>NC_134223.1:470000-10470000 GCF_965140235.1 Caretta caretta
CCAGTTTATCCACAGACGAGAGACAGCAGGGGCAAAAGCAGTGCAAGCTTCCCCAAAGTTATCACTGTGTATCACTGTACCTCAACCTCGACGTCTCTCTGTCTAGATTACCGAGACGGCCAAGAAGACTGCTAATTAATGTCATGACCCATTACTGTACCTTTCGTTATGACTTGTAATGTTCTATTTTTATCAATGTGAAAGCTGTTATAATGCAATCTTGCATAAAACCTGCAGGCTTCCTGTATACGAAGATCCCTTTTGGTGGAGACTTCATTGGATTACTAAAGAAACTGGCTTTAACTAAGATGTTTGCCAAACATCCCTAAAAAGGGGTGGGGATAATTTTAAATGCATCACAGTTTACACAGCTTCAAAAGGCATCTTTTACTAAATGGATGAGAGGCCTCTGAAGTGACCAAAATGGAGAAAAAAAACTGAAAAGGAGATAAATAAGGGAGACATCATGCCTCAGTTCACCTATGAAAACTTTGCTATCTGACTTTGCCAAGAAAAAAGAAAGTATTTCTATATAAAGTATAGACGACAGAGGATGGCTGAACTTTGGGAGCTGATAAGTACTCACAGGCAGTGAGCCACTGATTGGGAGAACAGGACCGCTTGTAAAAGGAGAAGGTCTAAAGCTATCAATCTTTAACATTTGATTTCAAGTCTCAAAGCACCTGATACCGCAGCTTTTCAGAGACCACGACTAGCTCAGATTAACGCTAAACAATGTCTTTGTTTATGTGTTTATTTTCTTCAATTACACAAATTTAACTATAGTTTGAATTTGACTGTGCTGAAGTGCTGAATAAATGTCCTAGATACAAGACAATTTCTGCTGTTGAAGAAGGGATCCAACATCAGACAAAGGAGCTTGGGGAGCTGTGAAGTCTGCCCATGAATGTACCACATATGACAGCGTCTTTGCTGGCACAAGAACCCTCAGACTTTAAAGGTGCTGGAGAATGTTTAAATGCCATTACAAAAGCTAGCCTTCCCAATGGTGGCATTTACAGCAACTAGAATGAGACCACAACACGACTTTCACTTAAGTCAAAGTGGTAACAGCTTTCAGTTAGTACAGACCTGTTCTGGGTCTAAACCAGTCCCCTACAAGTGAAAGGCTTAAATATTAATCCTGTGAGAATTCAGTTCCCTTGTAGTTATGTTTTTCATGGTATATGTATTTACAATGTGAATTGCTAAATATGCTTAGTATTTGTCTGTAACTGGAACATTTTCGGAACAAAGCTTTGTTATATGCCACTGGCTCTGTGGCTAACAGAATATTTAACTATTTTAGAATTACTCACACTACATGGACACAAAACTGTGATCTGCTCTGTACACAGAATGTTTTAAAAAGGACCGGAAGCATTCCATGTTTACAAAAGAAATTAATGATCATTTGTTCCCCAGTTGTCAGTGAATCCCCTGCAAACTGTGATCCCAAACTAAAAAATCCCTAACCTCACAAATCAGAGCCAGCTTTTTTAAGCTAAAATAAACAAGGACAGATGCTTTTTGGAGGGAAATTTCTCAACCTTTTTCTTCTTGTGACTCACCATCCCACATCCCAGAATCCTTTGCACCAGTTCCCTTGGATCTTCAAAAAGACTGCTGGCTCTTGGGTGGGGTTGAAAGCTTCTGTCCCTCCTCCCTCCTGGCTGCTGAAGTGAGAGTGAGAGAGATTGAAAGGGTAAGAATGAGAGAGAGAGAGAGAGAGTTTGTGCATGTAGAAGCTCTACTCACTCTTTCCTCTCCTCCTGGCTCGGGGGAGGGTGGTATTTTCCACTCTCTGCCCCTTTCTTTTTGAATAATTACAGACAGCTGCAACATCTTAAGAGTTTTTTTCTCTCCAGCTCCCAGTTTGCTTGCTCTGGTGGAGTTCCACTTTGTCCTCTAACCCTGACTGAGGAAGGTTTTTATCTCTTTCCCCTCACTGCTGAGAATGGCAACTGATGCCCCCAATCTGGCCAAAGGCAGTTCAAAGAACAGTTCCACTCTCTCTCCATGCCCACCCTCTCCTCATAGCTAAAAGGTAGATACCAAGGACAGAAAGGCCTCATCAGAGAGGTCCTAATGAGAAGCCTAGCCCTGAACTCCTCCAGGTATGGAGAGTGGGAACATGTCGGTATTTCTAACACAGTGATCTTCTTGTTCCCTACTTTAGGGCTCCAGATTTCATTTCAGTTTCTGGTACCTTCTTTCCAACAGCTAGAGAAGGATGAAAGAGCTTTGTGTCTTTTCTCCCCATCCAGAGCCTCTTGGATGATGCCAGGTTGTGTTGCTGCTACTCTACTTCTCTCAAAGTCTGTAACTGAGAAGGGTAGGTAGGAAAGAAGAGTTTTCAACCCCTCCCTAGTCTCTTGATTACTGAGAATTCTTTAGCGCAAAGAAATGCAAATGAGAAGCTGTATGTATGACTCCAGATCATTGCTATGAGATTTCTATATCAGTACGTGCTGTGCATTCAAACATATTAAAAGAGTTCTTTTGGTGTTTATTTAAAAAAAAATTAAATAAAACCCAACTAGCTTTGTATGACAAGACACACACACCTACATCTCTTTTCCCACAAGAGACATCATACATCCCATTACTCCTTAATCGGTGTCCTGGAAGCCTACGTTTGAAGTCCCAAAGTACCATTCCACACCATCACACTGCAACCTTCCATATACACATTTGGAAATATTTAAAGAGGACCAGGCGCCATTCTGCCAAGGCATTTTGCATCATTCTTAAAGGTCTTCATTTCATTTTAACCACACACTGACACTTCCTTAATACTATGACTTACTAGCATTTAACAGATATCAGCTATTCTTCAATGCCCCTTTGAAGGAGCCACACTTTAGGACTGTGTGCCCTGTCACATAGACATGGATCCTTCTATAGTAGTAAGGCAATGAGGGGACACTTGTATCTAAGATCCAGCATTCTTGAACTGAGGACATAGAAGTTCCACTGTCTGTAAACACTGCTCAATTCTACTCTACCTCCTGGAATGCTATTAAAACTCTGAAGCAGATGGGAGGAAGTAAGTACTGAGCGCACCACGCCTGCAGAAACAAAACATTTGGAGAATCAGCGTTCCTATTAATCACGTTCTTTTCTCCTTCATGGTAGTGCTTCTACAAGATCCTCACTTTAGGAAGCTAGAAAGCAATTACGATCCTCTGGAGCAGTGGTTCCCAAACTTGTTCTGCCGCTTGTGCAGGGAAAGTCCCTGGCGGGGCGGGCAGGGCCAGTTTGTTTACCTGCAGCATCCACAGGTTCGGCCGGTCGCGGCTCCCCCGGCTCCAGTTTGCTGCTCCAGGCCAATGGGAGCAGCGATCGGCCGAACCTGCGGACGCGGCAGGTAAACAAACCGGCCAGCCCGCCAGGGGCTTTCCCTGCACAAGCGGCGGAACAAGTTTTGGAACCACTGCTCTGGAGGAAGAGTGCTGAGGAACTCTACTAATTAAACAGAGATTGGAACACTGCTCTTTGACTGAATATTTGATCTAGACTTAGCATTGAGAGAACAGTAATTTATGAAAATGTAACTTAAATTTACAAATCTCAGCTTTAGGCACATGGCAAATACAAATTACAGATGCTGTCACCACTCTAGTAAAATGAATTCTATCTCCACTTGGCACTTGAGCCCTGGGTCAAATCATAGGAAGTCTAAACACATAATTTAATCAAAGGAGAATGCCTTTGGCTCACTATTGCTTAACTCTTAATTTCATTCCTTGATAGGACTACATTTTTTAGAAAATTCACTAGATATTTATGGCTATTAGGAAGAAAACTAACATCTCATGACTGGACTATGGATATTGAAGGGTATGTGCTGTTTAGGAAAGACAGAAATAAAGGTAAAGGTGGTGGAGTAGCATTATATATCAATGATGAGGTAGAATGTAAAGAAATAAGAAGCGATGGACTGGATAAGACAGAGTCCGTCTGGACAAAAATTACATTGGGGAAGAAAACTACTAGAGCCTCCCCTGGGATAGTGCTTGGGGTGTGCTATAGACCGCCGGGATCTAATTTGGATATGGATAGAGCCCTCTTTAATGTTTTTAATGAAGTAAATACTAATGGAAACTGCATGATCATGGGAGACTAACTTCCCAGATACAGACTGGAGGACGAGTGCTAGTAATAATAATAGGGCTCAGATGTTCCTAGATGTGATTGGTGCTGGATTCTTTCATGAAGTAGTTGCTGAACCATTTTAGATTTGGTTTTGGTGAGTAGTGAGGACCTCATCGAAGAAATGGTTGTAGGAGACAACCTTGGTTCGAGTGATCATGAGCTAATTCAGTTCAAACTGAAAGGAAGGATTAACAAAAATAAATCTGCAACTAGGGTTTTTGATTTCAAAAGGGCTGACTTTCAAAAATTAAGGAAATTAGTTAGGGAAGTGGATTGGACTGAAGAATTTATGGATCTAAAGGCAGACAAGGACTGGGATTACTTTAAATCAAGCTATCGGAAGCCTGCATCCCAAGAAAGGGGAAAAAATTCATAGTCAGGAGTTGTAGACCAAGCTGGATGAGCAAACATCTTAGAGAGGTGATTAAGAAAAAGCAGAAAGCATACAGGGAGTGGAAGATGGGAGAGATCAGTAAGGAAAGCTACCTTATTGAGGTCAGAACATGTAGGGATAAAGTGAGAGAGGCTAAAAGTCAAGTAGAGTTGGACCTTGCAAAGGGAATTAAAACCAATAGTAAAAGGTTCTATAGCCATATAAATAAGAAGAAAACAAAGAAAGAAGTGGGACCGCAAAACACTGAGGATGGTGTGGAGGTTAAGGATAATCTAGGCATGGCCCAATATCTAAACAAATACTTTGCCTCAGTCTTTAATGAGGCTAATGAGGATCTTAGGGATAATGGTACCATGACAAATGGGAATGAGGATATGGAGGCAGATATTACCATATCTGAGGTAGAAGCGAAACTCGAACAGCTTAATGGGACTAAGTCGGGGGGGGCCCAGATAATCTTCATCCAAGAATATTAAAGGAATTGGCACACGAAATTGCAAGCCCATTAGCAAGAATTTTTAATGAATCTGTAAACTCAAGGGTTGTACCGTATGATTGGAGAATTGCTAACATAGTTCCTATTTTTATGAAAGGGAAAAAAGTGATCCAGTTAACTACAGGCCTGTTAGTTTGACATCTGTAGTATGCAAGGTCTTGGAAAAACTTTTGAAGGAGAAAGTAGTTAAGGACATTGAGGTCAATGGTAAATGGGACAAAATACAATATGCTTTTACAAAAAGTAGATCGTGCCAAACCAACCTGATCTCCTTCTTTGAGAAAGTAACAGATTTTTTAGACAAAGGAAACGCAGTGGATCTAATTTACCTCGATTTCAGTAAGGCGTTTGATACAGTGCCACATGGGGAATTATTAGTTAAATTGGAAAAGATGGGGATCAATATGAAAACTGAAAGGTGGATAAGAAATTGGTTAACAGGGAGACTACAGCGGGTCCTACTGAAAAGTGAACTGTCAGGCTGGAGGAAGGTTACCAGCGGAATTCCTCAGGGATCAGTTTTGGAACCAATCTTATTTAATCTTTTTATTACTGACCTCCGCACAAAAAATGGGAGTGTGCTAATGAAGTTTGCGGACGATACAAAGCTGGGAGGTATTGCCAATTTAGAGAGAGACCAGGATATCATACAGGAAGATTTGGATGACCTTGTAAACTGGAGTAATAGTAATAAGATGAAATTTAATAGTGAGAAGTGTAAGGTCATGCATTTAGGGATTAATAACAAGAATTTTAGTTATAAGCTAGGGACGCATCAATTAGAAGTAACGGAAGAGGAGAAGGACCTTGGAGTATTGGTTGACCACAGGATGACTATGAGCCGCCAATGTGATATGGCCGTGAAAAAACCTAATGCGGTCTTGGGATGCATCAGGCGAGGTGTTTCCAGTAGAGATAAGGAGGTGTTAGTACCGTTATACAAGGCACTGGTGAGACCTTACCTGGAATGCTGTGTGCAGTTCTGGTCTCCCATGTTTAAGAAGGATGAATTCAAACTGGAACAGGTACAGAGAAGGGCTACTCGGATGATCCGAGGAATGGAAAACCAGTCTTATGAAAGGAGACTCAAGGAGCTTGGTTTGTTTAGCCTAACTAAAAGAAGGTTGAGGGGAGATATGATTGCTCTCTATAAATATATCAGAGGGATAAATACCGGAGAGGGAGAGGAATTATTTAAGCTCAGTACCAATGTGGACACAAGAACAAATAGATATAAACTGGTCATTGGGAAGTTTAGACTTGAAATTAGACGAAGGTTTCTAACCATCAGAGGAGTGAAGTTTTGGAATAGCCTTCCAAGGGAAGCAGTGGGGGCAAAAGACCTATCTGGCTTTAAGATTAGACTCAATAAGTTTATGGAGGAGATGGTATGATGGGATAACAGGATTTTGGCAATTAACTGATCTTTAACTATTCATGGTAAATAGGTCCAATGGCCTGTGATGGGATGTTAGATGGGGTGGGATCTGAGTTACTACAGAAAATTCTTTCTTGGGTATCTGGCTGGTGAATCTTGCCCATATGCTCAGGGTTTAGCTGATCGCCATATTTGGGGTCGGGAAGGAATTTTCCTCCAGGGCAGATTGGAAGAGGTCCTGGGGGTTTTTCACCTTCCTCTGCAGCATGGGACACAGGTCACTTGCTGGAGGATTCTCTGCTCCTTGAAGTCTTTAAACCACAATTTGAGGACTTCAATAGCTCAGACATAGGTGAGAGGTTTTTCGTAGGAGTGGGTGGGTGAGATTCTGTGGCCTGCGTTGTGCAGGAGGTCAGATTAGATGATCATAATGGTCCCTTCTGACCTTAATATCTATGAATCTCTTATAAGTTTGTAATTCTCCAAAATCCTTCTGACTGATGTTATAGCCACTAGAAAGGCAACTGTAATAAATATGAGATGCAGAGGGTAGACTTTCTAAACATTCATAGATTCACAGATTCTAAGGCCAGAAGGAACCACTGTGATCATCTATTCTGATCTCCTATATAACACAGGCCACAGAACTTTCCTGAATTAATTCCTGTTTGCATCAGAGCAGACCTTTTAGAAATCACCCAACCTTATTTTCAAAATTGCCAGTGGTAGAGACTTTACCACAATTCTCGATAAGTTATTCCAATAGTTAATTACCCTCATTGTTAAAAATGTACCTTATTTCCAGTCTGAATTTGTCTAGATGCAACTTCCAGCAATTGGATCTTGTTATACCTATGTCCGTTGTTATCTTACTGGTACTTATAAAAAGGATATAGCAGGATAAGAAGTAATAAACAGACAGGTGACAAGAATGATAAGGGACATGGAAAAACTCTCATATGATGAGAGATTTAAAAGATGGGCATTGCTTATCTAAGAGGAAACAGATAAAAGTCTATAAAACAATGAATGGTATAGAGAAGGTAGATTAGGAACTTCTATTCACCCAGCTTCATAATACTAGAACAAGGACACATTAAAGAAAACTGAAAGGTGATCAATTCAAAACTGATATAAAGAAATCCTATTTCAAACAACACACAATTAGCCTGGGGACCTCATTGCCGCAAGATAAGATTGAGGCCAATAATCTGGCAGGAGTCAAAAAGGGATTCAAAATTTATATAAATAAGAATATCTAGTTATAATAAAAATATTAAAAATAAACAAAAGCTTTGGAAAGGATATAAATTCATACTACAGGGTTTATGTCAACCTCTAACTATTGGAGATTAGGAGGAAACTTTCTGGGAGGACATCCCATAACTGCCTTCTACAAGGTTTCTTGAACCTCCTTTTTAAGCAGCTAGTGATGATAATTTTTGGTAACAGGATACTGGACTAGGTCAACCATTGATCTGATCCAGTAAGGCAACTCATATCTTTGTCAAGCAGGACACCAAATATGAATCTGTCTTGGAAGGGACAGATACTACAAAATGCTTTACTGATTGGTCTGTTTGAAAAAGATGTCTTCATTCTGGGAAGAGATGGGGGTCTGCCTAACCAAAAAAGGGAAAAGCATCTTCACACACCGACTCACCAACCTAGGGAGGAGGGCTTTAAAAACAACAGAAATATCCAAAACATGAGACCTGTTAACAATGGGGGACATTAACTACCCAGACATCTGTTGGAAAACAGGAAAAGTAAGATGGCAAAACACAAAATGCACAGTAAATTCTTTGAAAGCCGAAATACACCTTATGCTAAGGTATTAAAGGAACTAGCTGAAGCAATCTCAGAACCATTAGCAGATATCTTTCAGAACTCATGAAGGACGAATGAAGTTCCAGAGGACTGGAGAAGGGCCAACATAATATTTACCTTAAAAGGGGGAATAGAGAGCACCCAGAGGATTATAGACCACTCAGCCTAGCTTTGATACCTGGAAAGATGCTGTAATAAATCATTAAACAATCAATTTGTAACACTTAGAGGATATAACAGAGTTATAATTAACAGCCAACATGGACTTGTCAAGAACAAATTGTGCCATATCACCTGAATTTCCTTCTTTGCCAGGGTTACTGGCATAGTGGATAGGGAGGAAAATGTAGGCATGATCGATCTTGATTTTAGTAAGGCTTTTGACACAGTCCCACATAACATTCTCATAAGCAATCTAGATGAAATGTGGTCTAGATGAAATCACTGTAAGATGGGTGCAAAACTAGACTGTACTTAAAGAGTAGTTATCAATGGTTCGCCATCAAACTGGGGGAATATATCCACTGGGGTCCTGTAGGAATCTGTCCTGGGTTGGTATTCATAGAATCATAGAATATCAGGGTTGGAAGGGACCTCAGGAGGTCATCTAGTCCAACCCCCTGCTCAAAGCAGGACCAATCCCCAATTAAATCATCCCAGCCAGGGCTTTGTCAAGCCTGACCTTAAAAACTTCTAAGGAAGGAGATTCTACCACCTCCCTAGGTAACGCATTCCAGTGTTTCACCACCCTCCTAGTGAAAAAGTTTTTCCTAATATCCAACCTAAACCTCCCCCACTGCAACTTGAGACCATTACTCCTTGTCCTGTCCTCTTCTATCACTGAGAATAGTCTAAAACCATCCTCTCTGGAACCACCTCTCAGGTAGTTGAAAGCAGCTATCAAATCCCCCCTCATTCTTCTCTTCTGCAGACTAAACAATCCCAGTTCCCTCAGCCTCTCCTCATAAGTCATGTGTTCCAGACCCGTAATCATTTTAGTTGCCCTTCGCTGGACTCTCTCCAATTTATCCACATCCTTCTTGTAGTGTGGGGCCCAAAACTGGACACAGTACTCCAGATGAGGCCTCACCAATGTCGAATAGAGGGGGACGATCACGTCCCTCGATCTGCTCGTTATGCCCCTACTTATACATCCCAAAATGCCATTGGCCTTCTTGGCAACAAGGGCACACTGCTGACTCATATCCAGCTTCTCGTCCACTGTAACCCCTAGGTCCTTTTCCGCAGCACTGCTGCCTAGCCATTCGGTCCCTAGTCTGTAGCTGTGCATTGGGTTCTTCCGTCCTAAGTGCAGGACCCTGCACTTATCCTTATTGAACCTCATCAGATTTCTTTTGGCCCAATCCTCCAATTTGTCTAGGTCCCTCTGTATCCTATCCCTGCCCTCCAGCGTATCTACCACTCCTCCTAGTTTAGTATCATCCGCAAATTTGCTGAGAGTGCAATCCACACCATCCTCCAGATCATTTATGAAGATATTGAACAAAACCGGCCCCAGGACCAACCCCTGGGGCACTCCACTTGACACCGGCTGCCAACTAGACATGCAGCCATTGATCACTACCCGTTGAGCCCGACAATCTAGCCAACTTTCTACCCACTTTATAATGCATTCATCCAGCCCATACTTCTTTAACTTGCTGACAAGAATACTGTGGGAGACCGTGTCAAAAGCTTTGCTAAAGTCAAGAAACAATACATTCACTGCTTTCCCTTCATCCACAGAACCAGTAATCTCATCATAGAAGGCAATTAGATTAGTCAGGCATGACCTTCCCTTGGTGAATCCATGCTGACTGTTCCTGATCACTTTCCTCTCCTCTAAGTGCTTCAGGATTGATTCTTTGAGGACCTGCTCCATGATTTTTCCGGGGACTGAGGTGAGGCTGACTGACCTGTAGTTCCCAGGATCCTCCTTCTTCCCTTTTTTAAAGATTGGCACTACATTAGCCTTTTTCCAGTTATCTGGGACTTCCTCCGTTCGCCACGAGTTTTCAAAGATAATGGCCAATGGCTCTGCAATCACAGCCGCCAATTCCTTTAGCACTCTCGGTATTATTCAGTGTTTTCTCTAGTAACCTGGATAATGGAGTGGAGAGTATGTTTATAAAATTTGCGGATGGCACCAAACTGGCAGGGGTTGCCAGCATTTTGGACGACAGGATAAGAATTCAAGACCACCTTAATGAACTGGTCTGAAATCAACAAGATGAAATTCAATAAAGACAAGTGTGAAATACTATAGTTAGGAAGAAAAAAATCAAATAAACTATTACAAAATGGGGAATAATGGATAGGTGGTAATACTGCTGGAAAGGATCTGGGAATTATAGTGTATCACAATCTGAACATGAGTCAACAATGTGAAGCAACTGTAAAAAAAGCTAATATCATTCTGGGATGTATAACAGAAATGTTGTATGTAAGAAATGGGAAGTAACTGTCCCACTCTACTCCACAATGGTGAGGCCCTCCGCTGGAGTATTGTGTCCAGTTCTGAGCACCATACTTTAGGAAAGATATGAAGAAACTGGAGAGAGTCCTGCAGACAGCAACAAAAATAATAAATAATCCCCAAAATCTGAACAGTGAGGAAATGTTAAAAAAACCTGACATGTTTAGTCTTGAGAAAAGACCGACTCGGGGGGGTGGGGGGGAGGACACCTGCTAAGTCTTCAAATATGTTAATGGCTGTTATAAAGAGGATGGTGATCAACTGTTTTCCATGTTCACTGAAAACAGGACAAGAAGTAATCGGCTTGCTCTGCAGCAAGGGAGATTTAGGTTGAATATTAGGACAATCTAACTCTGAGGTTAGTTAAGCACTGGAATAGGTGTCCAAGGAAGGTTGGGACATCACCATCACTGGAGGTCTTAAAGAACAAGTTAGACCAGGGGTGGGCAAACTACGGCCCGCGGGCCACATCTGGCCCGTCAAACTATTTAATCCGGCCCTCAGCTCCCGCCATGGAGCAGGGTCAGGGATTTGCCCCACTCCCGGTGCTCCAGCCAGGGAGTAGGGTTGGGGGCTGACCCTGCTGCGCACGGCTCCCAGGAAGCAGCTGGCATGACCCCCCTCCAGCTACTACATAGTACACGGAGGCGTGGCCAGGCAGCTCAGGGAGCTGCAGGGGTGACGTCTGCAGACAGGGCAGCACACAGAGCCACCTGGCCGCGCCTCAGAGCCGGAGAGGGGACATGCTTCCGGGAGCTGTCTGTGGTAATCGCTGCCCGGAGCCTCCACCCCTGAGGCCCCCCGCCGCCCCAATTCCCTGCCACAGCCCTGATTCCCTCACACACTCCGAACCCCTCTATCCCAGCCCAGAGCCCCCTCTTGTACCCCAAGCCCCTTATCCCCAGCCCTACCCCAGAACCCGCACCCCCAGCTGGAGCCCTCACACCTCTCCCCAGTACTCCAACCCCCTGCCCCAGCCCTGATCCCCCTCCCGCCCTCTGAACCCCTCGGTCCCAGCCTGGAGCCCCCTCCTTAACTCCAAACCACTCATCCCCAGCCCCAGCCCAGAGCCCTCACCCTCCCCCACGCCCCAACCCAGAGCCCCCTCCCGCACCCTGAACTCCTCATTTCTGGTCCCACCCCAGAGCCTGCACCCCCAGCTGGAGCCCTCACTCCCTCCCGCAAGCCTACCCCTAATTTTGTGAGCATTCATGGCCCGCCATACAATTTCCATACTCCAATGTGGCCCTCAGGCCAAAAAGTTTGCCCACCCCTGAGTTAGACAAACACCTGTCAGGGACTGTCTAGGTCAGGGGTTCTCAAACTGGGGATCGGGACCCCTCAAGGGGTCGTGAGGTTATTACATGGGGGGTTGCGAGCTGTCAACCTCCACCCCAAACCCCGTTTTGCCTCCAGCATTTATAATGGTGTTAAATATATAAAAAAGTGTTTTTAATGTATAAGGGGGGTCACACTCAGAGGCTTGCTGTGTGAAAGGGGTCAGCAGTACAAAAGTCTGAGAACCCTTGGTCTAGGTGTACCTGGTCCTGCCTCAATACAGGGGGCTGTACTAGATCAGCTTGTGAGGTTCCTTCCAGCCCTACACTTCTGTGATTATTGGTAGCTCACGGGAAACCAAGGAATAAGAGGAGAAACTAACAGCAATCACAATGTCATTGGCAACAATGTCATGGAAATTTTGTTCTTATAGTATTGAGTGCATTGTGTGCGCTGTCACTGCTGAATCAGGACACACTCAACTGATAGACTGAAGAGATACCCTAGCAAAGTAGGTGCCTGAACTGTAGGATTGCAGATACCTGCCTTTTCATAGTTTCTGCAAAGTGAGGCCTCAGTCCTTCTATCTACTTGGTCCCTCATGCAGTTGTCTTCAATGGGAACAACCGGCTCTTTGGCCTCCGCATGCAAGACAACAGACTTCTGGCATTCATACCAGGGCTTTGTCATTTGAAGTTTGTACAAGAGTACTACTTCCTGTCTGTTGAGGCATCTCCCACTAGATGCCTGATCCAATTCTAATGAGATAATCTCCTTTATAACTGAGCTGAGTTGGAAAATTTCACTCTTTTAACATTTGCATGGAAAATATTCCCTATCAGAAACTATGATGATTTTCTGCTTGGGAACTTCTAGGGTTTAGTCCAGCTCAAGAAGCTTAGAAGATCCTTTTGAACCTGGTGTAACGGTATTCCATCATGAATAGTGTGTTTTGGCTACTGTGGTCAGATTTTTTTTTCCAAACTGAACTATGATAGCTCTCCCTCTTCCAGAAAAAGGAGGTGGCATCAACTGAGAAAGAATCTGAGATCCACCTATGTGTCCTTTATGTTCTCTAGAAATTTTGTTTGTAACCTTTGCAGGTGTGCCTACTGGAAGAGACTCAGGTGAACCAGTTGAGGGGAGAGCAACCATCTTTATACTTTGACTTTTGGATTTTTGGAGGCTGCTTTTGGCAGTAATGATACAGATGCTGAGGTGGGATAGCTATGGGGAGACATTTACTAGGCCACTCACAAAGGATAGGTGGGGGGAGACCTGCCTACTCTCCTATCACTAAATGCATTCAGTGTAGTACCTCTGGGAGCTTACCCATGTGCAGGGGTTCTGGCTATCAAAGCAAAGTAGGGACGAATGAGAAGATCCCTGTTAATCTCAACCCCCACTTTCTTGCCTGCTGAGGAGGAGGAACTGGTTTTACCTTGTTTGCTGGAGTTTTCTCTCAACAGTGTAGGGGCTGCTGCTTCTCTTCCATGCTGGTTTGCTCTCTAAAGTGCAACTGTTGCCACAATTGCAGCTGATTTCTCTTGTAACACTGTTTTCGGATAGGAGCCAAGAAGCCTGCTGCAGCTACTGCCCGGCTCTATGAGGGGTTCTCAGCTGCTCCCAAAATTTCTGTATCTTCCAGCTCCAGTAGGGCCATGCCTCAGTGGAGTGCCCCACAGAGCAGAAGAGGATATTGGTGCTTTGATGGGGAGCCATCGGTGTGAGCCACTTCCATTTTCATTCTTCCTGCTGGAGGCAAGTCAGGCAGAGGAATATGTACTCTGCCCAGTGAAGAAACCAGCAAAGGAACACAGGGGAGAAAAGAGAGTAAAAGCAGTCAAGACAAAAGCAGGGGAATCAAAAGGGTGTAGAAGTGAAGAAAGATCTTATTACAGAATAGATTCGCCACTGGGGAAATTAATGGAAGCTCCCACAGGGGCTTGACACTATAGAGAGCAATTGATGGACAGACCTCCTGCTAGCCAGGCTTGCCCAGATACAAAGCTCTAGCTGCCTCCATCTGGTCAGCAGAGGAGACTCTCCTTACAAGAAGAGGGTCAGCAGATGTGTCCCACTACAGCAGAAAAACTCTGTTTAAAGGCAATTTGCATAAACAATGAAAACCAGTGAAAACAACTATTATTCTCCCTTTCGTTTTTTACTATTTGTCTACAGAGTTCAGAAAGCTTTCATTTTAACAAGATTTCTAACCACTGGTTGTCCAAGGTACTGGCGGAAGAGCTGCCAGAACCACCTAGAGAAACAAATGACTGGATGCTTCCATCTATTCAACAGGGCTAGATTGTATCTGGCCCTTATGCTTTCCTTCCTTTATGCCACGAATGCATGGGACAGGTACAATTAAGCATAGGAACTGCTCCATCCTAGTACCCACAAGTGTCCCCAAGATGGTGGGGAGGATACAAGGCCATGCCCCTCCTACTGATCATCACAGATAAAAAAAAATACTGTAGTCTAAGCAGTGGTGGCACAATCTGGGTCTAATTTCAAAGCCCCTAAGAGTCATTGGAACAGCAAACTAGCATTCTCCACGGCTGCCTAGAGTAGGGATTCTGGCACAGACCCCATCTTCTTTGTAAACATTGACTCAATTGGAAAATATTAAGGGAAAAAAACTTGGCTAACATTTTAAAACTTTGTGTGGGTCACTCTCCTTCCTCTCCTCCGCCAGTGTCGTTCAGGGATTGGCTTTCCCTTTGTCAGTAAGTTCACTGAGTTTGCTGGTATGCAAGAAAGGTCAAAAAAGATATTAGGGTTTCCCCTGCTTCCTTCACCCTTGGAATTTGTTTCTCTTTGTAGTGTGACGCTTCACCTTCAAACCAAAGAATGGATAAGTAGCAGCAGTGACATAAAAGTACAAGGTAATGCTCCGCAACAGCATCCACAATGCCTGCAAGATACTTTAGAATCCACTTTCCAGGCCTCTAAGAAGATAAGCCTTTACAAGTATCCAGACAAGTATCCAGATTTCTAGCGAGGTGCTTTACCCTATGTATCATATACATAGTGCTTTATCTGTAATCTGCTAATATGCTATATTTATACTAGCTGGAATGTTTCACACATATCCTCATTTGCTTTTACACATCAAAACAGTCTGAAAAGTGGATCACACACTTTTCTGCTTCTCCAACATTAGAGAGGTTGGCTGGAAATTTCAGCAGCGTTTGCCAAAATTTTTAGTTGCTTTTTCCTAGCCCTAGAGTAAGCGTGAAGCTCTCATTATCTCTTATCCTGTCTTCTGGACACTGCCCTCCCCCAATTCCACAATTGGTCTTCCTCCTTTCTCCTGTAAACTGATGCATCTTGTTCAGAACTCTACTGCCCATCTTAACCTCCTGGGTATCTCACGGCTTTACATTTTTTCCATCTGCTCAACTGATTGTCAACTGAAATCCAAATTAAGTTTAAGGGCTTATATACATGAACTTAGTGTGCAGTAAACCAGTGTGTGAATCTACAGCACGCTAGCCTACCACACACTAAGTTTCTGAGTAGAAAAGTCCTAAGATTCTAGTTCTCATTTTGTCTGCTCCCACACCACTGGCTTTCCTCCACTTCCAATCCTTCATAACTTCATGCAGCATCCCTTCTCAATTTCCTTTTTCTCATTCTCTCTTGCCTCTTTTTTTATGGAGTATGCTCCTCCTTTCATTTTCACTCCAGTACAACAGTAGACTTTTAAAACATCTAAAAACTAATTTGTTCTCAACAACTTGCTAATCAAACATTATTTGTTCATCCTTACTATTATTTCTTTTTTTGCTCTTCTTCTGTACCTTCTTTTGTGTGCAATCTGTCATTTTGTCTTGTATTATTGGCACTTCTTTTTGTAAATTTATTTCACTATGTTTAATATTAATTGTAAAGTGCTTTTCCCATCAGCACTGTATAAAAAATGTAACATGGAAAAACACTATAACAATATGTGAGGCACTTCTGCAATGGTTAAAACAAAAATGGACCATAACCCAGAACAGTTTGTGAGAAATGGGAATATTCCTCAAAACTGTCACCAATATTTTCTGCAATTTTTTAAGATGACACCAATATAATCCTTTCACTTCATGAGCAACAACACACTAATGATTAACAACCAACTAGCATGGTACACATAAGTCACTACAGGATTGGAGTTGCTTTAAAATGGCATGCTCCCCATTAATCAGTTTTATAGTGGTCACAGAAAGTAAATAACTCAAAAAATTTGAATTGAGCTCCTTGACCTGAGGGAAAAATACTAAAAAAAACCAAGAGCAGGCAAATTTCTAACCAGCACCTCTCTTACCTGTGAAAGTCCAGGGGATGATGCATGTCCTGGTGGCGTTGCAGCAAGATTTGGATGTCCTTTGTTTATTTCATGTGCAGAGTAAGGGGATGGAGCAGGAGGTCCCGGTTGTCTTGCTACCTGTGTTACCTGTAAGGAGATAAACTATTAGTAAAACATAATATTAGTAATTCAATCTTTATATACCATTCTATTCTTTGGGAGTAAGGAACTGCCAGATATGAAGGAGGCCAGAATCAGCAGCATTTTTAAAATGTGATCCAATTCAAACATTATTTAACTACATATGTGAAACTGGTGCTCATGAAGGTGTGGAAACTAATACCACAACTTGATTCAGTTACAGTGGGGGGCTTTCACTGCAATATCCTTGATATTTCAGTCATGTGACCTTACTATGAGACTGTCAATCATCATAAATTATACCAAACAACGTAGTGATTTTTGATGCAAAAAACTGCTCACTGGGATTTGCAAAGTAGTGCAACAGGGGCTTGCTACCAGTCAGAATAAGTGACACACAATGGCAACAAGAGACGAAATTCCCCATTTATTCTTAAAAAGGGGATGAAGACTGCACAGAAAATCTGACATTGCTGACTGATGGACTTGCCATCAATAAAGAAGAATAAAAATTCAAAGCAGTTCTTTTGGAAAACTAGCTCCTTCCTCAGTCTCTCAAAAAAGCCAAACATACTATGCAGATCTAAATAAAATACTTTCCATGGCTCATATATGTGTTTCTATTCTACCATATTTATGATGCAACCTAAGGTGCTTAAATGCAGTTTCCAGGTCAGTAAAACAAGAGATGGAATATCAACAAGGAATCACAACTGCAAGAGATATCCCCCAGCAATTCAGCGCAATGAAATCTTTGCTAATTTGTTTTATACTCACAGTGCAACGATCTTGCAATCTTTTCCCAATGAACAGTATTCACACCAACAACTCTCTGTTTAAAAAAAGCCATTTAAATCTGAGGAATTTCAAAACACTACAAAAATTAATAAAAGGAGATATTGCCAACATATAAATGTGTGTACCCCACAGAAAAATCAGCCAGCAATAAAGGATATTAGAAAGAAAGTAGAAGGAAATTCCAGGCTCCTAATCTACAAACAAAGAATATCTTCAGTCTATTTGAAAACTACGAGAGGTAGGGCACATGAGACACATGGTTTATGACTAAGGGGTTGTCCAAACCCCTTTATTACATTCTAAGTAGTGATGCATTCAGTTACATCACTTGAGAGACACTCAAAACAGCTGCAACATACAAATGAAAATGACAATGGGCAATATATGAAGGCTTGGACATAGTCCAAAATAATTCCGTGCAGGAAGATTTAAAGCACCTTTGTGCTGATCAGAGAAAAGGGTGGTAAAGAGAGTCTGCTACTCCTTCCCCTAACTGGTTTTGTCCCTTTCTCAGAGAGGAATCATCTTATTCCTAGCTGATATAGACTGGCAGGGATGCACACATACAGGTCCAGTCAACTTAACTGAAACCAGTTCATAGAGGATATTGTGAAACTTTCGCAATCTGCCCCTAGGAAAACTAAAATCCTTTTCAGTCCTCCTAGTTATCATGGAGGGCTTGTCAAGTCAAAAGCAGATTTTATTCTATGATTAAAGAGCAGCTACAAAGGACATCAGAATCCACAGCTCGAAAAAAAGAACAAAATGACACACAGAGTACAAGGAAATTATTCACTTATAACCAAACCATTCTGAAGAATATGTGCATGCTAGTCATCACCCCCTAGAAAAAGTGGTTGACTTTCTGTTGAAAAAAAAGAGGTTACTAAACAATAACTGGTTCTTCAAGTATTGTCAGCATAGATCCACACTCAAATGCGCATACGCTTTCAGCACCAAAAGCAGACCCCTCTACAATGCTCTGACCATTGAGGCAGCATGCTCTCTCACAACACCAATGTTCAGATCCATTAAAACGGAATCCATGTCGGAGATGCTGAAGAAGGGAGGATGGAGAATGAAAATGTGCATCTATACTGACATTCTTCACAAGAAACCACAGACACTGGCAAGTTACATCTTTTGAGTATTGTCAGTACCGAACCCATTCTGAGATTAAACAGCAGTAACAATGCGCAAAGAATGTAGGTCTGAGGTCAACTAATTAAAGACTGCAGGATCATTCACCTAAACAGCATTAAATCTGGAAGCCAAGTCAAGAGACAAATGCTGTGTAGATACAAGAATTTTGTTCCAGGCAGCAGCTTTTCATAATTCAATTATGTAGTTCTGAGACATGTTGTAGAAATAGCTATGGATTTGTTGGAATATAGTTTGAGACCCTCGGGTACTGAAATAAATGTAAAGTCATAGCAGATTTGTATATTAAGCCTAATCCATTTGGGCAATATCTGGGTAGAGTCAGCCACCACTCTTGAACGTCTCACCATAACCCTCACAAAAATCTAGTCCCAAGTGTGATGGAGTAGGGAGCAATGTTCCCTCTAATTGTTGACAGGCTGTGTGCACAAAAAATTTCTTCTGTGCAAAATTTTGAAGTAGAGTTCAAATTTGTGCGCCATGAGGCAAATGCGCCCAAGCGAGTAAAATGCTTATACATTTTAAAAGTTTTAATTTGCGATTTGTGATAACAGTTTTACACCATGTTATTTTATAAATGTCTTTTTTAAATACTTAGAAAAAAGGAAATTTAACCTCCTTTTCCTTCCCCCCCCTTGCCAGTTAGTAGAATCTGGCTGTGTTGATAGATGGCGGGCGAACAATGTCAAAAGTCGCCCGTAAATGATATTTCAGCCTAGATCCAATGTAGTATTTCATTTTTTGTGCATCGTGTTTCGCTGTGTACGTGGGGTTTAGGATCTGTGTGCACGCACACACACGCACAGCTTAGAGGGAACAGTGGTAGGGAGTATTAACCTGGTAATCTTGCATGGGAGTTTTACTAGTTTACTCTCTGCATTAATACTAGATGGTGGTGGGATATAAGGGTGTGACTTCACTAAGGGATGATACTTGACAGCCAGCACATAACCTGAGCCCAGGAGGGGGTGGGGCCAGGTGACATCTTCTGCCCGGGAAACTGGACAAAGGCTGGAGGAGGAGCCGGGGGCTGGGTGAGACTGCTGGAGGGAGCTTCAGTTTGGAGCTGGCTGGGGAGACAGGGGGAGGCCAAGAACCTGGGTT
Organism: Caretta caretta; assembly: GCF_965140235.1. Taxonomy (NCBI): domain Eukaryota; kingdom Metazoa; phylum Chordata; order Testudines; family Cheloniidae; genus Caretta; species Caretta caretta. The sequence continues at coordinate 489,512 of NC_134223.1, forward strand.
GGGCTCCCCACACTCCGAGATGGACCTGACTGAGGGGTCCTGTTTTCTGTACCTACAAGCTCTGTTTCAGACTGTGTTCCTCTCGTCTAATAAACCAGTTTTACTGGCTGGCTGAGTGTAGTGGGGTGGCTGCCCCACTCCTATACTAGAGGGGGCTCCAGCAGGCCAGAGAGGCTGTGCGGGTGGGCGGCCAATCAGAGAAGGCCTGCTAGGGAGCCAATCAGAGGCTGAGTAAGAGATAGCCAACCAGGGCCAGACTCAGCCTTATATAAAGGCTGCCCAGGAAGTGAGCAGTCAGTCTCTCCTAGGCCTTCAGAGGGTGAAGGTCTGTCTCCTGTGCGAGGGGACTAGCACCATGGACAGCGCAGTGTGGGGGCAGGTGAGGGGAGCAGAAGGAACTCCAGCCTGGTATCTGCTAGGCTGCAGGCCCCGAGGGAAGGGCCGGGCTGGTGCAAAGGGGATGAAGGGGAAGCGACCCAGGGAGAGAGGCGGACAAGGGGAGAGGAGGAGGGCAGGAAGGCAGCTGCCAAAGGGTCCCTGGGTCAGGACCCAGAGTAGAGGGTGGGTCTGGATCCCCCCCTTCCCCATACACCCAGCTGTTGGACGTGGCGATAGTGGACCCCTGGCAAAAGGGGTTAGACTTTGGGTATGGTTGGCCGCTGTGGCTGGGCGAAGTGAAAGACTGCTGATTAAACCCCACCCTGGAAGGGGGTGAACGAGAACTAGGGGGCACTGCCGGAGGACAGTGTCTTGAAGAGGACGCCGCAAGAAGGGAGAAATATGGGTCCAGGTGCCAAGAGAGGGCGAGACACGGATGGGACACCACCAGTAGAGGGTGCTCCACACTGGACTGAGCTAATTCCCTGACGAGTCAGCAGGAGGTGCTGCAGTGGTGAGTCCCAACCCCGTCACACTGGGAGTCATGGTGAATCGCAGGAAGTGGGGGGGGGGTGTGCGTGCAGGACCCTGACTCCCCCACACTCTGTGACAACTGGTGGCAGTGGTAGGATGTACTGCACCCTGTGGATGGCGCTTCCTGCAGTAAGTGACTGGGAGCAGTAAAATGAAGGGGGATTAACGAGAACCAGGCATGCTGAAGGCTCAGAGAAGAGCGGTTTCAGGAGGCGAAAGAGCTACGCTTAACCCCTGGGAGTGTGTGACCAGTGAGAAGGACTGTCGCAGTAATGGGGTCCCCCTGGGGACTGCAGTGAGCAGTTCCAGGGGCATAGGACTCTACAGCTTGACTCTGGGAGAGAGAAGGACTATTGCAGGAATGGGGTCCCTCTGGTGAGCGATTCCAGGGACGGAGGAGTCTGCAGCTTGACCCTGGAAGAGAGGTGGTGACCTGGAGAAGGGCTGGCACAACAGGAGTTCTTCCTGGAAACCGTGGGGAGCCGAGAGCACACAGGCCTGCAAGTCCACAACAACTTGGGAACAACGGGGAGATGTATAACCATCTCAAGAGGGACCTTGTAGAGCTGTGCAAAGAGAGACGGCTGTGCATTGGAAACCTCACTAAAGCACAGCTGATTGCCCAGTTGGAGGAGGATAGCTCGGAGGAGCTGATCCCTGCCCTGGAGGAAGCAGCATGGCAGATGCAGCGCCGGCGCTCGTGTCTGTCCCGGCTGGGAATGGTCAGACTGCTGCCGAGAGCACTCCGAGGCCCCTCCTACCTAAGGCTAGGGGAGGAGCTTGGCGAACACCAGGGGCTCCATGACTCCCGCAGACAGCAGAGGATCCTCCCGGCGGAGCTCCCCATCGCTGGAGCTGAGGCAGCTGGAATGGGAGAGGGAGATAAAACTGAAAGAGCTGGAGGATCGGGAGAAACAGCGGCAGCATGAACTGGAGTTGGGAAGGCTGAGGAGCAGAGAGCCCCCTGCTGAGGTGAGTGAGGGGGGACCCAGGACTACATGGAGCTTTGATAAGCGCATCCTGTCCCAGTTTAAGGAAGGGGAAGACACTGCCTTTGAGAGAGCCTGTGAGCTATATAGGGTTGACCCTGCAGACAGGCTCCAGTTTCTCACTCCCTTACTAGACCCCAAAGCCTTGGGGATGTACAGCCGAATGGAAGGGGTGGAGACAGGGGACTGTGAACTGTTCAAAAAGACCCTGCTACGCAAGTTTGGGATGACTCCTGAGGCGTACCAGAAAAAGTTCCGGAGTCAGCGTAAAACCCCTGAGGACACATATCTGGAACTGATCCTCCGAATGGAGGGATATGTCCAAAAGTGGGCAGATGGGGACCAGACTAAGGAGGACATGGTTAACCTGATTGTACTGGAGCACCTGTATGAACATTGCCCATCCAACCTGAGGGTATGGTTGGTGGACAAAAAGCCAGACAGCCGGTCTGGGTGGAACCGAGGAGTCCCAAAAGAATAAGCCCACCATGGTGCAGAGAGTGAGTCACACTGGGATCCCACAAAGGGGGAATGTGGAGAACCCCCTCTTAAGGGAAACAACCAGCATCAGGACCAACGGAACATAAATTGTTATTCCTGTGGGCAGAGAGGCCATATATGGACCCAGTGCCCCAAGCTTAAGGATAGACTGAGCAAATCGAACCCTCACAGAGTTAACTGGGTAGAGACCCAGCTGGAGGAGGGGCAGGCTTCCCAGGCAGGACAGGCTGCAGCTTACCAACTGTTCAGGAGGGAGGAGTTTCCCAAACCAGCTTCTCTGTGCGGCTGGATGCTCCAGACACAAGGTTCTCAGTTTACAGGGTGGGCGCGGGGCTGTCACTGTGAGCCAGTGCTTTGTTCCCCTGAAGGTGGATGGGAGGAAGGTCATGGATACTGGGACACAGGTGCTGAGGTGATCATCGGGGGGTGATACAATTGGCCAAGCAACCCCCAGAACACCCTAGGCATGACCCGTAGCCAGAGCCGGTGAGGGGCACTACACCCTGACATTGGGAAGGATACCTCACTGGAGGTGCAGGACCCTACCCTGGTGGGGAGGGAGCACCCAGGGACAAGGCTCAGAGGAGTGACGGCTTCAGACCCAGCCAGCGAGAGTGAGCAGGTCCAAATCCCTTCCCCAGCTGCTGAGTTCCAGGCCAAGTTGCAGAAAGATCCCTCCTTGCAGAAGCTAAGGGACTTGGCTGGCTTCAGTGCGGCACAGAACCTGGGAAAAGGCTGCCAGGAGAGGTTCCTGTGGGAGAAGGGATTTCTGTACTGAGAATGGGCTCCCGCAACAGAAGTGGAGTCATGGGAGATCCGGAGGCAGCTGGTGGTCCCCCAGAAGTATCGCCACAAGCTACTGTACCTGGCCCATAACATCCCTCTCTCAGAACACCATGGAACCCAGCATACCAGGCAGAGGCTGCTACAGAACTTTTACTGGCCTGGAGTCTTTAATACTGTCCAACAGTATTGCAGATCCTGTGACCCCTGTCAGAGGGCGGGGAAGGCCTGGGACAAGGGGAAAGCAGCTTTGAGACTTTTGCCCATCATAGAGGAGCCTTTTCAGAAGGTAGCTGTGGATATAGTGGTGCCTCCCAGCAAGAGGACCAGGTTGGGGAAGAAATACATTCTGGTGGTGGTAGATTTCATGGCCTTGTCTTCTATTGAAGCAGACACCGTGGCAGATGCGCTGCTGACCATTTTCAGGTGAGTGAGGTTCCTCAAGGAAGTCTTGACAGACCAAAGATCCAACTTCATGTCAGCCCTGCTGCAATGCTTGTGGGAGAAATGTGGGGTCCGGCACATCTGGGCTTCAACATTTCACCCCCAGTTCAATAGGCTGGTGGAGAGGTTCAATGGAACTCTAAAGATGATGCTGAAAATGTTTATGAACCAGCACCCACAAGATTGGGTCAAGTACTTACCTCACCAGCTGTTCGCATAGAGGGAAGTGCCCCAGGAGTCTACTGGGTTTTCACCTTTTTAATGTTATATGGAAGAAGGATAAGGGGGCCCCTGGACCTGATGAGAGACGAATGAGGTTCAACAAGGACAAGTGCAGAGTCCTGCACTTAGGACGGAAGAATCCCATGCCCCGCTACAGACTAGGGACCGAATGGCTAGGCAGCAGTTCTACAGAAAAGGACCTAGGGGTTACAGTGGACGAGAAGCTGGATGAGAGTCAGTGTCCCCATGTGGCCAAGAAGGCCAATGGCATTTTGGGATGCATAAGTAGGGGCATTGCCAGCAGACTGAGGGATGTGATTGTTCCCCTCTATTCGACATTGGTGAGGCCTCATCTGGAGTACTGTGTCCACTTTTGGGCCCCACACTACAAGAAGGATGTGGAAAAATTGGAAAACGTCCAGCGGAGGGCAACAAAAATGATTAGGGGACTGGAACACATCACTTATGAGGAGAGGCTGAGGGAACTGGGATTGTTTAGTCTACAGAAGAGAAGAATGAGGGGGGATTTGATAGCTGCTTTCAACTACCTGAAAGAGGGTTCCAAAGAGGATGGATCTAGACTATTCTATGTGGTAGCAGATGACAGAACAAGGAGTAATGGTCTCAAGTTGCAGTGGGGGAGGTTTAGGGTGGATATTAGGGAAAAAAATTTTCACTAGGAGGGTGGTGAAGCACTGGAATGGGTTACCTAGGGAGGTGGTGGAATCTCCTTCCTTTAAGGTTTTTAAGGTCAGGCTTGAGAAAGCCCTGGCTGGGATGATTTAGTGGGGGATTGGTCATGCTTTGAGCAGGGCGATGGACTAGATGACCTCCTGAGGTCCCTTCCAACCCTGATATTCTATGAATGGGAGGGAAAGGCCATTACCAATGGAGAATCAGTGGTGGAGTATGTCTTGACCTTCCAAGAAAGACCTGCTGAGCTCATTGGCTTGGCCTAGGAGAATCTGGCCAGAGCCCAGAGGAAACAGAAGGTTTGGTATGACCGCACGGCATGGGCCTGCAACTACACCACTAGAGACCAGGTGATGGTTCTCATCCCTGTGAGGAAAAAAAAACTACAAGCTGCCTGGGAAGGCCCTTTCAAGGTCGTCAAGCAACTAAATGAGGTAAACTATGTGGTGGAGCTGTCTAATCAGGCACACCATCACCGGGTGTACCATGTTAATATGATGAAGCTACATTATGATGGGGGAATGTGGTGTTGGCTGTGCATGGACATTTTGAGGAGCAGGGAGAGGACCCTTCAGTAGATCTATTCCCTAAGGGTATGTCTACACTACGGAATAAGGTCAAATTTATAGAAGTCGGTTTTTTAGAAATCGGTTTTATATATTCGAGTGTGTGTGTCCCCACAGAAAATGCTCTAAGTGCATTAAGTGCATTAACTCGGCGGAGCGCTTCCACAGTACCGAGGCTAGAGTCGACTTCCGGAGCGTTGCACTGTGGGTAGCTATCCCACAGTTCCCGCAGTCTACGCTGCCCATTGGAATTCTGGGTTGAGATCCCAATGCCTGATGGGGCTAAAACATTGTCGCGGGTGGTTCTGGGTACATATCGTCAGGCCCCCGTTCCCTCCCTCCCTCCGTGAAAGCAAGGGCAGACAATCATTTCGCGCCTTTTTTCCTGAGTTACCTGTGCAGACGCCATACCACTGCAAGCATGGAGCCCGCTCAGGTAACTGTCACCCTATGTCTCCTGGGTGCTGGCAGATGCGGTACGGCATTGCTACACAGTAGCAGCAACCCCTTGCCTTGTGGCAGCAGACGGTACAGTACGACTGGTAGCCGTCATCGTCATGTCCGAGGTGCTCCTGGCCACGTCGGCTGGGAGCGCCTGGGCAGACATGGGTGCAGGGACTAAATTTGGAGTGACTTGAACAGGTCATTCTCTTTAGTCCTGCCTGCAGTCAGTCCTATTGAACCGTCTTATGGTGAGCGGGCAGGCGATACGGACTGCTAGCAGTCATACTGTACCATCTTCTGCCGAGCAGCCATGAGATGTGGATGGCATGCAGTCCTTCTGCACCGTCTGCTGCCAGCAAAAGATGTAAAAGATAGATGGAGTGGGTCAAAACAAGAAATAGACCAGATTTGTTTTGTACTCATTTGCCTCCTCCCCTGTCTAGGGGACTCATTCCTCTAGGTCACACTGCAGTCACTCACAGAGAAGGTGCAGCGAGGTAAATCTAGCCATGTATCAATCAGAGGCCAGGCTAACCTCCTTGTTCCAATAAGAACGATAACTTAGGTGCACCATTTCTTATTGGAACCCTCCGTGAAGTCCTGCCTGAAATACTCCTTGATGTACAGGCACCCCCTTTGTTGATTTTAGCTCCCTGAAGCCAACCCTGTAAGCCGTGTCGTCAGTCGCCCCTCCCTCCGTCAGAGCAACGGAAGACAATCGTTCCGCGCCTTTTTTCTGTGCGGACGCCATACCAAGGCAAGCATGGAGGCCGCTCAGCTCACTTTGGCAATTAGGAGCACATTAAACACCACACGCATTATCCAGCAGTATATGCAGCACCAGAACCTGGCAAAGCGATACCGGGCGAGGAGGCGACGTCAGCGCGGTCACGTGAGTGATCAGGACATGGACACAGATTTCTCTGAAAGCATGGGCCCTGCCAATGCATGCATCATGGTGCTAATGGGGCAGGTTCATGCTGTGGAACGCCGATTCTGGGCTCGGGAAACAAGCACAGACTGGTGGGACCGCATAGTGTTGCAGGTCTGGGACGATTCCCAGTGGCTGCGAAACTTTCGCATGCGTAAGGGCACTTTCATGGAACTTTGTGACTTGCTTTCCCCTGCCCTGAAGCGCATGAATACCAAGATGAGAGCAGCCCTCACAGTTGAGAAGCGAGTGGCGATAGCCCTGTGGAAGCTTGCAACGCCAGACAGCTACCGGTCAGTTGAGAATCAATTTGGAGTGCGCAAATCTACTGTGGGGGCTGCTGTGATGCAAGTAGCCCACGCAATCAAAGATCTGCTGATATCAAGGGTAGTGACCCTGGGAAATGTGCAGGTCATAGTGGATGGCTTTGCTGCAATGGGATTCCCTAACTGTGGTGGGGCTATAGACGGAACCCATATCCCTATCTTGGCACCGGAGCACCAAGCCGCCGAGTACATAAACTGCAAGGGGTACTTTTCGATAGAGCTGCAAGCTCTGGTGGATCACAAGGGACGTTTCACCAACATTAACGTGGGATGGCCGGGAAAGGTGCATGATGCTCGCATCTTCAGGAACTCTGGTCTGTTTCAAAAGCTGCAGGAAGGGACTTTATTCGCAGACCAGAAAATAACTGTTGGGGATGTTGAAATGCCTATATGTATCCTTGGGGACCCAGCCTACCCCTTAATGCCATGGCTCATGAAGCCGTACACAGGCAGCCTGGACAGTAGTCAGGAGCTGTTCAACTACAGGCTAAGCAAGTGCAGAATGGTGGTAGAATGTGCATTTGGACGTTTAAAGGCGCGCTGGCGCAGTTTACTGACTCGCTTAGACCTCAGCGAAACCAATATTCCCACTGTTGCTTGCTGTGTGCTCCACAATATCTGTGAGAGTAAGGGGGAGATGTTTATGGCGGGGTGGGAGGTTGAGGCAAATCGCCTGGCTGCTGGTTACACGCAGCCAGACACCAGGGCGGTTAGAAGAGCACAGGAGGGCGCGGTACGCATCAGAGAAGCTTTGAAAACCAGTTTCATGACTGGCCAGGCTACGGTGTGAAAGTTCTGTTTGTTTCTCCTTGATGAAACCCCCCGCCCCTTGGTTCACTCTACTTCCCTGTAAGCTAACCACCCGCCCCTCCTCCCTTCAATCACCGCTTGCAGAGGCAATAAAGTCATTGTTGCTTCACATTCATGCATTCTTTATTCATTCATCACACAAATAGGGGGATGACTACCAAGGTAGCCCAGGAGGGGTGGTGGAGGAGGGAAGGACAATGCCACACAGCACTTTAAAAGTTTACAACTTTAAAATTTATTGAATGATAGCCTTCTTTTTTTTGGGCAATCCTCTGTGGTGGAGTGGCTGGTTGGCCGGAGGCCCCCCCACCGCGTTCTTGGGCGTCTGGGTGTGGAGGCTATGGAACTTGGGGAGGAGGGCGGTTGGTTACAGAGGGGCAGCAGTGGCAGTCTGTGCTCGAGCTGCCTTTGCTGCAGCTCAACCATACACTGGAGCATACTGGTTTGGTCCTGCAGCAGCCTCAGCATTGAATCCTGCCTCCTCTCATCACGCTGCCGCCACGTTTGAGCTTCAGCCCTGTCTTCAGCCCGCCACTTACTCTCTTCAGCCCGCCACCTCTCCTCCCGGTCATTTTGTGCTTTCCTGCACTCTGACATTATTTGCCTCCACGCATTCGTCTGTGCTCTCTCAGTGTGGAAGGACAGCATGAGCTCGGAGAACATTTCATCGCGAGTGCTTTTTTTTTTCTTTCTAAGCTTCACTAGCCTCTGGGAAGGAGAAGATCCTGTGATCATTGAAACACATGCAGCTGGTGGAGAAAAAAAAAAGGGACAGCGGTATTTAAAAAGACACCATTTTATAGAACAGTGGCTACACTCTTTCAGGGTAAACCTTGCTGTTAACATTACATACATAGCACATGTGCTTTCGTTACAAGGTCGCATTTTGCCTCCTCCCACCGCGTGACTACCCCCTCAACCTTCCCCCCTCCATGTGGCTAACAGCGGGGAACATTTCTGTTTAGCCACAGGCAAACAGCCCAGCAGGAATGGGCTCCTCTGAGTGTCCCCTGAAGAAAAGCACTCTATTTCAACCAGGTGACCATGAATTAGATCTCACTCTCCTGAGGATAACACAGAGAGATAAAGAACGGATGTTGTTTGAATGCCAGCAAACATACACTGCAATGCTTTGTTCTACAATGATTCCCGAGTACGTGTTACTGGCCTGGAGTGGTAAAGTGTCCTACCATGAAGGACGCAATAAGGCTGCCCTCCCCAGAAACCTTTTGCAAAGGCTTTAGGACTACATCTAGGAGAACCGCAAATGCCAGGGCAAAGTAATCCTTTCACATGCTTGCTTTTAAACCATGTATAGTATTTTAAAAGGTACACTCACCAGAGGTCCCTTCTCCACCTGCTGGGTCCAGGAGGCAGCCTTGGGTGGGTTCGGGGGGTACTGGCTCCAGGTCTAGGGTGAGAAACAGTTCCTGGCTGTCGGGAAAACCGGTTTCTCCGCTTGCTTGCTGTGAGCTATCTACAACCTCCTCCTCCTCCTCATCTTCTTCGTCCCCAAAACCTGCTTCCGTATTGCCTCCATCTCCATTGAAGGAGTCAAACAACACGGCGGGGGTAGTGGTGGCTGAACCCCCTAAAATGGCATGCAGCTCATCATAGAAGCGGCATGTTTGGGGCTCTGACCCAGAGCGGCTGTTCGCCTCTCTGGTTTTCTGGTAGGCTTGCCTCAGCTCCTTCAGTTTCACGCGGCACTGCTTCGGGTCCCTGTTATGGCCTCTGTCCTTCATGCCCTGGGAGATTTTCACAAAGGTTTTGGCATTTCGAAAACTGGAACGGAGTTCTGATAGCACGGATTCCTCTCCCCAAACAGCGATCAGATCCCGTACCTCCCGTTCGGTCCATGCTGGAGCTCTTTTGCGATTCTGGGACTCCATCATGGTCACCTGTGCTGATGAGCTCTGCATGGTCACCTGCAGCTTGCCACGCTGGCCAAACAGGAAATGAGATTCAAAAGTTCGCGGTTCTTTTCCTGTCTACCTGGCCAGTGCATCTGAGTTGAGAGTGCTGTCCAGAGCGGTCATAATGGAGCACTCTGGGATAGCTCCCGGAGGCCAATACCATCGAATTGTGTCCACAGTACCCCAAATTCGAGCCGGCAACGTCGATTAAAGTGCTAATCCACTTGTCAGGGGTGGAGTAAGGAAATCGATTTTAAGAGCCCTTTAAGTCGAAATAAAGGGCTTCATTGTGTGGACGGGTGCAGGTTTACATCGATTTAACGCTGCTAAATTCGACCTAAAGTCCTAGTGTAGACCAGGGCTAAGACAGGAGCTGGCTACTCCCTGGAAACAATTCCCCTCTCTGATTGATCTCAGCTTTCTGGGCAGGGGTTAGCCAGAGGGGTGCTGCATTTCTACCGACAGCTGTTTTCCAACCAGCCTGGACTCACTAATCTGACTGTCCACCAGGTGGAGACAGGATCGCATCCTTCTATAAGATGCTCCCCCTTCCGAGTCACAGGGAAAACTGCTAAGGACCTGGAAAGAGAGGTCAGTGCTGGCTTTGGGGGTGATCCAGCCATATTCCAGCCCTTGGGCCTCGCCGGTGGTGCTGGTCCCCAAAAAGGACGGGTCAACCCGGTTCTGTGTGGACTATCAGAAGCTTAATGCCATCACAGTGTCTAATGCCTACCCCATGCCCAGGTTTGACGAGCTCCTAGACAAGCTGGGAGGAGCTCACCACCTTACCACTGTGGATCTGACAAAGGGCTACTGGCAAGTGCCACTGGAAGCAGATGCCAGACTGAAATCTGCCTTTATCACCCCTCTGGGTCTCTGAGTTCCTGACCCTGCCTTTCAGCCTCAAGGGAGTGCCAGCCACCTTCCAGCGCCTGGTGGATCAGCTACTGAGGGGGACGGAGAGTTTTGCTGTGGTGTACATTGATGACATCTGTGTCTTCAGCCAAACCTGGGAGGACCATGTGTCCCAGGTTAAACAAGTACTGGGCTGACCATAAAAGCTGATAAGTGCAAGGTGGGGATGGCCGAGGTATCTTACCTGGGCCACGGGGTGGGAAGTGGCTGCCTAAAGCCAGAACCAGCCAAGGTGGAGGCCATCAGAGACTGGCCCGCTCCCCAAACCAAAAAGCAGGTACAAGCCTTTATTGGGATGGCAGGGAATTATAAAAGATTTGTGTCACACTTTAGCTCCCTAGCCGCCCCCTTCACTGAGTTATGCAAGAAGGGAAAGCCAGACAAGGTGGTCTGGACCAAGCAGTGCCAGAAGGCTCTCTGTGAGCTGAAGGCGGCTCTGGTCAGTGGCCCAATTCTGGTAAACCTAGACTTTGGCAAGCCCTTTATGGTGTTCACAGACGCCTCAGACACGGGGCTGGGTGTGGTGTTAATGCAGGTTGATGAAAAGGGGGAGAGACTTGAGCAAGAAGTTGTTACCTCGGGAGCAAAACTACACGGCCATAGAGAAGGAATGCCTGGATATGGTATGGGCCCTTAAGAAACTACAGCCATATCTATTTGGGCGACACTTAACTGTGCACACTGACCACTCCCTCCTGACCTGGCTACACCAAATGAAAGGAGCCAATGCCAAGCTCCTGAGGTGGAACCTGCTCCTGCAGGATTATGATATGGAGCTAGTCCATGTGAAGGGGAATACCAACATGATAGCTGATGCATTGTCCCAGAAAGGGGAGTCTGAACTTCCCCAGGACACTGGTTAGAGTGACCCCGCTCAGTTCAGTCTTGAAGGGGGTAGAGATGTGACAGAATAGGGAGTATTAACCTGATGTTGCATGGGAGTTTTACTAGTTTTACTGTCTCCATTAATACTAGATGATGGTAGGATATAAGGGTGTGACTTCACTGAGGGATGATACTTGACGGCCAGCACATAACCTGAGCCCAGGAGGTGGTTGGGGCCAGGTGACGCCTTCTGCCCGGGAAACTGGACAAAGGCTGGAGGAGGAGCCGGAGGGTGTGGCTGGGTGAGATTGCTGGAGGAAGTTTCAGTTTGGAGCTGGCTAGGGAGACAGGGGGAGGCCTAGAACCTGGGTCTGGGCTCCCCACCCCCCAAGATGGACCTGACTGAGGGGTCCTGTTTTCGGTACCTACAAGCTCTGTTTTTGACTGTGTTCCTGTTACCTAATACAGCTTCTGTTTTACTGGCTGGCTGAGAGTCACGGTAAATCACAGGAAGTGGGGGGAGGGGGTGCAGGGCCCTGACTCCCCAACACTCTGTGACACCAAGTCATGTTTACATGGCAATTTACTGCACAGCAAGCCTGGCTGTGAATCTACACTGCAACAGCTTGCTGCACAGTAATTCACCATGTGGACAATGATATAGTGCAGTCACAGTCCTGGAGTGGGCCTTCATATACTACAAACCACTAAACTGCACTCCAGGACTTTCACTGTGTTATGACAGCAACACATGGTGAGTGGGATGAAAGAGGACAAAGTATTGGTCAAATCAGACGAGAAACATTCACATAAAGAATCTGACACATCAGAAAAGGGCAGACAAATAAACAGTGACAAATTTTTAATGTGCTTGTACACAAATGGTAGAAGTCTAAATAATAAGATGGGTGAACTAGAGTGCCTCATGTTAAAGGAGGATATTGATATAATAGGCATCACAGAAACCCGGTGGAGTGAGGACAATCAATGGGACACAATCATTCTGGAGTAAAAAATATATCGGAAGGACAGAACAGGTTGTGCGGGGGGAGGGAGGGGAGTGGCAATATCTGTGACAGAAAATGCAGAATCAAATGAAATAAAAATCTTAAATGAATCCACGTGTTCCATTGAATCTCTATGGATAGTAATTCCATGCTCTAATAAGAATAACAGTAGGGATCTATTATCGACCAAGTGAACAGGACAGTGATAGTGATGATGAAATGCTAAGGGAGATTAGAGAGGCTATCAAAATAAAAAACTCAATAATAGTGGGGGATTTCAATTATCCCCATATTGACTGGGTACATGTCACCTCAGGCTGAAATGCAGAGATAATATTTCTCGATACTTTAAATGACTGCTTCTTGGAGCAGCTGGTACAGGAACCCACAAAGAGAGAGGCAACTCTCGATCTAGTCCTGAGAGGAGAGCATGATCTGGTCCAAGAGATAACTATAACAGGACCGCTTGGAGATAGTGACCATAATATAACAACATTTAACATTCCTGTGGTGGGAAGAACACCTCAACAGCCCAACACTGTGGCATTTAATTTCAGAAAGGGGAACTATGCAAAAATGAGGTTAGTTAAAAAGAAATTAAAAAGGTACAGCGACTAGAGTGAAATCCCTGCAAGCTGTATGGACACTTTTCAAAGTCACCATAATAGAGGCCCAACTTAAATGTATACCCCAAATTAAAAAACACAGTAAAAGAACTAAAGAAAGAGCCACCGTGGCTTAACAACCATGTAAAAGAAGCAGTGAGAGATAAAAAGGCATCTTTTAAAAAGTGGAAGTCAAATCCTAGTGAGGTAAATAGAAAGGAGCATAAACACTGCCAAATTGAATGTAAAATTGTAATAAGAAAAGCCAAAAAGGAGTTTGAAGAACAGCTAGCCAAAAACTCAAAAGGTAATAAAAAAATGTTTAAGTACATCAGAAGCAGGAAGCCCGCTAAACAACCAGTGGGGCCCCTGGACGATCGAGATACAAAAGGAGCACTTAAAGACGATAAAGTCATCACAGAGAAACTAAATTAATTCTTTGCTTCAGTCTTCACGACTGAGGATGTTAGGAAGATTCCCAAACCTGAGCCGTCTTTTGTAGGTGACAAATCTGAGGAATTGTCACAGATTGAAGTGACGCTAGAGGAGGTTTTGGAATTAATGAGAAACTTAACAGTAACAAGTCACCAGGACTAGATGGCATTCACCCAAGAGTTCTGAAAGCACTCAAAGGTGAAAATGCGGAACTATTAACATGTCCTTTAAATCAGCTACAGTACCCAATGACTGGAAGATAGCTAATGTAACGCCAATATTTAAGAAGGGCTCTAGTGGTGATCCCGGCAATTACAGACCAGTAAGTCTAACACCAGTACCGGGCAAATTAGCTGAAACAATAGTAAAGAATAAAACATAAATTGTTGCGCAAAAGTCAACACAGTTTCTGTAAAGGGAAATCATGTCTTACTAATTTATTAGAGTTCTTTGAGGGGGTCAACAAACATGTGGACAAGGGGGATCCAGCGGACACTGTGTACTTAGATTTCCAGGAAGCCTTTGACAAGGTCCCTCACCAAAGGCTCTTACATAAATTAAGTTGCCATGGGATAAAAGGGAAGATCCTTTCATGGATGGAGAACTTGTTAAAAGGGAACAAAGGGTAGGAATAAATGGTACATTTTCAGAATGGAGAGGGGTAACCAGTGGTGTTCCCCAAGGGTCATTCCTAGGACCGATCCTATACAACCTATTCATAAATGATCTGGAGAAATGGATAAACAGCGAGGTGGCAAAGTTTGCAGATGATACTAAACTGCTCAAGACAGTTAAGACTAAAGCAGACTGTGAAGAACTTCAGAAAGTTCTCACAAAACTAAGTGACTGGGCAACAAAATGGCAAATAAAATTTAATGTGGATGTAAAGTAATGCACATTGGAAAAAATAACCCCAATTATACATACAATATGATGGGGGCTAATTTAGCTACAATCAGGAGAAAGATCTTGGAATCATCATGGATAGTTCTCTGAAGACATCCACGCAGTGTGCAGCAGTCGTCAAAAAAGCAAACGGGATGTTAGGAATCATTAAAAAATGGATAGAGAAAAAGACGGAGAATATCTTATTGCCCTTATATAAATCCATGGTACGCCCGCATCTTGAATACTGTGTACAGATGTGGTCTCCTCATCTCAAAAAAGATATACTGGCATTAGAAAAGGTTCAGAAAAGGGCAACTGAAATGATTAGAGGTTTGGAACGGGTCCCATATGAGGCGAGATTAAAGAGGCTAGGACTTTTCAGCTTGGAAAAGAGGAGACTAAGGGGCGATATGATAGAGGTCTATAAAATCATGAGTGGTGTGGAGAAAGTGAATAAGGAAAAGTTATTTACTTGTTCCCATAATATAAGAACTAGGGACCACAAATGAAATTAATGGGTAGCAGGTTTAAAACAAATAAAAGGAAGTAGTTCTTCACTCAGCACACAGTCAACCTGTGGAACTCCTTGCCTGAGGAGGTTGTGAAGGCTACTACTATAACAGGGTTTAAAAGACAACTGGATAAATTCATGGAGACTAAGTCCATTAATGGCTATTAGCCAGGATGGGTAAGGAATGGTGTCCCTAGACTCTGTCTGACAGAGGGTGGAGATGGATGGCAGGAGAGAGATCACTAGATCATTACCAGTTAGATTCACTCCCTCTGGGGCACCTGGCATTGGCCACTGTTGGTAGACAGGATACTGGGCTGAATAGACCTTTGGTCAGACCCAGTATGGCCGTTCTTATGGCAAGCTGGTGTGTTGTTCATTCACATTCTGGCTAGCCACAAAGTAACTTATTGTATAGACAAGCCCCTCGAGCACGGGTGGGAAAACTTTTTGGCCTGAGGGCCACATCTGGATATGGAAATTGTATGGCGGGCCATGAATGCTCACAAAATTGGGGGTTGGGGTGCAGGAGGGGGTGAGGGCTCCAGCAGGCTCTGTGGTGGGGCCAGAAATCAGTTCAGGGTGTGGGAGGGGGCTCTGGACTGGGGCAGGGGTGTGAGATACGGGGGGGAGGGGGTGGGGGGAGGGCTCTGGCTGAGGGTGCATGCGCTGAGGTGGGACTGGGGATGAGGGGTTTGGGGTGCAGGAGAATGCTCCAGGCTGGGACCGAGGGATTCGGAGGGTGTGGGGGGAGCAGGGCTAGGGCAGGGGCACAAGAGGAAGTCAGGGGTGCAGGCTCAGGACGGTGCTTACCTCAAGCGGCTCCCATAAGCAGCAGCATGACCCCACTCCAGCTCCTATGCAGAGACGTGGCCAGACTGCTCTGTGCACTGCCCTGTCCGCAGGTGTCACCCCCGCAGCTTCCAGAAGCAGCAGCATGTCCCCCCTCTGGCTCTTATGTGGAGGCACTGCGCTGACCAGGGGGCTTTGCGTGTTGCCCCGTCCGCAGGCAACACCCCTGCAGCTCCCATTGCCTGCACTTCCTAGCCATTAGGAGTTGCAGAGATAGCGCTTGGGATGGGGGCAGTGTGCGGAGCCCCCTGGCTACCCTATGTGTAGGAGCCAGAGGGGGGACATGCCGCTGCTTCCGGGAGCTGTATGGAGCCACGGCATGAGCGGAGTGGGGCAAGCCCCTGACCCCGCTCCCTGACAGGAGCTCGAGGGCCAGATTAAAAGGTCTGACGGATTGGACGTGGCCCATTGGCCATAGTTTGCCCACCCCTGCACTAGAAGGCTTATCCTTTCTAGATCGTAAATATGGAGCCTCTTAACATCTAAGATATGCAACCTAACTTTTCCCAGAAAAAAATGTGCTGGGGGAAGGGAGGAGGTATTGATTTCCACTCATTCAAGCAGAATTTAGAAACTTGGTAAGAATGAGTGTAAACAAAAAATACATTGCCTCTTTATGAAAATGTATAAGAAGGTTCAGACATCAAAGCCTGAATCATAGAATATCAGGGTTGGAAAGGACCCCAGAAGGTCATCTAGTCCAACCCCCTGCTCAAAGCAGGACCAATTCCCAGTTAAATCATCCCAGCCAGGGCTTTGTCAAGCCTGACCTTAAAAACCTCTAAGGAAGGAGATTCTACCACCTCCCTAGGTAACGCATTCCAGTGTTTCACCACCCTCTTAGTGAAAAAGTTTTTCCTAATATCCAATCTAAACCTCCCCCACTGCAACTTGAGACCATTACTCCTCGTTCTGTCATCTGATACCATTGAGAACAGTCTAGAGCCATCCTCTTTGGAACCCCCTTTCAGGTAGTTGAAAGCAGCTATCAAATCCCCCCTCATTCTTCTCTTCTGCAGGCTAAACAATCCCAGCTCCCTCAGCCTCTCCTCATAACTCATGTGTTCCAGACCCCTAATCATTTTTGTTGCCCTTCGCTGGACTCTCTCCAATTTATCCACATCCTTCTTGAAGTGTGGGGCCCAAAACTGGACACAGTACTCCAGATGAGGCCTCACCAATGTCGAATAGAGGGGAACGATCACGTCCCTCGATCTGCTCGCTATGCCCCTACTTATACATCCCAAAATGCCATTGGCCTTCTTGGCAACAAGGGCACACTGCTGACTCATATCCAGCTTCTCGTCCACTGTCACCCCTAGGTCCTTTTCCGCAGAACTGCTGCCTAGCCATTCGGTCCCTAGTCTGTAGCTGTGCATTGGGTTCTTCCGTCCTAAGTGCAGGACCCTGCACTTATCCTTATTGAACCTCATCAGATTTCTTTTGGCCCAATCCTCCAATTTGTCTAGGTCCCTCTGTATCCTATCCCTCCCCTCCAGCGTATCTACCACTCCTCCCAGTTTAGTATCATCCGCAAATTTGCTGAGAGTGCAATCCACACCATCCTCCAGATCATTTATGAAGATATTGAACAAAACCGGCCCCAGGACCGACCCTTGGGGTACTCCACTTGATACCGGCTGCCAACTAGATATGGAGCCATTGATCACTACCCGTTGAGCCCGACAATCTAGCCAGCTTTCTACCCACCTTGTAGTGCATTCATCCAGCCCATACTTCCTTAACTTGCTGACAAGAATACTGTGGGAGACCGTGTCAAAAGCTTTGCTAAAGTCAAGAAACAATACATCCACTGCTTTCCCTTCATCCACAGAACCAGTAATCTCATCATAAAAGGCGATTAGATTAGTCAGGCATGACCTTCCCTTGGTGAATCCATGCTGGCTGTTCCTGATCACTTTCCTCTCATGCAAGTGCTTCAGGATTGATTCTTTGAGGACCTGCTCCATGATTTTTCCAGGGACTGAAGTGAGGCTGACTGGCCTGTAGTTCCCAGGATCCTCCTTCTTCCCTTTTTTAAAGATTGGCACTACATTAGCCTTTTTCCAGTCATCCGGGACTTCCCCGGTTCGCCACGAGTTTTCAAAGATAATGGCCAATGGCTCTGCAATCACAGCTGCCAGTTCCTTCAGCACTCTCGGATGCAACTCATCCGGCCGTCGGATGCAACTCGTCTGGCCTGAAGCTTACTGACTCTTCTTGCTGAGATTACAGTAATTTATAAATTTTTGTGTTGGTGACACCTTTCAGACAGCAAGCCTTTGAGTGCGATCCCCCATTATAAATTAAAGCCACGATTTTTAATATATATTTAACACTATTATAAATGGTAAATTTATAACCCTTGTGATACAAGAGGGCCAGGGAGTAGTGGTAGAGGGGAAATATATAAGCCCTAGGCTAATTAAGGTGTGATTCCCTGTAGACTAGGGAGGGTTGCTACAGGTTAATTGGAGCACCTGTAGTCAATTAAGCCCTGTCAGGAACCTAATAAAACCCCCCTGATTCAGGCAGTCAGGGGAGGAGGAGGAAGGACTGGAACTTGGAGGTGTGTTGTAAGCTTTGAAAAACCAGAGAACTGAAGTAAGGGAGACCCTGCCCCAGCAGGGGAGGGAGACTTCCTCCCCCAACATCTAAGGACTGAAGGTACCCTCTTCCCCCTTGGGTGGAGAAAGAACCTGCAGAGGTTGAGAGGTGCTGGGGCTCAGAGTGAGGAGCAAACCCAGACTCCTCCCCTACTTCCCTCCTCTACCACCTTCCCGGGCCACTATTGGAGACCTCAGCAGCCCAAAAGCAGGGGCAAGAGATGGCGTCTTAGCCCCCGCCAAGAAAAGCACAGGACCCACCATACTAACATTGGGCATCTTGCCACACCCTACTGTTTAAAATGAATTTACCTTTTCTCACCACTTTTAAATTAAGACTAAAACACATTTTCACTGAATTATTATTATAAGCAAAAAAGTTGTGTGTTTTTTTTTAAGATACTGTAATACTAGGGGGGAGGGATAGCTCAGTGGCTTGAGCATTGGCCTGCTAAACCCAGGGTTGTGAGTTCAATCCTTGAAGTGGCCATTTATGGATTTGGGGCAAAAATTGGGGATTGGTCCTGCTTTGAGCAGAGGGTTGGACTAGATGACCTCCTGAGGTGCCTTCCAACTCTGATATTCTATGATTCTATGAAGAAACTTTGCCAATATTACTTTTCACAGCAGACTTAGTGCCCCATTGCCACCCTTACTTCTGCACTGCTGCTGGTGTTGGCATCATCTGTGGAGAAAGAGGTGGTTCGGGACTACTTAGAAAAGCTGGACGTGCACAAGTACATGGGGCCGGATGCGTTGCATCCAAGAGTGCTAAAGGAATTGGTGGATGTGATTGCAGAGCCATTGGCCATTATCTTTGAAAACTCGTGGTGAACGGGGGAAGTCCCAGATGACTGGAAAAAGGCTAATGTAGTGCCAATCTTTAAAAAAGGGAAGAAGGAGGATCCTGGGAACTACAGGCCAGTCAGCCTCACCTCAGTCCCCGGAAAAATCATGGAGCAGGTCCTCAAAGAATCAATCCTGAAGCACTTACATGGGAGGAATGTGATCAGGAACAGTCAGCATGGATTTACCAAGGGAAGGTCATGCCTGACTAATCTAATCGCCTTCTATGATGAGATTACTGGTTCTGTGGATGAAGGGAAAGCAGTGAATGTATTGTTTCTTGACTTTAGCAAAGCTTTTGACATGGTCTCCCACGGTATTCTTGTCAGCAAGTTAAAGAAGTATGGGCTGGATGAATGGACTATAAGGTGGGTAGAAAGTTGGCTAGATTGTCGGGCTCAATGGGTAGTGATCAATGGCTTCATGTCTAGTTGGCAGCCGGTGTCAAGTGGAGTGCCCCAGGGGTCGGTCCTGGGGCCGGTTTTGTTCAATATCTTCATAAATGATCTGGAGGATGGTGTGGATTGCACTCTCAGCAAATTTGCGGATGATACTAAACTAGGAGGAGTGGTAGATACGCTGGAGGGCAGGGATAGGATACAGAGGGACCTAGACAAATTGGAGGATTGGGCCAAAAGAAATCTGATGAGGTTCAATAAGGATAAGTGCAGGGTCCTGCACTTAGGACGGAAGAACCCAATGCACAGCTACAGACTAGGGACCGAATGGCTAGGCTGCAGTTCTGCGGAAAAGGACCTAGGGGTGACAGTGGACGAGAAGCTGGATATGAGTCAGCAGTGTGCCCTTGTTGCCAAGAAGGCCAATGGCATTTTGGGATGTATAAGTAGGGGCATAGCGAGCAGATCGAGGGACGTGATCGTTCCCCTCTATTCGACATTGGTGAGGCCTCATCTGGAGTACTGTGTCCAGTTTTGGGCCCCACACTACAAGAAGGATGTGGATAAATTGGAGAGAGTCCAGCGAAGGGCAACAAAAATGATTAGTTTCAGAGTAACAGCCGTGTTAGTCTGTATTCGCAAAAAGAAAAGGAGTACTTGTGGCACCTTAGAGACTAACAAATTTATTTGAAAATGAGCTTTCGTGAGCTACAGCTCACTTCATCGGATGCATATCGTGGAAACTGCAGCAGACTTTATATACACACAGAGAATATGAAACAATACCTCCTCCCACCCCACTGTCCTGCTGGTAATAGCTTATCTAAAGTGATCATCAAGTTGGGCCATTTCCAGCACAAATCCAGGTTTTCTCACCCTCCACCCCCCACACACACAAATTCACTCTCCTGCTGGTAATAGCCCATCCAAAGTGACAACTCTCTACACAATGTGCATGATAATCAAGTTGGGCCATTTCCTGCACAAATCCAGGTTCTCTCACCCCCTCGCCCCCCCCTCCAAAAAACACATACACAAACTCACTATCCTGCTGCAAATAGCTCATCCAAAGTGACCACTCTCCCTACAATGTGCATGATAATCAAGGTGGGCCATTTCCAGCACAAATTCAGGTTTTCTCACCCCCCAACCCCCATACACACACAAACTCACTCTCCTGCTGGTAACAGCTCATCCAAAGTGACCACTCTCCCTACAATGTGCATGGTAATCAAGGTGGGCCAGGGTCTGGAACACATGACTTATGAGGAGAGGAACTGGGATTGTTTAGTCTGCAGAGGAGAAGAATGAGGGGGGATTTGACAGCTGCTTTCAACTACCTGAGAGGTGGTTCCAGAGAGGATGGTTCTAGACTATTCTCAGTGGTAGAAGAGGACAGGACAAGGAGTAATGGTCTCAAGTTGCAGTGGGGGAGGTTTAGGTTGGATATTAGGAAAAACTTTTTCACTAGGAGGGTGGTGAAACACTGGAATGCGTTACCTAGGGAGGTGATGGAATCTCCTTCCTTAGAAGTTTTTAAGGTCAGGCTTGACAAAGCCCTGGCTGGGATGATTTAATTGGGGCTTGGTCCTGCTTTGAGCAGGGGGTTGGACTAGATGACCTCCTGAGGTCCCTTCCAACCCTGATATTCTATGATTCTATGATCATCTTCAGAGCTGGATGCAGAAGGAAGGGTGGTAATGTGGCACTAAGCCTTCTGTGAAAAGTGATGTTTGTATGTTTGTTAATATTACTTTTCATAGCAGATTTATTAGCACAGACTTCACAGTAGACTTGATAGCTAACTAGGAGGCTGTGAAAAGTGGTATTTATATATTTGTTAATATCACTTTTCACAGCCTCCCAGCTCTGAAGGCAGCACATCTAAAATTTAGCATTTTAAACAAGAGACCCCAAAGGCCCAAACCCGCCTGTGTCTCTGACTGCTAAATTATAAATTACTGGGTTTTTTTGCCAAACTCAGTGTTCTGATTGGTCTGCAGTTTAATGCAGCTCTTCAGCTGCTGAACAATCAAGCCCTCTAATGTTGTCTCAGTCCCACCTTTTTAGTCTCTAGACAATAAACGTGCACACGATACTATAATCCCCAGAGTCCAATTTCATTAAAGTGATGATAATACAAATATATAGCTTGTTTAGGAACAAACATCGCTGCATTACACATTTACAATATTTTTTGAAGTAAATACACTGCATTGCAATGGAAAGGTGTCATTTTCTAAAACGCTAGATTTAAATTATATAAGTTATAGCAGTTGCTCTCTGCATGTACTGGTGACGTGACCCCCACATAATAACCTTGCACCCCCTGAGAGGTCACAACCCCCAGTTTGAGAACACTTGTGCTAGGAGTAATGCAGTCTTTAAAAGGTCTCTTGAATGTCTGGTGACTATAAAGGCCTAAATTAAAATCCCATTGATTCATGCAATGGTGAAAACCTGTCAATCAGGACTTTCAGAAATCCTTTCTCCCTTTTAATCCTCAAAAACCATCTCTGAAAGCTTTATGGTTCAGGAACAATCAGCATTATGTACAATCAGAGAGTTCTTTCAGAGTACCATTGCCTGTCATTTACCCAGAACAAGCTCAGGAGATGTTTATAAAGAACTATGCTGTCTTCTAATTGAGCGACAGGAAGGGAACTACTTACAGTGAGGGCACAAAAAGGGAGTAAGTGGCAGAGAACCTAATCCATAATTTAGACTTGGACATGCTGTAGACAGTAATATTAACACAATGTAGAGGAATGACAGCATTGCTACAGGTTGTCTGCAACCTTCCATGAGAGTCTCATTAATAATACTAATCCTATGCCCTTCTGTAGCAAAAACCTGAAAGCATTTATATTTTAAAAGAAACCTCTCATCTCCCCTAGAAGGTAAGTCAATATTATGTTATTAGATACATTTTACAGGAGGAGAAACTACGGCATAGAGGTGAAGTGTGGGCCCTATGGTCACATGGTGGGTCCATGGCAAAGATGAGACTGAAGCACGAGTCCTAACCTGTGTCCCCTCTAAGCCAGGCAGCCCCTCAAGAGTCAATCAAGTGCCAGCACTTGATTAGCAAAGCCGTACACTTCCAGTGATGTGTTCAGGTGCCCCTCCTCCCGCTGCTCTGGAGCCGAGTTGCTCCTGCCCTCTGCCTTGGAGGGCCCGGCCAACTGCTCCCAGGACCCTCCTGCTTGCTGTGCAAAGCAGAGGGAGGGAGGGGCGTCCCCCTCCCCCAGCCTCCCCCTATCCATGTATCCCATCTCCGCAGAGCACGGAAGGGGAGACAGGGCTCAGGAGCAGAACGGAGCTGCTGGCAGCTGCTACGGACTGAACAGCAAGCCTTCTGGTGAGTGCCACTGTGCTTAAAGGGACAGCACACAGTCTCTCTGACTTCCCCAGCAGCCAACACACACCTCTCTCTCGCTCTCTTTCTCACACAGTCTCTTTCACACTCACCTCTCCACGCATACTTGTGTTGTTGTTGTTACTTCCTGCAATGCACAGATATTCTCTGTAATTTTATTTTTTCCAAGTGCTGTTATTTTAGTTTCTTGACTGGTCTATACATTTCATAATTTTATTTCTCTCTCATGCTTAAATTTAATTCTTTGAGTAGTGAGTTCTAAAATGCCTACCTGTCCTGGCTGGAGTAATTATCCCTATGGTAACTTTTTAAAAATATATATCTAGTTTTTTGGTTTCCACTGGTGGCGGACATCCACACATTACCTCGATATTGGTGCATGTAACAAAATTCATTCTTCATTCACATGGATGGAAAAAATTAGAGGGAACATTGGTCATAACGTCCACTCTTCTGCTCTAACTCACTTAACAATACTCCTTCCAGAGTGAAGTAGAGAACCCAAGATTCCAGACACGCAGTCCCCTGTTCTAATTGCCAAACACTTCTTCCATACCACAGTACAGAATGACCAAAAGCAAAGTTGCCTTACACAGAGACACGGTATACAGATGTGGCTGCTACATACACTTCAGTTGTTCAGTAGCAGTCCACATTTTTCTTACCAAAAAGACCACTATGGAAGTAAATTCTGGGATGATCAGTCCAGATTTAGAAGTGGAGGTTACTTACCTGTAGCTGGAGGTTCTTCAAGATGTGTGGTCCCTATTTGTATTCCACTGAGGGTTATATGCATGCACCATACATCCAGAGCTGGAGAATAGCTTTGAAAATAGCACTTTCCTTTGGCGCACACATGCGCTGTTGCTGCGCCTCATGGTTTAGAACAAGGTGACAAAGGGCAAGGTGGACCGACAGCACCCTCAGTTCCTTCTCCACTGCAAATAGAAAAGATCCGCAGCAGAGGGGAAGGAGGGCAGGACTGAACAACAGATAGGGACCACACATCCCGAAGAACTTCCAGTTACAGGTAAGTAACCTCCTCGAATGATAGTCCCTACTGTGTTACACTGAGGGTGATTCACAAGTGATACCCAGTTAGGAGGAGGTTGCGAGGAAGATGACAGAACCATGTGGAATGGAGAACAGCCATGCCATATGAGGCATCCATTGCATAGCTTTGCACCAGAGACTAATGTCAAGAAAAAGGATGCATTCAAACTCCACATAGCCACCCTACATAGGTCCATGAGCAGCATGTCATGAAGTGTGGCCGTAGTCAAGGCTTGCACTCTCCTGGAGTGGACTCGTGCCTCTGATGAGTGAAGACTATCCTGATAATTGATAGAGTGTAATACACCCCAAAACCCATTTAGAAATCCACTGAATGGAGATGGCTTGCCCCTTAATCCTTTCCACTATAGCGATAAACAATCTAGGGGACTTCCTGAACAGCTTCATCCTTTGCAGATAAAAGGCCAGGGCCCTACAGACATGGAGGGAGTGAAGGTGTGGTTCCTTTGCTGAGGCATGTGGCTTTGGAAAGAAGGCAGGTAAGTGTATGGGTTGGTTGAGGTGAAAGCAGGAAACAACTTTCGGCAGAAACATGGGATGCAAGCATAGGAAAACTTTGTCCTTATAGAACATGGTGAAGGGGGTGGACGGGTTTATCATTATGGCCCCCAGTTTGCCTACCCTTCTTGCAGAAATAATAGCTACAGTAAAACCTCAGAGTTACGAACACCAGAGTTATGAACTCACTAGTCAACCACACACCTCATTTGAAATCGGAATTACACAATCAGGCAACAGCAGAGATGCGCCCCCCATCTGTTGGTATGGCAACCCCCTTTTTTTTTCATGTTCTGTGTGTGTGTGTGTGTGTGTGTGTGTGTATATTTTTCCTGCTGTATTTTCCACTGCATGCATCTGATGAAGTGGGTTTAGCCCACGAAAGCTTATGCCCAAATAAATTTGTTAGTCTCTAAGGTGCCACAAGTACTCCCCGTTCTTAAACCTGTATTAAGTCAATGTTCAGTTGCAAACTTTGAAAGAACAACCATGACATTTTATTCAGAGTTATGAATATTTCAGAGTTACGAACAACCTCCATTCCTGAGGTGTTCGTAACTCTGAGGTTCTACTGTACCAGGAAGGTGACTTTCATGGAGAGGAGATACAGGGACCAGGAGGCCAGAGGTCTGAAGGGCAATTTCATCAATGTCGCTAGGACAAGATCAAGGTCTTGAGGTCCTATTGGGGAGCAATGGGCTGAACAGGAGGATACATGCATATCAGGTCCTTCCAGAACCTGGCACTCAAGGGGGGAGCAAAGACAGAGTGCCCATCCACAGAGGGGTGGAACGCGCTAACAGCCACTACATGCGCCCTAATGGAACTGAGAGCGAATCTCAACACTTTCAGGGACAGGAGAGTAAAGAAAAAGACCCTTCTGCTGGGCCCAGGAGGCTAAATGTTTTCATTTCGCTCGGTAGGACCGCCAGATGGATTCTTTCCAGCTACTCAAGAGGGCATCACACGCTGCCGACGAACACTCCCAGTTTAGCAAAGATGCCCATCAAAAAACAAGGCTCTCAGAGGAAGCGTCTGCAGATCGGGACGTCTGATCCTGCCGATGTGTTGTGTGAGCAGTTCCGGAAACGTCGGCAGCAGAAATGGAGAATGCTTTGACAGGTGGAGAGGATGTGGAAACCAGAACTGGCGAGGCCAGAATGGGACAATCAGGATGACCATCACTCTTTTCCACTGGACCCTGTGGACAACACGGCGCAGGAGTGGTGACGGGGGGGAAGGCATAACTGATTTGGCCCAACCAACAGATAACTAGGGCATCACTGTGAGAATGGGCACAAAGCCCTCTCCTAGAATAGTACTGGGTGCATTTGCTGTTGGCATGGGAGACAAAGATCCCTGGTTAGAGCCCCCAGTGGTCGAAACTATCTGTGACTACTGAGTCGTGCAACTCCCATTCGTGGTCAGCCAAGAAATTCTTGCTGACAGCATCTGCAATCACATTCTGAATTCCCAGGAGGTAAGCCACTAACAATAGGAGACTGTGTACAATGCACCATTCCCAAAGGCGAACCACGTCCGCACAAAGCACTGGTGACCTTCTGCTCCCTTGCTTTTTTTTCCTGTAATAAGTGGTGGTGGTGTGTGACATGATGGGAGTGGATGGACAGGAGAAATGCAAGTCATGCTCTCCTTACCACCAAAAGCAATGCATCTGTAATGATCATCATGCTTGGAGAGGATGAAAGGAAAGGCATCCCTGTGCAAACCTGACCTGGGTCCATCCACCACCAAAGGGAGGAAAGAACATTGCGGGAGGAGGAGAGGAGAAAGTCTGTAAGGTGCCCATGGAATGGAGCGTCAGGGAACGGGATCTCTGCAGCCACATCTGTAAA
Organism: Caretta caretta; assembly: GCF_965140235.1. Taxonomy (NCBI): domain Eukaryota; kingdom Metazoa; phylum Chordata; order Testudines; family Cheloniidae; genus Caretta; species Caretta caretta. The sequence continues at coordinate 515,744 of NC_134223.1, forward strand.
CAGCGGAAGCAAAGATGAGCAAAGGCTGTAACATATGTGCATGCAGCCATGTGGCCAAGGAGGGAAAGGCAAGTTCTGGCCGTTACAGAAGGACTGGAAGTGTCCATAGTAATCAGTTCTAATGGGGTCAGGAACTTGTACTCTGGTAGGCAAGCATGCGCAGAGAACTCATCAATGCATGCCCCAATGAACTCCAGGGAGCGTGTGGGGTCCAACATCAATTTCTATACATTTACACTCAACCCCAGGGAGGAGAGGAAGAGAAACAGCAGGGAAGTCAAAACTGACGAAAGAACTAAGGAGTTCTATACCATTTTGCAGGAGGTGGATGATAGAATTTAGGCTTGGATGCTGGCGTATAAATACGCAGCGATTGCAGAATGGCTCTAGAGCAGTGGTTTTCAAACTTTTTTTTTTCTGGTGACTGAGTTGAAAAAAATTGTTGATGCCCGCAACCCAACAGAGCTGGGGATGAGGGGTTTGGGGTAAGGGAGGGGGCTCTCGGCTGGGGCAGGGAGTTGGGGTGCAGGAAGGCGTCAGGGCTGTGGGCTGGGGGTGCGGGCTTTGGGGTGCAGGAGGGGGCTCCGGGTTGTGGGGGGGGCCTCAGGGCTGGGGATTGGGGCACGGGGTTGGGGTCAGTGGTGCAGCAGGGTTGCTAAGGCAGGCTTCCTGCCAGTCCTGGCACCGCGGACCATGCTGCACACCGGAAGCGGCCAGCAGCAGGTCCGCCTCCTAGGCGGAGGCACGCAAGCGGCTCCATGTGGCTCTCATACGCAGGCACCACCTCCCCCGCAGCTCCCGGCCAATGGGAGTGCAGAGTTGGTGCTCAGGGTGGGGGCAGTATGCGGAGCCCCGTGGCCCCCCCATCTAGGAGCCGGACCTGCTGCTGGCCGCTTCCAGGGCACAGTGCAGTGTCAGAACAGGTAGGGACTAGCCTGCCTTAGCCGGGCAGCACCGCCGATGGGACTTTTTAATAGCCTGGTCAGCAGTGCTCACCAGAGCAGCCGTGATCCAGTGCCTTACATTCCATGACCCAGTATTGGGTCATGACCCACAGTTTGAAAACCACTGCTCTAGACTCTTTGAGGAAGTGCAGGGAATCATCAGTCTTCTGTTTGAAGAGTTGAGACTCATTGAAAGGGAGGTCCTCAAATGTGTTCTGTACCTCCCATAGGAAAACAGATAAATGCAACCAGAATTCTCTCCTCATGACGATCCTTGTGGCCACAGTTCATGAAGATATCTGCCAAATCTATTGAGGCCTGGAGTGTTGTCCTGGCAACCAGTTTGCCTTCCTCTAAGATAGCCTGTAAATGGTCATGATCCTGCCAAGAAAGCTTCTCCACAAAGTCTGCTAATTAGCCTTAATTCAGAAAGTCGTATTACTAGTTATGCCATGTAATCAGATATTTGAAACTGAAGGCTAGCTGAAGAAAAGACTTTATGACCTAGAAGGTCCAATCTCTTACACCGAATCCACCGCAGCTTGAAGAATCATCCTGGTGACCAGTTTTCCTTCTTCTAAAATAGCCTGGAAGTGGGCATGATCCTGCTAGGGAAGCTTATCTGCAAAGTCCACTAATTGGTCATAATTCAAAAAGTCATTTTGCCAGTAATTCCAGGTAATTAGAGATGTGAAACTGAAGGCTGGCTGGCAAAAAGACCTTACAACCTAGGAGGACCAATCTCTTACCCTCCTTGTCTGTTGGGAGTGGAAAGCGGATGTTGCTGCTTGGCCCATTCAATAGCAGCCTGAATAATCAGGGTGAGGGGAAAGGAAGGCAGACAGTAAAACAGCATCCCAATTCCTTAAAATCCTAAAAGCTATCTATCACTAACTCTAAAACTACTATAATAACAAAATATTAATTAAATACAAGAGTAAAAGTAGTCTTTTTCTGTATTTAGGAAATGCATCACACAAGATGCAAGAACAGAAGAGGCTCCAATTCAGACTATGTGGTAGTGAGAAGGAACTGAGGGCATGGTCAGTCCCTCGCTCCCTTTGTCGCCTCGGTTGAAACCATGAGGCGGATTCACGGTCCAAAGGATACTACTATAGATGAATATAATTTGTTGAAGAGTCAACATGGTTTTCATAAAGGGAAATCATGCCTTACCAATCTGCTAGGATTCTTTGAGGGGGTCAACAAGCATCTGGACCAAGGGGATCCAGTGGATATAGTGCACTTTGAATTTCAGAGAGCTTTTGACAAGGTCCCTCACCAAAGACTTACACAAAGAAAGCTGCCACGGGATAAGAGGGAAGGTGCTATCTTGGATTGGTAACTGGTTAAAAGATAGGAAACAACGGGTAGGTATAAATGATCAATTTTCAGAATGGAGAGAGGTAAATAGTGGTGTCCCCCAGGGTTTGTTCTGAGACCAGACCTATTCAACATATTCATAAATGATCTGGAAAAAGGGGTAAACAGTGAAGTGGCAAAATTTGCAGATGATACAAAATTACTAAAAATAGGTCATACCCAAGCAGACTGTGAAGAGCTACAAAAAGGATCTCTAAAAACTGGGTGACTGGGCAACAAAATGGCAGATGAAATTTATATGTTGATAAATGCAAAGTAATATACATTGGAAAGCATAATCCCAACTATACATATAAAATGATGGGGTCTAAATTAGGTGTTAACACTCAAGAAAGAGATCTTGGAGTCATTGTGGATAGTTCTCCGGAAACATCCATTCAATGTGCAGTGGCAGTCAAAAAAGCGAACAGAATGCTGGTAATAATTAAGAAGTGGATAAAAAATAGGACAGAAAATATCATGTTGCCTCTCTATAAATTCATGGTATGCCCACATCTTGAATATTGTGTGCAGATGTGGTCACCCCATCTCAAAAAAAGATATTGGAATTGGAAAAGTTTCAGAAAAGGACAACAAAAATTATTAGGGGTAGGGAACGGCTTCCATATGGGGAAAGATTAATAAGACTGGGACTTTTCAGCTTGGAAAAGAGACCGTTAAGGGGAGATACGATTGAGGTCTATAAAATCATGACTGGTGTAGAGAAAGTAGATAAGGAAGTGTTGTTTACTACTTCTCATACAACAAGAACTAGAGGTCACCAAATGAAATTAAGAGGCAGCAGGTTTAAAACAAATAAAAGGAAGTATTTCTTCACACAACGCACAGTCAACCTGTGGAACTTCTTAACAGAGGATATTGTAAAGGCCAAGACCATAACTGCTATAGGTCTGCTATAGACCACCAGACCAGGGGGATGAGGTGGACGAGGCTTTCTTCCAGCAACTTGCAGAAGCTACTAGATCGCACGCCCTGGTTCTCATGGGCGACTTCAATCATCCTGATATCTGCTGGGAGAGCAATACAGCGGTGCACAGACAATCCAGGAAACTGTAGGGGACAATTTGGAATGGTGGCTTTTGGAAACTGTAGGGGACAATTTCCTGGTGCAAGTGCTGGAGGAACCAACTGGGGCAGAGCTCTTCTTGACCTGCTGCTCACAAACCAGGAAGAATTAGTAGGGGAAGCAAAAGTGGATGGGAACCTGGGAGGCAGTGACCATGAGATGGTCAAGTTCAGGATCCTGACACAAGGAAGAAAGGAAAGCAGCAGAATACGGACCCTGGACTTCAGAAAAGCAGACTTTAACTCCCTCAGGGAACTGATGGGCAGGATCCCCTGGGAGAATAACATGAGGGGGAAAGGAGTCCAGGAGAGCTGGCTGTATTTTAAAGAATCGTTATTGTGGTTACAGGGACAAACCATCCCGATGTGTAGAAAGAATAGTAAATATGGCAGGCGACCAGCTTGGCTTAACAGTGAAATCCTTGCTGATCTTAAGCACAAAAAAGAGACTTACAGAAATGGAAGACTGGACAAATGACCAAGGATGAGTATATAAATATTGCTCGGGCATGTAGGAATGAAATCAGGAAGGCTAAATCACACCTGGAGTTGCAGCTAGCGAGGAATGTTAAGAGTAACAAGAAGGGTTTCGTCAGGTATGTTGGCAACAAGAAGAAAGCCAAGTAAAGTGTGGGCCCCTGACTGAATGAGGGAGGCAACCTAGTGACAGAGGATGTGGAAAAAGCTAATGTACTCAATGCTTTTTTTGCCTCTGTCTTCACGAACAAGGTCAGCTCCCAGACTACTGCACTGGGCAGTACAGCATGGGGAGGAGGCGACCAGTCCTCTGAAGAAAGAAGTGGTTCAGGACTATTTAGAAAAGCTGGACGAACACAAGTCCATGGGGCTGGATGCGTTGCATCCGAGAGTGCTAAAGGAGTTGGCGGATGTGATTGCAGAGGCATTGGCAATCTTATCTTTGAAAACTCATGGCCATCAGGGGAGGTCCCGGACGACTGGAAAAAGGCTAATGTAGTGCCCATCTTTAAAAAAGGGAAGGAGGAGGATCCGGGGAACTACAGGCCAGTCAGCTTCACCTCAGTCCCTGGAAAAATCATGGAGCAGGTCCTCAAGGAAGCAATTCTGAAACACTTAGAGGAGAGGAAAGTGATCAGGAACAGTCACCATGGATTCACCAAGGGCAAGTCATGCCTGACTAATCTAATTGCTTTCTATGATGAGATAACTGGGTCTGTGGACAAGGAGAAAGCAGTGGATGTGTTATTCCTTGACTTTAGCAAAGCTTTTGACATGGTCTCCCACAGTATTCTTGTCAGCAAGTTAAAGTAGTATGGGCTGGATGAATAGACTATAAGGTGGAAAGAAAGCTGGCTAGATTGTCGGGCTCAACAGGTAGTGATCAATGGCTCCATGTCTAGTTGGCAGCCGGTATCAAGTGGAGTGCTCCAAGGGTCAGTCATGGGGCCGGTTTTGTTCAATATCTTAATGATCTGGAGGATGGCGTGGATTGCACCCTCAGCAACTTTGCAGAGGACACTAAACTGGGAGGAGAGGTAGATACACTGGAGGGTAGGGATAGGATACAGAGGGACTTCGACAAATTAGAGGACTGGGCCAAAAAAATCTGATGAGGTTCAACAAGGACAAGTGCAGAGTCCTGCACTTAGGATGGAAGAATCCCATGCACCGCTACAGACTAGGGACCGAATGGCTAGGCAGCAGTTCTGCAGAAAAGGACCTGGGGGTTACAGTGGACGAGAAGCTGGATATAAGTCAACAGTGTGCCCTTGTTGCCAAGAAGGCCAATGGCATTTTGGGCTCTATAAGTAGGGGCATTGCCAGCAGATTGAGGGATGTGATCATTCTCCTCTATTCAATATCGGTGAGGCCTCATCTGGAGTAGTGTGTCCAGTTCTGGGCCCCACACTACAAGAAGGATGTGGAAAAATTGGAAAACATCCAGCGGACGGCAACAAAAAGGATTAGGGGACTGGAACACATGCTTTATGAGAAGAGGCTGAGAGAACTGGGATTGTTTAGTTTGCAGAAGAGAAGAATGAGAGGGGGATTTGACAGCTGCTTCCAACTACCTGAAAGGGGGCTCCAAAGAGGCTGGAGCTAGACTGTTCTCAGTGGTAGCAGATGACAGAACAAGGAGTAATGGTCTCAAGTTGCAGTGGGGGAGGTTTAGGTTGGATATTAGGAAAAACTTTTTCACTAGGAGGGTGGTGAAGCACTGGAATGTGTTACCTAGGGAGGTGGTGGAATCTCCTTCCTTTAAGGTCTTTAAGGTCAGGCTTGAGAAAGCCCTGGCTCGGATGATTTAGTTGGGGATTGGTCCTGCTTTGAGCAGGGGGTTGGACTAGATGACCTCCTGAGGTCTCTTCCAACCCTGATATTCTTTGATTCTATGACTCTCGCTGGGTTTCCTCCATCCCGGTTGCCGCCTCCAAGTTCGGCCCTTCCGAGCCCTCAGGCACCTCCTTCCGCCGTACCTCAGTTCCCCTGAGAGGGCAGTGCCTTCTCAGTTGGCCTGGCCTCTGGCAGACCCAGCAGGAGCCCCGCCTCTTTGCTGGCTTGGGCCTTTTCCCCCCATTTTCTGGGCCTAGCCCTCCCTGGGTTGCCCTGTGTCGAACCCCCGGGGCATGGACAGTCCCTCCAGAGATGGCCTTTCTCCACAGGCCGAACATGTTTACAGATGCCCTGGTTCCCTTACCTGGCAGACTGTCTTCAGGACTCGCCCCTGCCCCTGCCCCTCCTCTGGGTGAGGCACCTGCCCCCATCGCAATAGGGACAGTTCCATTTTACATGTCCTTGCCTTAAACAGGGATAACACTTCCATTGCTCTGCCGCCGGCCTCCTAGCCCTGGGCTGTCCATCCCGCTTTCGGCAGCTCCTCCGAAACTCTCCTTACCAGGGCCTGCTGTTCCCTCACCAGCTGGCCCAATTGTTTCTGGAGGGCCTTCTGCACCTCCCATAGTTCCCTCTGGGTCTCCTGGCCCCCCTTCAGGTCATCAGCCCCCTTCCTCCAGGGCCCTGACACCGGTGCCCACCCAGAGACAACACCTGGGGTCTCCCCATAGATCTATCATCCCCTGTTTCCTGCTGCTCTTAAGTCTCCGGGCAATAGTCCCGCTGTCCTTGCCCTGCCCCTTGTATCGGGGTCGGACCTCCTATGCCCACTTTCTCTACCACGATGTAGCAGGGCAAGACTCACCCACGCGGTGCCTCCTGCTGGTCTCTCAGGGAATTAGCTCCTCCAGCCTCCGGAGCGCCCTCTGCAGGCTGGCGTCCCGCTTGCCGCTGTCCCCCATGTCCCTCTGGGACCCCGGGGCCCCTTTTTCCCAGGGTACTACACAGTCTCGGGGTCTCTCCTCCCACCCAGTATCCCCACCTCACCTCAGTCTTGGGCTACTGCTAGTCACCATTGAGCCCCCACACACTGGGGCGGACTGCAGTGTATAAGCCAATCATCACAGGCAAGGGGGGGTTTGGACCTGCTGCCTCTGCCTACCTTTGGGCGGCCCTCTGCAACCCCTGTACCTATCCTGGACCATCCACCAGGCCTGCAGCCTGGGGCTTTTCCAATCTGGAGCCTCCCAGCTTCTCTAGCCTTCCCCAGCCCTGCTTCACCTCAGGTAGCCTGGTACGCACCCCAGCAGCCAGACTCGTCCCGCTCAACAGCTAGAGGAGACTGTCTGCTCCTGGCCTAGAGAGCCTGCGTGTAACTGCAGCTGGGTGTGTGTGAATGCTAGTGGAAGTGCAGGCTGGAGGGCTTTGTAGCTTGTCAGAGCAGCATAATGTGAGAGACAGAGCCCAGGCTGGTGGGTCAGAAGGCTCAGTGATACCCCAGTTCCAGGTGGCACCCTGGGGGGGGTGGGGACGGACTGGTAACACCATGAATTTATATACAGGCACTATGATAGCAATAGGTTACATGCCACAGTTAGTAATCCTGCAATTTCACATTTGAGTTCCTTCAGAACTCTGGGGTGAATACCATCTGGGACTGGTAACTTATTACTGTTAAATTTATCAGTTTGTTCCAAAACCTCCTCTAATGACACCTCAATATGGGACAGTTCCTTACATTTGTCACCTAAAAAGAATGGCTCAGGTTTGGGAATCTCCCTCACATCCTCAGCTGTGAAGACCGATGCAAAGAGTTTATTTAGTTCCTCCACAATGGCCTTATCTTCCTTGAGTGTTCCTTTAGCATCTTGATCGTCCAATGGCCCCACTGTTTGTGTAGCCGGCTTCTTGCTTCTGATGTACTTAAAAAAAAATTACTGTTACTTTTTGAGTCTTTGGCTACCTATTATTCAAATTCTGATTTGGTCTTCCTAATTATATTGTTACACTTCACTTGCCAGAGTTTATGCTCCTTTCTGTTTACCTCCATAAGATTTAACTTCCATTTTTTAAAGAATGCCTTTTTGCCTCTCACTGCTTCTTTTACTTCGTTGTTTAGCCACAGTGGCACTTTTTTGGTCCTCTTACTATATTTTTTAATTTGGGGTATACATTTAAATTGAGACTCTATAATGGTGTCTTTAAAAAGTTTCCATGAAGCTTCCAGGGATTTCACTTTTGGCTTTTCATCTTTTTAATTTCTGTTTAACTAACTTCATTTTTTGTGTAGCTCCCTTTTCTGAAATCAAATGGACTATCATCTGGTAAAGGGGTCATTCTTTGGCAGGATAAAGGGTGTAAACAAGAAATGTACATCTTAGCAAAGAAACAGCTGAAGGTTCCCATCCCCACAGACTTGATGTCTCCTGAACCTCAAAAATGGAGATGATTAAGTATAAAGAAACCCCAAATCATCTCCTCCCTTTCTCTTTGCCCATGGCATCAACACCTGAAGGACAAGGAAATTAACACTGCACTGGGGGAGGAGTCCTGGCTGAAAGGATTCCAGACAGTAAGACTGCTGAAGCATGTAGTGAGAGAATCCTTTGCTTTGAATTTATTTAGCTTGTTAAGTTAGATATTAGTTGCATTTTATCTTTTATTCTGAAGTACTTGGAGGACAGGAAGGTGATCGGGAACAGTCAACATGGATTAACCAAGGGCAAGTCATGCCTGACCAACCTGATTGCCTTCTATGATGAGATAATTGGCTCTGTAGATATGGGGAAAGAGGTGGACATGATATATCTTGACTTTAGCAAAGCTTTTCACATGGTCTCCCACAGTATTCTTGCCAGCAAGTTAAAAAAGTGCAGAGTCCTGCACTTAGGACGGAAGAATCCCATGCACTGCTACTGGCTGGGGACCTGGGGATTACAGTGGACAAGAAGCTGGATATGAGTCAACAGTGTGCACTTGTTGCCAAGAAGGCTAACAATATTGGGCTGCATTAGTAGGAGTGCTGCCTATTCGGCACTGGTGAGGCCACATCTGGAATACTGCATCCAGTTTTGGGCCCCCCACTACAGAAAGGATGTGGAAAAATTGGAGAGAGTCCAACGGAGGGAAATGAAAATGATTAGGAGGCTGGGGCACATGACTTAAGAAAAGAGGCTGAGGGAACTGGGGTTATTTACTCTGAAGAAGAGAAGAGTGAGGGGGATTTGATAGCAGCCTTCAACTACCTGAGCTAAAGAGGTGTAGCCTGGGGATAGGCAGACACAGCTGGTCCAACCCCCTCGCCAATGATGAGTGGCCATTACAGACTGCAGTTTGCCCCCGTGACAGGGGGCTAGATGAGGACTGGCAGTAGCCACTGAGGCAAGGTGGGTATAGGGGGAGGGGGTTCCCCTGGGAAGGAAGACCCAGAGTGTGGGGGTACTGCTGGGGAAGAACCCCAAGGAAAAGGGCACCGGGGTCCGGGAGGGACATGGGGGCCTGACGCAGGCAAGACACCGGCCAGAAGGGGGCACTTCGAGGCTGGAAAAGAGCTAATTCCCAGACGACCAGCAGGTGGTGCCGCGTCGGTGAGTCTTTGATCTGTTACACGCCATATATCGTGGAATGATTAAGCTATGAAATATTTAAGGTTGGGATTTATTTCCATTGCATTTGAGTTACCAATCAGCTTCCTTTCTTTTTCTCCCCTCCCAATGATAACGGTATAATTTGGATGTATGAGTATTTTAAGACAGGAACACAATGTGATTGCCCCCCTGGCCTCCTTCAGGACTCTTCAGGCTCTGAAGCACAGATTTGACCTATGAGTAATTTTCTTAAATAATATGAACTAAGTAATTTCCTGAGATATAAGGAATTCTATTAAATGCTGCTATAAGGAAACTGCATAGAGAAAAAAAACTCTACTGTAGCTCCTGAGGATATGGCATGATAACTTATCCCCCTTTAATAATAAGATGTATGATTAAGATGCTTGCATTAAAATCCATTACCCCTCAGAATTAGTTGATTAAATTAAAACAATTATTCCATCACTGGGTTTAGAAAGAAGTGAAAGATTAAATCTCAGTTTATTTAATGTTTTACAGGTTACACATTTAAGAGGGCTGGGGTTTGGTTTTGTTTGTTTTAAACCACATAGATGCAATTTCACTGAACAAAATATTCAATCTAAAGGAAAAATGAAGTTTTGTTGTGCACTATATACTGTATCACTTTTGTTCTTGGAGGTACCCAAGGCCAGAACAGTCTCATTTAATATGTCAAATTAAATTCATCTACCTATTCCTCCCTCACCTGCCATTTCTCCCCTGCAATAAAATCGGTGTCCCTCTCATTTGATTCTTTGAACCTTTTGGGCCAACTTAACTGTGGCTCACATTGAAAGCTACAAGATTTCCACTTTATTAATGATTAATAATTAATGAGTAATACTAAAAATTAGTATATATTTATGAAAAATAAATCCATACATATCCGATCTGAATCCTGAAAAATCAGGTGCCAAAAAGTGTCTGAAATCAGTACTATCCACAATAGGAATGTACCATGTATCAGAATAGGCAAGGAAAGAATACTTCTGCACTTCATTTCTTATTTATTTAAAGTGAAACAACATTACATCTCAATGACTTGCCCCACTCCTAATTCAGAGATAAAGTAACTGACACAAAAGGGTGTCTCAACTCTGTGTCAATACGTAGACTGCAGATTCCTAATCCTTCAATTAGGATCATAGCTGCTCATTCCCAAACTGTCAGTCTTACACCCCTATGCTATGATTTCAAAACCTAAATTCCACACAAAGCAATGGTACAACTTATAAAACACAGTAATGAAAAAGGAATTACTGATTGTACACCACAGCAGATGTTCATGTCTGAGCATTTCAAGATTCAAAAGAAACATTAGATCATATAGAATACGTAATGGATATTATGTTTGCTACACACAAACCCAAAATATGTGGAGTTAATATTCATGGGATAAACTGGAGAGCCCCATGCAGGCACCTCTTATCACCTCATGTGCCCCCTGCATAATAATCCATCATCTCTGAGACTTATTCTAACATTCCAAACTTCTAATCAGCTTCAAACAGAAGCTAAAAAATCAAGTTCAAAAATCAACTTGGATGAGAAACATTTCTTTTTCCTCCAAAAAATGTGAAATTTTCTACCCAAAATTGTATCTGCCTGAGGCCCAAGAAAGAAAATGTTCAGTCTTGAATAGTGGTGGGTTTAAGGTTCAATATCTCATGACTATGCAGAGCTAGAAATTAGAGCTTTATACTACTGGAGAGGGGATATTCCCAGATTTCCCTATTTCATATCTTAGACTATCCCAGGATACCAACATTTAAAGGTATGTCATTGTACATTATCAAAAGTGATAATGAACAATCATTTTAAGATGTTTCACATTTATTACATTTTTTGCCAAAGAATGGATAGAAAAATAATCTAATTTTTTTTCAAAACTATATCAAATATTTAAAATTTAAATTTTAAATTTAAAATTTATATTTAAATACCATATGTTGTACATACACAATACATGATGGTATGATTGTTCCCACCTGGTTATAAGTTCTGGAAGTTACTGGATCTCTAGGGTGTGATTTTCAACATCTTGCTTCCTGATTGGTCCTGGCCCTGCATCTGCAGATGATTGGTCCATTCTCCTGCAAGCCACAGCTGCTGGATTCCTCCCACCCAGGTCTCAGTGCTCAGCCCTGGGGAAGGGGTCCCAAAGGAAGGAGCTGGCTGACAGCTATCGCTGCATCCTGGGCTCACGTCACATGTCCTACCACCTAGAAAGAGGAGAACCCCTCTACCCCACTGCAGATAGAGGTAAGAAACCATTTTCAGGCTCTATACATAGGTACTATGGCAGAGAATGGTTTGGAAGAGTCATCTGTAGTCTTTAAGGTGCCACCGGACTCCTTGTTCTTTTTGTGGATATAGACTAACACAGCTACCCCCTGATACTTGACATCTGAGGGAAGGGATCAAAAGGAGACCCCATCAACTGGATGGCATGGGATGCATTGTCCTAGGGATGCGGGTTCCATGACCACCTCCCAAGAGGAAGAGAAGGGTGGTGTTGGTTGGGGACTCCCTCCCCTAAGGGAGACTGAGTCATCCTTCTGCCATCCAGACCAGGAAACTCAAGAAGCGTGCTGCTCGTCTGGAGCTAGAATTCAAGATGTGACAGAATGTCTGCTAAGACTGATCAAGCCCTCATCTGGAGTACTGTGTCCAGTTTTGGGCCCCACACTACAAGAAGGATGTGGAAAAATTGGAAAACATCCAGCGGAGGGCAACAAAAAGGATTAGGGGACTGGAACAGATCACTTATGAGGAGAGGCTGAGGGAACTGGGATTGTTTAGTCTGCAGAAGAGAAGAATGAGGGGAGATTTGATAGTTGCTTTCAACTACCTGAAAGGGGGTTCCAATGAGGATGGATCTAGACTGTTCTCAGTGGTAGCAGATAACAGAACAATGAGTAATGGTCTCAAGTTGCAGTGGGTAGTTTGAGGTTGGATATTAGGAAAAACTTTTTCATTAGGAGGATGGTGACGCACTGGAATGGGTTACCTAGGGAGGTGGTGGAATCTCCTTCCTTAGAAGTTTTTAAGGTCACGCTTGGCAAAGCCCTGGCTGGAATGATTTAGTTGGGGATTGGTCCTGCTTTGAGCAGGGGGTTGGACAAGATGACCTCCTGAGGAACCTTCCAACCCTGATATTCTATGATGACAACCGGGGGAGAAAAGGTGGGGGAGTTGCACTGTATGTAAGAGCAGTCTGATTGCTCACAGCTCCAGTATGGAACAGGAAAAAAGCCTGTTGAGAGTTTTGCGTTAAGTTTAGAGGAGAATGATGTCCTGGATTGCATCTGCTATAGACCACGAGGATGAGGTAGACAAGGCTTTCTTCGGACAACTAACAGAAGTTTCCAGATCACAGGCCCTGGTTCTAATGGGGGACTTCAATCACACTGACATCTGCTGGGAGAGCAATACAGCAGTGCAGAGATAATCCAGGAAGTTTTTGGAGAGTGCTGGGGACAAGCTGCTCACAAGCAGGGAAGAATTGGTAGGAGAAGTGGGTGGCAACCTGGGCAACAGTGACCATGAGATGGTAGAGTTCAGGATCCTGTCAAAAGGAAGAAAGGAGAACGGCAGAATACGGACCCTGGACTTCAGAAAAGCAGACATTCACTCACTCAGGGAGTTGATGGGCAGGATCCTCTGGGAGGCTAATATGAGGGGGAAAGGAGTCCAGGAGAGGTGGCTGTATTTTAAAGAAGCCTTATTGAGGGTTCAGGAACAAACCATCCTGATGTGCAGAAAGAATAGCAAATATGGCCGGCGACCAGCTTGGCTTAAAAGACACTTACTTTCCCCTAACTGGTGTTCTTGGAGATGTGTTGATCATGTCCATTGTTTATTAGGTGTGTGTGCTCGTCACATGCACCGGTGCCAGAAGTTTTTCCCTCAGCAATATCTGTAGTGGACTGGCTTTGGCGGCCCCTGAAGTGGCATCCGCATGGAGCGGTATAAGGGGCATCGCCAGCTCCCTCCACCCTCAGTTCCTTCATGCCTGAAACTCCTACAGTGCAGAAGGAGGGCGGGTTGTGGAATGGAGACGAGCAACACATCTCGAAGAACAGCAGTTATGAAAAAGGTAACTGTCTTTTCTTCTATGAGTGCTTGCTCACGTCCATTCCACATTAGGTGACTCCAAAGCAGTACCACCGGAGGTGTGTAGGAGTTCACAGATGTGTCGACTGCAACACAGCTCTGCCAAATCCAGCGTCATCTCCTGCTGAGTAATGGCATAATGAGCCGTGAACGTATGGACAGAGGAACATGTTGCAGCTCTCCAGATGTCCTGGAAAGGGATGTGCACCAGGAATGCCGCCGAAGACGCCTGCGCTCTCGTCAAGTGGGCTCCCACAACTGGCGGCGGTGGAACCCCCACCAGGTCATAACAGGTTCTTAGGCACAAGGTGATCCAACTGGAAATCCTCTGCGAGGACAACAGAAGTCCCTTCATCCTATCTGTCGCAGCAATTAAGAGCTGAGTTGATTTACGGAAAGGCTTGACACATTCTAAAGAAAAAGTCAAGGCCCTTCGAACGTCCAGCGCGTGAAGATGCCTCTCTTCACCGGTCTTCTGAGGTTTGGGACAAAACACCGGGAGGAAGATGTCCTGGATCATATGGAAGGTAGATACCACCTTCGGCAGGAATGCCTGATGGGGCCACAGCTGAACCTTGTCTTCGTAGAAGACCGTGTATGGCAGTTCTGAGGTCAAGGCTTTAATTTCAGAGACCCATCTTGCCAATGTCAACGCCACCAGGAAAACGACCTTCCATGACAGGTGGGAAAAGGAGCATGAACCTAGTAGCCCAAAGGGTGGGCCTGTGAGCCTAGAGAGGACCAAGTTAAGATCCCACTATGGGACAGGAGTCTGAACCTGCGGGAAGAGTCTCTCAAGCTCTCTCAAGAATCTGATCATCATTTCATGGGAAAACACCACCTGTCCTTGGATCGGCGGGTGAAAAGCGGAGATGGCCGCTAGATGCACTCTAATGGAAGAGTGTGCCAGGCCCTGGATCCTCAAAGGGAGCAGGTAGTACAGGACAGACTGTATGGAAGAACGCGAGGGAGAGATGCCACGTTCGGATGCCCAGTGGGAAAATCTCGTCCACTTGGCCAGGTAAGTCAGTCTGATTGAAGGGGGCCTACTCTCCAGGAAGACCTGTTGGACTGCTTCCGAACAGGTCTGTTCCTCCGGGTTCAGCCATGCAGCATCCATGCCGAGAGGCGGAGGGACTCAAGGTTGGGGTGTAGGAGCTGACCGTTGTCCTGTGACAGCAGGTCCAGGCGGTTGGGAAGGGTCCAGGGAGGGGCCACTGACAATGTCATGAACATGCCAAACCAATGTTGGCGAGGTCATGACAATTTGTGTTGGTCTTTCTTGATCTTTGCCAGGACCTGTTGATGAGTGGAATCAGAGGGAATGTATACATCAGGATCCCTGACCACGACAGCAGGAAGGCATCATAGAGGAAGCCCTTGATTAGACCTTCCCAAGATCAAAACAGGTGGCATTTCCTGTTCTGTCTGGTAGCGAACAGCTCCACTTGGGGAGTTCCCCACCTTTGGAAGATCATGCAGGCTACCTCTGGATGGAGCGACCACTCGTGGTGAGAGGAGAACTCCCTGCTGAGCTGGTCTGCCAGCATATTCCTGGCACCGGGAAGGTGACAAGCTTCCCTTGATTATCATACACATTGTAAGGAGAGTGATCACTTTAGATAAGCTATTACCAACAGGAGAGTGGGGTGGGGGGAGAGAAAACCTTTAGTGGTAAACACCCATTTTTTCCAAGCTTTGTGTGTATAAAAGATCTTCTATACTTTGCACAGTATGCATCTGATGAAGTGAGCTGTAGCTCACGAAAGCTTATGCTCAAATAAATTGGTTAGTCTCTAAGGTGCCACAAGTACTCCTTTTCTTTTTGCGAATACAGACTAACACAGCTGTTACTCTGAAAGCTTCCAGGTGGATTTCATGGCTGATACAGAAGTCCCATAGAAGGAGTGCCTCTTGACAGAGTGCCAACGAACATGCTCCCCCTTGTCTCTTGCTGTAGAACATTGTAGAACAATCTCCTTCCTTAGAAGTTTTTAAGGTCAGGCTTGACAAAGCTCTGGCTGGGATGATTTAAGTGGGGATGGGTCCTGCTTTTGAGCAGGGGTTTGGACTAGATGACCTCCTGAGGTCCCTTCCAACCCTGATATTCTATGATTCTATGATTGAGGCTGTGTTGTCCGTCAGGACTCATACTACCTTGCCCGACAAGTGGGGCAGGAAAACTCCGCACGCCAGCCAGACTACTCAGAACTCTGATGTTTATGTGCGACTTCGCCTCCTCCGGTGACCACATCCCCTGTGTCTGGAGATCGCTGAGATGTGCGTCCCAGCCGAGGTCCAAGGCGTCAGACACCAACTGGATGGACTGAGTGGGGCTGTTGAATGGAACCCCCTCTGGGACATCAAACGGGACTGGGAGCTAATATGGGCCGGTTGCCAGAAGGATCTTCCCAAGTAGGGGACCTACTGCTGGGAGACGGGCGATGATGGCCAGGCGATCTGCAGTCTCTGATCCTCGATTGGTCCCATGCTCGATACCGGGCCCTTGGAGACAGTAGGGGCTGGCCCAGAAGTTCTTGTCAGGTGGCACATGCCTCAGAGCATCTGCACCAATCTACTGGCGAGACACACCTCAACTTGTGCCCTCTGTGCGGCGACCGAAGAGGGCTCCACTGAGCCTGCCTCTCTCGTCCTGAGGCATGACAACTAAAGGCGGGCAAACAATGGCAGGATGTTCCTCTCAATGGGTAACAGTGCCACTGAGGCGGGGGGACACACACAGGTCCCAACATGAGTTTTCCATGAGACCAAGGTACCACTGGAGCCGTTGAGGGCGGGAGTGTCAGGATCTCCTGAGCTGCTTGAAGGACTTCGGTCATCGACGGCACCTGAAGCTGGCCAGGGCCTGTGCTGCTATACAGAGTCACAGGTGAAGTGTGGGATGAGCTGCACCGCTCGACTTGAGCTGGGGCCCGACTTCCCGAGGGGGACATTGTGCTGTCCAGCACGGGTCATGGCTCATCCCCAGCCCGCTCCTTACCCTTACCGGAGGTAGGAGATCTTTCCCTCACAGTCTTTTTTGGCTTCTTGATCGGAGCCATAGAGGGGGACCAGTGCCGGCTCACAGACAGCACCGCCAGAGCACTGCGCACGGAGACCACGGTGCTCGGTTCGGAGTCGAACCACTGCTCTGGTGCCGAAGTGAGGACCGACTCCACAATGAACACTTTCTAACGGGTATTGCACTCCTTCTTCGCCCTAGGTTTAAAGGACGTGCAGATACGGCACATCACTTATGTGCCCCTCGACTAAGCACCTTAGGCAGCTGGTATGTGGATCGCTGATGGACATAGGCTCTTTGCAGCAATTGCAGCACTTAAAGCCTGGGGATCAGGGTATGCCCCGTCCCATGGCTGAGTCCTGTTTGGAACTAACGAAGAACTACTACTAAGGGTAAGTACGGAACTACTAACTATATACAACTACATTACAGGTTTTCAAAGTTCGCAAGAACTGAGACCGAAACAATGCTAGCCGAAGCAGCAGAAATTCCAGCACTGTCACTGGCAGCAAGAAGGAACTGAGGGTGGGGGGAGTCTGCGGAGCCCCTTATACTAGGCAACTTGCGGGCACCACTCCAGGGAGCACTAGAGCCAGTCCCCTATGGATATGGCTGAGGAAAAACTGCCAGCACCGGTGCATGTGGCAAGCACACACATCTCATATGGAATGGACATGAGCAAGCACACAAAGAACAACAAAAAATCTTCGATGAGCTTAAACACAAAAAGGAAGCTTACAAGAACTGGAAACTTGGACAGATGACTAGGGAGTATAAAAATACTGCTTGAGCATGCAGGAGTGTAATCAGAAAGGCCAAACCACAATTGGAGTTATAGCTAGCAAGGGATGTGAAGGGTAACAAGAAAGATTTCTACAGGTATGTTAGCAAAAAGAAGGTGGTCAGTGAAAACGACAGATGATGTGGGAAAAGCTGAAGTACTCAACGCTTTTTTTTTTTGCCTTGGTCTTCAGACAAGGTCAGCTCCCAGATTGCTGTACTTGGCAGCATAGTATGGGGAGGAGGTTAGCAGCCCTTCGTGGTGAAAAAACAGGTTAAAGACTATTTAGAAAAGCTGAACAAGCTCAAGTCCACGGGGCCAGATGCAATGCATCCAAGGGTGCTGAGGGAGTTCGCCGATGTGATTGCAGAGCCATTGGCCATTATCTTTGAAAACTCGTGGCGATCAGGGGAGGTCCCGGACAATTGGAAGAAGGCAATTATACTCCCTATCTTTAAAAAAGGAACAAAGGAGAATCTGGGAAACTACAGCCTCACCTCAGTACCCGAAAAAAATCATGGAGAATTTCCTCAAGGAATTCATTTTTAAGCACTTGGTGGAGAAAAAGGTGATCAGGAACAGTCAACATGGATTCACCAAGGGAAAGTCATGCCTGACCAATCTGATTGCCTTCAATGATGAGATAACTGGCCCTATGGATAAGGGGACAGCAGTGGATGTGATATACCTTGACTTTAGCAAAGCTTTTGATACTGTCTCCCACAGTATTCTTGCCAGCAAGTTAAAGAATTATGGATTGGATGAATGGACTATAAGGTGGATAGAAAGCTGGCTAGATCATCAGGCTCAACAGGTAGTGATCAATGGCTCAATGTCTAGCTGGCAGCTGGTATCAAGCGGAGTGCCCCAGGCGTTGGACCTGGGACCAATTTTGTTCAAAATCTTCATTAAGGATCTGGATGATGGGATGGATTGCACTCTCAGCAACTTCACAGATGACACTAAGCAGGGGGGAGAGGTAAATATGCTGGAAGGTAGGATAGGGTCCAGAGTGACCTAAACAAATTGCAGGATTGGGCCAAAAGAAATCTGATGAGGTTCAACAAGGACAAGTGCAGAGTCCTTCATGTAGGAGGGAAGAATTCCATGCCCTGCTTCAGGCTGGGGCCTGACTGGCTAAGTGGCAGTTCAGCAGAAAAGGACCTAGGGATTACAGTAGAGGAGAAGCTGGATATGAGTCAACAGTGTGCCCTTGTTGCCAAGAAAGCAAATGACGTACTGGGCTGAATTAGTAGGAGTGTTGCCAGCAGATCGAGGGAAGTGATTATTCCCCTCTATTCACCACTGGTAAGGCCACATATGGAGTATTGCATCCAGTTTTGGGCCCCACTACAGAAAGGATGTGGACAAATTGGACAGAGTCCAGTGGAGGACAACAAAAATGATTAGGGGACTGGAACACATGACTTATGAGGAGAGGCTGAGGGAACTGGGCTTATTTAGTCTGCGGAAGAGAAGGAGAGGGAGCAGGATTTAACAGCAGCCTTCAACTACCTGAAGGGAGGTTCCAAAGAGGATGGAGCTAGGCTGTTCACAGTGGTGGCAGATGACAGAACAAGGAGCAATGGTCTCAAGTTGCAGTGGGGGAGGTCTAGGCTGGATATTAGGAAAAACTATTTCACTAGGAGGGTGGTGAAACACTGGAATAGGTTACCTAGGGAGGTGGTGGAATCTCCATCCTTAGGGGTTTTTAAGGACCGGCTTGACCAGGCCCTCACTGGGATGATTTAGTTAGGGTTGGTCCTGCTTTGAGCAGGGGGGTTGGACTAGATGATCTCCTGAGGTCCCTTCCAACCCTAGTCTTTTATGATTCTATAACAGGGAGAGATGCTGCCCCCCACCTCTAGCAATACCCTGCTGCAGGTATTCCCTCCAGCTCTCCCAACTGTACTCTACCATTAAAATCTGTACCAGATGACTGGAGAATAGCTAATATGACCCCAATTTTTTAAAAACGCTCCAGAGGTGATCCTGGCAATTACAGGCTAATAAGTCTAAACTTCAGCACTAGGCAAACTGATTGAAACTATAGTAAAGAACAAAATTATCAGTCACAGAGCTGAACATGATTTGTTGGGGCATAGTCAACATGGTTTTTGTAAAAGGTAATCATGCCTCACCCAACTGCTAGAATTCCTTGACGTGGACAAGGGTGATCCAGTGGATATAGTGTACTTTAGATTTTCAGAAAGCCTTTGACAAAGTCCCTCACCAAAGGCTCTTAAGCAAAGTAAGGTATCATGGGATAAAAGAGAAGATCATGGATCAGTAACTGGATAAAAGACAGGAAACAAAGGGTAGGAATAAATGGTCAGTTTTCAGAATGGAGAGGGGTAAATAGTGGTTTCCAACAAGGGTCTGGTACTGGGACCAGTGCTGTTGAACATATTCATAAATAATCTGGAAAAAGGGTTTAACAGTGAGGTGACAAAATTTGCAGATGATACTAAACTACTCAAGATAATTAAATCCAAAGCAGACTGCGAAGAGCTACAAAAGAATCTTACAAAACTGGGTGACTGGGCAACAGAATGGCAGATGAAAGTCAATGTTGATAAATGCAAAGTAATGCACATTGAAAACACAATCCCAGCTACATATATAAAATGATAGGGTCTAAATTGCCTGTTACCACTCAAGAAATATCTTGGAGTCACTGTGGATAGCTCTCTGAAAACAGCCACTCAATGTCCAGCAGCAGTGAAAAAAGGTAACAGTGTTGGGAATCATTAAAAAAGGAATAGATAATAAGACAGAAAATATCATATTCCCTCTATATAAATCCATGGTATGCCCACATCTTGAATACTGCGTGAAGATGTGGTTGCCCCATCTCAAAAAAGATATATTGGAAAAGGTTCAGAAAAGGACAACAAAAATTATTAAGGGGTATGGAACAGCTTCCATATGAGAAGAGATTAGTAAGATTGGGACTTTTCAGCTTGGAAAAGAGACGACTAAGGGGGGGATAAGATAGAGGTCTATAAAATCATGACGGGTGTGGAGAATGTGTTATTTACTCCTTCTCATAACTTAAGAACTAGGGGTCACCAAATGAAATTAATCGGGTGCAGGTTTTATAAAAACAAAAGGAAATATTTCTTCACACAATGCACAGTCAACCTGTGGAACTCTTTGCCAGAGGATATTGTGAAAGCCAACACCATAACAGGGTTCAAAAAAGAACTAGATAAATTCATGCAGGATAGGTCCATCAATGGCTATTAGCCAGGATGGGCAGGAACTGGGAATGGGCAACCCTGTTTGCCAGAAGCTGGGAATGGGCAACAGGGGATAGATCACTTGATGATTACCTGTTCTATTCATTCTGGCATTGGCCACTATTGGAAGATAGGATACTGGGCTAGTTACTGTTCTCCCCTCCTCAGCTCCCCCTTTTTCAGCAGTATCCTCTTTTTTGGAAACCTAAAATATGCTAACCCTAGCTTCAACAGTCTGTGTCTTCCTTCTTGTTCCTCTTGTTTGATTATGATTGCTATCAAAGACACTTCACTGGTTTGCATTAAAGGTTGGTTCTGAATCCACTGCACGACTGCTAACATCAGCAAACAGTCTGCAACTCAAGTCTGTTGACATGCCATTTTTTAAACTACTCGCGCACATAAACTTTTAACCAACAGACTGATCAGTGTTGTGCTGTAACCTTTCAGACCAGTATCTGTTGCAACAGATACACACTGCGAGGCAGCCAAAGGAACCCTTGTGGATAGGTTATCTGAGTCCTCCCACTATTGTAGCTACTCCCTGATTCTCAGGGAAATGTGGGGTGACAGAGGGTAGAACCACTGATCCCACCTGAGTCAAGAAAACCTTTCCCTTCCACTGTGTTGATGAGGTCTCTCAAGTGGAATAAACTCTGAGAAAGGGTCAGAGTTCTTTTCCATGATTATCCTGAATCCTAGATGGAAAAGGCAACAAATTATTTTGGATTCTGCATCTTGAGGAGAAGACCCCTTCATCTGCCAGTCATCCAAATAAGCAGAAGCACCTCTACTAAAAGACGTTTCCATAAGTAATTTATGCTATCATGCTAAACATGAGTTTCTAAGATCTACAAGTTTTTCTTCCTTTTTTCCAAAACGTTTCAAAAAGAGTTTAAGAGTATTTTTGGTAATTAAATACATTAGTTTGTAATACTCTTTTGGAAAACTGAAGCATTTATTTTTCTTTGTACTTTTCTTTTCCCCCCACAATCAGAGCTGCATACTAGCTTTCAGTATATTGAAGCTCTAAAGGAGTAATGGGCTTCTGGCTCTTACTATTTGAAAAATAAAAGTCATGAATTAAAAAATGTTATCACGTATGCAAAAATAAACATTCCTAGATTTCCAACCTGAATTCCCCTCATAATTAGAATCATAGAATCATCACAGAATCATAGAATATCAGGCTTGGAAGGGACCTCAGGAGGTCATCTAGTCCAACCCCCTGCTCAAAGCAGGACCAAGCCCCCACTAAATCATCCCAGCCAGGGCTTTCTCAAGCCTGACCTTAAAAACCTTAAAGGAAGGAGATTCCACCACCTCCCTAGGTAACGCATTCCAATGTTTCATCACCCTCCTTGTGAAAAAGTTTTTCCTAATATCCGACCTAAATCTCCCCCACTGCAACTTGAGACCATTACTCCTTGTTCTGTCATCTGCTACCACTGAGAACAGTCTAGAGCCATCCTCTTTGGAACCCCCTTTCAGGCACTTGAAAGCAGCTATCAAATCCCCCCTCATTCTTCTCTTCTGTAGACTAAACATCCCCAGTTCCCTTAGCCTCTCCTCATAAGACATGTGTTCCAGTCCCCGAATCATTTTTGTTACCCTCCGCTGGACTCTTTCCAATTTTTCCACATCCTTCTTATAGTGTGGGGCCCAAAACTGGACACAGATGAGGTCTCACCGATGTCGAACAGAGGGGAATGATAGAATCATAGAATATCAGGGTTGGAAGGGACCTCAGGAGGTCATCTAGTCCAACCCCCTGCTCAAAAGCAGGACCAATCCCCAATTAAATCATCCCAGCCAGGGCTTTGTCAAGCCTGACCTTAAAAACTTCTAAGGAAGGAGATTCCACCACCTCCCTAGGTAACGCATTCCAGTGTTTCACCACCCTCCTAGTGAAAAAGTTTTTCCTAATATCCAGCCTAAACCTCCCCCACTGCAACTTGAGACCATTACTCCTTGTCCTGACCTCTTCCACCACTGAGAATAGTCTAGAACCATCCTCTCTGGAACCACCTCTCAGGTAGTTGAAAGCAGCTATCAAATCCCCCCTCATTCTTCTCTTCTGCAGACTAAACAATCCCAGTTCCCTCAGCCTCTCCTCATAAGTCATGTGTTCCAGACCCCTAAACATTTTTGTTGCCCTTCGCTGGACTCTTTCCAATTTATACACACCCTTCTTGTAGTGTGGGGCCCAAAACTGGACACAGTACTCCAGATGAGGCCTCACCAATGTCGAATAGAGGGGGATGATCACGTCCCTTGATCTGCTCGCTATGCCCCTACTTATACATCCCAAAATGCCATTGGCCTTCTTGGCAACAAGGGCACACTGCTGACTCATATCCAGCTTCTCGTCCACTGTCACCCCTAGGTCCTTTTCTGCAGAACTGCTGCCTAGCCATTCGGTCCCTAGTCTGTAGCTGTGCATTGGGTTCTTCCATCCTAAGTGCAGGACCCTGTACTTATCCTTATTGAACCTCATCAGATTTCTTTTGGCCCAATCCTCCAATTTGTCTAGGTCCCTCTGTATCCTATCCCTGCCCTCCAGAGTATCTACCACTCCTCCGAGTTTAGTGTCATCTGCAATCCACGCCATCCTCCAGATCATTAATGAAGATATTGAACAAAACTGACCCCAGGACCGACCCTTGGGGGACTCCACTTGATACTGGCTGCCAACTAGACATGGAACCATTGATCACTACCCTTTGAGCCTGATGATCATGAAGAACAACTATCCCACATAACTTTTTCTTATGAAATAGAAACATCAGTGTCTTGATAGAATTGTGCAGTAATTAATATGTTCCATCAAGTTATTCTTTGAAGAGAAGGGGAGCAGGCGGACTAAGAATATGGCTGATAACATTTTTACTTAGCGAAGCACGCTTAGAAATTTCAACTGTAAATTCTGTGCGTAGAACTGCAAATGTTTAAGAAATAAGGGTATAGCTCAACAGGTCTTGCTCTCCATTTATGTGCCAAAAAAAAAAAATGGTGTTTTATATCCTGTGCTAACGAGGAGCAATTTTAGGGGGGTAACGAAGTTTATTTTTTGCTATCACTAAAAGTGCATAACAATTTCTACTTGCTTACATGCATAAGAAAAATGTGTCTCCTTTAAAAAAAAAAACAAAATACCCCAGAAAACTGACAGTTTAGGATTTTGCAGAACTGCCCTTACATACTTACAGTGCTGAACACAGCTGAGACTGTCGGAGTGAAGATCCGGTCCTCAAGGGGCTGCTGCACAGGACTTCTGGGAATTCTACAGTACATCAAGTTAAGGAAAACAAAATGGAAAAAAGGATTGTGTTCTATAATGACAAGAGCATGGTACAAACAGAACGCACTTTATTTGTTAAAACATCTAAAACCACCTCTCTAGTGTAAGCAGATACACAAACATCTCCAAAGGCACTCTCATTCAACCAAGCAGATACAATCCTTCAGGTTTCCTAAAGTGAGTAAGTATATCCCTCAAGAATTGATTTCCTGGACAAATATGGGTAATATCCCTATGGGGACACCTAATCACATCAGCCACACTATCAGAGGCTCGTTCACCTGCACATCTACCAATGTGATATATGCCATCATGTGCCAGCAATGCCCCTCTGCCTTGTACATAGGCCAAACTGGACAGTCTCTATGTAAAAGAATCAATGGACACAAATCAGGCGTCAAGAATTATAACATTCAAAAACCAGTCGGAGAACACTTCAATCTCTCTGGTCACTCAATTACAGACCTAAAAGTGGCAATTCTTCAACAAAAAAAACTTCAAAAACAGACTCAAACGAGAGACTGCAGAATTGGAATTAATTTGCAAACTGGACACCATTAACTTAGGCTTGAATAAAGACTGGGAGTGGATGTGTCATTACACAAAGTAAAACTATTTCCCCATGTTTATTTTCCCCCCTCCCCCCATTGTTGCTCACATGTTCTTGTCAACTGCTGGAAATGGACCATCTTGATTATCACTACTCTGACAGGGTCGGGCCAGATGGCTATATAGGAGAGTAAAAGAAGGCAGATATATTAGCCCCAGGCTAAGTAGGTCCCTTTTCCCTGGGTAAGGTAACAGGGACGGTTCCAGAACAACCAGGAACTTTCTGGAGACAATTAAGACAGGCTGATTAGAACACCTGCAGCCAATCAAGAAGCTGCTAGAATCAATTAAGGCAGGCTAATCAGGACACCTGGGTTTTAAATAGGAGCTCACTTCAGTTTGTGGTGTGCGTGTGAGGAGCTGGGAGCAAGAGGCACTAGGAGCTGAGAGTGAGAAAGCATACTGTTGGAGGACTGAGAAGTACAGGCATTATCAGACACCAGGAGGAAGGTCCTACGGTGAGGATAAAGAAGGTGTTGGGAGGAGGCCAGGAGAAGTAGCCCAGGGAGTTGTAGCTCTCGCACATCTGTTCCAGGAGGCACTCTAGACAGCTGCATTCCACAGGGCCCTGGGCTGGAACCCAGAGTAGAGGGCGGGCCCGGGTTCCCCCCAAACCTCCCAATTCCTGGTCAGACACAGGAGGAGTTGACCTGGACTGTGGGTTCATGAAAACAGCCAAACTAAGGGCTGCCGTGAAGCTCCAAGGCAAGCAAATCCAACAATAAGCGCAAGACCCACCAAGGTAGAGGAGGAACTTTGTCACACTACAAAAGGTTTTTTTTCTCTCCTGCTGGTAATAACTCACCTTACCTGATCACTCTCGTTACAGTGTATTTGGAACCCATTGTTTCATGTTCTCTGTGTATATAAAATCTCCCCACTGTATTTTCCACTGCATGCATCCGATGAAGTGAGCTGTCGCTCACGAAAGCTTATGCTCAAATAAATTTGGTAGTCTCTAAGGTGCCACAAGTACTCCTTTTCTTTTTACACCTACCTCTGCTCTTTAAAGAATACGAAAATAAACTCTACATTCAGTGAGACAAACTCTGCTAATCAGCACTGAATGCTCTGACATAAGCCTGGCCTGTTTTGGTAATCATGTGGAAATTATAATTGTTTCCTTGTTTGTTTTGGTTTTTTAAAACCATTAAATCCTTCTCCCCATCCACCACCCACCACAATCACTTCTAAAGGGGGCTGCCAGTATAATCCAATTTTTAATATGTTGGCACTGTGATTTAAAAGAAAGCTGCAATCATCTTGCTCTTCTCAGCAATTCTACATTGGAAAGATA
Organism: Caretta caretta; assembly: GCF_965140235.1. Taxonomy (NCBI): domain Eukaryota; kingdom Metazoa; phylum Chordata; order Testudines; family Cheloniidae; genus Caretta; species Caretta caretta. The sequence continues at coordinate 541,428 of NC_134223.1, forward strand.
CTACAGTAAACCACGAAAACAGACCTTCTAAAGATAATTAACCTGATATTTATTTGGAAATGACATTTGTACAGGGATACAAAAAGATATTTAAAAAACAACATTTCTTTACTTTTAGCAACTCTTTAAGGTTCTAATCTTGAAAATGTAACACACTTAATTCTACGCACAAGAATAGTCTCATTGCCTTCAAGGGTTTGAAGGATCAGGGCCTTAATCAGTAATACCAGACATTTTTAAAATCATTTACATTTCAGAATGATCAGTTCTATATTGTTTCCCGTTAGATTCACATTCTGTTTCTTATTCCAGAGGTTCTTATGCCAGAATGTGTTGGGGGGGCGGGGGAGGAGCGGGTTGCGGCGCTGTGGGCAGGCAGGGGGAGAAATGTACTTTGCACATTTTACCCACAGCAATGAATAAATACAAAAGCTGATTCCTCCAGACATATCAGGTCCTCAGATGGCGCTGTGCATTTTGATGGATTTCTGTTAAACTTGCATAGCATTAGACAAAGTCGTTGCCATCTGTACGTTAATCCGTTTGCTAAGACGGGGTGTGCACATTTAATTGTAAGCATCAACCACAATCAGTTTTGCTTTTGCTCTTACAATAGATCATTGGCTCTGTTTGAATCAATGCCTTACTGTTTGTAATATTTAGTGAGAGTTGCAGTCTTTTTTTTTTAATCTGTATATGTAGTTGTGTGGTGGGGGGAGAAGGAGGGACGGCGTAACCTACTACCGACACAAAGAAGGGGGCGCGATCAAATAAGTTTGAGAACTACTGTCTTAATAGTGTTCAGGATGCAACAGGAGATTGCCCAAATTCGAACTAAAATATATTTTCACTGTTTGTTTTTTTTAAATACCATGAAAACAAACCCTTAGGATTTGTTCAAAGAAAAATAAATGCACAAAAGCTAAATTTTGAGCCTAAACTATCTAATCATGGGTCTAATCCTGCAAGATGCCAATCTTCAACATCCATTAACTCTAAAGACTTGACGGTCCACAGCATCCTGCTGGATCAGGCCCTGTAACCCTTTACTTACAAAGAGTATTTCTGAGCTTTCTGTTGACAGTGGCCACTGTGATATCAGCAATACAAAAAAGCTTATTGTCAGTGCCACAAAGCATATAAACCAATTCCATGCCTTTAATACTACTTGAACAATCAGAAGACCAACTACTTGAGTGTTTAAAAACTAAATAAAATGTTTGATTTTTAAATGCTGAAGCTCTCCCGAGAACAGTTCTATCACTGTTAGAGCAGCATCGAAAACTGTTTGCAACCTTTTAAACTGTGTTTCCATGAAACTGTCATGAAGAATGTCACTTTTGCAGCAAGGAAGCTCAAAACAGAATTTGAATTTCTGCTAATTTGAATATTTAAACAAGAATTAAAAAGATAATATTTATTACAGAGATCACCTTTCATAATTTTAATCCTCCCAACATCCCTCCATTATTAGCAATATCACAATATTACAGCTAGGCAGAGGTAAACATGCCTATATACAGAATCAGCAACAAAGCTGAGAATAGAAAACTGGAATCCCTGACTTCCAAGACTGTGCTCAGCCCACATCTTAATATTTTTTTTTTAATAAAGATATAAAGGATTCTCTTCTAATAAGCAATGTTCCTTCTTTTCTTAACTTTCACAACTGCCAGTTTGAACATAAGGGACATAATTTTATTACCTTAACTAGGTTGAATCGGGGTAAATTTGGTATTTATCCCTTTGTTTTATATAGTAAACACTTTCCACAAAAAGCCAGACCATAAACCATAGCCACACCATAAACATCCTCTGCTTTTGCTCAATAGATAATAAAACTGTTCCGTTTTCTAAAAGATATGCTCTAGGAATTATTTTTGGGCAGTTCTCTGGCCTGTGTTATACAGGAGGTTACACTACATTATCACAGTGGTCCCTTCTGGCCTTGTAATCTATGAATCTCTATTGCCTGCCATTTCCTACAATTTTTTAAAGAAAAGTCTTTAGTTCTGCTTCTCCAAAATAGGAATAAGTTGTAAACTCTATAGGACAGAGTGTTGGAGTGAAATCCTGGTCACACTGAAGTCAATGGCAAAGCTTCCAATGACTTTAACGGAGCCAGAATTTCTCCCTGAAGAATTCCACCAGGATTTCAACAATTTCCACCTCACCATCAACCTCAGCCTGGACCAGTCCACACAAGAAATCCACTTCCTGGACACTACGGTGCTAATAAGCGATGGTCACATAATCACAACCCTATACTGGAAACCTACTGACCACTATGCTTACCTACATGCCTCCAGCTTTCATCCAGACCACATCACACAATCCATTGTCTACAGCCAAGCTCTACGATACAACCACATTTGCTCCAACCCCTCAGAAAGAGACAAACACCTACAAGATCTCTATCAAGCATTCTTACAACTACAATACCTACCTGCTGAAGTGAAGAAACAGACTGACAGAGCCAGAAGAGTACCCAGAAGTCACCTACTACAGGACAGGCCCAACAAAGAAAATAACACCACTAGCCATCACCTTCAGCCCCCAACTAAAACCTCTCCAACGCATCATCAAGGATCTACAACCTATCCTGAAGGACGATCCCTCACTCTCACAGACCTTGGGAGACAGGCCAGTCCTTGCTTAAAGACAGCCCCCCCAACCTGAAGCAAATACTCACCAGCACCTACTCACCACACAACAAAAACACTAACCCAGGAACCAATCCCTGCAACAAACCACGTTGCCAATTCTGTCCGCATATCTATTCAAGGGACACCATCATAGGACCTAACCACATCAGCCACACCATCAGGGGCTCGTTCACCTGCTCATCTAACCAATGTGATATATGCCATCATGTGCCAGCAATGTCCCTCTGCCATGTACATTGGCCAAACCGGACAGTCTCTACGCAAATGAATAAATGGACACAAATCAGACATCAAGAATTGTAACTTTCAAAAACCAGTAGGAGAGCACTTCAATCTCCCTGGACACTCAATAACAGACTTAAAAGTGGCAATTCTTCAAGAAAAAAACTTCAAAAACAGAGTTCAACAAGAAACTGCAGAACTGGAATTAATTTGCAAACTTGACACCATCAAATTAGGCCTGAATAAAGACTGGGAGTGGCTGGGTCACTACAAAAAATAATTTCCCTCTGTTGATGTTCACTCCTCCTTGCCAACTGTTGGAAATGGGCCACATCCACCCTAACTGAATTGGCCTCATTAGCACTGAACCCCCACTCAGTAAGGCTACTCCCATCTTTTCATTTGCTGTGTATTTAGACCTGCCTACTGTATTTTCCACTCCATGCATCTGATGAAGTCAGTTATAGCCCACGAACGCTTATGCCCAAATAAATGTGTTAGTCTCTAAGGTGCCACAAGGACTCCTCATTGTTTTTGCTGATACAGACTAACAGGGCTACCCCTCTGAAACCCTGAAGTCTGGTCTACACCTAAAACTTAGGTTGACATAGCTACCTTGCACAGGGCTGTGAAAAATTTTGCACCCTGAGTTCTGAAATTAGGTTGAACTAACCCTTGGAGCAGATACAGCTCGGTTGACAGGATTCTTCCATCAACCTACGGCCTCTTGGAGAGGTATACTATCTAAATCAACAGATGAGCTCTTTCCATCGGTGTAGGAAGTTTCTAGATTATGACGCTAGTACAGCACAGCTGCAGCGCTGTAGCTTTGCTGTTGTAGTGACTGTAGTGTAAACATACCATCAGCTATTTTATTTATGTCTGCAAAGTACCATGTACTCCAATGATGCTGCGTAGATAATAACTTAAGATGACATTTGTCCTTTACCTAAAACTGAGTTATTTGTTATCTAAAGTTTTAAGCAAGCCATATTCAACAGGACCTATTCTCCCATTGCAGGATATGAGTAATTCCAGTTGAATTTAGTGGGAGTTCTCTGTATCCCCAGGGCTGGATAATAGTATCCAATGTGTACAGGTTGAGTTATTGAATAGCCTCCAGCACTTTGTGGTGATGACAGCAATGAGGCTTGGTTCTCACACACTGAGAATTCTGCTTCAGCTGCGGAAAGCAATAGCATTTGGCCTTTCAGAAGAAAGGATAACTTCACGTTTCCTGCTGACATTGTGAATCAATCTTGTTGATTCAAAGGAAGCTTTCGTTTCCGTCTGTGGGTAACCATTTTTGTAAAGAAGCCAACAAGGAAATGTGAAAGACTACCTTTGCCATTCCATCCTTCTTCCACCCCTTTCCCAAAACTTGTTTAAGATACAGTACAGTAACCCAAGAGATGGAACAGTTTTATTATCTAATTGAGCAAAGCAGCTGAGGTTTATTCTGTGGCTATGGTTTATGGTCGGTCTTTGTGTGCAAAGTGTTTAATGTATAAAACAAAGGGCAAAATACCAAATTTACCTGATTCAACCTAGTTAAGGTAATAAAATTATGCCCTTATAGTTCAAACTGGCAGTTGTGAAAGTAGAGAAAACACTGAGAAGAAACATTGCTTATTGGAAGAGAATCCATAACTATGCCAACACAGGCCCTGTAGTGTAGACATACCCTAAGTGACTTGTTCAAGAAGTCTATAACAAAAGAGGGAATTGAACTCAAGTCTCCTGTGATTCAGTTGAGAGCCCTAATCTTTAATTACTGGATGGGGGACTCTAATCTAGGAAACAGTGACTCTGAAAAAGAACTGGAGGTCGTGGTGGATAATCAGCTGACCATAAGCTCCCAGTGTGATGCTGTGGCCCCAGTGGGATGCATAAACCAAGTAGAAGTAGACAGGTTATTTTACCTCTGTTTTGGCACTAGTGCAGCCACTGTTGGAGTTCAGTTAGTCTCTAAGGTGCTACAAGTACTCCTTTTCTTTTTGCGAATACAGACTAACACGGCTGTTACTCTGAAACCTGTCCAGTTCTGGTGTCCACAATTTAAGTATGTTGATAAATTGGAGAGGGTCCAGAGAAGAGCCACAAAAATGAATAATATAGCAACAGTAATAGTATAGTGATAGACTCAAAGATCTCACTCTATTTAGCTTAACAAAGAGAAGGCTGAATGAGTGACCTGATTACAGTCTGTAAGTGTCTTCATAGAGAACAAATATTTAATGATGGGCACCTCAACCTAGCACGGAAAGGTATAATATGATCAATGGCTGGATGTTGAAGCTCAACAAATTCAGACTAAGGCATACATTTTGAATGGCGAGAGTACTTAACTACTGGAAAAATTTACCAAGGGTTGTAGTGGATTCTCCATCACAGACAATTTTGAATTCAAAATTGGATGTTTTTAGAATACAAATACAGCCATACTGGGTCAGACCAAAGGTCCATCTAGCCCAGTATCCTGTCTTCCAACAGTGGCCAGTGCCAGATGCCCTAGAGGGAATGAACAGAACAGGCAATCATCAAGAGATCCATCCCGTCGCCCATTCCCAGCTTCTGGCAAACAGAGGCTAGGGACACCATTCTTGCCCATCCTGGCTAATAGCCATTGATGGACCTATCTTCCATGAATTTATCTAGTTCTTTTTTGAACCCTTTTATAATTTTGGCCTTCACGACATTCTCTGGCAAGGAGTTCCACAGATTGACTGTGCATTGAGTGAAAAATACTTCCTTTTATTTGTTTTAAACCTGCTGCCTATTAATTTAATTTAGTAACAACTAATTTTCGTGTTCTGAGAAGCAGTAAATAACACTTCCTTATTTACTTTCTCCACATCAGTCATTTTCTAGACCTCTTTCATTTCCCCCCTTAGTCGTCTCTTTTCCAAGTTGAAAAATCCCAGTCTTATTAATCTCTCCACATACGGAAGCTGTTCCATACCCCTAAATCTTTTTTGTTGCCCTTTTCTGAACCTTTTCCAATTCCAATTTATATTTTTTGAGATGGGGTGACCACATCTGCACGCAGTATTCAAGATGTGGGCATACCATGGATTTATATAGAGGTAATATGATATTTTCTGTCTTATTATCAATCCCTTTCTTAATGATTCCCAACATTCTGTTTGCTTTTTTGACTGCTGCTGCACATTGAGTGGCTGTTTCCAGAGAACTAGCCACAATGACTCCAAGATCTCTTTCTTGAGTGATAACAGCTAATTTAGACGCCATCATTTTATATAGTTGGGATTATGTTTTCCAATGTGATTTACTTTGCATTTATCAACACTGAATTTTATCTGCCATTTTGTTCCCAGTCACCCAGTTTTGTGAGACCCTTTTGTAGCTCTTTGCAGTGTGCCTGGGACTTAACTATCTTGAGTAGCTTTGTATCATCTTCAAATTTTGCCACCTCAATGTTTACTCCTTTTTCCAGATCATTTATAAATATGTTGAATAGGACTGGTCCCAATACAGACCCCTGGGGGGATACCACTATTTACCACTCTCCATTCTGTTTTTTGAGAAAATAAAACTTATTGCTTTACCAACCTGTTATAAGTATCAGAGGGGTAGCCATGTTAGTCTGGATCTGTAAAAGCGGTAAAGAGTCCTGTGGCACCTTACAGAATAACAGACGTATTCACCCATGAAAGCTTATGCTCCAATACATCTGTTAGTCTAGTGCCACAGGACTCTTTGCCAACCTGTTATAGTAACTATCGTTTTACAGAGTATTCAAAACAGGTGGAAGAGCAGTTAAAAACATATCTGTACAATCATTACTTCAATCCTTTCCCACAACCCAAATCTAGACAAATAACGAAGTCAGAATTTCCCTCTCCACAGAGTCTACATTTTTGCATTAATGCACGAAAGAGACATGCCAAGATTTTGTACATTTTTTAGATTGTGTTATCTAAAACTGAAAATATATAGCAATTTATTATAGTATCACATAACGAGAATGTCTATGGTTTCTCTGTGATGCTATGCACTTTCAAGAATGGACTTGAAACCATCTACGACATTTGTTTTTAAAATGGATGCATTTTTCCCATAATGGTTCCTGTCACCCAAGCTCATTTTCAGCCCCAGCAACTGGTTTTAACATAGTCTGAATCACTGGCCTCTTTCATCACTTACTGCTTGGCATAACAAGTAACCATCTTTTCATAAAAATAAAAAAATCCATGACCACTGAAAGGGCAATACAACTTGTATCTGAAGCACTCCAGAATAAGGACTTCTATTTTCTTGCAGAAATATAACAAGTCTCCCACCAGCTATCTTTAGGGTTATGTAAACTCTATACATGATCCCACTTGCATTGTATTAAATGACTTAAAATAAAAGGTTAAAACTGTCAGCAAAATTACAGAGAAGATCAAGAAACCACATGATTCAGACTAACAAAAACAAATGCAAACAGTCAGCTTAATCCTTTTTAGCTTTTTGGTTTCAAGAATGAAAAAATTATGTAAAGATGTAAAAATGGTATACATTGTAAAGCACCATACATCACTTTTGTAGTTTTTTCTGTATTTAAGATACTCAGTAAAAATACAGAATATATAAAATCCTAATTGCAGATGCTCTAGTTTAGCAGGGTTTGGAACCTGGATCACTGACACTCTGGAGACTTTCAGAAAATAATGCTAAGACAATAACTCAAACCTGCTTTATTTATATAATACTAAGGAAGAGAAACTTGAAATAGTCAGAGCTATTCAATACATAGCAGGTACTGAAACTCCATGATGATCCACCCCTCGTTGAGGCTTTTTGTTAACCACATTGATTCTTACCTGGCACTGGACTTTAATCTCCACTGAGCACCTCCATAAAAGGATTAATTTGATTAATTAATAAGAAATTTGTTTCTTAAATCCTGAGTGCAATCCATAGTCTTCCTCTTTTGGTTTGCTATTAGCATAAGGCTGCATTCACACCACCCTGCTACTTGTTCTTAAAGCCTGCGTTTATCTTGCCCTTACAAGAAAAGCTTCTGCACCACTGCAGAGCACAAAGATATTCTTAAAGCGATAGCTACAATGGAAGTCCTTAAGCAATACCATCAATACCTATCTGCTGACATACATCGATTTAAGAGTTCGATTGGCTAGTTAGTGCTTCTTCCAAACTCTGTTTAAGACATAAAGCTTTATCTCTGTTCAAAAATGGCAGTCACAAAAGATTCAGTGGCATATAAAGTGTTTTCCAAGACTGTCAATGCCAAATTTCAAGGAAGCTGGTGGAAGAATGCAAAGATTCTTTTCTCTATTACAGTTCATGTTTCCATGCTCATCAGCTCCGGTGGAACAGCAGCTAATCACTCTACCTCCCACTTTTTCTGCCTTATTTTAGCTTTATGTAGCCCCCCAAAAAAGGAAGGGAGTTAACTGTACATTCCTGCTGGAAAGCCCAAGAAGGATAAAATCAAAACAGACTACCACCTGATAAAAGCTAGAATTAAATAAAGCTTTTAAATGGGTAAACTCACCTAAAATACACTATGCTTAATACAGATACTTTATATGGAGGGTTTGGGAAATCCCATTGTTTCTTGTTCGAAGGAGAACGAAGTCTCAGCCTAAACTTCTCAACCACATCACATTTGCAATACAACTTTACCTCTCAGCTGGGCCATTACAAAATAACTGATTACTCCCCCCAAATACAATAACTTGCAACACCACAAACCCATACTATTTAGTAAGTCCTTCATGAATCAACTCGCCCTTCAAAATAAATCCCTGTTCTGATAGGCTACTTTTCAGAAGCCAAGGAAAGGAAGCCTAATATGCCAAACAACTACAATCTTCAGAAAAAAAACAAAAAAACCCATACCATACGACACGTCACATATGAGAGGCTAGGAAATAAACTGATCAAAATGAAATCATATGCTCACCATATTTTGAAATATTTATATTTATTATACAAATAAAACCCTACATTCAAAGAACATTAAGGTTGCAATGTCTAGCACTACAAAGTTAGAAAATGCCAGAATTAGGGTTGCCTGTACCTTAATTCAGTCCCCTTGTACATATGCATTTTGACAGTTTCTTTAATTACTTGATCACATGCTATTTTTCCCACAGGGTCCCGGCCTCATTCATTTTCTTTCTACTGGGTACAACAGATACCCAGTATTATACAGACTGCATTAGAAACATAGAGCTAAGCAGTGTTTATTATAACAGAGGTAAGAGACAAACACATCACAAAATCAAAATGTGACAGTCATTTAACTTTACAAAAGGATCTATTAAAGAAGAGGCTTAATTTAATTGATAAAGAACTGGGGAGAAGCTAACAATCTGAAATGTACACACTCACTTGCCAATCTATTGTCCACCCCTGCCCACAGCATAACCATTATCACCCAAGGTAGACACTAGGAGCATTAACAGAGGGGATGCAGACAGTTATAAATAATAGGCTATGGATTAATAAAAAGCCTTAATGAAGGATAATGTCACTCACAGGAAATTAGTAATATGCCTATGGTGTACACTGCATGCCTATAAAAACCCTAAAAGAAACAATCTGCATAAAATAGTAGCTTATTTTAATTATCCCAGATGCACAGTTTTCTGGCGCACTGTGCTTAGATATCAAAATAAAACTATGAATCAGAGGTCTGAGCATATCATAAATCATTTTTTAAAATTTCCATTTTCTTTTGTTCCAGCTATGTCATTAGCAAGGAAGGAGTTAGGCACAGAAACTCCAGTGAAACACAATGGGATTTGAGAGATGAATTCCTCTAGGTTCCTTTGAAAATCCCAGCCTAAGAATAAAATTTGGCTTTCAAGCATACACCCCCCTTAAAATGTTTGACAGACTATATTATTCTCCCTCCACCCCTCAGTCACTCATATTACTTTTACTCTTTCCTCATAAACATACCCCTCCGGCTTCTTGATCTGTTTTGATTAATTGTATCTCCCTTCCAGTTCAATGACATATGTTAGAGATCCCCACAACTATACCTACTATTGTACATGTAGGCTCAGCAGTGTCAAATAGAGAGGAATTGCCATGTGTGGCATGATACACTGCCTCTGCCTTGCCATACTAAAACCGCATTAGCTTTTTGCTGCCATATTGCATTAAAAGGGCATACTAAATCTGCCACACACACTCACCTCTAAATCCTTCATTTAGTCTTAATGCTTTTAAAATATCAATTCCAATAAATACCCGTTTCAGAAAATTTTGCCCTAGATATTGCCATATTGATTATCTGTCTTTATAAACGTTTGCAAAATCTCCCCATTAGTATCAAAGTATGAATTCAATATGTACTTTGTCTCCTCTGTACAATCACTAGTGATGATAAATAAGAACAGGCCTTCTACCAATCCCTGATGCATACCACTCAACACAAACTCCATGGGGGAAGAACTAGCCAGCACCCTCATAAATCAGTTTGACTGAAAGAGAATCAGAAATGTAACTCATGCACAGACAGGAACACTGTGTACACTATCATGGAGAACTTTTAATCACTTCACTTGTTTAAATACAGTAACTCCTCACTTAATGTTCTAGTTATGTTCCTGAAAAATGCTACTTTAAGCGAAACGATGTTAAGCGAATCCAATTTCCCCATAAAAATTCATGTAAATAGGGGGGATTAGATTCCAGGGAATTTTTTTTTGCCAGACAAAATTTTATATACATACATACATACATACATACATACACACACACACACACACAGAGTATAAGTTTTAAAAAAAAATTTATACTGTACACAGCAATGATGATTGTGAAGCTTGGTTGAGGTGGTGGAGTCAGAGGGTGGGACATTTCCCAGGGGATGCCTTACTGCTAAATGATGAACTAGCACTCAGCTGAGCCTGCAAGGGTTAACACACTGTTGTTAATGTAGCCTCACAGTTTACAAGGCAGCAGGAATGGGGAGAGGGGAGACAGCATGGCAGACAGAGACACAGTGTGTGTGTGTGTGTGTGCGTGTGTGCGTGTGCGCGTGTGCATAGCCCCTGTAAGTAAGCTGACCCCACTCTAAGTACACTGCCTTTTTAAGGAAGTTGAGACAGCAGCTGTTGCCAGCAAGCTCCCTCCTCCTGAGCCATGTCATGTCCCACCCCCGCCTCCCTCTGTGGAGGTGGGGTAAAGGAGCGGGTGGAGGGGGACACCCTGGCATTAGCAACCCTTCCCCCCCCCCCTTGCACAGGAAGCAGGAGGCTCCCGGGAGCAGCTCCAAGACAGAGGGCAGGAACAGCACACGGCAGTGGCAGGAGGGATAGCTGAACTGCTGGACAATTGATAGCCTGCTGAGCATGTAGCCTGCAATTGATAGCCTGCTGTAGCTCACGAAAGCTTATGCTCAAATAAATTTGTTAGACTCTAAGGTGCCACAAGTACTCCTTTCTTTTTAGAGAAGTTAGGGGAGCAGTGAGCTGATGGGGGGCTGCTGGTCCACCCTGGTTCCAAGCCCCCACCAGCTAATTCCCAAGGGCTGCTCTTTCTGTGAGCAGTGGACAAAGCAGGCGGCTGCCAAACAACATTATAAGGGAGCATTGCGCAACTTTAAACAAGCATGTTCTCTAATAGATCAGCAACATAACAATGAAACAACGTTAACCAGGACGACTTTAAGTGAGGAGTTACTGTAGTATATATTTATGTCATAATCTTATGTAGTCTACAAAACATTAGGTAATAAAACAAATAAAAAGGAAACTTGGATTTCACACTATACAGTATCAAATACAGATGGAAAAGACCATAGATTATCAAGTCTATATTCAACTGCAAATTCATTATGTAACCTCTCTACAGAGGATGTGAAAGTTTGTACAATACGTCTATACAAACTTATGAATCCCATTTTATTTTATTAACATAATTAATTGTTGTAACAGCCAGTGTGGATCAGAACTTCCATTTTGTGACAGAAAACAGACTATAGGCTGGTCTACTCAAGAAAATTACTTTGACCCAACTATGTTGCTCAGGGGTGTGAAAAATCCACACTCCTGAGCAACATAGTTAAGCCAATTTAAGTCCCTATGCAAACAGTGCTACACTGAGGGAAGAATTAGTCCATCAACCTAGCTACTGCCTCTCGGGGAGGTGGATTAACTACAGAGACGGGAGTTCTGTACTGAGTAGCTATACTGCAGCACTACAGCGGTGCGGATGTAGTGATTTAAGTGTAGACATAGCCTCAAGGCTTGGTCTACACTACAGAGTTAGGTCAAATTATGGCAGCTTAAGTCAACCTAATTATATCAGTGTCTACAGCCTCTCTCCTGCAGATGAAAGTGCCCTCCTACACCAACATCATAACTCCACCTCCATGAGAGACGCAGCACTTATGTCGGTGTAGTTAAGGCAACCTGGCATTTGTGTAGACACTGCATTACTTACATCAGCTGTTGCCTGTCACTCTTGTCAGTTTCACAGTTCCCCTCTTCAGCACCTGAAATTGACAAGAAAGGCTGGTGTTCCTCCTATGGCTGTAGGAAGGGTCTGCTGAAGCACTACTGCATCTGTGCCACTATGGCATTTCAAGTGTAGACATAGCCTAAATCTGAGAAGCTGAAACAGGGCCATCAACCATGAATGGCAGGACAATTGGGGCTAATATCTAAGCCCTGGCTTTCAATTATCCTCTGACAGCAACCCACTTGACTACTGGATCATGGAAAATCCCAGCATAAGAAGAGAAGCAGGAAAATTTACTTGTATTTAAACACGACAGACTCTGCACCAAACAAGCAGACCATCACCAGAATGAGAAGATTGGGGCCTGGTCTACAAAGTTTAGCCATCAGAGCTATACCAACCAGGCAGATGGACACACACAAAAAAACCCACACACCCTAGCCAACATAACTATGCTGACAGGATGCCCAGTGTAAATGCAACGATGCTAACAGAAGAATGCTTCTGTCAGCATAACTGATGTCATTCAGGGAGGTAATGTTGCTATGCCTTCCAAAGAACTCTAGGAGTGATAAGAACTCTGGAGCAACTCAGTGCACTCAGATGATGGTTATTTTTCCATAGATCTGTAAATCTCTTGAACTCTGTAAGTAAAATGTGTGCGCAAGAAGAAGGTCTTTTGCAAAACTTGTGTTCCTTACAGTTTCTATCATGTGGTCCTGTGGTGGGGCGGCTGCCCCATGCCGGCTGGAGAAGGGTCAAGACAGCCTTGGAGAGACTGTGCAGAACCCCGCCAATCAGGAAAGGGCTCATTGGGAGAGCCAATCAAGAGAAGGCTTGCTTGAGCAGCCCATATATAAAGGGCTGCTCAGCAGAGCAAGAGTGTCTCTCACTAGAGGGCAAGGGGGAAGGACTGTCTGCTGAGAAGCACCAGAAATACTGCAGTGCTGAGCAGGGTAGCGGAACAATGGGGGAGCTATTAGCTGACCATGGCCAGACTGAGGCCCTGAAGCAAGGGCAGGGTAGGTGCTAGGGCTATAGGGGAAGTGGCCCATGGAATAGGAGGTGGGGCAGTAACTGGCTGCCAGCTATAGGGTCCCTGGGCAGGGACCTAGAGTAGCGGGCGGGCCTGGGTTCTCCCCTCCCCCTTTATCCCTAGTTGCCAATGAGGAATCATAGAATATCAGGGTTGGAAGGGACCTCAGGAGGTCACGTAGTCCAACCCCCTGCTCAAAGTAGGACCAATCCCAACTAAACCATCCCAGCCAGGGTTTTCTCAAGCCTGATCTTAAAAACCTTAAAGGAATGAGATTCCAGCACCTCCTTAGGTAACCCATTCCAGTGCTTCACCACCCTCCTAGTGAAAAAGGTTTTCCTAATATCCAACCTAAATCTCCCCCACTGCAACTTGAGACCATTACTCCTTGTTCTGTCATCTGCTACCACTGAGAACAGTCTAGCTCCAGCCTCTTTGCAACCCCCTTTCAGGTAGTTGAAAGCAGCTATCAAATCCCTTCTCATTCTTCTCTTCTGCAGAGTAAACAATCCCAGTTACCTCAGCCTCTCCTCATAAGTGATGTGTTCCAGTGCCCTAATCATTTTTGTTGCCCTCCGCTGGACGTTTTCCAATTATTCCACATCCTTCTTGTAGTGTGGGGCCCAAAACTGGACACAGTACTCCAGATGAGGCCTCACCAATGTCGAATAGAGGGAAACGATCACGTCCCTCGATCTACTGGCAATGCTCCTACTTATATAGCCCAAAATGCCGTTAGCCTTCTTGGCAAGAAGGGCACGCTATTGACTCATATCCAGCTTCTCATCCACTATAACCCCTAGGTCCTTTTCTGCAGAACTGCTGCCGAGCCATTCGGTCCCTAGTCTGTAGTAGTGCATGGGATCCTTCCATCCTAAGTCCAGGACTCTACACTAGTCCTTGTTGAACCTCATCAGATTTCTTTTGGCCCAAACCTCTAATTTGTCTAGGTCCCTCTGTATCCTATCCCTACCCTCCAGTGTATCTACCACTCCTCCCACTTTAGTGTCATCTGCAAACTTGCTGAGGGTGCAATCCACGCCTTCCTCCATTAATGAAGACATTGAACAAAACCGGCCCCAGGACTGAACCTTGGGGCACTCCGCTTGATACCGGCTGCCAACTAGACATGAAGCCATTGATCACTACCCGTTGAGCCCGACAATCTAACCAGCTTTCTATCCACCTTATAGTCATAGAATCATAGAATATCAGGGTTGGAAGGGACCCCAGAAGGTCATCTAGTCCAACCCCCTGCTCGAAGCAGGACCAATTCCCAGTTAAATCATCCCAGCCAGGGCTTTGTCAAGCCTGACCTTAAAAACCTCTAAGGAAGGAGATTCTACCACCTCCCTAGGTAACGCATTCCAGTGTTTCACCACCCTCTTAGTGAAAAAGTTTTTCCTAATATCCAATCTAAACCTCCCCCACTGCAACTTGAGACCATTACCCCTCGTTCTGTCATCTGCTACCATTGAGAACAGTCTAGAGCCATCCTCTTTGGAACCCCCTTTCAGGTAGTTGAAAGCAGCTATCAAATCCCCCCTCATTCTTCTCTTCTGCAGGCTAAACAATCCCAGCTCCCTCAGCCTCTCCTCATAAGTCATGTGTTCTAGACCCCTAATCATTTTTGTTGCCGTTCGCTGGACTCTCTCCAATTTATCCACATCCTTCTTGTAGTGTGGGGCCCAAAACTGGACACAGTACTCCAGATGAGGCCTCACCAATGTCGAATAGAGGGGAACGATCATGTCCCTCGATCTGCTGGCTATGCCCCTACTTATACATCCCAAAATGCCATTGGCCTTCTTGGCAACAAGGGCACACTGCTGACTCATATCCAGCTTCTCGTCCACTGTCACCCCTAGGTCCTTTTCCGCAGAACTGCTGCCTAGCCATTCGGTCCCTAGTCTGTAGCTGTGCATTGGGTTCTTCCGTCCTAAGTGCAGGACCCTGCACTTATCCTTATTAAACCTCATCAGATTTCTTTTGGCCCAATCCTCCAATTTGTCTAGGTCCCTCTGTATCCTATCCCTCCCCTCCAGCGTATCTACCACTCCTCCCAGTTTAGTATCATCCGCAAATTTGCTGAGAGTGCAATCCACACCATCCTCCAGATCATTTATGAAGATATTGAACAAAACCGGCCCCAGGACCGACCCTTGGGGCACTCCACTTGATACCGGCTGCCAACTAGACATGGAGCCATTGATCACTACCTGTTGAGCCTGACAATCTAGCCAGCTTTCTATCCACCTTATAGTGCATTCATCCAGCCCATACTTCCTTAACTTGCTGACAAGAATACTGTGGGAGACCGTGTCAAAAGCTTTGCTAAAGTCAAGAAACAATACATCCACTGCTTTCCCTTCATCCACAGAACTAGTAATCTCATCATAAAAGGCGATTAGATTAGTCAGGCATGACCTTCCCTTGGTGAATCCATGCTGGCTGTTCCTGATCACTTTCCTCTCATGCAAGTGCTTCAGAATTGATTCTTTGAGGACCTGCTCCATGATTTTTCCAGGGACTGAGGTGAGGCTGACTGGCCTGTAGTTCCCAGGATCCTCCTTCTTCCCTTTTTTAAAGATAGTCCAGTCATCCAGCCCATACTACTTTAACTTGCTGGCAAGAATACTGTGGGAAACCATAAGAAAGGTTTGCTAAAGTCAAGGAATAACACATCCACTGCTTTCCCCTCATCCACAGAGCCAGTAATCTTGTCATAGAAGACAATTAGGTTAGTCAGGCATGACTCACCCTTGGTGAATCCATGCTGACTTTTTCCTAATCACTTTCCTCTCCTCTAAGTGCTTCAGAATTGATTCCTTGAGGACCTGCTCCATGATTTTTCCAGGGACTGAGGTGAGGCTGACTGGCCTGTACTTCCCAGGATCCTCCTCCTTCCTTTTTTTAAAGATGGGCACTACATTAGCCTTTTTCCAGTCGTCCAGGACCTCCCACGATGGCCATGAGTTTTCAAAGATAATGGCCAATGGCTCTGCAATCCCATCCGCCAACTCCTTTAGCACTCTCCGATGCAGTGCATCCAGCCCCATGGACTTGTGCTCGTCCAGCTTTTCTAAATAGTCCCGAATCACTTCTTTCTCCTCAGAAGGCTGGTCACCTCCCCCCATGCTGTGCTGCCCAGTGCAGTAGTCTGGGAGCTGACCTTGTTTGTGAAGACAAAGGCAAAAAAAAGCATTGAGTACATTAGCATTTTCCACATCCTCCATCACTAGGTTGCCTCCCTCATTCAGTAAGGGGCCCACACTTTCCTTGACTTTCTTCTTGTTGCTACCATACCTGAAGAAACCCTTCTTGTTACTCTTAACATCTCTTGCTAGCTGCAACTCCAGGTGGGATTTGGCTTTCCTGATTTCACTCCTGCATACCTGAGCAATATTTTTATACTCTTCCCTGGTCATTTGTCCAATCTTCCACTTCTTATAAGCTTCTTTTTTGTGTTTCAAATCAGCAAAGATTTCACTTTTAAGCTCATCTGGTCGCCTGCCATATTTACTATCCTTTCTACACATCGGGATGGTTTGTTTCTGCAACCTCAATAAGGATTCTTTAAAATAGAGCCAGCTCTCCTGGACTCCTTTCTCCCTCATGTTATTCTCCCAAGGGATCCTGCCCATCAGTTCCCTGAGGGAGCCAAAGTCTGCTTTTCTGAAGTCCAGGATCCATATTCTGCTGCTCTCCTTTCTTCCTTGTATCAGGATCCCGAACTCAACCCTCTCATGGTCACTGCCCCCCAGGCTCCCATCCACTTTTGCTTCCCCTACTACTTCTTCCCGGTTTGTGAGCAGCAGGTCAAGAAGAGCTCTGCCCCTGGTTGGTTCCTCCAGCACTTGCACCAGGAAATTGTCCCCTACACTTTCCAAAAACTTTCTGGATTGTCTGTGCACTGCTTTATTGCTCTCCCAGCAGATATCAGGGTGATTGAAGTCTCCCATGAGAACCAGGGCCTGCGATCTAGTAACTTCTGTTAGTTGCCGGAAGAAAGCCTCGTCCACCTCATGCCCCTGGTCTGGTCTGTTGAGATGTTGAAGAGTAAAAGTTTCTGGAACGTATACCCCCTTAGTTTCACTCAAAGGGCCTCAGGAAAGACATCCTATCCCAGTTAGTTGTTGCATTAGGCTGCAGCTGGCAAACACAAGGAAAGAGGCCACAGGGTCTCATAGATTAAAGGTAGCAGAGGTGTTTGTCACAAGAGGATTTTCCACTTTGATCTGTGTCAAAGCACTCAATTTATACAATAAAACAAATTCCTCTCTAGGAAGGCTCCAGAACACTCTACTCATGTGCAAGACGCTTCCTGACATGCCTTGAGAGAAAATAATTTAGCCGGCTTTTAGAAGAGGCTTGTGGAATTGGCTCTACTCTACACCATGTCCTGCATAAGGCATTGCCTTGGGTAGTGATCCAATTGTTTCCATTCACGTAAGCTTGCTGCAGCTGGAACCTGTCTTACTGTGACAAGGACACCTATGTTGCTGTTGAAATAAATAACGTTCTTTTACCTAAAACAATGTACATGTTCACAATTCTTACCTTGTAACCCTTTTGTGTGTTTTCCTTTTCTGCTAATCACTTTCCTTGCTTCGTTTTCACATATTAGCAAGTTATATAAAACCATGTTTGTAATCACTCAATTTTACAAATTTATCTTCTCTTAAAAATAAGCTGTTAGCTCTCTGGAAACAGAGTCAGCCCAAAGATCAAATGCAAAGATATCTCCAGAAGATGTTCTTCCACCAACACTGGATTACTGAGAATGAGTGAGAGAACTGGCCTAATGAATCACTAAAGAGGGGTGGGTGGATGGGTGTGTTTGTCTCTTTCTCTCTCTCTCTCTCACACACACACACACACGCATATATTTGAAAAAGATTCATGTGGAAATACACACTGGGGACTAGATTTATGGGGAACAATGCACGCATCCCCATCTTGCATGGCAGAAATGTAAAACAAGTGCAGATTGTTCTGCAGACTTAACTCAAACAAACTTTTCATTGGTAACTGAAGCACTGTATTTTGATTTTTATAAAACTAGGGATGTGAAAACCATGTTCCAGGAAACTGTTGCTCCAGTTTATTCCATGGTCATGATTCTTATAGATTGAAACACCTGAGTCATATTTCACAGTCTTAATCTACTTGCAGACTCACAGCCAAAGTTGACAACACACTCTCCAAGATCTTCTCAATAAATGGTGCCACTTGACAGAGATGGAATTGAAGAGTCTTCATTGTGATAACCACTGACACAACAAAGGAATTCTAACACATAAGCAAACATTTCTCAGGTCAGCTGAAGGTCAGCCAAGCTCAAATCAACTGCACTATACAAACTGAATTTTTTTTTTTAAATGGTGTGGTATATAGGGTTGCCAACTCTCCAGGATTGTCCTGAAGTCTCCAGGAATTTAAATATTAATCTTTAATGATTATATAATGTGATAAAACCTCCAGGAATATGCCATCCAAATTTGGCAACCCTAGTGATACACCATACACCAGTACGGAGGAGAATACATATTTCAAGTGATTTACATCACATACTAGCCCGTATATTTTGAGAGTATTTAACTAATTTTCTAAATACTTTAAATTATTGCATTTAAGGAATAAATGTAATAGAGTACAAACCATTCTCAAAAGGGCAGTAGTATACCGTTTCCTTTACATTTTATAATTGAAACAGCATAAATAGGAAAAGCCAAAAGGGATGTTTTTGCTACCTCCCACCCTAAAAGTAAAATCAGTACCTGAATGGCCTACAAAAAAGGCAACTTTAAAACAAACACAAATGGAACTTCAGAACCATTTCTGTCAACACAAAAACTTGGCATCCCCTGTGTTTAACGTGTAATCTTATAGACCACTGGTTTTCAACCTGTGGTCTGCGGACACCTGGCAGTCCGCAGACTATGTCTAAGGGGTCTGTGAAAGGTGACTATGTCCTGGTCTACACTAGAGTTATGTCGATGTAAGGCAGCTTACGTCAACCTGTGTAAGTGTCTACGCTACAATATTCCTCCTGCCAATTTAACTTGCCTGCTACACTGACGTAGTAACTCCACCTCCACAAGAGGTGTAGTGCTTAGGTGATGTACTTAGGTCAACTGTGTCCATGTAGACACTGTGTTTCTTCCATCACCTCTTGCTGCTTTTGACAGCTGGAGCCCTGCCACCCCAGGGCGACAGGGCTCTGGCTGTCAGTCCCCAACAATGCCCCACTTAAGTCAGTGCCAGCGCTCCTGGTGAGGATGCATACCACCAACAGAAAACATGAAGAGCCAATTTAATTATTGCGGTGGCTATAGGTCGACTTAAGTCAATTTAATTTTGCAGTTGAGACATGCTCTCTGAAAATAAAGTTTCAGATCCCAGAGAAGGCATTCTGTTTTACTGATCAAAAGTATGTGATAAACCCCACACACAGGTCAAAAACCGGAAGTGTTCTCATTACCATAGAAGCTCATAGTTTAGTACCCTTTCTCATGCTACATCAAATGCCGTGCTGAGCACATGCAACATTTATAGCTGAATTCTGTTCAGTCAGTTTTCAGTCTAAGACTTCTATGGTAGGCATTCATGAACCACAGGCTGAATTTCCAAAGGGATCCGCACCTCCACTCAAATTTTTTTTTAGGGGTCCACAAGTGAAAGAAAAGTTGAAAACCACTGTTACAGAATATGGATCTTTTCTAGATATTAGCTATAGTTTTCTGCATTCTGATTATACAGATGGGTGTAGCTAGACCTCCATCTCCATACATTCCAAACCAATTTAATCACCAGATATCTAGCATCACGTGATCAGAACACTAAAACAGATTATCGCAAAACAAGCCAAGTCTGTCACTTTATCAAAATGTTTGCCTCAAAATGTGTTTTGAAGAGAAACTTTCAATGACTCAGATCAGAGGTTTGCGAATTTTTTAAATCCTACAGAGATAAAAGATTTTTTTTAAAGTGAGAGAATGCTTTCAAGTTCTACAAACTCCACTTTCAAGCTCAGTGTAACCAGCAACCCCTTCAGAGGCACTTCAACTAATTAAAATGTACCGAGTTTAGTGATTCATTTTTCACATGCATTCACTAAACGGATTAATGGAAATATAAATTTACTCCTGACAGAATTCTGCACTGATGCAGGGGCACAGAATTCATATGGCCCGCATATTTTTATGCCCCCTGCACAGAAAAAAAACAAAAGAAATCTGCGGGGGGATACGCGTCTGTTCCCTGGCAGCCCAAGCAGCGCGGTCTGTTCCAGCGTGCCTGGAGCAGCTTCAGAGACGCAAATCACTGTGGGGGGGAGGAGGGCTTGGCGTGCCTGCCCATGAGGAAGACGTTGATCACTGTCAGGGGGTGGGGCTGCCCAACAAGCAAGTGAGACTTTGTCCCTCTCTTGACACTGAGGTTTGAAGGGCATGGAGGAGGGTAGGTCTTTTTGTTATGCAGGAGGAAGGCTCTGTCCCTGAGGCAGAAATGTAGCTGCCTAGTAAAATGTAACTTCTTGAGAATTGAAAAAACACTTAATTAAATATTAGTATCAAGTTAAAGCAAATAGCTTTTGTAAAACAAAACAAAAAAACCACATTTTGTTAATGTTCCTGGTTAATTGATCTCAGTCTCTGAGGCAGAAATGTAGTAACCTGTCTGCATAATAACATTGTTAATTATTCTACTGTTAGGTTTCAGAGTAGCAGCCATGTTAGTCTGTATTCACAAAAAGAAAAGGAGTACTTGTGACCTTAGAGACTAACAAATTTATTTGAGCATAAGCTTTCGTGAGCTACAGCTCACTTCCACTGAATGCATCCAATGAAGTGAGCTGTAGCTCATGAAAGCTTATGCTCAAATAAATTTGTTAGTCTCTAACGTGCCACAAGTACTCCTTTTCTTTTTATTCTATTGTTAGTTAACTGTTCCCATTCTCAGTCAATTTCCCCAGGAGCATAAAAACCTGTAGAAGTTTTAAGGCCTCTACATTGACAGAGTGATGTAAAGCCTTATAAATGACAGTAAGGGAATCGGCTAGGAAGATCTATGCACTCTCTCACTTTTTTCCTGTGTCAAAGTGGCACAATGGGGTTAGATTTTTACTTAACCCTTAAAAAAAAAAAAAGACTTTTGAGGGCAAATAAAACATTTACCAAGCAGTCAATAAAATGTCAGGATAATCGGAACCAAGCACTTTCCAAAGTACCCAGCTAGGTCCAGGACAATGATTAGCAAAACTGTACGACTTTCACATGTGAAAGTCTGAGCAATTTGAAATGACTTTCTCTTTTTTTTTTTTTTCTGTTTGGTGTTCTGTAATGGAATTTAAATGAAAATCCAGGATTATAACTGGAATGCAGGGTATTAGTTACCAAGTATTTGTAACTTAACTTTCATGTGTTTAGGAAATGCTGAATTATTATTGTGACTTTTTTCTGTATATTAGTTTAAATAACTTACCAAAACAATTGAAACTGGTGTGATTATATTGCATTATTTTGACAAAATTAGCAGAATTTTGCAGAATTTTTAGTTTTTTGGTGCAGAATCCCCCCATGAATAAAATCCCATGGGAGTAAGAATAATTTAAGAAAACCACATCATCACTTAGATTTACTTCACTTTAAACATCCTTAAATGCATTTAAAATGTACACAGCAGCTGTTTGGTTAGCTAAAGCAGTGGCTCTCAATCTTTCCAGATTACTGTGCCCCTTTCAGGAGTTTGATTTGTCTTGCATACCCCCAAGTTACACCTCACTTAAAATCTACTTGCTTAAAAAGTGAGACATAAAAATACCAGTGTCACAGCACACTATTACTGAAAAATTACTTACTTTCTCATTTTTACCATATAATTCTAAATAAATAAATTGGAATATAAATATTGTGCTTACATTTCAGTGTATAGTATATAGAACAGTATGAACAAGTCATTGTCTGTATGAACTTTTAGTTTGTACTGACTTTGCTAGTGCTTTCTACGTAACCTGTTGTAAAACTAGACAAATATCTAAATGAGTTGATGTACTCCCTGGAAGACCTCTGTGTATCCGCAGGGGTACATGTACTCCTGGTTGAGAACCACTGAACTGAAGGATTTTTGGGCACCCGGTACTGGATTTCAATTTGAAAGGCTAGCTGCTGCTCAAATTACTCAAACTGTTTGAAATGTTTAACAAGGTGTCTGTTCACATTTAAATACAATTATGCTGCACTAGTTTCTAATATGTTCACCTAGAAATAAAGTTCTTGCTTCAAAAGACAATGAATTGTGAGTTTGCATCAATGTTCTTTACTTTTATCCAGTACAAGTCTTCTTCCACTACATGCCAGATCTTACAGATGTCTTATTTTTTGCTTTCTGGTTACAGACAGTACCATTGCTGCACACAGACAAGCTGCATAAGGGCCAGGGCAGAAGCCGCAGTCTTGGAGAAGACCCTCCCTTGATTCCCTGCTCACCCTCAGCAGTGAGATTATCTCCCATAATGATCACATCCTGTGGAAAATGTGGGGACAGGAATGATTATCAGGCCCCCACCTACACTGCTGGCTCTCCCCAAGAGCCATGTGCCCAGTGTACAGCAGGGTCCGGTAAGAGTGATTTACCCTGCCCCTGCTCACCATTCTGGGGGTCTTGTGGCTCATGTGTGCTTGCCTGGGGTCAGCCAGTTAGTGACAGGTGTGTGAATACCGGCTGTGTTTTAAATCAGTGTTCTGTGTGTTGCAAACAATACTGCTTCTGTAAAATGTTGCATTTAAACTTTACAGAGATGACCTTGGGAGCCCAGCCTCCCTCTTTGTTATCGGCAGCTGAACGGCCGCGCAGTATTAGAAAGCAGCCACAAAGATCTAAGGAGGACTTTCTGTGTGATGTTATGATGCACTCCGCAGCTGAGAAACAAGCACTGAAGGAGTGGCAGGACAGTGAGAAAAGAGAGACCGAAAGGAGAACGGAGCATGCCAGAATGAAGCCACTCTAAAACATTATGGAGGGCCAAGAGGACACGCTCCAAGTGACACTAGCACTGCAAACCTAGTAGCTCCATGCCTGCCCTCCCTTGCAGCTGCTGTCACAAAACTCTTTCCCATGCTCCCCACAGACACCGTCAACACACTCTTATCAATCTCCTGGCTCCAGTCTATACCTGCGACATTCCACTCCTCCCCCATCAAAGTCCAGCACTGCAGACTCCCACTACCCACAACACCCAGTCCAGTGCACTGTATTCCAAAGGAGAAGGCTGAATATGATCCCTGGACATACACAAATCTTTAGCTGGCCCGGGACCCCACCTCCTCCTGGGACTTTCCCTTCCCCCATTCCCCTCAGTGCTGATTTTTTTTTTTTTGACACTCTCCTCCAGTTGTTGTTTTTTAGTAAAAAACTGTGTTGGTTTGAAAGCAATCTTTATTCTATTAATTAAAAGCAAACAGCCCTGCAAAGCAACATACAATTATGTTAAACTTTCATATTGCATAGTCTGTACCAATCACAATCACGTCCTAGTATTACAAGCAGTGCACTCCCAAGCATAGCAACAAATATTAGTGCATTTTAGTTTCAAATTGTTGCCTCAAGGTATCCCTAATCCCTATGGCCCCACGCTGCGCCCCTCTAATAGCCCTGGTCTCTAGCCTCCAGGTGCTGAGCCTCAGTGGTCCCGCCCTGAGTGAAGCTTTCACCCTTCCCTTCACAAATATTATGGAACGTACAGCACGTGGCTATAAGCATAGGAATATTGTCATCGGCCAAGTCCAGCTTCCCATAGAGGCAGCACCAGCGGGCCTTTAAACGGCCAAAAGCACACTCAACAGTCATTCAGCACTTGCTCAGCCTGTTGTTGAACCACTCCTTGCTGCTGTCAAGTTGCCCCATGTATGGCTTCATAAGCCACAGCATTAAGGGGTAGGCGGAGTCTCCCAGGATGGCAATGGGCATTTCGACTTCCCTTACGATGATCTTCTGGTCCGGGAAGAAGTCCCTGCTTGCAGCTTCCTGAACAGGCCAATGTTCTGAAAGATGCGTGTGTCATGCACCTTTCTGGACCAGCCTGCGTTAATGTCTGTGAAACGCCCACGGTGATCCACAAGCACCTGGAGAACCATTAAGAAATACCCCTTGCGATTAATGTTCTCGGTGGCCAGGTTGTCTGGTGCCAGAATTGGAATATGCATGCCATCTATTGCTCCTCCGCAGTTAGGGAAGCCCATTTATGCAAAGCCAGCCATAATGTCATACATGTTGCCCAGAGTCACAGTCTTTCGTAGCAGGATGCGATTAATGGCCCTGCACACTTCTGTCAACACAAGTCCAACGGTCGACTTTCCCACTCCGAACTGGTTGGCAACCAATTGGTAGCAGTCTGAAGTAGCCAGCTTCCACAGTGCAATCACCATGCGCTTCTCCAACAGCAGGGCAGCTCTCATTCTCGTATCCTTTTGCCTCAAGGCTGGGGCGAGCTCATCACACAGTCCCATGAAAGTGGCTCTCCTCATCTAAAAGTTCTGCAGCCACTGCTCGTCATCCCAGACGTGCATGACAATGTGATCCCACCACTCAGTGCTTGTTTCCCGAGCCCAAAAGCAGCGTTCCACTGTGGTCAGCACCTCCATGAATGCCACAAGCAATCTCGTGTCCTAGCTAGTACACGTGGCGAGATCAATGTTGCACTCCTCTTGCCTTTGTAGTTTAAGGAATAACTCCACTGCCATCATGACATATGGTCAGAGCGAGCAGCATACTGATCAACAGTTCAGGATCCATTCCTGCAGACCGAAGAGGCAGAGTGCGCAGTACACAAACCATTAAAAGATGGCACCAAATGCAGGTGGAAGCACAAAGATTGCTGGGATGCGAAGCAATGCATTACGGGTCATTGGGACAGAACCTAGGATGCCCCACGACCCCCTCATCTTCCCACAACTCTTAGCGGCAGAAGAGGAAGAGATGCTCTGTGGGATAGCTGCCCAGAGTGCACTGCTTCAAATACCACTGCAAGTGCCACAGGTGTGAACACACTATTGCGCAGGCAACTGACAGTGTGAACACACAACAGCGGTTTCCCTTCAGCGCGCTCTGAGCGGTGCTGTAACTCTGCCAGTGTAGACATGCCCTTAGTCAAACTTGCAGCATCCTGAAGAGTTTAGTCCACACAAAGTTGTGCTAGTTCAAACTAAAAGTAATTTAAAAATTACTGAAGTGCACAACCTACTTGGACACTCAATTCAATTTAAACAAGGTTTATATCTATTTAACTTAAATAGCTTCCTTAATGAATTAAGCCAAATCGATATAAGCAATTTTTAGATGCAAATTTGTGTACATATAAGGCTTTACACTTCAATGCTCCTTTTAGTGAGTGCCTTCATAGGGAAAGTGGGTATATAAATCAAGAGTGATTTTTAACAACAATTCAATCATCATGCAATTATTGGGGTTTGTCACCTGCTGTAATGAAACCCTGTTGTATAATATGTACTATCTTCACGGGATGGCAGTTAACAGAACACTATAGTCATTGTCTTGATGGCTTGACTTAGTTACTGGTCAGATTATTATACTACTAGATGCTACTCAATCTGAAGTAGAACATAACAATTATAAAAACAAACTCACAAACATAAAAATCCTTTTTGCTACTAAGGTCATCCATTTTGCATTAGCCACATACTCTACTGACAAAAAGAGTTTTCTTTCCACTGTTCTGCCATAGAATTGAATCCTTGTTTTGCTATAGACGACAGCCCTGAAAAGAAATTCTTTAGGATTTAGTAGCACTCTGTACCTCAAAGCAGCATCACGGAACCCCATATTCACCACTGTCATGTAATTATGATAGGAAAGGTCATGATCTGCGGGAACCCCAGTCCTGTCAAAATATGTATCTCATTAGTGTGTATGAAGTTATGAGCTTTTGTTGTATGATTCTTATTGAAATATGCTGTAAGTTTGGGAGTCATCCCTTGCTCGTTCTCCAGTGACAACAAAAGAGGTGATCCACACCTAGGCGGTTGTTAAACAACCATTAATCAGCAGGGGAGTTATAAACAAGTGATTTACAATTCTGCAAGAGATGCAATACACGAGGCTGAACCACCCTGTGACTCAGCAAGGCCCTCCAGGCATGCCTGGGCTAGTTTCTTTCCAGGTACATGGACTAAGAATATAAAGCAAGGGACAGTGACATCATGTAATTACTTTTCTCCTCCCCCACCTACGCTGGAAGCAACACGAATGCTGGAAAGACAAAGATTTCAACTAAGGAGACTGGTCCCAGGTTTAAAGGGAAAGCCTGTGTATTAAAGACCGTAACCCACCTGCTACATCCAGTGGGTTGAGAAAAACTGCTTGATCCAAATATTGCTCACTCTAAATAAGGTTTAAGATTTAGACTGCATGCTTACCTTTTATTTTCTTTAACTATCTCTGACTTTTTATGCCTACCACTTATCACTTAAAAATCTATCTTTCTCTAGTTAATAAATCTGTTTTATATTTTACCTAAAACAGTGTGTTTTGGTTGAAGTGCTTGGGAAATCTCAGCTCAGTTTACAAAGGCTAGTGTGTGGTCTCTCCCCCTTGAGAGATGGGCAGACCAGGTAATGAACTTACACTGGTAAGGCAAGGCAGTACAGTTCTAGGGTGCAAGGCTGGAGGCTTGGGAGATCTGCTGGTGCCTTTCTCTGTGCGATTCGTGAGTGGCTCTGGGAGCATTCATGTAATCTAGCTGGGTGTGGGGCTCCACACGCTGTCGTGCTGAGTGATAATAGTGCCCAGAGGGGTCTGCTGCTTGTCACTAGCAAAGCATTGTGAGAGAATGCTTTGCTGGAGAGGTAAAAGGGCACGGTGGCACTCCAGCAGTTCCAGGTTGTACCCCACTGATCCCATCACAGACTTATCTTTCTTAATGAGGAGATTGATGGAGTCACGCCTCGACTGTAATTGTCATTTCAGAGAAAACAAACAATTTACAGCTCAAACCTCAACCATTAGTCTTTGTGTCTGCAGGCAAGCATATTTTCAATGAATGAAGACACAGATGATATGAATCAAGGGCAAGGGTACTAAGTCTATGAAAACGAAAAGAACACAGTCTGATTTTCTGAAGTGCCGAGCACTCAAACCTTGAAGAGAAGTCAATGGGAGCTGCAAGTGATACCCACCTTCTGGGAGAAGGGAAGGAGGCAGGGACCAGACCCCCCTTATTAACTAGTTTCATCTTTTCTTTACTACAATCTTATATCGTACAGACAAGATTTGTAAACAGGTTCAAAAGGAATCAGTGGCAATCCAGGACACAGCTATATGGTTCATCCCTTTCAGTAGGGTGACCGTATTTCCCTATGCTGTATATGGGACACCTGGTAAAAATCATAGAATATCAGGGTTGGAAGGGACCTCAGGAGGTCATCTAGCCCAACCCCCTGCTCAAAGCAGGACCCATACCCAATTAAATCATCCCAGCCAGGGCTTTCTCAAGCCTGACCTTAAAAACCTCAAAGGAAGGAGATTCCACCACTTCCCTAAGTAACCAATTCCAGTGCTTCACCACCCTCCTAGTGAAAAAGTTTTTCCTAATATCCAACCTAAACCTCCCCCACTGCAACTTGAGACCATTACTCCTTGTTCTGCCATCTGCTACCACTGAGAACAGTCTAGAGCCAGCCTCTTTGGAACCCCCTTTTCAGGTAGTTGAAAGCAGCTATCAAATCCCCCCTCATTCTTCTCTTCCGCAGACTAAATAATCCCAGTTCCCTCAGCCTCTCGTCATAAATCATGTGCTCCAGCTCCCTAATCATTTTTGTTGCCCTCTGATGGACTCTTTCCAATTTTTCCACATCTTTTTTGTAGTGTGGGGCCAAAAACTGGGCACAGTACTCCAGATGAGGCCACACCAATGCCGAACAGAGGAGAATGATCATGTTCCTCGATCTGCTGGCAATATTCCTACTTATACGGCCCAAAATGCCATTAGCCTTCTTCGCAATAAGGGCACACTGTTGACTCATATCCAGCTTCTTGTCCACTGTAACTCCTAGGTCCTTTTCTGCAGAACTGCTGCCGAGCCATTCGGTCCCTAGTCTGTAGCAGTGTACAGGTTTCTTCAGTCCTAAGTGCAGGACTCTGCACTAGTCCTTGTTGAACCTCATCAGATTTCTTTTGGCCCAATCCTCTGATTTGTCTAGGTCCCTCTGTATCCTACCCATACCCTCCAGCATATCTACCATTCCTCCCAGTTTAGTGAGGAGGGAAGGGACGGGAGCTGCTTTCAGCCACATGGGAGGAGGGGACAGATGAGTTGGCCCGTATCTTTGCAGAGCTCATCTCTCCCCCACCCAATCACCATGGCTGGAAGCCGCTTGTCCCCGCCTGCCAGCACTGTGTTGAAAGGCAGCTAATAACTGCAGGTTGCTGCTGGCCACCCACCGATATAACGCAATCGCCTCCTGTCCCTTGGCTACAGTGTGTGCAGGAAGGGATTAAGCCCTAAAGATGCATTGTACACCAGGGCCCAGGGAACCTGACTGCAGGGGCTTCAGCAAACCCAGCCAGACAGGTGGGGTTGGCAGCAGAGGAGGGTGCCTAGGGGACAAAGCAGGCCCGCATTCCCTGGGGGCAGGACCCAAGGAGGGGTGGGTGGGTGAATAGCGTGCTAAGCCCCTTCCCAGGAGGCTGCTGTGGAGCCTGCAGGGCTAGAACGCGAACAGGCTGGAAATCGCTTCCCCTCTACCACTCCAGAGCTTAGCTGAGGAGCGGAGAGGCTTCCCTGTGCCAGCGCTGTGCAGGGCTTTGGTACATGCAGGGCTTGGCTCCTCCTGGCAGGTAGCCCAGGCCAAAGAGTCTCAGGCTTTCCTGGGGAGCCGGCCCAGCCAGAAGCAGTGGGGGAAGAACAGAGCCTGCTGGCCAGGCTGTTGGTGAGCTGAGCACTCCGACCAGGGGCTGGTTCTCCATATAGTGCTGATAGGTGGATGACGCCGGCCAGGGGGGATATGGAGGAGCAGCGGGGCTGGGGGGGTGAAGGGGAAAAGCAGGGAGACGACAGCAAAAGGGAGAGCATGTAAAGGGCTGATGGGTGGGCAGAGATGACACATAACTGGCCACCACCTGGCACCTGCCCACTCTCACCGGCCACCGCAGCGCATAGCCAGCACCAGCCAGAAATGGGACAGGGGGTGGAGCCCTGCTGGCTGAGAGCCGAGACACAGCGGTTGCTGAGCTCACCAATCAGCAGGGAGAGTGGCCGTCCCCGAGCCCTGCATCTTCGCCCCACCACCAACTTTGCACACCCACACGCACTGGTGGTCATTGGACCCGCCCCCCCCTGCTGGTGGGCGGGCAGCTGGCAAGCAGGGATCCGGTCAGCAGCAGGACCCACTGGTACTTATGGGGGGAGGGGAGGGTGGAAAATATGGGAAAATTTGTCCGTTTTTAAGAAAAAGGTGGGACATCTGCAGCAGGGCTTAAATACGGGACTGTCCTTTTAAAAATGGGACATCTGGTTATCCTACCTTTCAGACACTCGATTAAAAATAAAATGAATTCTAACAAGATTCATCTCACAGACTGATATTTTAAATGTGCTAAGATACGGAAAAATATGCATCCAATTTATTATTTCAAATCAGGCAAAGAAAAACTAGAAGTTACAAATATTTAAATAAAGAGAAAACTGAAAATTCAAAAGTATATGTCTGACACATTTAAGGAATAAAATATAAAAACACTTCATTAGACAGCTTTAATACAACCTTACCTTAAGAATTCGGTATTTTTACTATAATTGCACCATTAATTCATTAGCTATTTAAGTCATCATTACAAATATTTTGTTTCAACATAAGGTTGCTTTCTTCTGGATTTACTGAATCCACTATATTAAAAGAGCTATTAAAATACACCACACCATAACACAAACAAAACTAACTTTGCAATGTCTTCTATCACAATCTCAATGCAGACGGGGGAGAATTTTTGCATTCCCTAATCATGCAAAATATGTGCTTTAAGAAGTCATGTTTTCCTTAGGCAGTATCAAGTCTCAAGTTGAAGTGGGGGAGGTCTAGGTTCGATATTAGGAAACACTATTTCACTAGGAGGGTTGTGAAGCACTGGAATGGGTTACCTAGGGAGGTGGTGGAATCTCCTTCCTTTGAGGTTTTTAAGGTCAGGCTTGACAAAGCCCTGGCTGGGATGATTTAGTTGGTGTTGGTCCTGCTTTGAGCAGGGGATTGGACTAGATGACCTCCTGAGATCTCTTCTAACGCTAATATTCTAAGTGTCCCTTTGTGAAGATATCACTTCAACAGCTATGTGGTCCAGAAGAGTCTTCTCCATCTATTTCACAGCCTCTTTTAAGAACAGAGCAACTGTTTTGTACAACCAGAACAACAGTCCATTTACTTGGCAATCATCATTGCCAGATGCTTCACTTGAAGGCATAAAGCCCCAAGTTACACCTGTGTTCCAGTATATTACTGGAAGAAAATTTCTTCCTGATCTCAAGCTTATAACCTGAAACATAAGAATTGACAGCAATTCCTTTTTAGTTCTATTCCTTCTATTTAGTCAACTGCAGATACCATTTTTGGTGTATTATTTTATGTTAAGCCATACACCTAAAAATATTCTGTGTCATTAGGTTCTGTAAATTAACCAATTAACTGCATTCTGACTGCTGAGTATTTAATTCAGGTGGGAGGGAGTTAATTATACACTGACTGGACTGATTTTTTTAAGTTTGCTCCCTTTAAATTTTATTGAGTATTTTCTCCTTTATGATAAGGGTAAGATAAGAGTCACATGATTGGCTTGTCCTGTATCATTAATTATTTCAGACATATCTATCTCTTCCTTTTGCCTTCTCCTTTCCAAACTACAGAGGTGTAAGGTAAAATTTTCAGGAGTGTCTAAGAGACTTAGGAGTCTAAGGGCTTGTTTATATAGGGTGGTAATGGGGTGTAGTTTCTAAAGCACACTAATGTGTTACACATTAATAGGTCCAGGTAGACTCTGCTGGTACACACTAAAAAGGTTCTCTCAAACACATTAACCCAATGCTGTTTAGAAATCTCACATAATCCCATAGTGAGCATTGCTGCTTCATGTACACAAGGCGCAACTCCTAGTTTCAAAAGTGAGTTTGGCATGGAAGTCCCAGTAACTTTTAATGACATTTAGCCTTCTAAATCACTTTTGAAAATGGGACTGTTGCTTTTGAAATTTTTACCCCAATCCATTTGCCTTCTACGGAATGCATACACAATCCAACCAATACTTATTTTTCTATGCAAACAAAAAGAAGAGAAAAAATAAGGAAGACGATGGCAGAATGAACAGGGGAAAGGATATAGAGGAACATGAAAACAAGAAAAAATATAGAGTATTTAAGTTAGCTCATTTTATTTCTTTCATTCGTTTATTTCTTTCATTCATGTTCATCCGATGAAGTGAGCTGTAGCTCACAAAAGCTTATGTTCAAATAAATTGGTTAGTCTCTAAGGTGCCACGAGTACTCCTTTCCTTTTTGCGAATACAGACTAACACGGCTGTTACTCTGAAACCATTTATGTTCATACAATTTAGTTAATTTCTCGAGTAGAGGAGCTAGCGCTCACAATGTAGGGGAAAACAATAAAGGAATATAGAAGGAAAAAAGGAGCTGAAAGAATTTTAAATTCAAACGAAAGAGAAAATCCATCTTTGGCTACCCTAATATTTATTGCAGTCTAAGCTAAGTCTGGTATCTTTTAGTACACAATAGCCCCTGTAAAAAGGTTTAACTTAATTATATTACAGTAATGAATTGGCTCAATCACACTTATTTCCTGAATCAGCTCCTGGGTTTTAGTAACACCATATCCATACCATGGTTGTAGTGCTTTTTGTTTGTTTTTTTATTCCCCAGCAGTATTAGCACAGATAGGAGTCTGACTGTAGACCAGGATCTAGCAGCTTCTGGCTTTTTTATACCTGTGTCCGTCAAACCTGCAGGTTTACTGTATTGTTAAAAAAACGACAGAACCTAACAGAGCTTTGTGTATAGTAGGACTCCCACTAGTGCTTTTACCACTTCAGCCAAACCAAAATTAATACACATGAGTTTGAGAGATTGTTTTTTGTTTGTTTGTTTTTAAATTCCAGAGAGTAGACAAGGCCTAAGAGACTAAGTCAAGGGTTGACTCTTCTGGAAAAAAAGAACTGTTCCAGGTAATTGTTTATGGTAATTATTATTGTCTAAGTCAGGCAATAATTGACTAATAATATTCATTCACTAACAAGTCAGGTAACGATGTTAATCCACTTTTTATTGACTTTGTTTCCACATAAACATTTCCAGCAATCAGCCCTGTGACGCAGTGCATTCATAATATCACATGACCATATTTTTTTTTGTTAAAAGATCTCACTTTATTTGAACAATCAAACCAAAAGTTTGGGTATTCAAGCAGTAAGGCAGGAAGTGCAGTCACATCTGTCTTAATATATGACTGGAAATCACCACAAACATACAGCTTTAAGACGTCAAAAGGTAGGGAAGAAAATAGGTTGTTTAAAAAATGGCACTAAAGGTCAAAATACACATGTGAGCACTTTTAATACATGAGATTTTAGTTGTGGCAATCTTCCAGAAATACTTACAAATCAAGAGGAGGATATCAGTTAATAGGACAGATGAAGTATATAAATTCAATATTCAGTTGTAGCAAACCTAAAAAAAAGTCACTCCCAGTGACAATTGCCAGACATCAGTGTTTATGCTGAAACACACAGTAGTTTTAAATGAGACAAGGTGGGTAAGTTATCTTTTATTGGACCAACTTCTATTGATGAGAGAGATGTTTTCGAGCTACATTCCGGTCTGAAGAATCCAAATTTTTCTTCAGAACGGAAGAAGAGCTCTGTATAACTCAGAAATTTCTCTCTCTCTCTCTCTCTCTCACCAACAGAAGTGGGTCCAATAAAAGATACTACCTCACCCACCTTGTCTCTTTAATATCCTGGGACCAACACGACAACACTACTGCATACAATATTTGTAACAGCTTTTTGGGCCAAGGACACAACAGGATTAAGAGAAGGGATACCTCATTATCCCACTTTGATTAGAACTACTGCTAAACATATGAAGTCAAATAAACACGGTCCAGTAGGTTAAGTGTTTGGGTTTAGGGCGTGTGCAAGTAACTCCTTTACACTGGAAAGGCAGAGTGAGAGCATGTACTGTATGTTATGGGGCATCACCCAAAGAAGATTGAGTTAAGGTTAAATGTATGTGTATCTTAACTCTATTTCCTAGTTTTCTTCAGTCTAAGATCTGCTGAACTTGGCATTCTGGAAGGACATGATCTGTCAACAGGAAATCTTTACTTTGTATTAAAGTTTTTTTGCAATTTAATTTCCAAGGGTTGGGGGGGGATTGTTTTTTGTTTTTTTTTTTTAAGAAAGAAAACTTCTTGATAGGATTCAGTGGTCATTGTGGCAGTTGTAGATCGCATGCAAGCCCCCCCCCCCCCAAACCTGGCACCCATAAAGGGGCAGGAAGGGGGCAGTCAGACCCCAATAGAGGGGTAAAGGTCTCCCAGATCCTGGAACCCACAAAAGGGGAGAATGTGGGGCTGATACTCTGTCCCTATTCTCCCCCAATTCTCCTGCCATTCACCCTGTCCCTCTCACTGTCCCAACCTCTCACCTCCCCTACCACTCCTCTCTATTTATCCCCCTTCCCTTCAACATATCCCCAACCTCTCACCTCTATTTCCCCCCACACACTCCTCCCAGCCAGCAAGCATTTATAGGTCTTATTTATTTTTACAAAAATACTTTGATTACGTTCCCTCGAATTAACACACACAGACACCCCAGAAATTTTAGTAATTAGGCATTCAACTTTTTCCAATTTTCTGCCCAAGGAGGGACTCAAACTGACAACGAATGGATGGATTAGATTCAAAGGGTTACAGCTTATCCCCTTAAAATATCTAGCTGGTGGGAAAGTTAAAAAGCTAACAATCCTGTTAACTCTTCTGTCCGTGCATACTCAGTGTAATCATTAGGCACATGAACAGATTTGATTTCCCCAAAGGACTGGTGGGTGCCATGCACTCTGTTGGGGTAAACCCTGAGCATCTGAGATGTGCTGTGATGATCTGAGTGCTGATTTGATCTCCTGCTATGAGCAAAAATAAATTACAAGAATCTGTCAACGTTAAGAAAAGCTCAGGTTTTTTTCAAGGGGTGTATCTCAGTCAAATGATCCCGAATTTGGATCACAAACAAAGCCCTGCACCCGCATAAGGCACACCAAATGTCAAGGCATTCTGATTAACTATAGAGATTTTAAAGTACTTAGGACAAGAGAGCTGTTAACAGAAAACTAGAGCAAGTGTTTCCCAACAGGTGGGCCACGGTGCCCTGGTGTGCCCTCAGGCCCAAACAGGTGTGCCACAGAAATCTTTTTAAAACTACATGTGAGAACAAAAAAAACTATTCCCGTGTATTTTAATTCATGTCAGCAATGGATTGCATTCTGTACTTTTGCTCTCCAGGACAAGGGCCATTTCAAATATTATCCATCAGACACATTCCATTCCCAAAGCCAGGTTAAGATAGCAAATCTGAGTCCTGCAAAGTGAGGGAGGGGAAAGAAGGAGGGGAAGTTGCCTTCTGATTGGCTATCTGCTTCATTGTCTTGCCTCCTCCAGGGGCAGAACAACCCATCAGAGCTCAATTTCCCTCTCCTTCCCCCCTCCCCTCCTGTGAGCAATGGGTCAGCTCCTCTGCCCCTCCTTCTCTACTG
Organism: Caretta caretta; assembly: GCF_965140235.1. NCBI lineage: Eukaryota > Metazoa > Chordata > Testudines > Cheloniidae > Caretta > Caretta caretta. Next base: position 576,628 of record NC_134223.1, read on the forward strand.
CAGCTGCCAGCCAGGGATAGGGGAACGGGGACCCCACTGTAGGCCCACGGGTTGGAAGTGCGGGGGAGGGGAGAACTCCAGGAGAAGCAGAGGTGAGGCAGAGGGGCTGAACAGGAGAGTGTGGACAGGGCAGAATTGGGGTGAGATGAAGCTGGACTGGAGGAGAATAAGGACAAAAGTGATGGGGGCAGGGGATAGGGGGAGGACTGATTTGGAGGTTAAATTTATTGCTGGGCAGGGGACAGGCAGATGTGGGGGTGAGACCTCCTGCAGCAGGGGCCAAAATCCGCATACCCGTTTGGGAGCATGGGCAGCTCTAACACATTCTCTCTCTCTCTCTCTCTCTGGGGATGGGCACGAGCAGGTCAGCAATCGTGAATGAAAAAACAATATAATCTCTTTGTAAAAAACCACATTTGGGGAGCCAGTCTCCTGAGTTGCTGGGGTGTGTCTCATTTATTTTTGGATCTCTTGAGGTTGGCAATACTCTGAGTGGGACTTAATTAGATTGCATTTAAAAAGTTATACACCATTGAAAAGACTATTTTGGCAATGAGAAGAAACAATTACTTATTAATTGCTTATCATCCCAAAATATTCTCAAGTGTGTCACTTTCTCCACTGAGCATGCTTTTGTCCAGAGTTCTTGTATTTAGCTTTAATGTTAGTTTCCACTGCTGAAAAGGTTAATTCTGGCACAAAAGACAGATAGCAATCTATTGTTAACTGCTATGGTTGTTTTGATTTTAACCCTACTAGCCTTGTTCTGGCTCATGAATATTCATGTGTTAATCTGGAGACAATATGGTGGTGTGTCTCAAAATAATTAAAGGTATCATGGTTACCATGGCAAAAAAACACTTGAAAACCCCTGAACTGGAGAGCTCCTGCTCTGCCACAAAAGGAACACAACCTGTTCTGTTGGAAAACATTTTAGAAAGGAAAAGGAGTACTTGTGGCACCTTAGAGACTAACCAATTTATTTGAAAAAAGAAAAGGAGTACTTGTGGCACCTTAGAGACGAACCAATTTATTTGAGCATGAGCTTTCGTACTCCTTTTCTTTTTGCGAATACAGACTAACACGGTGGTTACTCTGAAACTGTCATTTTAGAAAGGGCAATTTTCTCAATTCAGCTTTATAGATACATTCCCTATTTTTACTCCTGGGGGGTATTCTGTGCCAAAAAATTAAAAATTCTGCACCAAAAAATTAAAAATTCTAAGCACAATATTTTAAATTTCTGCAAAATTCTGTATATTTTATTTGTCAAAATAAACACAATATAATCACACCAGTTTCAATTATTTTTGGTAATTTATTTCAAAATCCCTGTCAGCAAGTACATCTGTAACAATACGGACAATGAAACTCAAGAACAGCCATACTGGGTCAGACCCAAGATCCATCTAGCCCAGTATCCTGTCTTCTGACAGTTACCAATGCCAGGTGCCCCAGAGGGAATGAACAGGTAATCATCAAATGATCCTCCCGTCACCTATTCCCAGCTTCTGGCAGAGTGTAAGGACACCATCCCTGCCCAACCTGGCTAATAGCCATTGATTGACCTATCCTCCATGAACTTATCAAGTTCTTTTTTGAACCCTCTTATTCGTCTTGGCCTTCACAACATCCTTTGGTAAAGAGTTCCACAGGTTGACTGTGCGTTGTGTGAAGAAATACTTCATTTTGTTTGTTTTAAACCTGCTGCCTATTTATTTCATTTGGTGATCCCTAGTTCTTGTGTTATGATAAGGAGTAAATAACACTTCCTTATTTTCTTTCATAGAATCCTAGAATATCAGGGTTGGAAGGGACCTCAGGAAGTCATCTAGTCCAGCCCCCTGCTCAAAGCAGGACCACACCAGTCATGATTTTATAGACCTCAATCATATCCCCCCTTAGTTGTCTCTTTTCCAACCTGAGACTTTCCAATCTTATTAATCTCTCCTCATATGGAAACTGTTCCATTCCCCTTAATCATTTTTGTTGCCCTTTTCTGAACCTTTTCAAATTCCAAGATATCTTTTGAGATGGGGCGACCACATCTGCATGCAATATTCAAGGTGTGGGCATACCATAGAATCATAGAATACCAGGGTTGGAAGGGACCTCAGGAGGTCATCTAGTCCAACCCCCTGCTCAAAGCAGGACCAAGCCCCAATTAAATCATCCCAGCCAGGGCTTTGTCAAGCCTGACCGTAAAAACTTCTAAGGAAGGAGATTCTACCACCTCCCTAGGTAACGCATTCCAGTGTTTCACCACCCTCCTAGTGAAAAAGTTTTTCCTAATATCCAACCTAAACCTCCCCCACTGCAACTTGAGACCATTACTCCTTGTCCTGTCATCTTCTACCACTGAGAATAATCTAGAACCATCCTCTCTGGAACCACCTCTCAGGTAGTTGAAAGCAGCTATCAAATCCCCCCTCATTCTTCTCTTCTGCAGACTAAACAATCCCAGTTCCCTCAGCCTCTCCTCATAAGTCATGTGTTCCGGACCCCTAATCATTTTTGTGCCCTTCGCTGGACTCTCTCCAATTTATCCACATCCTTCTTGTGGTGTGGGGCCCAAAACTGGACACAGTACTCCAGATGAGGTCTCACCAATGTCGAATAGAGGGGAACGATCACGTCCCTCGATCTGCTCGCTATGCCCCTACTTATACATCCCAAAATGCCATTGGCCTTCTTGGCAACAAGGGCACACTGCTTCTTGGCAACAAGGGCACATAGCCAGCTTCTCGTCCATTGTCACCCCTAGGTCCTTTTCCGCAGAACTGCTGCCTAGCCATTCGGTCCCTAGTCTGTGGCGGTGCATTGGGTTCTTCCGTCCTAAGTGCAGGACCCTGCACTTATCCTTATTGAACCTCATCAGATTTTTTTTGGCCCAATCCTCCAATTTGTCTAGGTCCCTCTGTATCCTATCCCTGCCCTCCAGTGTATCTACCACTCCTCCTAGTTTAGTATCATCCGCAAATTTGCTGAGAGTGCAATCCACACCATCCTTCAGATTATTTATGAAGATATTGAACAAAACCGGCCCCAGGACCAACCCTTGGGGCACTCCACTTGACACCGGCTGCCAACTAGACATGGAGCCATTGATCACTACCCGTTGAGCCCAACAATCTAGCCAACTTTCTACCCACCTTATAGTCCATTCATCCAGCCCATACTTCTTTAACTTGCTGACAAGAATACTGTGGGAGACCGTGTCAAAAGCTTTGCTAAAGTCAAGAAACAATACAGCCACTGCTTTCCTTTCATCCACAGAACCTGTAATCTCATCATAGAAGGCAATTAGATTAGTCAGGCATGACCTTCCCTTGGTGAATCCATGGATTTATACAGAGGTAATAGGATATTTTTTGTCTTCTTATCTACCCCTTTTCTTAATGATTCCCAACAATCTGTTTGCCTTTTTAACTGCCACTGCACATTGAGTGGATGTTTTCAGAGAACTATCCACAATGACTCCAAGATCTCTTTCTTGAGTGATAACAGCTAATTTAGACCCCATCCTTTTATATGGATAGTTGAAATTATGTCTTCCAAAGTGAATTACTTTGGATTTATCAACATTGAAATTCAGGAAATGATTTTTGACAGATTCCTTACTAGGCATATTAATATAGAACTCTAATAATTCATTTAAACTACAATACAGAACCATATTTCCCACCCTCCTCAGAGGCAGTGCAAAGACTTGGGAGAGTCAGGGGTAACAGTGGAGCTGAGGGAGAGAAAATTAACTGCTGGGAAGGAGTCTGGGTTGTGAACTTGGAGGGTTGTTGGATATGGGTGGGAATAAGTATAGAACAGGTTTTTGGGGGGGGGCGGGGAGGGGGGATTGCTAGGGAGCTTCCCCCATGCAAACCCCGGCTGACCTCTAGCCTCCCCCATTCAGTGAGGCACATCTGCCCTTGTCCCCATGTGTCCCTGCATCCCCTGTCCACATGTCCCTCCACTCCCACTCAGACACCCACTGTGGTCCTGCACCCCGTCAGCCAGCCCACTCCCCAGATGTCCCTGCACCCTCTCCCCCATGTGTGTCTGTGCACCTACTCAGCCATCCCCTGCCTTCCCGTGGCCTTGCCCCAGTCTGTCCTCCCCCACAAGCCCTTATGAGCCCTAGTCTGTGACTGCCAAGCAGCCCCACACTGTCTCCTCATATCCCGTCTCCTGACCTGGCTTGACAAGCACAGGCTCTCTCTTCCCTAGCTGGCCAGGAGCTGCTGCTCTGTTCTATCACCACAGCACCCTCTGATGGCCAAAAGGCGGAACTGCAGCAACTTTCCAGCAGAAGCTGTTTTCTGCACAAAAAATTAAAAATATGCATGGCACATGAATCATGTGCACATGCAGTGGTGCAGAATTCCCCCAGGAATAATGCTATTTTTAATGGAAGTGAAGGCCTATCAGCCCTAGAATTCATTTCCCTCTTTGATCCACAAAAGCCCAAATGTGGTTAGCCTTCTAGCCATGCAGCAAGGCCCACCTCTTTATGCACACAATTGAAAAGGTTTCAGACAGGGCTTTATTTAAATTCAGATTCCCCCACTTGACTGCACTGCAGCACTGCAATCTTACTCCAGGTATTTACTTCTAAATGCCATGGTTCTATTAATTTTTTGTAACAAGATTAATAGCATTAAAAAACAGCATTTACCAAGGCATGAAAAAATTCCATCAGCTATTCACTACTGACAATGAGAAGTTGTCCTGCTAAGTGAAAAGGTCTAAAGCTATCAGTTTAATACCAGTTTAAGTTTCAGCACATACGGTTGTGCAGGAAGCCTTCCAAATGTGAACTAAACTTTGAAATAATATGCAGAGTTTTCTTCCTCGGTCAGCAAATAATGTAATGCCATCTAGCTCTTTCCATCAGTAGATCTCAAAGCACCTTAAAGAAGTATCATGGTCTTCACTTTACAGGTAGAAAATGGAGACACAGAGACTTTCCTAAGATCACCCAGAAGATAACGGGCAGAGCCAAGAATAGAACCCAGCTCTCCTGCGGCCCAGTTCTGTGCTCTATTCACTAGATCATACTGCTCCTCAGCTTCATTGACTCAGCTGATGATCATGACTAAGGCCCTACCAAATTCACAGCCCATTTTGACCAATTTCACAGTCACAGGAATTTAAAAATAATAAATTTCATTATTTCAGCTATTTAAATCTGAAATTTCACAGAGTTGTAATTGTAGGGGTCCTGACCCAAAAAGGAGTTGTGGGGGGGTTGCAAGGTTATTGTAGGGAGTGTTGTGGTACTGCTACCCTTACTTCTGCACTACTGCTGGCGGCAGTGCGGCCTTCAGAGCTGGAGAGCAGCGGCTGCTGGCGGGGAGACCAGCTCTGTAGACAGAGTTGCTGCTAGCAGCAACGCAGAAGAAAGAATGGTATGGTATTGCCACCCTTGGTTCTGCACTGCTGCCTACAGAGTTGGGCGCTTATTAAGCAGCCACCACTCTCTGGCCACCCAGCTCTAAAGGCAGTAGTGCAGGAATAAGGGTGACAATACCATGACCCCCTTGCAACCTCTCTGCAACTCCCTTTTGGGTCAGGACCCCCAATTTTAGAAATGCTGGTCTCCCCCGTAAAATCTGTACAGTATAGGGTAAAAGCACACAAAAGACCAGATTTCACAGTCTGTGACACATTTTTCATGGCCGTGAATTTGGTAGGGCCCTAATCATGACTTTTCCAAGCAACAGAGGGATAAATACCAGAGAGGGAGAGGAATTATTTAAGCTCCGTACCAATGTGGACACAAGAACAAATGGATATAAACTGGCCATCGGGAAGTTTAGACTTGAAATTAGACTAAGGTTTCTAACCATCAGAGGAGTGAAGTTCTGGAATAGCCTTCCAAGCGATGCAGTAGGGGCAAAAGACCTATCTGGCTTCAAGATTAAACTCGATAAGTTTATGGAGGAGATGGTATAATGGGATAACATGATTTTGGCAGTTAATTGATCTTTGATTATTAGTGGTAAATAGGCCCAATGGCTGTCAAGAAAATTTTTTGAACCATGCGTGTCAGGGAGCTACTTTTGTTTCAACAGTTTTAATAGTGTGCTGAACCTCCATACATCAGAAATTTAAGAGGACTGTACCAGAAAAGTTCATATTTCATTTTGCTTTTGTTTGAGCAAATGACAAAACACCTCCTTCTCATATTTTTCTCCTGCATTCCCAAATGGCATCTTCAGGAACCTGGACAAAATATTCTGCAGCTTTCTTTTCAGACACAGAAGTGGGAATCATTTTTACCTGTTTAGCAGTAAAAGGTCCAGTAAAGGGTCATTTCTCATGCCTGATTACCCATCTTGCATTACTATCAAGGTTTAATTTTTTAGTTCCATAATTTTTTCTTCCATTTCTTCACTTGCCACATTTTGAAATGGGCATGTGAAGTTAAATCTATCTTGAAGGGTACTTCAATATTTCTCTACCTACTTATTTTATGCTACACTGAGATGATGTTAGCATAAAAAAAGGTTGCCATTTAAAAGAAGATATTTTTAAGAGCATAATCAGAAATTCATATTAGCCTTTTTTGGGTGTCAAAGACTAATAGTGCTTCTGAACAAAGCTGAGGCTGAAGAGTTGATCAGAAACCTGGAACAGAGACTATGAGTACATTTAAATGGCAGTGGAACATCTCACTTGCAGGATCAAACTCAGCCTTCTGCTCTTCCACTTCACTAGACAAAGTGTCAATCAATGGCACATTTTATCTTGAAGGATCCAAAGAAAAGTTATTTTCTGTACTTTGAGATGAGCAATAGTCCTTTCTATATTACTGATTAACTTTTGACAATGTTTATGTTTTACTTAAGAAGAACCGTATGCAATACTTCAGTCTATTTAATTGCTTGATGCATTTTACTTCCTTTAATTTTAGGCATGCTGAGCCAAAAAATCCTACACGGACGTTTGGTAACCACTGGACACTAATCATTTAAGAGCTTTCACATTTACTACTATATGATGGGATATATATAAGTATCTTGTTCTTTGTTTCTTCCCACTAATAAGTGAAGACAACAGAACACCTGAACTGCTTTAGGCTGATGTTAATGATTAACAATGTAGAATCTGAATCAGAATATTTTGAATTACTACTGCAGAACAGTATCATTTTGCCATGCATCAATGCACTGAAAAAAAAGTTGTTTTAACAACTGCCTTTATCTTTAATTGGATAACTTTTAAAAAAGGGATGACAATCTAGAGTTTAATCCTCAGCACTGCAATAATCCAAACAATAAATTATAATAATTCAAAGAAAAATGCAGTTAATATTCTCAAGCACTGGAACAAACCATTTAGTCTCTATATGTACAGAGTCTGCACACAGATCTAAGCATTAACCTTCTATTTCCATGATCCACTTATACAGCGAGATTTGCTTATATCTGTTTACATGATTCTCTCGCCTTTTCCAAAGGCCTGTAAGAAAATACTGTAAGAAGAATACAAAGACAAAGCACTCACCCCCCCCCCATTCTTTTCCATTTTTTTTTTTAAAGAAGGAAGTGAAAATAGTTCCAAAATTCTAACTGTTGCTGCTGAAACATTAACAATGAGAGTGAGGGGTGGTGAAGGAGAAAGGGGAAGGGAGAGTATTCACAAAAGCCCAACACACTGGCTGTGGCTAAATCCAGGGCCTGAAAGGATTCTTTGTCTTTCTAATCAATGCATGCCCTTTGAATGTCCCAGTATATAGCAGAAAGAAAGTAATGGTGGGAAGAAGAGTGCTGCTGTCTCTTTAGGGGACATCTCCTCAGCTGCAAGAGAGGATGCTTGCAAAAACACAGTGGAGCTTTCCAAGCAGTCAGTAATCCAGTTATTGTCCATTGATAAACACAAATTGAAAGAACATGCTCTGCTAACATAGAACCTTACCTGACTAAGGGAACACAAATTCCAGGAACTGGACATCTAGTTCCCAATGATTCTCAAATATAAATAAACTACAGAAAATAAATCCTTATTCCTAAAATGTACCCTTTATTTCTACAATCCTTTTCTTCTAACAATGAGTTAATGTTCCACTTTCTGTATTGACAAAACACTGGAGTTCATGTCTCAGTGTCCTTAAATTTAGAAACCTGCCCTACATCTCAAGATAATTATCCAGCAAGATCAAAAGCTAAACATCTAAGACATGTACAGTATAAAAGCAAATGCTCCACATTATAAATATTCTTACCCACAGTACAATATTCTGAAGCCTAAAACAGAATTCAATTCTGACTTTATAAAACTTAAAATAGTAAAAATCTAAACTTGTTAGCATCATTGTAAATACTTAGTGGGTCTCAATAGTTAGTCAAAATGCTGCACGCTAGAGTAGTGGTAAAGTATGATTCGATATTAGCTTTCTCTCAGTCCTTCCTCCCTTTCTACCCACCCCGAATAGAGTCTCCTCTAAGTCACCAATGCTCAGGATATTTGAGAGAATTAGTCTATCGTTAGAAGATTTGCTGTCTTTTCAAAAATTATAGCCTTACAGGAAAAAAGCTGACTAATCCACATGAACACAGATGACAAGTGGAACTAGCAGATGTTTACTAAATTTATAAACAAGGACCCCATAAACATGTTAGTTGCAACTTGCATCTGTTTGGCTTTCCTCCAGTTTTAGCTGGCTATAAAGAGAAAACTCAAGCACTGTAAATCCACCTCCCACAGGCAAGTTTCCTGTCTGCAGTAACATATTCCTTTTCAGTAATATTTTAGGAGCAACTAGAAAGCATTTTAAAACAGCTTTAATAATCCAAATGAAGTTACTGCATGTATCCAGTTGCATTCCTATTAAAAATTTTAAGAGCTTGTCTACACTTACAGTGCTGCAATGGAGCTGTAAAGCGCAGCACAGCTTAGTGAAGATGCTACCTACGCCAATAGGAGAGCTTCTCCTATCAGCGTAAGTACCATACCTCCCTGAGAGTTGGTAGTTGCACTGTCTACACTGGAAGTTCAGTCCGTATAACCGTGTGGCTTAAGGGTATGGATTTTCCACACCCCAGAGCAATGTAGTTATACCAACGTACGTTTGTAGTATAGACCACGGCTAATACAGTAACTCCTCACTTAACGTTGTCCCGGTTGATGTTGTTAAGTTGCTGATCAACTGGGGAACAAGCTCGTTTAAAGTTGCGCAATGCTCCCTTACAACGTCATTTGGCAGCTGCCTGCTTTGTCCACTGCTTGCAGGATTCTCTGGAAGAGCAGCCCCTCCTTGTAGAAATTAGAACCAGGGGAGCAGGCAGCTCCTTCGACCCTCCTCCCCCCTCCCCCCAATTCCTTGTAAGGCGTGGCTCGGCAGCTGCCCAGCAGCAGTTCAGGTGGCCCTCCCCCCACTGCCCTGCTGCTCCTGCTCTGCCCTCTGCCATGGAGCTGCTCCTGGGAGCTTCCTGCTTGCTGGGGGAGGAGTGGAGAAGAGTGCTGATATCAGGATGTCCTCCTTCTCCTGCCCCTGCCAGCTCCCCCTCCCCCCCATACCCCCTTTCCACAAAGTGGAGGAGGGGGACAGGGCTCAGGGGCAGAAAGAAGGGAGCTTGCTGGAAGCTGTTGCTTCCTGTCCGATCTGCTTAAAAGGGCAACCTACTTGAAGTGGTGTCAGCGTATGTAAAGGGGCAATGCAAATCTCTCTCGCTCATGCACGCACCCTCCAGCACTTTGGAAAGGCGGCACCTGTGTAGCCGTTCATGTGCTGTCAGGAGGAGGGAGTGGTGTGCTCCAGCTGGATAGCGTGGGCTCATCATCATGTTCAGTTTTTGCAGGGAAGTGTTTGCAGCTATTGCCCTGCATCTATTGTGTTTCCTCCCTCCTGCCTCAGTCCATGCTCCCTTGTAGAGTGTGAGGCTACATTAACAGCTGCATATTAACTCTTGAGGGCTCAGCCGAGTGCTATTCATCAATTAGCAGCAAGGCATTCTTTGGGAAATATTCCACCCTTACTCCATCACCTCAACCAAGCTTCACAATCATTCATTGCTGTGTACAATATTGAACTGTTTGTTTAAAACTGTTTAAAATTTATACTATATACGTATATAATGTCTTTTGTCTGGTGAAAAAAATTCCCTGGAACCTAACCCCCCCATTTACATTATGTGAAAAGATGTTAAGTAATCCATTTCCCCATAAGAATTAAAGTCGCATTTTTCAGGAACATAACTACAACGTTAAGTGAGAAGTTACTGTACTAGCTGTGTAAAATATTGTTATACTGATATATAAAAAGTTAAATCATATGATTCTCAAACCCACACTCGAAAATCCCAACAATTGAGTCTTTACATTGTTTTAGGGCCTGATACCGAACTCCTCAAATAACTGTTACTTTTCCTACAGCTGTGGTTCTTCAAGATGTTTTGTCCACAAATTCCACATGTGCACTAGATCAGATTCTTTTGAACAGCAGCATGTTGGGTCCACGTCTGCCCATGCCACCCTCTCGCTTCCCTTAGCCAAGAGCATAAGGGGTACAGCGGCCACAAACTGCACTCAGTTCTTTTGCCCGTAAGAATCCCATGAGATCAGAGCTCTGCCTAGCAGGGACAGAGGACAGGTTGTGGAATCCTTGGGGACAACACATCTGGAAGAACCACAGTTAATTTAGGGTAAGTAACCATTCTTCTTTAAGCTCAGACTCCACCGTTGGTGACTAACAAGCAGTTGTCTATTCACCTGGAGATGGGCAAAAGGAGTTCGACTTGCCCAGATATTATAGGGTCGCCCTACCAATACTAGCATCTGATCTGGACACTTGAACTAGGGAATAGTGAGTGGCTAGTGTGTTGACAGAGCTCCTCACTGCCACTTTACATATCTGAAATGGGGATACTATCCTTAGAAGCTCTAAAGGCCACTTAAGCTCTAATCTGTCCTGTGGGATCTTTTTTAGCTAAATTGCAGTAAGTCTCAATACAATTCGAAACTCACCTGGACAACGTCTGAGACACAGACTGTCCCTCAGCAAACACCACAAAGAGTCTAGGCATGCACCTGAATGAACATATGGTCATATCTAAATTTAAAAAAGCCTTTTATGACATCTAGCATGTGGAGTATCATTTCTACTCAGGATAGAATATGGTCTAGGGAAGAAAAGTGGGAGGTGAATAGATCAATGTCAAAGTCAGAGACTACCTTGCACAGAAACTTTGGGTGACGTTTTAAGAGTGGTTCTGACCTTATGAAAACTTGAGTAGGGAGGACCCACTACAAGGGCCTCAATCACCCCTGTTTCCCTAGCTGATGTCGCAGCTACCAGAGAGACTGTTTTTAAAGACAGATGGTAAAGAGAGCAGGTAGTCAGGCTCAAATGGGGAACCCATCAGTTCAGTCAAAACCAAGTTAAGATTCCAGGGAGGAGGAGGTTCCCAAAATATAGGTAAGCCCTTTAAGAAACCTCTCTCATCCAACAGTGGTGAAAGACCAGTGCTGAACTCTTATGGAACTGAGGGACAAACCCAATAATTTCAGGGGAAGTAGGTACATCAGATTTGTGGAAATCAGAGCCACCAGCAACGAGAGATGTTGCTGAACTGCCTGGGATAGAAACACTTCTTCTATTTGGCCTCGTACATCAGCCTAGTCAAAGGTTTCCTGCTCTGTAACAAGATGTCCTAAACTGCAGCAGAACATCTCCTCTCGGTATCTGTCATCCAGACAATATCCATGCTGTCAGGTGCAAGGATGTCAGATCCAGAGACAGGACATTGGGCAAGGTGAGAGACTACATTGGGCAAGGTGATTGGTCTCCTAGCAGAGTTGTGTTGCCTATGTAGGTGCTATCGTGGTGATGTGGTCATCATCTTGCCTTAACAACCTGGGTATCATGGGTATTGGAATAAAGGCATATATAGGATCTGGAGACCAATGAACATGAAAGGCTTCTAAGAGGGATCCCAGGCTTACGTCTCCAGTGAAACAAAACCTCTGGCATTTGTTGTTGTAACACATTACACATAAGTCCACCCATACGAACCATCATCAGTGAAATATGATGTGGAGGACAATTCTCAAGCATTCAAGATGCGCTCAGCCTTGGATGGAGACAACCATAACCAGACTCTTTGTTAGTAGTGGGATTCAGAGGCACTCCAGTGCACACCTATTAATCCTCCTATCCACCAATTTAATGGAAGACTAGAATTCAAGGACTAGTGACCAATCAGACAGAAACACTGATTTCAACCACACTTGCAAAGGTTGAGGGTATTTGAGAGATAATTAGCCTTCACTGGTGTACTGGGGTGAGTCTTGAGCTGCCTTATGAAGTCTGTCGTAGTATGGAACCTCTGAATAGGTAAGAATGCTCTTCAAATCTACCAGTGAACTCTATATTCTGGGTTATGGTCAATGCAGATTTTTTTCCCCACTCTGTTGATTCTAAGCCCCAGAATGGTTTAATGTCTTTTGAAGAGAGTCAGACACTTGCTGTGGGGATTTTCCTCACACCAGCCAATCAAGATAGGGATACACCTGGATTCCCTGCTGCCTCAGCTGTGTGGCTCTGACTTCCAGACCTCTAATTAACACTTGTGGAGCCCTGGAGAGGCCAACGGGTAGGACTTCGTACTGACAGTGAGATCTGCCTACCAAGAATGACAAGTATTTCCTGTGAGCAGGGTGTACTGAAAGGTGGAAGTATGCATCCTGTAAATCTAGAGTCATGAATCAGCCCATGGAATCCAAGAAAGGGATTACAGAGGCCAGGATACAGTGACACTTCCCAGGGGTGCCTAGGGTTGTGAGGCACCTCACCACCATCTGCCCTTAGTGTGAAGGAGTCCTGTCTGTACCTGCTATGGATCAACTCCATGAAATGACCACCCTCTGGCAGCACAAGCACTATCTTCCAGGCCTCCACAGGCCTCTCTCTGTACAGATTAGCGATAGGCACACACCAGCCTCAGAGTACTCCAAATGTCCCTCTGTAGTGCTCAGCCCTGTTCCACTGAACACTCACAGAATTCTTACATCTGCTATTCCCAAATGAATAGTACATAGTTTGTAAGCTTCAACTCGGGATCACCACTTTACTTGACACACAGCACTTAGATATCTATATTAGTTGTGACCCCAGGAATCCCTGTATTCACGTCCTACACAATAATGCAATGAAAGGCGTACAGAATATGGCTTATGGAGGTATCATTTGAAAACTAACACCATGCTGGTCATTAATATCAGTATGAAATGTATGTGACAATGCTGTATGTGGAGTTATGATGCCCTCTTATATTAATGTTTTAAAGTCTGTATTTGAACAAAGTAGAAAACCAGTCTGCTCAGAATCTGAATACAAATTAAACAGGGTTGACCAGTGACAATGGGACCGCAATTTACATATTCAGTGAACAGAAGCATCAAAGCTCACAAGGTGGTTGGGGAATCAATGTGTCTACATCACAAAGGAATGGACACTAGTAAATTGGCATCAGGAATTACTACAGGGTTATTTACATTGCAAAACTGCAGCAGAAAGCATCACACTGGAACACACTGGGGATACCTTAATCAAGATGGAATCGGCCTCCTAGAGAAAACTGGTGACTGATCCCCAGGAGATCAATCTGACCCTTGAAAAAAGGCAGACTGAGATATAAGGACACACAGACAGACTTTCGGTTATCCTTCACCTAAGAACACAAGGAAAGCCAGAACCTTGGAATCTGCAGGGATCCTGGCTAAGAGCTAGTCAGCCATTGCTGGAAAGGGAAGACTTGTGAGAAAACTACCTTGAACAAAGACCAACTTGTAAGTTAAATCTTAATCATTAGAAAGTACATTTATACTTTTGTTTGTTTGTAACACTATCTTTATTCCTCATACTTGGTATCACTTAAACCTATGACTGTTTAACAAACTTGTTTTACTCGTACTATAAACAAATTCAGTGATCTGATTGAAATAAGAGAGTTTGACAAACATCAGTTAAATTAATGGACATCAGTGTATTAACTGTTTAAAGGAGCAACAAAACTGATTATCTTCTGTGAACGTACAGTGATGGGGCTGTGTACTGTAGAGACACAGATATCTCTGAGGAGCTCTGGAGCTGGAGTTCACCGATTGTTACCTGCTAGACAAAGTTAAGAGCTTGTCTAAACATACAGAGCTGCAGCTGTGCCACTGTAGTGCTTAGTGAAGATGCTATCTATGCTGACAGATGTAAGTACTCTACTTGCCTGAGAGTAAAGAAGTGTGGACTGAAGACCAGGTTGCCCCCTTGCAAATGTCCTGGATAGGCACCTGCACCAGGAAAGCTGCGGATGGCGCCTGCGCTCTGGTAGAGTGCGCCGTAATCGACAGGGCTGGAACTTTAGCTAGGTCATAGCAAGTCCTGATGCAGGACGTGATCCATGACGAGATGCGCTGCGATAAGATTGGGAGCCCCCTCATTCTTTCCACAATAACAATCAAGAGCTATGGTGACTTACAAAATGGCTTTGTGCGTTCAATGTAAAATGCTAAGGCCCGTCTAACGTCCAAGGAATGGAACATGCGCTTCCTGTGAGTGGCATGGGGTTTAGGGAAGAACACAGATAAAAATATGTCCTGGTTCACATGAAACTGGAAGACAACCTTAGGCAGGAACACAGGGTGGGGGCATAGCTGCACCCTGTCTTTATAAAATACCATGTACGGAGATTCGGAGGTCAGTGCCCTGAGTTCAGATACCCTCCTAGCAGAGGTTATAGCCACTAGGAAAGCCACCTTCCAGGAAAGGTAGGAGAGAGGACAGGTAGCCACGGGCTCAAAGGGGGACCCCGTGAGTGAGGACAGGACCAGGTTAAGGTCCCAGGTGGGGACGGGCTCACATACTGGAGGATAAAGTCTGTCAAGGCCCTTAACAAACCTGCTCACCATGGGATTACCAAACACTGAACCCCTCGCTGTTCCCGGGTGGAAGGCCGAAATGGCCAAAAGGTGTACCCTTAGGGATGATATTGCTAACCCTTGGTGCTTGAGATCTAAAAGATAGTCCAAAATAAGGGGAACTGGGGCTGATTGCGGCTCAGTTTCCTTTTGTTTAGACCAAATGGAGAAACACTTCCACTTAGCCAGGTACGTGGCTCGAGTGGAGGGTTTCCTACTCCCCAGCAGAACCTCCCTAACCAAGTGCAAACACCGAAGCTCAAGAGGGTTCAGTCATGGAGCTTCCAGGCCATGAGGTGGAGTGACTCCAGGTTGGGGTGCTGTAGACGGCCGTGGTCCTGTGAGATTAGGGTTGGACAGAGAGGGAGTGCTACTGGTCTGTCCATTGAGAGGTTCAGTAACATAGTGAACCAGTGCTGGCGGGGCCACGCTGGCGCTATGAAAATTAAGGAAGCCCTGTCCTGACGAGTCTTGAGAAGCACCTTGTATATGAGGGGGAATGGCGGGAACGTGTACAGCAGATGACCCGTCCATGACAGGTGAAAGGCATCTGCGGTGGAGCCTGGGCTGTGGTTCAGGAAGGAGCAGAATCTCTGGCACTTCCTGTTGCTCCGTGTCATGAACAAGTCCATGTGTGGAGAGCCCCACCTCTGGAAAATTGAGTAAGTGATGTCCAGTCTGAGGGACCACTTGTGTCCATGGAACAAGCGACTGAGGCAGTCTGCCAGCTCGTTCTGCACCCCCGGAAGATGCAACGCCTGCAGGTGTATGGAATGGGTGATACAAAAGTCCCACAGTGCGAGGGCTTCCCGACAGAGGGGAGAGGAACGAGCACCACCCTGTTTGTTTATATAGAACATCACTGCAGTATTGTCCATGAGCACCGATACGCAGATGCTCTGCAGATGGGCCTGAAAGGCTTGGCATGCCAGGTGAACCGCCTTAAGCTCCCTCACGTTGATGTGCAGCGATAGCTCTGCATGGGACCAGAGGCCCTGGGTTCTGATACTGCCCAGATGCGCTCCCCAACCGAGTGCCGAGGCATCTGTGACGAGGGAAAGCGCAGGCTGCAGTTTTGCAAAGGGTACTCCCATACAAACTAGCTGTAGTTGCAGCCACCATTAGAGAGAGTGGAGAATTTGAGGTGGGAGGGTCATGATTGAGTCCAATGGGTCCCTGCCCAGTCTGTTCACCTGCGCTAACCACATCTGGAGGGGCCGGCAGTGCAGGCTGGCATGCTGTACCACGTACGTACAGGCCGCCATATGCCCCAGTAGTCTCATATAATTCCTGGCGGTAGTTGGGGGGAAGCGGAGGAGGGTCTGGATAATGTCTGTAAGCACTTTGAAACGCAGTTCCGGAGTCCAAGAGAGCGCCGATTAACTCTATTGTTCGTGTGGGGGTCAATGTGGACTTGGGCTCGTTCAATACAAGTCCCAACCTGTGAAATGTAGCCTGGGCCAGGGATACGTGCTTCACCACCTGTGCTTGGGACTCGGCCTTGATGAGCCAGTCGTCCAAATACGGAAACACCTGCACCTGGCCAAATGGGAGCACCCTGACCTGGTAGTGCTGGCCACTGACCATGAATCTGAGAAAGCGTCTGTGGGCTGGAATAATAGCAATGTGAAAACACGCATCCTTCAAGTCTCCCGGATCCAGGGAGGGAAAGATGGAGGCCAGAGAGACCATGCAAAACTTCACCTTTTTTATGTATGTGTTGAGGTCTCATAGGTCCAGGATAGGCCAAAGCCCGTCCTTGGCCTTCAGGATGAGGAAAGAGAGGGAGTAGAACCCCTTGCCTCTGAATTCCTGAGGAATCTCCTCTATTGCCCCTAGAGCTAGGAGAGATTGTACCTCTTGTAAAAGGAGTTGCTCGTAAGAGGGTCCCTGAAGACGGACAGGGAAGGGGGATGGGAGGGAACAGAATTGGATAGAATATCCCGCCCCCACTGTGCTGAGGACCCAGCAGTCTGACATGATCTAAGACCAAGCACGGTAGAAGGGGGAGAGCTGATTCACAACATGGGGGAGCGGAGGGAAAGGATCCAAGAAGGGGGGCTGTTTGGTCAAACCCTGGCCTTGGCCCAAAGAGGATTGCGGTGGGCACCTCCTATTATTTCTGCCCCTCCTCCTAGGTGGATCCCACCTAGGAGGCCGGGGGTAGAAACAGGACAGGGGCTGAGGTCTAAAGGGCTTTCTCTGAGGCTTTCTGTGTAGCCCCAGAGACTTCAGAGTTGCCTGCGCGTCCTTCAGGCTATGCAGACGCGGATCCATATTTTGAGCAAACAGGCCCTCACAGTCAAAGGGGAGGTCCTGAATTGTATTTTGGACCTCAGGTGGGCTCCCTGAAACCACGCACTGCACCTCATAGCAATGGCGGTGGCCATGGTTCTAGCCGCAGAGTCCGCTGCATCCAGGGCTGCCTGGAGGGCGGTCCTAGAGACCACTCTACCCTCCTCAAGGAGCTGACCAAACTCCCTGTGAGAATCATCCGGGATTAACTCCTAGAACTTAGCCAATGAGCTCCAGGAACTGAAAGCGTATTGGCTAAGCACCACCTGCTGATTCGCTACCCGAAGCTAGAGCCCCCCCCGCCCCCCCCCCCCAGTCGAATAGACTTTACGGCCAAAGAGATCCAGCTTCTTGGCTTCATGTGACTTAGGTACGGGGCCTGGTTGACCCTGCCGCTCCTCGTGGTTTGCCACATCAACCACCAGAGTCCCCGGTTGGGGGTGGGTAAACAGGTGCTCACAGCCCTTTTGTGGCACAAAGTAGCGTTGGTGGTATAGAGGCTGGGGTTTGCCAGAGCACCTTCGTGATGTTCTCAATTGTCCTTATGAGGGGCAAAGCTACTCTGGAAGGACCCTCGGGGGTGAGGATGTCCACCATCGTATCTGAGTCCTCCATAACCTCCTCTGCCTGGAGGTTGAGGTTAACTGCTACCCTCCTAAGCAGGTCCTGGTGGCCTTTGGTATCCATTTGTGGTAGAGTGCTGCAGGTGCCCGACACCACCTCGTCCGGTGAAGAGGAGGAAGAGGTTCCCGGGACAGGGTCTTCCTGCCCCTCAGGTTCTCTGGAGGCTGGGTCAGGTACCTCGGAGCACCCCACGACCAGAGGTTCAGGTGCCACCGACATCGGTGGAGGAGGGGCCGTGCTTGACTGTGCCCGCTCAACAGCCCTGTCCCGCTCAGGGGCCCTACGGGTGTAGCGTGCCATCAACGTTGCTGATGGAGGGGCACGGGGGGCCGATACCACCGATACCGGCCTAGATCCCTGATCTTAAGGCTGGTGGTAGGCCCAGGGGGTCCAAAAAGGCCATTGCACTGGGCCAGCCAAGTGGCGACTGGTGCCGGTTCTTTCACCGACCTACAATGCCGGGATCAGTGCCAGGACCAGGAGTGGCTGCATCGAGATTCAGACGCTGAATCGTCTGTCTCTGATGAGTATTCAGTGCGAGGGAGCGGTACCGGGGAGATGGAGATTGGCGCCGCAACATCATGGGCTTCCCCCGATGATGAATCAACCGCGGTGCCACCATCGGTGCTGGCACCGCCATGGGTGCAGCCGACAGTGCCACCATCAGCATCGGTGTTGTGACCGGTGTTGGAATTGCCAGAGGTGATGGGCACGACGCCACAGTCGGTGCCGTCGCCAATGCTACTGGCAGCGCCTGAGTTTGCGAGGCTGGGCCCCCTACCTGCGGAGCCAGGTGCTGGGTCATTGTATCAATGAGGTCTTGAGCCACCTCATGTGTGTCTGGAGTGGAGGGGAGATCGAGCTCTTCCTCCAAATCGTTGTGGGTAGGAGAATCTGTTCTCACTGGACTCAGTGGCAGTGGTTCTTGCGGACCAGACCGAGGGTATCCCA
Source organism: Caretta caretta (assembly GCF_965140235.1). Lineage (NCBI taxonomy): Eukaryota > Metazoa > Chordata > Testudines > Cheloniidae > Caretta > Caretta caretta. The sequence goes on from NC_134223.1 coordinate 595,408, forward strand.
CCGGAGGACACGCCCCACTGGAATCCCCCCTTAGCTTCCTGACCGCGGAACGTCCCCTGTCTGGTTTCTTTTCCTTATGCGGCACTGGAGACTGTGAATGGTGCCGCCACAAGGCGCTGGCCTTGCAGGCCGGGGAGAAGTGCTGGTGCTCCCTTGTGGATTCTTTCTTTGGTGCCGGGACATCCCGCACCAAGGCCGGTGCGCTGTGCACCGAGGGTGCTGGAGTCAGCTCAGGCTGTGGCTGAAGGGCCGACTCCATCAAGAGGAGCTTCAAGTGACAGTCCCGTTCCCTCTTAGTCTTGGGTCTGAAGCTCCTGCAATAGAGCACTTATCTGTCTAATGGCCCTCCCCGAGGCACTTGAGACAGGCGGTGTGCGGATCACTTGTTGGCATAGGTTTTGCACACCTCTCACATGCTTTAAACCCCTGCGACCAAGGCATGCTCCGGCGCCGGGGACAGTAGATCGGGGGGAAACCCCCCGAAGTATGCTAAACTAATCTGATCTACACCTATTAACAACTAACTAACAACTATGTACACTAGAAACAAGGGAACCACTAGGTAAGGCACTTGCAAAGCAAGAGACTAAGCTGTTCCAACGACCGTCATGGGCGGTAAGAAGGAACTGAGCAGGCGGTGGGTCGGCAGGAACATATATACACCGCCATGGAGGCACCACTCTAGGGATCTCCACAGCCAACCCAAAGGGTACCACTAGGGAAAAGCTTCCGGCGATCGTGCACGCAGCGCATGCACATACCTATTGGAATGCACATGAGCAATCACTCAAAGAAAAACCCCAGTTCCCTCAGCCTCTCCTTGTAAGTCATATGCCCCAGCCCCCTAATCATTTTTATTGACCTCCGCTAGACTCTCTCCAATTTGTCCACATCCCTTCTGTAGTGGGGGGGACCAAAACTCCAGGTTTGGCCTCACCAGTGCCAAATAGAGAGGAATAATCACTTCCCTCAATCTGCTGGCAATGCTCCTACTAATACAGCCCAATATGCCATTGGCCTTCTTGGCAACAAGGGCACACTGCTGACTCATATCCAGCTTCTCGTCCACTATAATCCCCAGGTCCTTTTCTGCAGAACTGCTGCTTAGTCAGTCGGTCCCCAGCCTGTAGCTGTGCATGGGATTCTTCCGTCCTAATTGCAGGACTCTACACTTGTCCTTGTTGAACTTCATCAGATTTCTTTTGGCCCAATCCTCCAATTTGTCTAGGTCACTCTGGACCCTATCCCTACCCCTACCCTCCAGCGTATCTACCTCTCCCCCCAGTTTGTGTCATCTGCAAACTTGCTGAGGGTGCAATTAATCCCATCATCCAGATCATAAATAAAGATCATGAACAAAACCGGCCCAAGACCAACCCCTGGGGCACTCTGCTTGTTACCGGCTGCCAACTAGACATCGAGCTATTGATCACTACCCATTGAGCCCGACAATCTAGCCAGCTTTCTATCCACCTTATAGTCCATTCATCCAATCCATACTTTTTTTTTAAACTTGCTGGCAAGAATACTGTGGAAGACTGTATCAAAAGCTTTGCTAAAGTCAAGATATATCACACCCACCACTTTCCCATATCCACAGAGACAGTTATCTCATCATAGAAGGCAATCACATTGGTCAGGCATGACTTGTCCTTGGTGAATACATGTTGACTGTTCCCAATCACCTTGCTCTTCTCCAAGTGTTTCAAAATAGATTCCTTGAGGATCTGCTCCATGATTTTGCCAGGGACTGAAGTGGGGTCTGTAGTTCAGCTAGGGCTGAGAATCAAGCTGATTTCTTTCCATCTTGCACATCATCACTGAGAATAAAGGTTCTGCAGGCCAACTGAAGCCCACCTTTATATCCGGTCAGTTTCACTGCCTTCCACATAATAAATCACATAGTTGTAATTGACTGGAATTTAGATTGTTTATGAGGCACAAGAAAACAGAATTTCGCTCACTTAATTACTGTAGTGTGACAGGGTCGGGCCAGATGGCTATAGGAGAGTAACAGAAGGCAGATATATTAGCCCCAGGCTAAGTAGGTCCCTTTTCCCTGGGTAAGGTAACAGGGAAGGTTCCAGAACAATCAGGAACCTTCTGGAGACATTTAAGACAGACAGGCTGATTAGAACACCTGCAGCCAATCAAGAAGCTGCTAGAATCAATTAAGGCGGGCTAATCAGGGCACCTGGGTTTAAAAAGGAGTTCACTTCAGTTTGCGGTGCGCGTGTAAGGAGCTGGGAGCAAGAGGCACTAGGAGCTGAGAGTAAGAACCCATACTGCTGGAGGACTGAGGAGTACAAGCATTATCAGACACCAGGAGGAAGGTCATATGGTGAGAATAAAGAAGGGGTTGGGAGGAGGCCATGGGGAAGTAGGCCAGGGAGTTGTAGCTGTCACACAGCTGTTCCAGGAGGCACTCTACACAGCTGCATTCCACAGGGCCCTGAGCTGGAACTTGGAGTAGATGGCGGGCCCAGGTTCCCCCCAAACCTTCCAACTCCTGGTCAGACACAGGAGGAGTTGACCTGGACTGTGGACTCATGAAAATGGCCAAACTGATGGCTGCCGTGAAGCTCCAAGGCGAGAAAATCCGCCAATAAGCGCAATACCCACCAAAGAAGGAACTTTGTCACAGTAGCTATGCAGCGCTTATGAGTAAAACATTTTTGGCATTAAAGTCAGCAAACTTAACCTTGAATACATGGGTCAACTGAGTAGACGGTACAATTTTTAAGTGTCATTTTTCAGAGCAGACTTTAAGATGATGCTTTCAAAAGCTATGGCTCATAATGCATGCCTTTCTTTACTATCGCATCATGGCAAAATTCTTTATCTGTTTTGTAATAAGGATGGTGATTTCGTACCCATTAACATAAGGGTATATGATTAAGGGAGAGGACCCAGATTGTCAGATGGTATTTTGGACAATCTGTACCCCAAGGATAGCCTATTCAGGGAATAATGCATGCTGGTTCATTCAGTTCTAAAAATAACTGATTTTCTAAAGTGACAGTCAATCCGAACTCCATTATTCAAATCTTGATTAAATCTAATGTCTCGTGTGTTTCTTAATCAGCCTGCTCAAGAGATTATTTCAAGAATAATGTCTCAAAGCCTTTTTCCAACACAGAAAAGATCCTGCTTTACTTTTCATGCAGCAAAAAGCACCAGTCATATTGAAATGATTACAGAAAGGTCTCTTTTTACTCAAGCATTGACAAGGCACAACAGTGTTTTCTGTCTGTTTCTTCCATGTAAAAATGAACTGAAATCTAATTTTAATGAAGTCCTAAAACAAAGCCATTCAGCACCTAGAAATGAAGCAAACCTGGAAAGGATGCATCTTGAACAAGTAATTTTTCAATGTGTGCCAACATTAGGAAAACTATTCTGGGAGAATGAATTTTTATTTTCTTTTGTAATCATACTTAGGGTAGAAGAGAAAGTGAATGAAAAAAGGTATTTTAACCTTCTTTGTTGCCAGTCGTTCTTCCACACCAGTCTCTGACTACTAAGCATGTGGTAAATATTTAAACCCTGTATTTAAATGCAAAATGAATACTGTGCAATTTAACAGATGTGTTAGAGAATGCTATCCTGGCTACATGCCAGTTGCCACAGAAACGGATGGGATGCATGCGATACAAATGAACGTGCATCTTTCAAATTGATATATTGAGTAAAAAAAATAAATTAACAGGTAAAATATATTATTTCTGAATCCTTGGACAGCAACTTCTAATGATAAGATATGACTAGTCATCTCTTCAGATAGAACACAAACTACAAGCCATACAGAAAGGTGTTGGAGGAAGAAGTGAGGAACCAAGGAATCTTTGCTAAAAAGGAGGTGTCTAAAGGCACATTTGAAGATAAAGCTTCCAGTCTACAATGTTTTGAGACTGTATCAAGAGATGACCATAACAAACCACTTACACTTGTGATGATGATTTCATACCCATTAACATATGGATTTAAGATCAAGGGAGAGAACCCAGACCCCAAGGAGAAGGAGGTGGATGAAATAAAACTTTAGAGTCAAACAGTTATTAAATGCCATATTTCCCTCTCAGATTTGGGCTGTGGGCAAAAATGAAGAGAAGTCTCCTGATTGACAATGAACAAAAATACAAAAGGTACTGTATTACTGTAAGCAAGTGTCTTGGTGAACACTGAGGATATGTCTACATTCCAATGTAAACACCCATGGTTAGCAGAACGGCCGTTAGAAGACCCTGGGTTTGTAAACCTAGGGCTTGATCTACACTTATTTATAACCCCAGGTTAGGAATTGCTGAAACACAGGTCTCAACCTGGGGCTCCAGCATCTACACTGCAGGCAACCCCTCATGCTCCAGACTACCTAGCACCCTCCCAAAATGTGACCGCTCTAACCTTTTGTTCATCATGTAGTGTGGGAAAACTTAACGGTCCAGAGGAAAAAGAAAGTTGGTACATGGAATACTTTTGGTGGATTCCCAGAACACGAATCCAGTGGGGCTGCATCTACACTGCAAATCAACAGGGCTTGAACCCTGGATCCTGGCTTAACTCAGACTTGGACCCTCCACCCCCTTAGGGTCCTGGGTTAAGCTCTGGTTTAGTGTGATGTGTGCGTAGACAGAAGGGCGAGGGTTAGGCTTTGAGCCTGAGGTTACACTGTAGTGTAGACATACCCTACCTAAGGAGTTACACAAGAGAGGGCTGACTGTTCTCTAACCTGTTTTATTTGAACATACATAGTAGCAACCTAAGGAAGGGAGAGTCTACAGAGAACAAAGTTTTGCTTCCAAACCTGGCCAGCTGGAACGAACAATCCACTGTACTGCCCTACACTTTCCCTACCTTCTTGCCCACACAGAAGTAAAGCTAAAATAGCAGATCTGGCTGGTCTGCTATCCTCTACATCTTTAGCCACACACTGTGAAAGTGTGTAAGAACTGAATAGTAGTGTATATTTAAGATACAGTGTGCAATGTTACAAACTATGATAATGGCATATGAAGGCAGAGATAAGGTTGAATGTGCATTCAGCCTTAAATTTCACATTTTCTGACAATTAACTGTTTAAGCACATAACCTTAATAATAACACCACCACCAACACAAAATTTTGTATTTTAATTACTTTTTAGCATTGCTGTGTTCAAAATGATTCACTGGATTATGTCCCAATTAAGCAGAATGTACAGTATGAACCATAACTATGTCATACATGCCATGCAGTATTTGTACAGAATCAATTAAAATGAACAATATTCTGTAATTTGGTAGATGTAGAATGAATATGAAATTAAAGAACCAATTTAAGATAAACTCTGATTAAGGAAATATATGTGGTGTAAAGAAAGGCTCTGACTAGTAAGTAGATGGTAGGCCTTGAAAACAATGAGTTATAAAGACAGAAGGAATAGAGCAAGGAGGCAACAAAAATGATTAGGGGTCTGGAACACATGAGTTATGAGGAGAGGCTGAGGGAGCTGGGATTGTTTAGCCTGCAGAAGAGAAGAATGAGAGGGGATTTGATAGCTGCTTTCAACTTCCTGAAAGGGGGTTCCAAAGAGGATGGCTCTAGACTGTTCTCAATGGTATCAGATGACAGAACGAGGAGTAATGGTCTCAAGCTGCAGTGGGGGAGGTTTAGATTGGATATTAGGAAAAACTTTTTCACTAAGAGGGTGGTGAAACACTGGAATGCGTTACCTAGGGAGGTGGTAGAATCTCCTTCCTTAGAGGTTTTTAAGGTCAGGCTTGACAAAGCCCTGGCTGGGATGATTTAACTGGGAATTGGTCCTGCTTCGAGCAGGGGGTTGGACTAGATGACCTTCTGGGGTCCCTTCCAACCCTTATATTCTATGATTCTATGATTCTATGATGCCTGGTTTAAACAAATAATAAAATAAGTTTCTAATATGATGGCCCCTGACCAATGGGGTGACTGCAGATGGTTTTAAATAAGACAAAGAATCTGTCTTAGAAGAAGCCAACATGGACCTTTCTACTCCACATACCAATGTTATCAACAATTAGGGTCTATGTGAACACAGGCGCAAAGGAAAAACTGTTGTCAGCAAGAAGAGGAAGAGATATGGAGGAAAAGCCTTGGAGAGAAAGGAGATTATAAATCTTATCTGGATTAAGACTGGAAGAAAGGGTAAACCATCTCAAACTGTTTTTTAGCTGAAGTCAGTAACTGGCAATGACCTTACTTTTTTATACCTTTTAATAAACAAGTGAACTCTTAGATTTCATTATTAATACCTGCTTGACCAAGTTGGAGCCAATCAATATGGGGTAAGCACCCCTGCTGTTAGCTTGTTTGTAAATATCGTCATCAAATGTTTTGTTGTTAGGGTATAGTAAATTGCTTATTATTTAGGCTTTTTAGGTATGTTTAGAGCAATTGTATAAATACCATTTGAATTTTGGATTTAATAAAGGAATTTATGATTAAATTAGTGTCATGTTAATACCCTGCCTAAATAATAATAAATCCAACAGTAGAGTAACCTTTGTTAGTTCATATATGAAATCTCTCTCACACACACTTTTTTTTTAAATGTACACAAGTTACTTAAAATCAGTCACAAAGCTAATTTCTAATCCAAATTTACACTGCAAATACATAACCAGATGAGAACTGTATAATTTTACATTTAGTTAGAGCAGATAACTAGGGTTAAATCATGTAAACAGAGGTTTACTTTGTGGAAGGAAGAGCAGTAGGTAACACAGCATGAAAATCTATTTTTTGTTCCCCAAGTGCACTGTGACGAGAAGGTGTTATGTCACACAAACAAAATGGTTTCAGAAAAGCACCCTTGAAAAATATACCTAAAAAGGGAGTTTGCCATCAATTATTCTTGTGTACTGCTACTAACTTCCATTTCAGAGCCACAAGCCATAATAAGTAGGACCACTGTCGATCCCAAGAGATTCTCCCCGCCAGAAATGCAGGGAAAGCATTATGGTAATGGAGAAGTGCACATCAGGAGGAACAAAACAAACAGACCTCAAGGATCTTCAGTCCTTGTATATTCAAGTAATTCATTCTGAAGATTATCCCACTGGACCAAAAAGTTTATTCAGAGGTTTATTATGGAATCTCCTCCTCCCATCAACTAAAAAGCCAACTTCAGAGAAACCTACTTCAACTGTAAAAAGATTAAACACTTTCCCAAATCATATATTATATAAATCAACAGAGTAGTCAGCTGAGCATGGGAAAACACAGGTGAGACAGAATGGCGTTTGGAGGAGTTGCTCTACCTGTTGCAAGACCACTAGTGCAATTTTACTCATAGCATCAATGGTGTAAGCACTAGTGTAGACAGGGCACTGGTTCCCCCTCTCTTTCTTTCTTCCTGTCACTTTGCTGTCCTCTAAGCCCACTCTTAGCAGAGCTGAAGGACACTGACGTAAAGAAACATGTACCCTGTGACCCAGGGAGCCCCTCAATGCCAACTGGCAGGGGGCACACCACCCCATAATTCTCATCAGGCCTGACACACTCATTGCCTCAAGTAACTGTTGTCATAATCTGTACCTAAAAGGTGTCATGTACTATGACATATGCAAACTGGTAACACACTAGTCATTAATATTACTGCTTAATATACATATGCGTGGTGCATAAAGAATCATGGATGTGTACTGGAAATATATTCCCAAAATGCGCTTGGCAGGCAGAGCCTAACCCAGCCTGTCCTAAACAAAAGAAAGTTGTTTCGCTGTCTTCACCATGTCTCCGATACAAATTAAGCAAGTGAGACACCCATCAGAGAAGCAAGTGGGGGAAGGTGACCCCCTTAATCTCAATGGAATGAAGGCTGCCTCTTGGAAGCCCTCCTGCCTCTTGAAACAGGATCAATAAACTTTGGGAAGATATAAACAGAAACAAAAAGGCCATTTTGTTATCCATAACTGGATGGATATAAATGGCCAGAGCTCAAATGTTTTTAAAAACATTTTTTATGTCACTTGTGGATAGTTCTCTGAAAACATCCACTCAATATGCAGCGGCAGTCAAAAAAGGGAGCAGAATGTTGGGCATCATTAAGAGATAGACAAGACCGAAAATATCATATTTCCTCTATATCAGGGGTTCTCGAACTTCAATGCACTGCAACCCCCTTCTGACAAAAAAAAATTACTACATGATCCCAGAAGGGGGACTGAAGCCTGAGCCCGCCCGAGCCCAGGGAGGGGGGCAAAGCCAAGCCCAAGCCCCACCATCCCTGAAGCCCTTGGGCTGTGGCCCCAGGAAGTGGGGCTTGGGGTAAGTCTAACACCAGCCCTGGCAACCCATTTTGGGGTCCCAACCCACACTTTGAGAACCACTGCTCTATATAAATCCAGGGTACATCCACATCTTGAATACTGCAGGCAGATGTGGTCGCCCCATCTCAAAAAAGATATATTGGAATTGGAAAAGGTTCAGAAAAGGGCAACAAAATGATTAGGGGTAAGGAATGGCTTCCATATGAGGAGACATTAATAAGACTAACTTTTCAGCTTGGAGAAGAGGCGACTAATGGGGATATGATTGAGGCCTATAAAATCATGACTGGTGTGGAGAAAGTAAATAAGGAAGTGTTATTTACTCCTTCTCATAACACAAGAACTAGGGGTCACCAAATGAAATTAATAGGCAGCAGGTTTAAAACAAACAAAAAAGGAAGTATTTTTTCCACTCACACAATGCAGTGTCAACCTGTGAAACTCTTTGATAGTGGATGTTGTGAAGGCCAAGACTATAACAGGGTTCAAAAAAAGAAGTAGATGAATTCATGGAGGATAGGTCTATCAATGGCTATTAGTCAGTACGGGCAAGGATGGTGTCCCTAGCCTCTGTTTGCCAGAAGCTGGGAATGGGCAACAGAGAATGGATCACTTGTTGATTGTTCATTCCCTCTGGGGCACCTGGCATTGGCCACTCTCAGAAGACCGGATACTGGGCTAGATGGACCTTTGGTCTAACCCAGTATGGCTGTTCTTATGTTGTAATTATAGAAACTTGGATCCTTCATCCAAGGGAGTTGAGTTTTCTGGAAACTGACTACAGGTGAGAACTCTACAAAAGATTGCAACTGGATGAAGTTAAGTTTTAGTCACTAGATAGCATGTTTTGTTTTGTTTTATTTGTATTCATATCTGTCCCTTCTATTCTTAATCACTACTTAAATATCTATTCTGTATTAATACACTTATTCTTGTTTTATTGCAAAACCATCCCAGTGCTCTGTATTAGACTGAAGTGTAAAATCCTCAACTGAACTAACAGCAAACTTGATAACTTCTGTGACGGTCCAGTGAGAGGGACTGGATAATGCAGAAAATTGCCTCTTGGGAACTTGGGAAACTGGAGATCATTGTTTGTTACCTGCAAGGCAAGATTTGGATGGGACGAGTCCCGAGGAGTTTGCTGGCAAGGCAGACAAGCTGGTAAGTCAGGGAGCTGACTCACACCTTAGCAGCAGCAAGGCTCACTCTTGCTGAGGCAGAGTGGTAACACAGTGGTTCACAGTTGTAGGTAACCTGAGCAAGGAGTCACATGTCCTACCTATAATAGTGCCCCCACTGTAGTTACTAGGTCCAGCTGCACCTAGGGGAGATTTCCAAAACAAACCTGGAGAAACTGATAGACTTTGTCTATACTTTGCCTCCTACAGAAATGAAAGGGAGACAGGGATGAGAGAACCTCATATGATATATACACAGTTCTATCAAACAGTTTCATATATAATCCATTCAGTTGCACAAGTATCGAAAGGGGCTGTGACCAACATATATGTCCTTCATATTCTGTTGTGCAGTTAGTTACTCAGGACTTCAGCTCTGGCAGTCATACACTTTACAGAATGTTACCTGCTGGGTATTTAAAGTCTGGAGGCTGGACTGGTTTAGGCAATTGGGACCCTAATTTCTGTTGTAGTAGGAATTAGGTGGGAAAGAAAAGACTTGAAGACTATTAGATAGGCATGAATATTTGTTATCTTTCCCTGCCAGGTGTCATCAGAAATAGGGACGGAGTCTTGTGTTCACTCCCAGAGACAAAAGGGTACAGGAATGCTACAGAATCTGAGTACTCAGCTCTCCAAAAGGATATCTGGCATTCATTTTAAGTGGGCATCTCTGGCCAAAACAACAATGAAAGACTCTAAAAGGAGTTTACATCCAGCTCTTTTTGGCTAGAGTTAGAATCTCTACACAGTGGGAATCTTCGAAAGTGGCAGTAAGAAAGTAAAGGATGCAAGGAGAGGATGAGATCCAGAAGATAACGAAGAGAGAAGGGAACGTACTAAATCTAACCAGACTGAGCTAAAGGAATAACTACTAGTACTAGAAGACAATTATCCCCTCTTGGCTGTTCTGTGGACATAAAAACACACTTTGCCAGTAGATTTCACAACTATTTGCTAGACAGTAATGGAATGCTGGGAATCAAGATTCCTGAACTGTATTTAGGGCTTCTGTTTTTCAAGGTTTATTAAATTTCATTTTTCATTTATTTTAGCAATTTGAGTTTTAACTAGATGTCCAAAAATAAGGCGTTTTCTGACCTCCTTGTATATACTGTAATATTCCCTAATGCACTTTAATGTTGCACTGTTTCAAACAGTTCTATCTTAAAGTGCACAAGGGACTCTTAGGAGCACACCAGCAGGGTCTACACAATACATTAGCAAAAAGAAAAGGAGTACTTGTGGCACCTTAGAGACTAACCAATTTATTTGAGCATGAGCTTTCGTGAGCTACAGCTCACTTCATCGGATGCATACCGTGGAAACTGCAGCAGATATTATATGCACACAGAGATCATGAAACAATCATCATTCATCATCATTTCATGATCTCTGTGTGCATATAATATCTGCTGCAGTCTCCACGGTATGCATCCGATGAAGTGAGCTGTAGCTCACGAAAGCTCATGCTCAAATAAATTGGTTAGTCTCTAAGGTGCCACAAGTCCTCCTGTTCTTTTTGTGAATACAGACTAACACGGCTGTTACTCTGAAAACTGACAATACATTAGTGCGCTTTAGAAATCATACCCCCATACTCCACATTATTGATATGTGTAGACAAGCCCTTGGATACAAGTAACCATTCCCAGTGTTTATTGTATAAACACCAATTTCTTTCTTTTTGTATGGAGATGTTTTACCTGTGTTTATTGGTTAAAATCTAAAATCAGAAGCTCTAGATGTATTACAGGGTCTGGAAAGGAAGTTAAGTAGTTAGAGCAGCAGCAGGCAAGTTCAGGAGCATGCACAATGCAAGTTGAAGTTTCAGAAAACCAAGGGGCGAGTGTAACGTAAATGGTAGTTTTCTATGATTTACACTTTTGTCAGATCTGTATGAATCTCCACAAACACAGCAAAAGGCACCTCCTCTGACCTCAGGTCTAGAACTGGGTGAAAAAATTTTCAGCAAATAGTTTATTCAATTAAAAATGCAGTTTTAGGTCAAGAGACTATGGCAAACTCTACACAAATTTGCAAAATAGTTTTGACTGAATTGAAAAAAATTATGTGACAACAGTGAAGGAGGTGATGGTACACCCCTTATAAGCTTTAAGCCCCCAGGTTCAATCACCCCATCTGCCTGATGTAGAGCAGAGATATGAACCTGGGTTTCCCACACCCCTGGAAAGTGCTCTAACCACTAGGTTAAAGCTTATAAGGGAGGCACTGCTACCACCACCTGCTTCTTCTCTAGCCATTCTGTGAATCTCCTCCTTTGATTTTGTCAAAATCCCCGATTTCAAAACAAAAATTTTTTCAAGTAAGGTCAAAGTGTTTTAACCCAAGTTTTTTCAACTTCAATTCACAAATTTTTTTTGAAAAATTTCATTTTCAGTTCAACACAAAACAAAACTTCGATTTTTCAGAATTGATGGCAAACCAAAAAAACCATTATTCACCCATATCTACTCAGAACCACATTCCAGACCAATTATGGGTACGTGCTCTGAACCCCCAAGGCACTAGATCTGTTTTTTAAAAAAATAAAAGATGAAAACATTTTTTAACAATAAAAACACTATCTATTGTTTCTTAATCATCTAATTGCAAGATGCTAGACTGCTTATACTAAAAACACTTAAAAACAAAAAATTACAATCTGAGGCTGCTTCAGGTTGATTTTTTTGGCAGGGACTGTTTATTTCTTTATCACAATTAGCACTGCATACTGTGTGCATACATAAGGACTGCAAAATATAATCACAGATGCTAGTAGGGGTGGGAACCTTGTGGCTAATCTAAGCCAGTATTTTCAGTCTATTTCCACATGACTGCCAGTCACACACTTTCCCATCACCTCAAAATCCCTCAAATGTTTTAGCAAAAAGATTAATATTATGTACCACATTTTTACTAGTGCACTATGCATAAAATGGATTATCAGCTAACATCCACGACTTACTATACTTAAATTAACATGGCAGTTCCCCAAGAAATACCACAGTATAGTCAAATACAATGCAATAATAAATAAACTCACAACAAAAGTAAGTCTGGCCCAAGAAGCTGAAAACAAAATTAATCAGGCTATTTGCTACCATTGCCATTTGGAAGAAAATACAAATGAAAATGAAAATCAGGCCTTAATGTTCAGATATACAGTTTACACATAAAGTTTCACTGATTTAAAGCATTTTATCATACCTCTAGTGAAACCGGTGCAGCTACGTTTAGACAAGCCTTAAATTTCAAACATTTCTACGAAGATTGCCAACCTCCAAAATCGTAAGGTTAGTAAGATTTATCTTCAGAGTATGTGTTGTTTGACAGGAAATAAATTTTCTGCCACAGCGTTGTAGTAATCATCCTTTGCAAAGTGTTTTTTCAATTAAACGAATTTCCTTAGAGAAACTGAATTAAGAGCTCAAAAAAAAAAAAAATGCAACAGTCTCCCCAATGCACATCAAGCCCCTTTTCTTCCAAGGGAGTCAAGATTTTCTCACATGCACAAAGATTGGAAAAATGCCGAATTTATCATTTTTTCCTTTATAGCTTTGTTAGGTAAGTTTGGATGTTAACTATTAATGTTTCCTACAGACTCCTGTTTGCTATCTAAGGGCTTGTCTTCACGACAGGGGTAAGTCAACCTAAGTTAGGCTACTCCACCTACATGAATAACGTTGCTGGAGTCGACATAGCTTAGGTCGACTTACCCTGGTTTCTTCACTGTGCTGCATCGACGGGAGACGCTTTCCAGTGGACTTACCTTACTCTTCTCGGGGAGCCGGAGTACTGGAGAGCACTATGCCGTTGATTTAGCAGGTCTTCATTAGACCCGCTAAATCGACACCCGCTGCATCGATTGCAGCGGCATCAATCTCCCAGGAGTAAAGTCAAGCCCTAAGACCTGGTCCACACACAAAATTGCACCAGTTTAACTAAAGAGGTTATTTTAAGACAACTTAGTTAAACAAGTTTCAGAGGAACAGCCGTGTTAGTCTGTATTCGCAAAAAGAAAAGGAGTACTTGTGGCACCTTAGAGACTAACCAATTTATTTGAGCATGAGCTTTCGTGAGCTACAGCTCACTTCAACATCTGATGAAGTGAGCTGTAGCTCACGAAAGCTCATGCTCAAATAAATTGGTTAGTCTCTAAGGTGCCACAAGTACTCCTTTTCTTTTTAGTTAAACAAGTGCACCAAAGTACGTGGACATGCTGACATCAGTTTGAATCTGGTTTATATTGGTTTCATTTGCATCAGGAAATTTACAGGCACAAATCAAACCATCAAAGCTAGTTTTAAACTGATATGAGCTTCCAAATAGGATTTGCATCAGTTTACCTACATTGACTTAAAAACCAATCTAAGTGAAACCAGTACAACCTATCAGAAGGGTAGCCATGTTAGTCTGGATCTGTAAAAGCGGCAAAGAGTCCTGTGGCACCTTATAGACTAACAGATATATTGGATCATAAGCTTTCATGGGTGAATACATCCGATGAAGTGGGTATTCACCCACGAAAGCTTATGCTCCAATACACCTGTTAGTCTATAAGGTGCCACAGGACTCTTTGCCGCTTTTACAGTACAACTTAGTGTTTTGAGAAGCCCTAAAACCAGCATTGTATCTAAAAATAGTTATCATAAAATCAGCTGGATCCAAGTTCTTCAAGCTATGGGGAATTAGGAGTGAGATTCTGAAAAGTGCCTAAATGTGTTCGGAGTTCATTACAGTGTAGTTGTAGCCATATTGGTCCCAGAATATTGCGGGGAGAGGTAGACAAGCTTTAGAGTCACACAGAGCTTCTCCCACCAACACAGCTACTGCCACTAGCTGGGGGTGGTTTAATTATGCAGACAGCAGAGCTCTCTCCCATCAGCACAGAGCAGCTACTTGGGAGCCTTACAGCTGCAGTGGTATAGCTGCGCCGCTGTAAGGTCTCTAGTGTAGACATAGCCTCTACACTACAGCTTATGTCAGCATAACTTGTGTCACTCAGGGTGTGAATAAATCGTCCCCCTGAGGAACATAAGTCACACCAACATAAGCACCAGTGTGGACAGCACTATATCAGTGGGAGAGCTTCTCCCGTCAACATAGCTTCTGCTGCTTCCAGGGACTGGAGTAGTTAAGCCGACAGGAGAGCTGTCTCCTGTCAGCTTAGAGCGGCTACATTAGAGAGCTTACAACAGTGCAGCAGCATTGGTGCAGCTGCGCCACTAAACTCTCTAGTGTAACCATGCCTTAAGACTACATTGTACATCAGTGACATTTTAGCAACCTTTAACATGATCAAGGTAAACATGGGGCAGAGGTGGGAGGGAGGGTTTTGAAGAGCGTACATACACTCTTCATTTTCCTCGAACTGAATTTAGTAGTGAAAGTTTTAAGACAAATTTACAGTCTAAATAGGAGCAGAAAAGAAGGAATGAGAGTTTCTAATTTGTTGCTCTTTCTAAATGGTATTTTCAGCATTCTTTTGAGTTCTAAGTAGGTCTGTCAGACCTGAAAACACAGTGAAGACAATGAAATAGACAAGGGGGGAATAAAACATTAGCCAATTTACCTTCCAGTGAAAAGTTCAAGACGTCTTAATAATGCAGATTCATTTTAAACTGTACATACCAGCTATGTTCACTACAATTACATCATAACTGTCATAAAGGAGCCTTGGACAGATCCCTCCACTGCACAGAGCTCCCTGGCTGCTCCTCCACCTAGGGGCCAGATATGCTGCAGCACAGGGCCAGGGCAGGGAGGGAGTGAGCCTGCCTTAGCCCCGCTGCGCTGCCAACCGGGAGCCACCTCAGGTAAGCGCCACCCAGCTGGAGCCTTCATCCCGAACCCCCTGCCATAAACTAACTCCCTCCCAGACCCTGCACCCCAATACCCTGCCCAGCCTGGAGCCCTCTCCTGCACCCCAAACTCCTCATCCCCAGCCCCACCCCAGAGTCTGTACCCCCAGCCGGAACCCTCACCCCCACCTCAACCCCCTGCCCCAGCCCATTCCCATACCCTGAACCCCATTTCTGACCCCACCCAGGAGCCTAGAGGAAGCCCCAAGTCTCTGCCCCCAACGCAGGGATGTGTGTGGCCCACGACTGAATTTTTCTGTGGGTCAATGGCCCCTGATAGAAAAAAGGTTCCCTACCACTCCTCTAGATCCTAAAATACAAGCCCGGTAAATTTTGAATTATTACTTGGATCTTAATTATCCTCTTTTCCTAGCAAAAAGGAAAGCACAAGCATAACAATTAACTGTGGTTGTTACTAGGATAATTTATAACATATTCAAGATGCTAGTATTTAGTCAGTCAGTTGCCATAGGACTAGATGGGATCACTTTACAGTGGCTTCAACCATTCTATTCAAGGAGAACCCAAAGGACACAAGAGGCAATTGCTCATGTTCCCCAAGGTGTTTCACGCGATTCCATCCCATCATCCTCCTATGTAACAGATTTGAGGCCCCAGAGGACAGAGATTTTTGGGCTGTAATACACCCTGTATGCCAATACTCAATTCTATAACTCAAATTTCTGTCAAAATATATACACTTCCAAAATTTTACTGTGGAATTCATCTATACCTTTGGCTTCCCTGCAATCATTAGACCTCACTGATGTTCTTGGATTCCCAGACAGCAGAATAGTCTTCAAGTGCCTTTTACCATCCTCAGCTAGCCCAGAGATTGCAATCTTTCTGATAGGTTTCAGAGTAGCAGCCGTGTTAGTCTGTATTCACAAAAAGGAGTACTTGTGGCACCTTAGAGACTAACCAATTTATTTGAGCATAAGCTTTCCTGAGCTACAGCTCACTTCAACGGATGCATTCAGTGGAAAATACAGTGAGGAGATTTATATACACACAGAACATGAAAAAAATGTGTGTTTATCATGCACACTGTAAGGAGAGTGATCACTTAAGATGAGCTATTACCAGCAGGAGAGTGGGGAGGGGAGAAAACCTTTTGTAGTGATAATCAATAATCTTTCTGATGCTGACTTTACCAGTTACCCATGCTTTTATCAACTCCTGGTTGGACTGCTGTAGTAACGCATTCTTCCTGGAACTCTCAAAAACCACCCATGCTTAGTTACTGCAAAATGCAGTTGCCCACCTCCTAAGTGAGCCAAGCAAGCATAAATGCCACACTCAGCACTGGTAAAAGGAAACTGGGATCATGTCATTCAAGGTATTGGTTAACATTTTTATAAAACCCTGAACTGCATGAGACCCGACTATCTCTGACATCATCTCTTCCCATAAGGCTCATTAAGGCAGCTGAAAGCTTTTGCTGACTATCTCCAGTATTGAAGTCCAGGAGGACAGGCAACAGGGCATTCACGATGGAGATCACCCAGCTATAAAATTAACTTTTTCGTACAGTCAGAGAGCCTGAATTTGACAACTTTTTTTTTTTAAATATAAAGAAAGCAGTGCAAGGCACACGTATTTATCTAACTATCTTAACTTGAGCCTGAAGCCAAAGGACACTTACCCATTAAGAGGAGGCAGGAATTGTTACCAGCATTTGGCACAAAAAGAAAATGTAACAATTGTTCTTGTTCATTTCTGTACTACATATATTTAACCACTGTACTACATTAACATTTCTGTACTACATATTTATATTTCTGTACTACATATATTTAACCACTGTGATTGATTCAGTATCGTAAACAAAAAAAAACTAGGAAAATCATTTCAAACTAAATAGTGCACAAACTCAAAGAACCAGAGGATTACATAAGTATGAAATCTAATTACTACAATGCTACTAGATACAGACCTCACCTGCTACTGTTATTCTTTAACAGAAAATATTGTAGTTTTAAAAAACACGAGTCAAAGACAATCAATGTTTACTCTCAAAGGAATTCCTGTATTGCTGATATTGCTCTTCTACAATTCCTAGAGGAAAAATTACAGGTACTCTAGTCAAGAACAAATCTTCTTCACCTCCTGTCAACAAACAAAATCAAATACGATTTTCATTTGAACGAATAGCAAGATGTGCTAGAGCGGGGAATGTAACACAGAAGATGGCCCAGTGGTTTAGACACAGTAACTTTTTTTGGCAATGCAATGAGTGGCATATGTCCAGTCCTCTGCAGAAGAGTCGTGATGATGTGGCAGCAAGGAGAACCTCAGGGTTCAAGAGAATCCCTCCCTAATATGCACCTCCCAAAGTATGAGACAATATTAAGATTTTTATTTCTTTAAGGTAGCTATAAGAAGGCCACACTGTTTCCTCCTTTGTTCCTTGAACAGACTGAAATTTTTGAAGATTCCTTCTACGGCCTAAGAACTTGTACTCAAAACAGATCCAGCGATGTTTCATTAAGCTTTAACATGAGGTGACACTACTGTCATGGAAAGACAGGATCTGTGCTACAGCCCAGCTTTTAAACATTCCTTTTGAGGAAACCCTTCAGTGTGCCAGACCCCCACAGGGTCCCACTCTTCCTTACAGATCACGCAGCCTCAACAACTCAGAGACCGCCCTCTGGCTCCCGCACTCCAGTTTCACATCATGAGCTCTGTCCAGTTAGTCCAACTGAGATAGACTCCTGCTCAAACAATTTTATACTCTTCAGGGACCAATGCAGCTCATCAAGTATTTGTAGCAAAACCAGGCAGTCTTTCCAAAACAGAGTAGAGTTTATTAGTTGACCGTGATCCTGTGTTCCGAAGTCCCTAGGCTAGCATAGAGAAAAAGATTAAGACATAGTCCATTCTACTTAAACCAGTGTTCTTCCCAGCCAAGCTGCCATGGAATCTCTTTCTGGATCTTCATCTGTCCCAGGTGAGAGCTCTTAAGTCTCTTCCAAAAGAGAACTCTCATACCAGGCACCTGACACCTCTCAGTCCATTGTCCCATTCCTGCAGACCGTTGTTGAGTTCATATGTTCTGCCTCCAGAGATTTCAGTGGAAAAGTGCAAGTTGCTCAGTCTTTGGGGCTTCCATTGTCTTTGCAGCCTCTCCATTGACACTGGTCAGCTTCAGACAGTCCTTTGGTGACCCATTCATTCCACCCCACACAGTCACGTGATACCACCTCATGTTACTGCTCTGCTCCAAGAGCACTTTTTAACTCTTCTGCACCCACTGGGTTAGCAATCTAAAGTACATAGGGAACCTGAGACATGCACAGACGTCATAAAAATATTATATAAAATTCCCCACTTTGTCACAAATGCAGACCACATTAATAAAATAGTGAAAGCCCACCCCCCCCCCCCCCCACATCTCTGGTTCCAGTGCAGTGTATACTCTTTGAAGGCAACTATGACTGGAAGTGGAGAGTAGAGGGTTACCTCAACACAGGATTACTATAACCCACTGTACCTTGGGCTGAACATGAAAGCAAAGAAGAAGCTATAGCTTGTGCACAATGCACCAGCCCACCTCCTCAAATGCTGCCACGAGTACAACACCCATGTTTTTGATCCCTTCACTGGTTTCCAAGCAACCTCAATCAGCAGTTTAAGGCTTTGGTCATAATCTTCAAAGTCATCAACAGGTAAGCAACATCAAGGACTGTAACGTCATCCACTACCCACCTCATCAGCTGAACTCTCTGGGACAATGCTGATCACAAAACAAGTAAGTACCAAAGATGAAAAGTTCGCTTATTACGAGGGTTAGCTGTGGAACCAGCTCCCAGAGGACAGACTAATCCTATGCCTGGTCTGGCCATCGTTAGGTTAGGGAATCTTAAGGCACTCCTCTGGGAAACATCCTTTTCACTGTAATGGGAATTTTTAAAACAATTTATATTATTATATAGGTATATATATTTAACCCAAGGAGAGCTTCTCTAACAGGGGTG
The DNA here is from genome assembly GCF_965140235.1 of Caretta caretta. Classification (NCBI taxonomy): domain Eukaryota; kingdom Metazoa; phylum Chordata; order Testudines; family Cheloniidae; genus Caretta; species Caretta caretta. The sequence continues at coordinate 614,721 of NC_134223.1, forward strand.
GGTAAACTTTTTGGCCCTAGGGCTACATCGGGTACAAAAATTCTCTGGAGGGCTGGGTAGGGAAGGCTGGGAGAGGCTATGCCTCCCCAAACAGCGAGGAATGGCCTAGCCCCCGCCCCCATTCCAGCCCCCTTGGCCTCCCACCTCCATCCAACCCCCCTGCTAGAATCATAGAACATCAGGGTTGGAAGGGACCTCAAGAGGTCATCTAGTCCAACCTCCTGCTCAAAGCAGGACCAATCCCCAATTAAATCATCCCAGCCAGAGCTTTGTCAAGCCTGACCTTAAAAACTTCTAAGGAAGGAGATTCTACCACCTCCCTAGGTAACGCATTCCAGTGTTTCACCACCCTCCTAGTGAAAAAGTTTTTCCTAATATCCAACCTAAACCTTCCTCACTGCAACTTGAGACCATTTACTCCTTGTCCTGTCATCTTCTACCTCTGAGAATAGTCTAGAACCATCCTCTTTGGAACCACCTTTCAGGTAGTTGAAAGCTGCTATCAAATCCCCCCTCATTCTTCTCTTCTGCAGACTAAACAATCCCAGTTCCCTCAGCCTCTCCTCATAAGTCATGTGTTCCAGACCCCTAATCATTTTTGTTGCCCTTCGTTGGACTCTCTCCAATTTATCCACATCCTTCTTGTAGTGTGGGGCCCAAAACTGGACACAGTACTCCAGATGAGACCTCACCAATGTTGAACAGAGGGGAACGATCACGTCCCTCGATCTGCTGGCTATGCCCCTACTTATACATCCCAAAATGCCACTGGCCTTCTTGGCAACAAGGGCACACTGTTGACTCATATCCAGCTTCTCGTCCACTGTCACCCCTAGGTCCTTTTCCGCAGAACTGCTGCCTAGCCATTCGGTCCCTAGTCTGTAGCGGTGCATTGGATTCTTCCGTTCTAAGTGCAGGACCCTGCACTTATCCTTGTTGAACCTCATCAGATTTCTTTTGGCCCAATCCTCCAATTTGTCTAGGTCCCTTTGTATCCTGTCCCTACCTGCCACCGTATCTACCACTCCTCCTAGTTTAGTATCATCCGCAAATTTGCTGAGAGTGCAATCCACACCATCCTTCAGACCATTTATGAAGATATTGAACAAAACCGGCCCCAGGACCGACCCCTGGGGCACTCCACTCGATACCGGCTGCCAAATAGACATGGAGCCATTGATCACTACCCGTTGAGCCCGACAATCTAGCCAACTTTCTACCCACCTTATAGTCCATTCATCCAGCCCATACTTCCTTAACTTGCTGACAAGAACACTGTGGGAGACCGTGTCAAAAGCTTTGTTAAAGTCAAGAAACAACACATCCACTGCTTTCCCTTCATCCACAGAACCAGTAATCTCATCATAGAAGGCGATTAGATTAGTCAGGCATGACCTTCCCTTGGTGAATCCATGCTGACTGTTCCTGATCACATTCCTCCCATGTAACTGCTTCAGGATAGATTCCTTGAGGACCTGCTCCATGATTTTTCCGGGGACTGAGGTGAGGCTGACTGGCCTGTAGTTCCCAGGATCCTCCTTCTTCCCTTTTTTAGAGATTGGCACTACATTAGCCTTTTTCCAGTCATCCGGGACTTCCCCCGTTCGTCACGAGTCTTCAAAGATAATGGCCAATGGCTCTGCAATCACAGCCGCCAATTCCTTTAGCACTCTCAGATGCAACACATCCGGCCCCTTGGACTTGTGCACGTCCAGCTTTTCTAAATAGTCCCTAACCACCCCTTTTTCCACAGAGGGCTGGCCACCTACTCCCCATGCTGTTTCAGAGGAACAGCCGTGTTAGTCTGTATTCGCAAAAAGAAAAGGAGTACTTGTGGCACCTTAGAGACTAACCAATTTATTTGAGCATGAGCTTTCGTGAGCTACAGCTCACTTCATCAGATGTTTACCGTGGAAACTGCAGCAGACTTTATATACACACAGAGAATATGAAACAATACCTCCTCCCACCCCACTGTCCTGCTGGTAATAGCTTATCTAAAGTGATCAACAGGTGGGTCATTTCCAGCACAAATCCAGGTTTTCTCACCCTCCACCCCCCACACAAATTCACTCTCCTGCTGGTGCTAGCCCATCCAAAGTGACAACTCTTTGCATAATCAAGTCGGGCTATTTCCTGCATAGATCAAGGTTTTCTCACATCCCCCCCACCCCCATACACACACAAACTCACTCTCCTGCTGGTAATAGCTCATCTAAACTGACCACTCTCCAAGTTTAAATCCAAGTTAAACCAGAACATCTGGAGGGGGGGGGGTAGGAAAAAACAAGAAGAAACAGGCTACCTTGCATAATGACTTAGCCACTCCCAGTCTCTATTTAAGCCTAAATTAATAGTATCCAATTTGCAAATGAATTCCAATTCAGCAGTTTCTCGCTGGAGTCTGGATTTGAAGTTTTTTTGTTTTAAGATAGCGACCTTCATGTCTGTGATTGCGTGACCAGAGAGATTGAAGTGTTCTCCGACTGGTTTATGAATGTTATAATTCTTGACATCTGATTTGTGTCCATTTATTCTTTTACGTAGAGACTGTCCAGTTTGACCAATGTACATGGCAGAGGGGCATTGCTGGCACATGATGGCATATATCACATTGGTGGATGTGCAGGTGAACGAGCCTCTGAGACAGGCCAGTCCTTGCCTACAGACAGCCCCGCAACCTGAAGCAAATACTCACCAACAACCACATACCACACAACAGAACCACTAACCCAGGAACTTATCCTTGCAACAAAGCCCGTTGCCAATTGTGCCCACATATCTATTCAGGGGACACCATCACAGGGCCTAATAACATCAGCCACACTATCAGAGGCTCGTTCACCTGCACATCCACCAATGTGATATATGCCATCATGTGCCAGCAATGCCCCTCTGCCATGTACATTGGTCAAACTGGACAGTCTCTACGTAAAAGAATAAATGGACACAAATCAGATGTCAAGAATTATAACATTCATAAACCAGTCGGAGAACACTTCAATCTCTCTGGTCACGCAATCACAGACATGAAGGTCGCTATCTTAAAACAAAAAAACTTCAAATCCAGACTCCAGCGAGAAACTGCTGAATTGGAATTCATTTGCAAATTGGATACTATTAATTTAGGCTTAAATAGAGACTGGGAGTGGCTAAGTCATTATGCAAGGTAGCCTGTTTCTTCTTGTTTTTTCCTACCCCCCCCCCTCCAGATGTTCTGGTTTAACTTGGATTTAAACTTGGAGAGTGGTCAGTTTAGATGAGCTATTACCAGCAGGAGAGTGAGTTTGTGTGTGTATGGGGGTGGGGGGGATGTGAGAAAACCTTGATCTATGCAGGAAATAGCCCGACTTGATTATGCAAAGAGTTGTCACTTTGGATGGGCTAGCACCAGCAGGAGAGTGAATTTGTGTGGGGGGTGGAGGGTGAGAAAACCTGGATTTGTGCTGGAAATGACCCACCTGTTGATCACTTTAGATAAGCTATTACCAGCAGGACAGTGGGGTGGGAGGAGGTATTGTTTCATATTCTCTGTGTGTATATAAAGTCTGCTGCAGTTTCCACGGTAAACATCTGATGAAGTGAGCTGTAGCTCACGAAAGCTCATGCTCAAATAAATTGGTTAGTCTCTAAGGTGCCACAAGTACTCCTTTTCTTTTTCCCCATGCTGTGTTGCTCCCCACCCCTGACTGCCCCCCAGGACTCCTGCATCCTATCCAAACACCCCTGCTCCCCACCCCGTGACCATCCCTGGGACCCCCGTCCCTATCCAATCTCCCCTGCTCCCCACCCCCGGACCACCTACCCAACCCTCCCTGCTCTCTCCACCCCACGTTACCTGTGGGGTGGGGGAAAGGGGGACTCAGTCCTTTCCTTGTGCATTTCCCCTGCTCGTTTGGCTGCTCTCCCTGACAGTTGGGCAGGGCTCACTCCCTGTCTTGGCTTCGCTGCTGGGGACAGGGGCCAAACATGCTGGAGGTGGAGGGGGGCAGGGGTGGCAGGTTTGTAGAAATTCTGGTGGTGCCCAGAACCTGCCTCCCACAAAGTCCGCCCCCGACCTGCCTAAGGCTCTGGGAGGGAGTTTGGGGGGGGGGGGGTGGAGGAGAGCTATGGAGCAGGCCCTGGGCTGGGGCAGGGGATTGGGGTGCAGGCTCTGGGAGGGAGTTTGGGTGCAAAACGGTGAGAGGTTGGGCGCTGGTAGGGAGTTTCGATAGGAGAGGGGGGTCTGGGGTGCAGGCCCTGGGATGGAGTTTGGGTGCTAGGTGCAGGCTCTGGGCTGGGGCAGGGGTGCAGGCTCTGGGAGGGAGTTTGGGGTTTCATAGATTCGTAGATATTAAGGTCAGAAGGGACCATTATGATCATCTAATCTGACCTCCTGCACAACGCAGGCCACAGAATCTCACCCACCCACTCCTAAAATAAACCTCTCACCTATGTCTGAGCTATTGAAGTCCTCAAATCATGGTTTAAAGATGACAAGGTGCAGAGAATGCTCCAGCAAGTGACCCGTGCCCCATGCTACAGAGGAAGACAAAAACCCTCCGGGGCCTCTTCCAATCTGCCCTGGAGAAAAATTCCTTCCCGACCCCAAATATGGCAATCAGCTGAACCCTGAGCATGTGGGCAAGATTCACCAGCCAGATACCCAGAAAAGAATTCTCTGTAGTAATTCAGATCCCACCCCATCTAACATCCCATCACAGGCCATTGGGACTACTTACCATGAATAGTTAAAGATCAGTTAATTGCCAACATCATGTTATCCCATCATACCATCTCCTCCATAAACTTATTGAGTCTAATCTTGAAGCCAGATAGGTCTTTTGCCCCCACTGCTTCCCTTGGAAGGCTATTCCAAAACTTCACTCCTCTGATGGTTAGAAACCTTCGTCTAATTTTAAGTCTAAACTTCCCAATGGCCAGTTTATATCTATTTGTTCTTGTGTCCACATTGGTACTGAGCTTAAATAATTCCTCTCCCTCTCCGGTATTTATCCCTCTGATATATTTATAGAGAGCAATCATATCTCCCCTCAACCTTCTTTTAGTTAGGCTAAACAAGCCAAGCTCCTTGAGTCTCCTTTCATAAGACAGGTTTTCCATTCCTTGGATCATCCGAGTAGCCCTTCTCTGTTCCAGTTTGAATTCATCCTTCTTAAACATGGGAGACCAGAACTGCACACAGTATTCCAGGTGAGGTCTCACCAGTGCCTTGTATAACAGCACTAACACCTCCTTATCTCTACTGCAAATACCTCGCCTGACGCATCCCAAGACCGCATTAGCTTTTTTCACGGCCATATCACATTGACGGCTCATAGTCATCCTGTGATCAACCAATACTCCAAGGTCCTTCTCCTCCTCCATTACTTCTAATTGATGCGTCCCCAGCTTATAACTAAAATTCTTGTTAATCCCTAAATGCATGACCTTACACTTCTCACTATTAAATTTCATCCTATTACTATTACTCCAGTTTACAAGGTCATCCAGATCCTCCTGTATAATATCCCAGTCCTTCTCTAAATTGGCAATACCTCCCAGCTTTGTATCATCTGCAAACTTTATTAGCACACTGCCACTTTTTGTGCGGAGGTCAGTAATAAAAAGATTAAATAAGATTGGTCCCAAAACTGATCCCTGAGGAACTCCACTGGTAACTTCCCTCCAGTCTGACAGTTCACCTTTCAGTTTTCACCGCTGCAGTCTCCCCTTTAACCAATTCCTTATCCACCTTTCAATTTTCATATCGATCCCCATTTTTTTCCAATTTAACTAATAATTCCCCATGTGGCACTGTATCAAACGCCTTACTGAAATCGAGGTAAATTAGATCCACTGCGTTTCCTTTGTCTAAAAAATCTGTTACTTTCTCAAAGGAGGAGATCAAGTTGGTTTGGCACGATCTACCTTTTGTAAACCATGTTGTATTTTGTCCCATTTACCATTGACCTCAATGTCCTTAACTACTTTCTCCTTCAAAAGTTTTTCCAAGACTTTGCATACTACAGATGTCAAACTAACAGGCCTGTAGTTAACTGGATCACTTTTTTCCCTTTCATAAAAATAGGAACTATGTTAGCAATTCTCCAATCATACGGTACAACCCCTGAGTTTACAGATTCATTAAAAATTCTTGCTAATGGGCTTGCAATTTCGTGTGCCAATTCCTTTAATATTCTTGGATGAAGATTATCTGGGCCCCCCGACTTAGTCCCATTAAGCTGTTAAAGTTTCGCTTCTACCTCAGATACGGTAATATCTACCTCCATATCCTCATTCCCACTTCTCATGCTACCATTATCCCTAAGATCCTCATTAGCCTCATTAAAGACTGAGGCAAAGTATTTGTTTAGATATTGGGCCATGCCTAGATTATCCTTAACCTCCACTCCAACCTCAGTGTTTTGTTTTCTTCTTATTTATATGGCTATAGAACCTTTCACTATTGGTTTTAATTCCCTTTGCAAGGTCCAACTCTACTTGACTTTCAGCCTCTCTCACTTTATCCCTACATGTTCTGACCTCAATAAAGTAGCTTTCCTTGCTGATCTCTCCCATCTTCCACTCCCTGTATGCTTTCTGCTTTTTCTTAATCACCTCTCTGAGATGCTTGCTCATCCAGCTTGGTCTACAACTCCTGCCTATGAATTTTTTCCCCTTTCTTGGGATGCAGGCTTCCAATAGCTTCTGCAGCTTTGACTTGAAGTACCGCCAGGCCTACTCTGCCTTTAGATCCATAAATCCTCCAGTCCAATCCACTTCCCTAACTAATTTCCTTAATTTTTGAAAGTCAGCCCTTTTGAAATCAAAAACCCTAGTCGCAGATTTATTTTTGTTTATCCTTCCGTTCACTGTGAACTGAATTTGCTCATGATCACTCGAACCAAGGTTGTCTCCTACAACCATTTCTTCGATGAGATCCTCACTACTCACCAAAACCAAATTAAAATGGCATCCCCTCTTGTCGGTTCAGCAACTACTTGATGAAGGAATCCATCAGCTATTGCATCTAGGAAAATCTGAACCCTATTATTATTACTAGCACTTGTCCTCCAGTCTGTATCTGGGAAGTTGAAGTCTCCCATGGTCACGCAGTTTCCATTAGTTGGGTTGAAGGGCTCTGCCTGGGGATGAGGGGTTTGGGGTGTGGGAGGGGCTCAGGCAGAGGGTTGGGGTGTGGGGGGATGAGGGCTCTGGCTGGGGGTGCAGGCTCTGGGGTGGGGCAGGGCTGTGGATGAATTTGGGGGGCAGGAAGACTGACCCGGAGCTGGGGCCAGAGCGGAGGACTTCCCCTAGCACTCTCCCCGCCAGCAGCAGTGAGCTCTGGGGGAGGGGCCCCCCTCTCCCGCCCAGCAGGACACTCTACCCCACACCACTGTCACTGCATGTGCTCCTAGGGCCCCTCTCAGATCCAGGAAGCCCCCCTCGCCTCCCCTGTGGTGAGTGCTGCCATCACATGTGCACCTCCTCCCCTCCTGCTGCCCCTCACTTTAGCCTCACTGGGGGTGAGGGATGGGGAAGGAGTGGTGACTGCAGGTGGGGGGGGGGCCTCCTGTGCTGGTGGAGAGTCCTGTCAGAAAAAGGAAGGGTCCGAGGCGGAAGGACAGGGTAAGGGCAGCCTGCCCTGCCACTAGTGAGTGGGGGGCACAGGACCCTGCAGCGGCAGTTGATGCCGGGAGCCAGCAGAGCGAACTCAGCACGGAGCTGCAGGGGAGAGGCAGGGAAACCTGGGGGAGGTGCATGGGGGCAGCAAGAGGGGGCCAGGGAACACTCGGGGGAGGTGCATTGGGGTGACAGGTGGGGCTGGGGGGACAGACCCAGGCCCAAACATTGGTGGAGTTGGGCCCCTAGGCCCTGAATATTGCTGGAGCCCAGGCACCACGGGCGCATACAACTCACTGCCCCTGGAGGGGGGCTGCGGTTTGCTCTGCCCCGTCCAGGGCCCGTTCCTCGCCTCCCCCACCCCGGAACTCCCTCTGACCACGGCACCCTGGAGCTCCAGGTCTGGCCGCGCTATAGCCGTACCGCCAGGCCGGAGCTGCAGCCACACTGCCCAGGTGCTGGGGGAACTGTGACTGCGAGGGAGGCAGGGAGGGAGGAGCGCAGAAGGGGAGAGGCCAGGGGCTAGCCTCCACCCTGCTCACCTTGCTGCTGGGGAGTTGGGCTGGCTCCTCAGCAAGCCTGTCCTGAACCAGTTCCCTGGCAGGAGCTCGGAGGCCAGAGGGAAGGGTCCTGCGGGCCAGACATGGCCAGCGGGCCATAGTTTGCCCCCCTCTGTTCTATAACCAAGAAAAACTGAAAAGCAGAAACTCCATGAAGTCAACTAGGGACCCTGCTATATAGATCTAATTTACCAGGGAAACACTTAGCCACTATAGTAATGGCACTGTAACAAAAAATCCTAAAAGAGTCTCCTCACCAGCCTCATCTATGCTTAAATGCCTGGAGTCTCTTACCACAGAAACAGAATTAAAAAAAAACAAACAAACAAAAAAAAAACAAAAAAAAACCACCAATAACCCACCCCCAAATAAACTGTAACTACAATAACCCTGAAAATAACCATGCCGAGATATGTCCAGTCTCACTCTGCAGCAGTTAAAGTGATAAGCTAACGTCAAGTTTATTGTTGCCTGCTTTGAGACCATCAGCTACCACAAAGCTGAACTGGTTCCAAATATAAACAAGTTTGAAAAAGAAAAAAAAATCCACTCACACCACCACAGAACTCAGGATGGCCGTAATTTGGCTCTAAGGGACAGTATTCAACTAACCCCGAAGAGCCAGGATTATAAACTTTAAGCAGATATGCAATTTTATTAAAGTTCAGTACAAATCAATCTGTTTGTCCTTTATAATGCACTATTTGCTGCTGTCCACGCTGGTGCTGGAAAGAAACTGATGATCTAATTATACTGAGCAACGAAATTTATTTAGAGTATATAGACATTTCTTTTAAAGACTCAAAAAGTAGTTATTTATCTATATAGTAAGATTCCAGGATGGTCACTCTGGGTGACTCTGAAGCCTAGAATGTCTGTTGAGTCAGCGTGAAGCAATGGAAAACAGCTACAAGCTTAGCAGAGAGGGGATTTTTAGATCATCACCAGCTTCAATCAACACTGGGATTTGCAGTCTGTCACTGTCCAATATTTAAGTTTTCAGTCATTTTCTGCTTTTTTACACTTTACAAATGACACTTGTACAACACCAAGGGAGATCACCTAGTAAAGTAGAACAACATGCCAAAAATACTCAAGTTTTCAAACACGTTATAGATGAGCATACAGGATTACTATGAAAGGAAACACATCATGTGCCAGCAATGCCCCTCGGCCATGTACATTGGCCAAACCGAACGGTCTCTAAGCAAAAAAATAAATAGACAAATCTGACATCAGGAATCCTAACATTCAAAAACCAGTAGGAGAACACACCAATCTCCCTGGTCACTCAATAACAGACCTAAAAGTGGCAATTCTTCAACAACAAAACTTCAAAAACAGACTCCAACATGAAACTGCAGAACTGGAATTAATATGCAAATTGGACACCATCAGATTAGGACTGAATAAAGACTGGGAGTGGTTGGGTCATTACAAAAACTAAACTTAATTTCGCCAACACTAATTTCCCCCAACTGTTACTCACACCTTCTTGCCAACTGTCTGAAATGGGCCACTCTCATTACCACTTCAAAAGATATTTTTCCTCCCTTGGTATCCTGCTGTCAATTGAATTGTCTTGTTAGACTAACCTCACACTTGGTAAGGCAATTCACATCTCTTCATGTATTTATACCTGTTCCTGTATTTTGCACTCCATGCATCTGATGAATTGGGTTCTAGCCCATGAAAGCTTATGCCCAAATAAACTTGTTAGTCTCTAAGGTGCCACAAGGACTCCTTGTTGTTTTTGCTGATACAGACCAACACGGCTACCACTCTGAAACTCTTTAGTTAATACACATTAGAAGTTCTATTAAGCAGAAATACAAGATCCATGGCGAGCTTGCAGTCTGATGCATACCTTCATGTAAGGAATCTTAGGGCTGGTCTACACTGAATAATTACATTGGCACAGCTACGTCTCTCAGCGATGTGAAAAATTCACACGCCTGAGAGACGTAGCTCTGCCAACCTAACCTCTGGTGTAGACTGCACTAGGTTCTTCCGTCAGCCAAGCTACCGCCTCTCAGGGAGGTGAACTAACTACAGGGAGAGGAAAGCGTTGCCCACTGCTTTAGCGAGTGTTTATACTGAAGCACTGCAGCTGCTGTCACACTTCAACATAGGCATTTGCTACAGTGAAGGGAGGGGCTGTTAATCCACCTCTCTGAGAGGCAGCAGCTAGGTCAATGGAAGAACCTAGCACTGTCTACACCAGGAGTCAGGTTGGTTTAAGTTCTCTCCCAGGGCTGTGGATTTTTCACACCTCAGAGAGATGCAGCTATGCTAATGTAACTTTTCAGCATAGACCAACCCTTACTATGGACAAATGGAGTTCAGCTAAATCCAATTTCTTATAGGTAATTTGAAAGCTTAATGCCAGTGCAGAAGAAAGCCGGTGGTCAGAAAGCCAGATTTAATTCATTTATATTCCGTATTATGACAGGTTTCAGAGTAGCAGCCGTGTTAGTCTGTATCCACAAAAAGAACAGGAGTGCTTGTGGCACCTTAGAGACTAAAATTTATTTGAGCATAAGCTTTCATGGGCTACAGCCCACTTCATCAGATGCACGTAGTGGAAAATACAGTAGGACGATTTTATATACATAGAGAACATGAAACAATGGGTGTTACCATGCACACTATAACGAGAGTGATCAGTTAAGGTGAGCTATTACCAGCAGGAGAGAAAAGAAACTTTTTGAAGTGATAATCAAGATGGGCCATTTCCAACAGTTGACAAGAACATGTGAGGAACAGTAAGGGGGGAAAAATAAACATAGGGAAACAACAGACTGGACTTCTACATAGAGCGCTTCCGCTGACGTGCACGGGCTGAAACTGTGGAAAAGCAGCATCACTTGTCCCATAACCTTAGCCGTGCAGAACACAGGGCCATCCACAGCCTCAGAAACAACTCTGACATCATAATCAAAAAGGCTGACAAAGGAGGTGCTGTCATCATAGGTCAGAATATGAACAAGAGCCTGCTAGGCAGCTCTCCAACACCACATTCTACAAGCCATTACCCTCTGATCCCACTGAGGGTTACCAAAAGAAACTACACCATCTGCTCAAGAAACTCCCTGAAAAAGCACAGGAACAAATCTGCACAGACACACCACTAGAACCCCGACCAGGGGTATTCTATCTGCTACCCAAGATCCATAAACCTGGAAATCCTGGACGCCCCATCATCTCACGCATTGGTACCCTGACAGCAGGATTGTCTGGCTATGTAGACTCCCTCCTCAGGCCCTACGCTACCAGCACTCCTAGCTATCTTCAAGACACCATTGACTTTCTGAGGAAACTACAATCCATCGGTGATCTTCCTGAAAACACCATCCTAGCCACTACAGATGTGGAAGCCCTCTACACCAACATTCCACACAAAGATGGACTACGAGCCATCAGGAACAGTATCCTCAATAATGTCATGGCAAACCTGATGGCTGAACTTTGTCCTCACCCATAACTATTGCACATTTGGGGACAATGCATACCTTCAAATCAGCGGCACTGCTATGGGTACCCGCATGGCCCACATACGCCAACATTTTTGTGGCTGACTTAGAACAACGCTTCCTTAGCTCTCGTCCCCTAACGCCCCTACTCTACTTGCGCTACATTGATGACATCTTCATCATCTGGACCCATGGAAAAGAAGCCCTTGAGGGATTCCATCACGATTTCAACAATTTCCATCCCACCATCAACCTCAGCCTGGACCAGTCCACACAAGAGATCCAATTCCTGGACACTACAATGCTAATAAACGATGGTCACATAAACACCACCCTATACCGGAAACCTACTGACCGCTATACTTACCCACATGCCTCCAGCTTTCATCCAGACCACACCACACGATCCATCGTCTACAGCCAAGCTCTACAATACAACCGCATTTGCTCCAACCCCTCAGAAAGAGACAAACACCTACAAGATCTCTATCAAGCATTCTTACAACTACAATACCCACTTGCTGAAGTGAAGAAAGAGACTGACAGAGCCAGAAGAATATCCAGAAGTCACCTACTACAGGACAGGCCCAATAAAGAAAATAACAGAACGCCACTAGCCATCACCTTCAGCCCCCAACTAAAACCTCTCCAGCTCATCATCAAGGATCTACAACCTATCCTGAAGGATAACGCATCACTCTCACAGATCTTGGGAGACAGGCCAGGCCTTGCTTACAGACAGCCCCCCAACCTGAAGCAAATACTCACCAGCAACCACATACCACACAACAGAACCACTAACCCGGGAACCTATCCTTGCAACAAAGCCTGTTGCCAACTGTGTCCACATATCTATTCAGGGGACACCACCATAGGGCCTAATCACATCAGCCACACTGTCAGAGGCTCGTTCACCTGCACATCTACCAATGTGATATATGCCATCATGTGCCAGCAAAGCCCCTCTGCCATGTACATTGGCCAAACCAGAGAGTCTCTATGTAAAAGAAAAGAATTATAACATTCAAAAACCAGTCGGAGAACACTTCAATCTCTCTGGTCACTCGATTACAGACCTAAAAGTCGCAATGTTACAACAAAAAAACTTCAAAAACAGACTCCAACGAGAGACTGCAGAATTGGAATTAATTTGCAAACTGGACACCATTAAATTAGGCTTGAATAAAGACGGGGAGTGGATGTGTCATTACACAAAGTAAAACTATTTCCCCATGTTTATTTTTCCCCCCTACTGTTCCTCACACGTTCTTGTCAACTGCTGGAAATGGCCCATCTTGATTATCACTACAAAAGGTTTCTTTTCTCTCCTGCTGGTAATAGCTCACCTTAACCGACCACTTTCGTTATAGAGTGCATGGTAACACCCATTGTTTCATGTTCTCTGTGTATATAAAATCGTCCTACTGTATTTTCCACTGCATGCATCCGATGAGGTGGGCTGTACCCCACGAAAGCTTATGCTCAAATAAATTTGTTAGTCTAAGGTGCCACAAGTACTCCTGTTCTTATTCGGTATTATGTCACTCTGCAGTGATACACACACACACACAACTTCCAAAATATTAGCGGGTTTTCCCACATTTCAGAGTTAATTTCACTTAGATGCTTTGTTTGACTGATGAATGTTCTATTTGAAAGTTTTCATTTGAAAATACAGGTTTGACTTAAGACACATGCTACTACTGTAGCTACAAAATTATTTCAGTTGATCTTCTTTATAGGACACCAATTAACCCTTTAAATCATTACACGTTAAGATTGTTTTTCCGAGCTCATCTTTGTTTTGCAGCAGACACGAAAATAACTTCCTGTTCAATATGCTGGACAATAGAATGGAACCTCATTAGAAACATTTCTGTTCTTTACACCTATCACTATTAAGTTTCACTTTCCTTTTTAAAAAATTCCCCTCTCCTCCTCACCCCACCAATCCTTCAGATCATGTCTCACTTTTCATTCTTTTCTGCAAACATACATGGAGTGGATGGACACCAGCTCTCCTCCTAAACAGTCCTGTCTATTCTTACAGCAAAGTGTACAGATAACTATTATTAATTAAATTAACAGAGTATAAGAAATGTTAGAGATGCATATATATTTCTGAAGGCACAAGGACACAGAACTAACCTTATAAGCTCAATTTCAGCTTTGCAAAATTGATTCAGATCTTCACACAACTATCAGTGTATAGCACACTGACCATTTGCATCAACAAATAAATCCCCCACAAAACCTTATGCCCAAATAAATCTGTTAGTCTTTAAGGTGCCACCAGACTCCTTGTTGTTTTTGTGGATACAGACTAACACAGCTACCCCCTGATACTTTACTGTGTTGGGAAGCAAACAAGGACCTTGCCATATGCAGCTCACCCCATGCTGCCAGAAGGACACTTGCTGCTGTAAATTATCTGCTGTAAGGTAATGATCTCTTGATGTCATAAAAACATTAAAAAAAATAAACAGAACTAAAAATAAAAATGGATTTCAGTAAGTTTCTAAGGAACTGCCCTCCAAAAAATACTCTCCAAAAATATTCACAATCACATTACAATTTATACTAGGTAATAGCTTTCACTTACTATTTACATACATTTCCAGATTTCAGAGAAAAATATCTGGGACATCTAAATATATTTAAGGAAAAATGGAAGAGAGAATGGAGCATGTGTATATATTACAAACATAGTTTATATAGCTTTAAAGGTTGAGGCATTTTATTAATTAAATAAAAGTCTTCATAACAGAATCAAGTCACTAAAATAAATAATAAAATCCGATCAGATCATTGGTCCTCCTCTAGATTTACACATGTTAAACTCACCTTATTTACCGTATGCTTCTTTCTTTTAGGTCTCTTGTTCTTAGAGCCTAGTCACTTTCATGTGAGGTGACATGATGCAGCACCACTACTGGCTCCTTTTTGACAGAATCAACCACTCTTGCTGTGAGCCCTTTAGACTCCCGTCTAGGATTAATTCACTCTCCTTCCTCTAACACACTCACAAAATGCCTTTGGTCAAATAGCACCACAGAACTTACCAAACATGATGGCATTTTCCAGTTTTAACCTCAAAAGTATATGCCAATCTTGCAAGCCAAACTAAACTAGCATTCATTGAAGTTGGAAATCCCTCCAAGACGCTTTTAATGATTACTTTAAAAGAAAATGCTTTTGAAACTCTAGCACCCTCATGCATTCAGGCAAGCAGAAACCATTTAACTGCCAAGACACAAAAGTATTGTATAACAAGTGGAAAGTTTAAAAAAAAACAAAAACAACAACAACCCTGTTCAGACAATGCAGCACCTTGCTGGATAGACCTTCAGCTGAGCACTGACTTAAGATGTAAAAGCCAGCCAGCTAGCACATCACTTAAAACTAAGCAAGTTCCCCCAGCAATAGTTTTACACATCACTGACATGCTTACTTAGGAAAAAAAACATTTAAGACATCCTCACTATTCAGTAAGTACTTTTAAAAATTTCAGTATATTACAAGCTAGCCAAAAATACTAGGACAAATGTCGAGTTTGCCCTTCGGTTACCACTCTTAAGTCTCTAAAGACTTAACTTTGACCCAAACAGATCTGTATCAACAGTCTCCTGATTTAAAAAAAAAAAAGGGGGGTTAGCAGCAAGAACGACTCTAGAAGTTCAAGAAAAGAGCGGGCCTAACAGATTATGAAAGGCCATTTCTCACCTCAAAATGAAAGTAAGAGTAGTAAACACATTATATGCTGTATAAGAAATATGTTCTTTGTGTACACATTAGACAGCTCGACCTCTTTATAAAAATATTCTGCATTTCCTTATTTAAAAAATACGGATTAGCACTAACACAAAGCAAAACTAACACTTCCAGCTGACAACCACCAATACAGTCATCTTAGAGCATGAAACATATTGTTAGCTTAACATATTGATAAACATCATTTCACTTCCACTGATTTTCAATGGGGAGCTCTCTTAATACGCTCCCAAAAGTCACTGAAAAATCAATAACTTTTCAGAGACTGTGAATGGATGTGTCATTACACAAAGTAAAACTATTTCCCCATGTTTATTTCCCCCCCACTGCTCCTCAGATGTTCCTGTTAACTGCTGGAAATGGCCCACCTTGATCATCACTACAAAAGGTTTTCTTCCCCTGCCCCCACCGCTCTCCTGCTGGTAATAGCTCATCTTAAGTGATCACTCTCCTTACAGTGTGTATAACACCACCCATTTTTTCTTGTTCTGTGTGTATATAAATCTCCCCACTGTATTTTCCACTGAATGCCTCCGATGAAGTGAGCTGTAGCTCAGGAAAGCTTATGCTCAAATAAATTGGTTAGTCTCTAAGGTGCCACTAGTACTCCTTTTCTTTTTGCAAACACTAGAAATGTAAAACATGTGTATATATACACAGGTTTCAGAGTAACAGCCGTGTTAGTCTGTATTCGCAAAAAGAAAAGGAGTACTTGTGGCACCTTAGAGACTAACCAATTTATTTGAGCATAAGCTTTCGTGAGCTACAGCTCATATACACAGACACAGTACTTTCCTGCTGATCTCTGCAGTATTTACCTCCAGACTTCAGGTCCAGTTGCAGAGAATTAAAGACCTTTAAAACATTCACTGAAAGAAACACTGACCTTTCCTTAAATCACTAACATTTTTGGTGGGTTTCTTATTGAAAATTTCCTCCTCCCACCACAAGCTGCTTTAGGGAGAAAGGTGCCTAGTGTGACATTTCCACATTAGATTCACTTCCACTATAAATAATAATCCACTACAAATAATTTAATAAATTTAAAAAATCCACAATTCAGATTAGCCAGGGAGCTGGGCTCTCTCTTCAACTTAATTTAAAAAACAAAACAAAAAAAACCACCCACTTACCTCAACATGACCCGATATATGTCACAGCACAACTGACATTTATTATTTGCACTACTTCTACTTTGAGGGCAAAGGTTGTAGTCATCCTGTACCTCCCCAAAGAAGGGGATGAAGTCCCATTAGCTCTCTCCATGCATAGATAGGTATAGCTCACACTGCATTCGTTATTTAAAGTACAGGGGGCTATGACCCCTTCTCACAATACCACTATCAGTAGGCGTAATCCCCAGTTCTCTATATATGAAAAAATATAGCCCCCTCACCACCACTGCAACAGTAGGGGATAAAAGCTCCCATCCCTCCCATAAAAATAAGTGCATGCAACCCCACCTCCACAAGCAAGGGTAAAACCCCCATTCCATACGTATATACAAAGCCCCCTCAGCCCCCCTTCTCTCCACGAAAAAGGGGTTCAGTCCTCCTTCCTTATATACTTCGGGGGTGCACCCCCAACCCTGAAGCAAGCCCCAATTATACAGATTAGGGATTGCAGTTCCCGTTCCCTGTGAGTGGGGACTCCAGCCCCCGGTACCTAGCTATATTGGGGGGCGCGGCCCCTGCACACCCTCCTCCCAGTGGGGGCTCAGCTCCCGCCACCCATCCCTCCCTGTGAGGGGGCTCAGACCGGGAGGGGCCTGGCCGGTGTAAAGGATACTGTTGGGGCGGCTGGGTCTGTAAGGCCCTGATGTTGGGGTGAGGAGGCGGCGGCGCCACCGCTGCCGCGGCCGGGTGAGGAGGAGCCGCGGGGGGAGGCGGCCCCGCTGCCGCCGCCGCCCCGCTCCCGGGGCCGGTCCCCGCCGCCGCCGAGCCGGGCTTCAGAGCCGCTTTCTGCGGTAAACTCATGGCAAAGCGCAGCCACCACCCGCTGTGTGCGGGCAGCGGGGCAGGGAGGAGCCGGGCCGGAGGAGCGGGGAGCGGGCCGGGGCACAGCGCGGGGGCGGCCCGGCACCACCGGCCGGTCTCCGTGACAACGCGCCTCCGGGAGGGCCGGGGCGGGGAGAGGGGCCGGCGGGGGCCGCTCAAGCCGCGCTGCTCATGGGCCGCCGGCGGCAGGGAGTCTCGGTCCCCCGCCCCGGGGGAAGCGGCGCCCTTCGCGGTGGCGGCTCTCGGGCGATTCCGGCGGATTTTCCTCACTGAAGGAGCGGAGCATCAAACATGGCGCTGCGGCCGCCTCCAGCAGTCCGGCAGGACGGACGCTCGGGCGCCTTCGGACCGCTCCGGAGCCGCTCGACCCCGCCGCGTTCGGAAAGCTTCGGACTTTTCCGGAGCCGCTCGGCCTCAGGACTTTCGGAACACTTCGGCTGCTTCCGGAGATCCTCGGCTCCGCCGCCCTCGGGGAACTTCGGGTCACTCCGGACATCCTCGGCGAGGGACCGTCCGGGCCTTTCTGGAAAGCTTGCCTGGGGCATTCGGGCGTCGCGCTCGGGCCGTTCCGGAGATCCTCGAAGGGAACGTTCGGCCCGCGGCCGAGAGGGGCTCGGATCGCTCCGTGAGCGCTCGGCTGTTCGGAGAGATTCGCCAAAGCCCCGCGGAGGAGGGCGCTGGGGCCGCTTCTTCCTCTCGCGGGGGGCCTGTGGAAACCCAGAGAAACTCACCCTTGGGCTGCTCCCGAACTGGGGTCCCCACACAGCAGGGCCCGGCCTCCCCCTACAACTCAGCCCCGCCCCGCCCCCTTTTCCCCCTGCCCCGGGCCCCTTTTCCCCCATAGCTGGGACCCAGTCAGCCCCCACAATCCCCACAGGTGGGCCCCAGCCCAGCCCCCCTTCCACTCTTCAGCTGGGCCCCTTGTCCCCCCACAGCTGCCAGCCCGCCAGCCCCCTGTCCACCCCGCAGTGCGGTGCCTGGTCCCCACCTCTGGGCCCCAATCAGCCATCTCATCAGCGCCCCAGCTGGGCCCTTCTCCCCACGCAGCTGGGCCCAAGCCCGCCTAGGCTTGCCAGGCACCCAGTTTCTAAACATAGTAGATGACAATTTCCTAACTCAAAAAGTATTGCAACCGACATGGGAAATTCTGTATTAGACCTAAGAATCGTAGAATCATAGACTATCAGGGTTCGAAGGGACCTCAGGAAGTCATCTAGTCCAAGCCCCTGCTCAAAGCAGGACCAATCCCCAACTAAATCATCCCAGCCAGGGCTTTGTCAAGCCTGACCTTAAAAATAACTAAGGAAGGAGATTCCACCACCTCCCTAGGTAACGCATTCCAGTGTTTCACCACCCTCCTAGTGAAAAAGTTTTTCCTAATATCCAACCTAAACCTCCCCCACTGCAACTTGAGACCATTACTCCTTTTTTTGTCATCTGCTACCACTGAGAACAGTCTAGATCCATCCTCTTTGGAACCCCCTTTCAGGTAGTTGAAAGCAGCTATCAAATCCCCCCTCATTCTTCTCTTCCGTAGACTAAACATCCCCAGTTCCCTCAGCCTCTCCTCATAAGTCATGTGTTCCAGTTCCCTAATCATTTTTGTTGCCCTCCGCTGGACTCTTTCCAATTTTTCCACATCCTTCTTGTAAGGTGGGGCCCAAAAGAGGACACAGTACTCCAGATGAAGCCTCACCAGTGTCAAATAGAGGGGAACGATCACGTTCCTTGACCTGCTGGCAATGTTCCTATTTATACATCCCAAAATGCCATTGGCCTTCTTGGCAACAAGGGCACACTGTTGACTCATGTCCAGCTTCTCGTCCACTATAACCCTTAGGTCCTTTTCTGCAGAACTGCTGCCTAGCCATTTGGTCCCTAGTCTGTAGCGGTGCATGGGATTCTTCCGTCCTAAGTGCAGGACTCTGCACTTGTCCTTGTTGAACCTCATCAGATTTCTTTTGGCCCAATCCTCTAATTTGTCTAGGGCCCTCTGTATCCTATCCCTACCCTCCAGTGTATCTACCTCTCCTCCCAGTTTAGTGTCATCTGCAGACTTGCTGAGGGTGCAATCCACACCATCCTCCAGATCATTTATGAAGATATTGAAAAAAAACAGCCCGAGGACCGACCCTTGGGGCACTCCACTTGATACCGGCTGCCAAGTAGACATGAAGCCATTGATCACTACCTGTTGAGCCCAACAATCTAGCCAGCTTTCTATCCACCTTATAGTCCATTCATCCAGCCCATACTTCTTTCACTTGCTGGCAAGAATACTGTGGGAGACTGTGTCGAAAGCTTTGCTAAAGTCAAGGAACAACACGTCCACTGCTTTCCCCTCATCCACAGAGCCAGTTATCTCGTCATAGAAGGCAATTAGATTAGTCAGGCATGACTTGCCCTTGGTGAATCCATGCTGACTGTTCTTGATCGCTTTCCTCTCCTCTAAGTGCATCAAAATGGATTCCTTGAGGACCTGCTCCATGATTTTTCCAGGGACTGAGGTGAGGCTGACTGGCCTGTAGTTCCCAGGATCCTCCTTCTTCCCTCTTTTAAAGATGGGCACTACATTAGCCTTTTTCCAGTCTTCCAGGACCTCTCCTGATGGCCATGAGTTTTCAAAGATAATGGCCAATGGGTCTGCAATCGCATCCGCCAACTCCTTTAGCACTCGGATGCAGCGCATCCGGCCCCATGGACTTGTGCTCATCCAGTTTTTCTAAATAGTCCCAAACCACTTCTTTCTCCACAGAGGGCTGGTCACCTCCTCCCCATGCTGTGCTGCCCAGTGCAATAGTCTGGGAGCTGACCTTGTTCGTGAAGACAGAGCAAAAAAAGCACTGAGTACATTAGCTTTTTCCACATCCTCTGTCCTTGTCCTAATAGATAGAGGAACTAATCACAGAAGTAAATGTTAAGGATAGCTTATGTATAAGTGATCATGACTTGATCTAATTTATAGTGTGCAATCAGAATAAAATCCAGGCCAAATCAGCTGGGAGGAAGAATTTAATCACAAATATGTAAATGATAAGTGAGAATCATTGAAGAACACCTTACTAGGTGCCCAAAAAGCTGCAATTGAGAAAGAAGGCTGTGCTGTCTAAAAAACTGAACTGATTTCGAAGGGAAGTGAAGGCACTTGTAAAAACTTATATATAAAAACGAAGCAGAAGAAAGGGGAAGCTGATAGTAATGACTATATATCAGACTTTAAGAATCACAAAAGATTGATGAGAGAAACCAAGGGACACAAGGAGAAATATATGACCAGCAGAGTTAAGGACAATAAAGAGTTTATTAAATATATTAAGAACAAAAATAACCTAGACAATGGTACTGGTCCATTACTACATGGAAATGATAGATTTATTAATAATAATGCAGAAATGCCAGAGATTTTCAATAAATATTTCTGTTCTATATTTGGGGGAAAACAGATGATGCAGTCTCATCATGTGGTGATGATAACACTCTTTTCATTCCACTAGTATCTCTGGAAGATGTTAAACAGAAGCTTTTAAAGTTATATTTTTTTTAAAAAATTAATTTTTAAATCAGCAGGTCCGGATAACTTGCATCCAAGAGTTTTAAAAGAGCTGACTTAGGTGCTCACTCGACCATCAATGATGATTTTCAATAAGTCTTGGAGCACTGGGGAAGTTCCAGAACACTGGAAGAGAGCTAATGTTGTGCCAATTTTTTAAAAGGGTAAACGGGATGATCTGGATAATTATAGGCCTATCAGCCTGACATTGATCCCAGGCAAGATAATGGAGTGGCGACAGGACTTGATTAATAATGAACTACAGGAGGATAACATAATTAACGCAAATCAACCTAGGTTTATGGAAAATAGATCCTGTCAAACTAACTTGATATCTTTTTTTATGAGATCACAAGTTTGGTGGAAAACGTAATAGAGTTGATATAATATACTTAGACTTCTGTAAGGCATTTGACTTGGGGCTGCATGGCATTTTGATAAAAAATTAGAATGATATAAAATTAACATGTCACGTATAAAATGGATTTAAAACTGTCCAACTGATAGGTCTCAAAATGTAACTGAACAGGGAATCATCATTGAGCAAGGCTGTTTCAAAAAGGGATTCCAGGTGGATCAGTTCTAGGCCTTATACTATTTAACATTTTTATCACTGACCTGGAAGAAAACATAAAATCATCACTGATAAAGTTTGGAGATGACACGAAAATTGGGAAAGTGGTAAATAATGAAGAGGACAGGTCATTGATACAGAGTGATCTGGATTACTTGGTAAACTGAAAAGGAGTACTTGTGGCACCTTAGAGACTAACCAATTTATTTGAGCATGAGCTTTCGTGAGCTACAGCTCACTTCATCGGATGCATACCGTGGAAACTGCAGCAGACTTTATATATACACAAAGAATATGAAACAATACCTCCTCCCACCCCACTGTCCTGCTGGTAATAGCTTATCTAAAGTGATCATCAGGTGGGCCATTTCCAGCACAAATCCAGGTTTTCTCACCCTCTACCTCCCCACACAAATTCACTCTCCTGCTGTATATATACACTATATATTCTCTGTGTATATATAAAGTCTGCTGCAGTTTCCACGGTATGCATCCGATGAAGTGAGCTGTAGCTCACGAAAGCTCATGCTCAAATAAATTGGTTAGTCTCTAAGGTGCCACAAGTACTCCTTTTCTTTTTGCGAATACAGACTAACACGGCTGTTACTCTGAAACTTGGTAAACTGAGCGCAGGCAAACAATAAGCATTTTAATATGGCTAAATGTAAATGTATACACCTGGAAACAAAGAATGTGGGCCAAATTTACAGGACGGGGACTCTATCCTGGGAACCAGTGACTCTGAAAATAATTTGGGACTTGAGGTGGATAATCAGCTGAACATGAGCTCCTAGTGCAACGCTGTGGCCAAAAGAGTTAATGCAATCCTGGGATGCATAAACAGGAATCTTGAGTAGCAACAGAGATGTTATTTTACCTCTGTATTTGGCACTGGTACAACCACTGTTGGAATACTGTGTCCTGTTCTGCTGTCCACAGTTCAGGAAGGATATTAATGAATTGGAGAGGGTTCAGAGAAGAACGATGAGAAAATGGTTAAAATATTAGAAAACATGCCTGGAAGTGATAGACTCAAATATCTATTTAGCTTAACAAAAAGAAGGTTAAGGAGTGACTTGATTATGGTCTATAACAGAGGTGGGCAAACTTTTTGGCCTGAGGGCCACATCGAGGTTCCAAAACTGTATGGAAGGCCATGTAGGGAAGGCTGTGCCTCCCCAAATAGCCTGACTCCTGCCCCCTATCCACCCCCTCCCACTTCCCACCCCAACAGCCCCCCCCGGGACCCCACCCCCATCCAACCCCCCCTGCTCCTTGGCCCCTGACTGCCCCGACCCCTATCGACACCCCCGCCCCCTGACAGCCCCACCCGGGACTCCCACGCCTATCCAACCCCCCCCCATTCCCCATCCCCTGACCGCCCCCACCACCAGAACCTCTGCCCCATCCAACCGCCCCCTGTCCCCTGACTGCCCCCCAGACCCCCCTGTCCCTTATCCAACCTCCACCTCTCCCTGCCCCCTTACCATGCCGCTCAGAGCACCAGGACTGGCAGACGCGCCGCCTGGCTGGAGCCAGCCACGCCGCCGTGCAGTCTCTCGCAGACGCGCTGCCTGGCAGGAGCTTGCAGCCTCACCACCCAGAACGCTGGTGGCACAGTGAGCTGAGGCTGCGCAGGAGGGGGGACAGCATGGGAGGGGCTGGGGGCTAGCATCCCCAGCCGGGAGCTCAAAGGCCAGGCAGGAGGGTCCCGCGGGCCAAATGTGGCCCGTGGGCCACAGTTTGCCCACCTCTAGTCTATAAGTACCTACATGGGGAACAAATATCTAATAATGGGCTCTTCAGTGTAACAGAGAAGGGTATATAAAGATCGAATGGCTGGGACTTGAAGCTAGGCAAATTCAGACTGGTTTTAAGGTGTACACTTTTAATGGTTAAAGTAATCATTGGAACAATTTACCAGCACTGATCATTTTAAAATCAAGATTGGATGCTTTTCTAAAAGATCTGCTCTATGAATTATTGTGGGGAAGTTCTATGGCCGCTGTATAAGAAATCAGACTAGATGGCCTTAGAATCTATAAGGTACCTATGGAATTCTCTTTAGCTACAAGAAGTGAAATGAAATTAATAGGCAGCAGGTTTAAAACAAACAAAAGGAAGTATTTTTTCACACAATGCACAGTCAACTTGTGGAACTCCTTGCCAGAGGATGTTGTGAAGGCCAAGACTATAACAGGGTTCAAAAAAGAACTGATAAGTTCATGGAGGATAGGTCTATCAATGGCTATTAGCCAAGATGGACAGGGATGGTGTCCCTAGCCTCTGTTTGCCAGAAGCTGGGAATGGGTGTCAGGGGATGGATCAATCAATGATTACCTGTTCTGTTCATTCCCTGTGGGGCAAATAGCATTGGCCACTGTCGGAAGATAGGATACTGGGCTAGATGGACCTTTGGTCTGACCCAATATGGCCGTTCTTATGTTCTTAAGTGGAGAGGGAAGTGGAGGCCCTACAGGAATATAATTGAAGCCACAATTTCTAAAGTCTGGCTCTGGTTATAGCAAAGTTATGCTTATGCTTCAAGTCATCCTGTATGAAAGCTGACTTCACTATATGCAGGTTTGAGCAAGCTGTATATATATATGAGACATGAACATAAACATGCGTGTAAAATCTTCAGAAGATATGCAGAGAGCTTGGAAGTAGACGAGAGCCCATTTTTTCTTAATAACAAACTATTTATTACATGCGTGAAGCTTACCCTGTCCCCATACAACCCTCCTCCACCTTTCCCCCCCACCAACCAGCCTGTTATTCCTTGCCCTATAACGGACCTCCAGAGAAAAAAATTTGTAAAAAAATTCCTCCCTCCCTCCCTCTGTGAAATGAACGGTCTGCTAAACCCAGGGTTTTGAGTTCTATCTTTGAGGCGGCCATTGTGTTTCTCCTTGATGCAAAGCCACCCACTTTGTTCATTTTAATTCCCTGTAAGCCAACCTTGTAAGCCATGTTGTCAGTCACCCCTCCCTCCGTCAGAGCAACAGCAGACAATCGTTTCAAGCCTTTTTTCAGCGCAGATGCCATAGCACTGGGAACATGGAGCCTGCTGAGATCACCGTGGCAATTATGAGCACTATAAACACCGCACGCATTATCCAGCAGGATATGCAGAACCATAACCTGCAAGAAAAGTGAAACCAGGCAAGGAGGAGGCGACTGCAGCGCGGTGACGAGAGTGATGAAGACATGGACATAGACGTCTCACAAAGTACGGGCCCCTGCAGTATGCACATCATGGTGTCAGTTGGGCAGGTTCATGGCATGGAACGCCGATTCTGGGCCCGGGAAACAAGCACAGAGTGGTGGGAGCACATAGTGTTGCAGGTCTGGGACGATTCCCAGTGGCTGCGAAACTTTCGCATGCGTAAGGGCGTTTTCATGGAACTTTGTGACTTGCTTTCCCCTGCCCTGAAGCGCAAAAATACTAAGATGAGAGCAGCCCTCACAGTTCACAAGCGAGTGGCGATAGCCCTGTGGAAGCTTGCAACAACAGACAGCTACCGGTCAGTTGGGAATCAATTTGGAGTGGGCAAATCTACTGTGGGGGCTGCTGCGATGCAAGTAGCCAACACTATCACTGAGCTGCTGCTATCAAGGGTAGTGACTCTGGGAAATGTGCAGGTCATAGTGGATGGCTTTGCTGCAATGGGATTCCCTAACTGTGGTGGGGCAATAGACAGAACCCATATCCCTATCTTGGCACCAGAGCAGCAAGGCAGCGAGTACATGAACCAAAATGGGTACTTTTCAATGGTGCTGCAAGCACTGGTGGATCACAAGGGACGTTTCACCAACATCAACATGGGATGGCCGGGAAAGGTACATGATGCTCGCATCTTCAGGAACTCTGGTCTGTATGAACAGATGCAGCAAGGGACGTACTTTCCAGACAAGAAAATAACCGTTGGGGATGTTGAAATGCCTATAGTTATCCTTGGGGACCCAGCCTACCCCTTAATGCCATGGCTCATGAAGCCATACACAGGCACCCTGGACAGTAGTCAGGAGCTGTTCAACTATAGGCTGAGCAAGTGCAGAATGGTGGTAGAATGTGCATTTGGACGTTTAAAAGCGCACTGGCGCAGTTTACTGACTTGGTTAGACCTCAGCGAAACCAATATTCCCACTGTTATTATTGCTTGCAGTGCTCTCCACAATCTCTGTGAGAGTAAGGGGGAGACGTTTATGGCTGGGTGGGACGTTGAGGCAAATCGCCTGGCCGCTGATTACACACAGCCAGACACCAGGGCGGTTAGAAGAGCACAGGAGGGTGCGGTGCGCATCAGAGAAGCTTTGAAAGCCCGTTTCAGGAATGGCCAGGCTACGGTGTGAAAGTTCTGTTTGTTTCTCCTTGATGGAACACCGCCCCCCCCCGGGTTCACTCTACTTTCCTGTAAGCTAAGCACCCTCCCGTCTCCCCTTCGATCACCGCTTGCAGAGGCAATAAAGTCATTGTTGCTTCACATTCATGCAGTCTTTATTTATTCATCACACAAATAGGGGGATAACTACCAAGATAGCCCGGGAGGGGTGGTGGAGGAGGGAAGGACAAGGCCACACAGCACTTTAAAACTTATTGAATGCCAGCCTTCTGTTGCTTGGGCAATCCTCTGGGGTGGAGCGTCTGGGTGAGGAGGCTATGGAACTTGGGGAGGAGGGCGGTTGGTTACAGAGGGGCTGTAGCAGCGGTCTGTGCTCCTGCTGTCTTTCCTGCAGCTCAACCATACGCTGGAGCATATCAGTTTGATCCTCCAGCAGCCTGAGCATTGACTCCTGCCTTCTTTCAGCAAGCTGACGCCACCTACAATCTTCAGCCCGCTACCTCTCCTCTTGGTCATATTGTGCTTTCCTGCACTCTGAGATTGTCTGCCTCCACGTATTTTGCCGTGCTCTGTCAGTGTGGGAAGACAGCATGAGGTCAGAGAACATTTCATCACGAGTGCGTTTTTATCTTCTTCTAATCTTTGCTAGCCTCTGGGAAGGAGAAACATATGCAGCTGGTGGAGACAAAAAAAAAGGGACAGTCGTTGTTAAAAAGATATTTTATAGAACAATGGGTACACACTTTCATGGTAAACCTTGCTGTTAACATTACAGAGCACATGTGCTTTCATTACAAGGTCACATTTTGCCTCTTATTGAGGGTATGCCGGTTTGGTGTGAGAGATCAGTCACGCGGGGCCGGGCAGCAGAATTCGGCTTGCAGGCAGCCATGGTAAGCCACAGTCTTTTGGCTTCTTTAACCTTCATAACATGTGGGAATGGTTTCAGACAGCAGTGCCCTCATTTCCCCTACAAAATAGCTGTTGGGTTGGCCATTAAAAATGGGTTGGCAATTTAAAAGGAGGGGCTGCGGTTTCTGGGTTCACGTGCAGCAGAAACCCAACTAACACCCCCCCCACACACAATTCTCTGGGATGATGGCTTCACCCCTCCCCCCACCTAGTGGCTAACAGCAGGGAAGATTTCTGTTCAGCCACAGGCAAACAGCCCAGCAGGAGCAGGCACCTCTGAATGTCTGCTTACTAAAACCACCCTATTTCAACCAGGTGACCATGAATGAGATCACTCTCCTGAGGGTAACACAGAGAGATAAAGAATAGATGTTGTTTGAATGCCAGCAAACACCAGGACCATACGCTGCGATGCTTTGTGCTGCAATGATTCCCGACTACGTACTACTGGCTTGGCGTGGTAAAGTGTCCTACCATGGAGGATGGAATAAGGCTGCCCTCCCCAGAAACCTTTTGCAAAGGCTTTGGGAGTACATCCAGGAGAGCTTTATGGAGATGTCCCTGGAGGATTTCCGCTCCATCCCCAGACATGTTAACAGACTTTTCCAGTAGCTGTACTGGCAGCGAATGCCAGGGCAAATTAATCATTAAACACGCTTGCTTTTAAATCATGTATAATATTTACAAAGGTACACTCACCAGAGGTCCCTTCTCCGCCTTCAGGGTCCGGGAGCCCACCTTGGGTGGGTTCGGGGGGTTCTGGGTCCAGGTCCAGGGTGATAAACAGATCCTGGCTGTTGGGCAAACCGGTTTCTCTGCTTCCTTGATGTGAGCTATCTACAATCTCCTCATCATCATCATCTTCCTTGTCCCCAAAACCCGCTTCCATGTTGCCTCCCACTTCTTGGACGGAGTCGAAGCACAGGGTTGGGATAGATTCATAGATACTAAGGTCAGAAGGGACCATTATGATCGTCTAGTCCGACCTCTTGCACAACGCAGGCCACAGAATCTCACCCACCCACTCCTGTGAAAAACCTCACCTATGTCTGAGCTATTGAAGTCCTCAAATCATGGTTTAAAGACTTCAAGGAGCAGAGAAACCCCTGGCCCATGCTACAGAGGAAGGCAAAAAACCTCCAGGGCCTCTTCCAGTCTGCCCTGGAGGAAAATTCCTTCCCGACCCCAAATATGGCGATCAGCTAAACCCTGAACATATGGGCAAGATTCACCAGCCAGATACTATAGAAAATTCTTTCCTGGGTAACTCAGATCCCACCCTATCTAATATCCCATCACGGGCCATTAGGTTGCATCCCCTAGAATGGCATGCAGCTCATCATAGAAGTGGCATGTCTGGGGCTCTGAACCGGAGCAGCCGTTTGCCTCTCTGGTTTTTTGGTAGGCTTGCCTGAGCTCCTTAATTTTCACGCGGCACTGCTGCAGGTCCCTGTTATAGCCTCTGTCCTTCATGCCATTGGAGATTTTTTTCAAATATTTTGCCATTTCGTCTTTTCGAACGGAGTTTTGCCAGCATGGATTCATCTCCCCATACAGCCATCAGATCCCATACCTCCCGTTTGGTCCATGCTGGAGCTCTTCGGCAATTCTGGGACTGCATGGTCTCTTGTGATGATGAGCTCTGCATGGTGACCTGTGCAGGTGAGCTCGCCACGCTGGCCAAACAGGAAATGAGATTCAAAAGTTCGCAAGCCTTTTCCTGTCTACCTGGCCAGTGCATCTGAGTTGAGAGCGCTGTCCAGAGCGGTCACAACTGAGCACTCTGGGATAGCTCCCGGAGGCCAATACCTTCGAATTGCGTCCACAGTACCCCAAATTCGACCCGGCAAGGCCAATTTCAGCGCTAATCCCCTCGTCGGGGGTGGTGTAAAGAAATCGATTTTAAGAGCCCTTTAAGTCAGAAAAAAGGGCTTCATCGTGTGGACGGGTCCAGGGTTAAATCGAGATAATGCTGCTAAATTCGACCTAAACTCACAGTGTAGACTAGGCCCAATGTATGATTACAAGGACTTTGGCTTGTGCAGACTACAACCTGGTAGAAACTTGATAAAGTAAAAATCAGCGTGCCTCTGCATCTGTCCATTTCACAGCCACCTAGCAATCAAGGAACATCCCAAGGAAACATGGAGCCTGAGTGGGAGGTCTTGTTTTGGAGGAGCAGGGAGAGATACAGCACAGTTCACCATACCTTTGCAAATGTCTAGGAGAGAGGTTTCTGTAGCAGTCCTGGGCTCAAGATAACTTAGTGAAATCACTGTGTCTCTTGTGAGTTTGCCTTTCTCTTTTGGGGCTGCATGGATGGTCTGGTCTTGGGGGGAACAGAGAACAGTTCAGAATAGCTTTAAAGTTGTGTGCGAGAGAGATCTGGTGAAGCCCTGGGTTCAAGGTAACTTAGTGTAAGCAGAGTCTGAATGAGCTCTCCCTTGACATCTAGTGATGAGCTGTGGAAGAGGACTTCAGGAGCTGATCTCGTTTGCATGGGCACACCCACCCTGTCTAGGTGCTCAGCATGATGGGATTGCTTGCCTAATTTGTCACTTTTGGCTGGTGTGGGATCCCCAGTCTCCTTGTTATTGAGGAAGGAGTAATAAAAGTTGTTATCTTTGTTGTGTGAATCAAGGTCAGCAGAACTGTACTTGGCATTTGCTGATTGCGGGACTTACTCTCAACTAAACGGCCCTCGCTAGGCAGGGGACATGGGTTCCAAAGCCAAGTGAGGGTGAGGACAGACACTTGTACCTGGTGGTCTGGGCCTTGCCTAAGGGCCCTAGGCACCATTTGACCCTTCCTCTCTCCACTGTGTGATAACAGAGCTAAGTTAGACTCAGTTGAAAGTCTTGTTATATGCTGAGAGCTGAAATTGCTGATACCTAGGTTTAAATATTAGACCTGCTTTGGGACAGTGTTTCTGATGTAAGAGACTGCCCAATGTGCACTGGCAGTGAGGCTCCCCCACTAAGAGCGGAAATCACTGAGAGCTGTGTAAAGTGGTGAGCCCTGAAGACATCTCGGTGAGTGGCCAGCAGGGAAGCTGGCAGAGAAGGCCAGAGCAGAGTCCCGCAGAGAGGGGTGGCAAGTGAGTGCCTGAGAAAGGGAGTGAATAAGGTGCCTCCTTACCCCCACTCCACCCAGGGTGGGAGGTGAACTCTGCAGATGCGCCTCTGAACTCTGTCTCTGCACTGTCCAAGGACAACAACTGTGAGGGGGGTGCAGAGAAGGGACAGGTACATTAAAGGGACTTTTTGGTTGCTGGACTTAAGAAACTGAGGGAAAAAGGACACTGTCCAACTTACTTGGGGGTGAGTCTTTTGCTCATGGTTTATGTTTATGAGCACTGTTTGCAGTGTTTTCCCAAATTAATGCCAAGTTACTTCCCTCCTTTTAAAAAGTTTTATTGCCTCTTAGAGGCACCCAAGACATGGTGTGTAATTGTCCCACGCTAGTGGGTCGGGGCTCGAGCCGGTTTTGTGTTGTATTGTTGAAAAGGAACCCCTAGATACTGAACCTGGCCCTTGTTGCTGCCAACTCTGACTGGCAGAAGGTTACATTAGTAACTCTGCAGCATCTCTCCCTCCATCTTTTCACGGCTGACGGCAATCACACAGGCAGGGCTCCCAGGGACAGCCAGTGGCAGGGTGGTTCAAATCTCCTCTTGCATCAAAGCTCTCTACCCTGGCTCAGGATTTTTTCAGTTTCCATTGTTACTTTCTCCCAATTATGGAAGTTTATTCGAGCAAATTTTTCATGCAGCATGAACTCCAGATAGTCCTTCAGGTTCACCTGGAGTGCAAATCTGTTAGGGCCCCATTGCTAGCTCACCAAACCCCTTCATTTACTGATATGTTGTGTGATGACCATTCTCAGAAAAATCAACCTGGCATAGCTTGAGCAATCCCTACCACTGAACTGGAAAGCTTTTTCTATTCACTTACTTGGAAATACAATTGTATCCTCAATAGGTTGTCCATCCCTAACCTCTCCCATCCCACTCCATCTCTCACATAGTTACATGCTAAACAGTTGAATTTCCTAAAAATACTGTTATATGTATCTCACCAGCCTGTGTGTCTGGTGCCTTTGACCCAGTTTTGCAGGGATAGAAGTGACTTGTGACGTAATCTGGAAGTGCCATTGGCACATGTGTGAAGCAGGGGCACAAATGGGTTCTGCACATGAGTCCAGGAAGGATTGCCACATAGAACTGTGAACACACTACAGACTAGCTTGTAGAGTGGCTCTGTGTGATACAAACAATGCTAGGGTATGATCTCTGAAATGGTAGCGCTAAACTTGTATATTCAGAACAGCTGTGTGGATGGAGTTATACACATGTCCAACTGAGCAAATGTGGGAGGGAGAGCTCAGTTGTTTGAGCATTGGCCTGCTAAACCCAGGATTGTGAGATCAATCCTTGAGGGGGCCATTTGGGATCTGGGGCAAAAATTGGGGATTGGTCCTGCTTTGAGCAGAGCGTTGGACTAGATGACCTCCTGAGGTCCCTTCCAACCCTGGTATTCTATGATTCTATGACTTGGGCCTGCCCGAACATAAGCCAGTACTTGGGTATGTGTGCCAATGTAGACATAGCCTTAGCGTAGACAGTGTGTGGAAAGTGAGCTTGGGTAGCAGACATGCAAAACATAGGTTTAAAACATCACCCTTCAAGAGGAGAAACGAGTAGGATACAATTTGTCTGGTATCAGCCTCCACCAGATGTCACATAGCTCTATCATAACTTAATTGAAAGAGCCCTTTCCTCCTTTCCAATTAAGCAGACTCTAAGGCGAAAAATGGGATTGTAGGGATTGGTGCCCAATGCTGTTAAGATCGACCATGTTCTAAACACATACTTAACCTGGTACATTTCCCTCATGTGGATAGACACGTGTGTAGAAGTTAACTAACCTCTATGGCCCTGTCTGTTATACAAAAATAACCATAATACATAGTGATAGCAAATGTAAAGTGCTTGGGCTTTCTTCCCTGTTTAGAAAGGAAAAACCCATGTTTTAACAATATTAGGAACTCATGGTTTAATCTTTCAAGCTACATATGTTAAAACAGGGCTCTGTAACACACTTATAACTTGTTTTTTTGTGCCCACTGTTACCGGTTTTGACCGTGACTTTGGGGTATGCTCATTTACTAGGGTTACTCTTCTTGTGGGGGTGGGGGGTTCTGTAATTCTATCAATGTATTACTTGTGTTCTTCTACGGAGCTCTACTTCTCCCTGCTGCAAGTTCCCTCCCAATGGAGCTATCCTGCAGGACCTAGGTTCCCCGGGGCTGGGTTCTTCCAGCCCCAGAATCAGACGAACACACATTAACAGAGCATGTCTGATAGGACCAGGTTAATCAGCACTCCCAAGCTGACCCCTTATATGTCCCTTACTTGAGCATGGGTAGGGGTTTTTCTAGGGAAACGACACTGGTTCAAGGGAAAACACTAGATTTGTTTATGTGTAAACTGATGGCCCAAGGGAATATACCAAAGTTGGTTTGTTCAGGCTAGACAATAGGAACAGATCAATCCTGGCTATGGGAAGTGTTCCTTGGAGGGAGCTCACACTGCAATTAGGAACCTTCACTATTTTGGATACCAATAAAGGATTTATTACTAGAATTGGTCTGATAACTACTGAGCTGGGTGTATGCAGGCGTTGGTTCATTAACATCTGGAGCAGAGATCCCCCATAGAATCATAGTATATCAGGGTTGGAAGGGACCTCAGGAGGTCATCTAGTCCAACTCCCTGCTCAAAGCAGGACCATTCCCCAACTAAATCATCCCAGCCAGGGCTTTGTCAAACCTGACCTTAAAACCTTCCAAGGAAGGAGATTCCACCACCTCCCTTGGTAACTCATTCCAATGTTTCATCACCCTCCTAGTGAAAAAGTTTTTCCTAATATCCAACCTAAACCTCCCCCACTGCAACTTGAGACCATTACTCCTCATTCTGTCATCTGATACCACTGAGAACAGCCTAGATCCATCCTCTTTGGAACCCCCTTTCAGGTAGTTGAAAGCAGCTATCAAATCCCCCCTCATTCTTCTCTTCCGCAGACTAAACAATCCTAGTTCCCTCAGCCTCTCCTCATAAGTCATGTGTTCCAGTCCCCTAATCCTTTTTGTTGCCCTCCGCTGGACATTTTCAAATTTTTCCACATCCTTCTTGTAGTGTGGGGCCCAAAACTGGACACAGTACTCCAGATGAGGCCTCACCAATGTCGAATAGAGGGGAACGATCACATCTCTCGATCTGCTGGCAATGCACCTACTTATACATCCCAAAATGCCATTGGCCTTCTTGGCAACAAGGGCACACTGTTGACTCATGTCCAGCTTCTCATCCACTGAACCCCCTAGGTCCTTTTCTGCAGAACTGCTGCCTAGCCATTCGGTCCCTAGTCTGTAGCGGTGCATGGGATTCTTCCATCCTAAGTGCAGGACTCTGCACTTGTCCTTGTTGAACCTCATCAGATTTCTTTTGACCCAATCTCTAATTTGCCTAGGTCCCTCTCTATTCTATCCCTACCCTCCAGTGTATCTACCTCTCCTCCCAGTTCAGCTTTTCTAAATAGTCCCGAGCCACTTCTTTCTCCTCAGAGGGCTGGTCACCTCCTCCCCATTTTATTTCTTATTGGCTTGTGGATTCCTCTGTGCTAACCCCAGATGCTTTCGTTTGCTTGTAACCTTTAAGCTGAACCCCCAAGAAAGCTATTTTTGGTGCTTGGTTTTTGAAATTGTTCTTTTAAAATCTAACATAAGCCTAAGTTCCAGATGTATTTTCTTTCTTTTTGTTTTTAATAAATTTCACCTTTTTAAGAACAGGACTGGATTTTTGGTGTCCTAAGAAATTTGTGCATGTTTTTTGATTAGCTGGTAGCCACAGCTAATTTCCTTTGTTTTCTTTCTCAGCTCTTCCCCTGAGGGTGGGGTGGGGTGAAAGGGCTTGAGGGTGCCCCACAGGGAGGAATTCCCAAGTGCTCATTCTTGGGTTCAAAGGGTTTTGGGTTTTTTTTGCATTTGGGTGGTGGCAGCGTTTACCAAGCCAAGGTCAAAGAAAAGCTGTAACCCTGGGAGTTTAACACAAGCCTGGAGTGGCCAGTATTAATTTTTAAAATCCTTGCAGGCCCCACTTCTGCACTTGGACTGACAGAGTTGGGATTCAGCCTTAGCATGGGTGATGGGGCACCCTCCTGCTGTGAAGGAGGGTGTGGCGGGGGTGCCGCCGGGTGTGGGAGAAGGCCTGCCCCATGAGGAGTTTTCCCTCCATTGTGTCACCCCACTGCTACCGCCCCGAGTCCCCGTGCCATCGCCCTTGCCTCCCGGCCTGACCCCTGCTAGCCAGCCTGCAGATGACACCATGGAGGGCTGGGTCCTGGTACAGGGGAAGCGGGTCAAGCGGAAGGCTCAGACTCAGCTCCTCCCCTCCGATGTGCTGTGTAAGACCAGGAAGGGGGCCATAGATGCCGAGGCTTCTGCCTTGTCCCCAAGTGAGTTCCATCCACCAGAGTCAGCTGGGAAAGATGTGGCAGCAATGGGGGCAGCACTGCCCCTCTTCTGGAGTCCCTCCTTCAGGGGGCCTCTGATGGAGCCTCTCCTGCCTCCTTGCCACCTAAGCTCCAAGGCGAGTGTCACTTTGGGTGCCAGCGAGGGTCCCCCCAACCCTCCCTATGGTGCCCATCACCTTCGCTACACTAAACACCTAGGGCTATAGGGTGGGTCTCTGCAGATGCCAGGTGCTCCCCTTCTTTCAGGAAGTGGGGTACTCTGTGGTTTTCCTGCAGGAGACCCATATGGATCCAGCTGCCGAAGCAAGTTGGTGGCTGGAGTTGGGGGACAGGGTCTATTCTAGCCACCTCACAGCTCATATGGCTGGAGCGGCTACCCTATTCTCCCCCGAACTACAGACCAAGGTGCTGGGGGTTGCCAAGGCTGTGTCAGGCTGCCTGCTGCACCTCCGGGTCTGCGTGGAGGGCCTGGTGGTGAATCTCATCAACATTTATGCCCTGACATCGGGCCCAGAATGGCTGCGATTTTTTCAACAGGCGTCTGCCTTCCTCAGCTTCTTGGATCCTCATGAGTGCCTGGCCCTGTGTGGGGACTTTAACACCACCCTTGAGGAGCAGGATTGCTCGGGGACCAAGCGGTGTCTGGCTGTTGCGGATGTCCTCCGGGAGATTGTCAAACATCATTCTTTGATGGATGTCTGGCGCGATCACCACCCAGACGACCTGTTGACATTCACCTTTGTCCAGGTGGAGGCCCATCGGTCGTGCCACTCCCGGTTGGACTGCATTTACTTATCATGCTGTCACCATTCATGGGCCCATTCCTCCAGCATCTGGTGATCATGACAGCCTTTCTCAGCGCGGAGAGGCTGGGGCTGGCCTATTGGCACTTTAATAACAGCTTGCTGGAGGATGTGGGTTTTGTGGTGTCCTTCCAGGAGTTCTGGCCAGCCTGGCAAGGACAGAGGCATGCCTTTCCCTCAGTGCAGCGGTGGTGGGACCTGGGGAAGGTGTGCGCCTGGCTCTTCTGCTGTGACTACACCCTGGGTGCCAGCTGGAGGAGGGATGCGGCGATAGAGCAGATGGAACAGGAGGTCTTAGGGGTGGTGAGGCATCTGGCTGCCAGCCCTGAGGATCCATCCCTCTGTGGAGCGTGCTGGGAGAAGCTGGAGGAGCTCCAAGCCCTTGAGGATCATCAGGCCCAGGGTGCCTTTCTTCGATCCTGCATCTACTTCCTTCGGGAGATGGACCACGGCTTCTGCTTCTTCTATGCCCTGGAGAAAAAGAGGGGGGCTAAGAAGCACATCACCTGCCTTCTGGAAGAGGATGGCATCCACCTCACGGATCCAGAGGAGATGCACAGGAGGGCCAGGGCCTTCTATGTGAGCCTTTTCTCCCTGAATCCGACCGATCCTGATGCTTGAAGAGTGCTCTGGGATGGACTTCCAATGGTCAGCGCAGGCAACCGGGATTGGCTAGAGCTGCCTCTTACTCTGGCCGAACTCCCGCATGCCCATGAATAAATACCCAGGCATGGATGGGCTGACCGTGGAGTACTACCATGTGTTCTGGGACTTCCTCAGCCCAGACCTTGACACTATCTGGGTCAAGTCCTTGGAGAGCAGGGTCCTTCTCCTGTCATGCAGGTGAATCATGCTCACCTTTTTTCCAAAGAAGGGGAATCCCCGTGACCTTTGAAATTGGTGTCCCATCTCGCTCCTCAGCACAGACTATAAGGTCGTAGTGAAGGCCATCTCACTGTGGCTCGGGTCCGTGCTTGCGGATGTGGTCCACCCTGACCAGACCTACACCATCCTGGACCATACCATCTTTGATAATCTGTACTTGGTCAGGGATCTCTTGGAGCTCAGGTCTAGGGATGGTCTGTCATTCGCCCTTCTGTCCCTGGATCAGGAGAAGATGTTCTACAGGGTGGATCATGGGTATCTCCTAGGCACTCTGTGGGTATTCAGCTTCAGACCCCAGTTCATGGGTTATCTCCAGGTACTGTACATCAGCTTCGTGCGTGGGGTGTGTCAGGGGTGTCTGTAGTCAGGCCAGCTGTATGCTCTGGTGACCGAGCCCTTCCTCTGTCTCCTCTGCCGAAGGTTGATGGGGTTGGTGCTTCGGGAGCCGGAGCTGCAGTTGGTCCTGTCGGCACATGCCGACAACGTGCTCCTCGTGGTCCAGGACCCAGGCCACCCGGTGCAGGTGGAGGCTTGCCAGGCCATCTACTCAGTGGCCTCCTCCGCCCGGATCAACTGGGTCAAGAACTCTGATCTGGTGGTTGGGGATGGGTGGCAGGCGAGCTCCCTCCCACCTGTGCTTCAAGCCATCCAGTGGAACATGGGTCCACTGCTCTATCTTGGCATTTACCTTTCTGCCACGCATCCGTCTCCGCTGGAGAACTGGCTGGGGTTGGAGGGCAGGATGTCTGTCATAAATATAAAGGGAAGGGTAACAACCTTTATGTATACAGTAACATCAAATCCCTCCTGGCCAGAGGTACAGAATCACTTACCTGTAAGGGGTTAATCAGTTCCATTAAACTAGTTGGCACCTGACCAGAAGGACCAATGGGGACAGAAGATACCTTGTGCTCTTTTGTTGTGTGCCCTCTCGAACAGAGAGAGGGACCAGGGCAGGAAAAAACATCTCCTAAGAAGATCCTGAAATGATACATCTAAAATTACAGAAATTGTAAGTAATAGCAAGGAAATGTGTTAGATTATCTTTTGTTTTAGCTTGTGAATTTTCCCTATGCTAAGAGGTAATTTTATTCCTATTTTGTAACTGGGAAGCAGAATCAGAGGGGAATCCTCTGGGTTTTAAATCTTTTTATTTACCCTGTAAAGTTATCTTCCATTCTGATTTTGCAGGTGTGATTCTTTTACTTTTTTTTAAAGTAAAATTCTCTTTTAAGAACCTGATTGATTTTCAGTGTCCTAAAACCCAGGAATTTGGTTTGTGCTCATTTTGTTAACCTATCGGTTGATATATTATTCTAAAGCCTCCCAAGGAATGGAGGTGAAGGAGTGTGGGGGGGATATTTGGGAGGGGATAAGGCTCCAAGTGGCCCCTCCCTGAATGTTTGGTTAAATCACTTGGTGGTTGCAGCAATACCATTCAAGGACAAGGAAAGGAATTTGCGCCTTGGGGAAGTTTTAAACCTAAAATGGTGGAATATAAGCTTAGAGGGTCTTTCATGCAGGTCCCCACATCCGTACCCCAAAGTTCAGAATAGGGAGGGAACCCTGACATGAGCGGCTGCGGATGTGGACAGGACTACTCCGGTGCCTCTCCTTGTGGGGGAGGGCACTGGTGCTCAACCAGCTAGTCCTATCCATGCTTTGGCACTGGCTCAAAACTCTGGTCCCAGCCCCGGGTTTCCTGGCTGATCCCCAGAGGCTGGTTCTGGGGTTCCTTTGGCCAAGACTGCACTGGGTCTCTGCAGGGGTCCTCCACCTGCCCCTGGAAGAGGGAGAACAGGGCCTGAAGTGCTTGCACACTCAGGTCCACGTCTTCTGCCTCCAGGCCCTGCAGAGACTCCTTTATGGTGCAGGTTGTCTGGCAAAGAGAATGTTGGCGCACGCCTTCCTGCACAGCTTCCGAGGTTTCCAATACGACCGGCAGCTCCTTTATCTCCCATCTGAGGGGTCTTCCACAAGACCTCTTTGGGCTGCCAGTCTTCTATGAGGACCTTCTCCAGACCCGGAAAGTGGTCTCGGCAACCAGGTCCATGACGGCTACCAAGGGGGCAGATCTCCTCGCGGAGCCCCTGGTACACAACCCTCAGCTCCATGTACAGGTGGCAGAGTCCCGCTTGGTGCAACAGAGGCTGGTCCTGGCAGAAGTCACCAGACTCGGAGACCTCCTGGACTGTGACTGGGGAGACTGTCTGGATCCCCTGACACTCGCTCAGTCATGGGGCTCTCCGGCTCTCGTACTCCCCAGCGCGTACTTCAGGAGGTGAGGCCGCTTTACCGCCCACTGATCATTCTTACCTCGATGGGGTCCTGAGAGAGGAGCTACACCCTACACCCCAGGCCCTCCGGACTTTTTCATTGGGCCCCTGCCCTGGGGACCCACCCAGCCACCCAACCCCTTCACCATGAGCCAGCTGCAGCCAGCTTGTTTCCGGACTGCGCCAAGGAAACATCTGTACATGCTTGTGCTCCACACCCTTCATATCCTCACCCTTGCATCCCACCCTGTCACAAAGAGGTGGGACCTCCTACCACCTTTGGAGGGTGAGGAACCCTGGAGGGCCAGCCTATACTCCACCCTAGTCCTGAAGCCCGTTGGGATATCAGTTGGAAGCTCCTTCACAGAACCGTAAGCACAGGCATTTTCTTGGAGTGGTTCATCCCCATCCTGGACACCTGCCCCTTTTGCGGCGTGAGGGAGACCCTAGTGCATGTGTATCTGGAGTGCTCCAGGTTGCAGCCCCTATTCCAGCTCCTCCAGAACCTCCTGCTGAGGTTCTGGCTGCACTTCTCCCCAACTTGTTTATATTTGCACACCCTATCTGTGGCCCCACTAAATTACGAGACCTCGTCATCAATCTCCTCCTGGCCCTAGCCAAAGTAGCCATCTACAACACCAGGAGGAGGATGTTAGACGAGGGGGTGCTCTGAGACTGTGGGGCCTATTTCCGCTCCTCCCTTGTCTCACGCATCCGGGCAGAGTTCCTCTGGGCAGCGTCTTCTGGCTCCCTTGATGCCTTTGAGGAGCAGTGGGTGCTGTCTGGGCTTCTCTGCTCGATATCCCCATCAGGTTCCCTTCGTTTAGCCCTGTGACCTCACTCCTGTCTCTGTTACCCAAAATTGGGCCAGCTAGTAAG
The DNA here is from genome assembly GCF_965140235.1 of Caretta caretta. NCBI lineage: Eukaryota > Metazoa > Chordata > Testudines > Cheloniidae > Caretta > Caretta caretta. Next base: position 653,887 of record NC_134223.1, read on the forward strand.
CTTAGGGAGGACTAATGGGAGGACCACCTGGCCAGTGGTTTGCCATGTTGCATTTCGTCGTGCCTTGGGAAGACTTACCTTCATCGCACCATCCATCGTTGTGCTGCGGGACGCTTACCTTGAAGGATCCTGACATCTCCAGCACCGTGCCTGTCTTGGGAGCATGAGTATGAGTGTGACCGCTCCCCCTTCTTTTGAGCTTAGCTATCAGTATAATAAACATGCTGCTTTCTGCCAAACTTTGGTGGGTCATTAGTCCTCCCTAAGCTTACTAGCTGGCCCAATTTTGGGTAACAGTCCCTCTTATATCTTTAGTTGTCCCATGTAACAAATTGAGATCCTGGACGTTGTGGATCCTCCCCTTAGGCTGGGGGCGGGGAGGGTCCTTTAGCTCCGCCTGCCCACTTCCAGTATCCCAACAGGCTGAGGCTGATATACCTGCCTTCCTCCACTCTCTTATATCTTTCTGGTCTGAGTCCGTCACAATAGTAAAAGCATCCTGATTGGTTAGTGTCAGGGTTCCCTCCCCACTCTGAACTTTAGGGTACAGATGTGGGGATCTGCATGAAAGACCCCCTAAGCTTATTTCTACCAGCTTAGTTTAAAAACTCCCCAGGCACAAAGTCTCCCTTGTACCTTGGGTTTAAGTAACGCTGCCACCACCAAGTGATTTAACAAAGAACCAGAGAAAAGGACCACTTGGAGTTCCTCTTCTCCCAGCAATCCCCCCAAGCCCTTACACCCCCTTTCCTGGGGAGGCTTGAGAATAATATTCTAACCATTTGGTTACAGAATGATCAAAGACCCAAACCTCTGGGTCTTGGAACAATGGAAAAATCAGTCAGGTTCTTAAATGAAGAATTTAAGAATTTAATTTATGGTTAAATGAAGGATTTTATTTAAAGAAAAGGTAAAAGAATCACCTCTGTAAAATCAGGATGGTAAATACCTTACAGGGTAATCAGATTCAAAACACAGAGGATTCCCCTCTAGGCAAAACTTTAAAGTTACAAAAAACCGGGATAAACCTCCCTCTAGCAAAGGGAAAATTCACACGTTGAAAACTAAAGGTAATCTAACATGCCTTGCCTTATTTACTTACTCTTTTCGTAATATCAGAGACTTGTACAGGATGGTTTATAGAAGAAGGAAGTTTTTTTGACCTGATGCTTCTCTGCTTTCCCCAGAGAACACACCAACAAAGCCTCCCCCCAGCAAGATTTGAAAGTATCTTCTTTCCCCATTGGTCCCTTTGGTCAGGTGCCAACCAGATTATTTGAGCTTCTTAACCCCATACAGGTAAGGAGGAATTCTCGGTTATCTTTAGCTGTATGGTTATGACAGTTAGTAATTAAATCATACAGTGTTTTAATATGATTTGCTGCAAAGAGCCACAGGAGGCACATTAAAGAGCCACTTGCAGCTCGCAAGCCTGAGTGTATCACTGCTCTAGGGTGTGAGTGGACTTGAATTGTACATCAGCTTTGCTCTGGCCCAGGGGTGAATCTGATCCCACAGGTGTAACAGTTTGCATGTGAGACACATCACTACGCAAGGGAGCAGCTGCATTTTCCACTAGCTCATGCACCTGAGTAGGCGCTCAAGGACAGCCTCTTATTGAAACATATTTGACTGAAAATAAAAAAAGACAGCATTTCGTTTTAAGAATGGACTTGGCACGGTGAGACTTCCTCCCATGCACCATCTATGACAGTGAGATAGTGCCAAGGGACAGTATAGGCTGTTTGTGTGCCTCAGTAAGTCTATGAACAGGTTGGCTGTTGCTAGGAGAGGTGACTCTCCCAAGTCCCTGCTGAGCCTCTCCATTGACAAACTGCATGTTTGTAACACATGATGGATACTTCCTTTAGAAACTCTTTGCAAATGGTGTTGTGTTCTCTTCCCATGTATCAGCCATGCTCTGTCAGAGGGTTCATACTGTTCCTAGGAAAAATGTCACTGGCTCCCGGCAATCCTGCCTATATTTACTGTGACTGCCTGAAACGAACTCCTATGACTCAGTCTGTTCTTGAGTAAGCCATTCCATCAGGCATGGAGAGCTGGGGAGGGATATTTGCCTGCCTGACATCCTCCTTCATTGCAATTATGTGCAGTAGATCACGTTATCGTCTACATTAAGAACACCAAACTGCCCAAATGATGGCTGCATCAGCAATTTGCCAAGTGCCCAAGACCTGTACCTAACTCTTGCATAAACTTGTGCCAATTGCTGCTGCCTGCAGAAACTACAGGTCTCATCATGCACTGCTCTATCTTGTACTACCAGATACTTAATTGAGTCTTCATGTCCATAACCATTAACCCCTTTCATAGGTATGTACCATAAATCCAAAGAAGCCACTGAACCAGATGGTCAGATTTTAGCAAGCTAAAAGAAACACTGTCAACCATCTTTCATTCCTTGGGGGGGGGGGGGGAGAGAAACATGGTCTTAAATTATCTGTTTGTGGTCATCTGGGGACAATCACTTTAATATTAACAAACCATTCACTCATGGGGAAGGTTATACCTTTGGGTTAGGAAAGCTTCAACTCAGGACATTTAACTACTGTGCAGAATTTAAGCTGTGGCAAAGCTGTAAAATTGCCACTAGGGGCAGAGCTGAGCAACCAATTCACAACTTGCTCTGTAGTTCAGAACTAAAATAATATCATGTGACATATGTAACTAAGCAACACAGTCTAAATTTCAAATATTTGGAAATATGAGTAAATTGCAAGGAAATGTGTGAATAATTTCTCAGAACACTTGAGAATTTCGTGATCTGCTTGTGCTTAGCTTTTCAGTAGTAAAATAAATAAATTCAATTAATAAACATTCATTATTGATTCTTTCCTTGGTTCTAACTAGAGGTGAGTCTCTTCTCATTTTTACATCGGCATGACTCGGTATGGCCAATCCCATCTATTCAATGAGCAGGATTCCAGACTCATGAGGCAAATGCAAAAATCATTAGGGCTTTTAAAAAGATTATATGATGGGTTCTTGTTATTTGCCTTCTTTTTTTTTAGGCTTGGGTTGGGGGGGTGTCATGAAGCATGGGGGAGTCAGGGCCCTGTACCCCCTCATCCACCGTGACTCTCAGCCAGCCAGTAAAACAGAAAGTTTATTAGAGATAACAGGAATACAATCCAACCCAGAGCTTGTAGGCATAAACAGGACCCCTTTGTCAGGTCCTTCTGGGGGGTGTGGAGAGCTTAGACCCCCTTCTCTGGGGCTCTCCCCTCTTCCCTAGCCCACTCCAAACTGAAAAACCCCCTTCAGTGTCTCACCCAGCTTCCCCCAGCTCCTCCTCCAGCCTTTGTCCAGTTTCCTTGGCAGAGGTGTTACCTCCCCCATCCCCCTCCTGGCTGAGGTTACAGGCTCTCAGGTATCCCATCCCCAATGAAACTCCCCTGCAACATTCCCAGGTCAACACTCCCCCCTCCCTGCTGCGTCACATTTCTCCCCCTTCGAGACAGAACTGAGCAGGGTCACTGTGACCAGTGACCTGGGGAAGTCCAGGGCCCCCTCTCCAGGACAACGCATCCACTATCATGTTGGCACTTCCTTTCACATGGACCACGTCCATGTCATAATCCTGCAGGAGCAGGCTCCACCTCAGGAGCTTGGTGTTGGCTCCTTTCATCTGGTGCAGCCAGGTCAGGGGTAAGCGGTCGGTGTACATGGTGAAGTGTCGCCCAAAGAGGTACGGCTCTAGTTTCTTAAGGGCCCACACTATAGCCAGGCACTCCTTCTCAATGGCCATGTAGTTCTGCTCTCAGGGTAGCAGTTTCTTACTCAGGCACACGAGGGGGTGTCTCTCCCCCTTTTCATCCTCTTGCATTAACACCACCCCCAGCCCCATGTCTGAGGTGTTGGTGAACACCATAAAGGGCTCGTCAAAGTTTGGGTTTGCCAGAACCGGGCCCCTGACCAGAGCCTCCTTCAGGGCACAGAGAGCCTTCTGGCACTGCTCGGTCCAGATCACCTTCTCTGGTTTCCCCTTCTTGCATAGCTCAGTGATGGGGACAGCTATGGCTCTAAAGTGGGGCACAAAGCATTGATAGTACCCTGCCATCCCAATAAAGGCTTGTACCTGCTTTTTGGTTTGGGGGAGCGGGCCAGTCTCTGATCGCCTCCACCTTAGCTGGTTCTGGTCTTAGGCAGCCGCTCCCCACCCGGTGGCCCAGGTAGGACACTTCGGCCATCCCCACCTTGCACTTCTCCGTTTTTATGGTCAGCCCAACCTCCTGGAGTCGGTCCAGCACTTGTCTAACCTGGGACACATGGTCCTCCCAGGTCCGGCTAAAGACACAGATGTCTTCAAAATACGCCACGGCAAAACTCTCCATCACCCTCAGTAGCTGATCCACCAGGCGCTGGAAGGTGGCCAGCGCTCCCTTGAGGCCGAAAGGCAGGGTCAGGAACTCATAGAGCCCCAGAGGGGTACTAAAGGCAGATTTTAGCCGGGCATCTGCATCCAGTGGCACTTGCCAGTAGCCCTTTGTAAGATCCATGGTGGTAAGGTAACAAGCTCTTCCCAGCTTGTCTAGGAGCTCATCAGGCCTGGGCATGGGGTAGGCATCAGATACAGTGATGGCATTGAGCTTCTGATAGTCCACACAGAACTGGATCAACCCGTCCTTTTTGGGGACCAGCACCACCGGCGAGGCCCAAGGGCTGGACTGCTGGATCACCCCCAAAGCCACCATGTCATTGACCTCTCTGTCCAGGTCCTTAGCAGTTTTCCCTGTGACTCGGAAGCGGGAGCACCTTATAGGCAGGTGCATTCCTGTCTGCACCCGGTGGACAGTCAGATTAGTGAGTCCAGGCTGGTTGGAAAACAGCTGTCGGTACAGATGCAGCACCCCTGTGATTTCAGCTTGCTGGGCAGGGGTTAGCCGATCAGAGAGGGGAATTGTTTCCTGGGAGGAGCCAGCTCCTGTCTCAGGGAATAGATCTACTAGAGGGTCATCTCCCTGCTCCGCCCAGTGTCCACACATGGCCAGCACCACATTCCCTCTGTCATAATATGGCTTCATCATATTCACATGGTGCACCCAGCATTGGTGTGCCCGGTTCAACAGCTCCACCACATAGTTTACCTCATTTAATTCCTTGACAACCTTAAAAGGGCCTTCCCAGGTGGCCTGTAGTTTGTTTTTTCTCATGGGGATGAGAACCATCACCTGATTCCCAGTGGCGTAGGTGCGGGCCCGCGCCGTGCGGTCATACCAGACTTTCTGCTTCCTCTGTGCTCTAGCCAGATTCTCCTTGGCCAGGCCCATGAGCTCAGCAAGTCTTTCTCGGAAGGTCAGGACATACTCCACCACTGACTCCCCACCAGGAGTGGCCTTCCCTTCCCATTCGTCACTCATCAGGTCCAGGCGCCCCCTTGCCCTCCTTCCATATAACAATTCGAAAGGCAAGAACCCGGTAGACTCCTGGGGCACTTCCCTGTAGGTGAACAGCAGGTGCGGTAAGTACTTGTCCCACTTCTGCGAGTGCTGGTTCCTAAAGGTTTTCAGCATCATTTTCAGGTTCCATTGAACCTCTCCACCAGGCCGTTGGACTGGGAGTGATTCGCTGAAGCCCAGCTGTGCTGGACCCCACATTTCTCCCACAAGCACTGGAGCAGGGCAGACATGAAGTTGGAGCCTTGGTCTGTCAAGACTTCCTTGAGGAACCCCACTCGGCTGAAAATGGTCAGCAGCGCATCTGCCACAGTGTCTGCTTCAATGGAAGATCGGGCACTGCCTCGGGGTAGCGAGTGGCAAAATCTACCACCACCAGAATGTATTTCTTCCCTGACTGGGTCGTCTTGCTGAGAGGTCCCACTATGTCCATGGCCACCTTCTGGAAAGGCTCCTCTATGATGGGCAAAGGTCTCAAAGCCTGTTTCCCCTTGTCCCGGGCCTTCCTCACCATCTGACAGGGGTCACAGGATCGGCAATACTGCCAGATGGTGGTAAAGACCCCGGGCCAGTAAAAGTTCTGTAGCAGCCTCTGCCGGGTGCGCCGGATTCCCTGGTGCCCTGTGAGGGGGACGTAATGGGCGAGGTACAGTAACTTGCAGCGATACTTCAGGGGGACCACCAGCTGCCTCCTGATCCCCCATGTCTCCATTTCCCTGGGGGCTGCCCATTCTCGGTACAGGAACCCCTTCTCCCACAGGAACCTCTCCTGGCAACCTCTCCCCATGGTCTGTGCCGCACTGAGGTCGGCCAGGTCACTGAGCTTCCGCAAGGAGGGATCTTTCCTCAACTCGGCCTGGAACTCAGCGGCTGGAGAAGGGATGGGGATCTGCTCCCTCTCGCCAGCTCTGGGTCTGAGGCTGCAGCCTCTCTGAGACATGTCCCTGGGCACTCACTCCCCTCCTGGGTGGGGTCCTGCGCCTCTGGCAAGGTACCCTCCCCGAGGTCAGGGCGTAGTACCCCTTACTGGCTCTGGCTACAGGTTACGACCAGGGCACCATGCGAGTTGCTTGGCCAGTCCCAGCTCATGCTGATGCTGCTTTTTGCTGTCCTGTTGCTCCTTCTCTCAATTGTCCAACTCTCTCAGTTTCATCTCCCTCTCCCATTCCAGCCGCCTCAGCTCCAGGGATGGGGAGCTCCACCGGGAGGATCCCCAGCTGGCTACCGGGGTCAGGGTGCCCTCAGTATTCGCTGGGCTCCTCCCAGCCCCTCCCCTAGGCATAGGTAGGAGCGGTCTCAGGTTGCCCTCAGCAGCCATCTGACCCCTCCCAGCCGGGTTAGGACCGGGGCCCGCGCTGCATCTGCTGGGCTGCTTCTCTCAGAGACAGGGATTGGTGCATCGGAGCGATCCTTTTCCTCCAGCTGGGCAATCAGCTGTTCTTTGGTGAGCCTCCCAATGCGCAGCCCCCTCTGCCTGCTCAGCTCCACCAGGTCACTCTTAAGGCATTTAGCGTACATCTTCCTGCTGGCCACTCGCAGGCCTGGGTGCTCTCAGATCCCCACGGTTTCCAGGCGGACCCCCTAGTGTGCCAGCCCTTCTCCAGGTCACCACCTCTCTCCCGGGGTCAAGTCACAGACTTCTCTGCCCCTGAGACTGCTTGCCGTAGTGCCCAAGGGGACCCCGTTATTCTTTCAGTCTTTCTCACTGGTCACACACTCCAGGGGGTTAAGCGTAGCTCCTCCGCCCCCCGAAACCACTCCTCTCTGAATCTTCAGCACGCCAGGTCCCCGTCAATCCCCCGTCATTTTACTGCTCCCCAGTCACACTGCAGGAAGTGCCATCCACGGGATGCAGTAGATCCCACAGCTAACACCAGTTGTCATGAAGCGTGGGGGAGTCAGGGCCCTGTACCCCCACTTCCTGTGATTCACATCCACCGTGATTCTCAGCCAGCCAGTAGAACAGAAGATTTATTAGAGATGACAAGAATACAATCCAACCCAGAGCTTGTAGGCATAAACAGGACCCCTTTGTCAGGTCCTTCTGGGGGGGGCGGGGGGCGGGGGGAGAGCTTAGGCCCCCTTCTCTGGGGCTCTCCCCTAGCCCACTCCAAACTGAAAAACCCCCTTCAGTGTCTCACCCAGCTTCCCCCAGCTCCTCCTCCAGCCTTTGTCCAGTTTCCTTGGCAGAGGTGTTACCTCCCCCATCCCCCTCCTGGCTGAGGTTACAGGTTCTCAGGTCTCCCATCCCCAATGAAAAGGAGTACTTGTGGCACCTTAGAGACTAACCAATTTATTTGAGCATGAGCTTTCGTGAGCTACAGCTCACTTCATCAGATGTGAAACTCCCCTGCCACATTCCCAGGTCAACACTCCCTGCTCCCTGCTGCGTCACAGGGTGTCACATTTTCAAGCATTTCTCCATGAGGGCTAGAAACTTTTTTAAAACAAAAGCTAAGATTCTTGACTCCAGGAGCTAAGACATTAAGGAAAACATCAGTTAACACAAAACCTCCGCCAAAATTGGGAGAGTTGGGAACACTTGTAACTGCATTGACATCAGGGGAGTTATTGCTCATTTACATCAGTCTATGGGTGTCAAACTTATGTGACGGGGCGCCCACTGTCTGTGTCTGTAGTCGTTTACGCCCTCCCCCGCAACTACATGCCACTGCCCACTCTGAGGGCAGTGGAACTTACTTGATTGTACTACCCCCTAGTGGTTTCCATTGGAATAGCAGCACAAACAGGGGTTTTGCTAAAAGACAGGAATTTTGTGTGGTTCCTGTTACCTCCACTTAGCAGCTGAGGAAACTGAGGCATAGAGGTCAAGTGACTTGTGTGAGATCAACATTACATAGAAGTCCTGGGTGTAGAACCCAGGAGTTCTGATTCATAGTCCATTGCTCTGGAGAACACACCCTTCCCCTTATAATCCGGTTCCCATTCATTGTTTATTGCTATTTATTTTATTATGGTAATTCCCAGAGGCTGCACTCAAGGATTGGATCAGGGGGATGAGGTGGATGAGGCTTTCTTCCGGCAACTCACGGAAGTTACTAGATCGCAGGCCCGAAGCAGACTTCGACTCCCTCAGGGAACGGATGGCCAGGATCCCCTGGGGGACTAACTTGAAGGGGAAAGGAGTCCAGGAGAGCTGGCTGTATTTCAAGGAATCCCTGTTGAGGTTACAGGGACAAACCATCCCGATGAGTAGAAAGAATAGTAAATATGGCAGGCGACCAGCTTGGCTTAATGGTGAAATCTTAGCGGATCTTAAACATAAAAAAGAAGCTTACAAGAAGTGGAAGGTTGGACATATGACCAGGGAAGAGTATAAAAATATTGCTAGGGCATGTAGGAATGTTATCAGGAGGGCCAAATCGCACCTGGAGCTGCAGCTAGCCAGAGATGTCAAGAGTAACAAGAAGGGTTTCTTCAGGTATGTTGGCAACAAGAAGAAAGCCAAGGAATGTGTGGGCCCCTTACTGAATGAGGGAGGCAAACTAGTGACAGAGGATGTGGAAAAAGCTAATGTACTCAATGCTTTTTTTGCCTCTGTTTTCACTAACAAGGTCAGCTCCCAGACTGCTACGCTGGGCATCACAAAATGGGGAAGAGATGGCCAGCCCTCTGTGGAGATAGAGGTGGTTAGGGACTATTTAGAAAAGCTGGACGTGCACAAGTCCATGGGGCCGGACGAGTTGCATCCGAGAGTGCTGAAGGAACTGGCGGCTGTGATTGCAGAGCCATTGGCCATTATCTTTGAAAACTCGTGGTGAACCGGGGAAGTCCCGGATGACTGGAAAAAGGCTAATGTAGTGCCAATCTTTAAAAAAGGGAAGAAGGAGGATCCTGGGAACTACAGGCCAGTCAGCCTCACCTCAGTCCCTGGAAAAATCATGGAGCAGGTCCTCAAAGAATCAATCCTGAAGCACTTGCATGAGAGGAAAGTGATCAGGAACAGCCAGCATGGATTCACCAAGGGAAGGTCATGCCTGACTAATCTAATCGCCTTTTATGATGAGATTACTGGTTCTGTGGATGAAGGGAAAGCAGTGGATGTATTGTTTCTTGACTTTAGCAAAGCTTTTGACATGGTCTCCCACAGTATTCTTGTCAGCAAGTTAAGGAAGTATGGGCTGGATGAATGCACTACAAGGTGGGTAGAAAGCTGGCTAGATTGTCGGGCTCAATGGGTAGTGATCAATGGCTCCATATCTAGTTGGCAGCCGGTATCAAGTGGAGTACCCCAAGGGTCGGTCCTGGGGCCGGTTTTGTTCAATATCTTCATAAATGATCTGGAGGATGGTGTGGATTGCACTCTCAGCAAATTTGCGGATGATACTAAACTGGGAGGAGTGGTAGATACGCTGGAGGGGAGGGATAGGATACAGAAAGACCTAGACAAATTGGAGGATTGGGCCAAAAGAAATCTGATGAGGTTCAATAAGGATAAGTGCAGGGTCCTGCACTTAGGACGGAAGAACCCAATGCACAGCTACAGACTAGGGACCGAATGGCTAGGCAGCAGTTCTGCGGAAAAGGACCTAGGGGTGACAGTGGACGAGAAGCTGGATATGAGTCAGCAGTGTGCCCTTGTTGCCAAGAAGGCCAATGGCATTTTGGGATGTATAAGTAGGGGCATAGCGAGCAGATCGAGGGACGTGATCGTTCCCCTCTATTCGACATTGGTGAGGCCTCATCTGGAGTACTGTGTCCAGTTTTGGGCCCCACACTTCAAGAAGGATGTGGATAAATTGGAGAGAGTCCAGCGAAGGGCAACAAAAATGATTAGGGGACTGGAACACATGAGTTATGAGGAGAGGCTGAGGGAGCTGGGATTGTTTAGCCTGCAGAAGAGAAGAATGAGGGGGGATTTGATAGCTGCTTTCAACTACCTGAAAGGGGGTTCCAAAGAGGATGGCTCTAGACTGTTCTCAATGGTAGCAGATGACAGAACGAGGAGTAATGGTCTCAAGTTGCAGTGAGGGAGGTTTAGATTGGATATTAGGAAAAACTTTTTCACTAAGAGGGTGGTGAAACACTGGAATGTGTTACCTAGGGAGGTGGTAGAATCTCCTTCCTTAGAGGTTTTTAAGGTCAGGCTTGACAAAGCCCTGGCTGGGATGATTTAACTGGGAATTGGTCCTGCTTTGAGCAGGGGCTTGGACTAGATGACTTCCTGAGGTCCCTTCCAACCCTGATATTCTATGATTCTATGATTCTATGATACTATGGTTCTCATGGGAGACTTCAATCACCCTGATATCTGCTGGGAGAGCAATACAGCAGTGCACAGATAATCCAGGAAGCTTTTGGAAACTGTAGGGGACAATTTCCTGGTGCAAGTGCTGGAGGAACCAACTAGGAGCAGAGCTCTTCTTGACCTGCTGCTCACAAACCAGGAAGAATTAGTAGGGGAAGCAAAAGTGGATGGGAACCTGGGAGGCAGTGACCATGAGATGGTCAAGTTCAGGATCCTGATGCAGGGAAGAAAGGTAAGCAGCAGAATACGGACCCTGGACTTCATAAAAGCAGACTTTGACTCCCTCAGGGAACTGATGGGCAGGATCCCCTGGGAGAATAACATGAGGGGGAAAGGAGTCCAGGAGAGCTGGCTGTATTTTAAAGAATCGTTATTGTGGTTACAGGGACAAACCATCCCGATGTGTAGAAAGAATAGTAAATATGGCAGGCGACCAGCTTTGCCTTAACAGTGAAATCCTTGCTGATCTGAAACACAAAAAAGACGCTAACAAGAAGTGGAAGATTGGACAAATGACCAGGGAGGAGTATAAAAATATTGCTCGGGGATGCAGGAGTGAAATCAGGAAGGCCAAATCCCACCTGGAGTTGCAGCTAGCAAGAGATGTTAAGAGTAACAAGAAGGGTTTCTTCAGGTATGTTAGCAACAAGAAGAAAGTCAAGGAAAGTGTGGGCCCCTTACTGAATGAGAGAGGCAACCTAGTGACAGAGGATGTGGAAAAAGCTAATGTATTCAATGCTTTTTTTGCCTCTGTCTTCACGAACAAGGTCAGCTCCCAGACTACTGCACTGGGCATCACAGCATGGGGAGGAGGTGACCAGCCCTCTGTGGAGAAAGAAGTGGTTCAGGACTATTTAGAAAAGCTGGACGAGCACAAGTCCATGGGGCTGGATGCGCTGCATCCAAGAGTGCTAAAGGAGTTGGCGGATGTGATTGCAGAGCCATTGGCCATTATCTTTGAAAACTCATGGCCATCAGGAGAGGTCCTGGAAGACTGGAAAAAGGCTAATGTAGTGCCCATCTTTAAAAAAGGGAAGAAGGAGGATTGGGGGAACTACAGGCCAGCCAGCCTCACCTCAATTCCTGGAATCATGGAGCAGGTCCTCAAGGAATCAATTCTGAAGCACTTAGAGGAGAGGAAAGTGATCAGGAACAGTCAGCATGGATTCACCAAGGGCAAGTCATGCCTGACTAATCTAATTGCCTTCTATGATGAAATAACTGGCTCTGTGGATGAGGGGAAAGCAGTGGATGTATTGTTTCTTGACTTTAGCAAAGCTTTTGACACCGTCTCCCACAGTATTCTTGCCAGCAAGTTAAAGAAGTATGGGCTGGATGAATGCACTATAAGGTGGATAGAAAGTTGGCTAGATTGTCAGGCTCAACGGGTAGTGATCAATGGCTCCATGTCTAGTTGGCAGCTGGTATCAAGTGGAGTGCCCCATGGGTCGGTCGTGGGGCCGGTTTTGTTCAATATCTTCAAGGGTGCTGAGGGAGTTGGCTGATGTGATTGCAGAGCCATTGGCCATTATCTTTGAAAATTTGTGGTGATTGGGGGAGGTCCCGGACGATTGGAAAAAGGCAAATATAGTGCCCATATTTTAAAAAGGGAAGAAAGAGAACCTGGGGAACTACAGACTAGTCAGCCTCACTTCAGTCCCCAGCAAAATCATGGAACAGGTCCTCAAGGAATCCATTTTGAAGCACTTGGAGGAGAGCAAGGTTATCAGGAATAGTCAACATAGATTCACCAAGGGCAGTGGTTCTCAAACTTTTGTACTTGTGTCCCCTTTCTCATAGCAAGCCTCTGAGTGCGACCCCCGTTATAAATGAAGAACACTTTTAATTTTATTTAACACCATTATAAATGCTGTAGGCAAAGCTGGGTTTGGGGTGGAGGCTGACAGCTTGTGACCCTCCCATGTAATAACCTCATGACCCCCTGAGGGGTCCCAACCCCCAGTTTGAGAACCCCTGACCAAGCGCAAGTCATGCCTAACCAACATGTTTGCCTTCTATGATGAGATAACTGGCTCTGTGGATATGGGGAAAACGGTGGATGTGATATATCTTTCAGAGTAACAGCCATGTTAGTCTGTATTCGCAAAAAGAAAAGGAGTACTTGTGGCACCTTAGAGACTAACCAATTTATTTGAGCATGAGCTTTCGATGAAGTGAGCTGTAGCTCACGAAAGCTCATGCTCAAATAAATTGGTTAGTCTCTAAGGTGCCACAAGTACTCCTTTTCTTTTTGTGATATATCTTGACTTTAGCAAAGCTTTTGATACAGTCTCCCACAGTATTCTTCCCAGCAAGTTAAAAAAGTATGGATAGGATGAATGACTACAAGGTGAATAGAAAGCTAACTAGATTGTTGGGCTCAAAGGGTAGTGATCACTGGCTCAATGTGTAGTTGGCAACAGGTATCAAGCGGAGTGCCCCAGGGGTCGTTCCTGGGGCCGGTTTTGTTCAACATCTTTATCAATGATCTGGATGATGGGAATAATTGCACCCTCAGCAAGTTCGCAGATGACACTAAGATGAGGGGAGAGGTAGATACGTTGGAGGGTAGGGATAGGGTCCAGAGTGACCTAGACAAATTGAAGGATTGGGCCAAAAGAAATCTGATGAGGTTCAACAAGGACAAGTGCAGAGTTCTGCACTTAGGAAGGAAGAATCTCATGCACGGCTACAGACTGGGGATCGACTGGCTAAGAAGCAGTTCTGCAGAAAAGGACCTGGGGATTACAGTGGATGAGAAGCTGGATATGAGTCAGCAGTGTGCCCTTGTTGTCAAGAAGGCCAATGGCATATTGGGCTGTATTAGTAGGAGCATTGCCAGCAGATCGAGGGAAGTGATTATTCCCTTCTATTTGGCACTGGTGAGGCCTCATCTTGAGTACTGCGTCCAGTTTTGGGCTCCCCACTACAGAAGGGATGTGGACAAATTGGAGAGAGTCCAGCGGAGAGCAACAAAAATGATTAGGGGGCTGGAGCACATGACTTTGAGGAGAGGCTGAGGAAACTGGGGTTATTTAATGTGCAGAAGAGAAGAATTAGAGGGGATTTGATAGCAGCCTTCAATTACCTGAATGAGGGTTTCAAAGAGGATGGATCTAGGCTGTTCTCAGTGGTGGCAGATGACAGAACAAGAAGCAATGTTCTCAAGTTGCAGTGCGGGAGGTCCTAATGGATATTAGGAAACACTATTTCACTAGGAGGGTGGTGAAGCACTGGAATGGGTTCCCTAGGGAGGTGGTGGAATTTCCATCCTTAGTGGTTTTTGAGGCCCAGCTTGACAAAGCCCTGGCTGGGATGATTTAGTTGGTGTTGGTCCTGCTTTGAGCAGGGGATTGGACTAGATGACCTCCAGAGGTCTCTTCCAACCCTAATATTTTATGATTCTATGGCTAAGCAGAGATATGATTGAGGTCTGTAAAATCGTGACTGGTGTAGAGAAAGTAGATAAGGAAGTGTTTACTACTTCTCATAATACAAGAACTAGGGTCACCAAATGAAATTAATAGGCAGCAGGTTTAAAACAAATAAAAGTAAGTATTTCTTCACAAAACACACAGTCAACCTGTGGAACTCCTTGCCAGTGGATTATGTGAAGGCCAAGATCATAAGAGGGTTCAAAAAATAACTACATGAGTTAATGGAGGATAGGTCCATCAATGGCTATTAGCCAGGATGGACAGGAATGGTGTCCCTAGCCTCTGTTCGCCAGAAGCTGGGAATGAGCGATAGGGGATGGATCACTTGATGATTACCTGTTCTGTTCATTCCCTCTGGGTCACCTGGCACTGGCCACTGTTAGAAGACAGGATACTGGTCTTGATGGACCTTTGGTCTGACCCATTCTTATGTTCTTATGATCTTCAGTGGGATTCTACTTGTACCTAAACGAGGAGAATGAAGGTGAGAGAAGATTATAATGATCAATAGATGGCTCAGGTAGTTGTGCTCTCAGGAGAGCTTTGGGAGTTTGACCACTGGGAGAAATTCATGGGGAGAGAACTGCTATTCTGGGATGGACTCCACCTAAGCATGGAGGGAAATGGACTTTTGCAATGGAGCCTGGCACAACTGATTAAAAAAGCTTTAAACTAGCAACTCGGGGGAGATAGTTGGGAAATGTTCAGGTAATCACACCTGATTCTAACATTGAGAGGGAGGAAAATTAACTAGAAAGGATACAGCAATGGAGAAAGGAACAGCAGAGATTAGGAGAATGGACATTAAGAGGAAAGATAGTGCCCATACAAATGAAACTAACAGTCTGGTAGGTGATACTGGCAGTAGAATGACTATGCAATTGGGTGAGGAATGTGGGCGAAATGAAGCTGAAATTACTAAGATGTTTGTACACCAACTCAAGGAGCCTGGGTAGTAAAATGGAGGAACTAGAACTACTGTTGCAGGAAGTGAAATCAGATTCATAGATATTAAGGTCAGAAGGGACCATTATGATCATCTAGTCCGACCTCCTGCACAACGCAGGCCACAGAATCTCACCCACCCACTCCTAAAATAAACCTCTCACCTATGTCTGAGCTATTGAAGTCCTCAAATTGTGGTTTAAAGACTTCAAGGAGCAGAGAATCTTCCAGCAAGTGACCTGTGCCCCATGCTACAGAGGAAGGCGAAAAACCTCAAGGGCCTCTTCCAATCTGCCCTGGAGGAAAATTCCTTCCCGACCTCAAATATGGCGATCAGCTGAACCCTGAGCTTGTGGGCAAGATTCACCAGCCAGATACCGAAGAAAGAATTTTCTGTAGTAACTCATATCCCACCCCATCTAACATCCCATCACAGGCCATTGGGCCTATTTACCATGAATTGTTAAAGATCAATTAATTGCCAAAATCATCGTACCATCTCCTCCATAAACTTATTGAGTCTAATCTTAAAGCCAGATAGGTCTTTTGCCCCCACTGCTTCCTTTGGAAGGCTATTCCAAAACTTCACTCCTCTGATGGTTAGAAACCTTCGTCTAATTTCAAGTCTAAACTTCCCAATGGCCAGCTTATATCCATTTGTTCTTGTGTCCACATTGGTACTGAGCTTAAATAATTCCTCTCCCTCTCCGGTATTTATCCCTCTGATATATTTATAGAGAGCAATCATATCTCCCCTCAACCTTCTTTGGGTTAGGCTAAACAAACCAAGCTCCTTGAGTCTCCTTTCATAAGACAGATTTTCCATTCCTCGGATCATCCGAGTAGCCCTTTTCTGTACCTGTTCCAGTTTGAATTCATCCTTCTTAAACATGGGAGACCAGAACTGCACACAGTATTCCAGGTGAGGTCTCACCAGTGCCTTGTATAACAGCACTAACACCTCCTTATCTCTACTGGAAATACCTCGCCTGATGCATCCCAAGACCGCATTAGCTTTTTTCACGGCCATATCACACTGGTGACTCATAGTCATCCTATGATCAACCAATACTCCAAGGTCCTTCTCCTCCTCCGTTACTTCTAATTGATGCGTTCCCAGCTTATAATTAAAATTCTTGTTATTAATCCCTAAATGCATGACCTTACACTTCTCACTATTAAATTTCATCCTATTTACAAGGTCATCCAGATCCTCCTGTATGATATCCCGGTCCTTCTCTAAATTGGCAATACCTCCCAGCTTTGTATCATCCGCAAACTTTATTAGCACACTCCCGCTTTTTGTGCCGAGGTCAGTAATAAAAAGACTAAATAAGATTGGTCCCAAAACTGATCCCTGAGGAACTCCACTGGTAACTTCCCTCCAGATATTACAGGGATAACAGAAACATGATGGAATTTTAGTCATGACTGGCGCACAGATATTGAAGGGTATGTGCTGATCAGGAAAGACAAAAATAAAAGCAAAGGTGGTGGAGAAGCTCTGTATATTAATGATGAGGTAGACTGTCAAGAAATTAGAAGTGATGGAGTGGATAAGACAGAGTCTGGTTGGGCCAAAATCACTTTGGGAAGAAAGCTATGAGAGGTTCCCCTGGGATAGTGGTTGGGGTCTGCTACAGACCCCTGGATCTGATCTGGATACGGATAGAGACCTCTTTAATGTTTTTAATGAAATAAATACCACTGGGAATTGTGTGATTAAGGGAGACTTTAACTTCCCAGATATAGACTGGAGGACAAGTGCTACTAATAACGGTAGGGCCCAGATTTTCCTGGATGTGATAGCTGACAGATTTCTTCACTAAATAGTTACTGAACCAACAAGAGGTGATGCTATTTTGTTTGGTATTGGTAAGTAGTGAGGACCTCACAGAAGAACTGATTGTAGGGGACAACTTTGGTTTGCGTGATCATGAATTAATTCAGTTTAAACTAAATGGAAGGGTAAATAAAAATAGGTCTGCAACTAGTATCCTTGATTTCAAAAGGGCAAATTTTAAAACATGAAGGGAATTAGTTAGGGAAGTGGCCTGGACTGAAGAACTCAAGGATCTGAATGTGGAGGAGGCCTGGAATTACTTTAAGTCAAAGCATGCATCCCAAGAAAGGGGAAAAAATTCCTAGGGAAGGGTTACAGCCCAAACTGGATGAGCAAATACCTCAAATAGGTGATTAAGAGAAAGCAGAAAGCCTACAAGGAATGGAAGATGGGATGGATTAGTAAGGAAAGCTACCTCAAGGAGGTCAGAAGATACAGGGATAAACTGAGAACTGGCAAAAGCCAAGCTGAGTTGGATCTTGCAAAGGAAATTAAAACCAATAGTAAAAGGTTATCTAGCCATATAAATAAAAAGAAAACAAGGAAAGAAGAAGTGAAACCGCTAAGCACTGAGGATTGTGTGGAGATTAAAGATAATCTAGGCCTGGCCCAATGTGTAAACAAATATTTTGCCTCAGTTTTTAATAAGGCTAATGGAGAGCTTAGGGGCAGCTGCAAGGTGGCTAACGGCAACGAGGATATGAAGGTAGAAATTACCACATCCGAGGTGAAAGTCAAACTCACACTAAATTGGGGGCCCAGGTAATCTGTATCTGAGGATATTAAAGGACCTGGCACATAAAATTGCCAGCCCAATAGCAAGGATTTTTAATGAATCTGTAAACTCAGGGTTTGTACTCTATGACTGGAGAATTGCTAATATATTTCCTATTTTTAAGAAAGGGAAAAAAGGTGATCTGGAAACTACAAGGCCTGTTAGTTTGACCTCAGTTGTATGCAAGGTCTTAGAACAAATTTTGAAAGAGAAAGTCGTTAAGGACATACAGGTAAATGGTAATAAGGATAAAATACAACATGGTTTTACAAAAGGTAGATTGTGCCAGACCAACCTGATCTCCTTCTTTGAGAAGATAACTGATAGACAAAGGAAATGTAGTAGATCCAATCTACCTAGATTTCAGTAAGGCATTTGATATAATTCTACACGGGAAATTATTAGTTAAATTGGAGAAGATGGGAATTAATATGAGAACTGAAAGGTGGATAAGGAACAGGTTAAAGGGGAGACTAGAAGAGGTCATACTGAAAAGTGAACTGTCAAGTTGGAGGGAGGCTATTAGTGGAGTTCCTCAGGGATCTGTCTTGGGACCAGTCTTATTTTACATTTTTATTAATGATCTTGGCACAAAAAGTGGGAGTATGCTAATAAAATTTGCAGATGACACAAAATTGGGAGGTATAGCCAATATGGAGGAGGACTGGAATATCCTACAAGAAGATCTGGATTACCTTGAAAATGGGAGTAATAGAAATGGGATGAAAATTAATAGTACAAAGTGCAAGGTCATGCACTTAAGGATTTACAACATGAATTTTTGCTATAACCTGGGGACTTATCACTTGGAAGTGACAGAGGAGGAGAAAAACCTGGGTGTACTGGTTGATCACAGGATGACTGTGAACCGTCGATGTGATGCAGCTGTGAAAAAGGCTAATGCAGTTGTAGGATGCATCAGGTGAGGTATTCATAGATTCATAGATACTAAGGTCAGAAGGGACCATTATGATCATCTAGTCTGACCTCCTGCACAATGCAGGCCACAAAATTTCAACCACCCACTCCTGCGAAAAACCTTTCACCTATGTCTGAGCTATTGAAGTCCTCAGATCATGGTTTAAAGACTTCAAGGAGCAGAGAATTCTCCAGCAAGTGACCCGTGGCCCATGCTACAGAGGAAGGTGAAAAACCTCCAGGGCCTCTTCCAATCTGCCCTGGAGGAAAATTCCTTCCCGACGATATGGCGATCAGCTAAACCCTGAGCATATGGGCAAGATTCACCAGCCAGATACTACAGAAAATTATTTTCTGGGTAACTCAGATCCCACCAGTAGAGACAGGGAAGTGTTAGTACCATTATACAAGGCACAGGTGAGACCTCATCTGGAATGCTGCGTGCAATTCTGGTCTTCTGTGTTTAAGAAAGATTAATTCAAAGTGTAACAGGTGCAGAGATGGGCTACTAGGATGATCAGAGGAATGTAAAACCTACCTTAGGAGAGGAGACTCAAAGAGCTTGGCTTTTTTAGCTCAATCAAAAGACAGATGAGGGGAGATATGATTGCTGTCTATAAATACATCAGAGGGATAAATACCAAGGAGGGAAAGGCATTATTTAAGTCTAGTAGACCCTCAGAGTTACGAACACCAGAGTTATGAACTGACCAGTCAACCATACACTTCATTTGGAACCGGAAGTATGCAATTAGGGAGCAGAGACCACAAAAAAGCAAATACTATATAGTACAGTACTGTGTTAAATGTAAACTACTAAAAAAATAAAGGGAAATTAAAAAAAAGATTTGACAAGATAAGGAAACTTGTTTCATTTAAATTAAGATGGTTGAAAGCACGATTTTTCTTCTGACTAGTAAAATTTCAAAGCTGTATTAAGTCAATATTCAGTTGTAAACTTATGAAAGAACAACCATAACATTTTGTTCAGAGTTACAAACATTTCAGAGTTACGAACAACCTCCATTCCTGAGGCGTTCATAACTCTGAGTTTCTATTGTAGAGGGCCAATGTGGACACAAGAAGAAATGGATATAAACTAGCCATCAACAAGTTTTGTCTTGAAATTAGACAAAGGTTTCTAACCATCAGAGTGAAATTCTGAAACAGCCTTCCTAGGGGAGCAGCCAGGGATGGGGAAACCTGGCTTCAAGACTCAGCTTGATAAGTTTATGGAGGGGATGGTATGATGAGACTATCTGAAATGGTGTGTGTCTTATCTGCAACTGCTGGTAGCAAATATCCCCAATGGCTGGTGATGGGATGTTAGATGGGGAGGGCTCTGAGTTACTACAGTGACTTCTTTCCTAGGTGTCTGTCTATCTTGCCCACATGCTCAAGGTCTAACAGGTAGCCATATTTGGGGTGAGGAAGGAATTTTTCCCTGGGTCAGATTGGCGGAGGCCCTGGGAGTTTTTCAGCATGGGGCATGTCATAAATATAAAGGGAAGGGTAACCACCTTTCTGTATACTGTGCTATAAAATCCCTCCTGGCCAGAGGCAAAACCCTTTCACTTGTAAAAGGTTAAGAAGCTAAGATAACCTAGCTGGCACCTGACCCAAAATGATCAATGAGAGGACAAGATGCTTTCAAATCTGGAGTGGGGGGAACAGAGGGTTGGTCTGTCTGTGTGATGCTTTTGCCAGGAACAGATTAGGAATGCAGACTTACAACTCCTGTTAAGTTAGTAAGTAATCTAGCTAGAAATGTGTTAGATTTCCTTTTGTTTAATGACTGGTAAAATAAGCTGTGCTGGATGGAATGTATAGTCCTGTTTTTGTGTCTTTTTGTAACTTAAGGTTTTCCTAGAGGGATTCTCTATGTTCTGAATCTGATTACCGTGTAAGGTATTTACCATCCTGATTTTACAGAGGTGATTGTTTTACCTTTTCTTTAATTACAATTTCTTTTAAGAACCTGATTGATTTTTCATTGTTCTTAAGATCCAAGGGTTTGGGTCTGTGTTCACCTGTACAATTTGGTGAGGATTCTTATCAAGTCTTCCCCAGGAAAGAGGGTGTAGGGCTTGGGGGGATATTTTGGGGGAAGACGTCTCCAAGTGGGCTCTTTTTCTGTTCTTTGTTTAAAACGCTTGGTGGTGGCAGCATACGGTTCAAGGACAAGACAAAGTTTGTACCTTGGGGAAGTTTTTAACCTAAGCTGGTAAGAATAAACTTAGGGGGTCTTTCATGCGGGTCCCCAGAGTTTAGAGTGGGGTCACTTGCTGATTTAAACTTGTGTAAATGGTGAATTCTCTGTAACTTAAATCATGATTTGAGGATTTCAGTCACTCAGCCAGAGGTTAGGAGTTTGTTACAGGAGTGGGTGAGTGAGGTTCTGTGACCTGCGATGTGTAGGAAGTCAGAGTAGATGATCATGATGGTCCCTTCTGGCCTTGAAGTTTATGAGTCTGTGTTCTTAAAATCCTCCAATGACGGTGATGCCACAACCTCCCTGGGAAGCCTCTTCCAAAGCTTACCTACTCTTAGAGCTAGAAAGTTTTTCCTAATATCTAACCTAAATATAGAGTGCATCAGTCAATCTACTGAGCCTCTTCTAAAATTGACATATACTTTACAGAGCTTGTGTCCTGGCTTGGATGCACAACCCAGCTAGTGGATCTCACAAAGAAACAAATAATAGCCCAGGGCGGCATACATAGCAGGGGCAATGCTGGCCCTAGATTTATGCTGCTTAACTGAGACACAGGAAAGCCAAATAATTTGGACAATGTCACGTAGGAAGGTGGTAGTTGGACTGGAAACCAAACCCTGGAGTGCTCTTGTGCAATGCTGGTTGGATGTTGCCAGAAGACCCCAATATTAATTAATATTGCAGCAGTGCCAAGAACCCCAGCCATGGCCCAGGATCCCAGTGTGCTAGACTCTGTATAGAGACAGTCCCTCCCACAAAGAGCTGTCAGCAGAGCCACCCGGGGGGGAGCAAGTGGGGCAATTTGCCCCAGGCCTCAGGCCCCTCAGGGGCCCCCACGAGAATGTCTGAAGTCTGAGGTCTGAGACAGGGAAGGGGCCGGTAGCATAGCAAAGGGGGGAAGCGGGCAGCAGCCGCTCTCCCACTGAGCACAAGTGCCGCCTTTTAAATTTTTTGGCTCCTTTTTAATTTTTACTCACCCAGCGGCGCTCCGGGTCTTCGGCGGCATTTCGGCTGCGGGTCCTTCAGTGCCGCCGAAGACCCGGAGCGCGTGAAGGACTCGCCGCCGAAGACCCGCAGTGCTGCTGGGTGATTATAAGCGACTGGCACCTTTTTTTATGTTTGCTTCCCCTGTTTGCTCCACCTGGCTATGCCACTGGAAGGGCCCCCCGAAATTGCTTTGCCCCAGGCCCCCTGAATCCTCTGGGTGGCCCTGGCTCTCAGGCTAAATCAGAGGTGGGTAAACTATGGCCCATGGGCCACACCCTGAGCTCCTGGCTCGGGAGGCTAGTCCCCGGCCCCTCCCCCGCTGTCTCCCCTCCCCCGCAGCCACGCCACCGCGTGGGCAGTGGGGCTGCGAGCTCCTGCCGCTCTGAGCGACATGGTAAGGGGGCGGCAGTGGTGCGCGCTGCAGTGTGGGGGTTGGGTAGGGGGTCCTGGGGAGCAGTCAGGGGACAGGGGGTGGTTGGATGGGGTGAAGATTCTGGGGCAGTCAGGGGTCAGGGAATGGGGGGGGGGTTGGATTGGGTGTGGGAGTCCCGGGGTGCCTGTCAGGGGGCAGGGGTGTGGATAGGTCAGGGCAGTCAGGGGACAGGGATTGGGGGGGTTGGATAGGGGCTGGGATCCTGGGGGCAGGTGGTTTGGGGTGGGGGGTTCCAGGAGGGGGCGGTCAGGGGACAAGGAGCAGGGGGGGTTGGATGGGTCAGGGGTTCTGAGGGGGACAGTCAGGGGGTGGGAAGTGGGAGGGGGCAAGTAGGGGGCAGGGGCCAGGCTGTTTGGGGGGCACAGCCTTCCCTATCCGGCCCTCCATACAGTTTTGCACCCCGATGTGGCCCTCGGGCCAAAAAGTTTGCCCACCCCTGGGCTAAGTATAAAACAAGCAACAACAAATGGATATGGCCAGATAGGGCAATACAATGAAAAAGAGACAGTGTTGGTCAGCGTGATTCATAGATACTAAGGTCAGAAGGGACCATCATGATCATCCAGTCCGACCTCCTGCGCAACGCAGGCCACAGAATCTCACCCACCCACTCCTGCAAAAAAACCTCTCACCTATGTCTGAGCTACTGAAGTCCTCAAATCATGGTTTAAAGACTTCAAGGAGCAGAGAATCCTCCAGCAAGTGACCCGAGCCCCATGCTACAGAGGAAGGCGAAAAACCTCCAGGGTCTCTTCCAATCTGCCCTGGAGGAAAATTCCTTCCTGACCCCAAATATGGCGATCAGCTAAACCTAGAGCATATGGGCAAGACTCACCAGCCAGATACCCAGGAAAGAATTTTCTGTAGTAACTCAGATCCCACCCCATCTAATAGGTAGTGCTGTTTACAAACATTTGTTCAAACATCCTATGGCTGTTCAGTCCAATCACCTTCATAGCCCTTCTTATTTGCTATTCTTGGCCATTCATGGCTGATGAGGATTGGTCATGAGCATTTGCAGAACGGCGGTTCTTCCTGCAGAGTCTCCTTTTGTTTAAAAATATTAATGAGCAAACCAGGGTATATATTATCGCTTTTTTGAAAAATTACAGTCATCTAATCAGGGACAAGAAACGACGTCATGTGACTTAAATAACCCCCTCAGTCACAAAGTGCCTCATCAGCCAGCACACCCCCTTGTGACTGGGTATGACCTTGTGGGGTCTTCTGCTCCATGGCCCTCACCAGGCAGCCATCCAGGTCTGCTGATAGTTCACTTTACCTTGTGATTCCGTCCTACAGCCAGACCACATCCCTTTAGGGGTTGTCATAACCATACAGCTAAGGGTAACCTAGAATTCCTCCTTACCTGTAAGGGGTTAAGAAGCTCAAATAACCTGGTTGGCACCTGACCAAAAGGACCAATGGGGAAAAAAGATACTTTCAAATCTGCGCAGGGGGAAGATAAGGCTTTGTTTGGGCTCTTTGTTTGTGTGTTCACTGGGGAAGCAGAGAAGCATCAGGTCAGAAAACTCCTTCTCCTAAAATCATCCTAAAATGAGTCTCAATAGTTCAAAAAGAGTAAGTAAATAAGGCAAGGCACGATAGATTATCTTTTGTTTTTAGCTTGTGAATTTTCCCTGTGCTAAGAGGGAGGTTTATGCTTGTTTTTTTGTAACTTTGAAGTTTTGCCTAGAGTGGAATCCTCTGTGTTTTGAATCTGATTACCCTGTAAAGTTACCTTCCATCCTGATTTTACAGAGGTGCTTCTTTTACTTTTTTTTCTTTATAAAAAAGTTCTGTTTTTTAAGAATCTGGTCTCAAGCCTCCCCAGGAAAGGGGGTGAAGGGGCTTGGGGGGGATATTTTAGGGAAACAGGAACTCCAAGTGGTTCTTTTCCTGAATCTTTGTCTAACTCACTTGGTGGTGGCAGCAGTACCCATCCAAGGACAAGATAGGATTTGTGCCTTGGGGAAGTTTTTAACCTGAGCTGGTAGAAATAAGCTTAGGGGGTCTTTCATGCGGGTCCCCACATCTGTACTCCAGAGTTCAGAGTGGGGAGGGAACCCTGACAGGGGGGAATAAGAGTCCAACTCAAAAAAGAGTCCACTGCCTCAGAGCAGATCTTTGGTCTGAATCCTGATCCCTTAGTACTTCTAGACCTTGTATCTGGGTCCTCCATGCAGGACCCCACCTCCCATCCCCTTCCCTTGGTGAGCCTGTAGGGACCCAGTCCCTGCCTCCACCCTGGATTCAGCCCAGAGACCCAGCAAGTGGGTTTTCTGCCTCATCAGCCCTCTTTCTTTTTCCCTCAGCTACTTCCTGAACCAGCCCAGCTTGGGTGCAGGGGCTCGCCTTGTCTGCATCCTGCCCTGGGGCGAGGCTCGTGGTCTCAGCCGCTGCCACAGCCAGGGATGCTGGAACCGTTTTTATAGTGCGGGTGCTGAGAGACTTGAAACCAAACTGTTAATGATGGAAACCATTTCAAGCCAGGGGGTGCGGCAGCAAAGCATGAAAACCAAACTAACAGCAGTAGAGCCCAGCACCATGCCTCCTGTCCCACCAGCGGCCTGGCCATCGTACTGCACCCGCTGTGTGCAGGAGCCTGACAGCAGCTGGGCTCCCCTCTGGGAGCTGAGGGGTAGAGGCCTGATGCCCTCCCAGGGCTGGGGTCCTCTGAGCTGGGCTTCTCCCTGGTAAGCATCTCCTCCAAACCTGGCATCAGTCACAGGTGTGCAGGGCGGGGCTGCCCGATCCCATGGCTGCTCTTTAACCCCTTCCTACCTGCTGTGGGGTGTCTGTACCGCATCAGACCCTCCCACTCCAGCAAGAGTCAAACAGTGCTCAGCGAAAGTTTGTTTGCACACATACAAAGTGAATATGTAAATCATATGTTGCATCCGCTGAAGTGAGCTGTAGCTCACGAAAGCTTATGCTCAAATAAATTGGTTAGTCTCTAAGGTGCCACAAGTCCTCCTTTTCTTTTTGCGAATACAGACTAACACGGCTGTTACTCTGAAACATGTAAATCACAGGCAGTGACTCATTCCTCTATAGAAAGAAGGGCTCCATCTGGCAGCAAATTTACGTACAATGAATAATTTGAGCAACTATGCAGGTAGGCGTAGCTATTCCTGAAAGAGTCCACGTGCGGACAAGCCCTCTTACTGATGTTGCTTATTCCTGTATGGGAAGGAGAATAAGTTGTACTGGTATAAGGCAGCTTTATACCAGTATAACTGTATCCACACATGGGATTGTACTGGTATAACTATATGAAATCGCTTCCCTAGCCAACATAGTTATACTAGTACAAAATCTGTCTGGGCCAGCCTAAGACAATCTCTTTGAAGTCATGCAGGAGGGTTTAACCCTATATCTTCTCTTATTTTTCATTGGCAGCAATGGATCTACAGTATTTTACACTAGCTGAGGATCTGGCCCACTGTGTGTAGCAACTATGGCTAGGATACGAAGTCTGAGGAACTTATTTTGAAAGCCATTTAGTTCGACCTTTTAGAAAGGTCGTGTGTGAAAGAGGGTTGTAGTTCTAGGTCCCTGGCTCCTGGTATTGACTTACCGCAGGACTTCCTTCACCAATAGCTAGAGTTAACAAAAGGACTCCAGCCTCTCTCCCTACAGGCTAATGGTACCCTACATTATTCCTTCAGCAGTGAGCTATTTCTACCCACAGTGCCAGGGTAAAAAGAATGGCATTTGGGGAGAAAATTAGGGTCAGGCTTTCCAATGTCACTGAAGGTTAGAGCAGGTGATCACGATGGATAGGTTAAACAAGGCTTTCATGAAGTAGTAGATGGTCAGTTTATTGTCCTTGGAAACTTCTGTTACCGATGGACTATAGCAAAAAAGAGGTGTCTGGGAAAAGAACTAAGTTCTAATAAGGGGCATGGGAGTGTCTATTTGCTTTGAAATAAAAAAACAGTAAGAAAGTAAAGAACCCAAATAGCACTCACTAGTGCAGAACAGCCAGCACGTGTTCATCACTAACAGCCCTGGCCATGTTTGGGCAGCTCAGGAGATGCCGCACTAAGAGCAGCTTTCCCTCTGCCTTACCTGAGGCCCAGCATGAGTTCTGTCTACCATCGACTTGGGGCAGCGAGCCCTTGGCTCCAGAATTCACTTCCATCGGTTGAAGAGAGACCACATTTGTTGATTAGTAATGCTCCTCTTTTCTGAGCCAATCCATGGACAAATGATTGGAGGGGGAGAACTGGGTGCATGTAAAGGAGACAGGGATGATGTTTGTTACATTCCTTAGCTGTGTTACCCAGGGTTTTCAGAACCCAAAGCAGTGGTAACTTAACTGTTTCACTCCAGGCAGTGTCAGGAATAAATCAGTGGGAACACAGCGCTTCTGGCTGATGAAAAATTGTTACAAGTAAGCAAGCTCTTACCTAAAAACTACAATTTATTAGATTTAAGCACACTAGAACATAAGCAATAGGTTCAGAACACCCCAAATCATTACCTAGAATTTGAGATGGTGTTGAGTAGTTCACAGCAGGGCCGCGATGGCCGGTCACTTCCCTGCTGGGGAGTATGGTTTCAGAAAAGTCTCTCAGGATCCTTTCAGAGAACTGCTCCAAAGTACACTCTATTGTCTAGCCTTTTTATAATTAATTTTTACAAAACATACAGCTCATAAGGACACATCATAATGTCATCACCTCTCCTGACTTCAATAAACTACTTATCAACAAACATTCCTAACAATAAGAACGGGGAGTACTTGTGGCACCTTAGAGACTAACAAATTTATTTGGGCATAAGCTTTCGTGGGCGAAAACCCACTTCATCAGATGCATGGAGTGGAAAATAAAGTAGGAAGATTTTTTATATATATACACACACACACACAGAACATGAAAAGATGGGGGTTGCCATACCAACTCTAATGAGACAAATCCATTAAGGTGGTCTATTATCAGCAGGAGAAAAAAACTTTTGTCGTGATAATCAGGGTGGCCCATTTCAAACAGTTGACAGGAAGGTGTGAGTAACAGTAGAGGAAAAAATTAGCACAGGGAAATAGTTCACAAAACTATTTCCCCATGGTTCCCCCTCTACTGTTACACCTTCTTTTAACATCACTGTTAAAAACCTGTGCCTTATTTCTAAGTGTTTCCTAAGCTAGATCAGAAAGCAGCTCTTTCAGAAAGGCCAGTCTGGATTTGAAGACATCAAGAGATGGCAAATCCATCATTTACCTTTGGCATTGGTTCCAATCACCATCACTGTTAAAAACCCGTGACTTATTTCTAAGTGTTTCCAAAGCTAGACCAAACCAAGATCAAGCCTGTCTTGTGCCATAATAAGGCCTGTTCCCTAAACATTCCCTGTGCAGGAATTTGCACACTTAAGTTTATTGTCTTAAAGGAGCCCTGCAAAAGATTTTTAAAAAGCTGGGTTTGTGCCTCTTTAATGGATAAAGGGGTGGTGTCAAATAAAAGATAAGGGATGTGTAGGTGAGGGCTTTGCTTGTTTTTTGTTATGTTAGAAATACCACCTTTGGACTGCACTTTGCTGAAGGGGTCTCTGAGGGTGTGTCTGGCAAACCCTGATACCTCAGGCCATGTCTACATTGGGGTTTAGCACTGGTCTAGAAATAGACTGTAGCATACCCCCCTTTCCCCGCAACACTGGTGCAAGTTACTATTCATACTAGTGCAGCACATTTATGCTAGGGATTAGCAACATCCTGGAGTCTGCCTGCACCCTGCCAGTTAAGAGAAAATGGTTAAGGAATGCTTTAGAGGGGGATTTTTTAAAAAAAGTGTTATTGGGACTATTTTTGTATCCTTCCACCAAGGGCCATATTTACATGATTTACAACTGTTAGGAAAATCTGCAGGAGCTACAGGGTGGAGGCTCAGCTCCCAGAATATTGGACTACAGAAAGGCGCTGGTACTGTGCTGAGAGGGATCCATAAAAGCCTGCTAATGAAAGCCAGTAACAAAAGCTTGAAGGCCCTTCTGGGGCTAGAAATGTGCTGGGTCCCCAGCAGGACACTGAGGACCTCCCCTTTCTGGAGCTAAGAAGATCTCAGTTCCTAGTTCTGTGAGGTCACCAGGTAACAGAGTCCAAAAGCCATGACAGTCTGGTTTCTATACAAGCCATTACTGGCCTGGGGTTGTTTGGCCTGACCTGGCTTTTGAGCAGGGGGGATTTGTGCGGGGGGGGGGGGCAGGAGGGAGGAGAAGAGGGAATTCCACGTAAGGAAAGTGGAACATTTTCGCAGGCAGGTCTTCAAGCAGCAGCAGCGGTTTTGCAGCTGCTCAGAGGTTTGGAATCTTCCAAGCATGAAAAATAAATGTGTTACTTGGCGAAAAACAAAAAAACTTCAAATCCAGACTCCAGCGAGAGACTGTTGAATTGGAATTCATTTGCAAATTGGTTACAATTAACTTAGGCTTGAATAGAGACTGGGAGTGGCTAAGTCATTATGCAAGGTAACCTATTTCCCCTTGTTTTTTCCTACCCCCCCCCCCCAGAAGTTCTCGTTAAACCCTGGATTTGTGCTGGAAATGGCCCACCTTGATTATCATACACATTGTAAGGAGAGTGATCACTTTAGATAAGCTAAAAGAAAAGGAGTACTTGTGGCACCTTAGAGACTAACCAATTTATTTGAGCATAAGCTTTCGTGAGCTACAGCTCACTTCATCGGATGCCTTTAGATAAGCTATTACCAGCAGGAGAGTGGGTTTGTGTGTGTTGGGGGGGGGAGAAAACCTGGATTTGTGCTGGTAATGTCCCAAGTTGATTATCATACACATTGTAAGGAAAGTGATCACTTTAGATAAGTTTCAAAGTAACAGCCCTGTTAGTCTGTATTCGCAAAAAGAAAAGGAGTACTTGTGGCACCTTAGAGACTAACCAATTTATTTGAGCATAAGCTTTCGTGAGCTACAGCTCACTTCATCGGATGCATACTGTGGAAAGTGTAGAAGATCTTTTTATACACACAAAGCATGAAAAAATACCTCCCCCCACCCCACTCTCCTGCTGGTAATAGCTTATCTAAAGTAATCACTCTCCTTACAATGTGTATGATAATCAACTTGGGACATTTCCAGCACAAATCCAGGTTCCCCCCCCCAAACCCACTCTCCTGTTGGTAATAGCTTATCTAAAGTGACCACTCTCCTTACAATGTGATAAGCTATTACCAGCAGGAGAGTGGGGTGGAGGGAGGTATTTTTTCATGCTTTGTGTGTATAAAAAGATCTTCTGCACTTTCCACAGTATGCATCCAATGAAGTGAGCTGTAGCTCACGAAAGCTCATGCTCAAATAAATTGGTTAGTCTCTAAGGTGCCACAAGTACTCCTTTTCTTTTTGCGAATACAGACTAACACGGCTGTTACTCTGAAACCATCATCATTGCTGTGTACCAGTATTAAATTGTTTGTTTAAAACTTATACTGTGTGTGTATATATACACAGCCTTTGTCTGGTGAAAAAAATTTCACTGGAACCTAACCTCCCCCCCATTTACATTAATTCTTATGGGGAAATTGGATTCACTTAACATCGTTTTGCTTAAAGTTGCATTTTTCAGGAACATAACTACAATGTTAAGCGAGGAATTACTGTATAAACCCATCTGCATGTTAGGCATGGGATCCCACTGATGTCCCATACAATACAAACCACACTGTCAATGCTTAGAACTGACTCACCTTGACCAACCAGGTGAGAAGGCCCTGGGGCCTGCAGGAATCAGAGCAGCAATAAAAGAGACAGACAAAGCCTCAAACCCAATAACAAGTATTTTATTTCAATTACAATAAGCGCCACAATGAATGTTGAAAAAACAGTTACAAAAAAATCCCTCCTTTAACATATAAATAGTAAAAATCCCTAAAAGTCCTTCCCTTTGTCTAAAGTAAGATGGTGCCCCTTGTTGGAGGAAAACAGACTGGAACCCGTTACTGTCAGCAGTTTCCTGTTAAAATCTAGGAGAGAATATTGAGCAGCCCACAGTCTCTATAGGCTCTTTCCAGGCCAGCTCCCTTGATGTCTTGGAAGCACAGACTGAAGGGACTGGCTTCCTTTGCTCAAATGGAGGCTGTGCTCTGAAAGCTCACAGTCCTGACCTCCCTGTTCCCTTTCAGCTCTTTGAGTTGACAGCACATCTTGAAGCGATCATCGGGTTCCTATACTCCAGTAACCCATCCCAGATTGGTTTAACTGTGAGACTAGACTGCCTGGGAGGAGCACACAGGGTTACATGACAGACAGCAGAAGAAATCATCCCAAGGCTGGCACTGGGTGAGATGCTAGGACTCTGCCTAACAAATCTGCTGTGTGAAAGGCCTCAAGCCACCTAGTGAGCCACAGAGCTCTCCCAGCACTGAGCCCCGCTCCGTGGGCTCACCTTGAGTAGTTTGCTTCGGAAAATCCTCCCTGCTCTGCACTGGAAGCTGTGAGGAAAGAAAGGGGCAGACATGGAAAAAAATTCCCCTAGCAATGCAGAAGAGCCACATGCAATGCTGGACAACTTATCTGGCCACGGTGCCCAAGCCCACAGGCTCACATGCAGAGAGCAGGTAGTGTTGTGGCAATCCTGTGGCTAGGAGACTGCCAGACAGGAATTTAACAGAAGCCCATGGGGTGGGCCTGAAACGAGGCCATGGCTTTTAGGGAAGAGACAGGAACACAGCAGGAGTTACTCTGCATTCATGATCTGAAATCTGGACAAATGCATTGCCTAGGAGCAGACGAGGCTCTTCATAGCTAAGCCTACTCTTGGTCGCTCATGGCCTATTTTCAGCACTGTGAAGCACCTGCCCCTCATGCTGAACGAAATGGGTACGGTGGGTTCTTGGTTCCTCTAACTATCAGGCCACAGGCTTCTAGGCTCATTAGGCATACTTGAAAGAAAACCTGCCCCACTTGCCCCAGCAAGACCATCAGATCTGTGCCTCTGCCCATCCAGAATGACTCTTCCAGCCCCTGCCAGATCTCCATTTAGAAGGGGGTGGGGACTAGCTCTTCCATCTCCCAGACAGCTGAGAGACATCCAGCCTCTACAGTCCTACAATGTGCTTAACCTTTCCCAGCTTGCAGGGCACTGGGGTTCTCTTGCATGTAGCAATGACTATGGCGAGCCTGGCTAATACCTGCAACACAGTAAGTAGGCCAACCTGTGACCCAGCCTTCTCAGTATCAGAATCAATTGAGGACTCCAGCTCCACAGTGCTCACACCAATGGCTACTTTCCAACGTCTTGCTTATGGGAAAGGAGGCATTTCAACTTGGAAGAATCCAAGGAAGCGGCAATGAATGGGACTGGATGGAAATAAGAAGAAAGGGAGCGAGATGAAGTAAGTCAGAGAGACTTGAACAAACTGTTTTCCCTGGGGGCCATGGCACCAAGAGCTCCCCCATCACCTTCCTTCCATAGCTCTTGGAGGTTTAATGCTTTTTGGATTCCCTTTTTCCCATTCAAGATTGGGATTTGTGCAGACTCTGAGCCCGGAAATGTGGGCTGAACTCCATGCTGGAGCAAACGTGCATATACTCAGGCTGTTGTGCCAGTCCAGAGGGACGAGGCTGCTTTCACAGCTGAAACTGAACATTTGTAAGGCCCTGGAAGGGCTCTAGGCTGGATTTGTCATTGGGCACTACCCAGGGTGGTGCATAGCCAACATCCACCCCTCTCTGAGGTTACTGATTCCCACCCTTTTTTCCTATGGATTGCCACTGTGCACAGAAGAGGTAAGACTGGCAGTCCACCAGGCAGTCGAGGGATGCGGGGGGAGAGGGGGGATTTTGTGGCTGGGATGGTAGAGGAATGCCCAAGGAACCACCACATTCCACATGATCTCCACCAGCCCAGGGACCATGGGGTCCTGTGGTTACAACTATGCCCTTATGGAGCTGCTCAGAGGGGATGCTAGCAGTATTGTTAAATAACTGGCCAGCTGTTTACACAGGAGAGAGGCCTCAGCTGTCATAGGACCGTGAGCTGTCTGAACAGAGCCGTTTCCCCAGCCTGCCAGCCAAACAGCAAAACCCAAGGAGACTTACATCTGTACCTGACCAAAGCTACACTGTGCAAGGCGGGTTTCAGCAGTAATAATGATGACATGCAGAAGGTTGGTCTATGCTTGGGCTGTTCTAAAGCAGTAAGACAAAGAGAGAGCTCATAATTTAATAATCTAGTGCAGCCGGCTGCCTTCCTCTCCCTTTGTATCCAGAAGTTAAAGATGGCCCAAGAAGGTTTAAAGTTACAATGCAGCTTTTACTATACCCAAGTACAGCTGCCTGGAGACAAGTTAGGTGGTGGTTGGGATCCCAGTGTATCCAAGTCACAGCGTGCTGCTCTTAGCTTGCTGCAGGGGGCAGGAGAAGAGAGAGGAAACACCTTGTCACCAACTCAAGACAGATGGAAAGTTTATAGAATGAATGAATCTCTCTTTGGTTTCCTGTTCTGAGAGACTTTTTGTAATGGACCTTGTACATCAGCAGAGCTTAATATTGCTTCCAAGACCTGCAAGCATTTGCCTGCAAATAAAGCTCTAGAGATATGTTCAGGGCCTGTCACCCAACGATAAGTGCATGCACCTCTTTCATGGCACTTACCCTCACCGTCTTCCACTGCTGCTCAATTCCAGCTAGCTACAGCTGGCTATTGCCGTCCTGGCTCTGAACAGACTCTTCCAACTGTGCACTGGACCAGTGTCCACAACGGACTAGAAGGGCAGTTCTTCAATCTTGTTAGCGACCCCAGGGGTTCAATAAGAATCCTGGTCTCCAGGGCTGCAAAGTTAATTTGTTGCCTCAGTGACACCCTTCGGTCTCCTGTGTTTCAGTGGAATGGTCTCTGCTGAAATTCTCATATCTAGTTGCACTACTTTTTAAAAAAAGTAATAAATATACTAATCCTTTTGCTTAAGAAAAAAAGGCTTTTAAATGCATTTTCCCTGAACTTTTCCAGTGTATTTCATAATGTTCAAAAATATTTTCCCAAAAATATATTTTAAAATATTTTACACACACACACACATATATATATATGTATATATATATATATATATATATATATATATATATATGCACATGTGTCTCTGGAGAGATTAGCGTATGTTGGACATATTTCGATACACAGTCAAACCAGTTATCACTTTCATCAGTGGGTCTCCCTTTATCAATTAGAAAAAGTCTTCAAGCCTGTGACAGGACAGGGGCTTAACTGTGTATGTGTAAATATGGGTCAAGGCATACAGACACATGCATATATACACACACCCTATGCAAGGTTTTAAAAAAAAAAGACATTTCACAAGTGAGTGAGATTAAGAAAGGTTTTCACAGTAGATAGAATCGCAGATGATACCTAGAGCTCAGGGATCCATTCCTGCTGAGAGTTTGACAGTTCGTTGAAAGAAGAAACTGCCCTTTGAGCAGAAAGCCTGGGAAATTCAATTCTTGATGAAGGAACAATAAACCAAAAGTTGGTTTCCACTATTTCCTGGTCCTTTTCTTTTCACCATACTTCACACTTCTTCTGGGGGTTCATAGGGGAGCCGGGAGGACAGTGGAAGTGCTCAGAGAACTCTTTGGAGTTGGAGATGGTACCAATGACGCGGAAACGTGATGGACTGTGGGGGTCAGTGATGAGTCCTTCGTGGGAGCTCTCCGGGGTGCGAACCGAACACCAGACCTGCAAATGCAAGGGAATAGGAGTTAGCTCAAGGGCTTCATTATAGCTGAAAAGTGTCTCTGTCCCAGCTATCATGACATATGGAAATCACAGATCTTCTTAAATAGGAGGAGTTTATTATAGGAAACAACAACTATTGATACAAACAAGTTTCCATGAAGCTTGAGTCCCAACTTGGTCTCCCTTGTTTACAAGCAACCACACACTGGATCCACACATTGCACACACATCTGGAGGATGAATAGTATATTGTAAGTAACCTTATCATTACACCAGCAAAGGGGCTTCACCCAGAGACTTCAGCAACCTGAAGTTGTTCTATCTGCAGGAGTGTATATCTTACTTTGCTGCAAAATGAGCATTATACTTGTCAAAATGCATCAAACAGCTGGCTTGTCGAGTCTGTTATCTTGCCTTTTACCAGATGCTTTATAGCAGGGGTGGCCAATCTGTGGCTCCGGAGCCACATGTGGCTCTTCAGAAGTTAATATGCGGCTCCTTGTCTAGGCATCGACTCCGGGGCTGGAGCTACCAGCGCCAACTTTCCATTGTGCCAAGGGGTGCTCACTGCTCAACCCCTGGCTCTGCCACGGGCCCTGCCCCCACTCCACCCCTTCCTACCCCCTCCTTTGTGCCTGCCATACCCTCACTCTTTCCCCTCTCCCCCGAGCCTCCTGCATGCCATGAAACAGCTGATTGGGAGGTGCGGGGAGGTAGGGGGAGGCACTGATCGGTGGGGCTGCCAGTGGGTGGGAGGCGCTGGGAGTGGGTGTGGGGGGAGTTGATGGGGGGCTGCTGATGTATTACTGTGGCTCTTTGGCAATGTACACTGGTAAATTCTGGCTTGTTTTCAGGCTCAGGTTGGCCACCCCTACTTTATAGGAAGGCAGGCTTTCCACACTGACTGTAATGCATCTCTCTCTTCACAATACATCAAGACTAATATTTGCTGCACTCCTCTGCCATTTGAGGGGTCAGGAATCAGGGCCTGCAGCACAGCCGTCTCTGGGCAACCTAATGAGTGCAGCTGACCTGTAGGAAATTGCTTAATTGGCTATGCCACCTGATTGACTGGAGAAGTCAGCAGATTGGCTCGTAAGCCTAACAGCAGCAGCAGTTCAGTGGTTGCTCAAAGCACTGGCCCATGACTGAGATAGCTCCTGCCTTCCCTGACTCCAGGTAATCCAGTTTTGACCCTCAGCTTTGGTTCCTGACTCCTGCTCTGACACTAAGCTCTGACCTCTGGTTCATGATTCCTACTGTGACCCTCGGTCTGATTGCGCACATCTCAGTCACTCATGTGGGGACTCAGTTCAGGAAAAGGAATGCCCTAGACCTTTGAAGGGGGTTTGGGAGGAGGTGAAGATGGGAGGGGCACTGCCACCCTACAATCATAGAATCATAGAATATAAGGGTTGGAAGGGACCCCAGAAGGTCATCTAGTCCAACCCCCTGCTCGAAGCAGGACCAATTCCCAGTTAAATCATCCCAGCCAGGGCTTTGTCAAGCCTGACCTTAAAAACCTCTAAGGAAGGAGATTCTACCACCTCCCTAGGTAACGCATTCCAGTGTTTCACCACCCTCTTAGTGAAAAAGTTTTTCCTAATATCCAATCTAAACCTCCCCCACTGCAGCTTGAGACCATACAAAGTGGAGTCTGCTGTAAATTGCATTCCTGCTAACCCAGCAGCTGGAGCCACTGCTATTCCCCAGCTCACACAGTGCACCTGGAGACAGAACAAAGGGTTGTGGGATGGCAGAGACTCACCTGGGCGAATCCCACAAAGAAGAGCTGGTTGTTGGAGAGGCCAAGTGTTGGCAAAGCCTCCTCATTCCCATTCTTCTTCACCCAATTTTGATAAGCCTGTAGGCAGGAGAGAACAGAGGCTAACCTGCATCAGTAGAAGTACATAGTGGATGGAGTTAGAGGATGAGAGACACTCCCACTGCCTTGTGGGGGTACAAAATGCTGGTCCAGCTAGCCATGGGGGCATTAACCCTTAATGGACTAAACCAGTCCAGTCTCCATGGCACATGCTGGCAGGGAGGGAAATGTCAGCATTGCAGGAGTCTCCCCTGTGCCCATTTTCCATTTGGTCACAGAAAGCCAGAGACAAATCTAAGACAGCCTTAGGGGCTGTGAAGGGAAGAGAAAGCACAAAATAAACCCACCACTAGAGCTGAGTAAATAATTGACTTTTGGTTCAGGGGCTGACATGAAAAATCTAAAACAAAAATCTTTTCGGGTTGAATGAAATGTATCATTGAACTCTAAAGAATTTCCCCCCTAAATTTTTTGTTGTGGCTAGTTTTTGGGGATTATTTACCTTTAAAAAAAATCTAGCTAAATTTCAACATGAAGCATCAGTCAAACTGCTTTGTTTAGAAAACGCTGAAATGAACCGATTTGACTCTTTCATTTGTTTTCAGCTGAAACTATTTGCCAAATCTGAACCAAATCTGTGAATAATTTTGGTTGACCCAAAACTGTATTTTTTGGCAAATAAATGATTAATCCAAAAAGTTTTTCCTAGCTGTACCCGTGACACCCAGGATTATGTCTGGCCTACAGGAAACAAATCAGAATGGGGATCCATTGAGGTAGTGTGACATGTCAGAGTTGCACAGGGAGAAACTTGTATCCAGTCAAGGCAGACTCATCACCTCCTACCACATTTGCTACATTTGCCATTGCCAATGGGAGGATCTGGAGAGGAGTTAAAGCCTCTTCCAGTTAAAATGGTCAGGTTCTTTCTTCCCCTGAATCTCCTTCAAAAGCCCTCTCCTGCACATCCACCCTCTATGGGCTGTAGATTGTCAGGTCTACAATTTCCTGGTCCAAGGACAGCAGATCCCAAATCCAAGAGTCACCTGAAGACTTATATATGGTCATGGCCCACCCCCTTCCACAGATAGGACAGTGCCTAGAAAAGGAGCTCAGAATTTTACACTTTCTTAGAGCAATTCACCTTGCCATCACTGTACTACCAGGAATCTCTCTCCAGCTATAGCATCAGGGGAAAGTCTAGGACTACAAAAGGATCCACACAGCCATGGCTACAAAGAGAGATATCAGACTGTGCCTGTACTAGACTCCTACCCGATACGCAGCTTTGAGGCCCCCATTGTCAGCAATGTTCTCTCCCAGCGTGTGTTTGCCATTCACTGCCTCGCCGTTCACAGTGTAGCTGCTGTACTGTTCCACCATGCACTCAGTCTGCTGCTTGAAGGCCTCCACAGAGGAGTTCTTCCACCAAGGCCGCAGATTTCCATCTTTATCATACTCCCGCCCTGCAGAGGAGCAGACCAAGTGAAACACTGGAACTAGAAGATACTTCATCTGAGACGGCCTTTGGCAGAACCAAGCCTGTGTGTGTGGTGGGGGTGTTGTTTGAGATTAGAGCACACAATCTGGGGGCTTGGAGATGCGGTGAGTATACTAGCAATAGCATGGCCTCTTCAGAGAGGAGAAGCGAGTTCTGAGACCTCCTGAACTTATTGATCGTTATTTTATTGCACCACCATAAATCCCACAGGAAGAGATTGCGAACAGCTCTCTGTCCAGTGCAACAGATCATCACAAAATGCTTTTGGCGTTAGTAAGACACGCTCTTGTACAGAGCGCAGGGTGCAAACAGCTGAGCCTGCATTCTGATCACTTGAATAATAATTAGTTCCCCAGTAGGAAGCTGATGGGGTAATTACGCAACCAGGCTGCCTGGCTGAACCAATTACCCTATCAGCCCTGGGCGATAAGTGGCGGTACAGCAAGGGGAAGGAAGGGGAGAGGGAGGAACAGGGCTAGTTGAGTCTTGCCAGACAGAGGTTCGGAACAAGGAGTCCTTGGTGACCCTCAGGCCCTGGTGAGAGGGCCAAAAGCCAGTTGAATATTGAAAACAGGCTGTTGCACAAGGACTGTTGTGAAATTGGTGCAGGAACACAAAATAAAAAGGCATGGTGAAGGCACAATCAAAGGAGTCAGTGTAGTTTCTGTGGGGAGAAGCTAGGAGAAGGGTCACACCCCATGACAGCCTGACTGTCCCATTTTAAGGCTTTCACCATTAATGAGCCACATGTAGGTTTCCTCATTCTGGCAGAAAAGCAGCAAAGAAAAATTCCTCTTGCCTTCTTTCAGCTAGTTAGATTTTTCCACCTCAGAGACTGGGCAGAGTCTCAGATGTCAAACATATTTAGTCATTCTGGGCCAGATCTGTACCTGGTGTAGCTCCATGCAGGTCACTGGAGTTACACGAGGGATGGCTCTGGCCCATTCTCACAAGATCCGCTTTGAGAAGGCTCTTTGATACAGGGGCCACCTGAGTTTAGTTTTGACTCCTGGCACTGGAAGCCTTTCAACAAAGAGGAGAACAGAGCTCCATCAGGAAGAGGAAGAGGGAGAGAAAGCAACAGGAAATAAGGTGTCTTCAGGTTGCCCACCTTGGTCATCAAAGGCATGAGTCAGCTCGTGGCCCACAACGACGCCAATGCCACCAAAGTTCAGTGCCCTGTGTGAGAAGGACAAAGAGCATTAGGATTCGTGCTTCACTAAGGCCATTGCCTACTAATGTCTGCACATAGGCCCTGTGACTCTACCCACCGGAGCATTAGGGTAGGGGAATTGGACTAGGAGGCGGCTTTCACTTGGACGATGAGCTGCTCCTCATTACCCCACTTTTTTGCTCTTCTTGCCTTGGTTTCCCCCGCGGACAGAAAGAGTCCTAAGGAGACACCGAGCCCCAGGCATGTTGAAATTGTTACATCTTTCTATTAACGCCAATTGCAAAATGAATCTGCTGCACTGCCAACCTCCATTAAACAGCTCTATGGTGTTTTCTGTAAATGACTGAAGTGCAGAGGGAAATCTGAACCTATTTTTAAAAAGTCCCCTTCATGTTCCACTGGGGGCAGCAGACAGTTCCAGCAATGGGACCTAGGAGAAGCTATGAAATCCGACGAAGTGGGTATGCATCCGACGAAGTGGTTATTCACCCATGAAAGCTTATGCTCTAATACGTCTGTTAGTCTATAAGGTGCCACAGGACTCTTTGCCACTTTTATGAAATATAGAGTTGATCACAGAGCCCCTCAGGCCGTTGGACACCCAGACACAAGGATAAATGTTCTGTGGCTTCTCTAGGCCCCAAATGAGCCACTTTGCAGCTAGCCAGGCATGTTTATTTCCATGATACCATTAGACACAAGACTGTATGAGCCCATAATGTTGCATGTCTAGCAGGTGCCAGCATAGAAGAACTAAGAAAGTGAAGGTGTGGCCTCATCCAGACTGGGAATCTCTGGGGATGGTGCCTTTCCTCAATTTTGCTGGGTTTCCCTCCATCTTGCACAGACCTGTCACTAGGCCACCTTCTATTGGTCTGTCCTACTGTTCTATTGGACCTGGCCAGAGAGATGCCTTACCTGTTAATGGGGAGGGCGGCACAAGACGGGGAGGGGTCAAAAATGGTTGCGAATCCCTCACTGTCTCCTTAGGCAAGAGGCCTGACAAAAGGGGGAACCTTAGACTAACTCGGGGGGAAAGATCCAGATCCTGTGCTGAAAGAGCACACATCCACCAATGTCCCTGGCAAAGCTGGCAGCTCTTTGTGCACTGGCATCAAGATCCACGGAGTCTCCTAGCACAAGTCTGGCAGAGCCAGTGCAATCTCTCTGAGCCCCAGCATTCCTCCCCTGGCTGTTTTCTAGCCCCCAGCTCAGGAAAGGACTCTCTTTAGCTACTGATGATTGCAGACCAGGATACAGAGGTGTGTGAGGCACCCACCACCTTCCAACTGGGCTGCTGCCAACAGAGTCCCCACTCCCCATCCCCCTCCAGCTTAGGGAGGAGGGTGGAGTGGGGGAAGAACACTGGGAGAGGGGGGCAGCAGATGAGCAAGAGGATGTTCATACTTGGGGGAGGTGCGGGTGTAGAAAGGAGCCTGCAGGATCCCGGCTGGGAACACAATCTCATTCTTGGTGGGGGAGTAGTAGGCGTTCACTGTTGGAGGGGTCATACTCCACCTGCAGGAGACAAAGGGGATTCTCATTACAGCCAGGCTGGAAGGTGCATACCCCTCTCATGTTGGGAGATTGGCACAAGGCACAGGTATTTCCTGGCCTCCCCCACAGTTCCCTGAAGCTTCCTAGGATACCTAGCAACTACAGGAACATATATGGCAATCAGGGCCATGGGCAAGGACTGCAGGATTCACTGTCGCAGACCAAGGAACAGGTCAGAGACAAAGAACCACCGAGTCTTCAGCCAATGAAGAAAGCTGCAAAAATACGGATGCCTGAAGAAAGTGTAATACTCCTACTGTCCACGAGAGGGAACCAGAGCACTAAAGTATTTTGACCAGATGGGGATACAGATGTCAGCCAGTCACATAACACACACCTCCCTCCTAGTATAACTCTTGGGTGGGGAGGTCTGAGCAGGGAGTTCCTTGTTGGGCAGGCTTGTTGCATCATCTCTCCCAGGTCCTTGCCTGCTCACTTCTTTTGAGAAAACAGGAAAGATATTTACAAAAGACTGTAAAGCTTCTGGAGCAGGCACAGTCTTTGTTCTACATTTGTACAGCACCTAGCACAATGCCTGGGGTTCCTAGGTGCTCCCAAAATACAAATAAATTAATAATAATTATTCCTGCACTCTCCCTGCTCTCAATGCTATCTCCAACAAACATGGAGGGGAGATATGCATGTGTCTGTAGGTTAGGGTTGGTTGAGTATGCTGGTTTTGCTGAGGAAATAGGGTTTTAACTGTATTATGCAGCTCAGAGATTTTGTAAAGACTATGTAGGCACAAGGTGAAGAGAAGGTTACTCACCTTGTGCACTAACTGAGGTTCTTCGAGATGTGTGTCCCTGTGGGTGCTCCACTTCAGAGGGCAGTGTGTCCCGGGGCTCTCAATCGGAGATTTTGTCAGCAGTGTCTGGTTGGGGTGCGAGTGCGCAGTAACTGTCTCATGGCGGCACTGATGCCTCTTCTGGCACGCACATGCCCTGACCCCCCCCCTCAGTTCCTGCTCTACCGTGGAGTTGATTCTTACTCCAAAGCAGATGGGAGGATGGTGGGTAGCGGAGCACCCACAGGGACACACATCTCGAAGAACCTCAGTCATTGCACAAGGTGAGTAACCTTCTCTTCTTCATCCAGTGGCGTCCCTGTGGGTGCTCCACTTCAGGTGAATGTAGAGCAGTGCCCTCACGTGGATGGAAGGGGCTTCGGAGTTGATTGTGTAGCTACTGCTAGGACTGTGCAGCCTAATTTAGCATCTGCTCTCGAGCTAAGCATGATTGCGTAATGGTCGGTGACAGTGTGTTCGAACGCCCACATAGCTGCTCTGAATACGTCAAGGACGAGCATGTTGTGCAGGAATGCTTCCAACCTGATATTCTATGATTCTATGAAAAACCATCTACTTCAATCCAAGCTTAAACTAACTATTAACAATATAAGTACTATCCTAAATATCTAATCTAATCTAAATCTAAGTTTTTTGCTATAGGTAGGGACACTGCTAACGGACTCCATCTAAAGCCAAGGATGGCGTCAGCACCACCACAAGACAGCTACTGTGCACGTGCGCCCCAACCAGACACTGCTAACAAAATCTCCGATGG
This sequence comes from Caretta caretta, assembly GCF_965140235.1. Lineage (NCBI taxonomy): Eukaryota > Metazoa > Chordata > Testudines > Cheloniidae > Caretta > Caretta caretta. The sequence goes on from NC_134223.1 coordinate 695,440, forward strand.
CCGGTGCCGGGACGCACTGCCCCTGAAGTGGAGCACCCACAGGGACACCACTTGATGAAGAAGAGAGACCTCAGCTGAGTTCCCAAGGCTCTAATGGATGTAAATCAGACCTTAGCATTATGCTTGATTTTTGCGGTCTGGAGAAGAGAGGTATTCTAGAGGCTGCTCAGAGCTCTGTGCACCATTGGGGTGAGGAGCAGTTTGTGAGTAGTATCAATAGCAGCCCATGGGAGAGCAGAAGTACTCCTAGGTGTTCCAGTTAGCAAACGGACCAGCTATACACGTGTTCTGAGCACAATCACTGAAACTACGGAAAGGGATGGATTTTTGTTTAGCTATCAGCAGTTCTGGAACTGGATGCCGTAGAGATTTTAGTCCCTAGATCAATGCGCTGTAGCATCATTATGGAAGAAGCCAAACCTAGTTACTGGTCAGACGGTGGCTGAGTTACACAGCACTGGGTCCCCAGGTTGTGTAAATGTGTTGAAACTAATTGTATAATCTAGGGCCTAGAGTATGTCCCCACGTCTCAGAGGAGACTCCCCCAACCCCTAGCAGGGAAAGGCAGGGCAGGGGAGGACTTACTGGTCCCGATTTGGAGGTTTCCGTAGTTGGTCAGCGGCCACTTGGGCAGAGAAGTTATAAAATTGCATGACGTTCTCGAAGTAGAGACTGGAGACAGCTTCATACTGCAAAACCCAAACCCATCAGTCCTGGAGAGAGAGCCACCAGTGTGACCCGAGACCAGTATCCCCCGCTGTTACTGTCTGCACCCTGCAGCTGTCTGGCTAGGGGCTCATACAGTGCCCATCACTACAGTATCTGAGTGCATCGCAGAGTGGCATCTGTACCTTGCACACAGGTCTCAAAGGTTTGCAATGGGCAGCTGTTCTTCTGTCTCTAGGCATCTAACATACAGTGTCCCTCAGGGCTCAGTCTCACCCCGTTCGTAGGAATGCTGTCATTTGGCCATAGGACAGCACGAGGACACACTGCAGACTCCAGGGCTGTCCATAGACAGATAACACCCAGCTCCACTCTCTTCCCAGCAAGCCCTGACCAAAGAGTTCGCTCATGGACTGTGGGGACGACCTAGATCAGTAGTTCTCAACCTATTTATATGCGGCCCAGAAAGTGTTAGCTGGGCTGCAGGTTGAGAAACACTGTGCCCCCCACCCATAAACCCCTATGCTCAGTGCCCTCAGACCCCTCCACAGAATGAGCCAGGAGTGGAGAACTGGGTAGGGGGCAGGGATCCTGACCCTGGCGCGTGGTGACCATGACCCCCGCTGTGGGAGTGGGTGGGGGGCTGCTAGGACCCTGACCACTGGACCCCACCATTGGGGGTGTGTGTGTGTGGCAGCCAGCTGCCTGGACCCTGAGCCCCGCCGTTCAGCAAAGGGGCTGGGAGTGCGGACCCCTGAGCCTGCCACGTGGAAGGGGAGCCAGCAGCCCGCTGGGTGGGAGGAGAGCCAGGAGTCTTGACCCTGAGCCCCACTGCGCGGCAGTGGAGTTGGGAGTCTGAGCCCCATTGCAGGGGGCTGGGTGGCAGCCCGGCTGCCCAGGCCCTGAGTCCCAATGCGGGCGGAGAGAGGAGGGGAGGCAGCCAGGACCCTGACCTGGACCCTGCTAGGACCCTGTGCCGTGCCATGCAGGGTTGGCAGAGCAGCCCAGCTGGGAGCTGGCAACCCGGAGCCGCTGCCTGGCAGGACAGCTGGGACCTGGCAGCCAGGAGCCTGCTAGTAGCCTGGAGCTCACAGCACACAGCCTTTAGCACACAGCTGAGCTGGGCCGCAGCTGTGTGCTAATTGGATCGCGGTTTGAGAACCGCTGACCTAGAGAGATGTGTCACAGCTTGCTCAGCCCCAACCCAAATAAGACTGAGATGCTGCTTATCACGTCCAGAACTGGCTAGAACCACAGTGATTTCCAGTGACAGAGCTAAAAGGCAGGGAGGGGGCAATCGCCTTGTGGTGTGTGTGTGATGCCTTTCTACGAATATTATGCACTTGACAAAAGGTGGATGACATGAATTTTCATACAGGGCTGGGGAACGAACCCACCCTGCACTCATCTGGCCGGGGCAGCTTCTGTCACCTTGGGCTGGGCCCAGCTCCCAGCTCCAGGCGCTGTGACATGGCTCATCGAGCTGCTTGGCACTGCGACCCTGGAACCAGGTTGCAATGCCACTCACTCAGATTTGGCCCAGCCTCCCGCCCATCATTACAGAGGTGTGGCTGGGCCAAACCTGAACGGTGCTGCACCCCCTTGCACCAGGTCGCAGCGCCAGGAGTGGGGAGCTGGGTCCAGTCCCAAGGGACTGAAGCTGCAGGTAGGGTTGCCAACTTTTTATTGGCAGAAAAACAAACACCCTTGCCCCACGCCCTGCCCCGCCCCTTCTCTGAGGCCATGCCCCCCGCTCACTCCATCTCCCCTCCCTCAGTCGCTTGCTCTCCCCCAACCTCACTCACTCGCTCATTTTCACCGGCTGGGGCAGGGTGTGAGAAGGGTGAGAGCTCCGGCTACGGACTATGGGGTGGGACTGGGGATGAGGGGTTTGGGGTGCAAGAGGGGGCTCCAGGCTAGGGCATGGGATTGGGGTGCAGGAGGGGGTGATGGCTTCGGCTGGGGGTGCAGACTCTAGGGTGGGGCCAGAGATGAGGGGATGCAGGAGAGGGCTCCAGGCTGGGGCAGTGGGTTGGGTGTGGGAGGGGGTATGGGCTCTGGGCTGGGGCTAGTAATGAAGGGTTCAGAGTGCGGGAGGGGGATACGGACTGGGGCAGGGGGGGTGAGGAGTCCGGTTGGGGGTTGGGCTCTGGGGTGGTGCTGGGGTTTGGGATGCAGGAGGGGGTTTGGGGTGTGGACTCCGGGCAGTGCTTACCTCAGGTGGCTCCCGGAAAGCTGCCAGCATCTTCCTCTGGCTCCTAGGCAGAGGTACGACCATGTGGCTCTGGGCGCTGCAGGCGCCGCCCCCTCAGCTCCCATTGGCTGTGATTCCTGGCCAATGGGAGCTGCTGAACTGGTGCTGGGAGTGGGAGCAACGCGCAGAGCCCTCATGGCTATCCCTCTGCCTAGGAGCCAGAGAAAGATGCTGGCAGCTTCCCAGGAGTTGAGCAGAGCCAGGTAGGGAGCCAGCCTGCTCTGCCAACCGGACTTTCAATGGCCCAGTCAGCAGTGCTGACCAGAGCTGCCAGGGTCCCTTTTCGACCAGATGTTCTGGTCGAAAACTGGACAGTTGGCAAGCTTAGCTGCAGGATTGGCTCACTCCCCAGCTGCACCCCTGCCGGGGCCTCCCTCCACAGTGGGCTGGGATTAGTGTGGTGGGCTGGGGCAGAGGATGCAGCTGTGGATGGCTGGTGCCCCCGCAGCGGGGCCAGGAGGAGGAGGCGGGAGTGCACCCATTGACTAGGGAGGCTGCATCTGCCGCTCAGTCCACTGGATGGCACTGTTTAGAAGGTGAACTGCGTGCATACCAGTCTGTTCAGTTTACTGTAAGTAGCGAGCTGCACTGTGGGTAGTTCTGTGAGATTTTTAGGCTTAGGCTGCTGCAGCTGAGAAAGCACCACGAGCTGTTGGCTGTGCAGCTCAGGCTTGTCAGAAAGGCAAAATGGTCAATTAACTTGTGTACTGGGGAACCAGGAGGTTCTTCTCAGGAGTGAGGATGGTTTTAAAAAACTAAAAGCCAATAGACATAACAAAGGTGTCATTGTCCTGTCTGGTGGAGCCTGCCAATGACCCATCAGCCCTTGGATTGCAAAATCTGGCTTCACCACTGGTGACTTCTACAGAAGGCATTATCCTGCCAGGCTCTCAGTTGCTCAGAATTCTCTCCAGGATACTCAGCTTATAGCAGTGACCAAAAATACCCAGCGTGCTACAGGTTTCCCTATCAGCCATGTAGCCAACCAACAATCCTTGTGCTGGTCACCTTGGGCTGGGCTGCTGCAATGCACTTTTACTGGGGTGGACACTGAACCCAGCATGTCACCACCCACATGCTGACTGCCAGTACTACCCTGGGTCGATTGCAAGCTCCTTGTGTATAGGCCACAATAAACAAGGACACAGCTGCACTCAGGAGAGCTGTTCCCACAGAACCCTGGAATGTGCTGCTGACAGAGAGGAGGTGGAGTCTCATGGCCTTCAGAATGGAGGTTAAGCTGCACCATTTCACAAAGGAGTTTCCCGGTTAACCAGGTGAGAAGTCCTCTCCACAGGGCACAGGAAGTGGAGAAGAGTTTCTCCTTTTAGAAGGAACCCAGTCTTAAATTCATCAAGTGCCCAGATACTGCAGTGATGGGGGTCATAAACACATGCAACAATAATAAGAGAGACTTTGGCAATATTAAGTTTCTTGGCCGCAGATCAATTGGTTTAGGACACATTTTGAATCATGGAGGTTTAATTTTGAGGCTGGTCTATTTGTAAGGGCTACTGTATCAGAATTTCACATGGGGCAGAAGTTTCCCCAGTGGATTCCTACAGTGGGGGGCAAGAGAGGAGCAGCAGAGGAAACTCAGACATGGCAGTGTGTAGCCAGTCAACTCACATCATGGAACACCTTGTCCAGCTCCTTGGGATCCAGGATAAACTTGGGGTAGCCAATCATGTCATAGATTGCATCTGCCTGGGTTGAAGTTGGAAAGAGAGAAGAGTAACTTATAAGGGTTGCACAAGGCTGTTCCTCTGATCTGTGCACATCCTGTGGGTTTCATAGAATCATAGAATCATAGAATATAAGGGTTGGAAGGGACCCCAGAAGGTCATCTAGTCCAACCCCCTGCTCAAAGCAGGACCAATTCCCAGTTAAATCATCCCAGCCAGGGCTTTGTCAAGCCTGACCTTAAAAACCTCTAAGGAAGGAGATTCTACCACCTCCCTAGGTAACGCATTCCAGTGTTTCACTACCCTCTTAGTGAAAAAGTTTTTCCTAATATCCAATCTAAACCTCCCCCACTGTAACTTGAGACCATTACTCCTCGTTCTGTCATCTGATACCATTGAGAACAGTCTAGAGCCATCCTCTTTGGAACCCCCTTTCAGGTAGTTGAAAACAGCTATCAAATCCCCCCTCATTCTTCTCTTCTGCAGGCTAAACAATCCCAGCTCCCTCAGCCTCTCCTCATAACTCATATGTTCCAGACCCCTAATCATTTTTGTTGCCCTTCGCTGGACTCTCTCCAATTTATCCACATCCTTCTTGAAGTGTGGGGCCCAAAACTGGACACAGTACTCCAGATGAGGCCTCACCAATGTCGAATAGAGGGGAACGATCACGTCCCTCGATCTGCTCGCTATGCCCCTACTTATACAGATTGGTTTGTTCAGGGTAGGTGGGGAAAGAGTCCAGCGTGACCACAGGGCTCTAATTCCAAGGGCTGTCATACATGGTAATCTCAAGGTCCTTACTTTCCATCCAGATCTGTGTCACTTCCCACAACTCACTTTTATTGCTGAAAATTATTTGCATCATATATGCAGGCTCCTGGAACCAAGGCCACGGAGAGGGGGGTTTACATGGATGGAAGGGATCCCACAGCATTTTTAACTTTCTTGCATGAATAATCGGTGTCCCCCTCATTTTGAGTCTTTTCTATGTGTCACCTACTGGAGCCTAGCCTTGTTAGGCAGAGAGGTCTACACACGTTTATGGGATCACAAATCTTGGGTTATTGGGATTTACAATTTACGGTGTTTAGACGATCATGGCCCTGGACCCCCGCAGGCTAGCAAGGCAACAGCCAAGGATGGGTAATAAATACTGAAAACAAATTAATGTGAGAGCTCCCCAGCTCTGAGGAGGCAAAAGGAAAATGCCAAGATCTGCTTGAAACCAGTTGGAATCTCATGGTGGAAATGCTAGGGGCTGTACAGAGCTCCCCCAAGGCACAGAGTGAGGGGAGACTGTGCCTTGCTTAAACACCACTAGCCTTCTCCTTGGCAGATTTCCTCGTCTCTTCATCCATCCACTGCAGAGTAGCCAGGCTTTCCTCAAAGGCAGTTTTAATCTCTGTAATCATTTCCTCGGCCTAGACAAAATAAGAGGTCTTGTGTCAGCTGGAAGCCCAAATATTTACCCTGCTCTACAGGATCAAAGACTAAGTAAAAGTCTCTTGAAATAGCTGTGGGGAGATAGAACAACCTCCACCAGACCCAGCTGTAGACAGGATGTGAAGGGCCCAGATGGTTGGGGTGCTGTCCAGAATTCACTCCTAAAAATATGACCTACTTTGAAACTGGTAGATTGCAACAATGAACTAGTGGCTTGGTTCTTGTTTGGGACCCACACGGAGAAGCAAACGCCCCCCACAGCAGAGCTGCTGCTGATGGGAGAATGCCGCTGCAGGAGACAAGAAGGTCAAGCTGGCCCAAGTGCCATTAGGCGCAATGGGGGCTGGTGTATGTGTGTGTTGGGCTCTGCCAAAAGAAGGACAAACGTAGGTCAGAAAAAGAAAGTGGGTTTTGATCATCTAGCCAGGAGGCTGTCAGGATGAGGGGAGTTAAGTAGGTCACTGAGAGCATAAGGGACATTATGGAGGGAGCCTTAAGTCTGCAGCCTCTCCAGCTTTGGTGAGATCTGCTCCTAGAGCATGGCCTGTAGCCCTGCAGCATGTAATGACAATCCGGCATGTCCATTTGGGACAATGTCCTCAGTCTGCTGCACTGGATAGTCTGGGGATGAGATAGATGGTCCCTTTCCAAACAGAAGAACTGCCAGTTCTCCCAAGAAATGGCATGGGTAGCAGTGGGTAGGGCACAGGATTAGGAGCCAGAGGATCTAGGTTCTGCTCCAGCTCTGCTGCTAACTCACTGTGTGACCTTGGACCAGTCATGTCCCTCTGTACCTCAGTTTCCCCATCTAGGAAATGGCAAGAGCTCCCTGTGAAGTGCTATAGAAATACTAGGGATTTCTCTTCTCCCCATTATACAGGTTTGGTGGTGGCAGTGGTTGGCAGCAGTTAGTTACTGGAGCTGTGACTGATTCGGGGCACAACACCAACCCTTTTCCTCCACCCCCAGACACAGATTTTCCAGAGGCATTTATGGGGTCCACACTGTGCTGTTGTTTGAAGCTTTAAACACCATGTTGGGGAGTTTCACTTTCACATGCAAGGTGACTGGAGAGACAGTAAATCCATCTGGCTCTAGAGTCACTCCTCACTGGCCTGTGAGCCAGCCCAGTAATCCAGTAGGAGGTGGGGACGTACTATTTTCTTGCTGTCCTCTGCAAACGTGGCTTTAACAAACATGGCTCCCAGCGCAAAGCCCAGGCTGTTGTCTGTGTCGCTGACGCAGAACTTCCAGCGTGGCAGACAGGTCTGTGGGGGCAGAAGAGCAATGATTAAACCAGTTACTCCTGCAGCCTGCCAGACACAGGTCTTGCAGAGAGGTCTCTGACACAGGGCTGGGAGCAGTGGGTTAAACAGGAGAGGGTGCTTTCAGTGCACCAGCTACGGAGCAGGAGCTGGGGGTCCTGCTTAGCCAAGCCAGGGAAGGAGAGGCACAGAAGGGGGGGCTCTGTGTGTGTGGGGGGATTGTGTGGGGACAGAAGGGCACTTGTGCGTGTGTGTGGGGAAAGAATACTGCTTAGCCAAGGCAGGAAGCCAGGCCCGCTGACAGCAATTCTGGGTCCCAGGGCAGAATAGTCAATGGGCCCCCTCGCACACACAAGCCGCGCCTGCGCGGACGGGGTCCACCTGAATTTTGGGTGGTGCCCAGAGAACTGCCAGCTCTGCTGATGGGTGCGCTCTTCCAGCATGGCCAGGGCTCCCACATGCCCACCCGGTAGGGCTGCCAACGGTCTAATCGTGCAAACCCAAAGACCATTGCCCCGCCCCCTGCCCCTTCCCTTCCCTGAGACCATGCTCTGGCCCACCCCTTCTCTGAGGCCCTGCCCCCAGCTCACTCCATCCCCCTCCCTCCGTCGCTCACTCTCCCCCATCCTCACTCACTTTCACCAGGCTGGGGCAGGGGGTTGGTGTGTGGGCTCTGGAAGGGAGTTGGGTGCAGGAGGGGGTGTGGGGTGCAGGCTCTAGACTGGGTCAGGGAGTGAGGGGGTTGGCGCTTACCTTGGGTGGCTCCCGAAAGCGACCGGCACACCCCTCTGGCAGCAGCTCCCAGGGGGTCCTCCGCGCACTGCTGCCTGCAGGCTCTGCCTCCACAGCTCCCATTGGCCGTGGTTCTCGGCCAATGGGAGCTGCAGCGTCGGCGCTCAGGGCGGGGGCAGCGTGCAGAGACCCCCCCTCCCCAGGGACATCAGCTACTTCTGGGAGCGGTGCGGAGTGAGGGTGGGTAGGAAGCAGGTTTAAATCGCTCGGGACCCTGGGCAATTGCCCCCTTTGCCCCCCACTGTCGGTGGGCCTGCAGGAAGCAGAGGGGATCTCGCCTCCCACTCTCCCTTACTTTAGCCATGAGAGTTTCAGAGAGACACTCCCATCACTCAAGCCTGCTAAGGCCTCTCTTTCGCGCCCCTGAGATGGTCATTTCTATGCCCTGCTGTCCCATTCCTTCCTCCCACCCTCCCACCATGGGACTGGGTGAGTGCCTGCCCCGCAGGACCACATGAGGCCCAGAGACTCCCCCGTCCTGCCATCTCCTTCCCCTCGAAGGTGCAGATAAAACCAGCCTCACGCCTTGTCCTTGTCCGAGTGCTTCAGAGGCTGCTCTTATCTCAGCATGATAAGAGCAGTCACCCAGGTGATCCTGGATGGATTTGCAGTTCAGCCAGGCAGGGCCAGACTGCAAAATAACTCCTCCCTCTTCCAGGCATCTGGTCCTAACCGCTTGCCTGGGAAGAAGTCAGGGCTCCAGGGACTGTGAGTGGGCTGGGAAGTCAGTTCACAGGCTGGTTGGAGGAGGGAGCGATCCTGCTTCACTCTTACAGTGGTATTCGGCAGCTCTGTGGTGCAACCTCCCCCACTTCACAAAGAGCTCAGTGCAGTGGGTGGGGACACTATATCTTTGGACAGCTGGATCCATTGTGAAACGACTGAGGTGGCCTCCGCCAGTCTTTAGTGAGGAGGCAGAGGGAAGGCAAGTGACTGCATGGGGCCAGGCACCCCACCCAAACTCTGCAACTCTTGGGCCAGCACTCTCTACAGCCAGCAGCAGGGAACTGCCCTGTGCCAGGCCTTCCCACAGTGGGGAAGAAATGGAGGAATTTCTGCCCTTTCCTCCATGCAAACAGCTTGCGGCCCGGCCAAATTAGAAGGGCAGCCCCACGTAAACGGAAAGCCCATGTCTCCTCCTACGTATGGATGAAGCTGTGGAGCACCTCCATCACCGTGGGAAGTGGGAGCCCTTTGGAGCGACCTGCTAGGCTGAAGGAGAGCAGCCTGGAAGATTTTAAGCTAGGAGGCACGGTGATTTGGGGGTGGGGACAGAAGACTGTCTTGGGTAGTGACGCATGTTTTGTTATGTAGTTTCTCTCCCATCTCCCCCTTGTTCCCCCACAGACTCGCCTTCTTGGTCCCATACATGACTTCCATGAACTTCTCCTCTGCATCCTGGAAACGCTGGTCCAGGAAGGAGCTGGTTTTTCTCACCAGGTTCCAGATCATGTAGCTGTTCAGAAGGCTTCAATGGAAGAGAGAATAAAAAGATTTTCTACAAAACATGGAAGTTCCCAACTATTCTATGGAGTCAAGTCCCCCCGACCTTTGTTGTTCTGCTCTACAAGGGGGTCAGCCATTTGGTCCCTGTGACAGGGTGCTGGGAATCAGCCACTGACCCACTAGCTCTCTGGTCACTGTTTAATCAGTCAGGCCCACTGCGAGGGCCTGATTAAGGAGAGGAGTTCCCCATTACCAGATCAGACTGGGGGAGAGAAGCTAATGAGCTAATTAGCCCATGAACAAGGAGACTGGATAAAAAACACAGGAAGGAAGTGCAAGGAGAGGAGAAGCAGAAGAAATAGCGGCTAGCAGGGCCTGACCAAGGGGAGTTCTCTGGAAGGAGGGACCAGTTCCCTGCCCCCAGCTTCTGGAGAAGGGGTTAGAAAGTTGAGATATGGTGTATAAAAGTGTGGAGATACTGCTTTGTATGGATGGAGGAATTAAAACACTGCAAATAAACTACACAGGGGTGTTTGCGAGGAAGAAGGTCTTTGCATCGGCAGTCAGATGTTTGGCTGCATGTGTGTTCTCTCTGTTTCAGAGGAACAGCCGTGTTAGTCTGTATTCGCAAAAAGAAAAGGAGTACTTGTGGCACCTTAGAGACTAACCAATTTATTTGAGCATGAGCTTTCGTGAGCTACAGCTCACTTCATCAGATGTTATACCGTGTAACATCTGATGAAGTGAGCTGTAGCTCACGAAAGCTCATGCTCAAATAAATTGGTTAGTCTCTAAGGTGCCACAAATACTCCTTTTCTTTTTGTTCTCTCTGTGTGCCATTCCACCTCTGCGCAGACAGATTCTGTGACCTTGCACGCAGACAGAGAGAGCTGGACATCTGCCCACAGCCTGGCTTTTGCTAACTTTGCTTTATATCAGCAAAGCTTGCCCACTACTTTAGTTCAGGCCTCATACCAGACCTCTTAAACAAGGGCTTATGTCTTAGGCTCTCTTTCTACTACAGCAAAAGAAAGAGGGTGGGAGCACTCGATGCCCTGGCACAGTATCTGGTGCCCTAAGGGGGGATTCTGCTCTGACTTACAGTGTCCCAAAGTGTTCCAAAACCTTTCCGGCCCCCCCTCCCCCAAACATGGCCTCCTGATGCAAACGGCACAGAACATTGGTAGCACTGTGCACGGCTGCACTTGGACTCCTGGGTTCCAAGGCCACCTCTGGCTGGCCAAGGCCTGGTCTACACTACCAAGTTAGGTCGACTCAGCTATGTGAAAAATCCACACCCATGAGCGACATAGTTAAGCCGACCCAAATCCTGGTGTAAACAGTGCTAGGCCAACGGAAGAGGTGAATTACTCATGCCAGTTGGAGAACCCCTGCTGCTGCTGTAGGTAGCGTCTACACTGAAGCACTACAGCGGTGTAGCTGTGTCACTGTAGCATTTCAAGTGTGGATAAACCCAGCATCCCTGAGGGAGTGGATAGGGTATGGCATGATACTTAAGGCTATGTCATAGAATCATAGAACATCAGGGTTGGAAGGGACCTTGGGAGGTCATCTAGTCCAAGCCCCTGCCCCAATATTTGCCCCAGATCCCTAAATGGCCCCCTCAAGGTTGAACTCACAACCCTGGGTTTAGCAGGCCAATGCTCAAACCACTGAGCTCTCCCTACCACTTATGTCAGCAAAACTTAAGTCACTCAGGGGGATGAATATTCCACCCCCACCGAGAGACATACATTATGCCGGCATAGCACTAGTGTGCACACTGCTATGTCAGCAGGAGAGCTTCTCTTGCCAACATAGCTACTGCTGCTCGTTGGGGGTGGATTAATTATGTCGATAGGAGAGCTCTCTCCCGTCGGCACCGAGCAGCTACACGGGAGACCTGAGAGCAGTGTAACTCTGTCACTGTAAACTCTCTAGTGTAGACACAGCCTAAGGCTACAGGAGAGCCTCTCCTGATGACATAGCTTCTGCAGCTTGCGGAGGGTTTTTTTAATGCCAACGGGAGAGAGCTCCCTGTTGGCATACAGCCTCTTCACAGACACGCTGCAGCTGTATTCGTACAGCTGGGCTGCTGCAGCACCATATGCATAGACATACCCCGAGGGGCACCTTGCTTTGTAAGCCCCCTCTGATGTGGGAGAGATGTGATTGGTGGAGAGGTTATTGCCATCTCTTGCAGGGTATAACAGTATCGTACCCTAAGTGTTTCTTGGTATGCGGACTGGATCCTGCACGATGTTTCCTATACCTGCATTGCCATTCAGAGGTAAGAGCTCTCACCATCTGTCCGTGGCTTGGATGAGGCTGGAGACCTGCTCCAAGTACTCTTTGGCATAGACCACCACTGGCTCGGATTCATTGAGTTCCACCGGGTAGAACACAGTGGTGAGGAAAGGCATCCAATTGATAGCTGGCGCCAGGTTCTGGAAGAGAGGCAGAGGTAAAGAACTATATATTGCCCACCCAATGAGACACAGCGCACAGGAGGCAGGGCTAAGTTACCTGGACAGACTGTTAGCCCAAGGGCCAGTCTGCAGGGCAGCTATGATCCCTGGCTATATGTGTCCTTTAAATACACCTTCACTCCAAAGGCATGAATTAAAGCACGTGTTTTACCTTTAGCTTCACTGATGTGTGTCTGAAGCCAGGCGTGTGAGGGAGGAAACAGCTGCTGTGTCAGGTCAACCATGGATGGATCTTATTTTGAGAACATGTCTTGCAGTTGGGGTCAGATGGACTAGGCTGCTCCAGGGTCTTTAGCTATGGTCCGAGGACTCCTCCAAGAGGAACCTGAACTGGTAGGCAGTTTCAGTGAGGAATAGACCATAGCTCGCTGCCACTGCATGCAAGATAGATGTTTTTATAACGGATTGCTGTTGTTCTAAATTACTGATGACTTAAATTGGTCTTGTATGTCCAGGCTCAGCCAGCTGCCTTCCCTTTTTATGCAGAGATGCAAGCTATTATCCCTCAAGAGTGAGGAAAACACGTCCCCCTCAATCTAATGTCAGACTGGAGAGAGGTTACCAGTGGAGTTCCTCAGGGATTGGTTTTGGGACCAATCTTATTTAATCTTTTTATTACTGACCTCGGCAAAAGTGGGAGTGTGCTAATAAAATCTGCAGATGATACAAAGCTGGGAGGTATTGCTAATTTAGAGAAGGACCGGGATATCATACAGGAGGATCTGGATGACTTTGTAAACTGGAGTAATAGTAATAGGATGAAATTTAATAGTGAGAAGTGTAAGGTCATGCATTTAGGGATTAATAACAAGAATTTTAGTTATAAGCTGGGGACGCATCAATTAGAAGTAACAGAGGAGGAGAAGGACCTTGATGTATTGGTTGACCACAGGATGACTATGAGCCATCAATGTGATATGGCTGTGAAAAAAGCTAATCCGGTCTTGGGATGCATCAGGCGAGGTATTTCCAGTAGAGATAAGGAGGTTTTAGTACTGTTATACAAGGCACTGGTGAGACCTCACCTGGAATACTGTGTGCAGTTCTGGTCTCCCATGTTTAAGAAGGATGAATTCAAACTGGAACAGGTACAGAGAAGGGCTACTCGGATGATCCGAGGAATGGAAAACCTGTCTTATGAAAGGAGACTCAAGGAGCTTGGCTTGTTTAGCCTAGCCCAAAGAAGGTTGAGGGGAGATATGATTGCTCTCTATAAATATATCAGAGGGATAAATACCGGAGAGGGAGAGGAATTATTTAAGCTCCGTACCAATGTGGACACAAGAACAAATGGATATAAACTGGCCATTGGGAAGTTTAGACTTGAAATTTGATGAAGGTTTCTAACCATCAGAGGAGTGAAGTTCTGGAATAGCCCTTCCAAGCGGTGCAGTGGGGGCAAAAGACCTATCTGGCTTCAAGATTAAACTCGATAAGTTTATGGAGGAGATAGTATGATGGGATAACATGATGTTGGCAATTAATTGATCTTTAACTATTCATGGTAAATAGGCCCAATGGCCTGTGATGGGATGTTAGATGGGGTGGGATCTGAGTTTCTACAGAGAATTCTTTCCTGGGTATCTGGCTGGTGAATCTTGCCCACAAGCTCAGGGTTCAGCTGATTGCCATATTTGGGGTCGGGAAGGAATTTTCCTTCAGGGCAGATTGGAAGAGGCCCTGGAGGTTTTTAGCCTTCCTCTGTAGCATGGGGCACGGGTCACTTGCTGGAGGATTCTCTGCTCCTTGACTTCTTTAAACCATGATTTGAGGACTTCAATGGCTCACACATAGGTGAGAGGTTTATTACAGGAGTGGGTGGGTGAGATTCTGTGGCCTGCATTGTGCAGGAGGTCAGACTAGATGATCATAATGGTCCCTTCTGACCTTAATATCTATGAATCTATAATGGGCTAATCAGAATTTGCAGTTGAGTTCCCTTGACAACTCCTGCTTCTAGAGGTTGAAGGGGACAGAATTATTTCCTGTCTTGACCTCTCAAAGGAAAAAAAAAAAGATGTAATAAATCCAGAATGGTGCAAATGGAGTGCTCAAAGTGGAAAGTGGAGTAAACTTATTCCCACTCCTCTAGGAATAACAACAATTGTAATGATGCCCCCAGCTGCACCATTAGTAGGGATTGAACCAGGGACCTCTTAATCTCAGCAATCAAGCCTCTACAACTTGAGTTAAAGGAGCATCTCTTTTAGCTCAACAGCAGACACATAAACTTTTAGAGTGGATGAGCCCCTGGCGGGGACAGAGTCACACTGTGTTAGTGAGGGCTGCAGAGCTCCTACACTCCTCTGTAGCATTTTTTGTCTGTTGATCTCAAAACATTTATAAAGGAAGGTCAGTATTATTATCTCACTTGTACAGATGGTGACACTGAGGCACAAAGGTCATGCAATGGGTCATTGACCACACTGGGAATGGAACTCAGGTCTCCTGTCTCCTTGGTCTCTGGGCCTCACTGTCTCTCAGAGCAGCTTGTGGCTGCTGGAGGAATCCCGACACCCTCACTTTTATGTACCCAGCTGTTAGTAACAAAAGCTTGAAACCAAATCTTGTATGCCGGTATACTTCTACTTCCCAGCAGATGCTGGCAGAGAGAAATAACATCTGCAAATGGGGATACTGACACTGACCTGTGAGGCTGCAAAGTGCTAGACAGTAATCCCACCTAGCTCCTAGCTCCCTTGGCGTGGGAGAGGTATGAAACCTGTAGTTTTACTGGAGAAGAGTGCCACGCCCAGCTTGGTGCATTCACTGTGTTGATACACAGCGTCTCATCAGGCTTTCAGGCGAAGGATTCAGGGACCCAGCAAATACCAGCCACCAAGAAGTTAGTCTTTGGATGCCATGGAGATGTTGATCGTCCAGCAGCACCCAATTATCACAGGTGATCCTTGTCACACATGTGCGCAAAACTGTGCAAACAGCTGCCTCTCAATTGAACCAGTGGCAGATGGCTGGGTTAACAGCAGAAACAGCACAAGGCAAGAGGCTATGTGTAAACAGTGTGCAATGCTGGCAGCATGTCACCAGGTCACCTGCTGCAGATCAGAGGAAAAATATGCCCACAGAGCAAGAGAGTCAAAGATGGAGTCATTCATCAGCCCAGAATAGCCAGACTGCAGCACATTCCAGCTATGGCTCCTACCCCACCCCCAGCACACTCCAGTACTGGGGACTGCATAGGGCCAGTCTCCTAGCCTTTCACCATCAGGGAACCTGCCACTTTGAAGACTTCAAACACAGGGGTGATTTGAGTGGAGTGCTGGTAAGAGACTACAGGTCTGGTCCTCTCGGCAGCAAGCTCAGATTCATTCTCCAAAGAGAGAATTCTACCAGGCGAAGTTTAGGCCTAGAGGAGCAGGAGCGAGGTAACAGCAGGCTCTCCAGAGTCATGGGGGTTTGATATATTTAGCCAGGCCCTCAGCATGGAGAGGCTTTGAGAGAAAACTCTTGCTGTTCACGCAGTAAAGCAGAGATCAGTTAGTTAGATCTTGATGGGGCAGCAGGGGTCGGGAGCAGCAGTCTGCTGGGCAATAGATCACAGCACCCTGGCCCAACATTTCAAACACAGGTGCCTACGGTTAGGTTTCCAAGTTCAACCTGAGCTTCCAGAACATGTTGCTTGGTTCCCAGAAGGGCTCAGTGCTTTTTTGTGAATTGAGGTGGGTTTTTTTTTTTTAAACTTTCTCAGCCTTGGGCATGAGCTGGGTCAGTGAGACCAGTGTGCTGACACCAGAGTCTCTGAAAAGTCTCAGATCCAGGGTTATGGGCTGACACCAGAGCATTGCTAGGCATGGGAAGGCAAGGAGGTGGTGGGCCTAGCAGTCACATTTGCTTCTGGACATAGACGGGTTCACACGAACATGATCTATAGGTTGGTTTCTGAACCATTATAGAAGAGAAGCTGTTAGTGTGGTTCCCGGCTTGCACGGTGCATGTTCTGCAGTGTTTCTCGCCCCAGCACAGTAGGAACACTTTGGTATTGGCAAAGCGTATCCCATTGCCAGTGGCAGGCTACCAGCATCAAGATCTAAATGTAGCTGGCCCCCCCCATTCCCCAGCGAAGCCCTTCCACCTCCACTACTGCCAAGGACCTGCCTCTGCCTCTCACACAGAGCGCGTGTGTGCCGCTGCGGCCTTCACCTTGAGCTCTCCGGCTGTCACTCTGTGGTAGATCACTTCCTCATCCCTACGCTTCTCCTGAGGGATGGTGATGTTGGCTAGTGCTGTCTCAAAGTCCAAGATCTGCTGCATCTGCTGCCGGGTGGCCTCCTCATCTGCCCCTCCCAGGAGCATGCCCAGCTGCACCATGTAATTCAGGTACCCAGTAAGTACCTAGACGCCCGGGAGAAGAAGATAAGGTGATTGGCCCTGCTGTTAGTTGCTGCTCCTGGCTGGGAATGAGAAATGAGGGAAAGGCCTGAATTCATTCCCCAGGGCTCAGCCTGAAACCAGTCACCTGTAGCAGCCCTGCTAGGACAGAGACAACAGGCCAGCTGGGTACTGAGCAATGGAGAGACTCTCTTCCCTGCCTATGTTTAATCTATTATCCACACCAGGCTAGAAATAAACCCTCCCTGCATAACTCCTGTCCCATCCCCCAGTTCCAGCTCCCGCTGAGATGACTCTTCTGGCTCAGAGGGCTACTTTTTGTCTCCTCCACAATGCATAGCTGCTAGCTTGTTTTCCTCTCCCTTTTAATTTAAGATCCACTAGTTCATGAGGATGGAGCATGGAGGTAGAGCAGCAGCCACAGTTAGGGAAGTTATATGGCTGAGCAGTGAGGTCGCCAGCCTGGGGTATAGTGAGCAGTTAGAATCCCGTCTCCTCTAAAATGCCAGCATTGTGTCCCATCTTGCCCCTGGAGCTGGCCACCCTCCACCCATGGGGAAGGATGGGTCACTGATGGTGGCTCCTGGGCAGAGAGTGAAGGTGAATAATATGCACAAATTTCAGAGTAGCAGCCGTGTTAGTCTGTATCCGCAAAAAGAACAGGAGGACTTGTGGCACCTTAGAGACTAACCAATTTATTTGAGCATAAGCTTTCGTGAGCTACAGCCCACTTGATTGGATGCATTCAGTGGAAATGAAGTGAGCTGTAGCTCATGAAAGCTTATGCTCAAATAAATTGGTTAGTCTCTAAGGTGCCACTGGTCCTCCCTTTCAATATGCACAAAGACTTTCTGGTGCTCAAACAGATGTATCTTGCAGAGCATAGGTGTTAAGTAGTCCTTAACTGCTATACTGAGTCCATGCTTCAAGGAAGACCATGAGAGGAGATGGACGCTTACCTTCTCGTTCTCCGTTTTGTTCAGGTAATAATCTCTGGAAGGTAACCCGAGTCCTGACTGGTCTACCTGAAAAATAAACAGAGCAGGAGTGAACAGGTGCACAGCATGGAGAAAGAGAAGAGTGTGGCTAAGGTACAAGCAAAACCCCTGTAGCCAAGTGACTTGGCTCTCACTACAGGGGGGCATTATTTCACCCCAGTGAAACAAGACCATGCAAAGTGAGGAAAGGACCCTCTCTCAGGAATGAGGCTGTTGCACTCACCTGGATGACGTTGCTGTTGGAGTTCTTGGAGTCAGCACTCACGTAGATGGAGAAGAAGGGTGAGGTGTGGTAGTGTGCCGTGACCTCCTGCAGGGTCTCGTTGAAGTTATCTTTGTCCCAGGGGCCCGTGATATTCCAGCCACCAAGCTGGGAAAGGAGAACCCCAGACAGATGGGTGAGACAGGGCCCTAGATGTGCAGAGGAGGGGTCTTGTTTCCTGTGAAGGAGATGGTGCAAGGGACTGGTTGCACCACCTAGAGCTGAGCAAAAAAAGGAGACAAACTCGTGGGAGCATGGATCGAACACTGACTGTCAACTGGATTTTTAGTGGCCAGATTGCTGCTTTCTGCCTTGAGGAGTCTATAGCCTGACACCTCTCCTGCTCCTGCCTTCCTATTCAAAGCAGCAGGTCTTGAAAAATGAACAAAGGTACAGTCTACATTTCTCCAAAGATGGGACATACTGAGGCAGTGCTTAAAGTGCTGTGGTCACGGACATGCGAAAACAATTCTGAATAGCCAGCCAGTTGCTGAGGGGTGCACGATGTCAGTAATGCCTGGGGACCCCTCCCTCTGATTAACTGCTTCCCTCCTTGCCTGCCTCCCAAGGAAGAGCAGCCAATCACAGCTGATTGAACCATGTCGAGCTCTTTCCTGCTCCCCCAACAGCTGACATTTGTTCTCATGGACGAGGATGGGGGTGCAAAAAGAGCCCAGCAGCTCAGGGCAGCTCCCCGCTTCTACCTCCATCCCTCCTGTGAACAACAGACTGGCTCCTCTGCTCCTGGCCCCCAAACTGCACCCAGCCTGGGAAGGGGCAAAGGGGGTGAAGAGCTGCTGGGGGAGCTGAGGTGAGGCTGTAGGGGACAACTGATGTAGAGGCAGAACTGATGGTGGGTCTGGAGGAGGCAGAATGGCTGTGGGGGCTGCAGAGCACAGGGTTGATTTGGGGCAAGGGGATGGGCAGATATTGATGATTGACCCCCTGGGTTTTTCAGACCACTTTAAGCACGGCAATCAGGTAGCCAGGGTCCAAAGTTTTTCTTGACTCTCAGTAGTTATGCAGGGTGAGATTTTCCAAAGCACTCTGCGTTGGCCATCAATGGTAGACCTCCCTTTCACTTTAATGGGAACAGAGCTAGAACAGTGCTGCTGCGTTTGAAAATCCACACTTGGGCATAGATGTTCTCAGAATCATATTATCTATTGAATTTAGAAGCCAACATTGTCACGTGGAAGGTTAATAAAGAAGCTGGATCTTGATTTAATGTAGCTCCTACAGAAAAGTGACATTCTGGGCATTTTTTACTGCCTCCTGCTTGCTCCACCACATAAGTTTGTCTCAGAGCAATGCTGATCTCACTGAGGTTTCAGATACTAACATTTAACTAGAAGAGAGTTTGCTAGATCAAGCCAGTGGGAGAAACATTTTCAAGCTTCCAAAGGGGGTTTTACAAAGCATATAAAGTACTGGCAAGTGACCTTTGAGCTAGTGGAAGGGAAGTTTGGGATGTTAAGGTGTACTGATTGGAAACTGGCAGTAATCTTTTGGTATTTGGTTAAATACAGAGTAACTTGGCATTTGTTTGATGGGCTGCCTTAGTGCCTTAGGCCATTTGGTCTTCATTGCATATTCGCCATCCAGTAATGGAAGCTTCATGGAGAGACCAGACCTCATTCAATCTCAGTTGCACAGCTGGCTTCTGGAGGCTCTGAAAGCAAGAGTGGAAGAACTACCGCACAGTGTGTATTGGACCCCATCCACATGCACAAGGTTTAGAGCTTTATTTGTACCCCTGGCCTGTAGGAGGTGCTGGAGCAGGAAGAGCTAGGCAACTAGGCAGGTAAGAGCAGCCTTTTCTTTCTAATTAGTGAAAGACACTCGCTCCCCTGCCCTGCCAGCTTTATGGATCGATGCCATCCGCAGACCACTCAGTACGGCACCCACTTCAGTTTTGCCAGGAAGAGTCCATGTCCTAGGTGGATACATGTCCTGTTGGACAGTGTCCTGAGGAGAAAGGTGGGGATGAGTCTCCCTCTTCAGACCCATTGCTGACTTGAACACTGAAGGTACTGGGTGAGATTTTCAAAGGCACAAATGGCAGCTAGGTGTCTAACTCCCACGGCCAGTCAATGCGAGATAGGCACCTAAGTGCCTTTGAAAATCTCCCTCACCATTTGCACCCTTGCATGGCTCAGCCTACCTGCTGTAACATCTACCAAAGCCATGGAAGATGCAAATATCCTGAACTGAGGTTACTCTAGGGTAGCCTTTTAGGAGGTGGTCTCCCCGAGGGTGGAATGGCCCACATAGGCCATCTGGACACTAGGAGTAGTCCATGCCCATGATACAGAGAGGTAAGACAGACATTCCCGTTCCAGGCCATTTACCCTGTACTGCACAATTATTAGAGATGCAAACTGACTGTCTTGCAGTTTACAACCAGAATGGGACTTAACAAGGAGATTCTGGCAGAGAGAGTGTCTGGGAGCCGCGGTGGGAACCTGCAGCGATGCCAGTCCCAGCCATCAGTGCTGTGGGAACTGGTGTATGAATGGTGGAACCCCCAGCCTCTTCAGGCACTTTGAGTGGAGAGGGATTACCTTCTCAATCAGCTCCATCAGTGGTTTGGCCTTCAGCTCCTCGATCTTGGTCTCGTTCATGCAGGACTGGTAATAGCGCTGGGCCTTGCGCTCGGCCTCGCTGGACATGTTTGATGTGGTGTTTTCTGTAAGACAAGCCAGGTATGGGGCTAGGAAGACTCCATCTGAGCCAGAGGAGGGATGCCGATGATTCCCGGTCACCCCAAGCATTGCTGTTTAGGAGGGACAGCCTGTACTTGGTAAGAAAAGCAGTGCTTAACTAGTAATGAAAGAGGAGCCGGGGCTCAAGCAATTTTTTTACATTCATAATGATCCAGCAAGCCCAGAGATGCTGGGGCTCTGAACTGCCAGGCCCAGAGGTTAGGGTTGCCAACTTTCTAATCACACAAAGCCGACCCCTGCCCTGCCCCTTCTCCAAGACCCTGCTCCCCCATCCATACCCCCCCCCCCATCACTCGCTCTCTCCCACCCTCACTCACTTTCACTGGGATGGGGGTTGCAGTGCGGGGAGAGGGGAGGTGAGGGCTCCAGCTGGGGGTGTGGAATCTGGAGTGGGGTTGGGGATGGGGGGTTTGGGGTGCAGGAAGTTGGGGTGCAGGAGGGGGGTGAGGGCTCTGGGATGGGGCTGGAGATGAGGGGCTTGGGTTGCAGGAGGGGGCTCAGGGCTGGGGCAGGGCGTTGGGGTGCGGGAGAGGGTGCAGGGTCCCGGGAAGCGGCCACCAGGTCCCTGCAGCCCCTATGTGCATGTGCAGCCAGGGAGGCTCCGTGTGCTGCCCTCGTGCCCACATGCGCCGCCCTCTCAGTTCCCATTGGTCACAGTTCCCGGCCAATGGGAGCTGTGGAGCTGGCACTGGGGCGGGGGCAGTGCGTGGAGCCTCCCTGGGCACTCATGCATGTAGGGGCCGTAAGGACCTGGCGGCCACTTCCGGGAGCTGTGTGGAGCTAGGGCAGGCAGGGAACCTGCCTTAGCCCCGGGCAAACCATTGCGCAGCGACTGGACTTTTAACTGCCTGGTCATCAGTGCTGACTGGAGCCGCCAGGTTCCCTTTTCAGCCAGGTGTTCTGGTCAAAAACCGGATGCCTGGCAACCCTACCAGAGAGGTGCCAGGACTATGAACTGCCAGGCCCAGAGCTGCCAGGGCTATGAACTGCCAGGCCCAGAGCTGCCAGGACTCAGCCCTGAACAAATTAAGCCCAGAAGAAAGGTAGCATCCCCACACTGTGTCTCTCTGAAGAGCTCTCCCAGATCAATGAAAGTATTTCCCTCTCCCTCAATATCCCCATTTATAGCTTTCAAGTGCTGGCAGGGCCACAGTTCTCCAGGAAGGCTCTCTGTTTTCCAAAGGTCATCTCTGATTTGGAGTCCCCAACCTTCCACCTCCTCCAGCTTCAGAGACTGATCCTTGAGAAACAATCCCCCATTGCTCCCATAGGCCTTGCCTACACTGAGCGTTTTTGAAGTCCCTCCACTCCCTTGCTCTAGCCCCAGTGGGAAACCCCCACTGCCTTATAATGATCATTCTGGGGGGAAACACCACGGGGGTAGATACTCAGGACTGCCAGCCAAAGTAACAGACCTCCTCTGCAGCCGGCAGTCCTATATGCTGTCCCCAGCAGTCCCTCCTGCTGAGACTGGGACTGGAGCAGCCAGATTAAACAGGGACTGGAGCAGCCAGATTAAACAACAGAGATTATTCCAATAACCCAGGATGAGAGGGAAACTGCTCCCATAAGCCTGTTCTCATCTCGGTTTCTAGGCAGCTAGTCACATACACAGCTGAAGCCCATACACTGCTGGGTGCAATTGTTTCCCTTATGGAACTCAGCATCCAGAGACGAGGAAGAGGTGGGGCAGCGAAGAGGGTGCTAGCCAGACAATAGGGCAGATGTAACCAAGTCAGGGAGTCCCCATCATTCAGCGGCTGGGCTTGGCACACATGCATCCCACATGCAACCCCAGCAGTACTTCCGGTGACTCCCTGGCCTGTAGACAGCAGTCTGCTAGGTGAGCCTCCCCTGCAAACACCAGTAGGGGCTGGGCTAAGGCCTGTATCAGCTGGAAGGTGCTTTTTGCATAACAGAGAGTGAGCAAGATGCTGCTTGTAAAGGGAGCAGCAAGAAATAGTTTAGAAGGCCCTTCTGGATGGTAACCTGCTGGCTCCGACAGAAGGGAGGGCAGAAGGACACCTGACACTGAAGTCACCACTTGTCTACTGGAGATGGAGATGCCCAGTGTTCAAATCTCTTAAAAGGCCCCCTCACTAGACTCATCCATAGAAAAGGCAATGTAGATGGCAATATCTTACACAGAAATAATACTGGGGTGACTTCCTACTCAATTACCTCTACGCTGGGCCCCAGCTCCAGATCTATCTAAACATGGCACTGCGGGCTGTTCTGGCATGATCCACCATGAGCTACGCAGCTGCACTGAAGAGGAACTCAAGTGTGATGTCCCCCTGAGAACTCCTATCAGCGTCAGAGGGGAGAACAGGTGACCTGTGATGGAAACCTGCTTGACTGGAGAGGGTGGGAGGAGAGCACTCTGACTGAGCAATGGGGAGTCACTTGGAAGGGTTCTATGGCTCCAGGGGTGAAATCCGCTCCCAATCGTGCTCTCCCTGGCAGAAGAGAGCACGGGAAAGTGGATTTCCCCAGCCTGTGCTAACCCTGCTACTCAGCACAGCAGGCAACGGTGTGAATCATGGATGTGCCGACGTGCGTTAAGCAATAGCTGCATCGGAGCCTGCTTACACTTAACACAAGCCTGGCCCTCACTGAAGAAGGCCTTCATCCGCTGGAGCTGGAAGAACAGGAGGCATGTGGCAGGTCTACAGAGGTGTGGGGCAGAGGGAGTTATCAAAGCTGTGACAGTGACAGATCTCTCCCTGAGGGTTGAGAAGGAAGTCAGGGAGACAGTAGCCGAACACTTGCACATCTGTGTGCTACAAAAGCCAAACACAACCCACTTGTGTGAGCTGGAGAAAGCCAGATCTGGGAAAGGCTCTCAGAGCCCAGGGAACGAAGTGCCTCCATTGCCATGGGAACCGTTCCCCAGCACCAGGCCCACGCCAGCTCCTTTGCCTGGGAAGTGGCAGTTGAGGGAGCAAAAGCTCCATGCGGGAGCTCTTTGTTGTGTTGTTTCATCTGCTACTGGAGATGCACCAGGGCATTTGAAGTTCAGCAATTCCAACCTGCCAAAATGGGGTGCTCATTTGTGTCTCTGGCTGCCTGGTCCCGTCTCCACACACTGCAGTGGCGGGGCTCGCCCTTTGGAGAAGCAAGACCAGGAAAGCAAAACAAAAGGAATCCACCAGGGAACATCCTTTGAATAATCCAACCTCTCAACTATGAAAGATTTTAAAATTAAATGGACAAAGCACTAGAACACACCCTACAGGGAACAATTTTGCAGTGGTCTTTCTGGACTGGATGGATGGCATGGCCCAATAGATGTTTGCTGTTTCTAGCTTCTACAATCTGTTAAGGTTCCCTCCCTAGAACTCCATCACTCTGTCAACCTAAATCCGACATCTGGGGGAAAAAAAACGCACAGGCAGGTCCTATTGAATACAGGACTGCAGCCTGCAAAGCAGTGATGCTGTCCACTATGATCTCTACATCCTTTTCAAACATCAGAACTTGAGATCCTACTGCAATGCTGTGGCAAAAAGCACTAATAGAATCCTTGCCTGTATCAACAACGCAGTGAGTCAGAGCTGGGAGGTAATTTTACCTCTCTATACAGCATTTGTGAGACCAATAATTGAATGCTGCATCCAGTTCTGGTGTCTACGTTTTAAAAAGGATATTGAAAAGTTGGGAGAGGATATAGAGCAGAACCACAAAAATGATTAGAAAGCTGGATACAATGCCTTACAGGGAGAGATGGAAGGAGCTCCATCTGTTTAGCTTATCAAAAAGAAGTGACTAGGTATGAACAGCTTCACAAGAAGAAAACACCAGCAACGAAGGGCTTTTTAATCTAGCGGAGAAAGGCAGAACAAGAACAAATGACTGTAAATTAAATCCAGACATATTCAAATAAGAAATAAGGCACACACATTTAACAAGAAGGGTGATTAACCACTAGAACCAACTCCCAAGGGGAGTGGTGGATTCTCCAATTTAAATCTACAAATCAAGACTGGATCCATTCTGGGAGATGCTTTAGTCAAACCCAAATTATTACTCATTACAGGGGCAACTGAGTGGAATTCTCTGGCTTGTGTGATGCAGGAAGTCAGACTAGCTGATCTAATGGTCCCTTCTGGCCTGAAATCTATGAAAATAACTCCACTGGCCATAGTGCAGGCAGCCCACAAGAAAGGCTGATGTAAGACAGAGTCCATTTAGCTTCAAATTCTTTTAGAAATTGCCTCACACCCACCCTTCCTAAGGTAGGACAGACAATCAGCAATGAGGACAGTTAGGGGTGGGGGAGAAAATGTATCAAAAAGGATATGAACAACGGAGAATGTAAATGATTTAAATGCCCCCCAGCCCTCCTTTCAGGCAAAGAGGAGATTTTTTGTGTTGTAACTAAGTGAAGCATTTAGTTTAAGAACTAATCTAGAAAATAAAGATAGTGAGAACAAGAAGGCTGTAGAGCAGTACTGTCAAGGTTCCTTCCCCACTCTGAACTCTAGGGTACAGATGTGGGGACCTCCATGAAGGACCCCCTAAGCTTATTCTTACCAGCTTAAGTTAAAACTTCCCCAAGGTACAAACTTTTACCTTTTGTCCTTGGACCTTATGCTGCCACCACCAAAGTGTTACACCAAGAACAGGGAAAGAGCCCACTTGGAGACGTCTTTCCCTGCAAAATCCCCCAAGCCCTACACCCCCTTTCCTGGGGAAGGCTTGATAAAAATCCTCACCGATTTGCATAGGTGAACACAGACCCAAACCCTTGGATCTTAAGAACAATGAAAAAGCAATCAGGTTCTTAACAGAAGAATTTTAATTAAAGACAAGGTAAAAGAATCACCTCTGTAATCAGGATGGTAAATACCTTACAGGGTAATCAGATTCAAAACATAGAGAAGCCCTCTAGGCAAAACCTTAAGTTACAAAAAGACACAAAAACAGGAATATATATTCCATTCAGCACAGCTTATTTACCAGCCATTTAAACAAAACAGAAATCTAATGCAATCTAACTAAATTACTTACTAAGTTCTAAGACTCCATTCCTTTTCTGTTCCCGGCAAAAGCATCACACATGGACAGACCCTCCCCCCCAGATTTTAAAGTATCTTGTCTCCTCACTGGTCATTTTGGTCAGGTGCCAGTGAGGTTATTTTAGTTTCTTAACCCTTTACAGGTAAAAGGACTTTGCCTCTGGCCAGGAGGGATTTTATAGCACTGTATACAGAAAGGTGGTTACCCTTCCCTTTATATTTATGACAAATATAAATAATAATAATGATTAACAACTATAATAACAGAATCCTCACCCTGTAAGGCTATGTTTACTTGCAATATATGATTCAGTCACTAGATGGCTCTGTGTGATGCAAAATGTTTCAAACAGGGAGCAAAAGGCAGTGGTAAATAACAGAGATCAAGCTGGAACCCATCAATAAATGCATCCCATCTAAGATGAATTGTGGCTACATTCTATATATTCTTAGGGCTCTATCCAGCAGAGAAGAACTCACATCGCTTTGTGCATGCCACAGCCTGTAACAGTCATGGAATCAGTGGGTTTGTATGTATGGATACAACAAAAATAAAACCAAATAGAATAAACTGCTGTGGATTACTGGAACTCTGTGGGAATGGAGTAACCCCATGCTCCTACCTTCCCTCTTTGGGAAGGAGTTGCCTTCCGCAACCTAGCTAAACTTTGAGATGCTCGTTTGAGCTGTGCAGCACCTGCCCCCTGTAGGCACCAGGCATGGCTAGTAGCCTCAGCTGGGATGGATTTCTTAGTGGCTAATCCCAGTGACAGAAGACTGACAATTAGGTTCCCAAGCTAGCTCTGCCTTCCTGCTGCCTATTCTGAACTGGTTTCCTTGCTACCTAAAATTTACCCTCAAGCCACCCCGATGGTCCCAGTCATAACAGTTTGTGATCTGGGGGGCATTTCTTGCCAAGCCTGCAGAAGCTATGGAACACAGACTGTGTAGGTCTAGAGCAGCAGTTTTGGGACAGCAATGGGAGTCTTGTCTCCAGCACATGTGTTTGTTATTAGCACTGACGGTTTCATTTAACATTAGCAGGTTGGATTTCTCCGATGGCTGCAACCGCCCTGAAATGTTATAACTAATGTTTTGCTCTGTTGTGTAACTGAATTTTGTTTTAAATTAGAGAACTGCAGTGATTACACAAACCCCAGATGCAACCTGGAACCTGCCTGCATGTTTTTACTATCTCAGGTCCCCTTAAATTAAAAAAACAATCCTATGCAGAACTGCTCTGCTTGATGCTATATCCCTTTTCAGTCCACTTGGTATGTGGCATATCCACTGTGACCCTGACACTAAGTGCAAAATGTACCATGCAGTCTGCAATGGATCAGAGACGAGAGGAACACAGACCTGTACCACATCTCTCCAATGAAGCAAGAACTTCCTCACTATCCTCCTACAGATAATTATCGTCAGAACCAGCCTGGTTCTTTGAGTCAATAGCATTGATAAGGACCCATTTGTTTGCTCAAAGTCTGCACAAACACTGCCCTGAGGGCTGCAGCTGTACAGATGCAATTTTCCCACTTCTCCTTTCACATGCTGAGAGCATGCAGAGATCAGCATGGATCTATGATAAAGCCCATGGAAGCCATCAGCACCCAGCTGCAGGTAGCTCTCTTGTGTCTGGTTGAAAGTCACTTCCCTGTTTTTCTTTGGCAGCCTTACTCTTAGCACAACCCCTTGGCTCAGAAAGCTGCACCTGGCAAGGAGGAGTTGTACAGATTAGAAATCAACAGCAAAGTCATGGGCAGTCACAAAGGCTTGACTTTCTCTGCTGGTGGGACCTTTAAGCCAGCTCAGGTTCATGCCAGGTAGAGCCACACTATGTGGATACATGCCACCAAAAGCCAGCACTCCATATCCCCCAGCCCCAATAGGGCTTGGCTGCAAATGTAACCTCATGATTGGTTAGACATTAGGAAAAACTGTCAGGGTGATTAAGCACTGGAATAAATTGCCCAGGGAGGTTCTGGAATCTGGAGATTTTTAAGAGCAGGCTGGACAAACACCTGTCAGGGATGGTCTAGATAATACTTAGTCCTGCCATGAGGCAGGGCACTGGACCAGATTACCTCTCAAGGTCACTTCCAGTTCTACAATTCTATGATGGGAGCCTAGAATGGAGGCTATTCTTTGGGACAGATGCCAGCTTTGCTGTCACCAGGGGCAACAGAGATGAACCTCTTCTCTCCTCGAGCCAATTGTACTGCCTCAGCAGGGACATGTGTTTCTTGCATATAGTCACTGTGGTTTGTACTCATTAACCCAGTGGTTCTCAACCAGGGATACACGTATCCCTGGGGTATGCAGAACCCTTCCAGGGGGTACATAAACTCAACTAGATATCTGCCTAGTTTTACAACAGGATACGTAAAAACCACTAGGGAAGTCAGGAAAAACTAAAATGTCATACAGACAATGACTTGTTTATACTGCTCTATGTACTATACACTGAAATATAGGTATAATATTTATACTCCAATTGATTTCTTTGATAATTATATGGTAAAAATGAGAAAGTCAGCAATTTTTCAGTAATAGTGTACTGAGACACTTTTATATTTTATGTCTGATTTTTAAACAAGTAGTTTTTAAGTGAGGTGAAACTTGGGATATGCAAGACAAAGCAGACTCCTGAAAGGGGTACAATAGACTGGAAAGGTTAAGAGCCACTGCATTAACCCACCCATTAATTCACGGGGCTGGCTAGACTAAGCTTGTGCAGCTCACTGCTGAGATTTTGTGCTTGTTTAGTCGTTTATTATAACATCCCCTGTCCGCACCTAACCTTCCTCTCTGCATTTCCCTTAGGAATTCCCCATCTCCCTCTCACTGCAAGTTATCCCTATCCTTGGGCAAGAAGTTTTCATCATAGAAAGAGGGGGATGCTGCAAAGCCCACTCTGTTCCAGAATCAGAGAAATGAGGGCTACAGGGAAGCATGAATTACTCTTTCCTGTCCACTACCCACTTTATTAACGGGGTCAAGATTCTGCTCTTGGTCAAACTGGCTAGCGAGTCACTCTGGGGAAGCTTGCAGGGAGTTTTAGAGCAGGAGGAGAGAACATTTGAGCAAGACCACTTCTGGGTTTGCTGCTGCAAGTGATAAAAGTTCCTCTACTATAATGTGGACCTTGTGACCATGTCTGCAGGATCCATGCTAGGCTGGAGGTCCCAGGAGGAAGGCAGAGTTATCATTCTCAGTCTGCAGAGACATGTAAGAGAGGCCCTTTCCGCAGCCAAAAACCTGGCAGCAATTCTCCTCCATTCTCCAAGCCACCTCTGTGGACTGGTGGAGCGAGTGAGGCTGTTGCAAAAAGGGCTGTAGGACAGGAGTAACTCCCAACTGAGCACAGGAGAAACTCTACTCCTGACACCGACAGCACCTTCTCTGCAGGAGATGTGCTGGGGCAAGCCAAAGTAGGGTGCAGGTGGCCAGAGAAAAGGGGAGACGGCCAGAGTGGATTTGTGCCCTGTCGTTCTATGCTCCTACAAAGAAAGCTGCATGGGGTATTGAAGTAGCAGCACAAGTTGGGGCAGCCCCAGGGCCACATGACCTGTCCCCAAATCCTGTATAGGGGAGACACAAGCAGCCTCCCCTCTGAACCTGCACCAGCATCAGCCATAGTGAGCACTGGGCGTTAGCCTGAAGAGACTCTAGTTTTATATGCTGGGAGTTCAATCCAAGATACCTGACTACGGGAGAGGGATAGCTCAGTGGTTTGAGCATTGGCCTGTTAAACCCAGGGTTGTGAGCTCAATCCTTGAGGGGGCCATTTGGGATTTGGGGCAAAAATTGGGGATTGGTCCTGCTTTGAGCAGGGGGTTGGACTAGATGACCTCCTGAGGTGCCTTCCAACCCTGGTATTCTAGTGATTCTAATGACTAGCCTGTGCTGGGGGCAGGTCCTGTCTCAGACTAGCTCAATAAGCAAAACACGGTTTGATATTAGGGTTTGCAAATAATGATTGAGGGAGGGAAAGTCCAGAGTTAGTGATTTTCCTAGATGTCCAAGGAGCAAGTGTCTCAGCCATGAGGGCCCTGCAGCCATTGCTACCTTCTCAGCTACCCCAGCAAAACTGAGTCTGTATCACTGTGTAGTAAAGTTGCCTGCTAGAGCTGAATGTGGGACCTGAAGTGGGGCAGAACCGCAGCTGTGTCTCAGAACTGCAGGCCTCACACCCCACCTACGTGCCCACATGAAAATGGGTTTGTGGCTGGTCAGCTGGGGCAAACCCATCAAACACTGGACTCTTGTGTGTGTGTGTGTGAGCACAAGCTAGGCCTGGAATCCAGAGAGGAGCCCTAGAATGCTCCACAACAGGGGCTCAGGCTAACGGAGAGTGGGCTTCCTACCGGGCCACTGAATTTCAACACTGCTTCGGGTAAGAGACAATGAACTCCGTCCTGGCCAGATACCAAGGGGCTTCCTTAGCCAGGAGTGTCTGGAATCAAGGACAGAAGATCCTGGCCTGGATTGTTATTCCCCTCAAAACAAGTTGGCAATTCCACATTTGGCTCCCGCCTGGGTTAATGAAACAAAGAGGCTCTCTCCGCAGTGAGGGGGCGGGGCCTCAAACTCACTCTGCAAACTCTCCTCTACCCTAGACAAAGCAATGAACACGAAAGACAAAAATTCTGGGGGCGTAAAGAAAAATAAACACTGGAAAGATCTGGTTTCCTGGCTGAGCCCACAGACGCCACATCTGAGCTGCTGGATCACATCCTGCCCTGGCTGGAACTGGCACCGGAGAGAGGCTAACCCCTCTGCAGGCTGCTGGCACACAGCACGTGGCGAGCACTCCCTTAGTGTGCAGACAGGGAGGTGCCCCAGTTCCAAGGGTTAGATCAGAGGACAAAGCCCTGGCAGAATTACAGAGAGCTGCACAGGGGGAGCGCCATGTTTTATGGGATCCTCCATAGCCCCTTGCTCTTCAACACTCCGATCAGGGGGCTGGAGGATGCTCCCCTGCAGATTGGCACCCCCACTGCTTCAGAGTTTCTTCCACCAGCACAGGATTCTCAGTTCCTCAGAGACACTCCCATCTCTCTCTTGGGCAACTTGTTTCACTCACCCAGGTTCACAACAGACAGGACTTTTCTACTCAGTAAGGGCAATCTCTCTCATCACACCATATCCTCAGCGCTGCAGTGTGCAAAGCCACTCATGCTGGATCCACTTAGTTTAAAAGAGTGAGGGCTGGCAGTTGAGCTTTCTTAGTGAGGGGTCCACAGGTCTGAAATAGCTTGGATATTTGGATCTTCAGGGCATGCTGCACAGTGCATCTATACTATATCTATGCCTCCAGGAACCTTGGGACATGTTGCAAACTTCTGTGCTGGGTGGGTTAGATCTGTGGGGGGCGGCGGGCAGGGGAGAGGAAGCTGTGTATTTTCTAAAAGATTCAGATCTCTTGGGTCTCGGTGTCAGGGGGAAGACAGTATACTGCTGGTTAATTTTAATTTTGTTATGTGTCAGGGCACCTAGTTCTTTGAATAGGGGATACTTTTATTATTATTATGGATAAGCTTTTGTCATGGTAAAATTAGGCAAAATTCACTGATCAGCCATGGTAAAAATGTACAAAAATCAGGATATCATCAGAGCAACCAAAAATCTCCGCTGAGCGTGGAGGCATTGACACTGACTGACCTACAGGCGAGATGGCCCGCCGAGGTGAGTCAGAGGGCGGAGGTGGTGCTCCCTCCCTGAGCCCCACTGCCAGGGGCTGAGACTGAAGAACTCACGGACATCTGTTAAAGTCATGGAATCTGTGACCTCTGTGACCAAATCATAGAATATTAGGATTGGAGGAGACTTCAGGAGATCATCTAGTCCAATCCCCTGCTCACAGCAGGACCAACACCAACTAAATCATATCAGGAGGGCTCTGTCAAGCCGGGCCTTAAAAACCTCTAAGGATGGAGATTCTACCACCTCCCTAGGTAACCCATTCCAGTGCTTCGCCACCCTTCTAGTGAAATAGTGTTTCCTAATATCTAACCTAAACCTCCCTCACTACAACTTGAGACCACTGCTCCTTGTTCTGTCATCTGCCACCACTGAGAACAGCCGACCTGCATCGTCTTTGGAACCCCCCTTCAGGAAGTTGAAGGCTGCTATCAAATCCCCCCTCAGTCTTCTCTTCTGCAGACTAAATAACCACAGTTCCCTCAGCCTCTCCTTGTAAGTCATGTGCCCCAGACCCCTAATAATTTTTGTTGCCCTCTGCTGGACTCTCTTCAATTTGTCCACATCTCTTCTGTAGTGGGGGGACCAAAACTGGACACCATACTCCAGGTGTGGCCTCACCAGTGCTGAATAGAGGGGAATAATCACTTCTCTCGATCTGCTGGCAACGCTCCTACTAATGTCCTTAATTATTGTGGAAACCCAGCAGGAGCAAAAACCCAAGCCACTGCCCTCTTGTCAACTGGCAGATAGCATCGCAATCATCCTCCCCTAACCCCCCACTTTTTGGAAGTAAAAGATCCAGGAGCCATTTGAATGCAAGGCAGAGTTTGCTTCTGGCAAAGTTAGCACTGGGAAATGATGCTGCAGGGCTGGTCCCACCCAGCTGCAGAACATGCACTTTCGAGAGGTGGGAAGAGATTGTTTGGCAGCGCTTGCTTGGTTCCAGGCCCATCTTACAGCATGGGAGAGCACTACCCAGATACTACAGTTCTCTTGAGGCAATGTTGTAACCTTCACCTCTTTCAGAAGGAGTAGGATCTTTATTGGGACCAGCCTATCCAGGTTCATGGAGATGGCAAGTCAGCACCCCAAGAGTCACAAGGAAGGATCAGCCGAGGGGCATCGCCCCAGTCCCTGGATTCCTGCTGCTTTTCCGCTTCTGCTTGTGAATGGCCACCTTGCCTCACGGGTGGTACATAAGAAGACAGACACTCACCTAGAAGGTGCTTCATGATGGCCTGGTTGTGCTCCCAGAGGTTGTTGAAGGTGCCCCAGCGCGAGTGGCCATCGGGCACGGGGTTTCCCTTCATCCACCCACCACAGGCATATTTGAAGAAATCCTCGCAGGGGCTCACTGTCCGGTCCAAAGAGCTCAGGATGGAGCTGGTCACGGAGATGCAGGCTTCCGTCAGACATGACTTGGACGGCCCTGGAAGGGAAGGGGCAGAACATCAGACCACAAGTCACCCTGGAGGCATCCAAAGTTTGTCCTGCTGCCTTGGGTTGAAAACAGAGTTCGCTGGAAAGGCTTCGGCATCAAGGTGGGGCAGAGTCTGAGACAAACCCAATGGGACAAGACACTTCCGGTGTCTAGGCACATGTACAATTGGACCTTTTGGCTACTTCTCTTGGCAAGTGAGTCTTATTCCTCATTTCCTCCCTCCTTTAGTTAGGGTCTCAGATCCCTTAAAAAAAGGGAGTCGGGGCTCCCAAACTATCGTACAGCAGCTCACTGAAGGGGCAAGCAATGCAGGATGACAGGGCTTAAAGTCCCTCTTATTTTACCATGGTGCCACTTCCCACCAATGCCAGGGACAATCTGGCTGACTAGAGCCAGGGGAACGTTGTCCCTAAATTCACATGGGTGGAAGAGTTCACAAGTTCTTTACACATCTTGAACTAGGTCTGCAAAGCAGCCTTTATTTCCCTCTGTCCCACCCAGAGGAGTGCAGTGCTAGTCAAAGAGTTGCCTGATGCCCCAGAGAACAGAATCCTCCTTCCAGCCATATTTGTCAGCATCTCTCAGCCCTGCCCCAGAAAGGCCCTTGCTGCAGGGGAAGGTGTTTTAGCCTTCATCCCCATTTCAAATCCGAGGCCTCTGAGTCTTATAGCAAGGATGCCGATTGTTGCAATGGATTTTGTGATCTGACCTGCCCATGAGGAGCTCAGCTGTAACCCCTGGCTCACTTCTGTAGCAGCTGCCATCAGTGCTCTTCACACAGTCACCCGACAGCTACCATACATAGATCTTATGCAAATGAAGGACTTACTATCTCTGTACTGGAATCCCAGGGCTAAGACACAGGCCAAGAGGCTGAGTGCTAGAACCACGATCAGGACCAGGAGACGCTTCTCAATGTGAGTGCGTTCTGTCCAGCAACTCCTGCTGTTCCCAGAGCCACGGAAATTTACCTAGGAAGGGAAAAGGAAGAATCAGTCCAATTACTCTCCCACACCGATGACAGGAATGTCTACACCTTCCCACGAGGTCAATATCCCTTGAACTGGGGCTACCAAGAAAAACATCCCCCCTCATATTTTTCTGTTTCTATAGAATTGTATTTTAGGTGATACTGTTCAGATCCTGCCCCCCCCAGAAGACGTGCCAGTGATGGAAGGTAACTGGGGTAGTTTATTTAAAATAGTCTGAAAACTCATCGCTTATTTCTAATGCCACAGGAACTGTGCTACATGCAGACAGTGCTGCACTGAGATTGCTATGAACAAGTCTCTATCAGGTCAGCAAAGCTCCAGATTCTTTGGGGAGTGTTGATAGAAGGAGGGGGAAGAGCCCATGTAAAGCTTAGGAACTCGAAAGAACTCTGCACTAACCAGAAATCCTAACAGGAAGGGAGGCACAATCAGAGGAAATGCACCCAGAACACTGGAAATTGGAATATTTCAAGACGTTGGCAAGTCTAGAGCCATCATCACCTGTTCCCAGTCAGACATGTGTTTGGGTAGTTTTCATCAGCTGGGTGAGGAGGAGCTTGGCTGGCACTTGGAAACTTCAGACCCAGCTCCCTTGCCCAGCAGGTGCTCCAAGCCAGAGATGGATGCACTTGTGTGTTTTGTTACCTCCATGCTGTTACCTAAACATTTCCATTTGACTGGAAGTCAGATAAAGGAAACACTGGAGAATAGGATGCACAGGATGGCTTTGCAGAGCTCCCTGCTGGTTCATGAGTAACTGATTAGGCAAATCCCTTTACTTCAATGCAATGGAAGGCTTTATCCTAATGTGGGCCACATAAGACTATAGGGACAGGGTATTTATGGTGCTGCAGCACTGAATAAAAAATCCTGGAGCCCAGAGATGGAAGAGACCTATTAGGGCAACAGTGTTCCCAGGCAGTACTGTTCCCTATAGTACTTCTTCTGTTGTCACCCCTAGTCCGGGGGGAAGGTTGATCTAGTGGCTTGATGCTCAAGACATGGGTTCAATTCCTACTGCTTAATACATTTGCAAAAAAATATCCAGAGTGAGTAAATCCAGGGTTTTGATTTCACACCAGTGCAAACTATTTCCACGTCGCCCGCCCGGGACTGAGCTCTGCTGGTGGGCGTAGGGGTAGTGCCATAGGGATCACTACAGCTCTGCTAACGTACGCCAGCTGAGGAGCTGACCCACCGAGCTTAACTGTGGAACAGAGTTTTTTTTAAAAATCCCCTGTTGATTTTCTTGACAGTACCACCTACCCCAGAGGGGAAGGATGATCCAGCGATCAGAGTGCTGGCCGGGGGGGGGGGGGGGGGGGGCAGGTTCAACTCCCTGTTTTGTCACAGGCTTTCTGTGTCACCTTGGCTAAATCATTTAGGCCAGGGCATGTCTACACTACGTGCAAAGGTGACCTCTTAACTCAGATGAGCTAACTGGGGTTAAAATACACACTAACCTGGCAGCTGGAGTTCGATCTCAGGCTGCCCTATAGGTTTTAACTGGAGCTGCTAACACACATTAAAAGCAGAGATGCTGCATCTTCACTGCTATTTTAACCTGAGCTGGCTAACCCGTTAATAACATACCTTTTTTTTTTGGTGTAGACGTGCCCTTAGTCTCTCTGTGCCTCCATTTCCCATTTGTACAATGGGGATAATAGTCCTGCCCACACAGGTGTGGGAGGATAAATAAAAGGTGGCGAGATGCACAGATGCTGTGGTAACAGAGGCCATAGAGGCATCTAAAACAGGCACTGAGAGTAATTGTCTTGGGCTGTCATTTCCTATGCATGACTGTGTTGGGGGAAATATAGGCTTATTCTCTGGGGCTCCCCTTGGATTGGCCACCCCTCAAACAGGCACATCAGTGGGGCTCTGGTCCATCTGCTCCTAAAGCCCAGTTTCAGGCGGTTTGCCTCTTTAAGAGACGCCCCTGCCTCTCCTCCAGCAGCTGAGACCTGCCACACCTGCACAACTGTGGCCCAGCTGCCCAGCTTGGGTGTGGGAAATCTGCTCCTCCAGGGCCCTGCCTCTCCATGCCAGTAGCCACTGCACCATCACTATGCCAGCTGGCACCCCTCCAGACAGTTCGGGGTGGGAAGCACCTAGGGCAGCGAAATACCGTCTAGTGGGCTTAACATTTGCCCTGCCCTGCAACATCTACCCAAGGTGGCAACTCTGGCAGCACCCTCCAGCTGCAGAAACCATCAGGAGGCAACAGGAAATGCAGGTGAGGCAGTAGCTGCTCTGACACAGAGAGGACCCGTTTCCTCTGGCCGTTGAAGGAGCAGTGTTTGCAAGACCTGAGGACTGCAGCCCAGCGGGGAGCAAAGGGGCTTTCCCTGGGGAAGGGAAGGCTGAGTCTTCAGTGTTTAAGGTCAGAAGGAACCACCACATCATCTAGTCTGACCTCCTGCATGTCACCACCAGCCATCTTACACCCAGCCCAACCACGGGAATCAGATCCCTGTATTACAGCCCTGCAGGCTGCTCAAACACACGGCTCTCCTTGGGCTTGTCGGTCTGAATCAAGTCTGTTGACCACTCAGTGAGTCTGAGACAGACTCTCCTGGCCCGCCGGAGGAAAGGCAAGGCCTCAATATGAACGGAGGGAGGGAGGGAGGCAGGCAGGGGAGAAGAGAATGGCATTCCCTTGGAATTGACCCAGTCCATGTTGGACTCAGAGCAACAAGACTGTTGATGGTTTTGAGTAGGGAGGTTTATTGCCAAGTTGTCTGTTTGCTCCAGCTAAGGCCACCTGGCTCCTGACCAATGGCACCTTTGCTTTAGCACTAGACCAAGCGACAACACACTGCATTTGTGAGAGCAGGAATGGGTTACAGACTACGCTTCCCATCCCACAAGCTGGGTCTGAAGTCACTGTCTTAAGCAAGGCATGGAAATAACAGATCTCAGTCCTAGAGGACTACATCCTGTGAGGCAACCTCATAGGTTTGCTAACACAGCACAGAGAGCTGCAAAGGAACTGGCTCAATCACAATTCTGACTTGCCCCTTAAGTACGACAAAGGTTGTTGCAGAAAAGGTCGATATCCCTAGCTATGCATGAGGTGCTTGTGCAGAATGATAGAATCATAGAAAATTAGGGTTAGAAGAGACCTCAGGAGGTCATCTAGTGCAACCCCCTGCTCAAAATAGGACCAACACCAACTAAATCATCCCAGCCAAGGCTTTGTCAAACCAGGCCTTAAAAACCTCTAAGGAAGGAGATTCCACCATCTCCCTAGATAACCCATTCCAGTGCTTCACCACCCTCCTAGTGAAATAGTGTTTCCTAATATCCAACCCCCACCGCAAGTTGAGACCATTGCTCCTTGTTCTGCCATCTGCCAACACTGAGAATAGCCTAGCTCCATCCTCTTTGGAAGCCCTCTTCAGGTAGTTGAAGGCTGCCCCTCATTCTTCTCTTCTGCACACTAAATAACCCCAGTTCCCTCAGCCTCTCCTTGTAAGTCATGTGCCCCAGCCCCCTAATAATTTTCATTGCCCTCCACTGGACTCTCTCCAATTTGTCCACATCCCTTCTGTACTGGACACAAAGAGCCAGAAAGGGAAGCCAAACAATCAAGCTTCATGGCTCAAGCTGGGTAAAATGCAACAATAGCCGACAGTGTAAATGGTGAAAAAGCATGTTAGTGGTTGAATCCCAAGAGCGTTCAGTTCTGACCTGACTCTGTTCCCATTTGGCAAGTCTTCCATTGACTTCAGGGGAATGCTGAGCACTCTTGAGGTCCTGACTCAGGTTTTGGAAGCTGAAAATTTCACTCCAAGGTGAAAAGAACAGGAGTACTTGTGGCACCTTAGAGACTAACAAATTTATTTGAGCATAAGCTTTCATGGGCTACAGCCCACTTCATCAGATTCATGCAGTGGAAAATACAGTAGGAAGATTAGGACACAATCATAGGGCCTAATCACATCAGCCACACTATCAGAGGCTCGTTCACCTGCACATCTACCAATGTGATATACGCCATCATGTGCCAGCAATGCCCCTCTGTCATGTACATTGGCCAAACCGGACAGTCTCTACGTAAAAGAATCAATGGACACAAATCAGATGCCAAGAATCATAACATTCATAAACCAGTCAGAGAACACTTCAATCTCTCTGGTCACTCGATTACAGACCTAAAAGTCGCAATATTTCAACAAAAAAAACTTCAAAACCAGACTCCAAAGAGAGACTGCTGAATTGGAATTAATTTGCAAACTGGATACAATTAGCTTAGGCTTGAATAGAGACTGGGAGTGGATGGGTCATTACACAAAGTAAAACTATTTCCCCATGTTCCCCCTTCCTCCCCGCTCCCCACCCCGTTCCTCAGATGTTCTTGTCAACGGCTGGAAATGGCCCATCTTGATTACCACTACAAAAGGGTTTTTTTCTCTCCTGCTGGTAATAGCTCACCTTAACTGACCACTCTCATTATAGTGTGCATGGTAACACCCACTGTTTCATGTTCTCTGTGTATATAAAATTGTCCTACTGTATTTTCCACAGCATGCATCCGATGAGGTGGGCTGTAGCCCACGAAAGCTTATGCTCAAATAAATTTGTTAGTCTCTAAGGCACCACAAGTATTCCTGTTCTTTTTGCGGATACAGACTAACATGGCTGCTACTCAGACTCCAAGGTGAGTTTAGTAGTAAGGAGAAGGGCATCCTCTAGCAAATATGGCTCCCCCAGGGTCCCTCTGAGAACTTTGCTATCTCAAATATTTCAGGATGCATCCAACATGGAGGCATTTGTTGCAACGCCATCGTTAGGGTTGAGCACAGTTTTGCACTTGAAGCAGGAATTCAATCTCTGTGCGGTGTATTCTCCCCCAGCATAGAGCACTTAGGCCTGGCCCACACTACAAAATTAGGTTGACCCAGCTGCATTGCTCAGGGGCGTGAAAAATCCAACCCCCTGAGCAACATAGTTAAGCCGACCTAACCTCCGGTGTAGACAGCGCTAGGTTGAGAGAAAAAATTTTCAGTCCACATAGCTACTGCCTCTCGGGGAGGTGGATTAACTACAGCGACGGGAGACGCCCTCCCGTTAGCATAGGCAGCAGCCTCCTCTACACTGAAGCGCTGGCACTGTGGAGCTGTGGCGTTTCAGGTGTAGACAGGCTCTGACTCTGAGCACAGAATGAGTCTGGTAATGAGTCAGAGCTAAATAAACAAACTGAGTCCTACAAGAAATTTAGCATCTCACAGCTTCTTATGGGACGGGCACAGGTAATTCACCTCTCCAAGAGGCGATAGCTAGGTGGATGGAAGAGTTCTTCTGTAAATCTAGCACTGTCTACACATAGCCTTAGGTCAGCTTAACTCTGTTGGTCAGGGGCATGGATTTTTCACACCTCTGAGCGACATCGCCGGGCCAACCTAATTTTCTAGAATAGGCCAGCCCTGCAGCAGTCTTCTTTGTCCCAAGTGATCTTAACAATGGATTAGTACAGACACTTCAAGCTTTCCATATAATTAAACTAAATTCAAACCTTGCGCATAGGCTAT
The DNA here is from genome assembly GCF_965140235.1 of Caretta caretta. Lineage (NCBI taxonomy): Eukaryota > Metazoa > Chordata > Testudines > Cheloniidae > Caretta > Caretta caretta. Next base: position 734,516 of record NC_134223.1, read on the forward strand.
ATTGTAAGAAATTAGGTTGCAATTAAGCTATTTAACTATTGTATCTAATTCTTCTGATTATGTAGTCTCCAGACAGGCTTAAGTGGTGCCACTGTGATAGAGGTAACTGAGCCAATCACCCCCTTTCCTCTCCAGCTAATTTGCATCCAATAAACCCTATTGGTTGTAATGACTCTCTGGTGTGGTGACAGGACATGTGTCAGGAGTTCTTACTGGTAGATATTTTGGCCTCACTGTCACTGCTCTTTTAAGGATTGTGGCAGTACACTTTACTGGGCACAGGTGTCTGCCTCAGATCTACTGGGAATTGAGTCAGCACTGCCAGGGAAACTGAGGCAGGAGTGTAGCAGGAGCCCTTAAAGCACAAAGCCAATGGGACTCAGAGACTGGGCTTGCCCTGACCCCTCTTCACATAGCACCAGCCTCACTAACACAGACCATCAGTCACTGGCAAATTAAGGACCAAATTCCCAAGTATATTCCGGTTGGGGTGTTGCTCTGGCTAGGTAGGGGTAAACCCCAGTAAACTGGCTAGTGTGTGCTGGCTACTCAGTACTGCTTTTGTGCACTGCTGAATCTGCCCTTAGTTCTATCATTTAAAAACTATTAAGGTTGGCAGTATGTAATGTTAGTCGATCAGAAATGGCACATGGCAGACCTCCTGTTGGTTTTCTGTTCAGTGTTAATGTATGACATTTTTAATAATAATAATAATAATAAAAAAGGAAATTCCCAGGCCACAAAACCCAAGAACTACGTTAAGATGGGATGAAGGCTGAGTGTGTGCATTCTATGTAGTGTATTCACATTGTCAGTTCTTTTTGTTCTGTATTTGTACTAGCGTGACCAGACAGCAAGTGTGAAAAATCGGGACGGGGTGGGGGTGGGGGGGTAATGGGTCCCTATATAAGAAAAAGCCTTGAATATTGGGACTGTCCCCATAAAATCGGGACATCTGGTCACCCTAATTTGTACAGCTCCAAGCCCCATGGAGTCCTGGTCTGTGGCTGGGGCTGCTAAGCGCCACCGCAACACAATAACTAATTGAGTGTATGTATCAGTAACTGAAGGGTAAAACACATTACAGGGATGTTATAAGTAACTCAACTCAAGCTAAAGAAAATCTTAATTAAAGCTACACTTAAAAGAAATCTAAACTCAACTTTCATTCAGGATTTCTAATGCTTGTTGTTAGCATAATTACACAATCCCTCTAACATTTTTACCCTAAATTGATGTACAGTCAAATTTAACTCCACCGTGTGTGTGTGTGTGGCTAGTCTCTGCAGCCATGCAGTGCTGCGTGTAGGAGTTAGGAATGGAGAATTGCTGCACTGGAACAGAGCAGTGTCCAGTCTCCACCTGTGGATAAGGTTATTGATCACCTTAGCATTTTGCATACCAAGTGACACAAGGATTGTAACCACAGCCCTGCAAGAGGCTCCCCCCCCCCCCCCAACAGATTTTGACCACCAAGGAAGAGACATTACAAGCAAAAAAAAGTTTGAGGCACACCAACTCCTGCATCATTTAATCAAAGCAGCCATGTGATTTTATTGTGGCAAGCCCTGTCCTCCTTTCCCTCTCCACCTCCTCTCTTAGCTTGGACTGAGAGCCCATCAGGGCAGGGGCCCTTGTAAAATGCCATGCATGTTCATGGTACTGGAATATGCTGGCTTTTTGCCAAGTGTCTGAGGCGCTGGACTCCAGCCAGATCTGATTATTCCAAGAGAAGAATATCTTCCTGTTGTTCAGCTAAGAGTTGGGAGAGGACAGGGAAGGAAGCAGGTGAAAGATATGCAAGTTCTCTGGAAAACTGGCCTTTAGCTGCAGAGCCCCTTACTCAGAGCAGAGTTAGAGGCATGTTGTATCTTTGATGTGCATTAGTGTGTCTCCTCAGTTAGATAGGACATTCCCTTTCCAGTCAGACAGGAGCTGGCCACAGGTGAAATATCTTTGCACTGACCTATTGTACAGCTGAGCTCCTGCTAAGCAGTCAGGCCATTGTCCTCTGCAGTCTGCATGCCTCAGAGATGCAGCAAGGAATAAACTTCAGAGTGTGGACAACAAAAGTTATGCACCTCTGACTCAGCACTGTCTCGCAGTTGATGTGCACAGCACAGATACTGTAGATAACAGTAGCAAGACACCCAAGGTTACAGCTCCTGGCAGCAGATGAACATCAGCTCGCTTTCTGCCCTGGAGCCTGGCAGCTGCAGAAATTCACTGGCACAATGGGATGTTTAAGTCCCTACACAGTCCCTTTTCAAAGAGTTTCTCCATTCTTCATTGTTTTGGAGGAACTAGACCGAGATTAGAGTAATCTCCTTTCAGGAAGGGGTAAAGATTAAGATGCAGCAATATCTGCATGGCCCACCCCCACCTATTAACAGGAACAAACTCTGCAGGCAAGGGCCTGAGATGGTGCATGGGAACAAGGGAGCTGCATTCAGAGGGATGGGCAGGAGAAAACGTCAGACAACACTAGTACCCAAGGAGCAGTGCCAGCCACTGATGAGGGTGAAGGGTCAGAGAAACACCGCTGAAGCAGAACACAACAGAGGCCAATAAAAGGTAACAGGAACAGCCACACATAATGCACCAGTGAAACCTAGCACAATAATAGCAAGAAGCACAGCGATGCCATTGTAGACTGCAATCTCAACAGAGATTACACAAGCTATGCAAGGCCTGGTTAACCCTCGGCCAGAGACTGAGATGCCCAAGTGCTACAGGAAGTGTCATTGGCTGCCATCTTGGCTGACACACCAGGATTGAACCAGGGACCTCCAGAATTAGAGGCCTAAATGTCTACAGTTTGAGCTAAAAGGCCAGGCTCTAGGGACTGTAATAGACTCTGAACCTCTGAGGATCAGGCATGGGTGGGAAGGGGGACATGGCAGACTCTTCTCCTGGAGCTAGTGCTCACCTAGGGCCCCTCACAGTGCTAGGGGATGCTGTACTGCAGGAGGGCTCTCACAAGACATGTGAAAAGTGAGGCACTGGCTCATTTATTTTCAGTGAACACTTCTACTATTGGAACACTCAAAGGCCTCAGTCAGGATCAAGGCCCCATTGTGCTCCGTGCTGTACAGAGAGACAAATACAATTCTTGTTGTGGAGGGCTTACAATCTTGAGGATCAGATATTAACTCTGGTATCATGGACTAATTACAAATGGGAAGTTACCAGCGCTGGGCTATTTGCTGGAAAAATGTTGCCAATTAATTGAGCCTCTTCCCCATTCGCAGGTAACTTGCAAGCAGACCAATTTTTACAAGTTTTTGTTCAATTGACACTTTACAGGAATATACTGGAGCTCAGCCTGTGTGGACAGAAAAATATTTGCTGCTGATTATCTGTAGGGCATGAAGTCTCATTAGGTTATTTCTTCTCTCTGTCTGAATGACAAACTAATGGAAGGGATGTGGGGAGAAATCCAAGATGGTGGCACTTACAGCTTTTGTTCTGTCTCTGTACAGCCCCTAGCACTATGGAATCCTGGGCCATGACTGGGGCTCCTCAGTGATACGATAATACAAGCAGGAAATAATTACAATCTCTGGTGCAAACACATTTGAGGATATTCAGGAGACTTAATCTTTCTTTGGTTGTTTGCAAGAAAGTCTAAAGTGCCAACAAGGATTGTGTATACAGTTAACATTACTGATCCAGATTTCCGGCTGGCTTCGGTGGAGCTGTGCCAGTTTACACTTGATGGGGATCTGGACCAGTGTTTTTATTTAAAAAACATTCACACCTTTTTGTTGTATTTGTCAAGTGCTAGTAACTTTCTGCCAGTTTAAATTCTCCCACTGGAAGTTTCTGTTGGATACAGAATACTTTTCCTCCTGTTCTAAGTAATGCTATGCTAAGTTTGATGACTGCTGCGTTCCACTCCAGAGGTGGGTGCCCTTTTGGATGAAGATATTTCTGCATTGTGTGGATGTTAAAAAAATGTGAAGAAAATTTTGCCATGGACTTGGATGAGAGCAGGATTGGATTTTACAGGCTGGAAAATACTTTGGGATGCAAAGAGCTACCTAAAAACAAGATCAAGAGAAGAGCTGACAAGGCATCCCAGGGTATGTCTACACTGGAATAAAAGACCCGCAGCACAGCCGCGGCTGGCCTGGGTCAGTCAACCCCCTCTTCTCATGGGATCCTGGAGCCCAGGCTCTAACCTGAGCCCGAATGTCTGCACAGCAATTTTACGGCCCTGCAGCCTGAGCTCTGCACGCACAAGTCAGCTGACCCAGGCCAGCACAGGTGTTTAATTGCAGCATAAATGCACCCACAGAGGCTAAGGAATTCCTTTCCCTTGTACTACTAGCACTTTCCTTGTTTTAGTATTCCAGTTCTCTTCCACTATCTCCTTTGATAGGATGGGTCATTTTTAAAAGTGGCAAATAGTTGTCCCCAGGCATTGTAACCTGGCCACATCTGTTCTGAATCAGAGAAAAATTTACTATTATATTCCTTGGAATATTATTATATTGCTTAAAGTACTACAGGGGGGTTGGGAGCATCTGGTTATCTGCAGTTCTTACAGAGTCCAGCTGTGCAGGTCTCTCACACGGCGTGCTCAGTTGCTCCTGATTGTCACTAATTAGTGCTGTATTTTCACGGTGCTAGTAGTTACATCCTCTTTAACTGGAAGTTAGTAGTACATGAAAATGCTCTGTAGTCTCTGCCACCATTATGTGCCGACTGAATTGAGTTACTGCACAGGTAAGTGGCCCAGAATAGTGTTGTAGAAACCAGGCAAGGTACTAACAAACTTCAACAGAACTTTATTTTTAAAGTGGAAACCTCTTTACCAAGCTGCTGCTGCAACCTTGGTAGCTCTCACTCCCCTCCCTCCCCACTTCCTGTTCCTGTCCTTTCAGACTCCCAATAGCCAGTGCTCCCAGTTCTAATAACTACAAGCAGCATCTAAACACCACATTCCCTCCTCTCTTAAGAAACTCTCCCAATTAAAATAAACATTGTTCTAACACAGGAACAAATATGAAACAAGACACTATATTGTTGGCAGAAATATTATACTGAAAACACTGTAGATACTACATAACATAGTCTCTAGTCCAGACAGGTGGTTGTCTGGGTCGGACAGGCTGTCTCTCAAGCCCCGGTTCCAGTGCAATGTCTTGTTGTGTTGATACTATGGTGAAGTCACCCAATGCAGACTGGGTATTGGCATAATCTCCTCTTGGTGCATAGGCAGGTGCAAGATAAAAAGCATTCCATACCTGCCCATCAGAAAGTCGATAGGTGTAAGGTCCCTTCTTCTCCATGATTTTAAGAGGAGCTGTGAATTTATGGTCCCCTTCGTGTAAAATTCCACATTTTCATATTCTAATGAAGAAACTGCACTCAAACTTTGGTTTCTTAGCACCCCACCGCTTGTCTGTGAAAGCCTTATACTTTGCTTGGTTCTGTTCAACTGTTTTTCTCACATCATCCTCGGTTGAGGCATCAGGTCGTGCCTTTAACAATCCAGCAACGTTCAGTTTAGTATTCATCTGTTTCCCATGCAGTAACTCTCCGGGTGATCTTTGCGTTGTGGCATGTCGTGTAGCCCAGTATGCTTGCAAGAAATCAGTAGTGAAGGTTATCCACAATCGCCCTTCCAGTTTAGCCATTTGCAAACTCTCTTTCAAACTTCTGTTAAACCATTCGATTTCCCCATCGGCTTGAGGGAAATATAGGGATGACCTTCTGTGTAAAATGTTCCCCTCTGCTAGAAAAGTTTCAAACTCCAGGGAAGTAATTTGACTACCATTATCTGAAACCAGTTTTTGAGGTTACCTTCCCTGCTAAAAACTGAAGAGAGGAACTTAATTACTGTAGCAAAAGAGATTTGCAATGTAAACGCTACCTCGGGCCATTTACTGAAATAGTCTATTGAAGTGATGGCATAACGGCAGTCAATTGGAGCAGTATGAAAGGGTCCTTACAATGTCAATTGCCACTTTTCCCCATGCAGATTCAGGAAGAGGAACAGGCTGTAATGGAGGGATACATGTCACTGCTGTCTTATCATGCATTTGGCAAGTGACATGGGATTTTATGAGTGCTTCAGTTTGAGAGTCCATCCCTGGCCACCAATACAGATCCTGTAGTCGTTGTTTGGTTCTGACAATTCCTTGATGAGTATCGTGTGCAAGGTGTGAGTTTTGACTGTAATTCTTCTGGCACAAGGAGCCGTTGTGTATCTCATAGCACACAGCCATCAAGCAAAGAAAGTTTGTCCCAAACTCTAAAATAAGGCAGCAAAACTTGGTCAAGATTTTTAGGGTTACTGGGCCAGCTCTTTGTCAGAAATTCCCGTAGTTTTTGTTGAACTGGACATGCAGAACAAGCAGCTTGAAATTGTTCTTTTGTAACTGCAGTGAGAGCGTTGTAATAAGTGTAACCACTACACCCTCATCCTCCGGTGGACCATCTGGTGAAGGCAAAGGCAGGTGAGAAAGGCAATCGGTGACCACATTTTGGTTTCCAGGCTTATATTCCAGTTCATAATTGAAAGAGAGTAGTCTTGCAGACCACCTAGCAATACGATATCCTACTCTTCCCAGTCCTTTCATGGTGAGCAACATAGTCAAAGGGCTGTGGTCTGTGCGCAACTTGAACGTGCGGCCCCCACAGGTAAGTTATCCATTTTTCCGTAGCCCAGACACAAGCAAGTGCTTCTTTTTCGACTGTAAAATATTTCCTCTCAGCATTACTTAGTGTCCTTGAAGCAAACGCAACAGTCCTCTCTGTGTTGTCCTCATGAAGTTGTGTGAGGACAGCCCCAAGTCCACAATCAGAAGCATCAGTAGTTACAATTGTTGGCAATGCAGGACTGAATAGTGCAAGTACTAGACTATCCAATCAAGTATTTCACCGTTTCGAAACTAGCTTGTTCATCTGTTATCCACGCTAACGTTGAACTTCTCCATAGTAATTCTCGTAACGGTTCAATGAAAGAAACATAATTGGGAATGAATTTTGCATACCAGGAAGTAAGACCCAAGAAAGAACGTAAAGTTTGCAAATCTGTTGGAGGAGGAGCATTTAAAATTGCCAGGATATGATCTGGATCAGGTTTTAGTCCAGCCTGTGAAATTGTATGCCCCAAAAAGGAGAGCTCAGTTTGTCTAAATTTGCATTTGGACCTATTGAGCTTGAGACCTGCTTTGCTGATGCAGTTTAGTACAGACTGCAGGTTATTGTCATGCTCCTCAGAAGTATTTCCAAACACGATAATATCATCCAGATAGCACTGAACTCCATGTTGATTCTTCAGAATCAATGACATCATTGTTTGGAAGGCACCTGGGGCAGATGCGAGACCGTATGGAACATGTTTAAAACGAAATAGTCCCTCATGTGTAATAAATGCTGTGAGGTCTCCGCTATCTTCATGCAACATAACCTGGTAGTATGCTGTCATAAATATAAAGGGAAGGGAAAGCACCTTTCTGTATACAGTGCTATAAAATCCTCTTACCTGTAAAGGGTTAAGAAACTCAAGTAACCTAGCTGGCACCTGACCAATAAGGAGACAAGATACTTTCAAATCTGGGGGTGGGCGGGGAGAAGGCTTTGTCTGTCTATCTGTGTGATGCCTCTGCCCGGGGACAGATCAAGAAAGCAAGCAATTCAACTCCTATAGTGTTAGTAAGTAATCCAGCTATAAAATGTGTTAGATTTTGCTTTTGTTTTTGACTTGTGAAATTCGCTATACTGGAGGGAATGTGCATTCCTGTTTTTGTGTCTTTTTGTAACTTAAGGTTTTGCCTAGAGGGATTCTCTACGTTTTGAATCTGACTGCCTGTGAGATTATCTTCCATTCTAATTTCACAGAGGTGCTTCTTTTACCTTTTTTCTGTCTAAAAAAGTTCTCGTTCTTTTAAGAGCCTGACTGATCTCTCTATGATCCTAAGACCCAGGGATTTGGATCTGTGAATCACTTTGTAATCAGTTGGTTAGGATATTATTCTCAAGCCTCTGCAGGAAAGGGGGTGTAAGGCTTGGGGGAATAGGAACTCCAAGTGGTCCTTTCCCTGATTCTTTGTTAAATCACTTGGTGGTGGCAGCGTACCCCCAAAGGACAAAAAGTTTGTGCCTTGGGGAAGTTTAACCCTCAGCTGGTAGAAATAAGTTTAGGGGGTCTTTCATGCGGGTACCCACATCTGTACCCTAGAGTTCAGAGTGGGGAGGGAACCCTGACATATGTGCTCTGCAAATCAAGAGTAGAAAACATCTTTGCTCCACGGAGTTCTGCAAATACTTTTTCTATGTGAGGAAGAGGATGGCTATCAATCACAATAGCTTTATTTGGCTCCCTTAAGTCCACACAAAGGTGAATACCTCCACCCTTCTTCTGCGTCACTACTGTAGGTGAAACCCATTCTGAGGAGTAAATCTCTTCAATAATGTCCTTTTGAACAAGTTTTCTAAGTTCCTCTGAAACAGCTTCCCTGACTGAAAATGGTAAGCGCCGTAACTTCTGTCATACAGGCATCACATTATTGCACATTTTAACTTTATACAGAAACCCATAAGCACAGCCGAGTCTCTCCTCAACCTGGTGTTGGGTCCCAGCTGAAACTGGTGTGTATGCCACAAGAGTGCTTTGCTGAGGAAGATCAATTCGTCCATTAACTACCCTGCCATTTAAAGAAGCCAATAAATCTCTGCCAAGGATAGGAGTGCCTTTGTGGACAATGTAGAACTCTGCAGTGACACAGCAATCACCAAAAGTAACTATTGGTGGCAGGCAGCCATGTACTGGAATATGGTTTTTCAAATAGCACACCAAGTGAAGTTTGGGTTCAGTAAGAGGCACATCTTTAAAGTAATGCAAATAGATGGAATCAGGTCGTATAGATACTGCTGAGCCAGTGTACAACATTAGCTAACTAGAGTGTGATTTGCCTGAGGGTATGGCGGAAATGTTTACAGTGCACTTTATTTGTTCTGGAATATGTGCAGCAGTGATTTTGTCCACGCTCAGCACAGTAACATCTGGTATTGTAACTGCATGCACCTGTTGATTGAACTGGCTGCCGCGACATACTTTAGCAAAATGCCCAATCTTTTTGCAATGACTGCACTGAGCTACTTTTGGCTGACATCCTGTGTAGCTTGCAAGGTGTTGTGGGGATCCACAGTGAAAGCATGCTTTTACTGTATTTTGAATTTGCTGATCTGGTCAATTTTCCTCTTGTAATCGTTTGTCTGCAGCGATAGTGAACTTTTCTGCAAAAGGAGTCACAGCCTGGACTCTGCCTCCTATATCCATGCTCATTATTTTGGCTTCAGCTGTAGCTGACTCAATCTGAGTAGCAATGGTTACACTAGAAGAAGCAATAAGTTGTGGTTCTAGAAGTAAACTTTCTCTTACAAAATCTCATCTGTCATATTCCCAAAGTCACAAGTTACCATCAGACTCCTCAGGGAAGTAATATACTGCATTATAGTCTCTCCTGTTTTCTGCTCACGCTGGCAAAATCTGTAGCGATTAGCTACCACATTCACTTTTGGCACAAAGAAGTTCTTTAATGCAGTGAGTGCAGTCTCATATTTATCATCTGCAAGGGGAAAAGTGTAAAATATGCGCTGCCCTTCTGCTCCAAGGCAGTGGATTAGCAGAACACGCTTTCTTTCTTCAGAAATCTCTATAGCACTGATTGCAAGCAGAAAAGTCTCAAACATATGGATCCAGGCAGTAAAAGTAACTGGAGGCTCACCTGGGCTTTGCAGAAAGGGTGCAGGTGGGTTCAGAGGCAGAAGATCCATCCTCATCACCAAAATGTTGTAGCAACCAGGCAAGGTACTAACAAACTTCAACAGGACTTTATTTTTCAAGTGGAAACTTCTTTACCAAGAAGCTGCTGCACCCTTGGTAGCTCTCATTCCACCTCTTCAACTGCCCCCGCCCCCTGCTTCCTGTTTCCTGTCCTTTCAGACTCCCAACAGCCAGTGCTCCCAGTTCTAATAATTACAAGCAGCATCTAAACACCACAAATAGGCAATCAAACCAGTATGTCCACAACATAATGTTTATGCTGCAGCTAATGTAAACCTTTGGCATAGATTTGAATAAAGCTGTTTCCAGCAGATCTGCCTTCAACTAGCTCCTAAAGACAGACTTTATGGCTGTTTAGATGCAGGAACCCTGTCACACCCAAGCTTGTAAGGCACAATACAGTTTAAGATGATTTACTGTGTGGAGACTGAGCAATTTTTCCATACCATGTTGAACTCCTGGAACTGACAGAAATTCCTGCCTTTTACCATCTGCACACATCAGAAGGGAGACAAGTTGTGACTGTCTCTCGACTGAGCCTGAAGCTTAACTTAGAGATGCTGTTTTACATACTCAGAGGCAGCGATTCTTAACTTCACACAGAACCAGCATGGTCTTTTTGAGGCTTGATTGCCACAGTACCTCTGAATTAGTTGGTCCCTGTGAAATGTTGGCTCCAGATCCTTGGTAAGTGGTTCTGATCCAAACTCCGAGGGATCACACTAGCTACCGAGAATGACTGGAGGCATCCTGGGGTAGCTTGTGCATGCGGCTGCAGGGAAATTAGAACCTTAACTTATTAATTTTATTCCTACCTGTGTACCATTAATTCAGACAAAGGATGGTTCTGAGTGTTGCTGCACTCACTCTGGGAACACGTGCCTCCTCTGTGCACCAGAATCTGCACACACTTGTGTATACAACATTTTTCTAAGCAGCATGCAACTCCTTGGCAATAGGCCCAGCCCAGTGCGGCTCTCCTAAAGACGGATAGGTCTATTTCTCTAAGTGCCTTCTGAAAAAATGATCTCTTCCCTGATAACATCCTCCATTCTTGACAGGCTAGAACACACACAGGGCAGCCCCAAAGCCAGTCCCTTCCAGCTGTTTAACAGCATGCACCACTCCAACACATCCACTTTGAATGAAGAAGAATCCTGCGTCCAGCTGACCCTACCGAGGAAAACTGAGGCTGGCTGTATGAAATGGCTGCAGTTAGAACGGGCTGGGGCACTGAGAGGAAGGATGACCCAATGATTTGGGTGCTAGTTTAGTTCCTGCTCAGCCCTAGATTTTCTGTGTGACCTTCTGTGACATTATCTGATTAAAATATGACCACACAGATCATTGTTGCAACCACTGTTATATATTTGCAACAAATCTTGTACAAAATGTGGCATGTAAAATGTCTATGAAAAGGTTATTGGCTGGTTATGATTACGCTATTGGTTATGAATATTGGCTCTATACCTGGATTTCAAATGTTTGCTCCTGGGGTAATGCCCACAAGGTAGTTAGCCAGCACATCTTTGAGGGACTATTCAAATTAAGTAGCTCATCAAGAAACACTTAACGGACAACGGACCATGTGAGATGCCCATCTACACTGAATGGACTGTCCCGCAAAGATGCTTTTTGAGGTATAGGTAATGGCTTCTGCAGTGTCCAGACCTTCATGCGTGGATATGTGACTTGCCCATGTGACTCCAAACACTATCTTGTCACCTGTAATTTTCCACTAGTGTGCTGAGGGCTTTGTTTGAAACAATGGGTTCCCTCCACATGGCAGGAGATATAAAAGTCCGTGGAAACCCCTCCATTTTGCCTCTTTTCTGCTCCAGCCTCTGGACTATGAATTTATACTAAGGGGGCATTCTAACCACTGGACTGAGGACCTTCCAATGATTTAGAAGCAGCCAGAGACTTGACTTAAGCCAGCAGTTTATCCAATCACTGCTACAAGCCTGAACCAAGAACTTTGCAGTTATTGTATGTATTTGATTCCTTTAACCAGTTTTAACTCTCACCTTTCTTTCTTTCTATGAATAAACTTTTAGATTTTAGCTACTAAAGGATTGGCATCAGCGTGATTTTGGGGTAAGATCTAAGTTATATATTAACCTGTGTGTGTGGCTGGCCCTTTGGGATCAGGAGAACCTTTTATTTGATGAGACAGGTTGAAAAGAACCACTCCCTTTAAATCCAGTGGTGGTGATATAAGAACTGGAATAATGAAACTGCTTTTGTGATTTCTTGTTAGCCCATGTGGTGAAACAGAAGTTTACTTTTGTTGCTGACTTGGTATATTTTATGGAAGAAATAACCACCAATCTTGGAGTTTATCTGCCCTATTTCTCAGTAGTTTGTCCTGAATTTGGCATCCTCAGTTGTGATCCCCTGAGGCATGGTTACACCTTAGCTCTCTGTATTGCCCTACCTCACAGGGGTGTGCGAGGTGTGACAAAGTTCCAAGCCTGTATTGGTGGGTTCTGTACTTCCGGGTGGATTCAGTGACCTCAGAAATTCACTAAGGCTCCAATGTGACCTTTCTTTCACAGTGTAATGGCAAGAGTCACAGCCTATTGACAGGTTTCAGAGTAGCAGCTGTGTTAGTCTGTATCCGCAAAAAGAAAAGGAGGACTTGTGGCACCTTAGAGACTAACAAATTTATTTGAGCATAAGCTTTCGTGAGCTACAGCTCACTTCATCAGATGCATTCAGTGGAAAATACACTGGGGAGATTTATATACGCAAAGAACATGAAACAATGGGTTTTACCATACACACTGTAACGAGAGCGATCAGGTAAGGTGAGCTATTACCAGCAGGAGAGCGGGGGGGAAAAAGCATTTTGTAGTGATAATCAAGGTGGGCCATTTCCAGCAGTTGACAAGAACGTCTTTCCACTGAATGCATCCGATGAAGTGAGCTGTAGCTCACGAAAGCTTATGCTCAAATAAATTTGTTAGTCTCTAAAGTGCCTCAAATCCTCCTTTTCTTTTTACAGCCAATTGAGTTACTTTCATCACAGGCCAGTATGGGAGTTGGGAAGGGGAAATACCCCACAGTCTTTGTTGCTCCGTAGAGCTCAGAAGGCACAGTTTGGACCTCCTGACTGGACCGAGTCCTGCTTCCCTTCTCCAGGGGATCTCTGCAGAGCATGGGGCGGGGCTGGGGAAGAACCCGGGTCCACCCTCTATTCCGGGTTCCAGCCCAGGGACCCTAATAGTAGCAGCTGTTGGTGGATTTCCCTTCACCACTGCAGCTGCTTTGATTTCCTGGGCCACTTCCCCTGTGGTCCCCTTTTCCTAGCTTCACCCTCACCTCCAGCTCCTTTCACCTAGACTCCCCCAAAGGGGCTGGAAAGGAGAGCTTTTAAGCGATATGAGTGAGACCTTGCTTGGTTCCAGCTGTCTCCATTACCTAACAGCCTTAACTGACACTTTGCCAATTAATTGGGGTCAGGTGCTGGCATTAGCCAAACGACCTTAACTGGTTAATTGGCATCAGGTGTCTTGACTAGCCTGCAGTAGCCTTTGTTCAGCTATCCAGGGGACAGGGACCTGCTCATTCTGAGGCTGATATAGCTGCCTTCTACTACTCTCTTATCCTTCTGGTCTGAGTTTCTCACAGAGGATAAACATATTCAAGACTGGGAGGTGCTCTGATACTACAGTGGAGGGAGTCATAAATCCCTTTGATAGACAGGGCTGACACCTGCAAGAAGGACCATGGTCAGAATTGGTCCTCCAGCATCACAGCACCCTTGTACCGGCTACAGCATCAGTTCAGGACTGACGCAGAGCCCTGCACACTGAATCACCACAGCACTTCCTGCAGCACCCGGACTCTGCTGGACTCAGAAATGCTGCACTAGCTCCTGGCATCAGCCAGGGTTCTGTAAGTGTCACACTTGCAGCTCAACTCAGACCTGTATTGTCTGTTCACTACTCCTTTGGCTGAAGGAGATTCAGGGCTTGGAGTGAAGAGGGGTAGTGTATCGAGTGGTGGAGTTCAGCAAAATCCCATCGGGCCCAGCCTGGGAAACAGGGCAGATGTAAGAGGGGTTTGTTTGACAGTTTCAGACCTTGGTATGCAGTTGCTGACTCCATTTATTTCAAGGGATCAGGAAGGTCAGCGAGGACAGCATCACAGGGCAAGCTAAAAGGGAGACCGTACTGGGTTCACTCAGGCAAACACAGGACTTTTTCCTTCTTTGGAAAGTTCCTTTAGACCTGTAACAGGTCATTAGCATTAATGCCTTGTTTTCACAACTTTTCAGGCCAGAAGGGACTGATATGATCGTCTAGTCTAACCTCCTGCAGAGCCCAGGCTGTAGAATGTCACCGAGTGATTCTGTGTTGTACTGTGACCTGTGGTTGGGCTAGAGTATCTCTATAGTAACAACATCCAGCCATGAGTCAAAGTCTCCCAGTGCCAGAGGATTTACCGCATCCCTTGGCAAGTTATTGCTGATGGTTAATTACCTTCACTGTTAAAAATTTACATCTGATTTCAGTGTGAACTTTGCTGGCTTCTACTTTTAGTCACTGGATATTAGTATGCCTTTCTCTGTGTGGTTAGAGAGCCCTCCAGCATCAGAAACCTCCTTCCTGCCTTGGTGCCTGTAGACAGTGATCAGGCAGGATGAAACTATATTTACTGTGGGGCTAATCTCGTCCTTCCATTAGCCAGGGACCCAGCAGATGGTGTGGAGTTAACTGAGGGTAGGTGGGACAGCTCAGGAGGGCGAGCAGGCACGAAGCACACACTCTGCTGCTCATCTCACCATGGACTAGGCTCTGCTCTGCCCCTCACTGCACATCAGCTGGGCTGCACCAGGCACCTGTCAGGACAAAGCTTCAGCCCTAGGGGGTGTGTATTGTGCACAGAGAGGGCAGACCGATAAGAGTTTCTAGGAGTTCTCACATCACCACTCCTCTGGCTTGCCTGCCTCACAGCCTCTCCCTAGGGGGCCTGGCAGGGCAGCCCTATTTGTGACACCAGACATTGGTGGAGTCACACCCAGGCTAGAGTTAGCCCCCAAGTGTTTGTGTTGAAGTCACTGTGTCTAAGGCTCCCGACTGCTGACAGACACAGCCCTGGGACAATGGGGCTGTGCTGGAGGTGATTGCTTAGGATGGAGAATTCAAGAGAATATCTGTCAGGGCAAATCCCAAAAGCAAAAACTGCCCGTTGAAAGGTTTCAGAGTAGCAGCCGTATTAGTCTGTATTCGTAAACTTAAAAAACAGACTCCAATGAGAGACTGCTGAATTGGAATTAATTTGCAAACTGGATACAATTAGCTTAGGCTTGAATAGAGACTGGGAGTGGATGGGTCATTACACAAAGTAAAACTATTTCCCCATGTTTCCCCCCCCCCGTTCCTCAGACGTTCTTGTCAACTGCTGGAAATGGCCCACCTTGATTATCACTACAAAAGCTCCCCTGCCCCACTCTCCTGCTGGTAATAGCTCACCTTTCCTGATCACTCTGGTTACAGTGTGTATGGTAACACCCATTGTTTCATGTTCTCTATGTATATAAATCTCCCCACTGTATTTTCCACTGAATGCATCCGATGAAGTGAGCTGTAGCTCACAAAAGCTTATGCTCCAATAAATTTGTTAGTCTCTAAGGTGCCACAAGTACTCCTTTTCTTTTTGCCTGTTGAAAGTGTTACTGGTTCAGACATTTCCTGGGCTCAGATTCAGTGAGTCCCCGCATGTCTCTAGCCTGGGCTATCTCAGGTACAGAGCTCTAACCCACCTGACCAGGTCTCTGCGGAGCAGAAGACCAGGCTCCGCCTGCAGCCAAGTCTAAACAGACAGGCACTTTCCCTAGCTGTGCTGCAACCCTGGGAGAGCAGGCCAGGTGCATGCACAGTCAGGAAGCAGCCTCGATAGAGAAGCACCTACTCCTGAGTGTGGGGTGAATGGGGCTTCCATGGTCACAAGGCAGAGGGGAACAGAGGGCCCATTCTGACTTGCTACATCACTGGAGGAGAGAGTTCCTTTCTATCAGCAAGGCACAAGTTCCCTACACATCCCCCTTGCTCACGGTATGGTGGCAGGACAATCACTGGGGGAGAGAGAGGGCTGTGTTTGGAATGACCTTACAGTCACATTGCTTGCAAAGTGGAGTATCACGGACTGGATAGCCTACCTGGATTCCATTAGGGTAAACTTCCCCTTCCCCGATTGAGTCCATCAGATCTTCCTCATCCAGCGTCGCCCGCTTGTAGGTGGACATCTGAAACGTCAAATGGAGAACAGATTCTCTTAGCATCTCCATGGCAAGGAACATTTAAAGGCATCAGCCAGACAGACACTGCTTTGTGAACAGGGCAACTCAGACATCAGCTCAGCCCTTGCAGGCTGGATCTTCATCTCCTGTGATCTTTGCTCAGACTAAGAAGCTGGTGATTCCAGAGCCATCTGTCCAAGTGTTACCAGGTAAGTCTCTGAACAAGGTTAATCAGGGCAACCTCCCCTTTCTCCCTGGATCAGCTCCACAGATCCTTCCAAGAGAGTCGAAGTGGAATGGCACCTGAGGCAGCAAGAGAGGCTTTGGCTGGGACATCTGCCCAGCCAGGTTGTAAATCCTCCTTTGTGCTGAATCCAAGTGACTGAGATATAAAGTTATTGAACAATTATAATCTGAAGAAATTATAGAAAAGAAAAGAAATCTGAAAAAAAAGGCACGAGAAAGGCAGCCCACCCACAGGCCAAACCACCCGCCCCCATGTCTCCTCTGAAGCCTTCCTCTGAGCCTTAAGTAAACTTTCTCTTTCAATGGGAAGAAAGACTCCTGTGCAGAGAGGGGCTGCCGAGCTCAGCCTGGGAACATCAGACATGCACGTTTCAAAACACAGAATCAGGGAGCAAGTCAGAGAACAGGAAGTAAAATAAAGTCTGCCTGCGTTTGTAAAGCTGCATTCCACAGCAGGAGCCAACGGATTGTTCAAAACTTTCAGAGGCCAGCCTCCTTTCCTCATTGTTGGCTCCACCGGGCCTCAACTCCATCTCTATCCTGCCTTATCCTTCCTGCTAATCTAACACACCAGAGCTGCTCTCCAGTGAGGAGAACAAGGGACAGGCAGAGGGGATGGTCAGAGAAGCAGATGGTTCTTGCAGCCATCATCATCCAAATGATATACCAAGAAATAATCATTTCATTCACATGCTGTACCTTTCCATGTAGTCAAATGTGCTGAGTGTGCCATGCCAGCCTGGAGCTTGCACCTGTGCCTAGGGTGACCAGATGTCCTAGCTGGCTCGATTGTCCCAGCTTTGAGGGACCACCCCCAGAGGGTCTGAAACTGGGGCAAAGCACTGGATTCCACTGAACCAGCCAGGAGGGCATCCTTCCACTTCTGCCCAACTTCTCCAACTCCACCACTACTGCCTACCTTCCCGGCAAGGTTTGCAACTGTTGTCTACCAAATCTAGCTGCTACCCAAGCAGCATCCAGTCCACTAGCCAAGCCACCCCTGCCTTTGCCCCAAGCCTTCCTAAATGCAGTAAGGTGTGCCCTGTCTTCAGCTTTAGAGGTCAAATCCTGGTGCCCTAATCTAGGCTCCCTCATTTAAATTCTTGCCCCATATAGTCCCCATCCATACATCTATTTAGAGGCCTCCAGACTGTTGCAGTCTCTGAATGGCTCTAAGTTGGCCCTGCCAGAATTAGCAATGTGTTCAGCCCCAAACCCTGGATCTGAGCATATTCAGTATCTAGGCTTTACAGTTCAGGTTTATCTCTAGCCTGACCCCCCCTTTTGAGGGGACATGAAATGCATCATGACTGAGGTCACAGCAAGCAAGGGGCAGGCAAGCCAGCAACTTATTACTGGATGCTTATTGTGGGAAATCAGGGTATGAACCACAGGGTATGTGGAATGACTAGGATGGGATCTCTTGTAAGGACACCACAACCTCAGTTCAGGTTTAGGAGCCTGCACAGGAATTTGTGGAAACTGAGTCCCTGTGCACAAGGGCAGAGCACAGTCGTTTCACTCCAACAAAATGCCATGCAAAACTCTAGAGTCCTGAGTGAGGTCTTTGGGTTTGTTCAGGCTCCAGGCATGACTGAGAGGCCTGAGTGCATGAACCATGGGAGACAAAGGGTGCCGTATGCCTTCTTTGCATTCCTCCTACGTGGGCCTATCTACAGGTCAGCACAGCCTCAAGCATATGTTAGAGCAGCCCTGAGGCTGCTCCAATTTAGCTCTGCTTCCCCAAGAACCAGACAATATCTGTAGCACTGTGTGTTCTGCCCATGCCTCCTTCTCACCCTTGGCCTGCCCCAAAGGTGCCCCTTATGCTAGAGCCTGGAACAAGGGCAGATCTATGGCAGTGGGAGAGTCCCCTTGGAGGATGTTTCCAGCCCCTTTACTCCACCAGAGCCATGAAAAGAGGCCTTAGCAGGATCAGGAATCTGCCTCAGAGGGTGCAAGGAAAAAACCCAGCTCCCTCCAGAAGGCCCCAAGGCCATGTGCTGAAACCCCCACTGGCCTGCCCCCCGCTACCCCAGGTTGTATTTCCACACAAGTCTAATTGAAAGTCTGATTCCCTCTACAGTGTTCTCACCTCTTCCCCCCATGCAGATACTCAGGGTGAAGTTGCTCAGGCCCCAGAGCACGGGTGGGGAAGGGGAGATTGTGCTCCACAGCAGCACAGAAGGCCTGAGTCTCCACTGCCCATAGGTAAGTATTCCATCTGCTTGGGCCAAAGGAGGGTGAAATGCTACCTTCCAATTTGTTATGGTTTCACCTGCCGTTTGGCCAGCTGTCTCCAGGAGCTGTAAGGCACAGGTCAGTCGAACTCACTGACCCCTCCCGGCCCTCGACCCATGGCCCTGGCAACACAGGTGTGTTGGCACTAGACTGCCAAGTAGGGTTGCCAACAGTCTAATGGCACAATCCCAAATATCCTTGTTCCACCCCCTGCCCTGCCCCTTCCCTGACACCCCTCCCCGTTCACTCAAACCCCCCTCCCTCCATCATTCACTCCCCCGCACCCTCACTCGCTTTCACCAGGCTCAGGCAGGAGGTTGGGGTGCAGGCTCTGGGAGGAAGTTTGGGTGCGGGAGGGGGTGAGGGAGTTTGGGTGCGGGCTCTGGGCTGGGAGCGGGTGAGGAGTGCAGGCCGTGGCTGGGCGGCACTTGCTTTTGGGATCCACCCAAGGTAACCAGCACATCCCTCTGGCAGCAGCTCCTAGGCAGGGGGCCAAGGGGTCTTCGCACGCTGCTGCCCCTGCCTGCAGGCAATGCCCCTGCAATGGGAGCTATGGAATCGGTGCTCAGGGCGAAGCAGCACACGGAGACCCCCTGCCCCCCAGGGGCTGCAGAGACGTGCCAGCAGCTTGTGGGCGCGGCAAGGAGCCAAGGCAAGTAGGGAGCCTGCCTTAGCCCCGCTGTGCTGCTGGACTGTTAACGCCTAAAATCTCCCGGTTTGGCTGCAATAGCCTCTGGGAGATAGAGCATGATTTCAGGAGACTCCTGGTGAAACCGGGAGAGCTGGCAACCCTACTGCCAAACCAGCGCACTGTTCCACTCGCCTTGTGCTGCAGCAATGCCACAAACACCCAAGCTCCAAGACTCTCCTCAGCCTGTAAAGCCCTATTACCGCTGGGGAACTGAAATACATTTCCCCAGTGCAGGAAGGAATCACAGCCAATTGCACAAACAGTGCTACTGAGATACAGCTCTAGCAGCTAAGGGGTTAACCAAGAAATCTAGTCTGACAACAATCTACTGGTCATGTTTTGAAACACTTCTTCCTCCCTTTCCACATGTCCCACAAACACTCCCCTTCTATATTAAACAGAACATTCAAACACAAGCCCTGCCACAGCTGACCTTGCTCATTCTTTCTAACAAGCAGCTGCTGCCACTTAGCCTCTTGAAATATCCTGCAGGATACTGCACCTGGATTTTAATTCCTCAGTCAGGGACTGGTGCTCTCCCAACAGCATTCCGCATTCAAAACACTGATAAACAGAGGCCCCTGCAAGGTCACATACATTTATGAATTGGCTAATACCAATCTAGAGTAATATACTCCTACATTTCAACTGTGTCAGTTACAACTGTGAAGTTAATTGAATCCACCTATCTGAAACTCTGTGAATACTACCAGAATCAGGGTATAGGAGGGAAATGTTTAGAGATCAAAGGAAAACACAGCTGGAAATGAAGCTGGGGATATTCCAGGTTTCTGATTTACGATACAAGAATGTTTCAGGGTAAGCAGGCCAAACCCACCAAACAGCATGATGGAATCATCTGGACTGTGGGCGCTTCTTGCTGCCACAGATCCGAAGTCTGCAAGCTGGCCTATGAGGGCTGACTCTTACGGACCTCCAGTGAAGTCAAGAGGGGTCAGCCCTCGGCAGAGCTTGCAGAACTGGAGCTATAGAGGGGAAATCCTCAACTAGCTGCTTTGAATTGCAGAGTTGAATCAGAAGGCATCAGTTACACGCTCCTGACTCTTGAATACATCTTTGCACCCTGTTTCAGCATTCAAATACTGTCTCTGAAATGGAGTGAGCCGATCACTTAGAACAAACAGTGTGTGATGGAGTGTGCCGGCCTTCTCTGCTCCCTGCTGGAGGCATTGCTGCCCTGACACACCCACCCAAAGGAGGAGTGTCACCTGGGAAAGAGGAGTGGGCAGTGAGGTTAGATCACCGAGCATCATCATCTAGACAAGCCACGCAGGGTAGAAAGGCTACAGCAGCACAGCTGCAGGAGGGGTTCCGGGCTGCGGCTGAGGGGTTTGGGATGCAGGAGGGAGCTCTGGACTGGGATTGAGCGGTTTGGCGTGCAGGAGGGGGCTCTCGGCTGGAGTAGGGGGTTGGTCTGCGGGGTGGTGTGAGGGCTCTGACTGCGGGTGCAGGCTCTGGGTGGGGTTGGGGATGAGGGGTTTGGGATGCAGGAAGGTTCTCTGGGCTGGGATTGAGGGGTTTGGCGTGCAGGAGGGGGCTCTGGGCTGGAGCAGGGGGTTGGTCTGCGGGGTGGTGT
Source organism: Caretta caretta (assembly GCF_965140235.1). Taxonomy (NCBI): domain Eukaryota; kingdom Metazoa; phylum Chordata; order Testudines; family Cheloniidae; genus Caretta; species Caretta caretta. The sequence continues at coordinate 755,340 of NC_134223.1, forward strand.
GAGGGCTCTGACTGCGGGTGCAGGCTCTGGGTGGGGTTGGGGAGGAGGGGTTTGGGATGCAGGAAGGTTCTCTGGGCTGGGATTGAGCGGTTTGGCGTGCAGGAGGGGGATCAGGGCTGGGGCAGGGGGTTGGAGTGTGGGAGGGTGAGGGCTCCAGATAGAGGTGCAGGTTCTGGTGTGGGGCTGGGGATGAAGGGTTTGGGGTGTAGGAGGGTACTCAGGGCTGAGATCAAGGGGTTCGGAGGGGGATCAGGGCTGGGACAGGGGATTGGGATATAGGGATGGTCTGGCTGGGGGTGTGGGCTCTGGGGTGAGGATTTGGGGTGCAGGAGGGGGCTCTGGGCTGGGACCGGGGTTTGGGGGGCTGGAGGGAGCTCCGGGCTGGGACTGAGGGGTTTGCAGGGTGGGAGGAGGATATGGGCTGGGGCACAGGGTTGGGGTGCAGGGGGGTGAGGGCTCCAGCTGGGGGTGCAGGCTCTGGGGTAGGGCTGGGGATGAGGGGTTTGGGGTGCAGGAGGACACTCCAGGCTGGTGCTGGTGCTTGGGGCAGGGGCAGTGCACGGAGTTCCTGGCTGCCCCTACGCATAGGAGCCGGAGTGGGGATATGCCCCTGCTTCTGGGAGCCGTGCAGAGCCACGGCAGGTAGGGAGCCTGCCTTAGCCTCGCTGCGCTGCTAACCGGACTTTATACGGCCCGGTCAGCAGGATTCACCAGAACCCTCAGGGTTGGTTGAAAACCAGATGCTTGGCACCCTAGAGCTGCGTGAAGCTGGGACAGGAGAGGAGGGGCCTGGGGCCTTCAGTTAAACCATGTGGCAAGCTGTTTATTTGGTCGTGGCTGCCATTTTTTAATTGAGTTTCAATTAATTGTTACTGGACTCGAAGGGGCTCCCTGCTCAGGACACCTTGCTCCTGGGCAGCTTTGACACAGTGCTTCTCTTCCATGCTACCTTTCATCCAGTTTTACAGATAGGGAAACTGAAGCATGGAGGCTAAGTGACTCGCTGGAGGTCACAGATTGGGGCCCTGGCCCACTCCCATTGAAGTCAGGGTAGGTTTTGTCACCAAATTTCGTAGGAGCAGTTTGGGGTCATAAATCAATGTCAAAGCCAGGGTTAGGACCTAGGTTTCCCAGCCCTATGTGCTAAAGACCCCAAATGGCTGCCTCTGTCTTTATTGCTTAGAGCTCCATTTCAGTATTGGGTCTTTGTGTAGCCACAGAGGAACCACTGGAATTATAATGATATGACTTTAAATTATGGACGGAAGAGGAAGGCTGTTCTTGGGGTTAATACATGGGGCTCAGGAGATCCAAGTCTCTACCACATGCTCTCTGTATGATCTTGGACAAGTCACTTAGTCTCTCTGGGGCCCAGTTCCCCATCGGTGAAATGGTAGTAATGAAACTTTCTGTCTCCCACCCTCAGCCTACATTGTCTGTTCAGACTGTAAGCACTGCAGGCAGGGACTGTCTCTGTTCTGTGTCTGTACAGCACCTAGCACAACGGGGTACCAATCCACGGCTGGGGCTCCTAGGCACTGCCAAAATACTTAGGCACGGTGCTTAGCACAACAGGCCCCATCTCAGCAGGCACTTCTGCAATATTGCTTCCAAATCATGATCTTGCAGGTAGCTAAAATTCCTGGCATTTAATCAAGAGTGACATTTGCATGTTGGCATGAAATGAGTAGTGCTGTGAGGAATGACCTACATAGATACCACAAGCTAGCTAGCCTGTAGCTGAGGAGTTCGAACCCAGATGCAGTATACATACATTGCCAGTAGCTATTTACTGAGGTGGAACTGAATCAATTATAGGGAACTACGAGAGAGATTAGAGGCATGTATGTAAAATTATTAAGGGTTTGTCTTTCTGGGGCAACTGACTGGAAGAAGTGGTATAATTCGAACACTATGGCTATGCCAGTACAAACCCCCCGTGGACACTCTATTCTGGAATAAAAGTGAATTTTTATGTAGTTAAGATGAGTAATTATGCCAGAATAAAGTGTCTTTTATTCGGCTATACCAGTGTAGCTATATGCTATGCCACTGTGGTTCCACCACTACGTTTCCCTGCACATACAAGCCCTACATCTGAATGAAATAAGCGTTGCCAGCAGATCGAGGGAAGTGATTATTCCCCACCTATTCGGCACTGGTGAGGCCACATCTGAAGTACTGAGTCCAGTTTTGGGCCCCCCCCACCACAGGAACCCGAGTTTCTAATCTGCCAGTGGATGCTCCCTGCCCAGCTCTGCCCAGGCCCTGACCCCACTCCACCCCTTCCCCCAATGCCCCACCCCACCTGCTTCTTTCCACCCCTGTCCCTCCTCTTCCTGCCCTCGCCTTGCCTCTTCCCCGCCCAGTTCCATCCCCTCCCCTGAGTGCGCTGTGCCCTCGCTCCTCCCCTCTTCCCCCAGCACCTCCTGACGTGAAACAGCTGATCCATGGTAGGTGGCAGCGCTGGGAGGTAGGGGGAGATGCTGATCAGTAGGAGCCACTGGCAGGCAGGAGATGCTGAGAGGAGGGCTGCTGGTGGATGCTCAGCACCCGCCATTTTTTTCCCCATGGGTGCTCTAGCCCTGGAGCACCCACGGAGTCGGAACCTCTGCCCCTCCCCCCCCACAGAAAGGATGTGGATAAATTGGAGAGAGTCCAGCGGAGGGCAACAAAAATGATCAGGGGGCTGGGGCACATGACTTACGAGGAGAGGCTGAGAGAACTGGGCTTGTTTAGTCTCCAGAAGAGAAGAGTGGGGGTGGGATTTGATAGCTGCTTTCAACTACCTGAAGGGAGGTTCAAAAGAGGATGGAGCTCGGCTGTTCTCAGTGGTGACAGATGACAGAACAAGGAGCAATGGTCTCAGGTTGCAGTGTGGGAGGTCTGGGTTGGATATTAGGAAACATTATTTCACTAGGAGGGTGGTGAAGCCCTGGAATGGGTTCCCTAGGGAGATGGTGGAATCTCCATCCTTAGAGGTTTTTAAGGCCTGGTTTGACAAAGCCCTGGCTGGGCTGATTTAGTTGGTGTTGGTCCTGCTTTGAGTAGGGGGTTGCACTAGATGACCTCATGAGATCTCTTCCAACCCTAATCTTCTATGATTCTATGAAATCACTGGGGTTTTTAAAGCCTAAAAGGCTGTTTCTTTCATAGTAGGGAATCCTTGTGCTTTTGGGAGGGCTTGGAGTTAAGCATTAACAATGGTCTCTGCATAGGCTGCTGTCTGGAAAGTAGCACCCACTCAACATCTAGGAGGAATTCCCTGTCAGCCATGTGCTAGAATGGATCCATTAGATCAGATGGAGCCAATGGAACTTTCATGATGAAATTAAATATATGCTGAACAGTCACAGCCCTTTTCATGTGCCCTTGGGGTCACTTCCGTTCTCCGGTTGGGGACACGAGGGTATTTTGGGGTTGTTCCCTTCTGGGTAGTGCAAACAGGCGGGGTTGGCTGGATTCATCCCTGTGTGAGTGCTGGGATGGGGAGAAAGGGAGAGGCTCAAACTGCCTTCTTTTCTGGGGCTGCTGGAGCAAGTTTGGCCCCCAGCAAAGGCTGCGGCAACCCCCTCCCACGAAAAAAAAGTTGTGCTCCTGTTTCAAAGGGACTCTGCAGGGGTGGAGAATTGTCAGGGTGGCCGATATGTCCTAGTTACACCCCATCCTGCTCCTTTTCGCTCCAGCTCGCTCTCTACAACCAGGGCTTCTGAGGAGGGAGCATAGGATCAGCTCTGCCCTGGGCAAAGAGGCCTCGTGGGACAGGGTTATTCCTGGGGAGGGGGGGCAGGAGCTTTACCCTCCTGAACCATGATAATTGGGTCCTAGTGTCCTATCTTCACTGTGAATTCTCACTCAGTTACAACAGGCTAAGCCTCCCACATGGCTATATCATCATTCCATACCATCGACTGAGCTATGGGGTAACAGAGTGGTACAGCCCGGCAGCTGGATAGGGCCTACTCTTTGCTTCCCAGCTCCGTGAGGAGTCTCTCACACTTGTGCCAAGTACTCCCCATAGCAAGCTCTTTGGGGCACAGGCTGTCTTTTTGTTCTGGGTTTGTACCAAGCCCAGTGCAATGGGGTCTTGATCCATGATTGTGGCTCCTTGGTGCTACCACAATACAAGTCAATTATTATTACTAATAGGAATGGGAGCATTTCCTCACTTTGCACAGATGTCAATGACAATGCAAGGTGAGGGCAGTGAAGACTCTGGCTGGTTCAGGATCCTTGCTCTGAGGAGCATACGGTCATAGATGGTGCAAGTCAAATGAGACATGATCTGTAGCACACTCCCAGCCTTAGGCCAAAATCTGCAGAAGTGCCCAATGATTTTGTGGGCATTGATTTTTGAGAGCCCCATGGGAGATGCTATAGGCTTTATGTCTAGAGGTGCTGAACACCTACAGCTCCTGTTGGCTTTCATCAGAAATGCTGCTTCCCAGCCCCTCTGAAAAGCTGGGTCCAAGAGGGGCTTACATTAAGCCCTCATAACACAAGGCATCCCAAATCAGTGGCCACTTTTGGTCCCCAGGAGTGCACTGTTGTGTCTCTTACTCCAGGATCCAGTCACTAACCATGCATATTACACCCCAGCTTGGCACTCTGCAACTGAAGTTATGTTGGGCCCATTGTAGCTGGGGCCAAATTGGGAGAGACGCTGTTGACTCCATCAACCAAAATATCTTCAGGCTGATGTGAGATTCCCCTGAGCATCTACCCAGAAAATTACAATTGGAGAAAGTCAGAGATGGGAAGATCTGGTCATCAATTTGCCCTTCTCCCGACACTTTTCCAGCCACTACATTTATCTAAGCATGATGTCCTCTCCAATTCTTTGGCATAACTGATGAAAAAGCAAATATGACCCCTCCAACCCTGCTGTAGCTCAATCAGAGGACCTGTTTCTTCTCTCTTCCAAGGCAATTAATCCCTCTTTCCTGCACTCTGCCTTGCAGCCATTTGTGATCCCCGCCCTCGAGAGAGAGCAAGCGGAAACCTCTCCCATTCTGACAGGTTTCAGAGTAGCAGCTGTGTTAGTCTGTATCTGCACAAAGAAAAGGAGGACTTGTGGCCCCTTAGAGACTAACACATTTATTTGAGCGTAAGCTTTCGTGAGCTACAGCTCACTTCATCAGATGCATCAAAGCTTATGCTTATGCTCAAATAAATTGGTTAGTCTCTAAAGTGCCAAAAAAACAACCCTGACACTTCTACAAAGCTGTTTTTTCCTTGGAGTGGCAGAAAGGCACTTTCCATTACAAACAGAAACCTAATGCTCGGTTTCCCCTCCATCTGCATAACGGTTGAGAGAGGCAATTCAGTTCAGCTACATTATTTTATCGTCAGTGCCTATTGGAATCTTGAGGCACATCTCCAGCAGAACTGCTAAACAGGACAGTTGTAGCAAAGAGGCTCAGCGAAGCCCTTTCGCCCACACTCAAAAAATCAACCAGCTACATTCTGCCTCCTCCATACACAGCCAATAGCATGGTCTGCTGGACAGGGCACGGGATGGGGCCTCAGAGACTTAGCTCCTAAATGGCTCTGCCAATAACCTACTGTGTGACCTTGGACAAGTCAATTCGTGCCTTCATTTCCCATTTGCCCAGGGATGGGCAAACTTTTTGGCCCAAGGCCCACATCTGGGTGGGGAAATTGCATGCAGGGCCACGAATGTAGGGCTGGGGCAGGGGTTGGGGTGTGGGAGGGAGTGCAGGAAGGGGCTCAGGGCAAGGGGTTGGGGTGGAGGAGGAGGTGCGGAGTGCAGGAGGGGACTCAGGGCACAGGGTTGGGTGCAGAAGGGTGTGGGGTGCAGGAGGGGGCTCAAGGCCGGCGGTTAGGGTGCAGGAGGAGGTGCAGAGTGCAGGAGGGGACTCAAGGCCAGGGTGCAGGAGGAGGTGCAGAGTGCAGGAGGGGGCTCAGGGCATGGGGTTGGGTGCAGCAGGGGGCTCAAGGGAGGGAGTTAGGGAGCTCAGGGCAGAGGGTTGGGGTGCAGCAGGGGGTTAGGAGGCTTAGGGCAGGGGGTTGGGATGCAGGAGGGGTTCGGGGTGTAGGCTCTGGGCTGTAGCTGCTTACCTCGAGCGGCTCCGGGGTGGCAGAGGCGTGCAGCGGGGCTAAGGCAGGCTCCCTCCCTGCCTGCCCTGGCCCTGTGCCACTCCCAGAAGTGGCCAGCATTTCCAGCAGTGGCTCCTGGGGGTGGGTGGGGCAGGCAGCTCCACCACACGCTACGCTTGCCTGCTGGTACCATCCTGGAAGCTGCCATTGGCCGTGGTTCCCTGTTCCTGGCCAATGGGAGCTACGGGGGGCGGTGCCTGCAGGTGAGAGCAACGCATGGAGCCCCTGCTCCCCCTCACTCCCAGGGGCTGCAGGCATGTGGTGTCAGCCACTTCCGGGAGTGGCATGGGGCCAGAGCAGGTAGCCCCATGTGGCTTAATCAACCTTGTGGGGCTTGTGATGACCCCACATAGGTACCCGTGGCCAGTTAAGATGAATGGCATAAAGACCATTGCATTGGTGGACTCCAGGACTGCCATCACGCTGGTGTCAGGGAAACCAGTGGAATAGGACCAGCTGTCTCGGGCCAAACACACAGGGATAACCTGTGTACATGGCACTGTCAACTACTATCCGACCATCCCTGTACAAATTGAAGTTCAGGGGAGTACCATGAGGGTGACGGTGGGGATGGTCCCTAAACTCCCATATCCAGTCCTCATAGGATGAGACTTCCCAGGGTTTGGGAATCTACTTTCGGTGGGTGAGTCCGAGGAGGGTAATGACCCCAGGAGTGATACTGTGGCCCCAGTATGTAGCCCTCTCCCATTTTTCTCTGAATTTGCCCAGGACTTGTTCTCTGCAACTGGGAAGCCCTGGAAAACTAGGCGAGAAAGGTGGGCGGACAAAAGGTTGGGAACTAGGCTCTTGGCTAGGAACCACTAGGCTGTGCTCATAGGGAGGCAATCTCATCCCGCGGGCAGGGGGGCAACTCAGGTTGAAGATGAGCGAGAAGCTGGACCCAGTTCTACTGATTCCAACCCTGGAGAGGAAACAGAAATAGGTCCCCTTGATTTAGAGCATATTGGGCCCTCATTTAGAAATTCTGGGCAACACCAAGCCAATGATCCGCTGAATGGGGTTCCAGTGGAGGGGAAACACAAAGACCCAGGGCCATACTTCGTGATAAGAAGGGACCTATTATAAAGAGTAGTCCAAATACAAGAGCAAGAAGTGGAGCAGCAGCGCTGTGCTTGTTGTGCACCAGAGAGCAGTGTTGGACGTAGCTCACAGCCATTTGTTTGGAGGACATCTAGGGATAGAAAAAACCCTTGACTGAATCCTACGAAGGTTCTTTTGGCCAAGAGTTTATATGGAGGTCTGACGATATTGTGCCTCCTGCCCAGAATGCTAATTACACGGCCTATGACCACACTTAAGGGCTCCTCTAGTACCTCAGCCAATTACTGAAGTCCCATTTGAGAGGATGGCCACAGACCTGATAGGCCATCAGTGTGTGCTCGTTGTTCTGAACTATGTCACCCGTACATAACACGATGTCCAAGACTACAGCGAAGGAATTAATTCAAATTTTCTCTAGAGTAGGGATACCCACAGAGATCTTAATGGATCAAGGAACCCTCATCATCTCAAAATTGATGAAGGACCCCCTTCATGTGATGCTCCACATACAGGCCCTATGAACGTCAGTCTACCATGCACAGACTGACGGCCTCGTTGAACACTTTAATAGGACACTGAAGAACATAAGAAAAGTGGTGAGCCGGGAAGGGAAGAATTGGGATACCTTTCTACCTTACCTGATGTTTGCCATAAGGTAAGTTCCCCAAATGTCCACGGGGTTCTCCCCCTTTGAGCTGCTATTCGGTCACCATCCCCACGGCATACTGGACATTGCCAAGGAGGACAAGAACAGCCTACTCAGGGGAGAAACATCATTGAACATGTGATGCAGATGCAGGACAGGATAGCCCAAGTCACTCCCATCGTGCAGGAACACATGGAGAAAGCACAAGAGGCTCAAGAGACCTATTACAATGGCTGAGCAAAGGTGTGATCGGGTAATGGTGCTGGTGCCCACAGCTGAAAGCAAGCTCCTGGCCAGATGGCAGGGGCCATAGGAAGTAATTGAAGCCACTGGGGAGGTAGACTATAAGGTATGACAGCCTGATCGCCAGAAGCTGGAGCAGTTCTACCATGTCAACCTGTTAAACCCTGGCAGGACGGAGGAGCTCATGTGGTCACCCTAGAGACACCATCCTTAGAAAATAAACCACAGGGGCAAGTGAGAATATCCCCTGAATTGACCCCTGAACAACTGGCAGAAGCCACCAATATAACTGAACGAAATCATGATGTGTTCTTGGAGAAACCAGGCAGAACCACTGAAGCTCATCATCATATCATCATGGACCCCAGAGTAAAGGTCAATGTTAAGCCATACTGGATCCCAGAGGCGAAAAGAGGCGATCAAGACCGAAGTTAAGAGGATGCTGGAGCTAGTAGTCATTGCGGAGTCCCATACTCAGTGATCCAGTCCAATCGTTCTGGTACCTAAGCTGATGGCACCATGAGATTCTGCAATGATTTCCGGAAATTAAATGAGGTGTCCCAGTTTGATGCCTCTCTCATACCTCGGATAGACAAGCTAATCCACCATTGGGAAAAGCACGATTCCTGTCCACCCTGGACCTGACCAAAGGTTATTGGCAAACTCCTCTGGCCAAGGAAGCCAAGGAAAAGACTGTCCTTTTTTTAAATGAGAAGGATTGTACCAATATACTGTCCTCCCTTTTGGATTACACGGGGCTCCTGCAACCTTCCAGCGGCTCATGGATAAGCTGTTATGTCCACATGCCAAGCATGCAGCTGCTTACCTCGATGATGTAGTCATACATAGCCCAGACTGGGAGAAGCACCTAGAAAAGGCGGAAGCAGTACTGGATACCCTGAGGGATGCGGGTCTCACTGCAAATCCCTCCAAATGTGCAATAGCGCTAGTTGAAGCCAAATACCTCGGATACATCATGGGAAGGGGTGTAGCGAAGCCCCAACTGACTAAATTAGAAGCAATACAAAGTTGGCCCCGACCAATGTGGAAGAAACAGGTCAGAGCTTGTCTGGGGATAGTAGGACGATTCATTCCCCACTTTGCTACCAGAGCATACCCGTTGACGGACCTGATAAAAGCCCGAGGCCCAGACATAGTGAAATGGACCAGCGCAGCTGAAGAAGCCTTTACAGATCTGAGGACTGCCCTCTATAGTAATCCAGTACTAGTAGCGTCAGACTTTGAAAAAGAGTTTTTACTACAACTGGATGCCTCCGAGGTCAGATTGGGAGCCGTACTTTCTCAAATGCTAGGAGAGGAAGAACATCCAATCCTATTCCTTAGTAGGAAACTCCTGCCCAGAGAAAAAGGTATGCCGTGGTAGAGAAGGAATGCCTTGCTGTAAAGTGGGCCATGGAAACCCTACGCTACTACCTACTCGGATGGAGATTTACCCTCATTACTGACCATGCCTCCCTAAAATGGACGCACCGGAACAAGGAATGAAATGCAAGGGTAACAAGATGGTTCCTGTCGTTGCAGCCCTTCCACTTCCGAGTGCAACACAGAGCAAGGATCAAGCCTGGCAGTGATGATGGTCTATCAAGGGTACATTGTTTCTTATCCCAAGTAGTCCAACCCCATGGTGTTAAGCGGGGGGAGGGATATGTGACAAAGTCAGGCCAGACGGCTGCAGGAGGGTCTGGGAAAACACGTATGTTAGCCCTAGACTGCTAAAGGCCCTTTTTCCTACAAGCTGGGAAGGGGTTACTTCAGTCAATTAGGGACACCTGAGTTAAGGGCTGCCTGAAACCTGTTAAAACCTCTCTCCTGGTGAGAGACAGCGTGGGAGAGGACAAACGGCTGCAAGGCTGGAGGCAGCAGGGAGATAGGCTTCTCCAGAGAGAGAAACTGCGCTCCTCCCCACCGGGGAAACACCCAAAACCCGATGAAGTGAGCTGTAGCTCATGAAAGCTTATGCTCAAATAAATCGGTTAGTCTCTAAGGTGCCACAAGTCCTCCTATTCTTTTTGCGAATACAGACTAACACGGCTGCTACTCTGAAACCCAAAACCCAGTGCCTGTTTAGGGGAAGGACTGACACCCCGGGGCCAGCGACAGGACAACACCTGCCCCCGTGAGGAGGCCAGGGAAAGGTATTCCCCTTTTGTTTCAGTGCATTATAGACTTTTCCCCTTTGTTTGGCAGAGGAGCACTCCTCAGGCCTGCCCTGAGGCCTACCGGGCAGGCTCTGAGAAACGAACTCCGAAGAGGAAAGACAGACACGCTCCAGAGTGGGGGGCTGATTTACCCCAGGCCCTGTCCCTGCCAGAGGAGGGGGAGCTAAGTCCAGCAAGGCAGAAGGGGTGCCTAGACCATCCTCATCGACGTCACGGTCTCCCTTGAGAACAGGATGCCGGCCTTCCGTGAATCCCGAGCTTGTAAGCTGGAAAAATACGCCCCCCTGGCCGACACCCTGAGAGCGAAGGGCTACGAGGTGCAGATGGACACCCTTATCATCGAAGCCCTGGGAGCTTGGGACCCCTGCAACGAGCATGTGCTGCAGACCTGTGGGATCGGTCGATGCTACGCATGGCTCATAGAATCATAGAATATCAGGGTTGGAAGGGACCTCAGGAGGTCATCTAGTCCAACCCCCTGCTCAAAGCTGGACCAATCCCCAACTAAATCATCCCAGCCAGGGCTTTGTCAAGCCTGACCTTAAAAACCTCAAAGGAAGGAGATTCCACCACCTCCCCAGGTAACGCATTCCAGTGTTTCACCACCCTCCTAGTGAAAAAGTTTTTCCTAATATCCAACCTAAACCTCCCCCACTGTAACTTGAGACCAATACTCCTTGTTCTGTCATCAGCTACCACTGAGAACAGTCTAGATCCATCCTCTTTGGAACCCCCTTTCAGGTAGTTGAAAGCAGCTATCAAATCCCCCCTCATTCTTCTCTTCTGCAGACTAAACAATCCCAGTTCCCTCAGCCTCTCCTCATAAGTCATGTGTTCCGGTCCCCTAAACATTTTTGTTGCCCTCCGCTGGACTCTTTCCAATTTTTCCACATCCTTCTTGTAGTGTGGGGCCCAAAAGTGGACACAGTACTCCAGATGAGGCCTCACCAATGTCGAATAGACGGCAACGATCACGTTCCTCGATCTGCTGGCAATGCCCCTATATATACAGCCCAAAATGCCATTGGCCTTCTTGGCAACAAGGGCACACTGCTGACTCATATCCAGCTTCTCGTCCACTGTAACCCTTAGGTCCTTTTCTGCAGAACTGCTGCCAAGCCATTCGGTCCCTATTCTGTAGCTGTGCATGGGATTCTTCCGTCCTAAGTGCAGGACTCTGCACTTGTCCTTGTTGAACCTCATCAGATTTCTTTTGACCCAATCCTCTAATTTGTCTGGGGCCCTCTGTATCCTATCCCTACCCTCCAGCGTATCTTCCTCTCCTCCCAGTTTAGGGTCATCTGCAAACTTGCTGAGGGTGCAATCCACACCATTCTCCAGATCATTTATGAAGATACTGAACAAAACCGGCCCGAGGACCGACCCTTGGGGCACTCCACTTGATACCGGCTGCCAACTAGACATGGAGCCATTGATCACTACCCGTTGAGCCCAACAATCTAGCCAACTTTCTATCCACCTTATAGTCCATTTAACCAGCCCATACTTCTTTAACTTGCTGGCAAGAATACTGTGGGAGACCATATCAAAAGCTTTGCTAAGTTCAAGGAACAACACGTCCACTGCTTTCCCTTCATCCACAGAGCAAACAAAAATGTTTAGAGGACTGGAACACATGACTTATGAGGAGAGGCTGAGGGAACTGGGATTGTTTAGTCTACGGAAGAGAAGAATGAGGGGGGATTTGATAGCTGCTTTCAACTACCTGAAAGGGAGTTCCAAAGAGGATGGATCTAGACTGTTCTCAGAAGCAGCAGATGACAGAACGAGGAGTAATGGTCTCAAGTTGCAGTGGGGGAGATTTAGGTTGGATATTAGGAAAAACTTTTTCACTAGGAGGGTGGTGAAACACTGGAATGCGTTACTTAGGGAGGTGGTGGAATCTCCTTCCTTTGAGGTTTTTAAGGTCAGGCTTGACAAAGCCCTGGCTGGGATGATTTAGTTGGGGATCGGTCCTGCTTTGAGCAGGGGGTTGGACTAGATGACCTCCTAAGGTCCCTTCCAACCCTGATATTCTATGATTTTATGATTCTAACTGAAACCATAAACTCACTGAACATTAAATCCCACCAAATGAGGGTAAATCCATCCTCATCATCATTATACTCCACACCTGTACATAGCCATTATATGAACAACATACCCTCGTATTTCAATGTCTGTACTTTGACAGGTTAACCTTTTACCCCCAATCGGCGAGACTGCAGATTATTTATTCCTTACACCATCTGATCCTAAACCGAACTTTTGCACCCCTTGATAATCTGTACCTTATTCCCTGATAACCAGAAACTTCTACGCTTAAACTCTGTACCATTTTTTTTAACATCATCTTAATAAAATTATTAAATCTGTTAACACACACACACACATCTGTATGCATCATGTTTTGGTTCTATCAACAACGTAAGTCCAGACTCTGTTAGCAGGCAGGCCCCGAAGACAGTAGCTTTGCTTGTGTAGATGGACTCTGACTCAGCGACTGGTCACATCCCCTCAGCCAGGCAACACAATAGCAGGAACCTCTATTTCAGAATTCTTGAGGAATGACAATTGAAATCTACGTGTGCTGAAAACCCACACATTCCAAAGATCTCGAGTCTCGGGGCCAGTTTCCTGTAGACTTGCTGTGTGCTCCAGGATATATTGTATGGAAGCAAATGAAATGAAAGCTAAGTTCTGTGTTCCGTGTTGCAGAATCCCTTCCGCATGTCCAGTAAATCACTGCACTTCTGAGTCTGGAGGGAGACTGAAACAACATAGCCAATACAGTGCCGGATCTCAATGCACAGATAAGGCCTAATTATGATATGGCATAAACACAGTTAACCTCTTCGCCTCTGATCATTGGGGCAGACTGTATGGTCAGTTTCCAAAGGACATTCACTGTCTGATCTGAATAGAAGAACAACATGCATTTTATCTCCATTTCCAACACCAATATAGGTCTCCCATCCAAACCTAAGCCATACCAAAACCCACTTAGCCAATGAGGACAGACACCAAATGGGGGTGGAGAGTGAAAAGGACTAGAAGCACCTCTCCAAGCAGAGTTTTGAAGAGCACTGGCTGCTCCTTTCCAGACAGGCAGGTTTATTCAGGCTTAAGATGGCAGACAGCGTAGTCTAATGGCTAGGGCATGGGACCTAGAGTTGAGGAACCTGGGTGCTGGTCCCAGCTCAGCCACTGACTTCCTGGGTGATCTTGGACACGTGGCGTCCTCTCCCATCCTGTGCGTGTCTTGCCAATTTAGACTGTAAACTGTCAGGACAAGGGCTGTTTCTGCAGCAGCCAGCAAAATGGGGTCTTGTTTGTGTGCCTCAGGTGCTACTGTAGTAAAAAGGAGGGAAACCTCTTCGGCAGGAGCTAACTTCTCATTCTAAGTAAGGGTCCCTATGTCCTTCGCAGTACATCACAAGTAATGCAGCAGAAACCCCTGAATGATGTAGCAGTGATCAGTCCTATAAAACCAAGGACTAAGATACACGTTCTACTGGCTCCTTATCAACTAACACAGCTTTAGAGCACTCCTGAACCAGCACTGACCTCTGTCCCAGGTCTTGTACAATCAGTACTGCAGTCCTTTCTCCCTCCTTTGTCATTTATTCATTTTATATTAGATGAGTTTTATATTGCCACTATATTTTCAAAAAGAAAAGGAGTACTTGTGGCACCTTAGAGACTAACCAATTTATCTGAGCATGAACTTTCGTGAGCTACAGCTCGTAGCTCACGAAAGCTCATGCTCAAATAAATTGGTTAGTCTCTAAGGTGCCACAAGTACTCCTTTTCTTTTTGCGAATACAGACTAACATGGCTGTTCCTCTGAAACCTGTCACTATATTTTCAATGTGCTGGGGATTTTTGTACTGGCAACACAACTGCATGGTCCAAGTCCTCGGGAGGGAGTTAAAGGGATTGGGAGCTGGGCAGAAGGCATTTGAGGGATTTGTTCTGGGGGAAGGGATTCAATTCCTCTTTCCTTTTCAGCTTTGGAGCAGGAGTGGAAGTAGGGGCTTTGATCTTCGGGTTTAGTGGGCAGGTGGCAGACAGTGGTGGTGTCCTGTGACATACAGGAACTCACTGATTATCTGGTCCCCACTTGATAGATCCTGCTCTGTATACTGCCACTCCTCTCATCTGCCTCATCCCCAATTTACCTCTGTCCCTCACAAACCTGCCATCCTCATTCCTAGGCTGTGAATTATTGACAAGAGAAATGCTGACTCAGGGGAGCCGGGGTTACAGAATGGAATCTCAATAGACAAGTGAGCTCCCCAAGTTAACCTCCCTGCAAGTTCCAATTTCTAAAGATGGGCAAGTTCAGAGTAAGAACCCTTTCCTCTTTAGAGCACACATGTCACTAGAGGATGCAGCATCTCAGCTCTCTGGATAACAGCTCAGATGTGGTTCTCAAACTTCATTGTACCACGACCGCTTCTGACAACAAAAATTACTACATGACCCCAGGAGGAGGGACTGAAGCATGAGCCTGCCCAGGCCCTGACATTTTAGGCAGGGGTGAGGCAGGGGACGGAAACCAAAGTTCAAGCCCCACCACCCCAGATGGCCCAACAGGGGGACCAAAGCTACAACCCAAGGGCTTTAGCCACAGGCAGGGGGCCTGCAAGCTGAACCCCATCACCTAGGGCTGAAGCTGAAGCATGAGCCCTGCCACCCAGGGCTGAAGCCCTGGGGCTTGGACTTCAGCCCCAGCCCTGGGTGGTGGGGCTCACGCTTCGGGCTTGGGCTCTGGGCGGTGGGGTTTGGGTCCTGGCCCCAAGCGGTGGGGCTCGGGCTTTGGCTTAGGCCCTGGAACCCAGCAAGTCTAACACCAGCCCTGGCGACCCCATTAAAATGTCCCGACCCACAGTTTGAGAGCCCCTGGATTAGATGATCATAAAGATCCTTTCTGGCCTGGATCTATGACAGCAAGCGACGTGGTTTAGGATCCTCCAGAATGGTTGACACATCTCCTGTTCGTCTCACTACACACGGATGTCATGGCTGCAAAAGAGGAATTATCTGTGACTGCAGAATTTTTAAAATTCTGAAGCCTGAGCAAGGAAATATAGAAATTGGAGTTTGGGTGGATAGGCAGATGGGTGCATGGGGATAGAGGAAGAGAGATACAGATACAGATAGAACATATATGATGCAGACAAGAGAGCTAGGCAACTAAAGATCAAAAAAAAAGGAAAGAGAATCTGCCCCACTGGGGTCTCGATCGCTGATACTCTGTGACTCCTCCACGAATTTCCAGTAGAAGATACAGCTGAAGTGGCACCAACTCTCTAGCCTGTTGGCGCTTGGGATCTGTGAATCATTGCCTCAGCCAGCCAGCTACCTGGGGACTTTGCCAGCTCCCCGCCTCAAGTTCTCTGAAGTGGAAAAGTGAGTGGGTATTTGTCATCCATTAATTCAAACTAGCCCTGTCAGCAGCTGTTGCAAGAGACAGAAGCAATTATGCTGGTCGAAGGGTCATGCAGCGAACAGCGCCGGGGAGGGATGTGCTGCTGTCACATCGCTGGGCCTACTTGCGACTCCTACAAGTGAGCTTTCATAACCAGCCTACAAAATAATTAGCATTCTTGGCTCTGGATTCTGCTTTGTTACATTCTGTTACATATTATTATTATTCCTTTGTGCCCTGCATCTTTTGGCTCCTGTTCAGCTACACAATTGCACAATTAATAATTGGGACAATACTTCCAGATAATGAAAGACATCAGAGACCTGTTTTTAATTAGCCAGAGGCATGCATGCTATTGCGTGCCTATATTTGTATATGTATTTCTCCCCACAAGCCATGCCAGGTGACTTCATATGCAAATGGCCAATTAGGTGCCCTTGTGCAATGCACAACCATGGGAGGTGGGTGTGCAGTCGCAGGAAGCATGCAGGTATTATTTCCTCCAAACCTTGGGCCATTTTCTTTAAAAGTTTGCCTCCCGGGGACTTGAATTTAAACAAACTAGGGAATTGTATTTCTGAGCCACCAACTCAGAAACAAGCTGCAACAGCAGCTGTCAGCAACTGTTTTATTTCAGAATCTAAATACATAATTCATTTAGTTTAACTGGCCGTAGAAAGGTGAGGAAACAAACAGCTGGTCTGACAACTGACCCCTTGCATTCCTGACACTGAAGAGATGAGCTCCATCACAAACTGACAAAGTTCCCTCTGTTCTGTGAAAGCAGGGGTGCCACATATACAGCACAAAGAGGACTGCAGCTTCCCATCCTCCGCAACTACAGGGCAAGGCGGGCAAGGATGACTTACTGTAGTGCGAGTTCAGATGGAGCCCAGCTAGGTCTTCCATGCCAAGCTGAAATACATGTTGAGCAGAGACCTTGCTGTTTGAATACACTAGGTAATACACTCCATCGCTAGCTGAAGAACATTGTATGTTATATCTCCAGGGAGAAAATAATCTACCAAAATGCAACAACATGTAGATAATACCACAAAACTTTCTACAACATCCTGTTCTCTATTAAATTAAATTAATAAGCTTAGTCTATAAACATAAATGAACCTTTCTCAAATCCTGCGATGTCAAATCACACCAGCCTCAGTGGAGCCAGGACTAACACAATAATAGTTATACTTAAGGCTATGATTGTCACGGAGGTCACAGAACTCACGGAATCCATGATTTCCAGAGACCTCCATGACTTCAGCCCGCGACAGTTGGGAGCTGCAGGGACTCCCTCTCTCCCCCAGAACTCCAAGCCACTGCAGGTGGCGGGGGGATCCCAGAGCTTCCAGCGGGGGTACCCTGCAGCTCCAGGCTGCCATGGGCAGCGGGGCCCCTGGAGCTCTGAGCTATGAATAGACCCCAGAGCTCCCAGCCACCACAGGCTGTGGGGAACCCTGGAACTGCGAACCCCCATGGTTGGTGGGGCCTCCAGAGCTACGAGCAGGGGCCCCGCAGCTGCCCACCTGCCAGAGGTATGGGGACTCGGCAGCTCCCCATTTTGTCACACATATTTTTAGTAAAAGTCACAGACAAGTCACTGGCAATAAAGAAAAAATCATGGAAGCCTGTGACTTGTCCATGACTTTTACTAAAAATATCCATGACAATCTTAGCCTTAGTTATACTGCTATTTTTACATTATGCTTTTTAATCAGTAGGTCTCAAAGCCCTTTACAAAAGACATCAGTAGCATTATCGCACATTACAGATTGGGAAACTGAAGCACAGAGATGCTATCTGACTTGTTCAACACATAGCAGGCTAGTGGAGAAGAAACTAAGGTTTCCCCGAGTCCTAGGCTAGTGCACTATTCACTAGGCAATACCGCCTTCCTAGAGCTCTGCTTCTTCCAGTATTAAACATGCAGGACTTTAATGGTTTTACTCAAGATCTCTCCCTGCTGATAGTTCTAGTAGCAAGTCTCTTATGTGTCTTATGGCCCGGCAACACAAGAGACTATTAAAGACTAAAGGTTTGTTTACAACTGAACTGCTTAACTTTAAAAAATAAAAAAGACTTCTAATTTATTTTCTCTTCCTATTGATCTTCTGCATCCAATAAAATAACTCACATATGCAGAGTTCAGCAGCAACATGAGTGCATTAATGTTATTGAATTTGCAGACACACATGCATGTAAAACCAATCAATACAAATGAGGTTTAAAAAAAGAAAATCAACGGCAGGATTTAGTCGCTGGTCAGTCCTGCCAACAAGCCGTTTCGTGCCGTTAGCAAGGGAGATTTAAGCACCTGATGTATTTGCAAATGACTGCAGGTACAGTGGTCAGTCTCCTGGTCAGTTACTAAACACCAGGCATCACAGACTTCAGTGACCAGTGCAATAGCTGCAGACTGCACCTTACAGGGCACACATGCAGCAGTTTCATTTACATCAACGGCTGAACTAGCCTGTGACCCAGAAGCTGTGGAAACTATTTCATGGATTGCGGATGGGCGAGTGGAATCAAATTTGACAAGCAACTTCCAAGTGAAGGCATTGAGCGCACTGCCCGGCAGGTTGAAGGCCAGTGAGATGATCACCAGTTCTGGGTAACAGGCAAACACTCAGCAACCCAGACTGCTCAAGTGTGGCTCCTGGACATACCTTTCCATCCATCAACCAGGTGAACTCCCACGTGTCACAGAAGGGGCTCTCCCTTTCCCCAAAGCTTGGTGCTGCATCCCTTCCACTTCTACTTTCCGACAGGGATAAGAGATGGGCCAAACAACTTGGATATCATAGGTGGGGAGTACTCAGCGCTGGATCGCCTCTGCTCCCATTGAAATCAATGCAAATGTTCACATAGTGGAAGAAGAGCTAGGGCAATAGTGAGCACTTCTGACAATCCCAACCTCACTGTAACAGATTTATTTGCCCAGACAAACTCTTTAAGCCCAAACATTGGCTAACATTTCTGCCTATAGCCATGCACGATCAGGCTCAGACTGCAAGCTCAGGGGGGCCTTGATGCTCAGTGCATGGACCAGAGCCTTCCAAAAATAACCCAAGTGGATACAGAAAGAGGTGGTAATTCATAGGTAATCCTAGGGTTGCCAGATGTCCGGTTTTTGACCGGAACACCTAGTCGAAAAGGGACCCGTGTGGCTTCGGTCAGCACTGCTGACTGAGCCGTTAAAAGTCTGGTCAGCAGCGCAGTGGGGTTAAGTGAGGCTCCCTGCCTGCTGTGGCTCCACGCAGCTCCTGGAAGCAGCGGCATGTCCCCTCTCTGGCCCCTACAGCTCCGATTGGCCGGGAACCACAGCCAATGGGAGCTGCGGGGGCGGCATCTGTGGATGGGGCAGTGCGCAGAGCTGCTTGGCTGTGCCTCCACATAGGAGCTGGAGGGGGGACATAGCTCAAGCAGTTCCCAGAAGCAGTGGCAAGTGCCACCCAGAGTCTGCACCCCGATCCCATCCCTTGTCCCAACCCCCTGCTGTGATCCACCTCCCACCCTCCAAATGCTTCAATCCCAAACCGGAGCACCCTCCTGCACCCCAAACCCCTAATCTCCAACCCCACCCCAGAGGCAGCACCCCCAGTCAGAGCCCTCACATCTAAAACCCCTGCCCCAGCCCTGATCCTCTTCCTGCCCTCCGGACCTCTTGGTCTCAGCCCAGAGTACACTCCTACACCCCAAACCCCTCATCCCCAGCCCCACTCTAAAGCCCGCACCCTTGGCTGGACCCCTCAGCCTCCACTGCACCCTCCTGAGCCAGCCCAGTGAAAGTGAGCGAGTGACAGAGGGAGGAGGGATGGAGTGAGTAGGGACAGGGCCTCAGAGAAGGGGTGGGACAGGGCCTTGGAGGAGGGGCAGGGCAGCGGGCGGGGCAAGGGTGTTCGGTTTTGTGCGAGTAGAAAGTTGGCACCGTAGGCGATTCTCTTGCCTGTTTCAGCATCGAACCAATGCCCAGCATGCTAGCAGAGGTTGTGTTGCTGCAGGAGCTATCTTCTGGATGAGTAGGTTTGAGATGAGGTCTGTAAGAATGTGCCTTTTTACGGCTGTCGAAGAAGCGACTGAGAGCCGCCCATTTTGCTGAAGCAAAAACAAAAGGCCCCATTTGCAGCAAAGGTACAGCTGCATGAAACTGGGTGGTGTCAAGTCTGCACCGTGTTTGTTGAATCATCTCTGTCTTTTTCTGGTTTCAATTAATGCCCGCTGGCATTTGTGTTCAAATTAACCCCAAAACTTCAAGCAATAACAACTCTGCAGAGGAGCTTGAGGAAAGTTCCCCATGAAGGCAATGGGGAAAGAGCACACTGTAAGGATATCTGCACTTTGAGCTGGAGATGTCATTTCAACTCAGGTACACATAAACTTGCTAGCTTTGATCAATGCACTAAAAACAGAAGTGCAGCTACAGTGTTATGGGTGGCAGCATAGGCTAGTATGACCCTGCACCCGAGGTACTTCCTCGGGCTATTACCTTCCCTGCCGCAGTGGCTACACTGATATTTTTAGTGCTCTGACTCAGACTTTAAGGCCAGAAGTGGTTCAGGACTATTAAGAAAAGCTGGACGTGCACAAGTCCATGGGGCCGGATGCGCTGCATCCGAGAGTGCAGAAGGAGTTGGCAGATGTGATTGCAGAGCCATTGGCCGTTACCTTTGAAAACTCTTGGTGATCGGTGCAAGTCCCGGACGACTGGAAAAAGGCTAATGTAGTGCCCATCTTTAAAAAAGGGAAGGAGGAGGATCCTGGGAACTACAGGCCAGTCAGCCTCACCTCAGTCCCTGGAAAAATCATGGAGCAAATCCTCAAGGAATCAATTCTGAAGCACTCAGAGGAGAGGAAAGTGATCAGGAACAGACAGCATGGATTCACCAAGGACAAGTCATGCCTGACTAATCTAATTGCCTTCTGTGACGAGATAACTGGCTCTGTGGATGAAGGGAAAGCAGTGGACGTGTTGTTCCTTGAATTTAGCAAAGCTTTTGACACGGCCTCCCACAGTATTCCTGCCAGCAAGCTGAAGAAGTTTGGGCTGGTTAAATGGACTATAAGGTGGATAGAAAACTGGCTAGGTTGTCGGGCTCAACGGGTAGTGATCAATGGTTCCATGTCTAGTTGGCAGCCGGTATCAAGAGGAGTGCCCCAAGGGTCGGTCCTGGGGACGGTTTTGTTCAATATCTTCATTAATGATCCGGAGGATGGTGTGGATTGCACCCTCAGCAAGTTTGCAGATGACCCTAAACTGGGAGGAGAGGTAGATACACTGGAGGGTAGGGATAGGATACAGAGGGCCCTAGACAAATTAGAGGACTGGGCCAAAAGAAATCTGATGAGGTTCAACAAGGACAAGTGCAGAGTCCTGCACTTAGGACGGAAGAATCCCATGCACAGCTACAGACTAGGGACCGAATGGCTCAGCAGCAGTTCTGCAGAAAAGAATGTAAGGGTTACAGTGGATGAGAAGCTGGATATGAGTCAACAGTGTGCCCTTGTTGCCAAGAAGCCCAATGACATTTTGGGATGTATAAGTAGGGGCATTGCCAGCAGATCAAGGGACATGATCGTTCCCCTCTATTTGATAACTGCTTTCAACTACCTGAAAGGGGGTTCCAAAGAGAATGGATCTAGACTGTTCTCAGTGGTAGGGGATGACAGAACAAGGAGTAATGGTCTCAAGTTGCAGTGGGGGAGGTTTAGGTTGGATATTAGGAAAAACTTTTTCACTAGGAGGGTGGTGAAACACTGGAATGCGTTACCTAGGGACGTGGTGGAATCTCCTTCCTTAGAAGTTTTTAAGGTCAGGCTTGACAAGCCCTGGCTGGGATGATTTAGTTGGGGATTGGTCCTGCTTTGAGCAGGGGGTTGGACTAGATGACCTTCTGAGGTCCCTTCCAACCCTGATATTCTATGATTCTATGACCATCATGATCATCTAGTCTGACTCCTGCATAGAACCCCATCTACCCACCTCTGTAACAGACCCATAACCTCTGGCTGAGTTACTGAAATCCTCAAACCATGATTTAAAGACTTCAAGTTATAGAGAATTCCCCATTTACAATAGTTTATGGTGATCAGTTAGACCCTGAGCATGTGGGCAAGACCCACCAGCCAGACACCTGGGAAAGAATTCTCTCTAGTAACTTAGTGCCCTCCTCACCTAGTGTCCCATCTCCAGCTGTTGGAGACATTTGCTAATAGCAGTTATGGATGGGCCATATGCCATTGTAGGCAAGCTCATCATACTGTCCCCTCCATAAGCTTACCAAGTTCAGCCTTGAAACAAATTAGGTTTTTTGACCTTATTATTCCCCCTAGGAAGGCTGTTCCAGACCCTCACTCCTCTGATGGTTAGAAACCTTCATTTAATTTCAAGCCTAAGCTTCTTGATGACCAGTTTATAACCATTTGTTCTTGTGCCAACACTGGCCCTTAACTTAAATAACTCCTCTCCTTCCTTGGTGTTTATCCCTCTGATGTATTCATGGAAAGCAATTCTCTCCTCAGCCTTCGTTTGTTAGGCTAAAACAAGCCGAGCTCCTTAAGCCTCCTTAGTATGGTAGGTTTCTCCATTCCTCTGATCTTCCTAATAGCGCTTCTCTGCCCCTGTTCCAGTTTGAATTCATGTTTCTTAAACATGGAAGACCTGCACTGCAAACAGCATTCCAGATGAGGTCTCACCAGATATCAAAATGGTAATAATACGTCCCTATCGCTACTGGAAATACCTCTCCTGATGCAAGCTAGGACTGCATTAGCCTATTTCACAGCTGCATCACATTGGTGGCTCATAGTTATCCTATGATTGATACACCCAGGTCTTTCTCCTCCTCTGTCATTTTCAACTGATATGTCCCCAGCTTATAACAAAAATTCTTGTTGTTAGTCCCTAAGAGCATGACCTCGTACTTTGCACTATTAAATTTCATCCCATTTCTATTACTCCAGTTTTCAAGGTCATCCAGATCTTCTTATTTGATATTCTGGTCCTCCTCCGTATTGGCTATACGTACCAACTGTGTGTCATTTGCAAATCTTATTAGCATGCTCCCACTTTTTGTGCCACGGTCATTAATAAAAATGTTAAATAAGATTGGTCCCAAGACTGATCTTTGAGGAACTCCACTAGTAACTTGCCTTCAGCCTGACAGTTCACCTTTTAGTATGACCCATTGCAGTCTTACCTTTAACCAGTTCTTTACTCACCTATTAATCCCCATCTTCTCCAGTTTAACTAATAATTTCTCATGTGCAACTCTATCAAATGATTTACTGAAATCCAGATAGATTATACCTACTGCATTTCCTCTGTCACGAAAATCAGTTCTCTTCTCAAAAAAAGAGATCAGATTGGCCTGGCACGATCTACCTTTTGTAAAACCATGATGTATTTTATCCCAGGTATAGGTATTTTATTTACTCTCTCACAATACCTTGCATATAACTGAGGTCAAACTAACAGGCCAGCAGTTTCCTGGATCACTTTTCTTCACCATTCTTAAATATAGGCACTATATTTGCAATTCTCCAGTCATAGGGTACAACCCCCAAGCTTACAGGTTCATTAAAAATCCTTGCTATTGGGCTTGCAATTTCATGTTCCAGTCCAAGCAAGCTGTTTGAGTTTCGTTTCCACCTCCAATGTGGTAATTCTACTCCCATATTGTCATTTCCATTAACCACCTGCCAGTGTCCTTAAGCTCCTCACTTATGGGCAAGGATAGCTCAGTGGTTTGAGCATTGGCCTGCTAAAACCCAGGGTTGTGAGTTCAATCCTTGAGCAGGGGGTTGGACTAGATGACCTCCTGAGGTCGCGTCCAACCCTGGTATTCTATGATGATACCCCTATTAAAAACTGAGGCAAAATATTTGTTAAGGTGTTGGGCCAGGCCTAGATTATCTTTAATCTCCATCCCATCCTCAATGCATAGCAGTCCCACTTCTTCTTTCCATGTTTTCTTTTCATTTATACGGCTGAGGAACCTTTTACTCTCGTTTTTAATCTCCTGTGCAAGTTCCAGCTCTGCTTGGCTTTTGGAAGTTCTCACTTTTTCCGTACACTTTCTGAATGCAAGAGGTAGCTTTCTTTGCTGATCCATTCCTTGTAGGCTTTCTGCGTTCTTAAAATAACCTCTGAGATGCTTGTTCATCCAGTTTGGGCTGCAACCCTTCCCTACGAATTGTTTGCCCTTGCTTGGGATATCGGGTTCAGGTATTTTTTGTAACTTTGATTTAAAGTAATTCCAAGCCTCCCATACATTCAGATCCATAGCATTTGTCCTCGCGTCTGTATCTGGGATGTTAAAGTCTCCCATAATCACACAATTCCTGGTAGTGTTTATTTCATTAAAATATTAAAGAGGTCTCTATCCATATCCAAATCAGATCCTGGGGGTCTATAGCAGATCCCAAGCACTATCTCTGTGGAGCCTCTGTTACCATTCTTCCCCAAACTGAATTTTATCCAAATAGATTCCATTGTATCCATTCCATCATTTCCTTAGTCCACCGTGCCTTTAATATACAATGCTACTCCACCACCCTTACCTTTACTTCTGTCCTTCCTGATCAGCACATACCCTTCAATACCTTTGCCTGCGTCATGACTACTGTTCCACCAGGTTTCTGTTATCCCTGTTATATCGGGTTTCACTTCCTGCACCAGGAGTTTTAAGTTCTAGTTCCTCTGTTTTGTTACCCAGGCTCTTTGCACTGTTGAACAGACAACTTCATTCTTTCTGCTTGGCCTTACCCAGATTCCTCACCTGATTAGGTACAGTTATTTTACTGCCAGTATCGCCTACCTGACCGTTCCTGTCAAGTGATCTTGGGATTTTCTCCTACCTCTGTTGTTCCTTTCGCCATTGCTGTAACCCCTCTCACTTGATTTTCCTCCTCCTCAGTATCAGGATCAGGCATGGAGATTACATGAGCATCTTCCAACCATCTCCCCCAAATTCCTAGTTTAAAGCTCTTTTAAATTAGCTGTACCAGCCTCCACCACAGCCTCCCTACTTAGGTGGAGTCCATCCCAAGAGAGCAGCCCTCTGTCTGTGAATACCTCCCTGGGGTCAACATCCCAAAGCCCTCCTTGTAGCACCACTGCCTGAGCCATCTAATGATTATCATAATCTTGTCCTGCCTTCGTTCCCTCTTCTAGGGGCAGGCAGAATCCCACTGACGATCACCTGAGCCTCCATTTCTTTAAGCATCTTCCCAAGCCTGGCATAGTTTCCCTTGATGTGTCCCAGCGAGAATTTAGCAGTATCATTTGTTCCCACATGAAGGACAATCAGTTGATTCTTTCCTGCTCCCTTTAGGTTCCTTTTCAGTCTCAGGTTCACATCTCATATCTTAGCTCCTGGCAGACAGCACACCTTTCTGTTCTCCAGATCAGCTCTGGGTTTCACGCCTGACTGTTTTTCTTAGTAGGGAGTCTCCAATCATGTAGATTTTCCTGGTGTTGGTGTGATTCTCCAGCCTTCCCTCTTCTCTTCTCAGCAAGTTAAAGAAGTATGGGCTGGATGAATGGACTATAAGGTGGATAGAAATCTAGCTACATCAATGGCTCCATGTCTAGTTGGCAGTCGGTATCAAGCGGAGTGCCTCAAGGGTCGGTCCTGGGCCAGTTTTGTTCAACATAGAATCATAGAATATCAGGGTTGGAAGGGACCCCAGAAGGTCATCTAGTCCAACCCCCTGCTCGAAGCAGGACCAATTCCCAGTTAAATCATCCCAGCCAGGGCTTTGTCAAGCCTGACCTTAAAAACCTCTAAGGAAGGAGATTCTACCACCTCCCTAGGTAACGCATTCCAGTGTTTCACCACCCTCTTAGTGAAAAAGTTTTTCCTAATATCCAATCTAAACCTCCCCCACTGCAACTTGAGACCATTACTCCTCGTTCTGTCATCTGCTACCATTGAGAACAGTCTAGAGCCATCCTCTTTGGAACCCCCTTTCAGGTAGTTGAAAGCAGCTATCAAATCCCCCCTCATTCTTCTCTTCTGCAGGCTAAACAATCCCAGCTCCCTCAGTGTCTCCTCATAACTCATGTGTTCCAGTCCCCTAATCATTTTTGTTGCCCTTCGCTGGACTCTCTCCAATTTATCCACATCCTTCTTGAAGTGTGGGGCCCAAAACTGGACACAGTACTCCAGATGAGGCCTCACCAATGTCGAATAGAGGGGAACGATCACGTCCCTCGATCTGCTCGCTATGCCCCTACTTATACATCCCAAAATGCCATTGGCCTTCTTGGCAACAAGGGCACACTGCTGACTCATATCCAGCTTCTCGTCCACTGTCACCCCTAGGTCCTTTTCCGCAGAACTGCTGCCTAGCCATTCGGTCCCTAGTCTGTAGCTGTGCATTGGGTTCTTCCGTCCTAAGTGCAGGACCCTGCACTTATCCTTATTGAACCTCATCAGATTTCTTTTGGCCCAATCCTCCAATTTGTCTAGGTCCCTCTGTATCCTATCCCTCCCCTCCAGCGTATCTACCACTCCTCCCAGTTTAGTATCATCCGCAAATTTGCTGAGAGTGCAATCCACACCATCCTCCAGATCATTTATGAAGATATTGAACAAAACCGGCCCCAGGACCGACCCTTGGGGTACTCCACTTGATACCGGCTGCCAACTAGATATGGAGCCATTGATCACTACCCGTTGAGCCCGACAATCTAGCCAGCTTTCTACCCACCTTATAGTGCATTCATCCAGCCCATACTTCCTTAACTTGCTGACAAGAATACTTTGGGAGACCGTGTCAAAAGCTTTGCTAAAGTCAAGAAACAATACATCCACTGATTTCCCTTCATCCACAGAACCAGTAATCTCATCATAGAAGGCGATTAGATTAGTCAGGCATGACCTTCCCTTGGTGAATCCATGCTGGCTGTTCCTGATCACTTTCCTCTCATGCAAGTGCTTCAGGATTGATTCTTTGAGGACCTGCTCCATGATTTTTCCAGGGACTGAAGTGAGGCTGACTGGCCTGTAGTTCCCAGGATCCTCCTTCTTCCCTTTTTTAAAGATTGGCACTACATTAGCCTTTTTCCAGTCATCCGGGACTTCCCCGGTTCACCACGAGTTTTCAAAGATAATGGCCAATGGCTCTGCAATCACATCCGCCAATTCCTTCAGCACTCTCGGATGCAACTCGTCCGGCCCCATGGACTTGTGCACGTCCAGCTTTTCTAAATAGTCCCTAACCACCTCTATCTCCACAGAGGGCTGGCCATCTCTTCCCCATTTTGTGATGCCCAGCGTAGCAGTCTGGGAGCTGACCTTGTTCGTGAAAACAGAGGCAAAAAAAGCATTGAGTACATTAGCTTTTTCCACATCCTCTGTCACTAGTTTGCCTCCCTCATTCAGTAAGGGGCCCACACATTCCTTAGCTTTCTTCTTGTTGCCAACATACCTGAAGAAACCCTTCTTGTTACTCTTGACATCTCTGGCTAGCTGCAGCTCCAGGTGCGATTTGGCCCTCCTGATAACATTCCTACATGCCCGAGCAATATTTTTATACTCTTCCCTGGTCATATGTCCAACCTTCCACTTCTTGTAAGCTTCTTGACCCAATTTGCTTTACAGGGCATCCCTGTATTGTAATCCCTGCACCGTTGTATTCCTACTGTGATGTTTGCAACATTTCCCTGTGGGCTGGTTTCCTTTCTCATCCATCATCTTAACGACCCTCCTGGGAGGATGTGTCATGTCCCTTTAAATCTGTGCCAGGGAGCTGGGCATGACAGCAGCACAAGGCCCCAGATCCATTTAGCCTCCTCACATCCCTTTACTTCAGTGGAAATTAGGAGCCTACATACCTTTGTGGATCTGGGCCAGGATGACTATCCCCTTTAGGAGGGGGCAGGGTTCAGTGCAGCTGACTGATTACCTGCTGTCCAACTGGGCTTCAGGGAAGGCGCCTGGACCTTATAAAAGGGGAAGCAGCTGCAGACGGGGATTTGCAGATGCCTGCAAGCATAGCAGGGAGCAAGAAGGCTCCTAAGTCAACAGGGGGAAGACACCAATGGCCTGTGGAAAGGCCAAATTCCAGGCAAGAGGTGATGGGAGATCGACTGTCAGGGAGGAGGGACTGAGCTAGGCCCTGATGAAAAAGGAGTGAAGGCTGTAGTTTGAGTTCTCTTTTGAAAGACGCTGTGCAGGACTTAATAATTGGATCCCAGAAGGGGAGTGTTTTGAATATCTGGACTGTGTGGCCCCGAGTAAAGGGGAAACTAAGGTAGGCCCCAGCAGAGCCACATTAGCCTGAAGGTGGCGCTACAGGGCATGCATGCCCTTTGATAGAAAGGTTCTAAGCTCTCCAGGGAAGCAGAGCGAAGGACAGAGCGGCTTAGGGCTAATACTGTTTTCCTTATTCTAACAGAGTTCCTAGTTCAGTGATAGAAGAAAGCAGCTCTTCATGTGATTCTTTACCATTGTCCTGGCATAGATGTAAGAAGCAGGGGACATACTCTCCCAGATCCAGATTCCCCTCCCCTGGCACAAGGGGCAGGAGATGCCTTGAACTTTGCCTTGTGGAGCTTCCTGATCATCACTTCATGGAGCAATGGGGAGAGCTGCTCCCCTTGCAGGCCCCTAAGCTAGCAGATCTCCTGCTGGGCTGTAAGGAGAGCACATGCCACCTTCCCCATAGTAACCCTTCCTCTGCCACTGGCAGACACTCTCTCCTGGAGGGGAGGCTGTGGCTGCTAATGCCTCTTGAGGCAGCAAATCCAGTTTCTTGCCGGAAATCAGTAAGGTGTAAAGGGGAGCAAAGTCCAAGAGCAGTCACTACCAGAGCCATCCCTAGGGTACGGCGAATCAGGGCAACCGCTCTGGGCCCCACTGGCCAGCGCGACTGGCTGGTGTGCATGGGCGGTGCGTGAACCCAGCCCCACCCCTTCTGCATGTCCCAGAACCCATGGCCCCCCACCACTGCCACTGGCCCCCGCCCCAGGCTGGCTAGTGCCCGCACCCCCACCCCCCAAGTGCCAGAAGGGAGAGCGGCATGGCCCAGCCCCCTGGAGCCCAGCGGCACTGCTGAAGCAGGCCCCTGGGGTGGCAGAGTGCGGACAGGGCCACACCTGGCTGTCTGGAGAAGCACTGCCTCCCTCAGCCTCTCTTATCCGCCGCCCAGCAGGGTCGGTTCCAGAAGTGACGGATTCGTCACTTCTGCCCCAGGCTCCGCCCCCAGGAATGGCCCTGGTCACTGCCCCTCCCAGAAAGAGAGGGAGTTGAGAAGTAGGGCTAGACCCAGGGTCTCCAACTCCCAGCTGGCTACCCTAACTACTGGACTACAGTGTCAGGCTGACATTCACTCGCTTTGGCCCAGTAATTAGTTAAACATTTAGTCACAGTGGAAGAATCATTGGGCCAGAGAGAGGGAGAATGGGTCTGTAGTCAGTCACTAGGGCACCCACCTAGGGGGCAGCAGACCCTGGGTCCAGGCCCCCGGTCCAATTGCTCATTCATTATTTATCCAGAGTGGGACAGCTTCAGCAGGAGAGAGTGAGGGAGC
This sequence comes from Caretta caretta, assembly GCF_965140235.1. NCBI lineage: Eukaryota > Metazoa > Chordata > Testudines > Cheloniidae > Caretta > Caretta caretta. The sequence continues at coordinate 784,570 of NC_134223.1, forward strand.
CCCACAGCAGAATATCCCAGAACCCAGTAGTTCTGAGCTTGCACCTGAGAGGAGTGGGAGACCTCTATTCAAACGCCTTCTCTCCCTCAGACAGAACGGGGAACTGAACCCGAGGCTCCCACATTTCCTTCCTTAGAAGTTTTCAAGGTCAGGCTTGACAAAGCCCTGGCTGAGATGATTTAGTTGGGGATCGGTCCTGCTTTGAGCAGGGGGTTGGACTAGATGACCTCCTGAGGTCCCTTCCAACCCCGATATTCTATGATTCTATGATATGAAATCAGTCTTTGGAAATAGTTATTTAATGTAGCTCCAATTCTCTCTTCCCCTTCGGGTTTCCTTTGAAATATTGAAAGGCCAAAGGGGAGCAGCTTCCCTACCACAGGCTCTCTGCTGCTCTGTGGCATCAGAGGGGGGCAGAACAGAGGACTGCAGCGAGAGGTCAGGCTAAAGAATGACGAGGTCACAGTCCTTGCTCCCAGGCAAAGGCTCCAAAGAAGAATTCAGTGGCTGCATAACAAAGCTAGCCAAAAAAGAATCACGCAAACAGGCCCACAAGCTATAGGACGTTCATTGGCAGATCATGCTTACAGAAGGAAGTTCTTCTTTTAAGCAATTTCAGGATGCTAAAGGAAGGGACCGTGCCCTAGACCAGGGGGGTGACATTTTCATAGAAAGGACCACATCTTAAAGAGAGAATGTCCTGTGTCTCCCTTATCTGTTATCATCAGTGGGGCCTAGTTCCCCTTCTGTTTGAGGTAGCCTGGCCCTGTTTCCCTCCTGTTTACTGTTGCACAATATCCTTGTCTGATGGCAGTAATTGACAACATGGAAGAGTAAAGTAAGGAGATATTTTTAGCTTCTCTTAATGCAATTTAGCAGGTGGAAAAAAGGAAGGAACCATGTGGCAGCCAGCTCTCCACAGACCACCGAGTGCCGCAGACCACAGTTTGAGAACTGCTGTGATAGGAAAGAAGAGCAATCAGTCTAAGACACATTGCTTTCCACTTAATGACAGGTTTCAGAGTAGCAGCCGTGTTAGTCTGTATTTGCAAAAAGAAAAGGAGTACTTGTGGCCCCTTAGAGATAAATTGGTTAGTCTCTAAGGTGCCACTAGTACTCCTTTTCTTTTTTCCAGTTCACGACATTCTGCAGAATAAGATCCACCCTGCAGTTTCAGCTGGATACAGTCCCCTTTGTTTTCGTTCCTAACAGTGGACTATTCGCTGCCATGCCGGGCCCCAGAGGAGGCTGCCTTTCAGCAGTACATGAAGCGGCTTATTAGTGTCTTTCCTTTCCTGGAAGAGCTGCCGTTTCACAGAGTAGCAATTCGTGGGTAAATGGTTTTTGGTGTGCATTGGGTTTCTTTAGGACAAGTGGAACTACAGAAATCCAAGATTACTACTCCCATTGTCATCACTCCCAAATTATAAAACCATCCCATTCCAGTACTGGGGAGCCCTAGCCTAAAGCCAATGGGACAAATTCATCCCAGATGTAACTGCACTGACTTCACTAGAATAACATCAAGGATAAGCCACCTTGGAGCCACTTTTACAGGCTCTGAGCCTTGGTTTACACTACAAACTTATGTCTGTATAACCACATTGCTCAGGGGTTTGAACAAGCAATGCAGTTATACCGACCTAACTTCCGGTGTACACAGTACTATGTTAACAGAGGGCTTCTCCCATCTACATAGCTACCGCTTCTGGGAGAGATGGCGTACCTCTGCTGGTGAGAGAAGCCCCCTTGACTCTCATAGATCTACGCTTTAATGTCCACTCTGCTAGAGAATCTGCCTGCCATAGCGGGACACCTTGGACATGCAGTCATTACAAGGGGAGCTGCCTTTGTTTAATTCTGCTCAGAGGACTCTTACGCACCAGAGCATGTTAAAACTGGGCAGCCGTTTTTCTGGTTGTTTCCACTGCAGTTGTGGATACATGCAGATAAGCTCACGCTTTCTCAAAGGGCTGCTTCCCCTTTCTCCTGTGGGGGAGTTACACTTCTGCCTTTCTGATGCTGGGCTGTTAGTCTGCAAGTAGCATCTCAAAAGACCACCATTGTACAGTGTCACTGGAACTATGGGAAGTGAGAAGCCACAGCTGACGCACACTGAACACATGGCTTCAGCAATTAGTGAATGGGGTGAAAACTAAGGCAAAGACAGGCTGGGCATTTCCTTGAGGTTTAAAAATACCCTTCCTAAAGGGCTAATCCTGCTCTTCCTCCTGCAGTGTCCAGACCTGCCCCGGAACCCAAGTGGTCCATTTTGCCTGCTCATCCATCTGGCTCCAAGGAGTTCTGGTATCTCTCTGCATTGGCATTTGTTACACACTCACCGCTGTGTTATCAGAGCACCAAACTGGGCTTATGCATCCCAAGCACAAGTACCCCAGAATGAGCCATTTCATTAAAGCACCCCATTGAATAAATGACACTGACTAGGTCCCTCAAATGCCACTTTTGGGGGACACCTAAAAGAAAGTGACCAACGCACCCATCTGGAAGGAGACCCCCTAGCGATGCCTTCCCTGATGGAAGACCGATCAACAGGTTCTTACAGATACCTGTACACTCCCACTGACTTCACTGGCAGCACGAATTGGCCCTAAATCCCTGTTCTAAATCTGCCCAGAGCAGCTGGCTGCCTGTTGGATGATCCCTCCCAAAGCAAGTCTTGATCCATTTCCTAGCCCCTGGTGGTGTCATGTGCCTTAGCATCAGATCCCATAATCCTCACATGTGCAAAACTCCCATTGACCAGCTTCATTCCCATCCTTCCCACATTCCATTATTATTAACTCGGTTTATTTTGGTGGTGTCTAGGGACCAACCAAAGCCAGGGCGCCGTTGTTCTAGGCACTGCACAAACCTGCCCTGAAGAGTTCACTATCTCCATAGACGAGGCAGGCAAAGGGCAGGGGAAAGGGGTGGACATACAAGCAGTGACATAGCCCAGCACATGCCATTCAGTGACAGGGAGATTTGCCAGCAAGAGGGATGTGTGTGCTCAGCCCCATCCTTCCAATCAGATGATAATCCCACCATATAACTGCACCATGGAGTCTCAGCAAATGAAACCAACCAGACTGGACAATGCCAGGCCCCCTGGAAGAAACCCCTTTCACCAGACAGAAGCAACTACACTGCTAACCCAGCGTCCCCTAGGCACCAGACCCTCTTCCCCAGACGATTTTTTTAAAAGGTTAAAAACAAGAACAATTCCGTGAAGTCAGAAGCTGACTTACCTCTTGCCAATTCAGCCTGGTGGCAGCGGCAACGGCCTGGGATGATTCTTTTAGATGGAAAAGAGTCCCAGGAGACTCTTTAAAAGAACTCTCGTCGAATACTGGGGGAAGCACCAGACCTCAGAGGACTGTGCAGCTTGTATATGCGAGCCCCTGCTGAAGCTTGTGTTAACAGAGCCCAGCCCACACACTGTCAAGGTGCAGCTGCGTGAGAGCGTACGCACGAGAGGTTCCCTTTCACTGAATCACTTCCTCTGCTAATGATTGCCTGATATCCTCTGAAGCAGAGAGAGGATGCTGGGGGTTGGGCTGTCGAGATTGCACTTGTTTGTAAATGTTCTTCCCTTTTGGATGGTTCTGTGCATGTTACACAGGAGCTGTGTCTGTGAGAACCCAGTACAGAGCTCAGAGCCTTCAGCACCTGGCAGGATCTCATTCTCCAGGGTGCGAAGTAAACAATATGCACTTTCCAGCTGTCTGAACAATCATACTGTAAAGTGGACTTTAAAGTGGATCCAGTGGCTAGAGTGTGCTTGGGCTTTCAGAAAGCCTTTGACAAGTGGAGTTCCCTCACCAAAGGTTCTTATGCAAAATAAGTTGTCATGGGATAAGAACGCAGGTCCTCATGGACCAATAACTGGTTAAAAGATAGAAAACAAAGGGTAGGAATAAATGGTTAGTTTTCAGTGGAGAAAAATAAATAGTGGGATCACTCCAAGGCTCTATGCTATTCAACATAGTCATAAATTATCTGGAAAAAGGGTGGCAAAATTTGCAGATGATACAAAATTACTGAAAATAGTTAAGCCCAAAGCTAACTGTGAAGAGTTACAAAGGGATCTCACTGAACTAGGTGACTGAGCAACCAAATGGCAGATGAAATTCAATGAATCAATTAAAACAGATCATTTTAAAAGGCCAGGCAGCACAACGGCTAAGGCGGCTTCCCGCCTGTTCCGCTTCTGGAAGTGGCCAGCATGTCCCTGCAGCCCCTGGGGGGAACACGGGGAGGGACACGTCTCCACATGCTACCCCCGCCCTGAGCTGTGGCCAATGGGAGCTGTGGTGTGGTGCCTGCAGACAGCAGCGCATGGTGACCCCTCCGGCCCCGTCCAGGAGCTGCTGCCAGAGGGGCGTGTGGGTTGCTTTCGGGAGCCACCCGAGGTACGCACTGTACCCCTCACTCTCTCCCACACCCCAAACCCTGCCCCAGCCCAGACCCTGCGTGCAAACTCCCTCCTAGAGCCTGACACCCACACCCCCTCCTGCACCCCAAGCCCCCAACCCAGAGCTTGCGCCCGAACTCCCTCCCAGAGCCCGACCCCTCCCCCCTCCCAAACTCCCTCCCAGAGCCTTAGGCAGGTGGGGAGGGAGGCGGGACTTGGACCTGTTCTGGGCACCACCAACAATTACACAAACCTGCTACCCCTGAACACAGTCAACCAGTGGAACTCATTGCCAGGGGATGTTGTGAAGGCCAAAAGTATAACTAGGTTAAAAAAAAAAGAATTAGATAAGTTCATGGAGGTTAGGTCCATCAATGGCTCTAGTGATACAATCCCATGCTCCGGGTGTCCCTAAACCGCTAGTTGCCAGAAGCTGATACTGGACAACAGGGGATGGATCACTTGATAACTGCCCTGTTCTGTTCATTCCCTCTGAAGCACCTGGCACTGACCATTGTTGGAAGACAGGACACGGGACTAGATGGGCCATTGGTTTTTCCCAGTATAGCCGTTCTTACGTAAGGGGAAGAAATGGATTGTGCCACTTTTTGCTTCTTTATGGCATATAAAAGCTCCTTGGAAGACTGAAACAAACCAATTGTTTGTTTTTTGGTCTCCATGAAGAAAATGGAAAATCAGGTCTTGTTTAGCCTAGAAGAATCTGTGGTGGCTAGAGAACTAGTGAAATATGTTGTTTTGTTCATATCTATTTAACTCCAATGTCTAATTAACACATAGGATAAATTCCGTATCTGCCATTGTTATTTGCAATGGTGTTGTAGCCATGTTTCTCCCAGGATAGGAGAGATACAAAGTGGGTGAGGTAACTTTTGTTATTGGACAAGCTTCTGTTGGTGAAAGAGACAAACTTTTGAGCTCCACAAAGCTCTTCTACAGGTCTGGAAAAGGTAACCCAGTGTATCACAGCTAAATACAAGGTGGGAGACATTGTTAAGCATCAGGGTTCAGAGTAGCAGTCATGTTAGTCTGTATCTGCAAAAAGAAAAGGAGTACTTGTGGCACCTTATAAACTAAAATTTATTTGAGCATAAGCTTTCGTGGGCTACAGCTCACTTCATCGGATGCATACAATGGAAAATACAGTAGGACGATTTTAAATACACAGAGAACATGAAACAATGGGTGTTACCATTCACACTATAACGAGAGTGGTCAGTTAAGGTGAGCTATTATCAGCAGGAGAGAAAAAAACCTTTTGTAGTGATAATCAAGATGGGCCATTTCCAGCAGTTGACAAGAACATGTGAGGAACAGTGTGTGTGTGTGTGTGTGGGGGGGGGGAATAAACATGGGGAAATAGTTTTACTTTGTGTAATGACACATCCACTCCTAGTCTTTATTCAAGCCTAATTTAATGGTGTCCAGTTTGCAAATTAATTCCAATTCAGCAGTCTCTCATTGGAGTCTGTTTTTGAAGTTGTCGTTTTTCCCCCCCTTCTCTCCTGCTGGTAATAGCTCACCTTACCTGATCACTCTCGTTACAGTGTGTATGGTAACACCCATTGTTTCATGTTCTCTGTGTATATAAAATCTCCCCACTGTATTTTCCACTGCATTCATCCGATGAAGTGGGCTGTAGCTCACGAAAGCTTATGCTCAAATAAATTTGTTAGTCTCTAAGGTGCCACAAGTACTCCTGTTCTTTTTGAGGAGTCTGGTTGTCGCAGTTTGCCTTGTTATGAAGGAGGTCAGGCTAGCTGATCACAGTGGTCCCTTCTGGCCTCAGAACTATGGAGTTTTGGGTCCCCATGCCCAACCTGAGACCATGAAAAGCTGGCCCCTTTAACATATCTTGACTTCAATGAGCGTTAGGAGCCTAAAGACCTCCGAAGATCTGAGCCTTGGGCTGTGTCTCCAGAAACCCCACAGAACTTCTGCTCAGATTCCAGTCAGATTCACCAGCCTGGGCCTCTCCTCTGAAGTTTCCCCGAGAGCTGTGTAGAGCATGGAGTGGCTAAAAGCAGAGGGAAATGCTGACCTTGTGGTGTTTACACATTGTTATTTCTCCTACCACCTTCTCCTCCTGGCTAGAGCACTGCGATCTTGGCACACCTTTGGCTGCCTGCAGCGCCCACATGTTTACAATCATGTGTATGTAGCAAGTGTATGAGGTGGATCCAAAACATTCCCTGGAGCAGGTGATGAGCAAATGATTCCATTCTTAAAAACAGCAAGACATGTGGGAGCTGGTTCGTTCAGCAAACCCAGGATTTCTAAAACACAGAGCATGCGGCATACGGTCATCCTAGACCAGTACTCTGCCACGCTTTCAAGGCCAGAGCCTGCTCTCAGTTACACAGTAGAAAATCTGGAGTGACTCTGCCAAAGCCTATGGAGTTATTCTGAATCCAACCCCATATGGGAGTCAGCAAGGAAGAATGGTCTGGTAAGTTAAAGCACTGGAGTCCAGCTTGGATTTCAGACTCTCTGCAAGACATGAGGCAAGTCACTTAACATCTCTGGGCCTCAGTTCTTCAGCTGTAAATGGGGATCACAATATCCTTTTCTCCCACCCCTTTGGCTTGTCTATTTATAGTCCACGAGCTCTTCAGGGCAGGGGCTGCCTCACTCTGGGTTTGTGACCCGCCCCCCCGCCACACACACACACACACAAAATGGAACCCTGATCTTTAGTTGGGACCTCTAGGTGCTGCTGAGATACAAATAAGATTCTGCCCTTGGTGTGCTGGAAACCAGTGCAGAATGGGGGGGTATTAGAGTCTGATTCTGCTATCAGCTCTAAACCTGCACTGGTGCAAAGTGGTTGATAAAGGCCCTATCAGCGTGCAACCACCATTGATTTCCATGAAGTTACTCCTGATTTACAAGGACATAAATGGGAAGAAAAATCAACCCTGTGACTTTGCATTCATTCATTTTTAACTATGCAGCACTTTCCCTGGTTTTGCAGCTATACATCAAATTCCAAAGTCATTCTACTTCCCTCTCCCATCTTGGGATCCTACATCCAAATACCACAATTATGTGGGTGTTTGTGCATGCGGCCACACTTTCACTTCTCCTCCCAACCTCAGTTTACTCATCTGTACGAGTTTGTGGGGCACATGCATTGTGGGGCTCAAATTATTAATGTTTGAAGAGCACTTTGAGAGCCACTAATGAAAGAGGATAAATAGAGGGCTATTACTGTACTGTAATAACAATGTAAAGCAAATACCACCTTGATTTCTTTAGTGCCCAAAACTATTCTTGGTTTATAGATTTGTGCCTTTAGTCTTCCGTTTGTTCTAGGCTCTGGTAGCCTTGGCTTAATCATCTCTTCTTCCTATCTCATGAACCTCCCAAATCTTCTACCCCAAATCTTTTCTAACCCCACACTTGCCCTTCCTCCTAGCCATTCACTTCTTTTTAAAATTTAACTAGAGCCCATCCTTTTCCCTTTTGCTTACCATTAGCCCTGCATTAACAAAGGAAGCTATATTTAAATGAAAGTACTGCACTGAACTCCTCTCTCCTTTAGTGGGCTTGCTCTGGCTGAGCAAAGAACTGATAAGTAATCCAGGATAGGGAGGAGTGGAAGGAAAATGAATTATGTGAGGCTGTCATGCACTAGGGAAACATGTTTGTGGCACCCCAACTGGAGTGGGGTGCTCAGACCTGCTTAAGTGTGCGCCTATGTTGCCTCTTAGTGGCTGCAATCCACAGTCTATATACCTTAATATTACCACCACTCAAATAAAATCTCCTTTAGCATAAGTGCTAGAGCAGCGATTCTCAAACTGGGGTTCAGGACCCCTCAGGGGGTCGAGAAGTTATTACATGGGGGGTCGTGAGCTGTCAGCCTCCACCCCAAACCCTGCTTTGCCTCCAGCATTTATAATGGTGATAAATATATTTAAAAGCATTTTTAATTTTAAGGGGGGGGGTGTCACACTCCATGGCTTGCTATGTGAAAGGGGCCACCAGTACAAAAGTTTGAGAACCACTGTGCTAGACGTTTGTGCTCTGGAAGAAAAGCCTCTGAGTTCTATGTATGCTGCTGTATATGACCCAGTTAGCTAGTGAGCAGTGTCTGTTGTTTGAAACTACTGATTTAGTAAAGGAATGGACTATGGACCAAGTTAAGCAAGTATGAACTAGAAAAGGGGTCTCAAACACGTGGCCCAGGCGCCGACTCCACCGGCAGCCAAGCTCCCCTTACCCCTCCCTGCCCGAGGGTGCCACGTCCCTGCTCCTCTGCCTACCTCCCAGCGCTTCCTGCCACCACACAGCTGTTTGGTAGTGCTCAGGACTTTCCAGGAGGGAGGGGGAGGAGTGGGGACACGGGCGTGCTCAGGGGAGGAGGTGGAGAAGAGGCGGGGCCGGGGCGGGGATTCATGGACTAGATGAGCAGTCAGAGGTATGAAGTTCAACATGTACGATTCTTTGCTGTGAGTAGTTGGGAAGAATGTTTGTTAAAAGTGGCAACATATTTTGTATGAATAGTTACTTTAAAAAGTTCCTGCCATTACAGCTATGTTGATAGACTGTTACTGTAGATCATCATCAGTGTTACTGACCACATAATAAAATATAAACACCTGTAACTATTCCTTAAAACCCCTCTTCACATTACAGTTTTAAAAAAGTTAATACATTGACTTTTAATAGCATACTATATTACTCTTCATTTTTTAACTATACTTTTATATCGTTGTATGAAAAGGTGTCAGTGATGCAGCCCTCGGGCCAATGTACTAGTCCTCATGTGGCCCTCATGGTGATTTGAGTTCGAGATCCCTGAACTAGAAGATCAAAGGCCAAGAACAAACATTTGTGCTGGACAACATTCCATGGGAGGGTCTATGTGAGCAGAGAAAGCCCAGTCCCCATCCCATGAGAGAGTAACCGATGTCACAGGACCAGCGGGCCTGCTTCTCACCCCGCGTCAGTTAGTCCATTGATTTCAGAGGAGCCGCTCTGCACTTGCACCAGGGAAGTGAAAGCAAACTCAGGCCCCGAGCATCCAAGTTTCTTTCTCTACTTAGAACTGGGGTGGGAGGCTGCAGGCAATTAAAACATAGTTCCAGTTAGCTTTTTAAAGTCCTACAGCCCTGGCTGTTTTGCCAAACACAGAGTCCTAAAAAGTCTGATAATCTCCATGGCTCCCCATTTGTGGGGGCCCTGTCACACGTCAGCCCAGCTTATGAAACAATGTGCAAATGTCATTTATTGGGAGTTTGCTGATGTTGGAACAGCCTGTTCCGCCCTGGTTCTGCTGGGAAACATGAGCAATTTAATTATCAACTGGAAACATGGGCCTGAGGAAGCCAGGAAGCCCAGCCGACCCCACCCCCATCTTCCAAATGAGCCATTAGGGCCCTGGCTTTCTCATCCTCCCAATGCTTGTTCAATCGGCCTGGATTGTTGCATTGGGAAGCTTATTCCAACTAAGCCACTTAAATGCTTCAGCTTCCTTAGAGATGGGGGACAAATATTGCTTTCTCTTGTACCCACTACATTCCTGCTGAGCTACCAGCAGAAGCTTGGATCTTAAAAGATCGTCATCTCCCCAACATAGTGGAAGAGGGAGTGTGGTCCAGTGGTTAGAATGGGCAATGGGTGAGTCAGGACTCCTGGGTTCCATTCTTGGCACTGTCACCGAGTCGCTGCGTGAACTTTGGCAAGTCACTTAACTGCTCAGTGCCTCAGTTTACTCATCTGTACGAGTTGGGGGGGGAGAGAAGTGTGTTGTGAGGCTTAAATTATGTTAGAAGAGCACTTTGAGAGCCACTGATGAAAGATCAATAAATAGGGGACTATTATTGTACTGTAATAACAGGGTAAAGCAAATACCACCTTGATTTCTTTAGTGCCCCAAACTATTCTTGGTTTATAGATTTCGGCGTTTAGTCTTCTGTTTGATCTAGGCTCTGGTAGCCTTGGCTTAATCATCTCTTCTTCCTACCTCATGAACCTCCCAAATCTTCTCTCCCAAAGGGCCCAGAGTGGTGTGACTCTTTAGTGAGCTACGACTCACCCTCTAGTCCCTGCCCCATTTGAGTTGCCATCTGCTGAACCTTTCCATCAACACAAGCACTGTCAACCATTAAGCTAACGGGATTCAGAACAATGTAGTGACTTCCAGTTGCCCTCAGTTAACGTAGCCCTTCTGCAGGGTGCAGATCATCCCCCACCACAACCCAGGGTGGGTTATTTGTTCAGATCAAACAGCTGCTGACAGATTCACAGTCTTGGCTATCAAAATCCCCATTGCTTAATGTTAAATGTTTGTAGCTTAGAAGGGCTATCAAGGGGTGTGTCAACAAACTGCATCACCAACAGCCTGTTTATTCCTTTGGGGCTCACTGCTGGGCGCCTCCCATCAGTCTCTGCTGTTTTCACTTTACACATCTCCTCTGTCCCAGCCAGATAATTTGGATAAGGAGCTTCTCTGCTTGCATATTACAGAGGCACTCAGATGTTTCAGTGATGAGGGCTATGAAAACCTACACTCAAAACCTGCTTTAAAAGGGCTAAAACCTGAGATCCTGACACAGTTCCTGACTAGGCCAGACTCCTATCAACATCAGATAGAGCTGTGCTTGAGTAAACAACATCGCACCTGTAACACAGACTGAACCTGGGGACCTCGGAATCTAAAAGCATGAGCCTCTGCTAACTACCGCTGCAGCAGACTTATCAACCTCTCCATGGGACCCAGCCACCACTTGACAGCGAAGGAAAGTTTCAGTGCAGTTTAGGCTACACACTGCAAGCCTCATGCTTGGAGTGAAATTCACACTTACAAGAAAATTGTTCCGGGGGGGGGGGGGGGTAGGAATACCTTTGCTCTCAGAAGCCTTCAGTGTACCACAGACCCCTCTATTGGGTACGCTAATGTAGTATGTGCTGTTTCAACTTATGTTCACTGCCTCTTGTTAATTCCTCCCCAATGTCCGATTAGTTAGGTCCTATCCCTTTAGTGATTCTTGTTCTGTTCCATGGCGCACACACACATGGAGAAGTTAGATAAAACATAGAATACTCTTACTAGAAGGTTGTAACATAACACTACTGTATTTCTTACAATTCAGAAGAACAACCACCAAGAACCCAAAACACAGGGAGAGAAAAAACAGACTGCTCCCTAAGGGACCACAGCACAACTCATCCCACTTTTCAGGCTTTTTTCAGACTGACTGTTGCAGTGCTCCCAGACACTTCTCCACAGAGTCACCTAGCCTACAAACAGGACCAGAACCTCACCCCCATCCCGCCTCCCCGCATTCTTAAAGCGATAGCTTTCTATGCCAACACAGACCTCAATATACCATAATGCTGTAACTAGTTACATGTCTAGGTATTTCCCGCTCTTCTCTGATTCATGGCCTCAGCCTCCTTCCACGCAGACTGTGGCTCCTCAGCTTAGTCCCCTGCTGACCTCTTTCCAGTTTTAAGGTCAGCATGGTTGCCAAATGCTGCTGCTGAACATGCGCTCCCTAGCTGAGAGCTTCTGGGTGGGCTGCACTGAGTTCAGGTCTGGGTGAGATGAGGCAGCCATCCAGCCCCTGTTCTGGAAGGTTGATGGCTTTGTGTGTGTCCCTCTCCTTAATCCAAGGCACTAAGATTTTGCATTTTCCTATCATCTCTGTGCTCACAGGCAGCCTCACAGCACTGACTTTACTCTCAGGGCTCTGATTCGGCCTGCTCTGGGCTCAGTGTAAAACCTGAGACAGATTCCTTGAAGGGCAGAATCCTCAGTGTTTATTCCAAAGTCCTGCTCAGGAATCTGGAACAGAGAAGTCCAGCCAAGACATTACAAGTGGCTATAACATGGAGAGTGGAGTTTATGGTGGGATACATGGGAAGGTCCTAGATGATGGAGAGCACCTCCGTGCAAAACATGGGCTGTTCAGGCTCCCAAGTGGCACAGATATTGGCCAGACGACGTCTCTTAAGATATTCCTAATGCACCCCTCACCATGCTATCTGGACACCCCATCAGGTTGCCTTAGCAGTCACTTTCTCTTCATTCCCTCCTGTTCCCAAACGGGGCCACTGCTAGATGTCACCTCGCCCCAGATCCCACTTGCTACTTTGGACCCGCCACTGCCTGAAGTTTCTTGGCCTCTAGATGTTCCTACCACATGGGAATCTGCCCGTGCTCGGTTAGCCTTTAAGGTGCCACGGGACTCCTTGTTGTTTTTGTGGCTACAGATAAACACGGCTGCACCCTGATGCGTGTCCATGCTCTGTCACCGGCTCCCAGCCACCCCTGCACACTCCCCCCCCGACAGACCCACGCCGCTCCTGCGGAGGCACAGAATTACCTCAGCCCTGTCGCGCCTGTTCCCGGACGCCCTCGCCCTCCTCCCCTCCGGCCTCCCACACAGCCCATCAGTCCCCACACCCCGGCGCCCCCTCCGGCCTCCCACACGGCCCATCAGTCCCCACACCCCGGCGCCCCCTCCGGCCTCCCACACGGCCCATCAGTCCCCACACCCCGGCGCCCCCTCCGGCCTCCCACACGGCCCATCAGTCCCCACACCCCGGCGCCCCCTCCGGCCTCCCACACGGCCCATCAGTCCCCACACCCCGGCGCCCCCTCCGGCCTCCCACACGGCCCATCAGTCCCCACACCCCGGCGCCCCCTCCGGCCTCCCACACGGCCCATCAGTCCCCACACCCCGGCGCCCCCTCCGGCCTCCCACACGGCCCATCAGTCCCCACACCCCGGCGCCCCCTCCGGCCTCCCACACGGCCCCATCAATCCCCACACCCCGGCGCCCCCTCCGGCCTCCCACACGGCCCCATCAGTCCCCACACCCCGGCGCCCCCTCCGGCCTCCCACACGGCCCCATCAATCCCCACACCCCGGCGCCCCCTCCGGCCTCCCTGGCCCGTCACACGGCGCTGCGAGCGTCCGCAGCCCAGCGGCCCGAGCCCGGGGTCAATGCCCGCAACCGCCCGCGAGCCGCCACTCACCATGTCGAGCCTGCAGCCGCTCTCTTCCCGGCAGCGGGGGGCGACCCCGGCTCGGGGCTCCGCACTGGCCGGGCTCGGGGCTGGGGTCTGGGCTCGGGCTGGCCGGGGTCCGGGCTCGGGGCTCCGCACTGGCCGGGGGCGGGGTCGGGGCGGGCTCTGGGCTGGGGCGGGCTCCGGGCTCCGCACTGGCCGGGGGCGGGTCGGGCTCTGGGGGCGGGCGGAGCGGGGCGGGGCTGGCCGGGGTCCGGGCTCGGGGCTCCGCACTGGCCGGGGTCGGGGTCGGGGTCGGGGCGGGCTCTGGGGGCGGTCGGGGCGGGCTCCGCACTGGCCGGGGTCCGGGGTCGGGGCGGGGTCGGGGCGGGCTCTGGGCTGGGGCGGGCTCGGGGCTCCGCACTGGCCGGGGTCGGGGCGGGCTCTGGGGTCGGGCGGGGCGGGGCGGAGCGGGGCGGGGCTCCGCACTGGCCGGGGTCGGGGTCGGGCCGGGCTCTGGGGGCGGGCGGGGCGGGGCTGGCCGGGGTCCGGGCTCCGCACTGGCCGGGGTCGGGGTCGGGGTCGGGGCGGGCTCTGGGCTGGGGCGGGGCGGGGCGGAGCGGGGCGGGGCTGGCCGGGGTCCGGGCTCGGGGCTCCGCACTGGTCGGGGTCGGGGTCGGGGCGGGCTCGGGGCTCCGCACTGCCCGGGGTCGGGGCGGGCTCTGGGCTGGGGCGGGGCTGCCCGGGGTCGGGGCGGGCTCTGGGGGCGGGCGGGGCGGGGCGGGGCTGGCCGGGGTCCGGGCTCCGCACTGGCCGGGGTCGGGGTCGGGGTCGGGGCGGGCTCTGGGCTGGGGCGGGCTCCGGGCTCCGCACTGGCCGGGGTCGGGGTCGGGGCGGGGCTGCCCGGGGTCGGGGCGGGCTCCGGGCTCCGCACTGGCCGGGGCGAGCGCTCGGCGCGGTCCCCTTCGGGCGCAGGAGCTCGGCCCGCCGGGGAGGCGGCGGCGCTGGCCAATAGGGCCGCTGCCGAGGGCGGTACCTGGGCGGAGCAGCCAATCAGGCAGCGGGGGGTTGGGCTTCCTGCCTCGGGCTTCTCGCTGCCGACGCTGCCCGGCTGAGGCCGGAGGTGGGCGCCTGCTCCCGGGTCAGGGCGGCCGGGGGCCCCGAGGGGAGCAGCCCCGCCCCGCCCCCGGGCCCCGCCCCCTCCCTCCGGTGCTCGCTCTGCCCCACCTCACTGTCGGGAGGGGTGCGGGAGGGGGGCAGGGGCAGGCTCTGGGAGGGAGTTTGGGTGCGGGAGGGGGCAGGGGCAGGGGGTTGGGGCGCGGGGGGGGTTCAAGGTGCAGGCTCTGGGAGGGAGTTTGGGTGCGGGCAGGGGCAGGGGGTTGGGGCGCGGGGGGGGGCAGGGGCAGGCTCTGGGAGGGAGTTTGGGTGCGGGAGGGGGCAGGGGCAGGGGGTTGGGGCGCGGGGGGGGTTCAAGGTGCAGGCTCTGGGAGGGAGTTTGGGTGCGGGCAGGGGCAGGGGGTTGGGGCGTGGGGGGGGTTCAAGGTGCAGGCTCTGGGAGGGAGTTTGGGTGCGGGCAGGGGCAGGGGGTTGGGGCGCGGGGGGGGTTCAAGGTGCAGGCTCTGGGAGGGAGTTTGGGTGCGGGAGGGGGCTGGGGCAGGTGGTTGGGGTGCGGGAGGGGGGCAGGTGCAGGCTCTGGGAGGGAGTTTGGGTGCGGGAGGGGGCAGGGGCAGGGGGTTGGGGCGCGGGAGGGGGGCAGGGGCAGGCTCTGGGAGGGAGTTTGGGTGCGGGAGGGGGCAGGGGGTTGGGGCGCGGGGGGGGTTCAAGGTGCAGGCTCTGGGAGGGAGTTTGGGTGCGGGAGGGGGCTGGGGCAGGTGGTTGGGGCGCGGGGGGGGTTCAAGGTGCAGGCTCTGGGAGGGAGTTTGGGTGCGGGAGGGGGCAGGGGCAGGTGGTTGGGGCGCGGGAGGGGGGCAGGGGCAGGCTCTGGGAGGGAGTTTGGGTGCGGGAGGGGGCAGGGGGTTGGGGCGCGGGGGGGGTTCAAGGTGCAGGCTCTGGGAGGAGTTTGGGTGCGGGAGGAGGCTGGGGTTGGGGCGTGGCAGGGGCAGGCTCTGGGAGGGAGTTTGGGTGCGGGAGGGGGCTGGGGCAGGGGGTTGGGGCGCGGGAGGGGGGCAGGGGCAGGCTCTGGGAGGAGTTTGTGTGTGGGAGGGGGCTGGGGCAGGGGGTTGGGGTGCGGGAGGGGGTTCAAGGTGCAGGCTCTGGGAAGGAGTTTGGGTGTGGGAGGAGGCAGGGGCAGGGGGTTGGTGTGCGGGAGGGGGGCAGGGGGTTGGGGCGTGGCAGGGGCAGGCTCTGGGAGGGAATTTGGGTGCGGGAGGGGGCTGGGGCAGGGGGTTGGGGTGCGGGAGGGGGTTCAAGGTGCAGGCTCTGGGAGGGGGCTGGGGCAGGGGGTTGGGGCGCGGGAGGGGGGCAGGGGCAGGCTCTGGGAGGGAGTTTGGGTGCAGGAGAGCACTCACAGCTGGGAGTTGGGGTACAGGAGGGGGCTGTGGCAGCAGGTTGGGGTGCAGGCTCTGGCCGGGCAGTGCTTATCTTGGGTAGCTCCCAGAAGCGGAGGCAAGGTCTGGCAGCAGCTCCTAGGTTCACGGGCTGCTAGGCAGCTCTGCACACTTCCCCTGCCTCCAGGCACCACCCCACAGCTCCCATTGGCCATGATTCCCCATTCCCAGCCAATGGGAGCTGTGGAGTTGGCACTCAGGGCGGGGACAGTGCGTAGAGACCCCCTGGTGGCCCTGCACCTCGGGGCCGCTGTTGGACATGCTAGCCACTTCCGGCAGCAGCACGGAGCCAGGGCAGGTAGGGAGCCTGCCTTAGCCCTCCTGCGCCACTGGACTTTTAGCAGCCACAATCTCCTGGATTGCCTTCAGTAGCCTCCGGGAGATCAAGCCCAATTCTGGGAGACTCCTGGCCAAACTGGGAGGGTTGGCACCCCTACCTCCGGCTGGGGGTATGGGTTCTGGGGTGGGGCCAGGGATGAGGGGTTTTTGGATGCAGGAGAAGGCTCAGGGCTGGGGTTGGGGTGCAGGAGGGGGTTGGGGTCTGGGGTCCTGTCGGCGCTTACCATGACTCCGAGGAAGTGACCACCAGGTCCTTGCGGCCCGTAGGCACAGGGATAGCCAGGGAGGTTCCATGCGCTGCCCTCACGCCCCCAGGTGCCACCCACACAGCTCCCATTGGTCGTGGTTCCCTGCCAATGGGAGCTGTGCAGCCGGTGCTCAGGGCGATGGCAGCGCGTGGAGCCTCCCTTGCCACCCATGCGCCTAGGGGCTGCACAGACCTGGTGGCTGCTTCTGGGAGCTGTGTGAAGCTGGGGCAGGCAGGGAGCCTGCCTGAGCCATGGGCCCCTGCTGCGCTGCTGACCGGATTTTAACGGCCCGGTCGGCAGTGCTGGCCGGAGCCACCAGTCTTCCTTCTTCGACTGGGCGTTCCGGTCAAAAACCAGATGCCTGCAACCCTACCCTGGATCAGAGCCACACATGGAGACAGTGCTGGCGCTGCTGGAAAATTCACCCAGTGGCATGAGAGGGGGTGCTGAGAGCCATTGAACCACGCTGTAACCCCTCTATGTGATGGAGCCCACTTCAAGCCATGGGGTGCTCCTGCACCCCTAGTTCCAGCACCCCGCCTGTGCCTAGGGCTTGGCCTCACCTGTCGGCCTGATTCCCTTTGACTTTGTGCCTTGGGTCCCTGTTTACACCTCGGGAGGGGCTGGCTCGTCCCCGGTCCCCAAAGGCCGCACAGTCAGGCCCAGAGTCTCTTCCCAGTCATAGCTTTATTTTCCAAACAGGCGAATGGCATAAAACAATTCCTGAGCCCCCCTGGGCTACAGCTCCCCCAGGGGCTCTTCTTTGCCTCTCTTGGCACCCCCTGCCTCGGGGCCTTTGGTAGGGTTCTTCCTTGTCCTGAACGCAAAGCAGACTTTTCGCTGAACAGCGGCTCCCAGGGCTTGCTGCCTTGAGACTTTCCCTCCAGCTGATTTTGATTGCCTCCCTTCCCAGGGGACTCAGACTTACCCCTGCTCCTCCTTCCTTACCCATAGCCTGGATTTTTATGGAAAACAGCTATCTCCGCCTCACCCACATCGAATTCATGACCAGGGCTGGCTGGCTACCCTGTTCTACACCCATACATAGCAGGTGAAATGCCACCACTCGTGTGAGCAGAGCCCTGCTCGGAGAACATTTCCCATGCCCTTTGCATGGATCTCAGTGGTGGTGCAGGGCAAGGCAACCAAGAATCTGGGTCATTGTGTCTTCAAACCTGACAAGCTCCTCTGTATTTGGACCCCACACCTCACTTGCCACCAGGTGCTTGTCTGTCCTGTTCTGGTCAGGCCTCTTTCTGTACTTCGCTGGGACACTGCATGTTGTCATGGAAGAACTCTCGCTTCATGGCAGCTTGATAGCACTCGTTGGTGTATTCTTACATTTTTGTGCTCCATACAATTTAACAAAGCTTTCCCCCTGACAAACAGCCCCTTTCCATGATAGAACATTAACAGAGCAAAGATTGGAGACTAGTTTTTAACAAAATGGACCAATTGTTACCATTTTTGCAGCATGGAAAATTGTTTGTGGAGGGAAGTGCCCTCAAGAACCCTTTAGAGTTTCAAGGAGCTCATCCCCAACCTTTGGATGGGGCCAGCTGTCTGGATAATTTAAGAGAAACAATTCTGTAAACACTGATATGTAACTTTTACTCCTTAAAAATTAGCCATAATTTGCCTTAAAAGCAAAGGCAGAAAATCAGAAACAATCCATGCCAGAAAACGGAAATCCTAGCGATCCCCAGATTCTTGATACATTGACCATGGCGATGCTCAAATGCTTTATTGTGCCAATAACAACTATAGTGCTGAGCTCTTATGTGGGTCTGTTTGGCCATAGATCGCTCAGCGCCTGATCCAGCAAAGAGCTGAGACCTCTCAAAGCCCAGTGACCTCAGTGCCCTATATAAATAGGTATTGTTACCATTCCCATTTTTCAGATCAGGAAAGTGAGGGTCAGTGAGGACTTTGACGGGGTTGGGTCCCAAGATGTCCCAGCTCATATAGCAAGTCAGATAGAGACCCAGGAATTGAACCCAGGTCCCTGGATTTCTAGTGCTGCACCTGGTCCAAACTACATCCCAACACAACTGAAAATGAGGAATCTGCCCAAGGGAGTGTCATGCTTGTTATTGCAAAGCCAATGGCTAGACACCTCGATCCTTCCACAGGACAACCACTAAGTGGGACAGTCTGAGACCCCAGGCTGATGGCTGGCCACTGTTCAGGCTCAGGGAAGGAGAGGACTTTCCAAGATTGAGAAACTCTATTGGGATAGCCAGCTATGCCTGGGGGAGCCAAGTCACCTCCTGTTTCCACTGCACTCAGCGGTCTCCCCTTGTGAGATGGCTCATGCTTCATTGCTGCTTCCCACCCCATTTGTACTGGGGTAATAGGGTGCAGCACCTTATGGCAATTCAGTGTAGTGCGTTTTAGCTTCACTGATCAGGAGGATGTGATGACTTTTTTTAAACTGGACTCTGTGCCATACAGCGGCCATTATGCCAGGGGCTGGATTGTTTCCTTGGTCACAGGAGGTGCATCAGGAGTTGACCTTGGTGTGAGAGCAGAACGAGGGCTATATCTACCTCCAGTGTCTCTGAGCACCTCACAGCTTTCAATGTATTCACCCTCACCACACCCAGGGCCGGCCTTAGGGAAATGGCGCCTTGGGCAAATGCGTATTTTGGCACCTTCTTTGAGTTTGTGAACAGCAGTGTGCGGCCCAGGGCGGGGACCAGCTCCTGGCCCCAGAGCCTGGCCGAGCTGCAGAGGGAGCCTTGACTCCCCCGGCCATACAGCCCCGACCGCCTAGCAGAAGGAGAGCGGGTGTGCAGCCACCGCCCATGCCTGCAGGAAGGGGGAACCCTGGGGCTGGCCTGCTGGCTCTGCAGGGGCGAGCCCTACTGTCTTCCCTTCCTCACTAGGCTGGCAGCTCTGAGCGGCATCATCTGCCCCCTGCCTGGCCAGGGGCTCCAGTCCTGGGCTAACCGGCACTCACCGCCACTCTGGTGGCCCAGGTCAGCTAGCTTGCAGCACTTAGACAACACCCCGCTAACCACAGCGCCCTGGGCAGTTGCCCATGTCACCCACCATCAGACTGGCCCTGACCACACCCCTATGAGACAGGGAAGGGCTATTATCCCCTGATGGGGAACCAAGGCACAGGGAGTCTAAGTCATTTGCCCAAGCTCACACAAGAAGTCTGTGGCAGAGCAGGGAATTGAACCCAGTACTCCTGTGTCCCAGGCTAGTACTCTAACCACTGTTAGGGCACTTTCCTTATGTTATGTGTCTCCCCAATATTTTCTTCTGTCTGTGCTTTCTCCTTTGCCATTTTGTTTACAGAGGCGATGTGCACGCTGTGCTCTCTCCTGACGATTGTACTCTGTCCTTTAGTTGGTTGGTTTCCCTTAATCTAAAATAAAAGCAGTTTAGACTGGAAGTATCTGATTGCTCACTGTGCATGGAGAAAAAAAAAAGAAATGATCTGGAGGATGGTGTGGATTGCACCCTCAGCAAGTGTGCAGATGACACTAAACTGGGAGGAGAGGTAGATATGCTGGAGGGTAGGGATAGGATACAGAGGGACCTAGACAAAGGAGTCCAGGAGAGCTGGCTGTATTTCAAGGAATCCTTGTTGAGGTTACAGGGACAAACCATCCCGATGAGTCGAAAGAATAGTAAATATGGCAGGCGACCAGCTTGGCTTAATGGTGAAATCCTAGCGGATCTTAAACATAAAAAAGAGGCTTACAAGAAGTGGAAGGTTGGACATATGACCAGGGAAGAGTATAAAAATATTGCTCGGGCATGTAGGAATGATATCAGGAGGGCCAAATCGCACCTAGAGCTGCAGCTAGCCAGAGATGTCAAGAGTAACAAGAAGGGTTTCTTCAGGTATGTTGGCAACAAGAAGAAAGCCAAGGAAAGTGTGGGCCCCTTACTGAATGAGGGAGGCAACCTAGTGACAGAGGATGTGGAAAAAGCTAATGTACTCAATGCTTTTTTTGCCTCTGTTTTCACTAACAAGGTCAGCTCCCAGACTGCTGCGCTGGGCATCGCAAAATGGGGAAGAGATGGCCAGCCCTCTGTGGAGATAGAGGTGGTTAGGGACTATTTAGAAAAGCTGGACGTGCACAAGTCCATGGGACCGGACGAGTTGCATCCGAGAGTGCTGAAGGAATTGGCGGCTGTGATTGCAGAGCCATTGGCCATTATCTTTGAAAACTCGTGGCGAACGGGGGAAGTCCCGGATGACTGGAAAAAGGCTAATGTAGTGCCAATCTTTAAAAAAGGGAAGAAGGAGGATCCTGGGAACTACAGGCCAGTCAGCCTCACCTCAGTCCCTGGAAAAATCATGGAGCAGGTCCTCAAAGAATCAATCCTGAAGCACTTGCATGAGAGGAAAGTGATCAGGAATAGCCAGCATGGATTCACCAAGGGAAGGTCATGCCTGACTAATCTAATCGCCTTTTATGATGAGATTACTGGTTCTGTGGATGAAGGGAAAGCAGTGGATGTATTGTTTCTTGACTTTAGCAAAGCTTTTGACACGGTCTCCCATAGTATTCTTGTCAGCAAGTTAAGGAAGTATGGGCTGGAAGAATGCACTATAAGGTGGGTAGAAAGCTGGCTAGATTGTCGGGCTCAACGGGTAGTTATCAATGGCTCCATGTCTAGTTGGCAGCCGGTATCAAGTGGAGTGCCCCAGGGGTCGGTCCTGGGGCCGGTTTTGTTCAATATCTTCATAAATGATCTGGAGGATGGTGTGGATTGCACTCTCAGCAAATTTGCGGATGATACTAAACTGGGAGGAGTGGTAGATACGCTGGAGGGGAGGGATAGGATACAGAAGGACCTAGACAAATTGGAGGATTGGGCCAAAAGAAATCTGATGAGGTTCAATAAGGATAAGTGCAGGGTCCTGCACTTAGGATGGAAGAAGCCAATGCACAGCTACAGACTAGGGACCGAATGGCTAGGCAGCAGTTCTGCGGAAAAGGACCTGGGGTGACAGTGGACGAGAAGCTGGATATGAGTCAGCAGTGTGCCCTTGTTGCCAAGAAGGCCAATGGCATTTTGGGATGTATAAGTAGGGGCATAGCGAGCAGATCGAGGGACGTGATCGTTCCCCTCTATTCGACATTGGTGAGGCCTCATCTGGAGTACTGTGTCCAGTTTTGGGCCCCACACTTCAAGAAGGATGTGGATAAATTGGAGAGAGTCCAGCGAAGGGCAACAAAAATGATTAGGGGTCTGGAACACATGAGTTATGAGGAGAGGCTGAGGGAGCTGGGATTGTTTAGCCTGCAGAAGAGAAGAATGAGGGGGGATTTGATAGCTGCTTTCAACTACCTGAAAGGGGGTTCCAAAGAGGATGGCTCTAGACTGTTCTCAATGGTAGCAGATGACAGAACGAGGAGTAATGGTCTCAAGCTGCAGTGGGGGAGGTTTAGATTGAATATTAGGAAAAACTTTTTCACTAAGAGGGTGGTGAAACACTGGAATGCGTTACCTTGGGAGGTGGTAGAATCTCCTTCCTTAGAGGTTTTTAAGGTCAGGCTTGACAAAACCCTGGCTGGGATGATTTAACTGGGAATTGGTCCTGCTTCGAGCAGGGGGTTGGACTAGATGACCTTCTGGGGTCCCTTCCAACCCTTATATTCTATGATTCTATGAAATTAGAGGATTGGGCCAAAAGAAATCTGATGAGGTTCAACAAGGACAAGTGCAGAGTCCTGCATTTAGGACTGAAGTAGGGTAACCAGATGTCCAGATTTTATAGGGACAGTCCTGATTTTGGGGGGCTTTGTCTTATATAGGTGCCTATTACCCCCACCCTCTCTCCTGATTTTTCACACTTGCTGACTGGTCACCCTAGATGGAAGAATCCCATGCACTGCTACAGACTAGGGACCGAATGGCTCAGCAGCAGTTCTGCAGAAAAGGATCTAGGGGTTACAGTGGACGAGAAGCTGGATATGAGTCAGCAGTGTGCCTTTGTTGCCAAGAAGGTCAATGGCATTTTGGGATGTATATGTAGGGGCATTGCCAGCAGATCGAGGGATGT
Source organism: Caretta caretta (assembly GCF_965140235.1). Lineage (NCBI taxonomy): Eukaryota > Metazoa > Chordata > Testudines > Cheloniidae > Caretta > Caretta caretta. The sequence goes on from NC_134223.1 coordinate 807,133, forward strand.
GATCGTTCCCCTCTATTCGGCATTGGTGAGGGCTCATCTGGAATACTTCGTCCAGTTTTGGGCCCCACACTACAAGAAGGATGTGGAAAAATTGGAAAGCATCCAGCGGAGGGCAACAAAAATGAGTAGGGGGCTGGAACACATGACTTATGAGGAAAGGCTGAGGGAACTGGGATTATTTAGTCTGGAGAAGGGGAAAACTACAGTGACCTGGCAGAGGGCCAAACCATGATGAGGAAGCAGTCGAGTCCTGAAAGAGAGAAACAGAGAGAGAGGCAGAGTGAGCACCTGCAGGAACAGGCCTCAGACTGGCACAGGTTATCCCCAGCCATGGCTACAAGGACGTGCTCATAGAGTGAGGAGAGCACCCCAGGACACTCTCCTAATAGAGATCCACACCTCAAAACTCATACTTGCTCAGATCAATGGGCTCTGCAGCATGCCTGAAAGGCCAAGAAAGCAAGTGGATTCCAAAGTCATGGGCCTTTCATAGAGAATGCCCTGCTGGCAGCTCCCTCTTGTTTCGACTGAATCCCTGGGAACCACGAAGATGTGGAGAGAGAGGCATTTTTTAGGTAGGCAGTTCCCGGGCCATTTAATTTATGACTTTTGTAGCCCACTGCTAACACCCTGAACTCCAGCCACCAGTGCAGAGCCCAGAGTCTGTGTTCTTTGCCTTGGTGATATCTTGTGGTAGTGAGTTCTACAGGTTAACTTGCATCATGTATATTATGTGTTCAAGGCAAGAGACTTCACTTAACAAGCAAGCTGCCACATCCTGCACCTTCCCGCTGCAGCTCCCAAGCTGTTCCAAGGTGCAGCCCGTTGTGCCATGCACTGCCATCAAGATACGGATCCAGTGCTTAATTTGTAATGAAAGAGGCCCTGGAGCTCTAGCAATATTTTTACTTTTATAACGGACGTGGCAAGCCCAGAGGTGCTGGGGTGCAGCCCTGGCAAGCCCTGCACAAATTAAGCCCTGTATGGATCCTGGCAGCAAAGTCCCTGTATCTGAGAGAGGTAGCTATGAACTTCTCACCACATGCAGGTGAAACGTAAGCCCAGCCTGGTCCCTGCTCCTCTGGTCATCCAGAAACATACTAAACTGGGAGGAGTGGTAGATACGCTGGAGGGCAGGGATAGGATACAGAGGGACCTAGACAAATTGGAGGATTGGGCCAAAAGAAATCTGATGAGGTTCAATAAGGATAAGTGCAGGGTCCTGCACTTAGGACAGAAGAACCCAATGCACAGCTACAGACTAGGGACCAATGGCTAGGCAGGCAGCAGTTCTGCGGAAAAGGACCTAGGGGTGACAGTGGACGAGAAGCTGGATATGAGTCAGCAGTGTGCCCTTGCTGCCAAGAAGGCCAATGGCATTTTGGGATGTATAAGTAGGGGCATAGCGAGCAGATCGAGGGACGTGATCGTCCCCCTCTATTCGACATTGGTGAGGCCTCATCTGGAGTACTGTGTCCAGTTTTGGGCCCCACACTACAAGAAGGGTGTGGATAAATTGGAAAGAGTCCAGCGAAGGGCAACAAAAATGATTAGGGGTCTGGAACACATGACTTATGAGGAGAGGCTGAGGGAACTGGGATTGTTTAGTCTGCAGAAGAGAAGAATGAGGGGGGATTTGATAGCTGCTTTCAACTACCTGAGAGGTGGTTCCAGAGAGGATGGTTCTAGACTATTCTCAGTGGTAGAAGAGGACAGGACAAGGAGTAATGGTCTCAAGTTGCAGTGGGGGAGGTTTAGATTGGATATTAGGAAAAACTTTTTCACTAGGAGGGTGGTGAAACACTGGAATGCGTTACCTAGGGAGATGGTAGAATCTCCTTCCTTAGAAGTTTTTAAGGTCAGGCTTGACAAAGCCCTGGCTGGGATGATTTAATTGGGGATTGGTCCTGCTTTTGAGCAGGAGGTTGGACTAGATGACCTCCTGAGGTCCCTTCCAACCCTGATATTCTATGATTCTATGAAACAGCCAGGAGGCTCCCAGTGTATTCACACACCCTGCACCTGATGGCTAATGCTTCTTTACTCCATAGCTTCTCTCTCGTAACCAACTTGATTCTAAACAGTGAACGTGAGAGCTGACTCCCTGAGTAACAGGAAGAAAACTGTCCAGTGCCTAGAAAGGGAGTGTAACCTCTCTCTCTGGCCAGGGTAAAGGCACATGGGACAGCCTCGATGCTAGCTGTATTCAAAGAGAGATGGGCATGTTCTGCTCCCAGTTAGTGCAAGAGAGACTTAGGACTGCCGAGTAACAGGTCCTATCTCATTAGCTCTGCTGGAGCCTGCCTGAAGGCCCACAGTCTGTGCCATCAAGGCATCAGGCTCATCACGAGCTGGGCAAAATCTGCCTTTCCTGGCCTTCTCAGGGGATGCTTCCGGCTTTCCTGGGCACAGTCCGCTCCCCAAGCTGCTGGGGAGCCAAGGCAGTACAGTGCAAACAGGCATATCACAGCAGCTCCCTGCCTGATGGGCTCTCCCACCATCCTGTAGCATCTCATGCGAGCAGTCCCTGCAGGATCCTTCCCAGACAGCTTCTGTTTCCCTGGTTTGTCCTGAGCAGCACTGGGCCCGTAAGGGCTGTATTGGCCCAATGAGGTGTGAGCTAGGCTCCCCAGCAGGCAAGGCCTGTGCACCTCAGAGAGGCTGTGGCATGTGCTCCGCGTGGGGGGACTTTGTACTCAGTGTAGCCCTCAGGAGTGTGGGTGGTTGGGGGTCTAGCAGCATTTTCTCCTGGTCCCAGCACGGGTTGGGACAGTCTCAATGGGGCATGGGCTCAACCCCGTCACTCCTTCCACCCTTCTCCCAGTGCAGGCGCCCACCCTGGCCCACTATAATTTTGACCTCACATGGCTTTCCTAGTTCACCTGGCCCTTTGCTGGGCACACAGCAGCAGAAGCTCAAAGAGGCTCCTCTAATGCCCAGGGCTGTCATGGACAAGACAGAAGAGGCCAGTTTTCCTGGCTTCTCTTCTCCAGACAGGAAAGGGGAGCAGGGACTGGGCTGGGAGAGTTGTACTCTTCTCTGAAGTTGCGGGCATGCCTATAAGAGGGAGCCAAAGAGCGCAGGGCACCGACGGCCAGCTGCAGGCAGTGCTTGCTCTCCTAGCAGGCAGGCATGTAAGGTGAGGCAGTGGAAAATCAAATTAAGAGCCTGACGTTGCTGTGTGTGCATTAGCCAGGGATGGGCCCAGGGATTTTGCCTGCCACTGGAGTTCAGAGCTTGTCTGAGGTTTGATGAGCTCTGGCTGACATGAGTCAACAGTGTGCCCTTGTTGCCAAGAAGGCTAGTGGCATTTTGGGCTGTATAAGTAGGGGCATTGCCAGCAGATCGAGAGACGTGATCATTCCCCTCTATTCGGCATTGGTGAGGCCTCATCTGGAGTACTGTGTCCAGTTTTGGGCCCCACACTACAAGAAGGATGTGAAAAAATTGGAAAGCGTCCAGCGGAGGGCAACAAAAATGATTAGGGGGCTGGAGCACATGAGGTGAATCTAAGGGAACTGGGATTATTTAGTCTGCAGAAGAGAAGAGTCTGCAGAAATGAGGGGGGATTTGATAGTTGCTTTCAACTACCTGAAAGGGGGTTCCAAAGAGGATGGATCTAGACTGTTCTGCAGATGACAGAACGAGGAGTAATGGTCTCAGGTTGCAGTGGGGGAGGTCTAGGTTGGATATTAGGAAAAACTTTTTCACTAGGAGGGTGGTGAAACACTGGAATGCGTTACCTAGGGAGGTGGTGGAATCTCCTTCCTTAGAGGTTTTTAAGACCCGGCTTGACAAAGCCCTGGCTGGGATGATTTAGTTGGGGATCGGTCCTGCTTTGAGCAGGGGGTTGGACTAGATGACCTCCTGAGGTCCCTTCCAACCCTGGTATTCTATGATTCTATGATCTCTCTCTTCCTGCACTATCCCTTGTGCTCTCCTCAGCCGTTTGCATTTGGGGTATGGGGGGGCTGGAACTGTAACAGCCACCACCCGCAACAGGAAAGCGGGACCTAGATCCCTGGTCCTTTGGATCTAAAACTAAAGGCCTCTACTACTAGAACTGGAGAAGAAACTCTGGGTGGTGGGGCCCCCTTTCCTCTCTGCAAGCCCATCCCCTAGAACACTATTGCTCCCTCCTTTGAGCATATAAAGCCAGTACATTACAATAATCCCAGCCCAAGTAGAGGCAGAAATTTGGAGTCACAGCCAGGTTTTATGCAAACTCCTGCCCAGTTTTCCAGACTCCACCTTGTCCACCTTGTTCACCTCATCGCTGGCCAGCATGGGGAAAAAAGAGTAAGAACAATCCTCGCAGTCTCTGCTGATCCACCATGTGGGTCGGGGAACAGCCTAGAGACCTTCACCTCCGGTGGACCCTCCTGTGTGGGATCAGGAGTTGGGAGGTTTGGGGGGAACCCGGGATCTCCTTCTACCCCAGGTTCCAGCTCAGGACTCTGTGGAATGCAGCCTCCTGGAACAGCTCTGTGACAGCTACAACTCCCTGGGCTACTTCCCCATGGCCTCCTCCCAACACCTTCTTTATCCTCAGTAAAGGACCTTCCTCCTGATGTCTGTTAATGCTTGTACTCCTCAGTCCTCCAGCAGCATGTCCTCTCACTCCCAGCTCCTTACACACTCCTCACTAACTGGAGTGAGAGCCTTTTTAAACCCAGGTGCCCTGATTAGCCTGCCTTAATTGATTCTAGCAGCTTCTTGATTGGCTGCAGGTGTTCTAATCAGCCTGTCTGCCTTAATTGTTTCCAGAAAGTTCCTGATTGTTCTGGAACCTTCCTGTTACCTTACCCAGGGAAAAGGGACTTACTTAACCTGGGGCTAATATATCTGCCTTCGATCACTCTCCTGTGACTGTGGAGCCTATTTCCAATCCTCCATCCTTCACACATCTGGGCAGAGTTCCTCTGGGCGGTGTCTACCGACTCCCTTGATGCCTTTGAGGAGAAGTGGGCACTGTCTGGGGTTCTCTGCTCGGTGACCCCGTCCGGTTCCCTCCGTCTGACCCTTTGATTGAGGGTAAGAGCGAGAGACGCCAGCCCCAGCCGTCGCCGCTGGGGATACCATCATTCCTGTCATCTAGGAGGGGTCCTATAATACATGGGTGTCTACCCCCCCCTCCCTAAACCGCCCACCCCGCAGCCGTGCCCATCTTACCGGGCACTCTCAGGAGAGGGAGGATCGGTGACACTGGGCGCGGCACTAGGTAACTCGAGGGGGTGGAAGACCACGAGTGTCGAGGAAGCCCCCCCGCTCTAGGCCACCAGGTAACTCAGGAGGGTGGAAGACCACGAGTGTCGAGGAAGCCCCCCCGCTCTGGGCCCAGGCTAGCCTGAACACTTCTCCCTCCTGAAAGCTGCTGTGTTGTACCTTCTGATTGCGTTGTTTTGTTGCATAGTTGTTTTGTTTCTTTGGTAATTCTGTAAGCGTTACCAATAAACTTTCTTTCTGTTTCAAAAAACAAAACAAAACAAAAAAAAAACCTTCCTGTTACCTTACCCAGGGAAAAGGGACTTACTTAACCTGGGGCTAATATATCTGCCTTTGATCACTCTCCTGTGACTAGAAAAGGAGTACTTGTGGCACCTTAGAGACTAACCAATTTATTTGAGCATGAGCTTTCGTGAGCTACAGCTCACTTCATGGAGCCTATTTCCAATCCTCCATCCTTCACACATCTGGGCAGAGTTCCTCTGGGCGGTGTCTACCGACTCCCTTGATGCCTTTGAGGAGAAGTGGGCACTGTCTGGGGTTCTCTGCTCGGTGACCCCGTCCGGTTCCCTCCGTCTGACCCTTTGATTGAGGGTAAGAGCGAGAGACGCCAGCCCCAGCCGTCGCCGCTGGGGATACCATCATTCCTGTCATCTAGGAGGGGTCCTATAATACATGGGTGTCTACCCCCCCCCTCCCTAAACCGCCCACCCCGCAGCCGTGCCCATCTTACCGGGCACTCTCAGGAGAGGGAGGATCGGTGACACTGGGCGCGGCACTAGGTAACTCGAGGGGGTGGAAGACCACGAGTGTCGAGGAAGCCCCCCCGCTCTAGGCCACCAGGTAACTCAGGAGGGTGGAAGACCACGAGTGTCGAGGAAGCCCCCCCGCTCTGGGCCTGGGCTAACCTGAACACCTCTCCCTCCTGAAAGCTGTTGTGTTATACCTTCTGATTGCGTTGTTTTGTTGCTAAGTTTTTCTTTATTCTTTTGTACTCCCTGTAACTGTTACGAATAAATTTCTTTTCTGTTTTAATAAAAAAAAAAAAAAAAAAAAAAAAAAAAACCTTCCTGTTACCTTACCCAGGGAAAAGGGACTTACTTAACCTGGGGCTAATATATCTGCCTTCGATCACTCTCCTGTGACTGTGGAGCCTATTTCCAATCCTCCATCCTTCACACATCTGGGCAGAGTTCCTCTGGGCGGTGTCTACCGACTCCCTTGATGCCTTTGAGGAGAAGTGGGCACTGTCTGGGGTTCTCTGCTCGGTGACCCCGTCCGGTTCCCTCCGTCTGACCCTTTGATTGAGGGTAAGAGCGAGAGACGCCAGCCCCAGCCGTCGCCGCTGGGGATACCATCATTCCTGTCATCTAGGAGGGGTCCTATAATACATGGGTGTCTACCTCCCCCACCCCTAAACCGCCCACCCCGCAGCCGTGCCCATCTTACCGGGCACTCTCAGGAGAGGGAGGATCGGTGACACTGGGCGCGGCACTAGGTAACTCGAGGGGGTGGAAGACCACGAGTGTCGAGGAAGCCCCCCCGCTCTAGGCCACCAGGTAACTCAGGAGGGTGGAAGACCACGAGTGTCGAGGAAGCCCCCCCGCTCTAGGCCACTAGGTAACTCAGGAGGGTGGAAGACCACGAGTGTCGAGGAAGCCCCCCCGCTCTGGGCCCAGGCTAGCCTGAACACTTCTCCCTCCTGAAAGCTGCCGTGTTATACCTTCTGTTTGCGTTGTTTTGTTGCATAGTTGTTTTGTTTCCTTTGGTAATTCTGTAAGTGTTACCAATAAACTTTCTTTCTGTTTAAAAAAAAAACAAAAAAAAAAACCTTCCTGTTACCTTACGCAGGGAAAAGGGACTTACTTAACCTGGGGCTAATATATCTGCCTTCGATCACTCTCCTGTGACTGTGGGGCCTATTTCCAATACTCCATCCTTCACACATCTGGGCAGAGTTCCTCTGGGCGGTGTCTACCGACTCCCTTGACGCCTTTGAGGAGAAGTGGGCACTGTCTGGGGTTCTCTGCTTGGTGTCCCCATCTGGTTCCCTTCGTTTGACCCTTTGACCACACTTTTGTCCCTGTTATTTCATTAGTTGTCCCCAGGATTTATTTGGTGTCCAGGTCTTGTGGATCCCCCTTTTAGGCTGGGGGGGAACCTTTAGCAGTGGGCGAGGCTTCGCCCTCTCACTTCCCAGATCCCAATAGGATCACTCTCCTGTAGCCATCTGGCCCGACCCTGTCACAATATTAAATATTTTGTTTTGGTTGTAAGCACTGAGGGCTGTGTTTCCAGAACCCTCTTAGCTTATGCCGGGAACGTGTTGATGCAAAACGCAGAATCTGGTTGCTTTATGGGTAAAGTGCCAAATCAGGAGATCTGGGTGGGTTCCCAGCTCTGCTCTGAATGCCTTTTGTGACCGTGGGAAAATTGCGTAGGCCGGGATTATCAAATGAGCGAGCAGGTTGGGTGCTGAGTCCTTTGAAAATCTGTCCCATTGTGAGCTGCTGGGTGTCGAGCACACTGCAGAGCTAGGGCTTGTCATAGTGCCTGTAAATGGGAACAGAAGACTTAAACATTGTCTCTGAGCTCTTGGAAACCTTTTCTCCATAATATCGCTGAGCCTCAGCTCAATGGGGCTACTACAGCTTCCCTTTTCTGACCTCTTGGCTGCTTAGCTTTTCAGCTCATAGGGGCAGAGATTGTCTCTCACTGTCTGTTTGTGCAGTGCCTAGCACAACGGAGCCCTGACTTTCAATGGGGCTTGACAATCAATACCAATATGATGATAATAGAATAATAATATGATAAATAACAATGACTTAGATTCTCAGCTCTGTGATGCAGGATCTGTCTTCCTTCTGTTTTACAGTGCCTGGCACAGTGCAGCCTTGCTCTGTGGCCTGGGTCCCTAGGTGTTACTGCACTAAGGAATAACAATTAATAGTTGTGGGCCCAGTCAATCTTACTCCAGCAGGCACATCGCTAATAACACCATCCCATTATGGTGGCACAAAGCCCCCAGCCCTGCTTATGGTAGGCTGGCAATCCTGGCCTGACTGTATTTCCTGAGACTAAGTGCACAAAGCAAGAGGGAGAAAGTGCAATCCATGCTTGTGAACTCTAGAGGGTGCTTAGAGGAGAGCGGAGAGGAATAAGGAGTGGGAAAGTTGTGGTTAATAGCTGGCCTGAATCAGGAACCTCGTTTAATCATCCTGCATTTTTGACCCTTGCAGCTGCAGAAAAGCAGGTTTATTTCTAGATGAAACCTCCCATTACTGGCCCTGGGCCCCGTGTTGTCAGTGTCACCAGTTCTGCTCTGGCTGCAGAGAGCAGTGACTCCCGTCAGCAGGGGACACAGAGGTGCCCTGACCTCCAATGCAGATGGAAGTGTGTTTGCAGCGCGTTGTGCTCCTGTCCTTCTGCACTGGCTGGCGTGGTTGGGGAGCTACAGGGAGAACCTGCAGCCCAGAGCCTTTGGGGAGGTGATGTCCAGGTGGTGCGTGGGCCAAGGGATTGTGCAGCTGCTCCTGCCCCCAGGGGTGCTGCTCAGAGAGGCTCAAACATCTTGGTGACCTTGGGCTGACCCTTTGGAGCACTGGGGCTGCCTCACCTCCAGCAGTGATTCCACAGGGGTAGAGCCCCGCTCTTGGCAGCCAAGTGCAGCGTCTGTGAAAGCGCGACCCTGTTGCAAGGCACAAGGTTCTGGATGGAGCCCGGGGGCTGGATTCACTGGGCAAGGCTGCCGTCTGCTGCCAACAAACTGTATTTCCAATCAACTGCAGTAATGGGGCGGAGGTGGGAGAAGTCCATCTAGAGTGGTACCCAGCCTCCTGCAGCCTGACCTCAGAGCACTGGGGGAGCTGGGCCAGTAGCTTGACCCCTGCAGCCTGACCTCAGAGCACCGGGGGAGCTGGGCCAGTAGCTTGACCCCTGCAGCCTGACATCAGAGCACTGTGGCCCATCCAGTTTGACATCCTGCCCCAGCCCCCTAGATTCAGACCACTGGCGAACGCATTGTGGTACCCAGCTGCAGCAGCGGCTGGAAACTCCAGAACAAGATGGTGTCCTCGCCTTCTCCCTCGCACATACTAGGACGTTTAACAAACAATAACGCCCCATTTAAAAGGCATTTGACTGTGAAGGGATTTGTTGCTGGGGACAAAAAGAACGAGGAGTCCTTGTGGCACCTTAGAGACTAACAAATTTATTTAGGCATAAGCTTTCGTGGTGTAAAATCCACTTCATCAGAGGCATGGAGTGGAAAATACAGTAGGAAGATATATATATATATATATACACAGAGAACATGAAAAGATGGGGGTTGCCATACCAACTCTAATGGGACGTGTCCTAACATCACGCTTTGGGCAAACACATCAAAACTGCGAGGCAGAGCCCTTGGCCTTGGCATTCGCTAGCACCTGGAATCAAGACGAACAGTGAAGCTGGAGCACAGCCCTGTGCCCTGCAGCGTCTCTGAGGTGCATGCAGCAGCTTGACGTGAGGCACCAGAGAGTGAGAAGATGCTCTGGGGTCTGGAGGCCTGGCCTCACCAGTGCATGAGCTGGGGAGTTTGGGCTCAGCTGTCATTCGGCACCAGAGAAAGTGGCTGAATTGTCCAACAAGTTCCATGTGCTGGTCCTTTCAAAGCTCTCTGGTTAGGGCACTAGGCTAGGGCATGAGAGACTCAAGCTCCCTGCTCTGCCAGTTTCCCGGAGTGACCTTGGGCAAGTCCCTTAGCTTCTGTGGGTCTCAGTTCCCATGTTCCAGGGTGGATCACAGCCCTGCCTCTGGGGGGAGGTGGAGGTGAGGATAGATGCACTAAAGATGGTGATGGGTGCCCTATAAGTACATTGTGTAGACAGGCTATTTGGCTATGGAAGGGCTGGACACCCCAGCACTAGCTGGGAAGTTCCCAGGACTTTCTGGGTCCTATTCACCCCTGACCTCGGTGGTGTTTACACCAGCGATGGCCCTGTCTCTGGCTGTGATTTGAATAGTGTTTGCAAGGGTCTCAGCTTGGCATCACAACCCCCTGGGGTTGCACAAGTAGATGCAAGGAAACTGTGGTCACTCTGCCCTTCCTACATAGAAGGGGAGCCCAACTAGATGGGAGGGGGACCCTGGCTGCAGCTCTGGGTTCTAGGCTGTCAGGCCTGCTTGTTGGAGTGGTGGCTGAAGCCGAATGTAGGGTTGGGACTGGGTGGAGGGCACTGCTGAAAGCAGGGTCTGGGAATAGGCCGTGGGCCGGATCAGGATCAGAGTCAGAGTCTGGAAACAGGCTGAAGGTTGAAGCTGGGTTGGAGTCAGTCCAAAAGTCTGGGGGTCAGGAGGCGATATCAGGTAGGGCACAGACAAGACTGATGCAGACTGGAAGAAAGTTTGGGCAGGAAAGGACAGACCGAGAGTGGCTGGCAGCCTAGTGAGGCAGCAGGAGGGCTCTTAGCTGAGTGGGGCAGTTGCACAGACTAACTTGCAGCTCTGGCTTGGAGGTTAAAATACCTGGGCCCTGGAGTCATGTGACTTGGGCCCTGCCCAGGGACAGGCTGCTTCAGCAAGGCTGAGGGTTGTCACTGCAGGCTGTGGGTGGGTCACTGCGCCTAGTGTCGCATTGCGGGAACAGGTACCCTTCCATCCACTTCTAATGGCCCTTCCCCTCAGCCTAAGGGGAGGAGCTACCAGATCCTGGTGTCAGCTAAGCACAGGGGACAACTAATGACAAAAGAGGACCAGGAGTGAGATCACAGGTTTGAAAGCAGGGAACCACAGGGAGACACTGAGCAAAGAACCCCAGACAGTGCCCACTGCTCCTCGAAGGCGTCTAGGGAGCCAGTGGATGTGGCCAGAGGAACTCTGTCCGGAGAGATGAATTCAGGAGGGACCTGAAGTAGGCCCTGTACCCTCCTGGTGCATCATAGAATATCAGGGTTGGAAGGGACCTCAGGAGGTTCTAGTCCAACCCCCTGCTCAAAGCAGGACCAATCCGCAACTAAATCATCCCAGCCAGGGCTTTGTCAAGCCTGACCTTGAAAACCTCAAAGGAAGGAGATTCCACCACCTCCCCAGGTAACGCATTCCAGTGTTTCACCACCCTCCTAGTGAAAAAGTTTTTCCCTAATATCCAACCTAAACCTCCCCCACTGCAACTTGAGACCATTACTCCTTGTTCTGTCATCTGCTACCACTGAGAACAGTCTAGATCCATCCTCTTTGGAACCCCCTTTCAGGTAGTTGAAAGCAGCTATCAAATCCCCCCTCATTCTTCTCTTCTGCAGGCTAAACAATCCCAGTTCCCTCAGCCTCTCCTCATAAGTCATGTGTTCCAGACCCCTAATCATTTTTGTTGCCCTCTGCTGGACTCTTTCCAATTTTTCCATATCCTTCTTATAGTGTGGGGCCCAAAACTGGACACAGTACTCCAGATGAGGCCTCACCAATGTCGAATAGAGGGCAACGATCACGTCCCTCGATCTGCTGGCAGTGCTCCTACTTATACATCCCAAAATGCCATTGGCCTTCTTGGCAACAAGGGCACACTGTTGACTCATGTCCAGCTTCTCATCCACTGTAACCCCTAGGTCCTTTTCTGCAGAACTGCTGCCGAGCCATTCGGTCCCTAGTCTGTAGCGGTGCATGGGATTCTTCCGTCCTGAGTGCAGGACTCTGCACTTGCCCTTGTTGAACCTCATCAGATTTCTTTTGGCCCAGTCCTCTAATTTGTCTAGGTCCCTCTGTATCCTATCCCTACCCTCCAATGTATCTACCTCTCCTCCCAGTTTAGTGTCATCTGCAATCTTGCTGAGGGTGCAATCCACACCATCCTCTAGATCATTAATGAAGATATTGAACAAAACTGTCCCCAGTACCGACCCTTGGGGCACTCCGCTTGATACCGGCTGCCAACTAGACATGGAGCTGTTGATCACTACCCATTGAGCCCGATGATCTAGCCAGCTTTCTATCCACCTTATAGTCCATTCATCCAGCCCATACTTCTTTCACTTGCTGGCAAGAATACTGTGGGAGATCGTATCAAAAGCTTTGCTAAAGTCAAGGAATAACACATCCACTGCTTTCCCCTCATCCACAGAGCCAGTTATCTTGTCATAGAAGGCAAGTAGATTATTCAGGCATGACTTGCCCTTGGTGAATCCATGCTGACTGTTCCTGATCACTTTCCTCTCCTCTAATTGCTTCAGAATTGATTCTTTGAAGACCTGCTCCATGATTTTTTCCAGGGACTGAGGTGAGGTTGACTGGCCTGTAGTTCCCCAGATCCTTCTTCTTCCCTTTTTTAAAGATGGGCACTACATGAGCCTTTTTCCAGTCGTCCGGGACCTTTCCCCCGATCGCCATGAGTTTTCAAAGTTAATGGCCAATGGCTCTGCAATCACATCCACCAACTCCTTTAGCACTCTCGGATGCAGCGCATCAAGCCCCATGGACTTGTGCTCGTCCAACTTTTCTAAATAGTCCCGAACCACTTCTTTCTCCACAGAGGGCTGGTCACCTCCTCCCCATGCTGTGCTGCCCAGTGCAGTAATCTGGGAGCTGACCTTGTTTGTGAAGACAGAGGCAAAAAAAGCATTGAGTACATTAGCTTTTTCCACATCCTCTGTCACTAGGTTGCCTCCCTCATTCAGTAAGGGGTCCACACTTTCCTTGGCTTTCTTCTTGTTGCTATCATACCTGAAGAAACCCTTCTTGTTACTCTTAACATCTCTTGTTAGCTGCAACTCCAGGTGTGATTTGGTCTTCCTGATTTCACTCCTGCATCCCCGAGCAATATTTTTATACTCCTCCCTGGTCATTTGTCCAAATTTCCACTTCTTGTAAGCTTCTTTTTTGTGTTTAAGATCAGCAAGGATTTCACTGTTCAGGCAAGCTGGTCGCCTGCCATATTTACAATTCTTTCTACACATCGGGATGGTTTGTTCCTGTAACCTCAATAAGGATTCTTTAAAAATAGAGCCAGCTCTCCTGGACTCCTTTCCCCCTCATGTTGTTCTCCCAGGGGATCCTGCCCATCAGTTCCCTGACGGAGTCACAGTCTGCTTTTCTGAAGTCCAGGGTCCTTCTTCTGCTGCTCTCCTTTCTTCCTTGTATCAGGATCCTGAACTCAACCCTCTCATGGTCACTGCTGCCCAGGCTCCCATCCACTTTTGCTTCCCCTACTAATTCTTCCTGGTTTGTGAGCAGCAGGTCAAGAAGAGCTCTGCCCCTAGTTGGTTCCTCCAGCACTTGCACCAGGAAATTGTCCCCTACCCTTTCCAAAAACTTCCCGGATTGTCTGTGCACCGCTGTATTGCTCTCCCAGCAGATATCAGGGTGATTGAAGTCTCCCATGAGAACAAGGGCCTGCGATCTAGTAACTTCTGTGAGTTGCCGGAATAAAGCCTCGTCCACCTCATCCCCCTGGTCCAGTGGTCTCTAGCAGACTCCCACCACGACATCACCCTTGTTGCTCACGCTTCTAAACTTAATCCAGAGACTCTCAGGTTTTTCTGCAGTTTCATACCGGAGCTCTGAGCAGTCATACTGCTCCCTTACATACAGTGCAACTCCCCCACCTTTTCTGCCCTGCCTGAACAGTTTATATCCATCCATGACAGTACTCCAGTCATGTGAGTTATCCCACCAAGTCTCTGTTATTCCAATCACATCATAATTCCTTGACTGTGCCAGGACTTCCAGTTCTCCCTGCTTGTTTCCAAGGCTTCGTGCATTTGTGTATAGGCACTTGAGATAACTCGCTGATCATCCCTCTTTCTCAGTATGAGGCAGGAGCCCTCCCCTCTCGTGCTCTCCTGCTCGCGCTTCCTCCTGGTATCCCACTTCCCCACTTACCTCAGGGCTTTGGTCTCCTTCCCCCGATGAACCTAATTTAAAGCCCTGCTCACTAGGTTAGCTAGCCTGCTTGCGATGGTGCTCTTCCCTCTCTCTGCCTAGCAATTCTTCTTCTTGGAACACCATCCCATGGTCAAAGAATCCAAAGCCTTCTCTCCAACACCACCTGCGGAGCCATTCATTGACTTCCACGATTCGACGGTCTCTGCCCCGGCCTTTTCCTTCCACGGGGAGGATGGACGAGAACACCACTTGCGCCTCAAACTCCTTTATCCTTCTTCTCAGAGCCACGGAGTCCACAGTGATCCACTCAAGGTCGTTCTTGGCAGTATCATTGGTGCCCATGTGGAGAAGCAGGAAGGGGTAGCGATCTGAGGGCTTGATGAACCTCGGCAGTCTCTCTGTCACATCATGAATCCTAGCTCCTGGCAAACAGCAGACTTCTCGGTTTTCCCGGTTGGGGCAGCAGATAGATGACTCAGTCCCCCTAAGGAGGGACTCCCCGACGACCACCACCCGCCTCCTTCTCTTGGGAAGGGGGAGGGATAGCTCAGTGGTTTGAGCATTGGCCTGCTAAACCCAGGGTTGTGAGTTCAATCCTTGAGGGGGCCATTTGGGATCTGGGGCAAAAATTGGGGATTGGTCCTGCTTTGAGCAGGGGGTTGGACTAGATGACCTCCTGAGGTCCCTTCCAACCCTGATATTCTATGATATTCTAACCCCCATCCCTAGGACAGTGCATCTCATGCCTTCCAATTGGTGGAGCCTTCTTCTGCTCCCTTCCCTCCGATGTATCATCTAGTCCACTCTCCGCATTAGTACTTGTGGAGAGAACATGAAAACAGTTGCATCCCCGGCCATTAGGCCAGAGTTCTTGACCCAGCTGACCCTGGCAGAGCAGGTGAGCCACTGTAGCTGAGTGAGCAGTCTGGTCTGGCTGCAGGTTTGCCTCACACCCTGGGAAAAGGGTGGCGGCGGGGGAAGAGGCATGGCTTGGAAGAGGTAAGAGACAGCCTTAGTCCATATGGTTCTCTCTGGGGAGCCCTGCTATAAAAACCCCTGATGGCCAGCAGAGGGCAGCAGCTGTCCAGCCAGGGAGGAATGTACCCCTGCAATTCCCGCTGAAGACAGCCAGGCAGATGTGCGTAGAGCCCAGCTGTGCTGGCCAGGCGGTGGGCAGCATGATATGGCCTGGCCAGCTAGTGTGCGACTCTGACTCTTGAAGACCCCCTCCTTTCTCATGTTCTGCCGGTGACTCCCTGCTGGGCTCTGCAAGGTTGTTTGACGTAGCTGAGGTTTCAGAGCCATACAACGCTGGTGTGGCTCAGTACAGAAAAGTGACAAGTGGCCAGAACACGGCAGGACCAGATCAAGCCTGACTGCTTCAGGGAAGCATGCCAATTCACTCCCATGCCAGCAGTGCCACACGCTGCCCTCCCCGAAAACCATCCCAGATGTGCTGCTTCTGCTAATACCTACCTCTTCTCTAGCTTGACTTTCATGAGTAGATCTCAAAGCACTTTTCAAAAGGAGGTTGGCGTCATTATCCGCATTTTACAGATGGGGAAACAGAGCCACAGAAAGGGGATGTGACTTGCCCAAGGTCAGCCAGCAGGCCTGTGGCAGAGCTGGGAATAGTCCAAATGCAGTGCTCTAACCACTAGGCATCTCTGCACTAGCAACAGCTATACTAAGCGTCAGCACTGCAGGGTCTGTTCTGGCAGTGGGATTGGACCTTAGCAATGTGATGGGGGTGTATAAAGCCCGCACGAGAACTGAAGGGCTTAAAGAGCAACTCTGGGCCCAGATGACCCCCATCCAGCCATACCTGCAGAGCATGCTCTGGATGGAGGGGGAACTTAAAAAGTAGCCAGACAGCTCAGAAGGGGGCCGACAAGGCAGGGAGAAGGACCTGTTCTGGGAGCTCCTGAGAAGGGACACTGCAGAAGCCTCTCTTGGAGAAGAGGTGGTGGGCGCAGACAGGCTGAAGGGGCAGTTAGTACCTTTTGCTATTACCTTCTTGCTACAGACTGCAAAACTTGGACAACAGAGTGGGTGGTAGGAAGTTAGCAGAGTGAGCTGCAACAGAGGAGAAGCAAACAGAGGGAGTTTGCCTGGGGGGTGTTCCCACAGAGTTTTTGCCTTTCAGGCTTCTGTGAGCAATAAATACAACATCTGAAGAGGCTCTTAGAAGGAAGACAATATGGATAGTGAGCGATCAGCTGTTGTGATCTGCACAGGATGTGCCATGTTTGTCTTTCTCCCAGAGGATAGAAGTGATTTCATCTGTACGAAGTGCAAGCTGGTCTCCATATTGGAAGAGAAGGTTAAAGGATTAGAGACCCAAGTATCAACTCTGCGTTGCATCAGAGAAAACGAAGACTTTCTGGATAGAAGTCAGCGTTTGGTACTGCAGGAATAGCATGCTGAAGAATCTGAGAGGGCAGTGCAGAACGGGGAAGAAAATTGGCAGCATGTGACCTCCAGAAGAAGAAAGAGGCGAACCCATGTACCCCCAATGCAGATAGAGGTAAGGAACCGTTTTCAGGCTCTCTGCACAGGTACTATGGTGGAGGATGGTTTGGAAGAGCCCTCTGAGGGAAGAGATCAGGAGACCCCATCGACCAGAAGGCATAGGATGCATTCTCCTAGGAATGGGGGTTCCACGACCACCACTCTCAAGAGGAGGAGACGGGTGGTGGTGGTCAGGGACTCCCTCCTAAGGGAGATTGAGTCATCCATCTGCTATCCAGACTGGGAAACTCGAGACGTGTGCTGCTTGCCTGGTGCTAGAATTCAGGATGTGATGGAGTGTCTGCCGAGTCTGATCAAGCCCTCGGACCGGTATCTCTTCCTGCTTCTCCATTTTGGCACCAATGATACTGCCAAGAATGACCTTGAGCGGGTCACTGCAGACTATGTGGCTCTGGGAAGAAGGATAAAGGAGTTTGAGGCGCAAGTCATGTTGTCGTCCATTTTCCCCATTGAAGGAAAAGACCCAGATAGGGATCATCGAATTGTGGAAGTAAATGCATGGTTATGCAGATGGTGTCGGAGAGAGGGCTTTGGATTCTTCGACCATGGAATGTTGTTCCTGGAAGAAGGATTGCTAGGAAGAGATGGGATCCACTTAACGAAGAGAGGGAAGAGCATCTTTGCAGGCAGGCTGGCTAACCTAGTGAGGAGGGCTTTAAACTAGATTTGCCGGGGGATGGAGACCTAAGCCCTGAGGTAAGTGGGGTAGTGGGATACCTGGAGGAAACACAAGGAGGAGTGTGCAACAGGGGAGGCCTCCTGATTCCTACTGAGAAATCAGGGCAATCAGCTAGTTATCTTAGGTGCATGTACACGAATGCAAGAAGCCTGGGAAACAAGCAGGGAGAACTGGAAGTCCTGGCACAGTCAAGGAACTATGATGTGATTGGAATAACCGAGACTTGGTGGGGTAACTCATATGACTGGAGCACTGCCATGGATGGATATAAACTGTTCAGGAAGGACAGGCTGGGAGAAAAGGTGGGGGAGTTGCACTGTATGTAAGGGAGCAGTATGACTGATCAGAGCTCCAGTATGAAACTGGAGAAAAGCCTGTTGAGAGTCTTTGGGTTAAGTTTAGAGGCGAGAGCAACAAGGGTGATGTCGTGGTGGGCATCTGCTATCGACCACCAGACCAGGAGGATGAGGTGGGCGAGGCTTTCTTTGGACAACTAAGAGAAGTTTCCAGGTTGCAAGACTGGTTCTTCAATCACCTTGACGTCTTCTGCGAGAGCAATACAGCGGTGCACAGACAATCCAGGAAGTTTCTGGAGAGTGCTGGGGACAACTTCTTGGTGCAAGTGCTGGAGGAACCGACTAGGGGCAGAGCTTTTCTTGACCTGCTGCTCACAAACTGGGAAGAATTGGTAGGGGAAGTAGAAGTGGATGCGAACCTGGGCAGCAGTGACCACGAGATGGTCAAGTTCAAGATCCTGCCGAAAGGAAGAAAGGAGAGCAGCAGAAGAAGGACCCTGGACTTCAGAAAAGCAGACTTTGACTCTCTCAGAGAACTGATGGGCAGGATCCCCTGGGAGGCTAATCTGAGGGGGAAAGGAGTCCAGGAGAGCTGGCTGTATTTTAAAGAAACCTTATTGAGGGCGCAGGAACATACTATCCCAATGTGCAGAAAGAATAGCAAATATGGCAGGCGACCAGCTTGGCTTAACAGATAAATCTTTGGTGAGCTTAAACACAAAAAGGAAGCTTACAAGAAGTGGAAACGTGGACATATGTCTAGGGAGGAGTATGAGAATATTGCTCGAGCATGCAGGGGTGTAATCAGGAAGGCCAAAGCACAATTGGAGTTGCAGCTGGCAAGGGATGTGAAGGGTAACAAGAAGGGTTTCTACAGGTACGTTAGCAACAAGAAGGTGGTCAGGGAAAGTGTGGGACCCTGATTGAATGTGGGAGGCAATCTAGTGACAGATGATGTGGAAAAAGCTGAAGTACTCAATGCTTTTTTTGCCTCATTTTTCACAGACAAGGTCAGCTCCCAGACTGCTGCACTGGGCAGCACAGTATGGGGAAGAGGTGACCAGCCCTCTGTGGTGAAAAGACAGGTTAAAGACTATTTAGAAAAACTGGACAAGCACAAATCCATAGGGCTGGATGCACTGCATCCGAGAGTGCGGAGGGAGTTGGCTGATGTGATTGCAGAGCCATTGGCCATTATCTTTGAAAACTCGTGGCAACTGGGGGAGGTCACAGACGACTGGAAAAAAGCAAATATAGTGTCCATCTTTAAAAAAGGGAAGAAGGAGAATTCGGGGAACTACAGAATGGTCAGCCTCACCTCAGTCCCTGTAAAGTCATGGAGCAGGTCCTCAAGGAATCCATTTTAAAGTACGTGGAGGAGAGGAAGGTGATCAGGAACAGTCAACATGGATTCCCCAAGGGCAAGTCATGCCTGACCAAATTGATTGCCTTCTATGATGAGATAACTGGCTCTGTGGATATCGGGAAAACAGTGGATGTGATATACCTTGAGTTTAGCAAGGTACTGTCTCCCACAGTATTCTTGCCAGCAAGTTAAAGAAGTATGGCCTGGATGAATGGACTATAAGGTGGATAGAAAGCTGGCTAGATTGTCAGGCTCAACAGGTAGTGATCAACGGCTCAATGTCTAGTTGGCAGCCGGTATCATGTGGAGTGTATCCGTTATCAAGGGGTCGGTCCTGGGGCCGGTTTTGTTTAACATCTTCATTAATGATCTGGAGGATGGTGTGGATTGCACCCTCAGCAAATTTCATAGAATCATAGAAACATAGAATATCAGGGATGGAAGGGACCCCTGAAGGTCATCTAGTCCAACCCCCTGCTCGAAGCAGGACCAATTCCCAGTTAAATCATCCGAGCCAGGGCTTTGTCAAGCCTGACCTTAAAAACCTCTAAGGAAGGAGATTCTACCACCTCCCTAGGTAACGCATTCCAGTGTTTCACCACCCTCTTAGTGAAAAAGTTTTTCCTAATATCCAATCTAAACCTCCCCCACTGCAACTTGAGACCATTACTCCTCGTTCTGTCATATGATACCATTGAGAACAGTCTAGAGCCATCCTCTTTGGAACCCCCTTTCAGGTAGTTGAAAGCAGCTATCAAATCCCCCCTCATTCTTCTCTTCTGCAGGCTAAACAATCCCAGCTCCCTCAGCCTCTCCCCATAAGTCATGTGTTCTAGACCCCTAATCATTTTTGTTGCCCTTCGCTGGACTCTCTCCAATTTATCCACATCCTTCTTGTAGTGAGGGGCCCAAAACTGGACACAGTACTCCAGATGAGGCCTCACCAATGTCGAGTAGAGGGGAATGATCACGTCCCTCGATCTGCTCGCTATGCCCCTACTTATACATCCCAAAATGCCATTGGCCTTCTTGGCAACAAGGGCACACTGCTGACTCATATCCAGCTTCTCGTCCACTGTCACCCCTAGGTCCTTTTCCGCAGAACTGCTGCCTAGCCATTCGGTCCCTAGTCTGTAGCGGTGCATTGGCTTCTTCCATCCTAAGTGCAGGACCCTGCACTTATCCTTATTGAACCTCATCAGATTTCTTTTGACCCAATCCTCCAATTTGTCTAGGTCCTTCTGTATCCTATCCCTCCCCTCCAGCGTATCTACCATTCCTCCCAGTTTAGTATCATCCGCAAATTTGCTGAGAGTGCAATCCACACCATCCTCCAGATCATTTATGAAGATATTGAGCTGGATATGAGTCTATTCGGCACTGGTGAGGCCACATCTGGAGTATTGCGTCCAGCTTATACTGGAAAGGATGTGGACAAATTGGAGAGAATCCAGTGGAGGGTAAGAAAAATGATTAGGGGGCTGGAGCACATGACTTACGAGGAGAGGCTGAGGGAACTGGGCTTGTTTAGTCTGCAGAAGACAAGCATGAGGGGGGATTTGATAGCAGCTTTCAACTACCTGAATGGGGGTTCCAAAGAGGATGGAGCTTGGCTCTTCTCAGTGGTGGCAGATGACAGCAAAAGGAGTAATGGTCTCAAGTTGCAGTGGGGGAAGTCTAGGTTGGATACTTGGGAACAACATTTCACTAGGAGGGTGGTGAAACACTGGAATGCGTTACCTAGGGAGGTGGTGGAATCTCCTGCCTTAGAGGTTTTTAAGGTCAGGCTTTACAAAGCCCTGGCTGGGATGATTCAGTTGGGGATTGGTCCTGCTTTGAGCAGGGGTTGGACTGGATGATCTCCTGAGGTCTCTTCCAACCCCGATATTCTATGATTCTAAGTGGCCCAGGGAGGACAGCCTTAAGATGCTCCTGAGTGCTAGTCCTTTGGTAACCCTCACAGGGCCTGGCTGGAGCCTGGAGGTATGGCAGGGCCTGGGCTCCCCTTCCAACCCCCTTTACACTAAGAGGGGGCTGACCACCTGACAACTCCCAACAAGGGCCAACCATCACAAGGAATAAGACATTATTCTTCTTCTCTTAAGTTGTTCAAACTTTGAGGCGTCTCTTGTTTTACCTCTGTCAATTTTTCAAATCATTGCCTGTTAGAGTAAATCGAAAATTTTCACACTAAATGATTGTGGCTTTTTTTTCTTCATTGAAAAGTGGTCTCTTTTGCAAAAAAAAATGTATGTTATTGAAATTTTCTACTTCTCTCTAAATTTTTTGCATATTAACTGATACTTTTAATCAATATGTGTATAAGGATTGTTTTCCAAATCAATATTGACATTTTTAGTTCACGGAAAAACTAGCTTTTGGAAAAAGCAAAACATGTTGATGTTGTTTAGGGATAGCTAATAAGACAGAAAATATCATATTGCCTCCGTATAAATCCATGGTACGCCCAAATCTTGAATATTGTGTGCAGATGTGGTCGCCCCATCTCAAAAAAGATATATTGGAATTGGAAAAGGTTCAGAAAAGGGCAACAAAAATGATGAGGGGTATGAAATAGCTCCCATATGAGGAATAATTAATAAGACTGGGACTTTTCAGCCTGGAGAAGAGATGACTAAGGGGGGAAATGAAAGAGGTCTATAAAATGACTGATGTGGAGAAAGTAAATAAGGAAGTGTTATTTACTGTTTCTCATAACACAAGAACAAGGGGTCATCAAATGAAATGAATAGGCAGCAGGTTTAAAACAAACAAAAAGAAGTATTTTTCACACAACGCACAGTCAACCTCTGGAACTCCTTGCCAGAGGATGTATTGAAGGCCAAGACTATAACAGGTCAAAAAAGAACTAGATAAATTCATGGAGGATAGGTCCATCAATGGCTATAAGCCAGGATGGGCAGGGAAGGTGTCCCTAGCCTCTGTTTGCCAGAAGCTGGGTATGGGCGGCAAGGAATGGATCACTTGATGATTATTCTGTTCATTCCCTCTGGGGCACCTGGCATTGGCCACTGTTGGAAGACAGGATCCTGGGCTAGATGGACCCTTGTTCTGACCCAGTATGGCCATTCTTATGTTCTTATGTTTTTGAAGACAATTTCCATGCCAATTTTGATTGAAAATGTCACAGAAAAGTTAATGGAAAACGGGCCCATTTCAAACACCCCCCAGCCCCAGCCAGGTGAAAATGAGTGAGTGAGGATGGGGAGAGTAAGCGACAGAGAGAGGGGTGATGGAGTGATCTGGGGCTGGGGCCTCAGAAAAGGGGCAGGGCAGGGTTTTGGAGGAGGGGCAGCGCAAGGGTGTTTGGCTTTGTGCAAGTAGACAGCCCTACATTGGACTTGATCCCAGTCTGCAGGGCTCCTGGCTGGCAGCAAGTCCCAGCACGACCAGGCAACCTTGGCAGAGCTATAGTCAACACATCATGCATCTGGGAAGACCAGTCACTGCAGAAAGTGGCACGTATGGTAGGGATGACTGTCAGCTCCTACAGACCTACTATTTAAACCTCGAGGGAGTATCAAGAAATTGGTTGTGCAACAAGGCAGATCCTGCCTTGTTCCTGCTTCCTCCTTCCTGGTTCCTGTGTCCTTGCCCTGCCCTCGGGTTCCTGGTTAGTGATTCCAGCTGAACCCTGGGCTCCAATTCCTGGCTATTGACCCTTGCTTGACCCTTGGCTCTAGATGCTGGCTACCAACTGGCTTAACTGGCTTAACTCCTCAGGCCCTGATGCCTATGCATCTACCCTCTGGATCTGACTACGCACACCCCTATCCCTGACAGTTTTCACAGAGCCCCCTGACCCCCTGCGGCCAGCAGCCAGTGGGGACATGTAGGGAGCAGGCATTCCATTGCCTAGCCAGATCCTGCAGTGCCCCTATCAGAGCAATTCAATGGAGACTACTGAAAATTCAGGGGTTTTCTTACACAGTGACATATATTGTTTCTGTTGTACCCTGGGACCTGTCCCACTGATCAGGCCAAAGTGGGATTGGTAATTCATTCTCTGACCAGTAAGGTGCAGGATGGGGCTTTCTGCTTACTCAGAACTGCCTGGCCCTAACCGATCGGAACAGCTTCCTATAAGCCTTTTCCTCCTGGCCTGCCTCCCATGCAATCATCTGATGCTGCTCTGGCAAGCATGGGCCAGCCACCTCGTACACCATGCACGTCTGGCAGCTTGTGGCTGACACCGAGTGGCACAAGGGGGCCCAGTTGTATTAGTTCCGGGGAAGTGGGGGATGGCACTGGGATGAGATGGCCTGGGTGGAAGCCCACACAGGCCTGGATACCTTCACTGATCTAGCCGACCGCCTTGACAAGCAGAGGGAGGAATAAAGGGGCGTTACATGGCTGCCTCGCCCACATCTTGCACTAACACCCTTGAGCTCAGCCCCTGGATCCAGGCAGGTTGATGTGGCTGGCCAATATTTGACCACCAAGGAGAAGGAGCAACATGAGCACAATAACCTGTGCTTCTTCTGTGGAAAGTCAGAGCACACACTCGTTTCGTGCTCATCACAGACCCTGGCCAGGAAAGGCTCGGGAAACGATCAAGCCTGGGCTTTGTGGGGATGGCCGGCCTGGTTGCAACCATGAGACTACACCTGGTGCTGACCTCCCAAGACTTGAGAGGGCCCTGTCTGGGCTCCCCGGGGCCCTGCTGCATCTTCTGGTTCCAATTAAGCTCTGCATCCTCTGTGAAATTCAACAGCTGCCACGGCAGTGGGCACTTATTGATTAGGGGGCTGCCAACAACTTCACAAATTATGAGACAGCTCAAGGTCAGTAAATCCCTGTCCAGCAAAACTCCATAGAAGACATCATGGAAACCAGAGTCAGGACTGTCAATCTGACTGGCAGACTGTGAAGAAGCAGGGCATAAACCCCAAACTGGTTGTGTTTTGTAATTAGATCTCACCAACCAAGTAACAAGTGTGAACTCCCCAAGCACTAAAACAGCTTTACCATGGAGTTACAGACAGTCCCCTTGGGCACTCCGGGCTATCTTGCCACCCAAACAAGTCTTCCTTGGTGATAGATGGTTCCTTACACCAAAAAATCACATCAATAATTAGGTTACTCCCTGTCCCAAAGAACTAGTCATTTACCCCAGGTCAAGTGCACCCTAGATCTTTCACCAAATACAACACTTGTAGCAAATCCCATAATAAACTAATGAAAGGTTTATTAACCTGGAAAAAGATCTGCAAGTTATTTACAAGGTTAAAGCAGGTAAACATGCACACACAAGATACAGTCTTAGGTTCCAAAAGATAGTACAGGCTATAATATGCAAGCTTTGTATGTCCTTTATGGCTAACCCAAGCTAATCAGCTGGGGACCCCTTGCTTATGCTTAGAAATCTCTTCCCCCCACAGCCGAGTTCAAACAGAATAGAGATACAATTTCTTTTTAACAGGGATTTTTATTCCCTACCCCCAGCATTTAAGCTGTGATGGGACGAGAGCTTGTGCAGGTCCTCTTTTTGCGGGAGGGGAGGGAAGGAAGAAATCAACAAAGTCCTTTGTCCACTTGTATGGGGAGACTTCGGCAAACCAGTAAAGTGCCTGAAACCACTATGGCTTATTGCTAAAAGCAGCCAAGTCAGCAGGCTTAGCTTAACCAAGGCTGGGGGGGGGGGGAGGTTGGGTGCCACAGAGAGGGCAGCTTGACCCCGTGTCCTTCCTGATAAGAATTGTGTTGAAGTTGCTGATACATGCATCTTAGCCCTGGTCTACACTAGGACTTTAGGTCGAATTTAGCAGCGTTAAATTGATGTAAACCTGCACCCGTCCACACAATGAAGCCCTTTATTTCGACTTAAAGGGCTCTTAAAATTGATTTCCTTACTCCACCCCTAACAAGTGGATTAGCGCTTAAATCGACGTTGCCGGCTCGAATTTGGGGTACTGTGGACACAATTCGATGGTATTGGCCTCCGGGAGCTATCCCAGAGTGCTCCATTATGACCGCTCTGGACAGCACTCTCAACTCAGATGCACTGGCCAGGTAGACAGGAAAAGAACCACGAACTTTTGAATCTCATTTCCTGTTTGGCCAGCGTGGCAAGCTGCAGGTGACCATGCAGAGCTCATCAGCACAGGTGACCATGATGGAGTCCCAGAATCGCAAAAGAGCTCCAGCATGGACCGAACGGGAGGTACGGGATCTGATCGCTGTTTGGGGAGAGGAATCCGTGCTATCAGAACTCCGTTCCAGTTTTCAAAATGCCAAAATCTTTGTGAAAATCTCCCAGGGCATGAAGGACAGAGGCCATAACAGGGACCCGAAGCAGTGCTGCGTGAAACTGAAGGAGCTGAGGCAAGCCTACCAGAAAACCAGAGAGGTGAACAGCCGCTCTGGGTCAGAGCCCCAAACATGCCGCTTCTATGATGAGCTGCATGCCATTTTAGGGGGTTCAGCCACCACTACCCCAGCCGTGTTGTTTGACTCCTTCAATGGAGATGGAGGCAATACGGAAGCAGGTTTTGGGGACGAAGAAGATGATGATGAGGAGGAGGTTGTAGATAGCTCACAGCAAGCAAGCGGAGAAACCGGTTTTCCCGACAGCCAGGAACTGTTTCTCACCCTAGACCTGGAGCCAGTACCCCCCGAACCCACCCAAGGCTGCCTCCTGGACCCAGCAGGTGGAGAAGGGACCTCTGGTGAGTGTACCTTTTAAAATACTATACATGGTTTAAAAGCAAGCATGTGAAAGGATTACTTTGCCCTGGCATTTGCGGTTCTCCTAGATGTAGTCCTAAAGCCTTTGCAAAAGGTTTCTGGGGAGGGCAGCCTTATTGCGTCCTTCATGGTAGGACACTTTACCACTCCAGGCCAGTAACACGTACTCGGGAATCATTGTAGAACAAAGCATTGCAGTGTATGTTTGCTGGCATTCAAACAACATCCGTTCTTTATCTCTCTGTGTTATCCTCAGGAGAGTGAGATCTAATTCATGGTCACCTGGTTGAAATAGAGTGCTTTTCTTCAGGGGACACTCAGAGGAGCCCATTCCTGCTGGGCTGTTTGCCTGTGGCTAAACAGAAATGTTCCCCGCTGTTAGCCACAGGGAGGGGGGAAGGTTGAGGGGGTAGTCACGCGGTGGGAGGAGGCAAAATGCGACCTTGTAACGAAAGCACATGTGCTATGTATGTAATGTTAACAGCAAGGTTTACCCTGAAAGAGTGTAGCCACTGTTCTATAAAATGTGTCTTTTTAAATACCGCTGTCCCTTTTTTTTTCTCCACCAGCTGCATGTGTTTCAATGATCACAGGATCTTCTCCTTCCCAGAGGCTAGTGAAGCTTAGAAAGAAAAAAAAACGCACTCGCAATGAAATGTTCTCCGAGCTCATGCTGTCCTCCCACACTGAGAGAGCACAGACGAATGCGTGGAGGCAAATAATGTCAGAGTGCAGGAAAGCACAAAATGACCGGGAGGAGAGGTGGCGGGCTGAAGAGAGTAAGTGGTGGGCTGAAGAGAGTAAGTGGCGGGCTGAAGACAGGGCTGAAGCTCAAATGTGGCGGCAGCGTGATGAGAGGAGGCAGGATTCAATGCTGAGGCTGCTGCAGGACCAAACCAGTATGCTCCAGTGTATGGTTGAGCTGCAGCAAAGGCAGCTGGAGCACAGACTGCCACTGCAGCCCCTCTGTAACCAACCGCCCTCCTCCCCAAGTTCCATAGCCTCCACACCCAGATGCCCAAGAACGCGGTGGGGGGGCCTCCGGCCAACCAGCCACTCCACCACAGAGGATTGCCCAAAAAAAAGAAGGCTGTCATTCAATAAATTTTAAAGTTGTAAACTTTTAAAGTGCTGTGCTTAAAGTGCTGTGTGGCATTTTCCTTCCCTCCTCCACCACCCCTCCTGGGCTACCTTGGTAGTCATCCCCCTATTTGTGTGATGAATGAATAAAGAATGCATGAATGTGAAGCAACAATGACTTTATTGCCTCTGCAAGCGGTGATTGAAGGGAGGAGGGGCGGGTGGTTAGCTTACAGGGAAGTAGAGTGAACCAAGGGGCGGGGGTTTCATCAAGGAGAAACAAACAGAACTTTCACACTGTAGCCTGGCCAGTCATGAAACTGGTTTTCAAAGCTTCTCTGATGCGTACCGCGCCCTCCTGTGCTCTTCTAACCGCCCTGGTGTCTGGCTGTGCGTAACCAGCAGCCAGGCGATTTGCCTCAACCACCCACCCCGCCATAAACGTCTCCCCCTTACTCTCACAGATATTGTGGAGCACACAGCAAGCAGTAATAACAGTGGGAATATTGGTTTCGCTGAGGTCTAAGCGAGTCAGTAAACTGCGCCAGCGCGCCTTTAAACGTCCAAATGCACATTCTACCACCATTCTGCACTTGCTCAGCCTGTAGTTGAACAGCTCCTGACTACTGTCCAGGCTGCCTGTGTACGGCTTCATGAGCCATGGCATTAAGGGGTAGGCTGGGTCCCCAAGGATACATATAGGCATTTCAACATCCCCAACAGTTATTTTCTGGTCTGGGAATAAAGTCCCTTCCTGCAGCTTTTGAAACAGACCAGAGTTCCTGAAGATGCGAGCATCATGCACCTTTCCCGGCCATCCCACGTTAATGTTGGTGAAACGTCCCTTGTGATCCACCAGAGCTTGCAGCTCTATCGAAAAGTACCCCTTGCGGTTTATGTACTCGGCGGCTTGGTGCTCCGGTGCCAAGATAGGGATATGGGTTCCGTCTATAGCCCCACCACAGTTAGGGAATCCCATTGCAGCAAAGCCATCCACTATGACCTGCACATTTCCCAGGGTCACTACCCTTGATATCAGCAGATCTTTGATTGCGTGGGCTACTTGCATCACAGCAGCCCCCACAGTAGATTTGCCCACTCCAAATTGATTCCCAACTGACCGGTAGCTGTCTGGCGTTGCAAGCTTCCACAGGGCTATTGCCACTCGCTTCTCAACTGTGAGGGCTGCTCTCATCTTGGTATTCATGCGCCTCAGGGCAGGGGAAAGCAAGTCACAAAGTTCCATGAAAGTGCCCTTACGCATGTGAAAGTTTCGCAGCCACTGGGAATTGTCCCAGACCTGCAACACTATGCGGTCCCACCAGTCTGTGCTTGTTTCCCGAGCCCAGAATCGGCGTTCCACAGCATGAACCTGCCCCATTAGCACCATGATGCATGCATTGGCAGGGCCCATGCTTTCAGAGAAATCTGTGTCCATGTCCTGATCACTCACGTGACCGCGCTGACGTCGCCTCCTCGCCTGGTATCGCTTTGCCAGGTTCTGGTGCTGCATATACTGCTGGATAATGCGTGTGGTGTTTAATGTGCTCCTAAATGCCAAAGTGAGCTGAGCGGGCTCCATGCTTGCCTTGGTATGGCGTCCGCACAGAAAAAAGGCGCGGAACGATTGTCTGCCGTTGCTCTGACGGAGGGAGGGGCGACTGACGACACGGCTTACAGGGTTGGCTTCAGGGAGCTAAAATCAACAAAGGGGGTGCCTGTACATCAAGGAGTATTTCAGGCAGGACTTCACGGAGGGTTCCAATAAGAAATGGTGCACCTAAGTTATCGTTCTTATTGGAACAAGGAGGTTAGCCTGGCCTCTGATTGATACATGGCTAGATTTACCTCGCTGCACCTTCTCTGTAAGTGACTGCAGTGTGACCTAGAGGAATGAGTCCCCTAGACAGGGGAGGAGGCAAATGAGTACAAAACAAATCTGGTCTATTTCTTGTTTTGACCCACTCCATCTATCTTTTACATCTTTGGCTGGCAGCAGACGGTGCAGAAGGACTGCATGCCATCCACATCTCATGGCTGCTCGGCAGAAGATGGTACAGTACGACTGCTAGCCATCTTCATCTCTTGCCTGCCTGGCAGAAGATGTTACAATACGACTACTAGCAATCCTCATCTCTTGCCTGCCTGGCAGAAGATGGTACAGTACGACTGCTAGCAGTCCGTATCGCCTGCCCGCTCACCATAAGACGGTTCAATAGGACTGACTGCAGGACTAAAGAGAATGACCTGGTCAAGTCACTCCAAATTTAGTCCCTGCGCCCATGTCTGCCCAGGCACTCCCAGCTGACGTGGCCAGGAGCACCTCGGACACGACGAGGACGACTACCAGTCGTATTGCACCGTCTGCTGCCAGAAGGAAATGGGTTGCTGCTACTGTGCAGCAAAGCCGTACCACGTCTGCCAGCACCCAGGAGACATAGGGTGACGGTTACCTGAGCGGGCTCCATGCTTGCCGTGGTATGGCGTCTGCACAGGTAACTCAGGAAAAAAGGCGCGAAATGATTGTCTGCCCTTGCTTTCACGGAGGGAGGGAGGGAACGGGGGCCTGACGATATGTACCCAGAACCACCCGCGACAATGTTTTAGCTCCATCAGAGTGCTCCATTGTGACTGCTCTGGACAGCACTCTCAGATGCCCGATTGTTTACCGTTGCTCTGACGCCGGGAGGGGCGACTGAGGACACGGCTTACAGGGTTGGCTTCAGGGAGCTAAAATCAACAAAGGGGGTGGCTTTACATCAAGGAGTATTTCAGGCAGGGCTTCACGGAGGGTTCCAATAAGAAATGGTGCACCTAAGTTATTCTCCTTATTGGAACAAGAAGGTTAGCCTGGCCTCTGATTGATACATGGCTAGATTTACCTCGCTGCACCTTCTCTGTGAGTGACTGCAGTGTGACCTAGAAGAATGAGTCCCCTAGACAGGGGAGGGGGGGAAGCAAATGAGTACAAAACAAATCTGGTCTATTTCTTGTTTTGATCCACTCCATCTATCTTTTACATCTTTGGCTGGCAGCAGACGGTGCAGAAGGACTGCATGCCAATCACATCTCATGGCTGCTCGGTAGAAGATGGTACAGTACGACTGCTAGCAGTCCATATCGCCTGCCCACTCACCATAAGACGGTTCAATAGGACTGACTGCAGGACTAAAGAGAATGACCTGGTCAAGTCACTCCAAATTTAGTCCCTGCGCCCATGTCTGCCCAGGCACTCCCAGCCGACGTGGCCAGGAGCACCTCGGACATGACGATGACGGCTACCAGTCGTACTGTACCGTCTGCTGCCACAAGGCAAGGGGTTGCTGCTACTGTGTAGCAATGCCGTACCGCGTCTGCCAGCACCCAGGAGACATAGGGTGACGGTTACCTGAGCGGGCTCCATGCTTGCCATGGTATGGCGTCTGCACAGGTAACTCAGGAAAAAAGATGCGAAACGATTGTCTGCCCTTGCTTTCACGGAGGGAGGGAGGGAACGGGGGCCTGACGATATGTACCCAGAACCACCTGCGACAATGTTTTAGCCCCATCAGGCATTGGGATCTCAACCCAGAATTCCAATGGGCAGCGGAGACTGCGGGAACTGTGGGATAGCTATCCACAGTGCAATGCTCCGGAAGTCGACTCTAGCCTCGGTACTGTGGAAGCGCTCCGCCGAGTTAATGCACTTAATGCACTTAGAGCATTTTCTGTGGGGACACACACACTAGAATATATAAAACCGATTTCTAAAAAACCGACTTCTATAAATTCGACCTTATTCCGTAGTGTAGACATACCCATAGAAGAGCAGGATGTGCCCCAGGAATGTCTATTGGGGCTTGAAGGCTGCAAACTCTGGAAAAACCTACACCTGGTTAATTGATAATCAGAAGGAACCTCTCACTTGACCACTGAAACTCCCTACTTAACAAGTTTGCTTAAAGGGACATGTCATTCAATTACTAATGTATAAATAATGTATAAATCGCTACCCCTTCCTGCTTCTCCACGTGGGCACCAATGATACTGCCAAGAATGACCTTGAGCGGATCACTGCGGACTATGTGGCTCTAGGAAGAAGGATAAAGGAGTTGGAGGCGCAAGTGGTGTTCTCGTCCATCCTCCCCGTGGAAGGAAAAGGCCTAGGTAGGGAGCGTCGAATCGTGGAAGTCAACGAATGGCTACGCAGGTGGTGTCGGAGAGAAGGCTTTGGATTCTTCGACCATGGGATGGTGTTCCAAGAAGGAGTGCTAGGCAGAGACGGGCTCCACTTAACGAAGAGAGGGAAGAGCATCTTCGCGAGCAGGCTGGCTAACCTAGTGAGGAGGGCTTTAAACTAGGTTCACCGGGGGAAGGAGACCAAAGCCCTGAGGTAAGTGGGAAAGCGGGATACCGGGAGGAAGCACAGGCAGGAATGTCTGTGAGGGGAGGGCTCCTGCCTCATACTGTGAATGAGGGGCGATCAACAGGTTATCTCAAGTGCTTATATACAAATGCACAAAGCCTTGGAAACAAGCAGGGAGAACTGGAGGTCCTGGTGATGTCAAGGAACTATGACGTGATTGGAATAACAGAGACTTGGTGGGATAACTCACATGACTGGAGTACTGTCATGGATGGTTATAAACTGTTCAGGAAGGACAGGCAGGGCAGAAAAGGTGGGGGAGTAGCACTGTATGTAAGGGAGCAGTATGACTGCTCAGAGCTCCGGTACGAAACTGCAGAAAAACCTGAGTGTCTCTGGATTAAGTTTAGAAGTGTGTGCAACAAGAGTGATGTAGTGGTGGGAGTCTGCTATAGACCACCGGACCAGGAGGATGAGGTAGATGAGGCTTTCTTCCGGCAGCTCACGGAAGCTACTGGATCGCATGCCCTGATTCTCATGGGTGACTTTAATTTTCCTGATATCTGCTGGGAGAGCAATACAGCGGTGCATAGACAATCCAGGAAGTTTTTGGAAAGCGTAGGGGACAATTTCCTGGCGCAAGTGCTCGAGGAGCCAACTAGGGGGGGCGCTTTTCTTGACCTGCTGCTCACAAACCGGGTAGAATTAGTGGGGGAAGCAAAAGTGGATGGGAATCTGGGGGGCAGTGACCATGAGTTGGTTGAGTTCAGGATCCTGACACAGGGAAGAAAGGTAAGCAGCACGATACGGACCCTGGACTTCAGGAAAGCAGACTTCGACTCCCTCAGGGAACGGATGGCCAGGATCCCCTGGGGGACTAACTTGAAGGGGAAAGGAGTCCAGGAGAGCTGGCTGTATTTCAAGGAATCCCTGTTGAGGTTACAGGGACAAACCATCCCGATGAGTCGAAAGAATAGTAAATATGGCAGGCGACCAGCTTGGCTTAATGGTGAAATCTTAGCGGATCTTAAACATAAAAAAGAAGCTTACAAGAAGTGGAAGGTTGGACATATGACCAGGGAAGAGTATAAAAATATTGCTAGGGCATGTAGGAATGTTATCAGGAGGGCCAAATCGCACCTGGAGCTGCAGCTAGCCAGAGATGTCAAGAGTAACAAGAAGGGTTTCTTCAGGTATGTTGGCAACAAGAAGAAAGCCAAGGAATGTGTGGGCCCCTTACTGAATGAGGGAGGCAAACTAGTGACAGAGGATGTGGAAAAAGCTAATGTACTCAATGCTTTTTTTGCCTCTGTTTTCACTAACAAGGTCAGCTCCCAGACTGCTACGCTGGGCATCACAAAATGGGGAAGAGATGGCCAGCCCTCTGTGGAGATAGAGGTGGTTAGGGACTTTTTAGAAAAGCTGGACGTGCACAAGTCCATGGGGCCGGACGAGTTGCATCCGAGAGTGCTGAAGGAACTGGCGGCTGTGATTGCAGAGCCATTGGCCATTATCTTTGAAAACTCGTGGCAAACCGGGGAAGTCCCGGATGACTGGAAAAAGGCTAATGTAGTGCCAATCTTTAAAAAAGGGAAGAAGGAGGATCCTGGGAACTACAGGCCAGTCAGCCTCACTTCAGTCCCTGGAAAAATCATGGAGCAGGTCCTCAAAGAATCAATCCTGAAGCACTTGCATGAGAGGAAAGTGATCAGGAACAGCCAGCATGGATTCACCAAGGGAAGGTCATGCCTGACTAATCTAATCGCCTTCTATGATGAGATTACTGGTTCTGTGGATGAAGGGAAAGCAGTGGATGTATTGTTTCTTGACTTTAGCAAAGCTTTTGACACGGTCTCCCACAGTATTCTTCTCAGCAAGTTAAGGAAGTATGGGCTGGATGAATGCACTACAAGGTGGGTAGAAAGCTGGCTAGATTGTCGGGTTCAACGGGTAGTGATCAATGGCTCCATGTCTAGTTGGCAGCCGGTATCAAGTGGTGTGCCCCAAGGGTCGGTCCTGGGGCCGGTTTTGTTCAATATCTTCATAAATGATCTGGAGGATGGTG
The DNA here is from genome assembly GCF_965140235.1 of Caretta caretta. Taxonomy (NCBI): domain Eukaryota; kingdom Metazoa; phylum Chordata; order Testudines; family Cheloniidae; genus Caretta; species Caretta caretta. The sequence continues at coordinate 840,286 of NC_134223.1, forward strand.
TGGATTGCACTCTCAGCAAATTTGTGGATGATACTAAACTGGGAGGAGTGGTAGATACACTGGAGGGGAGGGATAGGATACAGAGGGACCTAGACAAATTGGAGGATTGGGCCAAAAGAAATCTGATGAGGTTCAATAAGGATAAGTGCAGGGTCCTGCACTTAGGACGGAAGAACCCAATGCACAGCTACAGACTAGGGACCGAATGGCTAGGCAGCAGTTCTGCGGAAAAGGACCTAGGGGTGACAGTGGACGAGAAGCTGGATATGAGTCAGCAGTGTGCCCTTGTTGCCAAGAAGGCCAATGGCATTTTGGGATGTATAAGTAGGGGCATAGCGAGCAGATCGAGGGACGTGATCGTTCCCCTCTATTCGACATTGGTGAGGCCTCATCTGGAGTACTGTGTCCAGTTTTGGGCCCCACACTTCAAGAAGGATGTGGATAAATTGGAGAGAGTCCAGCGAAGGGCAACAAAAATGATTAGGGGTCTGGAACATATGAGTTATGAGGAGAGGCTGAGGGAGCTGGGATTGTTTAGCCTGCAGAAGAGAAGAATGAGGGGGGATTTGATAGCTGTTTTCAACTACCTGAAAGGGGGTTCCAAAGAGGATGGCTCTAGACTGTTCTCAATGGTATCAGATGACAGAACGAGGAGTAATGGTCTCAAGTTACAGTGGGGGAGGTTTAGATTGGATATTAGGAAAAACTTTTTCACTATGAGGGTGGTGAAACACTGGAATGCGTTACCTAGGGAGGTGGTAGAATCTCCTTCCTTAGAGGTTTTTAAGGTCAGGCTTGACAAAGCCCTGGCTGGGATGATTTAACTGGGAATTGGTCCTGCTTTGAGCAGGGGGTTGGACTAGATGACCTTCTGGGGTCCCTTCCAACCCTTATATTCTATGATTCTATGAAATAAGGGGAAAAAGTTTGAGGTACGGGGACTGGGAATTGGTCCTGCTTCGAGCAGGGGGTTGGACTAGATGACCTTCTGGGGTCCCTTACAACCCTGATATTCTATGATTCTATGATTCTATGACTCTTCAGGACTGGACTCTCCCTCTGGATGCATCTTGTGTTTCCCACCGGCAGACGCCGCTGTGCCACTCGAGAGCCACACTCAGCTTTGGTAATTATCAAGGGTTGTGGGTGTTTTACTAACCTGTTGTGGACGTGTGTCTAGGTGCTTGAGACTAAGTACAGTTTAGCTTTAAGTGAAAGCACTCGTGTTGTCCTGTTTGCGCCGCCATCTATCGGTCGGACGGCCGTGTCTCCCCTGATTTATTTCCCGACACTACCTTGCACAGAGAAAAAGTTACCAAGAGCTTTGGGTTGAAAGAACCCCAGGGAACAGAATTTGGAGGCCCCAGCGAGGATTGGTGGAGAGGAAGGAGACGGATGGTACACACAGTTTGTAGTTTGTCCATTGCAATAGGAGGTAAAAGGCGGCGGGGTGGGGTCGCTCCCTACAAGTTCCCGTGTCGCAGTTTGCGAGTTAATTTACGGATACATTCCATTACTGGGACTCAGAACTCAGGCTGATTGCCTACGCGAGTGCAGAAATTATGTCCAGAGACAGGGAACCAACTCCAGGACACAGTCCCAAAGATCAGAGCTGCCAAACCTTAACACTCTGCCAATGACACCGTGGAGAAACTGGAGTCCCCCAGATGGACCTGATTCTGACTGGCCATCAGGAAAAGTCCATCTGTCTTACTCGGAGTGGTGAGCACTGTATGTGTGTGTATTCTGTTTTGGTGATTGTTAAGAAATGGAGGTTATGTAGGATATTACTGTGTAAGGCTCTTTCACTGGTAAAAGACCCCATAAACCCGCAAAAGATTAAGCCTTGAGTCCACAGGGAAAGGGAGTTTGCGCAGAGTCCAGAGGGAATGGGTACTTGCCCGGAGCCCATGGAGGAGTAGACCCCAGAGCCCACGGAGGGGTAAAGTTAGGTGCTTTTTGCCCGGAGCCCTAGGAACTGGGGAAAAGGTGGGTGCCCTTGAATGTGAGAGTAACAGAGAATTTTGTGCTGGTAACGAATTCAGTGGAGACACTGCAGGCAGCTGAAGGGCTTTGGAGAGTCTAACACAGGAAACAATAGCAAAGTACCTGGGCCTTCTGTCAGAAAGGGTCGCTACCTATCTGGTAGAATGACCACCCAGAGCAACAAGAGAGAAAGGGAACAAAGAAAAGGGACCAGGAGGGGTGGGGGCTAGTTGAGGAACCAGCTTGCTAAATTGTTAGTGGGACAAAGCCTGTGTCCATGGGAAGGGGCGGTTCAGAGAGGAAAGCAGGATCAGGCCCAGACAAGCAGGCAGGCAACAGATAAAGAGAGTGAGAAATTAACTTTGCAGAGGCTGGAGGGAATTAAGCAGTTGAACTTTGTACAAATGTTAACAGTAAAAGCGTTATAGAAAAAGAATTCTTGGTTTCTTTGCAGCCATTCTGAAGGAAAAATGGGCCCTTTTCCAAAGGAATGCTTGTAAATAAGCCAGGCAAAAAGACAGTCTGCTTTGAATCATTTGACTGAACAATTTAGTCAAATTTGCCAAAAGAACATAAGGGGTTTCTATTGGAACTTACCTGACCCCAAATATATACCAATGTAATCTATGTATAGCTGCGTAAAAATTAAAGCAGTGTAAGGGATGTGAAGCAGAAGAGTATGCTTGTATCTGTGTGTGTGTGTGTGTGTGTGGATATACTGTGTAAGTGTGTGGAGTGTTTGGGACCAAGGCTGGTGCTCCTGGCTTGTGAAACTCTGTTTTGTGGGTTTAAGATAAATTGTTTTTTGGTTTGGTTTGGTTTAAAATAACACCACTAAAAAGCCATCTGAATCTTTCATTCAAAGTTGCAAAACTGAGAAACACGTTTTTTGCCAGACAAAGGTGACTAGTGTTGTTTGGCTTTGGTATTTAGCATTTAACCCTTAAGGTACCTCAATGCTTTCAATAGCAAATAGCAAACAGTTCAATATTTTTTTTAAAAGACCCAAGTCCTGGCTGCAGCAGGGCAGTCAAACCCAGGAGAATGGGGAGAAATTCTGGATCCTTTTTTTTTTTTTTGTAACAAAAAAGCAGGTAAGAGCTGTAGTATAAGAAGTTAAAAAAAAGACACTGCCCCGCTTGAGCAACAGCAGGGGTGAGGTGCACACACAAAAAAGAAGCAACATTAGAAACACTGAGCCTTAAAGTGGCTCTGAGTAATCAGACTGTCACTTTGAAAAAGGTTTCAGAGCAGCAGCCATGTTAGTCTGTATCCGCAACAAGAAAAGGAGGACTTGTGACACCTTAGAGACTAACCAATTTATTTGAGCATGAGCTTTCGTGAACTGAATGCATCCGATGAAGTGAGCTGTAGCTCACGAAAGCTTATGCTCAAATAAATTGGTTAGTCTCTAAGGAGCCACAAGTACTCCTTTTCTTGTTGCGGATACAGACTAACATGGCTGCTACTCTGAGACCTGTAACAAGAGTGATCAGGAAAGGTGAGCTATTACCAGCGGGGGGGGGGAGGGAACCTTTTGTAGTGATAATCAAGGTGGGCCATTCCAGCACTTTACAAGAACAGTAGGAGGGGAAATAGTTTTACTTTACCATCCACTCCCACTCTCTATTCAAGCCTAAGTTAATTGTATCCAGTTTGCAAATTAATTCCAATTCAGCAGTCTCTTGTTGGAGTCTGTTTTTGAAGTTTTTTTGTTGAAGAATTGCTACTTTTAGGTCTGTAATCGAGTGACCAAAGAGATTGAAGTGTTCTCCAACTGGTTTTTGAATGTTATAATTCTTGACATCTGATTTGTGTCCATTGATTCTTTTATGTAGAGACTGTCTGGTTTGGCCTATGTACATGGCAGAGGGGCATTGCTGGCACATGATGGCATATATCACATTGGTAGATGTGCAGGTGAACGAGCCTCTGATAGTGTGGCTGATGTGATTAGGCCCTATGATGGTGTCCCCTGAATAGATATGTGGACACAGTTGGCAACGGGCTTTGTTGCAAGGATAGGTTCCTGGGTTAGTGGTTCTGTGGTGTGGTGTGTGGTTGCTGGTGAGTATTTGCTTCAGGTTGGGGGGCTGTCTGTAAGCAAGGCCTGGCCTGTCTCCCAAGATCTGTGAGAGTGAGGGATCGTCCTTCAGGATAGGTTGTAGATCCTTGATGGTGCGTTGGAGGGGTTTTAGTTGGGGGCTGAAGGTGACGGCTAGTGGCATTGTTATTTTCTTTGTTGGGCCTGTCCTGTAGTAGGTAACTTCTGGGTACTCTTCTGGCTCTGTCAATCTGTTTCTTCACTTCAGCAGGTGGGTATTGTAGTTGTAAGAATGCTTGATAGAGATCTTGTAGGTGTTTGTCTCTGTCTGAGGGGTTGGAGCAAATGCGGTTGCATCGCAGAGCTTGGCTGTAGACAATGGATTGTGTGGTGTGGTCAGGGTGAAAGCTGGAGGCATGTAGGTAGGAATAGCGGTCAGTAGGTTTCCGGTATAGGGTGGTGTTTATATGACCATCGCTTATTAGCACCGTAGTGTCCAGGAAGTGGATCTCTTGTGTGGACTGGTCCAGGCTGAGGTTGATGGTGGGATGGAAATTGTTGAAATCATGGTGGAATTCCTCAAGGGCTTCTTTTCTATGGGTGCAGATGATGAAGATGTCATCAATATAGCGCAAGTAGAGTAGGGGCATTAGGGGACGAGAGCTGAGGAAGCGTTGTTCTAAGTCAGCCATAAAAATGTTGGCATACTGTGGGGCCATGCGGGTATCCATAGCAGTGCCGCTGATTTGAAGGTATACATTGTCCCCAAATGTGAAATAGTTATGGGTAAGGACAAAGTCACAAAGTTCAGCCACCAGGTTAGCCGTGACATTATCGGGGATAGTGTTCTTGACGGCTCGTAGTCCATCTTTGTGTGGAATGTTGGTGTAGAGGGCTTCTACATCCATAGTGGCCAGGATGGTGTTTTCAGGAAGATCACTGATGGATTGTAGTTTCCTCAGGAAGTCAGTGGTGTCTTGAAGGTAGCTGGGAGTGCTGGTAGCGTAGGGCCTGAGGAGGGAGTCTACATAGCCAGACAATCCTGCTGTCAGGGTGCCAATGCCTGAGATGATGGGGCGCCCAGGATTTCCAGGTTTATGGATCTTGGGTAGCAGATAGAATATCCCAGGTCGGGGTTCCAGGGGTGTGTCTGTGCAGATTTGCTCTTGTGATTTTTCAGGGAGTTTCTTGAGCAGATGGTGTAGTTTCTTTTGGTAACTCTCAGTGGGATCAGAGGGTAATGACTTGTAGAAAGTGGTGTTGGAGAGCTGCCGAGCAGCCTCTTGTTCATATTCTGACCTATTCATGATGACGACAGCACTTCCTTTGTCAGCCTTTTTGATTATGATGTCAGAGTTGTTTCTGAGGCTGTGGATGGCATTGTGTTCCGCATGGCTGAGGTTATGGGGCAAGTGATGCTGCTTTTCCACAATTTCAGCCATGTACATTGGCGGAAGCACTCTGTGTTGAAGTCCAGTCTGCTGTCTCGACCTTCAGGAGGAGTCCACCTAGAATCCTTCTTTTTGTAGTGTTGATAGGGAGGTCTCTGTGGATTAGTATGTTGTTCAGAGGTGTGTTGGAAATATTCCTTGAGTCGGAGACATCAAAAATAGGATTCTAGGTCACCACAGAACTGTATCATGTTCGTGGGGGTGGAGGGGCAGAAGGAGAGGCCCCAAGACAGGACAGATTCTTCTGCTGGGCTAAGAGTATAGTTGCATAGATTAACAATATTGCTGGGTTGGTTAAGGGAACCACTGTTGTGGCCCCTTGTGGCATGTAGTACTTTAGATAGTTTAGTGTCCTTTTTCTTTTGTAGAGAAGCAAAGTGTGTGTTGTAAATGGTTAAGTAGGTTGTGTTTTCTTTTTCAGTTCTCTGTGTGTTTTGGAAGCAGAAGTTGAAAATGAAAAGAAATCAAAACTCAGGTGGAAGTTGATTGTGTCCCCTTTTAAGAGAGGGTCTCTGACCTGCTGATGGCTTTGGATCCAAAAGCAAGCCAGAAAGTGTCTGTGAAAATGCAAATTACCTTACTGATAGAGGAAGGTGGAAAAAGAAGTCAAACCTAAAAAGCCAAGGAAAGTGTGGGCCCCTTACTGAATGAGGGAGGCAACCTAGTGACAGAGGATGTGGAAAAAGCTAATGTACTCAATGCTTTTTTTGCCTCTGTCTTCACTAACAAGGTCAGCTCCCAGACTGCTGCGCTGGGCATCACAACATGGGGAGTAGATGGCCAGCCCTCTGTGGAGAAAGAGGTGGTTAGGGACTATTTAGAAAAGCTGGATATGCACAAGTCCATGGGGCTGGACGAGTTGCATCTGAGAGTGCTAAAGGAATTGGCGGCTGTGATTGCAGAGCCATTGGCCATTATCTTTGAAAACTCGTGGCGAACGGGGGAAGTCCCAGATGACTGGAAAAAGGCTAATGTAGTGCCAATCTTTAAAAAAGGGAAGAAGGAGGATCCTGGGAACTACAGACCAGTCAGCCTCACCTCAGTCCCTGGAAAAATCATGGAGCAGGTCCTCAAAGAATCAATCCTGAAGCACTTAGAGGAGAGGAAAGTGATCAGGAACAGTCAGCATGGATTCACCAAGGGAAGGTCATGCCTGACTAATCTAATCGCCTTCTATGATGAGATTACTGGTTCTGTGGATGAAGGGAAAGCAGTGGATGTATTGTTTCTTGACTTTAGCAAAGCTTTTGACACGGTCTCCCACAGTATTCTTGTCAGCAAGTTAAAGAAGTATGGGCTGGATGAATGCACTATAAGGTGGGTAGAAAGCTGGCTAGATTGTCGGGCTCAACGGGTAGTAATCAATGGCTCCATGTCTAGTTGGCAGCCGGTGTCAAGTGGAGTGCCCCAGGGGTCGGTCCTGGGGCCGGTTTTGTTCAATATCTTCATAAATGATCTGGAGGATGGTGTGGATTGCACTCTCAGCAAATTTGCGGATGATACTAAACTGGGAGGAGTGGTAGATACGCTGGAGGGGAGGGATAGAATACAGAAGGACCTAGACAAATTGGAGGATTGGGCCAAAAGAAATCTGATGAGGTTCAATAAGGATAAGTGCAGGGTCCTGCACTTAGGACGGAAGAACCCAATGCACAGCTACAGACTAGGGACCGAATGGCTAGGCAGCAGTTCTGCGGAAAAGGACCTAGTGGTGACAGTGGACGAGAAGCTGGATATGAGTCAGCAGTGTGCCCTTGTTGCCAAGAAGGCCAATGGCATTTTGGGATGTATAAGTAGGGGCATAGCGAGCAGATCGAGGGACGTGATTGTTCCCCTCTATTCGACATTGGTGAGGCCTCATCTGGAGTAGTGTGTCCAGTTTTGGGCCCCACACTTCAAGAAGGATGTGGATAAATTGGAGAGAGTCCAGCGAAGGGCAACAAAAATGATTAGGGGTCTGGAACACATGACTTATGAGGAGAGGCTGAGGGAACTGGGATTGTTTAGTCTGCAGAAGGGAAGAATGAGGGGGGATTTGATAGCTGCTTTCAACTACCTGAGAGGTGGTTCCAGAGAGGATGGTTCTAGACTATTCTCAGTGGTAGAAGAGGACAGGACAAGGAGTAATGGTCTCAAGTTGCAGTGGGGGAGGTTTAGGTTGGATATTAGGAAAAGCTTTTTCACTAGGAGGGTGGTAAAACACTGGAATGCGTTACCTAGGGAGGTGGTAGAATCTCCTTCCTTAGAAGTTTTTAAGGTCAGGCTTGACAAAGCCCTGGCTGGGATGATTTAATTGGGGATTGGTCCTGCTTTGAGCAGGGGGTTGGACTAGATGACCTCCTGAGGTCCCTTCGAACCCTGATATTCTATTATTCTATGATTCTATGATTCTAAGTGAGGGACAGGTTAACCCTAAGTAGGAAAAATATTATTTTTGTGTGTGTATGAAGTGCTGAAATCTGAAGTTTTTAATAGATTTGATGTTAATATTAAACATTGGGATAAATTTAATGTTAAGAAGAACCCCTGTAACAATAGATAGTGTGAATGATTTTTGAAAAAACCTTTAAGGTCATATGGTAATGATGTTTCTCAGCTATTACCTGTGAATACACTTAAAACTTAGCACAGCAGAAAGAATATTACAAACTTGGTCTGCTGTATAAGAAGAAAAACTGAGGCACACCACCTCATGAATTTAATAACTGAACAGTGGGATAATTTCCCCATAACCCTTAAAAGATAGGAGCCATTGAAACCTAGCCTGCCCATAGAACAAAAACACAGGAAAGTGTGAGGGTAATTCCTCTGTTTTGGCTGCAATACGGTCTTGGGATGCATCAGGCAAGGTATTTGCAGTAGAGATAAGGAGGTGTTAGTACCATTATACAAGACACTGGTGAGACCTCACCTGGAATACTGTGTGCAGTTCTGGTCTCCCATGTTTAAGAAGGATGAATTCAAACTGGAACAGGTACAGAGAAGGGCTACTAGGATGATCCGAGGAATGGAAAACCTGTCTTATGAAAGGAGACTCAAGGAGCTTGGCTTGTTTAGCCTAACCCAAAGAAGGTTGAGGGGAGATATGATTGCTCTCTATAAATATATCAGAGGGATAAATACCAGGGAGGGAGAGGAATTATTTAAGCTCCGTACCAATGTGGACAAAAGAACAAATGGATATAAACTGGCCATCGGGAAGTTTAGACTTGAAATTAGACGAAGGTTTCTAACCATCAGAGGAGTGAAGTTCTGGAACAACCTTCTGAGGGGAGCAGTGGAGGCAAAAGGCCTATCTGGCTTCAAGACTAAGCTTGATAAGTTTATGGAGGGGAAGGTATGATGGGATAGCCGAATTTTGGCAATTAATTCATCTTTGACTATTAGCAGTGAATATACCCAATGGCCTGTGATGGGATGTTAGATGGGGTCGGGAAGGAATTGTCCTCCAGGGCAGATTGGCCATCTCTTTCCTCTTCCTCCACCCACCCCACCCCATCTCTTTCCTCTTCCTCCACCCACCCCACCCCATCTCTTTCTCCCTGGTCTCTGTGGCTGGCTCTGTCCCCACCTGCCCTCAGCCTCATGCAATATGAATGGGCCCTTTCCACATTTGAAGGGAAGAGGTTTCTTAGCCCATTTTACACCAGGGCTTGAAACCTCCCTCCCAGGCTTTTCAGTCTCTGTTCGGTCAAATGAGCCAGGCTTGAAATATTCTGACTGACAGTCCTGTGCTGCACGGTGGTTTATTGGAGCTCCAGCACAGCCGGTGTGTGGCCGCCACGCCCTTGGTTGGTGCAGGGCGGGATTAAGACCTTTAGAGGCCCTGAGCACTGAAAAGATTATGGTGCCCCCCATACGTTATTTAAAATAAAAACAATACTATACCATAAAATACAAGGTTATTTTTCAAAATGACACAAAACTTACACGTATGCTGAAATTAAAATAGCTTCTTTCTAGATTTTCTGATTGCAAAATTCTGGATAAGTTCATCGAAGCTGACTTGACGAAGCATGTCCGCTTCCATACACAATAGAGAAAGTGAATCAAGTCTGTTCTGACACATTGTTCTCTGAGGGTTTTTTATTCTTTCCAGCTGAGAAAAGGAGCGTTCTGCAGAGCAGTTAGTTATCATCAACGTTAGAAACATACGTCGTGCGATCGCTACATTGGGAAATACACGTTGTATTCTGTCTTTCAATATTGTGTCATGAAGATCAATGTGACTGAATTTCATTTTTCCTATTTCATTAAACTTTGTGCCCGTATAACAATGGAACTGCCGTACTTCTCCACAGAGATTCATGTTCAAGTCAACAGGGTATGAGTCAACTAGCTTTTGGGAACCTTGTGAATATTGTTCGTCAGATAAGTCCATAGCCTTTAGAAAAGAAAATCTACTTGATACTTCTTTGTACACTTCACCTCTCCTCTTCAAATGAGCTTCAAGTGTATCAATTATAGGGTAGTAAGTAGATACGCAAAATTTATCTCTAGGATTCAATGCTGTTTCTGTTGCCCTGCTATCATTTGCTTGTTTTTTCCTGATTCACTTGCGTGACTGGGCTTCTTTGTAGTTAGTATCAGGCAAGATATCTTTTGATATGTCTTCAAATCTTTTGAAATCATTCTTCAAAGTGTGTAAGTGGTCTGCTAATGATTGACAGAGGTCTGCACATGTTTTCAAATCCAATTCTTTTTCTTGGAGAGCTTGACTTGTGTGGTCAAAGTGTTGTAAAATTTCATTCATCATGGTCAACATGAATACAAACTCTAGTTCTTGCATCTTGTTTGCGATGTTTTCTGCCTCTCGTATAGTTTCTCCTTTTTGTGATTGGTCTTCAGCTATACTTTCTAATGCATCCACAATCTTTGAGTAGGGCTCCAGAATTGCACTTGTTGCCACTGCATATGCCTCCCAGTGAGTATTAGAAAGAGATTTCAACACACGATCATTGCCCAAATATGTTTCAAGAACTGCCCATTGGTGTGTTGAGGCAGAGAAAAATGTATAAAGTAACTAAACTGTTGAGAAAAAACTTACTGCCACTGGACAACAATCAACAGCACTGAGGCCAACAAGATTGAGAGAGGGTGCAGCTCACGGTATGAATATGGCATATTTGTTCTGTTCTAAAAGCTTCTTCTGCATTCCTTGATAACGCCCTGACATTTTGGCAGCGTTGTCATAAGATTGACCTCTGCACTTTGAGAAATCTGTTTTGCAAACTTGGCACAGATAATGCAGTACTTGATTTGCCATTTCTTCACTAGCGTGGCTTTTCAAATTGGGGAATGTTATAAATTGTTCAACTGGTTTTCCATCTGTGGGAGACACATATTTCATTTTCAAAAAAAATTCTCAATTTTTCTGGTGCCCCCTGCTTTGCTGGTGCCCTAAGCACGTGCTTAGTCTGCCTATTGGGTAATCCAGCCCTGGGTCCGTGGCTGCAAGAGGCAGAGAGCCCACTGGCCATGGGATCCAGCTCCCCACTCATGGGGGAGCAGTCCTGACTCTAGGCCATTTGCTGCCCAAGGCAAACTGGACAGTGTCTGACCCCACCCCCACAACAGCTGCTGCCACCCGGATCAGTCACTGGATGGTGCCAGCGGTGCTCTCTGCAGTGGAGCAGGGCCCTGGATTTCACATCGGTGGTGGCTGACGGAGAGGACATCACTGCCTCCAACCCAGACTCTGAGCGCTGCACAGGCCTGCCATGCAAGGGGCCATGCGCTTGAATTCTGAGCTCCAGCGGGGGCGGGGGAGTGTGTGACAGCCAAGCTGGCATGGAGCCTGTGGGCATTCCCCAAATATCCTCCCCCCTGAGTGAGTGCAGAACCCCAGGGAGGGTGGGGTGAGTGTGAAAACTATGCGGGGGTAGAATAAATGAAGGATGGGGGGGGCAGAGCCACTCACCCCTGTGCGCAGCTGGCATGGCATAGCCGTGTATACATGGGGCTCCTTGTGGAATGCAAACAGTTACCCCTTTCCATTGCAGCACCTCTATGGCTGAGCTTGGTTGTCCCAGCCCCTCTTATGCACCAAATAATTACCAAGCACCTTCAGATATTGACATGAAAAGGCTCCGCCACGAGGGAGTGCACTGCGTTATGTGTGAACCGACCAAACAGCCATTTGCCATACTTAGCAAGCAGAAACGTGTGAAATGCATGGTTGTGTTATGCACAAAGATGCTTTCTTAAAGGGACACCCCTGCCACTCTGTTCCCACGGACTTTGTGACCTACTTTAAAACCACAAGAATTCATCCGGATCTCAGTTTTGTTTCAGTTTTAGATCCATCCTCATGCCCATATGAAATTCAAAGATCTCCTGGTTTATGTAGGACTTAAGGTGTCTTGTGCACCCCCTGCTGGCAGCGCAACACAAGTTCCTTAGCTGTTCTCAGGGCTGGCTGTTGATTACTGTCCCAGTGCCGCTCTCCCTTTGGGACAGAGGTGAGAATGGCAAACAGCCAGTGCTGGTAAGGAAAGAAAGTTTATTTTTTCAGCTGCCAAGAGAGTGTAATTAACAAGGGAGGATATAGCTCAGATGTCCTAGATATTGCCCCTTTAACTGGTCTCCACTCCCTGTGTCTGCAATTTCATGAAAAAAAGCTGTGGTTTGGTGCATTGCAAATATATTCACATTAATTTTTCGAGCCCTAATGGTGCATCTGATGCTATCTGTTTAGAATTTTATACCTTCTGGCTCTGCCCTATAGATCTGCAGAGGCTTGAGGGGATGTCACTTAATGTGATGTGCTGTTTTCGAGAATTGCCTTCCCCGTATGTCCACGTGGCCTGTCAAACACTTTTCTTCAGTCTGTCTGCTTGTGTCAGCAGCAGGGTATGTTGTGGAGGTTGCTCTGTATTGATTTACCTGAGTTCCCCATGCAGAGGGTTCGGGAGAGGTGCTCGCTCACTGCAGAGGGCCTGGATGTTCTTGCTGTTTTACAAATTGCTAAGTTTGAAGAAAAATGCCTCTCCTTGAAGAAATAAGCATATATATGTCTCTGAGCCCTTTTAAGACCGATGCTATAATAACTAGTCCTGCTATAATGCCTTCCATTTGTAAAGTCACCAGCTATACTGGACAGTTCCAGTTTTTCATATAGTACAGGGATTTCTTTCAGGAGGCTTTCAGAAGACTGCATAGTCCAGTGGAGATCAAAGTTGTTTCTTCCTCTGCTGCTTGGCTGAGTCACTTCACTTCCCTTTTCCGCATCTGTTTGCTGTTTAGGGTTTGTTGCACTGGTTACACTTAAATTGGTTTTAAACCTGTTTAGTTAAACTGGTGCAAAACCCCATGTGAATCCTTTTATTTCAGTTTAAAAGCAGTTTATTCAGTTTAGCGTCAGCTTAGAATCAAATGTAGAGGAATCCTAAACTAGTTGTCAGTTGATTTAAGGCCTTGTCTACATTGCCAAGTTTACAAAACAGTGGAGGCGTACACACAGCAAAGCCACTTTTGCCAATGGAACGCCTCATTTCAACAACATAATAAAACCACCTCCAAGAGAGTCATAAGGCTTTTTATGCAAAAGTTTTATTGCTAAAGTGCCAGTGTAGACACAGTGCTTGATTTTATTGCTGTAATTGACCTCCGGACGGTGTCCCACAATGCCCATCCTGAGCACTCTGGTCAGCAGTTCCAACTCTACTGCCAAGTAAACAAGCTTCCAGCCTCCCCTTTTAAAGCCCTGGGAATTTTGAAATTCCCCTTCCTGTTTGCTTCGTGTAGAGAGCTCCCATTGCATCTTCCGAGGTGACCATGGTGGCTCCATGCAGCAAATGTTCTCTCACTTGGACCAGTACAGAGCTACTGGATCTGCTCAGTATTTGGGGATAGGAGGCTGTCCAGTCCCAGCTGCATTCCAGCTGTAGGAATTTCGATACCTAAGGCCAGATTTCACGCAGCTTGCATGAAAAGGGCTATGACAGGGACATGGTGCAGTGCAAAGCAAAGGTGAAGAAGCTGAGGAATGTGTACCAGAATGTAAGGGAGGCAAACCATTGCTCCGGTGCTGTGCTCCAGGCCTGCCGTTTTATAAGGAGTTGGATGCTATGCTAGGTGGCGACCCCACCTCAACCACGAGCACTGTTGGTACTTCGGCCTGGCTGGAGCTGATGGAAACTAGACCTGACCCAGGGAAGGAAGTCATTGATGAAGAGATGGAGGCGGAGGATGTGGAGCCCATGGTGGCCTCGCCTAGTGCTGCGTGCAGTCAGGAGCTCTTCTCCACTCTGGAGGTGTCTAGCTAGTCTCTGCAGTTGCTCTCCAGTGAGCAAGAAGCTGGAGAGGAGACCCATAGTAAGTAGAATCATAGAATATCAGGGTTGGAAGGGACCTCAGGAGGTCATCTAGTCCAACCCCCTGCTCAAAGCAGGACCAAGCCCCAACTAAATCATCCCAGCCAGGGCTTTGTCAAGCCTGACCTTAAAAACCTCAAAGGAAGGAGATTCCACCACCTCCCTAGGTAATGCGTTCCAGTGTTTCACCACCCTCTAGTGAAAAAGTTTTTCTTAATATCCAACCTAAACCTCCCCCACTGTAACTTGAGACCATTACTCCTTGTTCTGTCATCAGCTACCACTGAGAACAGTCTAGATCCATCCTCTTTGGAACCCCCTTTCAGGTAGTTGAAAGCAGCTATCAAATCCCCCCTCATTCTTCTCTTCCGCAGACTAAACAATCCCAGTTCCCTCAGCCTCTCCTCATAAGTCATGTGTTCCAGACCCCTAATCATTTTTGTTGCCCTCCGCTGGACTCTTTCCAATTTTTCCACATCCTTCTTGTAGTGTGGGGCCCAAAACTGGACACAGGACTGCAGATGAGGCCTCACCAATGTTGAATAGCGGGGAACGATCACATCCCTCGATCTGCTGGCAATGCCCCTACATATACATCCCAAAATGCCATTGGCCTTCTTGGCAACAAGGGCACACTGTTGATTCATATCCAGCTTCTCATCCACTGTAACCCCTAGGTCCTTTTCTGCAGAACTGCTGTCTAGCCATTCGGTCCCTAGTCTGTAGCTGTGCATGGGATTCTTCCGTCCTAAGTGCAGGACTCTGCACTTGTCCTTGTTGAACCTCATCAGATTTCTTTTGGCCCAATCCTCTAATTTGTCTAGGGCCCTCTGTATCCTATCCCTACTGTCCAGCGTATCTACCTCTCCTCCCAGTTTAGTGTCATCTGCTTTGTGAAGTGCAGAGGTGGTTTGAGGGCACAGAAATGTAGGAAGGTGGCTTTGTTTTTGTGTGCTGGGCATTTCCCCGTGCAGCCAAGTAGCACTGCAGAACGGGATGTTGATGCACACCGGGATTTCATGGGAATCCTCTGGAGCGCTGCTTCCTAAACTTGTTCCACCGCTTGTGCGGGGAAAGCCCCTGCTGGGCCAGGCCAGTTTGTTTACCTGCCGCGTCCGCAGGTTTGGCCGATCACGGCTCACGGTGGCCGCGGTTTGCTGCTCCAGGCCAATGGGAGCTGCTGGAAGTGGCGGTCAGTACGTCCCTCAGCCCACGCCGCTTCCAGCAGCTCCCATTGGCCTGGAGCAGCGAACCGGGGCCACTGGGAGCCGCGATGGGCCAAACCTGCGGATGCGGCAGGTAAACAAACCGGCCCAGCCCGCCATGGGCTTTCCCTGCACAAGCGGTGGAACAAGTTTGGGAACCACTGTTCTAGAGAGATCTCTAGGAAATTTTCCTTGAGGTACTCGCCCATCCTCTGCCAGAGGTTCCTTGGCAGAGCTGCTTTGTTCCTTCCCTTATTGAAGGACACTTTCCTGCGCCATTCTGCAATCACTTGGGCAGGGACCAAAGTGGCACACAGGCGAGCAGCAGAGGGACTGGGGCAGAAGCTGCAAGCATGTAGTAAACACACCCTTGCTCCCCTGCTTTCCCTCAGGAGTGAGATATCTGCCACAATGACCCTCACCTGTGGAAAAGGGTGGGAAAGTTTAGAGTATTACTCCCCACAATAAGTGCCCCATGACCCTTTCACATTGCTTTTCTCCAGTGCACAAAGTCCCCCGCCCCTGGATACACTCACCATGCTTGGGGTGTTTGCCGGCATGTGTGCTTGTGAAGGGTCAGTGAGAAAGTGGTAGGTGTGTTACCAGCAGCGTATTTTAGTGCAGTGTTTCAATGCTGTACATGTACTGAACAATTGTAGCTCCCTCTCAAGTTCACTGGCCCAGTACGAGGTTGTTCAAGATAGGGAAGCCTGCCTTGCGACTTTTTACACAACGTTGAGAAACTGGGCCTGAGGCTCCTTTGTATGTTCTGCATTGTGTGTCAGTGTGTTCTCTTCAGACCAGGCCCACTCTGACAAACCTCCAGGGACATCGGCTCATGCTCCCAGCTCCATCAATGCTGAGACCTCCTGCTGGGGGAGCGGGGGGACAGAGGGAAGATCCTGGCAGGAACCAGGAAGTTCTCCCAACATGTCACAGTTTGTAATCCACAACTTGTAGTTCCCAGGGCTGCTGATGAAGCACACTGGACCTTGGGCTATACCCTTCCCCCACTTATTGAAAGGGCAACCTTGTCCCTTTCCTTAGTCAAAAACCTCTCAGGTTGAATATCACATGCTACCCCCCCCCCCTTTTTTCAATGTTTCCAAGAATTTCCTGCTGCACATTGCCCCACAGCAGCACTGGCCAAACCCCAGGTCTCTGCTCCTCTTTCATCAGGCAGCCCACTGTTCCAAATTGAGCCGGACAGGTGCCCTTTGCTGTCTTGTTGAGCACCGAGGAGCTGGTGAACTATCTCTGGGCAGCTCTCCAATCTGGTCCCACTCTGTCTGCCCTTCTCCAATCCAATTAGGTTCATTCATACTCTCCTCAGTTTGGTTGGTCTCCTCTGTGGTCCCCATGGTCTGGTCAGGCTCCTCCAGGCAGAAGCAGATTTACCGTGAAACAAACCGTGCAGTGGCATGGGGCCCCCAGTGACAGGGGACCCCAAAATGCGGGCCAAATCTGACAAATGACTGAATTTAATAAGCATTGCAAGTCGCAAAGCGGTCCAGGCTTTCTGCATTCTGAAGACTTATTCTGCAAATTGTGCTCTAAACATGTTTTTTTGAGGTAGTCTAGCAAAGGTTTTGCTTCTCCATTTTTTTGCTGTCTCCGCAATAGCATAACAGCAACTAAGGGAAATTGTCATTTGCCAATCAAAGTCTGTCTGCTTGACCAATTATCCAGTTGAACAAAAGCACCCTCCCCCGCACTTTGCTTACACACGACAAATCATGGGCATGGTTGCAGAGTCTGGATGAGCTCTCCCCTGACATCCAGTGGTGAGCTGTGGAAAAAGACTTCAAAAGCTGATCTTGTTTGCGTGGACACACCCACCCTGCCTAGGTGCTCAGCATGATGGGATTGCTTGCCCAAATGATCACTTGTGGCTGGTGTTGGATCCCCAGTCTCCTTGTTATTGCGGCAGGAGTAATAAAGGATTGCTATCCTTTTTGTGTGAACCGAGGGAAGAAGAACTGTACCTCGCATACCCCGATGGAGGGACTCATCCTCAACTGAATATCGCTTGCTAGGCAGGGGACATGGGTTCCCGAGTCCAGAGAGTTGAGAGAGTGTGGGTGAGGAAAGTGCTCCTGCCCAAGATACTATTTTGCTCTCTATGGTATAATAGAAGAGCTAATTTAGACTCAATTGACAGTCTTGTTATATGCTGTAGAACTGAAGTCACTGATGCTTAGGTCTAAGTATTAGACTTACTTTAGGACAGCACCTATTACAAGAGGCTGCCCAGTGTGCCTTAGCAATAAGGCTCTCCAGCTGAGATTTATGTTAAGTGTGGGGGTGGCCCCTGAAGATGTCTTGGTGAGTGGGCAGCTGGTGGAGAGGCATGGCAAGTGGCTAGCAGGGTACCTGGTGGAGAGGTGTGGCTAGCAGGGTGGCTGGTGGAGTGGGCCAGAGCAGAGCCCTGTAGAGGCATGGCAATCAGCCATTGGGGCAATGAGTGAGTACCCGAGCAGTGCAGTGTGTAAGGTGCCTACTTACCCCCCATCCCTGCCTTCCACTCAAGGTGGGAGGTGAACTCTGCAGATGAACCTCTGAACTCTGGGCTGCACTGGCCAAAGACAGCAACTGTGATTAGGGACAGGCACGTTAAAGGGACTTTTGGGTTGCTGGACTTAAGACCCTGAGGGGAAAAGGGCACTTCCCAGCATACTTGGGGGTGGGTCTTTTGCTCATGGTTTGTGTTTATGAGCCCTAGTTGTGGTGTTTTCCCAAATTAATACTGAGTTAATTCCCTCTGTAGTGACTTGATGGTTGTCCTGGGAATTAGCTCTTCAGCTTCTGGAGCACCCTCTGCAGGCCAATGTCCCACTTGCCTCAGGCCCCTGTGTCTCTCCCGGACCCCGGTTCTCCTTATCTCAGGGTTCTCCCCTCTGCAATACCCCCACAGTCTCTGGGTCTCCCCTCCCAGGGGAACCCCCACCCTCTATCCCCACCTTGCCTCAGTGGCTACAGCCAGTCACTATCTAGCCCCCACTCACTGGGGCAGACTGCAGTCTGTAAACCACTCATCATCGGCAAGGAAAGTTTGGACCTGCTGCTTTTGCCTAACCCTGGGCTGCCCCTCTGCAGCCCCAGTACCTGCTATGGGCCTTCAGCAAGGCCTGCAGCCTGGGGGTTCTCCAGGCAGGAACTCTCCAGCTCCTCTCAAGTACCCTGCTCAGCTCCCAGGCAACCAGGTCCTTCTCTCTCTACAGCTAGAGAGAGTCTGAGTCAGCTCCTGGCTCACTGCCCTTTTATAGGGCCAGGTGTGGCCTGATTAAGGCATGGCCCCAGCTGTGGGTGCTTCCCCAATCAGCCGAGCCTATTGGCTCCCCAGGGCTGTTTTAACCCCTTCAGGGACAGAGCGGGTGACCACCCCGCTACACCCTCCTTTTATTGAAAGTTTTTGCTACACAGACTCTGTGCTTGTGAGAGAAGTATGATCTCTTAGAGGTCCCCAGGGGGTGGTGTGTGTGATGGGTTGGATCACAGAAACCCCCTTGGAGGCTGCCAACTGATGTTCCCAGACTACTTCTGCTCCTGCTTTCCTGCCCTGTCAGCTTAGGACTTCAGTGCCCTGCCTGGTTTGGGCAAGACCCTCTAGCCTGCTGCAAACCCAGACCCAGGCCTGAACCACGTCCCCTAACAGCTGTAGGCTTAACTGAAAGCAGCTTACAGAAGTGTTCCTGTCTTTAACACTCAGATGCCCAACTGCCAATGAGATCCAAACCCTAAATAAATCTGTTTTACCCTGTATTAAGCTTGTACAGGGTAAACTCATAAATTATCCGCCCTCTATAACTCTAACAGAGAGATATTCACAGCTGTTTCCCCCCATCTCCCAGGTATTAATACATACTCTGGGTTAATTAATAAGTAAAAAGTGATTTTATTAAATACAGAAAATAGGATTTAATTGGTTCCAAGTAGTAACAGACAGAACAAAGTGAACTACCAAGCAAAATAAAATAAAACACAGAAGTCTAAGTCTAGTACAGTAATAAAGCCGAATACAGATAAAATCTCACTCTTAGAGGTGTTTCAATAAGTTTCTTTCACAGACTGGACACCTTCCTAGTCTGGGCACAATCCTTTCCCCTGGTACAGCGCTTGTTCCAGCTCAGGTGGTAGCTAGGGGATTCCTCATGATGGCTCCCTCCTTGTTCTGTTCCACCCAATTATATGTGGGAATCCTTTGTCCCTCTCTGGGTTTCCACTCCTAGTTCTCAATGGAAAAGCACCAGGTTAAAGACAGATTCCAGGTCAGGTGACATGATCACATGTCCTGTGAGACCCCAAGACCTTCATTCCTCCCAGCCTGACTCACAGGAAGGCCTGCCTGCAAACAGAGCCATCCACAGTCAATTGTCCTGGCTGCTGGGAGCCATCAAGGTTCCAAACCACCATTAATGGCCCATACTTTGCATAATTACAATAGGCCCTCAGAGTTATATTTCATATTTCTAGTTTCAGGTACAAGAGTGATACATTTATACAAATAGGATGACCACACTCAGTAGATTATAAACTTTGTAATGATACCTTACAAGAGACCTTTTGCATGAAGCATATTCTAGTTACATTATATTCACACTCATTAGCATATTTTTATAAAATCACATAGACTGCAATGTCACAGTGTGTAATTGTCCCAGGTCACTGGGTGGGGGCTCGAGCCAGTTTTGTAATATATTGTTGAAAAGGAACCCCTAGATACTGAACCGGTCTCTCGTTGCTGCTGGCTTCACCTGGCAGAAGGGTTACATATGTAGTGGTTCAAAATCCCGTTTTTACAGAGCCTGATAAAAATGTGGGATTAACTATGTTAAACCTAATTGAGAAGTCCAGAACCAACCCAGGCCCCCCTTGGCTAGGCCCCTGCTCTTTCAGACATTTTTAATCTGCCTAAAATCAAGGTCAGTTTTTTAGCAATAATGAAGTGACACTAAGAGTCTGGCAGTCAAAAAAGCAAAAAAATGAAGGCGAGGCAAGAAGATTAAGCTAAACAAAAAGACAGTTTGCCATTGTATTTTAAAAAGCTTGAAATATTGAATAGTGGACATTCATCAAAAAGTAGGGGCGAGGAAACATCTGAATTATCTGATCATTTGCCGAGTTGTGGGGATACCACAACAACTGCAAAAGTTAAACAAGTGGACTCTGAAGTGACAATGGAACTACAAAATATTGGTAATTTTGTCGAAGTAAGGGAAAAAACCTACCGAAGACATTGCATTATGGCCAAAATCTGTTTCATTGGCTATGATAGAATATTTCTTAGTAAATAAACCAAAAAACATAGGTAATATGGAAAATTTGAGAAAAGAGTATGAGGTTGCAGGATGAAAGCAATTTAGAGGTCTTCATGAGTCCAATTTTCTGAGGATGAAAAAAATGGCATGACAGAAATGAGAATTTGGTTGATTTTTTCGGAAACCACTAAGGCAGTCTACTCTTATGATTGCAAATTATTCCCTGACCATAGTAAAGGAAAACAAACATTCATCGGTGGGCACTCTAATTGGAGAAATGTTGCAAGACATATTGCTGATCATGAAACTTCCCATACTCATATTAATGCTACGTGTTAGTTTGTTCCAAGGTGTAAATTATCTGGAAGAATTGATTCTGTGTTATTGGCTCAGGAGTGAAAAGGAGTGTTCTGATTGGAGGAAAGTGCTGAGATGTGTTGTTGCCATGGTCAAACTGCTGTCTTCTTTGGGACTACCTCTAAGAGGACATGATGAGTCATCATTGCCAAATCAAAAAGGTAATTTTTAACCTGCCTTGAATATCTTAGTGAATTTGACGATTTTCTCAGAGAACAATTGAAAAATTATCAGTATTGTGGCCCCGGAAAGACCAACCTTTTAACACACCAAACCTACGATGAATTCATCACTATAATGGCAGAGTGGCTCAGAAACCAATGCACTGATGTATTAAAGGATGCCAAGTACTATTCCAGAATAGTCGATTCAGCACCAGATGTGAGTCATGTAGACCAATTAACATCAATTTTAAGATATGTGACCGGGAATGGTGAAGCTGTAGAGTGATTTCTTTGTTTTGTCCTGCTAAAATCCCATACCTTGAATGTCTGGAGACAACGGTTTAGAAATCATTGCAAATTTAGGTTTGGACATCAAAAAATGTCCTGGGCAGAGCTTTGATAAAGCCGCAAATATGGCAGGAAAATATTCAGGTCGACAGGCAAGACTGAACGATGCAAGCCCCTCTGCTTTATTCATACCACGTTCCAGCCATTCCTTAAATTTTATCTGCGACGCTGCTACTGAATCTTGTGAGGGAGCTACACATTTTTTTGACTTTGTTCAAAACGTGTGTGTCCTTTTTCCGGTTTCCACGCACCAGTGGACTATGCTACAATCACACTTGGAGCAGATGAGTGAAAAACATTTGACAGTCAAAAGAATTTGTAACACGAGGTGGTCTGCTCGTGCACATGCTGTTTTGGCTTTGAAAATAAGTTATGATGTGTAACAAAGTTCCTCCTCTGCCTTGGTGGGTCTTGTGCTTATTGGCGGATTTGCTCTCCTTGGAGCTTCACGGCAGCCCTCAGCTGGGCCGTTTTTCTGAACCCACAGTCCAGCTCGACGACTCCTGTGTCTGACCAGGAGTTGGTGGGATGGGGGGGAACCCAGGCCCGCCCTCTACTCCGGGTTCCAGCCCAGGGCCCTGTGGAATACAGCTGTCTAGAGTGCCTCCTGGAACAGCTGTGTGACAGCTACAACTCCCTGGGCTACTTCCCCATGGCCTCCTCCCAGCCCCTTCTTTATCCTCACCACAGGACCTTCCTCCTGGTGTCCGATGATGCTTGTACCCCTCAGTCCTCCGACAGTATGGGTTCTCACTCTCAGCTCCTAGTGCCTCTTGCTCCCAGCTCCTTTCACGCGCACCACAAACTGCAGTGAGCTCCTTTTTAAACCCAGGTGCCCTGATTATCCCGCCTTAATTGATTCTAGCAGCTTCTTGATTGCCTGCCGGTGTTCTAATCAGCCTGTCTGTCTTAATTGTCTCCAGAAGGTTCCTAATTGTTCTGGAATCTTCCCTGTTGGGAAACGGAACGTCCTTTGCTTGCTCCTTAGCTATCTGCTTTCTATTCTTTCCTAAAGCCCCCTGGACTGGATTTTTCTTACTTTTTGAACCTGCCTTAGTTTTCCCCTCTGACCGGGCCAGATGCTTTTTGCTTTGTTTTGATTTTTGTTATTTTTTTCTTCTTGCCGTTTACATGCTGGTCGGCCTTCAGCTTGCCGCCAGCACCCGCCCCACCCACGCCTGCTTTCTGGTGCAGCTATTTGCCTCAGCTGAGCCCCCCGGAGGAGGGGGGGAAGATTGCCGATTTTGCTATCCGGAGGGAGGAGTGGAAACCCCCAGACCCAGCCGTTTTGCTGGCAGCTCAGATTTTACTCCTTATCTTTTACAACATTCTCAGCATGCCGAAAGCCTTGGAACACAGCCAACACAGCTGGAGAAGAAGATTTCAGAAGACAGGAGAAATAACCCAGGGAAGCTACAAATCATAGTGAAGGGGGCTGTAAGACAGTAATTTTCTGAATTATACTCTTGTGGGGGGGAGTTTGACTGGGGTCCCTTCCAACCCTTCCAACCCTGATATTCTATGATTCTATGATTCTATGACTGTGGTTTACTTGCGTTTGTGGCAGCACAGGGGGTGTGGCAAGGAGCTGCCCCCAATCCATTGGTGCCCCTAACCCCCCCCCACCATTACTACAACTGTCACGGCCCCCCAGCCATCCGTCCCTGCTGGCAACCTGCCATCTGCCCTCGGATCCAGCTGTTCGCTTTGAACTTTGCCTTCCGGACCGGACATAACAGCCGACCAACTGAGACTCTTTGGACAAACGTGTGTGGGTCTGCACCCCTCCCCCCCCGGATTGCTTATCCCACAGCTTGCCCCAATTACCGGACCCCGATTTGTTACCCCCCTCCCAGTCCAACCCCTTCGGCTTCCCCACCCCCCGCCTGCAGCCCAGCAAGGAGGAGAGGATACTCTGCTTCCCCCTCCCTCCTCCCTCCTCCTCCTTCCGGTGTCTCCCCGTCTCTCCCTGCTCACAATGGCAGGGAATGAGAGGGGCAAGGCCCCTCCAACAAAATCAGTTGTCCCTCCCCCACCTCCCCCCCTGCCCGACCCCCAAGGTTCCCCCCCACCACTATTGTTAAGATACTTGCCACCCCCCCGCTGGGGCACCGGCAGCAGGAGGCACTGGGGTGAACCGCCCTCCCAGATTCTAGGAAACCCCCCCAGCTGGCCGGAAGGGCCAGGGCGGGAAGAAAGGAAAGGGCCCCGCTAAAACCACTAAACCCTCCATGGCAGGGCTGCCCCCACCGCTGTGGCCTCGTCATCAATCGTGGCGCCCCTCCCTGCGTTTCCCTCCACCAGCTCTGCGATTGTCCCTCCCCCGGCCCCCAGGATGTATGCCTGGGCGGTGACGGGCTCCCCGCTGCCTGCCGCCTCGTCATCTCGCCCCCCCCGCCTCCGCCACCATCACCAGCGGCCGGGGCCCTTTCCCCGCCTTGACCAGGAGGCACGGCGTCTGTTGCCTCCTGGTGCCCGCCTCGCCCCACGTGGAGACATATGTGCAGGCGTTGGCGAAGGTGGCAGGACCCACAGCTATTGTGGTGGCCTCCAAGATGTATGGGAAGGTCGTTTTTTTCTTAGCTTCGGAGGCTGCCGCCCAGGAGGCGGTGGAGAGGGGCCTAGCGGTGTGGGGGGTGTTTGTCCCCCTGGAGCCGCTACAAGACCTGGGCGTTCGCCTCGTCCTCACCTCTGTCCCTCCCTTCTTACCCAATGTTGCCCTGTTACTGCTCTCTCCACCCGGGGAAACTTGTTTCTGTTATCAGCCCTCTCCCGTTGGGCTGCAAGGACCCCACCCTCCGTCACGTCCTTTCGTTCTGCCGGCAAGTGCAGCTTCTACCGCCGGCAGGGGCGCGTGACGGAGAGGCGCTCAAGGGGTCTTTCCTAGTCCCCTACCAGGGAGCCCGCTATCAGGTCTTTTACTCCACCGGAGAGGCCCGGTGCTACCTCTGCCGCTCAGCAGGGCATATCTGCAGAGACTGCCCTTTGGCCCGGGGGGGAGGGGCACCCGAAACCCCTGAGACCCGGCAGGACATTGGCCCCGTCGCTGCCGACGCCCCTGGCTGCCCGGGACCTGAACCCAACCCTCCTCCTACTCGACCCATCGCTGCTCCCGTCCGGGCCCAAGAGATACCTTCCCTACAACGCCCGGGCGAGCAAGGGAGTTCCACCCTTGCTAGTACCAATCCAACAGAGCCCATGGAGGAGGGTGTGGCAAGGATATTGCCAGGTATAGGAGAGGGCCCGCCCCAAGGAGAAACCCCCGCCCCTCATGCTGCCTCACCGCTACCCCCCCGAACCTCTGAACCATCGCCTCTGCCCCCCGACACAACCGCTGCTAACCAACCCCCAGATGACGCTATGGAGGGCTGGACCCTAGTCCAGGGGAAGCGAGGCAAGTGGAAGGCTCGAGGTCCGCTGCATCCATCCGACGCGGAAGCCCCCCGGAAGACCAGGAAAGGAGGCACTGATATTGAGCCTCCCGCTACGGCCACGAGTGAGATCCATCCGCTGGTGTCGGGAGGGGAAGACGGACTGGCATTGGAGGGCAGAATCCCCCCTCCACGGGAGACCCTCCCCTCCGAGACTCCTGAGGACGCCCCTTCTGCCTGGATACCACCCGAACCCCCCGCGGACCCCGAGGCGACCGTTGAGGCGGGCCCTAGAGGAGAGGCCCCCGGGGTGGCAGGAGCTGGCCTCTCCCCCATGTATGCGGAGATTGAGGCCCTAGATTTGACCCCGGTCACCCAGGGAGAGGATGATCTACTGCCGGCTGGCCTCGAGCTGGGCAACCTTACCCCAGCCCCCCTTTCCCCATGCTCCCTCCCCCTAATTGCCTTCCCGGGCGAGCACCCTGCAGAAGGTGGTCCACCACCTGATGCCATGGCCGCTAAGACCACCATGGAGCCAGTGCCTAGCATTATTGGGAGCCCCCTCCCTTACCCCTTAACCCTCGACTCTGCTCAGGAGGCACCTTCTTTTAGGTGCTCGCCTCCTGAACCCCAGAGCCTTACCCCTGCCCCTGCCCCCACCCCTGCCCCTGCCCAAGTCCCCTCCTCCTGCAATGCTAATGCCGCCCCTGGGGTTATTTCCTTCCCGCCTTTCACAGATTCCCCCCAGGGAGCAGTCTTTGCACTTTCTAGCCGTGACCCATTAGAAGTGGCAATTTTTCCCCTGCCATCCCCCTCCACCCCAAGGCGTGAAATGAATTTAATAACCCCAGCCTGTCAGACGCCCCGTCGGTGGTCCGCACCCTGTCTACCTGCCTTAGCGGACCACGAGGCTGTAATAAGAGTCCCATCAGGGAACACCTCGGGAATTGTAACCCCACCCCCCCATGAGCTGCGGCATGCACTACGGAAGTTCCTAGAGCACACCCGTGGCGCCCGCGATAGGGCACAACTGGCTCTTCAGCTATGGGGGGACTTTGGTCAAATCCTCCAGGCCACAAGGGCCCTTATAAAGGAGGGCAGGGGGCAAGGAAGGCGCGGTGCTGCGGCCTACGAGCATGCCCGCAGCTTCCAACGCGATCTACTCACCCACGGGATGGGTCACGGGTTGCTGCACAACCCGCCAGGGGCCCTGAACACCCCCGCCAACACGAAGCCCCCACCCCCTCAGCCCTCCGCATGACGCCTTTTATTATTGTGACCCTGAATACCAGGGGCTGTAGGATGGCTCTCCGCAGGTCCCAGGTGCTCTCTTACCTTCGGGAAGGGAAGTACTCTGTAGTTTTCCTGCAGGAGACCCATACGGACCCGGCCGTCGAGGACAGGTGGCGGCTGGAGTGGGGGGACGGGGTATACTTTAGCCACTTCGCGACCTGGCAAGCTGGAGTGGCGACCCTGTTCTCCCCCAACCTACGGCCTGAGGTGCTAGGGGTCAATGAGGCCGTGCCGGGCCACCTGCTGCACCTTCGAGTCCGTATGGAGGGGCTCGTGGTTAATCTTGTTAACATCTATGCCCCGCAAATGAGCTCCAGGCGGCCACAATTTTATCAGCAGGTGTCCGACTTTCTCGGCACCCTGGATTCGCACGAGTGCCTGGTCCTGGGAGGGGACTTTAACACCACCCTAGAGGAACGGGACCGCACAGGGGCCGAACCAAGCCCGGCCACTGCGAATATTCTCCAAGGGATAGTTGACCATCACTCCCTAGTGGACGTCTGGCGTGACCATCACCCAGATGACACCTCCACGTTCACCTTTGTCCGGGTGGAGGCCCATCGGTCACACCACTCCCATTTGGACCGTATTTACTTATCCCGTTTCCATCTTTCACAGGCCCACTCCTCCGCCATTCAGCCGGCCCCATTCTCCGATAATCATTTAGCCACCGTAATGGTCTCCCTCCGTGCAGAGAGACCGGGGCCGGCCTATTGGCACTTTAACAACAGCCTGTTGGAGGACGAGAGCTTTGTAACGTCCTTCCGGGAGTTTTGGCTGGCCTGGCGAGAGCAGTGGCGTGCCTTTCCCTCGGTGCGGCGATGGTGGGATCTAGGGAAGGTGCGCGCCAAGCTCTTCTGCCGTGACTAAACTCGGGGCACCAGCCGACGGCGAAATGCGGCGATAGAGCAGTTGGAATGGGAGGTCTTAGAGATGGAGAGGCGCCTGGCCGCCAACCCTGAGGACCCGTCCCTCTGCGGAGCGTGCCGGGAGAAGCGGGAGGAGCTCCGGGCCCTGGAGGACCACCGGGCCCGAGGTGCCTTCGTTCCGTCCCGCATCCGCCTCCTTCAGGAGATGGACCGCGGCTCCTGCTTCTTCTATGCTCTGGAGAAAACGAGGGGGGCCAAGAAACACGTCACCTGCCTTCTTGCGGAAGACGGCACCCCCCTCACGGATCCGGAGGAGATGTGTGGGAGGGCCCGTGACTTCTACACAAGCCTTTTCTCCCCGGATCTGACCGATCCTGGCGCTTGCGGGGTGCTCTGGGAGGAACTCCCCATGGTCAGCGTGGTCGTGGGCGACCAAGACCGGCTAGAGCTGCCTCTCACCCTAGCCGAGTTCTCGGAAGCCCTCCGTCGCATGCCCACCAATAAATCTCCGGGCATGGACGGGCTGACCGTGGAGTTTTACCGCGCGTTCTGGGACATTCTTGGCCCAGACCTAGTCACTGTCTGGGCTGAGTCCTTGCAGAGCAGGGTCCTCCCTCTGTCGTGCAGGCGAGCGGTGCTCACCTTGTTGCTGAAGAAGGGGGACCTCCGCGATTTACGAAACTGGCGTCCCGTCTCACTCCTTAGCATGGATTACAAAATCGTAGCGAAAGCAATCTCGCTGCGGCTAGGGTCCGTGATGGCGGACGTGATCCACCCAGACCAGACCTATACTGTCCCGGGTCGCAGCATTTTTGACAACCTCTTTCTAGTCCGAGATATTTAGGAACTCGGGCGTAGAGACGGTCTGTCGTTCGCCCTCCTGTCTCTTGATCAGGAGAAGGCTTTCGATAGAGTGGACCATGGGTACCTCCTGAGCACTCTGCAGGCGTTTGGATTCAGACCTCAGTTTGTGAGTTTTCTCCGGGTGCTGTATGCCTCCGCGGAGTGTCTGGTTAGGCTCAACTGGACCCTGACTAAACCGGTCAGCTTCGGGCGAGGAGTGCGGCAGGGGTGCCCCCTCTCGGGCCAGTTGTACGCTCTGGCGATCGAGCCTTTCCTCTGTCTCCTCCACAGGAGGTTGAGAGGGTTGGTGCTGCGGGAGCCGGAGCTGCGGCTGGTCCTGTCGGCGTACTCTGATGACATACTCCTAGTGGTCCAGGACCCAGGCGACTTGGCGCGGGTGGTGGCTTGCCAGGCCATCTATTCGGCAGCCTCCTCCACCCGAGTCAACTGCGTCAAGAGCTCTGGCTTGGCGGTGGGGGACTGGCGGCAGGTGAGCTCCCTCCCACCCGCGCTTCAGACCATCCGGTGGAGTGCGGGTCCACTGCTCTATCTCAGCGTTTACCTTTCCACCATGCACCCTTCCCCGCCGGAGAACTGGCAAAATTTAGAGGGCGGGGTGACAGAGCGGATCCGGAAATGGACGAGGCTACTCCAATGTCTCTCCCTCCGAGGGAGAGCACTGGTGCTTAACCAACTAGTCCTGTCCACGCTCTGGTACCGGCTCAACACCCTGGCCCTGGCCCCGGGTTTCCTGACCCACCTCCGGAGATTGATTCTAGAGTTCTTCTGGTCAGGAATGCACTGGGCCCCTGTTGGAGTTCTTCATTTACCCCTGAAGGAAGGAGGGCAGAGCCTGAAGTGTCTGTACACTCAGGTCCGCGTTTTCCACCTCCAGGCCCTGGAGAGGCTCCTTTATAGTGCAGGTAGTTTGACATGGAGCATATTGGCGCATGCCTTCCTGCGCCGCTTCCAAGGGCTTCGATATGACCGGCAGCTCTTTTATCTTTGTCCGAGAGATTTTCCGCGAGACCTCTCCGGGCTGCCGGTCTTCTACCAGGACCTCCTCCAGACCTGGAAACTGTTTCTAATGACCAGGTCCGTGGCGGCCACCGTGGGAGCAGATCTCCTCACGGAGCCCCTGCTACACAATCCCCAGCTCCGTGTGCAGGTGGCGGAGTCCCGCTCAGTGCACCAGAGGTTGGTCCTGGCGGAAGTCACGAGTGTCGGAGACCTCCTGGACTACGACTGGAGAGACTGGCTGGATCCTCTGACGCTCGCTCGGCGCATGGGGCTCTCCAGCCCTCATACCCCCCGGCGCGTACTTCAGGAGGTGAAGGCCGCCTTGACCCCCGCTGCTCGGGCTTATGTCAACCGAGCCTTGTGCGAGGGCGCACCCCGCCCACCCTCTACCCCAGGCCCGCCAGACCTTTCCATTGGGCCCCTACCCTGCCGATCCCAACAAACCCCTCACCCTTCCACTGCAAGCCGGCTGCATGAACTGCAGCCGGTCAGTTTTCAAATCGCACCACGGAATTATTTATACACACTCACGCTTCACACCCTTCACGCCCACACCCTGGTGTCCTGCCCCGATACAAAGTGGCGGGACCTCCTGCCACCTTTGGAGGGTGAGCAACCTCGGTGGGCCAGCCTGTATTCCACCTTGGTCCCGAGGCCCATCGGGGACATCAGTTGGCGGCTCCTTCACAGAGCTTTGAGCACGGGCGTGTTTCTGACACGGTTTACCCCCATACTGGATACTTTTTGTGGGGTGTTCGTCCCCCTGGAGCCGCTAGAGGACCTGGGCGCCCTCCTTGTCCTGACCTCCGACCCTCCCTTTCTTCCCAATGCCTCCCTGTTACCTGCCCTGTCCGCCCTGGGGAAACCCATCTCTGTCATTGGCCCTCTCCTGTTGGGCTGCAAAGACCCCGCCCTCCATCACGTCCTCTCGTTCCGCCGGCAAGTGCAGCTTCTACCGCCACCGCCGGTGCGTGAGGGAGAGGTGCTCTAGGGGTCCTTCCTGGTCCCCTACCGGGGGCCCATTACCGAGTGCATTACTCCATGGGGGAGGCCTCGTGCTACCTCTGCCGGGCGATGGGGCACGTCCGGAGGGACTGCCCCTTAGCCCGGCAAGGAGGAACGTCCGGGACCCCTGAGCCCCAGCAGGGCACTGGCCCCATCATCACCGGCGCCCATCGCTGCCCGGCCCCCGAAGCTGCCCCTCCTCCCACTCAGTCCATCACTGCTCCCGCTCGGGCCCAAAGGGCAGCTCCCCCACTATGCCCAGATGAGCGGGAGAGCCCTGCCCCCACTGCTTGCAATCTGGCGGGGCCTGTGGAGGAGGGTGCAGCAGGGACACCGCCGGGCATGGGACAGGGCCCGCCCCAGGGGGAATCCTCCCTCCCTCATGCTGCCCCACCATTACCCCCCCCGAATCCCTGAGCCATCGCCTCCGCCCCCTGACACGACCCCTGCTAGACAGCCCCCGGATGATGCCGTGGAGGGCTGGGCCCTGGTCCAGGGGAAGCAGGGCAAGCGGAAGGCTCGAGCTCCGCTCCTCCTATCCGATGCGGAGGCCCCCCGGAAGGCCAGGAAGGGGGGCACCGATGCCAAACCTTCCGCCTTGCCCACGGGTGTATTCCATCCACTGGTGCCAGCTGGGGAAGACGTGGCAACACCGGAAGGCAGTATCTCCCCTCCACGGGAGTCCCTCCCCTCCGAGGCCCCTGAGGGAGCCCCTCCTGCCCTGGTATCATCTGAAACCTCGGTGAGCCCCGAGGCGATCGTCGCGTCGGGTGCCAGCGGGGAGAACCCCGGGGTGACAGAAAGCGATCTCCCCTCCATATACGAGGAGATCGAGGCCCTGGGTCTGACCCCGGTCATCCAGGGATAGGACGACCCTTTGCCAGAGGGCCTCGATCTGGGCGACCTCGCTCCAGCCCCCCTTTTCCCATGCTCCCTTCCCCTAACCGTTGCTTCTGCTCCCACCTCCGAGGAGCCCCTGGACTCCTCCATCAACCCGGCCCCAGAAGGCACCCCACTGACAGCCACCGAGCCTGTTGAGGCGAAGGCCAGTGCCGTGCGGCTGGGACCCGAGACACCAGGGGCACCCCTCCTTGTTGTGGAGCAATCGACTTCCTTCCCAGGCGGGGGCCCTACAGAAGATAGTCCACCTCCTGCTGCCGTGGCTGCAAAACCCACCATAGAACCTGCGCCCGGCATCACTGAGAGCCCCCTCTCCACCGCCCCAACTCTTGAGCCTGACTGGGAGGTGCCACCATCCAGCTGCTTGGCGTCTGAAGCCCAGAATCTTGCCTCTGCCCCTGCCCCTGCCCCTGATTCCGGCCCTCCCCTTGATACTGACCCTGTCCCTATCCCGTCCACCTCCCGCGATGTTATTGCCACCCCTGGGGCTGTCTCCTTCCCTTTTCCAGCAGATGACCCCCAGGGAGCGGCCTTTGTGTTTCCCTGTCCCGACCCACTAGGGGCTGCTATCTTCCCTCTGCCGCCCCCTATTGCCCCAGGGTTCGAGGCAGGCCTAGTGGTGCCAGCCCATCAGGCGCCCCGTTGGGGGTCCGCACCCTGCCGGCCCGTCTCGGTGGGCCACGGGGCTGTACCAAGGGCCCTGTCGGGGAATAATCAGGAGACCGTCACCCCACCCCCCCATGCGCTGCAAGAGGAGTTGCAGGAGTTTTTAGAAGACGTCTGTGGCTTCTGCAACAAGGTACAGCTTGCTCTCCAGTGATGGAGGCACTTTCATCAAATCCTCCGGGCTGCGAGGGCCGTCATTGGGGAGGGTAAAAGGACCGGGAAGCAAGGCGCCACGGCCTACCAGCGGGTCCACATCTTCCGTGACTCCTTACTCACTTATGGAGTAGGTCATGGACTGTTGTGTGGCCCGTCGGGAGCCACGAGCGTCCCTGCCGGAGAGGATCCCCCACAGCCCTCCTCATGGAACCTCTCACCATCGCAACATTGAACACCCGGGGCTGTAGGATGGGTCTCCGCAGGTCCCAGGTGCTCCCCTTCCTTCGGGAGAGGGAGTACTCTGTGGTTTTCCTGCAGGAGACCCATACGGATCCGACCGCCAAAGACAGCTGGCGGCCGGATTGGGGGGACAGGGTCTACTTTAGCCATCTCACAGTTCGTACGGCTGGAGTGGCGACCCTGTTCTCCCCCGACCTACAGCCCGAGGTGCTGGGGGTCGCCGAGGCTGTGCCGGGCCACCTGCTGCACCTCCAGGTCCATATGGAGGGTGTTTTGGTCAACCTCGTTAACGTCTATGCCCCGACATCGGGCCCAGAGCAGCTGCAATTCTATTAACAAGCGTCTGCCTTCCTCAGCACCTTGGATCCTCGTGAGTGTCTGGTCCTGGGCGGAGACTTTAATACTACTCTTGAGGAGCGGGACCGCTCGGGGACCGAGCCGTGCCCGGCCGCCGCGGACGTCCTCCAGGAGATAGTCGATCACTCCGTGGTGGACATCTGGCGCGACCACCACCTGGATGACATTTCCACATTCACCTTTGTCCGGGTGGAGGCCCATCGGTCACACCACTCTCGTTTGGACCGTATTTACTTATCCCGTTTCCATCTTTCACAGGCCCACTCCTCCACCATTCGGCCGGCCCCATTCTCTGACCATCATTTAGCCACCATAACAGTCTCCCTCCTTGCAGAGAGACCGGGGCCGGCCTATTGGCACTTTAACAACAGCCTGTTGGAGGACGAGAGCTTCGTGACGTCCTTCTGGGAGTTTTGGCTGGCCTGGCGAGAGTAGCGGCGTGCCTTTCCCTCGGTGTGGCGATGGTGGGATCTAGGGAAGGTGCGCGCCAAGCTCTGGCCCTAGAGGGGGCATCCCATCTCGCTCCTTAGCACAGACTACAAAATCGTAGCGAAAGCAATCTCACTGCCGCTAGGGTCTGTGATGGCGGACGTGATCCACCCAGACCAGACCTATACTGTCCTGCGTCGCAGCATTTTTGACAACCTATTTCTAGTCCGAGATATTTTGGAACTCGGGCGTAGAGATGGTCTGTCGTTCGCCCTCCTGTCTCTTGATCAGGAGAAGGCGTTCGATAGAGTGGACCATGGGTACCTCCTGGGCACTGTGCAGGCGTTTGGATTCAGACCTCAGTTTGTGAGTTTTCTCCGGGTGCTGTACGCTTCCGCGGAGTGTCTGGTTAGGCTCAACTGGACCCTGACCGAACCGGTCAGCTTCGGGCGAGGAGTACGGCAGTGGTGCCCCCTCTTGGGCCAGCTGTACGCTCTGGCGATCGAGCCCTTCCTCTGTCTCCTCCGCAGGAGGTTGACAGGATTGGTGCTGCAGGAGCTGGAGCTGCGGCTGGTCTTGTCGGCATATGCCGATGACGTGTTCCTCATGGTCCAGGACCCAGGCGACTTGGTGCGGGTGGAGGCTTGCCAGGCCATCTATTCGGCAGCCTCCTCCACCCGAGTCAACTGGGTCAAGAGCTCTGGCCTGGTGGTCGGGGACGGCTGGCAGGTGAGCTTCCTCCCACCCGCGGTTCAGGCCATCCGGTGGAGCACGGGCCCGCTTCTCTATTATCAGCGTTTACCTTTCTGCCACGCATCCCTCTCTGCCGGAGAATTGGGAAAATTTAGAGGCGGGGTGATAGAGCGGCTCCAGAAATGGACAGGACTACTCCGGTGTCTCTCCCTTCGAGGGAGAGCGCTGGTACTTAATCAACTAGTCCTGTCCATGCTCTGGTACCAGCTCAAACCCTGGTCCCGGCCCCGGGTTTCCTGGCCACCCTCTGAACATCGATTCTGGAGTTCTTTTGGTCAGGATTGCACTGGGTCCTTGCAGGGGTTCTCCATCTACCCCTGGAGGAGGGAGGGCAGGGCCTGAAGTGTCTACACACTCAGGTCCATGTCTTCCGCCTCCAGGCCCTGCAGAGGCTCCTTTGTGGTGCAGGTAGTCCGGCGTGGAGCATACTGGCGCACGCCTTCCTGCGCCGTTTCCGAGGGCTCCGATACGACTGGCAGCTTCTTTATCTCCATCCGAGAGGTGTTCCGCGAGACCTCTCTGGGCTGCCGGTTTTCTACCAGGACCTCCTCCGGACCTGGAAACTGTTTTCAAGGATCAGGTCCGTGGCAGCCACCGAGGGGACAGATCTCCTCGCAGAGCCCCTGCTACACAACCCCCAGCTCCGCGTGCAGGTGGCGGAGTCCCGCTCAGTGCGTGAGAGGTTGGTCCTGGCAGAAGTCCCAAGAGTCAGAGACCTCCTGGACTACGACTGGGGAGACTGGCTGGATCCCCTGATGCTCGCTCAGTGCATGGGGCTCTCCAGGCCTCGTACTCCCCAGCGCGTACTTCAGGAGGTGAAGGCGGCTCTGCCGCCCGCTGCTCACGTTTACCTCGACCAGGTCCTGCACGAGGGCGCGCCCCGCCCACCCCCGACCCCAGGCCTGCTGGATCTTTTAATTGGGCCCCTGCTCCGTGGACCCAACGGACCCCCTCAGCCCTTCACTGTGAGCTGGCTGCATGAGCTGCAGCCGGTCTGCTTCCAAACCGCACCAAGGAAACATCTATACATGCTCATGCTCCACACCCTTCACACCCTCACCCTCGTGTCCCACCCCGATACAAAATGGCGGGACCTCTTGCCACCTTTGGAGAGTGAGGAGCCCCGGTGGGCCAGCCTATACTCCACCTTGGTCCCGAGGCCCGCCGGGGATATCAGTTGGCGGCTCTTTCACGGAGCTGTGAACATGGGCGTGTTCTTGGCGCAGTTCACCTCCATCCCAGACACCTAACCCCTTTTGCGGCGTGAGAGAAACCCTGGCACACGTATATCTGGAGTGTGCCAGGCTGCAACCCCTATTCCGGCTCCTCACCAATATTTTATTATGCTTTTGGTTGCACTTTTCCCTTCCCCTTCTTATTTATACACTCCCTATCTGCGGCCCCACAAAGTCACGGGATCTCCTGGTCAACCTCCTCCTGGCCCTAGCTAAAATGGCCAGCTATAAAACCAGAGTGTGGAGGTTGGCCGATGGAGTCTCCTGTGACTGTGGGGCCTATTTCCGATCCTCCGTCCGTTCACATATCTGGGCAGAGTTCCTCTGGGCGGCATCCACTGACTCCCTTGACACCTTTGAGGAGCAGTGGGCGCTGTCCAGGGGTCTCTGCTCGGTGTCCCCGTCCGGTTCCCTTCATTTGACCCTTTGACCACACTCCTGTCCCTATTATTTCATTTGTTGTCCCCCAGATTTATTTGGTGTCCAGGTCCTGTGGCTCCCCCTCTTAGGCTGTGGGAGGGGATCCTTTAGCAGTGGGCGGGCTTTGCCTGCCCACTTCCCGGATCCCAAAAGGATTACCCTCCTGTAGCCATCTGGCCTGACCCTGTCACAGATGATATAAAGAAAAGCTTATTCGACATAGCCACATCAAATTCTGAAAAACCACGTGCGAAAACTGAAGCATAATCCTTTGCAGAAAAGTTTGAAAAGTACAATATTGCTGTTTTTACTCTTTTGTGGAACCGTTTACTTCAAAGCATTAATGCCATCAGAAAATCACTGCAAATGGTTGATACAATTTATTGAATGCTGCACAATTGTTAGCCTCAGTTAAAACTTTTGTCATGGAAGTTCAAAATGACTATAGGTCAGTGGAAGCAGAGTCACTAACATTAACAGAAAATATAAGTTCCTCTGATATATCTGATAAGAAACGTAAAAAAAGCAGGAAGGTATTTTTTCAATGAAACTAGAAACAATTAAATCAATTTAAAAATGAAAGCGAAGATCATCGTTGAAACTGTAAGCAGAGTCAGAATGAGCTCTACCCTAACATATGGTGGTGAGCTGTGGAAAAGGACTTCAGGGGCTGATCTCATTTGCATGGGCTCACCCACCCTGCCTAGCATGATGGACTGCTTGCCCAAATGGTCAGTTTGGCTGCTGTGGGATCCCCTGTTTCTCTGTTATTGGGGCAGGAATAATAAAGCATTCTTATCCTAGTTATGTGAATCAAGGACCGTACAACTGTACTTGGCATTTTATGACGGAGGGATTCACCCACAACTAAGTAGTACTCACTAGGCAAGGGACATGGGTTCCAATGCCTAGGGAATTGAGAGAGGCTGGGGTGGGTATGTATATCCAGTAGTGTGGGCCTTGTTGGAGGGCCTGAAACACTCCTTGGACTTCTTCTTTTTCTGCCCCTCTCTATGGTGTAATAACAGAGCTAATTTTGGCTCCCTTAGGATTGTTGTTACATGCTGGAGAGCTGAAATCGCTGGTGCCTAGGTCTAAGCATTAGCCCTACTTTGGGCTAGTGGTGCACTAACACTGAGGCTCCTCCTACTACCAGCTAAAAATCGCTGAGAGCTGAAATCCCTAAAGAGCTGAAGTTACTGAGAGCTGTGTTAAGGGGGGGGCTGAAGACAAGTTGGTGAGCGGACAGCAGGATGTCTAGTGGAGAGCGGAGTGGAGTGGACAGCAGGATGGCTGGTGGTGAAGTTTGCAGCAGGACCCCATGGAGAGGTGTGGCACTTGACCGTCGACCCGAGCAGCGGAGCATGTAAGATGCCCCCCATACTTCCCTCCACTTCCACCCAGGCTGAGAGATAAACTCTGCAGATGAACGTCTGAACTCGGGGGGGGGGGGGGGGGGGCTGCACTGACCAAGGACAGAAACTGGTGTGTGTGTGACTACTAGGTTGATGGACTTAAGACCCTGAGGGGAAAAGGACACTGCCAAACATACTTGGGGGTGGTCTTTTGCTCATGGTTGGTGTTATGAATTCTGTTTGTGGTGTTTCCCCAACATAATGCCGCATTGTTTCCCTCCTTTATTAGAAGGTTTTTGCTACACTCAGACTCTGTGCTTGTGAGAGGGGAAGTATTGCCCCTTAGAGGTGCCCGGGAGGGTGGTATGTAATTGTCCCAGGTCACTAGGTGGGAGCTCGAGCCGCTTTTGCATTGTGTTATTGAAATGGAACCCCTAGATACTGAACCCGGCCCTTGTTGCTGCCAACTCTGACAGGCAGAAGGGTTACACAATAATAGTGCAATTGCAGAGTAGAGGTGAATCTCCAAAGGAAACTGTTGATTTATTTTGTGTGGTTTTTTTTACAGAAGTTTTGATGAAAATGCTAAAAGCCACTACAGTAAGAAATTAAGCGAATTCTACTGAGAGGACATGGACACAAATCTTTTTGAAGATGAAGTGAAACATTTCATTCATTTTATTGAAAATGAGGAGGGCTGTGCTTCGAGATCATCAGTTGATTTGTATAGACTTGTATGTGATGGTTTGCAGGCAAACTTTCCAAATGTAGAAACTGTTAGGGGGCTTATTCCTTCACTCTCCCACTTCCCTGGTCCTTCTCGCATGAACAGAGAGCAACAATACCCGAAGTCTGAAGGTGCAAACAATTCAATGTTTATTCGGGTGAACTTCCAGCAAGCTTAAATACAAGTTCCTTTTTCCTTATTTTCGAATCCCAACTTACTTCCTGTTTGCCCCTAATTTATATAGTAATATTCTTAGCTATACCTTAACCAATCATTCTACTGAAATTTAACTAACCAATCCTAACATATTTTAACATGATTAGCTAACCAATTATATCCCACCACAATAATTAGATTACACCCAGCAAAATTAATGATACAGCAGACAGAAACAATCACAGAACCAGACAGAGATTATACAGACAAACAATAGCAAAGTGGGAACTATAATGACAAGACAATGCAGAAGTGAGGATTTCACATCCCAGCTATTGATAAGTGAGTTCTTGCCAGACAGGATGCTATCAAACTAAGTTTCCTTTTACATTTTCTAGGCACTTCCCTTTCTCTGGAGGTGATAGGAATACAATCCTGTCCTGATAAGTGCCTGACAGCCGAATAGCACCTTATTTCAATGTGACTAGTTTGGAATGTGAGGATGTGACTGTTCGCTTCCTAGCTTATGGCTGCCTCTGCTGCTTAGCCAAAGGCCTTCGCCTAAGAACAGGGCCTCAGACTGTCGCAGTAAGAGAAGGACCTTACACTGGCAGACAGTGATTTTGATTCTTTCTTTTATACCTCTAACTAGCCAAGTGATAAGAATACACCTAAATTCTTAAAGTACAGGCCTTTACAGACAGGCCTAAATATCTATATCCTAACAGAAACCATTCTGGAAATATTTTTAACAATACCTGTCACAAATGCTTCTGGTGAACGTTCTTTTTCTGTATTGAAACAAGTGAAAATTATTTGTGAAATACGATGAGTCAGGAACATTTGACAAGTTTGGCAATATTGACAATGGAACGTGCCTCTTTACAAAATATTACTTACGATGACTTAATTGACGATTTTGTAAAGAAAAGGTGTAGAAAAAAGCTATCTGAATAAAATTTTTTTTCAAATAAATTTCTTCAGAGGAAGTTAACTTTTATTTTTCCATTCATGAGTCATCTATACTTTTTATTTGTATACATTTTTCACCTTAGTGTGACGCAATTATAAGCTTTCTTCTAGACCAGAAGTTCTCAAACTGTGGTCCGAGAACTCCATTCAGGTGGACCGAGGAAAGGTTATTAAGTTTTGTTTTAGAAAGCGCTCTTATACAAAGCACTTTACAATAGTTAGCTAAAGGTACAAACAGCATTTGGAAAGATCATTAAGTGGTCCGCTGAGACCCTCAGCAATTTTCAAGTGGGCTGTGAAAAAAAGTTAGACTACAAAAAATAATCAAGGTACCTCACTTCATTTTCATTTACTTCCTATCACTTATAATGGAGGAGGAGGAGGAAGAAAAAAAAAAGAATGACAAATGGGTGGGGCAGAGGGAGAATGTTCTTTTTCTTGGCTGGGTCCCAAGGGCCCCCCCACCCCAAAAATGAAGCTGCGCACAGGCCCCACTTACTCTAAATCTGCCTCTGCCTCCAGGTCAGAGTACTGAGGGTCTGAGTCAAAATGGTCTGGGTCTGGGTCGGGTCTGGGTCTTGTGACTCAGTACAATGTAGCGCTGGCTCCCCTTCATTGCACTGCCCATCCCCCATGTCCCAGGTATCCCCTTTGTACATCACCCCCCTGCTGGTTTTCTTTCCCCTATAGCAGCCTGGCCTATCTACAGAGCCCCCAGGAAGTTCCTTCCCTGCCCCTGCCTCCAATGGGAAATTTCCCTCAAGTCGCAGCTTGGCTCCCTCCATTTATCATGTGCCTCCTTGTCTGCTGGTTGATTGACCCCACTGATAGGTAGAAACGTGCATGGTGTAATTCGGTTACAGTGTATCATCTGCTCCCCTCCTCCTGATTCCGGCTGTACAGTATAGACAGGCAAGTTCCCTGGTCTTCTGATCACAATACAGGGAATTGGTTCCCATCTGTCTCCCAGTTCCTGTCTTCCTTTCTTCTCCCTGGCTACAAGCACCCTGTCTCCAGGGGTCAGTGGGGCTTCTCGTGTCTGGCAGTCATAGTCCTGTTTCTGGTGAAGTTTGGTGGCTTCAGATGCCTGTGTAGCCTGATGAGATGCTCTCTCTAGGCATTCCCTTAGCTGGGAGATGTACTCCTCCACCTCCACCCCATCACCCCCCAGTGGGGAAACCCAGGGCCAGATCTACCATCAGCCTGGGGTGCTAGCCAAACATTAAGAAGAATGGGGAAAACCCATTGGGTGCATGCTGGGTGCAGTTATAGGCATGAGTCATGGGCTCAACATAGTCCTTCCAGTTCGCCTTTTGGTCCGGATGCAGGGTTCCCAGCATATCCATGAGTGTGTTTGGTTGAACCACTCTGTAGTTCCATTCCCTTGAGGGTATTGGCCATGGTTCTGCTCTTTGAAGTCCCCAACAGTTTCCAAAGTTGGACCAGGAGATACCTTTTGAAATTTCTCCCCTGGTCCGTATATATCCTTTCAGGGATGCCCTATTGGCAGATGAACTCTTTCCACATCACATCATCTGTCTGGAGTATGAATGGTAGGCTGTAATCAGCATTTCCCAGTATTGGTGCAGTAGTCAGCTTTGTCTTCAGCTCTGTGAAAGCCTGGTCACATTCCTCTGTCCAAACAAAACTGGGTATCTTAGTGGGACCCCTCTGATTTCTCCTTCTGGTCTGGGCTTCACCTGCAGTTAATCTGAATAATGGGGTTATCAGTTTGGAGTAGCCTTTGATGTATTTCCTGTAATAGCCAGTAAATCCAAGAAACTGTAACACTTTCTTCCTGTTAGAAGGGGGTCTTCCAATCCCTCACCTGCTGTATCTTATTTGGATCTGTTGCAATGCCTTGGGCAGACACTATGTGCTCTTCTCGTAGCAAGTGACACTTCCTGGGCTTCAGCTTGAGACCGTGTTGATGGAGTCTATCAAAAGCCGTCTCCAGGCGCTGTAGATGCACCTCAAAAGTACAGGAGAACACTATGACATCATCAATGTAAATCAGTACTGCTGAGAAGTTTAAATCCCCCAAGACATACATCATCAGCCCCTGGAAGGTAGCCGGGGCATTCTGTAGACTGAAAGGCATCCGATTACATTCAAACAGCCCCATAGGGGTGGTGAATGTGGTTTTGGGTTTTTCCTACTCTGCCATTTCCTCCTGCCACTATCCTGAGTGTAGAGTAATATCAGGCTCTGCCTAGGGCATTCAGGGCTTCTTTGATACAGGGCAGAGGAAATGAATTTTGAGTGGTTTTAACATTCAACTGTCTGTAGTCAAGCATAGAACCATCTTTCTTCCATGCCACCACCATTGGTGAAGCATAAAGGCTTTGACTCGGTCTGATTGCTCCCGCTTCTACCATCCCCTGCAAGTGATTGTGGACCTCCTGGTATTGTGCTGGAGGTATTCTCCAATAGGGTTGCCTCACAGGAATAGTATCAATCAGGGGTATTTCATGCTTGATTGTGGAAGTGCAGCCCAAGTCAAGATCATTTTGAGAAAATACGTCTACATTCTGCTGCAGCAATTCTTCCAGTATCTTCAGATGAGCTGGGTCCTGCACAGTTACCTGACTGAGGTCCACCTCTGGCACTGCAGCATTGGCCTGTGCCACTTCCCTCAGTGCTTGTCCTGGAGAATATTTTATGTTGCTGCTCACGCTAGCCTTGCTGTAGACTACTGAAGCTATTGCTAGATGCTGGTTCCTCTTTATTACAGTTGTTGTTTGTCCTACATTTTGCAGATAAATATAAGCCATCCCGTATTCAACATCTGTTATACCTTCCTCCACCCTCAGGTCTTCTGGAAGGTGAGTCTTAGAATCAGGTCCTACCAGAATAGTGTATGGTTCCCACCCTGCACCACAGGGGGCCTTCACTTCTTCCTTCTCCAACTCTTAACAAGATGGGCCACTGGCCAGTGTATCTCAAGGATGGCCTCCCTCAGCCAGAGACCACTTGCTTGTAGGCTGCATACCAGACTGATGACTTTCCTTTCAGGCAGGCTGGGAATTAGTTCCTGGACTGGTTAGCTAAATCCTGCCAACTGGTGCGGATGACATTTGTCCCTAACAGCATGAGTACTGCCTAGCAGTACTTCATCCCAGGCACCACCAGGTCAGGCACCCTTGTTGGTTCGGCAAAGAAAAGATAAATCTAACTTGATTGCTCCTTGATGGGAGACTCCTTGGCCACGGCTCCCTCTATTAGGATATCTACAGGCATGGGATGCAACTTGCCCAGGGTAGGGTGGTTTCTCCAGAAATCCTCTGTGCTGGTTGTGACCTAAGACCCTGAAGCAATTAGAGTCTTGCACAGGATACCATTCACTTCCACAGTTTCTTCGTTCAAGGGCTCCACCAGGCCGGGATGCCAGGTTGCAACTGGTATGGTACATTGGGAAGTTCTGCACACTGATGCTATTGGGGGACTTCTCACCAGCTCTACGCCCTTCATTTGCCCCTTAGTGTCAGTCTTTAGCAGTTTAAAGAAGCGGGAGCCTCAACTTGCCCTGGCGCCATGGGGTGGGGCTGAGGAGGTTGATGGTAGCCCCTGGCTATGTGGCCTTCTTGTCCACAACTGTGGCATGAACACTAACATCAGGGGTACCTTGACCATTTCCCCATCTAGAATTTTGGGGTGTCATCCTCGCTATTGCACTTGCCGCAGTACTTGTGCCTCCAGTTGTCCCATTCTCTCATGGCTCTATCTCTGGAGGACAGTCAGTTCTTGGACTAACCCAGTTAGGCCCTTCACTGCCTCCAGCATCACATGATCTGGGGTACTGCAGGGTTGGAGGCCTCTCAGGAGCAGCCTGCACAGCACCATCTGGCAGGGCAGCTTGCTGCATGTTGTTTATCCTCTGGGCTGGCCTATCCATTGTACCCTCTACGTTCCTCTCCCAGGCCAGCTGACGCAGTTCTCCTTCCAGCTGTTGGAATGTCATGTAGCAAGGCTGCATAGGTGCCAGCGTGTCCCACACTTCTCGCTCCCAGATGCCCTGCATGAACTGCAGTGTCAACTTACAGTCCCGATCAGGGGAAGGATGGCCGCCTCAGAGCTTCTTCTCTACTACTTGCAGTAGGGCCTCTAACTCAATGGCATAGGATGAGGCTGTCTCTCTAGGGCATTGGCGTCTCTCATAAAAGTCTTCCATGGGGTCCAGCAATAAATGGCAGTCACTGTACTCTGCACTGTACTCTGATGCGATTCCACCACTCAGTGCTAGTTTCCAGAGCCCTAAAGCGATGATCCACCGTGTTCAGCTGTTCCATGAATGCCAATGGTAATTTAATGTTGCCCTATCCAGGCTGGACAGCGCGTCTGGCAACTGTGACTACCATTGCATTCGTAACTTCAAGAACAACTCTGCTGCCATTTGTAATGTGTTAGTGACAGCTAGCAGAGCACTGGAGAGCAGCGCAGGATCCATGCCTGTGGACGGAGATGGCAGGACGAGCAGAAAACAAGGGATGTTGAAAAATGCCGCGAACTGAAGATGGAAGCACATGGAATACTGGGACAGAAAGAACTGCATCATGGGACGTTGAGCCTGGACCCATGATGTGCTGCGATCTACTCCGTCTCCCACAACATCGAGCGGCATAAGATGGAGAGTTGAACTGTGGGATAGCTACCCACAGTGCATTGCTCTTACTGCTGATGTGACTGCCTCACATGTGGACGCGCTATGCTGACAGACGAAGACAATGTGAACATGCAACAATGGTTTTCTTTAAACACTTTTTGATTGTTGACCAAACTTTCAGCGAAAAAATTGTCAGTGCCGCTATGGCCTGCGTTA
This sequence comes from Caretta caretta, assembly GCF_965140235.1. NCBI lineage: Eukaryota > Metazoa > Chordata > Testudines > Cheloniidae > Caretta > Caretta caretta. The sequence goes on from NC_134223.1 coordinate 883,000, forward strand.
AACAGAAGAAAGCCCCGTTTACACCCGAATAGGAATGTCCGCTCCCAGGCTTGCACCAGGGTAACTATGTGAGCACAGCGCAGCCGCACTGCTGTAGTCCTTCCGTGAGGACGTTCACGACAGTGACAGGAGGGGCTCTCCCGCCGCCGTTGGTTGCCCACTTCCCCGAGACGGACCAGCTCGGTGGATGGAAGAATTCTTCTGCTGACCTAGCACTGTCTGCACTGGGGGTTAGGTTGGATTCAGTAGGGCTCTCAAGTGGTTTTTCACAACATTGAGAGACATAGGTACGTCGATGTAACTTTTCAGTGTAGATCAGCCCTACGTTGGTTTATATTGGCACCTTTGGCCAGGTCTACACTAAAAAGTTAGGTTGATCCAGCTATGTCACTCGGGGTGTGAAAAATCAACAGACCGAGCTACCATATCCTGGTGAGGTGGGTTAACTACGGCAAGGGAGAGCCCCTCCTGTCACTGTAGTGAATGTCTTCACAGAAGCACTACGGTGGTGCAGCTGAGCGCTTCCAGTGAAGACACAGGCTTAAGACCAGCTTAGCTTTCCCCCGGAGACCCAGCCTCTCCAGAACAATGACTTTCTCTTGCTCTGCATTTGTAAAGGGCCACACACAAAGGAGGCCGAAGGTGTTACTAGAATACAAATACTAATGACATCTGAAACACTAGTTAGTGTTTTTATCAATGACCTGGAAGACAACATAAAATCATCACTGATAAAGTTTGCAGATGACACAGAAATTGGGGAAGCGGTAAATAACTAAGAGGTCACAGATTCAGAGCAATCTGGGTCATTTGGTAAACTGAGTGCAAGTAAACAATATGCGTTTTAATATGGATAAATATAAATGTCTACATCTAGGAAAAAAGAATGTGGGCCATACTTACACAGTGAGGGATTTTATCCTGGGAAGCAGTGACTCTGAAAAAGATTTGGCTGATGTGATTGCAGAGCCATTGGCCACTATCTTTGAAAACTCGTGGCGATCAGGGGAGGTCCTGGATGATTGGAAAAAGGCTAATGTAGTGCCCATCTCTAAAAAAGGGAAGAAGGAGAATCTGGGGAACTACAGACCAGTCATCCTCACCTCAGTCCCTGGAAAAAGCATAGAGCAGGTCCTCAAGAAATCCATTTTGAAGCACGTGGAGGAGAGGAAGGTGATCAGCAAGAGTCAACATGGATTCACCAAGGGCAAGTCATGCCTGACCAACCTGATTGCCTTCTATGATGAGATAACTGGCTCTGTGGATATGCGGAAAGTGGTGGATGTGTCACGGAGTCCCCGGGCGATGCGCTGGAACTGCTCCCCATGAAGCCAGGCAGGACTCTGGGGAAGTCTCCTTTCTGTGAGCAGCCTGTCTTCAGGACACAAAGCTCACACAGCTTCCACCTTCCTGGGTCTGACCTCGGAGCATTCAGCCTCCTCTGCCCCTCCGTGCGCTTCCCCCAGCGAGTCCGCTCAGACGGGGTTCCTGGGGAAGCCAGAGGGTCCTGAACCCCAACTTCGCAGTCAGACGTGACTCTCAGCCAGCCAGTAAAACAGAGGTTTATTAAACGACAGGAACATGGTCTAAAACAGAGCTTGTAGGTGCAGAGAACAGGACCCCTCAGCTGGGTCCATTTTGGGGGGCCGTGAGCCAGACAGCCACGTCTGTCCTTCACTCCATGTCCCCAGCCAGCCCCAAACTGAAACTCCCTCCAGCCCCTCCTCCTCTGGGCTTTGTCCCTTTCCTGGGCCAGGAGGTCACCTGATTCCTTTGTTCTCCAACCCTTCAGCTCTCATCTTGCAGGGGGAAAGGGCCCAGGCCATCAGTTGCCAGGAAACAGGGTGTCGGCCATCCTCTGTGTCCAGACTCCTGCACACACCTGCCCTCTAGGGCTCTGCAGTGATTATACACCCTTACCCCACCACCTAGATACTTAAGAACTGCATAGGGGAAACTGAGGCACCCCCACAATATTCAGAGGAAACATTAAGAACAGTCCCACTTTGTCACAGGATGTAATTTACCTTGACTTTAGCAAAGCTTTTGATGCAGTCTCCCACAGTATTCTTGCCAGCAAGTTAAAAAAGTATGGATTGGATGAATGGACTATAAGGTGGATAGAAAGCTGGCTAGATTGTCGGGCTCAACAGGTAGTGATCAACAGCTCGATGTCTATTTGACAGCCGGTATCAAGCAGAGTGCCCCAGCGGTTGGTCCTGGGGCCTGTTTTGTTCAACATAGATTCATAAATTCATAGATACTAAGGTCAGAAGGGACCATTATGATCATCTAGTCCGACCTCCTGTACAACGCAGGCCACAGAATCTCACCCACCCACTCCTATGAAAAACCTCTCACCTATGTCTAAGCTATTGAAGTCCTCAAATCGTGGTTTAAGGACTTCAAGGAGCAGAGAATCCTCCAGCAAGTGACCCGTGCCCCATGCTACAGAGGAAGGTGAAAAACCTCCAGGGCCTCTTCCAGTCTGCTCTGGAGGAAAATTCCTTCCCGACCCCAAATATGGTGATTAGCTAAACCCTGAGCATATGGGCAAGATTCACCAGCAAGATACCCAGGAAAGAATTTTCTGTAGTAACTCAGTTCCCACCCCATCTAACATCCCATCACAGGCCATTAGGCCCATTTACCATGAATATTTAAAGATCAATTAATTACCAAAATCACGGTATAACATCTTCATGAATGATCTGGATGATGGGAATGATTGCACCCTCAGCAAGTTCATGGATGACACTAAGCTGGGTGGAGAGGTAGATACGCTGGAGGGTAGGGATAGGGTCCAGAGGGACCTAGACAAATTGTAGGATTGAGCCAAAAGAAATCTGATGAGATTCAACAAGGACAAGTGCAGAGTCCTGCATTTAGGATGGAAGAATCCCATGCACCGCCACAGGCTGGGGACTAACTGGCTAAGCAGCAGTTCTGCAGAAAAAGACCTGGGGATTAGGATTACAGTGGACAAGAAGCTGGATATGAGTCAGCAGTGTGCCCTTGTTGCCAAGAAAGCTAATGGCATATTGGGCTGTATTAGTAGGAGTGTTGTCAGCAGATCGAGGGTCGTGATTATTCCCCTCTGTTCTGCACTGGTTAGGACACATTTGGAGTATTGCATCCCGTTTTGGGCCCCCCACTACAGAAAGGATGTGGACAAATTGGAGAGAGTCCAGTGGACAAACGGTCCAGGGACAAACAGTCCAGTGGAATGAGTGCTCAGTATAATGTACTGTGTTTGAAGTGAAGAAAAAAGTCAAATGAATGCAGACACTAGTACAGCTGTTTCTTGGCTCCCAGTATATCTTAATGACGCTTGCTCCATGTGTCATGATAAATCCATTCAGATGCCAAGGAACTGGCAAATTGCCCAACACTTTGAGAAATACACCTAGGTCACTGCTGAGTCAGAGCCAGAGGGAGCAACATTAGAGTGCATCTTTTAAAAAGCATGCTTTTGTCTTTTGCAGGAGAGTTTTGTGAGCCTAAAAACCATCACTACAGAAGCACCCTGCTTTTTGAAAACAAGGTCACTGTCAGACCCTGAGAATCTCCAAGCACGTAAAAAACACTCATTACTTTAGCTTCACAACCCCCCTGTGAGGCTGTTGAGGGCCCTTATTCCCACTTTACAGATGGGGAAATGGAGCGGGAAAGAATCCATTGATTGTCCTTCATGTGGGAACAAATGATACAGCTAGATTCTCACTGGAACTTATAAAGGGAGACTATGCCAGGCTGGGGAAGACGCTTTAGGAAATCGAGGCTCAGGTGATCTTTAGTGGGATTCTGCCTGTTCCCAGAGAAGGGCAACAAAGGTGTGACAAGATTATGATTGTCAACAGATGGCTCAGGCAGTGGTGCTATAAGGAGGGCTTTGGGATGTATGGCTACTGGGAGGCATTCATGGACAGAGGACTATTCTCTCAGGATGGACTTCACCTGAGTAGGGAGGGAAATAGACTTCTAGGATGGAGGCTGGCACAACTGATTAAGAGAGCTTTAAACTAAGAATTTGGGAGAGATCATTGGGAGATGAGCAGGTCCTCAAAGAATCAATCCTGAAGCACTTGCATGAGAGGAAAGTGATCAGGAACAGCCAGCATGGATTCACCAAGGGAAGGTCATGCCTGACTAATCTAATCGCCTTTTATGATGAGATTACTGGTTCTGTGGATGAAGGGAAAGCAGTGGATGTATTGTTTCTTGACTTTAGCAAAGCTTTTGACACGGTCTCCCACAGTATTCTTGTCAGCAAGTTAAGGAAGTATGGGCTGGAAGAATGCACTATAAGGTGGGTAGAAAGCTGGCTAGATTGTCGGGCTCAACGGGTAGTGATCAATGGCTCCATGTCTAGTTGGCAGCCGGTATCAAGTGGAGTGCCCCAAGGGTCGGTCCTGGGGCCGGTTTTGTTCAATATCTTCATAAATGATCTGGAGGATGGTGTGGATTGCACTCTCAGCAAATTTGCGGATGATACTAAACTGGGAGGAGTGGTAGATACGCTGGAGGGGAGGGATAGAATACAGAAGGACCTAGACAAATTGGAGGATTGGGCCAAAAGAAATCTGATGAGGTTCAATAAGGATAAGTGCAGGGTCCTGCACTTAGGACGGAAGAACCCAATGCACAGCTACAGACTAGGGACCGAATGGCTAGGCAGCAGTTCTGCGGAAAAGGACCTAGGGGTGACAGTGGACGAGAAGCTGGATATGAGTCAGCAGTGTGCCCTTGTTGCCAAGAAGGCCAATGGCATTTTGGGATGTATAAGTAGGGGCATAGCGAGCAGATCGAGGGACGTGATCATTCCCCTCTATTCGACATTGGTGAGGCCTCATCTGGAGTACTGTGTCCAGTTTTGGGCCCCACACTTCAAGAAGGATGTGGATAAATTGGAGAGAGTCCAGCAGAGGGCAACAAAAATGATTAGGGGTCTGGAACACATGAGTTATGAGGAGAGGCTGAGGGAGCTGGGATTGTTTAGCCTGCAGAAGAAAAGAATGAGGGGGGATTTGATAGCTGCTTTCAACTCCCTGAAAGGGGGTTCCAAAGAGGATGGCTCTAGACTGTTCTCAATGGTAGCAGATGACAGAACGAGGAGTAATGGTCTCAAGCTGCAGTGGGGGAGGTTTAGATTGGATATTAGGAAAAACTTTTTCACTGAGAGGGTGGTGAAACACTGGAATGCGTAGGGAGGTGGTAGAATCTCCTTCCTTAGAGGTTTTTAAGGTCAGGCTTGACAAAGCCCTGGCTGGGATGATTTAACTGGGAATTGGTCCTGCTTCGAGCAGGGGGTTGGACTAGATGACCTTCTGGGGTCCCTTCCAACCCTTATATTCTATGATTCTATGATTCTATGTTCAGGTAATCTCCACACCAGATTTTATCATTGAGAGGGAAGAAAACGAAGTAAGAAAGGATACAGCCGTGGGTAGGAGAATGGACATGAGGAGGAAGGGCAGTGTAGATACCAGTCTAATAGGTGATACTGGCGGTAGAATGTCTGTGCCTAATCGGGTAAAGAATGTGAGTGAAGCCAAACAACAAAAATTAAGATGTTTGTACACCAATGCGAGGAGCCTAGGTAACAAAATGGAGAAACTAGAGTTACTGGTACAGGAAGTGAAACCTGTAGGGATAACAGAAACATGGTGGAATAGTAGTCATGACTGGAGTACGGTTATTGAAGGGTAAGTGCTGTTTAGGAAAGACAGAAATAAAGGCAAAGGTGGTGGAGTAGCATTGTATATCAATGATGAGGCAGAATGTAAAGAAATAAGAATCATAGAATCATAAAATATGAGAGTTGAAAGGGACCTAAGGAGGTCATCTAGTCCAACCCCCTGCTCAAAGCAGGACCAAGCCCCAACTAAATCATCCCAACCAGGGCTTTGTCAAGCCTGACCTTAAAAACTTCAAAGGAAGGAGATTCCACCACCTCCCTAGGTAATGCATTCCAGTGTTTCACCACCCTCCTAGTGAAAAAGTTTTTCCTAATATCCAACCTAAACCTCCCCCACTGCAACTTGAAACCATTGCTCCTCGTTCTGTCATCTGGTACCACTGAGAACAGTCTAGAGCCATCCTCTTTGGAACCCCCTTTCAGGTAGTTGAAAGCAGCTATCAAATCCCCCCTCATTCTTCTCTTCTGCAGACTAAACAGTCCCAGTTCCCTCAGCCTCTCCTCATAAGTCATGTGTTCCAGACCCCTAATCATTTTTGTTGCCCTCTGCTGGACACTTTCCAATTTTTCCACATCCTTCTTGTAGTGTGGGGCCCAAAACTGGACACAGTACTCCAGATGAGGCCTCACCAATGTCGAATAGAGGGGAATGATCATGTCCCTTGACCTGCTCGCTATGCTCCTACTTATACAGCCCAAAATTCCGTTAGCCTTCTTGGCAACAAGGGCACACTGCTGACTCATATCCAGCTTCTCATCCACTGTAACCCATAGATCCTTTTCTGCAGAACTGCTGCCGAGCCATTTGGTCCCTAGTCTGTAGCGGTGTATGGGATTCTTCCATCCTAAGTGCAGAACTCTGCACTTGTCCTTTTTGAACCTCATCAGATTTCTTTTGGCCCAATCCTCCAATTTGTCTAGGTCCCTCTGTATCCTATCCCTACCCTCCAGCGTATCTACCACTCCTCCCAGTTTAGTGTCATCTGCAAACTTGCTGAGGGTGCAATCCACACCATCCTCCAGATCATTAATGAAGATATTGAACAAAACTGGCCCCAGGACCTACCCTTGGGGCACTCCGCTTAATACCGGCTGCCAACTAGACATGAAGCCATTGATCACTACCCGTTGAGCCCAACAATCTAGCCAGTTTTCTATCCACCTTATAGTCCATTCATCCAGCCCAAACTTCTTTAACTTGCTGGGAAGAATACTGTGGGAGACCGTGTCAAAAGCTTTGCTAAAGTCAAGGGATAACACGTCCACTGCTTTCCCCGCATCCACAGAGCCAGTTATCTTGTCGTAGAAGGCGATTAGATTAGTCAGATATGACTAAAGAAGCGATGGACTGGATAAGACAGAGTCTGGGCAAAAACCACATTGGGGAAGAAAGCTACTAGAGCCTCCCCTGGGATAGTGCTATAGATCGCCGGGATCCGATCTGGATATGGATAGAGACCTCTTTAATGTTTTTAATGAAGTAAATACTAATGGGAATTGTGTGATCATGGGAGACTTTAACTTGCCAGATACAGACTGGAGGACAAATGCTAGTAATAATAATAGGGTTCAGATTTTCCTCGATGCGATAGCTGATGGATTCCTTCACCAAGTAGTTGCTGAACCGAAAAGAGGGGATGCCATTTTAGATTTGGTTTTGGTGAGTAGTGAAGACCTCATAGAAGAAATGGTTGTAGGGGAGAACCTTGGTTTGAGCGATCATTTGCTAGGAGTTCAGATCTCACCTCAAAAGAGTGTTACATTTCCAGGCACTTCACAGCCCTGGCATTGTCCGAGGCTTCATACCCCAGTCCTGGAAGGCACCTACACTACATATCTTCGAGGCTTACTGAGCTGAGATCTAAGTGCACAGGACCATTGACCTAGCATCTAGTCATGACCTAAGCCCTTCAGTTACAGGAAGGAGGATGCTCAGGGTAAGTTTCCCAGACTGAGCTGATTACATTGCTGCTTAATGACAGGTTTCAGAGTAACAGTCGTGTTAGTCTGTATTCGCAAAAAGAAAAGGAGTACTTGTGGCACCTTAGAGACTAATCAATTTATTTGAGCATAAGCTTTCATGAGCGAGCTGTAGCTCACGAAAGCTTATGCTCAAATAAATTGGTTAATCTCTAAGGTGCCACAAGTACTCCTTTTCTTATTGCTGCTTAAGAAAACAAACCCAGAAGCAAAGAACAAATAAGGAACCTCCCTTGTAACAACATTCTACACCAACTCTCTCCAGCTCAGCCACTGAGGTTTGCAAAATATATTAACAATTTTCTGCTGGCTAGATAATAAATTATCATTAATTATTTGTCTTGCGGTAGCACGTAGGACCCCTAGTCATGCATCAGGACTCTCCTGTGCTAGGCGTTGGAAGACACACAACAAACAGATGTCATGTTTTATATTTGAAGTTCTCAAAGCACGTCACAAACATGTTAAAGATGGGGAAACTGAGGCACAGAGCAGGGAAATGACTCTCCTAAGGTCACTGAAAGGGTCAGGCCACAGCTATGCTCCTGATTCTCTCCCCTTTATCCTATCCTCTGAGCCATACTATCTTATATTATTTTTCAATTTATCCTCCCCAAACAACAAATGGCTCCTTATTGGCTCAAAGGGTCTGCTTCAAACTACAGAATCTTTTAAATACCTTTTCCCCATAACCTCCCGCAGCAAAGGATACAAACTTGCCTGTAAAGGCAAGTCAAAGATGCCTAGAGGATGAAACAAGCCACACAAATCCACCAGCCTGCCAAAGAAAAGATCTACTCCTGCTCATTTGCACATGTGCAAAACACACACAATCTCACCATGCCCTGAGCTCCCATGAAGCTGCCATTCTGCTTCCTGCTCAGGGGCTTGTGCACTGACGAGGCTTGTGAAGTTAGCGTATTTCAAAGTACCACCAGACTAGCTAGCCAGGGGCTCCCACCTGTCATGGGAGGTGGTTGCCTCCTTTTGGCATCAAATGCCTGTTTACATCCCATAAGAAGAGAGGGAAATAGGGATTTTGTGTTGGCTTCCCAGTGTCTGATTCACTGTGGGATGATACAGATGTGAAGCTCCTTGTAGAACAACTGCTCTTAACCCTCATCGGGGTGGTGGTCAGGGGCCAGGGGTGTGGATAGGGGTTGGGGCGGCCAGAGGGCAGGGAACAGGGGGGTTGAATGGGCGCAGGGGTCCCGGGGGGGCAGTCAAGAAGGAGAGGAGGGTTTGGATGGGGCAGCGGGGGCAGTCAGGAGTGGGGGTTCAGGTGTCACTAGGGTGCACTGGCGACCAAGGAAGTGATATCTTGGAGCTCCATTGCCATGGCTGGATATTTCTACTTTTTACTCCTTATGGAACAACTTTTCTGGACAAATGTAAAACCAGATGTACTTCTTTATCATGGTCTTGACTTAACACAGCTTGGAGAGCCATATCCCAGAATACTTTCCTTTTCCCAGTTCTAAGTCCTGGCTGACCAATGCAACCAGCCCTTGCTGCATAACTAATCCTTAAAGAACGGAGGCTGGACTGACTCCTTGATAAATTGCAATGAAGAACTGAAGCTGATTTTAGTACCCAGCTCTTACAGTGAGGGGTGCTTTAGGAACCTATCTTTGGGCATTTCTAACACACCTTCACCTCAGTGTCTGGGCACCCAGTAGAATAAACAATCAGTGATTGCTGTCTGAAACGCACTATTCTCTTCATGACCTTTTTCACTGTGATAGGCAGCATTGTCTAGCACAGAGGTGGGCAAACTACAGCCCGCGGGACCTTCCTGCTTGGCCCCTGAGCTCCTGGCCTGGGAGGCTCGCCCCCGGCCCTCCCCTGCTGCTCCCCTCCCCCGCAGCCTCTGCTCACTGCACTGCGGGTGGGGGTGGGTGGGGGGGCTGCGAGCTCCTGGGGCAGTGCAGCTGCGGAGCCCGGCCTGACCCGGTGCTCTGAGCTGCGCGCACGGCTGCCTGTCCTGGTGCAGCCATGCTGCCAGCCACCCATGCTCCAGGCAGTGTGGTGAGGGGACAGGGAGCAGGGAGGGTTGGATGAGGGCAGGGGAGTTCGGGGTGGTGGTCAGGGGCCAGGGGTGTGGATAGGGGTTGGGGCGGCCAGAGGGCAGGGAACAGGGGGGTTGAATGGGTGCAGGGGTCCCGGGGGGGCAGTCAAGAAGGAGAGGAGGGTTTGGATGGGGCAGCGGGGGCAGTCAGGAGTGGGGGTTCAGGGGGTGGTCAGGGAGAAGAGGTGGTTGGATGGGGTAGGGGTCCTAGGGAGAGCAGTCAGGAATGAGAGGAGGGGTTGGATGGGGTGGTGGGGCGTCCGGGGGCAATCAGGGGACAGACAGCTGGGCAGGGAGAGGGGTGGATGGGGCATGGGTCCCGGGGCACCATCAGGGAACAGGGGGGTTGGATTGGGCAGGAGTCCCGGGGGGCTGTCAGGAGGCAAGAAGCAGGGAGGAGGTCAGATATGGGGCGTGGGGCACAGCCTTCCCTAACCGGCCCTCCATACAATTTCAGAAACCCGATGTGGCCCTCAGGTCCAAAGGTTTGCCTGCCCCTGATCTAGTGCAATGGGATAGGGCTCAGGTGACTGGGGTTCTAGCTTTAGCTCTGCTACTGAACTGCTCGGTGACCTTGGGCAAGTCACTTCTCTTGGTGCCTCTTCTCTCTCTGCCCCACCTTGTCTATTTCAGTCTCTTTGGGCCAGAGACTGCCTTTTTCATGCCTGTGTACAGTGCTTAGCACAATGGGGCCCCTAATCTGATTTGGGGCCTCTGGGAACGCTACCATTGTGTAAATGGAAATGTGGACAAAAGTGATCTGGTAGGTTCTAAGCCCCCTGGGACAGGGACTGTCTCCTCAGGCCACTGCCACAGCCCTGACGGCTGGCTCTCACCAGCTGGCTTTTGGCTGGAGCAGCAACGGGACAGCACTTCAACCCATGGCAGGATCTGGCCCTCACTCCCTGCTTGTGCACTGGAATATCAGCATTAAACAGTGGTAAAGATAATCGGCATCAGAGCTGGGCTGAGGGACACCTGCTACATGCAACCTCCACATGGTGATTCAGGCTGCAGCAGTGTCAGGATACTGCTGGGCAGCGTGGGTGAGGGTGTGGGGGGTGTTTGCGCTGGAGAAATACAGAGCCACCTAAGAGGCAAGGATAAGTAAGGATAGTAAATATGGCAGGCGACCAGCTTGGCTTAATGGTGAAATCTTAGCGGATCTTAAACATAAAAAAGAAGCTTACAAGAAGTGGAAGGTTGGACATATGACCAGGGAAGAGTATAAAAATATTGCTAGGGCATGTAGGAATGTTATCAGGAGGGCCAAATCGCACCTGGAGCTGCAGCTAGCCAGAGATGTCAAGAGTAACAAGAAGGGTTTCTTCAGGTATGTTGGCAACAAGAAGAAAGCCAAGGAATGTGTGGGCCCCTTACTGAATGAGGGAGGCAAACTAGTGACAGAGGATGTGGAAAAAGCTAATGTACTCAATGCTTTTTTTGCCTCTGTTTTCACTAACAAGGTCAGCTCCCAGACTGCTACGCTGGGCATCACAAAATGGGGAAGAGATGGCCAGCCCTCTGTGGAGATAGAGGTGGTTAGGGACTTTTTAGAAAAGCTGGACGTGCACAAGTCCATGGGGCCGGACGAGTTGCATCCGAGAGTGCTGAAGGAACTGGCGGCTGTGATTGCAGAGCCATTGGCCATTATCTTTGAAAACTCGTGGCGAACCGGGGAAGTCCCGGATGACTGGAAAAAGGCTAATGTAGTGCCAATCTTTAAAAAAGGGAAGAAGGAGGATCCTGGGAACTACAGGCCAGTCAGCCTCACTTCAGTCCCTGGAAAAATCATGGAGCAGGTCCTCAAAGAATCAATCCTGAAGCACTTGCATGAGAGGAAAGTGATCAGGAACAGCCAGCATGGATTCACCAAGGGAAGGTCATGCCTGACTAATCTAATCGCCTTCTATGATGAGATTACTGGTTCTGTGGATGAAGGGAAAGCAGTGGATGTATTGTTTCTTGACTTTAGCAAAGCTTTTGACACGGTCTCCCACAGTATTCTTGTCAGCAAGTTAAGGAAGTATGGGCTGGATGAATGCACTACAAGGTGGGTAGAAAGCTGGCTAGATTGTCGGGCTCAACGGGTAGTGATCAATGGCCCCATGTCTAGTTGGCAGCCGGTATCAAGTGGTGTGCCCCAAGGGTCGGTCCTGGGGCCGGTTTTGTTCAATATCTTCATAAATGATCTGGAGGATGGTGTGGATTGCACTCTCAGCAAATTTGCGGATGATACTAAACTGGGAGGAGTGGTAGATACGCTGGAGGGGAGGGATAGGATACAGAAGGACCTAGACAAATTGGAGGATTGGGCCAAAAGAAATCTGATGAGGTTCAATAAGGATAAGTGCAGGGTCTTGCACTTAGGACGGAAGAACCCAATGCACAGCTACAGACTAGGGACCGAATGGCTAGGCAGCAGTTCTGCGGAAAAGGACCTAGGGGTGACAGTGGACGAGAAGCTGGATATGAGTCAGCAGTGTGCCCTTGTTGCCAAGAAGGCCAATGGCATTTTGGGATGTATAAGTAGGGGCATAGCGAGCAGATCGAGGGACGTGATCGTTCCCCTCTATTCGACATTGGTGAGGCCTCATCTGGAGTACTGTGTCCAGTTTTGGGCCCCACACTTCAAGAAGGATGTGGATAAATTGGAGAGAGTCCAGCGAAGGGCAACAAAAATGATTAGGGGTCTGGAACACATGAGTTATGAGGAGAGGCTGAGGGAGCTGGGATTGTTTAGCCTGCAGAAGAGAAGAATGAGGGGGGATTTGATAGCTGTTTTCAACTACCTGAAAGGGGGTTCCAAAGAGGATGGCTCTAGACTGTTCTCAATGGTATCAGATGACAGAACGAGGAGTAATGGTCTCAAGTTACAGTGGGGGAGGTTTAGATTGGATATTAGGAAAAACTTTTTCACTATGAGGGTGGTGAAACACTGGAATGCGTTACCTAGGGAGGTGGTAGAATCTCCTTCCTTAGAGGTTTTTAAGGTCAGGCTTGACAAAGCCCTGGCTGGGATGATTTAACTGGGAATTGGTCCTGCTTTGAGCAGGGGGTTGGACTAGATGACCTTCTGGGGTCCCTTCCAACCCTTATATTCTATTATTCTATGATTCTATGATTCTAAGTCCTCTGGGCAGATGTCCCTCAGTGCTAAATAATGAGGGGGGAAGAATCCAGGAAAGAATGGATGGGAGCAGAGCAGCATCTGTGTTTCCCCATCTGGTCCCAGCTGCTCCTCCCCAAGTGCTGCATTCATGTCAGTGGGCTGGAGGGTGGGGCTCCTCCCCCAGCCATCCCCACGCTGTCCCTCTGAAAGGTGCAGGTGGGGGACAACGGGACCCAGCATTTTCCCCAGGAATTGAAATGGGGGGGTGGGGTGTTCGAATATACGCGCGTGTGTGTGTGTGTGAGGGCCAACGAGAGTTGAGACCGTGAGGGTGAAGGGGGGCTGGATGGCACTATAATAAAAGCTGAAAAATGTTTCAAGACTATTTTATTAGATGTAGCTCATGTTTTAAAATAATCACAGAAATTAAAGTTGGCTACTCAAGCCTACTATGAAGCACGACATCTGCATCCTTCTTGGTTTCTTGTAATTTTGCACAACTCTTTGGTGTCTTCTTGTGTGTCCGGTACTTCCAGTCCTTCATGATATGCTCGTATTCAGGCAAAAGGTGACTTCTTACAGAATACAAAATTCTATTCAATGAGGAAAAAGAATGATCACCTGTAGCTGTTGTGACTGGGAGTAGCAAGAGATGAATTCCTGCTTCTTTCATCCGAGGAAACAGAGCACGAAGATTGGGTCGAACCACTCGTGACGATAAAGAAGAAGTTGAAGTTAAATTTTCATTTGTTTGTCCTATGATTTTCTACTCTGTGTTCAAAATTCTCTACTCTGGCCTGAGCACATGGCAGCCCCATTGCTGGTAGGCCTCACTCCACTCAGCTGTCGGTGTTTTATCAGACAGGGATCTGTAAAAGCTACGTAGAGGTTGAGTAGAATCCAGAAATCGTTGTTGTAGATTTATAAGAATCAAGTCTGTGTACTTTTTCAGCTGGCTAACAAACACTTCTTGTCCTCTTCACTTAAGAAATCAATATAAGGACCTTCATTAGTCAACTTCTGGACTGAAGTCTTTGTTCCTTCCAGTCCATTTTCAATGGATCTCTCTCTGATTGATGCAAGAGTAGCTTCTATTGCTGGACAAAGATCTACTACTGTTGTAGCAGATGCCTGGATGGCATTGTTTAGTGACTCCAGTGGTTTCAACAGAAGACTTACAAGAGAGATAATGGTGATAGTCTTCTCTGAACTTAGGAGCAAAAGTAGTCCACCAGCCTCACTACTTAGATCTGTCCCATCTCAGTAGATACTTTCCAAAGCCGGTAATAACAGTTGCAGTAATTTTAAGATAACAGCCAAGGATAGCTCATGAGAAAGCCAGTGGGTTTTCCCAGGTTGGACTAATTTGAACTTCAGCCCCAGTGTATCTTCTATTTGTTTCCAGGCTGTTCAGTCCTTTTGGACTCTTGCTGAAAAAAAAAAAGAATATAAAAAGCCATTAAATGTATGGCTTTTAATGTTTTTTGAAGAGTCTGCAGCTCATACTAGCATTAGCTGGAGTAGATGGCCTCTGTAGTGTGTATAGGAGAGATTAGGGTTACACTTTTCTCTGAGCAAAGCTTGTAGTCCACTATGTCTTCCAGAGAAGTTTGTAGCCCCATCAAATGCACCAGCAGCCATCTGTCTGGGGTTCAATTTACAAGCATTTAACTCTTCTAAGATGTCACAGATGCAGCTGATGTGTCTTCTCTTACCTGAACATCTAGAATGCATCTACTGGCCTACCATGGACAGCAAGATAGCAAACACACTGACTTAACACTTGATGCCTGTTTGCACTGGTGCTTCATCAGCCATGTGTGCACATATTTTGAATGTGGGGAGAGAGTTCTTCACTTTTTAAACTGCTGAGTCTTTCACTGTTGCACCACGTGCTTCTAGACAATCAGCTGAGTTTTTGCAGAAATATAGCAAGCATGTGTTCAACTTCAAGATTGGTGGGGAGGGATAGCTCAGGGAACCCAGGGTTGTGAGTTCAATCCTTGAGGGGGCCATTTAGGGATCTGGGGCAAAACTTGGGGAGTGGTCCTGTTTTGAGTAGGCAGTTGGACTAGATGACCTCCTGAGGTTCCTTCCAACCCTGATATTCTATGATTAACAAGTGACAATGCACTTAGAATTGGCCTCCAGTTTGCTGTGTGTGGTATCTCTTGCTTAAATAGAAAGTGTAATGCAACAGCCATATTGGGTCACATAAACAGAGTTATGTATCCAGCATTCTTAACCGCCTTATTAAGTACTTCTAAAATTGGCTTTGACAGTGACTGGCTTATAAGGAATTCTGCATGTCCATGCAGTCCAGAGGCGTGGTGTTTTGCAGCCTTTTCATGTAGGTTATCAGTATTGGCTTGGCTGATTGGTCTGGCAAACCCAGCTCCTCCACTTTTACCACACAAATCTATGATATGCCCACATTTTGAATACTGCGTGCGCCATGCAATTCTGGTCACCCCAACTCAAAAAAGATATACTGGAATTGGAAAAGGTACAGAGAAAGGCAACAAAAATGATGAGGGGTCTGGAACAGATTCCATAGGAGGAGAGATTAAGAGACTGGGACTTTTCAGCTTGGAAAAGAGATGACTACGGGGGCGATATGATAGAGGCCTATAAAATCTTGACTGGTGTGGAGAAAATTAATAAGGAAGTGTTATTTATCCCTTCACTTAACACAAGAATCAGGCAGCAAGTTTAAAGCAAACAAAAGGGAGTCCTTTTTTACACAACGCACAGTCACCTGTGGAACTTTTTGCCAGGGATGTTGTGAAGGCCAAGACTATGACAGCGTTCAAAAAAGAACAAGATAAGTTCATGGAGGTTAGGTCCATCAATGGCTATTAGCTGGGATGGGCAGGGATGCAACACCATGCTCTGAGTGTCCCCAGCCTCTGGGACGACAGGGGGTGGATCACTCAATGATTCCCTGTTCTATTTATTCCCTCTGAAGCACCTGGCATTAGCCACTGTCAGAAGACAGGATACTGGGCTGGATGGACCTTTGGTCTGACCCAATATGGCCATTCTTACATAAAAAATTAATTATAATAATAAAAAAGTTTAGTACAGAAACTCCCCAAGATATCAAGCATTCTTAAAACTACAATACTCACCTGGAGATGTGAGGAAACATTGACAGAGACAGGTACCCAGAAGTCACTTACTACAGGACAGGCCTAACAAGGAAAATAACAGAACACTGGCCATCACGTACAGCCCCCAGCTAAAACCTCTCCAGCACATCATCAACAGTCTACAACCTATCCTGGAAAATGATCCCTCACTCTCACAGACCTTGGGAGACTGGCCTGTCCTCGCTTACAGACAGCCCCCCAACCTGAAGCAAATACTCACCAGGAACTGCACACCACACCACAGAAACACTAACCCAGGAACCTATCCTTGCAACAAAGCCTGTTGCCTACTCTGTCCCCATATCTACTCTAGTGACACCATCAGAGGATCCAACCACATGAGCCACACCATCAGGGACTCATTCACCTGCATGTCTACTAATGTGATATACGCCATCATGTGCCAGCAATGCCCCTTGGCCACGAACATTGGCTAAACTGGACAGTCTCTACGTAAAAGAATAAATGGACACAAATCAGACATCAGGAATGGTAACATACAAAAGCCAGTCGGAGAACACTTCAGTCTTCTTGGACATTCTATAACAGATTTAAAAGTAGCCATCCTTCAACAAAAAATCTTCAAAAACAGACTTCAAAGAGAAACTGCACAGCTACAATTCATTTGCAAATTTAACATCATTAATTCGGGCTTGAATAGGCTCACTGCAAAAGCAACTTTCCGTTTCTTGGTATTGACACCTCCCCATCAATTACTGGGAGTGGACCACATCCACCCTGATTGAATTGGCCCTGTCAACACTGGTTCTCCACTTGTCAGGTAACTCCCTTCTCTTCATGTGTCAGTATATTTACGCCTGCATCTGTCATTTTCACTGCATGCATCTGAAGAAGTTGGTTTTTTACTCACAAAAGCTTATGCCCAAATAAATCTGTTAGTCTTTAAGGTGCTACCAGACTCCTCATTGTTTCCCCAAGATAATGACCTCTCAAGATAGCGATGATGTGAGATAATGCCTTGGCAAATAATGCATTTTAAAAATCTTGGCCTGTTAGGAAATGTATATTTATGTCAGTTTCCTAGCCACAAATCTAGCGTTCTGGAGTGAAGTCACTAAAACAGCTCTGGCTGCTGTTGTTCATTGTGCTGCTGTTCACTCCATCGCTCCGTCCCCAGTGGCCCTGCACCGTCACCTGCTGCTGCCCCCTGCCACCGTGACCTCTGCGAGTCGGTCTCTTGGGTTCCACCCGCTCTCAGTGATTTCAGCTCTCGGTGGGGGAACCGCGCTGCTAGTGCAGGCTGGGCCGTCTCTTCCACAGAAACACTGTCCCCTACAGCCGGTCTGAGCACGTAGGCCTGATTGTCAGCGAATTCAGCTCTAGTGGTCACTTAACCAACCAGAAGACTCTCTGTGGAGCCCAATCCGCTCTCCCTCTAAACAGGAGAGGGGGCAGGTCAGACAGTGCCTGTGACTCTTAGGCAGAGCCCACCCCACCAAGCAAAACACCTGTTCGCCCCCTGCCCCCTCACTAGGATCTGGCACCCAACCCTCCTGCTTAGCGGGTGCAGTTCAGGTGAGGGTGACCAGGGCTTACTCTGTAAGGAAAGAGGTGCTGGGGCTCAAGCAAATTTGTTACTTTCATAAGTGATGTGGCAAGCCCAGAGGTCCCCAGGCTCTGAACGGCCGAGCCTGGAGGTGCCAGGGCTGAGCCCTGGCAAGCCCTGGCACCAATTAAGCCCTGAGGGAGACCCCATCATTCAGGCAGGCTCAGCACAGGTCTGCTGCCCTCTACTCAGGCCATAAGGAGAACAACAGTTCATGACCCCCACATTCAAAGTGATTCCTAACCCAGCACCAGCCAAAATGGATCCCTTGGGCAGCAGGGCTCCGTCTGCTGGATACCTCGGCAGAGTAGGTGAGTCCATATCAATACAGTCTGGCCCTGAAGCCTTCCCCCCACCCGGCTCATCAGCAGCTGTCAGGGAAGAGCTCAGTCAGACCTGGCTTACAAGTCATAATTGGAAATGATTAAGCAGGCCAATGTAGCCGAAACCAATGTGCGAGTGTCACCAATAACAGCCGTGTGAAGAAACGGGTCTTTGTTCAGACTTTTCAATCCGTTCTGCTTGCTCAGGTACAAGGTTTGATCACAAGATGTGTATGCTTTTATAATGCTTCCACTTCAGTTCAAATTGCCTTTGGCAACGCTGCTACCTGGGCTGGGGCGTCGGGGAAATTCGGGGAGCGGCTGGGGAATCCCCCGCGGGACCTGTTGCCGGAACAGGGCAGAGTCAAGGGCCAGGTGCGGACGCCGCGTGTCCGCCCCGTGCAGCGCGCCCAGCCCGGCCCAGCAGGGGGCAGTCGCGTGCGCCGGTCCCGGGATGGGCCGGGCCGGGGGCGGAGCCGAGCCGGCGATTGTCTCCCGGGCTTTAAAGAGCCGCCGGGACGCCCCGCTCCAGCGCAGCTGGGCCGGCCGGGCGGGCGCTCCGGAGCGAGGCTGGCGGTTCTGCAGCGCCGCCGTGTGAACCCTGCAGGTAGGGCCCGGCCCGGGCAGCGGCTCCGGCCGCGGGGCTGGGCGGCGTCTGGGTCGCAGCCGAGCCCAGCCCCCTGGGCTGTTCGCTCCGCGGGGCCCCCAGCGGAACTTCGACGGGACTTCTGCGGGGAGCGGACCCCGGGTTTGCCTGGGGATCGGCCCGTCGGGGGCTTGAATCTGGCCTCGGGCTTCTGTTCGCCCTTCCTCTCCCTCTGGGCTTTATCCCGCCTCGCCGGGACGGGGGTAGCGGAGGAGCCCCGGCAGCGCGGGGTCGGGGCTGCCCTGGGGAAGCCCGAGTCCGGGAGTGAGCAGTGGGGCCGCATCAGCCGGGCGTGGGGATCGCCCCTTCCCTCCCTCCTCTGGCGGCTGCCGTGCTGGGGAATCCCGCAACGAGGAGCGGGTTGCTACAGACCCGCTCTGGGGGGCAGAGAGGCGCCGGAGGCTTGTGGCTGTGAGCGGTGCCAGGCTGCTCCCGGAAGCCCTCTCCCAGTGCTGCTCCTCGGGAGAGCTAGGGAGTTTGGTGGAAGTTCTCGTGGGCGATTCCCAGCCTGTTTGGACACTGCTTTGGTGCTGTCAGTCTCATCCCAGGGCGCTGGGCAGCCCCCCTTTGCGTGGAGGAAAGGTTGGCAGTGAAGTTGGGCTGTTGGCAGGGTGTGTGATTTGCAGTTAATTCTTCTCCCAGGGGAGGTTCTGGCTCAGAGCTGCTGGAATGTGTGTCAGATGGGTTCACATGCCAGCCAGTGGGTTTGCAAGGAGCTGGGTGGTCCTCAGGCTTGAAGTGGGCTCCCAGAAATGCCAGGCCTGTCATTAAATCATGACAAGATTTAAAAGTTTGCAAAATAGCCCCTGCAGAATTGGGGCAGATGCTGCAAGGAAACCATCCTTGGGGGAGTATGCCAGGATGCAGAAGGGAACGACCTAGGCTGGGGACTGGTGGTGCTTGCCAGTACTAAGGCACTGTGCCAGCCTCCCACCAGTAACTGGTGCCCCTTAGAGCTCTCTCTATCTAGGGTGGGAGGCAGGTTGGTGACCCAGTCCCCACAGAGACTGATGGGATGGGGGGGGGGGGGGGTTGGCCCTGGGAGATGCAGGGACTGTTATTGTCAGATGCTGGCTAGAAAAGTTTCAGTCCAGCTGGAGGGCTGTGTGGATAAGGCCCAAGTAGGGGAGATCTCTGGGAACCCCACTATGGCCAGGTCTGTCAGGGCTCTGGGCACAGCAGAAGATGGACTGGGGAAATGAGGCACTAAGGAGAGCAGGGGCACTTCCTGCCCATTGGTTAGTACTGCCCTTAGGATCCTGGGCTTTGCTCTTTGGGGCCAGGTTCCCATTTCAGGGTCTTGGCCCATGTAGCACAGAGTGGTCCCAGGTCCAGCGCCATGCAGTGTGGGGGAGCTGTGGGTGTATGGGGTGGGGGAATCTACATCCTCCTAGGCAGCTGGGACGAGGTCACTTTGTGCAAGAGGTTCCCCTTCCTTGCTCTGCAGATGACTTGTAGGCAATTCCCCTATTGAGATTCCCAGCCGGAGCCCTCCCAGACAGTCATAGAATCATAGAATATCAGGG
Organism: Caretta caretta; assembly: GCF_965140235.1. Taxonomy (NCBI): domain Eukaryota; kingdom Metazoa; phylum Chordata; order Testudines; family Cheloniidae; genus Caretta; species Caretta caretta. The sequence continues at coordinate 903,072 of NC_134223.1, forward strand.
TTAGAAGGGACCTCAGGAGGTCATCTAGTCCAACCCCCTGCTCAAAGCAGGGCCAATCCCCAATTTTTGCCCCAGATCCCAAATGGCCCCCTCAAGGATTGAACTCACAACCCTGGGTTTAGCAGGCCAATGCTCAAACCACTGAGCTATCCGTGATCATAAGGCAGCCATGGGGCTCAGGATGCCAAGGGACTAACCCTCCCCTCCGAGCTAAAGCCTCCTGAATAATCCAGGGGTCTCCTACGGCAGCCAGCCCTGCTCCCAGCAGATAGAGCTGTAAACCAGCTCTCGCACTCCTACCACTCGTGGCTGGCTCTTACTGGCTGACTTTTGGCAGGTTTCTGTGCTGGCTGGTCAGTACCATGAGCTGCATGTGTGATGGGGACACACGTTTGTCATGGGTCACATGGGTTTGAAAGCTCTTTAGAAAAGAGTGCAATTTTCTAAGCAACTCGTCACTGTGCATGCTGAGCTCTGGGCAATCTGACGGTCTCCCCCAAAGGGAGCTGCTGGCTCTGGGAAACCTGGCACCTCTTTGGGTGCCTAAACGGGAGCCTGAGCACTTTGAGGAAATCTGCTCCATGCGTGCTGGATTCTTACCTTGCTCACCCCAGCGCAACTCTGTGGCGTTATCCTTGACTCTCACCAGTGGCAGTGAGCTCAAAATCTGGCCCTTGAGACAAGGTTTGTTCCCTTGCATTACACGGGTTTCCCAGTTTCGTGGGCTACAGTGTGTTCTCGTATTGATTGTGTTGTGGTACTGTGGTAGGCCCTATATGAACATATAGGAAGAGAAGGTTTAGCCTGCAGAAGAGAAGAATGAGGGGGGATTTGATAGCTGCTTTTAGCTACCTGAGAGGTGGTTCCAAAGAGGATGGCTCTAGACTGTTCTCAATGGTAGCAGATGACAGAACAAGAAGTAATGGTCTCAAGCTGCAGTGGGGGAGGTTTAGGTTGGATATTAGGAAAAACTATTTCACTAGGATTGTGGTGAAATACTGGAATGCATTACCTAGGGAGGTGGTGGAATCTCCTTCCTTAAAAACATCTAAGGCCCGGCTTGAGAGAGCCCTGGCTGGGATGAATTAGTTGGGGATTGGCCCTGCTTTGAGCAGGGGGTTGGACTAGCTGACCTCCTGAGGTCCCTTCGAACCCTGATATCCTGTGATAAGGTGCCTGCACTGAAGAACTTCCAGTACAAGTTGTTAATGTCAGCGGTGTCATTCCCTGCAGCCAACCAGGGAAGTGCAGGTCACCTCCCTTTCTGCACCCCTTTACCTGGAAAGGTGCTTGTGCTGTCAGGCTGTGGAGGTAGGAGGCCTGATTCTGATCTTGCCCTGCTGGGAGTCCATTGAGTTCAAGGGACTGACTTCTGACCAGCATTGCTCAGCAGAACAGCCCATCTCTAACTGTTCCCACCAGCCACCCAGCTTGCTGATCTTCGGAGGGCAGTGCACCATGCATCCTCTCTTTCACGCATTTTCCTGGTGATGGCTGGGTTATATCATCTGGACTGGGGCTCTGTGTGTGTGTGTGTGTGTGTGTGTGGGCGGGAGGCACCTGGGGGGCCTCTCTGCACTGGCCTTTGTGGGCAGTTAATTTAACGTGAGGCTGCATTGAATCTGCATGAGGCACCAGACGCTGCCGGGACCTATGCATTTTAAAAAATTCAATGAATGGAATCAAATTAAATTTTAAGAGCTGAGGTGGGAGGAGCTTGTTTCTAAAAATGACCTGACCCTGTAATTTGTTTCTGAAACTCTTCTCCTCAGCCATTCTAAGTGTAAGTTAAAGCCACCTGGAGACCAGGAGGCTGCAATGCCTCTCAGCACCGGGTCACACGGGCTGATCCCAAGTGGGTCCAGGGGATCTCTGCCCTGTTCTGCAGCTCTGTGCTCAGACTGTCTAGTGTGGGCTATAGCTGCTGCTGCAGGATCAGTCAGCAATAGCTTCTCCATTCCAGTGCTGGGTGGGTTCCAGTCTGCCCAGCTTTGCCAGGGCACCTCAGCCCCAACTGGCTTCCCCCACACCTCCCCAGCTCTGCCAATGCTCTTAGTTCCTGAGCTGCAGCCCTCTAGCTCCAGTCCTAACCTCCCATCTGCACCCCAGCTTTGCTGAATCACCTTAGTTGTATGTGAAAACTCTCCAGGTGTGGTGGGCTTTTAGCATAATGTTAATTTCTCTTGGAAACCAGCCAGGAGGGGAAACCCTATATGCCATGTCTTCCTTGCTTCCTGGTGATAGAGCACCCATGGCTTGCCATTCAAGGGCTCCCAGACCATCTGGAGATAAGGGTTCTTCCAGGGTCCCTGAGCTGCCGCATGAGCCATGGGACCTTATCAGCCAGGATGAGAAGGTGCTGGAGCAACATGCAGATCCCCATCGTGGGGTGGGGTGGGGGTGCCCCTGTCTGGAGGGGTCTCATTCTGCTCCCTTCAGCCAGACTGGGCCCCATGTTTATCCATGGATGAGGATGATGCAAGGGTAGGGTGGGGGGAGGGTTTTGTGCAGCAACAAGTGATCCAGAGGGTACCCTGATCTGGAGGACACTGGGACTTCAAGAGGTGTTAGTTTGCCTCCCAAAATTCCCTGTGCAGCTGCCACTGGAAATGGAGGTATTCAGCTGATTCCTAAATTGCTGCACAGTGTTGCTGCATAGAACAGTTACCATGCTCTGGACCAGAGGTGGCTGTATGTCAGTGCTGGGCGAAGTGATCTACTTCGAGCCAACCATAGAGCTGTAACGTATCCTCCCTTTGGGAACCTCTGGGATGAAAAGCACTAGTACAAATGTGCAAAGAGAAGAAGCAACAATCCAGCGGTCTCATTATGGAGGGAAGGAAATACAATTGTATCTCTTTACGAAGAGACTGGTTTGTTTCTGTCCTTCCTACATCCCCCATGAGGGCTGGAGCAGTTACTCTGAAACAATTCATACAGGATTATTGTAACAGCCATGTTAGTCTGTATCCACTAAAAGAAAAGGAGGACTTGTGGCACCTTAGAGACTAACTCATTTATTTGAGCACAAGCTTTCGTGAGCTCACTGGATCCGATGAAGTGAGCTGTAGCCCACGAAAGCTTGTGCTCAAATAAATTGGCTAGTCTCTAAGGTGCCACAAGTCCTCCTTTTCTTTTTGCCTGTATAACTTAATGTTTCTCTAGCAATCAGCAAAAAGCAGAAACCCTGCTAGGAAGGTGCCAACTTCTTACTGCCCAGGGCATCCCCAAACACCACTGGCATGATGTGCTCATGCCTTTGGAACATGTCAGCTTCAGGAAGAGCTGTGTTAACAAGCACATGGTTAAAGAAACCAAGCAGTGTAGTTAGGATCCAGCTCTCTAAACCAGGAGGGTGCTTTGGATGCACACTGCTTTAAACTGAATGGCAAACACAGGATCTTTCAGGGCACTAAAGCCTGCATCATCGGAGTTGCTCAAAAGGAAATAAATAGCGTTCTCCTGCCAGACATGTTTCCGGTTTCCTTGGTGGAGCTGTGCTGCTATAGTGTTTGTGGTGGAGATGCTCTCTCTCGCAGGAGAGAGCTTGCCTGTCTGCTGAACTCCTGCCTCTGCGAGAGGCAGCAGCTCTGCTGGCAGGAGACACTTTCCTGCTGCAATAGTGCTGTCTACACTGGCAGCTAGATTCGTGTAACTTATGTCGCCAAGGGGGGGTGGATTACTCACATCCTGAATGTTGCACGTTATACCAAAGTAACCTGTAGAGTAGCCACGGTCTTAGTGAATCGGTCACTTAGCTGGCAGTCAGAGGGGCAGGGCACGGAAGCACTGCTCCTTGGGCTGAGCACTAGGAGCCTTTGGTTTGGTGCTGGCTCCACACTTCCAGGGTCTGCACCCCCAGTCTGTGAGGCAGGAGGGGAAGGGAGGAAAGCCGCCCTGCTGCTGAGGCAAGAACAGGACAGACACTGCCCCTGAGTTTTGTAGGAAAAAATAAAACATCTCATCGGATATTAGGAAAAACTTTCCCACTAGGAGGGTGGTGAAGCACTGGAATGCGTTACCTAGGGAGGTGGTGGAATCTCCTTCCTTAGAAGTTTTTAAGGTCCGGCTTGACAAAGCCCTGGCTGGGATGATTTAGCTGGGGCTTGGTCCTGCTTTGAACAGGGGTGGGACTGGAACCTCCTGAGGTCCCTTCCAGCCCTGATAGCCTATGACTGCCAAGCACTACCAGAGTCAGGTATGGAAACAGCATGTTAGTGCAGTGCTGTATGTTCCCGGGCATCTGCTCTGGGGTCTCCTTTTAGTAGCTAGTGACATTATAGCAGGGACGTCAGCAGGAGGGCTCCTGGAGCAGTCTCTTGACTAGAACTCTGCTCAAGCATTTGCAAACGCAGCGAGTGCAGTGCATGGTGTCCAAGCCCGCCAGCTGGGGTGGTTAGACACAAGGAGGAATGTTTATGCAGTTAAGTGTTGCACTTGCTCTTGGGGGTGGGTGGGTGTTTTTTGTTTTGTTTTCCCTTCAGAACAGTGCTTAGGATCTGCATCCTCTCACTGCTCCCTGTGCTGGGGTAGCAGCCGTGTTAGTCTGTATTCGCAAAAAGAAAAGGAGGACTTGTGGCACCTTAGACTAACCCATTTATTGGAGCATGAGATTTTGTGAGCTACAGGTCACTTCATCGGAGGCATTGAGTGGAAAATACAATGGGGCGATTTTATATACACAGAACACGAATCAATGGGTGTTACCGTACACACTGTAACGAGTGATCAGGTAAGTGAGCATTACCAGTAAGGGGGGTGGGTGGGGGTGTGAGACCTTTCGTAGTGATGATCAAGGTGGGCCATTTCCAGCAGTTGACAAGAACGTCTGCGGAGCAGTGGGGGACGGGGGGAATAAACATGGGGAAATAGTTTTACTTTGTGTAATGACCCACCTACTCCCCGTCTCTATTCAAGCCAGAGTTAACTAGCTCATGAAAGCTTATGCTCAAATAAATTTTAGTCTCTAAGCTGCTGCAAGTCCTCCTGTTCTTTGTGCTAGGGTAGTCACTCTGGGGCAAGTCCAGGGATGCATATTGGTGTCTGTTCAGCTCCTAGGGATGCCCACATTTCCTAGGGTCTCTAATCACCACTGCCTGGGCTGTGTGTGCTCAGGGGAGGGAGCGTTTGGCCTCCACTGTTAATCCACTTCTCCCTGCCTGCCCCCGGTGCTGTCCCCAGCCAGGAGCGACTGTGCAGCACGGACTAGGGTACTTCTTGCTCTAGAGAGGCAGCAGCTGTGGAGATGGCTCAGTGGAGCATACTTGCTGGGTGACTGGACAAAATGGGTCTGTGGGGGAGAATGGGCTGAGGGAGGGTTTTGCAGGTGAATCTGCAGCGATGCACCCTGTGATTGCTAAAGCAACAGGAAACCCTTCAGCATTAGCAAGCAGCCTCTGGTGCAATCTCTGCCAAGTTGTTGCGCTGACCCAGTGTAATGGTAGGAAATGCTGGAACTCCCCCAAACCCTGGCCTCTGAGCAGGGCCCGGCCCAGCTTGGCTGTGTGTGTCTCTGAATAGGGAAGGATGAACTGGCATGACACTTGGCTGCAATGGCTTCCTGCCTGTGAAGGGGTGGGGTTTGCCTGCATGCTGAGTTGACCCAAGCAAATGGGGGTTTTCTCAGTAACTCTTCCTGAGCTTTGGGGACAGTGACTGGGGTGAGGGTGATGGAACAGGAGTCAAGAGGACCATTGTCATGGGAGAGGGAGGAGCGGAGCCGAATTGCAGAGCAGCCCTGCTGAGAGACACTTGGGTGGTATTTGAGACTGCTCTGCCCCAGTGCCCTGCAGTCCTGCACGTATCACCAGTGATATGTGCATGTCCATATCCATACAGCCTGCACAGAGCTGGCTCGGCTAGCCCAGTGCCTTCTATATCACAACTCTTCCATGTTTCCATCCCCCTCTGGCACAGGGTAAGAGCAGAGGCAGGGCATAAATTGCCCTGGAAGGGAGGGGACAGAGTGGAAGTTGTGGATGGGGCTGGGGTTGGCCAAAGAAGCACTTCCCCATAGTGCTTTGCAAGCCTAAAGGCCACTGCAACAGGAGTACAAGTTTCCATGGCCTGCGTCAGGAGCCACCACAGCCCCCAAATAGGGGAGAGACAAATTGCCCTGTACCTGAGCAGGGCTCTATGCCCCAACACAGGAGGAATCCCCCTGCCTAAGCACATGTCATGGGGAGGGCAGGAGATGTTTGCATGAGAGTTGCGTTGCTCAGACCCATTGCCATTACTGTGATCCCTTTGTAAGTCGTGCAATGGCCCGAGGTGTGGGGGAGATGCAGAGGCAACTCGGTGGTAAGAGCACTGGTCCAATCTGCACTAGTGCTTGCAGCTGTGGGAGGATTTTGGAGAATCCTGCCTGTGGGCAAAGGCCTGGAGATTGGAGAGAAGAATCTCCATGGCCTAACCCTTCACTTGGCATGTGCTGAGGCTGCTGCCAAAGCAGCCGGGGATTTGTGAGGGTTTCCTCTTTGAAGGAAATTAACCTCTACAAGTGAAGGCTGGTAGTAGAATGTGACCACATAATAAAAGTGCATCAGGCAACTGCTGGCTGCCTGGTGAAGGCAGTAACGCCGTGTGGGCACAGGCTGCAGAAGACCATTACCCTACAGTCACCTGTAAAGGTAGAAGACTGACTGGCCATTGCACTCCACTCTTTCACTTCTGATTGATACAATAATACCAGACACTGCAGAACAGGGAAGGATTGGAGAGAAAATGTGTTTGGTTTTTTGTTTAAAGTAGTCTACATAAAGTCTCGCATTCTTTCCATGCAGTTAGTGCCCTCTGTGGGGCTTCATCTAAACAAAGTTTGCGTGATGTTGGCATGGGAAAAGTGGTACAGCAGAGCCACACCAGAATCCTGCAGCTTTGCGTTTAGACAATGACTAACTGCAAGGGAAAGGGTGAAAATGACTACAAAAATCACCCCCCCCATGAGTCCTGTGGATACAAAATCTGTTTGTGGACCAGGCCTTGATTGGGCGGGATTTCACACTGCAGCAGGGGAGAGAATTCTGTGCTTAAAATGGGAAGGTGGGATTGGGAACCACAAACACTGACAGGTCCTGGGGCAGCAGTATTTCCCAAGCATTTAAAGATTGCAGGTCCCCTCATCTGCCCCCCAACTCCCAAATAAGATTGTTTCTGTTTTTTTGGGGGGGGAGGGAGGAGTCTTTTTATTGAGCTTCTGGTTTGTGAGCAGTTAGACATGTGTTCAAGCTTTCCTTGGCCACCACAAACTAGGAACGTTAAAGCTGAGATTCTCACATCTGCTGCTTGGTGGCCTGTGGGTAAGGCTCCTAATACCAACAGTCAGGGGTTCCCAGGTGATTGAACACAAGAAGGTGGAAGGGGCAATTATAAGACCTTTTAATTTTGGATGAAATTCTCTGGCCTGTGTCCTGTAGGAGGTCAGACTAGATGGGTAGGGCAGCACATGCTTTAAAGCAAAACAGGATTTAATCCACGGTCCCAGGTATGCAAGCAAGCGTGGGTTCAAAGAACATGCCTGAGGCTTTTGTGTATGGCTGGTAAGGGGGTCTGGGCAAAAACGCACCCAAATGATGGGTAGACCTACAAAGTGGACATAACCATAATGGGACCATTATGAATCTGTCTACCTTATGAGCTAGGAGTGTGGTTCATTCCCCCTGCCCCCCTTCCTGCTCCTGTACACATTTGCACTAACTCTCCTCAAGCTAGTGTGACAGTAAATAGCAGCGTAGCTGCAGTCGCATGCATAGTGTTGTACTCGCCATGGCTAACCCCTGCATTTGCTGCCACTACCCATGCGACTGCAGCTGCCTTGCTAGTCATACTCCTGCTGACATGAGTGTAGTGCGATCCTGAGAATCACATCCTCAGCTCTTAGTGCACATGTAGCCTGTGGCTCCAGGAGTTGGAAACTTAAGAAAAACACCCCAAATTGCAAGAGTTGGCAACAAGCAAACACCTGGAAGCTACTTTTGGTTTTAAGATAGCACAAGCAACTTGAAATCTGGCTTTATCTCTGCTCACAGAGCCCTGGGGCCACTTCTTCAGAAGAGTTCAGCACCCAACATGCAGAGCCTTCTTGCAGACCTGGCCCCAGAGTCATGCTGGGGGCTGAATGCTTGAACATAGGGCCCCAAGTTCCTTTGACAGCTTGGTTCCTGCTGCATTGACTCTGTCAACATTGGCCATTGTCTTGCTGGTTAAAAACAATTGCAACTGATCTGGGTGAGATTCTCTGGCAGGAGATCAGATTAGATGACTGCAGCTGGCCTTGAATCCAACTGCTTGAAGCATATGGGGGAAGGGTTGAGTTTTGGGGGCATGGGCTCCTGGGGGCAGGGATTGTATGGGCCTGTAGACTCCCTCCGCCCTTTCCAGCTTCTTCCAACAAGTCTCCTCTTCCCATCTGCCTTGCAGGTGGTGACAGAGTATTGGAACAACACACTGAGGAGGTGACACTCACTCAGTGCATATCCTCACAATCCAATCTGAGCTTAAACCTTAATTACCCTCTTTGCCAACAGCCTTCCTCACCCTAACCCCATCCCCTCCAGAATGCCTGAGGAAGGTGCTGAGCTCTGTGCAACAGCTGATCTTTGTCTGAGGGAGGATCTAGGGAAATATGTGTGGCCAGCTGTGAGGGCCTGGGATGTGAAGGATCGCCCCAAACAGGTCCATGTTTTGAGGTACACTTTCCATGTACATCTACATAAAAAAGATCTCACTGTTTTCTCACAACGAGAAGGATCCAACAGGACTCCTGCTGTAGGGGAGACACTCCCATGAAGAATATTTGATTCCCAGGCTCACTTGATGCTAGCAGGGAAGTTTGGAGTGTAGGGTGACTAGCACAGAGACAATTCTGAGGTGGCAGAGGATAGCTAGGCAGAGCTGAAAAGGAAGCTATTATCTAATTAGCAGTTTCAATGGAAGTGTATGTACTCTCATCAGTGTGTCATGCATTAGACTTCCTCTGAGCTGACCCAAGGATTCCTTTTCCCCTCTTATGTAAGAAAGGGAACATTTGCATATAACCTCACTTCAAGTTCATTAGAAGACACTTATCTTCCTGGCCTGGCTCTCTGAGCAAACCCATCTTTTTGCATATCAGTTGTTCACTTCCCTTCCTCAGGAAGTTGGCTGGGCTGTTTGCATGTTTCCTTGAGGCCACATTAACATACAGGAATTAAATTCATAACCACATACATGGATCAAATATCATAACCTTCAGACTATCACCAGCATGTCTAAAGATGGCCTAGTGATGGTGCCCTTTATTAAGGGGGAAACTCCCAGTTTACAAGTGTGCAAAAAACAAACCCGTGCACTTAATTTTATAAATCTATAAAAATATCCTAGCCTTTGCTCTCCTGTATACCCCTCCTGCTTTTCCCTTCTCTTGAAGGCTGTGGATAAAGATCTGGAGTGTACCAAGGTGGACCAGGTTACTGCAGTGAGTTGCTGAGCTTGTAGCTCTTTCTCCCAGGATCCATAGAAGTACTCCTGGGGGCAGTCTGGCCCCCCAAAATTTTAAAATTGGGCAATTTTATTTGTCAAAATAACACTACATAATCAGGACCATTTCAATTTTGATTTATTTCAAAATACCTGTAAGCAAGTATGTCTGTCACAATTCAGACAAACACAAATTCCCCAACGAGTAGAGTTAGAGCCCCCTGTGACAACCCAGTTCCTCTTTCTGTCCCTTCCCCTCCCCAGAGCCCAGGTGGGAGACCAGACACCCACAACCTCCCACCCCTTCCCCAGAGCCCACTTGGAGTTCTCAGATTGTATTGCGGTCCTTGACCCCATCACTCTCTCCAGGGACACAGCACCTCACTACCACTTGCCCTGAGTGTGAAGAAGCCTTAGGGTCCCCTGACTCCCCCAGCAACGGGCAACACGTGCACCCCCCTCAAGGCCTACACTGGCCCTGCTGCTGTCTCCCTGCAGTTTAGAGGATAGGCATGCTCTAACCCTCGAGCCCTCCTAGCAGCCCCTGTTCTACTGGACGCTCGCAGTATTCAGAGCCATTGGTTCCAAAGAAACTGCACACCAGCTTAGCTGTTCCACCTCAAATCACCACTCTGCATTACATGCAACACTATGAAGGTCACAGACCTTGAAGCAGGGCCCAGGAGTTCCCAGACAGCACGTGGCCCACAGCCACCACCCAGCAGGTCCCTTGAAGGACTAGTGCGCAGAGCTCCACCCACAAAGCTTCTGTTTGGGGGAGACATCCAGCCCCACTGATTGGCTGGGAAGCTCCACTTAAGCCAGAAAGAGGCACAGGAAGTTGTCAAAGTGGGAATCTGTGGCTGGCTGCCAGTATGGATCCTGTCTGATTCCTGAACGCTGCCTGTTCCTGTCATCCTTATCCCAGACCCCCATCTGTTCCGAGATCCTGCTTTCCTGCCTCACTCAGGTGCCTGCTCCTACATCCCACCCCGATGCTGACTCCAGCTTTCATCTTAGGGTTGGCTCCTGACTGTTGCCAGCTCTGGTTCCAGGCGCCTGACTCTAACCATTAGGCATGACTGCCCATGCCCGACAAGCACTGAGATGTTTCTTTATAGAGAAAGCAAGTACAAGTTTATTTTAACAATGACTCAAGTGATAGCAAGTAGAAGTATTGAAAACAAATAGTCCCAGGTAAAATCATAACATGCATTCTAGAGCCCTGACTTAATTAACAAGATACTTTCATGTCTAATAAAGTATTGCTCACTAGCACTTTGCAGCCAGGCTGGCTGTGACCCCTCTTTGAAAAGGCACAACATGCTGTCCACTTGTCTCCTCAGTCAAGGATCTGGGCTTGTCTCCTGGTACCCCAAGATGTATTCGAACAGTTTTGTCCTTAATCATCAGCAGGACATCGGCTGAGAAATCAATGAGAGGAAAGCCACAGGAAGAAACAAATCATAGAATATCAGGGTTGGAAGGGACCCCTGAAGGTCATGTAGTCCAACCCCCTGCTCGAAGCAGGACCAATTCCCAGTTAAATCATCCCAGCCAGGGCTTTGTCAAGCCTGACCTTAAAAACCTCTAAGGAAGGAGATTCTACCACCTCCCTAGGTAACGCATTCCAGTGTTTCACCACCCTCCTAGTGGGAAAGTTTTTCCTAATATCCAACCTAAACCTCCCCCACTGCAACTTGAGACCATTACTCCTCGTTCTGTCATCTGCTACCATTGAGAACAGTCTAGATCCATCCTCTTTGGAACCCCCTTTCAGGTAGTTGAAAGCAGCTATCAAATCCCCCCTCATTCTTCTCTTCTGCAGGCTAAACAATCCCAGCTCCCTCAGCCTCTCCTCATAACTCATGTGTTCTAGACCCCTAATCGTTTTTGTTGCCCTTCGCTGGACTCTCTCCAATTTATCCACATCCTTCTTGTAGTGTGGGGCCCAAAACTGGACACAGTACTCCAGATGAGGCCTCACCAATGTCGAATAGAGGGGAACGATCACGTCCCTCGATCTGCTCACTATGCCCCTACTTATACATCCCAAAATGCCATTGGCCTTCTTGGCAACAAGGGCACACTGCTGACTCATATCCAGCTTCTCGTCCACTGTCACCCCTAGGTCCTTTTCCGCAGAACTGCTGCCTAGCCATTCGGTCCCTAGTCTGTAGCGGTGCATTGGATTCTTCCATCCTAAGTGCAGGACCCTGCACTTATCCTTATTGAACCTCATCAGATTTCTTTTGGCCCAATCCTCCAATTTGTCTAGGTCCTTCTGTATCCTATCCCTCCCCTCCAGCGTATCTACCACTCCTCCCAGTTTAGTATCATCCGCAAATTTGCTGAGAGTGCAATCCACACCATCCTCCAGATCATTTATGAAGATATTGAACAAAACCGGCCCCAGGACCGACCCTTGGGGCACTCCACTTGATACCGGCTGCCAACTAGACATGGAGCCATTGATCACTACCCGTTGAGCCCGACAATCTAGCCAGCTTTCTACCCACCTTATAGTGCATTCATCCAGCCCATACTTCCTTAACTTGCTGACAAGAATACTGTGGGAGACCGTGTCAAAAGCTTTGCTAAAGTCAAGAAACAATACATCCACTGCTTTCCCTTCATCCACAGAACCAGTAATCTCATCATAAAAGGCGATTAGATTAGTCAGGCATGACCTTCCCTTGGTGAATCCATGCTGGCTGTTCCTGATCACCTTCCTCTCATGCAAGTGCTTCAGGATTGATTCTTTAAGGACCTGCTCCATGATTTTTCTAGGGACTGAGGTGAGGCTGACTGGCCTGTAGTTCCCAGGATCCTCCTTCCCTTTTTTAAAGATTGGCACTAAATTAGCCTTTTTCCAGTCATCCGGGACTTCCCCGGTTCGCCACGAGTTTTCAAAGATAATGGCCAATGGCTCTGCAATCACAGCCGCCAATTCCTTCAGCACTCTCGGATGCAACTCGTCCGGCCCCATGGACTTGTGCACATCCAGCTTTTCTAAATAGTCCCTAACCACCTCTTTCTCCACAGAGGGCTGGCCATCTCTTCCCCATTTTGTGATGCCCAGCGCAGCAGTCTGGGAGCTGACCTTGTTAGTGAAGACAGAGGCAAAAAAGCATTGAGTACATTAGCTTTTTCCACATCCTCTGTCACTAGGTTGTCTCCCTCATTCAGTAAGGGGCCCACACTTTCCTTGGCTTTCTTCTTGTTGCCAACATACCTGAAGAAACTCTTCTTGTTACTCTTGACATCTCTGGCTAGCTGCAGCTCCAAGTGAGATTTGGCCCTCCTGATTTCATTCCTACATGCCCGAGCAATATTTTTATACTCTTCCCTGGTCATATGTCCAACCTTCCACTTCTTGTAAGCTTCTTTTTTATGTTTAAGATCCGCTAAGATTTCACCATTAAGCCAAGCTGGTCGCCTGCCATATTTACTATTCTTTCGACTCATCGGGATGGTTTGTCCCTGTAACCTCAACAGGGATTCCTTGAAATACAGCCAGCTCTCCTGGACTCCTTTCCCCTTCAAGTTAGTCCCCCAGGGGATCCTGGCCATCCGTTCCCTGAGGGAGTCGAAGTCTGCTTTCCTGAAGTCCAGGGTCCGTATCACACGGACCAAATCTAAGATTGATGATTGTATCTGGCTCAGTCTGTAAACAGCCCTACAGAGTGAGGCGCACAATACACAAATGACCAGACAGGGAGAGAAGTGTTGGTTGCCACCTGTCCAAGGTCTGTCACCTGACCTGATACGTCTGTATCTGTACTGAAAATTCTGTTCTGAAGGATTTGGGATTGAGAACTCCTTAAATATGGTGTACCCACATTTTGCAACAGTCTACTTGCTCTGGATAGAGACCTCACATGTTGCCTTTGGTGAACTAATTTGTATATATCTGATCCAGGGGATCCCTGTAAACCCCTAGGCACCCTTTGCACCCTCTGCCAGTTGGCACCAACAAGCTCCTGGGCCACAGACCCATGTGCCTGTCCTTTTGCCCACCCACACGAGACCTCCGTTCATCAACAGCTATTTTTCCATGGTGCTCCAAGACCTGGTTGGTCACCATGGAAGGTTCACCAAGATTAATGTGGGGTGTTCTGGCCAGGTCCATGGGGCTACAATCTTTTGAAACTTATGTCTGGGCTTTGTGTGTGGTGTGTTTTTGCTAATGGAAAAATGGAACGCTTTCTTGCAGGACCACTATGAACATAAGAACAGCTTTACTGGGTCAGAGCAATGGTCCGTCTAGCCCAACATCTGGTCGCCTGACAATGGCCAATGCCAGGTGCTTCAGAGGGAATGAACAGAACAGGGCAGCTTCAAGTGATCAGTCCCCTGTTGTCTAGTTCCAGCTTCTGGCAAACAGAAGCGAGGGACATCCAAACATGGGGTTACAACCAGTATTCCCTCTCATTTTCCCCACCCATGTGCAGAATGAATTTTGTTATGTGCACCAATATGGATTGTTATACATCACCTTCATATTAGTGCACATAACAAAATTCATGTGGTGGGGGTGAGGCCAGAGCTGAGGGGTTCAGAGTGTGGAAGGAGGCTCAGGGCTGGGGCAAAGGGGTGCAGTGCAGGGGTGTGAGGGCTCCAGCTAGGGGTGCAGGCTCTGGGGTGGGGCCAGGGATGAGGGTCTCAGAGCTGGGGCAGAGGGTTGTGGTGCTGGGGGTGTGGGCTTGGGTGGGGCTGGGGATAAGGGGTTTGGGGTGCCTGAGGGTGCTCAGGGGCCACAGCAGGGAGACTCCCTGTAGCTCTCCCCCCCCCCACAGCAGCAGGACCTGGGCTGCGGGGTGGGGAGATGGCTCTCCCTGCCATAGCGGGGTTGGGGCTGCAGGATAGGTGCCCCTCCCCTGGCCATGGCAGGTCTCCGGGCAGGCTCTTTGAGTGTCTGTGCAGTGCTAACTAGGCTGCTGCGTGGCCATGCAGCTCACAGGGAATTTAAGTTGCATCCCTGACCATCTTGGCTAATAGCTATTGATGGACCTGTCCTCCATGAACTTACCTTATTCCTGTTTGAACCCAGGTATACTTTTGGCCATCACAACATCCCACGGCAACAAGTTCCACAGGTTGACTGTGTGTTCTTTGAGGAAGTGCTTCCTTTTGTTTGTTTCAGATCTGCTGCTGATTAATTTCATTGGGGTACCCCTGGTTCTTGTGTTATGGGAAGGAGTAAATAACATTCTCCACACCAGTCAAGACTTCATAGTCGATCATATCCCTACTGTCTCTCTTCCAAGCTGAACACGGTCTTTTTATTCTCTCCCCATATGTTCCATGCCCCTAATTTTTGTTGTCCCTTTCTATAACTTTTCTAGTTCTAATATCTTTTTGAGATGGGGCAAGCAAATCTGCATGCAGTAGTCAAGGTGTGGGAGTCCCATGGGTTTAAATAGTGGCATTGTGATATTTTCTGTCTTATCTATCACTTTCCTAATAGTTCCCAACATTGTTTGCTTTTTTTGACTGCCGCTGCACATTGAGCAGATGTGTTCTGAGAACTTGGAGTCATTGTGGATCTTTAAGTGGTGTCAAAGTTTGACTCAGACTCACAATTTATCAGACCACTCTGTTTTATTAGCAAAGCTGCTCTAATACATTTAGAAGTGAGCCCCCCGAGTGGGGCTTGTCTTTTTAATTTATACAGTTTTTTGGAGAACAAGTTACAGACAAAAGAAGAGAGAGATTTTAGTCGCCACCCTTCAAGATCCCTGAGACCAGTCACGTATCTTCAATTACCTGCCACCCTTAACAATCTCCTTTTAACAGCTTCCAGTTAACTTAACTAATTGCCCTTCACACCTTCCATTCTGATGCCTGCTTCTTAGACGTGCTGGCTCTATCTTAATTGCTTCTCCATTCAAAAGCTAACTGTCCCTACGTGTGCTCCCTCAGATACTTTGTAACATGTTTTGGCATGCCCTCTCATATACAATGTATCCAGCATGTCCCCTTATACAATGTTATACTTCCACAATCCCCCCTCTTGGTCAAGGCTACACCCATGACCATTGACTTACTGGATTCCATACATCAGTCGTTCTTTTTCATTACTTTCACTGGTGACATTTAACAACATTAGATTAGCCCTCTGGTTAGGGGTAACCTGATGGATGGTGTGTCTTGTGCAGTTTTAGATACAACAAGAAATCAATTGAAAACACACAAAGATTAGAATTCCAAATAGGATAGTCAAGATTCCTTGAAACAACTAGGTTCCCAGACTAGAGAAATTGAATAAGTTACTCATCCATTTCCACAAGGAACTTGGTTCTTTGTGGGGAAGGTATGCAATTTGCTCCAGATGGCTAGCACGATTTATTACCTCATTAGTATTATCAGGTATGTATTCACAGCATTCTGTTCCAATTAGAACACAGGTCCCTCCTTTGGCTGCCAGTATTATATCTAATGCCCGACGGTTTTGGAGGGCCACTTGTCGGACCGCTCCTGCTTCTTTGGCTAGAGCTTTTAAGCTCTCTCCTGTTTCATTGGCCATGATCTCAACCACCGCTTGTAACCTTAAAAGCCTTTTTGCATGGTGGATTACCCCCCCTACTGGGACTAAAGAAATGCCAACAGCTTCTTCCCAAGTTAGGGGGCTTATGTTATCCACATACCATTTAGCATCTGGCAAGTCCCTCCTTTTTCGCCTGAAATTACGGAGGCAATTTCGTGGGAGGGATTGAAGCACCCGGAATTGTGGGAAAAGCTGAGCAGGATAACAGATACCTGACCAATTTGCTGGTAACAGTGTAAGCATTTTCCCCACAAACCCAATGATGTCCCATTAAAGCTGGGAAGGGTTTACTGCAACCCTCTGACATGTAAGAATTTACGAAGGAGGAATAGTATCCCCCAAAGGGCACAGGATGATTTTCACTGGGAGAAGAGGTAGCATTCACATGACATTTGTAGATGGTGCTGTTTTTCTCAGGGAGGCTGTAGGGGGAGCAAGAGATTGAATCTTTGGTTTGGTCCCAGGTTGAGAGGAAGTTTCTTTCCATACCCGGTTCGCCATTCTCCAACCTTGTTTGAATAGTCCCATACACCATGGGACACGATGTATTGGAGACAGCTGCTCCTCCCTAGATTCAGCCCTGTCCCATTACACACCCAGCACCAGTGGCCCTTTCCTTTCACCACACTTATAAGTTTAGGAACATATGTTTTTCCCAGCCCAAGTGTCATTTTCCTTCCATGTCCTTTCAAGTGGATAGGGTTCTCCAGCAAGCTCTGAGGAATTCAAAAGGATTGCCATGGTAGGGATACTAGCTTGTGAGTGAGCTGGGATGTGGCTGCAGACCCAGCAATTAGCCCAGATCCTGAATATTTCTATCTGCACCTGTTGTTGGATGAAAGAATTGTCACTGTCACTCTGGATTCCCCAGACCCTCAGGACACAGTAGCTGAGGATTAAGCTTCTCAAAGGACACATGTTGGAAGCAGGACCCTTTCTGGTTCCGACAACCCCTTTCAAGGGAACCGCAGTCACAGTTTTACGTCCACCAGGCAGCAGGTGCTAGGCTTATTATTGCTTCTTGTTTGTTGGGTCCTGCTGTCTGCTTACCCTCTGCTTCTGGCAACTCTTACGAGCGCGCAGATTGTAAGGTATTGCAGGCTGTTCCTCTTTGTCTTCTGGGGTTGAAGCTGGTTCTGCATGGTCTTGCAGAGGTGCTTGGTCCCCTTGAGGTGGCGCTGGCTTAAACTGTGAGGCGTGGATCCATGCAGCGATGCCGGATAATTTCACTGCTGTCTGGGTGGTGAGCAGTACCTGGTATGGACCCTCCCACTGGGGTTCCAAGGCGTGCTTCCGAAGGTGGTGCCGCAGGCAGACCCACTCACCAGGCTCAGGGGTGTGACAGGCAGCAGAGGTGGGTTCCCTCGGCCAAGCTGCTCGCACCTGCGAATGGAAGGACCTCACCGCTTGCATTAACCCTTTGCAGTACTGGAGGAGCGTGCTGTGAGTTAGGTTTAGGTCTGGGGCTGGGGTAATAGTAGCCATTGTTCGCATAGGGCGTCCCATGATGATTTCAAATGGACTCAATTTGTGTCTCTGGGATGGGGATGACCGAATTTCCATAAGGGCCAGTGGTAAAGCAGCTGGCCAGTTTAACCCTGTGGAACGGCAGATTTTTGCCAGCTTATTTTTAAGCACACCATTTCGCCTTTCAACTGCCCCTGCACTCTGTGGATGGTAAGGGCAGTGCAACAGGTGGGTGACATGTAATACCTGGTTTAGATGTGGAACAATTTTTCCAGTAGAATGTGTTCCCCGGTCACTAGACAAAGTGGCAGGAATTCCCTTGGTAGGGATAATGTGGTTTAACAGACATTTTGCAAAGGACAATGAATCAGCTTTGCGACAGGGAAAGGCTTCAATCCAACCTGAAAACAGACATATTATAACTAAAATGAATTCATATTTCTGACACTTTGGCATTTGTACAAAATCCAGTTGCCAGTGTAGCAAAGGTGCTTGAGGCAAACCCCGGAACCCTTGTGTTACTTTTACAGATTTGCCTACATTGTGGCTTTGACAAGTAACACAAATGGCACAGTGGCAGGTTGCAAAGGAGCTGAAATGGGGAGCCCACCACCCCACCTTTCTCATAGCAGAGACCATCCCCTCCTTGCTGACATGCAAAACACCATGTAGCAGGGCGGCTAGAGACGGGTAGAGTGAGAGGGGGGCTACAAAGGTACCGGTGGGCGATCGCCAAAGGGAATCGGAATGCAGAGAGCAACCCAAAGCACTCCAGGAGTCTCTCTCTGTTTCTGGGGCAGAATCCTGGAGCTGAGCGAGATGAGACAGGGATGGTGGCGTTACAGAGACAGAGAGGACCAAGAAACGCTTCTGGTGAAGGTTTTATAGTGGCGGCATGTTTTGCAGCAGCATCAGCAAGTGCATTACCTTTTGCCACCTCAGTGTCTGCCGCTGAGTGGCCAGTACACTTAACAATTGCCAAGGCAGACAGTAGTAAAACTGCATACAGGAGGGCGGCAATGTAGGGGCCATTCTTGATAGGGGTACCAGTAGAGGTAAGAAAACCTCAAGCCTGCCAGAGGTGCCAAAGTCATGCACAACCCCAAAGGCATACCGAGAATCACTAAAAATAGTGGTAGAGAGCCCCTCGGCTAGAAAGCCGGCACGGGTTAGAGCAATCAGTTCAGCCACCTGGGCAGAGGTCACAGAGGGTAAGGGCGCAGCTTCTATGGTCTCAGAGAGACCACAGCGTACCCTGCAAGAAGGTGGCCTTGGTCATTTCTATAACAGGACCCATCAGTGAATAATACCAGGTCAGAGTTAGGGAGAGGTACATCTGAAAGGTCGGGGCATGGGACAGTGATAGCGGAGACAGTTGCAAGGCAGTCATGGGGTTCACCATCACTAGGTAAAGGAAGGAGGGTAGCAGGGTTTAACCGGGAGCAGCGCTTAATAGTGATATGTGAGGCTGAAAGCAGCAGAAGTTCATACCTAGTGAGGCGAGCAGAGGAGAGGTGAGCAGAGTTGCGTTGCAGAAGGAGAGTTTCCACAGAATGGGGAACCGTGAGAGGAGAGTGGAGGACCAGGGACTCAGACATCTCGACCAGGCACGCTGCAGCAGCTTCAGCACGTAGGCAAGGGGGTAAACCCTGGGCTACAGGGTCCAAGGTTGCAGAAAAATAAGCCACCGGGCGATTTCTGTCACCATGCTCCTGAGTAAGAACCCCGAGGGCACAAGCAGATTGTTCGTGACAGAAAAGGGTAAAAGGCTTGTCATAGTTAGGTAACCCTAAGGCAGGGGCAGAGGCTAAATTCTGCTTAAGGGAGATGAAGGCAGCATTTGCTTCAAGTGGCCATGACATGGGGTTAGGTACAGAGGATCGAGTGAGTTCTTGGAGTGGTTTAGCCAGAGAAGCATATTGGGGAATCCATTGCCTACAGAACCCTGTCATGCCTAAGAATTTTCTGACCTGGTGTGGAGAGCAAGGCTGGGGAAAGCTAAGGATGGCTTGTACCCAGGCTGGATAGTGTACAGGAGCCCTGGGAAAGAAGGAAGCCTAGGTATCTGACAGAGGTTTGGCAGAGCCGCAATTTTGTGCAAGAAGCCTTATGACCCTTGTTAGCTAAAGCTGTGAGGAGTGTTAGTGAATCAGTTTCTGAGGCAGACAGAGGGGGAGCACAGGAGTAAGTCGTCCACATATTGGATCAGTGTGGATCCTGATGGGGAAAACCAGATCAGCGAGATCCCTGGCTAGGGCTTGAGAAAAATAGGATGGACTCTCTGTATACCCCTGGGGAAGGGTAGTCCATGTATATTGCTGACCCTTGTAGGAGAAGGCAAAGAGATACTGGGATTCAGAGTGAACTGGGACAGAGAAGAAAGTGGAGCACCAATCTACAACAGTAAAGTGGGTTGCATTTGGAGGAATAGACGCTAGTATTGTAGCAGGGTTAGGAACCACTGGAAAAGAAGGTATGACAATACAGTTAATAGCTCGAAGGTCTTGAACAAATTGCCACAATTTGCCATCAGCCTTTTGAACTGGGAGGATAGGGGTGTTACAGGGGCTGGAACAAGGGACAATAATTCCTTGTTCTTTTAATGCAGATATAACTGGAGCAATCCCAGCCTCTGCCTTAGGATTCAAAGGATACTGAGACAGGCAAGGCAGAGGTTTGGAATTGTCTACAGTAATCCGAACTGGGTCAGTATTTAATCAGCCCACTTCAGATGGGTGAGATGGCCATAGGGAGGAAGGAACCTGAGAGATTAGGTGCTCTAGGGACGGAGTTAAGGGACAGCAAGGGACCGGAGGGGAGTTTCAGACAGCAGGGAGGCTACAGAATCACATAAGGAAGACTGAGGGATTTGCAGATAGACACCATCTGGGGAGCAGTAAATAGAACAGCCAAGTTTGCATAGCAAGTCCCGTCCCAGAAGGTTTGCAGGGGTGGAATCAGAGAGGAGGAATGCATGCTCCTCAGAGGGGACCGACCTGAACAGACAAAGGTTTGAGAGGGGAAAAGAGGTAGGGATCCCTGTAATGCCAACAGCAGACACAGATTTTTCCAGATCGGGGAACCTCAGGCAAGTCAGTGGTGCGGATTGTAGAAAGAGAAGCTCCAGTATCAACAAGGAAAGGGGGAGAGATCATTTACAGTCAGGACACATTCTCCAGTAGGGGACAGAGGTAATAAGGGAGCTAAAACTTTGAGGTTCCCCAGCATCCTGTCATTGTTGGGGTGAAAAATAGGGTTGGGGATCAGCTGGAGGAACCAGCGAGGTGTTCACTTGATTTCCCATACAATTATTAGGTCGTCTTGGACACTTTTTTTTCCAGTGTCCAGGCTGTTTACAGTAGTTACAAACCCCAGTTAATCCAGCCCCCCGCCCCCTTCCGCAACCCCGTCCCTGTCCCCGGTGTGGTCTGCTTAATCCTGAATAATGCTGTATCTGCAGAGCCATTAACTTTTGGGAGGACTGTTCCTCCTTTCCTTTTAAAGTGCGGTGGCAATGCTCTGCTACTGCCAGCAATTTGTCCATGGTTTCAGTCTCCCATCCCACACTTATTCATTTTAACATGCTGCCTGTGGCAGGGAGAAGACCATCAACAAATGCATGTGCCAAGGCCCCCTGCCCATTTACATCGGGCTCCTGTATTCCTGAATGTTGTAGGAAAATATCAGTTAGCCGGGACCTATAGTCGCCTGGGCTTTCTCCTTGCCCTTGCTTACAGCAATGTATTGCTGTCCAGTTTGTTTTAGGAGACCACACTTTGGGAATGGCTTGATGCAGGCGCTTCCAAAGAGCCATACTCCAGTCTCTGTATGCCAAATCTGGGCCAGTACTTTTTATGGTTGAGTGGCGTGCCTCAGCTGGCCAGTCTGCGGCAGCCAACCATTTTTCATAACTGGCAGGAGCTAACAATTTACACAGTTGGCGGAGATCTGTCTCAGAGGGTTCATAGGTTTCACAGATTAACAGAAACTCCTCAGCAAATCTGACAGTCTTCCTGTGGTTTGGGAAAACTTTTAACTATAGATAAGTTCCATATGAGTCCAGGGCTTATAATCCCATATGGACTCACTTTCTCCCATCTTAAGGACTCGTAAGGGTGCCACAACAGTTTGATCAGAGTCTCTCATTAACCTCCCATCAGGTTCTCTTTTCCAAGAAGAGATGTCAAGAGAATCTTTGCAGTCTGCTTTGGATTTCTTCTTCATAATATTTTGCAGAGCTGCAAGGCCAATGAAAGTATCTTCACTTTCATTATCTGTAGTCACTGAAGATTTTTCCTTTTCTGATTTCTTATTTGCACAGGAGTATGGTGGGGGTCAGGTTTGATCCGGATCATTGCACAGGACTGGGCAAAGGGGAGCGCTTGGACTAGGGGTGGGAGAGACTGCATCCAATTGAACTGTTAGTTTTTTGATAGAATTTTTAAGAGAGGTGAGTTTTGACTCAGTCCATCTACAATTTGCCTCTTCCCACCACTGCATGAAACAGTCTACTTCTCTCTCCAATTTGGTTTTTGGGAGGACGAGTTTGCTTTTTAAAGCGTCCACTCGATCCTTGTCCCAAGAACCTAACGGTGGCCACTGTAATTTGGGGTTCTCTAGAGCTAATTTGGACCATTTTTCAAGAAACCTACAAGAGTCCGGACCCCTCTTAAAATACATAAAATAAGCTGGAGTTCCCTTAGGGAACTGTTCTACCTTAGACTTCTGATTACCCATCTCGGAGGACTTCACACAGCACTCACACAGGAAGGAAATTCAGGCTCAGCAGAGCGGTGCCTGGTGCAACACACAGAAAGGAGCCCACAGCCTACTGCCTCAACTGCCCTTGCTTTCACACCAGGGGTTATACCCAAGGCGTGGTGCGGCTGCAGCTGTGCAGATTCCACTTATTCAGACCGTGCAGATGGGGACCCCTTGGTCAGCCAGTCTCTGGACAGAGATGGCTCCCAGATTCTCACACACACACCACGGGGAAGACGGATAGACACAAAGACAAGACAGTCCTCAAACCGGTTAAAGCACAAAAATAATAATTACCTGAGACATCTGATTCCGGAAGCTGGATCCAAAGACCCCTACCCGAACAGAGTGGGAACCAACAAGTTCAATGGCCTAGACTGCGCTGCTGCTGTGTACCTTTCTGTCTTGTGGAGGATAGCTTGGACTAAGCGTCCAGGCGCCGGCTGTCACGATCATCCTGCAAGGCAGTCAGGGATCACACAGCCTCAGTGAAGCCGCTTGCCATCTCGGTGGAACCTTCAAATTGTCAAAGTTTGACTCAGACTCACAATTTATCAGACCACTCTGTTTTATTAGCAAAGCTGCTCTGCTAATACATTTAGAAGTGAGCCCCCCGAGTGGGGCTTGTGTCTTTTTAATTTATACAGTTTTTTGGAGAACAAGTTAGACAAAAGAAGAAAAAGACTTTAGTCACCACCCTTCGAGATCCCTGAGACCAGTCACGTATCTTCAATTACCTGCCACCCTTAACAATCTCCTTTTAACAGCTTCCAGTTAACTTAACTAATTGCCCTTCACACCTTCCATTCTGATGCCTGCTTCTTTGGCTCTATCTTAATTGCTTCTCCATTCAAAAGCTAACTGTCCCTACGTGTGCTCCCTCAGATACTTTGTAACATGTTCTGGCATGCCCTCTCATATACAATGTATCCAGCATGTCCCCTTATACAACGTTATACAATGTTATACTTCTACAGTGGTAAAAGCTAGCTTAAACCCCCTGATGTGGTATGTATAGTAGGGATTTTTTCCAATATGCATTACTCTGCAGTAAGGGGCTGTAACTGCCTGCCCTGAAACTCTAGGTGCCTTCCATGCTCTTTCTGTGGCTCACACCTCTGACACCAACAGTCCACATACAACCATGCAAGTCCCACCCTGCTTTCGCCAGCCTTTGTTACATTTTTGCAGAGTGACCCCAAATTCCCCCAAAACCATCTGTCTTGTGACCATCTTCTGAGGTTCCCAGAATTGTGAGTTACTGTTACCCTTCTCACTGTCTGCCAGTGAGAGCTTTGCTAATGGGGAGTTGCCATACAGCTTCCCAGGCATGCTAGCTTGTCTGTCTGGCCAGCGAACTCTGCAGCACTCTGCTAGTCCACACCTTGCCTTGGAGGTAACAAACCATGACCCGAGCTCCCCAGATAAGTGTCCTTGCAGCATCCACTCCCACAAGTCATTAAGTTTACTGTACCTTTAAAGAGACAGGAATACCAGCTTGTTAATGTAACTGGGGTTTGAAATAAGAGTGTTTGTCAATCTCAGCACTGAACTGGCATATAATTAAATTTAAAACAAGTTTATGAAACAGTCATAGATGTGTGTGATGCCAAAGATAAGGAGCCAAGATAAAAAGGGTTAAACAAGCAAAAGTGAAAATAAATTTCAGCAAGTTACAATCTTTGCCTAAGCAGGATTCTCACCTGTATTAAAGGATCCCTTTGCCTCAGATGTACAAGAGCTCTGGCCTCTTGTATCTGCCCAGTAACACAGACCAAAAATGGCTTTCTGTTTCTGCTTAGTTTCCCAAAGGTCATTGACCTTCCTTCAAGAGGCAGGAAGGTTTCTGGCTGTTCTTCCCTTCCTGTTAACTTCCCATCCCTCTGCTGATTCATATCTAAATTAGACTTCCATTGTTTGATGGTCACACCTTGTTTAATTTCATTAGAGACCAGTAGATAACTGAGGGAACCAGTTTCTCCCTGTATTTGGTCACAGATTGTAAAGCATGATATTGGTGAGTGTCTGTAATTCCTCATAGTGTTAATACAGATATTTCACAATAATTGTAATCCCCAGTATCTCACAGGCTGTCCTAAAAGACCTTACTTGGCACACGTCAATTCAGTAATATTGGATTGAAGCAACAGATTTTATTGCTTAGTGTTTGAGGTTCAGAGCCATTGTCCTTGTAGCCCAATAAATGGTTGCAGTGTATTCTCACCTTCTGGGGAGAGGTGACATGGCCTGGTGAAGACTTCATGCAGGCTCCTTCCCATCTGGTGGTGGTTGAGTTACTATCTTCTCCCCTTGCTAGCTTGATGACTGTTTACCTGTCATGTAAATTCACCTTCATTGCCACTGCCTGGTGACCTAGGTGGTCGGACAAGCAAATACACATTCCTTTGTCTAAGGCAGACTGGGCTTAGGCATTGCTTGTCAACACACAACTACTGAAATTATGTTCTTAAAATGTATTACCCTTTGTACGTGCCCCATACATACATCATGCAATGATTATTGGGGGGCCATCGTTGGTGTATGAAATCTTACACAACACCTTTTTGATACAGATTCTGATACCAGTGTGTGAGGTTTAGTGAGCACATCAGGACTGCCGAGCTGCTGACACAGATTAATAGTGTTTGATATTAGGGTCTTGGAGCTTTTATCAAAATAATTATTTGCACTACTGGATGGGCAATGCAATTAAACCATAAACTGACAAAGGCTTGCAAACTGTTAACCTCAATACCACAAAATAAAAGGCTGCAAACTTTGGAACAGTGAAAGAAGATAGAATGCCTGCCTAAAAGTGCTGTGACACACAAATAGGCTCTCTGGTTGTAAGTGTCTGTAGGTGCAGGAGTTTAGCCTTTTTTGTCCTTCCCTTTCAGTATAGAATGAGGAGGAAAGAAGCCTTCAGTTGGGTGCAAGCTGGGGTCCTGGTATCTGCTATTTTCCCTGTCCTGTAGCGTAGAGGGGGGAGGGAAGTGCCTGGGGCTAGAATCTGGGAAGAGTAAAGCTGCTCCCAGTACACAGTGTTGTCTATGAGCTTCAGGACATGGCTGGGACGTGGTGGTGTAAGGAACACTGCCCTAAGACTACATCTACACTGCACACAGCTGGTTTAGCTACATGCCACAGTGAAAAGCAAGCTGCATCCACACTGCGGTGTCAGGGAAAGTCTCCAGCATGGCCCCGCTGCCGGCAACTTTCCCCGCTGCCGGAGTTCTTCCCTGCTTCAGAGAGAGGCTCCGGCACCAGGCTGCTAAACTGGGTCACCAGAAAAAAAGTTTGAAAACCACTGCTCTATAACAGCCCATAATATATCTGAAAACTTGTCAGATGCTCCCGGAGTCATCTTTTTGGAAGACTAAACATGCCCGGTTTTGTTTAAGCTTTTCTAACTTTGGCTCTTCTGTGGGCTCTCGCCAGTTTGCCCACAACTTTCCTAGAGTTTGGTGCCCAGAACTGGACACAATATTCAGCTGAGGCCTCACTAGTGCCGTGTAGAGCAGGACAGTGACCTCTCAGGTCTTCCATATGACACTCCTGTCAACACCCCTCCCACAATGATATTTTTCACAACTGCACACATTGTTGGCTCATTCAGTTTGTGATTCCCCAGGTCCTTTTCAGCAGTACCACCACCTAGCCAGGTATCCTCTATTCTGTAGGTGTGCATTTGATATTTTCCTTCCTGCAGACAAAACCTTAGTTAAAGGGTCCAATTTTCTTGGATATATATGAAGCCTGAGTTTACTGCTTCATAAAGCACCTGGGTGACTGCAAGCATGGTGCACATATGAGGAGCATCATGTCCTGTTCCCTTGTCTGATGAGCAGCCACTTAGCCAACACTTCTGCTGGACTTAAGGGCAATAGGATTTCCCCAGCCCAACTTACATACCCAGTGCACTTGTCTAGAGCTGGGGCGGGGGGGAAGCAATTCTCTGTCAGCCTGGAAGAGGATTGCAGCTGATATGCCATGGCATTGTCTCCCATCGCACACCTTGCATCAGCAGGGGTAGTCCCTGGCCGTGTCTAGACTTCAGTCCTTGGCTGCCTGCACAGCAGAGCAAGGGCCTGTGCCTGCTCTCCAGGAGTGAACTGTGGGCATTGGACACAGCGTCTCTTGGGGCACCAGCTTTGAGTGCGACTGTCTCGGGGAAGGCGAACGGGTCAGATGGGCCGTGGTAATAGAGAGGTTCTGCTGTCAGCAGGTTTGCTGCTGAAAGGGAAGCACTGGGGCCGTTGGCTCTGAGTTGTATCCCTGCGAGTTAGTGAGGGGTTGTCCATAAATTACATAGCACATTGTTGGGTGACTTCTCTCCCCCCCCCCCGACCATATACCCCTTGAAACACACAAAATTAAGGACCCCCTATGCCCTTTATGTGCTATGTAATTGATGAACAGCCCCTGGTCCACTGCTGGTTCCTTGGCTGATCTTGCTGCAGTCAGAACCATCGTGTTGCGTTTGAATGAGCAAGTCACCAAGTTGTGAAAATTCTGGAAAAACAGGAGTTTGGCTCTAGCCAATCATCTAACCAGAGGCAGGACCCAAAGGTAGTGCTGGGAGGCAGGGTGTCAGGAAGAGGATGGGGTATAGCTGAGTAAAGGAAAATGCAGGTTAAAATACTTCCCAAAATCCAGGGCCTAGTATGATAAATCCCGAGGCTTTGGGCAGTCCTGTGTGCTCCATGGAAACCTAGGGCTCAGTATGATAGCTAATACCTAGCGTATGTAAAGCTCTTCACTCGGATTTCAGTGCACCTGTCAAAGGACGTCAGTATCCTAGAATATCAGGGTTGGAGGGGACCTCAGGAGGTCATCTAGTCCAACCCCCTGCTCAAAGCAGGACCAATCCCCAACTAAATCATCCCAGCCAGGGCTTTGTCAAGCCTGACCTTAAAGACCTCTAAGGAAGGAGATTCCACCACCTCCCTAGGTAACGCATTCCAGTGTTTCACCACCCTCCTAGTGAAATTTTTTTTCCTAATATCCAATCTAAACCTCCCCCACTGCGACTTGGGAGTATTGCTCCTTGTTCTGTCATCTGCAGAACAGTCTAGAATCCCCCTCATTCTTCTCTTCTGCAGACTAAACAATCCCTGTTCCCTCAGCCTCTCCTCATAAGTGATGTGCTCCAGCCCCCAAATCATTTTTCCAATTTTTCCACATCCTTCTTGTAGTGTGGACACAATACTCCAGATGAGGCCTCACCAATGCAGAATAGATGGGAATGATCACGTCCCTCGATCTGCTGGCAATGCTCCTACTTATACAGCCCAAAATGCCATTGGCCTTCTTGGCAACAAGGGCACACTGTTGACTCATATCCAGCTTCTCGTCCACTATCACCCCAGGTCCTTTTCTGCAGAACTGCTGCCGAGCCATTCGGTCCCTAGTCTGTAGCGGTGTATGGGATTCTTCCATCCTAAGTACAGGACTCTGCACTTGTCCTTGTTGAACCTCATCAGATTTCTTTTGGCCCAATCCTCTAATTTGTCTAGGGCCCTCTGTATCCTACCCCTACCTCCAGCGTACCTCCCAGTTTAGTGTCATCTGCAAACTTGCTGAGGATGCAATCCACGCCATACTCCAGAACTCTAATGAGGATATTAGACACAACTGAGCCCAGGACCTACCCTTGGGGCACTCTGCTTGATACCAGCTGCCACCTAGACATGGAGCCATTGATCGCTAGATGTTGACCCCTATGATCTAGCCAGCTCTCTATCCACCTTGTAGCCCATACTTCTTTAACTTGCTGGCAAGAATACTGTAGGAGACCGTGTCAAAAGCTTTGCTAAAGTCAAGGAATAATCTGTCTACCGCTTTCCCCTCATCCACAGAGCCAGTTATCTCGTCATAGAAGGCAATCAGGTGGTCAGGCATGACTTGCCCTTGGTGAATCCATGCTGACTGTTCCTGATCACTTTCGTCTCCTCTAAGTGCATCAAAATGGATTTCTTGAGGACCTGCTCCGTGACTTTTCCAGGGACTGAGGTGAGGCTGACTGGCCTGTAGTTCCCCCGGATTCTCCTTCTTCTCTTTTTTAAAGATGGGCACTACATTTAGCCTTTTTCCAGTCATCCGGGACCTTGCCAGGAGTTTTCAAAGATAATGGCCAATGGCTCTGCAATCACATCCGCCAACTCCTTTAGCACTCTGGGATGCAGCGCATCCGGCCCCATGGACTTGTGCTCGTCCAGCTTTTCTAAATAGTCCAGAACCACTTCTTTCGCCACAGAAGGCTGGTCACCTCCTCCCCATGCTGTCCTGCCCAGTGCAGCAGTCTGGGAGCTGACCTTGTTCATGAAGACAGAGGCAAAAAAAAGCATTGAGTACATTAGCTTTTTCCACATCCTCTGTCACTAGGTTGCCTCCCTCATTTAGTAAGGGGCCCACACTTTCCTTGACTTTCTTCTTGTTGTTAATGTACCTGAAGAAACCCTTCTTGTTACTCTTAACATCTCTTGCTAGCTGCAACTCCAGGTGTGATTTGGCCTTCCTGATTACAGTCCTGCATCCCCGAACAATATTTTTATACTCCTCCCTGGTTATTTGTCCAATCTTCCACTTCTTGTAAGCTTTTTTTTTTGTGTGTGTGTTTAAGATCAGCAAGGATTTTACTGTTAAGCCAGGCTCGTCGCCTGCCATATTTACTATTCTTTCTACACATTGGGATGGTTTGATCCTGCAATCTCAATAAGGCTTCTTTAAAATACAGCCAGCTCTCCTGGACTCCTTTTTCCCCCTCAGATTAGCCTCCCAGGGGATCCTGCCCATCAGTTCCCTGACGGAGTCACAGTCTGCTTTTCTGAAGTCCAGGGTCCGTATTCTGCTGCTCTCCTTTCTTCCTTGTGTCAGGATCCTGAACTCAACGAACTCATGGTCACTGCCTCCCAGGTTCCCATCCACTTTTGCTTCCCCTACTAATTCTTCCCAGTTTGTGAGCAGCAGGTCAAGAAGAGCTCTGCCCCTAGTTGGCTCCTCCAGCACTTGCACCAGGAAATTGTCCCCTACGCTTTCCAAAAACTTCCTGGATTGTCTGTGCACCGCTGTATTGCTCTCCCAGCAGATATCAGGGTGATTGAAGTCTCCCATGAGAACCAGGGCCTGCGATCTAATAATTTCCATGAAGTGACCTTAACTTTCTCTGCAATAAGCTAAATTGTGTGTCCTTTTTGACATGGGGACACCAGAACTGGACCAGTCCCCAGTGATGGGATCTCTAATGCTATACACAGAGGTAATATCACCTTACTCCTGCTTGTTGTTCCCATCCCTCCACCTACTAAAGTACACTTCCAGAGCTGTGAATGTGGGTGTGTTTCTGGGTTTGAGCTACATTGACACAGCTGGTTCAGGAGGCTACAGGACTGGAGTAGCAGGGGATGCTGCAGGTAAATAATGCCACACATCTGCAGAGCTGAGGTGAGTGAAGTTTGCGGAGCACCTCCCCGTGTTGCACCTGGCTCTGCTTGGGAGGGCAAGAGAATTTTATTGCTTATCTGAATGTTACAATTCCAAATGCAGTTCAGAGATTCATGGGCTGGATTCACACTGGGTTGGAGAGTTGTCTCAGCCAAGCTCCCCAGATCGCACATGCTGGATACTGAAAGCCTGCAAAGGAGCTTGACCCAGCACCAGACTCATGCCTAGAGCCACCTGACTGCTGAAAAAGTGGCCATATCTTTATAAGACCTCAGCTTCCCCAGTGAGCAATGGCCCCCACAGTCCCTCCACCTCCTTCTCCAATGGAGAAATCCCACCTTGCCCCTCTACTGACAGCAATGGAGAGCTCTGCTTCCCTCCCCCACTGAGGGGGAGGGATAGCTCAGTGGTTTGAGCATTGGCCTGCTAAACCCAGGGTTGTGAGTTCAATCCTTGAGGGGGCCATTTAGGGATCTGGGGCAAAAATTGGGGATTGGTCCTGCTTTGAGCAGGGGGTTGGACTAGATGACCTCCTGAGGTCACTTCCAACCCTGATATTCTGTGATTCTGAGAGCAGTGGGGAATTCCCTCCCCAGGCTGTTCTCAGTGGGAGCTCTTGGGTGTTGAGCTTGCTTGTAAACGTGGCCTCCAGCCTCTGCCCCTGGGTACCCATGCTGCCCCGGGGCAGCCACGAGGCCTCTTCAGCAGGACCACTGCTGCCAGCATGCAACTCAGCATTGCCGAGTGCAATGTAGCTGTCGTTTGCAGAGATCAGTGGCCGTTTCTCTTCAGATTCCTGCTCCTCTGGACCATGGGGTCCTGTCAGAACTTGGTACTGAGCAAACCTCCATTTCCCCCATCTGTGAATTAGGGCTAAGGCCCACCTCACGGGGGCTGAAGGAAAGTTAATACCTCTCCAAACAGCAGGCAGGCCCTCAGCTGGAAAGCACAATAACCTTCCTCCATGCTATATAACGTGCTCCAGCTGCTTGTGATTTGCCAGACCAGCTAGATCTCCCTGCCAGCTGGCACGGCTTGCTCAGAGGGTTGTGCTGGGGATGCTGGTTAGTTCTCCCCCTCCACCCCCCGCTGCCAGCTGGAGTTTCTGGAGGAGGCCTGGTTGTGCAAGGCAACTGCTGTCCCCTGCCAAAATCTCTGTGCTACCCAGGGAGCAGTTACTGAGCTCCAAAGGCACCTCTGTTTCTGGCACCCAGCAGGCTAATCTGAGGGAATGGACTATTGCCATTCTCCTGGCTTGTCTTGGATCTTCTCCCTCCCCAGAGGAGATTGAGCCCCATAACTTGACAATGTGAAGGGAGTGGGGGGGATCCCGCTCCCTCCCTCCCTGCCCCATGGTGGTGGTGCTGCTGTTCAGGAGGTGAGGATAGTTTTTCATTCTGCTCTGTCCTGACTCTCCATCCCAGGAGATGCTGGTTTGCCAGTCACCTCGTGCAGCTGGTCAGGTGAGAGCTGGGGTGTTTGCACTGCAATTCAACTCTTTCTGTGTTGTAATTTCCACAGTATTGGAGCAAAGATCCATTCTTATGTAGTGACTTGAACCATGGGTCGTCTGTGAGGACTGAGCCTGTGACCCACGCACAAGCCTTAGGAAGGAGGGCCGTGTTTGGGCGGAGGAGTGATGGTGCTGGGCACTGAGAGACAGTGCAGTTCAGTGCATAGGCATCTGGACAGAGTCAGATTTTGGTCTATCTCCAGATGACTTTGGGCAAGTCACTTCAACCTCTCTGCCTTGGTTTTTCCTCTCCCACTCTGTGTGATCCATTTAGGTGCAGGCTCCTTGGGGCAGGGGCTCTCTCACTAGGGCTCCTTGTCTTCACTAGGAAAAAGGTGGAAAGCCATGTGGTAAAACCCCCGTGCAGACAGGGCAGTTGCAGTTTCAACACATGTTAGCAGGACGGGGTGACCCCCAGGGCCCCCCTTAGTGTTTACCTCAACCTGCTACCACATGGGAAAACTAAACTGCCATGTCCTTACTAGGATTTTACTATGCTAAGTGTGGTCTTACCATGTGTTAGCTTTCTTCCTACATGTGGATGCATCCCCAGTGTCTGTCCAGCACCTTGCACCACAGGGCTGTGATTCCCTCCTGGTGCTACCAGGCCCCACTGTAATACAAACAGGAAGCCCAGTCAGAGGTGGTGCAGTGTCTAAAGTTGGGTGCCCTCGCTGCACTGAGGGAATTTAGGAGATGTTGCCGGACAGTAGGAGCTATATATTGTTTGAGAAGTGCCAGCATGTCTTAATTGACCTCAGCCCCCTCCCCTGGAGGAAAGACTGTCCTGGGTTGAGTTGGTTGGACAGCAGAACAATTCAGCCCTTCCAGCCTACCTGGGACAATCCAGGCCTCCTAGGATTTTACCTAGGCTACAGCCAAGTCTGTCCTCTCCTGAAAGCTGTTCTG
This sequence comes from Caretta caretta, assembly GCF_965140235.1. NCBI lineage: Eukaryota > Metazoa > Chordata > Testudines > Cheloniidae > Caretta > Caretta caretta. Next base: position 935,171 of record NC_134223.1, read on the forward strand.
CATGGGGGAAGCAGGGGGGGACAAGGAGATGGGCTGGGGTAGATGTCCTTTCTCGCTAGCGCAGCAGTGCGAGTGGTCTCTGTCTTCCATTCCCCAGAGTCTGCTACGCAAGAACAGATCCTCTGCTGAGCACGCAGGTCCCTGGTGTCGTCCTGAGTGATTGCCAGCAGCATCATGAAGGCTCTTCTCCTTGTCCTGCTGGCTGAAGTCTGTCTCGCCTCCCTTGTCCCAGGTATGTGGATCCCTAGGTTACTCACGCCCAGGCCATTCCTGGGGGGTGCGGGGCCTGGGACAAATCAGCCTGCACCAGCTTGGGGGCCTTGCTCTGCATCTGTGGCTGGGAGCCTAGGGGTCTCGCAGCATCCCCCAAATCCCTAGTTCCCATGCCTGTCTTCCAGGACTGACGGTGCCAGCCAATTGCACTGGCCCGGGGGGCCCCACCAAAGCGCAGGGCCCGGAGTGGTTTCCCCAATTTGCCCTACCCAAGGGATGGCCCTTCTTGCACCCATGGGCGTACCAGCTTTGTGGCATGTGGTTCGAAGAGTGTGTGCGTCAAGAAAGGATGTAGGAGTTCTGATCCTCTCTGTGAACGTGCTCCAACCATTCCTGAGGGCCGCAGCTTATGACGCGACATCTGGGGCTTGTACACTGCCATGCAGAGAACCCATCAGCTGCAGGTCTGCAGAGCTCTTTACCGGGGTCCTTCAGCAGGCAGACAGAACTCAGGAAGGCTGGTGCCAGCCCATACTCCTCAAGGTGGACGGTTCAGCTCCTGCAGTATCCGTCACCCCTCTGTGCCCCCTTAGCCGAAGGTGCAGCCTTGCAGGCTGCAGGGGAGACCAGTTGGGAGGGCTGGTCTTGGCATAGTCCACCAGTCAGATGGGCCAGGCTCTGATTCATAAGGCAGTTTGTGCGGTGCCCCGCACAGCCTGCCCATACGAGGGTGAAAGATGTCGTCATTTTAATGTGTTAGCTAACCCTGGGGTTGAGAGGGCAATCTGTGTTTTAATCTCTGTTAGCTGGTCAAGAAACTCTGACCTCCCCTATTAAAACATGTCAGTTAGCACCCCTTAAGCTGCTGTTCCTGCTCAGGGCTGAAGCCAGCCCCACCCATGTCTACCTAAAGCACGTCATAGAATCCTCGAAGATGAGGGTTGAAAGAGACCTCAGGAGGTCCTCTCATCTAACCCCCTGCTCAAAGCAGGACCAATTCCCAACTAAATCATCCCAGCCAGGGCTTTGTCAAGCTGGGCCTTAAAAAGCTCTAAGGATGGAGATTCCACCGCCTCCCCAGGTAACTCATTCCAGTGCTTCACCACCCTCCTAGTGAAATAGTGTTTCCTAATATCCAACCTAAACCTCCCCCACTGCAACTTGAGACCATTGCTCCTTGTTCTGTCATCTGCCACCACTGAGAGCAGCCTAGCTCCATCCTCTTTGGACCCCCCTTCAGGTAGTTGAAGGCTGCTATCAAATCCCCCCTCACTCTTCTCTTCTGCCGACTAAATAAACCCAGTTCCCTCAGCCTCTCCTCATAAGTCATATGCTTCCCTCCCCCAGTCATTGTCATTACCCTCCGCTGGACTCTCTCCAATTTGTCCACATCCCTTCTGTAGTTGGGGCCCAAAACTGGACACAATACTGCAGATGTGATCTCACCAGAGGGGAATAATCACTTCCTTCAACCTGCTGGCAATGCTCCTTCTAATGCAGCCCAATATGCTGTTAGTTTTCTTGGCAATAAGGGCACACTGACTCATCCAGCTTCTCATCCACTGTAATCCCCAGATCCTTTTCTGCAGAACGGCTGCTTAGCTAGTCGGTCCCGAGCCTGTAGCCGTGCATGGGATTCTTTCATCATATATGCAGGACTCTGCACTTGTCCTTTTTGAACCTCATCAGATTTCTTTTGGCTCAATCCAACAATTTGTCTAGGTCACTCTGGACCCTATTCCTACCCTCCAGCATATCTACCTCTTCTCCCCCCCCCCCCCCGTTTAGTGTTTTCCACAAACTTGCTGAGGATGCAATCCATCCCATCATCCAGATCATTAATGAAGATGTTGAAAAAACCGATCCCTGGGGCACTCCGCTTGATACCGGCTGCCAACTAGACATTGAGCCATTGATCACTACCCGTTGAGCTCAACAATCTAGCCAGCTTTCTATCCACCTTACAGTCCATTCATCCTATCCATACTTCTTGAACTTGCTGGCAAGAATACTGTGGGAGACTGTATCAAAAGTTTTGCTAAAGTCAAGGTTTATCACGTCCACCACTTTCCCCATATCCACAGAGCCAGTTATCTCATCATAGAAGGCATGACTTGCCCTTGGTGAATCCATGTTGACTGTTCCTGAGCACCTTCCTCTCCACCAAGTGCTTCAAAATGGATTCCTTGAGGACCTGCTCCATGATTTTTATAGGGACTGAGGTGAGGCTGACCAGTCTGTAGTTCTTTAAAGATGGGCACTATATTTTCCTTTCTCCAATACTCCGGGACCTCCCCTGATTGCCATGAGTTTTCAAAGATAATGGCCAAGGGCTCTGCAATCACATCAGCCCATTCCCTGAGCACCCTTGGATACATTAGATCCAGCCTAAGGACTTGTGTATGTCCAGCTTTTCTAAATAGTCCTTAACCTGTTCTTTCACCACTGAGGGCTGCTCACCATCTCCCTATACTGTGCTGTCCACTGCAGCAGTCTGGGGTGAAGACCGGGAGGGGGAAATCATTAAGTACTTCAACTTTTTCCACATCATCTGTTGCTAGGTTGCATCCCCCATTAAGTGTCCCACACTTTCCCTGACCACCACCTTGTTGCGAACGTACCTGTAGAAACCCTTCTCGTTTCCCTTCACATCCCTGGCTAGCTGCAACTCCAATTGTGCTTTGGCCTTCCTGATTACATCCCTGCATGCTCGAGCAATATTCTCATACTCCTCCCTAGTCATCTGTCCAAGTTTCCACTTCTTGTAAGCTTCCTTTTCGAGGGAGTCAGTCTGCTTTTCTGAAGTCCAGGTTCCATATTTTGCTGCTCTCCTTTTGTCAGGATCCTGAATTTGACCATCTCATGATCACTGCTGCCCAGATTGCCACCCACTTCTACTTCCCGTACAAATTCTTCCCTGCTTGTGAGCAGCAGGTCAAGAGGAGCACGGTTCCTCCAGCACTTGCACCAGAAAGTTGTCCTCAACCCTCTCCAAAAACTTCCTGGATTGTCTGTGCACTGCTCTATTGCTCTCCAATCACCCTGACATTGGCTGGAAGTCCCCCCACCATGAGAACCAGGGCCTGTGATCTGGAAACTTCTGTTAATTGTCTGAAGAAAGCCTCCTCTACCTCATCCTCCTGGTCTGGTGGTCTATACCTTACCTCTGTAATGGAGACTCCCAGGGGGCAGGGCAGGGCCATCACCCCTTGGACAGAAAGGTAACTAAGGCACATTGAGGCTAAGGGGTTTGTCTACACTTTGGGGGGTGGGGGGCAGACCTGCAGCAGGAAGACTCTGAGCCCAGGTATATAGCCCCTGGCCCATGCGACATGTAGCAATACAGACATTCCCAAATGGGCTGAGAGACCCACTCCGTTCTCAGCGTTTCAGAGCCCAAGTGGGAATGTCCACCAGAGCCAGTGCTAGCCCACTGGGGGCCTTAAGCAGGAATATTTTACCCTCCCACCCCAATATTAAAGCAGGCAAATTCTTATAAGTGAATAGGGGCCCCCTTGAGCTGCTAAGGGCTCTAAGCAGTTGCTTAGTCTGCTTCTCTGATGTCCACACTGGTTTTAGCGCCCTTGCAGACTCTGGCTCTGAGACTTGCAGCCCCATCTCTGTCTTGCAGCATAGATACACCCTAAGCAGCTTTCACAGGAAGTCTGTGAAAGAGAAGGGAATGGAAATAGGTTTTCTGGAGCCCAGTGGTACACCCTAACCACTGGGACATTGTTCCTTGGGGGGGCATCTTCACCATGCTCCTCTAGGGCGCCGCTAAGCGCAAAGGGTGTAAAAGGCTGAGCAGCACATAAAGAAGAGACCCAGAAAAGGGTAAAACTAGCAAAGGAATAAACCCCCTTTGCCCACCAGGAAGAGAGGGCCCTGAAGAATACAGGGAGACCACCTGGATAATGATATTCAGAAAGGACTCTTCTGTAATTGCATCTGAATTCACGTCCCAGGGTATTTTTGTCTGATGCTGAGTCGGGGCAGAGGGTCACAGTCCTGGCTCAGCAGAGCCCCTGCCAGCAGCATATGTGAGAATTCAGGCCCCAGTGCTTCGGGGTTCAGGGCCATTTCATGGCTCTGGGATTGGATCCTGGCCTGGGAGAGGTCGGCATAAATCAATGGCAGCGACTAATTGGAAAGTGCTGCCTGCAAGAGCAGCTCTACTGGATCGGGGCTTGTAAAAGGAGAACGCAGGCTAGAGAAGTGGGGAGAGTCCTTGCTGTTCCTGGGCGAGAGTGCAGGAACAATTTTTATAGTGGAAGCCATTGAACAAAACTGTAAAGCATTTGGTTGCCATTGTTACTTCAATCTGGGAGGGCTGCCGCAACCCCAGCAGCACCCCTAGCATGGGGTGGAGCCCAACATGAGGAGTGGGGGTGGTATTGCCTGCCCTGTGTGCTAAGGGGTCGCACTACAAAGGGTGCTGCCCTCTGATCCGCAAGGGGCCCACATCAGTGAATTAAAAGCAGAGGCAACCCCAGGTCGGAAAATTCCCTGGCTCGGGGCATTCAGTATCTAGACTCGCATGTCAGCAAAGAGCTCTACTGTTAGGTAGGGATACCAGCAAAGAAACCAGATCCAAACACTCCATGATCTTTGGCATATGGGAGATCTGGATTGAAATCCTGTGGGTTGAGCTCCTCTCTGGCCGGGAGCTGATAGTCCAAGCCAGCTAGGGCTGTCCACTCACCCACATTGGGAGGGTGACCAGGCCTGCTGACAGCAGTTCCAGGCCCCAGGGCAGAATAGTCAATGAGGCCCTGCACAAGCTTCGCCCGTGGCCCACCTGACTTTTGGATGGTGCTGGTGCCCAGAGAGCTGCCATCTGTGCTCCTGGACGCACTCTTCCAGCACGCCCAGGGCTTTCACACACTCGCCCAGTAGGGTTGCCAGTGGTCTAATCGCACAAACCCAAAGGGGGGTGCGGGCTCTGGGGGGGAGTTGGGGTGCAGGAGGGGGTGAGGGGTGCAGGCTCTGGGAAAGGGTGTGGGCTCTAGACTGGGGCAGGGGGTTGGGGTGCAGGAGAGGGCCAGGGGGTCAGTGCTTACCTCAGGTGGTTCCCGAAAGCGACCAGAACACCCCTCTGGCAGCAGCGGCTCCTAGGTTGGGGGCGCAGGAGGTGTCCGCACGCCACTGCCTACAGGCACAGCTCCCATTGGCTGCAGTTCCTGGCCAATGAGAGCTGCGGAGTTGGCACTTGGGGCGGGAGCAGTGTGCAGATACCTCAACCTGTGGCCCATGGACTATGTCTAAGGGGTCCACGAAAGACTTAAATCGAAAACTAACGGAACAGAAATCAGCTATAGTTACAGATAATCCATTTCCAAAGAGGTCCTCTCCTCCATTCAAAATTTTTTAGGGGTCTGCAAATGAAAAAAGGTTGAGAACCACTGTGTTAAATAATTGGTGAGCCTTCTAATGGTCCCACTGAACTTGTGTTTTCTGGCAGCTTTGAAAGCCCTTGGCTTTATCTACCCTTTTGAATTCAGGATTGAACAGGGATTTCTAGCCCCAGCCAGAAAAACTGGAAGCAATTCATACCCCACACTCCAGTTTTGAGCTAGGAACTGCACAGACAGATCCATTTTGGATCCTCCCTCATTTTGTTTGTGACAAGTTGACAGATGCTCAGTGCACCCAAAAGCGATGAGGTTTATAGAGAGTGGTAATTCCCAGAGTTTGTCAGGTGACTGGCCACACCAAAGCAGCCCTGGCCTCCCTGGCTCCGCCAGCCAAGTCTTTGCCCTATAGCCCGGCTTGTACTACTTGATTTATATTTTTCTCTTGTGGTGGAACATACAGAGCCGGCGGCATTAACTCCTTCCAGACTTGACGTAGAGAACAATGGGCAGGCGAAGGGACCAGGTCGGAGGAGGCTGGGAAACCACTGCTGGGCTGTGTAGCACCAACCAGCTCTTCTTGCTGGACTCCTCCCTTGCCACCTAAGTGTTGGAGTCGTGTGGTCCCCACTTCACCCAGGGATTCTCTGTATTGTGGCTGCCTTCCAGCCCCCACCATGGTGATCTTTCTGGCCCAGGTGCGAATGAATCTGTAGTGCCTAGGAATAAGATTGTAGCCCTTTTAAATAGTTTGCTAGCCCTCTTGTGGTGCCCGCTGTGTTTGTGTTTTAGGAGCTGCCAGAAACCAGCCAGAGCGGCTGGATGTGTGTAGCTAGGCGAGTTGTACTACTGATGCCAAACATTCAAAAGCTTGAGTCTGGCCCTGTGAAAATCATGGGATTGGCTTAAAGCTTACGAGATTTAAAAAATATTGGAGGGGAGGGGGTCCTACTTTGCTTCCCCCCTCTCCCTCCCGCCCTGCTTTCAGGTCACATTTGCTTCATGTTCAGACTTTTCCGTGCAACCAGGAGGGCTAGAAATTTGCTTTTAAAAAAAAAAAAACAACCAAAAGCCAAGATTCTCCTGCAGTACCAGGATTCCAGCAGCTGGGGCTTTAAGAAAACACCTGCAACCCAGAACTGGCAATAATGAATTAACGAATACCGTTATTTGGGACCCCGTAGTGCTGGATGCTTCCTTCATAGTGCTGTGGAAAGAGCAAATGCTCCTGCAGACCCTCCCTTAGGGTCTCTGTCTCTGTTCTTCGGTCAGAGATCAAAGAGCAATCCATCCTTGGGACACCAGTCCCCAGGACTGAGTCAGCTCACGCACAAGAAGCTGGGACTTGATCCAAGATTCCTCTTCTGAGCTTCATTCCACAGGCTAGAAACCTCTCCTAGTCCCATGCACAATGCCACAAAACCCTGGAAAATGGCCACTCCCCGGGTGACCTCCCTGAAGGGTGGCTGATTTCATAAGTTAGTATGGCAAGGAGAAGACTGTGCAGGCAGATGCTGCTGGCTTCCTTAAAGACATGCAGAGAATGCTCGTTTCTTCTCATGTCTAGATCCAGGCCTGTGGAGGCAGGCTCTTGTTGCTGCTTTTTGGGGCTTGGTTCCTTCTGCTAAAGGATGGAGCACTGTGGTGACAGCTGGGGACTGGCAGTCAGGACCTCTAGGTTCTTCTTTGAATGATTGCTCGTGTCGATTCCAATTAGATGTGTGCGAGCCGTGTGCACAGTCATTAGAAAGGTGTTTGTTTTTTCTTTTCCCCCCTAGTCGCACCAGTCGGGTCGGCTGTGGAGCCTCCTGGTGTGGCACCTTCATGGCGCTCAATATATGACCCTGCCTACCCAGTGCCACCTCAGTTCCTTCTTATTGAGCAGGGGGTTGGACTAGATGACCTCCTGAGGTCCCTTCCAACCCTGATATTCTATGATATGATTCTACCACCTGTGACAGTTGTTGGACCTGTGGCTTCTTGCTCAGCAAGTTCTCCACGTTTCCCTAGCTCTTGTTTCTCTTGTATCTTTTATTTAGCTTATTGTAGTAGCAGTTGGGATGGGAGGTTTACCCTCCATCCTGACTGGTTTCTCTTGAGAGAGCTTTCATCACAAGTCCCAGGGGTTCAAGTCCTGCTCCAAGCCCATGTCAACGGGCAACCCTCACAACACTTGTCTCAAGTGCCTGGGGGAGGCTCACCAAGCCAATAGGTACGGGATTCGCAAGGGTTTTGCCCTAGAACCAAAGAGGAGCAAGACTTTCACCTTAAGCAGCTCCTTATGGTGAAGACCTACTTAGACCTTAACTTCCTTCCGTGTGGCAGGATCTGGCAGACAGTTCTTCGGTGTGTAGCGCCGTGGTGGAAGTGGCACAGTGGACGGACTCTGGCAGAGACCTGCAGCACCGCTGCTCCCTGGCGCTGAAACCGGCAGGATCAACCCGGCACCGCTCCCACTCCCTGGCACAGAAGCAGCACCCAAAGCAAAGAAAGAGCAGCTCTCCATCCCACAGACCCACCCCTCTGGAGCTAGCCAATGGGGCACGTCCTCGAGAGGAGCACCCAGCGCCAAAGCCTGCGGAGACGGTACCATTGACTTTGGCCCTGCAAGGGGGATTGTCGAGTCTGGTGCCGTTGGACTCCCCAGCCCTCATCATTGAGGAGGTACAGCTACCATCCACTCAGGACACCTTTCTGGCCACAAGGGACCTCATCACCGTGACAGCGCCAAGGTTGCCTAGGATTCACATCAAGCATCTGGTACCACGGCACCATCTCAAGGCAAAGAAGCAATGAACAGTGGTGCCGACAGCCAGGTCAAACTCACGGCACCACTCCAGGTCATGCCAGCGCTCTCAATGCTGATCCTTTGCGGAGCAGGTCCTGGACACGGCACCAATCCGGCGCCGCTCGATGACCCTGTGTAGCTCCAGGTCACGCACTGCTCCCCAGCCTCGCAGCACCGGTCGCCAGCTCAGCTCCGCTCAGCACCACCCTGGCCCTCGTGATCCTGGTCCTCAAACTTGGAGGCAGGGTCTAGGTACTCGGAGCAGGACCGGCACTGGTCAGGCTATGGACGCTCTGAGGTGGGGCCAGGGCCATGGCCTGCACAGTGGCAGGGACCAGCGCAGTGGCCATTCTGGACCCCATGGGCATACCACCAGCCCAGGGCACCCAGTCTAAAGGGTCCCAATCGGCCACCTCTGAACCAAGGGGGCCGTAGGCCTCAGCCAGTCAGCCCACCCCTAGGGGTGCTGGGGAGACACAGTGCCCCCACCTCCTCTCAGAATCAGCTCCAACTCCGGTTCCTGAGCTGGGGGTGACCAGCAAAGCAGATCGTCAGGCTCCTGATGAGCAGGAAGGATGAGAGGACCTGGTTTCCCCCAATGACCTCTTCGTCCTCCTCTGACAAAGCCATTGCAGGCACTTCTGTCTCTGGACTGCCTTCTATAGATAGCCGTGCCCACCAGGACCTCCTGCGCAGAGCAGCGTGCAACATGGGTCTGCACGCCGAGGAGGTGGTGGAGTTAGAGGACCCTGTGGTTGACATTCTGGCCCCAGAAGGTCCTTTGAGGGTGGCTCTGCCCCTCATCAAGACCATACAGGCCAATTCCAAGACTATCTGTCAGCCTCCATCCCTCCCATAGCCACGGGCGCTGAGAGGAAGTACTTCGTGCCCTCAAAGGGGTACGAATATCTCTTTTACGCACCCACAGCCCTGTTCATTGGTGGCTGTGACTGTAAATGAGAGAGAGAGGCAGGGGCAGCAGGCGCCGGAGGCCAAGCTCCTAGACTCGTTTGGCCATAAAGTGTACTCCATGGGGGGACGTCCGCTCAGGATTGCCAACCAGCTCGCAATTCTGAGCTGCTGTAACTTCAACTCCTGGAACTTGATGCTCAAGGAGCTTGTGCCATCTGAGTCCAGGGAGGAGTTTGGGGGTATAGTAGACGAAGGCAGGGTGGTGGCACAGGCCTCTTTACAGGCCTCACTGGACACTGCAGACTCGGCAGTGCACACCTTGTCCTCGGGTATTGCCATGAGGTGCACCTCTTGGTTGCAAGCCTCGGGCCTTCCACCGAGGGGCAGGCCTGTTCGCGTAGCAGACTGCCTCTCGGCTGCACAGCCTAAAGGACTCAAGGGGGACTATGAAATCCTTGGGTATGCACACCCCAGCAACCCCACAGAAACCCTTCCAGGCCCAGCCCCAGCAGCAGCAGCCCTCCTACCCTCCTCAGCTGAGGTAGGGCTTCTACAGACTGAGGGGCAGGAACAGCAGAAGGAAGCCTTCCAATCCCCCTTCCAAACAAGGCCAGGACCCAACCAAACCATCAGCGGGTTCCAAGCAGGCCTTTTGAAGAGACGCCCGAGGACAACGCACCAGACTCCTCCCTGGATCCTTCCCCGCCCTTTTTGAATCGTTTGTCCTACTCCTACCATGCCTGGTCCCAAATAACCTCAGACTGCTGGGTACATAAAGGTGCGCCTTGCTGTTATCTCGGCCTTCCACCTGAGTGTGTCGGATCGCTCCGTCTTTGCCAACCCTATGGTTGGTTGCTTCCTCAAAGATTTGCACCGCCTGCATGCTCAGATTCGGCAGCCTGTCCCTGCGTGGACCTTAACCTGGTCCTTTCATGGCTCATGTGGGGGGCCCATTTGAACCATTGGTGACTTGCTCCCTCCTGTATCTGTCTTGGAAGGCAGCTTTCCTGGTGGCCATTACATCTGTGAGAAGGGTGTCTGAGCTAAAGGCCCTCACCTCGGAACTGCCTTACACAGCTTTCCACAAGGCTAAGGTGCAACTCAGGCTACACCCGGCCTTTCTCCCCAACGTGATGTCTCACTTCCACACCAGCCAGGACATTTTCCTTTTACCCTTATGCCGGTACCCAACAGCAATGGCTACGCTCCCTTGATGTTCAGTGAGCACTAGCTTTCTACATTAAGCGCCTACTAAGACCTTCAGAAAATCGACCCAGCTATTTATGACGGACCAGATGAAAGGCTTCCCGGTCTAATCTCAAAGAATATCCTCCTGGATAGTGTCCTGCATCCGCATGTGCTAAGAACTGGCCAAAGTGCCGACCCCAGCCCTCATGGCACACTCCACTAGGGCCCAGGCCTCGTCGGCCGTATTCCTGGCCCAGGTTCCAATCCAGGAAATCCGCAGGGCAGCAACTTGGTCCTCGGTACATACCTTCACCTCTCGCTAGGCCATCACTCAGCTCACCAGGGACGACGCGGCTTTTGCCGCAATCAGCGTTTCCTTAACACCTAGGTGAGGCTTGGGAATCGATACGAGCGATCACTCAAAGAAAAAACGGTTACTTGCCTCTCCTAACGATTGTTCTTCGAGATGCGTTGCTCACATCCACTGCTCATCCCCGCCCATCTTCCCCTCTGTCGGAGCAGCCGGCAAGGAGGGACTGAGGAGGTGCAGGGTTGGCAGGGTCACATATTGAGCGCCATGAAGGCGCCACGCCAGGGGGCTCCACAGCCGACCCGACGGGTGCTGCCAGGGGACAAACTTTCCGACGTGTGTGCGCCCCGCATGCACAGTCCTAATTGGAATGGATGTGAGCAACACCTCTCCAGGAACAACAGTTACAAGAAACAAGTAACTCTGTGTGTGTGTGTTTTTGTTTCTGGCTCTGCCGGATTTGCTGTGTGACTATGGGGCAAATTACTTTGGTCAAACTTTCAAAAGTGCCCACTAATTTGGGGCACATGAGGATCTGTGGTTGTGTGTGGTGTGTTTAAATCCCAGAGGTTCTGAGTGTCAAGGCTCAGGGCTATCGCCCATGTAGTCCCCCCTCTAGAATCCCAGCCAAGCGGTCCACCCTCTTTCTCCCCTGGCTGTCACCTCTGGGGCGGAGGGGCTCTTCCATTGCTGTAGTTAGTGCATCTCTCCAATGGAAGGCTTCTGTGTCCAGCTGTGTGCACTGGGAGTTAGGTCTGCTCTGAGGGGTGGATTTTTCACACCTGGAGCGATGTTTGAGTTGACCTAACTCTGCAGTGTAGACCTGGCCCTTCTCTCTGGCTGCTGTGCTCTCACCCTGCCGTGGCTGTGCTTTCAGAGAAGGAGAAGAATCCACAGTACTGGAGGAATCAGGCTCAGCAGACACTGAAAATTGCCCTGAAGCTGCAGCAGCTCAACACCAATGTGGCCAAGAACATCATCTTATTTCTTGGAGATGGTGAGTGCTTTTATCCGCTGCCTAAGCAGCGCACATGGGGCGGGAGTGGCCTGTGTCAACCCCAGTGTCTCAGGAAGAGGGGTTGGGTCAGTTCTGGAAATTGTGGGTGGGTGGGGAGTGTGTGTGTGTGTGTGGGGCGGGGGGGGGGGCGCAGGCAGTGATCTTGCCATCAAACTTTCTTGGAATTTCCTGTAATTCCCCTGGTTGGTGATTCATAAATCTCAGTGGATTCTGCCAGAGTCCTCCACTTGGGAACTCCACTGGTTGGGACTGCGCTGGCCCACAATGGGAGTTAAACACCTCGGAGGGTTTGGGCCTCTCTCCCCAACATTACCCACTGTGGCTAACTCTGGCTCCCTAGTGGTAACCGTGTCGGTGGCGTGGAGGAGGAGCAGTAGTGTGTCCTCTACCGGGCTGGAGTAAGGAGGCTGGAGATGGCAGCTCCCCCTCCTGCCTCTCCTGGCCTAGGGAAGGACCACTGAACTGTGTGTCATAGACCCTAGACGCGCACCATGTGGCTCAGTCGCAGGGGCCTGTGCTTGCAGCCCAGCTGCGCTTGCAGAGCTGTGAGTGGCTGTGGAGTGCGGCGCAGCGATAACTGTGCTGATGTTGCACTCGCTGTGACATCACACGATCAAATATTCGCCGCCAGTGGGAGGCATTATGTCATCAGAGTAAGCTCCCATTGGCTGACCTGACCCCCTTCCTGCCAGCTTTAGAGAGCTGCGTTTCCCAAATATCCCCTTTCCCAGGCATCACATGGACACTTTTCCCTGCCCCTCCCCGCTGGAGTTCAGTGACCCAGGTTGTGTCCGAGTTGGTCCTGCTTTGAGCAGGGGGACTAGATGACCTCCTGAGGTCTCTTCCAACCCTGATCTATGATTCTATGAGTCACGATGCAGGCTGAAGGTGGAGAGGAGAGGTTGATCCCAGAGATGCTGGGAACCACTAGGTCCACCAACAGCAGGGCTGGGATGCCAAGTTTATCTAACCTTTCAAGTAGCTGCTATGTGGTTAGACAGCCCGGGAAAGCCTGGTTCAGAAGGACCCAGTGCCAGCATGCCATGTCCCAGGGACAGCAGATTCCATTTAGACCCATGCTTGGGACATTCTTCTGCGGTCTTGGTGTAAAACATATGGGGTTGTTGGTAATCCTGGGCTGTGCTCTGATTCCTGGGACTCTTGGGATTAGGTCTCTCTCACTCCTCACCCCCACGCGCCCCTCCCCACTGTGAGCTGCAGACATCTGTTCCGAGAGGCTCTAGTTATCAAGCAGCAATTTTTCACCACTTCACCCAACCTCAAACAAGAGGATAAGCAAACGAAGCAAAGACCCTTGGAGCAGGGGCAGATGCTCAACAAAGCCAGCTTCTGAAAGCCAGGAATGCTTTGCAGGCTGGCTTTGGGGGTAGAGGGAGAGAACAGAAGGAGTGAAAGCAACACAGGGGGATGATTCTCTGAATAAACCCTTCGAAGGTTCACTGGTCGCTCTTGCTGATCTTGCACCATGAGTAGCATCTGGTCACATATCCATCCTGAGCACCTCTCGGAACATGTGCTCTGGAGCCTGACTCCTGGGGTAGGACTTCTAAAACATGGGCCGTTTGTGCTGTGTGCACAAGTGCTATTGGTCCGGCGCACATCTGTCCTGATGAGCCGGTTTTTAAAGCTCTCCGGGTTCTCTGCCCTCATCCCCCAGGTTGGGTATGTTGCTTGTCTGAGCTTTTTGACTGGCTTAAGTTGGTGCGAGGGATCATTGAACTTCAAGACTGTGTCCTAGCCTTTCACAAACATTGCACGCACACCAGTAATTACCGTGCAAATGGTTGTGTGGTTGGAAACTGGTAACATGTATTCTGCCAGAAATGAAGCAAAATAATATACTTTTTAATGGAAAACCTGATTTTTCTGTTTTGAGAAAAAATGTAGAGAGAGAAACAAAGTGGTTATTTGAAAAATTCTTTTTTTTTTTTAAAAGGCCATTTTTAATCTCTGACATTTTGACAATTTAACGCCCCTACTCAGCATAAATAGCCTTTTTCTAATAAACAAAACAAGAAAGAAAAATCAAAATGTCACGTCTGTTCCATAATTGCACAGTCAAGGGGAAAATTTTCAAAAGCACCTAAGTCCCATTTTCAGAAGTGATCTTGGGCTCTTAGAAATGTGGACTATTGACTTTGTGAGACTTAGCCTTCCATGTTAAGTAGACGCTTTTGAAAATGTTACCATAAGTCACTATAGTGTGCTAGGTCCCAGGCCTTCACTGGCTCCATCTCTGAGCATCATGGAAGTTAGTGGGCATCCGTGGTGCAACTTGCAGATTCAGAGCTTATGGGTTATTAAAGAAATACCAGGTATAAAAATGTCCCTGAGCTACCAAAAGAATGAAGGTGAATGCAGGAACAGAGTGTATATTACAAGAGCACCCATTGCAGATAATAGATGGGGAGGGCAAACAGACACAAAAGGGTCTATCTACACAGCCTGCCCCTGAGCCTGGGTCAACAGGCTTGTGCTTGTGCTACTGGATTAGAAATAGCTGTGTAGACATTGTGGCTTGGGTGGAGCTCATGCTGTGACGTCGAAGGAGGGGGTAGGTCTACACAGCTATTTTTATTGCCATAGCACAAGCCCTAGTCTGTGGTGTGGTCTTGGAGGCTCGCTACTCCGCAGTGCCAAGGTTCCAGAACAGGTCAACAGCAGAGCCAGGAATAGAATCCTGTGTGCCTGATTCCTAATCCAGTGCCTTGTCCCCTAGACCAGGAATAGGGCCCCTTGCCTACCAGAACAGTTAGATGAGAGCAGCTCCCTTGCTCTCCTTTGTCCTATCTGACTGGTTCTCTGAGAAGATCTCCCAATGTGGAGATTTCCAGGGACTGCTTTAAGCTGAGATGGCCACTGGAGAAAACTGGTGCCCATCTTCTGTGCTTCCTCATATTGAGGGAAGGGCCTTATGTCAATTTTTGTCTGAACCCACTCAGGAAGAGAGGAAGCACCTAATTCCCCAAAGTCTTTGATGAACTGGAATCCTATATTGGCAAGGGTGAAGTGGTTTGCATAGACTGCTTTTACTGTGTATAACAGCCGTGGGTTGGGACGATGGTCCTTAGCCCTGGACTTCTCTCAGGGGAATAGAAATGGGATGCAGAGCAAAATAAACGATGTGCAATGTTCTATTTTAATTCAGCAGTTAAAGGGTTAATTGTGTCATGAGCATGGTTTAATTATACTGTCACCTGATGTTTTCCTCTTGGGGCCAGGGGAGCCAAGCTCAGACAAAAAAGAGGAATAATTGTTGCAACTAATGTTTTAGTCTGTACCTGATCTGGAGACAGCTGTGTGGAGAAGCCTCTGGTGAGTGGGTTGGACCGGCTTTTCTGATCCCCCTGCAATGCCTTGCAATAGCTTTTAAGGAAGTCGTAGTCAGTGCTTTGCGATTCTTCAGCATTGGACACAGGTCACTGCTCCATGTGATTCATTCTTGCTTTGTCCAACTGTCTGCTGCAGGCATGGGAGTCTCCACCGTCACAGCAGCTCGTATCCTCAAGGGGCAGCTGCAGAACATGAAGGGGGAAGAATCCCTGCTGGAAATGGATAAATTTCCTTATGTGGCTTTGTCCAAGGTGAGGCCAGTTATTTTTGCCTGCCTGGCTATTCCTGGGGCATGGTTTGGGGTGGGAGCAGGAGCTACAAAGTGGCGGGGGTGAGGCAATGCCTGCGGCTGAGAATCTACAGGAATCTGTCCTGCTCTGGATTTCATGGCTGGGGCATTTAGACATGTCTGTGTTGGGGGCACTGTGAAGCTGCTCAGCTTGTGGGGGAAGGGTAGAGAAAAAACTGGATCACAGTCATTCAAAGGACTGTACTTCTTCTGTGCTCAGTCTTGCAACGCCCAACTAATTTAGGAGCCTAAATCCCAACGGGAGCCTAAGTCGGTTAGGCCTTGCAATGCCGAGTGCAACAATGCCTGAAGGCCTTTAAAAAGCTGGCCTGTGCCCAAGGAGGTACAATCCCAGCTCCACTACTGCAGGGGGGAGGGGCAGCAAGGATTGTGTTTTGTCCCTGTCTCTTGCACCTTCAACTTCTTGTTGTGTTTCTTCTGGGGTATGGGGGAAGGTTTTCCTCCAGCACCTGCTCCCCACCCCTCTCCTCTCACCCCACACCCTGCCTAGTATCAGAGCCCCATCTTCTCTGGGCTTCAGCTGCATTTCCCTGGTTGCTCAGTGAAAGCAGCTCAGTTTGTTTCAGCCTGGTTGCAGAAATAGGTGACTCTGGATAAAGCATCTGCCACAGCCATGGAACTGTCACTTTTCTCCAGGGAGCTGGTTGCTTTGGGTCACCTGCAGGGCATTCGCCACCAGTCCTTCCCTCCCACTCAAAATTACTTCTCTTAGGGGCTAGGGACCCCTCTGTCCTTGGCTTTTGCCAACTTCCCCATGGGAGGAGAAGCTGGGAGACTAACATATCTTTGTGGGCCTGTTGATGAGACTGCCCCTTTGTTGACACCCCAGGCTGAATCAATTTCAGTGACCTCAATGCCATCTCTCCAGCAGGTATTGACAAGTGCTGTAAATCAAACCATCATCAAATAAGCCACTGGCAAAGGCAAAGATTTGTGCCAGCTGACTGACACATACACGCCCAGGGCAGCTCCTCTCGGCCAGGAAGGTGTCTCTTTAAGAAATTCAGTTTCCATTTGTTTGGGTTAATTCAAGTGATTGCAATTGCATAGGGATTAATGCCAGAATATACACAGGTGTCTTGGCCTCTCAGAGACCAGGAAAAGATTTATGGCAGAGAATACAGAGGTGCTGGGCCAACTTTGATGCCTTTTGGAAGTTTGACATTTGAAAGGGCTCTGAGTCAAGGGCAATTTTTAAAGGTTAGACTGTGGGAAAGCAGACTCCTGAAAAACCCTCTGCATTTTCACTCTGGTCACAAGATAGACTTTTAAAACTGATCCTGAGGCTGCCAGGTGTGTGCATATGCGTATGAATGTATAGTGGGGTCAGCATAGCTAGGGTTGCATTCAGATTTGCACATACCCACATATCTCTGATTTAAAATAGCTGAGAATTTCAAAGCTGCCTCCAGGATTGGGGTGTTCAGTTTGCATTAATTATGTCATGGATGGGACCTCGAGCATCCAAATCCCTTAGGCTGATTTGAAAATCAGTCTGAATACAAAGAGTTTATTTCCCTGATTCCTTATAATTGAACTGCTCTCCACCAAGCAAAGCCAAGAGAGCTGCTCAACCCATTGCCTGCTTCCATTCTCTGAGCCAGTGGAGCAGGGGGCTGGGGTGGTCAGTGGTCGCACAGAGTTTACAAGAGATCTGCTTTATTCTAAGTTTGGTTCCAACCGTCTGTGCATAACATGAACTTCATGGTACTCCACCCAGGCTGTCTGGGAAGCTCAGCCCTTGAAGGCACAGTCCCTAATATCACAGGGACCAGTGTCTTTCGCAGATGGCAGCTCTTAGGGTAAAACACTGCATAGATGAGCTGCTCTTAAAAACAAACTTAAAAATGCCATTTCATTTCTCCCAAACTGCTTTTCCCTGGACATGGGTCCCTGGCATTTGGGTTGGAAAAAGGATCTTGGCACCAGCATTTTCAGGGCTGTGCTCTTCACCCAGCCCATCTGCTGGCATGCAGCTGGCCATGGGTGGATGGTCTGGCACTGAGACACCTGCTGTTGCCTCCCTGCTCTGAACTGAAGCCCTGATTCAATCCATGTTTGTGTCAATAATGCATCTCACCGCAGTGGAGTGCAGGGTGAGGCTAGCCAGCTGCTTGCCACAAGGTGGGGGGGGGGGGTGAGGGATGCCCCACTTTGGAGGAAAAACTTTATTTTTTGCAAGGTGTGGGGTTTTTTATTTTTATTTTTTTATTGAATAGGATCAAATATGTATTGCCTAGTGTCCCTGTCTGGTGCCAGGTTAAAAATGTTCTGGACTGAATTAAAATATGCATGGAGCTGAAAGGCAGGGATTGTGGGCAGCTGGGTGATGGCACGAGGTATAGGGGTCCTGCTCTGCCAGCTCCCTTTTCTGCTGTGGGAGTCGAGCCTGAAGGCACAGGCACACCCCTTGAGGCAATCTCTCCCTTGCTACTCACCGTTGGGCCCTTCCTGGTGAGGGGGAAGGCTATCAGTGGGTGGAGGGCAAGGGGGTCATATCAGTGCTAGTAGATGAAAGGGTTGAGAACATGGGCATCTCCCAAAGTTGCCCCTGTTCTGCAGAGGTTGGCAGTTGGAGCAATTTCCTGGCATCACTGGTGGGCCTCATCCCACCAAGGGCAATGGGAGTCTTGGTGCCAACTTGGCAGGGTTGGCTGGGGCCCACAGGGAGGCTGGGGTGCCTGGCTAGTCAGGGTTTGTCTGAAGTAACAGTTAAATGCCCGAAGTTGGCTGTGGGTGAGGGTGGGGAGTGAGAACTGGGGGACAATCACAAGGCGGAGAGCTGCCCGGCCTTGTTGGGAATGGGAGCATCTCTCTGGAATGGGAGGTTCAGGGCAGTCTCCTTGCAACCCTTGAGTTGCCATGGGGCAGAATCCAGACCTGGCATGAGTGGCAGCGTCTCTGGGCCCAGTCCAGCTGTGTGGCCTGTAATTGTGCAAGTTATATACACGGTGCATGGAGCAAAGTGGTGAATCTTGCACCAATTTGTTCACAAAACCAGTGTAATTTACATGCTGAGAGGACAGATGGGAGGGCATCGAAGAAATGCAGCACCCAGGAGAATGCTAGACAGAGCAACCCACTCCTTTCCTTATCTCAGCCCCTCCTCTTGTTAGCAGTATCCACGCCAAGGCACAGGAGAGATTCCACTCCTTTTTCACACCCACTGAATGCCGGCTGCATGGAGTGTCTCTTTCCCACGCCCGTCCCGAGTGCCTTACCTCTCAGAGACCTCACTAGGGAATCTGGGCTTGAAGCCTGCCCTGAAGGCAGCTGGTGTTGTGATCTGTTCTTTGCCTGGAGACTGGAATCCAGCTCCTAGCATAGAACACACCAGCCTCCCCAAGCCTGTACATGTTCATTGCCTTTCTCCTAACTCACCCCAGCTCCTTTCCCCATAGGCCATCAGCAGATCAGTCCCTGGTACGTACAGTTGGGAGGTTTGGGGCTCTGTTTCCTCCATGCCTGTTCTGGGGAGGAAAGGTAAGCGGCCAAGGCCTTGTGACGGGGGCTGCTGACGCTGGTCTTGCTCATTCAACCCTGCCGTTCATCCTTGCAGACCTACAACACCAACGCCCAGGTGCCAGACAGTGCAGGCACGGCTACTGCTTATCTCTGTGGGGTGAAGGCCAACGAGGGGACGGTGGGCGTGAGCGCAGCCGTGACCCGCGCTCAGTGCAATACCACAGCGGGCAACGAGGTCACATCGGTTCTCAAGTGGGCGAAGGGAGCAGGTGAGCAAGTGGGCAGGCTGTAAGATGTCATGTATGATACAGACCAGCTCTCTGGGCCCAGTGGCCAGAGGGGAGGGTGGGCAGGACGGGGGCATGGCCAGGTCAAGTTGATTCATTTCATCGATTTCTTTGTTTCTGGCATTCCTGTCCCTTAGAGCAGGACTTCCGAGATGTGCTCCTCTTCCAAAGAAGGGTTGGGGGGGAAAAAACATCCCTGACCGCAGAAACAACTGCCATGCCAAGGACACCTGAACCAAAGCAATGTGAAGTTTCATCCTAAACTAATGGACAGTGCCCCCTTCCATGTATCCGTTGAAAAGAAATACCTGGGACATTCCCCAGTGAGATCCCCCATCTCCTGTCTGTTCTGGACATATCCTACAGTGCCCCCTCTAGGGCTGTGGCTAGAAAACATGTCCCTCCAACGTGAGGTGAGCAAGGGGAAAACGATTGGCGGAGGGTGCACTGCATGATAGCATCCCAGAATGCTTTGTGTGGTGGTCTCTCCTTCGCAGGTGTCAATAGAGCACGAACAACCGGGAGTCCGGTGGCACCTTTAAAGACTAACAGATTTATTTGGGCATAAGCTTTCGTGGGTAAATGCAGCATGGTTACACTCCGAGATGGGGATCAGTCCCTTTATATCTCTAACCATCAAACCGCATGTCATGCTCCCCACTCACTTATCCCACTGTTAACCCCTTTTCTCCTGCTGCAGGCAAGTCTGTGGGCATCGTCACCACCACACGGGTAAACCACGCCACTCCCAGTGCTGCCTATGCCCACTCTGTTAACAGGGACTGGTATTCGGATAACGAGATGCCCCCGGAGGCCATCCAGCAGGGTTGCAAAGATATCGCCCAGCAGCTCTTTGACAACATCCCAGACATCGAGGTATAGTGTGGAGAAAAGCAGAGCCGGTGGATGAATAGCATTATATTCCTGGGGTTGGGGAGGAATGACTTGGGGGGCTGGGTATAATATGGTGAGGGCTGGTATCAGTGGGAGCTGGCATTGATTCAATCATGAAATTGTAACACACGTAAAATGTGTTCTGCAACCCTAGTTGGTGGCTGGGCCCCATGGAAGGAAAGAACCTGCTGCTGCTTCCAGTTAATGGAGTTTCTCCTTTAGCACAAGAGGTAGAAGTATGTTCTGCAGGGCTGGAGGTTGTGGGTTCATACCCAGGGGGGGCTGTTTCAAAACTCAATTATTGGGGGATGGATTAGGAAGGGTTGGATGGTCAGTTGGGATCAACACCCAGAAATGTGGATACTTCTGCTAGGCTTAAGATGGCCTAGGAACAGTGTTTGTCATAAAAGGCAGCATGGTGAAGTATGGAGGGTGCCATCCTGGCAGGTAGCAAACTTTGGCTCTGCTCCCTGCTCTGCCATTGCCTTGCTGAACTGGGTTGAGGGCTATCCATGAGGGTGATGCAGGGTATAGCCCTTTATAGTGATGGAAAAGGACTGTTGCTGTTCTGTACCTGGGCTTTTCCCAGCTGGATTTGTAGATTACTGTTGTCCGTAGGTAGATAAACTATTGCAACTGAAAAACATTCCTCTGTATACGTACAGCGCGGCTTGCGTTTATTTTGGACCTTGGAGAGTTCACTTCAATCTTGTTGTCACTCAAGTCGTGTCAGCATTGTGTGCTTTGGAGCTGTGCAATGTCAGAGCAAATCCGTGGTGGGGGGAACCAATCAGTTGTCCGTTCTAGAAGTAGGAGTTCTGGAACTTCCCTGACCCTTCGCAAAACAAATGTTTTGCTTTCTGCCCATGATTTCTGGGGAAGAGCAGAGCCTATGAAAACATGGGATAAATGTGTAGCCCGGTCAGATTGGTGGGAAGAAAAGATGGTGGTACGCTAAGCTCTGCCCATGTGAATCTTCCAAATGAGACACTGCTTGCAGTAGATTGTGCACATGTGTCTGTTTGCCAATATATGGGAATGGGTGACAGGGGATGGATCACTTGATTCCCTTTTCTGTTCATTCCCTCTGGGGCGTCTGGCATTGGCCACTGTCAGACAGGATACTGGGCTAGATGGACCTTTGGTCTGACCAAGTATGGCCATTCTTATGTTAAGTTCTTATGCTGGATGACCTTGAGGAAGACCATTCCGCTTTCTGTGCCTCAGTTTCCCCACCTTTAAAACGAGGATAATGGCCATTTCCTACTGTGGCAAAACACTTTGAGATCTCTGCATGGAAAGTGCTGTATGTGACTGGACTACACTGCATTGATAGCTCTTGCCCCAGGTCAGCCCCTTCAGTCCCAACTCCACCTGCGAAGGAGAGGCTCTGCAAAAATAATAAGAAACACTGAAATTATTTGCAGTTCCTTGATCCTCCATGGCTGGATTTGGACGAAGGTTTAGGCTGGCTTTTACCTTCTCCAAACAAGCATGCCTGGCCCTAATGGCGTCTAAGGGCTGATCTACACTGCAGCACAGTGCAGAATATGGGAGATTGGGGGGAGAATTGTAGAGCAGACTAAAGTGTCGTGCTTTTAACTGCCCCATGTAGACCCTGCTGGTGTGAACTGAAAGGTACCTAATGTGTGTTTGATGTAGTCCTGTGTCAAACAGCTGCCAGATAGACTAGCCATAAGAGACCAGGCAGATTTCAGTGGCTTTCATAAAGCAGGCTGAAGAAGACCCTGACTGCAAAGGGATGTATTCCAATCTGGGCAGGACTCCCTTGCCACATTACCTTCCTCTGAGAGTGATTAGTTATGTGTATTGTGGTAGCACCTAGACGCAGGATTCCAGTGCAACAGCATATAAACTGATCCCTGACAATCCAAGTTAATATCTACATCTTGCTCTGTCTTTGGTGTCCCCCCTGTGGGGGTTGTTTGGAGTGGGGGGGCAGGGCTGGGGTGAGGAAATTAGGTGGTACTTTTCCCATGTTGCTCCCAAGCTGCCTCAAAACACTGTGAGCTGTACGCTTATTAGCCAAATGAGCTTGTATCTCACCCTTGGCCGCACTGCGGTGTGCCATGATGGCTTAGGAAACAGGAGGGGAGCAAAGGGAAGCCTGACTAGGCCCCGCACAGTGATCCAAGGAACACTGACAATTAAAGGCTTTCAGACTAATAACCCGGGATCAACTGGCTTATCTGGGCTCTGAGAAAACTGCCCGCTTTGCGGACACTGCTCTGCATCCTGGCGGAGCTCACCCATCAGAGTTCTCCTGTCCCACCCTAAGCTGTGCTGGCTCTGCTCCACCCAACTTGCCTTCCTCTGGCAGCAGTATTGCTAGCCAGGTGGCATCCGGTGGGGCTGACTCTTGGCCTGGGGTGCCAGGCAGTTAGTGTGGCAAAAGGGGGGATCCAGCAGCCACCTAGCTGAGGCAAATATTGAAAGCTGGGCTCAGTCAGGCACTGTGGCAAGTGAAAGGAGTTGGCTGAGAGCTCAGCTCGACATGGTGCTGGGCAGCCTCCATCCCCAACGAGCTTGGCGTGTGTCAGGATCAGGCCCTAGTGAAGTAGTCCTGGAGCATCAGCAGAACAAGGACATCCTTCCCAGAGCTTCCAGCTTTGCTTCCGTGGGGATAAATAGCTGGTGCCTGCTGCTTCCCAGTAAGCATTTGGGATCCACCAGCCTGTCCTGAGCTAATGGCTCCTTCCCTGATGGCAAAGGCGTGAAGTGATTGTGTGAGGCTTTGGCAATGAAAATGGCAGGGACTGAGTGGGAAGAAAGGGAATGTTCTTGGGGATCTGCCAGCAGTTGGCTGGCCTGGACAGCCACCTTTGTGACTCTTAATAAAGCAAATGTTAATGCTTGTGCCTGGAGAGCTGGTGTGGGCTAGCTGGGTCCCCTCCTGAAAGCCTAAGAGGGGGTGGTGGGCTATTCAGGGGGCTGCAAGGCCACCTCTGCATTCCCCCCCCAAAGGAACATTGGAAGCTAGGCCTGTGGGAGTATCCCACATGAGAAGGGCTGTTTCTCGGCAGGGTTCATAATTTGGATGTGTCCAGAGATATGGGCCTAAATCTCTGTGAGCTTGGGTGCTGGTGTAGGGTATTTCAAAATAAAGGGTGTCTGGGCCAGGGGTCTGTAACCATAAGGGCCATCAAAGCAACTTAGAAACTTCATTACAACCTCTGATCTTGGGCATTCTCATCTGTGAGGATCACAAAGGCACTGGCTTTTCAGCAAGATGGCCACCTCTGCCACTGGGCTCGGCAAAATGGCTGCCTTTTTGTTTCAACTCTGATGTGGTAGGGGAACAAGGAGGAAACCACAGCCTCCAGCTGGTGCCAATGCCAGGGGCCTACGTGACACTTATGCCTTTTGGAGGATTCACTCTCTCAGTCCCATTGCTTGAACATCTCAGTGAGGAGACTGGCTGGCTGGATTTGGCTGCTCTGAGGCTTCTGGGGACATTTGCTGGTGCTTCCAAATCAAGGCTTTGTGTCTCAGGTTCTGAGCACTGTCAGTCCCCTTTGTTGCTCTTGGGTACAGGGAGATGAGAAGATCTGGGCCTTTCCATAGTGATCTAGGCCTCTGTCATCTCCAGACTGGATTATTATGTACTAGGAACTCTCTCTCTTCACATTGGTCTGACAAAGCCGTGGTCTGTTGACCGTCATGGGATCCATCTGTTCCCTCAAGCACTTTCACCGGGACCAGAATTTGGCCCTAAATGCAAAGACCTGTTCATGCAGAAGTAGGAGTGTCAATGACAGCCTCTTCTGACAGTGGTGTGCTTCTCCTGCAGTAGAAATAGTTCCCCAGCGCATATGAGATGTAAAGGTATGCGTCAGGACTCCTTATTGAGGAGCACCTGTCTGTAGAAAATTACAGAACAGGTTTTTGACAGAGTAGACGGGCTTTGACAGAAGTTACAGTGGAACTAGATGACCTTCAAATCCAGCTAATCATTCATCTGCATTCCAGGTTCAAGGCGGGAGAAACCACAATAAATATTGTGGAAAGCTGCTGTCAGCGTGCTCTTGTTTACAAACACGCCTCTCACTATGGCATTGGTCCAGAGCAAAGAGCAGCCCCTGCTCAATCACTTTCACCACTTCTACAGCGCCTGGGCCTTTGTGGGAAGTGTCCCATCCTAACAGTGGCCTGGCTGACTGAGCAAGGGAGACCTGAGTTACTGTGGCACGTTTGAATAAAGCAGGGCCCATCTTTCTATTCTGTTTGTGTACAGCACCTAGCAAGTGGGGTCCTGCTCCATGGCTGGGCTATTACACAAATAATTACTAATGGGCATGTCTAGGTACTGCAGGAGCGTGGCTCAGAGTCCCTTTTCCAGGTGCCATGGGAAGCTTAGCTGTGTCTGTTGGAGACTCTTCATGTGAGCAGAGCTTTGAGAACCACCTTGTGCCATGAGAACTGCTCAGATACACTCCTGGTATCCAGCATGCTCCTCTACTATGGGCAGTGGGGTGGTCCTCAGTGCTGGCTGCTCTGGATGTTTCTCTGAATCCTTTTGGTTGCTTTTCTGAGTCTGCTGCTTCCAGAGATCTGAACACTTAAGGGAAAAAACCATTTACCAAACTGTGGGGTGTGGTGTGTTTTTTTGTTTGTTTTGGTTTTTTTTTTTGAACCCAAAGCCTGTCTTCTACTTTGGGTTTACCTGTGTTTCTCCAGATATTTTCATCCAGGTTAACCTTTATTGTAGATGAAGAGAGCAATAAAAATCGGGAACATGCCACAATAAAGTCTCCATGAGGAATCGCAGGGCCAATCTCGGCTGGGCCAGCCTGCGCTGAATGAGACCTACATGGCCAGATTCTCCATTGCTCTCAGTAAAGAAGGGAGTTCTCTGTGGTTTTCATTGGGAGCAGAGTAACTTTGAAAATCTGGCACTTCATTTAGGTACCTAAATGGGAACTGGGCTCTTCTGCAAATCTGGCCCAAAGTGGCTGCCAGGCTTTTCAGGCAGCAGAGGCCTCAGACGTAATAGTTACGTAGCTAAATCCATCTGTGGTGGAGATTTGATTTCAGGCCAGAGGTTCAGGCTGGATTTAATTTTATCCTGAATGGTGGCCTCATTGTTACTAGGCATAAGAACTCTGCTCCACAGAGGAAAAACACATGTTAGAAGCAGAAAACGAGCCCCCTGGAATGTGTAGTCTGATTTCCAGTAACATATGGACCCTGTGGATTTTGTTTTGTGCTCCCATTGGCATTAGAGTGGAATGAAAACCTCCTGGAAAACCTTGGCAGTTTGATCTGTCCCAGATTTTGTGGTCTGGGATTGAATGAATTCGCTTTCTTCTTTGGAAGAAACCACTTTCCTGACCGCTTGTGAAAGGCTATAATTCTCGGCCGTGAGAAGGCAGAAAGAAATGCGAGTAATAAGCTGTCTCCCAGGGTGACTTTCAGAACGCAGTTGGCACTAGAAGTAAAGGGCCATGCTCTGGTGCCCACTGATTTCCTGATGCCACAGAAATCTCTCTGCCACCACAGGGGTCTAGC
The DNA here is from genome assembly GCF_965140235.1 of Caretta caretta. Classification (NCBI taxonomy): domain Eukaryota; kingdom Metazoa; phylum Chordata; order Testudines; family Cheloniidae; genus Caretta; species Caretta caretta. The sequence continues at coordinate 960,790 of NC_134223.1, forward strand.
CCACAGATGGGGCCACTCAATATGCTTTTTGCCAGCGAGGCCACGAAGTCATGAAGTGTCTTGTGGCCATGGAAAGAAAGGACGTGAAAATTACAAGGGAGGCAACAAGTCGGCTGGGGCAGCTGTAGTGGAGCAGGTACCTGCCATGGAGGCAGTCTCGTTAATGTAGCCCTCGCAGAAAATAAAATGAAAATCAGTCATAGAATCGTAGAATACAAGGGTTGGAAGGGACCTCAGGAGGTCATCTAGACCAACCCCCTGCTCAAAGCAGGACCAAGCCCCATTTTTTGCCCCAGATCCCTAAATGGCCTCCTCAAGGATTGAACTTGCAACCCTGGGTTTAGCAGGCCAATGCTCAAACCACTGAGGGATCCCTCCCCCCCTTTTAGTGTCTACGCCCTGCCAGCACCAGGCTGGGGAATCCCGCAGAAATGTTCTCTGGTGCCTCTCCTGTAAATGAATATCCCTCTTTGCGTCAAAATAACCACAAAGCAAACGGCCAAGTCTGTTAGTGGTTTAACGGGCACGTGGTTGGTTGCTTTAAGTCGGCCCTGGGTGGGAAACATGGTGGTGGGAGGGCGGGTGGCTGGTGGCAGGCGGGCAGCAAGCTTGTTTCCCTTAATGCTTTTGTTCTGGCAGCTTCACAGGGTCACCTCCTGAGAAGGGAAATCTGTGCCTCCGCTAAAAATAAGAAAGCAAAAAAAAATATTTCAAAGCAAATGCCTAGAGACGGCTCGGGACAACGCGGGACTCAGGGTCTGAGGCACCAGCCAGGCCCGCTCAGACCTAGGGCTCTGCTCTGGGCCCATAGGATCATGGAATCTCGGGGTTGGAAGGGGCCTCAGGAGGTTCTAGTCCAACCCCCTGCTCAAAGCAGGACCAATCCGCAACTAAATCATCCCAGCCAGGGCTTTGTCAAGCCTGACCTTAAAAACCTCTAAGGAAGGAGATTCCACCACCTCCCTAGGTAACCCATTCCAGTGTTTCACCACTCTCCTGGTGAAAAAGTTTTTCCTAATATCCAACCTAAACCTCCCCCACTGCAACTTGAGACCATTACTCCTTGTTCTGTCATCTGCTACCACTGAGAACAGTCTAGGTCCATCCTCTTTGGCATCCCCTTTCAGGTAGCTGAAAGCAGCTATCAAATCCCCCCTCATTCTTCTCTTCCGCAGACTAAACAATCCCAGGTCCCTCAGCCTCTCCTCATAAGTCATGTGTTCCAGCCCCCTGATCATTTCCGTTGCCCAAAACTGGACACAATACTCCAGATGAGGCCTCACCAGTGCCAAATAGAGGGGAATAATTTCCTCGATCTGCCAGCAATGCTTCTACTAATGCAGCCCAATATGCCATTGGCCTTCTTGGCAACAAGGGCACACTGCTGGCTCATATCCAGCTTCTCGTCCACTGTAACCGCTAGGTCCTTTTCTGCAGACCTGCCAATTAGCCGCTCAGTCCCAAGTCTATGGCAGTGCATGGGATTTTTCCATCCTAGGGGCAGGACTCTGCACTTGTCTTTGTTGAACCTCATCAGATTTCTTTTGGCCCAATCCTGCAATTTGTCTAGGTCACTCTGGACACTATCCCTACCCTCAGTTTAGTGTCATCTGCAAACTTGTTGAGAGTGCAGTCCATCCCTCATTCAGATCATTAATGAAGATGTTGAACAAAACTGGTCCTACGACCAACCTCTGGGGCACTCCGCTTGATACTGGCTGCCATCTATACAGTGAGCCCTTGATCACTACCCGTTGAGCCCAACAATCTAGCCAGCTTTCTATCCACCTTATTTATTCATCCAATCCATACTTCTTGAACTTGCTGGCAAGAATACTGTGGGAGACCATATCAAAAGTTTTGCTAAAGGTATATCACATCCACCACTTTCCCCATATCCACAAAGCCAGCTATCTCATCATAGAAGGCATGGTCAGGCATGCCCTGGGTGAATCCATGTTGACTGTTCCTGATCACCTTCCTCTCCTCCAAGTGCCTCAAAATGGATTCCTTGAGGCTCCATGATTTTTATTCCAAGGACTGAAGTGAGGCTGACTGATTTTATAGTTCCTCAGATTCTCTTTCTTCCCTTTTTTAGAGATGGGCACTATATTTGCCTTTTTCCAATTGTCTGGCACCTCCCCCGATTGCCATGAGTTTTCAAAGATAATGGCCAAGGGCTCTGCAATCGCATCAACCAACTCCCTCAGCACCCTTGGATGCATCTGATCTGGACCCCTGGACTTGTGCATGTCCAGCTTTTCTAAATAGTCCTTAACCTGTTCTTTCACCACTGAGGGCTGCTAATCTCCTTCCCATGCTGTGTTGCCCAGTGCAGCAGTCTGGGAGCTGACCTTGTCTGTGAAGACCAAGGCAAAAAAAGCATTGAGTACTTCAGCTTTTTCCACATCTGTCACCATATTTATTTTCCCACCCCCTCCTTGGCTGTTACTCTCTCATTTTAAAACAGCAATAAAAAAACCCCCAAATACACCAGAGAAGCAAAAACCAATATGGTCCCTTTCCCGAATGCTCCTGCTCAGCACCGTGAGTGCCCCGTTCAGGAGCAGGCCGCGCCCCTGTGGCGAGGATGCCTGTTTGCGCAAGGCTGCGGCCTGCAGCGGTTAGGCCTCCCGCGCTGGGGCAGAGGCACCCTGGCGTAAGCGGTGTGTGGGGCACCGGGGACGTGATGCCCTCCCCTCCCTTGGGACCCGTGGGACGGGGATGTGAACGGGCGACTGTAATGGCAGGCAGCACATGCTGTTCCTGGCCCTGGCTGGTAGAGGCAGCAATGGGGCTTTGCAGCCGGCGTTTGCTCGGGCCAGCGGCGCTCTGTGTGCGGCCACCAAGGAGTTTTTGCATGGAGTCCAGGAATAATTTCTAATAAAGCCCAAGCCTTGCAGCGAGCCATGTCCCCCTTCCAGGTCACAGCTGGCTGGCACCTTGCAACAAGCATCTGCTGTGGTCACTGTAAGTGACCTGGGTGTCTTGGGAGCAACAGCCAGAGGTCGTGGTGAGCTGGGTGCTCTGGGCCAGGCTACTGGGTTCATTAGCTAGTGCTGGTCTCTCCGCATTCACGTCAGGAACCCATTGAGTACAAGGGCCATTCAGACCAGTCAGTCCAAATGCTTAAATATTCAGAAGGCTAAAGTCTAGGCTTGTGATTCAGCCTTCCCCATCAGTCAGGAAAATCCCGGGTCCTGCTTTCCTGTGGCAGATCTAGGACAGACAGGTTCGCTGATGATCCATTCCTCTAATGATGATTTTTGCAAGAATGGGGGAGAGAAAGAGACTAGGTGCCGTCACACCTTTGCCAGCTAATCTGCAGACAGTGGTTTGGTGCATTTTCCTGTTCTGCCCGCCTGTGCCCACTGGACAAGCTGCTGGTGTCCATTCCTAGTTCAACAATTGCATCTAGGAGTGTTAAGTCCCAAGGGCTGTAAAATTCACATGACAGTGGATGGCATTTTAGCAGCCGTCTTAATCCTGGTGACCCTGTGAGTAGGGCTCTGAGGTGCTCTGATTAATGTACGACAGATAGGGGGCAGATTCTCAGCTGCTGTAAATTGATCATGGTGCTACACTGAGGTCTAGCCCAGTAACTGATTAAACCTTACCCCCTCCATCCAGGGAAGTAGGCCAGTATCATCAGCTCCATTTTATAGATTGACGGGGGGGGGGAACTGATGCACAGGGAGTTGAAGTGACTTGCTCCAGGTCACAGAGCTGGAATCCCAAGAGTTCTTGGCCTCCTGATCCCTCCACTAAACTATGCTGCATCCCGGTGAGACTGCAAGCATGTCTCTGTCCACATACTGACAGAGAGCAGAACCCTGAGACAGGAACAGAGAGGGAACTGAAAACCGGTGTCCGGTTAACCAAAGGGTTAACATGCTTGATCGCTGAAATACTCTGGTGTGGCTGAATGGAAACTGGGTTCTTTTTTTGTGCCCTGCCCTAGGTGATCATGGGAGGTGGCCGGAAATACATGTTTCCAAAGAACACCAGTGATGTGGAATACCGGGATGATGACAAGTACAGGGGCACTCGTCTGGATGGCAAAAACCTCATTGATGTCTGGAGAGATAAGAAACCTAAAGACAAGGTAAAGGGGAGGGAGGGAGATGTCTGGGGAGAGGATCAAGGCCAGAGGGGCTGCAGTTTTAAAGATTCTTTACTCGGGGATCTCTGGTTCAAGCTCATGTCCAAAGATAGGGAAATAATCCTGCTGATGTAGCACTTCCCTTGTTCAAAACCCTCACAGTCAGTAACTAACCTCCACAGCCCCTGCCAGGAATGGGGAGTGTTTACAGTTCTGTCTGGCACCTTCCATCCAAATGAGGAGCTGTGTCCTACAGATATCAACAGGGAGGCAGATGGGGAAACCGAGGCAGACAGGTGCTGAGTCTCACCCAGGATCATACAGTGAGTCAGCAGTGCAGCCAGGATTACAGCTTGGGAGCGCCTGGCCCACCGTTGAGGGTCCTTCAGGATGAAAGGTGCTCTAAGAAACTGCTATCTGGACACCCAGGGCACGAACGAAAGAAAGGAACGTTCCTGAGTTTCAGCATAAAAGTACTTCTCTTTAGAGTTCGCAGTGTTGCTGTGGTGGTGTCCATCCCAGAATATTAGAGAGGCCAGGTGGGTGAGGTGAGATCTTCTATTGGACAACTTCTGTTTTATTGTTTTGTTCTGGTTTGTTGGGCCAATAAAAATTATTACCTCACCCACCTGGTATCTCTTTAGAGTAACACAGATGAGCCCAGCTGCCTTTGACCTTTCTTGGCCAGAGACTTTGTCCCATCGGCACCTTGCTGTCTCTCTAGAGATCTGTGTGGCTGTCAGAACCATAGTATCTTTGCTGCTGGAATATCGATGGGGGGCTGTTGATTACAAAGAGGGCTGTTGCCAGCTTCCACCCAGTTTTTCCAGTCACCCCTCTTACCCAGGCTTGGAGCTAATCTTTGCAGAAGACCCTAGATGCCTGTATGGTTTTTATTTATATTCCAGAAGTCCTGAAGTCAAGACCCCACTGAACAAACACACAGGAAGAGCTTGCAGACTAAATAGCTAAGACAAATAAAGGGTGGGAGGGGGTGAAGCCACTTGCTAAGCTCACTCAGTAGAGGTTGGTATAGAACCCAGGCCTCTGAAGCCAGTGTCCTAGCCACTGGACCAACCTGCCTCTCTTTGTATGCTCCACTGCCTAACTAGATAGTATCCCCAGTGCAGAAAGACGACTTTGTCCTAATACAGCCTCCCAAGCAGATGTCGTGGCAAACCCAGTTCTGAGCTGTTGTCTGGAATTTCCTGCACGTGCTGTACTGGGATTGAGAGCTCTGTCTCAAAATCTATCACTTCTCTGTGTGCAGCTTGTCTACACCTTAAACACTATAGCGGCACAGACCCTCTATGCTGACAGGAGGGGTTCTCCCGTCAGTGCAGGTAATCCACCTCCCCAAGAGGCAGTAGCTAGGTCAACATTCGTCCACTGACTTAGCACTGTCCACACAGGGACTTGGGTCAGCTTAACTGCATTGCTTAGGGGTGTGGATTTTTCACACTCTGTGCAATGCAGTTAAGATGACTTAATTTTCTAGTGTAGACCAGGCCTGCTTAGATGGGGATGCTGGGGGATGAGGGAGAGGGAGAGAGACTGGAAATTATGGTGGATGAATGCCTGAAGACAGCAGTGAGCCCTGGTAGTCTGAACAGCTTTGATGTTGATGGAATTTAGATTTCTAACTGGCTTCAGTTTTAAGTGCCCACATTGCATCCACTGAGAGTGAAAACAGGAGTCGGCAGAGGACAAATGGGGCTGGTTATTCCAGTCTAAGGGATGATAATTGTGTGCGGGAAAACTCTCTGAAAATCCCCAGACCCTCTGGAGGGACCTTTTGAAATTAGTCCTGCAGCAGCCTTAGGGAGCTCTGCAAACACACCAGCTCACTCCCTGATCCAAGCCTGAGCCCTGAACTCCTCTGTCGCTCCAGTTGTTACAGCGCTGGGAAGGAGACCGCACTACCCGGTGTATCTGGAGCAGCCTTTGGAGCAGCTTGGATGGGCTCAGAGAAGAAGCACATCCAGGTCTTAGCCAGGGGAGGCTGCCACTGCATGAGGCTTTGGTCAGGGAAAGAGGACCTTCCACGCTCCCATCCCCATCCCAACTGATCAGATCTGAGCTGAGAATGAATGTAGCCTCTAGTCTGAAGAATATCAGTGATGCTGCCTGTCTGACCATACCCCTTGCTTCTCCATAACACTCGTTCTGCCTTCTCTGAGTGCTAGGTTTCTTATTGTAGCTCCTGTTTTTCGGGGTTCAGTTGTGCTCACCCACTCACATAGTGCCTTTAATCACAAAGGATCCCATGGGCTTTTACCAGCTGTTGGCTAGTATGCTCGGGAGTCGCTTTGCTGCAGCAGAATTGCAGCCATGTCTGGGGGGGTGTTCAATGGCCATTGAACAGCCCATGGCAAGACTGCATGGCAGCTCAGAGGAAGGAACATTGGAAAATTCTGTATCCAATGGAAACTGCTTTTCTCTTCCATTGATTATGATTTAGCTGGGACATAAACCACTGGGAACATTTGAGTTTTACTAAGACCAGCTGGTGTATCCTGGCCTCCCTCAGACTCAAAGGGAGTCTGTTTCTTCTGCTGCTTGTGCCCCGAAGGGGAGGTTCCATGTTAGTGGCATTGGTGCTGCCTGGCTATTTAGGAGCAGGCAGTCACTCTTCTGGGGTATCTTGGCTAGCAGAGGGCATCTGGGTGAGGAAGGGGGCTAGCAGTCCGGCTGCAATGGCTAGAGCTAGGAGAGCAGGATTGGCCCCAGGCATGTTTAAAATCCCTCTGTGAAGTCAAGCGGAAGGAACTTTCTCTTCCCTCGGCGTGGTGGGAGCAGCCATAAAGCATGCTGTGTCTGGAGAAGGTTGAGCTGGCCTGAATCTTGGCATAACCCAAAGTGGAGCCTTGCCTGATGGTCAAAGTTTGGGTGACGTTTGTCTCCTTTTCCCCCATGCTGCTCAGTACTGGCTTTTGCCAGGACCAGCCCTGAAACCTGCCTTATGTAAGAGGCTTAGCTCAGGGTATTTCTGGCTCAGCCCAAACCAGGATATCTCATGGCAAAGCCTCCCTAGGCCAAGGCACACAGGAGAAGCATCTGAACTGAATGGAACCTTGTCAAAACTGAATCCCCATTCTGGCACTTAGAGTGCAGAAGGTGGGGGCCTGCAAGGAGTCTAAAAATTAATACTGTCTGCTCCAGGCTTGTATTATACTCCCAAGGTTACAGCTTTTCTCTGACCTTGGCTTGGTTATCACTGCCACCACCCAAATGCAAAAAAACCCCCAAATCTTTGGACCCAGGAAGGAACACTTGGGAATTCCTCCCTGTGGGGTACCCTTGAGCCCTTCCCCCCTGGGGAAGAGCTGAGAAAGAGAAAAAGGAAATTAGCTGTGCTACCAGCTAATCAATCAACATGCACAAACCTCTTAGGACACCAAAAATCCAATCCTGCTCTTAAAGGTAATTTTTTTAAAAAAACAAAAAGGAAAAAAATACACCTGGAACCCAAACTAGCTTTCTTGGGGGTTCAGCTTAAAACTTACAAGCAAACAAAAGCATCAGGGGTTTGCACAGAGGAGATCCACAAGCCAAAATAAGAAAGAAACCTGATTGTCTGTCTAAATATTTCCTATCCAAATCATTTCTTCTTTTTCATATCTGGTTCAAACCTTACACAGCATTGCTGGTCCATGTCCCTCCAGCCCAGAGAACAACAAAGGGAAAGTTTTCTTTCCCAATTCTAAAAGTTCTAGCCTTCCCATTGGCTCTTTTGGTCAGGTGCCCACTCATTTCATGTTACCTGTGGGCTTGTTAACCCTGTACAGGTAAAGCAAGCAGAGAACAGACATCAAGAGGGATTTTACAACTAACTGGCTGGCTGGGTGTTCATAAAAGGGAGCTCTCCTCCCCCCCCCCGGCCAACGCACTTCATTTTATCACAAACCTTCAGACCTTTGAGGGTCTCCCCATCATTTAGTGTCTGAGGCTGAGATGTGGGTGGAAGGGAAGGAGACACATGGGTTTGTTTGCTCATGGCAGCTCCTATAAGCAACATGATGGTCAGCACAGGTACAGGGGCCACCCACCTGGATCTGATTTCAGGATCTGGACCAGAAGTCCCTCTCTCTACAGCACTGGCAAATCTATGGGCATTGTTGCTATCAACCCTCATTAGCCTTTGCTCCAACCCCCTGGTTCCAGGGCAGAACCAAACTCAAGAGGGCCCAGTTTTCCAGTTCTGAGGAGACTACAGCCTCATGCTAGTCAACTGCTGGGAATCTTGTTACATTTATTTTTCTGCTGCTTTGGGCCAAAACCTTGTGAGAATGGCTAGTGGGATTTTAGTGCTGTAGGATCCAAACCTGAATCCCAATCTTGTGCGTTGAACCCAAAGCCTCTGCATGTTCTGAGCCTTGTACTAGGGCTGCCAAACTTTGCTCTGAGCTTAAACTTTATGGGTGGGATGTTCAAAAAGTGCTCCACTTTGGCCGACCTCTTATTCAGCGGCACTGAGGGGAGTTCTGTCACTCGGAGCAGAGTTGGGCCAACGCTGAGTGCTCCTGAGGTGCCTATGCTGGGTGCTTTATTTGTTTTATTTTCCACAGGAGTCCTCTGAATAGGTCCAGTCAATTTTCTGGAGAAACTAAAGATCCGATTTCACTTCTTGATCAAAAAATCCCCCATGCCACTGTTCTGTTTGACTGTTGCCCTCCACCCCAGAGGTGGCTGCATTTCTATGCCGCTTTCTGTAGCTGTGTGTCTATTAAGTAACATTTATACTGCAGTAGCACCAAGAGGCCAACCAGGTCAAGACCCCATTGTGCTGGGCACCATACAAATGAATAGAAAATGATTAGTCCAACCTTAAAGAGCTTACAATATCTGTAGTTTGTGACATGCTTTGGGATCCAAGTTGCTAAATGAATTTAAGATCCTCATTATGATGAACATTCATTGCACAATAAAATACATTTACTAAGATACAAGATAAATGTGTTAAAGAGGGCAAAGTTGCCTGATTTTCATGCCTGTGAAGTTGTCTGGGCAGTTATTGATGCATATATCTGGGATATATGGCAGATGTTCTCTGTGAGTGCAATACATATGGCAAATACCATATCTGGGAAATACCTATGGCTTCTAGATTCAAAAGGCAGAAGTAGCCACCGTGATCATCTAGTCTGCCTGCCTGCATAGCAAAGGCCAGAAAAATTCTCCACAATAATTCCTGTTTTGAATTAGAACAGATCTTGTAGAACATCCAGTCTTGATTTTAAAATTGCCAGTGTTGGAGAAACCACCACAAACCTTGGGAAATTGTTTCTAGTGGTTAATTCCCCTCCCTGATAAATGTATGTCTTATTTCTAATCCCCCTCTATAAAGAAGTGTACAAACCAGCTGCTGTTCCATTGCTCTCCCTTAGAATGCCCAGTACGTCTGGAATCGCAGTGACCTGTTGTCTCTCAACCTGATGGAGGTGGACTTCCTCTTAGGTGAGTATCTAAGGCAAAGGTCAGAGGTGAGGGAGCTAAGTGAAAATTGGTGAGTTGTGGGACAGATTTACGAGGGTGTTCAGGCACCTGGAGATGCAGATGGGTGCCGAGTGGGATTTGTGAATGCTCCTCAGCAAGTTAAGTACCTGGTTGCCAGTGAATGTCCATGGCAGTTAGGCACCTAGCTCCCTTAGGCACTTTTGTAAATCTCTGGTTGGGTGGCAAGGGGCAAGGCCACCCTGCCCCTCCCTTGTTGCTAAAAGGGAGGTATGGTCAGATGTCGGCTGTGTGTGTGCTCTCGCTCGTGTGCTCTCTCTGCTATCTCAGCTCTGCGTGCAGGCGGGCTCCAGGCCCCCGCGTTCCAAGCAGGTCCTTGGGGTGGCAGTTCGAAGGGGCAGCAGCTCTTCCAGCCACGGTGGCCGATCGGCGGCAGCTTCTTCCCTTTTGCCATCCACGGAGGCAGGGTTTTTTTTGTTTTTTTTTCACTGCTTAAGGCGGCAAAAACTGTAGAGCCAGCCCTGTCCGCAGAGATAGCAGACTGATTGAGCTACCCACTAAATCCAGACACCGTTTTCAGCAAAGGAACTTGGTCAGGTTTATTGCCGACGAAGGACAGTGCTAATGCCCCAACTCAATGATACACTAACACCATGTAGGCTCGTGACAATGGACTGGGTCGGTGAATGGCGGGACTTTCCATTCTCCCGTCGTCCAGACCCCAACACCGCCTCAGCGATACCTCTTTATACCCCAGTACAAACAAGTTACGTATTGCCCCTCTGACGTAGCTATGTGCCAGCTCCGACGTATCTGGGTGCCACCCTCTGATGTCCACCCATTGCCTTGTACTTGTTGGTTCGATCAAAACGTCTCTATCCATCATGGTGTTATCATGACCTTATCTTTAGGATGGGTCAGTGTGTTCCTGTTCTCTTTTGGGGAATGTGTCTGGTATTGAGGTGTTCTAGTACCTTTCTGGAATGCTTGTGTATATATTCTTAAGAATGTGTGTTTCTGCAATATCAGCCCTGTTCTTGCCAAATTCTGTGAGCAGGGCCTCTTGAGTGTGCCTCTTGCTCATAACTTAACTTTAGTTCAGGCCTGAGACCTCGTACCAGGCCTCTGACACAAGGCCTCAAGTCTCAGGCCCTCTTTCTACTATAGGGTACATGGGAGAAGGGAGGTGAGTTCATTAGGGGAAAGGCAGAGAGCCACAACGAGAGGGAAGTATCCTGTGTTGCCAGGGACTGATGGACTGTAACCCATTAGGGTTTCTCTGCTTCTATTCTCTATGGTCCTTGCCTGGCGCAGGGAACTAGGACGAAGGATTCCCTCAGCATTGGAAAAGACTGAAAACACCTGACCAGAAAGACTAAGTGTGCACTGAAGAATCTTCTTACCTAATACCCACAAACCTAGCTGTTCCCAAGTGCTGAGCCAACCCCTGAGGCAGGGAAAGGGGCATTTAGTGCCAGCCCTGGGTGGGTGGCTGGAGTCTGCCTGTCTTCTAGCCTGCTGTTTCAACAGCATACTTCTAGATGCAGCGGGGAGAGATCACATCTCCTTCACTGCTGCTCCCCGTTCCAGGCTCTGCACAGTGACAGAAAGCAGCAGCATGGTTAGGAGGTGCTAATGTCCTATTAGCAGCCAAGTCACCTCTGCAGTGCCAGTATTCTATGTGGAGTGGCATGCTGTGTTATGCCTTGTGACCCAGGCAACATCAAACCAGTTGTCACACCCCAGAAGCGTGGGAAAGCAGAGCTTAGAGACCTTGCATTATGCATCGCAGCTACAGAGCTGCTGGCTAGCTGAGGAGCTGGCCCACAACTGCTCCTTGGGTGGAGGGAGAGGAACAGAGCAGAACCACACAGCAATTGGGGGCTGGAGGGAAGATATCTTTTGCAGGCAGGAGGGACTTTTTGATTTTTATAAAATGCAGGGAGCTGAAAAAGCTGAGTATTTGTACAGGACCTTTCCCACTGTGTGCGTGTAGCTGCTGTTTGTACATCCAGTCATGCGTATTGAGGGCAATATGTACCCGCAAGTCTGCAAAGGATGCCTGTGGCTTGAAAGGAATTAGGCTCCTTCTGTATGGCCATGGCACTCCACCTCTTCCACCCTGTGACCATGTTCCATCAGAACATGGGCTTTGTGAGGGACCCATTCCCATCTAGCTACACAGAAAAGGGAGGGGGCTCCTGACTCCCTGAAATTTGGTGGAGGAGAACCTATGGACCTGGCCCACTTCCCATCTGAATTTGGGATGTGTTCTCCTTGTTATGGGCTCCTGTTATCCAAGAGAAGCACAGTGGGAAAGTGGCAGGAAGGGGGATGGCCACTAGCTCTTGCCGAGTCAAACAACCCCTTTGGGCCTCTTGGTTATGCTACAGCTCACAACTGGGTCGGAAACACTTTTCAAATGCAGCTGCAGCCTCACAAGCATCTGTGTCTGATGTGGTTACACAGTGTGCTCAAAAACCAACCCATGGAGTGCCTGGGCATGATGATCTGGCCTAGCGAGCACGGCTGCAAGAGTCCTTGTCCCTTCTTTCAGAGAACATTGCTACCAAAGTGCTAGCAACCATGGCTTTGGAAACTAGTGGCTGGGGCTGCAGATTTGCCACAGCATTTGTTATCAAGAATCGCAGGGGAGTGCCGGTAACTTCAGTCAAAGTGCTGTGTTACTGAATTTACCACAACTGTTCTGATTTTTGCTAACAAATGCCCTCTCCTCACCCCGCTGAGGGGGGCAATGATGATCCACAGCCGCACCCTCCACGCCCGGCACCACAACCCCCAGGTAAGAGGGGAGGCCAGGGATGGAGAAGGACTGGAGAGTGAGCCCTCCCACACTTGCCCCACAGCAGTGACTCCTGGGTTCTGCGGGGCTGAGCCCAGCGCTGTGCTCTGGGCATTGCAACCTGGCACACAGGGCTGCTCTGTTTGGCTTGCCTGACTGGCACTGCCTTCCCATCACAATGGAGGCTGAGGTGCTCCACGTCGCAGTACCAGGGACAGGGTGCTGGGCCTAGCCCCATGGGACACGGGAGCTGCCACTGTGGGGTGAGCCTTGAACAGAGGAAAACGTCAGACAAACGGGACAGTCACTGTCTGGGAGTTTTTTCACTCTGACAAACCTGCAGCCCTGCCAATGTCCAGTCCAGTGCTAGGCTGGCCCCTGTCGTGGAGTGGAGAGAGCCTTCCAGGGAAAGGCTGCAGTTCTCCACCCCATTAAGTCGGCTGTGAGCGTCAACGACGCATCAGCTGTTCTATATGGGCCTGAACCGCAGTCCCCCACATCCCCACAGGTTCCAATTCCCACAGCTCCTTGCTCTGCCTGTGCAGTGGCCCACATGGCAGCCCCCTTGGGTTCAGGGGCTCCTAGAACTTGCATTTGGAGCCACAGCTCAGGCTGCTTTTTAAAATGGAGGTCCCTGCGCAGCCATGACTCGACAGATTCTGGTGTAGCAGGTTTCTTCAGATGTTCACTGTGCCGTGCGTGTTCATGTACATACGGGGCCAAGTGTGTGCACGGGTACACGTGGAGGGTGTGTTCACATGTACCTGCTTCATGCCTCTGCCAACTTCCGGATAGATTGTCTTAGTACTTACCCCAGCAGTCAGTGATGACTGCCCCATTTTTATGAGCATAAGAAAACCAATCCAGGAACCTGTTTCTCCAGGCGGCTCCGTTTGCTTTCTGAGTCTGGTTCCAAATGCTTGGGCCCCTCAGGAGATGCAGACACAGGGAGATCTCACCTTGGCGTCTCCCTACATCAGCTCCAGAGCCGGATGGCACATGTGCAAAGCATCTGGCTGTGTAGGCCCCTCTCTCTCCGGAGCTGCTGAAGCTTTTGATATCTGCAGGGTGTTTGCTGCAGTCTCTGGCCACTTCCATCCTCCTGAGCTGCATCTGAGGAACCAAACAGGTCGGCGTGAACAAACTCTTACATACAGTGTTTGGGCACGCATTTCCTGCTGGCTCCCTGGTTACTGAGACAAGGCATGCGGCCATCTCGTTAACCCATTTTTGGCTAGAAGGCAGGATTCCCTAGAGGCCACACGGTGGAGCAAAGAGCCAGCATTAGCAGGGAGCAATAGGGAGGAATCCTGACACAAAGCGAAGCTGCCCCCGGGCTCCATTATCACCAGGAGCAGATTGGAGTCCGCTGGAGTATGGCAGGAGGGTAACCAGAGCAATAGATTGCACTAAGTAAGAAGGTGTCTGATTGTCAGATACACTCCTCAGGAGAGTCACTGCCCCTGTCCCTGAGGATCTGAGTGTGATGTGGGCCTCCAACAATTGCTCCACCCCAGCAACACGTGTCCTACCTCCTCTGCTTGTCAGATCCATATGGATCTGCTGGGCTCTCTTTCAGCAGTTATGTCTCATGGAGCCAAGCGACACCAATTACTGCATGTAGCAGGGACTTGGTACATCTGAGCCAGTTGCTAGGATTGGGGGCAAAGAGGCAGCTGGAAGTAGCTGCAGCAGTGAATGAGCAGGCAGTGTGAGCATGGAGGATGAGTGCACAGTGGGAGCACAAATCTGGAGTCCCAGGGAAAATGTGCACCTGTAAAATACTGCAGAGACTCGGCAGAAATGTGGATGTGTGTCTCTGATCTGTACCAGGCCCCATTGGCCTCCAAGCACAGTTCTGGGCCTGTCTGTGATGTGCTGCTGTTGAAGCAGGGTATGGTCACACACACACAAAATTACATCCATAAAACGTGTTGAAGCAATTTCCCAAAGGAAGCACTTGCACACTGGATCCCATGCTGGATTTCACTGTCTATTTTTGTGTTTTTGAGAAGGTTAGCTACCGAGGTAGCAAAAGTGCTCAACTGTCTCCAAAGTCTGACTCTCGATGGTGATTTGCGGTGGGTCGTGTGCAAGGCCTTGAAGCAGGCTGATAGAGCACTTTAATCTTCTCAGTATTAAGTGAGAGCCCTAGGCTTCGGTAAACTTATGCAAGAAAATCCAGTGTGGACTGAAGGTCCTTCTCAGTGTGCGCGAAGATGGCAGTCATCTGCATACTGAAGATCAGTAATGGACGCCCTGAAGACTTTAGACTTTGAGCGGAGACGTCAAAGATTAAAGAGCCACCCATCCATTTTGTATTGAATGTCAGCTGACCAAAATGACTGCTAAATAGCTGGAGAACAGGGTTGGGGCAATAACACATCCTTGCTTAACCCCGATTTTGATGACGAAAGATTCCATCTCAAGGCCATTACAGAGAACCATGGCAGTCATCTGATCTTAAGAAATTTTGGAGCGCAGCCAAATTTGGTCAGCACTTTCCACAGGGCATCACAGTTGACAGAGACAGACTGTGACCTATGGCAGGACTCCAAGATCCAGGTCTATAAGACAATTGTTGTTCCTACACTCCTTTATGGGGGTAAAACCCGGGTGATCGATTGACAGCACCTCAAGATTCTGGAGGGGTACCACCAACAATGCTTCTGGAAAACACTTTGCATCAAGTGGCAAGATTGCTGCACTAATGCCAGCATCCTCACTGAAGCCAATGTCACCAGCATTGAAGCAATGATCCTCATGCACCAACTTCGCTGGGCTGGACATTGTGTGCAGATGCCAGACTCTCACCTCCCAAAAAAAAGTCCTCTACTCTCAGCTCACCAATGGTCAGAGTTCCCATGGTAGTTGGAGGAAATGCTAGAGCAGTTCTCAAACTGTGGGTCAGGATAGGGGGGAGGGATAGCTCAGTGGTTTGAGCATTGGCCTGCTAAACCCAGGGTTGTGAGTTCAGTCCTTGAGGGGGCCATTTAGGGATTGGGGCAAAAATTGGGGATTGGTCCTGCTTTGAGCAGGGGGTTGGACTAGATGACCTCCTAAAGTCCCTTCCAACCCTGATATTCTGTGACCCCAAAGTGGGTCCCGACCCCTTTTTAATGGGGTTACCAGGGCTGGTTTGCTGGGGCCCAGGGCCCAAGCCCTAGGGCTTCAGCCCTGGGTGACAGGACTCAGATTACAGGTCCCCTGCCTGGGGAGGTGGGGCTTTGGCTTTGCGCACGTCCCCCACACTCCCGGGCTTCTGGGGTCCTGTAGTAATTTTTGTTGTCAAAAGGGGATTGCGGTGCAATGATGTTTGAGAACTTCTGTGCTACGCTTTCAGTGTCTTTGTATCTTAAGAAAACTGATGTAGGCATCACAAGCTGGGAGGAGCAAGCCACCAACTGACCCCACTGGCACCATATCTTCCATTAGGCAGTGGCCCACTTCGAGGAGAGGCGCCTAGCCCTTGAAGCTGAAAAGAGAGAACTTTTTCTCCCAGCAGGCAGCTGGCCTGCCATGAAATGTCTGTACCTACTGCAGGCGGATTTGAAGTTTCAGGAGTCCAATTCTGGGTCATCTCAGGGCCCATAGTAAATCCGTGGTAGAGAACATCCTTGAATTGAGGGATTGCCAATCAATCCTTATGTCCATAGTAGGCTGCTGACCCATTCAGAGGAAAATCTAATCTGAACCCTGCACCCGCTTCTCAGTTACATGCCCCGTCACACCACACAGCCCACATCCCAATGCATACTGCACTTAGCATGGAAGAATCCAATGCACCGCTACAGACTAGGGACCGAATGGCTAGGCAGCAGTTCTGCGGAAAAGGACCTAGGGGTGACAGTGGACGAGAAGCTGGATATGAGTCAGCAGTGTGCCCTTGTTGCCAAGAAGGCCAATGGCATTTTGGGATGTATAAGTAGGGGCATAGCGAGCAGATCGAGGGACGTGATCGTTCCCCTCTATTCGACATTGGTGAGGCCTCATCTGGAGTACTGTGTCCAGTTTTGGGCCCCACACTACAAGAAGGATGTGGATAAATTGGAGAGAGTCCAGCGAAGGGCAACAAAAATGATTAGGGGTCTAGAACACATGAGTTATGAGGAGAGGCTGAGGGAGCTGGGATTGTTTAGCCTGCAGAAGAGAAGAATGAGGGGGGATTTGATAGCTGCTTTCAACTCCCTGAAAGGGGGTTCCAAAGAGGATGGCTCTAGACTGTTCTCAATGGTAGCCGATGACAGAACGAGGAGTAATGGTCTCAAGTTGCAGTGGGGGAGGTTTAGATTGGATATTAGGAAAAACTTTTTCACTAAGAGGGTGGTGAAACACTGGAATGCGTTACCTAGGGAGGTGGTAGAATCTGCTTCCTTAGAGGTTTTTAAGGTCAGGCTTGACAAAGCCCTGGCTGGGATGATTTAACTGGGAATTGGTCCTGCTTCGAGCAGGGGGTTGGACTAGATGACCTTCAGGGGTCCCTTCCAACCCTGATATTCTATGATTCTATGATTCATACTGCGGTATACATACGCTATCTCATACCTCCAGGGTGGTGCTGCCTAGTGAGCAGAGCAATGGACTGGGGGTCAAAACGCCTGGCTACTCTGCCAGAATGTGTCCAGCTCCTGGTGGCAGAGAGAGGTGGGAGGGTAGCAGAGCCCATGAGGGATCATTATTCTGTGAAAAACTTTGGTGATCATGTTGGTACAGCCTTGCTTCCTCAATCGGAATTGGTAGCACATGGATCTGAGGCCTCATGAAGATCAAAACATGGTGCATAGCTGACATGTCCTCTCCCTTTTGCAGGCCTCTTCGAGCCAATGGATATGATGTATGAGCTAGACAGGAATGTCCAGACAGACCCTTCCCTGACGGAGATGGTGCAGGTGGCCATCAAAATCCTCCAGAGAAACCCCCGAGGATTCTTTCTGCTGGTAGAAGGTGAGAGCCAGTGTCTCCAGACTACCAGTGCCCCGTGAGGCTGAGCTTCCCATCCTGTGCTGAGGACACGGGCCTGTTACTGGAGGGCTGCTATTGTCTTCTGACCTGAATGTGCCTCTCTGAGAGGGTGATGAAACAGTTCTGGAGTCGAGTGACAGTGGGCAAAACCCACCCCTGTTGCACCCACCATTGCTTCACAAGTCAGGAAAGGAGCTGAGCAAGTTCCCCAGCCATTTGCCCTACAAGGGAACAGATGGAAATTGCTTTGTGGGGAGAGCCTAGTATGTAGGCAATGGGTCCCAGAGCCCACGGCTCCCAAGGGAGAGGGAGACCGTGGACATGGGTAAATACCAGCACTGGTCTGATACTGGCCCACAAACTCCTAGCTTAACTGCATTAGCCTCCCTTTCTAGCATCTGAAGTGCAGGTAATGCTGGCCCCGGATTACACCTTTCAGTCAAGAGAAGTTGGTTTCCTTTACTGGCCTGGAAGGGGAAGGAATGGAGGGCTCGTGGTAAGGAATATTCACCACATCAGAACCAAGACTGTAGCCTAGCAACTCCCATCCTGAGGGCTCTAGGAGGTAGTACCTATCCCTGCTGTGTGGGTGTTCCTTCTAATAGCGAGTCTGCTGTATGCCGTGGTATCTGAGTCAGCACGTCCCTTGGGAAGCAGCCGGAGACGACTCAGTTGTGGATGTGATCCTCGAAGTGGCTTGATAGAAATGATGATGTATTTCCCGTGCTCTCTCCCTGTCAGCTCCTTCCATCTGTTCTCCAAATAACAGCTCAGACCTATTGTGCCGCACTGTAAAGTGCGGTAAACGTGGTTTGCACCTTCCAGTGCAGCACCCGCCACAGGCCGGTGTTGGGACAGGAGAGTGGATTGGTACTGGCCTGGTGCAGCGAAGAGGAAGGATATTGGACTCCATTGGCCTGGCCCAAGATAGCAGGAAGAAAGAGCACAGCCAGGTGTGATCTGTTATTGGTGATTCTCAGGTTTCTAGTCCAACCAGTTCCCTTCTTGCTTTTCCCTTTCCAGGAGGTAGGATCGATCACGGTCACCATGAGGGGAAAGCCAAGCACGCGCTGTATGAGACCGTGGAGATGGACAGAGCCATAGGCCAGGCTGGTGGCATGACGTCCCTGGAGGACACGCTGACCGTAGTCACTGCTGACCACTCCCATGTCTTCACCTTTGGTGGATACACACCCCGCGGCAATCCCATTTTCGGTAAGGGTTTAACCCATTGGTTCCCCCCACAAGCCGAAGACCTGCCAGCCTCCAAATGGTGGCACCTGGACCGTTACTGCTGGAGAACTGTTTGGCATCTCTGCCTTGCAGGATTGACAAAGCCTTGGCTGGGATGATTACCTGGGGTTCATAGAATCATAGAATCATAGAATATAAGGGTTGGAAGGGACCCCAGAAGGTCATCTAGTCCAACCCCCTGCTCAAAGCAGGACCAATTCCCAGTTAAATCATCCCAGCCAGGGCTTTGTCAAGCCTGACCTTAAAAACCTCTAAGGAAGGAGATTCTACCACCTCCCTAGGTAACGCATTCCAGTGTTTCACCACCCTCATAGTGAAAAAGTTTTTCCTAATATCCAATCTAAACCTCCCCCACTGCAGCTTGAGACCATTACTCCTCGTTCTGTCATCTGATACCATTGAGAACAGTCTAGAGCCATCCTCTTTGGAACCCCCTTTCAGGTAGTTGAAAACAGCTATCAAATCCCCCCTCATTCTTCTCTTCTGCAGGCTAAACAATCCCAGCTCCCTCAGCCTCTCCTCATAACTCATGTGTTCCAGACCCCTAATCATTTTTGTTGCCCTTCGCTGGACTCTCTCCAATTTATCCACATCCTTCTTGAAGTGTGGGGCCCAAAACTGGACACAGTACTCCAGATGAGGCCTCACCAATGTCGAATAGAGGGGAACGATCACGTCCCTCGATCTGCTCGCTATGCCCCTACTTATACATCCCAAAATGCCATTGGCCTTCTTGGCAACAAGGGCACACTGCTGGCTCATATCCAGCTTCTCGTCCACTGTCACCCCTAGGTCCTTTTCCGCAGAACTGCTGCCTAGCCAAGGGTTGGACTGAATGACCTCTTGAGGTCCCTTCCAACACTGATCTATGATTCTGTGATGTCCCTTGAAACAGCAGTGATTGAAATGTGTCCAGTGTCAGAACCAGGGCAAAACCTCTGGCAGCTTTCCTAGACTGTAAGGTCATTACAATCCTCTAGTCTGACTCCCATGTAACTCAAGCCTGAGAACTCCCCCAGAGAGTCCTGCATTGCACCTGAGCCCATGGCTTGTGGCTGACCTGGAGTGCATCTGTTTAGAAAGACCTCCAATCTTGATATAAAGACCCCAAGTGAAGGGAAATTTTACCACCCCCTAGTTATTGGGGATGGATTTCTAATCACATCATAAGATCCAGCTCCTGGATCCCTGAGCCCGTGGACTAGAACCAAACCCCAGTTCTGAACACCCCGAAACTCTCTGGGTTTGAGGCCTGGATTTCAGATGTACTGGAGCTCCTCTCTACTGCAGCCCAGACTCGCACCACCCACCCTGGGTCAAAACACAGCAGCTGTTTAGCTAGCCCAGCAAAATGCCGTATTTCTCCTTTCTGATGGAGTGGGGGTGGGGGAGTAATCACTTTTCTGATTAAAACCACTAATTCAATTTGTCAGCAAATGAGATGCCCAGTCTGGGCCTGCCAGCACAGCTGTGGGTAGGAGCCTTGCAACAGTGGGGATGAACTGGAGCAAGAGGTTTTCAGAGGGGCAGAGTAGAAAAACGAGGCTTCTTTTGTTAAGAAAATAGAATCCTAGAATATCAGGGTTAGAAAGGACCTCAGGAGGTCATCTAGTCCAACCCCCTACTCAAAGCAGGACCAATCCCCAATTTTTGCCCCAGATCCCTAAATGGCCCCCTCAAGAATTGAACTCACAACCCTGGGTTTGGCAGGCCAATGCTCAAACCACTGAGCTATCCCTCCCCTTGCTGTAAGGGTTCCAGTTGCACATGAAATGAGTTCACGCTCCAACTCTTGCCAAAGGTTCCATGCAGTCGATGACCAAGCTGCTCAGTATCTCGGCTCCCCATCTCCAGAAGGCAAGACCTCCAGCAGCATAGCACCATGCTGCATCACCGGTACTGCTTGCTGCAACACCTCGGGGTTGTCTGGTTGGGTCTCCCATCCAAATGCTGGCCAGCACTGACCCTGCTTAGCCAAGGAGAGCTGATGAGCTTCCAGTGGGGTGGAATGGCTGCATGGGCTATGAGCAGGTGGGACTATAAAAACATCAAACCTTTGACCGCCTCCTGAGTTATTCACCCCTGAAAACTGGCTGTAGTGACTATTTCTTGTGCCACACTTCCCCTCTCCCTGTTCTCACTTGGGAACCAGAGCTTGGTCTCTTTGATGGGCATGTGATCAGCCCCAGGGTAGCAGAAACAGCTCTGGCTGACACTCCAGTCAGTGTCCTTGGCTAAAGAGAGGATTGGAGTGAGGCGCTGGAGCAGATAAACTAGGGAATCCTGGAGATATGCCTCCCCAGCAGAAATACTCTCTGGAAAGGGCAGGATTGGAGTCAAGCATGACCTCTTCTGTAGAGGAGCGATGGTCACCATCCCTCATGCTAACCATGCTCATCCCCGCGCAGGTCTAGCACCAATGCACAGCGATGTGGATAAAATGCCCTTCACCTCCATCCTGTACGGAAATGGCCCCGGGTACAAAATTGTAGCCGGAGAGAGGGAGAATGTGTCCGCTGTGGATTATGGTGAGTTTGGGGGGCTGGCAAGATGGGGATGGGGGGGGCATGTGTCAGGGACCAGCTAATGCCACTGGGTTCATGTAAAATGCATTGCTTGTCCCAATCTAATTCCCAGTGAGACGGAGCCCACGTTCCAAACCCACTGCCACTAACAGGGGCTCCACATTGGGGCACTCAGCAGAGAGGCCATGGTCTGAGTGGGCCATGGAGACTGAACTCCCTCCCCTCTCAAAGGTGGCCTGTCATGTCAGGATGGAAGCTGGGGAGGCCCTTTCCTCAGTGGATAGTGGGTGCCAATCTCCAGCCCGGTGGTCTGACTCCCCAGTCTCTTACAGCTGTTTGTTCGTTCTTTGCAGCTCATGCCAACTACCAGGCCCAGTCGGCTGTGCCCCTGCGCCAGGAGACCCATGGGGGTGAGGACGTAGCGATCTTTGCCAAGGGCCCCATGGCCCACCTCCTGCATGGAGTACATGAACAGAACTACATCCCACACGTCATGGCCTATGCCGCCTGCATTGGCCAGAACACAGACCACTGCCGTTCTGGGGCCCACCACAGCATAGTGGGGCCTCTGCCCTTCCTCTCTACCCTTGCCTCAGTCATCCTCCTCAAATTCTTGTTTTAAGGTCTCGCCCTGAATCAGCTCACTTCCTTCAGTCACAGACCAGGGGTCCCCAGCTGTCTCAAATAGAGATCTTGACCCCATTCAAAGACAGATCTTGGAACCTGTCTTGCCATATGATACTGGGTCTTCAGGTTTTAACCACATTGGACATAATACCAAAGCTTCCTATGTCTCTTGCCTCTGGACCCACCTTGCCCCCGAACCAGGGCAGCTGGCCTGCGGCCATGAACCACTGTTCAAGATCATTGGCGTGGGGAACGGAGTGAGCAGCTCAGTTGCTGTTGACACTGCTGGACATCCCTTGTGTGGATGCCTGGACTCCAGGTTGGCTTCAAGAGCTGGAAGTGTTGGGCTGTTTCTATAGCAATAGCCTGGACTGGTTCTGTGAACCTAAAGGCAGAGACACACTGGTTCAGGCTGGGGCAGACTCTCTTGGGTCCAGATGTTTCATATCTAATAATGTTTTCGTTTGTGTTAAGCTCCCCTAACCCAACTCAAGCAGCTTTTTAAAAAAAATCAGAAGAACAAAACTCACATACAGGGAAATGTTCTGTTCTCCTCCCACAGCTGCTGATTATGTAAATAGAGGCTTCCTCCCCAGGAACCAAAACCTGGATCTAAACTTTTGAGAGAAGTGGCTTTTGGAATCTGAATTTTGGCTCCTTCGTTCATCTCTGGTTGATGTTTTCAGAGGACCTTTGGGGAATTAGTCACTTAAGTCAGCAGGAATGGGCCACCTAGAGCCAGATCCATAAAGGTATTTAGGCTCCCAAGTCCCTCCAGTTTCAATGGAAGTTAGAAGCCTAAATACCTTCAGTGGGGCCAAAGGAATCACTCATATCCATAGAATCGTAAGACTGGAAGGGACATTGAGAGGTCATCTAGTCCAGTCCCCTGCACTCATGGGAGGACTAAGTATTCTCAATGGTGTTTTATGTTTGAAGCCAGGGTGATACGATATATGGAGCCCTCTTTGATTCCTCCCTTTAGCCCCCTTGGTGCCAGGCACATTAGGCACTCCCAGCCGACGCTGCGGTTGCCACGTCTGTCCCAGACCTTGTGCCACAATTCTGATTTGTCTAGGCTCTGCTTTGTCCTTCACGGCTGGCTTGTAGGACACTAAAGGTCTCTGGAGACCATGCTTGTTGGTCACTTCTTGGTGATGCTGTGATGTGAAGATGTGGGGCAAAATGGCAGGTCAGGGTAGAAACCCAGGTTGTCAGATCCTGGGTCAGTCAACCCCTCAAGTCTCCCAAGCTGGACTGGGAAGGTCCAAGTAAAGGCATTCCTGTGAGACTTTCTACAGCCAGTTAGGCCATGGACAATACCCCCACGATCAGCCTTTGCCACCATATTGCAGTCCTGGCCTGAGCTCAGTAGTGGGGAGCAGCTGGAGAATAATGTTGGTCAAACTTTTCTTGACCATATTAAAAGGTTGTTTGCAGTGCTGTGGCCATGTCGGTCCCAGGATGTTAGAGCGACAAGCTATCTTTTATTGGACAGACTTCTGTTGGTGAAAGACACACACTTTCGAGCTGCACAGAGCTCTTTGTCCTGGCTGGGCTCCCTCACCCACCTTGTCTCCTATATAAAAAATGTCCATTTGAGTTTCAGGCTGGGTCGTATTTGAACCAAACTGGTTTCCCTGTCTCTCATTGCATCACAATGTGATGATGCAACAGCCTTAGGAGCCAGAACCCTATTACAAGTAAATGGGACTTAGTTTTTCTAGATATTAGGAGACCAGAGTGGCCAAGGCCCCTGCTGACAGACAGAAAGAAGCAGGGTGTGTGTGTGTGCGGGGGTAACATTGTCAAAAGCACTTACGTGCCTTGAGAGACTAACCATCATTTCTCCTGACAAGTTGATGCAGCAGGTGGAGGGGAATTATTTGCCATGACATGTGGGGATTAGTTTCTGAGGATGCTCATCAGCATGCCCTTAGGAGACCTGAGCTCTTTAACTTATCAACGTTTCATTCAGCTGTTCAATTTGTCAGTAGGGTGTTGATTTTTTTTAAAAGGCTTTATTAAAAAAAAAAAAAAAAAAAACTATTTCAGGCCATAGCGGATTGTTTGAAGAAACTTGAATTCTTGGGGTCAATGAGGCACTGGAAGGACAGCCTCTTTGGGCTTCATTCATAAGAAAACCACTGGCCTGAACACAGCCAGGTGGAAGGAACAGTCAATCCAATTCATAACCTGTGACTCAAGACCCCTCTCTGTATTTCCATAGAAGTCATCCATGGTGAAAGCAAATCAGCTGTCAGTGATAAATAAATACAAATCTGGGAGTGCATCTGGATTGGATTTGCATTGAGGCCTCTTGTTTCAGTGTTTAGTTGGGGATCTTGTTAAAGCTGCTTATGGTTTTTCCATAAATGTGCATCGGCTTCTCAGCATAAAACTCTGTGGGCTGTAGCAAAAGCTGGGTGCAGAACCGTAACGGTGGGGGCCGGGCACTGCAGTACAGCTGCTGAGCGTTCAGCTCTGGTTGCTCACACATGCTGCTCCCTACGGGCTTCTAGAGTAACTTGAACAGTGGCTTCCTGAGATTATTGCTCTCCTCCTGCTGGCTTTCATTTATGACTCTTGGAATGGGGGTGAAGCTGTTTAGAGCCTGGAGGGCGGGAAAAAGACCTGGTTCATTAGGCTATCAGTCACCCAGAGAGAGGGGGCAAGACTTCTCCTCCCACAAAGGGTCCTGGGAAGCCCTCTACAAAACTCCCTGGCTTGGCGTTGAGAGTCAGCGTTGCAGGAAGGAGGTCCCCTGGAGGAACATGGGCCTGTCGGAGGCCTGTTGTGGCAGGTATTCCTGCTTGGGTTTTTATTTGTATTATTATTCTTTTTTAAACCCCTCGAAACTGGGTCTTGATGTTAAATTAGACACTCTTGCTACTGCCCTGTGCCACAACCCTCTTTTTATTTATTTGTGCTGAAGTGGTGACTAAGAGACCCCGTCATGGACACCATTGTGCTAGGTGCTGTACAAATACAGAGCAAAATGATGGTCCCTGTCCCAAGGACCTTCTCGTCCTAGACACTCTCACCCCCCCCCCCCCATGTGCCTTCTTTGTTTTCCTGCCCACGTTTAGGGTTGCATTTTGATACATAGAAGCCTTTGTTTGCTGCCATAGTTAAAGGAGGTTTTATTAATTGTCACTGAGATGGTTTTTTTGGGTGAGGAAGATGGACCTTGAGCCAAGAGCCCTGGATTTGGATCCCAGCTCACCACTTGAATATCTCACAGATCTTGGGAGACAGGCCAGTCCTTGCTTATAGACAGTCCCCCAACCTGCACATCTACCAATGTGATATATGCCATCATGTGCCAGCAATGCCCCTAGACCATGTACATTGGTCATACTGGACAGTCTGTACGTAAAAGAATAAATGGACACAAATCAGACATCAAGAATTATAACTTTCAAAAACCAGTTGGAGAACACTTCAATCTCTCTGGTCACTCGATTTACAGACCTAAAAGTTGCAATACTTCAACAAAAAAACTTCAAAAACAGACTCCAACGAGAGACTGCTGAATTGGAATTAATTTGTAAACTGGATACAATTAACTTAGGCTTGAATAGAGACTGGGAGTGGATGGGTCATTACACAAAGTAAAACTATTTCCCCATGTTTATTCCCCCCTTCCACCCCCTACTGTTCCTCAGATGTTCTTGTCAACTGCTGGAAATGGCCCACCTCGATTATCACTACAAAAGGTTTTTCCTCCCTGCTCTCCTGCCGGTAATAACTCACCATAAGTGATCACTCTCCAGTGTGTATGTTAACACCCATTGTTTCATGTTCTCTGTGTATTTAAAATTGTCCCACTGTATTTTCCACTGAATGCATCCGATGAAGTGAGCTGTAGCTCATGAAAGCTTATGCTCAAATAAATTTGTTAGTCTCTAAGGTGCCACAAGTCCTCCTGTTTTTTTTTTTTTTGTGAATACAGACTAACACGGCTGCTACTCTGACACTTGAATATCTGTTTCTCTAATGGGCTAAATTGTAAATGTTCACAGTAGAACAGTCCAAACTGTGAACATTTACAATTTGGCCCACTACAGAGTTTGGATTCAGGGTTTTTGCTAGGCTCCTTGTGTATCCCGACAGTTCAGACCTGGAATCCTGGCATATTTGAGTTGGGTGGCTTCAAAAATACATTCCAAGGGAAGAGCAACTTTTGAAAATGGGCAGAAGGAGGGAACAGGTGTGGGTGGTTGATTAAGTAGGGTGGCCTGGCAGCAAACTTGCTGCCTCTCGGTTGAAGCACTACTAAGCTCTGACCATGTGCGGGCAGAGTCTGTGGGTGGCTCATACCTCTGGGGGTCTTGATCAAAACTTATCCTTCAGGGGCAAGCAGTTTGGGAGTTTTCTTTCTGTAATCCGGAGGAGATGGGAGGAGTTCTGGTGATTGCTGAAGTGGATCGGAATGTCCTAGTGTCCTAGTCTATTGCTTGCAGATATTTATATGTCTTTGTTTGTGTCTAATAATCTCCTAATCAGTCAATAAAATCAAACCAGCCCATCTGCACACAGCACGCAAGGAATGGGTGGAAAAAAACCGACCAGCTGCTTGCTAATCACTGCTGCTCGGAAGTAGCTGCTGGTGTGGGAGTGGCTGGCTAGGCAGATGGCTTTTGGAGTGGCTACAGTTGTGTGTGTGTGTGTGTGTGAGAGAGAGAGAAGGCCCTGGATCTCTGCTTTGACTGGTTGGTAGGTGCAGGATGCCTGGCGCAGATCCCTGACCACCTCTCTGCCTGGCAACAAGTGTTGGTCCAGCTCCTGTTATAGTCCAAGACGAGATGGGGCAGGTTACAAAACCAGGACTGGATATGGGGTTGGAATGGATTGGATGCAGGAGAGTAGAGACCCCCCACCCCACCCCACCCCCGTTTAGGTATCCTACTTTCACCTCTTCTTTCCATTGACAGCAGTGCCTGCTAGTGTCATGGAAACCCCCACCTCCCCCTCTTTATTTTGGGGGCTGCCATGTCCACCCTTTGATGGGCCTGATCCTTCTTCTCTTTTACACCATTGGACTCCATGGCCTTGAGGGGAGTTACTGCTGATCTGCACTGCTGTAAGTAGAAGAGAATCGGGCCCGGAGTCTCCAAGATTGCAACACCACACCCAGGTGCTCCCTGCTCCCCCTCAAAGGGTCCCTGAAGCGCTTGCTCCAGAGCTGCACCCATGTGGGTGCCGGGGTCGCCCAGCTAGAGGCCCTGGTACTAGTGTCCACGCTCATACTTGCATCCCATGGAGACCAGCTTTCCAGGGAAGAAGACACCTTAGGCTGCTCTCTTCCCTCACTCCCGTCCTGGGGTTTGCTGGCAGTCTGCCCTACTTGGTCCCAAGGCTCGGGCTTGTTTTATCACACTGTGACACAGGGCTGTGTTCTCTCTGAGCTGGCCTTTGCAAGCTAGGCCAATGCCCCTCAAACCTCTGCCTGATCTCATCCACTCGGCCCTTGCATGTCATCGTCCTTACAGATTTACGGCCAGGAGGCCCTGCGTAAAGGGAAGGAGCTGGGTGCTTGGTGCTGTGCCCTGCTGCTGCTGCCTCTTGGGCTGGACAGGGCTTTCTGGAGCCCGCTTGTGGGCTGCCCCTTAGAATCCTGGGTACACCAAGGGGACTGCTTGGGCCCTGGCTGCCACAGCGATGCCTGAGCTCCGCTTCTGGGGCAGACTGGACGTTCTTAGCTGTGACTGCACCCTAGCCCTGCTTGCCTGGCCTGTGAGCAGTGTGTGGCCCCGAGGGTTTGCTTGGGGGGAGGCAGTTGATCACACATCTGCCCAGTGATGAGCTGCCAAAATCTTAACAACCGGTTCCCTATAAAAAGTTCTGATGTAAGGGCTGTGCCCCAGTATGTATTTTTTGTACCAACAGGGTTACCATACGTCCATAATTTAAAAATTCCTCCCAGATGGCGATTTAAGAACCAAAAAGCCTGACATGTCGGGAAAATACGGGTGTGTGTTAACACTGCCTAAAGCTCTTCTTCAAAAAGATGGGCCTGACCTAGAAATGAGCTCCATTTCACAGGTGTGAGACCCCACCACGCTCTGGGGGTGTGCTAGGGTGACCAGATGTCCCGATTTTATAGGGACAGTCCTGGTTTTGGGGTCTTTTTCTTATATAGGCTCCTGTTACCCCCCACCCCCTGTCCTGATTTTTCACACTTGCTGTCTGGTCACCCTAGGGTGTGCTCATTTGTGGGTCCCAGCTGCTCCCTGCCCCCCTCATTGAAGCAGGTGTGGGAACTGCAGGGCACCACTGGACATGGGGCCAGCAGCAGACAGGGGTGTGGGGCAGGGCTAGCTGGAGGCAGGGGGTGCGGAGCTAGCTGGAAACAGGGCAGGGGGGTGCAGAGCTGGCTGGAGACAGGGCAGGGGCTGATGGAGGTAGGGGCTGGCTGGAGGCAGGGAGTGCAGGGGCTGGCTGGAGGCAGGGGCTGGCTGCGGGCAGGGGGTGCAGGGGTGTCACGGAGTCCCTGGGCGATGCTCTGGAACTGCTCCCCATGAAGCCAGGCAGGACTCTGGGGCAGTCGCCTTTCTTCAGGACCCACAGCTCACCCGGCTTCCACCTTCCTGGGTCTGACCTCGGAGCATTCAGCCTCCTCTGCCCCTCCCTGCTCTTCCCCCAGTGAGTCCGCCCAGGCGGGGTCCTAGGGAAGCCAGAGGGTCCTGCCCCCCAACTCCGCAGTCAGACGTGACTCTCAGCCAGCCAGTAAAACAGAAGGTTTATTAGACGACAGGAACATGGTCTAAAACAGAGCTTGCAGGTGCAGAGAACAGGACCCCTCAGCTGGGTCCATTTTGGGGGGCAGTGAGCCAGACAACCACGTCTGCACTTCACTCCATGTCCCAGCCAGCCCCAAACTGAAACTCCCTCCAGCCCCTCCTCCTCTGGGCTTTGTCCCTCTCCCGGGCCAGGAGGTCACCGGATTCCTTTGTTCTCCAACCCTTTAGATCTCAACTTGCAGGGGGGAAGGGCCCAGGCCATCAGTGGCCAGGAAACAGGGTGTCAGCCCTTCTCTGTGTCCAGACCCCTGCACACACCTGCCCTCTAGGGCTCTCAATGATCATACACACTTATCCCACCCCCTAGATACTTAAGAACTGCATAGGGGAAACTGAGGCACCCCCACACTATTCAGAGGAAACATTAGGGACACTTCGTCACAAGGGGGTGGCTGGAGGCAGGGCAGGGGCTGGCTGCAGGCAGGGGGTGCAGGGGGTGGCTGGAGACAGGGGCTGGCTGCGAGTAGGGGGTGCGAGGGTGGCTGGAGGCAGGGCAGGGGAGTGGCTGGAGGCAGGGGGTGCAGGGGGGCTGGCTGGAGGCAGGGGGTGCGGGGGTGGCTGGAGGCAGGGCAGGGGGTGCGGCAAGGGCTGGATGGAGGCAGGGCAGGGGGGTGGCTGGAGGCAGGGGCTGGCTGCAGGCAGGGGGTGCAGGGGGTGGCTGGAGGCAGGGTAGGGGGTGGCTGGAGGCAGGCAGGGGGTGCGGGGATGGCTGGAGGCAGGGGCTGGCTTGAGGCAGGGCAGGGGTGGCTGGAGGCAGGGGGTGTGGCAGGGGCTGGCTGCGGGCAGGGGGTGCGGCGGGGCTGGAGACAGGGGCTGGCTGCGGGCAGGGGGTGCAGGGGGTGGCTGGAGACAGGGGCTAGCTGGGGGCAGGGGCTGGCTGCGGGCAGGTGGTGCAGGGGGTGCGACAGGGGCTGGCTGCGGGCAGGGGGTGCAGAGGGTGGCTGGAGACAGGGGCTAGCTGGCTGCAGGCAGGGGGTGCGGGGCTGGATGGAGGCAGGGGCTGGATGGAGGCCGGGCAGGAGGTGAGGCAGGGGCTGTCTGCAGGCAGGGTGTGCGGGGGTGGCTGGAGACAGGGGCTAGCTGCAGGCAGGGGATTCAGGGGTGGCTGGAGGCAGGGCAGGGGGTGCGGCAGGGGCTGGCTGCAGGCAAGGGGTGCAGGGGGTGCGGCAGGGGCTGGCTGCAGGTAAGGGGTGCGGGGGTGGCTGGAGACAGGGGCTGGCTGCGGGTAGGGGGCGCGAGAGTGGCTGGAGGCAGGGCAGGGGCTGGATGGAGGCAGGGCAGGGGAGTGGCTGGAGGCAGGGGCTGGCTGCAGGCAGGGCTGCAGGGGGCGGCTGGAGGCAGGGGGTGGCTGCGGGCAGGGCAGGGGGTGCGGCAGGGGCTGGCTGCGGGTAGGGGGTGCGAGGGTGGCTGGAGGCAGGGCAGGGGGTGTGGCAGGGGCTGGATGGAGGCAGGGCAGGGGCTGGCTGGAGGCAGGGAGTGCAGGGGGTGGCTGGAGGCAGGGGCTGGCTGCGGGCAGGGGGTTCGGGGGTGGCTGCGGGCAAGGCAGCGGGTGCAGCAGGGGCTGGCTGCAGGCAAGGGGTGCAGGGGGTGCGGCAGGGGCTGGCTGCAGGTAAGGGGTGCGGGG
The DNA here is from genome assembly GCF_965140235.1 of Caretta caretta. Lineage (NCBI taxonomy): Eukaryota > Metazoa > Chordata > Testudines > Cheloniidae > Caretta > Caretta caretta. The sequence continues at coordinate 990,947 of NC_134223.1, forward strand.
GTGGCTGGAGACAGGGGCTGGCTGCGGGTAGGGGGCGCGAGAGTGGCTGGAGGCAGGGCAGGGGCTGGATAGAGGCAGGGCAGGGGAGTGGCTGGAGGCAGGGGGTGGCTGCGGGCAGGGCAGGGGGTGCGGCAGGGGCTGGCTGCGGGTATGGGGTGCGAGGGTGGCTGGAGGCAGGGCAGGGGGTGCGGCAGGGGCTGGATGGAGGCAGGGCAGGGGGTGGCTGGAGGCAGGGGCTGGCTGCAGGCAGGGAGTGCAGGGGGTGGCTGGAGGCAGGGGCTGGCTGCGGGCAGGGGGTTCAGGGGTGGCTGGAGGCAGGGGCTGGCTGCAGGCAAGGGGTTCGGGGGTGGCTGGAGACGGGCTGGCTGCGGGCAGGGGGTTCGGGGGTGGCTAGAGACGGGCTGGCTGCGGGCAGGGGGTTCGGGGGTGGCTGCGGGCAAGGCAGCGGGTGCAGCAGGAGCTGGCTGCGGGCAGGGTTGGGGGCGCTCACGGGGAGAGCAGCAGGACGCAGCCCCGGCCCAGCAGAGCAGCCGGGGACCCACCCGGCAGCAGCGGGAGCCCCAGGGCCAGGGGAGCAGCAGCCCCAGGGCTCGTGCCCAGGGCCGGGGGGCAGCCCACGTGGCTCCCGCAGCGCAGCGCCCCTGGTGGCCGGAGGAGGAATTACATCACTTCCCGGCCGGAGCCCCCTGCAGGGAAGCGGGTTAACAACCATTTCTAAAACTGCTTCAAAATTTAACAACCGGTTCACGCGAACCAACTCCAGCTCCCCACTGCACGTACCCTGGGATGGGGCCGTCACTCCAGGTTAAGCCTCTTGTTTGCTTTTGTCCACAAGGTAAATTTTGCATAAGCTGCAGAACAAGGCAGTTGGGGAGAAGCTGGGGCCCACCTTGGACAGACTGCACAGGAACTGGTGGAGGCAACAGTGGGGTCTCCTCTCCTTGCTAACAGCGGGTTCCAACCTCTCCTCCCTTGCCATGGGGTGCTGCCCCGTCCTCCTAACTTTGGGGGGGAGGGATAGCTCAGTGGTTTGAGCATTGGCCTGCTAAACCCAGGGTTGTGAGTTCAATCCTTGAGGGGGCCATTTAGGGATCTGGAGCAAAAATTGGGGATTGGTCCTGCTTCAAGCAGGGGGTTGGACTAGATGACCTCCTGAGGTCCCTTCCAACCCTGACCTTCTATGAATCTAGGGCTTCACCCAACTTCATTATTGCTGGGAAATAGCCAGGTTGGTCAGCACCAAGCAGCAGGCAGGCAGGGTTCTTTACACCCTGCATTACACCTCTTAGTCCCCGGTCAGTGGCCTTTTCCCTCGGGGCTCTGGCTGAGACACACTCTCCACCTACGCCTTGGGCCTGTGCCCCAAGCCTGAGCTCAGACCATTGACCTGCTGTGTCCCTGCAGCAGCAGCAGCAACTGCTGCCTGTCACATAGAATCATAAAATATGAGAGTTGAAAGGGACCTCAGGAGGTCATCTAGTCCAACCCCCTGCTCAAAGCAGGACCAATCCCCAATTAAATCATCCCAGCCAGGGCTTTGTCAAGCCTGAGCTTAAAAACTTCTAAGGAAGGAGATTCTACCACCTCCCTAGGTAACGCATTCCAGTGTTTCACCACCCTCCTAGTGAAAAAGTTTTTCCTAATATCCAACCTAAACCTCCCCCACTGCAACCTGAGACCATTACTCCTCGTTCTGTCATCTGCTACCACTGAGAACAGTCTAGAGCCATCCTCTTGGGAACCCCCTTTCAGGTAGTTGAAAGCAGCTATCAAATCCCCCCTCATTCTTCTCTTCCGTAGACTAAACAATCCCAGTTCCCTCAGCCTCTCCTCATAAGTCATGTGTTCCAGACCCCTAATCATTTTTGTTGCCCTTCGCTGGACTCTCTCCAATTTTTCCACATCCTTCTTGTAGGGTGGGGCCCAAAACTGGACACAGTACTCCAGATGAGGCCTCACCAATGTCAAATAGAGGGGAACGATCACGTCCCTTGATCTGCTGGCTATGCCCCTACTTATACATAGGTATACATCTTTGACTCTTCCCAGGAGAGCTGCAACAGGAGCTCTGGGCAGGATTTCCTGCGTCTCTACCCAACCAGCAAGCTCATTGCCCTGCCAGTCCAGGGCCAGGCCAGCATTTACAGCTTGGCAGCTGATCTGTAGAGTGATCATAGAATCACAGAATATCAGGGTTGGAAGGGACCTCAGGAGGTCATCTAGTCCAACCCCCTGCTCAAAGCAGGACCAATCCCCAACTAAATCATCCCAGTCAGGGCTTTGTCAAGCCTGACCTTAAAAATATCTAAGGAAGTAGATTCCACCACCTCCCTCGGTAACGCATTTCAGTGTTTCACCACCCTCCTAGTGAAAAAGTTTTTCCTGACATCCAACCTAAACCTCCCCCACTGCAACTTGAGACCATTACTCCTTGTCCTGTCCTCTTCTACCACTGAGAACAGTCTGGATCCATCCTCTTTGGAACCCCCTTTCAGGTAGTTGAAAGCAGCTATCAAATCCCCCCTTCTTCTCTTCCTCAGACTAAACAATCCCAGTTCCCTCAGCCTCTCCTCATAAGCCCTATGGGAATAATGAGAAAAGGAGGAGCTCGCTGGGAACCACCTTAGTAGCCTTCCCATTCCAAGGTACCAGAGTAACTATTACACAGGTACTAGACCCAGAGTTGAGCATTTTGTAACCCCATATGCACCTCCCCATCCCAAGTTAACCTTTTGAAGCCATCCTCCACCCATGTCACCAGGTTTCCTGTCCATTGAGTTAGCTGTAGGTTCCCTTTGGCTGCTCTTTTCTATCCTATTGTGATTGCAGGCAGCTTTTGTGCCAGTAGCTCATTGATTTGCTGCTGCAGTTTTACATTCTGGCTTATCAGTTATAGTTACCCAACAGTCCCCCAGATTTCATACACCCAGCCCTGTGTTTCCTGCTGCCCACAAATCCCTTTTCCAGCAATGATTCCATGTATGTCCCCTCACCCACCAATTAAATTGTCGCTTCAACCCTTCTATGTATGTGCTGCAGTTGAGGTGTACCCGGTCCACCCACCATTCTCTGGGGCATACCACCCATGTTATGGACTGGAAAGACTCACTGAAAAGCGCTGGTTGCACCCGCACCCACAGTGGCTCCCACACATTCGCCCATCAAGAAGTATTTCTGGCTTCAGGCTGCGGCCAGCTTAGATCAGGATTCTTCCAGCTTGGCATCCATATTACCTGTAGGGTTACATTCTGCAAAGCAGTTAAATTGTCATACCCAGCATCCCAGGGGAGAGTATATGCTCCGTGTGATGTGTACATAACAACTGCACATCCAGGGATTTTCCTCGGTGGAGGTACCATTATGATTACACATGGTAACATCACACCCTAACTGGGGAACCCCATTACCCAAACACCCCAGGAGACCAGAGGGTTATGTTTTTTGGGCCCTCTGTGACAAACCATATGTCCAGATGACTTTGTTTCCCACTGTCATTGATCATGACGTATTGTCAAAGCTGATTCCCCCCCACTCTGGCACTTCGATCGGAGAAGGTGGGGGCCCACAAGGATTCTAAAAATTTATACTGGCCACTGCAGGCTTGTATTAAACTCCCAAGGTCATAGTTCTCGTTGACCTTGGATAGGTAGATGCTGCTACCACCCAAGTGCAAAAAACCCCTTTGGACCCAGGAAGGCGCACTGGGGAATTCCTCCCTGAGGGGTGCCCTCAATCCCTTTCACCCTGCCTCCGGGAAGAGCTGAGAAAGAAAACAAAGGAAATCAGCTGTTGCCACCAGCTAATTAAACAACATGTGCACAAACCTCTTAGGACACAAAAAAAACCCCAATCCTGGCCTTAAAAAAGGTAAATTTTATTAAAAACAAAAAGAATTACATCTGGAACTTAGGCTATTGCTAGACTTAAAAAGAGCAAATAGAATAATTAAGCATCAAGAATAGTTTTCTTGAGGTCCAGTTTAAAGCAAAACAAAAGCACCTAGGGTTAGAAGAAAGGAGTCCACAAGCCATAAAGAAATAAAAGAGAGAAACCTAATCGAGTCTTCCTAGACATTTTCCGATCTACTTACATATCTGGGAGTTTCAAATAAGTAGTTTCTAGGTATGATCTGATGGTTTTTCATACCTGACTTAAAGCTTCTTACAGCATAGTTCAGCCCTGCGCCTGCTCTGCGTCTCCTCTCTCCAGAGAACAATAGACAGACAGACAAAGGGAAAGTTTTTTCCCCAATTTTTAAAAAGTTCTAGCCCTCCCATTGGCTCTTTTGGTCAGGTGTCCACTCCCTTCCTTTTACCTGTGTGCTTTTTTAACCCTTTACAGGTAAAGCAAGTAGAGAACAGCTACTAACAGGGATTTTACAGCTAACTGGCTGGCTGGGTGTTCACAAAAGGGAACTAACCCCCACTTCATTTATCACACATATCCTAAGGAACACCATGCAATATTTCCTGATAAATTTGTCTCCACCCGGTTAGGACTCTACCCCTTCCAATCCGTACACCACATACCAACACTGCCAAATTCCCATGGGGGGAATCAGCAGTACAATTTTCTATGGGTAGATCCTTAAGGTCCTTATCTGCCTTATTACCACAACTTGGGGGTGTCACAGTCCACGTGTTCCCTCCTTTTGCCACTTCACATCACGGGATCTGGGCAAGGTTTACAATAGTGACAACTGTGATTAGCAACAACGATTGTTCCATTCCAGGCCAGGGAATCTTTGATTTCTCCTCTGTAGGGCCGCCTGTAATATGCATGTAATAGTTTATACGTCCTCCTTCTTAGCTCCCATTTTGTGCCTTTTTATTTGTGCTTGATTTCCCAGCTTGGGTAGACCATGCTTCCCAGGCAGGTCATACCATGCATTGACCTTTGCTTTTATATATATTAATTCTCCTTGTACCATTTCCACCAAAATAATGGTAATAACAAGACAAACAACACAACCACACAACACAATCTTTGTCGCGTCAGTAGACTCACGGTGCTCTGGGTTATTTTTCCGCTGGCAGCAGCTTGCTTGTAGAGTGTCTGAAAAACAAAAGAAACATTTCACAGTCCCCTGGATGGGGACAGATTATTGCCTAGAAATACCCCTTTCTTTTACAAATTTTGCTGACTGCAGAGAAAACAGAAGAATTGCCTCCATATTTTCCTTGTTTTGTTCTATAGGCAGGCTAGTGAATTATCCCACTGTTCATTCATGAAATTCAGCAGGTGGTGTACCTCAGTTTCCTCTCTTATTTTCAGGCTTGACTTGTTTTCCCACCTTCCTTTTCTGGAGGCCCATAATCTGAGTCTTCTTGCTTACAAGTAGCTTGTTTGCTGACTAGGTATATTTATTATTTGCTGCTCCTTTGTGCTGCCATTTATGGGCAGTTGTCTCCTTCTCCTATCAGCTAGGTAATTTGCATCCACACAGAGGCTTTCTGGCTTGCTTTTGGATCCAAAGCTACTAGCAGCTCAGAGACTCTGTCTTAAAAAGGACACAATTAACTTCCACCAGAGTTATTACTTTTCACTTCTGCTTCTAAAACACACAGCCACGTGAGAAAGAAAACACAACCAAGTGTGGCTCCTTTTGGAGCCCTGATAGAATTTTAATTAAGTAGCATGTTTTGTTTGCATTTCTTTTACCCCTTCTACAAAATATACTGCACATGTTCTGGGAAAATGCATACCCCGTTCACAGTTCAACTCTACAACATTCTATTAGCCACATCAACTTTCTCACGAGGCGTAACTGCCTCCCCCCGCACCCAGAGTTCTCCTGCACCCCCACCAAAGTGACAGTCCGATCCCCCAGAGCCACCCCAAGGCTCAGTGCTCCCCTTTCCCTTCTCTTTTTTCCTGTGCACACACAAAAAAAGACCCACGTCTCCCCCATCCCCCGGCCCTGACCGCCTCCCACCACAGCCACGACTTTGGTCTTTACTTAAAAACATATTAAGCTTTATAAATCATTGAGGTACCTTAAGGGTAAATGCTAAATACCAAAGCCAAACAACACTATTTACCTGTGTCTAGCAAAAAGTGTCTGTCAGTTTTGCAACTTTGAATGAAAGATTCAAATGGATTTTTAGTGGTATTATTTAAAAACAAAAACAAATCAATTCATCTTAAACCTATGTAAGCAGAGTCAGGATGAGCTCCACCCTTACATCTGGTGGTGAGGTGTGGCAAGTTGTGGAAAAAAACTTCAGGGGCTGATCTCATTTGCATAGGCACACCCATCCCACCTAGAATGAGGCCATAGCTGCCCAAATGGTCACTTTGGCTGCTGTGGGATCCCCAGTGTCTCTGTTATTGGGGCAGGAAGAATAAATTGTTATTACCCTGATTATGGGAATCAAGGACAGTGGAACTGTACTTGGCCTTTTGTTATGATGGAGGGATTCGCCATCAACTAAGTAGCACTCGCTAGGCAAGGGACATGGGTTCCAAAATTCTGTGAATTGAGAGAGGCTGGGGACAAGTATTAATATTTGGTGGTATGGGCTCCTGGGTGAGGGCCTTACATGCTAATTCCACTTCCTCCTCTCTCCACTGTGGAATATCAGAGCTAATGTTGACTCCATTAGGAGTCTAGTTACAGGCTACTGAGCTGATTTCACTTTGGGCTAATGGTGCACCAGCACTGAGGCTCCCCTGCTACAAGCTGAAATCACAAAAGAGCTAAAAACTGACTAAGCCCTGGTCTACACTAGGACTTTAGGTCAAATTTAGCAGCGTTAAATCGATTTAAACCTGCACCCGTCCACACAATGAAGCCCTTTATTTCGACTTAAAGGGCTCTTAAAATCTTACTCCACCCCTGACAAGTGGATTAGCGCTTAAATCGATGTTGCCGGCTCGAATTTGGGGTACTGTGGACACAATTCGATGGTATTGGCCTCCGGGAGCTATCCCAGAGTGCTCCATTCTGACCGCTCTGGACAGCGCTCTCAACTCAGATGCACTGGCCAGGTAGACAGGAAAAGAACCGCGAACTTTTGAATCTCATTTCCTGTTTGGCCAGCGTGGCAAGCTGCAGGTGACCATGCAGAGCTCATCAGCACAGGTGACCATGATGGAGTCCCAGAATCGCAAAAGAGCTCCAGCATGGACCGAACGGGAGGTACGGGATCTGATCGCTGTTTGGGGAGAGGAATCCGTGCTATCAGAACTCCATTCCAGTTTTCGAAATGCCAAAACCTTTGTGAAAATCTCCCAGGGCATGAAGGACAGAGGCCATAACAGGGACCCGAAGCAGTGCCACGTGAAACTGAAGGAGCTGAGGCAAGCCTACCAGAAAACCAGAGAGGCGAACAGCCGCTCTGGGTCAGAGCCCCAAACATGCCGCTTCTATGATGAGCTGCATGCCATTTTAGGGGGTTCAGCCACCACTACCCCAGCCGTGTTGTTTGACTCCTTCAATGGAGATGGAGGCAATACGGAAGTAGGTTTTGGGGACGAAGAAGATGATGATGAGGAGGAGGTTGTAGATAGCTCACAGCAAGCAAGTGGAGAAACCGGTTTTCCCGACAGCCAGGAACTGTTTCTCACCCTAGACCTGGAGCCAGTACGCCCCGAACCCACCCAAGGCTGCCTCCTGGACTCAGCAGGCGGAGAAGGGACCTCTGGTGAGTGTACCTTTTAAAATACTATACATGGTTTAAAAGCAAGCATGTGAAAGGATTACTTTGCCCTGGCATTTGCGGTTCTCCTAGATGTAGTCCTAAAGCCTTTGCAAAAGGTTTCTGGGGAGGGCAGCCTTATTTCGTCCTTCATGGTAGGACACTTTACCACTCCAGGCCAGTAACACGTACTCGGGAATCACTGTAGAACAAAGCATTGCAGTGTATGTTTGCTGGCATTCAACCAAAATCCGTTCTTTATCTCTCTGTGTTATCCTCAGGAGAGTGAGATATAATTCATGGTCACCTGGTTGAAATAGAGTGCTTTTCTTCAGGGGACACTCAGAGGAGCCCATTCCTGCTGGGCTGTTTGCCTGTGGCTAAACAGAAATGTTCCCCGCTGTTAGCCACAGGGAGGGGGGAAGGTTGAGGGGGTAGTCACGCGGTGGGAGGAGGCAAAATGCGACCTTGTAACGAAAGCACATGTGCTATGTATGTAATGTTAACAGCAAGGTTTACCCTGAAAGAGTGTAGCGACTGTTTTATAAAATGTGTCTTTTTAAATACTGCTGTCCCTTTTTTTTTCTCCACCAGCTGCATGTATTTCAATGATCACAGGATCTTCTCCTTCCCAGAGGCTAGTGAAGCTTAGAAAGAAAAAAAAACGCACTCGCGATGAAATGTTCTCCGAGCTCATGCTGTCCTCCCACACTGACAGAGCACAGACGAATGCGTGGAGGCAAATAATGTCAGAGTGCAGGAAAGCACAAAATGACCGGGAGGAGAGGTGGCGGGCTGAAGAGAGTAAGTGGCGGGCTGAAGAGAGTAAGTGGCGGGCTGAAGACAGGGCTGAAGCTCAAATGTGGCGGCAGCGTGATGAGAGGAGGCAGGATTCAATGCTGAGGCTGCTGCAGGACCAAACCAGTATGCTCCAGTGTATGGTTGAGCTGCAGCAAAGGCAGCTGGAGCACAGACTGCCACTGCTGCCCCTCTGTAACCAACCGCCCTCCTCCCCAAGTTCCATAGTCTCCACACCCAGACGCCCAAGAACGCGGTGGGGGGGGCCTCCGGCCAACCAGCCACTCCACCACAGAGGATTGCCCAAAAAAAAGAAGGCTGTCATTCAATAAATTTTAAAGTTGTAAACTTTTAAAGTGCTGTGTGGCATTTTCCTTCCCTCCTCCACCACCCCTCCTGGGATACCTTGGTAGTCATCCCCCTATTTGTGTGATGAATGAATAACGAATGCATGAATGTGAAGCAGAAATGACTTTATTGCCTCTGCAAGCAATGATTAAAGGGAGGAGGGGAGGGTGGTTAGCTTACAGGGAAGTAGAGTGAACCAAGGGGCGGGGGGTTTCATCAAGGAGAAACAAACAGAACTTTCACACCGTAGCCTGGCCAGTCATGAAACTGGTTTTCAAAGCTTCTCTGATGCGTACCACGCCCTCCTGTGCTCTTCTAACAGCCCTGGTGTCTGCTGTTGCTCTGACGGAGGGAGGGGCGACTGACGACACGGCTTACAGGGTTGGCTTCAGGGAGCTAAAATCAACAAAGGGGGTGTCTTTACATCAAGGAGTATTTCAGGCAGGACTTCACGGAGGGTTCCAATAAGAAATGGTGCACCTAAGTTATTGTCCTTATTGGAACAAGAAGGTTAGCCTGGCCTCTGATTGATACATGGCTAGATTTACCTCGCTGCACCTTCTCTGTAAGTGACTGCAGTGTGATCTAGAAGAATGAGTCCCCTAGACAGGGGAGGGGGGGAAGCAAATGAGTACAAAACAAATCTGGTCTATTTCTTGTTTTGATCCACTCCATCTATCTTTTACATCTTTGGCTGGCAGCAGACGGTGCAGAAGGACTGCATGCCATCCACATCTCATGGCTGCTCGGCAGAAGATGGTACAGTACGACTGCTAGCAGTCCGTATCGCCTGCCCACTCACCATAAGACGGTTCAATAGGACTGACTGCAGGACTAAAGAGAATGACCTGGTCAAGTCACTCCAAATTTAGTCCCTGTGCCCATGTCTGCCCAGGCGCTCCTGATCGACCTCACAGAGGCGACCAGGAGCACCTCAGACATGACGATGACGGCTACCAGTCGTACTGTACCGTCTGCTGCCACAAGGCAAGGGGTTGCTGCTACTGTGTAGCAATGCCGTACCGTGTCTGCCAGCACCCAGGAGACATAGGGTGACGGTTACCTGAGCGGGCTCCATGCTTGCCATGGTATGGCGTCTGCACGGGTAACTCAGGAAAAAAGGCGCGAAATGATTGTCTGCCCTTGCTTTCACGGGGGGAGGGAGGGAACGGGGGGCTGACGATATGTACCCAGAACCACCCGCGACAATGTTTTAGCCCCATCAGGCATTGGGATCTCAACCCAGAATTCCAATGGGCAGCGGAGACTGCGGGAACTGTGGGATAGCTACCCACAGTGCAACGCTCCGGAAGTCGACGTTTGCCTCGGTACTGTGGAAGCGCTCCGCCGAGTTAATGCACTTAATGCACTTAGAGCATTTTCTGTGGGGACACACACACTCGAATATATAAAACCGATTTCTAAAAAACCGACTTCTATAAATTCGACCTAATTTCGTAGTGTAGACATACCCTAAGAGCTGAAATCACTGAGTGTTGTGTTAAGTAGTGGGGGAGCCTGAAGCTATATGGTAGAGCTGTTTGCAGCATGGTGAGTGGAGTGGCTGGCAGAGCAGTTCGGCTGGTGGAGTGGAGCCCTGTGGAGAGGTGGGGCCACCAGTGTTGGACCACCTAAGGTACCCCTTAACACCCCCCCACAATCTCCACCCAAGCTCTGCAGATAAACTTTTGAACTCTGGGCCTGCCCTGACCAAGGACAGAGACTTTTGGGTCATTGGACTTTTGGGACTTTGGGTGATTTTGGGTTGCTGGACTCAAGAACCAAAGGGAAAGGACACGCCCCAATTTGCTTGGCGTGGGTTTTGCTCCTGGGTTGTGTTATGAATCCTGTTGGTGGTGTTTCCCCAACATAATGCCACATTGTTTCTCTCTGTTATTAAAAGGCTTTTTGCTACATTCAGACTATGTGCTTGGGAGAGGGGAAGTATTGCCTCTTGGAGGCGCCCGGCAGGGGTGGTATATATTTGTCCCAGGTCACTGGGTGGGGGCTCGAGCCGGTTTTGCATTGTGTTATTGGAATGGATCCCCTAGATATTGAACCCGGCCCTTGTTGCTGCCAACTCTGACGGGCAGAAGGGTTACACCTACAAACATGATTTTACAAACCATGAGTGTTGGTTTAGGTCCTTAAAACCTCACATGATTACACAAAAAGATTCACACACAAAAATTCTCTTTTGCCCAACATCCCTTGCACTGCTTTTATTAATTTTTACACAACTGTACCCAGATTATATTCCCATTTTGTACAATCGGAGACAGTCAAGTTAAGCTCCAATAGAAACCCTTTACCTTCCTTTAGTGATTTTGATTAAGTCATCCAATAGTCAAATAATATAGGTCAGAGTATCTGGCTGGCTGCTGCCTGCAGCAGAGCCCTTTACAGACCATTTCTGTGGGGAAAGGGCCTGTTTCCCCTCAGAATAGCTGTAAAGGCTCCTGGGGACAGAAACATAGAAGGTGGTGGCCACCTGATCCTCTGGTATAATTTGTGTGACTACCAGGGTCCCCCCCGTGTGACGGTACCGAGTTGCACAAATAATTTCATTTACATGATGGGGTTTTATCATCAAACCCAAAACTTCCTTCTTATAACACCACAACTATTCCTCTTTAACACTTACACAACTCCCAACCAAATTAAGCAAACTGAGGAGGAGGAGAAGAAAAAGAAGAAGAAAAGAGTGGGGGTTGTTAGCCACTTGTACAAACCCTGCTGTTTTTCACTTTGAAACGTTTTTTTCTCCACCCCCCCCCCAGGACCAAGTCCCAGCTCTTGTCTCCTAAGGTGGTCTGTTAACTCTGCTTCTGACTCCAAACCATGTTGTGCCAAACCATCTTTAACTCCCCCTAACTTTAATTTACAATCCTCCAGTAGCCTTCGCTAGAGTAGCGCCAAACTTGAAAGATTCCTGGCAGCTTCCCATAATGCTGCCTTTACTTCAAACCTCTTACCAGCAGAGTGAAGTGCCTCCTTTCCCTGGAAGGCATCCTGTCCCCATGGGCACGGACCTCCTTCCGCTACCCCTTTACCAAGGAGGGTGGGCTCCTCAGCCAGCCCCCATCCCTCTGGGTCCCCTAACACTGCTCCCATTTCCTTCTTAATCTCATCCCAGGTTGACCCCTGCACCTGGAATGGACCCAGATTCTTCCTAATCCACTTATCCAAAAAGACCATTACAAGGTCTTTTTGTCTTGCAAGGACCCACAACTACCATTATGAGAGCCCACCATGCCCCATCCAAGCAGCTGCGTGGGTCAGTTGGGGAAGGGAACGTACGTGCCTGCTACTCACCTGTCCGACATGAGGTATCTGAGTCACGGCACCAAGATGTTAGAGGGCTTTCCCTCCACCCTCCCACTTCCCTGGTTCTTGTCATGCAGACAGGAAGCGGCAAAAGACCAGCAGCAGTCCGAAGCGCAGACAATGCAATGTTTGTTGGGGTTAGTTTCCATGCAAGCATATTCTGAAGCCCTTCACACCAGTCGGGCTTATCTCTATATGCACGATAGAGTCTGTCCCGCAGTGTTCCCTTCCCAGCTCTGATGCCACAGAGCCTTGCCTGTGTCCCTGTTCCCCGTTCCCTGTTCCCTGTTCCTGTTCCCCCCCCTTAGCAAACATAATTCCAATTTCCCTTCCCCCCACTTCCTGTTTGACCCCAGTATATATAGTAATATTCTCAGCTATACCTTAACCAATCATTTTATTAGGTTTCAGAGTAACAGCCGTGTTAGTCTGTATTCGCAAAAAGAAAAGGAGTACTTGTGGCACCTTAGAGACTAACCAATTTATTTGAGCATGAGCTTTCGTGAGCTACAGCTCACCACAGTATGCATCCGATGAAGTGAGCTGTAGCTCACGAAAGCTCATGCTCAAATAAATTGGTTAGTCTCTAAGGTGCCACAAGTACTCCTTTTCTTTTTGCGAATCATTTTATTGAAATTTAATTAACCAATCCTAACATATTGTAACATAATTCTCTAACCAATTATATCCCACTTCCCTAAGTTAACTTACTCCTAGCAAAATAAATTATACAGCAGACAGAAATAATTAGAGAGCCAGACAGATTAACAATAGAAAAGTGGGGGCCATAAAGATAAAACACTGCAGAAATGAGGGTTTCACAACCACAACCGTAAGTGATTTCTTGCCAGACAGGATGCTATCAAACTAAGTTTTCTTTAACCATCTTTATCTGGTGGGGATAGGCACTTATCAGGACAGGATTGTATTCCTGTACAAGCCCAATACCACCTTATTTCAATGCGACTGGTTTGGGGTGTGAGGATGTGACTGTTCGCTTCCCAGCTTATGGCTGCCCCTGCTGCTTAGCCAAAGGCCTTAGCCTAAGAACAAGGCCTCAGACTATCCTAGTGAGAGAAAGCCCATTCACAGGCAGACTTGTGATTTTGATTCTTTGTTTTTATACCCCTGTAACTAGCTAAGTGATAAAAATATACCTAAGTTCTTAAAGTATAGGCCTTTACAGGCAGGCCTGAATATCTATATTCTAACACTGACACTGAAAGAGTCTGTCAAGACAGTTTGGGTCCAAGGCTTGGGGTAAACTGCAGCAACTTTCACGCACATTGGTGAACTTCACTGGCATCCAGTGAACCCAGTTTAAACAAGACTCCAAAATGTTCATACAGCACATTGTAAGCATCCAGTCAGTGTAGAGAAGCTGTAAACTGGTCAATTATGACGAAAATGTTTCAATGCAAAATTGATTCAAGTATTTGCTCTAGTTCTTAAGATTCAACCTGAAACCGTTTTCTGAGGATGACACAACTTGTGTTATCGTAGTGAGAAGTAGTCCTGCATTTTTTCTTTGCATTGAATTCAGAATCCACAGATTGTTCATGCAACGTTGCAATAAATGTTTCCAGGGAGCTCAGTACTTCAGATCTCTGTCCATTTGCTGCAGCGGTACGCTGGTTGGTGAAAATCTTTAAAGCACGATGATCCCAAAGTGTGCCATAAAAGCTGTCTTCACTTGTTCCATTTTCTTCAGAAAAGTTGCATTTAAATGAGTGGCAGGAATCTGATTTGTATCTTTGGCAAACTCCACCAAGGCTCAACAAATCCTGCTCTAGCTTTGATGCAATGCTTTGGAAGAATTGGCAGGACTACACCATCATGTGTATGGCAGACTGTTGAGAGCCAACAATCTCTGGCCAGTGACAGTATTTACATTATCGAAAATACTTTTCCACTGATCTGTCAATACAGAGCAAAAAGAGCATCATGACTACATAACACCCACCCCATGATTATATCTGAGCAACTGTGAACATCAGACCTTCAACTAAATGTAAGGAGTGTGCAGTGCAGGGAACATACTGTATTAATGTTTTTTTCTGTGTGATAGATGGGCCTGCAGATCACTTTAACAAGCCAGGCACATTACTTAGCATTATCAAATGCCTGTTTGTGGCAGTGTGACACAACCAAACCAACATCTGTGTAGGCTAGGGTTACACCTGTCTGGTTCTATAGTGGCTGCAACTCAATGATCACTCAATTATTTGCCCCTCTGAATTGAGAAATCAGAAGATGAATCCAACCTGGTCTACATGCATGACATCAGGCGCTGAATCAACAATGACAGAGAAATATTTGGCTTGCTGTAATTCTCGTGCTACAGTATTTTTAATGTTCTTTCCCGTCAATTTAATTAATTTCTCACTGTAGCAGATCGAACACTCACTGCCTCGGCACCGCTTGCTGGTCATTCTGGGAATTAGGTCTTTCCAGCCTCAGAGCGCCTCCTGCTGGCCGGTGTCTCACCTGCCGCAGGCCCTGTGTCCCTCCCAGACCCCAGTGCCCCTTACCTTGGGGTGCTGCCCCAGAGGAACCCCCTCCCCCTATGCCCACTTTGCCTCAGTGGCTACTGCCAATCATCATCTAGCCCCCTCTCACTGGGGCAAACTGCAGTCTGTAATGGCCACTCATCACTAGCAAGGGGCTTGGACCAGCTACCTTTCCCTGCAGCCCCAGTACCTCACTAGGCCTTTACTAAGGCCTCAGCCTGGGGAGTTGCCAGGCTGGAGCTCCCCAGCTCCTCTCGCCCTTCCCCAGCGCTGTTTTGCTTCTGGTGCCCTGTGCTGCCAGGCAGCTAAGTCCTTCCCACTCCAGGGCTGGAGTGAGCCTCTGAGCCAGCTCCTGCCTTATCCCTTCTTATCAGGGCCTGCTATGGCCTGATTAGGTGTGGACCCAGCTGTGGCCGCTTCCACAATCAGCCTACCTTTTTTCCACTGGGTACTGCCCCACTACACTCACATATAGCTTACTGTTCCCATGGTGTCTAAATTTAGCCAGGTGGGAAGTCAGAAATGGATCAAACTGTGGTTTAGCTTCAAAATCCCCCAATAATTTCCATTGCTGTCAGATCCTAATACTTCATCCTGGCCATGGAAGCCAAGCCCATGAGCACTTGAAAACATTATAACTGCCACCACATGCTGAAGAATCTCTCTCAAGTACCGCCGTTCTGAATTAAATTGGCATGCACATCAGAGTCAACTCCACAGATGATGATTTCACAAGTGTTATCAAGCCAACATGCCATTTCAGTGCTCTGTATTCCTCGTGCTCAGAGAACCAATTGGGATTTTTCCAACGGCTAAATCCTTCTGTAAAAGCATGCGATCCACTGGAAAAAGCTTACATGGAACGCAGTAAACATTTCCAGTAGATGGAGAGTAAATAAATTAATTTCACACAACAACTTCACCATTGTGCAGATGAAATTTTAAAAAGTTCTTTAGAAAACATTTGTCGCTTCCCTGCAATTACCCAGGCAGAATTCAGGAAGTGTTCTACAGCCACATTTCAACACACAGCCAAACCTGCAGTAACCCCAAACTGTGACTGCTATTTTCATCATAGTTTCTCCACAGAGCAGGATCTGAAGGAACTTGGTTACTGGTAGAGCTCTTGCGTTATCTTTAGCTTTTTTCTTCTTGCCCAGCTTTGAGTGTAGTCATACTCTGATCCCTTTCTACGGCCTTTCCTTCTGCTTGCAAATTTTCAGTGTTACCAGCTCCAGGTGGGCTGCATTGCTCCCTGTCATTTTCTTTTCAAACACCAGAATTCTCTTGTAGGGGCTTCTCTGGGTTGACAACAAAGACACTCCTGTTGACTTAATTAATCCACCCCAACGAACAGTGGTAGGACTGCACACACCAGCGCTTAGGCGGTTCACACCCCACAGAGCCTAAACATGTCTGAAAACTTTTACCAGGTTAGAGTGTTTCAAACGGTTCAGTGTAAAGCTGCTGTGACGCAGCAGGGCGGGGGGGAGTGTTGACCTGGGAATGTGGTGGGGGAGTTTCAATGGGAGACCTGAGAGCCTGTCACCTGAGCCAGGAGGGGGACGGGGAGGTGACACCTCTGCCCGGGAATGTGAACAGAGGCTGCAGGAGGGAGCCTGCTGGGTGGGTTTAGTTTCAGTTGGGGCTGGGTGGAGGAACGCAGGGAACCCCAGGGCTGGGGTCTAAGCTCCCTGCCCCCCAGAAGGACTTGACTGAGGGGTCCTGGGTGTACCCACAAGCTCTGTTTTGGACTGTGTTCCTGTTGTCCAATAAACCTTCCATTTTACTGGCTGGCTGAGAGTCTCAGTGAATCCCAGGAAGAGGGGTGCAGGGCCTGGACTCCCCCACACTCCATGACAACTGGTGGCAGAGGTGGGATGTACTGCACCCCGTGAACGGCGCTTCCTGCAGTAAGTGACTGGGGAGCAGTAAAACGAAGGGGTTGACGGGGACCAGGCGTGCTGAAGATTCAGAGAGAGACGGTTTCAGGGGGCGGTTAACCCCTGGGAGTGTTTGACCAGAGAGAAGGACTTTTGCAGTAACAGGGTCTCCCGGGGGATCGCAGTGAGCGGTCCCAGGGGCGGAGGAGTCTGCAGCTCGACCCTGGCAAAGAGGTGGTGACCTCAAGAAGGACTGGCACACGAGGGGCTTTTCCTGGAAACTGTAGAAAGCTGCCCGGCCTGCGAGTGGCCAGCAGGGAGATGTACGCTAAACGCCTTAAGAGCGACTTGGTGGAGCTGTGCAGGCAGAGGGGGCTCGCATTGGGAGGTCCACCAAGGAACAGCTGATTGCCCAGCTGGAGGAGAGGGATCACTTGGATGACTCGATCCCTGTCCCTGAGGGAAGCTGCCCGGCGGACGCAGTGTGGGACCTGGGGCCTGACCAGGCCGGGAGGGGTCAGACTGCTGCCCAGGACATCCCGAGACCCTTCCTACCTAGGCCTGGAGGAGGGGTTGGGGGAAGCCCAGCGAATACCGAGGGCACCCTGACCCTGGCAGCCAGCAGGGGATCCTCCCGGCGGAGCTCCCCATCCCTGGAATGGATGCGGCTGGAATGGGAGAGGGAGATGAAAATGAGGGAGCTGGAGGATCATGAAAAACAATGTAAGCATGAGCAGGAGGAGAAGGAGAGGGAACGTCAGGAGAAGGAGAAACAAAGACAGCATGAACTGGAGCTGGCCAGGCTGAGGAGCAGTGGGGCCCCGGCTGCGGTGAGTGAGGGGGGACCCAAGACTGCAAGGAGCTCTGATAAGTGCTTTCTGGCCCAGCGTAAGGAGGGGGAGGACATAGATAGCTTCCTGACGGCCTTTGAGAATGCCTGCGAGCTGCACAGGGTTGACCCTGCCGACAGGCTCCAGTTTCTCACCCCCTTACTGGACCCCAAAGCCGTGGAGGTGTACAGCCGGATGACAGGGCCAGAGGCAGGGGACTATGAACTGTTCAAACAGGCCCTGTTCCGTGAGTTTGGGCTGACCCCCGAGATGTACCGGAGAAGGTTCCGGAGTCAGTGTAAAACGCCTGAGGTCACCTACCTACAACTGGTCAACCGGATGCAGGGATATGCCCGCAAGTGGACAGCTGGGGCCCGAGCTAAAGAGGACCTGCTTGACCTAATCGTACTGGAGCAACTGTATGAACAGTGCCCATCCGACCTGAGGCTGTGGCTAGTGGACAAAAAGCTAGAGAACCCCCAGCACGCAGGGCAGCTGGCCGACGAGTTTGTGAACAGTCGGTCAGGGGGTAGCCGGGAGGAGTCCCAAAAGAACAGGCCCCCCCGATGCAGAGAGAGAGTCACCATGGGGCCTCCCAGCGGGGAAATAGGGAGAACCCCCTCCCAAGGGGAACGCCTGGCGTCGGGCCCCTCCGACCCACTCGAGGGGACCAACGTGACCTGAGCTGCTATCACTGTGGCCAGAGAGGCCACGTACGGACCCAGTGCCCCGGGCTCAGGGACAAACTGAGCCGACCCAACCTACCCAGGGTTAACTGGGTAGGGACTCAGCTGGATGAGGGGCAGATGACCCAGGCAAGGGGGGCTGCCAGTTTACCACCTGCTCAGGAGGGAAGAGTACCCCCGGCCAGCTCCGCCAGAGGGCTGGAGGCTCTGGGCTCAGGGTTCTTGGTTTACAGGGTGGGCGCGGGGCTGTCCCTCGGAGAGAGTGCCTTGTTCCCCTGGAGGTGGATGGGAGGAAGGTCAATGGACACTGGGATACGGGCGCGGAGGTGACGCTGGTCCGGCCCGAGGTGGTGGCCCCAGATTGGGTGGTACCCAACACCTACCTGACCCTGATGGGGGTGGGCGGGAGCCCATTTAAGGTGCCCGTGGCAAGGGTACACCTGAAATGGGGGACCAAGGAGAGCCCCATGGACGTGCGGGTGCACCACCATTTGCTCACTGAGGTTTTGATGGGGGGAAACCTAGAGGACTGGCCAAGCAAACCCCAGACCGCCCTGGTTGTGACGCGTAGCCAGAGCCGGCGAGGGGCACTGCACCCCGACCTTGGGAAGGGTACCACACCAGAGGCGCAGGACCCTACCCTGGTGGGGAGGGAGTGCCGAGGGGCACGGCTCAGAGAGGCTGTGGCCTCAGACCCGGCCAATGAGAGGGAACCGGTCCCCATCCCTTCCCCAGCCGCTGAGTTCCAGGCCGAGTTGAGGAAAGATCCCTCCTTGCGGAAGCTCAGGGACCTGGCCGACCTCGGTGTGGGACGGACCATGAGGAGAGGCTGCCAGGAGACGTTCCTGTGGGAGAAGGGGTTCCTGTACCGAGAATGGGCTCCCCCAGGGGAAGTAGAGTCCTGTGGGATCAGGAGGCAGCTGGTGGTCCCCCAGAGGTATCGCCGCAAGCTCCCGTACCTGGCCTATGACATCCCCCTCGCAGGGCACCAGGGAATCCAGCGCACCCGGCAGAGGTTGCTACAGAATTTTAACTGGCCCGGGGTCTTTACCACTGTCCGGCAGTATTGCCGATCCTGTGACCCCTGTCAGAGGGTGGGAAAGGCCTGGGACAAGGGGAAAGCGGCTTTGAGACCTTTGTCCATCATAGAGGAGCCTTTCCAGAAGGTGGCCATGGACATCGTGGAGCCTCTCAGCAAGACGACCCGGTCGGGGAAGAAATACATTCTGGTGGTGGTAGATTTCGCCACCCGCTACCCCGAGGCAGTGCCCTTAGCTTCCATTGAAGCAGACACCGTGGCCGATGCGCTCCTGACCATTTTCAGCAGAGTGGGGTTCCCCAAGGAAGTCTTGACAGACCAAGGCTCCAACTTCATGTCGGCCCTGCTCCGGTGCTTGTGGGAGAAATGTGGGGTCCGGCGCAACTGGGCCTCAGCTTATCACCCCCAGTCCAATGGGCTGGTTCAATGGGACACTAAAGATGATGCTGAAAACCTTTATGAACCAGCACCCGCAGGGCTGGGACAAGTACTTACCTCACCTGTTGTTCGCGTACAGGGAGGTACCCCAGGAGTCTACCAGATTTTCGCCTTTCGAACTGTTATATGGAAGGAGGGTGAGGGGCCCCCTGGACCTGATGAGAGATGAATGGGAGGGGAAGGCCACTCCCGATGGAGAGTCAGTGGTGGAGTATGTCCTGATCTTCCGAGAGAGACTGGCTGAACTCATGGGCCTGGCCAGGGAGAATCTGGCCAGAGCCCAGAAGAAGCAGAAGGTCTGGTATGACCGCACGGTGCGGGCCTGCGCCTATGCCACCGGGGATCAGGTGATGGTTCTCATCCCTGTGAGAAAGAACGAACTACAGGCTGCCTGGGAGGACCCTTTCAAGGTTGTCAAGCAGCTCAATGAGGTAAACTATTTGGTGGAGCTGCCGAACCGGGCGCACCACCGCCGGGTATACCATGTGAATATGATGAAGCCATATTATGCCAGGGGGAATGTGGTGTTGGCCGTGTGTGGACACTGGGAGGAGCAGGGAGATAACCCTTTAGTAGATCTATTCCCTGGGACCAGAGCTGGTTCCCCCCTGGAAACAATTCCCCTCTAGGATCAGCTAACCCCTGCCCGGCAAGCTGAGGTCAGGGGGTTGCTGCATCCGTACCGACAGCTGTTTTCCAACCAGCCTGGACGCACTAATCTGACTGTCCACCGGGTGCAAACAGGGTCGATGAAGTCCTAGATGAGGCCTGATGAGCTCCTAGACAAATTGGGAGGAGCTCGATACCTTACCACCATGGACCTTACAAAGGGCTACTGGCAAGTGCCGCGGGATGCAGATGCCCGGCTGAAATCAGTCTTTATCACCCCTCTGGGGCTCTATGAGTTCCTGACCCTGCCTTTCGGCCTCAAGGGAGCGCCGGCCACCTTCCAGCGCCTGGTGGATCAGCTACTGAGGGGGATAGAGAGTTTTGCTGTAGCATATATTGATGACATCTGTGTCTTTAGCCAGACCTGGGAGGACCATGTGTCCCAGGTTAGACAAGTGATGGACCGACTTCAGGGGGCTGGGCTGACTTTAAAAGCAGAGAAGTGCAACGTGGGGATGGCTGAAGTATCTTACCTGGGCCATCGGGTGGGGAGCGGCTGCCTAAAGCTGGAACCAGCTAAGGTGGAGGTGATCAGAGACTGGCCTGCTCCACACACCAAAAAGCAGGTCCAAGCCTTTATTGGGTTGGCAGGATACTACCGAAGATTTGTGCCCCACTTTAGTGCCATAGCCACCCCCATCACTGAGCTATGCAAGAAGGGAAAGCCAGACAAGGTGGTCTGGACCGAGCAGCGCCAGGAGGCTTTCCGGGCACTGAAGGAGGCTCTGGTCTGTGGCCCAGTTCTGGCAAACCCAGACTTTGACAAGCCCTTTGTGGTGTTCACCGATGCCTCAGACATGGGAGTGGGGGCAGTGTTAATGCAGGAGGATGAAAAGGGGGAGAGACACCCCATCGTCTACTTGAGCGAGAAGTTGCTACCCCGGGAGCAACACTACGCGGCCATCGAGAAGGAGTGCCTGGCCATGGTGTGGGCCCTCAAGAAACTAGAGCCCTATCTCTTCAGGCAACACTTCACCGTCTACACCGACCCCTCTCCCCTGACCTGGCTGCACCAGATGAAAGGAGCCAACGCCAAGCTCCTGAGATGGAGCCTGCTCCTGCAGGATTACGACATGGACGTGGTCCATGTGAAGGGAAGTGCCAACCTGATAGTGGATGTGCTGTCCCGGAGAAGGGGCCCCGAACTTCCCCAGGTCACTGGTCAGAGTGACCCCGCTCAGTTCAGTCTCGAAGGGGGGAGAGATCTGACGCAGGAAGGAGGGGGGAGTGTTGACCTGGGAATGTGGCCGGGGAGTTTCAATGAGACCTGAGAGCCTGTAACCTGAGCCAGGAGGGCGAGGGGGAGGTGACACCTCTGCCCAGGAATGTGATCAGAGGCTGCAGGAGGGAGCCTGCTGGGTGGGTTTAGTTTCAGTTTGGTGCTGGGGGGTGGAACGCAGGGAACCCCAGGGCTGGGGTCTAAGCTCCCTGCTCCCCCAGAAGGACTTGACTGAGGGGTCCTGGTTGTACCCACAAGCTCTGTTTTGGACTGTGTTCCTCTTGTCCAATAAACCTTCCATTTTACTGGCTGGCTGAGAGTCTCAGTGAATCCCAGGAAGAGGGGTGCAGGGCCTGGACTCCCCCACACTCCATGACAGCTGGTTCCAAAAGGGCAGCATCATCTTGTTGCTGCTTTGTCAAAGACAGCAACACACTTGGGCTAAAGGTATGATGGGATAACCTGATTTTGGCAATTAATTTATATTTAAATATTCATGGTAAATAGGCCCAATGGCCTGTGGTGGGATGTTAGATGGGGTGGGATCTGAGTTACTACAGAGAATTCTTTCCTGGGTATCTGGCTGGTGAATCTTGCCCATATGCTCAGGGTTCAGCTGATCGCCATATTTGGGGTCGGGAAGGAATTTTCCTCCAGGGCAGACTGGAAGAGGCCCCGGGGGTTTCTCGCCTTCCTCTGCAGTGTGGGGCACGGATCACTTGCTGGAGGATTCTCTGCACCTTGAAGTCTTTAAACCATGATTTGAAGACTTCAATAGCTCAGACATAGGTGAGAGGTTTATCGCAGGAGTGGGTGGGTGAGATTCTGTGGCCTGCGTTGTGCAGGAGGTCGGACTAGATGATCATGATGGTCCCTTCTGACCTTAATATCTATAAAGGTACCATCAGGACACAATGTGTTGCCAGCTAAGCAAATGTAACTGCCACATTTTCACAATTTGAGTAAATGTGCAAGCAGCAAAAAGAATGGGAAAGTCTTCTGTCTTTACCCATTCTGGGCACATGGCCAAAAAGTAATAAAAGCAGGTTTGTTTTTAAACATGTTACAAACGCATAACATCAGCAGCATGGGATTTGTTTTAGCCATAAAGTGAGTTCTTAGTTTTAACATCTTTATTTAACTGCAATTTTTGTAATATTCAATTGTATCAAACTTCTAAATCCCAATTTTGGGATAAGAAACCTACAAACCTTAAAATATAATCAAGTACCTTCCCCCTTCCCTGTTTTTGTTTGTAATTGTGATTTTTATGAACCAGTGGCTGATCCTACATGGAATAGGTCCATAAGAAAGGATTATGTTGCAATAATTGGGCCTGCACAATTTGAGTACATTTGAGTTCAGCTGTAAAAAGTGAATGAAAGTTAATAAAAAAAAGTTAATAAAATGTCACACTAACCTTATAACATTGCAGATGACACTAGACTGGGAGGAGAGGTAGATATGCTGGAGGGTAGGGATAGGACACAGAGGGACCTAGACAAATTAGAGGATTGGGCCAAAAGAAATCTGATGAGGTTCAACAAGGACAAGTGCAGAGTTCTGCACTTAGGACAGAAGAATCCCATGCATCGCTACAGACTAGGGACTGAATGGCTCGGCAGCAGTTCTGCAGAAAAGGTCCGAATGGTTACAGTGGACGAGAAGCTGGATATGAGTCAGCAGTGTGCCCTTGTTGCCAAGAAGGCTAACATCATATTGGGCTACATTAGTAGGAGCATTGCCAGCAGATCAAGGGAAGTGATCTATCATGATCCAGCTTCTCGTCCACTGTAATCCCCAAATCCTTTTCTGTAGAACTGTCGTTTAGCCAGTCGGTCCCCAGCCTGTAGCCATGCATGGGATTCTTCCGTCCTAAGTGCAGGACTCTGCACTTGTCCTTGTTGAACCTCATCAGATTTCTTTTGGCCCAATCCTCCAATTTGTCTAGGTCCCTCTGGACCCTATCCCTACCCTCCAGCATATCCACCTCTCCCCGCATCTTAGTGTCATCTGCAAACTTGCTGAGGGTGCAATCTAGCCCACCCTCCAGATCATTAATGAAGATATTGAACAAAACCAGCCCCAGGACCGACCGCTTGAGCACTCCTCTTGATACCAGCAGCCAACTAGACATTGAGCCATTGATCACTACCCACTGAGCCCGATGATCTAGCCAGCTTTCTATCCACCTTCTAGTCCATTCATCCAATCCATACTTCTTTAACTTTGCTGGCAAGAATACCGTGGGAGACCTTATCAAAAGCTTTGCTAAAGTCAAGGTATATCACATCCACCACTTTCCCCATATCCAGGGAGCCAGTTATCTCATCATAGAAGGCAATCAGGTTGGTCAGGCATGACTTTCCCTTGGTGAATCCATGTTGACTGTTCCTGATCACCTTCCTCTCCTCCAAGTGCTTCAAAATGGATTCCTTGAGGACCTGCTCCATGATTTTTCCAGGGACTGAGGTGAGGCTGACTGGCCTGTAGTTCCCCCAGATTCTCCTTCTTCCCTTTTTTAAAGATGGGCACTACATTAGCCTTTTTCCAATCATCCAGGTCCTCCCTGTATCACCACAAGTTTTCAAAGATAATGGCCAGTGGCTCTGCAACCACATCAGCCAACTCCTTCAGCACCCTCAGATGCAGTGCATATGGCCTCATGCATGTCCAACTTTTCTAAATAGTCCTTAACTTGTTCTTTCACCCCTGAGGGCTGCTCGCCTCCTCCCCATAGTGTGCTGCTCAGTGCAGCAGTCTGGGAGCTGACCTTGTCTGTAAAGACCGAGGCAAAGAAAGCATTGAGTACTTCAGCTTTTTCCACATCATCTGTCAGCCATCCCCTGGGTGCAGGTGCTCTCAGCATGGCTTCATCCCTTGGGCGCCAGCAATTTCATCTCACGGTCACGCTCCAGCTCCCCTCCACAACCTCAGCCAAGGAGCCGAGCCCCCAGGGAGTGGCACAGCACAGCTAATGTTCCCATGATCTTTTGAAGTGCGGGAGCGGGAGGATGTTAGGCCAGGAAACCACGGACCTTTAGCATGCACCATCCTCTGTCTGACTCATCTGGTTTCTATAGGCCCCTAACCACTGTAGGAGGCAGGCAACAAGAGAGCACTGACCATTGTCTTGGAAAGTTTAATTGGATGTGGGCCAAATTCTCTGCTGACAGCATCCCTGCAGGACTGCACCAGGTCTGTCCTCCAGCAAAGCGTGACAGGCCCAGGGGCTGTGAGTCTGTTAGAGCCATAAACTAGATAGGCTTGGTCCTTACCTCGAGCTGAAGCAACCAATGCTTTTAGCTCTGGCGGTTCCCTGTTTTAATCGCTGGAGTATCAGCCAAGATGGCGACATCACATGAATGTCAGTGGTGAGAAGTGCGTTCAGTCCTCCTGAGCCCTGAGGGACAGGAGTTCCGCTCCTTTAGCCCATCTCCAGTCCAGGGCCAGCGGCTCACCCACATCACCGGGGGTGCCCACTAGGAGGTGGAATTAGAGCCGTAGCCAGCAGAGAAACTCCTAAGCAGCAGCCCCAGCCCTGCTCCTCTCCCAACAGCCTCTGGAAATGCGATTGCCACTTGCTTGAGTTTGTCCGAAGGAATTAGTACACACGGCACGACACCGTGGCGTTTTCATGGCACTGGTGTTGTGGCACATCGTGAGGCCATGTAGTTACCTGCTCTCAAAATGTTGCAGTGGGCATCATTAAATACCTGCCATTGACAGCCACTGCAGCTGGCGTTACTGTGGCATTGGCAGGGTTGCCTGTTATAAATTCATGAAATACCAGGGTGTTGCCGGCACCCAGTGCCGAGAGGCTGAACAACAGCTTGAGTTGGTTCGTTACCCAGTGTGCTACACCCAATAATCACAACGGGGTGGAGAAGCAGAAAAGTTTATTTGCAGCTGCAAAAAGGTACAGAGAGAATAAAATCTCAAATCCTGCACAACAGAGCAGGAAGTTACACAGGCTTTTATACATCCTTTTTCCCAGCATACTTATCCAATAGCAAGCTGCTCCAAGTATCCATATAGCCAGCCAATCCAGTTCCCAGCTAGTTCCCTGATTCTCTGTATCATTTGTTAAACTATACATAAAGCTGCTTTATTCAGCATTGTTCTTCCATATCTCCCCTGTTTGGCCTTGCTTAGTTTCAGGCAGTCTGACTCTGCAACATACTGTTGCAGATTCTCAGCATAACTGCTGTGTGTGCCTCCAGGCGGGGGGGCCAAGGACACTTGGGCCTAGCACGCAGAGCTGCTGCGAGTGCCTCCAGGCAGGAGGAGGGGGGCCAAGGACACCGGGGCCTAGTGCGAGGGGGCTTCATCGACACTCATGGTCTTCCATCCCCTCGAGTTACCTAGTGGCCATGCCCCAGTGTTCCCAACAAGGGGGTAGTTTTAATTCTGCCTCTGTTCTCCCTGCTATAAACCACGGGCAGCTCCATCTTAGGGCAAGACAAATGCTGCTGGTGTCGGGGTGATGGCTGTGTGTAGTAATGTGCCATGATACCATTATGCCACGACTTGCCATGCTGCACTGCAATGCAGTGAAGTTCTGCAGACCCCAGGAGTTATTTCAGGCCCATTTGCATCTCATGTGTTATGTGAGCTGGCCCAGTAACCATGTGAGCAACAGGAAGCAGGCCGGGCAGCAAGGCCATCAACAGAATGGAAACGGCTCTAAGCTAGCTGCATCCTGGGAAGGCCAGAGTCTCACCGACTCCCTTGCAGTGTGAGGTCGCTGTAGTGTGTAGGAGCAGGCTCACAGCCTAGTGTGAAACACAGTGGGATGCTACCCTATTTTTCTACACTACAGACATAGTGCTGGACAGGGAGTCCACAAACAGCCACTGGGCCTTCCAGCCAAACATGTAGTCACTGGAGACCCTTCATGCCAAAGCACAGGCCTCGCTTGGCTGAAGCCCCATTAGCTGTTGGAGCTTCAGGTTATAGTCTCAAGAGGCCGCCAGCCTCGGGGCTGGGACAGCCGCCCGCACTGCTCAGGGCTGGCTCTGGCCACAGAGGACAGCACTGGCCCACAGCGCCTGGCCGCCGGCGGGGGACCACTCAGCCGGACTCCAGCGGGTGGAAGGATCCAGCCACTTCCCTGAGCTCCATGCAGCAGCTAAGTCCAAAGTTTCCGGAAGGTACCTGCCTGTAGGGAGCCAGGGCGGCTTCCCTCCGAATCGGAGGGTACAGAGCCACCCCCTCAGCCTGAGTGGGGGGGGCCAGGCCAAGCTTACACCGATCCCCGGGAGGGGCGGGGGGGACAGGAAGGACAAAGGGCAGGGTCCTGGGCCCAGCGCGGGCAGCACCAGGGAGGGTGACAGACCCAAGCTGCTGGCGGCTCCCTCGCGATCCTGCTGCCGACCCCGGGGAGGCCCTGGGCCAGGAGGAACCGGACCGGGAGGAAGGCCCGTGGCGACCAGGACTGCCAGCCGCCGAGTACCTGGAGGACCCGGAGGGCCCCGGCTGTAGCCCGGGCCAGCGTGAGCCCGAGACAGACAGGGAGCTGGAGCTGCCAGCAGCTGGATACGCGGACGAGCCGGAGGGACCAGAGAGGCCCGCTTGAGAGACCGGGGAGGAAGTAGCCTGGGGCAGAACTGCACCGTGGGGTGGGTGTGTTTGGTCAGCGGGCGCGGACGGCCCCCCCACTGACCGAGCTGCGGGACCTTCGGCTCCCGCCACTGCCAGGGCCCTGGGCTGGAATGCAGTGGAGTTGGGTGGGCCTGCGTTCCCCTACCCAGGGCCAGCCCGCCTCGGGTAGCAAAACTGTGCACTACCAACCCGTGCCGGCGCTCCCCTGCCTGAGGGGCGCCCTGCAGACTCGTGCCGGTCCCCGGTCTGAGGGGCGCCCTGCAGACTCGTACCGGTGCTCCCCGGTCTGAGGGGTGCCCTGCAGACTCGTGCCGGTCCCCGGTCTGAGGGGCGCCCTGCAGACTCGTACCGGTCCCCGGTCTGAGGGGCGCCCTGCAGACTCGTGCTGGTCCCCGGTCTGAGGGGCGCCCTGCAGACTCGTGCCGGTCCCCGGTCTGAGGGGCGCCCTGCAGACTCGTACCGTCGCTCCCCGGTCTGAGGGGCACCCTGCAGACTCGTACCGGTCCCCGGTCTGAGGGGCACCCTGCAGACTTGTACCGGCGCTCCCCGGTCTGAGGGGTGCCCTGCAGACTCGTGCCGGTCCCCGGTCTGAGGCGCCCTGCAGACTCGTGCCGGTCCCCGGTCTGAGGGGCGCCCTGCAGACTCGTACCGGCGCTCCCCGGTCTGAGGGGCGCCCTGCAGACTCGTGCCGGTCCCCGGTCTGAGGGGCGCCCTGCAGACTCGTACCGGTCCCCGGTCTGAGGGGCGCCCTGCAGACTCGTACCGGCGCTCCCCGGTCTGAGGGGCGCCCTGCAGACTCGTGCCGGTCCCCGGTCTGAGGGGCGCCCTGCAGACTTGTGCCGGTCCCCGGTCTGAGGGGCGCCCTGCAGACTCTGGCCGGCTCTCCCCGGTCTGAGGGGCGCCCTGCAGACTCGTGCCGGTCCCCGGTCTGAGGGGCGCCCTGCAGACTCGTACCGGCGCTCCCTGGTCTGAGGGGCGCCCTGCAGACTCGTGCCGGTCCCCGGTCTGTGGGGCGCCCTGCAGACTCGTACCGGTCCCCAGTCTGACGGGTGCGCCGCAGACTCGTACCGGCGCTCCCCGGTCTGAGGGGCGCCCTGCAGACTCGTACAGTCGCTCCCCGGTCTGAGGGGCGCCCTGCAGACTCGTGCCGGTCCCCGGTCTGAGGGGCGCCCTGCAGACTCGTACCGGTCCCCAGTCTGAGGGGTGCGCCGCAGACTCTGGCCAGCACACCTTTCCCGCTAACTCCCCAGTGCCCGAAAGGTGTGACGAAGGCCCGCCAGTGGGACCATAGCTCTCCATCGCCCCCAGGGGCTTGGGGGACCGATTGAAACCTGTCACAGTGCCATAATCGGGGTAGGGTGCCATCCCCATCCCATTAGGCTCCCTGTGTTATTGACTCACCAGTCCCTTTACAGAGGCAAAATATCCCAACCAGTGGTTTGTCCTGAGATTTTATTGATGCAAATAATTCAGCTCAGGAAGTTTATCAGCCCTTTTCCTCCGATGCCGCCTTGGCTTCGGAAATCACTTCCCCAGCTGCGGCCAGCCAGCCCTTAGAGTCATGCAGCCGAGCATGGGGTCAAGGCTCTGACACGCTGCAACCACTGTGCTCGTCAGGAGCACACATGCTGTACCACAGCCAGCCCTGGAGTCAGCCCTGTTTCCCCCAGCCATCAAGCCAGCCCCATGTTCAGCCTTCCCAGAGCCCTGGCCGTGATGTTTGGCCCCAGCATACCTTTGTGGGTTTATGGGCTGGCTCCAGTCCAGAAGCACAAGCCGTGAAGTATGAACTGGCTTTCTGTCTTCACACAGGGAA
The DNA here is from genome assembly GCF_965140235.1 of Caretta caretta. Classification (NCBI taxonomy): domain Eukaryota; kingdom Metazoa; phylum Chordata; order Testudines; family Cheloniidae; genus Caretta; species Caretta caretta. The sequence continues at coordinate 1,019,754 of NC_134223.1, forward strand.
CCACGCTGGCATAGATTGAGAACAAACAAGGAAGCCGCAGAGCCTGGAGCCAAGGGCTTGCTCTGCTCAGGAGACGCCAGGAACCCCTGCCAGCATGTGGTTTCAGCTTCTTTATTTGCAGAGTCACAGAACATGTCCCAGCCAGGTTGTTAGGCTATCTTGATAATACCCCTTTGGCAGGCACAGCGAGAGACAGCCCCTGCCCCTCGAGTTTGCAGCTTACAAATTGACAAGCCAGCCAAAGGCTGGGGGAGGGCAACAGGGACAGAACAGGGAATTCACTCAGCTAGGGCTGCCAACTTTCTATTCACAGAAAACCAAACACCCTTGCCCTGCCCCGCCCCTCCCCCCAAACCCCTCCCCTGCCCATTCTCTGTGGCTCTGCCCCTTCTCACTCCATCACACACACACACCCATCGCTCGCTCTCCCCACCCTCACTCACTCGCTCATTTTCACCGAGCTGGGGCAGGGAGTGGGATGTGGGAGCGGGTGAGGGCTCCGGCTGGGGGTGTGGCCTCCAGGTGGGACCAGAAATGAGGAGTTCAGAGTGCGGGAGGGGGCTCTGGGCTGGGGGTGGAGCTGAGGGGTTCGGTGTATGGGAGAGGGCTCCAGGCTGAGGCGGTGGGTTGGAGTATGGGAGGGGGTACACCTGCACCCCCAACCCAAAGCAATCAGTGCCCTTGGGTTGCCAGGAGGGTGGGTGCCAGATCCAGTGGCAGATGAAGCCCAACCGGGAAGTCAGCATGAAGGCAGGAAGCTGCAGAAGCAGAGGAAAGAACTGTGCAGTCCCTCTTCAGTGGCTGGAGCAGTGGTTCTCAATCAGGGGTACGTGTACCCCTGATGTATGCAGAGGTCTTCCAGGGGGCACATCAACTCATCTAGCTATTTGCCTAGTTTTACAAGAAGCAACATAAAAAGCACTAGCGAAGTCAGTACAAACTAAAATTTCATGCAGACAATGATTTGTTTATGCTGCTCTTTATACCATACACTGAAATGTAAGTAAGATATTAATATTACAATCGATTTATTTTATAATTACATGGTAAAAATGAGAAAGGAAGCCATTTGTCAGTAACAGTGTGTTGTTGCACTTGTATTGTTATGTCTGATTTTGTAAGCGAGTAATTTTTAAGTGAGGTGAAACTTGGGGTATGCAAGACATATCCACCTCCTGAATGGGGGACAGTCATCTGGAAAGGCTGAGAACCACTGGGCTTGAGCATGGAGGAAAGGCCATTTTTAAAAAAGGGAAGAAGGATTATCCTCGGAACTACAGGCCGGTCAGCCTCACCTCAGCCCCTGGAAAAATCATGGAGCAGGTCCTCAAGGAATCAATTCTGAAGTACTTAGAGGAGAGGAAAGTGATCAGGAACAGTCAGCATGGATTCACCAAGGGAAAGTCATGCCTGACTAATCTAATTGCCTTCTATGATGAGATAACTGGTTCTGTGGATGAAGGGAAAGCAGTGGACGTGTTATTCCTCGACTTTAGCAAAGCTTTTGACACGGTCTCCCACAGTATTCTTGTCAGCAAGTTAAAGAAGTATGGGCTGGATGGATGCACTACAAGGTGGGTAGAAAGATGGCTAGATTGTCGGGCTCAACAGGTAGTGATCAATGGCTCCATGTCTAGTTGGCAGCCGGTATCTAGCGGAGTGCCCCAAGGATTGGTCCTGGGGCCGGTTTTGTTCAATATCTTCATTAATGATCTGGAGGATAGTGTGGATTGCACCCTCAGCAAGTTTGCGGATGGCAATAAACTGGGAGGAGTGGTAGATACGCTGGAGGGTAGGGCTAGGATACAGAGGGACCTAGACAAATTGGAGGATTGGGCCAAAAGAAATCTGATGAGGTTCAACAAGGACAAGTGCAGAGTCCTGCACTTAGGACGGAAGAATCCAATGCACCGCTACAGACTAGGGACCGAATGGCTCGGCAGCAGTTCTGCAGAGAAGGACCTAGGGGTGACAGTGGACGAGAAGCTGGATATAAGTCAACAGTGTGCCCTTCTTGCCAAGAAGGCCAATGGCATTTTGGGATGTATAAGTAGGGGCATAGCCAGCAGATCGAGGGACATGATCGTCCCCCTCTATTCGACACTGGTGAGGCCTCATCTAGAGTAGTGTGTCCAGTTTTGGGCCCCACACTACAAGAAGGATGTGGAAAAATTGGAGAGAGTCCAGCGAAGGGCAACAAAAATGATTAGGGGACTGGAACACATGAGTTATCAGGAGAGGCTGAGGGAATTGGGATTGTTTAGTCTACGGAAGAGAAGAATGAGCGGGAATTTGATAGCTGCTTTTAACTACCTGAAAGGTGGATCCAAAGAGGATGGATCTAGACTATTCTCAGTGATAGCAGATGACAGGACAAGGAGTAATGGTCTCAAGTTGCAGTGCGGGAGGTTTAGGTTGGATATTAGGAAAAACTCTTTCACTAGGAGGGTGGTGAAACACTGGAATGCGTTACCTAGGGAGGTGGTGGAATCCCCTTCCTTAGAAGTTTTTAAGCTCAGGCTTGACAAAGCCCTAGCTGGGATGATTTAGTTGGGATTGGTCCTGCTCTGGGCAGGGGGTTGGACTAGATGGCCTCCAGAGATCCCTTCCAACTCTGTTATTCTATGATTCTATGATTCTATGATAGAGTCAGCCCAGGGAGGGGCTGTGAGAAGGGGCCTGCAGGAAGGCCCAGCTAGCAAGAAGTCCAGGGAAGCAGCAAGGAGCTGGAGGGAGCAGAGCTAAGCTGCTCATAGAATCATAGAATATCAGGTTGGAAGGGACCTCAGGAGGTAATCTAGTCCCACCCCCTGCTCAAAGCAGGACCAAGCCCCACCTAAATCATCCCAGCCAGGGCTTTGTCAATCCAGGCCTTAAAAACCTCTAAAGGAAGGAGATTCCACCACCTCCCTATTTAACCCATTCCAGTGCTTCACCAGCCTCCTAGTGAAATAGTGTTTCCTAATATCCAATCTAGACCTCCCCCACTGCAACTTGAGATCATTGCTTCTGGTTCTGTCATCTGCCACCACTGAGAACAGCCGAGCTCCATCCTCTTTGGACCCCCCTTCAGATAGTTGAAAGCAGCTATCAAATCCCCCCTCACTCGTCTCTTCTGCAGACTAAATAATCCCAGTTCCCTCAGCCTCTCCTCGTAACTCATGTGCCCCAGCCCCCTAATCATTTTCATTGCCCTCCGTTGGACTCTCTCCAATTTGTTCACATCCCTTCTGTAGTGGGGGGACCAAAACTGGACGCAATACTCCAGGTGTGGCCTCACCAGTGCCGAATAGCGGGGAATAATCACTTCCCTCGATCTGCTGGCAATGCTCCTACTAATACAGCCCAATATGCCATTGGCCTTCTGGGCAACAAGGGCACAGTTCTGACTCATATCCAACTTCTCGTCCACTGTAATCCCCAGATCCTTTTCTGCAGAATTGCTGCTTAGCCAGCCGGTCCCAAAGCCTGTAGCGTTGCATGGAATTCTTCCTTCCTAAGTGCAGAACTCTACACTTCTCCTTGTTGAGCCTCATCTGATTTCTTTTGGCCCAGTCCTCCAATTTGGCTAGGTCACTCTGGACCCTATCCCTACCCTCCAGCATATCTACCTCTCCCCTGAGCTTAGTGTCATCTGCAAACTTGTTCAGGTTGCAATCCATCCCATCATCCAGATCACTGATAAAGATGTTGAACAAAACCAGCCCGAGGACCGACCCCTGGGGCAATCTGCTTGATATCTGCCAACTAGACAACGAGCCACTATCCGTTGAGCCCAACAATGTAGCCAGCTTTCTATCCATCTTATAGTCCATTCATCCAATTCATACTTTTTTAACTGGCAGGCAAGAATACTGTGGGAGACCTTATCAAAAACTTTGCTAAAGTCAAGATATATCGCATCTACCGCTTTCCCCATATCCAGGGAGCCAGTTATCTCATCATAGAAGGTAATCAGGTTGGTCAAGCACGACTTGCCCTTGGGGAATCCATGTTGACTGTTCCTGATCACTTTCCTCTCTTCCAAGTGCTTCAAAATGGATTCCTTGAGGACCTGCTTCATGATTTTTCTGGGGACTGAGGTGAGGCTGTAGTTTCCCAGGTTGTCTTTCTTCCCTTTCTTAAAGATGGGCACTACATTAGCCTTTTTCCTACTGTCCAGGACCTCCCCCGATCACCACGAGTTTTCAAAGATAATGGCCAATGGCTCCCTCAGCCAACTCCCTCAGCACCCTTGGATGCATTAGATCAGACCCATGGATTAGTACACATCCAGCTTTTCTAAATAGTCCCGAACCACTTCTTTCTCCACAGAGGGCTGGTCACCTCCTCCCCATGCTGTGCTGCCCCGTGCAGCAGTCTGGGAGCTGACCTTGTTCGTGAAGACCAAGGCAAAAAAAGTACTTCAGCTTTTTCCACATCCTCTGTCACTAGGTTGCCTCCCCCATTCAGTCAGGGGCCCACACGTTCCCTGACCTTCTTCTTGTTGCTAACATACCTGTAGAAACCCTTCTTGTTACCCTTCTCGTCCCTTGCTAGCTGCAACTCCAGTTGTGCCTTGGCCTTCCTGATTATACTCCTGCATGCTCGAGCAATATCTTTATACTCCAGCAGAGAGCAACAAAAATGATTAGGGGACTGGAACACATGACTTATGAGGAGAGGCTGAGGGAACTGGGATTGTTTAGTCTGCGGAAGCGAAGAGTGAGGGGGGATTTGATAGCTGCTTTCAACTACCTGAAAGGGGGTTCCAAAGAGGATAGATCTAGACTGTTCTCAGTGGTAGCGGATGACAGAACAAGGAGTAATGGTCTCAAGTTGCAGTGGGGGAGGTTTAGGTTGGATATTAGGGAAAAACTTTTTCACTAGGAGGGTGGTGAAGCACTGGAATGGGTTATCTAGAGAAGTGGTGGAATCTCCTTCCTTAGAGGTTTTTAAGGTCAGGCTTGACAAAGCCCTGGCTGAGATTATTTAGTTGGGGATTGGTCCTGCTTTGAGCAGGGGGTTGGACTAGATGACCTCCTGAGGTCCCTTCTAACACTGATATTCTCTGATAGAATCATAGAATCATAGAATCATAGAATATAAGGGTTGGAAGGGACCCCAGAAGGTCATCTAGTCCAACCCCCTGCTCGAAGCAGGACCAATTCCCAGTTAAATCATCCCAGCCAGGGCTTTGTCAAGCCTGACCTTAAAAACCTCTAAGGAAGGAGATTCTACCACCTCCCTAGGTAACGCATTCCAGTGTTTCACCACCCTCTTAGTGAAAAAGTTTTTCCTAATATCCAACCTAAACCTCCCCCACTGCAGCTTGAGACCATTACTCCTCGTTCTGTCATCTGATACCATTGAGAACAGTCTAGAGCCATCCTCTTTGGAACCCCCTTTCAGGTAGTTGAAAGCAGCTATCAAATCCCCCCTCATTCTTCTCTTCTGCAGGCTAAACAATCCCAGCTCCCTCAGCCTCTCCTCATAACTCATGTGTTCCAGACCCCTAATCATTTTTGTTGCCCTTCGCTGGACTCTCTCCAATTTATCCACATCCTTCTTGAAGTGTGGGGCCCAAAACTGGACACAGTACTCCAGATGAGGCCTCACCAATGTCGAAGAGAGGGGAACGATCACGTCCCTCGATCTGCTCGCTATGCCCCTACTTATACATCCCAAAATGCCATTGGCCTTCTTGGCAACAAGGGCACACTGCTGACTCATATCCAGCTTCTCGTCCACTGTCACCCCTAGGTCCTTTTCCGCAGAACTGCTGCCTAGCCATTCGGTCCCTAGTCTGTAGCTGTGCATTGGGTTCTTCCGACCTAAGTGGAGGACCCTGCACTTATCCTTATTGAACCTCATCAGATTTCTTTTGGCCCAATCCTCCAATTTGTCTAGGTCCTTCTGTATCCTATCCCTCCCCTCCAGCATATCTACCACTCCTCCCAGTTTAGTATCATCCGCAAATTTGCTGAGAGTGCAATCCACACCATCCTCCAGATCATTTATGAAGATATTGAACAAAACCGGCCCCAGGAGCGACCCTTGGGGCACTCCACTTGATACCGGCTGCCAACTAGACATGGAGCCATTGATAACTACCCGTTGAGCCCGACAATCTAGCCAGCTTTCTACCCACCTTGTAGTGCATTCATCCAGCCCATACTTCCTTAACTTGCTGACAAGAATACTGTGGGAGACCGTGTCAAAAGCTTTGCTAAAGTCAAGAAACAATACATCCACTGCTTTCCCTTCATCCACAGAACCAGTAATCTCATCATAGAAGGCGATTAGATTAGTCAGGCATGACCTTCCCTTGGTGAATCCATGCTGGCTGTTCCTGATCACTTTCCTCTCATGCAAGTGCTTCAGGATTGATTCTTTGAGGACCTGCTCCATGATTTTTCCAGGGACTGAAGTGAGGCTGACTGGCCTGTAGTTCCCAGGATCCTCCTTCTTCCCTTTTTTAAAGATTGGCACTACATTAGCCTTTTTCCAGTCATCCGGGACTTCCCCGGTTCGCCACGAGTTTTCAAAGATAATGGCCAATGGCTCTGCAATCACAGCCGCCAGTTCCTTCAGCACTCTCGGATGCAACTCGTCCGGCCCCATGGACTTGTGCACGTCCAGCTTTTCTAAATAGTCCCTAACCACCTCTATCTCCACAGAGGGCTGGCCATCTCTTCCCCATTTTGTGATGCCCAGCGTAGCAGTCTGGGAGCTAACCTTGTTAGTGAAAACAGAGTGATTCTATGTTAATATGATGAAGTCATATTATGAAAGGGGGAATGTGGTGTTAGCTGTGTGTGGACATTGGGAGAAGCAGGGAGATGACCCTTTAGTAGATCTATTCCCTGTGATACAGCCTGGCCAGAGGGCAGCAGGAGAGTGTTTTTTTGTTTTTTGTTTTTTGAAGCAGAAAAGAATTTTATTTGTGTAACACTTACAAGAATCACCAAAAAGGATAAAGCAAAACTATGCAACAAAACAAAAGCAAACACAAGGTATAACACAGCAGCCTTCAGGAGGGAGAAGTGTTCAGGCTAGCCTGGGCCCAGAGCTGGGGGGCTTCCTCGACACTTGTGGTCTTCCACCCTCCTGAGTTACCTGGTGGCCTAGAGCGGGGGGGCTTCCTCGACACTCATGGTCTTCCACCCCCTCGAGTTACCTAGTGCCATGCCCAGTGTCACCGATTATCCCTCTCCTGAGAGTGCCCGACAAGATGGGCACGGCTGCGGGGTGACGGTTTAGGGGTGGGGGGGGGACGTACACCCAAGTGTGATAGGACCCCTCCTAGGTGACAGTGATGATGGTATCCACAGCGGCAAACGGCTGGGGCTGGGGTCTCTTGCTCTTCCCCTCAATCAAAGGGTCAGACGGAGGGAACCGGACGGGGTCACCGAGCAGAGAACCTCGGACAGTGCCCACCGCTCCTCGAAGGTGTCAAGGGAGTCGGTGGACGCGCCCAGAGAAATTCCGCCCGTATACGTGAATGTACTGAGGATCGGAAAACGGCCCTACAATCGCAGGACGCTTCATTAGCCAACCTCCCCTCTCTGGTTTTATAAATGGCTGTTTTAGTTAGGGCTAGGAGGAGGTTAACCAGGAGATCTTGCGATTTTGTAGGGGGCCATGGATGGGGAGTGTGTAGATAAAAAGGTGAGGGGAAAAGTGTAGCCAAAAGCGTAATAAAATATTCGTGAGGAGCCGGAAAAGGGGCTCAGTCTGGCACACACTAAATATACGTGCGCCAGGGTTTCCCTCACATTGCAAAAAGGGCAAGTATCTGGGATGGGGGTGAAACGCGTCAAAAACATGCCTGTTCTCACAGCTCAGTGAAGGAGCCACCAACTGATGTCCCTGACGGGCCTCAGGACCAAGGTGGAATACAGGCTGGCCCACCGGGGTTGCTCACCCTCTAAAGGTGGCAGGAGGTCCCGCCACTTTGTATCGGGGCGGGATACCAGGGTGTGGGAGTGAAGGGTATGAAGCGTAAATGTGTATAGATATTTCCGTGGCACAATTTGGAAGTTGACCGGCTGCAGTTCATGCAGCCGGCTCGCAGTGAAAGGGTGAGGGGTTTGTTGGGATCTACGGGGTAGGGGCCCAATTGAAAGATCTGGCGGGCCTGGGGTAGAGGGTGGGCGGGGTGCGCCCTCGTGCAGGGCTCAGTTGAGATAAGCCTGAGCAGTGGGCGTCAAGGTGGCCTTCACCTCCTGAAGTACGCGCCGGGGGGTATGAGGTCTGGAGAGCCCTATGCGCTGAGCAAGCATCAGGGGATCCAGCCAGTCTCCCTGGTCATAGTCCAGGAGGTCTCCGACTTACGTGACTTTCGCCAGGATGAAACTCTGGCACACCGAGTGGGACTCTGCCACCTGCACACGGAGCTGGGGGTTGTGTAGCAGGGGCTCCGTGAGGAGATCTGCTCCCACGGCGGCCGCCACGGACCTGGTCATTGAAAACAGTTTCCAGGTCCGGAGGAGGTCCTGGTAGAAGACTGGCAGCCCGGAGAGGTCTCGCAGAAAACCTCTCGGACAAAGATAAAAGAACTGCCAGTCGTATCGGAGGCCTTGGAAGTGGCGCAGGAAGGCATGCACCAGTATGCTCCATGTCAAACTACCTGCACTATAAAGGAGCCTCTGCAGGGTCTGGAGGTGGAAGACACAGACCTGAGTGTACAGACACTTCAGGCCCTGCCCTCCTTCCTTCAGGGGTAGATGAAGAACCCCAACAGGGGCCCAGTGCATTCCTGACCAAAAGAACTCTAGAATCAATGTCCGGAGGTGGGTCAGGAAACTCGGGGCCGGGACCAGGGTGTTGAGCCGGTACCAGAGCGTGGACAGGACTAGTTGGTTAAGCACCAGTGCTCTCCCTCGGAGGGAGAGACATCGGAGTAGCCTCGTCCATTTCCGGAGCCGCTCTATCACCCCGCCCTCTAAATTTTGCCACTTCTCTGGCGGAGAAGGGTGCGTGGCAGAAAGGTAAACGCCTAGGTAGAGCAGTGGGCCTGCACTCCACCGAATGGTCTGAAGCACAGGTGGGAGGGAGCTCACCTGCCGCCAGTCCCCCACCGCCAAGCCAGAGCTCTTGACGCAGTTGACTCAGGCGGAGGAGGCTGCCGAATAGATGGCCGGGCAAGCCTCCACTCGCGCCAAGTCGCCCTGGTCTTGGACCACGAGGAGCACGTCATAGGCCTACGCTGACAGGACCAGCCGCAGCTCCAGCTCCCGTAGCACCAACCCTGTCAACCTCCTTTGGAGGAGACAGAGGAAAGGCTCGATCGCCAGAGCGTACAGCTGGCCCGAGAGGGGGCACCCCTGCCGTACTCCTCGCCCTAAGCTGACCGGTTCGGTCAGGGTCCAGTTGAGCCTAACCAGACACTCCGCGGAAGCGTACAGCACTCGGAGAAAACTCACAAACTGAGGTCCGAATCCAAACGCCTGCAGAGTGCCCAGGAGGTACCCATGGTCTACTCTATCAAACGCCTTCTCCTGATCAAGAGACAGGAGGGTGAACGACAGACAGTCTCTACGCCCGAGTTCCAAAAGGTCTCCGACTAGAAATAGGTTGTCAAAAATGCTGCGGCCCGGGACAGTATAGGTCTGGTCTGGGTGGATCACGTCCGCCATCACGGACCCTAGCGGCAGTGAGATTGCTTTCGTTACGAATTTGTAATCCGTGCTAAGGAGCGAGACGGGACGCCAGTTTCATAAATCGCAGAGGTCCCCCTTCTTCGGCAACAAGGCGAGCACCGCTTGCCTGCACAAAAGAGGGAGGACCCTGCTCTGCAAAGACTTGGCCCAGACAGTGGCTAGGTCTGTGCCAAGGATGTCCCAGAACGCACGGTAGAACTCCACGGTCAGCCCGTCCATGCCTGGAGATTTATTGGTGGGCACGGGACGGAGGGCTTCCGAGAACTCGGCCAATGTGAGAGGCAGCTCTAGTCGGTCTCAGTCACCCACGCTGACCACGAGGAGTTCCTCCCAGAGCACCCTGCAAGCGCCAGGATCGGTTGGATCCGGGGATAAAAGGCTTGTGTAGAAGTCACGGGCCCTCCCACACATCTCCACTGGTCCCTGAGAGGGGCGCCGTCTTCTGTTAGAAGGCAGGTGACGTGTTTCTTGGCCCCCCTTGTTTTCTCCAGGGCGTAGAAGAAACGGGAGCCGTGATCCATCTCCCGAAGGAGGCAGATGCGGGATCGAACAAAGGCACCTCGGGCCCGATGGTCCTCGAGGGCCCGGAGCTCCTCCCACTTCTCCCGGCACGCTCCGCAGAGGGATGGGTCCTCGGGGCTGGCGGCCAGACGCCTCTCCATCTCTAAGACCTCCCGTTCCAACTGCTCTATTGCTGCATTTCTCCGTCGGCTGGTGCCCCGGGTGTAGTCACAGCAGAAGAGCTTGGCGCGCACCTTCCCTAGATCCCACCATCGCAGCGCCGAGGGAGAGGCGCGCCGCTGCTCTCTCCAGGCCAGCCAAAACTCCTGGAAGGACGTCACAAAGCCCTCATCCTCCAACAGGCTGTTGTTAAAGTGCCAATAGGCCAGCCCTGGCCTCTCTGCACGGAGGGAGGCCGTTATGGTGGCTAGATGATGGTCAGAAAATGGGGCCGGCTGAATGTTGGAGGAGTGGGCCTGTGAAAGATGGAAACGGGATAAATAAATACGGTCCAACTGAGAGTGGTGTGACCGATGGGCCTCCACCCGGACAAAGGTGAACGTGGAAATGTCATCTGGGTGGTGGTCATGCCAGACATCTACTAGGGAGTGATGTTCAACTATTTCTCGAAGAATGTTCACAGCGGCCGGGCTCAGCTCGGCCCCTGAGCGGTCCTGTTCCTCGAGGGTGGTGTTAAAGTCCCCTCCCAGGACTAAGCACTCGTGAGAATCTAGGGTGCTGAGGAAGTCGGACACCCACTGATAGAATTGCGGCCGCTTTGGGCTCATTGTCGGGGCATAGATGTTAACGAGGTTGACCACGAGCCCCTCCATATGGACTTGGAGATGCAGCAGGTGGCCTGGCACGGCCTCAGTGACCCCTAGCACCTCAGGCCGTAGGTTGGGGGAGAACAGGGTCACCACTCCAGCTTGTCGGATCGTGAAGTGGCTAAAGTAGACCCCGTCCCCCCACTCCAGCTGCCACCTGTCCTCGGCGGTCAGATCCGTATGGGTCTCCTGCAGGAAAACCACAGAGTACCCCCCTTCCTGAAGGTAAGAGAGCACCTGGGATCTGCGGAGAGCCATCCTACAGCCCCTGGTGTTCAAAGTTGCAATAATGAGAGGCGTCATGTGGAGGGCTGGGGGGTGGGGGTTCCTTGTTGGCGGGGGTGTTCGCAGCCCCCGGGTCTGACAGACTAAAGTCATTAGGTCCATCTCAAGCCTTGGGGTAGAAGAGGATGGCGGAGGGAAAATTGCAGCTCCTAATGGCCTGGAGGTTTTGATCAAAGTCCCCCCATAGCTGGAGAGCTAGCTGTACCCTGTTGCGGGAGCCACAGATGTCTTCTAAAAACTCTCGCAACGCTTTTCGCAGCTCATGGGGGGGTGGGGTTGCGATTTCCGGGTTATTCCCTGGTGGGGCTCTTGGTGCAGCCTCGTGGTCCACTGAGGCGGGCAGGCAGGGTGCAGACCACCGACGGGGTGTCTGACAGACTAAAGTCATTAGGTCCATCTCAAGCCTTGGGGTAGAAGAGGATGGCGGAGGGAAAATTGCAGCTCCTAATGGGTCACGGCAGGAAAATGCAAAGGCTGCTCCTGGGGGGGGGTCTGCAAAAAACAGGAAAGAAATAACCCCAGGGGCGGCAATAGCATTGCAGGAGGAGGTGGATTGGGCAGGGACAGGGGTGGGGGTGGGGGTGGGGGCGGGGGCAGAGGCGAGGCTCTGGGCTTCGGGAGGCAAGCAGCTGAGAGGTGGTGCCTCCCGAACAGATTCGAGGGTTAAGGGGGTGGGGAGGGGGCTCCCAGTGATGCTAGGCGCAGGCTCTGTGGTGGATTTGGCAGCCATGGCCTCAGGTGGTGGACCACCTTCTGCAGGGTGCTCGCCCGGGAAGGCGGTTAGGGGGAGGGAGCATGGGGAAAGGGGGACTGGGGTAAGGTTGCCCAGGTCGAGGCCAGCCGGCAGTAGCTCATTCTCTCTCTGGGTGTCCGGGGTCAAACCTAGGGCCTCGATCTCCTCATACATGGAGGAGAGGTCGTCTTCTGCCATCCCGGGGAGCTCCCCTCTGGTGCCCACTACGACGGTTGCTTCGGGGTTTGCGGGGGGCTCAGGTGATATTCGGGCAGAAGGGGCTTCCTCAGGGGTCTTGGAGGGGAGGGTCTCCCGTGGAGGGGAGATTCTACCTTCCAGTGCTATTTTGTCTTCCCCTCCTGACACCGGCGGATGGATCTCACTCGTGGGCATAGCGGAAGGCTCAGTGTCAGTGCCCCCCTTCCTGGTCTTCTGGGGGGCCTCCGCATCAGACGGGTGCAGCGGAGCTCGAGCCTTCCGCTTGCCTCGCTTTCCCTGGACTAGGGTCCAGCCCTCCATAGCATCGTCTGGGGGCTGGTTAGCAGGGGTCGTGTCAGGGGGCAGAGACAATGGCTCAGGGGCTTGGGGGGGGAACGGTGAGGCAGCATGGGTGGGGGGCGGTTCTCCTTGGGGCGGGCCCTCTCCTATGCCCAGTAATATCTTTGCTGCACCCTCCTCCATAGGCTCTGATGGATTGTTAACAGCAAGGGCGGGGCTCCCTCGCTCGTCTGGGCGTTGTAGGGGAGATGTCTCTTGGGCCCGGGCAGGAGCAGCAGTGGATCGAGCAGGAGGAGAGGTGGTTTCAGGTACCGGGCGGCCAGGGGCGTCGGCAAAGACGGAGCCGATGTCCTGCCGGGTCTCGGGGGTCTCGGGTGCCCCTCCCCCCTGGGCCAAAGGGCAGTCTCTTCGGACATGCCCCGCTGAGCGGCAGAGGTAGCACCGGGCCTCTCCTGTGGAGTAAAAGACCCGATAGCTGGGTCCCTGGTAGGGGACTAGGAAGGACCCCTCGAGCGCCTCTCCGTCACGCGCCACTGGTGGCGGTAAAAGCTGCACTTGCTGGCGGAACGAAAGGACGTGACGGAGGGTGGGTTCCTTGCAGCCCAACGGGAGAGGGCTAATGACAGAAACGGGTTTCCCCAGGGTGGAGAGAGCGGGTAACAGGGCGGCATTGGGTAGAAAAGGAGGGACGGAGGTCAGGACTAGGCAGACGCCCAGGTCTTCTAGTGGCTCTAGGGGGACAAACACCCCCCCCCCACTGCCAAACCCTTCTCCACCGCCTCCTGGGCAGCAGCCTCCGATGCTAAGAAAAAGACGACCTTCCCGTACATTTGGGAGGCCACCACAATGGCCGTGGGTCCTACCACCCTCGCCAACTCCTGCACGTATGTCTCCACGTGGGGCGAGGTGGGCACCAGGAGGCAACGGACTCCATGCTCCCTGGTCATGGTGGGAAAGGGGCCTCGGCCACTATTGTTGGTAGCGGAGGTGGTGGGTGGGCGAGATGACGAGACGGCAGACGGGGGGGGGGGCTGCCACTGCCCGGGCATACGTCCTGGGGGCCGGGGGAGGGACGCTCGCAGAGCTGGTGGAGGGAACAGCGGGGAGGGACGCCATGGTCGATGACGAGGCCACAGCGGTGGGGGCAGCCTCTGCCATGGAGGGCTTGGTGGTTGTGGCAGGGCCCTTCCCCTTCTTCGCACCCTGGCCTTTCTGGCTAACCGGGGAGGGCTTTCCTAGAATCTGGGGGGGCGGTGGGCGTAGCATGGCAATAGTCGCCCTGGTGCCTCCTGCTGCCGATGCCCCAGCGGGGGCGGTGGCAGGTGTTTTGGCAGCAGTGGGGGGGGGAGGCTTGGGGGTTGGGCAGGGGGGTAGGTGGGGGAGGGGCAGCTGAGGTTGTTAGAGGGACCTCACCCCTCTCATTCCCCGCCATTGTGAGCAGGGAGAGACAGGGAGACACCAGAAGGAGGAGGGGGGAGGGGGAAGCAGATTAACCACTTCTCCCTGATGGGCTGCAGGCAGGGGGTGGCCAAATGGGTCGGAGTGGACAGGGGAAGGAAACAGGAGTTGGGGTCAGGTAGTAGGGGCAAACTGTGGGGTGGGCCGTCCGGGGGTGGGGAGGAATGCGGACCCACGCGCGTTTATCCAAAGAGTCTCGTTTGGTCGGCTGTTGTGTCTGGTCCGGATGATGGAATTCAAAGCAAGCAGTTGAGGCTAGAGGCAGATGGCAGGTTGCCAGCAGGGACGGACGGCGGGTGGGGGGCCCTGGCGGTTGTAGTAGCATTGGGGGGGCACCGATGGATCGGGGGGCAGCTCTGTGCCACACCCCCTGTGCCCCTACAAATGCAGTTAAGACACAGTCAAACTCCCCTATACGAAAGTATAGTTCAAAAGTTACTCAGTCTTACGGCCTCCTCCACAATGATTTGTAGCTTCCCTGGGCGATGTCTCTGTCAGCTGTCTTCTCTCCCAGTCTTTGTGGAGCATTCCGAAAAATGCCAAGCAAAGATAAGAAGACTATTAATCGTGGGTCCACAAACGAACAGCAAAACGGTTGGGTCTGGGGGCGTCCACTCCCCTCCTCCGGGGAGCGGGTCAGCAGTCCTCCCGCCCTCCTCCGGGGGTTGCAGCTGAAGCAATAGCAGCATCCAAGGGCAGGCATGGCAGGGCTGGCAGGCAAGCTGGCAGCCGACCAGCACTCGAACGGCAGCAAAAAAAAAAAACAGCAAAAAAACAAAACAAAACAAAGAAAAAGCGTCTGGCCCGGTCGCGGGGGGGGGGGGGGGGGAGGGGAGACTAAAGCAGGGGCAAAAAGCAAGGAAAGCCCAGGCCAGAGGGCAGCAGGAGAGTGCTAGAAGGGAGCCTTCTTCCCTGTAGAGGGAAGAAAGTTTGCTATAAATTAATTAAAGCACCTGAAGCCAGTCACATGATAAAAACTCCCTGCTTCAATCAGACAAGAGGAGGAGTTGAAGCAGAGTGGATTGGTGTTGGAGCAGAGAGCAGTTTGGAGGGAAGCAGAGTAGAGTTTGGAGAAGTGCTGTGGTGGGCTAAGAAGACCAAGACCCTAGGTAAAGGGACACCTGGTTTGTGCAGAGGGAGTGCAGGAAGCCCCACAAGCTGAAGGGCAGGAGTGGGAAGTAGCCCAGGGGAAGGAACTGCTAGTTCTAGTGGTTCACCGCTATCCCTAGGGCCCCTGGGCTGGGACCTGGAGTAGAGGTCGGGCCCGTGTCCCTCCCTCTCCACTCCCCTCCTCTAGGATACTAGTGGGGCAGTTAATACCCCAGTTCAGGGGCAAGAAACGGTGCCCAGAAACCCTCCCTCCCAAGAAGAGAAAGCACGAGACCCATCATAGTAGTGCCAGCAATTTGCCACATCCCTGAGACAGGAGCTAGCTCCTCCCTGGAAACAATCCCCCTCTCTGATCAGCTAACCCCCACCCAGGAAGCTGAGTTCAGAGGGGTGTTGCATTTGTACCGACAGCTGTTTTCCAACCAGCCTGGACTCACTAATCTTACTGTCCACCGGGTGGAGACAGGATCACATCTGCCTGTAAGATACTCCTGTGATGGGTTGGATCACAGAAACCCCCTTGGGGCTGCCAACTGATGTGCCAAGACTACCTCTGCCCCTGCTTTCCCTGCCAGCTTGGGACTCCAGAGCCCTGTCTGGTCGGGCCAGACATGCTTGCCGGCCACAAACACAGACCCAGGTCTGAACCACATCCCACAAACTTGCAAGCTTAACTGAAAGCAGCTTAAGAAGTGTTCCTGTCTTTAACACTCAGATGCCCAACTCCCAGTGGGGTCCAAATCGCAAATAAATCCATTTTACCCTATATAAAGCTTATTCCAGGGAAACTCATAAATTGTTCGCCCTCTATAACACTGATATGCACAGCTGTTTTCCACCCCCCCCCCCAGGTATTAATACATACTCTGGGTTAAATAATAAGTAAAAAGTGATTTTATTAAATACAGAAAGTAGGATTTAAGTGGTTCCAGATAGTAACAGACAGAACAAAGTGAATTACCAAGCAAAATAAAATAAAACACACAAGTCTATGCCTAATACAGTAAGAAAACTGAATACAGATAAAACCCCACCCTCAGAGGTGTTCCAGTAAGCTTCCTTTTGCAGACTAGTCTCCTTCTAGTCTGGGTCCATCAATACACCCCCTGTAGTTACTGTCCTCTGTCCCAGTTTCTTTCAGGTATCCTTTGGGGTGGAGAGGCTATCTCTTGAGCCAGCTGAAGACAAAGTGGAGGGGTCTCCCACAGGCTTAAATAGACATTCTCTGTAATGTGGAGACACCCTCCTCTCTCCTATGCAAAGTTGAGCTCCAAGATAGAGTTTTGTGGTCACATGGGCAAGTCATATGTCCATGAATGACTCAGTTTTTACAGGTTTCAGAGTAACAGCCGTGTTAGTCTGTATTCGCAAAAAGAAAAGGAGTACTTGTAGCACCTTAGAGACTAACCAATTTATTTGAGCATGAGCTTTCGTGAGCTACAGCTCACTTCAGCCATTGTTCACATGCTAACTTGAACATCCTCAGGTAGACTTCTTATGTGGATTGGAGCCTTCCAAGAGCCATTGTCCATTAAGTGTTTCTTGATTGGGCACTTAACTTGCACATTCCTCTCTAAAGAAGCTGACCAAATGCCTTACTAAAACCTACTTAAAATCAAACAAGTATACAGCCAATATTCATAACTTTAAGTACAAAAATGATACCTGCCTTTTGGCCTCAAGGGGATGCCAGCTACCTTCCAGTGCCTGGTGGATCAGCTACTGAGGGGGATGGAGAGTTTTGCCATGGCTTAGATTGATGACATCTGTGTCTTTAGCCAGACCTGGGAGGACCATGTGTCCCAGGTTAAACAAGAGCTGGACCGACTCCAGGAGGCTGGGCTGACCGTAAAAGCTGAGAAGTGCAAGGTGGGGATGGCCGAAGTGTCCTACTTGGGTGGAGAGCGGCTGCCTAAAGCCAGAACCAGCCAAGGTGGAGGTGATCAGAGACTGACCCACTCCCCAAACCAAAAAGCAGGTCCAAGCCTTTATTGGGATGGCGCGGGGGCGGGGAGGGGGTCATCCACAAGTGCTGTACAGACCACAGCATGCAAACCCTTGGGTAGGTTACAGAGTCCCTGTAGGCATAAGACAGAGGGGAGGATCCTGGGGTCACCAGTCACTGGGGTTCTCAGAAAGTTCGTCATTAACTGGATTGCACATGAGCGGCTAATGTTTCACTGGGCTACCAGCCTTTGCTCCTCCGGGATAGGTGGCTGCAACCTTCCGTGCCAATTGCCCATTGCTCATTCCCCTCCAGCAGGGCCAGGAATAGGACAGATGCTACACAAGAGCAGCTGCTCTGTGAGGTGCCTCGCAGGGACTCTGTCTCCATTTCAGCTTGGCTGGGCTGCCCTGCTCTCTTCCCCATTGCCTCCCATTCCCTAGGTCTGACCCCGTCTTGGATCTGCCCCACACAACTAAGCGTATGCAGATGTCCCATTTATGATCTATCTAAATGTGCAGCTACAGCAGCTCCTGTGTGTGTCAGTGATACCGAGGGGCATTGCAGCATCCTGCCCCCACTCCTCATGTCATGAGTTGGGAGCAGGAGCCAGGGCCCTCTCTACTTCCACTGGTAATGGCCACTGCCAGCTGCTGCGACTATGCACTGGAGAGATGTGGTTCTTGCTCCCTCCCTGGTATCCATGGGCCACAGACCTGCACTGCTGGAGATGCTGGGGGAATCCAGAACCTCTTATTGACAAGCCAGCTCGTGATGCAGTGTTAGCATTAAGGTGTGGCCGATCACCTCCTAGCCAAAGAATCTCCCAGCGAGGCCCAGGGGGCTCACAGTAAAGCTGAGCTAGAACCAGAGTCCTCGGCCTAAAGACCTCCTAGCTTTCGGGAAGTTTAGATCTGGAGCTGGCTCCAAATCCAAGCTCTGCTTCTTAGGCCTCTCTCCAGCTCTTAGTCACTGCATCTGTCCTCTTGCTAACACAAGCTGCTCACAGCTGTGTCCTGAGGGTGGAAGCTGCAGCCGCAGTGAACAAGACCTGCTGGGAAGGCATCTCAATGGGCATGGGAATCCTGTCAGAACTAGAGAGAGCCTTGTCTTCTGATTACTCACTCTCTGGTTCCCCTCTCATTGACCTTGCTCAGCACAGGGGCTGCTGGGGACATGGCTTTAGAAAGCTGGGGTGAAAGGTTGGTTTTTCCATAGCAGGGACTTCCACTGGAATATCTGCTCTAGAAACACCAAGATCCAAGGTGCGAAGGTTGCTTTGGATTCCAGATCAGTAGAGCAGGTCCAAACATGGAATTCCTTCACGAGGTCTCAGAGTAGCAGCCGTGTTAGTCTGTATTCGCAAAAAGAAAAGGAGGACTTGTGGCACCTTAGAGACTAACCAATTTATTTGAGCATAAGCTTTCGTGAGCTACAGCTCACTTCATCAGAGGCATTCAGTGGAAAATACAGTGGGGCGATTTATATACACAGAGAACATGAAACAATGGGTGTTACCATACACACTGTAACCAGAGTGATCAGGTAAGGTGAGCTATTACCAGCAGGAGAGCGGGGGGAGGGGGAGCAACCTTTTGTAGTGATAATCAAGGTGGGCCATTTCCAGCAGTTGACAAGAATGTCTGAAGAACAGTGTGGGGTGGGAGGGGGGGATAAACATGGGGAAATAGTTTTACTTTGTGTAATGACCCATCCACTCCCAGTCTCTGTTCAAGCCTAAGTTAACTGTATCCAGTTTGCAAATTAATTCCCATTCAGCAGTCGCTTGTTGGAGTCTGTTTTTGAAGTTTTTTTATTGAAGAATTGCCACTTTTAGGTCTGTAATCGAGTGACCAGAGAGATTGAAGTGTTCTCCGACTGGTTTTTGTGAGGAATGTTCACCAACATGAATGTTGACAAAATCGATATGTTGTGGTGAAACTTTTCAACTTAGTCAAATCAGCATTTTCCATTTGTCCTACAAGTTCCCCCCAGCACTGCCAGCACCCCCTGCTTGCTGCCCCAGGGGTAGTATTCCCTTTAGCTGCTCCCTTCTGATGACAAGGGCCCCAGTCTGCAGCCAGTGGCATGCCATGGCTGAGCAGCCATGGGAGTCGCGGGAGGCTCTGGGGGTTGGGCTGTCTAGCTGGAGCATGTTACCGTCACAATGGTCACTATCTCACCAGCCACGAAGGACGTGATGTAGTAGCCCCAGGGATGAGATACAGGCCAGGGCTAATGGACGAGGGCAGCCTTGGTGTTGCGTGCTATTCAGAGAGAGGAACTGGCAACTGCACCCACCATGATCACTTGGACTGATCCTCCTGGAACCCCCCGCCCCTTTAGTAAGGAGTTCGTACCCTTGGGCCAGTGCTGCTGACTTCTCCCGGCAGCAGGGAAAGGAAGGGGGATGCAATCCCCCAGTCACTGGTCAACTCATGGGGGAGGGGAGACAAGCGCAGTCCCCAGCAGCCAATCAGGGCAGAAGACAGCCAGGCAGATGGCAAGCCAGCTCTGACCCTGGGCAGCAGAAGGAGGCTTTGACTAGCCAGTGGCGTTGGAACAGTTTTTATACTGGGGGTGCTGAGAGCCATTGAAGCAAACTGTAAGACTTGTATATGATGGAATCTGCTGCAAGGCAGAGGATGCGACATCCCCCCCAACATCCCTCATTCCTGCACCTATGTGACTAGCCCAGCGTTCCAGGCACATGGGAGAGACCAGCTGGGAGCGGAGTGGAGAGGGGGCTCCCTGGAACTGGCCAGTGCAGCACTTCCAGGCTGCAGACAGGAAAAGACAATCTGCTGCTCCTGCCCCCAGCCCGCCAGCAACAGGAGGAGATAGCCTGGCTCTCTGGCCACCACCTGCAGCCTGCTGTCCCTGCAGCAGCCCACACTGGATCTAGGAGACCCGACCTGCTTGGAACTGAACCCGCGGGCTCCAGGCTTTAGACACAGCCCCATCCCCAAAGGGGGTGGGTGCTTAGATCGTCTCCAGAGAGCCCCAGGGAGGAGCTGCTTGCCCGCACCAGGCTCCTGACCACTTAGCCAGAAGAGGACCTTGAGCGAGTCAGATGGGCAGGTGGGGTTTAGTCTTGCACCATGAAGGCACATTGGATCTGCGACAGGGCTGTCATCTCCCTGCATTGCCAAGACCTGCACTGACCCTTCCCAGCATGACAAAGTGGTTCTAACAGCCGTGCCTCACAGGCCTGCAGCGAGTCTCCCTGGGACGTCGGAAGCACACGGAGCCGAGGGCAGACACAGGGTAGGAACACTGGGGAGAGGGTGGGCACATGAGCTTGGGTGCTTGCCAGCATGGTCATTACGGGTCAAAAGGCATGATTAATAGCACTAATCATTGACTGTTTGCACTGACTGTGGAGTTCTCTTTAATCACCCCCTCCCAGGCAGCCGAGAGCTCTTGTTTATCTTCTGTTGGCTTGTGAGAGTTTGAATGGTTTGTGAGCTCAAGCGTGGTTGCCCCTCATCTCACTGATGGCACTGCCAAGCAGCTTTATTCTTGACTGCACCAGGCACCTGCCAGCAGCCCCGTAACAGGCAACACACACTCTGGAACTGTCCAAGGATTGGGAGGCCTCCCTGTCTGCACATCAGGCAGGTGCTAAACCAGCACTGAAAGCACGTCACATTCCCATCGTCCATAAGCAAGGCATTGAAGGGAACATGGCTTGGGCTGAAGCCAGCTGACCTGCTAGCCTGAGAGGCTGGGAATGCAGTGACCTAGGTCCACCTCCCTGCAATGGCCGCTGCTGCTGTTTATCTCAGGAGCTGTGAGGCAGGTTCTGTTTGTGCTGAGCTGTTTGGCCAGCATGGAAGGGACGCCGCTGTCCCCTTTCACTGCAGCTCTCAGAGTGGCCAGTATCTTGGCTGCTGGATGAGATGAAAGCTCCACCTGGCTGTTCAGATTTCTGAGCCTCCGGCTGCTGGTATGATCAGCAGCTTGGGTAGAGCCACCAGCAGCCTTTGGGCCCATAGGTGTGGGAACTCGGGGTGCGGGGGGAGCTGCAGCACCCCCATGTTTTAGCCAGGGCTCCTGCTGGCCCTCCGTGCCTGGGTCCCACCAGGGCACAAATCCACCCCCTTCATTCTAACACGAGCACCCTGCGAGGCCTCCACAGTAACTCACCTAAATTTCCTCCACCCTGATTTCCATCTAGCCTCCCCAAAACAGATATGCAAGAACCTACACTCAAATAGCCCCAGCACACGCACAACAACCTGCCCTCCACACAGGCCCTACTGTTCACAGTGCGTTAGGTCTGTCTCCCTCTCTCTTCTTGATTCACAGAGGAAAGTCTGCTGCAGACACCAGCCAGGTGCCTGGGTCCTTACACTCAGTCTCTTAGTGCTGAGGGTGCCGGGTTCACTCCCTGTCACTGACCAAGACGATGATTGCTACTAGAAGTGAGTGCTTCTCTGGGATGCAAGCTGCCATGGTGTTCAGAGGAACTTCCTCTGTCCAGGGGAGGTAGGCTGCTGCTGTCCTACTGTCTAGTGTGTGTTATGCAGCTGCCGCTGTGGCTGTGACCCTCCTCGAGGTGACAGCAAGGGGATTTAGTCCCTCAGCTCGAGTCATAGAGACTCACACTTTTAGTTCTGGGTTCCAAACCTGGCGATGGCCAAGATGACAGTTGTTATGCATGTGTAAGGGGACTGTTGTTCCCCTACTAAAACTCAGTGGGGGTGTTTTGGTTGCTAGCTCCCAGTACAAAAAGAAAGGGGAAGGGTCGATGGGCAATCAGGACCCTGAGACTGACAGTCCCCTGGGCCAATGGGAAGAGGACAATGCTCCAGGTCAGCCTGATTGACAGGGCGGGCAGGCTAATCAGGGAGTCAGAAGGCCAGAGGGGTCCTATCCTCCAGGTGAGCTGGACTTGCTTGGGTCAGACTGAGTGGCGCTGAGCTAAGAGGAGAGCAGGGGCCCGAGCTGAGCTGGGGAGCAGAGCCGGGCCAGATCCAGAGGGGCCAGAGAATCAGCCTAGGGAGCTGGAAGCAGAGCAGAGCTGGAGCTGGAGCTGGAGCTGGGAGCCGGAGCTGGAGCTGGAGCCATCCGGAGCCAGGTGCGGGGAGCAGCTGGGGAGAGTGAGGGGGGACCCTGGGCAGTGGGCCCAGTGCAGGGAGACACCCCCGGCCAAGATGCCCTGCAGGCCAGACTGGGAGGGGGATCATAACCCCAACGGGGCAGGGGCGATGCTGGGAAGAAGGGTCCTGCCAGCTAGAGCCTGAGAGCGTGTGGCCACCGCCAGAGCAAGTGTCCAACCCGCAGCATCCCTGCAGCACAGCCAGGGCCTGGGCAGGGGCCTGGGACATGGGAGGAACAGACTGAACTGCCCTGACGTGCCAGAGACGCTGTTTGTGCTGTTCCCAGGCCACAGAGCGGGGTGATGTGTTTTCCTTTAACCTGTCCCATTTTTTCCTTATTTTTTTTAATTGGTTGGTGTTTAATAAATTGTATTTGCCTTTAACTGTATGTAATGATCAGTGGGTCAGGGAAACATCCAGAGCAGAGAGAGCACCTTGGAGTGGGAACACCCTAGCCCCTGCCCTACATGACCATGACAAGGTTGGGGATCGAGCCCCTGCTCAGGAATCCTGGGCCCAGCCTTGTTGGGGTTATGAGGACTCTGCCACACAGGAGAGTGGAAGGGGAGCCCTCGAGGTCAGGCAGGCCTCTGGGTAAAGGAAGTGGGAGTGAGGACTCAGATCCTTTCGCTAGCCCACTTCACCAGGGTAGTGTATAAGCCAGGAAAGTTCCCCACAATAGTGGGACCATTCCCTCGCTTACATAATTGGCGGCACGAACAGGATCCTATCCACAGGGTCCACCCCATTGGTTTACTGGTCCAGCACTGTCCAGGCCTTGTCAAGAATCCTACCATGACAGGAATTGAAGAACTACGGGCCTCCAGTTTGCTGAACTTCAGCGCAGATTATCAGACCAAGCTGAGGCATTACAACAAGCTAGAACAGAACAGAGAGAAGCCTTATCACTGGCTAAGGCAGTAATAGACCAACAGGCAGCAGAAACTAAGAAACTCCCTACTATTTATGTCCCACGGGAACAGAAGGTCACAGAGTTTGGTGGTCTCCCGACTAGACCAGGAGACGTTATGGTAGAGGAGTGGGTCAAGTCTGTGAAGGCAGCTTTGCCTGTGCTAAGATTACCTGAAGAAGATTGTGTGGACTTCATAGAGGAACACCTCAATGGCCAGGCCAAGGCCACAGTAAAGTTCATGGCAATGGCAGACAAGAAAGATCTGGAAAAGTTATTTGAACTCCTAGAAGTGTATGGAGACAAGGTACCTACTGGAACCTGACTAAGGGAGTTCTTTAAGAGAAAGCAGGAGCCTTGTGAAACTGTCCAGGCATATGTGTATGACGTCCAGGAGAGAATGAGCAAAGTGGAGCAGTGAGACCCTCAATGAATTCCAGACCCAGATACGTTTCTGAGAGAGCAGTTGGTGCTGGGGCTCTGGGATGATTCCCTCCTCTGTGAAATGAAAAGAAAGTTGAAGGAAGAGCCTGGTAAGAAGTTCCATGAACTCATGGAGGCTGCCATTATGTGGTCGGAAGAAGAGGAAGTTCCTGTAGAGGAGACAGCCAAGCCTAACCCCCATACACAAAGTGGGAGGCCTAGTGAATGCAACTGCTGGGGAAAAGACCCTGCCCCAAACACAGTTAACACTGGAAAGTTTAAGTGACGCTGTCCAAAAACAGGCAGTCCAACAGGAGGAGATCCTGAAAGTGATGACCAAGTTGATGAAAGAAAAAAATCCCATTAGTATGCCAAAGTATCCAAGGGCACCGGGATCCCAAAGATCTCCACTGAAGGACGAATTGGGAAAGTACATTTGTTACACTTGTGAAACACCAGGGCATACTAGCTGGGAATGTCCACTGAGAAGGAGAACAGAATCCCAGGCACTGGAAACATGGGGCACCAGGAGCAAGTGGTCCATCTACAGTAGAATGCCAAGCATTGGCAGAAGGATTCCTAGGCTTCTCCTTGGTGGAAAATCACTCTGCATACAGTGTTGAAAGGAATGTGGGCAATGCCAGCATATCTAGTGACTTCTGTAAGCGAGCATTTGGAGACTGTCTAACTGCTGAAGTATGTATAGCAGGGGTGAAGATCAGATGTTTGTTAGATACTGGCTCAGAAGTCACCACCATTACTGAGTCGCATTTTCAAAAATATTTGAAAGACGAGGAGCTGACCATGCACAGCACACAGTTTGTACGTCTAACAGCGGTTAATGGACTGGCAATCCCCGTGGTGGGATGCCTAGAAACAGACATAGACTACATGGGCCAGACACTGCCAGGGAAATGCCTCTTCATCCTGAAAGACAAAGCCTCTGAAGGGGCCATGTGGGAGAAGGTGTCCCAGGAATTCTAGGGATGCACATCATTAGTGAGCTGAAGGAGCTACTGTTGCCAGTAGAAGGAACCAGGAACGTCATGGGCGTTGTCCCGGAGTCCCCGGGTGATGCTCTGGAACTGCTCCCCATGAAGCCAGTCAGGACTCTGGGGAAGTCTCCTTTCTGTGAGCAGACTCTCTGCAGGACACACAGCTCACCCGGCTTCCACCTTCCTGGGTCTGACCTCGGAGCATTCAGCATCCTCTGCCCCTCCGTGCGCTTCCCACAGCGAGTCCGCCCAGGCGGGGTCCTGGGGAAGCCAGAGGGTCCTGCCCTACAACTCTGCAGTCAGACGTGACTCTCAGCCAGACAGTAAAACAGAAGGTTTATTAGATGACAGGAACATGGTCTAACACAGAGCTTGTAGGTGCAGAGAACAGGACCCCTCAGCTGGGTCCATTTTGGGTGGCAGTGAGCCAGACAACCACATCTGCACTTCACTCCACGTCCCCAGCCAGTCCCAAACTGAAACTCTCTCCAGCCCCTCCTCCTCTGGGCTTTGTCCCTTTCCTGGGCCAGGAGGTCACCTGATTCCTTTGTTCTCCAACCCTTTAGCTCTCATCTTGCAGGGGGGAAGGGCCCAGGCCATCAGTTGCCAGGAAACAGGGTGTTGGCCATTCTCTGTGTCCAGACCCCTGCACACACCCGCCCTCTAGGGCTTTGCAGGGATCATGCACCCTTACCCCACCCCCTAGAGACTTAAGAACTGCCTAGGGGAAACTGAGGCACCCCCACACCATTCAGAGGAAACATTAAGAACCGTCCCGCTTTGTCACAGGCACTCTAAGAAGAATGCTGTCCTGAGTAGAGCACTGGCTTGAGAGGAAAGACAAAACCATTCACTGGGCCCTGCGGGGCAGATTGGAAATATTAAAGAGGGCAGAAAACAGAATACCGTTATTCCTCCTCAGAGAGGGAAGATCCTTGATGAACACTGCTGGGTACCTGGAAATACCAATAGATATCAAGCTCTTGTAGAGCGTACATCTGGGGTAAACCTACCTAATGGGCTCCAGCTAGCCAATGTACCGACTAATGCTATCAAAGGAAGAGTACCAGTGAGTCTTCTAAACTCAAGTTTGAAGGCTGCATCTTCAAAACAGAACTGCAGAGTGGTTCCTCAGGTGAAGGTAACATTTGAAGAGAATGGAAATGAGCTTCGGATGACAAGGAGGGAGAAGGGAGGACAAGTTACCTTTCCTCAAGAAAGATGTGGTGGAAGACTGCCAGTTCCAGTTCAAGCAGGATGCCAAGGGTTGATTCCTGCACAGGTGGCTAACTTAAGGGCCTTGCCAAAGAAGCATCAAAAAGTTTTTTCTAAGGATGAGGTGACCCATTTTGATGACTGGGTCAAAGGTGTCCATGACAAGCCAAAGACAGCCAGCGAAGTTGCTCTCGGTACAACTAAGGACACAGCCCAAAGTCTGTGACCTCTGCTAGTCAGTCTCTTAGTGATTTTCAGCTCTTGACGGGCTGGGCAGAAACACACACAAGTGATTTTGGCTCTCTGTGATTTTCAGCTCTGGGCAGAAACACAGTCCCACCACAACTGATTTTAGCTCTCATTAAGCATTTAAAATAACAAAGAGGGTCCTAATGAAGCCTATTTAGCTTTTTCTTTGAATAATGGGGAGGAGCAGGTTAAACCACACTGGGGGAACCCTTACAGAGGATTCACATTTCCTGTCTAGAACATGTCTCCTCCTCTTACTTTCACAGGGCTTTAGCATTTGAGCCCCTGGCTCAATTAGGTCCTTTCAGCTGAGGGTGACCTCCTCATTTGGGACAGGTTAAGCACACTCCTGCTTCCCCGTATTCGTACAATAATTCCAACAACATTTGGTAACAGCATTTCATTACCCCTGCATTCAGTATTAAAGTGGTTTGTAACCCAGCACAAGCCAAAGTTGATTATTTGAGCAACACCACGCTAAACTTGGGGGAGAGGTAGATACGCTGAAGGGTAGGGATAGGGTCCAGAGTGACCTAGACAAATTGAAGGATTGGGCCAAAAGAAATCTTATGAGGTTCAACAAGGACAAGTGCAGAGTCCTGCACTTAGGACGGAAGAATCCCATGCACCGCTACAGACTAGGGACTGAATGGCTAGGCAGCAGTTCTGCAGAAAAGGACCTAGGGGTGACAGTGGACGAGTAGCTGGATATGAGTCAGCAGTGTGCCCTTGTTGCCAGGAAGGCTAATGGCATATTGGGCTGTATTAGTAGGAGCATTGCCAGCAGGTTGAGCGAAGTGATTATTCCCCTCTACTCAGCACTGGTGAGGCCACATCCGGAGTATTGCGTCCAGTTTTGGACCCCCCACTTCAGAAGGGATGTGGACAAATTGAAGAGAATCCAGCAGAGGGCAACAAAAATGATCAGGGGGCTAGGGCACATGACTTATGTGGAGAGGCTGAGGGAACTGGGGTTATTTAGTCTGCAGAAGAGAAGAGTGAAGGGGGATTTGATAGCAGCCTTCAGCTACCTGAAGGAGGGTTCCAAAGAGGATGGAGCTCAGCTGTTCTTAGTGGTGGCAGATGACAGAACAAGGAGTAATGGTCTCAAGTTTCAGTGGGGGAGGTTTAGGTTGGATATTAGGAAACACTATTTCACTAGGAGGGTGGTGAAGCACTGGAATGCATTACCTAGGGAGGTGGTGGCATCTCCATCTTTTAGAGGTTTTTAAGGCCCAGCTTGACAAAGCCCTGGCTGGGATGATTTAATTGGGGATTGGTCCTGCTTTGAGCAGGGGGTTGGACTAGATGACTTCCTGAGGTCCCTTCCAACCCTAATATTCTATGATTCTATCATTCTATCTGCTGGATATCTAAGCAGAAGGTGTGTTCATGTAAATACACTTTGCTCTGGAAGTCTCTCCCCATCCCAGCTATCTGTCAGGTGAGAATTCATTCAGTTCATTTAGACCCTTACAGATAGTAGGAAAAACTTCCTAACTCTATGGTCAGTTCAGCACCAAACCAGGTTCCCAGGCACATTGCGGAAGCCACATTGTTGGCGGTTTTAAGAACAGGCTGAACAAACCCATGTGAGGGATGGTCTAGGGTTACTTGGCCCTGCCTCATTGTGGGGGTGCATGAAAGGGCTTCCCAAAGGTCTGTCCAGACCTACATTTCTAGGATTTAATGGGGACAACGTGAATTGCAGATAAGTTTAGACCCAACAAAACCTCTGCACCGTGGTTAAGGACATTGGGAGCCCTGCTGGAGGTGGACTGCGGGCCTGTCTCATGGGGGCTAATGCAGTGGGCAGTGGCCTGGAGCTCAAGAGATGTGGGCTCTACTCCTGGCCCCATCACTAGCCTGCTGGGTAACCTTGGGCAAGTTGCTTCCCTGCTCTGTGTCTCAATTTCCCACATCGCTAAAATGGGGGTAATGATTCTAACCCCCGTTCTAAAGTGTTGTGAGAGCTACGGATGATGAGCGAGGTGGTGTTCTTACACAATACCACATTCAGAACCGTGCCATCCAATCCCGCTGGGAGCAAGGCTAATTGACCCAGAACTGAGAGCAGCCACTGCCCAGGACTGCCGCTCTTGAGCACAATGAACCAGTAAGGGCGGCAATGGGGAATCTTTGAAAACTATCCCTAATGTCAACAAGAATTAGTGGCAGCATCTAGCCACAGCTGGGGTGCTAGCCCCAGTCCCTGCCCCATAGTGTGCACAGTCCACACAGCCAAAGGGTGGGGGTGGGGGTAGCAGAGGCACCAGGAGGGACTTGGCTAAGGTCAGGGCAGAGAAACCAGGTCTTCTATGTGCTGGGCTGCGCTGTTTCCCCAAAGACTCAACTAACAATGGGTGCTCCAGGAACAGATCAGAGCCAGCTTGACTTTCTGGGATTAAGTCCCTCCCCCCACAAACAGGCCCAGTCAGGCCCTACTCAGAAAGAAACATGGAAGGTCACAAGCCCAATTTTTACGGATTCCTTTTACCAAAGGAGAGTCAGGATGCACCTGTGGTTTACATACAGCTCATGGGGGCTGGATGCCTGGGTTCTCTTCCTGCTCTGCAATAGACTCTGGGTGGGACCTTGTCATTTTACCTCGCTCCCTGCCTCAGTTTCCTCTAGTGGAAAAAGCAGGCTAATACCTACCCTACCACACTGTAAGGGCCCTGTGCATCTTTGTTCTCTGGCCCCAATCCTGTTTGCACTAGTCACATGAAGCTTGTGGCATCAGAGAGCCCACAGCTTTGAGGACCCAAAAGGTTAAGAGAAACAGACGAGCTTCTCTCGGGTGCGTCTCTGGAATGTTGTTCCAAGGTACTGAGCTGGATGAAAGCTTGTTAGGGATCGAGTTAAAACCTTGCTGAGATCGATGGGTAAGAACTCACCCTTCAATTAACATCATTGTAAGGCTCAAAATCACAAGCTCTTTGGCTAAGAGAAAGGGGAGGGATAGCTCAGTGGTTTGAGCATTGCCTTGCCATACCCAGGGTTGTGAGTTCAATCATTGAGGGGGCCATTTAGGGATCGGGGGCAAAAATTGGGGATTGGTCCTGCTTTGAGCAGGGGGTTGGACTAGATGACCTCCTGAGGTCCCTTCCAACCCTGATATTCTATGATTCTATGAAAAGGGTTATGTGAACCTGGCCAGGAGTTTTGGGTTGCGTGTGCAGAGGGCTTTTGCTGTGTATTGCTTGGGTAGATGTGTGTGGGGAGGGGTGCAGAACAAACAGAAATGGGATTGGCAGAGAGGGAGGGGGCAGTGAAAGCAGGGTGGCTGACCCTGGAAGAAACCTGCGGAGAAGATTCAGGGCTGCAGGTTGTAAAGTATTCTTGGTGCTGTGAGCAAAAGAAGCTGTTTCCTGCTGCCTTCAGAGACACGGGCCTTTGTACGTTCTTTGTAAATAAACAAAACTGCATCAAAGAAACACCCATCTGTCACCGATTTCTCCTCCCAACTGGAACAACCTACCGGAGCCTGAACTTTTGGCTAACAGCATGGGTCAAAAGGGGTAACAGTACTGGGCAGTGTAATAAGAATGACACTGCTTTGCTTCTCCCACCTAACACATCTCGCCATAAAATGGAAATGCTCTGGGTGCAGGAACTATCTTTTCCTTCAGGTCTGTACAGCCCCTAGCACAGTGGAGCCCTGACTGGAGCCACTAGGCCATGCCGCAAAAATACATAATAGTGAATGATGATACGCAGAACGCTGCTAATGGCTGCCAGCAGGAGAGTCTTGGATCCAGAGACAATCACAGGCCTTGTTAAAGCCAATGGGTGGCAAGCCTTCTTTTCCAGGTTCAACTGAAGGAGCATCTAAGCCCCTTTATGTGGTAAAAACAGCTGCAGACAGTGAGGATGACCACTCAAGGCACTAGGCCACATGGAGGTCACAGCTAAGTTGAGTGGGCTGAGAGGTTTCCCTGGTTGCACACAAAGGGGCGAGGGGATTGGTTGGAGGCAGGAGGTCAGCAGCAGCTGTGAGTGTGACTATGAGAGGAAGCAAAGAGGGGTTTCTTGAGCAGAGAGCTCACTGGAAGACCCTGCAGGGGGATTTCTGAGCAAGGAAACAGCTGCTGCTGTTTGTTTCTATTGTGTCCAGAGAACCAGGACTGTGGTAACATTCATAGAATCATAGAATCATAGAATATCAGGGTTGGAAGGGACCTCAGGAGGTCATCTAGTCCAACCCCCTGCTCAAAGCAGGACCAATCCCCAATTAAATCATCCCAGCCAGGGCTTTGTCAAGCCTGACCTTAAAAACTTCTAAGGAAGGAGATTCTACCACCTCCCTAGGTAACGCATTCCAGTGTTTCACCACCCTCCTAGTGAAAAAGTTTTTCCTAATATCCAACCTAAACCTCCCCCACTGCAACTTGAGACCATTACTCCTTGTTCTGTCTAGATCCCTCTGTATCCTATCCCTACCCTCCAGCGTATCTACCACTTCTCCCAGTTTAGTGTCAACTGCAAACTTGCTGAGGGTGCAATCCACACCATTCTCCAGATCATTTATGAAGATATTGAACAAAACTGGTCTGAGGACCGACCCTTGGGGCACTCCACTTGATACCGACTGCCAAGTAGACATGGAGCCATTGATCACTACCTGTTGAGTCCGACAATCTAGCCAGCTTTCTATCCACCTTATAGTCCATTCATCCAGCCCATACTTCTTTAACTTGATGGCAAGAATACTGTGGGAGACCATGTCAAAAGCTTTGCTAAAGTCAAGGAACAACACGTCCACTGCTTTCCCCTCTTCCACAGAGCCAGTTATCTCGTCATAGAAGGCAATTATATTAGTCAGGCATGACTTTCCCTTGGTGAATCCATGCTGACTGTTTCTGATCACTTTCCTCTCCTCTGAGTGCTTCAGAATTGATTCCTTGAGGACGTGCTCCATGATTTTTCCAGGGACTGAGGTGAGGCTGACTGGCCTGTAGTTCCCCCAATCCTCCTTCTTTCCTTTTTTAAAGATGGGCACTACATTAGCCTTTTTCAGTCGTCCGGGACCTCCCCCGATCGCCATGAGTTTTCAAAGATAATGGCCAATGGCTCTGCAATCACATCCGCCAACTCCTTTAGCACTCTCGGATGCAGCGCATCCGGCCCCATGGACTTCTGCTTGTCCAGCTTTTCTAAATAGTCCCGAACCACTTCTTTCTCCACAGAGGTCTGGTCACCTCCTCCCCATGCTGTGCTTTCCTGATTTAACTCCTGCATGCCCGAGCAATATTTTTATACTCTTCCCTGGTCATTTGTCCAATCTTCCACTTCTTGTAAGCTTCTTTTTCGTGTTTTCAAAAAGAAAAGGAGTACTTGTGGCACCTTAGAGACTAACCAATTTATTTGAGCATAAGCTTTTGTGTTTAAGATCAGCAAGGATTTCACTGTTAAGCCAAGCTGGTCGCCTGCCATATTTACTATTCTTTCTACACTTCGGGATGGTTTGTCCCTGTCATAAATATAAAGGGAAGGGTAAACCCCTTTAAAATCCCTCCTGGCCAGAGGAAAAATCCTCTCACCTGTAAAGGGTTAAGAAGCTAAAGGTAACCTCTCTGGCACTTGACCAAAATGACCAATGAGGAGACAAGATACTTTTAAAAGCTGGGAGGAGGGAAGAAAAACAAAGGGTCTGGGTCTGTCTGTATGCTGCTTTGCCAGGGACAGAACAGGAATGGAGTCTTAGAACTTTTAGTAAGTAATCTAGCTAGGTATGTGTTAGATTATGATTTCTTTAAATGGCTGAGAAAAGAACTATGCTGAATAGAATGACTATCCCTGTCTGTGTGTCTTTTTTGTAACTTAAGGTTTTGCCTAGGTTTTGCTCTATGTTTTTAATCTAATTACCCTGTAAGGTGTCTACCATCCTGATTTTACAGAGGTGATTCCTTTACTTCTATTAAAAGTCTTCTTGTAAGAAAACTGAATGCTTTTTCATTGTTGTAAGATCCAAGGGTTTGGGTCTGTGGTCACCTATGTAAATTGGTGAGGATTTTTATCAAACCTTCCCCAGGAAGTGGGGTGCAAGGGTTGGGAGGATTTTTGGGGGAAAGACATGTCCAAAGTACGTTTCCCAGTAAACCCAGTTAAAGTTTGGTGGTGATAGTGGAAATTCCAAGGGCAAAGGGTAAAATTAATTTGTACCTTGGGGAAGTTTTAACGTAAGCTGGTAAAAGTAGGCTTAGGAGGTTTTCATGCAGGTCCCCACATCTGTACCTTAGAGTTCAGAGTGGGGGAGGAACCTTGACAGTCCCTGTAACCTCAATAAGGATTCTTTAAAATACAGCCAACTCTCCTGGACTCCTTTCCCCCTCACGTGATTCTCCCAGGGGATCCTGCCCATTAGTTCCCTGAGGGAGTCAAAGTCTGCTTTTCTGAAGTCCAGGGTTCGTATTCTGCTGCTCTCCTTTCTTCCTTGTGTCAGGATCCTGAACTCGACCATCTCATGGTCACTGCCTCCCAGGTTCCCATCTACTTTAGCTTCCCCTACTAATTCTTCCTGGTTTGTGAGCAGCAGGTCAAGAAGAGCTCTGCCCCTAGTTGGTTCTTCCAGCACTTGCACCAAGAAATTGTCCCCTACAGTTTCCAAAAGCTTCCTGGATTGTCTGTGCACCGCTGTATTGCTCTCCCAGCAGATATCAGGGTGAATGAAGTCTCCCATGAGAACCAGGGCCTGCGATCTAGTAACTTCTGTGAGTTGCCGGAAGAAAGCCTCGTTCACCTCATCCCCCTGGTCCGGTGGTCTCTAGCAGACTCCCACCACGACATCACCCTTGTTCCTCACACTTCTAAACTTAATCCAGAGACTCTCAGGTTTTTCTGCAGTTTCATACTGGAGCTCTGAGCAGTCATACTGCTCCCTTACATACAGTGCTACTCCCCCACCTTTTCTGCCCTGCCTGTCCTTCCTGAACAGCTTATATCCATCCATGACAGTACTCCAGTCATGTGAGTTATCCCACCAAGTCTCTGTTATTCCAATCACATCATAATTCCTTGCCTGTTCCAGGACTTCCAGTTCTCCCTGCTTGTTTCCCAGGCTTCTTGCATTTGTATATAGGCACTTGAGATAACTCACTGATCGTCCCTCTTTCTCAGTATGAGGCAGGAGCCCTGCCCTCTCGCACACTCCTGCTCGTGCTTCCTCCCGGTATCCCACTTCCCCACTTATCTCAGGGCTTTGGTCTCCTTCCCCCGGTGAACCTAGTTTAAAGCCCTCCACACTAGGTTAGCCAGCCTGCTTGCGAAGATGCACATGATTGGCCAAGTCTTCCCCCAACAGCATGGGGATTGGATAATCATCATCGACTGCAAAAGTCCACGTTCCTGACCACCCCTTGTACTGGACAGGCAACTTGGCTGTAGGCAGATTGAAAGAGTCGGACTTGAAGAGTTGAATCGTCACTTGGATCTCTGGGTTGATTAAATTGGGGTCCACTAAGGAAGCATGGATAGCCGACACTGTGCTCCGGTGTCTCTCCACGCGGTGACCTTCTTCCTGCCCACACTCACAGTTTCCCTCCACTCCGAGGGTATCTGGGAGGTATCTGGGCCTGCGGATCTTTGGTGTGATTCTGGTGCAATGAACTGTAATCTGTTGGGGTTCTTGGGGCAATTGGCCTTTACATGCCCCGGGTCGTTACATTTAAAACATCGTCCAGCTGTCAGGTCACTGGGGCGAGGTGAGTTGCTGGAGAATGGTGTGGCGGGACGATAAGGTGGCTGGAGGGTTCCTTGGGGGGTAGGTGGGGCCTTGGGCTGCCCCCAGTAGAAGGGTGTGGTCTGAGGTTGTCTCTTCTGGTATCCGCTCCAACTGCGACCAGTTTTTTTCTTCTCTGCCACCTCCACCCATTTGGCTCCAATCTCCCCTGCCTCGATTACAGTTTTGGGCTTCCCATCTAGGATGTATCTTTCTATTTCCTCAGGAACACCCTCTAAGAAGTGCTCCATTTGCATTAGGAAGGGCAAATCTTCTGAAGATTTAACACTTGCTCCTGATATCCAGGCATCCCAATGTTTCACAATGTGGTAGTCATGTTGGGTAAATGACACATCTGGTTTCCACCTTAGGGCTCTGAACCGCCGACGGGAATGCTCGGGTGTTAGCCCCATTCTGACTCTCGCCTTGGTTTTAAACAGTTCATACTGGTTCATTTGTTCCTTAGGCATTTCAGCCGCCACCTCAGCTAAGGGTCCAGTGAGCTGCAGCCTCAGCTCTACCATGTATTGGTCTGTAGAGATGCTGTACCCAAGGCAGGCCCTTTCGAAGTTTTCTAAGAAGGCCTCGGTATCATTGCCTGCCTTGTAGGTGGGGAACTTTCTGGGATGGGAAGTGGTACCTGGAGAAGGATTGCTAGGGTTTGTTGGTATATTCTGCTGAGCCTTTGCCTTCTCCATCTCCAGTGCATTCTTCCTCTCTTTTTCTTTCTCCTCTATTTCTTTGTCCCTTGCCTCCATTTCCCTCCTGTGGGCAGCCTCCCTTTCTTTTTCCCTTGCCTCCATTTCTTTCCTTATGAGTTCTATCTGTCTTTCATATTCCTTTTGTTTTTCCTCAGCCTCAAACCTGGCTAATTCCAGCTTTTGTTGAACCATGGAGTCTGTCATCCTAACCTCTCTGATTTTAACTAACTTTACACTTGAGAGTTAGAAAGAAAACAAGACAAAAAAACTTGGCTTGTAAAATTTTGTTGTGCTGTTCGGATGCCTATGTTCTCTGATAGTGATTGTCAGCCTACAGAGAAATCCTAAAAAAAAACCCTAACACCTTTGTCTCCAGGCAAATAGACAGAAAACTCCTCTAGTTGCTCTTACGTAAAAAACAACTTCAGGTCTGTGAAGACTTGTGAATTTCCCTGCAGGAGGTTAACTACCCTGCCTTTAGGTAGAGAAAACTCCAGCTCACAAAAGACAATTCCCTTTTGTCTCTGCTCTGGCCCCAAAGCAGAGAAAAAACTCTAACTACTTTCAGTTGGAAACCTACTTTCCAACAGCCCAAAGGAAAAAAAATTCCCTTTTAAAATCTGTGCTTCTGGTTCAAAAAATCTCAAATTGATCTCAAAATGATTTCAAGTTAATCCCACCACTCTGCCACCATGTCAAGGTTCCTTCACCGCTCTGAACTCTAGGGTACAGATGTGGGGACCTGCATGAAAACCTCCTAAGCTTACTTTTACCAGCTTAGGTTAAAACTTCCCCAAGGTACAAACTATTTTACCTTTTGCCCGTGGACTTTCGCTGCCACCACCAAACGTCTAACACCGGTTACTGGGAACGAGTCCGTTTGAAAACGTCTTTCCCCCCCAAATCCTCCCAAATCTTACATCCCCTTTCCTGGGGAAGGTTTGATAAAAATCCTCACCAATTTGCAGAGGTGACCACAGACCCAAACCCTTGGATCTTAAGGACAATGAAAAAGCATTCAGTTTCTTAAAAGAAGAATTTTAATAGAAGAAAAAGTAAAAAGAATCACCTCTGTAAAATCAGGATGGTAAATACCTTACAGGGTAATTAGATTCAAAACATAGAGAATCCCTCTAGGCAAAACCTTAAGTTACAAAAAGACACAAAAACAGGAATATCCATTCCATTCAGCACAGCTTATTTTCTCAGCCATTTAAAGAAATCAGAATCTAACGCATATCTAGCTAGATTACTTACGAAGATCTAAGACTCCATTCCTGTTCTGTCCCCGGCAAATGCATCACACAGACAGAGAGAGCCTTTGTTTCTCCCTCCCCCCAGTTTTTGAAAGTATCTAGTCTCCTCATTGGTCATTTTGGCCAGGTGCAAGTAAGGTTATCTTAGCTTCTTAACCCTTTACAGGTGAAAGGGTTTTCCCTCTGGCCAGGAATCATAGAATCATAGAATATCAGGGTTGGAAGGGACCTCAGGAGGTCATCTAGTCCAACCCCCTGCTCAAAGCAAGACCAATCCCCAATTAAATCATCCCAGCCAGGGCTTTGTCAAGCCTGACCTTAAAAACTTCTAAGGAAGGAGATTCTACCACCTCCCTAGGTAACGCATTCCAGTGTTTCACCACCCTCCTAGTGAAAAAGTTTTTCCTAATATCCAACCTAAACCTCCCCCACTGCAACTTGAGACCATTACTCCTTGTCCTGTCCTCTTCTACCACTGAGAACAGTCTAGAGCCATCCTCTCTGGAACCACCCCTCAGGTAGTTGAAAGCAGCTATCAAATCCCCCCTCATTCTTCTCTTCTGCAGGCTAAACAATCCCAGCTCCCTCACCCTCTCCTCACAAGTCATGTGTTCCAGACCCCTAATCATTTTTCTTGCCCTTCGCTGGACTCTCTCCAGTTTATCCACATCCTTCTTTTAGTGTGGGGCCCAAAACTGGACACAGTACTCCAGATGAGGCCTCACCAATGTCGAATAGAGGGCAACGATCACGTCCCTCGATCTGCTTGCTATGCCCCTACTTATACATCCCAAAATGCCATTGGCCTTCTTGGCAACAAGGGCACACTGCTGACTCATATCCAGCTTCTCATCCACTGTCACCCCTAGGTCCTTTTCCGCAGAACTGCTGCCTAGCCATTTGGTCCCTAGTCTGTAGCTGTGCATTGGGTTCTTCCGTCCTAAGTGCAGGAGGTATTTTAAAGGTGTTTACCCTTCCCTTTATATTTATGACAAGCGTCATCAGCATGGAAGCATATCCTCTGGAATGGTGGTCAAAGCATGAAGGGGCATACAAATGTTTAGGGCTTGGTTCAAGGACTCCGTGCGACAAAGCAGGCCCATGCAGAAGCAGGAATCTTTCTCCCAGTTGTGAAGCGGGTACCACTTGAAATCTGAACCCACCATTTCCCTCGGGTTTTGGCTGATCAGTTGGAATAATTTCCCCAGGAAATTAATTAGTCTATGTTGCTATCAGCACAAAGTGCTACATCCTCAGATTGCTCAGTGGGAAATGAATCCTTTAAAAATGGATCCATTGCAGTGGAAAATCACGACTCATCTCATTGAAAAGGGACAAGGGGATACCAGGATGTGGTATAAACCCCTTTCCAATCTGCTTTCACAAACGACTGAACAAAAATTGACCCAGGGACCCACTCATCATATTCATTACTAGACAGGGTGAGAGAAGAGTAATTAAATCTCATGCTTCAGGGCATCAGCTGATCATCACAGGAGTCAGGAGGGAGTCAACTCCAGGTGCAGGATTGCCCTGTTGGTCAGGTGAATTGTGGATTTGCTGTTTGTTTGTTTTGTCTTCCTCTGAATTATCAGATAGTGGCCAGTGCAAGAGGGAGGATACAGGACTCATGGAATCATAGAATCATAGAATCATAGAATATCAGGGTTGGAAGGGACCCCTGAAGGTCATCTAGTCCAACCTCCTGCTCGAAGCAGGACCAATTCCCAGTTAAATCATCCCAGCCAGGGCTTTGTCAAGCCTGACCTTAAAAACCTCTAAGGAAGGAGATTCTACCACCTCCCTAGGTAACGCATTCCAGTGTTTCACCACCCTCTTAGTGAAAAAGTTTTTCCTAATATCCAATCTAAACCTCCCCCACTGCAACTTGACCAGGCCAATCTGATATGGCAATGGATCAGAAAAGACAATACTCTGAGTCAGCATGGCAAATCTGGCACAGAATTCTCTTGATATGGGGGAACAAGGCAGTGAAACTCTTCTTGTGCTTGTTAAATCACAGCTGCGTGATGCCAGCTTCAGGCTTTGGCATGAGGCCATTCCTGTCCTAGATTAAACCTGGACTCCACTTTCAGCAAGATGGCTTTCAGCTCCAGGAAACTGCTGCTTTCAATTAATAGCTTGATTTTTCAATCTGTTTAGAAGTTCACACGTGGCATATAATCAGATCAAGGCACTGAGAGAACACATCAAAATATGCTTTTAATTTGGATGTCACTGAAATTAGGATTCAAGTTGAGGTCATATTGTCTGATCATTAAATCCAAAGAAATGACTACAGACACTTTCACAGAGGATTAGTTCATCTGTAAGACACACACTAGGAGTGAAACCAGAGCAAGTGTGTTTTCAATGTGCATTTAACATGTGCATTTAACATGTGAAGCTGGATTTAAGGCTTTTCAGAAGATGTGCAATGATCACACTCCAGCGGGGGTTAGGGAAGGGCCAGCTTTCACAATGGAGTGGCCAGGAAATGTGGAAAATGTTGAGGTTTAGAAATTCCCTTTCATTCTGGTGGGCAACGATAACAAGATCATTTGTAATTTTTCACAAAAAAACACAAGTGAGGGAACGACTTGCCCTGTTACAGCCAGTAGCCTGGTGGTTGGGGCACTCTCAGAGAGGCAGGGGACTGCCTAATTCAGAGCAGTGACTTGAATCTGGCTTTCCCACATACCAGGTGAGTGCCTGAACCACCTGACCATGGAGTCAATCTCTCCTCTAGGAGCTGTTTCCATTTGGTATAAATAATTAAACATTCCCTGGGCCAGGAAGTATGTGTGTGACTCTGTAGCCTCTGGGCTGGAAGAGACCCACTGTCAACCTGCTGCTCTAAATCAGGCATATCAGGGACTTGAGCCTGGGTCTCCCCATCCTGCGGTGATTGCCATAGCTATTGAGCTACTGACTATTTGAGCATAAGCTTTCATGAGCTACAGCTCACTTCATCGGATGCACTCAGTGGAAAATACAATGGGGAGATTTATATACACAGAGAACATGAAACAATGGGTGTTACCATACACACTGTAACCAGAGTGATCACTTAAGGTGAGCTATTACCAGCAGGAGAGCCGGGGACCGGGGGAGGAACCTTTTGTAGTGATAATCAAGGTGGGCCATTTCCAGCAGTTGACAAGAATGTCTGAGGAACAGTGGGGGGGGGGGGGGGGGATAAACATGGGGAAATAGTTTTACTTTGTGTAATGACCCATCCACTCCCAGTCTCTATTCAAGCCTAAGTTAATTGTATCCAGTTTGCAAATTAATTCCAATTCAGCAGTCTCTCATTGGAGTCTGTTTTTGAAGTTTTTTTTGTTGAAGTATTGCCACTTTTAGGTCTGTAATCGAGTGACCAGAGAGATTGAAGTGTTCTCCAACTGGTTTTTGAATGTTATAATTCTTGACGTCTGATTTGTGTCCATTTATTCTTTTACGTAGAGACTGTCCAGTTTGCTCAATGTACATGGCAGAGGGGCATTGCTGGCACATGATGGCATATATCACATTGGTGGATGTGCAGGTGAACGAGCCTCTGATAGTGTGGCTGATGTGATTAGGCCCTATGATGGTGTCCCCTGAATAGATATGTGGACACAGTTGGCAACGGGCTTTGTTGCAAGGATAGGTTCCTGGGTTAGTGGTTCTGTTGTGTGGTGTGTGGTTGCTGGTGAGTATTTGCTTCAGGTTGGGGGGCTGTCCGAGGGGTTGGAGCAAATGCGGTTGTATCGTAGAGCTTGGCTGTAGACAATGGATCATGTGGTGTGGTCTGGATGAAAGCTGGAGGCATGTAGGTAGGAATAGTAGTCCGTCGGTTTCCCTCAGCTTTCATCCAGACCACACCACACGATCCATTGTGTACAGCCAAGCTCTACGATACAACTGCATTTGCTCCAACCCCTCAGACAGAGACAAACACCTACAAGATCTCTATCAAGCATTCTTACAACGACAATACCCACCTGCTGGAGTGAAGAAACAGATTGACAGAGCCAGAAGAGTACCCAGAAGTCACCTACTACAGGACAGGCCCAACAAAGATAACAACAGAACGCCACTAGCCATCACCTTCAGCCCCCAACTAAAACCTCTCCAACGCATCATCACGGATCTACAACCTATTCTGAAGGACGACCCATCACTCTTACAGATCTTGGAAGACAAGCCAGTCCTTGCTTACAGACAGCCCCCCAGCCTGAAGCAAATACTCACCAGCAACCACACACCACACCACAGAACCACTAACCCAGGAACCTATCCTTGCAACAAAGCCCGTTGCCAACTGTGTCCACATATCTATTCAGGGGACACCATCGTAGAGCCTAATCACATCAGCCACACTATCAGAGGCTCGTTCACCTGCACATCTACCAATGTGATATATGCCATCATGTGCCAGCAATGCCCCTCTGCCATGTACATTGGTCAAACTGGACAGTCTCTACATAAAAGAATAAATGGACACAAATCAGACATCAAGAATTATAACATTCAAAAACCAGTCGGAGAACACTTCAATCTCTCTGGTCACTGGATTACAGACCTAAAAGTGGCAATTCTTCAACAAAAAAACTTCAAAAACAGACTCCAACGAGAGACTGCTGAATGGGAATTAATTTGCAAACTGGATACAATTAACTTAGGCTTGAATAGAGACTGGGAGTGGATGGGTCATTACACAAAGTAAAACTATTTCCCCTTGTTTATCCCCATCCCCTACCCCACACTGTTCCTCAGACGTTCTTGTCAACTGCTGGAAATGGCCCACTTTGATTATCACTACAAAAGGTTCCTCTCCCCCCCCCGCTCTCCTGCTGGTAATAGCTCATCTTAAATGATCACTCTCCTTACAGTGTGTACGGTAACACCCATTGTTTCTTGTTCTCTGTGTATATAAATCTCCCCACTGTATTTTCCACTGAATGCATCCGATGAAGTGAGCTGTAGCTCATGGAAGCTTATGCTCAAATAAATTGGTTAGTCTCTAAGGTGCCACAAGTCCTCCTTTTCTTTTTGCGAATACAGACTAACACGGCTGCTACTCTGAAACCTGACTATTTGAGGGTAAGTTAGTCTTGCTCACCAGAAATTCTGCCCTGGACATGACACACCTTGCACACAAAGGTTTTGTTGAACCTGATATGTTTCCATGCAAAGGTTCACTTATAACAAATTGTCATTTTCCAATGAAAAACATTTAATTGAAAAATTCCTGACCAGCTCCTCCTGCAAGTCATTGATTCCTGGCGAGGTCAAGGGAACCAAGCACGGCCCTGAGATTTGCCAGGGTAACAGAGCAGAGACAGGAAGTAAATCGCCAGCTGAAACTTGAGGGCTTGAATTTTAAAGATACTGAGTACCACCCACCTCTAACCTCTCCAGCCCCTTTCACATCTGTCTATGCATCTGTCATAGGTTTCAGCTTGCTGCCCATCACTGTAGCAGATGTGTGCCTCCTACATAAGATCAGTTGTAACAGAGATGTCTCTAGTGGATTAAATGGACTCTCTTGCACTTCTCCCTTTTCAGAGTCAAAGCTCTGCTTGGGGGAGGGGTTTTGTTTCTGACTTTTTTTACATTATTTTATTAATTTCCTCCCCTCTTCTTGGACAGATCTCCTAGACAGAAAATGCTTTGTCCCCAGCTCTCATATGCGTCATACTACGCTCTGAGATCTGCATTGTCCCAGAGGAGCACAGCTGTCCTCTGGGGTTGTAGATCAAAACTCTGTTTTTGATGTATGTGGGGTTTGATCCATGAATTGCCTCCAAAATTAGGACCAATCCCTTACTGGGGCATTGGAAGAGACTCGGAGCCAGTGGAGAGAAATGCACACATAGATATGTGCTCACAGTGGCCTAAGCTGTGGAGAAGGCGAGCAGTTGCATCCTGTATAAGCTGGAGCCTGCGCATCACCTTCACATTCGGCTTCTGTAATGGAGTCACCAGGCCAATGCTCTTCAATTGCTCCAAATGAAGCCAGTCAGCATGTTGCCAGGGCAAGTACCCTACATGGCTTCGGCCTTCCTGCATCTGACCTCGGAGCATTCAGCATCCCTGTTCACTGTGTGCTTCCTGCAGTGAGTCTGCCTATGCAGGGCTCCTGGGGAAGCCTAAGGACCCTGCACCCCAACTCTGCAGCCAGCATTGTAAAATGGGAGGTTTATTAGTCGACAGGCACACAGCATAGACCAGAGCTTGCCATCACAGAAATCAGTGACTTTCAGCCAAATCCATCGCCCTGGACTCCCACTCCTCAATTCCCCCACAGCAGACCGCCCTGGACCCCCCTACCTGGCCTCCAACATGCCCATTCCTCCTCCCCTGGGCTTTGTCCTGCTTCCCAGGCAAAATGTCACCCGGTCTCATCCCTCTTCTGGGTCTCAGGTTACAAAGGGCATCAACCATAGCTTACGTGCAGGCAGGTAGGCAGCCTCACCAGTTGCCCTGAGGGCCTCAGCAAAAGTCACACAAGGTCCCACACCAAAGGCTCTTATGCAAAATGGTAACTGGTTAATAGATAGGAAACAAAGGGTAAGTATAAATGGTCAGTTTTCAGAATGGCAAGAGGTAAATGGTGGTGTCCCCCAGGGGTCTGTACTGGGACCAGTCCTATTTAACATATTCATAAATTATCTGGAAAAAGGGGTAAACAGTGAGGTGGCAAAATTTGCAGATGATACAAAATTACTAAAGATAGTTAAGATCCAGGCAGGCTATGAAGAGCTAAAAAAGGATCCCTCAAAACTGGGTGACTGGGCTACAAAATGGCAGATGAAATTCAATGTTGATAAATGCAAAGTAACGCACATTGGAAAGCATAATCCCAACTATACACGTAAAATGATGGGGTGTAAATTAGCTGTTACCACTCAGAAAGAGATCTTGGAGTCACTGTGGATAGTTCTCTGGAAACATCCACTCAATGTGCAGTGGCAGTCAAAAAAGCGAACAGAAAGCTGGGAATAATTAAGAAAGGGATAGATAATAAGACAGAAAATATCATGTTGCCTCTGTATAAATCCATGGTGCGCCCACACCGTGAATACTGCGTGCAGATGTGGTCTCCCCATCTCAAAAAAGATATATTGGAATTGGAAAAGGTTCAGAAAAAGGCAACAAAAATGATTAGGGGTATGGAATGGCTTCCATATGAGGAAAGATTAATAAGACTGGGACTTTTCAGCTTGGAAAAGAGACGGCTAAGGGGAGATATGACTGAGGTCTATAAAATCATGACTGGTGTAGAGAAAGTAGATAAGGAAGTGTTGTTTACTACTTCTCATAACACAAGAACTAGGGGTCACCAAATGAAATTAATAGGCCACAGGTTTAAAACAAATAAAAGGAAGTATTCACACAACGCAGAGTCAACCTGTGGAACTCCTTGCCAGAGGAGGTTGTGAAGGCCAAGACCATAACAGGGTTCAAAAAAGAATTAGATAAATTCATGGAGGAGAGGTTCATCAATGGCTATTAGCCAGGATTGGCAGGGAAGGTGTCCCTAGCCTCTGTTTGCCAGAAGCTGGGAATGAGGGACAGGGGATGGATCACTTGATGATTACCTGTTCTGTTAGAATCATAGAATCATAGAATATCAGGGTTCGAAGGGACCTCAGGAGGTCATCTAGTCCAACCCCCTGCTCAAAGCAGGACCAAACCCAGCCAGGGCTTTGTCAAGCCTGACCTTAAAAACTTCTAAGGAAGGAGATTCCACCACCTCCCTAGGTAACGCATTCCAGTATTTCACCACCCTCCTAGTGAAAAAGATTTTCCTAATATCCAACCTAAATCTCCCCCACTGCAACTTGAGACCATTACTCCTTGTTCTGTCATCAGCTACCACTGAGAACAGTCTAGATCCATCCTCTTTGGAACCCCCTTTCAGGTAGTTGAAAGCAGCTATCAAATCCCTCCTCATTCTTCTCTTCCGCAGACTAAACAATCCCAGGTCCCTCAGCCTCTCCTCATAAATCATGTGTTCTAGTCCCCTAATCATTTTTGTTGCCCTCCGCTGGACGCTTTCCAATTTTTCCACATCCTTCTTGTAGTGTGGGGCCCAAAACTGGACACAGTACTCCAGAGGAGGCCTCACCAATGTCGAATAGAGGGGAACGATCACGTCCCTCGATCTGCTGGCAATGCCCCTATTTATACAGCCCAAAATGCCATTGGCCTTCTTGGCAACAAGGGCACACTGTTGACTCATATCCAGCTTCTCGTCCACTGTCACCCCTAGGTCCTTTTCCGCAGAACTGCTGCCTAGCCATTCGGTCCCGAGTCTGTAGCGGTGCATGGGATTCTTCCGTCCTAAGTGCAGAACTCTGCACTTGTCCTTGTTGAACCTCATCAGATTTCTTTTGGCCCAATCCTCTAATTTGTCTAGGTCCCTCTCTATCCTATCCCTACCCTCCAGCGTATCTACCACTTCTCCCAGTTTAGTGTCATCTGCAAACTTGCTGAGGGTGCAATCCACGCCATCCTCCAGATCATTAATGAAGTTATTGAACAAAACTGGCCTGAGGACCGACCCTTGGGGCACTCCACTTGATACTGGCTGCCAAGTAGACATGGAGCCATTGATCACTACCCGTTGAGCCCGACAATCTAGCCAGCTTTCTATCCACCTTATAGTCCATTCATCCAGCCCATACTTCTTTAACTTGCTGGCAAGAATACTGTGGAAGACCATGTCAAAAGCTTTGCTAAAGTCAAGGAACAACACGTCCACCGCTTTCTCCTCATCCACAGAGCCAGTTATCTCGTCATAGAAGGCAATTAGATTAGTCAGGCATGACTTTCCCTTGGGGAATCCATGCTGACTGTTCCTGATCACTTTCCTCTCCTCTAAGTGGTTCAGAATTGATTCCTTGAGGACATGCTGCATGATTTTTGCAGGGACCGAGGTGAGGCTGACTGGCCTGTAGTTCCCAGGATCCTCCTTCTTCCCTTTTTTAAAGATGGGCACTACATTAGCCTTTTTCCAGTCGTCTGGAAC
The DNA here is from genome assembly GCF_965140235.1 of Caretta caretta. Classification (NCBI taxonomy): domain Eukaryota; kingdom Metazoa; phylum Chordata; order Testudines; family Cheloniidae; genus Caretta; species Caretta caretta. Next base: position 1,064,351 of record NC_134223.1, read on the forward strand.
CTCCCCCAATCGCCATGAGTTCTCAAAGATAATGGCCAATGGCTCTGCAATCACATCCGCCAACTCCTTTAGCACTCTCGGATGCAGCGCATCTGGCCCCATGGACTTCTGCTTGTCCAGCTTTTCTAAATAGTCCCGAACCACTTCTTTCTCCACAGAGGTCTGGTCACCTCCTCCCCATGCTGTGCTGTCCAGTGCAGTAGTCTGGGAGCTGACCTTGTTCGTGAAGACAGAGGCAAAAAAAGCATTGAGTACATTAGCTTTTTCCACATCCTCTGTCACTAGGTTGCCTCCCTCATTCAGTCAGGGGCCCACACTTTCCTTGACTTTCTTCTTGTTGCTAACATACCTGAAGAAACCCTTCTTGTTACTCTTAACATCCCTCGCTAGCTGCAACTCCAGGTGTGATTTGGCCTTCCTGATATCACGTCTGCATGCCCGAGCAATATTTTTATACTCATCCCTGGTCATTTGTCCAATCTTCCACTTGTTGTAAGCTTCTTTTTTGTGTTCAAGATCAGCAAGGATTTCACTGTTAAGCCAAGCTGGTTGTCTGCCATATTTACTATTCTTTCTACACTTTGGGATGGTTTGTCCCTGTAACCTCAATAAGGTTTCTTTAAAATACAGCCAGCTCTCCTGGACTCCTTTCCCCCTCATGTTATTCTCCCAGGGGATCCTGCCCATCAGTTCTCGGAGGGAGTCAAAGTCTGCTTTTCTGAAGTCCAGGGTCTGTATTCTGCTGCTCTCCTTTCTTCCTTGTGTCAGGATCCTGAACTTGACCATCTCATGGTCACTGCCTCCCAGGTTCCTATCCACTTTAGCTTCCCCTGCTAATTCTTCCCGGTTTGTGAGCAGCAGGTCAAGAAGAGCTCTGCCTCTAGTTGGTTCCTCCAGCACTTGCACCAAGAAATTGTCCCCTACACTTTCCAAAAACTTCCTGGATTGTCTGTGCACCGCTGTATTGCTCTCCCAGCAGATATCAGGGTGATTGAAGTCTCCCATGAGAACCAGGGCGTGCCATCTTGTAGCTTCTGCAAGTTGCTGGAAGAAAGCCTCATCCACCTCATCCCCCTGGTCTGGTGGTCTATAGTAGACTCCCACCACGACATCACCCTTGTTGCTCCCACTTCTAAACTTAATCCAGAGACTCTCAGGTTTTTCTGCAGTTTCATACTGGAGCTCTGAGCAGTCATACTGCTCTCTTACATACAATGCAACTCCCCCACCTTTTCTGCCCTGCTTGTCCTTCCTGAACAGCTTATATCCATCCATGACAGTACTCCAGTCATGTGAGTTATCCCACCAAGTCTCTGTTATTCCAATCACATCAAAATTCCTTGCTTGTTCCAGGACCTCCAGTTCTCCCTACTTGTTTCCCAGGCTTCGTGCATTTGTGTATAGGCAGTTGAGATAACTCGCTGATCGCCCCTCTTTCTCAGTATGAAGCAGGAGCCCTCCCCTCTCACGCGCTCCTGCTCGTGCCTCCTCCCGGTATCCCACGTCCCCACTTACCTCAGGGCTTTGCTCTCCTTCCCCCGGTGAACCTAGTTTAAAGCCCTCCTCACTAGGTTAGCCAGCCTGTTTGCGAAGATGCTCTTCCCTCTCTTCGTTAGGTGGAGCCCGTCTCTGCAGAGCACTCCTCCTTCTTGGAACACCATCCCTTGGTCAAAGAATCCAAAGCCTTCTCTCCGACACCACCTGTGTAGCCATTCGTTGACTTCCACGATTCGACGGTCTCTATCCAGGTCTTTTCCTTCCACGGGGAGGATGGACGAGAACACCACTTGCGCCTCAAACTCCTTTATCCTTCTTCCCAGAGCCACGTAGTCCACAGTGATCCGCTCAAGGTCATTCTTGGCAGTATCATTGGTGCCCACATAGAGAAGCAGGAAGGGGTAGTGATCCGAGGGCTTGATGAGTCTCGGCAGTCTGTCTGTCACATCGCGAATCTTAGCCCCTGGCAAGCAGCAGACTTCTCAGTTTTCCCAGTCAGGGCGGCAGATAGATGACTCAGTCCCCCTGAGGAGAGAGTCCCCAACCACCACCACCCGCCTCCTCCTCTTGGGAGCCGTGGTCGTGGACCCCCATCCCTGGGACAGTGCATCTCATGCTTTCCAATCGGCAGAGTCTCCTTCAGCTCCCTTCCCTCAGATGTATCATCTGGTCCACTCTCCACATTAGGACCTGTGGAGAGAACATGAAAACGGTTGCTTACCTGTATCTCATTGCTGGTACATGGACGCTCCCCTTTCTTCTTCTGGAGGTCACATGCTGCCAAATTTTTTCACCGTCCTCCTGTCCCCGCTGCGCAGCCTACTCTGAATCTTCAGAACGTTGTGCCCGTAGAAGCATATCCTGATGTCTGTCCAGGAAATCTTCTGTTTCTCTTATGCAATTCAGGGTCGATACCTGTTGCTCCAGACCTTGAACCTTCTTTTCCAATATGAAGACCAGCTTGCACTTTGTACAGACAAAGTCGCTTCTGTCCTGTGGAAGAAAGACAAACATGGCACATCTAGTGCAGGTCACAACAGCTGAACGCTCCCCATCCATATTACCTTCCTTCTACGAGCTTCCTCAGGAGGGACCCAGACAAACTGGAGGATTGGGCCAAAAGAAATCTGATGAGGTTCAACAAGGATAAGTGCAGGGTCCTGCACTTAGGACGGAAGAACCCAATGCACCGTTACAGACTAGGGACCGAATGGCTAGGCAGCAGTTCTGCGGAAAAGGACCTAGGGGTGACAGCGGACGAGAAGTTGGATATGAGCCAGCAGTGTGCCCTTGTTGCCAAGAAAGCCAATGGCATTTTGGGTTGTATAAGTAGGGGCATAGCCAGCAGATCGAGGGATGTGATCGTTCCTCTCTATTCGACATTGGTGAGGCCTCATCTGGAGTACTGTGTCCAGTTTTGGGCCCCACACTAAAAGAAGGATGTGGATAAATTGGAGAGAGTCCAGCGGAGGGCAACAAAAATGATTAGGGGTCTGGAACACATGACTTATGAGGAGAGGCTGAGGGAACTGGGATTGTTTAGTCTGCAGAAGAGAAGAATGAGGGGGATTTGATAGCTGCTTTCAACTACCTGAGAGGTGGTTCCAGAGAGGATGGTTCTAGACTATTCTCAGTGGTAGAAGAGGACAAGACAAGGAGTAATGGTCTCAAGTTGCAGTGGGGGAGGTTTAGGTTGGATATTAGGAAAAACTTTTTCACTAGGAGGGTGGTGAAACACTGGAATGCGTTACCTAGGGAGGTGGTGGAATCTCCTTCCTTAGAAGTTTTTAAGGTCAGGCTTGACAAAGCCCTGGCTGGGATGATTTAATTGGGGATTGGTCTTGCTTTGAGCAGGGGGTTGGACTAGATGACCTCCTGAGGTCCCTTCCAACCCTGATATTCTATGATTCTAGGAGTTGTAGAAACTACTCAGAGAAGCCGGCAAGATGTAAGGCTCAGCAGGCTCTCCCCAGGCAAACTCCTTCTGTTAGCTGCTCTGCTGTTCGCTGCTCTGCTGGTTTGCAGCTGACTGGCTTTTTATACAGTCAGGCCCACTTAAGACTCCCAGTTCCCGCCCTTTTCAAACAACCAATCAAGCACATGGTCAAACTGTCCTCACAAACAAACACTCAGATACAAACACTCAGATACTCCCAACAAACACACACGCAGATACTCACCAACAAACACACCCTCAGATACTCACCAACAAACACACACTCAGATACGCACCGACACAGCCTCCTTAATGCAGCCCTTAGCGCACCTCTTCTCAGGCAGATCCCAGGCAAACTCCTGCTGTTAGCTGCTGTGCTGTTTGCTGCTCATTCCTGTTCATGCTGTTCATTCTCTCTGGGACACTTGGCATTGGCCACTGTCGGAAAACCGGATCCTGGGCCAGCTGGACCTTTGGTCTGACCCAGTAGGGCCGTTCTTATCCAATTTCCACCACCTAGGCATTGGGGAAGTACAGAGGGAAACTGAGGTTCACACAGTATTAATACAGGACAGTAAGGCTCACATGCAACATAACAAGGGGGAAAACCCCGATTCATCACAGCTTCTGATACAATGAGTGAGAGCAGTTGAAGCTGGAGGTGATGAATGCATGGATCACTGTGCGCAGGTCCTTGTCTGGGAGGAAGGGAAGATGTTTCCTAGCAAGCTAGGTGAAAGAGGCATTTGTGGAAACTGATGCTTCCTGGCCATCCAAGCTCCCACTGATGTCAGTGAAAACCAGGGTCCAACATGTGTGTGTTGCAGGCTAAACAAAGGATTGGGAGGAACATTAGGTCCACCCTTGGCAGCTCCTTATGGGGGAAGTGTGCTCTCCCTCAACAAGTGACCCCTCAGCGAGGTCCGTGCAGGAGTGGGTATCTGCGTCCTGCAGAAGCGTGCTCACAAATCACTGTTTGTTTCCCCCTCTTGTTTTTGCCAGCTGATCTTGTAAGCTCTTTGGTTCACGGAGTTTCTAAAGCACCAGGCACATCTGTGGGCCAAGATGACCTAATAAAGGTAGCTCAGGATTTGGGTTGGTGCTCATATTTGTCATGAGGTTTCTCTGTTGTCTCAGGGAGCCATATATGGGGCCAAAATACCATGAAATATGGTCTCCCTAGCATATTTTCATTCTCCAGGAACTTAAATGCAATGAGGAGACCAGATCTTGCCTCATGATCCAAGAGGACTGTTCTGTGGATACAGATTTCAGTCTCCAAACCCATCAGGCCAGCCCTTTGCATCAGCATGTAATTATTGTGTCACCTGCTGGTTGTGGCACCATCAATGGAACTGAAGTTTGTGCGTAAGTCCCATCAGCTCAGTCCCTCCATCTCCTGCAGCCAGGGTCCTGTCAAGCCATTTTCTAGTGTCACGAACTATCGCTGTGCCAGACTATATGGATTAATCTCTTTCATTCTGTCCCATTAATCCCTCTAGTCCCTCAGTGTCTGTCTGTGAAACAAATGCACTATTCCAGGTGCGGTGACCCCACAGTCATATCAAGGGACTATGACATCCCTGCTCTCTGCCATGACCACACACTAGAGCATGGCCAAAAACTGCACTGGACTTTCTTTACTGGTCCCCATGGCAGCCCCTGTCCATTTGGCTGAGCCAAAGCCCATTAAATCAAGGTTTCCAGCTGAGCTCAGTAGGCCTCTTTCAACCTCCAGGCAGCCCAGGATCCCCCCTCCCGCACTGAAGCAGCCAGGTGTTTATCACTGGTTGACCTTTTTGGGTTATTTTGCCCAGCCCATCACCCCAGGTGGAATTGCCAGTGTTTTTCTAAATGGAGCCTAGCCCAGTCTGTGCCCGTGCTGTTAGGACAGACCCAGGTCCAGCACTGTCATGGTTCTGTCTCAGTAAGGCATTGTGGAGGGGGTAACTCCAGGTGGGGCCATGGGAATGCTGAGCAAGGGAGCTAGGGTATGAACAGGTTTCAGAGGAACAGCCGTGTTAGTCTGTATTCGCAAAAAGAAAAGGAGGACTTGTGGCACCTTAGAGACTAACCAATTTATTTGAGCATGAGCTTTCGTGAGCTACAGCTCACTTCATCAGTTCCTTCTCTTTCTTGATGAGGAGCTTCTCACCCCTCCACATCTTCCCTGAACTCATTTTTATCTCTGGTCCTTTCCCCAGCATTCCTTGCTGTAGCCTATAATTCCCATGGTCCCTCTGGGAATGATGCCCCGCCACCCCGGATCCCTGGGTTCTGCATTGAAACAGTAATTGCCCCCCCATTTCAATTCCTGGGGAAAACACTGACTGAGAACACCCTGCCGTTGTCCGAGGAGGTGTCTTCGCTCAGAAGACAAGAGGCTGTTTCTCGGGCACCCAAACCACTTAGGGCTGTAGGGGTCCAACCCAGCCCCATAATCTGACTGCAAGAGTGATGCAGATAGTGCAAGCTGTTAGCTGTTACCACTCAAGAAAGAGATCTTGGAGTCATTGTGGAGAGTTCTCTGGAAACATCCACTCAATGTGCAGCGGCAGCCAAAAAAGCGAACAGAATGCTGGGAATCATTAAGAAAGGGATAGATAATAAGTCAGAAAATATCATATTGCCTCTGTATAAATCCCTGTTACGCCCACATCTTGAATACTGCAGGCAGATGTGGTTGCCTCAATCTCAAAAAAGATATATTTGAATGGGAAAGGTTCAGAAAAGGGCAACAAAAATGATTAGGGGTATGGAAGGCTTCCGTATGAGGATAGATTAATAAGACTGGGACTTTTCAGCTTGGAAAAGAGACGATTAAGGGGGGAGATGACTGAGGTCTATAAAATCATGACTGGTGGAGAAAATAAATAAGGAAGTGTTATTTACTCCTTTACATAACTCAAGAATGAGGGGTCACAAAATGAAATTAGTAGGCAGCAGGTTTAAAACAAATAAAAGGAAGTATTTCTTCACACAATGCACAGTCAACCTGTGGAACTCCTTGTCAGAGGATGTTGTGAAGGCCAAGACTATAACAGGGTTCAAAAAAGAACTAGATACATTCATGGAGGATAGGTCCATCAATGGCTATTAGCCAGGATGGGCAGGGATGGTGTCCCTAGCCTCTGTTTGCCAGAAGCTGGGAATGGGCAACAGGGTATGAATCACTTGATGACTACCTCTTCTGTTCATTCTCTCTGGGGCACCTGGCCTTGGCCACTGTTGGAAGAGAGGATACTGGGATTGATGGACCCATGGTCTGACCTAGTGTGGCCTTTATTATGTTATGCAGAGTTGCCACCTCCAGGTTGCAGAAAAGCTGGCTACTGGCCCCTGGCATGGGGGTGTACCTCAGTGCCTAAAGGAGGTTGGGGTAGCAGGGGTGCCCTGGTTCACTCTCCACTCCTCTCCCACATAGCCCGTGTCAGGGGCAGTGTGAAGAGGCATGTTACAGGGTGCATACCCTGTACTGGAGAAGAAAGGGTTAACCCCACACTATGGCCAACAGAATTCCTGCCCCTCAGGCCGTGCTGGGTATGCTCCAACTGCTGATTCAGTATAAAAGAGAGCAGCCCAGCTCATTCTGGGCTGACTGCCAAAGGAGAAGGACTTTCAGCCGAAGCTCCAGCTGAAGAGCCGCCACAGCCCTTGCCTGCAAGAGCCAGAGACCCTGAGGGCTGGATTGGAGGCCTGGAGCCCAAGGAGCCCTGGAGGACCATCAACACTGAGGAGCTCGGAGACCTGACACCCCATGGACAGCAGCTTCTGGAACTACGGTAGGAAGTGAACCAGGGAGGGTGAGCGAATGGTATCTCCCACTCGATTGAAGTCAGCGTGTTTCGGTGGGATTCCCTGCTAACCCAGTGATGGATGCCAGGGAGACTAACCATGGTGAATTCATTACCCTGCCCTGCCCCAAAGGGGGGCAGGGTCTGCATACAATACGACATATGGTGGAGAATGTGGGCATCGATCGAGCCCTGCTGAAAGGCCCCAAGGGGAGGAGATTATTAGTAGAGGAATCCTCCATCACCTGCCTACTTGTCACTTTGCTAGGGTGACCAGACAGCAAGTGTAAAAAATCAGGACAGGGTGGAGGGTAATAGGAGCCTATATAAGAAAAAGACACAAAAGTCAGGACTGTCCCCATAAAATCGGGACATCTACACTTTGCCCAAGATGGAGACCTAGAAGATTTTTAAATGGATGCTGGAAAGACAGCAGCAGCAGGCAACCCAGCAGCTGCAACACAGGCCCAGCTGATGCAACAGATCTCTAGTCAACACCAGCTCCAGATAACAGCATCATGAGCAGCAGCAGCTGCTTTGAGAGTTGGCTATCCAGCACCAGACCCAACAAGAATGCCTGATCCAGCAAATGGCTGCATCGGCATGCTGAACCCCAGCCCAGCTGGACATGACCTGGGGGCTCTTCCCCTCAGTCTGCCAATACAGCTGTCAAAAATGGGACCTAGTGATGACCCCAAGGCATTTTTGGTGACTTTTGAACTGGTAGCCGCCGCCACCACCACTAGGTGACCACCAGAGCACTGGGCTACGCTGTTAGCACCCTACCTGATGGGCCAGCCCAGGCAGCCTACTGCAGGGTTAGACCCACAAGATGCCCTAGTATCATAGAATATCAGGGTTGGAAGGGACCTCAGGAGGTCATCTAGTCCAACCCCCTGCTTGAAGCAGGACCAATCCCCAATTTTTGCCCCAGATCCCTAAATGGCACCCTCAAGGATTGAACTCACAACCCTGGGTTTAGCAGGCCAATGCTCAAACCACTGAGCTATCCCTCCCCCCAATGTATATGTATATGTATATGTATATGTATATAATAGTATATGTAAGCAGAGTCAGGATGAGCTCCACCCTGACATCTGGTGGTGAGGTGTGGCAAGTTGTGGAAAAGAACTTCAGGGGCTGATCTCATTTGCATAGGCACACCCACCCCGCCTAGAATGAGGCCACAGCTGCCCAAATGGTCACTTTGGCTGCTGTGGGATCCCCAGGGTCTCTGTTATTGGGGCAGGAAGAATAAATTGTTATTACCCTGATTATGGGAATCAAGGACAGTGGAACTGTACTTGGCCTTTTGTTATGATGGAGGGACTCGCCATCAACTAAGTAGCACTCGCTAGGCAAGGGACATGGGTTCCAAAACTCTGTGAATTGAGAGAGGCTGGGGACAGGTATTTATACTTGATGGTATGGACCCCTTGGTAAGGGCCTTACATGCTAATTGCACTTCCTCCTCTCTCCAGTGTGGAATATCAGAGCTAATGGTGACTCTATTAGGAGTCTAGTTACAGGCTGCTGAGCTGATCACCAGCACCGAGGCTCCCCTGCTACAAGCTGAAATCACAAAAGAGCTAAAAACTGACTAAGAGCTGAAATCAGTGAGTGTTGTGTTAAGTAGTGGGGGAGCCTGAAGATACATTGTGGAGCAGTTTGTGGGATGGCTGGAGCGGCTTGTGGACTGGCTGGTGGAGCAGTTCATGGGACAGCGGGAGCGGCTTGTGGGACGCGGAGCTGAGCGGAGCAGTTCATGGACCGGCTGGTGGAGTGGAGTGGAGTGGAGTGGAGTGGAGTGGAGTAGAGCGGAGCCCTATGGAGCTGTGGGGCAGTCAGCTTCAGATCATGTAAGGTGCCCCTTACCTCTTCCCCGCCCCCCATTTCCACCCAGGTTGGGAGGTAAAACGCTGCAGATAAACTTTCGAACTCTGGGGCTGCCCTGACAGAGACTTTTGGGTCATTGGACTTTTGGGACTTTGGGTGATTTCGGGTTGCTGGACTCAAGAACCCAAGGGAAAGGACACGCCCCAATTTGCTTGGGGTGGGTTTTTGCTCATGGGTTGTGTTGTGAATCCTGTTGGTGGTGTTTCCCCAACATAATGCCACATTGTTTCTCTCTGTTATTAAAAGGCTTTTGCTACACTCAGACTATGTGCTTGTGAGAGGGGAAGTATTGCCTCTTGGAGGCGCCCAGCGGGGGTGGTATATATTTGTCCCAGGTCACTGGGTGGGGGCTCGAGCCGGTTTTGCATTGAGTTATTGGAATGAAACCCCTAGATACTGAACCCAGCCCTTGTTGCTGCCAACTCTGACGGGCAGAAGGGTTACATATATGAGAAAGTGAAGGCCGCCATCCTGGACCGGACAGGAATCAACCTCAACGCATACTGACCGTGCTTCTGCCAAGAAAGGTACCCGCAGGGGGTTAGACTCCTGGCGGTAGCCCAGCCTCTGAGGGACAATGATGGTTAGAGCCAGAGAAATGGTCAGGAGCTGACGTAGCAGAGACCGTGGTCTTGGAGCAGTTTATCCAGATCCTCCCGAGGCGAGGGAAGAAGTGGGTACAGCGGCACCAGCCGACAACACTGACAGAGGCTGTAGAGCTGGTGGAGGACTACTTGATAGCTGTCGGGCTAGAGACGCGACTGCGGCAGCCCGGGAGTCTGAGGAGAAAGGACTGACAGGATGAGGGGAACTCTTGTGAAATGGATCCAGGGCGATCACAGCCCCTTCCCCGACCACCACCTAAAACCACAACCCTCGAATGCCAGCACCCAGCCAGCTGAGCCCAGACCGGCAAGGTAGACAGCCCACAGGAGGGGCAGAGCCTACCAAAGACAGATCCTGGGATGGGAGGAACCCAAGGCCATTGCTGGGACTGTGGCCAAAAGGGGCCTTTTCGGCAGGACCGCCCATACGTGGCCCGTAGTTATGGGCAAGTCTGCGTGGCTGGCACCCAAACCCGAGGAAAGGCCCAGAAAAACTTGTAGTCGACTCAGGCTGTAGTCAGACAATTATTCGGGCCTTGAACTTTCCAGGGCGAGTATACATCTATAGTGTATCTACAGAGACATACAGCCTTACCCAACTGCCTGGGTAAGACTTGAGATTATGGCCCGGGAGAAACCCTCCAAGATGCTGTGGCTCCCAGGCTAGCCTACCCCATGATGTTAGGGTGAGACTGGCTGGAATTTGGGGAAATCCTGTGAGGTCACAACCACCCACATCTGGGAGGGGGAGGCACAGGATCAACGAGAGGGGACCTCCTTGGTCACCCGCAGAACCCAACCCCAGACAAGGGCCGTCTAACCCCCCGGAGCCGCCTTTCGAGTCCCCTCCAGTCACAGGACACCCCGCCGAAGATGCCCAGGTGGAGTTGGAGCATGACGGAGACTTTGTCCAAGAGCAGAGGGAAGATCCAACTTTAAGCTGGGACTGGGGGCACGCAAAGATCTGCCTCTACGGGGTGGTACAAGACCCCAAACAGGGGAAGTTATCCGACAGCTCTTAGTGCCGCGGAGATGAGCCAGAGACTCCTGCAGCTGGCTCATGCAATACCGGGCGGGGCACCTGGGCAGAGAGAAGACCCTCCAGAGGATAGCACATGGGTTTTTGGCCTGGCGTACACCAGGAGGTAAAAGATTATTGCGCTTCCTGCCCCAAGTGCCAGGGCTCTGGACCCAAAGGAGGGCCCTGGCCCCTGGTGCCCCTCCCCATCGTAGGCCTGCCTCCATTCTTTTAACCTCATGATTTTGGGGCCAGTCTCATGATTTTTGGGTGTCTGACTGATGATTTTTTTCTTAACTTCTGGGTTTGGTAAGGGGAAGTTTGGGAACCCTCCATGTTCCTCCTCTCAGTAGAGACACTGCGGCTGAACACCACAGGGCTTCCCCTGTGTCCCTGGTGGCCACTGCAGCAGCTGCCTATTCCTAGCGCTGCCTTTGCCTTCTGGTTTGTGCTCCCTGTGAGCTTGGGAATTGCAGTTTTGTAGCTAACGTGTGCTGCGTCTGCTGGCTGGAAGGCCGAGGCTGCAGGAGCCGAACAAACCTCCCAGCCTCCAAACCCCAAACAGGTTTCATGTAATTGTTTCTTGGCAGCAGAGTGGGGGCAAAATGCCCTGATGAGTTGATTAGAATTCAGAGAACAATCCCACGTCTGTGCTTGTCCATCCAGTGATGGATTAGCCCTCTGTCGCCCTGGGCTGAGATGAAATATGTGCCACCTGACCCCATTCCACTCAACATCAGACAATAAAAAAACCCCTTCCACCATTCACTGCTGTCAGCCTGGCACCACCTGCTGCAAAAGGGGTAAGATTCAAATCAATGCAAGAATGTATTGGAGGGGGTGTCCCAGCAATCAGAGAGCACCTGGGGAGCGGGGCCTACGTCAGTGGAGGCTCCAGGGCAGAGAGCGGACGAGGCAAATGAAAGGTTCCATGTTGGTCTTACCACGAAGGAGGTGCTGGTGCCATGCCCCAAAGGGGCAGGCGGTAGAAAGATACACAAGCAAATAGTTCTCAGTCTCACACAAAAGAGCTAGCAAAGCACATTGTGCTGAGCAGCCTGCGAAGAGATGAGACAGAAATCCATGGCTGGGTCTCTAAACAGTCATCCCCCAGAGACCCAACGTCAAGTCAGGAGTGGGCACTGCACAGATACATGCTAAGAGACAGTCCCTGCCCAAAGTCCTCACCATTCAATCGGCAAAACAGAGATAGGAAGTATTCTCAGCCCTGTTTTGCAGATGGGAAAACTGAGGCACAGACAGATTAAGTTACTTACCCAAGGAGGCAGTGTCAGAGCCCAGAATCAAACCCTGACTGCCCATGTCCCATGCCACTACCCCATCCACAAGACCATCCGCCCTCACGGCAAAGCCTAAAACAGCTACTTCTCACATAGAATCATAGAATCATAGAATATAAGGGTTGGAAGGGACCCCAGAAGGTCATCTAGTCCAACCCCCTGCTCGAAGCAGGACCAATTCCCAGTTAAATCATCCCAGCCAGGGCTTTGTCAAGCCTGACCTTAAAAACCTCTAAGGAAGGAGATTCTACCACCTCCCTAGGTAACGCATTCCAGTGTTTCACCACCCTCTTAGTGAAAAAGTTTTTCCTAATATCCAATCTAAACCTCCCCCACTGCAACTTGAGACCATTACATGTTTCAGGTCACATGTTTCAGATACGACCACTGATTATTTAAATGCCTCCACATTTGGGAGCCCAACTTGAGATGCCTCAGGCCCGATTTCCATAGTGCTGAGCACTCATAGCTGCCGTTGACGTCCGGTGCAGTTTGTGGTGCTCAGAGATTCTAAAAATCAAGCCCAAGGCATTTCAAAGGGGGCACCCAATGCCCAAGAACCAGTTTTGCTTAATGAATGAAGTGAGCTCCACGGCCCACCCCCAATGACGCTCCCCCTCGCAGAAAGCTCCCATGACTCCTTTCAGGCTGCACTCTGCTGAGCCTCCCACAGCTGTGTCCTATATAAGATGGCAGCAAACTCTATCAGAGAGATCATCCTCAGAGGTCAGGGGCAGGAGAACCAGGGCAGCTAGTGACTCTGCAATGGAAATATTGCAGGTTTCCTCCCCCAGGTGTCATTCGGCTGCATGTCCTGGGAGCCCATATTCCCTGTAAGCTGCGGGCATGCCTGGGGGCAGGGACCTGGAGGTGGGAGCTGGACCAGGCACAGCAGGCCCAAGAGCAGCTCACCCTGGCAAGAGAGACACGAACGGCTGGGATCCCGCTTCCCAGCCTGGAGATGGCTGCCCCTTACTAAGCCTCACTCCCCGTGTAGAACACCCAATCCCAGACCCCATCTCTCCACCGCCCCATTCAAACTGAGTTTCTGTCACCTCTGCCAGAAGTGCTGGGAGTGAACTTGCCTTCTGGGGAAATATGTCCACGAGTTCTTAGCCCACCTGGGTGCTGGCAAGCGTTACAGGTCCCCAGAGAAACAGCCCAATAGCATAAGATTGAAATGACCAGGAACCGGGACCTGTGTCTCTTTCACCTCGTTGTTTTAATGGCTGGATGTTGCTCCTGGTTTCCAAAAGCCCTTGGTCTTGGCTCCTTCAACCCTACAGTGACTGTAATGCCAATTCTGAGCTCCCCTTCCCATCCCATGAATTATGACAAACACCCAGAACATCAAGAAACATCTAGCAACTTCTGCTTGGGGAAATCAGACCTGCTGGCCATCATGGAATGAACAGGAATAAAGCTACATCTCCCCTTAGAGACAGGAGTTCTCTTGGAGATCTGTGCATTGCATGCCCATGCACATGCCCATACCCTGTCCTGGCTGGACAGAGTGGAGCACTGGATCGCTTTCCACCAGGGCTTTGCAATGCAGGGCTATGAATTTGGGGGGCTGCTAGCCCTTTTAATGCATATCATGCTGCCTCACTTAAGCAGCTCAGGTCATTTCCTCTAATGCCAGGCTCACCTGCAACTGCTGGAAGCTGCCTGACTTCCTGAGCACTGCTGTGAAGAAAAGCTTTCTGGAGGTAATGTTCAGCCTCACTTTGATGATTTCCCTCTCCCATCCCCAGGCTCTTTCTCTTTCTTTAACTTCTGCAACTTTTCTGGCTATCCTCACGCCCCTGTCTGGTAGCCACGATCCTGCAGTGCTCACTCAGGCAAGAATTCCAGGGCAGTAAATGGGAATTTTGGTCATGTGTTTCTGCTCTCCTTTATTTGGGTGTGTTCTGTCCTTGATTTGCTTTGGCTGCACAAATACTGCTGGTTTCCTGGGGATCCCCCAGTAGAACTGGGCTAAAATGTCACTGCACTGCCTGGATTTAGGTGCAGACTATCTCCCCCATCTCCCTACAATCCTCTGAGTCTTAGTGAGGTTTGCACAGCACCTAGCACAAAGGGGTCCCTCGTAGGTGCTACCACAATACAAATAATCATTGATCCAAAGTAACAGCAGCAACATGGTCCAGAGCACCGAGCAACAGGACTCCTGGGTTCTTTTCCCAGCTGTCACTGCCCAATATAGGTCATGCAAGACCTAGGTGTTGGGATCCACGAAGGGACTTAGGCGTTGCAATGCTGAGTGTGACAGTGGCTAGAAAATCACAGGAACAACACCATGATTCACAAAGCCGAGGTATGCCCCTAGCCTCCCTCCCTATGAATGGGGAGTGAGAGACCCCTTAGCCTGTGCTCCATAAACCCAGCAGGCTAGGCAGGGAGCCGCCTGAGCTGGGCCGTGGGAGATGCTGAGAAGAGGGGCATGTGCTAAGCTAAGCCCCACCACTGCCACAGAGCGGCAGGGCAGGCTGCAGGGCACACTCAGCTCTGCTGGCGATTCGTGAACAGGAACCCGCTGCCTCGGTCAGACGGCTTCTGGGCCTAAGGTGTTCCTTGCAGGAACGTGTTAGGTACTCCACCCAAAACAGCCCAAGGAGGAGGAGGTGCTGCAGCCCACCTCATAACTTCTAGCCTACCGCTTAGAGCACGCACCTGGGACAGGGACCCAGGTTCATTCCCCTGTCTCTGTCAGAGAGACAAGAGGATTTGAACAGGGGTCTGTCATCTCTCAGGAGTGCTCTAATCACTGGACTCTGGGATACTCTACAGTGCGGCTTCCTCACTCTCTCTCTGCTGTGGACAAATAACGAAGGAGTGACTGGCCTGGACCCACCCCCGGGCTCTCTCTCACACCCCCAGGTTTCAGAGTAACAGCCGTGTTAGTCTGTATTCGCAAAAAGAAAAGGAGTACTTGTGGCACCTTAGAGACTAACCAATTTATTTGAGCATGAGCTTTCGTGAGCTACAGCTCACTTCATCGGATGCATACTGTGGAAAGTGTAGAAGATCTTATTATATACACACAAAGCATGAAAAAATATCTCCTCCCACCCCACTCTCCTGCTGGTAATAGCTTATCCAAAGTGACCACTCTCCTTACATTGTGTATGATAATCAAGGTGGGCCATTTCCAGCACAAATCCAGGTTTTCTCACACACCCCCCCCCCCCACAAACTCACTCTCCTGCTGGTAATAGCTTATCCAAAGTGACCACTCTCCTTATATTGTGTATGATAATCAAAGTGGGCCATTTCCAGCACAAATCCAGGGTTTAACAAGAACATCTGGGGGAGGGGGGGTAGGAAAAAACAAGGGGAAATAGGCTACCTTGCATAATGACTAAGCCACTCCCAGTCTCTATTCAAGCCTAAGTTAATTGTATCCAATTTGCAAATGAATTCCAATTCAGCAGTTTCTCGCTGGAGTCTGGATTTGAAGTTTTTTTGTTGTAAAATAGTGACTTTCATGTCTGTAATTGCGTGACCAGAGAGATTGAAGTGTTCTCCAATTGGTTTATGAATGTTATAATTCTTGACATCTGATTTGTGTCCATTTATTCTTTTATGTAGAGACTGTCCAGTTTGGCCAATGTACATGGCAGAGGGGCATTGCTGGCCCATGATGGCATATATCACATTGGTGGATGTGCAGGTGAACGAGCCTCTGGTAGTGTGACTGATGTGATTAGGCCCTGTGATGGTGTCCCCTGAATAGATATGTGGGCACAGTTGGTAACAGGCTTTGTTGCAAGGATAGGTTCCTGGGTTAGTGGTTCTGTTGTGTGGTGTGTGGTTGCTGGTGAGTATTTGCTTCAGGTTGGGGGGCTGTCTGTAGGCAAGGACTGGCCTGTCTCCCAAGATTTGTCAGAGTGTTGGGTCATCCTTCAGGATAGGTTGTAGATCCTTAATAATGCGTTGGAGGGGTTTTAGTTGGGGGCTGAAGGTGACGGCTAGTGGCGCACCACCCTATACCGGAAGCCTACTGACCGCTATTCCTACCTACATGCCTCCAGCTTTCACCCAGACCACACCGCACGACTGTCTACAGCCAAGCACTACAATACAACCGCATTTGCTCCAACCCCTCAGACAGAGACAAACACCTGCAAGATCTCTATCAAGCGTTCTTACAACTACAATACCCACCTGCAGAAGTGAAGAAAGAGATTGATAGAGCCAGAAGAGTTCCCAGAAGTCACCTACTACACGACAGGCCCAACAAAGAAAATAACAGAACGCCACTAGCCGTCACCATCATGTGCCAACCTTGCGCTGCAGGGTGGGGGCGAGCTCCTCACACCGTCCCATGAAAGTGGCTTTTCTCATCCAAAAGTTCTGCAGCCAGCTCGTCATCCCAGACTTGCATGACAATGTGATCCCACCACTCAGTGCTTGTTTCCCGAGCCCAAAAGCACCGTTCCACAGTGGTGAGCATGTCCGTGAATGCCACAAGCAATCTCGTGTCATATACATTATGCGAGTCGACGTCATCGTCGGACTCCTCACTGTCAGTTTGTAGCTTAAGGAATAACTCGACTGCCATTCATGACGTGCTGGCAAGACTCGTCAGCATATTCCCCAGCAGTTCGGGCTCCATTCCCGCAGACCGAAAGGGAAGACAAAAAACGTTGAAAGATGGCGCCAAATGTGGCTGGAAGCACAGAGACTGCTGGAATGCGAACTGATGCATCACGGGGCGCTGGGACAGGACCCACAATGCCCTGCCCCCCCCCCCGCCCCCTTCCCACAAGCCACAGCGCCTGAATGGGAAGAGCTGCTCTGTGGGATAGCAGCCCACAATGCACCGCTCCCAGTGCCGCTGCAAGTGCCGCAGATGTGGCCACGCCGGCGCGCTCGCAGGTGTCAGTGTGGACAGGCTGCAGCGCTTTCCCCGCTGCGCTCTCCGAGGGCGGGTTTAACTCACAGTGCTCGACATCTGCAAGTGTAGCCAAGCCCTTAGGAAACACTATTTCACTGGGAGGGTGGTGAAGCAGTGGAAGGGGTTACCTAGGGAGGTGGTGGAATCGCCGTCCTTAAAGGTTTTTAAGGTCAGGCTTGACAAAGCCCTGGCTGGGATGATTTAACTGGGAATTGGTCCTGCTTTGAGCAGGGGGTTGGACTAGATGATGTCCTGAGGTCCCTTCCAACCCCGAGATTCTAGGATTCTATGAAATATCAGAGCTCTGTGTGTGGGAGAGGCAGGGCTGAAATACCAGGGGTCCTAATGCCAGCATGGAGGTGCATCATCAGAGCTGTGGCTGGGGAGAGCAGGGCTGGGCTAACACAGATCAGGTGGGCAGGGTCAGGACTGGAACAGCAGCGGAAAGGAGGAATGGTGCAGCATAAAGAGTGCTAGCCCAGGCCTCGGGAAATCCCCGGTCAGTTCCCTGCTCTGTCACAAACTTCCTGGGTGATGGCAGGTGAGTCACTCAGACTCTCTGTGCCACCCGTAAAATGGGGCGGCTGTTGCCGTGCTCCCAGGGGTGAGGCATTAGGGCGTGCACGATGCTCAGACCCCAGGGAGAAGGAAGTACAGGGAGCCTGCTGCACATCTGCAGAGAAGTGAGTAGAGTGTAAATAACCCTCAGACCTGCTGAGTGCCACCTTCCAGGGAGAGCCTGGGCTTGAAAGGGGAAATGTGCTCGAGGGCAGGGCTGGGCGCTGGAATGTGAGCAATGTTGGCAAGGCCTGCTGCCCTTCTGGCGTCCCCATTGTTCTGAGTGTGCTGTCAGTTGACTGGCATTAGCAGCGCCCCAGCCAGAGGGCATCAAAGCCGGCGCCAAGATGAATGGGTCGCGGCTGCCTGTCACAGCCGAGAACCTGGTGCGCCACTGGTATGCCTGGGAAGAGCAGAGCGGGGGCCCTGCTGGCTAGGCAATGGCCCTAGCAATGGCCGCTTCAGACCCTGGGCCTCTGGAGAACCTCCCTGGACGTCTGACAAATGAAGATTACTGATGGCCCCTGGTGCTTGGGCAGGGGAACCCAAAGGCCAGGGGTGCTGGAACAATGTGTATAGTGGGGGTGCTGCGAGCCATTGGATCAAACTGTAACCCCTGTATATGTGGAAACCACTTCAAGCCAGGGGGTGCGGCAACCCCCACCTCAACCCCTAGTTCAAGCACCTATGCCAAAGGTTCCCTTCCAGCACCCATCCATATCACTGCAGAGCAGCATGGGGCCAAGTTTTGGAAGCTGGTGCCCGTAGGGTGACCAGATGTCCCTGTTTTATAGGGACAGTCCCAATATTTGGGGCTTTGTCTTATATAGGTGCCTATTACCCCCCCAGCCCTGTCCCGATTTTTCACACTTGCTGTCTGGTCGCCCTAGGTGCCCACAGCAATAAAGTGGGGGCCTCAGTCAGCAGCTGCCAGGGGGTCTTGTTTTCAGTGACTGTATTTCCAGGACTAAGGCCTCGGGGGCTGCAGTCCTCTCACAGCTGTTCCTTGCCCAAGGCAGCCATCTCTGGGTCATGGATGGCACAGGAATACACTCGCTGCAGCCTTCTTCACAGCTGGTGCTGTGCCTCTGTGGCTGGCAGCAATGCCTGGACTGGGCTCTGAACCTGAGACCGGGCACTTCCCTGGGGCCAAGCCCCCGAGGAGGCAGCGTTGGCAGGCGAGCTCCCATTGAGTGGGTGGAGCTGCTGCCCTCCTGACACGTGATGAGCGCAGACGAGCTGGAACGAAGAGTTGGGGCATCCGGGCCCTGCACCCCTCCCCTTCCTGTGATTCACCATGACTCTCAGCCAGCCAGTAAAACAGAAGGTTTATTACATAGACACGAGGAACACAGTCCAAAACTGAACTTTTAGCTACAGACAACAGGACCCCCTCGGTCAGGTCCGTCTTGGGGGGGCAGGTAGCCTAGAACCTGGCCCTGGGACTCCCTCCGTTTCCCCAGTCAGCTCCAAACTGAAACCCCCTCCAGCAGTCTCACCCAGCCACACACTCCGGCTCCTCCTCCAGCCTTTGTCCAGTTTCCCCGGCAGAAGGTGTCACCTGGCCCCAGCCCCCTCCTGGCTCAGGTTACATGCTCAGGTATCATCCCTCAAGTGAAGTTACCCCCTGATATCCCATCCCCAATGCAGACAGTCCCAGTAAAACTCCCCCGCAACATCCCCAGGTCAATCCTCCCTGCTCCCCGCTCCGTCACACGAGCCCATTAACAGCCGATGGTTCGGAAAGGAGCTCAACACAATAGGTAGGGGAGAGCGGGTGGATGGGAGACCTAATCACAACAGCAATAACAAGCCCAGTAGATCGAAAAGTGCTTTAGGAAGGGGTCAGTATTGTTATCCCTGATTTACAGCTGGGAAAACTGAGGCACAGCTGGGGACATGCCTGTC
Source organism: Caretta caretta (assembly GCF_965140235.1). NCBI lineage: Eukaryota > Metazoa > Chordata > Testudines > Cheloniidae > Caretta > Caretta caretta. Next base: position 1,083,764 of record NC_134223.1, read on the forward strand.
CAGGGTCACCCAGCAGCAAAGCCAGGACTAGAACCCAGGTCTCAGCCCAGTGGGTTCTCCATTAGAACACACCGCTGGCGACTCTGAGCTCAGCCTGACTGGCCCGGCAACACCAAGGAGAACACCCCAGAGTTCCCAGTTTTAGCCTCCACTGCCATCCCCAAACCCCCACTCGGCTGCCCCTGAACTCAGCATCTAGGAGTTCAGGGCAAAAGGTGCCTCAGCGCCCATGCTGCTGCCTCTGGGCATGTGTACTAGGCATCCGGTCAGCCCAGAGCAATCCACAGGGGAATCGGACCTGCAGGGCCAAGCAGCTGGGCGCGCTCAGAGCATACCAACGGGATAAGCCCTATTTGATGGTGTGTCTACCTTACTGCTTTGAGCCCACTGGCTAGAGCACATTCCTGAGAGGTGGGAGAGCCCTGTTCAAGCCCCTTTTCCCTCTCAGGCAGAGGAGGGAATTGAACCCAGGTCTGCCACATCCCACGTGAGTGTGCCAACCACTGGGATGGGCACCACCATGTCCTTCTCTGGCTGTTTTGTGTGGTGCAGGCCGGCAGCTGACTCAGTCCTGCCAGCATGACTTGGGCACCTGAGCTGCCTGCCCGGAGAGGGGCACCCATTTGTGGCTCCCTAGCAGAGCTAGTGCCTGCCTGCAGCCCAGACATGGTGGCCTAGCTCCAGGAAAAGGCAGGGCTTAGGACACACCTCTCAACAGTCTCCCATTGGCGAGAACAGGCGGCTCCCTGTTAAGCATGCTGGCTTTTGGGGAGCACGTTCTTAGGCGCTGGTGTCTCCCCATTCATCGGCTTTGTGCACCCCAGTGTTGTACCCATGGCCCCTAAAATGTAGGCCCTGCAACGCTCAGCATTGCCACATTTAAGTCCCTCTGTGCAGCCAGGCCATTCTGTCCGGCCCTAACTTCCCTCTAAGCTGCACCTCTCCCCACTGGCCCCAGCCCAGCCCTGGACCTCCTGCGGAGAGGTACCCATCCTGTGGCCCCAATCCAGCCCTGGCCCGGACCTCCTACAGCCCGGGGAGAGGTACCTATCCTGTGGCCCCAGCCCCGGAGCTCTGCCCGAGCCCTGAGCCCCCTCCCACACTCCGAACCCCTTCGCCCCACCCTGCGCCACACATCACCTCCCTGTTGGGGCACATAACAAAATTCATTCCGCACATGTGAGGGGAAAATCAGAGGGAACACTGGTCTGGCCTCTTCTGGGCGTGTGAAGAACAGCTGGGCCTGAGGGAATTCCCTACAGCCCGTGCAGTCTCACCACACCTGTGAGGCCCAGAGCTGCTGAGGTGCCAGGCGTTTACATCCAGCCATTTAACTCCAGTGCCAGCAGCTGTTGCCTAAACCCCTCCCCACGGTGGCAGGGATTGGCCCAAAGGAGCTGGAAGTGCTGTCGGCACCAGGTCTGAGGATTTGCTCGAGTCTTTGGGGGCCTCAAGTCTTTCCTAAAAGCTGCTGTGTCGAGGTGGGAGGGAGAGCTCAGTGGTTTGAGCGTTGGCCTGCTAAACCCAGGGTTGTGAGTTCAATCCTTGAGGGGGCCATTTAGGGATCTGGGGTAAAAATTGGGGGTTGGTCCTGCTTTGAGCAGGGGGTTGGACTAGATGACCTCCTGAGGTCCCTTCCATCCAACGCTGATAGTCTATGATTCTGTGGGGGAGCAAGGGGGCTTCCCCCTATGCAGGCTCACTGAATGGGAACATCTCCTGTTCTAGCATTTGGAGGGGCTCTGCTTAGACTAGGGTATTCCAAAGTCCTTGTCCCCACTAACACCCCAGGAGACTTGGAATTGAATCCTGCACTGATTGGAAATGAATGTTTGGCTGCCTTGCAAAATTCTCAGCCAGCTGAGCCGTCTCTTCTCAGAAGAAGCCAAGGCCCCATCTGTGGGTTAGAGGATGGCACCTTTCTGGAGAATGTTTAAGCCAAGCTATTGAAGTCTCATACAGTGGTAAGCTGCTCTATGCAGTGTCCTAGAGGGCTCTGGACAGGCCTGGTGGATTTTTGGTTACATTCCTAATAAATTCTATGGCAAGTGTCCATAATGGCTGGGGGGCGGAGAGGTGAGATCAGGCACTCAACCGCCATGGGGATGAGCCCACGGGAGCTGTCAGGCTCGGGTGGGAGCTGCCAGTTTCCCAGCGCTCGCCCTGAGGGCTCTACCCTTTGCTGCCCCTGCTTGGCCGCCAGGAACCCTCTGGCTCTGCCTGTGCCCCTGCTCTGGCCGCTGCCTCCTCTGGGCGAGGGCTGGGGCTGGGCCAGCGCAGCCCTGGCCGGGGGCAGACCCCACAGGCCACCGGGGCCCATGGCCAGGCCTGACGCAATAGGGTCACAGCACCATCTAGTGGCTCTTGGGAGCATGGCACCAGCATAACCCTGAGCCCAAGGACGAGGCCCCAGAGCTGAGCAGGTGCCAGGCGGCCAGCTACGCACCAGGAGGGGGTCCCCAGCGAGGGCTGATCCGGCACCTCAGCTGACACTGGCTGGGGGCAGAAACTGGCGGGGACGAGCACGGGGACAGCTGTTTCCTGGTGGGGAGAGGGAGGTGAGGGAGAGAGCAGGAGGGAACCCAGTGAAGTCCAGCGAGCACGACCCCCCTGATCCAGAGACCCACAGGGAGCAGTGCAGCCCAGGCAGGAGGAGCGCCTGGCCACATGGCTGCTGGGCTCGGCTTGGCCCCGGCGCTCCGGAGTCATTGGGTCCCAGCCTGGTGTCATGGGCGCTGGCTTGCAGCTGGTCCCCGCACACTTTGCCTTGCTGTGGCTGAATCTAGGGGTGGGGACCCCCCTCCCCACCATCTCCTTTGCACTGGCTGAGGGCTCTGGGGAGGCATGCTGCTGGAGGGCAGGAGAGCGGGGGAAGGGGGGGTTGAGCTCAACTGACTTTAGGCAACTTGAGATGCCGGGGCTTGCTTTGCAGAGGTGCGACCTCACTGAGTTCAACAGGAACAGAGGGGATAGCTGGCCCTTTCAGAAACAAGGCTCAAGGGCCCAGAGCCTCAGACGTATTATGCCTCCTAACTGCCATTGATTTCAGTGGAATTAGGTGCCTCAATACCTCCATGGCTCTGGGCCAAGGTGCTTCAGGTCTGGCACCAAAAGCAGGGAGCACCTTAAAAAATTAGCCTTAATCTGCATCAGTGTCACAATCTGAGAAATGGGGCATGTGGCATGGCCCTGCCTTGGAGTGGGATTTACCTCATCACCACTGAGATCCTTGCCTACAAAATCCTTGAGCTATGCAAAGTATGGTCCCTGTCTGGATGGTTCAGGGCCAGGCCAGATGCCTTGGCCCTCGGCTCCCTGCTCCCCACACCCACCTTGGAGCCGCACAGGGGGTTCATCTTATTTTCCAGCCTGTGCCTCTTAAAAATCATTTTTGCAAAGAGTGTCATCTTACAATAGCGATAAATAGAACTTTATTTTATACATATTTCACCAGAAACACAAACACAATCTCAGATTTTAAAAAAATTAGTTTCTGAACATTAATTTAGAATTGGATCCAATGCATTTTATGTCGCTTTAAAAAAAATGAATACAACACAGACATAAAATACCCCTGGGTGTCCACAGCATAGTTATATTACACAGACAGTCGGCAGTTTAAAATTAAATACACACACATCAGGGAGTTGTACCTTCCTGCCCGCAGAGGAAGCCAGTTCAATATATATTTTTTTTACAATGTGCAGTGCACGCCCCCACATGAAAACAGACCCCCATGGCTACACACCAAGGTCATCCTACTTCAGGAGCTAATGGACTCAGGGTGGCTGGTGACCCCTGTGGAGGCCAGGAAGCTGCGCTGGACAGCAGCGTAGGTCTGCTCTTTGTAGTGCATCGTGCGCGCTTTGTGGCCGCAAAACGGCCTGCTGCCCGTAACCCTGGGCAGTGGCACAGAAGAGGTTAATATCACAGCTGGCAGACTTTTCCCCCAAAAATGTTTTTTTCCAAAAAAAAGGTATTTTTCAGCAAAATGACTTTTTTTGGTGGAAAATTTTTATTTTGGTCAAATTTTCCCCCCTGCCCAGTTCTGGGGGACCCTGGCTAGGTTCAGGGACTTCTGGCAACCCTGCATCACTTTCGTCAAAATGTTCCAGTCTGTCAATGAAAAAACATAAACGGAACATTTCTGGGCTAAACTATTTTCACAAAAAATTGGAAATTTGACCAGAAAGATGTTTGTGAAAACTCACCAGTCGGGGGTTTAGGAGTAATTTTTTTCATCAAAAACAAAAACTAAAAAATAGCTCAGGAAGCTTTTTGGGAAAAAAAGTATTAAAAAAATCCCTGAAAAAACAAATTGGCTTCTCCCGCCCAGGCCTGTCGAACCTCCCTTGTGCCTCGGGCTCCTGGTGCAGCATGGCAGCGCACTGGCCGGTCACCTGCAGCAGGAGCCGGGGTTAACCCGGGTGGCTGCAATGGGTCTGCTAGAGATTGTCTGTCAGTGCGTCATGGCTCTTTGGGATAAACTTATTCTAAAGTCGTCAGGCGTTTGCCCAGTCCTGGGTTCACACACGCTCTGATTCCACCCTGATCAGGCCTGGGTGCCCCAGAGCTGGGCAGTCGTGAAGCCTAATGCAGCCGAGCTCTCACAGACCCCAGTCTGAAGACACTGCCCCCACATTGCTCCCCACAGCCATTCACGAGCCCACCTGGCCCGCAGCCCTGGCTGGCACCACTAGCTCGTGCTCTCCATTTGCTCTCCGCAGGACCCTGCTTCCAGGGCGCAAAGAACAGGGTGGGGGCTGGGGCGCCCCCTGCTGGCCACGGGGCAGAGCTACCGTGGTGTTTGTGGAGTGTATGGGCGTCGCTGAGGGCGGGAGAGGAGGCGCGGGCAGAGCGGCTGGTGGATGCCTGTGTGCACAGGGAGCCCTCGTGCTGGGGCCCAGGATGCTGCCGGGCTCATGGAGCAGCTGGGACGTAGGGTGCCATGGCGAGGGCACTCTGCAGAGGGACACTGCTGAAAGGCTGCAGGCACAGGGGGGCCTGCGTGGGGGGGGGGGGCTACCAGCAGTGGATGCTGAAGAGTCTTGGCTCGTGTCCCACAGCACTGGGGCACAGACCACAGGCCAGCCACACGCTCACTGCAAACCAGTCCGGCATGCGGAGATGAAGGGGAGGGGGAAGCAGCCCTCCCTCTGGCAAGGCAGAGCTATTCCAGGCCTGGCTCTTTCCTCCGCACCTGGGCATCAGCCCAGCACCATGGCTGCTATTTGAGGCCATGCTAGGTGGCTGTGTACAGATGTGGGTGGAGGGGGTACATACCCCCGCCACTCGCAAGAGCCAGGTGCTGGCCACATCCCTGCAGACCGGCCAGCCTGTCAGAGAGCTGCAGGGGGCTGGCAATGCACATTTGGAGGCATGGCTTTCCAGGCCAGGGCCAGAGACAGGCATTCTCCCTTGGCCCAGGTTCCCACTTCTAGTTTGCCATATCTCCCAATCCCTCCTTCCCCCAGGACTCCTCCCTAGCCTGGGCTCTGCCAGTGATGCTAGGCTGGTTCCTGGGCACCCTTCACCCTAGGTATCATCTACGTGCCACCCTTCCTCCTCTGGGGCTGGGTCAGACTCCCAGGGACGACCCTGAGGGAGGCTCTCGCGGTGAGACTGGCCAAGGTGGCCCCACAGGTGGGGAACAAGGACGCAGCTGGCCAGGAAAGGTGGGGGCTGGAGCATCTAGCTGCCAGAGGTTATTGGCCTGTCACTGGGGAGTTGCTGGGCTCTAACACACCATAGTGTCATTCCTGGAAGCTGGGTGCCTGGGTAGAAATGGCTTCCTCTCTGGAGAGGTTCCTTCAAGGCCTGCCAGGTGTTCTGGGCTGCAGGGCATGTCCCAGGGTCCGAGGGCTGGGCATGGGTGAAGTGCCTGGCACCGCATGTCCCGTCAGCAAAGTGCAGAGCAGGCCGAGCTGGTTGGGGGCTGGGCACACGACAGGCAGGCCACCGGGAATCTCTTCCAAGGTCTTGGTCGCTTGCGGGAGAGGCTCTGGGCGCGGGCGGGTGGCCTGATGCCCCCTCAGCCATGCGGTGGCCTTCCCAGTGTACAAGCTCCAGCTCTCAAGCAGCCAGCGCCTGGCCGCAATGTGGGAAGGGAAGGAGGGAGCTGGCCCGGCCATCTAGGCCACAGGCTCCGGCTGCTTGCTTTGGCGATGGGCCAGTCGTCTTCGGCTGTGACAAAGCTCGGGGCCCTCCGCAAGCCCTTCAACTTGTGCTTCTTGTGTGGGTGCTGCAGGGGAAGGAGAGTGGGGCGAGGGCGCTGAGCACAGGCCGTGAGAATTCCCATCTTCTCCAGGCTAGGGGGGAACAGAGATGGGGGTAACCATGGGTACAGAGGTGGAAGGGACGACAGGCAGTGGGTGGGACATGGGGAAACACAATCCGTGGCCCAAGATCTGGGGAGACCACGGCCCAACAGGAGCAGGAACCCCAAAAATGATCCATATGCCCCAGTGTGGCAGGTCCCGGAGCCCTGCAGGCTCTGCACACATGGAGAGAGCTCTATATTCTGGGCATAGCACGGCCGTATGTCAGCCATGCCCTTGAGGTAGGCTGGGAAATCTGAGGATTCAGGGCTGTGAATGGGGGATTTCTCACCCTCCAGCCTCCCCGTGCCAGCTGTCGACTGGGACTAACAGATGCAATGGGGATCCCTGCCAGGGGGCCTGGAAACCCCTTGCCCAGAAGCACCAAGGAAGCAATACAGACAATCCACAGAACGTGCTGCCCTCCGTTGCCTCCTTCATGGACGGGGCGGGAGTGGAGCAGCCCAGGAGCTCTGCCCGCCCCAGACACAGAGGGCAGCTCAGAACTGGCTCAGCAGCTCTTGGGCCAACATGGCACAAGGCAGCTGCCCAAAGGCCCAGGGCCTGGCTCAAGTGCCAGCCCCTACCCCATAGCAGAGCCCGAATCCCAGGTAGCCGGGTTGGGGGGGGGCGCTTGTACTCCCAAGAAGAGACCAGCCTCAGCGGGAGGGGGAGACCTGCCCTCCCCATAACCATCCTGCCCCAGGCTCCGGCAAAGCCCTGCCCCCACAACCATCCCACCCCTAGGCACCGGCAAAGCCCTGCCCCCCAACTATCCCACCCCAGGCTCCGGCAAAGCCCTGCCCACCCTCACCCCCCATAACTATCCCAGCCCTAGGCACTGGCAAAGCCCTGCCCTCCCCCACACATAACCATCCCTCCCCAGGTACTGGCAAAGCCCTGTACCCCCTCCCATAACCATCCCTCCCCAGGCTCCGGCAAAACCCTGCCCACCCTCACCCCCCATAACCATCCTGCCCCAGGAGCCGGCAAATTAGGCAGGACTGAGAGGGTGCTGACCTTCTGGGGATGCACGTCCACGGAGGCTAGGTGAGGGGCTAGCAGCTCTGCATGGACAGACACACAGACAGGGACATTAACCACAACCCTGGGGTCACAAACAAACCCACAGAGAACCACTGCTTCGGTGTCCATCCGGCCCTGGGGCAGGCGTGCCTTGGGTGCAGCTTGGGTTAAATAGTTCTGTGTCTGGCACACTGGCTAGGCCAGAGTGAGTAGCCGTTCCTGGCCCAGGGATGGCTGCCCCTTGTCCCACGAGCAGGGACTGAGACGCTCGGGGCTCCTGGCTACCATGGCCCAGCCCTGAGCGAGGCAGCGGACGGAGACTCACAGGCAAAGCTGGGATAAGGGTGAGTTAGAAGCATTTGACCCCTGGTGTGGCTGTAGGCCACAGGCTGCACATTGCCCCAGGGGCTCTGGACAAAAGCTGTCTCCTTGAGGGCAAAGCTCTGTCCACTGGTGCTGAGCCTAGACAGCCGCATAGATCTCCGTGAGGGTCTCTGGGGCCCCAGACCAGGGACACGCTCAGGCTTCCAGGCCTGCACCAGGCAGGATGGTGGAGTGCCCGGAGCTGGATCTATCGTGGCTTCTTTGCAGCCAGTGGTGCTAGCTACCCCCGGGGGAGGGAGGGGAGTCCCTGCTGAGTGCTTTGGAGAATCCCACTTCGCACGACGGGTTCCAGCCGCCCCATGTGCCCCCTTCTGCTGCTGTTGGCCAGTGCCCCAAAGCGGGGGTGACAGGGGTCTGAGTGTCCTGCACAGGGGGCACAGTGAGGGCCAGAACGCTGCAGCTAGCCAGGCAAGGCCGCCCAGAATTGGGGGGCAGGGGGCCATGGTGCCATGCCTCTCCTTCCTTAGAGGTTTTTAAGGTCAGGCTTGACAAAGCCCTGGCTGGGATGATTTAACTGGGAATTGGTCCTGCTTCGAGCAGGGGGTTGGACTAGATGACCTTCTGGGGTCCCTTCCAACCCTTATATTCTATGATTCTATGATTCTATGTTCACTGGTCTGAGAGAGATGGTCAGGAATTGGCCCTCTACGCGCCAGGCTGTCAGGTGGGGGAGGGGAACAGACACTGCTTCTCTTCTGCAAAGCCGTGCTGGTGCCAAGGTGCTGAGTAGTGGGGGCTCCTCGGGGTAGCGCTGGAGTCCCTCTAGCTCCCCCGCCCCTCGCGGGCAAGCCCTAGGAGTCCTGCATGTAAACGCCCACTGGCCTCTCCCCGGGGCTCTGGCCCTTAGCCCTAGCGCACTCACCAGGTGGGGCGTGTGCTGCTCAGACTTCTCCAGCTGGATTTTGATTTCTGGACAGGCGGGGTCTCCAGGTTTCCTGGGCTCCGGCTGGGGAGATTGGGAGGGGCCTGGAAGGCAGAGTCAGACAGGAATGGGAAACGTGAGCTCCCAGCACGGCTGGGAGAACTAAATGTCCAAAGCTTGGTAGCCAGAAACCTGGGGCACAGGCAAGTGGTGGAGCCATGTTCATAACGGACGACGCAGGGGAACGATTCCCATTCGGCCCAGGCCAGAGCTTGGGCAGAACCCTCTGGGAAGCAGAGAATAGCTGCAGGGCAACACCCCTGACCACAGCCTGATCGACCCCTGGTATGCCTCCTGCCCTGCCCTGGCTGGGAGCAGGGCAGGTACAGAGGCCTCGCTCCAGTGTTTCACTGGCAGTGGAAGCCCGCTGCACACGCAGGCTTCACTGGGCGCCATTTCTGCTCCCCTTTAAGGCTGCTTGACACTTCCAGAGAAGCACAAAGGAACCTGCTACACTGAAGCCAAACCCAGCGTGCTTCGCATTACCAGCTGGCTGTGCTTGCTCCAGCAGCATAGAGCAGCGTGAGCGGAGACGGCAGCTGCAGCCTGCTGTGGCCTGAACTCAGGGCTCTGCCTTTCCCCGATGCCCCACCGGCAGCATCTCCCTGCTGTGGCATTTCTAGTGCCCCCCTGAGCAGGCTGCCCAGCTGGCAGCAGGAAGATTTCCCAGCCATTTGGAAAGTTTGAAGCCTTGCAGTTCTTTTCCTGATGCTACGGTCCCCTGAGACTCCGCTCCCCTAACTGTGTGTATGCCCCCCCCCACAGCTCTGCACCCCAGCATGGGAAGCAGTGTGGCCTAGTGGACAGTGCATTACACTGGGATTCAAGAGACCTGGGCTCTATTCCCAGCTCTGCCAGTGGCATGCTGTGTGAACTTGGGTGCCTCAGTTCTCCCATCTGTAAAATGGAGAATCAGATTCCCCTGCTAACAGCATCTGAGCGCCCAAGCACTTTGACATGTTATACAAGAGCTAGTGATTATCATCTGCCCCTTTGGCTCTCCCAGCAACCAAGCCCAGATGCCAGGCTGTCTTGCCCATCCCCAGGCTGGGGTCCGGTGCAGTGTGATGGCAGCCCCCAGATGGCAGGTCTGTGGCAGAGGCCAGGCTCCTGCCCCATAGAAGCATCGGGAGGGTCTCAGAGAGGCAGCTCTGAGGAAAGGGGGAGGGGGCAGGTGCCGGGGCTGGTGGTGGCTGGGGCCGCAATGGGTGGGGTCCCGGTTGGGTACCTGGAGAGCTCCCCCCGCTGGCAGTGCTGAGGCTGTCATCCAGCCAGGTGCTGTAGATGAAGGAGTCTCGCTTGTGGGGCGTCCCCGAGGCCTGGCTCTCCTGCGGCACACACAGGAGAGGGAGGGAGGGAGGGAGGTGAGGCAGACACTCCCCGGCTGATCAGCTCCTGAAATGGGCTCCTCCTGGGAGACTCAGAGCCCCCTCCCAGCTGAGGGTACTGGGTCCACCCCAGCCGCCGAGCCCCCCCGGCCCTGCTGACAGGAACCCCCCACCCAGGGGACACGCTCCGTGGCTGCGATCTTCCCTCAATGCCCCGTGGCCAGCAGGGACCTGCTCTGTGCAGCGAGCACCCCTCCAGACCGAGGCCGGGAGGCAGGGAAAGGGGCCAGTGCGCCAAGCTCCACCCTGACTTACCATGCCCATGTAATCATCGGCACCCTCATTCTCCTCCACCACGCTGCCAAAGCTGCTGGCGCTGGATGACGAGCGGGAGAAGTCCCGCAGCACCTCGGGCCTCTGCAACACTGGCTCCCCCCTGCAGACATGGGGCAGTCAGACCCAGTACCGCCCTAAAGCCCCCACCTAGACACGGCAGTGAGACCCAGCACCCCCCCTGCACCCCTCCAAGACACAGGACAGTGAGAGCCAGCACCCCCCTCTACCCCCCCGAGACACGGGGCAGTGAGACCCAGCACCCCCCCTTGCCCCCCGAGTCATGGCAGTGAGACCCAGCATGCCCTAGACTCCCCCTCCAAGACACAGGGCACTGAGAGCCAGCACCCCCCTCTACCCCCCTGAGACACGGGGCAGTCAGACCCAGCACCCCCCCTTGCCCCCCGAGTCATGGCAGTGAGACCCAGCACCCCCATATGCCCACCAGAGACACAGGGCACTGAGATGCAGCACCCCCCCAAGCTCCCCCCTGAGACACAGGGAAGTGAGACCCAGCACCCCCCTATGCCCCCTGAAGACACTGGACAGTGAGACCCAGCACCTCCCTGTACTCCCCCGAGACAGGGCAGTCAGACCCAGCACCCCCCCCAAGCTCCCCCCTGAGACACAGGGAAGTGAGACCCAGCACCCCCCTATGCCCCCTGAAGACACTGGCCAGTGAGACCCAGCACCCCCCTGTGACATTATTGACATGAACTGTGACTGTATAGATCATTATTGCAACCAAGCTCCTATAGTTGCACAAAATCTGGTACAAAGGAGGTCAGGTGAGGTGTCTATGAAAAGGGTGTAATTTGCCTTGTAAGTAGCACCAGGGAAGCATTTCCTGTTTCCTGAGAAAGAATTCTTCAGATTAAGTGCCCAATCAAGAAACACTTAACTGACAGTGGACCTTGGGTGACTCCAATCTACATATGAGGAGCCTTCCTGGGAACATTCAACGTAGCATGTGAGCATTGGCTGCTCCACCTGTGAAGACCTGAGTCATGCAGGGACATGTGACTTGCCCATGTGACTCCAAACTCCATCTTGCTGCTGTGATTTTCCACAGTAAGAACAAAGGGGTCCTTCCACATGGCGGAGGATATAAAAGGCCCAGGAAACCCTCCATTTTGTCTTCAATCCTGCTCCTTACTGCTGCAAACTGAAGCTGTAAACAATGGACTGAATGACCCATCCAAGCTGTGGATGTTCTCCACAGACTTGATTTAAGCCAGCAGTTTACTCTATTGCTGCTGCAAGTCTGAACCAAGAACTTTGCCATCACTGTATGTAATTGATTCCATTTAACTAGTTTTAACTCTCATCTATATTTCTTTCTTTTTATGAATAAAGTTTTAGATTTTAGATCCTAAAGGATTGGCAACAGTGTGATTTGTGGGTAAGATCTGACTGGTCTATTGACATGGGTCTGGGGCTCGGTCCTTTGGGATTGGGAGAATCTTTTTTCTTTTCCTGGTGTATTGGTTTTCATAAGCATTCATCCCCCTATGGCATGGCACTGGTGGTGATAGTGGGAAACTGGAGTGTCTCAGGGAATTGCTTGTGTAACTTCTGGTTAGCCGGTGGTGTAAAACCAAAGTCTTCTCTGTTTGGCTGGTTTGGTGTGCCTTAATAGTGAAGGTCCCCCAGCCTTGGGCAGTGACTGCCCTGCTCTCAGCGATTTGTCCTGAATTGATACTCTCAGTTGTGTCCTGCCAAAGGCCACTAAGTTACACCCACCCCCCCACATGCCTCGTGAGACCAAGCACCAGCCCCCCTGCACCCCCCCACACCCGAGACACAGGGCAGTGAGACCCAGCACCACCCTAACCGACCCATAGAGACACCCCCTGCACCCTCTTGAAACACAGCAGTCAGACTCAGCACCTCCCCTGTACCCCCTGCCCCCGAGACACAGGGCAGTCAGACCCAGCACCCCCCCTAAACTCCTCCCCGAGACACAGGGCAGTCAGACCCAGCACCCCCTTAAACTCCCACCTGAGACACAGGGAAGTGAGACGCAGCACCCCCCCTGTGCCCCCCCCCGAGACACAGGGCAGTAAGACCAAGCAACACCCTAAGCTCCCCCAGGGCAACCCAGAGGATTCAGGGGGCCTGGGGTCTTTGGCGGCAGGGGTCCTTCTGCTTCGGGTCTTCAGGGCACTTCGCGGAAGACATGGAGTGGAAGGACCCCTTGCTGCTGAATTGCCACCGAAGACCCGGAGCAGAAGAAGCGGCGGCCGGTCTTTGGCGGTGAGTCCTTCACTCCAGGCGTGTTTGGCAGCACTGAAGGACCCGCCGCCGAAGTGCTGCCGATAACTCTCGTGGGGGCCCCTGCAGGGCCCGGGACAAATTGCCCCACTTGTCCCCGCCTCTGGGCAGCCCTGAGCTCCCCCTCCAAGATACAGAGCAGTGAGAACCCGCACCCCCCGTACCGCCACCCTGAGACACAGGGCAGTCAGACCCAGCACCCCTGTCATAAACATACAGCTAAGAGTAGCATAAAATCCCTCCTTTACCTGTAAGGGGTTAAGAAGGTCAAATAACCTGGTTGGCACCTGACCAAAAGGACCAATAAGGGAAGAAGATCCTTTCAAATCTCTGGGGGGAGGTTTGTTTATGTGGTCTTTTGTTGTTTTCTCTGGGACAGAGAGGGACCAGGGAAGGAAAAACCAGCTCCTAAAACCCTACCTGATATAAGCATCTAGATTACAAAAATTGTAAGTTGTCCCGGAGTCCCCGGGCGATGCTCTGGAACTACTCCACACGAAGCCAGGCAGGACTCTGGGGAAACCTCCTCTCTGAGAGCAGACTCTCTGCAGGACACACAGCTCCCCCGGCTTCCACCTTCCTGGGTCTGACCTCGGAGCATTCAGCCTCCTCTGCCCCTCCGTGCGCTTCCCACAGCAAGTCCGCCCAGGCGGGCTCCTGGGGAAGCCAGAGGGTCCTGCACCCCAACTCCGCAGTCAGCCGTGACCCTCAGTGAGTCAGTAAAACAGAAGGTTTATTAGATGACAGGATCATGGTCTAAGACAGAGCTTGTAGGTACAGGAAACAGGACCCCTAAGTCAAGTCCATCTTGGGGCCAGGGAGGCCAGACCCCAGGTCTGGGCCTCCCTCTCTTTCCCCAGCCAGCTCCAAACTGAAACTCTCCAGCCCCTCCCTTGGCCTTTGTCTCTTTCCCAGGCCAGGAGGCCACCTGATCTCTTCGTTCTCCAACACCTTCAGTTGGCCCCTTTGCAGGGGAGGGCCAGGCCATCAATTGACAGGAGACATGGTGTTGACCATTCTCTGTCCGGACAGCCTCACACTGGCCCTCTAGGGCTCTGCAACAATCACACACCCTTATCCCACCACCTAGATACTTAAGAAATGCATAGGGGAAACCGAGGCGCCCACCCAGGATTCAGAGAAAACATTAAGAACAGTCCTACTTCATCACATAATTTAATGTATTTCCTTACTTTACTTATCTTTTGTTTTTAGCTTGTGAATTTTCCCTATGCTAAGAGGGACGTTTATTCCTGTTTTTGTAACTTTGAAGTTTTGCCTCTGTGTTTTTAAATCTTATTACCCTGTAAAATTACCTTCCATCCTGATTTTACAGAGGTGGTTCTTTTAGTTTTTTCTTCATAATGAAGTTCTGTTTTTAAGAATCTGATTGGTTTTTAGTGTCATAAAACCCCAAGGGTCTGGTCTGTGCTCACCTTGTTTACCTATTTGGTTGGTATATTATTCTCAAGCCTGCCCAGGAAAGGGGGTCAAGGGGCTTGGGGGGATATTCTGGGGAAACAGGAAATATCCGATGAAGTGAGCTGTAGCTCACGAAAGCTTATGTTCAAATAAATTGGTTAGTCTCTAAAGTGCCACAAGTCCTCCTTTTCTTTTTGAGGAACTCCAAGTGGTTCTTTTCCTGAATCTTTGTCTAATGCACTTGGTGGTGGCAGCGATACCATCCAACGACAAGGAAGGATTTGTGCCTTGGGAAAGTTTTAACCTAAGCCGGTAGAATTAAGCATAGGGGGTCTTTCATGCGGGTCCCCACATCTGTACCCCAGAGTTCAGAGTGGGAAGGGAACCCTGATAGCCCCCATACCCGCTCCCGAGACACAGGGCAGTGAGACCCAGCACCCTCCCTGTACCCCCAAAAGATGCAGGGCAGTGAGACCCAGCAGCCCTCGTGCCGCCCGAGACAAGGGCAGCGATACTCAGCACCCCCCACCCGAAAGCACACCCCGAGACACAGGGCAGTGAGACCCAGCACCCCCTAAACTCCCCCCGAGACAAAAGGAAGTGAGACCCAGCACCCCTCTATGCTCCCCCAAGACACTGGGCAGTGAGACCCAGCACCCCCTGCTCCCCCCAAAGACACAGGGCAGTCAGACCCAGCACCCCCCTGCTCCCCCCAGAGACACATGGCAGTGTCACGGAGTGTGGGGAGTCAGAGCCCTGCACCCCCCCACTTCCTACGATTCACTGCGACTCTCAGCCAGCCAGTAAAATGGAAGGTTTATTAGACGACAGGAACACAGTCCAAATCAGAGCTTGTAGGTACAGACAACAGGACCCCCTCAGTCAGGTCCATCTGGGGGGCAGGGAGCTTAGATCCCAGCCCTGGGGCTCCCTCTGTTTCCCCAGTCCCCTTCCAAACTCCAGCCCCCCTACAGCCATATTCTCCAGCTTCCCCCTGGCTCCTCCCCCAGCCTTTGTTCAGCTTCTCGGGCAAAAGGTGTCACCTGGCCCCAACCCCGCTCCTGGGCTCAGGTTACAGGCTCAGGTATCGTCCCTCATAGAATCATAGAATATAAGGGTTGGAAGGGACCCCAGAAGGTCATCTAGTCCAACCCCCTGCTCGAGCAGGACCAATTCCCAGTTAAATCATCCCAGCCAGGGCTTTGTCAAGCCTGACCTTAAAAACCTCTAAGGAAGGAGATTCTACCACCTCCCTAGGTAACGCATTCCAGTGTTTCACCACCCTCTTAGTGAAAAAGTTTTTCCTAATATCCAATCTAAACCTCCCCCACTGCAGCTTGAGACCATTACTCCTCGTTCTGTCATCTGATACCATTGAGAACAGTCTAGAGCCATCCTCTTTGGAACCCCCTTTCAGGTAGTTGAAAGCAGCTATCAAATCCCCCCTCATTCTTTTCTTCTGCAGACTAAACAATCCCAGTTCCCTCAGCCTTTCCTCATAACTCATGTGTTCCAGACCCCTAATCATTTTTGTTGCCCTTCGCTGGACTCTCTCCAATTTATCCACATCCTTCTTGAAGTGTGGGGCCCAAAACTGGACACAGTACTCCAGATGAGGCCTCACCAATGTCGAATAGAGGGGAACGATCACGTCCCTCGATCTGCTCGCTATGCCCCTACTTATACCCCTCCAGTGAAGTCACCCCCTGCTATCCCATCACCAATGCACACAGTCCCAGTAAAACTCCCCTGCAACATCCCCAGGTCAATCCTCCCCACTCCCTGCTCCGTCACATCTCTCCCTCCTTTGAGATTGAACTGAGCGAGGTCACTCTGACCCGTGACCCGGGGAAGTTCAGGGGCCCCTCTCTGGGACAACGCATCCACTATCATATTGGCACTTCCCTTCACATGGACCACGTCCATATCATAATCCTGCAGGAGCAGGCTCCATCTCAGGAGCTTGGCGCTGGCTCCTTTCATCTGGTGCAGCCAGGTCAGGGGAGAGTGCTCGGTGTACACGATGAAGTGTTGCCCGAAGAGATAGGACTCCAGTTTCTTAAGGGCCCACACCATGGCCAGGCACTCCTTCTCGATGGCCGCATAGTGCTGCTCCCAGGGTAGCAACTTCTTGCTCAGGTACATGATGGGGTGTCTCTCCCCCTTTTCATCCTCCTGCATTAACACCGCTCCCAGTCCTGTGTCTGAGGGGTCGGTGAACACCACAAAGGGCTTGTCAAAGTCTGGGTTTGCCAGAACTGGGCCACTAACCAGAGCCTCCTTCAGTGCCCGGAAAGCCTCCTGGCACTGCTCAGTCCAGACCCCCTTGTCTGGCTTCCCCTTCTTGCATAGCTCAGTGATGGGGGTGGCTATGGAGCTAAAGCGGGGCACAAACCTTTGATAGTACCCCGCCATCCCCATAAAGGCTTGCATCTGCTTTTTGGTGTGGGGAGCTGTGACGATGTGACTCAGCAGGGAGGGGGGAGTGTTGACCTGTGAATGTGCCCTGGGGATGGGAGACCTGAGAGCCTGTCACCTGAGCCAGGAGGGGGAGGGGGAGGTGACACCTCTGCCCAGGAATGTGAACAGAGGCTGCAGCAGGGAACCTGCGGGGTGAGTTTAGTGGGCAGTTTGGAGGCTGGGGGGAGGAACACAGGGAACCCCAGGGCTGGGGTCTAAGCTCCCTGCTCCCCCAGAAGGATGTGATTGAGGGGTCCTGGTTGTACCCACAAGCTCTGTTGTGGACTGTGTTCCTGTTGTCCAATAAACCTTCTGTTTTACTGGCTGGCTGAGAGTCTCAGTGGATCCCAGGAAGAGGGGTGCAGGGCCTGGACTCCCCCACACTCCGTGACAACTGGTGGCAGCGGTGGGATCTACTGCACCCCGTGAACGGCGCTTCCTGCAGTAAGTGACTGGGGAACAGTAAAACGAAGGGGAATTGACGGGGACCAGGCGTGCTGAAGATTCAGAGACGGTTTCGGGGGGCGGTTAACCCCTGGGAATGTGTGACCAGAGAGAAAGACTTTTGCAGTAACAGGGTCCCCCGGGGGATTGCAGCGAGCAGTCCCAGGGGCGGAGGAGTCTGCAGCTCGACCCTGGCAAAGAGGTGGTGACCTCAAGAAGGACTGGCACACTAAGGGCTTTTCCTGGAAACCGTGGGAAGCTGCCCGGCCTGCGAGTGGCCAGCAGGGAGATGTACGCTAAACGCCTTAAGAGTGACCTGGTGGAGCTGTGCAGGCAGAGGGGGCTGCGCATCGGGAGGTCCACCAAGGAACAACTGATTGCCCAGTTGGAGGAGAGGGATCGCTTGGATGACCCGATCCCTATCCCTGAGGGGAGCCGCCCGGCAGACGCAGCGTGGGCCCTGGGGCCTGACCGGGCTGGGAGGGGTCAGACTGCTGCCGAGGACACCCCGAGACCCTTCCTACCTATGTCTGGGGGAGGGGTTGGGGGAAGCCCAGCGAATACCGAGGGCACCCTGACCCCAGCACCCAGCAGGGGATCCTCCCGGCGGAGCTCCCCATCCCTGGAGCGGAGGCGGCTGGAATGGGAGAGGGAGATGAAAATGAGGGAGCTGGAGGATCATGAAAAACAACGTCAACATGAGGAGAAACAACGTCAACATGAGCAGGAGGAGAAGGAGAAACAACGTCAACATGAGCAGGAGGAGAAGGAGAAACAACGTCAACATGAGCAGGAGGAGAAGGAGAGGGAGCGTCAGGAGAAGGAGAGGGAGCGTCAGGAGAAGGAGAAACAAAGACAGCACGAACTGGAGCTGGCCAGGCTGAAGAGCAGTGGGGCCCCGGCTGTGGTGAGTGAGGGGGGACCCAAGACTGCAAGGAACTTTGATAAGTGCTTCCTGGCCCAGCGTAAGGAGGGGGAGGACATAGATAGCTTCCTGACGGCCTTTGAGAATGCCTGTGAGCTGCACAGGGTTGACCCTGCAGACAGGCTCCAGTTTCTCACCCCCTTACTGGACCCCAAAGCCGTGGAGGTGTACAGCCGGATGACAGGGCCGGAGGCAGGGGACTATGAACTGTTCAAACAGGCCCTGCTCCGTGAGTTTGGGCTGACCCCCGAGATGTACCGGAGAAGGTTCCGGAGTCAGCGTAAAACGCCTGAGGTCACCTACCTACAACTGGCCAACCGGATGCAGGGGTATGCCCGCAAGTGGACAGCGGGGGCCCGAGCTAAAGAGGACCTGCTTGACCTAATCGTACTGGAGCAACTGTATGAACAGTGCCCTTCCGACCTGAGGCTGTGGTTGGTGGACAAAAAGCTCGAGAACCCCCAGCACGCAGGGCAGCTGGCCGACGAGTTTGTGAACAGTCGGTCAGGGGGTAGCCGGGAGGAGTCCCAAAAGAACAGGCCCCCCCCGATGCAGAGAGAGAGTCACCAGGGGGCCTCCCAGCGGGGAAATAGGGAGAACCCCCTCCCAAGGGGAACGCCTGGCGTCGGGCCCCTCCGACCCGCTCGAGGGGACCAACGTGACCTGAGCTGCTATCACTGTGGCCAGAGAGGCCACGTACGGTCCCAGTGCCCTGGGCTCAGGGACAAACTGAGCAGACCCAACCTACCCAGGGTTAACTGGGTAGGGACCCAGCTGGACGAGGGGCAGACGACTCAGGCAAGGGGGGCTGCCAGTTTACCACCTGCCCCGGAGGGAAGAGTACCCCAGGCCAGCTCCACCAGAGGGCTGGAGGCTCTGGACTCAGGGCGCTCAGTTTACAGGGTGGGCGCGGGGCTGTCCCTCCGGAGAGAGTGCCTTGTTCCCCTGGAGGTGGATGGGAGGAAGGTCAATGGATACTGGGATACGGGTGCGGAGGTGACGCTGGCCCGGCCCGAGGTGGTGGCCCCAGATCGGGTGGTGCCCAACACCTACCTGACCCTGACAGGGGTGGGTGGGACCCCATTTAAGGTGCCCGTGGCAAGGGTACACCTGAAATGGGGGGCCAAGGAGGGCCACAAGGATGTGGGGGTACACCACCATTTGCCCACTGAAGTTTTGATGGGGGGAGACCTAGAGGACTGGCCAAGCAAGCCCCAGACCGCCCTGGTTGTGACCCGTAGCCAGAGCCGGCGAGGGCCACTGCTCCCTGACCTCGGGGAGGGTACCGCACCGGAGGCGCAGGACCCTACCCTGGTGGGAAGGGAGGGCCGAGGGGCACGGCTCAGAGAGGCTGAGGCCTCAGACCTGGCCACTGAGGGGGAACCGGTCCCCATCCCTTCCCCAGCTGCTGAGTTCCAGGCCGAGTTGAGGAAAGATCCCTCCTTGCGGAAGCTCAGGGACCTGGCCGACCTCAGGGTGGTACGGACCATGAGGAGAGGCTGCCAGGAGAGGTTCCTGTGGGAGAAGGGGTTCCTGTACCGAGAATGGGCTCCCACAAGGGAAGTGGAGTCCTGTGGGATCAGGAGGCAGCTGGTGGTCCCCCAGAAGTATCGCCGCAAGCTCCTGTACCTGGCCCATGACATCCCCCTCGCAGGGCACCAGGGAATCCGGCGCACCCGGCAGAGGTTGCTACAGAACTTTTACTGGCCCGGGGTCTTTACCACGGTCCGGCAGTATTGCCGATCCTGTGACCCCTGTCAGAGGGTGGGGAAGGCCCGGGACAAGGGGAAAGCGGCTTTGAGACCTTTGCCCATCATAGAGGAGCCTTTCCAGAAGGTGGCCATGGACATCGTGGGGCCTCTCAGCAGGACGACCCGGTCGGGGAAGAAATACATTCTGGTGGTGGTAGATTTTGCCACCCGCTACCCCGAGGCAGTGCCCTTAGCTTCCATTGAAGCAGACACCGTGGCCGATGCGCTCCTGACCATTTTCAGCCGAGTGGGGTTCCCCAAGGAAGTCTTGACAGACCAAGGCTCCAACTTCATGTCGGCCCTGCTCCGGTGCTTGTGGGAGAAATGTGGGGTCCGGCACGACTGGGCCTCAGCTTATCACCCCCAGTCCAACGGGCTGGTGGAGAGGTTTAACGGGACGCTAAAGATGATGCTGAAAACCTTTATGAACCAGCACCCACAGGATTGGGACAAGTACTTACCTCACCTGCTGTTCGCGTACAGGGAGGTGCCACAGGAGTCTACCGGATTTTCGCCTTTCGAACTGTTATATGGAAGGAGGGTGAGGGGCCCCCTGGACCTGATGAGAGACGAGTGGGAGGGGAAGGCCACTCCCGATGGAGAGTCAGTGGTGGAGTATGTCCTGATCTTCCGAGAGAGACTTGCTGAACTCATGGGCCTGGCCAGGGAGAATCTGGCCAGAGCCCAGAAGAAGCAGAAGGTCTGGTATGACCGCACGGCAAGGGCCCGTGCCTACGCCACCGGGGATCCGGTGATGGTTCTCATCCCAGTGAGAAAGAACAAACTACAGGCCGCCTGGGAGGGCCCTTTCAAGGTCGTCAAGCAGCTCAATGAGGTAAACTATGTGGTGGAGCTGTCGAACCGGGCGCACCACCGCCGGGTGTACCATGTGAATATGATGAAGCCATATTATGCCAGGGGGAATGTGGTGTTTGCCGTGTGTGGACAGTGGGAAGAGCAGGGAGATGACCCTTTAGTAGATCTATTCCCTGGGACCAGAGCTGGTTCCCCCCTGGAAACAATTCCCCTCTCGGATCAGCTAACCCCTGCCCAGCAAGCTGAGGTCAGGGAGGTGCTGCATCCGTACCGACAGCTATTTTCCAACCAGCCTGGACGCACTAATCTGACTGTCCACCGGGTGCAGACAGGGTCGCACCCGCCGATAAGATGCTCCCCCTTCCGAGTCACAGGGAAAACTGCTCAGGACCTGGAAAGAGAGGTCCGGGACATGCTGGCTTTGGGGGTGATCCAGCCATCTGCCAGCCCTTGGGCCTCGCCGGTGGTGCTGGTCCCCAAAAAGGACGGGTCGGTCCGGTTCTGTGTGGACTATCAGAAGCTCAATGCCATCACTGTATCGGATGCCTACCCCATGCCCAGGCCTGATGAGCTCCTAGACAAGCTGGGAGGAGCTCGGTACCTTACCACCATGGACCTTACAAAGGGCTACTGGCAAGTGCCGCTGGATGCAGATGCCCGGCTGAAATCGGCCTTTATCACCCCTCTGGGGCTCTATGAGTTCCTGACCCTGCCTTTCGGCCTCAAGGGAGCGCCGGCCACCTTCCAGCGCCTGGTGGACCAGCTCCTGAGGGGGATGGAGAGTTTTGCCGTGGCGTATATTGATGACATCTGTGTCTTTAGCCAGACCTGGGAGGACCACGTGTCCCAGGTTAGACAAGTGCTGGACCGACTCCAGGGGGCTGGGCTGACTGTAAAAGCGGAGAAGTGCAAGGTGGGGATGGCGGAAGTGTCTTACCTGGGCCATCGGGTGGGGAGCGGCCGCCTAAAGCCGGAACCAGCCAAGGTGGAGGTGATCAGAGACTGGCCCGCTCCCTACACCAAAAAGCAGGTCCAAGCCTTTATTGGGATGGCAGGATACTACCGAAGATTTGTGCCTCACTTTAGCGCCATAGCCACCCCCATCACTGAGCTATGCAAGAAGGGGAAGCCAGACAAGGTGGTCTGGACCGAGCAGTGCCAGGAGGCTTTCCGGGCGCTGAAGGAGGCTCTGGTCAGTGGCCCAGTTCTGGCGAACCCGGACTTTGACAAGGCCTTTGTGGTGTTCACCGACGCCTCCGACACGGGACTGGGGGCGGTGTTAATGCAGGAGGATGAAAAGGGGGAGAGACACCCCATCGTGTACCTGAGCAAGAAGTTGCTACCCCGGGAGCAACACTACGCGGCCATCGAGAAGGAGTGCCTGGCCATGGTGTGGGCCCTCAAGAAACTAGAGCCCTATCTCTTCGGGCGGCACTTCACCGTGTACACCGACCACTCGCCCCTGACCTGGCTGCACCAGATGAAAGGAGCCAACGCCAAGCTCCTGAGATGGAGCCTGCTCCTGCAGGATTACGACATGGACGTGGTCCACGTGAAGGGAAGTGCCAACCTGATAGCGGATGCGCTGTCCCGGAGAGGGGGCCCCGAACTTCCCCAGGTCACTGGTCACAGTGACCCCGCTCAGTTCAGTCTCGAAGGGGGGAGAGATGTGACGATGTGACTCAGCAGGGAGGGGGGAGTGTTGACCTGTGAATGTGCCCTGGGGATGGGAGACCTGAGAGCCTGTCACCTGAGCCAGGAGGGGGAGGGGGAGGTGACACCTCTGCCCAGGAATGTGAACAGAGGCTGCAGCAGGGAACCTGCGGGGTGAGTTTAGTGGGCAGTTTGGA
The DNA here is from genome assembly GCF_965140235.1 of Caretta caretta. Taxonomy (NCBI): domain Eukaryota; kingdom Metazoa; phylum Chordata; order Testudines; family Cheloniidae; genus Caretta; species Caretta caretta. The sequence goes on from NC_134223.1 coordinate 1,106,016, forward strand.
GGCTGGGGGGAGGAACACAGGGAACCCCAGGGCTGGGGTCTAAGCTCCCTGCTCCCCCAGAAGGATGTGATTGAGGGGTCCTGGTTGTACCCACAAGCTCTGTTGTGGACTGTGTTCCTGTTGTCCAATAAACCTTCTGTTTTACTGGCTGGCTGAGAGTCTCAGTGGATCCCAGGAAGAGGGGTGCAGGGCCTGGACTCCCCCACACTCCGTGACAGGAGCGGGCCAGTCTCTGATCACCTCCACCTTGGCTGGTTCTGGTTTTAGACAGCCGCTCCCCACCCGGTGGCCCAGGTAAGATACCTTGGCCATCCCCACCTTGCATTTCTCAGCTTTTATGGTCAACCCAACCTCCTGGAGTCGGTCCAGCACTTGTCTAACCTGGGTCACGTGGTCCTCCCAGGTCTGGCTAAAGACACAGATGTTGTCAATATACGCCACGGCAAAACTCTCCATCCCCCTCAGTAGCTGGTCCACCAGGCGCTGGAAGGTGGCCGGCGCTCCCTTGAGGCCGAAAGGCAGGGTCAGGAACTCATAGAGCCCCAGAGGGTGATAAAGGCCAATTTCAGCCTGGCATCTGCATCCAGTGGCACTTGCCAGTAGCCCTTTGTAAGGTCCATGGTGGTAAGGTAGCGAGCTCCTCCCAGCTTCTCTAGGAGCTCGTCAGGCCTGGGCATGGGGTAGGCATCAGATACAGTGATGGCATTGAGCTTCCGATAGTCCACACAGAACCGGATCGACCCGTCCCTTTTGGGGACCAGCACCACCGGCGAGGCCCAAGGGCTGGAAGATGGCTGGATCACCCCCAAAGCCAGCATGTCATTGACCTCTCTTTCCAGGTCCTGAGCAGTTTTCCCTGTGACTTGGAAGGGGGAGCATCTTATAGGCAGGTGCATTCCTGTCTGCACCCGGTGGACAGTCAGATTAGTGAGTCCAGGCTGGTTGGAAAACAGCTGTCGGTACGGATGCAGCACCCCTGTGATTTCAGCTTCCTGGGCAAGGGTTAGCCAATCAGAGAGGGGAACTGTTTCCTGGGAGGAGCCAGCTCCGGTCTTAGGGAATATATTTACCAAAGGGTCCTGCTCCTCCCAATGTCCACACACGGCAAGCACCACATTCCCCCTGGCATAATATGGCTTCATCATATTCACATGGTACACCCGGCGGTGGTACGCCCAGTTCGACTGTTCCACCACATAGTTTACCTCATTTAGCTGCTTGACAACCTTGAAAGGGCCCTCCCAGGCGGCCTGTAGTTTGTTCTTTCTCACGAGGATGAGAACCATCACCTGATCCCCGGTGACATAGGTGCGGGCCCGCACCATGCGATCATACCAGACCTTCTGCTTCCTCTGGGCTCTGGCCAGATTCTCCTTGGCCAGGCCCATTAGCTCAGCAAGTCTTTCTCGGAAGGTCAGGATATACTCCACCACTGACTCCCCATCGGGAGTGGCCTTCCCCTCCCATTCGTCGCTCATCAGGTCCAGGGGCCCCCTTGCCATCCTTCCGTATAACAGTTCGAAAGGCAAAAATCCAGTAGACTCCTGGGGCACTTCCCTGTATGCGAACAACAGGTGAGGTAAGTACTTGTCCCAGTCCTGAGAGTGCTGGTTCATGAAGGTTTTCAGCATCATCTTTAGCGTCCCATTGAACGTCTCCACCAGCATTATGGATTGGGGGTGATATGTGGAGGCCCAGTTGTGCCGGACCCCACATTCCTCCCACAAACACCGGAGCAGGGCCGACATGAAGTTGGAGCCTTGGTCTGTCAAGACTTCCTTGGGGAACCCCACTCGGCTGAAAATGGTCAGGAGCGCATCGGCCACGGTGTCTGCTTCGATGGAAGATCGGGCACTGCCTCGGGGTAGCGGGTAGCGAAATCTACCACCACCAGAATGTATTTCTTCCCCAACCAGGTCGTCCTGCTGAGAGGCCCCACTATGTTCATAGCCACCTCCTGGAAAGGCTCCTCTATGATGGGCAAAAGTCTCAAAGCCGCTTTCCCCTTGTCCCGGGCCTTCCCCACCCTCTGACAGGGGTCACAGGATCGGCAATACTGCCGGACGGTGGTAAAGACCCCGGGCCAGTAAAAGTTCTGTAGCAACCTCTGCCGGGTGAGCCGGATTCCCTGGTGCCCTGCGAGGGGGATGTCATGGGCCAGGTACAGGAGCTTGCGGCGATACTTCTGGGGGACCACCAGCTGCCTCCTGATCCCACAGGACTCCACTTCCCCTGGGGGAGCCCATTCTCGGTACAGGAACCCCTTCTCCCACAGGAACGTCTCCTGGCAGCCTCTCCTCATGGTCTGTGCCGCACTGAGGTTGGCCAGGTCCTTAGTTTCCGCAAGGAGGGATCTTTCCTCAACTCGGCCTGTAACTCAGCAGCTGGGGAAGGGATGGGGACCTGCTCCCTCTTGCTGGCTGGGTCTGAAGCCGCAGCCCCTCTGAGCCTTGTCCCTGGGCACTCCCTCCGCACTGGGGTAGGGTCCTGTGCCTCCGGTGAGGTACCCTTTGCCGGCTCTGGCTACAGGTCACGACCAGGGACTTCTGGGGGTTGCTTGGCCATTCCTCTAGGTCCCCCCATCAACACCTCAGTGGGCAAATAGTGGTGCACTCCCATATACTTGGGAACCTCCTTGGCCCCCCATTTCAGATGTACCCTCTCCACGGGCACCTTGAATGGGGTCCCGCCCACACCCGTCAGGGTCAGATAGCTGTTGGGCCACCACCTCGGGCGGGGCCAGCATCACCTCAGCATCCGTACCCCACTATCCCATGACCTTCCTCCTAGCCACCTCCAGGGGAACAAGGCACTCGCTCCGCAGGGACAGCCCTGCGCCCACTTTGTAAACTGAGAACCCTGAGTCCGGAGCATCCAGCCCCCCCAGAGGAACTGGCCTGGGAAACTCCTCCCTCCTGAGCAGTTGGTACACTGCTAACCCCCATTGCCTGGGAAGCCTGCCCCTCATCCGGCTGGGTCCCTACCCAGTTAACTCTGTGCGGGTTCGGTCGGCTCAGTCTGCCCTTGAGCCTGGGGCACTGGGTCCGTATGTGGCCTCTCTGGCCACAGTAATAGCAATGCATGTCCCATTGGTCCCCTCGAGCCGGTTGGTTGGTCCTGATGGCAGGCGTTCCCCTTTGGAGGGGGTTCTCCATGTTCCCCCTTTGGGACGTCCCAGGGTGACTCTCTCTGCATCATGGCAGGCCTGTCCTTTGGGACTTCTCCCTGCCACCCTTTGACCGGCAGTTCACAAACTCATTGGCCAGTTGCCCTGCGCGTTGCGGGTCCTGGGGCTTTTTGTCCTCCAACCATAGCCTCAGGTCAGATGGGCACTGTTCATACAGTTGCTCCAGTACCATTAGGTCAAGCAGGTCCTCCTGAGTTTGGGCCCCATCTGCCCTCTTGTGGGCGTATCCCTGCATCTGGAGGATCAGTTCTAGATATGTGACCTCAGGGGTTTTACACTGACTCCGGAACCTATTCCGGTACATCTCGGGGGTCAGCCCAAACTCGCATAACAAGGCCTTTTTGAATAATTCGTAGTCCCCTACCTCCGCCCCTTTCATTCGGCTGTACATCCCTATGGCTTTGGGGTCCAGAAAGGGGGTGAGAAACTGGAGCCTGTCTGCAGGGTCAACCCTGTGCAGCTCATAGGCGTTCTCAAAGGCATTCAGGAAGTCATCTATGCCCTGGTCTACACTAGGACTTTAGGTCGAATTTAGCAGCGTTAAATCGATATAAACCTGCACCCGTCCACACGATGAAGCCCTTTATTTCGACTTAAAGGGCTCTTAAAATCGATTTCCTTACTCCACCCCTGACAAGTGGATTAGCGCTTAAATTGGCCTTGCTGGCTCGAATTTGGGGTACTGTGGACACAATTCGACGGTATTGGCCTCCGGTAGCTATCCCAGAGTGCTCCATTGTGACCGCTCTGGACAGCACTCTCAACTCAGATGCACTGGCCAGGTAGACAGGAAAAGAACCGCGAACTTTTGAATCTCATTTCCTGTTTGACCAGCGTGGCAAGCTGCAGGTGACCATGCAGAGCTCATCAGCAGAGGTGACCATGATGGAGTCCCAGAATCGCAAAAGAGCTCCAGCATGGACCGAACGGGAGGTACGGGATCTGATCGCTGTATGGGGAGAGGAATCCGTGCTATCAGAACTCGGTTCCAGTTTTCGAAATGCCAAAACCTTTGTCAAAATCTCCCAGGGCATGAAGGACAGATGCCATAACAGGGACCCGAAGCAGTGCTGCGTGAAACTTAAGGAGCTGAGGCAAGCCTACCAGAAAACCAGAGAGGCGAACGGCCGCTCCGGGTCAGAGCCCCAAACATGCCGCTTCTATGATGAGCTGCATGACATTTTAGGGGGTTCAGCCACCACTACCCCAGCCGTGTTGTTTGACTCCTTCAATGGAGATGGAGGCAACACGGAAGCAGGTTTTGGGGACAAAGAAGATGATGATGATGAGGAGGAGGTTGTAGATAGCTCACAGCAAGCAAGCAGAGAAACCGGTTTTCCCGACAGCCAGGAACTGTTTCTCACCCTGGACCTGGAGCCAGTACCTCCTGAACCCACCCAAGGATGCTTCCTGGACTCGGCAGGTGGAGAAGGGACCTCCGGTGAGTGTATCTTTTAAAATACTATACATGGTTTAAAAGCAAGCATGTGAAAGGATTACTTTGCCCTGGCATTCGCGGCTCTCCTGGATGTACTCCCAAAGCCTTTGCAAAAGGTTTCTGGGGAAGGCAGCCTTATTGCGTCCTTCATGGTAGGACACTTTACCACTCCAGGCCAGTAACACGTACTCGGGAATCACTGTACAACAAAGCATTGCAGTGTATGTTTGCTGGTGTTCAAACAACATCCGTTCTTTATCTCTCTGTGTTATCCTCAGGAGACTGAGATATCATTCATGGTCACCTGGTTGAAATAGAGTGCTTTTCTTCAGGGGACACTCAGAGGAGCCCGTTCCTGCTGGGCTGTTTGCCTGTGGCTAAACAGAAATGTTCCCCGCTGTTAGCCACGGGGCGGGGGGAGGGTTGAGGGGGTAGCCACGCGGTGGGGGGAGGCAAAATGTGACCTTGTAACGAAAGCACATGTGCTATGTATGTAATGTTAACAGCAAGGTTTACCCTGAAAGAGTGTAGTCACTGTTTTATAAAATGTATCTTTTTAAATACCGCTGTCCCTTTTTTTTCCCACCAGCTGCATGTGTTTCAATGATCACAGGATCTTCTCCTTCCCAGAGGCTAGTGAAGATTAGAAAGAAAAAAAAATGCACTCGAGATGAAATGTTCTCCGAGCTCATGCTGTCCTCCCACACTGACAGAGCACAGACGAATGCGTGGAGGCAAATAATGTCAGAGTGCAGGAAAGCACAAAATGACCGGGAGGAGAGGTGGCGGGCTGAAGAGTAAGTGGCAGGCTGAAGACAGGGCTGAAGCTCAAATGTGGTGGCAGCGTGATGAGAGGAGGCAGGATTCAATGCTGAGGCTGCTGGAGGACCAAACCAGTATGCTCCAGTGTTTGGTTGAGCTGCAGCAAAGGCAGCTGGAGCACAGACTGCCACTACAGCCCCTGTGTAACCAACCGCCCTCCTCCCCAAGTTCCATAGCCTCCACACCCAGACGCCCAAGAACGCGGTGGGGGGGCCACCAGCCAACCAGCCACTCTGCCACAGAGGATTGCCCCCCAAAAAGAAGGCTGACATTCAATAAATTTTAAAGTTGTAAACTTTTAAAGTGCTGTGTGGCATTTTCCTTCCCTCCTCCACCACCCCTCCTGGGCTACCTTGGTAGTCATCCCCCTATTTGTGTGATGAATGAATAAAGAATGCATGAATGTGAAGCAACAATGACTTTATTGCCTCTGCAAGCAGTGATCGAAGGGAGGAGGGGAGGGTGGTTAGCTTACAGGGAAGTAGAGTGAACCAAGGGGCGGGGGGGTTCATCAAGGAGAAACAAACAGAACTTTCACACCGTAGCCTGGCCAGTCATGAAACTGGTTTTCAAAGCTTCTCTGATGCGTACCGCGCCCTCCTGTGCTCTTCTAACCGCCCTGGTGTCTGGCTGCGCGTAACCAGCAGCCAGGCGATTTGCCTCAACCTCCCACCCCGCCATAAACGTCTCCCCCTTACTCTCACAGATATTGTGGAGCACACAGCAAGCAAGTAATAACAGTGGGAATATTGGTTTCGCTGAGGTCTAAGCGAGTCAGTAAACTGCGCCAGCACACCTTTAAACGTCCAAATGCACATTCTACCACCATTCTGCACTTGCTCAGCCTGTAGCTGAACAGCTCCTGACTACTGTCCAGGCTGCCTGTGTACGGCTTCATGAGCCATGGCATTAAGGGGTAGGCTGGGTCCCCAAGGATACATATAGGCATTTCAACATCCCCAATAGTTATTTTCTGGTCTCGGAATGAAGTCCCTTCCTGCAGCTTTTGAAACAGACCAGAGTTCCTGAAGATGTGAGCATCATGTACCTTTCCCGGCCATCCCACGTTGATGTTGGTGAAACGTCCCTTGTGATCCACCAGAGCTTGCAGCACTATTGAAAAGTACCCCTTGCAATTTATGTACTCGCCGGCTTGGTGCTCCGGTGCCAAGATAGGGATATGGGTTCCGTCTATGCCCCCACCACAGTTAGGGAATCCCATTGCAGCAAAGCCATCCACTATGACCTGCACATTTCCCAGGGTCACTACCCTTGATATCAGCAGATCTTTGATTGCGTGGGCTACTTGCATCACAGCAGCCCCAACGGTAGATTTGCCCACTCCAAACTGATTCCCAACTGACCGGTAGCTGTCTGGCGTTGCAAGCTTCCACAGGGCTATCGCCACTCGCTTCTCAATTGTGAGGGCTGCTCTCATCTTGGTATTCATGCACTTCAGGGCAGGGGAAAGCAAGTCACAAAGTTCCATGAAAGTGCCCTTACGCATGCGAAAGTTTCGCAGCCACTGGGAATCATCCCAGACCTGCAACACTATGCTGTCCCACCAGTCTGTGCTTGTTTCCCGAGCCCAGAATCGGCGTTCCACAGCATGAACCTGCCCCATTAGCACCATGATGCATGCATTGTCAGGGCCCATGCTTTCAGAGAAATCTGTGTCCATGTCCTGATCACTCACGTGACCGCGCTGACGTCGCCTCCTCGCCCGGTATCGCTTTGCCAGGTTCTGGTGCTGCATATACTGCTGGATAATGCGTGTGGTGTTTAATGTGCTCCTAATTGCCAAAGTGAGCTGAGCGGCCTCCATGCTTGCCTTGGTATGGCGTCCGCACAGAAAAAAGGTGCAGAACGATTGTCTGCCATTGCTCTGACGGAGGGAGGGGCGACTGACGACACGGCTTACAGGGTTGGCTTCAGGGAGCTAAAATCAACAAAGGGGATGGCTTTACATCAAGGAGTATTTCAGGCAGGACTTCACGGAGGGTTCCAATAAGAAATGGTGCACCTAAGTTATTTTTCTTATTGGAACAAGGAGGTTAGCCTGGCCTCTGATTGATACATGGCTAGATTTACCTCGCTGCACCTTCTCTGTGAGTGACTACAGTGTGACCTAGAGGAATGAGTCCCCTAGACAGGGGAGGGGGGGAAGCAAATGAGTACAAAACAAATCTGGTCTATTTCTTGTTTTGATCCACTCCATCTATCTTTTACATCTTTGGCTGGCAGCAGATGGTGTAGAAGGACTGCATACCATCCACATCTCATGGCTGCTCGGCAGAAGATGGTACAGTACGACTGCTAGCCATCCTCATCTCTTGCCTGCCCGGCAGAAGATGGTACAGTACGACTGCTAGCAATCCGCATCGCCTGCCTGCTCACCATAAGACGGTTCAGTAGGACTGACTGCAGGACTAAAGAGAATGACCTGGTCAAGTCACTCCAAATTTAGTCCCTGCGCCCATGTCTGCCCAGGTGCTCCCAGCCAACGTGGCCAGGAGCACCTCGGACACGACGATGACAGCTACCAGTCGTACTGCACCATCTGCTGCCAGAAGGCAATGGGTTGCTGCTACTGTGTAGCAATGCCGTACCGCGTCTGCCAGCACCCAGGAGACATACGGTGACGGTTACCTGAGCGGGCTCCATGCTTGCCGTGGTATGGCGTCTGCACAGGTAATTCAGGAAAAAAGGCGCGAAACGAATGTCTGCCCTTGCTTTCACGGAGGGAGGGAGGGAACGGGGGCCTGACGATATGTACCCAGAACCACCCGCGACAATGTTTTAGCCCCATCAGGCATTGGGATCTCAACCCAGAATTCCAATGGGCAGCGGTGACTGCGGGAACTGTGGGATAGCTACCCACAGTGCAACGCTCCGGAAGTTGACTCTAGCCTCAGTACTGTGGAAGCATTCCGCCGAGTTAATGCACTTAATGCGCTTAGAGCATTTTCTGTGGGGACACACACACTTGAATATATAAAACCGATTTCTAAAAAACCGATTTCTATAAATTCGACCTTATTCCGTAGTGTAGACATACCCTATATCCTCCCCTTCCTTATACTGGGCCAGGACACACTTATCAAATCTCCATGCCGTCCTGGGTCCCCCATCACTCACCGCAGCTGGAGGCTTGCTGCTTCTCAGCCTGGCCAACTCCAGCTCACGCTGTCTCTGCTTCTCTCGTTCTTTCCATTCCTCCTTTAGTTCCTGCTGCCTCAACTCTAGCTCTTTCAGTTTTATCTCCCTCTCCCATTCCAGCCACCTCAGCTCCAGGGATGGGGAGCTCCGCCAGGAGGATCTCCAGCTGGCCGCAGGGGTCACGGTGCCCTCGGTATTCACTGGGCTCCTCCCAGACCTTCCCCTAGGCATAGATAGGAGGGGTCCCGGGATGCCCTCGGCAGCCGTCTGACCACCCGCAGCTGGGACAGACACTGGTGCCCGCCCTGCATCTGCCAGGCTGCTTCCCTCAGAGACAGGGATCGGTTCATTGAAGCGGTCCTCCTCCTCCAGCTGGGCAATCAGCTGTTCTTTGGTGAGCCTCCCAATACGCAGCCCCCTCTGCCTGCTCAGCTCCACCAGGTCGCTCTTAAGGCGCTCATTATACATCTTCCCGCTGGCCACTCGCAGGCCTGGGTGCTCTCAGCTCCCCATGGTTTCCAGGACAAACCCCTAGTGTGCCAGCCCTTCTCCAGGTCATCACCTCTCTCCCAGGGTCAAGCCGCAGACTTCTCTGCCTCTGAGACTTCTTGCCATAGTGCCCAAGGGGACCCCATTATTGCAACAGTCCTTCTCGCTGGTCACACAGTACCAGAGGTTGAGCGTAGCTCCTCTGCCCCCTGAAACTGCTCTTCGCTGAATCTTCAGCACAGATGGTCCTCGTCAATCCCCCTTCGTTTTACTGCTCCCCAGTCACTTACTGCAGGAAGTGCCATCCACGGGATGCAGTACATCCCACTTCTGCCACCAGTTGTCATGGAGTGTGGGGGAGTCAGAGCCCCGCACCCCTCTTCCTGGGATTCACTGCGACTCTCAGCCAGCCAGTAAAAAGGAAGGTTTATTAGACGACAGGAACACAGTCCAAATCAGAGCTTGTAGGTACAGACAACAGAACCCCCTCAGTCAGGTCCATCTGGGGGGCAGGGAGCTTAGACCCCAGCCCTGGGGCTCCCTCCGTTTCCCCAAACCCCTTTCAAACTCCAACCCCCCTACAGCTGTCTCCCCCAGCCTCCCCCTGGCTCCTCCCCCAGCCTTTGTCCAGCTTCCCAGGCAAAAGGTGTCACCTGGCCCCAACCCTGCTCCTGGGCTCAGGTTACAGACACAGGTATTGTCCCTCCAGTGAAGTCACTCTCTGCTATCCCATCACCAATACAGACAGTCCCAGTAAAACTCCCCCAGGTCAATCCTCCCCACTCCCTGCTCTGTCACAGGCAGTCAGACCCAGCACCCCCCTATGCCCCAGAGACACAGGGCAGTGAGACCCAGCAACTAACATGCACCCCCCTGAGACCCAGCACCCCTCTATGGCCCCCCAACACACAGGGCAGTCAGACCCAGCACCCCCCTCCCCGCATCTCTCTGAGATATGGTAGTGAGACCCAGCACCCCCCCGGTACCCCCCCAGATAGAAGGCACTGGGACCCAGCACCCCCCAAGACACCCCCCAAGACACCCCCTACACCCCCCTGAGACACTAGGCTGTGAGACCAAGCACCCCCCTACACCGCCATCCTGAGACACAGGGTAGTGAGACCCAGCATCCCCCCTTCGCCCCCCAAGACACAGGGCAGTAAGACCCAGCATCCTCCCTGTACCCCCATGAGATGCAGGGCAGTGAGACCCAGCATCCCCCTAAACTCCACCCCCCGAGACACAGGGCAGTGAGAAGCAGCACCCGCTCTGTGCCCCTCCAACACACAGGGCAGTCAGACCCAACACCCTCCATAGCCCCACGGGACACAGGGTAGTGAGACCAACCAGCAGCCCCCCCTGTATCCCCTGAGACACAGGGCAGGGAGACCCAGTACCCCCCCCACACACACACACCACCCTGATACAGAGGGCAGTGAGATTGAGCACCCCCCTCTGCTCTCCCGAGACACAGGGCAGTGAGACCCAGCACGCCTCTGAGACACAGGGCAGTGAGACCCAGCACGCCTCTGAGACACAGGGCAGTCACACCCAGCAACTCCTATGCACCCCCCTGAGACCCAGCACCCACCTATGGCCTCCCAACACACAGGGCAGTCAGACCCAGCACCCCCCCTGCATCCCTCAGAGATATGGCAGTGAGACCCAGCACACCCCTAACCACTCACCAAGATACCCCCTGTAACGACATGGGGGGTTTTCTTGGTTGTTCCTTGTTTCCTATGGGGGGGCTTTCTGGGTTTGCATGCAGAGGGGGTGGGACGTAGTGTTCCTGGGTGTTACTGGTTTAACAAGGGGATGGGAGAGGGAGTTTGTTGTTACAGAGGACCAGCCAGGGAACTGGGGACCCCAGCTGATGGCCTGGAGCATGGAGACCCCAGCGACTGGTGACCCGGAGGCCCAGCTCAGTCGCAGCCGGTTCTGGCCAGCGGGAGAACAAGGACTGTGAAGAGAGGACCCCTGGGGACCTGACCTGCCGGTTCCAGCCAGAGGGGCGAGAGGGCAGATGAGAGGAGGCCCAGGCGACCCTGTTTCCTGTTTACCTGGAGAGAAGACAATGGACAGAGGAGGGGTGGGGGGTAATATCAGATGCCCAGCTGGGCAGCAGGGGGGTCTCTGGGCTGGAGAGAGGGGGCAGGCAGAGCCCCCCTGGATGCAGGGAGATTTGGATGTGCTGTGCTGAGGGAGGCCAGGCCTGAGGGTCCTGAGAGTTTCCTGGGCTGTGTTCAACACTCAATAAACCTCCTGTTTTATGCTGGCTGAGAGTCACTCTGGTCTAGAGAACAGGGTGGCATCGTCCCCTTCAGGGCGTGGAGGGCCCAGGGGTCCAGGGCGAGACCCAGCACCTCCTGGTACTTCCCCAGACACAGAGCACTGAGACCCAGCACCCCCGTAACCCACTCACCAAGACACCCCTTGTGACGCAGCAGGGAGGGGGGAGCGTGCCCTGGGGATGGGAGACCTGAGAGCCTGTCCCCTGAGCCAGGACGGGGAGGGGGAGGTGACACCTCTGCCCGGGAATGTGAACAGAGGCTGCAGGAGGGAGCCTGCTGGGGGGGTTTAGTTTCAGTTTGGTGCTGGGGGGTGGAACGCAGGGAACCCCAGGGCTGGGGTCTAAGCTCCCTGCCCCCCAGAAGGACTTGACTGAGGGGTCCTGGTTGTACCCACAAGCTCTGTTTCAGACTGTGTTCCTATTGTCCAATAAACCTTCTGTTTTACTGGCTGGCTGAGAGTCACAGTGAATTCCAGGAAGAGGGGTGCAGGCCTCAGACTCCCCCACACTCCATGACACCCCTACACTGGGCTGTTAGACTGAGCACCCCCTTACACTCCCACCCCAAGACACAGGGCAGTGAGACCCAACACCCATCATGTACCCCCTCAAAACACGGGGCAGTGAAACCCAGAACCTCTCCTGTACCCTTCCAAGACACAGGGCAGTGAGACCAAGCACCTGCCCTGCACCTCCCAACCCCGAGAAATGAGGCAGTGAGACCCAGCATCCCCGTATGCCCCCCAGAGATACAGGACAGTGAGACACAACACCCTCCTGTACCCCTACCCGAGACACAGGGCAGTGAGACCCAGCACCCCCGTATACCCCCCAGAGACACAGGGCAGTAAGATCCAGAACCTCCCCTGTACCCCACCCCCCGAGACACAGGGCAGTCAATGAAGCACCCCCCTAAACTCCCCTCCAAGACACAGAGCAGTGAGAACCACACACCCCCTACCTCCCCGAGAAACAGGGCAGTGAGACCTAGCACCCGCCATACCCCCCTGAGACATGGGGCAGCAGACCCAGCACCCCCCACTACCCTCCCTCCGAGACACAGGGCAGTCAGACCTAGCACCCGTAAACTCCCCCTCCAAGACACAGGACAGTGAGACCCAGCATCTCCCCTGTACCCCCCCCCACGAGACACAGGGCAGTCACATGCAACACCCCCCTAAACTCCCCCTCCAAGACACAGAGTAGTGTGGACCAGCACCCCCCATACCTCTCCGAGACACAGGGCAGTGAGACGCAGCACCCGCCCTGTACCCTCCCCCCGAGACACAGGGCAGTCAGACCCTGCACCCCCTTGATCCCCCCAAAGACGCAGGGCAGTGAGACCCAGCACCTGCTCTGCACCCCTCGAAGACACAGGATAATCAGACCCAGCACCCGCCCTGTGCCCGCCCCGCCCCCGCGAGACATGGGGCAGTGAGACCCAGCATCCGCTCTGTAAACCTCAAAGACACAGGGCAGTGAGACCCAGCACCAGCCGTACCTGCTCCCAAGACACAGGGCAGTGAGACCCAGCACCCGCTCTGTACCCCTCCAAGACACAAGGCAGTCAGACCAGCACCTCCCTAAAGCCCTCCCCCCCGAGACACGGGGCAGTGAGACCCAACACCCACCATATACCCCCTCGAAACACAGGGCAGTCAAACCCAGCACCTCTCCTGTACCCCTCCAAGACACAGGGCAGTGAGACCAAGCACCCGCTCTGTACCCCTCCAAGACAGAGGACAGTCAGACCCAGCACCTCCCTAAACTTCACGCCCCCGAGACAATGAGCAGTGAGACCCAGCAACCCCCTGCGCCTTCCCTCAAGACATAGGGCAGTGAGACCCAGAACCGCTCCCCAGCACCCCTCCGAGACACAGGGCAGTGAGATGGGATGGGATGGGAACCTGGGAGGCAGTGACCATGAGAAGGTCGAGTTCAGGATCCTGACACAGGGAAGAAAGGAGAGCAGCAGAATACGGACCCTGGACTTCAGAAAAGCAGACTGTGACTCCCTCAGGGAACTGATGGGCAGGATCCCCGGGAGAATAACATGAGGGGGAAAGGAGTCCAGGAGAGCTGGCTGTATTTTAAAGAATCCTTATTGAGGTTACAGGAACAAACCATCCCGAAGTGTAGAAAGAATTGTAAATATGGCAGGCAACCAGCTTGGCTTAACAGTGAAATCCTTGCTGATCTCAACACAAAAAAGAAGCTTACAAGAAGTGGAAGACTGGACAAATGACCAGGGAAGAGTATAAAAATATTTCTCAGGCATGCAGGAGTGAAATCAGGAAGGCCAAATCACACCTGGAGTTGCAGCTAGCAAGAGATGTTAAGAGTAACAAGAAGGGTTTCTTCAGGTATGTTAGCAACAAGAAGAAAGCCAAGGAAAGTGTGGGCCCCTGACTGAATGAGGGAGGCAACCTAGTGCAGGAGGATGTGGAAAAAGCTAAAGTACTCAATGCTTTTTTTGCCTCTGTCTTCATGAACAAGGTCAGCTCCCAGACTGCTGCACTGGGCAGCACAGCATGGGGAGGAGGTGACCAGCCCTCTGAGGAGAAAGAAGTGGTTCGGGACTATTTAGAAAAGCTGGATGAGCACAAGTCCATGGGGCCGGATGCGCTGCATCCGAGAGTGCTAAAGGAACTGGCGGCTGTGATTGCAGAGCCATTGGCCATTATCTTTGAAAACTCTTGGCGATCAGGGAAGGTCCCGGATGACTGGAAAAAGGCTAATGTAGTCCCCATCTTTAAAAAAGGGAAGAAGGAGGATCCTGGGAACTGCAGGCCAGTCAGCCTCACCTCAGTCCCTGGAAAAATCATAGAGCAGGTCCTCAAGGAATCAATTCTGAAGCACTCAGAGGAGAGGAAAGTGATCAGGAACAGTCAGCATGGATTTCCCAAGGGCAAGTCATGCCTGACTAATCTAACTGCCTCTATGACGAGATAACTGGCTCTGTGGATGAGGGGAAAGCGGTGGACGTGTTATTCCTTGACTTTAGCAAAACTTTTGATACGGTCTCCCACAGTATTCTTGCCAGCAAGTTAAAGAAGTATGGGCTGGATGAATGGACTATAAGGTGGTAGAAAGTTGGCTAGATTGTTGGGCTCAACGGGTAGTGATCAATGGCTCCATGTCTAGTTGGCAGCCGCTATCAAGTGGAGTGCCCCAAGGGTCGGTCCTCAGGCCAGTTTTGTTCAATATCTTCATTAATGATCTGGAGGATGGCGTGGATTGCACCCTCAGCAAGTTTGCAGATGACACTAAACTGGGAGGAGAGGTAGATACGCTGGAGGGTAGGGATAGGATACAGAGTGACCTAGACAAATTGGAGCATTGGGCCAAAAGAAATCTGATGAGGTTCAACAAGGACAAGTGCAGAGTCCTGCACTTAGGACGGAAGAATCCCATGCACAGCTACAGACTAGGGCCCGAATGGCTCGGCAGCAGTTCTGCAGAAAAGGACCTAGGGGTTACGGTGGACGAGAAGCTGGATATGAGTCAACAGTGTGCCCTTGTTGCCAAAAAGGCCAATGGCATTTTGGGATGTATATGTAGGGGCATTGCCAGCAGATGGAGGAACGTGATCGTTCCCCTCTATTCGACATTGGTGAGGCCTCATCTGCAGTACTGTGTCCAGTTTTGGGCCCCACACTACAAGAAGGATGTGGAAAAATTGGAAAGCATTCAGCGGAGGGCAACAAAAATGATTATGGGACACATGACTTATGAGGAGAGGCTGAAGGAACTGGGATTGTTTAGTCTGCAGAAGAGAAGAATGAGGGGGGATTTGATAGCTGCTTTCAGCTACCTGAAAGGGGGTTCCAAAGAGGATGGCTCTAGACTGTTCTCAGTGGTAGCTGGTGACAGAACAAGGAGTAATGGTCTCAAGTTGCAGTGTGGGAGGTTTAGGTTGGATATTAGGAAAAACTTTTTCACTAGGAGGGTGGTGAAACACTGGAATGCGTTACCTTGGGAGGTGGTGGAATCTCCTTCCTTAGAAGTTTTTAAGGTCAGGCTTGACAAAGCCCTGGCTGGGATGATTTAGTTGGGGATTGGTCCTGCTTTGAGCAGGGGGTTGGAGTAGATGACCTCCTGAGGTCCCTTCCAACCCTGATATTCTATGATTCTATGATCCAGCAAACCACATGCACCCCCCCGAGATTCAGCACTCCCCTATGTACCCCAGATACACTGGGCTGTGAGACCCAGCACGCCCCCTGCATCCCACCGAGACCCAGGGCAATGACACCCAGCACCCCTCCGAGACACAGGGAAGTCAGACCCGGCAACTCCCGTGCATCACCCCAAGACCCAGCACCCCTCTATGGCCCCCCAACACACAGGGCAGTCAGACCCAGCACCCCACCGAGATATGGCAGTGAGACACAGCACCCCCTCCGGTACCTCCCAGACAGAGGGCACTGGGACCCAGCACCCCCCTTAGCCACCCCTGAAGACACCCCCTACACCCTCCGAGACACTAGGCTGTGAGACCCAGAACCCCTCCTTTACCCCACAAGACACAGGGCAGTGAGACCCAGCATCCTCCCTGTACTCCCATGAGACGCAGGGCAGTGAGACCCAGCACCCACTCTGTACCCCTCCAAGACACAGGGCAGTCAGACCCAGCACCCTCCGTATCCCCATGGGACACAGGGCAGTGAGACCAACCACCCCCCCGTACCCTCTGAGACACAGGGCAGGGAGACCAAGTACCCCCCGCCCCCCCGCACCATCCCAAAACACAAGGCAGTGAGACCAGGCACCCCTCTGAGACTCAGGGCAGTCAGACCCAGCACGCCCCTAAACCACTCCCCGAGACACAGGGCAGTCCAACCCAGCAACTCCTGTGCAACCCCCCGAGACCCAGTACCCTCCTAGGGCCCCCCAACACACAGGGCAGTCAGACCAAACACCCCCTCTGCATCCCTCTGAGATATGGCAGTGAGACCCAGCACCCCCCGGTACCCCCCAGACACAGGGCACTGAGACCCAGTACCCCCCTAACCCACTCACCAAGACACCCCCTACACTGGGCTGTTAGACCTAGCAACCCCCTACACCCCCACCCCAAGACATAGGGCAGTGAGACCCAGCACTCCCCTGCATCCCCCTGAGATATAGCAGTGACACCCAGTACCCCCCCGTACCCCTGCAAGACACAGGACAGTCTGATCCAGCAACCCACATGTACCCCCCCCCGAGACGCAGCACGCCCCTATGGCCCCCAGATACACTGGGCTGTGAGACCCAGCACCCCCCCGTATCCCTCCAAGAGACAGGGCAGTCAGACCCAGCACCCTCCCTGTGTCCCCGCACCCCGAGACACAGGGCAGTGAGACCCAGCACCCCCCTGTGCCTCCCCCTAAGACACAAGGCAGTCAGACCCAGCACCCCATTAACCCGGCCCCCGAGACACAGGGCAGTGACACCCAGCACCCTGCAACATGTCCCACCCTCTCCCTCACCCACCCTTGGAGAGACAGGGCAGTCAGACCCCTCATTGGCTGCCCCTGGACAAGTCTCTTTTCTGTGTCCCGCTCATGGGTGCCCAGAGCCCTGCAGTGGGGCTGCGTCCGGACCACCCTTTGATGGGCATTTTCAGAGCAGAGCAAATGAGTGCAGATCAAATGGAAAGGACCCTCTGCCCCCTGGCCCAACGCCTCTGTGTGGGAAATGCTCCACCCCCCTAAATATTGCCCACGTGTATATTGCTCTCTGCCCACAGCCCATTAGGCTCCCTGGGAATCCCAGCCCTGGGCTAAGGAGGAACTGACCTGTTCTTCATGGTGGGCATCTCTGGAGAGCTCTGGTTGGACGAGTTCTCCGACTTGGGCTCCTGGGACATGTGGCCGCTGTCAGGTGTCTTCTGGGGGCCTGCTGTGCTCTCCCTGTGAGAGGCACCGGGGACATACTTGGGCCAGGGCAGGAGAGCCATGCTAGCTGCTGGGCAGCTCTCATCTCCAGCTGCCCTCCCAGGGGGCACCAAGATCTTCCAGCCCATAGCACGGCAGGGCTGGATTGGTGACTGGTGTCCCTGTCCTCACGCCTGGTCTCCCCTGGGCTCAGTGCCAGCCGCGATGCAGCACAAACCCCCGGTGTGGCCAGGCTGGCCTGGGCCTGGCAGTGCGGGAGCTCCCGCTGCTTGGTGGCATCCCCACTCCCCTCGGGGTCTAATCCAGGCTGAATTCCAGGTGAATTCCAGGCAGCTGCCCTCAGGGGGAGAGCACATGCCCAGGGGCCAGGCGTGTCTGCTGGGAGCAGCCTTGGAGAGACGGAGCCGCACAGCGAGGTGCCACAGTGGAGGCTCTCTGTGCTCACTGGGGCAGCCCCTCCCTCCTCCTCCCCATCACCGCTTGGGGCTCTGCTTCCCTGCCCCCGCTGTGCCCTGTCACCCAGCAGGCTGCCTCCCATTGGCACGGGGGCAGCACCACGGGGCTGGGGCAGGGCAGGCAGGAAGGACCCAGCTGTCTCTGCCTGGGGGTGGGGGGTGAATGGAGCTGGTCCTCCCTCTTGCAGGTCTTGGCGCCCCTGCTCCTCCCCTGGCATGGCTTCACCCACCTTTTCTCCTGCACCTCCTGGATGTTCTCGATGCCGATGGCGCTGCTCCGCCTGGGGCTGAAGGGCCCTGATTTCTTCCGGGTTGGGCTCTTCCCAGGAACAATCAGCGACTGGAAAAGGTTTGATCCCATCAGCCAGACAGTCCTGGGAAGCCCACAGGGGCCCAAGCTGGGGTGGGTTGGACTTGGACCAAGGGCAAAACCAAACTGGAGCTGGAGCCAACCCAGCAAAGGGCAGGCGCCCCCATCCCGAGGGCTGGTCCCCCAACAGCATTCGCCAGGGCACCAGAGTCCCCTGCTTAGCCAGGTCCCACGGTTACTGCTCACACACATCTACCACTAGGGAGCCCTGTGGGCCACCAATGCTGGGCATCGGGCTCAGGGCCTCCTCCAGCTGGAGCCCCATCAGAGCGCCAGGGGCTGGGTGGAGAGGAGGAATTCGGCGATGACTCTGCCCCATCACATGGTGCCAGCTGCTAGCCATGGGGCAGAGACCGGGGCTGGGCCGGGCTGATGGGGTCTGGGGGCCTGATGCTGTTGGGGAGTGAGCGTCTGTCAACTGGAGAATGCTCAGCACTGGGGGGCACTGCTGGGGTGCCTGCACCATGCCAGAGGGGCTGGAGGGGCAGCACCTCGCAGACAGCGTGGCCTCTCAGCCGGGCTTCCTGACATGGGGAGAGGTGACCCATGCCGGTGGGGCACTCCAGCACAGCTTGAAGCAGTCACAGCCCTTTGCAAAGCCCTGTGCCCACCTCTGGCACCTTTCACCTGAGGATCTCCAAGCACTGCACAGACTGGAATGAAGCCCTGTGAGGAAGGTACCGTCACCCCTCTTGTACAGGTGGGGAAACTGAGGTACAGTGAGAGGATGTGACAGACAGGAGAGGAACACAGGAGTCTGCACTCCCGTGCTCCTTGCTCTAACCACTGGCTTGCACTGCCTGCCAGCTCAGGCAGGGCCAAGTACGGCGGCTGTGTCCATAGCTGGATCTCTCCTTGGAACCAACGACACTGGCTGGGGGCAGGGCGGGGAGCAGTGGGGGTCAGGCCAGGGGCCAGTCTGGATTGACCCCAGTTATGCAGATCAGAGTGCAATGAGCAGAGGGGCTAGCCCAGCTGGGGACCCAGTAGTGTCAATGTATTAACATTGACACGCCCCCGGCCAAGGTGAAGGGAAGGTGTGGGGCCACATAGGAACAAGCAGGGCTGGACTGCGGGCAGTGAGGGCACCCGCCTCCTGCTGGCTTCTCAGTGGGCAGAGGGCCGTCTGCACTGGGGTTAGCCCAAGCGATCTATGCCAAGAGACTCCTCTGGAGTCAGCTCAGCTCCAGTGAGCTCGGCTTCACTGCAGCATAACTCTCCCCGCCATGGCTGCGCTGGCTGAGCCGGGGGCTTGTCGCATTGCAGGGGGCTGGGCTGGGCCGCTCTGTGAACACCTTCCCCGTGGATAGCAGGAAAACGTGTCTGTCCTTCCAGGCACAGCGGGCATGGTAGGAAGCTCTGGCAGACTGGCACCACTGACCACTAGCTGCATCCTCACTGCGAGCACTTGCGGTAGCAGCTGATGAGTGATGCTCACTCAAGTTGTAGTCTGTACCCACCGGGTCAGCCACGGCACGGCGTGTATGGAGGGAGAGGGAGGAGTGTGACGGAGTGGGAAAGTTCTTAATGTTTTCTCTGAATACTGGATGGATGCCTCAGTTTCCCCTACGCATTTCTTAAGTATCTAGGGGTGGCGGGATAAGGGTGTGTGATTGTTGCAGAGCCTTAGAGGGCCAGTGTGATGGTGTCTGCACAGAGAATGGCCGACACCCTGTCTCCTGGCAACTGATGGCCTGGGCCCACCCCTGCAAAGGGGCCAACTGAAGGTGTTGGAGAACGAAGAGATCAGGTGGCCTCCTGGCCTGGGAAAGGGACAAAGGCCAGGGGAGGGGCTGGAGAGTTTCAGTTTGGAGCTGGCTGGGAAAAGGGAGGGAGACCCAGACCTGGGGTCTGGGCTCTGGGCTCCCTACCCCCATGATGGACCTGGCTGAGGGGTCCTGTTCTCTGCACCTACAAGCTCTGTTTTAGACCATGTTCCTGTCATCTAATAAACCTTCCATTTTACTGGCTGGCTGAGAGTCACGGCTGAGTGAGGAGTTGGGGTGCAGGGCCCTCTGGCTTCCCCAGGAGCCCTGCCTGTGTGGACTCGCTGTGGGAAGTGCACGATGGGGTAGAGGAGGCTGAATGCTCCGAAGTCAGACCCAGGAAGGTGGAAGCTGTGGAAGCTTCTTGCCCTGCAGACAGGCTGCTCCCAGAGAGGAGGCTCCCCCAGAGTCCTGACTGGCTTTGTAGGGAATAGTTCCAGAGCATCGCCCGGGGACTCCGGGACAAGGGGCAAGGCTGGTGAGAACACGAGTTCACTCTGCAGTGAGGCCAGGCCCGGGCAGAGGGCTGGAGGGGGAATTGCTCCACTTTGCCAGGCCTGAGGAGAGGAAAGGCCCTGAGCTGTGAGGAAGGGAGGCAGCTGCAAGGGCTGGACACTGCAAGGCGTGGAAGGCGGCATGACCAAGGGTCTTTGGGGTGCCAATACCCAGGCAGGGGTGAAGGCAGCAGGTGCCATGGAGGCTGACACGCCTCTCTCCCTACCCAATGCCCCGAACTGCCCAGCCGGGATGCCCTTCATGCTGGGATGGCAGCCAGGCCCAGCCAGCCAACATCCCCACCACGGCCCAGCTACCCCATCGCATGTACAGGGCTGGCTCCAGAGAGGAGAGGGGTGCAGGGAGGGGAGGGAGGGAGAGAGAGAGAGAGAGAGAGAGACATCAACCTCTTCTATGGTTCCTATCCCTATGGCGCTGCCTCGACGTCCGCACCTACTTGGCGCTTTTCCAGGGACAAGCAATGACTGGTAAGCAGACAGAGGAGAGAAGCAGAGCAGGGTGGGGGGAGAAGAGAGGGGGGAGAAAAAGAGAAGAGAGTCATGCAAAAAAAATGGCTTGACCATCATAACAAAGGGCTCGTTAACAGCACCCCGTAGCTGCCCGTCGCTGGATGCGCATGTGGGTGTCATGGAGGGCTATGCGGGGAGACACTGTACCTGTGGTGGGGATCCCCACTGAGCAGCTACTGGCGCTGGATGGTGGATTTGGAGTTGGCAGCTCTCATGGGAAGGTCTGGGGCGAGCTGTGGGACTTGCACAGTGGGGAGAGAGGAGGGTGGGTGGGGAGCAGCTGGGAAAGGGGGCAGAGCTGCGGGACACAGCAGAAAGGGGGCTAGCTCAAGGCAACTTTTGCAGACAAAAGCAAATTCCTCCTTGGACCCCGCCCCGGGCAGGTCAATCTCTCACAATTGGGGAAACAAAGGCACAGAGGGGGCCATGGTTTGCCTAAGACTACACCACAAGTCAGTGTCTGAGCCAGGGATAGAACCCCAGACTGCTGGCACCTCTCCTTCCCTGAGGCCCAGCCAACGATCCCTGGGCACCAGGGGGCTCAGCTCCTGCTGTCCATGGCTTCCCGTAGGAATAGGGTGACCAGATGTCCTGATTTTATAGGGACAGTCCTGATATTTGGTGCTTTTTCTTATATAGGCACCGATTACCCCCCACTCCCGTCCCGATTTTTCACATTTGCCATCTGGTCACACTATGTAGGAGCAGGAGCCCGTGCTGGGGGACTGGCCATTGCCACGCTCAACACAGCCATGGAGCCCGGCGTTCCAGAGCAGTAACATCAGCAGGCAAATTATCCACCCTGAGGGCGGCCCAGTCTCCTTCCCCGCCAAACTCTGAGGCCTAGATCCTCCTTCGGAGGCACATGCACGTTTAATGCAAACAAGCCCTCTTTTGCCCAGCGCGCCCAGTAGCTGGCACGTCCCTTGCATCCCTCAGACGTTGTCTGGCTGCTGCCCTCACCGATCTGAGCCAGGGCCACCACTGGACAAGGGGGTAGCCACACAGGAGGGCAGGAAGCTGGGTGCTGGATTGTAAACTGAGCTGGAGTGCAGTTCAGCGGCATGGCCACACGATGACGCCAGCACCTAAGAGCTTGGCAGCGGGCTGGTTCTGAGGACTGGGTGAACTCACCCACATCTTGAAGCTAGTGCTTCCTCTTCCTGCTCCCAGAGGGGATTGCCACCGGTGCTTTGCCCTTCCTAGCCCCTTCCCTCCGGGATCTCCATGCACTTTGCAGGCATCAATTAATATGCCTCACAGCCCCCACTCTCTCCCTGGAACAGATGGGGAAACTGAGGCACAGAGCAAGGCTATGACTCACCCCACGTCACAGAGCCAGTCAGTGACAGAGCTGGGCAAGGAACCTAGGAGTCCTGACTCCCAGCGAAGCCTGTGGCAGACCTTCCACTGGTTTCACTGGGGCAGGGCAGTGCCGCTGCAGGGATGGCAGAGCCATGGGACCCATATGGGCCCACCCCTTCCCTGCACCCACTCCATGAAGACACTGCTGCAAACAGCAATGTTTCCATGGAAATAAAGGGCTGGTCCTGGTCCCTAAGGTCGGAGTCCAAGGAGACCTCCCACCAAGGCCTCCCAGCCCCACCCTACCTCCAGCACACACAGGAATTCGCAGCCTGCTCCTTTGATTTAAATGGCAGCTACATTTCTACGCAAATGAAGTGCAGCCCCTGGGCTCTCGGTGGGTTGCCAAGGCAGTCCTGGGTTACACATAGCCTTGGCCTGTTGGAAGAGGTCAGGGCTGCCCCTCCCTTGGACCTGCTTCCTGCCTCCAGGTCTCTGTTGGCCAGCCACCAGCTAGGCAGTAATGCAATGACCAAAGATCCTCCTGGCACCTCCCTGGGAATGCTGCGAGGCAGGATCCCACTGCCCCCACGAGCTCTGCATGGGAACCATCCCCCAGTGCCCCTCCTGCAATGAGAGAGGGGCTGGACAAGGCCCCCCTCTGTGATGCTGGAGCTCTGGCTGCATCGAAGGGAAGGGGGAAAGGACAGGTGTGGTTGTATGGCTGTGGGGGCACAGAAGGGAACAGGTGGGAGACGGGGGTTCAGAGGGGACTGGGTGGGGGCTGGGACAGAGGAATGGGGGGTTTCACTGTGACAGTCACTCATGTGCCGAGAGAAGGACCCCAGGGCCCACACGTTTTCCCATCCTCAGCGAGTCCGGGCTCCGTGCTGCCTGATGCTGCCCTGCAGGAGGCTGAAGGGTCTGGGGGCAGGCTGGGGGGCCCAGCACTGAATAGGGAGGAGTGGGGTGGGGAAGGCAGGGGCAGCAGGGCTGAGGCAGAATTAAAGCCAGGCACAAGGAGAGGAAATGGGAGGCCCATGGCAGTGAAGTGAGCAGGGGGGCCCACAAGGAAGAGGGGGAGAGAGATGCGGGGAGGAGGGATGGGGTGGGTCAGGTGGAGCTGGGATGGAGCACAGAGCAGGGAGTGGGGGCAGGTTGGGGGCAGGGCTCTGAACAGGGGGTGTGGTCAGGGCTCACAGCAAGAGGTGGGTCCAGAGTAGAGGCGGGGTCAGATGCACAGGGCTTGGAGCAGGGGGTGGGGCTAAGAGCAGGGGTGGGGCTCAGAGCGGGGGTGTGGCTAGGGGCAGGAAGGGGTCAGAGAGGCGGGGCTCAGTGCGGGGGTGGGGCTCAGGCAGGATGGGGTCACACAGGCGGGGCTCAGAGTGGGGGTGGGGTTCGGGGGAAGGATGGGGTCAGACAGGCGGGGCTCAGAGTGGGGGTGGGGCTCAGAGCGGGGGTGGGGCTTGGGGCAGGATGGGGTCACACAGGCGGGGCTCAGAGCGGGGCTGGGGCTTGGGGCAGGATGGGGTCACACAGGCGGGGCTCAGAGCGGGGCTGGGGCTTGGGGCAGGATGGGGTCAGAGAGGCAGGGCTCAGAGCGGGGGTGGGGCTCAGGGCAGGAAGGGGTCACACAGGCGGGTCTCAGAGCGGGGGTGGGGCTCAGGGCAGGATGGGGTCAGACAGGCGGGTCTCAGAGCGGGGGTGGGGCTCAGGGCAGGATGGGGTCAGACAGGCGGGGCTCAGAGCGGGGGTGGGGCTTGGGGCAGGAAGGGGTCAGAGAGGCGGGGCTCAGAGCGGGGGTGGGGCTCGGGGCAGGATGGGGTCAGACAGGCGGGGCTCAGAGCGGGGGTGGGGCTCGGGGCAGGAAGGGGTCAGAGAGGCGGGGCTCAGAGCGGGGGTGGGGCTCGGGGCAGGAAGGGGTCAGACAGGCGGGGCTGAGAGCGGGGGTGGGGCTCGGGGCAGGAAGGGGTCAGACAGGCGGGGCTCAGAGCGGGGGTGGGGCTCAGGGCAGGAGGGGGTCAGACAGGCGGGGCTCAGAGCGGGGGTGTGGCTCAGGGCAGGATGGGGTCAGAGAGGCGGGGCTCAGAGCGGGGGTGGGGCTCAGGGCAGGAGGGGGTCAGACAGGCGGGGCTCGGGGCAGGGGTGGGGCTCGGGGCAGGGGTGGGGCTTGGGGCAGGAAGGGGTCACACAGGCGGGGCTCAGAGCGGGGGTGGGGCTCAGGGCAGGAGGGGGTCACACAGGCGGGGCTCAGAGCGGGGGTGGGGCTCAGGGCAGGATGGGGTCAGAGAGGCGGGGCTCAGAGCGGGGGTGGGGCTCAGGGCAGGAGGGGGTCACACAGGCGGGGCTCGGGGCAGGGGTGGGGCTCAGGGCAGGAGGGGGTCACACAGGCGGGGCTCAGAGCGGGGGTGGGGCTCGGGGCAGGAGGGGTCACACAGGCGGGGCTCAGAGCGGGGGTGGGGCTCGGGGCAGGAGGGGTCACACAGGCGGGGCTCAGAGCAGGGGTGGGGCTCGGGGCAGGAGGGGTCACACAGGCGGGGCTCAGAGCGGAGGCGGGGCTCGGGGCAGGATGGGGTCAGAGAGGCGGGGCTCAGAGCGGGGGTGGGGCTCGGGGCAGGAAGGGGTCAGAGAGGCGGGGCTCAGAGCGGGGGTGGGGCTCGGGGCAGGAGGGGGTCACACAGGCGGGGCTCAGAGCGGGGGTGGGGCTCGGGGCAGGAAGGGGTCAGAGAGGCGGGGCTCAGAGCGGGGGTGGGGCTCGGGGCAGGAGGGGTCACACAGGCGGGGCTCAGAGCGGGGGCGGGGCTCGGGGCAGGAGGGGGTCAGACAGGCGGGGCTCAGAGCGGGGGCGGGGCTCGGGGCAGGAGGGGTCACACAGGCGGGGCTCAGAGCGGGGGCGGGGCTCGGGGCAGGAGGGGTCACACAGGCGGGGCTCAGAGCGGGGGTGGGGCTCGGGGCAGGATGGGGTCAGACAGGCGGGGCTCAGAGCGGGGGTGGGGCTCGGGGCAGGAAGGGGTCAGAGAGGCGGGGCTCAGAGCGGGGGTGGGGCTCGGGGCAGGAAGGGGTCAGAGAGGCGGGGCTCAGAGCGGGGGTGGGGCTCGGGGCAGGAGGGGGTCACACAGGCGGGGCTCAGAGCGGGGGTGTGGCTCGGGGCAGGAAGGGGTCAGAGAGGCGGGGCTCAGAGCGGGGGTGGGGCTCGGGGCAGGAGGGGTCACACAGGCGGGGCTCAGAGCGGGGGTGGGGCTCGGGGCAGGAGGGGTCACACAGGCGGGGCTCAGAGCGGGGGTGGGGCTCGGGGCAGGAGGGGGTCAGAGAGGCGGGGCTCAGAGCGGGGGTGGGGCTCGGGGCAGGAGGGGGTCAGAGAGGCGGGGCTCAGAGCGGGGGCGGGGCTCGGGGCAGGAGGGGTCACACAGGCGGGGCTCAGAGCGGGGGCGGGGCTCGGGGCAGGAGGGGGTCAGACAGGCGGGGCTCAGAGCGGGGGCGGGGCTCGGGGCAGGAGGGGTCACACAGGCGGGGCTCAGAGCAGAAGCAGGCCCGGCGGGGGTGTGGGGATGGTCACACTCACTGTGCCCGCGGTTTTGGCCATGTCCGGGTTGTTGGGGCCGAAGCTGCCGCTGTGGCTGGTGGACACCGTGTTCTGTTTCTTGCTGCTGAGGCCCATGGCATCCATGGACTGGCTGCGGCTGCGGATCACGCGCTGGAAGGGAATTCAGTCACTGTCACTCGCTGCCTGCCCCACTGCAGCCCTGCACTCAGGGCTGCCAGCCCACAGCTGCCGGCCATCCCTGGGCCCAAGCAGAGAGCTGCAGCAGGCTGGAGGGGAGAGACACTGGGACACGCTCCGGGGAGCAAGGAGGGGGTCGTGGGGAGCAGAGCCTGAGACAAACCCCATCCCCCAACACTGGGCTCCCCTGGACAAATGGCAGTGGGTGGTGGCATGCGCTGGGCCTGTCACCTTGCGCATGGGCTATGCTGGGTGGGACTGGACCATGAGCCAGACCCTGGCAATGGAGAACTCTTGATGCTCCAGAAGAAGGCAAAAGCCCCCTTCCCACTAATGTACGTAGCAAGGGGTGCTCATGGTGGGCCAAGGGGTTCCTGCCTGACCCCTGCAGCAACCAGCTGCTGTCCTATAGCCTGAGAATTGATAACCTGCCGCCAGCCTGCGTGAATGGCTGTGGGATAACCCACTCACTGGATGTGGCCTATGAGCCCAGGCAACTCCACACAGTGACTTCTCTCCTCGAGAACAGTGAGTTCCTAGTCGCTCCCCAGGACCCTCCGACTGTCCCCACTCCCCAAGGTACCCGTCTGCCTGCTGCGCAGGTTGGGCATCTGCAGGAGGGGCAGGTGCCTAGATCTTGGCCCCAGGACACTTTTTTGGACTCTAGAAACCTGCGTGGTTGGGGGACAGCTGAGGCCAACAACCCCAGTAATGATGGCCCCACATGCTGCCCCCGCAGCACAGAGAGCATGAGCAGACTGGAGGGGCATTGCCCAGCTATGGGGGACAGTAAAGCTGCCCACTCCCTGTTGCAGGCTTCCCAGTGCTTGTACCAAGGTCCCAGCCCAGTGCCAGCCCCATCCGAGCAGCTCCTCTTCCCAGCCCCGTCCTAGGGCGCCTGCCTTTCCCCGACACCTCCAGCTGGGCTGGGGCAGGCTGGCAGCAGCTGGCTCAGGGCTGGGACCGGGGCAGGGAGGAGATGGGGGCAGGTGGCACATCCGGCTCCTGGTCTGGGGCTGTAACTAGCAGAAAGGAGCACTGCACACTTCAGTTCACTTGTACGTCGTTGGGGGGATGCTCAGGACTTGGCTGGCACAGCCTGGGACATGTTTCACTTTCCTGTCCCACCAAACAAAGGAACCCACAAGCCAACACGGCTAGTGCTGAGAGCAAGGATTGGCACCAGCAGTCCTGGCTTCCACTCTCAGCTCTGGAAGGGATCATGTCTAGTGCTCAAAACAGGGCACTGGCAGCCAGGACACCCTCCACGCCAGAAGGGAGTAGGGTCTAGGGCAGCCAGGACTCCTGGGTTCTATTCCCAACTCTGCCTCCCTGTGTGACCTTGAACAAGTCACCGAGGCTGGTGTTTTCAAAGCTGTGGTGATCCCCTGGGCACTGGGCACCCAACTCCTTCAGCCCCTTTCAACCACAACCTCCCATGCCCTGACCCCCCTGTGTAGGAGTGACCCCACTGCCCAGAGGGCTGCAATCCTTCTGCTGGGCCTGCCTGGAGGCAGGTGCCATGGCTGAGCCCTCACGAAGGGCTGTTTGCCTGGAGGAGCTTTTGCTGCAGCAGGATGAGACAGGTGGCAGCGTGGGGGGCTGGCTGCCAAGCAGGGCAGGCGGGCGCACTGCCAGACTCCGCCCCAGCTCCAGTGCTGTGCTCCATGGTGAGTGAAGCATGCAAGCACCATGCCGGCGGGGTGCCAGTCCCATGCAAGGGGAAGACTCAGACAGGTGCTTGCCAGCCAGGCTGGGAGGGAGACAGACATGGGGAGGGGGGAGACAATGGGAGTCCTGCTTATTAGTGCCCCCTGCTGGCTAATATGGGGAGCTGCGGATGTGCCTGAGAGTCAAGGGACGACACTACACACCTCACCGCTAGTCTGCAGCCACGTCCCCTCCCCGTCCTTGGCTAGGTCTGTCCCTGTGCCAGGGGTATGCAGGAGATGGTGCAGCACCCATGAACCCACTTAGTGCAGGCTAAGGCCTGTGGGCCAGAGCCAGATTCACCCTCGTCCTCTGTGGATGTAGGGCTTCCCTAAGAGCTGACATTCCCCTTAGGTCCCTGGGGAGCAGCTGGACTCACTTCTCTACCCAACCCGTCCAGGCCAGGTCAGCAGGGCTGGGCAAGTCCATCTGCGCCCCATGCATCACAGCGCTGCTGGGAACTTAGGTGTGCCCCCTGGGCCGGGCGGGTAGGAGCAAGAGTTCCCCGAGGTGAGACCCAGACAGCAAAACTGATGAGCAAACTCAGCACACCGGCCACTCACAGGCAACTCTGCCAGGGGGAGCATTGAGCCCTCTGCAGAGATGGCTGGGCCCCCAGGTCAGCCTGTGATGTTGCACTCCATTTGATTTTATGAAAATATGCTAATGAGTGTCAATATAATATTACTAGAATATGCTCCATACAAAAGGTCTCCTGTAAAGTATCATTACAAAGCTTATAATCTACTGAGTGTGGTCATCCTATTTGTATAAATGTATCACTCTTGTATCTGAAACTAGAAATATGAAATATAACTCTGAGGGCCTATTGTAATTATGCAAAGTGAGGGCCATTAATGGTGGTTTGGAATCCTGATGGCTCCCATCAACTAGGACAATTTGTTGTAAATGGCTGTTTACTTGCTAGCCTTCCTGTGAGTCAGGCCAGGAAGAATGAAGGCTTGGGGTCTCACAGGACATGTGACCATGTCACCTGGTATTGGAATCCATCTTAAACCTGGTGCTTTTTCATTGAGAAGGGGAGTTGGGGACCCAGAGAGACAAAAGATTCCCGCCTTGTGCCAAGGGGGTAGAACAGAACAAGGGGGTGGAACATACAAGGGAGTGGAACAGAACAAAGGAGGGTTCAGTCATGAGAAATCCCCTAGTTACCACCTGAGCTGGAGCTAACAAGAACTGTACCAGGGAAAGGACTGGGCCCAGACTAGGAAGGAGTCCAGTCTGCGAAAGAAGCTTATTGGAACATCTCTGAGGGTGAGATTTTATCTGTAATCAGTTTCTTCATGTATTAGGCTTAGACTTGCGTATTTTGTTTTATTTTGCTTTGAAACTTACTTTGTTATGTCTGTTATTACTTGGAATCACTTAAATCCTACTTTTTATATTTAATAAAATCACTTTTGCTTATTAATTAACCCAGAATAAGTGATTAATACCTGGGGGACCAAACAGCTGTGCCTATCTCTCTCTCAGTGTTATAGAGGGCAGACAATTTATGAGTTTACCCTGTATAAGCTTTATACAGAGTAAAATGGATTTATTTGGGGTTTGGATCCCATTGGGAACTGGGTGTCTGGGTGCTAGAGACAGGAGCACTTCCTAAGCTGTTTTCAGTTAAGTCTGCAGCTTGGGGGATGTGGTTCAGACCTGGATCTGTGTTTGCAGTCTGTCTGGCTCAACAAGGCAGGGTTCTGGAGGCCCAAACGGGCTCAGAGGTAGTCTCAGCACATCAGGTGAGAGTGCCAAGGGGGTTTCTGTGATTGAACCCGTCACACAGCCTACAACAGAATGGCAATCCTCCCCTAGCCCCTTCCATGCAGGGAACCCAGAGGCCAGTCAGCACGCTGTCCCCCTTTGACAGATGGGGGAACTGAGGCAGGGTGGGGGAGTGACTGACCCACAGTCACACGCAGAGCTGGGAATAGAACCCAGGACTCCTGCCTCCCAGCCTCTGCTCTCACCATTGGATTCTACTACATCCCTTTAAGGCAGAGCCCTGCAACTGTGGCGTGTGCACACCTAGGGTGGCACGGAGGAACTTTGGGATGAGCGCAGTGGGGCCCTGGCCAGCCCTCATGGGGGGTGCAGTTGGAGTGCCACGCAGCTCCCCTCCGCCCCCAGGCTCCCAGCTCTGCTCCAGCAACGGCCCCAGCCCCAGCCTCACCCTCAGCCTTCTCCCTCAACTGTGGCCCAGCCATGGCTTCCGCTCCTGGCCCTGGCCCTAGCCCTGCCCCCACATGTGGCTCTGCTCCCAGCCCCAACCTCAGTCCTGCCCCCAGCTTCAGTCTCCGGCCCCGTTCCTGGCCCCAGAACCACCCTCCAGCCTCTGCCCCCGCACCCACCCACCCACTCAGGAGCTGTGGCCCTGCTCCTGGCTCTGGCTCCCAAGGGGGATGTGGGGGGGGTGCAAAGAGGGGTAACAGGGGGCATGACTGAAAAGTTTGGGGACCACTGCTTTAAGGGCTAAAAGTGTGGGTTCCCCCTGCCCTCCAACACATGCAAAGATCTTCTGTCTTCTTCCCAGTGCTCTGAGCTGCTACACAGCTTCCCAGGCCTTGGCAGTCCCTGGCTGGAGAGCTGCACTGCCAGGGACTGTGCCACGCCCCTCTCACCTTGAAGGACTCGAAGAAGCCCCCGCTACCCCCGCTGCCATTCTCCAGCTTGTCCTCGTCCCCGCCCAGGCCCATCATGGACTGGCTGTTAACATGCAGCTCCTCGTACAGCGTCTCCAGCAGAGCTGCCCGCGTGCGTTCCTGTGGCAGGAGGGGCACAGGGGGTGTTAGCGGCATTGGAGGGACGGGCTGGGGGCTCTAGGGATCAGAAAGAAAGGGGGCAGAGGGAACCGAGTACTGCGGGGAAAGAGAACGAGTTGTGATTCTGCCCCTGGCTCCTGCTCGGTGCCCAGCTGTCGGCCCTGGAGAGCGGGGCCATCCCCAGGAGCCTTTGGCACGTGCTGCCCTGCCACAGAACCAGCTCAGTGCCTGTATCCTGGGCCCGGCGTAACAACTGCATGCAAGTATGCAGCGAGGCACGGCCCTGGCCCTGGCCCCAGAGCCGACGACCAAGGGCACCGTCTCGCCACCCTTGCTCCCAGAGCCCTAACGCGGGCTCCGCAGCACATTGGCTCTCACAGGAATGAGGGCTGGTGGATAGACAGGTCGGGCCAGAATGAGACAAGGGGCAATGGGTGAGGGGAGGGCAGGTGCTGGGCATTGCTGGGGGGGCTAGGGAGGATGCCAGCTCAGAATGCAGCCCCGGCATGTGGCTCCTGACCCACCTCCAGCTTGGCAAACTTCTCGGCTTTGTAGCAGGCGTACTCGGCATTGATCAGCTTGGTCAGCAGGAACTCCTGGAAGTCAAGGCCCTGCGGGAGGAGAAACCCCATGTCAGTCTCTGCCTTTCCTTTGGGAATGAGCTTGCCAGGCAGCCAGTATCCGCCAGGGCGACTTGGCAGCGGCTGAGCACCCCCTGGTGGTGGGACTAGCACATAGCAGGAGGAAGCTCCACCCAACTTGGCTCTGGCCTTGGCCCTGCCAGCCCCAGAGTTCCAGGCATTACCGCAATGGGACAGGGCAGTAACCAGCAGACTCTATGGCTGGCTGTCCAGATCCCTGCTCTGAGGCCTCCCTGGGCTCCCTGTCCAGTGAGAGCGGCATTCCCAGCGGAGAGCGTGACTCCCGTAAGCACACAGCCCTGGCCAGCCTGGTCTGGAAGTGCAGGTGGACGAGCTGGCCCCAGGAAGCTCCCTGGAACTGGGAAGTTCAACATGTCCCCTCTGGGCAGGTCAGTGCCTGCCTGGGGCCAACAGCTGGCCCTCCTCGCCTCTCACCTTTCTGAAGACGGCTGGGTCAGGCAGTGGGGGGCCAAAGAAAGGCACGTCATCCCGGGCTGTGACAGACACCTGCAAGACATGGCGCTGTGAGCCCCTCCTCTGCCACGCGCTGCCAGGCCAGTGGGTACGTCTAGACAAGGGAGGGCCCAGATGGGGTGGGCAGCTCGTTCCTTCAGGGCCCCCTGCCTTGCACCACTTACTGGACACTGGGGTGTCTTCATGGCACAGGGGAATCACCCGCCCGACAGCCTGGGCAGGAACGCTGGGGCCTGCTGGTGCCCGGGAGCATCCCTCCGAGAGGTACGCCTGCCCAAGAGCTCACCCTCCCCACCCTGCTAGGCTGTGCTGAGCAGTGTCCTCCAGCACCCTGATGATGGGCCCAGCCCTCTGGCGAGGACTCTTTGCAGCATGTGGTGACAGCAATGCTGCTGTCCCCAGAGCTGCCATCTCCCCAGATCACTGGGACCAGGGGCTCAGCATTGAACCAGGGCCTTCCACTTCAGGTCCACAGAGTGTCCTTGGGTCAGCGTCAGCCTGACTCCGGATTCAAGCACCTCATGCCCAGGCCATGCGCTCTGGACAGGGCTCCCCCTCCTCCAGTGAGCATCCCAGGGGGAGCAGTGATAACACCCATGCTTCATCTCGGGACTCACATGATCATTAGCCCCAAGAGGAAACTGAAGCACAGAGAGACAAAAGGACTGGCTCCATATCACACAGAGTCAGTGGCAGAGCAGGAACAGAACCCAGGAGTCCTGACGACCAGCCCCCTGCTTTCATCCCGAGACCTCACCCCCCGCCCAAAGCCAGGAACAGAACCCCGGAGTCCTGACGACCGGCCCCCTGCTTTCATCCCGAGACCTCACCCCCCGCCCAAAGCCAGGAACAGAACCCAGGAGTCCTGACGACCGGCCCCCTGCTTTCATCCCGAGACCTCACCCCCCGCCCAAAGCCAGGAACAGAACCCAGGAGTCCTGACGACCGGCCCCCTGCTTTCATCCCGAGACCTCACCCCCCGCCCAAAGCCAGGAACAGAACCCAGGAGTCCTGACGACCAGCCCCCTGCTTTCATCCCGAGACCTCACCCCCCGCCCAAAGCCAGGAACAGAACCCAGGAGTCCTGACGACCGGCCCCCTGCTTTCATCCCGAGACCTCACCCCCCGCCCAAAGCCAGGAACAGAACCCAGGAGTCCTGACGACCAGCCCCCTGCTTTCATCCCGAGACCTCACCCCCCGCCCAAAGCCAGGAACAGAACCCAGGAATCCTGACGACCGGCCCCCTGCTTTCATCCCGAGACCTCACCCCCCGCCCAAAGCCAGGAACAGAACCCAGGAGTCCTGACGACCAGCCCCTGTCTCTAACCTCTAGGGACTGTCATTCCCATATTAACAACCTTGTGCCCCATTTCTGAGTTTCATGGATTGCTTCCTGTGACGAAGTGGGACTGTTCTTAATGTTTCCTCTGAATAGTGTGGGGGTGCCTCAGTTTCCCCTAGGCAGTTCTTAAGTATCTAGGGGGTGGGGTAAGGGTGTATGATCATTGCAGAGCCCTAGAGGGCAGGTGTGTGCAGGAGTCTGGACACAGAGAATGGCCGACACCCTGTTTCCTGGCAACTGATGGCCTGGGCCCTTCCCCCCTGCAAGGTGAGAGCTAAAGGGTTGGAGAACAAAGGAATCAGGTGACCTCCTGGCCCGGGAAAGGAACAAAGCCCAGAGGAGGAGGGGCTGGAGGGGG
Organism: Caretta caretta; assembly: GCF_965140235.1. Lineage (NCBI taxonomy): Eukaryota > Metazoa > Chordata > Testudines > Cheloniidae > Caretta > Caretta caretta. The sequence goes on from NC_134223.1 coordinate 1,139,228, forward strand.
TTTTCAGTTTGGGGCTGGCTGGGACATGGAGTGAAGTGCAGACGTGGTTGTCTGGCTCACTGCCCCCCAGAATGGACCCAGCTGAGGGGTCCCGTTCTCTGCACCTGCAAGCTCTGTTTTAGACCATGTTCCTGTCGTCTAATAAACCTTCTGTTTTACTGGCTGGCTGAGAGTCACGTCTGACTGCGAAGTTGGGGTGCAGGACCCTCTGGCTTCCCCAGGAGCCCCGCCTGAGCGGACTCGCTGTGGGAAGCGCACGGAGGGGCAGAGGATGCTGAATGCTCCGAGGTCAGACCCAGGAAGGTGGAAGCTGAGTGAGCTGCGTGTCCTGAAGACAGGCTGCTCACAGAAATGCGACTACCCCAGAGTCCTGACTGACTTCATGGGGAGCAGTTCCAGAGCATCGCCCAGGGACTCCGTGACAACTGGTGGCAGCGGTGGGATGTACTGCACCCCGTGGATGGCGCTTCCTGCAGTAAGTGACTGGGGAGCAGTAACACGAAGGGGGATTGCCGAGGACCAGGCCTGCTGAAGGCTCAGAAAGGAGCGGTTTCGGGGGGCGGTTAACCCCTGGGAGTGTGTGACCAGTGAGAGGGACTGTGCAGTAATGGGGTCCCCCTGGGGACTGCAGTGAGCAGTCTCAGGGGCGGAGGAGTCTGCAGCTCGACCCTGGCAAAGAGGTGGTGACCTCGAGAAGGGCTGGCACACTAGGGGTTCTCCCTGGAAACCGTGGGGAGCTGAGAACACACGGGCCTGTGAGTCCACAACAACTTGGGAGGAGCGGAGTGATGGCCTGTCACCGTCTCCTTAAGAAGGACATTGTAACCCTGTGCAAACAGAGAGGGTTGAGCTTGGAAAGTTCACCAAAGCAGAGTTAATCGTGCAGCTGGAGGAGGATGACCGCTCTAAGGAACAGATTCCTGACCCCAACTGGGGCTATAGCAGGATCTGGGAGCAGCTGGAGCGGGAGCCAGGCATCGCCAAGACTCCTGTCCCCGACCAGACGGGGGTCTTCACGATCGGGTTCCCCATCGGGGGATCGAGACGGACGGGATTGGAGCTGAGTCTGAGAGAGCAAGAGGACCGTGGGAGACAGCGAGAGCCCGAGAAAGAGCTGCAGAAGCAGCAGCAGCATGAACTGGGGGTGGTGGGGCGGAGAGGCCTAGGGGACCTTCCCGGGGTGAGTGGGGATAGATCCCGGGGGGCCAGTTCCGCAGGGAACCTCGAGACTAAATTGCTGCCCCTGGTTAAGGAGGGGGGGGTGTGGATGCCACCTCACTGCCTTTGAGCAGGCTGGAGATTTGAACCAGGGGGACCCTGCGGAAAAGCCCCGGTGTCTAGCTCCCTTGCTGGGTCCCAAGGCCATAGACTCCGTCAGCCAGATGGTTGGGGATGTGGACAGGCTCCCACTCCTGACCCCAACCTATATGTCTGTGTGGAGTTTCCTGGGGCCAGGCCCCTCGGACCTCCAGTGGGAGCAGAAGGTGATGGTCAATGGGGAGACATTCTTGGGGTGGCCAAAGGGCATGGGCTGCATAAACCTTCCCACATGCAGCCTGCGAGTGCTATCGACCACCCCTGACCTAAGGGAGGGTGTGAAACTGGAAGGGCCTGGTGTAACTCCTACCAAGGAATGGGAGAGATGCTGGGACATCCATGGGAACGTTGGTGGCTTCGAACTTCCCCAGGTCACCGGCTAAAGTGACCCCGCTCAGTTCGATCTCGAAGGGGGGAGAGATGTGACGAAGTGGGACTGTTCTTAATGTTTCCTCTGAATAGTGTGGGGGTGCCTCAGTTTCCCCTAGGCAGTTCTTAAGTATCTAGGGGGTGGGGTAAGGGTGTATGATCATTGCAGAGCCCTAGAGGGCAGGTGTGTGCAGGAGTCTGGACACAGAGAATGGCCAACACCCTGTTTCCTGGCAACTGATGGCCTGGGCCCTTCCCCCCTGCAAGGTGAGAGCTAAAGGGTTGGAGAACAAAGGAATCAGGTGACCTCCTGGCCCGGGAAAGGAACAAAGCCCAGAGGAGGAGGGGCTGGAGGGGGTTTTCAGTTTGGGGCTGGCTGGGACATGGAGTGAAGTGCAGACGTGGTTGTCTGGCTCACTGCCCCCCAGAATGGACCCAGCTGAGGGGTCCCGTTCTCTGCACCTGCAAGCTCTGTTTTAGACCATGTTCCTGTCGTCTAATAAACCTTCTGTTTTACTGGCTGGCTGAGAGTCACGTCTGACTGCGAAGTTGGGGTGCAGGACCCTCTGGCTTCCCCAGGAGCCCCGCCTGAGCGGACTCGCTGTGGGAAGCGCACGGAGGGGCAGAGGATGCTGAATGCTCCGAGGTCAGACCCAGGAAGGTGGAAGCTGAGTGAGCTGCGTGTCCTGAAGACAGGCTGCTCACAGAAATGCGACTACCCCAGAGTCCTGACTGACTTCATGGGGAGCAGTTCCAGAGCATCGCCCAGGGACTCCGTGACACTTCCCATGCCCAGTGCTCTGCCCAGTCCTGTTCCCTCAGGTCCCAGTCTCTAACTGGGAGCAGGTCTGTGGCCCAACCCCTGCCCTGTTAGTGCCCTGGTAACTCGGTGGTGCTGCACGCATTGGGCTGGGTCCCTGGCGGGCTGCGAGCAGGCCCCTGGGCATGTGCTCACCTTGTAGAGCGTGCTCTCGGAGCAGGGCTTCTCCGCCTGCACCACGATGTAGGCATGCAGGAAATTGGAGGCGATCATGTCCGGCACGAAGGGCGTGTTCTCGTCCTGGAAGACGATGGCCACAATGTCGTTCCCGATGTGCCGCTTCCTCTGCAACTGAGCGCAGCGGGGAGGGCGTCACTCCCGCGGCCCCAGCCCCATGCCAAGACAGCCAGGCCCAGCGCGGGTCGAGGAGGGGAAGTGGTGGGAGATAGATCAGGGAGACTGGGAGGTCAGTGAGGGGCAGGAGCATGGACAGGCTAAGCCAGAGGGATGGGGGATCCCCTGGCTGCCCCTTGTCAATACCCCACCTCCCTCTGGCCCGAGTTAGGGCCTCGGCACTAGCGAGTGTCTCTTCACTCCAGTGGGGGGCTGGGGCTGGGTTAGAGCTCATGGGGAGCAGGCCAGGGGCTGCGTGGCGGGTGCAGGAGGGGGCTGGTTTGGGGCAGAACCACTTGGGATGGGAGTCATACTGGTCACAGTGACTGCGTAGAAAAAGGGCCACAGGTGGGTGCATGAAGAGGGTGGGGTGTGTGCACATGACGGCCGAGGGGCTGTGCGGGGCTGTACTTTAGGGTGTGTGTACACGTGTGTGCCCACATGTGCAGACCTGCATGTCTGTGCGCAGCCCCTGCCGGGGGGGTACTGCAGCTCTCTCGTACCTGCTGGGCGTCACCCTCGGTGTAGGGCAGCTTTGTGGACACGTGGAACATGATCTCCTTGCTGCGGAAGGTGCAGTAGACAGATTCTGTTCCCGTCTGGCCATGGGTCACGTCCAGCCCCCCCCGGAACCTGCCATGAAAGAGACCCAGGCCTCAGGCAGACGCTCACCCCGCCCTGTCCCTCCACTCCCAAGGAGCCTGGGACAGCATCTGCAAGGCCAGGCCGATCTGTCCTGCAGAGACCCACTGGACAGGACAGCGAGTGGCAAAGGCTTAGCAAAAAGGGGCCAGAGCAGCGCAGGGGACCAGCCTCCCTCCTCTCCACACACAGGCCTGGCAGACCCAGGCTGGCAGGAGCTCGCTCACCCCTTGAAATCCTGCAGCTGGACTTTCTGGCCCAGGAAGTTGAGGAACTCCACGAACGCCGGGCTCTCCTCGGTGGTGCCGAACAGCTCCTCCTCGGATGTCTGCAACAAGGCCAGCAAACCAGAGGAGTTAGGACAGGGCTGGGCCCCCTGCCCAGCTTAGCATGAGCCCAGGGCTGTGCCAGGTTGAGGCCTGTCCATACAGCCTGGCTGGAGGGAAGCTGAGTCTGTGAGGGGGGGCAAAGGAGCCCCTAGCGGAGATGGCGCTTGGAAGGGCGCAGGAGCAAAGAGCCTCTGCTGCGGCCGAGCTCCCCCCAAGTCTATGCCGTGAGCTGAGCTCTGACCCGCAGAGTGAACCCGCAATGCCCCTGCAGCACCTGCCGATTGCCGTGCCTGCAGAGAGCATGGCAGCCACTGGGGCCCAGTTCTGGGGAGAAGCCGTCGCAATCCTTCATCTGGTGCTGTTGCAGCCCCTAACCAACAGCCTGTATGTGCACCCAGCTTTGGGGTTCTCCCCATTTGTCTGGTGGGGAAACTGAGGCACGGGTACATGACTTGTAAAGGGTCACTGGAGAAGCAGGGAACAGAAGTCTCCAGACTCACAGTTCCCAGCCTTAACCGTTAGGTGGTGCTCTTCACCCCACCCCAGCCCCGGTAACAGAACCAGGGCAAACGCTATGTAGTCAAGGGTGTGGTTTAGCTGGATAGTCCCGGCCATGGCTCCTGAATCCATTATAGCTCTTGGCAAAGCAAATGGGCCGTGGCTGTGCTCAGATGAAAGCAGCTGGGAGGGTGGGATGCCAGGGAGACGTCCCCGGTGGGTTCAGGCAACCCAGTTCCAGCCGCTTTTGCTCACCAACAGCTATGCTGAGCTGGAGCAATAGCTGGAAGGTTGGGGGCTCCCGCCCCCGCCGCAGGCTGCTTGTCAGAGGGGAAAGCCAGGGGTGGAGACTGGCAGGCTGGGGTAGCCCCAGCTCCCTATGGGATCGATTCACTGTCCCAGAAAGCCCAGCCCCCACCGCACGGAGACTGACCCACCTGGCCCAACTTCTGGTAGATGACGCCGAACTTGAAGTGATTGCTGAGGACGTGCTCGTCGAAGGTGACGATGAGACGGGAGGCCTGGGGAGACGGGAGAGGCTGGTTACATCCAGCTGCCAGGAACCGCTGCTCCCTCTGAGTTGTGACGGGGACCCGGCCCTGGGAGGACTCATGATCCATGCAGGGCAGGGTTGCTGCATGGGGCGGGTTCCTCTCAGGGTGGCAGGTGTAGGGTGTGAGGCGTGGGGCAATGCAGAATCTGGATTTCAGGAGGGGCGGTCTCATGATTTCAACATTTCTTCCATCCCAGAATGAAAACAACATTTGAAATTTCTCACAAACCAAAATTCTGAAAGAAAATTCATCTGGGGCCAATCGAAGCTCTGACAAAATCTAACCCTTCCCTTTCCAGCACCACTTTCTGCCCTATTTTTATAAGATATGACGCTCAAAAATAAAAAAAAAAGTGGAAGGAAAAGTTCTTTCAAAATGGAAACCTGAAATGCTGCGTTTGGAAAAGATCAAAATGGGACACTCCGAATGGGACGCCCTCAGCCCTGCATGGCACCTCCAGCCCCACACCCAACAAGGACGCCCCATGCCTGGCAGGACGCCCCCAGCCCCGCAGACAGCACTTCATTTCCATTTGGAAAGGAATTTACCAAGGCGAGATGATTCCATGGAACGTTTGCTGTCTCTGAACTGGCATTTCCAGTGGAAAAACGTCCCATTCGAAAATTTCCTCCCAGTGGCAGGTGGGTGAGGGGAGCCCTCAGAGCAGGTACAAGCCGCACAGACAGGGACTGGGCCGGCTCTAACAGGCTTTTCCCATCTCTGAGATCGAGGACTCTGGTTCTTGTCCCCACCTGGCGCAAGCCCAGGCCCCTCACACAGCTCTGTGCAAACTCCTAGCACAGCGACCAGGAACCCCCGCAGAGCAGGGCCCTGGGGGCAGGGGACCCGCGGAGCAGAGGGCGCCGGGTGCAGCCGGGACCTGAGCTCTTTTCCAAATCCAGCCCTTTGTGCCTTCATCCACATGTAGTTACCCACAATGCTCTTCTGGCTGTCAGCAGACACAGGATGGAACAAGAGCTCTGGGATATGTGGCGGGAAGGGGGGTCTGGGAGTCACCCAGGGATAGGGTGACCAGAGGGCAAGTGTGAAAAATCGGGATGGGGGTGGGGGTAATAGGTGCCTATATAACAAGAAGCCCCCAGAATCAGGACTGTCCCTATAAAATCGGGACATCACCCAGGGATGCCCCTCTCTTTCCTGCTGGCTGGGGAACCAGAGTGCTTCCTGGCATCCCCCCCTTGCCGCAGTGGACTTCAGATATGTGCTGTGGGAGGGGTGGACTCTCCCGAGTCCCAGGGCTTCCTCTGACCCCCCACCCCCAACCCAGAGGTGGGAGTTTTGCCATGGAGCAGCAGGACCCCGGCCCAGCCCAAGACAGAATGCCCTGAGCTGAGCACTTTGCCAGAGGCGAGCTCCCAGCAGGAGCGGCCTTTCCACACAGACCTGCTTTTCGGGGCTGCGCTTCACTCCACCATTAACTGCAGGTGCAAATCCCACCCGTCAGTGCCTGGGCACCGGGGACGCCTCAGCACTGGAGTCAGGGAGCAGAAGGAGGCCAGCCCTGATATAAACCCAGCCAGTGAGGTGAGCCCCTGGGATGGGGCGCCTCTCCTGTGAAGCTCCTCTAAACCCCTGGGTGGGGCTCTGCGCTGGGCCGGGAGCACCCTGAGAAAGGCTCCCTGGTGGGGCTTGGCGGTGCCGCTTCTGGCCACCGGCAAACCTGGCAAAGGAGCCAGCCAGGGTCAGGTTTGGGGCTAAAGCTGGACTAAGTTCTGATTGGCTGTGGAATGCCCAGCCTGCCCTTCCGACATCCTGCTGCCTGCTGAAGGCTGGGGTTCCCTGCTGGGCGCCCTGGTGGGAACCCCCAGTGGTGCGGAGGCAGGCTGGGGGTGTGAGCGTGCGCGGGAGCTGTCAGAAAGTTCAGGCTGGCTTCCTTCCCCCTGCACGCTGCCGCCAGCCTACCTTTGGGTACAACACCGGATAGAACCGATCCACGTTCACGTCCTCGCACGCCAGCTGAAACAGTGACGAGAGAGTGAGAACGTGAGACTCAGAACCGCATGTGTGCACGTGTCACGGGGAGGAGGAGGAGGGGAGCGTGGATGGGAGCAGCCAGAGCCCACATGTTTGGGCTTTTGGGATGACGCTCTCTGCTCTCTCAGGCTCCCTTCAGGGAGCACGGGGGGGGGGGTTGTGTGTGTGCCCCTGCACAGCCCCTGCCCCCCACCAGGCTATCGACCGCAGTGCTCTGAGAGAGAACGGGCCGTACACCCACAGTGCCCCGGCCTGCTGGTCACGGCCGCTGGACAGGCTGCAGAAAAATGAACCCCCGCTGGAGCCAGAAGTGGTCCCGGCCATAGGGCACTAATCGGCCCCCACGGCCCAGCACTCTCCTCAGCACTCCTCAGGCAGGGAAATGGGGCCTGGCCTGTGCGAGGGCTGAGTGAGATCAGGGTACAGGCTCAGCCCATGGTAACCCCGGGCACCAGAGCTGGAAGGGTCCCACCGAGGTACCTGCCTTGGCCATCTGCACGACGTTGGGAAACTCGGTCAGGCAGGAGATGGGGATGACGTCATGGTAGGTTCGGCACTTGGTTCTGCAATAAGAGGCGAGGGTGTCACAGGACCAGGCAGGGCGCCCCGAGAGCCCTGGCACCTGGCCCCCTAGATGGGGGAGGAAGCATGATCCAGGCTCTGTGGCTCGGGCATTGCCCCGGGGACGCAGAGGGCCCCTCGCTCACCTGAGTAGCAGCCGCAGGTGCTCCTGGTCACCAATGACATCGTACTTGAGGGAGAAGACGAGGTGGCCCAGTGCTGTGTCCAGGCTGTAGTAGTTAAAGTGCTCCTGGGGGGAAACAGACGAGCCACTGAGAGACCAGAGAGCAGCCTCCCAGCGGGGGTGGACAGAGCTCTTTGGTCCCTGTGACGAAGTGGGACTGTTCTTAATGTTTCCTCTGAATAGTTGGGGGGGTGCCTCAGTTTCCCCTAGGCAGTTCTTAAGTATCTAGGGGGTGGAGTAAGGGTGTATGATCATTGCAGAGCCCTAGAGGGCAGGTGTGTGCAGGAGTCTGGACACAGAGAATGGCCAACACCCTGTTTCCTGGCCACTGATGGCCTGGGCCCTTCCCCCCCTGCAAGGTGAGAGCTGAAGGGTTGGAGAACAAAGGAATCAGGTGACCACCTGGCCCGGGAAAGGAACAAAGCCCAGAGGAGGAGGGGCTGGAGGGGGTTTTCAGTTTGGGGCTGGCTGGGACATGGAGTGAAGTGCAGACGTGGTTGTCTGGCTCACTGCCCCCCAGAATGGACCCAGCTGAGGGGTCCCGTTCTCTGCACCTGCAAGCTCTGTTTTAGACCATGTTCCTGTCGTCTAATAAACCTTCTGTTTTACTGGCTGGCTGAGAGTCACGTCTGACTGCGGAGTTGGGGTGCAGGACCCTCTGGCTTCCCCAGGAGCCCCGCCTGAGCGGACTCGCTGGGGGAAGTGCACGGAGGGGCAGAGGAGGCTGAATGCTCCGAGGTCAGACCCAGGAAGGTGGAAGCTGTGTGAGCTGCGTGTCCTGAAGACAGGCTGCTCACAGAAAGGCGACTGCCCCAGAGTCCTGACTGGCTTCATGGGGAGCAGTTCCAGAGCATCGCCCAGGGACTCCGTGACAACTGGTGGCAGCGGTGGGATGTACTGCACCCCGTGGATGGCGCTTCCTGCAGTAAGTGACTGGGGAGCAGTAACACGAAGGGGGATTGCCGAGGACCAGGCCTGCTGAAGGCTCAGAGAGGAGCGGTTTCGGGGGGCGGTTAACCTCTGGGAGTGTGTGACCAGCGAGAAGGACTGTGCAGTAACAGGGTTCCCCTGGGGATTGCAGCGAGCAGTCCAAGGGGCGGAGGAGTCTGCAGCTCGACCCTGGCAAAGAGGTGGTGACCTCGAGAAGGGCTGGCACACTAGGGGTTCTCCCTGGAAACCGTGGGGAGCTGAGAACACACGGGCCTGTGAGTCCACAACAACTTGGGAGGAGCGGAGTGACGGCCTGTCACTGTCTCCTTAAGAAGGACATTGTAACCCTGTGCAAACAGAGAGGGTTGAGCTTGGAAAGTTCACCAAAGCAGAGTTAATCGTGCAGCTGGAGGAGGATGACCGCTCTAAGGAACAGATTCCTGACCCCAACTGGGGCTGTAGCAGGATCTGGGAGCAGCTGGAGCGGGAGCCAGGCATCGCCAAAACTCCTGTCCCCGACCAGACGGGGGTCTTCACGATCGGGTTCCCCATCGGGGGATCGAGACGGACGGGATTGGAGCGGAGTCTGAGAGAGCAAGAGGACCGTGGGAGACAGCGAGAGCCCGAGAAAGAGCTGCAGAAGCAGCAGCAGCATGAACTGGCGGTGGGGGAGCGGAGAGGCCTAGGGGACCTCCCCGGGGTGAGTGGGGTTAGATCCCGGGGGGCCAGTTCCACAGGGAACCTTGAGACTAAATTGCTGCCCCTGGTTAAGGAGGGGGGGGTGTGGATGCCCACCTCACTGCCTTTGAGCAGGCTGGCGATTTGAACCAGGGGGACCCTGCGGAAAAGCCCCGGTGTCTAGCTCCCTTGCTGGGTCCCAAGGCCATAGACTCCGTCAGCCAGATGGGTGGGGATGTGGACAGGCTCCCACTCCTGACCCCAACCTATATGTCTGTGTGGAGTTTCCTGGGGCCAGGCCCCTCGGACCTCCAGTGGGAGCAGAAGGTGATGGTCAATGAGGAGACATTCTTGGGGTGGCCAAAGGGCATGGGCTGCATAAACCTTCCCACATGCGGCCTGCGAGTGCTATCGAACACCCCTGACCTAAGGGAGGGTGTGAAACTGGAAGGGCCTGGTGTAACTCCTACCAAGGAATGGGAGAGATGCTGGGGCATCCATGGGAACGTTGGTGGCTTCGAACTTCCCCAGGTCACTGGCTAAAGTGACCCCGCTCAGTTCGATCTCGAAGGGGGGAGAGATGTGACGAAGTGGGACTGTTCTTAATGTTTCCTCTGAATAGTTGGGGGGGTGCCTCAGTTTCCCCTAGGCAGTTCTTAAGTCTCTAGGGGGTGGAGTAAGGGTGTATGATCATTGCAGAGCCCTAGAGGGCAAGTGTGTGCAGGGGTCTGGACACAGAGAATGGCCAACACCCTGTTTCCTGGCAACTGATGGCCTGGGCCCTTCCCCCCCTGCAAGGTGAGAGCTGAAGGGTTGGAGAACAAAGGAATCAGGTGACCACCTGGCCCGGGAAAGGAACAAAGCCCAGAGAAGGAGGGGCTGGAGGGGGTTTTCAGTTTGGGGCTGGCTGGGACATGGAGTGAAGTGCAGACGTGGTTGTCTGGCTCACTGCCCCCCAGAATGGACCCAGCTGAGGGGTCCCGTTCTCTGCACCTGCAAGCTCTGTTTTAGACCATGTTCCTGTCGTCTAATAAACCTTCTGTTTTACTGGCTGGCTGAGAGTCACGTCTGACTGCGGAGTTGGGGTGCAGGACCCTCTGGCTTCCCCAGGAGCCCCGCCTGAGCGGACTCGCTGGGGGAAGCGCACGGAGGGGCAGAGGAGGCTGAATGCTCCGAGGTCAGACCCAGGAAGGTGGAAGCTGTGTGAGCTGCGTGTCCTGAAGACAGGCTGCTCACAGAAAGGCGACTGCCCCAGAGTCCTGACTGGCTTCATGGGGAGCAGTTCCAGAGCATCGCCCAGGGACTCCGTGACAGTCCCCTCTCTGGTCCACTGCGACCCCCTGGGGTAACGGCTGCCCTCCTGGGCTCACACGACAGCCCAGCTCCTGTGAGCAGGAGCTAAGGATTTCTGCCCCTTGGGCCCCAGCGCTGAGCCGAGTGGGGTGCCCCCATCAAGGCCTGCGGCACCTCCAGGCAACAGAGGAAGGGAGGGGCAGTTTGCTGGCTAGGGCTTTGCGCAGCCTGGCAGGTGAGGGCCAGCTGGTGACCAAGTTGCTGGGGGACGGTTAGGCTCAGGCAGCAGGTCAGACACCTGCCACCATGCACGGGAGGGCGGGGGGCTGCGAGTGGCTGATGGGTCCCATGTTGGCTGCTGCAGCTCATACGCCCCTTGGAAGAGGCGCATACCCCTTCCACTCCCTGGCATGCTGAGCGCTGCCCCCCACAGGCTGCTGGGCCAGGCTGGCGTGTCCTGCACAGCCCCCGCTCGGGACTCGGAGCAGGACCCCACGATCTGGAGATGTCCCACAGGGTCTGTCAACACCTCGCACCCCTCCACGGCCTGCTGCAGGCTCAGGGGTCAACAGAGCCAGGGACCCAACGAGCCTCAGAGACCAGCGGGCCGCGCAGCTGGGGGATGCATCCAGGGAACCACAAGGAGTCTGGGCTGCTGCTCGCACTTCCCCGCCAGCTGCAGGTAAACTTGGCCAATGAGCCATTCCCAGCTTCCAGCGGCACACTCCTGCACGCCAGACCCCTCAACTCCTGGCTGCATGAACCGGGGCCGGCCGGGACCTGGAGGTGCCATCTGGGGGGTTCAGATGCTCTAACACAGTGACACCACAGGGCCCTTCCCAAGTGCCCCGAGCCCCAAGTGAGGGGCACCCAGAGCAGCTGCATTGTGGGATCCAGCCCATAGCGCAAACTGCCCCCTCTGCGATCACGGTGCAATGGGTCGGCCTTGCCCATGGGGAGAGGGAAGGGCCGACACACAGGGAGTAAACCCCAGAGCAGGGTGGGCCATCCCTACCCCCAAAGGCAGGGTCTATTTCCAACACTGGCAAAGCTTGGGCTGCCAATCTGATGCCTTTGGATTTGAGCGCCATCCCTGGGACCAGTGGACATGGCCCTGGGCACATTCCAGAGGGATTAGCCATGGGTAGCCCCGACTCATGCCAGGTGACTGGGGATGTGCAGTAAAGGTCCGTCCCTCAGCACTGCTGGGGGTGTCACACCCTTTCCCCAGAACATTTCTCCCCACCAAGACACCAGCGCTGGCCAGAACACTGTGACACAGCCAGCAACGCGCTCCAGCCTGCTGCAGTCCCCAGAGTCCTGCCGGCGTGGGGTGAAGCACAGTGCAGACAGACAGCTGAGTCCAGGGAGCATTTCAACCCCACGGGGCGGATACAGCCGGAGCTGTACGGTGTGTAACAAGGCCCCAGCACAATGCTCTGCTGGAACAGTAGGAGCAGAAGGGATGCAGCAATGCAATCGGCAGGGGGCGGGAGACGTGCTCTAGCCATTGGAGGAGGGTGCAGGGGTGATTCATGCACCTGGAGCTGCAGCTAGCCAGAGATGTCAAGAGTAACAAGAAGGGTTTCTTCAGGTATGTTGGCAACAAGAAGAAAGCCAAGGAAAGTGTGGGCCCCTTACTGAATGAGGGAGGCAACCTAGTGACAGAGGATGTGGAAAAAGCTAATGTACTCAATGCTTTTTTTGCCTCTGTTTTCACTAACAAGGTCAGCTCCCAGACTGCTACGCTGGGCATCGCAAAATGGGGAAGAGATGGCCAGCCCTCTGTGGAGATAGAGGTGGTTAGGGACTATTTAGAAAAGCTGGACGTGCACAAGTCCATGGGGCCGGACGAGTTGCATCCGAGAGTGCTGAAGGAATTGGCGGCTGTGATTGCAGAGCCATTGGCCATTATCTTTGAAAACTCGTGGCGAACGGGGGAAGTCCCGGATGACTGGAAAAAGGCTAATGTAGTGCCAATCTTTAAAAAAGGGAAGAAGGAGGATCCTGGGAACTACAGGCCAGTCAGCCTCACCTCAGTCCCTGGAAAAATCATGGAGCAGGTCCTCAAAGAATCAATCCTGAAGCACTTGCATGAGAGGAAAGTGATCAGGAACAGCCAGCATGGATTCACCAAGGGAAGGTCATGCCTGACTAATCTAATCGCCTTTTATGATGAGATTACTGGTTCTGTGGATGAAGGGAAAGCAGTGGATGTATTGTTTCTTGACTTTAGCAAAGCTTTTGACACCGTCTCCCACAGTATTCTTGTCAGCAAGTTAAGGAAGTATGGGCTAGAAGAATGCACTATAAGGTGGGTAGAAAGCTGGCTAGATTGTCGGGCTCAACGGGTAGTTATCAATGGCTCCATGTCTAGTTGGCAGCCGCTATCAAGTGGAGTGCCCCAAGGGTCGGTCCTGGGGCCGGTTTTGTTCAATATCTTCATAAATGATCTGGAGGATGGTGTGGATTGCACTCTCAGCAAATTTGCGGATGATACTAAACTGGGAGGAGTGGTAGATACGCTGGAGGGGAGGGATAGGATACAGAAGGACCTAGACAAATTGGAGGATTGGGCCAAAAGAAATCTGATGAGGTTCAATAAGGATAAGTGCAGGGTCCTGCACTTAGGATGGAAGAATCCAATGCACCGCTACAGATTAGGGATCAAATGGCTAGGCAGCAGTTCTGCGGAAAAGGACCTAGGGGTGACAGTGGACGAGAAGCTGGATATGAGTCAGCAGTGTGCCCTTGTTGCCAAGAAGGCCAATGGCATTTTGGGATGTATAAGTAGGGGCATAGCGAGCAGATCGAGGGACGTGATCGTTCCCCTCTATTCGACATTGGTGAGGCCTCATCTGGAGTACTGTGTCCAGTTTTGGGCCCCACACTTCAAGAAGGATGTGGATAAATTGGAGAGAGTCCAGCGAAGGGCAACAAAAATGATTAGGGGTCTGGAACACATGACTTATGAGGAGAGGCTGAGGGAGCTGGGATTGTTTAGCCTGCAGAAGAGAAGAATGAGGGGGGATTTGATAGCTGCTTTCAACTACCTGAAAGGGGGTTCCAAAGAGGATGGCTCTAGACTGTTCTCAATGGTAGCAGATGACAGAACGAGGAGTAATGGTCTCAAGCTGCAGTGGGGGAGGTTTAGATTGGATATTAGGAAAAACTTTTTCACTAAGAGGGTGGTGAAACACTGGAATGCGCTACCTAGGGAGGTGGTAGAATCTCCTTCCTTAGAGGTTTTTAAGGTCAGGCTTGACAAAGCCCTGGCTGGGATGATTTAACTGGGAATTGGTCCTGCTTCGAGCAGGGGGTTGGACTAGATGACCTTCTGGGGTCCCTTCCAACCCTGATATTCTATGATTCTATGATTCTAGCATGGCTAAGGGCCAGTCCTCATGAAAGAGACAGGCTGCGGCCAGGTGCCAGGAAATTAATCCCAGCAGCAAGGGGTGCAGAAAAGCAACAACATGTAAGTACTCCAGCAAACAGCGTGAGATCCTTGGGCAAACAGAGCCCGGGACTGCAGCTCACACCCTGAAGGAGAGCCCAGGGGCCCTCAGGCCATGGCATGGGCTTTCCCAGGCTTAGGCCTGTTTGACTGAGAATAACAGAGTGCTGCTCTTCCAACCATGCAGCACTAGCAGGATCCTGTGATCCAACCTGCAGAGACTGGAGTCGGCGCCAACCTCACCTGCCCTCAGGTACCCCAGTTCTGTGCATGTGAGGGGTAGGGGGAGGCCTGAAGCCAGATTTGAACTCCCCCTATTTGGTGACTTGCCCAGCCCCTGGAGTGGGGTGGAGGGCCCCTGGGAAGCAGAGAACTGCTGTAGAGCAGCAAATGCCAACCATGCTCCCGATCCACCCCCTATGCCGGCTGGGAGCATGGCTGGCACAGAGCCCTGACACCAACTCCATACTGTTCAGGGAGGCCCCCGCATAGGGTGGCTTTTCCGGAAGCCGTTTCTGCTCCCTTAAAGGCCTCTTTACGGCCCCAGAGCATCTTAAAGGGGCCTCAGCTCACCGGCTAACCAGACCCCTAAACTGGATCCAAACGCTAGCAGGATCCGCTCCTCCCCCTGAGCCCCAGGAAACTGGCTAGTCCCCAGCTGCATGTCCCCTGGGAGCGGGCGAACTGCCAGAGCTGCTTGGGAGTCCCAGGCCTGGGAGGAGGGACTGGGAGCTGGGCAGGGCAGGGCTCTTGGGAGATCTGAAATCAGACAATGGTTTGTGTGTTAAGGAGCCCTGACAATGGGACATCCTGGGCGCTCCCGATAGCAAGATGTCCCAGGTCACCATTGCTTCCCCAAGCCTCTCTCCCCAAACAGGAGTTGAGGCAAAGGCCTTTCTTTTCCTTGTTCGATTCCCACAATCCCAGTCCCCCCGTCCTGTTCACACAGAAAATTTGCCACATGGCTTCCTTGGGGGGCCCGATGGGGCTCGGCCGGGTTGTTCCAGGGGCAGAGAACACAAGGGTTAGCCCCAGCGTAGGCTGTCCTGAGCCTGCAAATGAAGCAGAACCCCAGTATGAGCCTGCTCCAAAGTCCATTGAAACCAGAGGGAGTCTGAGTCCCACAAGCACCGGGAGCCAGGGAAACTGGTCTGGTCGGGGAATCACCAGCAAAGGGACTGAGAACGGCCAGTCTGTGCTAAAGGCAGTGCATGGCGAGCGCCGGGATCATCTTCCTGCTGGGCCAGGGCCAGGGCCAGGGGGTGCTGGGGGGCGGGTGGGGAAGGAGTGCTTACCTTGCCCAGGAAATGCTTCCTGTAGATCCTGGCCATGTGGTTACATTCCAGTTTCACCTTGGAGGTTGGAGACGGGAGCGACATGGTTTCGGGGATGCTGGTCAGCTCATGGTTGGTGCCTTCGATCCAGTAGCCCCCGAACTGTGGCAGCAGGATGAGGGGGAACGGCCCCTCGCGCCCCAGCACCTGGAGGGAGAGGGAGGGCCAGGAAACTGCACTGGGGCATGCTGACCCGCGACCCTGGTGTGGAGACACCCAGCCTGCGCCCAGGATCTCTACAAGACCACTCTTCGGAAGGAGCCCAGAGGCCTTCGCAAACGAAGCGTTCGCCTCGTCGGCCTCAGGGGCCCAAGACAGCAGCCAAGGGCACAGCAGAGGAATGGGAAGCCAAGAGGGCACTGAGGGAGGCAGGACAGTGCTCACTGTCAGGAACCAGGCCCATTGGGAGCACAGGCTGAGCACTGACACCAGGGGTGGGGGAACATCTTTCTTTGAGCCTAATCCTGCACTCTGAGGTGATGAAAGGTCTCCCCTCCCACCCGGCTCTCTAATATCCAGGGACCAACCCTGCTACACCAACACTGCGAACTGCAGAGGGGCTTGGTTTTACCACCAGGAGCACAGCACCCCCGGCGCCATGCTGGGGCAATCAGGGAGAAGAGCACTCACGACTGGCTAATCGCCACCACTCCCCACTCACCCGTCCACAGCCTGGCCAGGCCAGATGCTGCATAGCGTAGGAGATCTGCTAGGATCCGAGCCCACCCCCAGACAGCTGGGAACAGACAGCTCATGGGCTCACTAGGAGGCTTCCAAAAGAGGGGTACACTGAACCCTCTTACCTTATAACTTGCCTTAGAGCAAGCTAGCGGGGACTAGTGCTTAGCGCACTGGCCTGGGCCTCAGGAGACTTGGGTCTCTTCCCAGCTCTGCCCCGGCCTGTGGGGTGACCTTGGCCAGTCCCTTCCCCTCTCCGTGCCTCATTTGTAAAAGGGGGCTGTAAAGTGCCTGAAGAGCTCTGGGTGGCAAGTGTGATCCAAGAGCTACAGCTTGTTCTCAGAGCGGCCTGACACTCAGCAGCACCCTAGGAAATCAGCCAGCGTCGGGCCCAGGATGTCTGTGCAGGAACTGGCTGATGGGGAGGCAGCTAAATTTCAATAGGAAGCACTTCCCTCTTGGTCTCTGTTGAAGCAACGCCCCGGCCTGCTGCTGGAGAGATGGACACCTCTGCCAGTCGCTAAGGCAGGGCAGGGAGGCTAATGGTTGGTAAAGACCCTGGGGCCCTTTTCCTACACGATGGAGCCTTGGCCTCAGTACCCTGGCCTGGTAACCATGCCCACCCCTTCCACTCCAACCCCACCCTCCTGGTGCTACTCTGAGATCCCCGGGGAGCCGGGGGATTTCCCAGCGCCTCCCGGGGAATGGCACCATCCCCACAAGCGCCCAGTGTACCCTGCGATCTGGCAGGGGCAGCCAAAGGCTGCAAGGCTCAGGCGCTGGTCTGGCGCAGCAAGGGGAAGATCAGCAAGTGCTGGGGACGCCGCAGAACAGCCCGCCCCTCCCTGCTTGTCTCCTCGTTACTCACCGCACTCCCTACCCCCCCCTTTTCATCCCATTCCCTCTGTGCCTTCCCAGGGACTCCCATCCTGGGCTGGCCACTGCCCTCCTCTAGACCTGCCCTGCTGCAATGCCAGTTGCGGGTGGCTGGGCAGAGCGGGCCCCACCCGGCCTTTGTCACCTGTCTCCTTAGACTGGAAGCTCCTTGGGGCAGAGACCATGCCTTGGGGATGTGCAGCACCCCAGGCCGGGTTCTGGTCTCCACGGCAACACAAATGTGACACAGGCAGAGCACAGGCACCCTCGTTACCTCATGGACGCTGGGATACGGAATATAATCCTCTTCGGTCTGAAACACACAAACACACCAGGGGCTCATCGACTGGGGGCGTCCGCCCTGCGTGAGAGCCAGGCCTGCTGCTGCCCCCCCGGGCCCCAGCCCCCAGCCAAGCCTGGCCTTCCTCCAAGGACCTGCCAGACGGAGAAGAGGCTTATTCTCAAAGCCTAGTAGGCACATCTCCCCTGGGGGGTGGAGCTCAGAGGGCAGAGCACTTTGGGGCGTGCACTGGTAGTAGAAGCTGTAGTGTAGACAGGTCTCTGCCCCAGGGGAGCCGCAGTGCTGCCCAGTAATGGGACGCCTCACTGTAGACCGGGGTGCTGCACAAGGGGCCTGGCAGGCACTGGAAAGGGGAGCAAATATCCCTGATGGGGCAGGCAGGACCCACCAGGCCCACTAGGCGCCAGCCCCCTGCAGAGGCGATCGAGGAACAAAGCCAGAGAGGTGACTGGTCAGAGGCTATCCCGTGACCCCCTGGACACTGTTAAAGGTTAACATTCAGATCAGCAGCGACACTGACGAGCGCCCTTGTGGGTGGCATGCCGTCAGGCCAATGAACGGTGCTGGCCCACTGCTTGTTGTCTCTGCTGGCTCTGTCAATCAACGGTCCCTTCTCCTGCCAACAGCCCAGCAGGGACGTCTCCGCGGCCACTGGCCTCCCGCACAGCTGCCGCAGACAGGGTGGACACGCTACAGCCAGCCCCCTGGGAAAAGGTGATGGCTCTTGCGGACGGCCCATCCCAGCTGGAGCTGCCCTCTGAAGGCATTAGCTTGTCACCTCTGGAGATCGGGGTTCAAATCCTGCCTAAGGCGACCAGGAGAATGAGTCAGATAGTCTCATTCCGCTTCCCACCTTCCCACCGCTGTGTTTCCCCACAAACTACGCTGCAGAACAGCTGACAGCTTCTCTGTGGAGGCTGCGGGTCACACTGCGGGGGTCGGCAGAGCTGTGTGTAGCGGGACCCAGAACTGGAAGGGCTGAGGGGGCTGTGGGTCAGCACTGAGGGGGGTCGGCAGAGCTGTGTGTAGGGGGACCCCAGAACTGGAATAGCTGAGGGGGCTGTGGGTCAGCACTGAGGGGGGTCGGCAGAACACAGGAACTGCAGGGGAGCCCAGTTCTGCCCTGTTACAGACACCAAGTTAGTTATCCCTAGTATGAGGTGCAGGCCCGCATAACTATACAGAGCACTAATCTGGTGAAGATCATGCCCTATTTCCTCCAGCTTGCTCACTCTCCTCCCAAACTCTGCCCCTTTACCCTGTGCACTTCTCAGAATGGGAGCAGGTAAACACAAAACTCAAGAGGTGCTGCCACTCAGTAAGGAACACCATGCCTAGCGCTTAACCTGTGTGTAGGGGGACCCAGAACTGCAATAGCTGAGGGGGTGCGGGTCAGCCCTGAGGGGGTCGGCAGAGCTGTGTGTAGGGGGACCCAGAACTGGAATAGCTGAGGGGGCTGTGGGTCAGCACTGAGGGGGGTTGGCAGAGCTGTGTGTAGGGGGGTCCCCAGAACTGGAAGGGCTGAGGGGGCTGCGGGTCAGCACTGAGGGGGTCGGCAGAGCTGTGTGTAGGGGGACTCAGAACTGGAATAGCTGAGGGGGTTCGGGTCACACTGAGGGGTGTTGGCAGAGCTGTGTGTAGGGGGGTCCCCAGAACTGGAATAGCTGAGGGGGCTGCGGGTCAGCCCTGAGGGGGTCGGCAGAGCTGTGTGTAGGGGGGTCCCCAGAACTGGAATAGCTGAGGGAGCTGCGGGTCAGCCCTGAGGGGGTCGGCAGAGCTGTGTGTAGGGGGTCCCTAGAACTGGAATAGCTGAGGGGCTGCGGGTCACACTGAGGGGGTCGGCAGAGCTGTGTGTAGGGGGGTCCCCAGAACTGGAATAGCTGAGGGGGTGTGACAAAGTGGGACTGTTCTTAATGTTTTCTCTGAATATTGTGGTGGTGCCTCAGTTTCCCCTATGCAGTTCTTAAGTATCTAGGTGGTGGGAGAAGGGTGTATGCGGACCCTCTAGCTTCCCCAGGACTCGCTGTGAGGGGCAGAGCGCACGGAGGGGCAGAGGAGGCTGAATGCTCCGAGGTCAGACCTAGGAAGGTGGAAGCTGGGTGAGCTGTGTGTCCTGCAAACAGGCTGCTCCCAGAGAGGAGGCTCCCCCAGAGTCCTGCCTGGCTTCATAGGGAGCAGCTCCAGAGCATCGCCCGGGGACTCCGGGACAGAGGGTGCGGGTCAGCACTGAGGGGTGTCGGCAGAGCGGTGTACAGAGGGGACCACAGAACTGCAATAGCTGCGGGGTGCGGGTCACGCTGAGGGGTCGGCAGGTCGAGGCGGAAAAGCAAGGAGGGCCGGTGGCCGTGCAGTGGCTGGGAACCCTGTACAGCTCCTGCTGAGCAGCCCTCAGAGCCGGGGGCACATCAGTTTCTCTGCCTCTCGTCAGAGCCCCTCTGGTTGTGGGTGCTGAGCTGCAGCTCGTGCTCGGTAGGGAGCGCGAGGGGCGTCAGAGCCGGCTGCAGCCCGCAGCGCGCCGCATGGTGCAAAGCGCAGGCCCCATCCGACACTGCAGAGGGCATCCCAGCATAAGTGGGTAACCCCAAATGTGCTGGGGGGAGGGAGATCCAATGCCCCTGCCCCCATGCAGCATCCTCTGGGGCCTACCTTGAGAGGGGGTGGGAAGGAGCATCGCTGTTCATCCATTCTGCTTCCCTGCGAGAGACAACAAGGAAGAGGGAGTCAGTGGCTGGCCCTGAGCGTGGGCCCTAGCACCAGAGTCTGTGTTTGCTTTGCGGGTGGGGGCTGCTTCCTGCTTGGCACAGATCTGCAGGCAGCTGTGGGTCACAGCCGCATGGCTGTCCCCGCTCTGTACCTCCTCTGAGTCGATGGCTGTGGGTGGGCCTCGGGGGCTGTGTCTACCTGTGGCAGCACCTGGCAGGAGCGCTCTGCGAGCGGGGCATGAACTCACAGCTAGGGCGGGGCGCCGGCTGTCCCTGCAGCTGTGCGGCTCTGCAAGGCTCTCCATACTGCCGTGTGTCCGTGCAGCGCTTCAGGACAGGGACAAGTCCAGGCTACAAAGCCCCAGGAAGCCATTCAGCTCTGCTCACTTGGAGACCTTGGCTTCGCGTGCTGAACCCGCTGGGCAGAGCCTGATTCCCAGTCTGGGCCCCGCTCCTGCAGACGCTTCCGCTAGACGACTTAGCCACTGCCAGCAGCCTACGCAGAACTGCAATAGCTGAGGGGCTGCGGGTCAGCCCTGAGGGGGTCGGCAGAGCTGTGTATAGGGGGGTCCCCAGAACTGGAATAGCTGAGGGGCTGCGGGTCAGCCCTGAGGGGGTCGGCAGAGCTGTGTGTAGGGGGGTCCCCAGAACTGGAATAGCTGAGGGGCTGCGGGTCAGCCCTGAGGGGGTCGGCAGAGCTGTGTGTAGGGGGGTCCCCAGAACTGCAATAGCTGAGGGGCTGCGGGTCAGCACTGAGGGGGTCAGCAGAGCTGTGTGTAGGGGGGTCCCCAGAACTGGAATAGCTGAGGGGCTGCAGGTCAGCATTGAGGGGGGTCAGCAGAGCTGTGTGTAGGGGGACCCAGAACTGCAATAGCTGAGGGGGCTGTGAGTTAGCCCTGAGGGGGTCGGCAGAGCTGTTTATAGGGGGGTCCCCAGAACTGGAATAGCTGAGGGGGCTGCGCGTCAGCATTGAGGGGGGGCAGCAGAGCTGTGTGTAGGGGGACCCAGAACTGCAATAGCTGAGGGGGCTGTGAGTCAGCCCTGAGGGGGTCGGCAGAGCTGTGTGTAGGGGGGTCCCCAGAACTAGAATAGCTGAGGGGGCTGCAGGTCAGCACTGAGGGGGGTCGGCAGAGCTGTGTGTAGGGGGACCCAGAACTGCAATAGCTGAGGGGGCTGTGAGTCAGCCCTGAGGGGGTCGGCAGAGCTGTGTGTAGGGGGGTCCCCAGAACTAGAATACCTGAGGGGGCTGCGGGTCAGCATTGAGGGGGTCGGCAGAGCAGTGTATAGGGGGACCCCAGAACTGGAATAGCTGAGGGGGCTGCGGGTCAGCACTGAGGGGGTCGGCAGAGCTGTGTATAGGGGAGTCCCCAGAACTGGAATAGCTGAGGGGGCTGTGGGTCAGCACTGAGGGGGGTCGGCAGAGCTGTGTATAGGGGGGTCCCTAGAACTGGAAGGGCTGAGGGGGCTGCGGGTCAGCACTGAGGGGGTCGGCGGAGATGTGTGTAGGGGGTCCCCAGAACTGGAAGGGCTGAGGGGGCTGCTGGTCAGCAGTGAGGGCGTTGGCAGGTCGAGGCAGGAAAAGCAAGGAGGGCCGGTGGCCGAGCAGTGACTGGGAACCCTGTACAGCTCCTGAGAGACGGGAGCCCAGTGCAAAGGGTCTTTCCAGAAAGCACCATGGGTTTTGCAGCAGCCCCATCTCCCCGGCTCTGCTCAACCTGCTGCATCAGAGGAGACCCTGTTCATGCCCCGTCCCCTCCAGGAATGTATTGAACCAGCTGCAGCAAAACACTGAAAAACTCAGTTAAAAGCTCTTCAGGCTCCAGCCACAGCGACAGCCTCCGCTGAATAATACGAGTTGACAACCTGTCCGGCCTCCTCCGATCCCTGAGCCCCAAGGGCTGCTCCTGCCCTGGGCTCTCCCAGGGGACACAGGGCCTGACACAGGGGCCCTGACGGATCTCTCATCCCAGCTGGGGGTGGCGTGTGAGGGAGATCTCTGGGCTGAGATGGTAATTGCTCTCCCAAACCAGCCTCCACTTCTTGGCTGGCTCACCAGAGCCCACGTGGGCCCCCCACCCATGCCTCCTAGTATGTATTGCACCTTCCTTCCTTCCTTCTGCTCTGCTCAGCCAGCCACGGGCCCAGCTCTAGGGAGGCGACTCACCTGCATCTTTTCGATCATCTCAAACAACTCTGAGGTCTGCAAGAGAGAGAAAGCAGCCTGCATCAGCACGAAGGGCCGAGACCACTGTTCCCTCTGAGCTGTGTGCGTGTGCACACAGATCCTAAACCCTGCGCACACAGCAAAACACAGCGCACACAAAAATTTGCACAGAAACTCAACATTTTGCACAGAAGAATTTTTTTGTGCACACGGCCTGTCAAAAATTAGAGGGAACACTGACCCTGGTCTGCAATCCCAGCAGGCCTAGAGCCCCCATTGCCATAGGTCAGCCATCAGTGCCCTGCATGAGATAGCCAGGCTGCCCTCATCAGCCTCAGATGGGGCAGGCTAGGATAGCGGGAGGACTTTAGGGGTAGGTCTGATGAGACTCAGAGACAGCCTGAATTCCAGCCAGATCCCAGCCCCTGTCCCCTTCACTCCCCACATCTGCCCCACCACTGCCCTCACTAACTGCGCTGGCCTCAGGCCTCTGCTGACACCCCCACAGCCGGGGTACTCCCTCCCCAGCTGAGTCTGATCTCGGGGCAGTCAGTGAATCACGCTGGCTATGTGACCCAGGGGTAACACTCCCTGCTCAAGCCAGTCAGCCTTTGTCCCAAAGGGGATGAGAGCTGTCCTCCTTTTAGCCCATGCGCCCCTCAGCCTGCAGGGTTGGGGCAGTTCTGGCCTGTCCCAGGTGGGAGTTGACTGAGCCATTGATTGTGCTCGGATACAATGGGCTGGATTTCCCGAGACACGTTACATGGAGAGCCCCAATGTGCCCTGCTCTTTGGGCACTAGCAGGGGGTGGGGGCAGTAGGAGCTCGCTCGCCAAAGGACAGAGCTGCTAGACGGGTGAGGCCCCCCCATCAATTACTGAGATACCCACGTGCAGGGTTAGCCCCCCAGCGGATACGTAGCTACAGACGTACACTCACTTGTGTTGCGATACAGCTGTGTACACAGGCACATGGCCCCGTACAGGAATCCACACACACAGGGAGAGAGAGACACACACACAGAGACACAACCTCCCCTCCCTCCCATAAACGCCCTTGTGCACCTAGACACACTCCTGAACATGGACACACCTGCCAACGTGCATGTGCACACAGACACCCTCCTCAAACACCCACATGCAAACACCTACAGCCACTGCGCACACCCCCACCCCCATGTGCACCCCTGAGAACTCATTCACACGCACCCCATGTGCACACACACGGTGCGGGCCCCTGCTCACCCCCAGGCGTGCAGGGTTAACCACTTTCCCTTCTAACACAAGCAATAGCCCTTAATTACTTGTCTTGGCAGCGGCTCAGAGCCCCTTGAGTGCTCTGCGGCTCCCAGCTGGAGCAGGCAAAAGGGCTGGAACACAGAGCCCTGAACTTCATATGGAACAGCTAGACTGGAAAGGACGCCCTCGTTGGTTTGGGGGCTCCTCCCACCCACCCAATCCCCCTCCAGGCCAGCTCTTCTCGCTGCCTCCCCCGCATCCCAGCTCCATCCACCCGCTTTTTGCATCCCCTCCTGCCGTTCTGCCATGCTCCTCTGGGCCAGTGGGAGGGTCGGGGTCACTGGCAGGCACCACCCGAGAAAACCCAGCCAGGACAGGCAGAGGCTGCTGGAGGCCCCAGGGTCCCCGATGCTGATGCCGCTGCGTGCCCGAGATGCTGCCCTTGCGCCAGACTCACGTTCCAGCTGTACTCGGCCAAGTTCCTCCTGCACAGCCCTGGCGCACCAGAGGAGAAGGGCTGTGGCTGAGCCATCCTGATGGGCTCGGGCTCTCCTGGGGCACTTCCCCAAGCACCACACAAGCCCTGGCTGCTCTGAGCTCTTGTGGGGCAGCCAGCCCCTGCCCCCTCAGCCCCGGGATTGCAGGAGACATGGAGGTGAGTGCTGGCTCTCCCGGTTCTGCGATTCACTGCACTCGGCTCCATGTGTACCTTATGGGCGTGGCGGCAGGTGCAGAAGGGAGCCATGCCAAGGGGCAGGTCTCGCTGTTCTAGCCTGCCCCAGGCTGTGCAGAGGAGCCAGGTAGTTGGTTGCAGATCACCCGGATGGCCAGGGGTCTCCCATGCTGCACCCCTGGTGCCTGGGTGTGTGAAAACTCAGACTGCTCCTGCCAGCTCCCGGACCTGCACTGTAACAGATGGCAGCACAGCTCAGCCCATGCCAAGCTCTCCGCTGAGCCCTGGCCCTGCATCCTCAAATACTGCCCGAGGAATTGAGGGGGTGTCACGGTGTGATGGGGAGTCAGGGCCCTGCACCCCCACTTCCTGCAATTCACCATGACTCCCAGCCAGCCAGTAGAAGGTTTATTAGAGACGACAGGAACACAGTTCAACCCAGAGGTTGTAGGCGTAAACAGGATCCCTTAGTCAGGCCCTTCTGGAGGACAGGGAGATTAGTCCCAAGCCTTGGGGCTCCCTCCTCTTTCCCAGCCAACATCCCAAAACTGGAAACCCCTCCAGCCGTCTCACCCAGCCTCCCCCGAGCTCCTCCTCCAGCCTTTGTCCAGTTTCCCAGGCAGAAGGTGTCACCCTGCCCCAACCTAGGGAGGTGGTGGAATCTTCTTCCTTTGAGGTTTTTAAGGTCAGGCTTGACAAAGCACTGGCTGGGATGATTTAGTCGGGGATTGGTCCTGCTTTGAGCAGGGGGTTGGACTAGAACCTCCTGAGGTCCCTTCCAACCCTGATATTTTATGATTCTATGATTAACCCCCCTCCTGACTCAGGTTCAGGCTCTGGTATCTTCCCTCAAGGGAAGTCTTCCATCCCAATGAAACCCCTGCAACATTCCCAGGTCAAATCCGCTCCACTCCCTACTGCATCACATCTCTCCCCCCTTCGAGACTGAACTGAGTGGGGTCACTCTGACCAGTATTCAGGGCTCCCTCTCCGGGACAATTCATCTGCTATCATGTTGGCAGTTCCCTTCGCAAGAACCACGTCCTTCTCATAATCCTGCAGGAGCAGGCTCCACCTCAGGAGCTTGACGTTGGCTCCTTTCATCTGGTGCAGCCAGGTCAGGGGAGAGTGCTCGGTGTACACAGTGAAGTGTCGCCCAAAGAGATAGGGCTCTAGTTTCTTAGCCAGGCGCTCCTTCTCGATGGCCGCGTAGTTCTGCTCTCAGGGTAGCAACTTCTTGTCCAACTACAAGATGGGGTGTCTCTCCCCCTTTTCATCCTCCTGCATTAACACCGCACCCAGCCCCGTGTCTGAGGCGTCAGTGAACACCATAAAGGGCTTGTCAAAGTCTGGGTTTGCCAGAACTGGGCCACTGACCAGAGCCTCCTTCAGCGCACAGAGAGCCTTCTGGCACTGCTCGGTCCAGACCCCCTTGTCTGGCTTCCCCTTCTTGCATAGCTCAGTGATGGGGGTGGCTATGTCTCTAAAGTGGGGCACGAATCTCCGATAGTATCCTGCCATCCCAATAAAGGCCTGAGCCTGCTTTTTGGTGTGGGGAGCAGGCCAGTCTCCGATCACCTCCACCTTGGCTGGTTCCGGCTTTAGGCAGCCACTCCCCACCCGGTGGCCCAGGTAAGATACTTCAGCCATCCCCACCTTGCACTTCTCCGCTTTTACAGTCAGCCCAGCCCCCTGGAGTCGGTCCAGCACTTGTCTAACTTGGGACACATGGTCCTCCCAGGTCTGGCTAAAGACACAGATCTCATCAATATACGCCATGGCAAAACTCTCCGTCCCCCTCAGGAGCTGGTCCACCAGGCGCTGGAAGGTGGCCGGCACTCCCTTGAGGCCGAAAGGCAGGGTCAGGAACTCATAGAGCCCCAGAGGGGTGATAAAGGCCGATTTCAGCCGGGCATCTGCATCCAGCAGCACTTGCCAGTAGCCCTTTGTAAGATCCATGGTGATAAGGTACCGAGCTCCTCCCAGCTTGTCTAGGAGCTCATCAGGCCTGGGCATGGGGTAGGCATCAGATACAGTGATGGCATTGAGCTTCCGATAGTCCACACAGAACCGGATCGACCCGTCCCTTTTGGGGACCAGCACCACCGGCGAGGCCCAAGGGCTAGCAGATGGCTGGATCACCCCCAAAGCCACCATGTCCCTGACCTCTCTTTCCAGGTCCTGAGCAGTTTTCCCTGTGACTCAGAAGGGGGAGCATCTTATTGGAGGGTGCGACCCCGTCTGCACCCGGTGGACAGTCAGATTAGTGCGTCCAGGCTGGTTGGAAAACAGCTGTCGGTACGGATGTAGCACCCCCCTGACCTCAGCTTGCTGGGCAGGGGTTAGCTGATCCGAGAGGGGAATTGTTTCCTGGGAGGAGCCAGCTCCTGTCTCAGGGAATAGATCTACTAGAGGGTCATCTCCCTGCTCCGCCCAGTGTCCACACATGGCCAGCACCACATTCCCTCTGTCATAATATGGTTTCATCATATTCACACGGTACACACGGAGGTGGTGCGCCCGGTTCGACAGCTCCACCACATAGTTTACCTCATTTAATTGCTTGACAACCTTAAAAGGGCCCTCCCAGGCAGCCTGTAGTTTGTTCTTTCTCACGGGGATGAGAACCATCACCTGATCCCCGGTGGCATAGGCACAGGCCTGCGCCGTGCGGTCATACCAGACCTTCTGCTTCTTCTGGGCTCTGGCCAGATTCGCCTTGGCCAAGCCCATGAGCTCAGCAAGTCTCTCTCGGAAGGTCAGGACATACTCCACCACTGACTCTCCATCGGGAGTGGCCTTCCTCTCCCATTCATCGCTCATCAGGTCCAGGGGCCCCCTTGCCATCCTTCCGTATAACAGTTCGAAAGGCAAAAATCCAGTCGACTCCTGGGGCACTTCCCTGTACGCGAACAGCAGGTGAGGTAAGTACTTGTCCCAATCCTGCGGGTGCTGGTTCATAAAGATTTTCAGCATCATCTTTAGCGTCCCATTGAACCTCTCCACCAGCCCATTGGACTGGGGGTGATAAACTGAGGCCCAGTTGTGCTGGACCCCACATTTTTCCCACAAGCACCGGAGCAGGGCCGACATGAAGTTGGAGCCTTGGTCTGTCAAGACTTCCTTGGGGAACCCCACTCGGCTGAAAATGGTCAGGAGCGCATCCGCCACGGTGTCTGCTTCAATGGAAGCTAAGGGCACTGCCTTGGGGTAGCGGGTGGCGAAATCTACCACCACCAGGATGTATTTCTTCCCCGACCGGGTCGTCTTGCTGAGAGGCCCCACTATGTTCATAGCCACCTCCTAGAAAGGCTCCTTTATGATGGGCAAAGGTCTCAAAGCTGCTTTCCCCTTGTCCCGGGCCTTCCCCACCCTCTGACAGGGGTCACAGGATCGGCAATACCGCAGGACAGTGGTAAAGACCCCGGGCCAGTAAAAGTTCTGTAGCAACCTCTGCCGGGTGCGCCGGATTCCCTGGTGCCCTGCGAGGGGGATGTCATGGGCCAGGTACAGGAGCTTGCGGCGATACTTCTGGGGGACCACCAGCTGCCTCCTGATCCCACAGGACTCCACTTCCCCTGGGGGAGCCCATTCTCGGTACAGGAACCCCTTCTCCCACAGGAACCTCTCCTGGCAGCCTCTCCCCATGGTCTGTGCTGCACTGAGGTCGGCCAGGTCCCTTAGGTTCCTCAAGAAGGGATCTTTCTGTAACTTTGCCTGGAACTCAGTGGTTGGGGAAGGGATGGGGACCTGCTCCCTCTCGCTGGCTGAGTCTGAGACCGCAGCCTCTCTCAGCTGTGTCCCTGGGCACTCCCTCCCCACCGAGGTGGGGTCCTGTGCCTCTGGCAAGGTACCCTCCCCAAAGTCAGGTCATAGTGCTCCTTGCTGGCTCTGGCTATGGGTCACAACCAGGGTGCCCTGGGGATTGCTCAGCCAGTCCTCCAGGTCACCTCCATCAACACCTCAGCGGGCAAATGGTGGTACACACCCACATCTTCGGGGCCCTCCTTGGCCCCCCATTTCAGATGTACCCTCACCATGCTTTCCTTGAATGGGGTCCTGCCCACACCCATCAGGGTCAGGTATGTGTTGGGTGTGACGAAGTGGGACTGTTCTTAATGTTTCCTCTGAATAGTGTGGGGGTGCCTCAGTTTCCCCTATGCAGTTCTTAAGTATCTATGGGGTGGGGTAAGGGTGTATGGTCATTGCAGAGCCCTAGAGGGCAGGTGTGTGCAGGAGTCTGGACACAGAGAATGGCCGACACCCTGTTTCCTGGCAACTGATGGCCTGGCCCTTCCCCCCTGCAAGGTGAGAGCTAAAGGGTTGGAGAACAAAGGAATCCGGTGACCTGGCCCAGGAAAGGGACAAAGCCCAGGGGAGGTGGGGCTGGAGGGAGTTTTCAGTTTGGGGCTGGCTGGGACATGGAGTGAAGTGCAGAAGTGGTTGTCTGGCTCCCGGCCCCCCAAAATGGACCCAGCTGAGAGGTCCTGTTCTCTGCACCTGCAAGCTCTGTTTTAGACCATGTTTCTGTCGTCTAATAAATCTCTGTTTTACTGGCTGGCTGAGAGTCACGTCTGACTGCGAAGTTGGGGTGCAGGACCCTCTGGCTTCCCCAGGAGCCCCGCCTGGGTGGACTTGCTGTGGGAAGTGCACGGAGGGGCAGAGGATGCTGAATGCTCTGAGGTCAGACCCAGGAAGGTGGAAGTTGTGTGAGCTGTGTGTCCTGAAGACTGGCTGCTCACAGAAAGGAGACTTCCCCAGAGTCCTGACTGGCTTCATGGGGAGCAGTTCCAGAGCATCACCCAGGGACTCTGTGACATTGGGCACCACCCGATCTGGGGCCACCACCTCGGACCGGGCCAGCATCACCTCAGCACCCGTGTTCCAGTATCCATTGACCTTCCTCCTAGCCACCTCCAGGGGAACAAGGCACTCGCTCCGCAGGGACAGCCCTGCACCCAGTTTGTAAACTGAGAACCCTGAGTCTGGAGCATCCAGCCCTCCAGAGGAGCTGGTCTGGAGCCCTCCTCCCCCTGAGCAGTTGGTAAGCTGCCAGGCCCCCTTGTCTGGGAAGGCTGCCCCTCATCCGGCTGGGTCCCTACCCAGTTAACTCTGTGTGGGTTTGGTCTGCTCAGTCTGTCCTTGAGCCTGGGGCACTGGGTCCGTATGTGGCCTCTCTGGCCACAGTGATAGCAGCTCATGTCCAGTTGGTCCCCTCGAGCCAGTCGGTTGGTCCTGATGCCGGATGTTCCCCTTTGGAGGGGGTTCTACGTGTTCCCCCTTTGGGAGGTCCCATGGTGATGCTCTCACCGCATCAGGGTGGGCCTGATCCTTTGGGACTCCTCCCTGCAACCCCCTGACCGGCTGTTCACAAACTCATCGGCCAGCTGCCCCGCATGTCGCGGGTTCTCTGGCTTCTTGTCCTCCAACCATAGCCTCAGGTCGGATGGGCACCGCTCATACAGTTGCTCCAGTACCATCAGTTTAACCAGGTCCTCCTTCATCTGGGCCCCATCCGCCCACTTGAGGGCATATCCCTCCATGCGGGTTGCCAGTTCCAAATATGTGACCTCAGGGGTTTTATACTGATTCTGGAACCTTTCCTGATACATCTCGGGAGTCAGCCCAAACTTGTGTAGCAGGGCCTTTTTGAATAGTTCATAGTCCCTTTTCTCCGCCCCTTCCATTCGGCTGTACATCGCCACGGCTTTGGGGTCCAGTAAGGGGGTGAGAAACCGGAACCTGCCTGCAGGAGCAACCTGGTGCAACTCACTGGCCATCTCAAAGGCAATCAGGAATTCATTTATATCCTCCCCTTCCTTACGATGGGTCAGGATGCACTTATCTAAGTTCCATGCCATCCTGGTTCCCACATCACTCACTGCAGCTGGAGCCTCGCTGCTCCTCAGCTTGGCCAACTCCAGCTCATGCTGCCACTGCTTTCCCCACTCCTCCAGCTCATGCTGATGCTGCCTTTCACGGTCCTCTCGCTTCTTCTCTTGATCTTCCAGCTCTCTCAGAGAATCAGAGAATATCAGGGTTGGAAGGGACTTCAAGAGGTCATCTAGTCCAACCCCCTGCTCAAAGCAGGACCAATCCCCAACTAAATCATCCCAGCAAGGGCTTTGTCAAGCCTGACCTTAAAAACCTCAAAGGAAGGAGATTCCACCACCTCTCTAGGTAACGCATTCCAGTGCTTCACCGCCCTCCTAGTGAAAAAGTTTTTCCTAATATCCAACCTAAACCAGTTTATCTCCCTCTCCCATTCCAGCCGCCTCAGCTTCAGGGATGGGGAACTCCACCAGGAGGATCCCCTGCTGCAGGGGTTAGGGTGCCCTCGGTATTCGCAGGGCTCCTCCCAGCCCCTTCCCTGGGCATAGGTAGGAGGGGTCTCAGGATGCCTTCAGTAGCAGTCTGACCCCTCCCAGCCAGGTCAGGCACTGGGGCCTGCCTTGCATCTGCCAGGCTGCTTCCCTCAGAGACAGAGATCGGTTCCTCCGAGCGATCTTCCTCCTCCAGCTGGGCAATCAGCTGTTCTTTGGTGAGCCTCCCAATGCGCAGCCCCCTCTGCCTGCTCAGCTCCACCAGGTCGCTCTTAAGGTGCTTATTATACATCTTCCAGCTGGCCACTTGCAGGTCTGTGTGCTCGCAACTCCCCACAGTTTCCAGGAGGAACCCCTAGGGTGCCAGCCCTTCTCCAGGTCACCACCTCCCTCCCAGGGTCAAGCCACAGACTCCTCCGCCACTGAGACTGCTCACCGTAGTGCCCAAGGGGACCCTGTTATTGCAACAGTCCTTCTCACTGGACACACTCCCAGGGGATAAGCGTAGCTCCTCCGCCCCCCGAAACCACTCCTCTCTGAATCTTCAGCATGCCTGGTCCCTGTCAATTCCCCGTCATTTACTACTCCCCAGTCACTTACTGCAGGAAGCGCCGTCCACAGGGTGAAGTAGATCCCACCTGTGCCACCAACTGTCACGGAGTGAGGGGGAGTCAGGGCCCTGCACCCCCACTTCCTGTGGTTCACCATGACTCTCAGCCAGTCAGTAGAATAGAAGGTTTATTAGAGATGACAGGAACACAGTTCAAACCAGAGCTGGCAGGCATAAACAGGATCCCTTAGTCAGGCCCTTCTGGGTGACAGGGAGATTAGACCAAGCCTTGGGGCTCCCTCCTCTTCCCCAGCCAATTCCCCAAAACTGGAAACCCCTCCAGCCGTCTCACCCAGCCTCCCCCCAGCTCCTCCTCCAGCCTTTGTCCAGTTTCCCAGGCAGAAGGTGTCACCCTGCCCCAAACCTCCTCCTGGCTCAGGTTACAGGCTCAGGTATCTTCCCTCAAGAGAAGTCTCCCATCCCCAATGAAACTCCCCTGCAACATTCCCAGGTCAAATCCGCCCCACTTCCTGCTGCGTCCCGGGGCAGGAGGGCGGCAACTTTCTCAGTATTACTGCTCAGGTGTCATGTGAATAGCAGACTAAGGCTGCTTTCACACACAGCCCTCGGCACCGGGGAGCAGCATCCACTAGGCCACTGGTTTTCAAACTGCGGGTCGTGACCCAGTACTGGGTCGTGGAATGGAAGGCACTGGGTCGCGGCAGCTCTGGTCAGCACCGCCGACCGGGCCATTAAAGGTCCCATCAGCAGTGCTGCCCGGCTAAAGCAGGCTTGTCCCTACCTGTTCTGACACCGTGCTATGCCCCGAAAGCGGCCAGCAGCAGGTCCAGTGCCTAGGCAGGGGGACCACGGGGCTCCGTGCACTGCCCCCACCCCGAGGACTGGCTCCGCACTCCCATTGGCCGGTTCCCAGCCAATGGGAACTGGGAGGGGAGGGCAGTGCCTGTGGGGGAGAGTCACATGGAGCCACTTGTGTTTCTCCACCTAGGAGCTGGACCTGCTGCTGGCTGCTTCCAGGGTGCAGCGTGGTCTGCGGTGGCAGGACAGGCAGGGAGCCTGCCTTAGCATCCTCACTGTGTCGCTGACTGGGAGCCCCCCAAGGTAATCCCGTGCCCCATCCCCACGCCCCAATCCCCAGCCCCAGCCCAGAGCCCCCTCCCACACCCTGAACCACTCATTCCCGGCCCCACCCCACAGCCCTCACCCCCACACCCCAACCCTGACCCCCTCCCACACCCTAAACCCCTCATCCTCAGCTCCGTTGGGTCACGGGCATTAACAATTTTCTTCAACTGGGTCACCAGAAAAAAAGTTTGAAAGCCACTGCACTAGGTCAGCCAGCCACCAGTGCTCCCTCACCCGTCCCACCCCACTGATCCAGAGCCAGGCCCCGCCCCTCGAGAGTTAGGATGCTCTAGTGCCCCTGCCAGAGTCTTAGAGCTAGGAGCCCAAGGTCATCATCTCAGCTCTCCGCTGACGTGGGTGACATGCAGCCTTCGGTGCCTCAGTTTCCCCTCTCAGGTAAAGGGACCAATCCCAAAGTGCTCTGGGATCCTCTGGTGGCAGCAACAGGAGGCGCATCCTAGGCGCCAGGGCAGCTCTCGGCCTCCTCAAGTGCTTGCATCACACGCAGTGGCTTATGCATTTGCTACTGGCACCTGCTAGGCGAGCTGGGCCCCCAGCTCCGGCTGTAGGGACTCGTGCTTTCAGATCTGAGGTCTGCACTCAGCCTCCGCCCATGACACCCAACGGTGGCCTGTCCCATGCTGGCGTGGCTGACACAAGCAGCAGTACGCGAGGGCTTGTCGGAGCCTTTCTGTGGCTGGGATTGTAAGAGCCAGGCTGGCCCTGCCCCACCTTGTTGTCCCCAGCTGCCCGGAGCATCAGTGATGACTCATGCTACCCCGTGTCTCTGCTTAGCTCAGGATCCAGCGGTGTTTGCTCTGCCAGGGGAGCTCCACTCTGTTGACTCTGGCATCTGCTCAAGGCTTGGCAGCCACGACCCAGCCTGGAAGTGACGGGGGTCTCACCAAACGAAACAAAAATCTCTTTCCCCTCTCGGCAGCTTGCTTGAATCGCGCCTGACGTGCAGGCAGCCAGCCCGCCCACGCGTGTGGAGTCCAGACAGGGCTCCCCGATGGGGTGACAAGGCAGCACAGGCTGGGTATGTGGGCCGGACAGCCAGAGAGCGCCCCAGCTACACTGTGCTGTAAACCAGGGCTCAGACTGCGGCTTGTGCCAAACCCCCTCCCATCCACACACAAATCTGTCTAACTCAGGAAGCGAGAGCCAGGGGGACTCACAGGGTCAGAGCCCAAGTCCTGCTGCGACTTGGGTCCAAGTCCTGCCTTTGCGCAGTGTGGTCACAGCTCAAGCCGCAACCCGGAGTCAGAAGGTCTGCACAGTGCAGTGTGGATGCATTCACATGGCTCAGACCCGTGTCCTGCTGTTGTAAGCCCAGCTTTACAATGCACTGTGGACACTCAAGCGCGGGCCTGGAAACTGAATCCACAAGACCCAGTTTCTGATGCAGTGTGGATCCAGCAGCCACAACAGAGAATTCCCTGGGCAGACATCACAGCCCTGGGGTTTCATTTCCAGCTGTCACTGGAAGTCCCATCCCCAAGTCCCATCCCCACACTGCTCCTACCCCCTGTCTGTGTGGATTGGAAGCCCTGTGGGGCAGGGACTGGCTTGCTGTGGGGTACAGCCCAGCAAAAGGAGCCTTGGCTCTTGGCAGGGACCTCTGGGCACCCCTGCAACATAAGTCATTCCGAATACTTCGAATCAGAGGCAGCAGTTGTTTGGATTACAGTCTCTTTAAGGGAAGTGGCCGGCAGTAGTTGTGTGCTATTAGCCAGGTGAGGGTAATTATAGCAATTAGCAGGCTGCAGGAATGAATTTCCTGCCTGCGAGACATGGCGACCAGAGCCAATGTGTTTCACTGGCACAAATGAAAGGGAAACACAGGTCCCCTAGCTAGTCTGGTGCTGCTTGTGACAGATGGAGCCAGAGAACAAAGCCACAGGAACTGCAGTGACTCAAGGTATCACATATAGCCCGTGTGCGTCATGATACCACATGTCAGAAATAGCAGCAGGTTATCGCAGTACATCCGACAGTGCTTTATACAGGTATACACAGGATTCCTTTCACCCCCTCTGGGGAGGAACGCAGCAGCCACTCTTGACAAATCTGCACAACATTTTAGGAGAGGCAGGGAAGGAGAACACCACCTCCAATTAAACTGAAGGAATATAGGTAGGAAGAACGTAGTTACTGCTGCCAACTGCAGTGTGTCCAGGACACCAGCAATAACGATCCAGTTTATGTGAATAGTCCCATGGGATCTTTGATACCAAGTGCTCAGTGCTTTGGTTCTGCAGGGACTTTAACAGGGCTGAACATAAATGTCTATATCTAGCGACAAAGAATGCCGGTCACACTTAGAGAATGGAGGCTTGATCCCGGGCAGCAGTGACTCTGAAAATAATCTGGGGTCATGGTCACCAGTGCCGGAACCGGGGTGGAGGGGGGGACAGTGGGCCATGGCCTCCCACTTTTTAATAAAAGAAACGTATGTGCTCTCTGTGGGATATTTAAGTATTAATTCCTCCACCACTTTGACCTTGGCCCCTCAACTTCTACAAAGGTCCCAGCACCCAAATGGCCGTTGTCTCCCCGGCCCTTTAAAACCTGGCTGGGAGGGAGCATGCAATGACCTGGCCCAGTTGGTTGGCACCAAGGTCCCGCTTTGCACTGAGCCACATACCAGCATCTGGTCTCTTATACAGGCTGTTGGGACAGGTCTGGGGATCTGGAAGGGCCAAGCCATTGTAGGGGAGGGGTTTGGGGATTTAGGGGGTCAGGCCATTGAGGGGAGCTTAGTCCCGCACTCTTGCAGTCCTTCCGGTGCCCGTGATCATGGGGGATGATCAGCTGAACATGAGCTGCCAGTGTGATGCTGTGGCTAAAAGGGGCTAAAGCAATCCATGGACGCCTAAACAGGGGAATGTCTAGTATGACATTTTCCTCTCTGCTTGGCACTGGGGCACCTGCTGCTGGCATCCTGGCTCCAGTCCTGGTGCCACAGCTCAAGGAGGATGCTGATAAACTGGAGGGGGTCAGAGAAGAGCCAGGGGAATGATTAAAGGGTTAGAAAACCAGTGACTGACTCACGGAGCTCCATCCATTTACCCTAACAAAAAGAACGTTCGGGGGTGACTTGATCCCAGCCTGTAAGTACTTATGTGGGGAACAAATATTTCATAAGGGGCTCGTCAGTCTGGCAGTGACAGGTCTGACCCGACCCAGTGGCTGGTAGCTGAAGCTAGACACATTCAGACTAAGGTGGACATTTTTACCAGTGACAATAATTAACCAATGGACCAATTCACCGGGCTCATGATGGATTCTCCATCCCTGACCATTCTCAAAGTTCTGCCCTAGGGATTACTGTGGGCAGGTCTCTGGCCGGGGCTATCTGGGGTCACACTAGATGGGCATAAGGGTCCCTCCTGGCCTTGGAAGCTATAAG
Source organism: Caretta caretta (assembly GCF_965140235.1). Classification (NCBI taxonomy): domain Eukaryota; kingdom Metazoa; phylum Chordata; order Testudines; family Cheloniidae; genus Caretta; species Caretta caretta. The sequence continues at coordinate 1,174,584 of NC_134223.1, forward strand.
CAAAGGGCAGCGACCCAATGCTAACTGAAAGGGAAGAGTGCCCTCTACTGAATCATCACCTATGTCTCCACAGCAACCTCAAGTTTTCTTGGTCTCCCATCCAAGTACCAGCCTGGCATGAGATCGGCACGCCCACAGGCCAATGGGCTCGGCGGGGGGGTGGGGGGGCAGGGCTGGTCTTGACTGCAAGCACGTTAGGCAGCTGGAACGGCTAGTGCATGTGATGTTGGAAGGACTGGGATTGGGGATGAGAAGGGTTCAGGTTAGAGCTGTGGTGGTCAAAGATTTGGGGAGGGCTAAGAGGGGATGATTCTTTCAAGCAGAGAGCAAGAAACTGCCCTAGTATCTGTCATTCCATCTAAATCAGCGATTCTCAAACCAGGGGGTGGGCTTGGCAAGGTAGGCATGGGAACGTGGCAAGGGAGGCATGAGTTGTGTGCTTTTTTTTTTTTAAGTGCTCTGGCTCTCAGCCCCGGGTGGCTGGGCTCGTGCAGAAGGAATGTGCACACCAGGGAGGTGGGGATAAAGGAGACAGCTGGAACCCCACCACCCAGGCTCAGGCTCTACTTCCCCTCCCCCCCTCAATTCCTCACCAGGAGGCAGCGGGGTTCTGCTGTCAGCGGGGTTCTGCTCTCAGCCGGGTGGGGGGGGGAGGGGAGCACAGAAGTAAAGGTGGCAATGGGGACTAAGTCTGCTGTGAAAAGTGATACTGATGAATATTGCTTTTCACATTGCCACCCTTTCTTCTGTGCTACTGCTCGCACAATGCTGCCTTCAGAGCTGGGTGCCCAGCCAGCAGCCGCTGCTCTCCTCTCTGCCTTCAGAGCTGGGTGGCGGTATATGTACTTGGGTGGGGTGGAGTGTAAACAAGTATAGATGCAAAGAATGGGGGCTTGGTCAAATAAGTTTGTCACTTAGACCAGTGTTCTCAATAGATAAGCACATCAGCTGGATGGTTCTGCTAAAACGATTGGCAAGAAGAAGTTAAAAATGTTGGCATGTAAACTGACACCGCTAGGTTTCAGAGTCAACACCCCATTCAGGATTAAGGATTGCAGCATCTTGACTTTGGCCTTGTCTACACTACAAAATTAGGTTGATTTTATAGAAGTCGATTTTTAGAAACTGATTTTATACTGTCAATTGCGTATGTCCACACTAAGCGCATTAAGTCGGCGGAGTGAATCCTCACTACCGTGGCTAGTATCAACTTACAGAGCAGTGCATGATGGGTAGCTATCCCACAGTTCCCGAAGTCTCCGCTGCCTATTGGAATTCTGGGTTAAGCTCCCAATGCCTGATGGGGGAAAAACATTGTTGCGGGTGGTTTGGGGTACATGTCGTCAGGCCCTCCTCCCTCCCTCCCTCCATGAAAGCAATGGCAGACAATCGTTTCGTGCCTTTTTTCCTGGGTTACCCATTCAGACGCCATACCACAGCAAGCATGGAACCCGCTCAGCTCACCGTCACTGTACATCTCCTGGGTGCTGCTGGCAGATGTGGTACTGCATTGCTACACAGCAGCAGCTCCTTGCATTCGCGGCAGATGGTGCAGTAGGACTGATAGCCGATGTACATCTCCTGGATGCTCCTGGCAGACCTCAGTGAGGTCGATCAGAGGCTCTTGGACAGACATGGCTATCCTCCTCTTAGAGCACCAAATGGGAGCCAGCAACTCCAGGTCATTCTCTTCTTTAACTTTCATCTTATGGGGATTCAGTCCTGCCTAAAATATCATGCGAGCTGGAGGCTTCTGCCTCAGGTTGCTCTCCCAGCCGGCAGCACTGCGTGGTCACACCTACCCCAGCCTGTCCCTTGCTCCCATGGCTCATGAAGCCTGGACAGTAGTAAGGAGCAGGTCAACTATAGGCTGAGTAAATGCAGATTGGTGGTCGAATGTGCCTTTGGACGTTTAAAAGCTCACGGATGCTGTTTGCTGACTAGGTCAGACCTCAGCGCAACCAACATTCCCATTGTTATTGCTGCTTGCTGTGTGCTCCATAATATCTGCGAGAATAAGGGGGAGACATTTATGGTGGGGTGGAAGGTTGAGTCAAATCGCCTGGCATCCAATTTTGAGCAGCCAGACACCAGGGTGATTAGAAGAGCACAGCAAGGCGTGCTGTGCATCAGAGAGGCTTTGAAAATCAGTTTCATGACTAGTCAGGCTTCAGTGTGACAGTAGTGTGCGTTTCTCCTTGATGCAAACCCACCCCCTTTGTTGATTTTAATTCCCTGTAAACCAACCACCCTCCCGCTTTGAAATAAAGTAACTATTATTTTGAAACCATGCATTGTTTCTTTATTAATCTTTTAAAAAATGAGATAATGGACAAGATTGCCCGGGTGGGGTGGGGGAGGAGGGAAGGACAATGCCACATTGCTTATTGTAGCCACATTAAAAATCAAACGTGACAGCCTTCTGTTGCTTGGGCCATCCTCTGGAGTGGAGTGGCTGGGTGCCCGGAGGTCCCCGCGCGTTCTTGGGCATCTGGGTGAGGAGGATATGGAAAATGGGGAGGAGGGGAGGCGGTCCATCTAGCCCAGTATCCTGTCTTCTGACAGTGGCCAGTGCCAGTTGCCCCAGAAGAAATGAACAGAACCGGTAATCATCAAGTGATCCACCCCCTGTCCCTCATTCCCAGCTTCTGCCAAACAGAGGCTAGGGACACCATCCCTGCCTGCCCGTCCTGGCTAATAGCCATTGATGGACCTATCCTCCATGAATTTATCTAGTTCTTTTTTGAACCCTGTTATGGTCTTGGCCTTCACAACATCCTCTGGCAAGGAGTTCCACAGGTTGACTGTGCATTGTGTGAAGAAATACTTCCTTTTATTTGTTTTAAACCTGCTACCTATTAATTTCATTTGGTGACCCCTAGTTCTTGTGTTATGAGAAGTAGTAAACAACACTTCCTTATCTACTTTCTCTACACCAGTCATGATTTCATAGGCCTCTATCACATCCCCCCTTAGCCGTCTCTTTTCTAAGCTGAAAAGTCCCAGTCTTTTTAATCTCTCCTCATATGGAAGCCATTCCAGACCCCTCATCATTTCTGTTGCCCTTTTCTGAACCTTTTCCAATGTATGTTTTTTGAGATGGGGCGACCACATCTGCATGTGTTATTCAAGATGAGGATGTACCATGGATTTATACAGAGGCAATATGATATTTTCTGTCTTATTCTCTCTCCCCTTCTTCATGATTCTCCCCACAACATTCTGTTCTCTTTTTTGACTGCTGCTGCACATTGAGTGGATGTTTTCAGAGAACTATCCACAATGACTCCAAGATCTCTTTCTTGAGTGGAAACAGCTAATTTAGACCCCATCAGACACTCATCGGATACTCATTTAGACACTCATCAAAGCAGAGAGTTGCTCCGAGGAAGCCTGTGGATTAGACTCATCTCTGAGCTGCTCCAGCCAGACCCCAGGAGTTTTGAACCAAACTGCCAGCCACACAGCAAGCAACCGAGAGGCAGACGTCATGACTCAGATCTTGGAGTGGACCTGACTCGAGCACTGCCGTCACTCTCCCTGGGGCTGGTGACTGCTCCTGGCAGGTTCCTCTGTTGTCTAATGTTGCTGCTAGTGAGGCGTTCTGCTCCTCAGCTTCCTTGTTAAACATGCCCAGCATGTGGAAAGAGCCTGTTCCCCAGTGCTGCCCAGGCTGGTGCTGGAACTCCCTGGTGAGTGTGTGGCACAGGTGCCCTTTGCGCTCACCCACCTCCTTTCACCTGCTGAGTTCATTCCTCTAGCCCCAAGCTCAGATGTGGCCCAGCTGGAGGTCACATCGCTGAGCCACCTGCAGCAGACATAGTGCAGACTCCTCTGCAGCCACCTTCACCTGGATTATGGGGCTGTGTGGTTCAGAGGCTACGATTAAGAGAATCATAGAATATCAGGGTTGGAAGGGACCTCAGGAGGTCATCTAGTCCAACCCCCTGCTCAAAGCAGGACCAACCCCAACTAAATCATCCCAGCCAGGGCTTTGTCAAGCCTGAGCTTAAAAACTTCTAAGGAAGGAGATTCCACCACCTCCCTAGGTAACGCATTCCAGTGTTTCACCACCCTCCTAGTGAAAAAGTTTTTCCTAATATCCAACCTAAAACTCCCCCACTGCAACTTGAGACCATTACTCCTCGTTCTGTAATCTGCTACCACTGAGAACAGTCTAGAGCCATCTTCTTTGAACCCCCTTTCAGGTAGATGAAAGCAGCGATCAAATCCCCCCTCATTCTTCTCTTCCGCAGACTAAACAATCCCAGTTCCCTCAGCCTCTCCTCATAAGTCATGTGTTCCAGTCCCCTAATCATTTTTGTTGCCCTTCGCTGGACTCTCTCCAATTTATCCACATCCTTCTTGTAGTGTGGGGCCCAAAACTGGACACAGTACTCCAGATGAGGCCTCACCAATGTCGAATAGAGGGGAACAATCACGTCCCTTGATCTACTGGCAATGCCTGTACTCATACATCCCAAAATCCCAAATCACAGTCTACTGAACCATTTTCATCATTAGCCAACGAGGGAGGAGAGGAGAAATTATCCTTCTTCTTTGCACAGTCTCTGTTGTCTCCCAGTCTCAGTGATTAACCAGGGGGCAAAGGTGGGGGGGAGCCCGGGCCCACCCTCTACTCCGGGCTCCAGCCCAGGGACCCTAATAGTATCAGCTATGGTAGCTGACCTTTTAGAAACATGACATGTACAATTCCCTGGGCTACTTTCCCCACAGCAACCCTCACTTCCTCAAGCTCCACTTCACCCTTACCTCAGGGCCTCCTTTCTTGTGCCTGATGTGGTGTGTACTACTCAGCCTCTCCAACAGCACAACTTCCTCCCACAGCTCCTGACATGCACACCCACCTGACTAACTGGGAGGCTTTTAACTAGTTTCAGCCAGCCCCTGATTGGCTTCAGGTGTCCCAATCAACCTAGCCTTCTCCCTGCCTTCTGGAAAGTTCTTAATTGGCCCCAGGTGTCTTAATTGACCTGGAGCAGCTTCCATTTCACTTAACCTGGTACCAGTGATTTGTTTAGCCTGGAGCTAATATATCTATCTCCCACTACTTTTCTATAGCCATCTGGCCTTGCCCCGTCACATATCCTCCCTCCCCACCCCCCCGCTCAACACCATAGAGCTAGGCAACTTGGGACGCCAGGCAGTATGCTCGTGACAGACCATCAGCATTGCCATGGTGGCATGCAGCCCTGTGCCGTATGTGGAACTGGAATGGTTGGAGGGATAAGAACCTCCTGGTGACCCTTGCATTCTTTTCCTTATTCCGCTGCATCCACTGGAGGGGTGCATGGTCCGTCACAAGAGTAAATTGCCGGCCTAAGAGGTAATAATGCAGTGTCTCCATAGCCCATTTGACAGCAAGGCATTCTCTCTCAACTACTGCGTATTTCTGTTCTCTTGGGAGAAGCTTTCTGCTTAGGTAGAGGATTGGGTGTTCCTCTTCTCCCACCATTTGCAACAGAACTGCTCCCAACCCCACCTCGGAAGCATCTGTTTGTAAAATAAATTCCCTGTTAAAGTCTGGGGCTATGAGTACGGGGTCATTACAGAGGGCCGTCTGATGGTCTGTAAATGCCCCCTCTGCTGCGTCAGTCCACTTTACCATGCCTGGACCTCGGGCCTTCACCAGGTCCATTAGGGGACTTGCCCTAGTGCCCTAGAAGTGGGGAATAAACCGTCGGTAGTAGCCTACCACGCCTAGGAACGCACAGGCCTGCTTTTTTCAGGTCGGCTGGGGCCAGTTTTGAATTGCCTCTAGCTTATTCATTTCACTATGCCCCTTCCACAATATATCCCAGGTACTTAGCCTCTGCTAGCCCTAAGGCGCATTTAGCGGGATTAGCAGTGAGGCCAGCCCGCCTTAAGGTGCACAGTACTGCCTCAACTTTCTCCAAGTGGGTTCCCCAGTCTGGCGTATGGATGATGACATCATCTAGGTATGCAGCTGCATAACTAGTATGGGGGCGCAGCAGCTTATCCATGAGGCGCTGGAATGTGGCTGGAGCCCCATGTAGCCCAAAAGGGAGGACGGTGTACTGGAATAGCCCATCCGGGGTGGAGAATGCTGTCTTTTCTTTAGCTTCTTTGGTCAGAGGAATCTGCCAGTACCCTTTTGTCAGATCCAGTGTAGTGAAGAATTGGGCACTACCCCGTCGGTCAACCAGTTCGTCGATGCGCGGTATGGGGTATGCATCAAACTGGGATATTTCATTCAGTCGGTGAAAGTCATTACAGAATCTCATGGTACCGTCAGGTTTAGGCATTAGAACAATTGGACTGGACCACTGACTGTAAGATTCTTCAATAACCCCTAATTCTAACATTTTCTTTACTTCGGCCTTGATTTCTTCTCTTTTGGCTGCTGGGATTCGGTAGGGTCTCAATGTTACCTTGGCTCCGGGGATCATGCGGATATGGTGATAGGTCTCAGTCGTCCGCCCTGGTTTTGTAGAGAACACATCTCTGTTGCGATTAATCATGTCAGCTGCCTCGATCTTTTGGATTGGTGTCAAGTCGGATGATATCCTCACTTGCTCGTGTAAGTTATCCTCCTGGGGAAGGGTCTCCTGCATGACTAAGCATGCCTCTCGATTGTGCCAAGGTTTTAGAAGATTGATGTCGTAAATTTGCTCCGATTTTCAGTGGCCTGGCTGCCGCACCTTATAGTTCACCTCTCCCACGGCTTCGATTATTTCGTAGGGTCCCTGCCACTGGGCCAACAGTTTACTTTCTGCTGTGGGCACCAGTACCATCACCCAATCCCCTGGTTGGAACCGTCGAAGCTTCGCTTGGTGGTTATAATGGGTTCGTTGGGTCTCCTGTGCTCTCTCCAAGTGCTCCCATACAATGGGGGTAACTCGGGCTATCCGATCTCTCATCTGCAGTACATGCTCAACTATGTTCCTTCCGAGATTTGGCTCCTCTTCCCAGGTTTCTCTGGCTATATCCAATATGCCGTGAGAGTGGCACCCATATAGTAGTTTGAATGGAGAGAAATCCATGGAGGCTTGCGGAACCTCCCGGATGGTGAACATGAGGTAAGGCAATAGGGTATCCCAATCTTTCCCATCCCGGCTCATCACTTTCCTGATCATGGCCTTGAGGGTCCTATTGAACCTTTCCACAAGGCCATCTGTTTGTGGGTGGTATACAGAGGTCCGTAGGGCTTGTACATGGAGCAATGAACAGAGATCTTTCATCAACTTGGACATGAAAGGTGTCCCTTGATCAGTCAATATCTCCTTGGGTAGCCCAACCCGGACAAAGATCTGTACTAGCTCCTTAGCTGTTATCTTGGAAGCTGTGTTGTGCAGGAGAACAGCTTCCGGGTACTGGGTTGCATAGTCCAGTACAACAAGCACATGTTGGTGGCCCCAAGCTGTCTTCTCTAGGGGCCCTACCAGATCCATGGCTATCCATTCGACAGGAACCTCTATTATTGGAAGAGGTATCAAAGGAGCCCGCAAGTGCGGGCGAGGGCTATGTAACTGACACTCTGGACAAGAGGTACAGTATCGCCGGACATCTTCATGTACTCCTGGCCAGAAGAACCTCCGCAGGATCCGTGCCTGGGTTTTCTCTACCCCTAGGTGTCCTCCAAACAGGTGACTGTGGGAGAGACTCAATATGGCTTTTTGATGTTTTTGTGGCACCAGAAGTTGTTGTATCTCTTGCTCCTGCATTTGCACCACGCGGTACAGGAGATCTTTCTTCACTATAAAGTAAGGTCTGGGACCTTCCCATCCATGGATATCCCATCGATCTCTGCCACCTCTTTCCTGGCGTTATCATATCTGGGGTCCTCCGCCTGGTCCCGCCCAAAAGTCTCTCTCCCAGGACTAACCTGCCCAAGCTCCCAGGGGCCAGCTTCTGCTTCTTCCAATGGCTCGCCGCCGTCATGGCTGGGGACAGCTTCTGGCTCACCTTCTGTGGTGGAAGTTTCTCTGTTGGCTGCTTGCATCCATCGGCCTATGAGGGAGGTCTTCTGGCCCTGGGTCAGGATCCGGGATCCCAAGGCCTTCACAGCCTTCCTCTCTTTTTTTGTCTTCCGGGTCTTTCGGGGGGCTGAGAACAGATCCTGAGAAATCTCAGCGAACATCGGGGGTTGACATTCCCCCGGTGACAAGCCGCTGTCCTCAGCGTCCCCACCTCCCTCCAGCCTCTCCAGGGGGAGTAAATTATCAAACCCTGGATAGCCCCTCCCAATGACTACAGGATATGGAAGTTTAGGAACTACGCCCACGGTCACCTCAATGGGGTTTCCCGGAACCTCTATCTCCACTGGGATGGTGGGGTAATGGCTCACGAACCAAGGATGCATGCACCTTACTGCTACGTGTTTGGCTTGTAACAGCTGACTGTTTTTTACCAGCTTACCCGATATGAGGGTGATAGCACTCCCAGAGTCCACAAACACTGTAGTCTCTGCTCCATTTATCCTCACTGTCCTGGTGTAATTATGTGAGGCTAATGCGACCCCCGCGAGGTGGATAAAGGAGCATGGGACCTCCCAATCCCCCAAGTTACATTGCATAGACTCCTCAGTGCTGGGACACTGTGCTGCTATGTGTCCCCACTCCCCACATGCATAACATCTATAATTGCTTTTAATCACTCCCCTATCCTGGGGGTTAGAGGTTTAGTCCGGGGGTTCCCCCCACTCAGGCCAATCCCTTCCTTCTGGGGTCCCCACTGGTTTTCGCCCCCCCCCCTTCTTCCACCTACGACTCCCCAGGGGTTTGGCTGCCCAACCTTCCAGGGTCAGGGTCGGGTGCTTGCTTCGAAAGGGGCCTTCATTGGGTAGTCGGGTCAGTTCCCTGGCTGTCATCCATCTTTCTACCAGTGTGATCATCTCGTCGTACGTGGATGGATCATTCTGGCCTACCCATTTGCAGAGATCTGGCGGCAGTCCCCACATGTAATGGTCGATGACCAAGGTCTCCAAAATCTCCTCCAGCCTGCACAGCTCGGGCTGTAACCACTTCTGTGCAAGGTGTATGAGGTTGAATAGCTGGGACCTCGCGGGTTTGTTCTCCTGGTATTTCCACTCATGGAACCTCTGGGCCCTTACCACTGCTGTTATCCCTGATCGTGCTAGGATCTCTGCCTTCAGAAAGGTATAGTCAGTGGCATCCATGGCAGGCAAGTCAAAGTAGGCCTTCTGGGCCTCTCCACACAAAAAAGGGGCGAGAATGCTGGCCCACTGCTCCTGGGGCCACGCCTCACGCTGAGCAGTCCTTTTGAATGAGAGGACTCTACGTCATATCCTGATGTCATCTTTGGCAGACAACCAGTGGCCCTCAGGGTTCGCGTCCCGTTGGACCCCCGGGCCTCGGTGGTGAGGATCTTCAGCTGGTCCACCGCCTCTCTCAAGAGGGCACGATCTTGGGTCGCCTGGCTCATCAGTAATTGATTGGTTTCCTGCTGTACCCGCATAGACTCCTGTTGTGCCATTGCCTGAACCCGGGTGGCCTCCTGCTGGGCTGCCATGGCTTGTACCAGAGCTCTTACCACCTCCTCCATTGTGGAACAAAGCAAACAAACAAAAACCCCCCCAAAAAAAAATCCAAAACCCCAGTGCACTTTTTTTTAAACCTCTTTCTTCCGCCACACTGTGAACGAAATCCCACTTCTTACACCAGTTGTGACAAAGCTCTGTCCTTGCCTCCGTGGGTCCCGTCTTTCCTGGCGGATTTCGCTAGCCTCAGAGGCTCACTGTGACCCTCCATGTAACCCTTCTTTCTCTGGAGACAAGGGTCACAGTCTACTAAGCTATTTTCGTCATAAGCCAGCAAGGGAGGTGAGGAGAAGTTATCCTTCTTTGCACAGTCTCTGTTGTCTCCCAGTCTCAGTGATTAATCAGGGGGCAAAGGTAGGGGGGAGCCCGGGCCCACCCTCTACTCCGGGCTCCAGTCCAGGGACCCTAATAGTATCAGCTATGGTAGCTGACCTTTTAGAAACATGACATGTACAATTCCCTGGGCTACTTCCCCCATAGCAGCCCTCATTTCCTTAAGCTCCACTTCACCCTTACCTCAGGGCCTCCTTTCTTGTGCCTGATGTGGTGTGTACTACTCAGCCTCTCCAACAGCACAACTTCCTCCCACAGCTCCTGACATGCATATGCACCTGAAGTGGTTCGGGACTATTTAGAAAAGTTGGACGAGCACAAGTCCATGGGGCCAGATGCACTGCATCCAAGAGTGCTAAAGGAGTTGGCGGATGTGATTGCAGAGCCATTGGCCACTATCTTTGAAAACTCATGGCAATCGGGGGAAGTCCCGGACGACTGGAAAAAAGCTAATGTAGTGCCCATCTTTAAAAAAGGGAAGAAGGAGGATCCTGGGAACTACAGGCCAGTCAGCCTCACCTCAGTCCCCGGAAAAATCATGGAGCAGGTCCTCAAAGACCATGGAGCAGGTCCTCAATCCTGAAGCATTTACATGGGAGGAATGTGATCAGGAACAGTCAGCATGGATTTACCAAGGGAAGGTCATGCCTGACTAATCTAATCGCCTTCTATGATGAGATAACTGGCTCTGTGGATGAGGGGAAAGCGGTGGACGTGTTGTTCCTTGACTTTAGCAAAGCTTTTGATACAGTCTCCCACAGTATTCTTGCCAGCAAGTGAAAGAAGTATGGGCTGAATGAATGGACTACAAGGTGGATAGAAAGTTGGCTAGACTGTCGGGCTCAACGGGTAATGATCAATGGCTCCATGTCTAGTTGGCAGCCGGTATCAAGTGGAGTGCCCCAAGGGTTGGTCCTGGGGCCAGTTTTGTTCAATATCTTCATAAATGATCCGGAGGATGGTGTGGATTGCACCCTCAGCAAGTTTGCAGATGACACTAAACTGGGAGGAGAGGTAGGGAGGGTAGGGATAGAATACAGAGGGACCCAGACAAATTGGAGGATTGGGCCAAAAGAAATCTGATGAGGTTCAACAAGGACAAGTGCAGAGTCCTGCATTTCGGACGGAAGAATCCCATGCACCACTACAGACTAGGGACTGAATGGCTCAGCAGCAGTTCTGCGGAAAAGGACCTAGGGGTTACAGTGAACAAGAAGCTGGATATGAGTCAACAATGTGCCCTTGTTGCCAAGAAGGCCAATGGCATTTTGGGATGTATATGAAGGGGTATTGCCAGCAGATGAAGGGATGTGATCGTTCCCCTCTATTCGACATTGGTGAGGCCTCATCTGTGTCCAGTTTTGGGCCCCACACTACAAGAAGGATGTGGAAAAATTGGAAAGCATCCAGCGGAGGGCAACAAAAATTATTAGGGGACTGGAACACATGACTTATGAGGAGAGGCTGAGGGAACTGGGATTGTTTAGTCTGCGGAAGAGAAGAATGAGGGGGGATTTGATAGCTGCTTTCAACTACCTGAAAGGGGGTTCCAAAGAGGATGGCTCTAGACTGTTCTCAGTGGTAGCTGATGACAGAACGAGGAGTAATGGTCTCAAGTTGCAGTGTGGGAGGTTTAGGTTGGATATTAGGAAAAACTTTTTCACTAGGAGGGTGGTGAAACACTGGAATGCGTTACCTAGGGAGGTGGTGGAATCTCCTTCCTTAGAGGTTTTTAAGGTCAGGCTTGACAAAGCCCTGGCTGGGATGATTTAGTTGGGGCTTGGTCCTGCTTTGAGCAGGGGGTTGGAGTAGATGACCTCCTGAGGTCCCTTCCAACCCTGATATTCTATGATTCTATGATGCATCCGGCACCAGCCACTGTCGGCAGACAGGACACTGGGCTAGATGGACCATTGGTCTGACCCACTATGGCCATTCTTATGGGTGAGCAAATATCTTTTAATGGACTGTCTTCTATTGGTGAGCGAGACAAGCTTTCGAGCTTACACAGAACTCTGGAAAACATACTCTTATGTTACGTTAACCTACAGCCTCAAATCAGCAAGTCCAGACAACCCATACCAGGAGTGCAGGGGGAGAGAGAGGACAGACCTTGTGAACCTCTGCCAACAAGATCTGAAACATCACCGAGCTGAAGTGGGATGTAGCCAGACAGCCAGCCCCCCCTCTCTCAGACCAGCATTGCTGGAAACACAGGAGGAAGCCGGAACAGGGCACTTAACATATATTCCAGCACAGCCTTTGAAGCTGTGAAAGCACAGGTGTGCTGCTACAATGTGCCTCTGGGAACAGATACAACGATTAAGCTCACCGCAGGCAGAGGCCCTGTGACAGACATGGCTCTTAGCCCCTACTCAATAGCGTGATGCACACACACCAACATCCTAGGTGGGAAAATATTTACCCTGATAAAAGAAATGTCCAGTAGTCGAAACTTATTGTTTCTCTCCCTTGCAAGTGTAAACTACTCTTGCGAAAGCTGGTGTCACCCCGACAGACCAGCCTCAATTTGGCATAAGAAAGGAGAAAGAGAATAAAGGAGTACAGAGGTATAAGTAGGGGACCTACAGCACCATGATTTTGGAGTGCTTTTCACTATCTATCTGCTGGTCAGATAAGTGACAGCCTCCCAAGGCTTCTGCAGCTAAGAGGGTCCCTAAGCCTTGTCCCTTATTCGTCTTTCCGCGGAATTGAGTGACCGATCCTGGCTTGGCACCGCTGGAATCGAGAGATGCAAGGAGGGTAAGAAGCACCCACACCTGATCTCCTATCTTTAGTGGACACATATTTGAAATAGAGCTCTATACTTTGTTTTCTTTCTTTGGGATTGTGGCTTCAGTTTTGTAACTTGTTTGTGTGTGTAACATCTCTACATTTAAATAAGTAGGCACTAGCAATTTTGTAACCACATGATTAGAATCTAGCTTCATAAATTTTGGTAACCATTTGTGCATAAGCCTGACTTGTTTTCTCTGGTTTACTGTAAAGCAGCCAACACAATTAAAGAACCTCAGCCGTTTTGGCTCTAAAGCCTGGCCATTAGGTGAGAGTACTAAGAGCCTAGCGTTGAGTTGTGCCGCCTCCACGGGGCAAACTCTTGGGGCACCTGTCAGTCAATCCTGGCTGCCCGCTGCGAAGGAGCTCTGAGCTCTAGCAGTGAAAGTCACGGGTGTGGAGAGGCTCTTAGTGCTGCCATTGGGGCACCTGTCAGTCAGTATTGACTGCCCGCCTCGAAGGAGCTCTGGCAGTTAAAGTCACGGGTGGTTAGGACCTTGGGGCATCCGTCAGCCTAGCCCGGGCTGCCCGCCGCGAAGGGACAGTGCGTCCTAGCGGTTAAAGTCACGGATGGTATAAACGGGCATAGCTGGCACCTCACCAAACATCCTTGGCCGTCGGCTAACATGGGCCCAGGTGGTTAAGAGGGAAGCAAACCTGATACTGATCTTCTGAAAGCAATCCCGGCAATTCTCATTGCATAAGACTAACTATAGTCCTGAGTCAAAGAAAGATTAGGAGGAAAAAAATGAGCACTAAACAGTCAATAAGAGTCTTTCTATTTGCTTCAAGGCTCTTTGAGTCTGGCCCCAGGGGAGAAACAGACCCAGGAGCAATTAGCATCCTGAGGGTATACAGATGAAAACCTGCCAGTAAAGAAAACCAACCCGAGTGGCTGCAGGACTTACAGAGGGTATCCAGGCTGAGGACTGGCTGGGCCTGGATCCCTTAGGAGAAGCTGTGGATTTCCTCAGAACTCTGGCTACTCTGGTCTCCCTAAACTTCACTCCACAATTAACCCAAAAGGAGTCAGAGAGATCAGAACCCTGGGTGTGGCAGATGCAGGCTGCCATTTGGGGTTGGCAGGGGCATTGACCCTGCCCACAGTGGGCGACACCTTGGGGTGTGAGAGGACAGCAAAGCAGAGTGGGGCTTAGAACATGATGTGGCAGGGAAATGGGCAATGGGCTTCTGGGTCACGTCCTCTGATACATCATTTCAGCCAACAAGGAGGGACCAGTGCCCTTGTCCACAGCTCTCCTGCAGTCACCCTGGGTCTCTGAGGACATGGCACCAAAGGGAGGGACCCTGTCCTGTCAGAAGCTGTGCTTGGTGATGGGTGTGTGCCATCTCTGATGCTCATCCTCGCCCCCTGCCCTGGCACCCACTCTATAAGCCAGGCTGGTGAAGCAGGGACAGGGCAGGTCCAGGGCTGGCTGGCAAGGGCCAGAACCCTCTGCCCTCTAGGCAGGCCCCAGCACCAGGCAGAGCTGCAGGCTCCCACCTCTGCCCTGCACTCATTTCCCTTTCAAATACTGCATGGGGGATCAGCTGGGGCAAATGGGGGAGGGCCTGGGCATGAAGAGGGAAGGAGGGGCCTGAAGAAAGGGAGCCAGGGAGTGGCATGAGGAGGCTGTGGGGGGAGAGGGGAGGGAGACTTAGGCAATGCTGGATTCAAGATCAGCTCAGGGACCTGGACTCAACTACGCATGGAGCTCTGCTGGCCAGCAGTGTGTGTCTGACACGAGTACGAGGCACTCTCGGGCTCCAGGCTGGGCAGGGGGTCTGGAGTGAGGTTCAGCCCCATGAGAAACCAACTACTCCTGAATTAATCTGGCATCCCCGAGCCCGCAAGCCACCCCATGTACTGGCACAGCGGACTGGTGCCAGGACACAGCAGCACATGTGAGGGTGCACCCCCAGTCTTCACAATCACAAACCAGCGTGCACAGCCCCAGCGTCCACAAAAGACCCTACAATAACAAACCGGAATGCCTAGCCCATCATTCACAAGAGACCCTAAAATAACAAGGCAGGATGCATTGTGGGCAACCCTACAATAACAAACGGGAAGGTATAGCTCTAACGTTCTCCAATGACCCTACAATAACAAACGGGAAGGTATAGCTCTAACGTTCTCCAATGACCCTACAATAACAAACGGGAAGGTATAGCTCTAACGTTCTCCAATGACCCTACAATAACAAACCGGAAGGTATAGCTCTAACGTTCTCCAATGACCCTACAATAACAAACGGGAAGGTATAGCTCTAACGTTCTCCAATGACCCTACAATAACAAACGGGAAGGTATAGCTCTAACGTTCTCCAATGACCCTACAATAACAAACCGGAAGGTATAGCTCTAACGTTCTCCAATGACCCTACAATAACAAACCGGAAGGTATAGCTCTAACGTTCTCCAATGACCCTACAATAACAAACGGGAAGGTATAGCTCTAACGTTCTCCAATGACCCTACAATAACAAACCGGAAGGTATAGCTCTAACGTTCTCCAATGACCCTACAATAACAAACGGGAAGGTATAGCTCTAACGTTCTCCAATGACCCTACAATAACAAACGGGAAGGTATAGCTCTAACGTTCTCCAATGACCCTACAATAACAAACGGGAAGGTATAGCTCTAACGTTCTCCAATGACCCTACAATAACAAACGGGAAGGTATAGCTCTAACGTTCTCCAATGACCCTACAATAACAAACGGGAAGGTATAGCTCTAACGTTCTCCAATGACCCTACAATAACAAACGGGAAGGTATAGCTCTAACGTTCTCCAATGACCCTACAATAACAAACGGGAAGGTATAGCTCTAACGTTCTCCAATGACCCTACAATAACAAACAGGAAGGTATAGCTCTAACGTTCTCCAATGACCCTACAATAACAAACGGGAAGGTATAGCTCTAACGTTCTCCAATGACCCTACAATAACAAACCGGAAGGTATAGCTCTAACGTTCTCCAATGACCCTACAATAACAAACGGGAAGGTATAGCTCTAACGTTCTCCAATGACCCTACAATAACAAACGGGAAGGTATAGCTCTAACGTTCTCCAATGACCCTACAATAACAAACCGGAAGGTATAGCTCTAACGTTCTCCAATGACCCTACAATAACAAACCGGAAGGTATAGCTCTAACGTTCTCCAATGACCCTACAATAACAAACGGGAAGGTATAGCTCTAACGTTCTCCAATGACCCTACAATAACAAACCGGAAGGTATAGCTCTAACGTTCTCCAATGACCCTACAATAACAAACGGGAAGGTATAGCTCTAACGTTCTCCAATGACCCTACAATAACAAACGGGAAGGTATAGCTCTAACGTTCTCCAATGACCCTACAATAACAAACGGGAAGGTATAGCTCTAACGTTCTCCAATGACCCTACAATAACAAACGGGAAGGTATAGCTCTAACGTTCTCCAATGACCCTACAATAACAAACGGGAAGGTATAGCTCTAACGTTCTCCAATGACCCTACAATAACAAACAGGAAGGTATAGCTCTAACGTTCTCCAATGACCCTACAATAACAAACGGGAAGGTATAGCTCTAACGTTCTCCAATGACCCTACAATAACAAACCGGAAGGTATAGCTCTAACGTTCTCCAATGACCCTACAATAACAAACCGGAAGGTATAGCTCTAACGTTCTCCAATGACCCTACAATAACAAACCGGAAGGTATAGCTCTAACGTTCTCCAATGACCCTACAATAACAAACGGGAAGGTATAGCTCTAACGTTCTCCAATGACCCTACAATAACAAACCGGAAGGTATAGCTCTAACGTTCTCCAATGACCCTACAATAACAAATGGGAAGGTATAGCTCTAACGTTCTCCAATGACCCTACAATAACAAACGGGAAGGTATAGCTCTAACGTTCTCCAATGACCCTACAATAACAAACCGGAAGGTATAGCTCTAACGTTCTCCAATGACCCTACAATAACAAAGCTGCAGAAACAACCTACAGCCAAACGCCAGCCCCGCATCCCAGCCATCCCACCAGCGCACTCTTCAGAAGGAAGAAGCCGGGCCAGATCCCCCTCCTGTCGCTCTGCTGATCCTAACAGGGTTACCCCAGACCTGAATCTGGCCCACTGTGTTTTGGGGGCATTCACCCACTGTGAGACAGCAGGGACTGAGTGGGGAGGATTGACCTAGGAATGAGGCAGGGGAGTTTACTGGGACTGTCTGATCGGTGATGAGATAGCAGGGGGTGGCTTCACTGGCTGTCACCTGAGCCGGGAGGGCGGTTGGGTCCAGGTGACACCTTCTGCCCGGGAAACTGGACAAAGGCTGGAGGAGGAGCTGGGGGGAGGCTGGGGGAGTTGGCTGGAGGGGGGTTCATTTTTGGAGTGGGCTGGGGAAGAGGAGGGAGCCCCCCCCAAAAGGACCTGACTAAGGGGTCCTGTTTATGCCTAACCTCTGGTCTGGACTATGTTCCTGTCGTTTCTAATAAACCTTCTGTTCTACTGGGTGGCTGAGAGTCACGGTGAATCGCAGGAAGTGGGGTTGCAGGGTCCTGAGTCCCCCAACCTCCGTGACACCTAGCCAGTGTGGGGGAAGTGTCCTTGGGACAAAATCCCCAGCAGGACACTAGAATGCAAGTCTGGAAACACAACCTTTCCTTGCTGCCCAGCGTGAGCCCAGCCCCAGCACCACCTGCAGGGGCTGGCACAAGTCCTGGAGTGGAGCGACCCCCGCTAGAGGGAGCTTGGCTCTGTTGCACCAGTGCAGAGGGGAGCTGGCAGCTACCCCCTCAGACTGCCCAGGCTGCAGAGACCTACCCAGGACACCTTCACCCGTGGTACACACATCCACTAATCAAAGGCCCCAGGCAGCAGCTCAGTATCGAGACCCTCCAACAAATAGAAACTGAGGCACAGAGCGGGCAGGGACTTGCCCAAGCTCACGAGTCAGACGCAGGGCTGGGAGTGCAACCTCAGAGTCCTGACTCCAGGCCTCCTGCTTAGGCCACTATATCCCACTGCCTACCATGGCAAGCGCTCCCCCTGCAGAGCCAGCAGCTGGGGTGTCCCCGCCCAGGGCCTGTCTGCAGCCACGGCCCCCGGCTTGGTCACTGCTGCAGGGACCCACACAGCAGTGTGTCCCAGGGGACTCGGGAAGGTGCCGTGACGTGGGGGGATACAGAGAGGACTCTTACCTTGGGGTGGGGGGGAGCAGAGCCCACCCAGGGCAGTTCTACGGTGTGTGAGACACACTGGCTTGGCCCATGGTTCTTCCTGAAAGAGAAGAAACCCGCATATTACAGCTGGCCCCATGGCTGTGACCTCTCCAGCTGGGCTGGAGCCGGAGGGGCCGGGAGGAGAGAGGCCAGCAGTGGGGATCCCAAAGGAGTCAAGGAAAGGGTAGTCCTGGGGAGCCACCAGGTGCCGCTCAGCTGCCACATCAGAGGGGAGACGCAGCCTGGTAACGCGTCCAGGAGAGACGCGGCGCTGGAGGGGCCCACCAGGAGCTGGCTTCAGGTCACTTGCATTTCATGAAGATCCCCAGGAAAGTGCATCAGCAGCAAGCTGGACCGGATAAGTTACAAACACGCTACTGAAGCAGCCAGTGGAGAGCGCAGCTGCTCCATGGACTGCAACAGATGCTCCAACTTCTGCACCTGGTACCTTGCGTCTGGCTAGTGGACTGCAACCTGCGTTCCCCCAGCCATCGCACCTAGCCAGGGCCACGCAGAGAGCTACTGAATTGCCACCCTCAGGAGGAGCAACAGCAGTTGCCTCGCTGCGAAGGAGACTGGGTTATTATCCAGGCAGCTGGTACTAGCGACGAGGGGCTCACACCGGCACAGGTGTGGAGCTGCAGCAGGTGGCCCCTTCATGCCACTGCAACTTTGAGGAATTGAACTGGGAACTCTGCCCAGGTGAAAACGAGGGCGACAGCTCAGCCCCCAGCCTGAGAAACCTGCCTGCTGGATGGCCTGAGGGGAAGCAGATTACAGCTCCCCGGCTCTCAGGCAGCACACCGAGCCTCAGATTGCAGCATGCATCATTGTCTGCTCCCGCATGGAGCATCTGGTCTGGGCACCGGTGCTCTCACTGGAGGCACCCAACAGGGCAGCGCCAAGCTCTGGGGTGCATTTTCGCTGCCCCACAGCAAAGAATCCACATGGCCTGGTTCTCAGCATGCAGGAGCCACAGATCCCAGTGCAGGGAGCCCTTGCTGCTCAGACCCACTGATGGGCAGGCCAGCTGAGTTTGCCGTCCTCCAGCAAATATTAATGCTGGCACCGCTGGACGGGCTCACCAGCAATGACGGGGCAGGGCTACCATGCTCTGCATCCAGTGAAATCCTTCTAACTGCCATGTAGACCCTGCGCCAGTGAGCCTTGCTCTCCTGCTCCCTGAACGCAGGGGCCACGCTCTGTCACCCCCCTCCTCCCACTAGGGCAGGGGCAGGCAAACTTTTTGGCCTGAGGGCGCATCGGGTTTCAGAAATTGTATGGAGGTTCGGTTTGGGGAGGCTCCGGACTGAGTCCCCAAACAGCCAGGCGTGGCCCAGCCCCCACCCCCTATCCGACCCCACCCTGCTTCTTGCCTCCCTGACGCGCCCCCCCGGGACCCCTGTCCCATCCAACCACCTCTTCTCCCTGTCCCCTAACTGCCCCTGCCCCCCCTGCCCCTAACTGCCCCCTCCGCCCCATCCAACCCCTCCTCTCCTTCCTGACTGCCCCCCCGGGACCCCTGCCCCATCTACCCCCCGCTCCCTGACCACCCCCGGGACCCCGCCCCCATTCAACCCCCCTGCTCCCCGCCCTCTGACCACCCTGACCCCTATCCACGCCCCCACCCCCTCAAACTCCCCTGCCCTCTAGCCAGCCCGCCCTTCTCCTGCCCCCTCACCGCGCAGCACAGAGACCAGGTCAGGCCGGGCTCTGCAGCTGCTCTGCCCCAGGAGCTCGCAGCCCCCTGCCCGGAGCATCGCGCCAGCAGCACAGTGAGCTGAGGCTGCGGGGAGGGGGACAGCGGGGGAGGGGCCAGGGGACAGCCTCCCAGGCCAGGGGCTCAGGGGCCGGGCAGGAGGGTCCCATGGGCCAGATGTGGCTCACGGGCCGTAGTTTGCCCATCTCTGCACTAGGGTCTGTCTCACAGCATGGGCTGGGCTCTGAGCCCACGTGTGCCAGCCAACCCCACACTGGAGTCAGGGAGTCACGCCGGATTGACACCACACATGTTTTCACACCCGTTACAGCAGCGCCTGGAAAGCCCAGCTGCGATCAGTGCCCCTGCATGACACCACACAGACACAGCAAGCCGGGCCCTGCCCGCAGGGCTGAGTCTGAGCAGACCAAGCACCTGTGGCTGGCTCCATGGGCGCGCGCCAAGGCTGGGGAGTGACTCACAGGATTGGGCCCGGCCAGGAGAGTCACCAAGATCCTCAACAGGGCCCCCAGTGTGCAGCGCCAGCAGGGACTCTGGGCACCCACTGCCCTGCCACCCTCCCCCAGGGCCCAGACCCACGGCATGCTGGGAGTCCCGACCCGAGGGCTCAGAGTCATGGCACTCCCCTCCCCCAACCCTCACAGGGCCTAGAACCAGAGCACACCAGGCACCCCCCACATCCCTTGCAGTGTGTGCAGTGTGACACCCTGGCACCCCAATATTCACCACTGTCATGTAACTAGGATATGTTTTGTACAAAGTGCTCCTTGTGAGGTGTCATTCTAAAAGTCTTGCTCTGCTAGACAGTCACATCTCGTTGGATTGTACGTGCTACCGTCGTGTGTGACGTTATGAAGTTGGGCTACGTATGTGTCACTGAAACATGTTGTGACATTGAATGCACCCACAAGCCGCCTTTCGGGTTCAACAGTAAAAAGCCAAACAGTGTGAATGGCTCATGGAGGAAATGCACAAGCACCAGGGTTACCCCAGGAACTGTGGACAATAGAAACCTCTCAGAGACAGCACTGCCCAATGGGAACTGTTTGATGCAGGTCACAGCAAAGGAGCTTTCCAGCAAGTTGGAAGAAGATATAAAAGGGGGACAATGACATCCTGGGGGGACCTCACTCTCCCTACAACACCTCACCTGGAAACACCTGAGGAACAAAGACTGAACTGGGGGAAGTGATGGTCTCAGGCTAAGAGATTTCTAGCCTGTGTATGAAAACCTGGGAAACCCAAGCTGCAAAGCCAAGGCCGCTTGTGCCTTAAGAATCTGCCAGCCTGTTTATCACTCAGGGTGAGAATTTGCTAATACATTTCCCACCTGTCTAGTGTGTTAAGTTCAGTTTGTGGTTTTGTTTATTTACTAGGTAATCTGCTTTGATCTGTTTGCTATCCCTTATAATCACTTAAAGTCTATCTTTTGTATGTAATAAACTTATTTTATGTTTTAATCCAAACCAGTGCATGTTTGACTAAGGTGTCTGGGGAAAATCTCAGCTTGGTTTCCGCAAGTGTGCATGGTCCTCTTCACACTGAGGGAGAGGCGGACTGGATATTATAACCCACATACGGCCAGATTTGACCAGGGCAGGACGTACTGCTCTAGGGTCTCAAGCTGGGAGGTTGGTAGCTAGAGAGCCTGCGTGTGACTGCAGCTGGGTGTGTCCCTACCTGTGTGAATGATGGTGAAAGTGCAAGCTTGGAGGACTTTGCAACTTGTCACACCAGTAGAGTGCAAAGGGAGCCCAGGCTGGTGGGTCAGCGGGCCCAGTAGTACCCCAGTTCCAGGTGGCATCCCGGGGGGGGGGGGGGGGGGGGACGGACTTGTCACAGACGGCACACCAGGCACCCCCCCTCATAGTCAGGGTTGCCAATTCTCCAGGATTGCCCTGGAGTCTCCAGGAATTAAAGATAAATCTTTAATTAAAGAATATGCCATGTGATGAAACCACCAGGAATACATCCAACCACAATTGGCAACCCTACTTTCAAGGCCCAGAGCCACAGCACACTGGCCACCCCTCCCCCAAGGCCCAGAGCTACGGCACAGCTGGGCAAGCCCCTCCTACACCCCTCGCAGAGCCCAGAGCCATGGCACACCAGGTACCTCTCCCCAGGGCTCAGCACACCAGCTGGGCTCTGTGATCTAAGAAAGCCTCCCCCAGGGCTGTCAGAGGGAGACCCAGGCACCACCCTTCTGTAGGGCAAGTTTGGGGGATGCTCCCGCGGGGGCTGGCTGTCACCGCAGCAATCTGTGGCACCAAGTCTGCTTAGATCCAAGCAGAAGGCAGCCACACAGTAAATCACTGGCCAGCGTCTGTCTGGGAGCAGGATCAATCTGGAGGTGTGGGACTGACATCGGCATCTGGGGATCCAGCCCTGGGTTCAATCAGCTTCTCCAGCCTGGCACTGGTGGGTATCACGTCCCACAAGGCACCAGCTCAGCTTCAACGCCCTTTGGAAACATCAACTAGCTTTGTGGGGCAGCTCTCTGCTCACAGCACCCCATACTACAGGTGGGGAAACAGAGGCATTGGAGGGGCCCACAGTGACAGTGGCAAGGCTAGAATCTAGCTGTTCTGAGGCCACTGAGCCATGCCCCTTCAAACCCTGGAAGGAACCAGAGCTGTGGCAGGGGTTGGTTTGTGTCCCTCGTACCCACACCTATCTCCATGGCACCCGGCAGGCACTGCTGGGAATGAGGCTGCCAGGCCCGGGAGAAGTGGGGGGCATCAGAATGAGCTGGCAAGGCCCCCACATATTAGAGGTTTCCCCATAATATGTGGGGGATCCCCAGAACACCCCTGGGGGGGTGCCCCATGTCACTCTCTGCCAAAGGATCAATGTGGTGCGAGCTCGGCACCCACAGCCAAACCCAGACGCACCGCAGGTCCCTGCTCCCTGCTAGGAGGAAGAGGAGGGTTTATCCATGGCGGGACGATGCCCTCAGGGGAGCTGCTCAGTCAGAGGTGCCCAGTATAGTCCCAATGGCTGCCACGCTTGCCTGCCTGACCAGACATGAGGGATTTGCAATCTGGGCCTAACCACATAAAGGAGGTGGGGGATAGCTCAGTGGTTTGAGCATTGGCCTGCTAAACCCAAGGATTGTGAGTTCAATCCTTGGGGGGGGCCATTTAGGGATCTGGGGCAAAAATTAGGGATTGGTCCTCCTTTGAGCAGGGGGTTGGACTAGATGACCTCCTGAGGTCCCTTCCAACCCTGATATTCTATGATTCCTAGGCTGGGCTTGAGCTGGCCCAGCAAGGCAGAAAATGGGCAAGCTTCCCACAACTCGGCTCAGCTCTTCGATGCCTCTCACTCCTGACCTGCAGCCCCCACTAGTCCAGTGCTGGACCTGTCCCAAACAGCAATCCAGCACATGTGGTTTTGCACCATGTGGACATAGAGATCTCACCAAGCCCATTTCCCCTCACATCCATCCTGGCAGTCAGGCCCCCAGACTCCCAGTGGGAGCTGGAGGCCCTGGTGGGCCTTTGACTCTGACTCTGGAGTGCAGAACCCACGGTGGGGACTGATGCCAGCAGGTGCCCTGGCTGCTGCAGTTCCCAGGGAGGGAGGGAGGGGAGTGCAGAGGGAGGGCTGTTTCTGATACATTCAGATGCATCTGGGTCACTCTGTGCCTTTCTCCTCCCCCACACGGCTTCCCTGGGCCGATCAGGGACACGACCTGCCCTGCAGCTGCACTCCCCAGGCAGCCAGGAGTGTCTCACTGCTCCATCAGGGAAAGCTTTGCTGATGCAGTAGCTAAGGTCTGCAGTGTTTGGCTCCCTGCTGCTCATCCAGGGAGTGCTCCACCCGCCCGCCCAGAGAGCTCTCTGCCTGCCTGCCCGCCTGACCAGGGAGTGCTCTGCCCACCTGCCCACCTGCCCGGGGAGCTCTCTGCCCACCTGCCCGCCTGACCAGGGAGCTCTCTGCCTGCCTGCCTGCCTGACCAGGGAGCTCTCTGCCTGCCTGCCTGTCTGACCGGGGAGCGCTCTGCCCACCTGCCCACACAGGGAGCTCTCTGCCCACCTGCCCGCCTGCCCAGGGGGCGCTCTGCCCACCTGCCTGCCCTGCCCAGGGGGCCCTCTGCTCATCTGCACGCCCACCCGGGGAGCGCTCTGCCCAGCTACCCGTTCACCCGGGGAGCTCGCTGCCCGCCCACCTGGGAGCTCTCTGCCTGCCCGCCCGGGGAGCTCTCTCTGCCCGCCTGCCTGACCAGGGAGCTCTCTGGCTGCTGGGCACACAGATGGGCTCCCAGACACAAGTAAAGTTCCGGAGCAAACAGGTAGGAAAATGCACAGAGCAAACGGGTAGGAAAATGCACTTACAAAGCAATTCTCCATCGGACTGGGCCTGCCAAGGGGAGGAGACAGTCTGAATTATTACAGCACAACATCACAGCAACACGACCCCACCCAGCACAGAGCCACAACGCCATAACACAGCACAACACAACAGAGCAGAGCCACAACACAGCATAACATAACCCGTCTAACACAGAACCACCACACAACCCCACCCAGAGCCAGAAGACAGAACCACAACACAACCCCATCCAACACAACCCCACAGCACCATAACACAACAAAACCCCAATCTAACAGAGAACCACAACACCAGCACACAGCACAACACAACCCCATCCAGCATAGCACAGAACAGAACACCAGTACAGCACTGCATCGCAACACTGAAACACAGCACAGGGACAAAAAACCAGCACAACACAGCAACAGAACAGCAACACAGGTCAGTACAACTGTGCAACTCAGACCTGCACTAAGCCACAAAGTAATGCAAAGCAAAGTCACAACACAGCCCCGTGAGCAGAGCCTGCAAACATTACACCACCATTATAAAAACAGAACAGTCCAACCCCCTCCTCTCCGCTGTTGGGTTCTGGCCTGAGTGCAATGCCAGTCCCACCGCAAAGGATGGGGGCGGGGGGTCTGGGATCCTGGCCAGCCCCCAATCAGTCCCACACAGAGGGGCCACTACACACTTTGCTGCCTTTTCTAAGCAGCAGCCCTACGCACAGGCCTCGCTCTGCTCGTACACCCCAAGACAGTACCACTGCAGCCTAGCCCTGCACTACCCACTCCAGACTCTACAGAGAAAGGGACGCCCATGGCTGAGCCAGGATTCAGCCACCCTCTTTCCGTGGCCTCCAGCCCACTTGGTTTGACATGGTTGAAGGTCCAGGCTGTGAGCTGTGGAGAAAGCAGTGCTAGGAAGACAGGGGTGACCCGCCGGGGTCCTGCTGCAGCCCTTCCTGGGGATGGAGTGCCCCACACACCCACAGAGCCGCCCCCACGGCTCCATACACACACACCCTGCACCCCCTACACGCACACACCAAGAGACCCCTGTCACGGAGTCCCTGGGCGATGCTCTGGAACTGCTCCCCATGAAGCCAGTTAGGACTCTGGGGAAGTCTCCTCTCTGGGAGCAGCCTGTCTGCAGGACACACAGCTCACCTGGCTTCCACCCTCCTGGGCCTGACCTTGGAGCCTTCAGCATCCTCTGCCCCTCCATGTGCTTCCCACAGTGAGTCCGCCCAGGCGGGGTCCTGGGGCAGCCAGAGGGTCCTGCCCCCCAACTCTGCAGTCAGATGTGACTCTCAGCCAGCCAGTAAAACAGAAGGTTTATTAGACGACAGTGTCACGGAGTGTGGGGGAGTCCAGGCCCTGCACCCCTCGTCCTGGGATTCACTGAGACTCTCAGCCAGCCAGTAAAACGGAAGGTTTATTGGACAACAGGAACACAGTCCAAAACAGAGCTTGTGGGTACACCCAGGACCCCTCAGTCAAGTCCTTCTGGGGGGCAGGGAGCTTAGACCCCAGCCCTGGGGTTCCCTGCGTTCCTCCACCCAGCCCCAAACTGAAACTAAACCCCCCCAGCAGGTTCCCTGCTGCAGCCTCCATCCACATTCCTGGGCAGAGGTGTCACCTCCCCGTCCCCCTCCTGGCTCAGGTGACAGGCTCTCAGGTCTCCCATCCCCAGGGCACATTCCCAGGTCAACACTCCCCCCTCCCTGCTGCGTCACATCCTCACAGACAGGAACATGGTCTAAAACAGAGCTTGTAGGTGCAGAGAACAGGACCCCTCAGCTGGGTCCATTTTGGGGGGCCGTGAGCCAGACAACCACTTCTGCCCTTCATTCCATGTCCCCAGCCAGCCCCAAACTGAAACCCTCTCCAGACCCTCCTCCTCTGGGCTTTGTCCCTTTCCTGGGCCAGGAGGGCACCGGATTCCTTTGTTCTCCAACCCTTTAGCTCTCACCTTGCAGGGGGGAAGGGCCCAGGCCATCAGTGGCCAGGAAACAGGGTGTCGGCCATTCTCTGTGTCCAGACCCCTGCACACACCTGCCCTCTAGGGCTCTGCAAGGATTACGCACCCTTATCCCACTGTGACGAAGTGGGACTGTTCTTAATGTTTCCTCTGAATAGTGTGGGGGTGCCTCAGTTTCCCCTAGGCAGTTCTTAAGTCTCTAGGTGGTGGGATAAGGGTGTATGATCATTGCAGAGCCCTAGAGGGCAGGTGTGTGCAGGGGTCTGGACACAGAGAATGGCCGACACCCTGTTTCCTGGCAACTGATGGCCTGGGCCCTTCCCCCCTGCAAGGTGAGAGCTAAAGGGTTGGAGAACAAAGGAATCCGGTGACCTCCTGGCCCAGGAAAGGGACAAAGCCCAGAGGAGGAGGGGCTGGAGAGAGTTTCAGTTTGGGGCTGGCTGGGACATGGAGTGAAGTGCAGAAGTGGTTGTCTGGCTCACTGCCCCCCAAAATGGACCCAGCTGAGGGGTCCGGTTCTCTGCACCTACAAGCTCTGTTTTAGACCATGTTCCTGTCGTCTAATAAACCTCTATTTTACTGGCTGGCTGAGAGTCACGTCTGACTGCAGAGTTGGGGGGCAGGACCCTCTGGCTTCCCCAGGACCCCGCCTGGGCGGACTCGCTGTGGGAAGTGCACGGAGGGGCAGAGGATGCTGAATGCTCCAAGGTCAGACCCAGGAAGGTGGAAGCTGTGTGAGCTGTGTGTCCTGAAGACAGGCTGCTCACAGAAAGGAGACTTCCCCAGAGTCCTGACTGGCTTCATGGGGAGCAGTTCCAGAGCATCGCCCAGGGACTCCATGACACCCACCACCTAGATACTTAAGAACTGCATAGGGGAAACTGAGGCATCCCCACACTATTCAGAGGAAACATTAAGAACCGTCCCACTTCGTCACATCTCTCCTGCCTTCGAGACCGAACTGAGCGGGGTCACTTTAGCCAGTGACCTGAGGAAGTTCGAAGCCACCAACGTTCCCATGAATGCCCCAGCATCTCTCCCATTCCTTGGTGGGAGTTACACCAGGCCCTTCCAGTTTCATGCCCTCCCATAGGTCGGGGGTGGTCGATAGCACTCGCATGCCGCATGTGGGAAGGTTTATGCGGCCCGTGCCCTTTTGCCATCCCAAAACCCCCGGGGGTCAAACTGGGGTTGGGTCTTCTCCCAGGGCTCCAGTCTGGAGGGCTGCAATTCGGGCTCTCTTGGTTAAGAGCCCCCATCTTGACCTGGGCCACATACTGTTCACTTACAGAACTAGCATGGAGACATCCCTTTCTCCACAACCTTGTCTCCCCAACAAGCGGGCCAAACACAGCCACTGGGTTATCGGACTGTTTAACTTCCTTAACAGCTTTCACTTCATCTGAGACCTTCTCAAAGCTATCCACACTGGATCTTTCAACAGGAAAGTCGGTGGATCCATTCACAACAGAAAATTTCTGGCTGTTAGGAACTGAAACTTCCTTGATTAATTTCAGAGTAGCAGCCATGTTAGTCTGTATTTGCAAAAAGAAAAGGAGTAATTGTGGCACCTTAGAGACTAACCAATTTATTTGAGCATAAGCTTTTGTGAGCTACAGCTCACTTCATTGGATGCAAGCTTATGCTCAAATAAATTGGTTAGTCTCTAAGGTGCCACAAGTCCTCCTTTTCTTTTTCCTTGATTAAACCACTTTCACACCCTTCAGTTGCAGCAAACTGCTTGCAAAGACTCCATGAGGATTCCTTTCCCTAGGGCTTTTCTATGCAACAATTCACCCTTCACAGAAATTCTTCCCTTACCCTCTTCACCTAGGGCTTGCTCTAGAGGAACACTTTCCTGAGCAACAACAGACTCTTTCTGGGTCTCCCTTACATCCAGAATTACCTCTGGCCCATCCGGCGGATTCCGACACAATCCCGTTTCAGGCAAACTTACAGACTTCCTAGATAAAAGGTCAGAAGCATTCTCCTTCCCTTTGCCACACACAAGTTCAGGAATATTTTCCTTCTTGCTACAGGTTTCCACACCCTCAGTAGGTAACACAATCACATCACCTTCATGCTCTCCTTGTGCCCCAGCTAGGATCTCACCCTGATTAGACAGAGTTGCTTCACCCTTTCCAACAACACACTAGCAACAGGCAAAATACAAGCACCAGAATTGTCTGGTCTCTGGGATTTTACATAGACCCTAACTGGATGCGACCTAGTTACAGGGCCATTCTCCCGAGCAGACACAAACTTAGGACCCTTCCCTTCCTGGGCTTTAGCTGAATCCAGAACCAGCTCTGGGACAACTGCACGACCCTCAGCCATCACAGGTTGAAAAGCCCCTTCTGTCTGCTCCACAGACAAAGAAGAGCCGGACACACTTTCTCCTTTCCCAGACCCACAGCTTGGGGTCTCATTCCCCTGGTCCCAGCACACAAGGCTAGTCACAGACAACTGCTTGGAGACCAGGGTAGCTCCCTCCACAGGCAAGTCAATACCCCTGACAGACACAGGCACGTTTCCTTCCCTGTCCCAATTCTCCACCCAGCTAACAGGTAAGGTCCAGAGACACTCAGCTTCCACTCTCCTCGCCTTCCTAGACACAGCCATCAGCTCACAAGGCTGCCTAGGCTCATCCAGACTCTCCTTACTGAGCACCTTGCCACTCCCCACAGATCCCCTGCCCTGCCTGGGTCTCCCCCCACTCAGCTGGGGTCTCAGCTCCCCCCATGCTCAGCGCTGCCCTTGCTGTCCCAGTGGGGGTAGGCAGTGAGCTCGCTGCTTTCCTCACAGCATCAGAGCCAGCGTGAGCCCCTTCTCCGGTGTGCAAGGGGGGTGGGGAGCATCTCTCTGTCCCACCCAGCCCCAGGGCTCTGGTTACAGGCAGGCAGATATCCTGAGCCTAGCTGCTCCTCCCTACTGCCAGCCAGGTCATCTGCATTTTCACTGACCATTTCCCTCTCCACCGATTGGTTCCCTGGATTCAAATTCAAACCCTTGGCAGTTACAGGAGCAGGGCCTGGATCCTGTCCCAAAGAGACACAGTCACCCCATAACAGGGTTTCGCAGCTGGTGTCCTGGAGCACCCCAACAGCCAGCCAACCCGACCACTCCTGGGTCTGCACAGGGATCTGGGCCATAGGGAGGGCGAGGGGCTTCATCCCTGGGACCCTCACCCAGCTCACACAGGCCCTCAGCATCTGAGGCTGCACCCCCCAGGGCCTGACACCAGTTCTCTCTGGCCCAGGATCTCGCCACCCCAGGAATGTCTCCCCATTGACCATCACCTTCCGCTCCCACTGGGGGTCGAGGGGCCTGGCCCCAGGAAACTCCACACAGACATATAGGTTGGGGTCAGGAGTGGGAGCTTGTCCACCTCCCCACCCATCGGGCTGACGGAGTCTATGGCCTTGGGACCCAGCAAGGGAGCTAGACACCGGGGCTTTTCCGCAGGGTCCCCCTGGTTCAAATTTCCAGCCTGCTCAAAGGCAGTGAGGTGGTGTGACGAAGTGGGACTGTTCTCAATGTTTCCTCTGAATAGTGTGGGGGTGCCTCAGTTTCCCCTAGGCAGTTCTTAAGTCTCTAGGGGGTGGAGTAAGGGTGTATGATCATTGCAGAGCCCTAGAGGGCAGGTGTGTGCAGGAGTCTGGACACAGAGAATGGCCGACACCCTGTTTCCTGGCAACTGATGGCCTGGGCCCTTCCCCCCCTGCAAGGTGAGAGCTGAAGGGTTGGAGAACAAAGGAATCAGGTGACCACCTGGCCCGGGAAAGGAACAAAGCCCAGAGGAGGGGGGGCTGGAGGGAGTTTCAGTTTGGGGCTGGCTGGGACATGGAGTGAAGTGCAGACGTGGTTGTCTGGCTCACTGCCCCCCAAAATGGACCCAGCTGAGGGGTCCCGTTCTCTGCACCTGCAAGCTCTGTGTTAGACCATGTTCCTGTCGTCTAATAAACCTTCTGTTTTACTGGCTGGCTGAGAGTCACGTCTGACTGCGAAGTTGGGGTGCAGGACCCTCTGGCTTCCCCAGGAGCCCCGCCTGAGCGGACTCGCTGTGGGAAGCGCACGGAGGGGCAGAGGATGCTGAATGCTCCGAGATCAGACCCAGAAAGGTGGAAGCTGAGTGAGCTGCGTGTCCTGAAGACAGGCTGCTCACAGAAAGGCGACTGCCCCAGAGTCCTGACTGGCTTCATGGGGAGCAGTTCCAGAGCATCGCCCAGGGACTCCGTGACAGGTGGGCATCCACATGCCCCCCTCCTTAACCAGGGCAATTTAGTCTCGAGGTTCCCTGTGGAACTGGCCCCCCGGGGTCTATCCCCACTCACCCCTGGGAGGTCTCCTAGGGCTCTCCGCTCCCCCACTGCCAGTTCATGCTGCTGCTGCTTCTGCAGCTCTTTCTCAGGCTCTCGCTGTCTCTCACAGTCCTCTTGCTCTCTCGGGCTCAGCTCCAATCCAATCCGTCTCTGATCCCCCGATGGGGAACCTGATCGTGAAGACCCTCGTCTGGTCGGGGACAGGAGTCTTGGGGGTGCCTGGCTACCACTCCAGCTACTCCCAGATCCTGCTATAGCCCCATTTGGGGTCAGGAATCAGTTCCTTAGAGCGGTCATCCTCCTCCAGCTGCACGATTAACTCTGCTTTGGTGAACTTTCCAATGCTCAACCCTCTCTTTCTGCACAGGGTTACAATGGCCTTCTTAAGGAGATGGTGACAGGCCATCACTCCGCTCTTCCCAAGGTGTTGTGGACTCAGAGGCCTTTGTGCTCTCAGCTCCCCACGGTTTCCAGGGAGAACCCCTAGTGTGCCAGCCCTTCTCCAGGTCACCACCTCTTTGCCAGGGTCGAGCTGCAGACTCCTCCGCCCCTTGAACTGCTCGCTGCAATCCCCAGGGGAACCCTGTTACTGCAAAACTCCTTCTCTCTCCCAGGGCCAAGCCACAGGCTCCTCCACCCCTGAGCCTGCTCATCGCAGTCCCCAGGGGGACCCCATTACTGCACAGTCCTTCTCGCTGGTCACACACTCCCAGGGGTTAACCGCCCCCCGAAACCGCTCCTCTCTGAGCCTTCAGCACGCCTGGTCCTCATCAATCCCCCTTCGTTTTACTGCTCCCCAGTCACTTACTGCAGGAAGCGCCATCCGTGGGGTGCAGTACATCCCACCTCTGCCACCAGTTTGTCACGGAGTTCCCGGGCGATGCTCTGGAACTGCTCCCTATGAAGCCTGTCAGGACTCTGGGGAAGTCTCCTTTCTGGGAGCAGCCTGTCTTCAGGACACACAGCTTACATGGCTTCCACCTTCCTGGGTCTGACCTCGGAGCATTCGGCATCCTCTGCCCCTCCGTGTGCTTCCCACAGCCAATCCATCCAGGTGGGGTCCTGGGGAAGCCAGAGGGTCCTGCACCCCAACTCCGCAGTCAGACATGACTCTCAGCCAGCCAGTAAAACAGAGGTTTATTAGACGACAGGAAAACGGTCTAAAACAGAGCTTTTAGGCGCAGAGAACAGGATCCCTCAGCTGGGTCCATTTTGGGGGGGCAGTGAGCCAGACAACCACTTCTGCCCTTCACTCCATGTCCCCAGCCAGCCCCAAACTGAAACCCTCTCCAGACCCTCCTCCTCTGGGCTTTGTCCCTTTTCTGGGCCAGGAGGTCACCGGATTCCTTTGTTCTCCAACCCTTTAGCTCTCACCTTGCAGGGGGGAAGGGCCCAGGCCATCAGTTGCCAGGAAACAGGGTGTCGGCCATTCTCTGTGTCCAGACCCCTGCACACACCTGCCCTCTAGGGCTCTGCAACAATCATACACCCTTATCTCACCACCTAGAGACTTAAGAACTGCCTAGGGGAAACTGAGGCACCCCCACACTATTCAGAGGAAACATTAAGAACAGTCCCGCTTCATCACACCCCCCCAGCCCTGCATACACACAGCCCTCCCACACCCCCTGACATACAGCACCCCCTACACACACACACCCTGCACCCCTACACACACACCCAGAGCCCCCCCACAGCCCTGCACACACACAGCACCCCCTACACACACACCCAGAGCCCCCTACACACACACCCAGAGCCCCCCCCCCCCACAACTCCCTACACAAATATACCCATGAACATGCACTTCCTTGCTTGTGTAATGCACCTGCCAGCCATCTCCCTCCCTCATTGTGGATCTAGGTACCAGACGCAAAAGGGATAAGAAAACACAGGGCTGGCAGGAATCGCACTGAGGCCAGCTGCTTTCTCAGAGGCCCCCACTGCGGCCCTGCCCGCTCGGAGTTGGCAGCCTGGAGGCTGATGGGGCTGGGTCCGCTCTCGTGCTGCCCAGTCAGAGCCCGCTCCCTGCGCTGGGTTGAAGGCAGAGGAGCTGGCAGGAGAGCTCCCCGACGTGATGCCTGCCCTGGCCTGGCACTAGGCCTGTAGACTGTGTGATGCAGCAGGGAGCGGGGAGGATTGACCGGGGAATGGCGTTGAGTTCTACTGGGACTGTCTACACTGGGGATGGGTGAACTGGGGATGAGCCTGTAACCTGAGCCAGGAGGGGGGTGGGGCCTGGTAACACCTTTGCCTGGAAACTGGACAAAGGCTGGAGGAGGAGCTGGGGGGAGGGGGAAAGAGCCTCCTGGAGGGGTTTTGGGCTGGCTGGGAAGATGCAGGGAACCCCAAGTCTGGGGTCTAAGCTCCTTGCCCCCCAGAGGGACCTGGCTGAGGGGTATTGGTTGTACCTACAAGCCCTGCTTGGAACTATGTTCCTGTCGTCTAATAAACCTTCGGTGTTACTGGCTGGCGGAGAGTCCCAGTGAATCACAGGAAGTGGGGGTGCAGGGCCCTGACTCCCCCACACTTCGTGACAGACTGCAGATGTTTGGCAAAACCAAGGCCAGGGCCGGTTTGCAGGAACCTCCCCCTAGGCACCACCTGCCTGGGAGTGTGCAGACCAGCTCCATTGCCAAGGGGACAGGAAAGCTCCAGCAGGCAAGAGCACATGGCCCTGGAGCTGCAGCAGTGGAGAATGTGCAAATATCCCTGACACCTGTCTGATCCAGCCTCTGGGACAAACCTCCCTCCATTGCAGACTCCAGCCTCCCTGCACAGACTGTCTCCATTCGAGGGCTTGCCCCATCCCCTCGGTGGGTACATCACCCCCTGCATCATCCCCATCCCTAATGCAGCACCCAGCCCACAGCTCACCCACATCCTCCGGCCCTGCTCATCTGTTGCCTTAGCAGGATTCCAGAGTGGCCCCACTCTCCGCACATACCCCTCACCCAGGACATGATGCTGACAAAGCCATTGACCCTGTACTGGGACTCAAACTCCCCCCCGCAGAATGGGGGAGCTCCACCTTGGGTCTGGGGAGCTGCCTGGCTGTTGCTGGGCTGCCTGGACGTTGGCTGCCTGCTCTACCAGGGGAATAGCTCTGTCTTGGTGTTGGTTTAGGCATCTTATGTCTCAAGAAGGGCTGGCACACACTGCCCATGGTTAGTCCTTCCTGGGCCAACACCTTACAACAAGCCAATGGCCCACTACCATCTCACAGCTGCTCCTGCACCCACTTGGCTCTTCCCACCTTACTTCCCCCGACCCCATCACTTTCACGGGAGTCTGTCCTGACACCAAGCCTTTGACTCTTCAGAGTTCATCAGCTGCACCTGTGATTCCTCAGCTGAGCTGAGCAAGACAGGTAAACCACTAACGAATAAAGGGTCGGTGAGGCAGCTGGGCCCAGGGGAGCTCTGGAGCGTGCGTCTGCAAGGATGCATCCCAGGTATACAAGCTGGGACTGCTGGAAACAAGGAGATGCCATTGACTCAGCTGGAGGAAATGGTAGCTCCCAATCGGTTCCACCAAATGTTTGTCTCGGCCCCGTGGTATTTCACAGATTGTAAAAGAAATCCTGGTACAGCTGACCGTGCGAGGTTCCAGGCTGTCACTGGTCTCAGCTGGCCATGCTTGCTAGGGCTCAGCTCCTTTGGTGCCAGCAGCAGCCTTCAGCTCAGGCTGATACAGATCCCAGCAGCAGCAGAAGGCACCTTACGCTCAGTGGGGCTGCAGCCAGACTCCTGGTGCCCAGCAAATCTGCCTTCAGAGATGGTCAGCAGTACACAGCCACCCGGGCAAATTCAGAACAGCCCAGGACACAGGGTAACTCGGGGCACAGTGGGGCCCGAGTCAGAGGGTCTGAGTCTCCTCTTGCTTGCCCCTTAGCATCACTGGCATGCCTCCTGATCTACGCCAGGGCAAGAGATGGATCTGGCCCAATGCCACTGAAGAGCCAGAAGCCAGTCCCTGCCTCTGGCTTCTCCTGCAGATCTAGGGCTGTCTGATCTCCATATGCAAATATGCGGATGAGATGTTCGTTTGCTGCTGCTGCTGTCTCCTCAATAGGGAACTAAATGGCAGCCGAGCTGCCTTCTAGTCCACGCCTCTGCGACAGGGAGCTCGACCTCACCGGCGTCTAGCTCTGCACCCCATCCTCTCCTCCGAGATGCCTGACCTGCCAATCTAGGCACTGCTCAGGCTGCAAGGACCAAGGGCCCTGTATGCCACTGAACACCCCACCAGGCTCCTGGGGAGACAGTGGGGAATGGAAGAAAAGGGTGACCAGCTGTTCTGGCCAAAGTCCATTTCCAGCTGGCCCCAGAAATCCATCTGAGGTTCTCCTTGCATCAGCACCATTAAGTCCATTCCAGGTGGGCCATCCTACCTTGGGATCTTCCCCTCTTCCCCCAGTGAGTGTGAGACAGTGGGTGTTGCACCCTCCCTTTCAGGGCACAGGGCTCAGACCCCAGCTTGGGCAGTTAATTTCACATCCAGTGGCGCATCTTGTCCTTCACCAGTGCAGACGCTGCAGCCGTACCCAGGCTCTGTCCACAGCCTGTCCCACTGCAGCTGCTGCCGAACTTTAACTCAAAGCGAAGGGGCCACAGTCAGGCCCTGGCAGGCAGGGACAGCGCCCAGGGAGCTGCCTGGCCTTGCTTCGGTACCTACTCAGTTGCATCAGCTTGGAGCCCCCTCTCTGTGAGAAGGTAATGAAGCTGCCGCCATTCAGGCCCCAACTAACCTTTGCAACCTGATCGGTGATGCAGAGCTGCTGCCCCCACCAACGGCTCCCTGCAGAGCAATTCCATCAGGCGGCAGGTGCAGGGCCCAAGAAACGCACCCTGGGAGGACTCCTCCTCAAACACCAGTGCAAACCCTGGGGCTTGCTCTGATGTCTCTGTGAGGATGGGACGCAGCAGGGAGGGGGAGGTGTTGACCTGAGAATGTGCCCTGGGGAGGGGAGACTTGAGAGCCTGTCACCTGAGCCAGGAGGGGGACGGGGAGGTGACACCTCTGCCCAGGAATGTGAACAGAGGCTGCAGGAGGGAGCCTGCTGGGGGGGTTTAGTTTCAGTTGGGGCTGGGTGGAGGAACGCAGGGAACCCCAGGGCTGGGGTCTAAGCTCCCTGCCCCCCAGAAGGACTTGACTGAGGGGTCCTGGTTCTACCCACAAGCTCTGTTTTGGACTATGTTCCTGTTGTCCAAAAAACCTTCCTTTTTACTGGCTGGCTGAGAGTCTCAGTGAATCCCAGGAAGAGGGGTGCAGGGCCTGGACTCCCCCACACTCCGTGACAACTGGTGGCAGAGGTGGGATGTACTGCACCCCGTGAATGACGCTTCCTGCAGTAAGTGACTGGGGAACAGTAAAACGAAGGGGTTGACGGGGACCAGGCATGCTGAAGATTCAGAGAGAGATGGTTTCAGGGGGTGGTTAACCCCTGGGAGTGTGTGACCAGAGAGAAGGACTTTTGCAGTAACAGGGTCCCCCGGGGGATCGCAGCGAGCAGTCCCAGGGGCGGAAGAGTCTCCAGCTCGACCCTGGCAAAGAGGTGGTGACCTCAAGAAGGACTGGCACACGAGGGGTTTTTCCTGGAAACTGCAGAAAGCTGCCCAGGCCTGCAAGTGGCCAGCAGGGAGATGTACGCTAAACGCCTTAAGAGCGACTTGGTGGAGCTGTGCAGGCAGAGGGGGCTCGCATTGGGAGGTCCACCACGGAACAGCTGATTGCCCAGCTGGAGGAGAGGGATCGCTTGGATGACCCAATCCCTGTCCAGGAGGGAAGCTGCCCGGTGGACGCAGTGTGGGCCCTGGGGCCTGATCGGGCTAGGAGGGGTCAGACTGCTGCCGAGGACATCTCGAGACCCTTCCTACCTATGCCTGGGGGAGGGGTTGGGGGAAGCCCAGCAAATACCGAGGGCACTCTGACCCTGGCAGCCAGCAGGGGATCCTCCCGGCGGAGCTCCCCATCCCTGGAGCGGATGCGGCTGGAATGGGAGAGGGAGATGAAAATGAGGGAGCTGGAGGATCATGAAAAACAACGTCAACATGAGCAGGAGGAGAAGGAGAAACAAAGACAGCATGAACTGGAGCTGGCCAGGCTGAGGAGCAGTGGGGCCCCGGCTGCGGTGAGTGAGAGGGGACCCAAGACTGCAAGGAGCTTTGATAAGTGCTTTCTGGCCCAGCGTAAGGAGGGGGAGGACACAGATAGCTTCCTGACGGCCTTTGAGAATGCCTGTGAGCTGCACAGGGTTGACCCTGCAGACAGACTCCAGTTTCTCACCCCCTTACTGGACCCCAAAGCCGTGGAGGTGTACAGCCGAATGACAGGGCCGGAGGCAGGGGACTATGAACTGTTCAAACAGGCCCTGCTCCGTGAGTTTGGGCTGACCCTCGAGATGTACCGGAGAAGGTTCCGGAGTCAGCGTAAAACGCCTGAGGTCACCTACCTACAACTGGCCAACCGGATGCAGGGATATGCCCGCAAGTGGACAGCTGGGGCCCGAGCTAAAGAGGACCTGCTTGACCTAATCGTACTGGAGCAACTGTATGAACAGTGCCCTTCCGACCTGAGGCTGTGGCTGGTGGACAAAAAGCTAGAGAACCCCCAGCACGCAGGGCAGCTGGCCGACAAGTTTGTGAACAGTCGGTCAGGGGGTAGCCGGGAGGAGTCCCAAAAGAACAGGTCCCCTGCCCCCGATGCAGAGAGAGAGTCACCATGGGACTTCCCAGCGGGGAAATAGGGAGAACCCCCTCCCAAGGGGAACACCTGGCGTCGGGCCCCTCCGACCCGCTCGAGGGGACCAACGCGACCTGAGCTGCTATCACTGTGGCCAGAGAGGCCACGTACGGACCCAGTGCCCCAGGCTCAGCGACAGACTGAACACACCCAACCTACCCAGGGTTAACTGGGCAGGGACCAAGCTGGACGAGGGGCAGACGGCCCAGGCAAGGGGGGCTGCCAGTTTACCACCTGCTCAGGAGGGAAGAGTACCCCCGGCCAGCTCCGCCAGAGGGCTGGAGGCTCTGGACTCCGGGTGCTCGGTTTACAGGGTGGGCGCGGGGCTGTCCCTCCGGAGAGAGTGCCTTGTTCCCCTGGAGGTGGATGGGAGGAAGGTCAATGGATACTGGGATACGGGCGCGGAGGTGACGCTGGCCCGGCCCGAGGTGGTGGTCCCAGATCGGGTGGTGCCCAACACCTACCTGACCCTGACAGGGGTGGGCGGGACCCCATTCAAGGTGCCTGTGGCAAGGGTACACCTGAAATGGGGGGCCAAGGAGGGCCCCAAGGATGTGGGGGTACACCACCATTTGCCCACTGAAGTTTTGATGGGGGGAGACCTAGAGGACTGGCCAAGCAAGCCCCAGACCGCCCTGGTTGTGACCCGTAGCCAGAGCCGGTGAGGGCCACTGCTCCCTGACCTCGGGGAGGGTACCACACCGGAGGCGCAGGACCCTTCCCTGGTGGGGAGGGAGCGCCGAGGGGCACGGCTCAGAGATGCTATGGCCTCAGACCCGGCCAATGAGAGGGAACTGGTCCCCATCCCTTCCCCAGCCGCTGAGTTCCAGGCCGAGTTGAGGAAAGATCCCTCCTTGCGGAAGCTCAGGGACCTGGCCGACATCAGTGTGGTACGGACCATGAGGAGAGGCTGCCAGGAGAGGTTCCTGTGGGAGAAGGGGTTCCTGTACCGAGAATGGGCTCCCACAAGGGAAGTAGAGTCCTGTGGGATCAGGAGGCAGCTGGTGGTCCCCCAGAAGTATCGCCGCAAGCTCCTGTCCCTGGCCCATGACATCCCCCTCGCAGGGCACCAGGGAATCCGGCGCACCCGGCAGAGGTTGCTACAGAACTTTTACTGGCCCGGGGTCTTTACCACGGTCTGGCAGTATTGCCGATCCTGTGACCCCTGTCAGAGGGTGGGGAAGGCCCGGGACAAGGGGAAAGCGCCTTTGAGACCTTTGCCCATCATAGAGGAGCCTTTCCAGAAGGTGGCCATGGACATCGTGGGGCCTCACAGCAAGACGACCCGGTCGGGGAAGAAATACATTCTGGTGGTGGTAGATTTTGCCACCCGCTACCCCGAGGCAGTGCCCTTAGCTTCCATTGAAGCCGACACCGTGGCCGATGCGCTCCTGACCATTTTCAGCCAAGTGGGGTTCCCCAAGGAAGTCTTGACAGACCAAGGCTCCAACTTCATGTCGGCCCTGCTCCGGTGCTTGTGGGAGAAATGTGGGGTCCGGCATGACTGGGCCTCAGCTTATCACCCCCAGTCCAACGGGCTGGTGGAGAGGTTCAATGGGACGCTAAAGATGATGCTGAAAACCTTTATGAACCAGCACCCGCAGGGCTGGGACAAGTACTTACCTCACCTGCTGTTCGCGTACAGGGAGGTGCCCCAGGAGTCTACTGGATTTTCGCCTTTCGAACTGTTATATGGAAGGAGGGTGAGGGGCCCCCTGGACCTGATGAGAGACGAGTGGGAGGGGAAGGCCACTCCCGATGGAGAGTCAGTGGTGGAGTATGTCCTGATCTTCCGAGAGAGACTTGCTGAACTCATGGGCCTGGCCAGGGAGAATCTGGCCAGAGCCCAGAAGAAGCAGAAGGTCTGGTATGACCGCACGGCGTGGGCCCGTGCCTACGCCACCGGGGATCCGGTGATGGTTCTCATCCCCGTGAGAAAGAACAAACTACAGGCCACCTGGTAGGGCCCTTTCAAGGTTGTCAAGCAGCTAAATGAGGTAAACTATGTGGTGGAGCTGTCGAACCGGGCGCACCTCCGCCGGGTGTACCATGTGAATATGATGATATTGTAATATGCCATATTATGCCATATTATAAAATGCCATATTATGACAGAGGAAATGTGGTCCTGGCCACATCCCGCCCAGTGTGGACACTGGGCGGAGCAGGGAGATGACCCTCTAGTAGATCTATTCCCTGAGACAGGAGCTGGCTCCTCCCAGGAAACAATTCCCCTCTCTGATCGGCTAACCCCTGCCCAGCAAGCTGAAATCACAGGGGTGCTGCATCTGTACCGACAGCTGTTTTCCAACCAGCCTGGACTTACTAATCTGACTGTCCACCGGGTGCAGACAGGAATGCACCTGCCTATAAGGTGCTCCCCCTTCCGAGTCACAGGGAAAACTGCTAAGGACCTGGACAGAGAGGTCAATGACATGGTGGCTTTGGGGGTGATCCAGCCATCGGCCAGCCCTTGGGCCTCGCCGGTGGTGCTGGTCCCCAAAAAGGACGGGTTGATCCAGTTCTGTGTGGACTATCAGAAGCTGAGTGCCATCACTGTATCTGATGCCTACCCCATACTCAGGCCTGATGAGCTCCTAGAGAAGCTGGGAGGAGCTCGTTACCTTACCACCATGGACCTTACAAAGGGCTACTGGCAAGTGCCGCTGGATGCAGATGCCCAGCTGAAATCGGCCTTTATCACCCCTCTGGGGCTCTATGAGTTTCTGACCCTGCCTTTCGGCCTCAAGGGAGCGCCGGCCACCTTCCAGCGCCTGGTGGACCAGCTACTGAGGGGGATGGAGAGTTTTGCCATGGCGTATATATCTTTAGCCAGACCTGGGAGGACCACGTGTCCCAGGTTAGACAAGCTGGACCGACTGCAGGGGGCTAGGCTGACTGTAAAAGCGGAGAAGTGCAAGGTGGGGATGGCTGAAGTATCTTACCTGGGCCATCGGGTGGGGAGCGGCCACCTAAAGCCAGAAACAGCTAAGGTGAAGGTGATCAGAGACTGGCGTGCTCCCCACACCAAAAAGCAGGTCCAAGCCTTTATTGGGTTGGCAGGATACTACCGAAGATTTGTGCCCCACTTTAGCGCCATAGCCACCCCCATCACGGAGCTATGCAAGAAGGGGAAGCCAGACAAGGTGGTCTGGACCGAGCAGTGCCAGGAGGCTTTCCGGGCGCTGAAGGAGGCTCTGGTCAGTGGCCCAGTTCTGGCAAACCCAGACTTTGACAAGCCCTTTGTGGTGTTCACCGACGCCTCAGACACGGGGCTGGGGGCGGTGTTAATGCAGGAGGATGAAAAGTGGGAGAGACACCCCATCGTGTACCTGAGCAAGAAGTTGCTATCCTGGGAGCAACACTACGCGGCCATCGAGAAGGAGTGCCTGGCCATGGTGTGGGCCCTCAGGAAACTAGAGCCCTATCTCTTCGGGCGACACTTCACTGTGTACACCGACCACTCTCCCCTGACCTGGCTGCACCAGATGAAAGGAGCCAACGCCAAGCTCCTGAGATGGAGCCTGCTCCTGCAGGATTACGACATGGACGTGGTCCACGTGAAGGGAAGTGCCAACCTGATAGCGGATGCGCTGTCCCGGAGAGGGGGCCCCGAACTTCCCCAGGTCACTGGTCTCAGTGACCCCGCTCAGTTCAGTCTCGAAGGGGGGAGAGATGTGACGATGTGACTCAGCAGGGAGGGGGGAGTGTTGACCTGGGAATGTGCCCTGGGGATGGGAGACCTGAGAGCCTGTCACCTGAGCCAGGAGGGGGAGGGGGAGGTAACACCTCAGCCCAGGAACGTGAACAGAGGCTGCTTGAGAGAGCCTGCTCGGGGGGTTTAGTTTCAGTTTGGGGCTGGGGGGAGGAACGCAGGGAACCCCAGGGCTGGGATCTAAGCTCCCTGCCCCCCAGAAGGACTTAGAATCGTAGAATCATAGAATATCAGGGTTGGAAGGGACCTCAGGAGGTCATTTAGTCCAACCCCCTGCTCAAAGC
Source organism: Caretta caretta (assembly GCF_965140235.1). Lineage (NCBI taxonomy): Eukaryota > Metazoa > Chordata > Testudines > Cheloniidae > Caretta > Caretta caretta. The sequence goes on from NC_134223.1 coordinate 1,215,571, forward strand.
AGGACCAAACCCCAAATTTTTGCCCCAATCTCTAAATGGCCCCCTCAAGGATTGAACTCACAACCCTGGGTTTAGCAGGCCAAGTCTCAAACCACTGAGCTATCCCCCCCCAAACTTGACTTGACTGAGGGGTCCTGGTTGTACCCACAACTGCTGTTTTGGACTGTGTTCCTGTTGTCCAATAAACCTTCTGTTTTACTGGCTGGCTGAGAGTCTCAGTGAATCCCAGGAAGAGGGGTGCAGGGCCTGGATTCCCCCACACTCCGTGACAGTCTCATGTTCCTGCTTTTGGGCCCTCCTTAGGCAGTGGGTTTGCTTTACGTTCCCCGACCCTTAGATCCAGTGAATCCTTCGGGATGGGGAGGGAATCCAGCTCTGTTGCAGGTGGCCTGCGGGATGGCTGTAGGTCACTGCAGTCCCCACATTGCTCCTGAGCAAGGGGGCAGCACCAGGGCCTTGCAGCGAAAGGGGGCAGGGATTTCCCCTGGTGCTGCAGGCTACTCAGAGCTGTTGCATACGGGCTCTCGGAGCTCTCAGGGCCCCACTTGGCAACAGGGGAGACAGAGCGCAGAGCTGGGAAGTGGCTTGTCCTTGGTCTTGCAGCACGTCAAAAACATGCCTTGGTCTTCTGGCTTCCAGGCCTGGGCCTTAGACACTGCTCCTGCTGCCTTCCAACCTTGCCCCTGGTAACGTCTCTTGGGGCGGGGAGCGAGTGTCACAAACTAGCATAAGAGGATTTAAGGGGCCACATGGGGTATGAAAAGCTTCAGTGCTGCAGTCCCAGGTCTCCGAGATGGGAAAGGCCCTGCTGAGGCCCGGGGGAGTCACAGCAAGACTCTTCCCCACAGGAGTGGTCAGGCCAGTCATTTTCCCTCCCCCGCGCCGCCGTGGCTCTCTTCTCCACAGGCTGCAGCAGCTCTCCGGTCAGCCTACTCACTGCCCCGCGTTCCTGCTCTCCTGCCTGTGCATTTCCATCCCCGGGATCTCAACGGGGGCATTCATGGGTTAAGGCTACGATTTTGTCGCTCGAGGCCGTTGCCCGTGACTGGAACCCTGCCGGGGCCCCGCTGGCTGCCAGCTCCAGTCCTGGCCCCGGGGGCTGAAGCCGAGAATGTCACAGAGGTCTCTGGAAGTCACGGGTTCCGTGACCTCTGTGACATAAACGTAGCCTTAATTAGTATTGATGGACTCATCTCTAGGGCCACAGCTTGGCAGGACACTTCCCAGTGCCCTCCCTGAGGACCGAGAGCCCAACTCTGCCCCCAGCACCCCCATGCAGCCCTTCCTCCTCTCTCGCTTACCCTCGGTGTAAATTAGGAGTAGCTGCACTGGCTCCATGCTAAGGTAGGGCGAGAAGACTCAGGCCCAGCTAGAACACGATGGGGAGGGGGAGCGGAAGCCTCGGAAGGAAAGCAGGGCCCCATCCTGCATCCCCAAGTCACAGTTCTGTGCAAGAGTCAGTTATGGAAACAGGCCTTACTACTCCCTGCCCTGTGCCTTGGCCACACCAGCCTGGGAAGGCTGCCCAGGGCACTGCACGGCTCTCTGGAGAGACAAAGCCAACTCTGGCGTTTCCAGCCCTGACGGGAGTTTGGTGACGGGTGTCGCTGACTTGACTAGCAGAGCTCTCTGACAACCTAGCAAACTTTCAGCCAGGGGACTTCTGAAACCCCAACTGCAGGATGCAATAGACGCAACAGATCTGATCTTTACGGGTTCCTGCTGCTGCCCGCACTGCAATGCCCAGCGCAAAGCTGAGCTGCACGGAGCTTGGCCGGCCGTGGGGGGACTGCGCATCGCAGCACGGTGTGGCTGTCTCACTCCAGGGCCATGGTGGGGCTAACAGGATGCCATGGTGCCCCCACCCCCCAGCCTAAGGGTGCCTTACAGGCAGGGCCAGTGCAAGGATATTTTGCGCCCTACGCGAAACTTCCACCTTGCAGCCCCCCTCCGGCCCGGGGAGCCCTGCGGCAGCTCCCCGCCTCCGCCCTGCGGCACCCCTCCGCCCCCCCTCCACCTGGGGAGCCCCCCCCGCGGCAGCTCCCCGCCCCAGCTCACCTCCACTCCGCCTTCCGCAGGCCGGTGCCACTCCACTTCTCCCGCCTCCCAGGCTTGCAGCGCCAATCAGCTGTTTGGCGCCGCAAGCCTGGGAGGGGAGGAGAATTAGAGCAGGGGCGGCATCTCAGGGGAGAAGGAGGAGCGGAGGTGAGCTGGGGTGGGGAGCAGTTCCCCTGTGCGCCCCCCCACCCCCCCTTACTTGCTGCGGGCAGCCCTCCCTGCACCCCCCTGCCCCAGCTCACCTCCACTCCACTGCCTCCCCTGAGCGCGCTTTTTGGCGCTCCCAACCACTTGGCGCCCTAGTGGTTGCACCGGCCTTGCTTACAGGACTAAGTCCTGTACCTGCCATACTTTGAACTCCTTGGAGCCCCAGGTTCAAGCCTTGCTAGGGTCAGCTCAGCTACCCCTCCTTTTGAGGTGACAAAATGGAGTCTCTTGAAAGTTTATCCCAGGGTGGTTTTCTAGGTAAAGCATCTGCTCTGAGGGCATGAGAATGCTCCCACAGAGCAGGAGTTGTAACCACCACAACCCCACTCTCTGCTACTTCAACAAAGGGAGATTGATATGAAAAGAAATTATTATTGGAGAGAGTTCCATTACATGGTGCCCAAAGCCATATTTTCCCCTAGCTCTGCTGTTGTGCAGGCTGCAGCAGGCTGTTGTCTGCCACCCTCCACCCTAGAGGTAGCTGAATTTCAGGGGTGCTGCATACATCCAGACCAGACCCAAACACCGGGTCCTTGCTCTAGCAGATTCTCCTTGACTTCGTTCACAGAACTGAGTGAAAACAAAATGAGAGCCCAGATTCTCCACTCACTGCAAATTGCAGCCCCTGGAGCCGCCCCCACATAGAACTGGGGTGAGCCAGTGGTGAGTCAGGCCAAGGACTCCATGACTGTGGTTTGTGAAGTGCTTGGGCAGGAAAAGTACAAAACCTGCTTTCAGCCCATGCTTTGGGGTGAGCGTCGTCCCCTCCTAGGCTGCCCGGGAGCTATTGCGGAAGGCAGGCTGACCACTAGCTTCACTTGGCACATTCTGAGGACCCTGCACAGGAGAGACACCAGATCAAACCCAGTCCCCGTCCATCCCCCGCACAATGGAGCCCAGCTACGCTCTTCTCTTTGCACTCTGCATCCCCAGGCTGGGACCTCACTGCAGGGGGACACACACTGTGTCTGGCTTCTCTCCACCAGACTCCTGGGATGTAATCCTGGCTCCCCGGACATCGACAGGCACACCCCAATCTCCAGATACCCAACAGCACCAGCCTGACTGTGAGGTGGCACCTTGTCAGCTTAGAAGCGACACTACTTTGGGGTGAGCAGAGCAGCAGGAAAGCATCGACACTGCTGGACGCTGAATAGATTTGGGAGACAGACATCCACTGAAATTCAGGATGGCAGAACAGGATTAAATCCATAGAGCCCTGGACTGCCCAAGGGGATGGGCTACTACAGGAACTGGCCATTAGGTGACACTTTTGCTCCAAGCAGAGCTCTTCAATTAACCACATTTCTAGTTTGAGAGAGGAAAGCGAAATCCTGATAAATATCAGAGCAGAGATGGGCCCATTCCCCAGCTCCAAACACCCGACCCAGTGCACACTAGACTCAGCTGAAATAACAGAGGGGATTCTGGGTAGGCCCCTGCTCCAATAGTAAAAATAATGCTTAGTGCTTGTGCTCTGCCAAGTACTGTGCTGAATGCACAGTCAGCGCACCCCCACTCCTCCGAGCAGCTGCGGGGATCCAACAAGATCGCAGCTGCAGTCATGCAAGCCCACCTTTGAGACCATTCTGTGCGGGGTCTGGTGCCAGCCTGAGACTCCGGACACCTGGATTCTAATCCTGGTTCTGCCACTGGACTGCTGGCTGACCGCTATCCCTTTGTCTGCCCTGTCCATTTAGATGGTGAGGTCTTTGGCTCAGGGCCTGTCTCTCACCCTGGCTGCAGAGCCCAGCACAATCGGGTCTCTGGCTGCTACTGGATTACAAGTACTGATAGTAACTTTTGCCTTTTTGCACCCTGTGATTCTGTGCCCCTCGAATGTCACACTCCATGAGGTGGCGTTCCCTTTAGCACTGAGAGCAAGAACGTGTTCTCAGGACTAAGCCGCCTGCCTTTGAGAGCGGCCTGGTTCAGAGCCACGTTTGTGAGACTCAGTGCTTAACATGAGAACAAGAACAGGGCCGTGCTCCTGATGGAATGGGAAAGACCCTGAATTTCCAGCACTCCTGCCTGTCGTCATGGCCTTTTCACAACTATTGCAAAACACACCTTGATCACTTGTGTAAGCAGAGTCAGGATGAGCTCCAGCCTGACATCTGGTGGTGAGGTGTGGCAAGTTGTGGAAAAGAACTTCAGGGGCTCATCTCATTTGCATAGGCACACCCACCCCGGCCCCTGCACTTCTAGGTCTAGCACTGAAGGGTCCAAGGTGCCCAGGACATCCTCTACCTGTGTGTCTCCACTGTCCAATAGCCTGCGTGTGTCATCACACGGGGGTCCCATCAGCGGCACAGGGGTGTCAGAAATGGGCCTAAATAATTCCGCCATGGGGTTTAGGACGGAAGAGGGGGAACTCTTGTTTGGTTCAGCTGATCGAGACTGAAATCTTGTCTCCATTCCAGGATATACCAGGGTTGTGTCTTCCTCCTCAGACTCGCTCTCGGATGTGCTGCATGGGGTAGGTTAGCTGCAGGGGGCCAGCTGTCCATGTTGGATGGTGGCTTTGGTATAGCACCTTTATCCTGCCCGGTTGCCCTGTTATAGCCCATCTCATAAGGGGTACTTACTAATTCCCCCACAGGGAGCAAAAGGTTTCTATGCACTGTCTTTATTTGCCCTGGACCCTCTTCAGGTTTGATCTTGTAGACCGGCAGGTCTCCCAGCTTTTCCATCACCAGGTAAGGTATTGCCTTCCATCTGTCAGCTACCTTGTGTTTGCCAGCAATACCCAAATTTCGCAGCAGGACTCTGTCCCCCGGCTGGAGCACCTGTGAACGCACTCTAGCATCATATCGATGTTTGTTGCGGTCTGCGTTCTTCCAAGCCACAGCGGCAGCTAAGTGATAAGCATCCCGCAGTTTTTCTCTTAGTCGGGATATATATTGCTGATGAGTTTCATAGCTATCTCCATCCTCTGATACACCAAAGCACAAGTCTATGGGTAATCTTGGTTCTCGCCCAAACATCAAGAGATATGGGGTGACTCCCGTAGCATTGTTCTTTGTGGCATTGTAGGCATGCACCAGAAATGCGACATGCTGGCTCCAGGTTGCCTTCTGCTCTGGTCGCAAAGTTCCCAACATATCTAATAGGGTTCAGTTGAACCTCTCTGGCTGAGGATCACTTTGGGGGTGATAAGGCATTGTCCTAGACTTTTTAATTCCTGCTATCTTCAGCACCTCCTTCAGAAGGTGAGTTCAAAATCCCGCCCCTGATCAGAGTGTATCCAAGCTGGGAATCCATAGACTGAGAAATATTTGTCCCACAATACTCGAGCGACGGTGGTGGCCCTCTGATCACGCGTGGGATATGCCTGTGCATATCATGTAAAATGGTCAGTCACTACTAGAATGTTCCCAACATTCCTCTTGTCCACCTCTACAGACAAGAAATCAACGCATACCAGTTCCAAAAGTTTGTTGCTGGTGATGTTCTTGAGATATGCAGCCCTCGTGGGCAGAGTTTTCCTTTGAACACATCGAGCGCAAGTCTCACATTTCGTGCGAACATCTTCAGCCATTCGGGGCCAATATAACCTACTACGAATAAGTTCCAGGGTCCCCTCCATCCCTAAATGCCCAAAGTCATCATGCAGGGCCCTCATGGCCAGGGCTCTGTATTCTTTTGGCAGTACTAGTTGTGCTCGTTGCTTTTGTAAAGGGTCGGTGGTCATTCGGTGTAGCACTCCCTGAATCAGTTTTAGTTTCTTCCATTCTCTCAATAGTAGTTTACCCTCCGGGTTAGGTGGGACAACCGCAACTGGGCTTCACCCCTCCCTTTTGGCAAGTAGTGTATCACGAATGTCAATATCTTGCAGCTGGGCTTCTTGCCAGTCAGCCGCACTGAGCATGGGCAAGGGAGATTGGTCTAATGCAGTTCACTGAAGCAGAAGGCATGGATTCAGGGGGCAGGCCCAAAGCTTCTGCAACACATCCCTGAAGGCTCTCACGGGCCTCTGGCTCTCGGCGACTCACACTGCAAATAGCTCTCACTCCATCCGTGGGTATCACAGCAACTTCTGGTGCCTGCGGATGCCTGGACAATGCATCTGCATCTACATTGCTTCTCCCTGATCGGTATTGAATGCTGAACTCATAGCTAGCCAAGGCGGCCACCCATCTCTGTCCTGTAGCATCCAGCTTAGCACTTGTTAACACATAAGTCAGTGGATTGTTGTCTGTCCACACCTGGAACTGAGCACCATACAAGTAGTCTCGAAATTTCTCAATGATAGCCCATTTCAAGGCCAAGAATTCTAGCTTGTGGGTGAGATAGCGAATTTCACTATCAGACAATCCTCGGCTGGCAAAGGCTACAGGTTTATGTTTGCCTTCCATTTCCTGGTACAGGACTGCTCCCAGACCCTCCAAACTGGCATTAGTATGCAGGATAAATGGTTTGCTTGGGTCAGCAAAAATTAGGACTGGAGCATGAGTTAGGCAAGTAATGATTTCTTGAAAAGCCCTTTCACATCTCTCATCCCACTGTGGCCCAAATGGTTCAAAGGGGCCATAGTGTCTCTGCACAGGAGGTTTTGGGGACCTCCCCTTATTCTTGGTCTTAGATTTGTTCTTGATGGACTGGTGTCCCCTGGTAAGATCATTCAGAGGCTTTACAATCGTAGCATAGTTTTTCACAAATCTGCGGTAGTAGCCACTAAATCCAAGAAAGGTCTTAAGTTCTCTGTAGTTACTTGGACACGGCCATGTAGTGATTGCTTCTATTTTATCGGGATCAGTACTCACACCCTCTTGGGACATGATGTGACCCACATACTTCACTGAGGTTCTGCAGAACTGGCATTTGTCAATTGAAAGCTTCAGACCATGATCCTCCAACCTATCAAGCACTTTAAGAAGTCTTTCTTCATGCTCCTCTAAGGTTCTTCCAAACACAATCAGGTCATCCAAATAAACTAACACTTGCAGTAAATTCATGTCCCCCCACAAATTTCTCCATGAGATGCTGAAAAGTGGCAGGTGCTACAGAAATCCCTTGGGGCATGCGTTGGAACTGATAAAACCCTAATGGGCAGATGAAGGCTGTCTTCTCCTTATCTTCTTCTCCCATAGGGATCTGGTAGTATCCACTTCGAAGATCCAACACAGAGAACCACTGGCTTCCCAGCAAACAATCTAAGGCATCTTGGACTCGAGGCATAGTGTACTGTCGACCACAGTACGGCTGTTTAGGGTGCGGTAGTCAATACACATCCGGATTTTCCCATTCTTTTTACGGACTACCAAAATGGGTGAGGCGTATGGGCTGCGGGACTCTGTAATGATGCCATTTGCAGCCAGCTCCTGAAGATGATGTCGCACATCTTCCATCTCAGAGAGAGCAATCTTCCTAGATCTCTCCCTGAAAGGTCGAGAGTCATGTAGTCTGATATTGTGCTCTACTCCTTTTGCACATCCCACATCCCACTCATGCAGTGAGAACACCTTGGATCTTTCACAAAGTTCCTTTCTCAGGCGATCTTTCCACTCCTCGGACACTGGTGAATCTCCAAAGTCAAACTTTGCTGGGTCTATTGTCGGAACTTGAGTTTCACACTGGGGTTTTACAATCGACTCAGGCTCAAAGAGGTCTGCTATCTTGTGTCCTTGCTTCACAACAACATCACGACTCGTTTAATTAGCAATCAGTATAGTCACCTCTTCCTGGGCTTCAGCAGGTAGGGTTATGACTCCACTGGGGACCAGCACTCCTTCAGGGAGCCCTGCCTCGGTCAGCTGCTCTACCACTGCTAATGTTCTCTTACTGCCTTTCAGGCAGGTACTCATGACAATCACCTCCTTTTCTGTCATTGCAGGCACCACTAAGGGGACCGGGCCTGCATACCTCAATGCTCCCACCGGCAAATCAGGCATCACTCTTTTTGTGTCCTCAATTTTTCTGTAGGCTGCAGCACAATGTGTGTGTATCACCAAGGTATTCAGGTATTGGTCCCCTGCTTGCTGTCTGCAGTAATCTGCAAGTACCTTAAAGAGGCTGGAGTTGGTCCCTATTAGCACAGACACATCAGAGACACCTTTAGGGTCAAGGCATATTAAAGCTGCAGTGTCCACCTCCTGTCTTACCCCAGCGATCTCTTCTGGGAATTCCAGGTGTACAATGACATACCCCCGATACGGGTATTCATCCATGCTGAGGCCACACAGGCCAAGCCCTGTCAAGGGCTGTATAGGCAGATGCCTAAGCATCTGCTGGTAGGAAGACTGGAATATGATAGTCACTTGGGATCCCGTGTCAAGCACTGCTCTACATTCTGTCCCTTCAACCTTTACAGTGACCTCCGCTCGAGGTCCTATCAATCCTGGTGGGATTCAGGGGGCATGGTTCTTTGCAGGGGAGCATCCAAACCCTGCAGGCCTAGGTGGCTCCCTTCCCAGGCCCTGGGGCCGTTTCCCGACTTTCCCCAGGTGGTCCTCAGCTTTTGATATACGAGCGGGGGATTCTCTGCATTCTGACACCTGGCAGCAATGTGCCCACCCTGGCCACACCGGTAGCAGAAGAAGGATTGCCCTTTCCCGTGTTGCCGGGGTGGGGCAGAGGTTCTAAATGTAGTCTTCTGGACCGTGGTAACGGGGGGTTCCTTGTACCCTGAAGTCTTTGCTGAATCGATGGTATTCTCTAGTTCAGCCACTTTCTGTGTCAGGACCTGCACTCGTTGAATAAGTTGCTCTTGAGGATTCACCATCAGCGCCTTGGGCATTCGTATGGATGTTGTGGCAGTTGCCTGGTGTGGCTGAACCTCCCAAACCTCACCAGCTGCCTGCCTCTCTTCCTCCTCTCGGACCTCTTTTATCAGCCGAGAGTAACCCGGTGGATTGTTTTGGCACTCCCTTAATCGAAGGTGGAGAAGGATTGGGTTCTGATATTGAATTCCCCTCACGATCTGAGCCAATCTAGTCCAGTCCATTTGCTCAACCGCTACTGCTCCCCTCATGATGGCTCTCCGTAATAATTTCTCCAACCTCTGGATATAGGCAGAAACTTTCTCTCCCTTTTGTTGCCTGGCATTGAGGAACTTGCAATAAACATCTTCTGCGCCCTCGGTTCTCCCAAAGGCATGATCAAGGGCCTCTAGTCAGTCCTTTACCTTGACCCCAGGGTTACTGAGCTTCAGGGTGTGAATCACATCTACGGCTGGCCCCCTGAGTCACTCTACTAGTCGCCTTCTCTTTTCAGCATCAGGTACTGCCCACTCCTGCAGCATTTCAGTGGTGTGTTCCAGCCAGGGTTCAAATACTTCCTCCCCAGGTATTGGGGTGGGACCCCCGTGTGATGACACACACAGGTTATTGGACAGTGGAGATACACAGGTAGAGGATGTCCTAGGCACCTTGGACCCTCCAGTGCTAGAACTAGAGGTGCAGGGGCCTACGCCAGTAGACGAAGGACCCTCGAATGAAACCTCTCCGCCTGTCACTCAAGAGGATGCTCCCCCTACCACGACAACAGAGATTCTCAATAGATGAGACAGGGTAATAAGACCATTAAAACGGTTAACTTATGATGCACCTGGGGTGACTAGTGAGGAGCCAATACATTTAGCACACAGGTTTGTGGAAGCTAAAGTGGGCTTCCTGAGGCCCTTTGGAGGAAACCAATGAGTTGGTATAAAGGGAGTGTGATTTGTCGGGATGACAAATTCTCAGCTGTGGGGAGGATGCAAGCAGACTCAGGATGAGCTCCACCCTGACGTCGGGTGGTGAGGTGTGGCAAGTTGTGGAAAAGAACTTCAGGGGCTGATCTCATTTGCATAGGCACACCCACCCCGCCTAGAATGAGGCCAGAGCTGCCCAAATGGTGACTTTGGCTGCTGTGGGATCCCCAGTGTCTCTGTTGTTGGGGCAGGAAGAATAAAATTGTTATTACCATGATTATGGGAATCAAGGACAGTGGAACTGTACTTGGCCTTTTGTATGATGGAGGGACTCACCATCAACTAAGTAGCACTCGCTAGGCAAGGGACAAGGGTTCCAAAACTCTGTGAATTGGGAGAGGTCTGGGACAGGCTAGGCACTTGGGATCTCTGTAATGAGTGTGTGCTGTGGATCTGCAGGATTGGTAGATGCTACGCATGGCTCATGCGGTGCCTCATGGTCTCGGACACCATCTGATGGTCCAGGGACATCTACATCGAGCACATCACCGGCTATCAACAGCACCAGGAGGAGTGAGCCGGTATGACATTGTGCACCCACTGAGGGAAAGGGACTGAGAGGCTTTCCCCATTGGACCTTATGAACTGGAACCATAAACCCACTGAACATTAAATCCCACCAAATGAGGGTAGACCCATCCCCACCATCGTATCCACTCACTATACTCTGCACCTGAACATAGCTGTTATGTGGATAACTTACCCCCATAGCTCAATGTCTGTACTCTGACTGGTTAAACTTTTACCCCCAGTCGGGGAGATTGCAGATTATTATGTAATCCCTACTCCACCAGCTCCTAAATCGAATTTCGCACCCCTTGATAATCTGTACCTTATCCCCTGACAACCAGAAACTTCTATGCTTGAACGCTGTACCGTTTCTTATTTCAACATTATCTTAATAAAAGTATTAAATCTGGTGATGTGGGCCCCTTTGTGAGGGCCTGAAACACCAATTGCACCTCTGTCTCTCTCCACTGTGGAATGTCAGAGCTAATTTTGGGTCTATTAAGAGTCTAGCTACAGGCACTGAGCTGAATTCACTTTGGCCTTATGGTGCACCAGCACTAAGGCTCCCACTACTATGAGCTGAAATCACTGAGCACTGTGCCAGGTAGTGGGGAGCCGGAGGATCTAGAGTGCAGCGGTGCTGTTCGTGGATAGGCGTGCGGCGTGGAGCCGTTCGTGAGAGAGCGGGGCGGAGCGGAGCCGTTTGTGAGACAGCGACCAGAGCGGAGGTGTTTGTGAGACGGCAAGCGGAGCGGAGCCCTGTGGGGCAGTCAGCTTCAGGTCACGTGAGGTGCCCCTTACCTCTTTCCCCCGCCCCCCCCACAGGCACATTTTAGCCAGACTGGGGAGTAACACTCTGCAGATGAACTTTTGAACTCTGGGGCTGGACTTTTTGGACTTTGGGTGATTTTTGGATTGCTGGACTCAAGAGACGTTTGGGTTCTGGGACTCAAGAACCCGAGGGAAAGGACGTGGCCCAATTTGCTGGGGTGGGTCTTTGCTCGTGGTTTGGTTGATGAACACTCGTGGTGGTGTTTCCCCAATTTAATGCTGATGGCGTTTACCTCATGTTATTAAAGATTCTCGGCTACACCGGGACTCTGTGCTTGCGAGAGGGGAAGTATTGCCTCCTTGAGGCGCCCAGGGGGTGTGTAAGATTTTCCCAGGTCACTGGGTGGGGGCTCGAGCCAGTTTTGCGTTTGCTTTGATGAGAGGGAACCCCTGTGTACTGAACCCTGCCCTTGCTGCTATCAACTCGGCCTGGCAGAAGGGTTACACTTGAGTTACAGAAGCAACTTCATTACTAGCAGCAGCACTATGTTGTTATCCTCTGGAGCAGCTGCTAGAAAGGAATGGCACACAGTTCCCAAGCACTGGAAAGTGTCAAGCCAGGCTTCCAGTGTGCATCTACCACAGTCTAACGCTCCAGAGCAAGGCTGGCTGAATGGAATGAGATGTGGCCATGAGTGGATGGCTAAGGGGAAGAGTTCAGAGGGGAACATTTTCACCAGTGCCTTAAGTTAGGAACCTAAGTCCCATTGCCTTTCAATCTTCAGTTCCTAAGGCCTGCTCCTCAAAGATTTTAGGCACCTAACGCCTATTGATCTCAAAGGGAGTTAGACACCTAACCTGTGTAAGTGCTTTTGAAAATCCCAATAGGCTCCTAAATGCCTTCAACAATCTTCAGAAAAATTAATTCAAAATCATTATTGACAACTTGATATGGAGCCTCAGTGGAACATTCCCAACCTCCCAAGGTCATTTGCCTTGGCCATGCTAGTCTGAACCCCACGGGCACTGCCATCCAGTGTGTGCCGCACTGCCACACCAAGCATGCTGAGTGCACACGTGGAGCTGTGTGTGTACAATGTGTGTGCTGCAAGTGAGAGAGAGCGAGAGAGCGCGAGACAGCTCGTGCGCTCGCTTCTTGGGAATGTCTAAATACATCCCTCTGTGTGTTTCTCACAACAAGGAACGCAGTGTGGAACCCTGAATCCAGATTTCCCCACGTTTGAAGGGATCTGATTTGAAACCCTAGTTAATCTGTATCGTATAAAAACCTGCCTCCATGGTTTTTATTCACACTTATATCCAAATTAGACGCCTGTTTCAATTCCAATCCAGAGGCTTCTAAAATCTTGCATGGTTTGGATGCCATCAGCCCAAAGCCAACTTCTGCTCCTGCCTCAGCCTCCAACCCAAACCCTGGTCCTGCCTGACCAGAAGCCCAAACGCTGGCCTAAATCCCCAGTGGGTGTGACTAGTACACCACCTCCCTGGCCTTGGCTAGTCCCCCCAGAGTTTGCCTTGCCGGTGCGAAATGGGGTCGGCTTTCCTCACATTCTGACTTGCATGAACATGTCCATTACAATCAGTATTTTTGCTGCACAGCGGGCCGGCCGAGCTGAGACACCAGGACATGTGTGTTTCCTGGTAGACATCCCTGAAGTTAGACATGTTACTCCCTTCCGATCCCCACGCTGGTCAATTTCCCCACTAGCCATTGTCTTCTGTGCACTGATGGGAAATACCTTTATTAATGCCATTCTGGGACCAATGTCAGTGGGTGGAGGGGAAAGCTCCTTCCCCTGTGCACCCCCTACACTGAGTCCTGGGTACAGGGCGATATCCGGCTTATTCTGGGGGGGTCATTTCATCTGCTGTAATAACTGGGTTTTAATCAAATCAGCCTGAAGAGCTCCTGTGGAGGGAGCAATTCCAGTTAGGCCAGCGCTGTCTGATTAGTGTGCACATGCACAGCCCCATGGCAGTAACATGCTGCTGCTAGTGTGACTTGGGCTTAGCCAGTGGAGCAAAACCAAAGTCTTCTCTGCTAGGTTCCTTTTGCTGCCATGACTTCACTGTAGGACCAGTCATGATTTCCCCTGCCGTCCTGCTTCTTCAGCACAAAGCCACTAGACCATCACTGGACGGCTGTGCCTGTAGAATTCAGTCCCCATCTCTCCCAGTACAAGATGTTCTCCCAGTATTCTGAATGCAGGGCAATGGATCTGCACAGGGCAGGCCATCAAATGGACCTGCTTTGGGAGAGGGAGGATCTGAGCAGAATGACTCTGCACATTCCCCACAAGCAGCTCCTCTGAAGCTTCCCCAGATAACACCTGAAGCTTCAGTCAGAGACCAGTGGGGTCTTCACAACACAATGCAATACAGAGCATCAGCCTGGGGACGGGAGGGTGGTACAGCACCGAGCAAGGTCTTGCCGGCATCGCTTCTCTACAATTTCACTTCCAGTTTTTACCCATCTGAGTGTCTCTTACACAACACTGTGTATACATTACTGGGTGTCAAAGGGGGACGGGGGCAGGGTAAGAGAACATGTGAGCAAATCCTCAAAGTTAAGGATGTTGCCTCAGTCTGTGTTGACTCTGCCATGCTGTTCAGCCCAGATGGCTGATGACAGATGGGGGAGGGATAGCTCAGTGGTTTGAGCATTGGCCTGCTAAACCCAGGGTTGTGAGTTCAATCCTTGAGGGGGCCATTTAGGGATCTGGGGCAAAAATTGGGGATTGGTCCTGCTTTGAGCAGGGGGTTGGACTAGATGACCTCCTGAGGTCCCTTCCAACCCTGATATTCTATGATTCTATGACTCACAGTTTAAGGCCAGAAGGGACCATCATGATCGTCTAGTCCGATCTCCTGCACCTCACAGGCCACAGAACCTCACCCACCCACTCCTGTAACAGACCCTAGGCCCGGACTTAGTTACTGACGTCCTCAAACCATGATGTAAAGACTTCAAGTTACAGGGAATCCACCATTTATTGAGCTGGCCATGTGGCTGATCTCTTGGGATTAGAAGAAATCTTTGTTTGATTAAATTGGTTTTAAATGACCACACATCATATAGTCTAGTGTCTGGGTGGTGAAATAAGGTCTGGGATACCTAAGGAGACTGCATTTCTGACTTCTTGTGAACCAGTGTGGGGAGACAGACGTTTACTTTATTACTAATGGAAGAATAACCACCAGTTTGCAGTGGGTCTGCCCCATTTCTCCGCAGTTTGTCCTGAATCTGGTTTTCTTAGCTATGACCCACTGGATCTGATCACACTTGCCAAGCTTTGACACTGGTGCAGCCCCAGTTGCTCCAGGGAAGGTACTCCAAAAGAAGCATCCACCCCACAGGAAGCCTCCAAGGGTTATCTGCTGCTGTCATAAATATAAAGGGAAGGGTAAACACCTTTAAAATCCCTCCTGGCCAGAGGAAAAACCCTTTCACCTGTAAAGGGTTAAGAAGCTAGGAAAACCTCGCTGGCACCTGAACAAAATGACCAATGAGGAGACAAGATACTTTCAAAAACTGGGGGGAGGGAGAAACAAAGCCTCTCTCTCTGTCGGGGTGATGCTTTTGCCGGGGACAGAACAGGAATGGAGTCTTAGAACTTAGTAAGTAATCTAGCTAGATATGTGTTAGATTCTGTTTGTTTAAATGGCTTAGAGAATAAGCTGTGCTGAATGGAATGGATATTCCTGTTTTTGTGTCTTTTTGTAACTTAAGGTTTTGCCTAGAGGGATTCTCTATGTTTTGAATCTAATTATCCTGTAAGGTATTTACCATCCTAATTTTACAGAGGTGATTCTTTTTACTTTTTTTTCTATTAAAATTCTTCTTTTAAGAAACTGAATGCTTTTTCATTGTTCTTAAGATCCAAGGGTTTGGGTCTGTGGTCACCTCTGCAAATTGGTGAGGATTTTTATCAAAGCTTCCCCAGGAAAGGGGGTGTAAGATTTGGGAGGATTTTGGGGGGAAAGATGTTTCCAAACGGACTCGTTTCTGGTAACTGGTGTTAGACGTTTGGTGGTGGCAGCAAAAGTCCAAGGGCAAAAGGTAAAATAGTTTGTACCTTGGGGAAGTTTTAACCTAAGCTGGTAAAAGTAAGCTTAGGAGGTTTTCATGCAGGTCCCCTATCTGTACCCTAGAGTTCGGAGTGGGGAAGGAACCTTGACAGCTGCATTACTATCTATTGTTTTTTTTGAACTTCCCCGGTCCTGTCCTATCCAGTGCTGCCCCAAGTAATCACTCCTGCTACCAGTGCTGCTCCTGTCTGCTGCTCTGTGCTAGGATCCTATCCCAGTGAGTGAAACCTTGTTAATCAAACTCAGTTAACCCCAAAGTTCCCATTTGCTAAAGCCAGGGCCTTGCTTCCCGTCTCCTTAGAACATACTTGAGCAGCCATCAAATCAACTAGCAAGGACCAGTGCAATCAACAGCTGATTTGCTGGCAAAACAATCCTGGCTCCGAGCTGAAAGCAGAGGCCTCATTGCGGGTGAACCTGATAAGATCTGCCAGTGCCCACAGGACTTTGTGTGTGTGCGGGCGCACGAGTGCGCACAAAGGCCGCTTGCAGGGAAAGCTACATAACTCTTACTGGCGGGCTGTAGAGTCAGTACAAGGCAACACACATTCCTGCATGGGCAGCTCGGCCCCAGTGTGAAAACAGTCCCTGTTGTCAAGTATCAGGGGGTAGCTGTGTTAGTCTGTATCCACAAAAACAACAAGGAGTCCGGTGGCACCTTAAAGACTAACAGATTTATTTGGGCATAAGTTTTCGTGGGCTAGAACCCACTTCATCGGATGCATGCAATGAGAATTACAGATGCAGGCGTTATATACTGACACATGAAGAGAAGAGAGTTACCTGACAAGTGGAGAACAAGTGTTGAAAGGGTCAATTTGATCAGGGTGGATGTGGTCCACTCCCAATAAAAGATGAGGAGGTGAGAGGCAAAGCTGCTTTTGTAATGAGCCAGGCCACTCCCAGTCCCTATTCAAGCCCAAATTAGTGGTGTTAAATTTGCAAATGAATTTTAGTTCTGCTGTTTCTCTTTGAAGTCTGTTTCTGAAGTTTTTTTGTTCGAGTATAGCATGCCCAAATAAATCTGTTAGTCTTTAAGTGCCACTGAACTCCTTGTGGTCCCTGTTGTGTTTCCTGGCCAGGGGCATGGGGAGGAGAGGGACTCAGCGTGACAATCTCCATGGTAATACCCAGAATGAGCACTGGGAGCCAAAACTGTCCTGCCTCCTCCGGGGCTGCAGCTCCTGGGAGGCAGAGCCAGAATCCAGCTCCTGAGCCTGCTCCCCAGCCTGTCTGCTGAGCGCAGGCACCTGGGCTGTCAAAGCTCCAGCAGCAAGTTATGCCCAGTCTCAGCTCTCTTTCCTTCCCTCTCTCTCCCTTTCCTTACTGTTTTCTCTCTCCCTTTCTCTGGGTTTCCTTTTTTTTCCTCCTCTCTGATCTATTCCTGGGCATTTCTCCATTCCTTGTGGGATTTCGGCCTCTGCTGCCCACTCCGGATCAGGGACAAAGTCCCTGATCCGGGTGCAAGTTACTCTTGGCAGCCCCTTTCTAACACAAGGAAGAGCAAACCCCTGAGTCAAATGTAGATGAGAGGGGGAGGGGTTGCGGCAAGGAAGTACAGCATTTGCCCATCACAGTCCAAACCTCCCACCCCATTCCTCAGCTAATTGCTAAGAGCAGCCCATCCCAAAGTGTGATTACACAGAGAGAGGTTACCTGGTACCCTGCAGCCGGGAATGCAGTTGGGACATGGATGGAGCACTAAGTCAGGTTTTCTAATCCTTTTCTCATTTTTGATGCTCTCCTCTGGACTCCCTCCAATTTGTCCACATCTTTCCTAAAGCGCGATGCTCAGAACCCGACAGAGTCCTCCAGCAGAGGCCTCACTAGTGCCGAGTAGAGCGGGACAATTACCTCTTGTGTCTTACATACAACAGTCCTATTAAAACAGCTCACAATATTCGTCTTTTTTACAACCGCAGCACATTGTTGACTCATATTCAATTTGTGATGCACCAACCCCCAGATCCTTTTCAGCAGTACCACTGCCTAGCCTTGTTACGCCCCATTGTGTAGCAGTATTTTGCACTAGTCTTGATTGAATTTCACCTTGTTGATTTCAGATCAATTCTCTAATTTGTCAAGGTTGTTTCGAATTCTAACCCTGTCCTGCAGAGGGCTTTTGTTCTGTTTGTACAGCCCCTGACACATGGAGTCCTGGTTCCTGACAGGGGCTCCTGTCTGTTACCACAACACAAATAAATCACAATGATAGCCCATCCCCAACCTCACAGCCACCCCACCACCCCTCCAGGTCACCATCTTTGAAGTAATATTTTAAACTTCTGTTTTTAAGATTTGGAATTCCTCAGCTCGGAGGACAGTTCTGCAAGCAATGAAATACAGGAGTGGGAGAACCCAGCCCAGCCCTCCCCACTGAGGACAATGAAGGACAAAGCAAGGGGCTCTACCTTTCATGCTTCCTCCTCTTCCTGGCTCGGTACAGCAAGCCGATGAACATAGCCAAAGCACGCAGCTTCATTTTCTTGGAGGGCATACTGGCCTCTTGTCTTAGGGACACAGCATGAGGCTAGCACTCTGGAGTCACTCCTGCAAGCCAGCTGGCCAGGTGTGGGACCATCCTCAGCCCCTTCCCTTCTCTCCCACCCCAGGAGAGACTGCCCAAGGCAGGAACCGTCAGCAAAAGTGGATCTCCCTGTGCAGCGACCTACCAACTGGCTCGTTGCTTAGATGTGCCTGTTCTGAGACTCTGGCAAATTTCCTCTCTGTGCACGTTGGTGAACTTCCCCTTTGTTGCCCCAGCCCACATGGCTGCTGCAGAGATCCAGGTGAGCAGCAGAGACACAAAGGGAAGGTCTCCCTCTTCTGCTTTAGCATTTGCCAGGTGAGGCCACCTGCTACTCTGGAGTGCTCCTGCTCCGCAAACTGCAAGCTGCCAGGAGACCCCAACCCCTCCCTGGGGCGGTGGGGTGTGGGAGGTTAGCGAGTCTCCATTAACTCTCCCCAGCTGTCTCTCTGGGGCGTGATGACCCTGGAGTTGGATCACCACAGGAGACAGTGCATGGAAACCACCCCCTCACCGTCATCTGCTCCCAGCTGCTCGCCACATGCAATCAGGCTGTGCTGTGCCAGAGAAAGCCCCCTCCAGGTTCACTGCACCACACACCAGGGCCCTGCCACCCCGCTTTGTGCCATCCTGAGCCCAGCTGGAGGCTCGTTCTGCTGGAGAAGGTTGAACAGTCTCCGGGACTGAGCTGCTAGCGCTGGCTGAGAGCAGATGCTGTGCTGAGCTGTGGGCCGTGCAGGAGTTCAGCACTGGGGGGGTCCGCGGGAGGCTCTGCGGAGACTCTCTCCTAAGGGGGACTGAGTCATCTATCTGCCGCCCCGACCGGGAAAACCGAGAAGTCTGCTGCTTGCCAGGAGCTAGGATTCACAATGTGACGGAGAGACTGCCGAGACTCATCAAGCCCTCGGATCACTACCCCTTCCTGCTTCTCCACGTGGGCACCAATGATACTGCCAAGAATGACCTTGAGCGGATCACTGTGGACTACGTGGCTCTGGGAAGAAGGATAAAGGAGTTTGAGGCGCTAGTGGTCTTCTTGTCCATCCTCCCTGTGGAAGGAAAAGGCCTTGGTAGAGACTGTTGAATCATGGAAGTCAACGAATGGCTACACAGGTGGTGTTGGAGAGAAGGCTTTGGATTCTTCGACCATGGGATGGTGTTCCAAGAAGGAGAGGTGCTCTGCAGAGACGGGCTCCACCAAACAAAGAGAGGGAAGAGCATCTTCGCAAGCAGGCTGGCTAACCTAGTGAGCAGGGCTTTAAATTAGGTTCACCGGGGGAAGGAGACCAAAGCCCTCAGGTAAGTGGGAAAGTGGGATACCAGGAGGAAGCAAGAGCAGGAGCTTGTGAGAGGGCAGGGCTCCTGCCTCATATTGAGAAAGAAGGACGATCAGCGAGTTATCTCAAGTGCCTATACACAAATGCAAGAAGCCTGGGAAAGAAGCAGGGAGAACTGGAAGTCCTGGCACAGTCAAGGAATTATAATGTGATTGGAATAACAGAGACTTGGTGGGATAACTCACATGACTGGAGTACTGTCATGGATGGTTATAAACTGTTCAGGAAGGACAGGCAGGGCAGAAAAGTTGGGGGAGTTGCACTGTATGTAAGGGAGCAGTATGACTGCTCAGATCTCAAGTATGAAACTGCAGAAAAACCTGAGAGTCTCTGAATTAAGTTTAGAAGCGTGAGCAACAAGGGTGATGTCATGGTGGGAGTTTGCTAGAGACCACCGGACCAGAGGGATGAAGTGGACGAGGCTTTCTTCTGGCAACTCACAGAAGTTACTAGATTGCAGGCCCTGGTTCTCATGGGAGACTTCAATCACCCTGATATCTGCTGAGAGAGCAATATAGTGGTGCACAGACAATCCAAGAAGTTTTTGGAAAGCGTAGGGGACAATTTTCTGGTGCAAGTGCTGGAGGAACCAACTAGGGGCAGAGCTCTTAGAATCATAGAATCATAGAATATAAGGGTTGGAAGGGACCCCAGAAGGTCATCTAGTCCAACCCCCTGCTCGAAGCAGGACCAATTCCCAGTTAAATCATCCCAGCCAGGGCTTTGTCAAGCCTGACCTTAAAAACCTCTAAGGAAGGAGATTCTACCACCTCCCTAGGTAACGCATTCCAGTGTTTCACCACCCTCATAGTGAAAAAGTTTTTCCTAATATCCAATCTAAACCTCCCCCACTGCAGCTTGAGACCATTACTCCTCGTTCTGTCATATGATACCATTGAGAACAGTCTAGAGCCATCCTCTTTGGAACCCCCTTTCAGGTAGTTGAAAGCAGCTATCAAATCCCCCCTCATTCTTCTCTTCTGCAGGCTAAACAATCCCAGCTCCCTCACCCTCTCCTCATAACTCATGTGTTCCAGACCCCTAATCATTTTTGTTGCCCTTCGCTGGACTCTCTCCAATTTATCCACATCCTTCTTGAAGTGTGGGGCCCAAAACTGGACACAGTACTCCAGATGAGGCCTCACCAATGTCGAATAGAGGGGAACGATCACGTCCCTCGATCTGCTCGCTATGCCCCTACTTATACATCCCAAAATGCCATTGGCCTTCTTGGCAACAAGGGCACACTGCTGACTCATATCCAGCTTCTCGTCCACTGTCACCCCTAGGTCCTTTTCCGCAGAACTGCTGCCTAGCCATTCGGCCCCTAGTCTGTAGCTGTGCATTGGGTTCTTCCGTCCTAAGTGCAGGACCCTGCACTTATCCTTATTGAACCTCATCAGATTTCTTTTGGCCCAATCCTCCAATTTGTCTAGGTCCTTCTGTATCCTATCCCTCCCCTCCAGCGTATCTACCACTCCTCCCAGTTTAGTATCATCCGCAAATTTGCTGAGAGTGCAATCCACACCATCCTCCAGATCATTTATGAAGATATTGAACAAAACCGGCCCCAGGACCGACCCTTGGGGCACTCCACTTGATACCGGCTGCCAACTAGACATGGAGCCATTGATCACTACCCGTTGAGCCCGACAATCTAGCCAGCTTTCTACCCACCTTGTAGTGCATTCATCCAGCCCATACTTCCTTAACTTGCTGACAAGAATACTGTGGGAGACCGTGTCAAAAGCTTTGCTAAAGTCAAGAAACAATACATCCACTGCTTTCCCTTCATCCACAGAACCAGTAATCTCATCATAGAAGGCGATTAGATTAGTCAGGCATGACCTTCCCTTGGTGAATCCATGCTGGCTGTTCCTGATCACTTTCCTCTCATGCAAGTGCTTCAGGATTGATTCTTTGAGGACCTGCTCCATGATTTTTCCAGGGACTGAAGTGAGGCTGACTGGCCTGTAGTTCCCAGGATCCTCCTTCTTCCCTTTTTTAAAGATTGGCACTACATTAGCCTTTTTCCAGTCATCCGGGACTTCCCCGGTTCGCCACGAGTTTTCAAAGATAATGGCCAATGGCTCTGCAATCACAGCCGCCAGTTCCTTCAGCACTCTCGGATGCAACTCGTCCGGCCCCATGGACTTGTGCACGTCCAGCTTTTCTAAATAGTCCCTAACCACCTCTATCTCCACAGAGGGCTGGCCATCTCTTCCCCATTTTGTGATGCCCAGCGTAGCAGTCTGGGAGCTGACCTTGTTAGTGAAAACAGAGGCAAAAAAAGCATTGAGTACATTAGCTTTTTCCACATCCTCTGTCACTAGTTTGCCTCCCTCATTCAGTAAGGGGCCCACACATTCCTTGGCTTTCTTCTTGTTGCCAACATACCTGAAGAAACCCTTCTTGTTACTCTTGACATCTCTGGCTAGCTGCAGCTCCAGGTGCGATTTGGCCCTCCTGATAACATTCCTACATGCCCGAGCAATATTTTTATACTCTTCCCTGGTCATATGTCCAACCTTCCACTTCTTGTAAGCTTCTTTTTTATGTTTAAGATCCGCTAGGATTTCACCATTAAGCCAAGCTGGTCGCCTGCCATATTTACTATTCTTTCGACTCATCGGGATGGTTTGTCCCTGTAACCTCAACAGGGATTCCTTGAAATACAGCCAGCTCTCCTGGACTCCTTTCCCCTTCAAGTTAGTCCCCCAGGGGATCCTGGCCATCCGTTCCCTGAGGGAGTCGAAGTCTGCTTTCCTGAAGTCCAGGGTCCGTATCCTGCTGCTTACCTTTCTTCCCTGTGTCAGGATCCTGAACTCAACCAACTCATGGTCACTGCCTCCCAGATTCCCATCCACTTTTGCTTCCCCCACTAATTCTACCCGGTTTGTGAGCAGCAGGTCAAGAAAAGCACCCCCCCTAGTTGGCTCCTCTAGCACTTGCGCCAGGAAATTGTCCCCTACGCTTTCCAAAAACTTCCTGGATTGTCTATGCACCGCTGTATTGCTCTCCCAGCAGATATCAGGAAAATTAAAGTCACCCATGAGAATCAGGGCATGCGATCCAGTAGCTTCCGTGAGCTGCCGGAAGAAAGCCTCATCTACCTCATCCCCCTGGTCCGGTGGTCTATAGCAGACTCCCACCACTACATCACTCTTGTTGCACACACTTCTAAACTTAATCCAGAGACACTCAGGTTTTTCTGCAGTTTCATACCGGAGCTCTGAGCAGTCATACTGCTCCCTTACATACAGTGCTACTCCCCCACCTTTTCTGCCCTGCCTGTCCTTCCTGAACAGTTTATATCCATCCATGACAGTACTCCAGTCATGTGAGTTATCCCACCAAGTCTCTGTTATTCCGATCACGTCATAGTTCTTTGACATCACCAGGACCTCCAGTTCTCTCTTCTTGACCTGCTGCTCACAAACTGGGAAGAATTAGTAGGGGAAGCAAAAGTGGATGGGAACCTGGGAGGCAGTGACCATGAGATGGTCGAGTTCAGGATCGTGACACAGGGAAGAAAGGAGAGCCGCAGAACACGGACCCTGGACTTCAGAAAAGAAGACTTTGACTCCCTCAGGGAACTGAGGGGCAGGATCCCCTGGGAGAATAACAGGAGGGGGAAAGGAGTCCAGGAGAGTTGGCTGTATTTTAAAGAATCTTTATTGAGGTTACAGGGACAAACCATCCTGATGTGTAGAAAGAATAGTAAATATGGCAGGTGACCAGCTTGGCTTAACAGTGAAATCCTTGCTGATCTTGAACACAAAAAAGAAGCTTACAAGAAGTGGAAGATTGGACAAATGACCAGGGAAGAGTATAAAAATATTGCTCAGGGATGCAGGAGTGAAATCAGGCAAATCACACCTGGAGTCGCAGCTAGCAAGAGATGTTAAGAGTAACAAGAAGGGTTTCTTCAGGTATGTTAGCAACAAGAAGAAAGTCAAGGAAAGTGTGGGCCCCTTACTGAAGGAGGGAGGCAACCTAATGACAGAGGATGTGGAAAAAGCTAATGTACTCAATGTTTTTTTTGCCTCTGTCTTCACTAACAAGGTCAGCTCTCAGACTACTGCACTGGGCAGCACAGCATGGGGAAGAGGTGACCAGCCCTCTGTGCAGAAAGAAGTGGTTCAGGACTATTTAGAAAAGCTGGACGAGCACAAGTCCATGGGGCCAGATGCGCTGCATCTGAGAGTGCTAAAGGAGTTGGCGGATGTGATTGCAGAGCCATTGGCCATTATCTTTGAAAACTCATGGCGATCCGAGGAAGTCCTGGACGACTGGAAAAAGGGTAATGTAGCGCCCATCTTTAAAAAAGGGAAGAAGGAGGATCCTGGGAACTACAGGCCAGTCAGCCTCACCTCAGTCCCTGGAAAAATCATGGAGCAGGTCCTCAAGGAATCAATTCTGAAGCACTTAGAGGGGAGGAAAGTGATCAGGAACAGTCAGCATGGATTCACCTAATTGCCTTATATGACGAGGTAACTGGCTCTGTGGATGAGGGGAAAGCGGTGGACGTGTTGTTCCTTGACTTTAGCAAAGCTTTTGATACGGTCTCCCACAGTATTCTTGCCAGCAAGTTAAAGAAGTATGGGCTGGATGAATGGACTATAAGGTGGATAGAAAGTTGGCTAGATTGTCAGGCTCAACAGGTAGTGATCAATGGCTCCATGTCTAGTTGGCAGCCAGTATCAAGCGGAGTGCCCCAAGGGTCGGTCCTGGGGCCGGTTTTGTTCAATATCTTCATTAATGATCTGGAGGATGGTGTGGATTGCACCCTCAGCAAGTTTGCAGATGACACTAAACTGGGAGGAGAGGTAGATACACTGGAGGGTAGGGATAGGATATAGAGGGCCCTAGACAAATTAGAGGATTGGGCCAAAAGAAATCTGATGAGGTTCAACAAAGACAAGTGCAGAGTCCTGCACTTAGGACGGAAGAATCCCATGCACCGCTACAGACTAGGGCCCGAATGGCTAGGCAGCAGTTCTGCGGAAAAGGACCTAGGGGTGACAGTGGACGAGAAGCTGGATATGAGTCAGCAGTGTGCCCTTGTTGCCAAGAAGGCCAATGGCATTTTGGGATGTATAAGTAGGGGCATAGCGAGCAGATTGAGGGATGTGATCGTCCCCCTCTATTAGACATTGGTTAGGCCTCATCTGGAGTACTGTGTCCAGTTTTGGGCCCCACACTACAAGAAGGAGGTGGAAAAATTAGAAAGCGTCCAACGGAGGGCAACAAAAATGATTAGGGGACTGGAACACATGACTTATGAGGAGAGGCTGAGGGAACTGCGATTGTTTAGTCTGTGGAAGAGAAGAATGAGGGGGGATTTGATAGCTGCTTTCAACTACCTGAAAGGGGGTTCCAAAGAGGATGGCTCTAGACTGTTCTCAATGGTAGCAGATAACAGAACGAGGAGTAATGGTCTCAAGTTGCAGTGGGGGAGGTTTAGGTTGGATATTAGGAAAAACTTTTTAACTAGGAGGGTGGTGAAACGCTGGAATGTGTTACCTAGGGAGGTGGTGGAATCTCATTCCTTAGAAGTTTTTAAGGTCAGGCTTGACAAAGCCCTGGCTGGGATGATTTAGTTGGGGATCAGTCCTGCTTTGAGCAGGGGGTTGGACTAGGTGACCACCTGAGGTCCCTTCCAACCCTGATATTCTATGATTCTATGCTCCAGAGGCTGGGTGTGGATCTGGCTAGGCATGGGCAGCCTTGCAAAATGAGAAGGGGGCTGGTAAGGGGTGACTGGTGATGCAGTCCCACGGCACTGGGATGAGGGGCAGGATCAGGAAGAGTGGGGGGCCAGATTGGGTCATGGGCTAAGAGGGATACTAGCAAGGGGTACCACAAAATGATCAAAGCACTTCACTGGGGCAGCTGGGGCAGAGTCACTCTGCCACTGGTCCAGTCACCCCTATAGGCTGAACCCTGGAAACTCCGTGTTCGCAGCACAAGCCCAATAAACCCACCTCCTGGGAATGGAATCGGAGCACAGGAGCAACCCACACTCAGCAGCCCCCTCCCAGACACGGAATCTGAGCCCCAGCTGCTGGCCCCTTCAAGCCAAAGCTCTCGCCAAACATTACTGAATCGCAGCTCCTACCCCGCAGGAGTGGTGGGTCACTTGTTTTATTGCCATTGTACAAAGAGGAAAACTGAGGCACCAAGTGCCCACACAGTAGGTCAGCAGCTGAGTGGGAACAGAGCCCTGATCTCCTGGCTCCCAATCTAGGTGTTCTTTGGCTGCCTGGGGAGGGCATCACAGCACTGGGCACACGCTCAGGTCGGGAGTGTTGTCTAGCAGCTAGCACAGATGACATCAGGTTGGACTCCTGTGTTCTCTGCAGCTGAGCTACTGTGCAAATTTGGGCAAATCTCTTCCCCTTCCTGTGTCACTGTTGTGTCTCCCCCCAAACACACACTCTTTGGATTGCGATCTCATCGGAGGTCTCCCAGGGTCTGTTCAGCACCTGGCACAATAGGGCCCTGACCTCCAGTGGGCCACTGGGTGCTCCTGGAACTCCCCACTAGTGTCCCAGGGCTCAGACTATCCCGGTGCCCGGCATGGGGCAGGAGGAGCAGCTAACACAGACTGCACTGTGGGCAGGGCAGCCCCACGGGAGAGGGTGGGGCGGGAACAGAGAGGGCTGCCCTGGCAGCAGCAGCTATGCCCTTCTGTCGACATTTAGGCAGAGGCTGTGTCAGCACAATGGAAGGGAAGCACGGAGCAGGAAGGTCAATGGATGGCAGGGGCTCAGTGCAGTCAGGTTTCCAGGAGCGATTGTTGCCTTGGGGCTCCTGGAACCAGGGTCACGCTGGCCCCAAGTGGCAGTGACTGCAGGGTGCTCGCTGTACGAGCCCCAAGAAACAGAACTGACAAGCCAGCATCTCCAAAGAGGCTTTCAGACAAATCCTTAAGGAGCCTGGATCCCGCACACAGCAGGGGCTGCGTGACCGCAAGGGAGCAGCTAGGTTCTGAGGTGGCCACAGCCCTCGGGAGAAAGGGCCAGCTGCGCTGCAGTCTGCCTGCTGCAGATGCCACGTCAGCCTGAACGCCCTGGGGAGCAGCGAGATCCCACAGCTCAGCAGAGACCCTTGGGTGCTGAGCTCCTGGCACCTCCTCTCCCAGCACTGGCCTTTGGGGCTCAGCTAGATCGGGTCTGTTCGTCTGGGGAGCACCGAAACAAATGACTGACATATCTCAGCCCCATACAGGGGCCAAGGCACAGGGGAAGGGCAGATCCTAGAACTGTCAAATCCCACTGGGGTTGGAAGCTGACTGCAGTTACTCCCTTGAACGCTCACCAGCAACAGAGTGTGTGAATATCTCATATAGCTTAGTGCAGCAACAGCATAGAGCCTTGCACGCAGCCCTGCCCGGCTCTGGGCCCTGCCCACTGCATGCAGCCCAGCCTGGCCCTTCCTACTCTACACAGCCCTGCCTGGCCTTGGCCCTGGCCACTGCACGCAGCCTTACCCGGCCCTGGACCCTGCCCACTGTACACAGCCCTGCCTCTCCCTGGGTCCTGCCCACTGTATACAGCCCTGCCCAGCCCTGGCTCTGGGCCCTGCCCACTGCACGTAGCCCTAAATAGGCCTGTGCCGTGCCCACTGTACACAGCTCTGCCCAGCACTGGGCCCTGACCACTGCATGCACCCCTGCCGAGCCCTGGCCCCTGGTCCTGCCTTACAGATGGGCCTGTCCAGCTTTACACCCTGCCTGCCACAGACAGGCCTGCCTGGTCCTGGGCTCTGGCCGCTGCACCCAGCCCTGGGCCTTGCCTACCACAGATGGGCCTGCCCAGACCTGCCCACTGCATACGGCCCAGCCCTGTCCATCCTCAGGCCTATGGCCAGCCTTGGCCTGGTTGGACTTTGGTGAAAGACTTGTATGCCCAGAAGGGACCAACATAGGCATCTAATCTGACATGTTCAATATCTTCTTAAATGATCTGGAGGATGGTGTGGATTGCACCCTCAGCAAGTTTGCAGACGACACTAAACTGGGAGGAGAGGTAGATACACTGGAGGGTAGGGATAGGATACAGAGGGACCCAGACAAATTCGAGAATTGGGCCAAAAGAAATCTGATGAGGTTCAACAAGGACAAGTGCAGAGTCCTGCACTTAGGACGGAAGAATCCCATGCACCGCTACAGACTAGGGCCCGAATGGCTCGGCAGCAGTTCTGCGGAAAAGGACCTAGGGGTGACAGTGGATGAGAAGCTGGATATGAGTCAACAGTGTGCCCTTGTTGCCAAGAAGGCCAATGGCATTTTGGGATGTATAAGTAGGGGCATTGCCAGCAGATCGAGGGACGTGATCGTTCCCCTCTATTCGACATTGGTGAGGCCTCATCTGGAGTACTGTGTCCAGTTTTGGGCCCCACACTACAAGAAGGAGGTGGAAAAATTGGAAAGAGTCCAGTGGAGGGCAACAAAAATGATTAGGGGGTTGGAACACATGACTTATGAGGAGAGGCTGAGGGAACTGGGATTGTTTAGTCTGCAGAAGAGAAGAATGAGGGGGGATTTGATAGCTGCTTTCAACTACCTGAAAGGGGGTTCCAAAGAGGATGGATCTAGACTGTTCTCAGTGGTAGCTGATGACAGAAAGAGGAGTAATGGTCTCAAGTTGCAGGGGGGGAGGTTTAGGTTGGATATTAGGAAAAACTTTTTCACTAGGAGGGTGATGAAACACTGGAATGCGTTACCTTGGGAGGTGGTGGAATCTCCTTCCTTAGATATTTTTAAGATCAGGCTTGACAAAGCCCTGGCTGGGATGATTTAGTTGGGGCTTGGTCCTGCTTTGAGCAGGGGGTTGGACTAGATGACCTCCTGAGGTCCCTTCCAACCCTGATATTCTATGATTCTATGATCGAGGGCCACAAAACCTCACCCAACCACTCCTGTAACAGACCCCTAGCCTCTGGCTGAGTTACTGACGTCCTCAAACCATGATTAAAGACTTCAGATTACAGGGTGTCCACCATTTATTCTAGATTAAACCAGCAGGTGACCCATGCCCCACGCTGCAGAGGAAGCGAAAAAAACCCAGGGTCTCTGCCGATCTGACCCAGGGGAAATTCCTTCCCTACCTCGAATATGGCGACCAGTTAGACCCTGAGCATGTGGACAAGATACCTGGGAAAGAATTCTCCATAGTAACTCTGGGCCCTCCCCATCTTGTATCCCATCTCCAGCTGTTGGGGATATTTGCTAGTTGCAGATCATCTACATGCCATTGTAGGCAGCCCCCTCATCCCATCCCCTCCATGAACATATCAAGCTCAGTCTTGAGGCCAGTTAGGTTTCCCCCCACTGCTCCCCGACATGCTCCCCATCACTCATGATCATGCACCCAGACCCTAACCTTAGCCTAGGCCTGTGTCATAACCATAGGGGTAGCCTAAATTCCTCCTTATCTGTAAAGGGTTAAGAAGCTCAAGTAACCTGGTTGGCACCTGGCCAAAGGAACCAATGGGACAAAAGATACTTTCAAATCTGGTGGGGGGGGGAGGTTTTGTTTTGGGTTTTTTGTTTTCTGTGGCCATTCGCTCTTGGGACTAAG
The DNA here is from genome assembly GCF_965140235.1 of Caretta caretta. Taxonomy (NCBI): domain Eukaryota; kingdom Metazoa; phylum Chordata; order Testudines; family Cheloniidae; genus Caretta; species Caretta caretta. The sequence goes on from NC_134223.1 coordinate 1,244,371, forward strand.
AGGGACCAGACATCATCCATGTTCTCCAAATCTTCCTGAACAAGTCTCTCTTATTTCAAACTTGTAAGTAACAGCCAGGCAAGGCGTATGAGTTTATAGTTTGTTAGTCTCTAAGGTGCCACAAGTCCTCCTTTTCTAGTTTATCTTTGTTTTCTCAACTTGTGAATTTTTCCTTTGCTAGAGGGAGATTTATCCCTGTTTTGCTGTAACTTTGAAACTAAGACTAGAGGGGGCTCCTCTGTGCTCTTTGAATTTTCTGCTACTCTGTAAGGTTAACTACCAGCCTAAGTTTACAGAGGTGATTCTTTTACCTTTTTCTCTTTAAATAAAATCCTTCTTTTTAAGAACCTGACTGATTTTTCCATTGTTCCAAGACCCAGGGGTTTGAGTCTTTGATCATTTTGTAACCAATTGGTTAGGATATTATTCTCAAGCCTCCCCAGGAAAGGGGGTGTAAGAGCTTGGGGGAATAGGACTCCAAGTGGTCCTTTCCCTGATTGTTTGTTAAATCACTTGGTAGTGGCAGCAATCCCAAGGCAAGAAGGGAATCTGTGCCTTGGGGAAGTTTTAACCTAAGCTGGTAAGAATAAGCTTAGGGGGTCTTTCATGTGGGTCCCCACATCTGTACCCCAGAGTTCAGAGTTGGGAAGGAACCCTGACAGCCTGTCTTCCCCTGCAGTCCAGCACCAACGCTGCCTGACTAGCTGAGGTGCTATAAATCCCCCATAATGGGGCAACCCCTTTCCACCCTCTGGGCCTTGTGAGTACGTGGCAGCACCCTGCCCACAGCCCCAGGGGAAAGCAGCTGAAATGCCCCTTCCCTCCAGGCCATGCCTGTGCTGGGTGCAGGGAGGGTCATTTGGAACCCAGATTCAAATGGGATAAAGAGTGTCTCCTCCAGTGTAGTCCTCATCCCCACTGCCCCAGCCCTGCTGCTGCATGAGCCCTGCTCTGCCTATCCACAGCTTCTCACGCTCGAGCATGGATCTTTCGCCCCCTTGATGGGAGTGACAACCCCCCACCCCACTGGATTCACTCCCTGGAGGCTGGCTGCATTTCAGGTTCAAACCAGCCACTCTCACAAGGGTCCCCAGGGATACGGAGCCAATGAAGGACTCCCTCGTGGCCAGAAGATAAGTGTCTCCCCAGTGCTTTGAGAGAGCCTTCCCCATCGGCTGGATCTCCAGGTGTGGGGAGTGACGGCCTTTCGCTCATCTCCAGGGGATTTTAGTACAGATCCCCAGGCCCGTGTCCCAGTGGAGGGAGTCCACTGACTCTGGGCTTTTCATCTCAGCCTTTATTGACACTCCCCAGACGGGCGATAAGTCAAATGCACCGGGCGAGGATTATCCAGTCAGAGCCCCTCAGACAGTGGCGTGGGCTCTTCCCGGGCTGCACTCAGCAGGCCTTGGAGTGTGTGCCCGACCGGCGTGGTAACCCAGTCAAAGGCTGGCATTTTGCAGGGCACTGCTCATCCTCGTGGCCCCATTAGACATTACTGCAGGGGTATGACCAAGATCTACAGAGATAGACCCTCTGATTATGTGTGCACGGGCTCTAGCCTTCTCTGGAGAGCAACCCCCCACCCCAGACTGGTTACATCAGTGGAACACAAGACATGATCAAGCTGTTTATGCTGGAAATCTAATTACACCAGCTAACGAACCCGGCAGCTGCAGTCTTAGTAACCAAGCCCACTCCCAGAGCAGCTGCAGGCACAGTTGCAAGATAAATCTCCTGCCCCCGGGGAGGGAGGGCTGGGACTAGAAGGCCCAGGCCTTCAGCACCCCAGAAACAGCCTTTTACCCTTTATGCTAATAGAGAGCGCCTTCGGCTGGCAGCAGTTACCTGCCCAGCCGCTAGGGAGCACTGTTCTCTGCGGCACACCAGGCTTGCCAATGGCTGCACGGGCTGCTCCCCACACAGTGAGAACGGGGCCGCCAGGACCCCGCCCGCTGGGGGCAGGAGGGTGCATTGCGATCCTGTTCCAAGGCTTTATCTTTGGCCTGCCCCACACGTGGTGCTGGCAGAGCCGTTCTGCAGATGCGAAGCATCACCCATGGGCAGCGTGGGCACAAGCGTCCAGACGCCGTCCTCTCAGCCCCAACCAGGCGTCTGTCTCCAGGACTGGGTTGCTCCTCAGCTCTCCACTGAGCTTGCCCCAATTAGTGCCGATGGTGACGAGGCTCAGACTTACAAGCTCATTTCACATGCAGCACTGAGCCACGGCCAGATATGAAGAACCGAAGGGCTAAACCCAACAGTGCTGCCTTAGGAACTCGTATCCGAGACGTGTTCTGACCATTAAACCACACTCCCTCCCAGAAGGAGCACTGCTTTACAAACATGGCTTTTGCTCCAGTAGCAGGCAGCTCGCCTACAGCCAGACGAATACAGCTGAGGATGGATCTATCCCAAGGATTCAGGGATAGATGAGGCATAATCTGTCTCAAGTGACTCCTCACCAGAGCCTGATCGGCCCTTTCTGACTGGGCTACATGCTTACACAGTTCATCCAGTCTCAACCATCCAAGTTCCAGGGATGTCCTTGAGACCTGCATCTTCTGCCAAGCCTGGCCCGTATCCCTGCTTCAACATGGCTCTTTGGGAATTTTTTGACCAAATGTGGTTCTTCCCCCCGCCCCCAGAAAATGCTGAATCATCCAAACCCAAACTTTTCATGGAAACGTGTGGGTTCCAATACAAATGGCATCAGGAAAGTTTCCCAGGCCAAGCTGGAGTTTCTGGTCCAAACAAGAGAGGGCAGGACTATCAACGAGCTGATAGCCAGGCAGCAGGGCATTCTCCTGAGGGTGAGGAACCTGAGATTCAAGTTTCTGCTCTGAATCAGGCTGACCAAGGACCTGTACCTGGGCCCCCAGCATCCCTCAGGCTGCCCTAAACAGCTGGCTAGTTGGGGCTTGTTCTCTCTTCTTTTTCAGGAAAAATTTAAAATTTTGAATGTTTTTCCAAAATGCCATTCTCCTGTCTGGTCTGTCCCTTTAGTCAGAGACACACTGGGCAAGAAACTGCTGTCTAGGGAGGTTTCTGGGGCTAAAGACACTTCTGAACGAAAGGCCTCCTTGAAAGCAAATCTGCAGCTGTCACCTGTGCTCCCTGGACTTCTCTCATTGTTAACGGCAGCCACGTGGGAGCAGGGGTCTCTGGTGTGGAAGAGCTCAGCTGATCCCTGGGCTTAATCCACACCTGAAGTCACAGTCCTTGGGCTGGGACATCAGGATCTATGGCCTCTAGGCGCTTTGGATAATTAATTCAGTGTAAGAATGAAGTGAATGGAGTTTTTGGCAAATGTCCCCCATAAGGATGGTAGGAAACCACCAGCAACATGTCTGAAGAACCACAGCAGCAGGTGGGCTGGTATTTCACAGCCCCCACACCACTAATTAGCTGGTGTCTTCCTTTCTTGTTGCATTCCCATGACATAACCCCCTCATTAATCTCTGTCCTGCTCAGCTCCTCATTAAGAGGAGGAACGCACGCAGCATTCCAGAGAGCTGATGCGAACTGGGGATCACCTGTGGGCTCCCGGCCTTCCAGGGACTCACTGTGGGAGGTGAGTCAGCGTGACAAACGGGGTGGGTGATTAATGCAAAGGTGAGCTGCCAGGGAAAAACAAATTGGGTGCGTGCCCTAGTTCTGCTAGAGGAGGCCTGAAACTCCCCCCCCCAGCTTATTTTTGCTGGAGATTTCCCGGGAGCACTAGAGCGCCGACTGAGGGAGCCCTCGGTTGTGTGTGTCAAACCTTTCTCGCTAGCTGACGAGGCAGAGGCCTCTGCCTTTGGAGCAAGGGGCCAGCCCCAGTGCTGACGCCCCGTGTCTCCTTCTGCAGGGTGCTGCAGAGGCCACATCAACAGCCTCAGTGGAGGGCTGTGGGGGGGCCTCAATCCCAGAAGAGGCACCCAGCACGAAGTGATAAAGCAATCATCCCTAGAGTAGCTGCCTTGATCTCTTCCCCCTCCCTAACCGTTAACCCCCACTCAGGCGCCTGTGGGCAGGCAGAACCCCTGCCCCCACCGAGCTGATTGCAAACCTTCCCCCACCTGCACCGGCCGCCTCCAGAGCACCCAGACCCCTCTGCTGGGAGGTTCTATGGGCACTGCCTGGGGGGCAGGTACTACTGGGGCCACGCAGGCATGCCACGGACGTGCAGCCCCCCAGCTGATGGTGGTGAGGTCTCTCTCCCTTGGGCCCCACCACCCTGCAGAAGGGGGGCCCTAGGATTTGGGGACATTGCCCCTTGAGCAGCCCATGTTGATCAATGCCTGCCGAGGAATCCCCACTAGATGGACCAGTTGTCTGATGAGATCAGCCAATTCTGCTCAGTGGTTTGCAACCTTTTCTATACTGTCTGTGATCCCTTTTTCCACACTGGGATGGCCTCAGGACTCCCCTTTTAGCTAGCTAGGATCCATCTCCTCCACCCCAGGTAACAATCTGGGAGGGGCAGGATGGTTGCCACCCCACCCCATATTCACAATGCCCCTGGTGGTCATGACCCCCAGCCCGATGCCCTCTGCCCTCACTGGGACCTGCAGCTGTCAGTGTAGCCTCCAGCTGTGCAACAGCCTCACTCCACTCAAACCGTCACCCTCGACCAACAGGCATGAACGGGTTATGTTTCGATAGCCCTTCCTTCCGACAGGATCTTGATATGAGTTATGGATGGTACATATGGTGACCACTGCGTCAACCACCACCACTGAAATGCAGCCACCTCTGGTGTGGGGCACCACACACCAGCTAAGGACGGGAAGTGAAGAATCCTTGCTCCAGTTGAAACTGCATAGGAAATGTAGGAAGGCAGGAAGTAATGACCCAAGTTGGAATTTGGCTAGGACACCAGGATTACTGATCCTGATCTCTCAGAAGTGCCATGGGAGCATCTTGGGAGACTTAACCACTGAAACTTTAACAGGATTCATGCAGTCTGGATCTCAAAGGAGCCAGGATAGGGCCCCAGGGGCCTGCTGGTCTCTGCCAGCAGACATTTCCACCATGGGTTTTCATGTCATTGTGGCTCCTGCAGCAGGTGGGTCATTTCTGTTATGAAACCTACATTGATTTCCCCGCATTCCCCTTGAATGTCAGTTACAAGGCAGCCTGTCCTCTCTGCTGTGGAAATGATGGAAACAAACAATGCAGCTCTGCATGCCAAAGCCAGGCATGGCTCCTGCCCTGACCTATGCAGAGACAGGCAACCAGCTTGACAGCGCATGCAGGGTTAGAATGAGTGGGCACACAGATTCACAGAAGAGCCCGGCAGGTTCTGTTCACAGGAGGAAGGTAATAGCCAAACCTCAGAGTCATGTTTGGTGAATTTGCTGCTAGATTCACTTCATTGCAGAATTGTGCTTTGGAATCTAATGCTCCATTTACACATCTAGCCAGTATGGTTGGGAGGAAAACTTTCAGAATATGAAGCAAGTGTAATTGATGCAGTGCTGTCTGCCTGAGTTTGCAGACAGCCCGAAACAATACTCAGTTATAACTCTCTCATTCATCTTAAATGGATGTTGACTCTGAAACCTAATGATCACATTCCAAAATCAACATTGTTAACTTATTCAGCGCTGCACACTTCAGCAGAAACATTCAGATGATATTATTATACTATGATGCAAATCACCTTCCACACCTTCCCTGGTGCCACAAACCCAGCTGCCCCAAATCACTAGCTTCCTCCCCACATCCCAAAACAACATCTATGGGGCAGTTACATGTTATCAGTCCAAAAAGTAGGCCACGCATTGAAAAATGAAACTTTGGGGCAGAATCTAAATAAACCAAATTTCATATGAACAGAAATAATTGTTACACAGGAAAGAATTTTCTGTAGTATCTGGCTGGTGAATCTTGCCCATATGCTCAGGGTTTAGCTGATCGCCATATTTGGGGTCGGGAAGGAATTTTCCTGCAGGGCAGATTGGAAGAGGCCCTGGAGGTTTTTTGCCTTCCTCTGTAGCATGGGGCTCGGGTCACTTGCTGGAGGATTCTCTGCTCCTTGAAGCCTTTAAACCACGATTCGAGGACTTCAATAGCTCAGACATAGGTGAGAGGTTTTTCACAGGAGTGGGTGGGTGAGATTCTGTGGCCTGCGTTGTGCAGGAGGTCAGACTAGGTAGTCATAATGGTCCCTTCTGACCTTAGTATCTATGAATCTATGAAACTCAGGTGTCACGTAGTCCCTGGGTGATGCTCTGGAACTGCTCCCCATGAAGCCAGTCAGGACTCTGGGGCAGTCGCCTTTCTGTGAGCAGCCTGTCTTCAGGACACAAAGCTCACACAGCTTCCACCTTCCTGGGTCTGACCTCAGAGCATTCAGCCTCCTCTGCCCCTCCGTGAGCTTCCCCCAGTGAGTCCGCTCAGGCGGGGCTCCTGGGGAAGCCAGAGGGTCCTGCACCCCAACTTCGCAGTCAGACGTGACTCTCAGCCAGCCAGTAAAACAGAGGTTTATTAGATGACAGGAACATGGTCTAAAACAGAGCTTGCAGGTGCAGAGAACAGGACCCCTCAGCTGGGTCCATTTTGGGGGGCAGTGAGCCAGACAACCACATCTGCACTTCACTCCATGTCCCAGCCAGCCCCAAACTGAAACTCCCTCCAGCCCCTCCTCCTCTGGGCTTTGTCCCTTTCCCAGGCCAGGAGATCACCTGATTCCTTTGTTCTCCAACCCTTTAGCTCTCACCTTGCAGGGGGGAAGGGCCCAGGCCATCAGTTGCCAGGAAACAGGGTGTCGGCCATTCTCTGTGTCCAGACCCCTGCACACACCTGCCCTCTAGGGCTCTGCAATGATCATACACCCTTACCCCACCACCTAGACACCCAAGAACTGCCCAGGGGAAACCGAGGCACCCCCACACCACTCGGAGGAAACATCAAGAACAGTCCCACTTCGTCACATCAGGGAACAATGTACTGGCTGCATTATTCGTGTTCCTATTTCAGTTATTAAAACATCTCCTTTTCAATGTCACTGACGTGGTCCCCGAATCTGCAGTCTGGGCACCGCTGCTAGGCACAAAGATGCTGCCCCATTACCCACAATGCCCAAGGATACGCACATGACCCACAGTCCCTGGAGATGCACATTATCCAAGACAATCCAGGGACTGCTCATTACCCACAATGCCCAGGGAATGCACACACATTACTCACAATACCCAGAGAATATGCAGTTCCCAAGGAATACATATCACCCACAATGCCCAGGGAATGCACACACATTACCCATAAATGCCCACGCTAAGTATCTGCAATGCAAATTGTTGAACTAGAGCCCCATGGAGCCTGGTGCTGAGTGTGTGGCTGCTGTCACCCCGTGCTGCTCACGCGTCATACCCAGACTGACTGCAAAGTGAAGTCCCGCGCTATCCACACCCCAAACTCACCCACCTGCACATGGTTGCTGATATTCTCCTTCTTCCCACTAACAGCCTAGAGGTGAAAGGCTCAAAAGCCAATTGCCAAGCCCCTGACTCAGCTCGTTCCCATCTACTGTAAATTCCATCCATCCCATGCTGATCAGAAGGGCTACTGTGTTGTGACCCTGCTCGGCCTTCTAGATGATTTGCAACGCTTCCCCCTACCTTCCTCAGGAATATGTCTGGATGGTAGAGCAGGGGGACTCCTCTGCCTCCCCTGACTGAATCTCTCTTATTCCTAGGAAAATCCAAGGAGTTCTGCAGCATTAAACAATCATTAGCTGTGGCTGTGTTTATGTCCCAGATTGCAGACCTGCATAGAATTCTAGATGATCATAATGGTCCCTTCTGACCTTAAAGTCTATGAATCTATGAATTCATAGAGTCACTTAAAACACACGGAGAGAGCGAGCAGCCAAACAGTTATATGTTGATAAGGGGAAAGGAGCGAAACTGTCAAGAAATTAGACCTCATTTTGGATAATTAAAGGGAAGGTGGCAGCTTTCACCCCAGTCTGCATCTTCTCAAGGAACTACAAATGCACAGAACATTGTTGGTTGCGTCTCTGCAAACGCCTAATGCCCTCGCTTCCTGGGGGGTGCCACCCTGGACATGGCTGTGACTCAACCAATTAACATTCCCTAATGAGGGCTGAACTCCCCTGGCAGGGCTGTGACAGCAGGAGAGGCCTGGCACCCAGGGCATTCCAGAGGGCGTGGAGGGAGCCCATCTAGCTCATCTGTAATGGGGCACAGTCCGAGCAGGAAGTGAACCCTCCATTATACCGCACCTGAACCAGCCTGAGGGCACAATGAATCCCTGTGCTCCTGACAGCTGCTGGGCCAGAGCCGTGCGTGTCCTGCAGAGCTAGACCTGGTACTCGAACAATCAGCTCCACAAACACAGGCCTCCACCACTTGAGCCGGAGGAGAACTCCCTGGGGCGACATTAGGAGAGGTCTCTTATCCTCTCCGGACAGGGTGATCTCATGCATACGCCCTTTTTTCTGGTGACTGGCAAAGCCTTAATCACAGCCCCTGCCTCTTGGCACTGCTTCTTATGAAAAATAAAAGCAGGACCATGGGAAGAAGGGATCCTGCATGCTGCTTTGAAAAGTATTTGCTTTGAAAAGTATGTTTCTGGTCAAATTGAAATAAAAATCATGGAGCCATTTTCCTGGGTCTTTGTTCTGGCCCCTGTTTGAGCAGACTGAGTCCCTTAGCTGCCAGCATCATGCTGCAGAGTGAATGACCCTCTGGACATTTGTCACTCTGCGCCTTGTGGCTTGCTGCTGTTTACATCCTGAGCACTGTAACACCACTGTGACGCTACTGGGGGGATGGGGGGAGGAACGGGGAAGAACTGCTTAGCAGCAGGATCAGGACAGGGTTTTTCCTATTCCGATCTGCATCAGAAGGTGCAGTACGAGGCTCAGGCAGAGGCTAGCTGGCTGATGTGCCATGGCACCAGTTAGACAGGGAGATTCACCTCCAGCCTTCTTCCCAGTGCCACATGGCCTGGTGGGAACATGAAGGCTCCACAATGGCTGTGCAATCCCTGAGGGCTTCGCCGCTCTGCCAAAACCACAGCATGCACTTCCAAAACGTGACTTCTTCAGAACACAAAGGGACTGGCTGCAGCCTCTGTACCATCCCAAACTGAGGAGTTGCTGGCATTCCCCTCCAAAAGAGGAGCTTTCAGACCTGGGCGTCTTCTGGGTTTGCATGGGAGTAGCCCCCCAAGATCGCTGTGAGTTGGCCAAAAGTGGGTGGGGTGAACAGGGGATGCTAAGTTATATCAAATCACTGGTGAAAGGCAGCACAGAGAGAAACAATGTTGACCAGGAAGACTGACAGACACAAGGCTAGCAGGGCTAATTCAGCCACGTGTACAGGTATGATTCCTAATAACAAGCTTTTCCAGGACCTAAGGCCACTGTTTCCATTCAATTATGTTTCCTGCCTAAACATGGCAACAGTCTGTGAAATTGACTAGAATCAAAGAGAAACTGACTAGCCCAGCTGCATCCAAAACACCCCCAGCATAAACAGGGATTAATCAACCCTAAGGGAGAAGCAGTCTGATCCAGTGGGTCGGGTGCAAGCTTGAGAGACTCAGCTTCAGGTCCCTGGTCTGCCACAGCCTTCCTGTGTGCCCTTGGTCAAGTCACCTAGTCTCTCTGGGCCTCAACCCCCTCATCTGTACAAAGGGGATACTAGTCCTGCCCTGCTGCACAGGGTGTGGGAGGATAAATCCACTAGTGACTGCAACACGCTCCAGTGCTGTGGCACTGGGGCCAGGTAAGGCTCTCAGACAGCAAGGTCCCTAGTAATGATCGAAGCTGTTGTCAGTGAAATTTGGTTTTAAAACGCACATAGGGCCAAAACCCAAAGTTCAGGGAACTGTCAGCATTTGGCACATGGCTTTTAAAGTGAGAGTGGCCTGAACTCTGCTCTCCCCAAGTTGAAATTAGGAGTAACTCACTGCACTCGCCCCAGGGTCAGGGAGAGGAAGAACCAGGCCCAGAGCCTCTCTACTGCTGTCCTTCACAGGAATCGTTTCTACTGGTTGTCATCCCCAAATGGGGAGCTTACAGCGTAGTGGGCCAGCCCGTTGGCGTGTCGCCAGCATCCACCCCAGCAACGTGTCCCCTGCCAGCTGCAACCTTCACGGCTAGCACAGGGACTGGGGGCAGGCAGACAATAAGACAGGCAGCCCCAGGAGATTTGCTAATGCAGAAAGGCCGTTGCTCTGCTATTGTTCTTGTTGGTAAAGGAAAACTGGGCCCATGCCCGTCAGAGCGCTGCTCCCAAACAGCCTCCTCTAAACAGACAGCGAAATAGGAGCTGGCCCCTGAATGCCTCCCCTGAATGCATCCGATGAGGCGGGCTGTAGGTCACGAACGCTTATGCTCAAATAAATTGGTTTGTCTCTAAGGTGCCACGAGTCCTCCTGTTCTTTCCACAGGGGATGGATCACTTGAGGACGACCTGTTCTGTCCATTCCCTCTGGGGCACCTGGCACTGGCCACTGTCGGCAGACAGGATACTGGGCTAGATGGACCCTTGGTCTGACCCAGTAGGGCTGGTCTGATGTTCTTATTCTATTGTACTGAAGTCTAAATAAATAAATACATTTGCCATTTGAAAAGCTTCCTGCCTATGGGACAAGCAAAGCCCAGGGCCATTTTCTCTGTGTCGTCTCACAGCAACCCATGTGTGCGAGCGAACACAACAGACCAAAGCAGCTGCTCTGCAGCGCCAGCTGGCTATGGGTGTTCAGGGGAGGCGAGAGGTCACAGAGCCGTGCCACGCAGCATAGCCATGGCCACAGCCTGGGAAGCTCAGGGCAAAGCTGGGCTCAGCTTGGCTCTTGTGATTTATGCACAGGGTGGGGCCATGCCAACCTTTGTTTGGGATTTGCACCAGGCCAGCTCCTGCTCTCGGGTTTCACTGGGAAGTGGAGCTCAGCAAAACCCCAAACTCATGGCCACAAGATCCTTTTGGCCTTGCACTCCATGAACAGTCCTACCAGCCTGTGACCCAGGGACTGGCAGAGGGCCCAGGGGCTTACAGGGGTCTGCTCCTAGGGGCTTTACAAATAGATGGTGCTCTACTGGAAACCCATAGCAGGGCTCCAGCCCCACTAACAGAACAGAAACCCCCCCACCCCCCAAGCATAGAACCACCATTCAGCGGCCCCCTCTGACATAGCTGTCCCATTCCTTTCCTCTTATTAATTACATGTATTGGGTTAGCGTCAAGAGGCCTCCGCTGAGATCAGGGCCCCGCCGTGCACTGCCCAGACACCTAGTGAGAGCCAGTCCCTGCCCCAAAGAGCTTCCACTCTAAATAAACAAGACACACGTTGAAAGGGAAAGTGATTTGCCCAAGCTCAGGACAGTGGAGTCGCTGGAAGCAGAGTTCATAGCTCCTGCTCTAGGTCTCTATCTGCTGGACTTTCAATTCACTGTAATGGGGTAATGAGGGGAGGGGGACCAGAGGGGGGCACTTCTGGGGGGCTGCTGCCCACACCTGTGTCTGGAGGGATGAAGGTCTTGGTTAGGGGCTCCTTGCTGGGGGATGAGGTCTTTCCTCTTGCACTGGGTCCCACTGCTCCTCCCTGAGGGTTTCCCTGCAGCCAGCGACAGTGGATGGTGCCATCCCGGACCTGTGCCCTGCTGCCTGGCCCCGGGCGCATGCGCGCCCCTTCCCATGCCAGGGCGGGGGGTGCCCAGGGTGGCAGATGTGGCACTGACCGCTGAGGAGAATCAACACTGCCAGTTTCCACAGGTGCCAGCCCCCCACCCTGTGGGGCTGCGTGAGGCTCAGACGACCGCAGAGGGGTCACGGGGGCACGTTCTTTCCCTCCTCCATGGGGCTGTGGCAGCGTATCAGAGCCCCAGGATGCTCCTTCCAGGCCCCCAAGCCCTCCTCCCCCGGCGCAGGTAGGGGCTGTCAGCCCCTCCGGCCCTGTGCCCTTCGTGCACGGTACAGAGCAGGGCTCAGGCCCTCCCCGGGGGCAGGGCAGGCTCCGCCCCACCCACGGGCTGGAGCCCGGGGCGCAAGGAGGCGCCAACAGGCCCTGCAGCGTTGCTGCCAGTTGCTATGGCCACGCAGAAGAGCGAAGTCGGGGGACGGGGGAGGGAAGAAGCTGCCAGAGCCCCCAGGGGCTCCACTGTCCAAGCTGCAGCATGGGCTTGGCAATCAGCCTGACGCTCCCAGCCGCCCAGGGAGCACAGAGCGAGGCCAGCACGGCACCCCTTCTCAAGCATGCCAGAACGATGGGCCCCTCCAACCAGCCTCTCTGAGCCCCAGGCCAGTCTCCTGCCTCCTGCTGCTGTGGATCAGACCAAGAGCCTATCTAGGCCGGCCTCCCAGCCCTTCCACGGGCCCAAACCAGGTGCTTCAGAGAAAGATGCGATGAACCCAGTAAAGGTCGAATACGGACCAATCTCCCACAGGGGAAGTCCCCCACTCTCCGGGCACGGCTCCTCCTGCGATCTCTGGCGGAGAACTGGCAGGGCCCTGCCAGGAGCACAGGGAGCTATGCTCCCGTGCTGGCCAGGCAGCTGTCATGCAGAATGGTTCCAGCTGCGCCCTGTCCCACGGGGCTGCGCTCTCTCCTGGGGATGGAAACTCCCCGAGTGAAACCAGAGGCTGCATTTCCTGCCCCCCAAAACCACCATGCATGGCTGGTGCTCAGCCTCCCTAGTGATTCCTGAAGAAACGCCTGTCCCACATCGCCCCAGATGGACGTCAGCCCTGTGCCACAAGCCCCACGCTCCTGGCTCAGGAGTCCCTCAGACCACACCAGAAGGGGTCACTAGAGAGTGACGCTCAGCACACCTGCCGATGGCCCCAGCCCTGTCAGCTCTGAGAACTCCAGATCTGAGTTCACACAGCTGGCTTGGCTGCAATGTGGCTGGGAAACTATATTGGCCCGAAAAACCACAGTAAGGAAAGCGTGGGGTGGCTTCAGTGCCTCACAGATGCGTGTATTTTATCCACGCAGCACCATCACCATAGTACAGATGGGGAAACTGAGGCACCGGGAGGGGAGTTACCCAAGGACACCTAGTAGGTCTGTGGAAGAGCGGGGAACAGACCACAGGGCTCTGCCCAGTTCTCCATCCCCACTACAACTTTTAATTTATCTCAGCCTAGGCCAGACCCTGGTTTGATCCCTTCTCTCAGATGGAATAATTCCCACCAGCCACCACCCCGGTGAGGGCAAACCCTCTTCAGAAGGGGGCAGCGTAACACAGCAGCTAGCGTAAGGGCCTGGGATGCAGACTAGACTATTCCTGAACATAGGAGCGGCCCGACTGGGTCAGACCAAGAGTCCATCCAGCCCAGTAGCCCATCTGCCGACAGTGGCCAGTGCCAGGTGCCCCAGAGGGAATGAACAGAACAGGTTATCATCAAGTGATCCATCCCCTGTCGCCCATTCCCAGCTTCTGGCAAACAGAGGCTAGAGACACCATCTCTGCCCATCCTGGCTCATAGCCATTGATGGACCTATCCTCCATGAAACTATCTAGTTCTTTTTTGAACCTTGTTATAGTCTTGGCCTTCACAACATCCTCTGGCAAGGAGTTCCACACGTTGACTGTGCATTGTGTGAAGAAATACTTCCTTTTGTTTGTTTTAAACCTGCTGCCTATTAATTTCATTTGGTGACCCCTCGTTTGTGTGTTATGATGCGTTAATAACATTTCCTTATTCACTTTCTCTACACTAGTCATGATTTTACAGACCTCAATCAAATCCCTCTTTCATCGTCTCTTTTACAAGCTGAAAAATCCCAGTTTTATTAATCTCTCCTCATACGGAAGCTGTTCCATACCCCTAATCATTTTTGTTGCCCTTTTCTGAACCTTTTCCCATTCCAATATACCTTTTTTGAGATGGGGCGACCACATATGCACGCATGTGGGAGTACCATGAATTTATACAGAGGCAATACGATATTTTCTGTCTTATTATCTATCCCTTTCTTAATAAGAAAAGGAGTACTTGTGGCACCTTAGAGACTAACCAATTTATTTGAGCATGAGCTTTCGTGATTCCCAATATTCTGTTTGCTTTTTTGACTGCTGCTGCATAGAATCTCAGGATTGGAAGGGACCTCAGGAGGTCATCTAGTCCAACCCCCTGCTCAAAGCAGGACCAAGCCCCAACTAAATCATCCCAGCCAGAGCTTTGTCAAGCCTGACCTTAAAAACTTCAAAGGAAGGAGATTCCACCACCTCCCTAGGTAACACATTCCAGTGCTTCACCACCCTCCTAGTTAAAAAGCTTTTCCTAATATCCAACCTAAACCTCCCCCACTACAACTTGAGACCATTACTCCTCGTTCTGTCATCTGCTACCACTGAGAACAGTCTAGAGCCATCCTCTTTGGAACCCCCTTCAGGTAGTTGAAAGCAGCTATCAAATCCCCCCTCATTCTTCTCTTCCACAGACTAAACAATCCCAGTTCCCTCAGCCTCTCCTCAGAAGTCATGTGCTCCAGTCCCCTAATCATTTTTGTTGCCCTCCGCTGGACTCTTTCCAATTTTTCCACATCCTTCTTGTAGTCTGGGGCCCAAATGTTTCCAGAGAACTATCCCCAATGACTCCAAGATCTCTTTCTTCAGTGTTAACAGCTAATTTACACCCCATCATTTTATATGTGTAGTTGGGATTATGTTTTCCATTGTGCATTAGTTTGCATTTATCAACATTGAATTTCACCTGCCATTTTGTTGCCCAGTCACCCAGTTTTGAGGGATCTTTTTGTAGCTCTTCACAGTCTGCCTGGGACTTAACTATCTTGAGTAGTTTTGTATCATCTGCAAATTTTGCCACCTCACTGTTTACCCCTTTTTCCAGATCATTTATGAATATGTCGAATAGGTCTGGTCCCAGTACAGACACCACTATTTACCTCTCTCCATTCTGAAAACTGACCATTTACCTTTTGTTTCCTATCTTTTAACCAGTTACCAATCCATGAGAGGACCTGCCCTCTTATCCCATGACAACTTACTTTGCTTAAGAGCCTTTGGTGAGGGACCTTGTTGAAGGCTTTCTGAAAATCTAAGCACACTAAATCCACTGGATCCCCCTTGTCCACCTGCTTGTTGACACCCACAAAGAATTCTAGTAGATTGGTGAGGCATGATTTCCCTTTACAAAAACCATGTTGACTCTTCCCCAACAAATTATGTTCATCTAACTGTCTGACAATTTTGTTCTAGTTTCAACCAGTTTGCCTGGTACTGAAGTCAATACCCCAGCCTGTAATTGCCAGGGTCACCTCTGGAGCCCTTTTTAAAAATTGGCATCACATTAGCTATCCTCCAGTCATTTGGTACAGAAGCTGATTTAAATGATAGGTTACAAACCAGTTAATAGTTCTTCAGTTTCGCATTTGAGTTCCTTCAGAACTCTTGGATGAATCCCATCTGGTCCTGGTGACTCACTGACTGCCTGTGGGGCCAGGCCCACCTCCTGTCCCTGTGTCTCGCCTCCCCCAGCTGGGAAATGGGGGGCAGATAACACCAACCTACACCCCACACCCATTCAAAGCACTCTGCGTTCCAGAGCCCAGCGACCTGATCCAGCAGAGCCCCAGACCCAGTTGATGCCATTGCTGGGAGCGGGGTAGGGGAGAATCTCTTCCTAGTGCAAGTACTTATCCAGTCCTGGGATTGCGGTACCTAAGCACCTCACTAATAGCTGTCACCTCGCACACGGTGAGCAGGGCACAGACAGTGTACAGGTGGCAACTGCAGCAGAGAGGCTAAGGGACAGGCCCGAGGTCACACGGGAAGGCTGTGGAAGTGCTGAGGATTTCCCAGGTCTTTGCTAGTGCCCTGGCCAGTGGGCAGCCCTTCCTCCCCTCTGAGTGGCTCTGTGGTGCTGCAGGAAGCCCTGGGAGCGCGGAGTCTGCAGCTCCCGTTCCAAGGCAGGAGACCATCACCCATGGTGAATCTGAAGCCTCCCCCATGCGCTACAGGGGAGGAGAGTACTATGGGGTTAAAAACCCAGAGCACCTGCCCCTTGGCTCCCCTGGGGCTCAGGGACACTGACACTCCAGCTCTACTGTGCCACCTAACGGCTGCCTGGTCCAGCCCCCACGGAGCCGATGCAATGCTAGGCTTAGGGGCTGACACGCAGCTGGTGCGGGTCACCGTGCACCCAGGCCCCGAGCCGAGCCCTGCCCTCCGGAGGCCACTTCCTGCCCTGTATAGCACATGCCACAGGAACCTGCCAGGACCCAATGTGTCCAATGCCCCTCAGGCTCAGCCACAGGAACAATGCCCCTTTCAGCACGGCACAGCCAGGAGCCCAGAGCATCCGGGAAATGGCCAGGGAGCCATTGAAGTGCCCACTGTTGCCTCTCGGGCAGTTTTGGCCCCAGCTGCAGGAGCCCTGAGGGGATGTACCCCTGGCCCTCATGTCCAGGCTCCAGCTAAGAACTTGGTCCCAGAAATCCCCGTCCTGGCCCTCCCTCCACTCTGGCCCTGCCCCACACACTACCACAGGCAGGTCGCTGCGGGGGCTGAGCCAGGCAAGCACCTACCACTGATCCCTGAGTGCCGGCTGCACACTGGGATCTGCACGGCCCCAGCCGGAGACCTGGCCCCTGCTCATTCAGCACAGACGGTGCCCCGAAGACCCAGGAGCCCACGGGATCCTCAGGGCCCCCTGGCATAACCCCAAACCGCCAGCCTTGGGCCGTCTGCTCTTCTGCAGCTCCCATGAGTCACGGGCAGAACAATGGTGACTGGAATCCTTCAGCTCGGCCATTCTAAGGCCAACCCAGCTCCTCGCGTCGTGTCCTGAGCAGTCAGGTCCCACCCAGTCCCAGCCCCGGCAGCTGGCTCTGAGCTCATCCCAGCTCCCTGCAGCCCCCCACGCCTGGCTCTGAGCCCACCCCCTCTCTGTGCCCCACAGCCCTGAGTGGGTTCGGCCTCCTGCTAATATTCTCTGTCCTTCCAAGTGGGGGCTCCAGCAACTGCCCTGAGAGCCACACAGGGCCGGCTCCAGGCACCAGCAAACCAAGCAGGTGCCGGGGGTGGCCAATGTAAAGGGGCAGCGGGACGGTGGGCTCTGGGGCGGCCACTCCATCACAGCGCGTTTCACACTCGGCGGCAATTTGGCGGCGGGGACGCGACTCTCCTACGGTCGCCGGTGGCAATTCGGCAGCCGCACCATCACTCCACCTCCGTGTTCGGTGGCAAGGTTTTTTGCTTTTGTTTTTTGCTGCTTGGGGCGGCAAAAACGCTGGAGTCGGCCCTGGAGCCATAACACTAACAGCCTCCCCCCGACCCCGACAGCCTGAGCTCCTGGCTACCCCATGGCTCGGAGAGCCCTGTCTCTCCCCACTCCACCCCGGCCTCCCCGAGGACGCAGCAAGGACCACAGGGCCAGACACCTACTCACCGGAGGCTTCTGTGATAGATGAATGACTTGTCCACCCTGAAAAACAAGATGGAGAAGCCAGTTAGTGGGGTGGCCATGGTCCTAGGGAACAAGGGCCCCTCCAGCCTGCAGGGCACATCAGGGCTGCGAGGAAGGGGAGCTGTGTCCGGAGAGCTGGAGAGCAGGCAGGGAGGGGCAGAGTGCTCTTGACGGGGCAGCTGCAGAGGAAAATCCTCTCTCGCTTGTGTGTGAGGGGCTGGGCAGTCAGGGCTAGCCACACAGGGCAGCACCAAGGGGGTGACTGGGACATGGGAAGCCACAGGGGAGAGTGCCTTGCAGGCAGCGGGAACCAGGCAGGGAGAGGAGCGATCCAGGCCAGGCTCTAGCCAACTGAGCCCTGTGGTGGAGCTGAGCCAAGCAGGTGATGAACTGGAGGGAACAAACCTCAGGCCCAATCAGCCAAGCTGGCAGAGAGAAGCCACGAACCCAGGCAGAGAGGGCACCAGCACCAGGGAGCAGCAGACCCAGAGAGCCAGCTCCCAGGCCCTGGCATCGGGCAGGACTCGGCTCAGCAGGGCTAGAGGGCTTTGGAAAGGCCAAGCATTCTACCCCATGACCCCACAGCTTGAGATGCTGGGATCCCTCCAAGCCAACCCCACGCTCCCTACCCCACACCCTTCACACCCACTGAGCACTCCCAGGATTGGGCCCTATTGAATTGTGGCTGGTACTTGGGATCGTCCTAGAGAAAGGGCTGGATGGCCAAGCCTGGTTATTATTAGTCACCATTCATCCAGGCCCTTCACATTCATAGAATCATAGAATCATAGAATATAAGGGTTGGAAGGGACCCCAGAAGGTCATCTAGTCCAACCCCCTGCTCAAAGCAGGACCAATTCCCAGTTAAATCATCCCAGCCAGGGCTTTGTCTGACCTTAAAAACCTCTAAGGAAGGAGATTCTACCACCTCCCTAGGTAACGCATTCCAGTGTTTCACCACCCTCATAGTGAAAAAGTTTTTCCTAATATCCAATCTAAACCTCCCCCACTGCAACTTGAGACCATTACTCCTCGTTCTGTCATCTGCTACCACTGAGAACAGTCTAGAGCCATCCTCTTTGGAACCCCCTTTCAGGTAGTTGAAAGCAGCTATCAAATCCCCCCTCATTCTTCTCTTCTGCAGGCTAAACAATCCCAGCTCCCTCAGCCTCTCCTCATAACTCATGTGTTCCAGACCCCTAATCATTCCCCCACTCTACCCTGTTCCCTGCCCTCAGAACTTCCCACCATCCGGGGGAACCTCCCAAACACGCCCTGGAGCCGTGGGGAGAGCATGACCCGGAGCAGCAGCAGGGGACAGTCTGCCCAGGGAGGGATCCTGGCCCTGTCTCATTCAGCCTGGAGAGCCGTTACTAGGTGTGTTGAGGGGCTGCATAAAGGCCACAATCATGGCCCACGCCCCCATTGTGTTCAGTGCTGTGCAAACCCCAACAAAAAGCCAGTCCCTGCCCCTCCCCCGTTCCGCCGCCTGCAGCCCAATCTGTCCTCGGAGCAGGGGTAAAAACAAGTCTTGCATCCTGGAACCTGTCTGGCCAGCTTAAAGGTGCCAGACAGCTTCCTGTGCAGCCCTGGGCCTGCTTTAAACAAGCCGCTGTTTGGAAACACACCGTGGACACCGCTTCCCCCAGCAGCAACCTCATCTCCAGAGGCTGTTTCACCTCGGAGGAACCCACCCCATCCCGCCACTGAGACACAAACCGCCTGAAATGCGGCCACCTCTGGCACGAGGCACAGCAGCCAGGGTGCTGCAAAACACAGCAGGGAAGTGACATGCCAAGCAAGGCACTGAGGCAAACCCCTCCGCTTATGCGGAGTGCAAAGGGGCTTGGAACAGCCCCCAAGCCACCCTGGCCTGGGCCTTCATTAAAATGGGGAGAATTTGAAACTTGGAGGGCCAGATCCTCAGCTGGTAGAAATTAGCGTTGTGCCATTGACTTCAATGGAGCAGCAGCAATTCACACCAGCCGGGGTTCCAGCATCTCTCACCAGCTGAGGGTCTGGCCCCTGGTTTACTCTCCTCCATGCCCTCTGGCTGCATCTTCCGGGTCTCAGTCAATAACCAGACTAGTAAGTTTCCAGTTTGTTTCTAGTCAGTTTTACTTCCAGGTTCTCCTGTAGGGCTCTGGGGGCTGAACGCCCAGAGAGGAAGGGTTAACGTTTTCTTTTAAGGTAACTAAGCTCTTCGTCTGGATCTCTGGGGATTGCTGGCTGTCTCCTGGGAGGGGCCCTTCTCTTTCCCAGGTAGGGCTCTTGAATCAGAGTTGGAAGCTTAGGCCTGGTCTACATAAGAAAAGAGAGCAGTTAACTAAATCAATGCACTGAAACTGGGGCAAACCCCTTAACGCTGATGCACTTAAACAGGCTTAACTTTAGGAGATGGCACTTCAGCTTACATCAGCGAATAACCCCATTAAGTTAAACTGATTTCTACAAGGGTTAAAACAGGTTCAGTGCATGCATGTGTGAGTGGCTGACACTGAGAACTGACCAGAGACTCCAGAGCTGCAGCTGTCTAGGGGGGTGGTAACAGACGCAGGCCCTCTGCAGATGCTGGGCACAGTTGGGGAGGAGATTTCTCCATTTAACTAGCTCAGGGCAGTTAAACTGGGGCAGCTTTCCTCGTATGCATCAGGCCTCAGCCCCCGAGGTGAAAACCAGCCCCTGCCGCTAGCTGAAGGGTAGCAGAGGGATGAACTTGTCCGTGCTGGTCTCACTCCTGACCGAAGAGTCTGATACTGAACAGGAGGCAGGTCACAATACCCCAGCTGAGCTCCGCTAACAGAAGCATGGCATGTTTCCAGCCCTGCAAGTGCCGGGGACAGTCGCTAGGCAGCAAGGTGGGCAAAGGAGGGTGTTACAGGTGCACCAGTTCCTCTGCCATTAGCACTGAATGGGCAACTGAATGGGCAATGCAGCATGCGCCGGCTGGGGCTAGAGCCACTGCATGAAGAGCAAGGAGCTGGCAGCATAGGCACTGACTCCGTGGGTGCTCTGGAGCTGGAGCACACATGGGGAAAAATTAGCGGGTGCTCCGCGCCCACCGGCAGCCAAGCTGCCTCCTTCTCTGCCCACGCCACTTCCTGCCGCCTAACAGCTGTTTGGCAGCACTTAGGACTTTCCTGGAGGGAGTGGGAGGAGTGGCGACGCAGCACGCTCAGGGGAGGAGGCAGAGAAGAGGCAGGACAGGGGCAGGGACTTGGGGGAAGGGTGTGGAATAGGGGTGGGAAGGGGGCAGGGCTGCAGTGGGAAAAGGTGGGGTGTGGCGAGGACTTTGGGGAAGGGGTAGAATGGGGGTGGGGTGAGGGCAGTGCAGGGGCTGGGTCAGGGGCAGGGGTCGAGCACCCAACGGGCAGACGGGAAATCGGCGTCTATGGCTGGCAGTGTGGTGCAGTGGCCAAAGCGGGCAGGCAGGAGCTTTGGGTTCTAGCCCCTGATCTAAGTGAGGCCAACAAGGCGACACTGCATAGGTGTGTGACAAATCCACACCCGAGTGATGCCATGAAGCCAACCTAACCCCCAGTGTAGACAGCACTAGGTTCTTCCCTCATCCTACCTACCGCCTCTCGGGGAGGTGGATAAACTGGGAGAGCCCCTTAGGCCGGGCAGTCGCAGTGTGCCAGCTGGCACGGGGCAGTGACTAAAATGCACCCATCATAGAATATCAGGGTTGGAAGGGACCTCAGGAGGTTCTAGTCCAACCCCCTGCTCAAAGCAGGACCAACCCCAACAAAATCATCCCAGCCAGGGCTTTGTCAAGCCTGACCTTAAAAACTTCTGAGGAAGAAGATTCCACCACCTCCCTAGGTAACGCATTCCAGTGTTTCACCACCCTCCTAGTGAAAAAGTTTTTCCTAATATCCAATCTAAACCTCCCCCACTGCAACTTGAGACCATTACTCCTTGTTCTGTCATCTGCCACCACTGAGAACAGCCGAGCTCCATCCTCTTTGGAACCCCCCTTCAGGTAACTGAAGGCTGCTATCAAATCTCCCCTCACTTTTTTCTTCTGCAGACTAAACAATCCCAGTTCCCTCAGCCTCTCCTCATAAGTCATGTGCCCCAGCCCCCTAATCATTTTCATTGCCCTCCGCTGGACTCTCTCCAATTTGTCCACATCCCTTCTGCAGTGGAGGGACCAAAACTGGACACAATACTCCAGGTGTGGCCTCACCAGTGCTGAATAGAGAGGAATAATCACTTCTCTCGATCTGCCGGCAACGCTCCTACTAATACAGCCCAAAATGCCATTGGCCTTCTTGGCAACAAGGGCACACTGCTGACTCATATCCAGCTTCTCGTCCACTGTCACCCCTAGGTCCTTTTCTGCAGAACTGCTGCCTACCCACTCCGTCCCTAGTCTGTAGCGGTGCATGGGATTCTTCCTTCCTAAATGCAGGACTCTGTACTTGTCCTTGTTGAACCTCATCAGATTTCTTTAGGCCCAATCCTCCAATTTGGCTAGGTCACTCTGGACCCTATCCCTACCCTCCAGCGTATCTATCTCTCCCCCCAGCTTAGTGTCATCTGCAAACTTGCTGAGGGTTCAATTAATCCCACCATCCAGATCATTAATAAAAAGATGTTGAACAAAACCGGCCCCAGGACCGACCCTTGGGGCACTCCACTTGATACCGGCTGCCAACTAGACATGGAGCCATTGATCACTACCCATTGAGCCCGACAATCTAGCCAACTTTCTATCCACCTTATAGTCCATTCATCCAGCCCATACTTCTTTAACTTGCTGGCAAGAATACTGTGGGAGACAGTATCAAAAGCTTTGCTAAAGTCAAGGAACAACATGTCCACTGCTTTCCCCTCATCCACAGAGCCAGTTATTTTGTCATAGAAGGCAATTAGGTTAGTCAGGCATGACTTGCCCTTGGTGAATCCATGCTGACTGTTCCTGATCACCTTCCTCTCCTCCAAGTGCCTCAAAATGGATTCCTTGAGGCTCCATGATTTTTTTCCAGGGACTGAGGTGAGGCTGACTGATTTTATAGTTCCTCGGATTCTCTTTCTTCCCTTTTTTAAAGATGGGCACTACATTTGCCTTTTTCTAATTGCCTGGGACCTCCCCTGATCACCACAGATTTTCAAAGATAATGGCCAAGGGCTCTGCAATCACATCAGCCAACCCCCTCAGCACCCTTGGATGCATCAGATCTAGACCCATGGACTTGTGCACGTCCAGCTTTTCTAAATAGTTCCGAACCACTTCTTTCTCCAAAGAGGGCTGCTCACCTCCTCCCCATGCTGTGATGCCCAATGCAGCAGTATGGGAGCTGACCTTGTCTGTGAAGACTGAGGCAAAAAAAGCATTGAGTACTTCAGCTTTCTCCTCAACATCTGTCACTAGGTTGCCTCCCCCATCGACTAAGGGTCCCACACTTTCCCTGACCTTCTTGTTGCTAACATACCTGTAGAAACCCTTCTTGTTACCCTTCACATCCCTTGCCAGCTGCAACTCCAACTGTGCCTTGGCCTTCCTGATTACACCCTGGCATGCTTGAACAATATTTTTATACTCATCCCTGGTCATCTGTCCAAATCTCCACTTCTTGTAAGCTTCCTTTTTGTGTTTAAGATCAGCAAGGATTTCACTGTTAAGCCAAGCTGGTCACCTGCCATGTTTGCTATTCTTTCTGCACTTCAGGATGGTTTGTTCCTGTGCCTTCAGTAAGGCTTCTTTAAAATACAGCCAGCTCTCCTGGACTCCTTTCCCCCTCATGTTGTTCTCCCAGAGGATCCTGCCCATCAGTTCCCTGACGGAGTCACAGTCTGCTTTTCTGAAGTCCAGGGTCCGTATTCTGCTGCTCTCCTTTCTTCCCTGTGTCAGGATCCCGAACTCGACCATCTCATGGTCACTGCCTCCCAGGTTCCCATCCACTTCTCCTTCCCCTACCAATTCTTCCCTGTTTCTGAGCAGCAGGTCAAGAGGAGCACGGCCCCTAGTCGGTTCCTCCAGCACTTGCACCCCAACACTCTCCAAAAACTTCCAAAAGGTTCATGCACCCTAACAACCGTCACCCCCCAGCAGTGCCCCAGAGCAATCCGGGGGACAGCCCCAGAACTCACTCCAGGGAGTTCAGTGTGTGGGGCTGTGCCCACAAGTGCCAAGGTGCCCGTGTGTGGGTGGGGCAGCCCTGGCAAGAGGCACTGTGCAGCTGCGCTCAGCAGTTGCCTAGGCGACAGTTCCCACCCCACCTGGTGCATGGAGGAGCCCTTCTGGGGCTATTTGCAAGGCAAGGTGCCCTGGAGAGGCAGGTAGGTGCTAATGTGCCTGAACCCCCATGGCCTGGCGACGTACAGAGGGAACTGGGTGTCCTGGCAACTAATGCCCTGTGTGCCCAGCCCAGGGCAGTAAACACAGTCCAAGGAGATGAGGGTGAATTTTCATTTCTCCCCCAGCCCAGCCTACCCTGGCTCCATTCCCAGCCCTTCAGAACAAGACCGGGGGTCATGGGGGATAATCAGCTGAACACAAGCTCCCAGGGCAGCGCCCTGGCCAGAAGGGTAACCGGGTACCTGCGTTATGCATTCAGGTATCTCGAGTAGGACCAGAGAGGTTATTTTACCACTGTGCTTGGCACTGGGGCGCCCGCTGCTGGCATCCTGGCCCCAGTCCCGGTGCCACAGCTCAAGGAGGATGCTGATAAACTGGAGGGGGTCAGAGAAGAGCCAGGGAAACGATTACAGGGTTAGAAAACCTGCTGGAGCTCCATCCATTTAGCCCAACAAAGAGAAGGTTCGGGGGTGACTTGATCCCAGCCTGCAAGTACTTACGTAGGGAACAAATATTTTATAAGGGGCTCATCAGTCTGGCAGCGACAGGTCTGACCCGACCCAGTGGCTGGTAGCTGAGGCTAGACACATTCAGACTGAGGTGGACATTTTTAGCAGTGACAATAATTAACCATTGGACCAATTCACCGGGGTCATGATGGATTCTCCATCCCTGACCATTCTCAAAGCTCTGCCCTAGGGATTACAGTGGGGATTACTGCCCCAGGTCTCTGGCTGGGGGTATCCAGGTGTCTGGCCACTCCCAGAGCAGTATCCCTCCCGCCTCCACCTCAAGAGATGGGATTTCCAGCCACCTTTGTGCAATGGGAGAACAATGCCAGATGCCTGCCCCAGGGAGGGTACCAGTTCCCCATGGGTAGGGCTGAGCCCGGTGGGCGAGGCAGGGCCAGGCCGGGGCTGTCCAGTCAGCTTGCACCTCTCCACCAAGGCGAACGAGGGACCAAGTAATGACGGCACTGATAAGGCCAGTCACCCCCAAACGAGTCGTGGCATCTCAGCTGTGGTCACACATGCCTGGGCCGGCCCAGGGCTCTCTGCTGGGCCGGCCCAGGGCTCTCTGCTGGGCCGGCCCAGGGCTCTCTGCTGGGCCGGCCCAGGGCTCTCTGCTGGGCCGGCCCAGGGCTCTCTGCTGGGCCGGCCCAGGGCTCTCTGCTGGGCCGGCCCAGGGCTCTCTGCTGGGCCGGCCCAGGGCTCTCTGCTGGGCCGGCCCAGGGCAGGGCTTGAAGCAGCACGGAGAGGTGAAAGGCTGCAGCGCCCATCCCCAGGTAGCCCCAGGGTGGGTGTGCCTGCATACGCCCCACCGCACACGGGCTCAGGGCAGGGGCACTGGTCCCAGCACTCAGCGATGGGAGCAACCCACCTTTATGCAAACGCAGCAGCACCCCTTAACCCTCTGCTGCCCGCTCGGCGTCTCCAGCGCCTTCCTGGGCTCTGGGACAGGCCCGTGGAGTCTCAGTACAAGTGTGGGGTCCCCAGGCACGTCCAGGCAGCACGCCAGAGCCAGCAACATTTAGAGATGGGGTCCTGAGGTTCCCTGTCTGGGACCCACCAGCCTTTGGAGACACCCCAGGTCCACCCAGCCCCCAGTGGCCACACGAGAGGCCGTCCATCCCTGCGCCGGGAGGGATTATTTCCCCCATGTCCCCAGCTCTGCCCCAGCCCCGAGCCACGGGCTGTCACTGCAGTGCATGCACTGGACGCACCTTCCCAGGACGCAGCAGGGCTGGGCCCTGGGCACGGGGCCCGAGCCAGCGGGCACTGGCCACTGATGCTGCAGCTCCAGGCTCGGGGGGTGGCCGGAGCCCCATCCTGGCAGACAAGAGACCCAGGAGGAGCCGGTGCCTGCAGGGCACATTGGGAAGGAGGGCGAGGTGTCGGGCCTAAGCAGGGCCTGAAGGCTCAAGGCCATCAAGTGATCACAGACTAGGGCCGACCTGGGGGGAACCTGTGGTTTTAGCCCATTGGCTGTATTGCCCTACACTCAGCGTAGACCCCCATCCCAGCACCTCCCCCCATCCTCCAGAACGCAGACCCTGATCTCCCCCACACACCTCAGAGCCCCCATCTCCTCTGGAGCACAGACCTGCCCCAGCACAAGACCCCATCTCCCTCCCAGTGTCCTGCACACGCTGGCCTCCCCCACCCAGATCTCCCCAAGCAGCCATCCCTGCCAGGCCACCTCATGAGCATCCTCCAGCCCCCTGCGCCCTCCACGCCTTTCCCTGCAAGTGCCCCCTGGCTCCCAGGCTGGGTCCATCCCCAGGAAGCACAGAACTCCTTGTCCGGGTGTCACAGGGTTGGAGGTGCCACTCCACTGCCTATGGGTGCTCTCCCATAACGCTGGGCCCAAGCCCCTCAGCCTCAAGGCAGGGGGCCCATTGTACAGCCCCGTGGGCAGCCCAGCTCCTGGCTGCCTGCCAGGGGGGCCGAGAGCCACGATTCCGCAGGAGGAAATCACTGCAAACAGCACTGGGGCAGGCGGCCCCCTGAGCCAGGACAGGCAAGTGCTGCATGGACCACTCACACCACACAGCTCAGCCAGTGCCCCTCAGTCCTGAACCTGCAGCCCCCGGCTAACCCCCCATCCCTCCCCGCTCTGCCAGGGCCCTCCATCCCCACCCCGAGCTCTGCCAGGGCCCTCCATCCCCACCCCTGCTATCCCCACCCTGTCCCCCAGCTCTGCTGGGCCCTTCCATCCCCCACCCACAGCCCTGCCCTTGCCCCCCAGCTCTGTTGGGCCCCACCCCCATCCCTCTGCTATCCCCCCCCCCCAGCTCTGCCAGGGCCCCTCCATCCCCACCCCGTTATTCCTGCCCTGCCCCCCCAGTTCTGCCGGGGCCCCTCCATCCCCACCCACAGCCCCTGCTAGCCCTGCCCTCCAGCTCGGTTTCATTGCTGGTTGCCCTGTGCAGTGATGGCTAATGGCTCCAGCGAGGGCAGGAGTTACTCCATGTCTGGCCGGTGCTGTGGCGGGTACAACAGGGTCTCAGCACCCAGTGCGGTCATGATTACTGGCTCAGTGCAAGTCCACCAGCATGTACATGGGGGAGCTGAGCCCTCTGAGCCGGGCGCCTGCCCCCAGCTGACTCTGCAGGGCCAGGTCCTAGCCTGCTACTGGGACCCACATTCCAACGCTGGCCTGGCCGACAGCCCCATCAGCAGCCCTCCCCTACCCTCCCCTCCCAGCTGGGGAGTGCTCACCACCCCCTTCTGAACCCACAGCAAACCTTCCCCCCACAGCCCCAGCCTCTGGGAGGAAGGTGCAGCCGCGAGGGACCTTCCCACTGTCTCTATAGTCAGCTCCTTGCCCTGCTCTCAGACCCCTCCCCAGAACTGGGTGACGGGGCCAAACCAAACACCCTCCTCCTCCATTCTCTTGCAGGGACCTAGGTTTGAATCCTGCCCCAGGTTGCAAGTGAAACGAGTTTACCGGGCTGAATTTCTGCAGAATGCCTCCTGCCCCGTGAGGGAAAGAGCATCTGAGGGACATGCAGGGCTGGACTAGCATGGCCCCTGGAGCTATCAATCAGTCTTTGAAAGGCAGATGCAGAAGTGGGTTTAAAAATTCTCTTTGACTCTGACACCAGCACTTCCCACAGCCTCCAGAGCCTGAGGTGTACCCCCAAACCTCAGCTGAGCTCTCAGCCCCAGCAAGCACCTTCCTCCTCCCAGATCCCGCTATCTGGGCCTGTTCACGGCTGACTCCCACCAACGGGGACACCTGCCCAGAGAGGAGGCAACCTCAGCTGGGGTGATTGAGAAGAGGAACTGAATCTAGGCAGGGAGTGGGGTCCAGTGGTTAGAGCAGGGGCTGAGAGGCAGGACTCCTAGGTTATATTCCCCAGCTGTCACTGACCTACTGGCATGGCACTCAGACTCGGTCATCAACATGGTCTCTTCTCAATGCATGACGCCCACCCGCTATATCGCCAGCACCCTCCAGCCCAGGGGTGCCAAGAGGAGGGAATGAGGAAGGCAAGTGTCTGAGCGGGAAACTGGGGCCCAGAAAAGGAACTTGCCAATGGCTACATGGTGAGCCAGTGGCCAGGCAGGGAATAGAACCCAGGAGTCCTGCTGCTGAGTCGTGGGCTCTCCCCATCAGGGCCTCTCTTCCTTGCCTGTAGGGAGGCTGCCGAGTGGCACAAACCCTGCTTCTCAGAGCTCTGGGTGCGTGGGCACATCCCACACCCGTCCTCCCGCTTGTTGCTCACAAATCGTCTGTACTTGGTCCCCGGTGTCACGCTCCTGGGGTAGCAACTTCTTGCTCAGGTACACGATGGGGTGTCTCTCCCCCTTTTCATCCTCCTGCATTAACACCGCCCCCAGTCCCATGTCTGAGGCGTCGGTGAACACCACAAAGGGCTTGTCAAAGTCTGGGTTTGCCAGAACTGGGCCACAGACCAGAGCTTCCTTCAGTGCCCGGAAAGCCTCCTGGCATTGCTCGGTCCAGACCACCTTGTCTGGCTTCCCCTTCTTGCATAGCTCCGTGATGGGGGTGGCTATGGCGCTAAAGTGGGGCACAAATCTTCGGTAGTATCCTGCCAACCCAATAAAGGCTTGGACCTGCTTTTTGGTGTGGGGAGCGGGCCAGTCTCTGATCACCTCCACCTTAGCTGGTTCTGGCTTTAGGTGGCCGCTCCCCACCCGATGGCCCAGGTAAGATACTTCAGCCATCCCCACCTTGCACTTCTCTGCTTTTACAGTCAGCCCAGCCCCCTGCAGTCAGTCCAGCACTTGTCTAACCTGGGACACGTGGTCCTCCCAGGTCTGGCTAAAGACACAGATGTCATCAATATACGCCACAGCAAAACTCTCCGTCCCCCTCAGGAGCTGGTCCACCAGGCGCTGGAAGGTGGCCGGCGCTCCCTTGAGGCCGAAAGCAGGGTCAGGAACTCATAGAGCCCCAGAGGGGTGATAAAGACAGATTTCAGCTGGGCATCTGCATCCAGCGGCACTTGCCAGTAGCCCTTTGTAAGGTCCACGGTGGTAGGGTACCAAGCTCCTCCCAGCTTGCCTAGGAGCTCATCAGGCCTGGGCATGGGGTAGGCATCCGATACAGTGATGGCATTGAGCTTCCGATAGTCCACACAGAACTGGACCGACCCATCCTTTTTGGGGACCAGCACCACCGGCGAGGCCCAAGGGCTGGCAGATGCCTGGATCACCCCCAAAGCCAGCATGCCCCGGACCTCTCTTTCCAGGTCCTGAGCAGTTTTCCCTGTGACTCGGAAGGGGGAGCATCTTATCGGCGGGTGCGACCCGGTCTGCACCCGGTGGACAGTCAGATTAGTGCGTCCAGGCTGGTTGGAAAACAGCTGTCGGTACGGATGCAGCACCTCCCTGACCTCAGCTTGCCGGGCAGGGGTTAGCTGATCCGAGAGGGGAATTGTTTCCATGGGGGAACCAGCTCTGGTCCCAGGGAATAGATCCGGGAAGGAATTTTCTGTAGTATCTGGCTGATGAATCTTGCCCATATGCTCAGGGTTTAGCTGATCGCCATATTTGGGGTCGGGAAGGAATTTTCCTCCAGGGCAGATTGGAAGGCCCTGGAGGTTTTTCGCCTTCCTCTGTAGCATGGGGCACGGGTCACTTGCTGGAGGATTCTCTGCTCCTTGAGGTCTTCAAACTACAATTTGGGGACTTCAATAGCACAGATATAGATGTGAGGTCTTTTTTAGGAGTGGTGGGTGAAATTCTGTGGCCTGCATTGTGCAGGAGGTCAGACTAGATGATCATAATGGTCCCTTCTGGCCTAAATATCTATGAATCTATGAATCTATGAATCTACTAAAGGGTTATCTCCCTGCTCCTCCCACGGCCAACACCACATTCCCCCTGGCATAATATGGCTTCATCGTATTCACATGGTACACCCGGCGGTGGTGCGCCCGGTTCGACAGCTCCACCACATAGTTTACCTCATTGAGCTGCTTGACAACCTTGAAAGGGCCTTCCCAGGCAGCCTGTAGTTTGTTCTTTCTCACGGGGATGAGAACCATCACCTGATCCCCGGTGGCGTAGGCACGGACCCGTACCGTGCGGTCATACCAGACCTTCTGCTTCTTCTGAACTCTGGCCAGATTCTCCCTGGCCAGGCCCATGAGTTCAGCAAGTCTCTCTCGGAAGATCAGGACATACTCCACCACTGACTCTCCATTGGGGGTGGCCTTCCCCTCCCACTCGTCTCTCATCAGGTCCAGGGGCCCCCTTACCCTCCTTCCATATAACAGTTCGAAAGGCGAAAATCCGGTCGACTCCTGGGGCACCTCCCTGTACGCGAACAGCAGGTGAGGTAAGTACTTGTCCCAGTCCTGCGGGTGCTGGTTCATAAAGGTTTTCAGCATCATCTTTAGCGTCCCGTTAAACCTCTCCACCAGCCCGTTGGACTGGGGGTGATAAGCTGAGGCCCAGTCGTGCCGGACCCCACATTTCTCCCACAAGCACCGGAGCAGGGCCGACATGAAGTTGGAGCCTTGGTCTGTCAAGACTTCCTTGGGGAACCCCACTCGGCTGAAAATGGTCAGGAGCGCATCGGCCACGGTGTCTGCTTCAATGGAAGCTAAGGGCACTGCCTCGGGGTAGCGGGTGGCAAAATCTACCACCACCAGAATGTATTTCTTCCCCGACCGGGTCGTCTTGCTGAGAGGCCCCACGATGTCCATGGCCACCTTCTGGAAAGGCTCCTCTATGATGGGCAAAGGTCTCAAAGCCGCTTTCCCCTTGTCCCGGGCCTTCCCCACCCTCTGACAGGGGTCACAGGATCGGCAATACTGCCGGACGGTGGTAAAGACCCCGGGCCAGTAAAAGTTCTGTAGCAACCTCTGCCGGGTGCGCCGGATTCCCTGGTGCCCTGCGAGGGGGATGTCATGGGCCAGGTACAGGAGCTTGCGGCGATACTTCTGGGGGACCACCAGCTGCCTCCTGATCCCACAGGACTCCACTTCCCTTGTGGGAGCCCATTCTCGGTATAGGAACCCCTTCTCCCACAGGAACCTCTCCTGGCAGCCTCTCCTCATGGTCCGTACCACACTGATGTCGGCCAGGTCCCTGAGCTTCCGCAAGGAGGGATCTTTCCTCAACTCGGCCTGGAACTCAGCGGCTGGGGAAGGGATGGGGCCCGGTTCCCCCTCAGTGGCCAGGTCTGAGGCCACAGCCTCTCTGAGCCATGCCCCTCGGCCCTCCCTTCCCACCAGGGTAGGGTCCTGCGACTCCGGTGCGGTACCCTCCCCGAGGTCAGGGAGCAGTGCCCCTCGCCGGCTCTGGCTACGCGTCACAACCAGGGCGGTCTGGGGCTTGCTTGGCCAGTCCTCTAGGTCTCCCCCCATCAAAACTTCAGTGGGCAAATGGTGGTGTACCCTCACATCCTTGGGGCCCTCCTTGGCCCCCCATTTCAGGTGTACCCTTGCCACAGGCACCTTGAATGGGGTCCCGCCCACCCCTGTCAGGGTCAGGTAGGTGTTGGGCACCACCCGATCTGGGGCCACCACCTCGGGCCGGGCCAGCGTCACCTCCGCGCCCGTATCCCAGTATCCATTGACCTTCCTCCCATCCACCTCCAGGGGAACAAGGCACTCTCTCCGGAGGGACAGCCCCGCGCCCACCCTGTAAACCGAGCACCCGGAGTCCAGAGCCTCCAGCCCTCTGGCGGAGCTGGCCGGGGGTACTCTTCCCTCCTGAGCAGGTGGTAAACTGGCAGCCCCCCTTGCCTGGGTCGTCTGCCCCTCGTCCAGCTGAGTCCCTACCCAGTTAACCCTGGGTAGGTTGGGTCTGCTCAGTTTGTCCCTGAGCCCGGGGCACTGGGTCCGTATGTGGCCTCTCTGGCCACAGTGATAGCAGCTCAGGTCACGTTGGTCCCCTCGAGCGGGTCGGAGGGGCCCGACGCCAGGCGTGTGGGAGGGGGTTCTCCCTATTTCCCCGCTGGGAGGCCCCATGGTGACTCTCTCTCTGCATCAGGGGGGGCCTGTCCTTTTGGGACTCCTCCCGGCTACCCCCTGACCGACTGTTCACAAACTCATCGGCCAGCTGCCCTGCGTGCTGGGGGTTCTCGAGCTTTTTGTCCACCAGCCACAGCCTCAGGTCGGAAGGGCACTGTTCACACAGTTGCTCCAGTACGATTAGGTCAAGCAGGTCCTCCTTAGCTCGGGCCCCAGCTGTCCACTTCCGGGCATATCCCTGCATCCGGTTGGCCAGTTGTAGGTAGGTGACCTCAGGCGTTTTACGCTGACTCCGGAACCTTCTCCGGTACATCTCGGGGGTCAGCCCAAACTCACGGAGCAGGGCCTGTTTGAACAGTTCATAGTCCCCTGCCTCCACCCCTGTCATTCGTCTGTACACCTCCATGGCTTTGGGGTCCAGTAAGGAGGTGAGAAACTGCAGCCTGTCAGCAGGGTCAACCCTGTGCATCTCACAGGCATTCTCAAAGGCCGTCAGGAAGCTATCTATGTCCTCCCCCTCCTTACGCTGGGCCAGAAAGCACTTATCGGAGCTCCTTGCAGTCTTGGGTCCCCTCTCACTCACCGCAGCCGGGGCCCCACTGCTCCTCAGCCTGGCCAGCTCCAGTTCATGCTGTCTTTGTTTCTCCTTCTCCTGACGTTCCCTCTCCTTCTCCTCCTGCTCATGTTGACGTTGTTTCTCCTCATGTTGACGTTGTTTTTCATGATCCTCCAGCTCCCTCATTTTCATTTTCATCCCCCTCTCCCATTCCAGCCGCATCCATTCCAGGGATGGGGAGCTCCGCCAGGAGGATCCCCTGCTGGCTGCCAGGGTCAGGGTCCCCCAACCCCTCCCCCAGGCCTAGGTAGGAAGGGTCTCGGGATGTCCTCGGCAGCAGTCTGACCCCTCCCAGCCCGGTCAGGCCCCAGGGCCCACGCTGCGTCCGCCGGGCAGCTTCCCTCAGGGACAGGGATTGGGTCATCCAAGTGATCCCTCTCCTCCAGCTGGGCAATCAGCTGTTCCTTGGTGGACCTCCCAATGCGCAGCCCCCTCTGCCTGCTCAGCTCCACCAGGTCGCTCTTAAGGCGTTTAGCGTACATCTCCCTGCTGGCCACTCGCAGGCCTGGGCAGCTTCCACGGTTTCCAGGAAAAACCCCTAGGGTACCAGTCCTTCTTGAGGTCACCACCTCTTTGCCAGGGTCGAGCTGCAGACTCCTCCGCCCCTGGGACCGCTCGCTGCGATCCCCCGGGGGACCCTGTTACTGCAAAAGTCCTTCTCTCTGGTCACACACTCCCAGGGGTTAACCGCCCCCTGGAACCGTCTCTCTGACTCTTCAGCACGCCTGGTCCCTGTCAATCCCCCTTCGTTTTACTGTTCCCCAGTCACTTACTGCAGGAAGCGCCGTTCACGGGGTGCAGTACATCCCACCTCTGCCACCAGTTGTCACAGAGTGTGGGGGAGTCCAGGCCCTGCACCCCTCTTCCTGGGATCCACTGAGACTCTCAGCCAGCCAGTAAAATGGAAGGTTTATTGAACAACAGGAACACAGTCCAAAACAGAGCTTGTGGGTACAACCAGGACCCCTCAATCAAGTCCTTCTGGGGGGCAGGGAGCTTAGACCCCAGCCATGGGGTTCCCTGCGTTCCTCCACCCAGCCCCAACTGAAACTAAACCTCCCCAGCAGGCTCCCTCCTGCAGCCTCTGTTCACATTCCTGGGCAGAGGTGTTACCTCCCCCTCCCCCTCCTGGCTCAGGTAACAGGCTCTCAGGTCTCCCATTGAAACTCCCCTGCCACATTCCCAGGTCAACACTCCCCCCTCCCTGCTCCGTCACACCTGGGGGCTGTGAGACAGACCCCCCCCTCCCCACCCCCTGGCTCAGCCAGACCCTCAGAGGCTGGTGGAATCTGGCCCACACCCAGATCCTTGCACCGAGTGCTGAGAGCTCACAGGCTCTTGAATACAGCTTCTGTCTAGCTCCCAGGTGCCTGGCATGTGCAAACACCTGCAGGGTCAAGCAAGAGACACCCCCTCCCGCATCTATCTGAGCCACACAGGTACGGACCCGACCAACAGAGCAGGGGCAGAGCTGGAATAGCAGGTACTGGCGCAGGGCAGAGCATGGGGAGATCACAAAACCGGGGGAGGGTGGCCAGAACTGGACTAGTAAAGTGGGCAGGAAATAGGCTGCAGATCAGGACTTGCAGAGCTGGGTTTGGGAGGGGAGTCCAGGGCTGGGAAAGGAGGGGGCTGCAGGTTGAGATTAAGGGGTGCTGGCAGAGCTGTGTGTGGGGAGCCAAGGGCTGGGATAGGAAGGGGGCTGCAGGTCAGGATTAAGGGGCACCGGCAGCCCAGGTCCGGGGCAGCGGGGGGCTGCGGGTCGGGAGTGAGGGGCACCGGCAGAGATGTGTTGGGGGGAGCCCAGGTCCGGGGCAGCGGGGGGCTGCGGGTCGGGAGTGAGGGGCACCGGCAGAGATGTGTTGGGGGGAGCCCAGGTCCGGGGCAGCGGGGGGCTGCGGGTCGGGAGTGAGGGGCACCGGCAGAGATGTGTTGGGGGAAGCCCAGGTCCGGGGCAGCGGGGGGCTGCGGGTCGGGAGTGAGGGGCACCGGCAGAGGTGCATGAGCAACTTTGCCCAGCCCCCGTCCATTCTGCCCAGCTCTGTTGCGGTGCTCAGGGACCCTTCTCTGCCCACAGATGCCGGAGGCTCCCCAGGGGGCGGCGATCCCAGGCGAGTGGCCCTGCGTGGGGGCACCTACCCTCCGTAGGCTCCGAAGGTGAAGCTCCGCTTCCTGGAGCTCATGCCGCAGGCACGGGCAGGCCCAGCTGTCGGAGCTGGGGACGCTGGTGACAGCCTGTCCCGATCGCCGGCTGCTGCAGCTGCAGAGTCTAGAGCCAGTTACACCACCGGCCTCGCCTCGCTGCCTCCCCGCCCACTCCAGCATCCGTCCCGCCCCAGCTCTGCCCGGCTCCAGCCAGCACAGACGGGCAGGCCCTGGCTCTGCCAACAGGCAAGCGTCACCCGGCAACCCCGCCGGGCCCCCGAAGCAGAGAACCACCGGGAGCAGCTGGTGAGGGGCTGCCCAGGGAGCCATTAACTCTGCGTCTCCACTGGGCACCAGGGAGCCCATTAGCTGAGTGGGGCTGGTGCCAGCTGTTCACCCATGGGAGCCCGACTGGCACCAGCCATCTCTCTCATGGGCACAGAGACCCAATCACACCATCACGGATGGGGCCTCGGCCTCACCCACACCCGCTGGTGGAGGGTTAACACCATCAGCACGAGGAGCCACAAGCAGGGGTGCTCTCCTCTAGGCCACAGCTGGTCCCCAACCCGGCACTGCCACGGGGAAGCTCACAGCAGCATCACAAACCTACACACTGGGCATCACAGCATCGAACTGGAGAGAGGGAGCTGTACAAAACAGGGGGAGGTGGAGGGGATGGGTACATTTGGGGGGGCTACACAAAATGGTGGGAGAGCCTGGGCCTATTTGGGGGGTGCACAGAAAAATAGGAGGTCTGGGAGTATTTGGGGGGGCTGCACGAATGGGGGGCTGAGGATGTTGGGGAGGCTGCACAGAACAGGAGGGGGCTGGGCGTGTTGGGGGGGCTGCACAGAATGGGGGGGCTGGGCGTGTTGGGGGGCTGCACAGAACAGATGGGGGCTGGGCATGTTGGGGGGATGCACAGAACAGGTGGGGGGCTGGGCGTGTTGGGGGGATGCACAGAACGGGAGGCTGAGTGTGTTTGGGGGGATGCACAGAACAGGTGGGGGCTGGGCGTGTTGGGGGGGCTGCACAGAATGGGGGGGCTGGGCGTGTTGGGGGGGCTGCACAGAATGGGGGGCTGGGTGTGTTTGGGGGGCTGCACAGAACAGGAGGAGGGCTGGGCGTGTTTGGGGGGCTGCACAGAACAGGAGGAGGGCTGGGCGTGTTGGGGGGATGCACAGAATGGGAGGCTGGGCGTGTTGGGGGGGCTGCACAGAACAGGAGGGGGGCTGGGCGTGTTGGGGGGATGCACAGAATGGGGGGCTGGGCGTGTTGGGGGGATGCACAGAATGGGGGGCTGGGCATGTTGGGGGGCTGCACAGAACAGGAAGGGGGCTGGGCGTGTTGGGGGGGATGCACAGAACAGGTGGGGGCTGGGCGTGTTGGGGGGATGCACAGAATGGGGGGGGGCTGCACACAGCAGACGGGGGGCTGGGCGCGTTTGGCCCCCTTTGGCCACAACCCCCAGGCAGCGTGAGCCCGACAAGCTTGTGGATTGTTCCCCCTGCAGCGCAGGGCAGGCGGGGAGGGACACTGGCAGCCCTTGTTCTGTGCCCCAGGGCAGCGCCCACTCAGCCCAGCTCTGCTCCTGGGGCGCCTGCCAGGCTGGGCGGGGGGCGTGGGAGGAATTCCCGGCCGCGGGGGCCGGCAGGGAAATCAGTTGGGGTTGGGGCAGAGTATCGGGTTATAGGGCGGCCAAGCACCGACCCCCCCCGCCCGCCCAGCCCCCCACTATACAGCCCTGCACGACCCCCCCACTGTATACCCTTGCAGCACCCTATACAAACACACACTATATTCCTACACACATGCACACACACTGTACCCCCTGCACAACCCTACACACACAGACACACACTGTACCCCCTGCACAACCCTACACACAGACACACACTGTACCCTTTGCACCATCCTACACACACACAGTCTATCCCCTGCATGCTATGCACACACACTGTACCAACTGCAGTCTTACACAGACACACACTGTACCCCCCTGCAAAGACACACACACACACAGTACCCCCTCACACACACACTGTACCCCCTGCAAAGACACACACACATTACTTTCTGCGCACACAGCTGCTCAAGCCTGCTCCACACACTATACCCTGTGCACACCCCTACACTCCTACACACATACATCTTCTGCATCATCCAAAACACACACACACAGCGTATGCACTCTGCACAACCCTACACACTCACACTATACCCCTGCTCAACCCTACACACACACAAACACACACTCCTCTGCATCATCCTATACACACACACTATACACCCTGCCCTCCACTGTACGCTCCTTCACAACCCACACGATACCCTCCAGCGCAACACACACACACACCATACCCACACACACACTATATCCCCTGCGCAACCCCCACAAAATATCCCCTGCACAATTGTATACACACTGAATACACCCTCTGCACAACCCTACACACACACACACACTGCACCCTCTGCACCCTCCTAGACACACACTGTGTGCACTTTGCACAATCCTACACACACACACAATACCCCTGCACAACCCCATACACCCTACGCAACCCCCACTGTACCCTCCTTCACAACCCACCCACACACACTCTACACCCCAGAACAATCCCCCACACACTATGCATCCCGCACAACCCCCCACAAACACACTTTACCCCCGGCAAAACTCCTTTACCCACACTATACAACCCTGCACAACCCTAAATACACAATATAACCCCTGCACAAGCCCATCACACACACACTATACCCCTGCACAACTCCCACAATGCCCTCTGGCACAACCTACACAAACACTGCCCTGTGCACACCTCCCCGCACAACCCTGCTCCACAAACACACTATAGTCCCCTGCACAACCTCCCATCCACACAAGACACCCCCAGCACAACCTCCACACACATACTCTGCCCTCTGCACACATACCGCACACCCTCTACCCTCTGCACAACCCACCTCCACATACACACGCCATCCCCCTGCAGAACCTACACACACACACCCTACCGTCCCGTCCCGCACTATCTAAACACACAACACACACACCCTGCACACCCCCACAGTACACACACACTCTACTCCCCCCACACTATACCCCCTGCACTCACACCACACACTCCCCGCACAACCCTCTCACCCACACACGCACCCCCCCGCGCTCGGAGCCGGCACTGGCTTTCCCACACAGCAGCACACCACCGCCCATGCCAGCTACCTCACCACGGGGCACCCTGACTCCTGTTCTGTCTGCCCAGGCACCTCCCTGAGCTAATACTGGGGGATTTCAGCTCTCCCCATATTGACTGGGTACTTGTCACCTCAGGAGGGGATGCAGAGATAACATTTCTTGACACCTTAAATGACTACTTCTTGGAGCCGCTAGTCCTGGAACCCACAAGAGGAGAGGCAATTCTTGATTTAGGCCTAAGTGGACCACAGGATCTGGTCCAAGAGGCGAATATAGCTGGACCCCTTGGTAATAGTGACCATAATATAATTAAATTTAACATCCCTGTGGTGGGGAAAACACCACAGCAGCCCAACACTGTAGCATTTAATTTCAGAAAGGGGGACTACACAAAAATAAGGAGGTTAGTGAAACAGAAATTAAAGGTACGGCACCAAAAGTGAAATCCCTGCAAGCTGCGTGGAAACTCTTTAAAGACACCATAATAGAGGCTCAACTTAAATGTCCACCCCAAATTAAAAAACATAGTAAGAGAACCAACAAAGTGCCACCGTGGCTGAACAACAAAGTAAAAAGCATGAGAGGCAGAAACGCATCCTTTAAAAAGTGGAATATAAATACGAGTGAGGAAAATAGAAAGGAGCATAAACTCTGGCAAATTAAGTGTAAAAATATCATTAGAAAGACCAAAAAAGAATCTGAAGAACAACAAGCCAAAGACTCCAAAAGTAACAGCAAAGATTTTTTTAATACATCGGAAGCGGGAACCTGCTAAACAACCAGTGGGGCCACTGGACGATCGAGATGCTAAAGGAGCAGTCAAAGACAATAAGGCCATTGTGGAGAAACTAAATGAATTCTTTGCATCGGTCTTCCCGGCTGAGGATGTGCGGGAGATTCCCAAACCTGAGCCATTCTTTTTAGGTGACAGATCTGAGGAACTGTCCCAAATTGAGGTGTCATTAGAGGAGGTTTTAGAACAAATTGATAAACTAAACTGTAACAAGTCACCAGGACCAGATGGTCTCACCCAAGAGTTCTGAAGGAACTCAAATGTGAAATTGCAGAACTACTAATTGTCATCTGTAACCTATCATTGAAATCAGCTTCTGTATCAAATGACTGGAGGGTAGCTAATGTGACACCAATTTTTAAAAAGGGCTCCAGAGGTGACCCTGGCAATTACAGGTCAGTAAGCCTCACTACAGTACCGGGCAAACTGATTGAAACTATCGTAAAGAACAAAATTGTCAGACAAATAGAAGAACATAATTTGTTGGGAAATAGTCAACATGTGGAAAAAGCTAATGTACTCAATGCTTTTTTTGCCTCTGTTTTCACTAACAAGGTCAGCTCCCAGACTACTGCGCTGGGCATCGCAAAATGGGGAAGAGATGGCCAGCCCTCTGTGGAGATAGAGGTGGTTAGGGACTATTTAGAAAAGCTGGACGTGCACAAGTCCATGGGGCCAGACGAGTTGCATCCGAGAGTGCTGAAGGAACTGGCGGCTGTGATTGCAGAGCCATTGGCCATTATCTTTGAAAACTCGTGGCGAACCGGGGAAGTCCCGGATGACTGGAAAAAGGCTAATGTAGTGCCAATCTTTAAAAAAGGGAAGAAGGAGGATCCTGGGAACTACAGGCCAGTCAACCTCACCTCAGTCCCTGGAAAAATCATGGAGCAGGTCCTCAAAGAATCAATCCTGAAGCACTTGCATGAGAGGAAAGTGATCAGGAACAGCCAGCATGGATTCACCAAGGGAAGGTCATGCCTGACTAATCTAATCGCCTTTTATGATGAGATTACTGGTTCTGTGGATGAAGGGAAAGCAGTGGATGTATTGTTTCTTGACTTTAGCAAAGCTTTTGACACAGTCTCCCACAGTATTCTTGTCAGCAAGTTAAGGAAGTATGGGCTGGATGAATGCACTATAAGGTGGGTAGAAAGCTGGCTAGATTGTCGGGCTCAACGGGTAGTGATCAATGGCTCCATGTCTAGTTGGCAGCCGGTATCAAGTGGAGTGCCCCAAGGGTCGGTCCTGGGGCCGGTTTTGTTCAATATCTTCATAAATGATCTGGAGGATGGTGTGGATTGCACTCTCAGCAAATTTGCGGATGATACTAAACTGGGAGGAGTGGTAGATACGCTGGAGGGGAGGGATAGGATACAGAAGGACCTAGACAAATTGGAGGATTGGGCCAAAAGAAATCTGATGAGGTTCAATAAGGATAAGTGCACTTAGGACGGAAGAACCCAATGCACAGCTACAGACTAGGGACCGAATGGCTAGGCAGCAGTTCTGCGGAAAAGGACCTAGGGGTGACAGTGGACGAGAAGCTGGATATGAGTCAACAGTGTGCCCTTGTTGCCAAGAAGGCCAATGGCATTTTGGGATGTATAAGTAGGGGCATAGCGAGCAGATCGAGGGACGTGATCGTTCCCCTCTATTCGACATTGGTGAGGCCTCATCTGGAGTACTGTGTCCAGTTTTGGGCCCCACACTTCAAGAAGGATGTGGATAAATTGGAGAGAGTCCAGCGAAGGGCAACAAAAATGATTAGGGGTCTAGAACACATGACTTATGAGGAGAGGCTGAGGGAGCTGGGATTGTTTAGCCTGCAGAAGAGAAGAATGAGGGGGGATTTGATAGCTGCTTTCAACTACCTGAAAGGGGGTTCCAAAGAGGATGGCTCTAGACTGTTCTCAATGGTAGCAGATGACAGAACGAGGAGTAATGGTCTCAAGTTGCAGTGGGGGAGGTTTAGATTGGATATTAGGAAAAACTTTTTCACTATGAGGGTGGTGAAACACTGGAATGCGTTACCTAGGGAGGTGGTAGAATCTCCTTCCTTAGAGGTTTTTAAGGTCAGGCTTGACAAAGCCCTGGCTGGGATGATTTAACTGGGAATTGGTCCTGCTTCGAGCAGGGGGTTGGACTAGATGACCTTCTGGGGTCCCTTCCAACCCTTATATTCTATGATTCTATGATTCTATGGTTTTTGTAAAGGGAAATCATGCCTCACCAGTCTGCTAGAATTCTTTGAGGGGGTCAACAAGCACACGGACAAAGGCGATCCAGTGGATATAGTATATTTAGATTTTCAGAAAGCCTTTGAAAAGGTCCCTCACCAAAGGCTCTTAAGCAAAATAAGCAGGCATGGTATAAGAGGGAAGGTCCTCTCATGGTAACTGGT
Source organism: Caretta caretta (assembly GCF_965140235.1). Classification (NCBI taxonomy): domain Eukaryota; kingdom Metazoa; phylum Chordata; order Testudines; family Cheloniidae; genus Caretta; species Caretta caretta. The sequence continues at coordinate 1,285,188 of NC_134223.1, forward strand.
TAAAAGACAGGAAACAAATGGTAGGAATAAATGGTCAGTTTTCAGAATGGAGAGAGGTAAATAGTGGTCTCCCCCAGGGGTCTGTACTGGGCCCAGTCCTATTCAACATATTCATAAACGATCTAGAAAAAGGGATAAACAGTGAGGTGGCAAAATTTGCAGATGATACAAAACTACTCAAGATAGTTAAGTCCCAGGCAGACTCGAAGAGGTACAAAAGGATCCCTCAAAACTGGGTGACTAGGCAACAAAATGGCAGATGAAATTCAATATTGATAAATGCAAAGTAATGCACATTGGAAAACATAATCCTAATTATACATATACAATCATAGAATCATAGAATATCAGAGTTGGAAGGGACCTCTGGAGGTCATCTAGTCCAACCCCCTGCCCAGAGCAGGACCAATCCCCAACTAAATCATCCCAGCCAGGGCTTTGTCAAGCCTGACCTTAAAAACTTCTAAGGAAGGAGATTCCACCACCTCCCTAGGTAACGCATTCCAGTGTTTCACCACCCTCCTAGTGAAAAAGTTTTTCCTAATATCCAACCTAAATCTCCCCCACTGCAACTTGAGACCATTACTCCTTGTCCTGTCATCTGCTATCACTGAGAATAGTCTAGATCCATCCTCTTTGGATCCACCTTTCGGGTAGTTAAAAGCAGCTATCAAATCCCCCCTCATTCTTCTCTTCTGTAGACTAAACAATCCCAGTTCCCTCAGCCTCTCCTCATAAGTCATGTGTTCCAGTCCCCTAATCATTTTTGTTGCCCTTCGCTGGACTCTCTCCAATTTCTCCACATCCTTCTTGTAAGGTGGGGCCCAAAACTGGACACAGTTTTCAATATCTTCATTAATGATCTGGAGGATGGTGTGGATTGCACCCTCAGCAAGTTTGCAGATGACGCTAAACCGGGAGGAGTGGTAGATACGCTGGAAGGTAGGGATAGGATTCAGAGGGACTTAGACAAATTGGAGGATTGGGCCAAAAGAAATCTGATGAGGTTCAACAAGGACAAGTGCAGAGTCCTGCACTTAGGACGGAAGAATCCCATGCACCGCTACAGACTAGGGACCGAATGGCTAGACAGCAGTTCTGCAGAGAAGGATCTAGGGATGACAGTGGACGAGAAGCTGTGATGGGGTCTAAATTAGCTGTTACCACTCAAGAAAGCGATCTTGGAGTCATTGTGGATAGTTCTCTGAAAACATCCACTCAATGTGCAGCGGCAGCCAAAAAAGTGAACAGAATGCTGGGAATCATTAAAAAAGGGATAGATAATAAGACAGAAAATATCATGTTGCCCCTGTATAAATCCCTGTTACGCCCACACCTTGAATACTGCAGGCAGATGTGGTCGCCCCATCTTAAAAAAGATATATTGGAATTGGAAAAGGTTCAGAAAAGGGCAACACAAATGATTAGGGGTCTGGAACGGCTTCCGTATGAGGAGAGATTGATAAGACTTTTGGGACTTTTCAGCTTGGAAAAGAGGCGACTAAGGGGGGATACGATAGAAGTCTATAAAATCATGACTGGGGTGGAGAACATAAAGAAGGAAGTGTTATTTACTCTTTCTCATAATACAAGAACAAGGGGCTACCAAATGAAATTAATAGGTAGCAGTTTTAAAACAAACACAAGAAAGTATTTTTTCATGCAATGCACTGTCAACCTGTGGAACTCCTTGCCCGGGAGTGTTGTGAAGGCCAAGACTATAACGGGGTTCAAAAGGGAGCTAGATAGATTCATGGAGGATAGGTCCATCAATGGCTATTAGCCAAGATGGGCAGGGAAGGTGTCCCTAGCCTCTGTTTGCCAGAAGCTGAGAATGAGGGACAGGGGATGGATCACTTGATGATGACCTGTTCTGTTCATTTCTTCTAGGGCCCCTGGCACTGGCCACTGTCAGACAGGATACTGGGCTGGATGGACCTTTGGTCTGACTCAGTTTGGCCGTTCTTATGTTCTTCTTACGTTCTCATGTTCTCTCCTGCTCCTGCCAGCTCCTCCTGGCTCTGTCCTCCTGCTGGCAGGTGAAGGGGCCACAGCAGCCCCCACAGCCTAGCTGTGGCCGTGTCCAGCCTCACATGCTGAGCAGGGCTGGGCCAGGTCCGCGCCTGGGCACAGCACTAGTGATACCTGAGTGCGCACAGAGCACTGGGAGCTGCTGCGTGAGACATCACACCGCGGCCTGGCCCGGCCCATCCTCAGTCACTGGACATCTCATGGCCCCTTCACACTCAGAGCCCGCCCTGGCCTCCTGCCCAAATCCCGGCTCTGGGAATGTCCCCGTCCACCTTGCCAAATCCACCCGGCAGCAGCAGTAAGATGAGGAGTCGCAGGCGCTCAGTGCCCTACATCATGGTGTTGCTATGGGCTATTAAATAGCACCCCAGAAGTGGCTGCACCTCAGTGGCTGGGAAGGCAGAAGCTCCTTCCGTCCTGGAGGAAACATGAGACTCATGCAGCACCCCCTCATCCCCAGACACACAGGAATAGCTCCGGGCTGAACTCCAAGAGAGCCATGCTCAGCCGGTCCCTGCCCTGCTGCCATGGGCTCAAGCATGGCCCCCTGACCCCCACTGAGTCTGGCCCCTGACATCTCAGACTTTATCTGCCGGGCAAGAGCCCCCCTTGTACATTACACACATGGACTAAGCGCCCCTGTGCCAGCCCCATCTCTTCCCCTCCCCACACCCAGCGTCCTGCCGTGCCAACCTGCCTGTTGCTGGTGCACTGGGCCTCACGGGGCCCGGGGAGTCAGGCAGGACACGGCGCAGCTCCCGGGGGCACTGCTAGAAGCCAGGGATCATTAACGAGCCAAGATTCCGAACACTGGGGCCACGGCTCTCCGGCCTGGGCAGGATGCGCAGCGTGGGGGGCAGCCCAGCGCGTGGGGGGCAGTCCCGACGGCTAACGCTCCAGGGGGCAGGCTCACACCTGGGGCTGCTTTGCCCTTCCCCTGCCAGACCCTGCCACTGCTCCCACAGCAGGGGCAGCGCCGGAGACATCTCACCCCCCAGGCCAGAGGTGGGACCATGCTGGTCCCTTGCTCTCACTGTGCCCAATCGCTGCCTCTGGGAGACGGGGCCACCAGCAGAGCCTCCATTCAGGCCTGGTGCTCCTGGGGCCCCAACTCCAGCATGAAGGGGGCCAGGTGCCTGTTCTGCTCACCTGCCTCCCCAAAAAGCAGGAGCACACCAGCCTGGGCCCAGTAAGGGCAGGGAGAGGCAGCCCTAGGGACCACCGGAAGCAGAGTGCAGCAGGTGGGGAAGGAACCTCCCAGGCACCCAGGCCAGCCCCCTGCACTTAGGCCTTTCTGCTGAAGGAGGTGGATTTTAATGCTGACACTGCAGTGAGAGGGGGGAAGGGGACTGGGGAGGGGGCTGGTCACACGGGAGTGGACAGCTGTGCAACAACTGGATCTAAATAAAGGCTTTTAAAACCCCACCCCTACCCCAGGACCTTTCTCTCGGAGGCTGCTTCTCAGCTGTGGGGCTGTAGGGATGGTCTGTGTGTTTCACAGGGGCAGGGTGGCAGGGGAGGAGGGAGCAAGTGCATTCTGACCCCCCCCAACTGTTGAACTATGAACCAACCGCTCCCCCCAAAGCCTTTGAAAGCAGAGCCAGCCTCCCTTCCAACCCCCGTGCACCAGCTTCCGCACAGCTCAGCCCCTTGAAAAAGCAGCCGCAACGATCGGGCTCCTCTGGGCAGCAAATGCAGCAAGCGAGTGGTGCAGGAGAGGCTGTAATGGCCCAGAATAAACAACCCCGGGACTGGCTGCATAACCCGGGGCGCCCGGAAGGGCTGTGAACCCGGAGAGGGCATCTCTCTGGCATGGCGGCACACCCAGACGCGCACGCCGCACACGCAGAACACTCCACACTCACACGTGCACCAGGCAAATCGGCCAGGCACCAGCTCACTCGCAGGTACACACGCAAAGGAGCACACCCAGACAAACCCGGGCGTGCCCCCGCAGGCACTCGGGCGGAGGGCGTCCCGCTCCCTGCGGCCAGGCCAGGGGGTCCCGCGGTGGCAGCAGGTTGAGCGGTGGCTCTCGCAGCCCCGCCGGGTGCGGCTGGGTCACGCGACGCTGCGGGTGCAGAGCAGCGGGCACTCAGCGCCACCCAGCCGCAGGCCTGGGCACACGGCTCTCGCACGGCCCCTACACAGGCACAGATGCCCCAATGCACAAAGCGAGCGCGGGCAGGCGTCACGGCCGGGCCCCCTTCCCGTCTCAGCATCGTTGCGGGACCAGGCCTCGCCGTGGCCGCAAGGACAATGGGGCGTCAGCAGACCAGCCCCTTCTCCCAGCTGCCTCCCCATCCCAGGGGAGCAGCCCAGCCGGGGCTGCAGGCGCGGGACAGGCGGCCGAGGGCACCCTCAGGAGCAGCGAGGGCTTTGCCAGCTGTCACGGAGTCCCTGGGCGATGCTCTGGAACTGCTCCCCATGAAGCCAGTCAGGACTCTGGGGCAGTCGCCTTTCTGTGAGCAGCCTGTCTTCAGGACACACAGCTCACACAGCTTCCACCTTCCTGGGTCTGACCTCGGAGCATTCAGCATCCTCTGCCCCTCCATGCGCTTCCCCCAGCGAGTCCGCTCAGGCGGTGCTCCTGGGGAAGCCAGAGGGTCCTGCACCCCAACTTCGCAGTCAGACGTGACTCTCAGCCAGCCAGTAAAACAGAAGGTTTATTAGACGACAGGAACATGGTCTAAAACAGAGCTTGCAGGTGCAGAGAACGGGACCCCTCAGCTGGGTCCATTTTGGGGGGCAGTGAGCCAGACAACCACGTCTGCACTTCACTCCATGTCCCAGCCAGCCCCAAACTGAAAACCCCCTCCAGCCCCTCCTCCTCTGGGCTTTGTTCCTTTCCCGGGCCAGGAGGTCACCGGATTCCTTTGTTCTCCAACCCTTCAGCTCTCACCTTGCAGGGGGGGAAGGGCCCAGGCCATCAGTTGCCAGGAAACAGGGTGTCGGCCATTCTCTGTGTCCAGACTCCTGCACACACATGCCCTCTAGGGCTCTGCAATGATCATACACCCTTACTCCACCCCCTAGATACTTAAGAACTGCCTAGGGGAAACTGAGGCACCCCCACACTATTCAGAGGAAACATTAAGAACAGTCCCACTTCGTCACACCAGCACCCTGGACAGCATCGCCTGGGGCACGGGGAGCGGGGGGTTGCTGCAGCACGGGCTGGTGCCCGGCCCCCCATGTTTGCTTGCAGAGCCAGTATTTCCCGAGCCCCCCTTCCCCTCGGCCACCTGCTATTTGTCATACAAGGTGCAGCAGGCGTGTCCTGCATGGAGGGGCAGGCGCCCGGGGGCCAGGGTCTCCATGAACAGCCAGCCGCGTGCCATGCACTGGGCTGGAACTGACCGTGAAGCTGAAGAGTGGAGAGGAATCCACCCGTGGGGTCCCTGACCAGACAGCTTGGGGCGGGGGGGGGGAGCTGGATTCCCAGATCTCAGCTGGAACCAGGCTCTTTCCCAGCTTCTCCTGTCCACCTTTGCCTTGATCTCCTCTTTTCCTGCATCTCCTCTCAGCCAGAAGCCCATCTGCCTTCCCCCAGCTGTCCTGTCTGCTGACAGCAATGTCTCCTCTGCTCCCATCTTAGACTTAGATCGCCAGCTGCCTTGGGCAGTGACTCGCTGTTCTACACTCATACAGCACCTAGCACAATGGGCCTGCTGCGTGACTGCCAGCTGGCGCACATAATGCGGATGGAGAACCCCTGGGCTCAGCCATCCCTTAGCACAGGTGCGCGGAGGAGAATCGCTCCTGGAACAAGCTGGGCCCTGCTGGCTCCATTGCAGGGGAACCAGGCAGCCCAGCTCTGGCTCTTCTCCTTCCTAGGGCCAGTGGAGAGCTGGACTGCGAAGCCGCCTGCCGCTATGGATCAGCGCCGAGACGCTCGGGGCGGAGATGGAGTTTTCGAGGGGGATTTTCCACTGCGTGGACAGAGCTGGGCCCATGCTAGCACTTTACCCTTCCCCTGGGCCATTGGAAAGGAATTCAGGTCACGCACTGCTTCCAAACGCCAAGCCATTGCCCCCCAACAAGGTTCAGCATGAATCCGAGCCTACAGCCACAGTGGAACCCCACCCCGCACATCCACCGAGCGACAGGCCAGACGTGAGCAGCCCCTTAGAGCCCTCCACGGCCTCAGGAGCTGGCTGCGCTCACATGGAGAAGTGGTCCCAGGCCGGGGAGCAAAGCACCGAGCGCCTGTGGACGGGTCACCAGCCTGCTACAACCGCGGCAAGTCGCCCATTTGGGATCGCAGAGTCCAAGCCACTGGGGCCAACCAGCCCAGTCTGGGTCATTCCCCTCACCAGCCAGTCAGGTCAAAGGGCTCATCTCCCACGGGAGGGGAGCAGCCGGGACACGCTGGGCCAAAGCGCAGATGTGACAATGTCCCACAGTGAAGGGCAGGAATGGCCGAGCCCAACCAGGCCCCAAGCCAAAATGTCCGAAGTTTTGCAACCAACTTCTCCAAGTGCTGCTTGTGGGGGCTGCTGCATGCGGATGTGAGGGGCAGTGCAGGAGCTGGGTGCTTCAGGTATGCCACCACCCTGCTGCCTTGTGTAGGCAGCCCCCAGACGACCGGCCACATGCCCTCTGCTAAGCAGCAGGTGATTCATAGAGTCATAGATATAAGGTCAGAAGGGACCATCATGATCATCCAGTCCGACCTCCAGCACAACGCAGGCCACAGAATCTCACCCACCCACTCCTGCGATAAACCTCTCACCTATGTCTGAGCTACTGAAGTCCTCAAATCACGGTTTAAAGACTTCAAGGTGCAGAAAATCCTCCAGCAAGTGACCGAGCCCCATGCTGCAGAGGAAGGCGATCAAAGGAGCCCCCGCCCACAGCTCTAGGCACTGCTCCGATCCCACAGAGCTTGGCTGGGGAGGCAGCAGGTGCTCCGGGGTGGAGCGCAGCGGCTATCACCGTGGGTGTGTTTGCAAGCCGGGGCAAGGTGCTGCCCCCATCTGAACAGCCGCCAGCTCAAATTCCATCAGCGCCAGCCCGGGAGGGACCCCTTGGTGTGATCAACATTCAGGTGTCATGACCCTTCAAAGCCAGCTGTGGGACGGAAGGGTAGCTGGAAGGGAGGACGGGTGCCCTCTACAGCCAGAGCCAAGCAATCAGGGGTCCCAGCAGATATGACACCTTCTCCCTGCTGGCCATACTAGCCTAGAGAAGACACAGCCCTTTGCCAGCCAGTCCCTGGGGGGCCGTGTCTAACAGGACAGCCAGCCCCAGAGAGAGGCCCTTGGCGGGAGATGCTGGCACTGCCAACTGCCATGCCCAGGGGTGGGAGGTGAAAAGCTACTCATGAGAATGTCTGCTGGGATCGTGGCTTGGGGCTCTGGGCTGAGCCAGGAGCCAGCACTCCGGGCGTTAAATCCTATCCTCAGCGTGCAGCCCCGTAGGTCGCTCGGCAGTGACGCTCGGGGAGGGGGGTGAAGCCATTGCTGCGGCACCCCAGGGCAATGTGGGTGTCACGGGGTCCCTGGGCGATGCTCTGGGACTGCTCCCTGCGAAGCCAGGCAGGACTCTGGGGAAGTCTCCTCTCTGGGAGCAGCCTGTCTGCAGGACACACAGCTCACCCGGCTTCCACCTTCCTGGGTCTGACCTCGGAGCATTCAGCATCCTCTGCCCCTCCGTGCGCTTCCCACAGCGAGTCCGCTCAGGCGGAGTCCTGGGGAAGCCAGAGGGTCCTGCCCCCCAACTCCGCAGTCAGACGGGACTCTCAGCCAGCCAGGAAAACAGAAGGTTTATTAGACGACAGGAACATGGTCTAACAGAGAGCTGGGTCCATTTTGGGGGGCCGTGAGCCAGACAACCACGTCTGCCCTTCACTCCATGTCCCAGCCAGCCCCCAACTGAAACTCCCTCCAGACCCTCCTCCTCTGGGCTTTGTCCCTTTCCTGGGCCAGGTGGTCACCTGATTCCTTTGTTCTCCAACCCTTTAGCTCTCACCTTGCAGGGGGGGAAGGGCCCAGGCCATCAGTTGCCAGGAAACAGGGTGTCGGCCATTCTCTGTGTCCAGACCCCTGCACACACCTGCCCTCTCGGGCTCTGCAATGATCATACACCCTTACCCCACCACCTAGATACTTAAGAACTGCCTAGGGGAAACTGAGGCACCCCCACACTATTCAGAGGAAACATTAAGAACAGTCCCACTTCGTCACATCTCTCCCCCCTTTGAGATCGAACTGACCGGGGTCACTTTAGCTAGTGACCTGGGGAAGTTCGAAGCCACCAATGTTCCTATGGATGCCCCAGCATCTCTCCCATTCCTTGGTAGGAGTTACACCAGGCCCTTCCAGTTTCACGCCCTCCCTTAGGGGAGGTCGATAGCACTCGCAGGCCGCATGTGGGAAGGTTTATGCGGCCCGTGCCCTTTGGCCACCCCCAAAACCCCAGGGGGTCAAACTGGGATTGGGTCTTCTCCCCAACAAGCTGGCCAAACACAGCCACTTGTTTATAGGAATGTTTAACTTTCTTAACAGCTTTTACTTCATTTGAGACCTTCTCAAAGCTATCCACACTGGATCTTTCAACAGGAGAGTCAGTGGATCCATTCACAACAGAACATTTCTGGCTGTTAGGAACTGAAACTTTCTTGATTAAATCACTTTCACACCCTTCAGTTGCAGTAAACTGCTTGCAAAGACTCCATGAGGATTTCCTGGCGCAAGTGCTAGAGGAGCCAACTAGGGGGGGCGCTTTTCTTGACCTGCTGCTCACAAACCGGGTAGAATTAGTGGGGGAAGCAAAAGTGGATGGGAATCTGGGAGGCAGTGACCATGAGTTGGTTGAGTTCAGGATCCTGACACAGGGAAGAAAGGTAAGCAGCAGGATACGGACCCTGGACTTCAGGAAAGCAGACTTCGACTCCCTCAGGGAACGGATGGCCAGGATCCCCTGGGGGACTAACTTGAAGGGGAAAGGAGTCCAGGAGAGCTGGCTGTATTTCAAGGAATCCCTGTTGAGGCTACAGGGACAAACCATCCCAATGAGTCGAAAGAATAGTAAATATGGCAGGTGACCAGCTTGGCTTAATGGTGAAATCCTGGCGGATCTTAAACATAAAAAAGAAGCTTACAAGAAGTGGAAGGTTGGACATATGACCAGGGAAGAGTATAAAAATATTGCTCAGGCATGTAGGAATGAAATCAGGAGGGCCAAATCGCACCTGGAGCTGCAGCTAGCGAGAGATGTCAAGAGTAACAAGAAGGGTTTCTTCAGGTATATTGGCAACAAGAAGAAAGCCAAGGAAAGTGTGGGCCCCTTACTGAATGAGGGAGGCAACCTAGTGACAGAGGATGTGGAAAAAGCTAATGTACTCAATGCTTTTTTTGCCTCTGTCTTCACTAACAAGGTCAGCTCCCAGACTGCTGCGCTGGGCATCGCAAAATGGGGAAGAGATGGCCAGCCCTCTGTGGAGATAGAGGTGGTTAGGGACTATTTAGAAAAGCTGGACGTGCACAAGTCCATGGGGCCGGACGAGTTGCATCCGAGAGTGCTGAAGGAATTGGCGGCTGTGATTGCAGAGCCATTGGCCATTATCTTTGAAAACTCGTGGCGAACCGGGGAAGTCCCGGATGACTGGAAAAAGGCTAATGTAGTGCCAATCTTTAAAAAAGGGAAGAAGGAGGATCCTGGGAACTACAGGCCAGTCAGCCTCACCTCAGTCCCTGGAAAAATCATGGAGCAGGTCCTCAAAGAATCAATCCTGATGCATTTGCATAAGAGGAAAGTGATCAGGAACAGCCAGCATGGATTCACCAAGGGAAGGTCATGCCTGACTAATCTAATCGCCTTTTATGATGAGATTACTGGTTCTGTGGATGAAGGGAAAGCAGTGGATGTATTGTTTCTTGACTTTAGCAAAGCTTTTGACACAGTCTCCCACAGTATTCTTGTCAGCAAGTTAAAGAAGTATGGGCTGGATGAATGCACTATAAGGTGGGTAGAAAGCTGGCTAGATTGTCGGGCTCAACGGGTAGTGATCAATGGCTCCATGTCTAGTTGGCAGCCGGTATCAAGTGGAGTGCCCCAAGGGTCGGTCCTGGGGCCGGTTTTGTTCAATATCTTCATAAATGATCTGGAGGATGGTGTGGATTGCACTCTCAGCAAATTTGCGGATGATACTAAACTGGGAGGAGTGGTAGATACGCTGGAGGGGAGGGATAGGATACAGAAGAACCTAGACAAATTGGAGGATTGGGCCAAAAGAAATCTGATGAGGTTCAACAAGGATAAGTGCAGGGTCCTGCACTTAGGATGGAAGAATCCAATGCACAGCTACAGACTAGGGACCGAATGGCTAGGCAGCAGTTCTGCGGAAAAGGACCTAGGGGTGACAGTGGACGAGAAGCTGGATATGAGTCAACAGTGTGCCCTTGTTGCCAAGAAGGCCAATGGCATTTTGGGATGTATAAGTAGGGGCATAGTGAGCAGATCGAGGGACGTGATCATTCCCCTCTATTCGACATTGGTGAGGCCTCATCTGGAGTACTGTGTCCAGTTCTGGGCCCCTCACTACAAGAAGGATGTGGATAAATTGGAGAGAGTCCAGCGAAGAGCAACAAAAATGATTAGGGGTCTAGAACACACGACTTATGAGGAGAGGCTGAGGGAGCTGGGATTGTTTAGCCTGCAGAAGAGAAGAATGAGAGGGGATTTGATAGCTGCTTTCAACTACCTGAAAGGGGGTTCCATGTCTAGTTGGCAGCCGGTATCAAGGATGGCTCTAGACTGTTCTCAATGGTAGCAGATGACAGAACGAGGAGTAATGGTCTCAAGTTGCAGTGGGGGAGGTTTAGATTGGATATTAGGAAAAACTTTTTCACTAAGAGGGTGGTGAAACACTGGAATGTGTTACCTAGGGAGGTGGTGGAATCTCCTTCCTTAGAGGTTTTTAAGGTCAGGCTTGACAAAGCCCTGGCTGGGATGATTTAACTGGGAATTGGTCCTGCTTCGAGCAGGGGGTTGGACTAGATGACCTTCAGGGGGTCCCTTCCAACCCTGATATTCTATGATTCCTTTCCCGAGGGCTTTTTTATATGTAAGCAGAGTCAGGATGAGCTCCACCCTGACATCTGGTGGTGAGGTGTGGCAAGTTGTGGAAAAGAACTTCAGGGGCCGATCTCATTTGCATAGGCACACCCACCCCGCCTAGAATGAGGCCATAGCTGCCCAAATGGTCACTTTGGCTGCTGTGGGATCCCCAGGGTCTCTGTTATTGGGGCAGGAAGAATAAATTGTTATTACCCTGATTATGGGAATCAAGGACAGTGGAACTGTACTTGGCCTTTTGTTATGATGGAGGGACTCGCCATCAACTAAGTAGCACTCGCTAGGCAAGGGACATGGGTTCCAAAACTCTGTGAATTGAGAGAGGCTGGGGACAGGTATTTATACTTGATGGTATGGACCCCTTGGTAAGGGCCTTACATGCTAATTGCACTTCCTCCTCTCTCCAGTGTGGAATATCAGAGCTAATGGTGACTCCATTAGGAGTCTAGTTACAGGCTGCTGAGCTGATCACCAGCACCGAGGCTCCCCTGCTACAAGCTGAAATCACAAAAGAGCTAAAAACTGACTAAGAGCTGAAATCAGTGAGTGTTGTGTTAAGTAGTGGGGGAGCCTGAAGATACATTGTGGAGCAGTTTGTGGGACGGCTGGAGCGGCTTGTGGACTGGCTGGTGGAGCAGTTCATGGGACAGCGGGAGCGGCTTGTGGGACGCGGAGCTGAGCGGAGCAGTTCGTGGACCGGCTGGTGGAGTGGAGTGGAGTGGAGTGGAGTGGAGTAGAGCGGAGCCCTATGGAGCTGTGGGGCAGTCAGCTTCAGATCATGTAAGGTGCCCCTTACCTCTTCCCCGCCCCCCATTTCCACCCAGGTTGGGAGGTAAAACGCTGCAGATAAACTTTCGAACTCTGGGGCTGCCCTGACAGAGACTTTTGGGTCATTGGACTTTTGGGACTTTGGGTGATTTCGGGATGCTGGACTCAAGAACCCAAGGGAAAGGACACGCCCCAATTTGCTTGGGGTGGGTTTTTGCTCATGGGTTGTGTTGTGAATCCTGTTGGTGGTGTTTCCCCAACATAATGCCACATTGTTTCTCTCTGTTATTAAAAGGCTTTTTTGCTACACTCAAACTATGTGCTTGCGAGAGGGGCAGTATTGCCTCTTGGAGGCGCCCGGCAGGGGTGGTATATATTTGTCCCAGGTCACAGGGTGGGGGCTCGAGCCGGTTTTGCATTGTGTTATTGGAATGGATCCCCTAGATACTGAACCCGGCCCTTGTTGCTGCCAACTCTGACGGGCAGAAGGGTTACATATGCAACCATTTACCCCTCACAGAAATTCTGCCCTTACCCTCTTTACCTAGGGCTTGCTCTAGAGGAACACTTTCCTGAGCAACAACAGACTCTTTCTGGGTCTCCCTTACATCCAGAATTACCTCTGGCCCATCCGGCGGATTCCGACACAATCCCGTTTCAGGCAAACTCACAGACTTCCTAGATAAAAGGTCAGAAGCATTCTCCTTCCCTTTGCCACACACAAGTTCAGGAATCTTTTCCTTCTTGCTACAGGTTTCCACACCCTCAGTAGGTAACACAATCACACACCTTCATGCTCTCCTTGTGCCCCGGCTAGGAACTCACCCTGATTACACAGAGTTGCTTCACCCTTTCCCAACAACACACTAGCAACAGGCAAAATACAAGCACCAGAATTGTCTGGTCTCTGGGATTTTACATAGACCCTAACTGGATGCAACCTAGTTACAGGGCCATTCTCCCGAGCAGACACAAACTTAGGACCCTTCCCTTCCTGGGCTTTAGCTGAATCCAGAACCCGCTCTGGGACAACTGCACGACCCTCAACCATCACAGGCTGAAAGGCCCTTTCTGTCTGCTCCACAGACAAAGAAGAGCCGGACACACTTTCTCCTTTCCCAGACCCACAGCTTGGGGTCTCATTCCCCTGGTCCCAGCACACAAGGCTAGTCACAGACAACTGCTTGGAGACCAGGGTAGCTCCCTCCACAGGCAAGTCAATACCCCTGACAGACACAGGCACGTTTCCTTCCCTGTCCCAATTCTCCACCCAGGTAACAGGTAAGGTCCAGAGACACTCAGCTCCCACTCTCCTCGCCTTCCTAGACACAGCCATCAGCTCACAAGGCTGCCTAGGCTCATCCAGACTTTCCTTACCCAGCACCTTGCCACTCCCCACAGATCCCCTGCCCTGCCTGGGTCTCCCCCCACTCAGCTGGGGTCTCAGCTCCCCCCATGCTCAGCACTGCCCTTGCTGTCCCAGTGGGGGTAGGCAGCGAGCTCGCTGCTTTCCTCACTGCATCAGAGCCAGCGTGAGCCCCCTCTCCGGTGTGCAAGGGGGGTGGGGAGCATCTCTCTGTCCCACCCAGCCCCAGGGCTCTGGTTACAGGCAGGCAGATATCCTGAGCCTAGCTGCTCCTCCCTACTGCCAGCCAGGTCATCTGCATTTTCACTGACCATTTCCCTCTCCACCGATTGGTTCCCTGGATTCAAATTCAAACCCTCGGCCATTACAGGAGCAGGGCCTGGATCCTGTCCCAAAGAGACACAGTCACCCCATAACAGGGTCTCACAGCTGGTGTCCTGGAGCACCCCAACAACCAGCCAGCCCGACCCCCCCTGGGTCTGCACAGGGATCTGGGCCATAGGCAGGGCGAGGGGCTTCATCCCTGGGACCCTCACCCAGCTCACCCAGCCCCTCAGCATCTGAGGCTGCACCACCAGGGGCCTGACAACAGTTCTCCCTGGCCCAGGATCTCGCCACCCCAGGAATGTCTCCCCATTGACCATCACCTTCCGCTCCCACTGGGGGTCGAGGGGCCTGGCCCCAGGGAACTCCACACAGACATATAGGTTGGGGTCAGGAGTGGGAGCCTGTCCACCTCCCCACCCATCGGGCTGACGGAGTCTATGGCCTTGGGACCCAGCAAGGGAGCTAGACACTGGGGCTTTTCCGCAGGGTCCCCCTCGTTCAAATCGCCAGCCTGCTCAAAGGCAGTGAGGTGGGCATCCACATGCCCCCCTCCTTAACCAGGGGCAGCAATTTAGTCCCGAGGTTCCCTGTGGAACTGGCCCCCCGGGGTCTATCCCCACTCACCCCTGGGAGGTCTCCTAGGGCTCTCCGCTCCCCCACCGCCAGTTCATGCTGCTGCTGCTTCTGCAGCTCTTTCTCGGGCTCTCGCTGTCTCTCACAGTCCTCTTGCTCTCTCGGGCTCAGCTCCAATCCAATCCGTCTCTGATCCCCCGATGGGGAACCTGATCGTGAAGACCCTCGTCTGGTCGGGGACAGGAGTCTTGGGGGTGCCTGGCTCCCACTCCAGCTACTCCCAGATCCTGCTATAGCCCCATTTGGGGTCAGGAATCAGTTCCTTAGAGCGGTCATCCTCCTCCAGCTGCACGATTAACTCTGCTTTGGTGAACTTTCCAATGCTCAACCCTCTCTTTCTGCACAGGGTTAAAATGGCCTTCTTAAGGAGATGGTGACAGGCCGTCACTCCGCTCTTCCCAAGGTGTTGTGGACTCACAGGCCCGTGTGCTCTCAGCTCCCCACGGATTCCAGGGAGAACCCCTAGTGTGCCAGCCCTTTTCCAGGTCACCACCTCTTTGCCAGGGTCGAGCTGCAGACTCCTCCGCCCCTGGGACCGCTCGCTGCAATCCCCAGGGGGACCCTATTACTGCAAAACTCCTTCTCTCTCCCAGGGCCAAGCCACAGGCTCCATCCCTGAGACTGCTCACCGCAGTCCCCAGGGGGACCCCATTACTGCACAGTCCTTCTCGCTGGTCACACACTCCCAGGGGTTAACCGCCCCCCGAAACCGCTCCTCTCTGAGCCTTCAGCACGCCTGGTCCTCGTCAATCCCCCTTCGTTTTACTGCTCCCCGGTCACTTACTGCAGGAAGCGCCATCCGTGGGGTGCAATACATCCCACCTCTGCCACCAGTTATCACGGAGTCCCCGGGCGATGCTCTGGAACTGCTCCCTGCGAAGCCAGGCAGGACTCTGGGGAAGTCTCCTTTCTGGGAGCAGCCTGTCTTCAGGACACACAGCTCACACAGTTTCCACCTTCCTGGGTCTGACCTCGGAGCATTCAGCATCCTCTGCCCCTCCGTGCGCTTCACCCAGCGAGTCCGCTCAGGCGGGGTCCTGGGGAAGCCAGAGGGTCCTGCCCCCCAACTCCGCAGTCAGACGGGACTCTCAGCCAGCCAGTAAAACAGAAGATTTATTAGACAACAGGAACATGGTCTAAAACAGAGCTTGTGGGTGCAGAGAACAGGACCCCTCAGCTGGGTCCATTTTGGGGGGGCAGTGAGCCAGACAACCCCGTCTGCACTTCACTCCATGTCCCCAGCCAGCCCCAAACTGAAACTCTCTCCAGCCCCTCCTCCTCTGGGCTTTGTCCCTTTCCCTGGCCAGGAGGGCATCTGATTCCTTTGTTCTCCGACCCTTTAGCTCTCACCTTGCAGGGGGGAAGGGCCCAGGCCAACAGTGGCCAGGAAACAGGGTGTCGGCCATTGTCTGTGTCCAGACCCCTGCACACACCTGCCCTCTAGGGCTCTGCAACAATCATACACCCTTATCCCACCACCTAGATACTTAAGAACTGCCTAGGGGAAACTGAGGCACCCCCACACTATTCAGAGGAAACATTAAGAACAGTCCCACTTTGTCACAGTGGGCACTGAGTGATCTTCCCTGCTAGATGGGTATGACTGCCTGGCAGCCCCCACTCCCGCCTAGACCTGCCGGAGCCAGCGCTCCACTCAGTGGGTGTCTCTCCAGTGTCCTCCTTGGGCTCCTGGCCCAGGGGAAGAGGATCCTTGACTCTGAAACAAGCTGTTTGCTGCAGTTGCTCTCAGCTCCTCTGTGGCTGCAAAGGGCTTTGCACGTGTCAGTCACTGCAGCAGGAGGGATCCCAGCCAAGGGCAGCAGCCCGGAGCGTCGCCCTGGGAAGGGAGTCAGGCCAGCAAAGGACGCTCACATCGGGCGAGCTGGTTTCAGGCTGCAGTGGGCAAGGCATACTGGGCCCGATTTATCCCCAAGGGAGCCCATGTCTCCAGGGGCTTGACACCCTGGAGAGGTTTGGCCCAAGCAGCCAGGGCTATGAAGGGGTTTTCTTTGCAATGGACTCGGAGCTGATCTTGGAGGTCCTTTGCCAGCAGGACCCTTGTGAGGACTCCCCAGGCAGTCCCGTGTTTGCAGCGTTAGGGTCCGAGGTGCCCTCATGTCTTGCAGACAGACCCCCTGTTCCTACGGATGGGGATTCCTGGGAACGTGACCTCACCCGCTGCAGGCCCGATGGCTCAGGTAGGGGCGAGTCCAGCGTTAGCCAAGCCGGCTCAGGCACCGGGGGTGTAACCAGGGGGCTTCCATTCAGCAGCCATTCCAGCAAATCCACTGCACGTGAGTCAAGAAGATGCGCAAGACCTAACACGATCACAGGCAGCACCACGGCAGTCAGGAAGTCCCTTGCCAGCCTGCCTGGCTCGCTAGGCCCAGGGCCAGGCCAGCAGCCTGGCTCATGCTTGGGAGCCGCTGCCCAACCAGACCCGCGCACACGGCAGAGACCCAGCACCAGAACTGCCCCCTCCTCCCACACTCCTGCAGCGCCACACCCAGGAAACTAGCTGGTACTATCCCAGCCGCTCCTCCTCTGACCGCCCAGCATGTAATCCCCCCGCCCCCGCCCCACGCCGCCCTCTCCCACTGCTCCATCCCACGGGGCTCCCAAGTGCCCAGTGCAAGCCCTTGTGCAAACCCGCCGCATCCTTGTGACCAAACCCTGCCCGTGCAAGCGCTCCCGAGAGGGAATCCGGGGGAAGCAGCCCCACGGACATTTGGACACAGGGGTCTGTGCTCAAGCACTGCCCCCAGCCTGCCCCGCTCCCCGGCTGCGCCATCGAGCACAGTCCATGCCCAGCGCTCAGCTGGGGGCCAGTTGGGCTCATTTGCGTTATCCCTGCACTGTATGAAACCCGCCGGGGAGGGCAGGTAATGTGGACGGAAGGAAAACCTGGCTTTTCGCCCAGTGCTGGTGTGACGAAGTGGGACTGTTCTTAATGTTTCCTCTGAATAGTGTGGGGGTGCCTCAGTTTCCCCTAGGCAGTTCTTAAGTATCTAGGGGGTGGGGTAAGTGTGTATGATCATTGCAGAGCCCTAGAGGGCAGGTGTGTGCAGGAGTCTGGACACAGAGAATGGCCAACACCCTGTTTCCTGGCAACTGATGGCCTGGGCCCTTCCCCCCTGCAAGGTGAGAGCTGAAGGGTTGGAGAACAAAGGAATCAGGTGACCACCTGGCCCGGGAAAGGAACAAAGCCCAGAGAAGGAGGGGCTGGAGGGGGTTTTCAGTTTGGGGCTGGCTGGGACATGGAGTGAAGTGCAGACGTGGTTGTCTGGCTCACTGCCCCCCAGAATGGACCCAGCTGAGGGGTCCCATTCTCTGCACCTGCAAGCTCTGTTTTAGACCATGTTCCTGTCGTCTAATAAACCTTCTGTTTTACTGGCTGGCTGAGAGTCACGTCTGACTGCGAAGTTGGGGTGCAGGACCCTCTGGCTTCCCCAGGAGCCCCGCCTGAGCGGACTCGCTGTGGGAAGCGCACGGAGGGGCAGAGGATGCTGAATGCTCCGAGGTCAGACCCAGGAAGGTGGAACCTGTGTGAGCTGCGTGTCCTGAAGACAGGCTGCTCACAGAAAGGCGACTGCCCCAGAGTCCTGACTGGCTTCATGGGGAGCAGTTCCAGAGCATCGCCCAGGGACTCCGTGACAACTGGTGGCAGCGGTGGGATGTACTGCACCCCGTGGATGGCGCTTCCTGCAGTAAGTGACTGGGGAGCAGTAACACGAAGGGGGATTGCCGAGGACCAGGCCTGCTGAAGGCTCAGAGAGGATCGGTTTCGGGGGGCGGTTAACCCCTAGGAGTGTGTGACCATAGAGAAGGACTTTTGCAGTAACAGGGTTCCCCTGGGGACTGCAGCGAGCAGTCTCAGGGGCGGAGGAGTCTGCAGCTCGACCCTGGCAAAGAGGTGGTGACCTCGAGAAGGGCTGGCACACTAGGGGTTCTCCCTGGAAACCGTGGGGAGCTGAGAACACACGGGCCTGTGAGTCCACAACAACTTGGGAGAGCAGAGTGATGGCCTGTCCCCGTCTCCTTAAGAAGGACAGTGTAACCCTGTGCAAAAAGAGAGGGTTGAGCGTTGGAAAGTTCACCAAAGCAGAGTTAATCGTGCAGCTGGAGGAGGATGACCGCTCTAAGGAACAGATTCCTGACCCCAAATGGGGCTATAGCAGGATCTGGGAGCAGCTGGAGCGGGAGCCAGGCATCGCCAAGACTCCTGTCCCCGACCAGACGGGGGTCTTCACGATCGGGTTCCCCATCGGGGGATCGAGACGGACGGGATTGGAGCTGAGTCTGAGAGAGCAAGAGGACCGTGGGAGACAGCGAGAGCCCGAGAAAGAGCTGCAGAAGCAGCAGCAGCATGAACTGGCGGTGGGGGAGCGGAGAGGCCCAAGGGACCTCCCCGGGGTGAGTGGGGATAGATCCCGGGGGGCCAGTTCCGCAGGGAACCTCGAGACTAAATTGCTGCCCCTGGTTAAGGAGGGGGGGTGTGTGGATGCCCACCTCACTGCCTTTGAGCAGGCTGACGATTTGAACCAGGGGGACCCTGCGGAAAAGCCCCGGTGTTTAGCTCCCTTGCTGGGTCCCAAGGCCATAGACTCCGTCAGCCAGATGGTTGGGGATGTGGACAGGCTCCCACTCCTGACCCCAACCTATATGTCTGTGTGGAGTTTCCTGGGGCCAGGCCCCTCGGACCTCCAGTGGGAGCAGAAGGTGATGGTCAATGGGGAGACATTCTTGGGGTGGCCAAAGGGCATGGGCTGCATAAACCTTCCCACATGCGGCCTGCGAGTGCTATCGACCACCCCTGACCTAAGGGAGGGTGTGAAAATGGAAGGGCCTGGTGTAACTCCTACCAAGGAATGGGAGAGATGCTGGGGCATCCATGGGAACGTTGGTGGCTTCGAACTTCCCCAGGTCACCGGCTAAAGTGACCCCGCTCAGTTCGATCTCGAAGGGGGGAGAGATGTGACGAAGTGGGACTGTTCTTAATGTTTCCTCTGAATAGTGTGGGGGTGCCTCAGTTTCCCCTAGGCAGTTCTTAAGTATCTAGGGGGTGGGGTAAGTGTGTATGATCATTGCAGAGCCCTAGAGGGCAGGTGTGTGCAGGAGTCTGGACACAGAGAATGGCCAACACCCTGTTTCCTGGCAACTGATGGCCTGGGCCCTTCCCCCTGCAAGGTGAGAGCTGAAGGGTTGGAGAACAAAGGAATCCGGTGACCACCTGGCCCGGGAAAGGAACAAAGCCCAGAGGAGGAGGGGCTGGAGGGGGTTTTCAGTTTGGGGCTGGCTGGGACATGGAGTGAAGTGCAGACGTGGTTGTCTGGCTCACTGCCCCCCAGAATGGACCCAGCTGAGGGGTCCCGTTCTCTGCACCTGCAAGCTCTGTTTTAGACCATGTTCCTGTCGTCTAATAAACCTTCTGTTTTACTGGCTGGCTGAGAGTCACGTCTGACTGCGAAGTTGGGGTGCAGGACCCTCTGGCTTCCCCAGGAGCCCCGCCTGAGCGGACTCGCTGGGGGAAGCGCACGGAGGGGCAGAGGATGCTGAATGCTCCGAGGTCAGACCCAGGAAGGTGGAAGCTGTGTGAGCTGCGTGTCCTGAAGACAGGCTGCTCACAGAAAGGCGACTGCCCCAGAGTCCTGACTGGCTTCATGGGGAGCAGTTCCAGAGCATCGCCCAGGGACTCCGTGACAGCTGGTTGGGCTGAATTCGGTTTGATCAGAAGGACCCAGCTCAATCGGGGCAGGTGGCTCCCCCAAACCAGCCATGCCCCGACCCCCACCAGCGCTGCCTTGGGGGGAGGTCACATGTTCTGATGCCCCATCTCAGGGTTCAGAGCTGGCAGAGGGGGGCCCTTGGGGCCCTGAGCCAGCGCTGTGGGGCGTGGGCAGGGCGTGCAGCAGCTCAGCGAGCGCAGCGTGGGTGCATCTGACACAGCAGCAGTGCCGAGAGGAGAGTGAGTCACCCAGAGAGAGCCCAGGAGGTACGCGGCCATGCCAGGCAGGCACGCACCACTATGTCATCGGCTCTGGCAGGGTGACCTGCTGCAGGGCTGGGCGGTGCCAGGAGTGGGTGGCACAGAATGAGATTTGACGCCACTGTGCCACGAGTACCTGCTCCAAGAGATTCAACCAAGTGCCCGGGCAGCCGCCAGCCAGGCCCGCTCTGCATAGACCTTCGGGCATCTCCTTCCAGACGAGAGGCTGCCGTGCACTGACACTGAGTGTCACCAGGCCTCTCCTACCCACGTCCACGAAAGGGTCCTCCAGCCTTAACCCCAACCCCGAGGCAAGGCACCATCTTGTCCTGCCCTCCACCTGGAGTTAGCTCACCCCAGCTCCAGCAGAGCGGGGCCGGGCAGGGGCAGCGCCTGGTGGGGAGGAAACACGATTGTTACGAGCATTAAAAGCTCCTTCCCCCAGTGTCCCCCATTTCCTGTTTGCACCGACAGGCCCCGCGGCCCTGCCAGGGGGGCAGCAGGGCACTTATGGAGCTCAGCTCCTGCCCTTCTGGCAGAGGGGGTGCAACATGAACCCAGAGCGCCCCCCCGCGACCAGGCTTGGATGAAGGCAGAATGTTAAACTGAAAGATAGCACAGCCCTGCACGTGCCCCCAGGGCCCCCCCCCGAGCACAGCCCTGCACGTGCCCCCAGGGCCCCCCCCGAGCACAGCCCTGCACGTGCCCCCAGGGCCCCCCCCCGAGCACAGCCCTGCACGTGCCCCCAGGGCCCCCCCCCGAGCACAGCCCTGCACGTGCCCCCAGGGCCCCCCCCCCGAGCACACCCCTCTGAGCTTATAAATGACCCCTACCCCACCACACTCCCCCAGTGCGAGTGTAAGTTACCGGGGAGACAACACCACTATATACAACCTGTGCACACACCCCTCCCCCAAACGCACCCCCTCCTGCCAACGCACCCCTCTCCCCGCTGATCTGCCACCCCCCACAGCACTGCCAGCCCCAGCATACAAAACGCACATGACAAGATCTCCAAAAAATCCAGAATTGGCTTCAAATCGTGAGGTTTAAAACCTCTCTTCATTCCCGCCACCCTGTCTCCCGGAGGAGCCCGGCAGGGGCCTCCTGAGCCCCCCGTCGCACGCTGCTTTCGAGCTGCGGAGCACCAGGAACTTTTATTAAGAACTAAAGCGAGATTCTCGCCCCAGCACCTGACTCCTGGAGCTGGGGCTTGAAGACAAACCCCCTAAACTGTGAGATTCCCCATAAAACCCCACAAGAGCCAGCGAGAGCTGACGGCATGGCCCCACCGACCCACTCGCCACATGGGCATACACACGCACCCGGTACACACGCACCCGGTACACACGCAGCCCCTGCACGTACAAACACACACACCTCCCTCTAGGCACCTGCACACCCAGCAAACCACTGTCCCAGCTCAGCACGGGGACCGACCCCACCTTCCCTCCAGCCCCACCCTGACACCCCCCAGGACCACCAGCCCTGGCTTCTCCAGACCCAGGGCTTCCCAGGTGCCCAAGAGCCATCCCAGTGGCTTCGGGCCAGTCCCTGAGCTCTCTGGAGATGGGCCCCAGGCCTGGGTGGGGGGGAGGGAGGGGATGAGCTGGCGTTTGGGTCTGGCTGCCCCTAGGGGCAGATCCTCCCGAGAGCTCGGCACAGCGAGAGCGGCTCCTTCAGCAAATCGGCCCCAGACGCTGGCGCGGAGCAGCTGGGCATCCGGCCCCGAGCCTCTCGGTGGGAGTGGCTGGTACGCAGCGCTTGGGACACCCCGGCTCTGGGCTGCAGAGAGACGGCGCCGGACCCCTGCCCCGCCCGGTGCCACGAGCCGGCTGCAGCGCAGCTCCACGCCAGGCATGGGTCCAGCCCACGGAGAGCAGCAGGGGACAGATGGAGGCTGAAGAGAGAGAGACGCTCCAGCCTCAGACACCCGGCCCTGCCCCCGTGCCTGGCAGCACTGGTGGGGTGGCAGCAGACGCCCGTGCACCGTCCCTGGGGTGGGGTGTGAGCGTGGCCTTGGGAAACAAACGGGGAGATCTCTCCGGGGAGGGAGATCAAAGGCACCTCGCCCACCCTGCAGCTCCCCCTTCATCTGGCTGTGCAGGCAGCTGCTCGTCTTGGTTACAGAGCGACGGGCCTGGCCCTGCCTGCAGCGAGAGAACAGGCCCATCTCTGGGTCAGAGCAACTGGCTCATCTCTGCCGAGCACTGCCCAGCCCCAGCCCCGCACACAGAGCCCCCACGGCCTCCCAGCCCACGGGAGCCCGGGGATCAGAGCCACAGGCAGGGAACAGGGGGGACCAAGGGACCCACAGGCTGCAGAGGAAGGCAAAACTCCCCCAAGGTCCCTGCCAATCCCCTCCCACCAGCACCCAGGCTGACCCAGTAGGCCCTGGGCGCATGACAAAACCGGCCAAGCCCCTGAGAGAGGGAATGCATGGTGCCACCTCAGAGCCTTAGCCCACCTCGCCCAGCGTCCCATCTCTAGGCCTGACACTTCAGAGGACGGAGATTGAAAAAAAAAAAAACCCTGCCAGAATATACCGGGGGGGATTCCTTCCTGACCCCTGCCGGTGGACAATCGAAACCCTGAAGCGTAAGTGTTAGAAGAGAAGATGTAAACCAGAGGCGAGCAGCAGGCTGCTGAGTGCTGCCCCCCACCATCCAAGCAACCCCTCATACAACTGCAGGCACAAATGTGACCAAAAACCAAGGCCTGCGCCCTGATCGCCCCCCCCCCCCCCCCCGCCATGCTCGTTACACATTCCCTCCAGAGCGGGGCCAGCCGCGGAGCTGCAGCTGCACAAACAAAGGGCCACGCCGCAGACCACACCAGCTCCACAAGAAAACTCGGGTCGGGGAGCCTGGGGGCAGGAAACCAGCAAGGCCTGAGGGCTCTGGCAAGCAGCAGGGAGGCAGGGTTCCCAAGAAGCGGGCCCCGCAGCGGCCGAGGGGGAGGCAAAGAGCAGCGGGTTTGTACGGAACGGGCACTGACAGGGCCTCCCCGCTGGTCACTGAGAGACGGGAGAGACAGGCGCCGAGTGGCGAAGGCCCCCCAAGACTTGAAACGTTGGGGGGGAGGTGCCAACGTAGCAAGTTAATGCAAAGCAACCCAGCAAGAGGGGCAGAGGGGCACAGTGCCAAGCAATCGCCGAGACAGCCAGCAGGGAACAGCCCCACGGCAAGGGGAGACACCGCAGCAGCCTCCCATGGCTCGGCTCGGCGTGCGAGACGAGACACTAGTGCGAACAGTGGGACTGTGGGAGGGAGGAGTTGACAGAAGAGAGTCAGCGTGCGAGAGGTAGCGGGCACTGGTGTGTGCGTGCCCATGCACACACGCGCTGGCAGGCCAGGCTCCGTGCGGGCAGCGCGGGCGTGCGGCGTGGGCGTGCGGCGTGGGCGTGCACTGGGTGCTGTGTGTGGGCAGGGCTGGGGGTGCGTGTGCCCCCAGCTGGGCTGAGCGAGTGGATTAGATGGAGCCAGGCTGTGCTGGTCGATCGCTGCATGACCCCGGCGTGCGCCTCTCGGGGGGCCACGAGAAACACGGTCAACAGTGGGGGGAAGGGGCATGTTCAGCAGCAGCCCGAGGTAAGTCTCACCACAGCTCTGCCAGCGCCCCTCACTCCCGACCCGCAGCCCCCTGCTCGGCCAGGCCCCCCCTCGGCTCTGCCAGCGCCCCTCACTCCCGACCCGCAGCCCCCTGCTCGGCCAGGCCCCCCCTCGGCTCTGCCAGCGCCCCTCACTCCCGACCCGCAGCCCCCTGCTCGGCCAGCCCCCCCTCGGCTCTGCCAGCGCCCCTCACTCCCGACCCGCAGCCCCCTGCTCGGCCAGGCCCCCCCTCGGCTCTGCCAGCGCCCCTCACTCCCGACCCGCAGCCCCCTGCTCGGCCAGCCCCCCCTCGGCTCTGCCAGCGCCCCTCACTCCCGACCCGCAGCCCCCTGCTCGGCCAGCCCCCCCTCGGCTCTGCCAGCGCCCCTCACTCCCGACCCGCAGCCCCCTGCTCGGCCAGCCCCCCCGGCTCTGCCAGCGCCGCTCACTCCCGACCCGCAGCCCCCTGCTCGGCCAGCCCCCCCTCAGCTCTGCCAGCGCCCCTCACTCCCGACCCGCAGCCCCCTGCTCGGCCAGCCCCCCCTCAGCTCTGCCAGCGCCCCTCACTCCCGACCCGCAGCCCCCTGCTCGGCCAGGCCCCCCCGGCTCTGCCAGCGCCCCTCACTCCCGACCCGCAGCCCCCTGCTCGGCCAGCCCCCCCTCGGCTCTGCCAGCGCCCCTCACTCCCGACCCGCAGCCCCCTGCTCGGCCAGGCCCCCCCTCGGCTCTGCCAGCGCCCCTCACTCCCGACCCGCAGCCCCCTGCTCGGCCAGGCCCCCCCTCGGCTCTGCCAGCGCCCCTCACTCCCGACCCGCAGCCCCCTGCTCGGCCAGCCCCCCCTCGGCTCTGCCAGCGCCCCTCACTCCCGACCCGCAGCCCCCTGCTCGGCCAGCCCCCCCTCGGCTCTGCCAGCGCCGCTCACTCCCGACCCGCAGCCCCCTGCTCGGCCAGCCCCCCCGGCTCTGCCAGCGCCCCTCACTCCCGACCCGCAGCCCCCTGCTCGGCCAGCCCCCCCTCGGCTCTGCCAGCGCCGCTCACTCCCGACCCGCAGCCCCCTGCTCGGCCAGCCCCCCCGGCTCTGCCAGCGCCGCTCACTCCCGACCCGCAGCCCCCTGCTCGGCCAGCCCCCCCGGCTCTGCCAGCGCCGCTCACTCCCGACCCGCAGCCCCCTGCTCGGCCAGCCCCCCCTCAGCTCTGCCAGCGCCCCTCACTCCCGACCCGCAGCCCCCTGCTCGGCCAGCCCCCCCTCGGCTCTGCCAGCGCCCCTCACTCCCGACCCGCAGCCCCCTGCTCGGCCAGGCCCCCCCTCGGCTCTGCCAGCGCCCCTCACTCCCGACCCGTAGCCCCCTGCTCGGCCAGGCCCCCCCTCGGCTCTGCCAGCGCCCCTCACTCCCGACCCGCAGCCCCCTGCTCGGCCAGCCCCCCCTCGGCTCTGCCAGCGCCCCTCACTCCCGACCCGCAGCCCCCTGCTCGGCCAGCCCCCCCTCGGCTCTGCCAGCGCCCCTCACTCCCGACCCGCAGCCCCCTGCTCGGCCAGCCCCCCCTCGGCTCTGCCAGCGCCCCTCACTCCCGACCCGCAGCCCCCTGCTCGGCCAGCCCCCCCGGCTCTGCCAGCGCCGCTCACTCCCGACCCGCAGCCCCCTGCTCGGCCAGCCCCCCCGGCTCTGCCAGCGCCGCTCACTCCCGACCCGCAGCCCCCTGCTCGGCCAGCCCCCCCTCAGCTCTGCCAGCGCCCCTCACTCCCGACCCGCAGCCCCCTGCTCGGCCAGCCCCCCCGGCTCTGCCAGCGCCCCTCACTCCCGACCCGCAGCCCCCTGCTCGGCCAGCCCCCCCGGCTCTGCCAGCGCCCCTCACTCCCGACCCGCAGCCCCCTGCTCGGCCAGCCCCCCCGGCTCTGCCAGCGCCGCTCACTCCCGACCCCATGCAACAGCACATGCTGGCCAGAGGCTGACCTAACCGAACCAGCCCATTTAGCACCATCCTCCCTGATGCTGCCCAGTCCCATCTCTGCCACCAGCGCCCATAAAGCACCTAGAGCAGTAGGTCTCATCCTGGTGCGGGGGGGTGCAGCCCAGAACAGGCTGAGACCCCCGCCCCAGGTGGTTTGTGCAATGCGGCACCTCCCGACCCCAGCAGTCCCCTAGCCTGCCAGTGGGTATTGCCTGACACATGCGAAAAGCCAGGCTCCCACCTTCACAGGAGGTCTTGTGCCCCCAGCACCTTCCATCGTCAAACCCCACGGTTAGCACAGAAATGCCACGCTGAGCTGCAGGCCAGGATCCAGGACACCTGGGTTCTATTCCCGGCTCTGACATCGATTCCCTGAATGCCCAGGACAAGTCACTTTCCCCCCCTGTCAACAGGGATTGAAAATATCAACCCAGCTGGGCAAAGTGCTTTGAGATCCTCAGGGAACAGGGGCAGCAGCCTGGAGCTCCCCCTGGCTGGGAGAGCAGTGTTACCCTCACACAAGCGGGAATGACTCTGGATGCAGATTGGGAAGGGAATGGCTGGCAGCTTCTTCCTCCCTGCTTCACCTGGCAGATGCCAGCTGTGATAATGCTCTGGCTCCTCCTGGCGGTAACTAGCCCATGGAGCCGGTCACGATCAGGTCGGAAACCCAGCACACCCACCCTCCAAGGAGCTGCACCACGCGGAGACAAGGAGGTTTCAAACGCTCCCTTCCCCATTGGGTCTATGTGCCACATCCCCCCTTAACTGTTGCCAGCTGTGGGAGCCCAGCTGGGCACTCTGCAGCCTCCAGAGGGCAAGGAAAGGCCATTCTCGCACCCTAGAAAGGTCTCTCCGCAGCCACACTCCCCCCGCCAAGCCCAGCTACACCAGCCCAGGAAAGCTGCGTGCACTTCAGCAGGCACTGCTGGGGGCTGGACCAGGGAAGCCAGCCCGGGCCTGACACACAGTGGGAAGCCAAGTGCTCCGATCTCCAGCAGCCTGGATTTCACTGGGCATTTGCTGTGCTTGGAGTGCAGGGAGGAGGTGGCTCCTGGAACCAGAGGGGAAGCAAATCCTTCCACCCCTAGGCCACTGGTTTGAGTCCTGCCCAGGACTGCAGCCACAGAGCTTCCCTGGGGTGAAGCGTTTTGGGGAATTCTCGCTCCAGCGGATCCAGAGCCACCAATGAGTGAACAGACCACAGGTCTGGGACTCGCCCGAGCCCAGCAGGATGTCCCGAGCATTATTACCCTGCTGGCTCTGTATGGGTCCCCCTGGGGCTCAGCAGATGCTCAGTCTGGGACCCGCGTCCTGGCGGAAAGACCAGTAGTCAAGGTACCAGCCATGGGGGCCCTGTGCGAGCTGCATGTGCCCACGCTAAAGACCCGCATCCTGCCTGTGCCAATGGTGGCCTGGCATCACTTGCAACAGTGCGTGCCCGGCGTAGCGGGGCCCAGCTGGCTATTCAGGACCAGCAAAGCCTGACGGCTGCTCACTCAGGGGTGCTGCAGCCCGCTCTGGGCGATGGACTGCACGCAGAGCTTCCTGTGTCTTTGCACCCCACCAGCCCATGGAGGCTGGGCTGGGCTGGGCTGCCAGGAGTCCTGCAGCACCCTGCCCTGTCTAGCTGGAGCGAGGCACCCAGGAAGCAGGGCCGCTCTCCCAGCCCCAGAGCTCACCCCGCTAAGGCAGCAGGAGATGCTGGGGCAGACTGAGCCCCGCAGTGAGACGGGCACCTGCCCGAGGCCCCCGGTGAGCCAGGACCCTGGGGCAGGCAGCGCCAGCAGGAGCCTACCTGCATCGTGGCTGGAGGAGCAGCTGGTGCCAACCTGCCAGCACCCGCGGCAAGCCCCTTCCGAGCCGCAGCCCGGGCTGCAGTGGGTGGGACACCCCGGGGGCCTCTTCGCTCCCCCTGCCCATTGCTCAGGGGGTGGTGACACGGGGCCCCCGGCTCTCAGCTGTGCGGGGAGAGGCTATGGAGAGCGAGGGAGGGGGGCAGGTTCAGGCAGATCCACCCACGGCCCAGAGAACGGAGCCGGCGAACACCCCCAAGCCCAAGCCCCGGCCTCTGCCCATCTCCGCCCGCATCTCGGGGCGCGCCAGCCCAGCGGGCGAGCCGCACTGTCCGTGTGGGCAGAGACGGGAAACTGAGGCACGGGGAGCAGACGCAACTTGCCCGAAGCCGGGGGTTGGAAGAGCCGAGGAAGGGACCCAGGCGTCCGGGCTCCCTCGGTCCCTGCGAGCAGCCGGCGGGAGGGGCCGGGGCCAGGGCCGGGGTCTCTTACCGCAGCAGGGGCGGGGGGCTCCCGGGAGCGCAGCCGGCGATGCCAAGCGGGGTGTCAGCAGCGGCGGGGCCGGGGAGGATCCGAGCCGAGCCGGGCCGGGCCGAGCCGAGCCGGGCGCTCCCCACCGCAGCCGCTGCGGCTCTGAGCCGAGCGAGGCAGAGCCCGGCGCGTCACGTGACCCGCCCAGCCCGGCGCGCGGCCCGGGCGGCTCCGTGCACGGCGCTGCGGGGCGGGCGCGGGGCGCTGCGGGGCGGGCGCGCACCAGGCTGCCGCCCGCGGAGCCCGTCGGTGGATGAGGCATAAGGCCCAGGCCCGGGGCCCCTCCCCAAAGCAGGGGCCGGGGCCGGGGCCGGGGCGCAGCGCCCCGACCCGACGTGCCCGGCTCCCCGGGAGACAGGCGGCCCCGCGGGTCGGGGCTGCCGGGGCTGCAGGTGCCCTGGGGTCCGGCCGGGGGCAGGCGGGGCCCGGGGCGCGGGGAGCCGTCGGGGCGCGGGGCAAGCGGAGCAGCCGGCTGTGAACCCGGGGCTCTGGCCCCCACGGGGCAGCTCTGCGCAGGGCGGGCTCCAGCCCCCCACCCGCCCCGAGGGATCCGGGCAGGGCAGGAGCTGTCGGCCTCAGTGAGGCTCCGCATTGGGAGAAAGCTCCGCTCTGGGGCCTGCTGGGGGCAGAGACGGGAGCTGCAGGCTGCCCTGGGTGCCAGGGAGTGGGGGGGCGGGGCATCGAGATGGCGGTGGGAGTGGGGCATGAAGATGGCAATGGGGCAGGGCATCCAGACGGCAGTGGGGGAGGGCATCAAGATGGGGGGCGGGGCATCCAGAGGGCAGTGGGGGCGGGGCATCGAGACGGCAGGGGGTGGGGCATCGAGATGGGGGCAGGGCAGAGATGGCAGTGGGGGGGGCATCAAGATGGCAGTCGGAGCAGGGCATCAAGATGGCAGTGGGGGCGGGGGCGGGGCATTGAGATGGCAGAGCGGGGCAGAGATGGCAGTGGGGGGGTGGGGCATCGAGATGGGGGGGCATCGAGAAGAGCAACAGGGTGCTTAGGGGACTGCTCAGAGGGGTCTAGCCTTCCAGCAAGGGGGTAAGAAAGGAATGGCTAATTGTAGGGGATACCCTTGAAAAACAGCATGTAAACAGACTGGGAGAGGAGGAGACTGCGGGTCAGGACTGAGGGGCAGCAGCAGAGCTGGGGGAAGCCTAGCATTGGGACAGCGGGGGGCTGCAGAGCGGGATCGAGGGGCAGCAGCAGAGCCATGGGGAGTGAGCTATCTGCATTGCTGAGGACTCCAGAGCAGGTGTGCCCAGGGCCTCCCAGGCCAGGTGCTCTGAAGCTGCCTACAAGTTGCATAGTGACACCCTGTGATGACTCAGCCTTGCACCAGCCATTTCAAAGGCAGGTGGGAGAAAGTGAAAGGGGCCGGCCTGTACCTGAGGAACCCTCTGGGGCCCTGGGGTCAGCCATGACCGGGTGGGGAGAGGCCCCCATGGGAAAACCAAGTGCCATCCTGCAGGGGCTGGGTTTCCCTTGCAGGTCCTCCATCCATGCCCTGAGCAGGACCCACCCTAACTAGTGCAAGCGGCCCAGGGCCCATGGCTTTTTGTGTCCAGCATGGGTAAGGTGACCAGACGTCCTGTTTGGGCCAGGACAGTCCCTTTTTCAGCACTGTCCCAGCCGTCCGACCTGATCAGTTGGCAGGAGCAAATGGGACAAATGCCCACTTTTGTCAAAAAAGTGTGGCATGGTGTAGAGGAACATGGGGGGAGTGGAGATGCCAGCCCCATGCAGGGGGGCGGGGGGGGGGGAGAGGCAGCATTCCACAGTGCAGGGGACCAGTAGGGTTCCAGCGACTAGCAACAGCCTCCCCCCTGGGGAGGGGGGGGGGAAGGCATTTTCCCACAAGGCTGTTATGGAGACATGGACCCCACCCTTCCCCAAAGGGCACTGGGGTGAGCGGGGGAACTTGAGACAAGGCCCCGCAGACACAAGTGGCCTGAGAGCCCCAAGGATTTGGAGAAACAGGAGCTGGGAAAGGCCAAGCACTGGGCCAGCTCATGGGGGCGAGAAGCAGGATGGTTCAGGGAGCTGCTCAGTGTGCCCCATGGAGCACAAGGGCTTGGGGAGGCTGATGCAGGAGGCAGGGTCCTAGGCCGGGCATGGGGGATGGGTTGTCAATGATGTTCTCACAAGGC
The DNA here is from genome assembly GCF_965140235.1 of Caretta caretta. Taxonomy (NCBI): domain Eukaryota; kingdom Metazoa; phylum Chordata; order Testudines; family Cheloniidae; genus Caretta; species Caretta caretta. The sequence continues at coordinate 1,315,397 of NC_134223.1, forward strand.
AGCTAGTCAGTTAACCTAGAGGAGAGCCCGGGCTCAAGGAAGCCCTGTGGAAGATGAAGAAATAAGTAGGTTGGGCCTGTGGAAAGGGAGGAGGCTGAGACCAGAAGGGGGCTGGCGCTGGGAGAGGCTGAGAGCTGGGCCTGGAAATCAGGTGCCTCGGGCTGCTGGAAATACTGGCTGGACGTTACAGTGACAAGTTCCAAGGGATGAGGAACGGCTGCAGATGAAGAAGAAGAAGCACACACTAGAAATCTCTGTCTGATGAAGGAGCAGGCAGGGCTGGCTAGGGAGTAAGGGAAAGGATCGGTAATTATCCAATCCCTCGCTGAAGCTGTTATTCCCTTGAAACCAGTGGCAGGGGTTCAGTGAAGCAGGGGATATACTCAGAATGCAAGTGGAGATTTATTACTAGGAGACATAAGAACAGGCTGACAAAGTTCTTTAAACAACAGTTTTAGGGAAAATAAAAGTAATTTGCCAACTACCTTTTCATGACAGACGCAAGAGGGGTAATGTCAGGGGTTCCACTAGACATGTCTGAGGCTGAAATTAAAAGGGGTCCAGGTGAAGACCAAGTGCTGTTTGTTAAGTGGCTGATTAGCAGGAGAGGGGAGAACAAAAAGCATCCACAGCAGCCCGAGTAACATTTAAAGGTACAATGGTACCACAGGGGTTAATAGAGGGTGTCAACTCTTCTTAGTTAAACCATCTATCCTGGCCCCTTTGCGATGTTGGGCATGTGGCAGCTGTCTGGGAGGGGAGGATGGGGGGGGCTGTGGAGAGCACTCGTCTGAGAACTGTTTGCAAGGAAGGAACAGAACTAAAATGCAGCAATTGGGGGATGTGCACAGTGCAGCAGACAAAGAGTCTGCCAAACCAGAGAGATACAGAAAATTTAAATGACCGGAACCATATACAGGTGGGGGGAGGTTCAAGTTGCAGTGGGGGAGGTTTAGGTTGGATATTAGGAAAAACTTTTTCACCAGGAGGGTGGTGAAACACTGGAATGCGTTACCTAGGGAGGTGGTAGAATCTCCTTCCTTAGAAGTTTTTAAGCTCAGGCTTGACAAAGCCCTGGCTGGGATGATTTAACTGGGAATTGGTCCTGCTTCGAGCAGGGGGTTGGACTAGATGACCTCCTGGGGTCCCTTCCAGCCCTGATATTCTATGATTCTGTGCTATCTTACGAAGAAGCTACCAAAAGATATTCACAGCTGAGTGTGGAGAAGGTGGAAAACGCCAGTGAGGGGAGAAATCTGCTGGTACAACAACCCTCGTTCAGGGCAGGAAAGCGAATAGCGGGGATAGATGGAGAGGTGCTGCTTGTAGGGACAGAGGCATTTGTAGCATTTATGACAGAAGTGATTAATTGCATTTACAGACAGGGAAGAAGACTGAGAGAATGACCATAACAAAAGTGGCAGAAAAGTATTTGCATGTAGGCAATCTCCTGAAAGACCGCATTCTGCAATGACAACAGTGTGCTTTAAACAACATGCTTCTACTGGCTTTTTGCTGTAATTACACTTAGTGTGATAACACGGGGCTAGGAATTAAAGAAAGCTGGTTTTGATGTGATATACGTACAGGAAACGTCTGATATACATACACAAACCTGATGTGAGATACATATAGGAAACATTTCTTAGCATTCCAGGATCCGATGTAATCGGATTTGGCCGAGAAATGCCAAGGGCAGGGATCTGCAGATTGAGATGAACAGCGTTTATATTTTAAGTACATACCTGTTGCGATTCCTCTGCAGAATAATGGCACCTTTCTGTGAACCTGCACCGTGTACACCTGATATAAATCCTTGACAATGTTGAAGTGGAAGAGTTAGTTAAGGCTCTCAAAGGCCCGTATATTATTAGTGGAGACCTTAATCGCCATAATGAATGATGGGGAAGCTGGTTAAAATGTCAAATGCCCAGAACAGTTTGTTGCTCGATCCTAGAGCACCTGCTATGGTTAATTTGGAGGATGGAACCTTTGCATATTTAGATCTGGGAATTGCAACAAGCAGTACAGCAAGTAAACGCACCTTGGAAATCTATACAGAAGATAGAATGGGAAGTGATCACTTCCCTGTGCTAATTGCATATCACGGCCAAGGTAATGTTGAAAACACTGAAGGAATTCCAACCCGGAGCTTTAGAAAAGCAAACTGGGGACTCTTAAAGAGTAAGTGTCCTGAGTCTCTAAGTACCAATTGTATAAGTGATAATCCAGAGGCATTTCATGATAATATAATAAAGGGAGTTGTAGCAGCAGCCAGCCATCGAATGCCACAAACTCAGAAATCCCTGGTGCAATGAAGACTGTAAAGCAGCAAAGAAAGCAAGAAGGCAAACATACACACATACAACCAAACAAAAAGTACAATGAATAGCAAGTACTTTATGGACTACAACAGAGATAAAGCAGTGGCACAAAGAATTATGAAAAAGGCAAAAAGGGAGAGCTGGAGAAAACATGATCAGGAATGACAAAGATCCCAAGGTTTCAAAGCTGTATACACAAATTAAAAGACTGAATAAGTGAAAGAATGAATAAAATCAGATTTATCCTTGGTCTTATGGGAAATGATAAAGTTGAAAGTTGTAAGCTAGGAAAAGGGGACATTTTAACAAAAGAGTTCCAAACAGTTCGTAGTGATACAAACCAAAGTCAAACGTTTTGTGAGGGGAATAGATGGGGGAAAAGAATATTTGCTGAAGAAAATGGTGGGCTCTAGCACGGCTGGGTAGACTAGGAAGATGACACACTGGATTAATATGTCAGCATCCAGGAACTCAGAAAAGCTACTGCCAAGAGTAAAAACGCAGCCCCAGGCAAAGAGAGCATGTGCAATGCAAGGCTTAAACACCTGCCAGGAGGGAGTTTAAGAATTTTATTGAAATTATAGAATATACGGGGGAAAGGAATACTACGGGCAGAATGGAAGCAAGCAGTGGTTTTACTGCCAGGAAAACCTAGCAAATTATGCACAAGACTTGATGCATAAAGATCTATTGCCCTCAAATCATGTGTGGAAAGGATGCGAAATGAGAGGTTTGGAAAAAAATGAAATTATCCACTGTGTACAGAGTGGGTTCAGGAAAGGGTGATGCAGAGCTGATCACGTTATAAGATTAGAAACAGAAATACAAAAACAGGAGGAACAGAGAGTTTCTGACAGCTGTCTTTTTGGACCCTGAAAAAGCATCTGACATGCTGTGGAGGGAAGGCTTGCTCTATAAACTGGCTGCAGCTGGAATAAGAGGAAGAATGTTCTGGTGGATAAGAGACATTCAAAGTGACAGAACCAAGCAAGTGAGGGCAGGAGTGCTGGAACAATGTGCATAGTAGGGTGCTGAGAGCCATAGGATCAAAGTGTAACCCCTGGATATGATGGAAACCGAGCCCCCTGCACACCTGTCATTCCAGCACCTAGGAGTGAGGGTTGGGGGCAGCTTTGTTGACTGTTTACACATGTCCTTACTAATGGCATTGCCCTCGGGAGTGTTATCGGCCCAGCTCTCTAACAGCGTAATTAGCGATCTCCCTGACAGAACACAGACAGGAACCGGTATTACCCTGTTTGCGGACGGCTGCGCTATCGGGTATATCACAGAAGAGATGAGATCGCTGTGGAGAGAAGCAGTGAGGTGCTCAGGGGGTCTCAGAATGGGGAGATATTTGGGGATTTGAGTTCTCACTCGCTAAAACAAAGGAAATGCTATTCAGCAAAAGGAGGCTTGGGGCAGAATGGAACTTCTCTCTGTGCTGGAAGAATGCAGGCAGCTCACCGGGGTACATTCCTTGGAGTTATGTATGGAGAATATCAAGACTCAGTGTGAAGACGGGGTGAATCTGCTTTAAGGTATGGCTGGGAACAGCCGGGTGCAGGTGAGAACATGCTGCGGATGCTGTGGAGGGCACTAATAAGACCAGCTGTAGATTAGGGGTGCCAAGCCAAGCCTTTCATTCAGCTTCTAGATCAACACTTACAAAATGAGACTCAAGCCCAGCCCAAGTTCTCAACTGACATGCGGTGCGAGTATGCCCACTCCGTCATGTGTGCTGCAGGGAGCAGCTGGGGAAATGCCTGTACAGCTAAGGGTGAAACTTAGAGGTAACCATCTGGGCGGAGGGTAACAGAACAGGATGAGCACTAAACAAATATACAAAGACTGTTGGGAATTAAGGAGACAAGAAGTAACTGGGCTGTAGAAACACCCGCCTGCTAACAGGGTCAAAAGGTGGTAAAAGACTTGGGTGAAAAGGAAGAACTGGAAGAAAGTAAAATCTTTAGTCCTGGGCAATCAAGCCATAGCTCAATGGCTGCCCCTCCGGCTGTGGATTTGGAATTGTGAGATCAAACAAAGGGAAGAGCAGGACCATCAAATGTGATGACTGTGGTTTTGCAGTGTGTACATGGCAATTGGGGCCAGTGTTGCCAGGTCTTTACTGACGGCTCTAGAGAGGGCCATGCAGGTAGAGTGAGAACAGCTTTTTGTAGCCCTGAATTTGGAGACTATCCAATTGTGTGGCCATTATGTTGGCCAAATTGATGGGTGCGTGGTTGGCACTGACCCGGCTAAGAGTTGCACAGCTACATCGCGTTCACTGAGGGTCAGAAAAGGAGCCTCGGAGCGGGTTGACTTTGCCAATGGAATATTGTCCTCAGCTACGGAGCTAGTGCCACTAGGTGTGATACAGTCCTCGCGTGGATCCCAGTACACGCGGGATACCAGGCAATGAAATGGCAGATAAAACAGCAAAAAATGCCTTCCAAAGGAGGAGGCTGATATAGAGACCCGTCTGAGTAAACAGGACTCCAGAAGTTTGGTTAAAAGAGAACTTAAGAAGGAATAGCAAGAGCCATGGGCCAAAGAGAAATGAACGATGCCCTCAGCATGAGGATAATGGCATGCTGAACACTATGATAGAAGAGGGGAAGTCACTATATTTAGAGGGCTACCGGGTCACAGTGACTGGAATGGGAATTCACATTGACTAAACAAGCACAAAGAGGGGTTGTGTGACACGTGCAAAGGCCAAGAAACAGCTGAGCAGCTGCTGGGGCAATGCAGGGAGAATGACACAGAAAGAAAGATTCTTTATGAAGAACTGAGATGCCTCAAGGCAACAGAGCATTGTCTGAGGACCGGGGAAGTGGAGTAGCAGTAAAAACGCATCCCTGGGCTTGTTCAAGGATGCAGGACTGAGTAAGAGGATACAGATTTTTGCGTATACGAAAACTGTGATGGCTGGCGGTCTTGGTCTCGCGTGCTGAGGCTGCTGGGCCATGAAGTGACCTGAAAATAAAGAGGAAGAAGGGGGTTGCAAGGGACGTTGTCTGCAGTCACTCCCTGGGAGGAGTGGGTTCAGATCCCTAAACCCAGAAGTGGGGCCAGACGATCAAGAGGGAAATGGCAAGAAGGCTAGAGATAGAGACAGGGTCTGGGAACCTGTGCATAGGGTCTCTGGGCTGGAACCCAGAGCAGTGGGCAGAGCCAGGTCTCCCACCAGCCACGGGGGACTGTATAATGACCTGGCAGAAGGCTGAATCACAGAGAAGCAGCACAACAAGCCCGAGAGAGCCAGGGGGGTCGCAGTGTTAGCAATTGTCGGGGGTGCGGGACGAGGGGAGGAGTCATCAGAATGGAAAGGAGCTAATCCCCCAGACATGGCCACAACGAGGTGCCCCAGCGGTGAATGACCCCCGTGACAGTGGGTCAGGGAGCAGGATGACAGGAGGTGGGGAAGCGGCTGAAACTGGACGCTGCCCAGCTGGGGCAGGAGAGGGTGGCAGGAACCAAACCAGCCAGGGCCAGCAAGTCACTGAGGGACAGGGGCCCGGCTGCTGCTGCCCTGCCAGGCTGCTGCAGGGCTGGGTTCTCGACTCCCGCTGCCTGCACAAGAGCAGCATTTTCCTCTTTGGTAATTCCTCAGGTAATTCATCTGCCTCAGGCCTGGGTCCCTCTCAGGGCTCTGCCGGTGCCCCTCGATCCCGACCCGCAGCCCCTGCGCCCGGCCCTGGGCTCCCCACACCCAGCTCTGCCGGTGCCCTCGATCCCAACCCACAGCCCCTGCTCCTGGCCCTGGGCTCCCCACACCCAGCTCTGCCGGTGCCCTCGATCCCGACCCGCAGCCCCTGCTCCCGGCCCTGGCCTCCCCACACCCAGCTCTGCCGGTGCCCCTCGATCCCGACCCGCAGCCCCTGCGCCCGGCCCTGGGCTCCCCACACCCAGCTCTGCCGGTGCCCTCGATCCCGACCCGCAGCCCCTGCTCCCGGCCCTGGGCTCCCCACACCCAGCTCTTCCGGTGCCCCTCGATCCCGACCCGCAGCCCCTGCTCCCGGCCCTGGGCTCCCCACACGGCGCTGCCTTCCTCAGGCTCCCCCCCGACTAACAGCCCCCTCTCCAAGGCCTGGTCTGACATCAGGAACTGGGATCTTGGATCGGGGAGGCTCCTTAAACCCTAACTGCATGTTTAGAGCAAGCAGCAGCTCATCTGCATCCCGCCCCAATCCCAGCCCCGGCCCCCACAACTTCCGGGAGCTGCTATTGTGTGCAGCTCCTTTCATCGCTCCCAGGCACCTGGGCAGACAATGGGCACCAGCTGCCTCATCCCACAATCAGAGAATGACCCCAGTCAGCAAAGGAGCTGCCTAATTGCAGCCAGCTGGAGACAGACCCCCGCCATCCCCCAGCTGGGGTCTCTCCTGAGGGCTCACTCCCACCCCCATCCCCTGCTTTGTTCCAAAAGCCTCAGGAGCTGCCCTGGTTGCAGGGCTCATGGGGCAGCATCCGAAATGGCTGGAAACTCTCTGGACTCAAGTATCGAGGAGGAGAAGATGGAGGGTGGGGAGATGGAGCCCCCTGCCCCCCACCAGCCCCTCTGGGGGAGCAAAAGCTAACACAGCTGCTCCATAACTACATATATGAAATTACAACCTGTAACCTCACTGTAAGAACCATGCTCAGGGCATCATGAGCCTGCCGAAGACACCCGACATGACACACTTTGCATTGGACACCACGTAATCATTTTACAAGGATGAACATGGGGGTGCTGGAGCGGGCGCCCCCAGAGCTGGCAGGGAGGCTCTTTAGCCTCCTCCCCTCCCCCTGCCCTTCTCCCAGCAGCGCAGCACTGGGGAGAGCAGCTCACAGCTCATCCCCCCACACAGCCCCCTGAGCCCCTCATCCCCAGACCCTGACATGGCATTTCACGCACCACTAGCCGGCCGGGAGCTTTCACCTTCACTTGGCCAGCTGCTCCCCCCACACCAGTGCTAGGTGTTGTGAGTAATGAGCTACTCCAGCCTCTGCACCGAGCGCTTGCCAGGCCCAGCACCACCTCTCCCGGCCCTGCCTCCTGTGGGAGAAGCATGGACAAGGGATAGGGGATGGGGTCAAGTCAGCCTTTGATGGGGAGGGCTGCTCAGCCTGGGGGTTAACAGGAGTGCAGCTCAGACAGGGCTGCTTTATCTCCCCCTCCATTAGGAGCTTTCCTGGCTCCCACCCTCTCGCTGTGCCAATGACCGTCCACCCCACCAAGGGCAAAGTTGGTACATGGTGCCCGGTCTTGCTGTTCACACTCCACACATGACTCTCACCCACATGTGACTCACCAACTCTGGGGGAACCACAGCTACTTGTGCCCGCCGAAACCGGCCCTTGGTCCACCCAGTTCTGAAGGTGGCGTGGTGCCTGGAGCCTGCCAGCCTCTCTGCCCTGGCCCAGCCCATGGTGATTCTGGGAGAGCAGTCGTGGGAGGGGACAACCAGCCAGCTCATTCCAGCTGTGTCCTTCTCCAGCTGGTGGGGGTGAGTCTCCGGCCCTGGAGAGGCAGGGGAGGGGCTGCTTTATGCACTCCCTGGGGAGGGGTGGGGAGGTCTGATGCCAGCAGGCACCTCTGTCTGGACACTGCGGTCCAGCGAGTTGCTCGAAAGCAGAAGCTCCCTGCCAGCAGCGAAGATGTTGTTGAAAGGCAGGATCCTGGGCTAGATGGATCGTTGGTTTGATGCCCACGCAGCCCAGCCGCGGGGAGTGTGAACAGGCTCAGCACCTTGGTGTGAGTGGGGATCGCTGCTTCCTGCTGCTCTCACCACCCCATGGGTACGGGGGCGCCCCAGCCCAATGCCACAACCGGCTAAAGCCCTTGATGCTAAGGGCAGCCGTGCTCAGGGCATGGGAGCTAATTATCCCACCAAGCAGCGGGCAGCTCTGGTGCTGGGCTAGGGGCTCTGCGGGAGGCAGCAAGGAATCACAGAGCACAAGCCACGAGCCCTCCCTGTGGGCTGGGTGGCTGCACCATGCCCCTCTGCCGAGCGCCCTGCTCTGAGCCGCGTCACTCGCCCCTCGGGCTGGCTGCGGTCACACCCACGTCACAAGCTCGTCGGGGTGGGGCTGTCTCTGCGCTGGGTGCATGTGTAGCACCCGCAGAGCGGGGCCTCGCTCCCTGCCATAGGCACCAGTGCCAGGCAGGGCAGAGCCCGTGTTCCCTGGGCACACAGGGCCTCATCTACACCACAGTGATGCTCCCTTGGGCATCACCGGTGTGGCACCACCCCGCCGCGGCCAGAGCTCTGGGACTCTGATCTGTACCCACCCCCCACCGTGCACGGCCCAGAGCCCAGCTCATTCAGTCAGCTGCTTTGAATGCTCGCCAGTAAGGCTCTCGGCCCCAGTCCACAGCTGCCCTGCTCCTGGGGTGTCAGTTACACCAGGGCCAAGGGGTGCGGAACAATCCCATTCTGTTCAGGCAGCATTTTGCACCCTTTGGCCCGGGTGGCTTTGTGTTCCGTTAAAGTTCTGGTGCTCACATGCTCCCATTCTCCTCTACGGGTTGGGCTCCCTGGTTGGACTACAGCTACCATGGTGCACTTTGGTGCAGTTGCTCAGCTGTGGTGCATCATGGGAGACAGAGTCCTACCGGGGAGCCCATGTCATAGAGGTGAAGGGGGCCATGAGTCATGCAAGCTCCACCTCCCAGCAGGCATTGCAGCACCATTTCAGACCCAAAGGTTTCCAGTTTGGGGGTGCTGGTTTTTTCTACAAGAAATCAACGTTTCCCGCAGGAAGCAGATGCCCCCTCCTGGAACAATCCAGCTGGTTCAAACCCAGGGTTCCACCCACACCCAGCTTTGGGGCCCATTTCCACCAGCCCTAGCAGAGCCCTGTGGCCTTTTGCACAAGTCTGGGAACTCACAACGTTTTTTCACCAAAGGTGAGGGTGAAACCTGGCTCCATCCCATAATACTCTGGATAACCTGGTAACCCTCTCATGGCCACTTGACTGTAGCAACCCCCTGGCTGCAGGCAGGCTCACCCCATCCTGTGACAGCCACGCTCACAGCTCTAAGGCCCGGCTATGACCCATGTGATGTCCCAGCAATGCAGGGGAATGGCACGTCCCTCATGGATGCCGAGCTGTGGAGCATTTGCTCCAACCCCTCAGACAGAGACAAACACCTACAAGATCTCTATCAAGCATTCTTACAACTACAATACCCACCTGCTGAAGTGAAGAAACAGATTGACAGAGCCAGAAGAGTATCCAGAAGTCACCTACTACAGGACAGGCCCAACAAAGAAAATAACAGAAAGCCACTAGCCATCACCTTCAGCCTCCAACTAAAACCTCTCCAGCTCATCATCAAGGATCTACAACCTATCCTGAAGGATAACGCATCACTCTCACAGATCTTGGGAGACAGGCCAGTCCTTGCTTACAGACAGCCCCCCAACCTGAAGCAACTACTCACCAGCAACCACACAACAGAACCACTAACCCAGGAACCTATCCTTGCAACAAAGCCCGTTGCCAACTGTGTCCACATATCTATTCAGGGGACACCATCATAGGGCCTAATCACATCAGCCACACTATCAGAGGCTTGTTCACCTGCACATCTACCAATGTGATATATGCCATCATGTGCCAGCAATGCCCCTCTGCCATGTACATTGGTCAAACTGGACAGTCTCTACGTAAAAGAATAAATGGACACAAATCAGACGTCAAGAATTATAACTTTCAAAAACCAGTGGGAGAACACTTCAATCTCTTTGGTCACTCGATTACAGACCTAAAAGTGGCAATTCTTCAACAAAAAAACTTCAAAAACAGACTCTAACGAGAGACTGCTGAATTGGAATTAATTTGCAGACTGGATACAATTAACTTAGGCTTGAATAAAGACTGGGAGAGGATGGGTCATTACACAAAGTAAAACTATTCTCCCCTCCCCCATCACCCCCCTGTTCCTCTGACGTTCTTGTCAACTGCTGGAAATGACCCACCTTGATGATCACTACAAAAGCTCCCCCCCCCCCCCCTTGCTGGTAATAGCTCACCTTAAGTGATCACTCTGGTTACAGTGTGTATGGTAACACCCATTGTTTCATGTTCTCTGTGTATATAAATCTCCTCACTGTATTTTCCACTGAATGCATCCAATGAAGTGAGCTGTAGCTCACGAAAGCTTATGCTCAAATAAATTGGTTAGTCTCTAAGATGCCACAAGTCCTGCTTTTCTTTTTGCGGATACAGACTAACACGGCTGCTACTCTGAGACCTGTGGATGGAAACCTCTGTGCATCCCTGCAGCACCAGGTGGGTGCAGCAGCCTGCCAATCCCAGCGTCCCTGCCAAGGCCACCGTGCTAGCTCGTCAGTCATGGCAGAGCACCTGCAGGAGGCACAGGCAGGCTGTGGACTCCATGGAGAGAGGCCAGTCTTATGCCTGCTGGACTCGCAACTGGGCCTAACAGCACAAACCAAGTCCCCTTCCCAGCATGCCCTGGAAGAGGAAACATCTTCCCACCCCGACCCTGGCGAGGCCACTGTGAATGTCCTCCTGATCTCTGCACACACACAATGGTGCACAGTCCACCCAGGGCCGGCCCACAACATTTTGGCACCTGAGGCGGGGAGCTCAAATGACGCCCCCATGCCCCCTCGCTGGGCCAAAACTTTGAAAGGTCTCAATTCTGCCTCCTTCCTGTTCTACTCCTCTTGTGGTCCTGCTCTACCACCTACCCCAATAAAGGAGAACTAACAACTTAAAATGCCTTCTTCAAACATTTTAAGTAACACTTAACTTTCAAACACCTGAACAGCAAATGTAACTTGTCCTGTCTGCATAGTAAACGCTGGCATTTTTAACTATTTGAATAATCAAAGTGGGGCTTTCCCTGCCTTCTTGGCTGCAAAGATTTGAACTGCTTCCTGAAGGTCCAGTCTGGACCAGCTCATGCTCTGCTGTGATGGTTGCAAGGCCGACCACCCTCTCCGGTGTCATTGTGGCGTGTAGATGTGTTTTTATTAACTTCAGCTTGGAGAAGCTGCGTTCTCCACTGGCAACTGTTACAGGAAGGGTTAGAAGTATGCGCAGAGCAACAAAAGCATTTGGAAAGAGGGTGGTCATCTTATTTGTGCACATATATTCCAGAACAGCCTTTGGAGTTGATCCTGCTGAAATGTATCTTGAAAGGGCTTTCAAGATCACCTAAATCACTCGCATCAATATCGCGCATGTCACCATGTGTCCACACTGTCTCTAGTGCCCTGCATTGCTGGCGTAGGTCTTCTTCGGGTATAGTGAGGAGTTTTGGAATATCGTACAACATCCCAAATGTACTGCTGTCTTCCCTAAGCTGCATGAAACATTCTTCAGCTGACTGTATTGCACAATCTAGCACCTGGTTAAAGAATTCAACTTTGAATTGTTGTTTGGGGTCTCTTATGGGATTATCCCGTGCCTCGTCATCAAAATGTCTTCTTCTTCGGTGACTCTTGTGTAAGCAGTGTCAGGATGAGCTCCACCCTGACATCTGGTGGTGAGGTGTGGCAAGTTGTGGAAAAGAACTTCAGGGGCCAATCTCATTTGCATAGGCACACCCACCCCGCCTAGAATGAGACCATAGCTGCCCAAATGGTCACTTTGGCTGCTGTGGGATCCCCAGTGTCTCTGTTATTGGGGCAGGAAGAATAAATTGTTATTACCCTGATTATGGGAACTGTGCTTGGAACTGTACGTGGCCTTTTGTTATGATGGAGGGATTCACCATCAACTAAGTAGCACTCGCTAGGCAAGGGTCATGGGTTCCAAAACTGTGTGAATGGAGAGAGGTTGGGGACAAGTATTAATACTTGGTAGCATGGGCCTCCTTGGTGAGGGCCTTACATGCTAATTGCACTTCCTCCTCTCTCCACTGTGGAATATCAGAGCTAATTTTGATTTCATTAGAAGTCTAGTTATAGGCTGCTGAGCTCACTTTGGGCTGACAGTGCACCAGCACTGGGGCTCCCCTACTACAAGCTGAATTCACCTAAGAGCTGAAATCACTGAGTGTTGTGTTAAGTAGTGGGGGAGCCTGAAGCTATATTGTGGAGCAGTTCGATGCAGAGCAGTGTGTGGGTGGCAGGAGCTGCTTGTGGGCCGTGGAGCTGAGCGAAGGAGTTTGTGGGGCGGCTCGTGGAGTGGAGTGGAGTGCTGCTATGGAGCTATGGGGCGGTCAGCTTCAGATCACGTAAGGTGCCTCTTACCCACGTCCCATTTCCACCCAGGTTGGGAGGTAAAAAGCTCCGCAGATAAACTTTCGAACTCTGGGGCTGCCCTGACCAGGGACAGAGACTTTTGGGGCATTGGACTTTTGGGACTTTGGGTGATTTGGGGTTGCTGGACTCAAGAACCCAAGGGAAAAGGGCATGCCCCAATTTGCCTGGGGTGGGTTTTTTTTTTTGCTCATGGGTTGTGTTATGAATCCTGTTGGTGGTGTTTCCCCAACATAATGCCACATTGTTTCTCTCTGTTTAAAAAAAGGCTTTTGCTACACTCAGACTATGTGCTTGCGAGAGGGGAAGTATTGCCTCTTGGAGGCGCCCGGCAGGGGTGGTATATATTTGTCCCAGGTCACTGGGTGGGGGCTCGAGCCGGTTTGCATTGTGTTATTGGAATGGAACCCCTAGATATTGAACCTGGCCCTTGTTGCTGCCAACTCTGACAGGCAGAAGGGTTACACTTGTATTCTTGAATGGCTGGGAAAATAGTTTCAGTGTGAAGTTCCTCTGCCAACTTCTGTGCTCTTCAGAACGTTTTGACATCCCCCATCTGACCGGTAAGATTGTAGGTATGACTTTGCTTTGCCCAGTTGTTCCATTGCTCCAGATATATCAAGGTCAACACCTTGGAGCCTCTTGCTTACATTTATTTCAAACAGAATGTCATGCCACAACACTAAGCCACACAGAAATTTGCAGTTATGTGTTTCTGGTGATTCCATTTCCCTCTGCCGTTGTTCTCCCACGACCAGTTCCTGTCATAGCCTTATCCTCCATAATAGCAACTATGGCACCATCTATCTTCCCAGTTTGGTGTTCGATAGGCTTTATCGCCTCCACTCGACTTTTCCATCGTGTGGCACTCAGTGGTTTCAGTGTCAGAGAGGATGTTCCCAGATGTTGCTTCAAAATTTGCCGTCGATGAGCTGATGCAGAGAAAGATCCATCGATGCTTTGAATTACATTAAAAAATTCAGCAGCCTCACTAGAAGCTGATGCTGCATCACTGACCACCAAGTTCAATGAATGAGAACTGAATGGGACAAAAAAGCTCGAGGCTTTAACTCTCGGATCCATGTCTGCACTGCTCTGTTCTTTCCTCTCATGTTGGCACCATTATCGTAGCCCTGACCTCTCCTGTCAGCTATCGCAATTCCCGTCTCTTCCAGCTTTTTAAGAAGCACATTTGTCATACCAGCTCCTGTAGTATCATCAATGTCAATACATCCTAGAAAATGCTCTGACAGTCACCATTGCAGGGACATTGTCACTTGGTTCTGTTGTTGTTACAAGACACACCATTAAAGTCATTTGATCGTTATGGCTGATGTCAGGGGCGCCGTCCAGAATAACAGAGGAATCTCTTGCTAACTTCAGATCTGCCCCAATCTCCTGTTTGACTTTTGTTGCCAGGAACTGGACGATCTCATTTTGAATGATTTTTCCAAGGTAGTGGGGTGTGTACATTTCTTGGGTGGTGACTCTTCTTAGATGCTCCTGGAGAACAGCATCAAACTCAGCCATCATCTCCACAATTTTAAGGAAGTTTCCATTGCTTGGCACATACAGCTGATCCGAAGTGCCACCCAGGGCTAGGGTTTGGGTCACAAGCATTCTCACAATGCAATGAGCCTTTTCAGAACATTTGGCCAGTAAAAGACTCTGACACAATCTTCTCTTGATGCTGATCATCTGTGGTGGCCTTTAACCTTAGTCTCATCTCAAGCTCTTTCCACCTATGGAATGCTCTCTGGTGATTTGCTGCCTTCTCATGGCATGCCAGATTTCTAGCCAGATTTTTCCAGTCCTTTGTTCCTGTAGAACCCAATGTGGCTGGAACATTAGACTGGAAGAGTTTACAACAAAACCAGTATGCAGCATTCTGGGTTTTTGAGTACATAGGCCGTGGCCTCTCCACTTAGTCACCACTGGGGATTTCACGCCAGTAAGGTGTTGGATGGAAACTTCTATTTTCATTGTCTTTGGGGAACGTGAAGTTTTTCACTTGCTGTGGCCCATGCAGTACAAGGAAGTCCCTCAGGCTACTGCTCAAGTGGGTCCACAGTCCTGGATCATCTAGACTTAAGGAACTAAACTCAGCAGCAGCTGTTTCTTGCGCCTCCACCACACTCTTCTCTGAGCTACACTTTTCTTCAGGAATGTGCATGGCTACATCCATTTGAGATGGTGATATGGATGCTGCAGTAGCTACCAGATCACCTGCACTCTGACTGACTGGAAGATCAGGCATCTCCTCACTACTCACATCCTCCCTGGGGCCGGAAGACTCACCGTGAACATTTGTGTCTGTGTATCTCAGGAGAGCTCCTTCCTGCTTAGATAGAAAAGCTTCCTTAGCTTTCTTCCTTTTTCTGAATGCTGCCCCAGATGGGCGTTTTCTTCTTGAGTGAGGGCAGATATCATCGTATTAAGGGCCTAACTGGCTCCTACTACTTCAGCTGATGGCCTGTTCTTCTCAAGTGGGTCCAGGGAAGCAGCAGGACACAGGAAGCTCCCTGAGAAGTTGGGGTTAATCAGTCCAGGCTCCTGGGGGTGCTAGAGAGGTACCTAAGAGGCTCCTCCTCCTCTCTCTCCCTGCAGCTCCTGCTGCTTTCTGTCATTCCCTCTCCCCTTTTCTCCTGCCTGCCTGTTCTGTCTCTTGTACCCTCCTCCCTCCAGCACAGCACTCCCCCCTCTCTGTGCATCCAGAGCAGAGAGAATCCAGATGCACCAGCAGCAGACACAATTGTCTACACTCTGGGTCCGAGTGCCCCCCCCCCCCCGTCTGGCACCTGAGGCGGCCGCCTCAGTTCGCCTCATGGTAAGGCCAGCGCCAAGTCCACCCCTCCCTGGGGCCTGCCCTTAGTCTGACTCAAGGACTGGCAGGGCCAGATGACATACAGTGCAGCCTGGGCTGCTCCAAACACCTCTACCTCCAGACCTGGCCTGCCTCAAGGACACTCAGCCTTTTGAACTCCTGAGCTGGAGCTGATGAGACCCCCATGGTCTGGCAGTCAGGGTGTATCAGCTGAATAAGCTCTGCACCACCACACAGTGTGCTTTTCAAAACCCATTCCCTTTATTTCAGGGGTTCTCAAACTGGGGGTCGGAACCCCGCAGGGGGTCACGAGCTGTCAGCCTCCACCCCAAACACCGCTTTGCCTCCGGAATTTCTAATGGTGTTAAATATGTAAAAAAGTGTTTTTAATGTATAAGGGGGGGGGGTCACACTCAGAGGCTTGCTGTGGGAAAGGGGTCATCAGTACAAAAGTCTGGGAACCTCTGCTTTATTTCCTTCTTTGGTCTTTGACTTACTGCCATCAATTGCAACAGGCCAGCTCTGCACCGGGGCAGAGCATGGACTGCCCAGCCAGGGAGAGTCAGTGGCTGCATGGTTGTGTGAGGGCTTCTCCCAGCAATCCACCCTCCAGTGCCTGGCCTGTGTGGGGTGGCTTTGCTCCTAATTTCTGACCCACACAGGAATCACACCTCCAGGGGAAGCCGCCTCTTCCTCCATCTGCTTGCACAGTCTCTGATTGGTCAGCAGTGCACGGCCCTGGTGTGAGCTGCGTGCGCCATCATTGTCAATGTGACATGGCCGCTGGCATCAGGCAGCATGGGCCACGTTTCCAGCGCCTTCATATGTCTGCATACATCAGGAGCCTCTGCATTGTGCGGGGACCAGGCCACAGCCGGGTCCCTGGCAAGCTGCAGCTAATTACCACTAAGAACATGGGGGCCAAAGCCAGCCCTGGTGCAACTGGGCAGCATTGCCATTGACTTAACGAGGTGCTGACCCCACCCAGCACAGCTCCTCCCCCATGCTGCTGGGAGCCCCCTCCTGCTCAGAATGGGCAGAGAGCAAATGCCACTCCACTCTCAAGTCCCATGGAATCAGCCTGGAGACTCTTCCATGCCCCTCGCCCCCTGCCTCTGGGCTTGGTCCTCTCACTGGGTGGGAGGTGGGGGGATTTCGCCATGTGCCTTGAGCTCCATTTCACCCCACGTGGGAGCAGTGGAGCAACCCCAGCTCTCATCCCCCGCGTTACGCAGCCCCCGCCCGGCAAGCACAGCAAGGAGCAGCAGGGCCAGTCATGGCACATGCCGGCACACCCACTGGGGGTGGGAGGTTGGTGCTGCACCAAGAGTCCAGGCTGGGGCCCTGCTCGTGTTGGCTGAGAGCCTTCCCTGTGTCCCCCCCGTGCACCTGGGGCAATTGGAGAGCCCCAGTGCCCCGTCTGGGGATTCCGCCCTGCTCTGGGCAGCGCTTGGAGGGCTGGGGAGCCATGCGGGGGTCAGATGAGGCCAGGCTCAAGGCGTTGACACTGGCCCAGCCCCAGCCTCAGGCAGTAGCCTCCTGGCTGCGGGACTGACGCGCAAACCCCTCTCTGCCCTGGGCACCATCAGTAGCTGCCCCAGGCCCACGCACAGGGCACAGGTCCTGCCAGCGTCCCGCATTGCTGCAGGTCACCTGGGCCAGGTGCTCCACTGTGCCCTGCTGGGCTAGAGACCCCATGACAAGGCTGGAGTTTACTTCCACAATGGCTTCCCCCATCAGCCTCACAGGAGCTGTCATCAGGCCGCATAGGCAGGGCAGGTGTTCGCCTTCTAACTGGCCACCTGTGTGTAAGCAGAGTCAGGATGAGCTCCACCCTGACATCGAGTGGTGAGGTGTGGCAAGTTGTGGAAAAGAACTTCAGGGGCTGATCTCATTTGCATAGGCACACCCACCCCGCCTAGAATGAGGCCACAGCTGCCCAAATGGTCACTTTGGCTGCTGTGGGATCCCCAGTGTCTCTGTTATTGGGGCAGGAAGAATAAATTGTTATTACCCTGATTATGGGAATCAAGGACAGTGGAACTGTACTTGGCCTTTTGTTATGATGGAGGGACTCGCCATCAACTAAGTAGCACTCGCTAGGCAAGGGACATGGGTTCCAAAACTCTGTGACGTGAGAGAGGTTTGAGACAGGTATTAGTACCTGGTGGTGTGGGCCCAAAACACCAATTGCACCTCTGTCTCTCTCCACTGTGGAATGTCAGAGCTAATTTTGGGTCTATTAAGAGTCTAGCTACAGGCACTGAGCTGAATTCACTTTGGCCTTATGGTGCACCAGCACTAAGGCTCCCACTACTATGAGCTGAAATTGCTGAGCACTGTGTCACGTAGAGGGGAGCTGGAAGATCTAGAGTGCAGCGGTGCTGTTCGTGGATAGGCTGGCAGAGCTGTTCGTGAGACGGCAAGGCGAGCTGTGCAGAGCGGAGCTGTTCGTGAGACGGCGGAGCGGAGCCCCGTGGGGCAGTCAGCTTCAGGACACGTAAGGTGCCCCTTGCCTCTTTCCCCCACACACAGGCACATTTTAGCCAGACTGGGTAGTAACACTCTGCAGATGAACTTTTGAACTCTGGGGCTGGACTTTTTGGACTTTGGGTGATTTTTGGATTGCTGGACTCAAGAGACGTTTGGGTTCTGGGACTCAAGAACCCGAGGGAAAGGACGTGGCCCAATTTGCTGGGGTGGGTCTTTGCTCGTGGTTTGGTTGATGAACACTCGTGGTGGTGTTTCCCCAATTTAATGCTGATGGCGTTTACCTCATGTTATTAAAGATTCTCGGCTACACCGAGACTCTGTGCTTGTGAGAGGGGAAGTATTGCCTCTTTGAGGCGCCCAGGGGGTGTGTAAGATTTTCCCAGGTCACTGGGTGGGGGCTCGAGCCAGTTTTGCGTTTGCTTTGATGAGAGGGAACCCCTGTGTACTGAACCCGGCCCTTGCTGCTATCAACTCGGCCTGGCAGAAGGGTTACATGTGCACTCCCCTCCCCAGAGCAGGCAGCAAGCAGGCAGCACGAATCATGCAGGCACCTATGAATGGCAGCTGGAGCCTCCCAAGGGCTGCAGGGACAGTCGTTCTTTGGTAGCCAATGGCAGCTGAGTTGGTGGGTCTCGGTCCAGCCCCAAGTGGAGAGTGGCCACCCCCCACACTGCCATTGGCAGGGATTGCCCCCCACCACCATAGTGCCCTATGCAGAGAGGCAGATCAGGCTGGGACTGGGGATTTGGATTCTATTCTGTCTCTGCCACTGACTTGCTGGGTGACCTTGGGCTTGTCCTGCTGCCCCCCACACAGTGCCCATTCTGGGTGAGCAGAGGCCTTCAGCTCCTGGAGCCACCTGCCTGGCACCACTCACTGTGAACAGCGTGTTCCCACGTAATCTGAGTGGGCAGATGGGACAGATGAAACAGAAAGTACAGAATAGTGGAATCATGGACTATCAGGGCTGGAAGGGACCTCAGCAGCTCACACAAAGGAGTCTCTGGCCATGACTGAGCTGCCAAAAGAGTGGGTGGGCGGCAGGTACTGTGCTTTACTAGCCTGGGGCAGGTCCCAGCTTTCAGGGCAGCATAGCCATGGCCTCCGAGCCCGGGAGGAGCTGAGCAGCAAGGCCAGGGCAGGGTTAATGTGGCTGATACAGCATGAGCGTGCTGAACCCACGCTGGAGCCAGGCACGTGCCCCTGCCAAGCAGCCCCCAAGGCGGGCATGCGGGGGAGCCACAGGGCGGGGGCTCGTGCTGCGCCAGCCTGTCACTCGCTTGTCATTTCTCACTGACGAGCTGCCTGGCTTGGCGAGAAGAGAAGCTGCCGGGACTTGGCTGGCAGTGGGGGAGCAGCTGACGAGTGACAGGCTGAAGCCGAGGAGGGTCAGAGGAGGCCCAAAACTGCTGACTCGAGCGCTACGCTCAGGAACCAGCAGAGCCCTGGGCAAGTCCCCTGGCGCTCCACTGCTTTGACGATTGTGATTAGGAGCCCTGGGAGAGAGGCTCAGAGCTCGGGAACGTAGTGGGAGAAGGCACGCACCTGAAGGGTGCAGGGAGGGAGGGGCTGGCCAGCCGAAGCAGCTCGCAGAAATATTTAGGAACATGCCAGCCATGCCTCTAAAGAGGCTTGGAGGCACCACCCCCATTTGTGTCCAGTCTGCTACCATGCCAGCTGGCGAAGCCAAGGCCTGTCTAGGTCTGCCTGTGCTTCGCCTGGCACAGCAGGCCCTGGGCCTAGCTGGGGTGCAGCATGGTGCTTCTGCCAGGAGGTGAGTGATGGCAATGGGGGGGAAGAGGGAGGGAACTCTAGTAACTGACCAATAACTAGACCAGGGGAAACTAAAGCTTCCCTCTCTGGCCGGGTATCCTCCCCCTGCCCCACTCCCAAGTGCTCCGAGATGGCATCCCAACCACAGGAAGGGAAAGCCGAGAGATTGGCAAACACAGCAGTGGAATGCAGTGGTGCAGAACAGCAGGGCCAGGAGGCTTCACCCATCTACTTTTCGCCAGGGCAGACCCTGCCCCCTTCCCTTCCTCTTCCCCCCAAGGCCCCACCCCCTGGGCAGGCCAGCGTGGAGCCTGGCCGGGGAGCCCGGACAGTTGTGGGAGCTGTGTGCACGGACCCTCCATCTGCCCGCAGTGCAGGGGGCTGACAGGTAGGGTTGCCAGTTTTGGTTGAACGTATTCCTGGAGGGTTGATCACATGACAACCTTTAATTAAAGATAAATCTTTAATTCCTGGAGAATCCAGGACAACCCTAGCCTGGGCCAGGGCAGGTGGAGGGTCCGTGACTCCACGGCAGCTCCGCACAGCTGCCCGTGCAGCTCTCCCTGACCTGGCTCCAGCCGGGGGGCAGGGCCTCAGAGCTGCAGCCTGACATGGTAAGTGCCGTGCGGGCAGCCATGGCATGGACCCTCCACCTGCCCTGGGCAGGGGGACCTGTCGCACCACGGACAGGTGGAGGGTCTGCTGCAACTCCCCACTGCTGCCTGCATGGCTCTTATCATGGCTGGGCTGCAGCTCCAAGGGCCCCCCGGCTGGAGTTGGGTCAGGGAGAGCTGCGCAAGCAGCTATGGGGAGCCGCATGGACCTTCCACCTGCACCTAGCCTGGGCTGGGCAGGGGATATGGGCATGGGGCTGCTTTTGGCCCCACCACCACCACCACGGGTGGGCTCCCCAGCCCTGCTCTGGCTTCCAGCTTGCCCAGGGGCAGGGCCTCAGGGGTGGGGGCCCCCAGCCCCCCCCCCCACACTTTTGGGAAGGCTCGACGCCCTTAATGGAATGTGTCTGCAGCTAGAGTCCAGGGCCTTCTTCAGCTGGTGGGAATATCTCAGAGAGAACAGACCCTTGGCTGCACCGCCCAGCCAGCCCCACTCACACCTGGGAGCAGCGAGCAGCCATCCTCCAAGCGTCCCTTCACTGGTCCTGCTCCAGTCCCGTGGGAGCTGTGGCTTGGTACCACCTGTGATGGGTTGGATCACAGAAACTCCTTTGGGACTGCCACCGGATGCGCCTAGACTACCTCTGAGCCCATTTTCCCTGCCAGCTTGGGACCTCAGTACCTTGTCTTGTTTGAGCCAGACATACTTGCCTGCTGCAAACACAGATCCACGTCTGAACCACGTCCAGCACAAGCTGCAGGCTTAACTGAAAACAGCTTAAGAAGTGCTCCTGTCTCCAGCACTCAGATACCCAGCTCCCAATGGGGTCCAAACCCCAAATAAATCCATTTTACCCTGCATAAAGCTTATACGCAGTAAATTCGTAAATTGTTTGCCCTCTATAACACTGATAGAGATATAGGCACAGCTGTTTTCCTCCCGCGCCCCCAAGTATGAATACTTACTGGGTTAATTAAGAAGTAAAAAGTGATTTTATTAAATACAAAAAGTGGGATTTAAGTGGTTCCAAGTAATAACAGACAGAACAAAGTAAACTACCAAACAAAATAAAATAAAACACACAAGTCTATCCTAATACAGTAGGAAACTAAATGCAGGTAAATCTCACCCTCAGAGATGTTCCAATAAGCTTCTTTGATAAACTAGCCTCCTTCTAGCCTGGGTCCAGCGGTCACTCACAGCCCTGTAGTTACTGTCCTTTGTTCCAGTTTCTTTCAGGCATCCTTTGGGGTGGAGAGGCTATCACTTGAGCCAGTTGAAGACAAAATGAAAGGGTTTCCCTGGGGCTTATATAATCTCTCTCTTGTGGGTGGAAACCCCTCTCTCCCCCTGTTCCCAGCTACAAGATGGAGTTTTGGAGTCACATGGGTAATCACATGTCCATGCATGACTCAGTTCTTTACAGGCCGATGCCATTGTCCACATGCTAGTTTGAGAACTTGTGGCACCTTAGAAACTAAAAAATTTATGACAGGTTTCAGAGTAACAGCCGTGTTAGTCTGTATTCGCAAAAAGAAAAGGAGTACTGTGTGTATATAATGTCTGCTGCAGTTTCCACGGTATGCATCCGATGAAGTGAGCTGTAGCTCACGAAAGCTTATGCTCAAATAAATTGGTTAGTCTCTAAGGTGCCACAAGTCCTCCTTTTCTTTTTGCGGCTACAGACTAACACGGCAGCTACTCTGAAACATGCTAGTTTGAATGTTCCCAGGAAAGCTCAGATGTGGATTGGTGTCTATCAAGGTCCATTGTTAGCCAAGTACTCCCAATTACTTGAATAACCTCTTCACACTATGTTGACCAGATTTCTCTTAGGTGCTTCCTACAGCAAACACTTTAAATACAAGCATAGAGCCATAACTTTAGATATAAAAATGATACATGCATACAAATAGGATGAATACATTCAGTAGAACATAACCTTTGCAAAGATGTGTTACATGGCATATGTAGCATAAAGCATATTCCATTTATGTCATATTTACATTCATAAGCATTATAAAGCATTATGCAATGTCACATTATGCAATGTCACACCACCACCTCAGCTTCCCCAGGGCACTGGGTGAGGCAGGCCTCGCCTCAGGTTGTGTTTGCTCACCAGCGAGGTCCTCGCCAGAGAACAGGCACCTGCAGTCCGAGAGCAGAAACTTGACTAGACAAAGAGAGGCTCAGCCTTGTCTGGCAGGGGCGAGCCTGTTACCCTCCCAATATGCCAGTTTATAACTTTTGCTGTAGCTGTCAGGGATTCCCAGCCAGCCATGCCCACACCCTGCCCCATGCCCAGCTACCCTCCCAGCCATGCCCAGCCGGAGCCAGCAAACACAGCAGGGAGCTTTGGGATATGAGTGGTGAGGGAAGGACACGTTGTCTATAGGCTGGAGCAGTCAGTTTGGCAGCTAAAACTCCAAGGCCTGATTGTCTGGGGGTGCTAAGCACCCACTGGTGTCTACATGCCCATCAGTGGCTCTGCCTACTGGAGGGCACTGCGGTAGTCTATGGCGGGTATCTGACTCTGCTTGAGAGAGGCAGCTCAGCACCCCTGTGAATCAGGCTTGCAGAGACTGTGGGTCTATCAGACGCCCTGGGCTGGACGCTGGCAGAAGCAGCATTACATGGCTGTATGTCTCCTCCATGGCCTCCTTTCCTCCTCCCTTCGCTCCCTCCTCCAAACTCCCTTGTTTCTCCTACGTAATCGACAGCCACAGGAGCTTGGAGAGTGAAGCTGTTTGTTCCAGTCGCAGCTCAGCTGTATCACAGCCCGTGGAACCCACGCAAGAGATGAGGATGGGGTGCAGAACCCCTCCCGCACGTCCAGCACATGGCAGAGTTAGCCAGGAGAGGACCTGACTGTAGAGCACAATGCATCAGCCCAGAAGCTGGCCTCACGGGTGAACAGGGCCCTGAAGCCGGCGCAAGGAACAAAATGTTCCCATTGGCATCAACAAAATGTTGGCCAACAAAATGTTCCCATCAATGGCTCCATCTACTGAGGGCACTGCTGTAGTCCATGCTGAGTATCTGTCTGACTCAGCTTGAGATAGACAACAGCTGCTGTTCCCATGGCCAAATCAGAGACAGCACGTAGCCAATGGAGACTGCTTGACTGACGTCAAAGCAAAGGGTCTTTCCAGCAAGCTGGAAGAAACTATAAAGGAGGGGAAGTGACATCATCACTTAGCCTCCCTCCCTCCACAACTCAACACCTGGAAACACATCTGGGGGACAAAGACTGAACTGGGGAGGAAGTCCCAGGCTGAAGGAGTCTTCCAGCCTGTGTAGGGAAGATCTGTAACCTGTCACACACAGTTAATTGCAGAGGGGCCTATTGGTGACTTTGTGCAACTATACTGTCCAGCAGACAAAACCCTTCCTAACGCAGACAACCTCACTCATAAGTATCCGAAAGAAAATGACTATGCTTTAGTGTTTAAACTGATGGAATGAGGTGATGGAAATGTGGTGTCTAGTCTGATTCTTGATGAGTCTGCTGATGCTTTGGACCATACGATTCTTGTCCTTTATTTCAAAGTGAATAAACCCACATTGTTTTGTGCTGACTTGACATTCATCCCCTCTGCTGACAGCCATTTTGTCAATGCAGCAAAAACGGACATTTTTGAGATGTTCCACCTAACTTGGGAAAATGTGACCACAACCAACACAGATGCTGCTTCCTACTTGATAAGTATGCCTGGGAGATGAAACTCAATCAGAAACCGGAGCTGCTACGTACTACCTGTCCTGCTCATCTGATAAACATTGTGCTGTCAGCAGCTACTGCGGCAGAGGAAATGAAAGATGTGAAATCTTGCATCATTGGATTTGGGTCCATTTTCAAGCCCACAAACTACCCCTGTTGTGCCACTTTGGTGAACAAGCTTGTTCTTTGCTGCCTGTCATGAAAATAACGTGTGGACTGTGCTAATGTGTTCCCTAGATCATCCTGAGTTTGTTGGGTCTAAAGCGGGGGTGGGAAGAGGTGGGGTGGGGCCTTGGGGGAAGGGGTGGAGGGGGCGGGCCTGGGGCTGAACAGGGAGCTTGAGTGTCTGTGAAAATTTTTAAATCAAAATGGAGGTCATCGGGTTGCTAAAGTTTGAGAACCATTGCTCTAAACAGAATAATACAGTTTAGATTCAGTTCCATCTCCCCCTTTAAATTCTACATTGCTGTAATGTGCACAATGGATTACAACAAGGATTAGCCTTGCAGATCAAAGTAAACCATCCAGGAGACGGGGTGTTTGGGAGTTTCCTCCATGGTGAATGGCTCATGCTTTCCTGGGCAATGAGGGAGGAGGGCTGCAAACTATAGAAAGGGTCAGCCTCAATTTAAACCCATTTTAGACCCAACATGCCTGGGTTTCAGAAATGAAGGCCTGATTCAGCAGAAAACCTCCCTACCCTTTTGGGGGGGGGGGGTCACGTAAGCCCCAAGAAACCAGTGTGTCTGGCCACAGGCTGTGAACCAGGACAACCAGGTCTAGCCACATCCCTGCCTTCCTGTGTGTCCTCAGGCCAGTCATGAACACTCTCTAAGGCCATTGGCCGAAACCTCTGTGTGCCTCAGTTAGCCTGTGTGAGCATGTGTGTGTGCGAGTGTGAGGTGTCTGCACATACATGTGTGGGGTGTGTGTGCATGGGTGAGCATGTGAGTGAGCACGTGTGTGTGAGCACATGTGAGTTAGCGTGTGTGTGTGTGTGAGAGCACACGTGTGACGTGACAAAGTCTCAAGCCTGCATTGGTGGGTCCGGCGCATGTGAGCGGTTTCAGGGGCCTCAGAAACTCGGTAAGGCCCCAATGTGACCTCCCTTTCTCAGCGTAGCGGCAAGAGCCACAGCCTATGGAGCGACTTGCCTCACTGGCCAGTGTGGGAGTTGGGAAGGGGAAACACCCCCCAGTCTCTGTTGCTCCCTAGAGCTCAGAAGGCACATTTCGGCCTCCTGACTGGACCGAGTCCTGCTTCCCTTCTCCAGGGGATCTCTGCAGAGCATGGGGCGGGGAAGAACCCAGGCCCACCCTCTACTCCGGGTTCCAGCCCAGGGACACTAATGGTAGCAGCTGGTGGTGGATTTCCCTTCACCACTGACGCCGCTTTCCCCGTGGTCCCGTTCCTAGCTTCACCCTTAGTTCAGGATTCAGCAATGCTTCCTCACCTCCAGCTCCTTTCACCTCAGGCTCCTGGAGGGCCCTGGAAGGACAGTTTTTAAACAGTATAAGTGGGATCTTGATTGGTTCCAGCTGTCCCCATTAGCCTAATGGCTTTAACTGGTTAATTGGCATCAGGTGCTTCAATTGGCCTGGAGCAGCCTTTGTTCGGCTATCCAGGGAACAAGGGCATGCTCATTCTGAAGGCTGATATACCTGCCTTCCAGCACTCTCTTATATTCTTCTGGTCTGAATCAGTCACAGTGGGGGTGTGTGGGGGGTGTCTGGGTGCGCACACACACGTGCATGTGTGTGAGTGTGTGCGCACTCGCCCGTGTGTACCTCCATATGCTTTCCTACATTTGCAAAGTGGCTGAAGACAAAGCTTCATTACCTGAGAGTGGGCGGACCCCCCAGCTCTTTGCACAGAACCAGGGGGTGGAACACAGGAGCAGCACTGCTAACCCTTTGCACAGCTTGATGATGATGAGGAAGGCTATGTTCATGTCATGGAAGTCACAGAATCTGGAATCCCAGACGTCCAGAGACCTCCATGACATTCTCTGTTTCAGCCCCAGGGGCCCAGGGACTGGAGCTGGCAGCCAGAGGGGACCCAGGAGGGTTCCAGCGACAGGCAACAGCCTCCTCATGGAGACCTCCGCAGGGTTCCAGTGACGGGTGACAGCCTCGCATGGGGATGTGAGGAAAGGGTGCCTTGGGCGAGTGGCTGGGGGTGTCCTCTTTTCTCTTTGGGAAATATGGTCACCCGTCAGCCCCCAGCCACTGTGGGTGCAGGGGAGCCCCCCTGCAGCTTCCAGCTGCTGTGGGAAGAGGGGGAACCCCACAGCTCCCAGAGTGGGGAACCATGGGCCAGCAGCAGCAAAAGTCACAGACAGATCATGGCTTCTGTGAATTTTCCTTTTTTACCTATGACCTGTCCATGACTTTTACTAAACATAACCATGAGAAAATCTTAGCCTTAACAATGATCCAAGGGGCAGCTAAGCCCTTTGTCAGATCAGCCTGAGAGGAAACTCAGGACTGCAGCAATGTCTTTACTGTGCCCAAAGACACTTTCAGTGAGATAAGAGAAGCAGTTCCCCAGGTGAGACAGGTCCCGTTCCATGGGTTTATGAGGGGAGAGGAGTGATGTGAAAGTCTCTATCAGCATCAGCCCCATGGCCCTACAACACCCTCAAAATAAGCGTGTAGGAATACCCATCTAACTGCAATAGTGTCCCCTAATTTAACATAAAAAATAATGAGGAGTCCTTGTGGCACCTTAGAGATGTCAAAGTTTGACTCAGATTCACAATTTATCAGGCCACTCTGTTTTATTAGCAAAGCTGCTCTGCTAATACATTTAGAAGTGAGCCCCCCGAATGGGGCTTGTGTCTCTTAATTTATACAGCTTGCTGGAGAACAAGTTACAGAGAAGTTACAGACAAAAGAAGAAAAAGATTTTAGTCACCACCCTTCGAGATCCCTGAGACCAGTCACGTATCTTCAATTACCTGTCTCCTTTAACAGCTTCCAGTTAACTTAACTAATTGCCCTTCACACCCTCCATTCTGATGCCTGCTTCTTAGACATGCTGGCTCTATCTTAATTGCTTCTCCATTCAAAAGCTAACTGTCCCTACGTGTGCTCCCTCAGATACTTTGTAACATGTTTTGGCATGCCCTCTCATATACAATGTATCCAGCATGTCCCCTTATACAATGTTATACTTCCACAATCCCCCCCTTTTGGTCAAGGCTACACCCATGACCATTGATTTACTGGATTCCATACATCAGTCGTTCTTTTTCATTACTTTCACTGGTGACATTTAACAACATTAGATTAGCACTCTGGTTAGGGGTAACCTGATGGATGGTGTGTCTTGTGCAGTTTTGGATACAACAAGAAATCAATTGAAAACACACAAAGATTATTAGAATTCCAAATAGGATAGTCAGGATTCCTTGAAACAACCAGTTTCCCAGACTAGAGAAATTGAATAAGTTACTTATCCATTTCCACAAGGAACTTGGTTCTTCGTGGGGAAGGTATGCAATTTGCTCCAGATGGCTAGCACGATTTATTACCTCATTAATATTATCAGGTAGGTATTCACAGCATTCTGTTCCAATTAGAGCACAGGTCCCTCCTTTGGCTGCCAGTATTATATCTAATGCCCGACGGTTTTGGAGGGCCACTTGTCGGACAGCTCCTGCTTCTTTGGCTAGAGCTTTTAAGCTCTCTCCTGTTTCATTGGCCATGATCTCAACCACCGCTTGTAACCTTAAAAGCCTTTTTGCATGGTGGATTACCCCCCCTACTGGGACTAAAGAAATGCCAACAGCTTCTTCCCAAGTTAGGGGGCTTATGTTATCCACATACCATTTAGCATCTGGCAAGTCCCTCCTTTTTCGCCTGGAATTACGGAGGCAATTTCGTGGGAGGGATTGAAGCACCCAGAATTGTGGGAAAAGCTGAGCAGGATAACAGATACCTGACCAATTTGCTGGTAACAGTGTAAGCATTTTCCCCACAAACCCAATGATGTCCCATTAAAGCTGGGAAGGGTTTACTGCAACCCTTTGACATGTAAGAATTTACGAAGGAGGAATAGTATCCCCCAAAGGGCACAGGATGATTTTCACTGGGAGAAGAGGTAGCATTCACAGGACATTTGTAGATGGTGCTGTTTTTCTCAGGGAGGCTGTAGGGGGAGCAAGAGATTGAATCTTTGGTTTGATCCCAGGTTGAGAGGAAGTTTCTTTCCATACCCGGTTCGCCATTCTCCAACCTTGTTTGAATAGTCCCATACACCATGGGACACGATGTATTGGAGACAGCTGCTCCTCCCTAGATTCAGCCCTGTCCCATTACACACCCAGTACCAGTGGCCCTTTCCTTTCACCACACTTATAAGTTTAGGAACATATGTTTTTCCCAGCCCCCAAGTGTCATTTTCCTTCCATGTCCTTTTAAGTGGATAGGGTTCTCCAGCAAGCTCTGAGGAATTCAAAGGGATTGCCATGGTGGGGATACTAGCTTGTGAGTGAGCTGGGATGTGGCTGCAGACCCAGCAATTAGAAATATTCAGGATCTGGGCTATCTGCACCTGTTGTTGGATGAAAGAATTGTCACTGTCACTCCGGATTCCCCAGACCCTCAGGACACAGTAGTTGAGGATTAAGCTTCTCAAAGGACACATGTTGGAAGCAGGACCCTTTCTGGTTCCGACAACCCCTTTCGAGGGAACCGCAGTCACGGTTTTACGTCCACCAGGCAGCAGGTGCTAGGCTCATTACTGCTTCTTGTTTGTGGGGTCCTGCTGTCTGCTTACCCTCTGCTTCTGGCAACCCTTACGAGAGCGCAGATTGTAAGGTATTGCAGGCTGTTCCTCTTTGTCTTCTGTGGTTGAAGCTGGTTCGGCGTGGTCTTGCAGAGATGCTTGGTCCCCTTGAGGTGGCGCTGGCTTACACTGTGAGGCGTGGATCCATGCAGCGATGCCGGATAATTTCACTGCTGTCTGGATGGTGAGCAGTACCTGGTATGGACCCTTCCACCGGGGTTCCAAGGCGTGCTTCCGAAGGTGGTGCCGCAGGCAGACCCACTCACCAGGCTCAGGAGTGTGACAGGCAGCAGAGGTGGGTTCCCTCGGCCAAGCTGCTCGCACCTGTGAATGGAAGGAGCTCACCGCTTGCATTAACCCTTTGCAGTACTGGAGGAGCGTGCTGTGAGTTAGGTTTAGGTCTGGGGCTGGGGTAATAGTAGCCATTGTTCGCATAGGGTGTCCCATGATGATTTCAAATGGACTCAATTTGTGTCTCTGGGATGGGGATGACCGAATTTCCATAAGGGCCAGTGGTAAAGCAGCTGGCCAGTTTAACCCTGTGGAACTACAGATTTTTGCCAGCTTATTTTTAAGCACACCATTTCGCCTTTCAACTGCCCCTGCACTCTGTGGATGGTAAGGGCAGTGCAACAGGTGGGTGACATGTAATACCTGGTTTAGATGTTGAACAATTTTTCCAGTAGAATGTGTTCCCTGGTCACTAGACAAAGTGGCAGGAATTCTCTTGGTAGGGATAATGTGGTTTAACAGACATTTTGCAACGGACAATGAATCAGCTTTGCGACAGGGAAAGGCTTCAATCCAACCTGAAAACAGACATATTATAACTAAAATGAATTCATATTTCTGACACTTTGGCATTTGTACAAAATCAAGTTGCCAGTGTAGCAAAGGTGCTTGAGGCAAACCCCGGAACCCTTGTGTTACTTTTACAGATTTGCCTACATTGTGGCTTTGACAAGTAACACAAGCGGCACAGTGGCGGGTTGTAAAGGAGCTGAAATGGGGAGCCCACCACCCCGCCTTTCTCATAGCAGAGACCATCCCCTCCTCGCCGACATGCGAAACACCATGTAGCAGGACGGCTAGAGACGGGTAGAGTGAGAGGGGGGCTACAAAGGTACCGGTGGGCGATCGCCAAAGGGAATCAGAATGCAAAGAGCAACCCAAAGCACTCCAGGAGTCTTTCTCTGTTTCTGGGGCAGAATCCTGGAGCTGAGCGAGATGAGACAGGGATGGTGGCATTACAGAGACGGAGAGGGGACCAAGAAACACTTCTGGTGAAGGTTTTATAGTGGCGGCATGTTTTGCAGCAGCATCAGCAAGTGCATTACCTTTTGCCACCTCGGTGTCTGCCGCTGAGTGGCCAGTACGCTTAACAATTGCCAAGGCAGACGGTAGTAAAACTGCATACAGGAGGGCAGCAATGTAGGGGCCATTCTTGATAGGGGTACCAGTAGAGGAAAGAAAACCTCGAGCCTGCCAGAGGGTGCCAAAGTCATGCATAATCCCAAAGGCATACCGAGAATCAGTAAAAATAGTGGCAGAGAGCCCCTCGGCTAGAAAGCAGGCATGGGTTAGAGCAATCAGTTCAGCCACCTGGGCAGAGGTCACAGAGGGTAAGGGCACAGCTTCTATGGTCTCAGAGAGAGAGACCACAGCGTACCCTGCAAGAAGGTGGCCTTGGTCATTTCTATAACAGGACCCATCAGTGAATAATACCAGGTCAGAGTTAGAGAGAGGTACATCTGAAAGGTCGGGGCACGGGACAGTGATAGCGGAGACAGTTGCAAGGCAGTCATGGGGTTCACCATCACCAGGTAAAGGAAGGAGGGTAGCAGGGTTTAACCGGGAGCAGCGCTTAATAGTGATATGTGAGGCTGAAAGCAGCAGAAGTTCATACCTAGTGAGGCGAGCAGAGGAGAAGTGAGCAGAGTTGCGTTGCAGAAGGAGAGTTTCCACAGAATGGGGAACCATGAGAGTGAGAGGAGAGCGGAGGACAAGGGACTCAGACATCTCGACCAGGCACGCTGCAGCAGCTACAGTGTGTAGGCAAGGGGGTAAACCCTGGGCTACAGGGTCCAAGGTTGCAGAAAAATAAGCCACCGGGCGATTTCTGTCACCGTGCTCCTGAGTAAGAACCCCGAGGGCACAAGCAGATTGTTCGTGACAGAAAAGGGTAAAAGGCTTGTCATAGTTAGGTAACCCTAAGGCAGGGGCAGAGGCTAAATTCTGCTTAAGGGAGATGAAAGCAGCATTTGCTTCAAGTGGCCATGGCATGGGGTTAGGTACAGAGGATCGAGTGAGTTCTTGGAGTGGTTTAGCCAGAGAAGCATATTGGGGAATCCATTGCCTACAGAACCCTGTCATGCCTAAGAATTTTCTGACCTGGCGTGGAGAGCAAGGCTGGGGAAAGCTAAGGATGGCTTGTACCCAGGCTGGAGAGAGTGTACGGGAGCCCTGGGAGAGAAGGAAGCCTAGGTATGTGACAGAGGTTTGGCAGAGCTGCAATTTTGTGCGAGAAGCCTTATGACCCTTGTTCGCTAAAGCTGTGAGAAGTGTTAGTGAATCAGTTTCTGAGGCAGACAGAGAGGGGGAGCACAGGAGTAAGTCGTCCACATATTGGATCAGTGTGGATCCTGATGGGAAAACCAGATCAGCGAGATCCCTGGCTAGGGCTTGAGAAAAATAGGATGGACTCTCTGTATACCCCTGGGGAAGGGTAGTCCATGTATATTGCTGACCCTTGTAGGAGAAGGCAAAGAGATACTGGGATTCAGAGTGAACTGGGACAGAGAAGAAAGCGGAGCACAAATCTACAACAGTAAAGTGGGTTGCATTTGGAGGAATAGACGCTAGTATTGTAGCAGGGTTAGGAACCACTGGAAAAGAAGGTATGACAATACGGTTAATAGCTCAAAAGTCTTGAACAAATTGCCATGATTTGCCATCAGCCTTTTGAACTGG
Source organism: Caretta caretta (assembly GCF_965140235.1). Taxonomy (NCBI): domain Eukaryota; kingdom Metazoa; phylum Chordata; order Testudines; family Cheloniidae; genus Caretta; species Caretta caretta. The sequence goes on from NC_134223.1 coordinate 1,347,141, forward strand.
GAGGATAGGGGTGTTACAGGGGCTGGAACAAGGGACAATAATTCCTTGTTCTTTTAATGCAGATATAACTGGAGCAATCCCAGCCTCTGCCTCAGGATTCAAAGGATACTGAGACAGGTGAGGCAGAGGTTTGGAATTGTCTACAGTAATCCGAACTGGGTCAGTATTTAAATCGGCCCACTTCAGATGGGTGAGATGGCCATAGGGAGGAAGGAACCTGAGAGATTAGGTGCTCTAAGGACGGAGTTAACGGACAGCAAGGGACCGGAGTGGAGAGGGAAGTTTCAGACAGCAGGGAGGCTACAGAATCACATAAGGAAGACTGAGGGATTTGCAGATAGACACCATCTGGGGAGCAGTAAATAGAACAGCCAAGTTTGCATAGCAAGTCCCGTCCCAAAAGGTTTGCAGGGGTGGAATCAGAGAGGAGGAATGCATGCTCCTCAGAGAGGGGACCGACCTGAACAGACAAAGGTTTGAGAGGGGGAAAAGAGGTAGGGATCCCTGTAATGCCAACAGCAGACACAGATTTTCCAGATCGGGGAACCTCAGGCAAGTCAGTGGTGCGGATTGTAGAAAGAGAAGCTCCAGTATCAAGAAGGAAAGGGAGAGAGAGATCATTTACAGTCAGGACACATTCTCCAGTAGGGGACAGAGGTAATAAGGGAGCTAAAACTCTGTGAGGTTCCCCAGCATCCCGTCATTGTTGGGGTGAAAAATAGGGTTGGGGATCAGCTGGAGGAACCAGCGAGGTGTTCACTTGATTTCCCATACAATTATTAGGTCGTCTTGGACACTTTTTTCCAGTGTCCAGGCTGTTTACAGTAGTTACAAACCCCAGTTAATCCAGCCCCCCGCCCCCTTCCACAACCCCGTCCCTGTCCCCGGTGTGGTCTGCTTAGTCCTGAATAATGCTGTATCTGCAGAGCCATTAACTTTTGGGAGGACTGTTCCTCCTTTCCTTTTAAAGTGCGGTGGCAATGCTCTGCTACTGCCAGCAATTTGTCCATGGTTTCAGTCTCCCATCCCACACTTATTCGTTTTAACATGCTGCCTGTGGCAGGGAGAAGACCATCAACAAATGCATGTGCCAAGGCCCCCTGCCCATTTACATCGGGCTCTTGTATTCCTGAATGTTGTAGGAAAATATTAGTTAGCCGGGACCTATAGTCGCCTGGGCTTTCTCCTTGCCCTTGCTTACAGCAACGTATTGCTATCCAGTTTGTTTTAGGAGACCACACTTAGGGAATGGCTTGATGCAGGCGCTTCCAAAGAGCCATACTCCAGTCTCTGTATGCCGAATCTGGGCCAGTACTTTTTATGGTTGAGTGGCGTGCCTCAGCTGGCCAGTCTGCGGCAGCCAACCATTTTTCACAACTGGCAGGAGCTAACAATTTACACAGTTGGAGGAGACCTGCCTCAGAGGGTTTATAGGTTTCACAGATTAACAGAAACTCCTCAGCAAATCTGACAGTCTTCCTGTGGTTTGGGAAAACTTTTAACTATAGATAAGTTCCGTACGAGTCCAGGGCTTATAATCCCATATGGACTCACTTTCTCCCATCTTAAGGACTCCTAAGGGTGCCACAACAGTTTGATCAGAGTCTCTCATTAACCTCCCATCAGGTTCTCTATTCCAAGAAGAGATGTCAAGAGAATCTTTGCAGTCTGCTTTGGATTTCTTCATAATATTTTGCAGAGCTGCAAGGCCAATGAGGGTATCTTCTTCACTTTCATTATCTGTAGTCACTGAAGATTTTTCCTTTTCTGATTTCTTATTTGCGCAGGAGTATGGTGGGGGTCGGGTTTGATCCGGATCATTGCACAGGACTGGGCAAAGGGGAGCACTCGGACTAGGGGTGGGAGAGACTGCATCCAATTGAACTGTTAGTTTTTTGATAGAATTTTTAAGAGAGGTGAGTTTTGACTCAGTCCATCTACGATTTGCCTCTTCCCACCACTGCATGAAGCAGTCTACTTCTCCTCTCTCCAATTTGGTTTTTGGGAGGACGAGTTTGCTTTTTAAAGCGTCCACTCGATCCTTGTCCCAAGAACCTAACAGTGGCCACTGTAATTTGGGGTTCTCTAGAGCTAATTTGGACCATTTTTCAAGAAACCTACAAGAGTCCAGACCCCTCCTAAAATACATAAAATAAGCTGGAGTTCCCTTAGGGAACTGTTCTACCTTAGACTTCTGATTACCCATCCAGGAGGACTTCACACAGCACTCACACAAGAAGGAAATTCGGGCTCAGCAGAGCGGTGCCCGGTGCAACACACAGAAAGGAGCCCACAGGCTACTGCCTCAACTGCCCTTGCTTTCACACCAGGGGTTATACCCAAGGCGTGGTGCGGCTGCAGCTGTGCAGATTCCACTTATTCAGACCGTGGGGACGGGGACCCCTTGGTCAGCCAGTCTCCAGACAGAGATGGCTCCCAGATTCACACACACACCACGGGGAAGACAGATAGACACAAAGACAAGACAGTCCTCAAACCGGTTAAAGCACAAAAATAATAATTACCTGAGATGTCTGATTCCAGAAGCTGGATCCAAAGACCCCTACCCGAACAGAGTGGGAACCAACAAGTTCAATGGCGTAGACTGCGCTGCTGCTGTGTACCTTTCTGTCTTGTGGAGGATCGCTTGGACTAAGCGTCCAGGCGCCGGTTGCCACGATAGTCCTGCAAGGCAGTCAGGGATCACACAGCCTCAGTGAAGCCGCTTGCCATCTCGGTGGAACCTCCAAATCGTCAAAGTTTGACTCAGACTCACAATTTATCAGACCACTCTGTTTTATTAGCAAAGCTGCTCTGCTAATCTATTTAGAAGTGAGCCCCCCGAGTGGGGCTTGTGTCTCTTAATTTATACAGCTTGCTGGAGAACAAGTTACAGAGAAGTTACAGACAAAAGAAGAAAAAGACTTTAGTCACCACCCTTCGAGATCCCTGAGACCAGTCACGTATCTTCAATTACCTGCCACCCTTAACAATCTCCTTTAACAGCTTCCAGTTAACTTAACTAATTGCCCTTCACACCTTCCATTTTGATGCCTGCTTCTTGGACGTGCTGGCTCTATCTTAATTGCTTCTCCATTCAAAAGCTAACTGTCCCTACGTGTGCTCCCTCAGATACTTTGTAACATGTTTTGGCATGCCCTCTCATATACAATGTATCCAGCATGTCCCCTTATACAATGTTATACTTCCACAGAGACTAACAAAATTTATTTGGGCATAAGCTTTCGTGGGCTAGAACCCACTTCATCAGATGTATGGAGTGAAAATACAGGAGCAGGTATAAATACATGAAAGGATGCGGGTTTATTGTGAAGCAATCCCCATCCTTTCACGTATTTATACCTGCTCCTGTATTTTCACTCCATGCATCTGATTAAGTGTGTTCTAGCCCATGAAAGCCTATGCCCTGTCATAAATATAAAGGGAAGGGTAAACACCTTTAAATCCCTCCTGGCCAGGAAAAGGGGTGTAGTGCTTGGGGGGATATTTTGGGGGGGAGACGTTTCCAAGTGGGCACTTCCCCTGTTCTTTGTGTAACACTTTGGTGGTGGCAGCGTTTAACCTAAGCTGGTAAGAATAAACTTAGGGGGTCTTTCATGCAGGTCCCCACATCTGTACCCTAGAGTTCAGAGTGGGGAAGGAACCTTGACATGCCCAAATAAATTTGTTAGTCTCTAAGGTGTCACAGGGACTCCTCGTTATTTTTGCTGAAAGAGACTAACATGGCTACCTCTCTGAAACCTGTCTAATGCCTCAAGTCACTGAACAATAAATGTCTCACCTGATAATATTCTGTTAGCAACTTCTCTCATCATTCAGCACTGATGGGTCACTGACCCCAGCCTCTGGAACTCAGAGTCCAAAGTTCTTGCTAGAAGCTCCAAGACTAAGCCCACCCTTCCACTCATGCCCCAGAAGAGTTATTCCAAAGCTGTAGGAACACTCCAGCAGCCCATTATTAGCATTAAGACAACATCTGGATTAGTTACTCTTAAAACAATTCTATGTCCAAGTCTCCTGGTCATTTCTCAGGATGGGTGGAATGAGGAGAGAAGACACCTAAGAAAATGACCAGTTAAGAAAGGTCTCATTGCATTGCATAGCTTCTGGCCTTGTTCCTCACTCATGGAAAGTAGAGAGCAGTGAATCAGAAAGGTAGGGGTGGAGGGAGGGAAGGTGTAACGATGCTGGTTCTGGTGGAACCCAACTGAGAGTGCCAATTCAAGACAAATTGCTTAAAGCAGGGTAGTTACAGCCCAAGGCTGGGGTTTCTCCATCTCTAAGGCAAACTAAACCAGACAAACAGAGAAGACTTTGGTTTTACCCCACTGGCTAACCACAAGTCACACGAGCAATTCCCTTAGACACGCCAGTTTCCCAGTATCACCACCAGTGCCCCTCGTTATGCGGACAAATGGTTATGAAAACCAATACCCCAGTAAAAGAAAAAAGGTTCTCTTGATCCCAAAGGACCAAGCCCCAGACCCAGGTCAATATACAAATCAGATCTTACCCACCAATCACGCTGCTGCCAATCCTTTAGAATCAAAAATCTAAAGGTTTATTCATAAAAGGAAAAGGATAGAGACGAGAGCTAGAATGGGTTAAATGGAATCAATGACATACAGTGATGGCAAAGTTCTTGGTTCAGACTTGCAGCAGTGATAGAACAAACTACAGGTTCAAATCAAATCTCTGGAGAACATCGTTCAGTCCTTGGTTCAAAGCTTCAGTGTAGCAAAGTCCCTCCAGCGGTAAGAAGCAGGACTGAAGGCCAGATGGAGGAGCTGCAGCAGCTTTTTATAGTCTCTTGCCACATGGTCTCTTTCTTTCTGTGTCCCAAAGACACGCTGTCCATCCCATGGCCTGGAAACACCTCAGAGTTCTGTCCCTAGGCAGGTCCCTGCACACCTTGCTGAGTCCCCAGGCGTGTCCGCCTTCCCTCAGTGGGTCAATTGTATCACTGATGGTCCTTAATGGGCCATCAAGCAAGCTAGGCAGAGCTGACACCAACTTGTCTGGGGCGTCACCCAGAAGCATAGCACAAGTTTGAACTACAGACAGTATAGAACCAATATTCATAACTTCAACTACAAAAATGATACACACAGATAGACAGCATAATCATAACCAGCAAACCATAACCTTGTCTTAGACACCTCATTTGACCCCGTTTATATAAGATTTGGTGCCACTACAGGACCTTGGTTGCAACAATGATCTATACGGTCCCAGTTCAAGTCATTAACGTCACAGAAGGATAAACAGAGTTTTAGTTATAATAGAACACCAGGCAGGAATGGAAGTTCCCCCGTAGAAAGCAGGGAATGATGTGGGAACCAACCCATTCTTCCTACTGAAGGATATCTCTGCAGAAGAATGGAAACTTGTTTTGCAAATCCTCTTCAGACACACACTTCTCCCTCAGTGCCCCACGAGCCATCAGTGAATAGCTGCCCAGATGCCTAGCACACCAACAGGTGCAACCTCTTGCCTGCAGCAACTTTAGGGGCCTCAAGTCTTGGCATTTTGTTTGGAATGAGATGAACAGGGTACGAATGGGGCATGTTTCTCCCTATATTGGAGATATACCCTTAGCGCACCAGGAATGCCCGTTTGTGCCACTACCTTCCAAAGGATTGTGCTAAGGGTTAGAACAAAATGATGGGGAAATGCTTTCCAGGAATTGTGGACAGAGGAATTTACGCTGAGCAGAAAGGGCTCTGGAGCTTTGCCTCACCACAGCAGCAGGGTTCTCGTGTAGATAAGGGAGCTAATTCCAAATTCTAAGGGCGACTAGCAAGGTCAGCCACAGGCTAATCTGGCATTCAGAGTCATCTTGGCGCCTGCTGCTACTCAAATGGAAAGCACGATATGCCTGCCTACAGAACACCACGATGGCTCTACTCACCCATTCCAGGGTAACAGGTCACTGCATATATTGTATTTCGTAGCCAGAGGGCCGTGCACAGCTTAAGGGGCAGTCCATGCCCCGGAAGCTTTCTGTTGCCCCTTGCACAAGAAACATCAATTTGGCCAGACCAAGGGATGAAGCATGCTGGCTGAGTTCATTCGGGATCCCAGAAGGTGCCAGAGGCCAGCGGAGAATCCCGGCGGAGCAACATCTCTCTTCTCAAGCCAGCTGTTTGTTGCGGGTGCTCCTGGTCCGATGAAGGAGTCCCTGTTTCTATCGGTGAGGTCTTTTCTTCTTCGAGTGATTGCTCATGTGCATTCCACAATAGGTGATTCCAAGCTATATTTGTTGGAGGTGGGTAGGAGTTCACAGACACTCAGGATGGAGCACAGCCCTGCCGAACTGGCATCTTCCCTGGTTTAGGAGACAATCGCATAATGAGATGTGAATGTGTGAACCGATGACCAGGTAGCAGCCCTCCAGATGACCTAGATGGGGACATGGGCCACAAAGGTGGCCAACGAGGCTTGCACCCTAGTCAAGTGTGCCCTCACAATCAGCGGTGGGGGGACTCCCACCAGGCCGTAACAGGTATGAATACACGAGGTGATCCAGTTGGAGAGCCGCTGAGTGGAGATCGGCTGGCCTCTCATGCGTTCGGCCAAGTCAATGAACACTTCCTGCGAAGACTTCCTGAATGGTTTTGTACTTTCCAGGTAAAAATCCAGTGCCCGTCTCACATCCAACGTGTGGAGGAGGCACTCCTCACTGGACACGTGGGGTTTGGGACAGAGCACTGGCGGGAAAAATGTCCTGACCCATATGGTAGGCGGATACCACCTTGGGGAAGAACGAAGGATGTGGTCGGAGCTGGACCTTATCCTTATGGAACACGGTATACGGGGATTCGGAGGTCAGGGCCCGGAGAGCAGAGACCTGTCTAGCGGATGTGATCCCCACCAGGAAGGTTACCTTCCATAAGAGGTGCGACCAGGAATATGTAGCTAGCAGTTCAAATGGGGGACCCATCAACCTGGTCAGCACCAAGTTCAGGTTCCACTGCTGGACTCGGGTAACATATGGGAAGAGGTGATCCAAACCCTTAAGGAATCAGCCAGTCATGGCATGGGAGACCAGCATGTGGCCCTGCACCAGCAGGTGGAAGGCTGATATGGCTGCCAAGCGTACCTTGATAGACAAGGGCTCTTGGCCTTGGGCTCTAAGGTGAAGGAGGTAGTCTAATATAAGCTGAATTGGAGCAGCTACAGGCGAAACGCCCGGCTCAGCTGCCCACTGGGAAAACCGAAACCATTTTGCCAGGTTGGCCTGACATGTGGAGGGCCGTCTGCTTTCCAGGATATCACGCTGAACCCCTTCTGAGCAAGTCCTCTCCTCCTGGCCTAACCATTGAGCAGCCTCACCATGAGGTGGAGTGCCACTAGGTTGGGGTGGAGGACGCAGCCGTGGATAGAAGGTCCGTGCAGCATGGCAGCGGCCATGGCGGGGTGACTGCCAGCCTCATGAGAGTCCCAAACCAATGTGGCCTGGGCCACGCCGGGGTGATCAAGAGGACCCGGGCCCTGTCTGTTTTTATCTTTTCTAAGACCTTGCCAATCAGCAGGATTGGGGGACAGGCATAGAGAAGCTGGCCCACCCAGCAAAGGAGGAAGGCAATGGAGATGGCGCCCACACCTGACCCTCCCCAGAGCAGAAGCTGGGACACGGCGGTTCTGCCATGTCGTGAACAGGTTTATATGCAGGGCAAGGTCCTGCGCAGACCACAGACCTTGGGTCTGAACATTCCCCACATGGGGTCCCCACCCCAGGTCCAACACATCGGACACCAGCTCCATGGATGGGGGTCGGCCCCTGTCATAAAAATAAAGGGAAAGGTAACAACCTTTATGTATGCAGTAACATAAAATCCCTCCTGGGCAGAGGTACAGACAGAAGTACAGAATCATTTTACCTGTAAGGGGTTAATCAGTTCAATTAACTTAGTTGGCACCTGACCAGAAGGACCAATGGGAAAAGAAGATACTTTCACACCTGGGGGCGGGGGAGAGTTTTGTTTGTGCTCTCTTTGTTGGTTCCCTCTCAGGACACAGAGAGAGAGACCAAGCAGGTAAACGAGCTCCTAAAAAGATCCTGAAATGCTACATCTAAAATTACAGAAATTGTAAGTAATAGCAAGGAAATGCATTAGATTATCTTTTGTTTTAGCTTGTGAATTTTCTCTATGCTAAGAAGGAGGTTTATGCCTGTTTTTGTAACTTTAAAGTTGAGCCTAGAGAGGAATCCTCTGTGTTTTAAATCTTTTATTACCCTGTAAAGTTACCTTCCTGATTTTGCAAGTGTGATTCTTTTACTTTTTTCTTTATAATAAAGTTCTTTTAACAACCTGATTGATTTTTAGTGTCCTAATAATCAAAGGATTTGGTCTGTGCTCACTTTGTTAACCTATTGGTTAGTATATTATTCTCAAGCCTCCCCAGGAAAGGGGGTGAAGGGGCTTGGGGGAATATTCTGGGGAAACAGGAACTCCAAGTGGTCTTTTTCCTGAATCTTTGTCTAAATCACTTGGTGGTGGCATCAATACCATCCAAGGACAAGGAAAGGATTTGTGCCTTGGGGAAGTTTTTAACCCAAGCTGGTAGAAATAAGCTCAGGGGATCTTTCATGCAGGTCCCCACATCTGTACCCCAGAGTTCAGAGTGGGGAGGGAACCCTGACAGCCTGTGAATGGGACCCCATGGAGCATGTTCCCCTGGCAGGCCCACCATCGCAGAGAGGCAATCACCGGTTTGGGCATAGTGAGGACTTTGTCCATCCTGTCTCTGGACTGGGAGAATACCGAGGCCAACCAGAGCTGGAGGGGCTGCATCCTGAGTATGGCGTGGCGAAGCACATATGTGCATGCCGACATATGACCCAGGAGCTGGAGGCACGCTCTGGCTGTGGTCACAGGGAATCTTGTGACCGGGTTGATGAGCTCCCTTAGGGTTTCAATCTGTCCAGTGTGAGGGAGGTCCTGGCTGATATCGCATCCAGAATTGTCCCAATGAACTCTATGCGCTGCACTGGGACTAATGTGGACTTGGTGTCATTGACCAACAGGCCCAGTATGGTGCATGTGGACAGGAGGAGTGTTACGTGATCTCGCACCTGTGACCTGGAGCTGCCCTTGACTAGCCAGTCGTTGAGATAGGGGAAGATCTGGGCCCACCGAAGTCTGAGGTAGGCCACTACCACAGACATACACTTTGTGAAGACCCTGCGAACAGTGGACAAGCCAAACGGGAGGACAGTAAATTGGTAGTGCTCCTGCCCAACGGTGAAACAGAGGAACCGCCTGTGTCCCTCAAATATATGAGGGTGGAAGTAGGCATCCTGCAAATCAAGGGTGCCATACCAGTCCACGGGATCTTGGGATGGGATGATGGAGGCCAGAGAGACCATGCGTAACTTGAGCTTTGCCATGTCCTGGTTTAGGCCTTGCAGGTCCAGGATGGGCCTGAGCCCCCCTTTTGTCTTTGGGATAAGAGAGTAGCGGGAGTAGAACCCCTTGTGTCTGAACTCTGCTGGCACCACTTCCACCGATCCTAGGCCAAGGAGCTGCCTCACCTCCTGCTCGAGCAGGGCCTCGTGAGAGGGGTCCCCCAGGAGGGAGGGGGACGGAGGATGGGTAGGTGGGGTAGAGAGAAACTGGAGGGTGTGGCCCCTGGAGAGGGTGTTGAGGACCCATCGGTCCAAGGTCAGCTGCTCATATCTAGAGTGGGTGGCCTGGGTGGGAGCCTGCTGCAGTTTAAACTTGGTCCTGGCCAGGGCCGGGACATAGAGGCCGAGGGTCCTGTAAGGAGGTCTGCGCCTCGCTGGACAACCCAGACAGCAGGAGCCACAACGCCCTTCTCATGGATACCGCGGAGGCCATAGACTTTGCAGCCATATCTGTGGCATCCGAAGCTGCCTGAAGGGCTGCCCTGGCGGCAGCTGTACCCTCCTCCACCAGAGTGTTGAACTCTTTTCTGTCACGCTCTTGGAGGGAGTCCTCAAATTTGGGCAGAGAGCCCCACAAATTGAACTCATATCTACCCAGCAGGGCTTGGTGGTTCACCACCCTCAGTTGGAAACTCGAGGTCAAATAAACCTTTCTACTGAATAAAGCTAGTCTCTTCGAGTCCTTATTTTTAGGAGTAGGGGCTGGTTGGCCTTGCCTCTCCCTATTGTTGACCAGCTCAACCACTAGGGAGTTAGGGGCAGGGTGGGCATACAAGTATTCATGCCCCTTGGTTCTGCCCTCTTAGAGATGGGGGGCAAGGAAGCCGGGGTTTGCCACAAGGCATTTGAGATCTTTCCCACCCCTTCATAGAGTGGGAGAGTCACCCTGGCCGGTGCCGAAGCCGAGAGAACATTGAAGAAGGAGTCCAAGGGTTCCTCCACCTCCTTGGCTTGAAGCTTGATGCCACACTTTTCAACAACTCTTGGTGGGCTTTAGAGTCCTCCTGAGGGACAGATGGAGGAGGGGCTGTGATCGCCTCATCAGGGGAGGATGAGGATGGGGGTGAGGTACTCTGCGACTCCACCGGTGCTGCAAGTCCCACCACTCAGTCCCCCTCTGGGTGTGATGGGGGAACGCTGGGATGAACGCTCCATCGACTCCTTTCTGGGAGGCTGAGAAAGGGAGACTGACAGTCTCTCCGAGGCTCCCACCACCAAGTGAGCCAGCACCGGGGGCTGCTTTGGGGGCCATGGGGCCCATTGGTACCATGGTGCTGGCCAAGGAGCCTGATGCCACTGCACCTGCTGTGGCACCAGTGGAGTAGGCTGCTCAGCCTGATTAGCCTGGCCCATCAGCTGACGACTGTGAAGGGAGGCCATGCTGGCATACGATCTACTGCTATCTCGGGACTGGGATAAGAGGTGGTGTTGGGAGCGGTGCCGACCATGAGACCGTGATCCTGGTGTGGAGGAGCAGGAGTACTACCGGTAGCAGCTGCTCCGCAATTGGCTCTGATGGGTAGATCCACGACGGCGAGGTGCCAGCGATCGATGCCTGGGGCTGCAGGAGTGGTGCCGCGGCAGGGAACTCAAGTGAGACGAAGAATGGGAACGGTCGATGCCCGTACCACGAAGGGCTATGGTAGCTTCTCGGAGACAAGGACCTCTAGTGCCATCTGTCCTGGTCTTGATGGGGCCCACTCCCCTCATGAAGTCTACGGACCATCGCGGCAGAGCAGTCCCTGGGGCCCCTGTCAGTCGGAACCCAGCCAGACAGCCTGGTGGAGGTCAACAGGGACCAGAGTGGACTGTGCACGGGACGGTCACTGAGCAGCGAACAATATCAGGAACCTTCCCTTGACCGTGAACGGTACCGTCCAGGTGGCAACTGCAGAGATCCTAGTGGCGGCTTGCCTCTGGACTGGGGAGTTGATGACTACAGTGCCCCTGGTACCGGCAGAGACATAACGTCCCGGGCCACCTGCAGGGCCTCCAGCGTGGAGGGCACCCAAACGTCCGGGGAGGTCGGCTCGGAGTGGGCCGGGCTACTCTGCTGAACTTGAGTCGGAGGCCGCAAGGCTGATGGGGACCGAGAGCTGCCCAACATGGGTCTAGTCTCTCCCCCAGTCTTGCTCTGGTGCCTCAGTGAAGACCTCTTCTTCGCCTTTTTAGAGTGTCCCGGGGACGGGGAACGGTGCCGGCTGGTAGAGGGCACTGTTAGGTTGCCCTACACCGATGCTGTGGTGCTTGGTACTGACTTGGAGAAGTGCAGCAGTGTTGGGGTCAGGGCCAATGCCATCAAAATGGCTTGGAGCCTAATGTCCCGCTCCTCCTTGGTCAAAGGTTTAAAGGATCTGCAAATCTTGCAGCTATCGCTGAGATGGGTTTCTCCCAGACAGCGTAAACAGTCCATGTGCGGATCACTCACGGGCATCGGCTTCTTGCAAGTGTCGCATAACTTAAAGCCCGGGGCACGCCCCGACCTGGGTGCACTTAACTAACTAACTACAGGTACTACTAACTATGAACTAACAGAGTCCAAGAGGGAAGCTGCAGCCCAGATGGAGCAGAACGGTCCCGACGCACCTTCACTGGCAGGAAGAAGGAACTGAGGGTGGGGGGAGCGCGCAGCCCCCTTATACCGCGCCGTGGAGGTGCCACTCCAAGGGCTGCTGGGGCGCTCCCCTACGGGCACTGCTAGGGGAAAAACTTCTCACGCCGGTGCACGTGGCGAGCACGCACATCTATTGTGGAATGCACATGAGCAATCACTCAAAGAAGAACAGTTACGGAAGGCAGGTAACCGTGTTTTCTTCTTCGAGCGCTTGCTCATGCCATTGCATTCTAGATGACTCACAAGCAGTGTCCCCGAGGTGGTTCACAGTTGTGCAGCTTGTCGTACAGCTCTACCAAAGCCAGCATCGTCTCGCACCTGCTGGGTCAGTGTGCAGTGCGACGAACGTGGACAGGCAACCAGGTGACGGCTTGATAGATCTCTTGGATCAGCATCTGTGCCAGGAAGGCTTCTGAAGATGCCTACGCCCGAGTAGAATAAGCCACCTCAATTGCTGGTGGGGGCACTTTCGCCAGCTCGTAGCAGTGGTGGATGCAGGCCCCAGCCCGGAGAATTTCATCTTGGATTCCAAAGGGTAGCGCCATGAATTGGAAGTGGCACCTGGCCACTATGAAACGCAAGAACCATCTGTGTCCTGGGAATATGGAAACATGGAAACCAGTCAACCTTTCATCCTGTCTGTGACAGCAGCGAACAATGGAGTTGGTTTACGGAACGGCCGCGTTCTATCGATGTAGAAGGCCAGTGCCCGTCTGATGTCCAGCGTATACAACCTGTGCTCCGCATCTGACGTGCAAGGCTTTGGTCAGAGGACCAGTAAGTAGATGTCTTGGCCCGTGTGGAACTGGGACACAACTTTGGGCAGAGAAGCCAGATGCAGGCAGAGCTGGACCTTGTCCTTGTAGAAGACCATACAGAGCAGCACCAACATGAGCACCCTGATCTTGGACACCTGGCATGTTGATGTTATAGCGACCAAGAGCACACCTTCCAGGAAAGGAGCAGGAAGCTAGAGGTTCAAAAGGAGGGCCCATGAGCTTCAACCGCACCAGGTCCCATGGGGGAACAGGGTCTCGGACGTGCAGGTACAGGCACTTTAGACCAGTGGTTTTCAAACTGCGGGTCGCAACCCAGTACTGGGTCATGGAATGGAAGGCACTGGGTGGCAGTGGCTCTGGTCAGCATCACCGACGGGACCATTAAAAGTCCCGTCGGCAGTGCTACCCGGCTAAGGCAGGCTAGTCCCTACCTGTTCTGATACCACACTGTGCCCTGGAAGTGGCCAGCAGCAGGTCCAGCTCCTAGGCAGTAGGGAGGGTCACAGGGCTCCACATGCTGCCCCCACCCCGAGCACTGGCTCCGCTCTCCCATTGGCCGGGAACTGGGCCAATGGGAGCTGGGGCGGGGACGGTGCCTGCAGGTGAGAGCGGCACCCTTCCGCCTAGGAGCTGAACCTGCTGCTGGCCGATTAGCACCCCCACTGAGCCACTGACCAGGAGCTGCCCAAGTTAAGCCCATGCCCCAACCCCACACCCCCAATCCCCTGCCCCAACCCTGTGCCTCCCCCAAACCCAGAACCCCTTCCTGCACCCCAAACCACTCATCCCTGGCCCCACCCCAGAGCCCTGACCCTCTTCCCAAGCCCCAACCCCCTGCCCCAGCCCAGAGTCCCCTCCCACATCCCAAACCCCTCATCCCCAGCTTTGTTGGGTCGCGGGCATCAAGAATTTTCTTCAACTGGGTTGCCAGAAAAAAAGTTTGAAAACCACTGCACTAGACCTTTTGGGAATTGCACCATCATGGGATAGGCAAAGACAGACCTGTCCTGAAGCGGAGGGTGGAACACAGAAATGGCCACCAGGTGCACCTTGACTGAAGACAGGGACAAGTCATGGAGCTTTAGATGCAGCAAATAGTCCAGGATGTCCTGCAATGAGGCCTCCTCAGGACGAACCCTTTTGTCCAAGGTCCAACATGGGAAGTGCTTCCACTTGGCCACATAGGTAGCCCTGGTTGAAGGCTTCCTGCTGCCCAGCAGGACCTGTTGGACCGCCGTGGAGCACTCTTACTTGTCCCTGCTTAGCCACGGAGCAGCTACACTGTCAAGTGCAGTGACATTAGGTTTGGGTGCAGCAAATTGCCATGGTTCTGGGATAGCAGATCCGGATGGAGAGGTAACTGCAGTGGGTCGGCCACCGACAGACTCAGCAGCACACCGAACCAGTGCTGGTGAGACCATGCCAGGGCAATGAGAATGACCCACGCTCTGTCTTGCTTCACCTTTAGCAGGACTCTATGGATAAGTGGCACTGGTGGAAAGGCATACATCAGTGCTCCCAACCAAGGGATCAGGAAGGTGTCCAACAGGGAACCCTTGTCCCTCCCATATAGGGAGCAGAACATGTGACACTTCCTGTTCTGCCTGGATGCGAACAGGTCTACCTGGGGAGTCCCCCACCATCGGAAGATCAAGTTGACCACCTCCGGATGGAGGGACCACTCACAGCGAGAGGAGAAGGTCCTGCTGAGGTGATCTGCCAGGATGTTCCAGGTAGGTGAGCGGCCACCAGGTGGATGGCATTCTGCACACAAAGGTTCCAGAGGCTCAGCGCATCTTGACACAGGGCTGAGGACCTGGCACCGCCCTGCCTGTTGATTTAATACATCGCGGCTGTGTTGTCCGTGAGGACCTGTATCACCTTGCCTTTCAGGTGGGGCAAGAACATCTGACAGGCCAGGCGCACCACTGTGAGCTCCCTGGCGTTGATATGAAGAGTTAAGTCGTGCTGCATCCAGCGACCCTGGGTGCTGAGCTCACCCAGGTGGGCTCCCCAGCCCAGATCTGATGCATCCAAGACCAAGGTGAGTGATAGTAATGGGGACACAAAGGGAATTTCCTTCAGCACTGACTTGGGGTCTAGCCACCCGTTCAAGGACGAGAGAACTGCTCGGTCTAGGGTGTGCCTGCTAGGAACGTAGACTGTTGCTAGCCACGTTTGTGGGGGTCGCAGATGAAGCCAGGCATGCCTGACAGTGTACGTGCATGCTGCCATGTGGCCCATCAGCTTAAGGTAAGTGTTGGCTGTGGTGACTGGATGGCTCCTCACGTGGGCAATGAGATCCACCATGGCATGAAAGCATGCTTCCGGAAGGAAGGCCCTGGCTCACGTGGAATCAAGAACTGCTTCAATAAACTCTATGCGCTGGACTGGCATTAACGTGGACTTTTCTGTGTTTATTAACAGGCCCAGGTGGTTGCAGGTGGAGGTCATCCGATTGAGGCTTCTTTGCACCTGTTCCAGAGACTTGCCCTTGATGAGTCAGTCGTCGAGATATGGAAAGAGCTGGATCCCCTGACATCCGAGGTAAACCGCTACTGGAGCCACGCATTTTGTCAACACCCTAGGGGCCGAGGACAGGGCAAAGGGTAGCACCATGAATTGGAAGTGGCACCTGGCCACTATGAAACGCAAGAATCGTCTGGGTCCTGGGAATATGGAAACATGGAAACAAGCGTCCTTTAAGCCGAGAGTGCGTACCAGTCCCCTGGATCCAGGGAGGGGATAATGGAGGCCAGGGAGACCATATGGGACTTCAACTTCTTGAGAACATGTTGAGGCCATGCAGGTCCAGGATGAGTCTGAGACCCCCCTTGGCCTTCAGGATTAGGAAGCATCTGGAATAGAAGCCTCTGCCTTCCATGTTCCGAGGAAACGACTCTACAGCCCCCAGCTGCAGGAGCTTGCCGACCTCCTGAACCAGGGCTTGTGAGAGGGGTCCCTGAAAAGGGACAGGGAAACAGGGGGATGGAAAGGAGGGGTATCCACAAACTTCAGGGTATAGCCCCGAGCTACTATGTCCAGGACCCAGCGGTCTGAGGTAACCCATTACCAAGCCGAGCAGTAGGGAGAAAGGTGGTTGAGAAAAGGGTCTGTCTGGCTGACTGGGGCGTTGCTCTCAAGCGCACCCTCAAAACAATCGCTTTTGGCCTCCCGAGTGCTTAGCGGGTCCAGGCTGGGTTGGTGAGTGAGAGGAGGAAGGCTGGCAATGGCTAAACCCCGCGTCCCTTCTCCTTGCAGATCCCTGGTGGGCTTCCAAGGCCTCAACGGTGGTGGAGGCCAGAATGGCTTTCTAGCAGACTGCAGGGTGTGCGTGCCCAACAAGCGAAGGATACCCTTAGTGTCCTTCAACCCGTGCAGCCTGGCATCTCTCTGATCTGAGAACAGCCCAGCTCCATCACAGGGGAGGTCCTGAATTGAGGCCTGCAACTCCTGGGAGAGGCCTGCTGTCTAGAGCCAGGAGCCGCGTCGCATGACACCACCGATGCGACCACCCTCGCCACCAAGTCCACTGCGTCCCATGCCCTTTGCAGGAAGCATCTGGCTGCCACGGTCCCTTCCTCCACCAGGGTGCCAAACTCCTGAGCCTGACCCCGAGGAAGGGAGTCCTGGAACTTCTGGAGGCTTTTCTCAAAACTGTATCGACCCAGCACCGCCTGATGGTTGCCATCTGGAATTGTAGGCTGGCTATTGAATAAATTTTTCTGCCAAATAAATCAAGTTTCTTGACTTCTTTGTTCTGGGGGTAGAGGTGGTGGGGACCTGCTTGTCCTTCTCATTGGCCGTCGACCCCACCAGCGAGCCTGCGTGAGTATACAGGTACTCAAAACCTTTGGCTGGCACAAAGTACTTTTTCTTGGCCAGTTTTGAGGTGGGTAGGCTGGAGGAAGGGGTCTGCCACAGAGCCTTAGCAATCTTGAGAACCCCATCATGAACAGGTAGGGCGATATGGGCAGGCACAGAGGCTGAGAAGACATTGAAAAGGGTGTCTTCATGCTCCGCCATCTCCTGCACTTCCAGCCCCAAGTTCTCGGCCATCCGCCTGAGAAGGGCTTGCTGTTCTTTAAAGTCATCAGGGGGCTGGCCCTGGAAGGTCCCGCAACTGCCTTGTCTGGGGAAGGGGAGGCGGCCCTGGCCGCTGGTGGAGGCACTGAGGGCTTGGCAGCCACTGGAGAGGGAAGTTTGGGGGTGGGTATTGAATCCTCCATCCCGACCTCAGAGCGAGCTTCTGGTACCAGGCCCAGTGCCAGTGGGGCTGTCGATCTCCACTCCGATATGGCCACTGATGCACGCTGTGAAGGGGGCATCATCATCACCAGAACACCCCATGCTCCCCAATATGGCCACCTTTTTGGCCACTGGCCTTGCTGACACTGTGGTGCCATGGACAGCGGAGCTGTTCCTGATGCCCAATCCTGTCACGGAGACCGGGGCAATGGGCTGAACTGGGCCTCCGTGTCAGAGGAACCACTCTTCAGCGACCAGAGAGGAGCCGTCGATGCCTGGGTCTGCTTGCTGGTCATGGCTACCAGTGAGTGCTAACCAGGCGTAAGCAATCGGTGGCTATACCGGGGAGAACAGTCCCAGTGCCGGGGAGATAGGTGTCAGGGGGAACGGTGCCGGGGAGACTGGTAACATGAGGGGGAGTGGTCCCATGGTGCTGGCGACCAAGACCGACGTCTAGACATGGATCGGTGAGAGGACAAATGGCATCAGCCATAATATGGGGAGCATCGACCCCACACTGGTGAATAACATCTTGACATCCGGGGGGAGAGTTTGGGTGACTGGTGGCATGGTTGCGAACTGCCATGGGATTGCTTGTCCAGTGACCGACAGTGCTGCCCTGCCCCCGGAGGGGTCTTAACGGCTGGCTTGCCCTCTCAGGGACCCTTAGCCTGGTCCTGCAGCACCAGAGATGTCATAGGAACAGGAGGAGGCCTGTGTGCTCTCTGTGCCTGGGGTGACGAGGGTGCAGGTAAGCTGGTGGATCCCATACCGTTCACCAGAGTCAGTGATGGACCTTGAAAGAGGGCTAAGAGCCCCAGCTGCGGAGGCACGCTCACGCTGCTCCAGAGAAGGCTGGTGGATAGGCCCGGTCCCTCTACCGGATGACCCCTGGGCCTTCTTGCTCGGCGTTGGTGAGCGCTTCTTCACCTTCTTCTTCGGCACCAGCAATGGCGAACTGTGCCGAGAGGAGCCAGGTGCCAGCGGTGCACTGCGAATGGAAGCTGAAGTACTTGGTGCGGCCTGTATTGAGGGCTCGGAAGCCGGGCAGAGAGTGGACTCCATCAGGAGAGCCCTGAGGTAAGTGTCCCGTTCCCTCTGGGTGCAAGGCCAAAAGTACTTACAGATCCAGCAATGGTCCAAAGCACTTAAGACAGCTGTCGTAGGGGGCTACTCGCAGACATAAGCCCGCCGCAGAACAAGCAAGGCTTAAACCCGGGAGCTCGGGGCATGCTCCGCTTGGGACGAAGTCCCCTCTGGGACCTTAACTATCAGCTATACGCATTAGTGATGGGCCGCCAGCCTTGAAAAACCAACCAGACTGCTGCCATGGGGAAGCATACCAGTGCTTCTAAATGTCCTTTATTCCAGCTTTTCAGCACAAGCATTTGTTTCTGAATACTTGTGGTCTGCTGTGGAGTCACTATCACCACCCCTATCCAGTGGGTGGTAACAGCTGGACAGGAAGCCGTGGGAGCAGGGAGGAAGAAACAGCATGCATTTCCTGGAGTCCCACTTCCTCCCCCTCTCACCTGCAAGAATCAGGTTAAGATCCAAGGAGGATGTGACATTGCCCAGGGTACAATCTGGACTGTCAAACAGTTGTGTCCCCTCAATTCTCCTATCTGGGGTGCTTTTTATACTGCTTCAATGTGAGAGCTACCACTCCTGGTCTGCCCACGCACAGCCTCCAGCATGTGAATTACTCCCAACTATACAGTATGAATGCTATGGCCAGCCACCCATGAATTATACTGCTGGGCAACACCAGCAAACTTCCAATCCCAGACCTTCCCCCAGAAATGTGCATCTTGTACTTCCCAGCCCCTCCTGGACAACACAAGCTCATATAAAGTCTGTCATTTATTAACAGAAAATAACATGCACAAATCCTGTTATCTCAAATGGAGTTTCCCAAACACTTCAATCCAAACACACTAGTTTTGATAAAATAAGTTGATTAACTACAGAAAGATAGATGTTAAGTGATTAAAAATAAATGAGGCATAAAAGTCAGAATTGGTTACAAGGAAATAAAAGGTAAAACACAAACTAATGCTTAACTTAACAAGCTAAGTGAATTCCAAGCAAAAGTCTCTCTCACCACATGCTTAAGCCATCTTAGTGCCTGAATTCCTTTCAGATAGGATCCCTCCTTCACACCAAAGCTGTTTCTTTGTTCCTCATATGTTACGGCTGCCATGGGTAGAGAGAAAGGGAGGAATAAAAAACAGTTACTTACCTTCTCGTAACTGTTGTTCTCCGAGATGTGTTGTTCACGTCCATTCCACATTAGGTGTGCACAAGCATCGGAAACTTTTTCCCTTAGCGGCTCCAGTCAGGCTGGCAGGGCCCCCTGAGTGGTGCCACTACGCCGTGCATATATACCCCTGCCACTTGACCCCCTCTGGTTCCTTCTTGCTGGCAACTCCAACAGAGGGGTAGGAGCGTGGGTGGTGGAATGGATGTGAACAACACATCTAGGAGAACAACAGTTACGAGAAGGTAAGTAACCGTTTTTTCTTCTTTAACGGATGGGGGGCTCACCTGGGGGACCTCATGACGCAAGGGTTGTGGTCTGAGGCAGAGTGGTTGCTCCATATCAATGTGAAGGAGCTCAGGGCAGTTTGTCTTGCCTGCCAGACCTTTCACGCCACTCTGAGTGGTCACAGCATGACAGTTCTGACAGACAACACTACTGCCATGTTTTATATAAACAAGCAGGGCGGGGCATCCGGTTGTGGGGCGGCAAAGGGGATGCCTTCGCAAACCACAGCCTGGGACTGCCACCAAGCAGGGAGTCCAGCACGTCCCTTGAGGCTGTCACTACCAAGTCCAGGGGGTCCCTGCCTGGGCGGTACACCCAAGCGAGCCACGCCTGCAGAGTCCTGAGTCTCAGTCATGCTGCCTTGTGGCCCAGGAGCCGCAGGCAGCACCTGGCTGTTGTCATTGGAAACTGGCACAGGGAGGCCACCTCTTGCTGGATTGCTCAGAATTGGGATACTGGAAGGCTTGCCCTGGCCTGCGCCATGTCCAGGACCACCCCATGAATTCCACTATCTGCGTGGGCACGAGAGTGGACTTGGGGATGTTGACCAGGAGCCCCAGTTCACGGAACAATCTCAGGGCCACCTCCACGTGGCCCCGCACCTCCGCCTCAGATCGGTCCACCAGGAGCCAGTCATCAAGGTACGGGTACACCCGGACCCTCTGCCTCCGTAAGAAGGCCGCCACTACTGCCACGCATTTCGTGAACTTCCGTGGGACCGCAGCTAGACCGAACAGGAGAACCGCAAACTGGTAATGTTCTTGGCCCACGGTGAAGAGCAGGAACCGCCGATGTGCTGGGTGGATGGCCATATGAAAGTATGCGTCCTTCATGTCAAGGGCAGAGTACCAGTCCCCCGGATCCAGGGAAGGGACGATGGTGCCCAGAGAGACCATGCGGAACCGGGCCTTGACCAGGAACTTGTTGAGTCCTCGCAGGTCTAAAATGGGTGAAGGTCCCCTTTGGCCTTGGGGATGAGGAAGTACCAAGAGTAGAAACCTTTCCCACTTAGGCCACGCAGCACTGCCTCTATCACCCACCGCCTCTAGCAGCGAGCGAACCTCCGTCTCCAGATGTTCGTGAGAGGGGTCCCTGAAGAGGGACGGGGAAGGGGGGTGGGAGGGAGGGCGGGAAGAGAACTGCAGCGAGTACCCGTTCTGTACCATGCATAAGACCCAACGGTCCGACATAATGCTGGACCACGCACGGAAGAAACGGGCCAGGTAGTTCAGGAAACAAGGGGTTGGATCCGGAGACTGGTCTGGTACGCTGTCCTCGAGCGCACCTTCAAAAGCCTGGCTTAGTGCCTGGCTGGAATTTGTGCTGACCTTGGTTCTGGCCCGGCGCATTATTGTTACTGTTGTTGCTGCACCGTCGCCTGCTATCCCTGCCTCGCCTATGGTCAGGCTCATGCCTATGGTGAGGCTGGTACTAGCATTGAGGGGGAGGCTGCAGCTTAAACGGCTTCCTCTGTGTCACCGGGGTGTGCATACTCAGCGACTAGAGCATAGCCGACGAGTCCTTGAGGCTATGCAGCCTCGCATCTGTCTGATCCAAAAAGAGCCCAGACCCTTCAAAGGAGAGGTCCTGAAGCATACTCTGGACCTCCGGGGTCAGGCCTGACTCCTGGAGCCACACCGAGCGCCTCATGACCACCCCAGACTTGATTGTTCTGGCCGCCGTGTCTGCTGAATCCACGGAGGCCTGGAGAGAGGTCTTGGCTACTGCCTTGCCCTCGTCCACCAGGGCTGTGAACTCCTGTTGGGAACCTTGTGGGAGATTGTCCTTAAACTTCCTCACCGCTGCCCAGGAGTTAAAATTATGCCTGTTGAGAATGGCCTGCTGATTAGCAATCCTCAACTGAAGGCCCCCTGACGAGTACATCTTTCTGCCAAAACGGTCCAGGCGTTTTGCCTCCTTGGCCTTAGGTGCCGGGGCCTGTTGTCCGTGGTGCTCCCTTTTGTTTACCACCAAGACCATCAGGGAGCATGGATTTGGGTGGCAAAACAAGAATTCATAGCTCTATGGTTTAAGGGTGGAGGATCGAACACCGCTGTTCCTGCCACCGCCTCATCCAAGGATGAGGAGGAGATTAGCAGCTGCTCAACCCCCTCTGGCTGGTCCTCCTGCTCCCCTTCTCCCATGGGAGGGGCCTCCAGCTCAGTCTGGGGCGGGAGACCTTGAGGCAACACCGTACTTGGTGCTGGTCTCTTCGGTTTGCCCTGGGGGGATGCTGGAGACCTGGATACTATGACTTCTGGCACCGGCGCGGGGACCAGGACCACCGCACCAAGTAGCTTGCCTGGGATGGGGCCCCTTGGTGCTGTTGATAGGCACAAGGAGTCCAGAAGGACCAATGACCTGGCGGCCCCCGTTGGGGGTGCCACCCCGTCTGAGGGTCCTTGCTGTCCGGAGCACAGCGTGAGTAACTGTAACGGCCTGAATCGGCGTTGGACTGTGGCGACACCGACCGCAAAGGCAATGGTGGTGCCGATGATTTGTGCCGGTGGGAGGTCGATGAGCGGCTCCTAATGGAACAGGAGCGAGACTGGTACCAATATCTAGTTCTTTTTTGAAGCCTGTTATAGTGTTGGCCTTCACAACATTCCTCTGGAAGGAGTTCCACAGGTTGACGGTGCGTTGTGTGAAAAAATACTTCCTTTTGTTTTAAATCAGCTGCCTATTAATTTCATTTTGTGACCTCTCATTCTCGTGTTATGAGTGAATAACACTTCCTTATTTACTTTCTCTACACCAGTCATGATTTTATAGACCTCTATCGTATCCCCCCTTAGTCATCCCTTTTCCAATCTGAAAAGTCCCAGTCTTATTAATCTTCTCCTAATATAGAAGCTGTTCCATACCCCTAATCATTTCTGTTGTCCTTTTCTGAACCTTTTCCAATTCCAATGTATCTTTTTTGAGATGGGGTGACCACATCTGCACACAGTATTCAAGATGTGGGCGCACCATGGATTTATATAGAGGCAATATGATCTTTCCTTATTATCCCTTTCTTAATGATTCCCCGACATTCTGTTTGCCTTTTTGGCTGCTGCTGCACATTGAGTGGAAGTTTTCAGAAAACTACCCTCAATAACTCCAAGATCTTTTTCTTGAATGGTAATAGCTAATGATCATTTAATATGTATAGTTGGGATTATGTTTTCCAGTGTGCATTACTTTGTATTTATCAACATTGATTTTTATCTGCCATTTTGTTGCCCAGTCACCCAGTTTTGTGAGATCCTTTTGTATCTCTTCACAGTCTGCCTCGGACTTAACTATCTTGAATAATTTTGTATCGTGACATTGCACTCCATATGTTTTAGGGAAATCTGCTTATGAGCATAAATATGATGAAACTGGAATATGCTTTATGCACAAGGTCTCGTCAGGTATCATTACAAAGGTTATAACCTACTGAATATATTCCTCCTATTTCTTTGCGTGTATTGTTTATGTCTGGAGTTAGGAGAATAAGAAACTTGTATCACTGATGTAAAACATAGTAAGTGGAAGCCATTAAGAGTGCTTCAGAATCAATGAACCATAAATGTCTCTGTTTACTTGTTTCAGAGTAACAGCCGTGTTAGTCTGTATTCGCAAAAAGAAAAGGAGTACTTGTGGCACCTTAGAGACTAACCAATTTATTTGAGCATAAGCTTTCATGAGCTACAGCTCACTTCATCGGATGCATACTGTGGAAAGTGTAGAAGATCTTTTTATACACACAAAGCATGAAAAAATACCTCCCCCCACCCCACTCTCCTGCTGGTAATAGCTTATCTAAAGTGATCACTCTCCATACACTGTGTATGATAATCAAGTTGGGCCATTTCCAGCACAAATCCCGGTTTTCTCCCCCTTGAAGTGGGCTTCCAAAGAGAATGGCTCTAGACTGTTCTCAGTGGTAGCAGATGACAGAACAAGGAGTAATGATCTCAAGCTGCAGTGGGGGAGGTTTAGGTTGGATATTAGGAAAAACGGTCCTTGACAAAGGCTTGACAAAGCCCTGGCTGGGATGATTTACTGGGGGATTGGGCCTGGTTTGAGCAGGGGGTTGGACTAGTTGACCTCCTGAGGTCCCTTCCAACCCTCATATTCTATGATTCTACTGTTTCTTTAAAAGGTTTCCTTGCAGCTTGCAGGGATTTCCCTTTTGGCACTGTACCTTTTAATTTCTGTTTCACTAGCTTCCTTATTTTTGTATAGTCCTCCTTTCTGAAATTAAATGCTACAGTGTTGGGCTGCTGTGGTGATTTCCCCACCATAGGGGGATGTTAACTTTAATTATATTATGGTCACTATTACCAAGAGGTCCAGTTATATTCACCTCTTGGACCAGATCCTGTGCTCCACTTAGGACTAAATCAAGAATTGCCTCTCCTCTTGTGGGTTCCAGAACTAGCTGCTCCAAGAAGCAGTTGTGATAGGATCCCCAGGGTGCAGCTTGGGACCATGGGACCACTGTGCCCCCCATAACTCTCCAGTCTGGGCTCTCTCTCTCTCTTTCTCTCAATGCTTTGCTTGTGACAAGCAGCAAGCCCCTCCAGGTGCTGCTATCACTCAGCACAACAGCATGTGGAGCCCCCACACCCAGCTAGATTGCATGAATGCTCCCAGAGCCACTCATGAATCACAAAGGGAAAGGCACCAGCCAAATCCCCCCAGCTCCCAGCACTGTACCTCAGGAATATACCGTCTTGCACTGCTCAAGATGAGCAATGCAGATTTATTAATTGGTTCACCACTTCATCAATGGAAAGTGAATATACACCAGCCTTTGTAAACCTGAGCAAACACCCTTACCAAACACTTCAGGCAAAGTCCCTGGTAAAGATAAATAAAATAAGTTTGACTACAAAAGATGGATTTGAACTGACTATTAGTGATAGGTAAAAAGTCATAGTTATCAAAATAAAATAAAATATAAGCATGCTGTCTAAACTCTCAACTATTAGACTGGGCAACATCTAGATGAACCAGTTTTTCTCACCCCACTGGATATTGCAGTCCTTAATATACAGGTTTGTCCCTTAAACCTGGGCCAGTCTCCTCTGTTGGAGTCTCCTGAGGACATGTCTACACTGGCAGAGTTACAGCGCCGCTGAAGGGAAACCGCTGTTGTGTGTTCACAATAGCGTGTTCACACTTGTGGCACTCGTAGTGGTATTCAGAGCAGTGCACTCTGGGCAGCTATCCCACAGAGCATCTCTTTCTTGTCTGCAGCCTAGGGTTGTGGGAAGGTGGAGGGGGGTCACGGGGCACCTTGGGTCCTGTCCCAATGCCCCGTGATGCATTGCTTTGCATCCCAGCAATCCTTGTGCTTCCATCCGCATTTGGCGCCATCTTTCCATGGTTTCTGTATTTCACGACCTGCCTCTTTGGGCTGCAGGAATGGATCCCGAACTGCTGACCAGTATGTTGCTTGCTCTGACCAACACATCACAAATAGCAGTGGAGTTATTCCTTAAACTACAAAGGCAAGAGGAGTGCGACATTGATCTCGCCACACATACTAGCTACGACATGAGATTGCTTGTAGCATTCACGGAAGTGCTGAACACAGTGGAACGCTGCTTTTGGGCTTGGGAAACATGCACTGAGTGCTCGGATCACATTGTGATGCACGACTGGGATGACGAGCTGGCTGCAGAACTTTTGGATGAGGAAAGCCACTTTCATGGGACTGTGTGATGAGCCTGCCCCAGCCCTACGGAGCAAGGACACAAGAATAAGAGCTGCCCTGCTGCTGGAGAAGCGTGTAGCAATTGCACTGTGGAAGCTGGCTACTTCAGACTGTTACTGATTGGTCGCTAACCAGTTGTGAGAGGGAAAGTCGACCACTGGACTCCCGTTGACAGAAGTCTGCAGGGCCATTAATCGCATCGTGCTCCAAAAGACCATGACTCTGGGGAATGTGCGTGACATTGTGGATGGCTTTGCATAAATGGGCTTTCCTAACTGTGGAGGGGTGATAGATGGCACGCATATTCCAAATTCTGGCACAAGATCACCTAGCCACCGAGTACACTAATTGCAAGGGGTATTTCTCAATGGTTCTCCAAGTGCTTGTGGACCACCATGTGTGTTTCACAGACATTAACACAGGCTGGTCCAGAAAGGTGCATGACACATATATTTTTCTGAACATGGGCCTGTTCAGGAAGCTGCAAGCAGGAACTTTCTTCCCAGACCAGAAGATCACTGTAGGGGAAGTCGAAATGCCTATTATGATCCTGGGAGACCCCGCATACCCCTTAATGCCGTGGCTTATGAAGCCATACACGGGGCAACTTGACAGCAGCAAGGAGTGGTTCAACAACAGGCTGAGCAAGTGCAGAATGACTGCTGAGTGTGCTTTTGGCCGTTTAAAAGCCTGCTGGCGCTGCCTCTGTGGGAAGCCGGACCTTGCAGAGGACAATATTTCTATGCTTATAGCTGCGTGCTGTACACTCCATAATATTTGGGAAGGGACGGGTAAAAGCTTCACTCAGGGCTGGACTGCAGAGGCTCAGCACCTGGAGGCTGAGTCTGAATAGCCAGAGAACAGGGCTATTAAAGGGGCGCAGCGTGGGGCCATAAGGACCAGGGATGTCTTGAGGCATCAATAAAGCGGTAAAGAGTCCTGTGGCACCTTATAGACTAACAGACTTATTGGAGCATAAGCTTTTGTGGGTGAATACCCACTTCGCCGGATGCATGAGGCAGCAAGTTGAAGCTGAAAACCACTAATGCTAGCAGGTGATTGGTGCAGGCAATGAAATATGAAGGTTTAACGTAATTGTATGTTGCTTTGCAGGGTGCTTTTTGCTTTCAATTCATAGAATAAAGATTGCTTTCAAACCAATACAATTCTTTTATTAAAAAACAACAACCGGAAGAGAGTCAAACAAAAAAACCCCACAACAATAGTAGTAAAAGGGGGAAGGGAAGGTCCCAGGAGGAGGAGGAAGGGTCCCGGGATGGCTAAAGATTTTGTATGTCCAGGAATGATATCCAACCTTCTCCTTTGGAGTACAATGCAGTGGGTACTGTGCTTCAGCAGGGCCAAACTGCAGAGGGACGGGCGTTGAGTGCAATGGGTAGCAGGAGTCCGCAGTGCTGGACCGTGATGGGGGAGGAATGGAATGCCATGGATATGGACTGGAGCCAGGAGGTTCATAAGAGTGTGGTGGCGATGTCTGGGGGGAGCATGAGAAACAGTTTTGCTACAGTGGCTGCAGGGGCGGGCGGGCATGGAGCTGCTTGGTTTGAAGAGCTAGTAGCGCCTGGAGCGTGTTCGATTGGCACTGCATAACCTTTAAGAGCTGCTCCATGGCTTCATTCTGGCATGCCATGTTCTCCTTTCGGTCCCTCTTCTCGCTGTCCCGCCACTCCAATTCCTGCTTCTCAGCGGTGGAGTGCATCATGACATCAAGCAGAAAGTCCTCCTTAGTTATTCTTGGCCGCTTTCTAACTCTGCACAGCCATTCAGCCACCGATAACAAAGAGAGAGATTGGGCTCCCAAAGTCACCTCTGTGCAGTTTAATACTATTTCTGTAAAATATTGCGTTTGTTTGCAAAACAGACAACACTGATTCAGTGATTTAAAATACAGCCAGTAATCTCGCACCTGTCACTAACTGGCTGACCCCAGGCAAGCACACATGAGCCACAAGACCCTCCAAAATGGTGAGTAGCTGCAGGGGCAGGATACATCACTTTTCCCGGACCCTGCTGTACACTGGGCTCGTGGCTCTTGGGGAGGGCCAGCACTGTAGGGTGGGCCTGATAATCATTCTTGTCCCCACACTTTCCACAAGATGTGATCATTATGGAAAATATCTCACTGATGAGGGTCAGCAGGGAATCAAGGGAGGGTCTTCTCCAAGACTGCAGCTTCTGCCCTGGCCCCTATGTGACTCGCCTGTGTGCAGCAATGATCCTCCTCCCCATCCCGTGATGGCACAGTGGTGCAGGAAAGTTACCGTTAATGGGGCAAGAAACAAAACTGCTCTGCCAAAGAACCTGTGGCAGCAGATTGCCCAGTATCTCCACAAGAGATTCCCATGAAGTGAGGGAGTCAATCAACAGACTATTCTGCCACTCAGACTAGGCATGCGGTGGGAGACAAGCCTGCTTTCTGCAACCCTCCTTCCTCCCACCAACTCGCTTTAGCGATTCCCAAAATCAGATCCACTTACCAGGGGCCGCCTCTCCTGTTTGCGCTTCGCCAAGATCCGACTGCTGTGACTGGCTAGCCTCCTCCTGGGTAGAAAAGAGCTCCTGGCTGCCTGCATCTCTGACCTCCAAATCATCCTCTGCCTCTGGGTCCCCAACTCCACATCCTCATCCAAGATTTCCTCCTTCTGGCTCACTCCACTTTAGACTGGCATGCGAGCCACCGAAGTATCCACAGTGATGTTAGCAACGGAGGTAGAGTCACCGCCGAGTATTGCGTCCAGCTCTTTGTAGAGCCAGCAGCTCGTGGGCGCAGCACTGGAGCGGTGGGTTGCCTCCTGTGCCTTGTGGTAGGCATTCTGCAGCTCCTTCACTTTGACCCTGCACTGCAGTGGTCCCAGTCATGGCCCCTTTCTGTCATGCATTGTGACATCTGTCCACAGATATAATTCCTATGGCTGGAGCTCAGCTGGGACTGGCAGCCTCCTCTCCCCAAATGCTGATGAGGTCCAGCAGCTCGGCACTGCTCCAAGCAGGGGATTGCCTGGTGCGTGGAGCAGGCATGGCCACCTGGAAAGATGCACCGAGACCACTACACACTTCAACGAGCAAACAGGAAGGGGACTTTCAAAATTCCAAAGGAATTTATGGGGTGGGGATGACGGTTGGTAACCTGAAGGCAGGGCAGTAGAGTTCTGATGACCAGAGAGGTGAGAACAGGCATTGTGGGACACCTCCTGGAGGCCAATCACAGCCCTGTAATTGACCAGTCACCACGGTGTCTACACTGGCACGGCAACGCAGTAGCCCCGGCACAGACAGCTGAAACCCTCGTTGGGGTGTTTTTTTTACAGCACAACTGCACAGTTTCTGCACACTAAGTGGCTTGGCCGTGTGCACACCTCGGGAGTTACAGTGCAGAAAACTGCTTTACTGCACAGAATCTTGCCAGTGTAGACAAGGCCTGCCTTTGTTGTTTGCAGCATAGATGGGGGCAGGAGAAAGGCCAAGCATGGGGGCCCTGTGTTCTATTTTATACCCTGGTCCCACATGCTAGAGAACACAAATCCAGGCATGTCTGGTGGGCATTGCTGTCACCAGGCAACGTTGAGCAATTCCCCTCGTGTGGCCTTATGCCAGTGAGTCACTGAATTGTAGCTCCCTTGCTGGACAATGGCTGTTAATGGTTGTTTCAAACCTGCTCGGGCGTTGTTTACTTTCCTTGGCATTGTCTCTGTAGAGCCAGTATCTGGGCACTTCCCAAACCCATAGCATATTTTAGTGACAATGATACAACACAATTCTCACAACTTCATATGCATTAATAATATACATATTTAGATAGAACCGTGACTTTCAGCAGATCATAACCTTTCCCCGGAACCTCACATAGCCTGCTTTATATGCAATATCACAATTATATATAAATGAAGAATACGGGGGTTACAGGACACTCCAAGGTATAGAATGTCACAGCAGTCAGTTAAGGTGTCAAGAAACTTTATCTCTGCCTCCCGTCCTGAGGTGACATGTATCCAGTCAATACGGGGATAGTTGAAATCCCCCATTATTGTTGATTTTCTTATTTTTATAGCCACTCTAATGTCCCATAGCATTTCACAGTCACTATCACCATCCTGGTCAGATGGTCAGTAGTATATCCCTACTGCCATATGTTTATTATTAGAGCATGGAATTACTATCCATAGAGATTCTATGGTAGAGTTTGATTCATCTAAGATTTTTACTTTATTTGATTCTATGCTTTCTTTCGCATATAGTAACACTCCCCCACAAGCACGACCTGTTCTGTCCTCTGATATATTTTGTACCCTATTACTGTGATCATAAGAATGGCCATACTGGATCAGACCAAGGGTCCATCCAGCCCAGCATCCTGTCTACCGACAATGGCCAATGCCAGGTGCCCCAGGGGGAGTGAACCTAACAGGTAATGATCTAGTGATCTCTCTCCTGCCATCCATCTCCACCCTCTGACAAACAGAGGCTAGGGACACCATTCCTTACCCATCCTGGCTAATAGCCATTAATGGACTTAACCTCCATGAATTTATCCAGTTCTCTTTTAAACCCGGTTATAGTCTTAGTCTTCACAACCTCCTCAGGCAAGGAGTTCCACAGGTTGACTGTGTGCTGTGTGAAGAAAAACTTCCTTTTATTTGTTTTAAACCTGCTACCCATTAATTTCATTTGGTGGTTCTTATATTATGGGAACAAGTATATAACTTTTCCTTATTCACTTTATCCACACCACTCATGATTTTATAGACTTCTATCATATCCCCCCTTAGTCTCCTCTTTTCCAAGCTGAAAAGTCCTAGCCTCTTTAATCTCTCCGCATATGGGACCCGTTTCAAACCCCTACTCATTCGTTACCCTTCTCTGAACCTTTTCTAATGCCAGTGTATTATGAGATGAGACCACCACACCTGTACGCAGCATTCAAGATGTGGGCGTACCATGAATTTATACAAGGGCAATAAGATATTCTCCATCTTATTCTCTATCCCTTTTGTCCCATTGATTATCCTCATTCCACCAAGTTTCTGTGATACCTATTATATCAATATCCTCATTTAATATGAGGCACTCTAGTTCACCCATCTTATTAAGACTTCTAGCATTTGTATATAAGCACATACAAACTTTTCAGCTGTCTGCCATTACCTGATGTAATTGAATGGGCCTCTTTCATTTGACTGTTTCTTATCAGAGCCTACCCATATTTATCACCTTCCATCATCTCCTCTTTACTAGGACATAGAGAATCTCCATTAATAGATCTTCCCCTAGGGGATGCCTCTGTCCAAACCACGTGCTCCTCTGCACCTGTCAGCTTTCCCCCAGCCCTTAGTTTAAAAACTTTGAATTATGAGTTTTTAAATGATACCTCACAAAGCATACGTTGTACAAAATTTATCGTAATCTTGTAAAAGGGAACATATGGGTACAGACTGTCTCAGAGCTTTCTTTAGAAAGTGATCGAACTAAAGGGAGCTAGCTGGGATGAGAGAGAGAATGGAGGTATCTAAGTTTGCAAGTCTCATTAGCATCCCACTGCTTTATATCATGTGGGTGCTTCTGCGAGGGTGGGGAAGAGGGACCCGGCCCAAGTATCCGCTCAGCTGTTCCTGGCAGCCTTTCCACAGGGCCCAAGCAAGGGGCTAGTTAAACGTGCACATACACAAATCCATTTATAGCAGGAGTCCAGGCTCAGGTGAGGGAGTGGTGGAGGGGATTGGTAAGTATTTGAATGAAAAAAAGGAAGTTGGGGAAGCATGACCCACAAAGGGGAAGTGTAAACAGCAATGGCTTTTCAGAAGTGGTAACTTAGGACTGGGATGGGAAGTGCAACAGGGCAGTTGATCCCACATTCACTTCAAAAGCCACCACACATTCATTAAATTAAAATATTTTAAACCCTCCTTCTGCCACTTCCCACTCAGATATAGAACTCTTTCCTACCTGACATATGGAAAGCACAAATGTGCTTACTATATGGGATTATCAATGGTAGATCTGTTGTTGTTTATATATTAGAATTGGGAAGTTGACAGATCAAGCTCAAAGGGATTGTGAGGATGGAGAGAGAAATCCAAAGCTGCATCTATAAAGGCAGTTGGTGGGAGGTCAGAGCTCAGGACTGGAATCAGCCCATATGCAGGCACAAATGCACTGGTACAGCAGCCGAAGCCCAGAGATCACACAGTAAGAATGGGCCATGTCACACTGAGCAGAGGTAGGAGGAGTTCTCCTGCCCCCATTACCAGTAGCACCAGGATACCACGGATGGGATTTGAAGCGGAGCACTGACATTTCATGTTGATGTTTTTGTTGCCATTATTTTGTACTGTAGGCAGCAGGTTGTTTTAAAATATTTTGCTGACACACAAAAGTAACCCCACATGCTTGCACACAGCCCTAGCTCTTTTATGTGCATTTTCCACAAACTTCTCAATGCCTTCTCAACCATCAGCCCCTAACACTAAAATAGCAGCAAAGCATGTTGTGGGCCTCGCAGGAGATCCCACTCAACAGCAGGCCACAGAACCGCTGCTAATATTGCACCTCTGATGAGGGCTCAGCTTCTTTACTCTGCACACCCATAATGAGTAGCGATCCACTGGAGTCCTAGCAGCACACAGGGATACCCCACTGCAGTGCTTCACAGGGTAAGAGGAGGAGAAATACTGACCTGCCTCGCAGAGGGGAGACACCCCAAGACATAGTTACAAGAAGCACAACAGACACAACAGATCATTCCATCTCTATGGCCATTTTTCTTAGTACACAACAGAGCACCGCAGAAGGTGAAATGCTGTCTAAACTACAGCTGAAGGGGGGTTTGTTCTGGCATGCATTAAGTGTATCTTCTTTT
Organism: Caretta caretta; assembly: GCF_965140235.1. NCBI lineage: Eukaryota > Metazoa > Chordata > Testudines > Cheloniidae > Caretta > Caretta caretta. Next base: position 1,379,329 of record NC_134223.1, read on the forward strand.
GATACAGAAACACCTCTGTCATGAAAGACAATTGCTTTATCAGTTATTTTCACTTCTGCAGAAGAAAAGCTACCAAAGTTTACACTACACAAAGAAGTCTTCTTGAGCCATTAACTTGGTACGCGATAGTCACAAGACCTAGAGTGAGGAAAGACTGGTTTTACTGATGTTTTTATGGTTTCTCAAACGTCACTACATGAAAAACCAGTCATTCTGGTATAGTAGTTTCTGGATATGGAGTTTGATTTGTGTATGTGAAGGCCCATATTTAATCATAAACCTAAGCTGGAGCTGACTCGCCTTCTGGATTCACTCAGCGTGGATTCTTTCACAACTATGAAGTATTTAGTACTACAGGAATGTTTCTGTAACCGTTTTAGACTGTGCCTCCTTAACTACGCCTCTGCAATACAACTAACAGTAGATGAGATCCATATGCCTAAGTATCTGAACAAGATTATTCAATTTAAGCTGCTGTCTCTGATATTAATTTGGGAACAGTGAATAGACAACCATGAGAAAATCAACTGGGACTGCGCTTAAGTGTTTACACATATAGTGTTTCTTACTAGAGGAATCTGTACTATTGTTCTGCTACAGTTTAAATATTCTGAGACCCACGTGAAATTTGGTTTTTTTACTCAACTTTCCTCCTGGCTTTATTTTAGTAATCTATTGTTCCTGCCATCAAACAGTCAACTACCCAACGACTTTATGGCACATTCAACTCATGGAAAAAAGTTTCAAACTGTGGAATTCTCAGAAATACTAGAAAAAGACGACAAATTTTACAGAAGATACCTGAACCGATCAATGTAAAAAATGCTTTATGCAATACATTAAAATATGAGAAGATAGACCATGTGTATGTACTTTAATAAGGCTTCCACAGCTCAAATGACAATTTTAGTCCAATATGTTTGCAAATACAGACAAAACAGTTAATGTGCCTTTGATCACATCTTGTACCTGTTTCCCTTGCAAAGCTGTAAGATATAGCAATACCAAGGCCATTAGGTACATCTATACATCACATCTGTAATTGTGTCTACTTATACATCATGGTTTACAGTTCTTCCCTGTGAAGTTTAAGAGACTTAGTTTTGGAACATTGTGATCTCAAGGAAGAGACTCTAGTAACAAAAAAACAAAAATAAAAAACAACCCCCCGCCTCCCCCCCCAAAACCAGCAAATTGAAAAAAATATCAAATTTCCAGGGGCTATGTACATGAGTGAGTGCTTCAGTCTAAAAAGAAGAATAAAATCTCTTTCAGGCAAACAAGCCTGTTTTCAAGGGAAGTAGAGTTGCTTAATCAAGCACTAACAATAGCATATTGAACTTTTACTGAAGTCTTTACCTTGGGAAAGAATAAATTGCTCAGCTGCACTGTTTCACCTCTCTAAGATCCAGCCCTTTTATTGGATCCAAATCCCGTATCTTGAAGTACAAAGCCAAGATACATTAGAAATAATCTCAGTTTTAAATCCCCTTTTCTGAATCATTTCCAAGCCATTATTTATGGCTTTACAGCTGCTCCAAATAGAATACTTTATATCAATTGTTTTGCCACTCTCACTGGTCCAGACCTGCTGCCTGAATTCCCTACCGCCTTCCCAAAATGGTTTTGGAGGAAGGGAGGGGGGGAAAGATGGATTAAAACAGTATAGAGAAAAAGAACAAAGGTTAATCATTTTATGAAGGGGAGCTATAACTATTCTGATAAAAGGTAAATTTAAAAAAGAACACTATCAAGGGCCCATGTTTTTATATACCCTCCATGCTCCACAACTGACCCCTTAAATCTGCCTGCAATGCTCATGGGAGTGTTAAATACACTAGTTTTGCTCTAAACAGCCAATTTAAAAACAATAATAAAACACTGCCGAAGCCCAAACTGAGCAAGAGGCTATTTTGCTAAGGGAGCACAGTTGAGCATGAAGCTACCAGGAAATATTTAACTTTATTATTAAGGATACCTTGACAGTGTCCTTTTAAATATTTTAGTGGTAAACTATTTCCAGCTAATATTTAATAGGGTCAGGAAGAGATCCTTTCTGGGAATTACAGATGGTTAAAAAAAAAAAAAAAATTAGTGCATTCCTGAAAACAATGAGAACAAAAGGAAAATCTCTTCACATGAAAAACGTGCCCCAAGTATGACACCTCATCCCCTTCAGTATCTCTGATTCTGATGTTCTAGTGAAGATTAATTCAATGTTCCTGAATTGATCAGTAGAGCGGAAATGGATTTCTGGCTCTTGGCAGTAGCATACTGGAGAAGATGTTATCAAAAGTTGTTAAAATAGCCAACAATTCTAAAAACACGTTTCACAGAGAAAGACCATGTGATTATTAAAGTTAGGATCATCTTCAAGTTTGAAACTGAAACTGCAAAAGGACGGGTGTGTGCTAGAGCCTCCAGACACAGCCAAGAAGGCAGTTCCTTATCCCCCTCATCTCGGTATTGAAGAGCCACTGATGGAGGCTTTCACAGGCAAGCCACAGTTTACATTTTGGGGTACATATCTGAAGTCTGAAAAAGCTAGTCATTCTTCACAATTAACACATTCTTTACTTCCATGCTGCACTGAGAGAGTAAGAGTGGATCAAAGACAGGGTGTCTGTTAGCAGGGTGATCTCTAAAGAGTTACTTTAGGGCAGATCAAGATGTTTTTGATCTACTGTAATACTATTTCTTTATGGACAGGCGACTGTGGTAGGAAATCAGAGCAAGGAAACAGCAGAGCCTCTCCCTTCCTCAGCTAGAAACTTCTGTCTGTAAACATGATGTATTGTTCCTGCTACTATACTTTTACTTTTGTTTTATTAAATATAAAATTTGAAATGCTCTCTTGAAGTCAGGATGTCCCTTCAGTGCAATCTGCTTTGACATAAGGCATTTGGGGCAGTCATTTCAGAATGGGTTTCTGCCTTCTAGAAGAGTCAAGCAACTGTTTAGTCCTATATCCACCTTTGTTTTAATGCCCTACCATGTCAAAATCCTCTTCCTTTCTGGTCATTTCTCTGCTGCCAGCGGTTATAAAAAAAAACAAACATTAGTGTCCAAGAAGACCAGTCCCTGTAAGTGAGAAAGCAACAAAGAAGATTACATGCATTCAAGATGAAATTAAGGTAGGTTCAAATAAATGAAGAAATAAGTGTCTTACCTTTAAATCCTTCTTCAGGCATACAAACTGAAAAGGAAAGATACCACATCAGAAACCTCTAATTACAGCGTGACTTCTAAGAGAAGAATCAAGTGTTTGAATTATAGCAAATTGCAAGCTTCAACAACTTTCAGGTGCTGGCTACAGGGAAATCTTGAATGCTTCTATCTTCTGCTAATTTCTCCTACCTTTCTCCTTCTGACTTCAGCTCCACAAATTAGCCTGTCTTATGCTTCACATGTTCTGTCCCAAATGCAGTACTACATGACCATAAATAATTTTTGTCAAAGCAACCAACCAGGAAAGAGTACAGTGGTAATAATGTGTTTTCACAAATAAGAATGTTTCTAGATTGTAATTATGAAATCCTCTTTACCTTGCATAACATCATCCATTGCTGCATAATCTGCAATTGGTTCATCAGCCTGTAAAACAAACCCAACAGAACTATAAAACAACATGAATACTAGAAGTTTACCAGTCCTATTAGCTAAGCAAGAGACTCTGGCAGATGTGCATTTAAACAGACTGGAGAAGAAAATATATGCTGCCAAAGAAAGAAGTTTTCCCAGGGCGGTTTGGGGGACAATAAAAAGAGGCCTGGAAGCACTTTTGAGGCTTTAGGATCTCCAGTTCAGTAATGTATCTCTGTTGAGGAAGGGCTGTTTAAGCCTGTGCTTTAGTCCCACTGAAGTCAACTAAGCATATGCCAACTGGGGCCATTGTATTTTGTTGTGCTGCATGCTTACGAAGGCATGTACATGCATAGATATGGAAGCACCTACTGTCCTTGCCCAACTGGCACCTGTTAAATTTACAAGTGCACAGGTTACTAATGACACTAGTTAAGGCATTAGTTAGCCATCACCATCAACAGCTCTTTATAGAGTTTAAGATTTTTCTTCCCTCAAAAAGGAGGACAGGAAATTAAGTATGAAAAATTATACTTCGATTATACAGTTCAGTGCTCAAAAATCTAAGTGTGAAAGTTGAGTGCACAACCTTAATTCTGCTGGCCTTGTGCTTATGCGCTACAGAACCTTTCACATTCACTACACACGTATACCTTCAGTTGTAGAAAAAACGTTAACTTCTCAGATACCGTATCTCAGACAATTAAAGACAATGCATGCATCCTAGGAGGAGAGTTCTGACTCAAATACTTAACGGTGTAATCTCAATATAGTGTTAGTGTAATTCTAAGTTTGTATCATTTCTGCTGCCAGTCAGCATTCCTTTCAGCAGACCACCACAATTCTCACGTTGTTACCTTTAATAAAACGACTGACTCTGGAATGACTCCAAGGGCGCCAAGTGTTGCAGTATCATCATTTAGTATCTTCCCATCGATCGACAAATTCTGGTCAAACGGAGCAACTGAAAATGCGTGCATGATCTGTGCCAACACAACAACACACACTGATTTTGTGCAAAAGCAAAATATGTAAGTCACACACACACCAATAATACTGTCAAAAACCATGCATCTTAGGACACCATACAAACAGAGCCACGGATTAGCATATCATTGTGGGTGCTGCTGCCCCACCCCTTCTGTGTCATCACAGAGAACCACGGAGCAGTGCTTTGCAAGAGCCCCCTTGGGCACTGCCGCCATCTGGTGCGGAAATGTGGTACTTAGAGCCTTCCTTAGCCATGAAGTGGGGAACAAGATTTGGCTGCGAGTTACCATGACAGATCTTGGAGTATTTTATAAGTTCTTACACAGGAAAATCTAAAACAATGGCAACAGCTAGGAATACAAGACATCTAGATTTACTTCCTTGTCACCATTGTGCGCTCACACACGACAGCAGAGGAGAACACTGTTTTTAGGAACAAAGGAAGTTCCTCACCTGTATTTTCAGCTCTTTCAATGTCTGGTTGGCGGAAACAAGTAGAGCCTTTTCCCCTCTGACTTTTCTGTGCCGTGTACTCCGTCTGATGCCTTGCTTTTGATAAACAACGTAGTTCTGATGGGATATCTTCTGTCGTTTCGCACCACCATTAGTCTAGGAACAAGGGTCAGAAATAAGAAGTTTGCTTACTGAATTCACTGATAATGCAAATTCTTCAACCTGCCTCTTGCCCAGGTGGCCTTGTAAATAAGCTATTTAAACAAGCGAAGCCACAAAACATTAAAGTACATCTGTGATAATCAACTGATGCACACAGGCATCAGAGAGGTTGCAAGTACTGAAGGACTTGCTCAAAGACAGCCACATTTCCATGTTTAACTTGAGGACAGCATGGAGTACAGAACCACTCTTCAACATGTGTTAAATATTTAATATTGTAGTAACCACTTCTCTCTAAAAAAAGTACAAGGAGGAAGACACTGCCAAAATCAGGGGGTAAGACAACAGTATGCATTACCACCACTTGAAGGAAATATCTCAGTATTTCTATGGGTACCAGGAAGAGCATGCATCAGTGTTAGGACAGATGTACTAGGACTAGGAATGTTTAAGAATTCTAAGCCCAAATTTTCATAGGTTCCAAACCTATGAAAGTCCTCTAGGTTCCAAGTTTCTTTTAAAGAAGGTAAGTTAAGTAAGGTAATATAATTTATTGGATCAACTTCGGCTGGTGAAAGGTACAAACTTTCAAATTACACAGAACTCTTCTTCACTTACCTAGTGCCTCATATACTGGGACCAACATGGCTATACTACTTTTAAAGATGACTTAATATCCACCATTTTTGTGGGGTTCACAAAAACTACATGTTCAGTAATTTAATAAAACCTTGAACTTGGAGAACACCTTCTATCAGAACTTTAAAATGTGCTTTACATTTAATACATTTTCACAATACCCCGTAAGATGTACTAACAAGGAAACTAATCAAAACAATATTAGCTCCACAACCATATTAGACACATAGGAGCAAAGAACAATTGATTTGTCAAATGGAACAAAAGGGTAAGGAAATTTTAAGAACATAAGAATGGCCACACTGGATCAGACCAAAGGTCCATCCAGCTCAGTATCCTGTCTACTGACAGTGGCCAATGCCAGGCGCCCCAGAGGGAGTGAACCTAACAGGTAATGATCTAGTGATCTCTCTCCTGCCATCCACCTCCACCCTCTGACAAACAGAGACTAGGGACACCATTCCTTACCCATCCTGGCTAATAGCCATTAATAGACTTAATTGCCATGATTTTAATTTTAAGAAGGTATTACAACAATAAGCTTAAAATAAAGAAGCTTATATATTTCTGGTTTCAACTGCTAACAGTAAATATAAGAAGATTCCTGTATTGTCAGAGTTGGACACTTTGCTATCTAGAGGGAAACTCAAAATTGCAAACCTTGCAGCGTTTTAGATCTTTACCTGGTTAAAATCTGGATCCTGTTCCCCTTCTGGTTTGGCTTCTTCCCTTTCCTCTTCAGCTTCTGAACTGCTCACATTCAGTTCTGGAGCAGCTTCCTTCATTACCTGAAGTTACACAAATCACACACTGTGTAACTCTGTTCCAACAGCACAAACTCAGATTGTCCCAGCGCTTTTAGCAAGTTCCTTACAGAGCGTTTTTAAAGGTGCTACCTTAATATAATGAGCTTAAATAGGGCACAAGGACAAGTGACCACAGTGGATAAAACGCCAACTGCCCTAACCCAGGCAGATACTTGGAGTGCATGAACCTAGGAGATACCAAGAGACAAGGCTCTAGTTTAACACACATATAGCTTGTAAATGATCTTTTAACAGATTCTGGATGCTGGCTAAAATGGGAGAAACCATTGCAGGGATCTACTGCTTCCTGTAGCTCAGGAACTCTTTCCCTTTCTAGACAAAGGGAAAGTCTTTGGGGCTGGATTCTTTCCCCTTCAGCCAGCTCTCTCTCTGACCTGAACTCAGTGTGTTGAGAGAGCTGTAACGAAGAGAAACTAATATTCTCCATAAATGACACATACAGGTCAGTCGTGTGGTTGTATTTAGCAGATGGACAGAAGTGCTCATTAGTGATTTATTGGTCTGTCTGCAGTTAATTTGTAAGTAAGCTACAGATAAACAATTTATACATATCTATCCCTATGTTACTTCATGATAAATGAACCTACCCTACACTAATGTACGTATTTACACTTGTGCTAGGCTCCTCAGATAGCGTCGGAGACTGGAATTTTCAAGGGAAAATATGGAAGTTACACATACTCCCACCTGAATGCCTCAGAGCATGCTAACCTATCTAGGTGTATGCTTGTCCATACATGTATTTTGCGATTGAAGAAACCAGCACATCTTCTAAACACTGAGCATGATTTGCAGCATTCTCAAAGTTATTAGCAGTTTATCAAAGTTCTCACGTTTACAGAATATACAACAGTGGCTGCCAGGTGAAGAGACAAATTGCCCATCTTTCACCCTAAGTTTAGGGTGAATGTATATCTTTTACTAAATCTCTACTAGTTACTGCTAAGTAGCTATATCTGCCATGAACTGAAGGCAAGTGCAGTGACAAATAAAGCTTAATTGATTTATGAAGCCAAATAAATGTGTTGCAGAAAGTTATCAGTTAAAATACGCACTGTTTAGTGAGCAGTCATTCCCAGGAACACATAAGAACATAAGAATGGCCATACTGGGTCAGACCAAAGGTCCATCCAGCACAGTATCCTGAGTGGGTGGGTGAGATTCTGTGGCCTGCATTGTGCAGGAGGTCAGACTAGGTGATCATAATGGTCCCTTCTGACCTTATATCTATAAATCTACTGACAGTGGCCAATGCCAGGTGCCCCAGAGGGAGTGAACTTAACAGTAATGCTCTAGTGATCTCTCTCCTGCCATCCATCTCCACCCTCTGACAAACAGAGGCTAGGGACACCATTCCTTACCCATCCTGGCTAATAGCCATTAATGGACTTAACCTCCATGAATTTATCAAGTTCTCTTTTAAACCCTCTTATAGTCCTAGCTTTCACAACCTCCTCAGGCAAGGAGTTCCACAGGTTGACTGTGTGCTGAGTGAAGAAGAACTTCCTTTTATTTGTTTTAAACCTGCTACCCATTAATTTAATTTGGTGACCCCTAGTTCTTATATTATGGGAACAAGTAAATAACTTTTCCTTATTCACTTTCTCCACACCACTCATGATTTTATAGACCTCTATCATATCTCCCCTTAGTCTCCTCTTTTCCAAGCTGAAAAGTCCTAGCCTCTTTAATCTCGCCTCATATGGGACCCGTTCCAAACCCCTACTCATTTTAGTTGCCCTTTTCTGACCCTTTTCTAAGGTTCTTGCTCATTAACATCTGGTCACGACACCACATGTTAATGGCCAGTAACAACATTTTGGGACTACTGATTTTTCTCAGTGTAGGACGGTTTGATACATGTGATGATATACAAGAGCATTTAAAAAAAACTTTCCTGAGTAGAGGGCCAGTTGATTAAAAATTTCATCTAGAAATAATTTGCAATAATAATTTGAAATAATTTGTAGGTCCCACCAGTTCTACCTACATGCAGATTCTACTCTAGTACTCAAAATCTGCTCATCTCTGCAGAGACAGAGCAAATTTCTGTGCGTGAGAACTATGACTTTCAGCAACTCGCAAGCCAGCTGCTTCTGTTAACTCTTATACTCATCATGTAAAGCTCGATTATTAGGGCATGCATCCGATGAAGTGGGTTTTAGCCCACGAAAGCTTATGCCCTAATAAATTGGTTAGTCTCTAAGGTGCCACATGTACTCCTCGTTCTTTTTGCTGATACAGACTAACACGGCTGCCACCCTGAAACCTGTCAAGTATTATTGACTTCACTGGGCACTGAGGGTGCTCAGCACCCTTCAGAAGGCAGAGTCCCTCCCAGAATCTGGCCCTGACCCAAAAGAAAACAATTCTTACTGTTCCATTTATTTTCCTCTGAAACTGACAGCAGAGGGGATAAAATGAACAACAGCTATTTCACCTTCTTCGCCCACACGGGCTAGCTTGTACACTTACAGCTACTAGTGTAACCCCCACACGGCTCCTGGAACAGTGGACTGAGCCTCTCAGTGTTTCTTAATGACTGGTCCGCATACGGGCAGACCCCGAGATCTCCCTGACACAGTTTAGGAAGGCAGCAAGCCAGTCTCTGGTATCAAAAAGGCTGAGAAACACTGCTCTAGAGGGTCCTACCCTATGGACTACATTTAACAATAATGGCTACCAGAGCCCTATGACATCATTTCCCAGCATGCCTGACTGCAGGCATGGAGACAGAATGCACTAGAAACTCCTACTGAGGTCAAAAGGGAGGCTTCTGCATGGGGTGATCTGGACAGGCAATGTACTGGGGCTGCTTAGGGAGTCTCTGATTAACCCCCCTCCACAAAACAGAGCCTTTGATCTGCTGTGGGATTCAGTGCATAGGTCAGGCAGCTCCAGCCCTACAGAGACCAGTGTCCAAAGTGGCAGAGATACGACCTGACACCACTGACTGAGCCAACTGAGACCTCCATAGGACTCCCGATCAGGGAGCCAGCAGAGGACCCTGCCCCACAATACGATGATACAATAAAAGGGCACCCTCCTAAGTTGGCCAAAGCTCACAGCACTGCAGCATTTATCTCTGGATTAATTCCCAGCATAGATTCTACCTGGGCAGGTGCCATGGAAGGAGCTGGGGGTTAGGAAGAGTTGAGTGTGTTGGGAGGCAGGAAATGGTTGGTTCTGGTCAGCATTTTTTAATTAATCCTAACTCTTTCCTTCCCCAGATCTAATTTTCCTATTCTCAGCAAAATCCTCTTTGTTATTTTGGGGTTTGTCATTCCTTTGCTGGGGTTTTTGTTTATATACTTTATTGTATCTTGTGTACTGGGTTTTATACTCCTTGCAAGCAGGGGTAGAATTATTCATTTTCCCAAGAGACAGCACCTCTTGGTCTCAGGCACAGTGAGAAGTCACCAAGCATCCCAAAAAGGAACTCAGGACCCAAACCCAGGTGAGGAGAGGGGAGAGGCCTCTCCACGCTGCTAGCACCAGAGAAGACGCTTGAAAGACACACCTTGAGAGAAAGGTTACTCTACTTAGGCCTAACATGCTTTAGTAGAGACAAACTAGCCAGTAACTCTTATAAAAATAGAATAAAATGTCACAAACTGAACATAATACACTGTGCAGCCACTTCACAAAAGCCTGAGTTCACAAATCTCCTGACAGCTGAAAAGTTAAATATGTTTCAGGGACATGTCGGTAGGCAACTGTTTGCCTTTCCCAGCACTATCACTCCCCTTGAATCCTCAAACCACCACACTCCCACTCTGAACAGCATGACGACGCAGGGCTACATTTACCCCAACTCATGGGCTGATGGGCACCAGGAAAATCTGTCCCTCCTATCCACTGTGCCCTCTGAAAAACTCCTAGTACAACAAAATCCTGTGACCATCCCACACGAAAGCGCCTCTATACTATCAGCTGGTTCTTGTCAGCTTATCTGAGGAGTTTTCCTATGAGGAGTCTTGGTTTCTCACCCAGAACTACAGAGCATTAAAATACAACTAAAAGAAGACTGGAGGCTTACTGTAAGAACCATCAGATACTTGTAAAGCAAGTTCTAGGGCCATTATTTACCCTGTAAAATGCTGTTTAGATTTTTGGTAAAGTAAATTTACAACCTAACCTTGTGTCTGATTTTTAAAAAGCATCTTAACTCACCAGTAGCGAGTCATTACACAAAGTAGAACTAGTTCCCCATGCTTATTTTTTTTCCCCCTACTGGTCCTCACACCTTCTTGTCAACTGCTGGAAATGGCCCATCCTGATTATCACGGCAAAAGGTTTTTTTCCCTCCTGCCGGTAATAGCTCACCTTAACTGATCCCTCTCGTTATAGTGGATATGGCAACACCCATTCTTTCATGTTCTCTCTCTCTCTCTGTGTACGTGTGTGTGTACGTGTATGTATGTGTGTACGTGTACACACCCACCCACCTTCCTACTGTATTTTCCACTGCATGCATCCGATGAAGTGGGTTTTAGCCCACGAAAGCTTATGGTCAAATAAATTTGTTAGTCTCTAAGGTGCCACAAGTACTCCTCATTCTCTCTGCTGAAGAGGTATCCTCAACATAGCAGCAGTCACTGAGAGGCCCATTTGTAGAATAGAGGCACAGAAACAATGCTGAGTAATTTCTCATGCAGCACGGGCACTCTCTTTGCCAGTATATATTATTTGATAACTATTTTTATAGCTATCTTGGCTACCACTCAGTACAGTTTACCTTTAACAAAATTCAGTGAAGATTAGTAGTGAGAGATCAGTACCTTTTTATTATCCACCACTTTATGTACATAGATGGTGGCCTGGGTGTACTCACGCAGGTCCCTCTGCTGCTGGCATAACAATCCTTCTCTGCATTCTGGACACAGCTCTAGAAGGATAAAAAGGAAAGCATGGTTAAAATGCCAACAGATATTTTGGTGACAGTGACATTACACAAGGGACCACTACAAATATTCGCCACCTTCATGATTAAATCAAGAATGGCTTACACAATGGGGGTACATTCTCCGAACTCTGGATTTACTCTATAGCTGTTACTGAGAAACTGGCATCTATCTTTTCCACTCCTCCCTTAAGTTCTGACCATTTATGCTAAAATGGCAGGTCCCTCTCCAAACCCCACAAGGGAGCCAGTATCAGTCGAAAAAGCTATTCTGCAGACACTGGTGAAGATAAGACTCACTTACTGGGCTCAGAATCGAAAAGCGTGCTCTCCGGGCTCATCTCAGCAGTTTGCATTCTGATGATTTTGATAATGTGATCCACAACAAATAGTTTTTGTATTGCCTCCCACTCACTGGGCCATATTAGAGCTATACTGTGCAAAGAAACACAACATGCTTCATGACATAGAAAAACCAAACCAGAAGTATTCAATTACAGCTGTGTAGCTTAGTCATCATTAAAGGAAACACTGTGCACAAGCCTTACAAGTGCACTGGGCTCTAGGTTTCAGAACCTTTTAAATGTTAAGAACAGTCTCTCTAACTCCTAAAGCAAAACTATGCAGGGAGGAAGGACTGAAATGGAAGAAAAAGTACGAAAGTGGAAGATGTGTTACATTTACTCTGTGCCATTGAAGAAGCAATTCCACAAAGCATGAAATCCATTGATGGTATCTGATACTTTGAAGACAAGTCTTGTGGAAATCAACTTTGAGAAGACCTGTGTCCATTCTGATCGTAAAGGTAAGGAAGTGAGTTTCCAATGTCAAATAATAGTCAGGTTTCAGAGTAGCAGCCGTGTTAGTCAGTTTCACTTGAGCTCATTCAATTCCTAATAATAAATTCTACTTTACTGATCATATTTCTTTCTCCAAAGCTAGCCTGCTTCTGCAGAACACTTATCACTGAACATGTATGGTACTTTCTGCATGAAGATCCATCTAAAGGTGTAAACGGGTTTTCACATCAAGGTCATTCAAAAACAGAGACATCTCCCAGGAAAATGTTACAGTTACAGAGATCAACAGTACTGTCCTCACGGGTCATTTGATTTACATATTCCTGGAGACGGGGAGAGAAATACCTGACAAAAGGAAGACAAGAGAACAGAAGAAACTCACAGTTTAGAGTCTTCTTTGGTCATGGAAGCAAATGTGAACATGAGGCCCCCATGTGGGCAGAGAAGAGCACTGTTTCCTACTGATGATACAGGACTGCATCTTGTAGGCCTCCTGCTCAAAACAGGAGAAGAGAAAACAAATGTGTACTTAGGATGGTTAGACAGAGCTGAGTGAATTTTTTTTGGCAGATAAGTAAATTTACCAAAAAAATATACATATATGGGCATGGAAACTACTCATGAATGTGGGTCAAATCTGGCAAATTATTTCAGCTGAAAACAACCTGCGTTTTTTTTTTTTAAAAACATCTGAATGTTTTGAATCGACATTGTTTTGAAAAGGCTGATTTGAATCAACATTCAAAATGTTCTTTTGTTTGATCCAAACAATTTTAATTTTGGTTTTTCATTTTGGTGAGAAAAACTGATTAAAAACTAGCATAATTTGGGGGAATTTTTCACTGAGCTCTAGTTAGACATCACAGGGTTATGCTATTTCCTTAACAAGAAATCAAAAGTCAGCAAATAGCAATGAGAAGAGAGATAAGTAGAGTATTTAAATTTGTGATTTTACAGAAAAGTAGCCAAAATTCAGAAGTATTAGATTGCTAGGCTCAGGGAATCAGATATTGGGGGTTTTTGATCTTGGGATGTTACTTATATCTAGCATTGCAGGGAGGATTTTCATCTCCTATTAATGACAGACTACAGAAGCAGGACGGAGTTATGTCCTTTGACCAGGATATAACTTTAGTCATGAGAAACTAATCAATATGGTATCTAACCTGACCAGCTGTTTCTCAGAACCTGTAATAACCAATACCGGCTTAACAATCCCAGTGCTTCCTTATTTCCACAAGGCCAGTCACTACACAGCAAGATATTTTAATTTTAGCATAATTCTACACTGCACTATACAAACTTCATTCAGAAGTCAAATCACTACATATAAAACTAAAAGGAATAAAGGGAGTTCAGTGAAGATTTAAAATATGAACCAATTTACCTTACAAATTTCCTCCATTCTTCTACAAAAAACTGTGATACAATGTAGAGCTCATCTGTCTCCTGGAAAAACAGACTTCATTTAAATTAACCTAACAATGGAGATAGAAAAAACCTAAGTTTTCACTGTCTTTGTTACACCTGACAGGTTGTTTCAGAATAGCAGCCGTGTTAGTCTGTATCCACAAAAAGAACAGGAGGACTTGTGGCACCTTAGAGACTAACCAATTTATTTGAGCATAAGCTTTCGTGAGCTACAGCGCACTTCATCGGATGCTGTAGCTCACGAAAGCTTATGCTCAAATAAATTGGTTAGTCTCTAAGGTGCCACAAGTCCTCCTGTTCTTTTTGTTATACCTGTTCCCTTTCAAGATCCTAACATTCTTCACAATAACTCCATTCAAGTGTGACTTCTGAAAGCCAACTACAATAATTTGAGATCAAGTACCAAGAACATAGTACACAGTGAACCCTTGTGTTACTGCTTATATTACATTAGAAAGCTAATTCAGTTTTGTACCAATTATCTTCAATCCATTGTATAAATCATTTCTACTAAACTCCAGCAAGTCTTATGGCACACACAGCCTGTGATTAACCAGCAGAGCATATTATACTAACTGCAGAGTTGCAGACTTTGCTGCTTCGATGGGCAGATCTCATTGCACACAAAAGGGGCTACTGGCATTCTTCCATTCCACACCCCCGAGTTCCCTGTGTGCCAGCCTCACATCCCCGTTATTTCAGGGACTTCCTATAACCCCCGCCCCAACACACATGCCAAGGGCATTGTGTCCCTTCTCTCTCCCCTCTGCCCATACCAGGATCCTCCATTCTCTCTGCCCCATGCCATTGTGTATCCCCCATGCCATTATCCTCCATTTTCTCCTTCGGGGCTGTACATCCCCACTCCTCTGGCCCCTCATGCCAGAGCCCCCTATTCTCCCTCCATCCCAGGGGCTCTGTGTGCATCCCTATTTCCTCCACCATTCTTAAGTCATTCAGGGCATCAACATGTTGAACTCTATTGGGAGGAGGGGCAGAGCTGGGATGGACTTATGCAGCAATGTTGTAATGTCAGCCATGAACTGGTTCTTTGATCTACAGAAAATTACAGAGATGACTGAACTTGCTGGATATGCTAATCAGAAGCCGGGGCTGTCTCCCCCTCATTTCCCCTTTCTGGTTTTCACCAAAATCAACAGGGTTCTGCCCACTGATGCTAGAACATTCCCTGAAATTTGGAATTGATTTGATGTGGTGTTCAAAAGTTACATTCAAACAGAGAAATATCCATGTGCATAAAACACTCCTCTTGCTGCTACAATACTCCCACACACGCTCAGTGAGGTGGCAGTAAGAACAGCCTTGCTACTCCTATCATGACTGGCTCCAAGCATTCACAACCCCCTACCCTAGCTGTGACTTGTTTGCTGTTTAAAGACACTCCACCCCCTCTCTAGGGTTTTTGCCTGCTGCTGGAAGTGTATAGCAAGACAAACCCTTCCCTCCAGTAGGGTTCAGAATGGAACTCTCCAGCACTGCAGCAACAGCTAGTGCCCTAAACCCAGTCCTGTGGTGCAGAAGATTAATTAGTACCACTTCCATGTGAAACTGCTTGAAGGTGCTGCTCTTACTGCTGGCTCAGTACCATGGGAGCAGCAGGTGTAGATAACACAACTACTGTCAAGTTACTTTCTTCTACAACGTATTGAAGAGAGCAAGGACCAAATACTGCCCTCAGACAGGGGTGTACCCCTAACGACAGAAAAATAAATTTAAAATATATTCCAACAAACAAATTAGCTGATAAAGTATCACCCTAACACCAAAGAGCAAACCACTGAGGCACTAATTGTATCAGCAATTGGTTGATAAAAAGGAAATTCCTTTCTTTGGTAAATTTAAGATTTGCCTTGCAAAACAAGAACAGTGGAAACAGCTCCTCTTTTGAAAGAAAGAACAAAAAGGGCAAAAAACTTATTGGATTGTGGGCTGCCATTTCTGCTCTCACTTCTTCCCCCTGAGCTGAGCTGTTCTAGCCTGCTCTCGCACATGGCCCCAAATACCTTTCCCCATCCAGACATACACAAACATTTCCCCTTTTGAAAGCTAGAGCCACATAGGATGCGGGAGGAAAGAGGGACGATGACAGGAGGGGGAAGAGGAGCAGGAGTAGCAGCTAGGTTACTGTGACAGATGATCTGGATGGTTGACAAGATCATCTGGAGAAAGCAGGCAGGGTCAAGAAGTAGTGGATGTGGAAGCAAAAGGTAGGGGAACAAGACCCAGGCAGGAGGCCTGGAGATGCGGGGGAAGGGGGGTGGGGAAGAGAGGAAGGACACTAAGAAACTAGCTGGGATTCAAGATTAGGCTGAAAGAGAGGTTCACTGATGTTTGAGTGACATTTGGATGGAAGGGGAAAAACACTAAATTTCTCTTTGATCAAGTATCAGCCTCCATGCAGTAAGTGCAGCTCCAATGGCTAGGGTGTCAATTTAGGACTCAGGAGATCCAGGTTCAGTTCCCTGCTCTACCCCAGACACCCCTGAGCACATCTTGCAGGCACAGGGAGACTCAGTTTCCTATCTATACAATGGGGATAATGGCCTTGCTCAGCCTCGCACAGGGGTTGGGAGAATAAATACATTCAAGTTTGTGAGGTACTCAAGACACTGCAGAAAGAGGGCACGGTCAATATCTAGGAGAGACAGACGGTACCTGAGGAAGTTTACTTCAACTAATATTTGCTATTCTTTTTCATTTTAAAGGACATTCTCATGAAAGATACACACTTCTACAAATGCCAGTCAAAAGAGCACCCTGGAGTTCTTTATCCTCAGCAAGTTTGCAGATGACACTAAACTGGGAGGAGTGGTAGATACGCTGGATACAGAGGGACCTAGACAAAGTAGAGGATTGGGCCAAAAGAAATCTGATGAGGTTCAACAAGGACAAGTGCACTTAGGATAGAAGAATCCCATGCACCGCTACAGACTAGGGATCAAATGGCTAGGCAGCAGTTCTGCAGAAAAGGACCTAGGGGTTACAGTGGACGAGAAGCTGGCTATGTGTCAACAGTGTACCCTTGTTGCCAAGAAGGCCAATGGCATTTTGGGCTGTATGAGTACGGGCATTGCCAGCAGATCGAGGGACATGATCGTTTCCCTCTATTCAACATTGGTGAGGCCTCATCTGCAGTCCTGTGTCCAGTTTTGGGCCCCACACTACAAGAAGGATGTGGAAAAATTGGAAAGCGTCCAGCGGAGGGCAACAAAAATGATTAAGGGACTGGAACACATGACTTATGAGGAGAGGCTGAGGAAACTGGGATTGTTTAGTCTGCGGAAGAGAAGAATGAGGGGGGATTTGATAGCTGCTTTCAACTACCTGAAAGGGGGTTCCAAAGAGGATGGATCTAGACTGTTCTCTGTGGTAGCAGATGACAGAACAAGGAGCAATGGTCTCAAGTTACAGTGGGGGAGGTTTAAAAGTTGGATATTAGGAAAAACTTTTTCACTGGGAGAGTGGTGAAGCACTGGAATGCGTTACCTAGGGAGGTGGTGGAATCTCCTTCCTTTGAACTTTTTAAGGTCTGGCTTGACAAAGCCCTGACTGGGATGATTTAGTTGGGGCGTGGTCCTGATTTGAGCAGGGGGTTGGACTAGATGACCTCCTGAGGTCCTTTCCAACCCTGATATTCTACGATTCTATGATTCAAAGAGAGTACCCAAGTCAGCACTTAAAGGATTTGTAAGGAACATTTTTTCAATAAGCTTTACACCATGTTTGCATGGTCTATTTTGCTCAAGGATTACACACACAAATTTCCCTCTAATAGATCAGAATTTTACATTCTATTGTCAAGTGCAAGAGTACACTAATAGCCTTTTCCCAGATCTGGGAAAAGGCTATCAACTTTTCCTAGTCTTTGTACCTGAGGCCAGCTCCCAAGACACGGTCTGCATTTGTCTTGGAACAGGTTCTGGAGAGCAGTCTTCTGCTCACTTGCCATCATCTTATGCAGGGCTTCGTTTTCCTCTCCTTCTCTTTCCAGAATCTGTGTGAAAACAGAGAATCCTTTTTGCCGCTTGTGTTTGTTTTCAAAGGTGCTATTAAAAAGGTAAAAGCAGATTTTTTTCCTCCCATACATTTTAAGCAAGGGGAACGCCAACATGAAAGCTAAAGCTACCACCATACATAAACTGTCAAAAGTCTTACAAAGTCATCAGATATTCAGATACCTTGCACTGGGAACAACACTCTTTGCTATTTGGAAATTCTGGAGCCTTTGGAAAATATTGCTTGAGCTTTTTCCAGGCTTCTTTAGAAACAACCCTCCTTTCATTTTCTGATATGCATAGGTCACCTGCATGGAGAAATGCAAGAGATCATTTTTGTTCGGCACATACTCAGCAAAAGTTTCACAGCACTAAAACAGATTTAAGAGATTACTTGTATGAATACAGAAGTAGATTTTACACCCTTATAATCTGACACCTGTGTCAGCACTAGAATAAAAAAAGAATTTATACAGAAGAGTCACCTTCAGCCTCTATTTCTACCCCATCAATGATTAAGTTTCCTCCTGGAGGTAGGATTTTAGTGCTTACTCACAGCAACAGTATGTTTTAAGAATTATAGCTAATTATTTTAAAAGCTAACCCAATACATTCTTAAATACAGCATTCCTATTTAAAAACAGAAAGATCTTAATCTACCATGATTGCCCTTTGGATTTATAAAACCATGTGCCTGAGCAATAGGCACAGGAACTATGGGTGCTGCAGCACCCCCAGATTTTACGCGGTCCTCCCAGCTCCCTTACACCAGCCTAGGCCTCCTTACCCCCATCTGGGTCGCCGCCTCCTGGAGACATGGCCCTGCTCCTGGTCCCAGCTCTGGGAGGGGGAGCGTGGACAGGGTAAGGGGGCTGGATTTCAGCTCCTCCACTATTAAAAATGTTCCAGCACCACTGGCCTGAGCCACAGATTCAAATGCAACAAAAGGAAAGGAAAGACAGAAATCCATGGAATAGGAAGAGAAATTAAGGGCAAGAACAGAACCAGGACAGAGGATACAAACACACAAGGGCTAATCTTTTCCCCACTCATGGGTGCCTCAAATTAGGCACCTAGAACCTAAAAAAGTGGTTTGATTTTCAAAGCTGCTGAGCACCCCACAATTTGTATTGACTTGAAAATGAAGGTGTATGTGCTACACCTCTGGAAAAATAAGGCTACAATGATTTATTTGCCTAAATATGGCTTTACGTGCCTAATTTCAGGCACTGAAAATTCTGTCCAAGATGTTCTCCCCATACATCCTCCCACCACCCTTCTGAAAGCGTTATGGAATTTAAAATGCCACATTTCTGTAGCAATCAATTAGAATGTGAAGCTCCACAGGACACTCAAACACAGTCAGGATCCATAATTAAACATGGCAGATTCCATTTTCCATAATGCCCATCTTGAAAAAAAGTGAACTGCACAAAATCTTTTGATCGAGAGAGTGCCTTATTACATCCAGTTGGGTGGAATTAATTGTGTGTGAGAAAAAATATGAAGTGAGGTGTACCAAATATTATTTAAAAATTATGCCAATTACTTACATATTATCGTTTATCTTGAACTATTTTTCAGGTAACTAACAAAAAAACTGACAATTAGTAAGATAACGAATTAATAGAAAGCATTTATGAGTTATCCTGGTAACAACTATGCCAAAAAGGTCAATGCGCTGCAATACAGGCATCAAATTTATGTGTTTGACTCAACATGGTGGGAAAACATAGTATTTCATATATGAGAAACTATGCTACTTCATTGCTGACAGACTGACCAAGCCATAATTTTTGCTTTACTTATAGTTGTAAAGGGGAGAGGTACAACACAACTGAGCCCTCGCTATTTAACTGCTGCTGCGTCAAAAGCTACAAGGTGTGGTAAGAATAATGCTGATACACAACCAAACGAGAATAATATTAATTTCAGTACAGAGGGTAAAGTAGTGAATGGTAAACAGCAAACAACCAAACACTGACATGGGAAAGAATGATGCTCAACTTTTAAAGTGGGTATTAACCAACAGTGGGAAGAAAAAAAAACTTGAGAAGTTGCTATACTTGACGGAGTAAAGTCTAGCTAAGAACTATTTTAAAAGTTTTTTCTTTCTTTCTATAGTCTACCCCAGCGTGAAATGGGTTTAAGTTAGCCACAAGATAGAGAAAAAAACACCAGGGAAACTCATTGGCTCTATGTATTTAGTATTAGAACAAGACTTCAGTGCCACTGACCTGTCATCTTCTCTCATTCTGACAAAGTCTGAACTCCTGCCAATTTCCCAAAGAAAAAATAGCAACACTCCATTCCTGGATTTATTACAATAAATGAAGGTCAGACTGGATTGTTTTAAAATTTTAAAATTTTGCTAATGAAACAGTTGCTAAATTTGACCAATTATTAACCTAGGTTCACCATATGGAGAAAGCAGGACTGGGATGATTTCCAGAAACCATAGAATCATAGAATATAAGGGTTGGAAGGGACCCCAGAAGGTCATCTAGTCCAACCCCCTGCTCGAAGCAGGACCAATTCCCAGTTAAATCATCCCAGCCAGGGCTTTGTCAAGCCTGACCTTAAAAACCTCTAAGGAAGGAGATTCTACCACCTCCCTAGGTAACGCATTCCAGTGTTTCACCACCCATCAGGGACATGAAAATAAGATTGTGCAAGTAATTGCTCTGACATCATAAGATTTATTAAAATAGATCAAGAAGCTATAGTGAGAGGTGGAAAATCTGATCAGAATGTATAAACGCTGTACCATCTGGAAGGCAAAGACCCTGACCATTTACTCCTGGAAAAATTGTGCACCACTGCGAAAGCACAGAATTCATGTCCCCTGAATATTTCTTTGCTTCCCTGCAGAAAAATGACTTTCTGGCAGGGAAGCAAAGGGAAGCTGTAACAGTAGTCATGCACCACTCCCCAACTGTGAATATACAGAGTTTCAGGCACCTGGAGCAGCCGGCTGAGAGATAAATCACTGCAGGTTTGGGGACATCCCAGCCAGTGGCTCTTACCCTGAGCTGGGATCAGCTGCTAGTTCCAGCTGGGCTGGAGGCAGGAGAGGATGGGAATTCCTCCTCCCCTGCAAGGACTGGCTGGGGCTGTTTCAGACCCACCCCCAGAAACCTCCCTCAGCTGCAGGAAACTCAGCATCCTCCCTTGCTTCCTGCCCCCATCGCTCCTCACTGTAGGGGGCAGGAGGCACCGTACAGGGAGCTGCTCTCCCATCCGCTCAACCCCCATGCACCTGGACCTCCCATGTCCAGACACCCCTACCAAGCCTCAACCGGTACACCCAGAACTCCCGTTCATACCTGAACCCCACCCACTGAACCTCAACCCCTGCATCTGCAGCCCCCCACACCCATACCACCCCCACTGAGCTCCCTACACTCAAACCCACCACCCTGAGCTTCCACATCCAGACCCCCATGCCACTGACCCCCAACTAGCTGCATCCAGATCCCCCCCCACCAAGCCCCACTCCCCCAGACCCCTCCACTGAGCCCCAACCACTTTCACCTGGAAGCCCCTGCAGAGTCCCATTGCACCTGGAACCCCCCATCCGGATCCCCCCATACCTAGACCCCCTCCCCC
Source organism: Caretta caretta (assembly GCF_965140235.1). NCBI lineage: Eukaryota > Metazoa > Chordata > Testudines > Cheloniidae > Caretta > Caretta caretta. The sequence continues at coordinate 1,400,741 of NC_134223.1, forward strand.
CCCACTGAGCTGTCTGTACACCCAGATTGTCCCACACAATCCTCTCACCCCACACCTGGATCCCCCGCACTGAGCCCTTCCACACTTGGATCCTGCCTGGTTGAGCCTTCCTGCCCCAGACCCGGTGCGCCTGGCGCAGAGGGGCAGGACCCCAGGGTGTATCTGGGGCAGGCCCAGGCCTTGTGCTGTGTTAGTGGTGAGGCTGCACCCGACCCTGAGTCCATGTCCCAGAGGTGGGGAGGCTGCATGGTGATCTCCCATCTTCGTACAGCCAGTGGACTGTGCTCCCCACTGCTATGCTGGAGCCTCTGCATTTATTTGACAAATAAAACTTGCAGAATTTTAAAATATTGTGCACAGAATTATTAATTTTTTTGGCACTGAATGGCCTCAGGAGTAACCATTGTCCCCCTCTCATCATCTCTGCCAACCTCCCTCAGCCTAACCTGGTAATCAGACAAAAATTATTCGACAGGGTCAGGAAACTATCGGAGAGAGAAATTATGACAATCCTCTGGAATTAGAGATGAAAAAGGTTCCTGACATATGCATGTAAGAAGATGGTAGTGGGAATTCATAAGGGAAAAACCTGTGTGATACTTTTGGATGCATGCCAGACCTAACACATCAAGCACTGGGCTTTGCAGAAAGCACCATGAAGGAAGTAGTTTCCTTCTCTGCAACATTAAGGATCTATTACAGAGAAAACAGATTAGTTGATACACTTAATTCAATGGAAAATTTTGAACGCATAAGGTGAAGAGAGCATTTTACAAGAACAGTCTGAAGTTAGCTCAGGATAATGAAACCTGAACTTTTGATGGCCCCAATATTTAATGTCATTTATTTTTTATGTGGACCAAAGTCACAGATCAATTTTTCTAGGGAAATATTTTCAAAATACTTATTTTTATGGTGTTTCATCATTCTGCTCTGCAGTTTTATATTAGCCTTGTGGGACTGTCAATTACAATGCACAACAATGAAAAAGGGTTAAAAAAGACATTTTAACCTTTCTATTTGAGAATACAGCTTTATTAATCAAAAAGCATGCATCTCTTATTAGTTTTAGTGGTGGAGCTTGCATTGTTAATTCATATTAACTGACAATAATGCATTCATTGTCCCAAACAGACCTGAAGGCCTAACTGCTACGATTACATTAGGGTAATGCTTCCAAAATGGAGCAATTATAGTCTATTAAAAGTGCCAATATTCTGCACAAAAAAGGAGACTTGAAAACTTGGATAGTAGAGGATGCAACTAACTAGCCATCACTTAATGTTATACAGCATCTCATGTTAGGCTTATAACACAGAGAACAGGTCTCAAAATACCCAGCACAGTTTGATTACAATCCTTATGTCAAGGACACCGAAATACTTACTGAGAGAAAGTATTTTTTATCCTGCACTTCCACAGTTGTCAGTACCCAATTACAGTGTCTCACTTTAACGAGTTTTTATTTTCTTAATGTACAAAAGGAAAGGGAATGGATACCATGCCACAAATAATCATGACTAAGGGTGCAAGTTTGTCATGGAGATCACTGATTCCATGACTTTCCGGGACCTCTGCAGCAGCCGGTGCAGCTGGCCTGGGGGCCACCTGAACAGCTCAGGCAGCCCCTGGGCCAGCCACACCGGCTGCTGCTGGGGCAGCCTAGAGACGCCGCACCTCCCTCCCCAGCAGCAGCAGGAGTTTGGACATGAGAGGGGCTATGGTCTGGGGAGAAGAAGAGGGTGAGGGCTCTGGGAGGTGCTCACCTCGGGAGTGAGGGAGGTTGGCAGGCTCCCTGGAAGAGGCGACATCCCTCAGCTTCGAGGCGGAGACACGGCCAGGGAGCTCTGTGCGCTGCCTCTGCCTGCAGGCACCGCCTCCACAGAGCCCATTGGCCAGGAACTGGAGTGGAGGCAGCGCGCAGAGCTGCCAGGCCGCATCTCCACCTAGGAGCTGAGGGATGTGCTACTTCTGGGGAGGCACAGAGCCGGATAGGGAGCCTGCCAGCCCCGCCAAACCCTCCCCCTCCTGGAGCCCCCCCTGAATGCCTCCGGGCTGCTGCCCCCACCTAGCACCCGCGACACGTTTCCCCCCACCCAAAATGTTTAGTCAGGGGTATATAGGACAAGTCATGGACATGTGAATTTTTGTTTACTGCCCGTGACCTGTCCATTACTTTTACTAAAAATACCTGTGACTAAAACATAGCCTTAATTATGACTGATTGCAGAGTATATTTCATCCAAAACCTCAAAGTACGTTCACAGATTTCACAGAATTTAAGTGGCCCCAGACCATGCACTTTTGTCTTATCCAACGAACAGCACCCTCCTGCAGAACAGAATCCCTCTACTTCATATTGAGGCAATAGTTCAGCACCAAAAGATCAGAGGGAAGAGCAACACCAAATGAATTACTAATAACTTTCTGCAACATCTAGGTCAGTGATTCTCAATCAAACCAAATGTGGCCCACCAAAGCTTCCTCTGTGGCCCACCAGCACACCTTCAAAAATGTTTATAATTAAATTAATAAAAAGCTATGTGATGCCTATCATTTGCCTATGACTTCCTTAGTAAGTAACTTACTGGCAGTGCTTCATTTGTAATGAAAGAGGTGTCGGGACTCAGTGCCAGCAAGCCCCTCTACAAATGAAGCACTGACTGGGCGACCAGAGAGTGGTAGCTTCCGGCTGGGTGCCCAGCTCTGAAGACAGCACAGCCGCCAGCACAAGCGCCACCTTCAGAGCTGAGCAGCCGGGGAGTGGTGGCTGCTGGCCTGCAGCCCGGAGGTGCCGGGGCCAAACTAAGCTGGATCGTAAGTTCTCGTGATTGCAACAGCTACGATTTAGCTAGGATGCCACCCATTTTTTTCCATCAGTGATGGAAATGGAGCCAAAAATGAATGCGAGGGGGAGTAACCATCAAAACTAGACAGTGAAAACTGAGCTTTTAACCCAAACTGGACAGCAGATTTTCTTCTTATGTCACCTCATTTAAATGAAAATCCTTTGCGTTTAATACGCCAAACCACTGTTTCCATCTGTACGGTCATCAGCTTCAAGCACCACTTTGAATCAAAGCACAGTAACTTCAACGTGGCCTGTCCTCCTGGCAGTGTTGCAAGATGTGACAAAATTGAAAATATGAAGTTTTTGTATCACACTTCAAATATTCTCACAACATCAACAACTATACAGGAAAAGTAACAGCTGATTTTTTTGGGATAATGTTGGTACTAGCTAAAAAGAAAAAGCCTTTCCTGGATGCCGAGCTTGTGAAAGAATGCACGCCGGAAATGGTGGAGTAGTTTTTTGACAGAGATAGAAATAAGGATGACCTTGTGAAGCAAGTTCCCCTGCCTGATTCCACAGCAGTGCGAAGATTGGAGGTAATTTATGAGAATTGTTTGTCAGCACTGATTTCCAATTTAAAAGTCTCTTGAAGTGGACAAATCTGTCAGATTTTATGACGGTATTAAGCACAAAAATTCTTGCTTGAAAATTTCACCATTAGAAATCTACACTACAGGACAGATCATTTTTGAAAAAGTAAAAAGCTTTTTTTGGGGGAAAAAAAGATTTAGATCTGCAGAAAGTAAACTTGCTTGTTACAGATGGAGGTCCCTCCATGACAGGGAAATAGAAGGTCTTTGCTCTGTAGTTTGGCAATGATACACCCCTCATTAAATACACTTCACTGCTTCATTCACCAGACTGTGCTGTGTAGAAAGTTATCTGGGGATTTGAAAAAAACGAACAAACAATGGGTATTGAGATGAGATTGGTGAACTGCATACATTTAATTTCCTGTTTGCAACATTGTCTTTTTAAATGTCTTTTTACAAGACATTTCAGACAAATACAGTGACCTGTTGCAGCACAACCAGAGAACGTCATTAAGTAGAGGGTGCGGATTAGAGAGGTTTTGTGCGATTCAAAAATAGAATTTCTTTCAAACCACAAGATCAAAAAAGCTTATGAGTTCATGGAATTTAGGGATGATGTTCCCTCTCCGTCACAGGTAGCTTTTCTGTGCAATATTATTGGTCACTTGAATTCCCTCAACTTGTAGCTCCAAGGCCATGCAAGCAGCCTTGCGAATCCTTTTGAAAAACTGTGCCTTTCAGAAGAATCTTGAAATCTTTCAGACTTAACAGGAAAGACGTTGCATTTTCCCACATTGCATGTTGTTGCTACCGATGAAAACAATGCAAGAATTCCTAAAAAAAAAAATCTCATTGAAAATTTTAAAATTCGATTGAGAGTTTTAAAATGCCAAAGGATTTGCTTTTATTTGTTCCTGATCCAATTGTTGTCTCTGCTGAAGCAAAGAACACTCTTGATTCAGGTGATGAAGGTGCATTTCAGTTAGAAACTATAAGACTCCAGAGCTCAGATGTCCTCCAAGGAAAAATTCAGAGAAGTGGGACTTTGTGATTTGTGGACTCAATATACTGACCAGTTTCAGAATAGCCAGAATCTAGCCATCTATCTTTTAACAATGTTTGGCTCAACATGCCTCTGCAAATATGGGTTTTTTTACCATTAACAGCATAAAAAAAAACCACCACCACAATCACCTTACAGGTCAGCATCTTCACCAGTGCATGTGCCTTGCCCTTATCACCTACAAACCACTTCTCACAAAGCTTGCCAGAGATCATTGATGTCACCTTCATTGCCACAAACACAGGTAACAATGTTGATTTATAAACTTTGTTAAAAGATAAAAACATTAATACTTGTTACAATTAAGATCTTTCTTGGCAGCTGGAGTTTGTTTTTTTTTTATTTTATTTTGTTAGTCTTCTGTGCAAATGGCCCACTTCTTGTCATAAAATTTTCATATCAGCCTGCGGGTAGATCTAATTGAGTATCACTGATCTAGGTTTTCTTTGTAGGTCTCCCATCAAATCTATCCCAACATCACACTAGCTCGTGAGATCTGATGCGATCACAGCTCAGGAGCAAATGATAAACATTTAAGAAAAACAAAGTAAGTCAGAAATAAACATAATTAAGCCCAGCTTATCTTGGTTTTTGCAGAAGAAATATGGAAGATCAGTCTGTAAATGGTGGGTCATCCAAATACGACATGTTCAGTTCTGTCCCCTACATTCGCACTTACCATGTGGGCAAACAAGGTCTTCATTAAAATTTAACTCCTCTTCCTCCTCCCTCTTTTCTTCATTTGACTCATCTGACCAAAAGAAAAAGTAGATTGCACAGATACTCTCTGTAGTAGAGTTTGATTCTTTGGAGGAACTGTAACAATTTGCTTCCTTTTCAAATTGCTGCAAAATTCTAACACTAGGGAAACTTCAACAACAATATATCTTTAAGTTTATTGGCCCATTTCTCCAGTACCAGGGCAGGATTATACATTACAATATATTTTGAGTGCTCTGAAGTTCATGGAGCACTCTTAAGACTATCTTCGACACGAGACTACAAAGGTAGCATTCATTATAGCTAGAACACCTGGGCTCTTTGCTACTCCCAAATAGCTCAGATCAGAATTAACAGAAAAGTTACCACCAGATCACAGTGGAGGGAACAGAAATCTTACAGGCAAAATATTAGTCAGCTCTCTGCTTTGAGGAATCTGATCCAAACCAGATGTCCCCAGTGCGGCACCACGATAGCGTCATTCAAATGAGGCCAAGAACCACTCTGCTTGGAAGGCTTCAATGTGAGTAACTTGGAGATAGGATTGTGCCTATTTCTGTTTTGGAAAGTGCCTACAACACTGTGGGCAATACCTGAAGTAATAAAAAGTAACATGTGCTTACTTTGTCAAAGGACAGTTTTTACTAGTCACTCCCATTAGCTCTGCAGGAGAAAATAAAATGGATTGCACCGAAATACAGTTGACAACTGAAGCCTGTTTTACACTTGAAAGTCAAGTCATCACAGCTACAGCACTCGGGGGGGGTGTCACACCCTTATGTGCCATAGCTATGCCAACCTAAGCTCCAGTGTGGATACAACTAGGCTGATGGAAGAATGCTTCCATCAACTTAGCAATCATTGCTCAGGGAGCTGGAGTTCCTACAGCCACAGAAAAAAACCTTCTATTGCTGTAGGAACCATCTACCTTACGCTGCCCCGGCTACAGTGCCCCGGCTGTGCTGTTGTAGCACCCATGGCCTATGTTCCAACTGCAGGACCAGATTCTACCTTCAGTTTTAACAGGGAATTAGGGATGTAAAATGTTAACCAATAAATGCCTAATCCGTTTAAAATGGGGTTTACATGCCTAATGTGCCGGGCCCACGCCCAGGGTCCTTCCTGCCGGCCCTGTGCCTGCCCCAGCCTTGGCCCCTTTCCCGTCTGGGTCTGGGCACTGGGCAGCAGCTCGGACCCCGTGTAAAATGTGGGGGTGCTGCAGCACTCCCCCGCACTCTTAGTTCCTGCACCTATGTTGTGAACTTGCTAACAGTTAAATGTTTAACCGACACAATTTTAATAGTTTAAATAGTTACTTTTTAAAAACACTATTTACACCCCCAGTGGGATTACGTAGATGTTGTGAGGGCAGAGTCTGACCTGCTGAAAACTTTCGGAAAAAAAAAATGTATTTGAAATTGCTCAAATATGGATCTAATATATGCTCCTTTGTACTATAGTAGCATCGCAGAGTTATGAACACCTCGGAAATGGAGACTGTTCGTAACTCTGAACAAAATGTTATGGCTGTTCTTTCAAAAGTTTACAACTGAATACTGACTTAATACAGCTTTGATCTTTAATATGCAGAAGAAAAATGTTCCTATCCCTTTATTATTTCAGTAGTTTATGTTGAACAGTACTGTATTTGCTTTTCGGGGGGGGGGGGGGGGGGGACGACGACTCTACTGCTGCTTGATTGTGTACTTCCAGTTCCAAATGGGATGTGTGGTTGACTGGTCAATGCATAACCCTGAGGTTCTACTGTATATATCATTCAGACCTGCTCAAAACAATCCCTACAACTAAAACAGAACTGCTAGAATGCTTAATCAATACTATAGGAACATCTGATCTATTTATCAGGTAGTGGGAGAAATAGGGTTGCTTGGTTTTAAACAGCTACCTTTGTTTTGTGCATCTCCATTCATTTTTCCATTACTCTGGTCTGCATCTTCATCTTGTTCATTTAACTGTTCCAGAGCCAACTGACGCCAACTCCGCAAGGATGACTTTCCAACCCAAAATCCATCATTACTGTATAGAAAAAAAAGACTAGCATTTACAATACAAACTGTAACAGATTTACAGTTTTGGGCTCAGAATGAGAACCGTTACAATCTTTGTCGGAACAATTCCTGTTGATGAAAGAACTCTTCATGTCCTGAAGCTTATCTGTAAGCTCAAAAGCTCATCTCTTTCACCAACAGGAGTTGGTCCAATAAAAGATATTCCCTCACCCACCTTGTTTCTCTTATATCCTGGGACCAACACAAGCTACAACACTGCAAACAATTGTTAAAATCTCATTTTAGAATATTTAAATATCACTGACAATACACTTGTGCAATGCAAACATTGGAAGGTGTCAGCACCACATACCCCTTTACTGTAATTTTCAGCAAGTTTGTGACAGTTTTATAATCTTCATTTAATTGGTTTTTCAGTCGTAGTATTCGACACCTCTCTACCACACAATCCTTGCAAAGTGCTTTAACTAGAGAAACAAAAAAAGACAACACCATGTTACAAGAACACTACTGCTACACTTCAAAACAAACCTAAGATTTCTGCAAATGCGGGCATCACCATTTGAAGGTGCTGTCAGTCAACTGGGCTTAATGTAGTTACTGACAGTGACATTTTCTACTACATATGATTTAGATGGAAATACATGGTAACAGCTGAACTGGACCAAATTTAGATATAATTGTAGTAAGCTTTTGATGAGGGTGGATTTGTTCCTTTAGCATCCACATTTCTCATCACCTCAGTTTCATAAGTCTGCATTTCTGATATTAACAGTTTATATTTACTGCAACAAGCTTGAGAACAGCAGTATGTGTAGACCTAAGTAAGCCGTGCATTTGAAAAGGACAGTTCAGAAATTTGCAATAGCAGTTTTGCCATTCATAAAAAAACCTGTCACAGTATGCAAACATGGAACATATACACACTATGAATATACTTCCTAGGCAGTGGGCTGCTTGGGGGAAATCTACAGGTGAAGGAAGACAGTTTCTCTCCTTGGCTAGCACACCCTCACTTCTTTATTGCTCTGAGAACAGGGTTCCAAAATACTGGCTCATCAGCAGAAAACGATACAATACACGAGGCACTGTTTATACTGCATCTGTAGAAATAACGGGCCCAGGAGCTCCACCACTCCCCAATTTTAGGGTCTTTATACAAGTTTTGCTATTTTACAGAAAGTTTATTTTTAAAAGTTTAATTAAAATATTAAAGTTTCAAGTTGTTTCTACCTAAATATACCATTTCCTTTTATTGTATTTGTTTAAGCGACTGCACAAAACTTCAAGGCACAAAGCAGAATCAAGATCTGAAATATATCCACCACTCATGTTCCCTAGTCAGCCTAATTATCTGTTTGACCATAACGAAGTAGTTCTCCCAAAAGCAGCCAACCAGAAAAATACAAGCAGGACAGCTATTTTGACCAAAGATAAAGCTACATTAGATTGACAAAGGATGCAAAACAGATTTCAATATACAAAAATTTAAATAATAAAAAAAAGCTTGCCATGTGAGTGTGTTTTATATCCAGATACTATGGTTTAATCTTACCATTTAGCCTTGGCCCCCCTCCATATCTCCTGTAGAAGTAGTCAGCAACATACTCAGATATTCTCTTCATAATTGATATTTTATCAGGGTGTAATTTGCCATGTGAACACAAGCATGCAGTGTTATCTATGGGTTTGGGAGGGGCAGATTCATCCAGCCATTTCTGTAACCATTCGAGAGAGACAAACTCATAAGGGCACCCTGGAAAAAAGTAAACATAAACAAACCTATACATTTCCACAAGTACATGATATAGGAGATGACATTTTAAAATTACTCTACTGTTCAACAGTACTTTTTTAAAATTAAAAAGTTTGTGGGGGAATCTTTCCCCCCCAAAAGTTAGATTCCCATTACACAATATTTTCAGACATGTAATTCTGTTTCCATGCCAATTCTGATCTTAATTATGCAGTTTTATATCATGGTGTCCCTTCTAGAAGTCAGCAGCTATGTGAAATTACATCTGAGACGAGAATCATTTTAAATTTAAATAGGAAACTGGCTTGTGCAGCCAGAGAACGTTTTCAAACTGCAACACCTTTTGGCTACAGTAGCTTATTTTATTTCAGAACATTATAGGAAAAATGTGTAACCAAACCTTCCTACTGTTAAATTAGTAGAGAATGCAATGTAGTTAAACGCTCCATTCAGAAGTCTGTTTTCCTTAATGATGAGGTACGTATGTAAATTAGAAGTTTAAAGTAATAATGTAGGAGTGTAATAAGGGTTAGTGTGTCTGATATATATTAACTATTAGTGACAAGGCGGGTGAGGTCATCTATTTTATTGGACCAACTTCTGTTAGTGAGAGAGAAGTTTTCAAGGTCAGAGAGAGCTCTTCTTCAGGCCTGGGAAAGGCACTCAGAGTGTCATCCACCTTGTCTCTCTTAATATCCTGGGACTGACACAGCTACACACTGCTAGATACATTAACTAGGATAGTCATAAGAGGACAGGATACAATTTTATAAAGAACTAGATCTCTGTCTTGAAAATCACACAAACCCCTATGTGCTTAAAGTACATTAAAAAAAAAGAGGGGAATCTAGATGATAAATGCTAGCAATTAACCCTAACTAGAACTACAGTGAATAAGTTTGTCTACTGCCTATATAATAGACGAATGGAAGCTTGCATGTGATATGCTGCCAATTTTTCAAATGCAGATTGTTGATGTAGCATTGCTTCCAAAACAGAGCCTTCTATGTCCATGTTACTGTTGAAGCACCGAACCGGTCACTCTTCTGAACAGCTCTGACATCAAACTTCTGATGATACATGTTCCCCAGAACAAGTTTTTGTTAAATATTGTAAGATATCAACAGTATCAATCAAGTTAACCTGGATTTACAGGTTGCTTTTTACAGCATCAGGCAGGCAGAGTGCTATTTCTTTACATTAGATTGTAAAGTCTTGAGACAATGGACTATCTTTGTGTTCTGTGTCTGTTCAACACCCAGCACAATGGGGGCCTGGACCATAACTAGGGCTCCTAGGTGCTACAGTAATACAAATTAAACAACAAATGGGTACTACTTCACCAAATTTGCTTCATCTATCAGATTTACAATAATGCTCAATTTCTGCATTTTGCGTGGAAAAATATTTTTGATATTTGAATGCCTGATCCATGCTGTCCAAGTAGACAACGAACCATCAAAATAGACTCAAGAGCAACAGGATATCTCAGTAATGATGCAAGATTTGGCTGTAAGGAGGAAACTATGAAAATATCAAGCAAAAAAAAATTTTTTTTTTAAAGTCTAGGCTATTCGTCAAAAATTAGCATTCAGAAAAAGCACGCAGACCCCAAATTAAAAAAAAACTTATACTGAAGGAGAAGCTGACTCAAAATTTCACAAAACTAACAATTTAAGATTGTAGCAATTTCTGTTTTGTTTGTTAAACAAGAAATGCTTTTCTACACATTTACAAAATACATAGGTGCAATTTCTGGGGGACCTGAGACATACCAGCACAGACACTAGAAGGAATGAATGACTTTATATAAAATACTTGAGTCAAATATCTTGATACAAAGTCACACTGATGACACATGCAACCCAAAACAACTTGGCTATATTATTTCAGAATTTTACAAAAAAAGCAACTGGAAATGTAATTAACAAATTGCTATGAAATGCAACAGCAGCAAAAAGCTGAACTCAAATAATGCTTTTTCTTATTTTCCATTAGTGACAATCATCTTTGGGTTCCAAGATAGATTTAATTATATACCGAGCAACATGTGTTGATTGTGGGAACAAAGCAGATTTACTTCTGCACACCAAATCCAGTCAATATTGAAAAGATAATCACTGGCATTTCTAAAAGAATATTGGAAAATTAACGGGTGGGAGGGGTGAAGAGAGAGAGGGAGGGAGAGATCAGGAAATTAAATCCACCTAGCTGATGCATCAACTACACTTCTGAAATTTCCCTGCTAGATGTATTTATAAAGTGACTATGAGAAGCTGGATTCTGTTTCCCCATAATCTTAGACCTCAAACTGTTCTTCAGCACATATCAGCAGCTTCTACATCTCAGGCAATGATACTACATAAATATGGTTTATCTGAAAAAGTGTAAGCTTCACTATTGCTATATTGTATTTACTTTACATAAAACGTGGCCACAATCTCTGGAGGATTTAGTTAAACCATTTTTAATGTAACAACTTGGGACAAAAAAAATCCCAATTCATGCAACTGAAGGAGAAACTCAGACCACCACCTTGACTTCCAAAAGGTAAGCAGCATGAGAGTACACTGTCTGGAAACCTGTCACAGTGACATTTACTCCTTATATAAATGTCCATATATCAATAACAAACGATTCTAATTATGTTTAGAAAGCCAAAGTGACAGAAAGTTACTTGTAATTCTTGTTCTCCAAAAGTGACCCATATCTGTGAAGATCATGCCCCATATCCTTGATTTATCAATGGCACTTCAAAAATACATTCAGAACATGGACCCAACAGTGGGGAATCTGGTGTGAATGCCTGCTTTCACACCACAGGTTTTCATTAGTTTTAAGCATAAATGACATAACTTTAAGTATCCAAGTTTGAAAATTAAGAATCTGAACAGAAGCGACTGGATATTTAGAGGTGCCGAGCTCTAGATGCAGCTCCCACTGACCTAAAGTTGCTGGTGCTCAATACCGCGGAAAGAAACGTCAGGCCTTATATTTCGGTGCCTTAATTTGGAATCAAGTGCTAAATTTTGGGCATCCAAGTCTGAAAAATTTGGCCAAAGTATTTTATGTACTAAACTGAAATATCACAACACTCTACTTGCTCTTTTTACAAAAAGGAGTTACAATCTTAATTGAAAACTACTGAAAAAGTTTCTAGGAGGCGTGTGTTTTGGATAAATACTGTCTATATAAAGTAACCACAGCACTTGTCTGTACCCTCACCCCATGGAAAACTGAGGAGAGACAGGAATAAATCAAACTTCTAGTATTTAAAAAATGTGTAAAAGGCAGTAAGTAAAAAGTGGAAAGGAGTGAAGAATCAGTCAGTGACAACTTATTCATGGGACACACAAAGCTCTGGACAGAGTGACTCCTGGGAGAGAGCTGGTTAGAAATTTTCTGATGCAACTTAGTTTCACCAGAAAATGCCAATTAACAGAAGTGAAATATTTTGCTGAATCCATTACAATGGCTCTCAGGGCTGCTAGGCTCCCCATTCTGAAGCAGTAGCACTGGGAGCCCCATCTGGGGCTAGGACTCTTGGGGTTGCTAACTTTCCTTCTCTGTGGCAGCAGCCTTTGGAGCCCAGGCTGAAACTGATATTCTTGTCAGTTTCACGTTGACTATGCAGTGGTGGCAATGGGTAAACCAGGGATGGCCAACCTGAGCCTGAAGAGGAGCCAGAATTTACCGATGTACATTGACAAAGAGCCACAGTAATATGTCAGCAGCCCCCCATCAGCTCCCCCCACTCCCAGTGCCTCCCGTCAACCGGCAGCCCCGCCGATCAGTGCCTCCCCTTCCCTCCCCACACCCCCCAATCAGCTGTTTTGTGGCCTGCAGAAGGAGGGGGAGGGGGTAAGGGGGAGGAGCTAGGGCATGGCAGGCTCAAGGGAGGGGGTGGGAAGGGGTGGAGTGGGGGCAGGGCCTGTTGCGGAGCCAGGGGTTGAGCAGCGAGCACCCCCCGGCATATTGGAAAGTTGGTGCCTGTAGCTCCAGCCTCGGAGCCGGTGCCTAGACAAGGAGCCGCATCTTAAAACTTCTGAAGAGCTGCATGTGGCTCTGGAGCCACAGGTTGGCCGCCCCTGGGGTAAACTCACAAGAATGTAAATTTCCCATATTTCTATTCTGGAACACCCTATTTCAGTGTTTTTATTAAATGAAATGTTGAGGGTGCTTTCAGTTTGTAAGAAATTTCAGTAAAATCTGCTTCCATTCCAAAATACAAAAATTTTCTTGCAAACCAAAACCCCGCATTTTGGCCACCCCAACATGGAATTTTTTTAGATAAAAGCTTGCCTACATGGAGTTTCTAAGTGTCTGTAAGAATTAAATTAATGCCTTTCTGGCAAAAGGTTGAGTGAATGTGTGACCTATTACCTGCTGATTCACTTGGATCAACAGCACCAAAGCATGCAAGTGACCTGGATATGCAGGATTACCTAAATTACTTCCTTCTCAGTGCTACCAATCAACAGGGAGCTGAGCTGTTCACAGGGCAGCAGAAAATGGATGTATGGTGGTACAAGGGAAAAGTACAGGAGGGTGACTGACAAGGGCATCACTGATGGTGAGGGAGTAAATCAAGAAAGAGGAAGACGGGGGAGTGGCACCAGTGGCAGTTATAATGAGGAACAGGAAAAACAAGAAAGAAAAAACAACAAGGAGTCCGGTGGCACCTTAAAGACTAACAGATTGATTTGGGCATTTTACCCATTTTCGTGGGTAAAAAAACCAGTTCTTCAGATGCATGGAGTGAAAATTACAGATGCAGGCATTATATACTGACACATGGAGAAAGGAGTTACCTGACAAATGGAGAACCAGTGTTGACAGGGCCAATTCGATCAGGGTGGATGTGGTCCACTCCCAATAATTGAGGAGGTGTCAATTCCAGGAGTGGCAAAGTTGCTTTTGTAATTAGCCAGCCACTCCCAGTCCCTATTCAAGCCCAAATTTACAGTGTTAAATTTGCAAATGAATTTTAGTTCTGCAGTTTCTCTTTGAAGTCTGTTTCTGAAGATTTTTTGTTCAAGTATAGCTAATTTTAAATCTGTTATAGAAGTCCAGGAAGACTGAAGTGTTCTCCTACTGGCTTTTGTATATTAAACACCACCCTATGCCCGAAACCTACTGACTGCTATACTTACCTACATGCCTCCAGCTTCCATTCTGGACACATCACACGATCCATTGTCTACAAACAAGCGCTAAGATACATCCGAATTTGCTCCAATCCCTCAGACAGAGACAAACACCTACAAGATCTTTATCAAGCACTCTTACAACTACAATACCACCATAGGGAAGTGAGGAAACAGACTGACAGAGCAAGACAGGTACCCAGAAATCACCTACTACAGGACAGGTCAATAACAGAACAGAAAAATAACAGAACAGCACTGGCCCTAACATATAGCCCCCAGTTAAAACCTGATCATCAATGACCTACAACCTATCCTGGAAAACAATCCCACACTCTCACAGACCTTGGGAGGCAGGCCAGTGCTCGCTTACAGACAGCCCCCCAACCCGAAGCAAATACTCACCAGCAACTACACACCACACCACAGAAACACTAACCCAGGAAGCAATCCCTGTAGCAAACCTTGTTGCCTACTCTGTCCCCATATCTACTCTAGCGACACCATCAGAGGACCCAACCACATAAGTCACACCATCAGGGGCTCATTCACCTGCACGTCTACTAATGTGATATACGCCATCATGTGCCAGCAATGCCCCTCTGCCATGTACATTGGCCAAACCAGACAGTCCCTAAGTAAAAGAATAAATGGACACAAATCGGATATCAGGAACGGTAACATACAAAAGCCAGTCGGAGAACACTTCAGTCTTCCTGGACATTCTACAACAGATTTAAAAGTAGCCATTCTTGAACAACAACAAAAACTTCAAAGATTAACTGCAGAACTAAAATTCATTTGCAAATTTAATACCATTGATTTGGGCTTTAATAGGGACTGGGAGTGCTGGCTCACTACAAAAGCAGCTTTGCCTCTCTTGGAATTGAGACCTCCTCCTCAGTTTTTGGGAGTGGACCACATCCACCCTGATCAAACTGGCCCTGTCAACACTGGTTCTCCACTTGTCAGGTAACTCGCTTCTCTTCATGTGTCAGTATATAATGCCTGGAGTGAAAATTACAGATGCAGGCACCTGAAGAACTGTTTTTTTACCCACGAAAGCTTATGCCCAAATAAATCTGTTAGTCTTTAAGGTGCCACCGGACTCCTTGCTGTTTTTGTGGATACAGACGAACACGGCTACCCCGATGCTTAGGTTGTGGCAGAAAGCGTTAAGGGAAAAAGCAACACTGATCATGCAGCCTCTACTGCAGTCTTAAGTGTTGGTCAACACACAGTTCGCCTTCTCTCCTAAGGCTATTGGTTTTTCCCCCATCTAAAAGCTTCTAATGATATGCTCTGATCATGAACTCATGTGCTAGCATATATTAATGTGGCACTAATGATCTGGAAACCAACAGCATATCTGAAGAAGAAAAAAAAGGAATGAATTTTTGGGGAAAGGCTCATACAGAAAATTAAACACTTGCAAATTTAAACTAATGTTTGCAAACTTAAACCTTCCAAATCTTGTTTAGTTACTTTAAAATCAATAGCAGCAGGAAGTCTGAGTGGATAGAGAATGAGTGGATGTCAGTGTCCTTCTCTACCGCCCAAAGTCTTACAATAGGTACCACAAACACCAGAACACAAAAGGCTATGAGGAAAAGGGGAGTAACACCCACTATATGAAGTTATACATAAAAGGGAAATAGGATTAATTTAGTGATTTATTTACAAAGAGTACTAATCTTAACAATGGTCTACTACAAAATACTACCAGAATATCTTACAGACCAGCTTCAGCAGGCAACCTTTGGTAGAGCTCCTTCACCTCTTCATGTTTGATTTTGCCTCTGACCACGCTTTGTTTACGCATATCTGCCATTTCGTTACACCACTCTTCAAACTTGCAGTTATCGCGTTCGACTAGCTCCTGCAGAAAAGCTATGGAGAAAGACAGAAAACAGAAGTACTAGCTACCACTAACCCTACTCTGTCTTAAAAACAAAAAGATGGCCAAAATTAAAGTCAATTATGCCAATTTTCCCAGTGAGCAGTAATATCCAATGACAACAACCCCCAGCTTAAAGGTTTTCTCACACAAATAATGAAATACAGAGTCTCTCTAAAAGTCAAGTGCCTGGATAGTCCTTCTCTCCAATATTCACATTTCAGTATTTGTGCCCATATGGGTAATTAAATGTAAAGGAGACATGGGATGCAAATGATTTAATACTGCCCAACAAAATTTACTCTGGAGGACATGATACCTGCAGTGTTTTAGAATATAAACCTTTGATGCATGACAAATACTTTTTGCATGTTTGAAAGGATTACCAATAATGTACTATAATATGTTTCAGAGTAGCAGCCGTGTTAGTCTGTATTCGCAAAAAGAAAAGGAGGACTTGTGGCACCTTAGAGACTAACCAATTTATTTGAGCATAAGCTTTGTGAGCTACAGCTCACTCCATCGGATGTTAATCCCACTAAGGAAAAAAGCAGCAACAGTTTTTGTACAGCTGTAATGGTGAAGGGCTGCAGACCATGAGTGCACCAGGCTCTTTCAGAGATGTCCCTACTACTCTTTGAGGCCCCTGGTTTCATTTCCTTGCCTCCCACTCATCACAGCAAGCCACAGGTCCCCTAGCTGTTCCTCTCTATTTCTCTGGAGCAATGGTTCTTCCTACTGAGATGCAGAAAACCTGGGTCTTCAGTCCCAGTAGCACACCAGAATCCTTAATGCCACCTACCAGAGAGGCCACCAACAAGGATTTGGGGGCACGTATAAAATCTTTGTGATCCAGGTTTTACACGGTTCAGTGATAAGCACAGAAAACTATTAAGAACTCCTGTGGATTAAAGGGAACAGGCAGGGAAACTGAAAGGCTGCTGATTCAAGTGAAAGGGGAGTGTGACTAAGTTTTAGTGTCACCAGTGAAACAAAATACTTCAGAAGAAAAGATGGAAAATGTGGGAATGATGGGAATTCACACATAAAAGAAGAAGGAAAGGGAGGAAAAATAAGTGAGGGTGTGCAATAACAGGCTTAACACAAAACAGATGTAGCAGTCAATTAATAGTGAAAAGAGGACAAAGGGGAAAGACAGAAGACCACCTACATACTTACAGTAATGGTATAAAGAAGGTGCAAAATATTTCCTGTGAAATTTTCTTCTACATTTAGAATTTTTTAAGAACTAAGCTGTTTGAGAAACGTGAACTGTATTTTTCACTTAGATACCATCATGACAGGTACTATGCAAATCTCATAGAATGTTCTTAATTTTAACCTTAATACTAAAAAATTATTTGTTTCTGGGACAGTGAATTTAGTTCAATACATTCAGGCTGACCCTTTCACTTTTATGACTGCTAAGTCATCATGGCATGATAGCTAGGGCAAGAGGCTATGACTCAGGTGACCCAAACTGTATTCCTGCTATCTGTAGGACTTGCTGTGTGGCCACGGGCAAGTCAATTCACTCCAACACCTTACTCCCCCCGCCCCAAAAACAGGAGTAACACCTCCATGCTTAGTGCCCCACGAAGATTAATTACTATTCATATATAGTGCTTTGTTAGGTATTATTATTAAATCCACTCGCCAATTGGATTCCCACCTCCCCAAAGCTCTAAGATAGGCCATGAATACGTAAATGAAAAATCCTTGAATGGCCTGCACTCTTACATTTCTTATGCCCTTTGTTCACATTAAGAGAAGTAACAAGTACTTGCGAGGCATAGCAGGCCATTCTGACAGAAACAAGAAAACTGAGCCACTGTCAAACATCAGGACTGCCCACCCTCATTACAGTATATACACCACTGACATCTTATAGCCATCATTATTTAGCTTTATGCTTACATTTAAGACATAATTAGTTTAAAAATTAAAATGAGAATCTGGCTGTGGGCACTAATTATTCAAAGCCACTTTGACTGCCCAGCTGAGCATTTTGTGACTACATGCACAGACTCGGCAGTCAACAACTGGGTCTACTTCAACACACACAATAAAGCCTCACAACTGTTTTGTTACAAGAGTTCAGGTGGTAACATTGATGGGACAAGGACACTGAGCTGTTATGGGCGTGAAATTTTAAACGTACTCTCCTTCATACACAGAGTCAAACTGTCATTTGAACTGCAATGTGATATCCTTTCAGACACGCCACTGTTTTTTGCATCCGATGAAGTGAGCTGTAGCTCACGAAAGCTTATGCTCAAATAAACTAGTTAATCTCTAAGGTGCCACAAGTACTCCTTTTCTTTTTGCGAATACAGACTAACATGGCTGTTACTCTGAAACCTGTTTTTAATGAAAAAGCTAACTGGGGGGTAACTTTCCAGTATTCTAAATTATTTTGTAAAAGAAGGTGAGAGACGACTGGCTGTTGGGCCACAAACTGCTGCTGAAAGGCTTTTAGAGGGGGAAAGGAAGAGCACAATAGGGGTGGAAGACAAAAGGTTAAGAACTACAACACAAATACACCTCTACCCAGATATAAGGTGGGTTCACAAACAATACAGTAAAGCTCCAACACACTGCTCTGAGCAGCACGTTAAGGGAGCTGGGCCGGGCTGGGGCCGAGGGGTTGGATAAGGGGCAGAGGGTCTGGGAGGCAGGAGCTGTGGGGGGGCACTTTTGGGGGCCCTGCAGTCCCAGAGCAGCCTGGGGGATTAGCGGGGGGGCCGGGAGCAGCCCGCTCCGCTTCCCTCGCCCCAGCCCCAGCTGTGTTGCTCGGGGGAGGGGGCTTGGGGGAAGGGATTCCCCCCCCGCCCTCACCAGCAGCGGCGGAAGTGGAGCAGCCCGGCCCCAGCCCACCCCACTCCGCTAGCTACCAGCCACGGTGCTCTGCTTCCCGCTGCAGGTGAGTGCGGGACCTTTCCCCAACCCCCCGCCCCCCCCAACACAGCTGGGGCTGGGGCAAGGGAAGCGGAGCAGGCTGGGGCCGCGTTGCTCCACTTCCTGCCGCCGTTGAGTGCAGAGGGCATCCTTTCCCCCAACCTCCCTGCACTCACCAGCGGCGGGAAGTGGAGCACCGCGGCTGCGTTACTCCACTTCCCGCCGCTGCTGGTGAGTGCCTGTTCGGGGGCATGGGGTGTGGATAGGGATCAGAGCAGTCAGGGGACAGCGGGGTTGGGTAGAGGGTGGGGTCCTGGGGGTGATTAGGGATGGGGGTCTCTGGAGGAGGTGGTCAGGGAACAAGGAATAGGGGTCCAAAGCAAGTTCGATATAACACGGTCTCACCTATAACGCTGACTCCCGAAGACCGCGTTATATCAGGGTAGAGGTATATATTAAATATATAGATAAAAAGGTATGTATGGACTTTTTGCTCATATTTTTTCCACTTTCCTAGGAACTATTTTTCATAGTGGAAGAATACATTGCAAAACTTAATTCTTTAAAAAAGTTATGTATACATTTAGCAAGTCAAATAGAAACAAATATCAATAAGCCACTGCTGATGCACGTATCAGGACCAGGAGTGACTGGTACACTATGCAATAAGTGTATTAGTTATAATTACCAGTGCACTATGGAGTGAGTGCTTATTGCTGGAATAATCGTTGGATCATTTAAGATAAGCTTTTATTTTACTGGACTCAGTGCTGCAAAAAGTATTTAAGAGGAAGTGCTAATTTCCCTCTGGAACTGACCCAAACAGACTTACGAGGCCTCGCTATATCTGACAGGAATAGGTTTGAAAAGTCCAAGTTCACTTACTTGGGACTTCTGCTGTTAGAGATTTTTCCCGTGTTTGCAGTCGGTACACCAACATGTAAGCATTTCGAGAGCAGTGAGTTCCTTTCCCACACTTGGGTTTACGAGTTTGAGACTTAGAAGGCTCTGCTGAGGTACAGAAGTCAAAAAATAATAAACATGCATGCCAACATATTTATTCTACTTTAATGGGGAATATCACATATCTCATTTCAATTCTTCCCTAACACATACACACTACCTCCAACCTCGCCAGAACTTTTCTCCAACGTAATACGGACAGTTTGTCCTGCATATTGTGTACACAGTCTTATCAATGCAGATTTCCTTATACCAAATAACACTGTCTAATGCTTACTTAGATTGTGTTGCAGAGAATTTAAACATTGTTTTATGCACATAACAGAAACATGTCCTTTCCCACTACATGACACCTATAAATATCAAAGTGCAGTGCAGGAAATAAAGAGTTATTCCAGAGTGGCTGGTTCCAACTTCCACCTTTAAGAGATGGAAAAAATTTGGCCATATAATACCAACCAATATTTCTCAATCTGTAATTCTATCTTAATCTCCAGCCTGTCAGAAAAATGAAATTTACAAAAATATGCATATACATTTGCAATTTTAAAAACAAAGTTTAAAAAAAAAGTAAAGGAAAAACCTGCTTATTATCAAACCTTTCATACAACACAAAGAAAATACTGTAGGCATATATTGTTATTTCTTGGGAAACTCCACTACTACACTGATAGGCCACAAACACTTAGCCCTCCAGCATAACAATCCACACTTATTTGCAAGTCTGTCCCCCATGCAGGGCCAGAGTTCAAGAGTGTTTCCCTGCAGCAGATAAGCAGATCTCCAGTACCTGAAGCAGAACTCCTTCCACAACTATATACGTTTGGGATGGCATCATTTAACTGGGATTTGGTCCTGCTTCGAGCAGGGGGTTGGACTAGATGACCTTCTGGGGTCCCTTCCAACCCTTATATTCTATGATTCTATGATCTGCTCTTACAGGAGAAAGAACCCTGAACTCAGGGCTTGGGAGGAGCTGGGAAAATCACTCACACACACTGAACAAAGTTTGTATTTATAACTCTTTGCACATAAAAGCTCCAAAACCACAAATATTAATCAACATACTTAACTTTAAGACCCCGAGTAGCCCTACTGACTTCAGTGGGACTACATCTGTGCTTAAAGTTACGCATATGCATGAGACTTTGTGGGACCCTGGCTTAATATTGTTTGTGATCTGAATGTTTTAACTTACTGTTACAAGTAAACCAATGAGTAACCCATGAGGCTAACAGAACAAAGATAAAAGAAAACCATTTTTCTGTGTTTTGCGATTTGACAGCACTGTGTATAATCAGCTTCACGAGGGTCAATTTCATCACTCATGCACTAAGCATGACAAAAATCACAGGTCTAGTGGGAGTTCACATACATGCTCTTCACCACTAACTTTACCAACAACAAGCAGCAAAGCTGAAAACGAAGAGACATCAGACAGGTGCGTGCATGGAGGAAGTCGGGGGGTGGGGGGAGAGAGGAAGGCAGGGGAGGCCTGAGCATGTTTGGTGTTGTTCTCAGGGTTCCCCAGAAGAACCTTATACAACAAATGATGGATCAGGTAAAAAATAGATTTAAAAAGTCCTAAAGGCCATATTTATGGTGCTCTGTCAGAAAACAGAGGGCCTTTTAAGTCAGTCAAGAAAACTTCCCTTTGTACAAGCATAGCCTCAACTCTTTGAAAAAGGGATTTTTCTGCTTGCTTTTTAGATGAGAAAAATCTGGTCTGACACTTCCCTGCTTTTGTTAAAGCACTAGAATGACTCTGCCCAAGCCTACAAATCCATCCTGAGAAGTACTGAGCACCGACACACTCACTGAAGTTACTCACAGTCACAGGAATTTGCCGATTCAGGCACTCAGACTGTTAGTTCAGAACTCAATAGCTCCTCCACATCAGCTGCAAGCAGAGCAAGCTGAAGCTCTTCAGCAAACTCAGGGAAGTCAAGACCAACAATGTCAATGTAATATTTGGGGGGGGGAGGGGTTGGAAGGGGGCGGGAAGAAGAAGAAAAGAAGTGATATAAAAGATAAAAATATTATGTAGTTTTTGCTCCAAAAATGTTTTGGTTTTGAGATTTATGAAAACTTTTCAGTTCCCCTTCAAAAAGATGAACAACCTCCTCAGTGGAAGTAAATATACAAAAGGTAACTAAAAATAATCTTGCTCTCTAATAATAAAGCCTCATTCTGTGTGCTGGGTTGGGAAGAAACAGCTTTGCATACATTTTACCAATACGCAAGTTAATGATTTGTTTAAAAAATGGTTGTCTAGGTAGATATGCTCACTACTTGCCATATTACAATCTATAAGAGAACTGAAGTAAAGTCAGTCATCACCAGGCCCGTAAGACATTCAACAATCAGATGGGGTTGGGGTGAGGGTTAAAAATTGGCTGCAACTAATCAAGTTGCAATTTCATTAGTTACCCTTAAAAAAATGTTAAAAAGTTATGACTGCAAATCACTCAATACATATATCAGGGCAATTGATTTAGCCTCCATGTTTTTGGTGAAAAGTTATTTTAAAAGGGCACTCACAACTTAAAGGTTTTACCTAGATCTTCCTCAATCCCCAGTTGCAATTTCTTCCCCTCCATCTTTTCTATGTCTTCATCATTAAACTTGTACCATTCACCAGTCTGAGGGTCTTTCACATGAGCAATGTAGTGACCAGAATATGCACTCACTCCCCTGTGTATAAGAACTGCACTAAGTTCATATATATAGACACCATCTGAAAGAGAACAGGCAGTTTTTTAATCCACCAGAAAATACAAAGAACACAAGCAGCAAAAAAGTTCTTTTAAGAACTGTACCAAGACTTACTTTATACAAGATGTATACACAACACAGCATAATTTTTTTCCCTATTACTTCCCAAAGAGAGCAGCAGCACACACGTTGTGATGTATACATTCTTAACTCATAAATCTGGTAGCCAGAGCTCCAAACAGTTTGAAATTTAGCAATTTTTGTTAAAGTACCTAAACTCAACTGCTGGTTTATCAAATGAGGACAAACACTGCTTAAGCTTCCATTTTAAATAAAAAGGTTAATAGCCAGAAATGACTTATTCATTAGCACAACTGTTTTAGTTGTTTTCAGCTAGAGGACAGGTTCAGGCAAGATCTTGGCAGCTAATGGCTGTATTAGTACAATTAGTCAATTAATACTTCATGTATAACTCACCTTTTTGTTCCATAAAAGGTTCCATATCAAGCAATTCAGAAAAACCAATGTAAGTATTCAACTTTTTCTTATGGCCAGTTTGTCTATTCAAAAACAAATTACAAGACTTTCATGTACAAGTATTCAATGCAGCAAGGAGAGTAAACATCTTTTTGCATATTTAATCTAAAATTTTAATTTGCAAATCACTACTGTATTTAACAGATGAGACTACTGAATAGTTAAATGAACTTCACACTGAATGCATCCGATGAAGTGAGCTGTAGCTCACGAAAGCTTATGCTCAAATAAATTGGTTAGTCTCTAAAGTGCCACAAGTCCTCCTCCTCTTTTTGCGGATACAGACTAACACGGATGCTACTCTGAAACAAAAAATTAAGTGCACAGATGCTCAAATTCATATCATGTAACTCAGTTCAGACTTGCTGAATAGAACCAAGTTGTATGAAGTAAAAGCCAAAGCAGAGAAAGTAACTACAAGCATTTCCGAGTGACCAATATCCTTCCTAGGTTTACAACACATACAGGTTAGGTCACTTACCTGTCAAACACAAAACGCATCAGCTGCAAGTTGAGTGTACATGGAAGACTAAGCAGCCTGATCTTCCTTGTTGCATTTTGTTTACTCTGACAAGTTTCACAAAAGTAACGATTGTCCCCTTCTAACTTTTCTTCCTGACCAAGAAAAAAAGGAAGGTCATCAGTACATGTTACAGAGTGCAACATTAATTCTATGCTCAGCAGAGTTATTTGCTGCGGCCCACCAAGCTCCCCCTGGCGCTCCCCACCGCCCCCGGAGATGCCCCCCCCCGCCCCCCGAGTTATTTCCTGTGGCAGCCAAACTCCCCTCACCCACCATCCCCGTCCCCCCCCAGTGCACCACTTCCCCGCTCCTCTGCCTACCTCCAGCGCTTCCCACAGCCAAAGCAGCTGTTTGGCAGTGCTTCGGGTTTTCCAGGAGGGAGAGGAGAGGAGCGGGGAGCTGCCCACTCAGGGGAGGAGACGGAGAAGACGCCGGGATTTGGGGAAGGGGTTGGAATAGGGGCAGGGAGGGGGTGGGGACTCATTGAAGGGGTGGAGTGGAGGCGGGGCCGGGGGCAGCAGGGTGGGAGGTGTCAGTGATGCGGCCCTCGGGCCAATGTACTAGTGCTCATGTGGCCCTCCTGGTGATGTGAGTTTGAGATCCCTGCTCTAGCCTGAGATTCAAAACTATATATAGATACCAAGTTAAAATGTGAGAGTTCTAACTATATCATTCAAGCTGTATTCCAAAATACTTTGGAGTGATAGTACAAGACAGCATAGAAGATACTGAAAGCTCTGGATTCACCACCCAGTAAAGTTATCATAGTTATTAATAGGCAGTCAGTCTGAGGAAACCACCTGAGTTCAGTCTGGAAGACATAAACCCCAGTTGCAATATCAGGCAGATTATCAAAATTGCCCTCCACAGTACAGAGAGATGTGCAAACTTGGCTTCTACCAGAGAGATGGTGGAAAATTCTAATTTAATAAGGTCACATAGGTAGTGTGGCATGGCTGTATGGCCAGAATGAATAGAAAGCCATATCTGAGCAATGAACATGCAATGAGACCCATGTAGATGGATCCCTTCCCCCATGCTGAGCCAAATTAACTCCAATGTGGATCAGCAAGGGCCAAATGTAAGCAAGAAGGCTTGCCTTTTAATTGTAAGGCAAACCTTCAAGCCCAAGTTCATTGTTGCAAGGCGGAGATACGGTAGTCTTGGGGTGTGGTAGCCTCCTAATGCATCTCTTAGATTTGCAGACATGTAGTTGTTTGCTTTTTATTGTAGAAGGCCTTTCACAAGCAAAGCAACATGGTCAAGCAAGTCACCCTGCTTCACCAAACTATTGGACTAATTACAGAGCAAAAGACTAAACTTATAATTAACTTTGCCCTTAATAATTTTAATGACTTTCGTAACTCAAGCCTTAAACACCCTGAACCTGAGTTCTAATCAAATTTTAAATATGCATTAAAAGCAGACGTAGGTGCTGAGGCTGCTTGTCCAGAGCCACCTGCCAATATTTTAGTTTTTAAAAAGCTCTGCAGTTGACAAGCCAGGGAAGCAAGGGAAATGACCATACACACAGAGTGCTACGAACGAAAAAGCAAACAAACTGAGAAATACTTTCTAATCTTTCAGTTCTAGTAATTTTAAATGGAATATTTTCAGAAAGATGTCTCTCTTTAATTGCCATTATTTTACCATTAACACACTCCTTGTTCTCTGACTTCATTAAAAGTTTCATCTGAATTAGGAGTACAGGACTGGGCCCACATTTAGGATAGAAAACCCAAATTGTTACTCGTCACCCCGCTGAGTAGATTCAAAGCTCTGACCACTAACTGTGATACCATGTTGAAAATTAAAGCACTTCTTGAACAAAAAGGGAAAAACTTAAACACCCTCTCAACAGGCAAGGAGACTAATGCTTTGTGGGTGCTACAGAAACAGTAGGATTCCATAGGAATTGGTACCTTAAGAAATTCTGTGATACAGTCTGTCAACTGCTTGTGCCCTTGGATATTTAACTCCAGTTCATAAAATTTCGATATGAGTTTGGACTCCCTGCCACACTGGTTACAGCTAGAATTAAAAATAAATTAAAATAGATCAGTACATGTCTTAAAGTGTCAGTCATTTAACCACCAGAAAACTTTACTGCTGAAGTTCTTCCTCTGATTGTTAAACCAGGAGAGAATGGATTAAATTATCTCCAACACTCTGTTTCCAAGATTGCACGGGTCACAGAAGAGGACCTCGTACAGAGAGAAGAGAGCATCCAGCAGGAAGTAAAGAAATGCCCATTTACAACTGATCTTTATGGTATGTTTCAAACATAATTTACAATTCCACTACTGGGAAACAAAACAAGCATTGGGGCACCATAATACCACATGTTCTAGATATGGGGAATTAATCCACATAATTAAATAATTCAGGTGGCTATTTATTTGTGAGTTACTTTCCTTTACTAAAGGATGAATTACAGAAAAATAGATAAACTGTAGAATGTTAAAAATTATGCAAACAGTCTTATTTTTAAGAAACTCAAGATTTTAAAACACACTGAAAACATTTTTTAGTTTAAAAATAATTTAACAAAAGTCACCTTCCCTTCTGCTAAAGATTAAAAAAGAATGGCTCCTTCCCACTCATGCCCTCCTCTCCCCCACCAAAAAAAAGTCTTCAATATTTGTAGGAAGGTGACCAGAAGAATAGGCAAACACACTGAGCAAGAAAGCACCACTAGAGAATTAAAGCAACTACTTACACAGTGACATATGCATACTCGCCGCAAAACTGCTTTTGAACAATGTTCCGTACATCTGGATTTTTTTGTTTAGACAAAGTATCCTCTAGCAGTGACATGAATAGCTTTGAAAATTCCTGGGCATCCTAGAACAAAACAGCAATACTTGGTAATATACTGCAACTCAAAAGTGGAGTCAGAACCTACCTCTCTAATTTACTGAATTATGTCCGTGATGGAGACCCACATACCAAATTACATGGAAGTGTACTAAGGAGCATGATGAATAGAAAAATACAAGTTAAGAGGGCTAAGAAAAAATTGAACTTGAGTAAAGGGAACGTAAGACACCTAGCATGAGAATACCAGCATGAATGAAATTGGTACAGTGCTGGTAGCTAAGAAGTGTTTGATTTCTGGACTGCAATGTGCGACTGAACAACAGGAGTGGCTCATTTATGATATAAATCCCATTATTCTCACTTTCTAACTCCACATTGTGAGCCAATTTTTTCCCCACAAGAATACTGAAACAAATATTTGACTGACAGGCTTTTTCAGAGCACTGCTTATGTTGTAAAAACAGCACACAGTAGTTTAAAGTGTATTAATCTTCCTTTGTTAGGGAATGGAGTATCCTTTGCTAAAGACATGGAACAGCTTCTGTGTGAGGAGAGATTAAAAAGACAGACTTTTCAGCTTAGAAAAGAGACGAGTA
Organism: Caretta caretta; assembly: GCF_965140235.1. Lineage (NCBI taxonomy): Eukaryota > Metazoa > Chordata > Testudines > Cheloniidae > Caretta > Caretta caretta. The sequence continues at coordinate 1,427,793 of NC_134223.1, forward strand.
AGAGGGGATATGATGGAGGTCTATCAAGTCTTGACTGGCGTGGAGAAAATAAATAAGAAGTCAAGTATCAGAGGGGTAGCTGTGTTAGTCTGTATCCACAAAAACAACGAGGAGTCTGGTGGCACCTTAAGGACTAACATTTATTTGGGCATAAGCTTTCGTGGGCAAAAAACCCACTTCTTCAGATGCACGGAGTGAAAATTACAGATGCAGACGTTATTATAGTGACACATGAAGAGAAGGAAGTTACCTTACAAGTGGAGGACCAGTGATGACAGGGCCAATTCAATCGGGTTGGATGTGGTCCACTCCCAATCCCTGATGGGAAGGTGTCAATACCAAGAGAGGGAAAGTTGCTTTTGTAGTGAGCCAGCCACTCCCAGTCCCTATTCAAGCCCAAATTAAGGGTGTTAAATTTGCAAATGAATTGTAGCTCTGCAGTTTCTCTTTGAAGTCTGTTTCTGAAGTATGGCTACTTTTAAATCTGTTGTAGAATGTCCAGGGAGACTGAAGTGTCCTCCGACTGGCTTTTGTATGTTACCATTCCTGATGTCCGATTTGTGTCCATTTATTCTTTTACTTAGGGACCGTCTGATTTGACGAATGTACATGGCAGAGGGGCATTGCTGACACATGATGGCGTATATCACATTAGTAGACGTGCAGGTGAATGAGCCCCTGATGGTGTGACTTATGTGGTTGGGTCCTCTGATGGTGTCGCTAGAGTAGATATGGGGACAGAGTAGGCAACAAGGTTTGCTACAGGGACTGCTTCCTGGGTTAGTGTTTCTGTGGTGTGGTGTGTAGTTGCTGGTGAGTATTTGCTTCGGGTTGGGGGGCTGTCTGTAAGCGAGCACTGGCCTGCCTCCCAAGGTCTGTGAGAGTGTGGGATTGTTTTCCAGGATAGGTTGTAGGTCATTGATGATCAGGTTTTAACTGGGGGCTATATGTTAGGGCCAGTGCTGTTCTGTTATTTTTCTGTTCTGTTATTGACCTGTCCTGTAGTAGGTGATTTCTGGGTACCTGTCTTGCTCTGTCAGTCTGTTTCCTCACTTCCCTATGGTGATATTGTAGTTGTAAGAGTGCTTGATAAAGATCTTGTAGGTGTTTGTCTCTGTCTGAGGGATTGGAGCAAATTCGGATGTATCTTAGCGCTTGTTTGTAGACAATGGATCGTGTGATGTGTCCTGGATGGAAGCTGGAGGTATTCAGGTAAGTATAGCAGTCAATAGGTTTCCAATAAGGATGGTGTTTATGTGACCATTGCTTATTTGCACTATAGCGTCCAGGAAGTGGATCTCTTGTGTGGACTGGTCCAGGTTGCTGTTGATGTTGGGGTGGAAATTGTTGAAATCCAGGTGGAATTTTTCAAGGGCCTCCTTCCTGTGGGTCCAGATGATGAAGATGTCATCAATGCAGCACAACTAGAGGAGGGGCACTAGGGGACGAGAGCTGGGGAAGCGTGGTTCTAAGTCAGCCACAAGAATGTTGGCATACTGTGGGGCTATGTGGGTACGCATAGCAGTGCCGCTGAGTTCAAGGTACAAATTGTCCCCAAATCTGAAATGGTTGTGGGTGAGGACAAAGTCAAAAAGCTCAGCCATCATGTGTGCTGTGGCCTCAACACAGATACCGTTCCTGACAGCTTGTAGCCCATCCTTGTGTGGAATATTGGTGTAAAGAGCTTCTACATACATGGTGGCCAGGATGGTGTTTTCAGGAAGATCACCAACACACTGTAGTTGCCTCAGGAAGTTGGTGGTGTCTTGAAGATAGCTAGGAATGCTGGTAGCATAGGGTCTGAGCAGAGAGTCTAAATAGCCAGAAAATCCTGCTGTAAGAGTGCTGATGCCTGAGATGATGGGGCGTCCAGGATTTCCAGGTTTATGGATCTTGGGTAGTAGATAGAATACCCCTGGTCGGGGCTCTGGGGGTGTGTCCGTGTAGACTTGTTCCCGTGCCGTAGCAGGGAGTTTCATGAGCAGATGGTGTAGTTTCTTTTGGTAACCCTCAGTGCGGTCACAGGATAGCGGCGTGTAGAATGTGGTGTTGGAGCCTGGCAGCCTCCTGCTCATAATCCGACCTGTTCATTATGACTACAACACCTCCTTTGTCAGTCCCTTTGATTATAATGTCAGAGTTGTTTTTGAGGCTGTGGATTATATTGTGTTCTGTACGGCTGAGGTTATTGGGCAAGTGATGCTGTTTATTTACAGTTTCAACCTGTGTACATCTGCGGATGCACTCTTTGTAGAAGTCCACAGTCTGTTGTTTTGATCATCAGGACGGGCCCACGCAGAATTCTTCTTGTTTTAGTGTTGGTAGGAGGGTCCCTGTGGGTCAGTGCGCTGTTCAGTGGTATGTTGAAAATATTCCTTGAGTCGGAGACGTCAAAAGTAGGCTTCCAGATCACCGCAGAACGGTATCATGTTCATGGGGGTGGTGGGGCAGAAAGAGAGTCCCCGAGATAGGACAGTCTCTTCTGCCAGGCTAAATGTGTGGTTGGACAGATTAACAATATTGTTAGGTGAGTTGAGGGTACCACTGTTGTAGCCCCCTGTGGCATGTAGGAGTTTAGATAGTTTACTGTCCTTTTTCCTCTGTAGAGAAGTGAAGTCTGCATTGTAAATGGCTTGTCTCATTTTTGTAAAGTCCACCCACATGGCAGTTTATGTGGAAGGTTGGTTTTGAATGAGAGTCTCCAGTTTTGCGAGCTCATTCTTGATCTTCTCCTGTCTGCTGTACAGGATGCTGATCAGGGGGTTCCTCAGTTTCTCTGAGAACGTGTGGCACAATCTCTCTCCACAGTCAGTGAAGTATGTCAATTGCAATGGATTTTTTTTTTTTACCTTCAGTCCATCTGGTATGATGTCCATCTGTTTGCACTTGGAGAGGAAGGTGAGGTCTGTCTGAATCTCAGAGTTTTTTGATGAGGTTGATGGATTTCCACTTCATATAATCATTATAATCCAACCGCAACTAAATCATCCCAGCCAGGGCTTTGTCAAAACAAGCCTTAAAAACCTCGAAGGATGGAGATTCCATCACCTCCCTAGGGAACCCATCCCAGTGCTTCACCACCCTCCTCGTGAAATATCCAACCTAGACCTCCCACACTGCAACCTGAGACCATTACTCCTTGTTCTGTTATCTGCCACCACCAGAACAGCTGAGCTCCATCCTCTCTGGAACCCCCCTTCGGTAGTTGAAAGCTGCTATCAAATCCCCCCTCACGCTTCTCTTCTGCAGACTAAATAAGCCCTCAGCCTCTCCTCATAAGTCATATGCCCCAATCGCCTGATCATTTTCGTTGCTCTCCGCTGGACTCTCTCCAATTTGTCCACATCCCTTCTGTAGTGGGGGGGACCAAACTGGATGCAATACTCCAGGTGTGGCCTCACCAGTGCCGAATAGAAGGAAGTAATCACTTCCCTTGATCTCCCTGGCAATGCTCCTACTAATACAGCTCAGTATGCTGTTAGCCTTCTTGGCAACAAGGGAACACTTTTGACTCATATCCAGCTTCTCATCCACTGTAACCCCTAGGTCCTTTGCTGCAGAACTGCCGCTTAGCCAGTCAGTCCCCAGCCTGTAGCAGGGCATGGGATTCTTCCGTCCTAAGTGCAGGACTCTGCACTTGTCCTTTTTGAACCGCATCAGAATATCTTTTGGCCCAATCCTCTAATTTGTCTAGGTCCCTCTGTATCCCATCCCTACCCTCCAGCATATCTACCTCTCCCCCCAGTTTAGAGTCAAACGCGAACTTGCTGAGGATGCAATCCATCCCATTATCCAGATCATTAATGAAGACTTTGAACAAAACCGGCCCCAGGACAGACTCCTGGAGCACTCCACTTGATACCTGCTGCCTACTAGACATTGAGCTATTCATCGCTACCCATTGAGCCTGAGAATCTAGCCAGCTTTCTATTCACCTTACAGTCCATTCATCCAAGCCATACTTCTTTAACTTGCTGGCAAGAATACTGTGGGAGACCGTATCAAAAGCTTCGCTGAAGTCTAGGTAAGTCCACCACTTTCCCCATATCCAAAGAGCCAGTTCTCTCATCATAGAAGGCAATCAGGTTGGTTAGGCTGACTTGCCCTTGGTGAATCCATGCTGACTGTTCCTGATCACCTTCCTCTCCAAGTGCTTCAAAATGGATTTCTCGATGACCTGCTCCACGATTTTTCCAGGGACTGAGGTGAGGCTGTAGTTCCCCGGATTCTCCTTCTTCCCCTTTATGAAGATGGGCACTATATTTGCCTTTTTCCAATCATCTGGGACCCCCAAGATCGCCACGAGTTTTCAAAGATAATGGCCAATGGCTCTGCATTCATATCAGCCAACTCCCTCAGCATCCTCAGATGCATTAGATGACCTCTAGAAAAAAACAATCACCCAAGTGTGGCTCCAGGGTTTCTCATACCTCTTTGAGACCCACCATGACACTGCTTTGCAGTGTCTCAGCACACAAATACAAGTTACTTGTGTTTACATGATAGTTCTAGTCAAGCAACAGAAAAGTAAAAGCACAAGCAAGCAAGACAGTATGATTTTAATCAGTTTTTTCATTTTAAATCTAAGGCCGGCTCCTCAAGGTGTAAATCAGCACAGCTACAATGAAATCTACCAAACAATGCCAATTTACACCTACTGACAATCCAGTCAATAGGCTTTTATGCTCTGTTACAGGATAAACGTTCCACCATGCCCAATTTGTTCAAAAGGAAAGTTCATCAAATATAAAAACCTCAAGACTACCTGTTGTTGTCCTGTATCCAAACCTAGTGCTTTAACAAACCCGGAGGGGTCAATATATCGTCTATTACTGTTCTGTAACAAAGCAAACAAATACTGAAGATGTTCACAAATTGTCTGGGGTTCATAATCTATTGGAAAAAAAAATGCCCAAGTTAGTGATCAGCAAGTTACAGTTTTTCTCAAAACAATACAAGAGAAAATTAAAGTCGTTCCAAGTAGAATAATTTACTTTTTGTTAGTCAATGGAAGAAACTTTTTTAAATACACATCTTGATGGCCAAAACAAGCTGTTCTTGTTTACAGCTTACATTATAAATCGTCATGAGCTCTAAAGTGGTTAAAATTAAGAATCAGAAAAATCATAGTTCTAAAGAAGACAGATTTTCCCATTTTAGACTGCACTGCCTTTCCCACAGCCAACGTTCAGTAGGGGGAGAAGGCCCTAAGGCTATTAGTTAATATTAAATTCTGTTATGTTGTACACTTGAGGTTTTCCACAATATTTTGTTGCTTTCAAAATACCCTATCTTCTGAGTACCTCCTCCAACAAATGAAGTGATGGGCTAAAAGTAACACCTTACCAAAAATGGCCAAAAATGTATTTTATCTGATGTGAAATACCAGCTGCAAGAGTACTTTTAAAAGCATGGTAAAACAGATATTACAATGCAGTATTCCATGGTGTAAAACAGAAAGCAGCATACCGTTAAGCCACATTAACTGCAAAGCACACCTATAGCACGCCAAACAAAGAACATGGGCCACTGGTCTAATCTAGTGTGAACAATCTATCTAGTACATAATTCTAGCACCAACAGTGGCCAATGCCAGATTTTTCTACATAATTTCCTTATGTGGGACTGAAGTTCTCGCATGAAATATGCCTATGGGTGGAATCTTCTTCCTATTCCCAGTCATCTAGCGGTAAAATAATGTCCTGAAACATGAGAATTAATATTTCTTCTAATTTTTCCCTCTCTAGTCACTTAATATGGTTTACCATGTTTCACTTTATAAAGCAGAAAATGACTTCACACCATCAGGTTCACAAAATTTCAGAGTAGCTCATTCAAATACATTAAACTTCTCTCTTTGCTCAGATAATTAAAGCAACTTTTGTTTATAACAAGACACAGGCTTGGGAGATGCTGTGACCTTCCACTAACCTCTGTCTTTAGGGATGCCTTCACCAGTTACATATTCACTGCAGGTGCTTGGACACAAGTAAAGCGCTTGCCGAAGTTCCAAGTTAAGAAACCACATCTGCAAGAAAGTGTTCACGTAGCATGTGGCTCCAAGGTTCGTTAGGCCTACAAAGGCGTTCTAACAGAAAACATGATATGAATTAATTCCTATTTAAAAGGAGCAGACTGATAAAACTGAGTGTCAGTTAGGCTCTTTCTACACTACTGCTTTTAGCTGAGTTTGTAACTAGTTATTGGTGCTGAGACTCTACAGATTTCTGGAGTTTTCCTTCAAACTTCTTAGTCTCCAACAGCACGTGTCCAATCAACATGGTGTCATTAAATAGACAATTGTTCATCTGTAATTCTGCTTATCTGCAGATATCATCTGACTCTAATTATACTAACACACTTCCCTGTCCTGTTTCTTAACTCTGGAGGGAAGCACGTAACATTTTGAACTTCTAATTCTCTTCTGGTGATTTCTTTGGATGCCTCTTATTGTTAGAATGCAGAGAATTCATTGCATTCTGCTCATCAAGGAAATGAAATTGAATGCACTGAGGCATTCAGAGCTGGTCTCAGGTGGGGAATGAACAACTAGTGCCTCAAATCTTTGAATGCTAAGGGAATTCCAGACCCATACTCGGGAGCTAAAACCCAGTAATGGGAATCCAGTCAATATGGTATTCTTTGAAGAAGAGGGTTCTTCTATATAGGCCCTTAACCTACAAACACGTAAGCAGATATATAAACTTTCCTCACATAAGTAGAAAGCATTTGCAAAACTAGAGCTACAGTCTGAATGACAAAAGAAGAGTTTCTTTTACCTTTTTCCTCCGTTCAGAGTTTGGGTCATCAATGTTGTGAAAGCTATTTTCATCAATTTCTCCTAACCAAACATGTTCACCAATCCCAACCAAACAGTTTGGGTTTCCTCTGCAGTTTCTTCTACAAAAAGAGTTATGAAAACACTAAATTATAGACAATACGCTTGCCATTTGTAATTAGTGCATAAACAGGCAGCGGACAAGGTGAACCAAATTATTTTTATTTGCAAAACAAAGGGCAACAGCAAACAGAATAAAGAACACTCAGAAGTAACTTGAGAAGTTTTCTTTAGTCATAGTATGTGTTCTTTAATTTATGACCAACAGGTTCTGGTTTTTACGGAACAGGCTTGGAGGTACTGGTTAGTGTTAATCTCAGTACAACTCACCCAAACAAAATCCTCGTTTTAGTTGTTGAAATGAGCAGAAATACCACTTTCTCCACAAAGGGCATTTTTATTTGGTTTTACAAAGGCAATTTACAGCTCACAGCGATGCTGCCTGATTGCTCGTGACAGTGCTCCTATACCTCGTCCAGCTCGCTCACCCACAGGTAACAGGGTGACAAGCCGGAGATGGTGGAAAGGGCTTGATGTTGTCACTTGTTCAGCAGGCACCGACAGCCCATTGGGGGCAGGCGGGTATTTTAACATACTTAGAGTAGACTGGGTGCGTTCATGGCGTATGTCTGCCTAAAGGCATTTACTGCTGGGGTACGCGAGTTTTCCAAGAAATGTCTGTAGACAAAAGCCCCTCCCTAGCGGAGGCAGAAGCAGCCGTTCCGGTAAATCCATCGGAAGTGGGAGCAGGCTGGTCCCCACCAGGCCCAGGGCCCGGCGCCCGGCAAGACACTGAAAGCCACCGGAACGGTGCCAACTTGGAAGTCGCAGGTGCCCAGGGCTTCGCTGCTCTCTGCGGCCGCTACAGCCAGAGGGGCGGGCGGGCGGCAGAGCGCTTGGGCGGCGTGTAGCGCCCCGGGCTCGGCTCGGGCTCGGCCCGGGCTCGCCGGCGGGGGTCACGTGGGCGCCGCCGGGGACGGGCCAGCCCCGCGCCGAGCCCGCCATCGCAGCCGGGCCGGCCCGGAGCCGGGAGAGCGCGGGCGGCCCAGGCGGGCGGGGCGGGCCGGGCCGGGCCGGGCCGGGCCTGCCCCGGGCGGGGGGGCGGTACCTGCACACGCCGCGCTGGCAGGGCTCCAGCCCGACGCGATAGGCCGCCTCGATGTGCTCCTGCGTCACCTCCTCGGGCGGCACGGTCTCGGTCCAGCGCCAGGCCGCCTTCTCCAGCTGCAGCCGCGGGGCCATCGCGCTCCGCGCCGGGCGCCGCCTGCGGAGCGAGGGAGCGGCTCAGACGCGGCCGGGCCCCCCGCGACACGGACGTTGAGCGCGCGCCCGACGCCTCTGCCGCGCGGGCCCGCCGGGAGCCCCCCTCGCGCCGCGCGCGCGCCCGGCGCCCCCGCCCGCTGCGCCGCCTGGTACCTGGCCGCCCGCTGGCTGCGGCCCCTCGCGCGCCGGTGCGCGGCCCCGCTCAGCCCGGCCGGGCGGCTCCTTGGCTGCGCGCCTGGCTCCTGGCTCTCGGGCCCAGGTAGGGGCTGCGCCGACGCGGTGACGACATGGAGCGACCGCACGTGAGCGGGTGACGTCGACACCCCGCGCGAGCAGCGTCCGCGGCGTGAGGGGCGTGGCCTGCGGAGGGGCGGGCTCCCGCCGACGGGCCCCGAGCCGGGCGAGCCGGCCGCGGGGGAGGCGCTGTGAGGAGACAGGCGGGCTCCCGGGCCGCCCGGCCTCGGCGGGGAGTAAAGGTTCTGTCGCCCAGCCAGAGTTGGCAGCTCCCGGGCGCGGGCAAGGCGGAGAGGCCTGGTCCTGTGGGGGGGCGGCGGGTCCTGGGGGGGCTGGGGCCGCCGGGCCGCTGCTGTGGGGGGGCGGCGGGTCCTGGGGGGGGGGGCCGCCGGGCCGCAGCTGTGGGGCGGGTCCTGGCGGGGGGGGCTGTGGCCGCCGGGCCGCTGCTGTGGGGGGGGCGGCGGGTCCTGGGGGGGTCCTGGGGGCCGCCGGGTCGCTGCTGTGGGGGGGGGGGGCGGCGGGTCCTGGGGGGGGCCGCCGGGCCGCTGCTGTGGGGGGGGCGGCGGGTCCTGGGGGGGTCCTGGGGGCCGCCGGGCCGCTGCTGTGGGGGGGGCGGCGGGTCCTGGGGGGGTCCTGGGGGCCGCCGGGTCGCTGCTGTGGGGGGGGGGGGCGGCGGGTCCTGGGGGGGGCCGCCGGGCCGCTGCTGTGGGGGGGGCGGCGGGTCCTGGGGGGGTCCTGGGGGCCGCCGGGTCGCTGCTGTGGGGGGGGGGCGGCGGGTCCTGGGGGGGGGGGCTGTGGCCGCCGGGCCGCTGCTGTGGGGGGGGGGGCGGCGGGTCCTGGGGGGGGCGGGGGGCCGCCGGGCCGCTGCTGTGGGGGGGGGGCGGGTCCTGGGGGGGTCCTGGGGGCCGCCGGGTCGCTGCTGTGGGGGGGGGGGGCGGCGGGTCCTGGGGGGGTCCTGGGGGGGCTGGGGCCGCCGGGCCGCTGCTGTGGGGGGGGGGCGGCGGGTCCTGGGGGGGGGCCGCCGGGCCGCTGCTGTGGGGCGGGTCCTGGCGGGGGGGGCTGTGGCCGCCGGGCCGCTGCTGTGGGGGGGGCGGCGGGTCCTGGGGGGGTCCTGGGGGCCGCCGGGTCGCTGCTGTGGGGGGGGGGCGGCGGGTCCTGGGGGGGGCGGGGGGCCGCCGGGCCGCTGCTGTGGGGGGCGGGGCGGCGGGTCCTGGGGGGGGGGGGCTGTGGCCGCCGGGCCGCTGCTCTGGGGGGGGGGGCGGCGGGTCCTGGGGGGGGGGGCTGTGGCCGCCGGGTCGCTGCTGTGGGGGGGGGGCGGGTCCTGGGGGGGCGGGGGGCCGCCGGGCCGCTGCTGTGGGGGGCGGGGCGGCGGGTCCTGGGGGGGCGGCTGTGGCCGCCGGGCCGCTGCTCTGGGGTCCTGGGCTCCACGGTGAGAGGCTGGTTCCATGGGCTGCCGCCCCCGCGAATGGCTTGCAGCAGACGCAGACCCCTCTGTATAGGGGGCGCTCAGGGGTACGTGGCTTATGTGAAACATTTCTCTCTGCTGCCCTCTTAGGCCTCTGGCAAGATCAAGTCCCGGCACCAGTGTGGGGGTGCACCCCATAAGGCTTTATGGAAATATGCTTAGGCATGTAACTATGACATAACTGGCATATGCTTTGTTACATATGTCATGTGACATCTCTGCAAAGGTTATGATCTACTGAATATATTCATCCTATTTGAATGCATGTATCATTTTTGTATTCAAAGTTGTATACGAATATTGGCAGTGTACTTGTTTGATGTTAAGTAGCCTTAGTAAGGCATTTGGCCAGCTTCTTTCGGCACTTAACTTGCAAATTCCTTTCTAATCAAGAAACACTTAACAGATAATGGATCTTGGAAGGCTCCAATCTACATAAGAAGTCTACATGAGGCCATTCAAGGTAGCATGTGAACCATGTCTGCTACCTGTAAATTTTGAGTCATGCATGGACATGTGACTTGCCCATGTGACCCCAAAACTCCATCTTGTAGCTGGGATTCCTCACAGGGGAGGGCTGTCCACCCACAAGAGAGAGTCTATTTAAACCCCTGGGAGACCCCTCCATTTTGTCTTCAGCTGGATCAAGAGATAGCCTCTTCATGCCCAAAGGATACCTGAAAGAAACTGGAATAAAGGACAGTAACCACGGGGGTGTGAGAGATTGCTGGACCCAGACTAGAAGGAGACTAGTCTGTAAAAGGAAGCTGACTGAAACACCTCTGAGGGTGAGATTCCATTTGTAATCACTTTCTTTCTGCATTAGGTTTAGACTTCAGTGTTTCATTTTATTTTGCTTCGTAATTCACTTTGTTCTGTCTGTTATTATTTGAAACCACTTAAATCCTACTTTTTGTATTTAATAAAATCACTTTTTACTTATTAATTAACCCAGACTATGTATTAATACTGAAGGGGGGGCAAACAGCTGTGCGTATCTCTCTTTCAACGTTATAGAGAGCAAACAATTTATGAGTTTATCCTGTATAAGCTTTATACAGGGTAAAACAAATTTATTTGGGCTTTGGACCCCATTGGGAGCTGGGCATCTGAGTGTTAGAGACAGGAGCAGCTTTTGTGGGACATGGTTCAGACTTGGGTCTGGCTCAAAGCAAGCAGGGCACTGCACCCCCAAGCTGACAGCTACCTCCCTAGGTAACGCATTCCAGTGCTTCATCACCCTTGTAGTGAAAAAGTTTTTCCTAATATCCAACCTAAACCTCCCCCACTGCAACTTGAGACCATTACTCCATGTTCTGTCATCTGCTACCACTGAGAACAGTCTAGATCAGAGGTGGGCAAAACTACGGCCTGAGGGCCACATCCAGCCTTCGGGACCCTCCTGCCCAGCTCCTGGCCCAGGAGGCTCATCCCCAGCCCCTCCCCCGCTGCTCCCCTTCCCTCACTGCACTGTTGGCGCAATGCTCCGGGCGGGGGGGCTGCAGAACCTGGCCACCGGTGCTCCAGGCAGCGTGGTGAGGGGGCAGGGAGTAGGGGGTGTTCTAGATAGAGGGTTGGCTAGGGGGCAGGGGAGTTTGGGGTGGTGGATAGGGGTTGGAGTGGTCAGAGGGCGGGGAACAGGGGGGTTTGATGGGGCGGAGGTCCTGGGGGGGCAGTCAGGAATGAGAGGGGGAGTTGGATGGGGTGGTCAGGGGACAGTGAGTTGGGGGGCAGGGCGGATGGGGCAGAGGTACCGGGGGGGCTGACAGGGAACAGAGGGGGTTGGATGGGGCAGGAGTCCCGGGGGGGGCATCAGGGAGCAAAAAGCAGGGGGTGATAGGAGGCAGGGGCAAGGCCACACCTGACTGTTCTGGGACGCACAGCCTCCCCTAAGCGGACCTCCATAAAATTTTCGAAACCTGATGCTGCCCTCAGGCCAAAAAGTCTGCCCGCCCCTGGTCTAGATCCATCCTCTTTGGAACCCCCTTTCAGGTAGTTGAAAGCATCTATCAAATCCCCCCTCATTCTTTTCTTCTGCAGATTAAACAATCCCAGTTCTCTCAGCCTCTTCTCATAACTCATGTGTTCCAGTCCCCTAATCTTTTTTGTTGCCCTCCGCTGGACGCTTTCCAGTTTTTCCACATCCTTCTTGTAGTGTGGGGCCCAAAACTGGACACAGTACTCCAGATGAAGCCTCACCAATGCCGAACAGAGGGGAATGATCACATCCTTCGATCTGCTGGCAATGCTCCTACTTATACAGCCCAAAATGCCGTTAGCCTTCTTGGAAACAAGGGAAAACTATTGACTTATATTCAGCTTCTCGTCCACTGTAACCCCTAGGTCCTTTTCTGCAGAACTGCTGCCGAGCCATTCGGTCCCTAGTCTGTAGCGGTGCATGGGATTCTTCCGTCCTAAGTGCAGGTCTCTGCACTTGCCCTTGTTGAACCTCATCAGAATATCTTTTGGCCCAATCCTCTAATTTATCTAGGTCCCTCTGTATCCAATCCCTACCCTCCAACATATCTACCACTGCTCCCAGTTTAGTGTCATCTGCAAACTTGCTGAGGGTGCATCCACCCCATACTCCAGATCATTAATGAAGATATTGAAGAAAACCAGGCCCAGGACCAACCCCTGGGGCACTCCGCTTGATACCGGCTGCCAACTAGACATGGAACCATTGATCACTAGCCGTTGAGCCTGATGATCTAGCCAGCTTTCTATCCACCTTATAGTCCATTCATGCAGCCCATACTTCTTTAACTTGCTGGGAAGAATACTGTGGGAGACCATATCAAAAGCTTTGCTAAAGTCAAGGAATAACACATTTGCTGCTTTCCCCACATCCACAGAGCCAGTTATCTCGTCATAGAAGGCAATTAGGTTAGTAAGGCATGACTTGCCCTTGGTGAATGCAGATGACATATGCTACATGTTCCTGGAGATAAAGGTTAAAAGAAAATACTAATTTCCACAGTAGCAACTTCAAACCAAATTGTGTGTGTGCAGGGAGAGAATCAGTTCAAAGGCAACTTTGCTTCTTGCTGCTGTGCGTGGGAATTAGAAATATATTAAAACTGTCAAGATTCTAGGGAGAGTTTGGGAGGAGCGTGATGGGTAACAGCAGTGCCTAGACATAATTTAAGAAATATATAGCTTTAATGAGGTCTCAAACATAGGCGCTGACTCCGTGGGTGCTCCAGGGCTGGAGCACCCAGGGGGAAAAATTAGTGGGTGTTCTGCACCCACCAGTAGGCAAGCTCCCCTCCTCACCTCACCTCGCCTCTGCTGAGTGTGCCAAGTCCCCACCCCTCTGCCTACCTCCTAGCGCTTGCAAAACAGCTGTTTCATGGCGTTACAAGCTCCCGGGGGGGGGGGGGGCGGAGCGGGAATGTGGTGTGCTCAGGGGAGGAGGTGGGGAAGAGGCGGGGCTGCGGTGGAGATTTGGGGAAGGAGTGGAATAGGGACAGGGAGGGGGCAGAGTTGGGGCAGGGACTTTGGGGAAGGGGTTGGGATGGGGGCGGGGCAGGGGCGGGCAGGGCATGGGTGGAGTCGGGGCAGGGCCAGGGGCAGATGGGGGTCAAGCACCCACTGGCGCTAGCAGAAGTTGGCGCCTATGGTCTCAAATATGTGCCCAAGGGAAGGAGATGCACAGTACCTTCTGCTGTTGCACAGAGACTTTTCTGTCATGCCAAGTACTGCTGTCTCAGACTGTGGTTCCAATTAACTGCTGTGGGACTGTATTTGGAATGTGAGAAACTTTGGCAGCTTTCTAGGATGCAAGGCTCTGGTAGTCATTGGTATCTTTAATACTATATAGTCTAAGCCTGCTCAAAGTGGGTCTAACCAGCGTAGTGTTCAATGCCGGCTGCTGTATTGAACCCTGTCTGCAGTAGTGCTCTCAACATTCATGCTACCATTCATGGAGCTGAACTGGGGTAGTGATGGTGGGATTTTTTTCATCAAAAGGCCTTAGGTTAGATGCAGTTTTTATTCCTGGGGGGGATTCTGCACAAAAAAATTCAAAATTCTGCAAAATTCTGCATATTTTATTTGTCAAAATAATGCAATATAAACACACCATAGAATATCAGGGTTGGAAGGGAAGGTCATCGAGTCCAACCCCCGGCTCAAAGCAGGACCAATCCCCAATTTTTGCTCCAGATTCCTAAATGGCCCCTCAAGAATTGAGTTTGCAACCCTGGGTTTAGCAGGTCAATGCTCAAACCACTGAGCTATCCCTCCCCCGTTTCACTTATTTTGGTAATTTATTTAAACTACAACAGGGAAAAAAGTCACAATACCTATTCAGCATTTCCTAAACACATGAAAGTTAACTTACAAACACTTGGTAACCGAGACCCTGCCTTCCAGTTATAATCCTGGATTTTCATTTAAATTACATTACAGAACACCAAATAGAAAAAAAAAAGGAGAAACTCATTTCAAATTGGTCAGACTTTCACACATGAAAGTCATAGTCTTGCTAATCATTGTCCTGGACCTGGCTGGGGACTTTGGAAAGTGTTTGCTTCTGATTGTCCTGGCGTTTTACTGACTGCTTGAAATGTTTTATTTCCCTCAAAGTCTTTTTTTTTTTTTTAATGGGTAAGTAAAATAAATCCTGAGCTGTACCCCACTGTGCCACTTTGGCACAGGAGAAAAGTGAAAAAATGCATAGATCTTCCCAGCTGATTCCCTTCCTGTCATTGATAAGACTTTCCATCCCTCTGGCAACGTAGGGGCCTTACAACTTCTACAGGTTTCAGAGGAACAGCCGTGTTAGTCTGTATTCGCAAAAAGAAAAGGAGTACTTGTGGCACCTTAGAGACTAACGAATTTATTTGAGCATGAGCTTTCGTGAGCTACAGCTCACTTCATCAGATGTTTACCGTGGAAACTGCAGCAGACTTCTACAGGTTTTTATGCTCCTGGGAGAACTGACTGAGAATGGGAACAGTTAACTAACAATAGGAACGTTAACAATGTTACTAGGCAGGCAGGCGGTTCCATTTCTGCCTTGGGACAGAACCTTCCTCCTGCATAATAAAAAGCCCTACCCCTCCATGTCCGGCAAGCCGCAGAAGCAAGCAAGAGAGAGACAGGCCTTGTCTACACTGCCACTTTACAGCACTGCAACTTTCTCGCTCAGGGGTGTGAAAAAACCACACCCCTGAGTGCTGCAAGTTTCATAGGGGTGGGTTTTTTACAGCGCTTGGGAGAGCTCTCTCTCATGGCTGGTGCCACAACTACACAGCCACGGTAAAGCGCTGCTATGTCAGTGCTTTAACATTGCTAGTGAAGACATATCCACAGTCTCTTTCACTTGTTGGCCGGCAGGCACGCCCCACCCCCTGACGGTGAGCGTCTCTCCCCAGGCATGCCCTGCCCCTCTGCCCCCTTACCCCCCGCAGTGATTCGCGTCTCTGAGGCTGCTCCAGGCATGCTGGAACAGATGCACTGCCTGGGCTGCCAGATAAGAGGCATGTCCCCCCCAGACTTCTTTTGCACTTTTCTGCACGGGGGTCACAGAAATATGCAGGCCGTATGGGGGCGCAGAATTTTGTCAGGAGTAAACGGTTTTGGAGACGCATCAATGCCCATTCCTGCTTCAAGAGAAGGGAGAATCTCTCTTGTCTTTGCTGAGCTGATAGCCTCTAGAGTAGAGCATATTAATAAAAAGAAAAGGAGTACTTGTGGCACCTTAGAGACTAACCAATTTATTTGAGCATGAGCTAAGTGAGCTGTAGCTCACGAAAGCTCATGCTCAAATAAATTGGTTAGTCTCTAAGGTGCCACAAGTACTCCTTTTCTTTTTGCGAATACAGACTAACACGGCGGCTACTCTGAAACCTAGCATATTAATAGTTACTCTGTACCTCATAAACTTGAGCTTCAGTTTGCTGCAAATTATAATCCAGCGTGGTCAAGGAAGCTCAATATAAGAAAATGTACAGAAAAGGACAGGAATCTGAACCTGAACTAAATAGTTGCTTTGCAAGTACTGTAAGGTGGAAATCTGTGCGTATTATAGTGACATACAAGTTCATGGTGCTGCATAGGAACACCATGTATGCTAAAAGAAAAGGAGGACTAGTGGCACTTTAGAGACTACAGACTAACACGGCTGCTACTATGCTCAGATAAATCGGTTAGTCTCTAAGGTGCCCCAAGTCCTCCTTTTCTTTTTGCGAATACAGACTAACACAGCGGCTACTCTGAAACCGTGTATGCTGTGCATCAGGATCTGGGGTGAGATCTGATGACCACAAATGCAGGGAACTGTGTATAATCCCCTGTGGGGCCAACAATACATCCATAGATGCTGTCACTAAAATGGTAGAAATCCTCAAGGATGAAATTGGATCACTTCAAATGAACCAAAGCATACAGCAGTTATTGATTTGCTTCTAGGCCTGCACTTCAGAGGGCAGCTGCTCAATGACCTTGACACATTGCCATTTTCTTTGCCTGTGGGTGACTGACTGACAGTTCACTTCAGATGCTTTTTTATATTTTCATCAAATACCCAGCGCTTATGAACTCGTCTCTGGGCCTGACTGAACTATCTGAACCACACAGGGCATCTCAAAACCTGCACTGCAAAGTAAAAGCTTTAAAACTTCATTGCACTTGCTACAGACGCAGGAAAGTTTAGTTGCATTAAAATTGATGCACTGTTTAGTTTTAAGAGCACAACTCTCTAATCTTCAGTTTATATCTAAGGCTAAGATTTTGTCATGGTTATTTTTAGTAAAACTCACGGACAGGTCACAGGCAAAACACAAAAATTAACAGAAGCCGTGACCTGTCGGTGACTTTTGCTGCTGCAGCTCCATGGTTTTCCCGTGCTGGGAGCTGTGGGGTTCCCCCTCTACCCATGGCAGCTGGAAGCTGCAGGGGGGCTCCCCTCCACCCTCGGTGGCTGGGAGCTGCAGGGTGACCATATTTCCCAAAGAGAAAACAGGACACCCCCAGCCACTTGCCCAAGGTGCCGCCCCGCCCATACAAGGCTGTCACTTGTCACTGGAACCCTGAGGAGAGCCCCCTCGGCTAGCCTGTGGCTAGAACCTTGCAGGGGGCCCCCCTGAGGAGGCTGTTGCTGGCGCGGGCCACACTGGCTGCTAGCCCCAGTCCCTGGGCCCCTGGGACTGAAGCAGAGAATGTCAGGGAGGCCTCTGGAAGTCTCGGATTCTGTGACTTCCATGACCTCCATGACATAAATGTAACCTTAATTATACCCAGTGTTTGTCATTCACTTTTTATTGTGCTCAGAAAGCAATGCAGTTGTCTTTCTGGTAATCCTGATATGACTTTAAAGAAACATACTTCTAGTTTGCACAATCTGAAGGCGGGGGGGAGCCAAGCTGATTTCAAGGAACCGCATTAGTAAATGGAAACTGCCCAGTAAAGATGATTTCCAGTGCTACTGTTTGGTTAGTTGCTACAAGTTTTGTAAAATGAACTGCAGAGCAGTATAACGAACTAGTTACACATCAGCCTGCTTTATCTGCAGCATGCTGCTTTTGCACCTTTTGACAAAGAGAAATGTACAGTAAGACAGAAAATTAAAGGATTTAAAGAAGACTTTTCCATCTTAAATCAGGCACATTGGTAATTGTGACCTAGTGCAGGGGTTCTCACAACAAATATCTTGGTGGAATTCCTAGTGCGGCCACCAACTCTTGCTGGTGGCCGCTCTGACAATTTTTCCTAAAATACTTAATTAACTTTAGGAAAAACAAATAAATATGCATAGATACATGTCCAAATCATTGTAATTTGTCTATTTAGGGTTTTTTTTTGCCAACTCAATAATAAAAATAATGTAGTTGTCCCTATTCTTTACTGGACCTAAACAGAACAGAAACACAAATAAGGTGCTTTGCCTGTTTTGCTTTTTTCGGTAGATTTTTTTTTTTTTTAAGACTTGCTAGCTAGTAAGTCTGCTATTGTGAAAAGTGATATTTGTATATTTGTTTATATCACTTTTCACAGCAGATTTACTCATCCACGGCAAGATGGGGGACAAATTATATCCTGGATGGGGAGATGAGTAAGGAGGCAGGAGGGCCAGGACAATGGGGCACTGGATGGCGGGTGGAGGCAGTGGGGGTTAGGGGAATGGGGGGGGTGAGTCTGGGCCTGGAGCCTGGGGTCCTGCTGCACAAGTGGGAGCTGGAGGAGTGGGAGCCAGGGGCGATTTGTGGGGGGGAAGCCTGGGGTCACAGCCTAAAGCCCTGCAGTTCGGGGACAGAACCTGCTGCCCACCCCAGGGCTGAAGCCCAAAGCCCAAGCCCCGCCGCCCCCAGGAAGGCGGGGAGCTCAGATTGGTCGCCTGGCTCCTACAGTGTTCGTGGCTCCAGAAGGGGGCAGGGACCAACCCGTGATGGTGACCCTGGGGAAGGGACCGCTGCTTTGACCCCCGCAAAAAACCCACCACCCAAGAAGTTGTGGCTGCAAAAAAAGCCCCTAGTGGCCGCATGCGGCCACGGTGGCCACATTTGAGAAACACTGAGAGAGAGATTGTGTGCATGAGAGAAGATCCAGGTTTCTCTATTACTTCCTGCTAGGGGAGATCTACGGTAGCTCAAGTGACAGGGGCCTGTGCTTTCTGCAGCTGGTAACACAGCACTCTATTTGAGGATCCCCAAATCCATGTGTGAATCATAGAATATCAGGGTTAGAAGGGACCTCAGGAGGTCATCTAGTCCAACCCCCTGCTCAAAGCAGGACCAATCCCCAATTTTTACACCAGATCCCAAATGGCCCCCTCAAGGATTGAACTCACAACCCTGGGTTTAGCAGGCCAATGCTCAAACCACTGAGCTACTGCATCTTGCAGAGCAGGTTCTGAAACCAAATGTTTATCAAGTGAAAGTGTTGAAAACAGGCTGCTGAGCTTGGATTTGCAGGAAGCCAGTAATTACCTGTTCAAAGGAGTTGTCGGTCTTGGCAGCTTCTTCCAACAAAAACTGGAAACAAGCAAATTGACTACAGCATTTACCAAAGATGTTGTTCTTAGAAGGATCCTTGAATATATATAGGTTTCAGAGGAACAGCCGTGTTAGTCTGTATTCGCAAAAAGAAAAGGAGTACTTGTGGCACCTTAGAGACTAACCAATTTATTTGAGCATGAGCTCACTTCATATATATATATATATATATATATATATATACATCTGCTGAGTGGTTGCCAAATGTGACTATGGAGATCAATGGATATGCAGAGAAAATGGCTTTTTAGTCCAGAGACATTACAATCTGATGTCAGGTCAGGTGCTATGTGCATGATCCATCAGCTCATTTGTTTTTATTGCTTGACTGGAAAGCCAGTGAAGGAATAACTGAGCCCTTTCTTTTAGTTTTTGGAAAAAGATCATAATTAAAACTGAAGGTGTATCCTTCAAACTCATATGGCACAATGCCCCACTGAGATCATGTGCATCCCCTACTCCACATTCTCTGGACTGTTCAGTCAGGATGTTTATAAGGCAGATCCCTGACCTCCTATTTTCAACCCTTTTCTAAGTATTTGAATGCTCACCTTGATTTCCAAACCATGTGTTTTAGTCGATTATTTAAAAATTGCATTTTCTATGTACCGAGAGTATTAACATGCATATTATTTTTGAATCAAGTTGCTGAGTTTTTCCTACTATTAAAACAAAATGAACCTTCATAAGAACATAAGAATGGCCAGACTGGGTCAGAACAAAGGTCCATCTAGCCCAGTATCCTGTCTTTTGATAGTGGCCAGTGCCTGGTGCCCCAGAGGGAATGAACAGAACAGGTAATCATCAAGTAATCCATCCCCTGTCGCCCATTCCCAGCTTCTGGCTAACAGAGGCTAGGGACACCATCCCTGCCCATCCTGGCTCATAGCCATTGATGGACCTATCTTCCATGAAACTATCTAGTTCTTTTTTGAACTCTGTGTGATGTTTCACTCCATATTCTTCATGAAAATATGCTTATGATATGAACATGATATAACTGAGATATACTTTATGCAAGATGGCTCATGTATCACTGGAAAGGTTATGATTTACTGAATGTGATTATCCTGTATCATTTGTATGCCTGCATCATTTCTGTATCTGAAGTTAGGAATAGGGTGACCAGATGTCCCGATTTTATAGGGACAGTCCCAAATTTTGGGATCTTTTTCTTATATAGGCTCCTATTACCACCCACCCCCTGTCCCGATTTTTCACATTTACAGTCTGGTCACCCTAGTTAGGAATATTGACTATGTATCTGTATTTCAACTATACTACTTTGGGTGATGCCCACTGCTAACACTTCAGGTACAACAATGGAAAAGCCAGACAGGGCGGATGGCCCATCAGTGAGGACAACGGATTGTGAAATCTTGGCCTTCCTGCGGAATCTCCGTACTGCCACTGACTCATGGACACTGTGATATTACAGAGTCAGAAGGTCTTCTCACCTGATACTAAACATTACCTGGGACTTCTGGTAACTTTCCACTGGAAGGGAAGGGGGATCAAGTTTGGGAAACAAAGGATTCCTGTCTTATGTAAATCCTATTTAAGGGTAGGGAGGAAGGCAAACGGGATTTCTCCTCTCCATGGCCTGTCTGCCCAAGAAGAAAGACTGCAAAAGGGAAAGCAAGGGGGGAGTCCAGACTGAGACGGGGTCCAGTCTGAAAAGGAATATAACTGGAACTCTGAATCACAGAAGTTTTGCAAACTGCATGCAACAATATGTGAGAAATACTATTTATAACCAATTTCTTTAGTGAAACTAGCTTAGTTTGTGTGTTTGATTTCATTTGCGTAGTAATCTGCTTTGTTCTGTTTGTTACCCCTTTTACCACTTAAAATCTACCTTTTATAGTTAATAAAATTTGTTTTCTTTATTATTAAACCCAATTTCTGTAATTTCTAATGGGGGGGGGGTAGGGGGTAAGAAGTGTGCACACCTGTCTCCCCGTTGAGGGAGGGGGCGAATTTCATAGTATATCTTTGGTCTGCACTCCAAGGAAGGTGGACATCTGAGTGCAGGAGCAAGTCCCTTAAGCTGAGTCTTCCCAGAGCTGATCTGCAGCTGGGTGTGTGTTAGCGAAGCTGCCTGTGTGTGTGTTAGAGAAGGTTTTAAGAGCTTGGCTCAGCAAAACAGGATAAGGGGGCATGCTGGCAGAACAGGAATACTCAGTGGTATCTCAGCACATCAGGTGGCTTCCCAAGAGGTCCAACCCGTCACACCCTGTTATAGTCTTGGTCTTCACATCGTCCTCTGGCAAGGAGTTCCACAGGTTGACTATGCATTGTGTGAAAAAATACTTCCTTTTGTTTGTTTTAAACCTGCTGCCTATTAATTTCATTGGGTGACCCCTACTTCTTGTTTATAAGAAGTAGTAAATAACACTTCCTTATTTACTTTCTCCACACCAGTCATGATTTTATAGACCTCTATCACATTCCCCCTTAGTCATCTGTTTTCCAATCTGAAAAGTCCCAGTCTTATTAATCTCTCCTCATACGGAAGCCGTTCCAGATCCCTAATCATTAGCACCCTGACAGCAGGATTGTCTGGCTATGTAGACTCCCTCCTCAGGCCCTACACTACCAGCACTCCCACCTATCTTTGAGACACCACTGACTTCCTGAGGAAACTACAATCCATCGGTGATCTTCCTGAAAACACCATCCTGGCCACTATGGATGTAGAAGCCCTCTACCCAACATTCCACACAAAGATGGACTACAAGCCGTCAGGAACAATATCCCCAATAATGTCACGGCAAACCTACTGGCTGAACTTTGTGACTTTGTCCTCACCCATAACTATTTCACATTTGGGGACAATGTATACCTTCAAATCAGCGGCACTGCTATGGGTACCTGCATGGCCCCACAGTATGCCAACATTCTTGTGGCTGACTTAGAACAACACTTTCTCAGCTCTCGTCCCCTAGTGCCCCTCCTCTAGATGCGCTGCATTGATGACATCTTCATCATATGGACCCACAGGAAGGAGGTCCTTGAAAAATTCCACCTGGATTTCAACAATTTCCACCCCAACATCAACAGCAGCCTGGACCAGTCCACACAAGAGATCCACTTCCTGGACACTATAATGCAAATAAGCAATGGCCACATAAACACCACCCTGTACCGGAAACCTACTGACCGCTATGCCTACCTACATGTCTCCAGCTTTCATCCAGACCACACCACACGATCCATTGTCTACAGCCAAGTTCTGCGATACAACCGCATTTGCTCCAACCCCTCAGACAGAGACAAACAAGATCTCTATCAAGCGTTCGTACAACTACAATATTCACCTGCTGAAGTGAAGAAACAGATTGACAGAGCCAGAAGAGGACCCAGAAGTCACCTACTACAGGACAGGCCCAACAAAGAAAATAACAGAATGCCACTAGCCATCACCTTCAGCCCGCAACTAAAACCTCTCCAACGCATCATCAAGGATCTACAACCTATCCTGAAGGACGACCCATCAGTCTCACAGATCTTGGGAGACAGGCCAGTCCTTGCCTACAGACAGCCCCCCAACCTGAAGCAAACACTCACCAGCAACCACACACCAGAACCACTAACCCAGGAACCTATCCTTGCAACAAAGCCCGTTGCCAACTATGTCCACATATCTATTCAGGGGACACCATCATAGGGCCTAATCACATCAGCCACACTATCAGAGGCTCGTTCACCTGCACATCTACCAATGTGATATATGCCATCATGTGCCAGCAATGCCCCTCTGCCATGTACATTGGCCAAACTGGATAGTCTCTACGTAAAAGAATAAATGGACACAAATCAGACGTCAAGAATTATAACATTCATAAACCAGTGGGAGAACACTTCAATCTCTTTGGTCACTCGATTACAGACCTAAAAGTGGCAATTCTTCAACAAAAAAACTTCAGAAACAGACTTCAACGAGAGACTGCTGAACTGGAATTAATTTGCAGACTGGATGCAATTAACTTAGGCTTGAATAAAGACTGGGAGTGGATGGGTCATTACACAAAGTAAAACTATTTCCCCATGTTTATTCTCCCCCCCATTCCTCAGACGTTCTTGTCAACTGCTGGAAATGGCCCACCTTGATTATCACTACAAAAGGTTCCCCCTCCCCACCCCCGCTGCTAATAGCTCACCCTAAGTGATCACTCTCCTAACAGTGTGTATGGTAACACCCATTGTTTCATGTTCTCTATGTATATAAATCTCCCCACTGTATTTTCCACTGAATGCATCCGATGAAGTGAGCTGTAGCTCACGAAAGCTTATGCTCAAATAAATTGGTTAGTCTCTAAGGAGCCACAAGTCCTCCTTTTCTTTTTGTGGATACAGACTAACACGGCTGCTACTCTGAAACTAATAATTTTTGTTGCCC
Organism: Caretta caretta; assembly: GCF_965140235.1. Taxonomy (NCBI): domain Eukaryota; kingdom Metazoa; phylum Chordata; order Testudines; family Cheloniidae; genus Caretta; species Caretta caretta. Next base: position 1,450,994 of record NC_134223.1, read on the forward strand.
TTTTCTGAAATATTCCAATTCCAATATATCCTTTTTTGAGATGGGGCGACCACATCTGCCTGCAGTATTCAAGGTGTGGGCGTACCATGGATTTATACAGAGGCAATATGATATATTCTATCTTCTTATCTATTCCTATCTTAATGAGTCCCAACATTCTGTTCACTTTCTTGGCTGCCGCTGCACACTGAGCAGATGTTTCCAGAGAACTATCCACAAAGACTCCAAGATCTCTTTCTTGAGTGGTAACAGCTAATTTAGACCCCATCATTTTATATGTATAGTTGGGATTATGTTTTCCAATGTGCATTACTTTGTATTTATCAACATGGAATTTCATCTGCCATTTTGTTGCCCAGTCACCCAGCTTTGTGAGATCCTTTTGTAGCTCTTCGCAGTCTGCCTGGGACTTAACTATCTTGAGTAGTTTTGTATCATCTGCAAATTTTTCCACCTCACTGTTTACCCCTTTTTCCAGATCATTTATGAATATGTTTAATAGTCTGTCCCAGTACAGACCCCTGGGGGACACCACTATTTACCTCTCTCCATTCTGAAAACTGACCATTAATTCCTACCCTTTGTTTCCTGTCTTTGAACCAGTTACCAATCCATGAGAGGACCGTCCCTCTTATCCCATGACAGCTTACTTTTCTTAAGAGCCTTTGGTGAGGGACCTTGTCAAAAGCTTTCTGAAAATCTAGGTACTATATCCCCTTGTCCACATGCTTGTTGACCCCCTCAAGGAATTCTAGTAGATTGGTGAGGCATGATTTCCCTTTATAAAACCATGTTGACTCTTCCCCAACAAATTATGTTCATCTATGTATCTGACACATAGAGGATTATGTTCTCACCAACGTAGAAACATTCACATACTTGGGCAACACCATCAGCTAGGATGGTAGAACTAGCCAGGATATCCGGAACAAAATCAATAAAGCCAGGAACACCTTCAGGAGCTTAAATACAGTCTGGAAATCATCAAAATACAACACCAAAACCAAACTCAAGATATATACTTGAGGTACTTTCAATACTACTTTTTAGTGCAGAATGCTGGGGAATGAGAAAGTATGACATGTCCAAACTGTCTTAATTCCATACAACCTGCCTCAGAAAATCCTCCATATCTTTTGACCCAGAAAAATCTCAAACCAAGATCTGTTGACACAGTGCAGCCAAGAGAATCTGAGCACCATCATTGCCAGGAGGCGTTAGAGATGGATTGGTCATGTGCTTTGGATGGATCACCAGAGTAGCAATAAGATGGACACCTGAAGGCAAGCGAAAATGACATGGCGAAGAGCTGTGGAAGCCAAGCTGAAAAATCTGGGGCACAGCTGGGGAACCATTGAAAGATTTGCCAGAACAGACAGGAGTAGAGGAGCTTCGTCACTGCCCTAAAAGTCAGAGGTGTAATAGGAACATAATGATGATGATGTGTCTGACAATTTTGTTCTTACTATAGTTTCAACAAGTTTGCCCCATACTGAAGTCAGGGTTACCGGCCTGTAATTGCCGGGATCACCTCTAGAGCCCTTTTAAAAAATTGGTGTCACATTAGCTCTCCTCCAGTCATCGGGTACAGAAGCTGATTTAAATGATAGGTTACAAACTACAGTTAGCAGTTGTGCAATTTCACATTTGAGTCCCTTCAGAACTCTTGGGTGAATACCATCTGGTCCTGGTGACTTACTATTGTTTAATTTATCATTTTGTTCCAAATCCTCCTTTAATGATACCTCAGTCTGGGACAGTTCCTCAGATTTGTCACCTAAAAAGAATGGCTCAGGTTTAAAATCTCCCTCACATCCTCAGCCGGGAAGACCAATGCAAAGAATTAATTTAGTTTCTCCGCAATGGCCTTATCCTCATAGTGCTCCGTTAGCATCTTGATCGTCCAATGGCCCCACTGGTTGTTTAGCAGCTTCTTGCTTCTGATGTACTTAAAAAAAAAATTTGCTATTACTTTTTGAGTCTTTGGCTAGTTGTTCTTCAAATTATTTTTTGGCCGTCCTAATGATATTTTTACACTTCATTTGGCAGAGTTTATGCTCCTTTCTATTTTCCTCACTAGGATTTAACTTCCATTTTTTAAAGGATGCTTTTTTGGTCCTCACTGCTTCTTTTACTTTGTTGTTTAGCCACGATGGAACTGTTTTGGTTCTCTTACTATGCTTTTAATTTGGGGTGTACATTTAAGCTGAGCCTCTATTATGGTGTCTTTAAAAAGTTTCCATGCAGCTTGCAGGGATTTTACTTTTGGCACCTTTTAATTTCTGTATCACTAACTTCCTCATTTTTGTGTAGTTCCCCTTTCTGAAATTAATTGCTACAGTGTTGGGCTGCTGTGGTGTTTTCCCTGCCACAGAGATGTTAAATTTAGTTATGTTATGGTCACTGTTACCAAGAGGTCCAGCTGTATTCATCTCTTGGACCAGATCCTGTGCTCCACTTAGAACTAAATCAAGAACTGCCTCTCCTCTTGTGGGTTCTAGCTGCTCCAAGAAGCAATCATTTAAGGTGTCGAGAAACTTTATCTCTATCCCATCCTGAGGTGACATGTACCCAGTCAGTATGGGGATAGTTGAAATTCCCCTTTATTATTGAGGTTTTTGTTTTTATAGCCTCTCTAATCTCCCTGAGCATTTCACAGTCATTCTTTTTCTGGACTGTTTGTGTTTGAAAAATATTCTCACTTACACTAGCTGGTCACACATCTTAGGTGCACCATGGAAATCAAGTTGTGACAGTCTTGATTGGTTATCAAGTACAGGAATAAATGCAGTAAAGGGGGATAAACCTGAGAGTCTCTTCATTAAGTTTAGAAGTGGGAGCAACAAGGGTGATGTCATGGTGGGAGTCTGCTATAGACCACCGGACCAGGGGGATGAGGTGGACGAGGCTTTCTTCCGGCAACTCACAAAAGTTACTAGATCGTAGGCCCTGGTTCTCATGGGAGACTTCAATCACCCCAATATCTGCTGGGAGAGCAATACAGCGGTGCACAGACAATCCAGGAAGTTTTTGGAAAGTGTAGGGGACAATTTCCTGGTGCAAGTGCTGGAGGAACCAACTAGGGGCAGAGCTCTTCTTGACCTGCTGCTCACAAACCGGGAAGAATTAGTAGAGGAAGCAAAAGTGGATGGGAGGCAGTGACCATGAGATGGTTGAGTTCAGGATCCTGACACAGGGAAGAAAGGAGAGCAGCAGAATACGGACCCTGGACTTCAGAAAAGCAGACTTTGACTCCCTCAGGGAACTGATGGGCAGGATCCCCTGGGAGAATAACATGAGGGGGAAAGGAGTCCAGGAGAGCAGGCTGTATTTTAAAGAATCCTTATTGAGGTTACAGGGACAAATCATCCCCATGTGTAGAAAGAATAGTAAATATGGCAGGCGACCAGCTTGGCTTAACAGTGAAATCCTTGCTGATCTTGAACACAAAAAAGAAGCTTACAAGAAGTGGAAGATTGGACAAATGACCAGGGAAGAGTACAAAAATATTGCTCAGACATGCAGGAGTGGAATCAGGAAGGCCAAATCACACCTGGAGTTGCAGCTAGCAAGAGATGTTAAGAGTAACAAGAAGGGATTCTTCAGGTATGTTAGCAACAAGAAGAAAGTCAAGGAAAGTGTGGGCCCCTGACTGAATGAGGGAGGCAATCTAGTGACAGAGGATGTGGAAGAAGCTAATGTACTCAATGCTTTTTTTGCCTCTGTCTTCACGAACAAGGTCAGCTCCCAGATTGCTGCACTGGGCAGCACAGCGTGGGGAGGAGGTGACCAGCCCTCTGTGGAGAAAGAAGTGGTTCAGAACTATTTAGAAAAGCTGGACGTGCACAAGTCCATGGGGCCGGATGCGCTGCATCTGAGGGTGCTAAAGGAGTTGGCGGATGTGATTGCAGAGCCATTGGCCATTATCTTTGAAAACTCATGGTGATCGGGGGAAGTCCCGGACGACTGGAAAAAGGCTAATGTAGTGCCCATCTTTAAAAAAGAAAAGGGATCCTGGGAACTACAGGCCAGTCAGCCTCACCTCAGTCCCTGGAAAAATCATGGAGCAGGTCCTCAAGGAATCAATTCTGAAGCACTTAGAGGAGAGGAAAGTGATCAGGAACAGCATGGATTCACCAAGGGCAAGTCATGCCTGACTAATCGAATTGCCTTCTGTGGTGAGATAACTGGATCTGTGGATGAAGGGAAAGCAGTGGACATGTTGTTCCTTGACTTTAGCAAAGCTTTTGACACGGTGTCCCACAGTATTCTTGCCAGCAAGTTTAAAGAAGTATGGGCTGGATGAATGAACTATAAGGTGGATAGAAAGTTGGCTAGATTGTCGGGCTCAACGGGTAGTGATCAATGGCTCCATGTCTAGTTGGCAGGCGGTATCAAGTGGAGTGCCTCAAGGGTCGGTCCTCGGGCCGGTTTTGTTCAATATCTTCATAAATGATCTGGAGGATGGTGTGGATTGCATCCTCAGCAAGTTTGCAGATGACACTAAACTGGGATGAGAGGTAGATACGCTGGAGGGTAGGGATAGGATACAGAGGGCCCTAGACAAATTAGAGGATCGGGCCAAAAGAAATCTGATGAGGTTCAACAAGGACAAGTGCAGAGTCCTGCACTTCGGACGGAAGAATCCCATGCACCGCTACAGACTAGGGACCGAATGGCTCAGCAGCAGTTCTGCAAAAAAGGGCCTAGGGGTTACAGTGGACTAGAAGCTGGATATGAGTCAGCAGTGTGTCCTTGTTGCCAAGAAGGCCAATGGCATTTTGGGCTGTATAAGTAGGGGCATTGCCAGCAGATCGAGGGACGTGATTGTTCCCCTCTATTCGACATTAGTGAGGCCTCATCTGGAGTACTGTGTCCAGTTTTGGGCCCCACACTACAAGAAGGATGTGGAAAAATTGGAAAGCGTCCAGCAGAGGGCAACAAAAATTATTAGGGGACTGGAAACACATGACTTATGAGGAGAGGCTGAGGGAACTGGGATTGTTTAGTCTGCAGAAGAGAAGAATGAGGGGGATTTGATAGCTGCTTTCAACGACCTGAAAGGGGGTTCCAAAGAGGATGGCTCTAGACTGTTCTCAGTGGTAGCTGATGACAGAACAAGGAGTAATGGTCTCAAGTTGCAGTGTGGGAGGTTTAGGTTGGATATTAGGAAAAACTTTTTCACTAGGAGGGTGGTGAAACACTGGAATGCGTTACCTAGGGAGGTGGTGGAATCTCCTTCCTTAGATATTTTTAAGGTCAGGCTTGACAAAGCCATGGCTGGGATGATTTAGTTGGGGCTTGGTCCTGCTTTGAGCAGGGGGTTGGAGTAGATGACCTCCTGAGGTCCCTTCCAACCCTGATATTCTACGATTCTATGATAAAGCGTTAAGTGATTATGACATTGGGAGTAGTTGTTGTTAGTTCTTCTTGGGATAACCATGTTCTCTAATTTCTAGCAAATCACCATTTGGAGGAACTTGTGGCTTATATATTCAGCCTTTACCAGATTGGGAAGCCCCCAGATTTTCCAGAATAATCCTAGTGGGTGTAGCGGGAGTGGGTGGAGTTCCTGCCCTAATGCTAGCACTGCAGAACCCATGGCCTCTCATGGGAGAGCTAAAGCTTTATGCCAATGGTGCCACAATAAATCAAGAAAGGATTTTTACAAACACACCCACATACTCCACAGATGGGAATTTCTGTGGAGATAGAGGTGGTTAGGGACTTTTTAGAAAAGCTGGACGTGCACAAGTCCATGGGGCCGGACGAGTTGCATCCGAGAGTGCTGAAGGAACTGGCGGCTGTGATTGCAGAGCCATTGGCCATTATCTTTGAAAACTCGTGGCGAACCGGGGAAGTCCCGGATGACTGGAAAAAGGCTAATGTAGTGCCAATCTTTAAAAAAGGGAAGAAGGAGGATCCTGGGAACTACAGGCCAGTGAGCCTCACTTCAGTCCCTGGAAAAATCATGGAGCAGGTCCTCAAAGAATCAATCCTTAAGCACTTGCATGAGAGGAAAGTGATCAGGAACAGCCAGCATGGATTCACCAAGGGAAGGTCATGCCTGACTAATCTAATCGCCTTCTATGATGAGATTACTGGTTCTGTGGATGAAGGGAAAGCAGTGGATGTATTGTTTCTTGACTTTAGCAAAGCTTTTGACACGGTCTCCCACAGTATTCTTGTCAGCAAGTTAAGGAAGTATGGGCTGGATGAATGCACTACAAGGTGGGTAGAAAGCTGGCTAGATTGTCGGGCTCAACGGGTAGTGATCAATGGCTCCATGTCTAGTTGGCAGCCGGTATCAAGTGGTGTGCCCCAAGGGTCGGTCCTGGGGCCGGTTTTGTTCAATATCTTCATAAATGATCTGGAGGATGGTGTGGATTGCACTCTCAGCAAATTTGCGGATGATACTAAACTGGGAGGAGTGGTAGATACGCTGGAGGGGAGGGATAGGATACAGAGGGACCTAGACAAATTGGAGGATTGGGCCAAAAGAAATCTGATGAGGTTCAATAAGGATAAGTGCAGGGTCCTGCACTTAGGACGGAAGAACCCAATGCAATGCTACAGACTAGGGACCGAATGGCTAGGCAGCAGTTCTGCGGAAAAGGACCTAGGGGTGACAGTGGACGAGAAGCTGGATATGAGTCAGCAGTGTGCCCTTGTTGCCAAGAAGGCCAATGGCATTTTGGGATGTATAAGTAGGGGCATAGCGAGCAGATCGAGGGACGTGATCGTTCCCCTCTATTCGACATTGGTGAGGCCTCATCTGGAGTACTGTGTCCAGTTTTGGGCCCCACACTTCAAGAAGGATGTGGATAAATTGGAGAGAGTCCAGCGAAGGGCAACAAAAATGATTAGGGGTCTGGAACATATGAGTTATGAGGAGAGGCTGAGGGAGCTGGGATTGTTTAGCCTGCAGAAGAGAAGAATGAGGGGGGATTTGATAGCTGTTTTCAACTACCTGAAAGGGGGTTCCAAAGAGGATGGCTCTAGACTGTTCTCAATGGTATCAGATGACAGAACGAGGAGTAATGGTCTCAAGTTACAGTGGGGGAGGTTTAGATTGGATATTAGGAAAAACTTTTTCACTATGAGGGTGGTGAAACACTGGAATGCGTTACCTAGGGAGGTGGTAGAATCTCCTTCCTTAGAGGTTTTTAAGGTCAGGCTTGACAAAGCCCTGGCTGGGATGATTTAACTGGGAATTGGTCCTGCTTTGAGCAGGGGGTTGGACTAGATGACCTTCTGGGGTCCCTTCCAACCCTTATATTCTATGATTCTATGATTCTATGATTCAAAGCCATCAAGGGGATTTGGACACCCAGTTTCCATTAGCATTAAACCTCCTGCACCGCTCTGCAGATCTCACCCTCCAGCAGTAGTTCTGTGAGTGCCATAAGCAAGTCCTATGGGCTTAGCATCCTGCACGGGGAGGGAGATGAAAGGCAAGGGGGAAGTGGGCCCAAGTAGTAGAATCGGGGAAATGAGACCAGGACAATAAAGTTTTGAAGGAAGAAAAAGAAGATGATTTTGTTTTGTCCAGTTGGGTCTTCTGAAAAACATTGGCGACCTGATACCCTTCCTTAAATGGTTACCTTCTCCCACCTCCCTTGCAAGGTTAAAGCTGCCTGGGTCTGTTCTATGATTTTTCTCTTTATGGCCTGGATTCAGCCAGGTGCTTCAACATGTGCTTCCCTTGAACGGTCTGTGTAGCTCCATTGATTCGATGGGAGTGCTCAAACACCTCATGGAATCAGGGCCTCAGCGGTTTCCATCAGTTCTAAATCAGTCCCGAGCCCATCGTTTTCAGCCTGGATCTCCCAATACCTGTCTTGTTAATGCTCTGGCACATCCATGCCTCATCCTCATTGGCTAGATATTGTCCATGTCGGTTTGCTGTCACCACATAGATGCCTTTTAGTCTCGTAATGGATTGGAGGTTCCTGGAGCAGCATGTTTTATTGTTCCCCCTGGCTCTTCTACTGCTCCATCAAATTCCCATAGTTGCCATGGCTACCCAACCAACACAAATCCTGACCGTAAAAAGCGGAGTGAAGCAAGGACAAAAGTAAAGCTCTAGGAGTCATTGTGCCCAGACAAGAAAGAGAAAAGTCCTCTGCCTTTTAATCAACAACCAGGGCTGCTGCCTTTCACTATGAGCAGATCAGCTGCTTCCCTTTGTTCCCATGTCACAGCAACCTCCAGCTTGATTTGCTCACTGAAAGCTAGAAGGTCACCACACTCCTCAGTCTACCAGCTGCTGCTGGCCTAGCCAGTACTTCCTCATGTCTCGCTGTAGCTTGGGATTTGGGGCTCCTGAAAAAGAAAACACAAAGATGAGGGGACACTTGCATATGCTATCAAAGTGGCTGATTCTGCTGAACTTCATGGCATTGGAGGTCTCATCCATAGAAACAGGTATGGTGGTTTTTCCAGACTGCTTCTTTTGCTCCCCAGCTGGGCTGATCCAGAACTCGAGCTCTCTGTTTGGTTTACTAGTAGAAACCCGACTTTACACTTGAATCTAAAGTGCATATCTGACGTGCACTGTAGGCACACTCCTTCCTATCTTTGCATAGGTGAGAGCTAAATGGTTTCACTAGGATGGGGAGAGATATGTTCATGGCCTATACAGAAGCTGCTATTTTTCCTGGTTTAAAAGGCAGCTGCATAATGCTGAATGATTCATATGGTCTAAGGGGAGACAGGCACCTGTGGCTAGCAGGTGACCATCAGTAGTTTCCCAAATCATGATTGGCTGTGCCCCTGTGTGTATTTGCCTGTGTGAACTCACTGCTAGTTGCGACCTTTCTAAGCATGGAAGACATTCGGCACACTTCCAGGGCCCTGATGTTGTGCTGAGTTGTGCAATGACACGTTGGCATTCACACACAGCGACTTGACATACTGTTTGCAGTTAATATTTTTCCTAGGGTGTTGAGGCCAAACTCTCATTCACAGTGCAAGAAGAATCACTGTTATCATCATTCCTGTTTCACTTCTGCAGGTGCAAATCAGGAGTAACTGCTCTAATTAATGGAGTTCCACCAGTGTGAAAGTGGTGGAAATTACAGGAAAATCAGGCCCAATGAGTCCAGCGAGGCAGTATGAGTCCTACATGGCATCTTCTGTCCAGGGAAACATGACTGAATAGGTAGAACCTCTTAACTTGCCTTGGAACAAAATTCTCCCCTCTGTTCTGTGGCATGGGTAAGAGATCCACAGTGTGGACCGGAGAGCAGCATTTTGACCTTAGTCCTGTGGCTGAATACAGCCCTCTCTCACCCTTGTGCAGCCCCAGTAAGCTGTACAAGGAGCTTGCACGGGTGTGACCAAGTGCTGCATTTGGCTCTCTGTCACATCCAGGTCTGGTTAGCCAAGACAGTGCAGGTGCCTTAGCTGCATCATACACAGAAAGCTATCTATTGTCCATTGTGTAGCTGCATTGCTAGAATTATCAATACCTGTCTTACCATAGAGAATGAGCACATTCATTGCATGTAATTCACCAGCCCAGTAATCTTACTGGCCTAAGCAAATGTTAGTTTGGAAGGGGTGGCTCCCCATCAGGAGGTGGAAACATTAAGAGGGAGTTTCTACAGTGGAGTCCAGGAGTCAAACCCTTTGGCATAGGAGCGGTAGGTGCTTTCTTGTGTTGGATTTAGTACTTTAATACCCATGAGGAAAAGTGGGGAAGTGTTTCGAGGTGATGGAGGAAATTCACTGAAACCCAGAGGAACTGGGTTGTGATGGAAGTTCACTTTGCAGGGTTGTCTCATGCCTTCCCTTCCTGTGGGAACTGGAATGAACCGGGGCCAACAGACAGAACGAGACATTTTCCTCGAGGAAGCGTCTGAGAGGGGCACAGGCTACACGGGGAGGAGAGGACGTAGGTGGATGCATATATGCTGAAACAGCCATGCCCCCTGGCTTGAAGTAGTTTCCATGACATACAGGTTTTACCGTTTGGTTCAATGGCTCTCAGCACTCCCACTATACACGTTGTTCCCGCACGCCTGGGTGGGCGGACAAGGGCACATGGACCCCAGGAGAGTTTGGAGTGCCCTCGTCACCATGTCCTATCCTCTGGGTAACTCTGTGAGTGCTGGCTGCCCCACACCGGGCACCAGAGCACAGCACAGAATGTTTCACCCATTCCAGATTTTCTCTGCTGTAATGGACTTGCTGTAAAAAACAGAGGGGGAATCCTGGCCCCAAAGGAATTTTTGCCATTGATGTCAGTGGAGCCAGGATTCACCCAGACATGGACCCGAACTGGCACCTCCAATCGAGTCCCCTCTGTGTTTCAGATGGGGTTGGATTCTTCTAGTTCAAATTCCCACCCAGCTGAAATTTTATGAGAACAGCTGGTCTTGTGTGAGCTGCCCCACTCAAGATGGCTCAAGTCTCATCAGGTCAGACAGTTTTACATGTTTTGGGCCAAAATATTATGAGATCAGTTTTTGAGATTTCACTGAGTCAAATCCAAACACAAGTCCTAATCCTGATTTGGCTTTGACCCTAAACCCTAGCCTAAAACAATGCCAGAGCTAAAAATCTAATCTGCTTCTCTGTACCCAGTATCATCTGGACAATCTAAACAACACCCCCCTTCAGTGCTGGGGGATCACTGCTGAAGGTTTTGGAGGAGCCAAGCCCTCATCGCTCTGCAAACTAAGCTCCACTGTACAACTTCAAAGGGTATTTCAACAGCAAGCTGCAGGCTTGTTTCTCCAAAGGAGCTGTCTCAGCCAATGATTTGAGATGTAATTGGATTAAAATCACCTGCATAGGACACAAGACGTTTTGGCATCAAGGAGACACGGCCCTTTGGCATTGACAAGCAGGAGAGCTGGAATATGCTGGCACTATAAAGTGCTTCCCCGGCGCTTCCCAGACGTGTGGGCTCCCAGAGGCACAGAGCAGCATTGTTCAGGTCTGTGTGTGTGTAACTGCAATGCCATGGCAGGGAACGTGAGCAGATTCTGTGTGTGCTTAGCCACAGTGGGCTGCTCCCTTGCGATTTGAGGGCAACAGTCAGAAGGCCCATTAAACGAGCCCCTGGTAATTTGATAGGTTTCAGGGTAGCAGCCATGTTAGTCGAGTTTTGGAGTACACTACAGGAGCAAACCTTTTTCTTTCTGCTCATCAGGACCAGTGGTGCAGGTTCACGGCTGACCATCCCACGGTACAGCAGGGGGCTGTTAGGAGCTGGGAACTTTTCTGACTTTCTCCAGGGCCCAGTCTACCTCCCTGAGGTGGGAGAGACTTTGAAAACTGCAATTCTGCTCCCCACAATTTGCCTTGAGCTTCTCCTCCCCCAGGAGGGAGAGCTGCCCTCTGTGCCCCACAGGTGGAGCTGGGAAGACACCGGGACCAGCAACTGCATTGAGGAGTGGACACCATCCATTGCACCTCTTTCTCTCCTTGTGAAGAACCCGAGACAGACAGAGCTGGACACGCCCACTCGGAAATTGATGTCCAGTTCATGGAGCCAGCTAAGTTTTTAAACTAAGGGCTGGGGGAAAGTCAACAGGTGTGGAGGAGCACATGGTTCAGACAGAGATATCCCTTAGGGGAAGATCTATTAATGTAGATTCTTTATGTCCTTGTAAGGAGGAGAGGATGGACGATGATAAAATAAAGGCAGGATCTGATAAGAAACAGTCAAATGAGAAAAAGTCCCATTCAATTACATCACATAATGGCAGACAGCTAAAAAGTGACAAATTTTTAAGTGCTTATATACCAATGCTAGGAGTATTTTCCACAGTATGCATCCGATGAAGTGAGCTGTAGCTCACGAAAGCTTATGCTCAGATAAATTGGTAAGTCTCTAAGGTGCCACAAGTCCTCCTTTTCTTTTTGTGAATACAGACTAACACGGCTGTTACTCTGAAACCTGTCAAAATGCTAGGAGTCTAAATAATAAGATGGGTGAACTAGAGTGCCTTGTATTGAATTAAGATATAGATATAATAGGCATCACAGAAACTTGGTGGAATGAGGATAATCAATGGGACACAGGTTTCAGAGTGGTAGCCGTGTTAGTCTGTATCAGCAAAAAGAACGAGGAGTACATGTGGCACCTTAGAGACTAACCAATTTATTTGGGCATAAGCTGTCATGGGCTAAAACCCACTTCATTAGGTGCATGCAGTGGAAATTACAGTAGGAAGATATATATATATATATATACAGAGAACATGAAAAAATGCCATACCAACTCTAACAAGACTAATCAATTAAGGTGGGCTATTATCAGCAGGAGAAAAAAAACGTTTGTAGTGCTAATCAGGATGGCCCATTTCAAATAGTTGACAAGAAGGTGTGAGTAAGGGTAGGGGGGAAATTAGCATGGGGAAATAGTTTTTAGTTTGTGTAATGACTCATCCACTCCCAGTCTTTATTCAAGCCTAATTTAATGGTGTCCAGTTTGCAAATTAATTCCAGTTCTGCAGTTTCTCTTTGGAGTCTGTTTTTTTGTTGAAGAATTGTGACTTTTAGGTCTGTAGTTGAATGTCCAGAGAGATTGAAGTGTTCTCCGACTGGTTTTTGAATGTTATAATTCTTGACATCTGATTTGTGTCCATTTATTCTTTTGCGTGTTGTGACAAAGTTCCTCCTCTACCTTGGTGGGTCTTGCGCTTATTGGCGGATTTGCTCACCTCAGAGATTCACAGCAGCCCTCAGTTTGGCAGTTTTTGTGAACCCACAGTCCAGGTCAACTCCTCCTGTGTTGGATCAGGAGTTGGGAGGTTTGGGGGAAACCCAGGCCCACCCTCTACTCTGGGTTCCAGCCCAGGGCCCTATGGAATGCAGCTGTCTAGAGTGCCTCCTGGAACAGCTGTGTGACAGCTACAACTCCCTGGGCTACTTCCCCATGGCCTCCTCCCAACACCTTCTTTATCCTCACCATAGGACCTTCCTCCTGGTGTCTGATAATGCTTGTACTCCTCAGTCCTCCAACAGTATGTTTTCTCACTCTCAGCTCCTAGTGCCTCTTGCTCCCAGCTCCTCACATGCATACCACAAACTGAAGTGAGCTCCTTTTTAAACCCAGGTACCCTGATTAGCCTGCCTTAATTGATTCTAGCAGCTTTCTTGATTGGCTACAGGTGTTCTAATCAGCCTGTCTGCCTTAATTGTTTCCAGAAAGTTCCTGATTGTTCTGGAACCTTCCCTGTTACCTTACCCAGGGAAAAGGGACCTACTTAACCTGGGGCTAATATATCTGCCTTCTATCACTCTCCTGTAGCCATCTGGCCCGAGCCTGTCACAGTAGAGACTGTCCAGTTTGGCCAATGTACATGGCAGAGGGGCATTGCTGGCATGTTACTCACACCTTCTTGTCAACTGTTTGAAATGGGCCATCCTGATTATCACTACAAAAGTTTTTTTTCTCCTGCTGATAATAGCCCACCTTAATTGATTAGTCTCATTAGAGTTGGTATGGCAACACCCATTTTTTCATGTTCTCGGTATATATATATCTTTCTACTGTATTTTCCACTGCATGCATCTGATGAAGTGGAAAATACAGTCTCTAAGGTGCCACAAGTACTCCTCATTCTTTTCAATGGGACACAGTAATACCAGGGTACAAAATATATCAGAAGGACAGAACAGGTTGTGCTGGTGGGGGAGTGGCACTATATGTGAAAGAAAACGTAGAATTAAATGAAGTAAAAATCTTAAATGAACCAAACTGTACCATAGAATCTCTATTCCATGCTTGAATAATAAGAATATAGCAGTACGGATATATTACTGACCACCTGACCAAGATGATGATAGTGTCTGTGAAATGCTCAGAGAGATTAAAGAGGCTATTAAAAAAAACCCTCAATAATAATGGGGGATTTCAACTATCCCTGTATTGACTGGGTACCTGTCCCCTCAGGATGGGATACAGAGATAAAGTTTCTTGACATCTTAAATGACTGCTTCTTGGAGCAGCTAGTTCTGGAATCCACAAGGGGAGAGACAATTCTTGATTTAGTCCTAAGTGGAGCACAGGATCTGGTCCAAGAGGTGAATATAACTGAATCGCTTGCTAATAGTGACCAAAATATAATAACATTTAACATTCCTGTGGTGGGAAGAACACCTCAGCAGCCGAACACTGTGGTATTTAATTTCAGAAAGGGGAACTATGCAAAAATGAGGCAGTTAGTTAAACAGAAATTTAAAGGTACAGTGACTGGAGTGAAATCCCTACAAGCTGCATGGACACTTTTCAAAGACACCATAATAGAGGCCCAACTTAAATGTATACCCCAAATTAAAAAACACAGTAAAAGAACTAAAAAAAGAGCCACCGTGGCTTAACAGCCATGTAAAAGAAGCAGTGAGAGATAAAAAGGCATCTTTTAAAAAGTGCAAGTCAAATCCTAGTGAGGTAAATAGAAAGGAGCATAAACTCTGCCAAATGAAGTGTAAAAATATCATTAGGATGGCCAAAAAATAATTTGAAGAACAACTAGCCAAAGACTCAAAAAGTAATAGCAAATTTTTTTTTTAAGTACATCAGAAGCAAGAAGCTGCTAAACAACCAGTGGGGCCATTGGACGATCAAGATGCTAACGGAGCACTATGAGGATAAGGCCATTGCGGAGAAACTAAATTAATTCTTTGCATTGGTCTTCCCGGCTGAGGATGTGAGGGAGATTTTAAACCTGAGCCATTCTTTTTAGGTGACAAATCTGAGGAACTGTCCCAGACTGAGGTATCATTAGAGGAGGATTTGGAACAAAATGATAAATTAAACAATAGTAAGTCACCAGGACCAGATGGTATTCACCCAAGAGTTCTGAAGGGACTCAAATGTGAAATTGCACAACTACTAACTGTAGTTTGTAACCTATCATTTAAATCAGCTTCTGTACCCGATGACTGGAGGAGAGCTAATGTGACACCAATTTTTTAAAAGGGCTCCAGAGGTGATCCCGGCAATTACAGGCCTGACTTCAGTACCGGGCAAACTGGTTGAAACTATAATAGAGAACAGAATTGTCAGACACAGATGAACATAATTTGTTAGGGAAGATTCAACATAGCTTTTGTAAAGAGAAATTATGCCTCACCAATCTATTAGAATTCTTTGAAGGGGTCAACAAGCATGTGGACAAGGGGGATCCAGTGGATATAGTGTACTTAGATTTTCAGAAAGTCTTTGACAAGGTTCCTCACTAAAGGCTCTTAAGCAAGCTCTTAAGTAAGCAGGCATGGGATAAGAGGGCAGGTCTTCTCATGGATCAGTAACTGGTTAAAAGATAGGAAACAACGGATAGGAATAAATGTCTGTTTTCAGAATGGAGAGAGGTAAATAGTGGTGTCCTCCAGGGATCTGTACTAGGATTCATAAATGATCTGGAAAAAGGGTAAACAGTGGGGTGGCAAAATTTGCAGATGATACGAAAGGCTTTGAGCCGGGGCAACTGCTTCAAGCTAGCAGCCCTATAAAAAAGCAGCCAGTTGCGAACCAAGTGAGCTGCGAACAGAGGAGAAGCAAACAGAGGGAGTTTACCTGGGAACCATCCATGAGGAGCTACAGTGAGTGCTGCATTAGGGGGCTGTGTTGTGAGCTGGTGGGGTGAATATCTGAGTGTCTATCTGCTGTGACTATTTGTTTGACTGGTGCTCGTTGCAGGGACTGTTTGACTTTGTTTGAAAAGTGTGAATTGGGAGTGCTTTGTTACAGGTGGGCCTTGAGTTGTTGATTGGAGGGAAGGCTTTGAGCCAGCAGCCTTGTAAAAAAGCAGCCAGTTGCGAACAGAGCGAGCTGCGAATAGAGGAGAAGGAAACAGAGGGATTTTGCCTGGGAGTTCGCCTGTGGGGGGCGCCCCCACAGATTTTTTGCCTTTCAGGCTTCTGTGAGCAGTAAATACAACATCTGAAGAAGCTCTTAGAAGGAAGACAATATGGATAGTGAGAGATCAGCTGTTGTGACATGCACAGGATGTGCCATTTTGTCTTTCTCCCAGAGGACAGAAGCGATTTCATCTGTACGAAGTGCAAGCTGGTCTCCATACTGGAAGAGAAGGTTAAAGGATTAGAGACCCAAGTATCAACCCTGCGTTGCATCAGAGAAAACAAAGACTTTCTGGATAGAAGTCAGCGTTTGGTACTGCAGGAACAGCATGCTGAAGAATCTGAGAGGGCAGTGCAGAACGGGGAAGAAAATTGGCAGCATGTGACCTCCAGAAGAAGAAAGAGGCGAACCCATGTACCCCCAATGCAGATAGAGGTAAGGAACCTTTTTCAGGCTCTCTGCACAGGTACTATGGTGGAGAATGGTTTGGAAGAGCCCTCTGAGGGAAGAGATCAGGAGACCCCATCGACCAGAAGGCATGGGATGCATTCTCCTAGGAATGGGGGTTCCACGATCACCACTCCCAAGAGGAGGAGACGGGTGGTGGTGGTCTGGGAATCCCTCCTAAGGGAGATTGAGTCATCCATCTGCTATCCAGACCGGGAAACTCGAGACATGTGCTGCTTGCCTGGTGCTAGAATTCAGGATGTGATGGAGTGTCTGCCGAGTCTGATCAAGCCCTCGGACTGGTACCTCTTCCTGCTTCTCCATTTTGGCACCAATGATACTGCCAAGAATGACCTTCAGCGGGTCACTGCAGACTACGTGGCTCTGGGAAGAAGGATAAAGGAGTTTGAGGTGCAAGTAGTGTTCTCATCTATCCTCCCTCTTGAAGGAAAAGGCCCAGATAGGGATCATCGAATTGTGGAAGTAAATGCGTGATTATGCAGGTGGTGTCGGAGACAGGGCTTTGGATTCTTCAACCATGGGATGTGGTTCCAGGAAGAAGGATTGCTTGGAAGAGATGGGATCCACCTAACGAAGACTGGGAAGAGTATCTTTGCAGGCAGGCTTGCTAACCTAGTGAGGAGGGCTTTAAATTAGGTTTGCCAGAGGATGGAGACCTAAGCCCTGAGGTAAGTGGGGTAGTGGGATACCAGGAGGAAACATAAGGACGAGGGTGCAACAGGGGAGGCCTCCTGATTCCTATTGAGAAAGTACCGCAATCGGCTAGTTATCTTAGGTGCCTGTACACAAATGCAAGAAGCCTGGGAAACAAGCAGGAAGAATTGGAAGTCCTGGCACAGTCAAGGAACTATGATGTGACTGGAATAACAGAGACTTGGTGGGGTAACTCACATGACTGGAGCACTGTCATGGATGGGTATAAACTGTTCAGGAAGGACAGGCGGAGGAGAAAAGGTGGGGGAGTTGCACTGTATGTAAGAGCAGTATGATTGCTCAGAGCTGAAACTGGAGAGAAACTGGAGAAAAGCCTGTTGAGAGTCTTTGGGTTAAGTTTAGAGGTGAGAACAACAAGGGTGATGTCATGGTGGGCGTCTGCTATAGACCGCCAGACCAGAGGACGAGGTAGACGAGGCTTTCTTTGGACAACTAACAGAAGTTTCCAGATCACAGGCCCTGGTTCTCATGGGAGACTTCAATCAACCTGACATCTGCTGGAAGAGCAAAACAGCAGTGCACAGACAATCCAGGAAGTTTTTGTAGATAATAATACCTCTCAGATACCGTTTTTCATCCACAGATCTCTACGCACAATGTTGGGGACAACTTCCTGGAGCAAGTGCTGGAACAACCAACTAGGGGCCGTGATCCTCTTAACCTGCTGCTCACAAACCGGGAAGAATTGGTAGGGGAAGTAGAAGTGGATGGCAATCTGGGCAGCAGTGACCACGAGATGGTCGAGTTCAGGATCCTGGCAAAAGGAAGAAAGGAGAGCAGCAGAATATGGACCATGGACTTCAGGAAAGCAGACTTTGACTCCCTCAGGGAACTGATGGGCAGGATCCCCTGGGAGGCTAATCTGAGGGGAAAGGAGTCCAGGAGAGCTGGCTGTATTTTAAAGAAGGCTTATTGAGAGAGCAGGAACAAACCATCCTGATGTGCAGAAAGAATAGCAAATATGGCAGGTGACCAACTTGACTTAACAGAAATCTTTGGTGAGCTTAAACACAAAAAGGAAGCTTACAAGAAGTGGAAACTTGGACAGATGACTAGGGAGGAGTATAAAAATATTGTTCAAGCATGCCAGGGAGTAATCAGGAAGGCCAAAGCACAATTGGAGTTGCAGCTGGCAAGGGATGTGAAGGGGAACAAGAAGGGTTTCTACACGTATGTTAGCAACAAGAAGTTCAGGGAAAGTGTGGAACCCTTACTCGATGGGGGAGGCTACCTAGTGACAGATGATGTGGAAAAAGCTGAAGTACTCAATGCTTTTTTTGCCTTGGTCTTCACAGACAAGGTCAGCTCCCAGACTGCTGCACTGGGCATCACAGTATGGGGAGGAGGCGAGCATCCCTCAGTGGTGAAAGAACAGGTTAAGGACTATTTAGAAAAGCTGGACATGCACAAGTCCATGGAGTCGGATGCGCTGCATCCGAGGGTGCTGAGGAGTTGGCTGATGTGATTGCAGAGCCCTTGGCTATTATATCTGAAAACTCATGGTGATTGAGGGAGTTCCAGCACGATTGGAAAAAGTCTAATATAGTGTACATCTTTTAACAAGGGAAGAAGGAGAACCCAGGGAACTACAGACTGGTCAGCCTCACCTCAGTCCCTGGAAAAATCATGGAGCAGGTCTTCAAGAAATCCATTTTGAAGCACTGGGAGGAGAGGAAGGTGATCAGGAACAGTCAACATGGATTCACGAAGGGCAAGTCATGCCTGACTAACCTGATTGCCTTCTATGATGAGATAACTGGCTCTGTGGGTATGGGGAAAGCGGTGGACGTGATATATCTTGACTTTAGCAAAGCTTTTGATACGGTCTCTCACAGTATTCTTGCCAGCAAGTTAAAGAAGTATGAACTGGATGAATGGACTATAAGGTGGATAGAAAGCTGGCTACATTGTCAGGCTCAACGGGTAGTGATCAACAGCTCAATTGTCTAATTGGCAATCGGTATCAAGCGGAGTGCCCCAACGGTCGGTTTTGTACAATATCTTCATTAACGATCTGGATGATGGGATGGACTGCAGCCTCAGCAACTTTGCAGAAGACACTAAACTGGGGGGAGAGATAGATATGCTGCAACTGGTTATAGTGGACAACATTGGTTCGAGTGATCATGAATTAATTCAGTTTAAACTAAATAGGAGGGTAAATGAAAACACGTCTGCAACTAGGGTCCTTGATTTCAAAAGGGCAAAATTTTAAAAATGAAGGGAATTAGTTTGGAAATGGACTTGACTGAAAAAAAAATGGTTTCTGACCTTCCCTAACTGGTGTTTCATAGATTCATAGATATTAAGGTCAGAAGGGACCATTATAATCATCTAGTCTGACCTCCTGCACAATGCAGGCCACCGAATCTCACCCACCCACTCCTGCAATAAACCTCTCACCTATGTCTGAGCTATTGAAGTCCTCAAATCATGGTTTAAATACTTCAAGGTGCAGAGAATCCTCCAGCAAGTGACCCGTGCCCCATGCTGCAGAGGAAGGTGAAAAACCCCCAGGACCTCTTCCAATTTGCCCTGGAGGAAAATTCCTTCCCAACCCCAAATATGGCAATCAGCTGAACTCTGAGCATGTGGGCAAGATTCACCAGCCGGATACCCAAGAAAGAATTCTCTGTAGTAACTCAGATCCCACCCCATCTAACATCTCATCACAGGCCATTGGGCCTATTTACCATGAATAGTTAAAGATCAATTAATTGCCAAAATCATGTTATCCCATCATACCGTCTCCTCCATAAACTTATTGAATTTAATCTTGAAGCCAGATAGGTCTTTTGCCCCCACTGCATCGCTTGGAAGGCTATTCCAGAACTTCACTCCTCTGATGGTTAGAAACCTTCATCTAATTTCAAGTCTAAACTTCCTGATGGCCAGTTTATATCCATTTGTTCTTGTGTCCACATTGGTACTGAGGTTAAATAATTCCTCTACTTCTCTGGTATTTATCCCTCTGATATATTTATAGAGAGCAATCATGTCTACCCTCAGCCTTCTTTGGGTTAGGCTAAACAAGCCAAGCTCCTTGAGTCTCCTTTCATAAGACAGGTTTTCCATTCCTCGGATCATCCGAGTAGCCCTTCTCTGTACCTGTTCCAGTTTGAATTCATCCTTCTTAAACATGGGAGACCAGAACTGCACACAGTATTCCAGGTGAGGTCTCACCAGTGCCTTGTATAACAGCACTAACACCTCCTTATCTCTACTGGAAATACCTCGCCTGACGCATCCCAAGACTGCATTAGCCTTTTTCACGGCCATATCACATTGACGGCTCATAGTCATCCTGTGGGCAACCAATACTCCAAGGTCCTTCTCCTCCTCCGTTACTTCTAATTGATGCGTCCCCAGCTTGTAACTAAAATTCTTGTTATTAATCCCTAAATGCATGACCTTACACTTCTCACTATTAAATTTCATCCTATTACTATTACTCCAGTTTACAAGGTCATCCAGATCCTCCTGTATGATATCCCGGTCCTTCTCTAAATTGGCAATACCTCCCAGCTTTGTATCATCCTCAAACTTTATTAGCGCACACCCACTTTTTGTGCCGAGGTCAGTAATAAAAAGATTAAATAAGATTGGTCCCAAAACCGATCCCTGAGGAACTCTACTGGTAACCTCCCTCCAGCCTGACAGTTCACCTTTCAGTAGGACCCGTTGTAGTCTCCCCTTTAACCAATTCCTTATCCACCTTTCAATTTTCCTATTGATCCCAATCTTATCCAATTTAACTAATAATTCCCCATGTGGCACCGTATCAAACGCTTTACTGAAATCGAGGTAAATTAGATCCACTGCGTTTCCTTTGTCTAAAAAATCTGTTACTTTCTCAAAGAAGGAGATCAGGTTGGTTTGGCACAATCTACCTTTTGTAAAACCATGTTGTATTTTGTCCCATTTACCATTGACCTCAATGTCCTTAACTACTTTCTCCTTCAAAATTTTTTCCAAGACCTTGCATACTACAGATGTTAAACTAACAGGCCTGTAGTTAAACGGATCACCTTTTTTCCCTTTCTTAAAAATAGGAACTATGTTAGCAATTCTCCAGTCATATGGTACAACCCCTGAGTTTACAGATTCATTAAAAATTCTTGCGAATGGGCTTGCAATTTCATGTGCCAGTTCCTTTAATATTCTTGGATGAAGATTATCTGGGCCCCCCGATTTAGTCCCATTAAGCTGTTCGAGTTTCGCTTCTACCTCAGATAAGGTAATATCGACCTCCACTTCCTCATTCCCATTTGTCATGCTACCATTATCCCTAAGATTCTCATTAGCCTCATTAAAAACTGAGGCAAAGTATTTGTTTAGATATTGGGCCATGCCTAGATTATCCTTGACCTCCACTCCATCCTCAGTGTTTAGCGGTCCCACTTCTTCTTTCTTTGTTTTTTTCTTATTTATATGGCTATAGAACCTTTTACTATTGGTTTTAATTCCCTTTGCAAGGTCCAACTCTACTTGACTTTTAGCCTCTCTCACTTTATCCCTACATGTTCTGACCTCAATAAGGTAGCTTTTCTTACTGATCTCTCCCACCTTCCACTCCCTGTATGCTTTCTGCTTTTTCTTAATCACCTCTCTGAGATGTTTGCTTATCCAGCTTGGTCTACAACTCCTGACTATGAATTTTTTTCCCCTTTCTTGGGATGCAGGCTTCTGATAGCTTCTGCAGCTTTGACTTGAAGTAATCTCAGGCCTCCTCTGCCTTTAGATCCATAAATTCTTCAGTCCAATCCGCTTCCCTAACTAATTTCCTTAATTTTTGAAAGTCAGCCTTTTTGAAATCAAAAACCCTAGTCGCAGATTTATTTTTGTTTATCCTTCAGTTCAGTTTGAACTGAATTAGCTCATGATCGCTCGAACCAGGGTTGTCCCCTACAGCCATTTCTTCTATGAGGTCCTCACTACTCACCAAAACCAAATCTAAAATGGCATCCCCTCTAGTCGGTTCAGTAACTACTTGGTGAAGGAATCCATCAGCTATCGCATCTAGGAACATCTGAGCCCTATTATTATTACTAGCACTTGTCCTCCAGTCTATATCTAGGAAGTTAAAGTCTCCCATGATCACGCAGTTTCCATTAGTATTTACTTCATTAAAAACACTAAAGAGGGCTCTATCCATATCCAGATCGGATCCCGGCGGTCTATAGCACACCCCAAGCAGTATTACAGGGGGGCTCTAGTAGTTTTCTTCCCCAATGTGATTTTTGCCCAGATGGACTCTGTCTTATCCATTCCATCGCTTCTTATTTTTTTACGTTCTACCTCATCATTGATATACAATGCTACTCCACCACCTTTACCTTTATTTCTGTCTTTCCTAAACAGCACTTACCCTTCAATACCCGTACTCCAGTCATGACTACTATTCCACCATGTTTCTGTTATCCCTACAGGTTTCACTTCCTGTACCAGTAACTCTAGTTCCTCCATTTTGTTACCTGGGCTACTCGCATTGGTGTACAAACATCTTCATTTTTGCTGTTTGGCCTCGCTCACATTCTTTACCCGATTAGGCACAGACATTCTACAGCCAGTATCACCTATTAGACGGGTACCCACACTGCCCTTCCTCCTCATGTCCATTCTCCTACCCACGGCTGTATCCTTTCTTACTTTGTTTTCTTCCCTCTCAATGTTAAAATTCGGCGTGGAGATTACCTGGACATCTCCCAAGCATCTCCCCCAAATTCCTAGTTTAAAGCTCTCTTAATCAGTTGTGCCAGCCTCCATCCTAGACGTCTATGTCCTTCCCTACTCAGATGAAGTCCATCCCGAGAGAACTGTCCTCTGTCCAGGAATGCCTCCCAGTGGCCATATATCCCAAAGCCCTCCTTCTAGCACCACTGCCTAAGCAGTGTTGTTCATCATAACCTTGTCACACTTTTGTTGCCCTTCTCTAGGAACAGGCAGAATCCCACTGAAGATCACCTGAGCCTCGATTTCCTAAAGCGTCTTTCCCAGCCTGGCATAGTCTCCCTTGATACGTTCCA
Source organism: Caretta caretta (assembly GCF_965140235.1). Taxonomy (NCBI): domain Eukaryota; kingdom Metazoa; phylum Chordata; order Testudines; family Cheloniidae; genus Caretta; species Caretta caretta. The sequence goes on from NC_134223.1 coordinate 1,474,025, forward strand.
GCGAGAATCTACCGGTATCATTTGTTCCCACATGAAGGACGATCAGTGGATTCTTTCCTGCTCCCTTTAGGATCCTCTTCAACCTCAGGTCCACATCCCGTACCTTAGCACCTGGAAGACAGCACACCCTTCTATTCTCTGGATCAGCTCTGGTTACAGGCCTTTCCATTCTTCTCAGTAAGGAGTCCCCGATCACATAGACCTGCCTTTTCCTGGTGACGATGCGATTCTCCAGTCTATCCCCTGTTCCCTCTGGCTGCAAGTTCTTTCCATTCCTATTCTCCCTTGTAATGCTCTTCAAGCCATCCTGTATCCTCCTGGGACTCATATTTGGTATAGTCTCCATTGACTCTTCCCCTTTTTATATAGGACTAGCAGCTCTTCTCTTCTTCCTTGCCCTTCCACCTTCAGTGACCACCTGCTAAGCCCCTTCTTCATTTTCCAACTCTGCAAACCTGTTCTTGAGCTCTATTTCTTCTTCACTAGCCCGTCTTTTCCTCTGCCTGGTTCTCTTAGTCACATTCTTCCACTGTCCATTTTCTTCACCCAGCAGTCTCCCCTCAGAGTTCTTCGATCCTGCTTCCATCTGCAAGTCTGAGCTTTTCCCTTCAACCGCCTCATGTCTTTGCTCCATAATCCGCTCGAACCCCGTTCTAAACTCAACCAGACTTTCCACCTGCACCTCCAATCCTTGGATCTTTTCTTCCATCAGCTCAATCAGACGGCATTTCATGCAGAAAAAACTCTTTCCAGGTCCCCCCTCCAGGATCATGGACATACCGCAGCTTCCACATCCAGTCATCTTCATAGTGTCTTCCACTACTTGGGTCACTTCCACTGCTGCCTCTGTGTCTGTCACCACCTTCCCACCTAAATCCTGTTAATCTGGGAAACACAAACCACACACAAACCCCACCACCCGCAGCAAACAAACCCCCAACAAGCACCGCAACATGAACTCCCCTTTCAAACTCCCAGTCAAACTCCCCTGTTTACAGCTCTGTTTGCTGGCTCCTGGGCTGCTGGAGCTGTCTGTGCTTGCTCATGTCCATTCCAATGTGTTCTTCAAGATGTGTTGCTTATGTCCATTCCAATGCAGCTGCGTGCTCGCCCCAAGCACCATCATCGGAAAGATTTCCCCTCAATGGTATCGGTCGGGTCGGTTCTGGTGGCCCCTGGAGTCGTGCCCTCATGCCGTGGTATATAGGGCCCTGCTGACCCACCGCCCCCTCAGTTCCTTCTTGCCAGCTAACTCCGACAGAGGAGCAGCAGAGGGGAGGGGGTTGGTATTGGCATGAGCAACACATCTCGAAGAACAACAGTTACAGAAGGTCAGGAACTGTTTTTTCTTCGAGCGCTTGCTCAGGTCCATTCCAATGTAGCTGATGCCCAAGCAGTTCCACAGCTGGAGGGTTCGGAGTTCGCTGATTGTAGCATCACTCAGCCAAAGCCTGCATCATCTCTAGCTTGCTGGGTGATGGCATGTGACTTGAACGTGTGGATGGACAACCATGTCGCCACTCTACAGATGTCGTGAATTGGAACCCGCGCCATGAATGCCACCGCTGATGCTTGAGCCCTTGTGGAGGAGCTGGGACCTTCACCAGGTCATGTCAAGTACGGATACAGGACGTGATCCACGATTCTTGAAATTCTCTGGACCGAGACTGGGCAGCCTTTAAATCTGTCTGCAATGGCTACTAAAAGCTGAGCGGATTTCTGAAAGGGTTGAATTCTTTTTATGTAAATCTCCCCCACTGCAACTTGAGACCATTACTCCTTGTTCTGTCATCTGCTACCACTGAGAACAGCCTAGATCCATCCTCTTTGGAACCCCCTTTCAGGTAGCTGAAAGCAGCTATCAAATCCCCCCTCATTCTTCTCTTACGCAGACTAAACATCCCCAGTTCCCTCAGCCTCTCCTCATAAGTCATGTGTTCCAGTCCCCTAATCATTTTTGTTGCCCTTCGCTGGACTCTTTCCAATTTTTCCACATCCTTCTTGTATTGTGGGGCCCAAAACTGGACACAGTACTCCAGATGAGGCCTCACCAATGTCGAATAGAGGGAAACGATCACGCTATGATGCAGTTGGATTCCCCACTGATCCAGTGGCAGACCACTCTGGCACTATTAGGGCCCTGGGTCAGGACCCGGTGGAGTTGGGTGGGCCTGGTCCCTCTACCCCGACACTACCTCCCCTTTGGTGGCAGCCCCTGGATTTGGCCACTAGGCCATGCTGCCCTGCACTCAAGGGCTGCTATATTGACTCTGGCCACTAGGACATGCAGCGCTACACTTGGGGGTCAATATATTGACTCTGGCCAGTAGGCCACACTGCCCTGTGCTTGTGGGCGGCCATATTGTCTTGGGCCATTAGGCCACATAGCCAAAACCCAAGAGCCGCCGCTTTGACTCTGGCCACTGGGCAACACTGTTGTGGGGCCCAGAACAGTCCAGTAGACTGCAACCATGGTGTCAGCACAACCATGACCCACCTCGAAGGGGAATGGGGTGTGCATACACCACCCCACTGGAGAATTGCAAATTTAGTATCTACATTTAAGAGAAGGAAAAAAAGTGAGCTGGGAAACTACAGGCCTGTTAGATTTGACCTCAGCTGTATGCAAAGTCTTGGAACAAATTTTGAAAGAAAGTTAAGGACATAGAGGTAAATGGTAACTGGGATAAACTACAACATGGTTTTACAATAGATAGATCATGTCAGACCAGCCTGGCCTCTTTCTTTAAGAAGATAACTGATTTTGTAGACAAAGGAAAACATTTGATGCAGTTCCACATGGGAAATGACTAGTGAAATTGAAGAAGATGGGGTGGTTTGTTATTGTAGGGTTGCTGAGGATGTGCACTGTGCTGTGTGCACCGGTTTGTTATTGTAGGGCTGCTGCTGCTGAGGTCCAGGCTGCGTATGCGCCTTTGTTATCACTGAGTTGGTCATGAGCACTGGAAGGTGCATGCTGATTTGTTATTGTAGGGTTGATCATATATGAACAAGTTAAAAATATTTTTAAATGGTGAAAAATAATCCCTCACCAGCATGTGGCGCAGAGCCTGCCTGCTCCTGGGGAGCAGCGTTTGGCTAATGCAGGGATGGAATTAGCTTGTTTTAATTGGCAAAGCTCTCGTGCGTTTACTCGGAAAGGAAAGTGATACCACTGTTGTTTTTTTAATTTGCTTGCTGGGAAAACACGTCTGGAGGAGTGAGGCCCTCTGCAGAGTCTGGGAACGATGTAAATACACAAGTTGTGTGCGCACCCAGATTCCAGCCTTGTGGGCCTCCTAGGAACTCCTGTGTTAAACGTCTGTGAGCTTTCTAGGTCTCCATGGGAGGGGCAGTGCGGGAGGAGGGTCAAAGGCTTGCAGAGATGCACTATAGGAGAGAGGTTGCTCAGAACCAGACACAGACTTAACCAGGGGTGAAAGTGAGCCGGTGGGGGCTGGTACCGCGTACCGGCAAGAGCCCGCCCCGGCCCATACCCAGCCCCCAGTAAAGCATTGCCATGGCAGCACTTGGATGTGACTGTGCCCTCTGGACATCGGCGGGGCCACTGACGTGGGGGGTGGGGGGCAGCAACGTTAAAGAGCTGCTACAGCAAAGGACCCTGCAGCACTTTAACGTCCCTGCCCCTTTTGCCCCCCCCGGCCGCCGAAGGGCTGGGTGGGGGGCAAAGGAGCTGCTGCCCTGGGGCCAGTGATTTAAAAGGGCCCGGGGCTCCAGACGCCACGGCTGCAGTAGCGGAAGCGGTGTCCGGAGCCCCGGGCCCTTTAAATCAACACGGGAGCCCCGGGTGGCACGGGCCAGGCGGCCTGGAAGGGCTGGCTGGGGATGCTCACCCCCCCAGCCCTGCCCCTTCCGCCCGAGGCCCCGCCCCTTCTGGGGGCCGGAGCCGCCCCGGCCCTGTACCGGTAAGTGGCCTCAGTTACTTTCACCCCGGACTTAACTCATTGTGGGCAAGTGAAGCCAGATCTCCAGCAAAGGTAATGAGCGAGATGCAGAAGTCACTGGTTGAGGTTCTTTGAAAAATCCATGGCTCTGTGAAGTAGCAGGGGAGGGATCACTAAAGCTACTCTAATTCAAGCCATTGAGATATCCCTTGTCATGTTCTTCTGAACCAGATGTGAGCGGGGCACAGAGCATGCTTATACTCAGCTGTGTTCATCGTTAGATCCTTTAACGCTCCGCCAGGGAGGGCCAAGGTTAGCTTACCTAAAGTATGGCGCACACAGTGCCGCCAAGTGGCTGAAGAATGTGATACAGTTTAGCATCCCGTCACATCTCCCCCTTTAAGTTCTACATTCCTACCAGTTACAGTATTTACACTGTCGCGCTGTCTTTGATGTTCAGTACAGATCAGTCTGTTCAGTGTCTCTGAATCGTACTGGTTTCTAATTACACAACCCGAATGCATAACGACTTGGTCATCTGGCTGTCCATTAGCTGCAGTGACTGGCTATGTTGGAATCCTTGAGTCCTCGTCTACTTGTTCTGCATCTGCCAGCTGCAGAGTTTGCTCTGTTGATTGTTCTTTGAGGAACAAACTGTAGATGTTGATGGTTTCTGTTGAACTCTACACTGTTAGCTCGATCACGTACGATCTGGGTGCTGAATTCTTTTTCTTCACAACAGCTATTCCGTGGTGGGCAGGAGGGGCTGGGAGTGAGGGGGAGGTGCTGATTGGTGTGGCCACTGGTCGGCAGGAGGCGCTGGAGGGAAGGGGGAGATGGCTGTCAGTGGGTGCTAAGCACCTACCATTTTCCCCCATGGGTACTCCAGCCCACACAGCTATCTATAAAATTAATCCAGTCCACACAGCTATCTCTAAAAATTCTCACATGCCCATATGCTTGCCAGGCACTCCTTGTTCATACAATTTTTCTACTTCCGTAAGTGTGCAAGAGCAAAATGCACTAATTTCCACTCAGAGCCCTGTTGTTAAAACAATATACCACCGAGGCCACAGGTGCTTGCATCTGCACTGACCAGGGTGGGTTTGTTCACATCATAGTTCTTGAGAACTGGCGCTGTTGAAATCATTTCTTTTCCCTTTTTGAAGGCAATTTCTTGGTTTGGCCCCATAGCCAAGATGTCTTGAACTTGAACAGTTCGTTCAGTGATTTTGTCACTGAAGAAAGGTCTTATAGATATTGACCAAGGTAATGTACCATCCCCAATATACGTCTCAGTTTTGGTACATTGATTGGTACATTCAATTCTAGAATTGCTTGTACTTTCTCAGGACTAGGACTGATTCCATCTTTCTTTATTGTTTGTTCCAAAAACTCCTTTGGGTTCGGTGGAAGATGGATTTTTCCTTCTTAGCTTCAGTCCAGAGTGCCTGATAAGGCATAGGACTTTATTGAGGGTTTTGGTGTGTCTTCCATGGACGTTCCACTTATCAGAGTGTTATGGATTCTCTCATTGCTTCAACAGGTGAGTGTTCAGTTAGTAGTGACCTAAGTTCTGGGTTTATTTGTTTTTATGGCATTTCACAAGAGAAGTGAGTCCAATCCTGGGTTTGCAAATGCAGTCTCATGTCTTGGAAGTGTAGTTGTTGTTGATGGGAAGTTTTGAGGTGTTAGCCTTATGAGGTGCTCTCTTCCCCTGCAAACACCTCACAAACCAAATGTGGACACAGCCTCATGGCACAGACCTCTACCTCTGGGTCTGTCCATTGCAACAAGTTTCCAGGTTTTAATGTCTATCTTGCATGCTTTGAGGTTGGCCTTCAAGGCGTCTTTGTATATGAGGATGGATTGATCCTTAGAGCAGGTTCCTGTCTCAGCTGGCTGGAGAGCGCTGGTTTCGGTGTATGGGAAACCTCCATGCGCACCTTGTGTCCAACCCAGCGAACTGAGCCCTGATGAGCATTCTCTAGTGGGCAGGGATTTGGCACCTCTCAGTGACCTCTGTGCCGGGATCCTGTCCTGCCACTTGATGTTGCAGATGGATCTTAGGCAGCATAGGTGGAAGCTCTTCAGCTGTTTAATGTGGTGTTCGTAGAACGTCCATGTGTTGCCCCATGGAGGAGTGAGGTGAGTACAAGAGAGTGGTAGATTTTTTATCTTGGTTCTGAGGCAGACTCCACGTTCCCTTTGGAGTTCATGGGTGAGCCTGGCAAATGTCAAGCTGGCCTTTGCCAGGTGCTGAGTGATCTCATCATCCAACATGGTACCCGGGCAGCAGAATTTCCTGATTGAGTTGAGGGGTGTGTTGTCGGTTGTGACAATGGGATCATGATGCGGGTGGTCTGATGCTGGCTGGTGCATGACCTCTGTCTTTGTCAGGCTGAGTGTGAAACTGAAGCATTTTGAGGCATAGGAAGAATGGTCCACAATAAGCTGAATGTCCTCGAGTGTGTGTGTAGGGAGAGCACAGGTGTCAGCAAACAGGAGATCTCTTAGTAGCTGTTCAGTTACCTTGGTGCAGGCCCTGAGTTGCTGTAGATTGACTAGACCCCTCATCCAATATAAACCAGAAGTCTACACCTCTGTCAAAGTCCTGGAATGTGACCAAGAGCATGGCTGAAAAGACAGTGGCAAAGAGGGCTGGAGCCATTACGCATCCTTGTTTGGTGCCATTGGTCAGTGGTTCTCAATCAAGGGTACGCAGAGATCTTCCAGGGGGTACATCAACTCATCTAGATATTTGCCTAGTTTTACAACAGGCTACATAGAAAGCACTAGTGAAGTCATAGAATATCAGGGTTGGAAGGGACCTCAGGAGGTCATCTAGTCCAACCCCCTGCTCAAAGCAGGATCAATCCCCAATTTTTGGCCCAGATCCCTAAATGGCCCCCTCAAGGATTGAATTCACAACCCTGGGTTTAGCAGGCCAATGCTCAAACCACTAAGCTATCTCCCCCCACAGTACAAACTAAAATTTCATGCAGACAATGACTTGTTTATATTGCTCTATATACACTGAAATGTAAGTACAATATTTATATTCTAATTGATTTATTTTATAATTACTAGCAAGTAGTTTAAGTGAGGTGAAACTTGGGGGTACACAAGACACATCAGACCCCTGAAAGGGGTACAGTAGTCTGGGAAGGTTGAGAGCCATTGCCATTGGTGACAGGGAAGGCTTCTGATGAGTCTCCATAACCCTGCCCATTATGCCATCATGAAGTGAGCAGATGACAGCAATCCTCTTCTCTGGGCAGCCAAAATTATGGAGGAGTTTCCACAGGCCCTTGTGATTCACTGTGCCGAAGGCCTTGGTCAGGCCAGCAAACACCATGTACAGGTCCTTGTTCTGTTCACCAGCCTTCTCTGCAAAACTCATGTCCATGGTGCCATGGCCAGGACGAAAGCCACACTGTGGCTCTGGATACACCGAGTCCACTAAGTGAGAGATGAGCTTGCTGAGGACTACAAGGATCTTCCCCACTATAGACAGTTGTGCAATTCCATGATGGTTCTCACTGCAAGGTATGCTTCCCTTCCTCTTGTATAGATGGACTATGAAGGCATCTTTATACTCCTGGGGCACAGTGTCCTGTTCCTATATAGTCTTGAAAAAGTTGGTGAGTTTTCTGACCAGGTGAACACCTCCACATTTGTACACATTAAGTGGAATGCAACCAGGGGTGGAGACTTGCCCCTGAACAGCTGCTTGATGGCCTTAGTAACTTTGTCTAAAGAAAGGTCCACAGCTAGCCCCTCCAGGACAGGACACTGCGGGCGTGAGTCAATGGCTCCATTGGACATAGTGGATTGACAGTTCAGGAGACTATCAGAGTGCTCTGCCCAGCTTTTGACTGTGAGGAGCCAGTTACCATCTGCTGTGAGGACAGGATATCAGAATATCATCCATGGAAACGACAACTCCATTTGCATTAGTTAGCAATTCTGCCATTGTTTTTTGGAAAATTTCAGGTGCACTGGCAATTCCAAAAGGTGATCTTTCAAAGCAAAATCTCCCAAAGGGTCTGATAAATGTAGTCAGTTTAGCACTTTCTGTGGCTAACGGAATTTGCCAGAATCCACTCAAGGCATCCAGCTTGGAGAATACTGTAGCTCCTTTCATTTTGGGGAGGAAGTCAGCCAGTGGTGGAAGGGTAGATTTTTGTCTCACAGCTAATTCATTAAGACTGTTAAGATCCATACAGATTTGTATTTTTCTATTTTTCTTTATTTCTGGTACCATTGGGGCACACCATGCAGTTGGCTTGATTATGCCAAGCCGCTCCATTCTCTTTAACTCAGTTTCCACTTTATGAAGTAATGGGCTAGGAATCCTGCACGGTGTAGGTACACTGTATGGTTCAGCATTGGCTCTTAAGGTCATTGCACTGGATCTTCTTTCAGAAGTCCAATATCACCAAATATTCCATGGAGTTCATCCACCTTTCTCACTAGGCCCATCATGGCTGCTCCGCTGTGGCCGGGAAGGCTGTTAGTCTGTGTCCTTGGATCACATACACTGTGAACACAAAGCTCTTGTCTTTGTAAGTTGTTCTGTGGTGAGCTGGCCCATGCAGCTCAGAATCCCTCCAGGGCTAGCCTGAGCTGTGACAGGTAAATTCAGCTTTGGTAGAGGTTGAAGGCAATTGCTGAGACGACTGTGATGTCAGCTCTGAGTCAATTTTAAAGTCAATAGTCTTGCCAACGGAATAGTCCGTTTCACTCTCCAGGTACATTCTGTGTCACCAGCAGTGATAGATCCCAGAACAACAGCTCATCTTGATTGTCTGTAATATGAGTCAACTCCCTGTGGTGGCAAACAGCCAAAAAATGTCCATATTTCATGCACATATTACACCATGCGCCTCTGGCTGGACATGAATCATCTCTTGGGATACGACTTTTTCCACACCTTGGGCACTAGGCTGGAATTTGTCCCTCTTAGCCTGGGAGTTCTTTCTCCTGGCCTCAGGGTTTTGTGATAACATGCAAGTGTCTGTCTGCAGCTTTTAATCTAGTTTCAGGTTTTTCAAGTTGCTCCTGCCATTTGGCCTGTTGTTTGGCTAATTCTGACTGCTTCACTCTCTGCATAGCTGTGGCTGGGGTTAAATCTCTTCAGCTGTAGCTGCTGTGAAAGGCTTTTATCTGTTAACCCAATAACCAGCCTGACTCTGATATTTTCCTGTTTTGGATTCCCCAAATCTCAGGTTTCAGCCAGTGTATCCAGAGCTCTTATAAAACAGTCAACATTTTCCCCTGGTTTTTGAATTCTCTGGTGAAAACATGCTTTTTCATAAACTACATTTCTCTGAGGTAGAAAATATGCATCAAACATAGCCAAAACCTGTTCATAGTCATCTTTGTGACTATCTTCAGTAAAGTCAATAGATGTAAATATACTCTCGACCTGTTTCCCCATAGCATAAATTAGAGACGATACCTGAATATCTCCAGTTTCTTTGTGGAGTTTTTTTTAGCAGTTCAAAATCTTGCAAATTACGGCTTCCAGTCAGTCTATCGGGAAGGTTTGTCAAAGCTGTAGTTCTCTGGGGCATTGAAGAGTGGCTGTAGGTCTCCTCCCTGCCACCCCTTCTCCCTGACTGGAAGTTCGGGCAGCAGCAGCCATGACTGGTGCAGGTTGTTGTGGACAACAGGTTCCAAAGAGCACCAGCCCCTCGTGCCCGGTGCCCCCCAGATGGAGCATGGCCAGAGTCATGGCAGTGAAATCTCTGGCCGAGTCCCAGGGCCAAGAACACTGCCTGAGATTTACGGCCTGCCAGTCCCCTGCACTCAGCTGGCCCAGCTCCCAGCAGCCCTGGGATTATCCCCCCAGACAGACTTCATCCTGGGAACCACTGTGACCTTGGGGGGGCTGTTACCTCTCTGCGGGGCTTTGCTGTGCGGGGGTATGCCTTGCAAGCTGACGTGCTGCCCTGTGGCTGGGCGCGGTGTCTCAGGGTATTGCCTCTCCGTAGCCCCTGCGACTGGCTGTCCCATCCGCCCATGGCCTCCAGCCAGGGCACAGTTACATTCAGCCCTTTCGGATGAACCAGAGCTTAACTCAACAGTGCCATGACATTGCCCCAGGTCCAGCCCCTTAGTCCTTCTGGCCCCTGTGTCTGGGGCCTCCATACAGCCCCCTTGGTTAGCCTGTAGGGACCCACTCCCTGCCTCCACCCTGGATCCAGCCTAGGGACCCTGCAGCAAGTGGGTTTTCTGCCTCATCAGCCCTCTTTCTTCTTCCCTCAGCTACTTCCTGAACCAGCCCAGCTTGGGTGCAGGGGCTCGCCTTGTCTGCATCCTGCCCTGGGGCGAGGCTCGTGGTCTCAGCCGCTGCCACAGCCAGGGATGCTGGAACCGTTTTTATAGTGGGGGTGCTGAGAGACTTGAAACCAAACTGTTAATGATGGAAACCATTTCAAGCCAGGGGGTGCGGCAGCAAAGCATGAAAACCAAACTAACAGCAGTAGAGCCCAGCACCATGCCTCCTGTCCCACCAGCGGCCTGGCCATCGTCCTGCACCCGCTGTGTGCAGGAGCCTGACAGCAGCTGGGCTCCCCTCTGGGAGCTGAGGGGTAGAGGCCTGATGCCCTCCCAGGGCTGGGGTCCTCTGAGCTGGGCTTCTCCCTGGTAAGCATCTCCTCCAAACCTGGCATCAGTCACAGGCGTGCAGGGCGGGGCTGCCCGATCCCATGGCTGCTCTTTAACCCCTTCCTACCTGCTGTGGGGTTTGTGCATCCTGGCCCTTGGGGTCAGAGGAGGAAGGCGGTATCTGTGTGTCCCCAGAGCAGGCCGCAGCCGTGCGAGCTGGTGCACGTTGTTAGCGCAGCTGGGCGCTAGGCGGGGACGAGCCGGCTCCCCCCCAGGGCCGTTTCCATGCTTTGCCGTCTCCCGAGGCAGGGACAGAGGCACTGGGATTCAGGGGCTGCACATCCTGCTGGGGCTCGGGTGGCAACTCTCTCTCTCTTCCCCGCCTCAGTGAACCTGGTGGATTTTTGTGGCCTGACCATCAGAGACGACGGGCTGATTATCAATTCGCACAGGGACTCCCGGCGCTACTACTTCGTGGCCACGGGGACAGACTGCTCCCTCACCATGCAGGCCGCGTCGCCCAAAGACAAAGTCCAGTTTCAGTTCCGATTCTTCTTGGTGTACAGCTTGCTGCGCCTGGCCCCCAGCGGCAGGCCCCCACCCACTGCCACCGGAGCGCCTCTGCCCCCAGAGACCACCCGGCCCAGCCAAAGGGGGCCTGGACAGACCTCGTCTGGTGGAGACTGGGAGCTTCAGGATCCCTGCAATGCTGGATCGTATGTGCAGTTCTATGATGGCAGAGGTCGTGCTGCCGAGCCCCTGGGGGTCCCGCTGTGTGGGAAGAGCATCCCCAGGCCCATCCTGTCCACTGGGAACTACCTGACCCTCCGCTTGGTGACACGGGGGCAGCAGCCCCGGGTGGATTTCGTCGGCGATTTTACATCCTTCCGACTGGGTGAGGTGCAACACGTGCAGGGGGCACGAGCCAAAGGACCTTGCCAGACAAGCACAGTGTCCAGCCCAAAGATCAGCTGCCCAGCCCCCGCCGCCTGCCTGGAGACCAATGCCAGCTGTGCCCTGGGGCCCGGTCACCAGCCGCCACGGGGCCAGGGCACATGTGGCAAAGGGCTTCAGTGGAGGAAATAAACTGAGTATTTGTGCTACCTGCTGAATCCCCGCCAGGCTCTGCAGGAGTCTGGTCCTGGGGTGGCTGGATCAGGTGCAGGCCGGGGAGCAGAGGCAGGGCTGGCCCATGAACGCCCAGGGGGTGCAGATTCCAAAGGCCACCTGATTGGCGGGGTGGGGGGTGAATCAGGAGTGACATGGGCTTGGCCGCAAGCGCGTGTGATGGCGATGAACACCCATCAGGGCACGGGGAAAACGCACCTGTTTGCCAGGGACTCCACAGTTGCCTGGAACACAGAATGACGTGTGCCTAGGCCCCCCACGCACAGCTGCACATATATTCCTGGACACACGCTGTCTGCACACACCCCTATACACACACAGACACACACGGCTGCACACAGACACGCATACCGCGTCTCACACAAGGCTGCACAAATGCTTCCACACACACAGGCCTGCGTGCACGCACACCCAGAGTCTCACACAAGGCTGTACATGAACAGCTGCACACACGCTCCTGTACACACACCCTTGCGCACGTGGGCGTGTGCACACCCACCCCCCATCTCACACAAGGTTGCACATGTCCTCTCACATGCAACCTCTCGCTCTCTCTCACCCCCCCACACACCCACTGTGGCCAGTGTAGTTCAGGTCTTCAGGTTGTGCCGACTGTCTCGGGCTCTGAGACACGGGGTTTCTAGCCCTGCAAAGAGCCCTTTAGTCAGGGTGAACTCATGGCCCTGCTGAGATCAGTGACGCCCCGCCCCTGATGCCAGTGAGCGGGGCGTTGGTGGCGCGATAGCCTGGCTCCGCTCTCAGTGGTCACTGCCAGGCCCCAGAGCCAGTGGTTCAAAGAGAAACCAAAGGCCATTCTCCCTGGTCAGACACCCCCGCTGCTCTGATGCCGCCCCCCTGACTGGAGAGGCCATCTCCCCTCCAGAGCAGTAGGTGCTGCCATGTCCTTTAGCCTCTTGGCATGCTCGCCCTGCTGTCTCACCCGTGGCTAGTGGGGCGTTAAGGTCCTGCTTGCAGTGCCCCAGGCAGGGCCCCAGCTTGCAGAGAGCCTGGGTCTGAAACTCTGCGGCATGGCTAAGGTTGCCAGTTTTTGACTGGAACACCCTGTTGGAAAGGGACCCTGGCAGCTCCAGTCAGCACCACTGACCAGGCTGCTAAAAGTCCAGTTGGTGGCACAGTGGGGCTAAGGCAGGCTCCAGGCCTGACCTGGCTCTGCGCAGCTCTTGGAAGCAGTCCGCATGTCCAGCTCCTAGGCACAGGGGCAGCCAGGGGGCTCCACGCACTGCCCCTGCCCCGAGTGCCAACTCTGCAACTCCCATTGGCCAGTGGGAGCTGTGGGGGAGGTGCCGGCAGGCACAGACAGCGCACGGAGCGCCCTGGCCCCTCTGCCTAGGAGCCAGACATGCCGACTGCTTCCGAGAGCCGCCTGAGGTAAGTGTTGCCCAGCCAGATCCCCACTCCCAAACTTCCTCCCATGCCCCACCCCCCTCCCCCACCTCAGAATCCCCTCCTGCACTCAAACTCCTTCCCAGAGCCCACACCCCAAGCTCTTGCCCCAGCCCTGAGCCACCTCCTGCACCCTAAACACCTCATCCCCGGGAGCCTGGCAGCTTGGTCACGTTTCCCTCTCTGCCACTGAGTCACGTACCCATGCCAGTGCATGCTCCCAGCCGCTCCCAGCCACGCTGTCAGCGCTGGCCATCTCCATTTCAGGCTTCAGCACCTCCGAGTGCAGCGAGGAGCCGTATTTCCAGTGCCGGAACAGCAAGTGCATCCCCAGGAGCCTGGTGTGTGACCGGATGGGCATCGATAACTGCGGGGACGGCTCGGACCAGGCGGCCCACCCCCCTGCCAAGTGCAGAGGTCAGTGCGGGTGGGGAGAACCCAGGGCAAGGGCGGGGGAGAGGGAGTGCCCCCGAGAGCAGTAATGGACAAGAGGGCTGGAAAATACGGGCCCGATCCTGCCTGGTGCAGTTGGGAGCGCGGGGGAGCATTCTGGATGGGAGGACGGGGGAGCAAACGGACGGGGAGGTGGGGGGCTCTGAGGCCTTTAGTGAGGCAGCTGCCAGGGAAGGGCTGCTGGGGTGGGAGGGGGCAGCAGGAGCTCAGGGCTGCTCCCCTCCAAGGGTTTTCCTGGCCTGGGGGCTCTTTGCTGGGCTGACGCCCGCACTGGCAGCTGGTGCAATTACACCCCCTTCCTCTCCCCCATGCAGGCCACCTCCCCACATCAGCATCTCTCCAGCTGGTGAGCAGCCCTGCAGCCAGCGTCACCCCCTGCATGGCGGCTTGTGCCGGGGCAGAGAAGAGCCACCCTTTGGCCCCAGACACTGCGCCCCTGGACAAGCCTGCAGCAGGTACCTAAGTCCAAGTGCAAAGTCCCGGGCCTGGCCCAGAAATGTGCTCAGCATCTGGCATTGTTAATGGATTTCTCCGCATGCCCTGGGGGCAGGGCTGGGCTGTTCCCCATGGTACAGACGGGGACTGGGGCAGGGCCAGGGTCTGGGACCCGCCCACTCGCAGGCGGTGGGTGCTCTGCTCTGTCCCCTCCTCCCTCCACCCCATGCGAGCAGGGGAAGAGGCTGAGCGGGGGGCGGGACCTCGGGGTGGGGAGAGGCCAAGTGGGGGCAGGGCAGAGCACCCCCTATTTATTTTCAGTGGGTGCTTGAGCCCCTGCGACATGCCCTGGGGGGAGCCTGAACCGGCGGGCAGCCAGGGCCCTTTCTGCCCAATCTGAGCTTGCTCCTGGGAGGTCAAAGCCCAGGATGCCCCCAGCACTTTGCAGAAGGATTGACTGATGTGTGCGCATGTGTGTGTGTGCAACGAGAGCTCTGTGTGTGTCATGCCAGACACGTGATGATGTGTGTGTAATGACAGGTGTATGTACATGTGTAATGGCAGGTGTGTGTCCATATGCAATGACGTGTGTATATAATGACAGATATGGGCTCATGTGCAATGACATGCATGTGTGTGCAACGACAGATGTATGTGTAATGACAAACTTATGATGGCACGTGTGGAATGAAAGGCCTGTGTGCAGGTGTAATGCCAGGTTTGTGTAATGACGTGTATGTGTCTGTGTGCGATGACACGTGCATATGTGTGTAATGGCAGGTAGTTGCATGTTTACATGTGTGCATATGCAATAGCAGCTGTGTATGTACCTGTGCAATGACAGACGTGTGTGCATGGTGACAGGTGTATGCAATGACGGGTGTGTGTGCGTGTGTAATGACAGGTATGTCCATGTGTGCAATGGGTGTACTGACAGGTGTGTGCCATGACGTGCATGTGTGCAAAGACAGGTGGGTGTATGATGTGTGTGCATGCATGGAGACGTGCAATGGCAGGTGGCTGCGTGTGCGATGACATGCGGGTGTGCAATGGCAGGTGGCTGCGTGTGCAATGACAGGCATGTTTACGTGTGTGTTCCTCCTCCCCCCGCTCTGAGCTCAGGCTCGAGGAGTAGCGGCTCGGCAGGCGAGTGAGAGATCAGCTGCTGTCTCACACTGACCCTCGCCGAGGCTCTGGGCCCTGCAACAGGCACCTGTGTTGTTCCTCTCCCAACGTGCCCCCTACAGCGACCCTCCAAGGGCCAACGCCTGGCCGTGTGATGCAGCATTGCCAGCTGTCCCCTGCGGCCCGCATCCACCCTGTCCCTGGTGTCTCGTGCCCCCATGCACAGTGCAGCTGGCTTAGCACCACATGGCAGAAGGAGCAGGCTGGCAGCAACTCAGGCCCTGTGGCCCCATGGCTGGGGCACTGAGGGCACGGGAGCCCCCTGGGCTCTGCCCACCCTGTGGCAGGACAGGCTCGCCAGAGTTGTCTGCTTTTGGCTCCAGCACGTTGAGGGCGTTTGGGGGCAGAGACAGCCACAGAGCAGTGCTGGGGAGGAGAAGGGAGGCACCTGGCACTCACTGCCCCCAGCCCTTTTCCTTCCTCTCCAGGTGAGAGGAGCTCGGGCTCCCTGCTGCCCCTCTACATCCTCCTGGGGCTGGGCGTGGGCTCAGCCCTCCTGCTCTGGTGCTGCTGGTCCCCTGGCTGGTTTGTCTGGAGACTCGGGGCCTGCCGGTTCCTGCCTGGCTGCAACTCCGTGTGGGCCTCATGCCAGCTCTGCCCCCGCAGCTGTGCCCACAGGAACCAGGGCTGTTCCGGCAAAGTGACGCCGCAGCACAGCGACGACCTGCCCCTCTGATGCCAGCCGTGCCATCTTTGCCCGGGGGCGGGCACTGGGCCTCCCCCCGGCCGGAGGAGCAGGGATCCGACCTCTCCTGCCCGTGCCCTCTGCTGGCTTGGTGGGGTGGGTGGGGGGAGATGAGAGGGGGTGGGGCAGCTCCCACTACCCCCCCTGCCCACTCCCATAGGCACGGGCCAGGCCCCATGTGCCTTCCCCCAGAGGCGGCAGCCTCCAAAACACAAGGGCCCAGAGGGCTGCTCGGGGGCCCGGGAGCTGCCCAGTGAGCGCTGCGGGTGGTGGAAGGAGCGACGGAGTCACTGGCCTGGGTGGGGCTTGGCCCCCGGCCTTTGAGCACGGCGCGGCTGGGGGCAGGCCGCGTGCCCCCCAGATCGGCCTGTGAGTATTGTTGTGACGCCTGCCGCACCAAACGCACTGTCCCAGCCTGTGGGGTGCAGCTGGCGGAGGGTGTGAGCCCAGCGCTAATAAAACAAGCCCACCCTTTGCTCGGGAGCTGTGTGCGCCCAGCCCTGAGCTGCCCTGCAAGCGGGGAGGGCTGGGTGGGCATCACTAGTACGGCCCGTGTTGCTGGGGTCATGCTATTGCAAGAGCTTTGGGGGTGACCAGGCCTGGCCATTTCCTGGGGTGCTGCACCCACCTTGTCACAAGCAGACGCTTTGGGGCACCTTGTTTTCCAGGTGCCCGGTCTGTGCTGAGGGCCAGATTTGGCAGCAGCTCCAAGCCTGCGAACTCCTCTGCAGCCCCAGGAGCTGCCGGCATTCGGCCCCACTGGAAACCAGGCCCAGGAGAGCCGACACCAATGGCCACTGCTGCCCCCTGCGTGACCCGGCTGAGGCTGGGAAGCCAGGCACCGGGCTGGTTCAGCACGGCTTATTTAGGAACAGTGACCAACCCCCATCTTCTGCTAAAGGGGCCCTGGGGCTTTCCCCCAGCTCCTGCACAAACAGCACCGGCTCCATCCGGCTGCAGCTGGGCTCCCCAAAGGAGGCTCTGGGACGGGGGCAAGCAGGGCTGGCAGGTCCAGCAGGGGCCAGGGCCCTAGCCCAAACACCCCAAGGGAAACGCTGCTCCCCAGCCAGTGGAAGAGGAGCGTGGCCTTCGCCTGGCTCCCATCACACTCCCCCATGAAGCCCCACCAGGTGCTGGCTCGGCTTAATGGGCCCATAGGACTGGTGGGGCCCTGCCAGACTCTGCATCCAGCCCCCTGCCTGCCCCCTCACTGGCAGCTGTTTGGTGACTCGTTAACAAAGAGGGACCCATGGGACAACTGCTAACACCCCCTGTATTGAGTCCTGGCCCGGCTGGCAGGCGCCCGAAGCAGACACACGGGGCGAGGTGCAGCTCACCCTCCGACAGACAGCTCAGGCGTTACTTGTCGTTTAATAAGAATCCAGTGAAACAGCACGAGCCGGACGTGGTCTGGGGTCGGGTGCGTTAGGACGCCATCTGAATGGCAGGAACACAAGCAGCCCGGCTCCCTGCCGGTCTCTGGGGTGGCAGCCGCCCCGGAGAGAAGGGCAACGCAGGGCAGTGGCAGCGGGACCTGTGCCGTGTGCTGGCACCTTGCCCCGGGGCGGGACGTCACTCAAGGCAGAGAGGTGACACTGGCTGGGCTCTGTTAGAACCGGTGCCCTTGGAGCTCCCGGTTCTGCTCAGGGAGCTGGTGGTGGGCTGGGGCAAAGGGCTGTTTGCAGTGGGCTGATCTGCCCAGCCTGCCGCTGCCTAGGCCGAGTTGTCTCTGTCCCACTATGTGATGCTGGGCAAGCTCCAGCCAGTGCAGTCGGGGGCGCGATTTGCAGGGCTCGGCGCTGGGTGAGTGCTCAGTTCTGGACCTGGCAGAGCCGGCAAGAGCAGTGAGCGAAGATTGTCCTGTGAGCAGACGGCTCCAGCGTAGGGAACGCCGCCTGCCAGGCAGGGCAGGGAATGGGTGGGCAGCTTTCAAGGGTCTGCCCAATGGTTGCTGGGTGAATAGGGGCAGCCCGGACCCCAGAGGGTCCTGCTGCTAGTAAGGCACTTGCGTCTGTCCGCCCGTCTGACTGGGGAGGAATGATCTTTGGGGGGGGTCCCAATCCAGCCCTGAGGGCTGGTCTGCATTGCTGCCCATAGGGACACGTAACAGCCTCTGCTCATGGGATGCTCCTGCCACCACCACTGGTCTCTCTGCGGGGCCCTGGATTGAGCCAGGGGGCTGCCGTCATGCCTGGGCCCCCAGCTGTGCATGCGGGATGCTGGCCAGGGTACCCTGCAGCATGAGCTGTTGTCGCTCCCGGGGCCTGCCCCTCCAGGAGCCTGCCCCTGCCCTCCTGCTCTGCGGGCATGACCCTCCGGGTGAGGGTCTAGGGAGACAGCTCAGCTAGTGGCTTGGGGCAGCCGTGGTGCGGGTGCTGGAGTGTGGCTGAGGCAATGGGGACGGCCAGTGTAAACAGACCAGATCCTGGTGGGAACCCCTGCCCTGGCCTGCTGGCTCCTGTAGTGCTGGCCCATGGAATGGAGGGGGTGGGGGTGACCACCTGCAAAGTGGGCTGTGACTTCGATCCCACTCTCCTAACTCTGGAAGGATGAATGTGGATCCCATCTCTCCCTAGAGGAGAAAAGATGCCCCGTCTCCCCAGACCCCCATCCCTCAGCGGGCATGGGGCACAGCAGAGCCAGCTGGCACCCTCCGTCCCGCCCAGCTCAGGGGCACATGCTCCGAGTGCTGAAGCTGGAAGGCAGAGGGGTGGGCTCCCCATCCCGTGGGGCCCTTGCTGGGCAGGACGTGGAGGGGCTGGCGCTGGGTTGGGCTCCCGGCTGTCTATGGCCATGGGCCCATGGCGGTTGGGTCAAATCCACCGTCTCTTCAGGTGCGAAGGGTCCGCGTTCCCGTGGGGCTGGCGGGAGGCGGGGCTGCCCCCTGCTGCCACGCGCCAATCACACAAACAAACCCTTCCCCCACTCGCTTGGGGTAGCAGCGAAGCTCCATTTTCCTCTGGGTTTCTTTACAAAAATGAATCATCGTAATAATAAGCAGCCGAGGTCCCCCAATCGGCCTGCGGACGGGGCCGGCGGCGGACGGGGCCGGTGGCAGCCAGCCTATGAGGGGCACTCCTGCATGTTAACTCCCGCCTCCGAGTGATGCTGCAAGTCAATGGGCTGCCGCGGCGGCTGGCCCGGCTGCTCGTGGCTCAGCACCAGGTTTTTAATGCACCCTGTGATTCCGGAGCGGAACTTGCCGGCGGTCAGGGCTCGGATGGCAGGAGCGCCTCCTGGGGGCGAGAGGAGAAACAGTCAGCTCCCAAAGACACTGCCGGGGGCAGCCCCAGGCTGTCCCGAGCGCTCCAATGGCCACAGCCGGGACTGGATCACTCCACATGGCCCACTGCTCTTCATGGCCTGTCAGAGAGCAGGCTGGACGGACTGAGTCAGACCCAGCACGGCAGCTCTTACGTCCTGTTCACATGGAGCGGTGGGGAAACCGAGGCATGGAGCGAGCTAAGGACACACACAGGGCGAGGGGCAGAGCTGGGGATGGAACCCCCTCCCCTCCCCTCCCCTGCTCTAATCACTAGACCCTTCCCTCCCTTCTTGGGAGGGGGGTTTATGGGAATTCCCCAAGTGACCATGATCCTCTCAGCGCATCCCAAACCTGTGAGTGTTGCTTCTGCTGCTCCCCAGTGCAGAATCGCACCATGTGACACACCTGGGCTCCGCTGGCCCCATGCCGCCATGGGAAGTGCCCGGCCTGGCAGCCCTCTCACTCCTTCTTCTGTTCCAGAAGCGGTGGTGCTGGCTCAGACAGGGCTCCTGGGCATTAGGTCCCTGGGCAGGAGGGCCCAGCTAGCGGGCAGGGGAGAGCCCCACTTCCTCCCCTCCCCCTCCCCAAGTACACCCAGGTCTCCCAAGTCCCACACAGCCCGTCCGCTCGTGCCCTGCAGGTCCCCAGGGCGCCAGCCCAGCCTCACCTATGTACACACTGCCTTGGGTGTTCACCATGACGTTGCTGCCTGGTGACTCCCCGCTCACCAGCTCCTCGCCATCCACCTGAATGGAGCCCCGCCTGCCTTCCCTGCAGGACACAGAGACAGGTGTGAGCCAGGCTCGTCCAGGGCCAGCCCCCATCCCAGCCGGGAGTGAGGGGGCAGGATGATCGACCATGGGGGAGCTGCGCCCACTGACACCAGGGACTCCCCTGCCACCCCACTGGGCTCCCCGGCTCCAGGCTGCAGCCTGGCTCAGCCCCTCTGCAGGGGGAGCCCGGGACTAAGGACCCTTTCAGAATAGCTAGAGGGCTGCCTTGCAGTGGGATGGCTCCCTCCCCTTCCCTTCCCAGGGGGATGTCTGGCTGTAGGACGGTGCTGAGCTAAGCCCTGGGGCCCCTCACCGAATGGCCGTCACTCTGTGCCACTCTCCATCATTGATTGGGTCCTCAGAGACAATGTTGGCTTCGCCGCTGCCCAGCTGGTAACTGCAGGAAGAACAGCTGGTATTAGCATCCACTGCCAGGGGGCAGCGTCCGCATAAACTGGGGGGGGGAGGTGGGGAAACAACAGCATCCACCCATTACCCAGCACTAGCTGGGGGGGGGAGGGGCAAGCAGTTTCTGCATCGCCCAGTGCTCTGGGGCAGTGGGGTCTGGGGGAGACCGGGGAAGGGTGGTTCTGGGACCCTGGGGGTGAGGCTCGGGAGGGGGGGTCTAGGGTCTCAGAGACGGGAGAGTGGATCTGACATGAAAGAAGCGGGGAGAGAAGGTGGGTCTGGGATCCTGGGCAGGGGGAATGTGGATCCAGGCTGCAGGTAGGTCCAGGGTCCCAGGTGTAGGGGGAAGGTGGGTCTGGGGTTCCAGGGAGAGGTGGATCTGGGGTCCTGGGTCAGGGGGAAGGTGGGTCGGGGTCCTGGGGGCAGGTGGGTCCGGGGTCCTAGGAACAGTGGGAAGGTGGATCTGGGATGCCGCGGGGAGGTGGACCTGGGGGCAGGGAGAAGGTGGGCCCAGGGCAGGTGGATCTGGGGTCCCAAGGCAGGAGCTCTGGGGTTTCTAGCTTGTGCTCTGGACATGCTCCCTGGCTGGCAGAAGGGGTGCGTCAAGGGACACATGGCCATTTGCTCCTCGGCTGGCACCAAGCCATGCTCACCTGAACACCAGGTGTCCATCTCTCAGGCCGAGGCTGATGAAGTCTTTGGCTTTGCCGTTCTGCCCTTGTTCCTGCCAGAGAGAGGCATTATGAGACTGCTGTCTCCTGTCTGGCTGGGACCCTGCTCAGGAGCCAGCCCGGGAGCCATGGGCCCTGCTTGCCATCCAGGAACGGGTCCGGCTGGGCCCAGGGCATGAGCCAGCCAGCGCTGTGGGGCCCATAAAGCAGGCAACAAGCGGCGCACGCTCAACTGCAGAGCTTCTTGGCAACACTGGGCTGGATGCTCCGACTGACCCCGTACAATGGGGAACGCCTGCATGGGCAGCCAGCTGCACTGCCCGCGGGGCGTGGGAAATCCCACCCCTGCGCGGCTGCGGACAAGTGGGGGACATGGCTGTCGGGGGCCGAGTTGCAGGGAGTGATAGCTAATCGGGGCTCCCCGGGTGTCCCTGGCCGGGGTGCATGCTGGTGCTCATGCAAACTTGCGCCCCTGCAGCAAGCACAGCTTGGTGATCCCGGAGGCCGTAAGCCGCACTGCTGCTCCCCATTTGGTGTCAGGCCCAGCGCCCGAGGGCACTGCAGTAAATACCTCGTTAGTAGCATGTGGCTTGAGGGCAGGCTGCCCCATCACCTGGAGGAGAAACGTGCCACAGGGCAGTGAAATGCCCATTGCCAGCAAAGCAGCATGCACCAGGGAGGTGATGGGGAGCCTGGCAGCCATGGCATGGCTCAGGGAGTAGTACCCTTGGGCGACGCCAGCCCGGCGTGGCATGGAATGAGCAGTTGAGCATGGCAGATTAGTACGGGCCTGGCACTCTGGCCTGAGACAGGAGGCACAGGCTGGCTTCATGCATGTGCAGGCAGATCAGACAGTGTGGGTGGATAGGATGTGAGTCCAGAGTGGAGCCGGGTTCCAGCTCATGCCATAGCCGGGGAGGGAGCAGCCCAGCATGCTGGCTGGCGCACTATGCCCACGTCCTGATCACACTCAGCAGCCAATCCCCCAACTGACAGCAGGGGGCACTGCTGGTCAGACCCGCCTGGCACCCAACAGATTCCCTGTGCCCTGCTCCTCCTCTGCCCCAGGCCGAGCTGCGGAAACAAGGCCCCTCTCCCTCCTCTCCAGAGGGCAGCCAGGAAGCTGGCTACTCTGCATGCTCTGCCCTTCCTGAGGGCCCATGCACCTGGCCCTGCCCTTCATCCTGGCTCCCCATAGCCCATAAGCCCCTGAGGGGCTCACTGTGCTCCCAAGTGCTGAGGGAGAAGCTGGTACCCTCCAGTGCCCTCTCAGCCATCTGGGATGCCCTGGCCCTCTCCCCAGTGGGGTGTGCCCAGCTCCGTCCTGCCTCACGCGCTGGCCCCTCTTCCCCCCTTGCTGGCTGCTCTCAACCCACCGCTGCAGAACTCCAGGCCGGCAAGTGCTGTAGATGGAGTTGCCCTGGCCAGGGACATGGCTGCAGCCCGTCCCTGGTGCCGCCCTCAGCCCTGGAACCCAGTCCCGCAAGGCATGCTGGAACCATGCTCACCCCTGGGCTTTCATTGCCCGGGCTGCCCTTGTCTCCAACCTGCCCCTCCCACCTCTCCCTCTGGATCCGGCCTGTGTCACCCTCACCGGGCCCAGCCTCCGTTCCGGAGTGCCAGGGAGCCCAGACAGCCCTTCCCCGTCACCCACCCATCTCCTACCTGCCCCAGCCACCCATGCTGGCCTGGTTCCCACCTGCCCCAGCCCAGCTCCTCTCCGCCTTGTGCTCACCCCGAGCATCCCCCCACATAGCAAGGGCCGTGGAGCCCAGCCCCCAGCGCGACTCACCACGCCCTGCCAAAGGAGGAGGCCGTTCGGGGAGCGGGTGCGCACTTCCAGCTCAATGGTCTCTGGAGACTTGGGGTGACTGCAAGGAGAAGGCAGCAGCTGTCAGCCCTGGGCCCCAGGGTATACGGGCAGGGAGCAGAGACCAGATCATGGCATGCCCCGGGAGCCCTGCCCCCCCAGCCTCCAGTCCCCCGACCAGGACCCAGCTCTGCCATTCCTCTGCCCCCAGAGCCAGGCCACATGGCCTCTGGTGGGGCTTGGTGAGATGGCTGCTCCCGGAGCGGCCTGCCCAGCTCACGCTCCAGGCTCCCTCCCCGGCTACGTGGAACACCGCGTGGCTGGCACTGGGAGCTGGAGCCAGTGCTTGCCCCAATGGCACATGCTGGGAGCTCCGGGCCTTCCTGAACACAGACGGCACGTGGGCAATGGGGCCATGCCCCTCCTCCCCTGCCCAGCATAGAGGCCCACTCACCTGTGGGTCAGCACGTGCCGGGGGAGCGCGAGGTAGCCACTGTCCTGGAAGTAGGCTCCGTACTGGCCTGGGGCATCTGCAGGGCAAAAGCTGGGATCAGACAGCAGCGGGCGCTGGGAGCCGCCCCGTCCCACACCTGGGCTTACCATTAACCCAGCTGCGCCCAGGACCCTCTGTAAGGAGCTGGACCTGCCCCTGCCGCAGACGCTCTGGGGCGAGGGGGTGAGCACAGGTCAGCCAGCGCTGCTTCCTGACGCTTCCCCCCCTGCAGCTCATTGAAGCCCACCACCTGGGGTGAGCTGGCCCCCCACCCTTGGCCACCCCCCGCAAGGAACCTGGGAGCCGCTGGGCCAGGATGCCCATGGGTGTTGCTACTACAACGAGGGGGAAGGAGAGAGGCGGTGGGGGAGATGCCAAGTAAAGTAGGTACCGTACCGTTTCCCCCGCTGCCCTCCAGGGCCAACTCACGGTCCAGCGCTGCCAGGGCCAGGCCTGCATGCAGCAGAGACAGGCGCGGGTTACAGGGAACACAGCGCAGCGGAGCAGCCCAGGGCACGAGTGCTGCGCCATGCCAGGGAGCGGGCAGAGGGCTTGGCCCAGCCAGGGAGCCCCCGCAGCCCTGCCAGCTTGGGCCCTGGAGCTGGCTCCCCACTGGTCCCTCCACTGCACAGGGCTGGGGGTACCAAGTGCTACGCTCCAAACCAGACCAGCTGCCCCCAGCCCCAGCCCCGAACACACGCTGCCCCCCCAGGCCCGAACACACGCTGCCCCGCCCCAGCCCCGAGCACACGCTGCCCCCCCAGGCCCGAGCACACGCTGCCCCCCAGCCCCAGCCCCGAGCACACGCTGCCCCCCCAGCCCCGAACACACGCTGCCCCCCAGCCCTAAGCACACGCTGCCCCCCCAGCCCCGAACACACGCTGCCCCCCAGCCCCAAGCACACGCTGCCCCCCCAGCCCCGAACACACGCTGCCCCCCAGCCCCAAGCACACGCTGCCCCCCAGCCCCGAACACACGCTGCCCCCCAGCCCCAAGCACACGCTGCCCCCCCCAGCCCCGAACACACGCTGCCCCCCAGCCCCAAGCACACGCTGCCCCCCAGCCCCGAACACACGCTGCCCCCCAGCCCCAGCCCCGAGCACACGCTACCCCCCAGATTCCCAAGCCATGGCACACTGCTTCCTTCAAGACCCTGAGGCCCCGATGTGCTGCCACCTGACCCCCCCAGCTCCAGATATGCTGATTCACCATCCTCCCAGCCCCGGCCATGCTGCTGCCCACCCCTGTCCCCTGTACACTCAGCTTTGGTTCCCTCCCTTGGTCTCTACAGGCCCCCGAGCCCCACTCTGACTCCTCCCCTCCCCCTGCACCCACGGCACCCAGAGGCCTTCTGCTGCCCTGCCTCTCTCTAAGGGCCTGGCTAGATCCCTGGCAGGTCCCCTGGGGCTGTGCGGGGGGCGGGTGAGGCAGCTCCCTGCCTGCCAGCCCCAGTCTGCGTACCCTGCTCGCAGTAGGTCCCCGAGAAGCCGGCCGGGCATAGGCACTGATTTGCCTTGCACATCCCGCCGTTCAGGCAGGGGTTCCTGAGAAGGCACTGATCCTCGGAGAACTCGCAGCGATTGCCTGTGGGGAGACAGCCGGGGGGTTGTGGGCAGGGCCTCTCACTGGGCCTCCCCACAAGGGGGCATGCACACACGTGTGAGCACAGACAAACACACACACACACACTCACTCCGGCCCCATGTCACGGATCCCCAGGGAGGGGGGACCCCAGCTGTGGGGGACCCGCCCTGGGCACATCCCCGAGCCGCATGCTATGAGTGGGGATGCCCAGTTCAGGGCCACTCCTCACTCCGGTGGAGGGGCTGCAATCTGCTGCCAGCCGTCCCTGGGCCCTTGGCAGGGCAGGTGGCAGTGCCCCGGTGCGCAGAGGTGTTCCCAGCCCTGCCCATGCTGCGACTGCGGGGACAAGGCGTGCCCACCTCGGAAGCCATCTTGGCACAGGCAGTGGAACTCATACTCGCCGGTGGGCATGCAGGCGGCGCCGTGCAGGCAGGGCCTGCGGTCGCAGGGCGAGCTGTCATAGCATTGGGTGATGCCCCGGCTCTGCAGGAAGCTGTAGGAGATGTCCACCTTCTTCCCATTGATCGACACCTGGGGGAAGGGAAAGGAGACGCCGGGTCACCGGCACACAGGCTCCCTCAGACTCAGTGCCCGGGGCCTCTCTGGGTTTAGCCAGATGTGTAGAAGAATAGTAACTATGGCAGGCGACCAGCTTGGCTTCGCAGTGAAATCCTTGCTGATCTTGAACACAAAAAAGAAGCTTTCAAGAAGTGGAATACTGGACAAATGACCAGCGAGGAGTATAAAAATATTTCTCAGGCATGCAGGAGTGAAATCAGGAAGGCCAAATCGCACCTGGAGCTGCAGCTAGCAAGAGATGTTAAGAGTAACAAGAAGGGTTTCTTCAGGTATGTTAGCAACAAGAAGAAAGCCAAGGAAAGTGTGGGCCCCTTACTGAATGAGGGAGGCAACCTAGTGACAGAGGATGTGGAAAAAGCTAAAGTACTCAGTGCTTTTTTTGCCTCTGTCTTCATGAACAAGGTCAGCTCCCAGACTGCTGCACTGGGCAGCACAGCATGGGGAGGAGATGACCAGCCCTCTGTGGAGAAAGAAGTGGTTCGGGACTATTTAGAAAAGCTGGATGAGCACAAGTCCATGGGGCCAGATGCGCTGCATCTGAGAGTGCTAAAGGAGTTGGCGGATGTGATTGCAGAGCCATTGGCCATTATCTTTGAAAACTCCTGGCGATCGGGGGAGGTCCCGGACGACTGGAAAAAGGCTAATGTAGTGCCCATCTTTAAAAAAGGGAAGAAGGAGGATCCTGGGAACTACAGGCCAGTCAGCCTCACCTCAGTCCCTGGAAAAATCATGGAGCAGGTCCTCAAGGAATCACTTCTGAAGCACTCAGAGGAGAGGAAAGTGATCAGGAATAGTCAGCATGGATTCACCAAGGGAAAGTCCTGCCTGACTAATCTAATTGCCTTCTATGACGAGATAACTGGCTCTGTGGATGCGGGGAAAGCAGTGGACGTGTTGTTCCTTGACTTTAGCAAAACTTTTGACATGGTCTCCCACAGTATTCTTGCCAGCAAGTGAAAGAAGTATGGGCTGGATGAATGAACTATAAGGTGGATAGAAAGTTGGCTAGATTATCGGACTCAACGGGTAGTGATCAATGGCTCCATGTCTAGTTGGCAGCCGGTATCAAGTGGAGTGCCCCAAGGGTCAGTCCTGGGGCCGGTTTTGTTCAATATCTTCCTAAATGATCTGGAGGATGGTGTGGATTGCACCCTCAGCAAGTTTGCAGATGACACTAAACTGGGAGGAGAGGTAGATACGCTGGAGGGTAGGGATAGGATACAGAGGGACCTAGACAAATTGGAGGATTGGGCCAAAAGAAATCTGATGAGGTTCAACAAGGACAAGTGCAGAGTTCTGCACTTAGGACGGAAGAATCCCATGCACCGCTACAGACTAGGGACCAAGTGGCTCGGCAGCAGTTCTGCAGAAAAGGACCTAGGGGTGACAGTGGACGAGAGGCTGGATATGAGTCAGCAGTGTGCCCTTGTTGCCAAGAAGGCCAATGGCATTTTGGGATGTATAAGTAGGGGCATTGCCAGCAGATCGAGGGACGTGATCGTTCCCCTCTATTCGACATTGGTGAGGCCTCATCTGGAGTACTGTGTCCAGTTTTGGGCCCCACATTACAAGAAGGATGTGGAGAAATTGGAAAGCGTCCAGCGGAGGGCAACAAAAATGATGAGGGGACTAGAACACATGACTTATGAGGAGAGGCTGAGGGAGCTGGGATTGTTTAGTCTGCGGAAGAGAAGAATGAGGGGGGATTTGATAGCTGCTTTCAACTACCTGAGAGGGGGTTCCAAAGAGGATGGCTCTAGACTATTCTCAGTGGTAGCAGATGACAGGACAAGGAGTAATGGTCTCAAGTTGCAGTGGGGGAGGTTTAGGTTGGATATTAGGAAAAACTTTTTCACCAGGAGGGTGGTGAAACACTGGAATGCGTTACCTAGGGAGGTGGTGGAATCTCCTTCCTTTGAGGTTTTTAAGGTCAGGCTTTACAAAGCCCTGGCTGGGATGATTTAGTCGGGGATTGGTCCTGCTCTGGGCAGGGGGTTGGACTAGAACCTCCCGAGGTCCCTTCCAGCCCTGATGTTCTACGGTTCTAGGGGCTCCGGGGCCTACACTGAGGAGTTTGGCATTGCCCCAAACTGGGCAGTCTGCACTGGCACAGAAGGGCCCTTTCAGAGCTGGGTAGAGAACACAGTATATGTGATCCAGGCTGCCCGGGAGCCACTCAGTGCGTGACCTGGTCCCAGGCTGCCCCAAGCTGAGCCGCCGGCCCCCCGCTGCAAAATAGGAAGGGGTTCACCTGCCCCCTATGGGGCTGTATGGCACCACTAGGAATAGTCCTGGCTCCCAGCCTGCCCCTGTTCACCCCACTAGGGCCCACTCCTTTTCCAGTGCCAGGGATCGAACCCAGGAGTCCTGGCTCCCAGCCCGCCACCTCCTCTGACTCCACTCCTTGTACGGCTCAGGAGTGACTCCAGAAGGGTGTGACTCACCTCCCCAATGCAGCCATGGAAGTTGGAGCTGATGCTGGCGGCTGCAGGCAGCGTGATAGATTTGTCCACCCCGCCCAGGTACATAGGCGTGCGGAGGTTGAGCCCTTGGCTCTTCCCCGGGGAGGACCTCTTCACCGGCTTGCTGCTGTCTACCTGCAGGGTGCCATCCTTGTTGATCCGTTCTGCCGAGACTTTGTGCCACTGGCCCAGGGCGAGTGGCTCTGTGCTCTGGAGCACAGCCATGCCTGCGAGAGAGAACGGTGAGACGGGCACGCCGCCTGGCGCCGAGCTCAGGGCACGCCCCGGACTCTCTCCTTCACCTGTAGTGGCAGGGTAGCCGCAATCTCCCCTGCCAGGGCATGTCAGGACCTCGCAGGATAGCGGGTGCTTTCAGAGCCCTATGCCCTGCCAAGGGGCATCACAGGGGCCAAGCACAGGAGCCAGTGACAAGGCAGATGGCTGCAAGGTCCTGGATCCCGGGCTACAAAGGTCTGTGTGCTGGGAGGGCACCGCAGAGCCCGTGTGCCCGTGACGAAAGGGAGCCAGTGCGGTGTGGGGCTTGGGGGGCTGAGGGAATTGGCCATGGCCCAAATGCAGCCCCGGGCAGCAGCAACGGACCGGCCTTCCTGGGGGTGAAATGAGCGTGGTGGGGCACCTCCCAGAACAGCTCCCCGCGCAGCTGGCACCAGCCGCCTGCATGCAGACAGTCACAGCAGACAGGCCACAGAAACTGAACCCTCCCCGTCAAGAGCTGGCCCGGCCCCGCAGCCGGGGAGGTGGGGCGAGCGCCAGTGGGGGGGCTGAGGGACAGAAGCCAACAGCCAGCCCTGCTGGGGCCCCAGCAGGCATCTTCGCTTGGGGTGGGACTAGCGCCAGCCGTGCCCAAACGCCCGGCGCCCTTACCTGAGCCCAGCTCGTAGCAGAATTCCACGTGCCCGCTGGCCATGGCGAGTGACACGAAGTCCTCCACGGGGGCGCCCGATCCCCCGCTGAACAGGACGAGGCCGCTGGGGGACAGCGGCTTGAACTCCACCTCGAGGCGCAGCTCGTAGTGGATGTTGGTGAGGGGTGGGTAGGAGATGAACGAGTCGCTCCCACTGAAGGAAGGGGTGGTTGCCATGACGCCTGTGGAGTGGGGGTGTTACTGAGGACCGCCCCCGGCCCCAGCCGCCCTTTGACCCGCAGGTCCTTCCGACTGGGGCAGGACTGTCCCTGCCAGGCCCGCCCGCCCACTCACCTTCCATGCACGTCTCCCCAGACTTGCCCAGGTGGCAGCGGCAATGGTAGCCCTGCCCGTCTGCGCGGTTAATGCAGGTGGCATCCGGTCCGCAGGCCTCTGGGGAGACGGGACAACGGGGCTCAGCGCTCGGGCAGCACAAGGCTGGGCAGGGAGGGCCGGGGCGAAAGGAGCGGGGGTGACCACCAGCCCCTGGACGGGGCATTCTGGCTGCAGCGGGGTGCCCTTGCTCCGCTCAGGGTGGGGGGCGCGGAGCAGCTCCTGTGGCGCAGTCAGGCCGTGGCCAGCACCTGCTCCCAGCACGGCCCCGTGGCTCCTAGTGCAGGAACTCTGGGGAGCCCATTGGACGGGCCATGCCCTGCTCACATGGATGGGGCAGCTGGGAGGTCCTGGCAGCTGAGAGATACCTTGGCCCCTGGCAAAGCTCCTGCTGGGCCAAGGGTGGTGACAGCACCCCCCTACTGAGCTGCCATGGGGCAGTGCTGTAACTATGGGGTGACCCCTTACTGAGCTGCCGTGGGGCAGTGCTATAGCTATGGGGGGCCCCTTTGCTGAGCTGCCATGGGGCAGTGCTGTAACTATGGGGCAGCGGTGCCGTGGGGCAGTGCTGCAGCTATGGGGCAGTGGGGATGGGGTGGGCAGTGCTGTAGTTGTGGGGCAGCGGTGCTGGGGGGCAGTACCTGGGTGGCAATGCAGCGCCTGCGAGTGTTCACAGTTGCTCCCCGTGAATTCCTGTGGACAGTGGCACACGTAGCTGCTGCTCTCCGAGTCTCTGCAAATGCCTCCATTCTGGGGAGGAGCAATCAGAGGGTTAGAACGGCAGAGGGGACAGAGCCCTGCCCCCAGCTGCTGCTGACATCCCACAACACAAGGAGCCCTGGGGCCAGCACATGCCATGGGGGAAAGCAGAGCCCCCTAGGGCCAAAGCCCCTCAATTACACTGGTGCAACCCCAGGGAAGGAGGGTCCCAGCATATGTCTGAACTGTGCATCAGCTCTGCCCCGAGGGGCCAGGGGTCAGGGAGCGAGTTACCTGACATGGCCGGTCCCGGCACGTGGGACAGTTTGAAACACTATGAGCTCTCAAGTCCAAATCCTTAAAGATCACCTCCTCGCCCTGGACCAGCAGTTGGCGCACACAGCCTGGGGGGACAAAGGGAGCAGGGGCAGTCAGAGCACGCTGGGCAAAGGGCAACAGCAAACATCCGGCCGAGGTGGGGGTCTGGGCGGAGTGCCCGGGGAACAATGAAGGAAGGAACCCTGCTGGGCAAGGGGCTCAGAATCCCTCCATCACCATCTCACGGCGGTGTCCTCCACACACATGCAGGGCTCCCACACTGGGCGCCCCGGGGCGGGTGTCTCAGAGGGCTGCGCGAGGAGCGGGAGCCACTCACCCACAAAGCCGCTGCTGAGGCCGGATTTGGCGACGGCGGTGTAGTCGGGATAGCCGCCGAGGTACAGCTCCTCGTTCAGATCCAGCCCTTGGAATTTACCCTGGGGGGCACAGAATGATGGGCACAGCGGGTCAGGGCTATCCTTGGTGCCCTCCTCAGGTCCCAGGAGAACCCTGTGCATTGTGCAGGCACAGCCCTAGCCATCCAGCCTCCCCACGTCCTCCCCCGCTGGGCTGTCCCAGGCCTAGCGCCACTCCGGGGGGCCAGAGCCAGCAGGGCACGGCCGGGCCCACAGCCCTGCTGGCAGCATGGCCAGGCTGCAGCAGTCCAACTTGTTGGCCTCACCCCATGCGGCCCCATGAGCGTTCTCTTACCTGGGACGTGCCGTTGACAGGAGGGTGGCTGTCCAGCACCAGGGAGCCCTGGGTGAGGTTCCGGTATAACCGGACCGTGTGGAACTCCCCAAGTCGGATCGATGCTGGGTGCCGGATCGTGGCCATGCCTGAGCCGGCGTCAAACCTGCAACATCAAGCATGTGGGAGACAGGGAAGGGAGCAGAGCCGCCTCCCCCCGGGTCCCTGGCACTTCTCAGTGCTCTGCTGCAACCTGGAGCCTGGCTTCTGCACTCAGCACCAGTTCAGGATGAGGTTGGTGTGAAGCAGCCCCTGGGCCGCCCATTTCCTGAGCCACGAGATGCGCTTTATGTGGCTCTCCCCACATTGTCAGTGTCTGCCATACTGCAGATCCTGGGGTGGGAGATGGCATCGGGGCAGCCAGGATTTCAGAACCACCAAGTGGATCTGGGCAGCCAGTTCGCAACCATCTGAATCAGAATTAGGAACCGGCTCTATTCAACAACTCTGCCAATCGGAGCCGTAGGCAGGACCTGGGCCCTGTTCGATTTGCGACCTGGATTCAGGAAGGGCTCAGAGCTGGTCAGGTTGGTGCAGGCTGTGGCTGCTCTTGGCAGAAGGGCCTGGCTCTGGGGAGGGGCTGGCATCGCCAGGTCTCACCTGAATTCCGGGCGGCCTCCCACTAGACCAAAGGACACGAAGTCTGCGCCGGTGCTCTTCTTCTGCCCATTGTATAGCAGCATCCCTGCCAAAAACACAGAGGAGCTGAGCTGGGGGATATAAGTGCCAAACCCAAGCCAACAAATGCCAGGAGTGGGGAGGGTCCAAATCACAGCCAGAAGCACTCACTACTCAGCCCCCATCCCCTGCTCCCCACGAGCTGCAAGAGACACTTGGGCCCTGACCACAGCACTGCAGCAGGCTGGAGAAGGGGCAACACCAGAGCACAGCTGAGCAGAGGGGACCTGGCCGGAACAGCCCTGGCCTCACGCCCTTGAGTGGGAATGGAGACTGCTGGGCATTGTGTCTGCCCCTTGGCAGCCCCACCCTGACAGAGGTTCCCCTATCACAGAGCCCCAACACAGGGCATCCCCTATACATCAGCACAGCCGGGGCCCCACTGAGCCCCTGTGATCCGCAAAGGGCTCAGAGCAGCTATGCTGGGCGGGAACAGGGCACTGGTGAGGGAGAGGTCCCTGCCCTCTGCTCATGGCTTAGCTGACGGCGAGCGTGCCTGGCGAGAAGTGCTGAGCCGCACTAGGCCTCGGGGTACCCCCAGAGCACTGGTGGGGCATATCTTGCTAACAGAGGGGCCAAAGTCTTGAGCCTCCAAGCCAGGAGAGGGGATGATGCCATGGGAGCCCTGATGCTTCATGGGCCCATGGGGTCAGTCGAGTGTGGGCAGCACTGGAAGGCCAGGGGCGGGTGTTGAACTCTAGTTCCTCCTAGTGGCAGGGCCTTTATTTCACAATCTTGGAGGAGGTGGCTCCCTGAGCCAGCAGAGGCAGGTGAAGGAGAGGGGGGTGCAGGGAAAGGGGGGAAGTCTCTGGGTTTTCACGCCCAGCCATAGTGGGGCTGCAAAGGGCAGGAAGGCCCAGCCCATGAACAAGGGAAAGTCCAGCCTCAGGACAGCCTGGGGCCCCATCAACATCAGTTAAACCCATCCTCTGCTGCTGTCAGCTCCTTTATCAGGGGCCCTTTGGAGGCCCTTTGCCATCCGCCGTGCATCATTGGTGGGGATGGAGCCAGCAACACAGGGCTCTACCCCTTATGCCAATGGGTTTCATTCACTGGCAGCAACAGTAGGCTTTTATCTGGTATCTGTGCAGGCCCCTGAGGGGAGACAGGGCAATCCGTGGAAAGTGTTCCCATAAACAGACTCAGCCCATCAGTTCTGTCCACTCCCCAAAGGGCCCCCGCACCCGGTGCAGGCATGGAGCTGGCAGCATGGATTAGCACAGTAACGCAATGCCAGCAGGAGTTACTTCAGTTAAGGTGACCTGGGCACCTAGTGTTTTGGGATGATGTCACTTCCTGGAGAGTGACATCTCTGGGATAGGCAGGAAGATGCGCTGGAGGTTAAGCAGCAGCTGTGGCTAGTAGGAGTTAGACACACGGGGGAGCACCAGGCCTGGCTGACCCCCAGCCTGCCCCAGTCACTCGGTTAGTCTGTGCAGAGTTTGCAGGTTTAAGGCACCCTGGGGGTGCAATGGTCCTGCACCCAGAGGGCCAGCGCTCCTGGCCCCAGGCTGCGGAGGGTTAAGAGCTAATCCCAAGTGAGGCTGTGAAAGGTCATCAGGCAGCAGAAGACTTACCTGAGTAGAGAATGAGCGCTAGAGGGGGAGAGGAGAGATGGAAAAGGAAACACATGAGGCAAGAGAGGGACAAGGTGGAGAGAGAAGGGAGGAGAAAGAGAACAGGTAAGTGAAATGAGCCTGGCTCACTCAGACTGCCGGGGAGAGAAGAGGCAGGAGCAGGCGAAAGGAGAAAGTGCCCATGTGCTACAGGGGCCATTGGGCTACAATCAAAGGCAGGGGCTTGCCGATGCAGTTAGCAGTGGAGAAGCCCTCACCTCCCCCGCACCCCCCAGCCCTGTCCTGGCTCAGGGCCCCACCCCTTGCGCCTGCGGGAAGGCGGTGTCCCTGGGTGGGCAGGCGTGTCTGTTTCTCAGACGGACTTGGCTCACCATCAGCAGTGTCTGGCCGGAAGGTGATCTGGATTTCAAACTTCTTGTAGGCGTCCTTGATGGTGGGCAAGGCAAGGAAGGTCTGAGGATTCTGGGTAAAATATGGCACCACCCGCTCTGGAATCGTGGAATGAGGGAGAGTGGGTCAGTGCGTGACGGAACAGATCCGTGTGCATGGCTGCCCCCGCGTCCCCCATGAAGAGGCGCCAAGGCCTGGAGCCTTCCCATCTCCAGCAGGGCCTTGGGCCTTGGCCGCTATAGACACAAGAGTTAGATCTACACACGAGGAGCTGGGCCAGCACTCGGGTCTGGGATCCTGTCCTGCCAGACCAGATGGAGCTGTGGCTAACGCCGGTCCCTGGGCAGGGCTGGGGCACATGGCACTCAGCTGCTGTGGGTGTGCACGGGCGGTGGGATGAGCAGACACACTGCTGCCACCTCCACTCTGACGGAACATGGGGGCAGAGACGGAGAGATGCCAGAGAGCCTGTTCCCCCTGCCATCGAGAGCTGAGCCCCAGCTGGAGAAACCCAGACCCCCAAGGAGCAGCTGGACCGGACAGTGCAGCCTGGCTGGAGGCCTGGTGCTAAGCAGTGCTCGGCAGAGGCTCGGGTTCAGTAACCACGGCCTGGCGGGGCTTGGATCGCCATGGAGGCAGTGTGGGTTCCTCCTCGGCCTGCTCAGCAGTGCCCCCGCTGGCTGCATGCACGGGGCCCAAGGGTAGATCTTCTCAGGGCTGCACGTCTAGGGTTCAGCCTGGTGTCTCCCTCCGATAGGAAATTCAGTCCCCCGTTGCTCTTGGGTCAGGGTGGGGACTGCGCTGTGCATGCCACAGCAGGACGGGGAGGTTACTAAGGTGCCAGCCAGTCCTGAAGGGGATCCCGTCCCCTTGCCCTCAGCTGGAAGGACACCCTCTGTCACATGGCGCCTCCAGGGGGGAAGAAAGGACAATGGCGGTAATGTGAAGACGCCAATGGGGGACACGAGGGACATGTCCCTCCCAGCTGCACGGGTCACATCCTGCGGGCACCAGCGCAGCATGAGCGCCCAGCCCAGAATGCTCACCTTGGACTTTGAGCATGGAGAAGGCCGTCACCTTCCCTTGCCTATTGGATGCCGTGCAGACATAGATCCCAGCATCTTCTGGCTTCACAGATGGAATGGTCAAGATGTTGTTCTCCAGACAAATGTCTTTGGGGAGGTCTCCTTCCAGCTGCAACCAGATGTCGGACCAGGGCATCACCCTCCGTCACCCAGCCCACCATCACCTATCCACCCATTCGTCCCTCATCCTCTGACCAACGCATCCCCCATACACCCATCTTCCACCCCCACATCTATCCACCCATTCGTCCCCCATCCACCAACCAACCCATCCCCCATATGCCCATCATCCACCCCCCGCATCCACCCATCCATCCAGCGGAGGGCAACAAAAATGATTAGGGGGCTGGTGCACATGACTTATGAGGAGAGGCTGAGGGAACTAGGATTATTTAGTCTGCAGAACATAAGAACGGGGCCACACTGGGTCAGACCAAAGGTCCATCCAGCTCAGTATCCTGTCTACTGACAGTGGCCAATGCCAGGTGCCCCAGAAGGAGTGAACCTAAAAGGTAATGACCTAGTGATCTCTCTCCTGCCATCCATCTCCACCCTCTGACAAACAGAGGCTAGGGACACCATTCCTTACCTATCCTGGCTTATAGCCATTAATGGACTTAACCTCCATGAATTTATACAGTTCTCTTTTAAACCCTGTTATAGTCCTAGCCTTCACAACCTCCTCAGGCAAGGAGTTCCACAGGTTGAATGTGCGCTGAGGGAAGAACTTCCTTTTATTTGTTTTAAACCTGCTACCCATTAATTTCATTTGGTGGCCCCTAGTTCTTACATTATGGGAACAAGTAAATAACTTTTCCTTATTCACTTTCTCCACACCACTCATGATTTTATAGACTTCTATCATATCCCCCCTTAGTCTCCTCTTTTCCAAGCTGAAAAGTCCTAGCCTCTTTAATCTCGCCTCATATGGGACCCGTTCCAAACCCCTACTCATTTGAATTACCCTTTTCTGAACCTTTTCTAATGCCAGTATATCTTTTTTGAGATGAGGGAACCACATCTGTACCCAGTATTCAAGATGTGGGCATACCATGGATTTATATAAGGGCAATAAGATATTCTCTGTCTTATTCTCTATCCCTTTTTTAATGATAGTTTTGTGAGAACTTTCTGAAGTTCTTCACAGTCTGCTTTGGTCTTAACTATCTTGAGCAGTTTAGTATCATCTGCAAACTTTGCAACCTTACTGTTTACCCCTTTCTCCGGATCATTTATGAATAAGTTGAATTGGATTGGTCCTAGGAATGACCCTTGGGGAACACCACTAGTTACCCCTCTCCATTCTGAAAATATACCATTTATCCCTACTCTTTGTTCCCTGTCTTTTAACCAGTTCTCAATCCATGAAAGGATCTTCCCTCTTATCCCATGACAACTTAATTTATGTAAGAGCCTTTGGTGAGGGACCTTGTCTAAGGCTTTCTGGAAATCTAAGTACACTGTGTCCACTGGATCCCCCTTGTTCACATGTTTGTTGACCTCTTCAAAGAACTCTAATAGATCAGTAAGACATGATCTCCCTTTACAGAAACTACGTTGACTTTTTCCCAAGAATTTATGTTCTTCTATGTGTCTGACACTTTTATTCTTTACTGTTGTTTCAACTGATTTGCCCGGAACTGACATTAGACTTACTGGTCTGTAATTGCCAGTATCACCTCTAGAGCCCTTCTTAAATATTGGCGCTACATTAGCTATCTTCCAGTCATTGCGTACAGTAGCTGGTTTAAAGGACAGATTACAAGCCATAGTTAATAGTTCTGCAATTTCACATCTGAGTTCTTTCAGAACTCTTGGGTGAATGCCATCTGGTCCCGGTGACTTCCTACTGTTAAGTTTCTCAGTTAATTCCAAAACCTCCTCTAGTGACACTTCAATCTGTGACAATTCCTCAGATTTGTCACCTACAAAAGACGGCTCAGGTTTGGGAATCTCCCTAACACCCTTGGCCGTGAAGACTGAAGCAAAGAATTCATTTAGTTTCTCCGCAATGACTTTATCGTCTTTAAGTGCTCCTTTTGTACCTTGATTGTCCTGGGACCCACTGGTTGCAGGCTTCCTGCTTCTGATGTACTTAAAAAACATTTTGTTATTACCTTTTGAGTTTTTGGCTCGTTGTTCTTCAGACTCCTTTTTGACTTTTCTTATTACATTTTTACACTTAATTTGGCAGTGTTTATGCTCTTTTCTATTTACCTCACTAGGATGTGACTTCCACTTTTTACAAGATGCCTTTTTATCTCTCACTGCTTCTTTTACATGGTTGTTAAGCCACGGTGGCTCTTTTTTAGTTCTTTTACTGTGTTTTTTAATTTGATAGAGAAGAATGAGTGGGGATTTGACAGCTGCTTTCAACTATCTGAAAGGGGGTTCCAAAGAGGATCAGTCTAGGCTGTTCTCAGTGGTGGCAGATGACAGAAAAAGGAGTAATGGTCTCAAGTTGAAGTGGGGGAGGTTTAGGTTGGATATTAGGAAAAACTTTTTCACTAGGAGGGTGGTGAAGCACTGGAATGGGTTCCCTAGGGAGGTGGTGAAATCTCCTTCCTTAGAGGTTTTTAAGGTCAGGTTTGACAAAGCCCTGGCTGGGATGATTTAGTTGGGGATTGGTTCTGCTTTGAGCAGGGGGTTGGACTAGATGACCTTCTGGGGTCCCTTCCAACCCTGATATTCTATGATTCTATGATCCCTTCCCCACCCATCATCCACCACCCCCACCTATCCACTCATCCATCCCCCATCCGCCCATCATCCACCCCCCCACCTATCTATCCATCCATCCACCCATCCATCCCCTATCCGCCCATCATCCACCCCAAAAACTATCCATCCGTCCATCCGTCCCCCATCCATCCATCATCCACCCCTTACCTATCCACCCATCCATCCCCCATTTGCCCATCACCCACCCCCGCACCTATCCATCCATCCATCAATCCCCCATACGCCCATCATCCACCCTCCCACCTATCCACCCATCTGTACCCCATCCATTCGTCCCTCATCCACTGACACACCCATCCCCCATCCGTTGAACATCCACCCCCACACCTATCCACCCATCCATCCCTCATCCATCTGTCCCTCATCCATGCCCCCACCTATCCATCCCCCATCCACCCATTATTAACCCCCCACCTATCTACCCATCTATCCTCCATCCATCTCTCATCCACCCCCCACTCATCCGTCTGTCCATCTGTCATCCACCCTTCCACTCATTACCTACTGTGCACCTACCTATCCATCCATGCATGCATCCACACATCTACCCACTCCTCCATTCCGCCTCTGTTCATCATGCCCGTTCCTCTGGGGTGAGCAGGGGCATCACTACCTCCAGTGGCCCCTGACACTCAAACCCCACTGACACCAGAGAATTCCCACAACAGGGGCGCACTCTGCAGCCACCCCCACTGCAGATTCCCCCATCTTGCTGGTGAAGCCCAGAGTGGTTGTTGCTGGCAAGCCCCGGCTGCCCTCCTCTCTCCTTACTCATTGGGAGAGTGCCAGGGGAGTAACTGCCCAGGGCTGGAGGGCGGGGGGCATTCCCTAGAGATCAGTGATTTACCTTGGTCCACTTGATCTCTGGGACAGGGAAGCCAGATGCCAGGCATGGGAGTACTGCCCTCGACCCCGTGGTGACCTCCTTGACCTCCGGCTGAGCTGCGATCTGGGGGATGGCTGCAGTGAAGGAACACATTCTTCAGGCCTCCGTCAGCGTGGGGCGCTGGCATTCCTGCCCAGGGCCCAGCTGCTGCCCCACCCACTCCCCATCCAATGTGTGGGGATGCATCGCCCTTTGCTCTGCAGGCCACTCACTTCGCCCAGCACGGGGCCCCGTGACCCCCAGTGAGGGGCACGGAGTCGTGCGTGTGCCGGTGTAACAGGGCAAGGGCCGCCGTGAGAGCCCCCCGCCCCTGAGGTGCAAGGGGAGGTGCAGCGGGAGGGGGCAGCCCCCGCAGGGCAGCAGACACTTACACTGCACGTGCAGGATGACGTTGGACTGCACGGTGCCCATGTCGTTGGTGGCAGTGCAGCGGTACTGCCCGGCGTCCGATTGCTCCGCCCGCTCAATCTTCACCATCCCACCGCGGACGACCACCTCGGGGCGAAGGCGGCTGCCCACCTTGCTCCAGGTGATGCGTGCCTTGGGGTCCCCGACGACCAGGCACTCAAACTCCACCGCCGCGCCCACCAGCACCGACTGCACCGAGGTGCGCACGTTGATCATCACCTTGGGCAGAGCTGGTGGGGCAGATGGCAGAGGTGAGTGAGGGGGCACCCTCCCAAGTGGCCACAGTGTGGGAGCAGCTTTACCCTCTAGGGCCAGCCCCACACACAGCAGCTGTGCCGAAGGGAGGACAAGGAGGAACACCCAGCCTGTCTTACAGAGCAGCGGTGGCCAGTGTGGAGACTGCATGGCCAGCTCAGTGCTGCTCAGCTGGCAGGGTCTGTGTTCTCCCCCGCCCTGTGCCAGGGCCCCTGCTTACCCTGGATCACCAGCCTTGCGCTGTCCTGGGCCTGCCCGGAGGGGCTGCTTACCCGGCAGGTGTAAACCCCCTGGCACCCACGATCCAAGTTCTGGATTCTGCAGTGAAACAGCAAAGAGATGGACTGGCTTCTGCATACCCTGAGGCCCCTTTGCCCCCCAGCAGTGCCACCCTGCCAGGCCTCCTAGCCACAGAGGGTTAGACCTCCCGTGCTGCCCTCCCCGGGTCTGGTACCCAGCCGTAAACACCGGCTTATCCCTGAGGCTCTGGGGGTGGATCTGCCCCGCATGGCAATTAGCTGATGCCCTGAAGGAGGCCTGGGAGAAGAGTCCTGAACTCTGCAGTTAGGGAGAGTGGGCAGGGGGTCAAGCCCCATGAACCCCATCCCCAAGAGCACTAGCTGCCCCCGTCTCAGCAGAGAGGCCCTGAGCTGAAGGGGGCAGCCCCTCTGGAGGGCATGGGGGTGAATCCCACTGGTTACATTCCCGGGCATGCCCCAGAGAGGGCGCAGGCCTGCTCCTCCTTACCGCAGCACCCCGTTCCGCACGCTGTGGCTGGCGGGCAGCTCCCCACCCTCCCTGAACCACTCGATCCGTGCCTGGGCGTCTCCGGTGACAGAGCAGGTGAACTCAGCCGTGCCACCCACGCCCTTCACAGCCGTCTGGGGTGTGACTCGCACGGTCGGGGAGGCGCTGGGGGCCAATCCTGTGGGGGCAGAGACACTGAGGTACCAGCTACAGCACTCAACCCCCGTCCCCGGGGAAGCTGCACGCGCTGGAGCCAACAGGGTGAGCTCGAGGGCACCCGCCGAACCGCTGCCTGACAGCCCACCCCCTCCAGCTTGCGCCCCTGGCACCTCAGGCAGCCCCCAAAACTCTTGGCTGCTGGAATCCACCGTGACTCCCCGACGCCTATGGAGATGGCAGCACCCCTCCCCCTGCCAGCAGGATCAGCATCACCCCTCCCCCGAACAGGGCCTGCGTCACCTCTCCCCAGCCTGACCCCAGTGGGGCTGGCAGCATCCCTCGCGCACAACCCCCAATGGGGCTGGCGTCACCCCGACCCTCAATGGGGCCAGAGCAGCATTACCACAGCCTTCTTCAGCCTGCCCAGGGAAAACCCTCTCTGATTGCTCCCCGGGGACCCCACCTGGGCATGGGCACGGGGAGGAAAGCCCCCAGCTGCAGGAGGGGCTGAGCTGACATGGGGCTGGGGAGAGTTCAGGAGACGCCGGGCATGGGCAGAAGCTGGAGGCTCCATGGGTCCGGCAGCTGCAGAGCCTATGCAGTGGGGTCGGCTGGCCCTGATGCTGTCCCCGGGGACTGGCAACACTGTGCCTTCCCTGCACTGTGCCAACTGGAGTAAAGCCACAAAGTGCCCTTGTTCACCCACTCCTGAGTCTGTGGCCAACCTTGGGACTTGCCCCACCCCCACCCCCTCCCTGCTAGGGCTGCCCCGCCGCCCCCCCGCCCCCCCGTCCCCGCAGAACCACCCCTCCCACACCCTGCCACCCCCTCCCTGGGGCTGGCTCCCCCAGTGCTGGGCCCTGCCTGTGCCCTCTGCCCCAATACTCACCCTGGACGCTGACCTGGGCGAAGGTCTCCGCCGAGCCCACCCTGTTGCTGACAAGGCAGCGGTAGGTACCCGAGTCCTCGGGCGCGGTTGGGCTGATGTGCAGGGCACTCTCCCGCAGGACGGCGTGGCTGGACAGGCTGCCATTGGCCTTGGTCCACTGGTAGCGCAGGGGTGGCGTACCATGAGCCAGGCACTGCAGCTGCACCACCTCGCCCGCTTGCACCGAGACCGCCTCGGGCAGGCTGGTGGCGTAGGGGGGTACTGGGGGGCAGAGAGGCGGCGGGCATTAGGGGATCAGCCCACTGCTGCCGGCAACAGGCCCTCCTGGCGGTGTCTGCTCTGCGCTTTGTGTCTGGGCCCTACCTGCTCCCACTGAGGCCCCCTGGCGCCCCCCTTCCCCAAGGCCACTGCAGCCTTGAATCCTTCGTGCCCCACCCCGCAGAGGGACAGAAAGGCCTGAGCTGGAGCCCATGGGCCTGGCTGGCTGCGGCACCATCTCCCCCGGGGATGGGGACCCCAGGGCTTGGGCCATTGGACGCGGCCATGGAGCAGGCAAAGCCAGCAGGAAGGATGGGGGGCTGAGCAGTCTCTATCCCCAGCACCCCTGGTTCAGAGTCTCCCACTTCTGGGAACCGCTTTGCCCAACCAGGGCGGCTGCCCACAGCTCACACATGGGGCCCACAGCTATCAGCGCGCTGCCCCCTGCTGGCAGCCCTGTGTCACTCCATGAGGCCCTGCAGGGAAATGGGGAAAGAATGGCAGGGTGGATGGAGCCTGTCCCCCTGTCCCTGCATTTAGCAGGCCTGACTGAGTGATCAGTGCCAGCTCTGAGCGAGATCCTGGTTCCCACACACACACCCCGGTGCCCGGAGCAGAGAGTCCTAGGGCACAAGGGGCTGCAGTTTGCAGGCAGGGGCTTCACACATCTCAGCCACTAGAGCCCCATGACACCAGCTCCTCATCTTTCACCCTGCCCCTTCCCCCGTGGCATGCGCTGGCGAGCCAGCCCCCCCAGTCTCTCCCGCCAGCTGACATGGCACAGAAATATGGGGCCTGAGGTCAGAGGTGAAGTGCCAGCTGCCCGGGCACAGGGCTGACCCCGTGAGGTGGGAGCTCCTTACTCTCCACATCCAGTGTGACGAAGGCCTCGGTGAAGCTGGCGGCGTTGCTGGCATTGCAGATGTACTGGCCTGAGTCCTGCTGGGCCACGCGGGGGATGAGCAGAGTGTTATTCACCACCCGATGCTGCCAGGGCAGCGGGGCCCTCAGCTTGGACCACTGGATGGTGGGAGGGGGGTCACCTGCGGGGACAAAGAGACAATGAAGTGCTGGCTAGACAGGCCCAGGGCCAGGCTAGGTGAGCCGTCCACACTGCTCCTGAGGGATGCCTGTCTTCTCCAGATTGGAGGGTGGCTAGAGGGGTGTGAGGGAATCGCTAGCTAGCTAGGGCCTGAGCACTGGGCAGATGCCCCTAATTTAACTCCTACATACAGTGCTACTGGATGGCTCCCTTCTTCTGCCTCAGACTGCTACTGTGGGAGAGACCTCCTTTGCCCTCCACACATCACAGGGCTGCCAGAGGACTCTCCTCCCCTCGCTTATCTGGGGCCCACCCCATGGGTCTGGATGGCATTGCACGGCCATAGAGCTGCAGGAACTGTTACCAGCTAGGTTTAATGTTCCCAGCTTCCCTCCTGGCCAGTGCGAAACGTCTGGGAGTGAGAGGAGCGTAGGGCTGGGCAGAATGCAACGTTTTACAATTTCGATGGCTATCATCGACGGTTCATGTTAAGCATTGTTTTCAGTTTGTATCCATATACATTTTCACAGTTGTGGAAAAATATGGAGGGCGGGGTCAGACAATGGTGGGGAGGGGGGTCAGACAATGGGGGGCTGGGAGGGGGGTCAGACAATGCGGCAGTTACCTGTTCCATAACTGGCGTTCTTCGAGATGTGTTGCTCATGTCTATTCCACAGGAGGTGATTGCAGGCTATGCTGTTGGAGGTGGGTAGGAGTTCACAGGCACTCGGGACGGAGCACTGCCCTGTTGAACCCAGCGTCCTCCCTGCCCTGGGAGACGATTGCATAGTGCGAGGTGAACATGTGGAGTGACGGCCATGTAGCAGCCCTACAGATGTCCTGAATAGCGACGCAAGCCAGAAAGGTGGCCGACGAGGCTTGTGCCCTTGTTGGAGTGTGCCTTCACAATTGGCGGTGGGGGGACTCCCGCCAGGCCGTGACAGGTACGAATACACGCGGTGATCCAGTTGGAGAGCCGCTCAGTGAGATCGGCTGGCCTCTCATGTGTTCGGTCGTGGCAATGAACAGCTGTGAAGACTTCCTGAACGGTTTTGTGCGTTCCAGGTAAAAAGCCAGGGCCCGTCTCACATCCAGTGTGTGGAGGCGACGCTCCTCACTAGACACGTGGGGCTTGGGACAGAGCACCGGCAGGAAAATGTCCTGGCTCATATGATAGGCGGAGCCCACCTTAGGGAGGAACGAAGGGTGTGGGTGGAGTTGGACCTTATCCTTATGGAACACCGTGTACGGGGGTTCGGAGGTCAGGGCCCGGAGCTCCGAGACTCGCCTAGCAGACGTGATCGCCACAAGAAAGGCTACATTCCATGGTCCATGTGGGACCAGGAGTATGTAGCAAGCAGGTCAAATGGAGGCCCTGTCAGCCTGGCCAGAACCAAGTTCAGGTCCCACTGAGGGACTGGGGGCCTAACGTAAGCAAAGAGGCGCTCCAAGCCCTTAAG
This sequence comes from Caretta caretta, assembly GCF_965140235.1. Lineage (NCBI taxonomy): Eukaryota > Metazoa > Chordata > Testudines > Cheloniidae > Caretta > Caretta caretta. Next base: position 1,517,481 of record NC_134223.1, read on the forward strand.
GAATCGACCAGTCATGGCATGAGAAAATACTGTGTGGCCCTGGACAGGCGGGTGGAAGGCCGATATGGCTGCCAGATGCACTTTGACGGACGAGGGCGCTAGGCCTTGGGCTCTTAGATGAAGGAGGTAATCCAGTACAACCTGGAGAGGGGCAGTCACTGGTGAGACGCCGCGATCCGTGGCCCACTGAGAGAACCAAGACCATTTTGCCAGGTAGGCCTGTCAGGTCCTCTCCTCTCCGAGCAGGTCCTCTCCTCGTGGCCTAGCCATTGAGCAACCACACTGTGAGGTGGAGGGCTGAAAGGTTGGGGTGGAGGAGGCGACCTTGGTCCTGAGAGAGAAGGTCTGGGCAGGTTGGCAGCAGCCACAGGGGGGTAATGGACAGGCTCATAAGAGTCCCACACCAGTGCTGCCTGGGCCATGCTGGGGCGATCATGAGGACGCGAGCCCTGTCCGTCTTGACTTTTTCTAGGACCTTGCCTATCAGTGGAAAAGCATATAGCAGCTGACCCGACCATGACAGAAGGAAGGCATCGGAAATTGCGCCCTTGCCCAGGCCCCTCCTGGAGCAGAACCAGGGGCAGCGGCGGTTCTGCCTGGTCGCAAACAGGTCCACCTGGGGAATACCCCACTTTTGGAAGATCATGTGCGCCACCTCCGGGTGCAGTGAGCATTCATGTTGGGAGGAGAAGTCCCGGCTCAGGCGATCCGCCAGAGAGTTCCGGATGCCTGGTAAGTGGTGGGCTTCCAGCCTGATATTATGGGCTATACAGAAGTCCCGCAGCCGGAGGGCTTCCTGGCAGAGGGCTGAGGATCGAGCTCCGCCTTGCCAGTTGATGTAGAACATCGAGGTGGTGTTGACCGCCCTGAGTTCTTTGACGTTTATGTGCATGGCTAGATCCTGTGCAGACCACAGGCCTTGGGTCTGGAGGTTTCCCACGTGGGATCCCCACCCCAAGTCCAATGCACTGGACACCAATTCTATAGTTGGGGGGCAGCTCCTGAACGGGACCCCTTGGAGCATGTTCTCCGGGGTGGACCACCAACAGAGGGAGGCTAGAACGTGCTCAGGCACGGTGAGGACCTTGTCCAGCCTGTCTCTGGACTGGGAGAACGTTGAGGCTAGCTAGAGCTGAAGGGGCCGCGTCCTGAGTCTGGCATGACGTACCATGTATGTGCATGCTGACATGTGACCCAGGAGTTGGAGGCACGCCCTGGCCACTGTCACGGGAAACCTCGTGATCACCTGGATGAGCTCCCTCAAAGTTTCGAACCTGTCTGGCGGGAGGAAAGCTCTGGCCAATGTCGCATCGAGAATCGTGCCAATTAACTCTATATGTTGTACCCATACTAACGTGGATTTGGTGTTGTCTACCAGCAGCCCCAGTGTGGTGCATGTGGACAGGAGGAGTGTTTCGTGTTCCTGTACCTGTGATCTGGAGCTGCCTTTGACCAGCCAGTCGTCGAGGTAGGGGAGATTTCTGGACCCCCCCTGACGCCTGAGGTAGGCCGCCACCACAGACATACACTTTGTGAAGACTCTGGGTGCCATGGAGAGGCCAAATGGGAGGACGGTGAACTGGTAGTGTTCCTGTCCTACTGTGAAGCGGAGGAAACGCCTGTGGCCCTCGAATATGTGAACGTGAAAGTATGTGTCTTGGAGATCGAGGGCAGCGAACCAGTCTCCGGGATCCAGGGAGGGAATGATGGAGGCCAGGGAAACCATGAGGAACTTGAGTTTTACCAGGTACTGGTTTAGGCCTCGCAGGTCCAAGATGGGCCTGAGGCCCTCTTTGGCCTTCGGGATAAGGAAATGGCGAGAGTAGAACCCTCTGTATCTGAACTTTGCAGACACCACCTCCACTGCTCCAAGGTGAAGGAGCCGCCTCACCTCCTGCTTGAGTATGCTTTCCTGAGAGGGGTCCCTGAAGAGGGATGGGGAGGGCGGGTGGGTAGGTGGGGTAGAGAGAAACTAGAGGGTATAGCCCCTGGAGATGGTGTTGAGGACCCAATGGTCCGAGGTCAGTCGCAACCACTCCGGGAGGAAAAAAGACAGACTGTTGGAGAAAGTTAGGTCGGGTGGATCCCTGGTGCAGACTGGTAAGTCGTCCCCGAGCATCCCAACAAAATTGGTGCTTGCCTGTAGAGGGACCAAGCTGGGGCGCAGGCCGAGACTGCTGCTGTGGGCGTTTCTCATAGTCCCTAGATTTTTTTATAGGGAGGCTTGTATCTTGAGTGGGTGGCCTGTCTGGGTGCCTGCTGAGGCTTGAACTTAGTCCTGGCTGGGACCGGGACATATAGACCAAGAGTCTTCAAGGTCGTGCAAGAGTCCTTGAGGCCGTGTAATTTCATGTCTGTTTGCTCCGAGAACAGGGCCTTGTCATCGAAGGGGAGGTCCTGCAGGGAGCTCTGTCCCTCGCTGGACAACCCAGACAAGAGGAGCCACAACGTCCTCCTCATGGACACCGCAGAGGCCATAGTTCTTGTCTTACAGAGTCCCGAACCACTTCTTTCTCCACAGAGGGCTGGTCACCTCCTCCCCATGCTGTGCTGCCCAGCGCAGCAGTCTGGGAGCTGACCTTGTTCGTGAAGACAGAGGCAAAAAAAACATTGAGTACATTAGCTTTTTCCACATCCTCTGTCACTAGGTTGCCTCCCTCATTCAGTCTGGGGCCCACACATTCCTTGACTTTCTTCTCGTTGCTAACATACCTGAAGAAACCCTTCTTGTTACTCTTAACATCTCTCGCTAGCTGCAACTCCAGGTGTGATTTGGCCTTCCTGATTTCACTCCTGCATGCCCGAGCAATATTTTTGTACCCCTCCCTGGTCATTTGTCCAAACTTCCACTTCTTGTAAGCTTCTTTTTTGTGTTTAAGATCAGCAAGGATTTCACTGTTAAGCCAAGCTGGTCGCCTGCCATATTTACTATTCTTTTTACACATCGGGATGGCTTGTCCCTGTAACCTCAATAAGGATTCTTTAAAATACAGTCTTGCCCTGGTGCCTTGATCGAGATCGCTTCTTCATCTTCTTAGCATGTCCCGGGGACGGGGAGCGGTGCCGGCTGGTGGAGGGCACCGCTGGGTCGCCACACACGAATGCTGTGGTGCTCGGTGCCAACTCGGAGCGGCGTAGCAGTGTTGGGGTCAGAGCTGACTCCATCAATATGGCTCGGAGCCGAATGTCCTGCTCCTTCTTGGTCTGAGGCTTAAATGATCTGCAAATCTTGCAGCGGTCGCTGAGGTGGGTTTCCCCAAGACAGCGTAAACAGCTAGTGTGCAGATCACTTATGGGCATAGGCCGTTTACAAGTGTCGAACGACTTAAAGCCCGGGACGCAGGGCATGCCCCAACCCCGGAGCACTTGTCTACTCTATCTATATGACTTCCTGTTCTTTTTTTTTTTTACTACAGGTACTAACTATCTATGAACTAAACAACAGTCCAAACCGAGAAGCTACAGCAGAGAGCTGGAGCAGAGCAGTTCCGAAGCACCTTCACTGGCGGCAAGAAGGCACTGAGGGTGGGGGGAGCGCGCAGCCCCCTTATACCGCACCATGGGCTCGCTGGGGTGCTCCCCTACAGGTACTGCTGGGAAAAACTTCCAGCACCGGTGCACGTGGTGAGCACGCACACCTACCGTGGAATGCATATGAGCAACTCATCTCGAAGAAGAATAACTATTTAATGACAGGTTTCACAGTAGCAGCCGTGTTAGTCTGTATTCGCAAAAAGAAAAAGAGGACTTGTGGCACCTTAGAGACTAACCAATTTATTTGAGCATGAGTTTTCGTGAGCTACAGCTCACTTCATCGGATGCATCCGATGAAGTGAGCTGTAGCTCACGAAAGCTTATGCTCAAATAAATTGGTTAGTCTCTAAGGTGCCACAAGTCCTCCTTTTCTTGCTATTTAATGACAGTCAATGCTGATACTCAAAGAGTTAATGCTTTATAACTGTTAAAACACAAATTGTCAACATCGTGTGTCAGACAAAGTGCAGAGCCTGAAACCAAACTCTAGTTCTTAAGCAGCATTTTTCTCACTTTGCCTAGCTGTGAATTTCAATTATTATTGATGGAAATATTTGTGTGTGTGTTTGTGTCTCTATGTCTGTGTTTGTGTGTACGTCTATGCCTCCATATGTGTGTATATGGTGAAACTGACATTTACGGATAAAAATCTACTCCTTCCAAGACTAAATATAACAAAATTACTAGCAGATAAAGTAACTGCTCATGAAGTGAATGTACGTAATCCTTCTGTAAGCTGCAGCCGGCTTCTACTAAAATCACAAGTTATACTGTAGTAATAAAACCATAAAAAGGGATAAAGTAAAAAAAAATTGTTACAGAAAAAATACTGTTAATTTAATAGCAAAGAAATGTATCAGTGGAGACATAAATCATCTTGTGGAAAGCGTGACGTTTAAAATGCACTCAGACGCACAGAACAAATGGAATGAACTGGTTAAGACTCTTGGTTAAACCCCAGATAAGTTCTTTTAAGTAGGTCAAAGGTGTTGTGATTCTTTGTAGAGGGGAACGTAAAGGAGGATGGAAATGTAACAGTCTAAACGATTGAACGTTCCATGGGCAGTGGACTAATCACAAATTGTCCTGTGAGATAAATAGGTAACATAAAAACCCTGCAGACTGTAAAGAAATTGGCCCTGTGCATGCAGACAGGCCCGGGATCTGACTTGGGCAGCTTTGCCTTTCCTTACCCACCCTGTCAGATGTGTAGTTCAGGGAACTTGATTGAACAGCCTGAGTGGACCTGACTATTTCATCCTTCTCATTCAGTGGCATAACCCACCTTCCACAATGCAAGGAGAATTCAGCGCTCTCACCTGTCTGCTGGATGCCAGGGTCTGGCTTTCCCCCGGAAGCCCACCCATCTCAGCCAGCAATGGTTCCAGCAGGTGTTCACTGGCTCTGGGCTCACATGGGTTTTGTGGTGGCTCCCAAGTGCCCTGGGACGTGTGATGGGTGTGGAGGTGCCAACAGCAGGGCGCTGCCCACGGAGCATTGCCTCAAGGAGATAAGTGCCCCCCAACCCTGCCCTCTGGCTGCCCTTTGTGGTCTCCTACCTCCAGACGGAGTAGGCCTGGCCCCATTTAGCTGCCAGGTCTGAGACTCATACCAGGGAGGAGGAATGGGAAGGCCAAACAGGGGCTGGCAGAACAGGAGGCATGGATCTCTGCCCCAAGTCAAGTGGGAGCCTCCCCAGGGAGCCGCTCCCAAACTCCCATCCCTTCTCGGAGCTCTGGCTGCAGGCTGCTCCCCAGCTCTGCCCTACAAGTGGACAGCGCCAGGGAAGCCAGTGGCCCTGCCTGGCACACACGTACCTGTAGCAGAGCACTGGAGGGTCGCTGTTTCTCCAGCTACCACTGTCAGTGTCGGCTTCACTGTGATCTCAGGGGCGCCGGGCTTTCCGTGGGCAGCTTCCACGCTCACCTCCACTTGGACCTGTGCGGAGCCGATGGAGTTCTGGGCCACGCAGATGTAGGTGCCAGCGTCTTCAGACTTGGCTGCCAAGATCTGGGGGCAGAGACACAGCATTGGGAGGCCTGTGAGGTGTGATGAAGCCACATCCCCCTTCCAGTCCCCCCAAGGCTGAATGACAGGAGTGATGTTAGGCGGCACTAGGTCCTGTTGTAGGGGGTGCAGCCTTGTCTGTTGCGGCTCTGCCCAGCGAGCTGGCTGGGGGTCCAGCGCTGTGCCCTGCAGACAGCAAGACAGGGAGCCCGGAGCGCAGAGGGCAGCAGCCCCTTTCATGTCCGCCAGGCCCAGGGCAGTATTTAGGGGCACTTGTGTGGGGATCCAGGCTGTGGGAGCCAGAGAGAAACCCAGGGTCTGTCTGTGCCCAGCAGCCTCGGGGAAAGACGGGCCAGGTCCCTGTCCCAGTGCGATCCAGGCAGACAGCTCAGTCACAATGGGGAGGCCAGGTTGCCTGCCCCCCTACCTCAGAGCGGGCTCTGAACTGCCCCATGCCCCATCAGAGGCTGGCATGGGTGGTTTCTTTGCTCAGCTCCTGCTATGGTTGGCTGAGGAAGGGAGTTCTGCTCCCTGGCCGGGCAGGACTGGACTGTGGTGCAGCCATGGGCAGATCCCCTGGCGACCCTGATAGCCCCATGGTCCACATGGACAGGATAAAGGCCAAGTTGCCTGTGCCATGGTGCAGGGCCCCCTCCCCCCAGCCCCAGCTTACTTGTAGCACTGCTTGGCTCTCCAGGGGCAACAAGGTCTGGTGCTCGATTTTCTGCCTCATGCCCAAGCGGCTCCAGCGAACCAGCGGGCGAGGGTCGCCCATGCCAAGGCAATCCAGGCTGATGGACTTGCCTGTCTTCACTGTCACAGGGCCCTGGGGCATCACAGACACTGTAGGAGAGCCTGGAAGGGTGCAGAGGGGAGGGGTGGAGTCAGGGCACAACCTGCCAGCCAGAGCTGCTAGAAATCCTCATGGAGCAGCTGGGAGCTGGCCCCGGCAGACTGCAGGGGCAGCACCAAGATAGCCTCAAGAGCCTTCAAGGAGCTGCTGGGCAGGAGTGTGGAGCCAAAGTGGGGTGGCCAGCAGCCCAGCCCCCAGTGTGCTCAGCCAGTCCGTGGGCTTTCAGGCCAGCCCTATACAAGCGGATTCAAGCCCTGAGCACTGAGGGGCGTGTCTGGGGGTGGGCCCGACTGGGACATGCAATCCAGGCTGGGAGGCTGTTGGGGGTTAAACCTACCCCTCCCCAAAGGCCCCCCCATCCCTGCCCATGGGCTCCCTGGCTTGAGGAACATCCCCAGGCTCCACTGGCTCCCGGGCAAGAGACCAGGAACAGCCCGAGTGCACCTCCGCCAGCCCCATTGCCAGAGCACGGCAGCCGACACAGGGTTCCAGTCCTGGAGCAGCAGCTCAGGTTGGCCCCCACCACCGAGACCCTCAGCGCCCACCCGGGACAGGGGGAAGCTGAGGAGGACTGGTGTGATAGAACGACAATGCTGGGGTGCCAGCTAGTGGCTCTCAGGGGCCAGTCAGTGAGCTAGGGACCAGGCCAGGTATCCCAACTGCCTGTCCCCAGCGCTGCCCCCTCTCCTGTACTCATGGCCTCTCACCTTGCACCATTAAGTTAACCACGCTGTTGGCTACGCCGTAGCGGTTGGAGGCCACACAGCGATAGGCCCCCTGGTTGCTGGGGCGAGCCCTGTAGATGGTGATCACTGAGCCATTGGGGCTGATCTTCACATTGTCTGCAGGGGGAAAGACACAGGTGAGCAAACAGCTGATCTCACCCCTGGGGCTGGGAGCTCTTGCAGAAAACCCAGATTCCTAACGCCTGAAACACTGACAGCGCCCCCTGCTGGGAGAGGCCAGGACTGGAGTAGCTGGGAACTTCCCCCGAGCACCCAGGCTCCTACTCTATCTTATCACGCCTCTTGCTGGCATATGCTGGGACTGGAGGAGCTGAGCTTCCCTGAAACCAACACTGCTGCCCTGCAGCCCCTCTGTGCCCCAGGTTGTTTGCTCTCACTCTAGTGCGAGCCCAGGGAGCCGGGCCCATGGCTAGAGCAGGGGCCCATGTGTCCCTGGCCCAGGGGAAGGGTGGGCTGTTTTTGCTCACACCCCAGATATGCAGAGCCCAACGGGCGTCCAGGCCCCATGGCCCCACATGGGAAGGGAGCACGACACAGGGTCTGCAGACGGCTGCTGCAGTGGAGAGGGACAATGCCCATGGCTGCCCAGCATCCTGGCCAGGGAATGGGAGTGCCCCCACAGGAGACTAGGCGCTGTGGGTCTGGGGGAGCAGGGCTAGCACTCATGGGGGGATCTTGGAGAGAAGTGGGGGCAGGGAGAGGACAACAAGGTGTGGGGGAAGGGACGCTGATGAAGAGGGGATGTCGGGTCCTGTATGGTGGGGGCCGTGGGTACTGGACCCAGGGCACTGGGGGGGACATCAGCAGCAGTGGGCTGGTGCTGGCGTGAGAACTACCTTGCAGCTGCTGCTTTGGGGCCATCTTCCAAGTGATATTGATGGGCCGGGCACCATCATGGATGCGGCACTTGAAGGTGGCATCCTCGCCCTGGCGCACGGCAGTGCTGTGTGGCTCGATGGAGATGATGGGGCTCTGCAGACCTGCCAGGCGGGGAAGGGAAACGGGGTTAGAGCTGTGACACCCAGACCTCAGGCGTTCGGGAGCCAAATTAGCCAGCAGCACTACCCCAAAAGCCCCAGTCGCGTGAAGCCATTGGTTCACTTCCTGTAGCGCGAGAGATTCCGATTGAAACAGTCTGATGGGAATTATCTCGATATCGTTCTCGCAGCAAAATGACTGACCGAATAGCATTATTTTATCAGCTGCAGTCGGTCAATAACAGAGTAACAGCACCCTGCTTGGTTACTTATGAAATCACAGTGTTTTAATATGTGCTGCGAAGAGCCGCAGGAGACACCTTGAGCCACTTGCGGCTCATGAGCTGTCTGAGTGTCACTGGATAGACTATCCCCGGGGAGCCCCTGAGCCACGGCCTTAGGACCGCCCACCTATCAGGAGGCCAGACAGACTTACGGTAGGAGGAGCTGGTGCCAGAGGAGACGCTCACAGTGATGGAGGCCTCACGGGGGCCGGCGCTGGTGCTGACGCGGCAGACGTACTCGCCTGAGTCGGCTGCAGAGACCTGGACCAGCCGCAGGTGGGAGCCGGAGACCTGGCGGGAGAGGAGTCCAGGAGTCGGAGAGAAAGGGCTGAAGCATCTGTCTACAGCCAATCCCTGGGAAAGTCTGATCCCACTTCCAACAGCTGCCATGGGACCAGAGCCACGGCAGCCCCCAGCCTACAGGCTCCCCATGCTGCCGGGCTCCACCATGGGGTGGCCCAGTCAGTGACTGCTCCCCCCTTCACTGGCGACTGTCTATCTGTCTATTGTACCTGGATTCCCCAACCCCAGCTGACTGCTAGGCCATCGACGGAGCCCTGCTGGGGAGTGAGCCAGTCCCATCCCCAGCCACAGCTCTGTGGAGACAGAAGCAGCAGATCCCTCTGTCCCCCAGGACAAATCAATCCTGGGAAGATCCCCCCCACACCCCAGGAAAAAGAAAGAAAGTGCCCCCGGGTGCTGGGCTACTTCCTACCTGGTGACTGGCCGGCAGGGCACCCCCCCTCTTGTACCACGTGACTGTGGATGGCGCCTGTCCCGCGACGAGGCAGTTCAGGTCCAGGGTCTGTCCCTCAGCAATGGAGGACGAGGAAGACTCGATCCGGACGTGGGGCACCACACCTGAGGCTGGAGGAGCCGGGGGAGATGGAAGTTAGAGCTGCAGGGGAGGTCCCCTCACACAGCGGAGGAATTGGAGATAGAAACTGCCTGACAAAGCAGCCAGTTCACCCCCAGCCCCCATGGCCAGAGCAGGAGCCCCTCACCCCAGACAGCCTGATGCAGGCAGCTTTGAAAAGACTCAAGCAAGGGGCTCCCAGCCCTTCCCCGGGAACTGTGCCGCAGCCTTGATCCTGCTGGCAGGATCATCACCCCCTTCAGCAGATGGGGAAACTGAAGCAGACAGAGGGGAAGGCTTGCACAAGGCCATGCAGCTAATCTATGGCAGAGGCAGGATTCGAACCCAGGACAGCCTCGCTCCTAGTGCTCCAAGAGTCAGACACTGCTGCTTGTGGGCAGGGGACTGTGCGGGAGTCGGCCTGGGAGCAGATCACTTATCTCCCACCTCAGGCACCAGCCCCGAGTTAGGGCATGTCCAGTCCTGGCTGCCGAAGCCCACCTGCCTGTAGAGCGGCTGGCAGGATTTGGTCCCAGAGAACTGACTACGGGCCAGAGAGGCCACGTCAGCGCAGGTCAGGCAGACTTACAGTGGGATGGGCCGGTGCTGTCCTCGATGGTGACAACAAGAGCTGCCTCCTGGGTGACGGCACCGGTGCTGACGCGGCAGACGTACTCGCCCGAGTCGGCCGCTGAGACCTGCGGGATGCGCAGGCGGGAGCCGGAGACCTGGTGGGGAGAGGGTCCGTGACAGACCAGGACAAACATAGATTCATAGATTCCAAGGCCATTGTGATCACTTAGCCTGTCCCCCTGGATAGCCCAGGCCAGAGACCTGCCCACAATAAATCCCAGAGCAGAGCTTCTAGAAAAACATCCCATCTTGCTTTACAAATTGCCACGGCTGGAGAATCCACCACGACCCTGGTCAATTGTTTCAGTGGTTAATTGCTCTCGCTGTCCCCCTTATTTCCAGTCTGAATGGGCCTCGCTTCAAGTCCCATCCTGTCAGACCTTTCACTGCTAGAGCCCGTTATTAAATGTTTGTTCGTGTAAATACCTACAGACTGGGATCAAGTCACCCCTCAACCTTCTCTTTGTTAAGCAAAATCAATTGAGCTTCTTGAATCTATCACTATAAATTGTGTTTTCTAATCCTTTAATCCTTCTTGTGGCTCTTTTCTGAACCCGCTCCAATGTATTAACATCCTTCTTGAATTGTGGGCACCAGAACTGGACCCAGGATGCCAGCTGCATCGCACCAGTGCCAAGTACAGAGGTAAAATCACCTCTCTGCTCCTACTTGAGATTCCCCTGTTTATGCATCCCGGGATTGCATTAGCTCTTTTGGCCACAGCATCATATTGGGAGCTCATGTTCGCTGATTATCCACCATGGTCCCCAAATCTTTTTCAAAGTCCCTGCTCCCTGGGGTAGAGTCCCCCATCCTGTAAGTGTGGCCAGCATTCGTTGTTCCTAGATGGATACATTTACATTTAACCATATTAAAATGCATATTGTTTACTTGCGCCCAGTTTACCAAGTGATCCGACTGCTCTGTCAGTGACCTAACCTCTTTTTATTTACCACTCCGATATCTGTGTCAGCTGCAAACAAGAAGCAGCCTGCCCTGATTCCCAGAGTCCACAGCCCCAGTCAGTCCTGAGGCCCCCTGCTCCCGGGGTGGGGCACGGTGGTAAGAAGAGCTGCCATCTGCTGCCATTGCTCCTTCCCTAAGCATCCCACTGCTGCTTTCATTCCCTCGGCTGGAGCGACTCAATCACCTCTCTCCTCACTCTTGGCAAAGCCCAGAAGCCTGTCTCCCTGCCCAGGGAAGCTCCTCTGTCTGGGAGCCTCCAGACACAGCCGTTCCAGGAGCAGGGCCTGAGAAAACCAATCTGGAGCTCAGCCCAGCCCCCTGCTTGCTGCCATACCTGGTGACTGGCTGGCAGGGAGCCCCCCCGCTTGTACCATCTGACTCTGGGCTGTTCCTGGCCCGCAACGAGGCAGTTCAGGTCCAAGGTCTGTCCCTCTGCGATGGAGGATGAGGAAGACTCAATCCGGACAGGGGGGGCCACGCCCAAGGCTGGAAGAGCTGAGGGGGAGGGTGCAACATCGCATCACGGTGCCAAAGAGCAAAGGCAGTGTCGTCCATCTCCCCAGGCAGGGCCCAGCCATGGCAGGAAGGTTCCCAGGGCATCGCCCAGCTCCAAAGGACTCCACCCTAGGCCCCCTAGGTGATGGGATTCCCGCAATGCAGCCAGCGCATCCTATCACCCCCGGCTCCCCTCCTTGTGCAGTCCCAAGCGAGCCCTCCCCAGCACTCAGAGCCCTGGGAGCCTCCCTCATGGACCCTGCCCCACAGGGCTAACCCAGCACTGGGGCAGGGTCTGTGCCCTCCCACAATGCACTGGAGTTAGCCAAGGTGGATCCCAATACCTGCCCTAGGATTATAGCACCCACCTGGCCCCACCCCTTAGCCCACAGTGCCCACCTCACCACACCAGGGGTCTCCGATCCCCATGGACTCCTGGCCTGTGCACCCCGATGTGAAGCCCCTGCTATTCCTGAGCCAGGCCAGGGCCCTGAGCCAATCTCAACAGATGTCTCCATGGAGATGGATATGAACCAATCTGGGAGAGGGTACTGGGCCCCCAGGGGTCTCTAGCACTGGGTCCATGCCCCTTGTCTGTGTGGGCCCCTGGCACTGAGTCCCATGACCATTGGCCTCTCCACATGTGGGCCCCACCCTGCCCAGACGTACGGTACGAGGAGCCGGCACTGCGGGGGATGGTGACGATGACGGAGGCTTCCAGGGGGCCGGTGCTGTTGCTGACACGGCAGATGTACTCGCCCGAGTCGGCAGCTGAGACCTGGGGGATGCGCAGGCGGGAGCCGGAGACCTGGCGGGGAGAGAGGGCAGAGGCCATGGGGTATTGAGGAGAGCTGTGCTCGGTAGGCAGGGGCACACGAGGAGCTGGGCTCCTTGGGAAAGCCAGCCCTGCCTGTGCGACAAGCCCTTACAAGGCTGGCACGGACTGTGTCCGACCCCCACCATCTCCCAGCCCCCATGCAGCCCCTGTGGCTCCTCCTGAGGCAGGACTGGGACACCACGGACTTTTCCAGGCATTTGGTTTCCAAAGCATTTGCTGCCTCTTGTGGGTTTCATTGTCCAAGGACACCAACCTTCTCCCCGTCGCCGCCCCAGCCAGGAAATCCCATGGGTCTGCTGCTCCCAGGAGCATGGGGGAATTTACGGGCTACGGCCATCAATTCCCAGCCGCCATGAGCCCCCATACCTGGCTACTGGCTGGCAGGGAGTTCCCCCGCCTGTACCACGTGACTCTGGGCTGCGCCTGGCCTGCGACCAGGCAGTTCAGGTCCAAGGTTTGTCCCTCAGCAATGGACGCGGAAGAGGTCTCGATCCTCACTGGGGGGGTGACGCCCAGAGCTGGAAGGGGAACAGAGGCTCAGCACAGAGAGCTCAGAGATGGTGAAGGACCCACTGTGCCCTGCCAAGCTATGATCAACCCACAGGGCGCACGAGACTACAGCCCAGGCTGGGACATAAGCCAGCTCCCTCCTGCTTCCCGGCCATTCCCCGTGCCCGCTGCCCAGCCCAGGCCAGGACATCAGCCAGCTCCCTCCTACTTCCCGGCCATTCCCCGTGCCCGCTGCCCAGCCCAGGCCAGGACATCAGCCAGCTCCCTCCTGCTTCCCGGCCATTCCCCGTGCCCGCTGCCCAGCCCAGGCCAGCACATCAGCCAGCTCCCTCCTGCTTCTCGGCCATTCCCCGTGCCCGCTGCCCAGCCCAGGCCAGGACATCAGCCAGCTCCCTCCTGCTTCCCGGCCATTCCCCGTGCCCGCTGCCCAGCCCAGGCCAGGACATCAGCCAGCTCCCTCCTGCTTCCCGGCCCATCCCACTGCCCGCTGCCCAGCCCAGGCCAGGACATCAGCCAGCTCCCTCCTGCTTCCCGGCCATTGCCCGTGCCCGCTGCCCAGCCCAGGCCAGGACATCAGCCAGCTCCCTCCTGCTTCCCGGCCATTCCCCATGCCAGCTCCCTCCTGCTTCCCGGCCATTCCCCGTGCCCGCTGCCCAGCCCAGGCCAGGACATCAGCCAGCTCCCTCCTGCTTCCCGGCCATTCCCCGTGCCCGCTGCCCAGCCCAGGCCAGGACATCAGCCAGCTCCCTCCTGCTTCCCAGCCATTCCCCATGCCTGCAGCCCAGCCCAGGCCAGCTCCCTCCTGCTTCCCGGCCATTCCCCGTGCCCGCAGCCCAGCCCAGGCCAAACTCACAGTAAGAGGAGCCGGCTCCACCTTGGATGGTGACGATGAGCGAGGTCTCCTGGGTGATGGCACCAGTGCGGACGCGGCAGATGTACTCGCCTGAGTCAGCTGCCGAGACCTGGGGGATGCGCAAGCGCGAGCCGGAGACCTGGTGGGCAGCGAATCATGTGGAGAACGGGTCCATGAGAAGAGGGAGCGCACGGGAAGCTGGCGAGGTCAGTGATCCCTCCACTCCCTTACCCCGCCTTTGGCCCCAAGCGACCCCTCCCCAGGCTCTGCGCTGTGGGGTGGGGCTGGCTGTTCCCACTGGGTCTCCTGGCAGGACTGCTCAGTTCTGCTCCCTTGAGCTCTCCTGGCCCAGGGGGCCCCTCCTCCTCTCACTATATCTTGCTCCTGAGCCACTGGAGCCAAGCCCCGCTGTCTGGTCAGGAGGAGAAGGTATTCCAGGAAACCCCGGGACAAGACCTCCTCCTGGGAGGGCAAAGGGAATCCAAGGCCCAGGAAACACCCTCTGGAAATGCCCACCAGGCCCCCCATGTCTCCTACCTGGTGGCCGGCCGGCAGGGAGCCCCCCCGCTTGTGCCATGTGACTCTGGGCTGCACCTGGCCCGCAACGATGCACTTCAGGTCCAAGGTCTGTCCCTCGGCGATGGAGGATGAGGAAGACTCGATCCTCACTGGTGGGGTGACGCCTGAGGCTGGAGGGGCCAAGGGCAGAGGGTTGGAGCTGCGGGCTCCAGCTCCCTCCCATGGAGAAGAGACGGAGCAGAGCTGTGGGGGCAGGTCTCCCAGGGCTGGGGCCAGATCAGCACCAGCAGGGAGCTCCTGAATGCCCTGCCTGGTCTAGTTCAGGGCTCCAGCCGCTTCCCCAGGGGCCTGTCCCACAACCCACAGACCTCGCCCTTTGGGAGCTCAGAGCCACCCCATCAATTCTAGTCACCCTGTTGGGGGGCTCAGATCTCCCCTTGGATGGCAGCACCTGCGGGTGCTCAGGGTTGCCCACTAGAGGTACATCCCCAGAGGGCACCGAGCTTCCTCCGCCCTGCGGAAGAGGAGAGCACAGTGGCCACGCACAACTCACGGTAGGAGATGCTGCTGCTCTGCTGGATGGTGATGATGACAGAGGCCTCCTTGTTGCCGGCGCGGCAGACATACTCGCCCGAGTCAGCCGCTGAGACCTGGACCAGCCGCAGGCGCGAGCCAGAGAGCTGCGGGGCGGGTCACGGAGAGCCCAGAGTCAGAGAAGGAAGGCCAGGCTGCTGTCCTCTGACCCAGCTCTGCGGGGATGGAGCTGGAGCGTCTAACCTGCACCGCACAGCGCGGGGCTGCCTGCCTGGCCTCCGCCAGGCTCAGGCTTGCGCCTGCTGCTCCCAGGTCCCCTGCTGATCAGCTGACAGAGCAGGACTCACCCCCCTATCCATGTATGCTCCCAGCCCCCAACTCCTCTGCCGCCAGGGATGAGAACGCCACTCCTGGCTCTGCCCTTTCGACTAGGGGTCCTGCCACTGCACCGGGACCCCCATAGAGCCAGCTCGCAGCAGGACAGAGCCCAGCTCATTCCCAGAGCTGCCATTTTCACCCAGTAGCCACATTCTTTGGACCCAGAGGAACCTGGACAGAACCTCCCCACTAGACCAGCCTCGCTTTCCTACCTGGTGATCCGCCGGCAGGGAGCCCCCCCGCTTGTACCATGTGACCGTGGCTGCCGCCTGGCCTGCAACAAGGCAGTTCAGGTCCAGGGTCTGTCCCTCGGTGACGGAGGACGATGATTGCTCTATCCGAATTGGGGGGCGGATGCCCAAGGCTGGAAGAGCCAAGAAGATGTTGGCATGGCTGACAGCATGTTCTCAGAGCATTTTATACCCCCATGCAAAGTGGAGATGTAAATGACTCTGGGGTCCTATGCTTCCAGCCCACCCCAGCTGTCAACAGCCCGGTGATGGGGCTTCCCCCGGCAGGAAATTATCCCAGAGCTGAACCCCTCCTCTCTCCCTCTGAAATCTAAAGGGGACGGCCCCCAACCTGATCCCTGCAGGATGCTCCTGCACTGAAGACAAGCAGGATGCTGCCCTCCCCTCACCCTAGATCCCAAGGCAGGGCAGGTGATTGGATTCCCCACATGTAGGGCTTCAGGCATGCGTCCTGGGGTACAAAGCTCAGCTGTGCATATACAGGGGAGGCTGCCTCTAAAGCCCACTTTCCCAAGGCCAGTGCCCATGGGACAGGCTAGGCTGGGGAAACCGAAGCAGAATCTGCAACGTACCCCCATCCCCACTTTAAATAGGGTCTCTGGTGGCACCCGATCCTGCCTCTGCCCTGAGCCAAGCACCTGCTCAACACTCCAGTATGCTCCCCACGAAGGAGTCTCAGCAGCCATCACCCCACAGCCCTTGAGCAGTGAGGGATGTGCTAATCATCATTACTGTTTATAGCAGGAGCCACCCGAGGCCCCGCTGAGATCAGGGCCCATTGTGCTGGGCACTGCCCAGACACAGAGTGAGAGCCAGGCCCTGCCCAATCTGAGATCAGGGCCACATTGTGTCAGGCGCTGCACAGACACAGAGGCCCTGCCCTGAAGAGCTAAACAGAAAAAGGGAGGGGAAACTGAGGCACAGAGAAGTTTAGCAGGTCAGTGGCAGAGGGATCATAGAACCCAGATCCCCAGTCCAGTGCTCTGTCCACTAGGCCAGGCTGCCTGCCATGGATGTACAGAGCCACCCCTCGTGGGACCCTGGAAGTCCAGCCGTCATGTCTGTTGCCTGAACTCACAGTAGGAGGACCCGGCGCTGCTGACGGTGACAATGATGGAGGCTTCTTGGACCACAGCGCCGGTGCTGACGCGGCAGACGTACTCGCCCGAGTCAGCCGCTGAGACCTGGGGGATACGCAGGTGGGAGCCGGAGACCTGGTGGGGAAGGAACCGGGAGAGCGAGAGTCGAGGAGAGAAAGGGACAAACCCCACATCTGGCATCCAGGCTCCGATAACGTCTCCTCAGGGCAGGAGGGGTGACCCTCCACCCTCAAGGGCCCATCGCGCCGGGGGCTGCCATGATCCCAGCCTGTTAGCCAGGCTCTGACGGTCGCCATTCCTAGGAGAGCAACCCGAGCCCCACTGCCCTGGGAGCAGCAGTGCATTGTGGATAGCGCAGGCAAGGTGACAGGAGCCATGTATGTGAGAGCATGGGAGTTTTTCATAGTATTTTGTATAAGAACATAAGATCAGCCACACTGGGTCAGACCAAAGGTCCATCCAGCCCAGTATCCTGTCTACCGACAGTGGCCAATGCCAGGGGCCCCAGAGGGAATGAACAGGTAATTATCAAGTAATCCATTCCCTGTCTAGTGTGTGGGCCTCAGTGACCCTACAGGGGCTGATATGTTGAAGGGGGCCCTCCAGGGACTGTTCCTGAGTCGTGCGAGAGCCCCCGCCTGGGGACCCTGACAGGTTGTTCCCACACCACTACAGCACTGGGCTATGGCAGAGTTGGGCAGTTTCCCCATGGAGCTGCCAAGTACTAATCAGGGTACCAAGGTGAGAAACCAGATAACTCTGGAGGGAGATGGACGTCCTCCAGAGATGGGCTCATCTGCAGCAAACAACCCTGCCAGACCCACTCTCCCTGGGCCCAAGGAACCCGCAATCATGTCCCGCGTGTGTATCTCCTACCTGGTGACTGGCCGGCAGGGAGCCCCTCCGCTTGTACCATGTGACCATGGCTGGTGCCTGGCCCGCGACAAGGCACTTAAGGTCCACGGTCTGTCCCTCAGCAATGGAGGACGAGGAAGACTCGATGCGGACAGGGGACTCGACGCCCGAGGCTGGAGGAGCCAGGGGGATGGGGTGTTAGAGCTGGGGGAGAGGTCCCCTCACATAGCAGAGGAATTGGAGATAGAAACAGCCTGCCAAAGTGGTTAGTCCACACCCAGACCCTGCAGCAGGAGCTCTGTCAGCAGAGCCTGGAGAGCTGAGGGTCTGGCTTTCAGGAGAGGCCAAGGTGGCTGACAGGCTGCACCTCCTGCTTGGCGTGTGGGAGCTCTGTGCTTGGAGGTTCTGGCCTCATGGCTAGCAGCCTCTGCTCCCAGGCACCGGGCCGTGACGTGGAGGGACAGGGAACAGTGCTGGTCAAGCAGGGGGAACCCAAGGCAAGTTCCACAGGGAGGGGAAGTAACTTGCCCCAGTTACGCAGCAAGCTAGGGCAGAGGTGGGGCTAGAACCCAGGTCTCCTGAGCCCCCTCCATGCCCAGGCCATGCAGCCTCTCCTGGAGCATTGCCTTCCCTCCAGCAGCACAAACAGGTCTCCCTTTCCCTCTGGGGCCCGAAGGCAGATCAGCACCACAGCTCACTTCCTTCTCAGCCTCTGCTGAGCCTGCCGCCCCAAGGGCAGGGGTGCCAATCAGGATGGCAGTTTCCATGATGTGGGCACCTCCCTACTAGATGCTGGCCCAGTGGTGGTTAGCCTGTTTCATGGCCATGGCCAGCCTGGAAGGAGATTCCTTCTGCTCCTCACTGCTTTGCTCGTCCCCTGGGAGACAAGAGATGCCTTGGCCTTCCCCTGCAGGGCTGCCCTAAAGGGCTCCCTGCAGGACCTCCTTGGACCCGCTCCCTCCCGCCCCGTGCATCCCAGCTGGCACTGCCGGGCCCAGCTGCCAGCAAGGCGGAGGAGCAGATGCCCTGAACCCTAAGGCCAGAGGTCACACCCGAGTCAGGGTTTCCAGGCCAGCCCAGGGCTGCACCGTACCAGGCACTGCCTTCACTTACAGTAGGGTGAGTCGGTGGCCCGGTAGATGTTGACGATGATGGAGGCCTCTTGGATGCCAGCGCCGGAGCTGGTGCGGCAGACATACTCGCCCGAGTTGGCCGCTGAGACCCGGACCAGCCGCAGGTGGGAGCCGGAGACCTGGCGGGGAATGGGGCAGGAAAGCAATGGGGCTTTGTGAGAAGAGAGAATGGAACTAGCAAGCTGAATGGAGCCGCTGGGGGAGCTAACCCCAAGCCCGCGTCCCTCAGCCAAGGCAGCCTCCCCCAGCGTGTGGGGCAAAGGACTAGCTGAGGTGGGGGAGTGGACCCGCCTCTCAGTGGTTCTCCAACGTTCAGCTAAAAGAGTCAGTCCCTTGCTGTGAAGGTTGCACAGAAAATCGTGAAAGCATGACCTGAGTGCAACCAAGGCAGGGTCGGCCCGAGTCTGCAGGGAGCCTGAGATGCTCCATCATGCTGGGGGTGCCCCCACTCAGCGGCCAGGCTTAGCTCCATGACAGCAGGGCGATCTGGGCCAGCCTTTCCCAGGGCGTGTGGGTTGGGGGCTGGCGAAGGACCAGCGTGGAAGAGGCCTACACGAGAACGTGTCACCCTCCACCCACACATGGCCAGGGAGCAGGATTGGAGGTGCCGCTGGTTTGATTTTCCTGAGGGGACGCTAGGGAAGGGCTGCCCGGGGACATGGGTGTGACACTGCACCTCATATTCTTCATAGAGAAATTATGATATGATTATGGCATAATTATGATGTATTTTATGCAAGATAAGTCATGTGAGATATCATTGGAAAGGTTATGATTTACTGAATATGATTATCCTATTTGTATGCATGTATCATTTTTGTATCTGAAGTTAGGAATATTGACTATGTATCTGTATTACAAATGTGTTTACACCTGGGGAACACCCACTAGACAAGATGCTTTCATTTTGGAAAGCTGGGTGGAGAAGGGCCATTAGAGAAAACAACAGGCCTTAGAAGAAGCTTATTTCCCACCTGGGGAGCCTTCCTGAGGAGGCCGCAGACAGCCTCCGAGTAATGGTTGCTGTGATACTACAAGGGACATGTAACCAGGTCACCTAGTGCTGGACTCCATCTTGGGACATCAGTATCTTCCACTGACTGGCATGGGAACCCAGCTTTGAAACAAAAGGTTCCCGCCATATGGAAAAGCTATTTAAGGCAGGGCAGTGACATTATCCTGGTTCTTCACAGACTCCCCACCCAAAGAGACTCCTGGAAACACCTGAGGAAGAAAGACTGACCTGGGGGAAGTGCTGGACCTAGGCTAAAGGGATTTTTAGCCTGTGAATGGAACACCTGGGGATTCCAAGCTGTAAGTTAGTGAAGCTTGCCCTTAGGAATCTGCAGCCTGCTTGTATCATCACTTAAGGTGAGAATCTGCTATTCATATCCAATCTCGTTAGTATACTAAGCTTAGTTTTTGTTTATTTGCTAGGTAATCTGCTTTGATCTGTTTGCTATCCCTTATAATCACTTAAATCTATCTTATTGTAGTTAATAAACTTATTTTTGCTTTATCTAAACCAGTGTGTGGGAATCATAACTCAGGGGCAAAAGGCTGTTGCATATTCCTCTTCACATTGTGGAAGGGGGTGAATTTTATGAGCTAACGCTGAACATTTTCCTGTGCAGCTCAAGACGGTATAATTTTGGGTTTATACTCCAAAGTGGGTGCATGCCTAAGGAGCTGGTAGTTGCCCTAGTTGTAGCCTTCCCATGCAGGGGCTGGTCAGAGAGTCTGCCTGCATGTAACCGCAGCTGGGTGTGCCCCTACCTGTACGTACGCTGGTGAAAATGCAGGTTAGAGAGGGCTTTGCAGCTTGTCACAGCAGTACAGTGTAAAGGGAGTCTAGGCTGCTGTGTCAGGGGCTGGTCAGTTCCAGGTGGCACCCTGGGGGGGAACCCGGCACAGTGGCGCAGCGAGCAGGGTCATATGCACAGCTTGTTGCTCTGAGTGAGACTTCACACACTGGCGGTGTTTTTAAGAGAGTTTTAAGTGTGGTGGCTAGAAATCAGTCAAAGTGGTTACCAATTTGTTATTTTCTGTTTGCTGATTTGGGGCAAGGGAAGTAGGGACAGAAAAGTAGGGAAATGAGTGAAAGTGAAACTATTAAGAAGCTGGAGCTGTGTAGATTGCAGGCAGATGAGAAGGAGGAGAAGACATATGGAATTGCAGCCACTGCAGATTGAAGGAGAGAATGCCAGACAAGAAGCTGAACACTGAAGAGCCATGGAAGCAGAGGAGGCCAGGCAAAAAGCTACACACCAGAGAGCCATGGAATGGCAAGAAAAAGAAATTTAGGCCCGGAAGCTAGTCATGGAGGAGAGGGAGAGAGAGAGAAAGCATGAACTGGACTTGATAGAGAAGTGGAGCCCACAAAAAAAGGGAAGTCCCACCTCTTCAAAAATCCGCAAATAGGAATGGTTGTGTCCTGCATACAGTGAGACAGGGGGCATTGCTGAATATTGCATCACCTTTGAGAGGCTGCGTGTACTACATGAGATTCCAGAAGACCAAAAGATGCCCATTTTGGTTGCAAAGTTGTCTGGTAGAACTCTGGATATATTCAATAAGATGCCAATTAGAGATGCTTCAGATTATGGTAAATTCAAGGAAATGGCTTTAAAACAGTTTCAGATTACACCAGAAACATATAGAGTAAAATTTAGAAGCCTTAAGAGGGGTGCTGGAATGAGTACTGTGGCATATGTAAACCAGATAAAAGATTTGATGGATAAGTGGGTGAGAGGAAAAGGTATTACAAGCTTTGAAGAAATGTGTGATCTTGTTGCTCAGGTACATTTCCTGAATACATGTAGTGATGATGTAAAATAGTGTTTATGGGATAAAGAGGTGAAGACTGTTGATGAACTTGCTACTCTAGCTGATGAATCTGAACAAATCCAAGCATCTATTAGAAATAAATCACTGGCAGAGGGGTTTAAGTCTGGAAGAAAGCTGGGTTTCCATTTTATCCCTGGGAAAAAGGAGGGTGGAGGGGAGGCTGGGCGCTCACCTGTCTAAATCCATTCCTCTAGTCCTCGCCCCAAATCTCCTGTAAAAACAGAAGAGCCCAGAAGGCGCTCTCACTGTAATTCCACTGAGCACCTGAGGAATAAATGCCCTGTGCTGAGTGGGAACAGGCAGCAAGCAACTCATGGGAATGCTGCTACCCAGAGCACAGAGGCACCTCAGGCAATTACCACTTATCATAAAGGGTTTGTAAAAATAGCCTCTGTCCAGCCAGGCAGGAAGCACATAAAGGCTGTCAAAATTAATGGCAAGGACCACCTTGGGTGGAGGGACACAAGTGCAGAAATTTCTGTGGTTAGGAGAACCTTGTTCAGGAAAAAGACAGACTGTCAGGACCGATGGCAGAGCTTTTGTTAGTAGGAGGACACAAATTCTGTGTGTCTTTGGCTAAAGTGCACATAGAAACTCAAGATTTGGAAGCTGAACTGACTGTGGTGGCAGTTCCTAATAACCCATCACAATTGTTGCTGGGAAATGTTTTTTCAATGTGGCTTGGGCTGTCTGCCAGTAGCAAGGAGGAATATCATGCTGAAACCCCAGAGGAGAAAGATAAAGTCCCAGAAACTGCTGAAGGAATGGGAGAGCGTCTCTTTAATTCCTCTGCAGCAGTGGAAAACAGTCTGCTACCAGGGGTGGGTGTGGTTGAGACCAGCTCCTACTGCCAGTGGGCTAAAGGCAGTGTTTCCTCCAGGTGGAAGGGGAGCGTATTGCCTGTCAGTGAGAAAACTGTCCAGGTTGCTGACTGTCAACAGGTTGTAGTTGAGCAAGAGTCAGACCTCACTCTAGGGTGCATAGGAAGATGTGTCCTAGCGGGAAGCCCAGAGGAAGGTGATGGAACACTAGAGATACTGAGGTGGGTAAGGGTTCCACGGGCTGTGTAGCTGCAGACAAACCCAATTCAAAGAAGGAGGAGGACGTGGTGCCTGCCAGTGAAAGAACCATTCTGGCTGTTAGCTGAGAGCCCTTCACAGCTGCACAGGGGATAGATCCCACTCTAGAAAGCACAGAGATGTGTGTCTTAGAGGGGGGCCCCAGAGGAGGAAGTTGAGAAGGAATTTGGGAGAGTACAGGAATGTCTCCTCACTGATTACAGGGGAGGGTTTGCCCAGGACAGATTTGCTTGGTCAGCATCTTTGCTCCCAGGCATCCAACCTGTGGCTCAGGTTTTAAGAGGAAACTGTGTAACTGACCTCCCAGAAGGGAGCAGGCACAAAACTGACCCCTTGGGGACAGAGAGAGCTATGACAGAGGGTACCCCAATCCAGCTCCCAGTTTTGAAAAATGATGTTCCTGATGTACTTGTGGAAACTAACTCTGTCTCTTTAAGACAGGATGAGAATCCTACTAAAGACTTGAGTGTCAATGAAAATGCTAATGACTCACCCGAGAAAGGGGAGGAGGAATCAATTTCCCCGGATGGGTAGGATCCACCAAGCAGCTAAGGAAAACTGCTAAACAACAAATTAAAAGAAGCAGTGAGAGGCAAAAAGGCATCCTTTAAAAAGTGGAAGTTAAATCCTAGTGAGAAAAATAGAAAGGAGCAAAATCTCTGGCAAATGAAGTGTAAAAATATAATGAGGAAGAGGCCAAAAAAGAATTTGAGGAACAGTTAGGAAAAACTCAAAAAGTAATAGCAATTTTTTTTTTAAGTACATTGGAAGCAGGAAGCTGCTAAACAACCAGTGAGGCCACTGGACGATAAAGGTGCTAAAGGAGCACTCACGGACGATAAGATCATTGTGGAGAAAATAAATGAATTCTTTGCATTGGTCTTTGTGGCTGAGGATGTGAGGGAAATTCCCAAATCTGAGCCATTCTTTTTAGGTGACAAATCTGAGGAACCCTCCCAGATTGGGGTATCATTAGAGGTGGTTTTGGAACAAATTGATAAATTAAACAGCAATAAGGTGGATAGAAAGCTGGTTAGATAGTCGGGCTCAATAGCTCAATGTCTAGTTGGCAGCTGATATCAAGCGGAGTGCCCCAGCGGTCAGTACTGGGGCCGGTTTTGTTCAACATCTTTATTAATGATCTGGATGATGGGATGAATTGCACCCTCAGCAAATTCGCAGATGACACTAAACTGGGGTGGGGGGAGGGGGGAGAAGTAGATATGCTGGAGGGTAGGGATAGGGTCCAGAGTGACCTAGACAAATTGGAGGATTGGGCCTAAAGAAATCTGATGAGGTTCAACAAGGACAAGTGCAGAGTCCTGCACCTAGGAAGGAAGAATCCCATGCACTGCTACAGACTAGGGACCGAATGGCTAAGCGGCAGTTCTGCAGAAAAAGACCTGGGGATTACAGTGGACAAGAAGCTGGATGTGAGTCAGCAGTGTGCCCTTGTTGCCAAGAAGGCCAACAACATATTGGGCTGTATAAGTAGGTGCATTGCCAGCAGATCAAGGGAAGTGATTATTCCCCTCTATTCGGCACTGGTGAGGCCACATCTGGAGTATTGTGTCCAGTTTTGGGCCCTCCACAACAGAAAGGATGTGAACAAATTGGAGAGAGTCTAGCGGAGGGCAACGAAAATGATCAGGGGTCTGGGGCACATGACTTATGAGGAGAGGCTGAGGGAACTGGGCTTGTTTAGTCTGCAGAAGAGAAGAGTGAGGGGGGATTTGATAGCAGGGTTCAACTACCTGAAGGTGGGCTTCAAAGAGGATGGAGCTAGGCTGTTCTCAGTGGTGGCAGACGACAGAACAAGAAGCAATGGTCTCAAGTTGTCGTGAGGGAGCTCTAGGTTGGATATTAGGAAACATTATTTCACTAGGAGGGTGGTGAAGCACTGGAATGGGTTATCTAGGGAGGTGGTGGAATCTCCATCCTTAGAGGTTTTTAAGGCCTGGCTTGACAAAGCCCTGGCTGGGATGATTTAGTTGGTGTTGGTCCGGCTTTGAGCAGGGGATTGGACTAGATGACCTCCTGAGGTCTCTTCCAACCCTAATCTTCTATGATTCTCTGATTCTAAGTCACCAGGACCAGATGGTATTCACCCAAGAATTCTGAAGGAACTCGAATGTGAAATTGCAGAACTACTAATTGTAGTCTGTAATCATTTAATCAGATTCTGTACCAGATGACTGGAGGATAGCTAATGTGATGCCAATTTTTAAAAAGGGCTCCAGAGGTGATCCCAGCAATTACAGGCCTGTAAGCCTGACTTCAGGACCAGGCAAACTGGTTGAAACTATAATAAAGAAAAATATTGTCAGACATATAGATGAACATAATTTGTTGGAGAAGAGTCAACATGGTTTTTGTAAAGGGAAATAATGCCTCCCCAATCTACTAGAATTCTTTGAGGGGGTCAACAAGCATGTGGACCAGGAGATGCAGTGAATATAGTGTACTTAGATTTTCAGAAAGCCTTTGACAAGGTCCCTCACCAAAGGCTCTTACGCAAAGTAAGCTGCCATGGGATAAGAGGGAAGGTCCTCTCGTGGATTGGTAACCGGTTAAAAGATAGGAAACAAAGGGTAGGTATAAATGGTCTGTTTTCAGAATGAAGAGTTAAAGAGTTAAATACAGGGATCTGTACTGGGCCCAGTCCTATTCAACATATTCATAAATGATATGGAAAAAGGGGTAAACAGTGAGGTGGCAAAATTTGGAAATGATACAAAATTACTCAAGATAGTTAAGACCCAAGCAGACTGTGAAGAGCTACAAAAGGATCTCTCAGAACTGGGAGACTGGGCAACAAAATGACAGGTGAAATTTAATGTTGATAAATACAAAGTAATGCACACTGGAAGACATAATCCCAACTATACATATAAAATGATGGGGTCTAAATTAGCTGTTACCACTCAAGAAAGAGATCTTGGAGTCATTGGAGATAGTTCTCTGAAAACATCCACTCAGTGTGCAGCGGCAGTCAAAAAAGCGAACAGAATGTGAGGAATAATTAAGAAAGGGATAGATAATAGGACAGAAAATATCATGTTGCCTCCATATAAATCCATGGTATGCCCACACCTTGAATACTACGTGCAGATATGGTTGCCCCATCTCAAAAAAGATATATTGGAATTGGGAAACGTTCAGAAAATGGCAACAAAAATCATTAGGGGTCTGGAACGGCTTCCATATGAGGAGAGATTAATAAGACTGGGACTTTTCAGCTTGGAAAAGAGATAGCTAAGGGGAGATATGCTAGAGGTCTATAAAATCATGACTGGTGTAGAGAAAATAGATAAGGAAGTGTTGGTTACTACTTCTCATAACACAAGAACTAGGGGTCATCAAATGAAATTAATAGGCAGCAGGTTTAAAACAAATAAAAGGACGTATTTCTTCACATAACGCACAGTCAACCTGTGGAACTCCTTGCCAGAGGATGTTGTGAAGGCCAAGACCATACCAGGGTTCAAAAAAGAACTAGATAAATTCATGGAGGATAGGTCCACTAATGGTTATTAGCCAGGATGGGCAGGGATGGTGTCCCTAGCCTCTCTTTGCCAGAAGCTGGGAATGAGCAACATGGAGTGGATCACTTGATGATTACCGGTTCTGTTCGTTTCCTCTGGGGCACCTGGCACTGGCCACTGTCAGAAGACAGGATACTGGGCTAGATGGACCTTTTGGTCTGACCCAGTAGGGGCATTCTTATGTTCTTATGCTAAGAGACCACAGCCCTCTAGAAGAAGGGGGTGGGAAAAGTCCCAATTCTTGGAGTGAGAATTACAAGGAAACCCTAGAAGGGCAGGGTGGAGGATTTTTTGCATGGGCTTAGCCCTGGAGATGGAATGCATCTCCATAAGGACCAGCCAGTAACATGCTAGGTCCTCTTACATCCTTTCCTCTCCAAAACCCCAAAGACAGGCATGAACAGAGAACCTTTACTGAAGGGACACTGGACAAAACACTAAAGGGGAAGAAAGAGCAGCTCCTGAATACATAGTATGGTTCAGGAAGAAATTGAAAAACACAATAAATATTCAACAAACCAGACCGTCTAAACAGAAGGCATGGTATGATAAACATACTTGGCAACGTCTCCCTGTCATTAATTTTCTGGTACTGTTAAGTCTCATAATACAGTTTGTTGGTTATGACAAAGAATTTGGTACTGATGGTAAATCCTTTAAAAATGTGTAACATACATAATTTTTACAGAAAATTTTTAAACATGGTAGGAGTGGCATCAAGGAAGTCTTATAAGAATACTGCTTCTCATCTGTGGAGGAAAAATCTAGTAGGCCTAAACTAATAGGCCTAAAACTTTGGTTAAGCTAACTGTATGTATAAAGCATAAGAAGCGGGTGAGGAAATTGCCATTGAGAGGCAAATAGCAACAGCTCAGCTTAAAAATGTAACCATAACCGCTAGAAGCTAGAGAAGACCATTAACCACAAAGGAAGCACCAGTCAGTAACAGGTAACGCTTGTTTTGCTATATTCCAAATAAGGAAAAGCTACCATTAAAGCTTGCACTATATGCCAAATAAGGAAAAATGCTGTTGAAGGAAGTGTGTTTAACAGATTATGGTTTTCAGCAATATAAGCTCCTGTATTTTCTGTTTATAGCAGAGCAGCTCTGGCTGACTCTCCCTGTATGCGCATGCTTGAATAAAGCTGGCTTTCAGGCTTGTTCTGAACCAAACAGAACCCGTGGTGATTTTTCCACGGCAATTCTTGGTGCCATGACTTGGATAGACAATGACCCCCGAGAGCCGGAGGACAGTGAGCTGTTTCCCACCAGACCCTGGGCCCATCAGAAAGGTAAGAGACCTTTTGAAATCTGTATATTGGTTTTCTGGTGGAGGACCGCCCGTAGGCTCTGGGCTTGGGTGAGTTGCACGCTCTATCCGGACTTCTGCTGCCAGACACGCCTGATGCCCTTGGGTGGGTTAGAGTCCCATCCAGGTTTGGTTTCCCCGGGAAGAGCCACTGGGTGTGGCTGGGCAGGTCGTGGATAGACCTGGGTCCGTGTGCCAGTGTGAAAGTGAAGGTCGGTAGACCGGTGTGAGTGTGAGTCACAGGAAGACACCCAGAGCACCCTGCGAAGTCAGAGGTGCCTCTAAAGCAAGCCCTTGTGATTCCATCTAGTGGGCATCACGATAAATGCCCTGACCTCGGCAGTTTCCCTCTGCATGGCATGACCGGTGAGGGGCCTGTCTGGGTCTAGGATTGTGTGATCCCATCCCTTCCATCCTCGGACGGTTTGTTGCCGTACCCTCTTTCCTCCCCTACCTCTAGTTATGAGCCACTGACTGGTCTGATCACCTCGCCTGAAGCGACAGAGTATGTGGCACCAGCCGACGCTCTTTGCTGAAGGGAGGCTGTAAGACAGTCATGGAGACCCTAAACAAAACCTTCCCTGTGTGAGTGTGACGAGTGAAAGATCCGTAGGGATTCTGGGAGCCAGGGGGTCCAAAAAGGGATTCCCACACTTGCCAGCAAAAGATGGGGGCTGGTGAGTTAAAAAGGATCACCATCCCGCCAAAAGGCACACTGGCATACTACATGTACACAAATTATAGTCCTTTCACTTGCAAGTTTTTAGAGAAAGGGAATCGGTATACCAGGGATGATCCAAAATTACAGTTTCCCTTAGAGGGAAGCTTCGACCTTGACAAGATTGTGCACCTCAGAGGCGCACTTCAGGCCAAAGCAGTAGGGAAAGGTCAGTTTGATGCATATTTCGATTGGTATGGGGAAACAGAAAAACGGCGCTGTGAATCTCAAATGAGGAGTCTCAAGGACTCCCAGGAGAAACTTAAAACGCAATTAAAAGAGGCAAAGGAGAAATTAACTCTTCTCCAAACCCCAGCTGGCCAGCAAATACCCCTTTACCCTTCAAGACCTCTTAAAAAAAAACCCCTTGGCCCCATCCACAGATCTTATAGATCTATACTTAGAATGTAGACAGCTGGCTGCCCCTACTTTACCTCGACAGGTGAGTGCAGGTCCGTCCACTCAGGGAGGAACAAATAGAGAGGGCAGTGGACCCTGCCCGCCTCTACCAGACTACACACCTCCACCATTCTACAATCAGGAGGCTGACTCCATTATCCAGGGACCCTTGCCCCAAGCAGTAACACCAATGTCAGCATCTACTTCATCGCCTTCCCCTGAGTCGCCCTCAGATCCCACAGGAAGACCAATCACTACCCTAGCAGACTCGGTCTGATATCTATGTGACCAATTAGACGGACTGCCGGAAAATTCATCTGGACCATTGGCAAAGAATACTAGACAATAGAAGTTACGATCCCAGGGGCCCCTCATGCTCAGCCCTCAGCCCCTGTCTCCCCATCATGAAACAGCATTCCCTTTGCACCAACTCCCAGGCCCAGGTGCTGATCATTCGGGTCAGGCAACCCTGGTGACTGTACATGCCCCTTGGTCTCCCACGGATTTGTATAATTTGATTGAAAAATTTCCTAAAATAAGGGAAGATCCAGTCAAATTTCAAGAAGATTTAAGAACAGTCATAAGCTGTTACAACCCTAACTGGGCAGATTTAAACCAACTCCTGAGAGGAGTCCTGCTCAGGGAAACATTAAATCGCCTCCTACAAGAGGCCCACTGGCCCAGCGACGACCAAGGCCATAATAGGAACTTAAACACAGACAGAAACAACCTGCTGGATGCAGTTCTTAAAAACTGCCCAAAAAAGGCAGATTGGACTAAAATTAGTGCTTGTAGACAAAATAAAGGAGAAAAGCGCCTTAAGCAGGTTTTTGAGGGATATTCTGGCATAGATAATGCAGAGCAAGATGCTAAACAAGCCATAGTGGCCGCCTTTGTCCGGGGACTCAATCCACGATTGGGGGACCAATTAGAAATTGGTACCATGGATTGGGAAGGAAAAAACCCAGATGAAATTCTGGCAGTCGCCCAGCATTACTACCGTCAGTTAGAAAAGAAAAAGAACGACATTGAAACTAAATGAATGACCCTCCAGATCCAGAATATACAAAAACCCCACAACAACCGCCCATTAAGGGGAATAGGAGGGAGACCCAACAGAGGTCCCCACTGTCTCCCTGCTCAGAGGCAAAGTAATGACGCCTGTTACAATTGTGGACGGGTCGGCCATTGGAAAAACAATTGTCCCAATCGCCCTGACAGGTCAATCGACCCTGCCCTTTCATCGCAATATTCTTCCCCTGTTCCCTTATGCCCTCAAAGCCATTAGGATAGCCAGGAGACGGGTGACATCATCGCTTTGCTTGTTCCTTTGAACCAGACAGGACCATATGTAAACTGTATAATTAATGACACCCCTACCTCTTGCCTCCACGCGGGCGACTTCCCTTCCCTTCCAGTAACCTCAGAAATAGTAAATGCAGTAGGAGTGAGGAACACTCCTATTCCCCATCCCATCTCCTCACCTCTGACTATCTCTATCGGTCCTCTGTCTGAGCACCACGCTTTCCTCCTCAGCCCCTGCTCACCTGTTAACCTTTTGGGAAGAGACTTGCTGTGCAAATTAAATTGTACAATTTATTGCACCCCAGACGGGGTGTATTTGGATGTCCCTGATCCCAGTCAAAATGAGATCCTGGCAGTCTTGCAATTGGCTGTAGCTCACGAAAGCTCATGCTCAAATAAATTGGTTAGTCTCTAAGGTGCCACAAGTACTCCTTTTCTTCTTCCAGAGGAGGAGACCGACCCCAGCCCTTCCTTGTTGCAACAGGAATTGCTGGCCAAGGTTCCTCCCTGTTTGTGGGCCGAGCACTCCAACCAGTGCATCAGGACTGCCAGACCGGTTCAAATTCGCCTAGATCCGGCAAAACCCCTTCCTAGAGTTCAGCAATACCATCTCTCAAGGAAGGCCGAAGAGGGAATCCACCCAGTGATTACCTCCCTAATTTGACAAGGAGTTATTATTCCTATAGTCAGTAAATGTAACACCCCCATTTTACCTGTAAGGAAACCTGGCAAGCAGATGTGGCGCTTTGTCCAGGATCTCCGCAGTCAATGCTGCTGTTCTCCCTATCTACCCCGTTGTCCCAAACCTTGCTATTATTCTCTCCTGTATTCCTCCCTCTGCTGTTCATTTCACGGTTGTTGACCTCTGCTCGGCTTTCTTCTCTATCCCTGTCCACAGAAATAGTCAATATCTGTTTGCTTTCACCTTCCAAGGATGTCAATACACTTGGACCAGGTTACCCCAAGGTTACACCAAATCGCCCACCTTGTTCTCAAGATCCTCAAAAGGGATCTGGATGACGTCGAGTTCAAAATGGGGTCCACTCTAGTCCAGTACGTAGACGACTTGCTATTGGCATCGTCATCTTTAGAGGCCTCTAAAACTGATTCCCTTACGCTATTGCAAGCTTTAGCCAAGAAGGGTCAAAAAGCCTCCAAATCTAAACTGCAGCTCTGTCTGCCCAAGGTCCATTATTTGGGACATGATATTTCAGCTGGAGAGAGACACTTGTCCTCTGCGTGTATACAAGCCATCCTCCAGGTCCCTAAACCAACCACTAAGAAACAAATGCGCAGCTTCCTAGGTATGGCCAGGTATTGCCGACAGTGGATCCTTGGGTATATAGCTATTGTTAGGCCCCTGCAAGAATTAACCCTTGACAAGGTTCCTGAACCCCTTCCATGGACCCCAAAAGCCGAGGAAGCATTTACTAAGATTAAGGAGGCTCTTACCAGGTCTCCTGCCTTAGGCTTACCTGACTACCAGAAGCTCTTCACCCTCTACTGCCACTAGAAGGAGGAAATAGCCTTGGGGGTCTTTACTCAAACGACAAACGATGCCCCGTAGCATATTATAGCTCACCTTTGGACCCTATGGCAGCTGGACTCCCTCCTTGTCTTCGGGTGGTAGCGGCAGCCGCTTCCCTTGTGGAGACTTCTGCTACTCTTGTTTTGGGTTCCCCCTTATGTGTTGCCGTCCCACATGCTGTGACCACCCTGCTTCTACAAAGCAAAACCCAGCATCTCTCTAACTCCAGATGAACCAAGTGTGAAATGCTGCTTTTAAATGCCTCAAATGTAACTCTTACTCGCTGCCCTGTCCTTAACCCCGCTTCCCTACTTCCCACGGCAGCTGAGGGGGAACCTCATGACTGTTTAGCTGAGACAGCAGAACTCTCCACTCCTAGAATTGATTTGAAGGATACCCTGCTTCATAATCCTGATCTACTATTCTATGTAGATGGGTCCTGCCTCAGAAATCCTGCGGGCCTGCTCATGGCCGGCTATGCTGTTTGTTCCCAATACGAGCCTGTGGAGGCTCGCTCCCTTCCGGGAGCACATTCAGCCCAAGTCGCAGAACTTGTCGCCCTTACCCTTGCTTGTACTTTAGCCAAGAACAAGTCTGTTACCGTCTACACAGACTCTCGATATGCCTTCGGGGTGGTTCATGATTATGGGCAACTACGGAAACACCGAGGATTTCTCACTTTGGGGGGGAGGGGCAAAGATCAGTAATGGGCCCTTTGTTGGTGCTCTTCTCTCTGCCCTTCAACTCTCTTCTGCTATTGCCATTGTAAAATGTACTGCTCACCAGAAACCTTAGGATGATGTTACCAGAGGAAATGCACTGGCAGATGCTACTGTCAGACAGGCGGCCATTTCTGGGTTTCTGGCTCCATTTGATTTTATTTTCTTCAGTTCACAGTTCCCCTCCATGCCTGCCTCTCTCCACGATTTAGCTTTTATGCAAGATTCGTCCCCAGAACCAGAGAAGGACAGATGGAGGCAGAATGAATGTACTTTGCATCCAGATGCCTTGTGGCGCTCCCCAGATGGCTGCTTGGTGGCGCCCAAGGCTGTGCTCCCCTATCTCACTTGTGCATCCCATGGATTGGCGCATGTGACTAAAGGGGGGATGATTGCTTTAGTACTGCATCATTGGTATGCCCCAAATTTCTCCATTATGGCACAGCAGTACTGCAATTCTTGTCCGATCTGCCTAGCCCACAATAGCGGCAGACCAGTTCGGACAAAACCCGCTGCGCACCCAACCCGTGGGGACCTTTTGTAAATATCCAAATCAATTTTATCAATATGCCAAAATGTTGTTCTTATGAATATGTTCTTGTTTGTGTCTGCATGTATTCTGGATGGATAGAGGCCTACCCTTGTGCCAAGGCCGATTCCCTCACCATAGCAAAAAAATTGTTAAGGGATTTTATTCCTCGGTTTGGTCTACCTCTCTCTATTAACAGTGTCTGAGGTACCCATTTTACAGGACAAATCATGCAACAGATTTGCAAGGCTCTTAACATCACCCAACACTTGCATTGTGCTCATCACCCCCAGAGTGAAGGGGTGGTTGAGCGCAAAAATGGGGAACTAAAGAACAAAGTCTCTAAGATCTGTGCTGAAACCAACCTTAAATGGCCTGATGCCTTACCCCTTGCTCTCATATATATGAGGAACACACCTACACGCAAACATGGCCTATCCCCATATAAAATCCTTATGGCTAGACCTATGCGTATGCTGACTTCCCCTCCCCCACTCTCTTGCCAATTGGACCTGCAACTAAATGATGATACTGTTATGACATACTGTCAGACGCTAATTCATTGCATTAGGTCTATCCATTCACAGTTCCAAAGTGCCCTGGTGGAACCAGCTGACACACCATGCCATCCCCTTCAGCCTGGAGATTGGGTTTATATTAAGGTATATCAAAGAAAGACTTCTTTGGAACCTCGCTGGAAGGGCCCCTACGAGATCCTACTGACCACCCATACAGCAGTCAAGTGCAAGGGACTCGTTAGCTGGATCCACGCCTCCCACGGCAAGAAAATAACGCCACCCTTGGACCCAGACGCTGGGGATTTTCAACCACGAGATCCAGTTCCAAAAAACAACCAGAGTGGTTGTGATGGCAACCCAGCTTCAGGCCCCAAAAGGGAACCTAGGTACAATCTCAGGAAGAGACAGTGACACTTCCAGTGATTCGCCCTTATAGTTAGCTAAGGCTTCAGGCCTGCTGGTAAAGGGGACACCAGAGATCAAAGGCCAGAATAAAGCCTTTAGAAGCCCAGTGGAGAGCCTAGCACCCGCTGGCACCCAACTGTCATGACCGACCCCGCGGTCAGAATTCTTTTACACCGCCATGGTGTGAAAATGACTGATGCCTTCTATTTGGTTTGTATGCGTAACTATGTTCTTGCTACTATTGCTGAACTTTGATGATACTGTTATGTTCTTTTGGATGCACAAAGCCACCAGCAATTTGTCAATAAATAACCCCTCTGAAGGACCAAATAAAGTGCCAGTCACCTCTCCCTTATATGATGCTAAACCACGGATGTTCCAAAAGAAGAGGAACATCCGTTCTGCTAAAGCCAAGGCACAAGAATTCCTGACTACCAAAGACATTAAGAATTTACCATGGTACAGAAGACAGAACATTGTACATTGGCAGGGAGGAACTTGTGGGTCCCATTCTTGGGAATGTGGCATTGATTGGGTATTGGGGTTTATTTCACAGGCTGTGCCCGGTGTTTTTGGACAAGTGGCTTCACCATGCACTGCCCTCCCTAATTGGCTTCCAGACAGTGACTATCAAAAACGCCTTGCTACCACAACCATCACCCCCACCATCCCTTCCTCCATTAACCTCACCACTGCACCCGCAACCTACCCAAATGTAGATGATATCATACATTCAAATGAAGCCCAATGGCCAAAACCTTCACATTTAAGTGATTTATGGAAATTTTGCTCAGAAAAACTATTTTTTAAGGTTCAGGACTGTTCATATGAGCGAATGATTGAGTGGAGAACCAATTGGTTGGTGGAAATAGAAATATATGATATCACTGCAACTGAGCCCCAAAAGTCAGAGATTGAAATTAATGGGGCCCATAGCGGGAAAGATATGATGGCTATTCCTGGAGTTTGTAGCATGATAAATAAAAGAGGCCCTTATTGTTATTTGGTCACCCAACTAGTAAATAATCAAACAAATACCCAGAAAGTTTGCTCCGCTGCTGAAAAAATGACCTGTACTGAAAATATCCCAATAACTAATAATTTAAACTGCACCATATTGCAGTACACCCCATCCTATGATATTGATGCTGAGGCCTCTCAAAAGTATATAAGGGTGTTCAGCCATCAAATGTAGTATAATACTTCATCAAAAACAGATGGGTTGGAGTTTCGATGGACTGTAATTAATGCTACACTAGGGACTGTAAAATTTACACTACCCTTATCTAGTTTTCAGATTACCTCTATATATCCTAATTGTTCAAAAGGAATTGCCATTTGGTTCACACAGCAACAGACCTGGGTTTCCGCTAGAAAGAAGAGGGACTTGGCTGGACACCTATGGGATGGGGCAAATAGCATAGCTGCAATCTGGAATATCTATAAAGGTCAGCAACACGAGGAAAAATTGGGACAGTTGGAAAAAGCCACGGGCCTTATTACTGGAACACAGCTAGCCCAGGTTCAGGCTGGTGTTGGTGAATTACACGTTATCTCTGCCCTTAGTTCAATGACCCAAAAGCTGTTAACAGACATGGTACTGGGTATCGTCAATGCTGGAAAGGCATTGCAGTGGGATCTGGCTTGTTCGGAGGTTCAGGATTTTCTGAATGACCAGCTTACGGCCATTCAGAGGGATCTTGAACATCAGGCGTGGCCTACTGCCCTTACAAATACTTCAGGAGTTCCATCTGATCTGTGGCCGTGCAGACATACTTGGAGATTTTCTGAGTGGAAATGCAGACGTTCACAGTGCTCCTTCCAAGCATATGGGCCGGTTGGAAGGGTATGGGCTCCCACCTACCAAATCCTGCTGGGTCCATGGGAAGGATGCATGTGGGATTGGATAATTCACCGAGACGTTTGGGAACTTAAACTACCAGGTCTGCCCAACTGATTAGTAGTCAGTGCTCCTGGAGTAACGCCCGACATTTGGCAAGGGATTGGAAGCCAATGGACACTCTGGCCATTAGAACCCCCTCAACTTCAGTGTGTATGTAAACTAAAACCAGGAGAGGCTGTCACTGTTCATGATAACATTTGTTGGGAAGGTATGGGACATGGGACTATCCTGACAGGATGCCTACGTTTCCAAGCTAATAATAGCTGTGTGCATGTTGAAACCACCACCTTGAATGACATACATTTTAATCTCACCACAGCCGCAGGCAATCATATCATTTATTGGCCTGCACACAAAACTCTACAATTAGCCCTCAGGTTCCAGATACCCTTTAACTGGACTTCCTTAGTACCTGACCAATTCCAAAATTTGCTTTCAATCCTACCTGAGGTTCAGAAAATTTCTGAATTACAGGGACAAATTCACATGTTCCAAAATATATATCAAGCAGAAAAAAATGCCTTTTATACTGCCTGTAGAATGTCTACTTTGTGTACCCAGACTAGTGTATTGTGTTTTGTGACTAAAGCTATACAACAACCCCAACCGCATCATATTATCACCATTCTGTTGCTTTTACTGCTGTTTAGCATAGGGTTATGTTATTGTTGCTGTAAGAAATGTATTTATCATTGCCTACCCAGCCCTAGACCTGCCAACCTCAGCTCAAGAAATCAGATGGCACTAATGATTGTAAATCAGATGTATGACACAGTTTGGGCAGAACAGGAAAAACTAAAAAAGGAGGAAATTAACAGGCTCTTGGCTATGGAAGTTTAGGCCCAATTAGTGGTGTCAAAAAGGCACCAAAGGGGGGAATGTGGAGGAAAAATCTAGTAGGCCTAAATTAATAGGCCTAAAACTTTGGTCAAGCTAAATGTGTGTATAAAAAGAACAGGAGTACTTGTGGCACTTTAGAGACTAACAGATTTATTTGAGCATAAGCTTTCGTGAGCTACAGCTCACTTCATTGGATGCATGTAGCTCACGAAAGCTTATGCTCAAATAAATTTGTTAGTCTCTAAGGTGCCACAAGTACTCCTGTTCTTTTTGCGGATACAGACTAACACGGTTGCTACTCTGAAGCCTGTGTGTATAAAGCATAAGAAGAGGGTGAGGAAATTGCAATTGAGAGGCAAATAGCAACAGCTCAGCTTAAAAATGTAACCATAACCACTAGAAGCTAGAAAAGACCATTAACCACAAAGGAAGCACCAGTCAATAACAGGTAAAGCTTGTTTTGCTATATTCCAAATAAGGAAAAGCTACCATTAAAGCTTGCACTATATGCCAAATAAGGAAAAATGCTGTTGAAGGAAGTGTGTTTAACAGATTGTGGTTTTCAGCAATATAAGCTTCTGTATTTTCTGTTTATGGCAGAGCAGCTCTGGCTGACTCTCCCTGTATGCGCATACTTGAATAAAGCTGGCTTTCAGGCTTGTTCTGAACCAAACACAACGCGTGGTGATTTTTCCACGGCACAGCTAATACCTGTAAACAGGCTTAGAGCTTGGCACAGCAGAGAAAGCATAACAAACCTAGACTGCGGTGCGGAAGGGGAAACTGAGGCACACCGCCTCATGGCATTGGTGGCTAAAAGATATTGATATTGCATTATGTTAACAATGCTACACACAAGAATGTTTTCAGGCAATCTGGGAAAAGACACATAGAACTTTGCAAAAACACCTTTGGGTGACACTACAATGTTCGGTTAGTCATGGGAGTTGTACAACCAAAATCTAAAGAGAGCATTAGGCATACTGCCTTTATGTTAGTCAGTGACTAACCCTCTGACAGTTATCTATGGGGGAAGGTGTGACGCTGCACCCCATATTCTTCATAGAGATCTTATTATGGTATCATTATGGCATAATTATGATATATTTTATGCAAGATAGGTGTGACGTTATTGACATAAACTGTGACTGTATAGATCATTGTTGCAACTACTGTTATATATTCACAGCAAATATTGTACAGAGGTTGTCGTGTGAGGTGTCTATAAAAAGGTTATGATTTGCTGGTTATGATTGTGCTGTCTGTATGTGTGTACCATTTTTATAGTTGAAGTTATGAATAGTGGCTACGTACTTGTATCTCAATGTGTTTTGATTCTAAGTAGCCTCACTGAAGCATTTGGTCAGCGTCTTGAGAAAGGATTATTCTTAGTAAGTGCCCAATCAAGAATCCCTTAACTGACAATGGACTTTGGGAGATGCCAATCTATAGCTGAGCTTTCCTGGGAACTAACATGTAAACAATGACGTAGGCCTGTAAAGAACTGAGTCATGCATGGACATGTGGCTTGGCTATGTAACTCCATTTTGCAGCTGTGAATTCCACAGTAAGAACAAAGAGGTGTCCTTCCACGGGGCAGAGAATATAAAAGGCCCTGGAGACCCCTCCATTTTGTCTTCAATCCTGCTTCTTACTTTTGGAGGAACCTTGCTACAAACTGAAGCTCTGAACAAAGGACTGGATGACCCATCCCAGCTGTGGATGTATTCCAGAGACTTGATTTGAACCTGCAGTTTATTTCATCACTGCTACAAGCCTGAATCAAGAACTATGCCATTACTGTATGCAATTGATTCCATTTAATCAATTCTAGCTTTCATCTATATTTCTTTCCTTTTATTAATAAACCTTTAGAATTTAGATTCTAAAGGATTGGCAACAGTGTGATTTGTGAGTAAGATCTGATTTGTATATTGACCAGGGTCTGGAGCTTGGTCCTTTAGGATCAGGAGAACCCTTTTTCTTTTACTGGGTATTGGTTTTCATAACCATTCGTCCCCATAATAAGAGAGGCACTGGTGATGATACTGCGAAACTGGAAGAACGAGGAGCACTTTTGGCACCTTAGAGACTAACATATTTATTTGAGCATAAGCTTTCATGGGCTACAGCCCACTTCATCAGATGCATGCAGTGGAAAATACAGGAGAAATATATATATATATATTACAAAGAACATGAAAAAATGAGGGTTGCCATACCAACCCTTAACGAGACCAATCGATTAAGGTGGACTATTATCAGCAGGAGAAAAAAAACTTTTGTAGCGATAAGCAGGAAGGCCCATTTCAAACAGTTGACAAGAAAGTGTGAGTAACAGTAGGGGGAAAATTAGCACAGGGAAATAGTTTTTAGTTAGTGTAATGACTCGTCCACTCCCAATCTTTACTCAAGCCTAACACCACTAGCTGCCACCTTCAGCCCACAACTAAAACCTCTCCAGTGCATTATCAAAGATCTACAACCTATCCTGAAGAACGATCCTTCACTCTCACAGATCTTGGGAGACAGGCCAGTCCTTGCTTACAGACAGCCCCCCAACCTGAAGCAAATACTCACCAGCAACCACACACCACACAACAAAAACACTAACCGAGGAACCTATCCTTGCAACAAAGCCCGTTGCCAACTCTGTCCACGTATCTATTCAAGGGACACCATCATAGGGCCTAATCACATCAGCCACACTGTCAGAGGCTCGTTCACCTCTGTGACATATGCCATCATGTGCCAGCAATGCCCCTCTGCCATGTACATTGGCCATACTGGACAGTCTCTACGCAAAAGAATAAATGGACACAAATTAGACGTCAAGAATTACAACATTCAAAAACCAGTTGGAGAACACTTCAATCTCTCTGGTCACTCGATTACAGACCTAAAAGTCGCAATTATTCAACAAAAAAACTTCAAAACCAGACTTCAACGAAAAACAGCAGAACTGGAATTAATTTGCAAACTGGACAACATTAAATTAGGCTTGAATAAAGACTGGGAGTGGATGAGTCATTACACTAACTAAAAACTATTTCCTCATGCTAATTTTCCCCCTACTGTTACTCACACCTTCTTGTCAACTGTTTGAAATGGGCCATCCTGATTATCACTACAAAAGTTTTTTTTTCTCCTGCTGATAATAGCCCACCTTAATCGATTGGTCTCGTTAAGAGTTGGTATGGCAACCCCCATTTTTTCATGTTCTTTATCTAATCTATCTATCTATCTTCCTACTGTATTTTCCACTGCATGCATCTGATGAAGTGGGCTTTAGCCCATGAAAGCTTATCCTCAAATAAATTGGTTAGTCTCTAAGGTGCCACAAGTGCTCCTCGTTCTTTCTGTTGATACAGACTAACACGGCCGCTACTCTGAAGCCTGGGAAACTGGAGTGTCTAAGGGAATTGCTTGTGTGACTGATGGTTAGCCAGTGGGGTGAGACCGAAGTCCTCTCTGTTTGGCTGGTTTGGTGTGCCTTAGAGGTGGACAACCACCAACCTGGGGCTGTGACTGCCCTGCTCTAAGCAATTTGTCCTGAATTGCTACTCCCAGTTGTGTCCCACCAAAGCCAGCATCGTTACAATAGGCCATGTGAGATATCTTTGGAAAGGTTATGATTTACTGAATATGATTATCCTATTTGTATGCATGTATCATTTTTGTATCTGAAGTTAGGAATATTGACTATGTATCTGTATTACAAATGTGTTTACACCTGGGGAACGCCCACTAGACAAGATGCTTTCATTTTGAAAAGCTGGGTGGAGAAGGGCCATTAGAGAAAACAACAGGCCTTAGAAGAAGCTTATTTCCCACCTGGGGAGCCTTCCTGAGGAGGCCGCAGACAGCCTCCAAGTAATGGCTGCTGTGACACGACAGGGACATGTAACCAGGTCACCTGGTGCTGGACTCTATCTTGGGACATCAGTATTTTTTCACTGACTGGCATGGGAACCAAGCTTTGAAACAAAGGGTTCCCACCACATGCAAAAGCTATATAAGGCAGGGGAGTGACATCATCGTGGGTCTTCACAGACTCCCCACCCAAAGAGACTCCTGGAAACACCTGAGGAAGAAAGACTGACCTGGGGGAAGTGCTGGACCTAGGCTAAAGGGATTTTTAGCCTGTGAATGGAACACCTGGGGATTCCAAGCTGTAAGTTAGTGCAGCTTGCCCCTTAGGAATCTGCAGACTGCTTGTATCATCATTTAGGATAAGAATCCTCTATTCATATCCAAACTTGTTACTATATTAAGCTTAGTTTGCGGTTTTTGTTTATTTGCTAGGTAAACTGCTTTGATCTGTTTGCTATCCCTTATAATCACTTAAAATCTAACTTTTTGTAGTTAATAAACTTGTTTTTGCTTTGTTTAAAACCAGTGTGTGGGATTCATAACTCGGCGCAGAAAACTATTGTATATTCCTCTCCACATTGCGGGAGGGGGTAAATTTCATGAGCTTACGCTGTACAGTTCCCTGTGCAGCACAAGACAGTATAATTTGGGGTTTACACTCCAGAGGGTTTACACTCCAGAGGGGGCGTGTCTGAGTAGCTGGGAAGTTCCCTAGTTGGACCCTTCCCATGCAGGGCTGGTCACAGCTTCTGCATGTAACTGCAGCTAGGTGTATCCCTACCTGTATTGGGCTGGGCAGCTTGTCACAGCAGTGCAGTATGAAGGGAGCCCAGGCTGGTGGGTCAGGGGGCTCAATGGTACCCCAGTTTGAGGTGGCACCCCAGGGTGAACCCATCACAACGGTAACCTCCCCCTCCATGGTGCCACACCTCTTGGGGCAGGGCTCTGGAGAGACTCTCCCAGAAGCATGAGGAGGAGTAAGGTATTGTGGGTAAGCTGGACAGTGGTGCTACACTACTGGGAGGCAGCGCTGTGGAGTTACTGGTTCCCCAAGGAATTCCCAAGCAGCTATTGCTGAGGCCTGGGCATTTCAGCCCAGCTCCACACCAGAACTGGCACAGGCCAAAGCACCAGAGCCAGCCCACTGTGTTCCCACATGGCCCACTACCTGGTGGCTGTCCGGCAGGGAGCCCCCCCGCTTGTACCACATGACTGTGGCTGGCGACTGGCCCGTGACGAGGCAGTTCAAGTCCAAGGACTGTCCCTCAGTGACGGCAGAGGAGGAGGACTCGATCCGGATGGGGGGGGCTGGAAGAGCAGAGAGGGAGGGGTAGAGCCAAGAGCAGAGCATCACCAAAAGGCAGACTGGAGCAGCGCTGGCTGGGGGAGGGGTAAGAACCCTCAAGTGATTTGTAAAGCAATGGAAATGACCTGCCCGGCCCGCAGCCCCACAGGGTCAGAGCGCAGCTCTCCTAGGACTGGCAAGGCAGCTGCACGGACCTCAGGGCAACACCAAGGGGAAAGAGGGCAGCCCATGGCCCGGCCTTCACCCTCCAGTGCAGATCCACTGGGGGGAGGTCTCCTGCCCCCAGAGATCAGCAGAAACTTCCAGAAACTTCCCACCCCCCCCCAACAGCAACCGCTGTGCTGCCTGGTCATGCCACTGCGAGGCTGGTTCCCCTGGGGAAAGCACCAAGGGCAACTGTCTGTGAGAGCAGATCCCTGTGGCACACTCCCTGCAGCCTGCACCCGTCTGCACAGGCTCCTCCACTGACCTGTGGAAGGGGAATGGTGGCCCCGAAACCTGCCATGTGCAGCGGGCAGGGTGCGGAGGGCAGCATCTGAAGGGGCAAGGCAGGGTCTGGAAAGCACATCATCTGGGGCCACAGCGGGTCAGAGCCATTCCTCACCCAGTGGATGCCAGAGCATCGCTCACAGGGACCCCTGGTACCAGGGCAACAAGAGCAGGGAACTCCTGCCCCCAAGCCAGCCAGCACACACAGCTCAGCCTTACCATGTGGGAAGCCGGCGCTGTGCTGGACAGTAACTGGGATGGAGGCCTCATGGTGGCTGGCACCGATGCTCACGCGGCAGACGTACTCACCCGAGTCGGCCGCCGAGACCTGAGAGATGCGCAGGTGGGAGCCAGAGACCTGGCAGGGAGATGGGTGGGAGAGAGGGAATTCAAGGGGGAAGAGAAGAAAACAGACCTGAGCTTAACCCTCAGCCCCACTGTGTCCCCTGCCCAGCCCCCTTGAAAATCCCAGGAACTCGCTGGGCCTCAGCCTGAGAATGACTGGCCTCTCATTTCTGCATCCTCCCATCTCCGTGTTCTCAGAGAATGACACAGCTGCCCGCCTGCCCTGGGATAAGGAAAAGCCTCCTTGGGATCCATGAACATCTGTGCCAGGACCCGAGGGAGTCCACACAGGGGCTCTGCAGTGCCACAGGCCACATCCCCAGCGGGGATGAACTGGTGCAGGTTCGCAGCTGTCCATGGAGTCACACTGATTTCCTACAGCTGTACCTGGTGTCTGGCTGGCAGGGAGCCCCCCCGCTTGTACCACGTGACCGTGGCTGGTGCCTGGCCCGCGACGAGGCAGTTCAGATCCAGGGTCTGTCCCTCGGTGATGGAAGATGACGAGGCCTCGATCCGGATGGGGGGCGCCACGCCCAAGGCTGGAAGAGCCAGGACAGGGTGGAGAATCCCTGGGTTAATCAGCTTAGCATGGATCAAT
Source organism: Caretta caretta (assembly GCF_965140235.1). Lineage (NCBI taxonomy): Eukaryota > Metazoa > Chordata > Testudines > Cheloniidae > Caretta > Caretta caretta. Next base: position 1,560,059 of record NC_134223.1, read on the forward strand.
GGCTAAGAGTTCATTTAAAGCCCAGCAGCTCGTCTACCAGGGCCCACAATGCAGCCCACACGTCCTCATGCCTAGCTACTGCAGCCTAGCATGGAATTATTCATCGTTCGCGTTATCTGCAGGTGCCCTGTCAAGGACAGGCCCCTGCGTGCCAGGTGTTGCACAGCCACAGAGCAGAAAGGTGGGGGCCCGGCAGTCAAAATGCATTAGCAATGGCTCATTTTCTTGCAGCCCCCCGGAGGGGGCTGGCTGTGATGGGCTCTCGCAGGCCAAAAGCTGGAGATGCTTGGCCTTTTCCGGCTGATCTCCCAGTTGGTCACTTACTTCAAGTGACAGTGCCTGGTGGCAGCACCAAGAACCTCCCCGCAGAAGAGGCAGGATCATGGCAGCCTGAGCTGGGAGCCACTGTCTGTGATCAGTGCTCGGTCAGGTGCCAGCGACCCTTCCACTGGCATGCTGCCAGCTCCTTGTGGGCCTCAGGGCTGTTTGTACCCATGCCCCTTTTGCACAAGCATCTGTGCCATGGGGTTTTACTAGCATGAGCTCAAACGCCCCCCCAGCCGCTCACAGGGGGAGACTGAGCTATGTTCCTTCAAGCATTCGCCCTCAGAGACGAGTCACGCAGCCTCAGTTCCACCAATCGGGAGCAGAGGGGTGACACCACGTGACCGATCAGGCCCAGCACAACTACACAAGGCAGCTCCGAATTCTTGCCAGTGTCACTTCTTACCCTACCAGGGGCATTCTGTACTTAGCAGCCCCAGAGTGACTCCGGGCTCCGCCAGTGCCAACAGTTAATACCCCAGCAGCCACCCCACAGCAGGGGTCCACAGCCAAGCTGGGCTACTGTGACAACGCCCCGAATGGGTCCCCGCAGGGACTGAACCGGAGTCTTGGGATATCGCAACAGGACAGTCAACTGCTTGAGCTAACAGCCCAGCTCCAGCAGCTTGGGGCAGGGAACAGAGCACTTGGGAAGCTCTTCACTGGCCTGGCCACTAGAGGGAGGCAGGGCTGCGTGCCTGGGGTCCGCTCTCCATACGCTGAACACAGGCTGGTTTGCAGGATCAGTGCAGAGCCCTTTCATGGGGGCAGACCCCCCAAGATGCTTCCCCCTCCTCTTAGCCCAGGCTAAGGGAGCAGATTTTCTGTGGGAGCCTCTTGTTGAAGTCCTGGAAGCACCAACAGCTGGAGAGAAGCTGCTGGAGCTGAAAGGCAAGGGCCTTGCCCCCTCCTGGGCCCTGCCCTGGGGAGCTACACACCCTCCAGCTGGATGGCATGTGGTTGATGCCCAATGCTGCGCTGCACAGCATGTGCCAGGGCAGCCCTGCAAGTGGCCCAGTCGGCCGGCACATCCCTAGTGGTTAGCAGTGAAAGCCCATCCCTGGGCCCCTACCTCGTAGCACCACCACCTCGATCCTGGCGCTGCCGACACCGGCTGGGCTGGTCCCGATGCACAGGTAGACCCCGCTGTCAGCAGCCGTGATGGAGGGGATCACCAGAGTGGCGATGTCGGTGCGCTCCGAGCGGGACTGCAAACACAGCAAGGGAGCAGTCAGGGCTGGGGTCCCGGGGGCACACACCAGGCACATGCTCCAGGTGTGCAGGGAGAGGGGAGGGCACCTGGGACCCCATCCCCATTGTGCGGGGTCACAGCAGGGCCCACTGACAAGACCATTAATCAGTGCCCAGAAGACAGCACAGCAATTTAGCAGGAAAGGGGCTGCTGGGTGGCCATCTTGGTTACTGGCGGTTTGTCTGGGTGGTACAGGGCCTGTGGGGGGTGGCTCTCTGTCCCTCAAAGTAGCACCCTGGAACCCCCATATTCACATGTCAAATAATTATGATCTATTTCCCACAAGCATGCTGTGACGTTTGACTCCATATTCTTTAGGAAAATATGCTTATGATATGAATATTATATAACTGAGACATACTTTAAGCAAGATGGCTCATGTGAGATATCATTGGAAAGGGTATGATTTACTGGATGTGATTATCCAATTTGTATGCCTGTATCAGTTCTGTATCTGAAGTTAGGAATATTGACTATGTATCTGTATTTCAACTATGCTACTTTGGGTGATGCCCACTGCTAACACTTCAGGTACAACAATGGAAAAGCCAGACAGGGCGGATGGCCCATCAGTGAGGACAACGGATTGTGAAATCTTGGCCTTCCTGCGGAATCTCCGTACTGCCACTGACTCATGGACGCTGTGATATTACAGAGTCAGAAGGTCTTCTCACCTGATACTAAACATTACCTGGGACTTCTGGTAACTTTCCCCTGGAAGGGAAGGGGGATCAAGTTTGGGAAACGAAGGATTCCCGCCTTATGTAAATCCTATTTAAGAATGGGGAGGAAGGCAAACGGGACCCCTCCTCTCCATGACCTGTCTGCCCAAGAAGAAAGACTGCTTTAAAGCCACCTGAAGGGAAGGCGGATGGGAGTCCAGACTGAGACAGGGATCCAGTCTGAAAAGAAATATAACTGGAACTCTGAACTACAGAAACTTTGCAATCTGCCTAAAATAACATTTAGGGTAAGAAATTACATTGTGTAACCTGTTTCTTAAGTATACTGAGCTTAGCTTGTGTACTTTGGTTTATTTGCTCAGTAATCTGCTTTGTTCTGTCAGTTACCTCTTATATTCATTTAAAATTCACCTTTTGTAGTTAATAAACTTATTTCTTGTTTATAATATAACCCAGTTTATGTAATTTCTAACTGCGGGGGGGGGGGGGGGCGGCAAGAAGTTGTGCATATCTCCTTCCATGGTGAGGGAGGGGGCGAATTTCATAAAACCTTTGGGTTTGTACCCCTTAAACGGAATGGGCACTAGAGTGCTGGGGGCGAGCCCCGAAGGCTGAATCTTCCCAGAGCGGATCTCTGTCTCTATGTGCAGTTGGGCGTGGCCCTGCCTCTGTGCTTGGCTGAAACAGGCTTGTGGGCCTACCCCAGCCAGGCCAGGTAAAGGGGACCCAGCGGCATCCCAGCACATAAGGTGACACCCCAAAAGGCCCAAACCCATCACACATGCCATGTAAAATATCATATGAAAGCTCATAATCTGCTGAAATCCACTGTTCTGTCCAAACCTGTATATCGTTAATGTGTATGAAGTTATGAGATTTTGCTGTATGTTGTTACTGAAATATGGTGTAAGTCTGAGACTCTCTACTGCTAGGTGGTGACCCACTCCCTGGGGAGTGTTATGTGACCATTAATCAGCAGGGGAATTATAAACAAGGAATTTACAATACTTGTAAGAGGGCTGCACAAGCATCACACAGTGGGGGACTGCTCAACTCTGTGACACAGCAAAGCCCGCCAGGACATGTCTGGGCTAGTGTTTTCCAGGCACATGAACTGAGGATATAAAATAGGGGACAGTGGCATCATTCTTTCACCTTTCTCCTCCCACACCTACACTGGAAGCAACAAGAATGCTGGGAAGACAAAGACTTCAACTGAGGAGATTGGTCCCAGGCTCAAGGGAGAAGCCTGTGTATTAAGAATTGTATCATCCAGTGTGGTGACAAAACTGCTTGATCCAAATATTGCCGAGTGTAATAAGGTTTCAGATATAGACTGAGTGCTTACCTTTTATTTTCTTTTGTAACTAGCTCTGACCTTTTGTGCCTACCACTTGTAATCACTTAAAATCTATCTTTCTGTAGTTAATAAATCTGTTTTATATTTTACCTAAAACGGTGTGTTTTGCTTCAAGTGCTTGGGAAATCTCAGCTCAGTTTACAAAGGCTAGTGTGTGTCCTCTCCACATTGAAGGAGGGGTGGACTGGGTATTAAACATACACAGGTCAGGTACAGTTCTGGGGTGCAAGGCTGGAGAGCTGGAGGGAATTGGCTGGTGGCTTTCTCTGTGTGACCCATGAGTGGCTCAGGGAGCATTCATGCAATCTACCTGGGTGTGGGACTCCACATGCTGATGGCTGAGTGATAACAGTGCCCAGAGGGGTTTGCTGCTTGTCACTAGCAAAGCATTGTGAGCGACAACCCAGGCTGGAGAGTTAAGGGGGCACAGCGGTATCCAAGTTCCAGGTTGTACCCCAGTGATCCCGTAGGGTTGCCAGGCATCCAGTTTTCGACCAGAATGCACAGTCGAAAAGGGACCCAGGAGGCTCCAGTCAGCACCAGTGACTGGGCCTCTAAAAGTCCAGTCCGTGGTGCAGTGGGGCTAAGGCAGGCTCCCTGCCTGCCCTGGCTCCACGCAGCTCCCCTAAGCAGCCAGCATATCCGGCTCCTAGGCACAGGAGCAGCCAGGGGGCTCTGCGTGCTGCCCCCGCCCTGAGCGCCAGCTCCACAGTTCCCATTGACCAGGAACCACTGCCAATGGGAGCTGTCGGGGTGCCCCCTGCAGCTGCGGGCAGCACATGAAGCCCCCTTGCCGCCTCTCCACCTAGAAGCTGGACATGCCGGCGGCTTCCAGGAGCCGCCTGAGGTAAGCGCCGCACCCCAAACCCCCTCCTGCACCCCAACCCCCTTCCTCAGGTCTGAACCCCCTCCCACACTCTAACTCCCTCCCAGAGCCCACATCCCACACCCCTTCCTGCACCACAAACCCTTCATCCCTGGCTCCACCTCAGAGCCTGCACCTCCAGTCGGAGCCCGCACCCCCTCCTGTACCCCAACCCCCTGCCCCAGACCTGAGCCCCCTCCTGAACCCCAAACCCCTCATCCCCGGCCCCACCTCAGATCCCACACCCCCAGCCGGAGCCCTCTCCCCTCCCACACCCCAACCCCCTGCCCGAGCCCAGTGAAAGTGAGGGAAAACGAGCCACCGAGGGAGGGGGAATGTAGTGAGCAGGGGGTGGGGCCTCGGGGAAGGGGCGGGGCAGGGAGCAGGGCCTTGGGGGAAGGAGCAGGGCTAGGGTGTTCGGTTTCATGTTTCCAAGAGTCGCCTAAGTTAAGCGCCGCCTGGCCGGAGCCCACACCCCGAACCCCCTCCTGCACCCCAACCCCCTGCCCCAGGTCGGAACCCCCTCCCACACTCTAACTCCCTCCCAGAGCCCACACCCCCTCCTGCACCCCAAACCCCTCATCCCCAGCCCCAGCTCAGAGCCTGCACCCCCGCTGGAGCCCTCACTCCCTCCCGCAGCCCAACCCCCTCCCCAGCCCAGTGAAAGTGAGGGTTGGGGGAAGGAGTGAGCAGGGGGCGGGGCCTCATAGAAGGGGAGGGGCATCAGGGCAGGGGGCGGGGCAAGGGTGTTCAGTTTTGTGCAATTAGAAAGCAGGCAACCCTATGATCCTATCACAGGGGGACCCAGTGTGGCTCCCTTCAGAGGGGCCGGGGGGTGGGGGAACCTGGGCATGGTGAGCTGCATCCTGCTTGTGCTGGGGCCCGGGCCTCTGGTGATGTCAGCGGGCTCTCCTGGGCTAGCCCACTGCACAGCAAGGATCTCCTGCCAGCCTGGGCTGGATGGTACCAAATCAGCCCCCTCCTCAGGAAGCAGTGGCGCCCGTGAACTCGTGGCCAGGGCACTCTGCTGGAGCTAACCGAGTGGCTCCCGGGGCCTGGGCTGCTGACGTGCTGTGATCCCTAGCGCCCTGAGCCACTGAGGGAGGAACAGCCATCAGGCAGAGCTGGCAGAGGAAAGCAGGAAGCCAGTGCCCAGCCCAGCCAGCCATGCCAAGCACAAGAGCAAGCGAGCTACCTGCCAGAGCTCCTGGACCCGCTGCTGTATCTCCTCCAGGCTGGTGCCTTGGAAGTGAAGGAAACCGTAGGCAGAGAGAGTCTGGCAGAGAGAGGGTGGCAGAGTGACAGAGCGACAGCAGCCGGTGGGGGGGTGCCCGCGTGCGTGACCGTGGCCATGCGTGAGAGTCTGCAAGGCCCGTCCTGCGACCGGCCTGTCCGGTGGGAAGCGGCTCCCTCATGGGAACAGGGCTGGGAGCTGGCACCAGCAACAAAGCCCTGAGACCCCTGGGGCCCTAGGTCCCGGCCAAGGAGCCAGACCGGCCTGGCTCAGCCCAAAGATGCTGAGACACAGCCTGAGCCCCTGCCCATGGGGCCAGTCCCTGCTGCCTGCGCTCCTGCCCCTATGACATGGGGTGCACACCTCAGGGGCTGCACTGGGCTCTGGCCCTGACCAAGTGGGGGAGGCCCCTGCCCATCGAGGTCCCTACTCAGGGACTGGGAGAACCAATGGACTGCCTGCATCTGGCCTTGCTGGGGCGTAGAGCTTCCGCACCAACGTCACTGGCTAGATCCACCGCAGCCCCCAACCTGCCGGGCCCCACGCCCCAACCCACGGCACCACCCCCAACCTGCCGGGCCCCACGCCCCAACCCCCGGCACCACCCCCAACCTGCCGGGCCCCACGCCCCAACCCTTGGCAGCACCTCCAACCTGCCGGGCCCCACGGCACCACCCCCAACCTGCCGGGCCCCACGCCCCAACCCCCGGCACCACCCCCAACCTGCCGGGCCCCACGCCCCAACCCCCGGCACCACCCCCAACCTGCCGGGCACCACCCCCAACCTGCAGGGCCCCACACCCCAACCCACGGCACCACCCCCAACCTGCCGGGCCCCACGCCCCAACCCTTGGCAGCACCTCCAACCTGCCGGGCCCCACGGCACCACCCCCAACCTGCTGGGCCCCACGCCCCAACCCACGGCACCACCCCCAACATGCCGGGCCCCATGCCCCAATCCACGGCACCACCCCCAACCTGCCGGGCCCCACGCCTCAACCCACGGCACCACCCCCAACCTGCCGGGCCCCACGCCCCAACTCACGGCACCACCCCCAACCTGCCGGGCCCCATGCCCCAATCAATGGTATCCCATCGCCCCATCACCACGGCACCCATCGCCAACCTGCCAGCCCCATGCCCCGACCAATTTCACCCATCCCCAACCTGCTGGACCCAACACCCCAATCCGAGGCACCATCTCCAATCTGCGGGGCCCCGATCCCCAACCAATGGCACTCATCCCCAGCCTGCTGGGCCCCACATCCCAACCCACGGCACCACCTGAAACCTGCTGGGCCCCGCACATCGACCAACGGCACCCATCCCCAACCTACAGCACCCATCCCCAACCTGCCGGCCCAACGCCCCAACCCACAGCACCCACCCCCAACCTGCCGGCCCAACGCCCCAACCCACAGCACCCACCCCCAACATGCTGGGCCCCACGCCCCAACCAATTTCACCCACCCCCAACATGCTGGGCCCAACACCCCAACGCATGGCACCACCCCCTATCTGTGGGGCCCCACGCCCCAACCAGTGGCACTCATCCCCTGCCTGCTGGGCCCCAGGTCCAAACCCCCGGCACCACCCAAAACCTGCCAGGCCCCACACCTCGACCAACGGCACCCACCCCCAATCTGCTACATGAAACACCCCCAACCCACAGCACCCCTAACCTGTGGTACCCCCAAACCACAGCACTCCCAATCTGCTCGGTCCCCATGGCCCACCTCTGAGCATTTCGAACCCTGGCACTCCCATATCGCAGGGCCCCACAGTGCAATCACTGGCTCCCTGTACCCCTTCCCCCCCAGAATGGCTATGCCCCCAGCATACACCCCCAACACAGCCCGTCCCACACCCCTGCCCCATCCCCAGAAGGTCTGTAGGCCTGGGCATGTTACCTGGGGTGGGAGGCTGCCCCCTTGCTTCTCCCAGGTGATGGTGGCAGTGGGGGAGCCAGCAGCCCTGCAGTACAGTCTCACTGTGCTGCCCTCCTGCACCTCTGTCCTCTCCGGGCTCACCTGTACCTGCAGCACGCTGGAACCTGCAAACAGCCAGCGGGTTAGAGCTGCGGGGGGTTCGGGGAGAGCCCTGGCTGGGTCACAGCAGGGCCAGCCTGGCAAGTGTGACGTAACCCATCTCCCACCCCACCCTTCCCCACGGCACCTCTCCACCCTTCGCAGCACAAGGGAATGGGGGACACTGCGTCCCACCCTGCAATCCTTCCACCACTCAGCCCACCCCTGAGCCTCACCGCATGCTGTCCACGGCACACGCTGACCGCCCGTCCCTGCCCCCACCGGACTCTGTCCACGGCACACGCTGACCGCCCGTCCCTGCCCCCACCGGACTCTGTCCACGGCACACGCTGACCGCCCGTCCCTGCCCCCACCGGACTCTGTCCACGGCACACGCTGACCGCCCGTCCCTGCCCCCACCGGACTCTGTCCATGGCACACGCTGACCGCCCGTCCCTGCCCCACCGGACTCTGTCCATGGCACACGCTGACCGCCCGTCCCTGCCCCCACCGGACTCTGTCCACGGCACAGGCTGACCGCCCGTCCCTGCCCCCACCGGACTCTGTCCACGGCACACGCTGACCGCCCGTCCCTGCCCCCACCGGACTCTGTCCATGGCACACGCTGACCGCCCGTCCCTGCCCCACCGGACTCTGTCCATGGCACACGCTGACTACCCCCTACCAGAAAGGTCCAACGTCCCTGCTCAAACCACTAGCCCATCCTGCATCCCTGCTCCCACTGCTGCTGCTCTAGTCCATGACAAGAGGCCAAAGTGTGTAGAACTTGGTGTGTGGAGTCAGCACCCAGTGCAGTCCCCGGACAGCGAGAGCAAGGGTTGCTTCTGGGGTCCTGCTGCTGCTCCTTTGGTCTGGGGACGCAGAGCTCCATGGAAGGGCTGGTCTCCCTGTACGACCCCTGGCTGGGGCAGGCTGGGTGAGATCTCTGGGTCAGGGCAGGCAGCACCCGCCACAGTGTACGTACCGTGCACTTGCAGGAAGGCCCGGGCCACGTGCTGCCCAGCACTGCTGCGCACACGGCAGAGATACTCCGCCTCGTCCGAGGGCTCCACAGCGGGGAAGCGCAGGGTCCCTCCCTGGATCACGGCTTTGCGGGACATGATGCCAGCTCGTCCTCCTGCAGTGAGCCAGACCAGGAGAGAGACAGCAGTTAATGCCCCCTCTCTCAGCCCCCCAGCCTTGCACAACCTGCCTCACCCCCACCCAGGGCCAGGGGCCCAGAGAGCAGCCGGGCTCACAGTCCGTGGCCGGCCTGGCACAGCACGGCCTGGTCACGCATGCCCCGGGGTTAGGGGCCTGGAGAACAGCCCCTGGCAGCCCATGCGGGGTACCCGGAGCCTGTCATTGCAACACAATGGGGTACATGTGAGCATGTCGCCCTCTAGTGGCCAGCCCCAGGCACTACCGCAGCCTGCTGTCTACCCAAAGCTGATGAAGGGTCTCCTCCGGCTCAGGTGCGAGGGGCTAGGACTCCCCGTCCCCTGTTCAAACCCCTCTGTCTCCTGCTGACGCAGCCTCAGGCCTGGGCAGCAGGCGAACCCCTGCGCAGGGCGGCTAGCCCACACCCCTACCCCTTCCGCTTAAGGTCCCGCCTCAGCCCTGAGCCCTCCCTCCCAGCCTCCCTGTGGCCGGAGGATCCCCCACTGGCTTCCGGGAGAGGGGGACTGAGGGTGGGGCCTCGGGGCGGAGCCACGGCCTGGGTTACGGGAGGCCTAGCATCTCCTGATACCTGCTGCCCATGGCCACAGGCCACAGTCAATGGGATCTAGTCTAGTGGTTTGCAGAGCGTCTCAGCTGCCTTGTCCCAGCCCTGGGCCTCCGAGTGGCCAGGCGAACATGGAACCCCGGCAGGCAGGAGGTATGGCCGGCACGGGGAAGTGCTGACAGCCCCATCCCCGCAGCTCCCACGGTGTTCCACGCCTGGCCAGAAGCGGGTCTGCTGCACCTACCGATCCACTCTACGGTGGGCGGGGGGCTCCCGGTGGCAATGCAGCGGAACTCAGCCGGCTGGCCTGGCTGGACCGTCAGCTGTGCTGGCTCGATGGTGGCCATGGGCAGGACAGCGGTGGCAGCTGCGGCAAGAAGTACAGCGGGTTAATCACTCTGTACTAGCAGGAAACTTGGAGAGCCCTGTGGCAGGGGCTGCAGGGTGCTCCAGTCTCCTAGACCTGCTGCCTACTCAGGGCACCCCAGGGCTGTATGGGCCCCAGGCCTGGCCTACCTGGGGCATCCCAGCTCTCATCTACAGTAACACTGGCCCCAGAAGACTGAGCAGAGGCCATGTCCTGGCCGGGCGGCCCCTGTTCTGCCCTGGAGAACAGTATATGGTCCATAATGGACCACAGCCAAGTGGGCAGTTTAGAGCAGGCCCCAGGTTGCTCTAACCAGCACCCAGGGCCAGGACTGAGAATTAGGGACCCAGAGCTGACTCCCTGAGAGTCTCCCTCAAATGCTGAGTACAGCCGAGAGCCTGGGTCTTGGCACCTGCAGTGACTCGGCTGGGATCCCCCAGTTTGTGACCAAATTGCTGCCCCTGGGGCCAGTGTGGGGAGCAGCTCGTAGGATGTTAAGGAAACAATCCTGAAGCCCCCCATGCATAGAATCATAGAATATCAGGGTTGGAAGGGACCTCAGGAGGTCATCTAGTCCAATCCCCTGCTCAAAGAAGGACTAATCCCCAATTTTTGCCCCAGATCCCTAAATGGCCCCCTCAAGGATTGAACTCACAACCCTGGGTTTAGCAGGCCAATGCTCAAACCACTGAGCTATCCCTCCCCCCCAAAAGGACAAAGGACAAGGCAGGAGGGGGTCTCTTCCTGGAGCCCAATGCAGGTGGGCCCAGGACAACCAACCCTGTCTGGCGTATCACCCACCTGTGCCTTGCGGTGCTGTACCACGGGCCAGTTTTCAGAGAGATGGGTCAGGATGCCACAGAAAGAAGGTGTTACTCTGAACACCAGGCAGGTCCCAGAGCCCCAAACACCCAACCTGCTCCGACACCTGCCCCTGCTGGCATTTGTTCCATCTCCAGCCCAGCGTCAGTCACAGGAGAAGAGGCCACTCAGGGACCTGCCCACCGTGACACATAGGAACCCAGTACACATCACTGACCTCTGGTGTCTAACCCCCTCTCCAGCCCTGATTACTGTGGCCAGAGGAACTGGGCTGTCCCAGGCATGGTGTCCTCAGGGCTGGATTAACCTTTTGAGGGCCCCGGCCCCATGCTCCACCCCGAGACCCCAACCCCTGCTCTGATCCGAGGTCCTGCCCCCCACTCAGCCTCTTCCCTGAGTCCCCGCCCACCACTCGCACGGTGGGGGGGTGCAGAGAGGCGCAAACAGCAGCTACGCCGCCCTTCCATGCTGCGGGGGACAGCGAGCCGCATAGGTGCCACCCTGAGCGGGAAGCCTCGGCACAGTGCTGGGCGTGCACAGCCAGGCCAACTTACAGGGTCGGTGGCCTTCCATGACTTCGATGGGTCCATAAAACATCTGAGTCTTAGAAGGGGCTGCAAAGAAATCAGGTTTCAGTTTCAACCCACAGGAACACGGAGCGCTGCGTGCGCGGCTCCATGCGGGGACCTGCCGGAGGGAGCATGGCAGCACCCAGCTCTGGGCCTGTTCCCCGACAACGCAGCAGTTGCTGTCTCAGCTCACAGACCACCACAGGGCAGCCTGAGGGCACCAGCCAGCAAGTCAGGTTTCTGTGTCCCGGTGTCTTGAATGGCTGCGCCAGGGAAGAGCCCTGGGACAGCTGACAGAAGAGGCTGCTCTGTGGTGGGTGGAGGCAGCTGGACCCTGAGCCCATGTGCCGCTGAGAGAGAAGCTGGAGGACTTGACACCAGCCACGTGGCCACAAGAAAGGAAAATGGCCCAGCACCATCTTCCCTTTCTTGGGAAGCGGCTTGGAAAGCAAAGAGCCATGTCCCCGTGCCTGTGAGGGCAGCGGGAATGAGGTCACTTCCTCCAGAGATTCCGCAGAAGGAAAGCCCCAGGGACAGCAAGAAAGAGAGGTGCAAAAAAAAATTCATTCCACCTCTGCCCCCAACACACTCTACGAAACAGGCTTCTTCTTCTTCCACAGGGCCCTGGATAGAGAAAAAACGAGGCGGTGTTTCTCTACCCCCACCCTTGCCGTGCTCAAGCACCTCCCGAATGTGAATGAATTTAGCTCCTCTCGGATGTAGGGAAGAATCATTTTCCTGATTTTCCCAAAAAGGGAAACCAAGGCACAAAGCTTCCATGACTTCCACAGGGTCACACACACCCTGTGGCGGAGTCAGAAAAAGAATGCAGATCTGCTGAGTCCCAGCCAGGTGCCCTAGCTACAAATCATCTTTCCTCGCTGTTCAGCCCTCCAGCAGTGACACTAAAGGAGCAGGGTCCAAAATCAGATTGACCACATAGAGAAGCCCATGCTTCCGACCCTGTGTTGCTTGGCCCGGACAGGACACGGCAGGAATTTTACACCTAGCTTCTCTTGCCCCCTATTTCTCTCATCTTGACAAAGAAACTGGCTTTCTTGATTTCTGGTTCCCATGCCGCAGCGGCAAGGGCGCTTAAACCCAAACTGGAGCAGCTTCCCTTTGACCCCCCGACCTCGTTTGATTAGGGTTCCACTTTGCTTTCACAACACCTAAGCTGGCCATAAACCCTGACCCTGCTCCTGTCAGAGATTCTGCGGGGTCGGCGGTTCCTGCTGAATGGCACCGCTCTGAATTAATCCACTAGCACGAGAGTTTGAGGAGGAGATCGGGGGGGAGGGGCATTAGCCCAAGTCAGGTGCAACTTTTCAATGGTCATGTCCCCCCATGCAGCTCTCCCCTCCGCCCAGAAGGAAGCTGCCTTTGTAAAGGCCAATGGTGGGCACCGGCCGGTGGGGAACGTCCCCATTAAAAACCCACCCAGTGAGGTCAGCGCCAGCAGATCCCACCGACCCCGGAACCAGAGAAGGACGGAATGGGGACTGACCGTGGGCACCACTCCTGCCAGGGAAAGTGCCACAGGGGGGGGGGGGACCACAGAGCAATGGTAGCACCCCCAGGGCAGAGTGGGGAGCCTGGCTAGCAGAAGGTTACATTTGGTGGCACTGTCCTGGGCAGAAGGTGGCCTCAGGACTCCGGATTGCAGGGGTGGCTCCTGGTAACTGGTGAGCACTGGACGCCAGCAGCCAGGCTCTCCCTAACTGCCTCCATCTGACTAACCCAGGCCAGGCTCTCCCTGAGGGCGCAATGGGGCGTGCGCACCTTGCACGTGCAGCGTGGCTGTGCCCTCGGCCATGTCCAACATGTTGGAGCCGGTACAGACGTAGATGCCGGCGTCCTCGGGCTGCACGTTGCGGATGGTGAGGATGCCGTTGAAGTCCATGGCGCGGCGCGGCAGTTTGCCATGGTTCTGGCGCGTCCAGACCAGCGTGTAGGCCGGAGACTGCGGGAGCAGAGGGTACATGGCCATGAGGAGGGCATGAGCCCACCCTCCCCCACCCCAGGGAGCTGGCGCTAGGTGGGCTCCTTGGGAGGCAACGTGGGGCCAATCCTCACCTAGCCAATAAACCTGCTCCCCTCCCTACACCCCTGCCAGGGCTAGGGCCACTGCAGGGGATGGCAGAGCACAGGAGTGGCACCCAGATACCATGGTGATGAACAAGTCACTGAAGAAGGCAGAGGCAGGGAAGGCTGCGTCCCCTAGGCTGCGCTCGGCAGCATCGGGAGGGTGGCTCCCTGCCTGGCTACTCAGGGACTGTCAGACCCCAGGCCCTGGTTAGCAAGTCACTCTGCTCCCTCCTGGGGAGGGACAAAGCGTGGGGAGAGCAGGTGTCAGTCCTCCCGCTGCGGGGAGCCTGGGCTCTGCCCTGCTGGCAGCACCTGAGAGTTGCGCCCGGTCAGACTCTCAGCTGGGGTGACTGGACCTCGTTTCACAGACTTCCCTGGCAACGTCCATTTATGCCGGCTGGGTGTAAGGGCTCCAGCGGGTGTGCCATGCCAGCTGCCCGTTATCCCAAATGTGGGCACAGGGCTTTGGCTGCGTTACCACGCGGCAGCTGTCAGCCGGCTGGGCACTCTGCTCTAAACTGCATGACTGTCTGCACTGCCCTCACAGCCCACGTATGCACCGTGCTCACCCTCAGCTTCACCCCGCGTTAAACAATGACAAGCGCCGTGCGGACCCCGCAGTCACAGGACCGCTAGCCGCTTGCCCGGCTCCCATTGACTTTCCAGCACAAGCTCTCTGGGGCGCCGGCTCTTTGCTAGATGGGCGTGCAATGCCTGGCACAACCGGCCTGATCCCTGGCCAGGGCCTCGCGGCGCCACTCCAGAAAAAACAGGTGTGTGGCCATTGTGGCCTTGTGTCTGTGCAGGGTCTGGGTGTCCAGGCGGCTGCAGGAGGCGCGTGGGTTCCTTGCCCGGGCCTGTGCTGTTTCTGGAGCAGCAGCCGTGCGAGTGAACAGCGCAGAGTTCGGTTTTCATTTCCCCAGCCCCGCTCAGCCCATCTCGCTGCCTCCCCCAGCCCCAGGCAGCTGCCCTGCCCTCACCTTGCTCTTGGCCGTACAGATGAAGGTGACGTCAGCTCCCGGCTTCACACTCTGGACCCTCTTCTCCTCCACGGTCACTGTGATGGGTTTGCTGGGGGCCTCTGCACCGACGGGGAGACATAAGACTCGTGCCCAGCACACCCTGCAGGCCATGGACAGCAGGACGGCAGCTCCAGGGCCCAGCCACCAGGGGCTAATGGTGCCCCAGGGCCAGGGCCAGGCAGGGCAAGGAGGCCAACAGGGAGCAGCGCTTGGGGTGGGAGGGTTGAGTTCAGGTTTTCTTGTCAGCTCTTCCTCTCTGAGGCTGCCTCATCCCAACCTAGGCCCTTCCCTCCTCCTGGGTCCCAGGCAAATCCTGCCCCCTCTTCGGGCCCCATGCCCATCCCTCCTCTTTGGCCCTGCCTGCCCCCGGGCCCCGTGGGCCATGCCTGCCCCCAGGCCCTGCCCATCCCCTGGTCCCTGCCCTCCTCCTGGGCCCTGCCCATCCCCTGGGCCCTGCCCGCCCCCTGATCCTCATGCAGATCCTGCCCAGCCTCGGGGCCTGAAGCCCTGCCTGCCTCCTGGGTGCTGTCTGCTCCCAGACCCCAGGCCCTGCCCATCCCATGGGCCCTGCCCCCCCGGCCCCCACACAGATCCTGCCCAGCCTCGGGAAGGCCCTATCCATTCCCCTGAGCCCAGGCAGACCCTGCTCCCCCCTGGACCCCAGGCCCTGGACCCCAGGCCCTGCCCACCCCTGGGCCTTGCCCATAGGAGCTCATCTTGTTGCCCAGGCGTGAGGGGCTGGTGGTGGATGGGGTCAGAGGCTCGGACCTCGATCCTGCCCTGGCTGCCTGCGTGGAGCAGTGCCATTTGCTCTGCCTCTATCCCACCGCCGCTGAGGGCAGGGCCACATGACAACGGCTCTGCCAGGGAAGGAGGGTGTCAGCTCCCAGCCGTGGCCCCACAGAGTGCACAGCCCGTGTGCCAGGCCCACCTGGTCTCAGCAGCGCCCTCCTGCTCTCCCACCCGCAGGCCAAGCCCGCAGCCGCTCACCCGTGACAATGATCTCCGCCCGACTGGCATTGCTGTGCTCCAGGCTGCGGCAGGTGCAGACGTACACACCGGCCTCCGAGGGGCGGATGCTGGGGAAGTGGAGCTCTTCACCTAGGGCCAGGCAAAGGACTCGTGAGACCCACACATGGCCCACCACGGGCAGAGCGTGTGCACAGAGGGGCCCTCTGGCAGGCAGGGAGAACATCCCCAGGCCTGGGGAGCTTGCAGGGAGACCCTGTCTCTGCCACCCCGCTGCTTATAGCCACTGGTCACAGCTCCCCAGCCATGGCCCAGCACCCCAGCTAGGGAGGGCTGGCCTGGGGCCACGTCTGGACGGAGAGCTCTGAGGAACACCTGAGATGCTCAGACTGGTGATTCGGGAGGTGGCACATGCGCCCGAGTCAGCGTGGGCCCCCGTGTGGTGCTAGGTCATTCCGTGGGGGGTGCTCTCCCCTGCAGATGTGCAGTTAGAGGAGCATCGATCCAAGCTCCTGACCTGCTCTGGCCTCGGGGGGCTGCATTTGCACCAGATTGGGGTGTCCTGATCCAACCCCTCCTGAACTCCCTGTTGTCTCCTCGCCTTTGGGCAGGCTGAATGACAGAATGGCTGGCCCCAGCCAGGTGTGTCCCTGAGTCTGTGGGACCCAGGGCTGGACCCCCATCCTGCCCTCGGTTCCCTACTGATTCAAACCTTCCACCATTGGCCTGGGCGTCTGCCAGCACCAGTACTAATCACAATAAACCTGCCATCAAACCCACTCCCCACAGCCACCAGGATGACCCTGCAGTGGCATGTGGATACCAGATTCTCCTTCCCCTCCTGTCCTACAGTTTTATAGCATTGCGGTGTGACTGTATAAAGAGCTACCCTGTCGCACCCCAGAGACAGCTGGATCCCAGTGCTAGGTGAGGGATCTCTGTATAAATGGATATATTGCCACACCCCAGAAGCAGCTGCATTTCAGGGCTGGTCTACACTTATAGAATCATAGAATCATAGAGCATCAGGGTTGGAAGGGACCTCAGGAGGTCATCTAGTCCAACCCCCTGCTCAAAGCAGGACCAATCTCCAATTTTTGCCCCAGATCTCTAAGTGGCCCCCTCAAGGATTGAACTCACAACCCTGGGTTTAGCAGGCCAATGCTCAAACCACTGAGCTATCCCTCCCCCCAACTTAGGTCGACATAGCTGCAGTGCTCGGGGGTGTGAAAATCCACACCTCTGAGCACTGTAGCTATGCTACCAACCCTGGTAGATGCAGCTAGGTCGACAGATGAACGCCTCCATCAGCCGTCGCTCAGGGAGCTCCCAAAGCAATGGTCAGACCCTTCCAGCTACATGACGGAGCTACACTGTGCCACCATAGCTCCCACAGTGCAGACACAGCCTCAGCGGAGGGGATGTGCCTGGTTCCTAACGTTCATTGTTCTCTCCACACCTGGCCACACCGTTACCTTGCCGTCGGCTCTGGGCAGTGCTGGGCACAGGGCGCCCATCCTCCCGCGACCAGGAGTAGTAGTAGGGCGGGCTGCCACTGGCCTGGCAGCGCAGAGTCACCTCACCACCCTGCGACACCGTGGTCTTTGACGGGTGGACTCGTACCACGAAAGGGGCTCGGTCTGTGGGGAGAGGAGAGCGGGAGCCGGTCATTCTGGGGATGCTGGGGCGATGCATCAGACCCACGGGGGTGGGTCAGCAATGGTGCTGTGGCCAGCTGCCCCCCCACATGGGAACTGCCTTGATGTGAGAGCAAAGGGACCACCCAGGGCTGTGGGGCGAGGGGCCATATCCATCCAAGCCCAGCTCTGCACCCACCAACAGGACCCCCCCAGGACTATGGGGCAAGGGGCCGTATCCACCCATGCCCTGCTGTACACCCACCAAGGGGGACCCCCCGGGGCTCTGGCGCAAGGGGCCGTATCCACCCGTTCCCTGCTCTGCACCCACCAACGGGGGCCCCCCAGGGCTCTGGGGTGAGGGGCCGTATTCACCTGTGCCCTGAGGGGCTCATCCCTCTACCAGCTCCTGGCCAGATCCCATCTCTCTGCTGACCGTTGCTGGTGGGGCAGAGGCAGGGATGAGGGGCTGGATGCTAGGAAGTCTGGCCCGTGGTCTGGGAGCTGTACCAGCATCAAGCAGTCACCTGCTCCCCTTGCAGCCACCTGAGCCCGGAGTCACAGCCCTCCAGGAGGGGGTGCTCCAAGCACCCTGTATTCACACTCCCCACATCACTGCGATGCGCCTTGGGAGGAATCATTAAAGTCCCCCTCCAGGCTAATGTCCTTGGGGAGCGTATGCACGAAGCGCACAGGAAGAGTTCACCCAACAACCGGGTGGGGTAACCCTGCTTCTCAGACACAGGACAGGCTGGCACCTCTGGCCTGTCCTGGGGCTGCTCCTTGGCAGCAATGGGGGTAGGAACAAATCAATCTGCAAACGGCAGCATGGAGCCTCTTTCCTTATGGGACTCCCCATCCCGACCTCACCGCTGGAGTAAACTTTCTCCACGGTGACCCTCAGCAGAGAGCATTTCAAAGGGGGCTGGACTGTGACAGTGAGCAGCAAAACCACCCCAGCCACCTCTCTCTCACCTGCAGGGCACTGTGACTGCAGGGGACAGCCGGACCTGAGGACTGCATCAGCCATACTGACGGGAGAGTGGTGCAGGTTTGACCTCCAGCCAAGCCTAGCTTGTTCAGTGGTAGCTGCTAGAAAGGGGTTTATATTTGTGTTTCTTGGACCCATTTCTAACTTTGATGCCTTACACTAGTACTCACCTGAAATCCGCCAGGCTGTAGTTAAATAAACTGGCTTGATTTTTAATCTAACCCAGTGCAGCACTGTGTTTAAACTGAGCTGTTGGTAACTCCAGTGAACGTAGAAAATTGCTGGCTACTGACCCTGGACAGGGTCAAGGGACCTTCAACATCTCAGCTTGCAGGCTGCTAGCCTTTGACCTTCTGCTGGCCCAAAAGCCAGGGCAGTGGGGACCCACTGGGACCCAGCCCTGCCGCCAACGCCTGGACCAGCACTTACCCACAGGCACACACTTCTGCCCCCGCACGCTGGGGTTCCCCACATAGCCTGGCGCACATCTGTGGGGAGCAGGAGAGACAGGTGAAGGGGGCACTGGCTCCCAGGGGAAAACAATTATCGGGGGGGAGGGGGAGTGGCACACAAAGCCTAGGGCTGCCAACTTTCTATTGGCACAAAACCGAACACCCTAGCCCCGCCCCTTCCTGAGGCCCACCCCCTGCACACTACATTCCCCCTCCCTCAGTGTCTCGCTCTCCCCCACCCTCACTCACTTTCACTGGGGCTGGGGCAGCAAGTTGGGGTACGGGAGGGAGTTGGGGCTCGGGGTTGGGGCGTGGGCTTACCTTGGGTGGCTCCCGGTCAGCGGCGCAGCAGGGCTAAGGCAGGCTGCCCGCCTCTCCTGGCTCCGTGCTGCGCCCCAGAAGTGGCCAGCGGGTCTGGCTCCTACGTGGGGGCGCGGGCAGGAGGCTCTGCGGCATGTGCTGCTCTCAGCTGCAGGCACTGACAACCCCCCAGCCCCACTGTGGAGCCAGTGCTCGGGGCGGGGGCAGCGCGGAGCACTGTGGCCCACCCCGCCTAGGAGCTGGACCTGCTGGTCACTTCTGGAAGCAGTGCAGTGCCCCACGACAGATAGGGCTAGCCAGCCTTAGAGCCGCACCGCCGACCAGACTTTTATCGGTCCGGTTGGCGGTGCTGACTGGAGCCGCCAGGGTCCCTTCTCGACTGGGCGTTCCGGTCGAAAAACGGACACCTTTGGGAACTCCCTAACAAAGCCTTCTGTCCGCTGTGCCTTGGAGCTGCAGGCTGGGCCTGAGGAGCGTGGGGAAGCAGTTATTGCCCCAGTGTACACAGCCCCCGGGGTCCAGGTGCAATGAGGCCAGACTCCATGGGGTAAGCCCCGACCCATGGCAGCTGGGAGTCCAGGGGACAATAGAGTTGTCACCTTTCTAAGGGCTGGAAAGGAGACCCGGAGGCCCTGTCCTGCCTCTTCCTTTGAGGTCCTGCCCCCTACTCTGCTTCCTCCCCAAAGCCCCACCCCTTCTCCATGTCCTCCCCCAAGTACCCTTCTGCTCCACCTCTTCCCCCAAGGCCCCGCCCCTGCTCTGCCTCTTCCCCACTCATCCCAGACTTTAAAACATGGACAATGTAGGGGGGCTTGTCAAATGACACCAGGACACACAAGCCAAAACCCAGACTGTCTGGGGGAAAGCTGGCCGGGTGGCAGCCCTAGGGGAAAGACTTACTGCTCGCAGTACTGGCCGGTGTAGCCGGGATCGCAGGCGGAGCAGCGATAGCCGCCCGCCCCCAGGCTCTCACACGTCCGCGAGAACCTGCAGGGAGAGAGCGAACTGAGCGCCCGGTCAGGAACAGCGCCCCCACCCACCAGTGAACAGCGCCCCCTGCCTCCGCCACCCCGGAACCACGGCAGGAACAGAACCCCACCCCGGCTCAGCCATCCCGGGAACAGCGCCCCCTGCCTCCGCCACCCCGGAACCACGGCAGGAACAGAACCCCACCCCGGCTCAGCCATCCCGGGAACAGCGCCCCCTGCCTCCGCCACCCCGGAACCACGGCAGGAACAGAACCCCACCCCGGCTCAGCCATCCCGGGAACAGCGCCCCCTGCCTCCGCCACCCCGGAACCACGGCAGGAACAGAACCCCACCCCGGCTCAGCCATCCCGGGAACAGCGCCCCCTGCCTCCGCCACCCCGGAACCACGGCAGGAACAGAACCCCACCCCTGCTCAGCCATCCCGGGAACAGCGCCCCCTGCCTCCGCCACCCCGGAACCACGGCAGGAACAGAACCCCACCCCGGCTCAGCCATCCCGGGAACAGCGCCCCCTGCCTGCGCCACCCCGGAACCACGGCAGGAACAGAACCCCACCCCGGCTCAGCCATCCCGGGAACAGCGCCCCCTGCCTCCGCCACCCCGGAACCACGGCAGGAACAGAACCCCACCCCTGCTCAGCCATCCCGGGAACAGCGCCCCCTGCCTGCGCCACCCCGGAACCACGGCAGGAACAGAACCCCACCCCGGCTCAGCCATCCCGGGAACAGCGCCCCCTGCCTCCGCCACCCCGGAACCACGGCAGGAACAGAACCCCACCCCGGCTCAGCCATCCCGGGAACAGCGCCCCCTGCCTCCGCCACCCCGGAACCACGGCAGGAACAGAACCCCACCCCGGCTCAGCCATCCCGGGAACAGCGCCCCCTGCCTGTGCCACCCCGGAACCACGGCAGGAACAGAACCCCACCCCTGCTCAGCCATCCCGGGAACAGCGCCCCCTGCCTGCGCCACCCCGGAACCACGGCAGGAACAGAACCCCACCCCGGCTCAGCCATCCCGGGAACAGCGCCCCCTGCCTGCGCCACCCCGGAACCACGGCAGGAACAGAACCCCACCCCGGCTCAGCCATCCCGGGAACAGCGCCCCCTGCCTGCGCCACCCCGGAACCACGGCAGGAACAGAACCCCACCCCGGCTCAGCCATCCCGGGAACAGCGCCCCCTGCCTCCGCCACCCCGGAACCACGGCAGGAACAGAACCCCACCCCGGCTCAGCCATCCCGGGAACAGCGCCCCCTGCCTCCGCCACCCCGGAACCACGGCAGGAACAGAACCCCACCCCGGCTCAGCCATCCCGGGAACAGCGCCCCCTGCCTCCGCCACCCCGGAACCACGGCAGGAACAGAACCCCACCCCTGCTCAGCCATCCCGGGAACAGCGCCCCCTGCCTCCGCCACCCCGGAACCACGGCAGGAACAGAACCCCACCCCGGCTCAGCCATCCCGGGAACAGCGCCCCCTGCCTGCGCCACCCCGGAACCACGGCAGGAACAGAACCCCACCCCGGCTCAGCCATCCCGGGAACAGCGCCCCCTGCCTCCGCCACCCCGGAACCACGGCAGGAACAGAACCCCACCCCTGCTCAGCCATCCCGGGAACAGCGCCCCCTGCCTGCGCCACCCCGGAACCACGGCAGGAACAGAACCCCACCCCGGCTCAGCCATCCCGGGAACAGCGCCCCCTGCCTCCGCCACCCCGGAACCACGGCAGGAACAGAACCCCACCCCGGCTCAGCCATCCCGGGAACAGCGCCCCCTGCCTCCGCCACCCCGGAACCACGGCAGGAACAGAACCCCACCCCGGCTCAGCCATCCCGGGAACAGCGCCCCCTGCCTGTGCCACCCCGGAACCACGGCAGGAACAGAACCCCACCCCTGCTCAGCCATCCCGGGAACAGCGCCCCCTGCCTGCGCCACCCCGGAACCACGGCAGGAACAGAACCCCACCCCGGCTCAGCCATCCCGGGAACAGCGCCCCCTGCCTGCGCCACCCCGGAACCACGGCAGGAACAGAACCCCACCCCGGCTCAGCCATCCCGGGAACAGCGCCCCCTGCCTGCGCCACCCCGGAACCACGGCAGGAACAGAACCCCACCCCGGCTCAGCCATCCCGGGAACAGCGCCCCCTGCCTCCGCCACCCCGGAACCACGGCAGGAACAGAACCCCACCCCGGCTCAGCCATCCCGGGAACAGCGCCCCCTGCCTCCGCCACCCCGGAACCACGGCAGGAACAGAACCCCACCCCGGCTCAGCCATCCCGGGAACAGCGCCCCCTGCCTCCGCCACCCCGGAACCACGGCAGGAACAGAACCCCACCCCGGCTCAGCCATCCCGGGAACAGCGCCCCCTGCCTCCGCCACCCCGGAACCACGACAGGAACAGAACCCCACCCCGGCTCAGCCATCCCGGGAACAGCGCCCCCTGCCTCCGCCACCCCGGAACCACGGCAGGAACAGAACCCCACCCCGGCTCAGCCATCCCGGGAACAGCGCCCCCTGCCTCCGCCACCCCGGAACCACGGCAGGAACAGAACCCCACCCCGGCTCAGCCATCCCGGGAACAGCGCCCCCTGCCTCCGCCACCCCGGAACCACGGCAGGAACAGAACCCCACCCCGGCTCAGCCATCCCGGGAACAGCGCCCCCTGCCTCCGCCACCCCGGAACCACGGCAGGAACAGAACCCCACCCCGGCTCAGCCATCCCGGGAACAGCGCCCCCTGCCTCCGCCACCCCGGAACCACGGCAGGAACAGAACCCCACCCCGGCTCAGCCATCCCGGGAACAGCGCCCCCTGCCTCCGCCACCCCGGAACCACGGCAGGAACAGAACCCCACCCCGGCTCAGCCATCCCGGGAACAGCGCCCCCTGCCTCCGCCACCCCGGAACCACGGCAGGAACAGAACCCCACCCCTGCTCAGCCATCCTGGGAACAGCGCCCCCTGCCTCCGCCACCCCGGAACCACGGCAGGAACAGAACCCCACCCCGGCTCAGCCATCCCGGGGACAGCATCTGCTGCCCCCACTCAGCTGCCCCAGGAACAGAGCCCTCTGCCCCCACTCAGCCGCTCCGGGAACAGTGCCTCCTGCCCCCTGCCCTGCCGCCCCAGGAAGAGCGGTCCTGTCCCCGATGTATACCCCCCGAGTTATTAGACACACAAGGTTGAGCAAACCACAGAGCCCTCAGGATCACCCCGAAGGCAGGTTCTCAGGGGACCTGCCAGGAAACTCTGGCTGGCAGCAGTGGTGGGGCTGGTGCTGAGATGCCGACAGACCTTGGCTGGCAATAGGGTGGCCAGAACTTGGGGCCTCCTCCATAAATCCTCACTCCACCTCCACCCCGAGGTTAACACTCAGAGATGGAGATGCCACGTGGGAGGTGGTGAGCTCAGTCATGTTAACCCCATGTGTGCCATGGGTTGCTACACTCTAACCCCCAACCCCACCCGCTGGTGTCAGCTACTCACTGGTTCTCAGGTTCGGAAAGTGGGCAGGCGCAAGGCTGGCAGTCCTCGGGGGTCCCGGCGGTGGCGTCACCGTAGTAGCCAGGGGCACACTGCTCGCAGAACTCCCCGGCCGCGTTGTGTAAGCAGTTCTGGGGAGAGGAACAGAGCTCACACACCCAGCCGATGGGAGAGGAGCGACTGCAGCGAGGGGCTTGCCCTGGGGCAGAGTCCTCCTCCAGGGTGGGGCAGGAGGCAGGGTATAGATGGGGTCCCTTGCCGAGTCACAGAGTGTGGGCCCAGGAAGCCAGGGGCTCTGGCCCAGCGCAAGCAGGTTCAGGGGGACCAGAGGGAGTCTCAGCCCTTCTCTCAGCCCACGTTGGGGCATCCACCTGGCCTGGGGCAGTGGCGAGGGGGACTCCAGAAGACATAGGAGTGTCTGGTTCAGCGAGGCAGGGTGGAAAGGCTGCTCCAGCCGGTGGGGAGGTACAGTGTACACCACACTGGTCACTCACCGAGCAGGCCCCCGTCTCCGGGTGACAGGAGTCCGAGTGGCCATTGCACTCACACAGCTCGCAGTGCCCCAGGTACAGGCCACCCCCGGTGCGAGTGTAGCCAGCAGCACAGTCCTGCAGGGAAGAGACACAGCGTCACCCTGCAGTACAACCGGCCGGGGCCTCGCCCCCAGAGCGGGCACAGCTGCCAGGCCCCAAGCCAAGGGATGTGGGTCAGCAAGGGGCCACCTCACCTGGCAGGAGAGGCCCCGGTACCCAGGCGGGCAGCGGCACTCCTCCACCTCCAGCGCCCGCGGCAGGCTGCTGTAGGTGGGCACAGCGGTCTCCATGCTGACGCCAGCAATGCTGGCCGACACCATGTCGGTGGAATAGGTGGCACGGATGAGGATCTCGTCCAGGTCGGCCAGCGCCATCATCAAGTGCTCCCGGGTGGCATGCTGCCCGTCGGGACGCTTCCAGTATTGCTGTGGGGGAGAGGGGCAGAGTCACGCCTGGCTGGAAGCCCACCGAGCTCTGAGGCAAGGACAGCGGGGCTGCCCTGCAGGGAAGCCCATGTGCTCGCACCCTGGACCTTGGCTCAGCCAGGCTGCCCTGGATTCATGCAGCAGGGGCTGGAGGGGGCTCTGGGGCGGCGACTCCGCCATGGCACGAATGGGGACTAAACCCAGCTCAGACGAGAGCTCAACCCCGTGGAGCCAGAGGGCAGCCCAGCCCCTTGGGACATGCCCCCTCCTGGCACAGGTGGGTGAGTTGGCTTGACATGGGGGCTCCAGTGGCTTCAGTTCAGGGGAGGCCAGGAGCCCCACTGCACCTTCCCCACGCCCTTGTGGGGAGCTCAGACTGGAGAGGAGGGGGCAGGGGGACCATGTCGGGAGGCGGGGGTGTAAGATGGTGGTACATTCCAGTGGGGCAAGCTCAAGGGTGGTATGGTGCTAGTGAGGAGAAGATGGGGGTGGGGACAAGGCAAGGGTGGGGTGAGGATGAGGTGGGGGCAGGGGCAGTACAATGCCGGAGAGGCAGGGTGGGGGTGGAGATGAGGCAGGGGCGGCCCATGCTGGTGAGGCGAGGGCGAGGAAGGGCTGAGCAGGGGTGGTCAGAGATGGGGGCAGGGGCGGAGGCGGGGTGAGGGCAGGGCTGAGGTGGGGCCGAGGCAGGTGCTGAGTGGGGGTGGGACAGTAGTACCTTGCCAGCCAGGCGGGGCTGGAGGGGGGAGGAGGAAGTACCATATTGGAGGGGGTGGGGTGGGGGTGGTACCACACCCGTGAGGTGGGGGCTGGGTGGGGGTGGTACGATGCCGGTGAGGCGGGGGCAGGGCAGGGGCGGTACCACCTGGCAAGGTGGGAGTGGGGGCAGTACCTGGCAAGGCAGGTACCCTGGCGGGGGGGCCGGGGCTGTACCGCGTGGGCGAGGCGGAGACGGGGAGGCGGCCGGGGAGGGGGCTGGGGCAGTACCACGCCGGCAAGGCGGGGCAGGGGAGGCGGCCGGGGAGGGGCCGGGGCTGTACCGCGTGGGCGAGGCGGGGCCGGGGAGGGGGCCGGGGCTGTACCGCGTGGGCGAGGCAGGGCCGGGGAGGGGGCCGGGGCTGTACCGTGTGGGTGAGGCGGGGCCGGGGAGGGGGCTGGGGAGGTACCGTGCCGGCGAGGCGGGGCCGGGGAGGGGGCCGGGGCGGTACCGCGTGGGCGAGGCGGGGCCGGGGAGGGGGCCGGGGCGGTACCGCGTGGGCGAGGCGGGGCCGGGGAGGGGGCCGGGGCGGTACCGCGTGGGCGAGGCGGGGCCGGGGAGGGGGCCGGGGCGGTACCGTGCCGACGAGGCGGGGCTGGGGAGGGGGCCGGGGCGGTACCATGTGGGTGAGGCGGGGCAGGGGAGGGGGCCGGGGCTGTACCGCGTGGGTGAGGCGGGGCCGGGGAGGGGGCCGGGGCGGTACCGCGTGGGTGAGGCGGGGCCGGGGAGGGGGCTGGGGAGGTACCGTGCCGGCGAGGCGGGGCCGGGGAGGGGGCCGGGGCGGTACCGCGTGGGCGAGGCGGGGCCGGGGAGGGGGCCGGGGCGGTACCGCGTGGGCGAGGCGGGGCCGGGGAGGGGGCCGGGGCGGTACCGCGTGGGCGAGGCGGGGCCGGGGAGGGGGCCGGGGCGGTACCGCGTGGGCGAGGCGGGGCCGGGGAGGGGGCCGGGGCGGTACCGTGCCGACGAGGCGGGGCCGGGGAGGGGGCCGGGGCGGTACCATGTGGGTGAGGCGGGGCAGGGGAGGGGGCCGGGGCTGTACCGCGTGGGTGAGGCGGGGCCGGGGAGGGGGCCGGGGCGGTACCGCGTGGGCGAGGTGGGGCTGGGGAGGGGGCCGGGGCAGTACCGTGCAGGCGAGGCGGGGCCGGGGAGGGGGCCGGGGCGGTACCGTGCCGGCGAGGCGGGGCCGGGGAGGGGGCCGGGGCGGTACCGCGTGGGCGAGGCGGGGCCGGGGAGGGGGCCGGGCCGGTACCGCGTGGGCGAGGCGGGGCCGGGGAGGGGGCCGGGGCGGTACCGTGCAGGCGAGGCGGGGCCGGGGAGGGGGCTGGGGCGGTACCGTGCCGGCAAGGCGGGGCCGGGGAGGGGGCCGGGGCGGTACCGCGTGGGCGAGGCGGGGCCGGGGAGGGGGCCAGGGCGGTACCGTGCCGGCGAGGCGGGGCCGGGGAGGGGGCTGGGGCGGTACCGTGCCGACGAGGCGGGGCCGGGGAGGGGGCCGGGGCGGTACCGCGTGGGTGAGGCGGGGCCGGGGAGGGGGCCGGGGCGGTACCGTGCCGGCGAGGCGGGGCCGGGGAGGGGGCCGGGGCGGTACCGTGCCGGCGAGGCGGGGCCGGGGAGGGGGCCGGGGCGGTACCGCGTGGGCGAGGCGGGGCCGGGGAGGGGGCCGGGCCGGTACCGCGTGGGCGAGGCGGGGCCGGGGAGGGGGCTGGGGCGGTACCGTGCCGACGAGGCGGGGCCGGGGAGGGGGCCGGGGCGGTACCGCGTGGGCGAGGCGGGGCCGGGGAGGGGGCCGGGGCGGTACCGTGCCGGCGAGGCGGGGCCGGGGAGGGGGCCGGGGCAGTACCGTGCAGGCGAGGTGGGGCCGGGGAGGGGGCCGGGGCGGTACCGTGCCGGCGAGGCGGGGCCGGGGAGGGGGCCGGGGCGGTACCGCGTGGGCGAGGCGGGGCCGGGGAGGGGGCCGGGCCGGTACCGCGTGGGCGAGGCGGGGCCGGGGAGGGGGCCGGGGCGGTACCGTGCAGGCGAGGCGGGGCCGGGGAGGGGGCTGGGGCGGTACCGTGCCGGCGAGGCGGGGCCGGGGAGGGGGCCGGGGCGGTACCGCGTGGGCGAGGCGGGGCCGGGGAGGGGGCCAGGGCGGTACCGTGCCGGCGAGGCGGGGCAGGGGAGGGGGCTGGGGCGGTACCGTGCCGACGAGGCGGGGCCGGGGAGGGGGCCGGGGCGGTACCGCGTGGGCGAGGCGGGGCCGGGGAGGGGGCCGGGGCGGTACCGTGCCGGCGAGGCGGGGCCGGGGAGGGGGCCGGGGCGGTACCCTGTGAGCCGCGCTCTCACCTCCCGGAGGACGATCTCGAAGCTCTGTCGGTCACGTGGCAGCAGCTCAGGCTGGTAGGCCACCAGCGTGATGTCGTTGCCCTGCACAGACAGCAAGGGGAAGCGGCTGGTCAGACCCCGGGCTCGGCTCTGCACACCCTCATCCAGGTTGGCAGGGCGCCCCCTGCACACGCCATGCCAGCCCGTCCTGGACCTGTTCTGACCCTCTCCCTCCATCAGACGCCACCTGCCTTCCACTCACCTACAGGGCCCTTGTGCTGTGAGCACTCCCCCCAGTCCCCTGGCAGGTGCTGGCCTCTTCTCGCCCAGCCTGCTTGGACACTCCCCCATGTAGCCCCCTCCCTGCGGGGGGAGATTTCAAGGGCCCGTCTCTGTGGCTGCCCCTCTCTAAAGCACTCCCCTTAGAGTAGTTTCATCTAGCCCACCTTTCCCTCGTTTGCTTATGAGCCTGTCATGTGGGACTGTGCCAGATCCCTTTGTGAAACAGAGACATGCCACACCTACAGCTTCTCCCATCCACTAGGCCAGTGCCCATCAGAAGGAAATTAGACGCTTTGCCATGATTTGTTCTTGACAGGTCCATGCTGGCTGCTCCTTATCGCCTTGCTGTCCTCGAGGTGCTTACAGACTGATTTTGAATCATTTGTTTCAGTATCTCTCCGGGTATTGAAGTTAGGCTTTCTGGGCTGTAATTGCCCAGGTCCTTTCTGTTCCCCTTTTCAAAGGTGGGTACGAGGCTACGCATCTCCAGTCCTCTGAGACCTCACCCGTCCTTGGGGAGTTCTCCAAGATGGTCACTAACGGGTTCCCAGCTGGCTTCAGCTAGTTCCCTATGTGCCCGAGAGTGCACTTTACCAGGCCCTGCTCACTTCAATACACCGAACCCATCAAACTCCTTACCCTGACCTTTCCCTGTTCTGGCATGTATTCCCTGCCCTCCCTCCCAGCCCCCCTTCTCCCAGCTCTCTGCATGCCCCTCAATCCCAGCCCCCTGCTATTCCAGCCCTGGCCCCAGACACCCTGTCACCCAGACAACCCCCTTCCCATCCCGGAGAGCCCTGGTGCCCCACAGGCCCCCCACTGTCCTGTCCCAGCCAGGCCCCCATCCCATCCTGGACAGCCCCCTTACCCCCAACCCCATCCCAGGCAGCCCCCTTCCCATTCCAGAGAGCCCTGGTGCCCCACAGGCCCCCCACTGTCCTGTTCCAGGCACCCCCCCATCCCAGGCAGCCCCCTTACCGTGATCTGCACGTCGGCGTCAGGCAGCGGGGCACTCCTCCCCCCTGAGTTGTAGGAGAGGGTGTAGCGCAGCCGCCCACCATAGGAGCCGACCTGAGAAAGCAAGGAACAGCGTAGGCTGAGCACCTCAGCTCTGGCTCTGTGGCGCCCTGGCCTGGCCAAGGGTCCCTCAAGTGAGTCTGCCCGGGGCTGGTTTGGTCAGTCCATGAGGGGGGCACTAGGGGCGGGGACAGGGCAGGGGGAAGGATCAAAAACCTGCCCGATAGCGATCGACCCAGGGAGCTCCATCTCCTTAGCCTGACAGAGATGGCTCAGAGGGCCTTGACCCCAGTCTGTAAAGACCTGTGTGGGGAACAAAGATTTACTAACGGGCCCATCAGTCCAGCAGCGACGGGTTGAACCACGGGCACAAGGAGTGCATGTGTGAGGGTAATTAACCCTCAGAACCATTTCCCAGTGGATTCTCCAGCTCTGACCATCTGAAATCCAGCCTGGCTGTTTCTCTAACAGACCTGCTCTAGGAATTCCTGTGGGGCAGGTCTTTGGCCTGTGCTATCCAGGGGGTCAGGCGAGATCATGGGTTCCCAAACTGTGGGATGCACCCAAAGGTGGGCCAGGACACAGTCCCAGGTGCTCCACTGATGCATCATGGGCAGAGCTTGGGGGGCACTGCCCCCCCCAAAATGTATACGTTGATAGTGGGGGGCACAATTTAAAGGTTCAGCTGCCCCCTGAACAGCTCGAGTCACACCCTCCCCAGCAGGTCCTCTCTCACACACAGGTCACCCAGTGCCACCATGTCTGACTGGGAAGTGGACAGCAACGAGGAGTCGTGCGCCTGGAGCTGGCTGTTAGCCCCCCACCACTGGCAGAGTGGTGCCCAGCAATGGCCCTGCCCAGGGCCGGAGGGGCACAGTGCCTCTGGCAGGTGGCAGAGAGAGAAGTGGAGCTGCTAAGTAGAGGGTGAGGAGAAGGGCTGGCCCTGAGAGGTGGCAGCTCCCAGAGGCTGGAGGGTTCCCAGCCATTCCCGCCCCAAGCCACTGCACCCCGCAATCCAAGGCAGCCGGGCCCCCTGGAGTCTCAGCCCCGCAGCGACTGGGGCTTGGCCGTGCTGCTCCGTTTCCACCTTGACGAGACATGATTGGGACCATCACAGTAGCAGGCACATGGTTTATATACAGGGTTGGAGTTCATAAGTCTAAAATCATCCAGGTGACTATTTTTCCTCCCAAAGTGCTAACGGTGGCTGCATGGGGGGCCTGAGGGCAGAGTTTGGAACTCCCTGGGCTAGATGATCACAATGGTCCCTCCTGGCCTCCGAGTCGATGAAATGAAGGGGACTTCTTGGAGATCTACAGCTCTGGAGAGTGCGACGCTCGTCCTTGGAGCCCTCAAGGCAAAGCCCAGTGCCCCCAAAGGCCCTCGCTCTCCAGAGGAGGCCAGGCCCTTCCCTGGGACTACAGGCTCCGGCAGGCAGGGCCTGTGCAGAACAGACCCAGCGAAGGCACAGAACCCGGGTAGGGAACAGCACCGGGTAACAAGGCAGGGGGCTCCCCAGGGCCATTTTGCCATGGGCATCGGAGCAGGCTGCAACAGGAACTCTGCTCAGCCACACAACCCAGCGCTCGAGGACAAGGGATTAGCCGAACCCCAGATCCCAGCACCCCCATTCTGGACCTAGATCAAAGTAGCAGCTGCCAGCAGTGCTTCCCCTCCCCAGAAGTTACCTTGTCCCCTAGGAAGGCGCCGGGAAGCTGCCAGTAGAAAACACTTTCAGGAAGCAGAGAGAAACCCTTGGAGATGAGAGAATACTGGGAGAGGAGAGAGATGGGCACATGGCACCGTGTCACAGAGAGGCACAGCTGAGTGTCCCCGCCTGGCTGGCTGCAGGAGAGCAGAGGGGGAGCCACACAAAGCACGGGCACGGCACTGAAACTCCTGTGCCACAGGGAAATGGCACCACAAGCCATGCCCCCGCGGGAAGGGCCACGGGTGAGACAGGAGCGTTGTGCCAGTTCCCAGGCGTCCTGGGGGTGACAGCCCTCACTCCTGCTCTGCGTCACTCATTCTAATCCATGCCCAGGCTGCGAGGCAGTGGTGCCCATGGGCAGGGGCACAACCCTTGCATTGCAGCCCTGCTGATGCCCTTCCATCCCACCTGCAGTGCCCACTGCTGGCTTCCCGACTGCAGACTAACAATGGGGGAGAAGGGGCCACTAGGACCTAGGACGAGACCCACTGGAGTTATCACACTTGTGAGCCAAGCTAAGATTGTACCCAAGGCTCCAGCTGTGCCAGGCTGGAGCACATCCATGCCCCTGCTTCCTGCACCTGTCATGAAGTGGTACCTTGAGGCACGGCAGGAGAGCTGGAGCCAGCAGTGGCCTGTTGCAAGGGGCTGTTTTCCCAGATGGGTGGAATTTCCTGTTCATCAGGAAAGAATGCAGCCTGGTTGGGCTGCAGGCCGGAGCGATGCTCAGCTGCGGGCACAGGCAGCCTCACAGCAGGAGACATGCTGGCAGTCTGCGCGGGAGAGCTCCTGTTGGTCACTGTGGGGGCAAGGTGACCCTGGAGGAAATGCTGGGGGGCTGGAGAGAGGCTGAAGTCCCCCCAGGGGTCCCCCGGGAGAGGGCCAGGGGAACGGCCCATCCCCTCCTAGAGCAGGATAACTAGGGGAACACAGACGGGAAACCCTGTCCCCCACTGTCTGTCTGCAGTCGGCCAGTGGGGAGCAGCACGGAGACTCGTTAGGGACGGTTGCAGCCACCCACACACACACAGGCAAATGCAGGCAGAGTTAAAGGACTTCAACAGCAAACCACACAATTCCCGATGGCACCTCCACCTCCACCTCCCCGAGCCAGGCAGGCTCCGTCGTCCCCGAGCGGGACAGATTCCCAGGGCACAACAATGGGCAGGAAGGCGCATGCACAGGGTGGGTCAACGGGGTGCAAGTGCTGGGCTTTCACTATCTACATCAGCTCTGAATCCAGACCTCAGGCTCCACAGCCGTGGTGCTCCAGCCCAGGCCTGGGCATGCTAGTATGCAAGGTCTCTGCTTAGCTGGGAAGGGCTGGCCAGGGGATACCAGGGGAGCTGCCATGTTGTAGTACCCAGGCAAACGAAGCCAGAATCTGCTCTCGTTCCCAAGTGCTTTCACCCCAGCATAGCCTCACTGGGGCAAATGAGATCAGCATCTGGCCCGCGGTACCCTGGACAGACGGCTGCCTTGCGAACAGGGCCCAGGGAGCGCTACTGCAGGAACCAGATGCAATTCCCCGGGACATGCAGTGCCACCCCCGGCATTGTGCATCCCATGGGGACAGCGGGGCCATTTTACTCCCTCTCAGAGAGCCAAATCCCTCAGCCATGTAGAGCCCCACCCAGGCCATGTAGGTGGGCAAACCCTGGCCTCCGGTACCTTCTCAGCCACAGCAGCAAGCCTGTGGCCCTGGGAGAGGAGGTTGCTGGACTCCTGGGAGCGAGGTCCGAGCAATGCTTCCCGCTGGGGCTTTAGCAACACAAGAGACCAAGGGAGGGCTCAGTCCACGGAGGCAGTGTCTGGGGGCAA
Organism: Caretta caretta; assembly: GCF_965140235.1. Taxonomy (NCBI): domain Eukaryota; kingdom Metazoa; phylum Chordata; order Testudines; family Cheloniidae; genus Caretta; species Caretta caretta. The sequence goes on from NC_134223.1 coordinate 1,592,076, forward strand.
AGCCATAGACCCAGGACAGCATTGCATAGACTGACTGGGGGGGGAAGGAGACCACAGACCCCGCAGATGGGTGGGGCAGGGTCCAGACCACTGGTTTGCTGGAGCAGCCTCAGACAGGGGCAGCAGAGAGGAGCAGAGCCAACGACTGAGTCCATTTGCAGACACTGTTTAAACAGCTTCATGGCCCGACCCGGGAGTGTCCTTAATCCTGAGTGTCTCTGGATTAAGTTTAGAAGTGTGTGCAACAAGAGTGATGTAGTGGTGGGAGTCTGCTATAGACCACCGGACCAGGGGGATGAGGTAGATGAGGCTTTCTTCCGGCAACTCACGGAAGCTACTAGATCGCATGCCCTGATTCTCATGGGTGACTTTAATTTTCCTGATATCTGCTTGGAGAGCAATACAGCGGTGCATAGACAATCCAGGAAGTTTTTGGAAAGCGTAGGGGACAATTTCCTGGCGCAAGTGCTAGAGGAGCCAACTAGGGGGGGTGCTTTTCTTGACCTGCTGCTCACAAACCGGGTAGAATTAGTGGGGGAAGCAAAAGTGGATGGGAATCTGGGAGGCAGTGACCATGAGTTGGTTGAGTTCAGGATCCTGACGCAGGGAAGAAAGGTAAGCAGCAGGATACGGACCCTGGACTTCAGGAAAGCAGACTTCGACTCCCTCAGGGAACGGATGGGTAGGATCCCCTGGGGGACTAACTTGAAGGGGAAAGGAGTCCAGGAGAGCTGGCTGTATTTCAAGGAATCCCTGTTGAGGTTACAGGGACAAACCATCCCGATGAGTCGAAAGAATAGTAAATATGGCAGGCGACCAGCTTGTCTTAATAGTGAAATCCTAGCGGATCTTAAACATAAAAAAGAAGCTTACAAGAAGTGGAAGGTTGGACATATGACCAGGGAAGAGTATAAAAATATTGCTCGGGCATGTAGGAATGAAATCAGGAGGGCCAAATCTCACCTGGAGCTGCAGCTAGCGAGAGATGTCAAGAGTAACAAGAAGAGTTTCTTCAGGTATGTTGGCAACAAGAAGAAAGCCAAGGAAAGTGTGGGCCCCTTACTGAATGAGGGAGGCAACCTAGTGACAGAGGATGTGGAAAAAGCTAATGTACTCAATGCTTTTTTTGCCTCTGTTTTCACTAACAAGGTCAGCTCCCAGACTGCTGCGCTGGGCATCACAAAATGGGGAAGAGATGGCCAGCCCTCTGTGGAGATAGAGGTGGTTAGGGACTATTTAGAAAAGCTGGACGTGCACAAGTCCATGGGGCCGGACGAGTTGCATCCGAGAGTGCTGAAGGAATTGGTGGCTGTGATTGCAGAGCCATTGGCCATTATCTTTGAAAACTCGTGGCGAACCGGGGAAGTCCCGGATGACTGGAAAAAGGCTAATGTAGTGCCCATCTTTAAAAAAGGGAAGAAGGAGTATCCTGGGAACTACAGGCCAGTCAGCCTCACCTCAGTCCCTGGAAAAATCATGGAGCAGGTCCTCAAAGAATCAATCCTGAAGCACTTGCATGAGAGGAAAGTGATCAGGAACAGCCAGCATGGATTCACCAAGGGAAGGTCATGCCTGACTAATCATAATCGCCTTTTATGATGAGATTACTGGTTCTGTGGATGAAGGGAAAGCAGTGGCTGTATTGTTTCTTGACTTTAGCAAAGCTTTTGACACGGTCTCCCACAGTATTCTTGTCAGCAAGTTAAGGAAGTATGGGCTGGATGAATGCACTATAAGGTGGGTAGAAAGCTGGCTAGATTGTCGGGCTCAACGGGGTAGTGATCAATGGCTCCATGTCTAGTTGGCAGCCGGTATCAAGTGGAGTGCCCCAAGGGTCGGTCCTGGGGCCGGTTTTGTTCAATATCTTCATAAATGATCTGGAGGATGGTGTGGATTGCACTCTCAGCAAATTTGCGGATGATACTAAACTGGGAGGAGTGGTAGATACGCTGTAGGGGAGGGATAGGATACAGACAAATTGGAGGATTGGGCCAAAAGAAATCTGATGAGGTTCAATAAGGATAAGTGCAGGGTCCTGCACTTAGGATGGAAGAATCCAATGCACTGCTACAGACTAGGGACCGAATGGCTAGGCAGCAGTTCTGCGGAAAAGGACCTAGGGGTGACAGTGGACGAGAAGCTGGATATGAGTCAGCAGTGTGCCCTTGTTGCCAAGAAGGCCAATGGCATTTTGGGATGTATAAGTAGGGGCATAGCGAGCAGATCGAGGGACGTGATCGTTCCCCTCTATTCGACATTGGTGAGGCCTCATCTGGAGTACTGTGTCCAGTTTTGGGCCCCACACTTCAAGAAGGATGTGGATAAATTGGAGAGAGTCCAGCGAAGGGCAACAAAAATGATTAGGGGTCTAGAACACATGACTTATGAGGAGATGCTGAGGGAGCTGGGATTGTTTAGCCTGCAGAAGAGAAGAATGAGGGGGGATTTGATAGCTGCTTTCAACTACCTGAAAGGGGGTTCCAAAGAGGATGGCTCTAGACTGTTCTCAATGGTAGCAGATGACAGAACGAGGAGTAATGGTCTCAAGTTGCAGTGGGGGAGGTTTAGATTGGATATTAGGAAAAACTTTTTCACTAAGAGGGTGGTGAAACACTGGAATGCGTTACCTAGGGAGGTGGTAGAATCTCCTTCCTTAGAGGTTTTTAAGGTCAGGCTCGACAAAGCCCTGGCTGGGATGATTTATCTGGGAATTGGTTCTGCTTTGAGCAGGGGGTTGGACTAGATGACCTTCAGGGGTCCCTTCCAACCCTGATATTCTATGATTCTATGACCACTCCATACACGTGGCATCCCCTTGGGCACCAGCGCTGCCTCGCCCGGCCCAGGGCTGTCCTGGGCGGGGTTTGGACAAGCCCAACGGCTCTGCCATGGCTTCTTGGCAGGGTGGCGAAGGTGGGGAGAGGGCAGCAAGAGGGCGTGGGGAGGGTAGTGAGCACAGGGGGAGGGCAGCAAAGGCGGAGGGCGGACGGCGAAGGCAGTGAAGGCAGGGAGAGGGTGGGGGGAATCATAGATTCATAGAATCATAGAATCTCAGGGTTCGAAGGGACCTCAGAAGGTTCTAGTCCAACCCCCTGCTCCAAGCAGGACCAACCCCAACTAAATCATCCCAGCCAGGGCTTTGTCAAGCTGGACCTTAAAAACCTCAAAGGAACGAGATTCCACAACCTCCCTAGGTAACACATTCCAGTGTTTCACCACCCTCCTAGTGAAAAGGTTTTTCCTAATATCCAACCTAAACCTCCCACACTGCAACTTGAGACCATTACTCCTTGTTCTGTCATCTGGTACCACTGAGAACAGTCTAGATCCATCCTCTTTGGAACCCCCTTCAGGTAGTTGAAAGCACCTATCAAATCCCCCCTCATTCTTCTCTTCCGCAGACTAAACAATCCCAGTTCCCTCAGCCTCTCCTCGTAAGTCATGTGTTCTAGTCCCCTAATCATTTTTGTTGCCCTCCGCTGGACTCTTTCCAATTTTTCCACATCCTTCTTGTAGTGTGGGGCCCAAAACTGGACACAGTACTCCAGATGAGGCCTCACCAATGCCGAATAGAGGGGAACGATCACGTCCCTCGATCTGCTGGAAATGCTCCTACTTATACAGCCCAAAATGCCATTGGCCTTCTTGGCAACAAGGGCACACTGTTGACTCATATCCAGCTTCTGGTCCACCATAACTCCTAGCTCCTTTTCTGAAGAACTGCTGCCGAGCCATTTGGTCCCTAGTCTGTAGCGGTACATGGGATTCTCCCGTCCTAAGTGCAGGACTCTGCACTTGTCCTTGTTGAACCTCATTAGATTTCTTTTGGCCCAATCCTCTAATTTGTCTGGGTCCCTCTGTATCCTATCCCTACCCTCCAGTGTATCTACCTCTCCTCCCAGTTTAATGTCATCTGCAAACTTGCTGAAGGTACAATCCACACCATCCTCCAGATCATTAATAAAGATATTGAACAAAACCAGCCCCAGGACTGACCCTTGGGGCACTCCGCTTGATATGAGAGCCCGGTGATCTAGCCAGCTCTCTATCCACCTTATAGTCCATTCATCCAGCCCATACTTCTTTCACTTGCTGGCAAGAACACTGTGGGAGACCGTGTCAAACGCTTTGCTAAAGTCAAGGAACAGCACGTCCACTGCTGTCCCCTCATCCACAGAGCCAATTATCTCATCATAGAAGGCAATTAGGTTAGTCAGGCATGACTTCCCCTTGGTGAATCCATGCTGACTATTCCTGATCACTTTCCTCTCTTTGAAGGAGGATTCCTAACAAAATTGATTCCTTGAGGACCTACTCCATGATTTTTCCAGGAACTTTGGTGAGGCTGACTGTCCTGTAGTTCCCAGGATCCTCCTTCTTCCCTTTTTTAAAGATGGGCACTACATTAGTCTTTTTCCGGTCGTCTGGGACCTCGCCCGATCGCCAGGAGTTTTCAAAGATAATGGCCCATGGCTCTTTGCAATCACATCCGCCAACTCCTTTAGCACTCTCGGATGCAGGACATCCGGCCCCATGGACTTGTGCTCATCCAGCTTTTCTAAATAGTCCTGAACTACTTCTTTCTCCACAGAGGGCCGGTCACCTCCTCCCCATGCTGTGCTGCCCAGTGCAGCAGTCTGGGAGCTGACCTTGTTCATGAAGACAGAGGCAAAAAAAGCATTGAGTACATTAGCTTTTTCCACATCCTCTGTCACTAGGTTGCTCCCCTCATTCAGTCAGGGGCCCACACTTTCCTTGACTCTCTTTTTGTCGCTAACGTACCTGAAGAAACCCTTCTGGTTACTCTTAACATCCCTTGCTAGCTGCAACTCTCAACTGTGATTTGGCCGTCCTGATTCTACTCCTGCATGGCTGAGCAATATTGTTATACTCCTCCCTGGTCATTTATCCAGTCTTCCACTTCTTGTAAGCTTCTTTTTTGTGTTTAAGATAAGCAAGGATTTCGCTGTTAAGCCAAGCTGGTCGCCTGCCATATTTACTATTCTTTCTATACATCGGGATGGTTTGTTCCTGCAACCTCAATAAGGATTCTTTAAAATACAGCCAGCTCTCCTGGACTCCTTTCCCCTCCTCCTGAAGATCGAAACAACAGACTGGACTTCTACATAGAGTGCTTCCACCGATGTGCACGGGCTGAAATTGTGGAAAAGCAGCATCACTTGCCCCATAACCTCAGCCGTGCAGAACACAATGCCATCCACAGCCTCAGAAACAACTCTGACATCAAAATCAAAAAGGCTGATAAAGGAGGTGCCGTCGTCATCATGAATAGGTCGGAATATGAACAAGAGGCTGCTCGGCAGCTCTCCAACACCACTTTCTACAAGCCATTACCTCTGATACCACTGAGGGTTACCAAAAGAAACTACAGCATTTGCTCAAGAAACTCCCTGAAAAAGCACAAGAACAAATCCGCACAGACACACCCCTGGAACCCCGACATGGGGTATTCTATCTTCTACCCAAGATCCACAAACCTGGAAATCCTGGACGCCCCATCGTCTCAGGCATTGGCACCCTGACAGCAGGATTGTCTGGCTATGTGGACTCCCTCCTCAAGCCCTACTCTATCAGCACTCCCAGCTATCTTCGAGACACCACTGACTTCCTGAGGAAACTACAATCCATCGGTGATCTTCCTGATAACACCATCCTGGCCACTATGGATGTCGAAGCCCTCTACACCAACATTCCACACAAAGATGGACTACAAGCCGTCAGGAACAGTATCCCCAGTAACGTCACGGCAAACCTGGTGGCTGAACTTTGTGACTTTGTCCTCACCCATAACTATTTCACATTTGGGGACAATGTATACCTTCAAATCAGCGGCACTGCTATGGGTACCTGCATGGCCCCACAGTATGCCAACATTTTTATGGCTGATTTAGAACAACGCTTCCTCAGCTCTCGTCCCCTAACGCCCCTACTCTACTTGCGCTATATTGATGACATCTTCATCATCTGGACCCATGGAAAAGAAGCCCTTGAGGAATTCCACCATGACTTCAACAATTTCCATCTCACCATCAACCTCAGCCTGGACCAGTCCCCACAAGAGATTCACTTCCTGGACACTACGGTGCTAATAAGCGATGGTCACATAAACACCACCCTATAACGGAAACCTACTGACCGCTATACTTACCTATATGCCTCCAGCTTTCATCCAGACCATACCACACAATCCATTGTCTACACCCAAGCTCTACAATACAACCGCATTTGCTCCAACCCCTCAGACAGAGACAAACACCTACAAGATCTCTATCAAGCGTTCTTACAACTACAATACTCACCTGCTGAAGTGAAGAAACAGATTGATAGAGCCAGAAGAGGACCCAGAAGTCACCTACTACAGAACAGGACCAACAAAGATAACAACAGAACGCCACTAGCCATCCCCTTCAGCCCCCAACTAAAACCTCTCCAACGCATCATCAAGGATCTACAACCTATCCTGAAGGACGATCCCTCACTCTCACAGATCTTGTGAGACAGGCCAGTCCTCGCTTACAGACAGCCCCGCAACCTGAAGAAAATAGTCACCAGCAACCACACACCACACCACAGAACCACTAACCCAGGAACCTATCCTTGCAACAAAGCCTGTTGCCAACTGTGCCCACATATCTATTCAGAGGACACCATCATAGAGCCTAATCACATCAGCCACACTGTCAGAGGCTCATTCACCTGCACATCTACCAATGTGATATACGCCATCATGTGCCAGCAATGCCCCTTTGCCATGTACATTGGTCAAACTGGACAGTCTCTATGTAAAAGAATAAATGGACACAAAGCAGATGTCAAGAATTATAACATTCATAAACCAGTCGGAGAACACTTCAATCTCTCTGGTCACTCGATCTCTGATCTAAAAGTCGCAATATTACAACAAAAAGACTTTAAAAACAGACTCCAACGAGAGACTGCTGAATTGGAATTCATTTGCAAACTGGATACAATTAACTCAGGCTTGAATAGAGACTGGGAGTGGATGGCTTATTACACAAAGTAAAACTATTTCCCCATGTTTATTCCCCCCCCCCTTCTTCAGACGTTCTTGTTAACTGCTGGAAATGGCCCACCTTGATTATCACTACAAAAGGTTTTCTTTTCCGTCCCCCCCGCCCCCGCTCTCCCGCTGGTAATAGCTCATCTTAAGTGATCACTCTCCTTACAGTGTGTATGGTAACACCCATTTTTTCATATTCTGTGTGTATATAAATCGCCCCACTGTATTTTCCACTGAATGCATCCGATGAAGTGAGCTGTAGCTCACGAAAGCTCATGCTCAAATAAATTGGTTAGTCTCTAAGGTGCCACAAGTCCTCCTTTTCTTTTTGCGGATACAGACTAACACCGCTGCTACTCTGAAACCTTTCCCCCTCATGTTATTCTCCCAGGGGATCCTGCCCCTCAGTTCCCTGAGGTTGTCAAAGTCTGCTTTTCTGAAGTCCAGGGTCCGTATTCTGCTGCTCTCCTTTCTTCCCTGTGTCAGGATCCTGAACTCGACCATCTCATGGTCACTGCCTCCCAGGTTCCCATCCACTTTTGCTTCCCCTACTAATTCTTCCCGGTTTGTGAGCAGCAGGTCAAGAAGAGCTCTGCCCCTAGTTGGTTCCTCCAGCACTTGCACCAGGAAATTGTCCCCTCCACTTTCCAAAAACTTCCTGGATTGTCTGTGCACCGCTGTATTGCTCTCCCAGCAGATATCGGGGTGATTGACGTCTCCCATGAGAACCAGGGCCTGCGATCTAGTAACTTCTGTGAGTTGCCGGAATAAAGCCTCGTCCACCTCATCCCCCTGGTCCAGTGGTCTCTAGCAGACTCCCACCACGACATCACCCTTGTTGCTCACACTTCTAAACTTAATCCAGAGACTCTCAGGTTTTTCTGCAGTTTCATACCGGAGCTCTGAGCAGTGGACGGGAGGGCAAGGGAAGGACAGTGAAGGAGGAGGGAGGGTGGCGGGAGGGTGGAAAGGAGGGGGGTATCTGGGGAGCTCTCTGAGTCCCCACGTCAGGGAGAGTGGCTGAGGCGCACACTGCGGGATGGGGGGGAGGGTGTGAAGCATTGGCGGGGGAGTGGGAAGCCAGGGCTTGGGAAGAGTGAAATCCCAGAGTCAAGGGAGGGGCATCCAGCCAGGGCGGAGTGCTATGTGGAGAGGCCGTCTGCCCCACGGCGAAGCCAAAAAGCAGCTCCCAGATCTCAGCATCCAGCCTCCACTGGGCTTCATCGGTCTGAGGGTGGGGAGGGGACGGACAGAGAGAGCCAGTGAGTGACCTGAGAGCAGGGAGTGGCCACGCCAGGCAGTGCCATCATCATACACCATGCTGGGCATGGTGCCAACCCACACACCACACTGGGCACGGTGCCAACCCCACAAATCACGCCAGGCACAACACCAACCCCACAACCACACTGGGCATGATGCCAACCCCACACACCATGCTGGGCATGGTGCCAACCCCACACACCATGCTGGGCACGGTGCCAACCCCACACACCACACTGGGCATGATGTCAACCCCACACACCATCATGGCACAGTGCCAACCCCACACACCATGCCAAGCACAGCACCAACCCCATACCAGGCACGGTGCCAACCCCACAAACCATGATGGGCACAGAACCAACCCCACACCAGACTAGGCAGGGGTTGTGCCAACCCCCTCCCCCACACACCAGGATGGGGAAGTGCTAACCCCCACCCACTATGCCCCAGCCCCTGGAAGAGTGGTACTGAACCCACATGCCACACAGGGACGGGATGGAGCCAAGGATGATGGGCCTTCTCCAAACAGCGCCTCCTGGAGGCAGCCAGCAGCGGAAGCCTCAGGGGCAGGGCCCCGCTCAGGTGCCCTGCAGCAGCCGCTGGCAGGACATCTCCACAGAGCGACCTCCATGCACACGGCAATAGCCAGCTGGGTGCAGGCTGGCATGGGGAGGGGGAGCGGTGCAGAGCTGGGTGCTGTCTGGCATGGGGCGGGGAGTGGCGCAGGGCCAGGTGTTGGCCAGCATGGGAGAGGTTGGGTGAGGCCATGTGCTGGCTGGCATGGGGCAGAAAGGGGCATGAGGCACTGGCTAACATAGGGAGGGGAGTGGGGTGGGGCTGGGCACAGGCTGGCATGTGGTGGGGGAGCGGTGCAGAGTTGGGTGTTGGCTGGCATGAGGGGAGGTGGGGCAGGGCTGGGCACTGGCTGGCACAGGGCAGGGAGGCAAGTAGGGCTAGGTGCTTGCTTGCAAGGGGTGGGGAGCAGGGAAGGCTGGGCATTGGTTGGCATGGGGGGCAGCCAGGCACCAGCTGGCTGACATGGGTCAGGGAGCCAGGCAGGGCTGGGCCCTTGCCTGCAAGGGGCAGGGAGCAGGGCAGGCTGGGCGTTGACTGGCACAGGGGGTGGGGCAGGGCACTGGCTGGCATGGGGCATGGCACAGGGTGGGGCTGGGCACTGGCAGGCACAGGGGGGAGGTGGTGTGGGGCCAGGTGCTGGCTGGCACAGGGCAGGGAGTGGGGCAGGGCTGGCTACACAGAGCAGGGAGCCAGGTAGGCTGGGTGCTGGTTGGCACAGGGCAGGGAGCCGAGCAGGGCTGGGCACTTGCTTGCAATGGGCAGGGAATGGTGTGGGGCTGGGCACTGGCTGACATGGGGCGGGGAGCAGGGCAGGTTGGACATTGGCTGGCATGGGGGATGGGGCAGGGCACTGGCTGGCTGGCCTAAGTCAGGGAGTGGGGCAGGGTTGGCAGATTGGTGAGCACAGGCAGAAAAATGCTGCCCAAGAGCATAGTGGGAAGCCTCCTAGATCCTCCTCTAGTCCCTGCTCCTCTGAGTTCTAGCCCCACAGAGTCCAAGCAGGGGTTCTGACCTGTCAATCACGGTAGAGCATGCCCAAGACAATGCCCCCCCATTACCTTAGCAGCTCGTCTGACCCTGCGGCTGCCCCCTCCAGAGCCCAGGATCATACCCGCGGCCACAGCATTCCGCAGCTGCTCCTCCGTAAGGGACGTGCTGTTCTGATGGGAGGCACAAGGGTGCCATGAATCCATGGGCCCTCCCACCCAGGGGGTACGAGCAGCCCTCACACCTTTCACCCACCTGCCCCTGGCTGTGCCTAGTGCCACAGGCCAGGGTCGCCACACGCTGCATGCTCCAGCTCCATGAGCAGCTACGTGGGCGAGTCCCCGTGGCACTGCCCCTGCACACTGGCCTGGGGAGGGGAGGGGAGGGGAGTCTCCACTCAGAGCCACACTGGCACCGAGGTGTCCGCTGCTGTAGTCACCACAAGCCACCATGCTCTCAGAGATGCCACCCAGACCCTGTCACCCTGGGCATGTCCCCCCCAGGAACACTAGGGTCCCCGTGCCAGGCTCAGTCCGGCCCAACCCAGGAGGGAGCCAGTCGGAGGGGAAAGGGACACGTTGACTCCCCTGCCCCATGGTGGTGAGCAGGGCACAATGCCACTACGATCGCTCGTGGGGCTCCCTTGACTGCGAGCCATCTCCGTGGGAGCGAGGACACGGTGGGTGCAGGGCAGATGGCTCTGAAGCTCAGAGTATTCATGGGGTGTTAGAGACCCCGGGTGCTATTCTGCGAAGCACTGGGCACAAGCATGGGGACAGCCCACCCCAGCCTGGCTATCCTGGCCACAAGAGAACCAGCCACGCCCCGTCCCCTCCCACTGGCAAGGCCCCCTGACAAGACACCCCAGACAATCCAGCACTGGGGCTGGCCAAATGCCCGCAGGTGCTTAGTAACATGCAAATTCCATGTAATTAGCTCTGTCCCAAAGATGGGGGGAGGGGCTGAGATAAGACACACCCCTTCCCAAGCAGGCAGGAAAGCCACACCCCTTCCCCCTGCAAGCGGGTAAGCCACATACCCCGCAGGCAAGCCCCTCCTGCGGCAGGTGGGGTAAGCCACACCCCTTCCTTGGCAGGTGGGTAAGCCACGCCCCTTCTCCGACCACCATTTGCCAGATTATCCAGGAGGGCCACATGACCCAGGCCAACGGACTCCAGGACCCTTGGGAGCCAAGCGCTTGACTGCCCCAGGCCCGCACCTGCGGGTTAGCTCGGCAGCCCCACGGAGCACTCCATGCTCACACCCCCGCCATGCGGTGCCCGTGCCTAGTACCTTGTGTGCACGGCGCATCCGGGCAAAATAGGTTTCTCTCTGTTTAAGGGAGGAGACAGGCAGGAAGGAGAGGAGAGAGCAGGGTTACTGAGGACAAGTGAGAAGTGCCAGGAGCCCACCTGCACCCAGCGCGGGCCAGCCAAACCGCCCACGTGCAGGAAATCCCTTCCAGATGGCTGAAAAGCCGAGCTGCCCCCGCCACTCCCGCCTGCCCAGCAGCTGTCGGCCTGGTGCTGACCGCGAGCCGGGCTGGGACTGAGGCAGCAGACCCCGAGGCGTGGTTTGCCACGGACACTCCACGGCAGGGCTGAGCAAACCCCCAGGCAATGCAGCCTGCCCCAGCATGGGGCCAACCGACGGGAGGGATCAGGACAGAGCACTCCCCACTCCTGGGGCCCAGGAACCGGTGACAGATGGTTGGCACGCTATCTGCCCCCCTCCCTGTCTGGCTCAGTTGGACAGCTGCTCCTCAGGGCCAGCTGCAGAGTGCGAACCTGGCTCCTCCCATCCCACGGCTCTCCCACAGCCCTCTCCAGCTTCTCCTCTCATTGCCAAGCCCCCAGCCTTCTTGCCATTCCTTCTCACCTCCCGCTCTCATCTGCACCCCGCAACTCGCAAACGAGACACCCTCCTCCTAGCAATCCCCTGGGTGCCCTGTGTGCAGGTGGCAAAGTCTGTGCTGAATGTGCCTGTGAGCCCGGGGCAGGGCTGGGTCCCCATGTAGGACTATGCTCCTGGCACACGGTGGGCGCTCCCGGCACACGGCGGGTGCTCCTGGCACACGGTGGGCACTCCCAAAATGGCTGGTGCTCCCGACAAATGGCTGTGCTCCCAGCACATGGCTGGTGCTCCTGACACACAGCGGCGTTCCCAGCACACAGCTAGCTCTCCCAGCAAATGACTGGTGCTCCCAGCACATGGCGGCCGCTGCCAGCGCATGGCTGGCCCCCAGGGAAGGAACAAATCCCCCCGGTTACAGACAGTGAATTGGGCCCCTTTCCCCCTGTAAGGGCAGAGTCATCCTCTCCTTACACCTGCTGGGGCTCAAGGGAAGGGGGGCAGAGCTGATCTAGAACAAACGCCCAGCCAGGGGGAGCAGTGAGTGTGGAATGCAGCCCACAGCTCTGCCCCCTGCAGGGAAGGGGTGTCTGGAGTAAACACAGTCCATTCCAGACACAACGCTGCCCTGTGATCCCGGGACATCACCGCACGGCGAGCGCATCTACTGCGCGCCGGGTGCCAATTTGCCTGCTTGGCATCTACATGGAAACCCACGACTGGAACTTGTGCTTGTGTACTCATTGGAAAACTGGGCTTACGATGGCTGGCCCCGTGCGGACACGTCCACGCTGCACTGCACAGCCCTGCCTTGGGGCTGTAGCTCGAGTTGTGTCCGCACTTGGAGCCGAGTCGCAGCTGGACCCGAGCTCTGACCGAATGCCCATCAGGGTCCTAGGAGCCAGAGCCTGCAGGTTTGCACACCTGAATCTGCCTGATTGCTGTGTGGATGGAGGAGGGCCTTGGGCTCAAACCTGAGTCACAGCCTGGGGTTAGTGCGCAGCGTAGACCTACCCACGGAGGCCACCAGAGAGCCATGACCTTGCTCGTATCAAAGCTCCTAGAATGGGCTCCTGCTGGGAGTAGGGGGCACAGCCCTCAGGCTGCAGAGAGCAAAGCCATGGAGCTGTTAAGTGACTTCCCCAAGGTCACACAAGGGGCCAGAGAAACCAAGCCCCAGTCTCCTGAGTCCCACCTCAGTGCCTTATCCACTAGGCAATCCTGCCTTCATGGGGCAAATTCCCTTCCCAGTGACACGTAGCCAAAGCCCCCCAGGCTCCTGGCAGAGCTCATGCCCCCTTCAGCTGCAATCCCTGCGGGGAGGGGCTCTAGTGCTTCCTCAGCCCCATGGGTCACATTCCCTGGGCTGTCGGCCCAGCTGGGTCTGTGCCACCGGGATCCGGCTGCGGGGATCAGTGTGAGGTGGGGGTCTGGGGGGTCTCCAAGGGGCGATGGCGCTGCTCACCTCAGGGCTGCCTGAGGAATAGGGCCCGTTAGAGCCAGTGCTATCCCCTGCCCGGGCTTGGCCCTGCTGTGCCTGGCAAGATGGGGCTCTGGCCTCAGCACAGGGCTGTGGGGAAAGCTCATAGGTTCAGGGCTCACATGCTGATAACAGGGGCCCAGGAGACACAGCAGTGCAGGCCTGTGCCTCGGTTTCCCCATCTGTAACATGGAGCTAACAGTATTGCCCTCTGTAAAGCACTATGAGACCCGCTGCTTGGCAGGGCCGGAGAAGAGCCGGGGCATCGCTAGTGCAGTGCAGGAGCCCAGGGCCTCAGAATCTGCCGGGCACGCTGGAGTTCAGGGTGCCAGCCCCAGGCATGCAGAGCTCTCGCACAGACACGCGCCGTGTGGCCTGGCCCCAGAGGGCCCCTCAGCCATGCTCCAGCCACAGTGGGGCAGGTGGACGGGCAGGGCCTTGGGCTTCTTGCCATACCTTGTCTCCTTGGTAGGGCTCTGGCAGCTGCCAGTAGTAGGACCCCTGGCCCAGCTGGCCGAAGTGCCCGAAGGAGAGCTGCGGCCCCTCGGCCCATGGCTCCACGGCGAAGCCGGTCGCGATGCGGGTGCTGCGCTGGCGGTTCACCAGGGCGAAGCTCTGGAAGTCGCCCGGAAGGAAGGGGCTAGTGACCTGCCGGGAACAGACACCGAGGGATGTGAATCCAACCAGAGGCCCCCGCGAGCCAGGCATCCCGCGGGACTGGACTGGGAGGTTGGGGGAGACGGGCTCTTACCAGGCCCCGGTAGTAGGAGGAGCTGGTGCACTGCTGGGTCACGCCCATGCAGAAGCAGGGCAGACAGCCGTCACGGTTCTCGGCACTCAGGTGGAAATGGTTGGCACGGCAGCTGCTGCAGGAGGGACCCTCCACGTGGGGCTACAAGTGAATGGGACAGATGAGGGGCTGAGGAGACGGCCCAACAGCTGGGGAGAAGGTTGAGTGACCCCAACTGGCAGGGGCTCCAAACAGCCCCATCCCGTCCCCAGGGCTGGAATTCCCCAAGCATCTTCCACGCCCCAGCAATGAACTGGGCCAGGAGCACGGGAACGAAGGGGTAAGTGCAGAAGAATCCTGGGGAAGCTACAGAGGGATCCTCTCCCCCGGGGACCCTGCTCCTCTCCCCCGAGTCCCTGTGTTCAGGCACACAGACTGGTGGAGATCTCAGCCACCACTGGTGGGGGCCAGGCAGAGGGTGCAGGCTCAATGCACGTGGGCATAGGCCAGCTACCCACCAGCTGGGGCAGCACAGTAAGAGCTGTCAGCAGCATGGGGCGGGCAAGGGCCAGAGCTTGGGGTGAGGCGCAAAGAACAACCCAGCCCGGGAATTTTGTTCTCAGTGTGGCTCTGGGGAACTGAGGGTAGCTCAGCGTCAGACACAGGAGAGCCAGTTACGCTTAGCATACGATGTTAACAAGAATAGGGAGTAGGTGTGACAAAGTGAGACTTTTCTGTAAGATTTGTATGTCTTCTGTGTGTGCCTCAGTTTCCCCTATATTTCGCATGGCTACACAGAGGGGAGGAAGGGCTCTCAGGGCAGGCTGCAACACACATAGGAGTGTTGCCAGGCTGAACGAGCTGGGATGGGTCATTAAAAAAGATTGGCCAAGGCCAATTCCACATCAGTGGAGTATGCGAGAAGCCAATGGCCAACCCAATCCCAGAACATTGACACCTAGGAACCAATGGTGCAGGGGAGATGGATTTCCCCACCTCTCTGCAGAGGAGCTAAGCAACAGCTGGAGAACAAAGGACTGGAGAGGTGTGAGGTGGTGACTAGAGGTGCCCGCTGGAAGGAGTCAGGGCTCTCACGGAGATCTGACCAAGGAGATCAGGCAGAGAGAGACAGACGGAGCCTGAACAGTGGGTTCACTGTTCCCCTGGCCGGGCTCTGGGCTGACCAGGATGGGCTGTGCTTTCACTTTCAGTTCTCTGGGCTAACCTGGGAACTTCCTCTGCTGGGCTCCAGCTGCCGCATAAACCGACTGTTGTGACAGCGCTGGGTGAATGTCACCGCAAGCGCTGGGTGAGGGGCGTTAATCCCTGCACAGCGCAGGTCTCCACCGGGAGTCTGGCTCAGTGGGCCTCGCTGCACAGAGCTCACAGTGTGCAGCAGGGGGGCTGGAGCCCCAGAAGTCCAGTCGAGGAGGTGGCCAGGCAGCAGGCCCTACCCTGGAGGAAGAGTGAGGCCCCTGGGGGTCCAGTCCACTGAACGGTTCCCCCTAGAGACTGTTCCAAAGCTGGGTCTGTAGCACTGAGCCTGTGGATCCGTGACAGTGGGGTCTAGTGGTTAGAACAGTGAGGACTCCTGGGTCTAGGAGGGGAGTGGGGAAGAGATTAGGGTGGGGTGCTTGGCCCAGGACTCCTGGGTTCTTATCCCAGCTCCACCAGTATTGCATCTGTCTGGCTCAGTTCACCTTGCATTAGAGCAGTGGCTGGGAGCATCAGCCTGTGGCCTCCTGAGAGCCCCCCCTCGGACAAGCGCCAGGGCTGGCAATTGGGGAGGAATGGAGCTAGGTCCCCAGATGGGTCCCTGACAGGGCTGTGGGTGAGTCCCCACACATGGCAGAGGAACTTCCCTGTCATGAACGTGCAAGCATGGAGCTATTCCCCTCACCTTACACTGGCACTGTCCGCTGGCATCACACTGCCTGCTCACGCTGCCTTGTGGGTCACAGCTGCAGTTTCCGTTGGGCTTGTGGGACTCTACAGCAATGAGGCAGAAGAGAAGAGCTGTTACTCCTGAGCCCGGGCACCTGGGGGGGCCAAGCGATGAAGGGGCTCCGAGCCCAGTACCCTCGAGAATCACAGAATCATAGAATATCAGGGTTGGAAGGGACCTCAGGAGGTCATCTCGTCCAAGCCCCTGCCCAAAGCAGGACCAATCCCCAACTAAATCATCCCAGCCAGAGCTTTGTCAAGCCTGACCTTGAAAACCTCTAAGGAAGGAGATTCTACCACCTCCCTAGGTAACGCATTCCAGTGCTTCACCACCCTCCTAGTGAAAAAGCTTTTCCTAATATCCAATCTAAACCTCCCCCACTGCAACTTGAGACCATTACTCCTCGTTCTGTCATCTGCTACCATTGAGAACAGTCTAGATCCATCCTCTTTGGAACCCCCTTTCAGGTAGTTGAAAGCAGCTATCAAATCCCCCCTCATTCTTCTCTTCTGCAGGCTAAACAATCCCAGCTCCCTCAGCATCTCCTCATAACTCATGTGTTCCAGACCCCTAATCATTTTTGTTGCCCTCCGCTGGACTCTTTCCAATTTTTCCACATCCTTCTTGTAGTGTGGGGCCCAAAACTGGACACAGGACTGCAGATGAGGCCTCACCAATGTCGAATAGAGAGGAACGATGGGTAACTGCCAATGGGTAACGAGCTCCATGGGTAACCACCAGGTCTGCCCTGCCCACAGGGATGGGGCATCAGAATGCGGGATGGGCTCCCCCAGGCTGGGGCTCCTTCAATCTCCCCCACAATTGGACCCCCAGGGGAGCCCCTCTCCAGGCACCGGGCCCCGTCACCCCGAGGGCACTGCATGGGTTTGGCTGCTGGACGCTGGGGATTTTGCATGACTCAGTGGGGCCCCTTCCTTCCTGGCAGCCCTGGCACCAGGCCCTGAACCCCAGTCTCACCCCAGGGCTCCCCCCAGAATCAGCTGCCACTCACTTCCATGGCACTCACCTCTGCAGGGCTGTCCCAGGCTGGGATTCCCCAGGTAGCCAGGAGCACACCTGGGGGAAAAGGGAAGCGACCTCCTGGTCACAAGGGGAGCAGTCTTTGGCCCACCAAACCTCAGCTGCTCCTTCCCCTTACAGCCCCCCATTCCCCGACCCCTCACCCACAGCCCTGCACCTCCACCTTCCACCAGCCGCACCCCCGACACCCATACCCCACAGCCCCCTCACTCACAGCCCCACCCCCTCACACAGCCCCACCCCCCACACCCATACCCCACAGCCCCCTCACCTACAGCCCCACCCCTTTCCCCACACAGCTGCACCCCCCACCCACATACCGCCTCCTCAATCACTGCCCCACCCCCTCACACAGACGCACCTCCCACACCTATACCCCACATAGCCCCCACAGCCCCACCCCCATCCTCCCACACAGCTGCAGACCCCACCCCACATACTGCCCCCTCACCCACAGCCCTACCCCCCATCCCCTAACACAGCCACCCATGCCCCCACAGTCCCACCTCTCACCCCTCATCCACAGTCCTGTATCTGCACCTCCCACACAGCCACACACCTCCACACCCATATCTCACAGCCCCTCACCCTCCCGGCTCCCCAACTCTGGTTTGGCTCTTTGTATCTCTGCTGCCCTCCTGCTGCTCCCAGCCTGGAGTCGGGTGCCCTGAGCTCTGCATCTGGCCCTATTCCCCCACAACACGAGTGGCTCTTGCTGGCCTGACGGGGGTTACTCGTCCCACAGGGGAAGAATCAGGCCCCCAGAGCGTTCAGTGGCCGGTTACTGGGCAGGACCACAGGGAGCCCTGGCCTCAGTACTAGGCTGGAGGAGCTTCCTTCCCAGCTGAGCCCCCAGCCCCACAGTCCTTAACTAACCCCAAAGCCCTGGCACCCCACACCTGGGCAGCAGCCACAGACAGCCCCACGGCTAGGCTCCAAGACCCATTCGACTCTGCAGGAGACAGGCTGTGCTAGGCTAGCTGGGCTTAGAGCGGTTCCCTTCTCCAAGTGTCCGAGCCAGGGAGCCTTGCTGGGGCTCCCAGAGCAGTGACCTACACTGGCATTCGGGGTCACCCCTGGCACCATGCAGTCAGTGCTGCTTCCACAGCCCCAGACCCCCAGGGCAGGCACAGACTGGCACTCGGGTGAACCAAACAGGGCACATGGGACAGTCCCTGCGCGGCGTCTGGGCAGGGACAGACTGGCACCCCCCCTACCTCTGGCACTGGCGTCCCACGTAGCCCGTGGTGCAGGCATTACAAGTGGGCTGTCCGTCCGTGTCCAGGAAGCAAGTTTTCGTAGCCCTGAGAGGAGGATGAAGAAGAGTCATGCCCAGCCCAGCCCTGCCCCAGCCTTGCCCACCCCGCAGCCCACCCCAAGGACTGACAGACAGACAAGACGACACAAGACATGGAGTGAGCAGAAACCCTGTGAGGTGGGACTGCCCCAGGCTGTCAGGAGACGTACTGGCTGGTGGCATATGGCCTGTGGCATGGGCAGGGCTGGCAGTCTGCTGGGGTCCCTCGTCGGGCATCGCCATAGTAGCCTGACTGGCAGCGTTCGCACCTGGTGCCCTCGGTGTTGTCCTGGCAGTTCTGAGAAGGAAAGAGAAGGAATCTATACATATAAAATGATGGGGTGTAAATTAGCTGTTACCACTCAAGAAAGAGATCTTGGAGTCAGTGTGGAAGTTCTCTGAAAACATCCACTCAATGTGCAGCGGCAGCCAAAAAAGCGAACAGAATGCTGGGAATCATTAAAAAAGGGATAGATAATAAGATCAGAAAATATCATGTTGCCTCTGTATAAATCCCTGTTACGCCCACATCTTGAATACTGCGGGCAGATGTGGTCGCCCCATCTCAAAAAAGATACATTGGGATTGGAAAAGGTTCAGAAAAGGGCAACAAAAATTATTAGTGGTATGGAACAGCTTACATATGAGGAGAGATTGGGACTTTTTAGCTTGGAAAAGAGATGACTAAGGGGGGATATGATAGAGGTCTATAAAATCATGACTGGTGTGGAGAAAGTGAATAAGGAAGTGTTATTTACTCCTTCTCATAACACAAGAACTAGGGGTCATCAAATGAAATTAATAGGCAGCAGGTTTAAAACAAATAAAAGGAAGTATTTCTTCACACAACGCACAGTCAACCTGTGGAACTCCTTGCCAGAGGATGTTGTGAAGGCCAAGACTATAACAGGGTTCAAAAAAGAACTAGATAAATTCATGGAGGATAGGTCCATCAATGCTATGAGTCAGGATGGGCAGGGAAGGTGTCCCTAGCCTCTGTTAGCCAGAAGCTGGGAATGGGCGACAGGGGATGGATCACTTGATGATGACCTGTTCTGTTCTCTCCCTCTGGGGCACCTGGCACTGGCCACTGTCGGAAGACAGGATACTGGGCTGGATGGACCTTTGGTCCGACCCAGTAGGGCCGTTCTTATGTTCTCATCCCTTATAGCCAGGTCCTGCCAGCACCACCCTGACGTCCCCTCACTCTCACCTCAGCCTGGCACCTGCCCAGGAACCTGAAGCCCCAGATACCCGACAAGATGCTGCACAGGTCACTGGCATCCACTGCCTGTCCCACGCCAGCCTCATCCCCAGAGCCAGGGAGCTCACAGAAGGTCCCTGAGGGGAGCTGGCTGGCATAGCTCTGGGCACAGGCCCTCTGCAACAAGCCCACCAGAAACCCCTGGGAGCAGCCAGGCCAGGACAGAGCGCAGGATGCTGCCCACTGGAGGAACCTGTAAGAGCTGGCTTGGCTAGGGGCCAGGCAGGGCCGGGTGCGGGGTGACGTTGGCAGAGCCTGCTATTTCCTGCCCATCCCCCAAGGTCCCACGAGGCAGGGGTAGATATCTGCTGTGTCGGGCACTCAGGGCTTGAACCCCTGGCACCTGGCCCTAGCCACCCGCAGCAGCAGGAGGTGCTGAGATTTCTGTGCCCAGAATCACATGGCAGGGGACATCCCTGCTGAGTCATGGACCCTCCCCACACAGGGCAGCAGTGTCAGCCATGGGCGGCTCACGGGGCAGGGCTCACCTGGCAGTCTCCTGTCTCGGCATCACACTCGGCCGAGTGCCCGCTGCAGTCGCAGCGCTCGCAGGTACCCAGGTAGAGGCCGCTGGTGGTGCGAGCGTAGCCCACGTCACAGTCCTTGTGGGAGAGAACAGGGCCAGTGGGTTCCTAAATCCACCCTCCCCCGGCGCCACGCAGGGGTGGGACCCTCCCCCGGTGCCACGCACGGCTGCGACCCTCCCCCGGCGCGAAGAGGGCTGGGACCCTCCCTCGGCGCCACGAGGGCTGGGACCCTCCCCCGGCGCCACGCAGGGGTGGGACCCTCCCCCGGCGCCACGAGGGCTGGGACCCTCCCCCGGTGCCACGCAGGGCTGGGACCTTCCCCCGGCGTCACGAGGGCTGGGACCCTCCCTCGGCGCCACGAGGGCTGGGACCTTCCCCGGCGCCACGCAGGGCTGGGACCTTCCCCCGGCGCCACGCAGGGCTGGGACCTCCCCCGGCGCCACGCAGGGCTGGGACCCTCCCTCGGCACCACGCAGGGCTGGGACCCTCCCCCGGCGCCACGCAGGGCTGCGACCCTCCCCCGGCGCCACGAGGGCTGGGACCCTCCCTCGGTGCCACGCAGGGCTGGGACCTTCCCTCGGCGCCACGCAGGGCTGCGACCCTCCCCCGGCGCCACGAGGGCTGGGACCCTCCCTCGGCGCCACGAGGGCTGGGACCCTCCCCCGGCCCCACGCAGGGGTGGGACCCTCCCCTGGTGCCACGTAGGGCTGGGACCTTCCCCCGGCGCCACGAGGGCTGGGACCTTCCCCCGGCGCCACGAGGGCTGGGACCCTCCCCCGGCGCCACGAGGGCTGGGACCTCCCCCGGCGCCACGAGGGCTGGGACCTTCCCCCGGCGCCACGAGGGCTGGGACCCTCCCCCGGCGCCACGAGGGCTGGGACCCTCCCCCGGCGCCACGAGGGCTGGGACCTCCCCCGGCGCCACGCAGGGCTGGGACCCTCCCTCGGCACCACGCAGGGCTGGGACCCTCCCCCGGCGCCACGCAGGGCTGCGACCCTCCCCCGGCGCCATGCAGGGCTGGGACCCTCCCCCGGCGCCACGAGGGCTGGGACCTCCCCCGGCGCCACGAGGGCTGGGACCTCCCCCGGCGCCACGCAGGGCTGGGACCTTCCCCTGGTGCCACGCAGGGCTGAGACCCTCCCCCGGCGCCACGCAGGGCTGGGACCCTCCCCTGGCACCACGAGGGCTGGGACCTTCCCCCGGCGCCAAGCAGGGCTGGGACCCTCCCTCGGCGCCACGCAGGGCTGGGACCTCCCCCGGCGCCACGCAGGGCTGGGACCCTCCCCCAGCGCCACGCAGGGCTGGGACCCTCCCCTGGCTCCCCTGGCGCCACGCAGGGCTGGGACCTTCCCTCTGTGCTCAGAATTGCCGGGAGGCTGCAGCTGTTCTTGCTGCAACACCGCCCTCCACCCGCCCCGCCCCCGGAGTCAACGCCGCACACAGCAGCGGTGAGGTCAGCCTGGCACAGGGCTCAGACTGATTTAGCCTGAACCTATTGACCCCCTGGCTTTCTGGGTCCAAATGGGCCACGCAGCTCTCATGCTGGCACGGGGCACGCTGCCCGGTTCCCAGGATATGGCTCAGACTCTACCCTGAGGTGACATAGAGCCTCCCGAACGCTGGGACCGCTCCCTGCCCCCCTGTACGCCGGTGAGGGCCCCGTTGCTGCCCAGCCCTGGCAGCGGCAGGACACCAGCCCCTCCAGCTGGGCTGCCCAGCAGCTGGAGGAAGGAGCAGTGGGCTTGCGCTCCACAGCTGCCATCTAGCACCAGGCAGTGTCGTCTCTGGCCTCTGCTGCATGGCCCCCAGTGCTGCGGAGAAGGCTGCCCCCCAGCCAGAGCTGCTGCCCTGTGCACTGGGTGGGGCTCCTGCCTACTCCAGGGGCAGACTCACCTGGCAGGAAGGGCCACGATAGCCAGGGGGACAGGTGCACTCCTCCACCTCCACCGCTTGCTCCAGGCCCGTGGCATGAGGCACAGCCACGTCCATGTGGATGTTGGAGAGCCTGGGAGACAAGAGGCCAGGAGGGAGCTCAGCGTCTGCAGAGAGACAGGCTTGGGCCAGGCTGCCTGGGCACAGCCAGGTCCCGGCCCCGGCCGAGGTCTCCCAAGGGTCACAGCCAGACTCCACAGGATCCCGGGTGAGGCAGCGAGAACAGTGAGGGTCACCCTCCATCCTGGAGCCTCTGTGCATGGGCAGTTGTGTCCCAGGCCCATCTGAGGGAGCCGAGGAGGGAGTCTCCCAAGCCTACCTGTCCCGGCAGAGGGGACGCACCTCTGCCTTTCAGAGGGGTACAGAGCAGCTTTAGAAGGCAGGTCCCTGGAGCAACCCATGCTGCAGGCGGAGGTAGCTACCATGGCTGAATTCAAAGCAGCCTCTCTCCTGCTGTCCCGTCGCACTGCCCTCTGGCACACTGGGTCCAGGAACAGCCTCCAACCCCCAGATCAGCTGGGCTCCACGCCACTGCCAAGAAGGGCCTCCCCCGAGGCTCTGCCAGGGTCAAGGGCAGGATGGCGTCAGGGAGCAAGAAGGGGGGGAGCCCAAAACTTGCAGCCTCTGGCTCCCCAGCAGGGAGCTACACAGGCACTGAGAGAGGCAGGCGAGTTTGCGCTCTGGTGGGGGTGCGTGTGTGTGGTGTGTGCACACTTGAGTTTGTGGCATGCCCATGTGCACAGGTGTGGTGCACGGGTGGTGTGTGTGTGGTGCGTGCGTGCAGTGTGTGTGATGCAGAGGTGTGGGCTGGGGAGCAGTCGTAGCTGGCACCGTCTCTCAGCCCTGCAGACTGGCCCCTTCCCCAAAGAACAGGCACAGCTGGGACACCAGCAAAGACAGCTTCTCCTCTGCTCCGAGCCGCCTGCTGCCCCTTGCCAGGCTGGAGCCCGAAGCCAGGGCCGGGCCCTGGCGCCCACGTTACCTGCTCTCTGCTGGCCTGTCCATGTACGATGCCCGGATCATGAAGAGGTCGATATCGGCCAGCGCCATCAACAGGTGCTCCCTCGTGGCATCCTGCCCGTCAGCCCGGCGCCAGGCTCGCTAGGGAGGGCAGAGCAAGCGCCAGGGTGACCGACCGTCTTGCCACCCAAAGTGCCACCCGCGCGAGCCCCGCTCCCCGCACACAGGCCACCGCAGGCTGGAGCTCGGGGCGCTCTAGCCATCGCTGCCAGCAGCGGAGCAGGGGATTCTGGGTACTTTACGGCGTGGCATGTCCCCAAGCAGCAGCCACACGCGCCCCCACCCGCAGGGGCCATGGGCCAGTCAGTGGGCAGAGGTCACTGGGGAGTGAGGGCAGGGCGCCCCGGCAGGCACCGTGGGTTAGCCCTGGGCTCCTGGACACTGGGAGACTCAGGAGCTGGTGGGCAAGGGGGTCCCATCCCACTCCCTGGGGGCGGAGCTCCTGCAGGGGGTGCTCTGCGGGGCCGGCTGCGCTCTCACCTCTCGGAAGGGGACAGTGAGGCGGGTGGGGGTCCCCAGCTGGGGGCCAGCCTCGGTGAAGTGCTCCAGGAAGATGCCGTTGCCACGCAGAAGCACGTCGGGCTGGCCGGGCAGGGGGTGGGCGCCGGGCACCGCGCTGTGCATGACCGTGTAGTGCAGCTCCCCGCCGTACGAGGTCACCTGTGCGGGGACAGCGCCACTCAGCCAGACTGACGGACGTGGCCTGGCCCCGCCCACTGCCTCCCTTCTCCCGTCGCCTAGCCCCGCCCACAGCCTCCGTCGCCCCGCCTTTCAGCCCCGCCCACAGCCACCCCCACCCACCACCCAGCCCCCAGCCAGAGCCTCCCCTGCCCTGCCCAACGCCCACAGCCTCCCCGACCCACCGCCCTGCCATGCCCGGAGCCACCCCCACCCCACAGCCTGGCCCCGCCCACAGCCGTCCCTGCCCAAACAGCCTCCCCCACCCCCACCCCCCTCAGCCTCCCCGTCCCACCATCCGGCCCTGCCCCCACCCTCCTCCATCCCACTGCCCTACCCTGCCCAAAGCCTCCCCAGTCCCGCCATCTGGCCCCACGCATAGCCTCCCCCACTCCATCCCTTTGCTCACCCCACGAAGCACCCGCCCTCCCCCTGTCCCCACCCTTCCCCAGCACCACGGGGCACCGGGGCCTGGCAATGCTGCCAGCCCAGCCTGCCATGAGGGTGGCCGCGTCAGCTATGGGCACCGTGGAATGGAGGGGGGCACCTTGTCTCCCTTGAAGCGCTCGGGCAGCACCCAGTAGTAGACATCGCGAGGCAGGGAGTGGAAGGCGGAAAAGGCCAACTCGGTATGGCTCGGGAACCGGATGCCCTCGCTGACCATGCGGGTATTGGCCAGGTTGGCCAGGCTGAAGTGCTCCTGTTCACCATCCGTGGCCCGCACCTACAACACAAACACTTAGCTGGCGGCCCGACGCCGGGAGCAGGACACCTGGGTTCTCCTGCACCTCACTGCCCTTTTGGGGGTTCCATCTCTGCCATGGGGTGAGTACACTGATCTGCATCAAGGATGCGGGGGGCAGGCCAGTGAATGGCTCTGCCCATTGGCAGCGCTTGACACGGGCGAATCTATGGGCCCCGGTGAAGGTTAGCTGATGGGGCTGTGCCCCTGCCCGGTGGGGCTCTCTGCCTGGGGAGACACTGCCTACGGGCAGTACCTGCCTGGTATGGCTCTCTGGGTGGGGAGGCGCTGCCCGCAGCGGGTACCTGCCCGGTGGAGCTCTCTGGGTCAGGAGGTGCTTACTGACAGCGGTACCTGCCCGCTGGGGCTCTCTGGGTGGGGAGGTGCTCTGTGTTCCTGTCGACTAATAAACCTTCTGTTTTCCCGGCTGGCTGAGAGTCACGGCTGGACCCTCTGGCTTCCCCAGGACCCCACCTGGGCAGACTCACTGTGGGAAGTGCACGATGGGGTAGAGGAGGCTGAATGCTCCGAAGTCAGACCCAGGAAGGTGGAAGCTGTGGAAGCTTCTTGCCCTGCAGACAGGCTGCTCCCAGAGAGGAGGCTCCCCCAGAGTCCTGACTGGCTTCGTATGGAGTAGTTCCAGAGCATCGCCCAGGGACTCCGGGACAGGGGGACTCTGGGGGGAGGCCCTGCCTGCGGGCGGTACCTGCCCTGTGGGGGTCTCGGGGGGGGGGGGGCGCTGCCTGCGGGCGGTACCTGCCCTGAGGGGGTCTCTGGGGGGGGGGGGGCGCTGCCTGCGGGCGGTACCTGCCCTGTGGGGGTCTCGGGGGGGGGGGGGGGGCGCTGCCTGCGGGCGGTACCTGCCCTGAGGGGGTCTCGGGGGGGGGGGGCGCTGCCTGCGGGCGGTACCTGCCCTGAGGGGGTCTCTGGGGGGAGGCCCCGCTGCGGGCGGTACCTGCCCTGAGGGGGTCTCTGGGGGGAGGCGCTGCCTGCGGGCGGTACCTGCCCTGAGGGGGTCTCTGGGGGGAGGCCCTGCTGCGGGCGGTACCTGCCCTGAGGGGGTCTCTGGGGGGGGAGGGGGGGGGGAGGCCCTGCCTGCGGGCGGTACCTGCCCTGAGAGGGTCTCTGGGGGGAGGCCCTGCTGCGGGCGGTACCTGCCCTGAGGGGGTCTCTGGGGGGGGAGGGGGGGGGAGGCCCTGCCTGCGGGCGGTACCTGCCCTGAGAGGGTCTCTGGGGGGAGGCCCGGCTGCAGGCGGTACCTGCCTGAGGGGGTCTCTGGGGGGAGGCCCTGCTGCAGGCGGTACCTGCCTGAGGGGGTCTCTGGGGGGAGGCCCTGCTGCAGGCGGTACCTGCCTGAGGGGGTCTCTGGGGGGAGGCCCTGCTGCGGGCGGTACCTGCCTGAGGGGGTCTCGGGGGGGGAGGCGCTGCCTGCGGGCGGTACCTGCCCTGAGGGGGTCTCTGGGGGGAGGCCCGGATGCGGGCGGTACCTGCCTGAGGGGGTCTCTGGGGGGAGGCCCTGCCTGCGGGCGGTACCTGCCTGAGGGGGTCTCTGGGGGGAAGCCCTGCTGCGGGCAGTACCTGCCTGAGGGGGTCTCTGGGGGGAGGCCCGGCTGCGGGCGGTACCTGCCCTGAGGGGGTCTCTGGGGGGAGGCCCTGCCTGCGGGCGGTACCTGCCCTGAGGGGGTCTCTGGGGGGAGGCCCGGCTGCGGGCGGTACCTGCCCTGAGGGGGTCTCTGGGGGGAGGCCCTGCCTGCGGGCGGTACCTGCCCTGAGGGGGTCTCTGGGGGGAGGCCCGGCTGCGGGCGGTACCTGCCTGAGGGGGTCTCTGGGGGGAGGCCCGGCTGCGGGCGGTACCTGCCCTGAGGGGGTCTCTGGGGGGAGGCCCGGCTGCGGGCGGTACCTGCCCTGAGGGGGTCTCTGGGGGGAGGCCCGGCTGCGGGCGGTACCTGCTCTCTATTCCAGGATGAGCTGGCGCACTGCCGGGACACCCCCATGCAGAAGCACTTCAGGCAGCCGTCGGGGTTCTGGTCGCTCAGGTAGAAGGCTCCAGGCGTGCACTCGTTGCAGAGACGTCCCACCACATTGGGCTGCAGAAGAGACGGAGGTTTGGCACCAAGAGATGCGGGCAGGCTGGGCACGTAGCAGGGCTGCTCCCACTGCACCCCCACCCACGCTGCCCCAGCCTGGCAGGGCCCAGGGGCTCCTGCGTGCTCCGGGGCACTGGCCTGGCTCCAATACAGCCCATCCTCCAGGGATCCGACCGACCTCGTGTTGGCCTGGGCCTCTGGCAAGGGGCCTCCACTGCTCTGAGGTGGGCACAGCACCCACAAGTCCTGGCGCCGAGTGCCAAGGGCCCTAGGGAGCGCTGTGTCTGTCTGGGAACCCTGGATCTTGGAGGAAGGGGCATGATAGTGGCACTAGCCTGTGCCGCTCCAGGCCGCAGGCTGCAGGGCGCAGATGGCGCGGTTGAAAGCGAGCTGCAGAGATGGCAGAGCTGGCCACCGTCTGCCAGGCAGCTGTCCAGCACAATGGCTGGGGAGGGTCATTGTACTCGGGCTGGGCCACAGCCTCCGAGCGGGCACTGGGGGTCCCCTCCTCTCCCTCCCTGACTCCAGGGAACAGATACGCCCCTGCAGCACCCCCAGAATGGATGAAGCCCCTGGCATGGAGCCAGCAGAGGGCACACAGGAGTGGCCGGGGCCAGGCCCTGAGCCCTACGGGAGGGCGTGGTGCAGGAGCCCTGGGGGCTCCGAATGCAGCTGTCTGCCCCAAACCTCTCAGCGCGTCCCCCAGCCCCCAGGCAGGCCCTGCCCGACAGCCCAGAAGGCAGGACCCAAGTACTCGTTTCTGCTTTTCGCTTCTGCTGTTCAAATCCCTGTCGCCACCTTGTGCTCCCCAGGCCAGCGGGGTTGCATTGCACTGCAAAGCACCGCACTGCACCACATTGCGCCGGGCCACACTGCACCACACCGCGCAGCACCACGCTGTGCCACACCGAACCACGCAGCGCTGGGCCACACTGCACCACACCGCGCAGCACCACGCTGTGCCACACCGATCCACACAGCGCTGAGCCACACTGCACTGCACTGCACTGCGCTGTGCCACACTGCACCACACCGCGCAAGGCCACACCGCACCATGCAGCGCTGGGCCTCACTGCACCGCACTGCGCTGGGCCTCACTGCACTGCACAGCACCGCGCTGTGCCACACCTAACCACGCAGCGCTGGGTCACACTGCACCGCACTGCACAGCACCGCGCTGTGCCACACCGCACCACGCAGCGCTGGGCCACACTGCACCGCACAGCACAGCATCATGCTGTGCCACACCGCACCACGCAGCGCTGGGCCACACTGCACCATGCAGTGCTGGGCCACACCGCACCACGCAGCACTGGGCCACACTGCACCGCACTGCACAGCACCGCGCTAGGCCACACTGCGCCACGCAGCACTGGGCCACACTGCACCGCACTGCACAGCACCGCGCTGTGCCACACTGCACCATGCAGCGCTGGGCCACACTGCTCCGCACTGCACAGCACCGTGATGTGCCACACCGCACCACGTAGCGCTGTGCCACACTGCACCGCACAGCACCGCGCTGTGCCACACTGCACCGCACCGCACAGCACCGCGCTGTGCCACACCGAACCACGCAGCGCTGGGCCACACTGCACTGCACAGCACTGTGCCACACTGCACCATACTGCGCAGCACCGCGCTAGGCCACACCGCACCACGTAGCGCTGGGCCGCACTGCACAGCACTGCGCTGGGCCACACTGCACCGCACCACGCAGCACCGCGCTAGGCCACACCGCACCACGCAGCGCTGGGCCACACTGCACCGCACTGCACAGCACCGCACTGTGCCACACCGCACCACGTAGCGCTGGGCCACACTGCACCGCACAGCACCACGCTGTGCCACACCGAACCACACAGCGCTGGGCCACACTGCACTGCACTGCACCTCGCTAGGCCACACCGCACCACGCAGCGCTGGGCCGCACTGCACAGCACTGTGCTGGGCCACACTGCACCGCACCACGCAGCACCGCGCTAGGCCACACCGCACCACGCAGCGCTGGGCCACACTGCACCGCACAGCACCGCACTGTGCCACACCGCACCACATAGCGCTGGGCCACACTGCACCGCACAGCACCACGCTGTGCCACACCGAACCACACAGCGCTGGGCCACACTGCACCGCACTGCACAGCACCTCGCTAGGCCACACCGCACCACGCAGCGCTGCGCCACACTGCACAACACCAAACCACACAGCCCCATATTGCACTGTACCACACAGCACCATATTAAATTGTACCATGCAACGCCACACCTCACCACACCGTACTTCACTGCACCAGACCATAGAGTATCACACTGTACTGCACCGTATCGCACCACACAGCACGGCATCACACTACACTGCACTGCAACACACCACACACCATCAAACTGCATAGCCCTGTACTGCACTGTACCACACTGCACTGTACTGTACCATACTAAACCATATTGCACCGCCCCACACCACCCGTACTGCACTGCACCAGACCATCGAGTATCACACTGTACCATGCCGTACTGCACCGCAAGGCACCATGCAGCACCACACCACACAGCACCGCACCGCACAGCACCGTACCTACCTTACAGCGGCAGGAGCCTCCTGTGGAGTCACTGCTCCCCCGCTTGTCACACTTCATGAACTCCTGGGCTGGGGAAGCAGAGGGGTTTGCAGCCAGTCAGACACTCACCCAACCACCAACCCACTCGTCTCCCGCTACCACGCCGTGGGGCAGCCCTGGCTGCTTGGCACTGGCTGGTCTCTGTGCAGCCAGGGGCACCGGAGCGGGATGGGGCCACAGCACTGTTCAGCAGCTGCAGTGCCCATCACGCCCTGGGGTGTTCTGGGTCCAGATAAGATCATGAGGGGATGGAGTGAGGGGGCTGGGCGTCACCAGCAGGGGCTCCCTCAGGGGTCAGAGTGATTCTGTCCTGCCCCACTGATGGCTCCCAAACACAAGGCTCAAGGCTATGGCGTAGGGTTCTCTGTACGCATGGCTCAAGAGCCAGGCACGGCAGGGCCCAGTTTGGGGGCTCCCCCAAGGGCAACGTGATGTTTGCAGAGGCCCTGCTCAGAGAAAAGATCCAGACTGTCGATCTCCTCATTGAGGGGCTGGGCACGACCCTAGGGATGGCTGTGGCTCCCCAGCAGAGCCCACAGCACCCCCAGGAAGGCTCCAGGCACAGCCCCTGCCTGAGGCGAGGGACGAGGCTGAGGTCTCTCTCCTGGGATGCCAATGAGCAGAGCAGGGAATGAGACCAGTGCAGTGCCAAGGTCCGGGGGCACTTAGTGGCAGAGGGCACATGGGGGTACTCACCCGTTGTCACACACCTCCCGCCCGGCTGCATGGGGTTCCCTTCGTAGCCACGGGCACAGCTACAGGGGAATTGAGAGAGATGCTGGGTCAGACAGGCCCGCCTGGAGCAAGGCCATGGATGTCCCCTCTATAGGGCAGGTTCCCTGACCCCCGACTTCCCAGAGGGCACCCATCCATCTCCCACTGCGGGAGAGCTCTCAGAGTGTCCTGTTCCCCATGGGCTCCCCCGGTCCATGCCAACCCCTGCCCTTCTCCCTCCTAGCCAGTGCCATCCCTGCTGCCCATCCCCCCGCACACCAGGCCCAGCAGGCCCCCTCAGCTTACCCCTCCCCGCAGCCTTCCCCATCTAGGAGAATGCCCCAGTGCCCTGGGCTAACATCCCCCCTGCTCCCCCAGTGCCTCAGGGACCCACCTCTCACAGCGCCGCCCCGTGTACCCCGGGGCACAGTCGTCGCATGTGGCCTGGCCGTCTGTGTCCAGGAAGCACGTGTTGGAGAACCTGCAGGCAGCAAAGAGGAGACAGTTAGCGCCCTGCGTGCCCTCGGAGAGCATGGGGCCAGGCACAGAGCAGCCCAGCAATGGGGCACCCATGCCCTGCGAGCCACGGGGTGGTGCGCTCCCAGCACTCACCTGCGCGCGGAGTCAGTGTAGGGGCAGGGGCAGGCCCGGCAGGCTGTGGCGTTACCTCTGGTGGCATCTCCGAAGAAGCCAGGTTTGCACTTGTTACACTGAGGCCCCTCTGTGTTGTGCTGGCAGTTCTGGGGGAGGGAGGAGGTGGGTCGCTGAGGCTCCAGGAAGCTGCAAGGGGCACGGTGCCCGCGGCAGGCAATGCCACCCGCACTGTGCAGCACCACACCCTGAACAAGGGGGCACAGGCCCGCTCCCCACAGTGACTCCCCTCTGCGCTCAGATGCCCCAGCATGCACTGGACTGGGCATGTCATGGGTGGCGCTGACCATCCACGGTCTACCTGGCATTGCCCCGGGAATAGGTCCGGCCAGCACATGCCCTAGAGGAGAGAGCCCAGGAGTGGGCGATGCACAGAGTCCCGCTCCATCCCGCTTGGCATCTGCCCCTCCCCTCCCGTCACTAGGGGAGGCCAGGTTGTAGCCAGGCAGTAGCCAGGCCCTGTTCCTTACCAGACAGTAGCCGAAGACCCGGTCACAGGAGCTGGAGTGCCCGTGGCAGTTGCAGCCGGAGCAGGTGCCGAGGTAGGGGCCCTCGGGTACCCGCTCAAAGCGGGCATCGCACCTCTCGCAGGACAGGCCCAGGTAGCCGATGGGGCACCTGGAAGGAAGCAGGAGGAGCTGGCCGCAGGGAGTGGGACAGTCCCAGGCTACGGAAAACCCAGGGCTCAGCTGACGTTCCCCTTGGAGATCCAGCAGGCCCAGGGTGCTGCATCCCACCCTGGTTCCATCAGGGATGGAGCCTGAGCCAGGACAGAGCACAGTGGGCGATGGCGGCAACAGACGGGTCTCCACATTGGGGGGGGAGGGCAGCCAGAGTGGTCCCCTCCCCACTCACTAGGGGCTGGGGAGAGCGGGCTGGTCCTTGGCGTGATCAGAGGGCTCCCCTGCTAGAAAGACAGCTGTAGCCTGCTCCCTGCAGCTCCAGCGGGGCCCAAGGATCATGCCCTGGGGCAGTTGCCCTTCCTTAGTTCGGGACTGGGATGCTCCAGAGCTGAGGGTCCAGCACAGTCCCCAGTGCTTCCCCACAGCACCCTCCAGCTTCCCCGCAGCGCCCTCCTGCTTCCCCGCAGCGCCCTCCTGCTTCCCCGCAGCGTCCTCCTGCTTTTTCGCAGCACTCTTCCCGATTTAGTTGGGGTTGGTCTTGCTTTGAGCAGGGGGTTGAACTAGATGACCTCCTGAGGTCCCTTCCAACCCTGATATTCTATGATTCTGTGATTCCCTGCAGGGCCCTCCTGCTTACTCGTTGAGCCATGGCACACAAGGGGGACCCATGACACATAGGGGGGACCCACAGCAGATGCTAGGGAACTGCATCAGGCCCTGGGGGACCCACAGCACGTACTGGGAAACCCCTGGCACACAGTGGGGACCCATGGCACGCAGGGCAGACCCAGATCAGGCACTGGGGGACCCGCATTAGGTACTGGGGGGACCTGCAGCATGCAGGGGGGACCCGCGTCAGTCACTGGGGGACCCATGGCACGCGGGGGGACCCATGGCAGGCACTGGGGGATCCACAGCACGCGGGGGGGCTCGCAGCACAGCAGCAGGGGCCCAGCCCTGTCACAAGGAAGCACGCCGAGTTTGGGCCCCAGCCTTGTTGCAGCAACGGTACGTCCCGGCTACACAGTGCACGGAGGGAAGAGAGACACCAGCCAGCCCACGGCTCCTTGAGCCCAGAATGTTGGGGCCCTGAGCTTCCTAGGAAGCAGGAGACTCCCCCCACCCAAGCCGGGCAGTTTCCTGATGGCACCTGCACTCCTCGACGCCCTGCGCCATGCCCTGGCTAGTGAGCTCCATGGTGGTGGTGTCCATGGTGATGTCGCTCAGCCCTACGCTCGTCATCTTGTTGTCGTAGACCGTCTGCACCAGGATGCTCTCCAGGTTCTGCAGGGCCAGGAGCAGCGTCTCTCGGCTCACCGGGGCACCCGACTCGTGCTGCCAGTTCTCCTGGGAAAGGCCCAGGGGAGGGACAATGTCGCATTCGCCCCCCGAGTGCATGCCGGGAACACAGGGCAATATGGACCGGGGGAGGGGCATCCCAGCACTGCACTCAGAGGACCAGGCACACAGCAGCTCCAGATGCCCCTTCATGGCTCTGACAACCACACTGGATGTGACCTACCATGTCCGCATACCTCTTCCCCAGTGACTGGAGAGCAAGGGAATCCCCTGGCATGTGTTCCTGGCAATAAGGGGCCAGGAAGGAGCTGGTGGAGAAAGCCAAGGGAAACTTTGTTTCTCCTGAGGGCATCATGCCCAGTGCGGGACAGCCTAGCTAAGGAGCTCAGGACAAGTGGCGGGTCTCAGCATCCCGTCTCCTTCACCCCAGCTTCCCGCTGCCTTTGCCTGCCCTGGAGCTGCCAACAGGTGTCCAAGGGGCAGTTGGTGAGCCACAGAACGAGCCTCGGTCGCCCAGCCAGGCCTGCCTCCCGCTGCTGCAAGGGGCCAGCCGGGCATGGCAGGGTCAGCCGGCGTGAGCAGCAGAACAGCACCCACCGCACGGTGCGAGAGCCCTACTGGAAGCCAAGTGAGTGGGCTGAACGCCACCCCAACACATGGTCATCGGCTCGGGCAGCTGAGAGAGCATGCTGCCAGGGACGGAGGCCCCCAGCCCTCCCTGGGCACGTGGGGCCAGCTGCCTCTCCAGCAGACCCACCTCTGTGAAATGAATCTGGAGCTGGTTGATGACCGATGGCTGGGTGGGCACCTGCACCCGGTAGATGAGCTTCTGCCCATTCCCCACAATCACCACGCTGGACTTCTGCACAGGCTCCGACTGGCCGCGCGCTAATGCATAGCGCACCTGGAAGCTGAGGTACCCGCCGTAGGAGTCCACCTGCAACCAGCGACAGAGCTCAGGTCAGCGTGCAGTCGAGAGCTGGCAGCCCCAGGGGAGTCCTGCAAGCCCTGCAAAGAACCCAGAGATGGTCCCTCCACCTGCCAGCCCCTCCCTCGCCCTCCACAGGGCCTCAGGCCGTCATGGCGCCCCTCGCGTGTAGCCAGCCAGCAGGGGGCGCTCCTGGGGCGTGGGCAGGGTACAGCCAGAGCCCTCGCCCCTGTTCTAAGCCCACGTGAGGCTGCTGCTGGCTGCGTGTCTGGAAGGGCCCCTCTCTTCTCCAGCACCAGCCAGGCCGCAAAGCCACCAGGCCCCTGGGGACGCGGCACTGGGCTGCCCCGCACAGTGGCACCGTTCCTGCCCCAGAGTCCCCCAGCAGAGCAGGCACTTCCCTGTGCCCTAGACGGTGCCAGCGGAGGGATGGGCTACTCCACTTGCCACCTCCCCTCCCAGGCTGCTGTCCCCTCCCCACCCAAGGGTCTGCCCAGTCCCGGCCCTTCACCTTGTTGCCCAGGAACTGGCTAGGCAATGTCCAGAAGGAGTTCTGTGCCAGAAACCTCCTGGACAGGTCCACGAGCTGGAACTCCTGCAGGGCGGGGTCGATCTGGAGCTGCGTGGAGGAGAGGGGCAGCGTCCCCAGCTGCGCTGGTGTCGTCACATTCACCCCTGGCCAGGAGGGGAAAGGCTTAGCGTCCCCTGCTCCCAGCACAGCGCTCACCCACACAGAAAGGGGCAGGGCTGCAGGGGAGACGGCGGCTGCGAGGGGCCCCGCAACGAGACCTGCTGCCCTCCCTCAAGCCCCCCTGTGCCCCCAGAGCTGAGCTGTGGCTGATGAGACCCCTCTGGTCTGGCTGCCAGAGTGAGTCTGTGGAACAGCTCTGCCTTTGTCCTTGGCCCTTCACAAGGGCACCTGCTGCACAAGCCAGGAACCAGAGTGGGGCCTGATTGGCCAGGAGTCAGCTTAGAGGAAACTCTCCAGCCACAAGGGCCCTACCAACCCCTCCACCCCAGCCCTGTCTGCAGCCAGCCACTCTGGAGGCCATTCCACTAACTGCTAGTTAACCTGCTTTCCAAGCTGGGCAGCCAACCTAAGCCGCCCTTCCAAGGCCCACGCCAGCCCTCCCAGGCCAGTCTGTGCAGGAGCAGGGGGCCGCAGCCCTCAGCACCACGCCTGAGGCTAGGCCAACTCGGTGGGCTCACACCCCTGGCGGGGGGCATTCCTCCCAGGGAGACGTGCTTCCCAGCTGGGAAACCACAGCCAGACTCTCGCCCTGGCAAAGCCACAGGGCAGTAACCATGGCCCAGAGAGCAAGGGGGCATGTTGCATGGCAGGGCCCGGCTAGTATTGGCAGCTGTATGGGCAGTTACCCTTCCCGGCCCCTCACCCTTGAAGTCCTCAGGCGTGTCAAAGCGCAGGCGGATCTGGTCCCGGTAGCGGCTGGTGCCTTGGCAAGCTGTGGTGATGCCAAAGCAGAAGCAGGCCAGGCATTTGGAGGTACCTTCAACATGGAAGTGTCCTTCGGGGCAGGGACCTGCCGGGAAACGAGGGAGACCACGATAGGCCCTGGCGCCCTGGGGGCACAGAGCGGACCTGGCTGCACGTCCCTGCTGGTGCCACAGCGCCCCACGCGGGAATAGGGCGGGGCAGGCAGGTGCCATGGAAGCCATGGCGGGGGTGACGGAACCGTCACTGACCAGGAACCTCCGGCCCCACCTGGGAAATTTCTCACGCAGGTGAGCCCCAGACGCCAGTCGG
The DNA here is from genome assembly GCF_965140235.1 of Caretta caretta. Classification (NCBI taxonomy): domain Eukaryota; kingdom Metazoa; phylum Chordata; order Testudines; family Cheloniidae; genus Caretta; species Caretta caretta. The sequence continues at coordinate 1,627,141 of NC_134223.1, forward strand.
CTCCCCATTCCTGCCCGTCCTGCTTCCCCATCCAGGCTCAACTCCCCCTTCCCCAGGGGTTGCGAGGCCACAGCTGGGGAGGTCACAGACCAGCGAACCAAGCCCCCAGGCCCTGCGCTCACTGGCCAGGTCTCAGGCTGGCAGAGCTGGCAGGGAGGGCGGGTGTTGGGCCCCAGACTCACCACGCTGGGGCGTGAGGCTCAGCACACCGTCGGGGATCCCGAACACCATGCCCCGGGCATTGATGGCTTCACAGGTGTAGGCCCCCTGGTCGGCCTCCTTCACGTCCCGGATGGTCAGCATCCCGTGGCCGTTCTCGCTGCTTATGGACACTCTGGGGAGGGGAGGAAGGGCAGTGCCCACAAGTCCCAATAGAGGGAGCCCTGGCAAAAGGGTCCCATGTGCTGCAGAGCCCCTCACACCAACCTCCCACTGCATTTCCACTGCAATGCCCCTCTCCCACTGCAGAGCCCCCCACATGCTGCAGAGCCCCTCATGCCAACCCACCACTGCACCACCACTGCAGAGCCCCTCACACCAATCCCCGCTGTGACTCCACTGCAGTGCAAGACTCCGCTGTGACTCCCCCACTGCAGAGCTCCTACTCGACTGCAGAACCCCCCCATGAGCTGCAGAGCCCCTCCTCCACTGCAGAGCTCCCACATGCTGCAGAGCCCCTCATGCCAACCACCACTGCAGAGCCCCTCACACCAATCCCCGCTGTGACTCCACTGCAGTGCAAGACTCCACTGTGACTCCCCCACTGCAGAGCTCCTACTCGACTGCAGAACCCCCCCATGAGCTGCAGAGCCCCTCCTCCACTGCAGAGCTCCCACACGCACTGCAGAGCCCCTCACGCCAAATACCACTGCACCTTCACTGCAACACCCCCTCCCACTGCAGAGCCCCTCATGCCAACCCCCACTGCACAGCCCCTCGCCCCAGAAGAGCCCCCCACATGCTGCAGAGCCCCTCATGCCAACCCCCACTGCACTTCCACTGCAGAACCCCTCCGCCACTGCAGAGCCCCTCCTCCACTGCAGAGCTCCCACAACACTGCAGAGCCCCTCACGCCAAATACCACTGCACCATCACTGCAACACCCCCTCCCACTGCAGAGCCCCTCATGCCAACCCCCACTGCACTTCCACTGCAGAGCCCCTCCCCCACTGCAGAGACCCTCACATTAATCCCCACTGTGACTCCACTGCAACACCCCTCCCCCACTGCAGAGCCCCCTTCTGAAACCACATTCCCTGCTCCCTGGGGTGTCCTGGGCCATCCCCAGCCTACCTCCTGTTGGCAGGGATGTGTCCCCAGTTGAGTCTCCAGGTGATGATGGGGGTGGGCACACCGACGGCCACACAGCGGAAGCGCACTGTCTGCCCGGGGATGGCCTGCACGGACTCCTCGGGGGGCGTGATGACTTGTGGCGGTGCTAGGGGGAGGAACCAGTGAGGCAGGCGGGCGTCCCCCACCCCGGGCCTAGGCTGCCCCACAGCAGCTCCAAGGGGAGGGCTCCCCCACCCCTCCTCGGAGGGCAGAGACCCCTCTGCCAAGGCAGCTGGCTGAGGCCACCCCTCACCCCCTGGGGGAAAGGCCCCACAGCCCACCCCATGCCCGCACTCACTGCAGCCGACCTCGTCGGAGCGGTCGGGGCAGTCGGCCTCCTCGTCACACTGGTAGCTGGCCGGGATGCAGGTGCGGCTGGACACACAGATGAACTGGTCGGGGCCGCAGGTGTCGCCGGGGCCCTTGGTGGCTGGGGGGCATGCGACGAGGGGGTTAGTGGGCATAAGCCTGCGAATGCTTGGCCACACTCCCCCGCCTGACCAGCATCGCCCCCTGCCCAGCTGGCATGACCCCCCCACCTGACCAGCATCGCCCCCTGCCCCCGCCTACCAGCATCCCCCTCATCCCCCCAGCTCAGCCAGGGCCAGGCACGTGCACACCGCTGGCCAGCCCCCGCCGAGGACTATCCCAGTGCCAGCTGGGAAGAGGCGAATCCAGTCGGCACTGGGCCTGGGCCAGCACAGAGCTGAACCCGTGCCCAGCCCACAGGAAGCTGTTACGAGTCTCTGCCAGCCTGTGGCACCCATGGGCACCCTGCTCTCCTCTGCCATCCCACCGGCAGGGCAGCAGCTCGGGCTGACCCGGCTTCCGCTGGCATCGTGTGCGGGTGCAGGCAGCTCCTCTGGCCCACTGCGGCTCCCTGGCCCGGGACACAGCGCGCCGGCGGCGTGAGAGGCACCAAGGGACACGCCGTGCTCTTCTCCCACGCAGCACCCTCGCCTCGGCCCCAAGCCCCACCACGCTGCCGCCAGCCAGAGCCCCCAGCCCCAAGGGTCTCCGTGGAGTCACCGGACGGCTCCACTGCTCCTCCCTGGCCGGCCTCCTTCACACCCTGGAGGTCAGAGCCACAGCCTGGCCGTTTCCAGGGCACCAGGGAGCAGCCCGGAGCTGTCCTGGGTGCCCTGGGGCTTCAAGGAGCCAGGCTGGGGAGCTGGGCAGGGCCCGGGGAAGGCAGGGTGGCTCTCGCCGGCACACTTACGGCAGTCCACCTCATCGGAGCCGTCCACGCAGTCGTTGTCCCCGTCACAACGCCACAGCTTGAGCGCACAGTGCCCGTTCCGGCACTTAAACTCGTTGGGCTCGCACGGGGTAGCGGTGCCTGTCGGGCAGGGAGATCCATCAGGGCCCTGCCCACCCCCCTGCACCTTGTCACGGGAGAGACCCTCCCCCGCGCTGCCCGCCCCCCCGCGCTGCCCGTCCCCCCGCACTGCCCGTCCCCCCCCACACCTTGTCACGGGAGAGACCCTCCCCCGGGCTGCCCGCCCCCCCGCGCTGCCCGCCCCCCCCACCGTGTCACGGGAGACACCCTCCCCCGCGCTGCCCGCCCCCCCCCACTTTGTCACGGGAGAGACCCTCCCCCGCGCTGCCCGCCCCCCCGCACCTTGTCACGGGAGAGACCCTCCCCCGCGCTGCCCGCCCCCCCGCACCGTGTCACGGGAGAGACCCTCCCCCGCGCTGCCCGTCCCCCCGCGCTGCCCGTCCCCCCCCACCGTGTCACGGGAGAGACCCTCCCCCGCGCTGCCCGTCCCCCCGCACCGTGTCACGGGAGACACCCTCCCCCGCGCTGCCCGCCCCCCCACACCTTGTCACGGGAGAGACCCTCCCCCGCGCTGCCCGCCCCCCCGCGCTGCCCGTCCCCCCGCACTGCCCGTCCCCCCCCACCGTGTCACGGGAGACACCCTCCCCCGCGCTGCCCGCCCCCCCACACCTTGTCACGGGAGAGACCCTCCCCCGCGCTGCCCGCCCCCCCGCACCGTGTCACGGGAGAGACCCTCCCCCGCGCTGCCCGCCCCCCCGCACCGTGTCACGGGAGAGACCCTCCCCCGCGCTGCGCACCGTGTCACGGGAGAGACCCTCCCCAGCGCTGCCCGTCCCCCCGCACCGTGTCACGGGAGAGACCCTCCCCCGTGCTGCCCGTCCCCCCGCACCGTGTCACGGGAGAGACCCTCCCCCGCGCTGCGCACCGTGTCACGGGAGAGACCCTCCCCAGCGCTGCCCGTCCCCCTGCACCATGTCACGGGAGAGACCCTCCCCCGCGCTGCCCGTCCCCCCGCACCGTGTCACGGGAGAGACCCTCCCCCGCGCTGCCCGTCCCCCCGCACTGCCCGCCCCCCCGCACCTTGTCATGGGAGAGACCCTCCCCCGCGCTGCCCGCCCCACTGCACCGTGTCACGGGAGAGACCCTCCCCCGCGCTGCCCGTCCCCCCGCACTGCCCGCCCCCCCGCACCTTGTCATGGGAGAGACCCTCCCCCGCGCTGCCCGCCCCACCGCACCGTGTCACGGGAGAGACCCTCCCCCGCGCTGCCCGTCCCCCCGTGCTGCCCGCCCCCCCGCACCGTGTCACGGGAGAGACCCTCCCCCGCGCTGCCCGCCCCCCCCCCCCACCGTGTCACGGGAGAGTCCCTCCCCCACGCTGCCCGTCCCCCCGCGCTGCCCATCCCCCCGCACCGTGTCACGGGAGAGACCCTCCCCAGCGCTGCTCCCGTCCCCCCACACCGTGTCACGGGGAGAGACCCTCCCCAGCACTGTTCCCGTCCCCCCGCACCATGTCACGGGAGAGACCCTCCCCAGCGCTGCCCGTCCCCCCGCACCGTGTCACGGGAGAGACCCTCCCCAGCACTGCCCGTCCCCCCGCTCCGTGTCACGGGAGAGACCCTCCCCAGCGCTGCCCGTCCCCCCGCACCGTGTCACGGGAGAGACCCTCCCCAGCGCTGCCCGTCCCCCCGCACCGTGTCACGGGAGAGACCCTCCCCAGCGCTACCCGTCCCACCGCGCTGCCCGTCCCCCCGCACCGTGTCACAGGGACCCGATTCCCCAGTAATGATCCGTCAGCCAATTGCGGGAGCCATCCGAGCCGAGGGCCATGTCCTGGGCTAGTGCTGCAGCCGCTAGCCTGGCTGTTCTTTTGCTGCCCCTCCTGGCCCAGTCCACCCCCTCACGCCCCCTACCGCAGCTGAGCTCGTCGCTCCCATCCAGGCAGTCCCGCTCGCCGTCGCACAGGTAGTCCCGGGGGATGCACTGCTTGTTGGAGCAGACGGCTTCATCCCGGCGGCAGGGGCGCTGCTCCAGGGGGTGCCGAATCGGTGGGTGCTTGGGGGTGACGAACCGGGGGGGCGTGGTGGCCGGCACCCTCCTGGTAGTGATCATGGGCGTCGAAGGGGAGGTTGTGGGTGTCCGGGTGGTGGCTGGCTGAGCAGTGGTGATGGGCAGGGGTGGGAAGGTCACCACTTCCTGCCGATCTGGGACCAGACAGAGAGAGCATTAGAGACCAGAGAGAAACGGGCTGAGAGCCAGGGTCAGGTGGCAGGGGATCCAGCTCTGGGACCTGAGATCCTGGGCCCGGCTGGGCTAGGCAGGGGATCCAGCCCTTGGATCTGAGATCCTGGGCCAGGCCAGGCTGGGCAGGGGATCCAGCTCTGGGACCTGAGATCCTGGGCCAAGCCAGGCAGGGGAACTAGGGATCCAGCCCTGGGATCTGAGATCATGGGCCAGGCCAGGCAGGGAAGCTGGGGGCAGGGAATCCAGCCCTGAGATCTGAGATCCTGGGCCAGGCCAGGCCAGGCAGAGGAGCTGGTGGCAGGGGATCCTATATCCAAGGCCAGGGACACTAAAGAAGGTATCTGTGATCAGGAGAGCCAGGCTGGCTACCCAGGGTTCAGCTGGAAGGAGGGGCAGCGACCAGGAAGGCAGCCAGGGCATGCAGCGCCGGCAGGAGTGGGATCCAGCCTTAGGGAACGGGGATTCCATGGCCGGGGGGCACAAGACATTATTAGTTCACTCCCATCCAAGCTCAGCTGCCTGGCCTGGGGTCATGGCAGCATGGAGGTCCCATGGCAAGGACTGGCACTGCTGGGCCCTGGGCCCTTTGCTAGCATTGGGATGCCCCCGGCAGTCTGAGGGTGTCCCTGGCACATACACGCTGGGAGGGCTTGTGAGCAGAGCATGCCCATGGGAAGAGCCTTCACAATACACATGCCCCCTCCCCAGCCCAGTGGCATTCCAGCTAGTGCCCAGGCAAGGGGCAGCGCCTGGCTGTGCCCAGGGCTGTCCTGACAGTTGGCCCTTTGGAAGCCTAGGCAAGGGGTGCCCAGTCTCTCCCGCAACGGCAGCGGGTGGCGAGGGAAAGTCCTGGGGCCCCCAGGCTCCCTACCACAGCCGTGCTCATCGGAGCCGTCCCTGCAGTCAGGGCTGCGGTTGCAGCGGTAGGCCAAGGGCAGGCACTCCCCGCTGCCGCACCGGGACTCCTCGCTGGGGCACTCTGCAGGGGACGGGAAGTGGGGGGGGACCAGCTAGTTCCCGAGGCAGCCCCCACTCTAGGACCACGGGCGCCCGGGAGCTCCTGGCCCCTGCAGCCTGAGGCCTCCAGTTCCCAGGGGTCGAGGTAGGTCCTAGCTCACGAGGCCTCCAGGGCAAGTGCCCCCTCTCAGCTGGGCCAGCCCCATGCACCCCAGGCCTTGGGGCAGAGGGTCTCGCTCACAGTTACAGGGGTTGTTCTGGATCTGCCATGGCGGCACAGCACGGGCTGAGCCAGGGGTAGACCAGCGCTGGGGGAGCTCAGTCAGGCTGCGCAATCCACTCCCAGGGGCATCGCCTGGGACCAGCTGAGCCCGGGAGACCAGCCAGCTGTGAGCAGTCCCTCCCCCTGCCACCCCACAGGGGTGTGCTCCACTCCAGCTCTGGCCTAGAGCAGGGCAGGCAGAGGCACGGCCTGGGCAGCAGCGCTCTCTTAGGAGCACTGAGGACGGGCAGGGGGCTCTACCCAGCACTGGGGGGGCTGGAGCTTCAAGTTCTAGCCCCAGCTCTCAACTTGGCTGCTCGGTGCCTCAAGTTCCCCATCTGCAAAGCACCTTCGGGAGCATGCGGCGTAATCCCTCCCGAGCCCCTCAACTGGAGGTGCCGGGGGCTTCTTGGGTCTCTATTGCCCATGGCTCCGTGGTCGCAGGGAGGGAGGGAGCTGAGGCCTGGAAGCTGCTGGGAGGTATTTGACCCCACCAGAGGGGGGCTCGTGCCAGGATTCCTGGCCCTCTCTGGGCTGGGGGGGCTGGATCTGTGCTGCGAGTGGTTCAGAGGGGAGGAGCTGGTTAGAGGAAGGACATACGCAGGGGGACCACTGCAGGGGAGGGGCTGGACTGGGAGGATCCAGCGAGGTCCAGGCCTCCCAATCAATGGCTCCGCCCCCTTCAATAGCCCTGCCCCCATCAGTAGCCCCGCCCCTGCCCGTTCCCGGCACCTACCGCAGTCCAGTTCATCCGACATGTCGCGGCAGTCAGGGCGGCGGTCGCAGCGGAACTCCTTCTCGATGCACTCCCCGCTGCGGCAGGCAAACTCCTCCCCAGTGCAGGCACGCACATCCAGGGGCACTGCAACGGGCAGGAGTCAGAGCCACGGGACCCCCAGGCCAGCCGGGGTCAGCATCTTGGGGGCGAGGGGAGGTGCCACTGGGGCTCCAACCCCTGGGGAAAGCTCCCAGCCATGGGCCAGGGCTCGAGGTCCAGCCCAGGCCTCTGCTGACCTTGGCCCAGCTAGCTCCTGGGATGGCAAATCCCAGCCGGATGGCTGGAGTTTGCCTGGAGCCCCTTCTCCTCTGCAGGCTCACAGGGGGCTCCCCAGAGCTCCACTCACTGCCACCCCACCCCCAGGGACACCCTACGCTGCCTCCTCCCACCTCCCCAGACTCACCCAGCTGCACTGAAATCCCCTCGCTGCCCCCTGCCCACCCCTGCCCAAGTGGGCCAGGCATGGGGTGGGATCCAGCACCAGAAACCCCGTGAGCTGCGTGTTCAGGAAGCAAAACAAGCACTGCACACGGTTAGAGGCAGGCAGCAGGTACCCACACCACGGGCCATATGCCATGTGACACACGCAACACATGGCAGATGCCATGTGGAACACACCATGTGCACACGCCACGTGGCATATGCCTTGGGGCACACGTACTATGCGGCAGACATGCCATCGCACAGGGCCCACCTGCCCCCAGCACCTGGTGGATTTGGACTCCTGCCTGGTGGGTCCCTGCACGAACCACCCGCTCTGACCTTGATGAGTCTGCTGGGCTCAGGTGAGGGTGGGTTTGCTCGGGCCTGGGTCTGCGGGGGTCTGGGAGCAGCGCAAAATGCAGCCAGCCGGGGGCAGTGCCGTGGAGGCTGCCGGCTCCCCCATTAGAGGTAAGTACCAGTGCTCCGCAATGCCCCCCTGGTCAATCTCAGGAGCAGCACAGACAGGCTCCAGAGCTCACCTGGTCCACGAGGGAGGGGAAGGGGGCACTTGTTATTCTCCCCAGAGCCCACAAGCCTCACAGGCCCATGCCCATGGTTCCCAGCCGGTCAGTGAGGGGCCCTGGCATGGCCCTGTGTCTCCTGGTGTGGCGGCACTGGGAAAGCAGCCATTTCCAAGTGCCTGCACAAAGGCATCGAGCCGCAGGACAGGGCCTGTGCCAGCTGCGGGGGGTGTCACCTGCCAGGGCCCCAGCTGCAGGGCCAACAGCCAGGCATCAGCCAGCGGCACCACAGCCACGCAAATGGCAGGCCGCCCAAAAACACACCTGGCACGGCACGGCACGGCACGGCGTGGGGGAACCTGGAGCCTGTTGCAGGAGCCGATGGGGCATGGCCCAATCCGGGGGGCCCAGCATTGGTCTGCGCTCCTAACACCAGCCGAAGGCAGGCAGGCAGCACCCCAACACGCTGGGTCACAGAGACCCTCCCGGGGGCTGGCAGCTGCCGTGGGAGGGGAAAGGAGATGTCTGCGCCCTCTCGCACAGTCCAGACCAGCTCACCCACAGGCTGGGCTTCTGGGATCTTTAATCTCTTTACTGCCAATCACTGGGGCAGGAACTGGGAACCCTGGGTGCTCGGTGGAAGGGCCTGGCACTGGGTGCAGCAGCCAACACCCAGCTCTGGAAATCTCTTCAGGCCGAAGGTGCCCAATGACAAAACCCTGCATCCAACCAGCTTGTGCCAGTCAGCGGGGGCCCTCTAGGGTGCAAGGGGCTACAGGAAGAGCAGAGGCTGCCCCTGGGGCGCTCCCCCCGCCCCTCCCCTGGCTGCCAGTTGCACTGCAAGGCCTCCAGGTTCTCCCTGCACCTGCTGCCTCACCCTACTCACCTGGCGACTCCCTGGCAATGGGGGGAGGTGGGGTCTGGGCTGCAAGTGAATAGAAGGTTAGAGCCAGGGAGGAAGGGCCCCCCAGGCCTAAGCGCAGGCCGCCTAAGGAGTGGAGGTCTCTGGCTCGGGGCCACCTGGCTCAGCCCTGGCCAGACAGCAGCTCAGTGGACCAGCCAACGCTGCCCTCCCTCCCGCCTGCCCTCCATCTGGCCCCACGGGCAGCAGGGCCGCAGCCGCAGCCCCACACAGGGAGCACTGCCCCTAACCTGTCATCTGGGCTGCCAGCTGACCCTCCCAGCAGAGCGGCCCCCGCTGTGCCGGGCGCCAGGTTCCAGCCGGGTTTGCTAGGCCTGGGCAGGGGAGCAGACAGGCTAGGGAGTCCAGAGTGAGACCACGGCACCCGGGCAACACAGTGACTGCAGACAGACCGATGGACACAGCCCATGGATGCCCAGGGAGCAGTCTGGTTCTATAGGACAGCGACCAGAACCAGCCCTGTCCTGTCCACGCAGGCCAGGCCAATCTGTCCCAGCCCCTCTGAGCCACTGTGGGGTGAACCACACAGAAAGACCGGCCTTGGGCCCATACCATGCCCATCGCGGGCACAGGCCCCACCCCGCACTTAGTCTGCCAGTCGCCAGGGCTCAACTGCTGGGGAGGGGCCTCCTGCATGCCCAGGATCTGTTCTAAACACACTGGCAAGCTGCTGCCCCCCCGACCCCAGCCCCCTTGGCACACTCCAACAGCGCCCAGGGCAGTGACCCCAGCTGGGGGTCCGGGCAGGGCCTCGCTCACCTTCCCCAAGGCGCCGGAACTGGAAGCCCTGCGTGGAGGTGACGTAGGAGGCAATGGAGCCGCCCTGGATGATGGAGTAGAGCACCTCACGGATCTCCCCCTCGTCCAGGTTCCCCTCTGAGCCCACATCCAGCTCCACAAAGACACAGTCGTCGATTTCCCTGGGGAGAGCGGGGCCAGGGCTGAATCGGGGGAGGTGTGCATGCGTGCTCCGGCCACTGCTCCGTACTGGATGGAAGTAGATTCCCTTGTGTGCGTGGGTCTCCCAATTGGGATCCACCAGTCTCGTGTGTTCCCAGTTACCTCCCCCTCTGCAGATAATAAAAATCCTGCTACGGCTGCGCTAACGGGGCTGCTCCTTTCGCTCCCATGCTCAGGCCTGTTTGAAACAGCTGCAGTCCGCGGGAGGAGCAGAGCCGTGACCCCCGCAATGTCTCCGGCTGCGGAAGGCGGCGCGGGGTGGGGTGTCCTCTCTTTGGGCATGGTGTGCGACTCCCCATGCACACTTTGGACCCTGGCGCAGGGTGCTTGGGGCACAGCCGGGCAGGGCGTGATGCTGACAGCTGGGAAAGTTCCAGCTCCCAGAGATAAATGCCCCAGGCCCAGGGGAACAGGGGACAGAAGGGCCTCCACTGCCCTCCCCACCCCGCGGCACTGCCAGGGGCACCTCACTCACTTGATGAACACCACGCTGACCACCTGCTCCCCGCCAATCTTGTAGTACTCGGACTCCAGCTGGGGAGAGAGGCAGAGAGAGCATCAGCAAGCGATACCCCATGGCCGGGGGAGGCAGGGGGCGAATCCCGCAGGCAGCATGGCCTAGTAGTGAGCGCAGGGCACCATGAGCCAAGCTGCTGAGGTTCTTCACCTGACCTAGCCATCGGCTCCAGGCCCTTCCCCCACCCCAGTTTGCCCATCTATCCTAGGGACGGTGACCCTGCCTGGAAAGGGCCTTGGGGCCCGGTGGGCTACGCCCACTAGAGACTGAAGCCCCTTGCGCCCAGGCTGGGCAGCCGGGGCCGACAGACCTCTGTAGTGCCGAGCAGGGGGCAGGGTTACTGCTGAATCTGGGAGCAGCAGGGGCCAGCTGCCAGGGAGCTCTCTGGGCAGGGCCAGGTGGCAGGGCCAGGGCTCACCGTATCCACCACGGCCTCCGAAACCTCCCGGAACTCCTCCGAATTGGCATCGTCTAGGCGAGGGCTGTAGTCGATGGACTGGGTGAAATTCACCAGAGCGCGGAAGTAGACTGGGCATGTGGAGAGGAGAAACGGCCAGCATGAGAGCAGGGCGCAGCTGAGCAGGGAGAACCAGCTCTAGGGCCTCTGCACCGACCAGCTTTACTGGCTACCTCCAGGGATCACCTTGCCCAGCCCTGTAATGCAGCCACCTCTAGGGTGGGTTGCTGCAGTCACATGACAACACAGTGCAACCGTTAGGACAGGAAGTGAGGAAGACTATGGTATGCAGCTGAAACCTGCAGGACCCTGGGACACCAGAAGGCCCCCCGCTGGGTTAGGACCTGGCCAGGCCAATGGAGCCAACACCCTTATTCTGCCAAAAAGAGCCAAGGGATCATTAATGACCAGAGGGGGACCCGACCTGGCTGTGCACCTTCTGCAGCGCAGCGCCCCCTGGTGCTGTGCTGAGGCACTGGCTCTAGCACTGACTGTGGTGGGAGAGCGCCCCCTACTGAGCCCCCAACACTGCCCCCAGCAGCACAGCGCCTCCCTCCCAGTGTGACGTTTGCCCAACCGAGGCGGTTCCCACCTCGACCAGCCGGGACCCCCTGGGACGACGGCAGGGCAGGGGGTGGCACTGGGGAGCCCTCCCTCAGAAGTTGGCCTCCCATGCGGGCAGAGGGAGCAGAGCCCTGATCATCTCCCCAGGGGCAGGCTCCACTGACGGTGGGGTGGGGTGGAGGGGGCAGGCTCAGCCTGGCTCCCGGCTGGGAAAATCCTCAGCCCCCTTTGCAAGGCCATCTGCAGCCAGCCCCGAAGGAGTCCATGCTACAGGGGCTGGGCCCAGGTGGGAGCTCTGGGCCGGGGGGAGGGGTCTGTGGAGTCCTGCTAACTGCACCCCCGAGCTTCACACGCCTGCCGTGCCAGGAGCAGCCCCTGGCTCCCTGCATCAGGCTGCGGCTGCCAGAGCTCATCCCCCGCTCGCAGCTGCCCTGCGTCCAGCCCCGCAGGGGCCCCTCCCCAGCACCAGCTGCTCAGCTCCTTGCAGTGAGTAAACAGCAGCCCCACTCACCACCTCCCCCAGCTCCTGCAGACAGGCCAGACACCACACAGCTCCCCCACAGGACAGCTGCTCCCAGGCCAAGGAGTCCCTGCAGCCTGACCCCCAGCACCGGAGACCCAGGGGCAGGGGGGGAGCTCCTCCAGTATGTGGTTGCACTCTGACTGGGCCTCTGGGCTCTGCCCACAGGGATCACCCAGCTGAGGGCAGCACTGGCTTGGCCTCCCTGAGCTGGCTCTCTGGGGCAAACACCCTAGGGTGTGGGGCCGAGGGGGCACACAGCCCGGCCTTGTCAGAGAGGAGAGGCAGGCTGTGCCAGGGAAGTTACTATGCCCTGCCCTGCCCACATGCTCCACAGTGCCTTGTCAGGTATCGGTAACACGGTCCCAGCCCCACCACACGCAGTGGTGACGTCACCAGGGAGAAACTGCGCCCTGCCTGCTTCAGATGCCCCAGCTTGGGGTCTGACACTGGCAAACTACCCCCCAGGTACATGGCAGAGCTGGACAATCTGCCCCGCTCTTCTCCAAGGAGAAAAAGGCCTGGCATGGGAGACTGGACTCCTGCGTTCCATTTCCTGTTCGGGAAGGGAGTAGGGACTAGTGGGTTAGAACTGGGGGGCTGGGAGCCAGAGCTCCTGAGTTCTTTATCCTGCTTTGGGAGGACTGTGCTCCCGCTGGAATTCTGTGCCATTGCGCAATGCAGAATTAATGTTCCCCACAGAATTTTTTTTTCATGCAGAATTTGTGATTTCAACCAAAATGCTTCCTTTTTCCTCCTGTCTGACCCTAGCTGTGCTGCCCTCCCTCCTACATTTGGGGGTCTACCGAGTTTGCAGCCATGAAAATTGCAACACAGACCGTGAAATCTGGTCTCCCCAGCGAAATCTGGTCTCCAGCCTCCCAGCTCTGAAGGCAGCACTGCTGCTAGCAACAGCAGAAAACGAAGGGTGGCGAGCAGCCACCGCTCTGCCTCCTCCTGTCTTGTCGCTGTCTTGTTACAGACGCACGTGCTGACTGGTATTTTGAAATAAATGACCAAAATAATTGAAACTGGCCTGATTATTTTGTTTTATTTTGATAAATAAAATATGCAGCATTTTGAAATATTGTGCATATAATTTTTAATTTTTTGGCACAGAATTCCCCTTGGAGTAGAGAGTGGAGTCAAGTGGGGGTGGGCTAGGGGGTCAGTGCTCCTGGGTTCTGCTTGGGGAGGGAAGTAGGATCGAGTGGATTAGAGCCGGGGAGGGTTGAAGTCAGATTCCTGGGTTTTATTCGCAGTCCTGCAACTGGGTGAATTCCTTCCCCCGAGGTGCCTTACTTTGCCCTCTATAAAGCGGGGAGAAGGATCCTGACCTGCTGGGGAGGTTGTGCAGAGCTCTGAGATCCTGGCAGGGATGGGGCAGGGTTGTCGCTGTGCCCACTGGCGCTGCCTGCCCCTAGCTTGGTTCACCCCATGGAAGTGGGCAGCCTGTCTGCAAGGAGAGTCTGTTTCCTGCCCGCTAGCATGGGGGCTGCGGTGCCAGCAGGACAGCTGCAGGGTACTGGAACCAGCCGGGGGCAGGGCAGGGGGGCCAGATGAGGCTTCTCACTATCCCAGGGGCTGGGAAGGATGGAGATGGGCCCTATGCATGGGGCAGGGGCCCCTTTCAGAACGCAGCAGCTCCCCTGCAGCTGGCCAGTCAGCCCCCAACCCTTCCCAGCAGAGTCTCCTGCAGGCTGGATGGAGCTGCTCAAGGGCTGCTCCCTGGGGTGATGCCTTGTAATGTTGGCTCACAGGCCCGCACACAGAGCCAGCAGTCTCCCCACGTTCCAGGGCTGCTTCTGCTCCCAGCCAGGCCCTTCCCAGGCACGGGAGAGGCCGTGCCACCAGCACCAGAGAGGGCAGTGCCAGAGAGCACTTGGGGCTTGGGGTGGTGGCCCTGCCTGAAGACAGGGGCTTCCCCCATTTGCAGCGAGGTGCTGCCATTCCCTGCCCAGGTGCCCCTCCCAGAGCCCAGGGAACACAAGGGCACTTGTCAGGCACACAAAGAGCCCATTGAAAGTGCCCTGTGACAGCGGGGATGGCGGGCAGCCAGGGGGTGGGGTCGCCCCTCACACCCTGCCCTCCAGCACAGCTCACCCCAAAGAGCGCAGCCAGGCGGCCACCAGGAAACAGCCCTTCCTCAGCTCAGGGGGAGGGAGCATGCGGCTCACACTACAAAGCCCCTTTTCTTGCAGAGTCGGGGATGGGGGTTCAGCCTGGAGCCGGCAACGTGCATCACTGGGCCTCGCTGACTACCACCAGCCCAGAGCCCAGCTCTCTGCTTGGCCACTGCTCTGCTTCTGCCAGCCCCTCAGCCTGGCCTCAGACAGGGTGATGCTCCAGCCCTCCTGCCAGGGAGCTGGGACCTCGTCACATGGGACATTTAATTCCTGCAGACGCCCTGGGGCTGGCACTGGGTGGTCGCTCTCCAAGGTGGGTCCCAGCCCCCATAGCTGGCGCCAGGGCCGCAGGGTGAGCCCAGGGCGTGGCTGGCTCCGGCCTGCTTGGCTTCTAGAAGGCCAGATGCTAACATGCTGCTCAGCGGCCTGCGGGGACAGGGATTTCACTTGGGTGCCTCGTGGGGAGGTGGTCCCTTCTCCCAACCAGGGCCAGGACTGACACCGAGCTGGGCCTGCTGGCCAGCTCCACCAGCGTGAGATTCTGGCCTGGAGCCCCCTACCACCCTCAGGACCGGTGCAGCACTATCAGGGTCAGGGCGAGCTGCCCTCCCACATTGCCCTGCCAATGTGCCCCAAGGTGCCCCTCCAGGGCCCATTGCCCAGGGGAGGGACTGAATGTCTTTTCCAGCCCAGGAATCCGAGAAAGCAGTGCCAGGGCCAGACGCTTTCTAGTAAAACCCATCCTGCCCTGGGTCTCTCTGCAGCAGGGCCCAGGGCTCAGCCATGTCCCTCGCAGCAGGTATGGCCCTGGCCCTTAGCCTCCAAGCTCACTGTACCTGGGCCATAGGCTCAGGAGGGCAGCCTCAGCCCTGCCCCAGCTGGGTATGTGCCCTTGTCAGCCCCACTGGCTACCAACGGGCATCTGGGCACAAGAGCGAGAGTTCAGGGGCTTTCATGTCAGACTGTGCAGCTCTCTGGCTGTACAAAAGCAGGATTGAGCACATGGGGGGTGCACACAGGGTTAAAATGAGAGTGGGCAAGCAGAGGGTGCCCATGGGAAGCCTTGCACCAGCAACACTGCCCTACAAACATGCCCAATGGCCCCAGGCAAAAGCCCAAAGAATTGTGCCCACAACCCCCAGTGCCCGGCATCGGGAGGTGCAGCCACGTGCACATGGCTGGGGCTGCGTTTGTAGCCAGGCACTGGGAGTGGCGCGTTGGGGGGCCCTGGCTCTGGCTCAGCCCTGGGCTGGAGAGCAGCCTGCTGCAGGAAGCCCAGCCTGCTCCCTGGCTGCCCCAGCAGCCACTCGTCCTCCTTTTAAGGAGCCCTCGGTTCTCGGCTGCGCTTTGTTTGCACTTGGCTGGGGAGGGAGATGGAAAAAATGCCTCCGGCTGCGGAGCCCTCAGCTTCCTGCTGCTGCGTCCGGCGCCGGCTGAGCCACCCCTCCCGGGCACCCGCTCCGGGCTGCACGGGGCTGGGGGCTCTTGGGACAGACCTGGCTCACCATGACCTGGGGGAAGGCAGAGTCTGCCTTGGAAATCACTCCCTCCCCTGCCAGGGCACTGCGCGGATGGCCCACTGCCTCGCCACACGGTGCCTGGGACCTCTGGAGCTGACAGCAGAAGCCAGCCCAGCCCTGGGCAGGCTCCTCTCGTGAGGCAGGGCACGTGGGGGGTGACACACCCAGCTCGGCGCTCGCGCTCAGCACAGACCCTGGGGCTCTCCAGCGCTCCAAGCTCGCTGCCCTGGGGAGACCTCTGAACTCATGAGCCCAGCGAATGACCTTGGCAGGGGGCAGGGTAGCCGTGGTATTACCCAGCTCACACACAGGGGCTGTGTCCCAGAATCAGGATCAGGGCCAGGAGGCAGGTGGTGCCCCAGCATGCCCACGCCACCAGGGGAGATGGTCCGGCCATGTGACGTGGCCACAACAGTGCAACGTGCGCTTTGCCTGTGAAGGCAAAGGCCCAGTGGACAGAAAGCCCCTCTACACGGCAAGGGGAATCCAGCCTCAGTGCCAGGACGAGGGCAGCAAATTGCAGTGAGCTTGGGGTGAGCAATAAGAGTGACGGGGGGTCGCCTGATAGGGAGAGGCGGAAGGAGCTGGAGCTGGCCAACCTGGCAAGAGAATGGGCTGGCGAGGCCAATGGTGTCCTGGGTGGGAGCTGGGGGCACAGTGCCCTGATCCCCTGCAGCACTGAGCTGTGCAGGGATGGTTTCTACTCTCCCCTCTCCTGGCTGCCGTCTGAGCACCTGGTAGCTCTGACTGCTCACCACGTTCTCCGCCCTAGCAGCCAGACGAGCACCAGGCCTCTCTCCTTTTACACAGCAGCCAATGGCGCCATCCTACAAGGGCACTTGGGGGGGAAGGAGAGCACAGTGGTTTGAGCATTGGCCTGCTAACCCCAGGGTTGTGAGTTCAATCCTTGAGGGGGCCATTTGCGATCTGGGGCAAAAATTGGGGATTGGTCCTGCTTTGAGCAGGGGGTTGCACTAGATGACCTCCTGAGGTCCCTCCCAACCCTGATATTCTATGATTCAGGCAGAGCTGGGACTAGATCTTAACGTCACGTCCATGCTCCCCTCCAGAGCCACTGACCGAACCCAGGAGTCCTGATCACGACCATTCCACATGCAGCCCCCTGGCTAGCAGCTGAGCCACAGAGGGGCAGCTACTCCTGGAGCTCAAGGACTGGGGCTAGGAAGGCCCAGGGTTCCAGCGTGCCAGCGACCCACAATGGAGAGATCTGCCAACTGGGGTAGAAAATAAACAACCCAGCCTTGCAGCGAGGGAACCGGCTCTGCTGCTAACAGCCAGGCAGCCTGTCCCTGATGGGGTGGCCCCGGTGCCCCACACTGCGACCCTGCTCCCGCAGGCAGGATGCTGCTGCCCCAAGATGCAATGGAACCACAAGGCTGGGGTGGGCAGGTTCCATCTCAGCTGTTTTTCAACAGAAAACTCTGGTTTCGACTAAATGAAATTTTTCACAAATAGCGTCAGCTGCCTGCAGAACAGGATTTTTTGTCCAAAATCCCGAAAACCACAACAGTTCAATTTGGAGAGGCTTACACGGTGCTGCCTGAGAATTGTAGTTCGCATGCCTCGTTGTCCCCATTCTCCTCTATGGGCCAGTTCCCTAGCTGGACTACAGCTCCCATGATGCACCATGGCTAGGGACTCTCATGTTGCACAGCCTCTCTGCACTAAGAGGGGAGACCACAGTGCATCATGGGAGCTATAGTCCGACCAGGGGACCTGGCCTATAGAGGAGAACTGGAGCTTGAGAGAGCTGAACCATAACTCCCATGAGGCATTGTGGCAGCAATTCTGAATCCAAATATTTTGGCATTCACATTTTTATCAACATGCTGAAGTTTTCTATTGACCTCCCCACCCCAGCTAGCCCAGTCTGTGCCCCCCCCCCACACGCAGCCTGGGCCCCCAAGCCCTTCACTTACTGAGGGGGGCCTCATCGTCCGGGTCAGCCACAGTCATACCTGCCAGATGGGGCTGCCCTGCTGCACCCGGTTGGGCTGCACCCCAGGAGCAGGAGGAGGAAGAAGATGGAGGATGGAGAGGGACAGGACAGGAGAGAAAAAAAGAGAGAAAGATGGGCAGTTACTGAGAGAGAAGAGCTACAGCCGAGGTCATGCAGGGCCAGAGCCAGCAACCCAAGAGAAAGGCCCAACGCTACCGCTAAGCAGAAGAGGAGAGCCCCAGCCCTGACCTGAAAGCCAGGCCATCACTGCCGCACATGCTGCCTCCAACCGTCATCGCCACACAGGGCCACGCTGCCTCCTGCCACCACTGCCGCACAGTGCCACGCTGCCTCCAACCATCATCGCCACACAGTGCCACGCTGCCTCCTGCCACCACTGCCACACAGTGCCATGCTGCCTCCAACCATCATCACCACACAGTGCCACGCTACCTCCTGCCACCACTGCCACACAGGACCACGCTGCCTCCAACCATCACCACAACACAGTGCCACGCTACCTCCTGCCACCACTTCCGCACAGTGCCACGCTGCCTCCAACCGTCATCGCCACACAGTGCCACGCTGCCTCCAACCATCATCGCCACACAGGGCCACACTGCCTCCTGCCACCACTGCCACACAGTGCCACACTGCCCCCTGCCACCACTGCCACACAGTGCCACGCTGCCTCCAACCATCATCGCCACACAGGGCCACACTGCCTCCTGCCACCACTGCCACACAGTGCCACGCTGCCTCCTGCCACCACTGCCACACAGTGCCACGCTGCCTCCAACCATCATCGCCACACAGGGCCACGCTGCCTCCTGCCACTGCTGCCACACAGTGCCACACTGCCCCCTGCCACCACTGCCACACAGTGCCACGCTGCCTCCAACCATCATCGCCACAGTGCCACGCTGCCTCCTGCCACCACTGCCACACAGTGCCATGCTGCCTCCAACCATCATCGCCACACAGTGCCACGCTGCCTCCAACCATCATCACCACACAGTGCCACGCTGCCTCCTGCCACCACTGCCACACAGTGCCATGCTGCCTCCAACCATCATCGCCTCACAGTGCCACGCTGCCTCCTGCCACCACTGCCACACAGTGCCACACTGCCTTCTGCCACCACCGCCACACAGTGCCACGCTGCCTCCTATCACCACCGCCACACAATGCCACGCTGCCTCCTACCACCACCAAGCCATGGCCCTCACGGCCCCAGCAGCCAACCCTGCCTCTCTGTTATACTTGCACCCCAGCCCCACCCCCGCTGCCTCCCCCTGCCCCCTCCCTTGCTTGTGCCACCCATGAATGGAGGCCATGCCCCAGGCAAGGGACAGGGATATGCCCGCTCACACCCATCCTGGGTAACTCCCCTGGGGTCAGAATGGATCCAGACCTCATGATACCCCCACCTCCCTCCACGCTCGGCTTAGACTCTCCCACAGGCCCCAGGCAAACAGGCAGCATCGTCGGGCCTGTTACAAGCTGCCCAGCCCAGCCCAGCCGGGGCGAGTGAGCGCTATTTGTGATGCACTGTATACTGGGGAAGGCAGAGCTGCCATCCAGACTTCCCAGCCCTGAGCACACCCATGACTTGCCAGCCCATTGGTGCCCACCACCAGGAAGCTGGGCCGTGTTGCTGCTCTTTGGTTGCAGTTTCGGCCCCGCCCACCAGCGCCCACCAGCTCCACCCCTTACCCATTGGCAAGAGCGTGACGCTCGGCGTCCGGCTGGTGGACAGCGGCATGTCAGGCAGCGCAATCCCACTGCCGTTCTCCCCGCTGCCGTTGCCATCTGGAATGGAAGCAGACAGAACAGGGGCCGTGAGCTGCAGCCGCGGTGTGGGGCTCCTGGCAGCACCAGCTCCCCAGGGTCGGCTAGGGTCAGGGCCAGTCACGCCGGCAAGGAAAGGACCAAGCCCCATGCAGGGTTCCAGGCCCATCTCCCTGGCACTGAATACCCACCGCTCTTGTGAGGGAAGGCCTGGGGACCCACGGGCCACGGCCAGGCTGCTGTGGAGCTGGCCTGGTAAAAGTGGCACCTTCTTACTCAGCTCCCTGCCTGGAGGAGTAAGACCCAGAGTAGGGATACTGGGCAACAGTCACGCTCGGAGCTGGTAACACCCAGGGACAGTGCTGTGCAAACGGAGCAGGTGCCCGTCTTGTTCTCTCCCAGAACACTCCCTCCAGCTCACAGGCCACGGCCCAGCTCCCCCTCAGGACTGCCCGTTATTGCCATGGGCATGGCGCCAGTTCACGAGCGCATGCCCACAGGGAGCTCAGCCACCCACTGCGGGGGCCTGCACAGAGTATCTGGGACTATTCTGGCTACGGCCGGAGGGGATTTCCCTGCTGTCTGTCCCTGCCGGCTCATGAAGCCCTGGGGCCACATGGGCGGGGGCTGGGAGGACGAGAGTCCTGTGCAGCCCCAGAACTGTTACACGGCACCTTTAGGACTTGGCGGGGCGCCCGGCACTTCCCCCCAGCACATGTCAGGGCTGCAAAGCCCCTGCCTGGGTGGGAGTGTTGGCCCCATGTCCCCAGGGAGCTGGGGCACAGGGGACAGGAGAGCAGCCATGCATTTTGGGAGCCACAGGAGCCGGCCCTGTCCCTCTCCCAGCAGGAGCAGGGGCTGTCAGTGGGGCGGGAAGCACAGATCTCAGAGCCCAGGCCAGGGAGGGCATGCTGGAGCCTCGCAGCCCCTACCTCCTGAGGCCTCATCTGCCAGCATGTCCTCGTCATCAGAGAGGTCGACATCACTCCACCAGGGTGTGCCCGCTGGGTCAGACTCTGTATCCTCGGGAAAGGAGGCTTCGTTCAGCCCCTGGGCAGCGTGGGAGACCTGCCAGAGAGAAGCCCGGATAGCATCAGTCAGTGGCCGGCCCTTCCTCTTGGCAAACCAGAACCAGGGCTGGATCAGCTCCCACAGCACCCCTTGCACATGAGACCCAAGGGGCAGGGTTTGAGGGTGTACCCGGCACACTGCCCCAGCATCCCCAGTGCTCCCTTGAGCAGGGGAAACTTCAGGGCTTGTCTAGCTGAGGGAGAGTCACCCTCTCTCACTGCAACAATGCCCCAGGTGCCAAGCGGCGCTGGCAGGAATGCAGTCACTTCCCTGGCACTCAGTTCAGCCACACAGGCTGGGGCGGCTCTGTGCAGCTGCCTGGATGCAAGCACAGCCGAGGCCCGGCAAGGCTGCTCCAGCCACTTGGCTTTGCTCCACCCGGCGTCGAGCGCAGGAGGCGAGACCGGATAGTGCCCAGGCCCCTTTGTCGGGCTGCTCTACGATTTACGATTGCACTGCATTCTGCCCTGTGTCTGACCCACATTCTGCTTTGGCCACGTGCAGTAGGGGATTAACAGCCTGTGATGGAGGCAGGGCACTCCCCAAGGAGCTCAAGGGACCAGGTGAAAGAGACCAGCACGCTTCTGAGCCATTCAAATGCAGGCAACCCCCTGGGACCAGCTCAGCGATCGATCGGCAGGTTAAAAATTCCTGGTGGGAGCCACCAAGCCAGCGTCTGCAGGGAAAGCTCCAGGCCAGCAGCAGAGCCCAGCGAGTGATGGCTGCCCGAGGGGCAAAGGGGGCAGTAACAAGCCAGGTGCAACGGGACATGAGTAATCGAGTGGGGGAACAGACGCCACACAGATGCCAAACCAGACATCAAATTTACTTTAAAACAATTGTACAAAGGAAAAATAGGTCGGACGATTACAATGCCACGCGTAGAAACCTGTCTCAAGAACATAAGAATGGCGATGCTAGGTGAGATCAATGGTCCCTCTAGCCTAGTCTTCTGCCCTCCAACAGTGGCCAATGTCAGCTGCCTCAAAGGACAATTATCAAGTGATCCATCTCCTGTTGACCACTCCCAGCTTCTGGCAAACAGAGATTTAAGGACACCCAGAGCGGCAGGTGGCATCCCTGCTCACCCTGCCTAATCGCCATTGATGGCCCTATCCTCCATGAACTTTATCTCATTCTTTTGTAAACCCAGTTTTACTTTTGGCCTTTCTCAATATTCCCCAGCAAGGAGTCCCACAGGTTGACTCTGCATTGTGTGAAGAAATACTTCCTTTTGTTTGTTTTAAACCTGCTGCCGATTAATTTCATAGCATGACCTCCAGTTCTAGTGTTATTAAAAGGAGTTAATAACATTGCCTTATTTGCTTTCTCCACACTACTCATGATTTCATAGACCTCTATCATATCCCCCTTGGTCATCTCTTTTCCAAGTTGAAAAGTCCAAGTCTTATTAATCTCTCCTCATATGGAAGCTGTTCCATGCCCTCATCATTTTTGTTGCCCTTTTCTGAACCTTTTCCAGTTTTAACATATCTTTTTTTGAGATGGGGCGACCAGATCTGCCCACAGTATTCAAGATGGGGGTGTGCCAGGGATGTCTACAGAAGCAACATGATATTTTCTGTTACGCTCTCTCCCCTTCTTCGTGATTCCCCCACAACAGTCTGTTTGCTATTTTGACGGCCGCTGCACGTTGAGTGGATGTTTTCAGAGAACTCTCCACACTGACTCCAAGATCTCTTTCTTGAGCAACAACAGCTAATTTACACCCCATCATTAAATATGTGTAATTGGGATTATATTTTCCAATGTGCATTACTTTGCATTTATCAACCTTAAATTTCATCTGCCATTTTGTTGTTCGGTCACCTAGTTTTGAGAGATCCTTTTGTAAGTCTTCACAGTCAGCTTCTGACTTAACTTTCTTGAGTAATTTTGTATCATTTGCAAATTTTGCCACCTCACTGTTTACCCCTTTTTCCAGATCATTTATGAATATGTTGAATTGGACTGGCCCCAGTACAGACCCCTGGGGGGACACCACTATTTACCTCTCTCCGTTCTGAGAACTGACCATTTATACCTACCCTTTGTTTCCTGTCTTTTAACCAGTTACCAACCCATGAGAGGACCTTCCCTCTTATCCCATGACAGCTTCCTTTGCCTGAGAGCCTTTGCATGGGCTGGTGTTCACTGCAGGCTCCTGGCATGGCCTCGCCAACATTGCTGAGCAGTAAAGTCATGCTGGCCTTTGGGGGAGGGACAGGGGCAGTGAGCTCATCTCCAGCCACCCACAAGCATTCCTGGGCCATGTGCTCGCAGCGGCCATGATCTCAGCCCATGGAATTCCGGGGGTTGGCGTGGGGGGGGCTAGGGAATCCCCAGACAGCTCCACAGCTGGAGAAGATGCCCCGGGGGGCACCCGTTCCCCTCAGCAGGGCTCAGCATGCGCCTCCCCTCCCCGTGGTGTCGGAGCACCCCGCAGCACTGGCTGCGCCTAGGGGGGCTGTTCTCATCTTGGGCTTTGCTCCCTCTGTGTGGCCAGCCCCCCAGGAGTGACCTCGGGGAGCGGGTACAGCCCCACAGGTGGCCATGCAACCGCACAGATGGCACGGGCTGAACAGAGCTCAGAAAGGGAGGTCACTGGGCCCCAGGCCTGAGTGCTCGCTCGAGAGACGTGCCCACAGTGTGGGTCCCAGCTCACCCCGCCGGAGCCGCCTCCCCCCCAGGCGCGGGGCCCAGCTCACCCCGCCGGAGCCGCCTCCCCCCGGGCGCGGGGCCCAGCTCACCCCGCCGGAGCCGCCTCCCCCCGGGCGCGGGGCCCAGCTCACCCCGCCGGAGCCGCCTCCCCCCCGGGCGCGGGGCCCAGCTCACCCCGCCGGAGCCGCCTCCCCCCGGGCGCGGGGCCCAGCTCACCCCGCCGGAGCCGCCTCCCCCCGGGCGCGGGGCCCAGCTCACCCCGCCGGAGCCGCCTCCCCCCGGGCGCGGGGCCCAGCTCACCCCGCCGGAGCCGCATTCCCTTCCAACTGGCCCCACCTCATCATGGGGGCTTCCATTGCTAGCTGCAGTCACCCCCAGCCCCGCTGCCAACCCTGCCCATAGGGGAGACACGACTTTGGCACTGAGGTGCCCACGCAGGCCGGAGAAGGCCTGAAAGTGTTTGTCCACGGGCTTGTCATCCTGCCGGGTTTTTCCTTACAGATCTCAGGTGGCGGGGAGCCAGGGCTCGGTGCTCTCACCCTGAGTCTTCCCCGGACACGTCCTCCCAACCTCTGCTCCTTCGGTGCCAACGTGAAACTGGCACCACTGGCTGAGAATCCTCTCCCCTCCCACACCACACAGTGGCCGCAGCTCCCAGATGTCCACAGAGACTCCTGCGGCAGACAAGACCTGGCCCAAAGAAGCTTCTTTTCTTTTTGCAGGTCACCTTGAACCTCCCGATGTCAGGGGGCCCCATGCACCAATGCATCAGGACTATCATCTCTGGGCACCGCGCTGGGACCCTGCCTGTTGCACCCTTCCCTCCGCCCACACTCCAGCAGAGCTCCACAGTCCCGCGGCCACCCAGGCTTCCCTGGCACTGCTCCCTGGAGTGGCCATGGCCGCTTCCTGCAGCATCCTGGCAAATGCCAGCTTGGGCCGCCAATATTCTGGGTAACCCCTATGGCAGTCTTCTTCACGCCCGCTCCCCCATGGGCGTACAGCGCTGTGCACTGTTCAACAGCCTCACCCCAGAGGCAGATGCATTTCCATGGCAGGGGGGACTGATCCCCGGCACATGAACCTGGAGTGACTCCCCTGATGCCACAGATTTACACCAGGGAAACTATGAGCAGAGTTTGGCCCATGCACTATCCAGCCCTTTGGGATCCTTCAGGCAGGAAGGCGCAAGGGGATGGCCCCCAGCAGCAAACTCAGTTCCAGTGGGAACTAGTTCAGTGCAGCTCAAAGCAGCACTTTGCAAGTCATGTAAGAGGCCCAGGGCCGATGGCCTTGTGCCCCCCGCTCCCAGGGGCAGCAAGGAGTGGGCATGCTGGCAGCAACACCCCTGCAGCCTCCTTCTGCAGCACGGATGGGTGCTGGCATGCCACTACCTAGGGGTAAACTGTGGTCCATGCTCCTTCCCCCAAGTTGAGGGCTGACAGAAATCCAGGAGCCCACCCCAGACTGGAGGAAACAAGATCTGGCTTCTGGCGTTGGCCCTGGGGCAGCAAGGCCAGCCAGGTGGGGTGCATTGTCTGCTCCATGGCTTTCACCCTGGGGTAGGGCTGAAGGGGATCCACATGCAGAGGCCATGTGCTCCCTGGCCAGAGCTGATCCTCCAAGCCAGCTCCCAGCACTGCCTCATTGCTCTGACAGGAAGCAGGATGCTGGCTTCCACAGGGACTCATCTTACGCTGATTAAAGCAAAGAAAACATCCCCAAGCTGGTGGGGGTCAGGGGGCTGCACTCCTCTGTTTAGCCCTGGGCCTGTGGTGGGAAGAACAGGGGCTCTCACCCCACTAGAGCCTCCTGCCCCACAAGCTACTCAGAAACTGCTTTAGCTCATAGAAATGCAGCCAGCTCTGGGGTGGGAACAGTGCACAGCAATGCTGCATGCTGCTTTGGGATGCGAAGTGGAGAAGAATATGGATGAAAGTGCAGGGAGATTCGGGGGGCAGGATTCACTTTCCTCCTGTGTCCAAAGCAGGGCACAAGCCCCTATGGGCAAATGGGCACAGGCCCCTTTTCACATGGTATCTGAAAGACACCCCCTGCAGCAGCAAAACCCCCTCCTGAGAGACACCCACGCTGCTCCCTGCAGCACAGTGCCACCTGGCACTGGGGCACCAGCTCAAAGGGAAGAGTGCCCCCTGCTGGGTCACCTGCCCTGCTCCCTGCAGCACCATGCCCCTAGTGCCATGCTGGGCATTAGCCCAGCACGGACTGCAAGGGAAGAGCCACCCACCCTGCTCCCTGCAGCAGCGTCCCTCCACTTCCTACTCTGGGCAGGTGCAAAGGGAAGGACGCCCCTGCTGGATCCCTCACAGGCCTGCCCAGGACTGCAGCCCCCACGAAATAACCTAGAAGTGGGAGCTCTTGGGAGGGGCTTGGGTGGGGCAAGGAGTGACATGAGCCTGGCAGAGCACCTAACACCACTCTGAGCCCACACGCCCACCCTGAGCACATCCAGCCCCAGCCCACCACGTACCCCGCATGGAAGAGCTGCAATCCAGCCCACGTACAGGGAGAACCAGCCATGACCCAGCTCATCATGGGGGTTCACCCACCCCAGCAGGCAAAGGAAGGGGAAGGGTCCCCACAAGGCAGCTCTCTGCCCAGGAGCAGAGAGAGAGCATGCATTGGGGTGGCAGGGCGGGCAGAATGGCCTGAGTGCCGGCCCCCCCATCCCTTCTGTCCTTCTCCCCAGAGATCAGCAACCCCCTCCCCTGCTGCACCCCCAATCTCCTCCCCTGAGCCCCACTCATTCAGCCCATCACATTACAGGAGGCGCATCCCAGTACAGCGATCGCACCCGCAGCCAGCCCCTACTGCCAGCCGGTGGCCCTGGCGGGGGCCCTTCCTGGAGCAGCTTGGGCGCATGCTTCCCTGCCCTTCCCCCACCCCACCCCGCTGGCAGCGAGTGGCCTGGGGCATCAGACCGCGACAAGGCAGGAATTCGTCACAGCAGCACTTTCCTGTGCAAACACACCGGGTCATTATTCCCGGGTGATCGGCGCGGGGACAAAGGCCTGATGGAAACAGAAAAGGTATTTAATCAGCCCCGGCTGTCTGAATGGGCATGAAAAGGCCAAGGGGAAACAGGAGCTGGCGATCCATGCAGTCTGCAAATGCCAGCATGGCACCATGCCAGGCTCCACGCACACAGCCCCCAAGAACCCAGCACTGCTGCCCTCCCAACCTGGATAGCACCAGGTGTCCCTATTTATCCCCATGCCACTCTCTGCCCTCTGCCAGCTTGGCATCTCTCCTGGCACTCGCTGGGAACAAAGAGATCTCCTACAGCCAGGTGCCAACAGGGTGCAGGTAGAGGGGACTCCAGGGCACTGATGCCACATGCACTGATGGATACAAGGGTATGATCTCCCAGCCTGGCACGGGGGGCCTGTGGGAAGTGGAATGAAGACATGATGCCCAGCAGGGGTTCAGCTCCAGCCTGGCATGGCCACATGTCCCAGCTGCCCACGGATCTGCCCAGACCCTGGGCACGCAAGCCTCAGTGTGTGGCAGTCACTGACCCAGCGAGCGGGCCCGAGTACACCCCTGTAGCGGGCCCCTGCTAGCACAGCAAGGAAGAGAGCAGAGATCACTTCAAAGGGACCAGCTGCTATGCCCAGGCCTGTGCCAGGCTCAGGGCACACCAGCCACAGCGCTGTGGCTTGGAGTTTGCAGGCAGGTCACTGCAGTGTTTGCCAGCCAGCACCCATGCACCCAATCAGCGGGCACATGGCACATCACTGCAGCTGAGGGTCCCCCTGCGACCCAGGGGGCAGCCAGCCGGGGGCCACAGCCGGAACCACCTGAACAGGTATGTGCCCCAGCCGTAATCCACCAGGGGTGGGCATGCTGAGGGGCTCTCCCATGCCCCTGGCCTGGTGGCTGGCAGAGCCTCTGTGTCTCTCCTGGAGTGCCCCCGAGACTTGCCCCAGCAGCCCCTTTGGAGGGCTCTGATCTGCTGCAGCCAGAGCGTGCTGGGCCCAGGACACATGGATGCGTCTAAGGCTCACAGATGTCTCCCAAAAAAGCAGGCCACCAGCCGCACCGCCAAGGCACCGGTGACTCTGGGCTGGAGAAGACCCTAAGCCCAGGGCTGGGCTGCTGAGGGGTGGGACTGGCACACACTCACCCCTGCTCTGCTCAGGGCAGGAAGGAAGCTGAGGGCAGATCCCATCACCGGCTCTAATCTTAGCCTTGGGGCTTGGCCCGGCCCCTCGGGGGAGGCTGCCCCAGCCCTGACGTGAGGTCTGGCCCGGCCCGTTCTCAGCAGGATCCTCCCGGCTCCTGGGGGCTCCCCGCGCAAAAGCGCCCTTGCCCCGACCCACGTATCCCAGCCGAGGAGCACTGGAGGAGCTGCCCTGAGCCCCGTGCCTGGCAGGGCCAGCAGGCAGTGATGGGAGGGCACACAGCACAGGTGTGCAGACCCAGACGTGGCACAAAGGAGCAGAGCAGGCAAACTGGCGCTGTCTGCGCCCATGATCCAGGCATGAGGCAATGCCACCCATGGTGTGGTCAGCCTGTGGAACTCACTGCCACAAGGTGTATCTGAGGCCAAGAGCCCAGCAGGATTTCACACAGGCCCGAGCACCTATAAGGAGCTTTGCAATTAGACAAGAGATGGCACAAGGAGTCTAAACCCTCCCATCTCCAGCCATGGGCCAGGCAAGTAATTCCACCGTCACCTAGGGCTCTCGGCCCTCCCACTGCAGCAGCTGCTGGGCTGTCAGGCCAGGAGTCAGGGCTCATCCCCACGGCAGTGCCAGAGCAGCAGGGCACACAGGGTCACGGGCCCCACAGGCTTCCCCAGGGCAACGGACCCTGCTCAGCATCAGTCACGGCATGGCTGGGCCTGTCATTGCAGACAGCAGAAATTGTCACGAGCGCCGCTCGCTTGTGCCCGGCCCCCGTTCCAGCCAGGACCCCACACCCGCCCCATCACTGCCAGAGTCCCACACTGAGCCATGGGCCCACACACGCCCCTGTCACTGCCAGGCAGCCACACAGTGGTCATGTGGGCCTGCCCCTTGGGCCTTAGCCGAACCACCAGGCTGGGAGCCCCCAGCAGGGCCACTCTGTGGGTCTCAGGCGGATGGGGGCTCTGCTGGGGTCCGCGTTGGGGTCTCTTCTTTACATCAATTAATTATGGGCAAAATTAGATAGAGTCAAACATTCAGAGGGCAGGCACGGTGCAGTTCACTCCAGCTCTGCCGATGGCCCCCACTCCTGACCCACAGCCCGCCCGGCCCTGAGCTCCCCACACCCAGCTCTGCCAGAGCCCCCCACGCCTCCCCCACAGCCCGCCCGGCCCTGAGCTCCCCACACCCAGCTCTGCCAGAGCCCCCCACGCCTCCCCCACAGCCCGCCCGGCCCAGAGCTCCCCACACCCAGCTCTGCCAGAGCCCCCCACGCCTCCCCCACAGCCCGCCCGGCCCTGAGCTCCCCACACCCAGCTCTGCCAGAGCCCCCCACGCCTCCCCCACAGCCCGCCCGGCCCTGAGCTCCCCACACCCAGCTCTGCCAGAGCCCCCCACGCCTCCCCCACAGCCCGCCCGGCCCTGAGCTCCCCACACCCAGCTCTGCCAGAGCCCCCCACGCCTCCCCCACAGCCCGCCCGGCCCTGAGCTCCCCACACCCAGCTCTGCCATTGCCCCCCACGCCTCCCCCACAGCCCGCCCGGCCCTGAGCTCCCCACACCCAGCTCTGCCAGAGCCCCCCACTCCTGACCCACAGCCCGCCCGGCCCTGAGCTCCCCACACCCAGCTCTGCCAGAGCCCCCCACTCCTCCCCCACAGCCCGCCCGGCCCTGAGCTCCCCACACCCAGCTCTGCCAGAGCCCCCCACGCCTCCCCCACAGCCCGCCCGGCCCTGAGCTCCCCACACCCAGCTCTGCCAGAGCCCCCCACGCCTCCCCCACAGCCCGCCCGGCCCTGAGCTCCCCACACCCAGCTCTGCCATTGCCCCCCACTCCTCCCCCACAGCCCGCCCGGCCCTGAGCTCCCCACACCCAGCTCTGCCAGAGCCCCCCACGCCTCCCCCACAGCCCGCCCGGCCCTGAGCTCCCCACACCCAGCTCTGCCATTGCCCCCCACTCCTCCCCCACAGCCCGCCCGGCCCTGAGCTCCCCACACCCAGCTCTGCCAGAGCCCCCCACGCCTCCCCCACAGCCCGCCCGGCCCTGAGCTCCCCACACCCAGCTCTGCCAGAGCCCCCCACGCCTCCCCCACAGCCCGCCCGGCCCTGAGCTCCCCACACCCAGCTCTGCCAGAGCCCCCCACGCCTCCCCCACAGCCCGCCCGGCCCTGAGCTCCCCACACCCAGCTCTGCCAGAGCCCCCCACGCCTCCCCCACAGCCCGCCCGGCCCTGAGCTCCCCACACCCAGCTCTGCCAGAGCCCCCCACGCCTCCCCCACAGCCCGCCCGGCCCTGAGCTCCCCACACCCAGCTCTGCCAGAGCCCCCCACTCCTCCCCCACAGCCCGCCCGGCCCTGAGCTCCCCACACCCAGCTCTGCCAGAGCCCCCCACGCCTCCCCCACAGCCCGCCCGGCCCTGAGCTCCCCACACCCAGCTCTGCCAGAGCCCCCCACGCCTCCCCCACAGCCCGCCCGGCCCTGAGCTCCCCACACCCAGCTCTGCCATTGCCCCCCACTCCTCCCCCACAGCCCGCCCGGCCCTGAGCTCCCCACACCCAGCTCTGCCAGAGCCCCCCACGCCTCCCCCACAGCCCGCCCGGCCCTGAGCTCCCCACACCCAGCTCTGCCAGAGCCCCCCACGCCTCCCCCACAGCCCACCCGGCCCTGAGCTCCCCACACCCAGCTCTGCCAGAGCCCCCCACGCCTCCCCCACAGCCCGCCCGGCCCTGAGCTCCCCACACCCAGCTCTGCCATTGCCCCCCACTCCTCACCCACAGCCCGCCCGGCCCTGAGCTCCCCACACCCAGCTCTGCCAGAGCCCCCCACTCCTCCCCCACAGCCCGCCTGGCCCTGAGCTCCCCACACCCAGCTCTCCCATTGCCCCCCACTCCTCCCCCACAGCCCGCCTGGCCCTGAGCTCCCCACACCCAGCTCTGCCATTGCCCCCCACTCCTCCCCCACAGCCCGCCCGGCCCTGAGCTCCCCACACCCAGCTCTGCCAGAGCCCCCCACTTCTCCCCCACAGCCCGCCCGGCCCTGAGCTCCCCACACCCAGCTCTGCCAGAGCCCCCCACGCCTCCCCCACAGCCCGCCCGGCCCTGAGCTCCCCACACCCAGCTCTGCCAGAGCCCCCCACGCCTCCCCCACAGCCCGCCCGGCCCTGAGCTCCCCACACCCAGCTCTGCCAGAGCCCCCCACTCCTCCCCCACAGCCCGCCCGGCCCTGAGCTCCCCACACCCAGCTCTGCCAGAGCCCCCCACTCCTCCCCCACAGCCCGCCCGGCCCTGAGCTCCCCACACCCAGTTCTGCCAGAGCCCCCCACTCCTGACCCACAGCCCGCCTGGCCCCGAGCTCCCCACACCCAGCTCTGCCAGAGCCCCCCACGCCTCCCCCACAGCCCGCCCGGCCCTGAGCTCCCCACACCCAGCTCTGCCAGAGCCCCCCACGCCTCCCCCACAGCCCGCCCGGCCCTGAGCTCCCCACACCCAGCTCTGCCATTGCCCCCCACTCCTCACCCACAGCCCGCCTGGCCCAGAGCTCCCCACACCCAGCTCTGCCAGAGCCCCCCACGCCTCCCCCACAGCCCGCCCGGCCCTGAGCTCCCCACACCCAGCTCTGCCATTGCCCCCCACTCCTGACCCACAGCCCGCCCGGCCCTGAGCTCCCCACACCCAGCTCTGCCAGAGCCCCCCACGCCTCCCCCACAGCCCGCCCGGCCCTGAGCTCCCCACACCCAGCTCTGCCAGAGCCCCCCACGCCTCCCCCACAGCCCGCCCGGCCCTGAGCTCCCCACACCCAGCTCTGCCATTGCCCCCCACTCCTCACCCACAGCCCGCCTGGCCCAGAGCTCCCCACACCCAGCTCTGCCAGAGCCCCCCACGCCTCCCCCACAGCCCGCCCGGCCCTGAGCTCCCCACACCCAGCTCTGCCATTGCCCCCCACTCCTGACCCACAGCCCGCCCGGCCCTGAGCTCCCCACACCCAGCTCTGCCAGAGCCCCCCACTCCTCCCCCACAGCCCGCCCGGCCCTGAGCTCCCCACACCCAGCTCTGCCAGAGCCCCCCACTCCTCCCCCACAGCCCACCCGGCCCTGAGCTCCCCACACCCAGCTCTGCCATTGCCCCCCACTCCTCACCCACAGCCCGCCCGGCCCCGAGCTCCCCACACCCAGCTCTGCCAGAGCCCCCCACGCCTCCCCCACAGCCCGCCTGGCCCCGAGCTCCCCACACCCAGCTCTGCCAGAGCCCCCCACTCCTGACCCACAGCCCGCCCGGCCCTGAGCTCCCCACACCCAGCTCTGCCATTGCCCCCCACTCCTCACCCACAGCCCACCCGGCCCTGAGCTCCCCACACCCAGCTCTGCCAGAGCCCCCCACGCCTCCCCCACAGCCCGCCTGGCCCCGAGCTCCCCACACCCAGCTCTGCCAGAGCCCCCCACGCCTCCCCCACAGCCCGCCTGGCCCCGAGCTCCCCACACCCAGCTCTGCCAGAGCCCCCCACTCCTGACCCACAGCCCGCCCGGCCCTGAGCTCCCCACACCCAGCTCTGCCAGAGCCCCCCACTCCTCCCCCACAGCCCGCCCGGCCCTGAGCTCCCCACACCCAGCTCTGCCAGAGCCCCCCACGCCTCCCCCACAGCCCGCCCGGCCCTGAGCTCCCCACACCCAGCTCTGCCAGAGCCCCCCACGCCTCCCCCACAGCCCGCCCGGCCCTGAGCTCCCCACACCCAGCTCTGCCAGAGCCCCCCACGCCTCCCCCACAGCCCGCCCGGCCCAGAGCTCCCCACACCCAGCTCTGCCAGAGCCCCCCACGCCTCACCCACAGCCCGCCCGGCCCTGAGCTCCCCACACCCAGCTCTGCCAGAGCCCCCCACTCCTCCCCCACAGCCCGCCCGGCCCTGAGCTCCCCACACCCAGCTCTGCCAGAGCCCCCCACTCCTCCCCCACAGCCCGCCCGGCCCCGAGCTCCCCACACCCAGCTCTGCGATTGCCCCCCACTCCTCCCCCACAGCCCGCCCGGCCCTGAGCTCCCCACACCCAGCTCTGCGATTGCCCCCCACTCCTCCCCCACAGCCCGCCCGGCCCAGAGCTCCCCACACCCAGCTCTGCCATTGCCCCCCACTCCTCCCCCACAGCCCGCCCGGCCCTGAGCTCCCCACACCCAGCTCTGCCAGAGCCCCCCACTCCTCCCCCACAGCCCGCCCGGCCCTGAGCTCCCCACACCCAGCTCTGCCATTGCCCCCCACTCCTCCCCCACAGCCCGCCCGGCCCTGAGCTCCCCACACCCAGCTCTGCCAGAGCCCCCCACTCCTCCCCCACAGCCCGCCCGGCCCTGAGCTCCCCACACCCAGCTCTGCCAGAGCCCCCCACGCCTCCCC
Source organism: Caretta caretta (assembly GCF_965140235.1). Classification (NCBI taxonomy): domain Eukaryota; kingdom Metazoa; phylum Chordata; order Testudines; family Cheloniidae; genus Caretta; species Caretta caretta. The sequence goes on from NC_134223.1 coordinate 1,659,528, forward strand.
CACAGCCCGCCCGGCCCTGAGCTCCCCACACCCAGCTCTGCCATTGCCCCCCACTCCTCACCCACAGCCCGCCCGGCCCAGAGCTCCCCACACCCAGCTCTGCCAGAGCCCCCCACTCCTGACCCACAGCCCGCCCGGCCCTGAGCTCCCCACACCCAGCTCTGCCATTGCCCCCCACTCCTCCCCCACAGCCCGCCCGGCCCTGAGCTCCCCACACCCAGCTCTGCCATTGCCCCCCACTCCTCCCCCACAGCCCGCCCGGCCCTGAGCTCCCCACACCCAGCTCTGCCAGAGCCCCCCACTTCTCCCCCACAGCCCGCCCGGCCCTGAGCTCCCCACACCCAGCTCTGCCAGAGCCCCCCACGCCTCCCCCACAGCCCGCCCGGCCCTGAGCTCCCCACACCCAGCTCTGCCAGAGCCCCCCACGCCTCCCCCACAGCCCGCCCGGCCCTGAGCTCCCCACACCCAGCTCTGCCATTGCCCCCCACGCCTCACCCACAGCCCGCCCGGCCCTCAGCTCCCCACACCCAGCTCTGCCAGAGCCCCCCACTTCTCCCCCACAGCCCGCCCGGCCCTGAGCTCCCCACACCCAGCTCTGCCAGAGCCCCCCACTCCTCCCCCACAGCCCGCCCGGCCCTGAGCTCCCCACACCCAGCTCTGCCAGAGCCCCCCACGCCTCCCCCACAGCCCGCCCGGCCCTGAGCTCCCCACACCCAGCTCTGCCAGAGCCCCCCACGCCTCACCCACAGCCCGCCCGGCCCTGAGCTCCCCACACCCAGCTCTGCCAGAGCCCCCCACGCCTCCCCCACAGCCCACCCGGCCCAGAGCTCCCCACACCCAGCTCTGCCAGAGCCCCCCACGCCTCCCCCACAGCCCGCCCGGCCCAGAGCTCCCCACACCCAGCTCTGCCAGAGCCCCCCACGCCTCACCCACAGCCCGCCCGGCCCTGAGCTCCCCACACCCAGCTCTGCCAGAGCCCCCCACGCCTCCCCCACAGCCCGCCCGGCCCTGAGCTCCCCACACCCAGCTCTGCCAGAGCCCCCCACTCCTGACCCACAGCCCGCCCGGCCCAGAGCTCCCCACACCCAGCTCTGCCAGAGCCCCCCACGCCTGACCCACAGCCCGCCCGGCCCTGAGCTCCCCACACCCAGCTCTGCCATTGCCCCCCACTCCTCCCCCACAGCCCGCCCGGCCCTGAGCTCCCCACACCCAGCTCTGCCAGAGCCCCCCACGCCTCCCCCACAGCCCGCCCGGCCCTGAGCTCCCCACACCCAGCTCTGCCAGAGCCCCCCACTTCTCCCCCACAGCCCGCCCGGCCCTGAGCTCCCCACACCCAGCTCTGCCAGAGCCCCCCACTTCTCCCCCACAGCCCGCCCGGCCCTGAGCTCCCCACACCCAGCTCTGCCAGAGCCCCCCACTCCTCCCCCACAGCCCGCCCGGCCCTGAGCTCCCCACACCCAGCTCTGCCAGAGCCCCCCACGCCTCCCCCACAGCCCGCCCGGCCCTGAGCTCCCCACACCCAGCTCTGCCAGAGCCCCCCACGCCTCACCCACAGCCCGCCCGGCCCTGAGCTCCCCACACCCAGCTCTGCCAGAGCCCCCCACGCCTCACCCACAGCCCGCCCGGCCCAGAGCTCCCCACACCCAGCTCTGCCAGAGCCCCCCACGCCTCCCCCACAGCCCACCCGGCCCAGAGCTCCCCACACCCAGCTCTGCCAGAGCCCCCCACGCCTCACCCACAGCCCGCCCGGCCCTGAGCTCCCCACACCCAGCTCTGCCAGAGCCCCCCACGCCTCCCCCACAGCCCACCCGGCCCAGAGCTCCCCACACCCAGCTCTGCCAGTGTGCCTCAGTCCCGACTGGCAGCCCCCCGCTATTCCAGACCTGGCGCTCACAAATCTCCCGGTGCTCCAACAGCCCAAACCAGCCCCCTCTTTCAGCACAATCCCCTTCCAACTCTGCGGGGGAGACCAGCCTCCAGCCCTGCCATGCCCAGTCTCCCAGGGGAAGCAATGTGTGTCCTTTGGGCAGGACTGGGGACATCTCCCCGATGAGGTCCCGGCCTGGACACCAGCCGCGCACCCCCTCCCCCACCGGCCTCTTTTAAAAGGGCCAGGGAGTGAGACCCCCGCGCAGATCACCGGGGCAACATGGTCACAGAGGAGAGAGCAGCAGGTGGCAGCCATGCCGCGCCCTGCAGCCGCTAGGGACCCTTGGGGCTCGTCTGCACCCAGGGACATGGAGGGGAATCAGCTCAGGTGCCGTGTCGTGAGCGTAAAGTGCATTAGACCCATGAGGATGCTTTCCCTCAGGAGTCAAGTGGTTTTGTGGCCCCATGCAGGGGAACTCTCAGCGCCTCCCAGAGTGGACCTGCTGAGAGCTGGGGGCACTAAACTGGGAGGAGTGGTAGATACGCTGGAGGGGAGGGATAGGATACAGAGGGACCTAGATAAATTGGAGGATTGGGCCAAAAGAAATCTGATGAGGTTCAATAAGGATAAGTGCAGGGTCCTGCACTTAGGACGGAAGAACCCAATGCACAGCTACAGACTAGGGACCGAATGGCTAGGCAGCAGTTCTGTGGAAAAGGACCTAGGGGTGACAGTGGACGAGAAGCTGGATATGAGTCAACAGCGTGCCCTTGTTGCCAAGAAGGCCAAGGGCATTTTGGGCTGTATAAGTAGGGACATTGCCAGTAGATCGAGGGACGTGATCGTTCCCCTCTGTTCGACATTGGTGAGGCCTCATCTGGAGTACTGTGTCCAGTTTTGGGCCCCACACTACAAGAAGGATGTGAAAAAATTGGAAAGAGTCCAGCGGAGGGCAACAAAAATGATTAGGGGACTGGAACACATGACTTATGAGGAGAGGCTGAGGGAACTGGGATTGTTTAGTTTGCAGAAGAGAAGAATGAGGGGGGATTTGATAGCTGCTTTCAACTACCTGAAGGGGGGTTCCAAAGAGGATGGATCTAGACTGTTCTCAGTGGTAGCAAATGACAGAACAAGGAGTAATGGTCTCAGGTTGCAGTGGGGGAGGTTTAGGTTGGAAAAACTTTCTCACTAGGAGGGTGGTGAAACACTGGAATGCGTTACCTAGGGAGGTGGTGGAATCTTCTTCCTTTGAAGTTTTTAAGATCAGGCTTGACAAGCCCTGGCTGGGATGATTTAGTTGGGGATTGGTCCTGCTTTGAGCAGGGGGTTGGACTAGATGACCTCCTAAATCCCTTCCAAGCCTGATATTCTATGATTCTATGAATCAAGCCCTGCGACCCACACCGTCCCACCAGCCAGGCGGGATTCAGGGTGGCTCTAGGAGGGGCACAGATTCACTCCCTGGGCCTGGCAGATGGATGGACTCTAGCCCCATATCCTCCTCTATCAGCCAGGTACCAGCTCCCAGGGAAGCACCATCTCCCTGCAGGTTCGGCCTCCCACACAGACCAAAGAAAGGCCCTGGCTCTTACAGTCCCATGCTGAGCGCACAGTCTCAGCTCTCACTTACAGATCTATTTGTTCCTACCCCCCAGGGGCAAAGAAAAGCTTGAAGCCAAGGCCTGAGTACCAGCATTGCCTGCCTGAGTCTGCAGGCAGCCTGAACCAGTAGCTCCAAGAGCTACTGAAACTTGCTGCCATTCCAGTGAGGGACAGGCCCATGCCAGGGGGAGTCTCATGTGGGGTGCGCCTATGGCCCTGAGCAGCTTTAATTTGGCCCTGTCCCCAGAGGAGACCTGGCAGTTCAGCTGAGCAAGGGGCAGCATTTCTGCAGTGAGGTAATGCTGCAGGGCCACTGGGTTGGAATCCTGGGGTACTGGAGATGGTTGGTGATTCAGTGTCCCGTTCAGATCCTGCCATGGCATCGCTGCTCTGTGCCCAATACACACCACCCCGTAGTAGGGGGGAACTCCACTGTCTAGGGGCTGCCAGTTTGGAAACTGCCCCCTCCCCAAAATTAACTAGGATACAGAAAGAAAAGAAAAGAAAAGAAAAGAAAAGAAAAGAAAAGAAAAGAAAGTGAGCCTCAGTTTCCCTTCCCAGCCTGTTTCTGTCTTGTCTGTTGAGACTGTCAGCTCTGGGGGCCTGGGACTGGCCTACTCTGTGTCTGTGCAGCGTCAGCACAATGGGCCCTGAGCTCACCCCCACAAGGGCTCCAGCTGTACAGCTAATAGAGAAGAAAAAGTAATGAACCCGGGAAGCTGCTGGAAATGCCTCCGGAGCGCTAGGCTGCAAATCCCTGCCCTGGGGCTGTGACAAAAATAAAGAGATACTGCAGCCCAGACACCAACCCGCGGCTAGCACCAGCTACAAAGGAGCTTTAATGGCGGCGCCCGGGCGCCCGGGCACGGGGATGGGCCGCAGCTTGCATGCAAAGGCAGTGGCGGGCAGAAGTGCACGGGTGCAGCATGCCCACAGACGGGCGGGCACTCACGTAGCCGGCAGCATGCACACGCGCCCATACACACCACTGTCTCGCTCGCTCCTGCCCTGCAGCCAGGAAATACTTACATCACGGCTGACTTCTGGGCTATGTTTAACGTCTAGGGGGGTCATCGCCCAGAGCAGGCGTGGAGCAAACCCCGGGCCTGAACACAGGGCTCTGGAATCCCACCAGGCACCGTGTTACACCAGTTCAGAAGGGGAAAATATTCTCCCCCCAGCTGCCCCCTCCAGCCTGGTCACGATCCAGGGCTGGGCCTGACAGCCGAGCTGATGTACATGGAGGTGCCAAGGAGTGTAACTGACATGCCAGAGAGGCAGAAGGGTGTTAAACCCCCAGGAGGATGGATAGGAAGCCAGGACCTGCTGTCCACACGCCCCCCCCTCAGCCCTGGAGTGTGAGTCACACCCCTGTACCCCAATGCACCATGTGCCATGCACAGCACCCCCACAGCCCTGCCGGACCCCACTCGCCGGCCTGCAGGAAAGTCACCCCAAGAAAAGGATGGGGGTGAGGTTTCCCCCGGGAGAGATCAGCCCCCGACAACATGGCCCCATGCGGGAGCTAGGGTCCCTCTGCCACGAGAACAATGGCAGCTATTCCCAAGCCTCTGAGGCAGCCCAGGGGTTATTTAAAGCTCCAGGCAGCACCAGGCCGCTTCCCGCGCCCCCGCCCCAGGCTTCTGCAGGAATGAGACACTTCCTGAAATTGTGCTCGGGAACAGACGCACCAGCCAGCAGGCGGCTCAGCAGGGACTAGCCAAGGGCCCCCACCCCAAACACCGGCATTCAACCCCCCCGCATGTCCCTGCTCGCCACTCGTCTCCAACCACTGCCCCGTGCTCCACCAGCACCCATGGCAGAGGGGAGGGAGGGCCCAGGCCGGGGCTTGGAGGATTCTCCTTTGCTTGCCCCAAGGCAGCCTGAAGCTTGACCTAAGACGGGCAGAGGAAGACGTGGGGCGGCTCCAGCTGCTGCCACGGAGCCCTGCTCAGCCGAGAGCATCCATGGCAGAGGATGGTCATGGTGCTCAGTACAGAACAGGGGCATCTCCAGCTCGTGCCAAGCCCAGGCCCATTCTCCAGGGATCCTGGAACTGCCGGGGGGGTCAGCCAGGGGCCCAGCCAGGCCAGTATGCCCCAACAGCAGCCGCATCAGCATTGCTGAGGTAGGGCCAGGAACCCGCCCAGAGGGCGACTGGATTAACCCTCCTGCATCCTCCCATCAGCCAGCACCACAACCCTGGGCAAAGCCATGGAGCAGCCACCCTTCCCCTGCTAAAAGCACGTGGCAGCTGCCCTCCTCTCCATTAGCGCCCCGCCTGGGGCAGCCCGTGCCATGCCCTGGCCTGCCCTCCCAGCAGCCGCGTCAGTTTCACTCTCAGCTCATGGCCCTCACAGCATCTGAGCAGATCCCAGCCAGTGTGTCCAGTATGCCCGCGCATCCCAGTGAGCTGCAATCCCCAGGCTCGCTGCCCACTCCCTGCCCTCCAGCCCCCTGCTACAGGAGCGGGCGTTAGGCTCACGTGGGTTGGGTAGCAGCTTAGCAACTTCGCTGCCACATCCCCTGATCTCAGCAACAGCCGTTCAGAACACTTGGCCAGCATCACCCAACACCCATCGCAGCAGCTGCTGGCGATCTGCTGCTCTCTAACTCACCACATTGCGCCAACTCCTCTCTTTGGTCACTGAACCCCTGATGGGGGGGTCCGGGGCCCAGTCATCTCCCGCCCCCGCTGTGCTGAAGGCTGGCACAGGGAAATCAGGGAGCTTCTCTGCAGCGTCCTCACCCTCCTTAACTGTTCCTTTGCCCTCTTTCATGCAGCCCTCCCTCCCCCGATTCCAGCCCAGCTGGGAGAGGCTCCTGCCATTTGACTCTACTCCAGAAATCAAACTGGAAAACCAACCCCCACTGCCAAGTGCCAGCCCTGTGCCTCGTCCCGATCACGGACAGCCCCAGCCGAGCACCAGGAAACGAAGCACTTGGGACCTCGGAAATCTGGCGCTGACCACTGAACACCTGGCTCTTAGCAGGGAGGCAAACTCCTGTTTCAGCCCACCAGGACCAGGACTGCTGGAGAGCAGGCCCCTGCGGTAACATGAACTAGGATCAGATGCCCCCGCCAAAATAAACTCGCCCCTGGTGCCAAGAACCCAGGCCCCACGGCTCCCAACACGGGGCCCAATCACTGGAGCTACAGGAAACCTCTGCTCCGCTGCCGCCTCTGGAAGAGCCCGTGAGCTTCCTAAGCTGCAGCCAGCCAAGGACGACGGTCCCCACGCATAGCACGGTGCTCAAGCCTGCCCCACTGAAATCAATGGCAAAATGCCCCATCAACACCCAGACGAGCCCGACCATCCCCCTCATCCCCCCCCCCCCCCCCCCGCATCCAGAGACCTGGATCAGGCCCCACCTTCCCACCAACCTGCCCTGCCAGGGGCTGGATCAGGGCCCAATAACCGCTTAATTACAACCGATTTTCCAAGTGCGTGGAGCTGAGCTGCTGGGTGCAGCTGGCTCTGGGGACCAGCAGGACCTAAACCATCACAGCTGCTCACAGGGTCATTGTAACAGCCTGTCACTCATCCCACAATCTGCCAGAGTGTGCAGCCTTCCCAGAAACTCCCCTTTGTTCGCCACCAGAGAAACCTGCTCGTTCTCTGGTGCAGCATTTTCCAACCCATGTTATGGGGCTGCTCGCCCCACCGCCCCTGCTACCACAGTCCTGCTCTACCCACGAACAGCTCTGACAGTGCCCCTCAATCCCTACCTGTAGCCCCCTGCTATTCATAGAATCCTAGAATCTCAGGGTTGGAAGGGACCTCAGGAGGTTCTAGTCCAACCCCCTGCTCAAAGCAGGACCAAGCCCCACTTTTGGCCCAGATCCCTAAATCGCCCCCTCAAGGATTGAACTCCCAACCTGTGGTTTAGGGGGCTAATGCTCAAACCACTGAGCTATCCCTCTGCCCTGACCTTCCCCACCCCCTGGCTCTGCCAGTGCCCCTCATTCCTAACCTGCAGCCCCTGCTGTCATGGGGTCTCCAGCTCCGCTAACACACCGCAGGCCTGTGGCCGTCTCCATAGCATCTGTGGTTATTTCCCCTCCCGCTCCCTTCTCTGGTTTCCTCAGGGCCAAAGGGTCTCAGTTTGGCCCAAATACCACCCCCCACACAGCCTGGAGTGGGAGCATGGCCCGGCCCATGCACCAAGCTTAGTGCCAGGTGAGAACCCTCCGGAGAGCTGCCCCTTCAGGAGCTGGCCAGGCCAGCCAATCAGGCTGGCAGAGGAGCAGATTGGGGGTGGGCAGGGCTGGTCCAGGTCCATCATTTGTGTGTGGACAGTGGTTCTAGTTCTAGATCGCAGGGGGGGCCTCCTGATGAAGCGAATGTGGCTGGGGGGGCTCAGGGATTTGGCAAACTCAGGAGAGGTTTGTGAATCTGCAGCAAACCCAGCCCACTCGGCCCTGCCTTTACCCTGCTGCTTCTCGCAGGCTTGGCCCCACCCTGTGCCTGTGGCTGGGGATTTGCCAGGTGCAGGATTGAGAGCCAGTTATTTATTTCAGCTCCTGCCCTACCCTGCAAGCCCAGCACTGCCTGCCCAGCTCTGGCGGTGCCCCTCAGCACCCCCCAATCTGCCAATGCCCCTCAGTGCCAACCATCAGCCCCCCAGCTAGCCCATCCTGGGCTCCCCCTGGGCCCTGGCAGTGCCCCCCAACACCTCTGCTGGTCCACGCCTGGCACTGCACCTGGCAGGGATTCTGCAAAGCCTCTCCTGTTACTGGCACGGGAGAGCAGCTCACCAGCCACCATCCCAGGGCCGCTCTCCCCTGCCCATTTCCCAGAGTCCAACCAGGTTCCACTCCTCAGACACAGGCGGAAATTGGGGGATGAAACCCACATTTTTCCAGGATGAGGATTTCACCTCCCTGACCCTCAGCACCCGCCCTGCCCCATTCCTCCCAGCCCTACGGCCCTGCAGCCGGCTCAGGGTGAAAGGACCCACCCAGGAGATGAAACTGTGCCCAGCAGGGCTAACCTTCCAGCCCTGGCTCTGCTGGCATGGTGACCATGGGCCACCAAGCACATGGGGCAATGCCTCCCATCTGTCCCTGCCAGGCGGGAAGGGGGTATCGATCACTAGGGGGAATCAGAACGTGCTGCCACAAGGGGGCGCATCCGAGCTGGCTGTCCCCCTCTTGGACTCCCCAGCTCTGCCCATATGGGGAGAAGGGAGGGGCCCGAGGGCCCCCCCGAGTCACTGCTCTCACGTGTGCGGTGGGGGGAGGGGCAGAGCTCAGTGCTACCGAAAATGGATCAGCCCAAAGCATCCCCAAAATAACCTGCTGGCCTGCCCAGCCCAAAATACCCTGCAAGCCGGCGGCAGGCCTCCTGCCGCCCCACCCTGCCAGTCTGACCAGCCAGGCAACCCATGGAGCGGGGAGGGTGTTGAGTCAAGGAAGGGTCCTGCCCGGGGAGGGGGTGGACATGGGGGGCAGTTTGAGGGGAGTGGCTGCAGGAGGCTCCCCCTCTCCTGCTGCTCCCCTACTTGCTGGAATAGCCCCCCCTCGGGCTGGGTGCTAAGGAGGATGGACAGTGCCTTGCCACCAGCTCCCACTGCGCTCTGGTGGGGGGCTGAGGAGGGTCTAAATCCCAGGCCTGGGCCCATTCCAGCCCCAGTGAGAGCCCACGCTCAGAGGACCACACCCAGGGAGGCCACAAGGGCCTTGAGGCCTGGGGGGTCCAGTGCACTGAGCAGGCAGTGGGGGCTGGGCTGCCCCAGCTCTAGGGTCGCTGGCCAGGGGAGGGCTGGAAACTAGGCCAGGCCTGTGTCCTAGGCCTGCTGCCCACCCAGCGCCCCGAGGGGCAGGGCCTGGCGGACAAACCATCCATCCCAAGGGCCAGGCAGAGAACGCTGCTGCAGAGAGGGATGGGGTGAGAATCCGGAGCCAGGCTCCTTCTGCCCCCAAGCTGAGGCCACAGGGGTCACTGACCCACAGCCCTACCACTGTGCTCTGTTGCCTGTGCCCGCGCCCCTCTCAGGGGGGCAGACCCTTGCTGGAAAGGGGAGGGCAGCCTGGCCGGACTGAAGCTGCACTGCAGCTCGCAGGGATGCCTGGGGGCATTGCCCTTTAAAGGGGCAGACCAACCCCCACCAGCTGTCGAGCCGCTGCCGGTTTAGCCTGGCAAGACCCTGCTTCAGTTTTACCCCTCAGCCATAAGACAGCCGCTCCAGCAGCACAGCGCCCCCTAGCGCGGCAGCGGGGAAGCATCCCCTATCGTGCCCCTCCACCATTGCCTGCCGCACACAGCCCCTATCACTGCAGGGCATTGCGGTCAGCACTGGCCGCAGGGGAGAGCGCCCCCTGCAGAGCCCCCCCCTGCTCCCTGCATCACAGTGCCCCCTACTGCTGCATAGGGCTACTGGGGTCAGCACTGGCCGCAGGGGAGAGCGCCCCCTGCAGAGCCCCCCCCCGCTCCCTGCATCACAGTGCCCCCTACTGCTGCATAGGGCTACTGCGGTCAGCACTGGCCGCAGGGGAGAGCGCCCCCTGCAGAGCCCCCCCCCCGCTCCCTGCATCACAGTGCCCCCTACTGCTGCATAGGGCTACTGCGGTCAGCACGGGTGGCCGGGCTCCTGACTGAGTAAATTCCAGCAGCACCAAGGGTTACATTAGAACAGTGGTCTCCAAAGTGGGGTGTGCACACCTCAGGGGGTGCGCAAGATGATCGATTGGGGGGCGCGGCAGGAGGAGCACCGCCGGAGGAAGAAAAGGGGGGCGGGGGCAGCCCTGAGTCCTCCGGCCCGTGGGGAGCAGGGGCAGCCGCGCAGCCAGTGGCCGGAAAGAAGCGGGACTTTGAAGGGGAAAGCGCCGCTTCTCTCCAGCCACTGGCTGCGCGGCTGCCCCTGCTCCTCCCGAGTCCTCCGGCCCGTGCTCGCAGGGCCGCATTTCGAATGGGGCTTCAGAGCTGCAGGCCAGGGCCCCGGGTAAGTGCTCTGCACCTCCTGCCTGCCCCAGCCCTGAGCCTCCTCCCGCACCCCCATCCTGAGCGCCCTCCCGTCCCCTAACTCCCTCCCAGACCCCGCACCCTACCCTGAGCACCCTCCCGTCCCCTAACTCCCTCCCAGACCCCGCACCCTACCCTGAGCACCCTCCCGTCCCCTAACTCCCTCCCAGACCCCGCACCCTACCCTGAGCACCCTCCCGTCCCCTAACTCCCTCCCAGACCCCGCACCCTACCCTGAGCACCCTCCCGTCCCCTAACTCCCTCCCAGACCCCGCACCCTACCCTGAGCACCCTCCCGTCCCCTAACTCCCTCCCAGACCCCGCACCCTACCCTGAGCACCCTCCCGTCCCCTAACTCCCTCCCAGACCCCGCACCCTACCCTGAGCACCCTCCCGTCCCCTAACTCCCTCCCAGACCCCGCACCCTACCCTGAGCACCCTCCCGTCCCCTAACTCCCTCCCAGACCCCGCACCCTACCCTGAGCACCCGCTGTATCACAAAGTGTTAAACCAAGAGTTTCAAAAATAATAAAAAGAACAGGAGGACTTGTGGTACCTTAGAGACTAACCAACTTATTTGAGCATAAGCTTTCATGAGCTACAGCTCACTTCATCAGAGGCATTCAGTGGAAATGCATCCGATGAAGTGAGCTGTAGCTCACGAAAGCTTATGCTCAAATAAATTGGTTAGTCTCTAAGGTGCCACAAGTCCTCCTTTTCTTTTTGCGAATACAGGCTAACACGGCTGCTACTCTGAAACCTGTCAAAAATAATAAAGCGTGTTCAATCACATTGCTCTCACTAAAAATATTACTATTAATAATAATGTTTTTAGTGAGAGCACAAAGGTTTTTTGTACCGTTAATAAAATAAAAAATTATTGTAAAAATATTGTTTATTTCATCTTTATCTCATCATTTTTTAATTTCTATTTTTGTGTGTGTTTTATAATTTACACAATATATTAGTACAGTAGTACATGTCTATAATTTATACATAAATAAATATACATATATTGGGGGGGTGTGCTCAAAAAATGTTTACTGATGGGGTGCATGATCAAAAAAGTTTGGAGACCACTGCATTAGAAGTCTCTCCTCTAAGCTGGGAGGCAGTCGACCCCTCTCAGCCCGTTGCCTCTGCTCGGACCCCAGCCCACAGCAGGGCCAGATTATAAATAGCCCCGGGGTCAGTTAACCTCCCTCATCAGGAGAAGTGAGGGGCTGAAATCACAGCAGGGGAAACTGCTCCTGGCCACTGGGAATGGGGGAGATACAGGTGGGGGGTGGGGGTAAGCCTGGGGCAGCTTAGAGAGAATTAACTCCATCTTGTCCAGCTGCAGAGAGAGGCCCTTGCAGAGCCAAGAGCCCAGCTCTCAGGAGCCCATCACCCCAAAACTGGCTTGCCCATTTCCCTGGCCAGGGGTGCTGTGAGCAGGGGCAGGGCCAAGGCTGATAAGGGCCCAAAGACAGACCCCAAAACTGACTATGAGAAAGCACCAAGCAGCTGCCTCATTGGAGCAGGCCCCTGGGCCTCTGCTCCAGTCCCCCAAGGCAAGAGGAGCCAGCCTCAGACACACACGGCCCTTTATGGATCCAGCGCTCTCGGCAGAGGGGAGGGGGGATCCAGTGTATGGGAGCCCACCCTGAGGAAGGAATTACCCACCCCTCCCCCAGGTGCCACGCTGCAGATGTCCTGCCTGAGCCGAACCCAGAGACGGCAGAGGCCTGGGTCCCACCCACCCTGTGCAGGGCTAGCCACAGCCGGGCCTCCCAGCCAGGCCTGAAGCCAGGGAGCGGGTGGAGGGAGCTGGCCAGGAACACACCGAAATCCTGGCTCAAGAGGGAGAGCCGGTGACTGAGACAGCAAAGGGCGAACAATCAGGAGCCCAAAGGTCCCTTGCACAGCAGCAGCACCCCTCATGGCCCCCTCCAACCCAGCAGCGCCCCCTCACCATTCCCCCCCACAGCAGCAGCAGCAGGGGCCCCTCACAGCCGCCCACCACTCAGCAGCACCCCTCACTGCCCCCCCACCCAATAGCACCCCTCATGGCCCCCACCGCCCAGCAGCAGCATCATGGCTGAGGTCTGCGGGATCACACTCAGCAGCACTGACCCCGAGGATCAGCACCTCTGCCTGGCCCCAAACGCTGTTTGCTCCTAAGTAAAGAGCAGGGTGGGCGCGGTCGCACCCTCATCACCCTGCCCCTCATGCTGAGCTGTGGGCTCACTCTCCCCAAGAGGCTGCTGGCTGTTAACCCCCTAGTGCTGCGCAGACCTGAGCTGTAGGGCAAACACCACCTCCCGCGCCTGCCCCACACGCTGGGCTGGCTGACCTGGCAAGTGGCAGAGAGAAGGGGAACAGGCAGCAGGATCCCGCCGGCTGCAGTCAGGCCTGACCCTGCACGGGGCTCAGCACCTGCTGCTGAAGTTACCAGGTCTGGGCCTGCTTCCACTCAAGCCAATGGGAGTTTGTGGGTGCTCGGCTCCCCCAGGGTCAGTCCCCGGCTGGAGCATTAGCAAGCAGGGTGCTGCAGGGAATCAGCCAGCCCGCCCTCCGCCAGGACTTGGCAGCACGGACCCTGGGCAGGGAATCGGAGCTGCCTGCTCCAGCGATCACTCTCGCACCTGTCATGGGGCCGGCAGGGGGGCTGCCAGGCCAGAGCTGGGAGTGCAGAGAGGAGGGGCCTCAAGGGGAAAGCTGCCTCATTCCGACTCAGGTTACCGGAAACAGCACGTTTCTTTAGTTCCCCCAGTTCCACCTTGGAATCTCGCGTCCTCGCCCAGGGAACATCCTGTCCGCACCTGGCCTGGCGCTGCCCTCGCAGCACTGCAGGAGCCTCAACCAGGCCAGCTTTCTGCCTCAAAGCCGCCCAGGAGAGCCTGACTGCCCCACCAGCGACACAGCTGTGGCCTAGGGACCTGACCCAGCTGCTGCTGAGATCAATGAGAAGCTCCTGACGGCATGGGACAGGGCTCGCTGCCCAGTGTGGCCTAGGAGACATGGCACCAGACTGGGAGGGGGACACCTGAATTCTTCTCCAGCTTGGCCATTCATCTTGGGAAAAAGAAAAGGAGTACTTGTGGCACCTTAGAGACTAACCAATTTATTTGAGCATGAGCTTTCGTGAGCTACAGCTCACTTCATCAGATGTCACTTCCCCTCTCAGACCCCTACTCCCAGCAGCATTTGCCCATATTTCTCTTCCACACCTCAGCCTTGCCTCTCTATTGAGACTTGGAGCTCTCTGCAGACAGGGACTATCTCCCATCATGTATCTCTAAAGCACCTGGCCCCTGACTCCTCCAAGTCCTACTGAAATGACATCATGCCCCTTAATCCCCCCAAAAGTCTGGGAATCACCATCTAAGCCAAGGCCCGTCCCCTGTGTTACACAAGCAGGAACCCGCGGCCTGTTTTAAAAGGAGCCTTTCTTTTTAGTGACTGAAAAGTGGGTTAGTTCATTAAACACGCTCCAGATTTCACCCTGGAGAAATGTGCTGCTAAAAATGAAAATAAAGCTGCCAGCAATTGAAAATACAAATGAAAAAGTACCCACGTGCAGCATTCCAGTTTGGGCTCTTTTTTCATTTGCCAGCCCAGTCCCTTCCACCCTATCAAAGCCTCACCTCCTTGCAGAGGCCTGATCCTCTAACATGCACATGCACTTGTGTGACTGGTAATTGACTGGGTGGATTTGCTCCAAACTTTCTGAAGCAGTTCACCTTTGGATGGGGCCAGCTTGGGCAAAATTTCACCCCAGAAAGGACAATATCTGAGGTAGTTATGAGGGAATGAAGACAGCTCTAATGTTCCCTTCCCACTCACATTTTACTGGCAGGTCACACCACGGGAGGGATCTTCCCACCCAGCAAGGGGATGTTATTTGATGTGGAATCGCACTAAGATTTACAGCCAGCTCTTTCACCCTGTCAGCCTTCACTGGCCAATGATTCTTCAATAGCTGTTAACAAAATGGAGAAAACAGCCTAGGTTGCCATGAGAGCACAGCTCCCATTTAAGCACCAGAACCCGTGGCTAGATTTTCAGCACAGGGTGGGTGCCCGTCCATTTACAAACACCTCTCAGCTCCCTGGGTCTGGAATCCCACCGACCTAGCGAACGTGAAGGGTGGTGCACAGAGGCTGGGCAGGATTCAGCAGTGGAAACAGCCTTTTCTTCAATACATCTCTTTATTATAGGCTTGGCTGAGCGATGAGTCACTGCTGGAAATGAGGACCCTGTGACTAGACTGGGATCAGGACAGCAGGGTTCAGTTCCTGGCTCTGATTTCTCTGAGTCTCAGTTCCCCATCTCTATAATGGGCAATGCTCCTTCCTTTGGCTGCTTTGTGTATTTCGGCACCTCGCTCCCATGGATTTCAATGCGATTTAGTACCTCTGAGGTCCTGGGGGCTACAGCACCTCTCTGGCTCACGCACTAGTCTACACTGACGTTCCAAACACATTCAGTAGACAAGAACAAAATGAGTGGCCTAGCAGCCCGGCTCAACCAGAAATAGACCCGTGCCTTTATTAATAGCCATTCCACTCCCAAGCAAACCAACGAACTCCAAGCCCTAGCAACCTCTCGCTCATTGTCCTCCAAGGCCAGCGGATTTCAGCAACGTTACAGGTGTTTCCTTCCCTGTTTCCTACAGTAGCTTGGCAGCACTGGTGGGAATGGCCATCGACACACAACAAGACCAGCTAAGTCCTGTCAGCCTGGCCTACTCCTGCTGTGAAAGCCAGCAGTTCAGGGTGCTGAGCACCCAGAGGAAGGCACTCAGCACTTGCCAGGATCAGGCCTCAAGTGCTCAGCAGAGGTGCACGGCAAAGATGAGATATCATCTCTTCTGCTATCAGAGGATGCCAGACATGGCCTGTTCTCCCGGGCCCGGGGCCAAGGCCCAGGGCTTAGCCAAGTGCAGACAGCAAATACTTGGCACCTAGATACCAGTGCTCAGGGAATGGGCAAAGTGCCCACTGACCCCAGTCACAACAAACCCTAATCTCCCTTTCAGGGGCAAACGAGGGAAGAGAGAAGAGGGGTGGGACTGGTGCTGGGCAGAGACACCCAGACAGGACTAGCAGAGACACAGCGGGGACCTTCTCTTCCACGAGGGCCTTGGGCACAGGGTGGGGCTGCCGGCGCCCAGGTATACCCACCCCAGACGACGGGTGCTGCTCGGAAAAGTGGCTGAATCAGGGGAACACGTAACTTATGCTGGGGCGGGAGGAGGGTGAAACTTAAACTCAGGAGTGCAGTGGAGTCCTTCCCCCCGCACCCCCAAATACCCCTGCCCCACACAACTGCTACCACATGCATGCATCTTGCTCAGGCCAGATGGTGTCTATATTAGAGAGCAGAGCCGGCCACATCTCACCCAGCAGATCTGCTCCTCAGGGCCTTCCCCGGGGTCTCGGCACCGGGCCGGAGGGTTCCAATGCAACATTCACTGAGCCAGCCCAGCCCGGGGACAGCCCGTGGAAGTCGGACTCACTCTGGCATCAGACTTTAAGGCCAAAAGGGACCATCATGATCACCTAGTCTGACCCCCTGCACATCATAGGCCACAGAACCTCACCCATCCACTCCTGAAATGGGCCCCTAAGCTTTGGCTGAGCAAGACAGAGGATCCACCATTTACTCTAGTTCAAACCAGCAAGTGGCCCAGCCCCCTGCTGCAGAGGAAGGTGAAACACCCCAGGGTCTCTGCCGATCTGACCTAGGGACAATTCCTTCCCAACCCCAATATAGTGACCACAATGGCCAGCCCAGCTTAGAGCCCAGAATCTTTATCTGTGGTGATGAATGAGCTGGAAAGATTTCTGCTGGATAGCCCCTTTCTAGGCCAACTTTGCAGGGCCGGGAGTTAGGGGAGGAAAGAACACCTGCACATGAAAGCACATCCAGGAAAACACTCCAGAATCTTCCTGGCTGCATATTTTCTGTGGCTTTTGTTTTTCATTTATATTTATTAATTTATTTACTTTTCTTCTTAATGACTGTCTACCCCAAGGAAAGCCCAGGGCCTTGCTTTATCAGCCAGTGTTTTGCCCAAGTCTTCTATGTGCTCCTCAAATGTTCATAAAATTCCACCTGCAAACCATTATTCTACTGATCACAGCCAAACAGACCATGTGACAAGGCTATTAAGGCTGCAAAGTCAAGCTTCCTCTGCCCTTTGCCCTCCTGGGGCGCAAGGCCCATAACTCGATCACATACTAGTTTTCCCCAGCACCCCTGCCTCAGTTAGTGCTCAGAGACCTGCCCTGGGGATGAACCACAGCTGTGCACTACAGCTGGTCTGTAGCACCCCTGCTTTTGACCTTGATCTCTCTGTGCCTCTATTCCCCGTCTGCAAAACAGGGATCGCAACACCCCCCACCCCCCACGGTGCTGGAAAATAATGTCATTGACATCCATTCCTTACTGCTTGGGAAGCACTCAGAGAATAAATACTGCGATGAGAGCCACAGAAAAGCCCAGGAGGAAATAAATTTGCTTTTCAGAGCTGGGGTTGAGCAGTGTGCAGTAAATGAGGCCTGGGGCCACACGCGGAACAATGAGGATAAAATGAAGTATTGCCTAGCTGCTCGTTCAGGGAGCGCTGTGGAGAACACAGCACGGTCACGGCATTACAGACAGACTACATACGTACAAGGGGACCAAATTAGGGTTGCATAGACAAGCTTAGTCCTGGCGTTTTTAACTCTGGAGTGCTCGACTCTGCAGCCTTCCTGTGCCTTTCGCGTCGCTGTGTGTGGGGATTGATATGGCTGCTGTATTGTTTCTGATCAGCGCAGCCCACTCGGCAACAGTAGGTCTTAGCTCGGACTTAGCAATGGCATCAAGCAGGAGTCTCCAAAAGAGTTCTGAACCTCTGCCCGTCTCTGGCTGCCTCCTAACACTGCCGTCGCTCATCCCACAAGCTCCCCACAGACCCGCTGCAGCTGAAGGTCTGTTCTGCCAGGTCCAGAGCAGCAGCGGGCCTCTCTTCTGACCAGCCCCGACGGTTCGCTTTAGGGGACGCGTGTGCTTCGGCACTCGGCTGAAAAGGGATGGCCAGATGCACGCACTTCGCTGCTTTGCTGAAAGGAGGCTTTGCAGCGTTTGTTCAACCCGGGCAATATGAGAGCAGCATTTCACAGCAGCAGGGTGGGGGCCATGGGCCTCCTCTCCGTACAGTACCGAGAGGTCAGGCCAATAGCGAGAGATCCAGCAGTATCACACGTCCAGCTCTTCCCACCCCAGCCCCAACTGCCACATTTGCACGGCATGAAGCTTTATAACTGTCCAATATCCCAATGACAGGTTTCAGAGCAACAGCCGTGTTAGTCTGTATTTGCAAAAAGAAAAGGAGTACTTGTGGCACCTTAGAGACTAACCAATTTATTTGAGCATGAGCTTTCGTGAGCTACAGCTCACTTCATCGGATGCATACTGTGGAAACTGCAGCAGACTTTATATATACACAGAGAATATGAAACAATACCTCCTCCCACCCCACTGTCCTGCTGGTAATAGCTTATCTAAAGTGATCATCAGGTGGGCCATTTCCAGCACAAATCCAGGTTTTCTCACCCTCCACCCCCCCACACAAAAGAGTGAATTTGTGGGGGGGGGCGGGGTGGAGGGTGAGAAAACCTGGATTTGTGCTGGAAATGGCCCACCTGATTATCACTTTAGATAAGCTATTACCAGCAGGACAGTGGGGTGGGAGGAGGTATTGTTTCATATTCTCTGTGTATATATAAAGTCTGCTGCAGTTTCCACAGTATGCATCCGATGAAGTGAGCTGTAGCTCACGAAAGCTCATGCTCAAATAAATTGGTTAGTCTCTAAGGTGCCACAAGTACTCCTTTTCTTTTTGCAATATCCCAATGGCTCCCTTGACTCTGCTCCATAGATTTTGCTCAGTCCCCACAGGGCACCAGGGAGCAGGGCCCCGCCCAGCCACTCCTCTCAGCCGATCTGCGCTGGAGCAGAGAGACTTCACTGCCCAGGAGCCTGGCCCAGCCCCTTCTCCTTTATTCAGGGCTAGTCTCCGGGTCCAGCTGGCATCAGCAGGGAGAGAAGGGCTTTTCAGCATGAGGTCATGGTTAAGGCACAACCACGGGAATCAGGACTCCTGAGTCCTCGTCCCAGGATCTGTGTCGAACCTGCTGTGCAACCCTGGGCCTCAGCTTCCCCAGGTGTGAAATGGGGGGTGACAGTTCCCCATCACCCCCTCTGGGGGGAGCGAGTCACTCTTGTCTGTGTAGTGCTTGGAGACCCCTGGACAGCAGGCGCCAGCTAAGGGGCAGGATTGTGTTATCAAATCTCCTTAGTGACAGTGAAACAATAGGGGGAAAAGGCAAAAACTCTGGGAGCTGGAAAGCGCTGTCCAGCTGGACTGGCCAGTTCCCTAGAGGCATGAGTCAGAGGCTTTTGACGCCAGTCCAGGGCTGGGTCCAAGGCAGGAGCAACGTGGGACTCACCCACAGAGTGGAACTAACTCGGGCTGGAATCTGCACACCAGGCTGTCCGTGTGATGCACCAACCCACGTGACACGGGCATGGAAGGGCAACATGGGCAACCTGGGGGGAGGGGGAGCCTTCTTCTGACCTGGCCCCCAGCATGGACAGGGATCATCATGTGGCTTCAGAGACAGGATGGGATGGAGCAAAGGGAAACCAGCCTGGAGGGAGAGGGCCCCTTGCCCCAAGTCATACACCAGCCTGGCCCCACTGACAGCTCAGCAGACAGTCTGACAGACAGGCTGACAGACACGGTGCCTATTTAGCTCCCCTGCCCCTCTCCACCAGGGTCAGGCCAGGCCCCCTCTGGCTTCAGGGAACCTCACGGCATCCCGCCTTGGGCCATACAGAGTCTGTGGGTAACACAGGGCGCATGGTGCCCTCACATCCCAGTCACACCCCGAGCCAGTCTCTGCCCTGCAAAGTCTCTTTGGCAGCAGGGGGGCCAGCAGGAGTCCTCCATCATCCAGCACAAATGCTACGAAAAGCTACCCAGACAAGTCCCCTGGCACTGGGCCTCAGCCAGCTGGGGGGCGCCATGGAGCACCCACCCACCCCCACCCCTATCCCCATCGGCCCTAAGTGACTAGCTCTCCCAGCTGCTGGGCCTCAACCCAGACCTCCACAGGGCAGCACTGAGAACCAGCCCCAACAGCCCTGCATGAGCAGAACTCAAACCCCGCCCTGGACCCACGGCAGCTCAGAGCACTCAGCCCAGGACCCCTAGGACAGCCGTCAGGCTCAGAGAGCAGGCCAAGCCCTCCCCAAGGCCAGAGCGATCAGCCCTAGCTCCCTGCTAGCTCCCCCCGCTCCGGTGTGCTCCCTCCGCCCTGCCACAGCGCGGCTCCGTCTCAGCTGCCCAGGAGGCTATTCTCTGCCTCAGGCTTTGGCCCAATGCTTAGCACATTCCTCCCAGGTCAACATTACCTAATTTATCCACAGCTCCTTCTCTGCCCTCACTCAGAATAGCAGCCGCTGCAGAGAAAGAAGGGGGAAGCCCCTAACATTACCAAAAGAAACAGTCCAGCACCTGGGCATCCGTCAGAGGAGGGGCTCGCACTGCACGCTGCAGCGGCCTGAGGGGGACACTCCACAGCAGTCTGCGGGGAGCCTGCTCCTGCTCACCCTGCAGTCAGTGACAAAAGCCCCATCGAATTCAGCCGGAGCAGGATTGGACCCTTTGAATTTAAACATTCCAGGGTGGGAAGAGAACCCAAGTCCTGACTCCCAGAACACCCTGCTCTACCCCGCAATCACACTCACGCCCCGGAGCCGGGACAAGAACCCAGGTGTCCTGACTCCCGGACCATCTTGCTCTACCCCGCAATCACACTCACGCCCCGGAGCCAGGACAAGAACCCAGGTGTCCTGACTCCCAGAACACCCTGCTCTACCCCGCAATCACACTCACGCCCCGGAGCCAGGACAAGAACCCAGGTGTCCTGACTCCCAGAACACCCTGCTCTACCCCGCAATCACACTCACGCCCCGGAGCCAGGACAAGAACCCAGGTGTCCTGACTCCCAGAACACCCTGCTCTACCCCGCAATCACACTCACCCCCCGAAGCCGGGACAAGAACCCAGGTGTCCTGACTCCCAGAACACCCTGATCTACCCCGCAATCACACTCACCCCCCGAAGCTGGGACAAGAACCCAGGTGTCCTGACTCCCGGACCATCTTGCTCTACCCCGCAATCACACTCACGCCCCGGAGCCAGGACAAGAACCCAGGTGTCCTGACTCCCAGAACACCCTGCTCAACCCCGCAATCACACTCACGCCCCGGAGCCAGGACAAGAACCCAGGTGTCCTGACTCCCAGAACACCCTGATCTACCCCGCAATCACACTCACCCCCCGAAGCCGGGACAAGAACCCAGGTGTCCTGACTCCCGGACCATCTTGCTCTACCCCGCAATCACACTCACGCCCCGGAGCCAGGACAAGAACCCAGGTGTCCTGACTCCCAGAACACCCTGATCTACCCCGCAATCACACTCACCCCCCGAAGCCGGGACAAGAACCCAGGTGTCCTGACTCCCAGACCACCCTGATCTACCCTGCAATCACACTCACACCCCGGAGCCAGGACAAGAACCCAGGTGTCCTGACTCCCGGACCATCTTGCTCTACCCCGCAATCACACTCACCCCCCGAAGCCGGGACAAGAACCCAGGTGTCCTGACTCCCGGACCATCTTGCTCTACCCCGCAATCACACTCACGCCCCGGAGCCAGGACAAGAACCCAGGTGTCCTGACTCCCGGACCATCTTGCTCTACCCCGCAATCACACTCACGCCCCGGAGCCAGGACAAGAACCCAGGTGTCCTGACTCCCGGACCATCTTGCTCTACCCCGCAATCACACTCACGCCCCGGAGCCAGGACAAGAACCCAGGTGTCCTGACTCCCAGAACACCCTGATCTACCCTGCAATCACACTCACCCTCCGGAGCCAGGACAAGAACCCAGGAGTCCTGACTCCCAGAACACCCTGCTCTACCCCACAATCACACTCACGCCCCGGAGCCAGGACAAGAACCCAGGTGTCCTGACTCCTAGAATACCCTGATCTACCCTGCAATCACACTCACGCCCCGGAGCCAGGACAAGAACCCAGGTGTCCTGACTCCCAGAACACCCTGCTCTACCCCGCAATCACACTCACTCCCCAAAGCCAGGACAAGAACCCAGGTGTCCTGACTCCCGGACCATCCTGCTCTACCCCGCAATCACACTCACCCCCAGAGCCAGGACAAGAACCCAGGTGTCCTGACTCCTAGAATACCCTGATCTACCCTGCAATCACACTCACGCCCCGGAGCCAGGACAAGAACCCAGGTGTCCTGACTCCCAGAACACCCTGATCTACCCCGCAATCACACTCACTCCCCAAAGCCAGGACAAGAACCCAGGTGTCCTGACTCCCGGACCATCCTGCTCTACCCCGCAATCACACTCACCCCCAGAGCCAGGACAAGAACCCAGGTGTCCTGACTCCCAGAACACCCTGATCTACCCGCAATCACACTCACCCCCAGAAGCCGGGACAAGAACCCAGGTGTCCTGACTCCCAGAACACCCTGATCTACCCTGCAATCACACTCACCCCCGGAGCCGGGACAAGAACCCAGGAGTCCTGACTGCTGGGCCCTGCTCTAGCTGCTCTTGGAGATGGGGAAGCTAAAAAGAACCCTGGAGTCCTAGAAGACCAGGCCAGGCTCCCCGTGGAAACGGGGCCCAGTAAGGGCGGATCTGGCCAAGGACCAGGGGGGAGCCCTGTGCAGGGAAGGAGGCTCTGGCACGACTCCGCTTGCCGGCTCTGAAGGCGAGGTGGGGGCAGGGGCTGGTGCTGCTCTGCAGCGACTCCTTTGGACGAGTTAGGCACATTGCTCGGGCGACTCGCAGCCCCGGGACTCCCGCTGGCTGCCAAGCTACCCCCACCCCTCTATCGGCCTCACAAGTTTGCATCACAAACAGCTTCAGACTCCCCCAGCCCTGCTCAGTCTGCCCGGGGGCCTGAAGCTGGCAGAGGTCTCCAACCACTCTCTGGGGAGCTGGGCAGTGCCATCCCTCCCTCCCCACTAACACACCTGCTCCAACACTTGCAACCGCATCCCACCAGCCAATGGGCGCCCTGCCCCAGAGAGGCCTTCGGAGAGGCACAAAGGATGCTGGGAGGGGAGGGAGGATAAGCCGCCCATGTATGCAGGGGTGAGGAAGGCTGGAAGGAGGGCACACAGGCTGCCCGGTGACCATGGCTCTGTGGGCTTAAACCCACCGTGTGGCCCAGATTGGTGCTGGGAAGAGCCACCCAGGGGCAAGGGTCATGGGTGCAGGGATCAAGCAGAGCCAGGTGCTGGCTGAAGAGTTGGCAGAGTCCATGTGCCGAAGAGAGAAGAGGAACCCAGATCAGACCATGGCCACGGGGCTGCATGGGAGAGGTCCTCCCTGGAAATCTGTGTGACCTGGAAGGAAATGCCCACAGAGACAGAAGCAGCGGGAGTTGATTTTATCGTTAACTCTGTGACCAGGAACACGGCCTAGCAGGGTTGGAGGATCCTGCATGGACTCCAACAGCTGCACAAAACACCCATCGCATGGGCCCATCCCCCACCTCGAAGGGCAGCTAGAGCAGAGAGCTGTGAGGCAAGACTCCTGGGTTCTCTTCCCAGCTCTGGGAAAGCAGTGGCATCTAGTGGTCAGAGCAGGGGACTGGGTGCCAGGACTCCAGGGTTCTCTTCCCAGCAAGTGGCTGTCAGCAGAGCAATGAGGGCTCCTTCACAAAGCTCTGCAAGAGGCCACAGAAATACCCGGCATGTGCATTATCCCAGAAGAAGGGCAGGCTCAGACCCCTGGCTGATTGAGGGGGTCCTGGGGCAGGCAGGTATGAGCCCTAAGTCCATCCAGGTTTGCTCTGAAGCAGGTGCTAGATAGCTTCCAGGCCTTGGTGGTTCTGAGCCAGGAAGCAGCGTGTGTGCAGAGCTCAGCCCAGGCTTGACAAACTCACCACACCCCCGAGGCCACAGCTGCTATCGCTTCTCTCACAAACCAGCTCTAGATTCACCAGCCTTTGCCAAGGACCTCTCATGGGTGTCACCATGACTCAGGGTGGGGGAGATGGGAGTGCAGCCGGCTGAGAAAGCCACCACTGCCTCCCAGGGCCAGAGGTAGCTGCCTGCCTGCCTTGGCATCAGGAGCAACATCAAAGCAGCGGCAGGAGGGGAGGAAAGATGAGGAGGGGAGGGCAAAGCAGACAGCTCTGGGGGCTGGGGAGCGCCATACAGCACCAGGCATTTTGGGATGTATAGGTAGGGGCATTGCCAGCAGATCGAGGGACGTGATCATTCCCCTCTATTCGACATTGGTGAGGCCTCATCTGGAGTACTGTGTCCAGTTTTGGGCCCCACACTACAAGAAGGATGTGGATAAATTGGAAAGAGTCCAGCGGAGGGCAACAAAAATGATGAGGGGACTGGAACATATGACTTATGAGGAGAGGCTGAGGAAACTGAGATTGTTTAGTCTGCAGAAGAGAAGAATGAGGAGGGATTTGATAGCTGCTTTCAACTACCTGAAAGGGGGTTCCAAAGAGGATGGCTCTAGACTATTCTCAGTGGTAGCAGATGACAGGACAAGGAGTAATAGTCTCAAGTTGCAGTGGGGGAGGTTTAGGTTGGATATTAGGAAAAACTTTTTCACTAGGAGGGTGGTGAAACACTGGAATGTGTTACCTAAGGAGATGGTGGAATCTCCTTCCTTTGAGGTTTTTAAGGTCAGGCTTGACAAAGCCCTGGCTGGGATGATTTAGTCGGGGATTGGTCCTGCTTTGAGCAGGGGGTTGGACTAGACGACTTCCTGAGGTCCCTTCCAGCCCTGATATTCTATGATTATGATTCAGGCCCCACCAAGCCCTGAGCTCCCAGTTCAGCTAGAGATGCCTAGACACACGCATCCCTCAGCCCACCCCAGGCACACCCAGCCAGCCCACATGGCCTGTCCTGCGCGTGCAGTCTGGGAAGGATTAGATTATCATTGGTGGGTGTTGGTAAATGTCGGTTTCACCCAGCGTGGCTAGATAGCAAGCGTGAGAAATCGGGACAGGGAGCGGGGGGTAATAGGCGTCTATATTAGACAAAGCCCCGAATATCGGGACATCTGGTCACCCGAGTTTCACCACACATACAAGGGGAATGTTCCCATTGATCTTACGCAAATGTCTCAGAGAGGCAAAGGAAGAAGAGTGCAGCCAGGGAGCTAGAGTTTGATCTAAGGCTATTTACTTTATCTGTTTCCACAGGCAATACTGATGTGTTTTAGCAGCTTTAACTTCATGCATCTCAAGGCCCGTCAGCAAGTAACTGCCTGATGCCCCGTAACTTGCCTGATGCCCCGTAACTTGCCTGCGCCTGCGGAAGTTAGAAAACCTGTTTGGCAGCAAACATGGATATTATCTGTCAAAACTACTAAAGCCAGGTCAGTTCTGCCAAGCCCCCTCCAGCCTGCACAATGAGCCCCCTCTGCATAGCTCCTGGCTCATTCCATAGCCAGGAACACAACACCTCCAGGACCACCCATTTCCCCTTGCCAAACCAGGCTGCAGCAGCTTGCAGCGCCTCTCCTGAGCTGGCCAGCAGGAGGCGCTATTGAAGGGGCATGAATCTCTCACACAGTCAGGAATACAGACATGCCACAGGGTTAATTGGTTCAAGGAACCTTTTATCATAGCCCCGGGGGACTGAGGCCTGTGCTCTCCCCATGACAGTCTCACTTCCATTGCACTCCAGGTCCTTACATGCGGTTTGCTCACAAGCACTGGGTCTCTTGCCTTTGGTATACAAAGCAAAAGTCAGACAGAATCCTGGTTGCCTCACAAACAAGCCTTTGCACAGAGCCTGCACCAGGGCAGAGGTGCAGCGCTCGGCTGGGTACAGCAGTGGGGCCTCCAAAGGTGTTTCCCTTCTGCCCTGCCCTTCGCCCTAGAGGAGGGCACTCAGAGGACAAACATTCTATCACAAGTCACCAAAAATCACGGTGCCCAGCTCTCGTGGCCATGCCCCAAGGGAGGCAGCAGGTGTGCTGGACGGATTCTCAGGAACAGAGATGGAATCAGGTCCCCAACCCCCTCCTCCGCAGCAGCAGCCACCCCCAGCTCCCAGTCTGAGCACTGCAGGGCTGGGGGTTAATGAGGAAAGCAGGAGCACTGAGCACTCTCTTAGCAAGGGCGGAGCTGAGTCTCCAAACCATGCTCCAAGATCCAGCTCCCAGGCTGCGTCCTAGGCCACACGGCACTGGTGGGAGCTACCACTGGGCCCTGTGCTTCCAGCCTGACCCACGCACGGGACCCCTGGAGCCTCGTATTCCCCGGGCATCCCTGTTCTAGCTGCACGTTGGAACAACCAGACGGTAAACGCAGCGACTGCACTGGGCTCAGACAGCTCCATGTGCCACTGAGAACAAGAATCCACAGCAAGACACGGCCCCCTCTGGGGCAGCCCACGAGCTCCCCCACAACTGTACAGATTCCCTCTCTGCCTGCACGGCCATGCTACTGCCCTTGGGCTGGCCCAGCGTGGCAGCTGCTGGTGCAGGGTAGCCGTGGTGGCACACAAATGCCTTTCTGTATGTGGTGCTCATTCCCCCAGCCCAGCCGCAGGCTCCACACCAGGGATTCCTCAGCCCAGAGAGCCCCGCATGCAGGCTGCCACAGCCCCAGCAAAAGCCCCTGAAATCCTGCCGCCTGCTCCGATTTCTGACACCCCCCACCCCGTGTTCACACCCTGCTCAGCAAGGTGAATGGCAAGCTTTGACACAGCTCGCCTGCCCACCAAACATTCCTCCCCTGACTTTTCCCTGGCCCCCCAGCCAGGAAGGAGCCGTGACCCCTTCCCGCACGGGGGCCTCGGGATGGAGGGGCGAAGGGTGGGGACCGGGGGCGGACATGAAACGCTCTTCACACACGCTTGCAGCCCACAGGAGGCGCCAGCCAGCAAGGCTGGAGGGGTGGCAACTAAGCAGCTCCACACACCTGGGAGCCCCAGCTTAACCTCCGAGCCCACAGCTCACCCCCCCACATCTTCCACAGGCACCAGCCCTCCTACACGCCCCCCCCCCCAGCTCCTTTAGGAGTCTGGCCCCTCTCCGGTTTCCACGGCAAACAGGACTCTCTCCTCAGCCCCCCGAGCAGGGATCCCGTCTCCATCGCTGGCCCTTCCCTCTCGGGAGGGAGGAGGCCCCCACTGTCAGTAAAGGGACAGCCGTGGGGCACAGAGGTGATGGCGCTCTGTGGGCTCAGAGCTTGCCACAGGCATAGGGAAGCAGGGCCTCTCTCGGGATGGGAATGGGGGGCCCCAGAGGGACCCAGCTAAGCCAGCTGGCAAGCACTGGCCCCCCGGGTGCCCCCTTCCCCACAGGCACTGCTTCCGGGCACTGTGATGGCATCTCCTTCATTGCAACAACCTAGAAAAGCTTGAGACCTGAGCTGGGAAAAGAACTAAACACTGGCTGTCCAGGGGTCTGCCTGGGGTGAGCGGGGGTCTCCCGGCAGGGAGGGGTCACTACAGAAGGGGGACTGGGAGCATCAGGGCCGTAGCTAACGGTCAGGGTCAGAGCCGGCCCCTCCCCCCATCCCACTGCGGCAGTCCTGCCACCCACAGCCCATGGGGTACGTGTCCCTCTGCACACAGGCAGGCTGGCCACAAGGACACACCCACAGCCACAAGACATCAGACCTTCCCTCTTCCCTGTGCAGCCAGGGCCAGACTCTGCTCAGCCTGGCATAGGGTCAGACTGGAGCCACTCCACTGTAGCTGAGGAATTTACACCAGGCGGGGGTAACTGAGCCCAGAACCTGGCCTGGTCCAGGAGGAGCATCCAGCAGCTAGTCACAGGGTCACATTAATTCAATAACTGTGCTGTCTGCTCCCACGTGGACAGCTGGATAGCAGGGGCATCAGACTCCTGGCGGTGCCGGACGAAGGGTCCAATCCTGATCTTGCTTACACCCGTTGGTGCTCAGATGCTAGGGGTCCTTTGCCCTCAATTCCCCCTTGGCCAAAGTTCCCTCTTCGCTTCTCCACACCTCTGCAGCTTGAGCCATCAGGCCAGAAGGGACCAGCGTGATGGAGTCTGACCTCCTGCCTAGCAAAGCTCGAGAAGCCTCCCCACGTAATCCCGCCCTGACCTCCTGGCGGAGCCAGCGCAGAGCTCGGAGAAAGACTGGCCACATGCTGGAGAATCCCCCACAACCCAGGCCAGTAGGCCCCTCATTCTTAAACATTTGCTCTAATTTCTAGTCTGAAGGTGTCTGGCTTCAGCGTGCAGCAACGAGTAGGATTACACCCACCCTCATTTCTCCAGGGGACGAGAGTGCAGGGAGAACTCACAGGGGCACGGTTCTCCTCTCACATCATGGAAATTCTGAGTTACTCTCCATTTACTTCCAACACAAGTGAGAGGGGAATCCAGCATCTAGCATCACCAGCTGTGACGAAGTGGGAATGTTTTTAATGTTTTCTCTGAATACTGGGTGGGTGCCTCAGTTTCCCCTAGGAATTTCTTAAGTATCTAGGTGGTGGGATAAGGGTGTGTGATTGTTGCAGAGCCCTAGAGGGCCAGCGTGAGGCTGTCCGGACAGAGAATGGCCGACCTGTCTCCTGGCAACTGATGGCCTGGGCCCTCCCCTACAAAGGTGCCAACTGAAGGTGTTGGAGAACAAAGAGATCAGGCAGCCTCCTGGCCCAGGAAAGAGACAAAGGCTAGAGGAGGGGCTGGAGAGTTTCAGTTTGGAGCTGGCTGGGAAAATGGTGGGAGGCCCAGATGGGGTTCTGGCCTCCCTGCCCCCCAAGATAGACCTGACTGAGGGATCCTGTTCTCTGTACCTACAAGCTCTGTTTTAGACCATGTTCCTGTCGTCTAATAAACCTGCTGTTTTACTGACTCGCTGAAAGTCACGGCTGACTGTGGAATTGGGGTGCAGGACCCTCAGGCTTCCCCAGGAGCCCCGCCTGTGCAGACTCGCTGCGGAAAGCGCACAGTCTGAGAAGGGGAGGCTGAATGCTCCAAGGTCAGACTCAAGAAGGTGGAAGCTGTGGAAGCTTCTTGCCCTGGAGGGCAGTCTGCTCTCAGAGAGGAGGCTCCCCCAGAGTCCTGACTGACTTCGTATGGAGTAGTTCCAGAACATCGCCCAGGGACTCCAGAACACCAGCTCTCACCATTTAAGCGGGAGCCTCACAGCACTGGAAGTAACTCTTAAAGCCCCAGCTCCTGGAGTCATGTGAATATCTGAGAATCTCTGCTTTCATTTTAAAAAAAAGAGTTTCTAGCCCGAACGTTGGTGGAGAAAACGTGACCAGTCAGATGGGAAGCTCAGAAGGCAAAGAGAGAGAAGCCCTACATTTACCTAAATAAAAAAAGTCTCATGATTTTTAAGCTAGTCACCGGACTCACGAGTTTGAATGCTTGGGCTTGGTGACACCCAGTACCCCCAACCCGCCCAGCTTCCACGAGAGAGCACGCCACATGCCAGTGATCGCCTGGTGGCACTTGGCCATGCCATGGGTGTGCCAGGTTGATTTTCCTGCTGTGTGTGGCATTCCTGTTGCTGGGCTGTGGCTCACAGGGCCTGGAGGGAAGCATGCTGATACATGGAGGCTTTGACAGATGGGCACAGCGGGGATCAGGCGTACCAAAAGGGCAGATGGTGGCCTGTGCTGCGTGCCCATGAAGGGGAGCCAGTGGGTGTCCAGTGACCACGGATTCCCTTCAATGGCCTCCCCATCACAGAGGCCGAGGGAGCTGTCTGCTTTGCGATTAGTCCGTCGGCTCCCCGCACAACCGGGCCCAGGCCTCTGCATGGGGTTCCTAGGCGCTACCGTAACAGAAATACTAACGTGGAAGGGGACAAGTGCAGGAGTGAAGGAGGGAGCGGGGGGGGGGGGGGGGGCTGGAGTGCAGCCGGGCATTTGAGGGGGGGAGGGGGGGCAAGGACAACATTGCTGCTAGGAGCCTGCCTTGGCCTGCACCTCGATACGCACAGCCAGGGCTTTCTACATCGCTCGGCCAGAACAAAAGGGCAGCCCCACTTTACCCTCCCATTGTGACATCAGCAACATGACATCACCATCCACAGCCATGACATCACCGTCTGCAGCTCCCCACCTGTCTCTCCCAGTGATCTGCATGGGGAAGTATCTGCGGTGCAGTGGGACAGCGCAGCTGACCATTCATCCCCAGCAGGCTGGGAGCCCAGAGCCAGGGTGCAGGCACTCACAAAGCCCCAGGATTTACTGCTGGCTTTTCCATTGCATTTCTGACCCACTCGCAGCCCTGGCCCCGCCTCACCCCAGCTCCTCAAAGCAGCAATTGACAAGAAGGGAGAAGGCAAGCGGGAGAGCTCCAACAACCTGCCTCATTTGGAAAACATCTCGGCTCCTACAGCCCAAGTTCCAGGCATATTTCTCAGCCACTGTCAGCTTTAATTTGGTCCAAGAATTCTGGGTCTGTGGTGCAAAGGAGAATGCAAGCGAGACAGAGGAAGAGAGGAGAGCAGGCAGAGAGGGGGAGGCCCGGAGGCCAGCCAAAGAGAGGTGTGTTTGTGCACCTCCCGGACACACAGCTGCCTCTACCACTTAGCAAACAACTGAGACACACAGTGGGCACCTCCTCCCGCACTCCACCCCCACCTGATGGGCACCTTCGCTCCCAACCCCTTTCCCCCAACGGGGCGGCTCCGTCTGCCGGTGACTCCGGACTGGCCACCCTTCGCACGGGCAAGCCGCCATTCAGAACTCTTCAGCACCTAGCGCAGCGGCTCCAGTTACTAAGCTGGATCCAGGGCTCCGCAAGCCCAGGCTGTGGGTTCTTGTTGAGACTCCTCTGGGGGGCCTATGGGATGACACCCACAGTGGCTGCTTGCAGGGCATTTCCACCTCCTGGCTAAAAATCAAGTGAGCCAGAGCCAGTCCCCTCACGCTAGCAGACGGCATGTGCTCGGGGCAGCACCATGCACTGCTCTATAGCTCCCCCTCTGGTCACTTTGGGAACTGCATTAAGCCACCCCTGGCAGGATAGCATCTCAATGTCTGGCAGGGCGCTGGGGGGCAGTAAACGCCTCTGGAGAGGGAGCTGTCCTTGGGAGACACCTGATGGGAATAAGATCCTGGCTCCCCCAGCCTCCCTCTCTCCAGGGAGACTATACCCCAGCTAAAGCTGTTGGAGCTGGGTAGGGGGGGGCCAACTGGAAGCCTGACCTCAGCACACCTCTTAGCCCAGGCTCTCCCCCCGCAGGGCTCCGGCATTGTAACTCAGGGCATGTCTACACCCTTGACTTACAGCCACCGCAGCAATTACTGCAGTGAATCATGTCCACACTACCCTCCTTCTGTCCGTAGTCCACACCAGGAGCACTTCCACCGAGTGAAGAGGGGCAGTGTCGGGGAGCCCAGACTCTTGGTTCCCTGCCAGGAGCCTGGCTACCCCCACAGGAACCCAGCTGCCCCCTGGGCTCTCAGCTCCCTGCTTCCCACCAGGAGCACATCAGCCGCCCAAGCTCCAGGCACAGAGCTCCCTGCTGAGAGCAGCCTTGGTTTTCCCAGGCTGCTCTGCTCTCAGAGTAGAGAGGGGAGCCCCGGTTTCTTGTCAATTTCATGGCTCTGTGTGGAGCTGTGAAATTGACAAGAATGACAGCCAACAGACACAGCCTGGCCCTAATTACACCCACATGAGCCCTGCTCCTCTCATGGAGATGGAGTTATGATGTCAGTGTAGCCGGGCACTGACATCGGTGGGAGCAAGGCTGCAGTGTGGACACTGACATAATTAGTGTATAATAACTGTAGCCTAGACCAGGCCTCAGAGTCTTTCAGCTGCCCCCGGCGGCCATGTCCACCTCTGCAAGGCTCCGCGCCCTGACAGCTTTCCTGGCTCTGCAGTCCCGCCCAACAGGATGGATGCCCCCTGCGCTGCGACCCTGGGTATGGGAGCCAGGGTTTCCAGAGAACAGGCATGTGGGGCTATCCTGGTCTTCAGAGGGGTCTGC
Organism: Caretta caretta; assembly: GCF_965140235.1. Lineage (NCBI taxonomy): Eukaryota > Metazoa > Chordata > Testudines > Cheloniidae > Caretta > Caretta caretta. Next base: position 1,691,030 of record NC_134223.1, read on the forward strand.
GGTGGCAGGACCAACCCCACATTCTCTAACCCCAGCTAGGGAGAGATCCCCGAGGGAAGGGATGGCACGGGGGGGCAAGAAAACATGGGGTGGCTTGCACCTGGGCACAGGACTGGAACCTCCAGTCAGGGATCCTCCGGGCAGCTCAGAGCCCTTCTTCTGTGGGGAAGCTCCCCACTGCAATGGCCTAGGCTGGAGGTTAGAGGAGATTCCAGGGACTGGGCTTTAGCTTCATGAAGAAGCCAGCACACTTCCCAGGGATTGTCCCACCGAGCCTGCTGCCTGGTCCCATCCGAGGGCAGGGTGGGAGGTCTGCACACTCCCCTCTGGCTGCTAAGCTATGGCTGGATCGGGGTCCCAAGAGCCGTCCCACAGCCTGGGCTCCCTGCAAGAGAGGGCTGGGGAGAGATTCCTGGATTGTATAAATACTACAGAGGAGTCACTCAATCCATGTTCTATTTAGAGCCATGTTTACAATCCTGCCTCCCCCTCCTCGCACTTCCTCTCACCCAGCCCCAGGGAGGGAGGAGCAGATCCCACCCCGGTAGACCCTCTACTTTGAGAACAAGCCTGGGCAGGTGGGGGGGGGGGGGGGGGAAGAGGATATCTGCCTGTCACATGATCCTCTCCCATTCAGCTGCTCAGGGAATGGTGGCCTTGTGCACTATTCGCACAACCGCCCTGCAAGCCCCCTCATCATTCCCCTTCCAGACCCAGCACACACAGCCTGCCCAAGTCCCTGGGGATCCCTCCACCCTGCCACCCAGAGTCCCAGCACACTTACACACTCGCTGCCCAGCAGAGCCCCCAACCAGCCCAGCTCCTGCTTCCAGCACCCCAGGAAAGTGCACCCCCACCCCTGCAGTCCTGCCTGTGGCCCACAGACAGAGAAGTGGGCTGCTGCTTAAGGACAGGGCCAGCCAAACAGGGCCTGGGATGCAGGACACCTGGGTTCTATTTCCAGCTATGCCACTGACTAGCAAGTCCCCTCCCCACTCTGTGCCTCACTTTCCCCATCTGTGCAATGGGGTGGGAGAGACCCGGTCTCATGCAGGGGGGTTGGGAGCCTGCAATGGAGCATGCTAGACGGGGCAAGTCATCAGTCGCTCCTGAATCTGGGGCCGGGTGGGAGCAGCTCCCCACATGGGAGAAGGCAGGCTGCAGCCAGGCTCTACTTCCCTAGGCAAGGGGAGGTCACAGGTGAGTGAAATTTCAGACAGCCAGGCCCAGGGCAGGGGGCGTGAACAGAATGCAGCTACCCGCTTCATGCTACCCAGCATGCACGGCTCCACCTGGTCCAAGCAGCCTCTGCCCACCATCACCTGCCTCCAGCTCCATTTTCTGTGCCCTTGAGCCCCTGCCAGCGCCCCCAGGACTATTCAGAGAGCCAGGCCACCCCGGGTATCGTGTCCAACGCATGGCCAGGGCTGCAGCACCAAGCTCAACAGCCTTTCACCCATCCTATAAGCTGCCCCCAGCTGCAGCAGGCGGGCCCCCAGGATGGGGGTGCCCCACGCCCCTGAGATGGGCAAGCTTGAGCAATCACCTTCCAGGAACAGGCTCCCAGCAAAGGCTGAGGAGTCTCTCTAGCCGCCTGCATGTTCTCAGAGCCTGCGGACTCTCAGACACAAAGCTGTCCATTGTTACCCACGCAGCCCTGAGCCCAGGCCATGTGGGTGGAGAGCAGGCAGGGCAGACTATGTAACAACCTCCAGAGCCCCCAGAGGTCTCCTGCACTGAAGATCTTCTGGTGGAGCCAGGGCTGGGATAGCTGATGGGCACCAGCAGGGCTGGGGGGGGGCCTGGGCTGGGACAGTCGAAAGGCAGCAGGTCAGGATTGAACAGCATCAGTGGCGCTGAGTGGGTGCAGTGTCTACCCAGCGCAAGGCTCAGTGGGAGTAGTAGGGGGCACCAAGGGGAGCTGGCTCTTGCCAAGAGCCCAAAAATACTCCTGGCAACTTTCACCCAACTTGACTTTCCTGCCCCTCAAACATGCAGGGCACCCCAGTGCTCCATGTGCAACGAACAACGGCCCGGCACCCTGATCACCCGGGGTCCCCTTGCCTCTGCCAGCTCAGAGACGCAGCGTGGGGTGCCCGGCAGCGTTTTCCCCAGCACACACCCAGCCCAGGCTCCCTGGTCTGATCGCGGGAGGGAGCCAAGCCCAGCAGGAGCCTCCGCACGCCCTGCAGGGGCTGCTACAGGTGGGAGCAGCTGGCAGTAAACCCCACCTAGCCCGGGCTAAATCACCGCGGCCAGCGCTTGTCCAGGGCCAGCCAGGCTGCCCTGGGGGAGGCTGGCTGGGCAGAGGAAGGCGGGAGGGGCCGATCTCCTGGGGGAGGGGCCGAGCAGACTCCTGGAAAGGGGCTGCTCCCTGCCGCTGGTACGGGACATTTGATCGGTGCCCAGCTGTGAGCAGGAGGGGGAGCCCCGTCCCCTCACAGCCGGTGGGGACCCCCAGCCTACACGCTGCTGCGATGCCGTCCCGGCAGTGGCCTTCGCCTTCCCCTTGGCACCCAGGGATCGGGGAAAGGCTCCAGCAGCCAGCTCCCCTGCCCTGGCGCCCCCCAAACCATGTGCACCCAGGAGCTGCCCAAAGCCCCCTGCCCTGCAGAGCCGGACTGGCAGAGCCCAGCCCTCTCCGCGCCAGCCCCTCCGCCCCGCGGGCGGGTCCCTGCCTGGCTCCGGGCTCCCGCGAGCCCGCCGGGCTCGGAGCCCCCCGCGGCGGGGAGACAGAACCTGGGCTCACCCCAGCTCCCCCGCGGGCCGGGACCCCGGCCGGCCCCCAGGGCCTCTCGGGGGAGCCGCTCCCGCTCCGCTCCGCTCCGCTCCGCGCCGGCCGGGCGGTGCCTTTATTTTAAGGCGGCTATTTTTACCGCGCCCGCTCCGAGCACCCGGGCTGGCTGCTGCGCGGGGCCCGCCGGCTCCCGCCCGGAGCTGGCGCCCAAGGGGGGAGCGAGGGCAGCGGCCACGTCCGAGCGCCCGGGAGCCCTCCTGGGGGAGGCGCCCGCCGAGCAGGGGCCGCAGCCCAGCCCCGCCGCTGAGCCCCGCGCGGTCCGCACCCGCGGCACAGCGCGCCCGGGACAGAGCCAGCCGAGCACGGGCCGCCCCCGCGGCCCCCAGGCCCCAGCGCCAGGGGCCCCAGGCCGGGGCCAAGCTCCGCCCGCCCGCCCGCCGGGCTCGGGGCCGAGTCCCGGGCAGAGGCTCCGCGCAGACGGGAGCGGGGGTCCCCCTCGCCCCGGGACTTACCCGCAGGAGCGCAGCCAGCAGCAGCAGCGAGCAGCGCGCCCCGGGGAGCCGCTGCCGGGGACCCATGTTCCGGCTCGGGGCGCAGCGCCCTGATCCCGGCCCGGCACCGGCCCGCGCACAGGGTCCGTCCCTTTGTCTGGCTGGGCCGCCGGGCGCCCGCTCCGGCCACGAGCAACTTTTCCCTGCGCTCTGCCCTGTCCCGGCAGCGCCGCTCCGAATCTCGGCTCCTCACTCCCGGCCGGCTGGCGGCCAAACGCGGCCTGGAGTCCGGACTCCGGAAGGGAGCTGGGCGTGGGGAGGGGGTGGAGGAAGGAGCCGCGGCCGGGGCAAATCAGGAGTGAGTCCTGCTGGGTGAAGTCACAGTCAGGTCCCTAGGAACGGGGGGCACATCCCGAGCAGGGCCTGATCCTGCAAACAGTGACTTCACCCTGCACAGCCCCACTGAGCACAGCCAGGTTCCCAGCTTCTGGGTGCCAGCTGAACCTTCTCGCAGAATCGGGCCCCTTTAAGTGTCTTGAGGTGGGCACCCGGAACCGCTAGTCACTTTGGAAGATCCAGGCCCATATCCAGGGTTTCTGTCTCTTGCCATTGTACCACTGTATTTGGTGCTTGTTCTTAAATACCTAGCTCTTGGAGTCCTGGGATTTGGTGAGGATCTCACCTTCCGGTTTTTAAGAGTCGGTTTCTAGCCCTCTGTCCTGTGACCAGAGAAAAGAGTGAAAACTTGACCTGCAAAGGCTCAAACTCCACGGCAAAGAACAACTTTGACGTAACAACTGGACATACTTCCTGCCAGCTCTGGTGCTCACTCCCTTTCTGCACGGGCAGCTTGATAAAACTGCCCAGGGTCCCCTTTGTGTCACTTGAGGGCTCTCAAGCCCCAGCACATGCTGCACTGTTTTCAGACACAAACGCTGCAGGGGCCACTCAAGACAAAACAAGCTGCTTTGGCTGAAATGTCCCGGTTCCAGCAACGCGGACACAGGTACCTAACCGCTTTCATGTTCTCTCCACAGGTACCATTGCGGAGAGTGGACCAGATGATACGTCTGGGGGGAGAAAGCAGAAGGAGACTCCGCTGGTTGGAGGCATGAGATGCGCTGTCCTGAGGTTGGGGGTTCCACGACCACCACTCCCAAGAGAAGGAGGCGGGTGGTGGTGGTCGGGGACTCTCTCCTCCGGGGGACTGAGTCATCTATCTGCCGCCCTGACCGGGAAAACCGAGAAGTCTGCTGCTTGCCGGGGGCTAAGATTTGCGATGTGACGGAGAGACTGCCGAGACTCATCAAGCCCTCGGATCGCTACCCCTTCCTGCTTCTCCACGTGGGCACCCATGATAGTGCCAAGAATGACCTTGAGTGGATCACTGCAGACAACGTGGCTTTGGGAAGAAGGATAAAGGAGTTTGAGGCGCAAGTGATGTTCCCGTCCATCCTCCTCATGGAAGGAAAAGGCCTGGGCAGGGACCGTCGAATCGTGGAAGTCAACGAATGGCTACGCAGGTGGTGTCAGAGAGAAGGCTTTGGATTCTTTGACCATGGGATGGTGTTCCAAGAAGAAGAATTGCTAGGCAGAGAGAGGGAAGAGCACCTTCGCAAGCAGGCTGGCTAACCTAGTGAGGAGGGCTTTAAACTAGGTTCACCGGGGGAAAGAGACCAAAGCCCTGAGGTAAGTGGGAAAGCCGGATACCGGGAGGAAGCACAGGCAGGAACGTCTGTGAGGGGAGGGCTCCTGCCTCATACTGGGAATGAGGGGCGATCAGCAGGTTATCTCAAGTGCTTACATATGAATGCACAAAGCCTTGCAAACAAGCAGGGAGAACTGGAGGTCTTGTTGATGTCAAGGAATTATGATGTGATTGGAATAACAGAGACTTGGTGGGATAACTCACATGACTGGAGTACTGTCATGGATGGTTATAAACTGTTCAGGAAGGACAGGCAGGGCAGAAAAGGTGGGGGAGTAGCACTGTATGTAAGGGAGCAGTATGACTGCTCAGAGCTCCAGTACGAAACTGCAGAAAAACCTGAGTGTCTCTGGATTAAGTTTAGAAGTGGGAGCAACAAGAGTGATGTAGTGGTGGGAGTCTGCTATAGACCACCAGACCAGAGGGATGAGGTGGATGAGGCTTTCTTCCGGCAGCTCGCAGAAGCTACTAGATCGCAGGCCCTGGTTCTCATGGGAGACTTCAATCACCCTGATATCTGCTTGGAGAGCAATACAGCGGTGCATAGACAATCCAGGAAGTTGTTGGAAAGCGTAGGGGACAATTTCCTGGCGCAAGTGCTAGAGGAGCCAACTAGGGGGGGCGCTTTTCTTGACCTGCTGCTCACAAACCGGGTAGAATTAGTAGGGGAAGCAAAAGTGGATGGGAATCTGGGAGGCAGTGACCATGAGTTGGTTGAGTTCAGGATCCTGACACAGGGAAGAAAGGTAAGCAGCAGGATACGGACCCTGGACTTCAGGAAAGCAGACTTCGTCTCCCTCAGGGAACGGATGGGTAGGATCCCCTGGGGGTCTAACATGAAGGGGAAAGGAGTCCAGGAGAGCTGGCTGTATTTCAAGGAATCCCTGTTGAGGCTACAGGGACAAACCATCCCGATGTGTCGAAAGAATAGTAAATATGGCAGGCGACCAGCTTGGCTTAACGGTGAAATCCTAGCGGATCTTAAACATAAAAAAGAAGCTTACAAGAAGTGGAAGGTTGGACATATGACCAGGGAAGAGTATACAAATATTGCTCGGGCATGTAGGAATGAAATCAGGAGGGCCAAATCGCACCTGGAGCTGCAGCTAGAGAGAGATGTCAAGAGTAACAAGAAGGGTTTCTTCAGGTATGTTGGCAACAAGAAGAAAGCCAAGGAAAGTGTGGGCCCCTGACAGAATGAGGGAGGCAACCTAGTGACAGAGGATGTGGAAAAAGCTGATGTACTCAATGCTTTTTTTGCCTCTGTCTTCATTAACAAGGTCAGCTCCCAGACTGCTGCGCTGGGCATCACAACATGGGGAATAGATGGCCAGCCCTCTGTGGAGATAGAGGTGGTTAGGGACTATTTAGAAAAGCTGGACGTGCACAAGTCCATGGGGCCGGACGAGTTGCATCCGAGAGTGCTAAAGGAATTGGCGGCTGTGATTGCAGAGCCATTGGCCATTATCTTTGAAAACTCGTGGTGAACGGGGGAAGTCCCGGATGACTGGAAAAAGTCTAATGTAGTGCCAATCTTTAAAAAAGGGAAGAAGGAGGATCCTGGGAACTACAGGCCAGTCAGCCTCACCTCAGTCCCTGGAAAAATCATGGAGCAGGTCCTCAAAGAATCAATCCTGAAGCACTTATATGAGAGGAAAGTGATCAGGAACAGTCAGCATGGATTTACCAAGGGAAGGTCATGCCTGACTAATCTAATCACCTTCTATGACGAGATAACTGGTTCTGTGGATGAAGGGAAAGCAGTGGATGTATTGTTTCTTGACTTTAGCAAAGCTTTTGACACGGTCTCCCACAGTATTCTTGTCAGCAAGTTAAAGAAGTATGGGCTGGATGAATGCACTATAAGGTGGGTAGAAAGTTGGCTTGATTGTCGGGCTCAACGGGTAGTGATCAATGGCTCCATGTCTAGTTGGCAGCCGGTGTCAAGTGGAGTGCCCCAGGGGTCGGTCCTGGGGCTGGTTTTGTTCAATATCTTCATAAATGATCTGGAGGATGGTGTGGATTGCACTCTCAGCAAATTTGCAGATGACACTAAACTGGGAGGAGTGGTAGATACGCTGGAGGGTAGGGATAGGATACAGAGGGACCTAGACAAATTGGAGGATTGGGCCAAAAGAAATCTGATGAGGTTCAATAAGGATAAGTGCAGGGTCCTGCACTTAGGACGGAAGAACCCAATGCACAGCTACAGACTAGGGACCGAATGGCTCAGCAGCAGTTCTGCGGAAAAGGACCTAGGGGTGACAGTGGACGAGAAGCTGGATATGAGTCAGCAGTGTGCCCTTGTTGCCAAGAAGGCCAATGGCATTTTGGGATGTATAAGTAGGGGCATAGCCAGCAGATCGAGGGACGTGATCGTCCCCCTCTATTCGGCATTGGTGAGGCCTCATCTGGAGTACTGTGTCCAGTTTTGGGCCCCACACTACAAGAAGGATGTGGATAAATTGGAGAGAGTCCAGCGAAGGGCAACAAAAATGACTTATGAGGAGAGGCTGAGGGAACTGGGATTGTTTAGTCTGCAGAAGAGAAGAATGAGGGGGGATTTGATAGCTGCTTTCAACTACCTGAAAGGGGGTTCCAGAGAGGATGGTTCTAGACTATTCTCAGTGGTAGAAGAGGACAGGACAAGGAGTTAATGGTCTCAAGTTGCAGTGGGGGAGGTTTAGGTTGGATATTAGGAAAAACTTTTTCACTAGGAGGGTGGTGAAACACTGGAATGCGTTACCTAGGGAGGTGGTAGAATCTTCTTCCTTAGAAGTTTTTAAGGTCAGGCTTGACAAAGCTCTGACTGGGATGATTTAATTGGGGATTGGTCCTGCTTTGAGCAGGGAGTTGGACTAGATGACCTCCTGAGGTCCCTTCCAACCCTGATATTCTATGATTCTGTGATTCTATGAAATGTGGGAAATGTTCGGAGTCCCTTTAAAACAGTGCAAGACTGATGTCCTCACTGACCCGGGTGCTGATCTTGCCATCGCTGGCAGGACCATGGCACAGATCTCATTACAGAATTGGTCCCTGGATCTGATGGCGGGATCAGGGTGCAGGTCTGACTGCAAGATCCATTTCATGACCCTGCTTTGCTGAGCTTGGTGGAGGTGCCTGGAGCCAGGGAAAGCATGCCAGGCTTGTGCAGGGTGGAGCAGGCAAAGGAAACAGCATATAGAGATCACCACAGTGTGCAGTTTTAATTTCCTGGGGGCAGCCAGTGACTGGCTGTTTTCCCATGGTTTCTTCCACCAGCCTTTTAATCACACCCTGATAGGTCTCTGAGTAGAGGCAGCTGCTGGGTAAGCGAGCAGAGCAGGGCAGGGAGTATCTCCTGGCGGGGATGATGTGAGTGTGATATCGTCGCCAATAGGGCACAAGAACCACCTGTGTGTCAGGCTGTGGGATGGGGCATGTCCACAGCAAGGTTACTCCTGTCCACTTATGCTCAAATAAATGGGTTAGTCTCTAAGGTGCCACAAGTCCTCCTTTTCTTTTTGTGAATACAGACTAACACGGCTGCTACTCTGAAACCTGTCCTTTTCTTCCTGTGCACTGCTGCACCAGGAGACCCTGGGAACACTGCAGAGCCCCCCATGAGCCACGGCTGGGGCCTGAACCCAGAACTTTCTGCAGTAAAAGCATAGGCTGTTTCAGCTTGTGCTAAAGGAGCCAGCTCTATTAGTTGGCACCAGTAGTAGGCTCTTATCTTATGTGAGCAGTCTTTGGGGGGAAACAAAGGTCAACACTCTGCCATTGTGTGTTACCATCAAGAAATGTGTAGGTCCTCAAGCCACAGTGGCTCCCCATAAAAGGACACCCATCCCCACCTTTGGTAAGAATGGTTACCTCATTGCAGGCTCTGGGGGAGGGGGATGAGAAGCCCTCAGGTGGCCCCAGTCCACAGCACAAACCACACGTAGCAGAGCTGGCCCCTGGGAGAATGGAGCTGGGGAAATAAGCCCATGTCACAGCCACATCCCCAGGAACCAGCGCATGGGGTGCCCAGGTAGGCCCAGCCAGACACAGTGCTCCCCTGAGAGCTGGAACTCAGCTCCCAGCCAAGGGAATGATGAAGGGACCGATCCCCATCACTCGGCACCAGGCATGTGCAGCTCTGTACAAATCATAATGGCAATCGGTCCGCTGGCTCTGCACCGGCCAGTGAGAGGCTCAGACCGTGCAGCAGATCAGTGGCAGAGGCCGAGAGTCTGGCATCCCCACTCTCAGCCCTGTGTTCAGTCCACTGAGCCAGGTTACCTCTGATCCCAGCCCCAGAACACCCTGCAGCTGTGTGCGCCGCCAGGGGCCGACCCCAGAACACCAGCAGACACAACCAAAGCCTTTTGCACCGAGATGGGGGCCTGCTGAAAGCCCCTGAAACCAGCAGGGTCCCCAGTGTCCAAGAGCACAACCGGGCCCTGGCACTGGGCATGTGCTCCGCACAGCGGCCTGTGCCTCAGGGAGTGGGAGCAGCCAAGGAGACAGCCTCTCGCACACACACTGCCCTCTGTGCGCCGGCCAGCCCTGCCGGGAGTACAGCATGGATCCTTTGCTCCAACAGAGGCCTCCTTCGCCAAAGGAGAGGCTGCAAGAGCAGGGAGCTGCGGTAAGGGTTACCACCTCTCCCCAGCCGGCTGATGCACATCTGAGTGCCTGCAAGCCCCCCCCGCCTTGGCCCCATCTCCCCAGCTGGAGCCCTGCTCAGTGCCCAGTGCTAGCTGCGGCTGCTTTAGCTAAGGACATTCCACCTGTGCAGCCGGGATCCTTTCTCCTACAGGCCACACCGGGAGGCAGAGGCAGCATGAAGGGAGGCGTGCACCACTGGGGAGCCGCGCTCATCCCCCATGCCATGGGGCAGAGCAGAGAGCAGGCACTGGTTAGTGCTCTGCTCACTGGGCTGCACCCAGGAGCCCCTGTTCAAAGCACTGTTCTCCCATCTGGGGAGAGGATCCCCAGGGACTTTCCCCTTCCTCTTTCAGTCTCCAGGGAGTCGGGGAGAGAAGGGGGTGAGACCCAGTCCCTTCCCTGCCAGGAGACAGCAGGAAGAGTTGTACATGGCCCAGGGCTGTGCTTCGACATTGTAGAACTGATCAATGAAATTGTTTTTAATTGTTCACTTTATTAATATAACTTAATAAGTAAAGTTTTATGAATGAAATTACATTCATTCATAAAACCAGGTATCCCAATAACTGGCTATTTGAGTTTCACTTTCAATCCAATTGCTGCTTAAATCACTGAATCTTGTACTGCTTCAACATTAAAAAGAAAAGGAGGACTTGTGGCACCTTAGAGACTAACCAATTTATTTGAGCATAAGGTTTCGTGAGCTACAGCTTACTGCATCGGATGCATTGTAACTTCAACATTGTAACTTCTGTTCACTGTTTGCCGTTCCTTACACGTGCCCATGGTGTAACCCAAACTCCATTTTAACTTGTCCCAAACTCCATTTTTAAATGCTCACTCCATTTTGTAAAAGCTTGCTGCAACCTTCATTTTTGCAAAACCCTGCTGTAATCTGACTCGTGTAGTTTTGATGTGGGAATGAGGGATGGATGGATGATGGAATCAACCTCCAGCCCCAGCCTGTCCTGATGAAATAAAGTGTAAACACCGATGGCTGAAGATGCAGACAACAGCCCTGACAAAGCAGGAAGAGTCCACCCTCAAAAGAAAAGAACAAAGGTACAATTGAAGAAACATCAAAGCCAGGTCCCAGGCTGAAAGTCATGTCTGCAATTGACGGGTGATCAATCACACCGAACCCAGAGGCAGCCTGACACAGCAAGACCGATAGACTCTGGATTCAAACTAAAGCCTACAAAAACGATGGGGGAGATGGAAGACTTTAGAGGGTCACATTCTGCTGCCAACATGGAAGGGCATCGGTGCACGTTCCACAGAGACCCAGCCCTTCCTTGTGCCCGGCTTTCCTGGCCAGTGAGCCGCCACAAGCTACGAACCCAAGCCACAAACTCAAGCTACATTCAGGACTGGGAACTATCTAGCAGCTGCAGAACATTTGTGTGTGTGTGTGTGTGTGTGTGTGTACATAGGTATTAGATATTAGTGGTTAAATCAAATTGTGTTATTATAATAAACGTGACATCTTGTCTTGTCCCCTGAAATGATTCTGTGTAGTTTTGTCAGCATAACAACAAGGGAAGGATGCAGGATGTTTCTCGGCTGGGGGAACACTGGATTTGCCACTGCAGATCAAACCACTGCTCCTTCCAGGCTGGCATGCGGCCTCCAGCCATGGCTGATCCCCAGCTCATTGGGAAAGCGACTCCCCCGCCCCTGGCCAGTTGTGCAATGCTTAGGATCGGCCTGCAGCCAGGCTGGGGCCTGTCACCACTCAGGAGATAAGCAGGGAGGCTGGCATATTTAAGGTGCTGCAGGGAGCAGCATGGGTGATTCTCTGTCACTGCTGAGCAATCCACAGTCTGGTGCTAGGGGGCGCTCTCACACCTGGGGCTATGAGAGATCCCATGGTGTTGAGGCCATGTGTCCTGGCCCATTTTTACCCCTGGTGAGGGCATTGTGTCTACTCCATCATTCTGAAAGAATACAGTATCCTTCTTCACTTCCTGCCCCAAAGTGGCATGCAGCATTGTTGTGTGCTGTTAAGCATCCCCCCCAGAGGAGGCTGCATTTCAGTGATGGGCCAAGCTATCACTGACCTATGTCAGGTATTTAATCAAAGCCCGGTATTATAATAATGAGCAAATAATTCACAACCAATAATCTGCTGGTTGAATCTTGGCTCCTTTTCCTACTTCGGGGACATCTCTGGGCAGATCACAACCAATGCGACTTCATCCCGTAATCTCATATTCTGCAAAACTCCTATCTGATTTTCATCCTCAGGATCCATGGCCAATAGCCAATTTCAGCTGTGATTGACTGAACAGATCACATGGCCACTTTTCCCTCTCTCTGACCAGGTGAGCATGAGCAAATTAAAAATTTACTGGCCACACAGACAAGTCTCTGGAGAAGTTTGTGCTGCTGAAACTCAGCTCCTGGGACTTGCATGGACAGTGAGTGCAAAGAGGGCCTGGGCAAAGAGAGTTCACTTGGACAGGCAAGTATTTGCTTCAGTTGTTTTCTACTGTACCCTGCCATCTGCCAGTGACCATGGTTCCTGCCTCCCCCCCCCATTACAGGTGATGAGAAGCTCCTCACAAAGTCTGCCACCCGTCATGTTACAGGGAGCACCAGGGGCTCTGTAGGGGTTGTGGCCAGTTGAAGCCTCACCGGTTTTCTGCAAAAAGCAGAGGCAGCTTTTCCATTCCCTCCGCACTGCTCGGGGGGAGAATGAATGGTCCTGGAGCCGTCTCTGACCTGTCTTGTCTCCTGTGAACCCTGGCCTCCCCCCCAGTGCAAACTGCAGAGCAGGGGAGGACAACCAGGGCCCCCCACTGGTTACTCAGGCTCTGGGATGCAGCAGGGAGGTGCCCTGAGCCCCGCCATCTGCAGGGGCATCCACACTGCTCAGAGCCCCGCTGCACTGCCTAGTGCTCACACGGGGCGGGGTGGGGGGGTGTAATGAACCTCTAAGGTGCCATAAGTACTCCTGCTCTTTTCTTGGGGATTTTTCGTTTCCTTTGGCTTTGTCCATCTCTGAAACGGGCCAATGACTCAGCTTCTGCCTCTGCAGCTCTCCCCACATCTCAAAGGCTCCTGTTCTGCTTCACCTCCCCAGCACCCCCCAGCTCTCTGCACACACACCCCCCGGGTGGGGGAGGGGCCTCCACCTCCTGTGTAACACCCTTGAACTGCAGGGATCCAGGTGCCATTAATGATTAACTCTGGATTTCCTGCATGAGGGACTGAGCAGCCCCCTTTTGTACCAGCCCTGGGGGAGCAGCAGGCAGAGGAGGGAGTGACCAGAGGGAAACCGCAGGAGCAGCCCTAGGAAGCCAAACCCCTCTTCTGGGCAAGGTCCCCGCCTCCACCTCCCCGGCTCCTCGCATCCTGAGCTAATTTAGAATAGCTGCTTGGCTCCTTGGCAAATCTCCTGGTCCAGTTACAAGGGGCTGGAGGCCTGCGTGTGGGTGGGTGCAGGCGCACTCCCTCTCCCGGCAGGGATTGCGGGGGTCCTCAGCCAGGGATCAGGGAGACCCGTAGCCGGGTGGAGCAGTCTGCGAAGTGGGGGAGGGGAGCTGTCCTGCCTGGTCCCAGCAGGCCGGGCCGGAGGTGACCTTGCCTGGATTTCTGTGACTCCCCCGCGCCTTGAGCTTCCCCCCATTGTTCTGCAGGTTCCTTTGCCCTGGACAGGGGAAGCTCAGGCTGCAGTTCCACTGATCAGCGACAAGGCCAGGCCTGGGCAGTCGCCCTTCCCAGCACAGCAGAGGCTGCTCCTCCCCGAGCAATGCTGCCCCGTCGTGCGGGGAGCCGAACCCGCCACAGCTGGGTGACACACAGGAGCACTGATCTCTGCCAAGTCACCCCTAAGCGCGGAGATCCACTGCCTCATAGCCCCTCTCCTCTGCCTCCCCAGCAGCTTCCCCCACAGCGCCAGCTCTGAGCCCCCTGTCTCCAGCACCTGCCCTGCCCAGAGAGAAGATCCACCCCTCCAAGGCGCTCCCGGCCTGAGTTTCTCTGGAGAAACGTGAACGTCGCACCGGGCAGGACAGGCAGCGTTCAGCTCCCACAACTGGCCTTGCCCAGCCGAGCGACGCGGCAGCAGGGCCGAGACTCCTGCACAAGCTGCCCCGTGTGATCCCTCCCGCCACTCCCCAACTCGCTGCTGGCAGGCTGCCGCCTGTAGGCACGCCGATGCCAGGCAGTCATGCTGCACGCTCCGCCCTGTAGAGAAGGCCCTGCCCAGAGCCTGGATCAGGAGAGTGCCAGGCACGAGAGATAGCAGCGCAGTGATAGAGCTGGAAGGAGGGTGGGCTGCCCGAGCTCTTAAGAGAGAGTTGGCACCGGAGCGCCAGGCGGTAGATGGAGATGCCAGCATGCAGCCTGGGTGCTGAAGGAGGACAAGAGGGTGAGAGGTTAAAGTGCATGAGGATGACAGGACATCCGGGACATCCCCGACAAAGGGTCTCGCAGAGAGAGCGCTGTGTATCGGTCCCTGATGCGCCCAGCGCTTCCCCTCCAGCCTCAGCAGCGCAGCTGGGGAAGCCCCATCGTACCTGTTCAATGATTCTGAGAGCAGCGGTGTGCCCGGGCCCAGTCAGAGACCCCGGGGCCCAGTCTCCGATGTGCTGTGTTGGAAGGAGGCTCAGAGACAACAAGCTGCGCTGCCATGCCATGCTATTTGGTGTTCCCCGTAAAGCCCCAGTTCCTGGAGGCTGGGGAATAGGTGAGAACTCAGCTTTCATTTTTTAAAAGGTCAGTTTCGAGCCATCCTGCTGGCAGAGGAAACCCTGCAAAGGTGACCAGTGTGCACTCTGAAGGCGCAGAAGGCAGAGAAAAGCATCCCAGGTTTACTATATTTTAATGACTTGCTGGACCTGAAGTGATTTCTGAGCCCGGGATTGGTGACACTGAAACAGGGTGGACTCCCAGATGCCTGAACTGTCTGCTTCTGGGTCTCTAGTAGGGTGACCATCTTTTCAAAATGCAAAAACAGGACACATGCAGGAGCCGCACCCCCCATGGCCCTGCTCCTCTTCCCCGCAAGGCCCCACCTCCTGGCCAAGCCAGAGCCAGATCATGGTAAGAGCTGCCCAGGCAGCCTGGGCCACTGTGGGGAGCCCCAACCGCTCCATCTGCCCTGGGCGGGGGACCAGGGTGCACAAAAGCAGCTCCCAGCCAGTGTCCCTGCCCCCTGGGTTGTGCAGCCCAGGACAGGTGAGGCTCCCTTCAGTGACTTGTGCTTCAGACTCCGTGGGCGGCTCTTACCATGGTCATGGTCCGGCTTTGGCTTCCGGCCTGGCCAGGGGTGGGGCCTCAGGGGAAGAGGTGGAGCAGGGGCAGGGCCTCGTGGCAAGGAGGGGGCTAAGGCCCACCTCAGTCCCCTCCATCGGGAAGAGGCTGGCGCTGCTCCTGAGCCCCAAGCTGGTGTGGAGTGACACCGCAGGGAATCTGGGACAAATGCTGTCCCAGAGTCATTCAGCCGGGACCGGGACTTGGAAATGTACATTTTGGGACTGTCCTACCCAATTAGAGATGGGTTGTTGTTCACCCTGTTCTCTAGCCCAGGGCTACTCAAAGTGGTGGTCCGCAGACCAGTGCCGGTCCATGAGCCATCGGCTGCCGGTCTGTGCGCACATTGGAAAATAAAATTGCATCAGATAGCTTGAGAAGCACTGCGCTAGCCTACTTTCTGCCAGATACCTGCAGGGCCCACTGGATGGTGCTGTGCCATGGCTCCCACTGACTTCAGCTGGACACAGGGGTGCTCAGCTCCCCTGAAAATCAGGGGTCTCAAGTTGGGCCACCAAAAGCAGAGTCAGTGGCCCCTTTTCCACATGCTGGCCCAGAGGTTCGAGGGCAGGTTGCCTCTTGTGAACTCTGTGCTGGGACCCTGGCCCTGGATTCCTTTGTCCATGGAGCCAGATCCACACAAGCAGCATAAGTGAGCCTCCCCGACCCTGGAGAATCAAGGGCTCACTCTCCATCTCCATGGGTGGCGAGGGGCCTACTCAGGTCCATCCAGGGAGACAGGCAGCTCTTGGGGCACCAATGGCCTCTTTGCTGGGTGTGGACTGAGAGCACGTGTCTCATTCCAGGCAGGCTACTGCTTGGACTTCTGACCCAGGCCTGGCTTGAACAGGTCACGTTTCGGTGAAAGGCCCTGCAGGCGGCTGCCCATCCCTGGAGACACTCAACCCCCTCCCCTGGTGAGGCTCCCAGTGTCTGAAGCACAAGCCAAATAAGATAAGCAATGCCTGCGGGCCTAGGGTCCTGCTGAGGGCACAGTCCTACAGCCTGGACGCTCTCCCCTAGATCCCTGGCTGGGTGGGACCGGGCCTGGGGCTTTTTCCAAAGGGAATTGTCCCACTTTGTTCTGCCTCTGTGTCTTTTATTGTTGAAAAACACTGAGGTCGGGTCAATCATTTTCTGCTAAACTGCTTTGCCATTGAGGGCTCCTTTGCCATTCCCAGGGAGATTAAAGCAGGGGGCAGAGGCAACAAGGGAATGGGCCTAAAGTTCAGGGCTCTTTAGAAAACCGAGCTGTTGAGCAGGGAGCATCTGAAAAGATACTGCTAGAGCAAGGAGTGACTGCTAATGAGATGGGAGCCCAGAGTCAGCCCTGGGGGGTGGGCTGGATCCAGAATGGGGTGTATGGTAGGCAGGGCCGGCTCCAGGCACCAGCGAACCAAGCAGGTGCCTGGGGTTGCCAGTGTAAAGGGGCGGCAGGATGGCGGGCTCTGGGGCAGCAATCCGCCCTCACAGCGCGTTTCGCGCTCGGCGGCAATTTGGCGGCGGGGACGCGACTCTCCTACGGTCGCCGGCAGCAATTCAGCGGCCGCATCATCACTCCACCTCCGTGTTCGGTGGCAAGGTTTTTTGTTTTTTTGTTTTTTTGCCGCTTGGGGTGGTAAAAACGCTGGAGCTGGCCCTGATGGTAGGAGAGACCTGTGGGACCTTTCTGCTCTGGCTCCCTGGAGAGTAGTGACAGGAGCTGTTGGAGCTCAGCCCAATGCTGAGAAGACAGGTCTCCAAGGGCCCCATCCCTGCCTCTCTGCAGGCTTCTGGCCCCAGACTCAGGTTCTGGATGGGGATCTCTGCAGTCCAGGGTGCTAAATCCATAGAATCATAGAATCTCAGGGGTGGAAGGGACCTCAGGAGGTATCTGGTCCAACCCCCTGCTCAAAGCAGGACCAATCCCCAACTAAATCATCCCAGCCAGAGCTTTGTCAAGCCTGACCTTGAAAACCTCTAAGGAAGGAGATTCCACCACCTCCCTAGGTAACGCATTCCAGTGCTTCACCACCCTCCTAGTGAAATAATGTTTCCTAATATCCAACCTAGACCGCCCCCACTGCAACTTGAGACCATTCCTCCTTGTTCTGTCATCTGCCACCACTGAGAACAGTCTAGATCCATCCTCTTTGGAACCCCCTTTCAGGTAGTTGAAGGCAGCTATCAAATCCCCCCTCACTCTTCTCTTCTGCAGACTAAATAACCCCAGTTCCCTCAGCCTCTCCTTGTAAATCATGTGCCCCAACCACTCTTCCCTCTAAGCTGTGCGTGTGTGTGTGAGCACACAAATCCTAAACCCCGCGCACACAGCGAAACACCGCGCACACAAAAATTTGCACAGAAGAAATTTTTTGCACACACGGCCTGTCAAAAATTAGAGGGAACATTGGCCCCAACCCCGTAATCATTTTCGTTGCCCTCCGCTGGACTCTCTCCAATTTGTCCACATCCCTTCTGTAGTGGGGGGACCAAAAGTGGACGCAATACTCCAGATGAGGCCTCACCAGTGCCGAATAGAGGGGAATAGTCGCTTCTCTCAATCTGCCGGCAATGCTCCTACTAATGCAGCCCAATATGCCATTGGCCTTCTTGGCAACAAGGGCACACTGCCGACTCGTATCCAGCTTCTCGTCTGCTGTAATCCCCAGGTCCGTTTCTGCAGAACTGCTGCCGAGCCAGTCGGTCCCCGGGACTAGACAGGAGGGAGAGCAGAGAGATGGGCTGTGAGCAGGAAGCCCAGGACCAGTAGTGGGGAAGAGTTCTGGGCAGGCTTTCTTCCACGCAGCAGAGAGACACCCGAGTGGGCTGGGGAACCCCAGGAGTGCGGGGGGCTTGTGCTGTTCCTTTGCAGGCAGGGGTGCAAGGCTCAGCAGAGAGCCCTTCCCCGCACTGGTCTGGTCTGAGCACTGCGGGAGAAGCTAGTGTGGCTGCTGCCCATGCTGCAGCTGGTCTGCGGATAAGCTCTCCTGGGCTCTGATCCCCCCCTCCCAACAGAGCTCGATGTGCTGCCATCACAGAACCAGGACCTTCCGAGGCCCAAATCCAGGCCACGGGAGCCAAGAGCTGTGGCTTGGGCCCTGGTTGTTCCGTCGCCCAGGGACGCTTTTCTCCCTGCTTGTGCGAGGAGCCGGCCCGTGCTCCCAGCTAGGCTGGGACTGGCCTGTGTTCTCCATGGAGTGTCCCACGTGCTGAGGAGCAGCCTGTGCACCTGGGACTCAGCTCAGAGGGGGCCCCTCTTGCCACGGCTGCCTGTCAGCTGGGCTGCGCTGGGCTGCAGGCAGCAAAGAAACCCTTGGCCCATGGCGGGACGGAGAGGAGTTGCTTTTCTCTGGTGGGTTGAAGCAGCAACCGAGAGGTTATTACCTATATCCCAGGAGTACCCAGACACCCCTGCTGCGAGCGGGGCCCTGCTGCGGTGGGTGCTGCCCAGGTACAGAGGCACGGAGAGCTGGGAAGGGACATGTCGAACGTTACCCAGCAGGGCAAGGGTGAGCTGGGCACAGACCCCAGAGCGCAGCAGTCTCAGACCACAGCTGTGTCCACTAGGCCACACTGTCCCTCCTCTGCCTCTTCTCCAGCCCCCGGCCTCACAGCCAGTAGCCTTGGCAGCATTCACTGGTCGCTGTTATTGTTTCAATGGATAACACTGATGGTTATTTTTAAGCAATATTTTTCTGATTTTAATTCATTTAAATGTTCACAGTTGCAGGAAATGGTGGGAGGGGTCAGACAATGGGAGTTCAGACAGTAGCTGTTTAATGATGGTAGGCCTAGAAATATGAACACTTCGTAACTGTTCAGACAAATTGTCAACATCAGCTGTCAAAGTAACTATCCTTACATCAAACTCGGAGTTCTCAAGCCCCATTTTTCTTCCTTTGCCGATCCGTAAATGTCAGTTGTGGCCAATGGAATATTTTTCTGTGGGTTTGTGTGCGTGTGTACAGCCAAATCAAGGTTTACTGATAAAAATCGAATCCTTCCAAGCTTACGTATAAACCACAGAAGGTGCCATTCCCCAAGTACTCCTGGGCTCCTAGTTTATGAGTGGGGCTTCTGACTTTAGGATGCAACCAATAAAACACCCTAGATACCAAAAAAAACCCAACCACCCAAAAGCAAGAGTTCGGTGTTCATCCACTAAAAGCTGGAAATCCACTGGCAATGGTTATTCGGTTCATGGTAGCTTCACCCCTTACCCAGCACAGTTTGTTTCTGCAGGTGATGTCCCTCTCCTGAGCTCAGATCTAAGGGCATGTCTTCCTGGAGCAGTAACGCGGGCCTGCGGACTACAGGCTTCTGCCTTCTACAGTGCACTACTGTGCTGGACACCAACGGGTCTGTGTACACCCCGCTGGTGTATGCTAACCGGGCCCTTGTGTGCTTTAAAGGGATACTGTTTCCAACAGTACTGCGGCCGCATACAAAGAGAAAGCTCTGAGGCCCCCTCCCGACTTCTGAACACAGAACTCAAAAAGTGCTAAAAGTCAACCCTGAAAAATGAAATTAATAAAACCCTAAGAAAAGTGAGGCTGTTAGGGCCATGAGTGGCTGCTAGCTAAGATGGTCAGGGACACACCCTCATGCCGCGTATCCCTCCCCCTCTGGCTGCCAGAAGCTAGGACTGGACAACAGGGGTTGGGTCACTTGAAATTGCCCTGTTCTGTTCATTCCCTGTGAAACATCTGGCTTTGTCCACTTTAGGAAGACAGGACACTGGGCTATACGGACCCTTGCTCTGACCCAGTCTAGCCATTCTTATGGTCCTAGAAGCCTGGCTAAAGTCCGCACACTGACCAGCAGAGGTGGGAGACTTTTGTCAGATTTGCACGTTTTGAATTTAAAAATTAAAAAAGAAAAATTGTGAAAAAAATTACCAAATGTTGATGCATCCCGCCCCCCACCCCTCAGTTTCCTAACCAGGTCTGCTGGGGGGCCCTTGGCACAAGGCCAGCCCTGCAGAGCTGGGGAGGGGGTTTGCTCTGGCTCATTGTACCCACCCCCGCTGGTGAGATCCTCCTGCTTGGAAGAGGCATGGCCGTTCTTGGGGGCTCCCGTCACACAGACACTGCTGTGATTGCTCCCCGTCCCACTCTGGGGTGAATTTGCTTTGCCCTGTTTGCAGACAATGGCCTGGTGCATGTTTTCCGTTTGGAGCAGCCCTCCGTCCAGCCAACCAGCTTCCTCCATCCACCACCTCCCATTGTCTTTTGTGCTCCCAATTGATGGGAACTGAACAGAGGCTGCTGTGGGTCCAGAAGGAGGCTGTCCTGCCTCACCAGGGCCCACAAATAAAGGCTCTTTGACCCACACAGGCCTTTGATATGGTACAGCCAGTGCAATTCACCCCGTGGCATGCACCACTGCCTGCCTCCACCATGCAGAAGCCGGGCTCCCAACTGGGACGTTGCACTCCATATGTTTATGGAAATATGCTTATGAGTGTGAATATGAGGTAACTGGAACATGCTTTATGCAAAAGGTCTCTTGTAAGGTATCATTACAAAGCTTATGATCTACTGAGTGTGTTCAACCTATTTTTATGAGTGTATCATTCTTGTTTCTGAAGCTAGAAATATGAAGTATTACTCTGAAGTCCTATTGTAACTATGCAAAGTGTGGGCCATTAATGGTGCCTGGGAATCTTGATGGCTCGCTGTCATAACTGTACAGCTAAGGGTAGCCTAGAATACCTCCTTATCCGTAAGGGGTTAAGAAGCTCAAATAACCTGGTTGGCACCTGACCAAAAGGACCAATGGGGAAAGAAGATACTTTCAAATCTGGGGGGCGGGGGAGACTTTTTGTGCTCTGTGTTGTGTGTTCTCTGGGGAAGCAGAGAAGCATCAGGTCAGAAAACTCCTTCTCCTAAAATCATCCTAAAATGAGTCTCAATATTGCAAAAAAGATAAGTAAATAAGGCAAGGCACGATAGATTATCTTTTGTTTTTAGCTTGTGAATTTTCCCTGTGCTAAGAGGGAGGTTTATCCCTGCTTTTTTGTAACTTTAAAGTTTTACCTAGAGGGGAATCCTCTGTGTTTTGAATCTGATTACCCTGTAAAGTTACCTTCCATCCTGATTTTACAGAGGTGCTTCTTTTACTTTTTTTTTCTTTATAATAAAGTTGAATCCCAACAGATTACAGTTCATTGCACTGGGGTCACACCAAAGGTCCTCAGGCCCAGATGCCTCCCAGATACCCTCAGAGGGAAGGGAAACTGTGAGTGTGGGCGAGAAGAAGGTTACAGCTTGGAGGGACACTGGGGCACAGGTGTCAGCTATCCACCAATCCTTAGTGGACCCCAAACTCATCAACCCAGAGTCCCAAGTGACAATTCAACCCTTCAAGTCCAACTCTTTTGATTTGCCTACAGCCAAGTTGCCTGTCCAGTATAAGAGATGGTCAGGAATGTGGACGTTTGCAGTCTATGATGATTACCCCATCCCCATGCTGCTGGGGGAAGATTTGGCCAACCATGTGAAGCTAGCCAAGAGGGTGGGAATGGTCACCTGCATCCAGGCTAAGCGAGCCGTCACACCTAGCTCTGTTCCTGAGCCTTCCACCAGGGGCCCGTCTGTGTTACCAGAGACCCAGACAGAGGTGGTGGAACCGGATCCCCTGCCAACGACTGCAACAGCCGTAGCGGACCCAGTCCCAGAGACCCAGCCAGGGCCAGTCCCAGAACCGGAATGGGCGGAGCAACCAGCACCAGAACCATTGCCAGCACCGAGTCCAGCGCTTGCAACCGCGCCTGCAACCCCAACACCAGAGCGCCCCACCGAGCCCGCCCTGGCAGCAGCAGCTAAACCTGCGCAAGAGGCTCTGCCAGCACCTGAAATACCCCATAGTGCACCAGCGGAGAGCGGTTCACAGGCAACGGAAACAGCCTCATCCCCTACATCGCTTCCCGAGGGACCAAGCCCAAGTCCACAATCCAGTGAGGAACTGATGTCTCCAGCATCAAGGGAACAGTTCCAGGCTGAGCAGGAAGCAGTTGAAAGCCTCCAGGGAGCTTGGACAGAGCAACCCACCGCCCCTCAGCTCTTCTAATCGATCCTGGTTTGTTGTAGAAAGAGGACTTCTATACAAGGACACTCTTTCCGGTGGGCACCAGGAAGACTGGCTTCCTCAGAGACAGTTGGTAGTCCCAACTAAGTACCGGGTAAAGCTCTTGAGCTTATTCCACGATCATCCCAGCGGCCATGCTGGAGTGAACAGGACCAAAGACCGTTTGGGGAAGTCCTTCCACTGGGAGGGAATGGGCAAGGACATTTCTACCTATGTCCAGTCTTCTGAGGTGTGCCAAAGAGTGGGAAAACCCCAAGACCAGGTCAAAAAAAAGACAGTGAAATCCTTGCTGATCTTAAATACAAAAAAGAAGCTTACAAGAAGTGGAAGATTGGACAAATGACCAGGGATGAGTATAAAAATATTGCTCGGGCTTGCAGGAGTGAAATCAGGAAGGCCAAATCACACCTGGAGTTGCAGCTGGCAAGAGATGTTAGAAGTAACAAGAAGGGTTTCTTCAGGTATGTTAGCAACAAGAAGAAAGTCAAGGAAAGTGTGGGCCCCTTACTGAATGAGGGAGGCAACCTAGTGACAGAGGATGTGGAAAAAGCTAATGTACTCAATGCTTTTTTGCCTCTGTCTTCACGAACAAGGTCAGCTCCCAGACTGCTGCACCGGGCAGCACAGCATGGGGAGGAGGTGACCAGCTCTCTGTGGAGAAAGAAGTGGTTCGGGACTATTTAGAAAAGCTGGACGAGCACAAGTCCATGGGGCCGGATGCGCTGCATCCCAGAGTGCTAAAGGAGTTGGCGGATGTGATTGTAAAGAGCCATTGGCCATTATCTTTGAAAACTCATGGCGACCAGGGGAAGTCCCGGACGACTGGAAAAAGGTTAATATAGTGCCCATCTTTAAAAAAGGGAAGGAGGAGGATCCTGGGAACTACAGGCCAGTCAGCCTCACCTCAGTCCCTGGAAAAATCATGGAGCAGGTCCTCAAGGAATCACTTCTGAAGCACTTAGAGGAGAGGAAAGTGATCAGGAACAGTCAGCATGGATTCACCAAGGGCAAGTCATGCCTGACTAATCTAATTGCCTTCTATGACTAGATAACTGGTTCTGTGGATCAAGGGAAAGCAGAGGACGTGTTATTCCTTGACTTTAGCAAAGCTTTTGACGCTGTCTCCCACAGTATTCTTGCTAGTAAGTTAAAGAAGTATGGGCTGGATGAATGGACTATAAGGTAGATAGAAAGCTGGCTAGATTGTCGGGCTCAACAGGTAGTGATCAATGGCTCCATGTCTAGTTGGCAGCCGGTATCAAGTGGAGTGCCCCAAGGGTCGGTCCTGGGGCCGGTTTTGTTCAATATCTTCCTAAATGATCTGAAGGATGGTGTGGATTGCACCCTCAGCAAGTTTGCAGATGACACTAAACTGGGAGGAGAGGTAAATATGCTGGAGGGTAGGGATAGGATACAGAGGGACCTAGACAAATTAGAGGATTGGGCCAAAAGAAATCTGATGAGGTTCAACAAGGACAAGTGCAGAGTCCTGCACTTCGGACGGAAGAATCCCATGCACCGCTACAGACTAAGGACCGAATGGCTCGGTAGCAGTTCTGCGGAAAAGGACCTAGGGGTGACAGTGGATGAGAAGCTGGATATGAGCCAGCAGTGTGCCCTTGTTGCCAAGAAGGCCAATGGCATTTTGGGATGTATAAGTAGGGGCATTGCCAGCAGATCGAGGGACGTGATCTTTCCCCTCTATTCGACATTGGTGAGGCCTCATCTGGAGTACTGTGTCCAGTTTTGGGCCCCACACTGCATGAAGGATGTGGAAAAGTTGGAAAGAGTCCAGCGGAGGGCAACAAAAAGGATGAGGGGGCTGGAGCACATGACTTATGAGGAGAGGCTGAGGAAATTGGGATTGTTTAGTCTACGGAAGAGAAGAATGAGGGGGGATTTGATAGCTGCTTTCAACTACCTGAAAGGGGGTTCCAAAGAGGATGGATCTAGACTGTTCTCAGTGGTAGCGGATGACAGGACAAGGAGTAATGGTCTCAAGTTGCAGTGGGGGAGATTTAGGTTGGATATTAGGAAAAACTTTTTCACTAGGAGGGTGGTGAAACACTGGAATGCGTTACCTAGGGAGGTGGTGGAATCTCCTTCCCTAGAAGTTTTTAAGGTCAGGCTTGACAAAGCTCTGGCTGGGATGATTTAGTCGGGATTGGTCCTGCTTTGAGCAGGGGGTTGGACTAGATGACCTCCTGAGGTCCCTTCCAATCCTGATATTCTATGATTCTATGAAAGCCCCTTTCCAGCCACTCCCAATAATTGAGATTCCATTTCAGCGAGTAGCTGTGGATATTCTGGGTCCTTTCTCAAATAAGACACCCAGAGGAAAGCAGTACATACTGACTTTCCTGGATTTTGCCACCTGATGGCTGGAAGCAGTAGCTCTAAGCAACACCAGGGCTAAAAGTGTGTGCCAGGCATTAACAGATATTTTTGCCAGGGTAGGTTGGCCCTTCAACATCCTTATGGATTCGGGAACTAATTTCCTGGCAGGGACCATGAAAAGCATGTGGGAAGCTCATGAGGTAAATCACTTGGTCGCCACTCCTTACCACCATCAAACAAATGGCCTAGTGGAGAAGTTTAATGGAAGGTTGGGGACCATGATATGTAAATTCATAAATGAGCACTCCAATGATTGGGACCTAGTGTTGCAGCAGTTGCTCTTTGCCTACAGAGCTGTACCCCATCCCAGTTTATGGTTTTCACCATTTGAACTTGTATTTGGTCATGAGGTTAAAGGGCCATTACAGATGGTGAAGCAACAATGGGAGGGATTTACACCTTCTCCAGGAACTAACATTCTGGACTTTGTAAACAACCTACAAAACACCCTCTGAACCTCTTTAGCCCTTGCTAGAGAAAACCTAAAAGAAGAGCAAAAGGCCTGGTATGATAAACATGCCAGAGAGCGTTCCTTCAAAGTAGGGGACCAGGTCATGGCCTTGAAGGTGCTCCAGGCCCATAAGATGGAAGTGTCATGGGAAAGGCCATTTATGGTCCAAGAGTGTCTCGGAGCTGTTAACTATCTCATAGCGTCCCCCACCTCAAACCTAAAGCCTAAGGCGTACTATGTTAATTCTCTAAAGCCCTTTTATTCCAGAGAATTAAAGGTTTGTCATTTTACAGCCTAGGGAGGAGATGATGCTGAGTGGCCTCAAGGTGTCTACTATGAAGGAAAAAGTGACGGTGGCGTGGAAGAGGTGAACTTCTCAATGACCCTCGGACATATGCAATGCTAGCAGATCCAGGAGCTGTGCACTAGCTACGCGCCAACGTTCTCAGCCACCCCAGGACAGACCGAACGGGCATACCACTCCCTTGACATAGGTAATGCTCACCCAATTAGAGCCCAACCTTACCAGGTGTCTCCTCAAGCTAAAACTGCTGTAGAACGGGAGATCCAGGATATGCTACAGATGGGTGTAATCCGCCCCTCTAACAGTTCCGAAACCAGATGGGGAAATACACTTTTGTGTGGACTACCGTAAGCTAAATGCTGTAACTCGCCCAGACAACTATCCAATGCCACGCACAGATGAGCTATTGGAGAAACTGGGACAGTCCCAGTTCATCTCTACCTTGGACTTAACCAAGGGGTACTGGCTGGATGAATCCGCCAAGGAAAGGTCAGCCTTCATAGAATCATAGAATATCAGGGTTGGAAGGGACCTCAGGAGGTCATCTAGTCCAACCCCCTGCTTAAAGCAGGACCAATCCCCAACTAAATCATCCAAGCCAGGGCTTTGTCAAGCCTGACCTTAAAAACTTCAAGGGAAGGAGATTCCACCACCGCCCTCGGTAACCCATTCCAGTGCTTCACCACCCTCCTAGTGAAATAGTGTTTCCTAATATCCAACCAAGACCTCCCCACTGCAACTTGAGACCATTACTCCTCGTTCTGTCATCTGCTACCACTGAGAACAGTCTAGATCCATCTCTTTGGAACCCCCTTTCAGGTAGTTGAAAGCATCTACCAAATCCCCCCTCATTCTTCTCTTCTGCAGACTAAACAATCCCAGGTCCCTCAGCTTTTCCTTATAAGTCATGTGTTCCAGCCCACTAATCATTTTTGTTGCCCTCTGCTGGATGCTTTCCAATTTTGTCACATCCTTCTTGTAGCGTGGGGCCCAAAAGTGGACACAGTACTCCAGATGAGGCCTCACCAATGTCGAATAGAGGGGAACGATCAAGTCCCTCGATCTGCTGGCAATGTCCCTACTTATATATCCCAAAATGCCATTGGCCTTCTTGGCAACAAGGGCACACTGTTGACTCATATCCAGCTTCTCGTCCACTGTAACCCCTAGGTCCTTTTCTGCAGAACTGCTGCCGAGCCATTTGGTCCCTAGTCTGTAGCGGTGCATGGGATTCTTCCGTCCTAAGTGCAGGTCCTTGTTGAACCTCATCAGATTTCTTTTGGCCCAATCCTCCAATTTGTCTAGGTCCCTCTGTATCCTGTCCCTACCCTCCAGCATATCTACCACTCCTCCCAGTTTAGTGTCATCTGCAAACTTCCTGAGGGTGCAGTACATGCCATTCTCCAGATCATTAATGAAGATATTGAGCAAAACCGGCCCCAGGACCGACCCTTGGGGCACTCCGCTTGATACCGGCTGCCACCTAGACATGGAGCCATTGATCACTACCCGTTGAGCCCGACAATCTAGCCAACTTTCTATCTACCTTATAGTCCATTCATCCAGCCCATACTTCTTTAACTTTCTGGCAAGAATACTGTGGAAGTCAAGGAACAACACGTCCACTGCTTTCCCCTCATCCACAGAGCCAGTTATCTAGTTATAGAAGGCAATTAGATTAGTCAGGCATGACTTGCCCTTGGTGAATCCCTTCTGACTGTTCCTGATCGCTTTCCTCTTCTCTAAGTGCTTCAGAAGTGATTCCTTGAGGACCTGCTCCATGATTTTTCCAGGGACTGAGGTGAGGCTGACTGGCCTGTAGTTCCCCAGGACTGTAGTTCATCACCCATGTAGGACTGTGTGAATTTAATGTGCTCCCTTTTGGGCTGCGAAATGCACCCGCCACCTTCCAGAATCTTGTAGATAGTCTCCTAGCTTGATGATGAGATGGATGAGAATCTGCAGTCACCTACCTTGATCATGTGGCCATCTTTTCTGATTCATGGGCAGAACACCTGGAGCATCTCCAGAAGGTCTTCGAGCGCATAAGGGAGGCAGGACTAACTGTTAAGGCTAAAAAGTGTCAAATAGGCCTAAACAGAGTGATTTACCTTGGACACCAGCTGGGTCAAGGAACTATCAACCCCCTACAGGCCAAAGTGAATGCTATCCAAAAGTGGCCTGTCCCAAAGTCAAAGAAACAGGTCCAATCCTTCTTAGGCTTGTCTGGATAATACAGGCGATTTGTATCACACTACAGCCAAATTGCCGCCCCACTAACAGACCTGACCAAAAAGAACTAGCCAAATGCCATTCAGTGGACTGAAGAGTGTCAGAAGGCCTTTAACCAGCTTAAAGCGACACTCATGTCTGACCCTGTACTAAGGGCCCCAGACTTTGACAAACCGTTCCTCGTAACCACGGATGCGTCCGAGCATGGTGTGAGAGCAGTTTTAATGCAGGAAGGACCGGATCAAGAATTGCATCCTGTCATGTTTCTCAGCAAAAAACTGTCTGAGAGGGAAAGCCACTGGTCAATCACCGAAAAGGAATTGTGTACACTCTGGAAAAGCTACGCCCATATGTTTGGAGACGGCGTTTCCACCTGCAAACTGACCATCCTGCACTGAAGTGGCTTCACACCGTCAAAGAAATAAAAGAAAACTTCTTCGGTGGAGTTTAGCTCTCCAAGATTTTGATTTTGAAATACAATACATTCCAGGAACATAGAACAAAATGGCTGATGCACTCTCCCATGAAGGTTTCCCAGAATCAACTGGTTAAAATCATCCTTGAAATGTGGGAGATATTGTTAGTTTTTATATAATCAGTAGTATATCTAGAGATGCATGTGTCATATTAACTCTGTTTGGTCCTAGAGCTCCAGGAAGAAATCACAACCAGTGTGGTACAGGTTGTCTAGCACCGACTGGGATTTGGGAGGCATGTCATAACCATACAGCTAAGGGTAGCCTAAAATTCCTCCTTACCTGTAAGGGGTTAAGAAGCTCAAATAACCTGGTTGGCACCTGACCAAAAGGACCAATGGGGAAAGAAGATACTTTCATATCTGGGGGGCGGGGGAGACTTTTTGTGCTCTGTGTTGTGTGTTCTCTGGGGAAGCAGAGAAGCATCAGGTCAGAAGACTCCTTCTCCTAAAATCATCCTAAAATGAGTCTCAATATTGCAAAAAAGATAAGTAAATAAGGCAAGATAAGATATCTTGGTAACTTATCTTTTGTTTTTAGCTTGTGAATTTTCCCTGTGCTAAGAGGGAGATTTATCCCTGCTTTTTTGTAACTTTAAAGTTTTACCTAGTGGGGAATCCTCTGTGTTTTGAATCTGATTACCCTGTAAAGTTACCTTCCATCCTGATTTTACAGAGGTGTTTCTTTTACTTTTTTTTCTTTATAATTGTAACATTGCTGGTTCTGGCGGGACCCAACGGAGAGTGCCAATTCAGGACAAATTGCTTCAAGCAGGGTAGTTACAGCCCAAGGCTGGGGTTTCTATGCCCACCAAGGCAAACCAAACCAAACCAGACAGACAGAGAAGACTTTGGTTTTACCCCACTGGGTAACCACAAGTCACACGAGCAATTTCCTTAGACACTCCAGTTTCCCAGTATCACCACCAGTGCCCCTCGTTATGGGGACAAATGGTTATGAAAACCAATATCCCAGTAAAAGAAAAAAGGTTCTCTCGATCCCACAGGACCAAGCCCCAGACCCAGGTCAATCTACAAATCAGATCTTATCCACAAATCACACTGTTGCAATCCTTTAGAATCTAAAATCTAAAGGTTTATTCATAAAAGGAAAAGGATAGAGACGAGAGCTAGAATGGGTTAAATGGAATCAATGACATACAGTGATGGCAAAGTTCTTGGTTCAGACTTGCAGCAGTGATAGAACAAACTACAGGTTCAAATCAAATCTCTGGAGAACATCCCCATCTGGGATGGGTCGTTCAGTCCTTGGTTCAAAGCTTCAGTGTAGCAAAGTCCCTCCAGAGGCAGGAAGCAGGACTGAAGACCAGATGGAGGAGCTGCAGCAGCTTTTTACATTCCCTTGCCATGTGGTCTGTCTTTCTTTGTCCCAAAGACATGGCCTGGAAACACCTCAGAGTTCTGTCCCTAGGCAGGTCCTTGCATACCTTGCTGAGTCCCCAGGCGTGTCTGCCTTCTCTCAGTGGGTCACTTGTATCGCTGATGGTCCTTAATGGGCCATCAAGCAGGCTAGGCAGAGCTGACCCCAACTTGTCTGGGGTGTCACCCAGAAGCATAGCACAGGTTTGAAATACAAACAGTATAGAGCCAATACCCATAACTTTAACTACAAAAATGATACACACAGATAGACAGCATAATCATAACCAGCAAACCATAACCTTGTCTTTAGACACCTCATTTGACCCCCTTTATACAAGATTTGGTGCCACTGTAGGACCTTGGTTGCAACAATGTTTTATACGGTCCCAGTTCAAGTCAATAACGTCACAATAATAAAGTTCTGTTTTTTAAGAATCTGGTTTACCTATTTGGTTGGTAGATTATTCTCAAGCCTCCCCAGGAAAGGGGGTGAAGGGCTTGGGGGGATATTTTAGGAAAACAGGAACTCCAAGTGGTCCTTTTCCTGAAGTTTTGTCTAACGCACTTGGTGGTGGCAGCAATACCGTCCAAGGACAAGGAAGGATTTGTGCCTTGGGGAAGTTTTTAACCTAAGCTGGTAGAAATAAGCGTAGGGGGGTCTTTCATGCGGGTCCCCACACCTGTGCCCTAGAGTTCAGAGTTGGGAGGGAACCTTGACACTTCCATTGACTAGGAATGGTTGTGAATGGGTCTATTTACCTGCAAGCCTTCCTGTGTACCTGGTGTGGGTAATGAAGAATGAGGTCTTACAGTGACATGTGACCATGTCACATGATACTGGAATCCATCTTAAACCTGGTGCTTTTCCATTTAGAAGGAGTGGTGGGGACCCAGAGAGACAAAGATTCCCGCTTTCGGCGAAAGCTATAAAAGGGGGTGGAACAGAACAAAGGGAGCTGCCAGTCATGAGAAATCCCTGAGTTACCACCTGAGCTGGAGCTAACAAGAACTGTACTGGGGAAAGGATTGGGCCCAGACTAGGAAGGTGTCTAGTCTGTGAAAGAAGCTTATTGGGACATCTTTAAGGGTGAGATTTTCTGAATCTGATTATCTGAAACTGTATCAGTTTCTTAATGTATTAGGCTTAAATTTGTGTGTTTTGTTTTATTTTGCTTGGTAACTTACTTTGTTCTGTCTCAGAGTAGCAGCCGTGTCAGTCTGTATCCGCAAAAAGAACAGGAGTATTTGTTTCAGAGTAACAGCCGTGTTAGTCTGTATTCGCAAAAAGAAAAGGAGTACTTGTGGCACCTTAGAGACTAACCAATTTATTTGAGCATAAGCAAAATTACCAGCAGGAGAGTGAGTCTGTGTGTGTGTGTGGGGGGGGTGAGAAAACCTGGATTTGTGCTGGAAATGGCCCACCTTGATTTTCATACACATTGTAAGGAGAGTGGTCACTTTGGATAAGCTATTACCAGCAGGAGAGTGAGTTTGTGTGTGGGGGGGCGGAGGGTGAGAAAACCTGGATTTGTGCTGGAAATGGCCCAACTTGATTATCATACACATTGTAAGGAGAGTGATCACTTTAGATAAGCTATTACCAGCAGGAGAGTGGGATGGGAGGAGGTATTGTTTCATGGTCTCTGTGTATATAATGTCTTCTGCAGTTTCCACAGTATGCATCCGATGAAGTGAGCTGTAGCTCACGAAAGCTTATGCTCAAATAAATTGGTTAGTCTCTAAGGTGCCACAAGTACTCCTTTTCTTTTTAGGAGTATTTGTGGCACCTTTAGAGACTAACACATTTATTTAAGCATAAGCTTTTGTGGGCTACAGCTCACTTCATCGGATGCATGCAGTGGAAAATACAGTAGGATGATTTTATATACACAGAGAACATGAAACAATGAGTGTTACCATGCACACTATAACGAGAGTGGTCAGTTAAGGTGAGCTATTACCAGCAGGAGAGAAAAAAAACCTTTTGTAGTGATCATCAAGATGGGCCAGTTCCAGCAGTTGACAAGAACGTGTGAAGAACAGTAGGGGGAAAAAAATAAACATGGGGAAATAGTTTTACTTTGTGTATTGACACATCCACTCCCAGTCTTTATTCAAGTCTAATTTAATGGTTTCCAGTTTGCAAATTAATTCCAGTTCAGCAGTCTCTCGTTGGAGTCTGTTTTTGAAGTCTTGTTGTTGTAATATTGCGACTTTTAGGTCTGTAATCAAGTGACCAGAGGGATTGAAGTGTTCTCTGACTGGTTCACCAACATTCCACACAAAGATGGACTACGAGCCGTCAAGAACAGTATCCCCGATAATGTCATGGCAAACCTGGTGGCTGAACTTTGTGACTTTGTCCTCACTCATAACTATTTCACATTTGGGGACAATGTATACCTTCAAATCAGCGGCACTGCTATGAGTACCCGCATGGCCCACAGTATGCCAACATTTTTATGGCTGACGTAGAACAACGCTTCCTCAGCTCTCGACCCCTAGTGCCCCTACTCTACTTGTGCTACATTGATGACATCTTCATCATCTGGACCCATGGAAAAGAAGCCCTTGAGGAATTCCACCATGATTTCAGCAATTTCCATCCCACCATCAACCTCAGCCTGGACCAGTCCACACAACAGATCCACTTCCTGGACGCTACAGTGCTAATAAGCAATGGTCACATAAACACCACCCTGTACTGTCGCAATATTGCAACAACAAAACTTCAAAAACAGACTCCAATGAGAGACTGCAGAATTGGAATTAATTTGCAAACTGGACACCATTAAATTAGGCTTGAATAAAGACTGGGAGTGGATGTGTCATTACACAAAGTAAAACTATTTCCCCATGTTTATTTTCCCCCCCTACTGTTCCTCACACGTTCTTGTCAACTGTTGGAAATGGCCCACCTTGATTATCACTACAAAAGGTTTTTTTTCTCTCCTGCTGGTAATAGCTCACCTTAACTGACCACTCTCATTATACTGTGTAAGGTAACACCCATTGTTTCATGTTCTCTGTGTATATAAAATCGTCCTACTGTATTTTCCACTGCATGCATCCGATGAAGTGAGCTGTAGCCCACAAAAGCTTATGCTTAAATAAATGTGTTAGTCTCTAAGGTGCCACAAGTACTCCTGTTCTTTTTATTCTGTCTGTTATTACTTGAAACCACTTAAATCCTACTTTTTATACTGAATAAAATCACTTTTGTTTATTAGTAAACCCAGAGTAAGTGATGAATAGCTGGGGGAGCAAACAGCTGTGCATATCTCTCTCTCCGTGTTGTCGAGGGTGGACAGTTTATGAGTTTACCCTGTATAAGCTTTATACAGAGTAAAACGGATTTATGTGGGGTTTGGATCCCATTGGGAACTGGGTGCTGGAGATAGGCGACTTGCAGAGCTGTTTTTGGTTAAAGTCTGCAGCTTTGGGGGCGTGGACCAGACCTGGGTCTGTGTTGCAGCAGGCTAGTGTGTCTGGCTCAACAAGGCAGGTTCTGGAGTCCCGAGCTGGCCGGGAAAACGGGCTCAGAGGTAATTCCAGCACGTCAGGTGGCAATCCCAAGGGGATCTCTGTGACCGAACCAGTCACAACTGCCACACCTAAAGTGGGCATCTGCCACCTCCATCTATGTGGGAGGGCTGTTTCCCCAGGGCACACAGCTTGCACACGGGCTAAAGGCTGTAAGGACAGTCGCTCCTCTACGCCTCTGAGCCTGCTTGTGGAGGGATGTGCCCCAATTTCAGCTGCTTGTGGGGGGATGTGCCCCCAGTGCAGACAAGCAGGGCTGGGCTCAAGCAGAGCGAGGCAACACCAGTGCCAGGCCCAGCTTGCTGCAGCTCATCCTGTTGACACAAGGGGCTGACATTGGTGCAGCATGCGGGTGCAGACAAGGCCTCCGCCAGGCTTCTAGGAGAGGGTTCTGCCCTCCCCCGTCACCGCCCACGACCATGTAAGAGGTGGGCTGCCTCCTGAGTGCCCCCTTGTGTCCAGGGGAGTCTCTGCAGCACCTTGTCTCAGTTTCCCCTCTTGAACCCCTCAGTAACTCACATAAAGCTTTCTTCAGTCCCACAACAACAGCCTCCTTGGGCTCTGGTTCATTAACAGAAAATGTTCAAAATAATTCAAGCAGCTACGCCTCTCCTGCTGGGGCCCTCCACAGGCCTCGGTCAGCTCTCTCTGGGGCCGAGAGGCCAGCTGCAACCCCCTCTGCTGCTCCCCTGGGTGCTCAGGGGCCCTGCCGGAGCCTGGCCACGTTCTGCTGCATCTTCTCCCCCACACCAGCACTGGGGGATGCACCCTGCCTGGCCCAGGGTCTATGTGGTCAGGTCACTGTCAGCCCAGGCCTGTACTGGGAGAGGCGCCCGCAGGGACTGGTGTGGGCCAGGCTCTCAGCTGCCTGGAGGATGGATCTGTGTGGAGGCCGTGGCCTGGAAGCTGCTGTACAGGCATTGCCCCCTCTCTCGGGTGCCTTGCCCCTGGCCTCCCCGGACCCACTATGGGCGTGGCCACGCAGGGGCCTGACTCCAGCCGAAGGGCTTAGGTTGGACTCAGGAACAGCCAGATCCTTGCTGGTGGCTTTGGCCAACACCTTTGCTGTTGCACATGCTAGCTGGGGCCCAGTCCCCGGCTGCCCTGCACCGGATTGCATCATTTGCCATTGGAGCAAAGTGTGGGGGGCAATATCCGATTGCAGGGAACGGCAGCAGCTACCGGGTCAGTCACAACCCCAGCAGAGCGCAGTGAGGGGAACCAACCTGCTAGTGGGGTTCATGTGGCCCCATGGGAATAGGGTTGGGACCCCCCTTTGCCCCAGGCTGAATGAGGTCAGGTGATCCAGCCCTACTTCCCCGTGGCGGCCTGGTTCCCCAGTGCGAGCCTGTGGGTGTAGCTGGAGTGACTCCTGGGCCATGAGAGAAGAATCCATCCCAGGGACTCCTGCCCTTTAGCCGCTCTCTGCTCAAGCCCAACCAGGGAGCAAGGAGAAGGCAGCGGCCCCCTGGCTGGCTGGGAGCAGGTCAGGACCCAGTGGGATGCTTTCCCAACCGTAAACACTGGAAACCTTGGACTCAGGCCAGTTCAGACAATGTGCTCCCTGCACACACGGCCGCTCACTGCAGCCAGGTGCTGGCGGTGCCCAGTGCAAGGGGAGGGAGAGATCATGATGGAGGCGCTGGGTGTCATCCTCCAGATGCCAGAGCTGTCAGGGTGAGGGATGGGGCAGCATGCCTTGCTGCCGTGTAAAACCCCTTGCTCTCCACCTGCCTGATAGGACAGATCCACCCCTTCGCCTGCAGCTGCGGCCCAGCCTGCTCCCAGCTGCAATGCCAGGTGGGAATGACAAATGGGAACCAAATGTGCCACTGGCCCGGGTGCTAAGGCTGATCACAAAGCTCCTTCCAGGAGTGGGGGAAGGGGGTGCGTGTGCACAGCAGGCTGCTTCCTGGGACCCCGGGCGCAGCCGCCAGCCCACCGCGGGTGTTACTCGCTTTGCACCCAATGGGAACCAGATGCAGATTCCAGGCCTCTGGTGCTCCATCCCCGCCCCGCCGCCCAGGGCGCCGCGGCCTGGTGTGTCAGGGCTGCTTTACACTGGCCCAGCTGCGCATGGAGACACAGATCCAGCCCCCAGCCTGCTGCAGGCAGAGAGGGCATGGCCGGGGCGAAGGGGTGCAGCTGGGGTTACCCCTGGGAGCTGTTTAGAGCAGACTTCAGACCAACCAACCCATGCACGGCAAAATGGGGACTCTTGATTTTAATGTCATAGTTTTGAAGACAGTTTCCTGGTGGTGGTGGTCTGACGCCTGGTGGTTGAACGCTGCGGTTGGCAATGCTGTGTCATGTGGTGCCCAGAAACTCACCTGGACATGGCATCCCAGGTGGCACCAGTATTTCTGATCTGCATTGTGGCATCCCCCAGGCTGGACAAACACAGCACGGAGGTGGCCCCTGTGTTCCTGGTAGCCAGCTGGGTGCAGTCTGTGTGTGTTGCCTGGTGCTCTGATGTTCCACCGCCTCTTTACACAGTGGGTGAGACCCAGGCCATGTCCCAGAGAGACCCTCACCTCAATAGGCAAGGCAGAGAGGGAGCATTACCATCTCCATGCTGCAGAGAGAACTGGAGCACAGGGAATCAGTGACAGGGCCGGAAATTAGCTGCTGTGTCCCAGCTCAGCATCCTGAGCTGAAGCCACCCGCCCTGCTGATTGGCATGGGTCGACCTCTGGCGGATGGAATCCCACCCTGCCAAACCACTGGCCAGGCCCTGAGCTTACTCCAACATGCCCCCACTGGTACCCTGGCGCTGCAGGACTGTCCCTCGCTGCTCACTTGGCCAGGGCTCTCCTAGTATCAGAGGCGAGCGGGTGCTTGTCACCAGCTGGCAAGCGCGAGTGCTCCATGCCGGCTCCATGCACATGGCCACGATTTCGCCTGACCACGCCTGGCCTGAATCCTGTCCCTTCCTGCCTGTGGCTAGCGAAATCCCTGCCTTGAAATAATCACCACCACCAGCAGCCTGTGGGGCCAGGCGCTGGGCCTGGAATGGAGCCAGCGGCAGGATGGCAGCTCGGACAGCAAACTGTAGCTCGCCGTTTTAAATAGACGGGGGCTGATTGCACTGGGAGATGCCAAGTGGGTGAGTCACTTCTTCCCGCACAGC
Source organism: Caretta caretta (assembly GCF_965140235.1). NCBI lineage: Eukaryota > Metazoa > Chordata > Testudines > Cheloniidae > Caretta > Caretta caretta. The sequence goes on from NC_134223.1 coordinate 1,726,849, forward strand.
CTGCCAGACGGGCTCCGTGCCCAGTGCGGCAGGGAGGGGCTAACACCCGCCTGCGATTGACCATGTGGCGGTGGTGAGCTGGGAACCGCGCCGGTGGAGTAGTTAGCTGCTATCAGGCCTGTCTCTGCGCGTGTGGAGTGCCCGGCAAGAGAACTGGCTGCTTTTTAATGAGCTGATCTAGCGCTGTGATCCCAGCGCAGGCCAAGCTCCCCCCGGACTGGCGCGCAGGGCGTAAACATAAACCCAGGCAGCGTGATTTAGGGTTATATTGGGACTGCGGCGTCTCCCAGCCGGTGAGGAGCGGCACCAGCTCTGCCTGGCACCAATCTGCAGGAGGTGGCATCTCAGCTAACTGCCGTAACCAGGGACGCTGTCTCCCTGGCTGAGTGACACATGTCTGAGCAGAGCAGGCACAGGCTGCAAGGAGAGAACTGGGAGGCTACTGAGCTTGGAGGGGGGCTCATCGTCAGAGTGAAATCTGGGAGGCATGCGGGGCAGCTGCACCCTGGAGAGTCAGAGGAGACACTGAGCAATGGCACTGCAGGGACCAAATGCTGGGAAAATGAGCTAGACAATAACAACCAACGTGTCTCATCCTTCCTCTCTCATTTATGCATGCACACCCCCACCCACACCCTCGGACATGCACACGCTGCCTCTCACCCCCCAGTTCATGGTGACTAGTGATCTGTGTGACGGTTGGATCACAGAACCCCCTGGGAGCTGCCAACTGATGTGTCATGACTACTTCTGCCCCTGCTTTCCCTGCCAGTGTAGGACTCCAGCGCCCTGTCTCGCTGAGCCAGACACGCCCGTCTGCTCCAACACAGACCCAGAGCCTGAACCACTTGCCCCAAAGCTGCAAGCTTAATTGAAAGCAACTTAAGAAGTGTTCCTGTCTTTAACACTCAGAAGCCCAACTCCCAATGGAGTCCAAACCCTAAATAAATCTGTTTTACCCTGTATAAAGCTTATACAGGGTAAACTCATAAATTGTTGGCACTCTATGACACTGATAGAGAGATATGCACAGCTGTTTGCCCACCCCAGGTATTAATACACTAAACTGGGAGGAGAGGTAGATACGCTGGAGGGTAGGGATAGGGTACAGAGGGCCCTAGACAAATTAGAGGATTGGGCCAAAAGAAATCTGATGAGGTTCAACAAGGAAAAAAGTTTTGGGCCCCACGCTACAAGAAGTTTTGGGCCCCACGCTACAAGAAGGATGTGAAAAAATTGGAAAGAGTCCAGCGGAGGGCAACAAAAATGATTAGGGGTCTGGAACACATGACTTATGAGGAAAGGCTGAGGGAACTGGGATTGTTTAGTCTGCGGAAGAGAAGAATGAGGGGGATTTGATAGCTGCTTTCAACTACCTGAAAGGGGGTTCCAAAGAGGATGGCTCTAGACTGTTCTCAATGGTAGCAGATGACAGAACGAGGAGTAATGGTCTCAAGTTGCAATGTGGGAGGTTTAGATTGGATATTAGGAAAAACTTTTTCACTAAGAGGGTGGTGAAACACTGGAATGCGTTACCTAGGGAGGTGGTAGAATCTCCTTCCTTAGAGGTTTTTAAGGTCAGGCTTGACAAAGCCCTGGCTGGGATGATTTAACTGGGAATTGGTCCTGCTTTGAGCAGGGGGTTGGACTAGATGACCTTCTGGGGTCCCTTCTAACCCTGATATTCTATGATTCTATGATTCTATGATTCTATTTGTATGCATGTGTCATTTTTGTATTCAAAATTATGAATATTGGCTGCCCACTTGTTTGATTCTAAGTAGGTTTTAGTGAAGCAGTTGGTCAGCTTCCTGAGAAAAGACCATTCTCAGTAAATGCCCATCAAGAAGCCCTTAAGCCAACAATGAACTTGGAGATGCCAATCCACATCTGGGCTTTCCCAGGAATGTGGCCTGGTTGGAAAGGAACTCAGTCATGCAAGGACATGTGACTTGCCCAGGTGACTCCAAAACTCCATTTTGTAGCTGGACTTTGCATAGGAGAGAGGAGGAAGTCTCCACCCACAAGAGAAAGTCTATTTAAACCCCTGGGAGAGCCCTCCATTTTGGTCTTCAGCTGGCTAAAGAGAGAGACTCTATCCCCAAGGACACCTGAAAGAAACTGAAACAAAGGACAGTAACTACAGGGGGTGTGAGTGATTGCTGGAGCCACACTAGAAGGAAACTAGTCTGTAAAAGGAAGCTTACTGGGTGAGGATTTTATCTGTATTCAGTTTTATTACTGTACTAGACTTAGACTTGCGTGTTTTATTTAGTTTGCTTGGTAATTCACTTTGTTCTGTCTGTTACTACTTGAAATGCCTTAAATCCTACTTTCTGTATAAAATCACTTTTTACTTATTAATTAACCCAGGGTATGTATTAGAATCATAGAATATCAGGGTTGGAAGGGACCTCAGGAGGTCATCTGGTCCAACCCCCTACTCTAAGCAGGACCAATCCCCAACTAAATCATCCCAGCCACGGCTTTGTCAAGCCTGACCTTAAAAATATCTAAGGAAGGAGATTCCACCACCTCCCTAAGTAACGCATTCCAGTGTTTCACCACCCTCCTAGTGAAAAAGTTTTTCCTAATATCCAACCTAAACCTCCCACATTGCAACTTGAGACCATTACTCCTTGTTCTGTCATCAGCTACCACTGAGAACAGTCTAGATCCATACTCTTTGGAACCCCCTTTCAGGTAGTTGAAAGCAGCTATCAAATCCCCCTCATTCTTCTCTTCCGCAGACTAAACAATCCCAGTTCCCTCAGCCTTTCCTCATAAGTCATGTGTTCCAGTCCCCTAATCATTTTTGTTGCCCTCCGCTGGACTCTTTCCAATTTTTTCACATCCTTCTTGTAGCGTGGGGCCCAAAACTGGACACAGTACTCCAGATGAGGCCTCACCAATGTCGAATAGAGGGGAACGATCACGTCCCTCAATCTGCTCGCTATGCCCCTACTTATACAATAGTAGGATTAATAGATTCAATAGATCATAACCTTTGCAGAGATATGTTACATGGCATATGTAGCATAAAACATATTCTAGTTATGTCATTAATACATTCATAACTATATTTCCATAAAGTCTTATGGAGGGGCACCATCACGTTCTTCATTCCTGAAAAATCTAAGACTGGAGGTGCCATTGGTCAGGACTGAGCAGCAGCAGCAGTGCCTTGCTTTGGGATCCCAGGACTGGACTAGCAGCGGGGCTGTGGGTGAGCCCAGGCCTGGACTAGCAGCTGGGCTGTGGGTGGCATGGAGGGGCAGCAGCAGCGCTGTGTGTGAGCCCAGGGCCGCAATGGCCAAGGTGCAGCAGGCCAGGATTGAGGTTATTCTTCGTTTGTGCTGTGGTAGCAGGTAGAGACAAAGTGCATTAACGCGCTGTATGGAGGCCCAGGCTGGAACAGCAGAGGGGCTGTGAGTCAGGTTTATGGGGCATTGGCAGAACTGGGGCGCCAGTCCCAAGACTGACAAAGTAGGTCTGCCAAGTTCTCTATGTTGCCTGTGGCCATTCTCGTTCTGCACACCGAGAGACGGCCTGCAAAACACACAGGCCAGACTTCCGAATAGGTCATCACCCAGCCACTCCCTTGTTCTTAATGGGAGGGTAGGGGATTCTCTATTGTACTCCGTGGCAGCTGATAAGAGATGAGCTCATTTGCAAATCTGGCTGTCTAGGTAGTCACATCTCTGCACCAGATGTGGGCTGGGAAGAGAGCATGCTTATACCCCATCTGTGTTCATTGTTAGATCCTTTCATGCTCCGCCAGGTACGGCTAAGATTAGCTTAAATAAGCTATATCACCTAGTGGCTGAATTGTGTGATACAGTTTAGTGTTCCATCACATCTCCCCCTTTAAGTTCTATATTCCTACCAGTTACAGTATTTACACTGTCACGGTATCTTTGATGTTCAGTACGGATCAGTCTGTTCAGCATCTCTGAATTGTACTAGTTTTCTAATTACACATAACAACATGCTCATCTGGCTGTCCATTTTTTGCAATGACTGGCTATGTTGGAATCCTTGAGTCCTCGTCTTCTTGTTCTGCATCTGCCAGCTGCAGAGTCTGCTCTGTTGATTGTTCTCTCTGATGAACAAATGTTGATGTTGACGGCTTCTGTTGAACTCTCTGCGGTCAGCTCGATCCCATATGATCTGGGCATGGAATTCTTTTTCTTTACAACTGTTGGAATTGTCCACCCTTTTCCTCCATCCAATTTGATATGAACACAGGACATTCTAGACCTGGCAGTTCTCTATCTGAGCGGTGTCTGTTGCAAAAGTGTTCATAAGCTCTTCTAGCCCTTTTTATCTGATTTGGCTACTCGCTTCATGTTCTGAGTTGTCTTCCCATCAGGAGTCATGCTGGACTATATCCAGTAGCCGCTCTTGGCGTCGATCTGTAACTCAGAGAAGCAAGGAATGGATCTCACTGCTGTCTGTACAGCTCTTTTAGCCTCTCCATTCGCTTGTGGGTAATGTGGGCTGCTAGCAATATGATCAAAATCATATTTCATTTGGAATGACTTAAATTCTGCTGTCGTGAATTGTGAATTGTGGCCCGTGAATTGTGGCCCGTTGTCCATCCTTAGGTATTGTGGAATTCCAAAGTGAGCAAAAGTGCACTTCAGGTTCTCGAAGACATTGCGACACATTATGTATTTCAAGTACATTATTTCTTGGAAAAATACATTATTCTGGAAAAATAATCCAGAATGACCAGGTAATGATGTCCTCTGAATGTGCATAAATCTGCAGCTATTCTCTTCTCAGGTCTGTCTGCTCGGGGTGTTTGTACTCTCTATGGCTCACCAGTGTCTCTTTAGGTTGATTTGCATTGGATCACCTTTCAAAAGTCCAGTATCATAAAATATTCCATAGAGTTCATCCATGTTTCTCACTAGGCCCATCATGGCTGCCCTGCTGCGGCTGGGAAGGCTGTTGATCTGTGTCCTTGGATCACATACACTCTGAACACAAAGCTCTTGTCTTTGTAAGTTGTTCTGTGGTGAGCTGCCCAGGCAGCTCAGAATCCCTCCAGGGCTAGTCAGAGCTGCCCCTTCTGAGATGACTGTGATGTCAGCTCTGAGTCAATTTTAAAGTCAATAGTCTCTCCATGAATAGTCCATTTCACTCTCCATGCACGTTCTGAGTCATCACAAGTGATAGATCCCAGAACAACGGCTCGTTTTGATTGTAATATGAGTCAACTCCCTGACTGCTTTGGTGCAGCAAACAGCCACAAAATGTCCATATTTCATGCACATATTACACCATGCGCCTCTGGCTGGACATGAATCATCTCTTGGGATACGACTTTTTCCACACCTTGGGCACTAGGCTGGAATTTATCCCTCTTAGCCTGGGAGTTCTTTCTCCTGGCCTCAGCATTTTATGATAACATGCAAGTGTCTGTCTGCAGCTTCTAATCTAGTTTCAGGTTTTTCAAGTTCCTCCTGCCATTTGGCCTGTTGTTTGGCTAATTCTGACTGCTTCACTCTCTGCATAGCTGTGGCTGGGGTTAAATCTCTTCAGCTGTAGCTGCTGTGAAAGGCTTTTATCTGTTAACCCAATAACCAGCCTGTCTCTGTTGTTTTCATTCCCAAAATCAGTTTTCAGCCAGCAGTGTATGCGACCTCTGAGAAACAGTCAATGTTTTCCTCTAGTTTTTTAATTCTCCGGTGAAAACATGGTCTTTCATAAACCACATTTCTCTAAGGTATAAAATATGCATCAAACATAGTCAGAACCCTTTCATAGTCATCTTTACGACTATCTTCAGTAAAGCCAAAGGCTTTAAAGATATCCTTTCCCTAGCTCATAAATTAGAGACAATACGTGAATATCTCCAGTTTCTTTGCGGAGTTGGTTTGCAATCCAAAATCTTGCAAAATATTGTTTCCAGTCTGTCCATTGGGAAGGTTTGTCAAAGCTGAAGTTAAGAACATAAGAATGGCTGTATCTATCCACTGTGACCCCAAGATCTCTTTCTTGCATAGTAATAACTAATTTAGACCCCATCATTTTGTATGTATAATTGGGATGGTGTTTTCCAATGTGCATCACTTTGAATTTATCAACCTTGAATTTCATTTGCTATTTTGTTGCCCAATCATTCAGTTTTGTGAAATTCCTTTGCAACTCTTTGCAGTCTGCTTTGGACTTAACTATCTTGAATAATATTGTATCATTTGCTAATTTTGCCACCTCACTGTTTACCCCTTTTTCCAGATCATTTATGAATATGTTGAACAGCACTGATCCCAGTACAGACCCCAACTGGACACCACTATTTACCTCTCTCCATTCTGAAAACTGACCATTTATTCCTACCCTTTGTTTCCTGTTTTTTAATTCATTACTGATCCATTAGAGGACCTACCCTCTTATGCCATGACAGCTTACTTTGCCTAAGAGCCTTTGGTGAGGGACCTTGTCAAAGGATTTCTGAAAGTCCAAGTACACTATATCCACTGGATCCCCCTTGTCCACATGTTTGTTCACCCCCACTCAAAGAAATCTAGTAGATCGGTGAGACATGATTTCCCTTTACAAAACCCATGTTGACTCTTCCTCAACAAATTATGTTCATCCATGTCTCTGAAAATTCTGTTCTTTACTGTAATTTAAACCAGTTTGCCTGGTACTGAAGCCTGTAATTGCCAGGGTCACCTCTGGAGCCCTTTTAAAAAATTGGTGTCACATTAGCTACCCTCCAGTCATCTGGTACAGAAGCTGATTGAAAAGACAGGTTACAGACTACAGATAGTAGTTCTGCAATTTCATATCTGAGTTCCTTCAGAACTCTTGGGTGAATACCATCTGGGCCTGGTGACTTGTTACTGTTTAATTTATCAGTTTGCTCCAAAACCTCCTCTAATGACACCTCAGTGTGGGACATTTTCTCAGATTTGTCACCTAAAAGTAATGACTCAGATGTGGGGATCTTCCTCACCTCCTCAGCCATGAAGACTGATGCAAAGAATTCATTTAGTTTCTCCACAATGGTCTTATCTTCCTTGACTGCTCCTTTAGCATCTCAATCGTCCAGTGACCCCACTGGTTGTTTGGCAGGCTTCCTGCTTCTAATGTACTTTAAAAAAAGTCTGTTACTTTTTGAGTCTTTGCCTAGTTGCTCTTCAGATTCCTTTTTGGTCGTCCTAGTTATACTTTTACACTTGACTTGCCAGAGTTTATGTTCTTTTTTATTTTCCTCAATAGGATTCAACTCCACTTTTAAAGGATGCCTTTTTGCCTCTCACTGCTTCTTTTACTTTGTTGTTTAGCCACGGTGGCACTTTTGGTTCTCTTAATTTGGGGTATACATTTAAGTTAAGCCTCTATTATGGTGTCTTTAAAGAGTTTCCATGCAGCTTGCAGGGATTTCACTTTTGGGACTGTACCATTTAATTTCTGTTTAAGTTCTCTGGGGCACTGAAGAGTGGCATATTGACGAGATCCTGCAACCTTTGTTGCTGTTCCTTCTGTTTCTGTTCTTAGATTACTGCTGACACCATGTCATGTACTTCTGCATTAGATACAGGCTGGGCGCAGAGCGTGCTTATAACCCAGCTGTGTTCATCACTCGCTCCTTTAATGCTCTGCCAGGTATGGTTGAGGTTGGATGAAATAAGGTATTGAATGCATAACACAGTTAGTGGCTGAACAGCATAACGCAGTTCAGCGTTCGATCGCACAGGGCCCCTGCGTGAAGTGAAGCAGGCTGCAGACCTGTGTCCCTGCAGGCCCCACCCGTGCTGTCAGAGGAGGGCAGGTGCAATCGTTTCCGTTTTCATGCATATCAGCGGGCAGCCATGTGCTCCTGGCAAGTTGCCATTGCTCCTCTCGGTTGGTTGGCAAAGGCTGGGCTGCCGCTGCAGGGAGAGGAGGGAGCCTAGCGTAGTATATGAGCCGTGATCTCTGGATTTGCCCAGCTTGGGGTCCACAGTAATGAACTACTGAGCAGTGAGGGGCGCCAGCCCCCAGACCCTGGGGTATCTGCAAGTTCTGCCATGCCGGCTGGGGAGCTTTGCCCCATCATCTCCAGCAGGGACTGAGCCGGCTGGGTCCCGTGCTCATGAGAAGATAACGTATGTTCCCACATCATGTTCACCAACGTGCATCCTGCCAGAGCTGGCTGGGAATGATTTGACAAACTTTTCTTGCTGTGGGAAAATGGTGCTTTGTGGAGAAGGTCTCTCAGCTCCCGGATGGAGAGCGAGAGGTCCTGGCCAGGGCACTGAGCTGGGGTGGATGAGACCCAGGCTTGAGTGCCAATGAACTAGGCAGAGCAGGCCTTGAACCTGGCTCTCCCATAGCCCACATGAGCCCCAACCCACTGGTTGGCTAGTGTGGGGCTGCTCTCACCATGGAAAGGTCTCGGATTCATCCTGATGCAGCTTGGAAATCTTGAAAATGTTCAAGGGTCAGGAAAGCCATTTCCTGCCCGACACTGGTTCTCACCAGCTTCCACCTGTGAGCTGACATGAGGAGACTACCTGGCACGAGAACTGGGAAGCCAAGGCAGCTGGGAGCTTTCACAGGGCAAGATGAGCCCCAGTCTCCTCCACGGGTTTGACCTGGTCCTGCTCCTACCCGTGAAAGCCACATGCTGCTGTGGTGTCACTTGGATTTTCCCTCTGATTAGTTAACTTGTTTTAGGAACACACCCTTGTTCCTAGTGAAGACAAGGTCCTGGACAGGAGGGACCAAACCCCTGCTTCCTGGGAGAGTCGAGATCCAGATCTGAAGGGGGCAGTTTGGGCCCATTTCTAGTATCCCCTCCGCACAAGTGGTACCGTTCTGTGGCCCACCCCCCCAGTGCATGAGGTGCTAGGTGACAGCCCCCAGGAGCTCACCAAGTGCAAGGGGCAGTGACAGGTGGGGGCAGACTGACCAGCGGGGGAGCCCAAGAACAGGAGGACAGTCCTGAGCAGCACGACAGCCGTGCTGTCAGCACACCCACGGCTGTCCCGTGCCTGCCGGCGTCCCGGCAATGGGCAGCGCTAGGGAGCGATTTGAGGACAAAGCAGTAGCTTTGTGGGTGTTTGTGGGAGCTCCACCCAAGCATGGGGTCACCTGGGAGAAAGCATAAGGGCCTTGTTTGAAAAAGTAACCAGCGGGCAGCAGAGCCCAGCTTGAGGGGCTATTGGAGGCGCATGGCCAGCTCGGCAGCGGGTGAGAGATGAGAGCTGGGTGGGGACTGACTGCAAAGGGCCTGGAAAGTGAAACCAACCGCGAGTTACCAGGCTCGGCCGCATCACGTACGTGCGGGGGAGGAGTCACCCCAGGGCTGGGCTCCCTGCTGGTGACTCACGGGCCAGCAGCATTCCCATCAGCCCCAGGGAGACGCGGGAGGGTGAGGGCTGGGCGCCCTGGGTGCAGGTGCTCAGCTCCAGTCCAGCTCAGGCTGGCTAAGGGAAAGGTGCTGCCCCGCTCTGCACCTTCCACCTTGGGAAGGTCAGCCTCTGTCCCGGAGTCCCTGGGCGATGCTCTGGAACTGCTCCCTACGAAGCCAGTCAGGACTCTGGGGGAGCCTCTTCTCTGGGAGCAGCCTGTCTGCAGGGCAAGAAGCTTCCACAGCTTCCACCTTCCTGGGTCTGACCTTAGAGCATTCAGCCTCCTCTGCCCCTCCGTGCGCTTCCCCCAGCGATTCCGCCCAGGCGGGGTCCTGGGAAAGCCAGAGGGTCCTGCCCCCCAACTCTGCAGTCAGACGTGACTCTCAGCCAGCCAGTAAAACAGAAGGTTTATTAGATGACAGGAACATGGTCTAAAACAGAGCTTGTAGGTACAGAGAACGGGACCCCTCAGTCAGGTCCGTCCTGGGGGGCAGGGAGGCCAGAGCCCCATCTGGGCCTCTCTCCATTTCCCCAGCCAGCTCCAAACTGAAACTCTCCAGCCCCTCCTCTAGCCTTTGTCCCTTTCCTGGGCCAGGAGGCCGCCTGATCTCTTCGTTCTCCAACACCTTCAGTTGGCCCCTTTGCAGGGGAGGGCCCAGGCCATCAATCGCCAGGAGACAGGGTGTCGGCCATTCTCTGGGCAGACACCATCACGCTGGCCCTCTAGGGCTCTGCAGCAATCACACACCCTTATCCCATCACCCAGATACTTAAGAAATGCCTAGGGGAAACTGAGGCACTGCACAGTATTTAGAGAGAACATTAAGAACAGTCCCACTTCATCACAGCGTCCCACCTGGTCAGTGCCAGCTGCCGGGACAGAAGGTTGGCAGCAGATGGACCCGACAGCACCAGTCACTATCTCAGCTACCTGACACCCTGAGAGACACATCCAGCAGCATCCTGCTTCTTCCAGCTCCTTGCCTGCCTTTGCAGCCAGAAGCCCTGGCTGGGCTCAAGCTGGGGATAGAGGGGCAGCCACGTCCTGCCCTGCCAGCCTCCCTTCTCATGGCTGGGGATGGGGAGGCTGCAGCTGGCTCATTACAGGAGCTGAGAGGCTCCGGAGCCATCCAGGCCAGCCTGTGAGGGCTGGGGAGGCTAACAGGAGAAAGGAATGTTTTGCTGAGACTAGGAGGGTGTTTCCTGGGGTTAGAACAGCCCCTTGTTTTCTCTCCGCCTTATCTTCTCTTTCCTGTCTAAGCAGGATTTTCCAGGGCTGGCCTGGAGCAGAGGAGAGGGCAGGGCAGCGAGGTGAATGAACACACATGGACAGCCCGACACAAACACGCTCACCAGTGCCAGTGTTCGCAGGGGTGGGGCAGACTTCTGGGCCTCATTGTTCAGCTGGAAGCTGCATGCACCTGGTGTGTAAACCAGGGCTCTGCCAGGCGGGCGCCTGTCTAGTAACATGTGTGTGCAGATCAGATTCCGCTTACACGTGCAGTCGTGTGCATGCCACGCGTGCACAGAGGTGTGCATGCCATTTGAGGCTGTTCGATTGATTTCGCTGGAACATAAGCCCACTGGCTTGGCATCTACAATAGAGAGGCGAATGCTTATCTAATTCTTCTGTTTGAAGGCTGCATTCTTCTGAGGATCTCAGAGCTCAGTACAAACCTGCCCTGGCCCTGGCTGTGCCAGGTGCTAGCGAAGGGCCAGGAACCCCATAAAATCCAGGTTACTCCCAGGCTCCTGACTTTCCACCATCTTCAATTTTTGCACTTGCTGGAAATTAAAACAAAACCAAGCCCACAGAATAAACAAACACACACACCCCTGCAGCCCCGTGGAGCGAAGGCTGCTGGAGTCCAGGTGGCCCTGGGCCTCTCGGCTCTGCACAGCCCTTCCAAAACAGGTGCTTAACTGCTCGAACTCAAAAGCTGGGCACCCAGAAATGCTGAGTTCAGACCCCCGTAGCAGGAGCCCCTCACCATCAGTTGCTGTCTGTAGATGTAGAGATGCAGAAACAACAGCAGCCACGGTTTGTGACTTGAAATCCAGAGGTCTGGTGTTCGGTCCCCACAGGTGACCAGGGCACCATCCCATCTGGGAGGGTGAGTGTCATACACTCAGCATCCCAGAGCGCCTCCTTATGGCAAGACCTCATATTGATGCCCTCAGCTTCACCCTCCTGCTGTGTGGTGACTTGGCTCTCCTGCCTGGTGACACTGACCGGCCCAGCTGGTAATGGCCCAGGGCCAAGGACCAAAACACTTCTCCCCTTCCCAAGTTCAATCCCCTGTCCTGGGCTCCGCTGCGTTCCTCCTCCATTGGTCACAGAGCTTTCTTCCAGGGGGCCTGGCTCCTCTCAAGCTGCTGATGCTCAGGGCACCTTCCCTGGAGGCTCTCTTCTCCTAGGTTTGCTTTAGGGGCCTCCTTCTCCCCAGCTGCCCTCTCCCTTCGGGGACAGTCCCAAAGGACAAGCTCCTTCCTGCAGGCCCCTCTCATTCCTTCTCAGAGAGAGGAAGCTTCCAAGTAGGCCTTCCTCCCATTGCCCCGCAGTCCTTCCTCCATAGGAACTTCTCAGCTGGGGCTGATCCTCCATTACCTGGTTCCCTGAAGAGGCCCCAGAATGGGCTAACTGGGCTGTCCAGCTCCCCTGAATCCTGGCATTGCCAGTGTGGGGCTTACATTCCCCCTTGCAGTGACACACTGGGCATTTCCATGGCCTCTGCCACAAATGTCTGTGGTTGGGCTTAAGTGGAAGGTGGAAACTGATGATTCCTGACATTAACCGACCAATCCTGAATCCTTCCAAGGACATGTGATGCTCCAATTAAGCTTGGTGTGTCCCTTGCCCTAGTGGTTAGGCCTGGCAGTGGATAAAAGCCCACTACATCTACCAGCTAACAGAGTTCGTCCTTTAGCACAAGAAGTAGACACCTGTGCTTTAGCACCAAGGGTCTCAGAGTCTATCCCAGGATGGGATTCATTAATCTGTCTGTTGTAAGTAGACCTATTGAGACATCTAAATAAATGGGATGTAGGGAGATGGGCTAAGCTTACCCCAACAGGCCACAGTACTGGTGTGTGAAAGGAGCCCCTGGGACCCCACGCACTCAGGACTGGGGTCCCTGCAGTCAGGGCCATGTCAGAGGAAGTGTCTGTGCGAGCAACAGGAATAGCCTGGCTTGTTTGTTCCTCCGCTGCTCAGCACGCTCCCCGAGGCCTCTCTTTCCGGGAGGGATTCAGAGGTTAGAAGGTGCTTGGGCTGGCCTTCCGCTGCCCACTGTATCATCAGCACTGATGAGAGCTCCCAGCGCTTGTGGAGATAAGGGGGAACAAACAGGGAAACAAACCCACCAGCTGGCTGAGCAGGGGGCCCCTTCCAGGGCTGATCAGCCCCCAGTCGCAGGTTGGGGAGGCAGGGACTGGCCGTTTCCCTGTGCTGGGCACAGCCTCTGTGCCTTTGAGCCTCTAGTGCAGCAGTGGGGGTCTCGGCCATCCTGGGGGGAGAGAACAGGGTGGATCCATGCTCTATGGAAATGTACCTAGCATGGGGCCTGGTCGGCATCCCACTGCATGGCCGGAGAGCAAGGCAACTCTCGGGGAAAGGGACCCCTGCCTCCAGCGGGACAGAGGACTGGCTCTGCACTGCTTGCTGTAGCTGCTGGGTGCAGGAGCCTCTGGCATCCTTTTCTGGAGGGTGTTTTTGCTGCCCTCCAAAGGGGGTGAGGCGGGGTCACGGCCCTGCTCTAGTGGAGCCGGCTGGATGCAGAGGGGGAGCAGCCTCCCCCCAAGGAATGGTGCATGGGGCTTCCTTCCCACACAGTTTCCTGAGGATGACTGGTGCCTCGAGGTTTATTCCCGTGGGATGCCAACCCCCAGCACAGGCCTGTACCTCTGCAGCCCCCTGAGACAGGGCAGGACAATCTCCCAGCACCCCCAGCTCCCCTTGGCCAGGAAACAGGGGGCAGATCTCCCTACTCAGGCTCCCTGAGATGGGCCTTGTGCAGATTGGGGGCCTCTCCAGGGCCCCAGAGCAGAGCTGGGAATGGGCACCGTACACACAGCCCTGCCAGTGCCCCTTGATCCTGACCCACGGCCCCCCTGTACCTCAGTGCTGAGCTCCCCACACATAGCTCCGCTGGTGCCCCTCAGTCCTGACCCACAGCCCCTGCTGTCCCTGCCCTGGGATTCTCCTGAGGCCTCTCAAAGCCGTGGGAATAGTTTGGCTGGAGAAATGGGAACGAGGTTGAGACAAACTCATTTCTGCTTCTGGGACCTTCCCCAGGATTCGCACTCAGCTCTCCAGGGGCAGGTGCAGAGCCTGCCCGACGCCCACACCTCTGTGCCCTGCGTGGGTCCTCCCCTCGCAAATGCCTCACCCAGCACCCCCGTTAACCCTCGCATTGCTGGACCACTGCTGAACCCCTCCCGCTTTTCCTGGCGCTGTGAGGAAACCGTTGACCCTGCTCCAATTAGGGGACCTGAGCTCAGGGCTCAAAGGGGTTAAAGGTGCAGCCCCCCCCCCAGCCCCTTCCGCTCCCCCCCTTAGTGACTCACTCCCTGCTCAGTCTACTATAGACCACCAGACCAGGGGGAGGAGGTGGACGAGGCTTTCTTCCGGCAACTCACAGAAGTTACTAGATCGCAGGCCCTGGTTCTCATGGGAGACGTCAATCACCCTGATATCTGCTGGGAGAGCAATACAGCGGTGCACAGACAATCCAGGAAGTTTTTGGAAAGTGTAGGGGACAATTTCCTGGTGCAAGTGCTGGAGGAACCAACTGGGGGCAGAGCTCTTCTTGACCTGCTGCTCACAAACCGGGTAGAATTAGTAGGGGAAGCTAAAGTGGATGGGAATCTGGGAGGCAGTGACCAGGAGGTGGTCGAGTTCAGGATCCTGACACAAGGAAGAAAGGAGAGCAGCAGAATACGGACCCTGGACTTCAGAAAAGAAGACTTTGACAACCTCAGGGAACTGAGGGGCAGGATCCCCTGGGAGAATAACATGAGGGGGAAAGGAGTCCAGGAGAGCTGGCTGTATTTTAAAGAATCCTTATTGAGGTTACAGGGACAAACCATCCCGAAGTGTAGAAAGAATAGTAAATATGGCAGGCGACCAGCTTGGCTTAACAGTAAAATCCTTGCTGCTCTTGAATACAAAAAAGAAGCTTACAAGAAGTGGAAGATTGGACAAATGACCAGGGATGAGTATAAAAATATTGCTCGGGCTTGCAGGAGTGAAATCAGGAAGGCCAAATCACACCTGGAGTTGCAGCTAGCAAGAGATGTTAAGAGTAACAAGAAGGGTTTCTTCAGGTATGTTAGCAACAAGAAGAAAGTCAAGGAAAGTGTGGGCCCCTTACTGAATGAGGGAGGCAACCTAGTGACAGAGGATGTGGAAGAAGCTAATGTACTCAATGCTTTTTTTGCCTCTGTCTTCACGAACAAGGTCAGCTCCCAGACTGCTGCACCGGGCAGCACAGCATGGGGAGGAGGTGACCAGCCCTCTGTGGAGAAAGAAGTGGTTCGGGACTATTTAGAAAAGCTGGACGAGCACAAGTCCATGGGGCCGGATGCGCTGCATCCCAGAGTGCTAAAGGAGTTGGCAGATGTGATTGCAGAGCCATTGAAAACTCATGGTGATCGGGGGAGGTCCCAGATGACTGGAAAAAGGCTAATGTAGTGCCCATCTTTAAAAAAGGGGAGAAGGAGGATCCTGGGAACTACAGGCCAGTCAGCCTCACCTCAGTCCCTGGAAAAATCATGGAGCAGGTCCTAAAGGAATCAATTCTGAAGCACTCAGAGGAGAGGAAAGTGATCAGGAACAGTCAGCATGGATTCACCAAGGGCAAGTCATGCTTGACTAATCTAATTGCCTTCTATGACGAGATAACTGGCTCTGTGGATGAAGGGAAAGCAGTGGACGTGTTGTTTCTTGACTTTAGCAAAGATTTTGACATGGTCTCCCACAGTATTCTTGCCAGCAAGTTAAAGAAGTATGGGCTGGATGAATGGACTATAAGTTGGATAGAAAGCTGGCTAGATTGTCGGGCTCAACGGGTAGTGATCAATGGCTCCATGTCTAGTTGGCAGCCGGTATCTAGCGGAGTGCCCCAGGGGTCGGTCCTGGGGCCAGTTTTGTTCAATATCTTCATAAATGATCTGGAGGATGGTGTTGATTGCACCCTCAGCAAGTTTGCAGATGACACTAAACTGGGAGGAGAGGTAGATACGCTGGAGGGTAGGGATAGTATACAGAGGGACCTAGACAAATTGGAGGATTGGGCCAAAAGAAATCTGATGAGGTTCAGCAAGGACAAGTGCAGAGTCCTGCACTGAGGACGGAAGAATCCAATGCACCACTACAGACTAGGGACCGAATGGCTCAGCAGCAGTTCTGCAGAAAAGGACCTAGGGGTGACAGTGGACGAGAAGCTGGATATGAGTCAGCAGTGTGCCCTTGTTGCCAAGAAGGCCAATGGCATTTTGGGATGTATAAGTAGGGGCATTGCCAGCAGATCGAGGGACGTGATTGTTCCCCTCTATTCGACATTGGTGAGGCCTCATCTGGAGTACTGTGTCCAGTTTTGGGCCCCACACTACAAGAAGGATGTGGAAAAATTGGAAAGAGTCCAGCGGAGGGCAACAAAAATGATTAGTTTCAGAGTAACAGCCGTGTTAGTCTGTATTAGCAAAAAGAAAAGGAGTACGTGGCACCTTAGAGACTAACCAATTTATTTGAGCCTGAGCTTTCGTGAGCTACAGCTCACTTCATCGGATGCAATGATTAGGGGTCTGGAACACATGACTTATGAGGAGAGGCTGAGGGAACTGGGATTGTTTAGTCTGCAGAAGAGAAGAATGAGAGGGGATTTGATAGCTGCTTTCAACTGCCTGAAAGGGGGTTCCAAAGAGGATGGATCTAGACTGTTCTCAATGGTAGCTGATGACAGAACAAGGAGTAATGGTCTCAAGTTGCAGTGGGGGAGGTTTAGGTTGGATATTAGGAAAACCTTTTTCACCAGGAGGGTGGTGAAACACTGGAATGCGTTACCTAGGGAGGTGGTGGAATCTCCTTCCCTAGAAGTTTTTAAGGTCAGGCTTGACAAAGCCCTGGCTGGGTTGATTTAGTCGGGGATCGGTCCTGCTTTAAGCAGGGGGTTGGACTAGATGACCTCCTGAGGTCCCTTCCAACCCTGATATTCTATGATTCTATGATTCATACAGAAACCTGATTACCTGCCCTCATGACCTGCACAGCGCCTGTCAGCACAGAGCCCGGCGCATCCTGGCCCATGGCTGGGCCTTGCCAGGTCACTTCGGTCAGGAGCCATGGCTGCACCCAAAGCACAGGGAGTGGGGCCTAGCCAACAGCTATGAGTCACTGAACAGCTGAACTGTGACAAAGCAAGGCCGAGGTCGCTGTTGAGTCATTACTGGTTATTTATTTCTCTCCGGGCAGGCCTATGGGCTCCACTGGGATCAGGCTGCTGGTGCCAGGCGCTGCACGTGTACTGGCTGCTTCAGAGCTTCCTGATCGGAATGTGAGGCTCAGGAATCAAACAGCTCTCGGGCTCTGGGGGCCACAGCCCCGGCCCAGCAATGGGGGCCTGTGCAAAGAAACCAGCCGCTGCATGGACCCAGGGGCTTCCACCCTCCTCATAACCCCATAGATTCCTCAGTTTGCCTGCTGGCTATTCACCCACTTTTCCCTTTGCTCTGAGGGCCCATCCTGAGCAAGGGGTTGGAAGCTGTGTAACACAGGGCAGAACATGTTCTGCTCAGGGTGGGGGTGGGGGTCCAGGGTGGGGCCAAGGGGCAGAGATGGGTGGGGGAGACGTTGAGGAGGGGTAGAAAAATGCAGCAGGGAGTTGGACTCCCCTATGGGAGAGGGAAGGGGGCTTCAGGCTGGAGGTCTCTGCTCTGGGTCCCCAGCTGGCACAGACCTGCCCCATGGCCCCTGTCCTCCCAGCCCATGGGGTATAGAGTGGGGAAACGGGGCTGAAGGAAATGCTTGGCAAGAACCTGGGCAAATATATTCATCAGCCAGTGTCTGGGATGGGGGTGACCAGGTGCACATGGAGGGGGGAGCTGCGGTGGGGGTAGAAGAGGGTGCAGGTGTGGGGGAGGTTGGAATATGGGCAACAGGAAAGGGAGTGGAGAGAATCAAGGGAGCACTGGGACTCAGCATCCTTGCGGCTTGTCAACTTCCAGCCTGGGGCTCTCCCAGCATATCCCCTGCCAGGCCGAGCCTGCGGACAGACAGACTGAGGCTGCCCCAGCCACAGACAGGCAGATCTTCCCCCGAAATAACCAAGAGGAGCCCTGCTCCCAAAGCCTGCTAGCCTAGACCTAGACCCTGCACCATGCACTGGGCAGACATTATGCCAGACATAGCCACTGCTTGATGTCCTGTGGGTGCATGGGCGTCCCCTGGACACTGCCCCTGGAAGGCAAATCTTGCAGCTCACTGGGCTGATACAGCCAGCCACGGCCTGGCTCGTGACCTCTCATGGCCTGGTGGCCCTCTCCTGTCCCAAGCCTGGGGCTGCTGCATGCACACCATGGCCCTTTAGCTCTCTCAGTCGAACCATCCCCATGGGGTGACCCTGCTTCTCGCTGCCCAGACGAGCTGGGGGATAGCTTGGGATGGCTTCAAAGCACCCCTTGTAGCCCCCTCACCTCCAGCTGCTTCCAGGGCTAGTCCATTGGGAGGAGGTTGGCGCATACCCTCAACATTGGCTCCATCTTGCCCTGCGGCTCCAGCCAGCCCACTCTTCACTCCTCCGCACCCCTCACATGGATGCAGTTTCCCCGGCAGAGAGCTGGAGCTGTGGAGTGCAGAGCCAGGCCCAGGGAGCACAGCTCTGGCTGGTATTTCACACCCCACTTTGCCAGGGGATCAGGAGAGGGTGGGACAGGGCTAAACACGCTCCCCCTTACCCGGTGAATTCAGTGGGACTGCTCAGGTGGAATAAGCCCCTGGCTCTGCGGCTCTCTGCAGGGCAGGGGGCGTGAGAGCAGCACATTATTTGTGCCTGCCAAGACCCCAGCAATTTCGGAGATTTCCTTATTTGCATTCCTCCCAAAAGGCGAGCGAAGGCAGTTGTACAGCATGAGTACGAGCGAGCCAGTGCTTGTACCACGGGGGCGTGATTGTGATTCCACACTCCTGTGTGTGGGATTCTACACTCCCAGTGGGTGGGGGTTAGAAAGCCTGGAATGTGGGGGGGAGGGAATTCACCAAGCCATTACAGCCCACACCGGTCAGTCGCACTGGGAGCACTCTGCAGATTTGGATCCAGCTGTTTGCTCTCACTAGTGTCCCGCGCGACTCAGTTTAACGTTGCTCGACCCCCCTTATCTGCACTGCAAACAGAGCAGGCGCCAGATGCAGGAGCTGCTGCCGTCCCTTTCCTGTTGCAGTCGTCCCATGCAGCAGCCGAGGAACAGGCCTGAGGCATCCTTGGGATGCATCGACTCAGGACCGATCAAACACTGATCCACCGTCCAGTGCTTCACCATGGCGCTGAGGCCCCAAGCCCAGAGCTGGGCCAAGCAGACGCAGAACCAGGCGGAGGGGATGTCAGCCCTGGTTGCTGTCCATTTTGTCTGCATTTGCTGCAGCTGGGCCCTGCTGAGCAGGGCTCCTGGGGGAGATGCACTGAAAGCCTAGACAGGGCATGGGAGTGGGCCCCACTGGGTGAACAGGGGGCTTGGAACATCACACTGTGGGATGGGCTGGTTCTCTTCCTGCCTCCCCTTAGCACGCCAGGCCTGGGCCTGGTGGAGCTCTGATATTGCAGCCAGCCTTCCCCGTCCATCACTGGCACAGGACCCTGTCCCCATTCACTGGGTCACTTCCCGCAGCTCTGTCCATTCTCTGTCCCTGCTTTCCACTGGTCTCCAAGCTCGCACTCAGGGACCACGAGCACGTTCTGCCCTGTGGCCCCTTGAATCCATGAGGAGCTGGAGACACAGCTATGGGCAGGGCCATCCCCTGCATGTCACCACGTGGATTGGTGGGGAACTCACCCCTCCCTCATGCAGACCCTGCCATGGTATCCCCAACCCCCCTTGGCCTCCCATCTTGCCATGCTACCAGCAGGAGGCACCCACCTTTCACACCAGACTCAGCGGCATCCCTGTGCCCTGTTGGCAGTCAGGACATGGGGGGGAGGGGGCCTCCCCCACATGGTGGGTGGGGGGTCAAGTCTGTTTCAGCCCCACCCAGCATCCCTCTGTCAGCCAGACTTTCTCACAGCACAGGGGGAAGGAGGCACAGGACAGAGGGCAGGGAGGGAGGGTCACCGCCGGTGCCCCAGCTGGCCTTGCGACAGACTGACAATATCCTGGACACCCCGTATGGAATTCAGAGAGACATTATTGAATTGTGGTTCCGGTCTTGGGGGCAGTGCATCAAAATGCAGGTGTGTGGATGTTACCGTGGCACTGCATGTAATGGGGGGAGGGATAGCTCAGTGGTTTGAGCATTGGTCCCCTAAACCCAGGGTTGTGAGTTCAATCCTTGAGGGGGCCATTTAGGGATTTGGGGCAGAAATTGGGGATTGGTCCTGCTTTGAGCAGGGGGTTGGACTAGATGACCTCCTGAGGTCCCTTCCAACCCTGATATTCTATGATTCTATGAACTCCTGGGAGATGCCCATGGAATTCCTCTGGTTGCCATCCCGGGAGAGGGTTGCTGCGGCTGGCTCACCCTGGCTTCTCCGGGACAAACAGTGAAAGGAATTGGCTAAAGAGCCTGGGTTTGCACAGCAAATGGCCAGGACTCGAGGTCCATGCAGGGCCCACATCCTTAGGGATGGGTTGGAAGGACTGGGCCTACTGGGTGCTGGTTCTGAACTGAAGCTGTGATGAACAGAAATCAGAAGGGTTCCCCTTGGGTGGGGTTTGGAAGGGCTGCTCTGGCCAGAGCCCATGTCGGGATGGGAGTGGGGTCTCTAGTGAGTTTATTCACAGGCAGATGGCTTCTTTTGTTTGGCATGTTTTCTCGGCAATGCGTTTACCTTAAGAATCCCATAGGCTGGCCTAGAGCGAGCTGGGGCAGCTGTGACTGGGGCAGTCCCTGGTAGAGGATGCCAGCAGCAGGTGTGCAGGTCTCTGCTGGGGCTAATGCAGTCTCGACCCAAGAAAGGCAATGGCTGGGCCGCTGAGGGGAAAGGTGGGTGCCGTTGCCTTGAACTGAGATAGTCCTGTCCCTCAGAGGGGGGCCTGTCTCTTTACAAGAGGCCTGGCCCGCGTACCCAGCTCCCTAGCATGGCTAGGGAACCCTCGCCCCAGACAGCCACAGCTCCAGGGCCAGCCAGACCTCCTTGCCGCTGAGGGGTGGGCCAGGCATGTCACCTACAGTCCAAGTCTTTCTGATGCCAAGCTAGAGCCAGGTGTTCAGAGCAGCTGAGCAGGGCTCGGGCATCAGCTGAGCCAACCACAGGCAGAGGCGAGGCATTGTCCGAGGAAGCTAAAGGAGAAGGTGTGGGGCGTGCGGCCTTTGTCTGAGTCCTGGTGTCCTGGAGAACAGCCCTCCATAGGTGGGAGATGGAGAGAGTCCGAGAGCCATGGCTGGGGACAGACGCCCTGCACTGCTGCCGGTTAATGCGGCTGGCCACGCAAGGGGCGGCTGAGACTTACCTGCATGCAAGGCTGCACGAGATGCCCCCCTGGTGCTGACCCATGTCCATTCCCCGAGCACCACCCAATCCACATGGCATCTCACCTTGCTACCCCGAGGTCTCCATCGGACAGCTGGAGACAAGAGGGGCTGAGCAACTTGCCCCAGGTCACACAGGGGCTGAGATCCAGCAAGGGATCAAAGGCGGCACTCTCAAGTCCCAGGCTAGGGTCCTACCCACTCAGCCATCCTGCCTTCCTCTCGGTACAGGCCTGATTCCGATCTCACACCAGTTTAGTTGCTGGCAGTGCAGAAGCTGCTGTAAGATCAAAGCCGCACCCAAGCAGATGCCCAAGGGAGCAGAGCGAAGGGGGTCTGCTCATCTGAAAAATCACCCTCCGTCTGAGTGCTGTTCCATGCAGCCCTGGGGTGCAGGGTGTGAGCTGACAGCATCATGGGCAGATCTGATGCACTGACTGCTCTCTGCTGGCCGTGGGGCACTGTGGGGCACCCAGGGCCGGGAGGGCCCCAGAACACAGAAGCTGGAAAGGACACGGCTGTAGCCAATCTCCCTGATGGAGGGGAAGGGGAAGCTGGTTGTGCCCATGGGTGCTGAGTTGCAAGTCCCTGAGATGTGAACAGCAGCTGCCAGGCTATTCATGCTGTGCCCAGCCCCGCCTTTGGGCATCAGGAGTTCCACTGCTGGGGAGCCGGGGCGCATGTCTCTGGGTGCAGTGGGCTGGTGCCATGGCACCAGTAAGAAGAGAGCACTTGTGTGCGCAGGGTGCCCTCCAGGGGCCAGAAGAAGAGTACAGCCTGAGCCTCCCTCTGCAGACACTGGCAGTGTGCTGGGCAGCTCCCTCGAGATCCAGGCTCCAGCCCGCTCCGGGAGAGCCGCAGGAGCCAGATACTTAAGGACAGGCTCCAGGTGCTTCAGGTCAATCTGCTAGAACAGCCCCCTGTCTCATCACATCATCTGGCCCCCGTCAAACTTCCCGCACTGGGTGCCAGCTCCTTGCATTGGAAGCACTGCCTTTGGCACAGATTGGCACCCAGGCCCACTGATTTGGGGTGACCCAATTTTAGGATGCAACTGGAGAGAACTTGGGCTGGATTCCCAGCACCACTGAGCATCCCCTGAAGCTGCAGGACTCAGCACTGCACAGGCAGGCCCCAGTGTCCCCATCTGAGCTCCCCAAACCAGAGGCACCTGAGTTGAGTGGCCAGGTGTGTGTTCAGGGCCCTGCCTCTTCCTCTCCCACGGGCTGGCTGCCTAGCCACAGGATGGGGCCCAGCTCTTACTGCAGGGGAAATCAATCACAGGCTCCCCCAAGGTCATATAAATAAGGCTGGGCACCAACCCCCATCAGGTAAACAAAGTGTCCTTGGGCCTCCCTGCGATAAGCCCTGCTGATAAAAGGGGCCAATAAGGGCGCAGATGGGCTCCACCAGGTGACTCTGGCCATGATGCTGAGGCTGCTGATGGCCATTCAGCTGGTAGCTGGTGGTAGATAACAGCTCCCAGGGGAGGGGTCCCTTTCCCTCCACTTTGCCAGTGCATAGAGCACTCCCTTGGGCCGGTCTCTGTGCCCCCTGGATACCTTGAGATCCCCTGCAGAGGCCCAGCGACTCCTGGTGGTCTTGCTCCTGCTCCCACTCACACTGCTCTCACCCCCACTGGCCTCAGGGGGGTGGCTGCCCTTGGTGCAGTGATGAGAGGAGTCGGCCCAGAGACTCTGCCCTAGGATGACCAGATGTACGGTTTTCGACCTGAACACCCTGGCGGCTCTGGTCAGCATCACTGTCCGGCCGTTGACTGTCCGGTTGGCGGCACGGTGCAGTGAGGCTGAGGCAGGCTCCCTGCTAGCCTCTGCACCATGCAGCTCCCAGGAAGCAGTGGCATGTCCCGCCTCTGGTTCCTACATGTAGGAGCAGCCAGGGGTCCCCACATGCTGCCCCCACCCCAAGTGCCGCCCCAGCAGCTCCCATTGGTCGGGAACCACAGCCAATGGGAGCTGGGGGGGCGGCACCTGCGTACGGGGCAGCGTGCAGAGACTCCTGGTCGCACCTCCGAGCAGGAGCGAGAGAGGGGACATGCTGCTGCTTCCGGGAGCTGCTTGAGGTAAACGCCACGCAGAACCTGCACCCCTGAGCCCCCGCCCCCCCGGGACCCTGCCCCCAGCCCTGATCCCCCTCCCACTTGCCGAACCTCTCGGTCCCAGTCTGGAGCATCTGCCTACACCCCAAGCCCCTCATCCCTAGCCCCACCCCAGAGTCTGCACCCCCAGCCAGAGCCCTCACTCCCCCACCCCTCGCGGTGGTGGTGGGGGTGGGGGCAATCTCCTCCCTGGTTGGGGGATGATCATAGAATCATAGAATATCAGGACCTCAGGAGATCATCTAGTCCAACCCCCTGCTCAAAGCAGGACCAATCCCCAATTTTTGCCCCAGATCCCTAAATGGCCCCCTCAAGCATTGAACTCACAACCCTGGGTTTAGCAGGCCAATGCTCAAACCACTGAGCTATCCCCCCACCACCACTGAGCTATCCCTCCCTGGCTGGGTGATGGGAGGTGGGGGGGGATCCCCTCTTTGGCTGGGGGGAAGGGGTGCTCTTCTCCCTGGCTGGTCTCCTCGCCCCCTGGCAGTCTGGGGTAACACAGCATATGGGTGTGGAGGACGTGATCGTTCCCCTCTATTCGGCACTGGTGAGGCCACGCCTGGAGTATTGTGTCCAGTTTTGGTTCCCCCACTACAGAAGGGATGTGGACAAATTGGAGAGAGTCCAGCAGAGGGCAACAAAAATGATCAGGGGGCTGGGGCACATGACATATGAGGAGAGGCTGAGGGAACTGGGGTTATTTTGTCTGCAGAAGAGAAGAGTGAGGGGGGATTTGATAGCTGCTTTCAACTACCTGAAAGGGGGTTCCAAAGAGGATGGAGCTCGACTGTTCTCCGTGGTGGCAGATGACAGAACAAGGAGCAATGGTCTCAAGTTGCAGTGGAGGAGGTCTAGGTTGGATATTAGGGTGGTGAAGCACTGGAATGCGTTATCTAGGGAGGTGGTGGAATCTCCTTCCTTAGAGGTTTTTAAGGCCCAGCTTGGCAAAGCCCTGGCTGGGATGATTTAGTTGGGGTTGGTCCTGCTTTGAGCAGGGGGTTGGACGAGATGACCTCCTGAGGTCCCTTCCAGCCCTGATATTCTATGATTCTATGACTGTGCACCAGGAGGACTGGCAGAGTGGGTGGGGCAGGGCAGTTGGCTGCAGTGCCATTGCACACCCTGGGGAACGATACTGAGATCAAAACTGAATTAAGCCTCATCCACACATTCCAGAACAGCCACAACTGGCTGTCTGGACTTAGCCCAGGCCCCAGCCTAGCTGCTGCAGGATTAAGGTGTATTGATAGACCTATGTCGGGAACCCAGGGTGTGGCTAGCAGGGGGCTATGGGTGGGGATGGAGGGGCCCAGCGAACAGCAGAGCAGCTAACAAAAGGAGTTTGCCTGGGATCTGCCTGAGAGGAGGTACGCTAAGGGCTGCATTAAGGAGGCTGTGTTGGTGAGTATCTGGGTGTTTGTTGTGAGGACAGTTTGACTGTGTGCTGTGTGCTTGATTGGTTGTTTGAAAAGGGCGGGAACTGGGTGTGCTTTGTTCCAGGTGAGCCTTAAGTGGGCCTGACTGCATAAAAAGCCAGTCAGTTGCTGTAGCATTCATGCAAGGTTCATGCACTTGGCAACATTCAGGGCACACCCGGAGTGTTGTGTAGGAGCAGTGCACACACAGCTCCTCTCAAGGGCATGAACCTTGGAATCTCACCCAGATGACATGAACCGTGGGAAGCCTCCCAGGACTGGGCTCAAGGCCCCAGAGCAAGGAATGCGGTGAATAGATATTGGTAAATAAGAATATTAAACAAAGCCAGTGTATTCCTTTTATCTGTTGGAATATGTAATGCGCGGGGGGAGAGAAAGAATAAAAGAGAGGGTGGAAAGCTGACAGCAGACCAGCCCATCGGCAGACCAGCCTGCTTGCTTGCTTAAAGCCTTGTTCTGTCTTGTATTTGAACCGCAACAAGTTGCGAACCAGCTGAGCAGCGAACAGCAGAGCAGCTGACAAAAAGAGTTTGCCTGGAAGTTTGCCTGGGGAGAGCCCACTGAAGCTTACATCTTGCCGGATTCTCTGAGTACTTACTACAACTCCTGAGGAAGCTCGTAGAAGGAAGGTAATATGGATGGGGGGTGTTCAGCTGTTGTGACCTGCACTGGATGTGCCATGTTTGTCTTTCTTCCACAGGACAGATGCGACTTTATCTGTACAAAGTGCAAGCTGGTCT
Organism: Caretta caretta; assembly: GCF_965140235.1. Lineage (NCBI taxonomy): Eukaryota > Metazoa > Chordata > Testudines > Cheloniidae > Caretta > Caretta caretta. The sequence goes on from NC_134223.1 coordinate 1,752,177, forward strand.
CCATACTGGAAGAGAAGGTTCAAGGTCTGGAGCAACAAGTATTGACCCTGCGTTGCATAAGAGAAACAGAAGATTTCCAGGATAGGCTTCTACGGGCACAAGGTTCTGAAGATTCAGAGCAGGCTGCACATCGGGGACAGGAGGATGGTGAAGAAATTTGGCAGCATGTGACCTCCAGAATAAAAAAGGGGAGCGTCCATGTACCAGCAGGGCAGATACAGGTAAGTAACCGTTTTCATGTTCTCTCCACAGGTACTAATGCGGAGAGTGGACTAGATGATACGTCTGAGAGAAGGGAGCAGAAGGAGACTCCGCCGATTGGAAGGTATGGGATGCGCTGTCTTAGGGTTGGGGGTTCCACGACCACCGCTCCTAAGAGGAGGAGGCGGGTGGTGGTGGTCGGGGACTCTCTCCTCAGGGGGACTGAGTCATCTATCTGCCGCTCTGACTGGGAAAACCGAGAAGTCTGCTGCTTGCCAGGAGCTAAGATTCGCGATGTGACGGAGAGACTGCCGAGACTCATCAAGCCCTGGGATTGCTACCCCTTCCTGCTTCTTCACGTGGGCACCAATGGTACTGCCAAGAATGACCTTGAGCGGATCACTGCAGACGACGTGTCTCTGGGAAGAAGGATATTCTATGATTCTATGAACTGGGGGGGCAGGGCTAGCAGGGGGCTGTGAGTGGGGATGGAGAGGCCTGGCAGAGCTGTGTGTAGGGAGGTGGTCAGGTGGTCAGGGGAACTACCCTCTGAGGGTAGTTCCCCACTCCCCACTCTTGTCTCTTGGCAGACCTCCCTGCAGGACAGGAGGGACAGCACTTTCTCCCACACCTGCGAGGGCCCCTCATTGCCCCCAGCTCAGTCATGACGGCTGCGCACTGTGTCCCGTGGGCCAGCACCGCCAGGGCAGGAACAGGTGCTGCGTCCATCCATCCTGACCTGGGAGGGGGTCCCAGAATCATAGAATCATAGAATACCAGGGTTGGAAGGAGGTCATCTAGTCCAACCCCCTGCTCAAAGCAGGACCGATCCCCAACTAAATCATCCCAGCCAGGGCTTTGTCAAGCCTGACCTTAAAAACTTCTAAGGAAGGAGATTCCACCACCTCCCTAGGTAACGTATTCCAGTGTTTCATCACCCTCCTAGAGAAAAAGTTTTTCCTAATATCCAACCTAAACCTCCCACACTGCAACTTGAGACCATTACTCCTTGTTCTGTCATCAGCTACCACTGAGAACAATCTAGATTGATCCTCTTTGGAACCCCCTTTCAGGTAGTTGAAAGCAGCTATCAAATCCCCCCTCATTCTTCTCTTCAACAGACTAAACAATCCCAGTTCCCTCAGCCTCTCCTCATAAGTCATGTGTTCCAGTCCCCTAATCATTTTTGTTGCCCTCCGCTGGACTCTTTCTAATTTTTCCACATCCTTCTTGTAGTGTGGGGCCCAAAACTGGACACAGTACTCCAGATGAGGCCTCATCAATGTCGAATAGAGGGGAACGATCACGTCCCTCGATCTGCTGGCAATGCCCCTACATATACATCCCAAAATGCCATTGGCCTTCTTGGCAACAAGAGCACACTGTTGGGTAGAAAGCTGGCTAGATTGTCGGGCTCAACCGGTAGTGATCAATGGCTCCATGTCTAGGTGGCAGCCGGTATCAAGTGGAGTGCCCCAAGGGTCGGTCCTGGGGCCGGTTTTGTTCAATATCTTCATAAATGATCTGGAGGATGGTGTGGATTGCACTCTCAGCAAATTTGCGGATGATACTAAACTGGGAGGAGTGGTAGATACGCTGGAGGGGAGGGATAGGATACAGAAGGACCTAGACAAATTGGAGGATTGGGCCAAAAGAAATCTGATGAGGTTCAATAAGGATAAGTGCAGGGTCCTGCACTTAGGACGGAAGAACCCAAGCACAGCTACAGACTAGGGACCGAATGGCTAGGCAGCAGTTCTGCGGAAAAGGACCTAGGGGTGACAGTGGACGAGAAGCTGGATATGAGTCAGCAGTGTGCCCTTGTTGCCAAGAAGGCCAATGGCATTTTGGGATGTATAAGTAGGGGCATAGCCAGCAGATCGAGGGACGTGATCGTTCCCCTCTATTCGACATTGGTGAGGCCTCATCTGGAGTACTGTGTCCAGTTTTGGGCCCCACACTTCAAGAAGGATGTGGATAAATTGGAGAGAGTCCAGCGAAGGGCAACAAAAATGATTAGGGGTCTGGAACACATGAGTTATGAGGAGAGGCTGAGGGAGCTGGGATTGTTTAGCCTGCAGAAGAGAAGAATGAGGGGGGATTTGATAGCTGCTTTCAACTACCTGAAAGGGGGTTCCAAAGAGGATGGCTCTAGACTGTTCTCAATGGTAGCAGATGACAGAACGAGGAGTAATGGTCTCAAGTTGCAGTGGGGGGAGGTTTAGGTTGGATATTAGGAAAAACTTTTTCACTAAGAGGGTGGTGAAACACTGGAATGCGTTACCTAGGGAGGTGGTAGAATCTCCTTCCTTAGAGGTTTTCAAGGTCAGGCTTGACAAAGCCCTGGCTGGGATGATTTAACTGGGAATTGGTCCTGCTTTGAGCAGGGGGTTGGACTAGATGACCTTCTCGGGTCCCTTCCAACCCTGATATTCTATGATTCTATGATTCTATGACTCATATCCAGCTTCTCGTCCACTGTCACCCCTAGGTCCTTTTCTGCAGAACTGCTGCCTAGCCATTCGGTCCCTAGTCTGTAGCGGTGCATGGGATTCTTCCATCCTAAGGGTAGGACTCTGCACTTGTCCTTGTTGAACCTCATCAGATTTCTTTTGGCCCAATCCTCTAATTTGTCTAGGGCCCTCTGTATCCTATCCCTACCCTCCACAGTATCTACCTCTCCTCCCAGTTTAGTGTCCTCTGCAAACTTGCTGAGAGTGCAATCCACACCATCCTCCAGATCATTAATGAAGATATTGAACAAAACTGGCCCGAGGACCGACCCTTGGGGCACTCCACTTGATACCGGCTGCCAACTAGACATGGAGACATTGATCACTACCCGTTGAGCTCGACAATCTAGCCAACTTTCTATCCACCTTACAGTCCATTCATCCAGCCCATACTTCTTTAACTTGCTGGCAAGAAGTCGACACTAGCCTTGGTACTGTGGAAGCACTCCACTGAGTTAATGCCCTTAATGCACTTAGAGCATTTTGTGTGGGGACACACACAATCGACTATATAAAAACGATCTCTAAAAAAAGACTTCTATAAATTCTACCTAATTTCGTAGTGTAGACATACCCAAAGTCTCTGTTATTCCAGTCACATCATAATTCCTTGCCTGTGTCAGGACTTCCAGTTCTCCCTGCTTCTTTCCCAGGCTTCTTGCATTTGTGTATAGGTACTTGAGATAACTTGCTGTTTGTCCTGCTTTCTTAGTATGAGGCAGAAGTCCTCCCCTCTTGCGCTCTCCTGCTCATGCTTCCTCCCGGTATCCCACTTCCCCACTTACCTCAGGGCTTTGGTCTCCTTCCCCCAGTGAACCTAGTTTAAAGCCCTCCTCACTAGGTTAGCCAGCCTGCTTGCGAAGATGCGCTTCCCTCTCTTTGTTAGGTGGAGCCTGTCTCTGCCTAGCACTCCTCCTTCTTGGAACACCATCCCATGGTCAAAGAATCCAAAGCCTTCTCTCCGACACCACCTGCGTAGCTATTCGTTGACTTCCATGATTCAACGGTCTCTATCCAGGCCTTTTCTGTCCACGGGGAGGATGGACGAGAACATCACTTGCACCTCAAACTCCTTTATCCTTCTTCCCAGAGCCACGTCGTCTGCAGTGATCCACTCAAGGTCATTCTTGGCAGTATCATTGGTGCCCACGTGGAGAAGCAGGAAGGGGTAGCGATTCGAGGGCTTGATGAGTCTCGGCAGTCTCTCCATCACATCGTGAATCCTAGCTCCTGGCAAGCAGCAGACTTCTGGGTTTTCCCGGTCAGGGTGGCAGATAAATGACTCCGTCCCCCTGAGGAGAGAGTCCCCGACCACCACCACCCGCCTCCTCCTCTTGGGAGCGGTGGTCGTGGACCCCCATCCCTGGGACAGTGCATCTCATGCCTTCCAATCGGCGGAGTCTCCTTCTGTTCCCTTCCCTCAGATGTATCATCTGGTCCACTCTCTGCATTAGTACCTATGGAGAGAACAGGAAAACGGTTGCTTACCTGTATCTGCCCTGCTGGTACATGGACGCTCCCCTTTCTTCTTCTGGAGGTCACATGCTGCCAAATTTCTTCACTGTCCTCCTGTTCCCGCTGCGCAGCTTGCTCTGAATCTTCAGAACATTGTGCCCGTAGAAGCATATCCTGACGTCTGTCCAGGAAATCTTCCGTTTCTCTTATGCAACGCAGGGTCGATACCTGTTGCTCCAGACCTTGAACCTTCTCTTCCAATATGGAGACCAGCTTGCACTTTGAACAGACAAAGTCGCTTCTGTCCTGTGGAAGAAAGACAAACATGGCACATCCAGTGCAGGTCACAACAGCTGAACACCCCCTGTCCATGTTACCTTCCTTCTACGAGCTTCCTCAGGAGTTGTAGTAACTACTCAGAGAAGCCGGCAAGATGTAAGCCTCAGTGGGCTCTCTCCAGGCAAACTCCCAGGCAAACTCCCTCTGTTAGCCTCTCTGCTGTTTGCCGCTCAGCTGGTTCGCAGGTGACTGGCTTTTTCTAACAGTCAGGCCCACTCAAGGCTCACCTGGAACAAAGCACGCCCAATTCACACAGAAGCTATTCTGTGGGGCATCCACGGCTGGAGGCTGGCTCTGCGGGTGGGCTCTGGCAAAGAGCCCATTGACCCCATGGGCCGGAGCGTCTCCCTGGGCCTTGAGCAGCTTCCAGAATGGTTGTGAATGGGGAATTCCGCCCCAGACTCAGGCATGACTCCCCCTGCAGCCAGTGCATGCTCAGCCCCCAGGGGACTCTTCAGACCCCCTGTGCTCTGCCCCCTGCAGCTCCTGGGGGACTCACCGGGCCCCTGTGCCCCGAGCCCCACCCTCATTCGCTGCTAACACAGGGCCAGACCGCTGTAGCTGGGAGTCATGATGCGGGGAGCAAGGTGACATTTATGAGGTATGAGATGTGAACCCTTCTGAGCCCAGAGGGGGCATTGCAGGCTCCCCGCATAGGCTCTCAGTGGGGTTCCCTCCAGTACATCCCGCACCTCTGAGGTGGCACTGGGGGAGTATGACATGGGAAAAGCTAAGGGCTCCGGTGAATCCCAAGGACATCTTTGCCCACCTGGGTGGAACTCCAGCTGTGTGGACTGTGGGTAAGGTGGTCTCCAGTTAGGAGGCACAGGGGCTACCCATAATCTGGGCTGCTGGGGGGAGTGGGGCCTATGGCAAACCAGGAGCAGTGTACAGATAGCCGGCATTCCCGCGACCATCCCATTGTCAGTTTAACACTTACTTTCGTAGTGCTAGACACCCAACTGAAATCAGGGACCTGCTGTGCCCCATGCTACAGACATCATAGAATCATAGAATATCAGGGTTGGAAGGGACCTCAGGAGGTCATCTAGTCCAACCCCCTGCTCAAAGCAGGACCAATCCCCAACTAAATCATCCCAGCCAGGGCTTTGTCAAGCCTGACCTTAAAAACCTCAAAGGAAGGAGATTCCACCACCTCCCTAGGTAACGCATTCCAGTGCTTCACCACCAACCTAGTGAAAAAGCTTTTCCTTATATCCAGCCCCCTAATAATTTTTCTTGCCCTCCGCTGGACGCTTTCCAATTTTTCCACATCCTTCTTGCAGTGTGGGGCCCAAAACTGGACACAGTACTCCAGATGAGGCCTCACCAATGTTGAATAGAGGGGAACGATCACGTCTCTCGATCTGCTGGCAATGCCCCTACTTATACATCCCAAAATGCCATTGGCCTTCTTGGCAACAAGGGCACACTGTTGACTCATATCCAGCTTCTCATCCACTGAACCCCCTAGGTCCTTTTCTGCAGAACTGCTGCCTAGCCATTCGGTCCCTAGTCTGTAGCGGTGCACGGGATTCTTCTGTCCTAAGTGCAGGACTCTTCACTTGTCCTTGTTGAACCTCATCAGATTTCTTTTGGCCCAATCCTCTAATTTGTCTAGGGCCCTCTGTATCCTATCCCTACCCTCAGCGTATCTACCTCTCCTCCCAGTTTAGTGTCATCTGCAAACTTGCTGAGAGTGCAATCCACACCATCCTCCAGATCATTAATGAAGATATTGAACAAAACTGGCCCGAGTACCAACCCTTGGGGCACTCCACTTGATACCAGCTGCCAACTAGACATGAAGCCATTGATCACTACCCGTTGAGCCCGACAATCTAGCCAGCTTTCTATCCACCTTATAGTCCATTCATCCAGCCCATACTTCTTTAACTTGCTGGCAAGAATACTGTGGGAGACCGTATCAAAAGCTTTCCTAAAGTCAAAGAATAACACGTCCACTGCTTTCCCCTCATCCACAGAGCCAGTTATCTCATCATAGAAGGCAATTAGATTAGTCAGGCATGACTTGCCCTTGGTGAATCCATGCTGACCGTTTCTGATCACTTTCCTCTCCTCTGAGTGCTGCAGAAGTGATTCCTTGAGGACCTGCTCCATGATTTTTCCAGGGACTGAGGTGAGGCTGACTGGCCTGTAGTTGCCCAGATCCTCCTTCTTCCCTTTTTTAAAGATGGGCACTACATTAGCCTTTTTCCCCTTATGTGGGGCCTCCCCTGATCGCCATGAGTTTTCAAAGATAATGGCCAATGGCTCTGCAATCACATCCGCCAACTCCTTTAGCACTCTGCGATGCAGCGCATCCGGCCCCATGGACTTGTGCTCGTCCAGCTTTTCCAAATAATCGTGAACCACTTCTTTCTCCACAGAGGGCTGGTCACCTCCTCCCCATGCTGTGCTGCCCAGTGCAGTAGTCTGGGAGCTGACCTTGTTCGTGAAGACAGAGGCAAAAAAAGCATTGAGTACATTAGCTTTTTCCACATCCTCTGTCACTAGGTTGCCTCCCTCCTTCAGTAAGGGGCCCACACTTTCCTTGACTTTCTTCTTGTTGCTAACACACCTGAAGAAACCCTTCTTGTTACTCTTAACATCTCTTGCTAGCTGCAACTCCAGGTGTGATTTGGCCCTCCTGATTTCACTCCTGCATGCCTGAGAAATATTTTTATACTCCTCGCTGGTCACTTGTCCAATCTTCCACTTCTTGTAAGCTTCTTTTTTGTATTTAAGATCAGCAAGGATTTCACTGTTAAGCCAAGCTGGTTGCCTGCCATATTTACTATTCTTTCTACGCTTCGGGATGGTTTGTCCCTGTAACCTCAATAAGGATTCTTTAAAATACAGCCAGCTCTCCTGGACTCCTTTCCCCCTCATGTTATTCTCCCAGGGGATCCTGCCTGTCAGTTCCCTGAGGGAGTCAAAGTCTGCTTTTCTGAAGTCCAGGGTACGTATTCTGCTGCTCTCCTTTCTTCATAGAATATCAGGGTTGGAAGGGACCTCAGGAGGTCGTCTAGTCCAACCCCCTGCTCGCTGCAGGACCAATCCGCAAATTTTGCCCCAGATCCCTAAATGGCCCCCTCAAGGATTGAACACACAACCCTGGGTTTAGCAGGCCAATGCTCAAACCACTGAGTCATCCCTCCCCCTTCCTTGTGTCAGGATCCTGAACTCTACCATCTCATGGTCACTGCCTCCCAGGTTCCCATCCATTTTTGCTTCCCCTACTAATTCTTCCCGGTTTGTGAGCAGCAGGTCAAGAAGAGCTCTGCCCCCAGTTGGTTCCTCCAGCACTTGCACCAGGAAATTGTCCCCTCCACTTTCCAAAAACTTCCTGGATTGTCTGTGCACCGCTCTATTGCTCTCCCAGCAGATATCAGGGTGATTGAAGTCTCCCATGAGAACCAGGGCCTGCGATCTAGTAACTTCTGTGAGTTGCCGGAAGAAAGCCTCGTCCACCTCATCCCCCTTGTCCGGTGGTCTATAGCAGACTCCCACCACGACATCACCCTTGTTGCTCATGCTTCTAAACTGAATCCAGAGACTCTCAGGTTTTTCTGCAGTTTCATACCGGAGCTCTGAGCAGTCATACTGCTCCCTTACATACAGTGCAACTCCCCCCCCCCCTTTTTTTCTGCCCTGCCTGTCTTTCCTGAACAGTTTATGTCCATCCATTACAGTCTCCAGTCATGTGAGTTATCCCACCAAGTCTCTGTCATTCCAATCACATCACAATTCCTTGACTATGCCAGGACTTCCAGTTCTCCCTGCTTGTTTCCCAGGCTTCTTGCATTTGTGTATAGGCACTTGAGATAACTTGCTGTTTGTCCTGCTTTGTTAGTATGAGGCAGGAGCCCTCCCCTTTTGCGTTCTCCTGCTTGTGCTTCCTCCCGGTATTGGACATCCCCACTTACCTCACGACTTTGGTCTCCTTCCCCTGGTGAACCTAGTTTAAAGCCCTCCTCACTAGGTTAGCCAGCCTGCTTGCGAAGATGCTCTTCCCTCTCTTTGTTAGGTGGAGCCCGTCTCTGCCTAGCACTCCTCCTTCTTGGAACACCATCCCATGGTCAAAGAATCCAAAGCCGTCTCTCTTCATCATGAGAGCCCCTACCCTAAAGAACTTACAGTTGAAGCAGACAATACAGAGCAAGGGCAGGAGGGGAAACTGAGGGACAGAGCAGGGAAGGGACTTGCCCAAGGTCACCCAGCAGGTTGGCACTAAACCTGGGACTAGAACCCAGCCTTCCTGGCTGCCCTACCCACTGGGCCATGCTCTCTACCCAGAGGGCCTGAGCATCCACAAATCAGGTCACTCTATCTCCACTTTATATGTGGGGAAACTGAGGCAGGGCAATTAAGAGTCTGGGTTACAGACTTGCTGAGCACCTGCTGCTCCCAGTGGTGAGCTGGGGCTGTCACGCTTAGTGCTTCTGGAGAACAGGCTGACAGGACTCCCTGGGCCCAAGGTTCTGTAGAGACCAGGCTGTACTCAGAAACATGGGCCTTACTGGACCCCACCTGCAGCCAAGCTCTCGCTGAAGGCAGGAGGGCTCGAGGAAGAGGTGCAAGGGGTGGGTGTTGTTATGGGCATCCATGATGATGGACAGCCCTTGGAGGGAACCCAGAGTAGATCACCCCCCCTGACCTGAAGGCCGAGTGCCATGGGGGCTGGGGGACATGTCTGTGTCAGGACTTGGGCTCAACCTCTTCTCTGGTGGCAGCCGGTTACTCCCCAGGGACCCTGCCCGAAGAATGCTCTGCCTGGCCCCTGCCCTGGGCTCCATCGGACAGGAGCAGCTGCCATGGCCAAGTGTCATGGGACAAACAGGCCCACCCTTGCCAACAGGGCCCGTGTAGAGCAGAGGTTCTCAAACTCTGGTCCGCAGAGAGCTCCATTCAGGTGGTCCGTGGACAGTTCCCTCTAAGGTGTGTACCTGGGTGGGCCCAAATGAGAGAACAAAGGGCTACCCACCTAATTAGTAGAGCTGGGCCGGTGGGGCTCCACTAATTTGGTGCCTGGACCCTGGAGAAGATGCACATGTGAGATGGTGGCCTTGGGGGAAATAGGAGGTAAGTGGGAGGGGACAGTGGGTTGAGAAGAGGGGGTGGGGGGAATTTGGGACGTGCAGGGCTGTGGTGGCCAGAGAAAGAGGCCACTTTCCCCAGCTCCAGAGCTGCAGCTGCTGTGGCAGGAGAGAGACCTCCCCTCCTTCCCAGCCCCAGCTCGTGGGCTGTCACAGCAGGAGAGAGGGCACATCTATCGCATTAGGAAGGTAAGACTACTGATATTAAAATTTGAGTTGTGGGCTTTCATTTGTAGAACAAAAAAACGTTGTTTATATTAAGTTTTTTTATATAGTGCTTTTATCCAAAGCGCTTTTTTACAATAGTTAGCTAATGGTACAAACAACATTTGGAAAGATCATTAAGTCGTCCGCCGAGACCCTCTGAAATTTTCAAGTGGTCCACAAAAAAAAGTTTCCACGGTATGCATCCGATGAAGTGAGCTGTAGCTCACGAAAGCTCATGCTCAAATAAATTGGTTAGTCTCTAAGGTGCCACAAGTCCTCCTTTTCTTTTTGTAAAAAAAAGTTTGAGAACAACTGGTGTAGAGTGTTCTCCCGAGACCCTTCCAGCGACACAGCCCAGCCCCCTGCCAGCCACGCTCGCACCTTCTCTTGCAGCAGCGAGGTCGCACTGCTCAAGCTGTCCCGGGGTGCTGAGATCAGCAACAGTGCAGCTGGGCTGCTGCCTGCCCCCGGCAAGGTCCTGCCCACTGACTATCCCTGCTGCATCGCTGGCTGGGGGGCCTGTGCAGAATGTTTACTGAGAACCTGCCCCGGGAGCTGAGGGCTGATGCAGGAAGCAGGGGAAGAGCTCTCCCCTGGGAGACAGTGGAGGCAGCTACAAGAGGGCAATGCGGGGAGCTGACTTACATCTGCACCATAGCCACTCCCCCGAGCACTGTCTTACCCTCGCCAGTGCGCAGGGCCTGGCCACGTGCAATCAGTGGGAGCGGTGAGAGCTGGGACTGGAAACTGGCTCTGTTCTTTGTGTCACTGGGTCATCACTAATGCCCCCCACTGGTACCTCTGGGCCAAAGCAGGCCCTCGCTGCTGTAACCAGCACAGCCCTACTGCAGCAAGGTTGGCTGACATCAGCTAGCCCCGTGGTGACGGGCGGATGCGGCGTTGGGGGCTCATCTTTTCTGCCCTCCAGCCAACCCCCTCCCCCGCACACTGTTGCAGAGGCTGACTCAGGAGCAAAGGGATCCAGAGGCAGGTGCTGAGTTCTCCAGCTGGCACAGGCTGCAGGGAGGCAGTGTCCTGAGTCTGTGGTGGTGTAGGCAAGACCAGGGCCAGCTGGAGACCAAATGGTGTCCCACCCTCCGTTTGTTAAAGTTTTGAATACCTTGTACTTTATTACATTTGTAGCCCATTTCACAACTTTGATGCATGATTCATCCCTGTTGTATAAGACAATACATTTGCACGCTAGGATCTGTAAATCTATACTTAGTCATGCCATATTTAAGCAAACAAAAAAAATCATTTCCTCTAAGCTTATAGAAACTTTTTAATTTTAAAAATAACTGAAATGTACTAACATCAAGAAATTGAACTGTGCACCAACATTGGGTGGACCAGTGTTCAATAGTGTTACAGTAATGATTGCCTGAGAATGACTGCCCAATCCTTTCGTTTAACAGGTCACTTTTCTCACCTTTGCCCTCAGGAACTGAAGCACAGGCTGACCAATGGTATTTTCAAGCAATAAAATAACCAGCGATGTCAGTCCCTTGTCAGCCATTGTTGACTGAAGATGTTTTAATGAGCCTGAGCTTCAAAAAGCTGGGTTCACCATCTGTGGAGTGGAGAGCGCTTCCCGTGTGGCAAAATGTGACAGATGTAGTCCAATTTGGCATAGAGGTCGTTATCATTGACGTCCAAACATTCCCCATATGTTGGCATCTGGTGAAAGTTCACACAATTGTTCAGGAGCGTTTTCCTGACTGCCATCAGCTTACTAAGGTTATATACCCCCTCTTTCCCCCAGGTCTTTTTGTGTGGCTTAATTTGTCCAAACAAGCAAGCAAAAAATCTCACCCTTGAATTTTTCTTCTGAGCTTCCCAGCACCTCATCTCTGCCCTTGTAACCAAACTGTCTCTTCTTCTGATGAATACGAGTTTCCTTGAAGACAGGCTCCACTGAGTTTCCTCCATTTCCTTGGCAGCAGTGATGGCATCTTCAAATCCATGGTCTCTGTAGGCCACAATGTAATCAAGGCAGCTTCTCACCACAGTAGTAGTGGTCATGATGTCCATCGACTGAGTTTGTAATGCCTTGTGTACAATGTTTACTTGAAACAGGACATCCTGCCAAACCACAATTGAGACAAGACATTTGAAGTCAGTGATCTGGTTTGCCAGGCTTGGCACCTCCTGTCGGATTCTGACCTTGGCTTTACTCGACTGTGCCAGTTCCATCGGGGAGTCGTAAACCTCAGTCACTTGGTGCCTCACTTATCCTCACGCTGTCAATGTGGCTCTCCCAGTGCGTGTCATTTAGCGGCTTCATGTCAGATTTGTAACATTGTCCGTGAGGATCTTCCACCTGACAGCTGATGCTGAGAACAGGACGTGTCTCCTTTGCAGTGCTGTGAAGAGAGACGCTGACTCTAAAGATGATCCTGCATCTGACACAGCCAGGCTGAGGGAACGGCAGCCACAAGGCATGAAGAGAGCTCTTGGATTCAGCACAAGGATCCTGCTTCCGCCCTTCGTGTTCGTGCTGTTGTTGTATTCTTGGCCATGGCAGCTCTGAAACTTTATTTTAGTCTCATTCAAAACATTTACACACAGCTCAGTTAGACCTTTTCCAGTAAAGTCACCAACAAACCGGAAACAAAGTGTTCCTTTCCTTGGATACAGCCACCCTCGCCGTCGACAGATCCTACTGCAAGTGACACCTTTTCACTGGGACTAATGTCGGGAGTGCAGTCTGTTATTATGGCGCAGTACTTCGCTTTGCCGAGTCACATCAATATGTTATCAAGCACCTTCCTTGCCATAAGAAATGGTCTATAATTTCTTTACGAACTACTCAAGGTAGGTGTTCAGGCATGACATCATTGTATTTCCCAAGGCGCTCTTCCAAACTGAGGAAATTACCCTTATGTTCAGTGAACAACTTATTGGATGAGCCCCAGAAAGCCAAAGTATTCTTTGCAAGGAAAAGGGTAATTGAGATCAGACGCTTGAGCACGTTCCTTCAGTTCTGGGTTTCTACATTAATAAAGTGCTGGTTTTCTGATTCTTAGCATTTATTCGGCTTGAGCCTGGACTCAACCTCCATCCATTTGGAGTAGTCTGTAAAATGGCCAGGTGACTTTTCATGTCGCTTCTGAGCATCAGCTGAGTCATGCCAGTGATTGTACCTGGAAAGTGCAAGCAACAACCGGGCATTCATGTCAAATATTTTGCAACAAAACCAGAACACTTTGTCAGCTGATTTCAGCCAACGCCCATTCGGTGTCTCACCATTCGCAGTATGACTTTGAGAAGTGTCGATTTTGCTCATTTACTGGAAACATCATATCCTTGATTTCGCCCAGCTCATTCAAAATTGTACAGTCAACATGGGCAGAGTTTAGGAGTGCCGGCCACAGAGCAGGATCTGATGTATCCATTTGTGATGTGCAATTTTTCTGACTGCTGTTTCTGTTACCATGAGAGGCTGGTGGTTCTTGATCATCCCTCTTGTTCACGCCACCAGGAAAACTGGACGATTCCCTATCACTTTCCTCACATTTCCATTCCTTATCTTCAGGTAAAACTGGTAATAGGACTTCCATCATTTATGCTTCACTCCTCAATTTCTTCTGCACTGGGACAATGGCTAAAGCCTGGTCTATGTTGTTCTATTTCAGATATTTTCCCATCACATTTGCCCCTTGCTGCAAACTAGATTGCAGCTGAGCCTTTTGCTTCCTCTACTGAGCTCTTGAAGGCTTCTTCAGGGCATCTTTTATTTTCTATGGGGGAAAACAGACAGTATTAGGGAGAGCAGAAGTCTATGTTCCGCAGTCTTAGAAAGTCCTCAAACATTGCATGTTAAGCATGGCAAAAGAAGTAACAATATTTCTTTTATATTGTTGTGTAGATAAAATTTGATAGATATATCTGGCATCTCATTAAATATGTCCTTTATTAGTTGCTACATGCCCTCTACAAGTCTTAAAACACAAGTACACTTTCACAATTACATAATACAACAAAAAGAAAAGGAGGACTTGTGGCACCTTAGAGACTAACCAATTTATCTGAGCATGAGCTTTCGTGAGCTACAGCTCACTTCATCGGATGCACAGACTAACACGGCTGCTACAGTAAAACAAGGTTCACAATACCGCAGCTGGGATCTCACTTCACAAGAACATAAGAACGGCCACAGTGGGTCAGACCAAAGGTCCATCTAGCCCAGTATCCTGTCTTTTGATAGTGGCCAGTGCCAGGTGCCCCAGAGGGAATGAACAGAACAGATAATCATCAAGTGATCCTCCCCTGTTGCCCATTCCCAGCTTCTGGCAAACAGAGGCTCAGGACACTATCCCTGCCCAGCCTGGCTAATAGCCATTGATGGACCTATCCTCCATGAATTTATCTAGTTCTTTTTTGAACCCTGTTATAGTCTTGGCCTTCACAACATCTTTTGGCAAGGAGTTCCACAGGTTGACTGTATGTTGTATAAAGAAATATTTCCTTTTGTTTGTTTTAAACCTGCTGCCTATTAATTTCATTTGGTGACCCCTAGTTCTTGTGCTAGGAGGAGTAAATAACACTTATTTACTTTCTCCACCCCACTCATGATTTTATAGACCTCTATCACATCCCCCCTTAGTCATCTCTTTTCCAAGCTGAAAAGTCCCAGTTTTACTAATCTCTCCTCATATGGCAGCCATTCCATGCCCTTAATCATTTTTGTTGCCCTTTTCTGAACCTTTTCCAATGCCAATATATCTTTTTTGAGATGGGGCAACGACATCTGCACGCAGTATTCAACATGTGGGAGTACCATAGATTTATACAGAGGCAACATGATATTTTCTATCCCTTTCTTAATGATTCCCAACATTCTGTTCACTCTTTTTTGACTGCCGCTGCACATTGAGTGGACTTCCCTTTGTTCTTATCTCTCACTGACTGACTGGTGATGCCCTGCCCTTTATATTCCCACGAGGGCGAGGCTGACAACATTGTAGGTCAGGGGTCGGCAACCTTTCAGAAGTGGTGTGCCGAGTCTTCATTTATTCACTCTAATTTAAGGTTTCGCGTGCCAGTCATACATTGTAACGTTTTTAGAAGGTCTTTCTCTATAAGTCTATATTATGTAACTAAACTATTGTTGTATGTAAAGTAAACAAGGTTTTAAAAATGTTTAAGAAGCTTCATTTAAAATTAAATTAAAATGCAGCTCTTCTCAGTTTAGTGCTGTGCTTCTTAACCTGGGGTGCATGCACCCCCTGGGGGTGCGAGATGCCCTTTCTGGGGGTGCGAGACGTGCGAGATTTTTTTAGAAGGTAAATCATTGAAAATACAAATTAAGCACAGGCACATAAGTACAACAACTTTGTTTCATCAAACCTGTGTATTTATTAACATTATACATTTTTAACGATTACTATAATATACCAAGTTTTCAAGATTTTAAGTTTTCAAGTTTTTAAGCTAATTGTAGTGTAATTTTTGATAAGGGGGAAGAGAACATATTGGAAGCACTCCAGACTGTCAGCGGGCTGAGCGGGGACGGGTGCAGTGTATTCAATTTTTGATAAGGGGGGAGAGAACATATTTGAAGCACTCCAGACTGTCAGCGGGCTGAGCGGGGACGGGTGCAGTGTATTCAGTTGTCCCCATAGGAATGTGCTGCTTATGCCATACTACTTACGGCTGCCAGTCCTGATGCTCTGAGCGGCATGGTAAGGGGACGGGGAACAGGGGTGGTTCGATAGGCGTGGGAGTCCCGGGGGGCCTGTCAGGGGTTGGAGGCATGGATAGGGGTTGGGGCAGTCAGGGGACAGGGAGCAGGGGGGCTTGGATGGGGGGCGGATACGGGTGGGGGGTCCCAGGAGGGGGTGGTCAGGAGACAAGGAGCGGGGGGGGTTGGATGGGTGGAGGGTTCTGAGGGGGGCAGTCAGGGGGCAGAGGGTCCTGGGAGAGGACGGTCAGGGGACAAGGAGCGGGGGAGGTTGGTTGGATGGGTCGGGGTTATGAGGGGGGCAGTCAGGGGGCAGGAAGTGGGCCGTCTGTTTGGGGAGGCACAGCCTTTCCTACCCCGGTGTCGTGTATTAAATGTCTCCCCGTAGGAATGAGCTACTTACGGTGTACTACTGACGCCTGCCAGTCCTGGTGCTCCGCAAGTAGCGGGTTCCTACAGGGAGGCATTTAACACACTACACTGGTGGACAGACCCCCAGACCGGCAGCGGCTGAGCGGCTCAGCCCGCCGCCAGTCTGGGGTTCTGGCCGCCGGTTCCTGCCCGCCGGGGTCCTGGCCGCCGGCCCCGCTCAGCCCGCTGCCGGCCGGGGGTTCCATTCACCCAGGCCAGCAGCGGGCTGAGCAGGGGTGGCAGCCGGGACCTCAGCTGGCAGCAGCATGCCAGTAAAAATCGGCTCGTGTGCTGCAGGTTGCCAACCACTGTTCTAGGAGGTTCAAGGAAAATGTAATTCTCGAAGTCTGGAAAGTCCCATGAGATTCTACAGAGGTCCAGAACATTCTAGGAGGCTAGTGAAAAATGAGTCCACATGCAGAATACCTGAAACATTTTAATTATCATAGAATCATAGAATATCAGGGTTGGAAGGAACCTCAGGCTGTTGGGAGTCTGAAAGGACAGGAAACAGGAAGGGAGGGGGAAGTTGAGGAGGAGGAGTGAGAGCTACCAAGGGTGCACCAGCAGCTTGGTAAAGAGGTTTCCACTTTAAAAATAAAGTCCCGTTGAAGTTTGTTAGTACCTTGCCTGGTTGCTACAACGTTTTGGTGACGAGGATGGATCTTCTGCCTCTGAACCCAGCTGCACCCTTTCTGCAAAACCCAGGTGAGCCTCCAATTGCTTTTACTGCCCGGATCCATATGTTTGAGACTTACCTGCTTGCAATCAGTGCTACAGAGATTTCTGAAGTAAGAAAGCGTGCTCTGTTAAGGGCAGCGTATATTTTACACTTTCCCCCTTGCGGATGATAAGTATGAGACTGCACTCACTGCATTAAAGAACCTTTTTGTGCCAAAAGTGAATGTAGTAGCTAATCGCTACAGATTTTGCCAGCTTGAGGAGAAAACAGGGGAGACTATAATGCCATATATTGCTTTCCTGAGGAGTCTGATTGTAACTTGTGACTTTGGGAATATGGCAGATGAGATGATTAGAAACCAGCTCATTGAGAAAACAACCAATCTTCATGTAAGAGAACGCTTACTTCTAGAACCACAACAGGCTGTGACTTTGCAGAAAAGTTCACTATCGCTGCAGACAAACGATTACAAGAGAAAAACTAATGGAAAATCACAGAATCAGCAAATTTAAAATACAGTAAAAGCATGCTTTTGCTATGGATCCCCACAACACCTTGCAGGCTACACAAGATGTCTGGCAAAAGTAGCTCAGTGCAATCATTGCAAAAAGATGGGGCATTTTGCTAAAATATGTCACAGTAGCCAGTTCAATCAACAGGTGCACGCAGTTACAATACCAGATATTACTGTGCTGAGTATGGACAAAATCACTACTGCACACATTCCAGAACAGATAAAGTGCACTGTAAACGTTTCCACCATACCCTCAGGCAAACCACCTCAGCTAATGTTGGACACTGGCCCAGCAGAATCTATTCTGCCTGATTCCATCTATCTGCATTACTTTAAAGATGTGCCTCTTACTGAACCCAAACTTCACTTGGTGTGCTATTTGAAAAACCATATTCCAGTACATGGCTGCCTGCCAGTAATAGTTACTTCTGGTGATTGCTGTGTAACTGCAGAGTTCTACATTGTCCACAAAGGCACTCCTTTCCTTGGCAGAGATTTATTGGCTGCTTTAAATCTCAGGGTAGTTAATGGACAAATTGATCTTCCTCAGCAAAGCACTCTTGCAGTACACACACCAGTTTCAGCTGGGACCCAACACCAGGTTGAGGAGAAACTCAGCTGTGCTTATGGGTTTCTGCATAAAGTTAAAATGCGGAATAATGTGATGCCTGTACGACAGAAGTTACGGCGCTTACCCTTTTCAGTCAGGGAAGCTGTTTCAGAGGAACTTAGAAAACTTTTTCAAAAGGACATTATTGAAGAGATTGGCTCCTCGGAATGGGTTTCACCTATAGTAGTGACGCAGAAGAAGGGTGGAGGCATTCGCCTTTGTGTGGACTTAAGGGAGCCAAATAAACCTATTGTGATTGACAGCCATCCTCTTCCTCACATAGAAGAAGTATTTGCAGAACTCCATGGAGCAAAGATGTTTCCTACTCTTGATTTGCAGAGTGCATACCACAAGGTGATGTTGCACGAAGATAGCAGAGACCTCACAGCATTTATTACACATGAGGGATTATTTTGTATTAAACATGTTCCGTACGGTCTCGCATCTGCCCCAGGTGCCTTCCAAACAATGATGTCATTGATTCTGAAGAATCAGCATGGAGTTCAGTGCTATCTGGATGATGTTATCGTGTTTGGAAATACTTCTGAGGAGCATGACAATAACCTGCAGTCTGTACTAAACTGTATCAGCAAAGCAGGCCTCAAGCTCAATAGGTCCAAATGCAAATTTAGACAACCAGAACTCTCCTTTCTGGGGCATACAATTTCACAGGCTGGACTAAAACCTGATCCAGATCATATCCTGGCAATTTCAAATGCTCCTCCTCCAACAGATTTGAAAACCTTACTTTCCTTCTTGGGTCTTACCTCCTGGCATGCAAAATTCATTCCCAATTATGCTTCTGTCACTGAACCATTATGAGAATTACTACGGGGAAGTTCAACCTTAGTGTGGACAACGGATGCACAAGCTAGTTTCAAAATGGTGAAAGACTTGATTGTACATAGTCCAGTACTTGCACTATTCAGTCCTGCATTGCCCACAATTGTAACTACTGATGCTTCTGATTATGGACTTGGGGCTGTCCTCACACAACTTCATGAGGACAACACAGAGAGGACTGTTGCATTTGCTTCAAGGACACTAAGTAATGCTGAGACGAAATATTCTACAGTCGAAAAAGAAGCACTTGCTTGTGTCTGGGCTACGGAAAAATGGAGAACTTACCTGTGGGGCCGCATGTTCAAGTTGTGCACAGACCACAGCCCTTTGACGACGTTGCTCACCATGAAAGGACTGGGAAGAGCAGGATACCGAATTGCTCGGTGGTCTGCAAGACTACTCTCTTTCAATTATGAACTGCAATATAAGCGTGTGTAACCCTTCTGCCAGGCCGAGTTGATAGCAGCAAGGGCAGGGTTCAGTACACAGGGGTTCCCTCTCATCAAAGCAAATGCAAAACTGGCTCGAGCCCCCACCCAGTGACCTGGGAAAATCTTACACACCCCTCTCGCAAGCACAGAGTCTCGGTGTAGCCGAGAATCTTTAATAACATGAGGTAAACGCCATCAGCATTAAATTGGGGAAACACCACCACGAGTGTTCATCAACCAAACCACGAGCAAAGACCCACCCCAGCAAATTGGGCCACGTCCTTTCCCTCGGGTTCTTGAGTCCCAGAACCCAAACGTCTCTTGAGTCCAGCAATCCACAAATCACCCAAAGTCCAAGAAGTCCAGCCCCAGAGTTCAAAAGTTCATCTGCAGAGTGTTGCTCCCCAGTCTGGGTAAAAATGTGCCTGTGTGGAGGGGAAGAGGTAAGGGGCACCTTACGTGTCCTGAAGCTGACTGCCCCACAGGGCTTCACTCTGATCCACTCCACAAGCCTCTCCGCATCACACAAGCAGCTCCCACTGTCCCATGAACTGCTCCACCAGCCCATCCACAAACAACACCACTGCGCGCTAGATCTTCAGGCTCCCCACTACCTGGCACAGTGCTCAGTGATTTCAGCTCGTAGTAGTGGGAGCCTTAGTGCTGGTGCACCATAAGGCCAAAATGAATTCAGCTCAGTGCCTGTAGCTAGACTCTTAATAGACCCAAAATTAGCTCTGACATTCCACAGTGGAGAGAGGAGGAAGTGCAATTATCATGTAAGGCCCTCACCAGGGGGCCCATGCTACTAAGTATTAATACCTGTTTCCCACCCCTCCCCCCACCATTCACAGAGTTTTGGAACCCATGTCCCTTGCCTAGCGAGTGCTACTTAGTTGATGGCGAGTCCCTCCATCATAACAAAAGGCCAAGTACAGTTCCACTGTCCTTGATTCCCTAATCAGGGTAATAACAATGTATTCTTCCTGCCCCAATAACAGAGACACTGGGGATCCCACAGCAGACAAAGTGACTATTTAGACAGCAATGGCCTCATTCTAGGCGGGGTGGGTGTGCCTATGCAAATGAGATAGGCCCCTTTGAAGTTCTTTTCCACAACTTGCCACACCTCACCACCAGATGTCAGGGTGGAGCTCATCCTGACTCTGCTTACACACAGAAACCAAAATGTGGTTGCTGATTGCCTTTCTCACCTGCCTTTGCCTTCACCAGATGGTCCACCGGAGGATGAGGATGTAGTGGTTGTGCTTATTACAAGCGCTCTCACTGCAGTTACAAGAGAACAATTTCAAGCCGCTTGTTCAGCTTGTCCAATTCAACAAAAACTACGGGAATTTCTGACAAAGAGATGGCCCAGTAACCCTAAAAACCTTGACCCAAATTTGCTGCCTTCTTTTAGAGTTCGGGATGAACTTTCTTTGCTTGATGGCTGTGTGCTATGAGGAACACACCGGCTGCTTGTGCCAGAAGAATTACAGTCAAAACTCATACACCTGGCACGTGATACTCTTCAAGCAATTGTCAGAACCACACAGCGACTACAGGATCTGTATTGGTGGCCAGGGATGGACTCTCAAACTGAAGCACTCATAAAATCCTGTGTCACTTGCCAAATGTATGATAAGACAGCAGTGACATGTACCCCTCCATTACAGCCTGTTCCTCTTCCTGAATCTGCATGGGTGATTGACATTGTAGGACCCTTTGATACTGCTCCAACTGACGGCCGTTATGCCATCACTTTAATAGACTATTTCAGTAAATGGCCTGAGGTAGCGTTTACATTGCAAATCTCTTCTGCTACAGTAATTAAGTTCCTCTCTTCAGTTTTTAGCAGGGAAGGTAACCCCAAAGAATTGGTTTCAGATAATGGTAGTGTCTCAGTGCAGGGGTCTGTGCCAGACAAGTCTGCATGGCCAGCCTGAGACCTCCCCAACTCCCCGCTATTTGGAAGGCAGCCTGGCAGGTGGAGCCCCCGTTCGGGAATGCTAGCCCCTGGCTCCGCCCCTTCTGCCTGCATCCCCCCAGGCCAGAGGCCCCCCTCATCCCCCCCTGCAGCCAGAGCCCTGAGATTCCCTGACCCCCTCCCCCCACCTCAGCTGGAGCAACGAGTTACACTAAGGAAAAACCCAGACTCTTCACTAATTTTCCTCCAATGAGAAAACGACCGGCAAGGTCCCAAGGTCTGCTACGGTTTGATGGGAGCGAGAGAATCTATGCACAAGCCAGCCCACAACATGGCCAAAATCCATGGTAGAGCCAGTGGTTGCAGTCACACCTTGCTGTCTAGCATGAGGCCCACAGCTTAGCACCCTGTAACTTCACATTGAGGCAAGGGCATACTGGGAAAATGGACGTGCTCCAACGAGGCAAAGAGAAGAATTTTCTCTGCAGTTCTCCAAAGGAGAGGCCCAGAAGCTGTAATCCCCAATTAGAATTTTAAACCAGTGGCTCCTAAATTTCCAGCCGTAATTTGCTCAGCAGAATAATGCTGTTAGATCTGTAAAGCTATAATTGCCTCTCAGGTAGGGCAGAGATGCTGGAATCATCTGGATAGTGGGGTGCTGAGAGCCTTTGAATCAAACTGTAACCCCAGTATAGAACGGAAACCCCTTCAAGCCGGGGGTGCAGCAGAACCCTAAGCTCCAGCGCCGATGGGGGGGGCATTCCAAAGTATAATGCAGTCATGAACCTTAGAAGCTTAGGACAGGCTCAGCCAATGAAACAAGGTAGAGATGTTACATCATCTGCTAAACTCTCTGGCTGATTGTGCTCTGAGGGTGGATTGCTGGTACTTAGGCTTGCTCTACGCACAGGTTCGCACCAGCGTAACTATGTTGGTTAGGGATGTGGCTTTTTTGACTGCAATGATTGTACCCCTACCACCCCAATGGGGAGCCAGAGGGGCTGGTCTAAAGGTGCATCAGACTGGTTTAGCTTATTCCCCTTCTTGTGCACTAGCTGCAGAGCTATGGGAAAAAGAGGGTCATGTTTATTTCCCTTTCCTGATTAGAGATGGAGCCAATCCAAGGAGCAGTCAAAGGCAGGAAATTCAAGAGACGGATGGAGATGGCCATAATTCCTAGCATCATGGAGTGATTAGCAAACAAATCCTCACAGCCCCCTGGGAGGTGGGTAAAGAAATATCATCCCCACTGTACAGATGGGGAAACTGAGGCACAGAAAGGGGCTGGGGCTGGCCCAAGGCACACAGGAAATCAGCAGCACAGCAAGACACAAGAAACCAGCTGTTCCTAGTTGCCAGTCACATTAGTCCATTAGACCCAGAGCCTCAAAGGTATTCAGATGCCTGACTCTCCATAAAATCAATGGGAGTTATGTGCCTAAACACCTCTGAGGATCTGAGCCCTCATATCCAGTGGTGTAATACCCATCCACTCTATGCCTCTCTAGTAGTGACTGGGCCACATACAGAGCCTGCTACAACCTTAGCTAACACAGCTCGACCATTTAACTAAGGCAGAAGAGGCTTGTGCTTTTAGATCCAGATATCCCGGGGTGACCCAGGTACCTCTCAATGCCAACTGGCAAAGGGCAGAGAGAGGGTGAAGGGGGCTGCAGGGATCTATTGAGTCCAGCCTGTAGATTCTAGTTCACCAAAGCATGTTCTGGAATGTCTCAGGTGAAAGCCTGTGTCCCACGGCTCATCAGCATCATCGCAAAACACATGTACAGATGTTGTGTGAGGAGTTATGTATGTAGTGGGAAATTATGTTCTTAGAGTGGGGAGAACCCTATCATGCGGTGCACATCACAAGTTTGCTCTATTATTTTGGGGGATAAAGACGACACCCTGGCATCCCTCACCTAGGCAGGAAATGGACAATAAATTTGCCTCCTGAAAGTGGGATCTCAACCAGGGTTAGCTGAGAACGCTGGAGAGATCTTCGGGTGAGATGAGTTTCTTTAGATGAGAGGATAACTCGCTAGAAAGTGTGTTATGATTTTCTTTCATATGGAACCATTTGTTTAACTCTGGCAAGGCCCTCGGTACAGTGCTATTGGCTGGGTCCAGGCCTGGTTCTGCTTTCCACTCCCCTGCTGTACATTGCAATTACTCCAGTCACGTTACACTGCAAGAGAGAGGAGAATCAGGGCCCACACACCTAGTAAAGGGACAGCATCTTCCCCTTGGGGCAGACGAAGATCAGAGTGCAGGAGCATGCTACATACATGCCCATCTGTAACAGATTAGAGACCAGGCTGTGCTGCATGGCCATACAGCGAGCAATGCCCTCATTTTCCTGGCTTTAAGGAATGTGGGGTCTGATGACCTGCATCAGGGTTCTGCTGCTAATGCCATGGCAGTGAAGCGCAGCCATCACACCATTTGCTCCTGGTGCATGAAGATCACACTCAACTCTGCTCTAGTTCTGGCAGCCATGGCTGGTTTAAGCTTAACCCCCCAGGCTGGAGATGGAAGGCAAGAGTGCAGGGACAGGGCAGCACACTCCGCAATGTTCCAGTGCTGGCAACTCTCCTGGCTTTAGCACGAGTCAGTGTTTTTCAGAAAGCTTCCAGCTCCTGGAGTCATGTGATTCTGAGAGACACCCAGCTTCCATTTCAAACACCAAGGAGGAGCTGGGGAAGTATTTTCTAGCTCTGGTAGTGGCACTGAAATGTGACCCCCTAGAAGGTTCAAAAATCATCCAGAAAATTTTAGTAGTTTTTAAATCTTCTGATGTGTAGAGGGGGCCTGGCCTAGGTGTTCTGAATGAGGGGGTTGGAATCTGCAATTCTCACCCTCTACCCACACCCCCATCCTGGGAAAAAACAGTCTGACTGGACATTTTTGACCATCCTGGTGAGAACACTGGGGTTTTGCATCTCTGTCACTCCCTGCCCAGGTTACTGGATAACACTGAAGCTTGGAGACACTGTGCTGTGTTGGCCTAGCCTCTGACACCTTCATAGTTAAAAGCCTAAGCCTTGTGTAACCAAGTCTGCTGCTCTCTGTCCTTCACCTCCTCCTTTATCATCTCCCTCTGGAGTCTGGCAGCAGATTTGACATCATCTTGTGGGAAAGAAAATAAAAATCCCCTGCTAAACCAGGGTCACTTGTTAATTGTTAACACTTATTTCATACCACCTGCTCTTGCTCCCAGACTAATTTTGATCCTGTTTAGAGGGGCCTTATTCCCCTGGGAGTGGTGCTTCAGGAAAGGCACAAATGCTGACACCACAAAGGGGATCAGCACCTGGAAAGGCTGGTCAGGAGGCAGAGGACAGCCAGGGATGGGCAGGCCTGGGAGACTAACTCAGCAGCTGAGATCACCTGTTACCTGGGGGATGGGGGAACCACCCTTTCGAAAAAGATGCCCATTGTCACAAATAAACAGACAAATAAATTGGTTAGTCTCTAAGGTGCCACATGTACTCCTTTTCTTATTGTCACAACTGCCATTGTGCCAGAGACCCAGAGGCGGGGAAAGGGCCGCTAGTGGGAAATGCCTTGTGGGGTCAGTGGAAGTGAGCTGGGTGTGATTATTTGACTTTGGTCTTGTACATTCAGACAATGGACACAAGCCAAATCCAGCCCCAGGAGACACTGCAGAAATCAACGCAGTTCGCTCCCCACCTCCCTGGAATTTGGGGCCCTGTGTCTCTCTGAATGGGAGGTCAGCATTCTGCCCTTCTCTTTTATTCTAAATCCAACAATTACAATAATGCAGGGAAATTAAATGCAAGAGGTGCAACACAGCACCCTACACACACACGTCAAGGAAGCTAAATGAGCATTCCCTTAGCAGAGAGAACCCGACTGGGATGCCACCCTCATGCACACTGCCTTGTGGTACAGCGTATCCCTGCAGGCCTGCTGTACTCTTTCTCCTTCTTGCAATGATTGACTCCCAGTCCAGAGTACTTCGACCAAGACTCCCCCTTTATGTCTTATTTATTCACTCCTGTATAGAGTACAGCTTCTTTAGCCCCTCACATCCACCCTTGGAGCCCGGATCCTCTCTGAAATTCAGGCAGCCCACAGCCTCCTCCTGGCTCCGTGTAAGAATTCAGGAAGGCTCCCTCCTTGTGCCAAGAGTCCCTCTGCCCTACTCCTGGGCCCTGTGTACTATAAACTAAGCCAGCTTCTCTCTGGGTGTCTCCTCTCGCTAAGAGCACCCTCTAGCTACTGAGCCCTGATAGCTGTTTATCTGGTCCAGGTGCCCCTTAGTCAATTAGCTGCCAACCAGCCACCTAGGCAGTTAATTACTTACTGGGCTGAGATGGTGGGCTGAGATGGGCTTGTTCTCCTTAACGAAGCCTATCATGGATAGACTGGGCCCTGATTCCCCTCAAAGGGGCCAGCCACCCTGTATCAATAAGGTGTTAAAATGAGCCCCATAGAAAGCAGTACAAAGTCCTACATGGTCACAAGGGAACCCTGAATCTGAATCGACTTTACACGCACACTTTGCATGACTGTTCCATTTGGAAGCGGTTTATAGAGGGCTAACGAAGGCTAAGTAGATATTTTAATAACTGGTTAATTGGTTGCTGCAGATTGTTATAGAGACCAATAGATCTGTGGGTGGCTTGTGAGCCTGGCCAATAACCACCCATAACCCCAGCTTATAACCACTTTGAATACATGCTGCTGGCCTCTGGGACATGTTTATAACAGATTTTAGTAACCCTGTACAAGCCATCTATTAACAGCCCCTACCTGTGAAGTGAGACCAAATTTCCAGAATTTAACATCTGCATCATAACACCGTCCCCGGTGGGTTCTGGCTCCTCACAGGTTCAAGGCCCTGCCCTGACGCAGCTGCATTGTTACTCGCACCATTTGCTGTGAGTGACCCCTGTGCAGAATGGCAGCACGAGGCACATGCTGCTCCTTCGTCCCCCTCGCCCCATAAGGGCCCTTACGAGGGGCCGGCTCCAGCTCCCAGTGAAGTCAGAGTCTCCTGTGATTTCAATGGGACTTGGATCAGGCCCTGAGTCCTTACCCCAGTGCAGGGAGCAGGACCAGGCCAGCTGGCCTATGTCTGTGCAGATCTTCTGCTCATTCCCCTCCCCACGGCAGGGGGCTACAGTGGGGGATGGACTCCATTCCTCTAGCCCCCCGGGACCCAGGCCAGTGTTCAGGCTAGAGGTGGCCCCACTCACTCTCCAGCACCGTGACCTAAGTTCCCTGTAAGCTGCATGGCCGTGCAGCAGCCTATTAAGCACTGCACAGGCGCTCAGGGCTGCAGCAGGGAGAGATGCCTCTCCCCCAACCCTGGACCTGCTGTGGCAGGGAGAGGTGCCTCTTCACGCCAGCCCCAGCCCAGCCCCGGATCTGCAGCAACCGAGCCCCAACCCAGCCTGGCTTGGACCTGCCGCAGATGGGGAAGAGGCGCCCGGCCCCCCGGCCCCAACCCACCCAACCCAACCCAGCCCCAGAGCTGCCATGGCGGGGAGAGGCACCTCTGCCCCCTCAGCCCAGGTGCTGCTGCTGTGGGGAGAGAGAGCTCTCTCCCTGCTGTAGAATCATAGAATCATAGAATCATAGAATATCAGGGTTGGAAGGGACCCCAGAAGGTCATCTAGTCCAACCCCCTGCTCAAAGCAGGACCAATTCCCAGTTAAATCATCCCAGCCAGGGCTTTGTCAAGCCTGACCTTAAAAACCTCTAAGGAAGGAGATTCTACCACCTCCCTAGGTAACGCATTCCAGTGTTTCACCACCCTCTTAGTGAAAAAGTTTTTCCTAATATCCAATCTAAACCTCCCCCACTGCAACTTGAGACCATTACTCCTCGTTCTGTCATCTGCTACCATTGAGAACAGTCTAGAGCCATCCTCTTTGGAACCCCCTTTCAGGTAGTTGAAAGCAGCTATCAAATCCCCCCTCATTCTTCTCTTCTGCAGGCTAAACAATCCCAGCTCCCTCAGCCTCTCCTCATAAGTCATGTGTTCCAGACCCCTAATCATTTTTGTTGCCCTTCGCTGGACTCTCTCCAATTTATCCACATCCTTCTTGAAGTGTGGGGCCCAAAACTGGACACAGTACTCCAGATGAGGCCTCACCAATGTCGAATAGAGGGGAACGATCACGTCCCTCGATCTGCTGGCTATGCCCCTACTTATACATCCCAAAATGCCATTGGCCTTCTTGGCAACAAGGGCACACTGCTGACTCATATCCAGCTTCTCGTCCACTGTCACCCCTAGGTCCTTTTCCACAGAACTGCTGCCTAGCCATTCGGTCCCTAGTCTGTAGCTGTGCATTGGGTTCTTCCGTCCTAAGTGCAGGACCCTGCACTTATCCTTATTGAACCTCATCAGATTTCTTTTGGCCCAATCCTCCAATTTGTCTAGGTCCTTCTGTATCCTATCCCTCCCCTCCAGCGTATCTACCACTCCTCCCAGTTTAGTATCATCCGCAAATTTGCTGAGAGTGCAATCCACACCATCCTCCAGATCATTTATGAAGATATTGAACAAAACCGGCCCCAGGACCGACCCTTGGGGCACTCCACTTGATACCGGCTGCCAACTAGACATGAAGCCATTGATCACTACCCGTTGAGCCCGACAATCTAGCCAGCTTTCTACCCACCTTATAGTGCATTCATCCAGCCCATACTTCCTTAACTTGCTGACAAGAATACTGTGGGAGACCGTGTCAAAAGCTTTGCTAAAGTCAAGAAACAATACATCCACTGCTTTCCCTTCATCCACAGAACCAGTAATCTCATCATAAAAGGCGATTAGATTAGTCAGGCATGACCTTCCCTTAGTGAATCCATGCTGGCTGTTCCTGATCACTTTCCTCTCATGCAAGTGCTTCAGGATTGATTCTTTGAGGACCTGCTCCATGATTTTTCCAGGGACTGAGGTGAGGCTGACTGGCCTGTAGTTCCCAGGATCCTCCTTCTTTCCTTTTTTAAAGATTGGCACTACATTAGCCTTTTTCCAGTCATCCGGGACTTCCCCGGTTCGCCACGAGTTTTCAAAGATAATGGCCAATGGCTCTGCAATCACAGCCGCCAATTCCTTCAGCACTCTCGGATGCAACTCGTCCGGCCCCATGGACTTGTGCACGTCCAGCTTTTCTAAATAGTCCCTAACCTGTCGTCCCGGGGCAGCCTGCACCCCAAACCCTTCACCCCTGGCCCCACCCCAGAGCCCACATCCCCTGCCGGAGCCCTCTCCCCCCTACAGCTCAACCCTCTGCCCCAGCCCTGAGCCTGCACTCCCAGCTGGAACCCTCATCCCCCCTCCCCTGCGGCATCCCTCTGCCCCACCCCACAGCCCGCACCCCCAGCTAGAGCCCTCGGTCCCTGCACCCAGCCCTCTGCCCCAGCCCTGAGCCCCATCCCACACTCCAAACCCCTCGGCCCCACCCCCACCACATACATTTTGTTCTGTGCACCAGTGTGGAGGTCATGTGTCACACCTCACCTCCACAGTGGCGCACATAATAAAAGTCATTCCGCACAGGGTGAGAAAAATTAGAGGGCACCCTGACTGTGACCCAGCCTGCTTGCTAAGTGACGCTCTTGGCATCCATTGATTGGCCATGGCCCAATCTGCCCAAGGCCGGGCAGGTGCAGGACAGGGGGGCCCTGTTTCCTCGGAGTGACCTTGCACCCGGGCACAGGATATTCCAACACCTGCTCTCGGAGCTGCTAGGCACCTCCCTACCCTGCAGCCTCTGATAAAGGGGAGTATTAAAGGGCCCTGTGTCTCTTGGGGACCATCTGACCAAGATGCTGAGGCTGCTGATCCCCATTCTGCTTGCGGCTGGTGGTAAGAAACGGGCTAGAGTGAAGGCTCTCTCCTCTGCCCCAGCGCCCCTGCACAGAGCACATACTTAAGGAAGACGGCCTGTTATGCCATCTGCAGCCCCAGGGCACACAGAGCTCTCCTTGCTCCTCCTGTGCCTAGCCCGCCGGTCGCCCTCGACCTTGCGGAGGTTGTGCAAGGTGCTGTCAGGGGATTGGGCCCTGGTGCCTGCCTCATTTGTAAATGTGGAGACGGGTTGGCTCAGGAGGGGATGAAACCCTGGGCAGGCCTACATGGGGCAAGGTAACCATCCCATGGAGAGCCTGGGCCAGGGGATTGCCCCTCCACCTCAGGACTGGGGAGTGACTGGGGACTAGGGTGACCAGATGTCCCGATTTTATAGAGACAGTCCCAATTTTTGGGTCTTTTTCTTATAAAGGCTCCTATTACCCCCCACCTCCTGCCTGATTTTTCACATTTGCTGTCTGGTCACCCTACTGGGGATGTCCAGGGTTGGGTTGGAGAGGGTGAGCCGGCATGACCACATGTCTCGCTTCCCCATTGTCCAGCCTCCTCTGCTCAGCAGAAGGGTCTGGTGCCTTTGCCATCTGTGTAATGCACAGTGCTCTCTCCCTCCAGCCCACGGGTGTGGGACACCAGTCTACTCCCCCAACACAAGGGTGGTGAATGGAGAGGATGCTGTGGCTTACAGCTGGCCCTGGCAGGTGAGTGAAATCCACCCCGTTGGATGCGGCGAGAGCCAATCAGCAATGAGGCTCGATCCGATCGCACCGTCTGCACTAGTGCGTGGTGTTAGGGTTCAGAGCAAACTTTTTTTTTCCCACTGAAAAATCCAGATTTGGGTTGGCAGAAGCCTTACCCATGTTTGTGTTGATTTTGATGCATTTGATTGGTCAGAAAAATATTGAAAACATTTTTTGGAGCCCTCCCCAATATTACTTTTTGAAGCTCGATGTTTCGATTTCTCAATTCAAAGTGAATCTTTCAAAAGTACTTCCAGTTTATTAAAAAAAATTAAAACATTTTCAAACACTCAAAAGCAAAATGAAATATTCTGTTTGACCCATCACGGGTACATGGTCCTACCCTGACACGGCTGCATCGTTATCTATTTCTTCTTCAGATGTTTAGGTTTCCTGAAAATCCGAAAAAAAATTCACTTTCGGTCGATAAGAAATTCCCCCCACCCCAAAATTTTGGAGCAGCCAGTGACTAAAAAACTCCATTATTCACCCTGCTGTAATCTCCCCAGGCCTGGGGTTGGGGGGTTAAACCTGCAGCATTGCTCTGACCACACCAAGCTCTTGTGGTGATGGACAGGTGAAGCAAAGGGGGTGGGGTGGGATATTGAATCGGTGCCCAGTTATGGAGCAAAGGAGAGCTAAAGGGACCAGAAACTCCATCTTCTTCATCCCTTCTCCTCACGGCTGTACTGAAGAAGCAAAACTCACCATTGGTTAATGCCCTGCCCTGCAGTCCTTAGGCAACCCCCCACTGACCTTATGGTCTGGGAGAACAAGTCCCTCATCTGATGTGCATGAAATTCTTGCTGCTGTTTTATCTGGATCCCAGCTTGTGCCTATTGAGGGTCCCCCGGTGTGCGTTCCACACCTCCTACTGACAGACTGGGCAGCGCAAGGCCAGGATTGGCACAAGCTTCAGGATACACTTACGGGGCTGGTTTCAGACATAGCTGAGCCCCACCCTCTGAAAATCAGAGCCCTGTCAAGCATCAGCTCACAGCAGCCTGGGAAGGGCACGGTGAATTCCTTGCCTTTGCCTTTCTTAGCTGGATTTCTTCTCTCTGTGAACAGTTGATCACAGCTCTGTGTCTGTGCCCATGTTCCAGCCCATGGCACTGACGGGCAGAGGGAGAAGCAGAAAAGCCCCAAAATTCACTGGGAGGGGCAGCAGCACCTTGGCAGAGTCTTCCCCAAAGAGCCCCCTGAAGCCCCTCTAGTCACTTGACACGAGCAGGGCTCTGCCAGGGGTGGGCACGAGGGAGTGCTAGGTGGGAGCCAGAGACCAGCTGCTCCCCTCAACTCCCAGGGCATTTCTGAGTGACAGTGCGTGTGGGTCAGCCCCTCAGTGCCTGCTGCCCCCTGGTGCTGCACGAGCAGGGAGAGGCTTTGCCCTGGCAGACTGTGTACCATGGTAACTCACACAGCAGCCTCCGCTGCATGTAACCACAGCCCCCAGAGGGCACCCTGGCACCACACCTGGGCCAGGCCAAAGCTGCTACCAGAGCCCTGCTAGCACTCCGATGGGCCATGGTCGTTGGGGTGGGTTCCATGGGATGTTACCCTAAAGCTCCCACTGTTCAGAGCCTCCCCACAGTGGAGCCGGAGAGCCCTGGAGCTCCACAGCACGTCCCCCACTGCCCTGTCTTGTCTCCTGGCAGATCTCCCTGCAGTACCAGCGGGACGGTGCTTTCCACCACACCTGCGGGGGAACCCTCATCGCTCCCACATGGGTCATGACGGCTGCGCACTGCATCTCGTGAGCCTCCTCCTCTTCCGATTGCTTAGAATTTAGGTTTCAGAGTAGCAGCCGTGTTAGTCTGTATTCGCAAAAAGAAAAGGAGGACTTGTGGCACCTTAGAGACTAACCAATTTATTTGAGCATGAGCTTTCGTGAGCTACAGCCCACTTCATCGGATGCATTCAGTGGAGTAGCCAGTACATTGCATGCAGTGAATGCATCCGATGAAGTGAGCTGTAGCTCATGAAAACTTATGCTCAAATAAACTGGCTAGTGTCTAAGGGGCCACAAGTCCTCCTTTTCTTTAGAATTTAGTGCGGCCGACGCACCGTGGCGTCTTGGGGCAGGAGCCACAGGGCCCTGGTCTGCCATGGCTAGTGAGCTGCTCCTTGCCATGAGACCTCCCAGCAGACATGCTCCAGTCCGCGTAATGGGCCCTCCCAGCAGCGGCAGCCAGTTCCAGCGCCTGACCCTGGCCGGCAGTGGAGACCCCCAAGACGGAGAGAACTGAGTGACATGGAGCCTTGTAACTGAGGCGCTCGGCAGCCTGGGCCATGTCCCTCCATCTCTGCCATGGGGGGGACAATCCCAACTGCCCGCCCAGCGTCAGTGTGGTGGCAGCGATGCAATTCAGAGCAGGATGTGGCCCATCAAGGGCTGCATAAGCACTAAGCATTAGCGCTCTGGTTACCAGCACTAGGAGAAGATCACCCAGAAACACCCCGCAGGGACCATGCTCCTACCGCGCCCGCCCCCGTGACTCCACTGCACTCTGCCCTGAGCTCTCCGGCCTGGCTGCAGGAGGTGCGGCACAGAGTCTGCTTCTCCCAGCAGAGGCCGGAGCTGCTTACTGCGAGCACAGGGCTATTAGCTAGCGCTGCTCACCAGTGGGACCCGCGCAGAGGCTGGGCCTGTGGCAGAGTGCTGTCCCCGAGCACGCCCTCATGGCATGGCAAGGCCCTGCAGGCATGGTCCCCTCACAGGCGGAGTTTGGGCAGGCGTGGGAGGGCGCTGCCCCCACTCCCACACAAGCCTCAGGCAGGCAGCCTGAGTGTGCAATGCAATGAGTTCTGCAGAGGAGACAGGAGACTGCTCCCAGCTTGCGCCCCAGAGGCAGGGAGTCAGAATTTTGTTTCTAAACAGAGTGATTAACGGGTGATTAAGATAAGAAAGGGCTGTTAGGAGTTTCCCTAAAGTTAAATGATCTGTTCCAAGCTTAGTGAACTGCAAAAAGTGAGTAGCCTAAATGATAGAAAGTAATTGTAGATTTTTCTACAGTTGTTTCAATTGCTCTATTCAAGAGGTGGTAACAAGTTACTGCTATCTTTCTTTGAGAAGAGAACTGATATTTTAGACAAAGGAAATACAGTAGATCTAATCTACCTGGATGTCAGGAAGGCTTTTGATACAGTTCCACATGAGAAATGATTAGTTAAACTGGAGAAGATGGGGATTAATAAGAGAACTGAAAGGTGGATAAGGAACTTGTTGAAGGGGAGACTGCAACAGGTCCTACTGAAAGGTGAACTGTCAGGCTGGAGGGAGGTTACTAGCGGAGTTCCTCAGGGATCAGTCTTGGATCTGATTAAACATTTTTTATTAATGACCTTGGCACAACAAGTGGGAGTGTCCTAATAAAATTTGAAGATGACACAAAGCAGGGAGGTATAGCCAATATAGAGGAGAACCGGAATACCATACAAGAAGATCTCGATGACCTTGTAAACTGGAGTAATAGACCCATTGTTTCATGTTCTCTGTGTATATAAAATCTCCCCACTGTATTTTCCACTGCATGCATCCGATGCAGTGAGCTGTAGCTCACGAAAGCTTATGCTCAAATAAATTGGTTAGTCTCTAAGGTGCCACAAGTACTCCTGTTCTTTTTGAGAAATGGAATGATATTTAATAGTGCAAAGTGCAAGGTCATGCATTTAGGGCCTAACAACAAGAATTTTTGCTATATGCTGAGGACTTATCAGTTGGAAGTGAAAGAGGAGGAGAAAGAGCTGCACATATTGGCTGATCACAGGATGACTTGAGCCGTCAATGTGATGTGACCATGAAAAATCTAACACAGTCCTAGGATGCATCAGGCGAGGTATTTCCAGTAGAGAGAGGGAAGTGTTAGTATCATTATATAAGGCACTGGTGAGACCTCACCTGGAGTATTGTATGCAGTTCTGGTCTCCCATGTTTAAGAAAGATGAATTCAAACTGAACAGGTGCAGAGAAGGGCTACTAGGATGATCTGAAGAATGGAAAACCTACCTTAGGAGAGGTTTCAGAGGAACAGCCGTGTTAGTCTGTATTCGCAAAAAGAAAAGGAGTACTTGTGGCACCTTAGAGACTAACCAATTTATTTGAGCATGAGCTTTCGTGAGCCACAGCTCACTTCATCAGATGTCAGATGTAAAGAGTTGTCACTTTGGATGGGCTAGCACCAGCAGGAGAGTGAATTTGTGTGGGGGGGTGGAGGGTGAGAAAACCTGGATTTGTGCTGGAAATGGCCCACCTGCTGATCACTTTAGATAAGCTATTACCAGCAGGACAGTGGGGTGGGAGGAGGTATTGTTTCATATTCTCTGTGTGTATATAAAGTCTGCTGCAGTTTCCACGGTACACATCTGATGAAGTGAGCTGTGGCTCACGAAAGCTCATGCTCAAATAAATTGGTTAGTCTCTAAGGTGCCACAAGTACTCCTTTTCTTTTTACCTTAGGAGAGGCACCTCAAGGAGCTTGGCTTGTTTAGCCCAACCAATAGAAGGCTGAGGGAAGCTATGATTGCTCCCTATAAATACATCAGAGGGATAAATACCAGGGAGGGAGAGGAGTTATTTAAGTTAAGCACCAATGTGGACCCCAGAAGAAATGGATATAAACTGGCCATCAAGAAGTTTTGGCTTGAAATTAGACAGAGATCTCTAATCATCAGAGGAGTGAAGTTCTGGAACAGCCTTTCAAGGGGAGCAGTGGGGGCAAAAAACTTAACTGGCTATCAAGACTGAACTTGATAAGTTTATGGAGGGGATGCTATGACAGGACTGCCTACAATGGTGTGTGGCCCATCGGCGACTGCCTGTAGCAAAAATCCCCAATTGCTGGAGATGGAACACTAGATGGGGAGAGCTCTGAGTTACTACAGAGAATTCTTTCCCAGGTATCTGCCTGGTGGGTCTTACCCACATGCTCAAGATCTAACTGATCACCATATTTGGGGTCGGGAAAGAATTTTTCCCTGGGTCAGATTGGCAGAGACCCTGGAGGGTTTTCTTCTTCTGCAGCATGGACCATGGGGCATGGGTTACTTGCAGGTTTAAACTAGTGTAAATGGTGAATTATCTGTAACTTGAAGTCTTTAAACCGTGATTTGAGGAGTTCAGTAACTCAGCCAGCGGCTAGGGGTCTGTTACAGGAGTGGGTGGGTGAGGTTCTGTGGCCTGCGAGGTGCAGGAGGTAGGACTAGATGCTCATGCTGGCCCCTTCTGACTTCAGTAAGTGTATCTGAGTAAGAATAGACATTACCATTTTAAACCCAACCAGTGTCCTTTAAGTGACTTCCCACAAGGTGTCAGAGCATGTCAGTATTAGAGCTGAGTGGGTCTAATATTTATTTAATTTTGTTTCTTGATATAGGAATTAGGTACCGTGTTCCTATCAGATAATTTCTAAGTTATTATCTGCAAAAACGCTAGAGTATTCAGTTGCGTAAGTACCCCCCGGAATCACAGTTAAAGTTGTGCACCCCCCACCCCCCATCTGAAATGGTGCCTCTGTGGGCAGGCACGGAATTGTCCCCTCCATGTATGGCCCCATTGGCCTGACTGGAGCCCCAAATATAGAAGTCAAACTACACCTATGTCAGCCCCTGTTCTGGGTTCCCCGCCCACTCAGAGTCTTTCAGAGACATTCCCCTTCTCCTGGGATGATTCATTTAGTTCATCTGCTTAGTGAGGCTCTGGTCCTGTTAAAAGGCTCCCAGGCCCTCCCTCCAAGAGCACCTCCTTCAGCTGAGCTCTGGGAGCCCCTTAACAGGCCCAAATGCTCATTAACCAGTTAGCTGCTGAGCACCTAATTACTATGGGGGAAGGGGGCTCAAGATAGGTTCAGTCTCTTTAAAGAAGCCCATCATGGGTAGAGTGGCCCTGACTCTCCTTAGAGGGGCCAGTCCCGCCATGACAGTGTCCCTGTGCTGTGTGTCCCCGCATGAGGAGCTGTCTGAGCCCCGAGTCCCGCAGGGCCAGGCCGTGCCAGCTGGGGTGTGTGCTGCTGATCATGATATGGGCTAGGGACCGACACAGGGACTAGGGTGATGTCTCCTGCGTGGTGTGCGGGACTCCAACCCCTCTGAGCCCGAGGGGGCACTGCAGGCTGCCCCCCCCATGCTGCCCCTGCTGCGATCCCCGGGCTGTCTCCTCACAGGCTCTCGGGGGTTTCCTTTCAGTAAATCCCTCACCTACAAGGTAGTGCTGGGGGAGTATGACAGAAGCGTGGCAGAGGGCCCTGAGCAGCACATCCCAGTGAATCATGAGGACATCTTCGTCCACCCTCTCTGGAAGCCCATCTGCGTGGCCTGCGGGTAAGGCAATGCAGGCATGTGCCAGGCTGCAGCTGCCCTCCCTTCTGAGCTGCCTGGGGGCGGCAGGGCTCCCAGGGAGGGCAGCGGCAGGCAGGGAACAGTCTGTTTATAAGAATGGCTGGGGAGGGAAAGACACACACAGAGCTGTTCCCATGTAAGGACCCTGGGCCTCTCACTGGTGCCATGGGCAGCACCCTTCAGGCCAGTGGGTGCTGAGGGGCTGAAAAAGCCAGCAGGGGAATAGTGTGGCTTTATCTGCCATGCTGGCTCCCAGGCCACGGGTTCCCCTCATAGCAGAGCAGGCCCTGGGCAGGCCTGTGACGCGACAGGGCTGGGGTCTACGTCCTGATCAGCACACGCTGCCCTTCCTTTGGGAAGGGACCGGTGAGCAGGGCTGTGGGCTCCCCTGGGCTCTCTTTGCCAAGCTCTGTGCCAGGGACATATTGTCCCCCTCGTGGTGCAAGGGGTGGGTTTTTAGCCCTGGGCAGGGATGTCTTCAATCCATGGAGCAGGAGAACAGCCCCACCCCCCCCAACCCGTGGGGACACCTCAAGCGCAGTCTCCAGGCCTCTCTGGTCAGGCTGCCTGTAAGGGGGGGTCTGTCATGCTGTGAACACCTATCCCACGGAGAACTGGACTGAGCCCCGAGCCAATAACAGCTGCTGCCCTGTGACATCCGTGGCTTCTCGCTCGGCCTGCTGGCAGACGGCTCCGTTGCCAGACCCCGGAGCCATCTGCCCCTCCAGTGAGCTCTGACTCGTTCTCTTGCAGCAACGACATTGCACTGATCAAGCTGTCCCGGAGTGCCGAGCTCAACGACATAGTGCAGCTGGGCTGCCTCCCGCCCGCAGGCGAGGTCCTGCCCAACAACTATCCCTGCTACATCACTGGCTGGGGGCGCCTCTACAGTATGTGCCGGGCTGCTCTGCCCCGGGGAGCTCTCTCGTGGGAAAGCACAAGGGCAGCCACGCTGGGGACGCGGCTTGGAGGGATGCAATTAGTTAATTGTTCCTCTGGCTGGTTTTCTTTCTCACTAGCACTGAGTGGCAGCAGAGCTCCAGCCCCACAGACTGGAGGCCAGTCTCCACAAATGAAGTGCAGCATGGGCAGCTCAGGGTTTCTTCCCCATGCATTGCCCCTTGCCAATGTGCCTCGATCCTGGCCTAGGGGGGCCTCCTCAAGGGCCACCAGGGCAGCTGCTGAGGCTGCCAATTTGTGTCGCCAGAACTAGTTGTTCTGGGACATGGTCACCTTTCCCCTAAGAGCTGGATGGGCACCCGCCCCTCCAGCAAGCAGCCTTCAGACAGCAGTGAGCATTGACTGGAACCCATGTGGGAGGGTGTCAAGCTGGGAAGGAAGGGGTGACAGGTTCCCTAGTTCATCACCAGCTCCTCCAACCAGCCCAGGCTCTCTCTGGTTCTGTGGGAGTGTCAGGAGCAGCAGGAGCCAAACATCACCCAGGGCCTTCTCCTGCAAGGTGCTGAGTGCTCCCAGCTCCCACTGACTTCCATTGGAGCTGAAGGTGATCAACAGCTCCCAGGAGTGCTCAGCACTGCATGGGATAGAGCCCTGAATGTATCAGGAGAGGTGGGACTCGAACCCAGTACTTGGGCTTGGTGTCACTGGGTAAGGGTGCATCTTCTGTTTGCAGCTGGCGGATCCCTCCCTGACAAGCTGCAGCAGGCTCTGCTCCCGGTGGTGGACTATGAGCACTGCACCCAGCCTGACTGGTGGGGCAGCATCGCTATCAGAAAGAGCATGGTCTGCGCTGGCGGGGACATCAGATCAGGCTGCAACGTGAGTACAGGGCTGGAAAGAGAGTGGCGGACAACACTGGTGCAGTGCTGGCTAGCGTGCAAGCAAGTGTGCGCATGTGATCTGTCTGACCAAACTACCGCATCCGATGCACACGCCCACTAGCCCAACGTACAGGGGTGACTCAGCTGTTACCAGGGGGTCACACGCTTTGTCACTGTTGTCAGCAGCACTCACTGCACCCACCAAAGTACAGGAAGGTCGCAGGAGGCAGAAACCCACCTCCACCTAGCCTACACCCAGCCTACACCCAGCTTTGACAGGCTGGCTCCCTTTGGCAGGCAGGTGCCCAGCCTGCTGCCCTTCCCCACAGGCAAAGCCCATTAGACTAGCTGAGCAAGGAACTTTCAGGGAATGATTTATCCATGTTTCTCTGCTCATCAGTTGCAGGGTTGGGAAGTTCTGAACTGTGAGTGTGATTCATAGTAATTCACCATTTCTCCCGGTAATCAGCTGGTGCCTGCAGTTTGGGCTGTAGTTGTCACTTCTGGACACACAGCGGGCGGTTGGCACTGCAAGCACACCACAGATGGACTGTAAAGCTGACCGTGTCTGGTCTCTTGGTGACTTACACGTCAGCCAGTCAGGGAGGAGAAGCCAGAGCAGTGAGGCTGTAACACCAATGCTGTGAGACCTGTTAATGGTACACATGTCAGGCTGGAAATTTGCTTTGGGTGAATAGGAGCATCTGAGTGAAAAGCTCCCTGTTCACCCTGCCCCAGGCGTAGGTAACACTCCTGCTCAGACATTCCTGCACAGCGGATGCAAAAGCCTTGTCTTTGTTCGCCTGATCCTGTGACTAAGAGCAGCAGTGTGGAGAAGGGCTGCGAGGTCAGACTCAGCTGCACTGGAATATTTTTCCTCCTCTCCGCCTGACCATTTCACAGCCAGTGCTGGCTGAGAGAGTTCAAGGCACTGGGTAGGCCTCCCTGCGGTGACAGCCTTGGAGATGGCTCCAGTGACGTGCTGGACTTTGCCCCCAGAGCCTGGTGCACAGCTGTAGCCCAGCAGGCGGTGAGTGAGGGATCGGGGATCTGACACCCTCACTCACGGGGGGCTGGCTCTCTTTCAGGGTGACTCTGGTGGCCCCCTTAACTGCCGAGCCTCTGATGGGAGATGGCAGGTGCATGGCATCGCCAGCTTTGTCTCTTCCCATGGCTGCAACGCCTTAAAGAGACCCACCGTTTTCACCCGCGTCTCTGCCTTTGATGACTGGATTGCAGAGGTGAGACCCCCAGCCATGTTACTGCGCGGGCAGTGGGAGGGAGGTCTTCTGCTGGGGAGCGTCAGGGAGAAATCAAATGACCAGGCAGGGGGTTCTGGGAGGTCACCCACAGTAAATGGACAGGACGGGAGGCCCCAGATGGACAATGTTTGGGGCTGTCTCCATGAACAGAATTTGCACCCTTGAGAGTGGTGTCCTCCTGGGGCTCTGAGCCAAGATCAGTGCCACGGGCCCCATCCAGAGATCACAGCCAGCTGCCCCACACACAGAGCTGAGCAAGCAGGGCCCCTCAGAGCATGTGATATCATCTCTGGTCCCCCTTGCGCCTCACCTCTTCCGGCAGCTGGGAACTCAGACGCAGCTCATGTCACTGCAGAGCAAAATAAGGAACAGCTGAGTCTGGCCTGCAAAGGGGTTTCTGTAAGATCTGGAGCCTGGAAGAGCTGGTCTCAGCACAGTAGATATTGAAGGCAAACTAGCTCGGATGTGCTTCTCCACTGACACATGTGATGACCCTGGAGTCTGCTGGGAGCCGGCATTTTGGGCACATGGCCCAGAGCCATCAGCAGGATGCTCGGTGGCCTGCAGCACCACCCGGCTACAGGGATGGTTTGAGACAGAACATCTGGCTTGGCTGTGAGCTCTGTCCTGCAGCGAGCAGGGACTCAAGGCAGGCAGAGGGAGGTGTTTGGCCTAGCAGCTGAGCATGCATCTGCAAGCTGGAATTGCACGCTATCATCCCAGCTCTGCTGCCCTGTGCTCTGGCTGCGTCACTCACGTTAACCCCTTGGGGCCGGATTTGGATCTCACTGCTCCCAGTGCCAATCGGCGGAGTTCCTCCGGAGTCTGGGAACAGGCTCCCCTTTCAGTTACAGCAGTGAGTGGCGTGACTCTGGATTTACAACCGTGTAACTCAGGGCACAAACTGGCCCAGATGAACTCTACAAGTGTCAAACCGGCATCACTGAGAGCAGGCCTGGGCCTTTGAGGCCTCTGTTTCCCTAACAGGTGATTTGGGGGGCAACCATTTTCCCCTTCCTTGTTGGAGTGCACCGAGAAGGGCAGATTGTGTCAGGCAAGGGCCCGGACCTGGGTAACCTCTGGCACGTGGCGGGGAGTGTGAGCCACGCCCACGTGCTGTGGCAATGGACACCCCCACCCCAAATGGTGGGTCGTAGGAAGGGTCTGGGCCCCCCGCACTCTCACTTCCTCTGGGCG
Source organism: Caretta caretta (assembly GCF_965140235.1). Lineage (NCBI taxonomy): Eukaryota > Metazoa > Chordata > Testudines > Cheloniidae > Caretta > Caretta caretta. The sequence goes on from NC_134223.1 coordinate 1,792,263, forward strand.
GTGGACGAAGCGCCTCCCAGGCACCTGCCGGATGGGGAGCGGCTGCTGACTGGGTGGTCACTTCCCCCTCTGGCCACTTCCTCCGTGTGGCTGCTGCCCCGGGGACATGAGAGCAGGGCCTGGACAGCAGTCACAGCGTGGAGGAAGTGACCAAAGCCAGCGAATGGACAGTCCGCAGCTGGGTAGTGATTTGTGGCCTGGCTGCAGGGGGTTGGTGGGATCTGCAGGACTGGGAGAGCGAGAGCTGGGGAGAGAAAGGGGAGCAGGAAGCTGAAGGGCTGAGAAAGGGAAGGGAGGGGAGAACAGGAGCTGGAGGACTGAGGAGGGGAGGGTGAGCAGGGGCAATGGTGACAAAAAGACAAAATACAGGTGATGGGTTGTCTTAGTAAAAAGTTTGGGAGCTGCTGGCCTAGAGGTGGAGTCTGATGAGCCTGCTCCAGCCTTGGCTAAGGGAAGCAGCTTTTTTAGCTCAGGCACGAGAGGTTGCTGAGTTAGTTACAATCCCAAGGTCCCAGGTTCGAGCCACCCAGGGGCATCACGTTACACATGCAAAGGGCTTCAGAAGCCCCGAGGATATGATTTCTGCTGCAGTTTATTGTGTCCTGACCTGATATACTTTGGTTTGCTTTTCTTTCAGACCATCGCTAATAATGCATGATAAGCTGAAAGAGCCACATCTTGGAGAAACTTTCCTGGGCAGATAATAAAGCAATTGTAGAAATCCCATCATGGGCGTATTTCTTGGGGGGCAGGGGCTTCCCTTTGTTGGGGCTAATGTGGCGCCGATAACCCCAGGGCTCTTTGCAGTTGGGCAGCATGGTGGCAGGAAGATTGTGTAAAATGAGGAATTCTTTCTTCAGGGATTTCATGCTATACTCTGGCATTCCTGTAGCTTTGAAACAGTTCTTCGAAACCCTTCACATATACCTAGTGGGTCCAATTCTGCTCTGCATTGCATGCTGGGTTGTCACTGACCCCCAGGCTGGGCAGGTGTAGAAGACAACTACTGGTGTGACTGAGCAGAGGAGTCCAGCTTGGGTGTGTTTCATACCCACACTGAACTTATATCAGTGCCACATAGGTCAGAATTTTCCAAAGAACTCAGCGGATGGGGGCCTGGTGGATGCTGAGCTCTTAAAAAAATCTCGCCTTCTATGAGAGACAAGCGAAGATCAGGCCCTACCCTACGACGTATCCCACTGTCAAAAGCACTGTCTAGAGCGAGAGGCCAGACACATGCGGGGCGTGGAACATGAGGGGGGCAGCTGAGCTGCTGCAGAAGAGCCCCGATCTCTTACGCAGAACTTTGAACCAGATTTTATTTTATCAGTGTCGTTTTGCCTGGTCTCATATTATTGGTCTCAGTCTCTAGAGCAGACCTGCACAACGTACGGCCCCCAGGGCGCATGTGGCCCGTGTGGGCTCACTGTGCGGCCTGTGGGGGGTGAGAAGGCGAGTCGGCGGGAGTGGGGGGATGATGAGACGAGCGGGCTGGCAGTGGGGGGGGGGGCGCAGGTGAGCCAGCGACGGGGGTGGGGCTGAGGAGGTGAGCGGGCTGCGGGGGGGCGAGTAGGCGAGCTGGGGGTGGTGGGGGGATGACGAGGCAAACGGGTAGGCAGTGGCAGCGAGGCTTTATACTTGGGGGGAAGGGGGAGGAGGCAAGCTGCAAGTTGGTGGCTGGAGGGGGATATCCATTTTCAGTATTTTAATTTTTGGTACTGCATTGATTGACTGCTGTGTGCATTAATATAGTGACCCCCTGGGTCTTTGAATGAGGCTTTATACTTGGGAGGGGGGCTGAGGAGGTGAGAGGCAAGTTGGTGGCTGGAGGGGGGCAAATCTCCCAGATTCAAAATCTATTGGTCCTTTTTGCTGCTTTTCTCTGGGCTAGGGGTCGTCCCAATGCTGCAAAGAGGGTGTTCCCAAAGGAAGATGCTTGCTTCTAACCCCCAAGGCCATCAGTATGTCTGCTCTTCTCTAGTCAGCCCACTTGATTGTCCTTGGTCTGGCTCCCATCCCCTCTCCAAGGGTTGCAGCTGTCTGGAGGTACCTCCCTTCCATGCCTTCCTCATTCAACAGGGCCATTGATTACAAAGTGGAGGGGAAGATCTTATTCTACTTCTAGCAAAAAGACATTTTTCTTTTACCTTAATTATACTACCTTAGAGGCCTGCTATAACATATTACTCAGTTTCAATACAAAGTCAAATAAAAGTTATACAAACATGCATAATGCAGAGATTTATTTACAACTGCATTGATTGACTGCTGTGTGCAGTAATATAGTGACCCCTGGGGGGTGAAGAGGGGTGGGGCCAAGCGGGGTGGGGGTGGGTCCTATATTACTGCTGCGATCAGGTCACCCTACACGTGCTGTTTCTTTCCCCCTCTACAGACTTCCACACACCATCAGTGCCTTGCTAGTGTGCCATGAGATCTCTCTTCTCTTTGTGTGTGACTGTTTCCCTTGTGTGAATTTATTCAACAAAATCTTGAGCTTCATAATGGATACCATGAGTGAGAAGAAAAAGAGAATCAGAGCAGAGTTTTCAACACTGAATGGAGGAGTAAATACTTATGCACTGTTTCCAAAGACAAACACTGTGCCTCACGTGTCATGAAACGTTAGCCCTTCCGAAAGAACACAACCTTCAGTAGCACTTTGGGATGTTTGGGTTTCAATCTCGCCAAACTGATCCCCCATGAAAAAATAATTAAAGCAGCCAGTTTAGCAAAAAAACCTTATTAGAGACCAGCAAATTTTCAAGAACGTGAGCACCGAGAACGATACGGTTACTGAAGTAAGCTTTCAAATTTTCTAAGGAATTGCTGCTGCTGGGAAATGCTTCACAGAAGGTGAGCTTTTAAAAAACTGTACGTTGATTGCTGGATCTGAGTTATGTCCAGAAAAGAGGGGAATATTTGAGAATGTCAGTCTATCACGCATGACTGTACAGAGAAGAATGGTAGAAATGTCAGCTAATCTAAGTGATCAGTTAGAGTCAGCAAATTTGCGGATGATACTAAACTGGGAGGAGTGGTAGATACGCTGGAGGGCAGGGATAGGATACAGAGGGACCTAGACAAATTGGAGGATTGGACCAAAAGAAATCTGATGAGGTTCAATAAGGATAAGTGCAGGGTCCTGCACTTAGGACGGAAGAACCCAATGCACCGCTACAGACTAGGGACCGAATGGCTAGGCAGCAGTTCTGCAGAAAAGGACCTAGGGGTGACAGTGGACGAGAAGCTGGATATGAGTCAGCAGTGTGCTCTTGTTGCCAAGAAGGCCAATGGCATTTTGGGATGTATAAGTAGGGACATTGCCAGCAGATCAAGGGACGTGATCTTTCCCCTCTATTCGACATTGGTGAGGCCTCATCTGGAGTACTGTGTCCAGTTTTGGGCCCCACACTACAAGAAGGATATGGATAAATTGGAGAGAGTCCAGCGAAGGGCAACAAAAATGTTTAGGGGTCTGGAACACATGACTTATGAGGAAAGGCTGAGGGAACTGGGATTGTTTAGTCTGCAGAAGAGAAGAATGAGGGGGGATTTGATAGCTGCTTTCAACTACCTGAGAGGTGGTTCCAGAGAGGATGGTTCTAGACTATTCTCAGTGGTAGAAGAGGACAGGACAAAGAGTAATGGTCTCAAGTTGCAGTGGGGGAGGTTTAGGTTGGATATGAGGAAAAACTTTTTCACTAGGAGGGTGGTGAAACACTGGAATGCGTTACCTAGGGAGGTGGTAGAATCTCCTTCCTTAGAAGTTTTTAAGGTCAGGCTTGACAAAGCCCAGGCTGGGATGATTTAATTGGGGATTGTTCCTGTTTTGAGCAGGGGGTTGGACTAGATGACGACCTGAGGTCCCTTCCAACCCTGGTATTCTATGATTCTGTGAAACAGTGAGGTGGCAAAATTTGCAGATACAAAATTACTCAAGATAGTTTAAATCTAAAGCAGACTGTGAAGATTTACAAGGGGATTTCACAAAACAGAGATCTCTCAAAAAGACTCTAGAATCACAGAATCATAGAATATCAGGGTTGGAAGGGACCTCAGGAGGTCATCTAGTCCAACCCCCTGCTCAAAGCAGGACCAACCCCCAATTAAATCATCCCAGCCAGGGCTTTGTCAAGCCTGACCTTAAAAACTTCTAAGGAAGGAGATTCTACCACCTCCCTAGGTAACGCATTCCAGTGTTTCACCACCCTCCTAGTGAAAAAGTTTTTCCTCATATCCAACCTAAACCTCCCCCACTGCAACTTGAGACCATTACTCTTTGTCCTGTCCTCTTCTACCACTGAGAATAGTCTAGAACCATCCTCTCTGGAACCACCTCTCAGGTAGTTGAAAGCAGCTATCAAATCCCCCCTCATTCTTTTCTTCTGCAGACTAAACAATCCCAGTTCCCTCAGCCTTTCCTCATAAGTCATGTGTTCCAGACCCCTAATCATTTTTGTTGCCCTTCGCTGGACTCTTTCCAATTTATCCACATCCTTCTTGTAGTGTGGGGCCCAAAACTGGACACAGTACTCCAGATGAGGCCTCACCAATGTTGAATAGAGGGGAACGATCACGTCCCTCGATCTGCTCGCTATGCCCCTACTTATACAGCCCAAAATGCCATTGGCCTTCTTGGCAACAAGGGCACACTGCTGACTCATATCCAGCTTCTAGTCCACTGTCACCCCTAGGTCCTTTTCTGCAGAACTGCTGCCTAGCCATTCGGTCCCTAGTCTGTAGCAGTGCATTGGGTTCTTCCGTCCTAAGTGCAGGACCCTGCACTTATCCTTATTGAACCTCATCAGATTTCTTTTGGCCCAATCCTCCAATTTGTCTAGGTCCCTCTGTATCCTATCCCTGCCCTCCAGCGTATCTACCACTCCCCCTAGTTTAGTATCATCTGCAAATTTACCCCTTTTCCAGATAATTTATGAATATTGTTTTCTTCCACAAGTCCTCACTCTGCATTTGTTAGCAACAAGTCAGAGACCGTTTATTATGAGCAATTGCAAGGGAAGATTGCGGTCGGACAGGGGGTCCCCTGACCTTAAGCAGATCTTCCCCCTACAAGCAGTGTAAGGCAAGTATTTATACTTTCCCTAAAGTAGTCCAATTAAAGGGTATTTGGAACCTAAGGGTTGACCATAAGACTCGGTCTGCTGGCCAATAGATAATATAGCTTCCTGCAGCAGTGGTAAGATTAAAAATGTAAGCTCTTAACATATACACAACTGTCATTAGCCTGAAAGATTGGGTGCCCTGCCAGGGTTGTTCCTAGTCCCATGCCTTCCCAACAAACGTTGTCATGAACCGTGACAACCTCTCCTTGTTTCAACTTTCATACACACTGAAGCTGCGGTGGTTCCAGAGGCCAGAGTGTCCATTGGTTTCCTATCCCTATCCAAATATCTGGTGTTATTCCAGGAACACTGACTATAAATCGGCTAGGCTCACCAGGTGGTTTAATTTCCCCAATCCCACATGCATCCTCCCCCCGGACCCAGCAGGATTCAGTATGTGGGAGCCCACACCCCTCCGACCGGGCAGTATGCTTGGAAGGAGCACTGCGAATGTCTGCATTTCCACCCTGAAACCCTCCAAGTATGTCTCCAAGGCCACAATGCAGATAGCACCCCTGAAGCATTAGTAAGGGCAGGAGCCCAAGTCTGATGCTCAAGATCACTCTGAATGACCAGCTCATGGTCATTCAGGATTTCCTGAATCTCTGAACAGGCTAAATCCCACTGCAATACCTTTCCTGTCTCAGTGATGTTTAATACCATCCTTGTCATTAGTTCCTGGGTTATTGAGCTGAGGGTGGAGAGAACATGCAATTCACTGATTCCAGCCTGTACCTGGGTTAACTGAGCTCCAGTAATAAGTCCTGTGGCTTTCTCCAGCTGCCCTCGTTTTCCTCATGTTGTTGGCCCTTGTAAATATTCCAGATCGCTGCTGCGCTATTGGCACCATCCCACAGGCGTTCGTCCAAGTCCCTTTTCTGTCTAGAGAAGACCCAGGCCCTTTGCTCTGCTAACCCAATGGCAGCCCCCTTGGAGCACTTTGGGTATAAAGAGGTAACCTGAAAACTGGATAAGGGCAGTGTAAATTTTACAATCCCTAGCATAGCATTAACTAGTGTTGTCATAAATATAAAGGGAATGGTAAACCCCTTTAAAATCCCTCCTGGCCAGAGTAAAACTCCTCTCACCTGTAAAGGGTTAAGAAGCTAAAGGTAACCTCACTGGCACCTGACCAAAATGACCAATGAGGAGACAAGTTTCAGAGTAGCAGCCGTGTTAGTCTGTATTCGCAAAAAGAAAAGGAGGACTTGTGGCACCTTAGAGACTAACCAATTTATTTGAGCATGAGCTTTCGTGAGCTACAGCTCACTTCATCGGATGCTGTAGCTCACAAAGCTTATGCTCAAATAAATTGGTTTGTCTCTAAGGTGCCACAAGTCCTCCTTTTCTTAATGAGGAGACAAGATACTTTCAAAAGCTGGGAGGAGGGAGAGAAACAAAGGGTCTGTGTGTCTGTCTATATGCTGTTTCTGCCAGGGATAGATCAGGAATGGAGTCTTAGAACTTTTAGTAAGTAATCTAGCTAGGTACGTGTTAGATTATGATTTCTTTAAATGGCTGAGAAAAGAACTGTGCTGAACAGAATAACTATGTCTGTCTATCTTTTTTGTAACTTAAGGTTTTGCCTAGAGGGGTTCTCTATGTTTTGAATCTAATTACCCTGTAAGGTATCTACCATCCTGATTTTACAGAGGTGATTTCTTTACTTCTATTTCTATTAAAAGTCTTCTTGTAAGAAAACTGAATGTTTTTTCATTGTTCTCAGATCCAAGGGTCTGGGTCTGTGGTCACCTCTGCAAATTGGTGAGGCTTTATATCCAGCATTTCCCAGGAAAGGGGGGGTGCAAGTGTTGGGAGGATTGTTCATTGTTCTTAAGATCCAAGGGTCTGGGGCTGTAGTCACCTAGGCAAATTGGTGAGGCTTTTTACCAAACCTTGTCCAGGACGTGGGGTGCAAGGTTTTGGGAAGTTTTTTCGGGGGAAAGACGTTTCCAAACAGCTCTTCCCCAGTAACCAGTATTTGTCTGGTGGTGGTAGCGGCCAATCCAAGGACAAAGGGTGGAATATTTTGTACCTTGGGGAAGTTTTGACCTAAGCTGGTAAAGATAAGCTTAGGAGGTTTTTCATGCAGGTCCCCACATCTGTACCCTAGCATTCAGAGTGGGGAAGGAACCTTGACAAGTGTCCATCAATATCCTGGCACATCTCTCTTTGTTACAGTGTCCTACCACATCTGTTGGTTAACAATTCTCATATAACTCTGGGAAGCATCAATGTTAAGGGCAAAGGAAGGAGAATATTGCAATATGGTGCAGGTTAAGTTATTGGTTAATAGGATTAATTCACTACAGGTAAAATTTGTTAGTGGAGCACACTTTGCATATAAGTTTGATTTACTAATTAGCTAACCAGATAACAGTAAGGACACCTTCCTTCCAACATTTTGCAGGCTCTGGGAATGGCCATCATGTCAACCCCACTAATCTCAATGTTGGCTTCTTGAGACTCATTTGTAGTAATATCATACACTATCTCTACTGACCCATCTGTTTTCCACTTAATCAATGCTTGTATGAGATTCTGAACCTTAGAATAAATTTTCCAAACAATATTTAAATCACTAAGGTGTGAAGGCCTTGGCCATTGGGTGTCATCAGAAGATATGGTATTGTTGATATTTGGGTAAGTTACAGGGGGTAATAGTGGTGGTGGGGAGGAGCTGGTGGGGGCAGTGTTCATGGCAGCAAGGTGCCTTTGGTATTCATCATCCAGAAGCCAATTAGGGAGGGCAGTGCATTCTGATGGTACTTGTCCATAAGCATAGAGCCCAGCCCCTGGAAGAAACCCAAACCACCACTCAACCCCACATTCCCAAGAACGGTCCCTGCAAGTCCCTCTGCCAATATACAATACTCCATTTCCTCCACCAGGGCCAACTCTTATGTTTTTTGTAGTCAGGAACTCCTGGACTTTGATGGTTTTGGTGGAGTGAGTGTTCCTTCTTTTTTCTTGGAGTAGTTGTGGTGCAGGATCATGCAGAAGAGAGGTCACCAGCATGTCACGCTGTAGTGGTTTGGTTCCTTTAACAGATGCTGGATATATGGTGGCTCTGTTAGTGAACAAGGGAGATGTTACTAGCACTTCACCTTGTCTTTGTTTCCTGCTGTCCAGGAGGAAGGAAAGTACCAGAAGGAGAGAGGCTGATCAGCAGTTGGAGTAGAATCATCTCGAGGCGGTGGGGCCCTTTTGCAGGGAGAAGCATGGGTCCAGGCAGTCAGTCCTTGGCACTTCACGGTGGTGTTGGTAGTCAACAGAACTTGATAAGGGCCTTTCCAGCGTGGGGTTAGAGTGGTACTTCATTGATGGACCTTTATGTAGACCCAGTCTCCTGGTTCCAATGAATGACAGGGTTGCTCAGGATCCTTAGGTAATGCTTTTCTCACCTGTGAATAAAGATACCTAACACATTTCATTAATGCCTGGCAGTAATTAAGCATTGTATCATCCATCAAATGAATGTCCATCTGGGTGAGGGCCAGAGGAGGCACTGCTGGAAGTCATATCAGGTGCCCTGTCAGGATTTCAGATCCAGTCTTTTGGTTAGGGGTGGCCCTCATGCTCATTAATGCTAATGGAAGGGCATCTGGCCATTTTAAGTTTCTGCACAGATCTTGGCCAGTCAGTTTTTCAGAATCCCATTCTGATGTTCTACTGTCCCAGCAGACTGTGGGTGGTAGGGACAGTGGAGGTTGTTTTGGATCTGCAAGGCTACACAGCTCTTTTACGATCTGTCCAGTAAAATGAGTTCCATGATCACTGTTGATACCAACGGGTAGGCCAAATTGTGGTACAAAAATCCTTAAGTAAAATTTTCCACAGCAGACTTGGTATCTGCCCTCCTACAAGGGAAGGCTTCAACCCAGCTCGAAAAAACATCAGCTAATACTAGGACATACAACATTTAGACATTTGGATAAAATCAATCTGAATATTTACCAAAAGGTCCCCAAGGACCTTTCTAGCTTTGACTGCTTTTCCAACATTATGTTGCTGGCAGATTGCACACTGTTGACAGTAATGTTGGGCTTTGACAGGAGAAAAATGTGGTGCATACCAGTCTTGTTTAACTGCAGCCATCATCCCCCCCTTTGCTCATGTGTGCCATCCCAGGGCAAGAGCACCTTAGGCACAAGCAGGCAGCCATCTGGGGAGCACTATAGGTGATGAGGATGCAAAGTGCACCCAGCAAACACTCCAAGAACATTTTTTGGCTTTTGGTGCCATGTCCTGGATCTTGGCAAGGTCCACAAGGGAGGCCAGCGGAGGTTGCTCAATCATGGCAAGAGTGTATGTAACCTGAGGAGCAGAAAGGGCTGCTTTGGCTCATTCAGCAGCCAAAACCGCATTTCCACATGTAACATCATGAGGGGTTTGGTGAGCAATACATTTTACAACAGCAACAGCTTTGGGCAACAGAAGGGCATCCAAAAGAGCAGACACATATGTGCCATTTTTAATAGGTGAACAAGAGGATTTAAGGAAGCCTCTGTGTTTCCACAGTTGACCATAGTCATGTACTACTTCAAAAGTGTAGTGGGAATCAGTATAAATAGTAAAAGCTTGATCCTGTGCCAAAATACAAGCTTTGGTCAAGGCAACGAGTTTGGCAACCTGGGCTGAAAATACAGAGGGAAGGAGGGCAGTTTCAAAGAGCATACAGCATAGCCAGCAACCAGAGTTCCCTCAGACTTTTGCAAACATGAGCCATCTACAAAATAAATGAGGTCAGGGTTCTGTAAAGGCACATCTGTGTGGTCTTCCCTTGGAAGGGTAAGGATAGAAGTCACAGATGCACAATCATGGGGCTCTGTCCTCTGGCCCAGGGAATAAGGAAGCAGGATTTGAAATGGGACAGTGAGTCAAGGTAATACGAGACAAAGATAGCAGCACAAGTTCATATTTGGTGAGGTGAGATGTTGGTGAGATAGATGCTGAGTCGTAGATTTTAAGAGAAGAGCAGCCACAGCGAAGGGTGACCCTAGGACTATGGGTTCAGACAACTGCACAGACAGAGTAGCTGCTGCTACAGCCTGTAAACAAGGAGGAAACCCAGCTGCCAGTGTCCAGGGCAGCGCTATAATAAGCAAGTCGGCGGTGTTTATCTCTGGGTTTGCCTTAGCTGTGTTAACACAAATCCATTGTGCTTGTGGTAGAAAAGAACAAATGGTTTGTGTACTCAGGAAGTCCAAGTGCTGGGGCACTAGAAAGGGCTGGTTTAATGTCCACAAAAGCTTGTTCAGTCTCCTGGGACCACAGAAATGGCTCAGGAGTGTCTGTCTTACTCCGATTTTGCAATGGCTTAATTATTGTTGCATAACCCAAAATCCACTGTCTGCAGTACCCAGTCTTGCCAAGGAAGGTTTGCATTTGAGAGATAGAGACAGGCCTGGGCATTTTTAAGATGGCTGTATTGCGGGGATCTGACAAATGATGGTTACCAGATGAAATATCATGACCAAGGTAATGGACTCTTAGTTGGCACAACTGGAGCTTTTCCTGAGATGCCTTGTGACCCTTGCAGCAAGAGCAGTCAAAAGAACTAAAGTATCAGCTCTACAGGATTCAGAGGAAGGGGATGACAACAAAAGATTATTCGTGTATTGTACGAGTATGGGTTTTCCTGGGAAAACCATGTCATCCAGATCCTTCTTCAGGATCTGGGAAAACAGGGATGGAGAGTCTGTATATCCTTGGGGTAAGTGGGTCCAGGTATATTGGAGCCCTCTACAGGTGAAGGCAAACAAATATTGGCTCTCAGGATGAATAGAAACTGAAAAGAAGGCTGAACAAAGGTCTACAACAGTAAAATAAAGGAAAAGGAGGACTTGTGGCACCTTAGAGACTAACCAAATTATTGGAGCATAAGGTTTCGTGAGCTACAGACTAACACGGCTGCTACTCTGAAACAGTAAAATAAGTGGCTGTAGGGGGAATACAAGAAAGTATGGTAGCCAGGTTTGGGACCACTGGAAAAGACAGCAAGACAACAGCATTAACTGCACAGAGATCCTGAACAAAGCGATAGGTGTTCTTTCCTGTTTTCTTTACGGGGAAACTAGGTGTGTTACAAAAACTGGTAGTAGGGATAATACCTTGCTGTAACAAAGAATCTATCACGGGAGCTATTCCTTCTTCCGCTTCAGGACGTAGTGGATATTGTGGTACCCTTGGAAGTGGTTTGAAAAGGTCAACAAGAATTTTAATTGGTTTGGCTGTTTGAATCTGCCCTTACTTCATTTGCATGCTGAGACCAAAGATAAGAGGGTACTTGTGACAACAACTTAAGATCATTGCTGAGAGCTGCACTTGATTGGGCTGGCTCCTTTGTTTGAAGGATGGCCAGCACTAGGTTGGTATTCTCATCAGGGACTTCTAAGAACACACCATCTGGCGTGCAATAGATAGTGCAGCCCAATTTGCACAAAAGATCTCCTGCCAGAAAGTTAACAGGAGAGGATGGGCTGAGTAAAAAGGCATGTTGATCTGAAATGGGTCCCAAGGAAACAGAAAGGGATTTAGTAATAGGATGGGGCACAGGCTGGTTTGAAACACTGATGGCATTAATGGACATAGATGACAAGGGAACAGAGGGAAACTCAAAGGACTGTAAAGCTGATCTGCTAGCACCAGTATCTACAAGACAAGCCACAGGTTGTCCTTCAATTTCACATATGGGCCTTTTTGATTAAGAGGAATTAAAGGATGCATGATGCAGTTATGTTCCCTCAGGCTGTCCTAATAGGAATTATTTTGTGGAGAAAAAGCAGGCGGATCAGGGTTTGGGAATTGGGGTGGGGGGGATTTGAGGAGGTCGGTTTGGGCATTCATTTTTCCATTGCCCCTCCTGGCCACTGTAATGGGGGAAGGGATAAGCTCAGTGGTTTGAACATTGGCCTGCTAAACCCAGGGTTGTGAGTTCAATCGTTGAGGAGGCCATTTAGGGATCTGGGGCAAAAATTGGGGATCAGTCCTGCTTTGAGCAGGGGTTGGACTAGATGACTTCCTGAGGTCCCTTCCAACCCTGAGATTCTATGATTCTATATTGTTCCCTGTCAAGTCAGGGCATGAGGGACCTCTCCCTCGACTTTGTCCTCTCCCACCCCTCGTTACCCCACTGCCTCTATGTTGATAAGGCTGCCACTGCACGGCCAGTAGTTTGTTTCAGAACTTTCTTTCTTCTGCTCTATGCAAGCTATATGATGGTTGGCACCTGTCACCAGTTCAGAAAGGGTCTTAGTTTGCCAGCCAATGCAGATCAACTTTAACTGCTGTTGAACCTTTGGCAAGAGTCCTTGAACAAAAGCAGCTCCCACTGCCTCTCTGGCATTGTTAGCTGGCTGGGCAATCCCCAAATATTGTTCAAGCACTTGTCAGTTTATCTAAATTGGCAGAGGACTCACCTTTGTTCTGTTTACAGTTGTTGATCTTTGTCCAATCCATTTTCCTAGGGCAAATTTCTGGACTGCTGATCACAAAGGGATTCCTAGCCTGAGCCAGGGCATCTCCAATTCTGGGGTCAGCATTAGAATCATAGAATATCAGTGTTGGAAGGGACCTCAGGAGGTCATCTAGCCCAACCCCCTGCTCAAAGCAAGACCGATCCCCAATTTTTGCCCCAGATCCCTAAATGGCCCCCTCAAGGATTGAACTCACAAACCTGGGTTTAGCAGGCCAATGCTCAAACCACTGAGCTATCCCTCCCCCCCACATTGGACCACTGGGCCTGAATGAGTAGCCATTGTTGAACTTCAGATGGCAGAACTACTCACAAGAGTTGGTTAACATCTGCCTATGATGGATTGTAACACTGAATCACTGTCTGGAGTTCCTCTAAATTTTTCCGGTTCCTCTATTAGGAAATTCCTTAACTAAATTTCTAAGGTCCCCCAGTCTCCAGGGGGCATGTACTGTAACCAAGTGATCTCCTTCACCAGGCAATTGCCTTAAGGGGGCCTGGATCACTACTGACTGGTCTTGTCGGCTCCTAGTGTGTTTGGAGACTAGGCTGCAAGTATCAGAGCTGAGCAAGATGTTGGATAGATCAGGAACAGCCCTCAGCTGCTGATGTGGGTGAGGCGGCGGAGGGGGAGTTTCTTCTCCGGAATGAATGGCCTGTGTAGCTGATACGTGGTGTGATGATGGTGCTACTGTTTGGAAGCCCTCAGAAGGCATAGTCAGCCCCGAAGTGCTGGGGGGGCCGGGGAGGAGCAGATGGCAGCGGCTGCTGCCTGTGTCCCTGCCGGAGGCACAGCCCTCTGAGAAGCACTGTTGAAAACATCCACAATGTCCTCAGCTATCTCCTCCTCACTCAGTCTTTACTAATTGGGGATATAAAGGAGCTGAGGGGGTTGATGAGGTAGTTTGGGTAGGCGGACAGCAGGATGCTTTGCATTTAGTTTTTAAATCCTGCACTTGAGTTAACTTTTCCTGGGAGTCCTTTAGACTCCACACTCTAGATTCATGGAGTCTTTGTGGCTTCCTCCTACCAATAGACAAATTATTCCCACTGTATGTCAGGGATTTGGTGATTCAAGAGCTCCTCTGAGATGTATGATCTTATTGAAATCAAAGGTATCTTCTAGCGGAAACTGTTTAGATGGATTATCACACGTGTAAAAATCCCAGTTATTTAGATACTTACAAGTCCTAGGACCATAACGCATGCACATGTAGTACCTGGGGTGCCTTTTGGCGGTGTGGGAATATTCTTAGACTGATACTACCCATTTTTCAGGCACTCAGGGAAAGTTCGCTGGGCCACAAGGTTCGGCTGTTTTCCCTTGCTTTCAGAACTCCTGAATGGGGTAGTCCTGGGGTGGCTGAAGTCAACTTAAGTCCCAGACTTGGTCAGTGAATAAGGGAAGACTTTTGCTCTCTTGCACTCCAGGGAAAGAGAGTCTACTGGGTTACGGGGTTCCACCGTTCAGTGGCTTGAGTCCCAGACCTGGTCAGCAGACTTGTCAAGGGAAATCTTCCGCTGGGTCAGACAGTTTGGCTGACTCTCCTTGCTTTCAGAACTCCCGCATGGGGTAGTTCTGGGGCAGTCTTGGGGCAGCTGGAGTCAGCTTAAGTCTTTAGACCTGGTCAGTGGCATTCACTCCTCACTCAGGTTTATTCATTCCCCCCATACCTGGATGCATCTCATTTAACCAGAACCTTAATGCCTTATTTCTGGATTTATCACAACCTTTTCCTTATGTGAGGCAGCAGTCCCCTCAGCACTGATATGCAGCTGCAACTTGTCCCTTATTTGAAGCGGCAATCTGACCTTGTTGCAAAAAAAAACAACACCACCACACACACCAATAAGTTCGCATGGTGTGAGCCCAAGAGGGACAGATGGCCCAACGGGCAGTCCTCCTCGAACCCCATTAGAGATTTCAAAAGGTCTCTTACCTCTTGTTTGGTGCCTTAGGGTTCAAAGGGGAACGGTCCGTAGTGATCGCTGCTGTCTCAGCTGGGTGTTGCCATCCAAGTCACGGCACCAAATTGTGGAAGAAAAGTCCTCACTCTGCATTTGTTAGCAACAAGTCAGAGACTGTTTATTATGAGCAATTGCAAGAGAAGACTGGTCAGAAAGGGGGTCCCCTGACCTTAGGTAGATCTTCCCCCTACAAGCAGGGTGAGTCAGGTATTTATACTTTCCTATTACATACATCAATGGCTAACAGTTATCCTTTGTTTATGCAAATTCCCTCCAGCCACTACCTTATCTCAAGGTTTCTGATTAAGTGAGCATTCCATCTTTAAAAACTAAAAGCAAGGCGAAAACAGTATCTCTTACAACTCTTACATTATTATGGTAAGGGTTAGGGTTTCCTTTCACACTATCCTTAAATTGTCTAAGACATCTATTCCCAGATCCTCCTTTTTCTGCTTCCACAATATTGAACAGCACTGGTTCCAGTACAGACCCCTATTTAATTCTCTCCATTCTGAGAATGGAGCATTCATTCTCCTACCCTTTCCAGTTACCAATCCATGAGAGGACTTTCCCTCTTATCCCGTGGCAGCTTACTTTGCATAAGAGCCTTTGGTGAGGGACCTTGTCAAAGGCTTTCTGAAAGTCTAAGTACACTATATCCACTGGATCCCCTTGTCCACATGCTTCTTGACACCCTCAAAGAATTCTAGTAGATTGGTGAGGCATGATTTCCCTTTACAAAAAACCATGTTGACTCTTCCCCCAATAAATCTTGTTAATCTATAATTCTGTTCTTTACTATAGTTTCAACCAATTTGCCTGGTACTGAAGTTAGGTTTACTGGCCTGTAATTGCTGGGGTCACCTCTGAAGCCTTCTTTAAAAAAAATGTGGTGACATTAGCTATGCTCCAGTCATCGGGTACAGAGGCTGATTTAAATGATAGGTTACATTCCAGTTAGTTCTGCAAGTTCATATTTGAGTTCCTTAAGAACTCTTGGTGAATCCCATCTGGTCCTGGAGACTTATTACTGTTTAATTTATCAATTTGTTTCAAAACCTCCAATGACACCTCCACCTGGGACAGTTCCTCAAGAAGAAGGATGTGGTAAAATTGGAAAACATCCCACAGAGGGCAACAAAAAGGATTAAGGGACTGGAACACATGACTTATGAGGAGAGGCTGAGGGAACTGGGATTGTTTAGTCTGCAGAAGAGAAGAATAAGGGGGGATTTGATAGCTGCTTTCAACTACCTGAAGGGGGGTTTCAAAGAGGATGGATCTAAATTGTTAGTGGTAGCAGATGACAGAATGAAGAGTAACGGTCTCAAGTTGCAGTGGGGGAGGTTTAGGTTGGATATTAGGAAAAATCTTTTCACTGGGAGGGTGGTGAAGCACTGGAATGCGTTACCTAGAGAGGTGGTGGAATCTCCTTCCTTTGAAGTTTAAGGTCAGGCTTGACAAAGCCCTGGCTGGGATGATTTAGTTGGGGATTGGTCCTGCTTTGAGCAGGGGGTTGGACTAGATGACCTCCTGAGGTCCCTTCCAACCCTGATGTTCTTTGATTCTATGATTTGTCACTTAAAAAGGAATGGCTCAGGTTTGGGAATCTCTCATTCCTCAGCCATGAAGACTGATGCAAAGAATTTAGTTTCTCTGCAATGGCCTTATCGTCCTTGAGTGCTCCTTTAGCATCTGATCATCCAGTGGCCCCACTGGTTGCTTAGCAGGCTTCCTGCTTCTGTTGTACTTAAACATGTTTTTATTAGTTTGACTCTTTAGCTAGTTGCTCTTCAAATTCTTTTTGGCCTGCCTAATTATACTTTTACACTTGACTTGCCAGAGTTTATGCTCCTTTCTATTTTCCTCAGTAGGATGTAACTTCCAATTTTTAAAGGATGCCTTTTTGCCTGTAACTTTTTACTTTGTTTAGCCATGGTGGCACTTTTCTGGTCCTCTTACTATGCTTTTTAAGTTGGGGTATACATTTAATTTGAGCCTTTATTATGGTGTCTTTCACAATTCCATGCAGCTTGCAGGCATTTCACTTTTGGGACTGTACCATTTAATTTCTGTTTAACTAACCTCTTCATTTTTGTGTAGTTCCCCTTTCTGAAGTTAAAGGCTACTTTGGTGAGTCTCCCCAACAGGGATGTTTCATTTAATTACATTATGGTCACTATTACCAAGCAGTTCAGCTATATTCACCTCTTGGACCAGATCCTGTGGTCCACTTAGGCCTAAATCAAGAATTGCCTCTCCTCTTGTGGCTTCCAGAACTAGCTGCTTCAAGAAACTCTCTGCATCCCATCCTGAGGTGACATGTACCCAGTCAATATGGGGATAGTTGAAATCCCCCATTATAATTTTTTTATTTTTATAGCCTTTCTAATCTCCCTGAGCATTTTGCCGTCACTATTACCATACTGGTCAGGTGATCAATAATATATCCCTACTGCGATATTCTTATTATTCAAGCATGGAATTACGATCCATAGAGATTCTATGGTACAATTTGGTTCAAGATTTTTACTATACAGGTGTAATAAGGCTGGTTTAAGGTCAGGCTTGACAAAGCCCTGGCTGGGATGATTTAGCTGGGATTGGTCCTGCTCTGGGCAGGGGGTTGGACTAGATGGCCTCCAGAGGTCCCTTCCAACTCTGTTATTCTATGATTCTAGGACCCAACTGAGAGTGCCAATTCAGGACAAATTGCTTAAAGCAGGGCAGTGACAGCCCAAGGCTGGGGTTTCTAGGCACACCGAGGCAAACCAAACCAGCCAGAAAGAGAGGACTTTGGTTTTACCCCACTGGCTAACCACAAGTCACACAAGCAATTACCTTAGACACTCCAGTTTCCCAGTATCACCACCAGTGCCCCTCGTTATGTGGACAAATAGTTATGAAAACCAATACCCCAGTAAAAGAAAAAAGGTTCTCTTGATCCCAAAGGACCCAGACCCAGGTCAATATACAAGTCAGATCTTACCCACAAATCACACTGTTGCCAGTCCTTTAGAATCTAAAATCTAAAGGTTTATTCATAAAAGGAAAAGGATAGAGACGAAAGCTGGAATTGGTTCAATGGAATCAATGACACAGCGATGGCAAAGTTCTTGGTTCAGGCTTGCAGCAGTGATAGAACAAACTACAGGTTCAAATCAAGTCTCTGGAGAACATCCCCAGCTGGGATGGGTCGTTCAGTCCTTGGTTCAAAGCTTCAGTGTAGCAAAGTCCCTCCAGAGGTAAGAAGCAGGACTGAAGACAAGATGGAGGATCTGCAGCAGCCTTTTAGTCTCTTGCCATGTGGACTGTCTTTCTTTGTCCCAAAGACACGCTGTCCATCCCATGGCCTGGAAACACCTCAGAGTTCTGTTCCTTGGCAGGTCCCTGCCTACCTGGCTGAGTCCCCAGGCGTGTCTGCCTTCTCTCAATGGGTCACTTGTATCGCTGATGGTCCTTAATGGGCCATCAAGCAGGCTAGGCACATCTGACACCAACTTGTCTGGGGCATCACCCAGAAGCACAGCATAAGTTTGAAATACAGACAGTATAGAGCCAATACTTGTAGCTTTAAAGAAAAATGATACATGCAAACAGATAGCATAATCCTAACCAGCAAACCATAACCTCATCTTAGACACCTTATTTGACCCCCTTTATACAAGATTTGGGGCCACTACAGGACCTTGGTTGCAACAAAGTCAACAACATCACAACAGGTGTTGGACTTTCTGCTTTCTTTCACATATAGTGCCACTCCCCACCATCATGATGACCTATTCTGTCCTTCTGATATATTTTGTACCCTAGTATTACTATGTCCCATTGATTATCCTCATTCCACCAAGTTTCTGTGATGCCTATTATATCAATATCCTCATTTAATACGAGGCACTCTAGTTCACCCATCTTAATATTTAGACTTTAGCATTTGTACATAAGCACTTATAAAATTTGTCACTTTTCAGCTGTCTGCCATTAGATGTAATTGAATGGGACTTTCATTTGACTGTTCCTCATCAGATCCTACCTGTATTTTAATCCTCTCCTCCTTACTAGGATACAGAGAATCCCCATTAATAGGTACTCCCCTAAGGGATGTCTCTGTCCAAACCACATGCTCCTCTGTACCTTTCAGTTTTCCCCTAACACTTAATTTAAAAACTCCTCTATGACTAACAGGGTCTACAGCCCACCCCTCTTCCTGGGGCCTGCTTGCTACCCCCAATAAGGCTCAGAGAGGCTTCAGGGTTGTGCAACACCCATGTCTTTATTTACTTAAGATTGTCCCACCACCAGTGTCTATCTATATAGAAGCTTGACAAGATTAGTCGCTTCCTTTACAGGCAGAGTCAGCCTTCAACGAGGCCTCCAATTCCCTCCCTGACTGACTTCTCCCTCCCAGCCTTTATAGCCCCTGGCTTGTCAGGCCAGCAGGTGTTGCCAATCCTCAGGCCAGCATCAGGCCTTTTCCATCAACTCCAATCCATTTCCCTTGATTGGAACTGACTGGACAGGGGCTAATTAGGTGCTTTTGGACCAGCATCCTGATACAATGACCTTTTTAATTTGACATGCCAGCAACTTGGTTCTTTGTGTTGGTTTAGGTGGAGCCCATTCTTCCTATACAGGCTCCTCCTTTACCAAATAGTTCCCCAGTTCCTAATAAATCTAACCCCCTTCTCCCTACACCATCATCTCCTCCAGGCATTGAGACCCTACAGTTTTGCCTGTCTGATTGGCCCTGTGCATGGAACTGGAAGCATTTCAGAGAATGCTACCATGGAAGTCCTGGACTTCAATCTCTTACCTACACAAGCCTAAATTCCAGGACCTCTCTCCTACTATTCCTTATGTGTCATTGGCACCTACTACAACCACCAGCTCCTCCCCAGCCCTGCCCATGAGATGTCGAGACAAGCTCGAGAGATCTGCAACTGTTGCATCTAGCTGGCAGGCAATTCACCATGCATTTCACCCGGTCATTACAAACACCCAGAGGTGGCAGGTTTGGATAATTTTTGGTGGTGCTCAAAATGGGTCCAAGTCCACCCCTCCTAAGACTCAGGGAGGTGAAGAGTTTGGGTGCAGGAGGGGGTTCTGGCTCTGGGAGGGAATTTGGGTGCTGGGTGTGGACTCTGGGATGGGGCAGGGGTGAGTGGCAAGATGGCCAATTTTAGTCTGGTGGGTCCTGCACTTTTCTTGTCAGGGAAGCTAAGATGCCACCCTTTGCCCCTGCTCTTGGGTGCCAAGGGCCCCACTCCTAGCCCAGGAAAGTGGTAGAGGAGGGAAGCAAAGGAGGGATCTGGGTTTGCTCCTTGCTCTGAGTCCCAGCCCCTCTCAACCCCTGTGGGATTCTTACCCTTGTTCCCCTTAGGTGGGATTACCCTCAGGCCTTAGGTGCTGGGGGGAAGGGAGCCTCCCTATCTTGCTGGGCAGGGTCTCCCTTACGCTAACTCTTAGGTCTTCCAAATTGCTCCACTCCACCCTTCCTTCTTTCTCTGTCTGCCTGATGCAGGGGGGTTTATTAGGTTTCTAACAGGGCCTTAATTGACTGCAGGTGCTCCAGTTAACCTGCAGCCACCTTCCCCAGTCTACAGGGAGCCATGCCTTAATTAGCCTTGAGCTTATGTACTTTCCCTCTAGCACTCTCCCCCTGCTCCCTGGTTCTTCTGTATTGCAGGTACAAGAGGGGTTTGGGTGCAGGAGGGGTGAAGGGTTGGGCTCTGGGAGGGGGTTGGGGGATCGGCGCTTACCTCGGGCAGCGCCCGCTCCTGAAAGTGACCCACACCCCCTCTGGCAGCGGCTTGGCGCTTGGGGTGTGGGCAGCACTTGGAGACGCACGCCCACGCCCCCGGGGCCACAGGGATGCGCTGGCTGTTTCCCGGCCCTGTGTCTACGCTGCCACTTTCAGCGCTAAAACGTTAGTTGTTCAGGGGTGTGAAAAAACACCCCCCTGAGTGACAAAAGTTTTAGCGCTGAAAATCATCACCGTAGACAGCGCTTTATTGCCGGGAGCCTGGCTCCTGGCGATCAAACTACTGCCCTCGTTAAGGGCGGTTATTTTTATCGCCGGGAGAGCTCTCCCCTGGCGATAAAACGACTACACGGCCCCTGTCACAGCGCTCCCGCGGCCGCACTGTAATGTGGGCAGTCCCACTGCACTGCTGGGGGGGTGGCTGGCCCCCCCGAGCCCTTTTAAATCGCCCGGGGACAGCAGGAGGGGCTGGGAGGTGTGTGGGGGCAGCAAGTGGGGCCGGAGGGGAGACCTGGCCCCGAACATTGGTGGAGCCAGGCCCTGAATATTCATAGGGCCTGGGCACCACGGGCCCATGCAACTCGCCGCCCCTGCAAACACCTAGCTATATTTCTAATGAAGTTGCTGCGAAGGCCTGGCTGGCAAAGCCACACTCTGCTGTTGCACCCAAGGGAGCCCAGCTCCTCCAGCAGCTCACAGGGTCACCCTGAAAAAGGCATTTGCCAGCAGACACCCAACAGTTATTCCCTGTCCCCAGCACAGTGAGAAACAGTGGCATCCAGTTTAGACATAGTGAGACAAATTGACCTGTTTGCCAGCAGATGGTGCCCAAAGAACAACCACAAAATGACTTCAGTGGCAACTGCCCAATGGGCGTCTGTGTGGGGCTGTCCAGCACCCTGCAAACGGGCTGAGCGCCCCAGGGATGTCTGGCCTGCGGGCTCGGCCTGTCATGGCCTGCAGGCACACACAGATTAGCAACCAGCAATAGCGGATGGGATGAAGGTGATGGGGAGGAACAGGCAGGTCTACACCAGCCCTCCAACTCCAGAACCTCAGCCCCCAGTCCAGCCCAGGGAAATGACGGATCTGGCTCAGCAGCCCCCAACGGTGTATTAGGTGAGACGTGTCAGCCCTGAAGGCCACACACTAAATCCAGAGTCTGTTCTCACATAGAATCATAGAATATCAGGGTTGGAAGGGATCTCAGGAGATCATCTAGTCCAATCCCCTGCTCAAAGCAGGACCAATCCCCAATTTTTGCCCCAGATCCCTAAATGGCCCCCTCAAGGGTTGAACTCACAACCCTGGGTTTAGGAGGCCAATGCTCAAACCACTGAGCTATACATGGTGAGAGGCCTGAGCAGAGGGGCTTGTATGCTGACAATGTGGCACAAGGGCTGAGGCTGCTGACTCCCTCCCTCAATCAGAGTTGGGAGCCCCTCAGTTCTGGGCAGGGGGCCCCGGTCCCCACGTATGGGGACGGCCAGTCACCAGGCCCACCCTGCCCAGCAGAGGGCTCTATGCTGCCTCCCCCCTACACAGGGCTGGAAGCAGGGGCATCCATACAGGGCTATATGCTCCACTGGGGTGGATGAGGCTTCCTGCCCCCTGGATAGGCCCCAGACTGCCTGAAGATAGGGGGCAGCAGGCCAGGAAGAAGGGGGCCTCCAGCCTGCCCCAAGAGGAGCAACAGACCAGGGTCCCCCTGCTGCTGGCCTGTCTGCAAGTCAGGAAGGACTCAGGAGGGATCCTCCAGCCTGTCTGGCTGAGGTGTCTTGTGGGGATGGCCCCTGAGACCCCAAGGGGAGGGGCACGTCGGGGTGGGGCTTTGGAACCCCCATGTGGTAGGGTTGTCAACTTTCTAATTGCACAAAAACACACACTCTTGCCCCATCCCCTGTCCCTCCCCTCCCCGACCCCTTCTCTGAGGCCCCACCCCCCACTCACTCCATCCCCTCTCCCTCTGTTACTCGTTCTCCCTCACCCTCACTCACTTTCACTGGGCTGGGGCGGGGGGTGGGATGCAGGGGGGGCTAAGGGCTCCAGCTCAGGGTGTGGGCTCTGGGGTGGGGCCAGGGATGACGGGTTTGGGGTGCAGGAGGGGGTTCAGGCTCCAGGAGGGAGTTGCAGGAGAGGCCTCAGGGCTGGGGTATGGGGTTAGGGTGTGGGAGGGTGCAGGCTCCAGGAGGGAATTTGGGTGCAGGAGAAGCCTCAGGGCTGGGGCAGGGGTTGGGGTGTGGGAGAGGGTGAGAAGTGTGGGCTCTGCGAGGGAATTTGGGTGCAGGAGGGGGTTCCGACCTGAGGCAGGGGGTTCGGAGGGTGGGCTCCAGCTGGGCAGCGCTAACCTCAGGTGGTTCCCAGTTGGCAGTGCAGCAGGGCTAAGGCAGGCTTCCTGCCTGCCCTGGGTCCACGCAGCTCCCAGAAGCAGCCGCCATGTCTGGGTCCTAGGCGCAGGGGCGGCTAGACGGCTCTGCACGGTGCATGCTGCCTGCGCCCACAGTTCCCGGCCAATGGAAGCTGCAGAGCCAACACTCGGGGTGGGGACAGCGCGTGGAAGCTCCCTGATGGCACCCGTGCCTAGGGGCTGCAGGGAGCTGTGGGACCCATGGCAGGCAGGGAGCCTGCCTTAGCCCCGCTGCGCCGCCGACCAGAGCTGCCAGGGTCCTTTTTGACTGAGTCAAAACCGGACACCTGGTAACTCCACCAGGTGGTTGTGCCTAGGGTCCTGGACGTCCTCAGTCCTCCCTGTTGCTACCTGTTTAGAGCCGAGCGTCACAGCCCGTGGTGGGCCAGGCCCAGCGACTCAGTACAAACACCCCTGGGGCGGCACGCTTTGCCACCATTGCAGAGGGTGAGGCAGGCCTCCCTCCTTGTCCTTTGGGATTGCCAGGTCAATGAGGGGAGCAAGAGAATCATAGAATCATAGAATCTCAGGGTTGGAAGGGACCCCAGAAGGTCATCTAGTCCAACCCCCTGCTCGAAGCAGGACCAATTCCCAGTTAAATCATCCCAGCCAGGGCTTTGTCAAGCCTGACCTTAAAAACCTCTAAGGAAGGAGATTCTACCACCTCCCTAGGTAACGCATTCCAGTGTTTCACCACCCTCTTAGTGAAAAAGTTTTTCCTAATATCCAATCTAAACCTCCCCCACTGCAGCTTGAGACCATTACTCCTCGTTCTGTCATCTGCTACCATTGAGAACAGTCTAGAGCCATCCTCTTTGGAACCCCCTTTCAGGTAGTTGAAAGCAGCTATCAAATCCCCCCTCATTCTTCTCTTCTGCAGGCTAAACAATCCCAGCTCCCTCAGCCTCTCCTCATAAGTCATGTGTTCCAGACCCCTAATCATTTTTGTTGCCCTTCGCTGGACTCTCTCCAATTTATCCAGAAGGCCTATGGGTGAGGGGCATGTGTGGAGAAGGCTCTGTGCTCCCCAGGCAGGGCCAGGCACACGGATGTTTCAGCATGTGGCATGTGGCTTGCAGCCTAGACTCCAGCACTGAGCCACGAGGGGGGAGAGCAAGCCGGAGAGGAATCGGGGAGAGGGATCTGACTCCCTCACCCCATTAGTGGCTGGCTCCCCACTGACTCCAATTGGATTTGTCTGTATCCTGGGATTGGGAACCAGGCCCCCTCTAGGAGGCCATTGGTACTCCCGGCGATCGGGTGCCTCTCTGTTTTTCACCTTTGCTATGTGGCAGGAGAGACCCACCTGACCTTGCCAAATGATGTTGCTAATCCCCTCAAGCTGAGTCCTCTTCCCAGTCTGCAGCTGTGGGACCCCCAGGGCTTGCCGGGGTGGGCGAAGAGCAGAGGAGGGGCACATGCCAGGAGGAGCACTCAAACATCCCTGCCTAGGAGACTTATTCTGAGGAGTTAGCAGTGGGCACTCTGCCCAGAACACCCCGGAGTCTGTCCAGTGCCCACCCAGCTGCTGCCCGGTGGGGGCTGTCATGTTCATCCAGGTCAGATCTGCAGCGAGGCCTTTGATCATCTAAGTCAATCACAGCGACACAGGCCTGCCTGCAGCTTGCTACTGAGAGCTTTGGCAGCAGGCGAGGACTTGCCACACAGGGTGATTTATTATCCCAGCCTTTCATCTTCCTGCTTTAACCCTGGCTTTTAGTTCCACTCGCTCTTTGATTTTGCAGCCAGAGTGGTACTGGGCAGGTGGGAGTCAAATGCTACTCAAAGTGGTAGCGTTTGACTCCCACCTGCCCAGGTGGACGTGATGGCACAAGGTGCTAGACCTCTGGGAGATCAGGCTGTCTCTATCCTAGGAAGATACTTGCAGGACTCAGAGCACAGAGGCATACGTACTTGCTGAGAACCTCCGCAGGGTTAGCATGGGGCCTTGAGGCTAACAACTAATAACCCCGGCAAGCACAAGAGAAGGGTGTTTACACTCATAGGCATTCGGGGAGGCAGGGCGGCCTTGTGGTTAAAGCTCTGGCCTGAGTCAGTGATTTGGGTTCTAGTTTCAGCTCTGTAGACTGTTTCCTTTGTGTGTCTGTTTGGATTGGATGCTCTCCGTCTCTGCTTGTACAGCACCTAGCATTCTGGGGCCTGACCTCAGCAGGGCCTGCAGGTCCTCCTGGGAGACATGGAACACAAGTTAATATAATGGGAGGTGCCCTGTTGATAGACACAATATAGGAATCTAGCTAGAGTCTCAGGTCCCAGAACGTAAGTGTCTATAAGGAGTCTTTAGCAGAGATAAACAACAATGCAAACCACCTGTTGGGATTATTAATGATCTATTCAGAATTGGCCTGAGCTGGGACCCTGTACAAAAGGAACATCTAGGAAGAACCCAATGTTAACCTGCAGCAAATGTCTTGGCCTAGTGATGCCTATGAAGAGCACATACAAATCATTATTACTAACCCGTATTGCCCGGTGCAGAATGTCCTGATCTGGCATTTCTTTCAGCGCAGGGAACATTTATTTGTTCATCGGGGTCACTGGGTGTGCTCATTAGGCAAGGCTGAATTTACTGCATGGCCCCTTTCAGAGGGGGCTGTGATGATCTCAGCTCCTGAGAATCCGGTTTATTGCTAACGTGGTGCTAATGGGCAAAGGGTATCCTGAACTGAAATCCCCTTGCACAAAAAGGAGATATCTTCACCTAAGGCGCCCCAGTTAGCTGGGCAGGGAGCGCATCACATGGGATTGTTTTGTTGTGCTAAATCCAGCTAGCTGAAGGCTGAGCTCTGCACCCAGTGACCCAGCAACCCCACTGCGCTCAGTGTGTGGCTGTCACTCCAGCCCCAGGACTCACTAAGGGAGGAAGGAATTGGCTTTTCCAGGTCTCTGACTGACTGCACAGGCTGTTGCAAAGGCTGGCTGGGGAAGAAAAGCAGCTGCTGTAAGGAATGCACTTGCTACAGGCTGCATGCAGCTCTGGTGGGACCCCGGTGATCATAGCACAGCCCCTGTGGAGATCCAACCGTGTATTCAAGTGTCTCAGCGTGGAGTTACGTAGCTTATTTCCAGCTTGGAAAGGTGGCTCAGGGTTCAGCCAAATTCGACATGAGTCTGCAGTAGAATATGGCACAGAACAGCCAGTGCAAGCTTGGGGTTATCTGGAGAGGGGTCACAGAGAGTGAGGCCAGAATCCCCCAGTGTGGCTCTGAACATTGGCCCAGATTTGTCCCTGGTGCAACGCCACTGACTTCAGTGGCGTTGCCCCAGGGTGGATGGGAACCAACTTGATCAGCCTGCATTGCCATGGGAGCAGGACCGGCTCTAGGCACCAGCAAAGCAAGCACATGCTTGGGGTGGCACAGTCCCAGGGGCAGCGTTCTGGCCCCTCCCTTTTTTTTTTTGCTTGGGCAGTTGCGCTCTCGGAGCTTGGGGTGGCAAAAGACCTAGAGCCGGCCCTACATGGGAGTTCAGACCTAAACCTAATCCAGGGTCAGGAGCGGGCTGACTTGTGTGGAAAGATAAATGAGCTAAATCTGTTTAGCTGGGCTAAAGAGGCACAGGAGGACAGGCTGCTAATCTCGGTGGGGTGTAGGCCCCGAGGCTGGAGAGAAGTTACTGAGGCTGGTCCCAAGGCGAGAGGAGTGAATTAAAAAAGGGAAGATTTAGGATGAAAAACATCCTGGCCACGAGATGCATCAGGCCGTGAACTTCTTTTCTGGGGCAAGAGATCAGAGCCCCCTCGCAGAAGCATTGGCAATGAGACCAAAAAGGAAATATTTCAAAAGGGCCTAAGTCACTTAGGAACCTAGACCCTCATCCTTAAAGAGATTTAGGTGCCTAGCCCCCATTTAAATCAATGGGAGTTAGATGCCTACAATATCTTTGTTACCCTGCTCCTGAGAGATGTCCTGACCAGAGCAGGCCAGAGAGAGGGACCCAGACAACATCACCACCTCTACTGACTCCAGCTGGATCCCAAACACCACCTGGGATGAAATGAGATCGGACTTTAACAACAACCCAGCCCATCTCAGCTAACTGCTTCTCTTCCCCCCAAAGGACAGTCATCGCCAGCTCTTATGCCATCTCAGAGACTGTCAGTCAAAGCGGGCTTTTCCTTTTAAAAACTCTTTCCAGGGAAAGGGAACAAGGAAGGCTGTTAAAATAACCTACTGAACACTTTCCGTGTCATCTCTGCTTTTCCTTCTTTGTCTTTAATGGCAGGTTAAAAGGCTGTTCAGTGATGT
The DNA here is from genome assembly GCF_965140235.1 of Caretta caretta. Classification (NCBI taxonomy): domain Eukaryota; kingdom Metazoa; phylum Chordata; order Testudines; family Cheloniidae; genus Caretta; species Caretta caretta. The sequence goes on from NC_134223.1 coordinate 1,819,270, forward strand.
TTGCCATGGTACAAAACAGGCTGAGGCTTGTGTATACCAAACCCCAGGCAGTGGCTGGGCTATATAACGTCTTTGGGCCCCTACAGTCCATCTAAGTTAATACAACAGGAAGCAGTGCCACCCCACTGGGAGATAATAGAATACCAGGGTTGGAAGGGACCTCAGGAGGTCATCTAGTCCAACCCCCTGCTCAAAGCAGGACCAATCCCCAACTAAATCATCCCAGCCAGAGCTTTGTCAAGCCTGACCTTGAAAACCTCTAAGGAAGGAGATTCCACCACCTCCCTAGGTAACGCATTCCAGTGCTTCACCACCCTCCTAGTGAAAAAGCTTTTCCTAATATCCAACCTAGACCTCCCCCACTGCAACTTGAGACCATTACTCCTTCTTCTGTCATCTGCCACCACTGAGAGCACCCAAGCTCCATCCTCTTTGGAACCCCCTTTCAGGTAGTTGAAGGCTGCTATCAAATCCCCCCTCACTCTTCTCTTCTGCAGACAAAATAACCCCAGTTCCCTCAGCCTCTCCTCGTAAGTCATGTGCCCCAGCGCCCTAATCATTTTCGTTGCCCTGTGCTGGACTCTCTCCAGTTTGTCCACATCCCTTCTGTAGTGGGGGAACCAAAACTGGACGCAGTACTCCAGATGTGGCCTCACCAGTGCCGAATAGAGGGGAACGATCACTTCGCTCAATCTGCATCCGATGAAGTGAGCTGTAGCTCACAAAAGTTTATGCTCAAATCAATTTGTTAGTCTCTAAGGTGCCACAAGTACTCCTTTTCTTTTTGTGGATACAGATTAACATGGCTGCTACTCTGAAACCTGTCAATCTGCTGGCAATGCTCCAACTAATACAGCCCAATATGCCATTGGCCTTCTTGGCAACAAGGGCACACTGCTGACTCATATCCAGCTACTCGTCCACTGTAAACCCTAGGTCCTTTTCTGCAGAACTGCTGCCGAGCCATTCGGGCCCTAGTCTGTAGCGGTGCATGGGATTCTTCCGTCCTAAGTGCAGGACTCTGCATTTGTCCTTGTTGAACCTCATCAGATTTTTTCTTTTGGCCCAATCCTCCAATTTGGTTAGGTCACTCTGGACCCTATCCCTACCTTCCAGCATATCTATCTCTCCCCGCAGCTTAGTGTCAGCTGTGAACTTGCTGAGGGTGCAATTAATCCCATCATCCAGATCATTAATAAAGATGGTGAACAAAACTGGCCCCAGTACTGACCCCTGGGGCACTCTGCTTGATACCAGCTGCCAACTAGACATCGAGCCGTTAATCACTACCGTTGAGCCCGACAATCTAGTCAGCTTTCTATCCACCTTATAATCCATTCATCCAATCCATACATTTTTGACTTGCTGACAAGAATACTGTGGGAGATCATGTCAAAAGCTTTGCTTAAGTCAAGATATATCACATCCACCACTTTCCCCATATCCACAGAGCCAGTTATCTCATCATAGAAGGCAATCAGGTTGGTCAGGCATGACTTGCCCTTGGGGAATCCAGAGATGGGCTGTGGCTCCTCAGCCTTGTCATAAGAACATAAGAACGGCCCTACTGGGTCAGATCAAAGATCCAGCTAGCCCAGTATCCTGTCTTCCGACAGTGGCCAGTGCCAGGTGCCCCAGAGGGAATGAACAGAACAGGGACTCATCAAGTGAGCCATCCCCTGTCACCCATTCCCAGCTCTGACCTCTGGGGTTCTAGGAAACTCACTAACTTTCTGGTCTGATAATTTCAGAGCTGCCTTTAAATCTCCCAGGCATCTCTGGTAACCCCACTTTTCATCATAACACTCCAGTGGCATTTCTCAGCAGTAGATCTCAAAGGTGGGGAAGCAGCCTTATTTCATCATTATGCAACTGGGGAAACTAAGGCATAAAGCTGGGATGTGTCATGCAGGTCATGCAGCAAGTGAGAGGGAGAGCTGGGAACAGAGCCCAGGTCTCCTGATTTTCAAGCCAGCAGCCTCTACACTTGACCATGACGGGGGCGCCATTTCAGATTTGGGAGGGTGGGGGGGACAAATTTAACCATGATTCCAGGGGCTACTTAGGCACTTGAAAACCCTAGTTTTTTGGTAGATAACTTAGCAATTAGCTGACAGGAGCCCTATATCTAATTCCTACATAAAATAAATAAAATTAAATAAATATTAGATCCATTCATAACATGTTCTGACTTCTTGTGGCAAGTCACTAAGGGACACTGGTTAGGTTTAATATTTGAATGTATAGTCTTACTCTGTTACTTACTCTGTGGAGAGGGAGACACCATCAGGACTCCTGGGTTCTATCTCAGCTCTGGGAGGGGAGTGAGGTCTAGTGGTTTACAGCATTGGGCAGGTACATCTGGGTTCTATATAAGAACATCAGAATGGCCACACTGGGTCAGACCAAAGGTCCATCTAGCCCAGTATCCTGTCTTCTGACAGTGGCCAATACTAGGTGTCTCAGAGGGAATGAACAGAACAGCCAATCGTGAAGTGATCCATCTCCTGTCACCCATTCCCAGCTTCTGGCTAACAGAGGTGAGGAACATGGTGTTGGATCCCTGCCCAACCTGACTAATAGCTATTCATGGGCCTATTCTCCATAAACTTATCTAGTTCTTATTGGAATCCTGTTACAGTTTTGGCCTTCACACCATCACTAGGCAAAGAGTTCCACAGATTGACTGTGAAGAAATACTTCCTTTTGTTTGTTTTAAATCTGCTGCCTATTAATTTCATTGGGTGACCCTGGTTCTTGTGTTATGAGAAGGAGTAAATAACACTTTCTCCACCCCAGTCATGATTTCATAGGCCTCTATCACATCCCCCCGTAGCCGTCTCTTTCCAAGCTGAATAGTCCCAGTCTTTTTAATTTCTCCTCATACAGAAGCCGTTCCAGACCCCTCATCATTTCTGTTGCCCTTCTCAGTACCTTTTCCAAATCCAATCTATCTTTTTTGAGATGGGGTGCCCACATCTGCACACAGTATTCAAGATGTGGGCGTACCATCGATTTATAGAGAGGCAATATGATATCCCTTTCCTAATGATTCCCAATATTCTGTTTGCTTTTTCGATTGAGCAGATGTTTCCAGAGCAGCGGTTCCCAAACTTGTTCTGCCGCCTGTGCAGGGAAAGTCTCTGGTGGGCCGGGCCAGTTTGTTTACCTGCCACATCCGCAGGTTCGGCCGATCGCAGCTCCCAGTGGCCGCGGTTTGCTGCTCCAGGTCCATGGGAGCTGCAGGAAGGGCGGCCAGTACGTCCCTCGGCCCGCGCCACTTCCAGAGCTCCCATTGGCCTGGAGCAGCGAACCGCGGCCACTGGGAGCCGCGATGGGCCGAACCTGCTGACGCGGCAGGTAAACAAACCGGTTCGGCCTGCCAGGGGCTTTCCCTGCACAAGCGGCAGAACAAGTTTGGGAACCACTGCTCTGGAGAACTGATTTAATAATTTTATTAAGATGATGTTGAAATAAAAAGAAAACGGCACAGAGTTTAAGCATAGAAGTTTCTGGTTATCAGGGAATAAGGTACAGATTATCAAAAGGTGTGAAATTCGGTTTAGGAACGGGTGGCGTAAGGAATACATAATCTGCAATCTCCCCGATTGGGGGTAAAAGGTTAACAGGTCAAAGTACAGACATTGAGCTATGGGGGTATGTTGTCCATATCATGGCTATGTTCAGGTGTGGAGTAGAATGAGTGGATACGATGATGAGGATGGATTTCCCCTCATTTGGTGGGATTTAATGTTCAGTGAGTTTATGGTTCCAGTTCATATGGTCCAATGGAAAAAGCCTCTCTGCCCCTTTCCCATAGTGGATGCACGATGTCGTACCGGCTCACACCTCCTGGTGCTGTCGGTGGCTGGTGATGTGTTCGATTTAGATGTCCCTGGACCATCGGATGGTGTCCGAGACCATGAGGCGCCGCATGAGGCGTGCGTAGTGTCGACCGATCCCACAGGTCCACAGCACATGCTCATTGCAGGGGTCCCAAGTGCCCAGGGCTCCAACGATCAGGGCGTCCATCTGCACCTCGTAGCTCGTTGCTCTCAGGGTGTCGGCCAGGGGGGCGTATTTTTCCAGCTTACGAGCTCGGGTTTCGCAGAAGGCCGGCGTCCTGACTCCAAGATCTCTTTATTGATGGGTTCAGCTAATTTAGACCCCATCATTTTGTATGTATCATACTCCTGGGGGAATTCTGTGCCAAAAAATCCAAAATTTTGCACCAAAATTCTGCAAAATTCTCCATATTTTATTTGTCAAAATAATGCAATATAATCACACCAGTTTCACTTATTTTGGTAATTTATTTAAACTACCATACAGAAAAAGAAATCACAATGACTCTTCAGTATTTCCTAAACACATGAAAGTTAAGTTACGAATACTTGGTAACCAAGACCCTGCATTCCTGTTATAATCCTGGATTTTCATTTAAATTACATTACTTTTATTTTGGTGTTTGGTGTTCCGTAAAGTAGAATGTTGCTTTAAATTACTCCGTTTTTCACATATGAAAGTCAGACAGTTTTGCTAATCATTGTCCTGCTTTTTTTTTTAATGGGTAAGTAAAATAGATCTGAGCTGTCACCTAATCCCATCCTGCCTCTCTGGCACAGGAAAAAGAAGCCAGAAATCACAGAGACCTTCTAGCTGAGGATTCTGTTAATGTCATTTGCAATGAGGCTCCTTTACACCACTCTGGCAAGGTAAAGGAGCCTTAATTGACTAAGAATGGGAACAATTAACTAACAGTGGCTACAGTAGCAGCCTGCCTGTTTAGTTGTTACATTTCTGCTCTGCCTCAGGGACAGACCCTACCTCACACAGCCCCAGGCATCCAAGCCAGGCATGCAGCAACAGCCAGGAAGTCGAGGCAGAGCGCTGGCGGAGAGCTCTCCCAGCGCTCTACAAAAGCCACCTCCACGAGGGGCGCGGCTCCCAGCGCTGGGGCACCGTCTACACGGTCGCTTTACAGCGCTGATACTTGCAGGGCTCAGGGGGGTGTTTTTTCACACCCCTGAGCTAGGAAGTTGCAGCGCTGTAAGTGCCAGTGTAGACAAGCCCCATGTCTCTCTCACTGGTTCGCACACAGGCACATGCCCAGCCCCAGTCCCTTAACGTCTCTCCACAGACTCCCTCATCCTCCTGCTGTCATCTGCTCTCTGCTGCCAGCTGCTCCTAGCAGACGTCCCCGGGCTGCCAGGGAAGGGGCATGTGTTCCCCACAGATTTCTTTGCCCCCCATTCTTCTGTCGGGGAGCCAAGAAATCTGCAGAAGGTTGCACCCCCGCAGGGGTGCAGAATTCCCGCAGGAGTAGTAGAGTTGGGATTATGTTTTCCAATGTGCATCACTTTGCATTTATCAACATTGAATTTCATCTGCCGTTTTGTTGCCCAGTCCCCCAGTTTTGTGAGATCCTTTTGTAGCTCTTCGCAGTCTGCCTGGGACTTAACTATCTTGAGTAGTTTTGTGTCATTTGTAAATTTTGCCACCTCACCTCAGATCATTTATGAATATGTTGAATAGGATGGGGCCCAATACAGACCCCTGGGGGACACCACTATTTACCTCTTTCCATTCTCCCTACCCTTTGTTTCCTATCTTTTAATGGGAGTGCCTGGCAGTGCTTTCAGGATCATCTAATGATCCTTAATTTACTGTAATGAGAAGGCTTCTGTTATCCTAATCCCCCTGCCCCTGTTTATAAACACTCTCCCTGCCTCAAAGACTGTGCTCCTCCCAGCTTCCCAACCCCACACATCTCACTCCCCAGCTGTCTTGCAGTTAAAAGCTCCATCTGGGACTAGGGTGAATAGACCTTGCATAGAAAACTCTGGGGGCAGGGAGGGCTAGAGCCCCCCATGCGCCTCTCTAAATGGCACCTCTGCCCACTGCCTCATTGGGACAGCCCCTGCACAGCAGACAGATTTGCTTGCAAACCTCACTCTGTGTTATTGTTCTTTGAACCCACACCCACCTGGTTTGCCTGCTTCACCCCCCTGCAGGGTCCTGTGTGTCGGGGTGAGCTCTCCACAGCAGGGACCAGGTCTCTGTTACAAGACTGTACAGCACCTAGCAAAACGGGGCCTGGATCCAGACCCTAGGCGTTCCCATAACAGAAATAGCCGTCACAATCGGAACCTCGCCGGTGCATGGGATGGGTCACCAGGCAGGGCTGTGCTAGCTTTGGAGGAAGACTGGGGTTGTTCTTGGGCACTTGTAGATCCCCACTCCCTGCGCATAACACGGAGTGGAAAATTACCACCTTCCCTGCTGGAGAGATGCCAGCCTTGCTGGGAGGTCTGAGTGCTTCTCAAATGCCTCTTTCTTTTGTTCCTCATTTACTTTTAATCTCTCCCTGTGCGTCTCCATGCAACCCGCGCCTGGATTCTTACGCCTGCCAGGAGAACAAAGGCTCCTTTCTCAAGCCTCCAAAACAAACTCCGCGATGGTCTGGTCCCAAGTGTTCATGGCTGATGGCATCTGGGGCTGACACAGGCCGGTGTATGCCCACATCAGCAATGAGCTGCTCATGAAATGCAGGCCCTTCGGCAGGAGGGCGGAAGGGCCGCTGGCCCAGCAAGAGGCTGTGGAATTCAGGTTGCTACTGCTCACTGGCATTCGTCTGGGCAAGGGAAGCGAAACACCACTGATCTCCCCAGCCAGTAATGCCCTGGAGCTCAGGTCATCGTCCTGGCCCATCTCCTGTTAATCATAGAATCATAGAATATCAGGGTTGGAAGGGACCTCAGGAGGTCATCTAGTCCAACCCCCTGCTCGAAGCAGGACCAAGCCTCAACTAAATCATCCCAGCCAGGGCTTTGTCAAGCCTGACTTAAAAACTTCAAAGGAAGGAGATTCCACCACTTCCCTAGGTAACGCATTCCAGTGTTTCACCAACCTCCTAGTGAAAAAGTTTTTCCTAATATCCAACCTAAACTTCCCCCACTGCAACTTGAGACCATTACTCCTCGTTCTGTCATCTGCTACCACTGAGAACAGTCTGGAGCCATCCTCTTTGGAACCCCCTTTCAGGTAGTTGAAAGCAGCTATCAAATCCCCCCTCATTCTTCTCTTCTGCAGACTAAACAATCCCAGTTCCCTCAGCCTCTCCTCATAAGTCATATGTTCCAGTCCCCTAATCATTTTTGTCGTCCTCCGCTGGACTCTTTCCAATTTTTCCACATCCTTCTTGTAGTGTGGGGCCCAAAACTGGACACAGTACTCCAGATGAGGCCTCACCAATGTCGAATAGAGGGGAACGATCACGTCCCTCGATCTGCTGTCTATGCCCCTACTAATACAGCCCAAAATGCCATTGGTCTTCTTGGCAACAAGGGCACACTGTTGACTCATATCCAGCTTCTCATCCACTGTAACCCCTAGGTCCTTTTCTGCAGAACTGCTGCCGAGCCATTCGGTCCCTAGTCTGTAGCGGTGCATGGGATTCTTCCTTCCTAAGTGCAGGATTCCGCACTTGTCCTTCTTGAACCTCATCAGATTTCTTTTGGCCCAATCCTCTAATTTGTCTAGGTTCCTCTGTATCATATCCCTACCCTCCAACATATCTACCTCTCCTCCCAGTTTAGTGTCATCTGCAAACTTAATGCCAATGAACTTCTGGGGAATGAGGTTACTGTCGCTGCGTGTTCCCAGGGCCCTGCCCCACTCTCAGCTATGCCCACATACAGCTGATGGGGATGGAATTACTTCAGGTTTTCACTGCCGGATTGAGGGAGAGCACCACTTAGCCCATGCTGCTTCACTCTCCCAGGCACTGAAAGAAAGAGGTCTCACTAGGGCACGTGGGCTGGCCCTTCCCAGGGCAGTGAATGGGTGCTAGGCCAGGTCGGGTGTCCCCCTTCCACTGAGGGCTGCAGTGCTTCCCAGCTGCACTCCCCTCTGCTCACACTACATGTTGCCCCCAATGTTAGTATATAGGCCTGTTTGTCAGCCTCAGATAGAATTTTGGATTTGACTTTTTGGTACTCTTATATCTTATATTAATCTGTGTGAACAAAGGACAAAGACACTGTGTGTGTTGCTTCTGCCTGGCCAGATGGATTTGTTAGTATAATGGGAACAGTTAAAAGTGTTACAGGGTATGGTAGGAGTGTAATACCCTTTAACCTTTTACCCCCAATTGGGGATATTGCAGATTATGTATTCCTTACGCCACCTGATCTTAAACCGAACTTCCAACCCCTTGATAATCTATACGTTATTCCCTGATAACCAGAAATGTCTACACTTAAACTCTGTATCGTTTGCTTTTTTTTTTTAAACATCATCTTAATAAAATTTTTAAATCTGTTCTTATAAGCATACAATGGAAGGCTCCCTGGCTCCTCTCTCAAGCCAAGGTCAAGCAACCAGTTAGGAGGGGCAAGGGCTTTGTGGGGGGAGGCATAAGAACACTAAAAGCATAAAAAAGGCCTGACCTTGGCCAGAACACAACCTTACTCCTTACCCCTCCCATGGGATACAACAGAGGTTGGGTGAAGACCCCAGACTTATGACCCTCCAAAATGGAACATGACCATAAGTTGTTAGGCTGACTAGGCATGTGCATTGCAGGTATGGAGGAGGTGGGAATGGGGAATAGGGACACAGGTAAGGCTCTGCAGCATCAAAGCTGGGAACATAACTCTGGGAAACAGACTCTGCCGGCGTGTAGAGCTATGGATATGCTTGCTTGGAACTAATCCCAATAAACATCACACTTCAAATTTCTGGTCTTCTGCTTTCTGTCTGTGTGACGAGAACCAGGGGAGGGGGTAAAGGGAAACCCTCTAACATCTAGCTACACCTGGACTGCAGATTCAATCACCTTTTTCCCAGGCTAGTAGCATATGTGTTAGTGAATGTACCACGTCCCAGGTGCTTTCTCCCTACTCCCTCCGGTTTAAGTTACACAGGATACCTTCCTTCCTCTTTCTGCACTAGCTGCCCTTCTCTCTCTCTTGCCTGTCCCCCTATTTCCCCACCCCTTCACCAGCACACCCTGCCCTTTCGCTCTTTCTCTATGAGGGGCAAGGCAGTGAAGAATGAGGAGTTTGTGCTATTTTCGTGAAATACACACCGAGAAGTTCGATAAACACATAAATACTCTTGCTGGAAGATTGCAACCTAACACGACTGTATTTCTTAGAATTCAGAACCCATAAGAACCCAAATACACAGGGAGAGAGAAAACAGGCTGCTCCCTAAGGCAGCAAGACACAACTTACCCCATCCTGCTTTAAAGGATGGTTCTTTCCAGGCTGGGTCTGACCTCAGGCTTTGCTATAGAGCCCCTTGGCCTGAAAGCAGGACACAAACTACCCCCTACCTCCCATCCCCGTATACACTGTCAAGGTGACAACTTGCAGTTCCAACACAGTCCTCAAAATACCACAGTTTGCTTGAATAAGGATGTGGGAGAATGGGATATGCCTGTACGCAACCCAGCTGTGAACTCCAATTTCGATTGTGACCTTCATCTCGTAGTGGAACCTCCCTGTGTTAGCAGGGGTTTGGTCTGGAGCTGAATGACCTGATGATGGCTCAGAAGCCAACATAGAGCAATCTAGGGCCAACAGCTTTGCTTCCCTCTCAGCTACCAGCCCAGTCCCTGGAACGATGGACTCTCCACACAGAAGCTTGGCTGTGGGGAGGTTCTGGAATCTCCCAGCTGGAGCACATGGTCAAAAAGGGACAGAGACTTGGGAGCTTCTTTGAGCTGGGGAGGCTGGAGGGAGGCATCCCCTGCCAGATGCACCATTCCTGCCTGTGATCTGTCCAATTGTGGTTGTCTTGTCTTTTAGGTAAGATCAAAAGTGTCCAGAAACAGTGTAGCCAATTCTTAAGACATCCCTTATAGCACCAGAACAACTTGTATAGTGGGGGTGCTGAGAGCCATTGAACCAAACTATAAATTACATTATGGAACCACTTCAGGCCAAAGCGTGTGGCAGCCCCCTCACCTCCCCTAGTTCCAGCACCTATGTATAGCCTTACCTCCTGGAGTCATGTGATTACCTGAAAATATCAGGTTTCACTTAATAAAGAAAAACATTTCTAGCCCTCTTGGTTGTGGAGAAAAACTTGAAACCCTGACCGCCCAAGCGGTCCACCACAGACAGGCAAAGAAAAAGAACCCAGAATTCAGTACTTTTCAGATATCCTGATTTTAAGCCAGTCTGATGATCTGGGTGGAGATGGGGGATTCACTCATGATTTTTGAGTATTTGGGGTTGGCAATGCTGCCGAAATGTTAATTTCCTAATTCCACACAGTGCTCTCGGATGCCACACGATGGGCGGCCCTGGCATAAGAATCCAAAGAGGGTTAGGAGAATGGGTGAGAGACACAGTGAGAAGAGATTGTCGATGTAGGGACCTGAGGCTCATTCACGCTGGCAGCCTACAGAGGCCTCAGCATGGGTGGAAATGGCTTCCTATGATAATCTTTCTATGGACATCTTATGAATTCTGATGCATTTTATGAACCCTGTGTTCAGCTCCAGTTCTCTGTGTATTAACCAGCCATCGGGTGACCAGGGCCCTGTCACACACCCTGCTGCCTGGAGAGGCTATAGGACAGAAAAAAGGAGTTGTGAATATTGTAATGACTCTGCTCTGGCAGGAGAATGAGGATGCCTGAGCTGGAAGGATCCAGTTACACCAGGTGATCAGCAGGAAGGGGTTTTTGGAGCAGTGGAATTTCCTCAGAAGGAAAGGCTGAGGTGTTGGGCCATCCCTTTAAAAACATGGAGGGAGGGAGAGAGCAGGGAGGACAAAAGGAGGAGCTTAGGAGGGAGTCTACAGGCCTAGTCAAGCTGAAGGAAACTGATAGCAGAGGTCAGAGAGATGTTTCATGATTTGGAGGAGAAGTCGTATGCAGGAGGGGGGCTCCTTGACTCTTGCCAACCCCCCAAGCATGCTCAGAGTGGTGAGGAAGCAGAGGCAGAGAATGGGGTACAGGTGTTTCTTATTTTGTGTGGATCTGTATATCTCTTCTGCTGTCTAAACTAGTGATTGCTTATAGAGCCTCTGCAAAACCTGCGTCTGTTTGCTTCAACTAGCATGTGTTCCTGAAGCAGAGAACCATGAACTAGAGTGCCCCCAAGGCTCGAGCTCTGGTGGAGGGTGCTTAAGCAACTGGGGAGTCTGGGGGAGCCAGAAGTAGTTTCAGGACCTGGGCAGTTGAACTCTTGGGTTTCAGCTCTTCAAAGGGGGTGCTAGAAAGAGAATCTGCATCCAAATGTGTGCCTAACAATCCGGAGCCTGGATTCTACTCGGACTCAGGGAAGCTTAAAGCACAGGGGCCCAGTGTGTGGGACCCAAACACAGGGGCCTGGTGACTGTCTATCCAGGGGATCTGAACCAGGGCAATAACGCTTCCTGAGAATACCTCGCTGACTTGTGAAAGGGCTGCTCTGCATGTAGGAGGGGTGTGGCCAGAGTGCACTGCACTACAGGTGTTCTCTGGTTTGCAGCACGCAGCCCATCAATCAGAAAAACCCTGACATTTCTCCAATTTACACTGGGAGGGCAGGTCCAGACTAGGTGAAGTGCAAAGGTGTTTTAAGACTATCTTTCCCAGCCCCACCCAATCCCTGCTCCAGGAATAGCATAGCCAAGAATCTGGCCCTATGATTCTACACCCTGGGAAGGAACAGTGTTAAAGGGGAATCGATTGAGTTATTCCCCATTTGAAAATGCTGATGCGTCTCTCCTGTTTATTCTGTGCCCTGACATCCTATCAAGGGGGTTGTCCATTTGATTAGAGGGCAGGAGAAGCAGGACCAAGATAAACAATGGACCATGTTGCATATTATTCCTTTGGTGGAAATTTACTGCCAGAGATCATGCAAGCAAACATCAGTGCTATATAATTTTATGACCAGTTGTTACAGTTGAGGACAAGCTGTGCCTTTGACTTGTCACTCAATTCCCTTGCCAAATAATGGGCCCACGCCTGTATTTCTCTTAGGGTGGAATCCCTCAATCCACCCCCCTTTTCACACAGGTCAAAGAACCATCAGCTCCACCTGGGTTTTGGCTCCTGCTTAAATTTCACTCTGAATGACCATGACCAGTATGAAAGTGCAGTGACAGAGAAAGAGCTTGTTCCAAACCAAGTCTGATTTATTTATTCATAGGAATACAAGAGAGAGGAAATGGGTTAAAACAACAAAGGCCTGTACACACGTTCTCATCCCCAGGCATCAACCTTTCCTTGCAAGTTTAGGTCGTCCCCACTTTGTCTCGGACCTGTCCCCCCAGCACTGAGCTGGCTGTGGCTGCACCCTTGCAGTTCCTGCCTCTCAGTCTCTGGCCCTTCAGTCAGAGTCTCAGCTTTTAACTGATTTTCAGCTCTTTGTTTATGTCAGTTCTTGCCTGAAAGGCCAAGGTTTCAAGCTGGTGTCTTCCCCAACTCACCATAGGACCAGTCAGATTCCTGACCCCCTAGAATCATAGACTATTAGGGTTAGAAGGGACCTCAGGAGGTCATCTAGTCCAACCCCCTGCTCAAAGCAGGACCAATCCCCAATTTTTGCCCTAGATCCCTAAATGGCCCCCTCAAGGATTGAACTCACAACCCTGGGTTTAGCAGGCCAATGCTCAAACCACTGAGCTATCCCTCCCGCCAAGGGGAGCTATCCCCGCCAGGGGAGCTATCCCTCCCCTGACCCTACATTAGAGGAGGTAACCTTCAAAGGAATGAGCACCTATATCTGTGTTCTTCATTGCAAGGTCCACAAGCTAGTGCCGGCTCCCATTGACCCTAAGTGCGGCTCGCTAAGTTCCCTCTAAGCTGCATGACCGCACAGCAGGCTAGAAATAGCCATGCAGCAGCTCTAAAGAGCCACGCAGCAGGGACCTGGAGAGGAGAGAGGTAGGGGGTGGGCGGGAACTGGGGAGGGGAGCAAGTTGGGGTTTGCAGGGCTGCTGTGGGCCTGGCTCCAGAGCTCCCTGCTGCCAGAAGGGAGAGAGGGGCCCTTCCCCTGGAGCCCCTGTGCTGCCTGCTGGCAGGAAGAGAGAGGCGCCTTCCCCAGAGCTAGCTGCTGCCAGCAGGGAGGGGCTGGGGGGAGTCCTCTGGCCCCAGCCCCGGGGCAGCCTGCCTTCACCCCAAACTCCTCATCCCTGGCTCCACCCCAGAGCCCACCCCCCCAGCCAGTGCCCTCACCCCCGTCCCTGCATCCCAACCCTCTGCCCCAGCCCTGAGCTCCCTCCCACACTCCAAATCCCTCATCCCCAACTCCACCCTAGTGCCCTCAGCCCCAGCCAGAGGGGTGAAAAGAAAACAGAGGAACAAATTGACCAAAGTGCATTTGGACTGCCTTACTAGGATTGCGATGACGGATTACGAATACTGCATGAACAAAGTCAAGGAGAAACACGCACACTTTCGCTCATCCAGTTTTTAAAGTAAGTTTTGCACTCTTCTGCTCTTAAAAAGTTTACTCACATAGGTGCCTTTTTAATTCCATATATTTTCCTGGTTATTATTTTATAAAAGGAGTATTGTTTTATTGTACAAGTAGACTTTGTTTTAGTTACATGAGTGGCTCTGTAACATTACATCGTTAAGGAGTAGTAAGCACTGTGTTAATTTAGTAGTTGATGTGTCTAACACATTGAAGAGTTTTTGCCCCCACTTCAAAAATAGTGAAGAGCACTGTCCTATATTGTCAGTTAGAGTAGCTGCAATTGGGGCTGTCAACAGCCATTGTCTTTGGGTACCTGCTGACCAACGCTAACTAGCACAGACTTAACTCTGTTGTCTTTTAGACAGCAATACGATAACCACCAAATCCTAGAGATATATTGTTGTGGGTTGGGAAAAATGTCACTGAAATTAATGAGAGTAGAGCCACCCTTCATTTGGGACAAATGTAAGAAACAACATGGGCCTCAAACCAAAACACAGGCATACGTCACTGACCAAAACAAAGGCACACCTGAGTGGAGATGGCATTGGCTGGGTATTTTTTGGTGTGGGCAGTAGCGTCTGTAAGTGTGAGAAGGGAAGAAACACAAGAGTGCTAGCAGAAAGCCAGACACAGCTGAACATGCATAGAAAGCGTGACCCTAATAAGAAGCTTAGAGAGGGATCTTTTGGGCAGAGGGCTCGCTGAAAGGGGTTTGAAACTGTGAGCAAAGAAACTGTCTCCTGTTGCTTGGTTCCTCCTGTGCTCAGGGGAGCAGGACTTGGTACATTCTTTGGAAGGCAGACAGGATAGCATCAAAGATAGCTGGCCCCATCCTCACTTTATCGTCTTAACAGAGCCAGGGCCCCAGCCTTTGGCTAGCTGCTCAGGGTAACACTGATAAAATGAATGCTGGTATGTCCGTCCCATGTTCTCCATACCACTAATACGTGGGTCACATGTATTGTTATTAGGTGTAGCAGTTATGCGAGTGGAGATTGAAAGCTCCTGGTTTGGGAAATAAATCGCTGACCAGCCAAGGTCAGAAAGGAAAATCCGAAATCTTCCCCCTGCAGCTGCTCGTCGCGCAATCCCAAGGGGAACTCAAAGAATGAACTAGTGGTTTGGGTTCAGCTGGTGCATTAGATATTGACTACAAATGGAGGGTGGGTGGTACCAGACAAACCAAGCCAGCCTAGCAGCTGCTAGACTCATGTCTAGGGCCCTTCCTCTTTCAAAAGCCTCATGAGGGTAGAATCTAGCTCTAGTTCCATCTCTGCTCCTTTCACACCAGAGGCATCTCTCCGAGGACATTAACCAGCACATAGGAGACCCAGTGTATTGGAGCAAGTCTGTTCACCTTGAGCCAGCTGCCGTGGCACTGAGCCAAACACCCCGTTGCCTTCCTCTGTGAGTGGATGCAGCTCAAGTAGTAATTAAACCAACTGGTTGTCAGGAGGGATGGAGCAAACAGCATCTGCTAGAGGGGAGTGGATTGGAATAGGACTGAGGAGGGGGTAGTTCTATTCTGGGCTCAGTCATTGGCCTGGGTACACCCAGCATAGCCACAACGTGTGGACGGGGGGCGGTTGGATAGGTGTGGGAGTCCCGGGGGGCCTGCCAGGAGGTGGGGGTGTGGATGGGGGGGCAGTCAGGACAGGGAGCTGGGGGGGTTGGATAAGTGTGGGAGTCTCGGGGTCGGGGGTGTGGATAGGGGTCGAGACAGTCAGGGGACAGGAAGCAGGGGGGGTTGGATGGGGTGGGGTCCCAGGGTGGCGGTTAGGGCCAGGGGGCCCTGGGAGGGGGTGGTCAGGGGACAAGGAGCCGGGGGGGGTTGGATGGGTGAGGGGTTCTGAGGGGGGCAGTCAGGGGGCGGGAAGTGGGAGGGGTCGGATAGGGGGCGGGGACCAGGCTGTTTGGGGAGGCATAGCCTTCCCTACCCGTCCCTCCATACAGTTTCGCACCCCGATGTGACCCTCGGGCCAAAAAGTTTGCCCACCCCTGGCCTATGGCTAGCCCAGACTGCTTGCTAAAGGAGAGTAGCTCGCTCCCGATAAAGAGCAGGAGGTGGCTGCAGTAGCAGAGGTCTGAGAAGCTGGCTGGAGACAGGAGGAGGAAGAGTAGCTCTTTCAGAAACTTTGCAGTGTGCCCAGCTCTGGGAAAGAGGGCTGGGAACTCCTCAGCTAAGGGGAGAGAGACATTGAACTAGGTTCAGGAGGGCCAGTGTGTACTCGAAGAATTAATAAACTGGACCCCACCTATTTTCAGAGCTGTGTTGGCCATGCCTGGGCACAGGCAAGCCAAGCAGGCACAAGCAAAGTGGCTAATGCCCCCAAGCAGCCCTTCATTGGCAGCTGGACCAGGTACTGCAGCGCAAAAGGAGGTTGCTGTCTGTGGATGGTGGGGCTAGAGGGTTTGTGAAAAGGCAAGGTGGCAGATGGGTGGGAAGGAGTTCAGTCCAGTTCAACTCAATCCTTTGAGTTCAGTCGAGGGAATGTTTCTGTCTGGCCAAGCGTGTTGTTCCTTTTTGTGGCTGGTCCACTAGCAGTGTTGATCCTTTTTAGCCCAAGTGCTGGAAAACTGAAAATAAAGACCCTGGGTTCATTTCCCCATTACTGCCTGTGCTGAAGTGGGAATTTTCTGCAATATTTTAATGAATTCTATGTGTGCCTCAGTTTCCCCTATATGCTGCACTGTTCCCAGTGGAGGAAAGGGACTGTTTGCCCTCAGGGCAGGCTAGGAGACATGGCTCTGAATGTCACCTAGCTGTCTGGGCCTGAGTCCCCATATCAATGGAGCATCCAAAAAGACAATGGCAAATCCAATCACCAGGACATTGACACCTAGCCACCAACAACCCAGAGAGAGGTGGATTTCCCCACCTCTCTGCAGGGAAGCTGAACAACAATCCCCAGCTCAAGAACAAAGGACTGGAGAGGTGTGAGATAAGGGTTGGCTGCTGGAAGGAGTTGGGACTCTAACTAGAACTGGCCAAGGAGTCAGACTGAGCCCTGCTCTACACTTAGAGCTAGGTCAATGTACAGCAGCTGACATCGTCCTAACTCTGTAAACACATCGTCCTAACTCTCTACACTTAGGGCTAGTCTACACTAGCGTGCCTTGTGTGGTCACGGCGCAGTGCTGGGAGAGAGCTCTCCCAGAGCTCTAAGGGTTGGTTACACTTGAAAGTTACAGCGCATTAAAGTCGACTGTTGGAATCGTGTTGATGCAAGTTTGCAGGTCATTAATAGCATCCTGCTCAGAAGAACCGTGACTCGAGGTAACATGCATGATATTGTGGCTGGTTTTGCACAAATGGGTTTCCCTAACTGCGGAGGGGCGATAGATGGGACACGCATTCCAATTCTGGCACCAGCCAGCCCACCTTGCCAACGAGTACATTAATCAGAAGGGCTATTTCTCTATGGTTCTCCAGGCACTTGTGGATCACCTTAGGCATTTCATTGACATTAACATAGGCTGGCCCAGAAAGGTACATGACCCACACATCTTTCAGAACACTGACCTGTTCAGGAAGCTGCAAATCAGGATTTTTTCCCCAGACCAGAAGATCACCGTAGGGGAAGTCGAAATGCCCATTGTGATCCTTGGAGACCCTGCTTACCCTTTAATGCCGTGGCTCATGAAACCCTACACAGGGAGCCTTGACAGCAGCAAGAAGCGGTTCAACAACAGGCTGAGCCGGTGCAGAATGACTGTGGAGTGTGCTTTTGGCTGTTTAAAGGGCCGCTGGCGCTCTCTGCATGGGAAGCTGGACCTGGCCGATAATAGCATCCCTGCGGTTATATTCGCATGTTGTACCCTTCATAACATTTGTGAAGGGAAGGGTGAAAGATTCACTCAGGCATGGAACTCGGAGGTTAAACACCTGGAGGCTGAATTTGAACAGCCAGAGAGCAGGGCTATTAGAGGGGCCCAGCGCGGGGCTTCAAGGTTTAGGGATGCCTTGAGGGAGCAATCTGAGGCTGAAAGACACCAGTAAAGTCTGATGCCCTGAACGGGAGTGAAGTGCATTGGTTCCAATATTAGTAGGAATGTGTGTTTGCTACGTATGATACACTGACTTGCAGTGACTGTTGCTTTCCTGGGCTAAGGTATCTTTTACGTTAAGCAATAATAAAGAATGTTTTCAAAGCCAAAAAATCCATTTATTGAAAAGAAAATGCATTTATTGAAAAGAAACACAGCTGCTTGGGAAACAGAAAGGGCCAGGGGGTGGGGTGGGGTGGGGTGGGGGAACAGTACAATCACAGGTTTGCCTATGTCCTGTTGTTATACTCACCCTTCCTGTTTAGAGTGCTGTGCCATGAGTGCGGCACTTCAGGATGGCTGTACTGCCTGGTGATGGGGGTTGAGTGCAGTGGGTCAGGGTCGTAATTTTCAGGGCTGGGTGGAGAAGCTACAGGTGTTGGAGGCAGCTGGTGGCGATAAGAACCCGGATGTTGGGGAAAGTGGGTTGGAGGTGACATGGGGGCACAAGGGAAAGAGTTTTGGGAGAAGGGCTGCAGGGGAGTCAGGCACGGTCGTGCTCCACCTGCATGGCTACGAGCAGCTGGATCGAGTCCACTTGGCGCTCCATTATGCTTATCAGCCGATCCATGTTTTGCTGCCGGAGCACCGCGCTTTTGTGCTGGAGCTCCTCATTCTGCTGGCGGATCCTCCTTTCACTGTCCCACCACTCCTGCACTTTTTGATGTTCATTACTTGAATGCTGCATTACTTCATGCAACGTGTCTTCCTTGCTTCCACATGGTCTCTTTCTAATTCTTTGCAACCTCTCGGCCGGTGATGACATGGACGGCTGAGATCTCAAGGTTGCATCTGTTTAGGCAAGATGCAACACTTAACAGAGGCAGCATTGTTCACACCAGACAGAGCAATGATTCCCCCGTACTTAAGGGCAAGCACAGTTTACACAATAGCATAATTTGCCTGTCCCAAAGCGAGCGTACATAATCCACGGGAGCCCCAAATGGTGAGTAAGCACAGGGTCAAGCGTGACTGATTGTTTCATGGCTTTACTGTCCTCTGGGTTTCTGTGCCTTGGGGAGAGCCAACAGTGGCAGGGGGCCCTATGCAAGGGGGAGGGATAGCTCAGTGGTTTGAGCATTCGTCTGCTAAACCCAGGGTTGTGAGTTCAATCCTTGAGGGGGCCATTTAGGGATCTGGGGCAAAAATTGGGGATTGGTCCTGCTTTGAGCAGTGGGTTGGACTAGAATCACTAGATGACCTCCTGAGGACCCTTCCAACCCTGATATTCTATGATACTGAACACTGTCCCCATATTTTCCACAGGAGTTCGTCCTGGAAGATATCTCGCTGCCGAGGGTGACCTGGGAAGCAAGGGAGGGTCTTCTGCTGCAATGTGGCTTCCCCCCTGGCCCATATGCAGCTTGCCTGTGTGCAGCAATGGTCCCCCGGCCCCTCATGGCACAGTGGTGTGGACAAGTTAGCCTGACTGGGACAAGGACCACAGTGGCTCTCCCGAGAAACCTGCGCGAATGCATTGCCCACGTTCTGGCTGAGACCTTTGAAGAGATCACTGAGGCCGATTACAGCGATGTGAGAGAGCGCATCAACGCCCTATTCCGCATCTCAGCATGCATGTAGCCCTAACTCTCCTCGCCCCAAGAGCCCGCACCGAATAACTTCCTTCCCAAAACAAAAGCCGCTTACTGGTGTTTGTCCTTCCCCAAGCACCGGCCGCTGCTACTGGCTACTTTCCTCTTGGCTTGAGAACAGCTCCTGGTTGCATGCATCTAGGGATGCGGGGGTGTCTTCCTCCGCCGGAGCACCCTCGCTCCCACTTTGCTGCTGCTCCTCCTCCTCCTCCCGCCTTGTTGAACTGGGCTCTGAAGTGTTCATGGTGGTACTTGGAGTGGAGGTGGGGTCGCCCCCAAGTATCGCGTCCAGCCCTTTGTAGAAAGGGCAGGTCGTGGGGGCAGCACCGGAGCGGCTGTTTGCCTCGCGGGCTTTGTGGTAGGCATTCCGCAGCTCCTTCACTTTAATCCTGCACTGCACTGCATCCCGCTCATGGCCCCTTTCCAGCATGTCCCTTGATATCTGCCCGAAGGTAACGTAATTCCTATGGCTGGAGCACAGCTGGGACTGGACAGCTTCCTCCCCCCAAACACTGATGAGGTCCAGCACCTCGCCATTGCTCCATACTGGGGATCGGCTGGCGCGTGGAGGCATGGTCACCTGGAAAGATGTGCTGAGAGCACTCCACGCCGGCTGAGCAAACAGGAAGGGGATTTTCAAAATTCCCAGAAATGTAAAGGGCGGGTCTGACGGGTGCTCACCTGAGGGCAGGGGAGTAGAGTTCGAAGTGATGACCAGAGTGGCTAGCAGAGGCATTGTGGGACACTTCTGGAGGCCAGTCAGAGCCCACTATAGGACCAGGGCGTCCACACTGGCACCGTGGCGCTCCAGCAGGGGTGCACCAAACGTTATTCCACTTGCCGAGGAGTGAAGTACCAGGAGCGCTGTAGCCGCGGAGTCAGAGCGCTCTACGTGCCTGGCCAGTGTGGACGCATCATGAGCTAGAGAGCACTGGGCTGCTTTAATGCGCTGTAACTCCCAAGTGTGGTCATGCCCTTAATTCCGCTCTGTGAGAGGTGCAGCACGTAGGTCGTGTAGTTAGTTTGACATAGTGTCTGCAGACAGCTGGGTGATGCCTCAGCTGCTATTGGGCCAGCTGGAACCAAGGACACTGGGTTGCTTACGTCGACGGGTGCTGCCTTTCAGAGGCTGTCCCACAATGCCACACGCTGACACTTCAGTCAGTGCAATTGTGTAGTGTAGACGTGCCCTGGGGCTATGTCAACACTTAAAAGTCTTCCTACTTAGAGCTGTCTATATGGGGACTTAGCTCGGCTTCACAACACTACTCCAGGACGTGGATTTTTCACATCTCTGACTGATGTAGTTTAAACTGAGCTAATTTGCTAGTGTAAACTAGGTCTGAGAGGGAGCCTGAACAGTGGGTTCACTGTTCCCCTGGCCGGGCTCTGGGCTGACCAGGATGGGCTGTGCTTTCACTTTCAGTTCTCTGGGCTAACCTGGGAACTTCCTCTGCTGGGCTCCAGCTGCCGCATAAACCGACTGTTGTGACAGCGCTGGGTGAATGTCACCGCAAGCGCTGGGTGAGGGGCGTTAATCCCTGCACAGCGCAGGTCTCCACCGGGAGTCTGGCTCAGTGGGCCTCGCTGCACAGAGCTCACAGTGTGCAGCAGGGGGGCTGGAGCCCCAGAAGTCCAGTCTAGGAGGTGGCCAGGCAGCAGGCCCTACCCTGGAGGAAGAGTGAGGCCGCTGGGGGTCCACTCCACTGAACGGTTCCCCCTAGAGACTGTTCCAAAGCTGGGTCTGTAGCACCGAGCCTGTGGATCCGTGACACTGCCCAGCTCTGTCATTTTCTTTCTGTTGTTTTTTTTAAACAAAGCATAATATTTGGTGTTTTCCTTAAAGCCCCAGCTCCTGGAGTCATGTGAATACATCAGAATCTCAGCTTTCCCCCCCCCCCTCTTTAAAGTAAGTTGCTAGCTCACATGGCTGTGAGGAAAGCTTGAAAATGTGATTCCTAAAGGCTCAAAGCCAGAAGGTAAACAAAGAGACTCGAACACTGATTCTCTTTAAAAAAATCTCAAGATTTTGCGGGACCTGACTCATAATTTTTGAATGCTTGAGATTTTCTATACTGATTCCTACTGGGAGCCACGTGGCAGAGATGGCTCTGCCTGTATTTTTGCTGTAATTTTAAAATTCACTGATGCTTTGCCCTCCCTCTTTCCTCTTGCAGAGTTCTGACCTCCCGGAGATGCAGTTCCCCCAGCTTTCAGGTGGAGGCGCGAGCTCTGAGCCGTGCCCGAGGTGGGTTAGGGCTAATAAGAGCCATATATGGCTTTTAAGTGGTAAATTACCTACTGATGTTTTTTCTTCTTTGCATTTGTTTTGCTGGGGCACAGTTAGTCCAGCCAGACGTGTCTTCCGGTTCTTGTGCACTGCTTGTCCTTTGTTCCTATTATTACTGGTAATTAGTGCATTCGTGTGTCAGGCCTGTTGCTGGAACACTCTCTGCAGACAGCTGGGTGACACCTCAGCTGCTATTGGGCCAGCTGGAACCAAGGATGGGTAGTTATGCCAAGCCATGCCTCTGCGGCTGTTAGGCCCGCTAGGCTCGTGCACTGCCTGACACTGGCTGGTGAGCAAGCGAGGACAGGAGAGTTGCTGGAGCATGGAAAGCGTCATCTGAAAAGGTGACTGTCACAGTGAGTTAATAGCCAAAGCTGCCTAGCAGCCTTTCATTCTACAGAGTGTGCCCATCACCCAGGCCTTTGGGCACAGTGACACAACGGTAACACAACTAATGTCAGAGACCAGACTGTCTGTGATAGGCAGCAACGCTGAAGCAGAAATCCTGCCCTGATTCTAGCCCCTGGTGTTCACCGTTGGTGCAGACAGCGTAAACTGCTGAGCTGGGATTTGCACCTGCCCAGTGTATCCCATGTCTGAGAAGGGCTAATCTGGGTTTAGAACATCTGCAGAAGGGGGTTGTACCTGTGGGGCTTTGCCAGAGCTTGGCCACCCATGGCTGACATCCCTGGGCATCAGGCCTACAACAATGTCTGCATTGGTGCCACTCGAAACCCATGACTTGCCATGGTGCACTGCCCTGGTGGGAGTGTGAATGTAGCCAGGGCTTAGGTTAGATGACAGCATTAACACTTCAGTCTCTCTGGTCACTCGATTACAGACCTACAAGTGGCAATTCTTCAACAAAAAAACTTCAAAAACAGACTCCAACGAGAGACTGCTGAATTGGAATTAATTTGAAAACTGGATACAATTAACTCAGGCTTGAATAGAGACTGGGAGTGGATGGGTCATTACACAAAGTAAAACTATTTCCCCATGTTTATTCCCCCCCCCCCCCCCCCCACTGTTCCTCACACGTTCTTGTAAACTGCTGGAAATGGCCCATCTTGATCATCACTACAAAAGGTGGGTTTTGTGTGTGTGTGTGTGTGTGTGTGTGTCCCCGCTGGTAATAGCTCACCTTACCTGATCACTCTGGTTACAGTGTGTATGGTAAAAAGAGAAGGAGTACTTGTGGCACCTTAGAGACTAACCAATTTGTTTGAGCATGAGCTTCCGTGAGCTACAGCTCACTTCATCGGATGCATTCAATGTAGCTCACGAAAGCTTTATGCTCAAATAAATTTCTTAGTCTCCACTAAGTGCTTAGTGCCACAAGTCCTCCTGTTCTCTTTGCGGATACAGACTAACACGGCTGCTACTCGGAAACCTGGCATTAACGCTGTTATTCTTTATATTACCATAACACCAAGGAGCCTCAGTCATGGGCCACACGGCCACTGCGCCGGGGGCTGTACAAACACAGAACAAAAAGACCGTTCCTACTCCCCAGAGCTGCCAAGCTAAGGACAGCTTTCCCTGTGGCTAGCACTGGGGAGCTGCAGTAGTCGAGGATTCTGGGTTCTAGTTTTCCCAGGGTAGGCCTGGCCTGCAACACCAACATTCCTCCTCTGCTTCAGTGTCTGGCAGCAAGGGCCGAGGTGCTAGCATGGGCGGGGCTCAGGCATTTTACCACCACCGGGTAGCTGCTTGGGAGACCGCAGTAGCAACGCCTACCCTAGTGCTCACTGTGTTGCTCGCACTGGAGCAGCGCGTAGTTGCTGGCAGGTACTGAAATACGAGCAGTGGCTTTTCTAGGGCAGATGCTGCTTTGCAAACTCCCCTTGTATCTCACTCAGGTTAAAACCCGAGTCCACAGGGGAGCATCAGATCAACAAATTCAGCCTGGGGTGGAGCGACAAGTGTCCTCTGCCAGGAACCTCCTGCTTCAGGGCTGTTTAAAAGCCAAGGACAAAGCATTTACTGTGTGTTCTGTTGCAATGTGCATGACTGGTGCATTTATATCCCCTCATAAAACATGAATCAATCTGTGCTGGGCTTGGCTGGATTGGACACTCGTCATTATGGTATTTACCTGGGAGCGGGGGATACAGCTTTATTACCCCCAGCAGGCTAGCTAGGCCGCAGAGCAATCTAGTACATACTTGTGTCCTGTACAGCGGGCTGCCTGTCCACTTGTGCTCCGCTGAAGCCATGGCAAGACACTAGGCCGATTCTCTGTTGTTGGGCCACCCGTGTTGTGCCTTTTGCAGCTGCCCACAGTGGATGTAGACACTGTCATTCTGCCCGGCTGGCTGCGGTACGACCCAAGGTGCAAGGGCACAGAATCGGGCCCATTGACTGCTGGGGGAGCAGGAATGGGGACAGCTGGAGAGGCTGGCAGGACTGCATGGGATAGTCGACATCACGTTCAAAAAGCCTCAGCACTCGCGGCTTTCTGGCTTTATTTTAATATTGAAAAATTTGGTCCAGTTTAAAAAAAAAAAGGCCCTGCTGATTTGCTGCTCGGGGTCATGGCTGAGAACAGCAAGGAGACACTTGTCACCAAGGTGTGATGTGAGTCTTCAGTAAACCCGCCATGTTATAAAAGCTGGTGGGAAAATGGTTTGGTTTTTTTTCTCCTGGGGGAAAATTGGGAGAAATGAAGGTGGGGTGGGTGGGAAATCCCACTGAAAACCCCCCCATACTGACTTGTGGTGGTGTTTTGTTGTTGTTGTGTTTGTGTGAAACTTTTGAGCCACAAACGGAACAGCTGTTAAGTTTTGGATCAAATTTTTCAGCTTTGGGGTATTTGGTTTTTAAAAAAATGAAAATGTCGAAGGAAATGACATTGTCTGTGGGAAACCTTTTATTTAGTTGAAATCTCAAGTTTCCATTTTTAAAAAAAGGAGAATTTTTGATCAGCTTTACAAGCCCAGTGTACAGTGGGGTTTTGCCCCAGTTCCAGGCATGATTGTAACCACACAGATACAAGCCCTGAGTGCAGACAAAGGGCTGCTCCACCCTGAACTCTTCTTGCTGGCATAGCTATGTTAGTCAGGGTGTGAATTATTTTACAACAGAGCTGCACTGGCAAAATCCCTAGTGTAGACACAGTTATACAAGCACAAACTCCTTCTGCCAGTATAGCTCATTTCATTTGGGGAACCCTTTTCCCAGTATAAGCTGTGCCTAATTAGCTATACCAGCAAACCCTGTGTGGTATAGACAAGGCTAAAGGAAACCACTAATACTCACTATTTGCATCAATGCCCTGCTTCTCCACACCCTGCACCCAATGTCATCATTGAGACCAGTGCAAAGTGAGTAACAGTGGCACCACTTTCTATTCAGTTTACACTCAGCACAGGTGTAAATGTGGATACAATTGGGTGACTCTGCAAGGCAGGGCAGGCCAAGACTGGGGCAGTTTTTGCCATTTCAATGTGAAAAGGGCCTTTTAACAAAAATCCCTCCAAGTGAAAGTGAGGTTGTCAGGGTTCCCTCCCCACTCTGAACTCTAGGGTACAGATGTGGGGACCCACATGAAAGACCCCCCCGAAGCTTAAATCTCTATTTGTCCTTGGACTGAGGTATGCTACCACCACCAAGTGATTTACACAAAGAATCAGGGAAAGGACCACTTGCAGTTCCTATTCCCACAAAATATCCCCCCAAGACCCCCTTCACCCCCTTTCCTGGGGAGGCTTGAAAAATAAACAAGGTGAGCACAAACCAGACCCTTGGGTTTGTAGGACACTAAAAACCCAATCAGATTCTTAAAAAACAGAACTTTATTATAAAGAAAAAGTAGTAAAAGAAGCACCTCTGTAAAATCAGGATGGAAGGTTATTTTACAGGACAATCAGACTCAAAACACAGAGGATTTCCCTCTAGGTAAAACTTAAAAGTTACCAAAAAACCCAGGGATAAACGTCCCTCTAGCACAGGGAAAATTCACAAGCTAAAACAAAAGATAAACTAACACATTTTGTTGCTTTACTTACAATTTTTGTAATCTAGATGCTTAGTTCAAGTAGGGCTTTGGGA
Source organism: Caretta caretta (assembly GCF_965140235.1). Classification (NCBI taxonomy): domain Eukaryota; kingdom Metazoa; phylum Chordata; order Testudines; family Cheloniidae; genus Caretta; species Caretta caretta. Next base: position 1,844,681 of record NC_134223.1, read on the forward strand.
GATGTATTTTCCCTGTCCTGATTCTTCGCTGACCTGGAGAGAACCAACAAAGAGAACAAAGCAAAAACCTTCCTCCACAGATTTGAAAGTATCTTCTCCCCTTATTGACCCTTTTGGTCAGGTGCCAACCAGGTTACCTGAGCTTCTTAACCCTTTACAGGTAAGGAGGGATTTTATGATACCCTTAGCTGTACGTTTATGACAGGGGTGGACTGCAAAACTACAAATCTGTGGAAGTTAGTGGCACAAACATTGCCTATGTTCTGGTAGTCTAGAACTTACTGTAACCAGGGACCTGCCTGAAGCCCCAAAGGGAAGATCTAGGGCAGTTTTGCAGACCCTTCTGAAAGGGGCCCATTCCTGCAGAACCCCTATTGCATTCTGTGCTCACAGCCACAAGTAGCTCCTTTGCCACTGCCCAGAGTGCTCCTGAGCACTGAGTGTTTACAGGACGGGGCGCCCCTTTCACACCTCACAGCAGGAGACTCTGAAGTGAGGCAGCGGAGCCTCCATGTCTTGCTCTGACAGTTCCTCCAGGAGGCATTGGGCATGAGCCAGCAGAGCCGCACTGAGTTCAGTGGTGCGCCCATGCCAGCTGAGGATCTTGCACAGCATCTCAGCAGAGCTCCTTCTCTGAGTTGATGAATTCACTGATTGTTCTGTCATCAGCTAATCACTGTAGCTAACCTATATACAGCCTCAGTTTCTCCCTTTACACATCTGTCTCAGGTGCTTCCCTAGCCCCCATTATTGCAGTATCTGCACACCTCCCAATTTCTCATCTGTTTATCCTTACAGCAACCTTTTACAGGTGGGAAACTGAGGCACAGAGTGACTGACTTTCTCAAGCTCCCATAGGAGTGAAATCAGGAAGGCCAAATCACACTTGGAGTTGCAGCTAGCAAGGAATGTTAAGAGTAACAAGAAGGGTTTCTACAGGTATGTTAGCAACAAGAAGAAAGTCAAGGAAAGTGTGGGCCCCTGACTGAATGAGGGAGGCAACCTAGTGACAGAGGATGTGGAAAAAGCTAATGTACTCCATGCTTTTTTTGCCTCTGTCTTCACGAACAAAGTCAGCTCCCAGACTACTGCACTGGGCAGCACAGTATGGGGAGGAGATGACCAGCTCTCTGTGGAGAAAGAAGTGGTTTAGAACTATTTAGAAAAGCTGGACGAGCACAAGTCATATTATAATCATAGAATCACAGACTTTAAAGACAGAAGGGACCTTTATGATCATCTAGTCTGACCTCCTGCACAATGCAGGCCACAGAATCTCACCCACCCACTCCTGTAACAAACCTCTAACCTATGTCTGAGCTACTGAAGTCCTCAAATTGTGGTTTAAAGACTTCAAGGTGCAGAGAATCTTCCAGCAAGAGACCTGTGCCCCATGCTGCAGAGAATGGCAGAGACCCTGGGTTTTTTTTGCCTATCTGCTCTGGAGGAAAATTCCTTCCCAACCCCAAATATGGCAATCAGCTAAACCCTGAGCATGTGGGCAAGACTCGCCAGCCAGCCAGAAGTAACTCAGATCCCACCCCATCTAACATCCCATCACATGCTGCTGGGCGTATCTACCGCTAATAGTCAAAGATCAATTAATTGCCAAAATTAGGCTATCCCATCATATCATCCCTTCCATAAATTTATCTGAAGCCAGATGTGTCTTTTGCCCCCACTGCTCCTCTTGGAAGGCTGTTCCAGAACTTCACTCCTCTGATGGTTAGAAACCTTCGTCTAATTTCAAGTCTAAACTTCCTGATGGCCAGTTTATATCCATTTGTTCTTGTGTCCGCATTGAATCATAGAATCATAGAATATCAGAGTTGGAAGGGACCCCAGAAGGTCATCTAGTCCAACCCCCTGCTCGAAGCAGGACCAATTCCCAGTTAAATCATCCCAGCCAGGGCTTTGTCAAGCCTGACCTTAAAAACCTCTGAGGAAGGAGATTCTACCACCTCCCTAGGTAACGCATTCCAGTGTTTCACCACCCTCTTAGTGAAAAAGTTTTTCCTAATATCCAATCTAAACCTCCCCCACTGCAACTTGAGACCATTACTCCTCGTTCTGTCATCTGCTACCATTGAGAACAGTCTAGAGCCATCCTCTTTGGAACCCCCTTTCAGGTAGTTGAAAGCAGCTATCAAATCCCCCCTCATTCTTCTCTTCTGCAGGCTAAACAATCCCAGCTCCCTCAGCCTCTCCTCATAACTCATGTGTTCCAGACCCCTAATCATTTTTGTTGCCCTTCGCTGGACTCTCTCCAATTTATCCACATCCTTCTTGAAGTGTGGGGCCCAAAACTGGACACAGTACTCCAGATGAGGCCTCACCAATGTCGAATAGAGGGGAACGATCACGTCCCTCGATCTACTCGCTATGCCCCTACTTATACATCCCAAAATGCCATTGGCCTTCTTGGCAACAAGGGCACACTGCTGACTCATATCCAGCTTCTCGTCCACTGTCACCCCTAGGTCCTTTTCCGCAGAACTGCTGCCTAGCCATTCGGTCCCTAGTCTGTAGCTGTGCATTGGGTTCTTCCGTCCTAAGTGCAGGACCCTGCACTTATCCTTATTGAACCTCATCAGATTTCTTTTGGCCCAATCCTCCAATTTGTCTAGGTCCTTCTGTATCCTATCCCTACCCTCCAGCGTATCTACCACTCCTCCCAGTTTAGTATCATCCGCAAATTTGCTGAGAGTGCAATCCACACCATCCTCCAGATCATTTATGAAGATATTGAACAAAACCGGCCCCAGGACCGACCCTTGGGGCACTCCACTTGATACCGGCTGCCAACTAGACATGGAGCCATTGATCACTACCCGTTGAGCCCGACAATCTAGCCAGCTTTCTACCCACCTTATAGTGCATTCATTCAGCCCATACTTCCTTAACTTGCTGACAAGAATACTGTGGGAGACAGTGTCAAAAGCTTTGCTAAAGTCAAGAAACAATACATCCACTGCTTTCCCTTCATCCACAGAACCAGTAATCTCATCATAAAAGGCGATTAGATTAGTCAGGCATGACTTGCCCTTGGTGAATCCATGCTGGCTGTTCCTGATCACTTTCCTCTCATGCAAGTGCTTCAGGATTGATTCTTTGAGGACCTGCTCCATGCTTTTTCCAGGGACTGAGGTGAGGCTGACTGGCCTGTAGTTCCCAGGATCCTCCTTCTTCCCTTTTTTTTTTTTTTGGTACTGAGCTTAAATAATTCTTCTCCCTCCGTGGTATTTATCCCTCTGATATATAATCATATCTCCTCTCAGTCTTCTTTTGGGTAGGCTAAACAAGCCAAGCTCTTTGAGCCTCCTTTCATAAGACAGGTTTTCCATTCCTCGGATCATCTGTGTAGCCCTTCTCTGTACCTGTTCCAGTTTGAATTCATCCTTCTTAAACACGGGAGACCAGAACTGCACACAGTATTCCAGATGAGGTCTCACCAGTGCGTTGTATAACGGTACCTCCTTATCCCTACTGGAAATACTTCACCTGATGCATCCCAAGACTGCTTTAGCTTTTTCACAGCCATATCACATTGGTGACTCATAGTCATCCTGTGATCAACCAATACTCCGAGGTCCTTCTCCTCCTCTGTTACTTCCAAGTGATGCGTCCCCAGTTTATAACAAAAATTCTTGTTATTAATCCCTAAATGCATGACCTTGCACTTCTCACTGTTAAATTTCATCCTATTACTATTACTCCAGTTTACAAGGTCATCCAGATCTTCCTGTATGATATCCTGGTCCTTCTCTAAATTGGCAATACCTCCCAGCTTTGTATCATCCGCAGACTTTATTAGCACATTCCCGCTTTTTGTGCCAAGGTCAGTAATAAAAAGATTAAATAAGATTGGTCCCAAAACCGGTCCCTGAGGAACTCCAGTAGTAACCTCCTTCCAGCCTGACAGTTCATCTTTCAGTGTGAGCCGTTGTAGTCTCCCCTTTAACCAGTTCCTTATCCACCTTTCAAGTTTCATATTGATCCCCATCTTTTCCAATTTAGCTAATAATTCCCCCTGTGGAACCGTATCAAATGCCTTACTGAAATCGAGGTAAATGCTCAAATAAATTGGTTAGTCTCTAAGGTGCCACAAGTACTCCTTTTCTTTTTGCGAATACAGACTAACATGGCTGTTACTCTGAAACTAGATCCACTGTGTTTCTTTTGTCTAAAAAATCTGTTACTTTCTCAAAGAAGGAGATCAGGTTGGTTTGACGCAATCTACCTTTTGTAAAACCATGTTGTATTTTGTCCCAATTACCACTGACCTCAATGTCCTTAACTATTTTCTCCTTCAAATTTTTTTCCAAGACCTTGCATACTACAGATGTCAAACTAAGAGGCCTGTAGTTACCCGGATCACTTTTTTTCCCTTTCTTAAAAATAGGAACTATGTTAGCAATTCTCCAATCATATGATACAACCCCTGAGTTTACAGATTCATTAAAAATTCTTGCTAATGGGCTTGCAATTTTATGTGCCAGTTCCTTTAATATTCTTGGATGAAGATTATCTGGGCCCCCCGATTTAGTCCCATTAAGCTGTTCAAGTTTGCCTTCTACCTCGGATGTGGTAGTATTTACCTCCAAATCCTCATTCCCATTTGTTGTCCTACCATTATCCCTAAGCTCCTCATTAAAGACTGAGGCAAAGTATTTGTTTAGATATTGGGCCATTCCTAGATTATCCTTAACCTCCACTCCATCCTCAGTGTTTAGCGGTCCCACTTCTTTCTTTTTTTCTTTTTATATGGCTATAGAACCTCTTACTATTTGTTTTAATTCCCTTTGCAAGGTCCAACTCTACTTGACTTTTAGCCTCTCTCACTTTATCCCTACATGTTCTGACCTCAATAAGGTAGCTTTCTTTGCTAATCCATCCCATCTTCCACTCCTTGTAGGCTTTCTGCTTTTTCTTAATCACCTCTCTGAGATGCTTGCTCATCCAGCTTGGTCTACAACTCCTGCCTATGAATTTTTTCCCCTTTCTTGGGATGCAGGCTTCTGATAGTTTCTGCATCTTTGACTTGAAGTAATTCCAGGCCTCCTCCGCCTTTAGATCCACAAGCCCATGGGGCAGGATACGCGGCATCCGGGGGTGCTAAAGGAGTTGGCGGATGTGATTGCAGAGCCATTGGCCATTATCTTTGAAAACTCATGGCGATCCGGGGAGGTCCCAGATGACTGGAAAAAGGCTAATGCAGTGCTCATCTTTTAAAAAGAGAAGAAGGATCCTGGGAACTACAGGCCAGTCAGCCTCACCTCAGTCCCTGGAAAAATCATGGAGCAGGTCCTCAAGGAATCCATTTTTAAGCACTTAGAGGAGAGGAAAGTGATCAGGAACAGTCAGCATAGATTCACTAAGGGCAAGTCATGCCTGACTAGCCTAATTGCCTTCTATGATGAGATAACTGGCTCTGTGGATGAGGGGAAAGCAGTGGATGTTGACTTTAGCAAAGCTTTTGACACGGTCTCCCACAGTATTCTTTCCAGCAAGTTAAAGAAGTATGGGCCGGATGAATGGACTATAAGGTGGATAGAAAGCTGGTTAGATCATCGGGCTCAATGTGTAGTGATCAATGTCTAGTTGGCAGCCGGTATCTAGTGGAGTGCCCCAAGGGTTGGTCCTGGGACCGGTTTTGTTCAACATCTTCATTAATGATCTGGAGGATGGCGTGGATTGCACCCTCAGCAAGTTTGCAGATGACACTAAACTGGGAGGAGTGGTAGATACACTGAAGGGTAGGGATAGGATACAGAGGGCCCTAGACAAATTTGAGGACTGGGCCAAAAGAAATCTGATGAAGTTCAACAAGGACAAGTGCAGAGTTCTGCACTTAGGACGGAAGAATCCCATGAACTACTACAGACTAGGGACCGAATGGCTCGGCAGCAGTTCTGCAGAAAAGGACCTAGGGGTTACAGTGGATGAGAAGCTGGATATGAGTCAACAGTGTGCCCTTGTTGCCAAGAAGGCTAATGGCATTTTGGGCTGCATAAGCAGGAGCATTGCCAGCAGATTGAGGGACGTGATCATTCCTCTCTATTCGACATTGGTGAGGCCTCATCTGGAGTACTGTGTCCAATTTTGAGCCCCACACTACAAGAAGGATGTGGGAAAAATTGGAAAGCATCCAGCAGAGGGCAACAAAAATGATTAGGGGACTGGAACACATGACTTATGAGGAGAGGCTGAGGGAACTGGGATTGTTTAGTCTGCAGAAGAGAAGAATGAGGGGGATTTGATAGCTACTTTCAACTACCTGAAAGAGGGTTCCAAAGGGCATGGATCTAGACTGTTCTCAGTGGTACCAGATGACAGAAAAAGGAGTAATGGTCTCAAGTTGCAGCGGGGGAGGTTTAAGTTGGATATTAGGAAAAACTTTTTCACTAGGAGGGTGGTGAAGCACTGGAATGCGTTAGTTAGGGAGGTGGTGGAATCTCCTTCCTTTGAGGTTTTTAAGGTCAGGCTTGACAAAGCCCTGGCTGGGATGATTTAGTTGGGGATTGGTCCCGCTTTGAGCAGGGGCTTGGACTAGATGACCTCCTGAGGTCCCTTCCAACCCTGATATTCCATGATCCTATGATTCTATAAGCATATTTCTATAAAGCATTATGGGGTGCAACGTCACAGCATTTTAATAAGTGTAAGTGTAAATGTAGACATCTGGGAACAATGCATGCAGGCCACACTTACAGGAGGGGGGACTCTGAAAAAGAGCTAGGGGTCATGTTGGATAATCAGCTGAATGTGAGCTCCCAGGGCGAGGCTGTCACCAAAAGGGCTAATCTGAGCCTGGGATGCATAAACAGGGGAATCTCAGGGAGGTGTGGAGAGAGATTTTATCTTCATATTTGGCACTGGTGTGACTGCTGCTGGAATGCTGGGTCCAGTTCCGGTGTTGACAACTCCAGAAAGATGTTGATTAATTGAGAGGGTTCAGAGAAGAGCCATGAGAATGATTAAAGGACTGTAAAACATGCCTTTTAGTGATAGACTCAAAGAGCTCAATCTGCTTAGTTTAACAAAGAGAAGGTTAAGGGGTGACTTAATCACAGTCTACAAATACCTCCATAGGGAACAAATCTTTAATAACGGCCTCTTCAATCCTGCAGAGAAAGATATAACATGATTCAATGGCTGGAAATTGAAACTAGACATAGGGTAGAAATAAGGTGTACATTTTTGACAGTGAGGGTAATTAACCGTTGGGACATGGGTTACCAGGGTCATGGTGGATTCTCTATCATTGACCATTTTTAAGTTTAGATTGGATGTTTTTCTAGAAGATCTGCTCTAGGGATTATTCTGGGGCAGGTCTCTGGCCTGTGCTGTACAGGGGGTCAGAGTAGATGACCACAGTGGTCCCTTCTGGCCATAGAACCTGTGAATTAATAAAGACTAGGAATATAATTAGTGCCAGTCAATGTGGTTTTATGAAAAATAGGTCTTGCCAAACACACCTTCTTTGAGGTTACATTTGGTTGATAAAGGTAACTACATAGATGTAATATATTTACTTTTGAAGGCACTTGACTTCGTACTACATGCCCTGCTGATTAAAAAAGATGAATACTATGCAATATCAGAAAAGCATGTGTTAAATGCATTACAGATTGGTTAACTGACAGATCTCAGAGCAGTTATCAATGGAGAATCCTCATCCTCACCAAATGGGGATGTTTCTAGTGGCATTCCATAGGGATAAGTACTAAGCCCAACACTATTCATCTGGTAATAGTTCACCTTACCTGGTCACTCTTGTTACAGTGTGAATGGTAACACCCATTGTTTCATGTTCTCTGTGTATATAAATCTCCCCACTGTATTTTCCACTACATGCATCCGATGAAGTGAGCTGTAGCCCACGAACACTTATGCTCAAATAAATTGGTTAGTCTCTGAGGTGCCACAAGTCCTCCTTTTCTTTTTGCGGATACAGACTAACACGGCTGCTACTCTGAAAAAAATTCAAATTAGACACAAGTGTCTACCACTGAAGGTGATTAAGAGGAGTCTACAAAATTTGTGGCCATGAAAATTGTGTCACAGACCATGAAATCTGGCCTCCCCATGAAATCTAGTCTCCTGCCCCCCAGCTCTGAAGGCAGAGTGGAGAGCAGCGGCTAGGCTACTGGCCAGGCACCCAGTGCTGAAGTGGTGGCATGGTATGCTATTGCCACCTTACTTCTTTACTGCTGCTGGCCATGGCTCTGCCTTCAGAGCTGGGCGCCCGGCCCGCAGCCGCTGCTCTCCTGCCGCCCAGCTTCAGGCAGCTCTGCCCCCAGCAGCAGCACAGAGATAAGGGTGGCAATACTGTGACCCTCCCACAATAGCCTTGTGGCCCCCTTTTGGGTCAGGGCCATAGTCGCCGACTCCGTGGGGGCTCCGGGGCTGGAGCATCCATGGGGAAAAATTAGGGGGTGCTCTGCACCCACCGGCCGCCAAGCTCCCTGTGCCACCCCACCCCACCTCACCTCCTCCTCCTCCCCTGAGTGCGCCGCATCCCCACTCCTCTACCTACCGCCCAGCGCTTGCCGCCGCCAAACAGCTGTAGCAGGCTCCGGGAGGGAGGGGGAGGAGCTCCGGGAGGGAGGGGGAGGAGCAGGAAAGTGGCATGTTCAGGGGAGGAGGCGGGGAAGAGGTGGGGCTGGGGCGGGGATTTGGGGAAGGAGTTGGAATAGGGGCAGGGACTTTGGGGAAGGGGTTGGAATGGGGGCTGGAGAGGTGGTGCAGCGGTGGAGGCAGGGCAGGGGCAGGGGTCGAGGTGGATTGAGCACCCACTGGCACCAGTAGAAGTTGGCGCCTATGATCAGGGCCCGCAGTTTGAGAAACACTGCAGAGAAATCACACATTTTTCATGGGTTGGTCATGGCATAAATAGAAAATTTCATGGATATGATCCGTGAATGTCTATTTATGCCATGCCCAACCCCTAGAAGAATGTGTGTTTCTCTGTGATTTGAGCAGACCCCTAGTGATTAACCCCTGGAACAAATTCCCCAGGGAAGCGATGGATTCTCCATCTCTTGATGGCTTCCACTCCAGACTGGCTTTCTGGAATGTGCTTTAGCTGAACACAAGCTATTGGGCTCAACACCGGGGTAGCTGGGTGAAATGTCATGGCCTGCACTATTCAGGCACTTAGTGATCTAATGTTCCCGTCAGGCCTTAAGATCTATGGATCTGTGTGGCTCTAGGGAATGCTGTCCACGATGCGACGTAAGAGCCTAAACTCCAGAGTTAGGTGCTCAAGTCCCCGTGCACGGCACCACTGTGATCTGCGAAACTCCTGCTTGGCTGTTGCCTAACCCTGGAGGTGCGAAAATTCATTTGGCGCCTAACTGTAAAAATTCCCTAGTTGCCTCAGTTTTAGACCCTGGGGCATGTGCACTGCTGCCTCCCTCTAGGTGTCTGGACTTAATCTCCCAGCTGAGCCTCAGAGCAATTTGCGGACGAGGGAAGATAGGAGTCTGGCCACACCTACCAGCTTGGCTCCCACTCAGAATCCGGCTGGAGGAGGAGGAGGAGACAAGTATTAAATGCTCGTTAGGCCAGTAGGGGGATGGGAGGAGGGTGAGAGCGACTTGCAGCCAGTCATTAGGGCACCTCTTGGGAGATGGGAGGTCCTGGGTCTGGTCCCCTGCTCCAGCCACCCTGTCATTATTTATTCAGAAAGGAACAGCTTCCCCAGGAGGGACTGAGCAAGCCCCACAGCAGAGTAGCCGTAGCCTGATGGTTAGCATGCTTTCCTGAGAGGTGGGAGACCCCTGTTCAAATCCCTTCTCCCCATCAGGCAGAGGGAGGAGAATGCAGCCTGGGTCTCCCAGACCCCAAAAGCATGCTCTAAGCACTGGGATACAAGTTATCAGGTGCTGTGTCTCCTCCTCCAGCCATTTTGGGTGAGATGAGGTAGGCACAAGAAATGCCTTCAGTGCCTAAGTGTCCGGACTCTAGGCAGCGGGTTTCCAAGCAGAGCTAGGTGTCTATCTCTGAGGGGGTGGAGTTTAGCACCCGTCACCCCCATGTCAGCATCTCTCCTTGGCTGGCGTAGGTGGCCCGCACCTAGCTTGCTGGCTTTGTGGATCATGTTCTAAGGTGCCTGTCTCTCCCACTTCATGGTACAGGGAGCCTACATGCTGAACTCGGCTTTGTGGATCTTGGGGTGTTCCTGTGATTTTTCTAGGCACCAAAAGATTAGGCACTGTGAAGCTCAGGGAATTATAGACCAGTCACTTACCTTCAATACCCGAAAAGATAATGGAGCAAATAATCAAACAAAATTTGTAAGCCCCTAGAAGATATTATTGGTAGTCCATTGCTGACGATGATGACAATAGATGATGTTAATGGGATGAGAGTTGCAAGAAAACCTGTGTGGGAAATTTTGATTGCACAGGGGCCATCTCACTCTCTCAGCTATGGAAACCAGTTTCCAGTGACATGAAGAATCATTACAACTGGGGACTTCCTGAGCTGCAGTGGGTGACCAGGACGTCTTCAGAGCTTTGTCATGCTCTCCACACCCCACAGCACGTTGCTGAACCGCCTTCATGGCCATTGAACCACAAATTCATTTCCTCCGCCCAGTTCACTGGAACAGTCTTTGCATGCTAGAGAAAGGCTGTTTTCCTATCTTGCTGAGGGCAAAAGACCCATCGGCTACCCTCACCTGTTTTAGCCTGCTCGTTGAAGTGGTTTCCCAGGGTGTGGTTGATGTCGCATGCAAACAGCTACTTGGAACCACAGGTGAGAGCTGGGTGTAGGTGGGACCTGTTGGGGACACTGGGGCATGGCCACTAGGTAACTTGAGGGGATGGAAGACCACGAGTGTCGTTGAAGCCCTCTCGCACTAGGCCCAGGTGTCCTTGGCCCCCCCTCCCACCTGGAGGCACTCGCAGCAGCTCTGCGTACTAGGCCTAAGTGTCCTTGGCCCCCCGCCTGGAGGCACTCACAGCAGTTATGCTGAGGATCTGCAACAATATGCTGCAGAGTCAGACTGCCTGAAACTAAGCAGGGCCAAACAGGGCAGATATGGAAGAACAATGCTGAATAAAGCAGCTTTATGTATAGTTTAACAAATGATACAGAGAACCAGGGAACTAGCTGGGAACTGGACTGGCTGGCTATATGGATACTTGGGGCAGCTTGGTATTGGATAGGTGGATTGGATAAGGAATTGGATAAGGAAAAAGGATGTATAAAAGCCTGTGTAACTTCCTGCTCTGTGTACAGGATTTGAGATTCAAATCTCCCTGTACCTCTTTGAAGCTTCAAATAAACTTTTCTGCCTCTCCACCCCGTTGTGATTATTGGGTGTAGCACACCGGGTAACGAACCAACCCCAGCTGTTGTTCAGCCTCTCGGCACTGGGTGCCGGCAACAGACCAAAGCAGATGAACTAAGGAGCATTACATGTTCCTCCAACAGAGGTATTACCCCTCCTTAGCATCTCCCATACACCACAACTAGAAGATAATAAGGTGATAAGAACAAATCATGTCAAGCCAACCTAATATCCTTCTTTGACAGGGTAACAAGCCTTGTGGATGGGGGGAAGCAGTAGATGTGATGATCTATCAACTTTAGTAAGGCTTTTGGTACTGTCTCACATGACCTTCTCATAAGCAACAAAGGAAATATAGCCTTGATGAACCTACTAGAAGGTGGGTGCACAACTGGCTGGAAAACCATACTCAGAGAGTGGTTCACAGTCAGGCTGGAAGGGCGTATTGAGTGGAGTCCTTCAGAGATCTGTCCTGGATCTGATTCTATCCAATATCTTTATACATGATTTGGATAATGGCACACAGAGATACTTGTAAAGTTTGTGGATGATACCAAACTGGGAGGGGTTGAAAGCACTTTGTGGGACAGGATTAGTATTCAAAGTAATCCTGACAAACTGGAGAAATGGTCTGAAATAAATAGGATGAAATTCAATAAGGACAGATGCAAAGTATGTGATGTTATTGACATTAACTGTGACCATATAGATCATTGTTGCAACCAAGGTCCTATGGTGGCACCAGGTCTTGTACAGAGGAGGTCAAGTGGAGTGTCTATGGAAAGGTTGTAGTTTGCTGGTTATGATTATGCTGTCTGTATGTGTGTATCATTTTTGTATTTGAAGTTATGAATATTGACTATGTACTTGTATCGCAATGTATTTGATTCTAAGTAGCCTCAGGAAAGCATTTGGTCAGCTTTTTGAGAATGGGCACTTACTGAGAATAATCCTATCAAGAAACACTGAACTGACAATGGATTTTGGGAGATGCCAATCCACATCTGAGCTTTCCTGGGAACGTTCAAACAAACATGTGAACAATGGCATCGGCCTGCAAAAAACTGAATCATTCATAGACATGTGACTTGCCCAGGTGGCTACAAACTCCATCTTGCTGCTGTGATTTTGCACAGAACAAACGGGTTTCTACCCACAGGAGAAAGAATATAAAAGGCCCTGGAAACCCCTCCATTTTGTCTTCAGCTTGCTTAAGAGATGGTCTCTGTCGAACTGATCAATGAAATTGTTTTTAATTGTTCACTTTATTAATATAACTTCATAAGTAAAGTTTTATGAATGAAACAACATTCATTCATAAAACCGGTTACCCCAATAACTGGCTAATTGAGTTTCACTTTCAATCCAATTGCTGCTTAAATCACTGAAACTTACAATATTGAAACAGTGCAACTTCTGCCCTAGCCTGTTCTGATGAAATAAAGTGTAAACAGCCCTGACAAAGCAGGAAGAGTCCACCCTCAAAAGAAAAGAACAAAAGTACAATTGAAGAAACATCAAAGCCAGGTCCCAGGTTGAAAGTCATGTCTGCAATTGACGGGTGATCAATCACACCGAACCCAGAGGCAGCCTGACACAGCAAGACCTATAGACTCTGGATTCAAACTAAAGCCTACAAAAACGATGGGGGAGATGGAAGACTTTAGAGGGTCACATTCTGCTGCCAACATGGAAGGGAATCAGTGCACACCCAACAGAGACCCAGCCCTTCCTTGTGCCTGGCTTTCCTGGCCAGTGAGCCGCCACAAGCTACGAACCCAAGCCATGAACTCAAGCTACATTCAGGACTGGGAGCTATCTAGCAGCTGCAGAACATTTGGGGGGTCTGTGTGTGTGTGTGTGTGTGTGTGTGTGTGTGTACATAGTGTGACAAAGTTCCTGGTCTACCTTGGTGGGTCTTGCGCTTATTGGCGGATTTGCTCACCTTGGAGCTTAATGGCAGCCCTCAGCTTGGCTGTTTTTCTGAACCCACAGTCCAGGTCAACTCCTCCTGTGTCTGACCAGGAGTTGGGAGGATTTGGGGGGAACCGGGCCCGCCCTCTACTCCGGGTTCCAGCCCAGGGCCCTGTGGAATGTAGCTGTCTAGAGTGCTTCCTGGAACAGCTGTGCGACAGCTACAAGTCCCTGGGCTACTTCCCCATGGCCTCCTCCCAACACCTTCTTTATCCTCACTATCGGACCTTCCTCCTAGTGTCTGATAATGCTTGTACACCTCAGTCCTCCAACAGTCCACTTTCTCACCTCAGTCCTCCAACAGCTCCTAGTGCCTCTTACTCCCAGCTCCTCACACATGCCCCACAAACTTGAAGTGAGCTCCTTTTTAAACCCAGGTGCCCTGATTAGCCTGCCTTAATTGATTCTAACAGCTTCTTGATTGGCTGCAGGTGTTCTAATCAGCCTGTCTTAATTGTCTCCAGAAGGTTCGTGATTGTTCTGGAACCGTCCCTGTTGGGAAACGGGACTTCCCTCGCTTGCTCCTCAGCTATCTGCTTTCTATTCTTTCCTAAAGCCCCCTGGCCTGGATTTTTCTTACTTTTTGAACCTGCCTTAGTCCCCCCCGACCGGGCCAGACGCTTTTTTTGCTTTGTTTTGATTTTTTGGTTCTTTTTCCCCGTCTACGTGCTGGTTGGCCCTCAGCTTGCCGCCAGCACTCGCCCCCCCCACGCCTGCTTTCGGGCGCAGCTATTTGCCTCAGCTGAGCCCCCGGAGGAGGGGGGGGGAAGATTGCCGATTTTGCTGTCCGGAGGGGGGGGTGGAAACCCCCAGACCCAGCCGTTCTGCCAGCAGCTCGGACTTTACAACATTCTCAGCATGCCGGAAGCCTTGGAACACAGCCAACACAGCTGGAGAAGAAGATTTCAGAAGACAGGAGAAATAATCCAGGAGAGCTATAAATCAATGTGAAGGGGGCCGTAAGACTGAGTAATTTTCTGAATTATACTCTTGTGGGGGGGAGTTTGACTGTGGTTACTTGCGTTTGTGGTGGCACAGGGGGTGTGGCGTGGAGACCCCCACCCCGATCCATCGGTGCCCCTACCCCCCCATTGTTACTACAACTGTGACGGCCCCCCCGCCGTCAGTCCCTGCTGGCAACCTGCCATCTCCCTTTGGATCCAGCTGTTCGCTTTGAACTTTGCCTTTCGGACCGGACATAAAGCTGACCAACCGAGACTCTTTGGACAAACGTGTGTGGGTCTGCACCCCCCCCCCCCCCCCGGATTGCTTATCCCACAGCTTGCCCCTATTACTGGACCCCGATTTTGTTTCCCCCCCCCAGTCCAACCCCCTCGGCATTCCCCCCCCCACCTGCAGTCTAGCGGGGAGGAGTGGTTACTTTCCTTTCCCCCTCCCCCATTCTCCTTCCGGTGTCTCCCTGTCTCTCCCTGCTCACAATGACGGGGAATGAGAGGGGCGAGGCCCCTTTAATAAAATCAGTTGTCCCTCCCCCACCACCACCCCTGCCCGACCCCCACGGTCCCCCCACCACCACTATTGTTAAGATACTTGCCACCCCCCCCCCGCTGGGGCACTGGCAGCAGGAGGCACAGGGGTGATCGCTGCTGCTTCTGCGCCCACCCCCCCCCAGATTCTAGGAAACCCCCACCAGTTGGCCGGAAGGGCCAGGGCGGGATGAAAGGAAAGGGCCCCGCTAAAACCACTAAGCCCTCCATGGCAGGGGCTGCCCCCACCGCTGTGGCCTCGTCATCAACTGTGGCGCCCCTCCCTGCGTTTCCCTCCACCAGCTCTGCGATTGTTCCTCCCCTGGCCCCCAGGACGTATGCCCGGGCGGTGACGGGCTCCCCCCTGCCTGCCGCCTCGTCATCTCGCCCCCCCCGCCTCCGCCACCATCACCAGCGGCCGGGGCCCTTTCTCCGCCTTGACCAGGAGGCACGGCGTCCGTTGCCTCCTGGTGCCCGCCTCGCCCCACGTGGAGACATACGTGCAGGCGTTGGCGAAGGTGGTAGGACCCACGGCTATTGTGGCGGCCTCCAAGATGTATGGGAAGGTCGTTTTTTTCTTAGCTTCGGAGGCTGCCGCCCAGGAGGCGGTGGAGAGGGGCCTGACGGTGGTGGGGGGTGTTTGTTCCCCTAGAACCGTTGGAAGACCTGGGCGTTTGCCTCGTCCTCACCTCCGTTCCTCCCTTCTTACCCAATGCTGTCCTGTTACCTGCTCTCTCCACTCTGGGGAAACTTGTCTCTGTCATCAGCCCTCTCCCATTGGGCTGCAAGGACCCCACCCTCCGTCACGTTTTTTCATTCCGCCGGCAAGTGCAGCTTCTCCCGCCAGCAGGGGCGTGTGACGAAGAGGCGCTCAAGGGGTCCTTTCTAGTCCCCTACCAGGGAGCCCGCTCTCGGGTCTTTTACTCCACCGGAGAGGCCCGGTGCTACCTCCGCTGTTCAGCGGGGCATGTCCACAGAGACTGCCCTTTGGCCCGGGGGGGAGGGGCACCCGAAACCCCCGAGACCCGGCAGGACATCGGCCCCGTCGCTGCCGACGCCCCTGGCTGCCCGGCACCTGAAACCAACCCTCCTCCTACTCGACCCATCGCTGCTCCCGTCCGGGCCCAAGAGATACCTTTCCTACAACGCCCGGGAGTTCCACCCTTGCTAGTACCAATCCAACAGAGCCCATGGAGGAGGGTGTGGCAAGGATATTACCGGGTATAGGAGAGGGCCCACCCCAAGGGGAAACCCCCGCCCCTCATGCTGCCTCACCGCTACCCCCCCGAACCCCTGAACCATCGCCTCCGCCCCCCGACACGACCCCTGCTAACCAACCCCCAGATGACGCTATGGAGGGCTGGACCCTAGTCCAGGGGAAGCGAGGCAAGCGGAAGGCTCGAGCTCCGCTGCATCAACCCGACGCGGAAGGCCCCCGGAAGACCAGGAAAGGAGGCACTGCTATCGAGCCTCCTGCCACGGCCACGAGCGAGATCCATCCGCTGGTGTCGGGAGGGGAAGACGGACTGGCATTGGAGGGCAGAATCCCCCCTCCACGGGAGACCCTCCCCTCCGAGACTTCTGAGGACGCCCCTTCTGCCTGGATACCACCCGAACCCCCCGCGGACCCCGAGGCGACCGTTGAGGCGGGCCCTAGAGGAGAGGCCCCCGGGGTGGCAGGGGCTGGCCTCTCCCCCGTGTATGCGGAGATTGAGGCCCTAGATTTGACCCCGGTCACCCAGGGAGGGGATGATCTGCTGCCGGCTGGCCTCGAGCTGGGCAACCTTACCCCAGCCTCCCTTTCCCCATGCTCCCTCCCCCTAATTGCCTTCCCGGGCAAGCACCCTGCAGAAGGTGGTCCACCACCTGATGCCATGGCCGCTAAGACCACCATGGAGCCAGCACCTAGCATTATTGGGAGCCCCCTCCCTTACCCCTTAACCCTTGACTCTGCTCAGGAGGCACTTTCCTTTAGCTGCTTGCCTCCTGAACCCCAGAGCCTTACCCCTGCCCCTGCCCCCACCCCTGTCCCTGCCCAAGTCCCCTCCTCCTGCAATGCTAATGCCACCCCTGGGGTTATTTCCTTTCCGCCTTTTGCAGATTCCCCCCGGGGAGCAGTCTTTGCACTTTCTAGCCGCGACCCATTAGAAGTGGCAATTTTTTCCCTGCCATCCCCCTCCACCCCAAGGCGTGAAATGAATTTAATAACCCCAGCCTGTCAGATGCCCCGTCGGTGGTCCGCACCCTGTCTACCCGCCTTAGCAGACCACGAGGCTGTATTAAGAGTCCCATCAGGGAACACCTCGGGAATTGTAACACCCCCCCCCCATGAGCTGCGGCATGCACTACGGAAGTTCCTAGAGCACACCCGTGGCTCCCGCGATAGGGTACAACTGGCTCTTCAGCTATGGGGGGATTTTGATCAAATCCTCCAGGCCACAAGGGCCATTATAAAGGAGGGCGGGGGGCAAGGAGGGCGCGGTGCTGTGGCCTACGACACGATCTACTCATCCACGGGATGGGTCACGGGTTGCTGCGCAACCCGCCAGGGGCCCTGAACACCCCCGCCAACACGAAACCCCCACCCCCCCAGCCCTCCACATGACGCCTCTTACTATTGCGACCCTGAATACCAGGGGCTGTAGGATGGCTCTCCGCAGGTCCCAGGTGCTCTCTTACCTTCGGGAAGGGAGGTACTCTGTAGTTTTCCTGCAGGAGACCCATACTGACCCGGCCGCCGAGGACAGGTGGCGGCTGGAGTGGGGGGACGGGGTATACTTTAGCCACTTCGCGACCTGGCAGGCTGGAGTGGTGACCCTGTTCTCCCCCAACCTATGGCCTGAGGTGCTAGGGGTCAATGAGGCCGTGCCGGGCCACCTGCTGCACCTTCGAGTCCGTATGGAGGGGCTCGTGGTTAATCTTCTTAACATCTATGCCCCGCAAATGAGCTCCAGGCGGCCACAATTTTATCAGCGGGTGTCCGACTTTTTCGGCACCCTGGATTCGCACGAGTGCCTGGTCCTGGGAGGGGACTTTAACACCACCTTCGAGGAACGGGACTGCTCAGGGGCCGAACCGAGCCCGGCCGTCGTGAATATTCTCCAAGGGATAGTTGAACATCACTCCCTAGTGGACGTCTGGCGTGACCATCACCCAGATGACACCTCCACGTTCACCTGTGTCCGGGTGGAGGCCCATCGGTCACACCACTCTCGGTTGGACCGTATTTACTTATCCCGTTTCCATCTTTCACAGGCCCACTCCTCCGCCGTTCGGCCGGCCCCATTCTCCGATCATCATTTAGTCACCATAACGGTCTCCCTCCGTGCAGAGAGACCGGGGCCGGCCTATTGGCACTTTAATAACAGCCTGTTGGAGGACGAGAGCTTCGTGATATCCTTCCGGGAGTTTTGGCTGGCCTGGCGGGAGCAGTGGCGTGTCTTTCCCTCGGTGCGGCGATGGTGGGATCTCGGGAAGGTGCGCGCCAAGCTCTTCTGCCGTGACTACACCCGGGGCACCAGCCGATGGCAAAATGCAGCGATAGAGCAGTTGGAACGGGAGGTCTTAGAGATGGAGAGGCGCCTGGCCGCCAACCCCGAGGACCCGTCCCTCTGCGGAGCGTGCCAGGAGAAGCGGGAGGAGCTCCAGGCCCTCGAGGACCACCGGGCCCGAGGTGCCTTCGTTCGGTCCCGCATCTGCCTCCTTCGGGAGATGGACCGCGGCTCCCGCTTCTTCTATGCCCTGGAGAAAACGAGGGGGGCCAAGAAACATGTCACCTGCCTTCTTGTGGAAGACGGCACCCCCCTCACGGATCCGGAGGAGAGGTGTGGGAGGGCCCGTGACTTCTACACAAGCCTTTTCTCCCCGGATCCAACCGATCCTGGCGCTTGCAGGGTGCTCTGGGAGGAACTCCTCATGGTCAGCGTGGGCGACCAAGACCGGCTAGAGCTGCCTCTCACCCTGGCCGAGTTCTCGGAAGCCCTCCGTCTCGTGCCCACCAATAAATCTCCGGGCATGGACGGGCTGACCGTGGAGTTTTACCACGCGTTCTGGGACATTCTCGGCCCAGACCTAGTCACCGTCTGGGCTGAGTCCTTGCAGAGTGGGGTCCTCTCTCTGTCGTGCAGGCGAGCGGTGCTCTCTTTGCTGCCAAAGAAGGGGGACCTCCGCGATCTACGAAACTGGCGTCCCGTCTCACTCCTTAGCACAGTTACCTATACTGTCCCGGGTTGCAGCATTTTTGACAACCTCTTTCTAGTCCGAGACCTTTTGGAACTCGGGCGGAGAGATGGTCTGTCGTTCGCCCTCCTGTCTCTTGATCAGGAGAAGGCGTTCGATAGAGTGGACCATGGGTACCTCCTGAGCACTCTGCAGGCGTTTGGATTCAGACCTCAGTTTGTGAGTTTTCTCCGGGTGCTGTATGCCTCCGCGGAGTGTTTGATTAGGCTCAACTGGACCCTGACCGAACCGGTCAGCTTCGGGCGAGGAGTGCGGCAGGGGTGCCCCCTCTCGGGCCAGCTGTACGCTCTGGCGATCGAGCCCTTCCTCTGTCTCCTCCACAGGAGGATGACAGGGTTGGTGCTGCGGGAGCCGGAGCTGCGGCTGGTCCTGTCGGCATACGCCGATGACGTACTCCTCGTGGTCCAGGACCGGGGCGACTTGGCGCGAGTGGAGGCATGCCAGGCCATCTATTCGGCAGCCTCCTCCGCCTGAGTCAACTGGGTCAAGAGCTCTGGCTTGGCGGTGGGGGACTGGCGGCAGGTAAGCTCCCTCCCACCCGCGCTTCAGACCATCCGGTGGAGTGCGGGTCCACTGCTCTATCTCGGCGTTTACCTTTCCGTCACGCACCCTTCCCCGCCGGAGAACTGGCAAAATTTAGAGGGCGGGGTGATAGAGCGGATCCGGAAATGGACGGGGCTACTCCGATATCTCTCCCTCCGAGGGAGAGCACTGGTGCTTAACCAACTAGTCCTGTCCACGCTCTGGTACCTGCTCAACACCCTGGCCCTGGCCCCGGGTTTCCTGACCCACCTCCCGAGATTGATTCTAGAGTTCTTTTGGTCAGGAATGCACTGGGCCCCTGTTGGGGTTCTTCATTTACCCCTGAAGGAAGGAGGGCAGGGCCTGAAGTGTCTGCACACTCAGGTCCGCGTTTTCCACCTCCAGGCCCTGGAGAGGCTCCTTTATAGTGCAGGTAGTCCGGCGTGGAGCATACTGGCACATGCCTTCCTGCGCCGCTTCCAAGGGCTTCGATATGACCGGCAGCTCTTTTATCTTTCTCCGAGGGGTTTTCCGCGAGACCTCTCCAGGCTGCCGGTCTTCTATCAGGACCTCCTCCGGACCTGGAAACTGTTTCTAACGACCAGGTCCGTGGTGGCCACCGTGGGAGCAGATCTCCTCACGGAGCCCCTGCTACACAATCCCCAGCTCCGTGTGCAGGTGGCAGAGTCCCACTCGGTGAGCCAGAGGTTGGTCCTGGTGGAAGTCACGAGAGTCGGAGACCTCCTGGACTACGACCGGGGAGACTGGCTGGATCCCCTGATGCTCGCTCGGCGCATGGGGCTCTCCAGCCCTCATACCCCTCGGCGCGTACTTCAGGAGGTGAAGGCCGCCTTGACCCCCGCTGCTCGGGCTTATGTCAACCAAGCCTTGCGCGAGGGCGCACCCCGCCCATCCTCTACCCCAGGCCCGCTGGACCTTTCCATTGGGCCCCTACCCTGCCGATCCCAACAAACCCCTCACCCTTTCACTGCAAGCTGGCTGCATGAACTGCAGCCGGTCAGTTTTCAAATTGCACCATGGAATTATTTATACACACTCATGCTTCACACCCTTCACGCCCACACCCTGGTGTCCCACTCCGATACAAAGTGGCGGGACCTCCTGCCACCCTTGGAGGGTGAGCAACCTCGGTGGGCCAGCCTGTATTCCACCTTGGTCCCGAGGCCCGTCGGGGACATCAGTTGGCGGCTCCTTCACGGAGCTGTGAGCACAGGCGTGTTTTTGACACGGTTTACCCCCATCCCGGATACTTGCCCTTTTTGTAATGTGAGGGAAACCCTGGCGCACGTATATCTAGAGTGTGCCAGATTGCAGCCCCTTTTCCGGCTCCTCACAAATATTCTATTGTGCTTTTGGCTTCATTTCTCCCCTCACCTTTTTATCTACACACTTCCCATCTGTGGCCCCACAAAATCGCGAGGCCTCCTGGTTAACCTCCTCCTAGCCTTGGCTAAAACAGTCATTTATAAAACCAGAGAGAGGAGGTTGGCCCATGAAGCGTCCTGCGATTGTAGGCTTTTTTCCAATCCTCAGTACATTCACGTATCCGGGCGGAGTTCCTCTGGGCGGCATCCACCGACTCCCTTGATGCCTTCGAGGAGTGGTGGGTGCTGTCCGAGGTTCTCTGCTCGGTGATCCCGTCCGGTTCCCTCCGTCTGACCCTTTGATTGAGGGGAAGAGCGAGAGACGCCAGCCCCAGCTGTTGCCGCTGTGGATACCATCATTACTGTCATCTAGGAGGGGTCCTATAATACATAGGTGTCTACCC
The DNA here is from genome assembly GCF_965140235.1 of Caretta caretta. Lineage (NCBI taxonomy): Eukaryota > Metazoa > Chordata > Testudines > Cheloniidae > Caretta > Caretta caretta. The sequence continues at coordinate 1,865,994 of NC_134223.1, forward strand.
CCCCACCCCTAAACCGCCCACCCCACAGCCGTGCCCATCTTGCCAGGCACTCTCAGGAGAGGGATAATCGGTGACACTGGGCACGGCCCTAGGTAACTCGAGGGGGTGGAAGACCACGAGTGTCGAGGAAGCCCCCCCGCTCTGGGCCCAGGCTAGCCTGAACACTTTCTCCCTCCTGAAAGCTGCTGTGTTATACCTTCTGTTTGCGTTGTTTTGTTGCATAGTTTATTTTGTTTCCTTTGGTAATTCTTCGTAAGTGTTACAAATAAAATTCTTTTCTGTTTCAAAAAAAAAAAAACTTTCCCTGTTCCCTTACCCAGGGGAAAAGGACCTACTTAGCCTGCTCTCCTGCTGCTACCCTCTGGCCTGGGCTTTCCTTGCTTTTTGCCCCTGCTTTCGGCTTCCCCCCCAACCAGGCCAGATGCTCTCCCTCCTTTCTTTTCTTTTTGTTGTTTTTTTTTTCTTTCTTTGCTGTTGCTACAGCGCTGACCAGCTGCCAGCTGGCTGTTAGCCCCCCCCCCCGCCCGCCCTCAGACACTGCTGCCGCTCCAGCTGAACCCCCCCCAGAGAGGGGGGCCTGCTGACCCACTCCCCAGAGGGGGGGAGTGGAGGGACCCAGCCCCCAGACGCAGCTGCTTGCTGTTTGTTTGTGGACCCGTATTCGGCTGAGAGGAACTTTTATCATCTGCTCCGGCATCCCTGGAATGTTGCAGTTGCAGAGAAAGCCCAGAACGGAGAGAAAGAGAAACAGCCGTCTACCGGAGGAACACCGCCCGGGGAATTTACAAATCGCCATGGAGGGGGCCCAAGACTGAGTAACTTTCGAACTGTGCTCTTGTGTGGGGGGAGGCCTTGACTGTGTTTGTAGGGACACAGTGCGTGTGGCACGGAGCTGCCCCCCGATCCATCTGTGTCCTCCCAACCCCCACATTACGATCTTCCTCACTGCCCCCTCCATCATCATTGCTGGCTGTTTAACATCTGCCTCTGGACTTAGCTGCTCACCCCGATTCCACTGTGTGGGCCAGAAGCACCAGCCAACCAAACAGGACTCTCTGGATAAGCGTACGGTGGTTCATGTGCCCCCCCTCCGAACTGCCCATCCCACGGCCTGTCCCTTTTTACCTGGCCCCAACTGGGATCCCTGAGACCCAGCAGGACATCAGCCCCATCATTGCCAACACCCCTGGCTGCCCGATACCCGAACCCGCCCCCCTCTCCTCTTCGGACCACCACTTCTCCCGCTCAGGCCCAAGGGGCACCTCCCCTACAACGCCCAGACGAGCGGGAGAGCCCCGCCCTTGCTGCCTATGGTGGGGCCTATGGAGGATGGTGTGGCAGAGATACCACCTGGCATGGGAGAGAGCCTGCCCCAGGGAGAATCCTCCCTCCCTTATGCCGCCCCACCGTCCCTGCCCAAGTCCCTGAGCCATCACTTTTATCCCCTGATACGACCCCTGCTAACCAGCCCCCAGATGATGCCATGGAGGGCTGGGCCCTAGTCCAGGGGAAGCGAGGCAAGCGGAAGGCTCAAGCTCTGCCTCATCTACCCGAGGCGGAGGCCCCCCGGAAGACCAGGAAGGGGGGCACCGATGCCGAACCTTCCGCTTTGTCCACGAGTGCATCCCATCCACCGATGTCAGCTGGGAAAGAAGTGGTAGCACCGGAGGGTAGTGTCTCCCCTCCACGGGAGACCCTCCCCTCCGAGACCCTCGAGGAAGCCCCTTCTGTCCTGACACTACCCGAAGCCCCCATGAACCCCGAGGCAACCGTCATGGCGGGTGCCAGTGTGGAGAACCCCGGGGCGACGGAAAGTGTCCTCTCCTCCATGTTCGAGGAGATCGAGGCCCCAGATCTGACCCCGGTCGCCCAGGGGGAGGACGACCTTTTGCCAGCAAACCTTGATTTGGGCGACCTCACGCCACCCCTCTTTTCCCCATGCTCCCTCCCCCTAACTGCTGCTTCTGCTCCCACCTCTGAGGAGCCCCTGGACTCCTCCATCAACCCGGCCGCTGATGGCACCATGCTGACGACCACTGAGCCTGCTCAGATGACAGCCGGCGCCACGTGGCCGGGACACGAGCTGCCAGGGGCACCCCCTGTTGGTGCGGAGCAATCGACTTCCTTCCTGTGCGGCAGCCCAACAGAAGATAATTCACCTCCTGATGCTGTGGCCACTAAATCCACCATAGAGCCCGCGCCCGGTATCACTGAGAGCTCCCTCCCCACCCCCTTAATCCTCGAGCCTGATTGGGAGGCGCCACCATCCAGCTGCTTACCTCCCGAAACCCAGAATCTCACCTCTGCCCCTGCCCCTGCCCCTACCCCTATCCAGTCTACCTCCTGCGATGTTATTGCCGCCCCCGGGGCTGTCTCCTTCCCTTTTCCAACTGATGACCCCCAGGGAGTGGCCTTTGCGTTCTCCTGCCCCGACCCATTGGGGCAGCTATTTTCCCTCCACTGCCCCCTATCGCCCCAGGGCTTGAGGTGGGCCTAGAAGCTCCAACTCATCAGGCGCCCCATCAGGGGTCCGCACCCTGCTTGCCCGTTTTAGTGGGCCACGGGGCTGCACCAAGGGTCCCGCCAGGGAACAACTGGGAAACCGTAACCGCCCCCCCCATGAGCTGCAAGGAGAGCTGCGGAAGTTTTTAGAGGATGTCCATGGCTCCCACAACAAGGTACAGCTTGCTCTCCAGCGATGGGGGGACTTTTTTCAAATCCTCCGGGCCACAAGGGCCCTCATGGGGGAAGGTAAAGGGACGGAGAAGCAGGATGCCGCGGCCTACTGGCGCGTCCACGTCTTCCGTGACCAATTACTCAGCTACGGGATGGGTCAGGGACTGTTGCGTGGCCCGCTGGGGGATGCGAGCGTCCCTACCAGTGAGGATACCCCCCGGCCCTCCCCATGACACCTCTCACCATTGCAACATTGAACTCCCGGGGCTGTAGGATGCGTCTCAGCAGGTCCCAGGTGCTCTCCTTCCTTCGGGGGGGGGGGTACTCTGTGGTTTTCCTGCACAGATCCGACCACCGAAGACAGCTTGTGGCTGGATTGGGGGGACAGGGTCTACTTTAGCCATCTCACAGCTCATACGGCTGGAGTGGCGACCCTGTTCTCCCCTGACCTATGGCCCGAGATGCTGGGGGTTGCCGAGGCCGTGCCGGGTCGCCTGCTGCACCTCCGGGTCCGTATGGAAGGGCTCGTGGTCAACCTCGTTAACATCTGTGCCCCGACATCGGGCCCGGAGCGGCTGCAATTCTATCAGCAGGCGTCCGCCTTCCTCAGCACCTTGGATCCTTATGAGTGCCTGGTCCTGGGTGGGGCCTTCAGCGACACCCTCGAAGAGTGGGACCGCTCAGGGACCAAGCAGTGCCTGGCCGCAGTGGACGTCCTCCGGGAGATAGTTGAACATCACTCCCTAGTGGACATCTGGCGTGACCACCACCCGGATGACATTTCCATGTTCACCTTTGTCCAGGTGGAAGCCCATCGGTCAAGCCACTCCTGGTTGGACCGCATTTATTTATCATGCTTCCATCTCTCACGAGCCCACTCCTCCAGCATTCAGCTGGCCCCATTTTCTGACCATCACCTAGCCACCGTGACAGCCTTCCTCTGTGCGGAGAGGCCGGGGCCGGCCTATTGGCATTTTACCAACAGCCTGTTGGAGGATGAGGGCTTCGTGACGTCCGTCCAGGAATTCTGGCTGGCCTGGTGAGGGCAGCAGCATGCCTTTCCCTCAGCGCGGCGATGGTGGGACCTGGGGAAAGTGCGCACCAGGCTTTTCTGCCACAACTACACCCGGGGCACCAGCCGACGGAGAAATGCGGCGATAGAGCAGCTGGAATGGGAGGTCTTAGAGATGGAGAGGCGTCTGGCCGCCAGCCCCAAGGACCCGCTCCTCTGCGGAGTGTACCGGGAGAAGCAGGAGGAGCTCCGGGCCCTCGAGGACCATCAGGCCTGGGGTGCCTTTGTTCGATCCCACATCCACCTCCTTTGGGAGATGGATCGCGGCTCCTGCTTCTTCTATGCCCTGGAGAAAACGAGGGGGGCCAAGAAACACGCCACCTGCCTCCTGGCAGAAGATGGCACCCCCCTCACAGAACCAGTGGAGATGTGTGGGAGGGCCCGAGCCTTCTACGCAAGCCTTTTCTCCCCGGATCCGACCGACCCTAGCGCTTGTAGAGTGCTCTGGGAGGAGCTCCCTATGGTCAGTGCGAGCGACTGAGACCGGCTAGAGCTGCCTCTCACTCGGGCCGAGTTCTCGGAAGCCCTCCGTCGCATGCCCAGCAATAAATCTCCGGGCATGGACGGGCTGACCGTGGAGTTCTACCTCGTGTTCTGAGACATCCTCGGCCCAGACCTAGTCACCGTCTGGGCCGAGTCTTTGCAGAGCGGGGTCCTCCCTCTTTCATGCAGGTGAGCCGTGCTCGCCTTATTGCCGAAGAAGGGGGACCTCCGCGATTTACGAAATTGGCGTCCCGTCTTGCTCCTCAGCACGGACTACAAAGTCGTGGCAAAAGCAATCTCGCTGTGGCTAAGGTCCGTGTTGGTGGACGTGGTCCACCTAGACCAGACCTACACCGTCCCGGGCCACAGCATCTTTGACAACCTGTATCTGGTCCAGGACCTTTTGGAACTTGGGTGTAGGGATGGTCTGTCGTTCGCCTCCTGTTTTTGGATCAGGAGAAGGCGTTCAACAGGATGGATCATGGGTATCTCCTGAACACTCTGCGAGCGTTTGGCTTTGGACCCCAGTTTGTGGGTTTTCTCCAGGTGCTGTACGCCTCCACAGAGTGTCCGGTTAGGCTCAACTGGACCCTGACCGAACCGGTCAGCTTCAGGCGAGGAGTATGGCAGGGGTGCCCCCTCTCGGGCCAGCTGTACGCTCTGGCGATCGAGCCCTTCCTCTGTCTCCTCTGCAGGAGGTTGACCGGGTTGGTGCTGCAGGAGCTGGAGCTGCAGCTGGTCCTGTCGGCGTACGCTGATGACATGCTCCTTGTGGTCCAGGACCCGGGCGACTTGGCACGGGTGGAGGCTTGCCTGGCCATCTATTCGGCAGCCTCCTCCGCCTGGGTCAACTGGGTCAAGAGCTCTGGCTTGGCGGTAGGAGACTGGTGGCAGGCGAGCTCCCTCCCACCCGCGCTTCAGGCCATCCCGGTGGAGCACGGGTCCGCTGCTCTATCTCGGCGTTTACCTTTCTGCCATGCATCCCTCTCTGCCGGAGAACTGGCATGATTTAGACGGCGGGGTGATAGAGTAGCTCCGGAAATGGACAGCACTACTCTGGTGCCTCTCACTTCGAGGGAGAGCGCTGGTACTTAATCAGCTAGTCCTGTCCATGCTCTGGTACCGGCTCAACACCCTGGTCCCGGCCCTGGGTTTTCTGGCCACCCTCCGGACATCAATTCTGGAGTTCTTTTGGTCAGGACTGCACTGGGTCCCTGCAGGGGTTCTCCGTCTACCCCTGGAGGAGGGAGGGCAGGGCCTGAAGTGTCTGCACACTCAGGTCCATGTCTTCCGCCTCCAGGCCCTGCAGAGGCTCCTTTACACTTCAGGTAGTCTGGCATGGAGCATACTGGCGCACGCCGTCCTGCACTGTTTCTGAGGGCTCCTATACGACCGGCAGCTCCTTTATCTTTGTCCGAGAGGTCTTCTGCGAGACCTCTCGGGGCTGCTGGTCTTCAACCAGGACCTTCTCCAGACCTGGAAACTGCTTTCAAGGACCAGGTCTGTGGCGGCCACCGAGGGGGCAGATCTCCTCGCAGAGCCCCTGCTACACAACCCCCAGCTCCATGTGCAGGTGGCGGAGTCCCCCTCTGTGTGCCAGAGGCTGGTCCTGGCAGAAATCACAAGAGTCGGAGACCTCCTGGACTATGACCGGGGAGACTGGCTGGATCCCCTGACGCTCGCTCAGCACATGGGACTCTCCAGACCTCATACTCCCCAGTGCGCACTTCAGGAGGTGAAAGCTGCTTTGCCGCCTGCTGCTCGGGTTTACCTCGACCGGGTCCTGCATGAGGGCGTGCCCCGCCCACCCCCGACCCCAGGCCTGCCAGACCTCTATCCCAGACACCTGCCCCTTTTGCGGCGTGAGGGAAATCCTGGCACACATATATCTGGAGTGTACCAGGCTGCAGCCCCTATTCCGGCTCCTCACCAATATTTTATTATGTTTTTGGTTGCACTTTTCCCCTCACCTTCTTATTTATGCACTCCCTATCCATGGCCCCACAAAGTCATGGGATCTCCCGGTCAACCTCCTCCTGGCCCTAACTAAAATGGCCATCTATAAAACTAGAGTGAGGAGGTTGGCCGATGGAGTCTCCTGTGACTGTGGGGCCTATTTCCGATCCTCCGTCCGTTCACATATCTTGGCAGAGTTCCTCTGGGCGGCGTCCACTGACTCCCTTGACGCCTTTGAAGAGCAGTGGGCGCTGTCTGGGGGGTCTCTGCTCGGTGTCCCCGTCTGGTTCCTTTCATTTGACCCTTTGACCACATTCCTGTCCCTGTTATTTCATTAGTTGTCCCCCGGATTTATTTGGCGTCCAGGTCCTGTGGATCCCCCTCTCAGGCTGAGGGGAGGGGGGATCCTTTAGCCATGGACAGGCTTCATCCGCCCACTTCCCAGATCCCAATAGGATTACTCTCCTGCAGCCATCTGACCCGACCCTGTCACAATAGGTATTAGATATTAGTTATTGGTCATAAATCAAATTGTGTTATAATAAACGTGACATCTTGTCTTGTCCCCTGAAACGATCCTGTGCAGTTTTGTCTATATAACGTTAATGGTGGAGAATTCAGTGTGGGGAGCAAGCGCAGAATTCACGATTATTATAAATACTGGTGAGCGCATCGCCAGCTTTAGTAAGCCTGGCACTATAGGAAAAAGATTGGAAACTTTCAGTTAATTAACCAGAAACTCTGAAGGAAATAGGAGTTTTGGTTTGAATCTTAGTTGAATAATAAAATTGCTATGCATTGAGAATTGCTATGATTAAAAGGCATACACACCCTCGGTCGTAGCAGGGCTGAGAAAAAGGGGAGACATTTAGCATCCTTCTCTCCACCCCGGACTGCTGGGGGGAAATAATTGGAGGTGAATATAGCCCCAGTCGTAGTATGGTCGGGCAATAGGAAGAGGACTTAGAGATCCTTGCTCCAAACCGAAAAATCCTAGGTACATACACTCTCAGCTGTAGCAAGACTGAGCTTAAGAGGAAAGAACTTAGTGTTTCTCTCTCTGATCCTGGGAAGGATTTTTATATTTAGTGTATGAACCCTCAGTGGTAGCAGGCCGAGTGATATAGAGGGGGGCTTAGTGTCTCTCCCTCTGGCCCAGAGAGGGTTAAGTTGTAAGTTGTTCTTTCAGGAATTGTAAGTTGCTCTTTCAGGAGCGAGGAGGTTATAGTGTATCAATTTGGTGAGCAACAACAAATCACAATGCAAAACAATTGTTGGGGAAAATGTTTAAGAAAACACAATCTAAAGATACCCTTAAAGAAAAACAGGAAACATTGACTTTTGTACAAGGACCCACACCGTTTGAACTAATCTTGCAAAAATTTGGACACAGTCCTTGGTCTGATCAAGTGTTAGCTGATGTCCATACAATTTCAGACCTAGAAGACAAATTGGCTAGGTACTTATTGATATGTAAACCCTCAACTCCAAGGAAAAAGGAAGCAGCCGCAGTTTGGCTTCTATGGAAAACCTGTAATGAGGTATTCCTTCAATTGGCTGACTGTAAAAATGAAAACAAGAAACTGCACCAAGATTTACAAGCCTCTGCTCCAGAAGCAGAGAAATGGAAATGTATGTCCATTAGTTCCCAAACCCAGTTAGATGCCCTTAAAGATGGGTACAGAGAGTTAAAACAGCACTCTCAAATCTTACAGGAGCATACGAAAGAAAAGGAGAAAATAAAAAGAAAAAGAAAATCAGGAATCACAGGGAATGGTCAAAAAGTTACCTGTAGAACAGGGGAGAGCTCCCGCTGACCATAACCACTGTAAATCACTCATTAAACAAGTGGAACAAAAGTTGGGATTTGCAAATGGACAAATTGCAGCAGTAACTTCAGGAGAAGGGACATTCGAGACCCCAGAAGGGGCAGACTTTTGGGACCCCTCTGGAGATTGGGAAGGGGATATTTGGGTAGATTCCTCCTCCCAGGGCCAAAATGCCATTGCAACAGTAACAAAGAAAACCACCACAACCATGAGAAAGGGTGGTGAAAGTGAAACAGTAACAACAGTGCCTGTTTCTGCCTCAGATCTCCAGGCCATGGCAAAGTGGCTGGGGATTTTAAAACAGGAAAATTTTTCTAGATGGAGTGTTAATGCCCTTTTACTGGGAGAAAGGGATGATTTAAACTCACAAGAAATGCACCGCTTGATGAGCATTTGTGCAGCCCCAAGTACAGGACACACTGTGGCAGAGACCGAGCAGGGTCTGCCATGGTGGGAGCACTGTGCTAATTTGTTTCTAAGCTTCTATCTTTGAGCCTCTGAACCAGAACATCACTGGTACCAGCTGAAGAGTTATAAAACACCATGGTTATAGTGTCATGTCAAAGTCTGTGTTCAGTGTTCTGTGTTGCATGTTCTGTGTCTGTCTTTGGTGGGTGTCCTGTGCTAGCATTGAGTCCAGAGAGAGAGAGAGGAGATACTATACTAGGTAAAGGGTAAATGCCTTTTCCTCTCTCTACTTCCCCCATCTCCAACCAAATTATCGATCACTTACACCTCTGTCCAAAAGACTTTGATCCCCAATGCATCAGGTTTATTTTTTGTTAGGTTCTCTAATAATCATTTTGTTGTTGATACATTTGTATTGTTAGTTACATTTGCTTGTATTGTTAATTCCACATTTCCTCTATGCACCCTGGTTCTACTTCCCCAAGCCCTGAAGGGTAGTTCATGGGCCCCCATAACCTGTAAGACCTTGGCCTGTGATTGTAGAGCCCCATCTTTCAGGTCCCCAGAGACCTCTTGAGAACAACTGTTAGGAATAGGGGATTCTGCAACATTTTAGCAACTTAATGTTAGTTTAAGTCCAAATCAGCTTAACCTTGTATGACAACTGGTACTCGTACAAAGTCTTCTTCGTTGTGTGTGCTTAAGGAGGTCCTTACCTCAGTGACTTTTATTGTTTGATGGCTATTGCAGCATCAGACTTGAGCCTCATTTTGTTTGTCAATGTACACAATTATTTTGTAATGGTGATGGTTTTATTATATTCCCAATTATGATTATGATTGTTTGCATCTGTGTTTATGTTATATCTGGTGTTTAGTCAATTGTAATGGTTTTAGTAATATTTACCTGGTTATGATTGTTTGGTTTGTTTGCAACAGATCACCTGTGCCCTACAGTGACAACAACGACTGCAATGATCCTAGATCAAGGGGCAGAGTGTTGTAGGAGCAGCCCACCTGGTCAGCAGTTCTAGATAGAATTTTTCATCCCATCGTTGTTCTCTTAGTAATCCTGACTGTTCTGTTGGTTCTAATGCTCTGCATGTGCTGCTGGATAAAACTGACGTATTTTAAGCTGAAACCCCAGGCCCACATTTATAGCCTTCAAACCATTTCATAAAGTGTGACCCATTCAATACCCCTGGATTGAAGGGTCAAAAGGGGGACAATGTAGAACTGATCAAGGAAATTGTTTTTAATTGTTCACTTTATTAATATAACTTCATAAGTAAAGTTTTATGAATGAAACTACATTCATTCATAAAACCGGTTACCCCAATAACTGGCTAATTGAGTTTCACTTTCAATCCAATTGCTGCTTAAATCACTGAAACTTACAATGTTGAAACAGTGCAACTTCTGCTCACTGTTTGCCATTCCTTACACGTGTCCATATTGTAACTCAAACTCCATTTTAACTTGTCCCAAACTCCATTTTTAAATGCTCACTCCATTTTGTAAAAGCTTGCTGCAACCTTCATTTTTGCAAAACCCTGCTGTAATCTGACTCGTGTAGTTTTGATGTGGGAATGAGGGATGGATGGATGATGGAATCAACCTCCAGCCCCAGCCTGTCCTGATGAAATAAAGTGTAAACACCAACAGCTGAAAATGCAGACAACAGCCCTGACAAAGCAAGAAGAGTCCACCCTAAAAAGAAAAGAACAAAAGTACAATTGAAGAAACATCAAAGCCAGGTCCCAGGCTGAAAGTCATGTCTGCGATTGACGGGTGATCAATCACACTGAACCCAGAGGCAGCCTGACACAGCAAGAACTATAGACTCTGGATTCAAACTAAAGCCTACAAAAACGATGGGTGAGATGGAAGACTTTGGAGGGACACATTCTGCTGCCAACATGGAAGGGCATCGGTGCACGCCCAACAGAGACCCAGCCCTTCCTTGTGCCCGGCTTTCCTGGCCAGTGACCCACCACAAGCTACGAACCCAAGCCACGAACTCAAGCTACATTCAGGACTGGTAACTATCTAGCAGTTGCAGAACATTTGGTATGTGTGTGTGTGTGTGTGTGTGTATACATAGGTATTAGATATTAGTTATTGGTCATAAATCAAATTGTGTTATAATAAACATGACATCTTGTCTTGTCTCCTGAAACGATCCTGTGTAGTTTTGTCTGCATAACACATCTCCACCCCCAAGAGATGCCTGAAAGAAACTGGAACAAAGGACAGTAACTACGGGGGTGGGAGTGATTGCTGGACCCAGACTAGGAAGGAGTCCAGTCTGTGAAAGAAGCTTATTGGAACATCTCTAAGGGTGAGATTTACCTGTACGCAGTTTCTTAATGTATTAGGCTTAGACTGGCGTGTTTTGTTTCATTTTGCTTGGTAACTTGCTTTGTTCTGTCTGTTATTACTTGGAACCAATTAAATCCTACTTTTTATACTTAATAAAATCACTTTTGTTTATTAATTAACCCACAGTAAGTGATTAATACCTGGGGGACCAAACAGCTGTGCCTATCTCTCTATCAGTGTTATAGAGGGTGGACAATTTATGAGTTTAGCCAGTATAAGCTTTATACAGAGTAAAACGGATTTATTTGGGGTTTGAACCCCATTGGGAACTGGGTGCTGGAGACAGGAGTACTTCTTAAGCCATTTTCAGTTTTGTCTGCAGCTTGGGGGATGTGGTTCAGACCTGGGTCTGTGTTTGCAGCATGTCAGGCTCAACAAGACAGAGTGTTGGAGTCCCAAACTGGCAGGGAAAATGGGCTCAGAAGTAGTCTCAGAACATCAGGTGGCAGTCCCCAGGGGGTTTCTGTGACCCAACCCATCACAAAGTCCTCCACTTAGCAAGGAACAATCAATTGCACAAGTACAAAATGGGCAATGACTGCTTAGGAAGGAGCACTGCAGAAAAGGATTTGGGGGTTATAGTGGATCACAAACTAAATATGAATCAACAAAGTAATGCTATTGCAAAAAAAAAATCTTTCTGGGCTGTGCTAGCAAGAGTGTTGTAAGCAAGACACAAGAAGTAATTTTTCTGCTCTACTCAGCACTGATAAGGACTCAGCTGGAGTACTGGGTCCAGTTCTGGGCACCACATTTCAGAAAAGATGTGGACAAACTGAAGAAAGTCCAGAGAAGAGCAACAAAAATCATTAACGTTCTAGCAAACATGACCTATAAGGGAAGATTGAAAAAACAGGGTTTGTTTAGTCTGGATTAGAGTAAGAGGGGAACATACCAGTCTTTAAGTATGTAAAAGGTTGTTATAAAGAGGAGGGTAATAAATTGTTCTCCTTATCTATTGAGGGCAGGACAAGATGTAATGAGCTTGAACTGCAGCAAAGGAGATTTAGGTTGGACATTAGGAAAAACTTCCTAACTGTTAGGGTAGTTAAGCACTGGAACAAAATTAACTAAGGAGGTTGTGGAATCTCTCTGTCATTGGAGGTGTTGGGATCCTCATGAGGACAGTCAGGACCAAGGGTCAGATCAGGGTCAAGCCTGGGGCTGAGAGTAGCTCATAGTCCTGTTCCAGACTGGGGTCGATACCGAGTTAGGTTTCAGGGTCCGGAGGCGAGGTCTGAATCCCAGCAAGGTTGAAGTCAGGAGTTTGAGGGCAGGAATGGTCATGGCAACTACAGGAGAGGCATGCTGTTGCCTGGACACTACCTGGAATGTCCACCGGGGTTTATATAGGGTGGGGAGCCAGTCAGGAGCCTTGCTGCCAGAGGCGGCAGGTTTGGATAATTTTTGGTGGTGCCCAGAATGGGTCCAAGTCCAGTCCCTCCCCACCACCTAAGACTATGGGAGGGAGTTTGGGTGCGGGAGGAGGTTCTGGCTCTGGGAGGGAGTTTGGGTGCTGGATGTGGACTCTGGGATGGGGCAGGGGGTTGCGGTGCAAGAGGGGTTCGGGCTCTGGGAGGGAGTTTGGGTGCAGGAGGGGTGTGGGGTGCGGGCTCTGGGATGGGGCAGGAGGTTGGGGTGCAGGAGGGGGTCGGCGCTTACCTTGGGCAGTGCCCGCTCCTGAAAGTGACCCACACCCCCCTCTGGCAGGGGCTTGGCGCTTGGGGTGTGGACAGCACTTGGAGACACACGCCCACGCCCCCGAGGCCACAGAGATGTGCTGTCCGGCGCCCAGCCGGCGCAGAGCGGGCGGGCAGGAAGCCAGCTTAGGCTGTGTCTACACTGCCACTTTCAGTGCTAAAACGTTAGTTGTTCAGGGGTGTGAAAAAACACCCCCCTGAGTGACAAAAGTTTTAGCGCTGAAAAGCATCACCGTAGACAGCGCTTTATTGCCGGGAGCCTGGCTCCTGGCGATCAAACTACTGCCCCTCGTTAAGGGCGGTTATTTTTATCACCGGGAGAGCTCTCCCCTGGCGATAAAACGACTACACGGCCCCCGTCACAGCGCTCCCGCGGCCGCACTGTAATGTGGGCAGTCCCACTGCACTGCTGGGGGGGGTGTGTGGCCCCCCCAGGCCCTTTTAAATCGCCCGGGGACAGCAGGAGGGGCTGGGAGGTGTGTGGGGGCAGCAAGTGGGGCCGGAGGAGAGACCTGGCCCCGAACATTGGTGGAGCCAGGCCCCCAGACCCTGAATATTCATGGGCCCTGGGCACCACGGGCCCATACAGCTCGCCGCCCCTGCATGCGGCTGCTGATTGTCAGACCCCTGGAGGCAGGACTTCCTGTGGTCTGCGTCCACAGTGGGTAGTGGGAGCGCAAGCTGGTTACAGCTGCTGCTTGGGTTTGAGCCCTGCTGGGCCTCATGGGAGATTTTTAAGAGAGAGCATGTTGGACAAACCCTATCTGGTATGGTCTAGATAATAATTAGTCCTGTCTCAGTGCTAGGGACTGCACTAGGTGTCCTCCCAAGGTCCCTAAAGTCTTATGATTGCAGGGGCAATTCCTGGGTGTGATCAGGGTATCAGTGGTGAGTGATAGATAGCTGCTGCCACCCAATAACTGTTTACTGTCAAGACCTGTGCTTAGTTATACCAATAGCAGCTACTCTACAGGCCTGAGTTCCCATCCCTCCTGCTCTGATTTCAACTGCAGTGATGACTAAGGTAAAATGCATTGGGGCAGAGGCCATCTCTCACTATGTGTCTGCACAGCATCTACCATGTTGCGGCCTTGGGTGGGGATTCCAGGTGCTACTGTTTGTTTCAGGGGAGCCTGGCTGTTTAAAAATAGCCAGAGCTTCGCAAACCAGCTGAGCGGCGGCGAACCAGCTGAGCGGCGGGGGACAGCAGAGCAGCACACAGCAGGAGTTTGCCTGGGAGTTCGCCTGGAGTGAGCCCAGTGAGGCTTACATCTTGCCAACTTCTCTGAGGAAGCTCATAGTAAGAAGGTGGTATGGAAGGGGGGGGTTCAGCTATTGTGACCTGCACTGGATGTGCCATGTTTGTCTTTCTTCCACAGGACAGAAGCAACTTTGTGTGTACAAAGTGCAAGCTGGTCTCCATACTGGAAGAGAATATTGAAGGTCTGGAGCAACAGATAACGACCCTGCATTGCATACGAGAAACAGAGGATTTTCTGGACAAAAATCAGGATATGCTTCTACGGGCACAAAGCTCTAAAGATTTAGAGCAGGTTGCACAGCGGAGCCAAGAGGCCAGTGAAGAAGCTTGGCAACATGTGACCTCCAGAAGAAGAAGGGGGAATGTCCGGGTTCCAGCAACGCGGACACAGGTACCTAACCGCTTTCATGTTCTCTCCACAGGTACCATTGCGGAGAGTGGACCAGATGATATGTCTGGGGGGAGAAAGCAGAAGGAGACTCCGCTGGTTGGAAGGCATGAGATGCGCTGTCCTGAGATGGGGGGTTCCACGACCACCACTCCCAAGAGAAGGAGGCTGGTGGTGGTCGGGGACTCTCTACTCCGGGGGACTGAGTCATCTATCTGCCGCCCTGACCGGGAAAACCGAGAAGTCTGCTGCTTGCCGGGGGCTAAGATTCGCGATGTGACGGAGAGACTGCCGAGACTCATCAAGCCCTCGGATCGCTACCCCTTCCTGCTTCTCCACGTGGGCACCAATGATACTGCCAAGAATGACCTTGAGCGGATCACTGCGGACTACGTGGCTCTGGGAAGAAGGATAAAGGAGTTTGAGGCGCAAGTGGTGTTCTCGTCCATCCTCCCCGTGGAAGGAAAAGGCCGGGGTAGGGACCGTCGAATAGTGGAAGTCAACGAATGGTCATGCAGGTGGTGTCGGAGAGAAGGCTTTGGATTCTTTGACCATGGGATGGTGTTCCATGAAGGAGGAGTGCTGGGCAGAGACGGGCTCCGCCTTACGAAGAGAGGGAAGAGCATCTTTGCAAGCAGGCTGGCTAACCTAGTGAGGAGGGCTTTAAACTAGGTTCACCGGTGGAAGGAGACCAAAGCCCTGAGGTAAGTGGGAAAGTGGGATACCGGGAGGAAGCACAGGCAGGAATGTCTGTGAGGGGAGGGCTCCTGCCTCATACTGAGAATGAGGGGCGATCAGCAGGTTATCTCAAGTGCTTATATATGAATGCACAAAGCCTTGGAAACAAGCAGGGAGAACTGGAGGTCCTGGTGATGTCAGGGAATTATGACGTGATTGGAATAACAGAGACTTGGTGGGATAACTCACATGACTGGAGTACTGTCATGGATGGTTATAAACTGTTCAGGAAGGACAGGCAGGGCAGAAAAGGTGGGGGAGTAGCACTGTAGTTAAGGGAGCAGTATGACTGCTCAGAGCTCCGGTACGAAACTGCAGAAAAACCTGAGTGTCTCTGGATTAAGTTTAGAAGTGTGAGCAACAAGAGTGATGTAGTGGTGGGAGTCTGCTATAGACCACCGGACCAGGGGGATGAGGTGGATGAGGCTTTCTTTCGGCAGCTCGCGGAAGCTACTAGATCGCATGCCCTGGTTCTCATGGGTGACTTTAATTTTCCTGATATCTGCTGGGAGAGCAATACAGCGGTGCATAGACAATCCAGGAAGTTGTTGGAAAGCGTAGGGGACAATTTCCTGGTGCAAGTGCTGGAGGAACCAACTGGGGGGGAGCTTTTCTTGACCTGGTGCTCACAAACTGGGAAGAATTAGTAGGGGAAGCAAAAGTGGATGGGAATCTGGGAGGCAGTGACCATGAGTTGGTTGAGTTCAGGATCCTGACACAGGGAAGAAAGGTAAGCAGCAGGATACGGACCCTGGACTTCAGGAAAGCAGACTTCGACTCCCTCAGGGAACAGATGGGTAGGATCCCCTGGGGGACTAACATGAAGGGGAAAGGAGTCCAGGAGAGCTGGCTGTATTTCAAGGAATCTCTGTTGAGGTTACAGGGACAAACCATCCCGATGTGTCGAAAGAATAGTAAATATGGCAGGCGACCAGCTTGGCTTAACGCTGAAATCCTAGCGGATCTTAAACATAAAAAAGAAGCTTACAAGAAGTGGAAAGTTGGACATATGACCAGGGAAGAGTATAAAAATATTGCTCGGGCATGTAGGAATGAAATTAGGAGGGCCAAATCGCACCTGGAGCTGCAGCTAGCGAGAGATGTTAAGAGTAACAAGAAGGGTTTCTTCAGGTATGTTGGCAACAAGAAGAAAGCCAAGGAAAGTGTGGGCCCCTTACTGAATGAGGGAGGCAACCTAGTGACAGAGGATGTGGAAAAAGCTAATGTACTCAATTCTTTTTTTGCCTCTGTCTTCACGAACAAGGTCAGCTCCCAGACTGCTGCGCTGGGCATCACAACATGGGGAATAGATGGCCAGCCCTCTGTGGAGATAGAGGTGGTTAGGGACTATTTAGAAAAGCTGGACGTGCACAAGTCCATGGGTCCGGACGAGTTGCATCCGAGAGTGCTAAAGGAACTGGCGGCTGTGATTGCAGAGCCATTGGCCATTATCTTTGAAAACTCGTGGCGAACGGGGGAAGTCCCGGATGACGGGAAAAAGGCTAATGTAGTGCCAATCTTTAAAAAAGGGAAGAAGGAGGATCCTGGGAACTACAGACCAGTCAGCCTCACTTCAGTCCCCAGAAAAATCATGGAGCAGGTCCTCAAAGAATCAATCCTGAAGCACTTACATGAGAGGAAAGTGATCAGGAACAGTCAGCATGGATTCACCAAGGGCAAGTCCTGCCTGACTAATCTAATCGCCTTCTATGATGAGATTACCGGTTCTGTGGATGAAGGGAAAGCAGTGGATGTATTGTATCTTGACTTTAGCAAAGCTTTTGACACGGTCTCCCACAGTATTCTTGTCAGCAAGTTAAGGAAGTATGGGCTAGATGAATGCACTATAAGGTGGGTAGAAAGCTGGCTAGATTGTCGGGCTCAACGGGTAGTGATCAATGGCTCCATGTCTAGTTGGCAGCCGGTATCAAGTGGAGTGCCCCAAGGGTCGGTCCTGGGGCCGGTTTTGTTCAATATCTTCATAAATGATCTGGAGGATGGTGTGGATTGCACTCTCAGCAAATTTGCGGATGATACTAAACTGGGAGGAGTGGTAGATACGCTGGAGGGGAGGGATAGGATACAGAAGGACCTAGACAAATTGGAGGACTGGGCCAAAAGAAATCTGATGAGGTTCAATAAGGATAAGTGCAGGGTCCTGCACTTAGGACGGAAGAACCCAATGCACAGCTACAGACTAGGGACCGAATGGCTAGGCAGCAGTTCTGCGGAAAAGGACCTAGGGGTGACAGTGGACGAGAAGCTGGATATGAGTCAGCAGTGTGCCCTTGTTGCCAAGAAGGCCAATGGCATTTTGGGATGTATAAGTAGGGGCATAGCGAGCAGATCGAGGGACGTGATCGTTCCCCTCTATTCGACATTGGTGAGGCCTCATCTGGAGTACTGTGTCCAGTTTTGGGCCCCACACTACAAGAAGGATGTGGATAAATTGGAGAGAGTCCAGCGAAGGGCAACAAAAATGATTAGGGGTCTAGAACACATGACTTATGAGGAGAGGCTGAGGGAGCTGGGATTGTTTAGCCTGCAGAAGAGAAGAATGAGGGGGGATTTGATAGCTGCTTTCAACTACCTGAAAGGGGGTTCCAAAGAGGATGGCTCTAGACTGTTCTCAATGGTAGCAGATGACAGAACGAGGAGTAATGGTCTCAAGTTGCAGTGGGGGGAGGTTTAGGTTGGATATTAGGAAAAACTTTTTCACTAAGAGGGTGGTGAAACACTGGAATGCGTTACCTAGGGAGGTGGTAGAATCTCCTTCCTCAGAGGTTTTTAAGGTCAGGCTTGACAAAGCCCTGGCTGGGATGATTTAACTGGGAATTGGTCCTGCTTCGAGCAGGGGGTTGGACTAGATGACCTTCAGGGGTCCCTTCCAACCCTGATATTCTATGATTCTATGATTCTAAGGATATGGATAAATTGGAGAGAGTCCAGCGAAGGGCAACAAAAATTATTAGGGGTCTGGAACACATGACTTATGAGGAGAGGCTGAGGGAACTGGGATTGTTTAGTCTGCAGAAGAGAAGAATGAGGGGGGATTTGATAGCTGCTTTCAACTACCTGAGAGGTGGTTCCAGAGAGGATGGTTCTAGACTATTCTCAGTGGTGGAAGAGGACAGGACAAGGAGTAATGGTCTCAAGTTGCAGTGGGGGAAGTTTAGGTTGAATATTAGGAAAAACTTTTTCACTAGGAGGGTGGTGAAACACTGGAATGCGTTGCCTTTGGAGGTGGTGGAATCTCCTTCCTTAGAAGTTTTTAAGGTCAGGCTTGACAAAGCCTTGGCTGGGATGATTTAATTGGGGATGGGTCCTGCTTTTGAGCAGGGGGTTGGACTAGATGACCTCCTGAGGTCCCTTCCAACCCTGATATTCTATGATTCTATGATTCTACTGGAATACAAATACATAACCACAGAGTGGTAAAGTGAGAGAATGGGAAATCGGTGGGTCAGCTTTCAGAACATCATTGAAAACTTGAATTCTCTTCTCAGAGCCACCTTTCTCCTGCTCAGTCATCACCGCATGTGTGTCTTCACTGCAAAAGCAAAGTGTGTTCGTAGCTCAGGTCAGCTAACCTGGGTTCAAACAGCCATGCAGACACAAAAAAGTGACTTGGCTTTTCACTTGGGTCAGCGGCTTGAGTTAACGTCTGCGGGGGAGCTGAGAGTGAACTTGAGTTGCTAACCCAAGTTTAAAGCTAAGTTGCTGTGTCTTCACTGTATCTGAACCCAAGCTGGCTAACCCAAATTCAGAACACACCCCTTTTCTATAGGGAGCACATACCTGGTGTTGATTAATCTTAGTGTGGGAAACAAGGCTGAAGTGTTATTCTCTCTCTCTTATCTGAGAGATTTGCAATATGTACCCCACGCTCAGGAGTTTGAAATGGAATAAACAAAATAGCAGAGGTGGAAGTGCATATTGAATAAATTTTCCTGCCAAATATTTATGGTGGGTTCTTGGAGGGATCATGTAGAGTTCATGCACTTGGAAACATTCAGGGCACACCCTGAGTGTTGTGTAGGAGCAGTCCACACACTGCTCCGTCCAAGGACATGGACCATGGGAAGTCGCCCAGAGGACATGAACCGTGGTAAGCTTCCTTGGACTGGGCTCAAGGCCTGAGAACAAGGACTGTAGTAGATTGATTAATATTCTGATTTACCAGCCTCTAAGTCATATTATTTCCTTTGTTGATGCCTTTTGCGGTCGGAATATGTAATGCGCAGGAGGGAGAGAAATAAAAGGGAAGGTGGAAAGCTGATAGGCAGAAGCCCGTTAGCAGACCAGCTTGCTTGCTTGAAGCTTTGTCCTGTCTTGTCTTTGAACCGCAACAGGTTCTGATCAAATTAGCCACCTAGACTCACCAAAAGCCTTCAGAGTAAGGGGCAGAAATTGTTCTGGTGTGTACCATGAAATGAACTGGTTCCTGATCAGGTAAAATAGAAAATCATATTAATGAGGGAAGAAGTTATATGGTAAACCTTTGCCACTGCTCTCTACAACAGATGCATTTCAGGTTATGATGTGATTAGTCCATCCTGAAAAAGGGTGTGGTTTTTTTTGCTTCAGTTTCGAAAGGGAACAAAGTCAAAACCAACAAGCCCAAAAGTTTGCACTAGTATCATATTGACAATGTGTTGTGGGGGAGCTCAAAGCATTTACAGCCACCAATTTATTAAGCCGCACAATCCCCCGTGAAACAGACAGATTACACAGATGGATCACTTGATGATTACCTGTTCTGTTCATTCCCTCTGAATCATCTGGCATTGTCCACTGGGCTAGATGGACCATTGGTCTTACCCAGTATGGCTCTTCTTATGGAGAAACTGAAGCACGGAGGTGAATGTTAGTTCAAGGTCACACAGGAAGTCGGAGGCACAGCCAGGAAAAGAACCCAGGCATCCTGACTGCCATTGTGTGTTCCTACCACTTGTCAATACACCCAGTCACAAGCCCACAGACTCTGGTGTAGCGCTGGGCCAGATCCTGATCTTATTACATGGGGTTATGTCAGATTTACAGAAATTGAAATCACTGAGTTACTCCAGGTTGACACCAGAGTCATGAGATCAGAATCTGGCCCAGCGCTTCTGATGTCATTTGTAAAGGCAGAGAGAAAACAGTCACTGCTCTACTCAATTTTGCAATTTCAGGTGGCTGCGTTTCATCCTGATGATGTTTAATGTAATCCTTTTA
Source organism: Caretta caretta (assembly GCF_965140235.1). NCBI lineage: Eukaryota > Metazoa > Chordata > Testudines > Cheloniidae > Caretta > Caretta caretta. The sequence continues at coordinate 1,886,103 of NC_134223.1, forward strand.
CAGTACCTCTCTCTGTCATTGGCCAAAGGCCTGCAGCCCCAAACAGTTCTTTTATGCATCTTTATGCTGCTCACTATAGAAATAAACGAGAGCTCTAAACCCCGTTACATTCCGAGGGCTTACATGGTTTAAAAAAAAAGCCTTCCATTACTCGTCTGCTTTTTGTAGGTGTTGTTAGTGCCAAGAGATTCTGGAGTGACGACGTTTCAGTGGCCACCACCTTCTTTTCAGCCAAGAACAGAGACCTGTCACTGCCAGTGCTTGCCAGGCAGTGCCCCGAGCCCTGAGCAACATCTTAGCTCGCTGTGACTCAGGTGAGGTTTTACCCAGTTTTAACCATGCCACTTAATACAACCCAGACTCTGCTGAGACTGGAGACAGGCGAAACACTGAAAGCAGCCAAATCAAGTGGCAAGACACTTTCCCCTCCGAAATCAGCTGGGCCTAAGGCTATATCTGCCTTTGGGGCTGGCACTGCGAGCCCCAGCTCAAGGAAACACATCCACATCAGCTCTGAGCGAGCTCGCGCACGAACCCCAGAGTATAGCCACAGTAGGGCGAGCAGCAGGGGGAGTGTCTGTGGTCTCGGATGGGCACTGGCTTGGGGCGGCTAGCACCTCGTACCACTCACGCTGCCATGGCTACCTTCTACTTGTAGAGCGAGCGAGATGGGCGTCGTGCCCCCGGCTCCAGGGCTACTGTATTCTCAGGCTGGGACATCTCATCTAATGTTGGGTCTTGCTCAGATTTCAGCCAAGCTTCACTTACCTTCAGCTGCATCCCTGGGGGTGGGATGGGGTTAGGTGAATCCCCCAGCCCTGCTCTAATCCCAAGTTGATCAGAATCCACCGCACATAATTGCCAGTACAGGTCCACAAGTGCTACCACTGGTGGGAGCACTAGGCTAGAACAGGCTGGGACACGTTTACCGCTGTGCCATCTAGACCTAGACACCGAAGGCCAGCCCACACTGGGGGTTCCACCCTGCTAACACCTGACCTGAACCCTGACCTTGCCTCCGGAGGTTTGCCAGCCTTTCCGCATGGGCTGTGGGCACACCAGGATGATAAGCAGCAGGGCTGCTATTTAGTAAAATGGTGTCCCCCCATTGCTGCAGGAGTGGAAGGGAAATATCCCCTAGATGGAGGGCCCCAGAAGGCTGCATCGCCTTGCGGTGAGTGTGCTAAAACAGAATACAACCTTTGACTGCAATTCTTTTATCTCATCTGTAGATCAGCTTGCAATGCTCTGCAAAGCAAATACATCTTTGCAGGAACTGGTTTGCAGTAAAAAAGTTAACAGCACCGAGGAACTAATTCAAAATGCCATGTGCAATCCCAGTGCCTATTTTGGCAATTTACCTCATAAAATTTAATTGTAGCTAGAATCTCGGTACATTGCTCCAGTGGTGGCCCAAGGTGCCCTTTTCTGTCTATCTCTGCTTGCCATGCAACCGCTCTGATTTTGTAACCCCTGGGGTGCCCACAGCTTGTGCCTGTGAGGGGGAGGGCACAGTCCAGGGGGAGGGACAGCAGGCTGTTTGTGAAGGGGGTGTGGGTGTGACACAGGTGGCCCATGGAAGTTGGTTTTGAGGAAAATCAAATCCTTACAGTTTTCCCTCAGCAGTGCACGCAGCATGAGAAGCACGTGTGGAGGGTTAGAAGCCGAGCAGGTGGAGAGGGGCTCCTGGCTCCACTGGCATGGTGGCGGGCAGCCAGCACCTGAAAAAAAGTGGTTAAACTTCCCCTATGCGGCTGTAGTGACGGGCAGAGCTCTCCTGCAGGAGCACGTTCAGGCTGGCTGCAGGCAGAGCTCCACAGCAGATCCTGTCGGCTGCGTACATTGGGCTCTTGTGTAATCGCCAGGTGCCGTGCCGTACAGGCTGGGCTGCCAGACGAACCTCCTCCCACGCAGCGGCCGTGATACGTGAGGGTCTGGGGCCCTTGCTGTGGGGTGCAGGAAGCTTTGTGGAAAACCGTCCAGCACATCATTTTTGGGTGTAGTGATGGCACCGCCTTCAAAGCGTAGCCTAGGTGTTCATGGTAGGGCAGGAGGCAGTGGAAGCATTACCAGAGGCCCTGCCTGGTCCCTTCTCCTCAGCTACCTCTGCCAGAGTTCTTTTGCTTTTATTCGGCCCTGGGACCACGGACCTCCCCTCCATGTGCTCTCACGGGGTCTTGGAGACGTCAGCATTTCAGTGACTCTTTGGTAGGTGGGACTGGACAGGCATTTGAGTCCAGGAGCTCCGCCAGGCTCCACGCAGGTGAGAGGATGGCTGCTATAATGGGTATATGACTCCGGCTGTGTAAACTCACGTTGAAAAGGGGCACACATGGCTGCAGTGTCAACATTAAAATGGTGAGCTGACATCCGGTCAAGATGACCCCAAAGCAGTGGAGGGCACCCAGCTGGACAGACAGGCCAACCCAGGTGGGATAGCAGTGGGAGGATTAAGAACAGCCAAACGGGGTCAGACCAAAGGTCCATCTAGCCCAGTGGCCAATGCCAGGTGCTTTAGGAGGACTGAACAGAACGGGTAATCATCAAGTGATCCATCACCTGTTGTCTATTTCCAGCTTCTGGCAAACAGCGGCTAGGGCCACCATCCCTGCCCATCCTGGCTAATAGCCATAGAATCATAGAATATTAGGGAAGGAAGAGGCCTCTGGAGGTCATCTAGTCCAACTCCCTGCTCAAAGCAGGACCAATCCCCAACTAAAACATCCCAGCCAGGGCTTCGTCAAGCCTGATCTTAAAAACCTCTAAGGATGGAGATTCCACCACCTCCCTTCAGGTAGTTGAAGGCTGCTATCAAATCCTCCCTCACTTTTCTCTTCTGCAGACAAAATAACCCCAGTTCCCTCAGCCTCTCCTCGTAAGTCATGTGCCCCAGCCCCCTAGTCTGGACTCTCTCCAATTTGTCCACATCCCTTCTTGTAGTGTGGGGCCCAAAACTGGACACAGTACTCCAGATGAGGCCTCACCAATGTCGAATAGAGGGGAACGATCACGTCCCTCTATCTGCTGGCAATGCCCCTACTTATACAGCCCAAAATGCCATTGGCCTTCTTGGCAACAAGGGCACACTGTTGACTCATATCTAGCTTCTCGTCCACTGTAACCCCTAGGTCCTTTTCTGCAGAACTGCTGCCGAGCCATTTGGTCCCTAGTCTGTAGCAGTACATGGGATTCTTCCGTCCTAATTGCAGGACTCTGCACTTGTCCTTGTTGAACCTCATCAGATTTCTTTTGGCCAGTGATGGACCTATCCTCCATGAACTTATCTAGTTCTTTTTTTAACCCTGTTTTAGTCTTGGCACAAGTGGAGTAGATAGGAATGCCACCCCATGAACTTTAAAGCGAACAAACCCACTGTGCAGGGGAGTTACTCCTGTCCTGAAGGAGATTCATTACCATGACCTAAAAAGCCAACTAATTCAATTTTAAAACATTTGTGTGTGGACACAAGGCACATTAATCCAATTTGGAACATCCCATAGACATTTAGCCAGCCACACCTAATTAGTACTTGTACCATTTCCTCAGAAGTCAGCCATTCAGCTCAGCAGCCAGTGGGGCCAGGAACCCAGCAGGGAGTCAGTCAGCCAGCCAGCCCTCCCAGAATGACCTGGCTTTTGGATGGAGACAGTAGCTCTGGGCTTGGATCTCGGTCTCTTTACCCCATCCCTACTCAAACCTGGCTTTCCACGTGGCTCCCAGAAATTTTTGCCCGAGCTCGGCCTCCTGTCCACCATGAGGGTCCACGTCCCAAGCCGCTGGGTGGTGGGCAGGAGGCATCTGCTAGGCGGAGTCTTCTTCATCCTTGCTCTACAGGGAGTGCCATGCCCCCGAGCTCTACACTTCATGATGTATGAGCGCTGGCAGACGCAGGGGCCTGAAGCAATGTGTGAAGAGGGAGTGGGACTGTCAGGCTGCTTGGAAGAGCCTGAGCCCTGCTAAGAGGCTGGTCAGTGGGTAGAAATGGCTGCGGGGTGGGGGTGGGGGTGGTGATTTTGTGGGCAGGCCGGGCTGGTGGGAAGTGATTTTGTGGGGGAGGTGAGAGAATCGAATGTTCGGGGGGAGGAATGGAGACTTGATGAAGTGGGGGGAAGGGTTGAGGGCAGAGACAACTGTACAGACTCAGACCAGGGGTGGCCAAACTCACTGACCCTCCAAGCCACATACAACCATCTTCAGAATTCTGAGAGCCAGGGGACGTCTTCTGGGGCTCAGGGTGGGGCTGAAGCCCCAAGACCCCCCCCTTTCTGCTGGGATGCAGTGAGGGGTGCATATGGGTCATGTGCCCTCCCAGATTTTTGCCAGGGTTTGCTGGTCCTGCTCGGTCACATGGTGCTGCCGGGCCCTCTCCCTGCGCGGGAGCTGCTGGAGCCAGCAAGCTGGGAGCTGCGGTCGGCTGTGCGGAGAGTCAGTGGCAAACAGCTGGGAGCTGCAGAGAGCTGCTGAAGCAGAGGCCCCGTCCTGCTGTGCCCACCTGTTTGCTGCTGCCTTCCCAAACAGAGCGAACGCCTGGGAGCTGCAGGGAGGGGCTGCTGAGGATAAGAAGGGGTGTGTGCTGTGGGGGGAGGGGGAGTGATTCAAGCTATTGGGGGACCCAAACCTTTAAATTGTGCCCCACCCCCTCAGCAGACACCAGTTGTCTCTGACAGAAGCCCCTTGCCCCATCACCCCATTGCAGGGCAGAAGCCCTGAGCTATCCCACCCCCCCAGGCTGGTAGGCAGAGAACGGGGGGTGCGTGGGGGGCTCTGGGAATTGCAGTTCCACTGTAAAAGAGCTGCAGTTTGGCCACCCCGTCATAGACTCTAAGGTCAGAAGGGACCATTGTGATCATCTAGTCCGACCTCCTGCACCTCGCAGGCCACAGAACCTCCCCCACCCACTCCTGTAACAGACCCCTAGCCGCTGGCTCATAGGCCCCCAGCCCCGCCCCGCCCCCGGCCCAGCCCTGACTCCACCCCTGCCCCTCCCCCAACCACCCCTGCCTTGCCCCCATTTCAACCCCTTCCCCAAAGTCCCTGCCCCAACTCCGCCCCCTCCCTGCCCCTATTGGGCTCCTTCCCCAAATCCCCGCCCTGGCCCTGCCTCTTCCCAGAGCGCGCCACGTTCCCCCTTCTCCCCCCTCCCTCCCAGCTCTTCCCGCCATGAAACAGCTGTTTCGCAGCGGCAAGCGCTGGGAGCTAGCGGGAGAAGCAGGGACACGGCGTGCTCAGGGGAAGAGGCAGAGCTGGGCTGGTGCAGGGAGCTGCCAGTGGGTGCAGAGCACCCACTAATTTTTCCTCATGGGTGCTCCATCCCTGGAGTACTCACAGAGTTGGAGCCTATGCTCTGGCTGAGTTACTGACCTCCTGAAATCATGGTTTAAAGACCTCAAGCTACAGAGAATCCACCATTTACACTAGTTTAAACCTGCAAGTGACCCATGCCCCATAGGAAGCGAAAAAAAACCCAGAGTCTCTGCCAACCTGATCCAGGGGGAAATTCCTTCCTGACTCTAAATATGGTGATCAATTAGACCCTGAGCATGTGGGCAAGACTCACCAGCCAGACACCTGGGAAAGAATTCTTTGTAGTAACTCAGAGCCCTCCCCATGTAGTGTCCCATTGCTGGCCATTGGGATTTTTGCTACTGGCCATCTGCCATCTTAAGTATAATGGGGATGTTTTCCTTGGGGAGAGCCTAGGCACTCTGGGGAGGGTGGCTCAGGATGGAGAGAGGGGCTCTCAGGGAGGGTTCTCAGGAACTCAAGGTGGAGGGAAGGAGGCAGAGAGGAAAAGGGGCAAGAGGCACAGATGTGGGGCATTAGCTGTAAGTTTGCAAATATCAAACATTTAATTTATGCAGATTAGTTCTCCAGTATTTTCATGGGGCAATGCAGGCAGGTCTGGTGCCAGCATTCCCAGCCACCAGCGAAGGAGCCAAGAAAGGAAGTTGCCAGTCCATACCGGAACCCAGCAATCCTGCCACTAGCCCTGGAGCCAATGAAGCTTGAGCCTGAGCTATCCATTAGGAATTGCAGCTGCCCAGCCCCAGAGCCAGTGAGCCCCTCAGCCAGCCCATAATCAATGTTTCAAGAGGTAGGGTGAAGCCTTTGTACATTCATTCTGAGATGGAAGGTCAGAACTGTCCTGGGGAAAAGAAGAGGAGCTTGAAATGCAAAGGCCACCACAGTCAAGGCATACTTGTGGGTGAAAACAGCTGTGAGCTCTGACAGGAGCATGGCAACGAGGAGCAGCCCAGTGATAATGGGTCTGCCCGTGTGGAACTGGATGTGAAGGTTAGACACAACAGAGGATCTGTGAGTTGAGCGAGCAGCTGAACTGACAAAGCATTGTTCCAAACCCCAAGCTTTAGAGTGTCCTTAAAGCCTTGTGCTCAGCACCTCTGAAAATCAAGCCCTAAACCCCCAGATCCATGGCCGCTTTTGAAAATGTAGCTACATGTGACCCGGCAAAAGCTGCAGGGAGAGTCAGTGTCCGAGCTGGTACTAGGATACCCAGCCCAAGTCTGAAGGCTGCCAGGTCCAAGCTGGACAGGCTCCAAGCGGACAGTTTGTCATCAGCCGTAGGTGTGATCAGAACGTGCCTCTGTGCTGGGGCAGCTCAGCGAGAGCTCAGAACAGAAGGGAGCATGAAACCCAAGTCCCACCACAAATGCTGAGCTCATGCAGTCACTATGCAAACTGCCTCCCTCCATTTAGCTCTGTGAACCCAGCCAGGGGGAGTGACTCTACATATTGATGGGGGAGCCCCCCAGCCATGTAAATACTCAACAGGAGCCATTTTTAGACATGATTTGAGTGCCCACGTAACCTGAATGCCCAGGCCAGTGTGTGCTTTCGGAACTGTATGATCTGTGATACTTATCAAACAGAACATGAGGCCTTTATGTGTTGGCCTTTATGAGGTCACTGTCTGTCCTGTTACTGCCTGACCTCCATCCAGAGGGGTGTGGAGGAGCAGTGGAGAGCTGCCTTCCTGGTCTTTTTGCTAGTCTGTAACTAGTCTGTCAGATTCTCCCCCCTCTGTGGGCACACCGGGTTCACAGATCAAAAAGCCAAGAAGGTGAAGGGGGCCCATGTGATGATGCACTGCTAGGACTCCCTAGGAAAGTCCAATTCCCCATATTTCCTGTATCAATCACTGTCCCTTTTTAATACACCCTTAGTATGTGGTGAATAAACCTCCATCCCCAGAGTGTTCCAAGGAGGGTCCCATTTAATGGAAGCAGCTCCCGACTCCCTGAGCCAGGATTCTGCCTGCCTTGTCTGAGTGATTCCCAGTGTCTAATTATCTCCAGCATGGTCCCTAGGAGAGCTTCAGTCACCCACATGCAGTTTTCTATATGTGCTGCATGCTCTTAGCCATGAGACCGACACGCTTATCGGGGGCTCACAAAGCCATGATCCACGCCAAGCTGCTGCCTGGCTCGTGGCAGGTGCTCACACCCATTGCCCCGAGTAGGGCTGGGGGGTTTCCCAGGAAATTGTGAAATTTCAAACTTTTTCCCCCAAATTTCCTTTGAAAAATTGTCTGTAACTATCTAGGGCTTCCCCTCCTTTTCCAAGATGGAGGGGAAAGGGTTTGAAAAACCCAAATTATGCCCATTCCTATGCATGTTTCTGGGTTTTAAAAGTGATACACAATTTTTCAATAGAGTCATAGAATCGCAGGGTTGGAAGGGATCTCAGGAGATCATCTAGACCAACCTTCAGAGCCAAGCCCCAATTTTTGCCCCAGATCCCTAAATGGCCCCCTCAAGGATTGATCTCACAACCCTGGGTTTAGCAGGTCAATGCTGAAACCACTGAGCTATCCCTCTCAATAGTAAACAATCTGAATTTTTTCCTTTAGTTGAAAAACTGAAAATCTTGAAATATATCAAATTTGTGCATGAAAATTTTGTTTCTTTAAAAAATCATTTTACATTGGAAGAAAACGTTTTGACAAAAGTTCTCCACTAGCTCTGACCCGATGCCATAAGCTGGGCACCCTCTGCACTGAACGAACTGCAGCTGGCTAGCTCTGTTAGCCTCTTCCAGCTCCATGCATCATTTCTCACACACTGCTTTGCTGCAGAACTAACTAATCACACCAGTGCTGACTTAGAGACACCAAGGAAATCACAACATCCAAGCAAGAACAGGCAATACCATCAGGATGTCTGGATTTTACTTATGCCCTTCCGCCCCCCCCGGTCAACACTTACACTCTGACAAAAGGGCCAAAATAGTACAGGGCTCTAGCTTGTATAGCAGATCGTAAAGTTATCAGGGGGTAGCCGTGTTAGTCTGTATCCACAAAAACGAGGAGTCTTGTGGCACCTGACACGGACTCACTGGGTGATGCTCTAGAACAAAGCCAGTCAGGACTCTGGGGGAGCCTCCTTTGTGTGAGCAGACTGTTTGCAAGGCAAGAAGCTTCCACAGCTTCGAACTTCCTGGGTCTGACTTTAGAGCATTCAGCATCCCCTTCCTCACCATGCACTTCCCACAGCAAGTCCGCTCAGGCGGGCTCCTGGGGAAGCCAGAGGGCCCTGCACCCCAATTCCGCAGTCAGACGTGACTCTCAGTGAGTCAGTAAAACAGAAGGTTTATTAGACGACAGGAACATGGTCTAAAACAGAGCTTGTAGGTACAGGAAACAGGACCCCTAAGTCAAGTCCATCTTGGGGCCAGGGAGGCCAGACCCCAGGTCTGGGCCTCCTTCTCTTTCCCCAGCCAGCTCCAAACTGAAACTCTCCAGCCCTTCCCCTGGCCTTTGTCCCTTTCCTGGGCCAGGAGGCCACCTGATCTCTTCGTTCTCCAACACCTTCAGTTGGCCCCTTTGCAGGGGAGGGCCCAGGCCATCAGTCACCAGGAGACAGGGTGTCGGCCATTCTCTGGGCAGACACCATCACGCTGGCCCTCTTAGAATCATAGACTATCAGGATTGGAAGGGACCTTAGGAGGTCATCTAGTCCAACCCCCTGCTCAAAGCAGGGCCAATCCCCAATTTATGCCACAAATCCCTAAATGGCCCCCTCAGGGATTGAACTCACAACCCTGGGTTTAGCAGGCCAATGCTCAAACCACTGAGCTATCCCTCCTCCCTCTTGGGCTCTGCAACAATCACACACCCTCATCCCACCACCCAGATACTTAAGAAAGGCATAGGGGAAACTGAGGCACCCACACAGTAATCAGAGAAAACATTAAAAACATTCCCACTTCGTCACAGCACCTCAAAGACTAACAGATTTATTTGGGCATAAGCTTTTGTGGGTAAAAAACCCACTTCTTCAGATGCATGGTATGAAAATTACAGATGAAGGCATAAATATACTGACACATGAAGAGAAGGGAGTTACCTGACAAGTGGAGAACCAGGGTTGACAGGGCCAATTCAATCAGGGTTGATGTGGTCCACTCCCAATAACTGATGAAGAGGTGTCAATACCAAGAAAGGAAAGTTGCTTTTGTAGTGAGCCAGCCACTCCCAGTCCCTATTCAAACCCAGATTAATGGAGTTAAATTTGCAAATGAATTGTAGCTCTGCAGTTTCTCTTTGAAGTCTGTTTTGGAAGTTTTTTTGTTGAAGAATGGCTACTTTTAAATCTGTTATAGAGTGTCCAGGGAGACTGAAGTGTTCTCCGACTGGCTTTTGTATGTTACCATTCCTGATGTCTTATTTGTGTCCATTTATTCTTTTATGTAGAGACTGTCCAGTTTGACCAACGTACATGGCAGAGGGGCATTGCTGGCACATGATGGCATCTATCACATTTGTAGATGTGCAGGTGAATGAGTCCCTGATGGTGTGGCTCATTTGGTTGGGTCCTCTGATGTCGCTAGAGTAGATATGGGGACAGAGTAGGCAACGGGGTGTGTTACAGGGATTGCTTCCTGGGTTAGTGTTTCTGTGGAGTGTTGTGTAGTTGCTGGTATTTGCTTCTGGTTGGGGGCCTGTCTGTAAGCGAGCACTGGCCTGCCTCCCAAGGTCTGTAAGAGTGAGGGATCATTTTCCAGGATAGGTTGTAGATCATTGATGATGTGCTGGAGAGGTTTTAGCAGGGGGCTGTACGTGATGGCCAATGCTGTTCTGTTATTTTCCTTGTTGGGCCTGTCCTGTAGTAGGTGACTTCTGGGTACCCATCTGCTCTGTCAATCTGTTTCCTCACTTCTCCAGGTGGGTACTGTAGTCTTAAGAATGCTTGATAAAAGTAGGCCCACACTTAAGGGGGTGCTTCTGCTCAGACTAGCCCCACATCAACAGCTACCTAGTAGCAGGAGTTGGCCAGGTACCAGCACTGTCTTCACCCAGAAGAACTGCTAGCTCCCCAAGGCAATGACGAATCAAGATGAACTCACCTGTGCATTACACTGCAAGTCCTGCACTTTGTCCAAACGGCCTTAAGCTCCTTGCCGTTCACCCACTGTTTACCAGCTCAGCTACGGTTCACTGCTGCTGGGTATTTTTCAGCTCCTCTGAGATTCCAGGTGTGTGATTGGCACCACACAAGAGCTAGATGGTGGAATTATTATTATGGCCCCACCAACTCAGTTTTACATAGCTACAGTTACAGAAACTCACCCAAGGATCCCAAGCAGCAACCAATAGGAATCCACTTGCTCCTGGACTTTGTTTAGTAAAGCTCTTGATAAATGCACAGGACAAGGTGGCAGGACCTCAGCCATTTGTGTATTTAAGTCTCCATGAGGTCATGTGTTCAGGGAGCTATGGCCTCACCAGCTCAGTTTAACATCTACACACTCCCAAACCTCACCAGATGGCCTCAGCCTGCCATTAGCAGGAATGCACTTGGGGAATCACAGTCAGCGAAAGGCAGTCGCTCACAGATGGTCTCAATTCGGAATCAATTTACATTCTCTCACTGGCAGATGGTCCCAGTTGGGAGTCAATAGGCTTCCATTTTATTTATAGCGTTTGTTTGGTAAAGTGCTCTCGTGAATGCTGAGCAGGGGTGTTGCAGTCCTGCAAAATGGGGACATTCCCAGTAAGACTCATCGCCCTTGAAGCTGACATACCTTCTGGAGTCAAATAATTGTACTAGCTGTGTCAAGGTTCTTTCCCCACTCTGAACTCTAGGGTACAGATATGGGGACCTGCATGAAAAACCCCCTAAGCTTATTTTTACCAGCTGAGGTTAAAACTTCCCCAAGGTACAAACTATTTTACCTTTTGCCCTTGGACTTTATTGCTGCCACCACCAAGCGTCTAACAAATATATAACAGGGAAAGAGCCCGCTTGGAAACGTCTTTCCCCCCAAAATCCTCCCAAACCCTACACCCCCTTTCCTGGGGAAGGCTTGATAAAAATCCTCACCAATTTGCATAGGTGAACACAGACCCCAACCCTTGGATCTTAAGAACAATGAAAAAGCAATCAGGTTCTTAAAAGAAGAATTTTAATTGAAGAAAAAAGTAAAAGAATCACCTCTGTAAAATCAGGATGGTAAATACCTTACAGGGTAATTAGATTCAAAACATAGAGACTCCCTCTAGGCAAAACCTTAAGTTACAAAAAGACACAAAAAACAGGAATATCCATTCCATTCAGCTCAGCTTATTTTATCAGCCATTTAAACAAAGCAGAATCTAACACGTATCTAGTTAGATTACTTACTAAGTTCTAAGACTCCATTCCTGTTCTGTCCCCGGCAAAACAACACACAGACAGAGAGAACCTTTGTTTCTCCCCCCTCCAGCTTTGAAAGTATCTTGTCTCCTCATTGGTCATTTTGGTCAGGTGCCAGCGAGGTTACCTTTAGCTTCTTAACCCTTTACAGGTGAGAGGGTTTTCCCTCTGGCCAGGAGGGATTTCAAAGGGGTTTGCCCTTCCCTTTGTATTTATGATAAGCTGTTTCAGTTCTCAGGAGCTAGAGATTCATCTGGGTCCAACATCACTCCTTTGCATTGGAACTCTACAAGGGAAGGGCTGTTTTGTCCTGCTAAAACTGCAACCGAAAGGGGTCTGGGAAGCAGAGTAACTTCTGGGATCTCTTGAGTGATTGTTACAATGAACCACCCATCCAGCAGACAGCTGGCACTAAGTGAGGCAGATGGGTGTGTTCAGCACAACATACCCCCGTGGGAGAAGGGGAAATTTTGCCTAAGGACACTGTGGCAAACACATGCCCTTACAGAAAGAGCCAGAAGAGCTTTAATATCCACACAGAGCAGCCACTTTTTCAAGATCTCAGCCAAAAGACCTCCACATAATAAACTGCATGGAGATCAGTTTTTCTGCTTCAGAAAGATGAAGGGCTTAGTTAGTCCTGCCAGATAAAAGCCTGTCTATGTATTTTCAGACCTGAAGCTTAGGTCCCTAAGTTGTCCGCTATTGCTTAATAACCTAAAATGCTTTCATTTTTCTAGATGTATTGGCAAGGACTCTCAGGATGCATTTAAAAAACAATTTGGCTGATATTTTGGGGTTCAGAGAAAGAAATTTCCCCATCTTGGTAAAGGCACATTATGTTAGCTGATAAAAAAAACCTGTGAAGAATTGAAACACTAACTGTTCCTGGTGGATGGAATACATAATGGAGATGGTTTGGGAAGTTCACCATCATTTCTGAAGTGGCTCAGACATCACCAATCCAGATCTCAGAAGTTACACAGGGGTTAGAGAGAAGGAAGTGAGGCCTCCTCAGGAAGTGATGGAATGCAGGAAAACTCAGGAATTTGGCATTTAAATTGATATATAATTAAGCTGAATGTACTGCTGGGACAACAATCCCTCCACAGCATATTGGCCAAAGCCAGAAAAGATTTGGTGGGAGTGGAATGAAAGTGTTCAGTCACCAGTGTTGACTGAAAAAGAGAAGAATCAAGAAAATGTTGGAGAGGCCAAAGGAGAGAGACATTTCACAGAATCATAAAAAGAAAAGGAGGACTTGTGGCATCTTAGAGACTAACAAATTTATTTGAGCATAAGCTTTCGTGAGCTACAGCTCACTTCATCGGATGCATTCAGTGGAAAATACAGTGGGGAGATTTATATACATAGAGAACATGAAACAATGGGTGTTACCATACACACGGTAACCAGAGTGATCACTGAAGGTGAGATATTACCAGCAGGAGAGTGGGGGGGGACGGACCTTTTGTAGTGATAATCAAGGTGGGCCATTTCCAGCCGTTGAAAAGAACGTCTGAGGAACGGTGGGGGGTGGAATAAACATGGGGAAATAGTTTTACTTTGTGTAATGACCCATCCACTCCCAGTCTCTATTCAAGCCTAAGTTAATTGTATTCAGTTTGCAAATTAATTCCAATTCAGCAGTCTCTCGTTGGAGTCTGTTTCTGAAGTTTTTTTGTTGAAGAATTGCCACTTTTAGGTCTGTAATCGAGTGACCAGAGAGATTGAAGTGTTCTCCGACTGGTTTATGAATGTTATAATTCTTGATGTCTGATTTGTGTCCATTTATTCTTTTATGTAGAGACTGTCCAGTTTGGCCACAATGTACATGGCAGAGGGGCATTGCTGGCACATGATGGCATATATCACGTTGGTAGATGTGCAGGTGAACGAGCCTCTGATAGCGTGGCTGATGTGATTAGGCCCTATGATGGTGTCCCCTGAATAGATATGTGGACAGAGCTGGCAACGGGCTTTGTTGCAAAGATAGGTTCCTGGGTTAGTGGTTCTGTTGTGTGGTGTGTGGTTGCTGGTGAGTATTTGCTTCAGGTTCGGGGGCTGTCTGTAAGCGAGGACTGGCCTGTCTCCCAAGATCTGTGAGAGTGAGGGATCGTCCTTCAGGATAGGTTGTAGATCTTTGATGATGCGTTGGAGAGGTTTTAGTTGGGGGCTGAAGTTGACGGCTAGTGGCGTTCTGTTACACCACACCACAGAACCACTAACCCAGGAACCTATCCTTGCAACAAAGCCCGTTGCCAACTGTGTCCACATATCTATTCAGGGGACACCATCATAGGGCCTAATCACATCAGCCACACTATCAGAGGCTCGTTCACCTGCACATCTACCAATGTGATATATGCCATCGTGTGCCAGCAATGCCCCTCTGCCATGTACATTGGTCAAAATACCTTGTATTTCTCAGAAGGCTGAGTCCTTTTTAGCCTTGGAGACTCAGGTTTGGGGCAAGGCAAATCCTTATAGGAGGCACAGGGTCCTGCTACTCCTCTCCTCAGTCAGTCCCTTGTGCTTGTTTTCCTTCCCTTCTGGGGAGCGAGTGCAGCCTCCCTACTGGGAAGATCTGGTGTCTTGCTGCAAAGAGCCTACTGGCAGCTTCCCTGCTCCTCTCACTCCCCAACTCTCCCCCTCCTACCACCCAGGGGAGGGTTTAAAAAGGTCCGAAGTATTTGGAGTCAGCTGAACCCCTTTTCCAGCTGAACCCTACTGCCCTGTGGGATAGGGAGGGTCCTTTTAATCCTCTGGGACTAATTACTACCCCCCTTTTGTAGCTGTTTGTTCTGGGTTTACCACATATCTCCCCCCCTCCCACTCAACACTACGGGGTTGAGCTACTTGGGTTGGCAAACAGTGAACTCTCGACAGGCCATCCGCATTGCCATGTTGGATTCCAGACCTATGTTGTACTCTGAAGTGGAAGGCTTGAAGGGACAGGAACCACCTCGTCACTCTGGCATTTTTGTCTTTATATTGGTGCATCCACTGCAGAGGGGCATGGTCCGTGACAAGGGTAAACCTCCGCCCCAGTAGATAGTAGCGGAGGCTTTCTACGGCCCATTTTATCACCAGGCATTCTTTTTCGACAATGGCGTATTTCTGTTCCCTAGGCAGGAGCTCCTACCGAGGAAGAGGACGGGGTGTTTGTCATCCCTGACCATTTGTGAAAGTACCACCCCCAACCGTACATCAGAGGTGTTGGCTAGTAGGATAAACTCCTTCCCAGAGTCTGGGGCCATGAGTATGGGGTCAGTGCAGAGGGCCGTCAACAGATCTAAAAAAGTGTTTTCAGCCGCGGTCGTCCATCTTACTATATCTGGGCCCCGAGCTTTCATTAGGTCCGTTAATGGGCATGCCCTGGTGGCAAAGTGGGGAATGAACTGTCTATAGTACCCCACTAGTCCCAGGAATGCCCTGACCTGTTTTTTTTGGAGTGGTCGGGGCCACTTCTGTATAGCTTCTAACTTGTTGAGTTGGGGCCTCCCCATGCCCCTCCCCACTATATACCCGAGATATTTGGCTTCAGCTAGCCTGAGCAAACATTTGGAGGGGTATGCCGTCAGCCTCGCCTTCCTCAGGATATCCAGCACTGCCTCCACCTTCTCCAAGTGTGTCTCCCAATTGGGGCTATATATGATAACGTCGTCGAGATAGGCTGCCACGTACCGCGTATTTGCCATGTGGTCACAACAGTTTGTCCATGAGCCTTTGGAAAGTAGCGGGTGCCCCATGCAACCCAAAGGGGAGGACGGTGTACTGATATAGTCCCGCTGGAGTTGCAAAGGCCATCTTCTCTTTGTCGGTCTTGGCCAGGGGGATCTGCCAATAGCACTTGGTCAGGTCAAGAGTAGACATAAACCGTGCTTTTCCCAGTCTGTCAATTAGCTCATCTATCCGGGGTATAGGGTACGCATCAAACTGGGACACCTCATTCAGCTTTCAGAAGTCGTTGCAGAACCTCACGCTGCCATCTGGCTTAGGCACTAAAACTGCTGGGCTTGACCATTGGCTGTGAGAGTCTTCAATGACTCCTAAGGCCGGCATTTTCCTGACCTCTGTCCTGATCTCTCTTTTGGCCTCCGGGATCCGGTATGGCTTGACGTTCACCTTCACTCCAGGCCCTGTGAGGATGTGACAGTGAACCTCAGTCGTCCTGCCTGGCTTTTCTGAGAACACATCCTGGTTGCGTTTGATCAGGCTGATCACTTCAGATCATTGCTCCGGAGTCACCTCCGGGGATATTCCCACTCGGTTGGGCTGGTCGCTTTTAGGGGATGGTGCCCCTAGTGCAACCACCTGCGCTTCTCTATCCTGCCATGGCTTCAGCAGGTTTATACGGTAGATCTGCTCCAGCTGCCAGTGACCTGGCTGTCGGACGTTATAGTCGACTTCTCCTATGGCTTCTCGGCCCCTGCCACCTGGCCAGGAGCTTGCTCTCTGCCGTGGGTATGAGCACCATTACCCAGTCTCCCACCTGGAACTTCCGGGTCGTTGCTTGGCGATTGTAATATGACCGTTGGGCCCCTTGGGCCTTCTCCAGGTGTTCGCGCACAAGTGGGAGGCGACTTGGGCTATCCCGTCTTTCATTTGCAATACATGTTCAACGATGTTTCTCCTGGGGTTTGGCTGTTCTTCCCAGCCCTCTTTGGCCATGTCCAATATGTCCCTGGGGTGGCGACCATATAACAGCTTGAATGGGGAGAATCCAGTGGAAGCTTGGGGAACCTCCTGTATAGCAAACAGCAAATACGGCAGCAGGACGTCCCAGTCTTTCCCGTGGTGACTAACCACTTTCCGTAGCATGTTCTTCAACGTTCTATTGAAGCGTTCGACAAGACCATCGGTCTGGGGATGATAGACTGACGTCCTGAGGGTCCATATATGGAGCATTGTACATAGGTCCTTCATTAACTTAGACACAAAGGGGGTCCCTTGGTCCGTCAGGATCTCTTTAGGTATCCCTACTCTGGAAAAAATCCAGACTAATTCTTTGGCTATGGTCTTGGACATAGTGTTCCGTAGGGGTACGTCCTCGGGATATCGGGTGGCATAATCTAGTACTACCAGAATGCACTGATGACCCCGGGCTGACTTCTCCAGTGGCCCTACTAGATCCATAGCTATTCGCTTGAATGGGATTTCAGTAATTGCTAGAGGTACCAAAGGGGCCCTTAGGTATGGTCGGGGCCCATGTAACTGACATTCCAGACAGGAGATACAATATCGCCGGACCGCCGCATAAATGCCGGGCCAAAAAACCTCTGCAGAATCCAATCAAGGGTCTTATCTACCCCTAGATGGCCCCCAAACATATGGCTGTGGGCCAGATCCATCATGCCCTTCTGATGCTTCTGTGGGACCAAGAGTTGTTCTATGACTTGCTCTTGGACCCGGACTACTTTGTATAGCAGATCACCCTTAATCACATAATATGGCCCTGGGCCCTTGACTCTCCCCTCCATGGGGACCCCATTTACCTCGACTACTTCTTTAAGAATATTGTTGTATATTGGATTATTGGCCTAATCCTGACCAAAATTCCTGAGTAAGGTCCCCATTTGTCCAAACTCAGGGGGATCTACCTCTGTCTCCCCCTCGGGGAAAACCCCCGGGGAACTAGGTCCAGCTATTGGGTCGTTGATCTCCTGCCCCGCCCCGCTGTCTGTTGAGCCACCTCTTTCCCCTACAAGCGTAGATTTCTGGTAGTGGGTCAAGATCCTTGTTCCCCTCCTTTTATCTGCCCTCCGTTCCCTCTGAGTTTTCCGGGGCTTTCCCAGCAAGGAGAACAAATCCTGGCCAAGTTCATGGAAGGGTGGGGGGTTATCTATCTGGGCCAGCCCCTGGGTCTCGGGTTCATTATTTTCTTCCACCTTCTCCCCAGGAAGTAGGCTATCAAATCCCGGGAAGATTCATCCGATAAGGACTGGGTAGGGGAGTTTCGGAACTACTTCCACCGTCACCTTAGTGGGGTTTCCGAGAACTTCTATTTTTACAGGAATGGTCAGGTAGTAACTGACATCCCCATGCACACAGGATATTCCTGAGTGTTTGGCCCGGGATAGTTGGTCCTGCCCGACCAGCTTTCCCGAGACCAGTGTGATTGCACTTCCCGAGTCTACTAACGTGGTGGTCTCCATACCATTCATCTTAACGGGTCTAGTGTATTGATGAGGGAACCATCGCAACCCCTACTAGATTTATTAGATCACATGGTCCCCCTATGTCTCCCAGTTCGCATTGCATGGGCTTTTCTAGATTTGGGCATTGGGCAGCGATATGCCCCAATTCACCACATGCATAACATCGGTACCCTGCTCAGGGCAGCCCCCAATTTTTCAGACTACTGGGCTTTATCAACAAGGGTGATGTTGTGTGAGCAACAAGGGTGATGTCGTGGTGGGAGTCTGCTATAGACCACCAGACCAGGGGGAGGAGGTGGACGAGGCTTTCTTCCAGCAACTCACAGAAGTTACTAGATCGCAGGCCCTGGTTCTCATGGGAGACGTCAATCACCCCGATATCTGCTGGGAGAGCAATACAGCGGTGCACAGACAATCCAGGAAGTTTTTGGAGAGTGTAGGGGACAATTTCCTGGTGCAAGTGCTGGAGGAACCAACTAGAGGCAGAGCTCTTCTTAACCTGCTGCTCACAAACCGGGAAGAATTAGTGGGGGAAGCTAAAGTGGATGGGAACCTGGGAGGCAGTGACCATGAGATGGTCGAGTTCAGGATCCTGACACAGGGAAGAAAGGAGAGCAGCAGAATACGGACCCTGGACTTCAGAAAAGCAGACTTTGACTCCCTCAGGGAACTGATGGGCAGGATCCCCTGGGAGAATAACATGAGGGGGAAAGGAGTCCAGGAGAGCTGGCTGTATTTTAAAGAATCCTTATTGAGGTTACAGGGACAAACCATCCCGAACTGTATAAAGAATAGTAAATATGGCAGGCGACCAGCTTGGCTTCACAGTGAAATCCTTGCTGATCTTAAACACAAAAAAGAAGCTTACAAGAAGTGGAAGATTGGACAAATGACCAGGGAAGAGTATAAAAATATTGCTCAGGCATGCAGGAGTGAAATCAGGAAGGCCAAATCACACCTGGAGTTGCAGCTAGCAAGAGATGTTAAGAGTAACAAGAAGGGTTTCTTCAGGTATGTTGGCAACAAGAAGAAAGTCAAGGAAAGTGTGGGCCCCTTACTGAATGAGGGAGGCAACCTAATGACAGAGGATGTGGAAAAAGCTAATGTTCTCAATGCTTTTTTTCCCTCTGTCTTCACGAACAAGGTCAGCTCCCAGACTACTCCACTGGGCAGCACAGCATGGGGAGGAGGTGACCAGCCCTCTGTGGAGAAAGAAGTGGTTCGGGACTATTTAGAAAAGCTGGACGAGCACAAGTCCATGGGGCCGGATGCGTTGCATCTGAGAGTGCTAAAGGAGTTGGCGGATGTGATTGCAGAGCCATTGGCCATTATCTTTGAAAACTCATGGCGATCGGGGGAAGTCCCGGACGACTGGAAAAAGGCTAATGTAGTGCCCATCTTTAAAAAAAGGGAAGAAGGAGGATCCTGGGAAGTACAGGCCAGTCAGCCTCACCTCAGTCCCTGGAAAAATCATGGAGCAGGTCCTCAAGGAATCAATTCTGAAGCACTTAGAGGAGAGGAAAGTGATCAGGAACAGTCAGCATGGATTCACCAAGGGCAAGTCCTGCCTGAGTAATCTAATTGCCTTCTATGGCGAGATGACTGGCTCTGTGGATGAGGGGAAAGCAGTGGACGTGTTGTTCCTTGACTTTAGCAAAGCTTTTGACACAGTCTCCTACAGTATTCTTGCCAGCAAGTTAAAGAAGTATGAGCTGGATGAAAGGACTATAAGGTGGATAGAAAGTTGGCTAGATTGTCGGGCTCAACACGTAGTGATCAATGGCTCCATGTCTAGTTGGCAGCTCGTATCAAGCGGAGTGCCCCAAGGGTCGGTCCTGGGGCCGGTTTTGTTCAATATCTTCATAAGTGATCTGGGGGATGGTGTGGATTGCACTCTCAGCAAGTTTGCAGATGACACTAAACTGGGAGGAGAGGTAGATACGCTGGAGGGTAGGGATAGGATACAGAGGGACCTAGACAAATTGGAGGATTGGGTCAAAAGAAATCTGATGAGGTTGAACAAGGACAAGTGCAGAGTCCTGCCCTTAGGACGGAAGAATCCCATGCACTGCTACAGACTAGGGACCGAATGGCTCGGCAGCAGTTCTGCAGAAAAGGACCTGGGGATTACAGTGGACGAGAAGCTGGATATGAGTCAACAGTGTGCCCTTGTTGCCAAGAAGGCTAACGGCATTTTGGGCTGCATAAAAGCAGGAGCATTGCCAGCAGATCGAGGAACGTGATCATTCCCCTCTATTCGACATTGGTGAGGCCTCATCTGGAGTACTGTGTCCAGTTTTGGGCCCCACACTACAAGAAGGATGTGGAAAAATTGGAAAGCGTCCAGCGGAGGGCAACAAAAAGGATTAGGGGACTGGAATACATGACTTATGAGGAGAGGCTGAAGAACTGGGATTGTTTAGTCTGCGGAAGAGAAGAATGAGGAGGATTTGATAGCTGCTTTCAACTACCTGAAAGGGGGTTCTAAACAGGATGGATCTAGACTGTTCTCAGTGGTAGCTGATGACAGAACAAGGAGTAATGGTCTCAAGATGCAGTGGGGGAGGTTTAGGTTGGATATTAGGAAAAACGTTTTCACTAGGAGGGTGGTGAAACACTGGAATGCGTTACCTAGGGAGGTGGTGGAATCTCCTTCCTTAGAAGTTTTTTAAGGTCAGGCTTGACAAAGCCCTGGCTGGGATGATTTAGTTGGGAATTGGTCCTGCTTTGAGCAGGGGGTTGGACTAGATGACCCTGATATTCTATGATTCTATTCTATGATTCTATCCCCCAAGCCATTCTCCCCCAGTCCTCAAGTCTCTCCGGGGCCTCTGGCTGCTCTTCGGCCTCCTTCCTCCCCTCCATAGTCCGGCCTGGTGCTAGGGCAAACCAGGGCCTCGGCACAGAGACTTGTCTCCGATTCTGGTGCCTTTCTTTCTCCGTGGTCCGCGAAAGTTCTTGGGCTGGTAGGTGTCTCTCTATGAGGGCAACTAGTTCATCATAAAAAGAAAAGGAGTACTTGTGGCACCTTAGAGACTAACTGTGTGTATATAATGTCTGCTGCAGTTTCCACGGTTTGCATCCGATGAAGTGAGCTGTAGCTCACGAAAGCTCATGCTCAAATAAATTGGTTAGTCTCTAAGGTGCCACAAGTACTCCTTTTCTTTTTACGAATACAGACTAACACAGCTGTTACTCTGAAATAGTTCATCATAGAAGTAGGGATAGTTTTGGCGGACCCACCCCCGTATGTCTGGCAGCAACCCCCTCATGTACCTGTCGAACAAGAGGATTTCCACTATCTTCTCCGGCCCATGGATCTCGGGGTGGAGCAACTTCCGGGCGAGGTTGATTAAATCAAATAGCTGGGACCTCGGTGGTTTGCTGTCCTGGTATTTTCACTCATGGAAGCGCTGGGCCCATATGGCTGACGTCACACCTGACCTTGCCAGGATTTCTGCCTTCAGCTGGTGCTAATCCATAGCTGACTCTGTGGTCATGTCGAAATAGGCCTTCTGGGGCTCCCCACACAGAAATAGAGCCAGGATACCTGCCCACTGGTCTTGGGGCCAGGCGTCCTGCAGTGCTGTCCTCTCAAAGGCGAGGAGATATGCCCCTATATTGTCATCCATAGTCATCTGCTGTAAATAGTTGCTTGCCCGCAGCGGCCGGATCCCCTGGGACCCGTGCATCAGCGTGGTCAGGGCTTTTAACTGGTTCACTACTTCATTCAGGGTGGCTTAATCTTGAGTCGCCTGGTTCATCAGTAATTGGTTCGTCTCCTGTTGGACGCGTACTGACTCTTGCTGGGCAAGCATCTGCACCCAGGTAGCCTCTTGTTGGGCCGCAGTGGCCTGTACCAGCGCCTTCACTACATCCTCCTTTGTGTGTGTGTGTGTGTGAGATTTACCCTGCCCTGAGATGGCTTGCCACAGAGCCTTACTCACTCACCACATCCCACCGCTGACACCACATGTGACAAAATACCTTGTTTGCCTCAGTAGGTTGAGTCCTTTTTAGACTTGGAGACTCAGGTTTGGGGCAAGGCGAATTCTTATAGGAGGCACAGGGTCCTGCTACTCCTCTCCTCAGTCAGTCTCTTGTGCTTGTTTTCCTTTCCTTCTGGGGAGCGAGTGCAGCCTCCCTACTGGGAAGGTCTGGTGTCTTGCTGCAAAGAGCCTACTGGCAGCTTCCCTGCTCCTCTCACTCCCCCACTCTCTCCCTCCTACCACCCTACCAGGGGAGGGTTTAAAAAGGTCAGAAGTAGTTGGAGTCAGCTGAACCTAATTGGTTCCCTAGCAACTCCTTTTCCAGCTGAACCTTATTGCCTCCTGGTTCTCTCTCCTCAGTGGATAGGGAGGGGCCTTTTAATCCCCTGGGACTAATTACTACCCCCCCCCCCTTTTGTAGCTGTTTGTCCTGGGTTTACCAGAGGAGACAGAAGGATCTCACTGTCATTTTACAGTTTGTCTAAAATGCCCATTCCCAGGCTACATTTAAGATACACAAGGTCTGATTCTCCCTTTGGGTACTTTGTTCTGTGTTAGGAGTAATTCCATTTCAATCAACAAGCCCAATTCCCCTGCTTGCAACATAGGTAGCTACTTATACCTGTGCTAAATGAGTGTAAAATGCTACCGCCAATGTGGGTGGAGAATTCTGAGGTGGTAGTATTTCACACAACACCTTTGTACAGGTGTAAATGATGACACAATGTGCCAGGCAATAAGGAACCAAGCTAGCTGAGTTATGCTCCTGCAAACCTGTGTAAAATACACAGAGAATCAGGCCCAGAGCTTCATCACAGCATATGTGAGCACATTGCACAGGAAAAACAGAAGAGATTTGTACAGATCTGGAGTCTCCCTGTTTGTACTATGTGTTTTGAAAACCAGTCAGCAGAAAGATGAGCGGGAGTTTAATGCTTTGTGTCAGGTTGCAGAGCATGGAATGCAGCCAAAGCAAGTTGTGGAGGAAAGAGTTTGTGAGAATGTTGGAGCAGAGACAGTTAAAACAGTTTGTGCTGGAAAGCCTTGAAGTATCCGTTGGGTGCTATAGCACCAGTGAAGAAGACACTATTACAACAGGTTGGATAGCGAAAAAAGTTGTTGGCAAAAAATTGTTTGATGAATAAAGGACACAACTTGCAATGACTAGACACAATGAATTACTCAGACAGCTCTAATCATGATCATCATCAGCAGAACAGTGAAAGGAGGCAATGCTTGGACGGCTAAGGTGTTTTATGAATGGGGTGATCTGGAGATTAATGACAGACACCTTGGTGGGGAGAGTGTAAAAGTGAGTTCTGGCCGGCTGGCTGGCTGGCATGGAACGCTGATGTTTGAAAGGTCCAGCTACGGTTCTGACCTGGCCCCAGTCACCAGGAGATCTGCGCACCTCACGATCTTTCATGTATTTTTCCTGTGAGGCAGGGCTGTGCTATTAGCCCTGTTGCACAGATGGGGAACTGGGAGACAGAGGCCTAGACCCACAAAGCTGCTTAGGTGCCTAAACCCCAGATTTGGGTGCCTGCGTCTCGGGTTTAGATGTTCAAGTTCCAGTTCCAGTTTTGGCTCCACTGCCATCTGCAAAACTCCTGCTGAACCTGCAGGTGCCTAAACCCACTCAACACCTAACTTCTCAAGGTAAAAGTTCCCTAGATGCCAATGTTTCTGCCTTCCTCTAGGCATCCGGCTGCCTATCTCCAAGCCTGAACTCCAGGAGGATTCCAAACCAGGGGAGGATAGAAGTTCACCCGCCTAACTCATGTGCTGGGCCTGATCCCATAGGCATGCACAGAGGCTGCCTACTGGATCCAGTCCAGTTCAGAATATGGCTGTATGGGAAGAGGGTAGCTAAGTAAGAACTTTGAGCTCAGTGGTTAAAGCACTCACCTGGGATGTGGGAGACCGAGGTTCAATTCTCCCCTCTTCCACAGGGGAGAAAGGATTTGGAGTGGGGTCTGGCACCTCTTCAGAGGGTGGTCTAACCACTGAGCTTTGTGATACTTTAATGTGGGGTGCCCTCAGTCACTTCTGCTGAAGCTGTTCCACTCTGGATAAAGAAATGTAAGAATGACTGAAGCAGGGGGCTAGACCCTGGGTCTCCCACCTCGTAGCTGCGTACCTAACTACTGGTCTTCAGAGTCATTCTCACTTTCTGACCCAGTGACTATTTATGTATTTATCCACAGTGGAACAGCTTCAACAGGAGAGAATGAGGGAGCCCCACTGCAGAGTATCCCAGAGCCCAGTGGTTAGAGCACTCCTGAGAGGTGGGACCCCTGTTCAAATCCTTTCTCCCCCTCTGGCAGAGAGGGGAATTGAACCTGGTCCAAAGGCGGATTAAGGTCTCCTGGGGCCCTGGGCCAGAGCAAGTGGGGGGGCCCTGGCACCAGAACCATGGCCCTACTCCACCTCTTCCACCTGTGGCCCTGCCCCCATTCTGCCCCTTCCTCCTGCGGCCCTGCCCATGGCCCCACCCCATTCTGCCCCTTCCCCCGCAGCTCCACCCCTATTCCACCCACAACCCCACCCCATAGTGCTGCCCCAAGACCGGAGAAGCCCTTTCCCCCTGCCATGGCCCTGGGGCCATGGCAGGGAGCGAGAGCTCCTCCTGTCCCAGGGCTGCAGTCAAGGTCTGGGTGCTGGGGCTTCCCTGGCTGGCACTTCTGCTGGGGACTGGGGTTGGGGAGCGGGGGCTTCCCCTGCCCTGCCCGTTTGGTGCTTCTGCCGGGGTCAGGGAGCTGGGGTTTCCCTGCCCACCCCATGGCTTCTGCCAGGGCTCTGGGCTTCTGCTACCCAGCAGCAGATTTCTGCTGGGGTGCCCATTTTTCCGGGGGTCCCCAAGTGACAGGGGCCCCTGGGCATGGGCCCCATGGATAATCCACCGCTGCCTGAGTCTCCCACACCCCAGAGAGTGCGCCAGCCACTGGGCCAAAGTGACAAGGTGGAAACCACCCACTCTTCCTTCAGCTGTTTTGTGTGGAGCCAGGCGGGTTCCTCACTCCTTCATGCAGGAAACAATGTAGATACCTAAGGCCTGGAACTCCAGGCAGTTGGTTCCTGTACCACTACCAGAGACAAGTGCCTAGCTCCATGAGAAGGGTGGGGATTAACACCCCCTTGTCAGCATTTCCCACTGGCTAGCTTAGGCGGTTCTCCACCTAGCAAGCTGGCTTTTGCACATCCTGGTCTAAGGCCCCATCTCTCTCCACTTATTCTGTTTAGGGCATCTAGGTCCTTAGGTGGCTTTGTGAATCACAGTGTTGTTCCTGGGAATACTAGGGCAACGTGATGCTCAGCATTGCAACACCAAAGTCCTGTCAAAGATTCTACCTTCAAGAGACTGGTCCAAAGTCACACAGTGAGTCTGTGATGGAGCAAAGACCTGGGTTCAAGTCTTCCAAGCTACTGCCCTAACCACTGAACCAGGCTTCTTCTCTCCTAACCGTTCATTTCCTGCCAAGGGCATGGTGGCCTATGAGAAAGCTCATTTTGATTCCTCTGATGACTCTTATAAATCCACTGCCAAGAATTAGGTCCCTCTTTTCGAAAGGGATCTATACCCTAAGTGACCAGCTAAGAAGATCCTAGGCTAGCTGGTGTGATGTTCGGGAAGAAGACAACTGACTCTTGATAGTGCTTTTCTCAGAAGAAGCTGTCAACCGTGAAGAGAAGCCATGAAACAAAGCACAGAGGAGAAGAGCTGGACAAACCTGGCAAACTGGTGTGCAAAGAAAAAAAAAACAAAGAAAAAGAAACAAAGGGATAAAAGAGGAAGCTGTATATAATGTTACCAAAAACTATGATTATGAGAATGAGATTTTAACCTGTGAAGAAATGTCACTCTCTCAATAGCTAACAAACAGGAAAATATCTATGGGACTTAACCACACACTGATCTACAACCACGATGCACTGCATCAGGAACTAATGAATAACAAAACAGATTGCTTGCATCTGAAGTTCCTCATAAAACATGGAGCAGGTAAGAGGACGAAGTGGCTTGTTTTGATTACCAGTTTGTTTTACATCAGGCAATTGAGATGCCAAAGAATTGTACTGAATGTGGCAAATCTGGGAAGAACCAGTGTGGCGCCAACATAGATTCTGTGCAGCTTTGATCAATCCTAGCAAAATATGACTTCTAAAAGACTTAATGATACTGAAGTCCTTACTGGTAACATTCTCACAGATTTTGACTTCAGCAGGGACCTTTGATTAAGGACTTCAGAAATGGGCTCTTAATCTCTGACAAACTTAAGAAATTAAAACCTGAAGCCATATACATATTTTCACTGCTTCATCTTTATCATGCATTATCAAGCAGCAGAATTAAGAGGTTTCAGAGTGGTAGCCGTGTTAGTCTGTATCGGCAGAAAGAACAAGGAGTCCTTGTGGCACTTTAGAAACTAACAAATTTATTTGAGCATAAGGTTTCGTGGGCTAAAGCCCACTTCATCAGATGCATGCAGTGGAAAATACAGTAGGAAGATATTTTTATATATATATATATATATACACATACACACACAGAGAACATGAAAAAATGGGGGTTGCCATACCAACTCTTAACGAGACCAATCGATTAAGGTGGGCTATTATCAGCAAGAGAAAAGAAAAACTTTTGTAGTGATAATCAGGATGGCTCATTTCAAACAGTTGACAAGAAGGTGTGAGTAACAGTAGGGGGAAAATTAGCATGGGGAAATAGTTTTTAGTTAGTGTAATGACTCATCCACTCCCAGTCTTTATTCAAGCCTAATTTAATGGTGTCCAGTTTGCAGATTAATTCCATTTCTGCTGTTTTTCGTTGGAGTCTGTTTTTGAAGTTGTTGAATAATTGTGAGTTTTAGGTCTGTAATTGAGTGTCCAGGGAAGAGAAATCACCAAGACCTGAAGTGGAGGAGAACAACATCCACCCCTCAGAAGCAGTGACTGTGGAAATGTGATCTCAGTCGCTCTGGTCAATAGACAAACTTGGTTCAGAACATCAGTAGGGGAGATCCACCTGGTTCTGATGAAAAATAGAACATTTCCAAAATATGAGTGGATGTTTCTCTGGCTACCTGCTCATAGATCAATCAAACAGACACTTGGGTTCAGATTTTCAAAGGAGTCAAAGGGAGTTTGGTGTCCAATTCTCATTAATTTGGGCAACTAACTCTCTAGCTTCCTTGAAAATCCCAGACTTTCATTTTAACCAGGGGTCCTGAAGCAGTCCTGAAAACCCTTCAGGCTAACAAATTTTAGTTGCACAACACAGATGGGGCCAAATGAGGTTAAAACCCTTTTGACCTGAAGTATTTTTTAAATTAATAGCCACTGCAGAAAACATTAATTAAGCATAGATGGGGCCTTAAACAGTACATAGTAATTGGAGCTTTATACCTCTCATCCCTCAATAGTCAATGTATTTGGGCTAGAGCCACAAAAGGACATCAGCACCACTGAGATCCTCAAAAACCCCATTCAGCTGGTGCCTAAGGTTCCAGGGTGCTGACATTCAGCCATTAAAGTCCCATCATACCTACATTTCTGCCAGTGAACAGGTGGACAGCTGCCTTGGTCTTGGCACTCTCCTCACTCCTAAACCCCAGCATGATCCTCAAACTAGGCCTGTCTCATCCGCAGGTCCCTCGGGGGGGGGGGGGGGGGCACAAAAAGCCACCAGAGGAGGAAGCACCCTGTTAGAAGAATGTGAAGTAAATAGGATAAAGACTAAACAATAATAATCTTGCTTCTGGCCTTGCTTTTAGTTTAAACAGGCGGAATAAGCAAGAGAATGGAAGTGAAAGCACAAAGCTGCCCCGCCCCCCCCCCCCCAGCCTTGCCTTTCAGTAACAAGAGAAGATAAGAGGACCCAATCGAGCAAGGGGTTGCTATGGTAACCAAGCAGTTGGAAGGTGTAAGGAAGAGACACTGAGTCCAGGAGAGAGTGACCGCGGCCAAAAGTAACCCCGCTCCTTACCCCTCCTGTCAAGTACGAAAGAGGTGGTCTTATTGCCCCTAGACTCCAGACCCCCTGAACGGAACACGACCATATATTGGAAGGGGAGGGGCACTACAAGACTAGGTGAGAGAAGAGGGGGGGTCCATCGGTGTGCGGAGCTAGGGGTTAGGAGACGAAGGGGGTTCTATCGGTGTATAGAACTCTGATTGTGGGAGGCGAAGAAGAAAACTCTATTGGTATATAGCGTTTGGCCCGACTGCTGTGAAGGGCTTTGGAATACGCTTGCTTGTTTAGCCCCAGTAAACCCCTCCCATTGCCTGCAGACTGGACTCTGGACTGTTATCTTCCGGTGAACTGTGCCTGGGAACGGAGAGGGAAGAGGGAGCTGGACCCCCGTCAACACCCTCCCCTTTATACCTTTTAGCTCAGTGGTTAGTGCTCTCACCCAGGGCCTGGGTTCATTTCCTTCCTCGGCCTGCTGTGGAGAAGGGATTTGAATGTGGGTCTCCCACCTCCCCAGACAGTGCCCTGACTACTGGCCTATGGGGTATTCTTGGGTCAGGGCTCCTCAATCGCTTCTGTTGATACAGTTCCATGGTGCATACATAATTACATATGCCTTGGAGCAGGGGGATTGGAACCCAGGGTCCCATATCCTGGGTGAGTGCTCTGACTTCTGGGCTAAAAGTTCTAAGGGGAGACAGTAACAGTGTCCCCCCCCCCACACACACACGTTTTTTGCAGGAAAGGGATCAC
The DNA here is from genome assembly GCF_965140235.1 of Caretta caretta. NCBI lineage: Eukaryota > Metazoa > Chordata > Testudines > Cheloniidae > Caretta > Caretta caretta. The sequence goes on from NC_134223.1 coordinate 1,914,631, forward strand.
AGCCGAGAACCCAAAATAGAGATGGGCGCTCCCTCTGATCCACACACACACTTTGAGGGGTGGGGCTCAGGCCAGACCCCTCTCTGGCTAGCACGCTGGCTTCTGTGGATCCCATTCCTATGCACTTTACTCTCCCCATGCATTGTCTAGGTGCCTAACTGTGGATTCCACGAGGTAGCAAGGTGCCTAAAATTTAGGCACTGCAATGCTGAGCATGGCAACCCCCAAGTCCCCTTTGTGAATAAAAAGCCAGGAGGTTGTTTGTGAGCAGAATTCTGCACTGATGTAGATGGTCTCTGAGGTTTTCTCCTCACCCTTGAAAATGAAATAAGGCCTGTGAACAAACAGAAGACTTTCAAATAGCTGCTTTTCACCTTTTCTATCTACAACCACCTGTCCTTAAACAGCGAGTTAATACAATTTCAGTGCTAAATTAAAAAAAATATCATGGGCAATTCCAATTCTTTTTTTAGCAGGGGAGCTGCCTCAGGAGGGCAGCTGTTGAGGCGTGAAGGCAGTTACCTCAGCTGGACGGCTCCAGGGTGAGTATGGGAAGGTTACCTATCGAGCGATGTACACAGGGCTGCTTGTCGGGCAGTACAGAGATTGTATTGGTGAATATATAAGGAGATGTTGGGGCAGGATGGGGGGTTAAATAGGGGATGTATAAAGGGTTGTTAGGTTTCAGAGTAGCAGCCGTGTTGGTCTGTATCTGCAAAAAGAACAGGAGGACTTGTGGCACCTTAGAGACTAACAAATTTATTAGAGCATGAGCTTTCGTGGGCTACAGCCCACTTCATCGGATGCATAGAATGGAACATACAGTAAGATATACAACGGGTTTGAATAGACACTGGGAGTGGCTGGGTCATTACACATACTGAATCTAGTTCCTTAGGTTAAGCATCCTCACACCTTCTTGTCAACTGTCTAAATGGGCCATCCTGATTATCACTACAAAAGCTTTTTTCTCCTGCTGATACTAGCTCATCTTAACTAATTAGCCTCTCACAGTTTGTATGGTAATTTCCACTTATCTGTATGTGTGTGTATATATATATATATATATATAAAATCTTACTATATGTTCCATTCTATGCATCCGATGCAGTGAGCTGTAGCTCACGAAGGCTTATGCTTTAATAAATTGTTAGTCTCTAAGGTGCCACACGTACTCCTGTTCTTTTTAATGGGTTGTTAGGGGTTGTATGGGGGCAATATAGCAGGCTATGCGGGGTGGGGGTGGCAGGGAGCAGTGTAAGGGGCTTCTTGGGGCAGTATGGGAATGCTTGAGGGCAAGATGAGGAGATGTATAGGGGACTATTGGGGGTGATATAGTGACAGTGTTGATAAAGGGGGCTCCTGGTGGTGGTAAAGGGGTTGCCTGGGGGCAGCATAGGGGGTGTACAGAGATTCCCGGGGAACAGTAAAGCGGCGGATATATGGGGGGGAGGCTGCTGCGGGTAGCAGAGTAGGGGTGTATAGGGGCTGCTGGGGGAAGGCATAGGAGATGTAGGGGGCTGCTGAGGGTGGCACAGGGCAGGTGTACAGGGGGCGGCATACTGGGGCTCGGGGGCCACGGGCAGGGGGTGCAGGGGATGCATGGGGCCGGTGCAGGGGGCTGCTTCCCGTCCCTCCCTCCCTCCGGAGGCCCCAGCCGTCACTTCCTGTGGAATTTTCCCGGGGATGGAGGAGGGGAGCGGGCATAAAAGCGACCGCGGGGCCGCCGGGAGCAGCAGCCGGAGCCGGAGTCAAGTCGGAGTGCGGAGCGCCGCCCCCCGGTGAGTACGGGCGGGTCCGGGTCCGGGTCCGGGTCTCCCCGGGAGCTGTCCAGCGTCTGCGAGCACCCGTGCGCGGGGAGCGGGACCAGCCCTGCACCCCGCGACCCCCCTCAGCGAGCCCTTCACCCCCAGCTTGCCCGCATCACCCCCAAGCCCCCAGCCCTGCACCCTTGACCCCCTCCCAGCCAGCCCTGCACCCCTGGCTTGCCCGCTCCCCTATCCTGCCCCCATCCCCCCACCCCGCCCTGTCCCTATCAGCCCCACCTTGCACTCCAGTCCCGCCTCCAGCCTCCTCTGTCCCGCACCCCCATTCTGCCCCCATCACCCCAAGCCCCCAGCCCTGCACCTGACACCCCCGGTCTGCCCCACATCATCCCAACCCCCCCACCCAGCCCTGCTACCCTCTGGCTGCCGCCTGTCTCCCCCTCACCCTCCTGGACTCCCCTCCATCCAGTTGCAGCCTGTCTCGCTCGACCCCAGCTCCAGGCCGTCATCTCCCTAGCCCCCCCTCCCCCCCCCGCCTCAGCCTGTTGCGCCCTGACCCGCCTTGGCCCCACTCAGCCACCTTGGACCCTCTTAGCAGCAGCCTGTTGTTCCTTCGGCCACAGCCTATTCCCCTGCCCCCCCTCCTTACTCCCTTTCCATCCCTTCCTCACACCCTCAGGCACGACATGTTCCCCCCAAGTGATCTTAGCTGCAGTAACCCAGTAACTGCCTGGGGCCTCGTTTTGCCCCCACAACCCTCAGTGCCTTTGTGCCAAGTTACTCCTCGCCCCCAGTCTCTGAAGGGTTTTATCTAGGCCCCCAACTACCTTCCCTTGGGAACACCTGCTCCCAGCTCTCCACCACAATTGTCAGCGCTGCAAAACTGTTCTATGCGGCTTCAGAACCGAAGGCGGCATGACAGGTCTTGCCCATTTCGCAGAAAAAATATTTGCTTCTTGGTCCACTTTCCCCGCGATGCCCCAGGCACCAACACCAAACTGCACCGAAACCGACACGAACTGAAATCTACATCGTAACCCTCGGCTGTCCTGGAGGGCCGCGCTGAGGCTTGTCTACACTACCGCAGTGCAGCGGCGGGGCTGGGGCTGGAACATACCGGGCCACCAGCGCCCCGCCGCTTCTGCAGCTGCACCCCTCGGGCCGCCCCGTCGCGGAAGGCAGTAAACCCTGGTCCAAGCACTGCGCCCGCGATCTCCAGCGCTCCTCCCACCCCGCTAGTCCACCATGATTTGCAAAAAGCCTCTGCCCTGTAAATTAGCCCCGCCCGGCTCCGTGACTCCGGCATCTGAGACGGGCATTGGCTATAAAATGAAGGAGTGCGCCAGGTCGCTGTTCTCAGCAGAGGGCTAGGAGCAAAGAAACGCTTCACTCCAGTCCTGGCTCTGCCACTGATTTGGGTAAGTCACGTCTCCGTGCCTCGGTTTCCCGTCTTTCAAAGCGGTAACAGGCCTGGATGTGAGGCTGGGTCTGGTTTGTGGACCGTGCCTTGAATGCAGTAGGGGCAAGCATGGGCGGCGGGTGGAGCCCCCCCCTTAGGGGAGGCGAGCCCCGAGCCCCCCTGCTCCTCCCCCGCGCCCGGAGCAGCCCCGAGACCCCCGCGGCCGGCGGAGTCCGGGGCTGGCCGCGCCGCGCCCCCCTCCGCAGAGACCAAGCGGCTGCCTGGAAAAGCCTCCGGCTTGGTCCGAAGCAGCTGTGCTATGCCCCATGCAGGTTCCGGGGCGGCCGAGGGGGCGGTATGTCTTACTCCGCTTCCAGGGTCCATCAGTAACTCGCTGGAGTCCAGGGAGATAATCCGGGAAGCTGAATAGTACATGCCGCCTGCTCGCCGCCCCGGAACCTGCATGGGGCATAATACAGCGGCAGCTCCGCAGCCGCGGGTCCGAGGGCAGCCCACGGGAGCCAGAGCCTTCCCTGGCCTCTTCTGCCGCCGCCCCGATCAGGAGTGACTCCGCGAGGTGTTCTCAGCGTCAGGACAGTCAGATCCTATTTGCCCTCACTGGGGGGCAAATCCAGGGCCAGATTCTCCTACCATAGAATCATAGAATCTCAGGGCTGGAAGGGACCTCAGGAGGTCATCCAGTCCAACCCCCTGCTCGAAGCAGGACCAACCCCAAGTAAATCATCCCAGCCAGGGCTTTGTCAAGCCTGACCTTAAAAACCTCTAAGGACGGAGATTCCACCACCTCCCTAGGTAACACATTCCAGTGTTTCATCACCCTCCTAGTGAAAAAGTTTTTCCTAATATTCAACCTAAACTTCCCCCACTGCAACTTGAGACCATTACTCCTTGTTCTGTCATCTGCTACCACTGAGAACAGTCTAGATCCATCTTCTTTGGAACCCCCTTTCAGGTAGTTGAAAGCAGCTATCAAATCTCCCCTCATTCTTCTCTTCTGCAGATTAAACAATCCCAGTTCCCTCAGCCTCTCCTCATAAGTCATGTGCTCCAGTCCCCTCATCCTTTTTGTTGCCCTCCGCTGGACGCTTTCCAATTTTTCCACATCTTCTTGTAGTGTGGGGCCCAAAACTGGACACAGTACTCTAGATGAGGACTCACCAATGCCAGATAGAGGGGAACGATCATGTCCCTCGATCTGCTGGCAATGCCCCTACATATTCATCCCAAAATGCCATTGGCCTTCTTGGGCACACTGTTGACTCATATCCAGCTTCTCATCCACTGTCACCTCTAGGTCCTTTTCTGCAGAACTGCTGCCGAGCCATTCGGTCCCTAGTCTGTAGCGGTGCAGGGGATTCTTCCGTCCTAAGGGCAGGACTCTGCACTTGTCCTTGCTGAACCGCATCAGATTTCTTTTGGCCCAATCCTCTAATTTGTCTAGGGCCCTCTGTATCCTATCCCTACCCTCAGCGTATCTACCTCTCCTCCCAGTTTAGTGTCATCTGCAAACTTGCTGAGGGTGCAATCCACACCATCCTCCAGATCATTTATGAAGATATTGAACAAAACCGGCCCCAAGACCGACCCTTGGGGCACTCCGCTTGATACCAGCTGCCAACTAGACATGGAGCCATTGATCACTACGTGTTGAGCCCGACAATCTAGCCAACTTTCTATCCACCTTATAGTCCTTTCATCCAGCCCATACTTCTTTAACTTGCTGGCAAGAATACTGTAGGAGACTGTGTCAAAAGCTTTGCTAAAGTCAAGGAACAACACGTCCACTGCTTTCCCCTCATCCACAGAGCCCGTCATCTCATCATAGAAGGCAATTAGATTACTCAGGCAGGACGTGCCCTTGGTGAATCCATGTTGACTGTTCCTGATCACTTTCCTCTCATGTAAGTGCTTCAGAATTGATTTCTTGAGGACCTGCTCCATGATTTTTCCAGGGACTGAGGTGAGGCTGACTGGCCTGTAGTTCCCAGGATCCTCCTTCTTCCCCTTTTTAAAGATGGGCACTACATTAGCCTTTTTCCAATCGTCCGGGACTTCCCCGGTCGCCATGAGTTTTCAAAGGTAATGGCCAATGGCTCTGCAATCACATCCGCCAACTCCTTTAGCACTCTCGGATGCAACGCATCCAGCCCCATAGACTTGTGCTCGTCCAGCTTTTCTAAATAGTCCTGAACCATTTCTTTCTCCACAGAGGGCTGGTCACCTCCTCCCCATGCTGTGCTGCCCAGTGGAGTAGTCTGGGAGCTGATCTTGTTTGTGAAGACAGAGGGAAAAAAAGCATTGAGTACATTAGCTTTTTCCACATCCTCTGTCACTAGGTTGCCTCTCTCATTCAGTAAGGGGCCCACACTTTCCTTGACTTTCTTCTTGTTGCTAACATATCTGAAGAAACCCTTCTTGTTACTCTTAACATTTCTTGCTAGCTGCAACTCCAGATGTGATTTGGCCTTCCTGATTTCACTCCTGCATGCCCGAGCAATATTTTTATACTCTTCCCTGATCATTTGTCCAATCTTCCACTTCTTGTAAGCTTCTTTTTTTGTGTTTAAGATCAGCAAGGATTTCACTGTGAAGCCAAGCTGGTCGCCTGCCATATTTACTATTCTTTCTACACTTCAGGATGGTTTGTCCCTGTAACCTCAATAAGGATTCTTTTAAATACAGGTTTCAGAGTAGTAGCCATGTTAGTCTGTATTAGCAAAAAGAACAGGAGGACTTGTGGCACCTTAGAGACTAACAAATTTATTTGAGCATAAGCTTTCGTGAGCTACAGCTCACTGAATGCATCCGATGAAATGAGCTGTAGCTCACGAAAGCTTATGCTCAAATAAATTTGTTAGTTTCTAAGGTGCCACAAGTACTCCTTTTCTTTTTAAAATACAGCCAGCTCTCCTGTACTCCTTTCCCCCTCATGTTGTTCTCTCAGGGGATCCTGCCCCTCAGTTCCCTGAGGGAGTCAAAGTCTTCTTTTGTGAAGTCCAGGGTCCATGTTCTGCTGCTCTCCTTTCTTCCTTGTGTCAGGATCCTGAACTCGACCATCTCATGGTCACTGCCTCCCAGGTTCCCATCCACTTTTGCTTCCCCATCTAATTCTTCCCGGTTTGTGAGCAGCAGGTCAAGAAGAGCCCTGCCCCTAGTTGGTTCCTCCAGCACTTGCACCAGGAAATTGTCCCCTACACTCTCCAAAAACTTCCTGGATTGTCTGTGCACCGCTGTATTGCTCTCCCAGCAGATATCAGGGTGATTGAAGTCTCCCATGAGAACCAGGGCCTGCGTTCTGGTAACTTCCATTAGTACCCGAAACAAAGCCTCGTCCACCTCATCCCCCAGTCCGGTGGTCTATAGCAGACTCCCACCACGACCTCACCCTTGTTGCTCACGGTTCTAAACTTAATCCAGAGACACTCGGGTTTTTCTGCAGTTTCATACTTGAGCTCTGAGTAGTCATACTGCTCTCTTACATACAGTAAAAAGAAAAGGAGTACTTGTGGCACCTTAGAGACTAACCAATTTATTTGAGCATAAGCTTTCGATGCATCCGATGAATCATAGAATCATAGAATATCAGAGAACATGAAAAGATGGGGGTTGCCATACCAACTCTAATGAGACGTGTCCTAACATCACGCTTTGGGCAAACACATCAAAACTGGGAGGCAGAGCCCTTGGCCTTGGCATTCGCTAGCACCTGGAATCAAGACGAACAGTGAAGCTGGAGCACAGCCCTGTGCCCTGCAGCGTCTCTGAGGTGCATGCAGCAGCTTGACGTGAGGCACCAGAGAGTGAGAAGATGCTCTGGGGTCTGGAGGCCTGGCCTCACCAGTGCATGAGCTGGGGAGTTTGGGCTCAGCTGTCATTCGGCACCAGAGAAAGTGGCTGAATTCATAGAATCATAGAATATAAGGGTTGGAAGGGACCCCAGAAGGTCATCTAGTCCAACCCCCTGCTCGAAGCAGGACCAATTCCCAGTTTAATCATCCCAGCCAGGGCTTTGTCAAGCCTGACCTTAAAAACCTCTGAGGAAGGAGATTCTACCACCTCCCTAGGTAACGCATTCCAGTGTTTCACCACCCTCTTAGTGAAAAAGTTTTTCCTAATATCCAACCTAAACCTCCCCCACTGCAACTTGAGACCATTACTCCTTGTTCTGTCATCTGCTACCACTGAGAACAGTCTAGAGCCATCCTCTTTGGAACCCCCTTTCAGGTAGTTGAAAGCAGCTATCAAATCCCCCCTCATTCTTCTCTTCTGCAGGCTAAACAATCCCAGCTCCCTCAGCCTCTCCTCATAACTCATGTGTTCCAGACCCCTAATCATTTTTGTTGCCCTTCGCTGGACTCTCTCCAATTTATCCACATCCTTCTTGAAGTGTGGGGCCCAAAACTGGACACAGTACTCCAGATGAGGCCTCACCAATGTCGAATAGAGGGGAACGATCACGTCCCTCGATCTGCTCGCTATGCCCCTACTTATACATCCCAAAATGCCATTGGCCTTCTTGGCAACAAGGGCACACTGCTGACTCATATCCAGCTTCTCGTCCACTGTCACCCCTAGGTCCTTTTCCGCAGAACTGCTGCCTAGCCATTCGGTCCCTAGTCTGTAGCTGTGCATTGGGTTCTTCCGTCCTAAGGGCAGGACTCTGCACTTGTCCTTGCTGAACCTCATCAGATTTCTTTTGGCCCAATCCTCTAATTTGTCTAGGGCCCTCTGTATCCTATCCCTCCCCTCCAGCGTATCTACCACTCCTCCCAGTTTAGTATCATCCGCAAATTTGCTGAGAGTGCAATCCACACCATCCTCCAGATCATTCATGAAGATATTGAACAAAACCGGCCCCAGGACCGACCCTTGGGGCACTCCACTTGACACCGGCTGCCAACTAGACATGGAGCCATTGATCACTACCCGTTGAGCCCAACAATCTAGCCAGCTTTCTACCCACCTTGTAGTGCATTCATCCAGCCCATACTTCCTTAACTTGTTGACAAGAATACTGTGGGAGACCGTGTCAAAAGCTTTGCTAAAGTCAAGACACAATACATCCACTGCTTTCCCTTCATCCACAGAACCAGTAATCTCATCATAAAAGGCGATTAGATTAGTCAGGCATGACCTTCCCTTGGTGAATCCATGCTGGCTGTTCCTGATCACTTTCCTCTCATGCAAGTGCTTCAGGATTGATTCTTTGAGGACCTGCTCCATGATTTTTCCAGGGACTGAGGTGAGGCTGACTGGCCTGTAGTTCCCAGGATCCTCCTTCTTCCCTTTTTTAAAGATTGGCACTACATTAGCCTTTTTCCAGTCATCCGGGACTTCCCCAGTTCGCCACGAGTTTTCAAAGATAATGGCCAATGGCTCTGCAATCACAGCCGCCAATTCCTTCAGCACTCTCGGATGCAACTCGTCCGGCCCCATGGACTTGTGCACGTCCAGCTTTTCTAAATAGTCCCTAACCACCTCTTTCTCCACAGAGGGCTGGCCATCTCTTCCCCATTTTGCGATGCCCAGCGCAGCAGTCTGGGAGCTGACCTTGTTAGTGAAAACAGAGGCAAAAAAAGCATTGAGTACATTAGCTTTTTCCACATCCTCTGTCACTAGGTTGCCTCTCTCATTCAGTAAGGGGCCCACACTTTCCTTGGCTTTCTTCTTGTTGCCAACATACCTGAAGAAACCCTTCTTGTTACTCTTGACATCTCTGGCTAGCTGCAGCTCCAGGTGCGATTTGGCCCTCCTGATATCATTCCTACATGCCCGAGCAATATTTTTATACTCTTCCCTGGTCATATGTCCAACCTTCCACTTCTTGTAAGCTTCTTTTTATGTTTAAGATCCGCTAGGATTTCACCATTAAGCCAAGCTGGTCGCCTGCCATATTTACTATTCTTTCGACTCATTGGGATGGTTTGTCCCTGTAACCTCAACAGGGATTCCTTGAAATACAGCCAGCTCTCCTAGACTCCTTTCCCCTTCAAGTTAGTCCCCCAGGGGATCCTACCCATCCGTTCCCTGAGGGAGTCGAAGTCTGCTTTCCTGAAGTCCCGGGTCCGTATCCTGCTGCTTACCTTTCTTCCCTGTGTCAGGATCCTGAACTCAACCAACTCATGGTCACTGCCTCCCAGATTCCCATCCACTTTTGCTTCCCCCACTAATTCTACCCGGTTTGTGAGCAGCAGGTCAAGAAAAGCGCCCCCCCTAGTTGGCTCCTCTAGCACTTGCACCAGGAAATTGTCCCCTACGCTTTCCAAAAACTTCCTGGATTGTCTATGCACTGCTGAAGTGAGCTGTAGCTCACGAAAGCTTATGCTCAAATAAATTGGTTAGTCTCTAAGGTGCCACAAGTCCTCCTTTTCTTTTTGCGAATACAGACTAACACGGCGGCTACTCTGAAACCTCTCAGGAGTTGTAGTGACTATTCAGAGAAGCCGGCAAGATGTAAGCCTCAGTGAGCTCTCCCCGGGTGAACTCCCAGGCAAACTCCCTCTGTTAGCCTCTCTGCTGGTCGCTGGTTTGCAGCTGACTGGCTTTTTATAACAGTCAGGCCCACTCAAGGCTCACCTCGAACAAAGCACACCCAATTCACACTTTGCAAACAACCAATCAAGCACACGGTCAAACTGTCCCCACTACAGACACTCAGATATTCACCAACACAGCCTCCCTAATGCAGCCCTTAGCGTACCTCCTCTCAGGCAGATCCCAGGCAAACTCCCTCTGTTAGCCTCTCTGCTGTTCGCCGCTCAGCTGGTTCGCAGCTGACTGACTTTTTAGAACAGTTTCCTCTCCCTTCACCTGATTTTTACATCAGTATTATGCCAATAACTTTGGTGCCATTCCTTGATTCCCACGAGGGTAAATGAAAGGAGAACCTGGCCCAGGGCCCCTAATGGTCACTGACTATGGGCTGCCGGGCAATGCTCTCTCCTCGCCGTCTAATCGCCTTCATAATGGCATTGGGGCTGCTTTGTCTGCAGAAGATATTAATAGCCCAGATTGTCCAATTTATCCTGTTACCTTCTTGGTGGGGACAACCAGAGCTGCCTATGGTGCTTTCTTATTGTTCTCCACGGGGGGAGCCTTCCCAGAGGAAAACTTGTTTTTCTTCTAAGCTTACCCTGCAGATTGAGTAGCTTTTAGTAAAGCAGTAGAAGAATGTCCGGTCCAGGTGAGGCATTTACAAAAGATGGACACAGCTTGACCAGCCAAGCTCCTCCTTTCCCTTCCAGTGGCTGGGACTGACGGGAGATTTCTCATGCTGTCCAGGCCAAAGTGCAATAAATGCAAGAGCTGTCTGAGTGATTTGCAAAACTGATCACTTTGGTCCCTTACAGTCAGGCCTTTTTCCTCCTGGTTCATAGAATCATAGAATACCAGGCTTGGAAGGGACTCACGAGCTATCTAGTCCAACCCCTTGCTCAAAGCGGGACCAATCCCCAACTAAATCATCCTAGCCAGGGCTTTGTCAACCCTGACCTTAAAAACCTCAAAGGAAGGAGATTCTACCACCTCCCTAGGTAACACATTCCAGTGTTGGCATTCTGTTGCCATGGGCTCTTATTGCAAGTGACTTGGTGGGATAAAGGCACTGGATTTAGTAGGTGTCTCTTACAAAGGAAGTGGTACTTGTGTGATGGATTACGCTGCTCAAAAGGATTTAGAGTGGCTAAAAATCTACCCACTGCCAATAAAAAAGGGCCTGATCATGTTCTGAGGTTAGAAGGAGCACTTGCAAGTTTTTTACCTGACAAGCTCTGGTGTGGAGGGTGGAACGAGAAGAAGACTAGCCCAGAGGGTTGCTCCAAAGTTTTCTCTGAACTACACCAACCTTCTGAGCCCCCTTCCATCCCCGAACTGCAGCTCAGACCTTCCTTTCCCTCTAAACTTTTGAAAAGCTGTCACATGTGCAATCTGGCCTCCCCTAACATTCACCCCTTCTCCACACCACTTGCCAGATGCTGCAGGTGGCTACATCTCCAATACACATGCAAGTTCCCCCTTTGCCATTGCCCCTGTCTCTCCTGGCCCACTCTGCCTCCCCGGGACCTCCCTCCCATTGCTCCTGGCCCCCAGCTGTGTCCCCCTCCCCTCCCAATTGCTCCTGGCTCCCACTGCCTCCCCTAGTCCATGACCCCGGCCTCTACTGCCTCCCCACCCATCCTCCCGGTCCCCGCTGTTCCCCCTGGGCTCCCCAGCCATCGCCCTTGGGCCCCGCTGCCTCCCCCCATTGTCCCAAACTCCCTTCCATGGCCGGCCTCACAGCCCCACCCTGCTTCTTGTCTTTTGACCACACCCCCACCCGCTCTGGGCAGTGAAGGCCGACCCTGGTTGGATCCATCTGCTATTGTCCCTCAATTCACTCATCCTTGCACTTTAAAACTTCCCTGTTTTCATGCTCTAGAACAGAGGTGGGCAAACTACAGGCCACATCTGGCCTGCGGGACCCTCCTGCCTGGCCTGGGAGGCTGTCCCCCGGCCCCTCCCCTGCAGCCTCCACTCACTGCACGGCCGGCCGGCAACATGATGCTCCGGGTGGGGGGGCTGCGAGCTCCTGGGGCAGAGCAGCTGCAGAGCCCGGCCTGACCCTGGGCTCTGCGCTGCGCGGTGAGGGGGCAGGGAGAAGGGCGGGTTGGCTAGAGGGCAGGGGAGTTTGGGGGGTTGGTCAGCGGGTGGGGGGGTGGATAGGGGTCGGGGTGGTCAGAGGGCAGGGAACAGGGGGGATTGAATGGGGGCAGGGGTCTCAGGGGGGTAGTCAGGGAACAGGGGGGGTTGGATGGGGCAGGAGTCCCCGGGGGCTGTCAGGGGGCAAGAAGTTGGGGGGGGGGGGCACGCCTCCCTCCCCTAACTGGCCCTCCATACAATTTCCAAAACCTGATGCGGCCCTCAGGCCAAAAAGTTTGCCCGCCCCTGCTCTAGAATGATAACATTGCATCTCCGAAACCTCGGAGCAGTCTCTGAACCCTGGGATTTCAGGAGCGCAATGCACTGCGGGATGAAAATACCAGGGAAGTCTCCGACTGCAGGGACATGTAACTGGATCCAGCAGAGGATAAACTTTTCTTCAGGCTTAAATCTTGTTTTTCGAACAGGGCCTTATAGCAAAATCACTTTTAGTCCATCTCTGCCACTTACTCTTACTGTATCTATATGTTAATTATCAGTTTCCTTAAAGTTTTTCTCTGTGTAAGAGGGAAGGGTTGTTTAATTATTTAACAGTGCGTTTCTAAACTTAATAAATTGTCTTTCAAATCTCAGGGATTCTTTTATATAAGCAAGTTTTGTCTTGAAATTGCACAAGCACTAATCTTCCTTTCAGACTACAGTAATTACCATAATACCCTGTGGAATTGTCCCCAGATCAGTCCTAGGAAGTTTCATTCTGAGCCTAGTGCAGGCTGGGTTAGGAATTCTGCTCCCACTCCGTATCAGTGGGATTTAAACCCCCAACTCATCTCGGCCCCTTGGAAGACCCAGCCTGTGAGTTTAGTAGTGCCATGTGGATGCTCACTTTATGCAGCAATGACAAAGCTCAAACTCACGCACAGAATCTCAGCGCTTTGCTTTCAGGGGGTTCTAGGACCAAATGCTCCTGCGGAAGCACAGCGGTGGGGGCTGTCACAGGAGACCAGGAAGCAATCTATTTGCTAGTTGAGCCTGCTTCTGTCAGCTGAGAGCATTGTTTGTTTAACTGTGTGAAGCAAGCTTTGGCCTCATGCTAATGAGGTGTTGTGCCGGCAAGCAGAAATGCTGAGCTGTATTGTTCCGAAGGATATGCCCGTCTCTGGTGTGTAGCTTTTGTACTTCTGGCCACTAGGGAAGTTTGGGTATTTGGTACAAGAGCACTTGAAAGTGTTTTTTGTTTTGCTTTGGTAACAAGTCCCGCACACAGTGGGTGTATTTAGATGCAGGCAGAGCCTTCCCCAGTTAATTGGCCTTTTATAATACCCATTTGGTAACTGAGATGAGCAATTTGGGCAATGATCACTAGATGCTGTGAGCATGATCTAACCTCTGTAAATGTTTTTATTAGTCTTCAGTAGTAGAAGAGTGCAGTATCCCATAATAATTCAGCAAAGATGTGGATGGTGTCGCCCCCTTCTGGTGAGTACTTCTTGAAACTTTGAGCATGTCTTACTCCTTTCTGCATACTGATCTACTGATCCAACTCTTTTTTTTCCACTGAAAACACCAACAAACAAACCAGCATCCATAAAACTTGAGAACCAGAGAGGAAGCATGGAGCAAATGTTCGATTTATCATGCAAAGATGTTTAGTTGCCAGAGGTTTGTTAGTGTATAGATGAGGACGAGGGGAGAAAAGATTTCATTTTAGACCAGAAACTGCAAAGAGACAACCACCAAGCTTGTCCAGTAGTTCTTGCAGCTGGTTGGAAAATGGTGGGAATTTGTGAATGTTTTTGTACACCCCCTGCCCATCACTTGTTTTGGGGTCAGAATTTCAAAACTTTTCACCCACTTCTGGTCATTTTTGGCCAGTTGTGTTGCCCTTCTTAATGGGACCTTTTTTCTGGCTTTGATTACGGTTTGAGCAGAGGGAAGGAGTTGTAGTCTGAAATCCTGCAGAGCTACCAGACTGCAACTCCACAGATCCTGGGATTGTGGCATAGGCAGGCAGTGGTCCCTGGGTTTCCCATTTCCCCCTCTGCCAACCGCTCGATTCTTCCGAAGCCATTCTGACACTGGCTCTGCACCTCCCACACATGTTCACCCCATACTGTCCTAGATGAGGAATTGAAGGGGAAGCTGGAGTTCTCAGAATCCACCAGCTTCAAGTGGAGCATCTGGTCCCAGCACACCCCATCGTACTCCGCAGAGCCCCAGCCCTGTGGATGCTTGTGGAGGGACCGTTTATAGAGGAAAGGAGCACAGAGCAGAGTCACCGTGCCCTGCTTTCCACACCCTTTCTTCCTGCCTGTTCCTGGTGACTTTAGTTCCCCCTCTCCCCCTGGCCGAAGTATAAGGGTACAGCCAGCCCTTGGGCTGAAATGTGGCCTACCAGGCTTAGCCACACAAAGAACTACACAACATGTAGATGTAAGATTTGGGGCTAGTCTACAGTGGCAACGTAACATGGCTTGTATGGTCACAGCAGAGCCACCTCCACGGGGGACGCAGCTCCCAGCGCTGGGGCACTGTCTACACGGGCGCTTTACAGCGGTGATACTTACTGCGCTCAGGGGTGTGTTTTTTTTCACACCCCTGAGCAAGCAAGTTGCAGCCCTGGAAATTGCCAGTGTAGACAAGCCCTTAATAATTACTTGTGATTAACAATCCACTGGCATGTGGGGTTTATTACTCTGGTACAACTGAGACAAGGTGTAAAAAGATGAATTCAGCCAAAAGTCATTCCCCTTCTTTTCAGTACTTCATGGAAAAAATAAAACTTGACCTCTTATTAATGGCAGTAGCTCCTGTCATCTGAAGTCCCAAGAACAGGAGACTTCATTGCACTTAATGTACAAACCTAGAGGAAGACATGGTTTCTGTCTCAAAGAGCTTAAAATATTAAACATAATCATTTAACATTCTGACCAGCCTGGCCTGCTGGGGTCTCAGTGTAATTTTAACATGTGTTTGTGTGTATTAAAATCCCCCCCCCCCCCCAAGTGCACTGTAAGTGTTGGTTTGACAAGGAACAAAGCCTGGAGATTGAAAGTTAAGCCTGACACTGTTCTTGTACTTGGGGCCCAGTCCATTTCCTGTTGAAATCCATGAGTCTTTCCATGGAATTTAATGGCTCTTGGATCAGGGCCTTTTCTGTCTCCGTTTGTGATAGGCTGACCAAGGAGCCAAATAGCTATATTCTGCGATGGGTGCATGCGACTCTCCTTGAAGTCATTAGGAGCTGTGCACACGCATCCAAAGGCAGTATTTGGTCTGTAATGTGTGATTCTGTGATGTCCATAAAGTTCCTTCCTTGATATTGCTGAGGTTGGTTTGTTTGTGGTTGTTTTAACGTAGGTTTGAGTTTTCTCTTTCCTCACTGGTCGCCATGTCTGTGTTCTAGAAGGTTTTTCACACAACCATTCCTGGGCATGATCCATCTTTACTTCTGAACTTTCACAATCTGATTTGAATGATCGTGTAACTACTAATTACCAAACAACCCCCCAGCGACAGTTCCCTTCCAAGATAGCCGGTCCCTATGCTGTCACATGCTGCCCTCCACCTAATGAGGAAACAAGTAGGAAAACACAGGTTCTGAATTAGCATTTCTTCAGCTCCCCTAAAACACAGTATGTGCCAAGGGAGCATTTTTACTTAGAAATCCTCTCCTGAATGGCCCTACAGTATCAGGATTGTGTGATATTGCTAGTTTTTAAATGTCTCTGACTATTTCCTTTTTTTCACATTCACTCCACTGGAGGTATACAACTAGAGAGGCTCTGTGTGCTGCTTATGAGAGAATCTAGCTGGCTCATGTGATAGCTGCTTCTCTCCTACTATCCTTTTTCTCCCTGCTAGCCTAACGCAGACTGCAGTCAGCTTGAACTAGCAATTGTGTACTCCTGTGCAGTTGGTAAGGGTGAGTTCCGTCTGCTTTGAACAAGAGAGGTGATTGCATTGGGGAACAGGAATTGGATCCTATTTTAAATACTTCCTTCTAACAGCCAAGGAATACACTGGATGTAGCTGAGTCATGCAAAACCACTGTCTTTAAGGTTTGAATGGAGACGGGTTTAAATTTCGTAAACTGTAATTTCTGTTTTGCTTGGTTGCAGAATGACTGGATTTGTAGCATGAGATTAGCTTTCACAGCCTCTCCGTGCAACAGTTTCTCCATTGGGTTAAGATGCCAGCGTTCGATTGAAATTAATCGTGGGTGAAATCCCCTCTTCCCTCCCCCCCCCGCCCCACAGAAGGATTACACGAGAGCAATACAGCCGTGCTGTCCTGTGTACCTGGGATGCAATTTTGAAACTTGTCCTGAATCATTCTTGTGACCCTGAGCCCAGACTGTGTGTTTTCTCTGGTAGTGATGTCAATCAGGGCAAACACCACGTGAAGTCGATGGCATTATGCTGGTGTAAAAGCAGGATAAGTGAGATCAGAATCTGGCCTTGGGTGTCTCCCCAGTCTCAATATGTCTAATTATACCCATCTATTTGACAGTGTCACAGAATCCATCCTGTGCCACAGAAGTGCATTTCATTTTTTTAAAAAGTGCTCATCCCTGTGTTTGCCAGATAACCTTTTAAGTGTGAACTGAGCCTACATCAATGCAAAATTGTCTTGCTGATTATGCAGCCGGCTGGGAACAACATCTGAGAGATGGTGACTAGCCCCATTCATGTCAGTGGCGTGTTGGCTATTGATGGCTGATGATGAAAATTCAAATGCTCCTGTTTAACTCTTTCACTCTAGCAAGTTAATTCAGCTAATATGTCCAGCCCATGCCTTCCTAGTTGCCAAAACCTCAGCTTCTCCCTGACATCTTCTGCACTGCAGTTGAGTTGCCAATACACAGTGCTTTGCAAATATTGTGGGAGTGGAAAAGAAATTCATTTTAATGTAGATATAAATAATGCAGGAGCTTCCGTAGTGATTGTGTGAAGCATTTTCATATGTAATTGAAAAAAAGCCTTTAAAAGAAACCACATTTTCCTGAAGCTGCTGCAGAATTTCTACGTTTCAGCACTGGGGTCCTATAGAAATCAGGGGACCTTGCTGTAGAAGGTAGAGGAATAGACAGTCTCTTAATTATGTCCCATTCACATCAGCATGAACAACGGAGTTAGCAGAGATAGTGTTTAAATCCTGTGCGACTGATTCTGATTGCACTTTGTGGTGGAAAAACTAGTGTAATGCCATTAACCTCATTGATGTTACTGCTGATTAACACTAGTTTATGTGAGTGAGAAGTTGTGTGTTCTACCCCCATTTGCATAGGTGTAAATGGCTGCACAAGACGTAAGACAGTGGAGAGGCAGGTCCTTGGGGATGATAGTGCAGGCAGGGAATGCAGATCAGGCTGTTGTCTCTTTGCCACTCAGCTCCCTGTATTATTAGAGAACAGAGGGGTGACATGTCTTGTTTAATTGTGGCTGGAAATTGATAACTTGCTTTGTAAGCAGCACATTTCATGCTTTCGTGAACAGGTGAGAGAGGGGGAAGCACGTTCATATTTTAAAGGTAACTTTGCTGAAAGGCTTTTGCTTGGTAGACTGAGATAATTGAAGTCATACAAAATTAGTTATAGTGAGACTAAGGGGAATTTTACTGCAAATCTGTCCTTTAAAAGGACACTGAGGTTTAAGTTCCATTTTTCTTGCTGATTAATCACCCTTTGGGAACTTGATACTGAAATTCCCTTATCAGAATTATGTTCTTTAAAACTTGCATGCATGACTGCTGGGTGACTTGCATGGGTTTTTTCTTATCTGAGAAAATAGCATTTAAGTATTGAGCTGTTAATGAATTATGTAGGTTTTTGCAAATACAAGTTAGCTCTTTGGGTCTACCAACCTTGATGTCCCTTTTCATGGGATTAACTGAAGGAAAATGTATTGATCATAGCATCTAAGCATGCTGGCTTTTCTGAGGGCTTGTCTACACTACCGCGCAGGGTCAATCTAGGATATGGAACTTCAGCTACGTGAATAGCGTAGCTGATGTCGACGTCTTAGATCTACTTGTGGTAAGACGACAGCTGACGCTCTCCCATCGACTCAGCATGTGCATCTCGTTCTGGTGGAGTACCGGAGTCGACAGAAGAGCGTTCAGCGGTCGATTTATCGCGTCTATACCTGATCCAGCAGGTAGTGTAGACAAGCCCTGAGTTTAGCTCTCCAAATTGGGGAGAGTGGGAGGAGTTACTTTAATTTAGTCTGACCACAGTTTCTAGGGGTTCTTAGACTCAGCCTTTGCATCAACCCATGCCAGCTGTTAAAAAGCTCTGAGGCTACCATAACAAAGCTCATGTTTTGAAACCTAGATGACTTTTTTTCAAGTACAAGGTGGTGATCCAGAATATGGTAGGTTCCTGATGGACAGGAAGGCCCTTCTGGGTTGGAAGCACAAACAGTTGCTTCACTGGAAACAAAAATAGCAGTTTACCACTTAATCTTCATAGGAGTCTACTGCAGCAACATTATTCCAAGAAGCAAAATCTCCTATCCTGCCATTTACCTATGAGACACATTTCCCCTATTCCTTTGCAAGTCACTCCGATTCCCTCTTACCTAGTGGAGAATTGTCACTGTTGGTATAAAACTGAGTGAAGGGGACCAAAAAGGGGTGTGTGTCACCTTAACAGGCATACTTTGGATCTGAACCTGTAAGAGAGGTAGGTCACCAATATTCATAAACTATAAAACTACCTCCTGCAGGGCCAGGATCTCAGCTGGTGCAAATTGGCGCAAAGTCATTGGCGCTACACCCGTTTACATCACCTGAGAATCAGGCCCACAATGGCTTCCTGGCAGGTGAAACTGCATGCTCTTAGAATTGACTTTGAATTTGTTTCCCCTGCTCAATGGCACCACTTTGAGCATGCCCAGCAGGGACACTGGAAAACCTTCTAGAGCCTTCACTGTTCTCCTCTTCCTTTGCAGAGTTTCCCCTAAGCTCTAAGGAGGGGTTGATGATGTCATTTTCTGCACCAACTCCTCCATTCATCCCTGTTCCTTAAAGACTTTGCTCCCCTCTTAACCAGCTCTAAAACTAACTCCACAGGGAGCCAACTATGCTCTATTGTACATTTGAGGCTGCATATTCAGACATCTGGGAACTTGTCCACACCTTTACCTAAAATCTTGGGGGAAACCCTGCATTATCTCGTGTCACTTCCTTTTCAATATGCCAATGTGTAAATTTATGAGAAATAACTATATTCATTTCAGCCAGAAGAGTGCCTCCTGCTAGACTTACATTGGATTTGAATACGATCTAAACCTATCCTAGAACTATTTTATTGTTTTAAACCTCTTTCTGACTCTTCTACTGTGGATCATCCGAGCTTGGCTATCTTGTTTTCAGTTTATACGAAGAGGCATGTTTGCTCTCTGTCTAGCTGTTCCTGCAGGAAGCCACAAAAAGCTACAATTTTGAAAGCCACGTTAAACCATGTCACAATTAAAATAAGCCAGCCGTGCAAGAAGCCCACTTGCATAGTACTGTGTGTACTGTGCACAAAGAACCCCCGTTCCCTTTTTCAGACACTTTCTTGGCACCACCGAGTGTTAGCTGGATGGAGAGAGACAGAATTTTTCTTCAGATTCACTAGGGTCTCAATATCATTTTGCTGAGCTAGCATTTTGTTTTTTAAATTCAAGATTGGAAACTCAGAGAAAAGACTATTTGAAGTGGGAATTTCCACAAGAAGATTTTCTCTGTAGAAGGGTATAGGTTAGGCAATATGTTGCTTGCAACCTGGATGACTTAGTGAGGATTTGCCTTCTTGGTCTGTCTTGGGACAATTCATGTATAATGAGCTCATTGGCTTGGACAGCTCACGTTGGAAATGCTCCAAGAACCAGAGGCATTCTCCTATCTCTAGCAATGGTGTTCTGTATTCGGAAATAGAGGCGCCCAAAGTTCCTGCTAAGCTGCGCGGCCGCGCAGCAAGCTATAAAGGGCCGCACAGGTGGGGGGAGGGGAGCAAGTTGGGGAATGCAGGGCTGCCATGGGCCTCTGCCCCTGCCCCAGAGCTGCTGCTGGTGGGGAGAGGGCTGGGGGGGAGTCCTCTGGCCCCAGGCCCAGGACAGCCTGCATCCCAAACTCCTCATCCCTGGCCCCACCCCAGAGCCCGCATCCCCAGCTGGAGCTCTCACCCCTGCACCACAACCCTCTGCCCCAGCCCTGAGCCCCCTTCTGCACCCCAAACTCCTCATCCCTGACTCTTCCCCAGAGCCTGCACCCCCAGCCCTGAGCCCCCTTCCACACTCCTAACCCCAATCCCACCAAACATCACCTCCATATTGGTGCACATAACAAAATTCATTCTGCCCATGGATGGGAAAAATTAGAGGGAAGTTGCAGGAGCCCAGCCTGCCTTTGGCCTCTACTGAGAACTTCTACTGACTTCCACAGGAGAGGCCCATGTGCATCCAAAGGTAGAATGTGGCCCATATGGCATGGGGACCTGATCTGGCCCCATTGGAAAGACTCATTGACTTCAGTGGGAGCTGGATTGTGCCTTTAATGTGGGGAGGCTAGACTGCCTCACGCCACGCCGGACACACTGAGCCTGATCCTCCTGTCACACTGGGGAAACGTTGCTGAAGCCAGTGGAGTCTCATTGATGCGATAGGAGAATCAGGCCCTGTGGACATGGGAGTGGGATGTTGATAGTTAACACTCATTGGTTGAATGTTTTAACCTCCTTCCCCCAAGTAATCGCAGTTGATGCAAGTGTACACAGGTTATTGTGAAAGACACTGCTCAAAAGTGGAACAAACTTGCCTTACTGGAGGCCAGTGGATAATCCCTTTTTTACAACAGAAAGGTAAAGAAATGCCAATTTCATACTTGGATTTGTTTTTTTTTTTTTTTTTTTTTGGTTTGTTTTTAAAACCCTTTGAGCACCCTCTCTCCATGTTCTGTTACTGCTGATGCCAGCAGCCGGCCATTGTGATGCCAAAAGCATCGTTGGATATCAAGATTCTGATCCTTTTGTTGCTGCTTTTCTCTGTTTTCACTGATTGTTAAAATCCAAGATTTCTGCTGGGGAGGATTCCTGTCTGCAACAACTCTGAGGTGGTTAGTAACCCCGCAGTTCATATTGGGCCGGGAGGTTTCATTAATTTGACAGGGCTCTTCAGAAGAACTAAGTTTTAACTCTTGGGGGATGGGCTGATATTTAACTTGAAAGAGAATAATAGGAGAATACACTTCTGTGGGCCACATCCGTCAGCCCTTATTCCGACCACTGAAGGTAATGGACTGGATTCAGATCTTATTTAGCCTGATGTACATTGAAAATGACAAGTAATCCTGGCAGAGTTACTCTGGATCTACACCAGCAAAACTCAGAGACAATCTATTCAAAGGGGAGTTTGGAGTAAGGATTTAGCTTATTTAAACTAAATGTCTGACCTATTTTGTGACATGGCTGAAAGGAGTTAACGTAAGTCTATGGGCCTGATTCTCCTCTCACTTTCCTCCGTTTTACAGCACTGTAACTCGACTTCAGTGGAGTTACTCTTGTTTTTTGCTCTTACTTACACCAGAATGACTAACGAGTGACACTACTGCAAGTCAGTGGAAGTTAGACTTGTATGCATCTGGTGAGATGAATCAGGTCCTATAACTTGAGGGCCCAGTCCAGTTCCATTAAAGTCAATGGCAAAACTTGTGTTGACCTCTATGGGAGCAGGGAAATGAGAGGGGAGGAAGAGGACAAATAATTTTAAAAGTTACACTGTGGAGTCCATTCTCTGTCACGCTGTCGAACTCTGTTGGCATAAATAGGCATAATGTATGTGCTCAAGGTTGTCTCATACGTCTAGTGAATTATCAGTTTTGATGGCTGCTTTGTTGGATAACTACCAAGAATATCTATCTAAGCATCTTGAAATTCACCAGGTAGCCCTCAAGGCTACTCACTTGTGATCTGACTGAAGACCATCAAGCTGGCTGCTATTGCGGCGCTGAGGAATATATCCTGCTATTTTTTCCTGACACTTCTTTCCAGATGTTATGGGCTGAAGAAGGGTCAGTGATGACAGTTCTGAGGCTACTTTAATAAGGCTGGATTTTCACTGATGTCACAGTACGGGCTTATAATAGGTTTAGAGTTCTTTATTTAATGGCCTGACTTAATTAGTCCCCCTGCAACTATGGAGTGACGCAAAGAATTAACCTATGTAAACAACCCTGCTCAGCCCTCCTTTTTAAGACAACTCTTCTGAATGCCCTAATTTTGGTTTAGGATATTGTGTTTTCTCAAACTTATCTTGTAAGAATGAGGTTATAAAGAGTGAAAGTCATCCTAGTGCAGAGGGCCTAAACAAGGCCCCTTGTTACGGGTCTAGTGGTGTACTGGAGTTTATACAGGCCCCCTTGGGATTGGGGTGACATTGATCCCAAGAGTTAGCCAGGGTTAGTGTGCAAAGGCTGGATCCTTCAGGGCTTTCTTCTGCAAAGCTTCATTAAAGTCAGTTGGAGCCTTGCCTGAGTAGGGAATGCAATATCAGGCCCTAAATGAGTGTAAGTGAATGAAGACATCTGGCGTGGGGGATTTATTTATACCCACGTTGCATGGACGTGAAGGACTGCATAGGGCATGAGTCTCACCTCCTCTGTATGGTGATGTAGCTCCGCTGACATTAGTGAGTTACTCTGGGTTTGTACCAGTGTGCGTGAGGGGAAAATCAGGCCTCTAGGCCTTTGGTAGGTTTCTGTTAACGCTCAGTCAAGACCCTGTTGTATGCTCCCTGTGAAAATAACTGTTTCATAATAAATAAAACTTGAGCCAGTATCAGTGGTAGAATAAAAAAAAACCAGCAAGCCGCTGCCTGGCAGATTCAGTTCAGAGGTTCTGTTTCTTCTGAAGAAGCTCATAATGTGGGAGAACAGCTGTTGTACATCAAATCATAATAATGAAAAAAAAATCCCAGCAGAGATCTTGGATGTTTTTAAATTTTGGACTTGTAACGGTATTGGCATCTAAGGAAAAGACACTTGCAAGGCTCATTCTGGGAATTTTCTAGCATGAGCCAGATCCACCTGTGTGTCTGAAGACAAAACACTTTCATGACATTTGCAATAATTTTCGGCCTACCTCTCAACTGTGACAGAAAATCATAGAGATGGGGAAAGGTCCATTTGGTATGGGGTGAGAACAGGTGTCCTATCAGGGGTTGTTCCTTAAATAGATTTAAGTATTTTGTTTAATTCAGCTGGAAAAGCTGAAGGAGTAAAACTGAATATCCGTGGTTAGATTTTTAAATTTAATACGCTGTGAGGGTCTCTTGTTAATGTTGCATCTGTTGCATTTGGCTGCATGTTAGTTGCTGAATTCCAACAAAAGCAACAAATAAAATCAGGTGGGTGGTGATTATTGAGTAGGGGCAGGGGTGTGTGTGACTGCTCAGTGTTCAATACACTAGGCATTCAAAGGCAGAGGGAATAGTACCTGATGATGAAATAATTTATAGGCAAAGAAGTCTTTTTTTTGTCTTTAAACATCACAGATGTGTTCCATTTGAGAGGTATAGTATGAATTGTGATGTCCACTTATTGCACCAAACTAAGGAGCTGTTAACTGGTGTTTTGGGATATGAATGAAGAGAGCTGTTCACTTAAAATACTATTTTAGCACATAAAACATGCACTATATTATGCCCATCCTGCCATTGTGCCTCCAGAGTATGTTGCTAAACAGGATCTGGCTGGGTCTGTACCTGAATAGGAATCCTCCAAGGATCATCTGAGGTTCTTCTGCAAAATTACATAGGGAAGACAAAAATTTCATCTTGGGTAGACCCCAAATCCAGGTAGGGAAAGGTCAAGATAATTTGCAACTCTCCCTACAACATGACTGCACTGTCCTTGCAATAGAGAGGGAGAAAAAGTTCCCTTCTAATTGAGAGAGGAAACGAAGTCCCGGTGCTAAAGGTTCCTGCTGGAATATATAGAATGCAGGTGAATTAACATAAAACAAAGCAAACTGGTACAAAGCGGAATGTGTGTAACCCAGGAAAACACTCTGCAGGCTGGAATGAGTGGGTCTCAGAATAGAAGGCTCAGTCTTTCACTCTGGGTGATACCCACCCTGTATGGAGGGTCGCTTGCAAGGCACCCTGGTGTTCTTAAGTCCTACATAAACCCTATTTTCAAGAGTTAAATGGGATTTAAATGGTACATAGGCCCTTGCAAGTGGGTCTTCTGCCCCAGGCTTAGTTTCAGTTGCTGAAAACCCAGAGCCCCAGTTTTCAATGGAATGCCCAATACAAGATCTGATGCCAAGTCGCTTGTAACATACAAAACTACATTCAAGCCTAGTACAAACCTATTAAAGTCAATGGTGTTACAAAGGGATGAATTTTGCTCCAGAGAAGAAAATGAGCGATTGAATAAAATGATTGAAACTGGCTTCTTACCATTGGCTGCTGTTTTCAGTTCCCATAGTTGCACAAAGGTGGACAAGTTAGGGCAGGGGATTTTTTTCTTTTGTTCCTGCCCTTCCCTGCCGTTTTGTGGTGTTTTTTTTTGTGCATATAGGCGGCCTTCTATTTCTTTGATAAACAGTGATATTGGAGTCTTTACATTACTGAGATGAAAAGTTAAAGTGCAATTATAATCTATTTAAAAATGTTATTTCTTTATTGCTGTTCCCAATCTCCAACCAGCAGCACAATTAAAAAAGCACTCGAGATAGAGAGACAAGACTCTTCCCTTGGTTGTATCTACTGAATTGTGTGGGAGTGCACGGGTGTAATCTTGTAAACAGCCTTATCCCTGCAAATATAATGAGCCAGTATCACCAGTACATTTTTCATCACCACACCACAGTCTTCAACAACCATTTAAACCAAGTTTGCAGCATAAAGGAGCTAGGTGGCTGCAAACTTGGTTTAAATGGTTGTTGAAGACTGGTTTATTGCTGCTTTTAATCATTGTAACAGTACAGAGCAGCCAAAGTGAGGTGGCAAATTTGGTCCCAAATCTACAAATAGACATGCATTTAATTCATATGGAATCACCCCGATTTCTTGTATGTTACTTGCCTCTCTTTCCATGGTGTCTGTAACCTTTGACATTTCTCTTAGCTTGTGGTAAAAGAACACAGCCTACAAAAATGGAACAGATGCTAAATGAACCAACAGCCCAGCTCTTCAGCTTTTGATGGTTACAAAAGAATCTGTCCTTTACATTTCATTTCTTACAGAATATTTTTCAGGAAGTTCATTTGAAAATTTGGATGTAATTGACAGCTCCCCACAAGCCCTAAGTACAGGAAACATTTTTACCTTGGGAGATCTGTTAGTAGGTATCTCATTTCAGTGATTCATGAGCATTACTTTGACAATCAGTTTGGTTTTAGTCAATCAAACATTTCAAATGCACACACTGATGTAAATGGTGCCTCTTCTAACCAATTTTTTGCTGTGTTTTATGTTAATCTAAATGGGGTTGTTTCTAATGTGGGGTAAATAGACTTCGTAGTCCTCCAGGTGCATGTTTTATCTGCTCAAGTATTAGGTTTAAGTGGACTAGTTCCCTCGGTTCCTCTGACTTTGCCTAGAATGGACACAGCTTTACAGTTTTGATGGGATGTTTAACAGTTATTTTTTAAAAACTAACTTGTGCTTTTGTACAAAGATCAAGCAAGTGAGCAGGCCGCTGAAGTTTAAAAAGAATAAGCCTGACTGCAGATGGTACCTCCAAATGGGGGCCCAATGGCTGCCTCGTGGGAAACTTGTTTTCACGAGAGCAAGTGCTAGTGAAACTTTGATAAAGATGTGTCTTACACGTTACTGGCTTTTACTGTATTGTCCCAGTATGAGCCTTGGGAGGGCTTGAAGGGAGGGCGGTAAAGCCGTATACACCAATCTGACTCGTTTCACATTGATGGCTTTTGCTCTGACATGCTGTTTTCTTTCAGATGAAGAATCTCATGAACTTGCCTGGCTTTGGAAACACGTCAAGGGCAGGGTGCAAAACACACTAGTAGGACATGACCCTTAACCTTTTTCTCTAAAGAGTAGCCCTATAGGTATATAAGATAAATAGAGCTTAAAACGTGGGGTTGGTTTTATTGTAAGTTTTGGTTTTTGGTTTTTTTCCTAAGTAAAAATGTTTCTTTTAGTGGTTGGGTGTGGGGGAGTAAAATAGAAACAGCTTTAAGAATTTTCTGATAAGCTTTTTAAAAAAATGCATATTCAATTGTATAATTGTGGCACATGGTTATAGAATGGGGTGAATGAAAGCCACTGGGGCAGCTGGGCTGGACATCTGAAGAGTGAATTGCTCATTTGTGATGTTATCTCTGGCTGCGGTGGTTTAGAACTCAACTGATGTGGTCCCCCCCCCCCCCCCCAATGTCTTTCAAAACTAACGTGCATAAACTCCCATCACTTTTGGCCAGCACAAGCCCTATGCTCCATTTAAACCCAATTTTGATGACTTCAGTGGTGCGTAGGCTTTGTGCTAGCCCCCTGCACAGGAATGTCCCCTTCCTATGAATAAAAAGTCTACAGAGGTAGCAATTCTTCTGGGCTACTACCTGAGATGACATCTTAATGTTGCAGTCTTTCCTCCCCTCTGTAACATGCTATTCAAGGACAGAGGAAAGCAAAAGGCATCTATCCCTATGAATCTATACAGGTGTGCATATATAAGAATGCAAAGGCTGCAACTGGCCAGATCATTGCAAGTGAGTGAAGCTGAGCTGAGTGAGGACATGCAGTGACTAGAAATTAGGCAGGTGTGAAACTATAAGGCTTGAAAGTGCATGAAAATACTCTGGGCAGCATGTATGGTTTTTAAAAGACACCTCTGGGAGCTAATCTCATGTTAATCGTCTCATGATGTGGGGCAGAAGGGCTACAGCCAGGCTGGCACTTCAGCATTGACAGCTGCCAAAGGAAGCACCAAGATGAGTGCTGACCCCTTTAATGGCAGAGGAACTGCTGGCTGTCTCGGGTCTCCCCACGAAGAAGAGGAGTCAGGTACTAATTTACACACCAATAGCCGGAAAACTCCCCTCTTTGTAAGGCTGTCCCAAAACAAACTTTTTTGAAGGAAGGATCTAAATATAGAGCATTGGAGTTGCGGGGCACTAGTCCTTGTCCCTGTTCCGCCACTTTTGCATCAATTCTTTAAAATCCAAACTGGGCTGCAATTGGTATTTAGTGTTTTATTGGCTTTACTTTTATTTAAGGAAAAAAACCTATAAGGCCAAGAAGCTCCTGTCCCCTTGTAACAGCTGTTCTGTGTCCCAGGACACATTGCAATAGGATCCCTATAAGAAACCTAGCTCCATGTTCACACAATAAAATCAGCCTTCTCTAAGACTCCCTCAGCTTGACCCTAGACGCGATTCACAGATACTTGGGGAATTTAACTATAGACTCAACGCTGATCCATTGGGCCTCTCCTGTTCTTCAAGGATCTGTGCTTAAATAATTTCCTTTTGAAAGGCAGCCGCAAAGGTCTTCTCGTCCTGACTCTTTCTCCCCCTGCTGGGTTCCAGGTATATTTCACCACTTTAAGAAGCTGTTCCTGAGTGAGCAAGCAGGCCGAGCCCAGGCTCTGGAGTTTGTCCGCAAGAATGTCGCCAATGCCCTCTCTGTGGCTAACCTGATCATGGGTCTGTCTTCCATCCTCTGCAGTCTAAATGGGTATGTCTGGGTCTGGGGCTTCACACAGTGTCGTGATTTCATGGGAAGGACTGCATAATTGGCAGGGGTGGAGGGAGGGACAGGGAATCCGCATTATAATCAATGGCAAAACTTCTGTTTGCCCCACTGGGGGAAGGGTCTGGGCCGGTAAGGCCATCTTTACGTTTGAAAAGACTACAGGGGTGTGAATGGCAGAGTGCACCAAAGGTCTGCACACTAACTGCCCTGTGGACACTCCTGCTGCAAACCAAAAAGGACCGAGTGCACGTGAATTCAGTCTTTCCACCAGGACTGTGTTAATGTGAACTAGGAACCTTTTAGTTCACACCCACAGCGTGCGCAGGGGGCAGCTAAAGAGCCGCTCTGGTGAGCTCTGCAGTTCGTACCCCCGTAGCTGCACTGTGGTGCTGTGTAGACAAACCATTTGCTAACAGGTGTGCATTTCAAAACGTGACATTTTGTCCTCGTGTGGGCGTGGCCTAAGGTGACCAGGTTGCGTTGATGTCCCCTGACATCTCTAAGGTGACGGCTATCGGTGCTGGTGAGGGGTGGCTGTTGCCACAAGGTATTTCTGTGCTATGTCCTGCCATGATTTATACCCTCTGCCCCCTTGTGGACTTCAGTGGAATGCCTGGACTGTAAATCAGGATAAGAATTGGCCTATGTACCGTAAAATTTCTCTGCACTGCATTACCAGTGTGCTGCCAAAGTATCTCCTCTAGGCTCAGTAAGCAACACGGTAGGTAGGAAAGAAAAGCGACCTGACGAGGTAACAAAACAGCGAAGTGATTGAAGAGAGTTAAACAGGCACAGGGGAATATATTCAAGGTTGTCTTCCTCCCGTATGAGTGGGAATTTCCATCAATTTCTGCAGGATGCCAAAGGGGCCTTTACTTATATTGTCCTGTAAGGATACCCAGCTAAAAATATTCCTTGAACTTGTTAATTTATATGGTGCATCCGGAATTGACTGCCCAGTCCAGCAGCCCTACTCAGATACAGCTCCTGTTGACATCACTGTAGAGATCTGCCTCAGTTCAGACTGCTAACTCGGGGTCTGAAATCTCATCGGGGCTTGTCAAACAGGGAATCGTGTCTGCTCATAAAATAGAATAAAAAGGAAAGAGGTGGTCATCCCAGACTTTTGCCCTCCAGGCAAACATTTGAAATGTTCTTTGATAGAACAACAAATAGCACTGCATGGCCTAAGAGTTATTTCCATGTGATATCACTTGTGTGCTGTTTCGTTCAGGAGGGGGAATCCCAGGGAGACACTTTCCTGGAGCAGAGCCAACGTGGCAGTCTAGTGTGCAGTTGTTGCTCTCCTTAGCTTCACTTTAAGCCTGTCTGCAGCTACAAAAACAGAGTTGGAGGCTTGGTTACAGCTCAGTAAAAGGGCTGGTTTCTTAGTCCCTGTCACGGAGTCCCTGGGCGATGCTCTGGAACTGCTCCCCATGAAGCCAGTCAGGACTCTGGGGCAGTTGCCTTCCTGTGAGCAGCCTGTCTTCAGGACACACAGCTTCCACCTTCCTGGGTCTGACCTCGGAGCATTCAGCATCCTCTGCCCCTCCGTGCGCTTCCCCCCAGCGAGTCCGCTCAGGCGGGGCTCCTAGGGAAGCCAGAGGGTCCTGCACCCCAACTTCGCAGTCAGACGTGACTCTCAGCCAGCCAGTAAAACAGAGGTTTATTAGATGACAGGAACATGGTCTAAAACAGAGCTTGCAGGTGCAGAGAACAGGACCCCTCAGCTGGGTCCATTTTGGGGGGCAGTGAGCCAGACAACCACGTCTGCCCTTCACTCCATGTCCCAGCCAGCCCGCAACTGAAACTCCCTCCAGCCCCTCCTCCTCTGGGCTTTGTCCATTTCCCGGGCCAGGAGGTCACCTGATTCCTTTGTTTTCCAACCCTTTAGCTCTCACCTTGCAGGGGGGAAGGGCCCAGGCCCTCAGTTGCCAGGAAACAGGGTGTCGGCCATTCTCTGTGTCCAGACCCCTGCACACACCTGCCCTCTAGGGCTCTGCAATGATCATACACCCTTATCCCACCACCTAGATACTTAAGAACTGCCTAGGGGAAACTGAGGCACCCCCACACTATTCAGAGGAAACATTAAGAACAGTCCCACTTCGTCACAGTCCCCCATAGTGTAAATTGGCGTAGTTCCACTGACTAGAGTAAAGCTCTGTAATTGAGCCTTGGTCACATGCCAGGCTTTAGCTTCGTTATGTGACCTGGTTACAATACGGCTAGCTCCTGTCCACACTACAGATCTGATTGTGGTGTACGTGACTCTGTTGTGGTAACACAGATGGCTCCCTAATGCACGATTTATGTTAATATTAAAAAGAAAAGGAGTACTTGTGGCACCTTAGAGACTAACCAATTTATTTGAGCATGAGCTTTCGTGAGCTACAGCTCACTTTATGGGATGCAACCGATGAAGTGAGCTGTAGCTCACGAAAGCTCATGCTCAAATAAATTGGTTAGTCTCTAAGGTGCCACAAGTACTCCTTTTCTTTTTGCGAATACAGACTAACACGGCTGTTACTCTGAAACCTGTTAATATTAAAGTGAGGGGGGAAGGGAGATGTCAAGCAATAGAGCCCCCAAATTTAGGTTTGGGTGTTTTTTAAACAAAAAACTTAGTCTATAAAATCAAAAGGAACATTTATTATTCAACTCTTAGCTCAGGTGGGAGGAGATTCTGCTTTCATAACTGGAGGAGCTGAGTTCTATCCTGGCTGGCAGTGCAAAGGGCCAGGAGTTCATGGTATGCAGTGTAGTGAAAACTATGAAATTACAATACAAACATTTTGATCCATGGGGCAAACAAAAATTGTGCAAGAGAGAACATAATAGGACAACCCAGTACCTATTTTGGATATTTCTATAACACCTATTACTGTCGTTTCTAAGTGGTATTAAACCACACAATTTGGGGTTTGCACCCAAATATCCCATTTATGAATAGAGGTCTACTTAAATCATGGAGAAATCACTAATTTTTCACGAGTTGGTCATGGCATAAATAGCAAATTTTGCAGATGTCTTCAGACGTCAGCATTTCTCAAACAGGAGGTCCTGACCCAAAAGAGGGTCTCAAGACTATTGTAGCGGGGGCATGAGAGCAGTAGCTGGGGGCCGGGCACCCCGCTCTGAAGGTAGCGCTGCTGCCAACAGAAGTAAGGACGGTTCCCTTCTGTTGTGCTGCCTTCAGAGCTGGGTGCCGGCGAGCAGCCACCACTCTCCATCCGCCCAGGTCTGAAGGCAGCGCAGAAGAAAGGGTGGCAATACCGTGACCCCCCTACAATAGCAAGATTTCACAGGGGAGACCAGATTTCATGGTGCATGACATGTTTTTCATGGCTGTGAATTTGGTAAGGCCCTTTTCATGAATCATATTTAGGAACCTCTGCGATCATCGAATGCCTGCA
The DNA here is from genome assembly GCF_965140235.1 of Caretta caretta. Lineage (NCBI taxonomy): Eukaryota > Metazoa > Chordata > Testudines > Cheloniidae > Caretta > Caretta caretta. The sequence goes on from NC_134223.1 coordinate 1,945,574, forward strand.
GGGAAATGTATTAGCTCTGTTTGGACGAGAGACGCTCACCCTTTCTCCCTCAAGGTGAAGTGAACACAACAAATTAGGTAGATGTGGATGACAGATGAACAGATACTCCTTGAAGGGCAGGGATTCTGTTGCCGTTTGGATACCACCTTGTACCACAGCAACCAAATGGAGATCGTACCTCAGCAGCCTAAGGGATGTGCCTGGTGCACAGGAATGAATAAATGCGGCGCTTATGAAAGCAGCGAAGCCATGAGTGGCGAGTGGAGCCCCACTCCACCCCTTCCCCTTGCTCCCCTCCACGGCCAGAGCCCTGAAACCACCCTGCGGCCCCCCCCCCACTGCCAAAGGAGCCCCGTGCCAGCCGGAGCCCTGAGGGGGGGGCCCCCCAACCTGCTTAGAGGAGCCCTGGGCTGGCCAGAGCCACCGCGACCACACCTCCCCTCTGCAGACCCCAAGCCTCCCCATGGGAAAATTCAAAAGCTGTTGTTGTCTCTCTTCCAGAAGAGGAACCTGAGATTTTGCTATGCCCCATGCAGGTTCTGGGGCGGCTGAGAGGCGGTATGTCTTACTCAGCTTCCTGGGTTCATCTCCCTGGAGTCTAGCGAGTTACTGATGAATCCAGGAAGCTGAGTAGCACATTCTGCTGCCTCAGCCACCCCAGAACCTGCATGGGGCATAATAAAAAGCAAAAATTTCCCCCACCAAACCCACAACAGGGGTCCGGCAGCAGTGGCTGCACGAGGGGAGGCTGAGTCTGTTGTTCTCGCCGCCCATGAGTGATGCCTTGGCCAGATGTTACAGTAACTCCCAGAGCCCAGGAAGTCGCAGCACTGTACTGCTAGTCAGTATCCTGTTACTAAGTTGGACCAAATTCTGTCCTCCATTTACACCTGGGAGGGACAGAGACACAACTTGAACAAAAACAGAGGGGCCCTTGGAAGGACAATGCAGGAGATCCATAGGCACGTTGGGGGGACATCAGCAGGAGAGTGAAGAGCTGGGGAGGGACTTATTTTGCGCTGCAAAAATGATTGCCCCCATGCTAAGGCATCTTGCAACGCTCCCCTGCCAAATCTGTTTTGGCTGCTTGATCTCCCTGGGAAGCTCTTACGCACTTTAATCCGGTTCAGTCAAGGCCATGCCATCCCGGACACACTGCTGACTGCCCTCCTCCTCCCCTGTGTGATTATCCTCTAATGCTTCCCTATTGAAGCCTATCAGCCCCTGCCTGTGGTCAAGGTCAAGGACGTCCCCTTCTTCCAAGGCTGAGCAAGTGGCATGTGTACGGAACAGGACTCTTGTCTCCCCTACATCACAGAGTGGAATTTGCTCCTCCCCTTCCGGAGAGCCTGTGTGAACAAGGCAGCAGGAGGTGCGGGCAGGCCCCTGGGAGAGCTACTGCTTGGGAGGTGGGAAAGGCAGCGTGTATCGGAAGATCTGGGCGTGAGCTCTGACTTCAGTCTCCTGCACTGATGCAGAGCCATGCGCATTCCAGCTTCACAGGCTGTCTCCCAGCAACCCTGCTCTTGTTGCCTGTTATAAACCTCCGAACCTGACGTAGTCATGGAGACCCTAATGTCCTTCCCTTGCTCTTGTCCTCTAGGCAATACCACTGTGCTTGCTGGCTGCTCCTGATCGGGTTCCTGCTTGACCTAGCTGACGGAGCGGTTGCTAGGCAACTGAATGCTTGCTCAGCCCTGGGTGAGTTCCATCTTGTCGTCCTTTAGAAGCTCAGAATACGAGGCCTGTTGCTCAGGCTGTGAGACAGGCAGTGTCCAATCTACTTAATGAACAAACGAGTCATAACAGGTCCACTCATCCCTGTCGGGCAGGATAAATTGCACCCTAGGGATAAAATTAGCCCACGGGCTGTATTGCTACCCCATCACTGCACAACCAGACAGTGGGTTTTCAAGCACAGAGACTGTTGTGCCAGGTAATCGTTACACACGTTGGTGTTGGGGGCTTCTTGCTAAACGTAGGGTCGTTTGCCTGTAGAATTTCTGAGATTTCGGTCAGGATTCTGTGCTTTAAAAGCATTCTTCAGAATCGCAGTTAGTCCCCAATTTGCCTGGAACGTATTAGAATCCAGAGGATTTCAGATTATGTCCTTTTTTAATTCTAGCCTTCCTTGTTGCAAATTGAAACACCAAAACTCAATAGCCATTAACATGGTGCCTCTCCTGGTAGTCAATCAGCAGCAGCAGTTTCTCCAGTCGTTCTCGTAAATGATGGCATTGCAGACAGGCCGTTATGAATCACTAAAACAGCCATATCAGTTTGAGCTGTCGGTATGGAAAACACAGGTGGGGAGCAAATTCCGTGTGGGAGGGGAAAATAACAGGCCTTGACCCTGGCGTCTGGACAGAGAGAGGAAACATACTGCATCCCTGTCCAGAGGCTGTGGAATGGAGACTTCTGCTGCACTCTTCCCCTTGACTCCACTTCCAGTGGGGATCCACATATGTGGATGGGTGCTCTCCATTCATCTTCCACCATCAGATTGACTGCAAAGAGCCCTTGTTTCTGGCTTGGCCCAAGATCCATGTGAAACTCTGGAGTGGTGAGTCTTGCCGATGGGTGGGTTTAAAACCCTTCTAATTCTGCAGGGAGGCAACTTCCCTGTATCGCCAATAAATGATCTGATGGGGAAACTGAGAGAAACCTCCTTTAGTTTTCTATTGCCACCTGTTTTTTTTCCCACCCAACTATTTGGGCCATAGTGATTGCTCTACGTCAACTCCTGCAGCATGCTAATGGAAGAGTCTGTTTGGAGGCAGAGGAGAGAAATTGTATATTAGATCCAAATTTCCAGTGCAGTCCGCCTTCATCTGTTATCCTTCAGACCAGCGCGAAGAGAGTTATATGGTATGGTTTAGGTTTTCCAGGCCTGCTGTACCACAGGAGTATGTGAATACAGAATCAGCCTTGCAAAGGCAGAGGGCTAAATATAGTATTCAAAAGATAAGTTCATGAGATGGGTAGGGATCTGGAGTCCAGTGCTACACTTTTAACCCACCCAAAGCCTCCACTGCAGTCACTGGGATCAGATTCGCCATTGCCCTGCACTTGGGGGAGTCTTTTACACAAGTGCAAAGTGAGTATAAATTCCCGCTCCCAAATCTGAATGGTGGCATTTAACACCTGTGTTGGACTGGTGTGAATGATTGCCCCAGGGCAACACCGAATTGGGCTTTGGGAGTGCAAGGACTATACAGCCAGGCCCCTGGACATTCCCAGGTTGTTTCTCTATGATGGACTCTCTGTGCCCCATGTAGGATTGTCCTGTGCATGTAGCCAGGTAAGTCCATGTTTGGGAGTAGAGCAGCATGCGTAGGGTTGAGCTGTGGACACTGCCTCCATCTGAGCAACTCGGCCTCTGGCCCCACTGGCTCACTGGTTTCCTGGGAAAAAGGCGTTGTGGTGCTCTCCAGGTTTGTTGTCTCTCAGCGACTCTAGATCAGGTGTGCTTGGTTTATAAGCAGCATTTTTCTAACTGGCAGCCCTGCCAGGTGCCCTTGGGAACCAGGAGTCAAGCTAGGTTGTTCCATAAGGCTCAGGGGGTCAACAGTTCTGACGATACGCAGGCCAGAACCGACTCCTGCTCCCTCTGCTGTAGCTTGGCTCTCCAGGGCCAATGGGAATGAAAACAACTACACTTATTTTAGTCAGTGAAGTTGGCAGATGAGGCTTTGATACACCCAGGGAGCATAGAAGAAGGTGCCAATTTTAAAAGAAAGGGTCTTCAGGGAAAACGAAGACCGAGTCCTAAAAACGGAGCTTGAACTCCTCTTCTCTTGCAGACAGTAACTCTTTGGGGCTGGGTTTAACTGTCTAGTGCAGTAAAAGTCTTTTGTGTCTTACAGAACAAATAATTGCTACTACTAATAATTTTGGCCCCCAAGACGAATGAAGTAAAAGTATCTGCTCGGGGGAGTAGAGAAGCAGAAACATAGGAAGGAGGGAAACATAGAGGGAGGAAAGCAGAAACATAGGAAGACACCATACCAGCTCAGACCCCTGGTCCTTCTAGTCCTGTATTCTGCCCCTGACATGCCCAGCCCCAGAACCAGATGCCACAGGAAGGTGCACGAACCCTCTTGGCTGGCAGGTGTGGGCTAATTGAACCTCCATGTGAATGTCTTGTTCTAACCCCATATAATCAGAGATCAGGCTGAGCCCTGCAGCATCCAGTTTTATATCCCTCCCTTCCAAAATTTCTTTTGTTAGCATTAGTTATTGTAATGCTGAATATTCTTGTTCTCGATCCCTTGTTGAATGTTACCAACTTCTTGGCCTCAACAACAGCCTAGCAATGAGTTTCACAGACTCACTGTGTAAATGAGGCCCACTGTGTAAAGGATTTTCTTTTATCAGTTTTGAATTTGTCACATTTCAATGTTATTGAATGGTCCCTTGTTCTGGTGTTATGAAAGAGCAAGAACAGAAGCTCTCTTAATTACCTTCTCCAGACCAATTCCTCTTCCTCCTTTCCTGCAGCACCTCCTGTCTCCCATAACTCTAGACTGTGCTGGTGCTATTTATGCCCTGTCCTTCCCCATTGACTCAAACCCATCTTGTGGTGGCACCAATTCTGGTGTCTCATGCTCTAGGGTGTGGTTTACTTCTGACTGTGCTGTGCACCAAGACACTTGCACAAGTCAATGGGGAGCCTCCACTGGAAGCTTGGCAAGTACAGGAAGTGGGGAAAGCAGAGGACTGCCTTTCTCTTAGCCAGTACTTGGTTAGTGCTGGCTCTGTCCAACTATCTGAATTGGCAGGATTAATTGTAAATGGTGGCTGCCTCCAGTACCTGGTAATCTTGGGAGTGTGGGACTCTGACTTGTCCTCAGGTGCGGGTGGGTTTGTGCCAGGGCAGGGAAACAGGTTATGCCTTTGACAGTCCTCAGCTGAAGTAAGCAGGAAAGTTCTTAAGCCAAAGGGCACCTACTCTTTGTAGATTAATAGACTCCAAGGCCAGACAGGACCATTGTGATCATCTGGTCTGACCTCCGATATTACACAGGCCAGAGAAGTTACCTAAAATAATTCCTAGAGCAGATATTTTAGAAAAACGCTGAATCTTGATTTTAAAATTCTCAGCGACAGAGAATCCACCACAACCTTTGGTAAATTGTTGCAGTAGTTAATTACCCGCACTGTTAAAATTTTAGACCTAATATCCAGTCTGAATTTGTCTAGCTTCAACTTCCAGCCACTGAATCGTGTTAGCCCTTTCTCTGCTAGATTGAAGAACCCATTATTAAGCAGTTGTGCCCTGTGTAAGTACTTACAGACTGTGATCAAGTCACCCCTTAACCTTCTCTTTGTTAAGCTAAATAGATTGAGCTTCTTGAGTCTATCACTATAAGGCAGGTTTTCAAATCCTTTAATCATTCTCGTGGCTCTTCTTTGAACCCGCTCTAATTTACCAACATCCTCCTTGAATTGTGAGAACCAGATCTGGACCCAGGATGCCAGCAATGGTCACACCAGTGCCAAATGCACAGGTAAAATAACCTCTATTCCTACTCCAGAATCCCCTGTTTATTACTCCTTGGGGAATTTTGTGCCACTGTGCGTGCACAGAATTTATGTCCCCTGCAGATTTCTTTTCTTCCCCACAGAAAATGACTTTCTGATGAGGAAGCAAAGGGAAGCCACAAGAGCGGTCATACGACCCTCCCCAGCAGTATGTTTCGGGTGCCCAGGGCAGCTGGCAGAGCGGTAACTCACTGTGGGGCAGGGGATGGGACTGGGGAAGACCTGGCTGGTTGCTCCCACCCTGTGCTGGGCTCAGCTGCTAGTCCCAGCTGGGCTGGGGGGGACGGGACTTCCTCTTCCCCCCGCACAGCATCTGGGGCTGTGTCAGACCCACCCCCAGACTTCTCCCCCGGCTGTAGGAAGCTCTGCAAACTGGCCTTCCCCTTCTCCCCCTCACCTTCCTGCACTTATTGCTCCTCAGCTGCAGGGGAAGAGATCACTGTACAGGGAGCTGCTCCCCCATCCCCCCAACCCCTGTGCATCTAGACCCCCTCAAACCCAGACCCTCCTACCGAGCCTCCCCCCCCCCCACAGAACCCCCCCACCCCCGACAAGCCCCACTCCCCCTGCACCTAAACCACCCCAATGAGCCACCTGCATCTGGATCCACACCCTACTGAGCCCTAACCAGCTGCACCTGGATCCCGACCCCACTGAGCCCCCAGCATCTGGACCCTCCCACTGAGCTCCCCACACCCAGACCCCCCCTGCCAAGCCTCAACCACCTTCACCTGGATCCCCCTGTGGAGTCCCATTACTGTTGCACCCAAAAACCCCCAACAAGCCACTGTGCATCCAGATCCCTCCCGCGCCCAGATTGCCACACACCGAAGTATCTCAACCCACACCTGGATCCCCCCACACTAGGCCCCTCCACACTTGGATCATGCCTTCCTGAGCCTGCCTGCCCGCACCTGGTATACCTGGCACGGAGGAGCAGGGCCCTGGGGTGTTTCTGGGATAGGCCTGGCTTGCTCTGTGTCAGGGTTGGGTGCAGCCTCACTGCTGAGTCCGTATCCTGGGGGGAGCCGCACAGTGATTTCCCACCTCAGTGCAGCCAGTGGCCTGTGCTTCCCAGTGCCAATCTGGAGTGTCCACATTTATTTGACAAATAAAATTTTCAGAATTTTGCAGAATTTTAAAATACTATGTGCAGAATTTATTATTTTGTGGTGCAGAATGTCCTCAGGAGTAATAAAGTTTATGCATCCCAGGATCACATTAGCTCTTTTGGCCACAGTGTCACACTGGGAGCTCATGGTCAGCTGATTATCCTCCATGACCCCCACTGCTTCCCAGGATAGAGTCCCCCATCCTGAAAGTATGGCCCACATTCATTATTCCTAGATGGATACATTTAGCCACATTAAAATGCATATTGTTTGCTTGTGCCCAGTTTACCAAGCGATCCAGATCACTCTGTATCAGTGACCTGTCTTCATTATTTACCACTCCCCCAGTTTTGTGGCCTCTGCAAACATAATTACTGATTATTTTGTTTTCCTCCAGGTCACTGATTAAAAATGTGAAACAGCGTCAGGCTAAGAGTTGGAGCCCATTACAAACACATCGGCTCGATGATCCCCTGCTTACAATTACATTTTCAGATCTATCAGTTAGGCAGCTTTTAATGCATATAACATGCAGTTCCATGTCAAATGCCTTGCAGAAGTCTAAGTATATTAAGTCACTGTTACCTTTGGCAACCAAACTTGTAATCCCGTCAAAAAAAGAGAGAGTTAGACAGGATATACTTTCCATTTACACGTGTTGGTTGGCATTGACTATATTACCCTTCTATAGGAATATAAGCCCACATTAGACCCCACTAAACTATGGTTTTAAATTGAGTGTGGATTTTAATATGCGTGATAGGCCTGAAGCATGAGACCAAAAAAAAAAAAAAAGATCACGAGAATGAAGGATTGTTCGTGTTAGACTTGTATTGGGCCTGGAAGTACTAGAGTTTTCTTATTTAAGATTTAGGATAAGCAGCAGAAATAAAGAGAATGTGTTAACTGGATCCCAGGCATAGTAAATAATTGGTTAGAAATGCTTAGACCAGTAGCTCGGGAAAAATACGACAAAGCAATATAAACTGCGTCAGCTGACTTTAGCGAAGGTCCAGTAATTCGCAATGACATCCCTCATGCATTAGCGTATATAAAGCATGGTTTTTCTACGGGTTCCTTGTCCGAGCTTTTCCTTACCTCTCTGGAGTCGTGCTTTCATGGGAAGGTGTCTTCCAGGCCTGATCTGGTTGTTTTTTGGCTTATCACTTATTTGCTTATCACTGTATTGTTGGTGGATATTGACTGTGAGTTTATCTGTTTACATCTGTATTTTGGATGTAACCAACATCAAGTGGCCTTTGGAACTAATAAAAGAATGCTTGTGTGGCAGCTGAGTCAGGGCAAACCGCAATAAATGTATTAACAAAATAATTTCCAGCACCACTATTAATTCTGTATTAATTGAGTCCTGTGTCAGCCGCTCCGTGATCAGACTGACAGGTCTGTAATTACCTGGGTCAACTCACTTACCCTTTCTAAATATCAGCACCACACCAGCTTCTTCTGGAACTTCTCCAGCATTCCCGGGCTGATTGAAAACTAACAGTACCGCTCCCCACCAGCTCTTCCAAGGCTGTTGCGTGTGGGGAGGGGAGGGAGCGGTGGTGATCCTAGGTGCCTTTTCACACCCGTAGTAGCCTTGAGGGAGAGAAAATCGTGTGTCTCACTGTGCACTGAATGTGAAACCAGCCAAATTCAGTGCTCCGCTACGGCTGTGCGGAAAGGCGAGGAGGAGCAATATGGCTCATTTGAGAGGACAGGAGAGCTCCCAAAGTGGAGAAACTCATCCACTTTGCAAACTGAACTTCTCATGCATGCCCTGGGAGGTGCCAAGCCTGAATGCCTAACTCAGCTCCTTCTTCATCAGGTAGAACTTGATCATGGATGGGTCAGAAATAGTGTGGGGAAAAATGAACCCTTTGACAAGAGGATCCGTCTCCTCTCCACATCCTCCAGGCTCAGTACCCTCCTCTTCGGCAGAAGGGCAGAGGGAGGCCCTAAGGAGCCAGTAGGGCAGGCCTCTCTTGAGGTGAAAGGAGTTGCACCAGAAAGTGGGGGCAGTTTAAAATGTGCCTAGCTGACTGTTCCAAGTGGTTTGTAAAATCAAAGGTCAAAACTTGACTCTTCCCATCCGCCAAAGCTGGAACATCTTTCCTGCCATCATCTGCCTCACTGGAGCCCAAGCCAGAGAGTAACCCCACCATGCCCCTTACCTGTTCTTCCAGTGGTTTGTTATCTTGACAGTTACACAGTTGGGCCTTATTTCCACTTGAGTGTGACTAGCTTCTACTTCCAGCTCTTGGCTCTTATTCTGCCTTGGCTGGACTAAAGAGACCCCTGCTGTCAGAAATCTCCCTGTCTAGACACTTCTGGGTCCTGAGCAAGGCACAGCTGTAGCTCCTTTAGTCTCTGTAAGGGACGTGCTGTGTTGGTGGTGATGATGCTAGTCGTGTCCAGCCCATGGAGTTCCCCAGTGGGTGATGCTGAACTCACCCCAAGAGCACTGCTGGGTTTGGGAAATCTGTTTGCCCCTTCCTGCCATTTGTGGTGCTGGGATCAGCGACCACGCAACCTGAGCAGCTACTTGTCACTCGCTGCAGGTGCCAAGCTGGATGACTTTGCTGACTTCACGTCATTCGGTCTGGCCACAGCTCTGCTGCTGCAGGCTCACGGGATCCTGGATGGCTTGCTGGCGATGGTCTATGTGCTCGCAGTCTTTGCCCGCTTGTGTTTCTTCTCGAGTGGTAAGTGCGTGGTCTCCCTTCCTCTGCGTGGGTCTGGAGCATGGCTACGGCCAGTCATAAGGGCGTGTAAGTAGGGTGTAATGCGGCTGAAAGTCGGTCACCTGGTTGTAGGAGTTCTGGTCTAGTCTCTGCTAACAGGGGCCGGGCAGCACCTCCTGCTGGGAGGAAATGGAACGAGAGAATTGTGCTGGTCCTGCTTTTTGAACTCCTGTAGCTGAGAAGCAGCCATGCCCTGTGAGTTTCTGAGGCCGCTCTAAACAGTGTGGACTCTCATTGGTTTTATTTCATATCCTCTGCTGCAAGTGGTGGCACGTGTGTGGGGGTGGGGGGAGTGTGAGGGGGAGGGGTAGTGCTCGGAGGTGTGGGAGGCCCCAGTGATGGATCTCTGCTGCTGTGGAGGAGGGAGCAGGTCAGCCCCTGGGGGCTGGGGAGCAGTAGGAAGGGTTCAGGCTCCTCGGGGCCACCATGTTCTCCTTGTGGAGTTTCCTGGTCTCTCTGTCCCACTCCAGCAGGTTTTTCTTTCAGAGGATATAGTTTTGCCCTCTGTGGGAGAGAGTGGGTGAGATGCTGTGTATATGTTAGAGACTTTCAACTTTAGTGTCTGTCTGTGCTGTTAACAACACATTAAACTCTCCAAACTGTATCCGTGCCCTGTCCTCTTCATTGTTTGCCACTTGCCCAATGTTTGTGTCATCTGCAAACTTTATCAGTGGTGGTTTTATGTTTCCTCCCAGGTTATTGATAGAAATGTGAAATAGCGCAGGGCCAAGAACCAATCCCTGAGGGACCCCAGTGGAAACACACCCACTTGGTGACGGCTCCCCATTTACAGTAACACGTTGAGACTCTGTGTTAGCCCGTTTAGTCCATTGAATGTGTGCCATGTTCACTTTATACTGTTCTAGTTGTTGAATTAAAATGTGGTGTGGCACCGAGTCACTTGCCTTACAGAAGTCTCAGGAAATTACAGTAGCATGGTTATAAATTTGGTTGATAAAAGTACTCTCCTCAAAAAGATACCACGTTTAGTGAGGCAGGGTCTGTTTTCCATAAGCCCATGTTGACTTTCGTTAATTGCGTTGCCGCCTTTTAATTCTTGGGTCGATGTTTGGCAGACAGGCCTATAACTACCTGGGTCGGCCTGTTTAAACCCTTTTTAAAACTGGCCCAACATTGACTTTCCTCCAGTCATCTGGGGTTTCCCCAGTGCTCCAAGGCTCAGTGAACATCTGCATTTTCCCTTTCAATAGCTGGAGTGAGAGAGCAACGAAAGAGAAGGTGGAAGAAAGGAAAGCAAGAGGGAGGAAACCTATTGGGGAGGAGAAGAGAGGAAAGAAGAAAACAAACGTAGTCCCGATTGCTCGAGGGGAAGGAGGGAGGGAAAATTAGCCCACGACCCTATTTTGGTTGCAGTCCTTCTTTCGGTTATGATCCATTTTCTTAGCGTTGAGATGGTGAGTGATGGGCACAGTGAGAACTCCCAGATAATCTGTTCCCCTAATCGTTGGTGATGTCCAGCTGAGGGAAACGAAAAATACACACAGTAAATGGTGAAACATGATTTTTAAGTGTTCATTTTTCTTATGTCAGGTGTTACAAATAAAACCGGGGAAGAACTGTTCAAATTTTTGGTTAATCTGTCCATGTCCCCTTTTTAGGGCTGAACCAAGCATTCTCTTTTATTTCCCAGAATCCTCTGTCTTATAGCTTTGTGGCCATTTAAAAAGGAAAAGTCACCCATTCCTTCCTCTTTCTTGTAGGAATCCCTTTCATGTACCGAGGCCTGCCCTGTCCCTATGCTTCTTCCCTCCTGACGGGCACATACCTCTTGACAGGGGGCAACCTTGTGGTTCTACGGATTGTGGCCATGATAATGATCCTGTTCATGGTTGACCAGGGCTTCTATCCCCATGACAAAGTACTGGAGTCCCAGCTCTGGAAAAAGATGGTCTATGCAGGGGGTAAGTTTTTAAAACAAACCAGCACAAAACCTTGGCTCTCATTTGTTTCTTATAACACACACACAAGGGGTGAAGGCATAGTGCTTTTGCCCTTCATTATCGAGTCCCTTCTCTGACTTCATCCTTCAGCCGAACTGCTGGAAAGGGTAAACTAATGCGAAGAGTTCTTGGGAGCTCTATGAAAATATACATTTCTTTTTTATACTGTAAACCTAAAATATATATCTTCTTCAACATGTGTTTGAAACATGAGGGGGTTCTTACTTGCCTGAATACAGTGTGTGCCTCTTTAAGAGAAGCAGAAATAAGAATACATGGAATGTCCATAGTGCTTGTCACCAGAGACATTGTGAATACACACTACAAAATGGGGAAGAGCATTTTCTCAGTGTTTAGGGATTGGCAAACAGGCAGAGGCACAGAAGTTACTGGTGTAAGATCACATAGTGGCCATGTTTGGATTAGGAATAGAACCAGTTTCTCAACTCTCAATTGCTATGATCAAACTCTTAGGTCATGCTCCCTCCTCCCTGAAATAAACCTAGATGATTCAGAAGCAGAGAAAGTGTCATGCCAGATCCTGTCAATGGTCCATCTAGCTCAGTTTCCTTTCTCTGGGAATGGCCAGTACCAGATGTTTCAGAGGAAGGTGTAAAATACCCAGCAGCTCATACTGGACAACTGCATTTTTTATTAATGTTTTTATTCATTTATAGAACCCTGAAATGGAGCCATGAAACAGCCAGAAAAGTATTTTGTCAGACTTCTAGGCATGGCATGGAAACAGTAGAAGCACAGCACTGTGTGTATACAAAGGTGGGGTCACGAAACTAACTCACCAGGCTGGCAGCTGCACTGTGCATGGTGCTGCAGGAAGGCAGTGTGACAAGAGACCGTTGAAGTGTTAGAACTTTGACTAGTAGCTGTATGCTGCACAGCAGAGACTCTGCGATGGGAATGGCATTGCATCTGCGTCTAGCAGTACCCTTCTCTCTATTTGCTGTCGCAGTCTTTAACACAACTTCCTTGAAGGCAGTAGGTTTTTGCTGGTGTATAGAAGAGTAGCTCTGGCAGCTTGTACTTTCATGGATTATATATTTTCTCTTTTAAGATCATGAAGTACATTATACGTGGTGGCAATGGCTCCTTTTGCCGCAGAGTTACATGCTGTGAAAGGTGCAAGAGAAGACCAGATCATACTAAACAACCTGTGTCTGGTGTTTCTTAAAAGGACTTATTTCCAGCAGTGAACAGAAGAATCTTTTAGGCTCAAACCTGCTAGAAAATCTTTCAGTGACAGAAAGGCAGGGATTTGGGGAAGTGTGTGAAATGCATATTTACATTTGTTTAACCTTGTCAATTGTATCTGACCTACTTTTCTGTGCTACTTTCCTGTTGCAGGTATCCTGATGGTTTTGTTCTCTTCCTATTCAATAGTCTCTCTCTACTATCTCGTTTGGTCTACTACTTACATCTTCTTTCCAGTCGCCTTGTGGAGCAGCAAAGTTTAACTGCACGCTTGATATTGTGTAGATGACAGCTTCATGTGTCACCATGATAACCTGCCAAAGGCAACACCTGTGACCTAAATGAAGACTTATCCTGTGTTAACATCCATGAGTTGCCTAATCCTTACTAAAGGTTTCATCATTGAAATCATCTATACTTGAAAGTAACAGCGACTTGTCACTTCAAATAACACTTTCAAACTGGAGTGGTAGGAAGTATCTGTGTTAACACAGCTCCTGCAGTTCCCCTGCCTGTTTCAAAGTGTTCATGTCATGCCTGCTCTCTGACACCACATGTAATAACTAACATGAAGTTTAACGCTTGTTAATGGGGAAACTTCATTTAAACTCTCCCAGATATTTGAGGGTTTGCTGAAGATGTGAGTACATGTTCCTTACAAAAAGATACTGTATGGATTTAAGTTGAGAAATTCATTTTCAGATTTTTATTATGCTTAAAATCATGAATTTATAAAGTTATTTGCTTCTTCTAGAGTTGTAGGGCAGTAGACACCCACGATGGGGGTTCCTCTAACAACCCCACAGGCCCAACCTCAGCTGTGACTCTGGAAGAGGCCCAGGAAGGCTGGGATCAGTATCAGAAGCACTGAGATTGGTATCTTAAGCACTGAGATGTTGATTTGAAAACTGCTGCTTAACACCTTGACCCAGTGGTGCCCAACCTTATTATACGGGTGGGCCACAGGAACTTAAGCACGACCCTTGGGTGGGCCAAACAGATTTGACAGATTTTAATCAGATTTCAAGGCATCTGTATTGATTTATATTTGAAGTTCTGCTTGTTTCGTATGTATTTAGCTAGGTTGTTTCTATGTAAAGTATTGTCTGTTTACACACTCGTGTAAACTAAAATGATGTAAACATGATGACAAAACGCTAATGTATTGGCCATTAGTATATTGTGTTGAAGCAGGGTGTGGGCCTTATGAAATGCTCTGGTGGCCTGTAGGTTGGGGTCCCCTGTCCTAACCCAATGAAATGGCATGAAAATAGTTAGAGTAGGTTTATTTGTATATTTGTAATACACAGGAGAGCACAACAGTGGCTTTTTTCTTAATGGATCACTGAGGACAATCTGAAATTGCTCTCAGTCCTTTTCAGCAACAGTGTTTGCATTTGCACGAAAGATGAAAACATACCACCCCTTTCTAGAGGTGGTGCAATGCAGCCCAGACTGCGGTAGGACACAGCTAGGAAATGTATGTTTAGAAGAGCCAGTGACTAACTGAACATAAGCACATGGCTTACATTGAATCACCTAGTCCTATATTCTCTGCAGATACTGTATCTGGTAGGGCTTTTATCCTGCTCCAAGGGTCTTGGCTTCTCATCAGTTAGGCTGAGAAAGCAGAGGTATACCTAAAAAGTAGTGTAGATGGTTATTTTACTATTTTAGATAATTATGAACAGCTCCTCATTGAAATTTGAGATCTGTATATTGTAAATTGTAACCACCAACTCCTCTAATGCTCACATAGAAGTAATCAGACTAGTGAGATCATCTTGTAAGTGAAACGTAAAACCATACATACACTATACCAGACCAAAATTCCACTGCAGTGGGACCTTATCATTTCAGAGAATCCTGTGCTGAAGGAAGGAAAGTTATGACTCTCCCACTACAAAGCACCTGCCTCTGAAAAGGGAAAAATGTCTAGCAGACCAAGGGATAAAGAATAACCTCTTAAATGTTTGGGATCCTGGTGTAACTACATTGAAGTCTGTGGAGTTGCACCAGGTCTGAACTTGGCCCAGCTTTATTGCCTGTACTGGAGTTGTACCTACTGAGGTAGGAATTTGGCCCACTGTGTAAACTTCGCTGGTGAAGGGACTTTACCCAACAGTGAGTCGTCTTGGCAATGTGAAAACCTCTCCCTGGACATAACTTGGACTGTACCTGTGGTTACAAGTCTGAGGCTCCAAACTTCACTTCAGATGAAAGACCAGGGAAATTGACCTAATACATATGCACCTATGTCAGTCCAGGCGTAGCTAGATCAAAAACTATTGCAAAACAGTAAAACAAATTTTTGGAAACACTTGATACCTGATTCTGATCTCTTTGCTGTGGTGTCAATCTGGAGTAACGTCACTGAAGCCAGACTAACATCTGGGTAAAGCTGGAGTGAGACCCAAATCAGGCCCTTACAGTTCAAGTTATGGCCTCAATTGACAAATTATGATTTGAGTATCATTCCGATAAAGAAAATTAATTAAAATAACCATTGGATTAACTAGTTTTTAACATTGGTGTCCTCCTAATTAATGATTCAGTCTGAGAGTGCATTTGAAAATAAAATAGCCAAACTACTGGGGTAAGATCCTTCTGCCTTAATTTTTTGACAAATGCGTGTTCTCATAAAGGTTGAGGTTTTCTCACTTGAGCTGTCTGGGAAAGGGGAAAGTGGGTCATGTAAGCACCTAGATTCTGCCTCCTACCTTCTCTAGGGTTGTGAAAATAAGCCTGACCTTCAAAGTGTGCCCCCGGAAGAGCAGACTGATGAGAACTGCCGAAGCAAGTCCTGCACTTTGAAGCTCCTTTTCTAGAGGCCTGATCCTGTGAGGCCCTGAATGCCTCCTGGGAGATGCAACTGACTTCACTGGGAACTGAAGGTGCTCAGCATTTCACAGTGCCAGACCTTGATATTTCTGCTACACTGTGTTTGAGTCTCGAAATGACAAATGAGTCACTTGCGTGCCCCAGGAGGGCCAGTAGAGCAATCCTTGCGTTCACCAGTGGTATTCAGGCACAATAGCATGTGGCAGCTGTTGCAGTGGGTCCAAGCAGAGGGGCACTTGACTGTTTTCAAGCCATTGAGTCCCTAATTCTGATTGCATCAGCATCCTTAGAAGTATCTAAACTTGGTCCCGTTGACTAGAGGGCATAAAACTAGCCAGGCTAAACAGTGGCTTCCTGTCTGTGCTCAGAAGTGCCTTGTTGGAGCCCTAGTCTCTCTTGCATTGTGGTTGCTCGTGGACCCTGGAGCAGGGACTGGCTACGCGCAGGCATAGCCCTGTGGCTGGTATCGATGCAACCTCTGCAGCCAGAAGAAGAATGGCTCCATTGTGAGGCCTTCAGTACCCCTCCCTCTGGCGTGGAGCAAGGAGTAGCTAGGAATCCACCCGTATGGCACCTTATCACAACACACGCAAAACTGGAAGACAAACAGAAGCATTCCCATTAGGCACAGCCTTCGCTCCCAGAGTGCTCTGACTCTTCCCAAGTGTTTTTTAAACACGGCCCCTTATCTGATGCTGTGACTACACCTGGCATTACTTCCATGTCCCCATTTTTTGTTTGCACATTTGCTGGCACCACTAACGGGTTGGAGCGAGCGAACGCACCAAGCAAGAAGCTGCCTGGCGAAATGGACTGTAGCTCATCTGTAGCTGTGGTGTGCAGGACCGGAGACTGCTGCGAAGCTGTTCTGTTCTGGCAATTGAATTCTGATCAAGAGAACATTCAATTGGCAGATGTATCACAAATGTACATAGTAATGTAAGAAGAAAAGGAGGACTTGCGGCACCTTAGAGACTAACCAATTTATTTGAGCATGAGCTTTCGTGAGCTACAGCTCACTTCATCGGATGCATTCAGTGGAAATGCATCCGATGAAGTGAGCTGTAGCTCACGAAAGCTTATGCTCAAATAAATTGGTTAGTCTCTAAGGTGCCACAAGTCCTCCTTTTCTTTTTGCGAATACAGACTAACACGGCTGTTACTCTGAAACCTGTCATAGTAATGTAATGTACAGAAGTAATTGTAGTGTGGTTTTTTATTGTTGTTGAAGTCCTGAATATATTTTAAAGAGAATTAGCTCCGTCCCCACCTGAATACTGTGGGGACAGAACTCTTCTCTATTGATCAAATCTTTGGTTGGGAAGAAAATAATCTACCAGCTCTTTTAAAATATGACATGAAGTCTTGATGTCCAGGAGTTTTAGAATATTTATTTTTTACTGATCACTGTAGTGAAACGTATTGTTTCCCCCCTGCATTTGCTTTATCTGGGGAAAGGGCACAGGAATGGAAAATTGTACTTGAAATTGAAGTTCAATCTCTGGAAATAAAATGTTGGGGAAACATCCAATGCTGTGCTTTGTTTGTAAATCTGTTTGCTCCTGAAAAGCAAAGAAGCTGGAGACTGAAAGCATGTGAGGAAAATCTTCCACAATTCTTGCCTTCAAACACAGGCATTCTGTGGAATACAACTCTGCTCACTGTAGCTTGACAAAAGTGCGTTCCCTGCTTGGCTGGGTGTTGGCAGAATGGCTTGCTTATTAGTATGCAAAGAGGTACAGCAAACATTCCCATGGGAGATTGGAATTCCCACCGCTGTCACATGATACCACAACTAAAACCAGACCAGTGAGGACAAGAGAACACTTTCCAGAAGGTACCAGTCAGGAGATAGAGCAAAGGATAGCATAGTAGAACTAAAAGAAAAGGAGTACTTGTGGCACCTTAGAGACTAACCAATTTATTTGAGCATGAGCTTTCGTGAGCTACAGCTCACTAGCTCTGCTGCTGACTTGCATTGTGATCTTGGTGAAGTCTCTTGGACCAAAAGGATTGCCCCTAAGTCCGTATTTCTTTATGGATCCAAGTTTGGAAATGGTATTAACACACCTACCCCTACTTTCCCTGTGTGTTCAAAAAACAAACAAAGCAAATCCCTCCTTTTTGTAAATGTGCTTTGAAAGGCCAGTATTTATTATGCATCATGCAGTTTTGATCCGGTCAGTATTTTAATAGCACACAATCTCCGCCTTATGGCAGGAGCCTGGTCTTGTTTATCACTGCACTTACAGCAGAAAGAAGGCTGCCTTGAAAAGCTGACCCCAGCCATAATAAACCCATTGCTTCTACCAAGGAGCAGCAACGTGACTTAACACACCGGTCATAGGTTATAAAGCCAGAAGGGTCCACTGTGATCACCCAGCATGTTCTGTATAACGCCGATCATAGGACATCCCTGAATTAACCTGTGTTAGAACTAGAGCAGAGCTCATAAAAACATGCAATCTTGAATTAAAAATTGCTAGTGATGTAGAACAGAGGAGTCGTCAGTCTAGCAGACAAAAGTATCACCAGATCCAAGGGGGAAGCTGAAGCTAGACACATTTAGACTGGAATAATGCACAATTTATTTAACAGTGAGGGTAAACCTGTCACAAGGAGAGCTTGCTTCTCGCACTCCCAGAAAGCATTAGATCACATATGGTACGATCTGACTTGGCCTCACCTCTGGGAGAAGTAAATGACTTTGTCAAGGAGGAAATCTGCTTTGCCCTGCAGGCGTGCTATCAGCTGGATAAAACTTCCTGCAATGGCTAAATTCATCCCTAATACTAAAGGCTGAGAAGCATTGCCAGCAATAACTTAGCCCATTTTGGTTAAGAACATCACCATCTCCGTAGCTGGAGGTCATTCATATAGCCAATCAGATCCCCCCCCCCCCCAAAAAAAAAAAAAAAAAAGACTTGTGGGCTTTACGATAAAAGTGTGAAACTTGGCAGAGTCACAGGGCATGACCTAATAACGATTTTCAGAGATGGGGCCATTGCCAACTCATGCTGTGTTGGCTGTGGCAGCCATTTTAACAACATTCCCATAATTGGCAAAGAACATTGCTTTACAGTTGGACACACAAGGGCTGTATTCTTAGTTTTCCTTCAACATGACCTTAACATCAGCGTAAGGACACATCTTTGTACTAATTTTGATTGTCAGTGTGGTCTTGGCAGAATTTAATCACATTTCTCTTTTTCTTTCAGAGGGTACTTTGGTTATGTGAAAGCAGCTTGGTGATGGGGTGGTACTGACTGCACACAGTAGAGAAAGATATTAGATTATTATTGGCTATTACTAATGCTTCAAATGTATCTTTTAGACAAGCTTATTCAAGAGCAGGTCCATCAACAGAGAGCCATTCCTCTATTGACTGGGGCAAGTGTGTACTTTGTCAGGAAGATACAGGTGCAGAGTTGACTGATCCAGCAGACTCAGAAAGAGAGCATGTTGGATGTGGCTATCAAACTCTACTAGAAAATATCAGATGTTCCTATAAGCTGAAGGCACGTCCCATATCCACAGACATACGTATATTAGATGATGGTGTGATTCGAGCAGTGGGGGAGGGGAGAGTAGCTCCCTTTGATGGACAGCCAGCCAACCAGTTAGCTGTAAAATCCTCTTGGTCTGTTCTCTGCTTGCTTTACCTATAAAGGGTTAAGAAGTCCATAGGTAAAAGAAAAGGATTGGGCACCTGACCAAAAGAGCCAATGGAAATGTAGAACTTTTTAAAATTGGAAAGAAGCTTTCCCTTTGTCTGTCGTTCTCTGGGCTGCAGTGCTGTGTAAGGCTTGAACCAGGTACGAAAATTCATCTTCCAAATCTAGAGGAAATGATTTGGATAGGGAATGTTTAGTTAGACACAATCAGGTTTATTTTTTATTTTGGCTAATGGATCTCCTCTGTGCTAATCCCAGATGCTTTTATTTGCTTGTAACTTTTAAGATGAACCCTTAAGAAAGCTAGTTTGGGTGCTTGGTTTTTGGAATTGCTCTTTTAAAATCTAGCAAAAGCCTAAGTTCCAGATGTATTTTCTTTCTTTGTGTTTTTAATAAAATTTACCTTTTTTAAGAACAGGATTGGATTTTTGATGTCCTAAGAGGTTTGTGCATATGCTGTTTGATTAGCTGGTGGCAACAGCTACTTTCCTTTGTTTTCTCTCTCAGCTCTTCCCGGGGAGGGGGGTGGGTGTGTGTGTGAGAGAGAGAGCGCGCGCGAGCGTGCGCACAGGGAGGAATTCCCAAGTGCTCTTTCCTGGATCCAAGGGGGTTTTTTACATTTGGGTGGTGGCAGCGTTTACCAAGCCAAGGTCAGAGAAAGCTGTAACCTTGGGAGTGTAATAAAAATTAATACTTGCCACTCCAGGCTTCTATTAATTTTTATTACACTCCCAAGGTTACAGCTTTTATCTGACCTTGGCTTGGTAAACACATGAAGCTTCTACTCTGGGCATAGATCCTCAAGTCCACAGGCATGCAGTTCCGCTGACAGATCAGTGCTTGAAAAAGTAAGGCTTTGTCTACACTGGCAAGTGAAAGACAAAACTTTTCTTGTTCAGAGATGTTAAAAACACACACACCAAAAGACAAAAGTTTTGTCTACATTAAGTGCTGATGTGAACAGTGCTTTGTTGGCAGGAGTGTTCAACTAGAATTCTTTGAGGGGGTCAACAAGCATGTGGACAAGGGGGATCCAGTGGACATAGTGTACTTAGATTTTCAGAAAGCCTTTGACAAGGTCCCTCACCAAAGGGTATTAAGCAAAGTAAGCTGTCATGGGATAAGAGGAACTGGTTAAAAGATAGGAAACAAAGGGTAGGAATAAATGGTCAGTTTTCAGAATGGAGAGAGGTAAATAGTGGTGTCCCCCTCGGGTCTGTATTGGGACCAGTCCTATTCAACATATTCATAAATGATCCGGAAAAAGGGGTAAACAGTGAGGTGGCAAAATTTGCAGATGACATAAAACTAGTAAAGATAGTTAAGTCCCAGGCAGACTGCGAAGAGCTACAAAAGGATTTCACAAAACTGGGTGACTGGGCAACAAAACGGCAGATGAAATTCAATGTTGATAAATACAGAGTAATGCACACTGGAAAACATAATCCCAACTATACGTATAAAATGATGGGGTCTAAATTAGCTGTTACCACTCAAGAAAGAGATCTTGGAGTCAGTGTGGAGAGTTCTCTGAAAACATCCACTCAATGTGCAGCAGCAGCCAAAAAAGTGAACAGACTGTTGGGAATCATTAAGAAAGGAATAATAAGACAGAAAATATATTGCCCCTATATACACCCCTGGTATGCCCACACCTGGAATACTGTGGGCAGATGTGGTCGCCCCATCACAAAAAAGATACATTGGGGTGGGAAAAGTTTCAGAAAAGGGCAACAAAAATTATTAGGGACATGGAACGGCTTCTGTCTGAGGAGAGATTAATAAGACTGGGACTTTTCAGCTTGGAAAAAAGACAACTAAGGTGGGATATGATAGAGGTCTATAAAATCATGACATGGAGAAAGGAAATAAGGAAGTGTTCTTTACTTCATCTCATAGCACAAGAACTAGGGGTCACCAAATGAAATTAATAGGCAGCAGGTTTAAAACAAACCAAGTATTTTTTCCACACAACGCACAGTCAACCTGTGGAACTCTTTGCCACATGATGTTGTGAAGGCCAAGACTATAATAGGGTTCAAAAAAGAACGAGATAAATTCATGGAGGATAGGTCTATCAATGGCTATTAGCCAGGATGGGCAGGGAAGGTGTCTCTATCCTCTGTTTGCCAGAAGCTAGGAATGAGCGACAGGGGATGGATCACTTGATGATTACCTGTTCTGTTCATTCCCTCTGGGGCACTTGGCATTGGCCACTGTCAGAAGACAGGATACTAGGCTAGATGGACGTTTGGTCTGACCCAGTAGGGGCATTCTTATGTTCTTAACTGATGCAGCATGCCCAGAGGTGCCAGGGCTATGAATTGCCAAGCCTAGAGGTGCTGGGGCTAAGCTCTGGCAAGCCATGGCACAAATTAAGCAGTTTGTACCACAACAAAGCTCAAGAAATGCCTTTCCCAGTCTATGGTGGTCTGACATTTTATGCACAGACATGAAAAAAGTGAACCAGTAGAAATTTCTTTAAACATGGATTGTCCATCTCCTACGACAGAGCACTGCTATCTCTACCTGCATGGCAAACATGCATGCCAACACTTCAAGAATGAGAATGCAGTCTGTCTCTAAAGCTTCGTGCTGGTCTGTTCACTGCTGTGACCATAAACAACATAGACCACATTCCCAGCTCCACCATGGCAACAGACTCCTTCCATGGAACTGGGATACACTTTTTCAGTATCCCAGTACTCATGTGGGGGGAGTTGTCCGTGAAATTCCCACCCTGGGCTGTGAGATAGCAACATCAGTGAAGACGACTATATCATCACTTCCTGATGATATAGTCGTCACAATTGTCCTTTCATTGATCTTGCCGAAAACCAGTGCTCCCATCCCTGCTGCACATGCTGATGGCCAGCTCATTACACAAGCCTTGTAAGAAGAATGCAAATGGCTTGAACAAGTAAAGCAAGCAGCAAGTCTGGATACCTTCAATGGAGATCAAGACATTTCTGGGGCAGCTTAGCAAGCCAGCAAACAGCCAGTGCAAGACTTCACCCCAGCCTGCACTGGGCTTCTTCCCTTCCTGAGCCTGTGGCAATGATTCGTCCAGCCATGGATGTGATAAGGAACATTGTACATCACCACGCCAAGTTCCAGTGATCCCTGTGAATCAGCCCCTTTTCCCCATAACCAAACCGATACAGTGGACCTGGCCTGCAGGGGATGGAGAGGACAAATCTGTCATTATGGTGGGTGGTCTGCATCTGGAAATGGCAAGTCATAAAGGTGATTGGAGATTGGCTAAAAGAGAGTGGATGGACTGAACCCCTTGTTCAGGCCAAAGTGGCTTCTCTAGAAAAGGATGAATCCTTCCTGAAAGTGTCTCATGTCACAGGTATTAGGCATGGTCACCAAGTAACTGGCGCGGTGGCAGCAGTGCTCCTGGACCTTCAATTCTTCGGCAGCAGCTCGGCTCTCCCCGCTCCGTCTTGGGCCGCATGCCGGCAGGTCAGCTCTCCCCGCTCCGTCTTCAGCGGCACGCCGGCAGGTCAGCTCTCCCCGCTCCGTCTTCAGCGGCACGCCGGCAGGTCAGCTCTCCCCGCTTTGACTTGGGCCGCACGCCGGCGGGTCAGCTCTCCCCGCTTTGACTTGGGCCGCACGCCGGCGGGTCAGCTCTCCCCGCTCCGTCTTGGGCCGCACGCCGGCGGGTCAGCTCTCCCCGCTTCGACTTGGGCCGCACGCCGGCGGGTCAGCTCTCCCCGCTCCGTCTTGGGCCGCACGCCGGCGGGTCAGCTCTCCCCGCTCCGTCTTGGGCCGCACGCCGGCGGGTCAGCTCTCCCCGCTCCGTCTTGGGCCGCACGCCGGCGGGTCAGCTCTCCCCGCTCCGTCTTGGGCCGCACGCCGGCGGGTCAGCTCTCCCCGCTCCGTCTTGGGCCGCACGCCGGCGGGTCAGCTCTCCCCGCTCCGTCTTGGGCCGCACGCCGGCGGGGCAGCTCTCCCCGCTCCGTCTTGGGCCGCACGCCGGCGGGGCAGCTCTCCCCGCTCCGTCTTGGGCCGCACGCCGGCGGGGCAGCTCTCCCCGCTCCGTCTTGGGCCGCACGCCGGCGGGGCAGCTCTCCCCGCTCCGTCTTGGGCCGCACGCCGGCGGGGCAGCTCTCCCCGCTCCGTCTTGGGCCGCACGCCGGCGGGGCAGCTCTCCCCGCTCCGTCTTGGGCCGCACGCCGGCGGGGCAGCTCTCCCCGCTCCGTCTTGGGCCGCACGCCGGCGGGGCAGCTCTCCCCGCTCCGTCTTGGGCCGCACGCCGGCGGGGCAGCTCTCCCCGCTCCGTCTTGGGCCGCACGCCGGCGGGTCAGCTCTCCCCGCTCCGTCTTGGGCCGCACGCCGGCGGGTCAGCGCTCCCCGCTCCGTCTTGGGCCGCACGCCGGCGGGTCAGCTCTCCCCGCTCCGTCTTGGACCGCACGCCGGCGGGTCAGCTCTCCCCGCTCCGTCTTGGGCCGCACGTCGGCGGGTCAGCGCTCCCCGCTCCGTCTTGGGCCGCACGCCGGCGGGTCAGCTCTCCCCGCTCCGTCTTGGACCGCACGCCGGCGGGTCAGCTCTCCCCGCTCCGTCTTGGACCGCACGCCGGCGGGTCAGCTCTCCCCGCTCCGTCTTGGACCGCACGCCGGCGGGTCAGCTCTCCCCGCTTCGACTTGGGCCGCACGCCGGCGGGGCAGCTCTCCCCGCTCCGTCTTGGGCCGCACGCCGGCGGGGCAGCTCTCCCCGCTCCGTCTTGGGCCGCACGCCGGCGGGGCAGCTCTCCCCGCTCCGTCTTGGGCCGCACGCCGGCGGGGCAGCTCTCCCCGCTCCGTCTTGGGCCGCACGCCGGCGGGTCAGCGCTCCCCGCTCCGTCTTGGGCCGCACGCCGGCGGGTCAGCGCTCCCCGCTCCGTCTTGGGCCGCACGTCGGCGGGTCAGCGCTCCCCGCTCCGTCTTGGGCCGCACGCCGGCGGGTCAGCCCTCCCTGCTCCGTCTTGGGCCGCACGCCGGCGGCAGCTCGGCTCTCCCGCTCCGTCCTCGGCGGCACGCTGGCAGCAGCTCTTTTTTTTTTTCTTTTTGCTTCTGCAGAGCTGGCCCTGGGGGTGCGCGATTCAAAAGGTTTGGAGACCCTTGATTTAGATCATGGCAAAGAGAGAACACTTATGAAGTTTGCAGACAATATCAAGCAGGGAGGGGTTGCAAGTGCTTTGGAGGATAGGATTAAAATTCAAAATGATCTGGACAAACTGGAGAAATGGTCTGAAGTAAGTAGGATGAAATTCAATAAGGACAAATGCAAAGTAGTACTTTGGAAGGGACAATCAGTTGCACACATAGACAATGGGAAATGACGGCCTAGGAAGGAGTACAGAGGAAAGGGCTCTGGGGTAATAGTGGTTCACAACCTAAATATGAGTCAACAATGTAACACCGTTGGGAAAAAAAAGCGATCATTATTCTGGGATGTATTAGAAGGAATGTTGTAAGCAAGACATGAGAAGTAATTCTTCTGCTCTACTCCACACTGGCCTCACCTAGAGTGTTGTGTACAGTTCTGGGTGTCACATTTCAGGAAGGATGTGGACAAATTGGAGAAAGTCCAGAGAAGAGCAACAAAAACGATTAAAGATCTAGAAAACATGAGCTATGAGGGAAGATTGAAAAAAATTGGGTTTGTTTAGTCTGGAGAAGAGAAGACAGGATGTTTCAGATGCTGAAGACTGTGAAAGACCTTTTTGTGTCTTAATTAGCATTAGGCTGCATGTTTAGGTAAACTGCCTTTTCAGTCTTTCTGAGACACACCAATGTCCTGTTACGCACAGATCAATCTGAACTATCCTTATCAGCAGAGAGAAGTATAATTTGCTGTTCATGAACAGAAAATTGTAAACTTCATGTTATTTTTCCATATAATTAATATGTTAGTAAATACTCCCTGGTGATCCACTACGGAGCATGTTAATTCTTATTATAGCTGTACAATCTCAAGCCATCACAATTAATTGCTTTAGTTTTGAATACACCTAAGAAAATAGGAATATAAATATATAAACCCTGCCTGGTCACAGTTTAATACCATAACTAATCAATAACAGAAAAACATCAGTAGGAAAAAAGCGTTTGTAATTTAAAATGGCTGCCACAGCCAACATGGCATGAGCTGAGGATGACCAAGGACCTTAGAAATCAATTTGCCATTGAAAAATATGGAATTTGCATTTTTACTGAGAATCTTTAGTTTTTACATTTTGTGGGGGGGAAAAAACATATGAATTTTGAACTAAATTTTACTGAAAGTACTAGTGTCCCTTAGTCCAGTGGCTCTCAACCTTTCCAAACTGCTGTACCCCTGTCAGGAGTCTGATTTGTCTTGAGTACCCCAAGTTTCATCTCACTTAAAAACTACTTGGTTGCAAAATCAGACGTAGAAATACAAAAGTGGCACAGCACACTAGGACCGAAACATTGCTTATTTTCTCATTTTTACCACATAATTATCAAATAACTCAATTGGAATATAAATATTGTGCTTACATTTCAGTGTATAGTACAGTATTTAGAGCAGTATAAACAAGTCATTGTATGAAATTTGAGTTTGTAGATGACACTAGTGCTTTTTATGTAGCCTATTGTAAAACTAGGCAAATATCTAGATGAGTTGATGTACCCCCTAAAAGATATCTGCGTACCCCCAGAGATACGTGTACCCCCGGTTGAGAACCACTGACTTATTCAATGTGCACAGCCTCCCCCTCTTGTAGTTGATTTTTGAATGCACTTTAAATTTACAGTGGAAACTTGTTTATCTGATCTAATTGGGACTGGGCGCAGATTGGATAATCAAAAATTGGGATAATCAGGAGGATTGGCAAAGAGCTTTCTGTTCCTTATTTTAAGAGGCCGGGTGGACTCAGGTGGTCAGCCCTGGACAGCGGGGTCTCGGCTAGTCAGCCCCGGGGAGACTGATGATTTGGTTAATATGGAGAGCTGGATAGCGGAGGCTTGGATAAGTGGGGTTCTACTGTATATCAATAAAACTTTGTGTTTAAGTGATCCTTGAACATATTGTGGCTAGGGAAATGAAAGTTCAGCTTTTTAATTTAATAGCAGAAAAATGCAGATTTTTAAGTTTTTTTATCAGAGAATTTTAGTTTTTTATCACGGATAACTAGGATCCCTGGTGATGATCCCTTTGCTGAAAATCTTTATTAGGGCATGCCCTAAGACTCTAGCAAATCTCATGCTTTTATCATAATATCTGCAATTGTTTCACCAATCTGATCAGTTAATAATCATCTGATCATAACAACGGGGACTTCCCGGCAGGAAAGCTGCACAAAGGGCTATGATCTCCCTCACCTCCCAGTTATTAGCCTCTTCAGACACAAGCCTCCAAAGCTGCAAAACGACTCGCAGATGAACATATCACTTCCCTTCACTGCTCACATCATCGGCATATCCCTGTATTTCAGCATGGCCTTCCCAGCAGTGGGATTTCCTAATTTGTATGTTCTTGCTGGTTCCTTTGGATCAGTGTTCCCGTAGAACAGACAATAACGTTTCTTTCATAATAAAGCAGCACAGAGCAGCCTCATTTTCTGCCCATGCTGTTGAGCTCCCACAAGACTATCCACCCACAGCAGATACACTGTGGTGGGGAATTTGAAAGGTTTTATCGCCATGGGCTGGGGGGGTTCCCATTCGTAAGAGCAGGAGTTGGCAGTAAGTGACACAAGTTTCCTGGAAAACATTTACAGCTCTTCGTGCTCCCATAGATTCTGTTTAAGGAGGTTATTTTGCTTTGTTTCACCCTATTTTTCATTCTCTCTTCCTCTTTGAAGTATCTTTTGCTCAAGAGGCCTAGTCAGTTTGGAATTTTGTATGGTAGCATGTGATTTTTATCCACCCTGATTCCAATATTTTTAAATTGGATTTTTTTGATAAAATGTTTTTTGAGGGGGAAAAAAAAACCTATCTAAAGATAGTTTTAATTAAGATAAATAGCTCAAAGATATCTCATCAGAGAATAGGGATTATAAATTCTAATTCTATAGTATGAAAATATATTAATGTTTAAGAAAAGTTTTGTAAATGAGTTCCAATAGTTCATGGATTAGGGACCCAATCTTATACGGTTCCAGGGGCTTCTGTATAGATTATTTAGGTTAATTTTTCTATCTACCCACTGGGACTTAGTGATCAGTCTAGAAGATACCATCAGAGATGCTTAGTTTTGCAGTTCTCAAACTGTGGATGTGTCTCCAAAGATAACATGCTTGTTATCAGTAAAAATGTTTTTAAGTAAATAATATAGAGGTGAGAAATAACAAACCTCAACCCTATTGTCCCTCTGCAAATTTGTGTACACAGAGTCAATCCCTTACCTTGCTCTAAAAGTGCAGTCAATTTAATTTTGTTTTTAAAAAAATATTCCATCTAACTATTTTAGTTGAAAACAATTTTAACAAAAACAAACCTGATTTTAAAAAACTTGAATGTTTAAATTCATAAATTTATAAATTCATAAATTCAAAAATTCATATGCTTGTTTTATTTAAATATGATATGTTTGCTGTTGAAGAAAAAATCCAGAATACATAATGTTGTTTTAGTTAAATAAAACAATTTAAATGTCTCTCTGGTGATGTTCTCCTCCTAAAATAGCATGGCAAGAAAATCCTCCAAATATTAATGATTAACCTGTTGAATTGGAGATCGTTCACCTCCCAATGACTTCATAATTATCTGCTTCAATTACCTTTGGTAAATGAAATAGCCAAACAATCATTCATTTTCTGATATAGCTGTAAAACTCATCTGAAAAGTTTTCAATATAAATCACTTAAAAAAATCTATAGTGCGTACCTTCTAAAAATGAAACCGACATCTCTATCTCGGAGTTGTGAAGAATATGTATTAAGGTTATGACAACCAACAAGAATGCACTTTTATGTAGAAATCCATGATTAAATCGAGTCTTCCAGACTAGTGATTTAGATTGATTTAAATCCATTTGATTTAAATCAAATCCCGCCTGTGTGGAATGCAGGCATTTATGCACCTAACAGAGGGAGATTCATTCCACAAGTGCCTATGCTCCTAGCAATAAGGTTCTTCAAACTCACTGATGCTGTAAAGACGGACATTTACACCAACAGAGCAAAGGCCAAACAAGCATTTGTGTTAACTGCACAGACACCAAGCTGTTTCCTCAACTATAGCCCCTGTCTAGATTAATCAAACCTGCCTACTAGAGTCAAGTTTATGAAAGCCCAGAACCCCAATCGGTCCAAAAAGCGGTCAGTTAATAACCAACTCCCTCTACACCTGTCCATCCCTTTCTATTTTGTAATGACTGGGAAGGGATGGCCTCTCCATCTCTTCATGTTTTCAAATCAAAACGGGATGCCTTTCTAGAAGATCTGCTTTAGTCAAACAAAAGTTGTTGGGCTCAGTACAGAAGTAACTGGGATGAAATTCTCTCACCTGTGTTAAGCAGGAGGTCAAACTACATGACCCAACGGTCCCTTCTGCCCTTGAAATCTAAGAATCTATAACGAGAACCCACATAGACAAGGACTAATCAGCTATAGGACAATCTAGCCAGCCATTTTACAGTCAGCAGTGCTGAAGACGTTAGTTCACGATGGATTGATTTAAATAACCAATTTTAATTAGGATTTAAATCAGCAAGCAGGAAACCTTGATTTAAATAATCAATGTTAATCATGTTTTGCATTTGTACATTTTAGTTACTTGCCTAAAGAAAGATTTAGTCTCATTGGTCAGTAACCATTAAAACATGTGGATTTGCAACTAAATATAACCTTTACACTAAACTCGGTGCTTCTTTTTGCTAACCAGGAAGATACATTATCTATACACATTTAAACAATTATGTAGCTTAACTTACATTTATTCATAGTTTTAATTTTTACCTTTTTATTATGGTAGAAAATGGCAAATGATGTATTTCTTATTTACTAGATGCTGGGGTTTTTTTACTTGTGATTTGTCAAACGCTATTTCTATGGAAATTCAAATAAAACTGCACAAAAACAGCATTTAAAAAATTATTACTTAAATTGACCTTAACAGTGCTGGGTACATAAGGAAAAAAAAAATCAGAATGTTTTGCATTTAAAACTGATTTATTAAATGAAGGAAGCGTTATCTAAAGTTAGTGAATTGAACTGATTGTTCCTGGCCACCACATTCTTCAAGATTTTAGAACTAGTAGATTTCATCCTCTCACACCTAATTTGTATTCATAGATTGAAAGAGGAAAATAAGCTTTCCTGCTTTGTCAACTCCCAATCGGTTTCTTAATTTTGCATGAACTAGCCCTTGAAGTGAACTAGCTAAATACACAAAAATGAAGAAAATATTCTCTCTGCACCTGCAGCAGGGGTGACTGCTGTCAAAAGCTGATTTAGCTCTTCAACAAACTCTGGTTCCAGGGACTTAGCCAGAGACTTCCCCCAGTTCAGTGGTTTGACTTCCTTTAAAACTTGACAGAAAACATACTGCTTTTTATTGTTTGTATTTAATTTAATTGATTTTAAGGTACTATATGTTCAGGTCTTGATATAGATTTTCAAGTTTCAAATGTAAGTAAATTTATTTTTAAAAAATAAACCTGTATTTAATTTAAATCAAAAATTGGATTTTTTATTTAAATCTGATTTTTTACAATATCTTTAATCATTAATTTTTATCCATCCTGCATGAGTCAGAGACACGGGGACACTCTTCTTTCACAAATCCTGGTCTTACAAACAGCGACACTTGTACTAAGTGACCATTCAAGCAAGTGCCGAAGAGAGGAGTCGTCTAATAAAGGTGACTGAAGTTGAGCTGGGAAGGTGAGGGCAATTCAGTCAGAGATTCAAGCAGATGCATGTTTTAAAACACATTTGTACTTTGGCTGCAAAAAATTCACTTGAATTTTTTTCAGCCAAAGTGAACGTTTTCAGAAACGCTCAGGAAGAAAACGAGATACTGCCAGGCAGCCACAACTCCCTTTTCAGCTGTTTCACCATCACCACTTTCTCAACACACAAGGGAAGAGGCAATCAGGGAGCTCCCCCGTCACAGCTTGCTGCCGCTCATCTACCGATTCTCTACATCCCTGCTCAAGCTACCCGCGATACGAGAGAGAGGGAATGTGGTAGCCATAGGGCTGTGAGGAGTGCATCTGCGAGCTGGAGGACAGCAAGGGGTAGATTCTACTAGGGTAGAGACTCTACACGTCTGTCTGCAGCATACGAGGCTCACAAAGGTGTCACATGGCCCATTGATCGCAATGGGAAGTTCTTAGGTGAATGAGCACACATTTCCCCCCCCCGTTCCCCATGGAGATGAATACGGACTGAAACAATAGCTGAGAGGTGTCAGATCCTGTCAGCGGGTATTCTCTTCCCCAACCCTCTCCCAAGCTCAGAGCTGTGTGCTTATGGCATGCTTTCTGCAGGTCCATTCTCTGCTCCCAACCTGCTCTAAGCAGTGTGTGCCTGTGGCATGCAGGTTCTTAGCCCCCACCCAGTTACTGGTCTGTCTTGTATCCAGTAGCATTTAAAAGAAATGGGTGGTAGTCTCATTCTCCTGGCCAACAGCTCACAGCTCCAGCCATGACACGTGCTGCTTTTAGAAGACGCTTCCCTTATGCATCAGGACCAGGTAAGTGCAACAACAATTTCTATTTAAAAAAATGTTTATTTGTCAAACCAAAGTAATAAATACCTTTAAGGAGAACAGTGTTTAAAAAAAAATGAAAAATATGCCATCTTAACAAGGATGAACCAGAGAATTCTGCACTGCTGTGGGAAAACTCCAGACAATGGGTCAGAGGCAGTTACAATGAAGGGCAGGTGGAACAAGGTTCATGCCGTACAAGTGATCCTACCCCCTCTATATCTGCAAGTGTGCAGTTCTGCATGATCCTTTTATTAATTATTCCCCATGGTCAGCAGAAAGATGCCTGGGGACACTGAGCCCTGAGCACCACTCATCCATGTTGTTTCCTGCTTTAAAATGGCCCTGGCAATCCTGGGATGGCAGACAGAGGGTCTCATTCTCCAGAGGGCTGCATCTGCTTGCAGAAGGCATCGAACTGCTGCTGTTCAAGCTCTGTCATCACTCTGTTCAGGGCGTAGATCTGTGCAGAGAAAAGGGAGGTGTGAGAACAACACACTTGCCAAAGGGGGCTGTAGTTTTCGTGCTGGGAGACTGGGGTCCTACTCTGCTGTTGGGAATTGTCTCTCTAAAGTGTTAAAGAAACTGTATCCATGCCAACAGGCACCTCAACTTCTAACTGCAAAGAGACCGTATCACTCTAAAAGTCACACTTGTCTCAAATAGTTTTACCTGCTACTACAAGTAATCCCCAAAGATTCCCACAGCTGAGAGGAGGAAAAATGATTTGCTGTTTTTTCAGTCTGCTTCCTGCACACTTATCAGTACTGCAGTCTAGTCAGTTTGTCGGGGTACGCAGCCAGTCCTGCCTGTTCAGTCAGGAACTGTCCTGTTTGTGGGTCTCTGTATGGCAGAGGAGAAAGAAATACATGTTGAAATGTAAAGTGAGCCCCCATGGTCTGGGTGATTTGGGGCAGGGCTTGCCCCCAAAGCCACATTTAACTCATTCCTGAAGGTGGCAGCATCAGTGGAGCACACAGGAAAGAGGAGCGGATCCCAGAGCTGCTGTGGCCCCTGACATGTTTACCCTCCGCTGTAAGTGGGCTCGGGCTCCAAGGATGAGTGGGTTCTCTGCAGATGAATGCTGAAGGCACTTTCAGGCTGACTGTAACTTCCCCTCTGCTGCCCTTCTGTGTTGATTTTCAAGGGAGCACATCTCATCATCAAGCTGCCACTGGGGTTCTCCCAGACCACTTGATGTTAAAGCTACTGCATCCAATGACCCACTGCCCTCGCCAAAGCTCCTAATCCGATGTCTGCTGCCAAAGCAGCACTTTGCACATGAGAGAAGGACGGGAAGTTGACTAGGTGTCATGGAGTGTGGGGGAGTCAGGGTCCTGCACCCCCACTTCCTGCGATTCATCGTGACTCTCAGTCAGCCAGTAAAACGGAAGGCTTATTGGACCACAAATAGTCCCAAACAGAGCTTGTAGGTACAACCAGGACCCCTCAGTCAAGTCCTTCTGGGGGACAGGGAGCTTAGACACTCCCTCCGTTTCCCCAGCCAGCTCCAAACTGAAACCCTCTCTAGCCATCTCTCACCGCCCTCCCCTGGTTCCTCCTCCAGCCTTTATCCAGTTTCCTGGGCAGAAGGTGTCACCTGGCCCCAACCCCCGTCCTGGGCTCTCATGTTACATGCTCAGATATCTTCCCTCAAGGAAAGTCTCCTACCCCCAATGTAGACAGTCCCAGTGAAACTCCCCTGCAACATTACCAGGTCAATACTCCCCACTCCCTGCTGTGTCACTCTAGGGCTATGAGCCCTCTGCAACAAGCAGTCACTTTACACCCAGAGAGGGCTATGGAGGGAGTGGATGACAGGCATTTTAAATGAGAATGTTTAGTTGTTGCCTCTGGCGGGCCTGGCACCTTACCGCCCCTTTGGGGCGGGGTGGAGATGAGGTGTTGGAGCCTTGCCACTCCCAAGTTCACGTGCTCGCCTCTCTGTGGGTGGCCCGATGCGGCCTAATGGCCTCCCTCCATGCAAACACCCCTTGGTCAGGATAGTGTGCCCTAACGGCTGTAGTCCATATAAATCACTCCCAGCGTCAGAGCGGTGCAGCCCAGTGGCCAGAGTCCCTTTGACCACGCCTCGCAGGTGGAGTAGTTCGGCCTACCGGCCCGAGTCCTTATAACTCGCCCCAAACATCAGGGCAGGGTGGCCCACTGGCCAGGGTCCATATAACTTGCTCCCAGCATTGAAGCAGTGCAGCCCAATGACTAGAGTCCATATAATCCCCCTCACGGATGGGATAGTGCGGCCTAGCGGCCGGAGTCCAAGTGGCTCGCCTCAAGCATCAAGGCAGTGTGGCCCAATGGCCAGTCATAGAAATCTCCCCAGCACCAGGGCAGTGTGGCCCAACATCCATATAAT
The DNA here is from genome assembly GCF_965140235.1 of Caretta caretta. NCBI lineage: Eukaryota > Metazoa > Chordata > Testudines > Cheloniidae > Caretta > Caretta caretta. The sequence goes on from NC_134223.1 coordinate 1,978,702, forward strand.
AATCACCCGTCTCAGGCAGGGTAGCACGGCCTAGCAGCCGGAGTCCACATGGTTCCTGTGCTGAGGCCCCCCGCCCCCTGGTTGGGGGGTGAAGGGGACTGTGTGTAAGTGTAAGAGGACCCAGGCCTGCCCACTCCACTGGGTCCCGACCCAGGGCCATGGCAGTGGCAAGTGCCCCTTGCCACCAGCTCGGCAGGGATCACCTCGAGCTCTTTCCGCACGGTCTCCCACATCTTTTTGAGGGCAGGCGGTGGTTCTCCCTCACTTTGTGGCCAGGGATGGTGGCGATATGATAGCTGCTCAAGGTGGTCTTCCCTGGCTGGGCTGACAAGACAGTGGGGAAGGTGGATATCAACCGTCGTACCTGTTCCTGCTGTACTGGGCCAAGCTCCTGGCCTTTGGCTGCTACCCCTGGCTCTGCTGGTTTGCCGGCCAATCGCCCCAATTCAGGTTCTGGAGGGTACGGGGTGATCATCAGGCCTTCCCAGTCTCTCCAGGCCTTGAGGAGGTTCACATGGTAGACCAGAGAGTGTCTTTCCTTTGCCTCGACACCTGAACTTTGTAGTTGACGGGCCCACCTGGAAGAGGCCTTGCCACTTTGATTAGATTCAGAGGCAGGTAACAACAAGAGGATGCGGTCCCCAGGCTCAAAACTCCTCATCTTCGCCCCCCTATTATACTGAGCCTCTTGACTACATTGGGCCTGCACCAGGTTCTCTCATGCCAAAGCTCCCAACTCTCAGAGCCACTCCCGTAGGTGGAGGATATATTGAATGGATCCTCTGACCCAGGTCTCCTGTTCTTCCCATGTTTCTCTCAGGAGATCTAAGATTCCCCGGGGTTTCCTCCCGTAGAGAAGTTTGAAGGGGTAGAACCCTGTGGAAGCCTGTGGCACCTCTCGCACAGTGAAGAAACTGGGGGAAACTTATCCCAGTGCCGAGGGTCATCTTCCACAAACTTTCGCAACATGGCTTTCAGGATGCCATTCAATCTCTCTACCAACCCACCTGTCTGAGGGTGGTAGACGGAGGTTTCGTGAGCGTGGATATTTAACAGACGGCATATCTCCACCACCAACCTAGAAGTTACGTTAGTCCCTTGGTCCGCCAGAATCTCCTGGGGCAGACCAACACGGGCAAAGATCTGGAGGAGCTTGTTGGTGATGACCGGGGCTGTGGCGGTTCATAAAAGTACCACCTCTGGGTACCTCGTTGCATAGTCAACCACAACGAGGATGTACTTGTGGCCTGAGTTGCTCTTTTCCAAGGGCCCCACCAAGTCCATACCAATCTGCTCAAAGGGCATCCCAATCACCCGCAAGGGCACAAGGGGGGCTTTTGGTACCCCTTTCAGTCTGGCCTTCTGGCACTCAGGGCAAGAGGCACAGTAATCCCACACCTCTTGATGGATGCCTGGCCAGAGGAACCTCTGGGCCACCCGTTACAGGGTTTTCTCCCTCCCTAGATGCCTGGCCCAAGGTACTGAGTGAGCCAAGTGGAGTAGAGTTCCCCTGGAACTGCCACAGGACCAACAGTTGGTGCAGGTCTTATTTCATTTGGGGCTCCTGGACCACCCAATAGAGTAAGTCGTTATGGATCTCAAAACGGGGGCCTTGCTGTTGGTGTCGGAAGAGGTGTTCCTCTTCTAGGAAGTCAGCATCTACATCCAGCTATCCTTGGCCCTCCCTTTTTGGTGCCTCAGCAGGGGCTCGGCCTCCTTTGGTTATCTCTGGATTCTCTGAGGGCCCCTCCAGGGGGGTTGTCCAGCACTGGTTGGCCTAGTAATCCATGCCTCCCGGCCCACACACCCCTTTTCCTCACAGGCTGAGTACCCCACTCCTGCAGGAACTCAGCAAAGCCCAGCCAACTGCATACCCAAATCACTGGGTAAGCGAACTTCGGGGCCACCCCCAACTAGGCATCGCCCGCCTTGCTGAGCGGCATCAAGCTGCACCCAGACAGTGGGGTAGGGTTTCACGTCCCCATGAATACACTGCAGGTGTTTGGGGCCTCTGGTGAGTTCTACCAGCCCAGCCCAGATGACTCTCTGGCTACATCCCAAGTCCACCAAGGCCACAGTAGATATCCCATCCACTTTCACTGGTACAACAATCTTAGCCAGCTCCCACTTCTGGGTGTGTTGACCGGCGGCCCAAACCTGCCCATAGTTACAATCCATTTACGGGCACTCGCTCCAGAAATGCCCTATCTGTCCACACTCGTAACACCGGTCTCGCTTTCCTTCTCTGGGTGGGGTGTTTTGGGGGGTGCTCTTCCTTCCCAACGAGTCATCTTGGCCCCGCGTGAGGTTTGCACCGTTGGGTCCCTTGCACTAAGGGTTGGTGGGGTCCCCGATGACGGGGGCATATAAACAGGGGCTCCTCCCCTCTACCTTGCACGGCCCCTGTGCCAGGGTTGGGTTCCGTTCACCCGAGTTCCCCAATTTGGAGACTGTCTTCTCCCCTCCCTCTGCTGCCATGTAATCCTCCATTGAGAGGTCGCTTCAGCAAGGCTCCTTGGGCGGTGCTGCTGCACCCACTCATTCCCCCTGAAAGGTATGGTCTGGAAGAACTACTCTAGGGCCACAGTCTCGGATACTTGAACACTCGTCCGGTGTTCTGGTTCTAGCAACCTCCAATAGAGATTGGATGTGGATTCGCTGGTGGTAAGTCTTGGGGTTGACCCCCGTTTTGGGCCAAGATGGCTGCCTTGACCGTAGAGTACTCCAGCGCCTCCTGTGGATCGAGGTTGCAATATGCGGATTGAGCTGGGCCAGTTAAGTAAGGGGCTAAGATAGAGTCCCAGTATGCGGTGGGCCATTGGACGGCAGTTGCAACCCGCTCAAAAGTCATGAGAAAGGCCTCGGGGTGGTCCCTGGGCCCCATCTTTGTTAGGTGCACTGGTGGTCCTCCAAGGCCATCCCCTGCCCCGCCTGGGGGAGGACTTGGTGCATGTCTTAGCAAAGTTGCCATCTGCTGGAATAGTCGCTCCTGGTTTGCTTGTTGGGCAGCCAGCTCCCGAATCAGCTGCTGTCCTTACTGCTGAGCCACCTGCAGTTGCTGTTCTGCTGCTTGCTCAGGGGTGGGCAAGCTTTTTGGCCCAAGGGCCACATCAGGGTTGCCCAACGGTATGGAGGGCTGGGTAGGGAAGGTGGTGTCTCCCCAAACAGCCTGGCCCCAGCCCCCATCCACCCCCCTCAGAACTCCCAACCCATCCACCCCCCCCGTTCCTTGACCCCTAACTGCCCCCCAGGGCCCCACCCGTCTGCCACAACCCCCACCCTAAACTGCCCCCTGGAACCCCACCCCCCTATCCAACTCCCCCTGACTGCCCCCCACCCCAGAACCTCCACCCCCTGTCCACCCCATATCCAACCCCGCCACTCCCCACCCCCTCACCATGCCGGACACAGCCACGTCACCGCGCTGCCCGACAGGAGCGGAGCGCTGCCTGCGCAGCGGTGCGGCTGCAGGGAAGGGGGGACAGAGGGGCTGGAGGCTAGCCTCCCCGGCTGGGAGCTCAGGAGCCGGGCCGGATGGTGCTGCGGGCCGGATGTGGGCCGTAGTTTGCCCACCTCTGTGCTAGCTGCCAGAGCAACTGTGCTTGCTGCTGCTGCTGTGCCACCTGCTGCTGTTGGTTGTCCAGCAGCCATTTCAGAAGCTTCTCTGACTCCATCTTGGGTGTCTTGGTCCTTCTTTCAGGCCCTGATCAATGCCCACATTCTCCATCTGTTGTGGCAGGCCTGGCACCTTACCACCCCTTTGGGGCGGGGGGAGCCTGGGTGTTGGAACCTTGCCACTCCCAAGTTTGCATGCTCGTCTCTCTGTGGGCGGCCCAATGAGGCCTCCATGCAATTACCCTTTAGTCAGGGCAGTGTGCCCTAATGGCTGGACTCTATATAAATTGCTCCCAGTGTCAGAGTGGTGCGGCACAGTGGCCAGAGTCCATATAACCCACCCCCCCTTGCAGGCAGGGTAGTGCAGCCTAGCAGCCGGAGTCCATGTGGCTCGCCTCAAGTGTCAGGGCTGTGTGGTCCAAAGGCAAACGTCCACATAGTCACCCCCCTCAGGCAGGGTAGAGCAGCCTAGTAGCCAGAGTTCAGACAATCACCCCTCACTGGCGGGGTAGCGCAGCCTAGCAGCCGGAGTCCAGTGCTAGGCCACCCCTCCCACCCGACCCTGAGTGGGGGCAGGAGTTGGGGGGGGACGGGGAAGGTGTAGGGGGACCTGGGCCCGCCCTCTCCACCGGGTCTCAACCCAGGGCCCTGGCAGTGGCAAGTCCCCCTTGCCACCGGCTCAGTGGGGATCCGCCTGAAACACCCCGAGCCTCTGTGCAGCTCTAATGCTGTTTTCCTCTCAAGATCCCCTGGTCACTTCCTACCCTAACCATCATGTGGAGGGGTCCTCAGGTCTGGCCCCTGCTGCGATGGGCTCCATCTGGGCATGTCCTGGCTTGGCTGGCTTCCGGATCCTGGGGTGCAGGCTGTCCCTCCTCAGGAGCTGGCAGCATGCCTTCTTCCCCTCCAGCGGTCCACCCAGATTGATCAGCTCTTCAGGCTTTTATACCTGTTCTCCAGTTGGAGCATACCCAGCAGAGCCTCAGAGGCGTGGCTTCCTCCGCTAGGAAGGAAGGATTAGCCCCTGCGGTACCAGTGTGGGGCCGCTCCACCCCGTCACAATGCCATTGATCACGGAAACATTTTGAGACCAAAAGATCAGGAAAGAACAAGTACTAAGATGGGAGAAAGAGTAAGCAGTGCTCCCGAGGGGTACGTCTACACTACAGCGGCACACCCATGGTGCTTCAGCTCTGCCATTGTAGCACCAGGGCGTAGCCACTTCCCACCGCAACAAACGTGGCTTTTCTGTCACTGTGGTAAAAGCACCTCCCTGAGAGGCAGCGGCTAGGTCTCCTGAAGAGTTTCCCCATTGAGTCTACAGTGGGGGTTAGGGCGACCTAACGACATCAAACTGGAGAGGAAAGTTTCCCACAGCCCTGAGCAAGGCGGCTAGGTGGATGGAACTTTTTGGTGTAGACCAGGGTTACGAGTCCCACAGCCCATTTTCCCTCCAAGGGAATAAACGCGAGTCCATTTGCCTACAGCGTAAGAGAAAAAGTTCCCCCGCGCCCAGCCAGGGCCCCCCTCTCTCCCCCCCCCCTTGCGCCCAGCCAGGGCCCCCCTCTCTCCCCCCCCCTTGCGCCCAGCCAGGGCCCCCCTCTCTTCCCCCCCCGCGCCCCCCGCGCCCAGCCAGGGCCCCCCCCGCCCCCACCTCTGCTCTCTGCCTCTGCTTCAGCTCCTGCTGCGCGGATTTCTGCTTGGCCTTCTCCAGGCGGCTGCCGGGCTCCTTGGGTTTGGGCTTCTCCTTCCGCCCGCCGCCGGGCTCCATGGCTCCTCACCGGCCGCCGCGCTCGGCCCGGGCAGGGACCGGGCCTGCAAGCGAGACCGCAGCGTCAGGCCCGCGCCGCCCCGCGGCCTCCAGCCCTGGCGCCCCGGCCTCGCCCAAGCCGCCACCCCAGCGCTGCCACCCTCCTCCCCGGAGCCCGGGGCCCAGCCCCGCCTCCCGCGTTCCGGGCGGGTACGCGCCTGCCGCGCCGCTTCTCGCCAGTGTAAAATGGCGGGGGAGGGGCTGGTCCCATCGAGGACTCGGCGCTCGATTGCTCCTACCCGACCTCGGCGGGTAGGGTAAGGGGCCTAGGGCAGCGCGCGTTGAAATATGAGCGAGTGCGCAGGCGCGAGAATACGCATGCGTAAACGTTGCGTGAAAACTGGCTCATGCGCAGGGACAGCACCGGGGGATCGAGCGTGGCAAACGGAGAGAGCAGGCCCCGCGCATGCGCCTGCAGCGGGGCCGCGAGCTGGGCAGGGCGCCAACAGCGCCCGGCATCTCGTGGGGTACCGCCTAGCGCAGCGCCCCCTGGCGGGGGAGGGTCCCCTGGCAGCTGGGCCCGGCCAGGCTCTGCGCGGGGCCGGGGGGCCTGTTGGGTGGTGGGGGCCCGCTGGGGCGCAGGTCAGGGCACCGGAAGACTGGCAAGGGGGGGAGGCCAAACCACCAGAAGGGGCATTTGGGGCCGCGCTGGGGCCCTGCAGCCCAGCTCACCGCGCCAGTCGCTCCGCTTGGCCCAGCAGTGACCACCCGGACCCAGGCGGGCCAAGGGGGCCAGCCCTGGCTCCCTCCACCCACTGGGCCCCGGCTGAGCTCGGTTTCGCAGAGCGAGGGTCAGTGCCCCTTTGGCTGCCCCATCTAACACCTGAGAGTCTCTGGACTAAGTTTAGAAGCGTGAGCAACAAGGGTGACGTCGTGGTGGGAGTCTGCTAGAGACCACCGGACCAGGGGGAGGAGGTGGACGAGGCTTTCTTCCGGCAGCTCGCAGAAGCTACTAGATCGCATGCCCTGGTTCTCATGGGTGACTTTAATTTTCCTGATATCTGCTGGGAGAGCAATACAGCATAGACAATCCAGGAAGTTTTTGGAGAGTGGAGGGGACAATTTCCTGGTGCAAGTGCTGGAGGAACCAACTGGGGGCAGAGCTCTTCTTGACCTGCTGTTCACAAACCGGGAAGAATTAGTAGGGGAAGCAAAAATGGATGGGAATCTGGGAGGCAGTGACCATGAGTTGGTTGAGTTCAGGATCCTGACCCAGGGAAGAAAGGTAAGCAGCAGGATACGGACCCTGGACTTCAGGAAAGCAGACTTCTTCTCCCTCAGGGAACGGATGGGTAGGATCCCCTGGGGGACTAACGTGAAGGGGAAAGGAGTCCAGGAGAGCTGGCTGTATTTCAAGGAATCCCTGTTGAGGTTACAGGGACAAACCATCCCGATGTGTCGAAAGAATAGTAAATATAGCAGGCGACCAGCTTGGCTTAATGGTGAAATCCTAGCAGATCTTAAACATAAAAAAGAAGCCTACAAGAAGTGGAAGGTTGGACATATGACCAGGGAAGAGTATAAAAATATTGCTCCGGCACGTAGGAATGAAATCAGGAGGGCCAAATCGCACCTGGAGCTGCAGCTAGCGAGAGATGTCAAGAGTAACAAGAAGGGTTTCTTCAGGTATGTTGGCAACAAGAAGAAAGCCAAGGAAAGTGTGGGCCCCTTACTGAATGAGGGAGGCAACCTAGTGACAGAGGATGTGGAAAAAGCTAATGTACTCAATGCTTTTTTTGCCTCTGTCTTCACGAACAAGGTCAGCTCCCAGACTGCTGCGCTGGGCATCACAACATGGGGAATAGATGGCCAGCCCTCTGTGGAGAAAGAGGTGGTTAGGGACTATTTAGAAAAGCTGGACGTGCACAAGTCCATGGGGCCAGACGAGTTGCATCCGAGAGTGCTAAAGGAGTTGGCAGCTGTGATTGCAGAGCCATTGGCCATTATCTTTGAAAACTCGTCGCGAACAGGGGAAGTCCCGGATGACTGGAAAAAGGCTAATGTAGTGCCAATCTTTAAAAAAGGGAAGAAGGAGGATCCTGGGAACTACAGGCCAGTCAGCCTCACCTCAGTCCCCGGAAAAATCATGGAGCAGGTCCTCAAAGAATCAATCCTGAAGCACTTACATGAGAGGAAAGTGATCAGGAACAGTCAGCATGGATTCACCAAGGGAAGGTCATGCCTGACTAATCTAATCGCCTTCTATGATGAGATTACTGGTTCTGTGGATGAGGGGAAAGCAGTGGATGTATTGTTTCTTGATTTTAGCAAAGCTTTTGACACGGTCTCCCACAGTATTCTTGTCAGCAAGTTAAAGAAGTATGGGCTGGATGAATGCACTATAAGGTGGGTAGAAAGTTGGCTAGATTGTCGGGCTCAACGGGTAGTGATCATAGAATCATAGAATATAAGGGTTGGAAGGGACCCCAGAAGGTCATCTAGTCCAACCCCCTGCTCGAAGCAGGACCAATTCCCAGTTAAATCATCCCAGCCAGGGCTTTGTCAAGCCTGACCTTAAAAACCTCTAAGGAAGGAGATTCTACCACCTCCCTAGGTAACGCATTCCAGTGTTTCACCACCCTCTTAGTGAAAAAGTTTTTCCTAATATCCAATCTAAACCTCCCCCACTGCAGCTTGAGACCATTACTCCTCGTTCTGTCATCTGCTACCATTGAGAACAGTCTAGAGCCATCCTCTTTGGAACCCCCTTTCAGGTAGTTGAAAGCAGCTATCAAATCCCCCCTCATTCTTCTCTTCTGCAGGCTAAACAATCCCAGCTCCCTTAGCCTCTCCTCATAACTCATGTGTTCCAGACCCCTAATCATTTTTGTTGCCCTTCGCTGGACTCTCTCCAATTTATCCACATCCTTCTTGAAGTGTGGGGCCCAAAACTGGACACAGTACTCCAGATGAGGCCTCACCAATGTCGAATAGAGGGGAACGATCACGTCCCTCGATCTGCTCGCTATGCCCCTACTTATACATCCCAAAATGCCATTGGCCTTCTTGGCAACAAGGGCACACTGCTGACTCATATCCAGCTTCTCGTCCACTGTCACCCCTAGGTCCTTTTCCGCAGAACTGCTGCCTAGCCATTCGGTCCCTAGTCTGTAGCTGTGCATTGGGTTCTTCCGTCCTAAGTGCAGGACCCTGCACTTATCCTTATTGAACCTCATCAGATTTCTTTTGGCCCAATCCTCCAATTTGTCTAGGTCCTTCTGTATCCTATCCCTCCCCTCCAGCGTATCTACCACTCCTCCCAGTTTAGTATCATCCGCAAATTTGCTGAGAGTGCAATCCACACCATCCTCCAGATCATTTATGAAGATATTGAACAAAACCGGCCCCAGGACCGACCCTTGGGGCACTCCACTTGATACCGGCTGCCAACTAGACATGGAGCCATTGATAACTACCCGTTGAGCCCGACAATCTAGCCAGCTTTCTACCCACCTTATAGTGCATTCTTCCAGCCCATACTTCCTTAACTTGCTGACAAGAATACTGTGGGAGACCGTGTCAAAAGCTTTGCTAAAGTCAAGAAACAATACATCCACTGCTTTCCCTTCATCCACAGAACCAGTAATCTCATCATAAAAGGCGATTAGATTAGTCAAGCATGACCTTCCCTTGGTGAATCCATGCTGGCTGTTCCTGATCACTTTCCTCTCATGCAAGTGCTTCAGGATTGATTCTTTGAGGACCTGCTCCATGATTTTTCCAGGGACTGAGGTGAGGCTGACTGGCCTGTAGTTCCCAGGATCCTCCTTCTTCCCTTTTTTAAAGATTGGCACTACATTGGCCTTTATCAATGGCTCCATGTCTAGTTGGCAGCCGGTGTCAAGTGGAGTGCCCCAGGGGTCGGTCTCAAGTTGCAGTGGGGGAGGTTTAGGTTGGATATTAGGAAAAACTTTTTCACTAGGAGGGTGGTGAAACACTGTAATGCGTTACCTAGGGAGGTGGTAGAATCTTCTTCCTTAGAAGTTTTTAAGGTCAGGCTTGACAAAGCCCTGGCTGGGATGATTTAACTGGGGATTGGTCCTGCTTTGAGCAGGGGGTTGGACTAGATGACCTCCTGAGGTCCCTTCCAACCCTGATATTCTATGATCTCTGATCCTGTGGCGCAGGTTTGTGGGGACAAGGTGGGGCCGGGGTGCAGGTGCCAGAGGCAGGGGCCCTGGTGCTGGGCACTACGGGGTTGCCAGTCTGTGGCCGCCTGGCTTGAGAGCCTTGTGCTGTCGGTGGCCTTGCTGCCCCGGTCAAGCTCGGATTTCCCTTGGTGGAGGGGGGAGGTTTAACGTTCCTGCATCATGCATGTCTAAGAAAGCATCTGTCTCGCACTCCCTGCCTCCATTCCTACTCCCTTCCCCACGCGAGCTGTGCTGGTGAGATCCGTCCAAAACCCACCAGATGTTCTGCAGCCCTTTGGAAAGGCCCAGTAACCATGGGCCTGATGTTGACTGTTGCCCATTGGTGGTGAGCCAGTATTCGGTGCCTTTCTGTGTTGTTTTCATTAAAAGGAAAAATCAAGTCAGATGTATCTTTGGTGAATCCTGTTTATTTACAAAGAATCTCTGCAAAGACCTTTTCCCCTCAACTCGGTAGGAATAAACAGCAGGAAGCAGTTTCTTGCTCACAGTCTCCAAGTCTGCCCCTTCCATCAGTCCTGTGCCCAAGGAGCTCTGTTTCTGCTCCCTCTTAGGGCCACACATGTTCATCAATTACCTGACCGCTTCACTTGTTTTCTCTGCTTTAACACACGCACACAGCTTGCCAAACCATTTCCTAGGCTCTGTGTTTGCAGTGACTGAACCTCGCAACCCACATGGTTTAGCTTCTGACCAGGCCTTGCCTTGCGGCCAGTACCTTGAGCAGTCACTTTTGTTTCCAGCTATCACTGTGTAAAGGGACTTAATTTAGAATGAAAGCAGGGTGCTTAGCACACCCATTGGCTTTAATCAGGCCTGCAATTGGCTGTAGATCAAAGACCTGCTTGATAGCCACCATTAATGCCTTCCAGCATAACAAGACTACCTGGGAGGGAGACTTAGCTCAATTCAGCTCCTGAAGTTTTTGGCCCATAAACCTTCACACACGTGAGTCTTCTTATCACATATGTCTTTGAGAACAGTGTGGTGAAGAAATTCCAGCACGTAAAAACCTGGTTGGTATAACAGAAACAAAACTCTGCTGAGCTCAATGATTCCTGGTCTTCCCTTTCCCCTGGCTACTAGTGCCTTCTGCAAATGAAATCAAGTCTCTGAAGAGCTACCCGGAGGAGAAAATTGGGTGCCTAAATAACCATGATCTTGTTACTAATTTTTAAATAAGAACAGCCACACTGGGTCAGACCAATGGTCCATCTATCCCAGTATCCTGTCTGCTGACAGTGGCCAATGCCAGGTGTTTCAAAGGGAGAAGAGCTGGACCTAAAAATCCTGGCACCCACTCTCCTACTCTAAGCACTAGACCAAGCTGCCTCCCTGATTTGCAGTTTGAGGGTGGGATTTTATTTGTAATTAAGATGTGTTTTTCCTGTTGGTCAGTGGCCCAGATGCTTTGGCATAGGGGAAGGATATAATTTTTTATTCTTAATGTGTTCTGTCCATATTCTCGTTAATGCCAAGATCACTTTCTTGGTTGCTAGGGTTGCCAAGCCTCCCAGTTTGGCCAGGAGTCTCCGGGAATCGGGCTCGATCTCCTGGAGGCTACTGAAGCCAATCCGGGAGATTTGAGGCCCCCATAAATCCGGCGGCCCAGCAGGAATAAGGCAGGCTCCCTACCTGCTCTGGCTCCATGCTGCTCCCGGAAGAAGCGATATGTCTGGCAGCAGCTCCTAGGAGGAGGCACAGCCAGGGGGTCTCTGTGTGCTGCTCCTGCTCCAAGCGCCAACTCTGCAGCTCCCATTGGCCAGAAACGGGGACCTGCGGCCAATGGGAGCTGCGGGGGCGGTGCCTGCAGGCAGGGGCAGCGCACAGAACTGCCTGGCTGCCCCTGAGCCTTGGAGTGGCTGCCTGGATGTGCTGCCGCTTCCGGGAGCCACCTGATATACACGCCACACGGCTGGAGCTGCACCCTGAACACTCCTCCAACAGCCTAACACCCTGCCCCAGCCCTCTCCTGCACCCAAACTCCCTCCCAGAGCCCGCACTCCCTCCCGCATCCCTGCCCCAGCCCTGAGCCCCCTCCTGCACCAAACTCCCTCCCAAAGCCTGCACTCCAAACCCCCTGCTGTACCCAACCCCCTGCCCCAGTCCTGAGCCCCCTTCTGTACCCAAACTCTCTCCCAGAGCCTACACCCCAAACCCTGCCCCAGGCTCAGCGCAGAGCCCCCTCCCACACTCTGAACCCCTCAGCGCCAGCCCAGAGCCCGCACCCCATCCCACACCCCAACCCTCTGCCCCAGCGTGGTGAAAATGAATGAGGGTGGGGGAGAGCGACCAATGGACTGTGGGGGGCTGGAGTGAGCGGGGGCGGGGCCTCAGAGAAGGGGCAGGGCAAGGGTGTTTGAATTTGTGCAACGACAGTTGACAACCCTATTGGTTACCTTCTTTGCCATGCGCCTAGTGCTTTTTTTTACTTCTGAAAACACACAGACATCAGACGCTGCTCCTTGATGCTGGGTTCAGGCAGGAGGAGTTTCCTTGCCTTAGTCCTGGTCAGGTCAGTGGAGTTTTCAGATCCCTTCCCTCTTCTCCTAAGGGTTTCCCTTGCATTTTTCACATTGAAAAAATAATAAACATGGAAATATAAACTTGGCCGCAGTCACCTTCTCCAGCTACTTCTCTGCCAGGCTCTTTCACAAGGGCGTACTGTTGTTGTCCGTGTTGTGCTTTAAACAAGGATCAGAGAGACAGAGTTCCAAGGGGACTTCCCCAGGTGAGACCCCAGCAATGCGTTGATAGTCACTGAGGTCCAGCCTCTCAGTGGCAGTAAGTGGCTCTGCCCCATTTGCATGGGGCATGCGAGAGTCCAGCTGGTTGATCAGCTGTGAAAACATAGGCCTCTTAGAAGCTTTCCACTGCCAGCAACTCCTCATGATACGATACCTGTCGTTAATAACAGATACAAGTTATATTTATGCACAAGCTTTGCTTGAAGTAAAGAGAACAAACCAAGAAAGAAGCAAAGTCCCATGGCATGTGTCTCTGCATTGAACTCAACGCATGGTGATAATAGCTTAGCTCTCGCATACTTAAATTGGCTGCAGAGTAGAGACCTTGGAGATTTAAAGGTACAAGTTAAATTCCATATGGGGGGTGACTGATCTGTGTTCAGATGGATTCAGGACACTTGGCAGGTCATGTTGTCTTTTGGATTCAGTTTGGTTCAGGAAGGTGGTTAGTAGCTGGGAGGCCTTTGGGCAACGGAGCCCTAAACTGTATTTATTATTATTTTCAGGGTTGGTTGTTTAAAGAGGCTGGAGAACAATGCATCCAATCCCAGTGATCCCTCACCTTGCTTGCAGGTAGGGCACCCTCTCATCACTGGCAAGTGTGGGTTTTGTTCTGTTGAGTGCCAACAGCTCTTGAGAGCACTTCTGAGGACTCCTGGGGTGCTGTTAGTCCTGCCTCTGACCTGGTGGTTCTTTTGCCCTGCTGCTCTCCTTCAGCACATTGCCCTGCTTCTAGAACGCAGAGAGAACGTTGGGCGGGGCGCGGGGGGGGGGGGAAGACCTGTGATGGCTCCCACTCGGTCTGGGAGAAGGCGAGAGAGAGACGGTGGTGAGAACGGGTGAAGGAGCAACCTTCTGATTTACCAGACACCCACAAGCCACGGCTGGCATTGAAAGCTGCCTTCTCCTTCCCCCTCCCCAGGTTAGATCTCTGCCAGTACACTGCATGGGGCTGGGCTTCTCAATCAATGGGTGTGCCTGTGGGTAACTCCTCTGTCTTGTGTGTCAGCCTCCGGCAAATAGGTCTGGTCAATTGTCCAAGCCCCAACCCCCAGTATAAGCTCAGCCCCTGCCAAGTAGCAGGTGTTGGGCACTTCCTGGATATAACATGGCAGCTGTTCCCTTGACAAGCTCAGTTCTGATTTTGTCTGTGAAAGCGGTGGGGTGGGGGCAGCTCAGTGTGGGAAGGAGGAAGAGGACAATTTGACTTTTAGATGCGGGCTATGGCAGCTTGAGAGGTGGAAGCCAGAGTCTTACTAGGTCACTTCCATCCTAACTCCGTTGTTGCCTCTTCCCTCTTTATTACTGGAGGAGGAAATATCCATAGCCCTGATTATACACCCTGTCTCCAGTGGCCCTCACAACCACAGATGAAAGAAGTGAGGGGGGTGCGTGGTGCAGGTGGCTGGCCAAGTTCAATGAGATGCCAAGTGTCTCTCATAAGCTGCAGGCGGCCAGTTCAAACCCTGCTGAGGTGGGAAGTTGCGCCCTTGCGTGAAATAGTTTGAGTCTCAGTTCCCAGGGGCATATGTCCCCATCCCAGAATCCACCACCAGGATGGGGCCTACGTCTACGGTGTTAGTGCAGAAGGCACCATAGAGAGCGAGTCCTGTTCTCACACTTGGGAGTGGTCCCTCCGGCTGAGGGCAGCCTGGGGAAGGCTTGCACTGCTTCTGCCCCAGGGATTGATTCAGGGCCTCAGGACTGTCAGTCTAGCACAGGGGTGGGCAAACATTTTGGCCCGAGAGCCACATCTGGGTATGGAAATCGTATGGTGGGCCATGAATGTTCACAAAATTGGGTGAGTGTGGGATGTGTGGGGGTGCGGGCTCTGGGGTGGGGCCAGAAATGAGTTCAGGGTGCAGGAGGGGGCTCCGGGCTGGGCCAGGAGGTTGGGGCACAGGAAGGGGTCAGGGGTGCAGGCTCCGGGAGGCGCTTACCTCAAGCACCTCTTGGAAGCAGCAACATGTCCCCCCCTCTGGCTCCTATGTGGAGGTGCAGCCAGGCGCAATGGGAGCTACGGGGGTGGCGCTTGGGGTGGGGGCAGCGTGTGGAACCCCTGGCTACCCCTAAACTTAGGAGCTGGAGGGGGAACATGCTGCTGCTTCCAGGAGCCTCGGCACACGCGCGTGGAGTGGTCTCCGACCCTGCTCCCCGCCTGGAGCGAGGGAGCATGGCAAGCCCCAGGCTCCACTCCCCAGCAGGAGCTCGAGGGCCAGATTAAATAGGCTGGAGGGCCGGATGTGGCTCCCGGGCCATAGTTTGCCCACTTCTGGTCTAGCCCCAGCTTAAAAATAATGAGCAAGGGGAAAATGGAGGCATGCCACACAATGCAACACCTTGCTCCGGAGCTGATAAAAGAGCTTGGAGAGAGTGGGAGGGGCTGTGCTAACAGAATGTCCATTAAAAACAATCAAGCCATGGCACTGCTTCATGTGGGGCATCCCAGAACACTGGTTAGGGGCAAGGGTTTCGAGCATCGCTGGAGAAATCACATATGGTAGCTGAGCCCCATGTAGTGAAAAGGGTTGTTGCCATGAAACCTGGGTGTCGTGAAATATACCAAGCTCAGGCTGACCTGAAAGTAGTGTAAGGAGGTAAGGACGAGCACTGGGAGGACACACATACAAACAGTCTCACTGGGTCAGACCAAGGGTCCATATAGCCCAGCATCCTGTCTTCTGACAGTGGCCAGTGCCAGGTGCTTCAGAGGGAATGAATGGAATAGGGCAATTTTGAGCGATCCATCCCCTGCCATCCAGTCACAGCTGTGGGCATTTGGAGGTTTAGGGACCCCTTGAGCACGGGGTTGTGTCCCTGACCATCCTGGCTCATAGCCACTGGTGGACCTATCTCCAGGAACTTATCTAGCTCTTTTTTAAATTCAATTATGCTTTTGGCCTTCACAGTGTCCCCTGGCAATAAGTTCCACAGGTTGACTGTGCACTGTGGGAAGAAGTACTTCCTTATGTTTGTTTTAAACCTGCTCACTCTTAATTTTTTGGGTGACCCTTAGTTCTTCTGTTATGTGACGGGATAAATAACACTTCCTTTTCACTTTCTTCACACCTTTTATGATGTTATAGCCCTCTATCATATCCCCCCTTAGTCGTTGTTTTTCTAAAATGAACAGTCCCAGTGTTTTTAATCTCCCCTCGTAAGGAAGCTGTTCCATACCCCTAATCATTTTTGTTGCCCTTCTCTGCACCTTTTCCAAATCTAATATATCTCTTTTTAAAGATGACACAACCCCACAGTATTCAGGTGTGGGGGTTCCATGTATTTATATAGCGGCATTATACTTTCTGTTTTATTATTTATTCCTTTCCTAATGGTTGCTAACATTCTGTTCTCTTTTTTGACACTGCTTCACACTGAGCAGATGTTTTTAAAGAACTACCCAGGATGTCTCCATGATTTCTTTCTTGGTGATAAAGAATTTAGATCCCATCATTTTGTATGTATAGTGAAATTGTTTTTCCCAGTGTGCATTACTTTACATTTATCAACATTGAATTTCATCTGCTATTTTGTTGCCCAGTCACGCACTTTTGTGAGATCTTTTTGTAACTCTTCGCAGTCAGCTTTGGACTTAATTATCTTGAGTAATTTCGTATCTTCTGCAAATTTTGCCACCTCACTGTTCACCCACTTTTCCAGATCATTTATGAATATATTCTTCAGCACAGGTCCAAGTACAGATCCTTGGGGGACCCCGCTATTTACCTCTCTCCTGTCTGAAAAATGACCATTTATTCCTGCCCTTTGTTTCCTATCATTTAACCAGTTACTGATCCATGAGAGGACTTTCCTTCTTTTCCCATGACTGCTTAGTTTGAGTCTTTGGTGAGCGACTTTGTCAAAGGCTTTCTGAAAGTCCAAATACATTCTATCCACTGGATCATCTTTGTCCGTATGTTTGTTGACACCCTCAAAGAATTCCAATAGATCGGTGAGACATGATTTCCCTTTACAAAAGCCATGTTGACTTTTCCCCAACATATTGTGTTCATCTATGTATTTGATAATTTAGTTCTTTACTGTAGTTTCAACCAATTTGCCTGGTAATAAAGTTAGGCTTACCAACCTGTAATTGCCGGGATCGCCTCTGGAGTATTTTTAAAAAATCTGCATTACTTTAGCTACCCTCCAATCATCTGGTACAGAAGCTAATTTAAGCGATGGGTTACATACCACAGTTAGTAGTTCTGCAATTTCATATCTGAGTTCCTTCAGAACTCTTGGGTGAATCCCATCTGGGCCTGGTGACTTATTACTGTTTAATTTATCGGTTTGTTCCAAAACCTCCTCTACTGACACTTCAATCTGGAACAGCTCCTAAGATTTGTCACCTAAAAAGAATGTCTTAGGCATGGGAATATCTCCCATATCCTCTGCAGTGAATATCAATGCAAATAATTTGTTTAGAATTCATCCATAATGGTCTTGTCTTCCTTGAGTGCCCCTTTAGCACTGCCATTGTCCAGTGGCCCCTCTTACTGTTTGGCAGGCTTCCTGCTTCTGTTATACTTAAAATTTGTTTGCTGTTAGTTTTTGTGTCTTTAGCTAGTTGCTCTTCACATTCTTTTTTGGCCTTTCTAATAATATTCTTACACTTGACTTGCCAGCGTTTATGCTCCTTTCTGTTTTCCTCAGTAGCATGTGACGTCCAATTTTTAAAGGATGCCTTTTTGCCTTTAATCACCACGAGTGTGATACTGAAGGAACAGAGCAGCAGGTCATGGGAGATAGCAATGGTCTCATCCCCCGTTCTTATCCATGCACCCACTATTTTAGGAGATTGGCAGCTTGCATCATCTCCCAGCCTGTAGAAGGAACAAATCCAAGAGCTCCTTAGCTCTATCTTGACACATCTCCCTGCCAAGTGCTTTATTAATGTAATTTGTGTCGCTCTGGCACCTTTCAGCTACAGATCTCCAGGGGTTTTAGGGCATCAGGGAGCTTATGGCTCAGAGCCCCCACTGGGGTGGGTCAGCCTCATGATGCCCATTTTACACAGGAGGCACAGAGAGGGAAGGGGACAGAAATCACAGCTGCAAACCCAGCCCAGCCAGGCAGCCCTGGGCTCTAAGCACAAGGCTATTCTTCCTCTATCCAGTCAGGTCCCTCTCCTCGTGCTTTTATAGATGGATTCTGCCCCATTGGAATCAATCAGTGTTTTACCATGGAGAGACCCTGGGTATTTACTGAGCAGGGCAGGTTACGAGTGGCTAGGCTGAATGGTCAGCCCGGAGCACAGTTATAGCTAAGGCCTCATGGTTAGAAGGTACTGTGGTTGGATTATTCTTTGGGGGTTACAAGTCACTTACAGATTGTTACCACACCCCTCCGGCTTCTGTATGCAGTGCTGTCACTGTAGCCAGGGTAACACTTCAGAGGGCAGCAGGGTTGGGTAAGGGGGAGCACCTGGGGATGGAGAATAAGGAGCCATCAGCAGTTTAGACCCCGAGTCCGCCAAGGGATTAATTTAATTCCTGAAGAATTAAAGGGACCATGTCGCTAGCTGGCCTGAGGACAAAAGGGAAGGGAATGTGCCCCCTGTCCTGGGTTACGGAGGGCCGACTTGGACAGGTCAGAGGAGCCTCATGAGCTGCCCTACTTGGCCCCCTGGCGACAACAGTTCCTAGGGGGATGCAGCAGCAGCCAGGGATTAGCTGGTATACGAACACCCTGGCTATCTCCTCCTGCTTTGGCTTGTCTCTGATGTGCTTGTTGCCCTGGAGGCTGCTGCAGGAAGCGGACTTCAGACACCCGGGGTATTTCACCTTTTGGATGCCTTATGGCCCCTTTGCTCTCAGTCTTTCTTGCTTGGCTAAGCCGCAACTAAAGACTGGGGAGAAGGGAGCTTCTAGAGGTGTGTGAAGGGAGCAACCAGAGGCTGATGGGTGGTTCCAGGGTGTATAACTAAGAGGGAGAGGATGAAAATGGAAGAACTGAATTTGGCAGGAAAGCTCCTGGCCACCATATATGCTGGGCTGCAGCACAGACTCTTAGGGAGAGTGTCTAGTTGGCAGCTGGTATCAAGTGGAGTGCCCCAAGGGTCGGTCCTGGGGCCGGTTTTGTTCAATATCTTCATAAATGATCTGGAGGATGGTGTGGATTGCACCCTCAGCAAGTTTGCAGATGACACTAAACTGGGAGGAGAGGTAAATACGCTGGAGGGTAGGGATAGGATACAGAGGGACCTAGACAAATTGGAGGATTGGGCCAAAAGAAATCTGATGAAGTTCAACAAGGACAAGTGCAGAGTCCTGCACTTAGGACGGAAGAATCCCCTGCACCGCTACAGACAAGGGACCGAATGGCTCGGCAGCAGTTCTGCAGAAAAGGACCTAGGGGTTACAGTGGACCAGAAGCTGGATATGAGTCAACAGTGTGCCCTTGTTGCCAAGAAGGCCAATGGCATTTTGGGATGTATAAGTAGGGGCATTGCCAGCAGATTGAGGGACGTGATCATTCCCCTCTATTCAACACTGGTGAGGCCTCATCTGGAGTACTGTGTCCAGTTTTGGGCCCCACACTACAAGAAGGATGTGGAAAAATTGGAAAGAGTCCAGCGGAGGGCAACAAAAATGATTAGGGGACTGGAACACATGAGTTATGAGGAGAGGCAGAGGGAACTGGGGATGTTTAGTCTACGGAAGAGAAGAATGAGGAGGGATTTGATAGCTGCTTTCAACTACCTGAAAGGAGGTTCCAAAGAGGATGGCTCTAGACCGTTCTCAGTGGTAGCAGATGAGAGAAGAAGGAGTAATGGTCTCAAGTTGCAGTGGGGGAGATTTAGGTTGGATATTAGGAAAAACGTTTTCATTAGGAGGGTTGTGAAACACTGGAATGTGTTAGTTAGGGAGGTGGTGGAATCTCCTTCCTTAGAAGTTTTTAAGGTCAGGCTTGACAAAGCCCTGGCTGGGATGATTTAGTTGGGGATTGGTCCTGCTTTGAGCAGGGGGTTGGACTAGATGACCTCCTGAGGTCCCTTCCAACCCTGATATTCTATGATTCTATCAGTGGGGGAAAGCCCCATGGATGGGTCTGCTGGCCCCTAGAGATCTAGCAAGTACACAGGCAGCCAGACCTGCCCCTGTGGTGAGGATGTGGGATAGGCTAGGCAGAAATGGGAATGGTCTAACATGCGGCTCAGCTCGAAAGCTGTTTGGGAGAGGATGGCCCTGGGGTTGTGAGGCTGATGGCGCTGAGTAACCCACTGTCCAGCTCCTGCTGAGCCTCCATGGTGAACTGGAAGGATAAAGGAGGCAGGCTCACACACCTGCTCTGTGCTCTCCTCCAGCTTGGAGGAGGGCAGGGGCTAGCCATTGGTGAAGGGCCTGAAGCCCGTCACACCCATTAACTAGCCCAGGCCATACTGCTCCTGGGTCCCCAGAGAACCTCAGGGGTGCTCAGGCTACCTCCACCTGTGTGCAGGGAGGCACAGAGCACAAGGAGTTACAAACTCTCCCCCTGTGGTGCGGGGGCTGGAGGCTCAGGGTGCCTTTTCACTTGCCTCACACACTGGTGTGTCTTCAGTCTCCCCACCACCCATTCTGAGCAGGGACCGCTGACACCTGCAGTGGTGTGTTTACCTCGCTCCCCCCTAAGCTGTCAACCCTTGGTGACATTTCAAGAGGGACCAGAGGCACAGATAGTTTAGTGAAGTCAGAGGCAGAGCCAGAGCCAGGGAGAAACCCCTCCTAGTGTTGTACTCTAACTCCTACATCACACGCCCCACTGCCTGTATGCTGCAGGTTTGATTGCATCATCACGTTCGCAAAGGTTACAAACCAGTATTTTTTCAGGAGGGCAGTGCTGTCTACTGGTTAGGGCACAGGGCAGGGAGATGCAGGGTCTGGGTACTGTTCCAAGTCACTTCACACCTGTCTCTCGGTTTTCCCATCTCTAAATTAGGAATGACACTTTCCCTTGCAAAGTGCTTTGGGATCCTCCGAAGGGGCTAGAGATGTGCTAAACATGTTCTCAAGCCATTTCTTAGGGAAACAGTTTTGGCATTTGCGGTATGACAGTTTGATTTGTACAGAAGTCACTGTCAGAATTTAGGGGACTGGACGCAGGCCACCTTCCCAGAGTGGGGCTGCTTTTCTTCCAGATGGCTGGTGCAGTGGAGAGGAAACGTGGCCATGTGATGGGATTTCTCCTTGAACAGTCATTGATCAATTCAGTTACAACAACAAAGACAAGGGAGATGAGAGCAGTTACCTAGTGTGATCATTTCATACAGCAGAATCCCAAACGACCATCTGGGGAGAAAACATGAGTGAGACAAAGTCAAAACAGCTCCTCTCATGCATTTAAAACCCTGAGTTTATTCCAACAGCCTCCTCTTTTCCACACCTTGTATCTATGGCTCCTTAACCACATCTGTGCTCTTGCGCATCCCTCCATCCCGGCAGGATTCATGTGGCTGCCTAGATGGATGGCACCGGCCCTTGAAAGAGGCCTACCCCAAGAGGGAACCCAGGTGTCCTGCGTCAGGGGCTCTGTTATTTTGCCTAGCTAAGATAGTTGAATGGCTTGACCCTGTTGCATCACTGAGTGCAGACATGAGAGATGCATAAAGATTGGGGGTGGGGTGTGTGTGGAAATTGTGACTATTCTGCAAACACCAGTTTCTGTCTGATGTAACTGAGTTCAAGCACTGTGATATCATCAGCTGAGCGTGGCTACACCAGAGAGCTTACAGCAGTGCAGCTACATCAGTATAGCTGTGCCACTTGAAGCTCTCTAGTATAGCCATAGCCTCAGAAGACCTGGGTTTTCATCTCCAGCCCTGCCGCTGGCCTGCTGGATGACCCGGGGCCAGTCACTTCCCTGCTCTGTTTCTCTGCCTGCCCTTTGTCTTCTACATTTAGACTCAGCTTTTCAGGGCAGGGATTGTCTCTTTCCATATGTTTATGCAGCACCCAGCAGAATGGGACCCTGAGCTCAGCTGCCACCGTAACACAAATGACTGGTTCCAAAGCTCTAGCATCCACACAGGACATTCTGGCCTTTTGCTGGTTGCTGCTTTTTGTCCAATATTTCTGAATAGCAAATAGATTCGCTGATAATCCATGGGTTCCTGGCAGTGCCAGGCTGCATTCAGCAAATACTATTCCACTGGAGAGTGCTCTGCCTCCCAGTGAGGAGTTCACAAGACCTTGCTTTGTGGGGCTGGGGATCAACCTTGATTCTGACTCCTGTGTGGCTGGCTCCAGACTCTGTGTTCTCAAGCACAGTGAAAGCATTCTGCATTGGGTGTTGCACCAGGAGCGCCCCGTTCTCAAAGGCTACAGATCAAGTTATACACTATTAGGCTGCCTGATGTGCAAGTCCACCAGGTATTGGACCTCTGGTCCATTGACACCCCATTAAAGTGCCTTAGCTTTGCTCACTCTCTCTCCAGCAAAGCCTCCTGACCTGGACAACCCACCCCAGAGCCTGGCCAGTCAAGTTTTACTGCTTCTGTTGGTTACAGGGATGGTGACGGGTTCAAGCCTTTTCACCGCACTTGGTAAGAACGGGCTATGCTGTGACCAGCCACACACAAATATGTCAACCCCCCATGGGTTTCTAGGTCACCCTGCTTCCCCTAGCCCTGGAACATCCCCTTATTTTAGATAATGCAATAACTCTTATTCAGGCCGGAAATAAAGTGTAGCATTTTAACAGTGAGGGTAATCAACCACTGGAACAGTTCACCAAGGGTCAGGGTAGATTCTGCATCACTGTCCATTTTTAACTCAAGCTTGGATGTGTTTCTAGAAGATCTGCTCTGGGAATTATTTGTGGGCAGGTCTCTCTCCGGTGCAGTACAGGAGGTCTGACTAGATGATCACAATGGTCCCTTCTGGCCTTCGAAACTCTTCATTGTAAGTTGGATTCTCCAAGTTTAAATCCAAGTTAAACCAGAACATCTGGGGAGGGGGGTAGGAAAAAACAAGAGGAAACAGGCTACCTGGAGAGTGGTCAGTTTGGATGAGCTATTACCAGCAGGAGAGTGAGTTTGTGTGTGTATGGGGGTGGGGGGGATGTGAGAAAACCTGGATTTGTGCAGGAAATAGCCCGACTTGATTATGTAAAGAGTTGTCACTTTGGATGGGCTAGCACCAGCAGGGGAGTGAATTTGTGTGGGGGGGTGGAGGGTGAGAAAACCTGGATTTGTGCTGGAAATGGCCCACCTGATGATCACTTTAGATAAGCTATTACCAGCAGGACAGTGGGGTGGGAGGAGGTATTGTTTCATATTCTCTGTGTGTATATAAAGTCTGCTGCAGTTTCCACGGTATGCATCCGATGAAGTGAGCTGTAGCTCACGAAAGCTCATGCTCAAATAAATTGGTTAGTCTCTAAGGTGCCACAAGTACTCCTTTTCTTTTTGCGAGTACAGACTAACACGGCTGTTACTCTGTAGCCTCTTACAGTTTGTATGGCAACTTCCACCTTCCCTGTATGTATATATCTATATCTTCTTACTATATGTTCCATTCTATGCATCCGATGAAGTGAGCTGTAGCTCACGAAAGCTTATGCTCTAATAAATTTGTTAGTCTCTAAGGTGCCACAAGTACTCCCGTCCCTCATTCTGTTGGTCTGACCTGCATCCCTTGGTCCTGATGTATAACTGCATTTGGCTGTATTAAAACATATTTTGTATGAATGGGCCCAGCCTACCAAGTGATCCAGATCACTTTGTGTGGCTGCCCAGTTATTATTATTTACCCCTCCATTGATCTTTGCTGATAAAAAGTTTGTCATTCGCACATTTTATATTTACTTCCAGATCATTGATGAAAATACTGAACAGCATCAGAAACAGAACTGATCCCTGCAGAACCCCACTAGAAACACCCCCTATTTGATAACTATTTCCCATGGACGACTGCCTTTGGGATATATCAGTTAGCCTGTTCTTAGTCTAACATGTCCTTCACTGATATTGTCTAGTGCTAATTTGTGGAAGGTCTGAATTCAGAATCAGAATTGCGAGCATTGCCACAGAGTTACACTTATCCAGTCAGGGAGTGGAATCCTAGTACATGACATCTATGTGTCCAGTCAAGACTGCTCAGTTTTGAATACTTGCAACATGTGGTTTGGAAGCACTGTACAGGTCGAGAATTAGCGTTTGGGGAGTCGTTTTGAACCGATGATCAGTTGTCAACGTCGCTCTGTCTGCAGCCAGTTTAAAGCCAGAAATAGAGGCTTGAGACCCTGTCTGCTTCAGCTCTACCTGGGCTGTGGTGTCCCTCTTTCCATTGCTTGTGAGGCCATGTGGTGAGCTACACAGGCTCCAGGAAAAGATGTACAAGGCAGCAGCAGAGAAGTAAGCCCACAGATCTGAAATGGAAGTGGGATGGGAGTAGCTGAGAGCCTTGTTAGTAGAGCTGTGATAACTGGGCCTACAAATTTACTCTAATTGTGAGCTCAACTGTAAAAAGTATGTGCAAGTTCCTAAAATGTCATGATAACCGATAACAACAAATGTTGATGGGAGAAGACACGAAAGGGAGACAGACGGAATTAGTCCAAACAAAAAGGCCGACTAGTATATCTCAAGGACTGTGTTAAGACCATGCCTGGTAAACAAGAAAATGTTATCTGGAAATTAATGAACCAAAATTGGTGAGTCGGATTTTAGGCCCAACTGGTGGACAAAATAATGAGGGGATGGGCTATTCCACCCACCACTCCCTTTTTGGGTCCTAAAAGAAAGAGATTTGGTGGGGAGAGGGAAATACGGAAGAACAGACAGTCTGCTGAAGCAAGCTTTGCCATTACGGCTGGCACCCCACCACCTCCATGGACCCTGGTCCTTCTTTGCTCCAATCAAGAGGGATTGTCCTGCCCAGACAGGGCCAGAGAGAGGCACCCAGATACCTCCACCTCTACCAGCTGAATCCCAGCCACCACCTGAGATGAAATGGGATCGGACTTTAGCAGCAAACCAGCCCTGCCCACCTCAGCTAACTTCTTCTCTTCTCCCCAAAGACAGTTATCCCCAGCTTTGCTACCATCTCGGAGACTGTCAGACAAGGCGGTTTTCCTTCTAAAATTCTCCAGATAAAGGGAAAGAGAACAATGGATGTTGTTAAAATGAAAGCCTTATTTAATACTTTATATTTCAGATGCTTTAACTGTTTTTCCTTCATCTCTGTATCTTTACTAAAAGGTTAACAGATGTTTAATTTTGTTTGCCATGGTACCAAGCAGGCTGAGGTCTCTTTCTACCAAACCCTGAACCCTGTTTAACACTGTCTAATGTCGGACAGTCACCTAATTATGTTAACATCTTTGGGCCCCTGTATTCCATCTAAATGAATACAGCAGTGGCTTTGTGACTGGTAGGTCATATGTGTGGGGGGAGCTCGTGCCTTAGCAGGACTCTGAGGCCACCGAGAAGACCTCGGGCAGTCATTATACTCCGTTACGGATGGGATAAACTCCTTCTAATGATGTAAAAAGTAACATGAGTCTTGGCCTTAACCCACATGTGATGGTTTGGATCAGATGCAGGAGAACCAGACAAATACAATTTTCAGGGTGATTCTACCCTGATTACAGCCGAGGAATCTCATGAGAAGGGACTGATCAAAATCTCACCTCCCGGTCAAAGGAATCAAACTTGTGAACCCTTTGAGGCTCCCCCAGCCCCAGGTGTGTTGTTAGAACACTGAGCACAGGGCGTGGGGGAGAGAATAACTTTGCTGTTTGAAACTTCAGGTCACCTGCAGGAGCCCTGTCTGTCTGGGGCCTCCTTAGCAAAGCAGGAGGCTCGTAAGCATGGGCGGCGGGTGAACCTCCCCTTTGGGGAGGTTAGCTCCCGCCCCTTCCACTGGAGGCCCTGCCCACTGCAGCTCCAAGGGACCCCCCCCCAGCCATGGCTGGAGGAACCCCTGTCAGTTTCAGGGGAGAGGGGGAGTGAGGGTGGGGCTTCAGGATGGAGCATGGGTGAGGCCAGGGTCTGGGTTAGGGGAGGCTTAGCCGCCCCTGGCCTACGATACCCACCGCCCATGCTCGCGAGGTATAAAACTCACTCTCAGAAGAGCTACACTTAGGCAGAGACTGAGCTCATGGTCTAATGATTAATTTTCCAAGAGAAAACACTTGTTGAAAGCTTTGCCACATTAAATCCGGTAGAAACAGCTCCTGCAAACAAACATTCTCTCCTCACACCTAGAAGCTTCGTTCCCCTTCTAGTCTTCAGGCTTAACCCAGCTGAGAATGAAGCTGCCATATACATCAGTAATCGCAGAGCTGGGGCCTTCTGGCTATTGTCAAACTGCTTGCAGAAGAGCAAGCAGCAGCTGTAGGTTTCTACTGTGAAAGGGAGAGGGAATACCAAGCACAGCAAAGGGCGGAGGCAGCTAGAAGTGGAGGTCGGGAGAGTAACATTATCTCAGACCTATCTCAGCTTCCCATGCAGGAAGCTCCATCGCACCAAACTGTGCTCTTCGAGCACGCTTAGGTGGCAGGTCATTGTTAGAGGGTTCTGTGACGGGGCTTACCCCCATCACCTGCAAGGCAAGGGAAAGAACCCCAATTTGTCATGCTCTGCACCTGGGCAGGGGTGGTTAACCAGTTGTCTCCTGGCCAGAGGAGGTGGAGCTGGGCCTTGTAAGTGGACCAAGGGAGCTCAGAGGAGACAGGTCCCTGCTGGAGAGAAGCCCCAGGATTGGGTTTAACAGACAGGAAACAATGGGGAAGAACTCTACGGGTGCAGGTCTGGCCCTTGCAGGGAGCCCTGAGGCAGGGCCAACAAGGGATCTGCAGTGGAGTCTGAACAGGGTGGAAGGGTTCTGAGTTTGAAGATTTGTTTGGACTTTCATTTGGACTTGTTCCCCTTACGCTGGAGCGGTTTTGACTTTCATATGAGTGGGCCGGTGGGCCAAACCAGAGTACCCAGAGGAGGAGCCAGGAGAAGATGAAGGCTTGGAAAGGCCATTGCAGAGCTGAGGGGAAGCTCAGTAGGGTGCACCACAGACAAGGGCCCCAGGAGACCAGAGAGGAGGCGAGGATGCACCACTGTGGATTCAAATCACTGCCAGGAAGAGGGAAGAGTGCTGCTAGGAGCTGGAAGGGGCTTGTGAGATCTCCCTAGATGCTGGCCGGGGTGCGCGCTCCCCAGAGAGCCTGGTTTCTAACACGCTCCTCACAGCACACAGGACCAGAGCTCGGCAGCCCATCAGGAACCCTCCTGTAAGGCCTTAATCTAGCCCAAACATCTAGGCTTTAGTGCCCAGGTTTCCCCTAAAAGCCAGCATGCGTTTCCTAGGCTGCCCCTCTGCTATGCCCCAGTCAGCTCTGGAGAACAACTTGCTTTTGGGTGTGCTCTAGCCGGCCTTAGTAACTCACACATCGCCCTTGGCTGTGACTGGGCGCTTCAGGATCCTTTCTGGTGGCAGCCACTTGATGGGCACCTCAGCTGCTTTCCTAGATGGCAGCATGCCCCTGCAGTAGACCTCTCCCGCCAGCCCCAGGCCGCAGAGCCGAACTGTCATATCCTGGTGGATCAGGACATTTCGAGCTGCTACGTCGCCATGGATCAGCTTCTGGCTCGCTGTCAGATATTCCTGAAATGAGAAGAGCCACATTCACATTTGCAAAGGAGACTTTGGGACTGCGTGAGTAGCAAGTGGTCTGCCACCCCTGGTCTCAGCAGCCACAGAGTTAACTACTGCAACTGTGCTCTCCCAAATGAGGATCCTGCCTGTAATCTAGAATGGCTTAGAGGTTAAGGTGTTGGCCTAGCCATGGGCATGTCTGTGTAAATTCCAGTCCCCTTTCTGGGAGCATTACTTAGCTGAATCCTACATTTGTCTTGTAGGGAAGGGGCAATAACGCTCCAAGAGATTCCTTTTGTTCCCAGTATGATCTATGTGCTCTCCCAGCTGGGAAGTGAGCTCAGGAACTTCCTGTAGGATCAGCTAAATAAAGCAACAGCTGTGGCAAGGTTTTGCCCATTGATTGTCCTCCAGGACTGAGATCACCGCAGGAACAAGCCATGCTTTATTCTCTAAAGATTAATGAATTGACCTTGAAATAAACAAACCAGTGTATTTGACCCACTCTCCTCCACCAAATACACAACACTTACCAGTCCGCGTGCAATTTGGATTGCCATGGTGAACATGCTCTTCTCTGTCAGCTCATAAACACGTCCCTTATCGGGTAAGTCCCCCTACCAAGTCAAAAGAGGAAGAGACAGCTCACTCAGGCAGCCTCCGCCTCCCCACAAACACTGCCATGTTCCACGACATCTTCCGCTTGGGATCGCAATAATTACATCCTAATCCAATTCAAACTGCGGACAAGATGGGGAAGACTAAAGATCAAGACCCTCTCAGTTTTAGACTCCCCCCTCTCCCCGCCAAATTTGAGTGTCAGAATTCCAGGTGGGTAGCCCACCAGCCTGGGAAGCATCACACCAGAGTTTGACTCAGGCTGTCACCTCAAGGCACAATTTATTGGTTAACCAGAAAACAGGCAAAATACCTAAATACAATAATCCTCTGGTTATAGTTCCTTGTTGGGTATTAATAGTGATTTCTTTGCTCTGCTCAAAACTCTCTTCTATATGCTGCAGTACAAAATAGAGCCATTTGGGTTCGAAGGCAGTTGGGACCTCGAGTAAGTCGTCTAGATCAGGGCGGGCAAACTTTTTGGACGGAGGGCCACATTGGGTTTCGGAAATTGTATGGAGGGCCGGTTAGGGGAGGGGGGCGTGGCCCACCCTCTTCTCGCCCCCTGACAGCCCACCCCCGAGACTCCTGCCCCATCCAACCCCCCTGTTCCCTGACGGCCCCCCCGGGACCCCTGCCCCATCCAATCACCCCTTCTCTCTGTCCCCTGACTGCCCCCCCGCCGCCCCATCCAATCCCCCCTTTCCTTCTTGACTTCCCCACTGGGACCCCTGCCCCTTCCAACCCCCCCCTTCTTGACTGCCCCCCCGGA
Source organism: Caretta caretta (assembly GCF_965140235.1). Classification (NCBI taxonomy): domain Eukaryota; kingdom Metazoa; phylum Chordata; order Testudines; family Cheloniidae; genus Caretta; species Caretta caretta. The sequence goes on from NC_134223.1 coordinate 2,006,988, forward strand.
ACCCCTGCCCCCATTCAATCCCCCTGTTCTCCGCCCTCTGACCACCTTGACCCCATCCACCCCCCCACCCCGAACTCCCCTGCCCTCTAGCCAGCCCGCCCTTCTCCTGCCCCCTCACTGCGCAGCACAGAGCCCAGGGTCAGGTCGGGCTCTGCAGCTGCTCTGCCCCAGGAGCTCGCAGCCCCCTGCCCGGAGCATCGCGCCAGCAGCACAGTGAGCTGAGGCTGCGGGGAGGGGGACAGCGGGGGAGGGGCCGGGGGACAGCCTCCCAGGCCAGGGGCCGGGCAGGAGGGTCCTGCTGGCCAGATGTGGCCCATGGGCCGTAGTTTGCCCACCTTTGGTCTAGTTCCTACTCTCTGCTTTGTGGTAGGACTAGGAGAGATTTGATTATTCTTAAAGAGTTCCCGATATCTATGGTATCTTAGGTCTCGCTAGGGCACCAGTCACCACATAGTATTTAGGAATAATCACATCTAGTCTTGAGTATGTTTAACATGAATTCCCATCTCCTGTAAAGCGCATTTATAGGTGTAACTATGGTAAAAATCGTATCTTATGCTCTGTAGAATTTTAGTGATATCTGTTCACTTTACTGACACAATTAAGTTGTTATTCATTTTCACACTGCAGTTATTTGAAAGAGACCTGTATTCTATTTGATCTCATGTATGAACAGAACTGTCAGCTAAACCCTGACAGCAGAAGCTTTCTTACTGGTGATCGTGCAGAGGCAGAAAGCACAAGGCATTCAGAAACTATGGTGATGAGGTGGAATGAGAATCCACAAAACAAAAATGGGATTTGAAATCCCAGTTGGAATTTGTGGTGCTCGCAGCTAGCATGAGTCCTGACTTACGCTGTAAAGTGAGCAAGTTCCACTCAGAAGCAGAGAGAATAAATGAGCCCTCACATTGTCAGATTTACAGGCTGTTCTCAGAGTACAGCTGCAGAGTTGCCAACTCCAAGTGTTCAAAAATCATGAGATTAAAGAATTGTTTTCTCCTTCCCCTTCTGGTGTCAGAGCCTGTAGGTCACACGAGTTGCATTTTCCCACTTTTCTCTACACCAAGCGGGCTAAAGATGCACTTTAAAAAAAACGAAAGCGAGCTTCTCATGGAATAACATGACTCCAGGTCAGGACAGATCCCCACAGATCAGATTGGCAGGGGACTTGGGGGTTTTCACCTTCCTCTGCAGCATGGAGCATGGGTCGCCTGCTGGAATCATCAGGGCAAATCTCACATATCAATCCCGGGGCCTCAAGCATTGGTGGCACCTCAGACTACCGTTCTCTGCCTCACAAGTTTGGTCTCCAGGACTGAAATTCTTTAGTCTAACTAAAGTCTTTGGGCTCAACACAGGGGTAACTGGGTGAAATGCAATGGCCTGGGCTATCCATGAGGTCAGACTAGGTGATCCAATGATCCCTTCTGGCCTTGAACTCTATCAAATTGGGACTTTCACACAAACTTCAGATATCATGAGACTTTCCAACTCTCCTGACTTTATCCCAACACAGCTTGGAGTGCATTTGCTAAAGTCAAATGTTTTCCCATTTCTGCTTGGAGAATTACATTAACCCTAAAAAGGCCGCAATGCAGAGAGAAGTGGAAGGGGGCTGAGGGTGGCGCAATGCTTGGCATTTCCCCCATTACAGCTTGCCCACGTCAAAACCAAACAGCTCCTCTCACCTGACGAGCTTGCCAAAGGAAGTGCAGTAAATTTCCTAGGCTCATGGCCTCCAGGATGAGGCAGAGGGGCAGAGCTTGGCTCTGACACCACAGGACCTTCACCAGGCTGTCATGTTTACAGATCTTGATGTGAAACTTCATCACTTCTATAAAATCCTTCATTTCCTGAGGGCTGGTGGCCATTAATGGAAAGGAACCAAAAGCAACGTTAATACCAAGCATGGGCACTAAGAGGAGGAAAGCTAATGGCCTACAAGAAAGGGGACTATCCCTTGAGGAGCAAAATGGGGCTCAACAGGGACTAGATACGGGTTGGATTTGCAGCACAGAGCCAGGTTTGCTACATGAGCCTTGGTCTATCACATGCCCTGTTTAGATCCATGATTTTGGTTCTCCCCATTCTAGTGATATGAAGATTATCTGCTCTTGATTTGGACAAGGTGTGTTGGCTGTGGCCCAGAACTAGAGCACAATAGCCAGGCTACAGAAAGAATGTACCAACATGAATCTATTGCTTTTGACAGTCAAAGGTCTCCTAACCCAACAGCTCATTGGGCTGCCATGGCTAAGACACAAAAGGTTCATAGCCAACAGTACCCGAGGATGTGAAACAGCCAACCACCTTGGGCTACCCTGACCCAGCAGAGCAGCTACCCATGCTGTAGCTGGGTGAACTGGAAGCAGGCTTTCAGTGGGAGATCAACCAAACTTGAACCCACACCCGTCTAGATTGTAGCTGAGCACCTTAACCACTCAGCCATTGCACCTAACCTCTCACCCGCCTTACCTTTAAATAGTAACAGAGTTTATCCCACAACAAACTGGAGGGGCTGATTTTCAAACTGTAGGCAGCCAGGCTGGTGGACAAAAATGCCCCTTACTGTGCACACAGTTATCCACTGTGCCCCCTGCCTCCGGCTCAGTCATCTGCAGTGACTCAACCAGGGACCTCTGGCTCTAAAAGCATGTCTACTCTTTGACCCATCGGAGCTGATACAGGCATCTTGGGGCTGTAGTGGACTCAAACATTTTACCTGTCCAGCCACTAGAGGGAGACAAAGACCTTTACTGGGTTAAAAGGGGTCACGTGTGTGCAAATTGGAATAATTTCACTTGTACACATGCATTTTTGTAGGCATCTGTTTATGAATGTTTTGCCCTGAAAGTCTCCGGCTTCCGTCATGCACACAATAGGAGCTGCATTGCCTGAGCCTTTCCCCTGCACCATCAGATTGTCGCTGCTGCTGTTGGTGGTCTCCAAAGAATCCTGGAGCTAGAGACACTGAGGGAGGAATTTCTAAAGCTGCTTAGTGTTCCCTGGTCACATGCTCTTATTTAATAAGTGGTGTACAGGACCCCCTCTCCTCTCCCCGTGGTGCCTGAGTCACAGAGGACCCGAGTCTGTTGCAGCCCCCCGCAAGAGGCTTCACTCAAGGTGTAGTAGCTCATGCATTTGCTCTGGAGGTCCCTGGTTCAAGCCCTGTTATGTTGGCCAAGTTGGCTGCTGTGACATTTACTTAGATGGCTAAAGTATAATTCTAGCTAATGCCTGCTACTTTCCTTTTAGACCCGTCTCCTGTTCTAGGCATCCCATCCGGGCTATCACGCACCAGACAGCCCAGACCTGGCAGTGAGAGAAAGCTCCTCTCCCCAACTTGCTCACCTGGTAGTTTCCTCAGAATCACAGACAGTGAAGGCCCCAAAGAACCTGTTTGGATGAGGGTGGCCCGGGAAATCTGTCCATATTGCCCCATGCACAAAAACTCCTCCTCCTGGGTGCGCCAGTCCTTAGGCAGCTCCCACTTTGCGAGGGGGGAATCCTTAAACTCCAGTGTTCTCTCTGCTGAAGTGGCAGTGGGTAGGGAGTCATATTCCTTCCTGTCTTGCCCTGGAACATCGTCTGCCAAGAAAGAATCAGCATACGTGGGAACACGGTAAGAGACATCAGCCAGCACTGAGGGCAGGGAGCCTGAGTTCGGTTCCCAGCTCCAGCACACACTCACTGTGTAACTTCAGACACAGCACATCTAGCTTGGGTACTTGTCATTACCAGAGTATCTGAGCACCTCACCTTCTTCAGTGTGTATATTCACACCCTCCCCCAAGGCAGGGCAGGACTAGTATTGCTAGTGTACACATGGGATCTGAGACCCAGAGAGACTTTGCCAAAGTCCCACGTGGAGTCTGCAGTAGAGCAGGGAGTTGAACCCAGCTCTCCAAAGGGCAAAACGAGCATCCTAACCACTAGGCCACCATTCCTTTCCATACTTTCCACCCAGTGACAGGAGGAGGAAGCTATTGCCCCATCTCACACAGGGATTGTGTTATTGTTGGTAAAGCACTCCGAGGTCTCCAGTGGAAGGTGGTGGGCAGACGCAAAGCCCTGTCTTCAAAGGAACGGTGCTGTTATAACCCTATAAAGGCTGGCAACAGAGATTCCTTGGCAGTGACCTCTGGGATCCACTCCCTGCTGAAATACGACCAAAAGGAATGTGGCAGCTCTTAGACATGCCTCTTTGCCCAGCTGGATTAAGCTGCTTAAATCCTGCTTCCCAAGCCGACTAGTTCTGCTGCATGGAGCCTGGTTTCTAGACCTGAGAGTTTGAATTTAAGTCTTTTAAGGTGACAGGATACCGTGGTGGTGAGCATCCAAGGGAAAATGTGATGGGTGCAGAACCCCCACCGGCAGCTCCCCGCCCCACCCCCGGCCCCAGCTCACCTCCGCCTCCGCCTCCTCCCCTGAACGTGCCACCCCGCCCTGCTTCTCCGCCCCCCCAGCTTCCCGCGAATCAGCTGTTTGCATGGGAAGCTGGGGCGGGCTGAGAAGCAGGCCGTGGCTTCCCGCTCAGGCCCAGGGAGGTGGAGGGGAGCTGGGGCGGGGGGTGGGGCGGGGAGCTACCAGTGGGGGTTCTGCACCCATCACATTTTCCCTTGGATGCTCCAGGGCTGGAGCACCCGTGGAGTCGGCGCCTAAGGCGCCACTTTTGGCCGGTTAAATTTAGAAGCCCTTTTAGAACCAGTTCTCCCTTGCAGAACAACCGGTTCTAAAAGGGCTTCTAAATTTAACAACCAGTTCTAGTGAACCAGTGCGAACTGGGTTCAGCTCATCACTGCATGTAAGGTATTAGTGGGAAAGTTATGATTGGCTAAATATGTTAATCACGTTTATATGTATATATCATCTTTGTACTGCGAGTTATAAATGTGTGATATATTTGTATGTAAGCAGAGACAGGGTGGGCTCCACCCTGACATCGGGTGGTGAGGTGTGGCAAGTTGTGGAAAAGAACTTCAGGGGCTGATCTCATTTGCATAGGCACACCCACCCCGCCTAGAATGAGGCCATAACTGCCCAAATGGTCACTTTGGCTGCTGTGGGATCCCCAGTGTCTCTGTTATTGGGGCGGGAAGAATAAATTGTTATTACCCTGATTATGGGAACTGTGCTTGGAACTGTACTTGGCCTTTTGTTATGATGGAGGGACTCACCATCAACTGAGTAGCACTCACTAGGCAAGGGACATGGGTTCCAAAACTCTGTGAATTGAGAGAGACTTGAGACAGGTATTAGTGCCTGGTGGTGTAGGCTTCTTTGTGAGGGCCTGAAGCACCAATTGCACCTCTGTCTCTCTCCACTGTGGAATGTCAGAGCTAATTTTGGGTCTATTAAGAGTTTTGTTACAGGTACTGTGCTGAATTCACTTCAGCCTTATGGTGCACCAGCACTAAGGCTCCCACTACTATGAGCTGAAATCACTGAGAGCTAAAATCACTGAGCACTGTGTCAAGTAGTGGGGAGCCAGAAGATCTAGTGTGCAGCGGAGCTATTTGTGAGACGGCGGGGTGAGCAGAGCCGGTCGTGAGACAGTGGTGTGTTCGTGAGACGGCGAGCTGAGCGGAGCCGGTCGTGAGACAGCGGGGTGTTCGTGAGACGGCGAGCTGAGCGGAGCTGTTCGTGAGACAGCGGGGTGTTCGTGAGACGGCGAGCTGAGCGGAGCCGGGCGTGAGACAGCGGCGTGTTCGTGAGACGGCGAGCTGAGCGGAGCCGGTCGTGAGACAGCGGCGTGTTCGTGAGACGGCGAGCTGAGCGGAGCCGGGCGTGAGACAGCGGGGTGTTCGTGAGACGGCGAGCTGAGCGGAGCCGGTCGTGAGACAGCGGGGTGTTCGTGAGACGGCGAGCTGAGCGGAGCTGTTCGTGAGACAGCGGCGTGTTCGTGAGACGGCGAGCTGAGCGGAGCCGGGCGTGAGACAGCGGCGTGTTCGTGAGACGGCGAGCTGAGCGGAGCCGGTCGTGAGACAGCGGCGTGTTCGTGAGACGGCGAGCTGAGCGGAGCCGGTCGTGAGACAGCGGGGTGTTCGTGAGACGGCGGGGTGAGCAGAGCCGGGCGTGAGACAGCGGGGTGTTCGTGAGACGGCGAGCTGAGCGGAGCTGTTCGTGAGACAGCGGCGTGTTCGTGAGACGGCGAGCTGAGCGGAGCCGGGCGTGAGACAGCGGTTTGTTCGTGAGACGGCGAGCTGAGCGGAGCCGGTCGTGAGACAGCGGCGTGTTCGTGAGACGGCGAGCTGAGCGGAGCCGGTCGTGAGACAGCGGCGTGTTCGTGAGACGGCGAGCTGAGCGGAGCCGGTCGTGAGACAGCGGGGTGTTCGTGAGACGGCGGGGTGAGCAGAGCCGGGCGTGAGACAGCGGGGTGTTCGTGAGACGGCGAGCTGAGCGGAGCTGTTCGTGAGACAGCGGCGTGTTCGTGAGACGGCGAGCTGAGCGGAGCCGGGCGTGAGACAGCGGCGTGTTCGTGAGACGGCGAGCTGAGCGGAGCCGGTCGTGAGACAGCGGCGTGTTCGTGAGACGGCGAGCTGAGCGGAGCCGGGCGTGAGACAGCGGGGTGTTCGTGAGACGGCGAGCTGAGCGGAGCCGGTCGTGAGACAGCGGGGTGTTCGTGAGACGGCGAGCTGAGCGGAGCTGTTCGTGAGACAGCGGCGTGTTCGTGAGACGGCGAGCTGAGCGGAGCCGGGCGTGAGACAGCGGCGTGTTCGTGAGACGGCGAGCTGAGCGGAGCCGGTCGTGAGACAGCGGGGTGTTCGTGAGACGGCGGGGTGAGCAGAGCCGGGCGTGAGACAGCGGGGTGTTCGTGAGACGGCGAGCTGAGCGGAGCTGTTCGTGAGACAGCGGCGTGTTCGTGAGACGGCGAGCTGAGCGGAGCCGGGCGTGAGACAGCGGCGTGTTCGTGAGACGGCGAGCTGAGCGGAGCCGGTCGTGAGACAGCGGCGTGTTCGTGAGACGGCGAGCTGAGCGGAGCCGGTCGTGAGACAGCGGGGTGTTCGTGAGACGGCGAGCTGAGCGGAGCCGGTCGTGAGACAGCGGGGTGTTCGTGAGACGGCGAGCTGAGCGGAGCTGTTCGTGAGACAGCGGCGTGTTCGTGAGACGGCGAGCTGAGCGGAGCCGGGCGTGAGACAGCGGCGTGTTCGTGAGACGGCGAGCTGAGCGGAGCCGGTCGTGAGACAGCGGCGTGTTCGTGAGACGGCGAGCTGAGCGGAGCCGGGCGTGAGACAGCGGGGTGTTCGTGAGACGGCGAGCTGAGCGGAGCCGGGCGTGAGACAGTGGTGTGTTCGTGAGACGGCGAGCTGAGCGGAGCCGGTCGTGAGACAGCGGGGTGTTCGTGAGACGGCGAGCTGAGCGGAGCCGGGCGTGAGACAGCGGTTTGTTCGTGAGACGGCGAGCTGAGCGGAGCCGGGCGTGAGACAGCGGCGTGTTCGTGAGACGGCGAGCTGAGCGGAGCCGGTCGTGAGACAGCGGGGTGTTCGTGAGACGGCGAGCTGAGCGGAGCCGGTCGTGAGACAGCGGTGTGTTCGTGAGACGGCGAGCTGAGCGGAGCCGGTCGTGAGACGGCGAGCTGTGCAGAGCGGAGCCGGTCGTGGTGGAGCGGAGCAGAGCCCTGTGGGGCAGTCAACTTCAGGACACGTAAGGTGCCCCTTACCTCTTTCCCCCACACCCAGGCACATTTTAGCCAGACTGGGGAGTAACACTCTGCAGATGAACTTTTGAACTCCGGGGCTGGACTTTTTTTTGGACTTTGGGTGATTTGTGGATTGCTGGACTCAAGAGACGTTTGGGTTCTGGGACTCAAGAGCCTGAGGGAAAGGATGTGGCCCAATTTTTCTGGGGTGGGTCGGTGTTCATGGTTTGGTTAATGAACACTAGTTGTGGTGTTTCCCCAATTTAATGCTGATGTTGTTTACCTCATGTTATTAAAGATTCTCTACTACACCAAGACTCTGTGCTTGCGAGAGGGGAAGTATTGCCTCCTTGAGGCGCCCAGGGGGTGTGTAAGATTTTCCCAGGTCACTGGGTGGGGGCTCAAGCCAGTTTTGCATTTGCTTTAATGAGAGGGAACCCCTGTGTACTGAACCCGGCCCTTGCTGCTATCAACTTGGCCTGGCAGAAGGGTTACATGTATATCAAACTTGTGCTGTGTTTCTGGGTGACACCCTGTTATGATGCTGGTTCTGGCGGGACCCAACTGAGAGTCAGGACAAATTACTTCAAGCAGGGCAGTGACAACCCAAGGCTGGGGTTTTCCACCTCTAAGGCAAACCAAACCAGCCAAATGGAGCAGACTTTGGTCTCACCTCACTAGCTAACCACAAGTCACACGAGCAATTCCCTTAGACACTCCAATTTCCCAGTATTTCCACCAGTGCCCCTCGTTATGGGTACAAATGGCTATGAAAAACAATATCCCAGTAAAAGAAAAAAGGTTCTCTCGATCCCAAAGGACCAAGCCCCAGACCCAGGTCAATCTACAAATCAGATCTTACCCACCAATCACGCTGTTGCCAATCCTTTAGAATCTAAAATCTAAAGGTTTATTCATAAAAGGAAAAGGATAGAGACGAGAGCTGGAATTGGTTCAATGGAATCGATGACATACAGTGATGGCCAAGTTCTTGGTTCAGGCTTGCAGCAGTGATAGAACAAACTGCAGGTTCAAATCAAGTCTCTGGAGAACATCCCCAGCTGGGATGGGTCGTTCAGTCCTTGGTTCAAAGCTTCAGTGTAGCAAAGTCCCTCCAGAGGCAGGAAGCAGGACTGAAGACCAGATGGAGGAGCTGCAGCAGCTTTTTATAGCCTCTTGCCATGTGGTCTGTCTTTCTTTGTCCCAAAGACATGCTGTCCATCCCATGGCCTGGAAACACCTCAGAGTTCTGTCCCTAGGCAGGTCCCTGCCTACCTGACTGAGTCCCAAGGTGTGTCTGCCTTCTCTCAATGGGTCACTTGTATCGCTGATGGTCCTTAATGGGCCATCAAGCAGGCTAGGCAGAGCTGACCCCAACTTGTCTGGGGTGTCACCCAGAAACATAGCATAAGTTTGAACTACAGACAGTATAGAGACAATATTCATAACTTCAACTACAAAAATGATACACATATACAGATAGCATAATCCTAACCTGCAAACCGTAACCTCATTTTAGACACCTTATTTGACCCCCTTTATACAAGATTTGGGGCCACTACAGGACCTTGGTTGCAACAATGATCTATACGGTCCCAGCTTATGTCAATAACGTCACACACCCCCAGACAGATTGGCATCAGCACTATCCAGCCTTCTTGATGGCCTGCTTGATGGCAATCAGCTGTACAATGAACCTATTGAGAGAAGCCAAGGGCTACAACTATGAGTCAGCAGGACAAGTCGGGACATGCCTGTGGACAGGGGACTCCAAGTGTTTTTCCAGGCCCATGTGTTGTGAGCTTGTGTTTGGGACAGAGAATGTACAAGCCTCATGACAAAGGACAGAAAAGGCAGCTGCACCATCTCCATTTTGTCTTCAATCTGGCTTCTTACCTCTGGAGCAACTTCTCTACAAACTGAAGCTTTGAAAAAAGGACTGAATGACCCATCCAAGCTTTGGATGTGTTCCAGAGGGACTCTACAAGCCAGCAAACTCACCAATGCTGCTAAGAACCTGATATATGGACTCTGAAGTCTTATGTATGTATCTGATGGCTTTGACCATTTAACAACTCTCTTCTTGTTCTTTTCTAATAAACTTTTAGTTTTAGTTACTAAAGGACTGGCTGGCAGCATGGTATTTTGGATCCCTTTGGGGATTTCTGTCCCTCTGACAGAACAAGGAGTAATGGTCTCAAGTTGCAGTGTGGGAGGTTTAGGTTGGATATTAGGAAAAGCTTTTTACTAGGAGGGTGGTGAAGCACTGGAATGCGTTACCTTGGGAGGTGGTGGAATCTCCTTCCTTAGAGGTTTTTAAGGTCAGGCTTGACAAAACCCTGGCTGGGATGATTTAGTTGGGGATTGGTCCTGCTTTGAGCAGGGGGTTGGACTAGATGACCTCCTGAGGTCCCTTCCAACCCTAATATTCTACAATTCTATGATCAGAAGAACATTTTGTATAGTGAGCAGAGTTTTAAATAACTCCTCATCTTACTGGACCTAGTCAGGGAACTGGAATGCAATAAAGAGGGCTGGGTGATTTATTTATTTTTTTGTTTAGCTTCTTGATAACCAATGTGGGGAATCAGGAACACAGTTTGTGCTTGGTTGGTGAATCTAACTACAGTGTTAACCTCCAGTTCTGGGAGAATCTGCTCTCCCTTTGAAGTCTGCCTTGCCCTCGGCATTTTCAATGTAGGCTGCCCTAGGCACCTCGGGTCACAGTAGATTTATTGAAAAATCCATTTTTGAGACACCAAAACTACTCACCAATCTAGGTCAAATTGTTTAGGCCAATCCCCTCCCTCCAACTCTGAAAATGTTTTTTGGGGAAATGTCACAATGTTTGATTTTGACATTTTCTAAACGAATGGTTTTGACATTTTCTTTTGAAAATGCAAACAAATTCTTTTGTAAATATAATTTTCAAATCGACATTCAAAATGTTTTGTTTGACCTGAAAATATTTTTGGGGGATTTTCACTTTGGCAAGGGGAAAAAACCCACAATTTTTGTTTCGAACAAACCATTTTTTCCCCGGGTTTTTCAGGTTGGCCACTGAACTGAAAAAATCAACTAACCACTCAACTATATTGGCTATTAACTAATGATGCAATGTAGTATTACCATTACCTTTGCATACCATCTGGATATGATCGCAATATCTGTTCCTCAAATAATTTGTTTGCTTTTGGTTGGTGTTTGTTAACATGGCAACAAACCCCTGGGACAATAACAGACATAAATAAAATTACCACTTAAATCTGGGAGATTTCCTGGTACCTCGATAGCCCTCAGCACCACAGATCTGAGAGAGGTGTAGAGGAGGTGGAATGGCTCTGGGCCTTGCTTCAGTTCTTTGTATTTCTCTTTCTTTTCCCCTTACGTTTGTGATTTAGCGCAAAGGGCTCTGTAATGCTGTTCTCGTGGGCTGTGCCTGGTGAGGTATGAAATGTGATGATAACGCAAGGAGGGAGGAAGGGACATGCTAAACCGCCAGGCTGTCTCCAGTGCTGTATTTTCATGGATGTTCTTTCAGCTGGCCCTCAGCAGGGTTGGGCTGTAGGCTGATCTCTGTCTACAAGTGGAGCTGACACACATGACCTTCAGTGGAAATGTTCAACCCTGGCAGGACTGACGAGCTCCCTCCAGGCTGGCTGCTACTTCAGGATCCAGATCTTCTCTGCTTGGACTGTATGTTGCCACTGCAGAGGCTCCAGGGCCGGCGCTGCCAAGAGAGCTGTCCCCAGAAATGATTGTGGCCTGGAACTAAATCAGTCTTGGTGCCACACAAGAGCCCTGTGAGGGGAGGGCTGGGATCCCTGCTGCCATGGCATCTCCCTGACCGACGCAACAGAAACCGGGCTGAATCTCTACAGTCTAGCAAAAAGAAAAGGAGGACTTGTGGCACCTTAGAGACTAACCAATTTATTTGAGCATAAGCTTTCGTGAGCACTGTAGCTCACGAACGCTTATGCTCAAATACATTTTTTAGTCTCTAAGGTGCCACAAGTACTCCTTTTCTTTTTGCGAATACAGACTAACACGGCTGTTACTCTGAATACAGTCTAGCAGAATCTTTGCTTCCTGTTTCAGTGTGCTACACAGGCTGAACCTCTGCAACTGAACAGGACTGTAACCTGGGGGAAATTCCTCTATTGCTCAGCTTACACCCTCAATGACTGGCTGACTTTGACCAATCTCTAGCCAGCAGGAAGTGCGACATAATGGTCAGAAAAGAGGGCTTGGACTCACAACTCCTGCGTGCACTGATCATCTTGACCTACTTCTCAGAGGGGTTGTGCAGCTGAATTACACAGCAGCAGCCACTCCAAAGGTTTGGCTGAGATTTACAGGCACCATTGTGCACACCCCCTTTTCACTCCTTTCCACGTCCCATCCTGGGTGCAGGCCATGTGTGCAGCTGGCAGCGTTCTGTCGCTTCGGGAGGGGATCCAGACAAGCCATTTGGGAGCTGTGAGGCTCATTAGGGCTTGAAAACTCTCCTAATTTGGACTCACCTAGTAAGCTTTGCTGACATGCTCACTGGAGGATCTTGGCGAGATCCAGGCGCTGGGGCTGGAGATGGGCAAAGGCCTGTTTCGGGAGTGAGACCCAAAGCTGCAGAGCTCGTGTCCTTACCTTCCAGCAAGACGATGGGTTCCCTCTCAGCATCCCGCCCCCTCCGACACATCTTCCAGACAATGGCTGCCACCGCCAGCAGCATGGAGGAGGCCAGGAAGGAGGGGATAACGACCACTGCGTGCCACACCCCATTTTCATCTGCAACAAAGAACCAGGGGAGATGCTAGAGATGACCCTCTCGGCGCTGGCAAGGAGCCCTTGGCAGCTCCCAGTCAGTCCCAAGGAGCTAGGTGCAATGGCCGATGGTACAAAGGCTGGGCAAGGAGTCGGACCCTATGGCCAAGCACATCCCTGCTTGGCCTCTAAGGAGATGCCATTGGCTTGAGTCTGATTGGCCACAGGCACCCGGATAAGATGGAGACAGAGAGGCCGTCAGGCCCTTTCTCACCCTTCTCTTCAGGAGTCAGGGCTGCGCAACAGATTCTCAGGGCCTCACAGTGCATCCCACGCACGGGACCTCGGGGCCCATCTACCCTGGAGGTGCACAGCCACACATGGGACCGTACGTACTCAGGGCTGCTCAGCCATCCCACCACACAGGCAGCTGCAGCTGTGCTGCTATTTTTAGTGACTAGCTTCATCACAGCTAGCGTGGGTATGTGCTTGTCACCCCTGCCTTAGAGGAAAGTTGTTTTGGGGGGAAATGCCCCTCCATTCCAGTGGAAGAGCTGTGTTCCCTTGTGAGTTATCTGTCTCGTACAAACGTACCCTATTACACCCCTGCCTGCCCCATTCCCCTGGAGCAGGCGGATCATGGCAAGTGCAAACCACTCTCATGCTGCCAAACACTTCATCCCTTGCCAATCAGATGTAGCACTTCTGCAGCAGTTTTCACCCACAGGTGTCAACGGGCTTCACTAAAGCAGGTCAGTGGCATTACCCCATTTTACAGATTGGGAAACTGAGGCACTAGGGATGGAGGGGAGAAGGGACTTGCCTAAATCTCTGTCCAGCAGATCAGTGGCACAGCTGGGATTAGAGCCCAGGTCTCTTGATTCCCAGGCCTGTGGTCTAACTGCTACTTAATGCTACCTCCCTTTTAACTTAAAAACAAAACCAACAACCCACACCACTCCACGCAGGCCACCGGCCACCCACCCACACATGCTGCAGCCACTATTACAGCTCCCAGGAAGCAGCTGGGGGCGATTGAAAAGTAGCAGGCATGCTGAGAGTCCACTTATCAGAGGGGAACGAGGGCTGTCACTTTGCTCTAGCAGTGAGTAGCCAGGAGGGCTATGGTGCTTTGCTGGAGTACGCTCACCGGTACATGGCTGGGGAAGTTGGAAGAAAGAAAACTTCCTAGTGTCTGATGGTCACAGAGATTCAATATTTTCCAGAAAAGGGCAATTTGAGGGAGGCCAGATTTTATCAGTGCTGAAGCCTCAACTGATTCCTAGATTCCAGGGCCAGGTGAAACCATTGTGATCATTCTAGCCTGACCCCTGGAGAGCACCAGCCAGAGACCTGCCCCACAATAGCTCCTGTTTGAACTAGAGCAGACTTTTCTTTGTTTAAAAATGGACAGTGATGGAGAATCCACCACAACCCTGGGTAAATTGTTCCAGTGGTTATTTACTCTCACTGTTAAACTGGAGATGGAGTTATGATGTTGGTGTAGGAAGGCACATCAGCAGGAGCAAGGCTGTAGTGAGCACACTGACATAGTTAGGTCAATATAAGCTGCCTTATGTCAATCTAACTGTGTAGTGTAGACCAGGGCTAATGATGATGTCCCAGTACTAAAGATGACCTCCAACCCAGAAAAACGGGTTTGGGATTTTTTTGCTTCCTTATGAGGCATACAGAAGGCTTGAGAGTGTGTTTAAAGTCTTTTCTCCCCCCTTGCTTCTTTTTTAGGTTAGAAATTCAGGTTTATTGATGTGTGTTATTATTTATTATTATTGTGGAAAATAGTATTATTATTTATATTGCAGTGATGCCTAGAGCTCCCAAACAAGACCAAGGCCCCATTGTACTCGTCACTCCAGGTACACACACAGGGTTTGTCTACACTACGAAATTAGGTCAATATTATAGAAGTCAATTTTTATAAATCGATTTTATACAGTTGATTGCATATGTACCACAAAGCGCATTAAGTCAGCGGAGTGCGTCCTCACTACTGTGGCTAGCATCGACTTACGGAGTGTTGCACTGTGGGTAGCTATCCCACAGTTCCCGCAGTCTCCGCCGCCCATTAGAATTCTGGTTAAGCTCCCAATGCCTGATGGGGCAAAAACATTGTTGTGGGTGGTTTTGGGTACATGTCGTCAGTCGCCATCTCCCTCTGTGAAAGCAACGGCAGACAATCGTTTTGTGCCTTTTTTCCACGCAGACACCATACCACAGCAAGCGTGCAGCCTGCTCAACTCAGCTCACCCCCACCGCCGCTGTTGTGTCCTGGGTGCTGCTGGCAGCAGACGGTGCAGTAGGACTGCTAACCGTCGTCCTCCACCGCTTCCACTGCAACTCTGCTCTGCTGCTATTGTCTCAATGGTGAATTTCTCCATGTTGTCTGTCATGGGCTTCCGGGTACTTGTGTTCTTTCTCGGGAAATGTGCGCGGTGCTAACCGTCGTCCCCCACCACTTCCACTGCAACTCTGCTCTCCTGCTCTCATGAATCCGCCTCGCAGGTCCTCTCGTCGTACTCTATAAATATCTACTCTTGTGGCATCCGTCGTCAGCCACCGCTTCCGCTCGCACTCTGCTCTCCTGCAGATGCCGTACCACGGCAAGCATGGAGCCCGCTCAGATCGCCACGGCAGTTATGAGCATTGTAAACACCTCGCACATTATCGTACAGTATGTGCAGAACTAGAACTTGCAAAAGCAGGCGAGGAGGCAGTGCGGTGGCGAGAGTGATGAGGACATGGACACAGACTTCTCTCAAAGCACGGGCCCTGGCAATTTGGACATCCTGGTGGCAATGGGGCAGGCTCATGCCGTGGAATGCCAATTCTGGGCCAGGGAAACAAGCACAGACTGGTGGGACTGCATAGTGTTGCAGGTCTGGGATGAATCCCAGTGGCTGAGAAACTTTCGCATGCGTAAGGGCACTTTCATGGAACCTTGTGACTTGCTTTCCCCTGCCCTGAAGCGCCAGAATACAAAGATGAGAGCAGGCCTCACAGTTCACAAGCGAGTGGCAATAGCCCTGTGGAAGCTTGCAACTCCAGACAGCTACCAGTCAGTTGGGAATTAATTTGGAGTGGGCAAATCTACTATGGGGGCTGCTGTGATGCAAGTAGCCAACGCAATCACTGAGCTGCTGCTATCAAGGGTAGTGACTCTGGGAAATGTGCAGGTCATAGTGGATGGCTTTGCTGCAATGGGATTCCCTAACTGCGACGGGGCAGTAGACGGAACCCATATCCCTATCTTGGCACCAGAGCACAAAGGCAGTGAGTACATAAACCGCAAGGGGTACTTTTCAGTGGTGCTGTAAGCACTGGTGGATCACAAGGGACGTTTCACCAACATCAACGTGGGATGGCCGGGAAAGGTTCATGACGCTCGCATCTTCAGGAACTCTGGTCTGTTTGAACAGCTGCAGGAAGGGACTTACTTCCCAGACCAGAAAATAATTATTGGAGATGTTGAAATGACTATACTATCCTTGGGGACCCAGCCTACCCCTTAATATCATGGCTCATGAAGCCGTACACAGGCAGCCTGGACAGTAGTCAGGAGCTGTTCAACTACAGGCTGAGCAAGTGCAGAATGGTGGTAGAATGTGCATTTGGACGTTTAAAAGCGCGCTGGCGCAATTTACTGACCCGGTTAGACCTCAACGAAACCAATATTCCCACTGTTATTACTGCTTGCTGTGCGCTCCACAATATCTGTGAGAGTAAGGGGGAGATGTTTATGGCGGGGTGGGAACTTGAGGCAAATCGCCTGGCCACTGATTACGTGCAGCCAGACACCAGGGCGATTAGAAGAGCACAGCAGGATGCGCTGCACATCAGAGAAGCTTTGAAAACCAGTTTCATGGCTGACCAGGCTACGGTGAGAAAGTTCTGTTTGTTTCTCCTTGATGAAAACCCGCCCCCTTGGTTCACTCTACTTCCCTGTAAGCCAACCGCCCTCCCCTCCCCCCTTCAATCACCGCTTGCAGAGGCAATAAAGTCATTGTTGTTTCAAATTCATGCATTCTTTGTTAATTTGTCACACAAATAGGGGGATAACTGCCAAGGTAGCCTGGGAGGGGTGGGGGAGGAGGGAAGCACCAGGTGGGGTTTGGGAGGAGGGAGGATCCTCAGCATTGCCTCCTGCCTCCTCTTACCACACTGCCACCACCTCTCCTCTTGCTCCCACCACTTCTCTCACGTGTCCCTCCTGTCCTTGCGTTCATTTTGTGCTTTTCTGGACTCTGCCATTGCTTGCCTCCACACATTCTGCTGGGATCTTTCAGTTTGGGTGGACTGCATGAGCTCAGAGAACATTTCATCACGAGTGCATTTTTTTGCCTTCTTATCTACGCTAGCCTCTGGGATGGAGATGATAGGGAGAGTGTTGAAACATTTGCAGCTGTGGGAGGGAAAAAAGGGAGAGTAGTATTTTAAAAGACACATTTTAGAGAACAATGGGTAGACTCTTTCATGGTGAACCAAGCTGTTAACATTACACAGCACATGTGCTTTCGGTACAAGGTCGCATTTTGCCTCTTATATTGAGGGCCTGCTGGTTTGGTGTGAGAGATCACACACGCAGGGCCGGGCAACAGAATTTGCCTTGCAGGCAGCCATAGTAAGCCACAGTCTTTCGGCTTCTTCAACCTTCATAAGATGTGGGAATGGTTTCAAACAGCAGTGCCCTCCTTTCCCATACCAAACACCCGTTGGGTTGGCCATTTAAAAGGAGGGGCTGCGATTTTCAGGTTAACGTGCAGCACAAACCCAACTAAACCCCCACCACCACCCAATTCTCTGGGACGATCACTCTCCTGAGGATAACACAGAGAGATAAAGAACTGATGTTGCTTGAATGCCAGCAAACACCGGGACCATACGCTGCCGTGCTTTATTATGCAATGATTCCAGACTATGTGCTACTGGCCTAGCGTGGTAAAGTGTCCTACCATGGAGGATGGAATAAGGCTGCCCTCCCCAGAAACCTTTTGCAAATGCTTTGGGAGTACCTCCAGAAGAGCTTCATGGAGATGTCCCTGGAGCATTTCTGCTCCATCCCCAGACACATTAACAGACTTTTCCAGAAGCTGTACTGGCCGCGAATGCATCCCAAGTCTTCAGGGCAAATTAATAATTAAACACAGTTGCTTTTAAACCCTGTATTATATTTACAAAGGTACACTCACCAGAGGTGCTTTCTCCAGTTTCATGGTCCGGGAGCCCGCCTTGGGAGGGTTGGGAGGGTATTGGCTCCAGGGTGATAAACAGTTCCTGGCTGTCGGGGAGAATGGTTTCTCTGCTTGCCTGCTGTGTGCTATCCTCCTCCTCCTCCTCCTCCTCCTCCTCCTCCTCCTCTTCCTCGTCCCCAAAATCCTCATTCCTGTTGCATGAGACTCCCCCCTTGCAGGTGTCCACGGACAGGGTGGGGTAGTGGTAGGGGGCCCCCCTAGAATTGCATGCAGCTCATCATAACAGCAACATGTCTTGGGCTCTGACCCAGAGCGGCCATTTGCCTCTTTGGTTTTTTGGTAGGCTTGCCTGAGCTCCTTAATTTTCACACGGCACTGCTGCGGGTCCCTGTTGTAGCCTCTGTCCTTCATGCCCTTGGAGATTTTTGCAAATATTTTGGCATTTTATCTTTTGGAACAGAGTTCTGATAGCATGGATTTGTCTCCCCATACAGTGATCAGATCCAGTATCTCCCATTCGGTCCATGCTGGAGCTCTTTTGCGATTCTGGGACTGCATGCTAACCACCCTGGCCACGCTGGCCAAACAAGAAATGAAATTCAAAAGTTCCCCGGGGCTTTTCCTGTGTACCTTGCTAGTGCATCAGAGTTGAGAATGCTGTCCAGAGTGGTCACAATGGAGCACTCTGGGATAGTTCCCGGAGGCCAATACCGTTGAATTGTGTCCACACTATGCCAAATTCGAACCAGCAATGTCAATTTCAGCACTAATCCCCTCGTTGGGGAGGAGTACAGAAATCAATTTTAAGAGCCCTTTAAGTCGACAAAAATGGCTTCGTCGTGTGGACGGGTGCAGGGTTAAATCCATCTAATGCTGCTAAATTCGACCTAAACTCGTAGTGTAGACCAGGGCTTAGAGAAAGAATCATAGAAGATTAGGGTTGGAAGAGACCTCAGGAGGTCATCTAGTCCAACCCCCTGCTCAAAGCAGGACCAACACCAACTAAATCAGCCCAGCCAGGGCTTTGTCAAGCCGGGCCTTAAAAACCTCTAAGGATGGAGATTCCACCACCTCCCTAGGTAATGCATTCCAGTGTTTCACCAGCCTCCTAGTGAAATAGTGTTTCCTAATATCCAACCTAGACCTCCCCCACTGCAACTTGAGACCATTGCTTCTTGTTCTGTCATCTGCCACCACTGAGAACAGCCGGGCTCCATCCTCTTTGGAACCCCCCTTCAGGTAGTTGAAGGCTGCTATAAAATCCCCCCTCACTCTTCTCTTCTGCAGACTAAATAACTCCAGTTCCCTCAGCCTCTCCTCGTAAGTCATGTGCCCCAGCCCCCGGCTGGGTGCAGTGCACTGGAAAACTTGACACCCCTGCTTTGACTATAGTTACACCCCAGCTGTTGGCATTCCCCCCTCCTCCCCAGTCCTGGACTGGAATGCAATGGACTACTTTTAAGATGGACTAGCAAGGGTATTTCTTGGGAAGAGACGTGTCTCAGGCTGCCCCCTTAACCAGATAGAAAGCAACAGACACCATCCTCCTCCTCCCAAATGAGTTTTCCAAAGGGAAGGACCTAACTATGACTCACACAGCTCACCACGCTCTTGAGAGCAGATGAAAACGGTGCATGATCCACTGAGGCTCTTCCCCAGAATCACCTTCTTCTTCTTCTAAAGTATCTACCACTCTTCATAGCACCTGCCGTCTTACAGAAATCCCTTTCCTGCATGACTTCCAGGGCTGGCCCTGTAAGTCTCGTAGAACCAATCAGCGGTTGCTCTGAAGAGGCCATTTGGCTGGAGTACCTGTTCGGATTCCTCCTGTCTGAGTGCTGAGGAGCTGAAAGATTCCCAGAGCAAAGCTCTTTCTCAGCAGGTGTCTCCTGAATGGGAGACTAAAGAGACTCTGTTTGCTCAAGCCAGTGCCGCTCTCCTCTACTGCTTGCTCTTCTGAGATGGGACACAGGAATGGGAGGGAAATTGATCATTTGAAAGATTTCTGGAGGGCAAAAGGAGAAAATATCCAGGAAGAAAATAATCAGACTCAAGAGGGGAAACCCACCTCCAAGGTGACGTGTCGGACTGAAGAGTCATTCTAGTGGCTTTTCCTCACTGGAGGAAAATCCAGATGGCCCAAGTCTAATCCCCTGCATCCAAATATCCCCGACTTCTGCCATCCAGCTAACCTTCAAGCAGCCCTCTTATTGCATTCTCTTATGGGAGCTGCTGCTGGCAGGGGACTGCTGAGGTTTTTTTATGTATTGTTTATTAAGGCCGGATATTTTCCACAAGAGAGCTTAGCACACAGTGTTCAGAGTGGGGAACCCTTGACAATTCTGGCCATCTGTGTCCTCACAGGGGCAGCTGCTGGGAGCGGAGGCCCAGATCCTCACTGGGAGTTAGGTGCCTAAACACCTTTGAAGATCGGGGTCCGAGTGCTCCTAAAAACCAGGCTTCAGTTGTGAGTGTGGAGCTCTTGAATATCAGACCCTGAATGTGTAGTGCAGTTCCATAGACTCCCACAGTGCAGTCTCCTAGGTGATGATGGGGTGTCTATGCTGCCCCACTCAAACGATTTTATTAAACATCTAGCGATTTTGGGTGTGTTTCTTACCAGCGCAGCTGCTGAAAGCAGGAGATTGCAGGAGAATCTCAGCTTTCATTTAGGCCTCATGGTTGCAGAGGAGATCTTGAGAATGTGACCTGAGTGCAACCAAAAGGCTCAGAAGTGCAGGCCAAACTCAACTCCAGGTGTGTCAGTATTTTAAAAACTCTCCTGTTTTTCCATGCTTGTGCGTGGCAATACTGGGTTGTATGGGTGAGATCCTGCTGCCAGGGAAGTCAATGGGGCCTTTGTCAAGGATTTCAGTAGGGCAGGAGTTTATCCTCCGTGTTCTCAGTGTGATGTGTGGGTGGGACAGCAGGGGCCCTGTAGGAATGCAATGCACGGTTGCTTCGCTTGGTGTTGTGATGTGTGTTGAGTGTGTGATGCCATAGGGCTGGATAAGGTACACAGAGCTTGCACGTTTGTATTTTGAACTATTTCAGCTCTATTGTGTACCAACTAAAGGTAGTGTGCAGGGTGTCGCACTGCAAATTACGCTAGTGTTAGAGTGCATTGCAGACGTAGCCTTTGAGTAGGGAATGGGATTTTATAATCTAGTAACTCATTATTTTGACCTTGGCATGTTCACTCTGCAAATACAAGGGGGCAAAATTCAAGTTGAGAGTGAGGTATATAAATGGGGTGTGGTCATGGTGATAGCTGGACTGCCTGAAGGGGAGGGGAGGGGACGTGGGCTGGGGTGGGGAGTGACTGTTCATTGCCACACTTAATTTTTGTTTTTAAATGTGCAACATTCTCGTAAGTGGGGCGTGAGCTGAGGATAAAATATGTCTTCAGCATTAACTCCTCTCACAACCAAGTTATTGGATTAGGAATTTCCTTGTTTGTGTAAAAGACATCGTCTGGCTGATGATAAAGCCAGCCAGCTCTGCTCTGTCTGATATCATGAGCCCTCCAAAGGACTCTCCACCTGCAAACATTAGTGACCCACTCTCTGGGTGGACAATGGAAGGGAGAGAAGCTCTTTAAGCCGTCAATGGTTTAAAAGGCTTCTGGTTTTCAAACCGGGATAAAAGCCCCTGTCTCTCCATGCCCCCTCTCCTTTCTGCCCCACCGCTGGGTCTTGTACCAACACCTGAGCAACACGTTTGGAACAAATTTTTTTTCATCACAAATTGGCCTTTTCTCAAAAATGAAAATGTTGTCACTTTTTTGTGTTTTGATTTTGAAATGTTTCTATTAAACTCTGAAAAATGTTCAGACCTTCTGGTTATTTTTCTTCCCTTCTTCTTTTTCAGGGGGAAAGAAAGAAAACCATAAAATCCTTGGTATTAAAACTCTCCAACTTTTGAAAATGTTCTTGTTTTTTTTCCAGCCAGCTCTGCTCTTGCCCCTTCACTGACCCCCATGTCCTGCCAATTCCCCCTTTAGAGATCATTCTGAAACCACCCCTCCATTTGCCCCCCAGTATTCTCCCCTTCCCCACCTCATTGGTCCCTCCAGATTTTCTGTTCCTGGCTCCAGCCCCTTTGCCTTTCCTCTGTACAGCACTGGGAGGAAGGAGCACAGGCTCGAGGCAGCGGAGTATCAGTTTCCATTTAGAATCACTTAGAAAGTTATTGTAACACATAATTACTAGTAATAGGGTGTTTGTGACCCAAGCACAAAATAAGGTGTTTAAAGATGTGATGAGCCAAAATAAAAATAAAAATTAGGTCACGTTTCCCTGTTGTGACTTGGTGTAAAGATTTAAACACCACAACTTTGATATTTTTTCCCAAAACTTCCCAGTCAAGCTCTCCCCTGGGCTGAGAGGTGGCATGTGCCATCAGGGGATCCGGTTTCTTTTTGAGGAAGTTAGGAGTGGAGTTTGGTACGTGGATCTAATGGGAAGCTAGCTTCCAACTTTGCTCTGGAGTGGCTGCCATTGCTCGGTGATAGGCCTAGACAGATTAGGACTATGCACAGAGAACACCCCAAAGAAGCCTAGACAAGAGGAAGTGTACAGGATTTACTGCAGAGATAATAAAAAGAAAAGGAGTACTTGTGGCACCTTAGAGACTAACCAATTTATTTGAGCATGAGCTTTCGTGAGCCACAGCTCACTTCATCAGATGCATACCGTGGAAACTGCAGCAGACTTTATATACACACAGAGAATATGAAACAATACCTCCTCCCACCCCACTGTCCTGCTGGTAATAGCTTATCTAAAGTGATCAACAGGTGGGCCATTTCCAGCACAAATCCAGGTTTTCTCACCCTCCACCCCCCCACACAAATTCACTCTCCTGCTGGTGCTAGCCCATCCAAAGTGACAACTCTTTACATAATCAAGTCGGGCTATTTCCTGCATAGATCCAGGTTTTCTCACATCCCCCCCACCCCCATACACACACAAACTCACTCTCCTGCTGGTAATAGCTCATCTAAACTGACCACTCTCCAAGTTTAAATCCAAGTTAAACCAGAATATCTGGGGGGGGGGGGGTAGGAAAAAACAAGAGGAAACAGGCTACCTTGCATAATGACTTAGCCACTCCCAGTCTCTATTTAAGCCTAAATTAATAGTATCCAATTTGCAAATGAATTCCAATTCAGCAGTTTCTCGCTGGAGTCTGGATTTGAAGTTTTTTTGTTTTAAGATAGCGACCTTCATGTCTGTGATTGCGTGACCAGAGAGATTGAAGTGTTCTCCGACTGGTTTATGAATGTTAGAATTCTTGACATCTGATTTGTGTCCATTTATTCTTTTACGTAGAGACTGTCCAGTTTGACCAATGTACATGGCAGAGGGGCATTGCTGGCACATGATGGCATATATCACATTGGTGGATGTGCAGGTGAACGAGCCTCTGATAGTGTGGCTGATGTTATTAGGCCCTGTGATGGTGTCCCCTGAATAGATATGTGGGCACAATTGGCAACGGGCTTTTGTTGCAAGGATAAGTTCCTGGGTTAGTGGTTCTGTTGTGTGGTATGTGGTTGTTGGTGAGTATTTGCTTCAGGTTGCGGGGCTGTCTGTAGGCAAGGACTGGCCTGTCTCCCAAGACTTGTGAGAGTGTTGGGTCATCCTTTAGGATAGGTTGTAGATCCTTAATAATGCGTTGGAGGGGTTTTAGTTGGGGGCTGAAGGTGACCGCTAGTGGCGTTCTGTTATTTTCTTTGTTAGGCCTGTCCTGTAGTAGGTAACTTCTGGGAACTCTTCTGGCTCTATCAATCTGTTTCTTTACTTCTGCAGGTGGGTATTGTAGTTGTAAGAAAGCTTGACAGAGATCTTGTAGGTGTTTGTCTCTGTCTGAGGGGTTGGAGCAAATGCGGTTGTATTGCAGAGCTTGGCTGTAGACGATGGATCGTGTGGTGTGGTCAGGGTGAAAGCTGGAGGCATGCAGGTAGGAATAGCGGTCAGTAGGTTTCCGGTATAGGGTGGTGTTTATGTGGCCATTGTTTATTAGCACTGTAGTGTCCAGGAAGTGGATCTCTTGTGTGGACTGGACCAGGCTGAGGTTGGTGGTGGGATGGAAATTGTTGAAATCATGGTGGAATTCCTCAAGGGCTTCTTTTCCATGGGTCCAGATGATGAAGATGTCATCAATATAGCGCAAGTAGAGTAGAGGCTTTAGGGGACGAGAGCTGAGGAAGCGTTGTTCTAAATCAGCCATAAAAATGTTGGCATACTGTGGGGCCATGCGGGTACCCATAGCAGTGCCGCTGATCTGAAGGTATACATTGTCCCCAAATGTGAAATAGTTATGGGTAAGGACAAAGTCACAAAGTTCAGCCACCAGGTTAGCCGTGACATTATTGGGGATAGTGTTCTTGACGGCTTGTAGTCCATCTTTGTGTGGAATGTTGGTGTAGAGGGCTTCTACATCCATAGTAGCCAGGATGGTGTTATCAGGAAGATTACCGATGGATTGAAGTTTCCTCAGGAAGTCAGTGGTGTCTCGAAGGTAGCTGGGAGTGCTGGTAGCGTAGGGCCTGAGGAGGGAGTCTACATAGCCAGACAATCCTGCTGTCAGGGTGCCAATGCCTGAGATGATGGGGCGCCCAGGATTTCCAGGTTTATGGATCTTGGGTAGTAGATAGAATATCCCAGGTCGGGGTTCCAGGGGTGTGTCTGTGCGGATTTGATCTTGTGCTTTTTCAGGAAGTTTCTTGAGCAAATGCTGTAGTTGCTTTTGGTAACTCTCAGTGGGATCATAGGGTAATGGCTTGTAGAAACTCGTGTTGGAGAGCTGCCGAGCAGCCTCTTGTTCATATTCCGACCTATTCATGATGACAACAGCACCTCCTTTGTCAGCCTTTTTGATTATGATGTCAGAGTTGTTTCTGAGGCTGTGGATGGCATTGCGTTCCGCATGGCTGAGGTTATGGGGCAAGTGATGCTGCTTTTCCACAATTTCAGCCCGTGCACGTCGGCGGAAGCACTCTATGTAGAAGTCCAGTCTGCTGTTTCGACCTTCAGGAGGAGTCCATCTAGAATCCCTCTTTCTGTAGTGTTGGCAGGGAGACCTCTGTGGATTAGTATGTTGTTCAGAGGTATTTTGGAAATATTCCTTGAGACGGAGACGTCGAAAATAGGATTCTAGGTCACCACAGAACTGTATCATGTTCGTGGGGGTGGAGGGGCAGAAGGAGAGGCCCCGAGATAGAACAGCTGCTTCTGCTGGGCTGAGAGAATAGTAAATATGGCAGGCGACCAGCTTGGCTTAATGGTGAAATCTTAGCGGATCTTAAACATAAAAAAGAAGCTTACAAGAAGTGGAAGGTTGGACATATGACCAGGGAAGAGTATAAAAATATTGCTCGGGCATGTAGGAATGTTATCAGGAGGGCCAAATCGCACCTGGAGCTGCAGCTAGCCAGAGATGTCAAGAGTAACAAGAAGGGTTTCTTCAGGTATGTTGGCAACAAGAAGAAAGCCAAGGAATGTGTGGGCCCCTTACTGAATGAGGGAGGCAAACTAGTGACAGAGGATGTGGAAAAAGCTAATGTACTCAATGCTTTTTTTGCCTCTGTTTTCACTAACAAGGTCAGCTCCCAGACTGCTACGCTGGGCATCACAAAATGGGGAAGAGATGGCCAGCCCTCTGTGGAGATAGAGGTGGTTAGGGACTATTTAGAAAAGCTGGACGTGCACAAGTCCATGGGGCCGGACGAGTTGCATCCGAGAGTGCTGAAGGAACTGGCGGCTGTGATTGCAGAGCCATTGGCCATTATCTTTGAAAACTCGTGGCGAACCGGGGAAGTCCCGGATGACTGGAAAAAGGCTAATGTAGTGCCAATCTTTAAAAAAGGGAAGAAGGAGGATCCTGGGAACTACAGGCCAGTCAGCCTCACTTCAGTCCCTGGAAAAATCATGGAGCAGGTCCTCAAAGAATCAATCCTGAAGCACTTACATGAGAGGAAAGTGATCAGGAGCAGCCAGCATGGATTCACCAAGGGAAGGTCATGTCTGACTAATCTAATCGCCTTCTATGATGAGATTACTGGTTCTGTGGATGAAGGGAAAGCAGTGGATGTATTGTTTCTTGACTTTAGCAAAGCTTTTGACACGGTCTCCCACAGTATTCTTGTCAGCAAGTTAAGGAAGTATGGGCTGGATGAATGCACTACAAGGTGGGTAGAAAGCTGGCTAGATTGTCGGGCTCAACGGGTAGTTATCAATGGCTCCATGTCTAGTTGGCAGCCGGTATCAAGTGGAGTGCCCCAAGGGTCGGTCCTGGGGCCGGTTTTGTTCAATATCTTCATAAATGATCTGGAGGATGGTGTGGATTGCACTCTGAGCAAATTTGCGGATGATACTAAACTGGGAGGAGTGGTAGATACGCTGGAGGGGAGGGATAGGATACAGAGGGCCCTAGACAAATTGGAGGATTGGGCCAAAAGAAATCTGATGAGGTTCAATAAGGATAAGTGCAGGGTCCTGCACTTAGGACGGAAGAACCCAATGCACAGCTACAGACTAGGGACCGAATAGCTAGGCAGCAGTTCTGCGGAAAAGGACCTAGGGGTGACAGTGGACGAGAAGCTGGATATGAGTCAGCAGTGTGCCCTTGTTGCCAAGAAGGCCAATGGCATTTTGGGATGTATAAGTAGGGGCATAGCGAGCAGATCGAGGGACGTGATCGTTCCCCTCTATTCGACATTAGTGAGGCCTCATCTGGAGTACTGTGTCCAGTTTTGGGCCCCACACTTCAAGAAGGATGTGGATAAATTGGAGAGAGTCCAGCGAAGGGCAACAAAAATGATTAGGGGTCTGGAACACATGAGTTATGAGGAGAGGCTGAGGGAGCTGGGATTGTTTAGCCTGCAGAAGAGAAGAATGAGGGGGGATTTGATAGCTGCTTTCAACTACCTGAAAGGGGGTTCCAAAGAGGATGGCTCTAGACTGTTCTCAATGGTATCAGATGACAGAACGAGGAGTAATGGTCTCAAGCTGCAGTGGGGGAGGTTTAGATTGGATATTAGGAAAAACTTTTTCACTAAGAGGGTGGTGAAACACTGGAATGCGTTACCTAGGGAGGTGGTAGAATCTCCTTCCTTAGAGGTTTTTAAGGTCAGGCTTGACAAAGCCCTGGCTGGGATGATTTAACTGGGAATTGGTCCTGCTTCGAGCAGGGGGTTGGACTAGATGACCTTCTGGGGTCCCTTCCAACCCTTATATTCTATGATTCTATGATTCTATGATTCTACATGGCAGAGGGGCATTGCTGGCACATGATGGCATATATCACATTGGTGGATGTGCAGGTGAACGAGCCTCTGATAGTGTGGCTGATGTTATTAGGCCCTGTGATGGTGTCCCCTGAATAGATATGTGGGCACAATTGGCAACGGGCTTTGTTGCAAGGATAAGTTCCTGGGTTAGTGGTTCTGTTGTGTGGTATGTGGTTGTTGGTGAGTATTTGCTTCAGGTTGCAGGGCTGTCTGTAGGCAAGGACTGGCCTGTCTCCCAAGACTTGTGAGAGTGTTGGGTCATCCTTTAGGATAGGTTGTAGATCCTTAATAATGCGTTGGAGGGGTTTTAGTTGGGGGCTGAAGGTGACCGCTAGTGGCGTTCTGTTATTTTCTTTGTTAGGCCTGTCCTGTCACTTTGGATGGGCTAGCACCAGCAGGAGAGTGAATTTGTGTGGGGGCGTGGAGGGTGAGAAAACCTGGATTTGTGCTGGAAATGGCCCACCTGTTGATCACTTTAGATAAGCTATTACCAGCAGGACAGTGGGGTGGGAGGAGGTATTGTTTCATATTCTCTGTGTGTATATAAAGTCTGCTGCAGTTTCCACGGTAAACATCTGATGAAGTGAGCTGTAGCTCACGAAAGCTTATGCTCAAATAAATTGGTTAGTCTCTAAGGTGCCACAAGTACTCCTCTTCTTTTTGCGAATACAGACTAACACGGCTGTTCCTCTGAAACCTATCATTATGCAGAGATAATCTCCACTGGAGAAGTTGCAGTGAGGGTGCTGGCTTCCCGTTGGAGAGTGTCCTCTTCCAAGTGTAGAAGTCCAACAAGTGTGGCTCAACCTGCCCCAGCTCCAGGGCTCCTAGCAGGAAAGGCAAGTGTGTGTCAGCGAAGGGAACTGGGTGCCCTGTAATGCTACAGGGCCTGGCCACTTCCCTCTCTTCTCCAGCTGCTCAGGTAACCTGGGAGCCCTCTCCCACATGCAGATGCCTTGGTGGGTAGGTTACGACATGAAGCACTGGGCAAAGGTTTAAGAGCAGGCGGTTTTATGATTGCAGATGTGGCACTTGGGTATCGGGCTCAAGTTCAAGGACTCCATGTGCTATTTAACTCTTTTATTTGTTGTCTCTAGTCTATGGCGGGCCTGATCCAGCCCCCATTGAACTCTGGGAAACTTCCATTGGCTTCCAGAGGAGCAGCATCAAGTTTAGTACTTTGTAGCCTCTTGTTGTTTCTTTCCTCTTTCTCTGCAGGCAGGAAATAATTATAAAGAGGGAGGATGCCCTGGAGAGCTCCCAATGCTGTGGCAGCCTTGGGGGCCTGCCAAGTAATCTCTGCACCCGCCTGCAGAGATCGCGTGGGGCTCACGCAGCCTCTCCACTCTCTTGCTGTAGCTGTCAGTAGCACGTGGCACACAGAGGAAAGGCAGGGCAGATAATGTGCTAATAGCCACCGGGCATAGGCGCCGACTCCGTGGGTGCTCCGAGGCTGGAGCACTCACAGGGAAAAATTAGTGGGTGCTCTGCACCCACCGGCACCCAAGCTCCCCGCCCCCCTCACCTCCGCCTCCTCCCCTGAGCGCGCCGCGTCCCCGCTCCTCTGCCTACCTCCCAGCGCTTGCCGCCGCCAAACAGCTGTAGCAGGCTCCGGGAGGGAGAGGGGAGGAGCGCGAATGTGGCGCGCTCAGGGGAGGAGGCGGGGAAGAGGCGGGGCCAGGTCGGGGACTTTGGGGAAGGGGTTGGAATGGGGGTGGGAGAGGGCGGGGCAGGGGTGGAGTCAGACTGGGGCTGGAGGCAGAGGGGGGTCGAGCACCCACCGGCTCCAGTAGAAGTCGGCGCCTATGCCACCGGGCAAGCTCATTGCCATGCTGCCTGGGAACCATACTCAGGGGGGTTGTGACCTGGACTAGCCAGTGACCCATCGGTCTCATTGAACTTGGCTTAGACCAGGGATTGAATGTAGCTCTCCAGAGATGAGAAGCTCTTGCCCAAACCCACTTGCCTTCCTCCCTCTGACCCCAGATTCTGTGTCCCCAGAATTTACTGAGCCAGCGTAGAACAGGCCTAGGGCGGGAGCTGTAGTTACGACGGTGATACATGCAATACACAGAGCACACGGTTCTTGACTTGTCTGCTCTCCATGTCTCATCTCTAAGAATCTCTGTTCTCCGTGCCTTATAATTATGGTGCCAGATTTATCCCGGGAGAAATTTGACTGATTTAACAGAGTTACACCAGCTGTGAATTTGGCTCAATAACCCTATTTTTTAGGTGTAAACCTGGAAAAAAACCCGCCTTGTGTAAATATATTCCCACATGGCCAGACACCAGCTTTCTAGGGCATTTTGCCTGTCTCCTTGAGTTCCCAGCCTGTGTGATGTAACAATAACCCAGCAGACAAACTCACTGTCTCACTGCATGGACTCCCCATCAAGCTACACCTGACGCCCACCTGTGGCACCTGGGACTTTCTCTGGGCTCCAGGAGGTGAGATCTGCTGCTAAAGTCTTCTCAGGTACGTTGCTTTCAGAACTGGTCTAAATCCTCAGTTATCTGGATTTCTTGGGGTGGGGGTGGGGGTGGGGGGCGTGAATTTCATTCTTGGCTCCAAAAGGGGTTGTTATTATTTCTTTGGTGTGTGCCCCAGCCATGGGCCCATTGCACTTGTGCTGTGCAAACACAGAACAACAAGATGGCCCCTCCCCCAGCGAGCTGACCAACCCCAGTGTAAATGTGGCCAGTGTCTGATCTGGGAAGCCTGAACTCCCAGACTCTTCGCAGCTAGTGCCCGAAGGGCTGGCTTCACACACAACCATAGGCATGGCAGCACTCAGCCTTTCCAGTGCCTAGAAAATCGCTGGGACTTACAAAGCCAGAGTTAAGGGCCCAGGCACCCTGTGCCGTGACTGGGGAGAGACCAGGGCCTCCTAGTGGGATTCACAATGGCCAGCATGGTAGGCAGTGCCTGACCTAAATGAGAGGTGCCACGCTGAGGGGTCTGTGCTAACTGTTGAGCCTTGTTCCTTTCCTGGAGCGATGCACCTTAAAGTCCAGGTTGCAGGAAGGCACCAACTGCCTCAGCTGAACCCTGTCTCGGCATTAGGCAGGGGAAGGGGCGCTCCCTCTGCCCATAGCTCTTAGTCCCGTGGTTAGGGCATATGCCTGGGACACGGGAAGCCCCTCTTCAAGTTCCCCCTCCAGCCGAGGAGGGGAGAAGATTTGAACAGGGAGCTGCCAGCTCTCAGGCGGGTGCTCTAACCACTGGGCTGCAGGTATTCTGCTGGGGGGGCTCCCTCAGTCCCTCCTGGTAAGCTGGTCCCCTGGGGATAAATAATGGAAGAGGGACTGGAGCAGGGGACTGGATCCAGGGGCTGCCAGTGGAGTGCTCCAGCCACCTGGCTGCAGAGCCCTTCTCATGCTTGCGTGCGCATGCTCTCGCTCACTCTGGCAAAATGGTTCTGTCATTATTTATCCTCAGTAGGGACTGAAGGAGCACCACAGCCGAATACCTCATAGCTTGATGCCTGAAGTGGCAGATCCCTGTTCAGATTGCTTCTCCCCCGCAGGTGGTGGGGACTTGTTCCAGGGTTTGCCATGTCCCTGAGGAATACCCTAACTAGTGGGGTAAACGTTGTGTAGGAGGCCCTCCCCAGCCATTGTGTGAGCTCACCTATAGGAGCCCGATCCAGCAGGCTTACCCTGCAGGTGAGGTAGGTGGAGGCATGTCCATCTTCACTGGCTTCATAGAATCATAGAATCTCAGGGTGGGAAGGGACCTCAGGAGGTCATCTAGTCCAACCCCCTGCTCAAAGCAGGACCAAGCCCCAACTTTTGCCCCAGATGCCTAAATGGCCCCCTCAGGGATTGAACTCACAACCTGGGGTTTAGCAGGCCAATGCTCAAACCACAGAGCTATCCCTCCCCCCGGAGCTGGGGCTCAGCTGTCTCTGGGGCTGGGCACGTGCCCAGAGGCAGAAACACAGGTGCCTAGAGAGCTCCTATTGCGAACGTTTAGGCGCTGAGTGATTTTTAGGCACCTACATGGTTTGGGTGAAGCTGGGCAAGGATCATGCAAATCCCCAGGGGGCCTGATTCTGGGACTGAGGGAACGTCTACACTGTGATAAAAGCCCTGCAGCGCTCAGTCTCAGAACTGGGTCAGCTGGCTCGGGCTGTGGGGTATAATATTGCAGTGTAGACATTTGGGCTGGGACTGGAGCCTGGGCTCTGAGACCCTCCCCCCTCGCAGGGCCTCAGAACCTGGGTTCCAGCCAGAGCCTGAACATGGCGATTTTATAGTGAGCCTGCGTCAGCTGAGCCAGGCCAGCCACAGCCACACCGCGGGTCTTGTATTGCAGTGTAGACGTACTCTTAGGCACCTTAGTCCCTTTGTGAATCTAGCCTGAAGTTCCCTTCCTAAGAGTTAATGGATAGGATCGTTTTGAACCAAACTGATCTTTTATATCGGACACCTACCAATGAAACAATTCCTCTTAAGTGTGCACTGAAATGATTAACTGTGAACAAATTTGCAATAAAAGAGGCCTCAGGTTCCTCTTGAGAAACAGCAAGGCGACATAATTTCCTGATGAACAAAGCATGTATTTTATTGAGCTTTCTTCCAAAAAGAAAAGGTTTTCGACAAGGACTATAAGTACAACTTGTGAGAAATGATTCATCTTGAACAAGGTTGGGTTGCAATCTGAAATGAACTGGGGTTGGTTTTATTGATAAAAATGTTATTGAATGTATATCTCCTGTGAGTCTGGAGAAATTACTCTGCATCCGTTTACAATGGAATGATTTATCTTCAAGGAGCTTGCAGTGAAATGAGCTTAGTGGGAATAAATGTCAAACTAGATATTGCTGAACGACTGTGGCAATGAGAAGAATAAGCACCAGCAATTCCTGACCAAAAACATGTTTGTTTTTTTCAGAAAGACTGCAGTACTCTCTGTGCCTTTGGGTTGCCAGCATGATTGATGTCACCTGGCGAGAGAACAGAGCTTCAGATGTACAATTGTCCTTGCTTCTCGCGGACAAAATAAAAACACACTTTGACTTTGAAACTTTGGGTGTCATCACTACTTACCTAGAAAATAAAATCTGTTTGTTCACCATGAGCTATGTGCTTGTATTGATGTCATGATCATAGTATTTAAAAAAACAAATCCTAGACGAAACCTTTGTTAGCTTTCACGTTATATTGCTAAGTTATTTCCTACCTTTCCCCGCCCCCAAAAGCTTTTAATAGCAAATAGGTTTTATGAACAGAAAAGGCAAAGGCCCTATGCAAGTCAGACAAAGCAGCCACTTTGCCCTCTTGTACAGTACAGCTTTTCCCTGCTTCTATTGAGCTCCTTATTTACACCCAGTCTTCTTTTTCGATGTTCTGTCTCCTACCAAAACCCGTAGAATCATAGGCCTGGTCTACACTACGAGTTTATGTCGAATTTAGCAGCGTTAAATCCGAATTAACCCTGCACCCATCCACACAATGAAGCCATTTTTTCTACATAAAAGCCTCTTAAAACCGATTTCTGTACTCCTCCCCAAAGAGGGGATTAGTGCTGAAATCGACATCGCTGTTTTGAATTACGGTTAGTGTGGACGCAATTAGAAGGTATTGGCCTCTGGTAGCTATCCCTCAGTGCACCATTGTGACCGCTCTGGACAGCACTCTGAGCTCGGATGCACTGGCCTCGTGTACAGGAAAAGCCCCTGGAACTTTGGAATCTCATTTCCTGTTTGGCCAGGTGAGCTCATCAGCACAGGTGACCATGCAGTCCCAGAATCTAAAAAGAGCTCCAGCATGGACCGAATGGGAGGTACTGGATCTGGTCGCTGTATGGGGAGAGGAATCCGTGCTATCAGAACTACGTTTCAAAAGACGAAATGCCAAAACATTTCAAAAAATCTCCGAGGCCATGAGGGACAGAGGCTACAGCAGGGACACAACACAGTGCCATGTGAAACTTAAGGAGCTCAGACAAGTGTACCAGAAAACCAAAGAATCAAACGGACGCTCCAGGACAGAGCCCCAGACATGCCGCTTCTATGCTGAGCTACATGCAATGCTAGGGGGGGCCGCCACCACTACCCCACCCCTGTCCGTGGACTCTGAGGATGGGATACTATCCGCCATGGCTGAGGATTTTGCAGATGGGGAAGATGAGGAGGAGGAGAAGGAGCTTGAGGAGAGCACACAGCACACTGTTCTCTCCAACAGCTAGGATCTTTTTATCACCCTGACTGAAATACCCTCCTAACCCAACGAAGCCAGAGAAGGGACCTCTGGTGAGTGTACCTTTTTAAATATAATACATGTTATAAAAGCAAGCATTTTTTAATGATTAAGTAGTCCTGAGGACTTGGGATGCATTCGTGGCCAGTGCTGCTACTGGAAAAGTCTGTTAACGTGTCTGGGGATGGAACGGAAATCCTCCAGGGACATCTCCATGAAGCTCTCCTGGAGGTACTCTAAAAGTCTTTGCAGAAGGTTTCTGGGGAGAGCAGCCTTATTCCGTCCTCCTTGGTAGGACACTTTACCATGCCATGCTAGTAGTAAGTAATCTGGTATCATTGCATGACAAAGCCTGGCTGTGTATGGTCCCGGTGTTTGCTCGCATTCAAGCAACATCCGTTCTTTATCTCTCTGTGTTATCCTCAGGAGAGTAATATCGTTCATGGTAATCTGGTTGAAATAGGGGAATTTGATTAAGGGGACACTCAGAGGTGGCTGTTCCTACTGGGCTGTTCGCCTGTGGCTGAAAATAAATCCTCCCTGCAGTTAGCCACGTGGGGGAGGGGGGCATTGGCGCTGAGCTGTTCGCGTTTGGCTAGCAGGGATCTTCCCTGATAGCAGCCAGGTGGTGGGGGGAGGGGAAAAGCGATCATCCCAGAGAATTGGATGGGGGGAGGGGGTTAGTTTGGTTTCTGCTGCTACACGTTAACAGGAAAACCGCAGCACCAAATGGCCAACTCAACGTGCTTTGCTTGGTATGGGAGAGGAGGGCGCTGCTGTTATGAAGGTTGCAGAAGCCAAAAGACTATGGCTTACCATGACCGCCTGCAAGCCGAATTCTGTTGCCCAGCACTGCATGTGTGATCTCTAACACCAAAGCCGCAGGCACTCAAAATAAGATGCAAAATGCGACCTTGTACCAAAATCACATGTGCTATGTAATGTGAATAGCGTTGTTCACCGTGAAAGAGTATAGCTATTGTTCTGTAAAATGTATCTTTTAAAATACTTCACTCCCTTTTTTTCCTCCAGCAGCTGCAAATGTTTCAAGCCTCCCTCCTCCGTCCCAGAGGCTATCTCAGATAAGGCGGTGAAAAAAACGCACACGCGATGAAATGTTCTCTGAGCTCATGCAGTCGTCCGGCACTGTCAGAGCTGTGTGGAGGATCACAATAGCAGAGTACAGGACAGTGGCCGATGAACGTGAGGAGAGGTGGCGGCAGGAAGATCAGAGGAGGCATGAGGCAACGCTGGGGATACTACGGGATCAAATGGACATGCTCTGGCGTCTGGTGGAGGTTCATGAACGGCAGCAGGATCACAGACTGCTGCTGCAGCCCCTGCTTAACCGCCCTCCCTCCTCCCCAAGTTCCGTAGCCTCCTCACCCAGACGCCCAAGAACACGGCGTGAGAGGCTCCGGGCACCCAACCACTCCACCCCAGTGGACAGCCCAAACAACAGAAGGCTGTCATTCAGCAAGTTTTAAAGTGGCCTTTTCCTTCCCTCCTAGGCTCCGCCCACACCCCACCCAGGATACCTTGTGAGTTATCTCCCTATTTTTATAATCAATTAATAAAGAATACATGTTTTTTAAACTATAGTGACTTTATTTCCTTTGCAAGCAAGCTGTGATCGAAGGCGGGAGGGCGGGTGGCTTACAGGGAATTAGAATCAACCAAGGGGGCGGGTTTTCATCAAGGAGAAACAAACAGAAGTGTCACACAGTACCCTGGCCAGTCATGAAACTGGTTTTCAAAGCTTCTCTGATGCACAGCGCACCCTGCTGTGCTCTTCTAACTGCCCTGGTGTCTGGCTGCGCGTAATCAGTGGCCAGGCGATTTGCATCAACCTCCCACCCCACCATATACGTCTCCCCCTTACTCTCACAGAGATTGTGGAGCACACAACAAGCAGCAATAACAATGGGAATATTGGTTTCACTGAGGTCTGAGCGAGTCAGTAAACTGCGCCAGCGACCCTTTAAACATCCAAATGCACATTCTACCACCATTCTGCACTTGCTCAGCCTGTAGTTGAACAGCTCCTGACTTCTGTCCAGGCTGCCTGTGTACGGCTTCATGAGCCATGGCATTAAGGGGTAGGCTGGATCCCCAAGGATAACTATAGGCATTTCAACATCCCCAATGGTTATTTTCTGGTCTGGGAAGTAAGTCCCTTCCTGCAGCTGTTTAAACAGATCAGTGTTCCTGAAGACGCGAGCGTCATGAACCTTTCCCAGCCATCCCATGTTGATGTTGGTGAAACGTCCCTTGTGATCCACCAGTGCTTGCAGCACCATTGAAAAGTACCCCTTGCAGTTTATGTACTGGCTGCCCTGGTGCTCCGGTGCCAAGATAGGGATATGGGTTCCGTCTATAGCCCCACCACAGTTAGGGAATCCCATTGCAGCAAAGCCATCCACTATGACCTGCACATTTCCCAGAGTCACTACCCTTGATAGCAGCAGCTCAGTGATAGTGTTGGCTACTTGCATCACAGCAACCCCCACAGTAGATTTGCCCACTCCAAATTGATTCCCAACTGACCGGTAGCTGTCTGGCGTTGCAAGCTTCCACAGGGTTATTGCCACTCGCTTGTGAACTGCGAGAGCTGCTCTCATCTTGGTATTCTGGCGCTTCAGGGCAGGGGAAAGCAAGTCACAAGGTTCCATGAAAGTGCCCTTACGCATGCAAAAGTTTTGGAGACACTGGGAATCACCTCAGACCTGCAACCCGTCCCACCAGTCTGTGCTTGTTTCCCTGGCCCAGAATTGGCATTCCACCGCATGAGCCTGCCCCATTAACACCATGATCTCCAAATTTCGGGGGAACACGGTTTTAGAGAAAAGTGTGTTCATGTCCTCATCACCGCGCTGCTGTCGCCTCCTCGCCTGGTTTTACAGGTGCTGGTTCTGCATAAGCTGCACGATAATGCGTGAGGTGTTTACAATGGTCATAACTGCTGTGGTGAGCTGAACGGGCTCCACGCTTGCTGTGCTATGGCGTCTGCTCGGGCAATCCAGGGAAAAGGGCGTGAAATGATTGTCTGCCGTTGCTCTGGAGGAGGGAGGGGCGACTGACAATATGGCTTACAGGGTTGGCTTACAGGGAATTAAAATCAACAAAGGGGGTGGCTTTGCGAGAAACAGAATGGCCCCCTCAAGGATAGAACTCAAAACCTCAAGGATAGAACTCAAAACTGGGTTTAGCGGGCCGTTTATTTCACGGAGGGAGGGAGAAGAAAATGAGTACAAAACAAATCTGGTCTATTTCTTGTTTTGATCCACTTCATCTATCTTTATACATCTTGCTGGCAGCAGACTGTGCAGTACGACCACTAGCCATTGTTATCTCCTGGGTGCTCAGCAGAAGATGGTGCAGTATGACTCCTGGCCATCATCTTCTGCTGGCTGCAGATTAAAAGACAGTGCACTGCCGGTAGGACTGAATTGCCATGAGACGAAACTTAAAAGGGAAATGACTTGGCTGATTCACTCCCATGTTTGCCCAGGCGCCCCTGACTTCACTGAGGTCGGTTAAAAGAGCACCCTGGATTACGTCGATGACGGCTACCAGTCACACTGCACTGTCTGCTGCCAAAAGGCAATAAACTGTTGCTGTGTAGCAATGCAGTACTGCGTTCCCAGCACCCAGGAGACATACGGTGACGATGAGCTGAGCGGGCTTTATGCTTGCCGTGGTATGGTGTCTGCATTGGTAACCAGCGAAACGATTGTCTGTTGTTGCTTTCACGGAGGGAGGGAGGGAAGGGGGGGCCTGACGATATGTACCCAGAACTACCCGCGACAATGCTTTAGCCCCATCAGGCACTGGGATTTCTACCCAGAATTCAAATGGGCGGCGGAGACTGCGGGAACTGTGGGATAGCTACCCACAGTGCAACGCTGCGGAAGTCGACGGTTGCCTTGGTACTGTGGACACACTCCGCCGACTACGTTAACTTAGAGCATTTGTGTGGGGACACACACAATCAACTGTATAAAAACGCTTTCTACAAAACCGACTTCTATAAATTTGACCTAATTTCATAGTGTAGACAAGGCCATAGAATATCAGGGCTGGAAGGGACCTCAGGAGATCATCTAGTCCAACTCCCTGCTCAGAGCAGGACCAATCCCCAATTTTTGCCCCAGATCCCTAAATGGGCCCCTCAAGGATTGAACTCACAACCCTGTTTTTAGCAGGCCAATGCTCAAACCACTGAACCAGCCAAAACTAAAACCAAAGTGCGAGTGTTGGTTTTGGGGAGGGCTAGCTAAGCTGAGCCATAGAACCTGGGGAGAAAAGTCACCTGGCGAGCACAAGAAAGACTTCATCAAATGGTCCAAAACTGTGAGACTTCTCATCAGAAAGTAATGGCAACAGACCATGCCCCACTCTGGGGGCAGGGGCAGGAGAGAGACAATATTGTGTTATGCAGCAATCTCCCTGCCATGGATGGGTGGGGCTCATTACAGGAATAAGTGGGTTAATTCCCTGACCTGTGTTAAGCAGATGGTCAGACTAGATGAGTTAATGGTCCCTTCTGGCCTTAAGCGCTCTGACTCAGGCATGGACATTAGTGACAAACAGGCCCAGGGGGTGAACCCCCAAGTCCCCAGGCAGCCATCTCCATGGCAGATCTTACGTGCCTTGGGGAATGAATACTTGATGGGTCTGACTCTGTTACACCTTGCCCAGACCTATGTAGCTTGTCATGCCAATTAGGTCTGGTTGGGTTGAACGGGGACATAGAACTGGCTGGTAATTTTTCAGCAAAATGTGTTTTCATTGAAACCTAAACGTTTTACCGAAACCCCAAGGTTTTGCTGTCACGTCTGTTGGGAAGGTTCCTTAGGTACAGGATGGGATTTCTGATCAAAATGAGAGAGAGAGAGAGAAAGAGAGAGCACACCAGGTTCAAGTCCTTTCTCTACCTGCTTCAAAGCAGGGACCTGAACCTCACTTTCTCACAAGAGCCCTAACTGCTGTGGGATTGGCTGTTCTGGATGGGGGCTCTCTCTCCCAGGTGATTTACAGGAACGCTTTGGAAGGTCTTGCTTTTTTTCTGATGGGGAACAAAAATAAAGTTTGGAACCTCAACATTGTTTGCAAAATGGAAACTTGTTTTCCAACTAGCACGACAGAGTGATGTGTTGTCTTGCTGTGGGACCCCGAGGGCCATTTTACTGGGACTGCAGCATTGATGTCCCTAGTTGATGCCACTCACGAATACAGATCTCCATTAGTGTAGTCATTTTTCAGTGACATTGATGATCTGTGCTGTGTGAACTCCAAGGAACAGGTCATGGCCAAGGGTCCTGTTAGCCAGGTGCTGCAGACACTGAAGTCAAAGCGGTTCCTGCCCCAAGGAGCTGATCATCCACATGTAAGAAAAGAAAAGGAGGACTTGTGGCACCTTAGAGACTAACCAATTTATTTGAGCATAAGCTTTCGTGAGCTACAGCTCGCTTGCTCATTGGGATGCATCCGATGAAGTGAGCTGTAGCTCATGAAAGCTTATGCTCAAATAAATTGGTTAGTCTCTAAGGTGCCACAAGTACTCCTTTTCTTTTTGCGAATACAGACTAACACGGCTGTTACTCTGAAACATGTAAGAGAAGAGTGTCTGAAACTGAAGTTTCACAAATGGGAGGGGCAGCAAAGTAGAATTGGCACATGTGCTCTTCCTGTTCGTCTGCCTGGAGCTCCTGGGAGGATCGCACAGACAGGGAGAGCACAGGATGCAAGGGAGGCTAGGCTTGTCTCTGGAATGAGATGGTAAATGGGATTGGCACCATCTGGCTTCCAGTCAATGGGAGGGTTGAGGAGGCAGCTGGAGTTCCCCAGCTCATGGCAAGACAGTGGGTGGGAGGGTGGTGTCTGGAGCACATGGTATGATCTCAGGCCACTAATGAGAGCATTTCTGGGGAGCGGGTTGAGTTTCTGGCTTTATGCTGGTTTGGTGGGCACAGGCCAGTTGATGGCAGATAGTGATGGCCTTGTGGCCTATGAGAAATGAAGATGAGGTGGAGGGGGGCATTGATCTGAAGATGGGTTGAGGACCACAGTAAAGGAGGGTGAGCCCTGGGGAACAAGGCAGCCC
Source organism: Caretta caretta (assembly GCF_965140235.1). Taxonomy (NCBI): domain Eukaryota; kingdom Metazoa; phylum Chordata; order Testudines; family Cheloniidae; genus Caretta; species Caretta caretta. The sequence continues at coordinate 2,046,209 of NC_134223.1, forward strand.
CTTTCAGGTTTCCTTTTAGCATTGTGCATGGGAGGATATTGTTGGGTTGTCTGTGTGAGCAGGGGCCTGAATTTGAAGAGCCAGGGGGTCCCCTCCAGCCCTAGGTCTTTGCTGCCTTTCCAGGACTGATGTCCTCTGAAGGGAACACGTGATTTTTGTGTCTTGTTTATCACTGGCACAGCCCTGACAGGCCTCCACCCTTTATCTCCTCGTCAGTGATATGTCCATCTGGCCCCTGGTTCCTCAGGGGATTGTTTAGCCTGCAGAAGAGAAGAATGAGGGGGGATTTGATAGCTGCTTTCAACTACCTGAAAGGGGGTTCCAAAGAGGATGGCTCTAGACTGTTCTCAATGGTAGCAGATGACAGAACGAGGAGTAATGGTCTCAAGCTGCAGTGGGGGAGGTTTAGGTTGGATATTAGGAAAAACTTTTTCACTAAGAGGGTGGTGAAACACTGGAATGCGTTACCTAGGGAGGTGGTAGAATCTCCTTCCTTAGAGGTTTTTAAGGTCAGGCTTGACAAAGCCCTGGCTGGGATGATTTAACTGGGAATTGGTCCTGCTTCGAGCAGGGGGTTGGACTAGATGACCTTCTGGGGTCCCTTCCAACCCTGATATTCTATGATTCTATGAAACCACCCAGGCAGCCAAACCAAGGGGCTCCATTACTGTAGCTGCGCCGAATAGGAGACACTGACCCATACCCATGCATGGGAGCATATTGGAAGCCAAGAATGCCCAGCCCCCTCCCTCCCCAGCCCCTGCTCAGCTTTGGCCGGTGAGTCAGGTGCAATAAAGGCCCATCTGCGGGGGGGGAGGGAAAGCTGCATCAGTTGAACTTTAGGTGTGACTTTATGAGGGTTTAACTGCACTGGTGCAAACCCCCATGTGGACATGCTGAATTTGGTTTAAAGCGAGGCTTATTTTGGTTTAGTTTACGTCGATGAAGGAGCAGGGTTAAGCTAAAGGGCTACAAGCTGCTCTCAACTAGAGCGGATTGGAAAACTTCCCACACCATGTTCCCTTGTGAATACAGACAGGGCTCTGGAAATGGGCTGGTCTGGACACAGGCTTTGTCACGAAGGTTTCCCACAGCCAGATTCTGGAAGCGGGAAGGAGAGAGAGAGAGCGAGAGAGAGAGAGAGAGGCCCCCAGCTGCATCCCAAGGGCTCAGGCCCTCCCCAGGGTGTGGAAGTCATAGTTCAAGCCCCTCCTCTGCTAGATTCAGAGTAGCAACTTGACCTGGGTGTGACGAGCTCCCCGGGGTATAGCCTGGGACTGTGGGACCGCTGTGCCCCCTGAACTCTCTTCAGCCTGGGCTGTGTCTCACAATGCCTCACTAGGGACCAGCAGCAACCCCTCCAGGCACTATCATCACTCAACACAACCACATGTGGAGCCCCACAGCCAGCTAGATTGCATGGATGCTCCCAGAGCCACTCACGAATCACGCAGAGAAAGGCCCTAGAGCCAAATCCCCCCAGCTCCCAGCACTGTACCTCAGGAATATACCATCTTGCACTGCTCAAGATGAGCAATGCAGATTTATTAATTGGTTCACCACTTCATCAATGGAAAGTGGACATACACCAGCCTTTGTAAACCTGAGCAGATTTGCCACACACTTCATACAAATTCACTGGTAAAGATCAACAGTAAAACAGATTTATTGACTACAAAAGATAGATTTTAAGTGATATTAAGTGATTGGTAACTAACTGACTTTTTGCCTAAGGAAATAAAATACAAGCACACAGTCTAAATTCTGAACCCTATTAGACATGGCAACATCTAGATTAAGCAGTTTTTCTCACCAGACTGGATATTGCAGTCCTTAATATACAGTCCCTTAAATCTGGGCCAGTCCCCTCAGTTACAGTCTTCAGTCTTCTTCTGAGTGTCTTTGTTGCTTGCAGCATAGGTGGGAGCAGGAGAAAGGCCCAGCACGTGGCCACTGTGTCTGGTTTATACCCTCAGCCCATGTGCTTGTAGAACACAAGTCCAGACATGTCTGGGGCATTGCTGAGTCTCCAGGAAAGGTTGAGCAATTCCCCTGGTGTGACCTCATGCCGGTGAGTCACTGAATTGTAGCTCCCTTGCTGGACAATGGCTGTTGATGGGTTGTTTGTTTGACACCCCGCCTGGGCGTTGGTTACTTTCCTTGCTGTTACCCCTGGGGATCTAAAAGCTGGCTTACAGCATGTTTTAGTGACCACCATACAACACAATTCTCATAACTTCATATGCATTAATGATAGAATCATAGAACTGGAAAGGATCTTGAGAGGTCATCCTATCCAGTCCCCTGCACTCAAGGCAGGACTAAGTATTATCTAGACCAGTGCTACTCAAAGTGGTGGTCCGCGGACCGATGCTGGTCCGCGAGCCATCGGCTGCCGGTCTGTGGGCACATTGGGGAAAAAAATTGCCGGTCCCCCACATGAGATAGCTTGAGTAGCACTGAGCTCGACCATCCCTGACAGGTGTTTGTCCAACCTGCTCTTAAAAATCCCCAATGATGGAGATTCCACAACTTCCCTCGGCAATTTATTCCAGTGCTTAACCACTCTTGACAGTTAGAAAGTTTTTCCTAATGTCCAACCTAAACCTCCCTTGCTGCAATTTAAGCCCATTGCTTCTTGTCCTATCCTCAGAGGTTAAGAAGAACAATTTTTCTCCCTCCTCCTTGTAACAACCTTTTACATACTTGAAAACTGTTATCATGTCCCCTCTCAGTCTTCTCTTCTCCAGGCTAAACAAACCCAATTTTTTCAATCTTCCCTCATCGGTCATGTTTTCTAGACCTTTAATCGTTTTTGTTGCTCTTCTCTGGACTTTCTCCAATTTGTCCACATCTTTCCTGAAATGTGGTGCCCAGAACTGGACAAAATACTCCAGTTGAGGCCTCATCAGCATGGAGTAGAGTGGAAAAATTACTTCTTGTGTCTTGCTTACAACACTCCTGCTAATTCATACAATACTCCTGCTATACATATATGGATAGAGAAATGACTTTCAGCAGTTCATAACCTTTCCCCGATACCTTACAAGGCATGCTTTATATGTAAAATCACGATTATATAAAATGAGGACTATGGGGGTTCCAGGATGCTCCCCCAAGATATAGAATGTCACACTGGGTCTCTAGTATCCTAGGTGAGTGTCCTGGGCATGGGGGTGTGCCCTGGCCTTGGAGGGTTGTCCTGACCACCAGGCTGGGGAGGGTGCCCTGGCCTTGGCGGTTGTCCTGACCACCAGGCGGCCAGGAGGATCAGGTTGGGGAGGAGTGTCCTGCTTTTCAGGAAAAATGTCAAGCCAGTGGGATTTGATCTGATGTGGAATTACACCAGAGTTTGAAACCTCCAATGTTTTCCTGCAGTGGAATTGTTGTTTTCCAGCAAGCCCCAAGCCCCACCCTGCCTGAAATCCCTGTGTCCAGGGGCCTGCGTGGGGCTGCCCCAATGGGTGTCCAAACTGCAGCTTTCTCATGCGGATGAGCCCGGAGCGTCTGAGCAAAGCTGCCTCCTTGCACCACAGGCCAGTAGCAGTTCCACAGCAGCTCAGGCCAGATGCCCTAAGTCAGGGCTGTGTCTGGCGTGTCCTGCCCCACTGACCCTGGTGCTGGCAGAAGAAGCCAAGGAGGGGGTGAATTGGAGGGAGCTCAGACATGCCTGCAGGGTGGGCAAAAGGGGAGCGATGCCCAGGGATTAATGGGGAGGAAATACAGGGAGTGACACTCACCCCTCAGCAGAGGGCCCAGCCCTGGGCCATGGTGCTGTTTAACCACTGATGGCCCTATGCTGCCTGGGGCAGTTTTGCCCTGGGTGGGGAGGGGCTCACTGGAAGCATGGGGTAGAGTTGCTGCTGGTGAATTCCAGCCACACCTGTGCGTGCCAGAGCCCTATGCCCTGGCTGGCTATCAGCAGTGCTGGCGTGGGGAGGCCTGTGCACCATGCTGCCCTGTTTGCTTTATAAACAGATGATAATGGTGCTGCTCTCACTGCCAGGAGGGGAATGGGGGGCCCAGGCAGCATCGTTTAATCACCAGTACGTTATTTTCCTGGGGGGGATCCACATTTCTGCAGGGGCAGCTGGTGTGAAGGGGGCACAGATACATTTCAGTGCCATCCCCATGAGCTTGCCAGCAGCATGTCCTGGCCTGGAACACCCTGAGCTGGCAGCCAAGGTGCCCATCAGCCTCGCGGGTGCTCTTCCCTGGGCCCTGCGGAGTGCCCTCCAGTGGTGATGGAATTATTCACCAATTTCTCAAGCCCCCTGCACTCCCTTCCCTGCTTCTGCCACTCCCTGGCCAAGGCACCTGGAAGATGTGGGATTCTGCTGGCATTTGGTGACTGTTGGGTGAGGTGTGTAAGGTGGCCATAGCAGGGTGCTCAGCCTCGTTTCCAGTGTCCTAGTGTCCACAGTGCAGCTGGCCCCCTTTCCCCCTCCCTGGGCACAGACCCAAAGACTGAGCTCCCCCTGTTGCCCCCAGAGCTGGCTGCACCAAAGCAGCAGAGAGGCAAGCACGTCAGCATGCTGTCTTGTAAGTTCAGACAGCAGCAGACCCCCCTGCCCCCGCCTCTCTCTCACACACAGGAACGGCTTGCTTCGTCTCGGAGCCGGCTGTCAGAAACGGAGCTTTCAAAGGGCATATCCACATTCCTAGGCGAAGGCTAAACAATGACAAGAGTGGCCACGTGACTTGAGGAGATTATGGGACGTTTCCGGAGGCTGATCAGAGCGCAGTAATGCAACACCTCGTTCACACTGACGCCCGGGCGTTTCAGCCGAGGCGCAACAAGCGTTAATCTTCTCGCCGAGGTGGAGTACCAGCGGCGCTCGAGCCGTGGAGTCCGAGCACTCTACATGCCTTGCCAGTGTGGACGGGGAGTGAGCTAGGGCGCCCGGGGCTGCTTTAATGTGCTCTACCTCACAAGTGTAGCCAAGCCCTTCTACCCATCCTGGCTAATAGCCATTAATGGACTTAACCTCCATGAATTTATCTTCCACCCATGCAGCTCTCCTTGTTGGCTAACCTGCCTCCCACACCCAGCCTGCTTCATTAGCCATCTTCCCCTGCATCACAGGCTGGGCTACCTACAGTACTACGGAGCAGCAACAAAGAACACGTCTGGGTAAAAACAAGCCCTGGCTAATGTGCTGCTCTCTCCAATGTGCGCCTGGCTTTAGCAACATATTTAATTAGTCTCCACAAACTTCATTTCCTCGCCTGCAGATTCGAGTGATCTCAGCGCAAGCGGCCCTGGAATGTGATTCCTTCCGAGGCCGTGCTCAGCTGAGACATAATGACACTGACTTTGGGTGCAACAGAACATAGTAAGAAGAGCATGGAATGGATTTTATTAACACTATTGAGCTGCTTGTGAATGATTTGGTGACTATGCCTGTTGGTGACGACTTTCTCTGAACGTCACTGTCATTGGCAGTGAAAGTCGCTAGATTTGTCGCTGGTCACTTGGACACTTCTTTGCTCGCTGAGGAAACCAAAAAGTCACTAAATGTGGTGACAAAGTCGCTAAGTTGGCAACACTACGGCAGCTCCTAGCGCCACGGGTTGCCTCTGCTCTGCCCCAGGCCCTGGTTCTGCAGCTCCCATTGGCTGGGAACCGTTACCAATGGGAGCTGCGGGGGTGGTGCCTGTGGGAGGAGGCAGCCCGTGGAGCTAGGAGATGAGGGAGGGGAGCGCTTGTTGGGAGCTCCCTGCAGGTAAGCACCATCCGGCAGCCCAACCCCCAGCCCTGAGGCCCCCCACCACACACACACCCAAACTCCTGCTGCTGTGGGGCAGGGAGGCCAAGACTGCCCCAGCAGACTGCCCGCAGGCCAGCTGCACCAGCCGCTGCAGAAGTCACGGAGGTCACAGAAAGTCACGGAATCCGTGACTTCTGTGACCTCTGTGACAATCACGGAGCCTTAGAGATGAGCAATAACCTGGGTCTCTAGTATCCTAGATGAGTGTCCTGACCACCAAGCTGTGGGGTTGGGGGGGTTCCTAACCACCAGACTATGGGGGGGGAGCTGTGGGGGTGTTACCCCAAATAGTATTTGGACTGTAAGGTGTTTTTCAAATGGATGAGTGCTATGACCAGGTGATATGCAAAATAAACATATTGTTGTATTGATAGAACCGTTTTCTTTTTGAATATCTTTTTGAATATAAAACAAGTTTATTTTTGAAAATTTCTCTTGTTCTGTCCACTGACTGTGTTTAAACCAGGGGATAACAACTCTGGGCCTCAGGGATCTCCAACCACCCAAGTTTTTATTCCAACCAGCAAATAATTGCTTTTATTAAAATCCACTAGTTTCCCCTGCACAGAGAATTCTCACATGCCCCAGCCTTTAGTATGAACTCAGACATGGAAGTGCTGCAGACTCATGGCCTCCGGGAGGAGCTAGCTCCCGTGCATTCCCGTGCAGGTAGCTCCCCCCGGCCCCCCAGCAATGTGGCTGTGTCCTGCCGTGGGGCTGCTGGCTCTGGAAAGGGCAGAGGAGACATCTTGTCAACACGCCGCTCTCCCAGCCCAGCTGCCCCCCACGCTAAATCCAGCCTGGCTCCCTGGCCCCCCTGGCATCCTGCCACCCTTCCCCAACCCTGGCACCCAAGGTCCCAAGGGCTTGGCTGGGCAGTGCCTCCTTGGGGGAGTCCCAGCTCTGTCTTACCAATAGCCTCCCTATTCGCAGGGGAAGCATCTGTGGGAGTCTGTCTCACTCACCCTGCTCCTCTGGCATTGCAGGTCGGAGGAGGGCGCGCGGGGCCTGAGAATCCCCTTCCCGGGTCCAGGCAGCTGCAAAAGGAACCAGCAAACCAAAGGCTAAGCAGGCTGCCCTGCCGGTGGGTAACGACACCCGGCTGCAGACACTGCCTGGTGTTCCTGTGTCAAACCACAAGTTCTCCCAACGCCCACAGGAGGCTGGAATGAGGCCTTGGCCCTTGGAGCTAGGGAGATCCGCCTTCCCTTGATCGGCCTGTGGGCCAGCCACTCGCTCACACAGCCAGCATGTTACCATGTGCCTGGTGCTTCCAGAGAGGCCAGGCAATGGGGGGCGGCGGGGGGGGAGGGGCGTGGGGAGACACAGAAATATCCCAGCAAGAGGCACTGTCCCCTCCAATGGCCATGAGCTCTGGGGTGTCTTGGGTTTCAGAGGGTGCTGGGTGCCAGAGGACAGGTTTAATCCCTTCATCTGCGGGCAGCAATTTACCAGGCAAACATCCTGGTTGGACTCCATGGCATTTATAAATTGATGACAGACTCAGAGTGGACTAGGGAGACCATGGTTCAAATCCTTGCTTTGCCACAGCTCTCCTGTGGGAGCGTGAGTAAGGTACTTCGCTGCTCTGTGCCTCAGTTTCTTCCATCTGTACAATGGAGATAACAGCCCTGTCTTGCCTCGCAGGCGGTGTGAGGATAAATCTGTTAAATATGGTGAGATGCTGAGATTTTGCAGCAATGGAGGTAAAATAAATCCCTTAGCTGCTTTTCTAATGCAGACTCATAAGCTGCTTGGAGGACTTGGCACATGCAGTGTTGTAGCCATGTTGGCCCCTGGATATCAGAGCGACAAAGTGGGGGAGGGAATACCTTTTACTGGACCAACTTCTGCTCATGAGAGAGACAAGCTCACGGAAGCTACTAGATCGCATGCCCTGGTTCTCATGGGTGACTTTAATTTTCCTCATATCTGCTGGGAGAGCACTACAGCGGTGCATAGACAATCCAGGAAGTTTTTGGAAAGCGTAGGGGACAATTTCCTGGTGCAAGTGCTGGAGGAGCCAACTAGGGGGGAGCTTTTCTTGACCTGCTGCTCACAAACCGGGAAGAATTAGTGGGGGAAGCAAAAGTGGATGGGAATCTGGGAGGCAGTGACCATGAGTTGGTTGAGTTCAGGATCCTGACACAGGGAAGAAAGGTAAGCAGCAGGATACGGACCCTGGACTTCAGGAAAGCAGACTTCGACTCCCTCAGGGAACGGATGGGTAGGATCCCCTGGGGGACTAACATGAAGGGGAAAGGAGTCCAGGAGAGCTGGCTGTATTTCAAGGAATCCCTGTTGAGGTTACAGGGACAAACCATCCCGATGTGTCGAAAGAATAGTAAATATGGCAGGCTACCAGCTTGGCTTAACGGTGAAATCCTAGCAGATCTTAAGCATAAAAAAGAAGCTTACAAGAAGTGGAAGGTTGGACATATGACCAGGGAAGAGTATAAAAATATTGCTCGGGCATGTAGAAATGAAATTAGGAGGGCCAAATCGCACCTGGAGCTGCAGCTAGCGAAAGATGTTAAGAGTAACAAGAAGGATTTCTTCAGGTATGTTGGCAACAAGAAGAAAGCCAAGGAAAGTGTAGGCCCCTTAATGAATGAGGGAGGCAACCTAGTGACGGAGGATGTGGAAAAAGCTAATGTACTCAATGCTTTTTTTGCCTCTGTCTTCACGAACAAGGTCAGCTCCCAGACTGCTGTGCTGGGCATCACAACATGGGGAATAGATGGCCAGCCCTCTGTGGAGAAAGAGGTGGTTAGGGACTATTTAGAAAAACTGGATGTGCACAAGTCCATGGGGCCGGATGAGTTGCATCCGAGAGTGCTAAAGGAACTGGCGGCTGTGATTGCAGAGCCATTGGCCATTATCTTTGAAAACTCGTGGCGAACGGGGGAAGTCCCGGATGACTGGAAAAAGGCTAATGTAGTGCCAATCTTTAAAAAAGGGAAGAAGGAGGATCCTGGGAACTACAGGCCAGTAAGCCTCACTTCAGTCCCCGGAAAAATCATGGAGCAGGTCCTCAAAGAATCAATCCTGAAGCACTTACATGAGAGGAAAGTGATCATAGAATAGAATAATAGAATATAAGGGTTGGAAGGGACCACAGAAGGTCATCTAGTCCAACCCCCTGCTCGAAGCAGGACCAATTCCCAGTTAAATCATCCCAGCCAGGGCTTTGTCAAGCCTGACCTTAAAAACCTCTAAGGAAGGAGATTCTACCACCTCCCTAGGTAACGCATTCCAGTGTTTCACCACCCTCTTAGTGAAAAAGTTTTTCCTAATATCCAATCTAAACCTCCCCCACTGCAGCTTGAGACCATTACTCCTCGTTCTGTCATCTGCTACCATTGAGAACAGTCTAGAGCCATCCTCTTTGGAACCCCCTTTCAGGTAGTTGAAAGCAGCTATCAAATCCCCCCTCATTCTTCTCTTCTGCAGGCTAAACAATCCCAGCTCCCTCAGCCTCTCCTCATAACTCATGTGTTCCAGACCCCTAATCATTTTTGTTGCCCTTCGCTGGACTCTCTCCAATTTATCCACATCCTTCTTGAAGTGTGGGGCCCAAAACTGGACACAGTTCTCCAGATGAGGCCTCACCAATGTCGAATAGAGGGGAACGATCACGTCCCTCGATCTGCTGGCTATGCCCCTACTTATACATCCCAAAATGCCATTGGCCTTCTTGGCAACAAGGGCACACTGCTGACTCATATCCAGCTTCTCGTCCACTGTCACCCCTAGGTCCTTTTCCGCAGAACTGCTGCCTAGCCATTCGGTCCCTAGTCTGTAGCTGTGCATTGGGTTCTTCCGTCCTAAGTGCAGGACGCTGCACTTATCCTTATTGAACCTCATCAGATTTCTTTTGGCCCAATCCTCCAATTTGTCTAGGTCCTTCTGGATCCTATCCCTCCCCTCCAGCGTATCTACCACTCCTCCCAGTTTAGTATCATCCGCAAATTTGCTGAGAGTGCAATCCACACCATCCTCCAGATCATTTATGAAGATATTGAACAAAACCGGCCCCAGGACTGACCCTTGGGGCACTCCACTTGATACCGGCTGCCAACTAGACATGGAGCCATTGATAACTACCCGTTGAGCCCGACAATCTAGCCAGCTTTCTACCCACCTTATAGTGCATTTTTCCAGCCCATACTTCCTTGGGGAACAGTCAGCATGGATTCACCAAGGGAAGGTCATGCCTGACTAATCTAATCGCCTTCTATGATGAGATTACTGGTTCTGTGGATGAAGGGAAAGCAGTGGATGTATTGTATCTTGATTTTAGCAAAGCTTTTGACACGGTCTCCCACAGTATTCTTGTCAGCAAGTTAAAGAAGTATGGGCTGGATGAATGGACTATAAGGTGGGTAGAAAGCTGGCTAGATTGTCGGGTGAAACCTATGGCTGGCTGCTCATCAGGTGCGAGCCACCTGCAGCTTTGCCACCTGCATCTGCTTTTGTTGTACACTTGCAAAAAAATTCATATTACATTTCCATTTATTAATAGCTTAGAAAGGGTTAATAAATTATTAGCAGATGTTGACCATTTGTGTTAGAGGCCCACGGATCATTAGAAGGGTTGAGTCACATATTGTTTGCATTTAGGACAGAGGTGAGCAAACTACAGCCCACGGGCCACATCCAGCAGGCGAGATCATTCTGCCTGGCCTCTGAGCAACTGGCCAGGGAGGCTAGCCCCCGGCCCCTCCCCTGAAGCCACACCACCACACGGGCAGAGCTCTAGCCCGCCGCTCCTGTTGGGCAGTGCGGCGGCATGGCTGACTCCGGCTGGTAAGGGGGTGGGGAGTGGGGGGGTTGGATAAGGGGCAGGGGGTCCTCAGGGGCAGTCAGGGGACAGGGAGCAGGGGGAGTTGGATAGGGGGTGGGGTCCTGGGGGCGGTTAGGGTGTCCTGGGAGGGGGCAGTCAGGGGTCAAGGAGCCAGGGGGGCCATCCAGTTGCGCAACCCTGATGTGATCCTCGGGCCAAAAAGTTTGCCCACCCCTGATTTAGGAGAAACATGCAGCTTTTAGCATGGACTGGCCACTTGAGGGGGACATCTGCCCGCAGGCTGCAGTACATTGTATCTCTTTAAGTAGACCACAGTTGTGCCTCCTCCATGCCACTGTTGTTTGGTGTTAAGGTTGTGATTTCTGTCCACTGTTGTCTTGCAGAGCCATAGGGAATTTGTGCTGTCAGGAGGTCTGAGATTTCTACTGTCAGTCTGTCTGATGTTCACTTCCCTAGTTTTTAACATTCCCCTTTGGGGTGTACTGAGGGGTTAGCAGCCCGCAGCTTTCTCACAATATAGGGCGTGGGGGGATTGGAGGGGGGATATTTTGTTTTTCCTTTGAATTTCCTAGCTTTTTGCTTATATGTGGCATGTTCTCTGATGAAAGGTGGCAGACATAAATATCAGCATACCTAGCAATTCTAATGTCTTTAGCCACTTACATTTAAGGAGCTAGTGTTCAGGATAACATTTCTGCTCATATGGCAGGATAACATTTCTGCTCATATGGTTTCCTGTGTGCAAGTGTTTAATTAGCCGGTTGTAAAAAGGAAATCTTTCACAAGAGAAGCATGCGTTATTATCGAGGCAGCTTGTTGAAATGCTGTCATCTACAAACCCTACTTTGCAAATATATCTCTTTTGTTGCAAAGTGTGTTCCCATGGAATGAGTTGTCAACTGTTTGAAGGTCTCCCTTTAGAATCATAGAACATAGAATCTTTACGCTTGCTTGTCTCTTTGTGCTCACTTAAAGAGGCCAGAATTTGCAGATCTGTATACCCTAAAGTAAAGTGTGATTCCTCCCCATCCCTCTAAATTTAGCTTCATTTCCTCCTCCCCATTTTGATCAAAAACATTCTGTTACCCTGGAGAAGAGTCTATCACTTGCATCCTGTGTAGCTATGAGCATCCAGCTGTCTACCCCATGGTGCCTGTGTGTTGGGGGCGGGGTGGGGGAGGAGGGGGAGAAGGAAGCAAAGTTCCCTGCATTCTGCTGTTGCTAGCCTCTCCGCTTCAGGAGACTAAAGATTATTTCCCCTTTCCTCAAACTCTGGAGACATCCCAGGGCACTTTATGTCAAGACAATCAAGTATGTCATCTTCCTGTGATCACATCGTGGGTGCGTACAGGGTCTCTCAGTCCACTGTCTCACTTTAACCAATAGAATTGAGGCATGTAAATTAACAAATGAGGAATTATGATGATTGGTTGAATTATCGCTGTCAGAAGTTGTGGGAGTAGGCCAGGTAGCCGTTGGTGAAAGACAAAGTAATGGACCATGCAGGGTTCTGCTGTAGGCACCTAATTTGACATTCCTGCATGTACCCCAGAATTTGACAGTACTGCATCAGCTGTTTTGTATGTGACACTTTGTACCCCAAAGCAACACCCTGGCACCCCACATTTACCATGGTGATATGATTATGATTTTTTTTGGGGGGGGAGGGATAGCTCAGTGGTTTGAGCATTGGCCTGCTAAACCCAGGGTTGTGAGTTCAATCCTTGAGGGGGCCATTTGGGGCAAAAATTGGGGATTGGTCCTGCTTTGAGCAGGGGGTTGGACTAGATGACCTCTTGAGGTCCCTTCCAACCCGGATATTCTATGATTCTATGATTTTAAAAGTCTTGATCTGTTGGATGGATATGCTGTCATTGGATGGGAAGTTATGAAGTTTTGCTATGTGTGTGTTACTGAAATGTGTTGTAAGGTTGGGAACACCCACAACCAGCTTTTCAGGTACAACAGTGGGGCAGGCAGACACTGATGATGGCCCATTAAGGGGACTACACACTCACAATGACTACCCCAGGAACTGTGTACAATGGAGACGTCTCAGAGAGAGCACATAGACAATGGAGACTGCTTAACTCACCTCATAGCAAAAGATCTTTTCAGCAAGCTGGAAGAAGCTATAAAAGGGGCAAGTGATATCATCGCTTGTTCTCACTCCCCTCACAACTCGACACCTGGAAACATGTCTGGAGAACAAAGACTTTGAATGGGAGGGGGTGGTTCCCAGGCTGAAAAGAGGAATCCCAGCCTGTGTATGAAGGAGCTACACCATCAGGGTGAGACACTGCTTGATTCAAATCCTGTCTAGTTTTAGAAGTCAGATTGAGATTTTACTTTTATTTCTTAGGTGACCAACTTTGATCTGTGCTATTATTACTTACAATCACTTAAAATCTATCTTTCCGTAGTTAATAAATCTGTTTTATATTTTACCTTAAACGGTGTGTTTTGCTTGAAGTGATTGGGGAATCTGCTCAGGAACAAAAGCCAGTGCATTGTCCTCTCCACATTGAGGGAGGGGCAGACTAGGTAATACATTTACCATGCTCAGGCTTCTGACCAGGGCAAGACGATACAGCTCTGGGGTCTTAGGCTGGGGAGCTGGGGGAATTGGCTGGAGCCTCTCTATTGTTGTTTCATGAGAAGCATTCATTTAACTCAGCTGGGTGTGTCCCTGCCTGTGGATGTCTGTACAAGTGAGTACCTGGAAAGATTTGCAGCTTCTCACAGCATCACAGTGTGAGAGGGAGCCCAAGATGGTGAGGCAAAGGGCTCAGCGGTACCCCAGTTCCAGGTTGCACCCCGGGGAACCTCTCACAGTGTGTTCAACCACTGCCAGATGAAACCCAAACATCATAGAATCATAGAATATCAGGGTTGGAAGGGACCTCAGGAGGTCATCTAGTCCAACACCCTGCTCAAAGCAGAACCAATCCCCAACTAAATCATCCTAGCCAGGGCTTTGTCAAACCTGACCTTAAAAGTCTCAAAGGAAGGAGATTCCACCACCTCCCTAGGTAACGCATTGCAGTGCTTCACCACCCTCCTAATGAAAAAGTTTTTCCTAATAGCCAACCTAAACCTCCCACACTGCAACTTGAGACCATTACTCCTTGTTTTGTCATCTGGTACCACTGAGAACAGTTTAGATTGATCCTCTTTGAAACCCCCTTTCAGGTAGCTGAAAGCAGCTATCAAATGTCCCCCTCATTCTTCTCCTCTGCAGAATAAATAATCCCAGTTCCCTCAGCCTCTCGTCATAAATACTGTGCTCCAGTCCCCTAATCATTTTTGTTGCCCTCTGCTAGACTCTTTCCAATTTTTCCACATCCTCCTTGTACTGTGGGGCCCAAAACTGGTCATAGTACTCCAGATGGGGCCTCAACAATGCCAAATAGAGGGGAACGACCATGTCACTCGATCTCCTGGCAATGCTCCTACTTATACAGCCCAAAATGTCGTTAGCTTTCTTGGCAACAAGGGCACACTGTTGACTCATATCCAGCGTCTCGTCCACTGTAACCCCTAGGTCCTTTTCTGCAGAACTGCTGCCTAGCCATTCGGCCCCTAGTCTGTAGCTGTGCATGGGATTCTTCCGTCCTAAGTGCAGGACTCTGCACTTGTCTTTGTTGAACCTCATCAGATTTCTTTTGGCCCAATCCTCTAATTTCTCTAGGTCCCTCTGTATCCTACCCCTACCCTCCAGTGTATCTACCACTCCTCCCTGTTTAGTGTCATCTGCAAACTTGCTGAGGGTGCAGTCCACGCCATCCTCCAGATCATTAATGAAGATATTGAACAAAACCAGCCCCAGGACCGACCCTTGGGGCACTCTGCTTGATACCGGCTACCGACTAGACACAGCTAGAAATAGTTTTAGGACCCTGAGGGGCAAGGCCATGCAGCTGCACATTTGCAGCTCTGCCAATCAGACTGGGAGGTTGGGACAGACGACTGCACTGGGCAGTACAGCATGGGGAGGAGGTGACCAGCCCTCTCTGGAGAAAGAAGTGGTTCGGGACTATTTAGAAAAGCTGGACAAGCACAAGTCCATTGGGCCGGATGCGCTGCATCCAAGAGTGCTAAAGGAGTTGGCGGATGTGATTGCAGAGCCATTGGCCATTATCTTTGAAAACTCATGGCGATCGGGGGAAGTCCCAGACGACTGGAAAAAGGCTAATGTAGTGCCCATCTTTAAAAAAGGGAAGAAGGAGGATCCTGGGAACTACAGGCCAGTCAGCCTCACCTCAGTCCCTGGAAAAATCATGGAGCAGGTGTTCAAGGAATCAATTCTGAAGCACTTAGAGGAGAGGAAAGTGATCAGGAACAGTCAGCATGGATTCACCAAGGGCAAGTCATGCCTGACTAATCTAATTGCCTTCTATGACGAGATTACTGGATCTGTGGATGAGGGGAAAGTGGTGGACGTGTTGTTCCTTGACGTTAGCAAAGCTTTTGACACGGTGTCCCACAGTATTCTTTCCAGCAAGTGAAAGAAGTATGGGCTGGATGAATGGACTATAAGGTGGATAGAAAGTTGGCTAGATTGTCGGGCTCAATGGGTAGTGATCAATGGCTCCATGTCTAGTTGGCAGCCGGTATCAAGTGGAGTGCCCCAGGGGTTAGTCCTGGGGCCGGTTTTGTTCAATATCTTCATAAATGATCTGGAGGATGGTGTGGATTGCACCCTCAGCAAATTTGCAGATGACACTAAACTGGGAGGAGAGGTAGATACGTTGGAGGGTAGGGATAGGATACAGAGGGCCCTAGACAAATTAGAGGACCGGGCCAAAAGAAATCTGATGAGGTTCAACAAAGACAAGTGCAGAGTCCTGCACTTAGGATGGAAGCATCCCATGTACCGCTACAGACTAAGGACCAAATGGCTCGGCAGCAGTTCTGCAGAAAAGGAGCTAGGGGTTACAGTGGACGAGAAGCTGGATATGAGTCAACAGTGTGCCCTTGTTGCCAAGAAGGCCAATGGCATTTTGGGATGTATACGTAGGGGCATTGCCAGCAGATCAACGGATGTGATCGTTCCCCTCTATTCGACATTGGTGAGGCCTCATCTGGATTACTGTGTCCAGTTTTGGGCCCCACACTATAAGAAGGATGTGGAAAAATTGGAAAAAGTCCAGTGGAGGGCAACAAAAATGATTAGGGGACTGGAACACATGACTTATGAGGAGAGGCTGAGGGAACTGGGATTGTTTAGTCTGCGGAAGAGAAGAATGAGCGGGGATTTGATAGCTGCTTTCAACTACCTGAAAGGGGGTTCCAAAGAGGATGGATCTAGACTGTTCTCAGTGGTAGCTGATGACAGGACAAGGAGTAATGGTCTCAAGTTGCAGTGTGGGAAGTTTAGGTTGGATATTAGGAAAAACTTTTTCACTAGGAGGGTGGTGAAGCACTGGAATGTGTTACCTAGGGAGGTGGTGGAATCTCCTTCCTTAGATATTTTTAAGGTCAGGCTTGACAAAGCCCTGGCTGGGTTGATTTAGTTGGGGCTTGGTCCTGCTTTGAGCAGGGGGTTGGACTAGATGACCTCCTGAGGTCCCTTCCAACCCTGATATTCTATGATTCTATGACAGGGGATTGCGGTTCCCTGAAAACAGAAAGAATGTTTGGACAGCTGGCCTTGGTTTTAGGCACCTCTGACATGTAAGGTTTATTGTTGTTATGATTAGAAATGTTTTGTTGATAAGGAGAATAGTGAATTGTTACGGGCTGTTGCTAGGGAAATTGTTAGCCTATTGGGAGCTATTATGAGTTATGTGCTTTGTTCAGAGAAAATGTGTAAAAAGTTTAGTTAGAAAGTGTGCTTTGTAGCAGTCTGAAGGAACTTTTCGTCAGGCAAGGATCTGACACCTAAGTTCCCCAGCAACTAGATGGAAGGTGCCTCCTGCTCCCCCTGCAGAAGCCTGGCTGCTGATTCCTCAAAACCATCTTAAATTTGGTAAATATAAAGATTTAAGATGCTCTGAACCTACTGCTACAGCATGTGTGTGTAGTTTTAGGTGAAAGCACTATGGTTTGCGTCAATCATTTATCAGCCAGAGGAGCTGTTCCCTCATTGATTTATTCCTGACGCTGGCTGGAGAGAAACAGTTAGTTACCACTGCTTTGGGTTCTGTTACACCCGGGTAACATGCCACCAGAGGGCATCCACATCACCACAGGGGCCTGATACAAACCAGGGCCTTTTGAAAATGATTGTTTTCTGCAAGAATTTTTTGAAAAATCTTTTTTCCCCTCTAAATTTTTAATCAAAAGTTCAGGTTTTGAAATTGAGAAAAAATCTTTTTTCTTCCTCCTCATCTTCTTCCAGGGAAGGATTTTCACTCTCTCAGTGCTAAGGGTGTTGGGTGACACTATGAAACCCTGATAGAGAGATGGCACCTCTCACTGTGTCTCCTCTGGCATTTGACTGGCCTTCCTCTTCTTCGGGCACTTGTGTCACTTAGTCAATCCAAGCCAGACGAAGGGCCCTCGGACCATCTCCAGTCCCCACCACAGGCTTAGCTCCACTCTTCCGATCATAGCCAGCCTGGCTCCGCCCTATCCTGGCTGTCCATCAGACTGAATTTCTTGACCCTTGGTTCATTGTCCCTTTAGTAGCTGCATCAACCCTCGTTAGAACAACAATCAGGGTCCTCTGGGGACTTGGGGAACATTTGTCAAATCCCTCTGTGCATGGGAACATGCAGTTTACACTTCCCTTGCTGGCCTGTGGGTACCACCTAGGAACCTGATTGATCCTTGAGAGCCTGGCTATTAACTGCTCCACTCCAGCCCCTTTCCCTGTGGGTCTGGCAATGTGGCTGGTGAGCGATGCTGTGGGCCTGCAGTGCACTGGGAATGCCAAGCCCCAGCCTTAGGGTGACCATATTTCCAGATGGGAAAATGGGACACCGTGCAGGGCTGGCCCTCGCCTTCCCCCCCCAGCCACTTGCCCCCCCCCAGCCACTCGCCCTCGTCCCCTCCACTCCCTCCCCCCAGCCACTCGCCCTCCCCCTCAGCCACTCCCTCCCCCCGCTGGGCAGGCCCCAGCCGCTCACCTGACCCCCCCTCCATGTGAGACCCCAGGCATGAGTTTTATCTCCACCTGGTGCCTTGGCACCAGCAATATTCAGAGCCCAGGGGCCCAGCTCCACCCATATTTGGGGCTGAGTGTCCCCCCCCGCCCCACCTGCCACCCCCCCCGCGCCTCCTACGAGTGTCCCCCGGCCTCCCCTTGCTGCCCACAGGCACCCCAGCCCAGCGGCCCTGCCTCTGCCCTGCAGCTCCATGCCGCCTCCCTGCAGCAGCTGCTGCCGCAGAGTCCCAATGCCCCCAACTCGACGGCCAGGGCAGACTGACTCTGAGCCTGCCCTTCCCCCTCAGACCCTGCCCTTTTCCGCCGGGACCCTCCACCCGCACAGGGGCCCCCGCCCGCAGTCACCGCTCCTGCCCCACGCTGGACAAGGAGGTAGCCCCATCCCCCACCCCCAGTGAGGCTACGGTCAGGGACAACAGCAGTGGGGGAGGCACACGCAGCACCCCCCGGCACCCACCACGGGGGAGGCGAGGGAGATTCCTGGGCCTGAGAGGGGCCCTCGGAGCACATGAAGGGACAGTGGTGCGGGGGAGTGTGCTGCTGGGGGGGGGCGGGAAAGGGGGGCTCCTCCCCCAGAGCTCGCTGCTGCCAGCAGGGAAAGGGCTGGGGGGAGTCCTCCTCTCTGGCCCCTGTCCCGGAGCAGCCTGCCTGCACCCCAAACTCCTCATCCCCAGCCCTGCCCCACCCCAGAGCCCACACCCCCAGCCAGAGCCCTCATCCCCCTGCACTCCAACCCTCTGCCCCAGCCCTGAGCCCCTCCAGCACCCCAAACTCCTCATCCCCAGTCCCAGCCAGAGCCCTCATCCCCCTGCACTCCAACCCTCTGCCTTAGCCCTGAGCCTCTCTAAGCCCCCAACCCCCCCAGCCCCAGACAGATCCCTCACCCCCCACACTCCTACTCTCACCCTGAGCCCCTCCCACACCCCAATCCCCTCATCTGCAACCACACCCCACAGCCCTCACCCCTGCACCCCTCCCTCCGCCCCCCTCCCATCCCCAAACTCCCTCCCAGAGCCTGCACCCCAATCCCCTGCCCCAGCCTAGGGCCTGTACCCCAGACCTCCTCCCCCACCCAAACTCCCTCCCAGAGCTTTGGGCAGGTGGGGGGCGGAGTTTGGGCAGGGGCGGGTTCTGGGCACCACCAAAAATTATACAAAACTGCCGCCCCTCTCCCTGGTCACTCAAGCCCCCCGCTCGAGGCTGTCACTGGTCACTCAAACCCTGCCTGTCCCCCGCATGCTGGAATCCTTCCTCGCCCCCCCCCCCACGGAACCTCTGCCTCTCCTCCTGCATGGGGCTGGCATCTCCCTCCTGACCCACACCCCACTTTTTTGACGAAAGTGAGCATCTGTCCTGTTTGCGCTTGCCAACTTATCAAGTCAGCAAGAGAAATTGGGACAAATGCCCACTTTTGCCAAAAAAAAAAAAAAAAAAAAAAGCCGGGACGGTTGGGACAGGGGTTAAAAAAGGGACCGTCCTGGCCAAAACGGGACGTATGGTCACCCTACCCAGGCTGCTACGAGAGCACGAAATGGAAGGGAGCTGAAATACGTCTATACCCACAAAATGCGCAGCTACAGACTAGGGACTGAATGGCTAGGCAGCAGTTCTGCGGAAAAGGACCTGGGGTGACAGTGGACGAGAAGCTGGATATGAGTCAGCAGTGTGCCCTTGTTGCCAAGAAGGCCAATGGCATTTTGGGATGTATAAGTAGGGGCATAGCCAGCAGATCGAGGGACGTGATTGTCCCCCTCTATTCGACATTGGTGAGGCCTCATCTGGAGTACTGTGTCCAGTTTTGGGCCCCACACTACAAGAAGGATGTGGATAAATTGGAAAGAGTCCAGCGAAGGGCAACAAAAATGATTAGGGGTCTGGAACACATGACTTATGAGGAGAGGCTGAGGGAACTGGGATTGTTTAGTCTGCGGAAGAGAAGAATGAGGGGGGATTTGATAGCTGCTTTCAACTACCTGAGAGCAGACAGGATGGTTCTAGACTATTCTCAGTGGTAGAAGAGGACAGGACAAGGAGTAATGGTCTCAAGTTGCAGTGGGGGAGGTTTAGGTTGGATATTAGGAAAATTTTAAGGTCAGGTTTGACAAGCCCTGGCTGGGATGATTTAATTGGGGATGGGTCCTGCTTTTGAGCAGGGGGTTGGACTAGATGACCTCCTGAGGTCCCTTCCAACCCTGATATTTTATGATTCTATGATTCTATGAAAAGTGGTCTAAAAAGGCTCTGGCAGGGACCCTGTTCATTCCCCATCATGGGCTCAGCTGCAGCAGGCTCCGTTCCCAAGACACTGGGGGATTTTTCCAGCTGTCCGGCACAGCCGACTGCCCTGGGCTCTGCAATCCCTTCTCGGCCCTCTGCCTCCTCAGAGACAAGGACGCTGGGGTCAGCACCTTACCTGACTGCCCTCGTGATGCTGCAGGAGGCAGAACAGCCACCAGCCAGCTCCCCCAGGGCTGGGCCAGTCCCTGCAGGGCTGGCAGGAGTCATCACGTTTCTGGGGCAGTCCAGCCAGCTGAGTAAAAAGGGGCCGTGAGACTTGCTCAGCACAGGAGCCATCACAGCAGGAAGCGACCGGCCCATGCTTGCTGAGCAGCTGCTGCAACCCAGACCTCCTGCAGCTAACGTCAAACCCACACCCAGTGGCCTCATCTCCTCTGAGCACCCAGGCAGCCAGACGGAGGGTTCCTCTAGCCGCGACTTTATTCCACTCCATTGCCTCAGGGAGTGTCTGCTCTCTGCACCGCAGAGCTCAACTGGAGTAAGGGAGCTGGGGAGGCGGCTGGCAGCTGCAGGCCTGATGAGGAAGGGTTGTATGGACTTGGACAGAGCAGAATGCACTGGAGATTGGCTCTAGCCACTTGAAGAAAACGGTTCTGTGTCCCTAGGGCTAGGTGCATGTACCAGCCCTTACCTGGGCATGGCACTTCAGGGCAGGGAATACCATCGGCAGTAGGCAGTCTCCTGGCGGGGCCAGGTGCTGGGCCCCACCTGACAGCTTGGTGCTAGCCCAGGAGACTGAAATCAGGGCAGGTTCAGGCTAGGCAGAGCAAGCGTCCCGCTGCTACCCATGCCACTGGGCTGCAAAGCTGAGCTGGAAGAAGTGGAACCATTCCTGGAGGAGCTGGAATTTGGCCTCCATGCTGGGAATGCCAACCATTCTGGCCCTGCCCTGACTCCACCCCTGCCCCGCCCCCTCCCAACCCCATTCCAACCCTTCCCCAAAGTCCCCCCCAAGTACCCCCTCCCTTATTCGACCTCTTCCCCAAATCCCTGCCCCAGCCCTGCCTCTTCCCCGCTTCTCCCCTGAGCATGCCACATTCCCTCTCCTCCCCCCTCCCTCCCGGAGCCTGCTACAGCTGTTTGGCGGCAGCAAGTGCTGGGAGGTAGGTGAAGCAGCGGGGACGCGGCGCGCTCAGGGGAGGAGGCAGAGGTGGAGGAGGAGGTGAGGTGGGGCTGGGAGGGGAGCTTAGCTGCTGGTGCGTGTAGAGCGCCCACTAATTTTTCCCCATATTCCTCACTTTTATATAATCATGATCTTGCATCTAAAGCAGGCCTTGTAAGGTATCAGGGGAAAGGTTACCATCTGCTGAAAGTCATTTCTCTATCCCAGTGGCTCTCAAATTGTTTTACTGATGACCCCTTTCACATAGCAAGCCTCTGAGTGTGACCTCCCCCATAAATTAAAAACACTTTTTAATATATTTAACACCATTATAAATGCTGGAGGCAAAGCGGGGTTTGGGGTGGAGGCTGACAGCTCATGACCCCCCATGTAATAACCTCACAACCCCCTGAGGGGTCCCAACCCCCAGTTTGAGAAACCCTGACCTAACCACAGATGTATATCATTAATGAATATGAACTTATGAGAACTGTGTTATATGGTTGTCACTGAAACATGCTGTAAATTGGGGAATCAGCCCGATATTAGATTCCCAGAGGCAACAGCAAGGAAAGTAACCAACGCTCAGGTAGGGTGTCAAACAAACAACACATCGACAGCCATTGTCCAGCAAGGGAGCTACAATTCAATGACTCACCTGCATGAGGCCACACCAGGGGAATTGCTCAGTCTTGCTTGGAGAGACTCAGCAAAACCCCCCAGACATGCCTGGAGTTGTGTTTTCCAAGCACATGGACTGAGGGTATAAAACAGACACAGTGGCCACATGCTTGGCCTTTCTCCTTCGTCCATCTGAGTTGCAAGCAACAAAGACAAAGACTGAAGATTCCAAGTGAGTGGACTGGCCTGGTTTTAAGGGTGAAATCTGTGTACTATGAACTGAAATATCCAGTGGGGTGAGAAAAAACTGCTTAGTCTAGATGTTGTCCAGTCTAATAGGGTTCAGAGTTTAGACTGTGTGCTTATATTTTATTTCTTTTGGTAACTAACTCTGACTTTTTGCCTATCACTTAATATCACTTAAAAGCTATCTTTTATAGTCAATACATTTGTTTAACTATTTATCTTTACCAGTGAGTTTGTATGAAGTGTGTGGCAAATCTGCTCAGGTTTTGCAAAGGCTGGTGTGTGTCCATTTTCCATTGCTGAAGTGGTGAATTTGCACTACTCATTTTGAGGTACAGTGCTGGGAGCTGGGGGGATTTGGCTCCGGGGCCTTTCTCTGTGTGATTCATGAGTGGCTCTGGGAGCAACCATGCAATAGAGCTGGGTGTGGGGCTGCACATGTGGTTGTGCTGAGTGATCACAGCACCTGGAGGGGTTCGCTGCAGGTCACTAGCAAGGCATTGTGAGAAACAGCCCAGACCGGAGAGAGTTCAGGGAGCACAGTGGTCTCATAGTCCCAGGCCTCACCCTGGGGAGCCCGTCACACCCTCCCTACCTCTCTCCAGGAAACCTGGTCTCTTCTCTGCAGGCTGCCTCAGCTGCCATCACCACCTTAATATCTGAACCGCTGGAAGCTGTGCACTGATGGACAGCTGCCACGTGGGGAGGGGATCATTCTCTCTTTTCTCCTCCCCCCAGGGAGAGAACTGTGGGTGCAGGCCTCCTCCTCCAGCCTCTACCAGGCAGGTGCCCAGCCTTCCTCAATGTGGGTGGAGCTGACACTGAGGATAAATCCAGCTCCTGACCCCGCCCTGATGCCATGAGCCTGCCAGGCACAGAAGCACTGACCACAGGGACCCGCTTTAGGATGAGAGCAGGGTGTGTGTGTGTGTGTGTGTGTGTGAGACATTATTGACACAAACTGGGACCGTATAGATGATTGTTGCAACCAAGGTCCTGTAGTGGCACCAAATCTTATATAAAGGAGGTCACATAAGGTGTCTAAGACAAGGTTATGGTTGGCTGGTTAGGATTATGCTATCTGTATGCAGATATCATTTTTGTATTTAAAGTTATAAGTATTGACTCTATACTGTCTGTATATCAAACTTGTGCTATGCTTCTGGGTGACACCCCAGACATTGTGACATCAGCACTGCCTAGCCTGCTTGAGGGCCCATTAAGGACCATCAGCTACACAACTGACCCACTGAGGGAAGGCAGACATGCCTTAGGACTCAGCAAGGTGTGCAGGGACCTGCCTAGGGACAGAACTCTGAGGTGTTTCCAGGCCATGGGATGGACAGCGTGTCTTTGGGACAAAGAAAGACAGACCACATGGCAAGAGGCTATAAAAAGCTGCTGCAGCTCCTCCATCTGGTCTTCAACCCTGCTTCCTGCCTCTGGAGGGACTTTGCTACACTGAAGCTCTGAACAAAGGACTGAACGACCCATCCCAGCTGGGGATGTTCTCCAGAGACTTGATTTAAGCCAGCAGTTTGTTCCATCTCTGCTACAAGCCTGAACCAAGAACTGTGCCATCGCTGTATGTCATTGATTCCATCTAACCAGTTTTAGCTCTCATCTATATTTCTTTCCTTTTATGAATAAACCTTTAGATTTTAGATTCTAAAGGATTGGCAACAGCGTGATTTGTGGGTAAGATCTGACTTGACCTGGGTCTGGGGCTTGGTCCTTTGGGATCGAGAGAACCTTTTTTCTTGTACTGGGGTATTGTTTTTCATAGCCATTTATCCCCATAACGAGGGGCACTGGTGGTGATACAAGGGAGCTGGAGTGTCTGAGGGAATTGCTTGTGTGACTTCTGGTTAGCCAGTGGGGTAAAACCGAAGTCCTCTCTGTCTGGCTGCTTTGGTTGTGCCTTAGTAATAAAGGACACTCAACTTTGGGCTGTGACTGCCCTGGTCTCAGCAATTTGTCCTGAACTGATACTCTCAGTTGTGTCCCGCCAGAGGCCGCATCGTTTCAGGTGGGAGAGCAGCAACCTGCTGAATGCCTGGGGGTGACGGCAGAAAGGGCGGGTTCTGTTGCTTCAAGGGGAACAGAAATGTAGGGCCGCCTCTCCGACTGGTGCAAGCCCATTGACGTCACTGGAAGCAGGCCTGATTTTCACCAGATCGAGCCCACAGTTGGTGCATTAGTGCTGCTGCAAAGCTTTTGGGCTGCGGGCTCTCGGGACGACAGCTCTGCTCTGCCCAGCACTGGCAGCTGCCACAAAGCACCACCAGCACCGACTCCCGGTAAGGCCCAGAAAGGCAGCCAAGTGGCCCCCATGGCCCTTGGTCTTGCTTCAAGGTGGCTAATTAGAGGAGTAATTAGGAGAGTAATAAACTCTCTCCACAGGTGTATCTCAGACCAGTCCAGCTTGTACCGAGAGACTCTTTGGCAGTAGAGAAGCGCTGCAAATCCTCCTCGCGGAGACGCAGAGCGCTGTGCTGGTGGCTCTCGCAGCCGTTCCCCCCGCAAACTAAGCTGTCCCAGCAAAAGCCCTCCTCTGCCAGTGTACCTGTGTCGACGCAAGGCCTTTGCCAGATAGACGTGTTGCTAAAATTCGAATCACACCCCTAGGGAGAACTGGACGGGAATGTGTTGTTAAAAAATACTAATTAATTGCGGGTGTGTAAGCATGGGCTTCCCACATCCCCGCTGAATGCCCAGCCCACCAGCTGGACTCTTCCAGGCTAGAGTCACATGGAACACATGGAAAGACTCTGCTTCAGCCCAATGGGATGTCGGACCTTTTTTTTTTTTGAAACGCTCAAAGTTTTTGCTGGACAGGAAAGCAGTTCCCTGCCCATCGCTCCCTGTAGCCCACATTGCTAAACTGGCACCAGCTTCCAGTGCAGCACTGGCCTTCGTCTGGGCTCTCGGGGCCTGATTCTGCTCCACAGCAGCCGGCTGAGCCAGTCAAAGAGCCCCAATTATCTTTTGCAGGAAATTTCTTTTGTCTCTTTCTTTTAAATTTTTACGGGAAAACTTAATGACCCCCCCCCCCCCCCGGCGATTTTTTCAGTAACAATTTTTGGGTTTTCATTTTCAAAAAAATCTTGGCTTTTGTAAAGCAACAAATGTAAATTTTTAAACCCCCAAATGAAAACTTTAGCTGAAACTGTTTACTGTGGAGTCCCTTTGGCTTTGCCCCATTTGATAACTGAGGGCAGAATCTGCATTTGTGGCTCCACTTGGTCTGTGCAAATCCTTTGTTCCTTATTTTCCCAGAATCTATTTTCTCCCTCGCTTGTTTGCAAGTGCACAAGGAGGCTCTGCCCCCTCCCGAGCCGGCTTGAGAGTCAGCACTGACAGCAGCTTTGCAATTCAATTGGCGCCTCTGAATGCAGGCCCAGGCGTGGCCATGCTGAGCTGACAGATGACATCCTTAAGTGCAGATGGCACTGCCAAGGCTCCCTCTGGAGAAAGTCCTAGTCGTGGTACAGAATTGGCTCGCTGCAGCTCACCCATTAGGAAGAGGAGTTGGTAAGAGAGCTCATTTTGTCAGCAGAGATGGGGGTGGGGGGCGCTTAGCTAGTCCTGCATTTTCTGTAATCCTGGATGGCTGGAAGAGCCAGGCCAATGATGCATAATACCCAGGAGACTCCATCCAGCTCCTCTCCCCCAACCTTCATCTAACACAGATGGAATTGTCTTAGCGAAACAGCAGCAGAGAGGGAATCAAGGTCCCTGTCACTGACTAGCTCTGAGACCTTGGGCAAGTCACTATCTTGGCACAAATATGGCCATCATTGCAGTATCAGGGCATTCCCGGTGCCTCAGTTTACCTGTGCATCTTGAGTTGTCTGGCTGTGCCTTAGGGCTGGCTGGCTCTTTGTTGCTGTGATGGGGTGCTGGGCAATAAGGGGTTAAGGGATTATTTTGGGCTCAGCCAGCCCCACCCCGCCACACCTGCAGCAAATACTCCATCTACTGAGGGAATTAAAAGGCCAGGAATTAGCTCATTTGCGTGGCAGAGCTGGAGGTGAGCAGATCTGCAGCCAGCTCCAGCAGCGCAGAGGGAAGCCTAACGGCTCTGACACAGCTGCCCAAAGGGGCTCTACCTGAGGGAAAGGAGGACCCACCCCAGAGACAACCAGAGAGGGAAGGATCCAGTGGACATGGGTCTCCTTGTGGTTTGGATCTCCCCATGAGGGGAAAGCCTTGGACTGAGCTGACCCCAGGGGGGTGGATGAGAGGAAGAGGCCCAGGGTGGACAGCCTTGGTTGCCAGACTTCCAGTAGCCCAAAGGGCCCTGGATCAGAGCTCAGTGGAGTAGGAGCGCCCGGGCTCCCCTCCCACAATCCCCTTGAATGTCAGGAGTTGCAGCCATGACCACACGGCCGCGCTCCCCAAGAGAGGAGCATTATAGTTGCCAACAGCAGTATTTTGTAACTGAGAGGAGGATCAGGTCCCATGGCTACAATGGTGTAAAACCCAGTGTGGTGTGACTCCACTGAGTCAGGCCTGTGGTGTTGCGATCTCGTGGTAGGGCCTGATTCCTGTGGCACATAGGTAAAGGACCCAATCTGTTCTCATAGTTATCCATGAGTGGTCACTTGATTCAGGTTAATAGAATTGCACCAGTGAGAAGAGAATCGGGGCCAAGAACTGTGTATAATGCCTGCTACCTTGGTGGGGGTGTGTGTGTGTGTGCGGTAGGAATGTTATGAGCCAATGGAGATCCATTCGGCAGAACAATAGCATGCAAATGGCAGCCTTTCTGCAGGTCTGGCTGCCAGCTGCATTGTTGTCCTTTGTCTGTGTTTGCATGCAATCCGCGGGGCGTCTGCAAGGAGATGGGCCAGGAGGGGAAGGCAGGAGCTCCGGGGGCGGCTGCATTGCAGAAACAAGTTTCCATTCCTCTTTTTTAGAAAGTTGCCTTTATTGCAGCAGTCAGAGACTACGTGCTACGGAACTAGGAATAAATACAGAATCCATCAGCTTCTGCAAAAGGAAAAACCACAGCACTGGCGGAGCACGCAGGCAGGTGGTGGAGGTGGAAGTGCACCCAGCAGTCACTGGAGTCACTTGGATGGTGAAGCCAGGAAGGGCCGACTCATGCCAGGCACTGAGCTTGCCTTGCAGGATCACAGCCCGTGGGTGCATTATCCTGCAACACTCCATCCTGCCAGGCTACAGAGGGATGCTGTCCCCCCACCACACCAGCTCTCTCCCTGCAGCTCCTGTCCATACCACGGGATTTCTCAGTGATGTCAACAGAGCAGCCTCCTTGCCAAGAGGCTGAACCTGCTCAGACGAGTAAACTCATGGGGCTACACCCCATAGGACTCCCTACACACAGAAGGAGTTTTCAGGATTCATCCCCAAAGTGGGATGGGGCTGAGTTTCAGCACCTCCCTCCAAATAGCGTCCTCAGTCTGGTCTGCAAGCTGGACCTGTTTTCCCAGAAAGAACTGGGCCAGGATGGGGGAGACACCACATGTCACCAGTGATGTTGGGTTTTGCTCCCCTACATCCACCGGGCTGTGTGCAAGTACTCAGAGAGGGGAGTAGCTCTCCAGGTGGGGGAGTCTGCAGCCAGGCACTCAGCACAGAATAGCCAGCTGGTGCCTTGGAGGGCAGAAAACCCAACTCCTGGTAGGAGGAAGTGTTGCTCATCAGCTACCTCCAGTGGAAGCCGTAAAATGGGGGAGCATTATTCTTCCCCTCTCTGTCACCAAGTGAGCAGCCAGGCCAGGCTGCAGAGCAGCAATTAGCGTTGGCCATTCACTGAACAGAAAGTCTCCAGGGAGCCTGGTGGCTGACAAGACATGGACCCGAAGGGGCAAGAAGCAAACCACACTGCATGTGATCCAGCTCACAGGGGTAGGAGGACAGGAGGGCCTGAGTCCAGTCACAACATCTAGTGTCCTCTGGATCTTGAGTCCTTATGGTGGGCGGCTCATGTCTCAGCTGGATCTCTGGAAGGGGAGAACGGGCTCTTCGTACAACCAGAGCAATCCCTGTCCACGCCCTTCTCCCCTCAGTGCACGGAGCAGATGTGCCCAAGGCAGCGATGTACCAGGCTGCTGCGCACACTTGTACAGAGAGTGAGCACAGCTGGCTGCTCCCCCTTGCTCAGACCAGAGACCCTGACATGTCCCAAGTTCGTTCATTTACAAAGCAACATGATCAGCCTGGAGTCCCTGAGCCAAGAAATAGCAGTGGGGAACACCCCCTTTGCCTCTCCAAACACCTGCAGACAGCGGCTCCTTGGTGCTCACAAAACCTGGACTTAGCAAGTCTGTTGCCACGTGAAATTCACCACATGCCAGCTGCCATGGGCTGGGCTGGAGCCACACATGTGTGGGGCTGCCACCCTACACGGCTTGTTGCCACATTGTCTCTGCACCCATTGCCCGTGGGACCTCCTGGCTGCCATTCAGACACTCCTGCCATGGCGCTATTGCCCACAAAGGCACCGCAGCAAGCCCAAGGTCCCTGTGCTTCCACTGACCTCCTGGTGCAGTGAGGGGGAGGGTTTGGTGACATCCATCACCAGCAATGGACTTCTCCCCTTGGGGCACCTAGCCAAGCCCAGCCTGGGTCTGGGGGAGGTGACAGGGCCCAGAACCAGGAATCTGCTGTTGGTATCAGTCCCAGAGCTGCGTGGGACTCTGGCCAAGTGCCTTCCCCTCTCTGTGCCTCAGTTTCCCCAGCTGTAACTGCAAATCGTGATGCTCTTGCTCTGTTGTCTGATGCGTTGAGATCAGTGACCGTAGAGTGGAAAGTCTCATCAGCCTCCTGCCCTTCTCAAAGCCCTGGTGACTCCGTGGGGATCTATTTCCCTGCCTCAGGGTTCTCACCATTATGGAACTGATTCCCGGGGCCTGTCACAAACACACTCCTGCTGAAGGCACAGAGCCTTTGACCTGAGACGGGAGTAAGGGCATCAGGCCAGCACCAGATGGGCTCCAGGCAGCCTCAAGAGAACTACCTCAATGTTCAGCTTTGTGCCTGCTCCCCACCATTGTGCATAGCTCCCTGCTGCCCCTTGAGGATCTCCACAGACAGGGCCCGGCTTTGACGTCTCCTGTCCAGATCTGTCCTTCAACCGCTTGCCACAGCCCCAAGGCAAATCTGCAGGCTCCACGCCTCCCGGTGGCAGGACTTCCCCCAGCTAGCCTCCCTGCTGCTCTGGGTGCAGACCAGTGGCCCTGGCTCCTGGGCCAGCTATGGGCTTCGTGCCAATTGGGCTAGGTGCTACCACTAACTGGCTACAATGTGAGGCCTATGTCTTCAGTCATAGCAGCTGCTTTTGGGTGCCTGTTGTGAGCCCCTTTTGGCCTGTTCTTCCAGGCTCTAGCTGGTGTTGATGGGCACTGGTGTTGTTCACTCAGTGCCCCTGGATATCAGGCCCAAGGGGCCCCCCAAAACAGAAGCCCCTGTTAGGAAAGTCTAGGTCTCAGCCTCTCTATTGTTAGCTACTCGATCCAGATTCCTGGCCAAGGTCCCTACCTGTATGCACTGGAGCGCTTCCCGTCCCCCTTGGCTGCTGGGCCGGCTGGAGCTGATCACACTGACTACTCACTGTGTGTTGGCCACCCGGGTCACGTGCTCTAACTCCTGCCCCATGTGGAGGAGATGCTATGATGGGATAACATGGTTTTGGTAATCAAATATTCATGGTAAATAGGTCCAATGGCCTGTGATGGGATGTTAGATGGGGTGGGAGCTGAGTTACCCAGGAAAGAATTTTCTGTAGTTTCTGGCTGGTGAATCTTGCCCATATGCTCAGGGTTCAGCTGATCGCCATATTTGGGGTGGGGAAGGAATTTTCCTCCAGAGCAGATTGGAAGAGGCCCGGGAGGTTTTTCGCCTTCCTCTGTAGCATGGGGCACAGGTCACTTGCTGGAGGATTCTCTGCTCCTTGAAGTCTTTAAACCACGATTTGAAGACTTCAGTAGCACAAATATAGGTGTGAGGTCTTTTGCAGGAGCGGTGGGTGAGATTCTGTGGCCTGCGTTGTGCAGGAGGTCGGACTAGATGATCATGATGGTCCCTTCTGACCTAAATATCTACGAATCGTTAACAAGGAGCCCAGCCCGTCATGCTTCCTGGTATGGGCCTTTGGAGGACACAACGTCTGGAGCCTGTGAAAGTGCCAGTTGCTCCGGGGAGACCCAGTCGGGCTAGGCGATCCCAGCCCCTCCCATGGCAAGGGTACTTGCCAAGGCTGCCGCCTTCGGGCTGCCTCGGTACCACTAGCAGCGCCTGGCAAAATGCCATTGCCCAGGGAGTGTGTGAGCGCGTCCCTCCCGGGTGAGGCGTAGCGCCTGACAGGCCGCACTGGGCTGAGCACTGTCCCATCACCTGCCTGCCCCACCGTGCACGGGGAGAGGCCATGGCACAAAGAACCAGGAGCTGCTGGTTCCTGGGGCTCTGCTCAGGCTGCCCCAGCTGGAGAGAGGAAATTGGACTCCTTGCTTATTGGCTGTCACCCGCCTCACACGCTCCTATCCTATCCTGACACACCTTGCCTATCCCCACCCTTTACTCTGATATCCCCCTCTCGCATCCCTTGTTCCTCTCCTCCAGCCCCCTTGCCCACTGCACAGCTCAGGCGTTTGCCCGAGTCCAGGCAGCTGCAGGCATTCCCCCGAGAGGTGACCTCCACCCGGGAGAGGGTGCGGGGAAACCTGAAGCACACCTCGCTCGCTGACAAGAGCCAAGGCACTTGTTCCAGAGCGAGGTGGAGGGAGGAACATATGCCTCCGGAGCCGGGTACACGGTCACAGTCACAGATCTGTCCTGGCAACCCGCAGGTCAACACTCCACTCCGTAGGAAACAAGCTGCGCCAAGGGGCGCTGCCCACACTGCACGTGCA
Organism: Caretta caretta; assembly: GCF_965140235.1. Taxonomy (NCBI): domain Eukaryota; kingdom Metazoa; phylum Chordata; order Testudines; family Cheloniidae; genus Caretta; species Caretta caretta. The sequence goes on from NC_134223.1 coordinate 2,077,044, forward strand.
CCGTGCTCAGTAACTGGCACTCACCTGATCCACCTGCAGCACCAGGGAGCTGTGCTCTGCTACCTATGTGTTGGGAGCAGTGCATTCTGGGAAAACCTGAGTTGCTATCCCACCACGCTTGAGCGGGGCAGAGCCCCGGGGGCATGCACACAGAGCAGCACCAGCAACGTGTTCCGCAGTGTCACGCTACCCGTGACGCCAGGAGGACCAGCCAGCCTGGTTACATAGGTGCAGTGACTGTTCTGTCCACACAGGGCTCTGGGCAGGGAAGACCACAGGCAGCTGCCACAGGACCAAGCCATGATCACGGCTGACCATTATTCCCTGGTGCCAAACTGGCTTCAACAAGGACTGTGGCATACAGTGCCGGAGCAGGCTCCACCGGTGCTGGGCTGAGGGTCATGCACCTCAGCTGGCCTCTACCCATGGCAGATCTGGGGCCAGGCACCAGCCATGTCTGCCCCTAAGGCAGCCATCAGGGTGCTGAGCCAGGCTGGCTCCCGGGGTACTCCAATCCAGGCTCCTCTTGGCAGATTTTGCCCAAGCCAACAAACCTGGTGAAGGGGACAGCTGGGGGAGAGGGCCTCACACAAGAGGGAACTGGCCTGGGGGAGGGTGGCCCTCGTTGGGGTCATGCGCACACCCCATCCCTGCTCAGACACCCATGCCCTGTGCTGGGATCAGCTGAGGGAGCAGTTCTGCTGCCTTCTGCAGTGTGTGCGTCACTTGCCAGGGTTACCTGGGTGTACCTCAGTCATTTCCGTGCCATCAGCCCCTCCTGTGCTCTGCCTGGGGCACTGCCAACCCAGGCTCCTGTGGACTGCGCACCTTTGGTCTCATTTCAGTTGCTGGATTCAGGCTCGGGTGCGGGATGGTGCTGGTGCTGGTGCCGGTGACATGCAGGCGGTCAGGCTTGATGACCTGGTGGCTCTATGACTTTACCTCTGGCAATCTGAGCCCTCTGCTCTCAGGGAGGCACAGGGCAAGGCTGCCTCAGCCTCCAGCTGCTGCTAAAAGGAACTGCAAGCCCAGCTGGCAAGCCCAGACTGCAGCCCACTATGCAAACATGCTCATCTAACCCTCCCCCTTGTCCTTCCCCACCCTCTCCCCCTTAGTTGCACCTTGTCATAAACCTAGACTGCAGCTCTCTGGGGAAGAGGCTGCCACCCACTTCTTTGCAGAGGGCCTAGCAGCACGGGATCCTGACCCCTTGGTGCCAGGGGCCCCTGAGTGCCAATGTAACACATACGAAGTGCAGATGCTGCCAGGTCACTAGCCCTGTGCAGGATGGTTCATGCTCTGTCCGTAGGAGCAAACCCAGCTAGGAGCTCACAGGTGAGCTGAGATACCAAGCAGTGGTTCAGCAGCAGCTCTGCATCCATCCTGGCAGAGTGCCCATGGCAATGCCAGGGTCATGCCAGGGATAGCTAGCTGGATGTCCACACTCAGCCCGAATCCTTGGGTTAGTCTGGAAACTGACGCAGACAGGGAGGCAGGAATGCTGCCTCCTCTCACACTGAAATACCAACAGTTCCATGGCCTCCCTCCATCCCCACAACCCCCCAGCCCCAGCCCTGCACCCGGATAATGCCAGGAGGTCAGAGCTAGGAATGGCACAGCCCTGGAGCCTGCAGAAAGGAGTAGGTGGGAACTGTCTTAGCAGGGACTCTGGACTCAGCCTGCCGGCCAGGAGGCTCTATACAGCTCCAGGCTCCCTTCTCTGCTCCCTCCTAGATCCGGACGGTGTTAATGCGGAGTGGCTGCACATTCTTGCCATTGGCATGGCTCTGGCCAGGACTAAAGTATGAGCAGAGCTTGCCGGGGAACTTCTCCCGGAAGGTGTACAGCCACGACATGTCATCAGCATTGTAGAAGATCAGGAGGCCTTTGTCATAGTCCAAGAAGACGCCGACTTTCTCTAGCTTGCTCTTAACATTGAGCCGGGTCCAGGGCTGGGTGCAGGCGCTGTACTGGTTGCCGTCGTGCATGACGATGCAGTAAAAGCCACGGCTGGGCTGGATCTGAATGCTCCCCTTGCGGGTGACAGCCTCGTGTGCCAGCCCGATCATCCACTGGGTCTTCTCTGAGACGATGACCTCCCAGTAGTGCACGCCGCTGCCGAAGGCCTCTGAGCCCAGCACCGACACTTCCACGTCAAAGCGCTTGGGTGAATCCTGCAGCGGCTGCGGGTGCAAGTTGCCGTAGGCCACGATGGTGCAGTCATCCGACAGGATGAGACGCTGGTGAGCTGTGACGGGGTCCAGCGTGAGGGCTTCTGGCACTGGGAAAGCAGAGGGACAGGAAGGGGCTCAGAACCTAGCCACACCCCACACGGCTAGTCAATTACAGGCAAAGCACTTGCTTATGCAACGGGAATGTAAATGCCCCCAAAATAGGGGCCTACAAGCACCCACCCAGCCACCCCTCACACAGACAGCACTTCACAAAGAGCCGCAGGGACACCAGAGGGGGCTGTGCTGAGGGACCTGTGATGGGGTCAGTCAGGTGGCTCGGCAGCCAGCCCCCTGTAACTCCCCATCTGCCCTTGTGCTCCGCGCAGGGACTGGCCCCACAGGCGGGGAAAGCTGTTGGAGGGACCTTCTTGCGGCCCTGTAGCACGGGAGAGGCAATATAGCTAGCTAGGCTCTACCAGTGCCTCGGCTGCATTTAAAATCGCACCCGTGACACTGCTTAGCAATCCCTTTGGCACTGAAGCTTCCTTTAGGAGGAGGAAGATGCGAAGAGGTAGGGAGTGCTCTTGCCAGAGTACAGACCATATGCACAGATGTGCCAGGGCCTCGGAGATGGGGGCTGATGCTTTGGGGCCTTTCTGGGGGACCCCACACCACGGCTACATCTCTGAGAGCTCACCCAGTGGTGGGAGTTAGACACACAGATCAACGCCCTGGGTGAGCTGATCTGGGGTGGGATAACAAACACTCCACCCAGGTGTGTCACAGGGCTTGGCTCTGCTGGGCTCCCAGCTCGAGATGTACCCAGGCTAGCTCTGAGTGAGCGAGCACACTAAAAATAGATAGGTAGCCACGGTGGCACCAGAGGCCAGCCGCCCCACATACAACCTCCCTGAGACCCTAGGTGCGGACGCAGGGCGGCTAACCCTCCCCCATCTGTGCAGCTGTGGCTGCAGCGTTATTTGCGGCGTTCTAGCTCGATCAGAGCTAGCGTGGGTACGTCGTGAAATTACACTCCAGGGCCAGTGCAGATGTAGCCTCAATGTGGGATGCTCCAGCACAAGCAGCAGCTTCCTTGGTGTCTGTGGTGGGATCCCCGCAGCGAGCTACAGAGGGTGACAGCCCCTGCCCCAACCCTGCCTCAAGAAATCTTTGATGAGGATGGGTCTATGGATATAGGGGGAAAAGGGGAGAGTGGAGCCAGGAGGCCCGAGAGGGCAGGAATCTTGCTGCAAGGGGGAGTAGGGCACTGGAGAAGGAGAAGGTGGGGTGGCTGGTGGGAAGCACCAGAGCTCCCTGCCTGCTCCATCTAACAGACCTCCTGGGGTTTGGCAAGAGGGGCCCCACGCTGCTCGGAGCCACAGGGCAGGAGTACAAGGTCAGCTCCAGGCTGGCAGGGGCAGTAGATTCCTGGGGCGCCTTGCTGGGGGCCCCAGGATCCATAGAGACTCTGGCTCCCTCACAAGCTTTGGACAAGCAGTTCTCTCTTCCCACCACTGCCCAGCCCCCTAGCAAGGGGCTCCCTGTGGGGAAAGGCCCACAGCCTCCTCTATGGAAGCTCAGGTCCCCAGCGCTCACAGATGCCCCGCGCTGGGCTTGAAAGAGCTGATGCTGCCCAGCGATATTAATTAACACCATTGGTAACTTCACATTCATCAGTGAAAGGCTGGTGCCAGGCACTCGAGCTCAGTGAGGGGAGCCAGGCATGGTGATTTCATCCCTCTCCTTTCTTTTGGTTTTGCTGCAGAGTGGTAAACTCCACCCCCCACAGGCGCTTTTGGAATGGTGTGGAATGCCTCCATATTAGACAGTCATAACTCAGGAAGCCCTTGTCCAAGTCACTTCAAAATTTGTAGACAAATTTGACCATGGCACCAGGTCTAACCTACCAATTCCGAGGCCAATCTGACTTATTTTGTGGATGGGGGAGGGGGCAGGGGAAGAAAACCTGGTCTAAAAGGGAAACCCAAAGGCACAATGGGCGGGCATCACTCGGAGCCTGGCTCTTTGCAACCCAGATCCCGCCAGCCCATCAAAGGAGCTTGTGCCCACTGGGGCCGCAGCAGCGTGACAGCTCAAGCGGGGCTGCTGCTGTGCTGAGTGCAAAGAACAATGGCAGAGGTGGCACAGAGCAGTTTTAGCCGCATCCAGGCAAGTGTAATTGTACTCGGCAGACCTTATGCCCAGGCAGGACAGAGGGTGGGGCCCGAATAAACAAGAGCAGAAAGGCCAGCAGGCCGGGAGCAAGCTCTCTTACAGGTCACTGTGTCTCAGCAGAACACTCCATGCCCCAGGGGATGGATCGGCTAATTAATAAACATGGGTTGCGAATGTCTGTATCAGACACTGAGCTCAGTGACGAGAAACCCAGCTAGAAATGGAATTAACCCCCACCTCCCTGGATTAACCCCCCACTCCCCAGCCTGTCTCCAGGCCAGCTCCATCTGGGGCCGTATCCTTGCACTGCAGACCCCCAAGCTCCCGTTACCATAGCAGTGGGAGCAGCCCTGCGGAAAGGGCCTTTGTCAGCCTCTGATGCATTCTCCCTTCTCCCAGGAACAGGAGCTGGTGTCTGGGCTGCACACTGGGGCATGCATGGCCCTGGCTGGGGGAACAGCAGCAGCGGTTGGGCGGGGAGGGGGGAGGGAAGGGCAGGGTGGTGCATAGGCTCTGGGCCCCGTCCCTGCAGGATCTCAGGACCCCCAGACACAGGGTGTTCTCCCCAAGGCACTCTCACCCCCACTGCAGTCAATGGGTGCTTTGCTGCCTCGGTGCTCAGCCTTCTGCCCATTCGGATTTTGCCTGGGTCACGGAGCAGCCACATGCAACTACTGGAGGGGGCGGCATTTGAACCAGTGACCTGGAGGCAAAGGATTCTGTCCCCTCACCAGTCTGCCACTTGCACTCCCGCAGAGCCTTAGAACAGGAGAAACATCAAACCACACAGCTGGGGCCCCTTTGACAGAGGTCCATCATGGACATGCCAGGTGCTGGATCCCAGGCACTGCTGCCCAGCAGGCACTGGCATGTCACATACAGTCTGCTGCTGCTCGTCCCCAGCTGACGTGCTGAGTCCTGCAGCCCTGAATGCATCCGATGAAGTGAGCTGTAGCTCACGAAAGCTCATGCTCAAATAAATTGGTTAGTCTCTAAGGTGCCACAAGTCCTCCTTTTCTTTCTGCAGCCCTGTGACTTCCAGTTCAGAATCTGGCCCTACGTGCAGGGTTTTCCTGCCGGCGTCAGACCACAATGCCCTGAGGAGGCCACCGCGGCCATCTGTCTGCAGTTTAATCCCTCCTATCACAAAGGCTGGCCCAGCAGCCTGTATTTACCTAGCTAAGGCGACTCTCCCCACACGGCAGGATTTGCAGGGAGGCTGAGCGTCACCGCCCCCAGACCAGTAGACTTGTGGGTGCTCAGCACTTCTGATAATCACGCCAGAGGCCCTGGCTGCCACATTATGCCAGGAAAGGCCTGTAGTATGTTAGAGGGGGCAGGCTGCTCTCCCTGGGCTGGGGAACCATACCTGGATGGATGTCCTGGAAGAGCGATTTCCAGATCGTGTACTGCAGGGGGCCCATGTATTTGGAGGTAGGAAAGTCTTCATACGTGAGGTTTGTTTCATGGATCTTTCCCTTGAGCCTGGTTGGAGAGTCAAGCTGGTTAGCACGGAGCCCCTGCAGTTCCCCTACTGCAATGTGGGGTTTGCTGGTGAGGAAGGGGAGAGGTTACAGGGGTAGGGGGTCAATTGAGTGAGGGCCTGGCCTAGAGGCAGGAGCTCTGGAAGGAGCATAGGGCACTGCCTCTTGGGTCACAGCCACGTGGGCCCTGGGGTGCATACACCATGGGAGCGCTGAGTGAGGCCAGTCGGTATGCACACCCTGGCAGTGTCCCGTTGGTGCCAGGGCGGGTTTGGGGAGCTGCTCTGGACTAGAAAGGTCCTGTCCTCACCTACTAAACCCTTCCGTGGGCGTGGGGCTAAGCAGGCCTTCAGGATGATCAGGGACTAGGAATGGATGGGAGGGAGCCATAACAGGAAGGGCTTTGTCCTGGGCTGGGCTGGGCCAGTCTGGGCTGGGTGCTGACGAGAGGGAAAAGCTGTTGTCCAGGGAGATGCACTGAGACAGTGCTGGGCTGCAAAGGCCATATGCACCCCTCTGAGAGCCAGGTGATGCCCCCCTCCCCCCAGTACCTCTCCGAGAGCGAGGCGATGCCGGCCAGGAAGGCATGCCTGTCCATCTCAGCCAGCCGCTCCTGCAGGATCTGGCTGCCCTCCTGCACTTTGCGCAGCTGCTGGCTGTAGCGCTGGATCTTCTGCTCGATGTCGGTCAGAGTCCTGGCGGTGTCGGCCTCCAGCTCCTCCAGCATGGCCTTCTGGCGCTCACGCAGGAGCCGGTGCAGCCGCTCAAAGGCCTCCCCAATGGTGGCTCGCAGGCTCTTGGCAGACGACTGCACAGGACAGACAAGCAGAGAAGAGTCACAACAGAGCCACACACCACCCTCATTCCTTCCCGACAGCACCACCCAGCTCTGCCAGAGCCCCCCACGCCTGACCCACAGCCCGCCCGGCCCGGAGCTCCCCACACCCAGCTCTGCCATTGCCCCCCACTCCTCCCCCACAGCCCGCCCGGCCCTGAGCTCCCCACACCCAGCTCTGCCAGAGCCCCCCACTTCTCCCCCACAGCCCGCCCGGCCCTGAGCTCCCCACACCCAGCTCTGCCAGAGCCCCCCACGCCTGACCCACAGCCCGCCCGGCCCCGAGCTCCCCACACCCAGCTCTGCGATTGCCCCCCACTCCTCCCCCACAGCCCGCCCGGCCCTGAGCTCCCCACACCCAGCTCTGCCATTGCCCCCCACTCCTCCCCCACAGCCCGCCCGGCCCTGAGCTCCCCACACCCAGCTCTGCCAGAGCCCCCCACGCCTCCCCCACAGCCCGCCCGGCCCTGAGCTCCCCACACCCAGCTCTGCCAGAGCCCCCCACTCCTCCCCCACAGCCCGCCCGGCCCTGAGCTCCCCACACCCAGCTCTGCCAGAGCCCCCCACGCCTCCCCCACAGCCCGCCCGGCCCTGAGCTCCCCACACCCAGCTCTGCCAGAGCCCCCCACGCCTCCCCCACAGCCCGCCCGGCCCTGAGCTCCCCACACCCAGCTCTGCCAGAGCCCCCCACGCCTCCCCCACAGCCCGCCCGGCCCTGAGCTCCCCACACCCAGCTCTGCCAGAGCCCCCCACGCCTGACCCACAGCCCGCCCGGCCCTGAGCTCCCCACACCCAGCTCTGCCAGAGCCCCCCACGCCTCCCCCACAGCCCGCCCGGCCCAGAGCTCCCCACACCCAGCTCTGCCAGAGCCCCCCACGCCTCCCCCACAGCCCGCCCGGCCCTGAGCTCCCCACACCCAGCTCTGCCAGAGCCCCCCACGCCTCCCCCACAGCCCGCCCGGCCCCGAGCTCCCCACACCCAGCTCTGCCAGAGCCCCCCACGCCTCCCCCACAGCCCGCCCGGCCCCGAGCTCCCCACACCCAGCTCTGCCATTGCCCCCCACGCCTCACCCACAGCCCGCCCGGCCCTGAGCTCCCCACACCCAGCTCTGCCAGAGCCCCCCACTCCTCACCCACAGCCCGCCCGGCCCTGAGCTCCCCACACCCAGCTCTGCCAGAGCCCCCCACGCCTCCCCCACAGCCCGCCCGGCCCTGAGCTCCCCACACCCAGCTCTGCCAGAGCCCCCCACGCCTGACCCACAGCCCGCCCGGCCCTGAGCTCCCCACACCCAGCTCTGCCAGAGCCCCCCACTCCTCCCCCACAGCCCGCCCGGCCCTGAGCTCCCCACACCCAGCTCTGCCAGAGCCCCCCACGCCTGACCCACAGCCCGCCCGGCCCTGAGCTCCCCACACCCAGCTCTGCCAGAGCCCCCCACTCCTCCCCCACAGCCCGCCCGGCCCTGAGCTCCCCACACCCAGCTCTGCCAGAGTCCCCCACGCCTCCCCCACAGCCCACCCGGCCCTGAGCTCCCCACACCCAGCTCTGCCAGAGCCCCCCACGCCTGACCCACAGCCCGCCCGGCCCTGAGCTCCCCACACCCAGCTCTGCCAGAGCCCCCCACGCCTGACCCACAGCCCGCCCGGCCCTGAGCTCCCCACACCCAGCTCTGCCAGAGCCCCCCACGCCTCCCCCACAGCCCGCCCGGCCCTGAGCTCCCCACACCCAGCTCTGCCAGAGCCCCCCACGCCTGACCCACAGCCCGCCCGGCCCTGAGCTCCCCACACCCAGCTCTGCCAGAGCCCCCCACTCCTCCCGCACAGCCCGCCCGGCCCTGAGCTCCCCACACCCAGCTCTGCCAGAGTCCCCCACGCCTCCCCCACAGCCCACCCGGCCCTGAGCTCCCCACACCCAGCTCTGCCAGAGCCCCCCACGCCTGACCCACAGCCCGCCCGGCCCTGAGCTCCCCACACCCAGCTCTGCCAGAGCCCCCCACGCCTGACCCACAGCCCGCCCGGCCCTGAGCTCCCCACACCCAGCTCTGCCAGAGCCCCCCACGCCTCCCCCACAGCCCGCCCGGCCCTGAGCTCCCCACACCCAGCTCTGCCAGAGCCCCCCACGCCTCCCCCACAGCCCGCCCGGCCCTGAGCTCCCCACACCCAGCTCTGCCAGAGCCCCCCACGCCTGACCCACAGCCCGCCCGGCCCTGAGCTCCCCACACCCAGCTCTGCCAGAGCCCCCCACGCCTCCCCCACAGCCCGCCCGGCCCTGAGCTCCCCACACCCAGCTCTGCCATTGCCCCCCACTCCTCACCCACAGCCCGCCCGGCCCTGAGCTCCTCACACCCAGCTCTGCCAGAGCCCCCCACGCCTCACCCACAGCCCGCCCGGCCCTGAGCTCCCCACACCCAGCTCTGCCAGAGCCCCCCACGCCTCCCCCACAGCCCGCCCGGCCCTGAGCTCCCCACACCCAGCTCTGCCAGAGCCCCCCACGCTTCACCCACAGCCTGCCTGGCCCTGAGCTCCCCACACCCAGCTCTGCCAGAGCCCCCCACTCCTCACCCACAGCCCGCCCGGCCCTGAGCTCCCCACACCCAGCTCTGCCAGAGCCCCCCACGCCTCCCCCACAGCCCGCCCGGCCCTGAGCTCCCCACACCCAGCTCTGCCAGAGCCCCCCACTCTTCCCCCACAGCCCGCCCGGCCCTGAGCTCCCCACACCCAGCTCTGCCAGGGCCCCTGGCTCCAGACGTGCAGCTCTTCCACTCTATTTTCAGGGCTCATCTCTCTCATTCCGAATTCGAGACGTGCTCTGCAGACTGGCTGGGTTCTGAAAGTTCGGCTCCAGGAACTGCCCAGTAGCTCAGACTCAACAATTACCGAGCTCTCCTGGAGTGGAATCTATGAATCATCTCTACAGGTTTGCTGAGACCCCTTCTCCAGACCTGTATCCCCAGAAGTATTCCAGCCCTGGGCTCCCCACACACCTCCCTGCTCTGGCCATTACGCCCTCACTATAGCACCCAGCCTTGCTCTCTGGCAGTGCCAGGCACTGATGCTGCGCCCTGCGTCTTCATGGCACTACGCCTAGTCACTCTGCAAGGCTGGTCAGTGTTACAGCTGGGGAGCCCCTGGCACCTCACCCCACAGTTGACTCAGTCTCTCCTCCCTACAGCACCCAGCACCGCTGACCTTCCCCCTCCCTCCCAGTTGCTCGCCTGTGGAAAGAACGTTAAGGATATTTAACAGCACCTTCGCTGCCCTTAACTCCCAGCTTACTTCCCTTCACCACACACCACTCCACTCCTCCCTCCTGTGGAATCATGCTGTCCTCGCCCCTGAGAGCAACCTCAGCCTGCCTCCAACACCCATGTGACACTTTGCTCCAGAATCCACTATTTCAGAATCGCACTGCTACTGCAAACTCTGTTAATGAGATTTTTTTCCCAAGGGACACAGTCAGCTTGAAATCTAGTCGGTTTAAAATGGGAGGGTCAGGTGTGTTTGCCTCCCTCCCCTTGTGCAATCACATTTCCCCATTGTTTTAAAAAAAATGTTCTCTCCCCTATCACTGTCAAATGATCCTTGCAGACTGGGGGGGGGGATGGGTGGAGTGACTTACTGAGGACACCCAGGAGAAGCAGTGAAACTGACTATAAAAGAGAAAGAGGGGAACTGACTATACACCCACACATTTTCCAAAGAGCTGTTTCCACTTAGGATGCTCAGGGACTCGGCATGCTGGGTGCAGGGCACTTTTGCCAGCCCAGCCATAAGTGTCAGAACGGGGGCTGCTGGAAGCAAAGTGCTTGTGCAAACTCGGACCTCATCCAATGGGAGCTGAGGTCTTTGGAACATCTGGCCCCAGCTGTAAGGGCTGAGCCCTTGGAAATCTTGCTTGGGGCTCTTTGGAAAATCTGGCCCAGCGTGCTATCAGATGTAGGAATTCTGGTGATTTATTACTGGTATTGTGAGAGCACCTGGCCAGGACCCCATGGCTCTAGTGCTGCACAAACACAGAACAAAGAGATGGCCCCTGCTCCCCGGAGCTCACAGTCCAAGTCCAAGTCCGAGACAAGAGACAGCAGATGGATGAGACAATACTGGCCAGCACATTGGGCTGTGGACCTAGTTGCCTAACTACTGCCAAGCTCTTGTAAGCATCTCAGCAAAGGAGTTTTGAGACGGGATGGGCCGACCACGTGACTTGTAAGCACAGGGCACAACGTTTTCAGGTACAGCATGGTTTTCAAGTGAGGCTGTTCCTGTTAATTCAGGCCCAACATTTTGATGTAATAGAAAAGGGCTCTTAGGAGACATAATTCTGACTAGGAATCGGGCTATGTTTTATTTTTAATTTCAATGAAAACAAACGGCTTTTTCAGCATGGCCAACTCTTGTAATTTTATTGCAAGTCCAGTGATACTTGCAGGTTTTCTTAAAGCTCCTGCAATCATGTGACTAAGTGAGATTCTACAAGGTGGGTAGAAAGCTGGCTAGATTGTCGGGCTCAACAGGTAGTGATCAATGGCTCCATATCTAGTTGGCAGCCGGTATCAAGTGGAGTACCCCAAGGGTCGGTCCTGGGGCCGGTTTTGTTCAATATCTTCATAAATGATCTGGAGGATGGTGTGGATTGCACTCTCAGCAAATTTGCGGATGATACTAAACTGGGAGGAGTGGTAGATACGCTGGAGGGGAGGGATAGGATACAGAAAGACCTAGACAAATTGGAGGATTGGGCCAAAAGAAATCTGATGAGGTTCAATAAGGATAAGTGCAGGGTCCTGCACTTAGGACGGAAGAACCCAATGCACAGCTACAGACTAGGGACCGAATGGCTAGGCAGCAGTTCTGCGGAAAAGGACCTAGGGGTGACAGTGGACGAGAAGCTGGATATGAGTCAGCAGTGTGCCCTTGTTGCCAAGAAGGCCAATGGCATTTTGGGATGTATAAGTAGGGGCATAGCGAGCAGATCGAGGGACGTGATCGTTCCCCTCTATTCGACATTGGTGAGGCCTCATCTGGAGTACTGTGTCCAGTTTTGGGCCCCACACTTCAAGAAGGATGTGGATAAATTGGAGAGAGTCCAGCAAAGGGCAACAAAAATGATTAGGGGTCTGGAACACATGACTTATGAGGAGAGGCTGAGGGAGCTGGGATTGTTTAGCCTGCAGAAGAGAAGAATGAGGGGGGATTTGATAGCTGCTTTCAACTACCTGAAAGGGGGTTCCAAAGAGGATGGCTCTAGACTGTTCTCAATGGTAGCAGATGACAGAATGAGGAGTAATGGTCTCAAGTTGCAGTGGGGGAGGTTTAGATTGGATATTAGGAAAAACTTTTTCACTAAGAGGGTGGTGAAACACTGGAATGCGTTACCTAGGGAGGTGGTAGAATCTCCTTCCTTAGAGGTTTTTAAGGTCAGGCTTGACAAAGCCCTGGCTGGGATGATTTAACTGGGAATTGGTCCTGCTTTGAGCAGGGGGTTGGACTAGATGACCTTCTGGGGTCCCTTCCAACCCTGATATTCTATGATTCTATGATTCTATGATTCTCAGCTTTCATTTAAAGGAAGTAAGGAAGGCTGGATCCACAAAGGTCTTGGGCACTGTGATGCCAAACATCATGGCGCCAAAGTTTTAAAGGTGCCTAGAAAATCTCAGGAACAATACTGGGATCCATAACGCTGAATCTGCTGCTTAGGCTCCCTATACAGTGAACGGAGAGAGCCAGGTGTCCTAGACTGTGATCCACAAACTGGAGCAACACAGTCATTCCTCTACCTAACTTGCACGCCGGGCTCAGGCTGGTAGGCGTTTCAGAGGCTGCCTAGCTCACACAAAACAGATGGAGGAGGAGGAGGAAAAAAGAGAGGCCCACCCTATAGGCTTTAGCCCAGGGGTTCAGGTACTCGCTCAGGCTGTGGGAGATGCTTGGGTCATGTCCCCTCTCGGGGAGAAGGAATCTGAACAGGGATCTGCCACCTTTCAATGAGGGCTAGGGGCTATTCTGAGTGGGGTCTCCCTCAACTTCTCCTGTTGAAGTAGTTCCAGTTTAATTGAATAATTTAGTATTATTTGGGCCAGAAGAAGAGTGAGAATCATAGAAATGTCGGGCTAGAAGGGACCTTGAGAATCATCTAGTCCAGCAACCTACGCTGAGGCAGGACCAAGTAAACCTAGACCATCCTTGAGAGGGGTTTATCCAACCTGCTCTTAAAAACCTCCAATGACGGGGATTCCATAACCTCTCTGGGAAGCCTGTTCCAGCATTTAACTACCAATATACTTAGAAAGGTTTCAGAGTAACAGCCGTGTTAGTCTGTACTCGCAAAAAGAAAAGGAGGACTTGTGGCACCTTAGAGACTAACCAATTTATTTGAGCATGAGCTTTCGTGAGCTACAGCTCACTTCTTCAGATGCAACCGATGCAGTGAGCTGTAGCTCACGAAAGCTCATGCTCAAATAAATGGGTTAGTCTCTAAGGTGCCACAGGTCCTCCTTTTCTTTATACTCAGAAAGTTTTTCCTAATATCTAACCTGACTCTCCCTTGCTGGAGATTAAGATCATCACTTTTTGTCCTACTTTCAGTGGACATGGAGAACAATTGAACCCCATCCTCTTTATAACAGCCCTTAACATATTTGGTGACTGTTATCAGGTCCCCCCCCCCGTCATCTTTCCTCAAGACTAAACAATCCCAGTTCTTTTTTTAACTTTTCCTCATAGGTCAGGTTTTCTAAACCATTTCTCATTTTTGTTGCTCTCCTCTGGACTCCCTTCAATGTCTTCACATCTGTAAATACAGCCCACAATGATATCAGCCTTTTCACAACAGCATCACACTGTTGACTCATATTCAATTTGTGATCCACTCTAACCCCCAAATCCTTTCCAGCAGTACAACCACCGTGCCAGTTATTCCCCATTTTGTAGTTGTACATTTGATTTTTCTTTCCTAAATGCAGTACTTTGCACTTATCTTTATTAAATTTCATCTTGTTGATTTCAGACCAACTCATCACTTTGTCAGGGTCATTTTGAATTCTAATCCTGTTCTCCAAAGTGCTTGCAATCGCTCCCAGCTTGGTGTCATCTCCAAATTTTATAAGCATACTCTCTGCTCCATTAACCAGGTCATTAATGAAACTATTGCATAGTACCAGACTAAGGACTGACCCTTGCGGGAGCCCGCTATATGTGCCTCTCTCCACAGTTTAATAGCAAACCATTGATAACAGCTCTTTGAGTACGTTCTTTCAACCAGCTGTGCACCCACCTTATAGTGGCCTAATCTCATCTCGGACACAATTCCCTAGTTTCCTTAAGAGAGCGTCCTGTGGGACTGTGTCAAAAATCACTTTAAGAACATAAGAATGGCCATACTGGGTCAGACCAAAGGTCCATCTAGCCCAGTACCCTGTCTGCCAACAGTGGCCAATGCCAGGTGCTCCAGAAGGAACAGGTAACCATCAAGTGATCCATCCCATTGCCAATTCCCAGCTTCTGGCAAACAGAGGCTAGGGACACCCTCCCTGCCCATCCTGGCTAACAGTCATTGATGGACCTATCCTCCATGAACTTATCTAGTTTTTTTTTTTAACCCTGTTATGCCTTAGCCTTCACAACATCCTCTGGCAAGGAGTTCCACAGGTTGATGGTGCATTGTGTGAAAAAATACTTCCTTTTGTTTGTTTTAAACCTACCGCATATTAATTTCATTTGGTGACCCCTAGTTCTTGTGTTATGAGAAGGAGTAAATAACATTTCCCTATGTTGCCAAGAAGGCCAATGGCATTTTGGGATGTATGGGGCATTGCCAGCAGATCGAGGGACGTGATCGTTCCCCTCTATTCGACCTTGGTGAGGCCTCATCTGGAGTAGTGTGTCCAGTTTTGGGCCCCACACTACAAGAAGGATGATTTTCTTTCTCTACACCAGTTATGATTTTATAGACCTCTATCATATCCCCCAGTCATCTCTTTTCCAAGATGAAAAGTCCCAGTCTTATTAATCTCTCCTCATATTGCAGCCGTTCCATACCCCTAATAATTTTTGTTGCCCTTTTCTGAACCTTTTCCAATTGCAATGTATCATTTTTAAGATGGGACGACCACATCTGCACACAGTATTCAAGATGTGGGCATACCATGGATTTATATAGAGGCAATATGGTATTTTCTGTCTTACTATTTATCCCTTTCTTAATGATTCCCAATGTTCTGTTTGCTTTTTTGACTGCTGCTGCACATTGAGTGGATGTTTTCAGAGAACTCTCCACAATGACTCCAAGATCTCTTTCTGAGTGGTAACAGCTAACTTAGACCCCATCATTTTATACGTATAGTTGGGATTATGTTTTCCAATGTGCATTACTTTGCATTTATCAACATTGAATTTAATCTGCCATTTTGTTGCCCAGTCACCCAGTTTTGAGGAATCCTTTTGCAGCTCTTCGCAGTCTGCCTGGGACTTAACTATCTTGAGAAGTTTTGTATCATCTGAAAATTTTGCCACCTCACTGTTTTCTCCTTTTTCCAGATCATTTATGAATATGTTGAATAGGACTGGGCCCAGTATAGACCCCTGGGGACACCACTATTTACCTCTCTACATTCTGAAAACTGACCATTTATTCATACCCTTTGTTTCCTATCTTTTCACCAGCTACCGATCCATGAGAGGACTTTCCCTCTTATCCCATGACAGCTTCTTTTGCCTAAGAGCCCTTGGTGAGGGACCTTGTCAAAGGCTTTCTGAAAGACCAAGTATACTATATCCACTGGATCACTCTTGACAACATGCTTGTTGACCCCCTCAAAGAATTCTAGTAGATTGGTGAGGCATCATTGCCCTTTCCAAAACCATACTGACTCTTCACCAACAAATTACGTTCATCTATGTGTCTGACAATTTTGTTCTTTACTATAGTTTCAACCAGTTTGCCCGGCACTGAAGTCAGGTTTACCAGCCTGTAATTGCCAGCATCACCTCTGGAGCCCTTTTTAAAAATTGGCGTCACATTAGCTACCCTCCAGTCATCAGGTACAGAAGCTGATTTAAATGATAGGTTACAGACTCAGTTTGCAGTTCTGCAATTTCACATTTGAATTCCTTCAGAACTCTTGGGTGAATGCCATCTGGTCCTGGTGACTTATTACAGTTTAGTTTATCAATTTGTTCCAAAACCTCCTCTAATGACACCTCAGTCTGGGACAGTTCCTCAGATTTGTCATCTAAAAAGAATGGCTTGGGTTTGGGAATCTCCCTCACATCTTCAGCTGTGAAGGCCGATGCAAAGAATTCGTTTAGTTTCTCCAAAATGGCGTTATCGTCCTTGAGCGTCCTGCTAAAACATCTCGATCGTCCAGTGGCCCCACTAACTGTTTAGCAGGCTTCCTGCTTCTGATGTACTTCGAAAAAATTTGCTATTACTTTCTGAGTCTTTGGCTAGCTGTCCTTCAAATTCTTTTTTGACCTTCCTAATTGTATTTTTACACTTCATTTGCCAGTGTTTATGCTCCTTTCTATTTTCCTCACTAGGATTTAACTTCCACTTTTAAAGGATGCCTTTTTGCCTCTCACTGCTTCTTTTACTTTGTTGTTTAGCCAAGGTGGCACTTTTTTGGTTCTCTTACTATGTTTTTTTAATTTGGGGTATACACTTAAGTTGAGCCTCTATCATGGTGTGTTTAAAAATTTTCCATGCAGCTTTCAGGGATTTCACTTTTGGTGCCATACCTTTTAATTTCTGTTTAACTAGCTTCCTCATTTTTGTGTAGCTCCCCTTTTTGAAATTAAATGCTACAGTGCTGTGCTGCTCTGGTGTTTTTACCGCCACAAGCATTTTAAATTTAATTATGTTACGGTCACTATTACCAAGCTGTCCAGCTATATTCACCTCTTGAACCAGATCTTGTTCTCCACTTAGGCCTAAATCATAGAATATCAGGGTTGGAAGGGACCTCAGGAGGTCATCTAGTCCAACCCCCTGCTCAAAGCAGGACCAAGCCTCAACTAAATCATCCCAGCCAGGGCTTTGTCAAGCCTGACCTTAAAAACCTCAAAGTAAGGAGATTCCACCACCTCCCTAGGTAACGCATTCCAGTGCTTCACCACCCTCCTAGTGAAAAAGTTTTTCCTAATATCCAACCTAAACCTCCCCCACTGCAACTTGAGACCATTACTCCTCGTTCTGTCTTCTGCTACCACTGAGAACAGTCTAGAGCCATCCTCTTTGGAACCCCCTTTCAGGTAGCTGAAAGCAGCGATCAAATCCCCCCTCATTCTTCTCTTCCACAGACTAAACAATCCCAGTTCCCTCAGCCTCTCCTCATAAGTCATGTGTTCCAGTCCCCTAATAATTTTTGTTGCCCTCTGCTGGACTCTCTCCAATTTGTCCACATCCTTCTTGAAGTGTGGGGCCCAAAACTGGACACAGTACTCCAGATGAGGCATCACCAATGCCAGATAGAGGGAAATGATCACATCCCTCGATCTGCTGGCAATGCTCCTACTTATACAGCTCAAAATGCTGTTAGCCTTCTTGGTAACAAGGGCACACTGTTGACTCATATCCAGCTTCTCGTCCATTGTAACCCCTAGGTCCTTTTCTGCAGAACTGCTGCCGAGCCACTCGGTCCCTAGTCTGTAGCAGGGCATGGGATTCTTCCATCCTAAGTGCAGGACTCTGCACTTGTCCTTGTTGAACCTCAGCAGATTTCTTTTGGCCCAATCCTCTAATTTGTCTAGGTTCCTCTGTATCCTATCCCTACCCTCCAGCGTATCTACCTCTCCTCCCAGTTTAGTGTCATCTGCAAACTTGCTGAGGGTGCAATCCACACCATCCTCCAGATTATTAATGAAGATATTGAACAAAATCAAGAATTGCCTCTCCTCTTGTGGGTTCCAGGACTAGCTGCTCCAAGAAGCAGTCATTTAAGATGTCAAGAAACTTTATCTCTTCATCCCATCCTGAGGTGACATGTACCCAGTCAATATGGGATAGTTGAAATCCCCCATTATTATTGAGGTTTTTTATTTTAATAGCCTCTCTAATCTCCCTGAGCATTTCACAATCATTATCACCATCCTGGTCAGGTGGTCAGTAACATATCTCTACTGCTATATTCTTATTATTAAAGCATGGAATTACTATCTATAGAGATTCTGTGGAACATGTGGATTCATTTAAGATTTTTATTTCATTTGATTCTACATTTTCTTTCACATATAGTGCCACTCCCCCCCCCCCCACACGATCTGTTCTGTCCTTCCGATATATTTTGTACCCTGGAATAATTGTCCCGTTGATTGTCCTCACTCCACCAGGTTTCTGTGATACCTATTATGTCAATATCCTCCTTTAACACAACGCACTCTAGTTCACCCATCTTATTATTTAGACTTCTAGCATTTGTGTACAAGCACTTTAAAAAATGGAAACTTTTAGCTGTCTGCCATTACATGATGTAATTGAATGAGACTCTTTTTCATCTATGATTCTATGATTTGACTGTTTCTCATCAGATCCTACCTGTATTTTATCATCTTTCATCCTCTCCTCCTTACTAGAATCTCCATTAATCGATCCTCCCCTAAGAGGTGTTTCTGTCCAAACCACATGCTCTTCCGCATCTGTCACCTTTCCCCCAGCCCTTAGTTTAAAAACTGTTCTACGACCTTTTTAATGTGAAGTGCCAGCAATCTGGTTCCATTTCGGTTTAGGTGGAGCCCATCCTTCCTGTATAGGTTCCCCCTTTCCCAAAAGTCTACCCAGTTCCTAATAAATCTAAACCCCTCCTCCCTACACCATCATCTCATTCACGCATTGAGACCCTGCAGTTCCACCTGGCCCTGCACGTGGAACTGGAAGCATTTCAGAGAATGCTACCACGGAGGTCCTGGACTTCAATCTCTTACCTACACCAGCCTAAATTCGGTCCCCAGGACCTCTCTGCTATCCTTCCCTATGTCATTGGTACCTACAAGTACAACAACCACCGGCTCCTCCCGAGCATTACACGGAAGTCTATCTAGATGTCTTGAGAGATCTGCAACCTTCACACCAGGCAGGCGAGTCACCTTGCGGTTCTCCTGCTCATCGCAAACCCAGCTATCTGTGTTTCTAATGATCGAATCCCCCATAACTATTACCTGTCTCTTCCTAACTATACCTATCTCTTCCTTTATAGTCCAATAGTTTGCACACGCACGTGAAAGGGATCAGATCTCTGTTTAAATCCCTTCTCCTCATTAGACATAGGGGGGACTTGAACTGAGGGTCTCCCACATCCCAGGTAAGTGCCCCAACCACTGGGTTAAAGGGACATCTTCCACCACCTTATCAGAAGTTAGGCGGCCTCTGAGCATGCCTACGAGAGGAGGCCCCTCAGATGTGTTGGGTGGCCGAATGCCTATCTTCCCCCAGTTCATGAAGTTCTCTGGAGCTCGGATGGAAGATCAGCCCCTAGATGTCCAGCAGTGTGCATGGTTGGAGGCAGAAACATTGGCACCTAAGGAACTTTTGCTGCAGAAACGTAAGTGAGTTTACCCTACAGAGTTAGGTGGTAGCCAAGGGGAGTTCTGTGATCCCAGAGTGGCACCTAGAAACTGGACTTAGGTGGCTAAGTACGTTTGGGGATCAAGCCCTAAGTTTCTAGTCCTCCTGGTTTATTAGAAAAGCTTAAAAAGGGGACCCCTAAAGGTTCAAGAAACAGAAAGTAAAAGAAAAAGTACCTCAGTGTTATTTATTATTGTTTACAATTTTATAATAAGTATTTATTAATAGTTTATTTCATTTCAGGAATTGTAAGTCTATCATGCATTTTTAGGGCCTGGCTCATGATTTTAGGAAGCAGGGGTCTGGCAATACCAAACTGTCCTGGAATGTAGGGAAGGAAACAAGATCAGAAACAAGAAATGAAACTGACTAGAAACAAAATGAAATTGACAAGTCTCCTTGCAGTACAAAATGTGAAGGCTAGATTGTACAAGCAGTGAAAAGTAAATCCAAGGTTTACGGTTCTTTCCGCTTCCACAATCTGAGGCATTTTAGGGCAGCCCTGCAAAAATCATCTTTTTAAATATGATTTTTTTTTATCTTGATAGGGTAATTTTAAGCAAAGGAATCTGAATATCTGAAATGGAATATTGGATGGCATAATTCTCTGAATTCAGAATATCTCCAAATGATCTGATTTAAACCACACATTCCATTTTAATTTCCTCTCTGGTGCAGGCCTTTGTATAAAAAAAATATCATGGCACATTACGCTGTCCTGTCTCAGCAACAATCCCAGTTCTGGTGACCTCCCATCATCTAACGGTAATTTACAGTTCATAGAATCATAGAATATCAGGGTTGGAAGGGACCTCAGGAGGTCATCTAGTCCAACCCCCTGCTCAAAGCAGGACCAATCCCCAACTAAACCATTCCAGCCAGGGCTTTGTCAAGCCTGACCTTAAAAACTTCTAAGAAAGGAGATTCTACCACCTCCCTAGGTAGCGCATTCCAGTGTTTCACCACGCTCCTAGTGAAAAAGTTTTTCCTAATATCCAACCTAAACCTCCCACCACTGCAACTTGAGACCATTACTCCTTGTCCTGTCCTCTTCTACCACTGAGAATAGTCTAGAACCATCCTCTCTGGAACCACCTCTCAGGTAGTTGAAAGCAGCTATCAAATCCCCCCTCATTCTTCTCTTCTGCAGACTAAACAATCCCAGCTCCCTCAGCCTCTCCTCATAAGTCATGTGTTCCAGACCCCTAATAATTTTTGTTGCCCTTCACTGGACTCTCTCCAATTTATCCACATCCTTCTTGTACTGTGGGGCCCAAAACTGGACACAGTACTCCAGATGAGGCCTCACCAATGTCGAATAGAGGGGGACGATCACGTCCCTCGATCTGCTGGCTATGCCCCTACTTATACAACCCAAAATGCCATTAGCCTTCTTGGCAACAAGGGCACACTGCTGACTCATATCCAGCTTCTCGTCCACTGTCACCCCTAGGTCCTTTTCCGCAGAACTGCTGCCTAGCCATTAGGTCCCTAGTCTGTAGCTGTGCATTGGGTTCTTCCATCCTAAGTGCAGGACCCTGCACTTATCCTTATTGAACCTCATCAAATTTCTTTTGGCCCAATCCTCCAATTTGTCTAGGTCCCTCTGTATCCTATCCCTGCCCTCCAGCATATCTACCACTCCTCCCAGTTTAGTATCATCCGCAAATTTGCTGAGAGTGCAATCCACACCATCCTCCAGATCATTTATGAAGATATTGAACAAAACCAGCCCCAGGACCGACCCCTGGGGCACTCCACTTGACACCAGCTGCCAACTAGACATGGAGCCATTGATCACTACCCGTTGAGCCCGACAATCTAGCCAATTTTCTACCCACCTTATAGTGCAGTTGTTACGTTTTATTTGTTTTAAAAAACAAATGTCCTGGGAAGTGAACATGGCACCTCGCTCCAGGCGAGTTACAAGGAGCCTGGCTGGTGAAACATAATTCAGAGAGTTTAGGTAGCACTTTATCCCAATGCACCAGGACTGTAATTGTGGGGAGTTGAGTTCAATCCTTTTAAGTTCATGTGTGAGGAGAGTTCTGGAGATTCCCCTTAGGCTCTAGGGAATCCACATCCCCAAACCCCCCCACAATTCTTGCCAGTCCCTGCAGAGGAGAGGTCCAGAACTAGACTAAGGGGGGCATGGGAGTAGAAGCGAAGGGCATCAGCAGAGCTGGGTGAGCGGAGACCTCAGGGCTGGAATAGCAGGGGGTTGTAGGTAGGGACTGAGGAGCTGTGGGAAAGCAGTGGAGCCCCAGGACTGGAACTGTAGGGCAGAGTGGGGTGCGGGTGAGGAGGAAATTGTACCAACAGAGCTTTGTGTGAGAAGCCCAGGACTGAAATAGCAGCAGGATGTGCAGGTCAGGATCAAGGTGCCCTGGCAGAGTTGGGTGTGGGAAGGCTGCGTGGACAATGGCATAGGATGCCGGGGTTCAGCTGCCAATCCCTCACTTTCATAAGCCCTAAATTCATTCACAAACTGCAAGAAAAAGCAGCCTGTTAAACATGGCATCTGAAAGAGGCAAGACCCAACCGTGCTGCAGTGGCTGATACAGCCTGAGAAGTGGTTTCACCACCAATGACGGAGGGTGAGATCATCACCCCCACTCCAGCCCCTTTACACCAGGTAAAAGGGCTGGAGCAAAGTAAAGCGGCTGTAAAGGCCCCAGATCCAGCTGGGGGAAGATGCGCCTACAGCAGGCACTGCGGAAGATAGCAGCGAGGCCGCCCTCTGGGGACCCCCACAGAAGCCCTGCTGCAGGGGCTGGGGGCAGGAGTGTGGCATGGCAAGGCTGCAGCACAGAGGAGATTCTGTCCCACTTTGCAGTGCACAGGCAGCCCGGGCCAGGATCATGGATCAGCCAAGAACTGGGATGGCATAAAGGTGACAAAGCTACCTTAGCCTCCCTGCCCTGGGCTATGAGTTCTGATCTGTGCTTCTAAGGGTATGTCTGCACTACAGTCAGAGGTGTGACTGCAGCATGACCCCAGCTAACTCTGACCTAGCCAGCATGGACAGGAACAGCGGCAACATGGACTGCATAAGGCTGCCCAGGACCCTGGGTGTGTATTCGAGTGTCTGCTGATGCAGCGTCACTGCTATTATTATTGCAGCTACTGGGATCAAAGCTAGCTGGGGTTTGTCTACATATGCTGCAGTCACACCTTTGACTGCAGGGTAAACATACCCTTAGCCTCTCAGCCTAGTATTCCACTAGCTAAAGGCCTGGGATCAGCCACACCCAGGGTGACTGAGAACAGGCAAACAATTTGGACAGCAAGTTCCAAATTCGGAAAAGGGAACCCACATCTGTTCCAAGAACACAACGCTCCTGGTATGAGCCAAGGTCAGACTTCCCCCGGTTGGGATTGTTCCCTGGTGGTGCCAACTTGTAAGATTTTACTCCAAGTCTCTCAATATCTGTATGCTGTCTTGTATAGCCTCGTCAGTTCCAAGGTATTAGAGACAAGGTGGGTGAGGTAATATCTTTCACTGGATGAAAGCTTGTCTCTCTCACCAGTAGAAGCTGGTCCAATAAAAGATAGCATCTCACTCACCTTGTGCCTCTCACAATATTTGGTATTTTGGTTAAAGCCCCAGCTTCTGGAGTCACATTATTATATGAGAATCTTGGCTTTCATTAAAAATAAAGGTGTCAGAGTAGCAGCCATGTTAGTCTGTATCCGCAAAAAGAAAAGGAGGACTTGTGGCACCTTAGAGACTAACCAATTTATTTGAGCATAAGCTTTCGTGAGCTACAGCTCACTTCATCGGATGCATTCCGTGGAAAATACAGTGGGGCGATTTATATACATAGAGAACATGAAACAATGGGTGTTACCATACACACTGTAACCAGAGTGATCACTTAAGGTGAGCTATTACCAGCAGGAGAGCGGGGGGGTGAGGGTGGGGGCATTTTGTAGTGATAATCAAGGTGGGCCATTTCCAGCAGTTGACAAGAACGCCTGAGGAACAGTGGGGGTGGGGTGGGAATAAACATGGGGAAATAGTTTTACTTTGTGTAATGACCCATCCACTCCCAGTCTCTATTCAAGCCTAAGTTAATTGTATCCAGTTTGCAAATTAATTCCAATTCAGCAGTCTCTCGTTGCAGTCTGTTTTTGAAGTTTTTTTTGTTGAAGAATTGCCACTTTTAGGTCTGTAATCAAGTGACCAAAGAGACTGAAGTGTTCTCCGATTGGTTTAAGAATGTTATAATTTTTGATGTCTGATTTGTGTCCATTTCATAGAATCATAGAATCATAGAATATAAGGGTTGGAAGGGACCCCAGAAGGTCATCTAGTCCAACCCCCTGCTCGAAGCAGGACCATTTATTCTTTTATCATGAATAGGCTGGAATATGAACAAGAGGCTGCTAGGCTGCTCTCCAACACCACTTTCTACAAGCCATTACTCTCTGATCCCATTGAGGGTTACCAAAAGAAACTACACCTTTGCTCAAGAAACTCCCTGAAAAAGCACAAGAACAAATCCGCACAGACACACTCCTGGAACCCCGACCTGGGGTATTCTATCTGATACCCAAGATCCATAAACCTGGAAATCCTGGACAACTCTCCTCCCAGTTTAGTGTCATCTGCAAACTTGCTGAGGGTACAATCCACACCATCCTCCAGATCATTCATGAAGATATCGAACAAAACCGGCCCCAGGACCGACCCTTGGGGCACTCCACTTGATACCGGCTGCCAACTAGACATGGAGCCATTGACCACTACCCGTTGAGCCCGACAATCTAAGTCAGCTTTCTATCCACCTTATAGTCCATTCATCCATCCCATACTTCTTTAATTTGCTGGCAAGAATACTGTGGGAGACTGTGTCAAAAACTTTGCTAAAGTCAAGGAACAACACGTCCACTGCTTTCCCCTCATCCACAGAGCCAGTTATCTCGTCATAGAAGGCAATTAGATTAGTCAGGAAGGACTTGCCCTTGGTGAATCCATGCTGACTGTTCCTGATCACTTTCCTCTCCTCTAAGTGCTTCAGAATTGATTCCTTGAGGACCTGCTCCATGATTTTTCCAGGCACTGAGGTGAGGCTGACTGGCCTGTAGTTCCCAGGATCCTCCTCCTTCCCTTTTTTAAAGATGGGCACTACATTAGCCTTTTTCCAGTGTTCTGGGACCTCCCCCGATTGCCATGAGTTTTCAAAGATAATGGCCAATGGCTCTGCAATCACATCCGCCAACTCCTTTAACAGTCTCGGATGCAGCGCATCCGGCCCCATGGACTTGTGCTCGTCCAGCTTTTCTAAATAGTCCCGAACCACTTCTTTCTCCAGAGAGGGCTGGTCACCTCCTCCCCATGCTGTGCTGCCCAGTGCAGTAGTCTGGGAGCTGACCTTGTTCGTGAAATCAGAGGTGAAAAAAGCATTGAGTACATTAGCTTTTTCCACATCCTCTGTCACTAGGTTGCCTCCCTCATTCAGTAAGGGGCCCACACTTTTCTTGACTTTCTTCTTGTTGCTAACATACCTGAAGAAACCCTTCTTGTTACTCTTAACATCTCTTGCTAGCTGCAACTCCAGGTGTGATTTGGCCTTCCTGATTTCACTCCTGCATGCCCGAGCAATATTTTTATAATCTTCCCTGGTCATTTGTCCAAACTTCCACTTCTTGTAAGCTTCTTTTTTGTGTTTAAGATCAGCAAGGATTTCACTGTGAAGCCAAGCTGGTCGCCTGCCATATTTACTATTCTTTCTGCACATTGGGATGGTTTGTCCCTGTACCCTCAATAAGGATTCTTTAAAATACAGCCAGCTCTCCTGGACTCCTTTCCCCCTCATGTTACTCTCCCAGGGGACCCTGCCCATCAGTTTCCTGAGGGAGTCAAAGTCTGCTTTTCTGAAGTCCAGGGTCCGTATTCTGCTGCTCTCCTTTCTTCCTTGTGTCAGGATCCTGAACTCTACCATCTCATGGTCACTGCCTCCCAGGTTCCCATCCACTTTTGCTTCCCCTACTAATTCTTCCCGGTTTGTGAGCAGCAGGTTAAGAAGAGCTCTGCCCCTAGTTGGTTCCTCCAGCACTTGCACCAGGAAATTGTCCCCTACATTTTCCAAAAACTTCCTAGATTGTCTGTGCACCGCTGTATTGCTCTCCCAGCAGATATCAGGGTGATTGAAGTCTCCCATGAGAACCAGGGCCTGTGATCTAGTAACTTCTGTGCCACAAGTACTCCTTAACTTCTGTGAGTTGCCGTAAGAAAGCCTCGTCCACCTCATCCCCCTGGTCCGGTGGTCTCTAGCAGACTCCCACCACGACATCACCCTGAGAAGAAGAGGAGCTGCTGGGTGGGGGCACATGATCCTCTGCCATTAATCTTTCCGGGCCTTGACTCCCCATATGTACATGGGGTCATAGCACCCCCCTTCTCCCACCCGCTGTCTGCCTCAATTGCTTACACAGCAAGGTCAGAGCCACACCAGCATTTAGGCTCCTCACCTCTACTGATTTCAGATAGAGGTAGGACCCAAACTAGAATTGTGGAACTGGCCTAAGCTTTTGGGGGCAGCCCCTAGCACCATGGGGCCCTGATCTCAGCCAGGGCCTCGAGGGTCTCCTGTAACACACAAAAGGGATCCATGAGAGGTGCTCAATGGGGAGGTAACAAGGGCGCTTTCCTCTGGACTGCGAGGCACAGACGGCACCAGGAGCCCAAGGGCCGCAGGCCAGGGAAGAGCAAACCTCTGCTGCGTCCGCACTTGATGCAAAGCCTCTGGCTGCCCTCCCGAGCTGCCCCCGGCCCGGGCACACCTCAGGCCACGGCAGCCTGGGGCAGTGATGCCCGACCACAGCAGGTGGCTGTCTAGATTTGTCATGGCCCGCTGGGCTGTGGCGTCACCGGCCCAAGGGAAGGTCCTACCGATGGGAGACCAGGAACAAGGCAACTGCAGCATGAGAAAATGGTCCGATAGGAACAGGCCTGAGTCGGGCAGCCGATGGGACCTAACAGGTCTGCTCGGTCTCTAGGGACCAGGTAAAGGTATTTAGGCACCACCATCCCATTGACTTCAGTAGGAGTTTGGCATCTGAATACCTTTGATGATCTGGCCCTAGAACCTCTAGTCTGCAGTTCCTGGGAGTACACACCACAGCCACCGCTACACAAGCCTCCTGGTTTGGAGGGAGCTGGGCTTTTTTCTGGAGGCCAATGGGGACTGGATACGGCGGGGGTTGGGGAGAATGAGGCTGTGAAAGGTCTGTCGCCCCATCCATGGACTGCAGCTCCTCCCAGTCTGAGACACCCAAGCTCACTGAGACCTTCATCTCCACAGGCCACAGCTGGGCGGTCATGATCCACCCCCAACCAGTGGGGGCTCTGCACCTGAGTCAGTTACCTTGGTCTCGGCTAGCTGGCGTTTGAGCAGGTGCAGGGCCTCAGTGTGGCCGCACTCGCTGTCCTGCAGTGCCTGGAGCTGCTCCTTCAGTTCTCTCTGAAACACAAGGCAAGGAGACAGACAAAGAGCAGTCAGGCAGGGCCAGAGCAGTCCAGCCTCATTGCTCCGAGCAGGGTGGGTTCTCTGAGCTATGATGCAGCACCTAAGCAGAGGACCCAGGGCGCCTCAGGAGAGAGGTGACCTCGGGTGCCATTGCCCAGAGCACCTTTCACGGCAGTAAGGGACACAGAGACTGTTCAGGTGCTGATCTGGATCCAGAGCATTTTAATAAATCAGAGGGACTTTTACCCAGACAGATCTCAGCACAGGCTTGCCAGCCTTCTGCCCAACCACCCCTGGGGCTGAGTAGGGATCACGAGCCCTGTCCTACAGAGAGGAAGCAGTTTGTCCAAGGCCACGTCAGAGCCAAGGCTAGAACCCACGAGCTCTGGGCAGCCAGGCCAGTGCTCACACCACTAGATCACACTGCCTTGCTGTGCTTACAGCTGTCCTCTCTCCTAGCCCATCCCCTCACTCCCCACAAGCTCAGACTTCCAGGCTCACAGGTGATCAACTTGATGTGATGGACCCTCACCCCATCCGAGTGACCCACTGTCTGGGCAAAGGTTTATGGATGGGAGATTTAGAGCCAGAGAGAATGCATGGGGGAGCGAGGAAGAGCCTCCATTGCTGGGGTGTGCGATGCTGGCACCCACAATCCAGTCCGTCACGACCCACCCTGTGCACACTCGGCTCACTAGTGCTGGACAGGCTGTGATCTTCAAAGCAGCCCGCGGGCCCTGGGAATGTTGTGTCCAGTCCAGATCCCCATGGCAGCGATGGAAATCTCAGCCAGAGCGTGATGGAGGAGTAGCCACCCATCCTGCACTCAGGGAGAAGCAGCCATGACAAGCACCCCTCTCTGGCTGCCACATAGCTGACCCCCTCACTAGGCATCAGTGCAGGACATGCCAAGCCCAGATGCCAGAGCACCTCCCGCTTCTCCCCAGCAGACAGCGCCATGCACTGGAGAGACCACTCCTGGGGGCAGTGAGGATGCAGTAAGCTGCAGTGAGGATGGAGGGGCACCCCCCGGGCTGGATCTGGCCCATTTCAGCCACTACAGCTTTTGATTTTGGAGGAGCCAACAGATGTGCTCGGTGCCAAAGGGGAGAAGCCAAAGGGCTAGCGAGGATATTAAGGCATTAGCCCCTCTCCCCACAGCACCATCCGAGCCAGGAGAGGGCTGCTCCACCCTGGGCTGGCCCCGCCTGCTGCAATGTGATGCTCAGGCACTTGTCACAGAAGGGACCGTATTGCCTGCAACAGGCCTCCAGCCTGGCAGTCAGTACTGGGCTGCGTGTGGTCCCCATTCAGTGCAGGAGGGAATTCAGCTCGGTGCGCTCTGCCACCATCACTCACGCCCGCTCTGTAACATCTAATGGGGAGACTTGGCCGGGGCCTGGGGAAACGGAGTGTGATGGCACAGTCGGGACAGAGTTCAGAACAGAGACAAGTGCAGGGGCCAGGAGCTGCCACCCCAATACTCCCTATATCCTCCCATACAGACCCCCCCCAAACACACCCCTAAGTTCCCCCTTAACACACACACTTCCCCACCCCCACAAATACACAACCCCTCAACATCCCCCCCCACCCCCCACACCCAGCACACACACTCCCATCAGAAAGTTTACAGTTAATACAAACAACTCTATGTCCTGTAAAAGGAGCCTGCTAAATACTTCCCGGGTTACTCCAGCCCTGATGCTCAGACGACCCCAGAACTGAAGTGTGCTTATGTCTGGCCATGGCAGACCATGGCAAGGTGCCGCCAGCCAGCCAGCACAGGACACCACACCCAGGATGCCCAAAGCCCTCCTAGTGCTGGTAAGTCTGCAGAGCCAGGCAGTGATCCCTAGAATCAGGCCCGCTCTACCAAACGTACAGGCCTCTGATTTCCCAGCTTTTGCACATCTCCCTGTAGCTGCAGGGGGGAATGAAGGTTGTATCAAAAAGATCTCATAACACTTTGCCCTTTCCCAATGCCCTTCCTCTGGGGAGCTCAAAGTGCTTGCCAAGCATCGATGCATTTAGCCTCCCTGCTCCCCTGAGACATGGGGCAGTATCACCTGGGTTAAAGCAGAGGTATACATCGACCTGGCCTTAACCTCTCAGCTGTCCTGAAGGGACCCCTGTTCTGCACAGTCAGTTCCAGTCAATGACACACTTCCCACAGCCAGGTCAGGTGACACTTTGGGGTTCCAGGACAGCAGCCAATCCCATCCCCATACATTAGCTAAAGGGCAGCTGGGCCATTAGCAAAACTCCCACAGGAAAGGGGTGTGACGGGTTCGGTCAAAGAGACCCCCTTGGGACTGTCACCTGACATGCGAACCAGCTGAGTGGCGAACAGCAGAGAGGCTAACAGAAGGAGTTTGCCTGGGATCTGCCTGAGAGGAGGTACGGTAAGGGCTGCATTAGGGAGGCTGTATTGGTGAGTATCTGAGTGTCTGTTCTGGGGATAGTTTGACCATGTGCTTGATTGGTTGTTTGTTTGAAAAGTGTAAATTGGGTGTGCTTTGTTCCAGGTGAGCCTTGAGTGGGCCTGACTGTTATAAAAAGCCAGTCAGCTGCGAACCAGCGACCAGCAGAGCAGCTAACAGAGGGAGTTTGCCTGGGAGTTCGTCCGGGGAGAGCCCACTGAGGCTTACATCTTGCCGGCTTCTCTGAGTAGTTACTACAACTCCTGAGGAAGCTCGTAGAAGGAAGGTAACATGGATGGGGAGTGTTCAGCTGTTGTGACCTGCATTGGATGTGCCATGTTTGTCTTTCTTCCACAGGACAGAAGCGACTTTGTCTGTACAAAGTGCAAGCTGGCCTCCATATTGGAAGAGAAGGTTCAAGGTCTGGAGCAACAGGTACTGACCCTGTGTTGCATAAGAGAAACGGAAGATTTCCTGGACAGACGTCAGGAAATGCTTCTAAGGGCACAAGGTTCTGAAGATTCAGAGCAGGCTGCGCAGTGGGGACAGGAGGATGGGGAAGAAATTTGGCAGCACGTGACCTCCAGAAGAAGAAAGGGGAGCGTCCATGTACCAGCAACGCAGATACAGGTAAGCAACCGTTTTCATGTTCTCTCCACAGGTACTAATGCGGAGAGTGGACCAGATGACACATCTGAGGGAAGGGAGCAGAAGGAGACTCCGCCGATTGGAAGGCATGAGATGCACTGTCCCAGGGATGGGGGTTCCACGACCATCACTCCCAAGAGGAGGCAGTGGGTGGTGGTGGTCGGGGACTCTCTCCTCAGGGGGACTGAGTCATAGAATCATAGAATATCAGGGTTGGAAGGGACCTCAGGAGGTCATCTAGTCCAACCCCCTGCTCAAAGCAGGACCAATCCCCAACTAAATCATCCCAGCCATGGCTTTGTCAAGCCTGTCATCTATCTGCCCCCCTGACCGGGAAAACCGAGAAGTCTGCTGCTTGCCAGGAGCTAGGATTCACGATGTGACAGAGAGACTGCCGAGACTCATCAAGCCCTCGGATCGCTACCCCTTCCTGCTTCTCCATGTGGCCACCAATGATACTGCCAAGAATGACCTTGAGCGGATCACTGCAGACTATGTGGCTCTGGGAAGAAGGATAAAGGAGTTTGAGGCGCAAGTGATGTTCTCGTCCATCCTCCCCGTGGAAGGAAAAGGCCTGGATAGAGACCGTTGAATCATGGAAGTCAACGAATGGCTACGCAGGTGGTGTCGGAGAGAAGGCTTTGGATTCTTTGACCATGGGATGGTGTTCCAAGAAGGAGGAGTGTTAGGAAGAGACGGGCTCCACCTAATGAAGACAGGGAAGAGCATCTTCGCAAGCAGGCTGGCTAACCTAGTGAGGAGGGCTTCAAACTAGGTTCACCGGGGGAAGGAGACCAAAGCCCTGAGGTAAGTGGGGATGTGGGATACCGGGAGGAAGCACGAGCAGGAGAACGCGAAAGGGGAGGGCTCCTGCCTCATACTAAGAAAGCAGGACAAACAGCAAGTTATCTCAAGTGCCTATACGCAAATGCAAGAAGCCTGGGAAACAAGCAGGGAGAACTGGAAGTCCTGGCACAGTCAAGGAATTATGATGTGATTGGAATAACAGAGACCTGGTGGGATAACTCACATGACTGGAGACTGTCATGGATGGATATAAACTGTTCAGGAAGGACAGGCAGGGCAGAAAAGGTGGGGGAGTAGCACTGTATGTAAGGGAGCAGTATGACTGCTCAGAGCTCCGGTATGAAACTGCAGAAAAACCTGAGTGTCTCTGGATTAAGTTTAGAAGTGTGAGCAACAAGGGTGATGTCGTGGTTGGAGTCTGCTATAGACCACCGGACCAGGGGGATGAGGTGGACGAGGCTTTCTTCCGGCAACTCACGGAAGTTATTAGATTGCAGGCCCTGGTTCTCATGGGCGACTTCAATCACCCTGATATCTGCTGGGAGAGCAATACAACGGTGCACAGACAATCTAGGAAGTTTTTGGAAAGTGGAGGGGACACTTTCCTGGTGCAAGTGCTGGAGGAACCAACTAGGGGCAGAGCTCTTCTTGACCTGCTGCTCACAAACCGGGAAGAATTAGTAGGGGAAGCAAAAGTGGATGGGAATCTGGGAGGCAGTGACCATGAGATGGTCGAGTTCAGGATCCTGACACAGGGAAGAAAGGAGAGCAGCAGAATACAGACCCTGGACTTCAGAAAAGCAGACTTTGACTCCCTCAGGGAACTGATGGGCAGGATCCCCTGGGAGAGTAACATGAGGGGGAAAGGAGTCCAGGAGAGCATGGGGAGGAGGTGACCAGCACTCTGTGGAGAAAGAAATGGTTCAGGACTATTTAGAAAAGCTGGATGAGCACAAGTCCATGGGGCCAGATGCGCTGCATCCGAGAGTGCTAAAGGAGTTGGCAGATGTGACTGCAGAGCCATTGGCCATTATCTTTGAAAACTCATGGCGATCGGGGGATATCCCGGACGACTGGAAAAAGGCTAATGTAGGGCCCATCTTTAAAAAAGGGAAGAAGGAGGATCCTGGGAACTACAGGCCAGTCAGCCTCACCTCAGTGCCTGGAAAAATCATGGAGCAGGTCCTCAAGGAATCCATTCTGAAGCACTTAGAGGAGAGGAAAGTGATCAGGAACAGTAAGCATGGATTCACCAAGGGCAAGTCCTGCCTGACTGGAACACATGACTTATGAGGATGGGCTGAGGGAACTGGGATTGTTTAGTCTGCAGAAGAGAAGAATGAGAGGGGATTTGATAGCTGCTTTCAACTACCTGAAAGGGGGTTCCAAAGAGGATGGCTCTAGACTGTTCTCAGTGGTAGCAGATGACAGAACAAGGAGCAATGGTCTCAAGTTGCAGTGCGGGAGGTTTAGGTTGGATATTAGGAAAAACTTTTTCACTAGGAGGGTGGTGAAACACTGGAATGCGTTACTAGGGAGGTGGTAGAATCTCCTTCGTTAGATATTTTTAAGGTCAGGCTTGACAAAGCCCTGGCTGGGATGATTTAGTTGGGGATTGGTCCTGCTTTGAGCAGGGGGTTGGACTAGATGACCTCCTGAGGTCCCTTCCAACCCTGATATTCTATGATTCTATGACATGCTGAAATTACCTGCTGAACAATTTTTAGTTGAAGTCTGCAGCTTTGGGGGCGTGGACCAGATCTGGGTCTGTGTTGCATCAGGCTAGCATGTCTGGCTCAACAAGGCAGGGTTCTGGAGTCCCAAGCTGGCAGGGAAAAGAAGCTCATGGCCCCAGAGGGCAGCCAGCGTGTGTTGGGAATTTCCCGTGTCAGGCTACGAACGGACCTGCTGCTGAGTGGTTTGCATGCCGGAACAGGTGCCAGGAGAGCTGAGGATGGGACTTGGGCTCAAGTGAACACAGTGAGGGTTTGAGGCTGCAGGAATCTCTACGCCTTCATCGCAAGCACCATCCTGTCTTAATCCCTGCAGCTAACACTCTCTGGCAT
Organism: Caretta caretta; assembly: GCF_965140235.1. Taxonomy (NCBI): domain Eukaryota; kingdom Metazoa; phylum Chordata; order Testudines; family Cheloniidae; genus Caretta; species Caretta caretta. Next base: position 2,109,686 of record NC_134223.1, read on the forward strand.
AGCACTGTTGTGATACTGAGAGGTGTGGCAGTGAGAGCAGGGAGACAAACGCCAGAGCCAGGAACAGGGTTTCCACATGCTCAACCTTGTGGATTCGGGGGTCTCGGGAGAAATGCTGAAAGGAAACTATAACGTATCACACCATGGCCCTACGTGCAGGCACCTCGGTCGCCAGAGGGCTCTGCACGCTGCATCGTCATCTGCTTGGGCAATAATGCACCACCCTGACTTAGCTGTTAGAGCATGTCTCCCGCTAGGGCTGCCCTCTCTGACTGACAGCCTGCTACTGGCAGCAGCGGACCGAGTTGCTTGTTAGCTCCAGGAACAGGGGCTTGAGGTCACCGATTTGGTCCCTGCCAAGGACCGTAGCCCCTGCATGTGCACAGCCATGGTTTGTGAAAACAAGAGAGGAGACGAGGGAAGCATTGTCATCACGTAAAGAGAGATCAGAGAGGGAAGGTGCAGTGAAGGGAAGGGAGGAAGCCTTCAAAGCAAGATGTGCAGCAGAAGGAGGGAAATAAACTAGCAAAGAAAGGGGGAGATGGTGAAAGTTAATTATTTAAACAATACAGCTATAATGCAACAGAACTATTTAGAAGCAGTGAGGCCTAATGGCCAGGGCACTGACCTGGCACCCATGAGAGCTGGGTTCTACTCCCAGATCTGCCACTGGCCTGCTGGATGACCTTGGGCAAGTCACTTTGCTGCTGTGTGCCACCGTTTCTCCATCTGTACGATGAAGATAATGACCCTCACCTCCTCTGTACAGTGCTCTGAAAGCGAGAGTGAAAAGTGCAATTACTGTAACGCTGCCCTTGAAGCAGTATTAGACTTGTACAGCTACTACTTAGCAACAGGTTCAGTGCGATCCTGCAGGACTTGTGTCAGAGGAAGAGACAAAAGCTCTTTGCCTCCCCATAGGACCACCCCATCTCTGCCCGGGACCAGCCAGATATACTGCGACAGGCTCACAGCCTTTCCTGGGCACCCCTACCCTGGTACATAGCAAAGAAGACCATTCTTTATTCTGCCAAGAGATTTGCCAGTCCTGGAACAGCCCCTAAAAGCCAAGGGAGCCAAGAGGGAATTGCAGACAGAGGCAGGAGGCCATGTTCACGTAGTGACCAGAGAAGGTGACTTCAGCCAGAAGGAAAAGCAGCGTAGATGGCTTGTAGCCTCAGCCTGTGCACTAGCTTCATCAGCCAGGTAAGGTCACAGCCTTCATCGGCGCTCGGGTGGGAGACCTCCAGAACAACCCAAGGTGCTGCATTCAGGAGCTATCGCTCTTCCTCTGGCTTGACAGTGAGCCAATGCAATGGCAGGTAGGGAGATGCAGGCTTTAGGATGGGACATAAAACTGAGGCCCTGAGTATCTGTCCTCAGAACAGATCCTACGGAACTTCCTGCCCCGCAATAGCTGGCCCAATAACCCAGGATTATTATTACTTGCCTCCCTGACGTCCGCTATAAAGACTTCCAGTATTTGCAAGTCTGGAACTGCTGGGCAGTGCTGTTGTGTACGGCTGCAGCGCCCCACCCCAGAAGTAGTTGCTGTTAAGCAGTACATGAGGCAATTCCTCTATGGAGGATTTATACAGGAATTCAGGGTGGAAGAGACAAGGTGTGCATGAAGTGTTATGCTTGGCCTGGTTTCTGGAGAAGGCAGGGGACTGAGGGGTGCAATGGAAAAGCCAGGAGCTGGGATCCTGGCCAGCGAGGGAGGCCTCTCCTCTCTCTAATCGCTCTGCCCGCCTGCACCAGGCGCCACGTGGACAGCTTCCATCAGCTGTACACGCCAAGGTGGCCATGACCAAAGCTGGTGCTGGAAGCAGTGTGGTCACTCGCCATGGGGCTGAATCTGGCTGAGCAAGCAACCGGCTCCTAGGGCCACCTCCCCCGTGCGTGTTCGCGCCGCTTGCTCTCATGTTCCCACCAAGGCGTACAGGAGCAACAAGCCCTTTTGTTCCCGCGCCGTGCTCCACCTCCCTGCCTCAAGCGCCCCTGACATATGCCAGCATCCCCGTTCACACCGCCTGCGGAGCGAGGCCCATCAACGTCTCATCCTCCTGGCAGCTCAGGGAGGGCTGTGCAGAGAGTGCTCTGCCTCCACGGCAGTGTGGGAAGCAATCAGCGAGAGGCAGCTGATTCGCAAGCCCCTCCCCCTGACACGGGAAATTCCCAAGCAGAGGGAAGGAAGCTGAAGCCGGCCTAGCAGAAGTGGGTTTGCGGGGTGGGCAACCAGGACCCCCCAGTCGCCTGCTAACGACACATCATCCTGTCTCCCTGGAGGTCCCAGGTCAGCTGAGAGCCAGCAAGCAGGGAGATCTTGCAGAAAGCCCCCGTACCTGAAGGATGCTCATTCTCACCAGCAGCACCCAGGGAATCAGTGGCGGTGGGACGGGCACTTCAGGGGATGGGATCACTCCTGCTGCTGTGAGACAAGGGTCCCTATGGAGGTGGAGGTAGCGGCAGGCCCCAGCTGCTGGAGGGACGCTTCTCACTGGCCGCTTTCAAGATTCCCACTCACCCTGGTTAATTCAGTCAGGCCAGAGCCTCACCCAGCCGATGCTGGCCCCTTCCCATCTCCCCCACCCGGCACCACAGTGCGGCTAGGCCCCATCATGAGTCACTGCATTTGACTGAAGACTGTAAGCCCAAGATTTCCTGAGGGCTGGTCTCTATGACTCCATCAGTCTAGGCACTCACACAGATAATGAGTTTGCTAGGCCTCTGGCTTAGATACCCTTCACAGAGATTAAACTCTCCAGGCAAAGTGCTTTCACGTCTCATGCTCCCAGCCAGCCTGCAGCTCAGAGCCAAGCTAACCACAGGCGTGGCCTGCACTGGATGCCTGTGCTGGTCTCCAAGGCTGGCCTGCACTGCGGGGACAAGCCAGGTTTAAAGAGTGCTAGGTAGGGATCTGCTTCCCCGGCAGGCAATGGCAGCCTGGATTTCGGTGGGACCAGGGTGGGTCTCACCGCCAGTCTAGGAGGTTAGGTAGAGGGGGCTGCAGGGCGGGGCTGGCCTGTGGTGTACGTCAGAGCAGCCCCAAGCCTTGCTCTAATTCATAGCAGCTTCCACAGCCACCAATGGACTGCTCTGTAACTCAGGACCCCTGCGAGCAACTGCATGATGGGGGTTGCCGAAGAGCCAGGTATGCCAGCTCAATGCCTCCCCCGGCCTGGGGCTATGCCCTGGAGGCGGGTTAAGCCGACTCTGGGGGCCCCTGACAGCGGCTGAGCGGCTACAAAGGAGCCACAGCAGAGCCAGCAATGGGGGGCTCAGTTTCTAAGCCAAGGCAGATGAGGCCCTACCCTGCTTGTTCTCCTTAACACGGGAGCGCTTGCTGTGCGCCGGCTCTGGGGTGTCTGTCACCCAGGGCTCCAGGACAGCCCCCAGGAGGGCACTATTAGGCCGATTCTGCACTGTGCCAGGCTAAAGCACAGACTCCCTCAAGGGCCAGGGGGCTATTCCAGGTGCACTGGCCCCCCCAACAAAGGAAGCACGCCTCCGTTGACGTGTCCCATTGGTAGAACAGCACAGGCCTGGCTGGTAGCCACCTCCCTTTAGCACTGGCCTCTGCGGGATTCTGCTAATTGTCAGGAAGATTATCACGCAACAGCAAGGCTGGGGAGCTGGCCGCTGGCGCTCAACAGAGGTGCTAAGACATCCCTAATCCCCACTCCTGTGTTCCAACAGCCAGTGCCAACCCACTCCGGCTCCTCCCCACTTCCAGGTGCGGCCAGGCAGTCTGGGCAACCTGCTTGCAGGGTCACGCTCTGCAGCTGGCGTTCCCCATCCTGGGCTACTGATCACACTTTGCTTGCAAACGCATTTCCCTTTGGGTTATCCTCTAGCACCCTACTGCAATGGATAAGATGCAAGTGCTGCAGGGGTTGGGTAAACCTGGGACCGAGGGGCGGAGCTGCAGCTCCCCAAGGTGAACTCTGCTCAGCAGCCTAAGAGGGGGCTTCAGGAAGACAGCTGGGCAGAGATAGAGGCCACCTGCCCTTCTAAGCACCTGCCTAATCTCATTAGATGCCTAAATCGCCCAGGTCGCCTGCAGATGGGCAACGGCCAGCATGGCTGTCAGGCCCAAAGTTCAGTGGGTGCCAGCATGCGACAATCCACCTTGACCCAAGCAGCCAAGCCACACTGCAGGCTGGGAGGCCTCTGGGACTACACCACCATCCCAAGGGAGAGCGGCTGCACTCTGTGGCACCATGCATGTCTCCGAGGAAGTTACCAGTGCGGCCCCAGATTGGACCCTCCTGTCCTCTAGCCAACCTTATTCCAGCAGCCCAACCCCACTCCCAGCCCTCCACATACTGCAGCCTACAGGTCCCATGGGTTGAGATGCACCGGTTTATACAGTCCTATAGAGACACAGGAAGGGCCTTTATTGAGGAGGAACAAGGGCCTTTCAGCTCAAGTCCACAGCAATCAAAGGAGCAGCTGAGAAGCTGCTTCTGGGGCCAGGCAGAGAACATCCTCCCACCCCCAGGTGATGGCGCTGCACGCTCTACTGCACAAGGAGAGTTAAACGCTTTCCCCTGACTGTACCTGGACCACCTGGGTGAAACAAGGGGAAAATTTCTGATGGAAATGACCATTTTCTCCTGCAAACACCATACAGATCCCTTAGCAGCCTCCCTCTCCCCAATTAAATCTCTCATTAGATCCCACTGCTAGAGCTCTGATCTCACTGTTGCCACCCTTCACTGTCTATATTACATCAGCAAGCTCTTTGGGGCAGGGCCCTGGCATGACTGCGTTCACAACGTGCCATGCACAATTACCATGCGATGCAAGTAACGAAGACTAACTCTGCTACCTGGCCTTGCAGCATGTATGCTAGATGTGAGCTACCGCACCAAGGGGGTCGCTAGCCAATGGCAGTGCTGCATCTCGCACTGGGTGGACAGCGTGGGTGGAGCAGAAGCAGTACACACTGGGGGGCTACAGACACTGCTGATTCCTTCGGGACAGTCAGCGATCCCTGCTGGAACAGAATACAGCTGCACCCCTTCTTCACAGCTCAGGCTGCCAGGAGCACATCAGGCCATGGGACAGCCCCTCCACGGCTCCCAGTTGCTTTCAGTGCCAATTTAATGCCTTGGTCCTAATTTTAAAAGCAATTTATAGCCCAACCCGCAGCTACATCAGCGATTGAATTCTGATCCATGAACTACTGTAACAGCTGCGCTTTTCGGGGACAATGTGGAGCGCTAAGCCCAGGACAAAGCACGCAGGAGTAGGGGACAAAGCAATCTTCCAAGCCAAATGGGGGAATCCTGAATCGGACCATCTTTAGGAAACGCTGCAAAACTTTCCTTTCTGAGAAGCCCTTTCCACCACAAGAATGAAACGCACAGCACGACATCCCCTCTGCCTCAAGCCCCTACCAGCAAAAAAGAAAAAAACCTACCCCAGCCAGAGTTTGGGTCCTGAATATGGAGAAATGCCAGAGACCTCTACTAGGGACTCCACTATTGCTAAGGATTTTACACTGAAGGTAAAATCATGATGAGTGGCAGGATAAAATCCTAAGATACAATATGAGTTCTGAGCAGCCAAGTCCCCCAGCCATTTCACAGCCAATGCGACGAGTGCCAACACACCACTATGGGAAGAGGAGAAATGTCCGGAGCCTCATCCGGATTCTCCAAGCAGGAGAGGTCGCTGTTCCTGGCCATGCAAAGCAACCACTCAATCTAGCATAGGCAGTGGAGGAAGCTGCTCAACCAGGCACAGCTACCATCATGTGCTGGGATGGCACAGGATTCCTGACCTAGCAGAGAGCAAGGCAACCAGATTCAGAGAGGATCAGCAAGCCTGGCAAACCCCTCCCAGCTCCAATTAGCCCACAATCAATCTCAGGGTATGTCTACACTACGAAATTAGGTCGAATTTATAGAAGTCGATTTTTAGAAAGCGATTTTATACCGTTGATTGTGTGTCCCCCCACACTAATGCACTAAACGCATTAAGTCGGCGGAGTGCATCCACTGGGCCGAGGCTAGCATCGACTTTCAGAGCATTGCACTGTGGGTAGCTGTCCCACAGTTCCCGCAGCCCATTGGAATCCTGGGTTAAGCTCCCAGTGCCTGATGGGGCAAAAACATTGTCGCGGGTGGTTTTCGGTACATGTCGTCAGTCACCACCTCCCTCTGTGAAAGCAATGGCAGACAATCATTTTGCACCTTTTTTCCGTGCGGGCGCCATACTGCTTTCAGCAGACGGTGCAGTAGGACTGCTCATCGTCATCATCGTCATCCACTTCGCTCTCCTGATGCTATGAATTCGCCTCGCAGGTCCTCTATGACCGTCGTCATCCACCGCTTCCGCTGGCTCTCTGCTCTCCTGGTGGTCTCGCAGGGCGGCTTCCGCTGCAACTCTGCTCAGCTGCTCTTGTCTCGCCATACCACGGCAAGCGTGCAGGCCGCTCAGCTGTTGTGTCCTGGCAGCAGACGGTGCAGTAAGTCTGCAAAACTGGTCATCCAACCACCGCTTCCCCTGCAACCCTGCTCTCCTGCAGACGCCATACCACAGCAAGCATGAAGCCTGCTCAGATCACCACAGCAGTTATGAGCACTGTAAACACCTCACACATTATTATACAGTATCTGCAAAAGCAGGCGAGGAGGCGATGGCAGCGCGGTGACGAGAGTGATGAGGACATGGACACAGACTTCTCTCAAACCACGGGCCCTGGCAACTTGGACATCCTGGCGGTAAAGGGGCAGACTCATGCTCTGGAATGCCGATTCTGGGCCCGGGAAACAAGCACAGACTGGTGGGACCGCATAGTGTTGCGGGTCTGGGACGGTTCCCAGTGGCTGCAAAACTTTCGCATGCATACGGGCACTTTCATGGAACTTTGTGACTTGCTTTCCCCTGCCCTGAAGCGCCAGAATACCAAGATGAGAGCGGCCCTCACAGTTCACAAGTGAGCAGCAATAGCCCTTTGGAAGCTTGCAACTCCAGACAGCTACTGGTCAGTCGAGAATCAATTTGAAGTGGGCAAATCTACTGTGGGGGCTGCTGTGATCCAAGTAGCCAATGCAGTCACTGAGCTGCTGCTATCAAGGGTAGTGACTCTGGGAAATATGCAGGTCATAATGGATGGCTTTGCTGCAATGGGATTCCCTAACTGCGGTGGGGTGATAGACGGAACACATATCCCTATCTTGGGACCGGACCACCAAGGCAACCAGTACATAAACCGCAAGGGGTACTTTTCAATGGTGCTGCAAGCACTGGTGGATCACAAGGGACCAACATCAACGTGGGATGGCCGGGAAAGGTTCATGACGCTCGCATCTTCAGGAACTCTGGTCTGTTTCAAAAGCTGCAGGAAGGGACTTACTTCCCAGACCAGAAAATAACCGTTGGGGATGTTGAAATGCCTATAGTTATCCTTGGGGACCCAGCCTACCTCTTAATGCCATGGCTCATGAAGCCATACACAGGCAGCCTGGACAGTAGTCAGGAGCTGTTCAACTATAGGCTGAGCAAGTGCAGAATGGTGATAGAATGTGCATTTGGATGTTTAAAAGTGCGCTGGCGCAGTTTACTGACTCGTTCAGACCTCAGCGAAACCAATGTTCCCATTGTTATTACTGCTTGCTGTGTGCTCCATGATATCTGTGAGACTAAGGGGGAAGACATTTACGGCAGGGTGGGAAATTGAGGCAAATTTCCTGTCCGCTGATTACACACAGCCAGACAGCAGGGCGCGGTGCGCATCAGAGAAGCTTTGAAAACCAGTTTCATGGCTGACCAGGCTACAGTGTGACATTTCTGTTTGTTTCTCCTTGATGAAAACCCGCCCCCTTGGTTCACTCTACTTCCCTGTTAGCCAACCGCCCTCCCCTCCCCTCCCCCCTTCAATCACCGCTTGCAGAGGCAATAAAGTCATTGTCGTTTCAAATTCATGCATTCTTTATTAATTCGTCACACAAATAGGGGGATAACTGCCAAGGTACCCGGGGGGGTGGGGAAGGAGGGAAGCACAGGGTGGGGTGGTGGATGAGGGGAGGAGGGAAGGACAAGGCCACACTGCACTTCAAAACTTATTGAATGCCAGCCTTCTGTTGCTTGGGCAGTCCTCTGGGGTGGAGTAGTTGGGTGCCCGGAGGGCCCCCCCAACCCACCGCGTTCTTTGGCGTCTGGGTGAGGAGGCTAGGGAACTTGGGGAGGAGGGCGGTTGGTTACACAGGGGCTGCAGTGGCAGTCTGTGCTCCTGCTGCCTTTCCTGCAGCTAAACCATACGCTGGAGCATATCAGTTTGATCCTCCAGTGGCCTCAGCATTGCATCCTGCCTCTGTCATCATGCTGCTGCCACCTCGCCTGTTGCTCCAGCCATCTGTCCTCACATTCATTTTGTGCTTTCCTGGACTCTGCCATTGTCTGCCTCCACGCATTCTGCTGGGCTCTGTCAGTTTGGGTGGACTGCATGAGCTCAGAGAACATTTCATTGCGAGTGCGTTTTTTTCACCTTCTTATCTGCACTAGCCTCTGGGACGGAGATGCTAATCGCAGTGTTGAAACACTTGCAGCTGTGGGAGGAAAAAAAGGGAGGTTAAAACTGAAAAAGACACATTGGCCATTTGAAAGGAGGGGCTGATGTTTTCGGGTTAACGTGCAGCACAAACCCAACTAACCCCCCCCCCCCACACACACACCCCAATTATCTGGGATGATTGCTTCACCCCTCCCCCAACCACATGGCTAACAGCGGGGATGGTTTCTTTTCAGATACAGGCAAACAGCCTAGCAGGAATGGCCACCTCTGATGTCCCCTTAATAAAATTCCTCTATTTCAACCAGGTGACCATGAATGATATTACTCTCCTGAGGATAACACAGAGAAGTAAAGTCTCTGAATGCCAGCAAACACCGGGACCACACGCTGCCATGCTTTCTTATGCAATGGATTCCAGACTATGTGCTACTGGCCTGCCGTGGTAAAGTGTCCTACCATGGAGGACACAATAAGGCTGCCCTCCCCAGAAACCTTTTGCAAAGGCTTTGGGAGTACTCCAAGACAGCTTCACTAAGATGTCCCTGGAGGATTTCTGCCCCATCCCCGGACACATTAACAGATTTTTCCAGTAGCTGTACTGGCCACGAATGCATCCGAAGTCTTCAGGGCAAATTAATCATTAAACACGCTTGCTTTTAAACTGTGTATTATATTTACAAAGGTACACTCACCAGAGGTGCCTTCTCCGCCTTCAAGGTCCGGGAGCCCGGGTTGGGAGGGTATTGGCTCCAGGGTGATAAACAGTCCCTGGCTGTCAGGGAGAACGGTTTCTCCACTGGCCTGGTGTGCGCTATCATCTTCCTCATCCCCAAAATCCTCATCCCTGTTGCGTGAGACTCCCCCCTTGCAGGAGTCCACGGACAGGGTGGGGCAGTGGTAGGGGCACCTCCTAGAATGGCACGCAGCTCATCATAGAAGCGGCATGTTTGGGGCTCTGACCCTGAGTGGGCATTTGCCTCTCTGTTTTTTTGGTAGGCTTGCCTGAGCTCCTTAATTTTCACACGGCACTGCTGTGGGTCCCTGTTATAGCCTCTGTCCTTCGTGCCCTTGGAGATTTTTTCAAATATTTTGGCATTTCGTCTTTTGGAACGGAGTTCTGATACAACGGATTCGTCTCCCCATACAGCGATCAGAACGAGTACCTCCCATTCGGTACTGTCGAATTGCGTCCACACTAACCCAAATTCGACTCGGCAATGTTGATTTCAGCGCTAATCCCCTCATCATGGAGGAGTACAGAAATCGATTTTAAGAGCCCATTAAGTTGACAAAAATGGCTTCGTTGTGTGGACAAGTGCAGGGTTAAATCGATCTAACGCTGTTAAATTCAATCTAAACTCGTAGCATAGACCAGGGCTCAGATTCCCATAGTCTCCCAGAGCACCTGCCTTCCCAACCAAAAGCCCTAACCCCAGTCCTGATACTAAATACCAACAGCTTTCAAATGCAGCAAGATAGAGCCTGAGGTAAGGTCATAGTCACCAGTCATGGAGTTGTTCCCATGATGACCAGCCCGTTAGAGATTCACTGAGTGACAGAAGCTACTTATGTTTGCAAAATACGTATCTTCTGAAATCAGGCCAATTTGCCTGTCACAGGCTGAGCAGAGTGCGCCTAGCAAAGCAGCATACACCAACGCCAGCGTGAACACCTTGTGATCCTCTCGCATTCAATTCCCTGGAAAGAGGAGCTCCGGTCACCCTTCCTAAGAACAGGGAGGCAGCTCAAAGTTGAAAGCCAGAAAAACCTAAAACGGACCCTAACAAATATTTCTCTACACAGCACAGTATTGACCTCTGGAACCACAAGATATCACATAGTTCAAGAACTTATTAGGAGACCTAAACAAAAAGAATGAGAGGTTTATATGGATGAGGGCTATAAATCCTCCTGCTCCATGCATCAGCCAACCACTGAGTAACAGGGGTTAGGTAAAAACATCCCTTGTGGGCAGGTTATTCCATAACTGAAGGCTCTTTGCACCTTTCCCTGAAGCAACTAGTACTGGCCATGTCAGAGTCAGGATACCAGGCTAGACAGGTCCCTGTTCTGATTTGGCCAGGCAATGCCGGTGTTCCTAAGAGACTTTTCAGTCTGGGGTCCCTCAGTGCAAAGCAGAACCAGCACTAAGGGAATTTTCAAATTTGATCTCTGAAATGATTTCAAAATCCATGGCAGTTGCTCGTTAGCTGCATAAGTCACCCAAGCAGGAACAATACTATGTGACTTCTATTGCTAACCAATAAAGAACCTGATTTCACAAACTCAGTGGGCAAACAACCCATAGGGAGAGAATAATTCGGAGGAGGAATTTGGGAACAATTTTGAAACATGAATGAGCCCAGGAACTTCATGCTAGGGGTACTTTGGCCACACCCAAATAATCAGCATTCCCCACTGGAGAACCCCACACACTAGTCTCCCTCCTGAACCACCCCTTGCCTCATAGCCCAACTAGATATATCTCCCACCCCGCAGGCATCCTAGGACAATCCAAAGCACACACAAACTCTGAGGCCCTGTGATTTTTTGGGCAATTTACAGGCTACCCCTTTTATTTTCACCAACACCCCACCATCCCTATCCCCTTCCCCACCAATAGTTCTGGGACCCAAAGATCCTAAAGCCAGCTCCGATACCACTCTGGAGTGGAAGGGTAATAACTGTACCCTATCGCTGAGATCTCAGGCTGCGTGCCACCCTGATACCAGCCAGATGTATCCTTAATAAGGCAATAAATGCTGTTATCAACTGGGAAGCAATTAGTTGGTGGGTCTGAGGCCAGTGTCTGGCTCCTACCCAGTGCAGAGATCTTAGCCAGTTTCACTTCATAGCCATAAAAATCCCCAGCTCCCCTGGTTAAAGTCCAATTCACAGAGAAAGAGGAAATTTGCTTTAAAAATCCTAAAGGGTACTAAGCAGCAGGAGACTGAGACCAGGCCCCCAGCCTCCCTCTTGCTAGATTATTAATCCAAAAATTAAAACAGACACGTGGTTACCAGCTTCCTGCCCAACACGATGCCTCCAATGATACCGGCAGAGCATGCGCTGTAAATCATCCACTGCGCTGTGCCCAGCTACGTGACCCACTGGAAATGCAGGAGACAGGCTCATGGAGGTCTCAAGTTTGGGAATCTCAGCTCAATCTCTTGCCCTGGAGGCAAGCAAGCTTTGTCACTGAGAGCAGAGAGAGATGTAGACACCCACCACTCACATCCACCCAAATAAACCTCCGCAGCAAAGCGTCCCACAGAGGAGGTCCATCATGTCCTGTATCCTGGCACCTGAGGCTCCAAGAGGAAGGCGAAAGAAAAGCCCCATGTCGTCCCAGGCCAATTGTGCACTGCTGCACAGGAGGGACACAGTTCCTTCCTGACCCTGCAAAGCATGGCATTCAATCATCCCTATCTTAAATCTCAACCTCTGCTGCTCACCCCCAAAGCATGGTACGCTGCAGACTGGAGAGAAAGCTGTTTACCTTGCTATCCCTTTCAGCAGCACTCAGGATAGAAGGAACACCATATTACTCCCCAGCAGAAGGAAGTGGATTCATTCCACAGGTCTATCGGTCTTTCTGCACCATTTGGTCTTTGGCATCTTCCTTGTGGGTATTTCTAGCTCCGTGGACCGCAGGATCCTGGGAGGTAGTATACAGCCAGCCCATGTCACTTACAATGTTACTCAAGTCAAGCACCATTTGAATCACTGGAGGGTACCGGGGAGCTGAGATGCCGAGGCGCATGCTCAGACAGATGCACAGAGCAGCAAAGCAGGCAGGATGGGGGTGAGAAGAGAACTGCGGGTAGGGGATGGAATCAAGAGGAGGCGCAGTTCGCTGAGGGTTGTTGTGGGGGCATGATCCCTGCTAAACGGCTCAGAAAGGGGCTGGCTGCTCCTTTTATTAAAGGAGGGGTTCACCATCCCTCCTTGTGAAGCAGATGGAGCACAGCACGCCCTGCCTGGGGAACAGGCCCTCCTGGGGGGCTGGCTCCAGTCAGAAACCCCAAAACAAGAACGGTGGTTAAGGAAACAAGGGGAGGGTAGAGGATGAGATGAGGCTACCGCCTCTGGGGAAGGGACAGAAGGGGGGTGTGTGGCACCGTCTGTACCCTCAGCAGAAGCTCTCTCCAGGAGCTCGGCATAGGGCTGATGTGCTAAGGCCGGACTGCCACACAGCGCTCCCTCCCTCCCTCCCCCGGCACAGGCTCTGGGCTCTTGTCCGCTGCCCCAGGAGAGCGCTACTGCCTGAGCCAGGCAGGTTCAGGGCTCCGGAGCGACCCAGCGCCGGGCTGGGGGCAGGCACGGCCGGCCGGAGGAATGAGAGCCTAGCTCTGGGCGGAGCAGCAGCTGGCCAGCCAGGCTGAGCGCAGGGCTTTAGCCCGTGGGCACCTCCTCGGCAGAGCTCAGCGTGTCATGAAAGGGGTGCCAGGGCTTTTTACAGTCACAACTGAGTGCCGGGGGTCGCCGTGTCCGTCCGTAGCCACAGAAACTACGAGGAGTCCGGTGGCACCTTAAAGGCGAACAGATTTGTACCCACTTCCTCAGATGCCTGGCGGGAAGAAAGGGCTTTTTACCCACCACAGCTTCTGCCCAAATCAATCTGTTCCTCTTTGCCCTGCCACCGGACTCCCCGCTCTTTTGATTCACCACTGAGGCAGCGAGCGCGGGGCGCGGGGGCTCCCCAGCACCGGCCCCTCCCGGGAGGCTCGGCCGGGGGCAGGGCCCATCCCGCCTGCAGCCGGGGCGCCCACCTGCAGCTCCTCGAAGGCGTCGTCCACGTTGGTGACCTGGTGCTGCTCGTGCACGGCGGGCTCGTCGCAGAAGAAGCAGACCACGGCGCGGTCCGTGAGGCAGAAGAGTTTCACCTTCTCGTGGTCCTTGCAGGGCGCGGAGCGGCGCCGCGCGCTCAGGATGGCGTCCAGCGGGAAGGCCGCGTAGCGCTCCACGATGTTGGCGAGCTTGAGGCTCGGCGCCAGCGCGGGCTCGGCGAAGGTGCGGCGGCACTCGGGGCAGTCGCGGGCGCCCTGGTGCTCCTGCCGGACCCAGTGCTCCGTGATGCATCTCCGGCAGAAGTGGTGCTCGCAGCCGAAGCTCACCGGGTCCTGGTAGATGCTCAGGCAGATGGAGCAGAGCAGCTCGTCTTTCAGGCTGCAGGCCATGGCGGGCGCCGCCTCCCCCAGCGGCGATGGCCCGCGGGGCCCGAAAGCGGCTCTGCCCCCGCCGCTGGCTCCCGGCGGCTTCAGCCGCCCGCCCCCCGGGCAGCCCGGCCCCGGCCCCGGCCCCGGCTCCGGGCGAGGCGCCTCCCTGCGCAGCGCGCACACGCCCGGCCTTTGTGCCCCTGCCTCCGCGGAGCCGCCGGCCGCCGGCACTGCGCGTCCACACCCCCTCGGCGAGCTGCCCCGCGGCCGGCCCGGGCTGGGGACGCTGCCGGGGGGGCTCGGGCCCGCCTTGTCCCGCGGCTCCCGCTCCGGAAGCGGCGGCAGAGCGGCGCCGGCAGCCGCGAGCACGGAACGAGCCGCGCCCGGCTCGCTGGGCGCTCGGGTCGCGTCTGGCCTCCCGGCGCAGCTGCCAGGACAAAGGGAGCCCGCGGGGCCCCGCGCCTGCTCCCCGCGCCGCGTCAGGGGCGGCCGGGGAATTTCCTCCCGGTTCTGCGCACTGGCGGGGCGGGGGCTAGAGGCGCAGGGATCCCGGCAGCCGGGGCGGGCTGGGGGCGCTCCGCCCGCCGGCGTGGAGCCCCGCGCGGCGCGCTCCTGCCCGCGGTCCGCGGAGCCCGCAGCAGCCCGCACGCCCCGCTGCGGGGTTGCATGGGACCCGGCCGCAGCCCACGGCTGGCTGGCTCTGGGCGGGGGGCTCGGGCGGGAGGAGCAGGTTGCGCCCAGCCGGGCTCAGTGTCCCCTACATGGGCCGCGCCCTCCCCCCATCTCGGCCCAACCCGCACGCGTCCGGGCTCACTACGAGAGCTGGCGGGGGAAATTCCAGGAGGAAAATGTTTGGTTGGAATTTGCTGATTTGGCGAAGTCGTGGGACTGGCTCCATTTCGCCCAAACTCCCGCAGAAATCAGGCGGGTTTCCCTGCAGCCGGGGCTCTGTCCCCCCGGAGACTTTAGAACTTCGGGGCTTGGCTTCAAATCGGACCCAAACCATATTCTGACACTGGAACCCCCTGAAAGGGAAGGACGGGGTCCAGCTCTAGTCAGGGGCTTCCCCTGGCCTGAGACCCTGCCACCATCTGTGGCTTAGCGGGCGCATCCGCCCTGCTGCCAACCCTAAAAGGTCAAAAATCATGACTCAGATCCCCCAAAATCATCAGATGGTTTTAATAAGATGATTCTGTTTTTTTCCCCACACTCCCCAACCCCCCATTGCATAGGGTGGAGGCAGTTACGGCTCTGCCAGCCCCCCCTCCCTCCCCCCGCACAGTGCTGGGGCAGTTACGGCTCTGCCAGCCCCCCCTCCCTCCCCCCGCACAGTGCTGGGGCAGTTACGGCTCTGCCAGCCCCCTTTCCCCCATCCGAAGTGAGGGCAGTTGGGTCCCAGTTACACCATACTCCCAGTTCCATTCCCAGCTCTGCCCCACCTGCAGCTGTGGGGCCCTTGAGCCCTCCTCAAGGTCTAGGACACCACAATGGCTTCCTCGTCTCCCCTGTCCCATGCCTGGGTGGGGGCAGCTCCAGGGCTCTTTACCAGCCTCTCCAGGGAAGGAAGGGCTGCTCCTCTCCCTCCTCCCCTACCCAAAACTCCTCTGGCTCCTGAGGGAAGGGAGGAGAGTGCTGCATGCCTCCTGCAGTAGCTCTGATGGGTTGCTTTTCCAGGGAGGATGAGGAACAGAGGGGGTTTCTCCAGGGCGGGGCTGGAAATCCCTTAGGGCTGAAGCTTCTGCTGTGATTGATTTACTACAGCAAAGGTCAAAATCCCTGCAACTAGAAAGTAGGCATTTGTACCTTCTGTCCCTGCCATATCGCTGGGCCTGAGGTCCCAATGAACAGGGGGAAAGCAGCAAACTGCCTTGGCTCAAATGCAGGTGGGATCCTGAAAGCTCTAGGGCCTAGATCTGTAAAGGTATTTAGGCTCCTAACCTCCCATTGCAATCAACAGCGCATGTCCCATTGACAACTGGGCTTGTGCTCCTAAATCAATCAGTTGCTTTGGAAAAGACCACTCTGCTCTCTGGCTGTTCTAGTCACCTTACATGTTACTTGTAACAGCAAATACATTTTCAGACCAAGGAGTGATTTTAAAATTGTCCTTCTAAGCTTTAAAGCCTCCCCCAGCCTCCCACGGTAATTATAATTGTCCCAATTTCATCAGCGGGGCTACTCAGCTACTGAGATGACTTGCCCAATAGCAGTGGTGGAACCAGGGCATGAACCCAGATCACAGTCCTTCCCACAACTGGGAGCAGAACCCTGGAGTCCTGGCTTCTGCTTCTCAGCTCTAATGACTAGAGCCCACTCTGTACACCACACAAGGCTACTACAGAGCATGAGACCACAGCCTGAGCTGGATTTAGAGCCTTAACGGAGGGACATTTCAGTGGGTAGGAGGGGACAGTATTTAATGTTATACTTCATTTTAAAAACCAGTGTTCTTCTTTGTTTTATCCCTATCCCTTCAACCCATTTCCCACACTGTATCTTTGCTTCTCTCTACCATATGCTTTATTTCAAGCCCCTCATATCTATCTATCTGTCCCAAAACAGCTCCTCTCTCTATCCATTTATCTATCCCTATACAGCCCACTATCTATCTAATCTAATCTCAGGTGACCTCACGTCTTTGTCCTGACCTATCTATTATTTTTTACAGTATGTGTACAGTGCCATTGTTGTGAATCTAATTAGCTGTCTATCTTCCTCCCGCACATCTGTCTCGCCCCTCTTCCAGACCCCTCACCTATCCCCTCGCTTGACAGTTTGAAATCTCACAACAATTTGCATCCTCAAAGGTCCCTAAAAAGACTCTTGTTCCTTACTTTACAGATGCCACGTTCTTATTATGACAACAAACGCTGAGCAATTTAAAGTTGGAAATCCAAATCCAAAAAGCGTATTACTGATATCCATGCCTAATGACAAAAAGAAAAGGAGTACTTGTGGCACCTTAGAGACTAACCAATTTATTTGAGCATGAGCTTTCGTGAGCTAGCTCACGAAAGCTCATGCTCAAATAAATTGGTTAGTCTCTAAGGTGCCACAAGTACTCCTTTTCTTTTTGCGAATACAGACTAACACGGCTGTTACTCTGAAACATGCCTAATGACAGTGTAATCAGACCAGAATCACCTAACATGCACCGGATGCGTCTCTGACTCCAGATGGAGATGCTCAGCACGTAGTCTGCATGCAAATAATGGGAAATGAAGTATGTAGCGCATCGTAAGACATTGTTTCCCCACTGATGGCACCAGGAATACAAAGTTTGAAAGGGAGCTGTGACTTCTGAGCCAGAGACACAAGAGAAGAGCTGCTGGGGGTGCAGCTGTGTGAATGAGAGAGGCTGGTCCTCTGGGAGGAAAGCCACTGAGTTCACAGCTGGGAAGGCTGTGCCCTTTCTGAATGCTGGCAGGATCTGCAGCAGGCCCGGTCTCCTTCAGCAGCTCCCTAGAGAGATGTAGCCCAGCTGGTCTCCATTTCAGGGGAAACATCAATCACAGGCCTTTCAAGCTCCAGTGAATGCATCCGATGAATGCATCCAGAATGCATCTGAAGAAGTGCGCTGTAGCTCACAAAGCTCATGCTCAAACAAATTTTAGTCTCTAAGGTGCCACAAGTCCTCCTTTTGTTTTAGTGAGGATAACTACATCCTCCCACTTCCTGCCCCTTGACTGCCCCATCCAACCCCCCCACTCCTTGTCCCTAACTGCCCTCCCCGGGACCCCACCCCCTATCCAACCCCCCCTGACCCCCGACTGCCCCGACCCCTATCCACACCCTTCCCCCAACAGGCCCCCAACCCATCCAACCTCCCACCCCTCCACTCCTTGTCCCCTGACCGCCACCTCCCGGGATCCCCGTACCTAACTGCCTCCCCCCACAGAACCCCACCCCGAACTTCCGCCTCATCCAACCACCCCCTCTTCCCTGACTGCCCCCCAGGACCTCCTGCCCCTTATCCAACCCCTCCTCCTCCCCCTGCCCCCTTACCATGCTGCTCAGAGTGGCAGGACAGGCTTATTGGAAAGCCTGGGAAGTGGGCGGGTGCAAACCATGCTGCCCATGTGGCGGTGTGGCTGCGGGGGAGGGGGGACAGCGGAGGAGGGGCCTGGGCTAGCCTCCCCAGCGTGGGCCACAGTTTGCCCACCTCTGTTCTCCTGGCAGCAATGCCCCTGTGCTGATTGGGCCCTGTCATAACCATACAGCCTAGGGTAGCCTAAAATTCCTCCTTACCTGTAAGGGGTTAAGAAGCTCAAATAACCTGGTTGGCACCTGACCAAAAGGACCAATGGGGAAAGAAGATACTTTCAGATCTGGGGGGCGGGGGAGACTTTTTGTGCTCTGTGTTGTGTGACTTTCAGATCTGGGGGGCGGGGGAGACTTTTTGTGCTCTGTGTTGTGTGTTTTCTTGGGAAGCTGAGAAGCATCAGGTCAGAAAACTCCTTCTCATATAAACCATCCTAAAAGTCTCTCATATTACAAAAATTGAAAGTAAAAGCCAGGCAAGGCATGTTAGGTTATCTTTTGTTCTGCTTGTGAATTTTTCCTTTGCTGTGGGGAGGTTTATTCCTGTTTTTTATAACTTTGAAACTAAGCCTAGAGGAAGTCCTGGTGTGCTTTTGCAAAAAGAAAAGGAGTACTTGTGGCACCTTAGAGACTAACCAATTTATTTGAGCATGAGCTTTCATGAGCTATAGCATCCGATATATACATCCGATGAAGTGAGCTGTAGCTCACGAAAGCTCATGCTCAAATAAATTGGTTAGTCTCTAAGGTGCCACAAGTACTCCTTTTCTTTTTGCAAATACAGACTAACACGGCTGTTACTCTGAAACCTGTCGGTGTGCTTTTGTTACCCTGTAAAAATATTTTCCATCCTGATTTTACAGAGGTGATTTTTACCTATTTTTAAAAAAAATAAAATCCTTCCTTTTAGAACCTGACTGATTTTTCTATTGTCCTAAGACCCAGAGGTTTGGTTCTGTGATCACTTTGTAACCAATTGGTTAGGATATTATTCTCAAGCCTCCCCAGGAAAGGGGGTATAAGGGCTTGATGGGATATTTTGGGGGAATAGGAACTCCAAGTGGTCCTTTCCCTGATTCTTTGTTAAATCACTTGGTTGTGGCAGCGTACCCTCCAAGGGCAAGGAATTTGTGCCTTGGGGAAGTTTTAACCTAAGCTGGTAGAAATAAGCGTAGGGGGTCTTTCATGCGGGTCCCCACATCTGTACCCCAGAGTTCAGAGTGGGGAGGGAAGCCTGACAGGCACGCTCTCTGCTGCCACCACACCCGCAGCACTTCCACAGTGCGGCTCTTCGATGAGTCTGCTGCTGCCTGCAGGGGGCCTTGCCCTTCAGCTCAGGCACTAGAGACTCTGGGTTTGAGGTCCCCAGGTCATAGGTTCAGTCCCTGTAGGTGATGACTTACCAGCAATTTTATTACCCAGGCTAGATGAGCAGCACTGAGTTGAGGGGAATGCTGCAGGGGCAAAGCCATTTCAGAGCTGATCCCAGGGGAGGGGAAGGAAACAAGCTCATTGCTCCAGGCCCACGATATGCTTCTCTCTCACATACACCCATTTCTTGATTGCTCCTCCAAGACCAACTGGTCCCTACAATTACCTGCTGCTGCTCAGAGTCCAGTGATGGTATCTGAGGTCAACAGCACTAAAATACTGCTCTGGTGTCAATAGTTCTTGAGACTGCACATTGGGAGGTGTGGCAAATTCCCCACAGCTGTTCTAGCCCAGGGTGATGACCACTGCTCACAGGCAGTCAGAGTTTTGTCCTCACCCATACCTATTTCACATTTGGGGACAATGCATACCTTCAAATCAGTGGCACTGCTATGGGTACCCGCATGGCCCCACAGTATGCCAACATTTTTATGGCTGACGTAGAACAACGCTTCCTCAGCTCTCGTCCCCTAACACCCCTACTCTACTTGCGCTATATTGATGACATCTTCATCATCTTGTTTCTTGACTTTAGCAAAGCTTTTGACATGGTCTCCCACAGTATTCTTGTCAGCAAGTTAAGGAAGTATGGGCTGGATGAATGCACTACAAGGTGGGTAGAAAACTGGCTAGATTGTCGGGCTCAACGGGTAGTTATCAATGGCTCTATGTCTAGTTGGCAGCCGGTATCAAGTGGAGTGCCCCAAGGGTCGGTCCTGGGGCCGGTTTTGTTCAATATCTTCATAAATGATCTGGAGGATGGTGTGGATTGCACTCTCAGCAAATTTGCGGATGATACTAAACTGGGAGGAGTGGTAGATACACTGGAGGGGAGGGATAGGATACAGAAGGACCTAGACAAATTGGAGGATTGGGCCAAAAGAAATCTGATGAGGTTCAATAAGGATAAGTGCAGGGTCCTGCACTTAGGACGGAAGAACCCAATGCACAGCTACAGACTAGGGACCGAATGGCTAGGCAGCAGTTCTGCGGAAAAGGACCTAGGGGTGACAGTGGACGAGAAGCTGGATATGAGTCAGCAGTGTGCCCTTGTTGCCAAGAAGGCCAATGGCATTTTGGGATGTATAAGTAGGGGCATAGCGAGCAGATCGAGGGACGTGATCGTTCCCCTCTATTCGACATTGGTGAGGCCTCATCTGGAGTACTGTGTCCAGTTTTGGGCCCCACACTTCAAGAAGGATGTGGATAAATTGGAGAGAGTCCAGCAAAGGGCAACAAAAATGATTAGGGGTCTGGAACACATGAGTTATGAGGAGAGGCTGAGGGAGCTGGGATTGTTTAGCCTGCAGAAGAGAAGAATGAGGGGGGATTTGATAGCTGCTTTCAACTACCTGAAAGGGGGTTCCAAAGAGGATGGCTCTAGACTGTTCTCAATGGTAGCAGATGACAGAACGAGGAGTAATGGTCTCAAGCTGCAGTGGGAGAGGTTTAGATTGGATATTAGGAAAAACTTTTTCACTAAGAGGGTGGTGAAACACTGGAATGCGTTACCTAGGGAGGTGGTAGAATCTCCTTCCTTAGAGGTTTTTAAGGTCAGGCTTGACAAAGCCCTGGCTGGGATGATTTAACTGGGAATTGGTCCTGCTTCGAGCAGGGGGTTGGACTACATGACCTTCTGGGGTCCCTTCCAACCCTTATATTCTATGATTCTATGATTCTATGATCTGGACCCATGGAAAAGAAGCCCTTGAGGAATTCCACCAGGATTTCATCAGTTTCCATCCCATCATCAACCTCAGCCTAAACCAATCCACACAAGAGATCCACTTCCTGGACACTACTCTGCTAATAAGCGATGGTCACATAAACACCACTCTATATGGGAAACCTACTGACCGCTATTCCTACCTACATGCCTCCCGCTTTCACCCTGACCACACCACACGATCCATTGTCTACAGCCAAGCTCTACGATACAACTGCATTTGCTCCAACCCCTCAGACAGAGACAAACACCTACAAGATCTCTATCAAGCATTCTTACAACTACAATACCCACCTGCGGAAGTGAAGAAACAGATTGACAGAGCCAGAAGAGTACCCAGAAGTTACCTACTACACGACAGGCCCAACAAAGAGAATAACAGAACGCCACTAGCCGTCACCTTCAGCCCCCAACTAAAACCTCTCCAACGCATCATCAAGGATCTACAACCTATCCTGAAGGATGACCCATCACTCTCACAGATCTTGGGAGACAGGCCAGTCCTTGCTTCTAGACAGTCCCCCAGCCTGAAGCAAATACTCACCAGCAACCACACACAACACAACAAAACCACTAACCCAGGAACCTATCCTTGCAACAAAGCCTGTTGCCAACTGTGTCCACATATCTATTCAGGGGACATTCAAAAACCAGTGGGAGAACACTTCAATCTCTCTGGTCACTCAATTACAGATCTAAAAGTCGCAATATTACAACAAAAAAACTTCAGAAACAGACTCCAATGAGAGACTGCTGAATTGGAATTAATTTGCAAACTGGATACAATTACCTTAGGCTTGAATAAAGATTGGGAGTGGATGTGTCATTACACAAAGTAAAACTATTTCCCCATGTTTATTTCCCCCCCTCCCCCACTGTTCCTCACACGTTCTTGTGAACTGCTGGAAATGGCCCACCTTAATTATCACTACACCAGTTCCCCCTCCCCCCCCGCCGCTCTCCTGCTGGTAATAGCTCACCTTACCTGATCACTCTTGTTACAGTGTGTATGGTAACACCCATTGTTTCAGGTTCTCTGTGTATAGAAAACTCCCCACTGTATTTTCCACTGCATGCATCTGATGAAGTGAGCTGTAGCTCACGAAAGCTTATGCTCAAATAAATTGATTAGTCTCTAAGGTGCCGCAAGTCCTCCTTTTCTTTTTGCAGATACAGACTAACACGGCTGCTACTCTGAGAGCTGATTGGGATTCCTGTGATTCCTGTTCTAGCCCCAGGGTGATGACCACTGCTCAGAAGCGGTCAGAGCTGATCGTGATTGTCAATATTTGTTGAGCACTAGCATCATGCTCAGCCTGGCATCAAACATCCGTGAGAGCACAGTCCCTGCCCCAAGCTACATAAGCAACTGGATAGGTTGGCTGCCTCCTTTCTTCATCCTCCGGGTGCATATCCACCTTCCTCATCTTTGTCTTCTCTATTGCTTTCCACCATCCGCTGCGTAGGATCAATGGGATCTGGGTCCTATGATCAGAGGGAGCCTCGTTGCAGCCTTGGTGCAGACCAGCAACTGGCAGTGCAGGGCCCAGAAGGTCACTGCTGGCTGGACAGACTCCTTCTGGGCTGGGCTGGGCTGGGCTGGACCACTTGGGAGGGAGATGAAGAGATCTGTGTGAGTAATGGATGGTTCAGTTCACTGGCCATTCCAAAACAACAACAAAATAGTTTTGTGACAAACTGGAAACAATTGTTTTTGAAATTTTTGGTGAATTGAAAAATTGGGGAAAAATTAATTTCGGGTCAGACAAAATGTTTTGTTTCCTTTCAGTGTTGAGCTTTTTTTCATTTTTACATTAAAAACGTTAAATTCCAAGGGCTAATTTCTAAACAAAAAGCCATTTTGAATTGAAAAGTCAAAGCATTTCATCGAAAACTTGTCAGAACCAAGTGTTTTGATTTTTTCAGAATTTTTTTTTAGTTTTTTTCCCCGACCAAAACAATTAGCCAAAACTGACCTAAAATCACACAATATTTCTGTTTACTTGAATCTGCATTTTTGTCTGAAAAAAGTTTTAGTCAAAATTCCACACACACACCCCTCCCCACCCCCGGCTCTAAAGAGGAAGGGCTCAGATCTGGGAGGAAGACAAGAGCCCACAGAGCGAAAGCCTCTTTGGGGAGCCTGACTCCCCAAATGACCCTACCTTTGCTCTGCCCTTCCTTTACCTAGTCACAGGGGAGTGGGCTCTTTGGAAGACTCCCCTCTACTTGCATTGCCCCCTGGCTTCTTGCCTCTGCACAGCCTACTGTGCTTGGAGTGCAGGTATTGCGTTCCTCTTCACCCACTCATGTGATGCTGTTGCTCCATACAGGGCATGCTATCAACTGGCGTAACATCCTGGAATATAACTAACACCAGGTGGTGCTGTTACATAGAGTTCTCCAAGACCTTTTTCTAGTGTGCGAGCAAATGTGCAGTCTTGGGAAGAAATGCTATATGATGTTAGTTTTGTTATGCAAGGTTCTGGCTAGCAGGAGCTGTGTGAGCAGCAGGAGCATTTGCTCTCTGCCATGAGGTCTGATTAGAGTCACTGTTTGAGGCAGAATTGCTCTCTGAGAACTGGATATTAGTATTGGGCTGAGATTCCTGGGGATTTCCCTGCCTGCTGTTTGTGAACACCACTGCTCCAGGACTGGAGTATATGTGTAAATAACACAAGTTACACTTAGAACTTGTCTGCACAAAGACACTCAGGAAAAATAACCTGAATTAACTAAAGGTGTGAATTTAAAATGGATTAGTTAAACTGCATTATATGCCTGTGTGGACACTCTCAGAATTAAAGTGGCCTTAATTCAGTTTAGTTTAATTCACAAACTGAATTAAGACCACTTTAATTATGAATGAGAATGTCCACACAGGGGTTTAATGCAGTTCAACTAATTCACTTTTAATTCATCCCTGTACAGACAAACACTTAGAATACACCTAGACTCCATGTCAGTAATTTCTCCTCCATTGGGTAGCCAACTTGCAAGGTCCTTCCCATCAGCTGCTGGATAGAGGAGCAATGATAATAATAATAGAGACCTTTGGAGCCTGGGTATTCACAGGCCTTATCTTCACTAGGAGAAGGGGTTGAATTTAGTTTGGGACAGCAAACGTGACCTAGCTAACTTTGATCTAAACTCAGGCACTTTTCCTTCCTAGTGTAGATGCAGGGTAGTCAAATTTTAGCAGGCTGAGTTGTCACCTAGGCTGAGCTTAGTGAGCTAGCTTGTGTTAGCGAAGCGAAACCTAAACTCAACCACTTTTCCCAGTTCAGACAAAGCCACGCTGCTTATGCCCCAGCCCCCAGAAGCAGTCACTCTGTGGATTAAGAACATCAACTCTTTCCCATTTTGAAATCCAAACTATCTGATGTAGCTTTCAACTGTGTCAGATTGAAAAGCACATATGAGCAGGGCTCTCCCCAATACAGTCACTACTGGTGCAAGAGCCTTCTTCTTGGAACAGCCTTTCTGCAGCTCTTCCTCTTAACCATCCCTCATCCCCTTTCAAATCTGTTTTCTCCTTTGTCTCTTAATCTCTTTCCTTCAGCAACTCTGTAATTTGTATATGGTATATAACCCTGTTATAGAATGGTTCGTAAACCCAGTCATGTGGATGCTGTGGCAAATTCTGCCAAATTGTTAGTCTACACCTTCAAGGCAAGTTCCAGTGCAGTTCATTACATTCAGCATCCTTAAATTCCCCTATATTTCATGAAGATACGACAGTCTCTTTCACTTGTCCTAAACTGCTTTGTAACATTGCTCTATACTGTTAAACAGCTGCAGCATCCTAGAGGTGGCTGCATTCCAGTGGTGGGTGAAGCCATCCTGACAGATATAGGCCAACATTTTCAAAAGTGGCTGCTGCGGTTTGGATGTCTCACTATTGGGGTGTCTTAGTGTGATCCCTCCAAAATTGAGGCACCTGTAATTTCAGGGCTGCATCTGAAAATGTTGGGCAAATAGTTTGTAAAATGTTTTCAGACCCTTTGCACAGCGACTGTCAGAAATGGAAACTTGATACTGGGATGCCAAAAGAGTGGGAGAGAGAATAACACAGCAAACGTTCGAATGCCATTCTATACATCCGCTAGGAATAGTGTGTGCAGACCCCTTCTCAGCAAGATATAGCAGATCCAGAGGGGTTCAGAGATGGACACTGAAAATGGTTAGAGGCCTAGCGAGACTTCTACAGAAAAGGTGACTGCGAAGATTGGGACTGTTTAGTTTAGAGAGAAGATGAATAAGCGGGGATATGACACTGAATGGCCCAGATTCTCCCGTTGACCATTTCTCATAATCCAAAACCAACACACTGGCAATGAAAGGCAGCCAATTGAACACAGAAAAAGGAAACATTGTTTTACAAACTATGTACTTAACCTGTGGAACTCACTGCCAGAAGATATCTCTGAGAGAGGGAGGACGATCAGGGCAGTGGCTTAGCCACTTGGGACACCTGGCTTCAATTCCCTGCTCCCCATAGACTTCCTGTGTGACCTTAGACAAGTCATTTCAGTTTCTCTGTGCCTCATTTTCCCATGGGGAGAATAGCCCCTCCATAACAGTGGTAAGGATTAAAACATTAAAGATTTGGAGGTTATCAGAGGCCAGGCAAATACCTATGATAGATAGGTGAGGAGCTCGGCAGGGTTAAAATAGGGAGTGGACATTTAAATGGCTAGTGAGAACCCCCGTAAATGGGAAATATAGATTCTTAGAAGGGCTAAAATCGCTCTCAGCTGGCAGTGATTCACCCTCACTGGATTAGGCTGAAACCTACGGGTAGGTTATTCCTTAGTGCTTCACCAGGGGGTTTCTTGCACCTTGGTCTGAAAGGTGCTGGTTGCTCTCAGGCAGGATGCTGGATGAGATGGACTCCGGTTTGGATTCTCCTTGGGATTCAGTCAGAGGGTTTCGTAGCTGGGTGTCTGCTGCTGCTGCCCCAGGGCATTCGGGGCAGGGAGAAAGGGGTGCACTCCTCTGGGCTTCGGCCACCCTGCAGAGCCTGCAGCGCCATACAGCTTGGTCTGCAAGCCTGGTGCTGGAGCTGCCCGAGCAAGCTGTGAGGCAGCATTGTGAGGCCAGGGAGCAGCCCATTCCTGGCAGAGCAATAACAGCACTGCACAGACACTCCCCCGGGCTCTTTGCGGGGCCCTCACAGCCCTGGCCAGCAGCCAACCTCCCTGCGTGTTTAGATTGGCAATGAGCGAGCCATCCTCGCAGAAAGATGGAATTTGCTCCGATTTAAGGTGGGGTGTCAGAATTCTGTGCTGCACAGGCTGTCGGCTGGGTGAGCAGTAGCCCCGGGAGCATGTGTCACTTCTCACTAGTCTTGTGGATGCTGGAAGAGTGCGGGAGGTGGGGTGGGAGAGGGGATTCGATCAAACTCCCGCGCCCCCTCCCCCCAGCTGTCTGATCCAAAATTCGTAAGTTTCAGGCTGTTCTTCATCTTGTGATTTTTTTCTTAAAGCAAACATTTCTGTGCCGTTTTTTTCTGCTTTAAAAACACATCAGTCAGCAGCCCTTTTGTCACTGTCTGCAACCCTACAATAACAAACCTGTGTGTTCAGCCCAGCGCTCCTCAGCAACCCCACAATAACAAACCTGTGTGCTCAGCCCAGCGCTCCTCAGCAACCCGACAATAACAAACCTGTGTGCGCAGCCCAGCGCTCCTCAGCGACCCGACAATAACAAACCTGTGTGCTCAGCCCAGCGCTCCTCATCAACCCGACACTAACAAACCTGTGTGCGCAGCCCAGCGCTCCTCAGCGACCCGACAATAACAAACCTGTGTGCGCAGCCCAGCGCTCCTCAGCAACCCGACAATAACAAACCTGTGTGTGCAGCCCAGCGCTCCTCAGCGACCCGACAATAACAAACCTGTGTGCTCAGCCCAGCGCTCCTCATCAACCCAACACTAACAAACCTGTGTGCGCAGCCCAGCGCTCCTCAGCGACCCGACAATAACAAACCTGTGTGCGCAGCCCAGCGCTCCTCAGCAACCCGACAATAACAAACCTGTGTGTGCAGCCCAGCGCTCCTCAGCGACCCGACAATAACAAACCTGTGTGCGCAGCCCAGCGCTCCTCAGCGACCCCACAATAACAAACCTGTGTGCTCAGCCCAGCGCTCCTCAGCGACCCGACAATAACACACCTGTGGGCGCAGCCCAGCGCTCCTCAGCAACCCGACAATAACACACCTGTGTGAGCAGCCCAGCGCTCCTCAGCGACCCGACAATAACAAACCTGTGTGCTCAGCCCAGCGCTCCTCAGCAACCCGACAATAACAAACCTGTGTGCGCAGCCCAGCGCTCCTCAGCGACCCCACAATAACAAACCTGTGTGCTCAGCCCAGCGCTCCTCAGCGACCCGACAATAACAAACCTGTGTGCTCAGCCCAGCGCTCCTCAGCGACCCGACAATAACACACCTGTGGGTGCAGCCCAGCGCTCCTCAGCAACCCGACAATAACAAACCTGTGTGCTCAGCCCAGCACTCCTCAGCAACCCGACAATAACAAACCTGTGTGCTCAGCCCAGCGCTCCTCAGCAACCCGACAATAACACACCTGTGTGCTCAGCCCAGCACTCCTCAGCAACCCGACAATAACAAACCTGTGTGCTCAGCCCAGCGCTCCTCATCAACCCGACAATAACACACCTGTGTGCTCAGCCCAGCGCTCCTCAGCGACCCGACAATAACACACCTGTGGGCGCAGCCCAGCGCTCCTCAGCAACCCGACAATAACACACCTGTGTGCTCAGCCCAGCACTCCTCAGCAACCCGACAATAACACACCTGTGGGCGCAGCCCAGCGCTCCTCAGCAACCCGACAATAACACACCTGTGTGCTCAGCCCAGCACTCCTCAGCAACCCGACAATAACACACCTGTGGGCGCAGCCCAGCGCTCCTCAGCAACCCGACAATAACACACCTGTGTGCTCAGCCCAGCACTCCTCAGCAACCCGACAATAACACACCTGTGTGCTCAGCCCAGCACTCCTCAGCAACCCGACAATAAAACACCTGTGGGCGCAGCCCAGCGCTCCTCAGCAACCCGACAATAACACACCTGTGTGCTCAGCCCAGCACTCCTCAGCAACCCGACAATAACACACCTGTGGGCGCAGCCCAGCGCTCCTCAGCAACCCGACAATAACACACCTGTGTGCTCAGCCCAGCACTCCTCAGCAACCCGACAATAACACACCTGTGGGCGCAGCCCAGCGCTCCTCAGCAACCCGACAATAAGAAACCTGTGTGCTCAGCCCAGCGCTCCTCATCAACCCGACAATAACAAACCTGTGTGCTCAGCCCAGCGCTCCTCAGCGACCCGACAATAAGAAACCTGTGTGCTCAGCCCAGCGCTCCTCAGCGACCCGACAATAACAAACCTGTGTGCTCAGCCCAGCGCTCCTCATCAACCCCACAATAACAAACCTGTGTGCGCAGCCCAGCGCTCCTCAGCAACCCGACAATAAGAAACCTGTGTGCTCAGCCCAGCGCTCCTCATCAACCCGACAATAACAAACCTGTGTGCTCAGCCCAGCGCTCCTCAGCGACCCGACAATAAGAAACCTGTGTGCTCAGCCCAGCGCTCCTCAGCGACCCGACAATAACAAACCTGTGTGCTCAGCCCAGCGCTCCTCAGCGACCCGACAATAACACACCTGTGGGCGCAGCCCAGCGCTCCTCAGCAACCCGACAATAACACACCTGTGTGAGCAGCCCAGCGCTCCTCAGCGACCCGACAATAACAAACCTGTGTGCTCAGCCCAGCGCTCCTCAGCAACCCGACAATAACAAACCTGTGTGCGCAGCCCAGCGCTCCTCAGCGACCCCACAATAACAAACCTGTGTGCTCAGCCCAGCGCTCCTCAGCGACCCGACAATAACACACCTGTGGGTGCAGCCCAGCGCTCCTCAGCAACCCGACAATAACAAACCTGTGTGCTCAGCCCAGCACTCCTCAGCAACCCGACAATAACAAACCTGTGTGCTCAGCCCAGCGCTCCTCAGCAACCCGACAATAACACACCTGTGTGCTCAGCCCAGCGCTCCTCAGCAACCCGACAATAACAAACCTGTGTGCTCAGCCCAGCGCCCCTCATCAACCCGACAATAACACACCTGTGTGCTCAGCCCAGCGCTCCTCAGCGACCCGACAATAACACACCTGTGTGCTCAGCCCAGCGCTCCTCAGCGACCCGACAATAACACACCTGTGTGCTCAGCCCAGCGCTCCTCAGCGACCCGACAATAACACACCTGTGGGCGCAGCCCAGCGCTCCTCAGCAACCCGACAATAACACACCTGTGTGCTCAGCCCAGCACTCCTCAGCAACCCGACAATAACACACCTGTGGGCGCAGCCCAGCGCTCCTCAGCAACCCGACAATAACACACCTGTGTGCTCAGCCCAGCACTCCTCAGCAACCCGACAATAACACACCTGTGGGCGCAGCCCAGCGCTCCTCAGCAACCCGACAATAACACACCTGTGTGCTCAGCCCAGCGCTCCTCAGCAACCCGACAATAACACACCTGTGTGCTCAGCCCAGCACTCCTCAGCAACCCGACAATAACAAACCTGTGTGCTCAGCCCAGCGCTCCTCATCAACCCGACAATAACACACCTGTGTGCTCAGCCCAGCGCTCCTCAGCGACCCGACAATAACACACCTGTGGGCGCAGCCCAGCGCTCCTCAGCAACCCGACAATAACACACCTGTGTGCTCAGCCCAGCACTCCTCAGCAACCCGACAATAACACACCTGTGGGCGCAGCCCAGCGCTCCTCAGCAACCCGACAATAACACACCTGTGTGCTCAGCCCAGCACTCCTCAGCAACCCGACAATAACACACCTGTGGGCGCAGCCCAGCGCTCCTCAGCAACCCGACAATAACACACCTGTGTGCTCAGCCCAGCACTCCTCAGCAACCCGACAATAACACACCTGTGTGCTCAGCCCAGCACTCCTCAGCAACCCGACAATAACACACCTGTGGGCGCAGCCCAGCGCTCCTCAGCAACCCGACAATAACACACCTGTGTGCTCAGCCCAGCACTCCTCAGCAACCCGACAATAACACACCTGTGGGCGCAGCCCAGCGCTCCTCAGCAACCCGACAATAACACACCTGTGTGCTCAGCCCAGCACTCCTCAGCAACCCGACAATAACACACCTGTGGGCGCAGCCCAGCGCTCCTCAGCAACCCGACAATAAGAAACCTGTGTGCTCAGCCCAGCGCTCCTCATCAACCCGACAATAACAAACCTGTGTGCTCAGCCCAGCGCTCCTCAGCAACCCGACAATAAGAAACCTGTGTGCTCAGCCCAGCGCTCCTCAGCGACCCGACAATAACAAACCTGTGTGCTCAGCCCAGCGCTCCTCATCAACCCCACAATAACAAACCTGTGTGCGCAGCCCAGCGCTCCTCAGCAACCCGACAATAAGAAACCTGTGTGCTCAGCCCAGCGCTCCTCATCAACCCGACAATAACAAACCTGTGTGCTCAGCCCAGCGCTCCTCAGCGACCCGACAATAAGAAACCTGTGTGCTCAGCCCAGCGCTCCTCAGCGACCCGACAATAACAAACCTGTGTGCTCAGCCCAGCGCTCCTCAGCGACCCGACAATAACACACCTGTGGGCGCAGCCCAGCGCTCCTCAGCAACCCGACAATAACACACCTGTGTGAGCAGCCCAGCGCTCCTCAGCGACCCGACAATAACAAACCTGTGTGCTCAGCCCAGCGCTCCTCAGCAACCCGACAATAACAAACCTGTGTGCGCAGCCCAGCGCTCCTCAGCGACCCCACAATAACGAACCTGTGTGCTCAGCCCAGCGCTCCTCAGCGACCCGACAATAACACACCTGTGGGTGCAGCCCAGCGCTCCTCAGCAACCCGACAATAACAAACCTGTGTGCTCAGCCCAGCACTCCTCAGCAACCCGACAATAACAAACCTGTGTGCTCAGCCCAGCGCTCCTCAGCAACCCGACAATAACACACCTGTGTGCTCAGCCCAGCGCTCCTCAGCAACCCGACAATAACAAACCTGTGTGCTCAGCCCAGCGCCCCTCATCAACCCGACAATAACACACCTGTGTGCTCAGCCCAGCGCTCCTCAGCGACCCGACAATAACACACCTGTGTGCTCAGCCCAGCGCTCCTCAGCGACCCGACAATAACACACCTGTGTGCTCAGCCCAGCGCTCCTCAGCGACCCGACAATAACACACCTGTGGGCGCAGCCCAGCGCTCCTCAGCAACCCGACAATAACACACCTGTGTGCTCAGCCCAGCACTCCTCAGCAACCCGACAATAACACACCTGTGGGCGCAGCCCAGCGCTCCTCAGCAACCCGACAATAACACACCTGTGTGCTCAGCCCAGCACTCCTCAGCAACCCGACAATAACACACCTGTGGGCGCAGCCCAGCGCTCCTCAGCAACCCGACAATAACACACCTGTGTGCTCAGCCCAGCACTCCTCAGCAACCCGACAATAACACACCTGTGTGCTCAGCCCAGCACTCCTCAGCAACCCGACAATAACACACCTGTGGGCGCAGCCCAGCGCTCCTCAGCAACCCGACAATAACACACCTGTGTGCTCAGCCCAGCACTCCTCAGCAACCCGACAATAACACACCTGTGGGCGCAGCCCAGCGCTCCTCAGCAACCCGACAATAACACACCTGTGTGCTCAGCCCAGCACTCCTCAGCAACCCGACAATAACACACCTGTGGGCGCAGCCCAGCGCTCCTCAGCAACCCGACAATAAGAAACCTGTGTGCTCAGCCCAGCGCTCCTCATCAACCCGACAATAACAAACCTGTGTGCTCAGCCCAGCGCTCCTCAGCGACCCGACAATAAGAAACCTGTGTGCTCAGCCCAGCGCTCCTCAGCGACCCGACAATAACAAACCTGTGTGCTCAGCCCAGCGCTCCTCATCAACCCCACAATAACAAACCTGTGTGCTCAGCCCAGCGCTCCTCAGCGACCCGACAATAAGAAACCTGTGTGCTCAGCCCAGCGCTCCTCAGCAACCCGACAATAACACACCTGTGGGCGCAGCCCAGCGCTCCTCAGCAACCCGACAATAACACACCTGTGGGCGCAGCCCAGCGCTCCTCAGCAACCCGACAATAACACACCTGTGGGCGCAGCCCAGCGCTCCTCAGCAACCCGACAATAACAAACCTGTGTGCTCAGCCCAGCGCCCCTCATCAACCCGACAATAACAAACCTGTGTGCGCAGCCCAGCGCTCCTCATCAACCCGACACTAACAAACCTGTGTGCGCAGCCCAGCGCTCCTCAGCAACCCGACAATAAGAAACCTGTGTGCTCAGCCCAGCGCTCCTCAGCAACCCGACAATAACAAACCTGTGTGCGCAGCCCAGCGCCCCTCATCAACCCGACAATAACACACCTGTGTGCTCAGCCCAGCGCTCCTCAGCAACCCGACAATAACACACCTGTGTGCTCAGCCCAGCGCTCCTCAGCGACCCGACAGTAACAAACCAGTGTGCTCAGCCCAGCACTCCTCAGCAACCCGACAATAACAAACCTGTGTGCTCAGCCCAGCGCTCCTCAGCGACCCGACAGTAACAAACCTGTGTGCTCAGCCCAGCGCTCCTCAGCAACCCGACAATAACACACCTGTGGGCGCAGCCCAGCGCTCCTCAGCAACCCGACAATAACAAACCTGTGTGCTCAGCCCAGCGCTCCTCAGCAACCCGACAATAACAAACCTGTGTGCTCAGCCCAGCGCTCCTCAGCGACCCGACAATAACACACCTGTGGGCGCAGCCCAGCGCTCCTCAGCAACCCGACAATAACACACCTGTGTGCTCAGCCCAGCACTCCTCAGCAACCCGACAATAACACACCTGTGGGCGCAGCCCAGCGCTCCTCAGCAACCCGACAATAACACACCTGTGGGCGCAGCCCAGCGCTCCTCAGCGACCCGACAATAACACACTTGTGGGCGCAGCCCAGCGCTCCTCAGCAACCCGACAATAACACACCTGTGTGCTCAGCCCAGCACTCCTCAGCAACCCGACAATAACACACCTGTGGGCGCAGCCCAGCGCTCCTCAGCGACCCGACAATAACACACCTGTGGGCGCAGCCCAGCGCTCCTCAGCAACCCGACAATAACAAACCTGTGTGAGCAGCCCAGCGCTCCTCAGCAACCCGACAATAACAAACCTGTGTGCTCAGCCCAGCGCTCCTCAGCAACCCGACAATAACAAACCTGTGTGCTCAGCCCAGCGCTCCTCAGCAACCCCACAATAACACACCTGTGTGCTCAGCCCAGCGCTACTCAGCAACCCAACAATAACAAACCTGTGTGCTCAGCCCAGCGCTCCTCAGCAACCCGACAATAAGAAACCTGTGTGCGCAGCCCAGCGCTCCTCAGCAACCCGACAATAACAAACCTGTGTGCTCAGCCCAGCGCCCCTCATCAACCCCACAATAACAAACCTGTGTGCGCAGCCCAGCGCTCCTCAGCAACCCGACAATAACAAACCTGTGTGCTCAGCCCAGCACTCCTCATCAACCCCACAATAAGAAACCTGTGTGCTCAGCCCAGCACTCCTCAGCAACCCCACAATAACAAACCTGTGTGCGCAGCCCAGCGCTCCTCAGCAACCCGACAATAACAAACCTGTGTGCGCAGCCCAGCGCTCCTCAGCGACCCCACAATAACAAACCTGTGTGCTCAGCCCAGCGCTCCTCAGCAACCCCACAATAACAAACCTGTGTGCTCAGCCCAGCGCTCCTCATCAACCCCACAATAACAAACCTGTGTGCTCAGCCCAGCACTCCTCAGCAACCCGACAATAACACACCTGTGTGCTCAGCCCAGCGCTCCTCAGCGACCCGACAATAACACACCTGTGTGCTCAGCCCAGCGCTCCTCAGCGACCCGACAATAACACACCTGTGGGCGCAGCCCAGCGCTCCTCAGCGACCCGACAATAACAAACCTGTGTGCTCAGCCCAGCGCTCCTCAGCAACCCGACACTAACAAACCTGTGTGCGCAGCCCAGCGCTCCTCAGCAACCCGACAATAAGAAACCTGTGTGCTCAGCCCAGCGCTCCTCAGCAACCCGACAATAACAAACCTGTGTGCGCAGCCCAGCGCTCCTCAGCAACCCGACAATAACACACCTGTGTGCTCAGCCCAGCGCTCCTCAGCGACCCGACAGTAACAAACCAGTGTGCTCAGCCCAGCACTCCTCAGCAACCCGACAATAACAAACCTGTGTGCTCAGCCCAGCGCTCCTCAGCGACCCGACAGTAACAAACCTGTGTGCTCAGCCCAGCGCTCCTCAGCAACCCGACAATAACACACCTGTGGGCGCAGCCCAGCGCTCCTCAGCAACCCGACAATAACAAACCTGTGTGCTCAGCCCAGCGCTCCTCAGCAACCCGACAATAACAAACCTGTGTGCTCAGCCCAGCGCTCCTCAGCGACCCGACAATAACACACCTGTGGGCGCAGCCCAGCGCTCCTCAGCAACCCGACAATAACACACCTGTGTGCTCAGCCCAGCACTCCTCAGCAACCCGACAATAACACACCTGTGGGCGCAGCCCAGCGCTCCTCAGCAACCCGACAATAACACACCTGTGGGCGCAGCCCAGCGCTCCTCAGCGACCCGACAATAACACACCTGTGGGCGCAGCCCAGCGCTCCTCAGCAACCCGACAATAACACACCTGTGTGCTCAGCCCAGCACTCCTCAGCAAC
The DNA here is from genome assembly GCF_965140235.1 of Caretta caretta. Classification (NCBI taxonomy): domain Eukaryota; kingdom Metazoa; phylum Chordata; order Testudines; family Cheloniidae; genus Caretta; species Caretta caretta. Next base: position 2,144,365 of record NC_134223.1, read on the forward strand.
CCGACAATAACACACCTGTGGGCGCAGCCCAGCGCTCCTCAGCGACCCGACAATAACACACCTGTGTGCTCAGCCCAGCGCTCCTCAGCAACCCGACAATAACAAACCTGTGTGAGCAGCCCAGCGCTCCTCAGCAACCCGACAATAACAAACCTGTGTGCTCAGCCCAGCGCTCCTCAGCAACCCGACAATAACAAACCTGTGTGCTCAGCCCAGCGCTCCTCAGCAACCCCACAATAACACACCTGTGTGCTCAGCCCAGCGCTCCTCAGCAACCCGACAATAACAAACCTGTGTGCTCAGCCCAGCGCTCCTCAGCAACCCGACAATAAGAAACCTGTGTGCTCAGCCCAGCGCTCCTCATCAACCCCACAATAACAAACCTGTGTGCGCAGCCCAGCGCTCCTCAGCGACCCGACAATAACACACCTGTGTGCTCAGCCCAGCACTCCTCATCAACCCCACAATAAGAAACCTGTGTGCTCAGCCCAGCGCTCCTCAGCAACCCCACAATAACAAACCTGTGTGCTCAGCCCAGCGCTCCTCATCAACCCCACAATAACAAACCTGTGTGCTCAGCCCAGCACTCCTCAGCAACCCGACAATAACAAACCTGTGTGCTCAGCCCAGCACTCCTCATCAACCCCACAATAAGAAACCTGTGTGCTCAGCCCAGCGCTCCTCAGCAACCCCACAATAACAAACCTGTGTGCTGAGCCCAGCGCTCCTCATCAACCCCACAATAACAAACCTGTGTGCTCAGCCCAGCACTCCTCAGCAACCCGACAATAACACACCTGTGGGCGCAGCCCAGCGCTCCTCAGCAACCCGACAATAACAAACCTGTGTGCTCAGCCCAGCGCTCCTCAGCGACCCGACAATAACACACCTGTGGGCGCAGCCCAGCGCTCCTCAGCAACCCGACAATAAGAAACCTGTGTGCTCAGCCCAGCGCTCCTCAGCAACCCGACAATAACAAACCTGTGTGCTCAGCCCAGCGCTCCTCAGCAACCCGACAATAACAAACCTGTGTGCTCAGCCCAGCGCTCCTCAGCGACCCGACAATAACAAACCTGTGTGCGCAGCCCAGCGCTCCTCAGCGACCCGACAATAACAAACCTGTGTGCTCAGCCCAGCGCTCCTCATCAACCCCACAATAACAAACCTGTGTGCGCAGCCCAGCGCTCCTCAGCAACCCGACAATAAGAAACCTGTGTGCTCAGCCCAGCACTCCTCATCAACCCCACAATAACAAACCTGTGTGAGCAGCCCAGCGCTCCTCAGCAACCCGACAATAACAAACCTGTGTGCTCAGCCCAGCGCTCCTCAGCAACCCGACAATAACAAACCTGTGTGCTCAGCCCAGCACTCCTCAGCAACCCGACAATAACAAACCTGTGTGCTCAGCCCAGCGCTCCTCAGCAACCCGACAATAACAAACCTGTGTGCTCAGCCCAGCGCTCCTCAGCAACCCGACAATAACACACCTGTGTGCTCAGCCCAGCGCTCCTCAGCAACCCGACAATAACACACCTGTGTGCTCAGCCCAGCACTCCTCAGCAACCCGACAATAACACACCTGTGGGCGCAGCCCAGCGCTCCTCAGCGACCCGACAATAACACACCTGTGGGCGCAGCCCAGCGCTCCTCAGCAACCCGACAATAACAAACCTGTGTGAGCAGCCCAGCGCTCCTCAGCAACCCGACAATAACAAACCTGTGTGCTCAGCCCAGCGCTCCTCAGCAACCCGACAATAACAAACCTGTGTGCTCAGCCCAGCGCTCCTCAGCAACCCCACAATAACACACCTGTGTGCTCAGCCCAGCGCTCCTCAGCAACCCGACAATAACAAACCTGTGTGCTCAGCCCAGCGCTCCTCAGCAACCCGACAATAAGAAACCTGTGTGCTCAGCCCAGCGCTCCTCATCAACCCCACAATAACAAACCTGTGTGCGCAGCCCAGCGCTCCTCAGCGACCCGACAATAACACACCTGTGTGCTCAGCCCAGCACTCCTCATCAACCCCACAATAAGAAACCTGTGTGCTCAGCCCAGCGCTCCTCAGCAACCCCACAATAACAAACCTGTGTGCTCAGCCCAGCGCTCCTCATCAACCCCACAATAACAAACCTGTGTGCTCAGCCCAGCACTCCTCAGCAACCCGACAATAACAAACCTGTGTGCTCAGCCCAGCACTCCTCATCAACCCCACAATAAGAAACCTGTGTGCTCAGCCCAGCGCTCCTCAGCAACCCCACAATAACAAACCTGTGTGCTGAGCCCAGCGCTCCTCATCAACCCCACAATAACAAACCTGTGTGCTCAGCCCAGCACTCCTCAGCAACCCGACAATAACACACCTGTGGGCGCAGCCCAGCGCTCCTCAGCAACCCGACAATAACAAACCTGTGTGCTCAGCCCAGCGCTCCTCAGCGACCCGACAATAACACACCTGTGGGCGCAGCCCAGCGCTCCTCAGCAACCCGACAATAAGAAACCTGTGTGCTCAGCCCAGCGCTCCTCAGCAACCCGACAATAACAAACCTGTGTGCTCAGCCCAGCGCTCCTCAGCAACCCGACAATAACAAACCTGTGTGCTCAGCCCAGCGCTCCTCAGCGACCCGACAATAACAAACCTGTGTGCGCAGCCCAGCGCTCCTCAGCGACCCGACAATAACAAACCTGTGTGCTCAGCCCAGCGCTCCTCATCAACCCCACAATAACAAACCTGTGTGCGCAGCCCAGCGCTCCTCAGCAACCCGACAATAAGAAACCTGTGTGCTCAGCCCAGCGCTCCTCAGCGACCCGACAATAACAAACCTGTGTGCTGAGCCCAGCGCTCCTCAGCAACCCCACAATAACACACCTGTGTGCTCAGCCCAGCGCTCCTCATCAACCCCACAATAACAAACCTGTGTGAGCAGCCCAGCGCTCCTCAGCAACCCGACAATAACAAACCTGTGTGCTCAGCCCAGCGCTCCTCAGCAACCCGACAATAACAAACCTGTGTGCTCAGCCCAGCACTCCTCAGCAACCCGACAATAACAAACCTGTGTGCGCAGCCCAGCGCTCCTCAGCAACCCGACAATAACACACCTGTGTGCTCAGCCCAGCGCTCCTCAGCAACCCGACAATAACACACCTGTGTGCTCAGCCCAGCGCTCCTCATCAACCCCACAATAACAAACCTGTGTGAGCAGCCCAGCGCTCCTCAGCAACCCGACAATAACAAACCTGTGTGCTCAGCCCAGCACTCCTCATCAACCCCACAATAAGAAACCTGTGTGCTCAGCCCAGCGCTCCTCAGCAACCCCACAATAACACACCTGTGTGCTCAGCCCAGCACTCCTCAGCAACCCGACAATAACAAACCTGTGTGCTCAGCCCAGCGCTCCTCAGCAACCCGACAAGAACACACCTGTGGGCGCAGCCCTACGTTAATTCAGGAGAACTCTGCAATGAAAGGTCCGCGTGCACAGTTCCTGCCAGCCACCCTGCCATTAGGAACCAGTGTTTGCAGACAATGCAGAGAAAACCAAATCACCATACTGTGCACAGAGGGCCTTTCATCCAAGGATCGAAAGAGGTTGGGAAGAAAATATCCCCTTGTCAATATCAGCTGCAATTCTTCTTTTAGGAAATGGATTCAGAAATCCATAGAAAGGCTGCAGATTTCTCCTCTGAGAGTCTCAACGCACCAGCCCAGCTTCCGCCCCGACAACTCGCTCTGAGGGTTTGTCTACACTAGAACTGTCACTGGGATCTCCTCAAAGCCTGGTGCAGTATATCTCTGCTTCGATGAAACCCACTCTCACCCGCAACCCTTGATCCATACTCAGGCTGGTTAGCCTGGCTGGCCTCCTGCGTCAGCGCACCGGCTCAGTCAGATATTTCTACCTGATCTGGAAATAGAACTAGGTCCAGCACAGACAGACTCAAAGAGGCTTTGAGATTCTCCCTGGGACACAAGATTTTGGCCTGTCGTGGAGTCAGTTGAACTTTTTCATTCCAAATTCTTTCTCAATGCAAAATGATCTTTTGCTGAAAAGAAAGACTTCTGGGGGGATTTTTCAAAATTTTCCAGTTTGTCGACAAAAATATGACCACTAAAAATGTTATTTTTCCATTTTTGTGTGTGTCTGTGTGTGTTGATTTCTTCCCCTTTCTCTCCTTTCCCCCCTTTTTCAGCTTTGCCACTGAAAAAGGGGAAAAAAGGGAAAGGCGGTGACCCAGAACGTCAGCAATTTTTCAGTTTTATTTTTGAGGAAAAATCAGAAAAGAAAACATTTTCAAACATTTCCACGTAACCCAGTGTTGTGATTTTGTCATGAGTCTTTCAATACTTGGTGTTTTGTTGGAAACCCCAGCTGCCGCAGTTAAGTGTGTATATGAGGATCTCAGCTTTCTTTTTAAAAAAAGTAAGTTTCTAGCCTGCCTGGTTGCACAGAAGAGTTTGAAAACGTGACTCCCCGAAGGCACAGAAAAAGACTCCAATGTGTATTATATTTTAAAATCTCCTGATTTTTAAGCCAGTTTTCTGATTCTGGGGGGGCCTGGCTCATGGGAGTTGAAAGGCTGGGTTCAGCAAGAATATGAAATGGACTTACCATTTTTTAAAACTTTTGTTGCATTATTTTGAACTAAGAATCTCTTCCACTACAAAAAATAAAAACAAACAAGCAAACTAAGAGCCACTGATATTACAGGCTGAGGTTTACTGGTTCCAATCATGATCTATGCCCTTATTTTCTGCCCCTTACTAATGGGGAAAAAAGCTCAGCCAAAATCCACAAAGCTCCCCTTCGTCTCCATTCGAGTCCCTTCTCCAAACTCACCTCTGCAGCCAGAAAATCACCATCTGCAAATGGCAAGCCAGGCGGCGAGCTGTGACCGCCGCTCCTGATTGACTAAGCGTGGCCCATACAAAGCTAGCTGATGCTATCACATTTGTTAATCCCCACTCACCCCCTCCTTTGATGTATCTGCCTGCTAAGCTTCACCTACGGGCCAGGACTGTCACTGGCTGCATGTTTGTACAGCTCCAAGCACCACGGAGCCCTGACCTCAGCGGAACCCTTTCGGCATACTGCAGTGTAACCCGGAGGGCTGGTCTGTGTGGGGGCTGCACCTTCCAACAGCTACTCTCCTCTGCTCAGCTCAATCAGTGTGCGGCTCTCAGCACTGCACTCTCAGCCTGAGAGCTGACTTTCCAGTCATCAGGGAAGTCGAGTGCCTAGCCCAGGGGATTGGGAGTCAGGCCTCCATTCCTGACTCCACCACAGGCCTGAGAGAAGTCGCTGTGCCTCAGTGTATGTCCACACTGCAGTGTAAGCCCAGGCTCAGGCTCAATCCTGAATCCCCCTTCTGTCTACACACAGATCGTTCAGACTTGGGCTCAGACTCAGGGTCCGAGAGTTCCAAACCTGAGTCCATCTGGGACCCAGGGTTCAAGCCCTATTATTTTGCAGCGTGATGCAGCCATGACAGACTCTTCCCCGGAGAGTGTGCCAACTCTATCCCACAGCCCCCCTGGCCGGTGTTCCTTGTCATCTCTATCCCACAAGATGCCAGTCAACCCACTTTGTTCAAATACAGCGCAGCATCTAACCTCTGAGCTGCAAAGAGAGTGAACCTCCGGCACTTGCAATGGCCACCGACCAGCCCTTGTTTTCTGTCCCTTCCTTACAGGACAAATGCAGGACCCACAAGACCCACAACTTCCAGGTGGCACGAGCACAACCAGATTTCGGGGACTCTCTGGTGTGAGGCCAACAAACTAACCATTTGCTTTCACTAAGTCCAAGGAATGACTGCACCTACCCGCAAACAGCAAAGTGGCTGGCAGCGTTGGAAATTCCCCAGACCAGGCTGTCAATGCAGAGAGCAGATTAAGCAGCTCAAGAACAACCATTGCAAAGCAAGGGATGAGAACCCCACCTCTGGGAACACGCCATTATCATGCATCTTTTACCAAGACTTTGCCCAGGTGCTGGGCACTGCAGAGAATGGAAATTAAAAATCACAATGGCTTTTTTCTAAGAAGTGCAGACCAGTCCAGGCTCGGGGCAGGGCAGCTCCTGGGGTGTTCCACCTAAGGCGCCCCTACCATTTGAGGCATTCCACACCTTGAAGGACACAAGGGTTTATTCCCCAGTGGCAAGCCAGCCGTGTGTCCCACCAAAGTATTCAGATGTATGGTGATGACCAGCACATCTGTGAGTGGAGTGGGCTGGTCAGCTACCGAAGTGGCCCTGAAAAATATGCCCTTCCCCACAATGTGACTGCCTATCTGGAGTTCCTGCTCTGGGAAAAGTTTGCAGCTCTCAGCACCTGGGATTAGGTCACAATTCATGAGGGACACTACAGGATGCTGCATTAGCATCCATATGGGTTGGTGCCTCCCCATGGTGTACAGAACAGCCCATTATGACTGTATGGAGACACACAGAACTCTGCAGGCGCTCCCCTTCCTTCCCCCCGGCACATTTCTGGGCTGCACTCAACCCCCCAGCATATTTAATCCGAACAAAAGATTTTGCCACCTGTGGACCAGATGGACTACACTGAACTGAAATGGACTACAATTGTAAATGGACCCCATTTCAATCCCCCTTTCCCCAGTTCACTGTTAGCAGGCAGCTTGTTACATCGTTGAGTTAATTATGCCTGCTGAGAGTGTAATCTTTTGGCAGAGTTTCTGAGATCAGTTCCATAAGCCAAGGCAAAAAGGGATGAGCAGGGTCCCTAAGAGGAACAGTGGGGACACTAACTCCATTTAAGACAACGTCACTTGGAGGGAATAGTGCACAGCCTGTCCTTGGACGTAGATTCCTGATCAGCAGAAAACCCTGGCACCATGATCTTTCCCAGTGCAGCCAGGTTGTCATTCAGAAATCAGCCTCTGTGGTCCCCAAGGGCCTGTGTGCCAATGGAGTGGAACCTGCTGCAGTTTACATACCCATCTGCTCCTTGAGGAGGGCAAACTATGGGCACAAGTCCCATCAATGACCCCGGCCCAGTTTGGAAACCCCATTCTCTCAAAGCCAGCAGCTACCTCTGGAATATCTAACGCACGCCACTGTGGGGTAACCCACAAACTGGATCCCCTCAGAAGCCTCCGCCCCGCTGTACCCACAGTTGATTTTCCAGTCCCAGAGTGGTTGGCAATGGACCCGGAACAGTCTAAGGTAGTTTCCAGAGGACTCTAGCAACCAGCGTCAGGACCAGCGTGGCTGCCTCATGCATGCGTGGGCCGTGACGCTGGAGGGGTGGGGCAAGCAGCTCACTAAGCTCCACATATGTAGTTTTCTTCAGGCAAAAGTTCTGGACCCACTGCTGGTCACCTCAGGTCTGCATGACACCTCAGGTCTGCACTGCTCCAGACACGCCCGTCTAGGAAGGGGACATCAGCCGCTTCGAGTCTGCCATGTCTGTGTCCTCCTCCACCTGCTCCATCGTCAGCTGTCGGGTGCCTTCGGTGGGTCAGGTTGAGGCCTCTTGGGAGAAAGGTGTCCTGAGCGGGCGGGAGGCTCAGAGCCGGGGAGGATGGAGGGATAGCGGATCACATCAGGGAGGGGGCTTCTACCATAGGGGCCTCATGGAAGGAGTCCCAGAGACGAGAGGAGGGTTCTGCTAAAAGTGCCCCTTCGGGCATCCTCATCCCTGACTAAGCAGTGATGATCCCTTGCTAAGGTGAGCCTGGAGACACAGAGGGGGCCAGTGGCTTTGCTGGGGGCAGGACTGGGGCCAGGGTCCGTAGCACAGGTCTTGTGGCTAAGTGGCAAGTGATGTATTTGTTTCACAGCCACATGCTCTAACGTCCCGACGCCAGGGGTGTGGGAGCAGAACCATCTCCTGACCAGCTTAGTGCCATAAAGCAGAGGGGCAGGTTCGCTGACAGAGCCCGGCACAGTGCTCAGGACAGGCTCGCCTGTCTCCATGTCCAGCCTCTGCTGCTTGTGATTCACAGTGCTGCCGATCAACACTGACATTATCAGCGCTCCCAAGCGCCTGCTGGGAACGCGCTCGCTCCCTCTTGGTTAGACTGCAGTTACCCCGATCCCACAGCCAGGCAGCCCCAGGCCCAGGCTGGGCGAAACAGTGCAGGGTCAGAAGGCACCCACTAAGCTGCTCTGAAGAGACCAGGCAAGGCTATGTAGGCTTGTGCTGAGCTGGTCAAGTAAAACCCTAGCCTGCCCCGTGCTTTCCCTTAGCCAGCTTAGCACTTGTTTGGACCTGAGAGCGCAGTTCTTCCCCTAGGGAACATGCTGTCTCCAGCCCGGCTGTGGAGGAGGGGTACTCGACCTGTGCTCTCCCCCGGCTTCCCAGCCGTTAACGGTCTCTCTTTAACTGAACCTGAGTCTGATCTGCCCAATTACTCCTCCCCAGGTGTGCTCAATAGGGGCAATGATTTTCTGGGGCCCAGGTTCCCCTCCCCTGTGAAAATGCCTGGGGATGGGGGAGTTGGTGCATATCCCCCACCACGGTGCTGCCAGGGGCAAGATCCAGGATGAAGAACACAATCAACAGCTCCGCTCTTCTGGCCCAGTGGAATCTCAACAAGAGCAAAGCTCGTCTGTGCGGGAGACAGACCCTTCTCGGGGGCTGCTCTGACATGGCAGTGAACTCCCCCATCACACACCTCCCCACCTTCCAGTCTAAGCAGGAGCAGCAGGTCTGCCCTTCTCCCTGAGCCCCCGCCCTCACACTGCCCCTTCCCCCAAGACCCTGCCCCCACACCCTCTCTTCCCCCAAGGCCCCAGCTCCAAGCTGTATCTTCCCCCCAAGACCCTGCTCTCCCCTGTCACTCGCTCCACCCCTTCCCCCTGTTCTGGTGCCCCTGACTCCAAGTGTGAGGCATATTTCTTTGGCCTCCTTTGCTAACAGAAACACACAGCCAAGGTTATATGCACACACTGCCAAGCCAAGTCAAGCCACTGCACATAAGAACATAAGAGCGCCCTGGGTCAGACCAAAGGTCCAGCTAACCCAATCTCCGGTCTTCTGACAGTGGCCAATGCCAGGTGCCCCAGAGGGAATGACCAGACCAGGCCATTGAGTGATCCATCCCCTGTCGCCCACTCCCAGCTTCTGGCAGACAGAGGCCAGGGCCCAAGCCCTGCCCATGCTTCTTCCTTGGAGGCAAGCAAGAGAGACCAAACACCTGAGAGCTGTGTAGTCACAAGGCTCAGTGCATCACTGGAGGGTGTCTAGATGATCTGGAGAATGGTGTGGATTGCACCCTCAGCAAGTTTGCAGATGACACTAAACTGGGAGGAGAGGTAGATACGCTGGAGGGTAGGGATAGGATACAGAGGGCCCTAGAAAAATTAGAGGATTGGGCCAAAAGAAATCTGATGAGGTTCAACAAGGACAAGTGCAGAGTCCTGCACTTAGGACGGAAGAATCCCATGCATGGCTACAGGCTGGGGACCAACTGGCTCGGCAGCAGTTCTGCGGAAAAGGACCTAGGGGTTACAGTGGACGAGAAGCTGGATATGAGTCAACAGTGTGCCCTTGTTGCCAAGAAGGCCAATGGCATTTTGGGATGTATAAGTAGGGGCACTGCCAGTGATTGTTCCCCTCTATTGGACATTGGTAAGGCCTCATCTGGAGTACTGTGTCCAGTTTTGGGCCCCACACTATAAGAAGGATGTGGAAAAATTGGAAAATGTCCAGCAGAGGGCAACAAAAATTATTAGGGGACTGGAACACATGACTTATGAGGTGATGCTGAGGGAGAGCTGGCTGTATTTCAAGGAATCCCTGTTGAGGTTACAGGGACAAACCATCCCGATGAGTCGAAAGAATAGTAAATATGGCAGGCGACCAGCTTGGCTTAATGGTGAAATCTTAGTGGATCTTAAACATAAAAAAGAAGCTTACAAGAAGTGGAAGGTTGGACATATGACCAGGGAAGAGTATAAAAATATTGCTCGGGCATGTAGGAATGTTATCAGGAGGGCCAAATCGCACCTGGAGCTGCAGCTAGCCAGAGATGTCAAGAGTAACAAGAAGGGTTTCTTCAGGTATGTTGGCAACAAGAAGAAAGCCAAGGAATGTGTGGGCCCCTTACTGAATGAGGGAGGCAACCTAGTGACAGAGGATGTGGAAAAAGCTAATGTACTCAATGCTTTTTTTGCCTCTGTTTTCACTAACAAGGTCAGCTCCCAGACTGCTACGCTGGGCATCACAAAATGGGGAAGAGATGGACAGCTCTCTGTGGAGATAGAGGTGGTTAGGGACTATTTAGAAAAGCTGGACGTGCACAAGTCCATGGGGCCGGACGAGTTGCATCCGAGAGTGCTGAAGGAACTGGCGGCTGTGATTGCAGAGTCATTGGCCATTATCTTTGAAAACTCGTGGCGAACCGGGGAAGTCCCGGATGACTGGAAAAAGGCTAATGTAGTGCCAATCTTTAAAAAAGGGAAGAAGGAGGATCCTGGGAACTACAGGCCAGTCAGCCTCACTTCAGTCCCTGGAAAAATCATGGAGCAGGTCCTCAAAGAATCAATCCTGAAGCACTTGCATGAGAGGAAAGTGATCAGGAACAGCCAGCATGGATTCACCAAGGGAAGGTCATGCCTGACTAATCTAATCGCCTTCTATGATGAGATTACTGGTTCTGTGGATGAAGGGAAAGCAGTGGATGTATTGTTTCTTGACTTTAGCAAAGCTTTTGACACAGTCTCCCACAGTATTCTTGTCAGCAAGTTAAGGAAGTATGGGCTGGATGAATGCACTACAAGGTGGGTAGAAAACTGGCTAGATTGTCGGGCTCAACGGGTAGTTATCAATGGCTCCATGTCTAGTTGGCAGCCGGTATCAAGTGGAGTGCCCCAAGGGTCGGTCCTGGGGCCGGTTTTGTTCAATATCTTCATAAATGATCTGGATGATGGTGTGGATTGCACTCTCAGCAAATTTGCGGATGATACTAAACTGGGAGGAGTGGTAGATACGCTGGAGGGGAGGGATAGGATACAGAAGGACCTAGACAAATTGGAGGATTGGGCCAAAAGAAATCTGATGAGGTTCAATAAGGATAAGTGCAGGGTCCTGCACTTAGGACGGAAGAACCCAATGCACAGCTACAGACTAGGGACCGAATGGCTAGGCAGCAGTTCTGCGGAAAAGGACCTAGGGGTGACAGTGGACGAGAAGCTGGATATGAGTCAGCAGTGTGCCCTTGTTGCCAAGAAGGCCAATGGCATTTTGGGATGTATAAGTAGGGGCATAGCGAGCAGATCGAGGGACGTGATCGTTCCCCTCTATTCGACATTGGTGAGGCCTCATCTGGAGTACTGTGTCCAGTTTTGGGCCCCACAATTCAAGAAGGATGTGGATAAATTGGAGAGAGTCCAGCGAAGGGCAACAAAAATGATTAGGGGTCTGGAACACATGAGTTATGAGGAGAGGCTGAGGGAGCTGGGATTGTTTAGCCTGCAGAAGAGAAGAATGAGGGGGGATTTGATAGCTGCTTTCAACTACCTGAAAGGGGGTTCCAAAGAGGATGGCTCTAGACTGTTCTCAATGGTAGCAGATGACAGAACGAGGAGTAATGGTCTCAAGCTGCAGTGGGGGAGGTTTAGATTGGATATTAGGAAAAACTTTTTCACTAAGAGGGTGGTGAAACACTGGAATGCGTTACCTAGGGAGGTGGTAGAATCTCCTTCCTTAGAGGTTTTTAAGGTCAGGCTTGACAAAGCCCTGGCTGGGATGATTTATCTGGGAATTGGTCCTGCTTCGAGCAGGGGGTTGGACTAGATGACCTTCTGGGGTCCCTTCCAACCCTTATATTCTATGATTCTATGAACTGGGATTGTTTAGTCTGCGGAAGAGAAGAATGAGGGGGGATTTGATAGCTGCTTTCAACTACCTGAAAGGGGGTTCAAAAGAGGATGGATCTAGACTTTTCTCAGTGGTAGCTGATGACAGAACGAGGAGTAATGGTCTCAAGTTGCAGTGGGGGAGGTTTAGGTTGGATATTAGGAAAAACTTTTTCACTAGGAGGGTGGTGAAGCACTGGAATGCGTTACCTAGGGAGGTGGTGGAATCTCCTTCCTTAGATATCTTTAAGGTCAGGCTTGACAAAGCCCTGGCTGGGATGATTTAGTTGGGGATTGGTCCTGTTTTGAACAGGGGGTTGGACTAGATGACCTTCTGAGGTCCCTTCCAACCCTGATATTCTATGATTCTAGGCCCCTATACTGTGCTCAGCACCTTCGTGCTCAGATACTCTGGTGACGAACGCAGTATAGGAACCGAGACAGAACAGAACAGAGGAGCTGCAGCCTCAGCTCCGCTCAGGAAAGGACCCTGGAACCCCACAGGCCTGGCCCACTGATTAGGGTGACCAGATGTCCCAATTTTATAGGGACAGTCCCAATGTTTGGGGCTTTTTCTTATATAGAGGCCTATTACCTCCCACCCCGTCCCAATTTTTCACACTTGCTGTCTGGTCACCCTACCACTGATACACACACATCTCCTGCTCCATGGATCTCCTGCCCCAAGTGCCACGCCGGGGGATCGTTTGTGTGGGACGCACAGCTGCCGTATCTCAGGATAACCACGGAGCTGCCGCTGTCCCCGGTGCAGCCGCGCTCTCAGCATCACTCTCTATGGATGAGTAATGAAGATGCCGACTCACTGATCCAGCTAGTGCCGTGTCCCATCTCCTGCCCCTCCGGAGCAAACCACAGGGCTAACGAGCATCCAGCATCTTCCCTCTGACAGTGCCCAATACCTGATGCTCTGCCTGGGAACCCCACACCCTCAGATTTCTCAGCCCCCCTGGTGTGTGCTGGTGGGGTGCTGGGAATGGAGTGAGGCAGCAATAGGGATGGATTACCCATAGGCCTCTGCAGCAGAGCCCAGGCCACAAACTTGCGCCATGCCAGACACTCCCACCACCCATGGCACTAAGAAACCAAGGGCTAAACAGCACTGAGCAGGGCAGGGCCATCCTGGGATCCCTTCCATGCCAGGGGAGGGGCCGGAGAATCCACTCCAGAGGCAGGGGCAGCAGGCTGAGATGGAAACCCCACAGTGACTACACAATAGTCAGCAGACTAGATCCCTGGGCGGGTACCTGGGCACTGCCCTGTAGCCAAATCAGTGCCCACATTCCAGCAGTGGGACAGCTGTACCAGTCCTGGCAACATGAGGGCCAGCACTGGCTGGGCTCAGTGTCCCGAACACCTGCTGCATAGTGGGAACAACATCTGAGCCACACCCGTACCCGCCCTGCAGCTGACACAAGGAACTCAAATCCAGTCCAGGGCCTGCTGCTGAATACACCAGCTCCCACTGCTTGCTGAGCTCAGGCAGGGCTGACCCTTCCCACAGGCAGTGGGGTTGGTGCCTACCCTGTTGTGGTACAAAATAATCCTTACCTGCTGCAAGGCAGAGCTGTGTGTCAGTCGCACCCGCTGACTTCCACAGGGCCCCAGCCTGCCCTGGCTGCTTTAGCTCTCCTGACTTGAGAGCCTGTGTGGCTGGAGCACACGGTGCGGAGTTCAGATCCTAGTGGGAATCTCTGGCTGACTCGTGGAGTATTTCTGGTGGGGTTGGTGGTGCGTGAAGCCTGTGCACCATGCTGTGTCCCCACTCCTGAGGGATAATGGTCTCTAATGTGTATGTCCCACGGCCTTCTACTGGAATATGCCAGAATTGCTCCCCTCTAATGGCTCCTCAGGGCCGGCCAGCTGGGTCCCTGGGGCTGACAGTTACTGGTGTTGGAAGCTGCGAGTTCGAATGCTGCCAGCTGCGCCGGCTGCCTGTGCTGTGCAGAGGGCGCGTGGCTGCGGGGCCCAGCAGCGCTCGGCACGTATCACTGTGATCGCGGGCAGCTCTCCAGAGAGCAAAGGGCTTGGCAGATGATTTGTGGCAGAGCGGAGGTGACAGGGTGACCGGGAACATATGCTTTTGGTGTTTAATTTGTTGAAGGCAAATTGCTATTCACAGCTCTGGCTCCCCAGCAGGGCCGGTGCCTGCGGTGGCGAGGGCTGATTGGAGCAGCTCCTGCCTGCAGAATTGGCCCGGGGGAGATGGCAAGGAGTCGGTGCGCTGCTAACGTAGCACTCCCCTGGGGCCAGCCCCTTCATCGAGGCTGACCAGACAGCAAGTGTCAAAAATCGGGACAGGAGGTGGGGGGGTAATAGGTGCCTATGTGAAAAAAGACACAAAAATCGGGACTGCCCCTGTAAAATCGGGACATCTGGTCACCCTACCTTCATCTATCCCCTCCGAGGCTCAATCCGGGCCTGAAGCATCCCTTGACCAGCTGTGGGTGCGAGCATCCCCCATTTCCCTGCACGCTGGGGAGAGACAAGTGACGAATCTGCTGGGTCAGGCCCCGGAATGTCAGGCTGGCCCCCCCAGGGCAGCGTGTGTGCCACAATGCTGGGTGTGGCCTGGGGTACCCTGCCTGGCCAGGGGGTGGGGGGGAGGGGGAATGAGACACATGAAGGCCGGGGAGAATGGAGATGGGGAGGGAAGAAGCAGAGGCTGGGCAGGGTCGGGGAAGCTGCAAGCAAGGAGGGGGAGGATGGGGTCCAGGAAAGCAGATGATGGTGGGCCCAGGCTGCTGCCTGGGTTCATCTCCCTTCCCCGCATACCCCAGCGAGTGATGCTGGGTGGTGCTGAGTGCCCTCCCACCCTGCTAGAGTCACCAGTGGTGCTCAGCACCATGCAGGATCAAACCTATGCAGGCATGTTATTGTCTTAGTGGTGCCAGCAAACCGGGTCCGTACAGGGGGCACCACTGGTCCCAGCAGCTCTGCTCATGGCCGTAAAAGCTAGAGACTGTGCAGGGTCAGGCTCATTCAGAAGCCATTTAGTCTCTTTACAAGGGTGGTGATTTATGTCATCCTGCCCCCTGCTGGCCATAGGAAAATGGGCACCCTGACCAGACTGGCCAGGCACGTCTGAGGAGCAGGCCGGGGGCTGCTTGGGCTGTGCATTGCAGGAGGAGTCCTGACCCCCTGCTCTAATGACGGCAGTAGCCCAGGGTGGCCTAATAGAAGGGGCCTCCCCAGAGTGGTGGGGCTGGTGGGGAGCCCTCTGCTCCCCCAGCCTCTGGATGTGCAGCTCTGTGCTCCAGCCCCGGAAGGGGAGGGGAAGGTCTCTGATGATGAGCTATTCATCGTCTGGGAACAATCCCAGTTCCCTCAGCTATTCATATTTCAGCTCAGCTCCCAGCCCTCAGGGCAGAAAATCAAAGCCTATGAGCCTCAAATTCCCACCTCTGCCCAGGGACGGCAGGTTTGTATAATTCTTGGTGGTGCCCAGAACCTGCCCCTGCCCCTGCCCAAACTCTGCCCCCCACCTGCCCAAGGCTCTGGGAGGGAGTTTGGGTGGGGGAGGAGGTCTGGGGTACAGGCCCTAGGCTGGGGCAGGGGATTGGGGTGCAGGCTCTGGGAGGGAGTTTGGGGATGGGAGGGGGGCGGAGGGAGGGGTGCAGGGGTGAGGGCTGTGGGGTGTGGTTGCAGATGAGGGGATTGGGGTGTGGGAGGGGCTCAGGGTGAGAGTAGGAGTGTGGGGGGTGAGGGATCTGTCTGGGGCTGGGGGGGTTGGGGGCTTAGAGAGGCTCAGGGCTAAGGCAGAGGGTTGGAGTGCAGGGGGATGAGGGCTCTGGCTGGGACTGGGGATGAGGAGTTTGGGGTGCTGGAGGGGCTCAGGGCTAAGGCAGAGGGTTGGAGTGCAGGGGGATGAGGGCTCTGGCTGGGACTGGGGATGAGGAGTTTGGGGTGCTGGAGGGGCTCAGGGCTGGGGCAGAGGGTTGGAGTGCAGGGGGATGAGGGCTCTGGCTGGGGGTGTGGGCTCTGGGGTGGGGCAGGGCTGGGGATGAGGAGTTTGGGGTGCAGGCAGGCTGCTCCGGGACAGGGGCCAGAGAGGAGGACTCCCCCCAGCCCTTTCCCTGCTGGCAGCAGCGAGCTCTGGGGGAGGAGCCCCCCTTTCCCGCCCCCCCAGCAGCACACTCCCCCCCACCACTGTCCCTGCATGTGCTCCGAGGGCCCCTCTCAGGCCCAGGAATCTCCCTCGCCTCCCCCGTGGTGGGTGCCGGGGGGTGCTGCGTGCGCCTCCCCCCCTGCTGTTGTCCCTGACCGTAGCCTCACTGGGGGTGGGGGATGGGGCTGCCTCCTTGTCCAGTGGGGCAGGAGCGGTGACTGCGGGCGGGGGCCCCTGTGCGGGTGGAGGGTCCCGGCGGAAAAGGGCAGGGTCTGAGGGGGAAGGGCAGGCTCGGAGTCAGTCTGCCCTGGCCGTCGAGTTGGGGGCATTGGGACTCTGCGGCAGCAGCTGCTGCAGGGAGGCGGCATGGAGCTGCAGGGCAGAGGCAGGGCCGCTGGGCTGGGGTGCCTGTGGGCAGCAAGGGGAGGCCGGGGGACACTCGTAGGAGGCGCGGGGGGCGGGGGGGGGGACACTCGGCCCCAAATATGGGTGGAGCTGGGCCCCGGGCTCTGAATATTGCTGGTGCCAAGGCACCAGGTGGAGATAGAACTCATGCCTATGCCATGATTAATTACACTCATTAGCAGCCGGCCTTGGAGGAGGAGCCAGAGAGAGGCATGCTGTGCCTCACTGCCCTGGGCATCTGGAGGCCTGAGAGAGAAGAGAGGCTTGTTTCTGGGATCCACCTTCAACAGATGCTCTGGGGACCCTCCACGGGTGCCTGGGCCAGGTCACAAAGTCTCTGGTCTCTCTGGCTGGAAACCGCAACACACCAGACGGACACAGACCGGGGCACATGGGCTCCTTCTAGAGCCCGGAACTGGATTCCAGTGCCCCACCCCCAATAGTCTGTGCAAAACTAGAGGGGTGACCCACTGAAGGCTCTTTATGGGGGCACATCCCTTGTTGCCACCCTTTCATCTTCATCTCACCCCCTTGCTTCTCACTCACCCTCTGCTCTCTCTCTCCGTCTGTCACGAAAGAGTTAACTCTGATGAGCCACATTCCTCAGCCCATCTCCAGAGCTAGCCAAGGCTGCCTGCTGGCAGGATAATTGCACCTTCCTGTTTTAATTGGCCCGAGGCAGAGCTGTCATGGTAATTGAGCCTGGAGACCAAGGAGGCTGCCTGGGCTCATTATTCCCTGCAATTCAGCTCAGCTCCTTGTAACTAGGGCCTGTCTGGGCAGGAGGTCGCTCCAGGGTTGCAGGTGAAGGGACAGTGGGCGTGGAATGGCTGTTAGTGCAGCCCACAGCCCGCACTCCTCGGCACAGGAGACACTCACAGTCAGAGAGAGCCCTTGCAGAATGAGCTTAGCCCAGCCAGGTCCCCGTGCTGGGGAGTGACTGAACCGGACATGTGCTCTGTCTCTGTGGCTGTAGCAGAGAGGGAGAGACAAGGCCTCCCCTGACCCTTGACTGGGAGCGTTCCTAGAAAATGCCTGCCCTGCTTCCAAGCACATGGACAAAATGTCACCAAACAGGCCTTGCTCCTAACCAATCCAGAGATGGCTTAAATCCCCTTATCACCAGACATTAATGGTAATCTGGGCCCAGGCAAGAGTCCCAGAAGCCAGATGCCCCCAGGGGGAAGGAGAGGTCAGAACAGAAGTTCCCAGAGCCTGGGGAGTGGAGGAGCTGCCATGGATGCTCCAGTCAGACACAGTGAGTGCCACCCATGAAGGTCACATCCTCAGCCAACGTACATTGGATTTGCTCCATTGGAGCCACCTGCTGGGGATCTGGCTCAAGCCTTCACAGTTCTTCGCAGGAGTAGCTCCGTTACTCCCATTTCACAGATGGGGAAACTGAGGAACAGCGAGGCGACTTAGAATCATAGAACATCAGGGTTGGAACGGACCCCAGGAGGTCATCTAGTCCAACCCCCTGCTCAAAGCAGGACCAATCCCCAACTAAATCATCCCAGCCATGGCTTTGTCAAGCCTGACCTTAAAAACTTCTAAGGAAGGAGATTCCACCACCTCCCTAGGTAACGCATTCCAGTGTTTCACCACCCTCCTAGTGAAAAAGTTTTTCCTAATATCCAACCTAAACCTCCCCCACTGCGACTTGAGACCATTACTCCTCGTTCTGTCATCTGCTACCACTGAGAACAGTGTAGATCCATCCTCTTTCGAATCCCCTTTCAGGTAGTTGAAAGCAGCTATCAAATCCCCCCTCATTCTTCTCTTCCGCAGACTAAACAATCCCAGTTCCCTCAGCCTCTCCTCATAAGTCATGTGTTCCAGACCCCTAATAATTTTTGTTGCCCTCCACTAGACACTTTCCAATTTTTCCACATCCTTCTTGTAGTGTGGGGACCAAAACTGGACACACTACTCCAGATGAGGCCTCACCAATGTCGAATAGAGGGGAATGATCACGTCCCTCGATCTGCTGACAATGCCCCTACTTATACATCCCAAAATGCCATTGGCCTTCTTGGCAACAAGGGCACACTGTTGACTAATATCCAGCTTCTGGTCCACTGTCACCCCTAGGTCCTTTTCCGCAGAACTGCTGTCTAGCCATTCGGTCCCTAGTCTGTAGCAGTGCATGGGATTCTTCCGTCCTAAGTGCAGGACTCTGCACTTGTCCTTGTTGAACTTCATCAGATTTCTTTTGGCCCAATCCTCTAATTTGTCTAGGGCCCTCTGTATCCTATCCCTACCCTCCAGCGTATCTACCTCTCCTCCCAGTTTAGTGTCATCTGCAAACTTGCTGAGGGTGCAATCCACGCCATTCTCCAGATCATTTATGAAGATATTGAACAAAACCGGCCCCAGGACCGACCCTTGGGGCACTCCACTTGATACCGGCTGTCAAGTAGACATGGAGCCATTGATCACCACCCGTTAAGCCCGACAATCTAGCCAGCTTTCTATCCACCTTATAGTCCATTCATCCAGCCCATACTTCTTTCACTTGCTGGCAAGAATACTGTGGGAGACCGTGTCAAAAGCTTTGCTAAAGTCAAGGAACAACACGTCCACTGCTTTCCCCACATCCACAGAGCCAGTTATCTCATCATAGAAGGCAATTAGATTAGTCAAGCATGACTTGCCCTTGGTGAATCCATGCTGACTGTTCCTGATCACTTTCTTCTCCTCTAAGTGCTTCAGAATTGATTCCTTGAGGACCTGCTCCATGATTTTTCCAGGCACTGAGGTGAGGCTAACTGGCCTGTAGTTCCCAGGATTCTCCTTCTTCCCTTTTTTAAAGATGGGCACTATATTAGCCTTTTTCCAGTCGTCCGGGACCTTTCCCGATCACCATGAGTTTTCAAAGATAATGGCCAATGGCTCTGCAATCACATCCGCCAACTCCTTTAGCACTCTCGGATGCAGCGTATCCGGCCCCCTGGACTTGTGCTCATCCAGCTTTTCTAAATAGTCCGGAACCACTTCTTTCTCCACAGAGGGCTAGTCACCTCCTCCCCATGCTGTGCTGCCCAGTGCAGTAGTCTGGGAGCTGACCTTGTTCGTGAAGACAGAGGCAAAAAAAGCATTGAGTACATTAGCTTTTTCCACATCCTCTGTCACTAGGTTGCCTCCCTCATTCAGTCAGGGGCCCACACTTTCCTTGACTTTCTTCTTGTTGCTAACATACCTGAAGAAACCCTTCTTGTTACTCTTAACATCTCTTGCTAGCTGCAACTCCAGGTGTGATTTGGCCTTCCTAATTTCACTCCTGCATGCCCGAGCAATATTTTTATACTCTTCCCTGGTCATTTGTCCAATCTTCCACTTCTTGAAAGCTTCTTTTTTGTGTTTAAGATCAGCAAGGATTTCACTGTGAAGCCAAGCTGGTCGCCTGCCATATTTACTATTCTTTCTACACTTCGGGATGGTTTGTCCCTGTAACCTCAATAAGGATTCTTTAAAATACAGCCAGCAATCCTGGACTCCTTTCCCCCTCATGTTATTCTCCCAGGGGATCCTGCCCATCAGTTCCCTGAGGTTGTCAAAGTCTTCTTTTCTGAAGTCCAGGGTCCGTATTCTGCTGCTCTTCTTTCTTCCCTGTGTCAGGATCCTGAACTCGACCACCTCCTGGTCACTGCCTCCCAGGTTCCCATCCACTTTAGCTTCCCCTGCTAATTCTTCCCGGTTTGTGAGCAGCAGGTCAAGAAGAGCTCTGCCCCTAGTTGGTTCCTCCAGCACTTGCACCAGGAAATTGTCCCCTCCACTCTCCAAAAACTTCCTGGATTGTCTGTGCACCACTCTATTGCTCTCCCAGCAGATATCAGGGTGATTGAAGTCTCCCATGAAAACCAAGGCCTGCAATTTAGTAACTTCCGTGAGTTGCCGGAATAAAGCCTCGTCCACCTCATCCCCCTGATCCAGTGGTCTCTAGCAGACTTCCACCACGACATCACCCTTATTGCTCATGCTTCTAAACTTAATCCAGAGACTCTCAGGTTTTTCTGCAGTTTCATACTTGAGCTCTGAGCAGTCATACTGCTCCCTTACATACAATGCAACTCCCCCCCCCTTTTCTGCCCTACCTGTCCTTCCTGAACAGTTTATGTCCATCCATGACAGTCTCCAGTCATGAGTTATCCCACCAAGTCTCTGTTATTCCAATCACATCATAATTCCTTGACTGTGCCAGGACTTCCAGTTCTCCTTGCTTGTTTCCCAGGCTTCTTGCATTTGTGTATAGGCACTTGAGATAACTTGCTGTTTGTCCTGCTTTGTTAGTATGAGGCAGGAGCCCTCCTCTTTCGCGTTCTCCTGCTCATGCTTCCTCCCGGTATCGCAGGTCCCCAGTTTCCTCAGGGCTTTGGTCTCCTTCCCCCTAGTTTAAAGCCTTCCTCACTAGGTTAGCCAGCCTGCTTGCGAAGATGCTCTTCCCTCTCTTTGTTAGGTGGAGCCCGTCTCTGCCTAGCACTCCTTCTTGGAACACCATCCCATGGTCAAAGAATCCAAAGCCTTCTCTTCAACACCACCTGCATAGCCATTCGTTAACTTCCACGATTCGACGGTCTCTATCCAGGCCTTTTCCTTCCACGGGGAGGATGGACAAGAAGACAACTTGTGCCTCAAACTCCTTTATCCTTCTTCCCAGAGCCACGTCGTCTGCAGTGATCCGCTCAAGGTCATTCTTGCCAGTATCATAGGTGCCCACGTGGAAAAGCAGGAAGGGGTAGCGATCCGAGGGCTTGATGAGTCTCGGCAGTCTCTCCGTCACATCGCGAATCCTAGCTCCTGGCAAGCAGCAGACTTCTCGGTTTTCGCAGTCAGGGCGGCAGATAAATGACTCCGTCCCCCTGAGGAGAGAGTTCCCGACCACCACCACCCGCCTCCTCCTCCTGGGAGCGGTGGTCGTGGAACCCCCATCCCTGGGACAGTGCATCTCATGCCTTCCAATCGGCGGAGTCTGCTTCTGTTCCCTTCCCTCAGATGTATCATCTGGTCCACTCTCCGCATTAGTACCTGTGGAGAGAACACGAAAACGGTTGCTTACCTGTATCTGCCCTGCTGGTACATGGACGCTCCCCTTTCTTCTTCTGGAGGTCACATGCTGCCATATTTCTTCCCCATCCTCCTGTCCCCGCTGCGCAGCCTGCTCTGAATCTTCAGAACATTGTGCCCGTAGAAGCATATCCTGACGTCTGTCCAGGAAATCTTCAGTTTCTCTTATGCAACACAGGGTCGATACCTGTTGCTCCAGACCTTGAACCTTCTCTTCCAATATGGAGACCAGCTTGCACTTTGTACAGACAAAGTCGCTTCTGTCCTGTGGAAGAAAGACAAACATGGCACATCCAGTGCAGGTCACAACAGCTGAACGCTCCCCATCCATATTACCTTCCTTCTACGAGCTTCCTCAGAAGTTGTAGTGACTATTCAGAGAAGCCAGCAAGATGTAAGCCTCAGTGGGCTCTCCCTGGACGAACTCCCAGGCAAACTCCCTCTGTTAGCCTCTCTGCTGGTCGCTGGTTCGCAGCTGACTGGCTTTTTATAACAGTCAGGCCCACTCAAGGCTCACCTGGAACAAAGCACGCCCAATTCACACTTTTTTCAAACAACCAATCAAGCACACGGTCAAACTGTCAAACTGTTTTGACTTGCCTGATATCACACAG
Source organism: Caretta caretta (assembly GCF_965140235.1). Taxonomy (NCBI): domain Eukaryota; kingdom Metazoa; phylum Chordata; order Testudines; family Cheloniidae; genus Caretta; species Caretta caretta. The sequence continues at coordinate 2,166,403 of NC_134223.1, forward strand.
CGAGTCAGTGCCAGGGCTGGGAATGGGCTCCATGTCTCCTGAGCCCAGGTCTGGATGACAGCCACAAGCTCACCTGTCCCCGCAGCATCACCCAATGGAACACTTGGCACACCCCACTCTGTTGCCAAGGTGCTGGCCTGCTCCCTGGGCAGTAGGGCTGGCCTGGCTACTCCGTTCCCAAACACCCCATAATGCTCCCACGGGCCATGGGGAGCGGGTTTCTCTCAGGCACAAAGCATCAGAGCAGCCCATCGCTGTGGGGAGCAAGTGGCCCCGAGACCTTGCTGCAGAGCTGAGAAGGGTGTGAGCAGCGAGGTGCTGTCAGCCAGGCCACTGTGTCCCAGCCCCCCCCCCCCCCCCCCCCCCGCATGCTGCTTGTGGTGACAGGGCAGTGGGGTTCACTGAGCTGAATGGCCTGTGCACTGAGCCTGGGAAACAAGTGCCCCGGGTCTCAGGGATCAGAGATGGGCCCAAGCACAAGCTTTGCTACTGGGCCCGGAGAGGCTGGTCCCAGATCTGAGCCCCAGGGGGTCGGTCCAGGCCCCTTCTCTGCTGGAGTCACCCAGGAGGTGGCCTCACACCGAGGCACTTGCTTTTGCTGAGGGGCAGCAGCTGGGGAAGGGCGGCGCTGCCTGTTCTGGGGGGTTGGGGATCGTTTCCTCACTGTTCACACCCACCCAGCCCCCTGCCTGTTTAGCCAGCATGACTCCCCTCCCTGCAGTGATCCAGGAGGGGCCCTTAGAGCCTGGCCTTGGTGCTGCTTGGCGCCCCAGCCGCAGGGGGCTGCGTGCCCTGGCTGCCACTCCACTCCGGTATGGCTTGAGGCTGGTCCACAGATCTGCAGCTCTCAGGGCAGCAGAATGCAAGTGGATGTGACAGCCCCAGAGCCTGAGGGCCTCTGCTTATCCTCAGAGGAGGCACATCACTGGCAGGGCCAGGGCATGCATCACACCCTGCACTGTGCTGTCACCCCCCCAGCCCTGCCCCACTCTGTGCTCCCCTGCTGCAGTCAGGGTGAGGCGCAGGGCTGGATGGAAGCACCTGCCAGGAAGCTGGTCCTTCTGGGTGCGCAGGTCCTCCTCCTGGGGAGGAGCTACTGAGCCCAGAACTCAACCAAAGTCGGGGGACAACACAGAAAAAAAAAACCAGGAACAGGTGTGGGGGTCAAAGGGCCAAAACTAGGGAACCAGAAGGGGACACCAAGCAGAGAACCCCGGACAGCACCCACTGCTCCTCAAAAGCATCCAAGGAGGCAGCGGACGCCGCCCAGAGGAACTCTGCCGGGATGTGTGAACGGATGAAAGAACGAAAACAGGCCGCACAGTCTCAGGCCCTCCCCTCAGCCAACCTCCTCTCCCTGGTGTTATAAAAGGCCACATTGGCCGTGGCTAGGAGGTTGATGAGATGGTCCCTCGACTTCGTGGGGCCACGGATGTGTTGAGCATGTATAAAAAGGTGCAGGGAACAGTGCAGCCAGAGCCTCAACAAGAGGTTCTGGAGGAGCCGGAAGAGGGGCTGCAACCTGGCGCACTGCAGATAGACGTGCACCAGGGTCTCCTGCACACCGCAAAAAGGGCAGGCGTCAGGAAGAGGGGTGAACTGTGCCAGGTACACGCCCCTGCTCATGGCTCCATGGAGGAACCGCCAACTAATGTCCCTGGTGGGCCGTGGAACCAGGATGGAATACAGACTGGCCCACTGGGGTCCCCCACCCCCTGCAGCTGGTAGGACGTGAGGGTGGGGAAATGAAGAATGTGGACCTCGAGCGTGTAGAGATGGTCCCATGGCGTGGTTCGGAAGTGAACCGGCTGCAAATCGCGCAGCCAACTTGAGGTACAGAGGGGTGGGGGCCGAGAGGACTCACAGGGCAGGGGCCGGATGAAGAGATCCGGAGGGCCCAGGGTAAGGGGCGGGTGGGGGATACTGTCTCTCAGGACCCACTCGAGAAAAGACTGACAAGTGGAATAAGGCTGCCTCCACCTCCCGAAGTACACGCTGGGGGTACCAAGGGTGGAGAGCCCCATTGCCTACTGAGCGCATAGGCACCCACCCAGTCCCCCCGGTCATAGTCCAGGAGGTCACCGATCCTGGTAACTTCCACCAGGCTCACCGAGGGGGGACTCCGCCACCTGTACATAAAGATGAAGATTGTGTAGCAGGGGCTCTGCGAGGAGATCCGCCCCCTTGGTGGGTACCATGGACCTGGTCGCTGAAACCAGGTCCATAGGAGGTCCTGGTAGAAGACTGGCAGCTCGGAGAGGTCTCGCGGAAGACCTCTCGGAGAGAAAAGAGCTGCCGGTCGTATTGGAGCCCTCGCAGGCAGCAGAGGAAGGTATGCACCAACGTGCTCCACGCCCAGCTACCTGAACCATAAAGGAGCCTCTGCAGGGCCTGGAGGCAGAAGACATGGACCTACATGTGCATGCACGTCAGGCCCTGTCCTCCCTCCTCCAGGGGGAGATGGAGAACCCCCGCAGAGACCCAGTGCAGCCCTGGCCCAAAGACTCCAGAACCAGCTTCTGGAGCCAGGCCAGGAACCCTGGGGCCACCAGGAAGCTGGTGCCAGGGAAGCAGCTGAGGCAGAGCTGCTGCTCCCAGTGCCATGTGGTGATGGGATCCTGGCAGGGCTCCAGCGATGGCTGAGCGGTCTGAATCCCCTGGGTAGTGGCGGGGCTGATGCTCCTCTCCAGAGAGATGGAGGGCTTGGGGCGCCTCCCAGCCTGCACAGAGCATGGGGATGTCTCTCCTCTGGCAGCTGCCCACCTAGGGCCAGTCCTGCTGCTTCTCTCCTCATTGGCTACAAGGGCCATCATGATCATAGAATCATAGAACTGGAAGGGACCTCGACAGGTCATCTAGTCCAGTCCCCTGCACTCGTGGCAGGACTAATTATCTATACCATCCTTGACAGGTGTTTGTCCAACCTGCTCTTAAAAATCCCCAATGATGGAGATTCCAACGCAATTTATTCCAGTGCTTAACCACCTGACAGGAAGTTTTTCCTAATGTCCAACCTAAACCTCCCTTGCTGCAATTTTAGCCCATTGCTTCTTGTCCGATCATCAGATTTTAAGAAAAACAATGTTTCTTCCTCCTCCTTGTAGCAACCTTTTACGTACTTGAAAACTGTAATCATGTCCCCTCTCAGTCTTTTCTCTTCCAGACTAAACAAACCCACGTTTTTCAATCTTCCCTCATCGGTCATATTTTCTAGACCTTTAATCATTTTTATTGCTCTTCTCTGAACTCTCTGCAATTTGTCCACATCCATCCTGAAATGTGGTGCCCAGAACTGGACACAATACTTCAGTTGAGGCCTAATCAGAGCAGAGTAAAGTGGAAGAATTACTTCTTGTATTCTTGGTTACAACACTCCTGCTAATATGTCCCAGAATGATGTTCGCTTTTTTTGCAATTGTGTTACACTGTTGACTCATATTTAGCTTGTGGTCCACTGTGACCCCCAGATCCCTTTCCACAGTACTCTTTCCTACTATGTCATTTCCCATTTTGTATGTGTGCAACTGATCTCGCCCTCCCCACTCTATCTCTCTGCTCTCATCCCCTCCTGCCAGTCCTTTCACCATGCTCCTTTCCACGCTCTCAGCTTCCACTCTTCGATTGTGACTCCCTGTCCCCTCCACCCCCCTGGGCTGAGTCCCTCTCCCCACCCTTCTGGCTGCCCAGGGCTTTGCCCAGCATTTGACTTGTCGCTCCCTGGGGCACAGCGAGCTCAAGGGCAGGAATGGGCCCTTGGTGGCTGCAGTTCCAGGAGCGGGTGCACGGTTCACACTGCCTGTGAGGCTTGAACAGGGCTAAAACCATCCTGCGTCTGGGCTGACTCAGCTGAGTGGAGGGCCCATGGGACGAGGCTTTGGCCTTCACATAGGATGGGCGGCTCTGAGGGGCCAGCTTCTCAGACAGCCTTGGGAGGAAGCTGCCCCATCCTCGCACTCAGCTGTATCGAAAATAAAGCTTGTCATTACAGCCCATGTTACCTAAGCCATCTGGCTAGAGCAGTGACGTCATGCACAGCTGGGCCCTGCACCCAGTGTAGAGGCCAAAGCCTGAGTGGGGACTCAGGTCCCCTCTCCCCTGCCATGGCTGGTGCTGCGGAGTTCAGCTTCCAGGGCCCTGTTTCCGGCTCTCCCCGGCTGCCAGCACTGGGCTGGCTCCCTCATGCCCCCGGCCTGACATGGCCTGTCTCCTCCCAGCCCGGGGCAAAGGGAGGGAGGAAGCTGGGTTGTATTGGAGCAGCGACAGGGAAGGAGGCAGGGCTGCTGCGGGGGGAGAGGGGGTGTCATTCTGGACCCTCCCAAGTTTCTCAGCTTACTCAGACTCCCTGCTGTCAGCAGCCCTCCTCCCTGCCCAGGACAGCACAGCGCCCCCTAGTAGCAACAAACTGTCCGGCTAGGAGTAAGCCAGCATCCTAGGGCTTAAATGGTCTGTTTGGGGGCAGGCTGGAATCCAGGCACGTTTTTGGTGAGGGGCCAAAGTGAACAGTGAGTCTTCACTCTCACTGCTAAGTAGCGCTGCTTCCAGCACTTCCTTGCCAAGAATCATAGAATCATAGAATATCAGGGTTGGAAGGGACCTCAGGAGGTCATCTAGTCCAACCCCCTGCTCAAAAGCAGGACCCATCCCCAATTAAATCATCCCAGCCAGGGCTTTGTCAAGCCTGACCTTAAAAACTTCTAAGGAAGGAGATTCCACCAACTCCCTAGGCAACGCATTCCAGTGTTTCACCACCCTCCTAGTGAAAAAGTTTTTCCTAATATCCAACCTAAACCTCCCCCACTGCAACTTGAGACCATTACTCCTTGTCCTGTCCTCTTCCACCACTGAGAATAGTCTAGAACCATCCTCTCTGGAACCACCTCTCAGGTAGTTGAAAGCAGCTATCAAATCCCCCCTCATTCTTTTCTTCCGCAGACTAAACAATCCCAGTTCCCTCAGCCTCTCCTCATAAGTCATGTGTTCTAGACCCCTAATCATTTTTGTTGCCCTTCGCTGGACTCTCTCCAATTTATCCACATCCTTCTTGTAGTGTGGGGCCCAAAACTGGACACACTACTCCAGATGAGGCCTCACCAATGTCGAATAGAGGGGAACGATCACGTCCCTCGATCTGCTCGCTATGCCCCTACTTATACATCCCAAAATGCCATTGGCCTTCTTGGCAACAAGGGCACACTGCTGACTCATATCCAGCTTCTCGTCCACTGTCACCCCTAGGTCCTTTTCTGCAGAACTGCTGCCTAGCCATTCGGTCCCTAGTCTGTAGCTGTGCATTGGGTTCTTCCGTCCTAAGTGCAGGACCCTGCACTTATCCTTATTGAACCTCATCAGATTTCTTTTGGCCCAATCCTCCAATTTGTCTAGGTCTCTCTGTATCCTATCCCTGCCCTCCAGCATATCTACCACTCCTCCCAGTTTAGTATCATCCGCAAATTTGCTGAGAGTGCAATCCACACCATCCTCCAGATCATTTATGAAGATATTGAACAAAACCGGCCCCAGGACCGACCCCTGGGGCACTCCACTTGACACCGTCTGCCAACTAGACATGGAGCCATTGATCACTACCCATTGAGCCCGACGGACCAATCCCTTCCCCGGGTGAGAGCAACAAGGTGCCCAGCACGGCAGCAGCCCCTCCTCCGTCTCAGCAGCCAGCCCACTTCCCCCTCCCCATTCACCTCCCTGTGGTGGACTCGCCCAGGTCTTGATGGGATCATTTAAAGGTGACCAGCAAAGGGGGAAATTCAGCCACTTTGTGCCTTGTGTTTGCTGATGCAGGACGAGCCCAAAGGGGGTTGTGTTAAAAAGTAATAAAGGTTTATTTTTATGTTAGGGATTCACATCTTGTCTAGCCCCAAAGAGTCACTGGGGTCTGGAGAGCTAGTGAAATTCCATCATCAAAGAGCTGCAGTGGCTGAGAGGGGAAGGAGATTTAATTAGGCTGCTTAAAACGCTGTGCTTTTGGTTTGTTTGTGTTAACACCTATTGAATAGCAATGGCCAATGAACTCTTTGGAGAAAGGTTTCAGAGGAACAGCCGTGTTAGTCTGTATTCACAAAAAGAAAAGGAGGACGTGTGGCACCTTAGAGACTAACCAATTTATTTGAGCATGAGCTTTCGTGAGCTACAGCTCACTTCATCGGATGCATCCCGATGAGCAAGTGAGCTGTAGCTCACGAAAGCTCATGCTCAAATAAATTGGTTAGTCTCTAAGGTGCCACAAGTCCTCCTTTTCTTTTTGGAGAAAGGATGTCATTGTTAAACAGTCACCATTCCCCCCAGCCAACACCTTCAATTAAGGTGTGAGAACACACAATTCACATCTCTGGAGTCCCCCACAAGCCCTGCTAGAAGAGACAATGCTTCATGTTGGGGGTACTTCTAAGATTAAAAAAATAAAGAAGAAAAAACACCCTCTTTTGTGAGCTAAAACCTTTCAGGTCCTCTTCATAATAAGACTCTAATAATACCCCCATCAGCTCCCTCCTGCCCCAACTGCCTTCCGCCCGCTAGTGGCCCCACCATTCGGCACCTCCCCCTCCTTCCCCACACCTCCCACCCACCATGATCAGCTGTTTCACGGCATGCAGGAGGCACTGGGAGGGGGAGGAGCGGGGGAGCATGCTCAGGGGAGGGGGAGGAACAGGGTGGGAAGAGGCAGGACAGGGGTGTGGCAGGATAGGGGTGGGAAGAGGCAGGGTGGGGCCTTGGGGGAAGGGGTGGAGTGGGGGTGGGGCCTGGGGCAGGTCCAGGGGTTGAGTATCCCCCAGCACATTGGAAAGTTGGCACCAGTAGGACAGAGATCTGGAGGACTCCCCCCAGCACTGTAGATGAAGAGCCTAGCAATCCTTTTGCTAAGGTTGCCTAAGCCTTGGTCTACACCAGGAGTTGAGGTCGAATTTAGCAGCATTAAATCAATTTAACCGTGCACCCGTCCACATGATGAAGCCCTTTTTTTCGACTTAAAGGGCTCTTAAAATCGATTTCCTTACTCCACCCCCGACAAGGGGATTAGCGCTGAAATCGGCCTTGCCGGGATGAATTTGGGGTACTGTGGACACAATTCGACAGTATTGGCCTCCGGGAGCTATCCCAGAGTGCTCCATTGTGACCGCTCTGGACAGCACTCTCAACTAAGATGCACTGGCCAGGTAGACAGGAAAAGGCCCGCAAACTTTTGAATTTCAATTTCCTGTTTGGCCGGCGTGGCGAGCTGCAGGTGAGTGCAGAGCTCATCAACAGACGTGGCCATGATGGAGTCCCAGAACTGCAAAAGAGCTCCAGCATGGACCGAACGGGAGGTACGGGATCTGATCACTGTATGGGGAGAGGAATCTGTGCTATCAGAACTCCGTTCCAGTTTTCAAAATGCCAAAACATTTGTCAAAATCTCCCAGGGCATGAAGGACAGAGGCCATAACAGGGACCTGCAGCAGTGCCGCGTGAAACTTAAGGAGCTGAGGCAAGCCTACCAGAAAATCAGAGAGGCAAACGGCTGCTCCGGATCAGAGCCCAAAACATGCTGCTTCTATGATGAGAAGCAGGAGCAGGAGCGCGCGAGAGGGGAGGGCTCCTGCCTCAGACTGAGAAAGGGGGATGATCAGTGAGTTATCTTAAGTGCCTATACATAAATGCAAGAAAACTGGGAAACAAGCAGGGAGAACCGGAAGTCCTGGCACAGTCAAGGAATTATGATGTGATTGGAATAACAGAGGCTTGGTGGGATAACTCACATGACTGGAGTACTGTCATGGATGGATATAAACTGTTCAGGAAGGACAGGCAGGGCAGAAAAGGGGGGGAGTTGTACTGTATGTAAGGGAGCAATAGGACTGCTCAGAGCTCAAGTATGAAACTGCAGAAAAACCTGAGAGTCTCTGGATTAAGTTTAGAAGCATGAGCAACAAGGGTGATGTCGTGGTGGGAGTCTGCTGTAGACCACTGGACCAGGGGGATGAGGTGGACGAGGCTATCTTACGGCAACTCACAGAAGTTACTAGATCCCAGGCCCTGGTTCTCATGGGAGACTTCAATCACCCTGATATCTGTTAGGAGAGCAATAGAGCGGTGCACAGACAACCCAGGAAGTTTTTGGAAAGTGGAGGGGACAATTTCCTGGTGCAAGTGCTGGAGAAACCAACAAAGGGCAGAGCTCTTCTTAACCTGCTGCTCACAAACCGGGAAGAATTAGTAGGGGAAGCTAAAGTGGATGGGAACCTGGGAGGCAGTGACCAGGAGATGGTCGAGTTCAGGATCCTGATACAGGGAAGAAAGAAGAGCAGCAGAATACAGACCCTGGACTTCAGAAAAGAAGACTTTGACAACCTCAGGGATCTGATGGGCAGGATCCCCTGGGAGAATAACATGAGGGGGAAAGGAGTCCAGGAGAGCTGGCTATTTTTTAAAGAATCCTTATTGAGGTTACAGGGACAAGCCATTCCTATGTGTAGAAAGAATAGTAAATATGGCAGACGACTAGCTTGGCTTAACAGTGAAATCCTTGCTGATCTTAAACACAAAAAAGAAGCTTTCAAGAAGTGGAAGATTGGACAAATGACCAGGGAAGAGTATAAAAATATTGCTCAGGCATGCAGAAGTGAAATCAGGAAGGCCAAATCACACCTGGAGTTGCAGCTAGCAAGAGATGTTAAGAGTAACAAGAAGGGTTTCTTCAGGTGTGTTAGCAAGAAGAAGAAAGTCAAGGAAAGTGTGGGCCCCTTACTGAATGAGGGAGGCAACCTAGTGACAGAGGATGTGGAAAAAGCTAATGTACTCAATGCTTTTTTTGCCTCTGTCTTCACGAACAAGGTCAGCTCCCAGACTTCTGCACTGGGCAGCACACCATGGGGAGGAGGTGACCATGTGGAGAAAGAAGTGGTTCGGGACTATTTAGAAAAGCTGGATGAGCACAAGTCCATGGGGCCAGATGCGCTGCATCAGAGAATGCTAAAGGAGTTGGCGGATGTGATTACAGAACCATTGGCCATTATCTTTGAAAACTCATGGTGATCGGGGGAAGTCCTGGACGACTGGAAAAAGGCTAATGTAGTGCCCATCTTAAAAAAAAGGAAGAAGGAGGATCCTGGGAACTACAGGCCAGTCAGCCTCACCTCAGTCCCCGGAAAAATCATGGAGCAGGTCCTCAAGGAATCAATTCTGAAGCACTTAGAGGAGAGGAAAGTGATCAGGAACAGTAAGCATGGATTCACCAAGGGCAAGTCCTGCCTGACTAATCTAATTGCCTTCTATGACGAGATAACTGGCTCTGTGGATGAGGGGAAAGCAGTGGACGTGTTGTTCCTTGACTTTAGCAAAGCTTTTGACACGGTCTCCCACAGTATTCTTGCCAGCAAGTGAAAGAAGTATGGGCTGGATGAATGGACTATAAGGTGGATAGAAAGTTGGCTAGATTGTCGGGCTCAACGGGTAGTGATCAATGGCTCCATGTCTAGCTGGCAGCCGCTATCAGGTGGAGTGCCCCAAGGGTTGGTCCTGGGGCCAGTTTTGTTCAATATCTTCATAAATGATCTGGAGGATGGTGTGGATTGCACTCTCAGCAAGTTGGCAGATGACACTAAACTGGGAGGAGAGGTAGATATGCTGGAGGGGAGGGATAGGATACAGAGGGCCCTAGACAAATTAGAGGATTGGGCCAAAAGAAATCTGATGAGGTTCAACAAGGACAAGTGCAGAGTCCTGCACTTAGGACAGAAGAATCCCATGCACCGCTACAGACTAGGGACCGAATGGCTAGGCAGCAGTTCTGCAGAAAAGGAGCTAGGGTTTACAGTGGACGAGAAGTTGGATATGAGTCAACAGTGTGCCCTTGTTGCCAAGAAGGCCAATGGCATTTTGGGCTGTATAAGTAGGGGCATAGCGAGCAGATCGATGGACGTGATCGTTCCCCTCTATTCGACATTGGTGAGGCCTCATCTGGAGTAGTGTGTCCAGTTTTGGGCCCCACACTACAAGAAGGATGTGGAAAAATTGGAAAGTGTCTAGTGGAGGGCAATAAAAATGATTAGGGGACTGGAACACATGACTTATGAGGAGAGGCTGAGGGAACTGGGACTGTTTAATCTGCAGAAGAGAAGAATGAGGGGGGATTTGATAGCTGCTTTCAACTACCTGAAAGGGGGTTCCAAAAAGGATGGATCTAGACTGTTCTCAGTGGTAGCAGATGACAGAATGAGGAGTAATGGTCTCAAGTCACAGTGAGGGAGGTTTAGGTTGGATATTAGGACAATCTTTTTCACTAGGAGGGTGGTGAAACACTGGAATGCGTTACCTAGGGAGGTGGTGGAATCTCTTTCCTTAGAAGTTTTTAAGGTCAGGCTTGACAAAGCTCTGGCTGGGATGATTTAGTTGGGGATTGGTCCTGCTTTGAGCAGGGGGTTGGACTAGAACCTCCTGAGGTCCCTTCCAACCCTGATATTCTATGATTCTATGAGCTGCATGCCATTTTAGGGGGTTCAGCCACCACTACCCCAGCCATGTTTTTTGACTCCTTCAGTGGAGATGGAGGCAACACCGAAGCAGGTTTTGGGGACGAGGAAGATGATGATGATGATGAGGTTGTAGATAGCTCACAGCAAGCAAGCGGAGAAACCTGTTTTCTCAAGAGCCAGGAACTGTTTCTCACCCTGGACCTGGAGCCAGTACCCCCCGAACCCACCCAAGGCTGTTTCCCGGACCCGCCAGGCGGAGAAGGGACCTCTGGTGAGTGTACCTTTTAAAATAATATATATTGTTTAAAAGAAAGCATGTTTAATGATTAATTTGCCCTGGCATTTGTGGCTCTCCTGGATGTACTCCCAAAGCCTTTGCAAAAGGTTTCTGGGGAGGGCAGCCTTATTCCGTCCACCATGGTAGGACACTTTACCACTCCAGGCCAGTAGCACGTACTCGGGAATCATTGTGGAACAAAGCATTGCAGTGTACGTTTGGTGGCGTTCAAACAACATCCGTTCTTTATCTCTCTGTGTTATCTGCAGGAGATGAAATCATTCATGGTCACCTGGTTGAAATAGGGTGCTTTTCTTAAGGGGACATTCAGAGGTGCCCATTCCTGCTGGGCTGTTTGCCTGTGGCTGAACAGAAATGTTCCCCGCTGTTAGCCATGGGGATGAGGGGCTAGCCACGCGGTGGGGGGAGGCAAAATGTGACCTTGGAACGAAAGCACATGTGCTATGTATGTAATGTTAACAGCAAGGTTTACCGTGAAAGAGTGTACCTATTGTTCTATAAAATGTATCTTTTTAAATACCACTGTCCCTTTTTTTTCTCCACCAGCTGCATGTGCTTCAAGGATCACAGGATCTTCTCCTTCCCAGAGGCTAGCGAAGATTAGAAGGCGAAAAAAACGCACTTGCGATGAAATGTTCTCTGAGCTCATGCTGTCGTCCCACGCTGACAGAGCACAGACGAATGCATGGAGGCAGACAATATCAGAGTGCAGGAAAGCATAAAATGACCGGGAGGAGAGGTGGCGGGCTGAGGAGAGTAAGTGGTGGGCTGAAGAGAGGGCTGAAGCTGAAAGGTGGTGGCAGCGTGATGAGAGGAGGCAGGATTCAATGCTGAGGCTGCTGGAGGATCAAACTAATATGCTCCAGCATATGGTTGAGCTGCAGGAAAGGCAGCAGGAGCACAGACCGCCACTACAGCCCCTGTGTAACCAACCGCCCTCCTCCCCAAGTTCCATAGCCTCCTCACCCAGACGCCCAAGAATGCGGTGGGGGGGCCTCCGGCCACCCAGTCACTCCACCCCAGAGGATTGCCCAAGCAACAGAAGTCTGGCATTCAATAAGTTTTAAACTTTTAAACTTTTAAAGTGCTGTGTGGCCTTGTCCTTCCCTCCTCCACCACGCCTCCTGGGCTACCTTGGTAGTTATCCCCCTATTTGTGTGATGAATTAATAAAGAATGCATGAATGTGAAGCAACAATGACTTTATTGCCTCTGCAAGCGGTGATCGAAGGGAGGAGGGGAGGGTGGTTAGCTTATAGGGAAGCAGAGTGAACCAAGCGGCTGGGGGTTTCATCAAGGAGAAACAAACAGAACTTTCACACCATAGTCTGGCCAGTCATGAAAGTGGTTTTCAAAGCTTCTCTGAAGCGCACTGTGCCCTCCTGTGCTCTTCTAACCGCCCTGGTGTCTGGCTGCGCGTAACCAGTGGCCAGACGATTTGCCTCAACCTCCCACCCTGCCATAAACGTCTCCCCCTTACTCTCACAGATATTGTGGAGCACACAGCAAGCAGTAATAACAGTGGGAATATTGGTTTCACTGAGGTCTAACCGAGTCAGTAAACTGCGCCAGGGCGCTTTTAAACATCCAAATGCACATTCTACCACCATTCTGCACTTGCTCTGCCTGTAGTTGAACAGCTCCTGACTACTGTCCAGGCTGCCTGTGTATGGCTTCATGAGCCATGGCATTAAGGGGTAGGCTGGGTCCCCAAGGATAACTATAGGCATTTCAACATCCCCAACGGTTATTTTCTGGTCTGGGAATAAAGTCCCTTCCTGCAGCTTTTGAAACAGACCAGAGTTCCTGAAGATGCGAGCGTCATGAACCTTTCCCGGCCATCTCACGTTGATGTTGGTGAAACGTCCCTTTTGATCCACCAGAGCTTGCAGCACTATTGAAAAGTACCCCTTGCGGTTTATGTACTCGCCGGCTTGGTGCTCCGGTGCCAAGATAGGGATATGGGTTCCATCCATGGCCCCACCACAGTTAGGGAATCCCATTGCAGCAAAGCCATCCACTATGACCTGCACATTTCCCAGAGTCACTACCCTTGATATCAGCAGATCTTTGATTGCATTGGCTACTTGCATCACAGCAGCCCCCACAGTAGATTTGCCCACTCCAAATTGATTCCCAACTGACCGGTAGCTGTCTGGCGTTGCAAGCTTCCACAGGGCTATCGCCACTCGCTTCTCAACTGTGAGGGCTGCTCTCATCTTGATATTCTTGTGCCTCAGGGCAGGGGAAAGCAAGTCACAAAGTTCCATGAAAGTGACCTTACGCATGTGAAAGTTTCGCAGCCACTGGGAATCATCCCAGACCTGCAACACTATGCGGTCCCACCAACACTATGCTTGTTTCCCGAGCCCAGAATCGGCGTTCCACCGCATGAACCTGCCCCATTAGCACCATGATGCCCACATTGCCAGGGCCCGTGCTTTGAGGGAAGTCTGTGTCCATGTCCTCATCACTCTCGTCACCGAGCTGACGTTGCCTACTCGCCCGGTTTCGCTTTGCTAGGTTCTGGTGCTGCATATACTGCTGGATAGAGCGTGTGGTGTTTAATGTGCTCCTAATTGCCAAAGTGATCTGAGCAGGCTCCATGCTTGCCGTGGTATGGTGTCTGCACAGAAAAAAGGCGCGGAATGATTGTCTGCTATTGCCCTGATGGAGGGAGGAGCGACTGACAACATGGTTTACAGGGTTGGCTTACAGGGAATTAAAATCAACAAAGAGGGTGGCTTTGCGAGAAACTGAATGGCCCCCTCAAGGATAGAAGTCAAAACTGAGTTTAGCGGGCCGTTGATTTCACGGAGGGAGGGAGAAGAAAATGAATACAAAACAAATCTGGTCTATTTTTTGTTTTGATCCACTTCATCTATCTTTATACATCTTGCTGGCAGCAGACTGTGCAGTACGACCGCTAGCCATTGTTATCTCCTGGGTGCTCAGCAGAAGATGGTGCAGTATGACTCCTGGCCATCGTCTTCTGCTGGCTGCTGATTAAAAGACAGTGCACTGCTGGTAGGACTGAATTGCCATGAGATGAAACTTAAAAGGGAATGACCTGGCTGAGTCACTCCCATGTTTGCCCAGGCGCCCCTGACCTCATCAAGGCTGGTTAAAAGAGCACCCAGGACTACGTCGACGATGGCTACCAGTCATACTGCACTGTCTGCTGCCAAAAGGCAATGAGCGGCTGCTGTGTAGCAATGCAGTACCACGTCTGCCAGCACCCAGGAGACATATGGTGACGGTGAGCTGAGCGGGCTCCATGCTTGCCGTGGTATGGCGTCTGCATGGGTAACTCAAGAAAAAAGGTGCAAAACGATTGTCTGCCCTTGCTTTCATTGAGGGAGGGAGGGAGGGAAGGGGGTCCTGACGACATGTACCCAGAACCACCAGCGACAATGTTTTTGACCCATCAGGCACTGGGATTTCTACACAGAATTCAAATGGGCAGCAGAGACTGCGGAAACTGTGGGATAGCTACCCACAGTGCAACGCTCCGGAAGTCGACAGTTGCCATGGTACTGTGGACACACTCCACCGACTACGTGCACTTAGACCATTTGTGTGGGGACACACACAATCGACTGTATAAAAATGCTTTCTACAAAACCGACTTCTATAAATTCAACCTAATTTCGTAGTGTAGACATACCCTAAGGCTTTTCATTTGAAAGGGTCTCGTTGTTCTCACAGGAGCAGCTGCAGGCCTCCCAGCTGCAGGCCCCCCCAGGCCCTGGCATGTTACACACCCAATGAGAGACAGAGCCGGCCCCAGCGAGGTTACAATCTCTGTAGACAGAGAAGGGACATGCCACCCTCTCCATTTTGCACAAGAGAACTGAGCCCTGGGGAGAGTCACACTATTTACAGCATTGCCAGCTCTCACGATCTGTTTGACTTTTGTGATTCTGGGCTGGTTTTCAACCTGTCTCATGAAAACATGGTGGAAGGTGCCAGCTCATGAGTTTTCCCCTGTTCACAATGGCCGCCATCTCCTATCACTCTCAGTGGGCTGAAGCCAGCAAGACGCTGCCATTTCCCTACAGTCTGTCTCCCCTAATAGTGCTGGCTGCCACCTCCTGCTGCTTGCAGTGCGATTAAAGCCAAGCCCACCGGCAACATGGCTGCCGTGCTAGGGGTCGCAGGGCCTGTGAGGAGCAGCAGGGACCCTGCGAAAAGGGAATGGGGAGAGTGAGGGGGGACAGAGCACTGAGGGTAGCAGGAGGAAGTGGAGCAGGGGGAGGCAGGACAGGGTGGGGAGGAGAGTGAGGGCATCCAGAGTAGGGGAGGTATGGCAGGGGTGGGGAGGAAATCTGGGGATGTCTGGAGCAGGGGAGGAGTGCGGGGGGTGGTGAACACGGGGTCTGGAGCAGGGGAGGATGGGGGGGAGGTGAACACGGGGGGGGTCTGGAACAGGGGGGAGGTGAACATGGGGCTCTTGAGCAGGGGAGGAGGGGGAGGTGAAGATGGGGGTCTGGAGCTGAGGGGGGGTGAGGTGAGCATGGGGCCCTGGAGCAGGGGAGGAGATGAACATGGGGGTCTAGAGCGGGGGGGAGGGTGCTGCTCAATCTCAGGCAGTGAAGTGTGCGCAGGGAGGGGAGGGGCAGTGTTGCTTCTTGAAAACGACTAGGCCAGTCCCATATTGGTTTTACTGTGACATTATTGCTTCTAACAAATTTATTTGAGCATAAGCTTTCCTGAGCTACAGCTCACTTCATTGGATGCATTCAGTGGAAAATACAGTGGGGAGATTTATATACACAGAGAACATGAAACAGTGGGTGTTACCATACACACTGTAAGGAGAGTGATCACTTAAAATGAGCTAATACCAGCAGAAGAGGAGGGGTGGGAAGAAAACTTTTTCAGTGATAATCAAGGTGGGCCATTTCCATCAGTTGACAAGAACATCCGAGGAACAGTGGCGGGGGGTGGGGGGGAGGGGAGGGGAATAAACATGGGGAAATAGTTTTACTTTGTGTAATGACCCATCCACTCCCAGTCTCTATTCAAGCCTAAGTTAATTGTATCCAGTTTGCAAATTAATTTCAATTCAGCAGTCTCTCGTTGGAGTCTGGTTTTGAAGTTTTTTTGTTGAAGAATTGCCACTTTTAGGTCTGTAATCGAGTGACCAAAGAGACTGAAGTGTTCTCCCACTGGTCTTTGAAAGTTATAATTCTTGACGTCCGATTTGTGTCCATTTATTCTTTTACACAGAGACTGTCCAGTTTGACCAATGTACATGCAGAGGGGCATTGCTGGCACATGATGGCATATATTACATTGGTAGATGTGCAGGTGAATGAGCCTCTGATAGTGTGGCTGATGTGATTAGGCCCTATGATGGTGTCCCCTGAATAGATATGTGGACACAGTTGGCAACGGGCTTTGTTGCAAGGATAGGTTCCTGGGTTAGTGGTTCTGTTGTGTGGTGTGTGGTTGCTGGTGAGTATTTGCTTCAGGTTGGGGGGCTGTCTGTAAGCGAGGACTGGCCTGTCTCCCAAGATCTGTGACAGTGAGGGATCGTCCTTCAGGATAGGTTGTAGATCCTTGATGATGCGTTGGAGAGGTTTTAGTTGGGGGCTGAAGGTGATGGCTAGTGGCGTTCTGTTGTTATCTTTGTTGGGCCTGTCCTGTTGTAGGTGACTTCTGGGTACTCTTCTGGCTCTGTCAATCCATCCCACCATCAACCTCAGCCTGGACCAGTCCACACAAGAGATCCACTTCCTGGACACTACGGTGCTAATAAGCGATGGCCACATAAACACCACCCTATATGGGAAACCTACTGACCGCTATTCCTACCTACATGCCTCCAGCTTTCACCCAGACCACACCACATGATCCATCGTCTACAGCCAAGCTCTGTGATACAACCGCATTTGCTCCAACCCCTCAGACAGAGACAAACACCTACAAGATCTCTATCAAGCATTCTTACAACTACAATACCCACCTGCTGAAGTGAAGAAACAGATTGACAGAGCCAGAAGAGTATCCAGAAGTCACCTACTACACGACAGGCCCAACAAAGAAAATAACAGAATGCCACTAGCCATCACCTTCAGCCCCCAACTAAAACCTCTCCAATGCATCATCAAGGATCTACAACCTATCCTGAAGGACAACCCATCACTCTCACAGACCTTGGGAGACAGGCCAGTCCTTGCTTATAGACAGCCCCCCAACCTGAAGCAAATACTCACCAGCAACCACACACCACACAACAGAACCACTAACCCAGGAACCTATCCTTGCAACAAAGCCCATTGCCAACTGTGTCCACATATCTATTCAGGGGACACCATCATAGGGCCTAATCACATCAGCCACACTATCAGAGGCTCGTTCACCTGCACATCTACCAATGTGATATATGCCATCATGTGCCAGCAATGCCCCTCTGCATGTACATTGGTCAAACTGGACAGTCTCTATGTAAAAGAATAAATGGACACAAATCGGACGTCAAGAATTATAACTTTCAAAAACCAGTGGGAGAACACTTCAATCTCTTTGGTCACTCGATTACAGACCTAAAAGTGGCAATTCTTCAACAAAAAAACTTCAAAACCAGACTCCAACGAGAGACTGCTGAATTGAAATTAATTTGCAAACTGGATACAATTAACTTAGGCTTGAATAGAGACTGGGAGTGGATGGGTCATTACACAAAGTAAAACTATTTCCCCATGTTTATTCCCACCCCACCCCCCACTGTTCCTCAGACCTTCTTGTCAACTGCTGGAAATAGCCCACCTTGATTATCCGATAAAATGAGCTGTAGCTCACGAAAGCTTATGCTCAAATAAATTGGTTAGTCTCTAAGGTGCCACAAGTACTCCTGTTCTTTTTGCGAATACAGACTACCACGGCTGCTACTCTGAAACCTGTGATTATTGCTTCTGTGTCTGATTCATTTAAGTTTAAAGTTCTTTAAAATGCTTCTCTGTAACTCATTACCCCTAACCAGTAATATAAGTTCTATGTGTGAGTGATTAATAATGAGGCATTAATTAGGTCAGTAGATCTCAAACTAGTTACCATCCAGCCCCTCTTTTCGTGAAGGAGATGAATGAGGAGGGCAGAGAGTCAGGACAGTAACAGGAAATGGCTGGCAGTTCCCCTGTCTTGGGGGAGAGGCGAGGGCTGGCAGAGTAGCCTGGGCGAGGCGTGCATTTCTGTGCACTAAAGGCTGACTTTTCAATGTGAAAGCGGCACAGAGTCCTGTGGCACCTTATAGACTAACAGATGTATTGGAGTTTGACCTTTCGTGGGTGAATCCCCACTTTGTCGGCTGCATGTAGTGGAAATTTCCGGAGGCAGGTATAAATATGTAAGCAAGAATCAGGCTACGGATAAAACGAGGTTAGTGCAATCAGGGAGGATGAGGCCCTCTTCTAGCAGCTGAGGTGTGAACACCAAGGGAGGAGAAACAGCTTTTGTCGTTGGCGACCCAGTCACAATCTGTGTTTAATCCTGAGCTGATGGGGTCAAATTTGCAAATGAACTGAAGTTCAGAAGTTTCTCTTTGAAGTCTGGTCCTGAAGTTTTTTTGCTGCAGGATGGCTGCCTTTACATCTGCTATTGTGTGTCCAGGGAGGTTGCAGTGTTCTCCTACAGGTTTTTGTATATTGCCATTCCTAATATCTGATTTGTGACCATTTATCCTTTTACGTAGGGACTGTCCCGTTTGGCCGATGCACATAGCAGAGGGGCATTGCTGGCACATGATGGCGTAGATTACATTGGTGGACGTGCAGGTGAATGAACCGGTGATGGTGTGACCGATCTGGTTAGGTCCTGTGATCGTGTTGCTGGTGTAGATATTTGGGCAGAGTTGGCATCGAGGTTTGTTGCATGGATTGGTTCCTGAGTTAGAGTTACTATGGTGCAGTGTGTAGTTGCTGGTGAGAATATGCTTCAGGTTGGCGGGTTGTCTGTGGGCGAGGACTGGCCTCTTTCCTTATTTCCACATGAGGAAATAAGGAAACAGATCAACAGAGCCAGACGTGTATCCAGAAGCCTCCTGCTGCGAGACAAGCCCAAGAAAGAAACCAACAGAACTCCACTGGCCATCACATACAGTCCTCAGCTAAAATCTCTCCAACGCATCATCACTGATCTACAACCCATCCTGGACAGCGATCCCTCACTTTCACAGGCCTTGGGAGGCAGGCCAGTCCTCGCCCACAGACAACCCACCAACCCACTGAAATCAAGAGGCAGAGCCAGATTACCCCGTCATTGTGCTCTAGGCAAACAGACGCTTCTGGGTTTCTACCTTCTAATATGAATAACAACAAACAACTGTCCGTTGCGGCCAGGCCGACTGTGCTGCAGATCTGCTGGGACCGGCTGCTCATCCTGCTGCTCCAAGGGGTGCTGCTCACTTGGATGAAAGGGCAGCCTGGCCAGATTTGAGTGGTGCTAGGACCCTTGTGCCAGGCCACAACAGCACCCACTCAAGGGAGCAAAGTTCTTTCAGTTTGCCTGCAAATCCACATTGAGAGCACAAGGAGTAATGGTCTCAAGTTGCAGTGGGGGAGGTTTAGGTTGGATATTAGGAAAAACTTTTTCACTAGGAGGGTGGTGAAGCACTGGAATGCGTTACCTAGGGAGGCGGTGGAATCTCCTTCCTTAGAGGTTTTTAAGGCCCGGTTTGACAAAGCCCTGGCTGGGATGATTTAGTTGGGGTTGGTCCTGCTTTGAGCAGGGAGTTGGACTAGATGACCTCCTGAGGTCTGTTCCAACCCTGATATTCTATGGTTCTATGATTCTGTGGTTTAAAATAAATAAATAAATAAATAAACCTCCATGTTTTGGGCCCCTCCTCCCCACGAATCTGGGCCCCCAGCATATGTCCAGTTGGCCTATGTGTTAATCCAGCTCTGTCAACGGGAGTTAGGCACCTTGAGGATGTGTGCCGTGGGGCTTTCACTAAGGCGTCGCTGGCAGTGCCACGAGTCAAACCCAGATCTCCTGGGTTCCACCCTGGTGCTGTCCTTTCTTTTGCACGTCCTTACAGTGGGAAGCTTTTCCCTTTCAGGGTGAATTGTTCTGGCCCTGGGCAGTGCCTGTGAGTCCGCTGCTTTCTCGTTTTTGAAAGACTGAGCAAAAACAGCTCAGTCAATTTCAGGAACAAAGAAGGTGGGAAAATACTTTTTTCCCCAGCATTAAAAAAAAATAAAATAAAAAGTGACTTCTTTTTTAACAGCTCTGACGCCTCCGTGGTTTGGTGCAGAAACACACATGTTGGCCAGGCCAGGGGAGAGGAGCCAGCTCAGAGAAGTGCCTTTCAGTGGGGGGTGAAAAACGCCTTTTGATTTGGGTGAGTGTGATGGAGTGTTCACCCCTTAACAGCACTGAAGGGGTTACGGTGGCAAGAGGCCAATTAGCCGAAGGCAGCGCCAGCTGGGGAGCTAAGGGGCAAGGACACTCATTGAGACTGAAGCTCATCTGGACAGGTCCAGGAGGGGGCTTTTAGAAAGCCCAGGAGCCGAGGTGCAGTCACACTCCCTGGTAGAAGGGCCGGACTAGGACCCTGAAAAAGGCGCTCTCGGAAGCAGTCCAGGGAAGGAGCAGTGAAGGGAGAATAGACCTGAACGGTGGGTTTCAGGGTCCCTGGCCTGGCACCAGGAGAAGAGGACAGGCCCGGGTTCCCCTACCAGCCACTGTGGGAGGGGCACAGTCAGCACAGGGGATATGGAGACTGCCTGAGACTTGGTGGAAAGAGACTTTGATGAGACCCTGGCAGGGGAGGCCAGAGGGCAAAGCCATGCAGAGCTGCTAGAGCTCCTGGCTAGCAAGAGAAGGACTGCAGAGCAAGTGCTTGAGGCAAGGGCCTGAGCCCGCGCAGGCTGGGGCTCGCACAGTGGTGAGTGAATTCCACAGATAAGCCCCGGGGAGGGGCTGCCACAGCTGGGAGTGGAGCGAAGCCTTTCACGGTGAGTTATAAATACTTGCTAAAACACTTTGTGCGTGTGCTTCGATTGTTTTTTTCTTTTGAGAAAATGATGAGGGATTCTGCAGTGTTAAAAAATTGGGTAGTATCTCTTTAAATAGTTTGGAGCTCTCTGGTGGGCCTCTCTCTCTTCTATTGCAGGATGCACCATCGCCTAAAAGAGCAGCAGAGTGTGTGTCTATGTAGCTATATAGGCCTTTTATGTAGCATATAGTTAGTAAGCCCTGTTATTCGCAGCCCCCTGGTGTCAGCGTGCTTTCTGCATACTCCTAATGTTATTTAAAGAGCAAAGATGTGACAGATTCCTTAGTAACAACCTCCCCCACTGGGCTTAGCACTGGGCTGACACATACAAATCACTGCAATGGGATTTCGGCTCTCAGAAGGTAACTATAAAACCTCCCCTATACCATATTTAACTGGGATTTGGTCCTGCTTCGAGCAGGGGGTTGGACTAGATGACCTTCTGGGGTCCCTTCCAACCCTTATATTCTATGATTCTATGATTCTATGTTTGAAGTTGCCTATGGGATTGGAATGCACCCCTGGACAGAGGTCCAGCACAAACCTTTGTATCTCTGAGGTCCCACTTAAGGCCAAGCATTGCACTGGCTTTCTTTGCATAGGTGAATTTCACCCACCATAAGGTAGAGCTAGTGAGTGTCTTGTATAGGAATCAGCCCCCTCCTGCCCTCTAGCAAATAGTTTCACACGAGGGGATTTCTTTGCTTTATGACAGGTTTCAGAGTAGCAGCCGTGTTAGTCTGTATCCGCAAAAAGAAAAGAAGTACTAGTGACACCTTAGAAACTAATAAATTTATTTAAGCATAAGCTTTTGTGAGCGACAGCTCACTTCATCGGATGCATGCATGCTTATGCTTAAATAAATTTGTTAGTCTCTAAGGTGCCACAAGTCCTCCTTTTCTCTTTGCTTTATCATTTTCCTTTAGAAAAAATGATCTAGGAAATCCTCTACAGCAACTCAGTTGCAAGAGCATTCATGTTGCAATACAGAGGTCAGGTGTTGTGCATTCTTGGCTCTGTCCCCTTGTGTATCTGCAAAACAATTTAGGCTCAGATTGTCAAATGTGGATGTCCAGGTCCTATTAATTTCCAGTGGGAATTGGGCATCCAGACTCCTTTGAAAATCCCACCCACAGTCGTTAATTACATGATCACCTACTATTTCCCCCCAAGACCCCTGACTCATTGCTAGGGTTGGGGAGTTTGCAGTAGATGAGGCTGGGAATCTGAGGATCTGTCCCTGATAAGGAATCTAGTTCTATTTGTGATTACTAAGGTGTAAATGCAAATGAACCTGATCTAACTGAGAACACACGAGGGCCCTCAGTGGGCAGGCTGGATGGTGTGACGTGAAAGCAACAAGAATCCACTCAATGAATAATGGGGATAAAAATAAATATTGCACAGCTGCCTCCTTCACTGTGCTCCAGACAACAAACACAGGGTGGGAATATAACATGTGACCATGTCATTAAAGCTGTATTGCACCATGGGAGCACCAGGGGGCAGAGCGAAGGATACACAGCCAAGCTCAGTATAGACATTTCAGGTCAGATGTTTAAAAGTATGTGGGCACTCAATGGGATTTTCATAGAATGTAGAAATGTGGGGCTGGAAGGGACATTGAGAGGTCACCAAGTCCACCCCCCTGCCCTGAGGCCAAACTGAGTAAACCTGGAGCATTCCTGGCAGGTGTTCATCCAGCCTGTTCTTAAAAACCTGCAAATGATGGGGGTTCCACAGCCTTGCTTGGAAGCCAGTTCTAGATCTTAGGAAGTTTTCCCTAATATCTAACCTAAATCTCCCTTCCCGTAGATTAGCAAACAGAGTAACAGATTAGCAAGCATCTATGCCCCGAAAGAGAGAGTATGGCATTTAAATAGCTATTCATAGTGGCAAGCAGTGTTGCTGACTCTCATGAGTTTATTATAAGTATCACAATATTTGGTATTTTTTGTAAAGCCCCAGCTCCTGGGATTGTGTAAGAATCCCAGTTTTCATTTAATTAAAAAAAAAGTTTCACTCTAATGGTTGGGGAGCAAAGAGAAAATGTGACCTGAGTTTGTCCACGAGGCTCCAAAGGCAGAAGGCAAAAGGAAAGAGCTGCACCGTTCTTACTTTCCCAGATCTCACGATTTTTTCTTTTGAATGCTCTGGGCTGGTGATCCTGGGGTAAGAGTCAGCTCTTGGCGTGGGCTATGTAACCCAGAAACAGCCAGTGTGTTTGAGGCACGATCGCCAGGAGTACTAAAGCGCTTTTTAAGTCTACTGCTACAAGGCTAAGTGGCAGCCCTTGGTTAGGGTGCAAGCCAGTCACCAATGGGGATGTGGGATTACATCCTGCTTGGGGCCACAAGTGTAATGAGTTTAAAGGTCTCATTCAAGTGGCTGGTGGCTCATGTTAAAGAGCCCACCGTGCGCTGGGGCACAAGTGATAGTGTGCTCTCCAGAAAGTCTCAGAAGTGATGTTAAAGCTCAGGAGTTCTGCCCCCATTTACGCAGAGAGCCGCTTTCATGGATCACTGAGATTTCCCGCTCCCATAGCAACTGGCTCTGTCCATGGGGCAGGAGTCAGATAGTCCTGTTCACAGTGGATTCCTTCCCAGCCAGGAGACCAGCCACATTCTTGCTGTAGCTGGGAGTGCAGTGAGGGAAGCAATGGCTGATTTATTGGCGATTCACCCCAGACACTCCCCGTCCCTCTGACGTGGTTCCAGCGGCATCGATCTTGGTGATGGAGGAGTCTGACCATGGAGCAACACCACGTGAATGCCTAAAGAGGAGCGGTGGCTCAGGGGAGAGATGATTATTGTGTGCAGAGGAGCAGAGGGATGTTAGAAAGAGGAGAGGGATCAATTATTTGCATTACTCAGTGTGGACAGAACAAGAAGTAATGACCTGATACTGCAGTAGGGAAAACTTAGCTTCACCACTATGAGAAAGAGCTGTAAATCCAGGAGCAGCTCAGCAATGGAACAAGCTGCCAACGGGAAGCTGATGGAAAGAACCACAGCGAAGACAGGTTTCAGAGTGGTAGCCATGTTAGTCTGTATCAGCAAAAACAACAAGGAGTCCTTGTGGCACCTTAGAGACTAACAAATTTATTTGGGCATAAGCTTTTGTGGGCTAGAACCCACTTCATCAGATGCATGGAGTGGAAAATGAAAGGATGTGAGTTGCCTTGCCAAGTGTGAGGTCAGCGAAGAGAGAGACCCACCCATCCACTGGGGTTGTTCCCAGGTGTTGAGATCAGTCCTGCAGGGGTGCAGGGGGAGTGATGGGAGGCTGCCCCAGAGGGCCCATCCAGTCCTCATTCTTCTCTAGGAGCAATGGCTGAAATGGTGTATGGGAAAATGCAGCTGAATATCATAGAATCATAGACTTTAAGGTCAGAAGGAACCATTACGATAGTCTAGTCTGACCTCCTGCACAACACAGGCCACAGAATCTCACCCACCCACTCCTGTAACAAACCCCTAAACTATGTCTGAGCTATTGAAGTCCTCAAATCATGGTTTAAAAACTTCAAGGTGCAGAGAATCCTCCAGCAAGTGACCCTTGCCCCACACTGCAGAGGGAGGCGAAAAACCCCCATGGCCTCTGCCAATCTGCCATGGAGGAAAATTCCTTCCCGACCCCAAATATGGCGATCAGCTAAACCCTGAGCATGTGGGCAAGACTCACCAGCCAGACACCCAGGAAAGAATTCTCTGTAGTAAGTCAGATCCCACCCCATCTAACATCCCATCACAGGCCATTGGGCATATCTACCGCTAATAGTTGAAGATCAATTAGTTGCCAGAATTAGGCTATCCCATCATCATTCCTTCCATAAACTTATCAAGCTTAGTCTTGAAGCCAGATATGTCTTTTGCCCCCACTGCTTCCCTTGGAAGGCTGCTCCAGAACTTCACTCCTCTGATGGTTAGAAACCTTTGTCTAATTTCAAGTCTAAGCTTCCTGATGGCCAATTTATATCCATTTGTTCTTGTGTCCACATTGGTACGGAGCTTAAATAATTCTTCTCCCGCCATGGTAGTTATCCCTCTGATATATTTATAGAGAGCAATCATATCTCCTCTCAGCCTTCTTTTGGTTAGGCTAAACAAGCCAAGCTCTTTGAGTCGCCTTTCATAAGACAGGTTTTCCATCCCTCGGATCATCCTAGTAGCCCTTCTCTGTACCTGTTCCAGTTTGAATTAATCTTTCTTAAACATGGGACACCAGAACTGCACACAGTATTCCAGATGAGGTCTCACCAGTGCGTTGTATAACGGTACCTCCTTATCCCTACTGGAAATACTTCACCTGATGCATCCCAAGACTGCTTTAGCTTTTTCACAGCCATATCACATTGGTGGCTCATAGTCATCCTGTGATCAACCAATACTCCGAGGTCCTTCTCCTCCTCTGTTACTTCCAAGTGATGCGTCCCCAGTTTATAACAAAAATTCTTGTTATTAATCCCTAAATGCATGATCTTGCACTTCTCACTATTAAATTTCATACTATTACTATTACTCCAGTTTACAAGGTCATCCAGATCTTCCTGTAATGATATCCCGGTCCTTCTCTAAATTGGCAATACCTCCCAGCTTTGTGTCATCTGCAAACTTTATTAGCACATTCCCGCTTTTTGTGCCAAGGTCAGTAATAAAAAGATTAAATAAGATTGGTACCAAAACAGATCCCTGAGGAACTCCACTGGTAACCTCCTTCCAGCCTGACAGTTCATCTTTCAGTGTGAGCCATTGTAGTCTCCCCTTTAACTAGTTCCTTGTCCACCTTTCAAGTTTCATATTGATCCCCATCTTTTCCAATTTAGCTAATAAGTCCCCCTGTAGAACCGTATCAAATGCCTTACTGAAATCGAGGTAAATTAGATCCACTGTGTTTCTTTTGTCTAAAAAATCTGTTACTTTCTCAAAGAAGGAGATCAGGTTGGTTTGACGCAATCTACCTTTTGTAAAACCATGTTGTATTTTGTCCCAATTACCATTGACCTCAATGTCCTTAACTACTTTCTCCTTCAAATTTTTTTCCAAGACCTTGCATACTACAGATGTCAAACTAACAGGCCTGTAGTTACCTGGATCACTGTTTTCCCCTTTCTTACAAATAGGAACTATGTTAGCAATTCTCCAATCATAAGGTACAACCTCTGA
Organism: Caretta caretta; assembly: GCF_965140235.1. Taxonomy (NCBI): domain Eukaryota; kingdom Metazoa; phylum Chordata; order Testudines; family Cheloniidae; genus Caretta; species Caretta caretta. The sequence continues at coordinate 2,192,337 of NC_134223.1, forward strand.
GTTTACAGATTCATTAACATTTTTTGTTAATGGGCTTGCAATTTTATGTGCCAGTTCCTTTAATATTCTTGGATGAAGATTATCTGGGCCCCCTGATTTGGTCCCATTAAACTGTTCAAGTTTGGCTTCTACCTCGGATGTGGTAATATCTACCTCCATATCCTCATTCCCATTTGTCATGCTACCATTATCTCTAAGAGCCTCATTATAGACTGAGGCAAAGTATTTGTTTAGATATTGGGCCATGCCTAGATTATCCTTAACCTCCACTCCATCCTCAGTGTTTAGCGGTCCCACTTCTTCTTCCTTTGTTTTCTTCTTATTTATATGGATATAGAACCTTTTACTATTGGTTTTAATTCCCTTTGCAAGATCCAACTCTACTTGACTTTTAGCCTCTCTCACTTTATCCCTACATGTTCTGACCTCAATAAGGTAGCTTTCCTTGCTGATCTCACCCATCTTCCACTCCCTGTAGGCTTTCTGCTTTTTCTTAATCACCTCTCTGAGATGCTTGCTCATCCAGCTTGGTCTACAACTCCTGCCTATGAATTTTTTCCCCTTTCTTGGGATGCAGGCTTCTGATAGCTTCTGCAGCTATGACTTAAGAACATAAGAACATAAGAGTGGCCATACTGGGTCAGACCAAAGGTCCATCCAGCCCAGTATCCTGTCTACCAACAGTGGCCAATACCGGGTGCCCCAGAGGGAGTGAACCTAACAGGTAATGATCTAGTTATCTCTCTCCTGCCATCCATCTCCACCCTCTGACAAACAGAGGCTAGGGACACCATTCCTTACCCATCCTGGCTAATAGCCATTAATGGACTTAACCTCCATGAATTTATCCAGTTCTCTTTTAAACCCTGTTATAGTCCTAGCCTTCACAACCTCCTCAGGCAAGGAGTTCCACAGGTTGACTGTGCCCTGAGTGAAGAAGAACTTCCTTTTATTTGTTTTAAACCTGCTGCCAATTAATTTCTTTTGGTGGCCCCTAGTTCTTATATTATGGGAACAAGTAAATAACTTTTCCTTGTTCACTTTCTCCACACCAAGCATGATTTTATATACCTCTATCATATCCCCCCTTAGTCTCCTCTTTTCCAAGCTGAAAAGTCCTAGCCTCTTTAATCTCGCCTCATATGGGACCCATTCCAACCCCCTAATCATGTGAATTACCCTTTTCTGAACCTTTTCTAATGCCAGTATATCTTTTTTGAGATGAGGGGACTACATCTGTATGCAGTATTCAAGATGTGGGTGTACCATGGATTTATATAAGGGCAATAATCCGTCTTAATCTCTCTCCCTTTTTTAATGATTCCTAACATCCCGTTTGCTTTTTTGACTGCTGCTGCACACTGCATGGTCTTCAGAGAACTATCCATGATGACTCCAAGATCTTTCTCCTGATTAGTTGTAGCTAAATTACCCCCCATCGTATTGTATGTATAGTTGGGGTTATTTTTTCCAATGTGCATTACTTTACATTTATCCACTGTGACTGGGCAAGGCCAGATGGCTATGGAAAAGTAGTGGGAGATAGATATATTAGCTCCAGGCTAAACAAATGCCTGGTACTAGGATAAGTGAAATGGCAGCTGCTCCAGGTCAATTAAGACACCTGGAGCCAATTAAGAACTTTCCAGAAGGCAGGGAGAAGGCTAGGTTGAAGCCTGAAGCCAATCAGGGGCTGGCTGAAACTAGTTAAAGGCCTCCCAGTCAGTCAGGTGGGGGTGCATGTCAGGAGCTGTGGGAGGAAGTTACGCTGTTGGAGAGGCTGAGTAGTACACACCATATCAGGCACAAGGAAGGAGGCCCTGAGGTAAGGGTAAAGTGGAGATTGAGGAAGTGAGGGCTGCTGTGGGGGAAGTAGCCCAGGGAATTGTACATGTCATGTTTCTAAAAGGTCAGCTACCATAGCTGATACTATTAGGGTCCCTGGGCTGGAGCCCGGAGTAGAGGGTGGGCCCGGGCTCCCCCCCTCCCCCACCTTTGCCCCCTGATTAATCACTGAGACTGGGAGACAACAGAGACTGTGCAAGGAAGGATAACTTCTCCTCACCTCCCTCACTGGCTTATGATGAAAATGGCTCAGTAGACTGTGACCCTTTTCTCTAAAGAGAGGAGGGTTACATGGAGGGTCACAGTGAGCCTCTGAGGCTAGCGAAATCCGCCAGGAAACGTGGGACCCACGGAGGCAAGGACAGAGCTTTGTCACACCACATTAAATTTCATTTGCCATTTTGTTGCCCAGTCACTTAGTTTTGTGAGATCTTTTTGAAGTTCTTCACAGTCTGCTTTGGTCTTGACTATCTTGAGCAGTTTAGTATCATCTGCAAACTTTGCCACCTCACTGTTTACCCCTTTCTCCAGGTCATTTATGAATAGGTTGAATAGGATTGGTCCTAGGACTGACCCTTTTAACCAGTTCTCAATCCATGAAAGGATCTTCCCTCTTATCCCATGACAACTTAATTCATGTAAGAGCCTTTGGTGATGGACCTTGTCAAAGGCTTTCTGGAAATCTAAGTACACTGTGTCCACTGGATCCCCCTTGTCCACATGTTTGTTGACCCCCTCAAAGAACTCTAATAGATCAGGAAGACACAATCTCCCTTTACAGAAACCATGTTGACTTTTGCACAACAATTTATGTTCTTCTATGTGTCTGACAATTTTATTCTTTACTGTTGTTTCAACTGATTTGCCTGGTACTGGCATTAGACTTACTGGTCTGTAATTGCCAGGATCACCTCTAGAGCCCTTCTTAAATATTGGCGTTACATTAGCTATCTTCCAGGCATTGGGTACAGCAGCTGATTTAAAGGACAGGTTATAAACCATAGTTAATAGTTCTGCAATTTCACATTTGAGTTCTTTCAGAACTCTTGGGTGAATGACATCTGGTCCCGGTGACTTGTGACTGTTAAGTTTCTCAATTAATTCCAAAATCTCCTCTCATGACACTTCAATCTGTGACAATTCCGCAGATTTGTCACCTACAAAAGACGGCTCAGGTTTGGGAATCTCTCTAACATCCTCAGCCATGAAGACTGAAGCAAAGAATTCATTTAGTTTCTCTGCGATGACTTTATCATCTCTAAGTGCTCCTTTTGTATCTTGATCGTCCAGGGGCCCCACTGGTTGCAGGCTTCCTGCTTCTGATGTACTTAAACATTTTGTTATTACCTTTTGAGTTTTTGGCTAGCTGTTCTTCAAACTCCTTTTTTGCTTTTCTTATTGTATTTTTACACTTAATTTTGCAGTGTTTATGCTCCTTTCTATTTACCTCACTAGGATTTGACTTCCACTTTTTAAAAGATGCCTTTTTATCTCTCACTGCTTCTTTTACATGGTTGTTAAGCCATGGTAGCTCTTTTATAGTTCTTTTACTGTGTTTTTTTATTTTGGGTATACATTTAAGCTGAGCCTCTATTATGGAGTCTTTGAAAAGCATCCATGCAGTTTGCAGGGATTTCACTCTGGTCACTGTACCTTTTAATTTCTGTTTAACTAAGCTCCTCATTTTTGCATAGTTCCCCTTTCTGAAATTAAATGCCACAGTGTTGGGCTGTTGAGGTGTTCTTCCCACCACAGGAATGTTAAATGTTATTATACTGTGGTCACTGTTTCCAAGCAGTCCTGTTTTAGTTACCTTTTGGACCAGATCCTGTGCTCCACTCTGGACTAGATCGAGAGTTGCCTCTCCCCTTGGGGGTTCCTGGATCAGCTGCTCCAAGAAGCAGTCATTTAAAGTATCGAGAAATTTTGTCTCTGCATTTCTTCCTGAAGTGACATGTACTCAGTCAATATGGGGATAATTGAAATCCCCCCCCTATTATTGAGTTCTTTATTTTGATAGCCTCTCTAATCTCCCTTAGCATTTCATCATCACTATCACTGTCTTGGGCAGGTGGTCGATAATAGATCCCTACAGTTATATTCTTATTAGAGCATGGAATTACAATCCATAGGGATTCTATGGAACATGTGGATTCATTTAAGATTTTTATTTCATTTGATTCTACATTTTCTTTCACTTATAGTGCCACTCCCCACCCCCGCACGACCTGATCTGTCTTTCCGATATATTTTGTATCCCGGAATGATTGTGTCCCATTGATTGTCCTCACTCCACCAGGTTTCTGTGATTCCTATTAAGTCAATATCCTCCTTTAACACGAGGCACTCTAGTTCACCCATCTTATCATTTAGACTTCTAGCATTTGTGTACAAGCACTTTAAAAACTTGTCACTGTTTATTTGTCTGCCCTTTTCTGATGTGTCAGATTCTTTATGTGAATGTTTCTCGTCTGATCTGGCCCATACTTTATCCTCTTCCATCCTCTCCTCCTGACTAAAATCTGGAGAATCTCTCTCACTAGACTCTCCTCTAAGAGAAGTCTCTGTCTGATCCACATGCGCCTCTGCAGCGATCGGCTTTCCCCATCTCTTAGTTTAAAAACCTTTTTAATGTTTAGTGCCAGCAGTCTGGATCCACTTTGGTTGAGGTGAAGCCCATCCTTCCAGTATAGGCTCCTTCTATCCCAAAAGTTTCCCCAGTTCCTAATAAATGTAAACCCCTCATATCTACACCATCATCTCATCCACGCATTGAGACTCTGAAGCTCTGCCCACCTGGCCCTGCGCCTGGAACTGGAAGCATTTCTGAGAATGCCACCATAGAGGTCCTGGATTTCAGTCTCTTTCCTAGCAGCCTAAATTTGGCCTCCAGGATGTGTCTCCTACCCTTCCCTATGTCATTGGTACTGACATGTACCACAACCACCAGCTCCTCCCCAGCACTACATATAAGTCTATCTCGATGCCTCGAGAGATCCGCAACCTTCACACCAGGCAGGCAAGTCACCATACGGTTCTCCCTGTCATTACAAACCCAGCTATCTGTGTTTCTAATGGTTGAATCTTCCATTACTAACACCTGTCTTTTCCTAATGACTGGAGTTCCCTCCCCCGGAGAGGTAACCTCACTACGAGAGGATACCCCAACATCACCTGGAAGGAGGGTCCCAACTATGGGAAGGCTTCCCTCTGCTCTCCTTCTCTGGGCCTTTCATCCTCCTTAACAGCGCAGGGGCTGTCTGACCAGAGTTGGGACAAATCTACAGTGTCCTGGAAAGCCTCATCAACACACCTCTCTGCCTCCCTTAGCTCCTCCAGTTCTGCCACCCTGGTCTCCAAAGCCTGCACGTGATCTCTGAGGGCCAGGAGCTCCTTGCACCGAATGCACACATACGCCACCAGCCCACAGGGCAGGTAATCATACATGCTACTCTGAGTGCAATAAACTGGATAGCCCCCACTCTGCTGCTGGGCTTCTGCCTGCATTTTCTCCTACCGTTACCTAGGTTAATGATAGGGTTTTTGTTTAAATCAGTAAGTTTTGATTATAGTTTAGTTTAAAGGTTTTAAAGAATGGCAAGTGTACCTCGCCCCCTTTCCAAACTCCCTCTCGAAACTCCCTGTTAGCGGTCCCTGTTCGCAAAAAAGTAAAGACTTGAAGTAATTCCAGGCCTCCTCCACCTTTAGATCCACAAGTTCTTCAGTCCAATCCACTTCCCTAACTAATTTCCTTAATTTTTTAAAGTTAGCCCTTTTGAAATCAAAAATCCTAGTCACAGATCTATTTTTGTTTATCCTTCCATTTAGTTTGAACTGAATTAGCTCATGATCGCTCGAACCAGGGTTGTCCCCTACAACCATTTCTTCTATGAGGTCCTCACTACTCACCAAAACCAAATTTAAAATGGCATCCCCTCTTGTTGGTTCAGCAACTCCTTGGTGAAGGAATCCATCAGCTATCGCATCCAGGAAAATCTGAGCCCTATTATTATTACTAGCACTTGTCCTCCAGTCTATATCTGGGAAGTTAAAGTCTCCCATGATCACACAATTCCCATTAGTATTTACTTCATTAGAAACATTAAAGCGGGCTCAATCCATATCCAAATGAGATCCCGGCGGTCTCTAGCACACCCCAAGCACTATCCCAGGGGAAACTCTAGTAGATTTCTTCCCCAATGTAATTTTTGCCCAGAGAAGAGTCTGTCTTATTCATATCTTATCCTTATCAGAATAACTTTGAGAGCTATTAGGCTGTGGAATAGTCTCTCCCAGGGAAGGGATGGGAGCCCCATTGCTTAAGTAATTTAAAATTTGTTTGGGCAAAATGCTGAAGAATATATAACCCAGGTGACAAATCTCTGTCCTTGTCTCAGTGGGTCCCACACTTCCTGGCAGATTTCGCTAGCCTCAGAGGCTCACTGTGACCCTCCACGTAGCCCTTCTCTCTCTAGAGGCAAGGGTCACAGCCTACTGAGCCATTTTCATCTAAGCCAGCAAGTCTCTGTTGTCTCCCAGTCTCAGTGACTAATTGGGGAGGGGAGCGGGGGAGCTCGGGCCCATGCTCTACTCTGGACTTCAGCCCAGGGACCCTAATAGTAGCAGCTATGGTAGCTGACTTTTTGGAAATAGGACATGTAAAATTCCCTAGGCCACTTCCCCACAGCAGCCCCCAATTCCTCAATATCTACTTCACCCTTACCTCAGGACCTCCTTCTTTGTGCCTGATATGGTTTGTACTGCTTAGTTCCTCCAAGAGCACAGCTTCCTCCTACAACTCCTGACATGTGTGCCCACCTGACTAACTGGGAGGCTTTTAACTAGTTTCAGCCAGCCCCTGATTGGCTTCAGGTGTCCCAATCAACCTAGCTGTCTTCCCTGCCTTCTGGAAAGATCATAATTGGCCCCAGATGCCTTAATTGACCTCGCCACTGACTCACTGTGTAACCTTGGAAAAGTCCTTGAACCTCTCTGGCTGTGTCTACACTAGACTTGTCTGCCAAACACTTGCCATCAGTGCTACCAGTCCTTTGGGACAGGCAGTGGTAACATGATAGCAGTGGAAAAGAAGGTTTTGGGCTTCAGGTTTGCCATCTGTAATACACCTGGTGATGACAGTAAATCTTTATTGGGTATGAGAGACCCTTGCTCTGTGCCTTGGGAGAAGATGGAGAATAGGACTCCTGAGGGAACAAAGGACCATGAAAAGTGATACGGAGTCTGTCTACATTATTGAAAAGGATCTGTGTTTCTATCTCCCCATCCACACCCATCTGTGCTCATATGTCTGTCTGTCTGTCTAAGCTCCAATCCACAAAATGAGACTGATTCAGCAAGGAGCCTGCACTTCCTGTTCCTCTCAGGTCTATTCTCGGTTCTGGCAAGTCCCCTTGGCATCTCTGGAGTCAGCTCCACACCTGGCAGCTGTTCCTCTGCAACATCATCACTCATCCTGTTTCATCTTGTTCCTTTTGTCCTGAAACGACCGGTTGCTTTTTGTCCATGCAGCACATGGGTGGCTGCCATCTCAGGCTGGGGGAAGCCCCAACAAGCCATCAGCTCAGCCAGCCCCATCACAGGAGATTCATTGCGGTATCTGTTAGCTAACAACAAACATCCCCTTACTCCCTAACTGATGGAATGTGTCCAGAGTGCCTGGAAGTGAACTGGAAAGTTTAGTTAATAAAGGCATGTTCCCCTCCCTGGGATTAATTAATCATGAGTTAGTCATAAGGTAATTCATCAGCACAAATGAGAATGTGATGAAATGTAATTACGGCCAGAGCATTTGGCAAAGTAAAAGCTTTTATCCAACTGATCCTTCTTGCCAGAGCGATTGGCTGGGATGCCGCAGATGGATGGGCTAGCCTGTTACCTGCCAGCAGGACTCGCATCCCGCAGCAGCGCCAGCCCCATCTGAAAATCAGTGCCCAGTGCATTAGCACCATGTCCAGCCAGCGAGTGCAGGCTGGATGCAGGTGCAGAACCTGCCCTGCTGCCGGTGGCAAGCGCCTGCCTCCTGTATGTGGGGCACCATGCTGATCATGCAAGCTCAGAATTGGGCCCTGAAAGCTGAAGTGGCAGCTGGTGGGTGGAATTCACCCCTGTGCTGAGGGCTCTGCACCACCTGGGACTTCATGGTGCCTCGGGCTGGGGCTGGCTCTGGCTCTCTGCATGGGGCTGAAATTCACCCTCTGGCAGTGACTCCAGGAGGGAAAAAAAGTGATTTATTAGGAATTCACATTACTGTAGCACCCAGGAGCCCCAGTCCTGAGCCAGGAACCCCTTGTGCCAGGTGCTATACAAACAGACAGTCCCTGACCCAAAGAGCTTGCAGTCTAATTGCACGGTGCAGAGGAGCTGTCCCCAGATGGGCTCCTTAGTAACCAAAGCAGAGAGGAATAGGAATTCAGAGGCACTGGGAGAGGAGGAAAGAGTGACAGTGGCTAAGACTGCTCAAGGCACCCAGAGCTGCAGAGGAGGCGGCTCTCGCTCCAGGAGTGGTGAGAGGCTGGGATGGGATGATATCCACCAGCTCATTTCTCTAGGCCATCAAATAGTCACAGCTTTTTATTGTGACCAACCCATGGCAGCTTCAAACCAGCATCCTGTCTCCTGTCACCAAAGTCAGCTCTTCCCTTCCCCTGTGGTCCCTAGGATTGTCTCGGAGACTAACCCTGTTCAGATGCCAGGTGGCATGCTAAGGCTCACCCTTCAGATGCTGGAAATGGTCCCGCAGGCCTTTAGCACCCACAGATTCCCCAGGAACACTCCTACATAGGGCTCTGCAATGCAGTGTCTGCTCACACCGGTGGTGTAAGGGTTACTGTGGCCATGAGAGACCAGTGAACACACTTGGTTGCACCTGGAGGGGGCCAGGCCTGATTAAAGATGAGGTCCAACTAGGGAGAGCTGGGTAACTTCTGTAAAGGGAGGAGGCCCAGATTAGAGGGGGCTGCAGGGGAGAGGGACAAATGCTGCAGTCCCTCTCTGAGCATAGGGAGTGGGACCCAGAGCTACAGAGAAGCAGCCGGGGTGCAGCGTGCTCCAGTGGAGAGCCCTGACAGAGCACCAGGGAAGAAACCAGGGAGGTGTTTGACTGAAGAGGGCACCTGGAGATGGGCCGTGATGGGAGAGGGCAGCAGGGGTGAAGGAGACTCCTGATTTGGGTCAGAGAGAGGCCAACCCACAAACAGCGGCCTTGGAGGTGGACAGGAGTGGGGGAGCAGAGACAAGACTCCAGGGAGGCAGCGTTCTGCAGAGGACCGGAGAGCTGGGCAGGACCCACATTGATTACGTTTAAGCCCAAGGGAGAGGGCAGAAGTAGCTTCCATTGTGGTTTGTGGTTTTGTTGAGAGCCCCAGGGAGGAGCTGCAGGGTCCTGATCTGACGGCAGAGGAGCCCCGGAGGGCGGGAAACGTTGTCTTAATGACCCGCAGCATGAGGGACCCTGTCCGCGTGGGCTGTTGATGCCTGGGAGTGACCTGGTCAGAGACTGAGTCATGGAAGTGGACAACCACAGGGCCAGAGCAACCGCTGGTAGAGAAGAGCCTGCTACACCCTGCCCAGCCATGGGTCAACTCTCCTGCAGGCTCCCAGGCAGGGGAGGATGCAGGGCCGGCTTTAGGGAAAATGGCACCCTGGGTGAATTTTTGGTGCCCTGGCCCCTGCTGCCTCCCCCTCAATCCCCCCTGGCCCCTGCTGCCTCCCAGGCCTGCCCTCCCCAATTGCCACAGTCCCCACTACCTCCCCCCATTGCTTCAGCCCCTGCTGCCCCCCCAGGCTCTCCACCCTTCCCCTCTGGCCCCCACTGCCTCCCAGAGCCCTGCTGCCTCCCTCCCCCTTCACAACAGTTTCCTGAGCTCCCTTCCACAGCCTCGCACTCAAGCCCACCCCACTCCTCCACTCCTTGCCTCTGGATCCTGGTGCCCTCCCCCCCCCGGCAACCACAGCACCCTGGGTGGACACCCACCCATAAGGTTGGCCCTGGGGAGATGGAAGTGTGCGCAGTGTGAAGCCTTGCTCATTAGAGACACGCAGGTTGGCTGGGTGTCAGAGTAGCTGTGTGTTAGTCTGTATTGGCAAAAAGAAAAGGAAGTACTCCTTCACAGTTTGGATGCTGGCTGAAGCCCCCAGGAGGCAGGTGCGAGGAAGAGGGCCTTTCCCTCTGGGCTCCTCCAGTCTATTAGCTAGAGGCCCCCTTTCAGTCCATCCCTGGGGGGCCTGGATCAGTGTTCATGCCGCACTCCCTGTCAGTGCCCAGCCTGGGAATCGAATGATCCGCCCAGTGGACCAAATTCAGCGATGAATCCCGGTCAGGCGCCACCTGAGGCATGCGGTGCACACACTAAGAAGTCCGCCTGCCAGAGCTGTAGCAAAAGACTAAAGTGATGAGTGAGAGGAGAGCCCCGGCTGCTGGGTTGAACACCCGGGAGCCCCGCTGTGTCTGCACGGCCTGGCTAAGCCACCCGTTGTACCAGGTGCTTTGGGAGAATCCTTCAGTCACTGCCTCCCTGGCTCACCTGTCGTTCCAAAGGCAGGGTCCTGCTAAGCACCCCTGTGAGCAGACACGGCCTCAGTGCCGTGTGTGTGTTTGGCCATGTGCAGTTGCCCCGAAGACACAAGATGAAAGTGGCTGTGAAAGTGCGTGTGTGGGAGGAAGCACATGCATTTGGGTGAAGGAGCTGGTGTGTGTGTGTGAGCATGTGTGTGTGTGTAAAAGGGGTGTGCGTCAGGGCACGTGTGTGTGTAAGCATACACACATCTGTAAAGGGGTGTGTGTGAGAGAGCACACATGTACTTGTGTAAAAGGGGTGGTGCGTATTGGGGTGTGTATGTGTAGGAACATACATCTGAAGAGGCATGTGTGTGAGAGTGTGCTTGCGTATGTGTGTAAAAGGAGTTGTGTGTGTCTGTGTGTGTAAGCATACATACAACTGGGAAGGGAGTGTGTGTGTAAGAGAGCGCATGTGTACATGTGTAAAAGGGTGATGTTGGGGGGGGTGGGCAGCATGCGTACATGTGTAAAGGGGAGTGCTGGGAGCTTGCATAGGTGTGTAAAAGGGGTGTGTGTGTTGGGATGTGTGTGTGGAGCATGTGTAAAGGGTGTATGTTGGGGGTGTTTGGGGAGCATGTTTATGTGTGTAAAAGGGGTGTGTGTGTGTGTTGGGGTGTGTGTGAGGAGCATGTGTATGTGTGTAAAAGGGAGAGGTGTTGTGGAGTGTATGGGGAGCATGCATACATGGTATGTGTGTTGGGGTGTGTATGGGAAGCATGCGTATATGTGTAAAAGGGGGGGTGTTGGGGTGGTGTGGGGGAAAGGGGGAGCATGCATACATGTGTGAGGGGGAGTGTGAGTGTTTGGAGAGTGTGAGCCTGGAGATGCCAACGTGGGGAAGGGGTGTGAGTGTGCATTCCTGAGAACGTAGGCCCAGGCTGTGCCCCAGAGCAGGGAAACCCAGGCTTCCCCTTCCCCACTTGAGTGTCCCAGCTCTCCCTTGCAGAAGGACACTCCCTGGAAGCCTCCCTGTCAATCCCAGGGGAATCTTACCTGCTGATACAAACTGCGTCCCCAGGGGGCAGGGAGGGGTGGACAGGCTGGGACGCGCCTGCCAGTTTTGAAGGGCACAGAACCTGTTTCTTGATTTCAATCAGGGATGGTTTATTGCTCGTTAGGGTTGCAGCCTCACCCAACTTTAAAGACACCTCTGGGCTGTGTCCCATTAGGAGCGTCAGCCTGTGTCCTGGTCACATGGCTGGGAATTCATCACAGTGAATGCTTGAAATATAGCGTGGTGTTAAGAACCGTGATAGATAGAGATGTGTGTGTGTGGGGATAGATGGCTCGAGTGATCTGAGACCAGAATAGGAAAAGAACAAGTTAAAGAATATTTAGGTAAGTTAGAAGTATTCAAGTTGTCCAAGCCAGATGAAATTCACCCTCTACAGTACTTAAGACACTAGCCAAAGCAATCTCTGAACCGGTAGTGATTATCTTTGAGAATTCATGGAGGACAGGTGAGGTCCCAGAGGACTGGAGAAGGGCAAACATAGCACTTATCCTCAAAAAGGGGGGGAAAGGGGGACCTGCACAGCTATAGACCCGTCAGCCTAACTTTGATACCCAGAAAGATACTGGAACAAATTATTAAACAATCAGTTCGTACAAACCTGGAGGATAGCAAGATGATAAGGAATGGCCAACATGGATTTGTCAAGAACAAACCATGTCAAACCAATCCAATCTCCTTCTTTGACAGGGTCACTGAACTAGTGGATAGGGGGAAGCAGCAGACATGATATAACTTGACTTTAATAAAGCTTTTCACACTGTCCCACATGACATTCTCATAAGCAAACTAGGGAAATAGGATCTAGATGAAACTACTATAAGATGAGGAGTCTGGTGGCACCTCAAAGACTAACAGATTGATTTGGGCATAAGCTTTCGTGGGTAAAAAACCTATTTCTTCAGATGCATGGAATGAAAATTAGAGATATAGGCATAAATATATTTTGGCACATGAAGAGAAGGGAGTAACCTTACAAGTAGGGAACCAATGTTGAAGGCCAGTGTAGGCAGGGTGGATGTGGTCCACTACCAATAATTGATAAGGAGGTGTCAATACCAAGAGAGGGAAAATTGCTTTTGTAGTAAGACAGCCACTCCCAGTCCCTATTCAAGCCCAAATTGATGGAGTTAAATTTGCAAATGAATTGTAGTTCTGCAGTTTCTGTTTGAAGTCTGTTTCTGAAGTTTTTTTGTTGAAGAATGGCTACTTTTAAATCTGTTATCGAGTGTCCAGGGAGATTGAAGTGTTCTCCGACTGGCTTTTGTATGTTACCATTCCTGATGTCTGATTTGTGTCCATTTATCCTTTTACGCAGAGACTATCCAGTTTGGCCAATGTACATGGCAGAGGGGCATTGCTGGCACATGATGATACTAAACTGGGAGGAGTGGTAGATACGCTGGAGGGCAGGGCTAGGATACAGAGGGACCTAGACAAATTGGAGGATTGGGCCAAAAGAAATCTGATGAGGTTCAATAAGGATAAGTGCAGGGTCCTGCACTTAGGACGGAAGAACCCAATGCACAGCTACAGACTAGGGACCGAATGGCTAGGCAGCAGTTCTGCGGAAAAGGACCTAGGGGTGACAGTGGACGAGAAGCTGGATATGAGTCAGCAGTGTGCCCTTGTTGCCAAGAAGGCCAATGGCATTTTGGGATGTATAAGTAGGGGCATAGCGAGCAGATCGAGGGACGTTATCGTCCCCCTCTATTCGACATTGGTGAGGCCTCATCTGGAGTACTGTGTCCAGTTTTGGGCCCCACACTACAAGAAGGATGTAGATAAATTGGAAAGAGTCCAGCGAAGGGCAACAAAAATGATTAGGGGTCTGGAACACATGACTTATGAGGAGAGGCTGAGGGAACTGGGATTGTTTAGTTTGCAGAAGAGAAGAATGAGGGGGGATTTGATAGCTGCTTTCAACTATCTGAGAGGTGGTTCCAGAGAGGATGGTTCTAGACTATTCTCAGTTGTAGAAGAGGACAGGACAAGGAGTAATGGTCTCAAGTTGCAGTGGGGGAGGTTTAGGTTGGATATTAGGAAAAACTTTTTCACTAGGAGGGTGGTGAAACACTGGAACGCGTTACCTAGGGAGGTGGTAGAATCTCCTTCCTTAGAAGTTTTTAAGGTCAGGCTTGAGAAAGCCCTGGCTGGGATGATTTAATTGGGGATTGGTCCTGCTTTGAGCAGGGGGTTGGACTAGATGACCTCCAGAGGTCCTTTCCAACCCTGATATTCTATGATTCTGTGATTCTATGATGGCATATATCACATTAGTAGATGTGCAGGTGAATGAGTCCCTGACGGTGTGGCTGGTGTGGTTGGGTCCTCTGATGGTGTCGGTAGAGTAGATATGGGGACAGAATAGGCAACAAGGTTTGCTACAGGGATTGATTCCTGGCTTAATGTTTCTGTGGTGTGGTGTGTAGTTGCTGGTGAGTATTTGCTTCAGGTTGGGGGCTGTCTGTAAGCGAGGACTGGCCTGCCTCCCCAGGCTTGTGAGAGTAAGGGATTGTTTTCCAGGATAGGTTGTAGATCCTTGATGACGCGCTGGAGAGGTTTTAGCTTGGGGCTGTACACGATGGCCAGTGGTGTTCTGTTATTTTCCTTGTTGGGCCTGTCCTGTAGTAAGCGACTTCTGGGTACCCATCTCGCTCAGGAATGGGTAACATACAAAAGCCAGTAGGTGAACACTTCAATTTTCCTGGACACTCAATAACAAATTTAAAAGTAGCTATTCTGCAACAAAAAACCTTCAAAAACAGACTTCAAAGAGAAACTGCAGAACTACAATTCATTTGCAAACTTAACAGCATCAATTTGGGCTTGAATAGGGACTGGGAGTGGCTGGATCACTACAAAAACATTTTCCCTCTCTTGGTATTGACATCTCCTCATCAGTTATTGGGAGTGGACCACATCCATCCTGACTACATTGGCCTTCAACATTGGTTCTCCGCTTGTAAGGTTACTTCCTTCTCTTCATGTGCCAATATATATTTATGCCTGTACCTGTAATTTTCACTCCATGCATCTGAAGAAGTGGGTTTTTTACCCGTGAAAGCTTATGCCCAAATCAATCTGTTAGTCTTTGAGGTGCCACCAGACTCCTCATTGTTTTTGTGGATACAGACTAACACGGCTACCCCCTCTGAGTCTTATTGTAAGATGGAGGCACAACTGGTGGAGAGATCGGACTCAAAAAGTAGTTAGCAATGGTCCGCTGTCACACTGGAAGAACAGGCCTGGTGGGTCCCACAGGGTCAGTCCTGGATATGGTATTAGTCAATATTTCCATTAATGACTTGCAGTGTTGTATGTAAGACACAGGAGGTAAGTGTCCTGATCTACTTGGCAGTGGTCAGGCCTCAGCTGCAGTACTGTGTCCAGTTCTGGGCGCTGCACTTAAAGAAAGAGGTGAATAAACTGAAGAGAGTCCAGAGGAGGGCAACAAAAATTATAAGAAGGTATATCATGTTTTCCATTGAGGAAAGGTTGAATGAATTGGGCATGTTCCACTGAGAGAAGAGAAAGCTGAGGGGGCCAATATAACAGTCTTCAAATATGGTAAGGGCTGTTACAAAGAGGACAGTGATCAATTGTTCTCCATGTCCACTGAAGATAGGAGAATAATTAATTGGCTTAATCTGCAGCAAAGAAGATTTAGGTCAGATATTTGGAAAACTTTCCAACTATAGGGATAGTTAAGCTCTGGAACAGGTTACCTAGGGAAGCTGTGGAATCTAGATTGTCGGGCTCAACGGGTAGTGATCAATGGCTCCATGTCTAGTTGGCAGCCGGTATCAAGTGGAGTGCCCCAAGGATCGGTCCTGGGGCCGGTTTTGTTCAATATCTTCATAAATGATCTGGAGGATGGTGTGGATTGCACTCTCAGCAAATTTGCGGATGATACTAAACTGGGAGGAGTGGTAGATACGCTGGAGGGGAGGGATAGGATACAGAAGGACCTAGACAAATTGGAGGATTGGGCCAAAAGAAATCTGATGAGGTTCAATAAGGATAAGTGCAGGGTCCTGCACTTAGGATGGAAGAATCCAATGCACCGCTACAGACTAGGGACCGAATGGCTAGGCAGCAGTTCTGCAGAAAAGGACCTAGGGGTGACAGTGGACGAGAAGCTGGATATGAGCCAGCAGTGTGCCCTTGTTGGCAAGAAGGCCAATGGCATTTTGGAATGTATAAGTAGGGGCATAGCGAGCAGATCGAGGGACGTGATCGTTCCCCTCTATTCGACATTGGTGAGGCCTCATCTGGAGTACTGTGTCCAGTTTTGGGCCCCACACTACAAGAAAGATGTGGATAAATTGGAGAGAGTCCAGCGAAGGGCAACAAAAATGATTAGGGGTCTGGAACACATGAGTTATGAGGAGAGGCTGAGGGAGCTGGGATTGTTTAGCCTGCAGAAGAGAAGAATGAGGGGGGATTTGATAGCTGCTTTCAACTACCTGAAAGGGGGTTCCAAAGAGGATGGCTCTAGACTGTTCTCAATGGTAGCAGATGACAGAACGAGGAATAATGGTCTCAAGTTGCAGTGGGGGAGGTTTAGATTGGATATTAGGAAAAACTTTTTCACTAAGAGGGTGGTGAAACACTGGAATGCGTTACCTAGGGAGGTGGTAGAATCTCCTTCCTTAGAGGTTTTTAAGGTCAGGCTTGACAAAGCCCTGGCTGGGATGATTTAACTGGGAATTGGTCCTGCTTCGAGCAGGGGGTTGGACTAGATGACCTTCTGGGGTCCCTTCTAACCCTGATATTCTATGATTCTATGATTCTATGATCTCCATCACTGGAGGTTTTTAAGAGAAGATTAAACAAACTCCTGTCAGGGATGGCCTGGGTTTACTTGGTCCTGCCTCCGTGCAGGGGGCTGGACTTGCTGACCTCTTGAGGTCCCTTCCAGCCCCAGATTTCTGTGATTCAATAGATTGATATAGATGGAGGTTCAGCTTGGGCAGCCCAGTAAGCTGCTGCTCTCAGGGATCCACTGAATTGTGTCCAAGTGTGAGTTCAAGCTTTTCTCACAGAATATAAAAAAGGCAGCCTCCATTTGTACATCAGCAGTCATTCTCTTAACCTCTCCTCTGCAAGGATATGAGTGTGGGCTGGTGCCTGCCTCTATTTCCAGGCCATCCATTTCCCATCTGTTCCTTCTTACACGTCTCATGGCTGTTAGCTGTGAAGTAGCCTCTGCAGAGGTGGCTGACTATTCCATTCAGTGGATCATCCAGCAGGGGGTGCTCTGGAAGAGGCAGCTCTTCAGGCCAATCTCTGATGTCGGCTTTGTGGGCTCTGAGGTCAATGATAGTTGCCAAGGCTCAGTCTGAGAGAATCAGGAGAATCAGTTTTAAAAGAGATGTTGAAAAATTGAAGAGGGTGCAGAAAACAGGCACAAAAATTGAGGGATGGAAAAAATACAGTGAGAGACTTAAAGAACTTAATCTACATAGCTGATCAAAAAGAAGACTGAGAGATCACTTGATTACTGTATAAAGTACCTTAATAGGATATCAGGAGAAGAGGTTTTGGAACAAATTGATAAATTAAACAGTAATAAGTCACCAGATGGTATTCATCCAAGAGTTCTGAAGGAACTGAAGGACTATAAAATTGCAGAACTACTAACTGTGGTATGTACCAGAGGGGTAGCCATGTTAGTCTGGATCTGTAAAAGCGGCAAAGAGTCCTGTGGCACTGTAACGAGGCTGGTTCTGGAGGGACCCAACGGAGAGTGCCAATCAGAACAAATTGCTTCAAGCAGGGCAGTCACAGCCCAAGGCTGGGGTTTCTCCATCTCTAAGGCAAACCAAACCGGCCAGACAGAGAAGACTTCAGTTTTATCCCACTGGCTAACCACAAGTCACACAAGCAATTCCCTTAGACACTCCACTTTCCCAGTATCACCATGAGTGCCACTCGTTATGGGGACAAATAGTTAAGAAAACCAATACCCCAGTAAAAGAAAAAAGGTTCTCTCCATCCCAAAGGGCCCAGATCCAGACCCAGGGCAATATACAAATCAGATTTTACCCACCAATCACGCTATTGCCAATCCTTTAGAATCTAAAATCTAAAGGTTTATTCATAAAAGGAAAAAGATAGAGATGAGAGCTAGGATTGGTTAATGGAATCAATGACATACAGTGATGACCAAGTTCTTGGTTCAGGCTTGCAGCAGTGATAGAATAAACTGCAGGTTCAAATCAAGTCTCTGGAGAACATCCCCAGCTGGGATGGGTCTTTCAGTCCTTGGTTCAAAGCTTCAGTGTAGCAAAGTCCCTCCAGAGGCAGGAAGCAGGATTGAAGACCAGATGGAGGAGCTGCAGCAGCTTTTTATATTCTCTTGCCACATGGTCTCTTTCTTTCTTTGTCCCAAAGACACGCTGTCCATCCCATGGCCTGGAAACACCTCAGAGTTCTGTCCCTAGGCAGGTCCCTGCACACCTTGCTGAGTCACAAGGCGTGTCTGCCTTCTCTCAATGGGTCACTTGTATCGCTGATGGTCCTTAATGGGCCATCAAGCAGGCTAAGCAGAGCTGACACCAACTTATTTGGGGCGTCACCCCGAAGCATAGCACAGGTTTGAACTACAGACAGTATAGAGCCAATATTCATAACTTCAACTACAAAAATGATACACACAGATAGACAGCATAATCATAACCAGAAAACCATTACCTTGTCTTAGACACCTCATTTGGCCCACTTTATCTAAGATTTGGTGCCACTACAGAACCTTGGTTGCAACAATGATCTATACGGTCCCAGCTTATGTCAATAACGTCACAGGCACCTTATAGACTAACAGACGTATTGGAGCATGAGCTTTCGTGGGTGAATACTCACTTCATTGGATGCATGTAGTGGAAATTTCCAGAGGCAGGTATAAATATGCAAGCAAGAATCAGGCTAGGGATAACGAGGTTAGTTCAATCAGGGAGGATGAGGCCCTCTTCTAGCAGCTGAGGTGTGAACACCAAGGGAGGGGAAACGGCTTTTGTCATTGGCGACCCAGTCACGGTCTGTGTTTAACCCTGAGCTGATGGGGTCAAATTTGCAAATGAACTGAAGCTCAGCAGTTTCTCTTTGAAGTCTGGTCCTGAAGTTTTTTTGCTGCAGGATGGCTGCCTTTACATCTGCTATTGTGTGTCCAGGGAGGTTGCAGTGTTCTCCTACAGGTTTTTGTATATTGCCATTCCTAATATCTGATTTGTGTCCATTTATCCTTTTACGTAGGGACTGTCCTGTTTGGCCGATGCACATAGCAGAGGGGCATTGCTGGCACATGATGGCGTAGATTACATTGGTGGACGTGCAGGTGAATGAACCGGTGATGGTGTGGCCGATCTGTTAGGTCCTGTGATGGTGTCCCTGGTGTAGATATGTGGGCAGAGCTGGCATCGAGGTTTGTTGCATGGATTGGTTCCTGAGTTAGAGTTACTATGGTGTGGTGTGTAGTTGCTGGTGAGAATATGCTTCAGGTTGGTGGGTTGTCTGTGGGCAAGGACTGACCTGCCTCCCAAGGCCTGTGAAAGTGAGGGATCGTTGTCCAGGATGGGTTGTAGATCACTGATGATGCGCTGGAGAGATTTTAGCTGAGGACTGTATGTGATGGCCAGTGGAGTTCTGTTGGTTTGTTTCTTGGGCTTGTCTTGCAGCAGGAGGCTTCTGGGTACACCTCTGGCTCTGTTGATCTGTTTCCTTATTTCCTCGTGTGGGTATCATAGTTCTGAGAATGCTTGGTGAAGATCTTGTAGGTGTTGGTCTCTGTCTGAGGGGTTGGAGCAAATGCGGTTGTACCTCAGTGCTTGGCTGTAGACAATGGATCATGTGGTGTGTCCGGGATGGAAGCTGGAGGCATGAAGGTAGGCATAGCAGTCGGTGGGTTTTCGGTATAGGGTGATGTTAACGTGACCGTCACTTATTTGCACAGTGGTGCAAATAAGTGCATCCTGGCTGGGATGATTCCTGGCTGGGATGATTTAGTTGGGGATTGGTTCTGCTTTGAGCAGGGGGTTGGACTAGATGACCTCCTGAGGTCCCTTCCAACCCTGATATTCTATTATTCTATGATTCTATGGTGTCTAGGAAGTGGACCTCCTGTGTAGATTGGTCCAGGCTGAGGTTGATGGTGGGGTGGAAGCTGTTGAAATCGTGGTGGAATTCTTCCAGGGTTTCCTTCCCATGGATCCAGATGATGAAGATATCATCAATGTAGCATAGGTAGAGAAGGTGCGTGAGTGGACGAGAGCTGAGGAAGTGTTGTTCCAGGTCAGCCATAAAAATGTTGGCATATTGTGGGGCCATGCAGGTGCCCATGGCAGTGCCACTGGTCTGGAGGTATATATTGTCACCAAATTTGAAATAATTGTCCGTGAGGATAAAGTCACAAAGCTCAACAACCAGTTGTGCTGTGGCATCATCAGGGATACTGTTTCTGACAGCTTGTATTCCATCTGTGTGTGGGATGTTTGTGTAGAGACCCGCTACATCCATGGTGGCTAGGATGATGTTTTCTGGAAGATCACCGATGCATTGTAGTTTTCTCAGGAAATCAGTGGTGTCATGGAGATAGCTTGGAGTGCTGGTGGCATGGGGTCTGAGTAGAGAGTCCACATATCCACCAATCCATGCAACAAACCTCAATGCCAACTCTGCCCACATATCAAGAATCTACAACCTGTCCTGAAGGACGACCCATCTCTCTCACAGATCTTGGGAGACAGGCCAGTCCTTGCTCACAGACAGCCCCCCAACCTGAAGCAAATACTCACCAGCAACCACACACCATGCAACAGCACCACTAACCCAGGAACCTATCCTTGCAACAAAGCCCGTTGCCAACGGTGTCCACATATCTGTTCAGGGGACACCATCATAGGGCCTAATCACATCAGCCACACTATCTGAGGCTTGTTCACCTGCACGTCTACCAATGTGATATATGCCATCATCCGCCAGCAATGCCCCCTTGCCATGTACATTTGCCAAACCAGACAGTCTCTACATAAAAGAATAAATGGACATAAATCAGACGTCAAGAATTATAACTTTCAAAAAACAATCAGAGAACACTTCAATCTCTTTGGTCACTCGCTTTCAGACCTAAAAGTTGCAATATTACAACAAAAAAACTTCAAAAACAGACTCCAACGAGAGACTGCTGAATTGGAATTAGTTTGCAAACTGGACACCATTAAATTAGGCTTGAATAAAGACTGGGAGTGGATGTGTCATTACACAAAGTAAAACTATTCCTCCATGTTTATTTTTTGCCCCTACTGTTCCTCACACGTTCTTGTCAACTGCTGGAAATGACCCATCTTGATTATCACTACAAAAGGTTTTTTTTCTCTCCTGCTGGTAATAGCTCTCCTTACCTGATCACTCTCGTTACAGTGTGTATGGTAACACCCATTGTTTCATGTTCTCTGTGTATATAAAATCTCCCTACTGTATTTTCCACTGCATGCATCCGATGAAGTGGGCTGTAGCCCACGAAAGCTTATGCTCAAATAAATTTGTTAGTCTCTAAGGTGCCACAAGTCCTCCTTTTCTTTTTGCGGATTCAGACTAACAAGGCTGCTACTCTGAAACATATCTATACCAGTGACACCATCACAGGACCTAACCAGATCGGCCACACCATCACCGGTTCATTCACCTGCATGTCCACCAATGTAATCTATGCCATCATGTGCCAGCAATGCCCCTCTGCTATGTACATCGGCCAAACTGGACAGTCCCTACATAAAAGGATAAATGGACACAAATCAGATATTAGGAATGGCAATATACAAAAACCTGTAGGAGAACACTGCAACCTCCCTGGACACACAATAGCAGATGTAAAGGCAGCCATCCTGCAGCAAAAAAACTTCAGGACCAGACTTCAAAGAGAAACTGCTGAGCTTCAGTTCATTTGCAAATTTGACCCCATCAGCTCAGGATTAAACACAGACTGTGACTGGGTCGCCAACGACAAAAGCCGTTTCCCCTCCCTTGGTGTTCACACCTCAGCTGCTAGAAGAGGGCCTCATCCTCCCTGATTGAACTAACTTCGTTATCCCTAGCCTGATTCTTGCTTGCATATTTATACCTGCCTCTGGAAATTTCCACTACATGCATCCGATGAAGTGGGTATTCACCCACAAAAGCTTATGCTCCAATACGTCTGTTAGTCTATAAGGTGCCAAAGGACTCTTTGCCGCTTTAACTGTAGTATGTAACCTATCACTTAAATCAGCCTCTGTACCAGATGACTGGAGGGTAGCTATGTAATGCCAGTTTTTCAAAAAGACTTCAGAGGGGATCCTGGTGATTACAGGTGGGTAAGTCTAACTTCAGTGCCAGGCAAATTAATTGAAACTATAGTAAAGAACAGAATTATCAGACACTGTCAAGGTTCCTTCCCCACTCTGAACTCTAGGGTACAGATGTGGGGATCTTCATGAAAGACCCCCTAAGCTTATTCTTACCAGCTTAGGTTAAAAACTTCTCCAAGGTACAAACTTTGCCTTGTCCTTGAACCGTATGCTGCCACCATCAAGTGTTTTACACAAAGACCAGGGAAAGAGCCCACTTGGAGACCTCTTCCCCTAAAATATCCCCCCAAGCCCTACACCCCCTTTCCTGGGGAAGGCTTGATAAGAATCCTCACCAATTTGTACAGGTGAACACAGACCCAAACCCTTGGATCTTAAGAACAATGAAAAATCAATCAGATTCTTAAAAGAAGAATTTTAATTAAAGCAAAGGTAAAAGAATCACCTCTGTAAAATCAGGATGGTAAATACCTTACAGGATTATCAGATTTAAAACATAGAGAATCCCTCTAGGCAAAACCTTAAATTACAAAAAGACACAAAAACAAGAATATACTTTCCATTTAGCACAGCTTATTTTACCAGCCATTAAACAAAAGGAAATCTAATGCATTTCTAGCTAGATTACTTACTAACTAACAGTTGTAAGGCTGCATTCCTGATCTATTCCCGGAAAAAGCATCACACAGACAGACAGAACCCTTTGTTCCTCCCCCCCACCCCTCTAGATTTGAAAGTATCTTGTCCCCTCAATGGTCATTTTGGGTCAGGTGCCAGCGAGGTTATCTTAGCTTCTTAACCCTTTACAGGTGAAAAGGTTTTGCCTCTGGCCAGGAGGGATTTTATAGCACTGTATACAGAAAGGTGGTTACCCTTCCCTTTATATTTATGACAGACACCTATATGAACATAATATGTTGGGAAAGAGTACATGACTCATATCATCAGTTTCTCCTCCTAACAGACACTGTCTTGCAAGGCTCCATTATTGGCTAACCGCTCAGGTCAAAGGGCAACATTATTATTGTGTAACAATCTCATGCTCATTTGGAACTGACTCATGATTGCTGACAGCTTGGGGTTGACCATACTGTGTATGATTAGCTCAAGGTCACACATCAAGTCATTGTCCAAGCTAGGAATATGAGGCAGGATCTGGCTCCTTGGGTAAGTTTTGAAAAGTGATTTAGGAAACTACGTTTCATGTTCATAAATGACATAGGCACTCAACAGCCTAATTATCATTGAACATCAGTGAGTCCACATCTACACTACAAACTTTGGTCAACACAAGTTACATCAGCATACAGCCACCAAAGTTGTATATAACTTGGGTGCAGGCACATGTTGCTGCTTGCACGGCTGCTGCGTGTGCTCACCAGGAGGGCTTGTGTTGATGTGAAGTGCCATGCACCATGGGTAAGTATCCCAGTGTGCCATACGCTGCCACCTGGAACAATGCCTTTTGGGACATTTTTTCAGTGGTACATGGATTAGTAATGATTCACCCAGGGATCTCTGGGAACTAGGGGTTAAGTTCCCAGCATACAGCTTTCTCCATCCACTAATGCCATCCATATCCCATAATTTTTGTGCCTCTTTTTAAAGAATCCCATAAACCCATGTGATTCTTTTCAGTGTCCACCATCTCTGACAGAGACATGGAGCCTGCAGAGTTCTGCATTAGTCTCATGAACATTGCAAATACAGGATGCACAATTCTCCTTGATTTTCAGACCCTCAAGAAGTACCACACCAACCAGGGATGTGAGGATTTTGTCAAGGACAGATTGCTGTGGGACACAGTGAAAAAACAATGTAAGGTTGTTGATGGCATTCCCAGAGCATCTGCAGATGATGGAACAGCACTTCTGGGCTTGTGAAATGAGCATTGATTTATGGGATTACATCGTAATATAAGTTTGGGGCAGGGTGACCAGATGTCCTGATTTTATAGGGACAGTCCCGATATTTGGGGCTTTTTCTTATATAGGGGCCTATTGTTCTGTCTCTTATTACTTGAAACCACTTAAAGCCTACTTTTTATACTTAATAAAATCACTTTTCTTTATTAATTAACCCAGAGTAAGTGATTAATACCTGGGGGAGCAAATGGCTGTGCATATCTCTCTATCAGTGTTATAGAGGGTGGACAATTTATGAGTTTATTCTGTATAAGCTTTATATAGAGTAAAATGGATTTATTTTGGGTTTGGATCCTATTGGGAGCTGGGTGTCTGGCTGCTGGAGACATATGACTTGCTGAGCTGTTTTCAGTTTAGTCTGCAGTGGGTGGGGACCAGACCTGGGTCTGTGTTGCAGCAGGCTAGCATGTCTGGCTCAACAAGGCAGGGTTCTGGAGTCCCGAGCTGGCAGGGAAAACAGGCTCAAAGGTAATTCCAGTATGTCAGGTGACAGTCCCAAGGGGGTCTCTGTGACTGAACCCGGCACAGGGGTGATGAGCAGCAGCTGCAGAACTTTCAGATGAAAAAGGCCACACTCTGGATCTGTGCTCCCTGCTCGCCCCAGCCCTCCAACTCAGGGAAAACAGAATGAGAGCTGCACTGACAGCAGAGAAGTATGTCGAGATTGCACTGTGGAGGCTTGCAACGCCTGGTTACTACTGATCAGTGGGAAATTATTTTGGAGTTGGAAAATCCACAGTGGGGGCCATTGTCGTGCAAGTGGGAAGGGCCATTAATCATCTCCTGCTATGCAGGACTGTGACTTTCAACCATGAGCAAGACCTAGTGGAGGGATATGCAGCCATGGGATTTCTTAGCTGCAGTGGGGCAACAGATGGCATGCATATCCCTATTTTGGCACCAGCCTACATTGCCACAGAGTGCATCAACAGAAAGGGCTACTTTTCCATGGTTATGCAAGCATTGGTGGATCACCGGGGACATTGCACCAATATGAGTATGGGCTGGTCAGGGAAGGTACACGGCCCTCACATCTCTAAGAACACAGGACTGTTCAGAAAGCTGCAAACTGGGATATTCTTTCCTGACCAGTGGATTACCATTAGCGATGTTGAAATGCCAATAGTGATTTTGGAGGACCCAGCCTACCTCCTGCTCCCCTGGCTTATTAAGCCATACAGTAGAGTGTTAGATAAGTTAATGGAGGATAGATCCATCAATGACAATTAGCCAAGATGGTCAGGGATGCAACCCCATGCTCTGGGTGTCCCCAAACCTCTGACTGCCAGAAGCTGGGACTGGATTATGGAATGGATCACTCAGTAAAGTGCCCTGTTCTGTTCACTTCCTCAGAAGCATCTGGCACTGTTAGCAGCAAATATCCCCAATGGCCAGTGATGGGACACTAGGTGGGGAGGGCTCTGAGTTACTACAGAGAATTCTTTCCCAGGTGTCTGGCTGGAGGGTCTTGCCCATATGCTGATCACCATATATGGGGTTGGGAAGGAATTTTAATTTTCCCCCAGATCAGACTGGCAGAGACCCTGGGGTTTTTTTGGCCTTCTTCTACAGCAGAGGTGGGCAAACTATAGCCCGCGGGTCACATCCGGCTCGAGGGACTGTCCTGCCTGGCCCCGACCTCCTGGCCTGGGAGGCTAGCTCCTGGCCCCTCCCCTGCTATCCCCCCTCCGCTGCAGCCTCAGTGCACCCTGCCACCAGCGCGGGAGGGGGGCAGGGGAAAGCAGGGAGGGAGGATCACCTGCAGCCTCAGGGGAGCAGCGGGCGGTGGAAGCATGGCGAACACGGGTGGAGGACTCAGGAGGAGAGAAGTGGCCAGAGAGAAGTGGTGCTTTGAAGGGGAAACCGCTGCTTCTCTCTGGCTGCGTGGCTGCCCCTGCTCCTCCTGAGTCCTCTGCCCATGTTCGCAGGGGCGCATTCTGAAAGGGGCTTTTGAGGGGGCCCTGTCAGGGGGCGGGGGTGTGGATAGGGGTCGGGGCAGTCAGGGAGCAGGGGAGGATGGATAGGGGGTGGGGTCCTGGGGGGGTGGTTAGGGGCAGGAGGTCCCAGGAGGGGGTGGTCAGAGGACAAAGGAGTAGGGGGGGGGTTGGATGGGTTGGGGGTTCTGAGGGGGGCAGTCAGGGCATGGGAAGTGGGAGGGGGCAGATAGGGTTAGGGTTTGGGGAGGCACAGCCTTCTCTACCCGGCCCGCCATACAGTTTTGGAACCCCGATGTGGCCCTAAGGCCAAAAAGTTTGCCCACCCCTGCTCTACAGCATGGGGCATAGACCACTAGCAGGTTTAAACTAGTGTAACTGGTGGATTCTCTATAACTTGAAGTCTTTAAATCATGATTTCAGTAACTTAGCCAGAGCTTAGGGGTATATTACAGGAGTGAGTGGGTGAGGTTCTGTGGCCTGCGATGTGCAGGGTCAGACTCGATGATCATGATGGTCCCTTCTGATTTTCAAGTCTATAAGTCTGAGCCCTGGTCTACACTACGAGTTTAGGTCGAATTTAGCAGCATTAGATCGATTTAACCCTGCACCCGTCCACATGATGAAGCCATTTTTTCCGACTTAAAGGGCTCTTAAAATCAATTTTTGTACTCCTCCGTGGATGAGGGGATTAGCGCGGAAATCGACCTTGCCAGGTCGAATTTGGGGTAGTGTGGTCGCAATTCGACGGTATTGGCCTCCGGGAGCTATCCCAGAGTGCTCCATTGTGACCGCTCTGGACAGCACTCTCAACTCAGATGCACTGGCCAGGTAGACAGGAAAAGACCCTCAAACTTTTGAATCTCATTTCCTGTTTGGTCAGCGTGGCAAGCTGCAGGTGAGTACAGATCTCATCAGCAAAGGTGACCATGATGGAGTCCCAGAATTGCAAAAGAGCTCCAGCATGGACCAAACGGTAGGTACGGGATCTGATCGCTGTATGGGGAGACGAATCCGTGCTATCAGAACTCCGTTCCAAAAGATGAAATTCCCAAACATTTGAAAAAATCTCCGAGGGCATGAAGGACAGGGGCTATAACAGGGACCTGCAGCAGTGCCGCATGAAACTTAAGGAGCTGAGGCAAGCCTACCAAAAAACCAGAGAGGCAAACGGCCACTCGGGGTCAGAGCCCCAGACATGCTGTTTCTATGATGAGCTGCGTGCCATTCCAGGGGATGCAGCCACCACTACCCCACCCCTGTGCTTTGACTCTGTCAATGGATTATTATGCAACAGGGGTGCACATTTTGGGGACAAGGAAGATGAGGAGGAGGAGGAGGTTGAAGATAGCGCACAGCAAGCAAGCGGAGAACCCGTTTTCCCCGAGAGCCAGGAACTGTTTCTCACCCTGGACCTGGAGCCAGTACCCCCTGAACCCACCCAAGGTGGGCTCCCGGACCTGCCAGGCAGAGAAGGGACCTCTGGTGAGTGTACCTTTGTAAATATAATACATGGTTTAAAAGCAAGCGTGTTTAATGATTAATTTGCCCTGAAGACTTGGGATGCATTCACAGCCAGTACAGCTACTGGAAAAGTCTGTTAACGTGTCTGGGGATGGAGCGGAAATCCTCCAGGGACATCTCCATAAAGCTCTCCTGGATGGTCACTTCTCATGGTCACCTGGTTGAAATAGGGTAATTTTATTAAGGGGACATTCAGAGGTGGCCGTTCCTGCTGGGCTGTGTGCCTGTGGCTGAACAGAAATCTTCCCCACTGTTAGCCATGTGGTGGGGGGAGGGGTGAAGCGATCATCCCAGAGAATTGTGTGTGTGTGTGGGGAGGGGGGTTAGTTGGGTTTGTGCTGCACTTTAACCTGAAAACCACAGCCCCTCCTTTTAAATGGCCAACCCAACGGGTGCTTGGTATGGGAAAGGAGGGTGCTGCTGTTTGAAACCATTCCCACATGTTATGAAGGTTAAAGAAGCCAAAAGACTGTGGCTTACCATGGCTGCCTGCAAGCTGAATTCTGTTGCCCGGCCCTGCATGTGTGATCTCTCACACCAAACCGTCAGACCCTCAATATAGGAGGCAAAATGCAACCTTGTACCGAAAGCACATGTGCTATGTAATGTTAACAGCAAGGTTCACCATGAAAGAGTCTACCACTGTTCTCTAAAATGTGTCTTTTTAATTACTACTACTCCCTTTTTTCCCTCCGACAGCTGCAAATGTTTCAACACTCACACTATCATCTCTGTCCCAGAGGCTAGCGAAGATTAGAAGGCAAAAAAAACGCACTCGCGATGAAATGTTCCCTGAGCTCATGCAGTTCTCCCACACTGAAAGATCCTAGCAGAATGCGTGGAGGCAAGCAATGTCAGAGTCCAGGAAACCCGTGCACAAGACCCGTGCAGAGACCCGTGCACAAGTCCATGGGGCCGGACGAGTTGCATCCGAGAGTGCTGAAGGAACTGGCGGCTGTGATTGCAGAGCCATTGGCCATTATCTTTGAAAACTCGTGGCGAACCGGGGAAGTCCCGGATGACTGGAAAAAGGCTAATGTAGTGCCAATCTTTAAAAAAGGGAAGAAGGAGGATCCTGGGAACTACAGGCCAGTCAGCCTCACTTCAGTCCCTGGAAAAATCATGGAGCAGGTCCTCAAAGAATCAATCCTGAAGCACTTACATGAGAGGAAAGTGATCAGGAACAGCCAGCATGGATTCACCAAGGGAAGGTCATGCCTGACTAATCTAATCGCCTTCTATGATGAGATTACTGGTTCTGTGGATGAAGGGAAAGCAGTGGATGTATTGTTTCTTGACTTTAGCAAAGCTTTTGACACGGTCTCCCACAGTATTCTTGTCAGCAAGTTAAGGAAGTATGGGCTGGATGAATGCACTACAAGGTGGGTAGAAAGCTGGCTAGATTGTCGGGCTCAATGGGTAGTGATCAATGGCTCCATGTCTAGTTGGAAGCCGGTATCAAGTGGTGTGCCCCAAGGGTCGGTCCTGGGGCCGGTTTTGTTCAATATCTTCATAAATGATCTGGAGGATGGTGTGGATTGCACTCTCAGCAAATTTGCGGATGATACTAAACTGGGAGGAGTGGTAGATACGCTGGAGGGGAGGGATAGGATACAGAAGGACCTAGACAAATTGGAGGATTGGGCCAAAAGAAATCTGATGAGGTTCAATAAGGATAAGTGCAGGGTCCTGCACTTAGGACGGAAGAACCCAATGCACAGCTACAGACTAGGGACCGAATGTCTAGGCAGCAGTTCTGCGGAAAAGGACCTAGGGGTGACAGTGGACGAGAAGCTGGATATGAGTCAGCAGTGTGCCCTTGTTGCCAAGAAGGCCAATGGCATTTTGGGATGTATAAGTAGGGGCATAGCGAGCAGATCGAGGGACGTGATCGTTCCCCTCTATTCGACATTGGTGAGGCCTCATCTGGAGTACTGTGTCCAGTTTTGGGCCCCACACTTCAAGAAGGATGTGGATAAATTGGAGAGAGTCCAGCGAAGGGCAACAAAAATGATTAGGGGTCTGGAACATATGAGTTATGAGGAGAGGCTGAGGGAGCTGGGATTGTTTAGCCTGCAGAAGAGAAGAATGAGGGGGGATTTGATAGCTGTTTTCAACTACCTGAAAGGGGGTTCCAAAGAGGATGGCTCTAGACTGTTCTCAATGGTATCAGATGACAGAACGAGGAGTAATGGTCTCAAGTTACAGTGGGGGAGGTTTAGATTGGATATTAGGAAAAACTTTTTCACTAAGAGGGTAGTGAAACACTGGAATGCGTTACCTAGGGAGGTGGTAGAATCTCCTTCCTTAGAGGTTTTTAAGGTCAGGCTTGACAAAGCCCTGGCTGGGATGATTTAACTGGGAATTGGTCCTGCTTTGAGCAGGGGGTTGGACTAGATGACCTTCTGGGGTCCCTTCCAACCCTTATATTCTATGATTCTATGATTCTATGAAAACACAATATGAACACGAGGACAGGTGGAGGATTGAAGATGATAGGTGGTGTCAGCTGGCTGACAGAAGGCAGGAGGCAATGCTGAGGCTACTGGAGGATCAAACTAATATGCTCTGGCGTATGGCTGAGCTGCAGGAAAGGCAGGAGCACAGACCACCGCGACAGCCCCTGTGTAACCAACCACCCTCCGCCCCAAGTTCCATGGCCTCCTCACCCAGACACTCAAGAACGCAGTGGCGGGGGGAAGCCAGGAACCCAAGCACTCCACCCCAGAGGACTGCCCAAGCAACAGACAGCTGGCAACTTTCACACCGTAACCTGGCCAGTCATGAAACTGGTTTTCAAAGCTTCTCTGATGCGCAGCACACCCTGCTGTGCTCTTCTAACTGCCCTGGTGTCTGGCTGTGTGTAATCAGCGGACAGGCGATTTGCCTCAACTTCCCACCCCACCATAAACGTCTCCCACTTAATCTCACAGATATTGTGGAGTGCACAGCAAGCAGTAATAACAATGGGAATATTTTTTTTGCTGAGGTCTATCAGAGTCAGTAAACTGCGCCAGCGCGCTTTTAAAAGTCCAAATGCACATTCTACCACCATTCTGCACTTGCTCAGCCTATAGTTGAACAGCTCCTGACTACTGTCCAGGCTGCCTGTGTATGGCTTCATGAGCCATGGCATTAAGGGGTATGCTGGGTCCCCAAGGATAACTATAGGCATTTCAACATCCCCAATGGTTATTTTCTGGTCTGGGAAGAAAGCCCCTTCCTGCAGCTGTTGAAACAGACCAGAGTTCCTGAAGATGTGAGCATCATGTACCTTTCCTGGCCATCCCACGCTGATGTTGATGAAACAGCCCTTGTGATCCACCAGTGCTTGCAGCACCATTGAAAAGTACCCCTTTCGGTTTACGTACTCGCTGCCTTGGTGCTCCGGTCCCAAGATAGGGAGATGGGTTCCGTCTATCGCCCCACTACAGTTAGGGAATCCCATTGCAGCAAAGCCATCCACTATGACCTGCACATTTCCCAGAGTCACTACCCTTGATAGCAGCAGCTCAGTGATTGCGTTGGCTACTTGCATCACAGCAGCCCCCACAGTAGATTTGCCCACTCCAAATTGACTCCTGACTGACCGGTAGCTGTCTGGCGTTGCAAGCTTCCACAGGGCTATCGCCACTTGCTTGTGAACTGTGGGGGCTGCTCTCATCTTGGTATTCTTGTGCTTCAGGGCAGGGGAAAGCAAGTCACAAAGTTCCATGAAAGTGCCCTTATGCATGCAAAAGTTTCACAGCCACTGGGAATCATCCCAGACCTGCAACACGATGCGGTCCCAGCAGTCAGTGCTTGTTTCCTGGGCCCAGAATTGGTGTTCCACGGCATGAACCTGCCCTGTTACCACCAGGATGTCCAAATTGCAGGGGCCCAAACTTTGAGAGACGTCTTTGTCCATGTCCTCATCGCTCTCGTCACAGCGCTGCCTTCGCCTCCTTGCCTGCTTTTGCAGGTTCTGGTTCTGCATATACTGCTGGATAACATGTGTGGTGTTTACAATGCTCATAACTGCCGCAGGCGGTGATCTGAGTGGGCTCCATACTTGCCGTGTCTGCAGGAGAGCGGGAGAGCAGGGTGGCAGCAGAAGCAGTGGGTGGATGACGATGCTGACATCAATATGGCGCCTGCACAGAAAAAGGCGCGAAACCATTGTCGGCCATTGCTTTCACGAATGGAGGGGGGGGGGCCCTGATGACATGTACCCAGAAACACCTGCGATAATGTTTTTGCCCCACCAGGCATTGGGATCTCAACTCAGAATTCCAGTGGGTGGTGGAGACTGCGGGAACTGTGGGATAGCTACCCACAGTGCAACGCTCCGGAAGCTGATGCTAGCCTCGGTACTGTGGATGCCCTCCGCCGACTTAATGGTCTTAAGTGGGGACACACACAATCGACTGTATAAAATTGATTTCTACAAAATCGACTTCTATAAATTTGACCTAATTTTGCAGTGTAGACATACCCTAAGACAGGATATTGGGCTAGATGAACCATTGGTCTCACCTCAAGAAGGTTGAGTGCTAGGCAGAGACAGGCTCCACCAAACAAAGAGAGGGAAGAGCATCTTCGCAAGCAGGCTGGCTAACCTAGCAGGCTGGCTAACCTAGTGAGGAGGGCTTTAAACTAGGTTCACCGGAGGAAGGAGACCAGAGCCCTGAGCTAAGTGGGATACCGGGAGGAAGCACGAGCTGTATTTTAAAGAATCCTTATTGAGGTTACAGGGACAAACCATCCCGAAGTGTAGAAAGAATAGTAAATATGGCAGGCGACCGGCTTGACTTAACAGTGAAATCCTTGCTGATCTTAAACACAAAAAAAGAAGCTTACAAGAAGTGGAAGATTGGACAAATGACCAGGGAAGAGTATAAAAATATTGCTCGGGCATGCAGGAGTGAAATCAGGAAGGCCAAATCACATCTGGAGTTGCAGCTAGCAAGAGATGTTAAGAGTAACAAGAAGGGTTTCTTCAGGTATGTTAGCAACAAGAAGAAAGTCAAGGAAAGTGTGGGCCTCTGACTGAATGAGGGAGGCAACCTAGTGCCAGAGGATGTGGAAAAAGCTAATGTACTCAATGCTTTTTTTGCCTCTGTCTTCACGAACAAGGTCAGCTCCCAGACTACTGCACTGGGCAGCACAGCATGGGGAGGAGGTGACCAGCCCTCTGTGGAAAAGGAAGTGGTTTGGGACTATTTAGAAAAGCTGGACGAGCACAAGTCCATGGGGCTGGATACGCTGCATCTGAGAGTGCTAAAGGAGTTGGTGGATGTGATTGCAGAGCCATTGGCCATTATCTTTGAAAACCCATGGTGATCAGGGGAAGTCCTGGATGACTGGAAAAAGGCTAATATAGTGCCCATCTTTAAAAAAGGGAAGAAGGAGGATCCTGGGAACTACAGGCCAGTCAGCCTCATCTTAGTGCCCGGAAAAATCATGGAGGAGGTCCTCAAGGAATCAATTCTGAAGCACTTAGAGGAGAGGAAAGTGATCAGGAACAGTCAGCATGGATTCACCAAGGGCAAGTCATGCCTGACTAATCCAATTGCCTTCTATGATGAGATAACTGGCTCTGTGGATGAAGGGAAAGCAGTGGACGTGTTGTTCCTTGACTTTAGCAAAGCTTTTGACACGGTCTTCCACAGTATTCTTGCCAGCAAGTTAAAGAAGTATGGGCTGGATGAATGGACTATAAGGTGGATAGAAAGCTGGCTAGATTGTCGGGCTCAACGGGTAGTGATCAATGGCTCCATGTCTAGTTGGCAGCCGGTGTCAAGTGGAGTGCCCCAGGGGTCGGTCCTGGGGCCGGTTTTGTTCAATATCTTCATAAATGATCTGGAGGATGGTGTGGATTGCACCCTCAGCAAGTTTGCAGATGACACTAAACTGGGAGGAGAGGTAAATACACTGGAGGGTAGGGATAGGATACAGAGGGCCCTAGACAAATTAGAGGATTGGGCCAAAAGAAATCTGATGAAGTTCAACAAGGACAAGTGGTATTGGAAGGGTATTTGGACAAGTGGTATTAAAGGGTATTTGGAACCTAAGGGCTAATTGTAGAGTTTTATCTGCAGACCAATAAATGAGATTGCCTGCGGCTGTGGTGAGATTAAAATGTACGTCAGTCAAGGTAATGGTCTCAACATGCACATAACTATTATTAGCCTGGAAAAGTAGGCATCCTGTCAGGATAGTCCAATGTCCCATACCCTCCCAGCAAATGTTGTCATGGACAGTGACAGCCTCTCCTGTGTTTAGTTTACGTACACACTGAAGTTGAGGGGGTTCTAACAGCCAGAGTGTCCATTGGCTTCCAATCCCTGGCCAAATGTTGGGCGTTACTCCAGGAGCACTGACTACAAATTGGTTGGGCATACCAGGTAGTTTAAGTTACCAAATATCTCAGTGAATTATCCAATCCCACATGCATCCTCCCCACGGACCCGGCAGGATTCGGTAGGTGGGAGCCCATACCCCTCCAACCGGCCCATATGCTTGGAAGGAGCACTGTGAACGTCTGCATTTCCACTCAGAAAATTTCCAAGTATGTCTCCACGGCCACAGATTAGATGGAACTCCTGAGGTATTTGTAAGGGCAGTAGGTCACGCCTGATGTTCAAGATCCCTCTGAATGGCCGTAAGCTGGTCATTCAGAAAATCCTGAACCTCTGAACAAGCCAGATCCCACTGAAATGCCTTTCCAGCGTTAACGATACCCAGTACCATGTCTGTTAACAGCTTTTGGGTCATTGAACTAAGGGCGGAGATAACGTGTAATTCACCAACACCAGCCTGAACCTGGGCTAGCTGTGCTCCAGTAATAAGGCCTGTGGCTTTTTCCAACTGTCCCGATTTTTCCTCATGTTGCTGGCCTTTATGGATATTCCAGATTGCTGCTATGCTATTTGCACCATCCCATAGGTGTCCAGTCAAGTCCCTTTTCTTTCTAGCGGAAACCCAGGTCCTTTGCTGAGCTAGCCTGATGGCAGCTTCTTTTGAACAATTAGGATATACAGAAGTAATCTGAAACCTAGATAAGGGTAGTGTAAATTTTAGAGCCCCTAGTGTAGCATTAATTACAGTCCATAGAAACTCCAACCCATCTTTCTTTGATGTAGTATTGTACCAC
Source organism: Caretta caretta (assembly GCF_965140235.1). NCBI lineage: Eukaryota > Metazoa > Chordata > Testudines > Cheloniidae > Caretta > Caretta caretta. The sequence goes on from NC_134223.1 coordinate 2,226,636, forward strand.
ATTTGATGGCTGAACACCCTTATATATTTTTGAGAGGCCTCAACATCAGTAGCATAGGACGGGGCATACTGCAATATGGTACAGTTTAAATTATTAGTTATTGGGACATTTTTAGTCCAGGGAATTTTTTCAGCAGCAGAACAAACTTTTTGGGTATTTGTTTGATTATTTATCAGTTGGGTGACCAAATAACAATAAGCGTCCTTTTGCTTATCATGCTACAAACTCCGGGAATGGCCATCATATCTGTCCTGCTATGGGCCGCATCAATTTCAATTTCTGACTTTTGGGACTCAGTTGCAGTGATATTATATATTTCTATTTCCACCAACCCATCTGTTCTCCACTCAATCATTCGCTCATATGAATGGTCCTGAACCTTAAAGAATAAATTGTCCAAGCAAAATTTCTATAAATCACTTAAATGTGGAGGTCTTGGCCACTGGGTTTCATTTGAATATACGGTATCATCTATATTTGGGTAGTTTGTGGGGGTGGTGGTGAGGTTAATGGAGGAAGGGATGGTGGGGGTGATGGTTGTGGTAGCAAGGCGTTTTTGATATTCATTGTCTGGAAGCCAATTAGGGAGAGCAGTACATCCCCAGGATACTTGCCCAACAGTGCATTGTGCAGCCCCTGGGAGAAACCCTAAATACCAAGTAACACCACAGTCCCAAAGAGTCCAAGACTTCCTCCTTGCCAGTATACAACACTCCGTCTCTTCCACCAGGGCCAGTTCTCAATGTCTTCTGTGGTCAGGTATTCTTGTACCTTGGCTCCAGCGGAGCGGATGTTCCTTTTCCTCTCTTGGAATGTCCCTGGTTTAGCATCATACAAGGGAGAAGTTACTGGCGTTGCATTCGATTCTTCAAAGGGGCCTTTTATTTGCAAACTGCTGGTGGCTTTGTGCATCCAAAAGAACCTAACAGTATCATGAAAGTTCAGCAATAGTAGCAAGAACATAGTTACGCATACGAACCAAATAGAAGGCATCAATCATTTTCGCACCATGGCTGATTCTTTTATTCTGACCGCGGGGTCGGTCATGGCAGTCGGGTGCCAGCGGGTGCTAAGCTCTCCACTGGGCTTCTAAAGGCTTTATTCTGGCCTTTGATCTCCAGAGTCCCTTTTACCAGCAGGCCTGAAGCCTTAGCTGGCTATAAGGGCGAATCACCTTTCTCTTTCTATCTCTTTCTATCTCTATCACTTTCTCTTCCTGAGGTTGTACCTAGGTTCCCTTTTGGGGCCTGAAGCAGGGTTGCCATCACGACCACTCTGGTTGTTTTCGGGAACTGGATCTGGTGGTTGAATATCCCCAGCGTCTGGGTCCAAGGGTGGCGTTATTTTCTTACAGTGGGAGGCGTGGATCCAGCTGACGAGTCCCTTGCACTTGACTGCTGTATGGGTGGTCAGTAGGATCTTGTAGGGGCCCTTCCAGTGAGGTTCCAAAGAAGTCTTTCTCTGATATACCTCAATATAAACCCAGTCTCCAGGCTGAAGGGGGTGGCACGGTGTTTCAGCTGGTTCCACCAGGGCACTTTGGAACTGTGAATGGATAGACCTAATGCAACAAATTAGCGTCTGACAGTATGTTATAACAGTATCATTTTTTAGTTGCAGGTCCAATTGGCAAGGGAGTGGGGGAGGAGATGCTGGCATATGCATGGGTTTGGCCATAATGATTTCATATGGGGACAGGACATGTTTGAGTGCAGGTGTGCTCCTTATATACATGAGAGCAAGGGGTAAGGCATCAGGCCATTTAAGGCCAGTTTCCACACAGATCTTAGAGATTTTGTTCTTTTGTTCTCCGTTTTTGTGCTCAGCCACCCCTGCCCTCTGGGGGTGATGAGCACAATGCAAGTGTTGGGTGATGTTAACAGCCTTGCAAATCTGTTGCATGATTTGGCCTGTGAAATGGGTACCTCGGTCACTGTTAATAGAGAGAGGTAGACCAAACTGAGGAATAAAGTCTCTTAACAATTTTTTTGCTATGGTGAGGGAATCGGCCTTGGCGCAAGGGTAGGCCTCTATCCATCCAGAATACATGCAGACACAAGCAAGAACATATTCATAAGAACAACATTTCGGCATGTTGATAAAATCGATTTGGATATTTACAAAAGGTCCCCACAGAGTGGGGTGCGCAGCGGGTTTTGTCCAAACTGGTCTGCCGCTATTATGGGCTAGGCAGATCGGACAAGAATTGCAGTACTGATGTGCCATAATGGAGAAATTTGGGGCATACCAATGATGCAGTACTAAAGCAATCATCCCCCCTTTGCTCACATTCGCCAATCCATGGGATGCACAAGCGAGATAGGGGAGCACAGCCTTGGGCGCCACCAAGCAGCCATCTGGGGAGCGCCACAAGGCATCTGGATGCAAAGTACCTCCATCCCACTTCCATCTGTCCGTCTCTGGTTCTGGGGATGAATCTTGCATAAGAGCTAAATCGTGGAGAGAGGCAGGCATGGAGGGGAATTGTGAACTGAAGAAAATAATATCAAATGGAGCTGGAGACCCAGAAAGGGCAGCCTGTCTGACAGTGCATTTCCTCTGGTAACATCATCCTAAGGTTTCTGGTGAGCAGTACATTTTACAATGGCAATGGCAGAAGGGAGTTGAAGGGCAGAGAGAAGAGCACCAACAAAGGGCCCATTACTAATCTTTGCCTCCCCGCCTCCCCCGAAGTGAGAAATCCTCGGTGTTTCCATAGTTGCCCATAATCATGAACCACCCTGAAGGCATATCGAGAGTCTGTGTAGACGGTAACAGACTTGTTCTTGGCTAAAGTACAAGCAAGGGTAAGGGCGACAAGTCCTGCGACTTGGGCTGAGTGTGTTCCCGGAAGGGAGTGGGCCTCCACAGGCTCGTATTGGGAACAAACAGCATAGCTGGCCATGAGTAGGCCCGCAGGATTTCTGAGGCAGGACCCAGCTACATAGAATAGTAGATCAGGATTATGAAGAGGGGTATCCTTTAGATCAATTCTAGGAGTGGAGAGTTCTGCTGTCTCGGCTAAACAGTCATGAGGTTCCCCCTCAGCTGCCGTGGGAAGTAGAGAAGCGGAGTTAAGGACAGGGCAGTGAGTAAGAGTTACATTTGAAGCATTTAAAAGCAGCATTTCATACTTGGTTCATCTAGAGTTAGAGAGGTGCTGGGTTCTGCCTTTCAGAAGCAGTGTGGTCACGGCATGTGGGACGGCAACACATAAGGGGGAACCCAAAACAAGAGTAGCAGAAGTCTCCACAAGGGAAGTGGCTGCCGTTACCGCCCAAAGACAAGGAGGGAGTCCAGCTGCTACAGGGTCCAAAGGTGAGCTATAATATGCTGTGGGGCGTCGTTTGTCACCATGAGTTTGGGTAAGGACCCCCAAGGCTATTCCCTCCTTCTCGTGGCAGTAGAGGGTGAAGGGCTTCTGGTAGTCAGGTAAGCCCAAGGCGGGGGACCTGGTAAAAGCCTCCTTAATCTTAGGAAATGCTTCCTCAGCTTTTGGGGTCCATGGAAGGGGTTCAGGGACCTTATCAAGGGTTAATTCTTGCAGGGGCCTAACAATAGCTGTATACCCAAGGATCCACTGTCGGCAATACCTGGCCATACCTAAGAAGCCACACGTTTGTTTCTTAGAGGTTGGTTTAGGGACCTGGAGAATGACTTGTATTCACGCAGAGGACAAGTGTCTCTCTCCAGCTGAAATATCATGTCCCAAATAACGGACCTTGAGCAGACAAAGCTGCAGTTTAGACATGGAGGCTTTATGACCTTTTCTGGCTAGAGCTTGCAATAGCATAAGGGAATCAGTTTTAGAAACCTCCAAAGACAGTGATACCAATAGCAGGTAGTCTATGTACTGGAACAGAGTGGACCCCATTTTGAATTCAATGTCATCCAGATCCCTCTTGAGGATCTGCGAGAACAAGGTGGGCGATTTGGTGTAACCTTGGGGTAACCTGGTCCAAGTGTATTGACACCCTTGGTAGGTGAAAGCAAACAGATATTGACTATCTTTGTGGATAGGGATAGAGAAAAAAGCTAAGCAGAGGTCAACAACTGTGAAATAAGCAGCAGAAGAGGGAATATAGGAGAGGATAAAAGCAGGGTTTGGGACAACTGGGTAGGTAGGGAGAACAGCAGCATTGACAGTGCGGAGATCCTGGACAAAGCACCAAGTCTGCTTGCCAGGTTTCCTTACAGGCAAGATGGGGGTGTTACATTTACTGACTGTAGGAATAATAACTCCATGTCAGATTAGGGAGGTAATTACCAGGAGAATTCCTTCCTCGGCTTGTTTTGAGAGAGGGTATTGCTGTATTCTAGGAAGAGGTTTTGCCGGATTCAGGCAAATTTTAACCGGTTGGGCAGTCCTGATGCACCCAACCTGGTTGGCATGCTTGGCCCACAAACAGGGAGGAACCTTGGTCAGCAGTTCCTGTTGCAACAAGGAAGGGCTGGGGTTGCTCTCCTCTTCTGGGGCGTCTAACTGCAGGACGGCCAGGACCTCATTTTGACTGGGGTCAGGGACATCCAAATACACACCGTCTGGGGTAGAATAAATTGCACAATTTAATTTGCACAGCAATTCTCTTCCCAAAAGGTTAACAGGTGAGCAGGGACTGAGGAGGAAAGCGTGGTGCTCAGACAGAGGACCGATAGAAACAGTCAGAGGTGAGGAGACGGGATGGGGAATAGGAGTGTTGCTCACTCCTACTGCATTTACTATTTCTGAGGTTACTGGAAGGGAAGGGAAGTCACCCGTGCGGAGGGTGGACTGCGAGGCACTGGTATCTAGCAGGCAAGAGGTAGGGGTGCCATTAATTACACAGCCTACATATGGTCCCTTCTGGTTTAAAGGGACAAGCGGAGTGATGATGTCACCCGTCTCCTGGCTATCCTAACAGTTTTGAGGGCATAAGGGAACAGGGGAAGAATATTGCGGTGAAAAGGCAGGGTCTGTTGATCGGTTAAAGAGGTTGGGACAGTTGTTTTTCCAATGGCCCGCCTATCCACAACGGTAACAGCCATCATTATTTTGCCCCTGGCTAGGGGGACAGTGGGGACCTCTGTTGCGGCTCCCTCCTCTTCCCCTTAATGGGCAGTTGCTGTGGGGTTTTTGTGTGTTCTGGATCTGGAGGGTCATTCATGTAGTTTCGATGTCGTCCTTTTTCTTTTCTAACTGATGGGAGTAATGCTGGGCGGCTGCCAAAATTTCATTTGGGTTTTTTCCCTCCCAATCCACGATACCAATCTTTAAATGGTTTTCTAATTGTGGATTGAGTCCCTAGACAAAGGCGGCCACTATGGCTTGTTTCAGAGGAACAGCCGTGTTAGTCTGTATTCGCAAAAAGAAAAGGAGTACTTGTGGCACCTTAGAGACTAACCAATTTATTTGAGCATGAGCTTTCGTGAGCTACAGCTCACTTCAGATGAAGTGAGCTGTAGCTCACGAAAGCTCATGCTCAAATAAATTGGTTAGTCTCTAAGGTGCCACAAGTACTCCTTTTCTTATGGCTTGTTTGACATCTTGCTCTGCATTATCTATGCCAGAATATCTTTCGAAAACCTGCTTAAGGCGCTGCATGTAATCAGCAGGGTTTTCTCCTTTATTTTGTCTACAAGCACCAATTTTAGTCCAATCTGCCTTTTTTGGGCAGATTTTAAGAATTGCATCCAGCAGGTTGTTCCTGTCTGTATTTAAGTCCCTATTATGGCCTTGGTCATTGTTGGGCCACTGGGCCTCTTGAAGGAGGTGATTTAATGTTTCCCTGGGCAGGACCCCTCTCAGGAGCTGATTTAAATCTGCCCAGTTAGGGTTGTAACAGATTATGACTGTTCTTAATTCTTCTTGAAATTTGACGGGGTCTTCCCTTGTTTTAGGAAATTTTTCAATCAAATTATACAAATCCGTGGGAGACCAAGGGGCATGTACAGTCACAAGGGTCGCCCGAAGCATCAACACCTGGGCCTGGGAGTTGATGCAAGGGGAACGCTGTTTCATGATGGGAAGACAGGGACTGAGGAATGGACATGGGGAGCCCCTGGGATCATAATTTTGTCTAGTATTCTTTGCCGGCGGTCCAGGTGAATTTTCCGGCAGTCCATCTAATTGGTCACATAGATATCAGACCCAGTCTGCTAGGGTAGTGATTGATCTTGTGGGATCCGAGGGCGACTCACTGGAAGGGGGTGAAGCAGATGCTGACATTGCTGTTACTGGTTGGGGCAGGGGTCCCTGGATAGAATCATAGAATCATAGAATATCAGGGTTGGAAGGGACCTCAGGAGGTCATCTAGTCCAACCCCCTGCTCAAAGCAGGACCAATCCCCAATTAAATCATCCCAGCCAGGGCTTTGTCAAGCCTGACCTTAAAAACTTCTAAGGAAGGAGATTCTACCACCTCCCTAGGTAACGCATTCCAGTGTTTCACCACCCTCCTAGTGAAAAAGTTTTTCCTAATATCCAACCTAAACCTCCCCCACTGCAACTTGAGACCATTACTCCTTGTCCTGTCCTCTTCTACCACTGAGAATAGTCTAGAACCATCCTCTCTGGAACCACCTCTCAGGTAGTTGAAAGCAGCTATCAAATCCCCCCTCATTCTTCTCTTCTTCAGGCTAAACAATCCCAGTTCCCTCAGCCTCTCCTCATAAGTCATGTGTTCCAGACCCCTAATCATTTTTGTTGCCCTTCGCTGGACTCTCTCCAATTTATCCACATCCTCCTTGTAGTGTGGAGCCCAAAACTGGACACAGTACTCCAGATGAGGCCTCACCAATGTCGAATAGAGGGGGACGATCACGTCCCTCGATCTGCTGGCTATGCCCCTACTTATACATCCCAAAATGCCATTGGCCTTCTTGGCAACAAGGGCACACTGCTGACTCATATCCAGCTTCTCGTCCACTGTCACCCCTAGGTCCTTTTCCGCAGAACTGCTGCCTAGCCATTCGGTCCCTAGTCTGTAGCTGTGCATTGGGTTCTTCTGTCCTAAGTGCAGGACCCTGCACTTATCCTTATTGAACCTCATCAGATTTCTTTTGGCCCAATCCTCCAATTTGTCTAGGTCCCTCTGTATCCTATCCCTGTCCTCCAGCATATCTACCACTCCCCCCAGTTTAGTGTCATCTGTGAAGTTAATGAGGGTGCAATTAATCTCATCATTCAGATCATTAATAAAGATATTGAGCAAAACCTGCCCCAGGACCGACCCCTGGGGCACTCCACTTGACACCGGCTGCCAACTAAACATGGAGCCATTGATCACTAGCCATTGAGCCCGACAATCTAGCCAGCTTTCTACCCACCTTATAGTGCATTCATCCAGCCCATACTTCTTTAACTTGCTGGCAAGAATACTGTGGGAGACCATGTCAAAAGCTTTGCTAAAGTCAAGAAACAATACATCCACTGCTTTCCCTTCATCCACAGAACCAGTAATCTCATCATAGAAGGCGATTAGATTAGTCAGGCATGACCTTCCCTTGGTGAATCCATGCTGGCTGTTCCTGATCACTTTCCTCTCATGTAAGTGCTTCAGGATTGATTCTTTGAGGACCTGCCTCATGATTTTTCCAGGGACTGAGGTGAGGCTGACTGGCCTGTAGTTCCCAGGATCCTCCTTCTTCCCTTTTTTAAAGATTGGCACTACATTAGCCTTTTTCCAGTCATCCGGGACTTCCCCTGTTCGCCACTAGTTTTCAAAGATAATAGCCAGTGGCTCTGCAATCACAGTCGCCAATTCCTTTAGCACTCTCGGATGCAATTCGTCCGGCCCCATGGACTTGTGCACGTCCAGCTTTTCTAAATAGTCCCTAACCACCTCTATCTCCACAGAGGGCTGGCCATCTCTTCCCCATTTTGTGATGCCCAGCGCAGCAGTCTGGGAGCTGACCTTGTTAGTGAAGACAGAGGCAAAAAAAGCATTGAGTACATTAGCTTTTTCCACATCCTCTGTCACTAGGTTGCCTCCCTCATTCATTAAGGGGCCCACACTTTCCTTGGCTTTCTTCTTGTTGCCAACATACCTGAAGAAACCCTTCTTGTTACTCTTGACATCTCTCACTAGCTGCAGCTCCAGGTGCGATTTGGCCCTCCTGATTTCATTCCTACATGCCCGAGCAATATTTTTATACTCTTCCTTGGTCATATGTCCAACCTTCCACTTCTTGTAAGCTTCTTTTTCATGTTTAAGATCCGCTAGGATTTCACCGTTAAGCCAAGCTGGTCGCCTGCCATATTTACTATTCTTTCGACACATCGGGATGGTTTGTCCCTGTAACCTCAACAGGGATTCCTTGAAATACAGCCAGCTCTCCTGGACTCCTTTCCCCTTCATGTTAGTCCCCCAGGGGATCCTACCCATCCGTTCCCTGAGGGAGTCGAAGTCCGCTTTCCTGAAGTCTAGGGTCCGTATCCTGCTGCTTACCTTTCTTCCCTGTGTCAGGATCCTGAACTCAACCAACTCATGGTCACTGCCTCCCAGATTCCCATCCACTTTTGCTTCCCCCACTAACTCTTCCCGGTTTGTGAGCAGCAGGTCAAGAAAAGCTCCCCCCCTAGTTGGCTCCTCTAGCACTTGCACCAGGAAATTGTCCCCTATGCTTTCCAAAAACTTCCTGGATTGTCTGTGCACCGCTGTATTGCTCTCCCAGCAGATATCAGGAAAATTAAAGTCACCCATGAGAACCAGGGCGTGCGATCTAGTAGCTTCTGCGAGCTGCCGGAAGAAAGCCTCATCCACCTCATCCCCCTGGTCCGGTGGTCTATAGCAGACTTCCACCACTACATCACTCTTGTTGCTCACACTTCTAAACTTAATCCAGAGACACTCAGGTTTTTCTGCAGTTTCGTACCGGAGCTCTGTGCAGTCATACTGCTCCCTTACATACAGTGCTACTCCCCCATCTTTTCTGCCCTGCCTGTCCTTCCTGAACAGTTTATAACCATTCATGACAGTACTCCAGTCATGTGAGTTATCCCACCAATTCTCTGTTATTCCAATCACGTCATAATTCCTTACATCACCAGGACCTCCAGTTCTCCCTGCTTGTTTCCAAGGCTTTGTGCATTCGTATATAAGCACTTGAGATAACCTGCTGATCGCCCCTCATTCTCAGTATGAGGCAGGAGCCCTCCCCTCACAGACATTCCTGCCTGTGCTTCCTCCTGGTATCCCGCTTTCCCACTTACCTCAGGGCTTTGGTCTCCTTCCCCCGGTGAACCTAGTTTAAAGCCCTCCTCACTAGGTTAGCCAGCCTGCTCGCAAAGATGCTCTTCCCTCTCTTCGTAAGTGGAGTCAGCCTCCAGATCATAGTCTGGTGGAGGCGGGAAGGGTCTACTGCCCTCTCCATTTGTTCCTCCCGGTGTGGATGGACCTGCAATAATGATCTCCCAATCCAGTCCACCCTGGGCGGATGGGCCTGCACTCGGCTGTCTAGGTTGAGTAGGGGCAGCCGGTTGCCTACGTTCTAAGTATAAATCTGTAAGATCTTTGGATGGTGCCAAGAGGGTTTTGTGGAGAAGCCTTGAAGGATAAAGGAGTATTTGCTGTCCAGCCAGGGTTCAGGGAAGAGTTAATTTCTCCTTTGGCTCTTTTAATTGTATTTTAAGTTTCTCCTGGGAGTTCTTGAGACTCCTCATTTGAGATTCACGGCACCGTTTTTCTGTTTCCCCATACCAATCGAAATATGCATCCCACTGACCTTGTCCGACATTATTGGCAGGAAGTGCGCCTCTGAGGTGCACAATTCTGTCAAGGTCGAAACTTCCCTCTAAGGAAAACTGTAATTTTGGATCATCCCTGGTATACCAATTCCATTGCTTTAGAAACTTGCAAGTGAAAGGACTATAATTTGTGTACATGTAGTACGCCGGGATGGTGATCCTTTTTGACTCATTGGCCCCCATGGCGAGGTGGAAATCCCCTTGGATCCTCCAACCCATCCCCCTCCCCAGTACCCAACTCAGTTCACTTGTCGCACTCGCACAGGATAGTCAGGTCAGTACTTGACTCAATTCACTTGTCACACTCACACAGGGAGGTTTGTTTAGGGCCTCCACGACTATTTTACAGCCCCCCTTCAGCAAAGAGTGTCAGCTGGAGCCGCATACTCTGTTGCTTCCGGCGAGGTGATCAGACCAGTCAGTGGCTTGTCAAACTGCCTTCGGGCGGGAACTTGAGGCAGGAGAGGAACGAGGGAACAGAAACAGGTCATCCGAGGACAGAAAGGATGGGATCACACACACTTCTAGACCCAGACAGGCCCCTCGCCGGTCATGCCATGCAGAGGGAAACTGCTGAGGTCAGGGCATTCCTTGTGGTGCCCACTAGATGGAGTCACAGGGCTTACTTTAGAGACACCTCTGCTTCGCAGGGAGCTCTGGGTGTCTTCCTGTGACTCACATTCACACCGGTATACCGACCTTACTCATTCACACTGGCACACGGAACCAGGTCTACTCAAGACCTGTCCAGGTCTATCCACGACCTGCCCAGCCACCCTCAGTGGCTCTTCCCGGGGAAACCAAACCTCAATGGGACTCTAATCCACCCCAAGGGTGTCAGGCATGTCTGGCAGCAAAAAGTCCGGATAGAGCGTACAACTCACCCAAGCCCAGAGCCTCTGAACAGTCCTCCACCAGAAACCCAATATAGAGATTTCAAAAGGTCTCTTACCTTTCGGATGGGCCTGGGGTCTGGTGGGGAGCAGCTCGCAGTCCTCCGGCTCTCGGGGTCGCCGTGTATCCGAGTCACGGCACCAAGATTTGTGGTGGAAAATTAACCATGCATTGTGTTTGGATCAGAACGGGCCTGAGGCTCCTTTATTGATTACAAGTGTAGGGCGGTAACAGCTGGAAGTAGCTACCCCCCCATGCAAAGCACAAACAGCTTTTTAAAGCTTAAAACCACAGACAAATTACACATACTTCCATATTAATTACCTTACTTGGAATACATTGCAAAATTAACCCTGGTCAGATGCAAAAACAAGCGTCTCCTCCACTAGGCCCCTCTTGTTATTCACTGTCTGTTCTTTTGCAGTCAGCAACCTTTCTAGAACAACTGTTGCGGCTATATATTTCATAAGCTTGACTATTGCAAATTCATTCTGTCTCCAAACCACAATTGGTCAAGCACCCTTCCACCAACTGCGTTTTCCCTTATTTGGCATATAATGTAAACTTTTAACAGTTGCTCTGCCTTATTTGGAATACAGCAAAACAATCTTTTCCTGTTATTGACAGGTTTGTTCTTTGCGGTTAACGGTCTTTCCTAATTTCTAGCTTCTATGGTTACATTTCTTAAGCTGTGCTGTTGTAACTGCCCCACAATGGAATTTTCCTCACCCTCTTATGCTCTATATACACAGTTAGCTTGACCAAAGTTTTAGGCCTATAAGTTTAGGCCTACTAAATTTTTCCTCCACAAGATGAATTGAAAAATACTATTTCTTTTATCATTTTTACAGTGCAAATATTTGTAATAAAAAATAATAATATCAAGTGAGCACTGTGCACTTTGTATTCTGTGTTGTAATTAAAATCACTATTGAAAATGTAGAAAAGCATCGAAAAATATATAATACATTTCAATTAGTATTCTATTTTTATTAGTGTGATTAATCATGATTAATTTTTTTGAGTTAATCACGTGAGTTAACTGTGATTACTCAACAGCCCTACTTTAAACATGCTGCCTATTAATTTCATTGGGTGACCCCTGGTTCTTGTGTTATGGGAAAGGGTAAATAACACTTCCCTATTCACTTTCTCCGCACCAGTCATGATTGTATAGACCTCCATCACATCCCCCCGTAGTTGTCTCTTTTCCAAGTTGAACAGTCCCAGTCTTTTTAACTTCTCCTCAAATGGAAGTTGTTCAATATCCTAATTATTTTTTTCAACTCTCATGTATCTTTTTGAGATGGGACACCCAGAATTGCACGCAGTATTCAAGATGTGGGTGTACCATGGATTTTTATAGTGGTATTAGGATGTTTTCTGTTTTATTATTTATCCTTTTCCTAATGATTCTGTTAACTTTTTTGACTGCCACCGGACGCTGAGCAGATGTTTTTCAGAGAACCATCCATGAGGATTCCAAGATCTTTCCTGAGTGGTAACAGTTAATATAGACCCCATCATTTTGTATGTATAGTTTGGATTACATTTTCCAATGTGCATTACTTTGCATTTATCAGCATTGAATTTCATTTGCCATTTTGTTGCCCAGTCACCACCCAGTTTAGTGAGATCCCTTTGTAGTTCTTCACAGTCAGCTTTGGACTTAACTATCTTGAGTAATTTTATATCATCTGCAAACTTTGCAACCTCACTGTTTATCTCTTTTTCCAGATCATTTATGAATACATTGAACAGCACAGGTCCCAGTATGGATCCTTGGGGAATCTGGCTATTTACCTCTCTCCATTGTGAAAATTGACAATTTATTCCTACCCTTTGTTTCCTGTCTTTTAACCAGTTACTGATCCATGGGAGGACCTTTGCTCTTATCCCATGACAACTTTACTTTTCTTAAGAGCCTTTGGTGAGGGATCTTGTCAAAGGATTTCTGAAAGTCCAAGTACACTATGTCCACTGGATCACCCTGGTCCACATGTTTGTTGACCTCCTCAAAGAATTCTAATAGATTGGTGAGGCATGCTTTCCCTTCACAAAAGTCGTGTTGCCCCCAAAGTGGTGGTGTATTCTATAATTAGATTTCACCAAGCCAGGAACAAATCTGAACTCCAGGATCACTATAACAGTCTTACCATGGAGTTACAGACAGTTGCCATAGACCAGGGGTGGGCAAACTATGGCCTGTGGGCTGGATCCGGCTGGCGAGCAGTTTTAAGCTGGCCCCGTGAGCTCCCGCTGGGGAGCAGGGTCTGGGCTTACCCCACTCCAGCAATCCAGCCTGGGTGCAGGGTTGGGGGAGGCACCATGTGGCTCTCGGAAGCAGCTGCATGGTCCCACTCTGGTGCTTTAGCTGGGGCGCAGGGTCAGGAGCCACTCCACGAGGCTCCTGGAAGCCATGGCATGGCCCCGATCTGTCTCCTATGCGCTCCAATGGCCCCCTCCGGCGCTCCAGTGGGAGCTGCAGGGGCGGTGCCTGCGGATGGGGCAGCTTGCAGGGCCACTTGGCCACATCTCCACATAGGAGCTGAAAAACAGGCATACCACTGGTTCCGGGAGCCACTTGAGGTAAGTGAGCCCCAACCCCAGCCCTGAGCCCCCTCCCTTCTCCAAACCCCTCAATCCCAGCCTGCAGCACCCTCCTGCACCCCAAACCTCTCATCCCCAGCCCCACTCCAGAGCCCACACCCCGAGCCGGAACCTGCACCCCTTCCTGCAATCCTACCCCAGCCCTGATTCCCCTCCTGGCCTCTGAACTCTTCGGTCCCAGCCCAGAGCACGCTCCTACACCCCAAACTCCTCATCACCAGCCCCACCCCAGAGCCTCCACCCCCAACCCAAATTTTGTGAGCATTCATGGCCCGCCATACAATTTCTATTCCCCGATGTGGCCCTCAGGCCAACAAGTTTGCCCACCCCGTCATAGATTCTCCAGTCTATCTTGCCACCAAGACAAACTGGACTTTGTGATAAAAGGTCACTTACGCCACATCAGGTTGCATCCAGTCCCAGGAAACCAGTTACTTACCCCAGATGAACTGATACTCTGGATCTTGCACCAAGACAAGGCTGACAACTAATTCTATAGTAAACTAACTAAAGGTATATTAGCTAATAAAAGGAAGTGAGACTTACTGAGAGGTTAAAGCAGGTAAAATATATTTACACGTGAGTCACCGTTTGTAATTCCAAATGGTGACAGTGATGTAATAAGAAAAGGAGGACTTGTGGCACCTTAGAGACTACCAAATTTATTTGAGCATAAGTTTTCATGAGCTACAGCTCACTTCATCGGATGCATGCAGTGGAAAATACAGTGGGGAGATTTTATATACACAGAGAACATGAAACAATGGATGTTACCATACACACTGTAACAAGAGTGATCAGGTAAGGTGAGCTATTCCATTAATTACCATTAATTTTCATTAAAGTTCTTTTCTTTACATTCCACAAGGCTTCTTTCTCATTTGATGGGTTATTTAGTTATGGGGTACACACAATGACAATGTTTGCTCTTACATTATAACAGGATACAAACAAGTGAAAACAATGCAAGTAACTTCCCACTAGTTTTCATGAAGTTTAAACACCAAATGCACTCTTATACATTTAATGATCACTTTGATCTATACTAATACACAAGTGAATTGGCCTGGGGATCTGGCATGAGCCGGCACCTGGTGTGCCAGCTTTGCAGTTACCACAGACAATAAAGGAGAGGGGATGCAGATCGGGATAAGTAAAGAACACATCAGAGCTCTTCTGACCAATTTGAATGAATTCAAGTCAGTGGGCCTGATGCTATTCATAGAATCATAGAATAATAGGGTTGGAAGAGACCTCAGGAGGTCGTCTAGTTCAATCCCCTGCTCAAAGCAGGACCAACCCCATCTAAATCATCTCAGCCAAGATTTTGTCAAGCCGAGCTGTAAAAACCTCTAAGGATGGAGATTCCACCACCACCTTAGGGAACCCATTCCAGTGCTCCACCATCCTCCTAGTGAAATAGTGTTTCCTAATATCCAACCTAGACCACCCCCACTGCAACTTGCTCCATTGCTTCTTGTTCTGTCATCTGCCACCACTGAGAACAGCCAATCTCCATCCTCTTTGGAACCCCCCCTTCAGGTAGTTGAAGGCTGCTATCAAATTCCCCCTCACGCTTCTCTTCTGCAGACTAAATAATCCCAGTTCCCTCAGCCTCTCCTCATAAGTCATGCGCCCCAGCCCCCTGATCATTTTCATTGCCCTCCGCTGGACTCTCTCCAATTTGTCCACATCCCTTCTGTAGTGGGGGGACCAAAACTGGACACAACACTCCAGGTGTGGCTTCACCAGTGCCGAATAGAGGGGAATAATCACTTCCCTCGATCTGCTGGCAGTGCTCCTACTAATACAGACCAATATGCCATTGGCCTTCTTGGGAACAAGGGCACACTGCTGACTCACATCCAGCTTCTCGTCCACTGTAATCCCCAGGTCCTTTTCTGCAGAACTGCTGTTTAGCCAGTTGGTCCCCAGCCTGTAGCGGAGCATGGGATTCTTCCTTCCTAAGTGCAGTACTCTGCACTTGTCCTTGTTGAGCCTCATCAGATTTCTTTTGGCCCAATCCTCCAATTTGTCTAGGTCACTCTGAAACCTATCCCTACCCTCCATTGTATCTACCTCTCCCCCCAGTTTAGTGTCATCTGTGAACTTGATGAGGGTGCAATTAATCCCATCATTCAGATCATTAATAAAGGTATTGAGCAAAACCTGCCCCAGGACCGACCCCTGGGGCACTCCACTTGATACCAGCTGCCAACTAGACATTGAGCTGTTGATCACTACCCACTGAGTAATCATCCCAGGGTACTGAAGGAATTGGCTGAAGAAATCTCGGAGCCACTGGCAATAATATTTGCAAACTCATGGATGACAGGATAGGTCCCGGAGAAGGGGTGATCACTAGCAGCCAACATGGATTTACCAAGAACAAATCTTGCCAAACCAGCTTGATTCCTTCTTCAACAGCATAAATAATTTGGTGGATGGGGGAATGTGGCTGACATAATATACCTGGACTTCAGCAAGGTTTCTGACACAGTCCCACATGACATTCTGATAAGTAAGCTGGAGAAATGTGGGGTTGGCAGAATTACCATTAAATGGATACATAATTGGTTAAACAACTGCAAACAAACTATTAATGGAATGATGTCGGATTGGAGGGAGGTCTCAAGTGGGGTTCCACAGGGATCTGTTCTGGGTCCGATGTTATTTAACTTCTTTAGTAATGACCTGGATGTAGGTATACAGAGCACACTGATCAAATTTGCAGATGACACAAAACTAGGGGTGGTTGCCAACTCTTTGGAGGATAGAGCTAAAATTTGGCGGGATCTTGATAAATGGGAGACCCAGGCTATAGACAACAATATGAAATTCAACAAAGCCAAATATAAGGTGCTACACTTAGGGAAGAAAAACTAAATGGACACATACAGAATTGGGGAAAACTAGCTCGGCAGCAGCACTGCTGAGAAGGATTTGGGAGTTGTGGTGGATCATAACCTCAACATCAGTCAGCAATGTGATGCTGTTGCAAAAAAGCAAATGCAATTCTAGGTTGTATTAACAGAGACATTGCATGCAAGTCATAAGAGGTGATAGTACCGCTCTAATCAGCTGGAGCACTGTGTCCAGTTTTGGTCACCAATGTGTAGAAAGAATGTAGAGAACCTGGAAAGGATGAAGAGGCGAGTGGCAAAGATGGTCAAAGGAATGGAATGCAAGCCATACGAGCAAAGGCTGAAGGACTGGGTCTGTTTAGTTTGGCAAAGAGGAGATTAAGGGGAGACATGATAGTGGTCTTCAGATACTTGAAAGGCTGCCATAAAAAAGATGGGGGAAAGTTGTTCTCACTTGCCACAAAGGGCAGGACAAGAGGCAATGCATTCAAACTACAGCGTGGCAGATATGGATTAAATCACAAGAACAACGAACAGTAGGACTATAGAAAAGACTGCCTTGCGAGGTTGTGGAAGCTCCTTCATTGGAGGTTTTTAAAAGGAGGCTGTATTGGATGGTTTTAGAGTAGACAACAAATCCTTCATCTGGGGAGGAGGTTAGACTAGATGACCCTTCTTACCCTATGATTCTATGATCACTCACTGTTTTTCCTCATCTCTTATAGTGATCCAAGAACCTCTGGATGGCACTGGAGTACGTAGGTATAGGGATTCCCTGGTTCATTAAAAGAATGTCATGTAAGGTCTCTAATGAAAGCCTGTGTCACACTGGTCATCATAATCACTGTGAGATGTATGTATGGAGAATATGGGAGGAGTTACATATATATACCAAATATGATTTTCTCTAGGTCTGTAGTTAAAATCAGGTCATTCAAAGGCAACGTGTCTTGAGACAAACTTCTTCAGATGGGTGGTGGGAGATATTTACTGCCATAGTGAACCACTGTGTAGTGTGTGTCATCCAATAGGAGTCTATTGGCGTTCTAAGTCAGAGCTGGTGGAGATTTCAGAAGGATACTAAGAGGTAAGAGGTAATCAACAGTGGGGGGACAGAACTCTATCTTGCGATGAACATCAAAGATCTGTTCTGGTATATTTGGGGGTGCAGAAAGATACACTGGCATCCTTTAATCTGTGAGGAGAAGCTGTCAGCAGGCTTGGCATTATGAGACGGGGTCTCAACCAAACTGGTTGAAAACGCTGGGAAAGAATGTGGGGTAAGCTATATTGTAGGCGATAGGAGAATGTCTTGTTAGTTAAGTTTAGTGTCTAGAAAGCATGTTATGATGCTGTTTGATATGTAACCATTTGCTGCCATCTCTCACACTGTTTTTTATTTGAATCTCTTTCTTTCCTAAATACATTTCCTTTTGTTTTATAATTGAACTCTAGTGCGGTGCATATTACAGGAGCAGCGGGCTAATGTAAAACTGGTAAACTGGGGCACACTGGTCTTCTGGGAACAGAGGATCTGGGATTTCTGTGGGTATCCAATGATCAGGGGCTGGATATCACAGAGGAACACTTTGAAGGGACTTAAGAGCTGGGGTGCATCTATTGCCAACCTACAAGGCAAAGACAGTAGCCCAGAGAAAAGTGCTTGGGAGGCTGACAGGCTGGCTGTGTTAGGGTGTCCAGCTAGTACAGGCAAGACTCCCTCATGCTGGAGGCAGTTGGTAAGAAGGTGCCCGGAGAAGCATCACACCTATTTTTCCAGTCAAGGGTAGGTGCCCAGGCAGAGACAGACGCATCCTGGAGCTGTCGCCAGAAGGGCTTTGGCTTTCTTGACCAGGGCTGTTGTTCCAGGAAGAAGGACTGCTGAGGAGAGATGGGGTTACCTAGTGAGGAAGAAGAACAGCATACAGACTGGCTAAACTAGTGAGGAGGGCTTTAAACTAGGTTCAATGGGGGCAGGAGACAACAGCCCACAGGTAAGTCAAAAACATGGAGACCTGGGAGAAGGGTTGGAATCTGGGGGGAGCATGGGCCATTAGAATATCATAGAATCATAGACTATCAGGGCTGGAAGGGACCTCAGGAGGTCATCTAGTCCAATCCCCTGCTCAAAGCAGGACCAACACCAAGTAAATCATCCCAGCCAGGGCTTTGTCAAGCCTGACCTTAAAAACTTCAAAGGAAGGAGATTCCACCACCTCCCTAGGTAACCCATTCCAATGCTTCACCACCCTAACAGACAACCTAGACCTCCCCCACTGCTACTTGAGACCATTTACTCCTTGTTCTGTCATCTGCTACCACTGAGAACAGCCGACCTCCATCCTCTTTGGAACCCCCCTTCAGGTAGCTGAAAGCAGCTATCAAATCCCCCCTCATTCTTCTTTTCCACAGACTAAACAATCCCAGTTCCCTCAGCCTCTCCTCATAAGTCATGTGTTCCAGTCCCCTAATCATTTTTCTTGCCCTCCACTGGACTCTCTCCAATTTTTCCAAATCCTTCTTGTAGTGTGGGGCCCGAAACTGGACACAGTACTGCAGATGAGGCCTCACCAATGCTGAATAGAGGGGAAAGATCACGTCCCTCGATCTGCTGGCAATACTCCTACTTATACAACCCAAAATGCCGTTAGCCTTCTTGGCAACAAGGGCACACTGTTGACTCATATTCTGCTTTTTGTCCACTCTAATCCCTTGGTCCTTTTCTGCAGAACTGCTGCCTAGCCATTCGATCCCTAGTCTGTAGCAGTGCATGGGATTCTTCCGTCCTAAGTGCAGGACTCTGTACTTGTTCTTGTACATTTGCACTTCTGTAAAGTGTGGGGGTGGGGGTGGGAAGAGAGCCAGCCATCCTTTTCTGAGCACACTCATTCCCTCAAGTGGCCAATTCCTTGTTCTTCTACTTAGGGCAGGAAGGAAGGAAGGAAATGAAAATAAGGTGGTTCCCTTGAACCCTATGGGAGTAAGTAGGGAAGGGGGAGCACGTTGGGAGCCACTAGGGAATAGGGAACCTCATCAGATTTCTTTTGGCCCAATCCTCCAATTTGTCTATGTCCTGCTGTATCCTATCCTTACCCTCCAGCGTATCTACCACTCCTCCCAGTTTAGTGTCATCTGCAAACTTGCTGAGGGTGCAATCCACGCCATGCTCCAGATCATTAATGAAAAAACTGAACAAAACTGGTCCCAGGACCGACCCTTCGGGTACTCCGCTTGATACCAGCTGCCAACTAGACATGGAGCACAGAGCCAGGGCAGACAGGGAGCCTGCCTTAGCCCTGCTGCACCGCCGGACTTTTAGCACCTAAAATCTCTCGGTTTGTCTTCAGTAGCCCCAGGGAGATAGAGCCTGATTCCAGGAGACTTCCGGTGAAACCATGAGGGTTGGCAATCCTAGGTCTCTTCCAGTCCTATGATTCTATGATTATTACATCTTTCAAGTCTAAGCTCTCCCACTGTGACCAGAAAGCTTTGCTGTGGCATTTTAAGGAGATAGTGCATTCCGGGGTGGCTGTGTTTACCAGCTGATTTTTTCCCAATGACACACTATTTTAATATCAGAATTCTCTCTTTGGGAAGCTGTTAGTTGCTCTGTCGTCTGTTTCTGCAACCCCACTGACACTCTTCCAGTGGCTGAACTAGAAACATTTGCACTTCTGTAAAGTGTGGGGGTGGGGGTGGGAAGAGAGCCAGCCATCCTTTTCTGAGCACACTCATTCCCTCAAGTGGCCAATTCCTTGTTCTTCTACTTAGGGCAGGAAGGAAGGAAGGAAATGAAAATAAGGTGGTTCCCTTGAACCCTATGGGAGTAAGTAGGGAAGGGGGAGCACGTTGGGAGCCACTAGGGAATAGGTGGGGGGGATGGAATGGGGTAAATTGGACTGTCATCACATTAAGCAGTTGTATATCCAGAGGAGGAATATGGATGTGCCCCTCTCCTATGACTATGGAGGAGCAGGATCAATGGCCTATTGCAACAGGGGGGCATTTAGGGGTAATGTATATGGGGTACGGTGTATTCTGTTGGGAATGTGTGCAATCCTGCAATATAACACTAGGAGGTAAAATCCTTCCAGTGTATGACAATATTATGAACTTCTATACACTGCCACCTGGACTGTGGTGCACCAATGGATCAGTGGACTTAATCGTTGTAAACAATCGAACCAGCACCTACTACCCCATACCGTACCAAGTAGTTGAATTGGTTTGGACAATACCAAATTTCACTGTGGATATTCAATGGACACACAATATGGACAAAAGTACACAAAGATTACAAGAGCAACTTGCTGCAAGCACCAACAGTTGGACACACTTACAATACACACTACCACGGTATGCATCCGATGAAGTGAGCTGTAGCTCATGAAAGCTCATGCTCAAATAAATTGGTTAGTCTCTAAGGTGCCACAAGTACTCCTTTTCTTTTTGTGAAGACAGACTAACACGGCTGTTACTCTGAAACACTACAGGATGGCGCTGACAAAATTTTAACCTTATCAAAGGAGAAGAAGCAGTGTTTTTGGTGGTGGCCAGGATGTTGGACCATACTGCAGAGGTCAGGACTCTGGGTGTTGCTGTGGATTACCATAGCAGCTGGTGTATTGTTAACTATATGTGTGTTACATTGCATATGGAAAAGATCAAGGGGGGCACAACCCCCTAGAGAACAGCCATTAATTATAACCTATAAGTAATGTAGTAAGCCCCCCCCAAGTCTACTAGACAACCCGGACCCAACCTTCTCGGGCCCACTATAGTGGGAAGTCTGGAACACTAATTGGAATAGGTGTGGTATGCCCGTACGAGAGAAGGTGCAGGGCATGGTACTACACTAGGGGCAGTGAGACAGCTGGAGCATCGACACCTTCCACCTTGATGCCTGGCCCCATCAGAAAGTGTGTCATCATATGTCCTATGCTTTTCTAGGGATACCTGGGCAGGAGGATCCCAAAAGAAAGAAAAAAAGGGGGGGGGGGTGGAGTGTTAGGATATAGATATTCAGGCATGTCTGTAAAGGCCTGTACTTTAAGAATTTAGGTGTATTCTTATCACTTGGCTAGTTAGAGGTATAAAAGAAAGAATCAAAATCACTGTCTGCCAGTGTAAGGTCCTTCTCTTACTGTGACAGTCTGAGGCCCTGTTCTTAGGCTAAGGCCTTTGGCTAAGAGACAGAGGCAGCCATAAGCTAGGAAGCGACTGGTCACATCCTCACATTCCGAACTAGTCACATTGAAAGAAGGTGCTATTGGGCTGTTAGGAATACAATCCTGTCCTGATAGTGCCTATCACCTCCAGAGAAAGGGAAGTGCCTAGAAGATGTAAAAGGAAATTGAGGTTGATAGTTTTCTGTCTGGTAAGAAATCACTTATCAATAGACACAGCTGGGAAACTCTTATGTCTTTATAGATGTAGTTGTGAAATCCTCACTTCTGTATTGTTTTGTCATTATAGTTCCCACTTTGCTATTGCTTACTGGCATGGTCTCTGTCTGGTTCTGTGATTGTTTCTGTCTGCTGTATAATTAATTTTGCTGGGTGTAAACTAATTAAGGTGGTGGGATATAATTGGTTAGCTAATCATGTTACAATATGTTAGGATTGGTTAGTTAAATTTCAGTAGAATGATTAGTTAAGGTATAGCTAAGAATATTACTATATAAATTAGGGGCAAACAGGAAGTAAGTTGGGATTCGAAAATAAGGAAAAAGGAACTTGTATTTAAGCTTGCTGGAAGTTCATAGAATAGAATCATAGAATCATAGAATATAAGGGTTGGAAGGGACCCCTGAAGGTCATCTAGTCCAACCCCCTGCTCGAAGCAGGACCAATTCCCAGTTAAATCATCCCAGCCAGGGCTTTGTCAAGCCTGACCTTAAAAACCTCTAAGGAAGGAGATTCTACCACCTCCCTAGGTAACGCATTCCAGTGTTTCACCACCCTCTTAGTGAAAAAGTTTTTCCTAATATCCAATCTAAACCTCCCCCACTGCAGCTTGAGACCATTACTCCTCGTTCTGTCATCTGATACCATTGAGAACAGTCTAGAGCCATCCTCTTTGGAACCCCCTTTCAGGTAGTTGAAAACAGCTATCAAATCCCCCCCCCCCCTCATTCTTCTCTTCTGCAGGCTAAACAATCCCAGCTCCCTCAGCCTCTCCTCATAACTCATGTGTTCCAGACCCCTAATCATTTTGGTTGCCCTTCGCTGGACTCTCTCCAATTTATCCACATCCTTCTTGAAGTGTGGGGCCCAAAACTGGACACAGTACTCCAGATGAGGCCTCACTAATGTTGAATAGAGGGGAACGATCACGTCCCTCGATCTGCTCGCTATGCCCCTACTTATACATCCCAAAATGCCATTGGCCTTCTTGGCAACAAGGGCACACTGCTGACTCATATCCAGCTTCTCGTCCACTGTCACCCCTAGCTCCTTTTCCGCAGAACTGCTGCCTAGCCATTCGGTCCCTAGTCTGTAGCTGTGCATTGGGTTCTTCCGTCCTAAGTGCAGGACCCTGCACTTATCCTTATTGAACCTCATCAGATTTCTTTTGGCCCAATCCTCCAATTTGTCTAGGTCCTTCTGTATCCTATCCCTCCCCTCCAGCGTATCTACCACTCCTCCCAGTTTAGTATCATCCGCAAATTTGCTGAGAGTGCAATCCACACCATCCTCCAGATCATTTATGAAGATATTGAACAAAACCGGCCCCAGGACCGACCCTTGGGGCACTCCACTTGATACCGGCTGCCAACTAGACATGGAGCCATTGATCACTACCCGTTGAGCCCGACAATCTAGCCAGCTTTCTACCCACCTTGTAGTGCATTCATCCAGCCCATACTTCCTTAACTTGCTGACAAGAATACTGTGGGAGACCGTGTCAAAAGCTTTGCTAAAGTCAAGAAACAATACATCCACTGCTTTCCCTTCATCCACAGAACCAGTAATCTCATCATAGAAGGCGATTAGATTAGTCAGGCATGACCTTCCCTTGGTGAATCCATGCTGGCTGTTCCTGATCACTTTCCTCTCCTCTAAGTGCTTCAGGATTGATTCTTTGAGGACCTGCTCCATGATTTTTCCAGGGACTGAAGTGAGGCTGACTGGCCTGTAGTTCCCAGGATCCTCCTTCTTCCCTTTTTTAAAGATTGGCACTACATTAGCCTTTTTCCAGTCATCCGGGACTTCCCCGGTTCGCCACGAGTTTTCAAAGATAATGGCCAATGGCTCTGCAATCACAGCCGCCAGTTCCTTCAGCACTCTCGGATGCAACTCGTCCGGCCCCATGGACTTGTGCACGTCCAGCTTTTCTAAAAAGTCCCTAACCACCTCTATCTCCACAGAGGGCTGGCCATCTCTTCCCCATTTTGTGATGCCCAGCGTAGCAGTCTGGGAGCTGACCTTGTTAGTGAAAACAGAGGCAAAAAAAGCATTGAGTACATTAGCTTTTTCCACATCCTCTGTCACTAGTTTGCCTCCCTCATTCAGTAAGGGGCCCACACATTCCTTGGCTTTCTTCTTGTTGCCAACATACCTGAAGAAACCCTTCTTGTTACTCTTGACATCTCTGGCTAGCTGCAGCTCCAGGTGCGATTTGGCCCTCCTGATAACATTCCTACATGCCCGAGCAATATTTTTATACTCTTCCCTGGTCATATGTCCAACCTTCCACTTCTTGTAAGCTTCTTTTTTATGTTTAAGATCCGCTAAGATTTCACCGTTAAGCCAAGCTGGTCGCCTGCCATATTTACTATTCTTTCGACTCATCAGGATGGTTTGTCCCTGTAACCTCAACAGGGATTCCTTGAAATACAGCCAGCTCTCCTGGACTCCTTTCCCCTTCAAGTTAGTCCCCCAGGGGATCCTGGCCATCCGTTCCCTGAGGGAGTCGAAGTCTGCTTTCCTGAAGTCCAGGGTCCGTATCGTGCTGCTTACCTTTCTTCCCTGCGTCAGGATCCTGAACTCAACCAACTCATGGTCACTGCCTCCCAGATTCCCATCCACTTTTGCTTCCCCCACTAATTCTACCCGGTTTGTGAGCAGCAGGTCAAGAAAAGCGCCCCCCCTAGTTGGCTCCTCGAGCACTTGCGCCAGGAAATTGTCCCCTACGCTTTCCAAAAACTTCCTGGATTGTCTATGCACCGCTGTATTGCTCTCCCAGCAGATATCAGGAAAATTAAAGTCACCCATGAGAATCAGGGCATGCGATCCAGTAGCTTCCGTGAGCTGCCGGAAGAAAGCCTCATCTACCTCATCCCCCTGGTCCGGTGGTCTATAGCAGACTCCCACCACTACATCACTCTTGTTGCACACACTTCTAAACTTAATCCAGAGACACTCAGGTTTTTCTGCAGTTTTGTACCGGAGCTCTGAGCAGTCATACTGCTCCCTTACATACAGTGCTACTCCCCCACCTTTTCTGCCCTGCCTGTCCTTCTTGAACAGTTTATAACCATCCATGACAGTACTCCAGTCATGTGAGTTATCCCACCAAGTCTCTGTTATTCCAATCACGTCATAGTTCCTTGACATCACCAGGACCTCCAGTTCTCCCTGCTTGTTTCCAAGGCTTTGTGCATTTGTATATAAGCACTTGAGATAACCTGTTGATCGCCCCTCATTCCCAGTATGAGGCAGGAGCCCTCCCCTCACAGACATTCCTGCCTGTGCTTCCTCCCGGTATCCCGCTTTCCCACTTACCTCAGGGCTTTGGTCTCCTTCCACCGGTGAACCTAGTTTAAAGCCCTCCTCACTAGGTTAGCCAGCCTGCTCGCGAAGATGCTCTTCCCTCTCTTCGTTAAGTGGAGCCCGTCTCTGCCTAGCACTCCTTCTTGGAACACCATCCCATGGTCGAAGAATCCAAAGCCTTCTCTCCGACACCACCTGCGTAGCCATTCGTTGACTTCCACGATTCGACGCTCCCTACCTAGGCCTTTTCCTTCCATGGGGAGGATGGACGAGAACACCACTTGCACCTCCAACTCCTTTATCCTTCTTCCTAGAGCCACATAGTCCGCAGTGATCCGCTCAAGGTCATTCTTGGCAGTATCATTGGTGCCCACGTGGAGAAGCAGGAAGGGGTAGCGATCCGAGGGCTTGATGAGTCTCGGCAGTCTCTCCGTCACATCGCGAATCTTAGCCCCCGGCAAGCAGCAGACTTCTCGGTTTTCCCGGTCAGGGCGGCAGATAGATGACTCAGTCCCCCGGAGGAGAGAGTCCCCGACCACCACCACCCGCCTTCTCCTCTTGGGAGTGGTGGTCGTGGAACTCCCAACCTCAGGACAGCGCATCTCATGCCTTCCAACCAGCGGAGTCTCCTTCTGCTTTCTCGCCCCAGACATATCATCTGGTCCACTCTCCGCAACGATACCTGTGGAGAGAACATGAAAGCGGTTAGTTACCTGTGTCTGTGTTACTGGAACCCGGACATTCCGCTTACCTCTTCTGGAGGTCACATGTTGCCAAGCTTCTTGTTCACCCCAATAAACATCGAATTGTTTGCACCAATAAGTTCACCCCAATAAACATCGAATTGTTTGCACCGTCGGACTTCGGGTATTGTTGCTCTCTGTTCATGCGAGAAGGACCAGGGAAGTGGGAGAGTGAAGGAATAAGCTCTCTAACCGCTAGCAATTAGCCTCCCAACGGAACCATCTGGACAAGGCATCATCACTACCATGGGAAATTGTTCCCAGCCTGTGGGTTACTGTGAAATCATAACAGTGCAGTTTTTCTAACCACCTCGCAAGTTGCCCCTCAGGATTCCTGACTCTAAGAGCCATTTCAGGGATGCGTGGTCTGTCGTGACTACAGACTTTCTCCCATACTGCTAGTGGTGAAAATGTTCTATAGATTTAATCACTGCTAGGAGTTACTTTTGGGTTGTGCAATAATCTCTATATAGAGAAATTAGACTTTTGCTGTAATAAGCCCTTATGTCTTGTGTCAGTACTGCCCCCAAGGCGTAAGCACCAGCATCATGTCCAATATGAAAGGGGTTTTGAAACACAGGTTGGCTATAAGGGTATGTCTACACTACAAAATTAGGTAAAATTTATAGAAGTCAAATGTTTAGAAAGTGATTTTATACAGTCGATTGTGTGTATCCCCACTTAAGACCATTAAGTCAGAGGAGCGTGTCCACAGTACCGAGGCTAGCATAGGCTTCCGGAGTGTTGCACTGTGGGTTGCTATCCCACAGTTCCCACAGTCTCCGCCACCCATTGGAATTCTGGGTTGAGATCCCAATGCCTGATGGGGCAAAAAACATTGTCGTGGGTGGTTCTGGGTACATGTGGTCAGGCCCCCCCACCTCCCTCCCTCCATGAAAGCAACAGCAGACAATCATTTCATGCCTTTTTTCCTGGGTTACCCGTGCAGATGCCATACCAGGGCAAGCATAGAGCCTGCTCAGCTCACCATCACCGTACATCCCCTGGGTGCTGGCAGATGTGGGACTGCATTGCTACACAGCAGCAGCTCCTTGCCTTGTGGCAGCAGTATCTCCTGGATGCTCTTGGCCAGCATCAGTCAGGTTGGTCGGGGAGCCTGGGAAGACATGGATGCTCCTGGCAGATCTCAGTGAGGTCTGTCAGGGGTACCTGGGCGGACATGAGTGCTCCTGGCAGACCTCGGTAAAGTCTGTCAGGGGCGCCTGCACATAAATGGGAGTGACTCAGGTCATTCTCTTAAGTTTTGTCTAATGGAGATTCAGCAAGGGACTTACTTTCCAGACCAGAAAATAACCATTGGGGATGTTGAAATGCCTATAGTTATCCTTGGGTACTCAGCCTACCCCTTAATACCATGGCTTAAGAAGCCGTACACAGGCAGCCTGGACAGTAGTCAGGAGCTGTTCAACTATAGGCTGAGCAAGTGCAGAATGGCGGTAGAATGTGCATTTGGACATTTAAAAGCGCGCTGGCGCAGTTTACTGACTCAGCTAGACCTATGCGAAATCAATATTCCCATCGTTATTACTGCTTGCTGTGTGCTCCATGATATCTGTGAGAGTAAGGGGGAGACATTTGTGGTGGGGTGGAAGGTTGAGGCAAATCGCCTGGCCGCTGATTATGCGCAGCCAGACACCAGGGCGGTTAGAAGAGGACAGCAGGGCGCGCTGCGCATCAGAGAAGCTTTGAAAACCAGTTTCATGGCTGACCAAGCTACGGTGTGAAAGTTCTGTTTGTTTATTGATGAAAACCCGCCCCCTTGGTTCACTCTACTTCCCTGTAAGCCAACCGCCCTCCCCTCCCGCTTTGAGCACCGCTTGCAGAGCCAATAAAGTCATTGGCAGGCAGGGCAGAAAAGGTGGGGGAGTTGCACTGTATGTAAGGGAGCAGTATGACTGTTCAGAGCTCAAGTATGAAACTTCAGAAAAACCTGAGAGTCTCTGGATTAAGTTTAGAAGTGTGAGCAACAAGGGTGATGTCATTCTGGGAGTCTGCTATAGACCACCGGACCAGGGGAATGAAGTGACTGAGGCTTTCTTCCGGCAACTCACGGAAGTTACTAGATCGCACGCCCTGGTTCTAATGGGAGACTTCAATCACCCTGATATCTGCTGGGAGAGCAATACAGCGGTGCACAGACAATCCAAGAAGTTTTTGGAAATGGTAGGGGACAATTTCCTGGTGCAAGTACTGGAGGAACCAACTAGGGGCAGAGCTCTTCTTGACCTGCTGCTCACAAACCGGGAAGAATTAGTAGGGGAAGCTAAAGTGGATGGGAAACTGGGAGGCAGTGACCAGGAGATGGTTGAGTTCAGGATCTTGACACAGGGAAGAAAGAAGAGCAGCAGAATACGGACCCTGGACTTCAGAAAAGCAGACTTTGACTCCCTCAGGGAACTGATGGGCAAGATCCCCTGGGAGAATATCATGAGGGGGAAAGGAGTCCAGGAGAGCCGGCTGTATTTTAAAGAATCTTTATTGAGGTTACAGGGACAAACCATCCCGATGTGTAGAAAGAATAGTAAATATGGCAGGCGACCAGCTTGGCTTCACAGTGAAATCCTTGCTGATCTTAAACACAAAAAAGAAGCTTACAAGAAGTGGAAGATTAGACAAATGACCAGTGAAGAGTATAAAAATATTGCTCGGGCATGCAGGAGTGAAATCAGGAAGGCCAAATCACACCTGGAGTTGCAGCTAGCAAGAGATGTTAAGAGTAACAAGAAGGGTTTCTTCAGGTATGTTAACAAGAAGAAGAAAGTCAAGGAAAGTGTGGGCCCCTGACTGAATGAGGGAGGCAACCTAGTGACAGAGGATGTGGAAAAAGCTAATGTACTCAATGCTTTTTTTGCCTCTGTGTTCATGAACAAGGTCAGCTCCCAGACTACTGCACTGGGCAGCACAGCATGGGGAGGAGGTGACCAGCCCTCTGTGGAGAAAGAAGTGGTTCGGGACTATTTAGAAAAGCTGGACGAGCACAAGTCCATGGGGCTGGATATGCTGCATCCGAGAGTGCTAAAGGAGTTGGTGGATGTGATTGCAGAGCCATTGGCCATAGAATCATAGAATCATAGAATATAAGGGTTGGAAGGGACCCCAGAAGGTCATCTAGTCCAACCCCCTGCTCGAAGCAGGACCAATTCCCAGTTAAATCATCCCAGCCAGGGCTTTGTCAAGCCTGACCTTAAAAACCTCTAAGGAAGGAGATTCTACCACCTCCCTAGGTAACGCATTCCAGTGTTTCACCACCCTCTTAGTGAAAAAGTTTTTCCTAATATCCAATCTAAACCTCCCCCACTGCAGCTTGAGACCATTACTCCTCGTTCTGTCATCTGATACCATTGAGAACAGTCTAGAGCCATCCTCTTTGGAACCATTATCTTTGAAAACTCATGGCAATCGGGGGAAGTCCCGGACGACTGGAAAAAGGTTAATGTAGTGTCCATCTTTAAAAAAGGGAAGAAGGAGGATCCTGGGAACTACAGGCCAGTCAGCCTCACCTAGTCCCTGGAAAAATCATGGAGCAGGTCCTCAAGGAATCAATTCTGAAGCACTTAGAGGAGAGGAAAGTGATCAGGAACAGTCAGCATGGATTCACCAAGGGCAAGTCATGCCTGACTAATCTAATCGCCTTCTATGATGAGATAACTGGCTCTGTGGATGAGGAGAAAGTGGTGGACGTGTTGTTCCTTGACTTTAGCAAAGCTTTTGACACGGTCTCCCACAGTATTCTTGCCAGCAAGTGAAAGAAGTATGGGCTGGATGAGTGGACTATAAGGTGGATAGAAAGTTGGCTAGATTGTCAGGCTCAACGGGTGGTGATCAATGGCTCCATGTCTAGTTGGCAGCTGGTATCAAGTGGAGTGCCCCAAGGGTCGGTCCTGGGGCTGGTTTTGTTCAATATCTTCATAAATTATCTGGAGGATGGTGTGGATTGCACTCTCAGCAAGTTTGCAGATGACACTAAACTGGGAGGAGAGGTAGATAGGCTGGAGGGTAGGGATAGGATACAGAGGGCCCTAGACAAATTACAGGATTGAGCCAAAAGAAATCTGATGAGGTTCAACAAGGACAAGTGCAGAGTCCTGCACTTAGGATGGAAGAACCCCATGGACCGCTACAGACTAGGGACCGAATGGCTCAGCAGCAGTTATGCAGAAAAGGAGCTAGGGGTTACAGTGGATGAGAAGCTGGATATGAGTCAGCAGTGTGCCCTTGTTGCCAAGAAGGCCAATGACATTTTGGGATGTATACGTAGGGGCATTGCCAGCAGATTGAGGGACGTGATTGTTCCCCTCTATTCGACATTGGCGAGGCCTCATCTGGAGTAGTGTGTCCAGTTTTGGGTCCCACACTACAAGAAGGATGTGGAAAAATTGGAAAACGTCCAGCGGAGGGCAAGAAAAATGATTAGGGGACTGGAACACATGACTTATGAGGAGAGGCTGAGGGAACTGGGATTGTTTAGTCTGCGGAAGAGAAGAATGAGGGGGGTTTTGATAGCTGCTTTCAACTACCTGAAAGGGGGTTCCAAAGAGGATGGATCTAGACTGTTCTCAGTGGTAGCTCATGACAGAACAAGGAGTAATGGTCTCAAGTTGCAGTGTGGGAGGTTTAGGTTGGATATTAGGAAAAACTTTTTCACTAGGAAGGTGGTGAAATACTGGAATGCGTTACCTAGGGAAGTGGTGGAATCTCCTTCCTTAGATATTTTTAAGGTCAGGCTTGACAAAGCCCTGGCTGGGATGATTTAGTTGGGGATTGGTCCTGCTTTGAGCAGGGGGCTGGACTAGATGACCTCCTGAGGTTCCTTCCAACCCTGATATTCTATGATTCTATGATTGTTGTTTCAAATTCATGCATTCTTTATTAATTCATCACAGAAATGGGGGGATAACTGCCAAGGTAACCCGGGAGGGGTGGGGGAGGAGGGAAGCACCGGGTGGTGTAGGGGAAGAGGGGAGGAGGGAAGGACAAGGCAACACTGCACTTCAAAACTTATTGAATGCCAGCCTTCTGTTGCTTGGGCAGTCCTCTGGGGTGGACTCATTGGGTACTTGGTGCTTGGGCATCTGGGTGAGGAGGCTATGGAACTTGGGGAGGAGGGCGGTTGGTTACACAGGGGCTGCCGTGGCGGTCTGTGCTCCTGCTGCCTTTCCTGCATCTCAACCATACACCGAAGCATATCAGTTTGATCTTCCAGTAGCCTCAGCATTGCATCCTGCCTCGTCTCATCATGCTGATGCCAGCTCTCCTCTCACTCATCCCTCCTGTCCTCGCGTTCATTTTGTGCTTTCCTGAACTCTGACATTGTCTCCCTCAACGCATTGTGCTGGGCTCTTTCAGCATGGGAGGCCTGTATGAGCTCAGAGAACATTTCATCACGAGTGCGTTTTTTTTGGCTTCTAATCTTTGACAGCCTCTGGGATGGAGATGATACGTGCAGCGATGAAACATTTGCAGCTGCGGGAGAGAAAAAAGGGAGATTAGTCTTTAAAAAGAAACATTTTAGAGAACAATGGGTAGACTCTTTCATGGTGAACCAAGCTGTTAACATTACATAGCACATGTGCTTTCTTTACAAGGTCACATTTTGCCTTTTATATTGAGGACCTGCTGGTATGGTGTGAGAGATCACACACGCAGGGCCGGCGGGCAACAGAGTTCGGCTTGCAGGCAGACATGGTAAGCCAGTCTTTTGGCTTCATTAACCTTCCTAACATGTGGGAATGGTTTCAAACAGCAGTGCCCTCATTTCCCATACCAAACACCTGTTGGGTTGGCCCTTTAAAAGGAGGGGCTGCAGTTTTCGGGTTAACATGCAGCACAAACCCAACTAATATCACTCTCCTGATGTCACTCTCCTGAGGATAACAGAGAGATAAAGAACGGATGTTGCTTGAATACCAGCAAACACTGGGACCATACGCTGCCATGCTTTGTTATGCAATGATTCCAGACTGTGTGCTGCTGGCCTGCCATGGTAAAGTGTCTTACCATGGAGGACGGAATAAGGCTGCCCTCCCCAGAAACCTTTTGCAAAGGCTTTGGGAGTACATCCAGGAGAGCTTCGTTGAGATGTCCCTGGAGGATTTCCGCTCCATCCCCAGACACATTTACAGACTTTTCCAGTAGCTGTACTGGCCGCGAATGCATCCCAAGTCTTCAGGGCAATTAATCATTAAACACGCTTGCTTTTAAACCGTGTATTATATTTACAAAGGTGCATTCACCAGAGGTCCCTTCTCCGCCTTCTAGGTCTGGGAGCCCGCCTTCGGTGGGTTGGGAGGGTACTAGATCCAGGGTGAGAAACAGTTCTTGGCTGTCAGGGAAAAAGGTTTCTCCGCTTGCTTGCTGTGCTTCAACCTCCTCCTCCTCATCATCTTCCTCATCCCCAAAATCCGCATCCCTGTTGGGTGAGAGTCCATTGATGGAGTCCATGCACAGGGCTGGGGCAGTGGTAAGGGCACCCCCTTGAATGGCACGCAGCTCATCATAGAAGCAGCATGTCTGGGGCTCTGACCCAGAGCGGCCATTTGCCTCTCTAGTTTTTCGGTAGGCTTGCCTGAGCTCCTTAAGTTTCACGCGACACTGCTGTGGGTCCCTGTTATAGCCTCTGTTCTTCATGCCCTTGGAGATTTTTTCAAATATTTTGGCATTTTGTCTTTTGGAATGGAGTTCTGATAGCACGGATTCATCTTCCCATACAGCAATCAGATACAGTACCTCCCGTTCAGTCCATGCTGGAGCTCTTTTGCGATTCTGGGACTGCATGGTCACCTGTGCTGAAGAGCTCTGCATGATCACCTGTGCTGATCAGCTCGCCACGCTCACCAAATAGGAAATGAAATTCAAAAGATCG
Source organism: Caretta caretta (assembly GCF_965140235.1). Lineage (NCBI taxonomy): Eukaryota > Metazoa > Chordata > Testudines > Cheloniidae > Caretta > Caretta caretta. The sequence goes on from NC_134223.1 coordinate 2,259,068, forward strand.
CGGGGCTTTTCCTGTTTACCTGGCCAGTGCATCTGAGTTGAGAGCATTGTCCAGAGCGGTCACAGAGGAGCACTCTGGGATAGCTCCCAGAGGCCAATACCGTCAAATTGCATCCACACTATCCCAAATTGAACCCAGCAAGATCGATTTCAGTGCTAATCCACTAGTCTGGGAGGAGTACAGAAACCGGTTTTAAGAGCCCTTAAAGTCGGAAAAAATGGCTTTGTAGTGTGGATGGGTACAGGGCTAAACCGATCTAACATTGCTAAATCCAACCTAAACTTGTAGTGTAGACCAGGGCTAAGACAGGAGCAGTGACAAGGGCGTTTTTCAACTCTGAAAATGCTACATCACACTGTGCTGACCACTGAAATAGTTTCCCTTTGTCACCCCACCTATGCAGAGGTTTTGCAATACTGATAAACCCACAAATGAACCTTCTGTAACAGGAGCAGAGCCCTATTAAACTTAGCCCATCTGGGAGTGTCTGGGGAGTTTGCCAACTCCATGCAGCCTTGATTTCCGTTTTGTCATGGACATTTCCCCCCTCACTAATTGTGTGCCCAAGCAGATTATCTCTTTTTTTGAAACAAGGCACATCTTTTTGGGTTGAGTTTCAGATTGGCAGCCTTAACTGGAACACAGACCACTTGGAAATGTACCGATTCCAGGTCACATTATTTTAGTGTGCACCAGAATATGATCTAGGTATAACAAAGAGGCTGAGAGGGTCATGCCTTGTAATACCCTCTCCATTAGCCTCTCAAAGGTGGCCAGTGCATTACACCAGTGGTCCTCAACCTTTCCAGACTACTGTACCCCTTTCAGGAGTCTGATTTGTCTTGTGTACCCCCAAGTTACATCTCACTTAAGAACTACTTGCTTACAAAATCAGACATAAAAATACAAAGGTGTCACAGCACACTATTACTGACAAATTGCTGACTCTCCTTTTTATCATATAATTATAAAATAAATACATTGGAATATAAATATTGTACGGACATTTCAGAGTATGGTGTATAGAGCAGTATAAACCAGTCATTGTCTGTACGAAATTTTAGTTTGTACCGACTTTGCTAGTGCTTTTTATGTAGCCTGTTGTAAAACTAGGTAAATATCTAGATGAGTTGATGTACCCTCAAAAGACCTCTGTGTACCCCCAGGGGTACATGAACCCCTCCTTGAGAACCACTGCCTTACATGAGCCAAAAGCCATCACTTTAAATTGCCACAGGCCTTGTCCTGCTGAGAAAGCAGTTTTATCCCTCTGATTTGGATCCATTTCCAGTTGCCAATACCCACTTTTAAGTGCCAGTGTGGAAAGCCAGATTGAACCTGCTACAGCACCCAGGGTATCACCTATTTGTGGTAATGAACACAAATCTTTTAAAGTGACTTCATTTAGTTTTCTATAGTCCACATGGAGTTTGGTGATGCCATCTTTTTTGGATCGCCCATGCCCCAACCCCCAGCTCCTCACCCCCCGCACCCAAACTCCCTCCTAGAGCCCACGCCCTGCACCCCCTCCCACTCCCTAACCCCCAGCTCCACACACACATACCCACCCACCCACCCTGGACCCAAATTCCCGCCCTCTTAATTAACTGGCATTTTTCACTTACTGGCACTCCCCCATTTCTCCCAACAGGCTGGATAAAACAGCTTTTACTGTAATTATAAAATAAATCTACTGGGATATAAATATTGTACTTACATTTCAATGTATATACTCTGAATATATACTCATACGGCAGTATAGACAAGTCATTGCATGGAATTTTAGTTTGTACTGACTTCACTAGTGCTTTTTATGTAGCCTGTTGTAAAACTAGGCTAATATCTAGATGAGCTGATGTACCCCCTGGAAGATCTGTGTACCCCCAGGGGTACGTGTACCCCGGGTTGAGAACCACAGCTCTACAGTGTGTGTAGCTGTTTGCATAGGCACTTCCCAGCCAACTTGTCTCCTGTCCAGTGGAATGCAGAAAGTAGACCAGACGAGTCGCTGAGACATTGTGCTCCCCCCCTCACAGAAGCACATGGGAGCTTCTGGGGCCAGACTTGTTTTGAACAGTGCTCCTTCCACTGAAGCTCTCTGGTCTGGGAATCTGGTGGGAGCAGCCTTTTCTTAGAGTCCCTGCAGCTGCACCTGTTTAACTGAGATAGGAGTCTGGAGAAAACAGCTTCCCCCAGCTCCCGTTTCCAGGGCAGAGACAAGCCAACAGGGAACAAAGACATCAGTGCACTTTAATTTGACAGGTCTGAGATCGGGAAGGAAGTCCCATGCATGGATTTTGAGACCAGAGTGCCTATTTTAAGGGTAAAAGGGACAAAAAGGATGGTCAAGCAGTTAGGGCACTAGTACAATACTGGTTCAATTCCCTCCTCTGTCATAGGTTTCCCATGTGCCCTTGGGCAAGTCTCTTACTCTCAGTTCTCCATCTGTCTATCACAGGGACGCCAGCTCTTCCCTGACACACACAAGGGAGCTGTGTGACACATTCAAGATTCTGAGCTGCTCCGATGCTGTGATAATGGGGGGCATATACCTCTCTTCGATAGACTGGGATCGCCTAGGCCATCCGTAGCATTTCACCAAGTAATTCCTGCATCATGCTGGTTCTTCTTGTGTCCCTCTCTAGGTCTCTCCCTACAGTGAGGAAATGCATAAAACACATTCTACCATTGCTGCCCTGATTCAGCTCCCCTGGTGTGAGCAGTAGCATAATCCACCTGGATGGGTCATGCATTATAGCTCCCAGAAGTGCTCACACGGACACAGCTGACCCAGTGGTACCAATGGGGGAAATGGTTGTAAAATGTCGCCAGCGTAGATAAAGTCACTGAGGTTTGTGGTTAGTTCTATTTCTGTCACATTTTGGCTCTTTTTCTCTTGATTTGTGAACCAATTTCTGGCCATTGCAGGTCCTTGCACATTGGTGCACTTTGGTCCCTCCTGTTCTCTGCCTGTGGCACACAATAGGCAAATCTCCTGAGGGCTGTGATACTTTGGTTTAGTTCAGGTTGCTGAGCATGTTGTCAGGGTGGCTGGGTGTTAATTACTGGGCTGTGATATACATGTCAAACCAGATGATCTGGTGGTCCCTTCTGGCCTTAAATTCTATGTAACCCTTTCATTGACAGCATCTGTGAACCTGTGCGGAAAGAGCCAGCTAAAGTGCATGGGTGGCAGAAGTAAAAACAATGGGCATGGAAGAGACTGAAAGTTGTTACCATCTGATGGGCTGGTCTCTATTCCTCCCCTTCCCCCTTCAGACAAATTAGTGGGTCTGATTTATACAAGTGTAAATCCAGAGTAACTCCATTTACCTTAAAGAAGTTACTCTGGATTTACATCAGCATAACTCAGAACAGAATCTGCCCTAATGTCACACAAGAAGAAAGGAAAAATAAAGGGAGAGAAAAGTGTGCAAGGCTTCATTCTAGTGACTGGAAGGGACCTCAAAAGGTCATCTCTTCCAGTCCCCTGCACTCATGTTCCCTCTAAGCTGTCCGCATGTGTGCGTGCACACAGATCCTAAACCCCACACACGCGGCGAAACCCTGCGCGCACAACAATTTGCACAGAAGAAATTTTTTGCGCACATGGCCTGTCAAAAATTAGAGGGAACATCGCTCATGGTTTGTGCTACCTGCTCTTAAAAATCTCCAATGATGGAGATTCCACAACCTCTCTCGGCAATTTCTTCCAGTGCTTCACCACCCTGATAATTAGGAAGTTTTTCCTAATGTCCAACCTAAACCGCCCTTGCTGCAATTTAAGCCTAATGCTTCTTGTACTATCCTCAGAGGTTAACAAGAACAATTTTCCTCCCTCCTCCTTGTAACAACCTTTTATGTACTTGAAAACTGTTATGTCCCCTCTCAGTCTTCTCTTCTCCAGCCTAAACAAAGCCAATTTTCTTTCAATCTTCCCTCATAGGTCATGTTTTCTAGACCTTTAATCATTTTTGTTGCTCTTCTCTAGACTTTCTCCAATTTGTCCACATCCATCCTGAAATGTGGTGCCCAGAACTGGACACAATACTCCACTTGAGGCCTAATCAGCGCAGAGTAGAGCAGAAGAATTACTTCTCATGTCTTGCTTACAACACTCCTGCTAATACATCCCAGAACGATGTATATTATAGCAGGGAGAGCTTGTCTGAGGGCTTTGGCTATCAATGGATTTGTGGCTGCAAGAAACTTGCAAATAAAACCCCCTACAAAGTTTTCTTCCAGTCCGTCTCCCACATTTGAAAATGTGTGTGTGCAAGAGCATTGATGTATGTGCATGAGAGCTGATGTGTGTGATGCCTGCCTTCTGTGAATGCATGTGTCCATGTGTGTGCGTGGCTGTGTGTGCCCATTCGCATGTCCATACACGTGTGTGGTTATGCAGATTCCTGCAGCTGCACAAAAATGAAATTAATCCCTGGAATGTGCAAAGCCCCTTTCAAAGTGCATGGGTGGCAGTGTGCCATTTTTAAATGTGTGCTGGAACCACTGTGATGGGTGGAGCTGCTGGTTTGAAGCTGTGGGGCGGGTGATTAAATTCTCTCTGATAAAAAGTGACAGTATGTTAATTATCTCTTCACCCACTCCACCCCCAAATAGAGGACCATTTGCTGTTAATTAGCATTAATTAGTGCTAGTTAATATTTGCAAAGTGCTGGGAAGATGAAGAGCACCAATGTACTGAGGCTTTGTACATCTAATGGCACTGTTCAATGGGAGCAGAAGATGCTCAGTGCCTTTGAAAATCAGATTGCTGGTATCACAAAGTGGGACCCGAAAACGGGAAGCATCGAAGATGAGCAGCCACTTTTGAGACTGTCGATTTGCAGGCAGCGTTGCCAGCTACCTCACTACTATCATGACTCTTGCAGTATTTGGTGTTTCTCTTAAAAGCCTCAGCTCCTGGAGTCATGGGATTAAGTGAGAATCTCAGCTTTCATTTTTTTAAAGAATAAGCTGGAAACCATGACCCTACAAAGGCTAATGCACTCTCTGGATGAGTAAAGAAGTGATCATCGGGAGGCACGGGGCAGCGATATTACCTCTGTATTTGGCACTGCTGATGTGATCACTACTGGGAGTTTGTGCCCAGTTCTGGCATCCACAATTCAAGAAGGATATAGAAAAAATGGAGAGGAGTCAGAGAATAGCCAAGAGAATGATTAAAAGATTGCAAAAAATCAGTGCTTAATTTGTGCCAGGGCTTGCTAGGGCTGTGCCCCGGCCCCTCTAGGCTTGGCAGTTCACAGCCCCAGCACCTCTGGGCTTGCCACGTCAGTTATGAAAGTAAAAAGATTGCTTGAGCCCCGCCTCATTGCTGGAGCCCCACCACCTCATTCATTACAAATTAAGCACTGAAAAAAATGCCTTATAATAATTGACTCAAAGAACTCAATCCATTTAGATTATCAAAGAGACTGTAAAGGGGTGTGTTATGGGTTCCCCCTGGGATGCCACCTGGAACTGGCGTACCACTGAGCCCTCTGACTTACCAGCCTGGGTTTCCTTTTACATTGTGTTGCTGTGACAAGATGTAGACAACTCCCAGTCTTACACTCCCACCCGCATTTGCACAGGAAGGGACACACCCAGCTGCAGTTGCATGCAGACTGATGAGCAACTGCATGCACCAAAAATATAGAGGCCACAGCCAAAATAACCCCCAGCTCTCCAGCCTAGGACCCCAGAGGACCTAGGACCTTTCTGCCCTGATGAAACCCCAACCAGTATGAATTTATTATCCAGTTCACCTCTCCCTCAATGTGGAGAGGAATATGCAACAAACTTGCGTTAACCAAGCCGAGATTTTCCCCAGACACTTCACTTAATGGCACACTGGTTTCGATAAAGCAAAAAACAAGTTTATTAAATACAAAAGGTAGATTTTAAGTCATAGCAAACAGATCAAAGCAGATTATCTAGCAAATAAAAAAATACCACAAACTAAGCCTAAAATACTAGAAAGATTGGGTATGAATTAGCAATCGCTCGCCCTGGCTGACGATACAAGCAGTCCACCAGGTTTCTATACACAGGCTAAAAATCCCTTTAGCCTGGGACCAGCACTTCTCCCAGTTCAGTCTTTATTCCTCAAGTGTTTCCAGTAGTTCTCCCTCGTGTGGGGAGTGAGGCCCTTAGATGATGGCACACCCCACCTTACATAGTTTTAACATATGACAAGAACCCTTTCTTTCAAAAACAGTTCCCATCCAGTTTGTGAAAAAATACAGGTATCAAAATGGGGTTCAGTGTCATGTGATCTGGTCACATGCCCTTGCTGAGTCATAGCACCCATTACTTACAGGCTGTCTGGAGCATTCTCAGAAAGGCTCACCAGGTGGGAGATAAGCTTCTCCTAAGGCCTATTGTTTTTCTTAATGGCCCATTACCCTGAACAGGCCCTTCACAATCAGCTGTCTAGACTGGAAGCTTTTTGCCTAGTGGGTGCTACCCAGGTGTAACCACATTTGAAATACAGATACGTAGTCAGTATTCAGTTGGGGTTGATTTAGTTGGGGTTGGTTCTGCTTTGAGCAGCGGGTTGGACTAGATGACCTCCTGAGGTCCCTTCCAACCCTAATCTTCTATGATTCATAACTTCAGATACAAAAATGATACATGCACACAAATAAGAATCATATTTAGCAAATCTTAACTTTGCCATAGACACCTGACAAGACATATCTTGTACAAAACACATCATAATTATGTCATAATTATATCATAATCATATAACTAGGAATAATATGAGGGTGCAATGTCACAGGGTGACTTGATCTCAGCCTACAAGTACCTATATGGGGAATAGACATTTGATAATAAGGAGTTCTTCAACCTAGCAGACAAAAGTATAACAAGAGCCAATGGCTGGAAGTTGAGCAACTGGAGAAATTGTTACATTCATTTTATAAAACAAGAGGAGTTGGTGATAATGCAAAAATTAAGGGACGCAGTTCAGTTAATATGAAAAAAATGGTGAGAAAAGAAAGTTTGTCTTGACTTGCCTTAAAATTCATAACAAAGCACCACAGGTATCTAATTAAAGTCCCTCACCCAATTTAGGAAACCGGGATACCAAGCTGAAGGGGCAAAGCTTGGAGGCACAAGGATTAGTTTTGGTTTAGATCTTGGCAGTTAAACAACAATAATGGGAGTTTGGCTTTTGAATGTGTAATAAGAGTTGCAAAATGCACAGGAACAGCGAACGCTGGCTCAAACACAACCATTACTAGACCAGACAAGACTATTGTAAGGGAATAGGTAATCTAAAACTGAACCACCTAATTGGACAATGACTGGGGAACAAGCACCTATCAAAAAATGAGGAAAACTGGCTTTGAAAATTGACCCTCTGGAATTTGAGCAAGAGTCTGGATGGCCAAGATCATGGATGAGCTAATTATGCGTTTGGATTTAATTATGGCTAATAAGCGTGTAATCAGTGCGAGGAAAGGTGTCTTACAAATTCAGTCTGTGGAAATTCCCTTTAAAGATGTGGCCCAGGAGAAACAAATGATTTGTAGGCAACTGGTTTGAAATAAGCAAGTTATTCAGCCTCTATGTCTGATTAAAATATGACCATATAGATCATTGTTGCAACCACTGTTATATATTTGCAACAAATCTTGTACCAAGGTTATCAAGTAGGGTGTCTATGAAAAGGTTATGATTTGCTGAATACGATTATGCTATTGGTATGCATGTATCATTTTTGTATTTGAAGTTATGAGTATAGAGCCAATACTGGATTTCAAATGTTTGCTCTTGGGGTAACACCCACAAGGCATTATCCAGCACATCTTGGAGGAACTATTCAAATTAAGTGGCTCATCAAGGAACATTTAACTCACAATGGAAGATACCCACCTACAATGAATGGACTTTCCTGTGTAGGATGTGCTGTTTGGGGTATAGGTAATGACTTCCACTATGACTAGGTGAAATCATACATGGATATGTGACTTGCCCATGTGACTCCAAACCCCATCTGGTCACCTGTGATCTTCCACTAGCTGTGCTGAGGGCTTTGTTTGAAACTATGGGTTTCCCTCCATATGGCAGAAGCTATAGAAGGCACTGGAAACACCTCCACCTCTATTCTGCTCCTGCCTCTTTCCTGCTCCAGCCTCTGGACTATGGACTTACACTAACTGGAGCATTCTAACCGAGGGACTGAGGTCCTTCCAATGACTGGAAGCAACCAGAGACTTGACTTAAGCTAGCATTTTATTCCATAACTGCTACAAACCTGAACCAAGAACTTTGCAATTATTGTATGTATTTAATTTTTAACCAATTTTAACTCTCATCTTTCTTTTTTAAAAAAAACCTTTAGATTTTAGATACTAAAGAATTGGCAACAGTGTGTTTTTGGTTAAGATCTGAGTTATATATTGACTTGGGTGTGTGGCTAGTCCTCTGGGATCAGAAGAATCTTTTGTTTGATGAGGAACCACTCATCTTTAAATTCAGTGTTTTTGGTGGTGATACAAGGACTAGAATATCAAAGGAAATTGCTTACCTGACTTCTTGTTAGCTAGTGTGGTGAAACAGAAGTTTACTTTTGTTGCTGGTTTGCTATATCTCATGGGAGAACAACAACTAGTTTGGGGAGTGTCTGCCCAAATTCAGGACAAACTGCTGAGAAATAGCTATTCTCAGTTGTGACCAACAAAGGCATAGTTACAATGGGTTTGAAAATTGACCCTCTGGAATTTGAGCAAGAGTCTGGATGGCCAAGATCATGGATAAGCTAACTGTGAGTTTGGCTTTCATTATCGCTAATAACCATGTAATCAATGCCAGGAAAGGTGTTTTACAAAATCAGTCTGCAGAAATTCCTTTAAAGATGTGGCCCAGGAGAAACAAATGATTTGTAGGTGCCAAGGTTCCTTCCCCACTCTGAACTCTAGGGTACAGATGTGGGGACGTGCATGAAAACCTCCTAAGCTTACTTCTAGCGGCTTAGGTTAAAACTTCCCCAAGGTACAAATTAATTTTACCCTTTGCCTTTGGATTTCCACTGCCACCACCAAACTTTATCTGGGTTTACTGGGAAACATAGTTTGGACACATCTTTCCCCCCCAAAATCCTCCCAACCCTTGCACCCCACTTCCTGGGGAAGGTTTGGTAAAAATCCTCACTAATTTGCATAGGTGACCACAGACCCAAACCCTTGGATCTTAGGACAGTGCCAGATCCAGGGGGTGCTCACTTTGGGCAGCTCCCCACAAGCAGCGACCTGTCCCGGCTGCTCCTAGGTGGAGGCATAGCAGGTGGCTCCATGCGCTGCCCCCGCCCTAAGTGCTAGCTCTGCAGCTTCCATTGGCTGGGAACCGCAGCATTCAAAAATAAAAAAATCTAAAAGTTTAGAGTCTGCAAGTCCACTCAGTCTTACTTCTTGTTCAGCCAATTGCTCAGACAAGTTTGTTTACATTTGCGGGACATAATGCTGCTCGCTTCTTATTTACAATGTCACCTGAAAGTGAGAACAGGCATTCACATAGCATTGTTGTAGCCGGCATTGCAAGATATTTACGTGCCATATGCACTAAAGATTCATATTTCCCTTCATGCTTCAACCATCATTTCAGGGGACATGCATCCATGCTGATGATGGGTTCTGCTTGCTAAGAATCCAAAGCATTGTGAACCAATGCATGTTCATTTTCATCATCTGAATCAGATGCCACAAGCAGAAGCTTGATTTTCTTTTTTGGTGGTTTGGGTTCTGTACTTTCTGCATTGGAGTGTTCCCCTTTTAAGACTTCTGAAAGCATGCTCCACACCTCATCCCTCTCAGATTTTGGAAGACACTTCAGATTCTTAAACCTTGGGTCAAGTGCGGTAGGTAACTTTAGAAATGTCACATTGGTACCTTCTTTGCTTTTTGTCAAATCTGCAGTGAAAGTGTTCTTAAAATGAACAACATGCTAGGTCATCATCCAAGACTGCTATAACATGAAATATATGGCAGAATGTGTGTAAAATAGAGCAGGGGACATACAATTCTCCCAAGGAGTTTAGCCACAAATTTAATTAGTGCATTATTTTTTAATGAGCGTCATCAGCATGGAATGGTGTCAGAAGCGTGAAGAGGCATACAAATGTTTAGCATATCTGGCATGTAAATACTTTGCAATGCTGGCTACAAAAGTGCCATGCAAACGCCTGTTCTCACCTTCTGGTGACATTGTAAATAAGAAGAGGGCAGCATTACCTACCTTAAAATTAAACAAACTTGTTTGTCTTAGTGATTGGCTGAACAAGAAGTAGGACTGAGTGGACTTGAAGGCTCTGAAGATTTATATTTTGTTTTTGAGTGCAGTTATATAACAAAAAAAATCTACATTTGTAAGCTGCACTTTCACAACAAAGATCGCACTACGTACTTGTATGGGGTGAATTGAAATACTATTTCTTTTGTTAATTTTTACAGTGCAAATATTTGTAATAAAAATATACAATTTGATTTCAATTACAACACAGAATTACTATATAAAAAGAAACATCCAAAATATTTAATAAACTTCAATTGGTATTCTATTGTTTAACAGTGTGATTAAAACTGCGATTAATTTTTTAAGCGTTATTAATTTGAGTTAATCACATGAGTTAACTGTGATTAATTGACAGACCTAGTTCATGAATGTCTAAAGCCAGCATTTTTGTCACTATTCATTTTGCCTTGTTCCAGCCCCTCTGGAGGGATCCCATTGAATCCTGCGGCTATGCTAGGTAGTGTTGGCCAGCGTGAGCTCAAAGTGAGTTAGTAGGGCTGGGGTGGCACTTAGCATCAGCAAAGCAGAGGGATCTTGCAAGTTTTAGTCCCACTTCCCCGCCCCACAAAACAAACACAAGAAAATGGAGAAATTAAATGTGAAAGTGACATTAATGCATTTTTAAGGTTGACAGACACTTAGAGGTATAGCAAACCCTGAACAGACAGGCAGAGATCTTAAGGTTTAATACTGCTGCCCATCACCAGGTACCTTCCATGTAAAATCAACAGCAATAGCGAAGTCCCTAGAGGACATATGGAGTCTCTGACATCTCTCCCTTCTCCCATTCCAAACCAAGCACTCAAAAGGCAGGAAATGCCTAAAGCTAAGGTTTCTACCATAACATTAACTCAGCCATGTCACACATTAGCAGCATTTTCTATTACTGTTTTCCTTGTTAAATATAAACCTTAATGCCTTACTGCTTCTTATTTAATCTGTGCCATCAAATATTCAGGATGTGCAACAGGACTGAGATAAAAGCACAAGACATGATTTGCAAAGCTCCCACTGCTCAGACTGCAATCAATGGAGATTCGGCACAACTGAAAATCAGGCAGTTTAATTTTTCAGTATCCTACCAATTGAGCACTTGATTTCTAACCCTTACTATTACATCAACACTAACATTTTTGCATTGCATTGTTTGTTGATTGCCCAGAGCTCAGTGCTGTAGGTTTATGTAACAAATGATACACTTAGACAGGAAGAAATGTAATAGTTCTGTGGAAATCATCCTTCTGAATATCTGACTTGTGCAATTAAAGTCTAATCCTTAAGGTTTCATTAATACATTTTTAAATGATTTTTTTTCGCACATGTAAAATTAAAATCATAGGATTTTACAATCTGATTGTTGCGCTGGAGAACTACTCCTAGTCCACTGCTGAAGGCAGACCAGGTATGTGTAGCATTAAGAATAGAACTTGCAACTTTCCTCAAAAAGCAAATACAGATTTCTGCTACTTGAGCCAAAGGAGCATCTCTGTCTAAAAGTATTTTATTTTCCTCACAGGCCTCTGGCCACTAAAATAATGCAAACCCTTGATCAGTTCTGATCCCTCACATACTGTCACATGCATATATAACTTGCCTCTTGGGTTGTCAGCAGCACTTGAACCTGGGAACTTGGTTGCTAAATGTATGCACCTCTTCCTCTTGAGATGAACAAGTAGCTGGCAGCTGTAGTAGGTTGTTATCCTCAGCTGTGAATCAACCACTTGAGAGGCACAAAGCCCCCCATATTGTGCCAGGGTGGGTTACACTTGTGCTTGGCTAGTATAATGAATAGAGCTCAGCAAATAACAGATTTTTCAAATTGGTGGTCAAACCAAAAAAAAATTAGTTTTGGGTTCAGCTAAACAAAAATTGTTCAGTTTTTCTTGACAAATGAAAATCTGAAAAGAAAATGATCTGGGGTCAAACAATATGATTGGGGGGGTTATTTTGTGTTTGGGGGGATTTTAAGCATTTTTAGTGGTTTTTTTTAAATTAAATTTAAGTAAATTCCAAAATGAAACATCTTTCCAAAATGAAAAAATCAAAACATTTCATTTCAGAAATGCTGAAGTGAAACATGTAAATAGTTTCAGTCAAAAATAAATTTAAATTTTTTTTCTGAACTATTAGCCAAGTTGGACCTGAATTCACAAATAGTTTCGATCATTCGATCAACCTGAACCTGCATATGTTGGTGAAATCACTCTTTGCACAAAGAATTTCACCCAACTCTAATATGAAGTTCTGCTTTTGCTCTGCTCTGGCTGTTATCTCCCATATTCCTCCTTTTAGTCACAGCTGATGAGACCCTGGCAGCCCCTCAACACCAACTGGCAGAGGGCCCCACTATATTGTCACTCACATCAGGCTTGATGCACTCGTTGCCACAACTGTTATCATAATATACCCCTCAGAGGTGTTACGTAAGGTATCATATGTAAATTGGTGACACACTGATCCCAAAAATCATTATGTGATGTATGTACAGACTGTGTAAAAAAGGTTATACGTATGTGCTGAAAATATGTGCTTGAAACATGTTTGGAAGGCAGAGCATAAAACCAGATTGCCCTAGCAAAGGAAAAGAAATTTTTATCTGTCTGACTGGCTTGGTTACAGGGCCGAGAACACTAAGAACATAAGACCGGCCATACTGGGTCAGACCAATGGTTCATGTAGCCCAGTATCCTGTCTTTTGGCAGTGGCCAGTGCCAGGTGCTTCAGAGAGAATAAACGGGGAAATTGAGTGATCCATCCCCTTTTGTCCAGCCCCAGCTTCTGGGTGTAGGTCAGCAGTTTAGGGACACCCAGAGCATGGGGTTGCACCCCGACCATCTCGACTAATAGCCATTCATGGATCTATCCTCCATGAACGTAGCTAATTCTTTTTTAACCCAGTTATACTTTTGGCCTTCACAACATCCCCTGGCAATGAGTTCCACAGGTTGATTGTGGTCTATGTGAAAGTACATTTACATATAAGGTAAACAAAGCCATCAAACTAAATGAGCAGGGGAGAAGACCATTTAACAATCATACTGGGAGGACAGAATCTGCACCCAGGACCAGTGTTCCTGGTTCTCAAGGCAGAGATGATGAACTTTAGTAATATAAAGTAAGCAAAAAGGACATTTTAGTTATCCATCATTGAGCCCATGAAAGCTGGCTTCTCTTGGCCAGTAAGGCAAGAGATGTTGGTAACTTAATGTAAGTAAGAAACCTGCTTATGCAAAGATGGGAAGATGGTACAATTAAGTTTTAGTCACTAGAAAGCATGTTCTGTTGTGTTTGTAACCAGACCTGTCTCTTTTATTCTTGCTTTGTGTCACTGAGATCTCTGTGCTTTGGTAAAAACATTATTCTTGTTTTATTACAAGTGCTTAATTACAAGTGTTTAATTCCCAGTGGAGGGTGAGTCCACAGCCAGTCTAACAGGCTGGTGTGTACACTGTCATAGGGCTGGGGACAATAAAAATGATGTTTTAAAAAGTAGATCAGGTACAAAGGAAATCCTAGCAATCATACAGGACTGTTACCAGGTAGAAAAGGTAAAACTGTCAATAACAATGCATAAGAGGCAGAAGCGTTCAATAAATATTTCTAAGCTGTACTTGGAAAGAAACTAGATGATGTATTCATAATTTACAGTGATAATGACATAAGTTCTATTCTAACAATAACTAGTTAGGATGTTAAACAGCCACTGCTAAAGTTAAACATTTTAAAATCAGCAGTGTCAGAGAACTTGCACTCAGAACTGGCTGAGGAGTATTCCTTGAGCCATTGATGTTGATATTTAAACAAATCTGGGGAAGGTCCAGAGGATTAGAAAAAAGCTAATGTTGTGTCAATATTTAAGAAGGGTAAATAGGATGGCCCAATCACTATAGGCCAGTTAGCATGACATTGATCCACAGCAAAATCATGGAAAGGCTGATATGGGATATAATCAGTAAAGAATTTAAGGATGGAAGCATAATTAATACCAATCAACATGGTTTTATGGAAATGGATCTTGTCAAACTTGTTACTGTTTTCTTTTGTTTTTTTCAGATTACAAGTTTGGTCGACAAAGAAATCCTCTGACATAATATATTTAGACTTCTGTAAGACTTAACTTTGTCCCACATTCTGATGAAAAAATTAGCAAAACCAATGCAGCACAGATTAAATTGATTAGAAATGGGCTAAATGATAGATCTCAAAAATACCTGTAAATACCTGTAAATGGAAAATGGACGTGTTGTTCCTTGACTTTAGCAAAGCTTTTGACACTGTCTCCCACAGTATTCTTGCCAGCAAGTTAAAGAAGTATGGGCTGGATGAATGGATGATAAGGTGGATAAGGTGGCCAGCACCGTTTGTGATTTGGGGTGTGTGATAAATGAAGGGTAGGGGGGGTAGCTCCCTTTTATGGACCCAGCCAGCCAGTTAGCTATAAAATCCCTCTTAGTAGCTGTTCTCTAATTGCTCTACCTGTAAAGGGTTAAAAGTCTCACTGCTATGGATAGGTAAAAGGAAGTGAGTGGGCACCTAGCCAAAAGAGCCAATGGGAAGGCTAGAACTTTTATTGAAACAAGACTCCCCTTTTGTCTGTCTGTGGTTGTTCTCCCGGAGAGAGGAAACAGGGTAGCAACTATGCTGTAAAAAACTACTCATTTAAAACCCCAGATAGGTAAGTAGATCAGGAAATGTCTAGGAAGACGCAATTAGGTTTATCTCTTTTTATTTTTTTGGCTTGTGGACTTCTCTGTGCTAACCCCAGGGGCTTTTGTTTTGCTTGCAACCTTTAAACTGAACCTCAAGAAAGTTATTCTTGGTGCTTAATCCTTGTAGATTCTCTTTTTTTAAATCTAGCAATAGCCTGAGTTTCCAGATGTATTTTCTTTTTGTTTTAATAACTTTTACCTTTTTAAAGAACAGGATTGGATTTTTCTGTCCTAAGAGGTTTGTGCACATGTTGTTTAATTAGCTGGTAGCAACAGCTGATTTCCTTTGTTTTTTCTTTCTCAGCTCTTTGCTGGAGGAGGGGTGAAAAGGCTTGAGGGTATCCCACAGGAAGGAATTCCCAAGTGCGCCTTCCTGGGTTCTCAAAGGGGTTTTGCACTTGGGTGGTGGCAGCATCTACCCATCCAAGGTCAGAGAAAAGCTGTAACCTTGGGAGTTTACTATAAACCAGGAGTGGCCAGTATTAATTTTTTGAATCCTTGCAGGCTCCCACCTTCTGCACTCGAAGTGCCAGAGTGGGGATTTAGCTTTTAACAGACTCCAATCAGGTGACTCCCAAGCCTTACTTAGGCGGTGGGTGTGACACTCTGTGCCTTCGGGGAACACGTTACACCCCCATGTTCATCCTTTTAATATGATTGTGTGGTATCCAATGCAAAGTTTGTCATGTTGGGTGTTTTCAGAAGGCTCATGATGCACTGAGCATTGTTGTTACAGTGAAGTTATAGGTTGTAATTTCATATATATGGTCATGAGGCTGAAACTGTGTCCTCATGGTGTAAACCAACCCAGCCAAAACTCTCCAGGAGCAGAGGGGCAGTTCACACTTCATCAAGGCAGGTATGTGACAAACCCAGCCCAGCCTCACAGGAAAAATGGACACTGGCCTAGAAAGCAAGAAAGGGTCTGGTGGACTCTCGAGTGAGTCATCCCCCTTCCCTTGGTCAGTTTGGGACTACGATGAGATAATGGTCACCTGACTTTGAAGGTGGGGGGCGGGAAAGCTAAGAGGGAAGAAAGAATATGATACAAAAGAGATATTTGCCATGTCCACTCTCTTCCATTTCCATCTACAGACACCACCACCAAGCGGCTGACGCGCTGATCAAAGGGGACAGCCTGGCTGAAGGGCAACCAGCCAGCCTGTGGTGAGAGGCATCTAAGTTTGTAAGGGCACTGAAAGCGTTAAGATCAACTTAGAATGCATTTTGCTTTCTTTCATTTGACCGAATCTGACTTCTTGTGCTTAGATTTTAAGTGATTATAAGTCAATCTTTTGTAGTTAATAAATTTATTTTACCTGAAGCAGTGCATTTGGTTTGAAGCATGTCAGAGACTCCCCTTGGGATAACAAGCCTGGGGGATATCAATTTCTTTGTTAAACTGATGAACTCATAAGCTTGCAGCGTCCAGTGGGCATAACTGGACACTGCAAGAGGGAGGTTCCTAGGGTTGTGTCTGAGACCAGAGATATTGGCTAGTGTCATTCGGTTGCACAATCCAAGGAGCAGCTTACACGCCAGAGGCTGTGTGTGAACAGCCCAGGAGTGGGGGTTCTCACACCAGAGCATGGTAAGGCTGGCTCTGAGAGTCGAGGATTGGAGTGATCTAGCAGATCACCGGTACAGATAACACCATGGGAACGTCACAGTGGGATTGGAGTGAAGGAAACGCTGATTGTAGCACTGCTTTGCCAAAAGCCGCATCATCTCTGGTGTGCCAGACAACGGCGCAGTGAGAGGTGAAGGTATGCACCGAGGACCAAGTTGCTGCCCTGCAGATTTCTTGGATTGAGACCTGGGCCAAGAATGCTGCTGACAAGGCCTGGGGCCTCAGAGTGTGCTGTAAGAGCCGGGGCTGGTACTTTGGGCAGCTCATAGCACATGCAGATGCATGATGTGATCTAGGAGGCTATTCTTTGAGGTGAGACCGGGACCCCTGCCACCACTATGAACAGCTGGTTCGACTTCCTGAATGGCTTAGTGCACTCGATGTAGAAAGCTAGTGCTCACTGAACATCGAGAGAGTGCAGCTGCAGCTCCTGGTTACTGGCATGAGGCTTAGGGTAAAAGACGGGTTGGAAAATGTCCTGGCTGGTGTGGAAATGCGACACCACCTTAAGGAGAAAGGCCGGGTGCAGCCTGAGTTGCACCTTATCCCTGTGGAAAACTGTGTAAGGCGGTTCCAAGGTGAGGGCCTTTAGCTCAGACACCATCCTCGCTGAAGTAATGGCGACCCGGAAAGCTGTCTTCCATGACAGATACAGAAGGGAGAAAGTCGCCAGTGGCTCAAGTCGCCAGGGGGCCCCATGAGCCTGGAGAGGACCAGGTTAAGGTCCCACTCAGGGACAGGCTACCTGATCTGGGGATATAGGCAGTCCAGACCTTTGAGGAAGCGACCAAGCATAGGGTTAGCGAAGACAGATCAACCTGAAACTCCTGGGTGGAAGATCGAGATAGCAGCAAGGTGCCACCCTTATGGAGGATGCCACCAGGCCTTGCTGTTTCAGACAAAGGAGGTACTCTAAGATGAGAGGTACCAGCGCCTGGAGCACGGGGGTGACACTGGTCACACCAACTCGAGAATCTCTTCCACTTTGCCAGATATGTGGCTCTAGTAGAGGGCTTCCTGCTGCCGAGGAGGGCCTCCCTTACTTGTTCTGAGCACAGAAGTTGCATGGGATTCACCCATGAAGCTTCCAGGCCATGAAGTGGAGGGACCACAAGTTGGGGTGACAGAGGTGACCGTGGTCTTTAGTGAGTAAGGGGAGGAGAGGCAATGTGACGGGTGTGTCCACCAACAGCTCCAGTAGCGTGGTGTACCAGTGTTGCCAAAGCCACGTTGGGGCCACCAGAATTATCTCTGCCCCTTCCCTGCAGGCCTTGAGCAGGACCTTGTGCACAAGAGGGAACAGGGGAAAGGCATAGAGCAGGTGACTTCTCCAGGGTAGCAGGAATGCATCTATGAGAGAGCCTGGGCTGTGACCCTGGAAAGAGCAGAACATTGGGCACTTCCTGTTGTGGTGGGTGGCAAACAGGTCAACCTGGGGAAACCCCCACCTTTGGGAAATGAGAGGTATGACATCTGGCCGGATGGACCACTCGTGAGTGTGGAAGGACCTGCTTAGACGGTTTGCCAGTGTGTTCTGAACTCCTGGTAGAAAGGATGCTTCCAGGTTAATGGAGTGGGCTATACAGAACTCCCACAGCCGAAGGGCCTCCTGACATAGGGGAAGAGGAATGGGCTCCACCCTGATTGTTGACATAAAACATGGTGGTGGTGTTGTCTGTTAGAACTGCCATGTACTGGCCTTGCAGTCGGGTGTGGAAGGCCTGTCAAGCAAGGCACACTGCCCTCAGCTCCCTGATGTTGATATGGAGGGAGAGCTCATCTGCGACCTGTGTCTGGAAGTCTCCCAGATACGCCCCCCATCCCACAGCGGATGTGTCTGTAACCAGGGACAGGGAAGGCTGAGGGTTGAGCCACCAGTGGAGGGATGTGAGGACCTGCCATGGCACCGTGACCACTGAATTCAAGCTGTCGCACCCTGGGTGGTAGACCGAGGTGAGCCATGCCTGCAGCGGTCTGAGCCGCAGCCTGGCATGTCAGGTCACATAAGTGCAAGTGTGGCTAAAGAGACTCAGGCACCTCCTTGCTGTTGTGGTTGGGAATTACTGTAGGCTTTGAATTATGTCCGTGATGGCTCAGAATCAGGTCTCTGTGAGAAGAGCTCATGCCTAAACTGAGTCTAACACTGCCCCCATGAATTCTATTTTTTGGGTCGGTTCCAAGATCGACTTCCCCAAGTTGAGGAGGAGACTCCGTCGCTCGAACGTGCACCTGACCAAATGGATTTGGGACTGCACCTGCCCCCTGATGCAGCCCCTGAGCAGCCAGTCGTCGAGGTAGGGGTATACCTGCACCTGTCTCTGATGGAGAAAAGCAGCCATGACTGACTTGCACTTGGTGAACACTTGAGGGTCTGTTGAGAAGCTGAATGGTAGGACCGTGAATTGGTAATGCTTGTGGTTGCACACGAAGCGTAGGAAGCGCTGGTGTGCGGGACAAGTCGCTATGTGGAAGTACACGTCCTTCATGTTGAGGGCGGCGAACCAGTCTCCCAGACCCAGGGAGGGGATAATGCTCCCAGGGAGACCTCTTCTCTTTAAGACCTCACATAGTTCCAAGCTTCTTCCAGTCAGAGCTGCTATGTTCCAATGGCCGCATCTCAGCTTAGTCCATTCACTAGCTCCTTCAACTGTAGTGGTCCTTGCCCTGTTACAACTGTCAGACAAGGCTTTTGTGCATCACTTGCAGGGAATCAGTTCACATGAGCATATCTATTGGGTGAGCTTTACGGATCAGCTGTACAGGCCTGATACCCTTGGTTTGAAATTGGAGTTTCTCTTCTCCAATGTGAGCTGCTTACTGAGGCTACCAAACCCCATCTGGCAGTTTGTATTTGCCTTGATATCCCCCTCATAGGGCCTCAGTAGCATTTTAGAGAGGTAACTGTGCCATCAGCTACCCTCACACCCTGCTGAGAGATGCTCTTCAGCTGCTTATTGGATATTTGCAGCTATCTTGCATCTGCAAGACATTCCCCATCTACCACCCAGGGATGTGCCTGTTGAATTGTTTCAGAGGAACAGCCGTGTTAGTCTGTATTCGCAAAAAGAGAAGGAGTACTTGTGGCACCTTAGAGACTAACCAATTTATTTGAGCATGAGCTTTCGTGAGCTACAGCTCACTTCATCAGATGCATACCGTGGAAACTGCAGCAGACTTTATATACACACAGAGAATATGAAACAATACCTCCTCCCACCCCACTGTCCTGCTGGTAATAGCTTATCTAAAGTGATCAACAGGTGGGCCATTTCCAGCACAAATCCAGGTTTTCTCACCCTCCACCCCCCCACACACAAATTCACTCTCCTGCTGGTGCTAGCCCATCCAAAGTGACAACTCTTTACATAATCAAGTCGGGCTATTTCCTGCATAGATCCAGGTTTTCTCACATCCCCCCCACCCCCATACACACACAAACTCACTCTCCTGCTGGCAATAGCTCATCTAAACTGACCACTCTCCAAGTTTAAATCCAAGTTAAACCAGAACATCGGGGTGGGGGGGTAGGAAAAAACAAGAGGAAACAGGCTACCTTGCATAATGACTTAGCCACTCCCAGTCTCTATTTAAGCCTAAATTAATAGTATCCAATTTGCAAATGAATTCCAATTCAGCAGTTTCTCGCTGGAGTCTGGATTTGAAGTTTTTTTGTTTTAAGATAGCGACCTTCATGTCTGTGATTGCGTGACCAGAGAGATTGAAGTGTTCTCCGACTGGTTTATGAATGTTATAATTCTTGACATCTGATTTGTGCCATTTATTCTTTTACGTAGAGACTGTCCAGTTTGACCAATGTACATGGCAGAGGGGCATTGCTGGCACATGATGGCATATATCACATTGGTGGATGTGCAGGTGAACGAGTCTCTGATAGTGTGGCTGATGTTATTAGGCCCTGTGATGTTGAGTTGGTCGCTCCTTCTCAGGCTCATGTCAACTTGAAAAAAATCGGTAGCATGCTATTCCAGTTCTGCCCACAATCCCAAGCTTCATCCACCAGCACTGAGGAGCCAGGTGTTTTTTGCTAAAAAGCTTGGGGATAAAATAATTAATAGTGCTGACATTTATATTGTCACCATAAGGCTTCAGAGTCAACACACACCTCATATGAGCATAGAAAGGACTGCAATGGGTGCCACAGAGAAATTTAAAATAGATTAGATTAGGTAGGGAAATGAGCAGTTTACACCTCTTAGAGCTATTGACTGTCCATCTAGCTGCAGATTCTATCTGATAGTGCTGCCCTGGGGCTCCTTCATCAGGTTTTCTTCGCATAGGTGCAATGTTTGCATGGGAGGCAGCACATCCAGATAAAGAACTGGCTTGGGAATCAGGAACCAGGGCTAGGTTACTGACCTGCCATGTGATCTTGGATGAGTCATTTTGCCTCTGCTTCCCCTCCCACGCTGGGTCTGTCTTGTCTGGCAGTGAGGCCTGAGTCTTGTTTGGGGCCCATCTGTTCTAGTGCCATATAAATATTAATCAAATAGAGGTTTTGGTTCTGTCTAATATTCTATGAGTCTATGTCTTGGTCTACACTAGGACTTTAGGTCGAATTTAGCAGCGTTAAATCGATGTAAACCCATCCACAGGATGAAGCCCTTTTTTTCGACTTAAAGGGCTCTTAAAATCGATTTCCTTACTCCACCCCTGACAAGTGGATTAGCGCTTAAATCGGCCTTGCCGGGTCGAATTTGGGGTACTGTGGACACAATTCGACGGTATTGGCCTCCAGGAGCTATCCCAGAGTGCTCCACTGTGACCGCTCTGGACAGCGCTCAACTCAGATGCACTGGCCAGGTAGACAGGAAAAGAACCGCAAACCTTTGAATCTCATTTCCTGTTTGGTGTTTAATGTGCTTTAATGTGCTCCTAATTGCCAAAGTGAGCTGAGTGGCCTCCATGCTTGCCTTGGTATGGCGTCTGCACAGAAAAAAGGCGCAGAATGATTGTCTGCTGCTGCTTTCATAGAGGGAGGGAACGGGGGCCTGACGATATGTACCCAGAACCACCCGCGACAATGTTTTAGCCCCATCAGGCATTGGGCTGTCACCCCAGAATTCCAATGGGCAGCGGAGACTGCGGGAACTGTGGGATAGCTACCCACAGTGCAACACTCCAGAAGTCGACGCTTGCCTCGGTTCTGTGGAAGCACTCCGCCGAGTTAATGCACTTAGAGCATTTTCTGTGGGGACAAACACACTCGAATATATAAAAATGATTTCTAAAAAACCGACTTCTATAAATTCGACCTAATTTTATAGTGTAGACATACCCTATGACTTGGCTGCAGGAAAGGCAATATAGCCTGTGGGCTATGGGCAGAGGGGTCTGTGACCACCAGCACCTGCCCCGAGAGTGAGAAAATCTTGTCTGTACCAGCAGCTCCCTGAAGCCCCCAGCCTCTGGCAGCACCAGCCCTACCTTCCAGGCCTGCACAGGTCTCGCTCTCTCTGTGCAGGCCGTGACAGATGCACAGCAGCCCCGACTGCCCCACAGCTTCCAACCCCTTAGGCGCAGACGCTCCCAGAACCACCAGGCCACTGTTCCCAAGGAAGCGGAACACCCAGCTTGTGAGATTCAGCTCAGGTCCAGCACTTTGCTTAACACTGTGACCCAGGCTTTCAGAGCCCAGAGTAGGGCAACTCAAGGGTCTCACCACAGGCAGTGCCAGGAATAAATCATAGGAACACAGCGCTTCCGGCTGATGAAAGATAAAAGCCATGCTTACTTGCATTATCTAAAACCATCAGTTTATTAGATTTAAGCACACTTAGACATAAGCAATTGGTTTAGAACATCCCAAATCATTACCTAGAATTTGAGATGGTGTTGAGTAGTTCACAGCAGTTCACAGTAGCTCTGCGATGGCCGGTCACTTCCCTGCTGGGGAGTATGGGGTCAGAAAAGTCTCTCAGGATCACTTCAGAAAACTGCTCCAAGTACACTCTATTGTCTAGTCCAGGGGTGGCCAACCTGAGCCTGAGAAGGAGCCAGAAGTTACCAATGTACATGGCCAAAGAGCCACAGTAATACATCAGCAGCCCTCGCATCAGCTCCCTCCCCATTCACTCCCAGCACCTCCCACCCACCGGCAGCACTCCCCACACCTCCCGATCAGCTGTTTCGTGGCATGCAGGAGGCTCTGGGGAACGGCAGGCCCAGGGGAGGGGGCAGGAAGTGTGGAGTGGGGGCAGGGCCTGCGGCAGAGCCAGGGGTTGAGCAGTGAGCACCTGCCAGCACATTGGAAAGTTGGTGCCTGTAGCTCCAGCCCCAGAGCCGGTGCCTAGTCAAGGAGCCGCATATTAACTTCTGAAGAGCTGCATGGGGCTCCGGAGCCACTGGTTGGCCACCCCGTCCAGTCTTTTTATAACTAACTTTTACAAAACATACAGCTCATAGTGACTCCTACTGGGTCATCACCTCTTCCCACTTCAATAAACTACTTATCAACAAACATTCCTAACAGTCTTAGTCATAAGAAGCTTCTAAATCAAAGGAGCTCGAACTCAACCTCTCTATCCACTTATTTTCTTTTAGTCTCAATTTATTGACTCTTTTCTCCCTTCCTCCAATTCGGATTAGCAGAAACTGCAAACCTGCAGCTAGCATTTGATCTTGCCTCAGAAGCCCTGTTTGTTCAAGTTAACCCTTAACTAGGTGGTGTTCTATTTTATTAATTTATGGCAGCTGAATGCACACAATATGGTTGCAATTAGCTTGATGAAAATCTGGGCTAACAACACCCCTCCATTCTGGGGCAACAAACACCACAGTACTGAGACATATTTGTTGTGAAAATAAGGATATGTTAATTACCACAGAACAGACATTCAGGTAACAGTGAGTAAGAATATTGGAAACAAATGGTTCCATATGAAAGAAAATCATAACTCATTAGTTACGTTTAGTCTAGAAAGTGTGTTATCCTCTTGTCTAAAGAAACTCATCTCACCCAAAGATCTCTCCAGTGTTCTCAGCCAAGCCTGGTTGAGATCCCACTTTCAGGAGGCAAATTTGCTGTCCATTTACTGCCTAGGTGAGGGATGCCAGGGTGTCATCTTTATCCCCCAAAATAGTAGAGCAAACCTGTGATGTGCACCTCATCTCCACCACCACCATTTGCTTCTTCTTGTTACTTTTCTCTCTTTGAAGTTTTTCTACAATCTTTCATTAGCATTAGGTTCAGACTGGTGAGAGGAGACACCCTGTGAAACACACAATACATAATTTAAATGTAAACAGCCAGATAGATAAGCATCTCTTGTCTGAGACAAATTTTTTTTTTTCCCACTTTGCAGGTGACCAGGCCCAAGGTACAGACTTTAAGAACACAATTTTCAGTGTATATACGTAACTCCTCACACAACATTTGTATGTGTGTTTTGCAATGATACTGATGACCAGTGGGATACCAGCTTTCACCTGAGATCTCACAGTTCACCCTTTGGCAAACTAGAATGTACATGCCAGACTCAGAAGTTCCCTGTAACCCCCAGCACCCATCTGTGCCCATTGCCAGTTGGCACTAAGAGGCTCCTAAGTCACAAGTCCACTGGTGGGAGTGAAAGAGCATCCTCCACACAGGCTATGGCACTGGCAAAGATGTACTTTAATGGAATAGTTCATTCCAATAGGCATGAACATGGAGTGAAGCAGCAATAGAATTAACATCGCTGGACCCACTGGAACACGTAATCTATCGCACTCCAGCTCATCAGTGGTGACTCTTAAAACTGCTGGTCTCATGTTCCCCCAAAAGAGTCTCTCCGGCTGACTTTCCTTTTTACTGAATGTTGGCATCTCACTATATCCTAATTTATCTATCCACCTGTCCCCTCTCCTTGCAGTCTGTTAGCTAATGCAATCTTTCTATATTCAGTATTGTGTCCAATCTGTCTCTCTCTCAACAAGGTCTTCCTATCTGATTTACCATATCCCAGAGTCTTTCACTCTGTCTCTGTAGTATCTGACCCAAGTTTTAATGTGCCTATCACCCAGGTGTGTGGGCACTAGCCAAGATAAATGCTGAAACACTCAGCCTAAGGGACTGCAGTCTATGCTGCTCATCGTAATTCACCATCAGTATGTGAAGACCTGGGAGCCAAGGCTCTGATCTAAGGCCTAAATAGCCTGGACACACATCATGCTCCTTTGCTGCTGGCAGGCAGCGAGGAGGATCCCCGAACAAGGGGAGACCAGGAAATAAGGCCCATTGGCAAACACAGTCCAACCTCCTCAGATTGACACCTCTGGCTGACAGTGGCCCAGCCACTTCCAGCCCATTCTCCTTGGCAGGGACTCTGCCACTGCATGCCTTTAAATGGCAAGATGTCTGAGGGCTCCACAATGTCTGAGGCCAGCTGCTCTGCGAGAGGGAAAACTCAACTCCTAGTTCCAGCAGTGTCTCAGGCAACCGTCCTCCTCTCTGACGGGGCACTCAGCCTTGCCGGGAGAGGGGCAGTAGGACAGACCATGGGTAGGTTTCAGACACACCTCAGGGACCATGGGGCCACAAACTCTCAGTCACTCAACAACCCTGAAAATCATACACCTTGTGATTAAGCGAAGAGGAGCAGATACAATCTGAGGTGCATCCCCAGGACACCACCACAGCCACTGGGAGGCAGCGTTAGGAACATCGAAGACACCATCTGGGATTGGAGTGGTGGGTCTCTGACGCTGGCCAGTGCTGGCTGCTTCACAGGAAGGTGCAAGAAGCCCAGTAATGGAGTTTTACTGAACAACATCGTGGAGGAGAGGGTTCTGCCTGACTCTCAGATGGATGCTGGGTTTATCCAACAGGAAAAGAAGCATGGCCCAGTGGTGAGGACACGAGCTTAGGACCTGGGAGAGGCAGCTTCTTGTGTGACTGTAGGCAAGTCACTTACTCTGTGCCTCAGTTTCCTGTCTGTAGAATAGATATTAGACTAGGTTTGATGGGGTCAGATGACCAAAGCCCACAGGTAAGTCAAAAACATGGAGACCTGGGTGAAGGGTCAGAATCTGGGGGGAGCATGGGCTGTTATAACAGAAATAAGGGAGAGACAAGACAGAACTGAGAGTGGGGGGAAATTAAATCAGTATCTTAGATATCTGTATACTAATGCGAGAAGTATGTGGAATAAACAGGAAGAACTTGAAATGCTAGTAAATAAACACAACTATGACATAGTTGGCATCACGGAGACTTGGTGGGATAATACTCATGACTGGAATATTGGTAGAGAAGGGTACAACTTGCTCAGGAAGGACAGGCAGGGGAAAAAGGGAGGAAGTGTTGCCTTATATATTGAAAATGTATACACTTGGACTGAGCTTGAGATAGAAATAAGAGGCAGACTTGCTGAAAGTCGCTGGGTCAGGATAAAAGGGGTTTAAAAGGGGGGGGGGGGTGATGTCCTGGTCAGGGTCTACTACAGACCAGCTAAGCAGGAACAAGAAGTGGATGAGACTTTTTTTAAACAACTAACAAAATCATCCAAAGCACAGGACTTGGTGGTGATGGGGGACTTCGACTCCCCAGACATCTGTTGGGAAAATAACCCAGCAGGGCACAGATTGTCCAACAAATTCTTGGAATGTATCAGAGACAATTTTCTATTTCAGAAGGTGGAGAAAGCTACTGGGGGGAGGCTGGTTCATGATTCTAAGGAAGGGTAGGAGGGAGAACAGCACATTAAAGACAATGGGTTTCAAGAGGCAGACTTTAGCAAACTCAGAGAGTTGGTAGGTAAAATCCCATGGGAAGCAAATCTAAGGGGAAAAACAATTGAAGGCAGTTTTTCAAAGAGACATTATTAAGGGTACAAGAGCAAACTATCCCTCTGTGTATGAAAGATAGGAAGTATGGCAAGAGACCACCCAAACTTAACCAGGAGATCTTCAATGATCTAAAACTCAAAAAAGAGTCCTACAAAAGGTGGAAACTCAGTCAAATTCCAAAGGATGAATATAAACAAACAACACAAGTATGTAGGGACAAAATTAGAAAGGTCAAGACACAAAATGAGATCAAACTAGCTAGGGACATAAAAGGGTAACAAGAAAACATTCTACAAATACATTAGAAGCAACAGGAAGACCAAGGACATAGAATATCAGGGTTGGAAGGGACCTCAGGAGCTTATCTAGTCCAATCCCCTGCTCAAAGTAGGACCAACCGCAACTAAATTATCCCAGACAGGGCTTTGTTAAGCCTGACCTTAAAAATCTCTAAGGAAAGAGATTCCACCACCTCCCTAGATAATCCATTCCAGTGCTTCACCACCCTCCTAGTGAAAAAGTTTTTCCTAATATCCAACCTAAACCTCTCCCACTGCAATTTGAGACCATTACTCCTTGTTCTGTTCTCAGTGGTAGCTGATGACAATCTAGATCCATCCTCTTTGGAACCGCCTTTCAAGTATCATAGAATCATAGAATATAAGGGTTGGAAGGGACCCCAGAAGGTCATCTAGTCCAACCCCCTGCTCGAAGCAGGACCAAATCCCAGTTAAATCATCCCAGCCAGGGCTTTGTCAAGCCTGACCTTAAAAACCTCTAAGGAAGGAGATTCTACCACCTCCCTAGGTAACGCATTCCAGTGTTTCACCACCCTCTTAGTGAAAAAGTTTTTCCTAATATCCAAGTAGTTGAAAGCAGCTATCAAATCCCCCCTCATTCTTCTCTTCCGCAGACTAAACAATCCCAGTTCCCTCAGCCTCTCCTCATAAATCATGTGCTCCAGCCCCGTAATTATAAGTGCCCTGCACTTAGGATAGAACAATCCCATGCACTGCTACAGACTAGGGACCGAATGGCTAGGCAGGAGTTCTGCAGAAAAGGACCTAGGGGTACAGTGGATGAGAATCTGGGTATGAGTCAGTGTGCCCTTGTTGCCAAGAAGGCTAACAGCATTTTGGGCTGTATAAGTAGGAGCATTGCCAGCAGATCAAGGGACGTGATCATTCCCCTCTATTCTACATTGGTGAGGCCTCATCTGGAGTACTGTGTCCAGTTTTGGGCTCCACACTACAAGAAGGATGTGGGAAAAATTGGAAAGAGTCCAGCGAAGGACAACAAAAAAGATCATGGGGCTGGAGCACATGACAGAGTAGGCCCATTACTCAATGAGGGGGAAGACAATAACAGAAAATGTGGAAATGGCAGTGGTGCTTAATGACTTCTTTGTTTCATTTTTCACCGGGAAGGTTGGTGGCGATTGGACATCTAACATAATGAATGCTAGTGAAAATCAGGTAGGATCAGAGTCTAAAATAGGGAAAGAACAAGTCAAAAATTACTTAGACAAGTCTTGAAATCACCAGGGCCTAATGAAAATGTATCCTAGAATACTCAAGGAGCTGACTGAGGTATCTCAGCCATGAGTGATTATCTTTGAAAAGTCATGGAAGACGGGAGTGTGACGGGTTCGGTCACAGAGACCCCCTCCTTGGGACTGTCACCTGATGTGCTGACAGGTTTCACAGTAACAGCCGTGTTAGTCTGTATTCACAAAAAGAAAAGGAGTACTTGTGGCACCTTAGAGACTAACCAATTTATTTGAGCATGAGCTTTCATGAGCTACAGCTCACTTCATCGGATGATGCTGATGTGCTGAATTTGCCTCCGAGTCCATTTTCCCTGTCAGCTTGAGACTCCACAACCCTGCCTTGTTGAGTCAGACATGCTAGCCAGCTGCAAACACAGACCTAGGTCCGGTCCATGCCCCCAAAGCTGCAGATTTTAACCAAAAGCTGCTCGGCAGGTCCCCCTATCTTCAGCAACCAGTTCCCAATGGGATCCAAACCTCAAATAAATTTGTTTTACTCTGTATAAAGCTTATACAGGGTAAACTCATAAATTGTCCGCTTTCTATAACACAGAGAGATATGCACAGCTGTTTGCTCCCCCAGGTATCAATCACTTACTCTGGGTTAATTAATAAACAAAAGTGATTTTATTAAGTATAAAAAGTAGGATTTAAGTGGTTGCAAGTAATAACAGACAGAACAAATAAGTTACCAAGCAAAATAAAACAAAAACACGCCAGTCTAAGCCTAATATATTAAGAAACTGAGTGCAAGTAAATCTCACCCTCATAGATGTTCCAATAAGCTTCTTTCACAGACTAGACTCCTTCCTAGTCTGAGCCCAATCCTTTCCCCTGATACAGACCTTGTTAGTTCCAGCAGGCATCTTAGGTGGAAAGCAGAGGATTCCATATGACTGGGACCCTTTGCTCTGTTCCACCCCCTTTTATAGTTTGGCAGAAGGCGGGAATCCTTTGTCCCTTTTATGTCCCTGGGTTCCCACACCTCCTTCTAAATGGAAAAGCACCAGGTTAAAGATGGATTCCAGTTCAGGTGACATGATCACATGTCCTGTGAGCCCCCTCCATTCCTCGAGGACTGGCCCACATGTATACAGTGGAGACTTGCAGGTAAACAGAGACATCTACAGTCAATTGTCCCAGACAATTTTCAGAGCAGCAGCCGTGTTAGTCTGTATTCACAAAAAGAAAAGTAGTACTTGTGGCACCTTAGAGACTAACCAATTTATTTGAGCATAAGATTTCGTGAGCTACAGCTCACTTCATTGGATGCATTCAGCTGTAGCTCACGAAAGCTTATGCTCAAATAAATTGGTTAGTCTCTAAGGTGCCACAAGTACTACTTTTCTTTTTGTCCCAGACAATGGGAGTCATCAAGATTCTAAGCCACCATTAATGGCCCACACTTTGCATAATTACAATAGGAACTCAGAGTTATACTTCTGATTTCTAGTTTTAGATGATAAATGATACATACATACAAATAAGATGAACACATTCAGTAGATCAGAAGCTTTGTAATGATACCTTATAAGAGAATTTTTGCATAAAGCATGTTCCAGTTACATCATATCCACACTTATAAACAAACATATGTAGTGCAACGTCAAAGGGAGACATTCCAGAAGACTGGAAAAGGGCAAATCTAGTGCCATCTATAAAAAGGGAAATAAGGACAACCCGGGGAATTACAGACTAGTCATCTTAACTTCTGTACACAGTAAAATAATGGAGCAAATAATTAAGAAATCAATTGGCAAACATCTAGAAGATAATGAGGTGATCAGTAACAGTCAGCATGGATTTGTCAAGAACAAATCGTATCAAACCAACCTGATAGCTTTCTTTGACAGGATAACAAGCCTTGTGGATCAGTGGGAAGCAGTAGATATGGTATATTTTCACTTTAGTAAGGCTTTTGATACTGTCTCGCATGACCTTCTCATAAATAAATGAGGGAAATACAACCTAGATGGAGTAACTATAAGGTGGGTGCATAACTGGTTGGAAACTATGCACTGTGCATAACTACCCAGAGAGTAGTTATCAGTGGTTCACAGTCATGCTGGAAGGGCATAACGAATGGGGTTCTGCAGGGATCAGTTCTGGGTCCAGCTCTGTTCAATGTCTTCATCAATGATTTAGATAATGGCATAGAGAGAGTACACTTATGAAGTTTGTGTATGATACCAAGCTGGGAGGGGTTGCACGTGCTTTGGAGGATAGGATTAAAATTCAAAATGTTCTGGACAAACTGGAGAAATAGTCTGAAGTAAATAGGATGAAATTCATTAAGGACAAATGAAAAGTACTCCATGTAGGAAGGAACAATCAGTTGCACACATACAAAATGGACAATGACTGCCTAGGAAAGAGTACTGCAGAAAGGGATCTGGGGGTCATAGTGGATCACAAACTAAATATGAGTCAGTGTAACACTGTTGCAAAAAAAGCAAACATCATTCTGGGATGTGTTAGCAGGAGTGTTGTAAGCAAGACACGAGAAGTAATTCTTAGTCATAGAATATCAGGGTTGGAAGGGACCTCAAGAGGTCATCTAGTCCAACCTCGGGCTCAAAGCAGGACTAGTCCCCAACTAAATCATCCTAGCCACGGCTTTGTCAAGCCTGACCTTAAAAACTTCTAAGGAAGGAGATTCCACCACCTCCCTAGGTAACACATTCCAGTGTTTCACCACCCTCCTAGTAAAAAAGATTTTCTTAACATCCAACCTAAGCCTCCACACTGCAACTTGAGACCATTACTCCTTGTTCTGTCATCAGTTACCACTGAGAACAGTCTAGATCCATCCTCTTTGGAACCCCCTTTCAGGTAGTTGAAAGCAGCTATCAAATCCCCCCTCATTTTTCTCTTCTGCAGACTAAACAATCCCAGTTCCCTCAGCCTCTCCTCAGAACTCATGTGTTCCAGTCCCCTAACCCAGTCTACTCTGCGCTGATTAGGCCTCAACTGGAGTATTGTGTCCAGTTCTGGATGCCACATTTCACGAAAGATGTGGACATATTGGAGAAAGACTAGAGAAGAGCAACAAAAATGATTAAAGGTCTAGAAAACATGACCAATGAGGGAAGATTGAAAAAATTGGGTTTGTTTAGCCTGGAGAAGAGAAGACTGAGAGGGGACATGATTACAGTTGTCAAGTATGTAAAAGGCTGTTACAAGGAGGAGGGAGAAAAATTGTTCTTCTTAACTTCTGAGGATAGGACAACAAGCAATGGGCTTAAATTACAGCAAGGATGGTTTAGGTTGGACATTAGGAAAAACTTAAGTGTCAGGGTGGTTAAGCACTGGGTCCACGGGGCAGGGGCCTGATCAAAAGGTCCGGAGGGCCTGGGGTGGGGGGTGGGCAGGGCACACCCTCTCTTAGGACCCAGTCGAGGTAAACCCGAGCAGCAGGTGGCAAAGCGGCCCTCACCTCCTGAAGTACACGCCGGGGAGTACGAGGCCTGGAGAGCCCCATGCGCTGATCGAACATTAGGGGATCCAGCCAGTCTCCCCGGTCGTAGTCCAGGAGGTCTCCAACTCTGGTGACTTCTGCCAGGACCAACCTCTGGCGCACCAAGGGGGACTCTGCCAGCTGCACACGGAGCTGGGGGTTGTGTAGCAGGGGCTCCGCAAGGAGATCTGCCCCCCATGGTGGCCGCCATGGACCTGGTCGCTGTGAACAGTTTCCAGGTCTGGAGGAGGTCCAGTTTCCAGGTCCGGAGGTAGAAGACCGGCAGCCCGGAGAGGTCTCGCAGAAGACCTCTCGGATGGAGATAAAGGAGCTGCTGGTCATAGCGGAGCCCTCAGAAGCGGTGCAGGAAGACATGTGCCAGTACGCTCCACGCCGGACTACCTGCACCAAAAAGGAGCCTCTGCAGGGCCTGGAGGCGGAAGATATGGACCTGAGTGTGCAGACACTTCAGGCCCTGCCCTCCCTCCTCCAGGGGTAGATGGAGAACCCCTGCAGGGACCCAGTACAGTCAGGACCAAAAGAACTCCAGAATCGATGTCTGGAGGTTGGCCAGGAAACCCGGGGCCAGGACTTTCCCTGAGACGGTTGAGCCGGTACCAGAGCATGGACAGGACTAGTTGATTAAGCACACCAGCGCTCTCCCTCAAAGGGAGAGGCACCGGAGTAGTCCTGTCCATTTCTGGAGCCGCTCTACGACCCTGCCCTCTAAATCGTGTGGAGGAGGCTGCTGAATAGATGGCCTGGCAAGCCTCCACCCGCGCCAAGTCAGCTGGGTCCTGGACCATGAGGAGCAAGTCTTCGGCATATGCCGACAGGACCAGCCGCAGCTCCGGCTCCCGCAGCACCAACCCCATCAACCTCCTACGGAGGAGACAGAGGAAAGACTCAATTGCCAGAGCGTACAGTTGGCCCGAGAGGGGGCACCCCTGCCGTACTCCTCACCCGAAGCTGACTGGTTCGGTCAGGGTCTAGTTGAGCCTGACCAGACACTCTGCGGAGGTGTACAGCACCCAGAAAAAACCCACAAACTGGGGTCCAAAGCCAAATGCTCGCAGAGTGCTCAGGAGATACCCATGGTCCACCCTGTCCAATGCCTTCTCCTGATCCAAGGACAGGAGGGTGAACAACAGACCATCCCTACACCAGAGTTCCAAGAGGTCCCGGACCAGATACAGGTTGTCAAGGATGCTGTGGCCCGGGACGGTGTAGGTCTGCGTGGACCATGTCCACCAGCACGGACCCTAGCCACAGCAAGATGGCTTTTGCTATGACTTTGTAGTCCGTGCTGAGGAGCAATAGGGGACGCCAATTTCGTAAATCGCAGAGGTCCCCCTTCTTTGGCAATAAGGTGAGCACGGCTTGCCTGCACGAAAGAGAGAGGACCCTGCTCTGCAAAGACTCGGCCCAGACGGTGACTAGGTCTAGGCTGAGGACGTCCAGAACACGTGGTAGAACTCCATGGTCAGCCCGTCCATGCCCGGAGATTTATTGGTGGGGATGCGACGGAGGGCTTCTGAGAACTTGGCCCGAGTGAGAGGCAGCTCTAGCTGGTCTCGGTCACCCACGCTGACCGTAGGAAACTCCTCCCAGAGCACTCTGCAAGTGTTAGGATCAGTCGGATCTGGGGAGAAAAGGCTTGCGTAGAAGGTTCTCGCCCTCCCGCACATCTCCACCAGATCCATGAGAGGGGTTCCGTCCTCTGCCAGAAGGCAGGTTATGTGCTTCTTGGCCCCCCTCCTTTTCTCCAGGGCATAGAAGAAGCGGCAGCCATGATCCATCTCCCGAAGGAGACTGATGCAGGATTGAACAAAGGCGCGTCGGGCCCGATGATCTTTGAGGGCCTGGAGCTCCTCCCGCTTCTCCCGGCATGCTCCGCAGAGGGGCGGATCCTCAGGGCTGGTGGCCAGACACCTCTCCAGCTCTAAGACCTCCTGTAGGAGATTCTACCACCTCCCTAGGTAACGCATTCCAGTGTTTCACCACCTTCTTAGTGAAAAAGTTTTTCCTAATATCCAATCTAAACCTCCCCCACTGCAGCTTGAGACCATTACTCCTCGTTCTGTCATCTGATACCATTGAGAACAGTCTAGAGCGATCCTCTTTGGAACCCCCTTTCAGGTAGTTGAAAGCAGCTATCAAATCCCCCCTCATTCTTCTCTTCTGCAGGCTAAACAATCCCAGCTCCCTCAGCCTCTCCTCATAACTCATGTGTTCCAGACCCCTAATCATTTTGGTTGCCCTTCGCTGGACTCTCTCCAATTTATCCACATCCTTCTTGAAGTGTGGGGCCCAAAACTGGACACAGTACTCCAGATGAGGCCTCACCAATGTCGAATAGAGGGGAACGATCACATCCCTCGATCTGCTCGCTATGCCCCTACTTATACATCCCAAAATGCCATTGGCCTTCTTGGCAACAAGGGCACACTGCTGACTCATATCCAGCTTCTCGTCCACTGTCACCCCTAGGTCCTTTTCCGCAGAACTGCTGCCGAGCCATTCGGTCCCTAGTCTGTAGCTGTGCATTGGGTTCTTCCGTCCTAAGTGCAGGACCCTGCACTTATCCTTATTGAACCTCATCAGATTTCTTTTGGCCCAATCCTCCAATTTGTCTAGGTCCTTCTGTATCCTATCCCTCCCCTCCAGCGTATCTACCACTCCTCCCAGTTTAGTATCATCCGCAAATTTGCTGAGAGTGCAATCCACACCATCCTCCAGATCATTTATGAAGATATTGAACAAAACCGGCCCCAGGACCGACCCTTGGGGCACTCCACTTGATACCGGCTGCCAACTAGACATGGAGCCATTGATAACTACCCGTTGAGCCCGACAATCTAGCCAGCTTTCTACCCACCTTGTAGTGCATTCATCCAGCCCATACTTCCTTAACTTGCTGACAAGAATACTGTGGGAGACT
This sequence comes from Caretta caretta, assembly GCF_965140235.1. NCBI lineage: Eukaryota > Metazoa > Chordata > Testudines > Cheloniidae > Caretta > Caretta caretta. Next base: position 2,293,442 of record NC_134223.1, read on the forward strand.
GTGTCAAAAGCTTTGCTAAAGTCAAGAAACAATACATCCACTGCTTTCCCTTCATCCACAGAACCAGTAATCTCATCATAGAAGGCGATTAGATTAGTCAAACATGACCTTCCCTTGGTGAATCCATGCTGACTGTTCCTGATCACTTTCCTCTCATGCAAGTGCTTCAGGATTGATTCTTTGAGGACCTGCTCCATGATTTTTCCAGGGACTGAGGTGAGGCTGACTGGCCTGTAGTTCCCAGGATCCTCCTTCTTCCCTTTTTTAAAGATTGGCACTACATTAGCCTTTTTCCAGTCATCCGGGACTTCCCCGGTTCGCCACGAGTTTTCAAAGATAATGGCCAATGGCTCTGCAATCACAGCCGCCAGTTCCTTCAGCACTCTCGGATGCAACTCGTCCGGCCCCATGGACTTGTGCACGTCCAGCTTTTCTAAATAGTCCCTAACCACCTCTATCTCCACAGAGGGCTGGCCATCTCTTCCCCATTTTGTGATGCCCAGCGTAGCAGTCTGGGAGCTGACCTTGTTAGTGAAAACAGAGGCAAAAAAAGCATTAGCTTTTTCCACATCCTCTGTCACTAGTTTGCCTCCCTCATTCAGTAAGGGGCCCACACATTCCTTGGCTTTCTTCTTGTTGCCAACATACCTGAAGAAACCCTTCTTGTTACTCTTGACATCTCTGGCTAGCTGCAGCTCCAGGTGCGATTTGGCCCTCCTGATAACATTCCTACATGCCCGAGCAATATTTTTATACTCTTCCCTGGTCATATGTCCAACCTTCCACTTCTTGTAAGCTTCTTTTTTATGTTTAAGATCCGCTAAGATTTCACCATTAAGCCAAGCTGGTCGCCTGCCATATTTACTATTCTTTCGACTCATCGGGATGGTTTGTCCCTGTAACCTCAACAGGGATTCCTTGAAATACAGCCAGCTCTCCTGGACTCCTTTCCCCTTCAAGTTAGTCCCCCAGGGGATCCTGGCCATCCGTTCCCTGAGGGAGTCGAAGTCTGCTTTCCTGAAGTCCAGGGTCCGTATCGTGCTGCTTACCTTTCTTCCCTGTGTCAGGATCCTGAACTCAACCAACTCATGGTCACTGCCTCCCAGATTCCCATCCACTTTTGCTTCCCCCACTAATTCTACCCGGTTTGTGAGCAGCAGGTCAAGAAAAGCGCCCCCCCTAGTTGGCTCCTCTAGCACTTGCGCCAGGAAATTGTCCCCTACGCTTTCCAAAAACTTCCTGGATTGTCTATGCACCGCTGTATTGCTCTCCCAGCAGATATCAGGAAAATTAAAGTCACCCATGAGAATCAGGGCATGCGATCCAGTAGCTTCCGTGAGCTGCCGGAAGAAAGCCTCATCTACCTCATCCCCCTGGTCCGGTGGTCTATAGCAGACTCCCACCACTACATCACTCTTGTTGCACACACTTCTAAACTTAATCCAGAGATACTCAGGTTTTTCTGCAGTTTCGTACCGGAGCTCTGAGCAGTCATACTGCTCCCTTACATACAGTGCTACTCCCCCACCTTTTCTGCCCTGCCTGTCCTTCCTGAACAGTTTATAACCATCCATGACAGTACTCCAGTCATGTGAGTTATCCCACCAAGTCTCTGTTATTCCGATCACGTCATAGTTCTTTGACATGATCGGATGTAGGCCGGCCCCGGCCTCTCTGAGCAGAGAGAGGCAATCATGGTGGCTAAATGATGGTCAGAGAATGGGGACAGCCAGATGCTGGAGGAGTGGGCTCGTGAAAGGTGGAAGCGTGCTAAATAAATGCAGTCCAACTGGGAGTGGTGGGACTGATGGGCTTCCACCCGGACAAAGGTGAACATCAAGATGTTGTCCGGGTGGTCACGCCAGACATCCACCAGGGAGTGATGGTCGACTATCTCCCGGAGGATGTCTGCGGCAACCGGGCACTGCTTGGTCCCCGAGTGGTCCCGCTCCTCGAGGATCATATTAAAATCCCCGCCCAGGACCAGGCACTTGTGAGGATCCAAACTGCCGAGGAAGGCGTATGCCTGCTGAAAGAAATGCAGCCGCTCTAGGACCGATGTTGGGGCATAGACATTGACAAGATTGACCATGAGCCCCTCCAAACGGACCCGAAGGTGCAGCAGGCGGCCCGGCACAGCCTCGGCGACCCCCAGCACCTCGGGCCGTAGGTCAGGGGAGAACAGGGTCGCCACTCCAGCCGTACGAACTGTGAGATGGCTAAAGTAGACCCTGTTCCCCCATTCCAGCCACCAGCTGTCTTTGGCAGCTGGATCTGTATGGGTCTCCTGCAGGAAAACCACAGAGTACCCCCCGCCCCAAAGGAAGGAGAGCACCTGACACCTGCGGAGACCCATCCTACAGCCCCAGGTGTTCAATGTTTCTATGATGAGCGGTACCATGAGGAGGGCTGGGCGGGGGTGGGGGGAGATCCTCGCCGGCAGGGACACTCGTGGCCCCCATTGGGCCACGCAACAATCCATGACCTACCCTGTGGGTGAGTAAGGAGTCATGGAAGAAGTGGACCCACTGGTAGGCCCGAGCGGCCTGCTTCCCAGTCCTTTTACCCTCCCCCATGAGGGCCTTCGCGGCCCGGAGGATTTGATGGAAGTCTCCCCATTGCTGGAGAGTGAGCTGCACCTTGTTACAGGAGCCACGGACGTCTTCAAGGAACTCCCGCAGCTCCTCTTGCAGCTTATAGGGGGCCAGGGTCACTAGCACCCGGCTTTCCTCCAGGGGGACCACGGACACAGCCCCATGACCCACTGAGATGGGCAGACAAGGGGCGGACCCCCGATGTGGCGCCTGATGGGCTGGTGCCACATGGCCCCCCTCAAACCCCGGCTCAATTGGGGGCGGCAGAGGGAAGATAGCAGCCCCTGGTGAGTCAGGACAGGGAAATACAGAGGCTCCTCCCTGGGGGTTATCATCTGGGAGTGACGAGATGACGGCCCCAGGGGTGGCAATGGCATCACAGGAGGTGGAGGGGATAGGGATGGGGTTGGAATCAGGGGCAGGGCTCTAGAGTAGGAGCAGGGCAGGGGTCGGGAGCAGAATCAGGGAGAGGGGCAGAGGCAGGATCCTGGGCCCCAGTAGCCAGGCCACTGGGAAATGGCCCCTCTCGGTCACGCTCAGGAATCTGGGGGGTGGGAAGGGGGCCCTCTGTGATGCCGGGCTCTGGCTCCATAGCCGGGGTAGTAGCCGTGGCATCGAAAGGTGGACAGCCTTCAGTAGGGTCCCTGCCCGGGAAGGAGGTCGGTTGCCCCACGCCCACGAGGAACAGGCCGTGGGGCTCAGGTACCAGCCGCACGGCACCGGCAGTCGCCTCAGTGGGCTCGGCGGCCGACAGCAGGGTGCCACCCGCGGCCGGGCAGATGGAGGAGCCCAGGGAACCCTCAGAGGCAGGAGCAGAAGCAGCGGTTCGGGGGAGGGAGCATGGAGAAGGGGGGGCCGGGGTGAGGTCTCTCAGATCCAGGCCTGCTGGCAGAGGGTCATCCTCCCCCTGGGTGACCAGGGTCAGACCCAGGGCCTCAATCTTCTCGTAGACGGAAGGGAACTCTCCTTCCAGAGTTCTCCCCGCCAGTGCCCGAAGCGACGCTCGCCTTGGGGCTCACAGGGGTCCAGATGTGAACGGGGCAGGAGGGGCTCCATCGGGGGCCTTGGAGGGAAGGGACTCCAATGGAGGTGTGGTACTGCCCTCCTGTGCTGCCACGTCTTCCCCAGCCGGTACCGGGGGATGGAACGCACCCGTGGGCAAGGCAGAAGGCTCGGCATCGGTGCCCCTCTTTCTGGTCTTCGGGGGGCTTCCGCATTGGTGGAAAGGAGCGGAGCTCGAGCCTTCTGCTTGCCCCGCTTCCCCTGGACTAGGGCCCAGCCCTCCATGGCATCATCTGGGGGCTGGCTAACAGAGGTCGGGTTTGGGGGCAGGTGCGATGGCTCAGGGACCGTGGGAGGCAGCGGTGGGGTGGCATGAGGGAGGGAAGATTCCCCCTGAGGCAGGGGCTCTCCCATGCTTGGCAGTATCCCTGCCGCATCCTCCTCTAGGGGCCCCGCCGGATTGCAGGCAGCAGAGGCGGGGCTCTCCCGCTCGTCTGGGCACACTGGGGGAAGCAACGTCTGGGCCCGAGCGGGAGCACTGGTGGACTGAGGAGGAGGAGGGGCGGCTCTGGGCACCGGGCAGTTAGGGGCGCCAGCTATGACGGGGCCAGTGCCCTGCAGTTGAAGCTGCACTTGCCGGCGGAACGAGAGGACATGACGGAGGGCGGGGTCTTTGCAGCCCAATGGGAGAGGGCTGATAATGGAGATGGGTTTCCCCAGGGTGGAGAGGGCAGGTAACAGGGCGGCATTGGGAAGAAAGGGAGGGACGGAGGTCAGGACCAGGAGGGCGCCCAGGTCCTCTAGCGGCTCCAGGGGGACGAACACGCCCTCCACCGCCAGGCCCCTCTCCACTGCCTCCTGGGCAGCAGCCTCCGATGCTAAGAAGACGACGACCTTGCCATACATTTTGGAGGCCGCCACAATGGCCGTGGGCCCCACCACCCTCGCCAACGCCCGCACGTAGGTCTCCACGTGGGGCGAGGCTGGCAACAGGAGGCAACGGACGCCGTACTTCCTGGTCATGATGGGGAAGGGTCCCTGGCCGCTATAGATGGTAGCGGAGGCGGCGGGCGGGAGAGATGACGGAGCGGCAGGCGGGGGGGCTGCTGCCACCTGGGCGTAGGCCCTGGGGGCCGGGGGAGGGACACCCGCAGAGCTGGTGGAGGGAACAGCGGGTCATGGGGGTAGTCCCTGCCATGGAGGGCCTAGTCTTTTTAGCGGGGCCCTTCCCCTTCTTCTTACCCTGGCCCTTCCTGCCGGCTGGGGGGGCTCCCCCAAAATCTGAGGGGGGGAGGGACGTGGCAGCAGGAAGGTCACCCCGGTGCCCGCCGCGGCGGGCGCCCCAGCGGGAGCAGTGGCAGGTTGTTTGGCAGCAGCGGTTGAGGTAGAGGCTTGGGGTGGGGGGTGATGGAGGGGCAGCTGGGGGAGGGGCAGCCGGGGCTGCTGGAGGGGCCCCACCCGCCCTGTCCCCTGCCATAATGAGTGGGGAGGGAGAGGAAAACACCAGAGAGAGGAGGGGGAAAGGAGAGGCAGGTCAACCACTCCTCCCCCATAGGCTGCAGGGAGAGGAGGAGGGCGTCAAAAGGGGTGGGCTGGACAGGGGGGCTATCAAGGGCTTCTGGGGGGCAGTCACCGACTCAGGATAGAAATCCAGCTCCTCTAGCTGCACTAGGGGAGGGGGGTCATGACAACATTAGGGGGGTGCAGTGAGATAGGGGCAAACTGAAACAGCGGAAGGGCATAAGCGTATGGGAGGGGGCATGGGCGCACTAAGTTAGGGGCCAATGAGGGCAGGGGTACCACGCGGGGAGGGGGAGAACCAGGCTGGAGGTAGGACAGGGAACCAAGGGGCCAGCTTCAGAGGCAGGGGCGGGGCAAACAGACTGAAGCTAGCGAGGTGCTAGGGTAAAAGGGGTGGCAAAAGGCTGCAAAGGGCAAATGGGGCAGGTAGCAAGGGACAAAGCTGGGGGCTTGCTGAAGGGGGTCAGTCCGGGGGGGGGCACATGCGCCCACGTGCGCTTGCAAAGAGTCAGTGTGGGCTGGCTGCTGCTTCAGGCCCAAAAAGGTGGTGAAAGGGGGCGGCAGGCCAAGCAAGCAGCAGAGTCCCAGAGGCAGGAGCTTGAGGCAGATGGTAAGTGTCCACTGGGGGTGGTGGAGGGGCAGCGCCGACGGTGGTGGGGGGGGGGGGACACAGATGGACTGGGGGGCAGGCTCCACACCACACCCCCTATGTCCCCACAAACACAGTCAAAACCCCCACCACAAGAGCACAGTTCAAAAGTTACTCAGCCTTAAGGCCCCCTCCACAGTGGTCTGCAGAGTCCCTGTGCGCTCCCCCAGGAGTGGATGGTCCTCTTCTTCTCCTCCCCGGGGCTCCAGCAGCTCCCGGGCAGCAGCCTGGTGGCCAGGCAGGTAGAAAGGACCCCTCAGAGGTGGTGGTGATGGTGGTGTCCACAGCAGCAACGGCCAGGGCTAGGGTCCCTCACTCCCCTCCTCCGGGGAGCGGGGCCAGCAGGCCCCACTCCAAGGGGCTGTAACTGGAGCAGCAGCAACCAAGGGTGGGGACGGGGGTTCCAGCGGCCGCCAGCATCCAGGTAGCAGAGAAGGGAGGGGGGGGGGTGTCTGGAGCAGCAGCAAGGACCCAAGGCCCAGCCACAAGAGCAGCCATCTCCCTCCTCCCTCCAGGCCAGTAAGTTCAGCAGAGGAGCCGAAGACAGATCTACTGACCACTGGCTGAACAGGATTCCTTTCTCTGACTGACCAGAGCAGGGGCTCCTCCAGCCTAATGAGAACACCTGACTCCAATTAACCTGCAAAGAGTCAAGTGAGGCCATTAAGCTAATGTGACCACCTGACTCTAATTAAGGCCCCTCTGAGAATATAAAAGGGCTCACTCCAGTCAGGTAGAGAGGAGTCAGAGAAGAGAAAGTGTGACTGGAGGATTGGTTAATGAAGACACCCTCAAGTCATTAGGAAGGGAGAAAAAGGAGAGCTGTGGGGAAGTGGCCCAGGGAAATGTAGCAACTCTGGCAGTGAAAGATTGGCTACTAACAGTTGCTATCATTAGGGTCTCTGGGCCAGAACCCAGAGTAGAGGGTGGGCCCGGGTTCTCCCCAACCCACCACTACAGAAACATCTCCTGGGAGGGGAAAACAGGTCCCTGTCAGGACAGGAGGCTAAACTGTTTTGGCATGAGGCTGTAGGAGTAACGGAGACTGGGGGAATTCTCTCACCAACCTCCATTACTGGCTACTGATGAACAAGGCTCATCCCTAGCCCTAGAGAGAGAAGGGCTATATGGAGGGTTGCAGTGAGCCTCTGAAACTAGCATAAACTGCCTGGAAGCATGGGACCCACAGGGACAAGGTTGGAGCTCTGCCACACCACATAAAGGTCCAGTCCTTTTATGAATCCTACTAAACCATGATATATTGTGGCAGTGAGTTCCATGGGCTAACTGTGTGCTGTAGGCAAAAGTTACTTCCTTTGGTCAGTTTTAAAGCTTGGATTCCCTAATGTCAATGCAAAAGCATATAGCAGCATGCTTCAGGGAATTAATATACACTGACTTCTGGAGTGTTGAGGCTCAAAGTGTGCAAAGTGACCAGCAAAATGTGCTCCCATGCTTCTCAAATGGTGAGTTTAATTTTAATATATATTCCCCAAACAGTGTGACTATATATGGATATTTCAGATTTGTGTATCCTACCTCTTTGGAGCCCCCTTTAAAACTATCCTTTTTAAAAAACATGTGATTTAACTAAAAAGTAATTGTTTGAAGGCCCCAACACCTTTCACCCACCTATCTGCTGCACTCCAGCTCTTCCAGGCTAGCAGGTGGATGAGGGCTTTTGGTTTATCCCATTAACTCTTGCACTTAATGGACTGGATCTGCCAAAGACTGTATGGTGATAGCAGGTTGGGAGCCTAGAAACGAGATGGAAAATAACAGAATATTTGAAAGGGAAATGATATATGAATGTTACTGTGGCTCCTGGAATAGGATGGTAGATGTTTCAGATGTTCACGCCCAGTAGTCCAGATTGTCCTCCCAACCCCCAGAATCTGTGCATGAAAAGGAACCTCCGGCTGCCTGCACAGCACTATGCAGAGGATGGGGCACAAGGTGGAGACTAGGTAGGCTGGGGAGCAGAGCCAGAGAGGATGCACACCATATCCCTCAGCCCTATGACCATTCCCTGGGGCTGCATTTCTTCTGGGACAAGCTTCCTACTGAGAGGGACAGAGGAGCTGAAGCTGCATGGAAAAGTGCCTGGTAGCATGGTTCCAGGAGAGCTGTAGAGGTGCGTGGTTGCTGCACAGGTGGCCCTAGCCTCCCATAGATCTCCATGGTTATGCTGATCCCTGGGGACCTATATGGTCCCTGTGGCCTTTCAGAGGGAGAGGGCAGGGCAATCCCCTGCCCTTACCCCTGTGGGACGGCATGATCTGCCTTTGTGCTAGGGACTCCAGGTCTAGGAAAAGCACTTGCACGCTCCGCACGGAGCCTGCAGGTACTGCTAGGCTGGGAGAGAGCTGGATAGTTCGGGGTGTGGGGGAGAGATGGGGAAATGCTGGCTTTCTCTCTGAGCCTGAAGAAATGAAGAATGGTTATGAAAAGCTTGCTCTCTCCTCTCTCATCGTATTCAACAGGCACAACCAAGTGGCTGCTTGTAAAAGGGTGGAAAAGCTTTTTTTTTTTTTTTTTTTTGCTTTATGATGGATACAGAAGGCCTCAAAAGTGTTTGTTTATTTTGTAAAGATTTTTTCCTTATGCTTATTTTTTCCCTAAGAAATAGCAAGCTCATCAACTCTCATCATCCCTGTTATCCTGCAGGTCCCCTTGGAGGGCCAGAGAACTAAAGTGGGAGCTTTCGTGGCACTTCATTGAAGGTGTGGGGATGCACAATCTTTAACAAAAGAGATCTTTCCTCTCAACTGTGTGCCAGGTATTTGAGTTGAACGTTGGTTAACAGAAACCCAGGGTCTGAACAGAAATCCCTTCAACTCCCAAATGCCCAGGTTATACTGCCTTGCTACTTGCAATGTCCTAATCCTAGTGATTCTACAGTTCTCCTTAGTTTTCTCGGAGAAAACAGGCAGATAAGACCTGAATTGTAAAACTCAATCACATTTTGAAATGTTTTCCCTTCCCTGTTGCTGTGTGAAACCTGCACGGACAACATGGGAAACTAAGTCCCTGCAATTACTTGTTATGCATATGCTCAAGTAAGTGTGTAAGCGATTGCAGGATGGGGCCATACACATGGGATATCACTCACATGACTAAAGGTAAGCAGGAATGTAAATGCAGGGTCAGAGTCTAACTGACTCTGTGGGGCAGACAGTGAAAACTAACTACACACGAAGCGCTGTCAAATGCACCAAGTAAATGCATTGGAAAAAATAGAGAATTTACAGAAATCTTTGACACTGATGCTAACAAAAGTGTATGCATATCCTGTACTCCTCATGGGAGTAGTCCGACTGACCTCAATGGAATTGCTCACCTGAGTAAACTTAGGCAGATGCCTAGGATTTTGCAGGATCAGGGCATTAAGTGTAATTTGTAATAAGAGTAGGTAAAAGTATGATCTGAAAAGCACTTGCATGATCCCTGCTGAGCCTGTGGCTACTGCTAGACTGGGAGAGAGCTGGATGGGTGGAGGTAAAAGTGTGATTTGTCAATTGTGTGTTCCTTTAAAAAACAACTTCTTACTATATTCTGGTTAAGGGTAGGGACCCAGTCAGAGACAGACACATCCTGCAGGTGAATGCCTGGCTGCCCAAATCTTGGTGGGATAACTCACATGACTGGAATACTGGTATAGAAGGAAAAGGAGTACTTGTGACACCTTAGAGACTAACCAATTTATTTGAGCATAAGCTTTCGTGAGCTACAGCTCACTTCATCGGATGCATACTGTAGCTCACGAAAGCTTATGCTCAAATAAACTGGTTGGCCTCTAAGGTGCCACAAGTCCTCCTTTTCTTTTTGCAAATATAGACTAACACGGCTGCTACTCTGAAACCTGGTATAGAAGGGTACAGCTTGTTTAGGAAGGACTAGGCAAGGGGTGAAAGGAGGAGGTTTTGCCTTCTATATTAGAGATATAGACACTCCCACTGAGATAGAAGTGGGAGACAGATCTGTTGAAAGTTTGTGGGTAAGGATAAAAGAATAGAAATGAGGGTGAGGTCATGGTAGGGGTCTACTATGGACCACCGAAGCAGGAAGAAAGGGTGGATGAGGCTCTTTTTAGGCAACTAACACAATCCTCCAATGCAAAATACTTGGTGGAGACGGGGGAATTCAACTCTCCTGACATCTGTTGGGAAAATAATACAGCAGGGCACAGATTATCCAACAAGCTCTTGGAATGCATTGGAGACAACTTTTTATTACAGATGTGGAAAAAGTGACTAGGTGAGAAGTTCTAATTGTCAGAATCAAATCTAGGGGGAATGCTTGAGAATTTGAAGGTGGAAGGCAGCTTGGGTGAAAGTGCTCATGACATAATTCATGATTCTAAAGAATGGCAGGAGAGAAAACAGTAGAACAGAGACACTGGACTTTGAGAAGGCAAACTTCAGCAAACTCAGAGAATTGGTAGGTAAGATCCCATGGGAAGCAAGTCTAAGGGAAAAGATTTCAGGAGAGTTGGCCATTTTTGTAAAGAGATGTTATGGGCACAAGAGCAAACTACCCCAATCATAGAACTGGAAGGGACCTCGAGAGATCATCTAGTCCAGTCCCCTGCACTCAAAGCAGGACTAATTATCGAGACCATTCCTGACAGGTGTCTGTTTAACCTGCTATTAAAAGTCTCCAAAGATGGAGATTCCACAACCTCCCTAGGCAATTTATTCCAGTGCTTAACCACCCTGACAGGTTGGAAGTTTTTCCTAATGTCCAACCCAAACCTCACTTGCTGCAATTTAAGCCCATTGCTTCTTGTCCTGTCCTCAGAGGTTAAGAAAACAATTTTTCTTCCTCCTTGTAACAACCTTTTACATACTTGAAAACTTATGTCCCCTCTCAGTCTTCTCTCTTCCAGATTAAACAAACCCATTTTTTTTTCAATCTTCCCTCATAGGTCATGTTTTCTAGACTTTTAATAATTTTTGTTGCTCTTCTCTGGACCCTTTACAATTTGTCCACATCTTTCCCGAATTGTGGTGCCCAGAACTGGACACAATACTCCAGCTGAGGCCTAATCAGTGCAGAGTAGAGCAGAAGAATTACTTCTCATGTCTTGCTTACAACGCTCCTGCTAATACATCCCAGAATGATGTTCGGGTGGTGTTTTTTTGTTTTAAACAGTGTTTCACTGTTGACTCATATTTAGCTTGTGCTCCACTATGACCCCCAGATCTTTCTGCAGTACTCCTTCCTAGGCAGTCATTGTCCATTTTGTATGTGTGCAACTGATTGTTCCTTCCTATGTGGAGTACTTTTCATTTGTCCTTATTGAATTTCATCCTATTTATTTCAGACCATTTCTCCAGATCATTTTGAATTTTAATTCTATCCTCCGAAGCACATGCAATCCCTCCCAGCTTGGTATCGTCCGCAAACTTTATACGTGTACTCTCTCTATGCCATTATCTAAATCATTGATGAAGATATTTAACAGAACCAGAACCGGTCCTTCCGGGACCCCACTCGTTATGACCTTCCAGCATGACTGTGAACCACTGATAACTGCTCTCTGGGAATGATTTTCCAACCAGTTATGCACCCACCTTATAGTTGCTCCATCTAGGTTGTATTTCCCTAGTTTGTTTGAGAGGGTCATGCGAGACAGTATCAAAAACTTTACTAAAGTCAAGATATACCACGTCTACTGCTTCCTACATCCACAGGGCTTGCTACCCTGTCAAAAAATCCATCAGAAAGATAGGTAGTATGGCAAGAGATCACCCTGGCTTGACCAGGAGATCTCCAAAGACCTGAAAGTCAAAAAAGAGTCATGAAAAAAGGGGAACCTAAGTCAAATCACAATGGATGAATATTAAAAACCAACACAAGGGTGTAGGGACAAAATCAGAATGGTGCAGAAGGAGGTAAAGACACGCAATGTGGGATTATCCAGCCCACAGTGCTATTAGTCAGATTACCTCCAAGGTTCCTGTGGGGGCCAGCTCAGCGCAGTTACTCGCATCCCACTGATCCTTTGCCAGCTCTTGGCAGCTCCCAACTCAGAGGAGCTAATCATCACACTAGGAGGGTCTCTGGCTGCCTCTACTTACCTGCTTGCATCCCTCCTCCTTTCATGGGCTCTGGGGAGAGGGGATCTTGCCCCCCAGCCAGCATCACCATCAAGCACATCGGTGGGGTGGACCCCCCAGGGTTTGCTACAGCCCTTGGATCGCATTTGTCCCTAGGAGGTTAGACATGATGCTCACTTCTCGTAAGAAGATGCCCTTAGGATGCCCACTATGCTACATTTGGATATGGAGCTTCAATCATTGAGTTCCTGCACTGGGCTTCAGCCATAAGTTGTGACAACTAAATGGCTGTCTTACGGGTCCAAACTTTGCCCTTAGGGAGGGGGAGAACCCAGCTCTCTGACTGCCCCAACCCCTAGGCTTTGCCACAAGGAAGGCAAAAAGCCCCAGCCAGTCTGGGGATATGGGGAAAAATTGCTTCCCAGCCCCAAAGTGGTGATGAGCACAGCCTGCTAGATAAGGGACGGAGGGTGGAAAGGCAGCTGGAAACCAGCAAACAGGAGGTGGCCCTGTGCACAGGCTTCTCTCATGGCGCCAACTCTCATGCTAAATCCCGCAAGACCTCAAGCCTATGCTGAAAGTCCTGTGGTGGCTGGAAATCTCATGGGACCTGGCCCATCCTGTCCTTTAGCCCTCACCCATCACAGGAGCCACCAAAACACCCCCCATGCACACTAGGCTCAGGGTCCTCTTAAACCAGCTAGGGCCATAAAAGGTAACAAGAAAACATTTTACAAACACAGGAGAAGCAAGAGAAAGGCCAAGGCCACAGAGGGCAGGACAAGAGGCAATGGGTTCAAACTACAGCAGAGCAGATTTCGATTAAATTTCAGGAAAATCTTCCTAACTGTAGGAACAGTTGGCCAATGGAACAGACACCTCGGGAGGTTGTGGAAGCTCCTTTGCTGGACAGCCATCTGTCTTGGATGGTTTAGACACAACAAATCCTGCATCTTGGCGGGGGGTCAGACTAGATGACCCTTATGGTCCCTTCTTACCCTTTGGGTCTATGATTCTACGATTCAAGGACAGGGCAGGCCCATTACTGAATGAGGAGAGAAAGACAATAACAGAAAATGCAGCAATGGACGAAGTGTTAAATGACTTTTTGGCTTCCGTTCTCACCCAAAAGGGTAGCAGTGACCGGACAGTTCACATAGTGAATGGGGTAGGATCAGAGGGAAAGAACAAGTGAAGAATTACTTAGGTTATGTCTTCCCTGGAGACTCTGCACCTTTGCCACTGCAGTGCTTCAGTGTAGACACTCACTACAGTTACGGGAGGGGTTCTCCCATTGCTGCAGTTAATCCAGCTCCTCATGAGACAGTAGAGAGGTCAGGGGAAGAATTATTCTATCAACCTAGCACTGTCTACACCAGTGGTTGGATCAGCTTAATTACATCACTCTGGGGTGTTGATTTTTCACACCCCTGAGCGATATAGTTGGGTCAAACTAAGGGCATGGCTTCACATGGGAGTTAGGGCGCCCTGGGCTGCTTTGATGCGCTCTAACTCACGATGAGTCCACACTGGCAAGGCACGTAAACCGCTCTGACTCCGTGGCTACAAAGGTCCTGGTACTTCACTTCGGTGAGTGGAATAATGTTTGGTGTGCCCCCCGCTGGAGCACCATGGCACCACTGAGGATGCCCTGGTCTGTTAGTGCGCTCTGATCGGCCTCCAGAAGTGTCCCACAATGCCTCTGCTAGCCACTCTGGTCATTGCTTTGAACTCTACTGCCCTGCCCTCAGGTGAGCACCCGTCAGACCCACCCTTTAAATTCTCTGGGAATTTTGAAAATCCCCTTCCTGTTTGCTCAGCCAGGCGTGGAGTGCTCTCAGCACATCTTTCCAGGTGACCATGCCTCCACGCGCCAGCCGATCCCCAGTATGGAGCAATGGCGAGGTGTTGGACCTCATCAGTGTTTGGGGGGAGGAAGCTGTCCAGTTCCAGCTGTGCTCCAGCCATAGGAATTACGTTACCTTCAGGCAGATATCAAGGGACATGCTGGAAAGGAGCCATGAGCGGGACACACTGCAGTGCAGGATTAAAGTGAAGGAGCTGCGGAATGCCTACCGCAAAGCCCGCGAGGCAAACAGCTGCTCTGGTGCTGCCCCTTCGACCTGCCCTTTCTACAAAGAGCTGGCCTCTTTCCCTTGTGCCCCCATGTCACCTCCAACCCACTTTCCCCAACATCCGGGTTCTTATTGCCACCAGCTGCCTCCAATACCTGTAGCTTCACCACCCAGGCCTGAAAACTATGACCCTTACCCACTGCACTCAACCCCCATCACCAGGCATTTTAGCCATCCTGAAGTGTAGCACTCATTGCATGGCACTCCAGACAGAAAGGCTGAGTATGATAACGGGACATACGCAAACCTGTGATTGTACTGTTCCCCCACCCCCCTGCCCTTTCTGTTTCCCAAGCAGCTGTGTTTCTTTTCAATAAATGGATGTTTTTGCTTTGAAAACATTCTTTATTATTGCCTAACATAAAAGATACCTTAGCCCAGGAAAGCAACAGGCACTGCAAGTCAGTGTATCATACGTAGCAAACACAGATTCCTACTAACATTGGAACCGCTGCACTTCGCTCCCATGCAGAGCACCAGACATTACTGGTGTCTTTCAGCCTCAGATTGCTCCCTCAAGGCATCCCTAATCCTTTCAGCCCCGCGCTGGGCCCCTCTAATAGCCCTGCTCTCTGGCTGTTCAAATTCAGCCTCCAGGTGTTGAACCTCTGAGTTCCATGCCTGAGTGAATCTTTCACCCTTCCCTTCACAAATGTTATGGAGATGCAGCACGCGGATATAACTGCAGGGATGCTATTATTGGCCAGGTCCAGCTTCCCATGCAGAGAGCGCCAGCAGCCCTTTAAACAGCCAAAAGCACACTCCACAGTCATTCTGCACTGGCTCAGCCTGTTGTTGAACCGCTTCTTGCTGCTGTCAAGGCTTCCTGTGTAGGGTTTCATGAGCCATGGCATTAAAGGGTAAGCAGGGTCTCTAAGGATCACAATGGGCATTTCGACTTCCCCTACGGTGATCTTCTGGTCTGGGAAAAAAGTCCTGGCTTGCAGATTCCTGAACAGGTCAGTGTTCCAAAAGATGCGTGCGTCATGCACCTTTCTGGGCCAGCCTGTGTTTATGTCAATGCAATGCCCACAACGATCCACAAGCGCCTGGAGAACTATAGAGAAATAGCCCTTCCGATTAATGAACGCTGAGGTTAGATGGGCTGGTGCCAGAATTGGAATATCTATCGCCCCACCGCAGTTAGGAAAAGCCATTTGTGCAAAACCAGCCACAATGTCATGCACGTTACCCGGAGTCACGGTTCTTCTGAGCAGGATGCGATTAATGGCCCTGCAAACTTGCATCAACACGATTCCAACGGTCAACTTCCTCACTCCAAACTGCTTAGCGACTGATTGGTAGCTGTCTGGAGTTGCCAGCTTCCAGATTGCAATAACCACCCGCTTCTCCACCATCACGGCAGCTCTTAATCTTGTGTCCTTGTGCCGTAGGGTGAGGGCGAGCTCCTCACACAGTCCCATGAAAGTGGCTTTTCTCATCCGAAAGTTCTGCAGCCACTGCTCGTCATCCCAGATTTGCATGACGATGTGATCCCGCCACTCAGTGCTTGTTTCCCGAGCCCAGAAGCACCATTCCATGGTGGTGAGCATGTCCATGAATGCCACAAGCAATCTTGTGTCATATGCGTTACTCGAGTCAATATCATTGTCGAAGTCCTCACTGTCACTTTGGATCTTAAGGAGTAACTCGACTGCCAAACTTGATGTGCTGGCAAGACTCGTCAGCATATTCCCCAGCAGTTCGGGCTCCATTCCCACAGACCGAAAGGGAAGACAGAGCGCGCAGTACAAAAAACGTTGAAAGATGGTGCCAAATATGGATGGAAGCACAGGAATTGCTGGGATGCGAACTGATGCATCACGGGGCGCTGGGACAGGACCCAGAATGTCCTGCATTCCCCGCCCCCTTCCCACAAGCCACAGCGCCTGAATGGGAAGAGCTGCTCTGTGGGATAGCTGCCCACAATGCACCGCTCCCAATGCCGCTGCAAGTGCCGCAAATGTGGCCACGCCAGTGCGCTTGCAGCTGTCAGTGTGGACAGGCTGCAGCACTTTCCCTGCTGCGCTCTCCGAGGGCTGGTTTAACTCAAAGCGCTCTACATCTGCAAGTGTAGCCATGCCCAAACCATGCCATGTCTAGTGTAGACCTGGCCTTAGACAAGTTAGATGTCTTCAAGTTGGAAGAGCATGACAAAATATATCCTAGAATACTTAAGAAACTGGCTGGGCTGAAGAGATCTCTGAGCCACTAGCAATCATCTCTGAGAACTCAAGGAGGACAGGAGAGATTCCAGAAGACTGGAAAAGAACAAATATAGTACCTACCTATAAAAAGGGGGAATAAGGACAACCCAGGGAATTACAAACCTTAGCTTAATTTTGGCACCCAGAAGGGTAATGGATCAAATAATCAAACAATCCCTTTGTAACCACCTAGAAGTGGTCAAACTACGGCCCGCAGGCACATCTGGCCCACGGGACCCTCCTGCCCAGCCCCTTAGCTCCTGGCTGGGGAGGCTAGCCCCTGGCCCCTCCCCCACTGCTTTCCACCTCCCCTGCAGTCTTAGCGCGCCGCTGTTGCAAAGTTACCTGGTGCTCTGGGCGGCGCGGTAAGGGGGCAGAGCGCAGGGGGGCTGGATAGCGGGCAGGGGAGTTCGAGGGTGTGGTCAGGGGTCGGGGCGGTCAGAGGGCGGGGAACAGGGGAGTTGGATGGGGCAGGGGTCCCGGAGGGGGGGCAGTCAGGAATGAGGGGGGTTGGATGGGGAGGCAGGGGGCAGTCAGGGGTGGTGAGTCCGGGGGGCGGTCTGGGAGCAGGGGGTGGTGGATGGGGCAGGAGTCCTGCGGGAGCCATCGGGGACAAAGAAGTGGGGGGGTTGGATAGGAGGCAGGGGCTGGGCCACCCCTGGCTGTTTGGGGAGACACAGCGTCCCCTAACCAGCCCTCCATACAATTTTGGAAATCCGATGTGGCCCTCAGGCCAAAAAGTTTGCCCGCCCCTGACCTAGAAGATAATAAGGTGATAAGAGTCCACATGGATTTGTCAAGAACAAATGATGTCAAACCAACTTAATATCCTTCTTTGAGGTGGTAACAAGCCTTGTGATGGGGGGAAGCAGTAGATGTGATTTATCTCAACTTTAGTACAGCTTTTGATACTGTCTCATATAACCTTTGGAGAAGCAAACTAGGGAAATATAGCCCAGATGAACCTACTATAAGGTGGGTGCACAACTGGTTGGAAAATTGTACTCAGAGAGTAGTTATCACTGGCTCACAATCAAGCTGGAAGGGCATAATGAGTGGGGCCCCACAGGGATCTGTCCTGGGTCTGGTTCTATGCAATATCTTTATATATGATTTGAATAATGGCACAGAGGATATACTTGTAAAGTTTGTGGTTGATACCAAGCTGGGTGGGGTTGTAAGCATAGGCGCTGACTCCGTGAAAAATTGGTGAGTGCACCCACCGGCAGCCAAGCTTCCCCCCCCCAGCTCCTCCTCTGAGCGTGCTGTATCCCCACTTTCCTCCCAGCACTTGCTGCCGCAAAACAGCTGTTTTGTGGCTTTACAAGCTCTGGGAGGGATGGGGGAGGAGCGGGAACGCGGCGCACTCAGGGGAGGAGGTGGGGCTGGGGTGGGGATTTGGGGAACGGGTTGGAATAGGGGTGGTGCAGGGGTGGAAAGGGGTGGGGGAGGGCCGGGGGCAGGGCCGGGAGCAGAGGGGGGTCGAGCACCCTCCCACGCCAGTAGGAGTTGGCGCCTATGGTTGTAAGCACTTTAGAGGACAGGATTAGAATTCAAAGTGATCCTGACAAACTGGAGAAATGGTCTGAAATAAATAGGATAAATAAAAATCCAATAAGGACAGATGCAAAGTACTCCACTAAAGAAGGAATAATCAGTTGCACAAATACAAAATGGACAATGGCTGCCTAGGAAGGAGTACTGCAGGAAAGGACTGGAGGTTACAGTGGGTTACAAACTAAATATGAGTCAACAAAAGTAAAGGACAATGTACTACTGTTGCAAAAAAAAAACAACAAACATCATTCCGGGATGGATTAGCAGGAGGGTTGTAAGCAAGACATGAGAAATAATGCCTTCACTCAGGACGGATAACGCCTCAACTGGAGTACTGTGTTCAGTCTGGGGCACCACCGTTTGGGAAAGGTGTGGACAAACTGGAGAAAGTCCAGAGGAGCGCAACAAAAATGATTAAAGGTGCAGAGAAAACATGACCTATGAGGAAAGATTGAAAAACTGGGTTTGTTTAGTTTGGAGAAGAGAAGACTAACAGGGGGACATGATACCAGTCTTCAAATACCTAAAAGGTTGTTATAAAGAGGAGGGTGATAAATTGTTCTCCTTATCCACTGAAGATAGGACAAGTAGTAATGGGCTTAAATTGCAGCAAGGGAGATATAGGTTAGACGTTAGAGAAAATTTCCTAGCAGTAAGGATAGTTAATCGCTGGAACAAATTACTTAGGTTGTGGAAGCTCCGTTACTGGGGTTTTTTAGGAACAGATTAGACAAACACCTGTCAGGGATGATCTAGATAATGCCTAGTCCTGCCTCAGTGCCGGGGACTGGTCTAGATGACCTAGCACGGTCCCTTCCAGTCCTACATTCCTATGATTCTAGGATTTACAGTCTAACAGGGTCTTCTTTAGCCTTACACTGAGATTCTGGCAGGTTTGTTCTTACAAAGGTTGTACTTGATCCCTGAACTCCTCACTTGCCTGAGGAAGGGATTGCTGGACTGGAGCACTGGGTGAGGAACTGGAGTAGTAGAAATGTGATGGAAAATATCCATTGCATAGTGATCAATAGCCATATTTTAAAGGCGATTTAAAAATCTTTTGACAAAATAAAATGCCCCATGGATTAGAACATTCTGTAGCAAGTGGCAGCTGAGCGGATACTCAGAATGGGGTTCTAATAATATTTTGTGCTTATCCAGCACTTTTTAATTATTTCTGGATGCCCAATTCCATGCTCAGCCCACTATCCCACAGCTGGAGCTGTGAGCATGCTGAGAACCTGAGACAGACACTGAAAATGCTCCAACAAGCAAACGGAAACCTACCTTTCTCTCTGCCACAGTGAAGTGCATATAATTACTTTGGTCAGAGTCGTTCCCAAAGGAATTCTTTAAACCTTATAAAATAAATTAACGCCACCCTGCCTGCTCCATGTCCATCCATCCCCAAAGAATGTCCCTCTGATACTACCCCATGTGGACAGTAAGCAGTTCACCCATGAACAGTAACAAAGCAGCCTACAGAGGAAAGAACCCATTTGGAAGCATGTGGCTGCAGATGGGCACAGAATTTTGCTCCTTTGAAGATAATTTGCTGTGATTCTTAACTTTCTGGCTTAGCACCTGCTTCTGTAGCAACTAGCACATTTTTTGCACTAGACAAATATTAAATAACAAAGCCAATACAATGCTCATAATAACAGTGCACAGATATTGCAGTGATGGAAATGGAGAGAGAGAGAGAAACTGATTCAGTCTGTGGCCCCAATCCTATAAGGAACTGCACTTGGGGAGGCGGGGGGCTGTGCTCATGTGAAGCATAAATTAAAGTGGATGGGGCTTTGCTTGCCAGGAGTGACTCTGCAGAACCAGGACCCAACTCTCTATCCAACTTCCCAAGCAGGTGCTAATGAAGAACTGTGCAGGGAAAATTACTTTTAAAATTTATGCAAATTACTTTGACTATATCTTTCCAAACAGTAAGAGAAGCTGGGACAGTGCCAGGAAGGGCGTCTTTCATCAGGACTAAAATGGGCAGCATTTTCTCATTTTTCAAATAGAGCTGGGGAATAGGGGGCAGGACACCTGGGTTCTATTCCCAACATTGCCACTGACTCCCTGTGGAGAAAACGCTTCAGTGCCTCATTTTCCCCATCTGAAAAATGGGGATAAGAATGATTATTTCAGGTACTAGCAGTGGACCAGGCCCCCATTCTGCTAGGTGCTGTAGGACACCTCACAAAGAGTGTCTCAGAGTAGCAGCCGTGTAAGTCGTATTCGCAAAAAGAACAGGGCTGTGTTCACAAAGAGTGTGTTCACTTCCCCACTTTGGTGAAGCACTTTAAGCGCTGCGGAAAAGAGGGGCTATTGTCATGCAAAGTGAACTGTTCTCATGGTGCATCAGGAGAGGACATGGAGAACCGTGTACAATCCTGGCTTCCCAAGACTCTGGGTGAGGTGACAGATCAGCGCTCCGGTGTGGTCGGCTTTGGCTCTAGGGCCAGGAAGGGAAACACTGGGCAACTTTTTTTTTTTTTTTGGGGGGTGGGGGCGGAATAATCAAGGAGAGTCAAGAGACTGGGAGGGGGAGCCAAGCCCGGCCTCCACAGCCCTGCAAACTCTGCCGGGGCACTGCCCGGCTGCAGCCCCCCGTCTCCCCCGCTCCTCTCGCACGCAGCGGCCGCTTCCCCCCCCCCCCCACCCCGTTTTTCTTTTCCAAAGGCTCCCTCCCCCATCTCTTACTAGAATATTGTGTCTGCCCATTTTTGGGAGCTCTCTGCCAGACTCCGGAAGGAGGGATGGGGGGGGAAGAGGAGGCTCCCAGACACCAGCAAAGAGGGAGGAGGAGAAGAACCCCCCGAAACCTCCCTCCCAAAGGGGGTCCGTGCACTTCCGACCGCCTCGGCTCGCGCCGCGCGGCTTTGGTGCTTGCAGAACCCAGAAGTGAACGGCAGGCGACCCGGAAGGTTTGAACTGAGCCTTTCAGACACAGCAAAGCCAGAAAGACCATCCCAAGCGCGGCTTGGGGGCGGGGGGCGGGCGGGGGTTCTTTTTTTATGTCTATTTGCCAAAAACCAAAACAAAATCCAAAAAACCTGCAGTTAAGGCAAACCAAGGTCTGTATGCAACAACCCTCCCCCCAGGACAGCCGTGGTGGCGGGGGTGGGGGCTCCCTGCTAAGAAAGGAGCATGGAGGGGGAGCCGCAAAGGGGGGGGGGATTTTTTTAAGATGGGGTCGCAAGAAAAAGTTGCATGCAGTTTTCTGTCGCTCTTGGTCTCCTTTGCAAACTGCAATCGCATGTCAGTCTCCGGCGAGCGCTGCTGGGCTCGGGCTCCGGCTGCTGGAGTCCGGCGAGAGGAGGGCTTGAGGGGCTTTTCCCCCTCTCTCTCCCTTTTTTTTTTAATCTGATGCATGCATTTGATCCCGATGAGTGTCAGCTGCGTGGGGGGCTCTGTCTTTTCAGTGCCCCCTCCCCCGCACTAAAGCCTGGGCGGGTTGAGGAGGAGGAAGAGAGGAAGCTAAAGGGGGGAGCTCATTTTCTTCCTTGCAGACGGATCGCTGGCTGGATTGCAATTCGCCAAGGGAGCATGATTGTTGGTATAGGAAGTGTCTGCTTTTTTTTTTTTTTTTTTTTTTTTTTTAAAGCCGGGTTATTCAAAAAACCCCTTTGGTGCAATTCTCCGGTAAACAATGATTCATGGGGCTTAATGCAAATAGACGGATTGCAAATGGAGCTTTCCCTTTGCACTTTGGAGCTGCCTGATTGTTTTTGAGTGGCCAAGCCTCAGATTTCTGTCTTTTTTTTGCAGATCTGCAGAATATGGCGTCCCTGTCCTGTTTTAAAAATAAGCCAGGCTGCCATTTTTGTTTTTCTTTTGTCTGAAAATTTTAATAAAACTGTCTGAGAATGTGGGAGAGGCAGCTGAAAGGCAAAAGGGGCACCTAAAGGGGTGTTTTTTTCTTTGCTTTGCGTTTTTGTGTTGTTGCAAAGATCTTCGCTTGCACGGGGGGGATACAATGTAATTGGATTTTTAAAAAAGGAAACAGTCAAACATTTCTGTGGAAGGGGGTTAAGATTTAAAGTTAACTTATGCAAAAGTTTTTTTAAACAGCCTTTTAAAAACAAAAACGCAGTGAAAAACCCTGCTCTGTATTTTCTCTTTCTCCCTTTGGATTATTTAATGGAAAAGTTAATTGAATCTGAATGTAGCTATTTTTTTAAAAAACAGATTGTTGTGAATGTTGCGTGTTGGTTAAAAGGGATTCAGTTTTTGGGGGGTGGTAATGAAAAAGTGTTTGTTTTTTTAATTTCGATGGAAAGCAATATTCTAAGCGGAATGTTTAACCAGGAATATTTTGCAATTGCACTTTAGCAGGAATGTAGTGTTTTCAGAGTGTGGAATCTGCAGTTTTAGAAACTGACACAATTTTTCGTGCCGTTGTCTAGAGAGGTCTGTGCATATGTGAACATGTATTTAGCGTGTGCTATGTGCATCGTGTGTACATGCACTTACTATAATACATGCATAATTTTAAGTGCATGTTGGATTGTACATACAGTCTGTTCTAGAATATTTAAAAGGGAGTCAGACTAAGAGAAGTATTCGAGGATATAAATTATTTATTTTTAGACAAGCTGCTCATTCAGAAGTATTGTACCAAGTGTAGTCAAGAGCACACATCCTTCTTATATGGTATTGTAATCTTGCACTTTTATTTGCTGCCCGTCTTGGAGGAGTGAAGGACAATTTCTCAACTGCCTGTTTGAGCTGTTCTGTTACTATTGCTCTGGTGACTGATAGCAGATGGGTCAGCTTAAACTAAAGTCACATTTTGGGGAAGAGGCAAAAGTTTTTTAAATCCTGATTTAGAAGATTGGAGGGGGGTGGATGAAATCTGGCCCCAGCCCTACGGCTGGTTCTGCTTTTGTCCAAATATTCCTAAATAGTTTAGTCCAGTCCTGTTCCTGGGATAACTTCTCTGACTTCTGTGGAGCTACGACAGGGAGAAATTTGGCCCTTCGTTTATTTTCTCTAAAGAGAATGCGGCATTCCCATGGATGTGTTAGTTTGAAGGCAGTATCTGTAGTCCCCAGGTGTGTCTTTCTGGGCTCATTTCGGGGGTGTTTTCTGTGTATTGGGGATGTGTGTATTGGGGTGTGTGTGAAGTTGTCCTCCTTGTCCCCTATAGAACAACACCTTGCGCGCAACATCTGTGCTCTGCTATCTCTGGAGATGGACAGATGTCAGGGGAAGCACCGACAGTACATACAGAGGTGGGCGCACTGAGTTATGCTCAATGACAGATTTCTGTGTGTCTTAGTAACCCACCAAAGTGCATGAAGCTGTTCAAAAGTAGGGCTGTGACAAATCAGACCCCATGTCCGTGCTGGAGATCTTCCCAAGCCGCCCACATGTGGACCTTGGTGAATGTCCATTGAGGGCTTCCTGCTGATTGCTGGATCCAGCCCCTCTAGGAATCCTTTTCATTGTAAGTCTGTGGATTGTTCAAATCTTGATCCCAAAACAGTCTGAAAAAACTATTTGGAATGAAACAAAACACCTTCCTCAACAGCAGAAGTACATCAAACTGCAAGTTAGCCATCAGCACATCTAAACATTACCCACAAGTGCATGTGTGTATAATGTCTGTCTGTCTGTCACAGAGCTGGGAATCGGTGGATGTGGGTTCTAGTCCCAGTTCTGCTACCAACTTCCTGTGGGACCTGGGCAAGTCATTTAACTTCTCTGGACCTCAGTTTCCCCATGTGTAAGACTGGTACAGTGATACTTGTCTCTTTGTAAAGCGCCTCGAGCTCTTTGGATGAAAAGGGCCTCTACAAGTGCTAAGTGTTGGTGGTGTTATCTATGCACTGTGCAGCTGTGGAAAACTACCGTGCTGCATCTACACACCCTGTTGCTAGATAACATGGCATTGTAACTTCACCCACTGTCCTGATTTCTGCTGTGTCAGCAGTGAGCATTGGGAATTCGATGCGTCCAAAAGACGCTTTCCTAATTAGCACAAAAACTCTGCATGCAGGGAAGTTTTTGTGGTGATCCAAATTGCTAACGAGGCCTGGTGCCCAGAGCTAGACGCTAACGTGGTGTGGACTTCTTAGATGGCTTTGTTGTTGTTATGTTCAGGGCTTAGGCAGGAGTTCTGCCTTCTCAGGAGTGTGATAGAAATGCCTGTGTGTGTGTGTTAACTTTCCGGGGAGCACCCGAGGGGAGAGAACAGGGCTGAACTGGAGGGTTTGCTTTGGCAGAGAGGGCGCTGTAATGAAGATTTCCCTTTGGCCTGTGCACTCTGATTCCACTAAGCTTTTATACTTCCTTGTTGATGTGGGCTGGTGGTGTTATTTATTCCTGTTACAGTAGCACAGAAATAGTAACACCTTGAGTGTGCTACACCCTTGCTCTGCCATTCTGCGCCAGTAGTGTTTCACACCCATGTTGTATTATAAATATATAAATCCTAACTCACCGGGGAGCAGCTTTGCTGATAGTAGTAGTGGTGGAAACACTAGTGTAGACAGGGCTCAGGTGTTCTTAGCGGCGTATTGTCTGACCGTGACAGTATGGTGATAGCCAACCTTACCCTGTTCGTACCAGTGCTTCTGCTGTTGCCAGTGGAGATACACCAGTAGTAAATGGTGCTGCAGCCAGAGGGAGTCGGTGTGAGGGCTGGGATTAGGACCCAGTAGTTCTTGGATCCCTGCTTTGTGATCTGCCATTCTGGAGTGGAAATGCGCAGCATTCCAGTAACATCTCTCCTGGGATAAGTCACTTTCATTCTATAAATCTTGCCCGGTGTGGACTGGGCCTCCACAGTGCCATGCACCGAACTTGTTCGGGGACATGCAAGTCTGACTTTGGGGTCTAGAGCAGAGGCGCCAGACCTCAGGAGCTGGGCAAATGCTCTGAGCTTTGTGGCTTTGCTTTTATTTTAGTCTGATACTCTTGATGGGGCCTGTTGGTGTCTCAGGTTCCCCTCAGTGGCTGCAGAGTCTTGTGGCTATTGCAGGTCACCCCTGCCAGCCTTGCTCTGTCTGCTGATAGAAAGGGTCTAGTTAGGCCTTTGCTTTCTCCTAACTATTCACCACCTGTTGGATGCCTCCTGCTGCCAACCCCAATGCTTTGACACTGGTGAATTCAACCCAGAGTGTAATGTGGCAGGTAAATGGATTTTAAACACAAAACCTCGCCATTCAGTTCTCTTGCGCTCTGAGTCTCTGCATTAGAAACCCCACAGCTGCGCCAGCTCTGAGGATGGGTTTCAGAGTAGCAGCTGTGTTAGTCTGTATTCGCAAAAAGAAAAGGAGTACTTGTGGCACCTTAGAGACTAACAAATATATTTGAGCATAAGCTTTCGTGAGCTACAGCTCACTTCATCGGATAAATTGGTTAGTCTCTAAGGTGTCACAAGTACTCCTTTTCTTTTAGCTCTGAGGATCGTAGCCCTGAACTGTGCTCTTTGCCTGTGTGCCTCCATAGCTCTGCTAACTAACCAGCTTCAACCTCTGGCTGCAGATTTTCCCCATCTTTCAAACGCGCCTGAAGCAAATGCAGGAATCGTGCTGCATGCATTTTCCCGGGCCTTGATTTTCCTAATAAACAGTGTGGACAGAGACCTGGCCATTTCACCCTGTGCTGGATAGTCACATTTTCCCAGTGCTGGTGCTGACCCAATTTTCCATATACACGTTGTAAGGGAGGCCATTCGCCTCAATTGTACCTTATTGTCTCATGTCCCCTTTGCTCCTCGGTATGTGTGTTTGTTTTCTCTCCTTACAAACTGTGAGGGCAGAAGAACTGGGGCAGACAGGGTGGGAGGGGGTCTGGTCACTCCCACATTGTAAGATTCACAAGTCTTTCTGGAGATCACTGGGAGCCAGTCTTCTGCACGGCATGCGTTCCATGTGGTTGGTGGTGGAGGCATTCCTGTATTACAGGAAGCCAGATTCAGGATCAGGGCCCTGTTGCGCTAGGCTCCCTCAGCCAAAGCGGGAAGGATTGGTTCATGCCCAAGAGGGCGCTCTTAGTTTCTGTGATTTGTGAGGTGTGCACAGGGAGAGGGCAACTCTTCTAAAGCTCTGGAAATAGAGGGGTCCTTGCTGGTGCGAACCAGGGTTAACACAACCATCAGCGATGGGGGTAGCGTGGGCCATGCTGTCCAAGCTCTGCCAGCGTCCTTCAGTCCTGATCTGCAGCGTCCACAGCTGTCCCAGCCTGGGCGCCTCACACCACCCCGAGAACGTGGGCCTCTGCCTGCCAGAGGGGAGCTGGAGCGTGGCCTGGCGGTGAGGGGGCCAGCCGGAGTCTTGAGAGACAGGAGTTTGAGTCCTGGCACTGCCTCAGACTCCCTGGGTGGTCTTGAGCCTCTGTGCCTACGTTCCCCTCTGTTCAGCGGGGCGGGTGATATTAGCCTGGCCCTGCCTCACAGGGGGTGTGAGACCAAATCCACTAATGCTTGTGAGGTGCTCAGGGACTGCAGTGATGGGGGCCGTGGGAGTGCCCAAGACCGACAAAATCACTGCCTTGTCCTAGTCCTGATGGGCCACCTACAGCAGGTGAGTTTTCTCGCTAGCCTGTGTTTGTGCTGTGGCTGTTAGGGTTGTGTCAGCCTCCAGTCTGGTCTGTGACCCCCCCAAGAGCTGCCTTGTGTGTGGTTGTTTTTAAAAACTCTCCCCAGAGGTGCTGGAGAGGTCTGGCAAGGGCTTGAGGAGCCAGTATGCTGGCAGCAGGCTCACGTACATGCTCAAGGCGGCACAAGGAGATGGCTCCAGCTTTGGGGCTTTCCTGATCGTATATGGTAGGTGCACTGGTGGTGGTGGCCTCCAGAAGTAGGGGAGGAGTGGGTGCGTGGGTGACAGGGCCCATTACCCCTTGTAGGGGAGCTGCTGAAGACCTCTACATTGCCAGGGGGCTGGGAGTGCACCCAGCTGTCAGGGAGGAGGTGGGCGCATGAGAGGGGAAGGGAGTTTGTTTTGGGGCTTTTATCGGTTTTGATCAGGAGAGGAAATCGGAATGAAAACACCTTCAGAGGGCAGAAACACAGGGCTTAATTCTTCTGGTGCAGGATCCCCACGACTGCTTCTTCCGAAAAGTAAGATCTTGAGGCTGGGTTTTTAGACTTGTTCTCCCGGGTTTTCTGGCTGGGATTCTGTTTTTGGTTTTGGGGTTGTTTTTTTTGCTTTCGTGGCTGTTATTCTTTCTGTTGTCTCTGCCTTGGTATAAATTCCTTCTGCACGGGAGAAGTAGAGTTGGTGTGTATGTAGGAAGAGGACCTCTCGTGTGATTTCACAGCCATTGCCGTAGAGAGCCACATGGTGTCTCCTCATCAGCTGCTTTCAGGAGGCCACGAGTTCCCATTGCAGAAAGGGCTTCCCAGTGCCAAGGCCACCATAGCTGAAGGCTAATTTGGGAAGGCCAGTTCACTCCCAAGGTGAACCATTCCTCCCTGTGTCTGTTCGCAAGGATCGTACAGCCTTGTTGAATGCTGGCTGCCAAAATCGTGGCGCTCTGGGAAAAATTAAAACTCTGATACAAATCCCTTTCAGGAGAGTAAGCCAATTCTCCCTCCACTCCCCATCCCACTCACTTCTGCCTGGGGCTGAGCTCCGAATGGGGGGAGGAGAGTGATATTCAGCCCATTCTTCCTGGGGTTCCCCCAGTGCTTTACATGGAGTGAAGAGCTGAAGCCCCACAATGAGGTAAGGTCACAATCGTTATCCCCATTTTACCAGTGGCGAAAATGAGGCACAGAGCAGGACAGTGACTTGCCAATGGTTGCGCAGTGAGTCAGTGGGAGAGCTGGGAATGGAACCTAGGACTCCTGATATCTAGTCCTCTGTCGTAACCACTGGATCAGTCTCTTCTCGGATAGGGTGAGAACTTGCGGAGGGTGTGAGTGGTGTGGGGAGAGAGAAGGGACTGAGCTGATGGATGGAGCGCAGAGAAAAGGCTGCAAGAAATGTGCTGGGGGGGGGGGCACCTGCTTTGGGGTATTGGTAGGCATGGCTCTGGCTGGGGTCTGGTCACGGGAGCCCAGTGCTGCTGTGGAGAGGGCTGGGGCGGTAGCCTGCTTGTGACCACTTGTTTGTGGTATTCCTATTGACTTCCGGGGCTTTTCCTCACCCTGCTGTGCCCACAGCAGGGAACAAACAGGAGCATCTTTGGGAGCTGATGGGTGGTGC
This sequence comes from Caretta caretta, assembly GCF_965140235.1. NCBI lineage: Eukaryota > Metazoa > Chordata > Testudines > Cheloniidae > Caretta > Caretta caretta. Next base: position 2,321,329 of record NC_134223.1, read on the forward strand.
TTTGGGCATGTGGCATTTGAATGAGCATGATCTGCTGTCAGTGAGTTAGCCCAGTTCCGAGTCCCAGAGAGAAGCTGGATCAGTGCTTGTTCAGGCCGGGCATCTCAACGTCTCCACGGAAATGGGACTACAGATCCCATTCCTCCATCCCTACGGTTTTACATCCTCCCTTCTTTCCCTGGACTGGCTGTGGCCTGGGGTTGCTGCTCACTAGCAATTCAGTCGGTGGCTCACCCCTTTCTCAGTGCTCTGGTGTGGACTCCGGAGCGCTGTGCCACAGGAAATCACATTGGCTTCTCTGTGTCCGTGCTGATGAGCTCCTGCATGGTGCTCAGGGATGCTCTGTTGACACAGCCTGCCATGCAAAAGACAGCCCCAAGTTCTGACTCCTTCTGGCTGTTAAAGATCCCATGGCATTTTCCCCAGGAGCGGTGTGTTTAGTCCAGGTGTCCTGGCCAGACTGCAGCTGGGGATAGTTTCTCCCTGCCTCCCTAGATCCCCCTGCAGTTTAAAACAGATACAGGCTCTTCCTTCCTTGCCCCCAACTGTTGCGTAGGGCTACTGGGTGCTGTTAATCAGCTGCCACGTTCCACCCCAGAGGTGGCTGGATGGGTCAGTGGTACTGGTGTCTCAGCCTCTACTGCTGTGATGACTCCACTAGCCAGGAGCATACGCAGCCATGTGCTGCCTTGCAGTTTCCATGAAAAGAATCTCTTGTTTCTTTTTATTTCAGCAAAGACGAGACACAGGGGGCTGCAAAAGTAGAGGAGTCCCCGATAGAAGTGTAGCTTGTGTTAACGGCAGTGGTAGGAATTGGTGAAGGCTAGTGTGCTTCTGGGACTGGGGCTTTTGCCCGCCTGCGCCAGGAGGGATCGTCCACCTCCGCCAGCCTGGAGCATCATCTACACGTCTCCCCAGGCAGCTGCGGCCACCTGGCTTCTGAGGCCAGCCTGTGAGTACTGAAACGCGAGTGCACATAATGTCTTCCCTTTGCGGGGCCATGACAGGTCCCTCTGCTGCAGCTGCCTTCTGAACCCCTTACCAGGGCTCCATCCCCTCCCCTCCCCTCCCCTGGGGCTGTGTAGATCCCCTTGTGCCAGCTGCTTTCCACACTCTCTTGCCTTGGGGCTTTTATTCACACCACTGCCCTGGGGTTGCAACAGGTCCCCTCTGCTGCAGCTGCCTTATCTGAACTCCCCTCCCACCCTGGATCCATGACTTCCACCCAGACCTCATAGCCTGGGGCCACCACGGGTCCTCTCTTATGCCCTGCCTGCAAACCATGCTCCTAACTCCGGGCCCTATCAGTGCTGTTTTCCACGCCCCTTTTCCCCCTGCTACCCAGAATGCTTCCAAACTCCCTGTGGCTACCCTAGGTTACCTCTCCCCAGCTGTTGCTCTGTCCTGAGGGGCTGGTTTTCTGCAATGCTCTGTCTGTTATCTACCTCCCAGTCACTGAGTGAAGACCTGGGAGCAGATCTGTGTCCTTGCCCCCGTGGGTGTCTGGGTGAGGCATAGGGAGGCGAGATCTCCCATGCCCACCTGTGCCAGGCCTGGGGCAAGTATCCATGCTATCTGGACTTCAGGGCTTGAATGCTTCTTTATCCAGCGATTCCTACGAGCATCCTGCCCCCAGTTTGCCCTCTGTGCTCAGCAGAAAAGATCAGCCTCTGTCTCTAAGGAGCAATGCTGTCCCCTTGTGATGGGGCCGCTCCTTCCACGGGCTAGAGAGTGCAGTCTCCAGCCCCAGCTTGAGCTTTGCTCTCTGCAGGGGCAGCCACATCCCCCCACACTGCAGCTTGCTTCCCTTCCCCAGGCCTGGCTCTCAGGAGCCCCTTCCCCTGCATCCTGAGGGCTGCCTTGCCCACGGCTCCTGTCTGGGAGCATCTCACAGGCAGTGAGGACTCCAGGGCCCCTCCCCCTGTGTGTAGGGAGGGGCAGGAGCTGAGCTCATAGATGACCCACTCAGGAGCCGTGGGTGAGGGACAGCTCAGGTGTCCCTGGAACCCAGGAATCCCCCGTCGGCAGTTCCCAATGTGGCTCTCTTCTGTCCTGGCTGTGGCTTCCATGAGGCTAGTGCCCTGCACTGCTCCCACTCTGGAGGATCCTGGGGCAGCCGACAGCCAGCAACCCCGGAAGAAGAACTGCTTGGCACCAGCTTCGGCCTTTCCAGCAGCAGGGCTGTTTCCTTCCGTGCCCGGCTCGTCCAGCCCGCTCAGCAGATGCAGGCTGCGGGCGGGAGGATGGCTCGGGGTTGGGACTCCACTTGGGAGCGAGGAGGCGAGACCCAGGGTCCTACAGGGTGCACTGAGGTCTCAGCAATGCTGTGTCTGCCTTGAGAATAGGCAGGGTGAGGAGCTGATCCCGTCGTGGGTGGAAGCTCGCACGCCTGTCCATGCCTCGCTATGCATACCTAAGTGTGTGCATGCCTGTGTCTGCTTTGTGTGTGTGCGTGACCCTGCCTGACTCTGAGCGCGTCCCTGTGAGCGTGCGTCTCTCTGCCTGTCTCTGCGTGCCTAATGGCCTGGGCCTAGCCCTGCGTGTGTGTCTCCCTGCCTCCTGCTCCCCTACGTGTGTTGTAGACAGAGGGTGCGTGGCACTGGGTGCTGGCCGTGCCAGGCATTTGGGGCTCTCTTGTGGAAAGACGCCGCCTTGGCCCTTCTCTCCTGACTGCCAGTGGCAGGGGTGGCTTTTCAGAGCAGTCGGGTGGCTGGGGTGCCCTGCCTGAGTGATGCCGCCAGGGGCGGTGCTGGGTGTGGGCGAGAGAGGCCGAGGGGGTGCTGTGAGCTGCAGCATCTCCCGCCGGCCTGGGGGAGGTATCTCCCGCAGTGCTTCCCACCCTTTATCATTTCCATTTTAATGGCTTTTTTTGCTGTGTGTCAGCTTCCATTTTTCATATTTAGCTGGAAATATAGAGAGGGAATTCATATATCTTCCGTCTGTTTTATTTACTTCTAGACCCCCCCCCCACATACACACATATACATCTCCCTCCCCCCCCTCCCGCCCCCCAAATCTAAGCTGAGTCTCAATCTTTTCAGCCTGTGGCGGGAGGGAGGGCAATCCCATCTGTTCTAAATGAAATACTGTAAAATAGAGCTGGGACAGAAATCAATTGCTTGACATTGTTGTTCTGTTTTGATGATTCTTCTTGGCAGGTTTGTAGATCTCCAAACATTACCGATTTGGCCATCGTAGCAGCAGCATTATTAAAGAGACCCCCCTTCTGGGGTCAGGCCCATACAGCAACCCTTCTGGAAGGTCTTTCTCTGTTTGCAAAGGCTGTGTCTTCCTTTCTGTGGATTTTTTTTTAAGTTGCATTTTAATCTTAAAAAGAAAAAAAGCTTCCAGCAACCCCAATGTTTACAACCAACCCTACAATAATAAAAGCCAGTCTATGCAGCCTGGAGCTCACTGGTTACCCCACGATAACATACTGGTGTGCTCATTACCAGCTGTCTTGAGAGATCCTGCAAAGCCACGCCAGTTTTTTGCAGCTTGACTCCTCCGAGCCACCCTACAGAAATAGATCAGTGGAGGTGGGGAAGCAGGTATTGGTGATGGAGACAAGTTTCCATGTTAGGCTTGTGTGGCAGGGATTGTATGGCGGTGGGAGTATGGGAGTATGCAATTCAGAGCCGCTCCTGTAGTGTAAGCCTTTCCATTCTGACGAGTTGATGCTGTCCTCAGACATTCACTCTCTGCCCAAAGGTGATTTTTATTGTGGTTGAAAGTTTGGGCAAAAATGGTTCAGCTGTTTCTGAGTCATGGAAAAATTATACAATTTCAGCCTTATTTTTAAGAGGCTGTAATGATGTTTATTTCTGAACAGTGTTGGCACATCAGCAGGTTGGGATTGAAAAATGAAATTCGACTGGGGGAGAGTTCCTAGGTCTGACTCGGCCTTTCAGAGGTGTGATGAAAATCCATTTTGATTTAGTTCAATTGTAAAGCATTGAAAATACACATGACATGTGAGTGGCAATTTTTTTAGTTGTCTTCTCTTGGCCCTGTGCATTGCAAAGCGGAGTGAACGCTCTTGGAAGGTGCGGATGGAATAAGGCAGCACCATGTGAACGTGTGCTGAATGAAATGCAGCTCGTATTTGTATTACGGTGCCACCTAGAGGCAGCAATTGAGATCAAACGCTGTTGTGCTAGGTGCTGCATAAAGGACATGGAGGTCTTGGCTCCCATGAGTTTATGGTCCATATAGGCAAAGGAGAGAGGAAGGAGTATTATTCCCATTGTGTACATGGGGAGTGAAGGCACAAAGCCCTGATTCCGCAAAGAATTTAAACTCGTGTTTAAAGCGAAGCCAAAGAGATTGAAGACTTGATCCTGTGCTCATTGAACTCCCTGGGAAAGCTCCCATTGACTTCAATGGATCAGGATCTAAGTGACTTTGCCAAGGTCATTCAGTCTGTGGCAGAGCCAGAAATTGTGCCCAGGTGTTTGGAGTCCTAGGTTAGTACTTTAAGCAAGATCGTCCTCTTTTTGAATTGTGCCACGATTCTCAGAATGTAAATGTCTTTAGAGGGTGAATGCACATCTTGTGCTAAGCAGAATCACCTGCTGCTCACTCACAAATCCTTCCACACTGTAGACTTCTTTGGGTGGGTGGGATTGGGGCAGGAGGGTCCTTTGGGGGCTGAGATCTAGGAAATTGACTGAATGAAAATCTATTCAGGGGATGTTAAGGTTGTAAAGTGAGGGCTCAGCAGTCAGGAAATGTCATTGTAAAGGTTGTCCCTGCTCCTGTAACTCTGCCCATCATGGTACAGGCTTTAATTGCATAACCGCATGCTGGTAATTCCTCAGGAGCCCTGCACAGGGAATAAGACAGGACATATAGGGAATGAAGCACAGGGGGGCTAGTGGTTCTGTGCCTTATTTTGGGGCTAATTCTGTGTGACAATATGGAGTCAAGTTAGTGAAGCTAAATGCTGGTATAACTGGGAGTGCATCGGGGCCCTCCGCAGACAGGGTGAGCGATGTGTTTGGGGTCTGGCGAGGTATTCATCAACTATGCCATTCAGTGCTTTCCTTCCCTGCTGACCACCGAACGGTGATGTCGTCTTTCTGCCTGAATTACGGCATAGACCATTTCAGCTCCTGATACGCCTTTCTGAAAAGTCATGCCCAGGGATTGAAAAACGTCCGCCAATGAACCCAAAGGCTGAGGGTATGTCTGCACTGCAGTTGGGGATGTGAATGCAGCATGTATAGGCATACCCAAACCAGCCTTCATCTAGCTCGCGGGAGTCCCAATAGCAGTGAAGCTGTGACAGCATGGACTTCAGGGTGGGACCCTGGGTACCTTCCCAGGCAGCCAGCCTCTGCTGCCGTGGCTTCGCTGCTGTCAGTACCCAGGCTAGCTAGATCAGGTCTGTCTGCATGTGCTGCAATGACCCCTCTGACTGCTGAGTCTGTTAGCCATGGTGAAAAGTACCCGTGAGGCCACGACCCTGCAACCTAAGGGCAGGTCTTCACTGTCCCCCCCGCCATGGGCGGGTAGTGATCGATCGATCAGGGATTGATTTATCGCGTCTCATCTAGACGCGATAAATCGATCCCCGAACACGCTCCCCCTCGACTCCGGAACTCCAGCTTGCGAGAGGCGGCAGCGGTCGACTCGCCGCCGTCCTCACAGCTGAACCTAGTCGACCTACGCTGAACTTCGCGTAGCTGAAGTTGCGTCTCTTAGGTCGCCCCCCCCATAGTGTAGACCAGGGCTAAAGGAACAAGGGTCTATCCCACAACTTCCCTTGTATGAGCTGTCCCATCGAAGTAAATGGGGCTAACTCATGTAATTAGTTGCTCTGGTGCACAGGTGTTTGCAGAATCGGGCCTTGGGATGGCTGTGCATTGAGCTGTAAGAGTGGCCATCAGCTCCCTGTTTAATAATTCCTGTTACACAGCATAACTCCTGGGAGGGCGGGTTGAACAGTTGGCCGATGTGTTCCCAATACAGGGGATGAGCGATGTCATTGATGAGCTGCAGAGCTGATGGAATCCCTATTTTGCCAAGTAGATTATTTGCTAATAACAGTGCAATTAGCTGAGTAATATACGAGAGCGCTGCTGGGCCATCCCCCTGTCCTTTGTCCCTTGCACCTTTGTTCCTCTTCTGGCTTCACTCCATTCTCTCCTGTGGAGTATCTTCCAGTGGTGCCCTCAGGGTCTCTCTGCTTTTCCATCTCTCTCCCGCTGCTCCCTTATGGGCCAGTTTCTTAGAGCCCTGACCAGGTGTGCCCGGAGCAGCGAGGCACTGGCTCCTATCGTGTGGCCACTGAGTACTCTCTGCTTGCCCATTGTATATTACGCTGGCTGCCCGTGCCCCCAGGGGGACAATGTGGAAACTGGAGATTGCCAGAAGTATAGGGAAATTGTAACTGGGCTACCTCTCCTTCGCTATGTCTCCTGCCTGGAGCCCAGGAGCGGGGTTGGCATAGGAAAGGCTGTGCAGCCTTCGTGAAACTCAGGATCTGCTCCCTTGTTTCCCCCTCTGCCTTTTCCCTTCTCTACATTGTACATGTTCTTGCCTCCCTTAGCGGTAATTTTACTTGCTTCTGTTATGGTTGCGTCTAGCGGCCCAGTTGGGATCAGGTCTCATTGTGCTGGATGCTGAACAGAGACAGGGTACACTGGAGTTACCAGTCTGGGTCAGACCAGGGGTCCACCTAGCCCAGGAGCCTGGCTCTGAGAGTGGCCAGCACCAGCTGCTTCAGAGGGAAGACACACTGCAGTAGCAGCTATGGACTAACCTACCCCCAGAGGAAGCTTCCTCCTGACCCCCAGTAGCTCATGCCCCAAGGAAGGAGCGTTTGTATCCCTTCCAAAGCATCTTTTAGTATTTATGGTTTTAACTCTGATTGTCCTTTTATCCCTATAAATGTCTAATCCCTTTCTGAATCCTTCTAAGCAACTGACCTTGACAATATCTTGTAGCAGTGAGTTCCATGGCTAACTGTGTTTGCAAATATAGGACATGGTCCCAGCCCCACAGCGCTCAAGTTACGACAAGTCAAACAAGTGGGCTAAACAATAGTGAAGCAGAGTGATTATGGTCACTTAGCCCCTGCTAGGGAGCAAGGTGAGATCCAGTTCATTTTTTTTAAAAGTCTCTTTTTTTTTCCTCCCACGCCCACTGTTTCTCTGCTGTTCTTCTCCTGTCTGATTTATCCTGCCTGTCTCTCCCTCCCACTCTCATGCCCACTTATGCAGAGGGCTGGGAAATTTTACCAGACACCCAGTAGCCACAGGATTAACCTGCCACCCTCCTGTTCCAGGCCCTTTTAGCTGTTGTGAGGATAGGGTGGTGGCTTAGGGCAGGTAGTATAGTGTCTACCTGTCTCTAGTACTCCTTGTGCTTCCCAAGCAGGGTGAAATTGACCTGATTTTTGTCAGTTTCACAGCTGCCCAAGCTGCCTGCCCAGTTCTGAATAGCAGCATGGAAACTGCAGCTTTGGTTAGCTTGCGCTGAGCTGTAACTTGGCAGAGTTCTGAGCAACTGTAGAGGCCCTGGTGCGATCTGTCCAGGGCCATCTTTAGGGGCCCTAGGCCCTCAGGCTGTCCTTGGGGCCCTACGCAGTATTATTAAACTGATGCCCTATGTACCACGGAAGGCGGTCCCCAGCCGGCAGCACTGACCCCAGCATGTCAAGTGGGCACAGCCACCGCCCCGCCTGCGGACCCCCAGAATCCCCCCCCGTTGCTGACACACATCAGCGGTGGCTCAAGGCCGGCTTCACGCTGTCACATGGGGGCGGCATCTTGCCAGAGCCCATGGGTCTCCTGCAGCCCCTAGCCGCTCCTGGCTCACCACGAGCATTTTGGCAGGAAATACCAAGCAGTAAGAACAACAATAATACAAGTGAGTGTGTGCGTGTGTGACAGAGTATGTGTACGTGTGTGTAAGAAAGAGCCAGTGCGTGATAGAGACAGTGAGAGACTGTGTGTGTGTGACTGTGTTGGGGGACTGTGGGACAATCCATGTTGGGGGATTGTGGGAGGCAGAATGTGTGTGTGTGTGAGAGAGACAGTGTGTGTTAGGGAAGTGTGAGAGACAGCGCACTGTCACTTTAAGCCCCCCTTCTCCCTCCCCCACTCGGCCCAGCTCTTTCCACCGCCACTCACAGGGAAGTTTTTCTCCTCCTGTCCTGGCCCTGGGCTGTCCCCACCAGAGACCAAGTGGGGCAGGCAGGGTCCAGGGAGGGCCTCTGCTTTGGCAGCAGTGGGCCGTGCTGCCGTGCCGCTCTGGGCTCCCCGGGGCTGGGGCAGCAGAGCCAGAGGCTGGAGCCCTCAGCTGGCTGGCTGAGGAGCGAGTAAAGGGGGCGTTGGGGTGGGGAAGAAAGAAGCCCGCCAACCCAGTGCGGGGGGAGGGGCTGGAGAACAGAGGAGTCCAGCCACAGCGAGCGAGGGGAATGGTGCCCCAAATTTTCCAGTGCCCTATGCAGCTGCATATGCCTGAGGATGGCCCTGTGTCTGTGTCATAAATATAAAGGGAAGGGTAAACACCTTTAAAATCCCTCCTGGCCAGAGGAAAAACCCTTTCACTGGTTAAGAAGCTAGGATAACCTTGCTGGCACCTGTCCAAAATGACCAATGAGGAGACAAGATACTTTCAAAGCTGGAGGGGGGGAGAAACAAAGGTTTTCTCTGTCTGTGTGTTGTTTTTGCCAGGAACAGAAAAGGAATGGAGTCTTAGAACTTAGTAAGTAATCTAGCTAGATATGCGTTAGATTTTATTTTGTTTAAATGGCTGATAAAATAAGCTGTGCTGAATGGAATATATATTCCTGTTTTTGTGACTTTTTGTAACTTAAGGTTTTGCCTAGAGGGATTCTCTGTGTTTTGAATCTGATTACCCTGTAAGGTATTTACCATCCTGATTTTACAGAGGTGATTCTTTTACTTTTTCTTCAATTAAAATTCTTCTTTTAAGAACCTGATTGCTTTTTTATTGTTTTTAAGATCCAAGGGTTTGGGTCTGTGTTCACCTATGCAAATGAGTGAGGATTTTTATCAAGCCTTCCCCAGGAAAGGGGGTGTAGGGTTTGGGAGGATTTTGGGGGGAAAGATGTTTCCAAGCGGGCTCTTGCCCTGCTATATATTTGTTAGATGCTTGGTGGTGGCAGCAATAAAGTCCAAGGGCAAAAGGTAAAATAGTTTGTACCTTGGGGAAGTTTTAACCTAAGCTGGTAAAAATAAGCTTGGGGGTTTTTCATGCAGGTCCCCACATCTGTACCCTAAAGTTCAGAGTGGGGAAGGAACCTTGACAGTCTGTCTGCAGACTCAGGCAGACATGGCTGGATTGGTTGTATTTGGTTCAAAGTTGGCAGATTTTCTTCATAACCACAAAGATTAATTTTGGTAATGGAATCTGAAGTTCTGCAGCAGTTTATCATATTGCCTGGGAAAATTTCTGACTCAGTATGTCTAAGCATCTGAAAACACTGTGTGTGTGTTGGGGGGTGTTTGTCTTAGTAATTTTTAGCTGTTGCCTGGCCAACAAGCAAACATTATAGTTATGAGTAGGCCTGGTTCTGTGATCCTGGTCTGAAAGCAATTCCTGTTGCATTGTTGAGAATCACTTGATAAGCTCAGGCCCAGTGGTGCAAATACACTGGTGTTAGCTCAGAGTAGCGCCATTGAAATCAGAGCCAGGATCTGGCCCAGAAAGACTGATTCCCCCTTGTGGGGCCCGATACCTGCCGCCCCCGGTGGCCATGGGGGGAAGCTGAGCAGACCCTGCAGACATGCATTCAGCACTGTGTGAAGCAGCGCACAGGGCTTGGTACGGGCTCTGCACTTGGGATTGCAGGGCTGGGCCCACACATGTTGCCAGGTTTGCAGATGTTCTTAGTGTTAGGAAAAGTGCCTCTGAAGCCCTGAGCAACCACAGCTGCTACTGCCTTCTGCGGTAGAAGCTCAGGACTGTTGATATTTCAGCAGTAGCAGGGCTGGACCCTTGGGCTCCAGTGTGTCATAGAATATCAGGGTTGGAAGGGACTTCAGGAGGTCATCTGGTCCAACCCCTTGCCCAAAGGGGGACCAATCCCCAATTTTTACCCCAGATCCCTAAATGGCCCCCTCAAGGATTGAACTCACAACCCTGGGTTTAGTAGGCCAATGCTCAAACCACTGAGCTATCCCTCCCTCACTCTGTGGGTGCTCAGCAGTTCCAGGACCGAGTGCATAAAGCAAAAGGAAGGGCATAATCTGGGGCAGAGTGTTTACAGCTGCAGCGTTCCCCCGGGGTGTGTAGGGATGGTGAGGTCCTGTGGGGCCAGGTAGCTGGACTGTGGTCTAGCCCTGAGTGGCTGGGATGTGAGAGTGCCTGGAACTGCTCTTTCCTGGAGGAGTCAGGTTTGGCTCTTTGGTGGATCTTTGCTGGCTGGTTCAGGTGGGGCTGGAGGTGGGATGTCAGGTGAGGTGAGACCCTCTAGCTCCATGATGGCGCAAGCACCAATGATGGAGGAGGCTGATTTAAGGCAGCCCAAAGGGGATGTAACAGGGGTAAGATGGGAACCAAGCAAAGGGACATGGGGCCGGGGGGCTACTGGGAAAAGCTTCCCAACCATCTGCCCAAGAGAGGGGATGCGAGTCCCATCCCTTGAGTAATTTCAAGCTGATCTGGAGAGAGCCTTAAGAGTAGGCTGTAGGGGCGACTCTGCTCTACCCCCTTCCCCCTGAAGGAGAAGGGATCCCAGCAGTGGGTTTCATCTTCAGCCACTCTGTGGGGTGTGTCTTTAGCAGGGTTTGGCTGCTGCGGTGCTGGTACGGCAGCACTGGGCATTTGTTTTCCCCTGTGGATTCCAATCCCTGCTTCTGCCAGGGTGGAGAGATGAGGGGTGGGGAGAGATTAGCCTGCTGCTGTGCAAGGGGTACACAGGTGTATTGGGGCCCCCAGGAGTGACCAGTGGGTGGAGTGCAACCTAGAGAGAAGTGGTGGGCAACAAGAGAGAGATTTCCCAACCCAGGAGATGTGAGCCAGGTGAAGGGCAGTGACCAACGGACTCAGTTCCTGCCCCAATGAGCTGGAGAGGAAAACTGAAGGGGGCTCTGGCCAGCTGACATACATAAAGAAGCCCAAAGCTTCTCCCTTTGCACTGCCCCTAAAGGACTAGTACAGCAGGCCCTAGAAAACTCCCAGGCCTTGTTGGGTGGAGCTGGGATAGCCCTTGGCACGTCATCTACAAATCAATATTGTGTGAGGTTAGAGGTGGTGGGACGTGCCAGCACTAGAGACTGCAGCCCTCTGTCCACACGCTTCCCTGGCATCCAGCCCATGTACCTCAACCTGAATGGATCACGAGGCAGTTTGGTTCTTGTATGTTTCACTCGTGGGGGATTTTGCACAGCACAGCTGCAGTCTGAGTAGCAGCCCTAGTAAATCTCTCATCTTTTTGATTGACTCGGGGGACACCCAAAGCTTTCATAAAAATCAGATTTGTGAAACTGGTGGGCGGTGCAGTGACTTGCTGCTGAGCTGATGGCTAGGAGGGTGGTTCCTGAAATGGGCTTTCCCTTGGTTCTGAGTTGTAGGATCCAGGGAAGGGATAGTCTAGTAACCCTGACAGCTGCCAGGGACAGGACAAGCAGGCCCTGTGATAGCTCCCCCACAGAAAGCTCAGCCAATGCATCTCCATCCTGATCTGCAGCACCCCTGCTATTCCAGTCCCACACACATAAGGCTCCCCTGGTGTGCCTCAGTTCTAACGGGCAGGACCCCCCTAGGTGTCCTGCTTTGAGCCCCACATGGTGAGACACTGGCCCTCAAGCCTGCCCTGCAGGCCCCCAGCTACAGAGGTCCTGGGCCTTTGCAGCACACAGGTGACTCGTTTCATGGCATTGTATACAGCTGTAGGATTCGAGGATGCAGACAGATGTTCCATACTGACCTTCTGAGACCCACCAAATTCATTTCCTGGGTGATTGCCTCACAGGGGTTTAATAGTCACCCTGTCCTCCTCAGCTGCCCCTAGCCTGGTTTGTGAGTGTCGGGGAGGGGGGACCTTGCTTGCTGGCTGGCAGCTGCTGGGTTTGCTGGGATGCCTGTGGCCCAAGCAGCACCAGGCGGTGAAATGAGGTGCTCAGCAGGCTACTGGCTCTGTGTGCTGGGTCCTGGGGAAGAATGCAGGATGTGAAGCAGACAGGCTGCTACCCTTGGCAGGTAGGAGCCAGTTGGCATGGTTTGAAAGGAGGCCAGAGAGTGCAGGGAACTCACAGCCCAAGACACACCCCAAGCTGAGGGGGCTTGGAGCAGTGGGGAGGGGGAAGTAGAGTGGAGGGAGGGGTGCATGGCAGTGGAGGGAGGAGGTCCACAGTGGGGGGGAAGGAGTGCAGGGCAATGGGGGGAGGAGCACAATGGGGGGGGGGGTGCAGGCAGCATAGGGAGGAGCACCGTGGGGGGAGAGGAGCACAGTGGGGAAAGGGGGTGCAGGGCAGTGCAGAGAGGAGCACAGTGGGGGGGGGAGAGGGTGCAGGGCAGTGGGGTGCAGGACAGTGGGGGGAGGAGCACAGTGTGGGGAGGGGCTGCAGGGTGTGGGGAGAAGCACATGGTGCAGAGCAGTGCAAAGGGGAGAAGAGCGGGGGGGGCATGGTGAGAACCGGGGGACAGGATGTGGGGCAACACCCAAGGTGAAGGGAGCTTGAGAAGCTTTTCCCATCCTGCTTGGAACGTGACTCCTTTTCCCTGGGGAGCTGGGGCCCTAGCTGACACTCGCCAGGCGGGTGGTGGGTAGGGAGCAGCTGGTTCTGGCATTGGCTCTGGGTACGGCTTGCTGCACTGCACAGGGACTAAGGGGTGAGGCCTGCCCAAGCCCTGGAGACTGAACTCCCCCTTCCCGGGTTTCCTGCAGGCCCTGCCCAGGGCACTGGGCCACGGAGGGAGTGGGGACTGTGTCTTCTCACTTCCCGGGTTGGTTTTGCTTGGTGGATGAAGAGCACCAGGCCTGGGCTGAGCTAGGTCCCGGCAGGGCAGGGCCTGTGAGCTCCAGGCTCCGAGCTAGGCCTAGCCTCGTGGCAGACTCTCCAGGGCTGGGCCTGGATGCCTATCAGAGGACAGGGCAGGGGACTCACTCGCTGTTTCTCTCCTGGGGCAATGCTTCCTGCCAACGCTGTGGGGCTGGTGCCAGGCCCAAGCCCAGATATCCTGGCCCAGAGGGGAAAGGAGGGAGCTGCCCAGCGACCACTTTTCATTTTCAGGGTGAACTTTCCTTGCACTGGGATTTCTGTGTCCTGGGACTCCGCAGGGGACTTTTAGGCTGTGGCTCAAAATCTGGCTTTGTCCCTCATGGACCTGCCAGGGCTGGAGAGCTCTCAGGAGGGATTTGCCATTAAACTCCATTGTAACTTGCTGGTCTAGGAGCAGGACTCATGCCAGGAATAAAACTGTGGGGGAAGGACGGATTGCCTTGTGGTTACAGCACTTGTCTGGCGCTCGGGACCCCTGAGCCCAGTTCCTGGATCAGCCACAAGTTTCCTGTGACCTTGGACAAGTCACTTAATGCACTTTGTGCCTTCTCTCCAGATGCAAAACCATGATAACCAAAACCATGATCTGTGGCCTGCGTTGTGCAGGAGGTCAGACTAGATGATCATAATGGTCCCTTCTGACCTAAATATCTATGAATCTATAACCCTTCCCTGCCTCCCAGCGAGAACATTTGTTTGTGCCTTGGAGTCACCCAACACTATGGGGCTGAGAACATGGGAACTATCGAGGGAGAGGAGCTTTCCAGTGGGACAGAGGAGATGGTTACAGTGTAGCTGGACACCCATAACTGGGTTAAAACCAGAACCAGCCCAACGTGTTAGCCCAGTTACAGTGAAGTGGATAGGGTCCGTCTATACTAATTTTGTGTGTTGTAACCAGATCCCTCTGCTTTGGCTATAGTTGTCATGCAGACAGGATCCTAGGGGATGCCCTCTCCCTGCCCTGAGCTGGTGGCATTTCAGATTCTCAAACCTGCAAGAATGATGTAAAAGTTCAGGGTAAAATCCTGGTTCCATTGAAGTGTGTGGCAAAACTCCCATTAAATTCAGTGGGCCAGGATTTCACTCTTCAGGTAGTTTTTAGTGTGCGTGTTTCTGTGCCTCCTCTCAGTGGGGCAGTTAGTGAAAACGGATGGGTCTCCGTCACTTTTGGTTCAGTGTCAGTGTTTAGTTGATTTTGCTTTGTGGCTTTCCTGTGCTAGCAGCCTGCAGCAATGCTTGGGTTGCAAGTGCTGCAGGGGGAGCTTTCTTTGCATCCATTGGAATTTCTGTTCCATTTTGCAGAGCTATTTCTCTAGGTCTTGGATTCCTTAGCAGCTTGTTCTTACCAAGCTTAAATTATGGGGCTAAACTTGACCTGACAGTTGACCTTTAAATAGGGCTGGTGTGTGCGCCCCAAGAGGCGGTTGGTGGTTTTGCTGTGTGGGATAGTTTGGCCAATACAAAGATGTGTGTTTTATGCAATGAAAATGCTAAAGATGCCTTTGCATGTTTCCCGGTGATCCTTGCATCAGCCATGCAGGAGCCTTGCGATTTTGCCAGCCCACGTCTGTAGCACAGCTCAGGAGCATGATTAAAACCCCACATGACCAATCTGTGTCTTCAGTCGTGCTGGAGAGGAATGGGTGTAACCATGTTCACAGCATGGTAGAAATAACAGGGCAGAGCAGCTGTGAAGCTGGGCTGGGTAGCAGGAGAGGGGAGAGGGCTGGCTTTGGGTGAGGGGCAGTGCAGGGCTTCTTTGTGCCACAAGGAAAGGCGTGTGGCTCATCACCTGCTCCTCAGGGGAGAGGAGCTGCTGTCCAACCCTGTTAACCTGGGCTGGTTCCAAGAACCTTTTCTAATCATAGCCCTGACTTCCTGTTTTCCAGAACCTGCGGCCTGGGCTGAGGAGGGACCCAGGGACATTTCAGCTTCCTGTGCTATAGGCCTTCCACTTACTAGGCTTCAGTGGGGAGCTCCAGCGGCTGGAGGGGGGCGATTAGATCTGGAGGTTGGTAATGTCCCCCTCTCCCTGGCCCAACCTGGGGGACATTTTCACTCTTTGCTTGTGTGAGAAACCATCATTAAATCAGATAGTTATGTTCCCCCAGATTTCCCATCTGTGACCCCCTAAAAACAGTGCCCTGCATCTCACTCGGGCTTTGTGCTGCTTCTGTTCTCTGCTTCTCCTCCTCACCTGAGGCAGTCTTGTCATGTTGATTCAGTGCATCCATCCATCCATCCATCTGTTCTCCCCCTTCCCTGTATGTGCCACATTTACTCTCTTGCTCATTCTCCACGCGATGTTTGGGCAGCAGGTGGCACCCGTGGATGTTGGAGTGCCCATGTGGTCGCTCTCTGTTGCTGGAGGAAGTCGGCAAAGCCACAGCCGGATGAGCTGTGCAGCATCTGGGGGGGTAGGGCACAGAGGCTGTCACTCCAGCTTTGGCTCCCTGCAGTTGGTGAACAAGCCTGTCTTGGCCACCAGCGTGGTAGTGGATGGGATCCCAGTCCCTCGGGGAAAAGCAGCTCGTGCCCTGCAGGCTGGATCCTGGTCCCGGGGAATGCCTGTTGGTTTGTGGGGAGCAGGCTGGATCCCTGCTAACCTGACCACTTGCAGCAGCCTGTAGGCCTGGGCTGGGGAAGGCACACCCCAGTTTAATTGTCTGCCTTCTGCCCTCGCCCAAGCATGGCCAGCCGGGGAGACTGCGTCCTTCTCTTGAGAGTCTCCTTTTTATGTTTCTTTGCTTTGGGGGCCAGGGTGCTGGAACAAGGGGGCCAAGGGGTCATGGCTTTTCCACTTTTCACCACGGGCCTGATCCCCTGCTCTTCCTCTTCCCCCCGAGGTCCTGCCCCCCAGCCAGGCTGGAAGCTGGAGCCTGGCCCAGGGAGCCCAGACACCTGTGGAGAGCTGCGGGGAGCGGGGCATGGAGGGGGCAGGGCCATGCCCCCCCCTTTTAGGAAGTGCTCATGTCCCAAGGCTTTCCTATCAAGGCTGAGTTGGTGCGGCACTTCAGAACTCCCTCATGCTCCTGAATGGGATCTGCTCTAGTTAAATGCCCTGCCAGGGATCTGCTTCTGATTACAAAATACAGGGGTCCCCCTTTGAGGGGGATGAGGGACAAGGGAGCCGCATCGTTTCAGAGCCTGGAGAGGCAGAAGGGGGCTCCCCCAGTTAGGAAGGGGTGGAGTCAGGCTGGATATGGCGCATTCTCAGGCCTGAATTTCAGGGGTTACTTCTTTCTCTCTTGGCCGGGTTTGTGTTGGGCTTTTCAGCTTCCCCAGCTCATGTGTCGGGCTTGGGGAGTCCTTGGCAGAGGAGAAGCAGGAGGGGAAATCGGAGAGCTGGCTTCTCTCCCTAGCACTGGCACTGAGATCCGACGGCGGGGAGCACGGTGTAAGAATAGAGCAGCCAAGAGACGTGCATAGGAACAAATCTCTTCCCAACGATAAATAGGGACTCTGGGACCGTAGGCGGTGACTCAGCAGATCTGCAGCCCCCGCTGCTGCCCTGGGCCTTGAGTCAGGTTGATGTGGAGGAGCTGAGACTAAGTGCGGTACAGGCTAGGACACAGATATTGCACACCTGTGGGGACTCAGCACCTCCCAGGATCTGGCTCTTCTTGGATATTTATTTTCACAATTACTTTGGAGGGAGATGTTGTTTTCATACTAATTTTTTTTTTTTTTTTGTAACTTCTGTTTTGAAATGCTGTTGTATTGTCCATAGTTGTTGTTCTGTATATATAATATTTCATCCTGACTAGGAATCAGGGCTCCTGGGTTCCTAACTTCGCTACTGACTCACTGTGTGACTGACTCACTGCCCTGCGCCTCAGTTTCCCCATCTCAAATGAGGAGAGTAATACTAAATAAAGGCCAGGAACTTAACAAGATTCAAACAAGAGATTGGGCATTTATATGGATGACAAGAACATCTTGAGTTGTCATAATTAACAACAACAACAACAATAATTGTGGAAGAGATATTAACCCTTATGCTTTAGGGGTTAAGCCAACCTCTAATATTAGAGATCAGGATGAGAGTTACGTGGGGGCAGATTATCCCACGTCTGCTCCTCTGGGGTTCTTACACCTTCCTGTGAAGCATCTGGAAGTGGACACTGTCACAGACAGGATACTGGGCTAGATGGACCCCAGGTTGGATCCATTCAGGCAGTTCCTATGGGCCTATCCTCACCTTCTAAGGGTTTATTGGGAAACTTAATTCAATCCTTGGAAGAAAGGTGCGCAGGGAGGAGCAAGGTACCAGGCAGCCTGCAGAGCTGCCATGCCCTTTCACTAGCCCAGGAGCAAAATCTACTTGGACATCCTTGATGATAGTGGGGAAAACCCCGCGTAGGAAAATCCCAGAGAGGGAGTGGACTTCTTCTTGGCCGCACTGAGACTGTGTAGATGTGTTCCCGGTGCTGTGGTGTCTGGGCGGCACCAGTGCATTGCAGTGGAGACGCGAGTCCCCCGGGCTGCAGGAAACGCGAGCCAGCCGCTCTGGTCAGTAGCGGTAGAGGTGCATTGTTGTAATAGCAGATGAGTGTAAATACCTTTCCTGGCAGCACAGTGCTGTAGGAATGAAATCCGAATAGCCCCACCAACCAGTTCCTCTCCCCCTTCCCGCTCCCAGTGCCTGCTCTGTCACGAGGAGCCGCATTTCCCAGCTCTCAGGGCTGCTGGCGTGAGGTTCAGCAGTGCCCTCAGCTGATCTGCTAATCAGTAAAAGGATCTCCGCAGCCTTCCCCATCGTCCGCCAGGATCTCTCACAGACTGGATGCGTGAGTCGCGCAGCAGACGGGTGGGAGCTGGGGAGTGATTAATGGGACTGGAGGGGGCTGTGTTGAGAGCCACGGTTGCTCTGATGGCTGGGATTTGGAGTGAGGATGCAGGAGCCACTGGGGAAAATGAATGCTTTATTACTGAGCCATTCCTGGAAAATCATTGTGTTCCTCAGCTGCTCCCGGAGTTCAGCGCAGAGCCAAGCTGCTGCGCCAGGCCATCCCAGGCATTTGGTGCCCTAACAGAACAGGGATAGCTGACATGCAGCTCCGAGACGGAGATCCTGGGAGCTGTACAGTGCAGCCTGCAACCACCTTGTCTGTGATCCGGAAGGGTGGTCTGTGGGCAGTCATGCATGCTGGGATCCAGTCTCTCTGGTGTGCACTTTTGTGCTATGGATGAGGGCAGCTGGAAATCTGTTCTGTGCCAGCTGGGTGCAGCATACTGAGTCTGGGAAAGATGCAGAGTTGGTCCCCAGCTGGACAAAAATAGGGCACCTTGCTTCCTTGGGATTGACCTCTTGGAAAGTGTTTTTAAATCCAGGCTTCCTTAGCATTTGAACACCCTTTGATGTCACAAGAGGTGTCTCCTTTGCAGCTCTCCCGGCTCGGAGCCAGGAGCACCTGTACTCTAATTCTGCCTCTGCCACTGGCTCAGTGTGTGGCCTTGGGCCAGTCACTTCTGTTTGCATTGCCAAGCACCCAAAAGCCCATTATGCAGTGTGGGTACAAAAGCAGATGAAGACACAGTCCCTGCCCTAAAGGGCACATAATCTAATTTAAACCAGGACTCCTAATAGACAGTAGGAGGGAAGCACAGAGGACAGTGATAAGGGTCCCATGGATGAGCTCTGTGCATTCCGTAATGGGGCTGAATCATTTGAAAGCACTTTCTCTCCTTCTCTTACTAAGTAGCTAATTTCAGCTCTGCCCAGCTGCCCTGCAAGCTGGCCAGTGTTACTGGGAGATTGTAGGCATCTGTGCACAAGTGGGTTTTGGGGAGGGTAACAGTCGTATGGATCGGGGTGGCACTTCTGGCATAAGGGTAGTGTGTGAAAAAACAGATGGTGGGAAAAGCTGAGAGATGGCACTCAAGGCTGTCATCGCTTGGGGAGTGAAGGGGGCAGATAAAAGAGCAGAGTTAGGCAGGGCCTTGATATGATGGCAAGAAACCTGAATCTTCTGCACAGTGGAAGAGTTCACAGAAGGGGTGACATGGGGGGTGTGATGGGCAAAGAGAGTTATTTTAGCAGCAGCATTTTTTATGGACTGGAGATAAGGACAGGTGTCCATGAGGCCTCAGACTATCATAGAATCCTAGAATACCAGGGTTGGAAGGGACCTCAGGAGGTCATCTATTCCAACATCTGCTCAAAGCAGGACCAATCCCCAACTAAATCAACCCAGCCAGGGTTTTGTCAAGCCTGACCTTAAAAATATCTAAGGAAGGAGATTCCACCACCTCCCTAGGTAACGCATTCCAGTGTTTCACCATCCTCCTAGTGAAAAAGTTTTTCCTAATATCCAACCTAAACCTCTCCCACTGCAACTTGAGACCATTACTCCTCATTCTGTCATCTGCTACCACTGAGAACAGTCTAGATCCATCCTCTTTGGAACCCCCTTTCAGGTAGGTGAAAGCAGCTATCAAATCCCCCCCCATTTCTCTTCCACAGACTAAATAATCCCAGTTCCCTCATCCTCTCCTTATAAGTCATGTGTTCCAGTCCCCTAATCATTTTTGTTGCCCTCTGCTGGACTCTCTCCAATTTGTCCACATCCTTGCTGTAGTATGGGGCTCGAAACTGGACACAGTACTCCAGATGAGGCCTCACCAATGCTGAATAGAGGGGAATGATCACGTGCCTCGATCTGCTGACAATGCTCCTACTTATATAGCCCAAAATGCCATTAGCCTTTCTGGCAACAAGGCCACACTGTTGACTCATATCCAGCTTCTCGTCCACTGTCACCCCTAGGTCCGTTTCTGCAGAACTGCTGCCGAGCCATTCGGTCCTGAGTCTGTAGCGGTACATGGGATTCTTCCGTTCTTAGTGCAGGACTCTGCACTTGTCCTTGTTGAACCTCATCAGATTTCTTTTGGCCCAATCCTCCAATTTGAGTTTGGCTGTCTGGGTGGGAAAGCATGGAGATGCTGAGGAGCAGTAAACAGCAGGGCTTGGACACGGCTTGGGGGGAAGATGGGGGAAGATGTCCCTCAGGCCTGTAGTCAGGGAAGATGGTGGGGTTTGAACAGTGATGGAGAGAGTGGAGTGAGGCCGGGCTGAAAGACATGTTAAGTTGAACCTGACAGCAAGACATCCCGGAGATGTCAAAGAGCCAGGGACTGGATGGAGGGAGATGAGTCAGGAATGGGAAGGCAGCTGTTGAGTCGTCAGTGTAAAGATGGTAAATGAAACCATGTGAATGGATTAGAAAGATCACTCAGAAAGAGGGGGCAGACATCCTGATTAGCTGGAGTGACCCACTGTCATTTCTACCGGGGATGGTCTCTTGGCAACATTTTTAACATCCATAATGGGTCTTGGGAGTCCCATTTGCAATAAATAGCCATAGTGGGATTGGAGTGCCCAAGTCACAAGCTAATGGCCCTAGTGTCTGGGGTGGGGTCGGGGGATATGATTTCCACCCAAGGGGCAAATGTTGGGGAAAAATCCAGCCTGTCAGCTGGATAGTTGCCCAATGTCAACTATGATTTTTTTCCACCCCCTACTGGAGAGGCAGTATGGCCTCGTGGCTAATGCCCAGGATTGTGACTTGAGAGACCTGGGTTCTGGTCCTGGCTCTGCCACTGATTTACTGGGTGACCTGGGCAAGTCAGTTCCCCTCTTTGTGCGCCAGTGTCCCCACCTGAATGGTGGTGATGGGCATGCTGACTGCCTTTGGAAAGCGCTCTGAGATGTGCAGGTGAAAAGCTGTTCACTAGATAGTATTTTTTTTTTTCAAACCCAGTTTCTGAGAGTGCCCCCTTTAATAGTGAGGCTTCAGCGAGGCACTACCTGAGAGTCTGGATAATTTGCAAGTGATAACCCTGGTGATACCGGTACCTGGTGTGCTCCTGTGGTTGCTGATACAGAGCCTCTTGTATCCTCTGATCATTGAGGAATCCAGTTATCACCTTTTTCTCCTGTGTCAGCAGGTATCTTGCACATCTTGGGTATTTCAGACAAATCTCTCTTTCTCTGGCCCAGACAGACAGTCTGTTTCCACAGCTTGTAATTGTGTCTCTGCTGTAGGGTAACAGTTTTTGCTGCCTTCCTGCTGTTCCCAGGTAGACTGCATGTCCAGACGGCAGTGTGGACAGTGGCTTTGTGTGTGTGTCTTAGGCAAATTTCTGTCTCTCTTGTTTTCCTTCCAGTGCGTATTTGTCTAGTCTGTTCTTTTTGTAGCTTTGAGCAACTGCAGTCTTATGAGAGGCAAAACCTTGTCTGGCTGATAGCAGGTGTGCTGGTAAAACAGATCCTTTTCTCTGGATATTTCTGAGTTCCAGCAGGGCTGGACGCAGACCTCTGTCTCGGTTAGTTTCTTTGAGGGAGATTTTCACTGTCTGGATAACTCTCTTGGCTGTCCCGTTACCCTGGGATACACTGGCAAGGAGGTGATGGCAGGTCAGGGCAAATTCCTGAGATTCTGCGCCTGAGAGTGGGTCAGTAATTAGAGGCGTTGGTAATTTCAGGTCTTGCTGATTGTGATGGGATCTGGGTAAGCACTGAGTGCTGCTTGTGTCCGATAGTTTGACGTCTCCGTGAATTTGCTAGTAATGAATAAATGGGTACTTTGCCAACCTGAAATAAATCTCTCCCCAGCTTTTGCTTCAGTCTCTTTGGCGCGTTTTGATATTGTGTTGCCTCGTTTTGGTTTTGCTCTTGGGAAATGATTACATGCATTACAGCAAGCAGGCATGTCTCTTACTTGAGCAATTGTTTCAGGCAAGAACAAAATCTCTCTTGGCCTTCGCTTGCGTTTCTCGATACCTTGATGATGGCAATGTGTTTTTTGTTTGTTTTTTTTACTGAGCATCTTTTCTCAGAGCTTCTGGAACAGTCAAGTCTTTTTCGTTGCCTTCCCTAACTGGCCAGTGTGGTTTCAGTTTCAGGTCTCATGCTGCTGGCCTTTCCTTGTCAAACTGATGATTCACGCTCATTCTGTTTCAATGTGAGATTTTTGCTAATTTTTTAAATACTAATAGTCAGATGCCTCCGTACTTGACTTTCACGTTCATCAGTCTTGGCATCAGGTGATGTTGATCTATTTACTTCCCTAGTAAGGGAATCCAATTCTTGACTGATTTATATTCCACATGGAGGTCACGTCTTTGATTGTAGTTAGTGCAAAAGAAACTTTGTGATGGCTTGTGATCAATTCTACAGTATTGTTTCCTTTCCCATGCAGCTAATCTAATCCATCCTATCTGCGCATGACTTTCAAACAGTCAGTCGCAATACTCAACCTCTCCTTTTCAATCTGGACAGTTTCCTTCTCCTTTGTTTAGGGTTCTCAGTGTAAATGCAAGTGGCTACTGTTCTGGTATAAGGGGCTTGCATTCGGTCTGTCAGAAGTGGCAGCTGCAACTGGCTTAATTAAACGCTCTTTTAAAACTAGCAGATTACTAATCAGTGATGCAGGCCTTGATCCTGGAAAGGGTTATGTATATGTTTATCTTTTACCCATGTGAATTGTCCTATTGACTTCAGTGGGACTGGTCATGTGCTTAATAAGGTTAAGCCCATGTTTAAGAGCTTCACAGAAGTGGGGCTTTAAACTGCTATTTATGTCAAGTCATTATGTTGTTTTCACTTTTCTGAGCTTCCTCTAAAATGGTTTTTATTAGCCAATGATAGATTTGGAATGAATTTTTCCAAATAATTTATCATCCCCATAAATTTTTGCCTCCACTTGACATTGAGAGATGAGGCATTTCAGTTTATCTGGATCAGCCATTGAGGTAAATTTCAGTTGGACTTTGGTTTTTGGGTTTTGAAAGGGTTTTTGAGTTTTGGTGTGTCTCCCTCACTGTCTGCCAAACTTGCCCAAGTCTTTCATTGCCCAGACTAAATTAAAACATTATTCACTTTATAACTTGAGCACCTTGTAATCCTTGAAAAATCTGTGCCGTAACACTTTGAAATACTACAGGAGCAGAACTAATACCTACGGGGCGAATTCACTGCAACTTCTAATATCCAAATGACATATTACAAGTCACTAGCTTAGTGCTTGATTCATCTGACTCCTCTTGCCAAAATGCATATCATGCATCTAATACTGAGAATGTTGCGTTTTTTTCTTGAGAGAGTTTAGCTGCTGCTCCTTGAACAGTTTTCAGTGGATTACGTTTCCATTTATGTCTTTATTTAAATCATACGGCTCAGAGCATATCTGCACTTATGTTTGGCTTTTCAGTTACAGCCCTAGAATGAACCCGAGATGTAGGTTATTTGGATTTTGTACAGCCCCAAGCTTTTGCATTTTACAAAGCTCAATTTTTATCTTTTCATTCAGGGCAAATGGATTTGATTTTATTTATTTATTTTTATTTATTTATTTTGTCCTGGATGGATCACCAGTGTTGCTGATTCCTCTGTCCTATCATGTCACGTTCAACCCATATGTGATATCGTGGCATTTGCAGCAAACAGCCTTGAAACGGAGGCTAGAAAATTAGATTCGTTAACTACATCAGGCGGGGAAGTGAAAAATCCACACCCTGAGCGGCTTAGTTAAGCCAACCTAAGTCCCCATGAGGACAGCAATAGGTCAGTGGAAGAATTCTTCCTCTAGGGGAGGTGGATTCCCTATGCCGATGGGAGAATCCCTCCTGTCGGTGTAGGTATGTCTACACTGAAGAACTACAGAGGCACCGCTGTAGCGTTTTAAGTGTAGACAAGCCCTGAGTTTATGGTTTTTAATCCTACCCCAGCTGGAATATCAGTATTAACTGCTTGGAAAGTTATGAAGTGATCCCAGTTCTTAGAACAAGCTGCCATTGTTCCGTGTCCTTGGATTTAGGTCCGGGATAGGACATCAGCTTTCCTTTAGGTCGCTAGGCAGGATTCTTAGCTACTCTCCTATGTAGTTTACTTGCAATAACACTGCATTTTACTCCAGCAACCAGTTTAAAGGCTGCTGCTCTTTCCTCCCACTTGCTGAAGCCATCCCTTGAGGATGGGGCTTAGAGAATTATTTGTGGGTGGAGCTAAAATGTGACTCTCTGGGAGTGTCAGTGGGTGACTTGGTGACATGCAATGCCCAATTTCCAGGGATGCTCCTGATTCTGGCATGCTCTCCCAGGCACCGAGTAACGGGTGTGTGCCACGGGGCCAGGGCTGCCGATTCTCTTACATTCGTAGTAAATGAGGCACTCCCATGCGGCCCTGCTGAGACTGGGCCCTTTGTGCTAGGCACTGCACGGACATACAGGAAGATGCCAGGCAAGCCTCTCGGGCAGTCCTGCTTTTGCAGAGTCCAGTACTTGCACAGAATTGGACCTGAGGCGTCCGACAGGGGACGCCATTTTAAAGAGCGTGCCTCTCCACCCCAGCTGGCGGGACCTTGCACACATGGTCACGCTGGCAGGAGTGGAGCAGTGAAAAATGCCCCTCCCCTCCATGTGGCCTGCGTGTGAGGTCCCACTGCACAGGAGGTGGGTGCCATTTTTAAGAGTTTGCTGCCCTACCCCCACATAGCGTGACCTCGCACGCACTGTGCATCCGTGGTCACCTGGGTAGGGTCTTGGCAGGGGCAGGCTTACACCATTCCCAGAGGTACCGGAGTCTCTGGGTGAATGGCCACCTTATAGGAGACAGACCCTGCCCCAAAGAGCTTGCAGTCCAGTGCAAAGCATGATGGTGAGTTTGGGATGTAGGAGCTGGAACGGATCCTCCCCAAACAGCCATTGGCTGGGCCCAGCCTGGGTTCGCACTGGTGACCTACAGGCCCAGGGCTCTTAGAGCCCTGAGGGATCCAGTGCCCGTAAGCACCCACGTTACACCTTGGGGGATGAGGCTGCTTGGTGGGAAGATGAATGTATTAAATCAGGTTCTGCCCTTTTGTGGCCCTGTCACAGGCAGGGTCTGCTCCGCTCTGGGCACAGGAAACATCTCCCACCTCTCTGCTCTGTCTCCAGCTGGTTCTGAAAGGGACAGCTCCCACTGATAACAAACAAATGCAATAGTGAAACACCTTTTAATAGACCATCCAAATTCACTGCTGAAAGCAGTGCTTTGCCATATAAAATTCTTCCCACAGCTAAGCCAGCTTCCCAGGTAAATATATTTTTTCTCCTCCATAGTGGGTCATCAACAGGGTTTAAACCCACACTCTACAGATCCACAGCACAGACCTGTTTCCCGTTAGCTCTAGAAGTAACTGCTTGGGAAGGTGTGTTGTTCCCCTTGCGTGGACTGGCCCATACATGCTGGTGGGTTACAGGTGTGTGAGCTGGCAATGGCTCACGTGGGCAGCAGGATTCCTGGCTCTGGGAGCGGACGGCAGTTGAGTGATTCCAGACAGCAGAGCCAAATGTCACAACACTCCCCAGCTGGGTTACTTGTGGGACTGAGCTTAGGAGCTCTGAGTGCAAACATGGGAGCTGTACCACTGAAGCTAGCAGCGATGTAGTATTGGAGTCACAAACATCTACGTGGACAAGTGGCTAGAGAGTAACACGAAGCTGCCCTTTGTTACTGTGGGTTTCAGAAGCCTCTAATTTGCCATGTTCCTTCTAACAGTCTATGGGTCTGTCTTCACTGCAATTATCCCATATGATTGGCACTTGGGTTGGCGTAGCCCAGGTGTGAGCAGCTGCGCTGCAAAACCCTACCTGGCTTACCATGTCCTCACGGATGCTGCACTCCCTGTGTGTGTCACTAGCATGTCAGGGGAACATCCACATGGTGGTTTGTACTGCAGCAACCTGAGCCGTTCTGTGATTCTTTCCCTGTGAGTTGTGGGAGAACTTCTCTGTCCTGGCATGTGAGGGGCATGGTGGGAAGGCATTGGAGGACTGGCAGCACCTCTGCGGCATCCTCGTCACAAAGTGGGTAGGTTACCAGTGTTAGCGGAACCTGGGTTCTAACCCTTCCCCCAAGCTGGGCCAGCTAGCCTGGGGTGAAAGCAATGCCACACTCAGGCCAGAGGGATTTGGGGGGTGGGGTGGGGCGGGGCAGGCAAGCATCTTGGTAAGAAGCCAGGATAAGGCTTGGTCTGCACTACAGAGTTAGGTCAATATATATATGTCAACCTAACTATGTCAGTGTCTACACTACAGCCATGCTCCTGCCAATGTAAGTGCTTTAGTACACCGACATAGTATCAGAGGGGTAGCCGTGTTAGTCTGGATCTGTAAAAGCAGCAAAGAATCCTGTGCCGTGCATCCGACGAAGTGGGTATTCACCCACGAAAGCTTATGCTCCAATACATCTCTGAACCTTGCTCAGGGTTTAGCTGATCGCCGTATTTGGGGACGGGAAGGAATTTTCCTCCAGGGCAGATTGGAAGAGGCCCTGGAGGTTTTTCGCCTTCCTCTGTAGCATGGGGCACGGGTCACTTGCTGGAGGATTCTCTGTTCCTTGAAGTCTTTAAACTATGATTTGAGGACTTAAATAGCACAGATATAGGTGTGAGGTTTTTTGCAGGAGTGGTGGGTGAAATTCTGTGGCCTGCGTTGTGCAGGAGGTCAGACTAGATGATCATGATGGTCCCTTCTGACCTAAATATCTGTGAATCTATGAATCTCTTAGTCTATAAGGTGCCACAGGACTCTTTGCTGCTCCTACCCCAACATAGTAACTCCTCCTCCATGAGAGGCGAAGGGCTTATGTTGGTGTAGTTAGGGTGAGACACTGTGTTCCCTACATGAGCTGTTGGCTGACTTGTCAATTGCACAGCTCCACAACGCCCCACCGCTCCAAGCCGGGGGTGGGGGGCAAGAAGCTCGGAGGCAGCTGGGCTCCTGGCATGGAGCGTTGGTGCTCAGCACCCCACGCTGCCCCTCTTCAGTCAGTGGAACCACCAACAGAAGAAGGGTAGTGTGGATATCACCTAACGTAGGTCAACTTAAAATTGTAGTGTAGACATGCCCTAACTCTGCAGAGCAGACAGATCCTACGTGGCAAAGTGGAGGAGACTTGGCTGTGTTACAGAAGAGCCCTGATTCTGTTCCTAGCTCTGCCTGAAGTGGGCAGGTTCTTACACCAGGTCTTAACAGTTCACTTGCATGATCTACACATGAGTTAATGCTGCTCAAGTTAACGGAGCTCAAGGGAGAGAGGCCACGCTGTGAAGTCGCACACAGCTTGCCCAGAGTGATTGGATTAGCAGCAGTGCGGTTGTGCTAACTCCCGCGATAGCCCAGACCCTGATGGGCCAGCCAACTGGAGTTAAAAGTGCTTTCATACTCACGAAGGGGTTTTGTGTGTGTACGGGGCAGTGGGGCAGAAGGGGAGTGAAAACAAGCCCTTGAGCTCAGTTATCTGTTGCCATGTCTACACTACAGGGCCCATGTCAGCATGACCCCTGCAATGTCAACAGAAGGAGCTTTTCTGCCCGGAAGTAACTCTACCTCCCCGAAGGATGTGTCAACAGAAGCACTTTCTCCTGTTGGCTTAGCTGCACTGGGGGCTCTGCCAGCATGTGTCACCTAGGGGTGTGACTAGCCAATGTAGCTCTGCAAGCACAACTTTTTAGTGTCAGCCTGGCCTGTAAAATGGGTGAATGATGTTATGAGAGCTGGGTTCAGAATAAGGGTGAAGAAAGGGCACAGAACTTGCAACAGCAGGCAGCGGAGGAGCTGGGGCTAGAACTCATGGTCTCTGAGCTTGTATTTTAGTGGCCCTTCCCATGTCTCCTGGGCATGGCACGTAGGAGTTTCACTCACTGTACTTTGCTTCCCTGAAATCTTGTGAAAGCCAAGATTTCTCACGTCCTCACAGGAATCATAGAATATCAGGGATGGAAGAGACCTCAGGAGGTCATCTAGTCCAACCTCCTGCTCAAACCAGGACCAATCCCCAACTAAATCATCCCAGCCAGGGCTTTGTCAAGCTGGGCCTTAAAAACCTCTAAGGAAGGAGATTCCACCACCTCCCTAGGTAACCCATTCCAGTGTTTCACCACCCTCCTAGTGAAATAGTTTTTCCTGATATCCAACCTAGATCTCCCCTACTGCAACTTGAGACCACTGCTTCTTTTTCTGTCATCTGCCACCACTGAGAACAGCCTAGCTCCATCCTCTTTGGTACCCCTCTTCAGGTAATTGAAAGCTGCTATCAAATCCCCCCTCATTCTTCTCTTCCGCAGACTAAACAATCCCAGTTCCCTCAGCCTCTCCTCATAAATCATGTGCCACAGTCCCCTGATCATTTTAATTGCCCTCTGCTGGACTGTCTCCAATTTGTCCACATCCCTTCTGCAGTGGGGGGACCAAAACTGGACGCAATACTCCAGATGTGGCCTCCCCAGTGCCAAATAGAGGGGAATAATCACTTTCCTCGATCTACTGGCAATGCTCCTACTAATGCAGCCCAGTATGCCATTAGTCTTCTTGATAGCAAGGGCACACTGTTGACTCATATCCAGCTTCTCATCCACTGTAATGCCCAGGTCCTTTTCTGCCAAATGGCCGCTTAGCCAGTCAATCCCCAGCCTGTAGCGGTGCATTGGATTCTGCACTTGTCCTTGTTGAACCTCATCAGATTTCTTTTGGCCCAATCCTCCAATTTGTCTAGGTCACTCTGGACCCTATCCCTACCCTCCAGCGTATTCCCCCATCTTAGTGTCATCCATGAACTTGTTGAGGGTGCAATTCATCCCATCATCCAGATCATTAATGAAGATGTTGAACAAAACCGGCCCCAGGACCGACCCTTGGGGCACTCCGCTTGATACCGGCTGCCAACTAGACATGGGGCCATTGATCACTACCTGCTGAGCCCGACGATCTAGCCAGCTTTCTATCCACCTTATCGTCCATTCATCCAGTCCATACTTCTTTAACTTGCTGGCAAGAATACTGTGGGAGACTGTATCAAAAGCTTTGCTAAAGTCAAGATATAGCACATCCACCGCTTTCCCTGTATCCACAGAGCCAGTTATCTCAACAAATATGTATAGCAGGGGCCATGATCCTATTGTTAATGTTGCCAACAATCATGCAAACATCTCATCAGACAGCCCAGATTTTATTTATTTACTCGTGTCATTTTTTGATCCACCTTCAGTTGCCACAAGGTGTCCAGGTGCCGCTTGGGCCCACAGCCGTCTCCATGCGGGTATCAGGTCACTCCCATGGCTGCCTCCTTGCAGGGAGGAACTTACGACTGAGAAGGGGAGAGAGAGTAATAGCTCAGGGCAGACAGGCAGTGGGTGGTGTGTTATGATCCTGAAAAATTATAACTCAGTTAATTTCTGATCTGCAAGTAAATGAAGAAATGCATATTCATCAACTATGCAAATTAGACAGTGGCATTTGCATTAATTCTCCAGCTTTGTGGCCCTTCAGCCTTACAAGGTATGGACGTGAAGAACCACGTTTTCAAGTAGCTTCTGATTTTTGGGTGCCTGCCTTGATTTCTGGTCCCAGCTTGAGACACTTATGGCCGGACTTGCAAGTGCGCTGAGCACCCACATCTTCAGATGTTGTCAATGAGAGCTGTAAGTGCTAGAAATCCGGCTCAGGGTGTCTCATGTCAGGCAATGCCGAGTCAAGGCACCTAAAAGCAGAGGTCACGTGCGAACAGAGCTGTCAGTGAGGTTTTGAGGCAGAATGTGCAAGGGTGAGCGTAGATAGCGTTCGGGGCTAGGCCTGTGAAATCCTCCCTTCCTGTATCCCCAGAGGGACTCCCTGGTAAGGAGGGAGAGCTGCTAAGAGATCTCTTGCTTGACGACTCAACTGAGCATCGCCTGGAGAGAGATGGCCATGGTGACCCTGCACAGGTGTTTGTGGGTGTAAAACCCAAGGAGGGAGAAGGAATGATTGTTCCAGCTGGTGGTTGGGGTAGGATGTAGGCCCACCTGTCTGGCTCCTCATTCCCTGCCGGGGGGATCAGTGTAGTGCAGAGATGGGGTGCAGGATTAAAGAAAAACACATGCCGTGGCCACCCTTGTGCTCTCTCAGTTGCAATGACCAGAGGTGAGTTAGGGGCCCGAATGTTGCTGTTGAGGAATGGGATGCGCGTAACCTCAGGGCTAGGCTAGCTGTGTTAGCCATGGGTAGACAGCGGGACAGAGAAGAAGTGCAGGGCCAGCCCCATGGAAATCCATCCTGCTGAGGGAGTGGGAAGAACGTTAGGGGTCTGTGCTGTGAGGAGAGGGGTCGTGTTCCTCCTAAATGGGCATGTCGGAGCTATTCGGCTGCACCATCGTCTCCCTGGGGACATTCTGGGAACCTGTTCGCTGGGGGCTCTGCCATTCCATTGCACAAAGCCCAGGGAGCCGATTGCAGGGGACTCTTCTCTCTCTCCCTCCTCCCACCCCCCCCCCCCCGTGCTGGATTAGATGGGCCCTAACTAGTCTCTGCTTCTCTACTGAGAGGAGCTGGTGAGATCTGTGGGGCAGTGGGTTCCTGCTGAGCCATGAAGGGGTATGAGGTGGTGTGGGCTGTTACTGATTCGTTGTCTTCCAGGTCTGTTGTGATCCTTCATCATCCCACACTCTCTGTGCAGGGATGGTCTGGGGAAGGCACCCTCCATCTTGGTTACCCCCTGAGAGCCACAGGGCTTTCCTGCATGGGGCTTAGGGGTGCCGTCCTCATCCCACTCTGACCCCTTGGGGACTCCTCCCACCTGGCCCTGCTTTGCCTTCGACCCTCAAATGTTGTGTTGTTGCCACTATCTTTCCAGCCAAAAGGATCCTAGAGCAGCTGCTCCTTAGCACCCTCCTGCTCCATCAGGATCTGGGTTTGATTGCCAGGCCTGGGGGTGCTGCAGCTCACCCCAGCCAGGCAGCGTCCCTTGTCTCCCAGGCCCTTGAGCTGGAGGTGGATGGCTCCAGTGAAGGGACCAGAGGGTGGTCTCTAGGGAGTGAAGGGGGAATCCTTATGGCTGTGGGAGCCCTGCTGCCCGAGATGGCGACTACACTGAACCCCAGGGCCATGCTGGTGGGGGAGAGGGGCACCCTTCTGCCTCACAGGCCCTTTCATAAAAGACCAACACAACCGGGCCATCGCCCTTCCTGGGGCAGGAGGGGCAGCCTTCTGCTGCTGTCAGCTGGCACCTGGGGGCAGGACCCCCACATTGTCACCTGCTGCCTACAGGGGACAGAGGGGCTGCCCTGAAGCAGAGGCCCCGACACTGATTTCATGCACTGAGCCTGACGAGATGGGCCGGGGCGTGGGCCTGGTGTGCGGAGCAGGAGAGGATAAACCATGCACAGATGTGTTGAATAAACCCACTGCGTGTGCCCCTGCCCCATGGAGTCGGTCCCAGGCCCGTAGCGGTGTCCGGGAGCAGGCTCTGGATAAAACTCATGTCATGTCAAAGTTCCAGCTCTGGCACCATCTGTCCTGCATGGGGAGGAGGCTGGGCCTGGCAGGGAGTGGGTGGGTGCGTGACCTAGCCAGGCCTTGCTGTGTGGCACCTACTGAGCTGTGGAGGGGGTAACGGAGCCCAGCAGCAAGTGCCACACTGTGACCCTCTCTCTGTTTGCCTCCTTGCAGAATGGCGGAGCCTCGCTTTAACAACCCCTACTTCTGGCCGCCCCCTCCCACCATGCCCAGCCAGGTAAGACCCCCTCCCTACCCTGCAGCAAGAGAAGCGAGGAGGGGCAGCTTTTTGCAGTCGTGGGTGAGGTCCGGCTGCAGAGCAGCACGATCCCAGGTAGTGGCTGTTGGGGGCTGTGGCAGGGCCAGCCGAGACCCCGGGAAGAGCAGTGGGCAGGGCCACGGCCGGGAGGGACTGACCCCTGGGGAGAGTTTAAGGTTGCTAAAGTCCTGTGGCAAGTGGCGATGAGAGACCATGTTTCAGGACCCACGGAGCTGTTGGGCTGGGGAGCCAGGGAAGGAAGCCCCTTTGCGAGGCTCAGGGGTAGACGAGAAGGGACCATCCGGCCCTGAGCTCCGGGGGGTGGGGTGCGCGCGAGAGAGTGCATTAGATGAGCTATTGCCTCTGCTCCGTCTGCAGCGTCTATGGCAGGTACCCCAGCTGTGGCTGGCTGGGCGAGGGGCAGCCTTTGGCAGGCATCCCAGCGCAGAACAGTGTGCCAGCTAGCTTGGTGGGTGGGTGGAAGCTCAGGGCCACATGCTGGCGTAGGATCTGCCAGTGCTGGGGGCCCCACTGCATGTTGGGACGCATGCAGCTCCAGCAAGAGTCTGGCTCTCTTTCCCCCAAGCAGTCGCAGAGGTGGGGCCGCGGGTGGGAGCACCCTTCCCCTCTCCACATGTGGATTTGCAGAGGGGGGGCCATGCCCCAGAACAGTGGCACAGTTGGGGGGTGGGAGCTAGTGTCCCCTCGCCTGTGCTGTGCCGGGGCTGGCAGTTTCCCTGTGAGGCCAGTACCTGCCATGCTCCCGTGCCTCTGGCAGTGACATGTGCATCTTGCTTTCCTCGTCCCAGCTGGACAACTTGGTTCTGATCAATAAAATCAAGGAGCAGCTGATGGCAGAGAAGATCCGGCCCCCTCACCTGCCCCCAACCTCGGTGTCCTCCCAGCAGCCCCTGCTGGTGCCCCCCTCGCCTGCGGAGAGCAGCCAGTCCATCATGTCCCTCCCCAAACTGCAGCAGGTCCCAGGGCTGCACCCACAGGCCGTCCCCCAGCCTGACGTGGCCCTGCATGCCCGGCCGGCCACCAGCACGGTCACAGGTAACCACAGCCCAGCAGCACCGTGGGGAGCAGCGTGGGGGGGGAGGGAAGGGAAGGGAAGGGGCTTCCGAGCAGGGTTAGAGGGGTAGGGATGTGCATCTCTGCCCAGGCAGGAAGGGACAGGACTCCAGAGGAGCGGGGCCCCCTGTGTTTGAGGGAACCCAGATTACCTGGCAGGATCCCTAGGCAGAGGCTGGCTCTGCCCCCCAACTCTTAGGCCATGCTCACCCCCTTGGCAGGACGATCTGTTTCACCCGCTGCCCTTTCTGCCGACGGGGTACGGAACCTCTCAGTGCTATGTTTCTGCCACATGGAACCCCCGTGTGCTATGTTGCAGCTGCAGGGGGTCCCCTCCTGCCTCCATTATCAGGGGCTGGGAGTTTTGGGGGGGCAATGGGTCAGCCCCCCCCCCCATGGCTTGGGTCCCCTAAGTGGGATCAACTGTATCGGGGAAGCCACGCCTGTCCGGGGAGCTCCCTGAGATGGGAGCTTAGTATCCGAAAGATGGCTGGCCCCTGGGGGAGAAGGGCGAGCTCCATCCCTGCTGAGCTGCGTGCCAGTGACCCCCCACCCTCCCCCTTTACCTCTCAGGCCTGGGGCTGGCCTCCCGTGCCCCCGCGGTCAGCACCTCGGAATCCAGCACTGGTACCAGCACCCCCTCCACCCCAACCTCCACCAGCCAGAGCAGACTCATCGCTTCCTCGCCCACCCTCATCTCAGGGATCACCAGCCCCCCACTCCTGGACTCCATCAAGACAATCCAGGGCCACAGCCTGCTGGGGGCGCCCAAGTCAGAGCGAGGGCGGAAGAAGATCAAGGCGGAGAACCCGTCGGGGCCACCCGTCCTCGTGGTGCCCTACCCCATCCTGGCCTCAGGCGAGACCGCTAAAGAGGGCAAAACCTACAGGTTGGAACATACACAGCAAAGTGCCACTTCTTCAGCCCCAGGAGCCCTGGGCTGGCGGGCAGCCCCCACACCAGCTTGGCTCTGCTGGCTGCTCCCTTCCCTCTGCTGAAGGAGGGGCACCTGGCATGGGAACAGCCCCTTTCTGTTCGGGTGCCACCCTATGGCCTTCGTTTGGCCAGGCCTCTACTGAGGTGTGGCCCCACCCTCCATGCACCACCCTCTGTGCCAGAGTGGGGCATGAGCACAGGACTGGCACCCAGGACTCCTGTGTCCTAGTCCCATCCTTAGGAGGGGGGTGGGAATCAGGGTGACTGGGTTCCTTCTGTTCCTGGTTCTGACACTGATTCCCTGGGTGACCTTGGGCAAGTCGCTTCCCTTTTCTGTGCCTCAGTTTCCCCATCCGTGGAATGTGGCGCTCACAGTTGCCTGTCTTGTGGGGGACAGTTGTGCGGACTGAAAGGTCAGATGGTCCCCTTGGCTACTGACCCAGTGCTGGTGAGCGGAAGTTGTGCTCCCCCTCCAGCTGTCCTCAGTCTCTGCATTGTTAGCTTCTGCAGCCATGATGCTGCTGTGGGACCCATCAGAGACTGGCTGCCCTGCCCCACCACACTGGCTTCCCATGGACTTTCCCCTTGCTCCGCGCAGCCTACAGAACAGTGTGTGCCCATCACCAGGGAATGGGACAAGTCTTGGGTAGGAAGCCAGGCCTGTTCGGTGGATCTGGCCCATGGCAGCCAGGCCGGAGTTACTCCCAGGGCAGGCCGGGGCTGCAATGGCCTCATGTCCCGCACTGTTCTCAGACCCCGGTCCCTGTAGCACTGCAGGGCATGCCGTCCTAGAGCTGGCAGCATGTCTCCAAGGTGCAGGGCCTGGCGGGGGGGCGTGCTGCTTGCCATTCCTTTGCTGATGCCCCTGGGCCCCTCTCGCTGTCCCTTCCCAGGTGTAAAGTCTGCCCCCTTACCTTCTTCACCAAGTCGGAGATGCAGATCCACTCCAAGTCACACACAGAGGCCAAACCCCACAAGTGCCCGCACTGCTCCAAATCCTTCGCCAACGCCTCCTACCTGGCCCAGCACCTGCGCATCCACCTGGGCGTGAAGCCGTATCACTGCTCCTACTGTGAGAAATCCTTCCGCCAGCTCTCCCATCTCCAGCAGCACACCAGGTGAGGGGTGGGGCTGCCCAGGGAACGGGGCCCAGCTGACTGGGGAGCGTTGCAATGGCCAATGCCTGGCTGGCTCTGAGCAGGTGCCACCCGCTTGCCCCGTGGCATCCCAGAGCAAACAGGCCTCTGACAGCTGGACCAAGCCTGTAACTCCTGTCTGGCTGAACTGCTTTGTCCCACAGCCTTTGTCCCAGAGCAGCTGGGAAGCTGTAGCCTCACCATTCCTCTGTCCCCCCGATGGTCCCACAGTGCAGTGCTTTGTATGGGGAGATTACCCCTAGCCACCTTCACCCATCAACAGCGCCGGGCACTATGGGTAGGGGAGGGACCAAATTCATGGTCCTTTTTGGTCAATTTCACGGTCATTGGATTTTAAAAATCGTAAATTTCAAGATTTCAGCTATTTAAACCTGAAATTTCAGGGTGTTCTACTTGTAAGGGGCCTGACCCAAAAAGGAGTTGTGGGGGGTCACAAGGTTATTGTAGGGGGGGTTCATATGGTTACCTTTACTTCTGCACTGGTGCTGCCTTCAGAGCTGGGCAACTGGAGAGTGGTGGCTGTTGGCCGGGAGCCCAGTCTGAAGGCAGAGCCAGCAGCAGCACAGAAGAAAAGGTGACGTGGTTTGGTATTGGTGGGGCGCTGCCTTCAGAGCTGGGCACGTGGCCAACAGCCACCCACTCTCTGGCTGGTAGCACAGAAGTAAGGGTGGCAATACCGTGACCCCTCTAAAATAACTGTGCAACCCCCCCTGCAGCTCGCTTTTGGGTAGGGTTACCAGCTTTGGTTGGATGAATTCCTGGAGGTTTCATCACACGATATTATCTTTAATTCTTGGAGAGTCCAGGACAATCCTGGAAGGTTGGCAACCCTGCTTTTGTGTCAGGACCTCCAATTTGAGAAACTCTGGTCTCCCCTGTGAAATCTGTAGAGTAGAGGGTGAAAGCACCCAATAGACCAGATTTCACAGGGGGAGACCAGGTTTCACAAGCCGTGACACGTTTTTTCATGGCTGTGAATTTGGTAGGGCCCTAACTATGGGATAGCAGCCTCAGGAGTCCCAGAATGCACTGGGATAAGCACAGCCTGGGTATGCCACTGCTGTCCTGTCAGGAGCCAGCTGCTGGTAGCCCCCCACTTCATCTGTACCACTGAGGTGTGTCCAGCCTTGAGCTCCCCGAGAGCCATGTAAAAATTCACCAGAACCTATGAGACCTGGCTCAGTGGTGATAGGTCTGCACCCCTTGCACCAGTGTTTGCATGCAGAGGGTGTGTGGCACGTGCCCCTGGTGTCTCATGCCAGGTGCCAGATTTTGCCTGTGAACAGGTGCCCAGCCATCCTGTTGCATGGAGCTGTGGAATCTAGAATCATAGAAGTTTAGGGTTGGAAGAGACCTCAGGAGGTCATCAAGTCCAACCCCCTGCTCAAAGCAGGACCAACCCCAACTAAATCATCTCAGCCAGGGCTTTGTCAAGCCGGGTTTTAAAAACCTCTTAAGGATGGAGATTCCACCACCTCCCTAGGTAACCCATCCCAGTGCTTCACCACCCTCCTAGTGAAATAGTTTTTCCTAATATCCAACCTAGACCTCCCCTACTGCAACTTGAGACCACTGCTTCTTGTTCTGTCATCTGCCACCACTGAGAACAGCCGAGCTTCATCCTCTTTGGAACCCCCCTTCAGGTAGTTGAAGGCTGCTATCTAGCCCAGGCTTTCCGATTGGGCCTGACTGGGAGAGCGTTTCTCTGGCCACCTCAGGACCCCTAGAATGATACAGGGTTTGACTCCTATTCCCACCCTTGGCTTCCTCTCCCTTTGCCCCTGGGTTCCTGCACTGCCCCCTAGCATCAAACATGAAGGAGCAGGCTGGCCCCTCTACTCTGGGCGCCTGAGTGGAATGAAGCCAGAGGGACAATTGCCTCCTGTGAGCCCTTGGGACAGGCCAGCCATCCTCTGCCTGCCTCCTTGGACTGGCCCTATAAACCTCCCTCCCTCTTTCCCTTAAGGGTGCCACCTGTCCAGGTTTGCCCAGGATCGTCCCTCTTTTGAGGTAGCTGTACTGGGAGATCTGTCAGGGTGCTCAGTACCTGGCCAGTCTAATGGGCCCAGGAGCATCCCGGTTGTCCTGGGTTTTTGTACTCAGAGGTGGCAGCTCTGCCCTCCCTCCGGGCTGAACAAGTCAGAGGCCATGATCTTGCTGATCAGGAAATAACTAAACTGCCAGGTGGTGCCAACACTTTTGCAGCGCCTGTCTTCACCACGGAGTTAGCGTGGGCCTCCTCTCGAGAGAGCCCGGTTCCAGTGGGCACGGCCAGGCTGTGTCAGAGCTCCCCGCTGCCAGGCCTGCGCTGGCCCTGCCCGCGCCGGTGTGAGGTGCTAGGACTTCTGGGGGCACAGCCCCGGGCGTTCACGTTGAGGGGCTGGGCGGCTCTGTCGGTATTTCCCAGGGGATTGAGGAAGAACTGATCTGCCCCCCGGGAACGGGGGAGCATGGTGGGAAGGCCGTGGCAGAGTGGCACTAGTCTGTGGCCCCACAGCAGGGGAGGTGACAAGTGGTGCACGTCTCGGGCCAGCCAGCTTGAGCTAAAAGCACCACTGGACCTGAGTGAGGGAGTTTGTGCGAACGGGACATTCGGGTTCTAACTCCAGGGGAGGCAAGGGGAGGCTTGCCCCAAGCTGGCGTTGGCTAGACAGCATGCTGGGGGCCCACTGCCCTGCAGCTGGGGTGGTCCGGCTCCACCCCATTGCGGGAGGGGGCTGGCTCCTGCTTTTGTGTTTGTGGCTCTCACAGGGCTGGAATCCAGCATGCTAACAGACGCAGCCCTTTTGGGGGACAGAGCCACCTTGCTCACTGAGTGGGGCAGGAGAGAAGGGGGCTGTCCAGGTACCCTGTGTGTGCTGGGGCCTTAGAGGGCCAGTGCATCCCCACGGTAGAGTAGGGCAGGGGGGTTGATCCCATTCTAGGCAGGGCCTGGGTTGACATGCCTGTTGCTGTGTTGCAGAATTCACACTGGCGACAGACCCTACAAGTGCCCACACCCTGGCTGTGAAAAGGCTTTCACGCAGCTCTCCAACCTCCAGGTCAGTGCCCTGGCTGGGTGCCCAGCCCAGTGGGGTCAGCCCACGGGGGGCCGAGCCCTTGGAGTGGGGAGACACAAGTGGTTGCAGGATGGAGTGGGGCAGAGAGCTCTTGATGGGGGTGGGGAGCAGAAACTAAGAGGCTGATGGGGGAAGGGGAAGAGGAGTAAACCCCTGGCCTAGGTCATGGAGCTGGGTAGTTGAAGTGAAGGGGGAGACATCTCTTCCAACCCAATGGATGTGATTCCAGGGAACAGCTTCAGTGTCTGGGGACCTAGGACTGGGGGAGGTGGCGCCGATGCCCTGAGCCAGGCAGGGGGCTGTGGGGATCGATAGTCGTTGGCCCCTGTCCCACAGGGGTGTCTGGTCTGCCATTGGTGTGACAAAGGGCTGCGTTTGTCTAACCTCGTGGTCCCCCAGCCACTGGGCATGGGGGGGCGGGCACGGCCCAAGAGCTGCCATGGATTGTGCTACGTAACGCTGCCCGTGCCTCCTCCCCGCCCTCACAGTCACACCAGCGACAGCACAACAAGGATAAGCCCTACAAGTGTCCGAACTGCTACCGGGCGTACTCAGACTCGGCATCGCTGCAGATCCACCTCTCCGCACACGCTATCAAACACGCCAAGGCCTACTGCTGCAGCATGTGTGGGAGGGCCTACACCTCGGTGAGTGTGGCAGGAGGCGTGGGGGGCCAAGCACCAGCCAAGGCAGGGATGGGGCCTGCGGTGCCACTGGCAGGGTTTGTTCCAGAGACGGCTCATGCCCCCAGCCTGCGCCAACTCAGCCATGCGGGATGAGAAAGGGAGGGTCTCTCTGCCCACAGCCAGGTACTCATTGGGTGAGGAGCTCCTTAGCGCAGCAGTCATCCCAGCACTGGGAGGGAGGCTCTTACGGTGCTGCAGGGATCAGGCTTCAGCCACTCGCAAACCACCTGGTAAGAGAAAATTGTTTTCTATTGGCTAGAGCCTGAAGCCTGGGCTTCTTCCCGCCAGGTGGAGGCAGATCCCTTGGGAGAGCCAATCAGCTTGTCACCTCTGAGTTGTCCTGTAGCTCTCCCAGTCAGGTGAATGAGGATGGATTCCGGGTGGGGGCATGGGGTGGGGGCTCCCTTCTGGGCACAGAGGGTGCCGGGGACGGGTCAGTTCCATCCCCACTGGAGGCAGGCAGTGGGCCCAACCCTCCTAGCTGCAGCGCTCACCCTGCTCCCGGTTCTCTTTCCCCGCAGGAGACGTATTTGATGAAGCACATGTCCAAACACACCGTGGTGGAACACCTAGTGAGCCAGCACTCGCCTCAAAGGACGGAGTCACCCAGCATCCCAGTGCGGATCTCACTCATCTAATCTGGGGCTTC
Organism: Caretta caretta; assembly: GCF_965140235.1. Taxonomy (NCBI): domain Eukaryota; kingdom Metazoa; phylum Chordata; order Testudines; family Cheloniidae; genus Caretta; species Caretta caretta. The sequence goes on from NC_134223.1 coordinate 2,360,423, forward strand.
CTTGCCCACCCCTACCCTGCGCAGCTCTCCTCCCCCCAGTTCCGGATCGCCAGGGGGCAGCTTGGAGACGATCACACGGACCACCACCCCCCAGCACCGCCACCGAGTGCCCGCGCCTGCCGAGTCACGGGGAGCGACTGTGAAGACCCTCATCTTTTGGGAGAAATTAATGAATGAATTAATGTTTGGAAAACACCCCTCGGCCCTGGCCCCACCCCCAGCACCCTGCCGGGAGAGCCAGGGACTCGTCCACAGTTTTGGTGACATCCAAAGACTATTTCAGAGCACTTTGAATCTCTGTTTGGTTCCTTCATTTTCTTTCTTTTTTCCCTTCTTTCTGCCCCATCCTCCGTACTCCTTTCTGCTCTCTTTTGGATACAAGTAGAGAGAGAGAGAGATATATATATTGGCCAAGAAGTTGGTGCTGCTAAAACCGAAAACCCAAACTGGACAGAGAAGCGCTGGATGGCGTGGCAGGCAGGATCTAGGGCCTGGTGCTCGGGCTCCTTCAGCCTCAGGATGAGACTCTGGGACGTACCCAGCCTGGCGCTTGGTATCTGCTGCCCCTCCGGGACTCTCCATTGGGAGCCAGCGTGAGGCCGGCTGAGCAGGGAATGGCTTAACCTGCTGGCTGGAGAGGTGGGATCTGCTGGTGCAGGGACAGGTGCTGGAGCAGCAGCTGCAAGAGGGAGACCTTTGTTCCACAGACGTCGCTGTTCCCCACTGGGGCTCGTCCCTCTGCCACTTTGTCTAACCTCGTTGGGACATTTTGGTTGTTTCCTTTTGTTTGTTTCATTTGTCCCGGCTGGAGCTGCGCAGGACTGGCTGTCCCTGCGGCCACGCCGTGGTCCGTGCACATTTCCCGGCGGCGCGAGGCATCGCTGCTGGGGCTGTGCCCAGCGGGGGTAAGTGTGGTGGCTGCCGGAGGAGGCGCTCAGCCTACGACAGGGACACAGCTGGGGCTGGCCAAGTTCATGGAGAGCAGGGCTGGTCATGCCTCTGTGGAATCCAGAGATGCAGCCCATGAAGACCACGGGTCCCAGCATGCCGTGCTCTAGTGTGAGCTAAGCAGTATCCCGCCAGATCGGGAAAGCACATTGCCTGCTGGGAGCTGTAGTCTATAGGATTGGGGCAGGAGTCAGGCAGACTGTGGCTAGTTCAGATATAGGCCCAGCTGTGGGGCTCCCCTTTCCAGACTCCAGCTCTGCTAAGCCAGCCATGGTGTATGGGAGTGGAGGAGCACTTTGGTCATGGTGCTGAGGATCTGGGGAGGGAGGGGGGGGGGGTGTTGGGAGCCTCAGCTGCCCACGATCTGCGACCTCCCCCCGAGTCCATCTGGTGCTAACTAGGGATTGTCCTGAGCTATGAAGGGGCGTTCGCTACAGAAGAGCGAGTGTGAGAGATGGGTGCAGGGGGCTTGCTGCAGGTTATGCTCTTTGGCATGGATTTTACTTTTCAATCTCTCTTCCCCACTGTGGGCATCTAGGGCTGCTGCTCCGGAAGCCGGGGCACCACACAGCCTGCCAGGGTTTCCAGAGTAGCGGCAGCCTGGGGTCTCCTCTCTCACCATCACCTCCTGGATCCTGTGCTTGCTTATCAAGGGGCTGGGCCCCAGGCAGTGTTGCATGTGGGAGAGGGGAGTCCGCCCCATGGGAAAGCTCCCTCCAGACCCCCAGCTACCATCCCCTGCGCAGTGCAGTACAACGGGCTCCTACACGCCAGCTCTGGCCCTCCCAGCTAAGGGTTCCCTTAACTCTGCTCCTCCCTCCAGGTTCCCAGCAGGGCACTGGCAAGCGCTTTCTGCACCTTCACAGGGTTCACATAGAAACCTCGTCTGGTGCCGGTCCCTGCCTCTCGCTGGGTCCCTGAACCCTGCGGCGAGGCTAGTGCTGACTCCGTGCCCTGGGGCTTTGGAGCAGTCGGTTGCTGTGGCACCTGCCGTGTCTGCAGGATGGTAATGAGCCCACCTGCAGAGCACCTGTTGGCTGGCACAGTAACAGCTGGGAGACAGCTGCCTGGGGCAGGGACTCCCACGCCAGCCTGCAGATGCGCCTGGGGGCTGGCCTGGTGCTCACTGGAACAGCTGCTGGCGGGGCACAGCTCCCATTCGCCCTGTGCACACGAGGGCCTGTGACTGGCTCCATTTCTGACCCAGCTGCACCTGTCAGCACAAGTCACTTGTTCTGAACTTGGCTGACCCTACCTGGGCGCAGCCGGCACCGTGGTTTGGGCTTTGGCTTGTGCTGTGTGAAACAGGGCCGGTTAGAATTAGATTTGAGGGTCACTTGCAAATGGCTGTATTGAGCACGGTAGGGCTCTGCAGGACCTGGGGAGATGAGCAGGAGAGTGCAGGGGACAGCCTGTGTTGCCCCTGCTCCCTGTTGCTGGCATCAGAGGTGAGCTGGGACATTAGCACCGCTTGGATCTGAAATTCTGATCTGTTGGGGTCTGATTCTGCTGCCATGACAAAGCTCTTCCAGAGGTTAGTGGGGCAGGATCAGACCGTGAGCCCTCCTGGGATGCAGGTAACAAACCAGCTCCCTCCCGAGCAAACTAAAGCACTAAAGGGGAAGAGGAAAGCCTGTGTGCCCAGGGGGCTATGCCCAGTAGCAGGGACTGGCAGTGCCTGAGGGGGTTGGCTCGCTCTGTCCTGGGACCATGTGCCTGGTCAGACGAGCGATGGGAGAAACGCAGAGAGGTCTGTATTCCCGGAGCGGCGTTCCTTCCCCACCTCCCCTGGCACCTCCTGGAAATCAGCCCCCCAGCAGTGCAGTCCCATGGCAGGGACCTTGGAGCAAGCTTAGGAGGGAGAAATCCAGCAACGTGAGACATGAGGCCCTTCCCTTCCCTGGGGTCACCCCACTGGGTACAGGAGAGGTACCGCAGGCATGGATCCCGCTGCCCTCCATGTGATTCCCTCGGGACAGCTGGGGCACCAGCTTGATCTCTGGCCTTTGGGGGCACTGAGCTGTTTTGGGAGCTGCAGAGCTTGCTCTCTGGCCAGATGGACTGGAGGGGGATTCCCCTAGCCGAGGGTGCTGTGGATCTGCCTCTCTGCCCTGCAGAACCCCACGTACCTGTCACCAAGAAGCAAATGCAGCAGGAAGAATTATTCACCATGTGTAAATACCTCCAATGCAGCAGCTTTGGAGGGGCCTGGCCCAGCCAGAGTCAATGACGGCAGCGTTCCTTGGGCGGGAGCTCGGAGCTAGCTCAGCTCAGCAGGGCCACGGTAGGGTCTAGGTAGGAGCTGGGACTGATGGAGAGCTCACCACTGCTCCAGCTGGAAGCACTGGCTGGCTGCTCACACACTAACCCAGCTTCTCCCAGCAGGAGGCGCTGTGCATTGCCAGAGAGAACATCCTCCCAAGCAGGAGGTGATACAGCCGCCTGTGGCCGCTGAAGCCTTTCACTGCCAGAACAGAAACCCTCCCAACCACGAGAGATTTAAAAAAGCAGAGTGGATCTATCCCATCCCTCTCCCCTCCCAGCAGCAAACCACAGATCCCTTCCTGTTGGGTGAAACCAATTCAATATGGTATTAAAGCAGCAAGTAGATGGACTTGCCCAGCTCCTTGCCAGCCTCCCTGTTTGGAAAGCCATGCCCATGCCTGCGGATGGATGGATGGATACATGGAGTTATATGTGTGTGCGCGTGTGTGTGTGTGCACACATAACACCTATGTATAGAGAAGGAAGAATGCCCCACGTCCCTCAGCCCTCCAAAAAAGACTAGACAAAAACTCATATATTATGTACTCTTTGGTTCCGTTTTGGATATTAACTGTGTTATTTTTATACACTTTTTAAGCCTTAACTATATCATTGTTTTACCAGGTTGTTTGTTTATTGCCTACTCTGTTTATTAATTTGATTCTCTTTTTACCCTGCCCTCTGCCCTGACCTTTGTTTCTGAATTGATGTTGTACGATATTCAATATTGTAACCTTTTTGTCAGCATGTTAATACTGTGTAAATATGCCTCTTATACATACTGTTAACACATCTTTTTTTTTTTCTTTTTTTTTCTATATGAAAATCCAGGCCACGTGTCTCTAGATCTAGTTATTACCTTATTAAAAAAGAAAAAGGAAAAAAAAAAAAGGATTCTCCCTCCCCCTTCTCTCTGTCTCGCATTGTGGTTAACAGAAAGACATGAGGAGGCTGCGGCTTCCATATCGAAAGTTTGCATTATGTTTAAAAGAAAAAAAGTTTAAAAAAATTCAAAACAATTTTTCTCTTTGTATTTCTGTTGTGAAACAAAATAAACTGTACATGCAAACTTCTGAAGGCCTGGCAGCTGTGAGGCTGGTTTGTTCTGAGATAGTCAGGGTGGTAACTGGGTGGAGACCCAGTTGGGGCCAGAGTACAGCAGTGGAAATCAGAGCTCCTGGGTTCTCTCCTCTGTGCTGTATGACCCTGGCAGAGTCATTTTGCCTCCAAATCAATTTCCCCATGTGTAAAATGGAGATGATGAAACTGGGCCGCTCCTGAACCGTGCTTTGAGATGCATGGATGAGACTGGAAGGGGAAGTGTGATTTGACCGTCTTGGGCACTGTGTGCAGGGTGCTGTACAGGGTTGGGAGTGTAAATTACACAAGGCACAAGAGGCTCCCATTGGGATGAGCAGAGAATGCAGACTGAGTCCTATTTTTTACCCCCTTGCATGGATGTGAATAATGACACAAGGTGTGAAGCAGAGGGAATCAGCCCACAGCCATCCATCATCCCTGCTCCCCTCCTGTCCTGGCTTGCAGTACTAGAACTTGCTGTCTCTCAGCAGCTCACCTGGCAGAGAGAACCCACTGAGCAGGATCAGGGGAAGGTGTGCACTCTTCAGAGGCATCTGTAGGGCTTTGTTACTTCGAGGGGGCTCTCAGACAGTGAGTGCGTAGAATCGCAGAACTGTCAGGCTGGAAGAGACCTTGAGAAGTCACCTAGTCGAGCCCCCTGCACTGAGGCAGGCCCAAGTAAACCTAGACTATCCCTGACAGGTGTTTGGCCAACCTGTTCTGATAAGCCTCCAATGATGGGTATTCCACAATCTCTCTGGGAAGCCTGTTCCAGAGCTTAACTACAGTTAGAGCTGGCAAGTTTTTCCTAATATCTAACCTAAATCTCCCATGCTACAGCTTAAACCCATTATTTACCCCTTCCCATAACACAAGAAACAGGGGTCACTCAATGAAATGAACAGGCAGCAGGTTTAAAACAAGCAAAAGGAAGTATTTCATCACCCAACGCACAGTCAACCTGTGGAACTCCTTGCTAGGGGATGTTGTTGTGAAGGCCAAAAGCATAACTGGGTTCAAACAAGAATTAGATAAATTCATGGAGGATAGGACCATCAATGGCTATTGGCCAAGATGGTCAGGGTTGCAACCCCATGCTCTGGGTGTCCCTAAACCTCTGACTGCCAGAAGCTGGGCTGGATCACTTGGTAATTGCCCTTTTCTGTACTTTTCCTCTAATGCTTCTGTCACCAGCCACTGTCAGAAGACTAGATACTAAGATGTTGCCAAGAAGGTCAATGGCATTTTGGGATGTATATGTAGGGGCATTGCCAGCAGATCGAGGGACGTGATCGTTCCCCTCTATTCGACATTGGTGAGGCCTCATCTGGAGTACTGTGTCCAGTTTTGGGCTCCACACTACAAGAAGGATGTGGAAAAATTGGAAAGAGTCCAGCGGAGGGCAGCAAAAAGGATTAGGGGACTGGAACACATGACTTCTGAGGAGAGGCTGAGGGAACTGGGATTGTTTAGTCTGCGGAAGAGAAGAATGAGCAGGGATTTGATAGCTGCTTTCAACTACCTGAAAGAGGGTTCCAAAGAGGATAGATCTAGACTGTTCTCAGTGGTAGCTGATGACAGAACAAGGCGTAATGGTCTCAAGTTGCAGTGGGGGAGGTTTAGGCTGGATATTAGGAAAAACTTTTTCACTAGGAGGGTGGTGAAACACTGGAATGCGTTACCTAGGGAGGTGGTGGAATCTCCATCCTTAGAGGTTTTTAAGGTCAGGCTTGACAAAGCCCTGGCTGGGTTGATTTAGTTGGGGATTGGCCCTGCTTTGAACAGGGGGTTGGACTAGATGACCTCCTGAGGTCCCTTCCAACCTTGATATTATATTCTATGACCCCTGTCTCAGCCTGGACTCAGCCCTTGCCTTTTCCCAGTTTAGATTCTTTGTTTTTTGACTCCATGCATCTGAAGAAGTGGTGTTTTACCCACGAAAGCTTATGCCCAAATAAATCTGTTAGGCCTGGTCTACACTACAAGTTTATGTCGAATTAAGAGCGTTAAATCGAATTAACCCTGCACCTGTCCACACAACAAAGCCATTTTTTCCGACATAAAGGGCTCTTAAAATTGATTTCTGTACTCGTCCCCAAAGAGGGGATTAGTGCTGAAATAGACTCAGACCGTTTCAAATTAGGGTTACTGTGGATGCAATTCGACGGTATTGGCCTCCGGGAGCTATCCCACGGTGCACCATTGTGACCGCTCTGGTCAGTACTCTGAACTCAGATGCATGGGCCAGGTGTACAGAAAAAGCTCCAGGAACTTTTGAATCTCATTTTCTGTTTGGCCAGGCAAGCTCATCAGCACAGGTGACCATGCAGAGCTCATCAGCGCAGAGCTCATCAGGACCGAACGGGAGGTAGTGGATCTGATCGCTGTCTGGGGAGAGGAATCCATGCTATCAGAACTACGTTCCAAAAGACAAAATACCAAAACATTTCAAAAAATCTCCGAGGCCATGAGGGACAGAGGCTACAGCAGGGACACAACACAGTGCCGCGTGAAACTTAAGGAGCGTACCAGAAAACCAAAGAATCAAACAGACGCTCCGGGACAGAGCCCCAGACATGCCGCTTCTACGCTGAGCTACATGCAATTCTAGGGGGGGCCGCCACCACTATCCCACCCCTGTCCATAGACTCTGATGATGGGGTACTCTCCATCATGCCTGAGGATTTTACAGATGGGGAAGATGAGGAAGAGGAGGACGAGCTTGAGGAGAGCATACAGCACACCGTTCTCCCCGACAGCCAGGATCTTTTTCTTACCGTGACTGAAATACCCTCCCAACCCAAAAAAGCCGGAGAAGGGACCTCTGGTGAGTGTACCTTTTTAAATATAATACACATTATAAAAGCAAGTGTTTTTTAATGATTAATTTGCCCTGAGGACTTGGGATGCATTTGTGGCCAGTACAGCTACTGGAAAAGTCTGTTAACGTGTCTGGGGATGGAGCGGAAATCCTCCAGGGACATCTCCATAAAGCTCTCCTGGAGGTACTCTAAGATCCTTTGCAGAAGGTTTCTGGGGAGAGCAGCCTTATTCCATCCTCCATGGTAGGACACTTTACCATGCCATGCTAGTAGCAAATAATCTGGTACCATTGTATGACAAAGCCTGGCAATGTATGGTCCCGGTGTTTGCTGGCATTCAAGCAACATCCGTTCTTTATCTCTCTGTTATCCTCAGGAGAGTGATGTTGTTCATGGTAACCTGGTTGAAATAGGGGAATTTAATTAAGGGGAGATTCAGAGGTGGTCGTTCCTACTTGGCTGTTTGCCTGTGGCTGAAAAGAAATCCTCCCTGCAGTTAGCCAACCTGTGGGCGGGGGGGCATTGGCGCTGAACTGTTCGCTTTTGGCTAGCAGGGATCTTCCCTGATACCAGCCACACGGTGATGGGAGGGGTAAAGCGATCATCCCAGAGAATTGGATGGGGGGAGGGGTTAGTTTTGTTTCTGCTGCTGCATGTTAACACAAAAACCGCAGCACTAAATGGCCAACTCAACGTGCTTTGCTTGGTATGGGAAAGGAGGGCGCTGCTGTTATGAAGGTTGCAGAAGCCGAAAGACTGTGGCTTATCATGGCCACCTGTAAGCCGTTGCCTGTTGCCCGGCCCTGCATGTGTGATCTCTAACACCAAAGCCGCAGGTACTCAAAATAAGATGCAAAATGCGACCTTGTACCAAAATCACATGTGCTATGTAATGTGAATAGTGTTGTTCACCATGAAAGAGTATAGCCATTGTTCTGTAAAATGTATCTTTTTAAATACTTCACTCCCTTTTCTTCCTCCCACAGCTGTAAATGTTTCAAGTCTCCCTCCTCCGTTCCAGAGGCTATCTCAGATAAAGCGGTGAAAAAAACACACATGCAATGAAAAGTTCTCTGAGCTCATGCAGTCATCTGGCACTGACAGAGCTCAGCAGAATGTGTGGAGGGACACAGTAGCACAGTACAAGAAAGCGGCCAATGAACGTGAGGACAGGAGGGACGATCGAGACGAGAGGTGGCAGCAGGAAGATCAGAGGAGGCATGAGGCAACTGCAGGATCAAATGCTCCGGTGTCTGTGGACGTTCATGAATGGCAGCAAGATCACAGACTGCTGCTGCAGCCCCTGCTTAACCACCCTCCCTCCTCCCCAAGTTCCATAGCCTCCACACCCAGACGCCCAAGAACACGGGGTGAGAGGCTCCAGGCACCCAACCACTCCACCCGTGTGGACAGCCCAAGCAACAGAAGGCTGTCATTCAAGAAGTTTTGAAGTGGCCTTTTCCTCCCTCCTACCCTCCTCCCACACCATACCCAGGCTATCTTTTGATTTATCTCCCTATTTTTATAATCAATTAATGAAGAATACATTTTAAATGATAGTGACTTTATTTCCTTTGCAAGCAAGCTGTGATCGAAGCGGGGAGGGCAGGTGGCTTACAGGGAATTAGAGTCAACCAAGGGGGTGGGTTTTCATCAAGGAGAAACAAAGAGTAGTGTCACACGGTACCCTGGCCAGTCATGAAACTTGTTTTCAAAGCTTCTCTGATGCACAGCACTTCCTGCTGTGCTCTTCTAATAGCCCTGGTATCTGGCTGGGCAAAATCAGTGGCCAGGCGATTTGCCTCAAGTTCCCACCCCGCCATAAACGTCTCCCCCTTGCTCTCACAGAGATTGTGGAGCGCACAGCAAGCAGTAATAACAGTGGGAATATTGGTTTCGCTGAGGTCTGAGAGAGTCAGTAAACTGCGCCAGCAACCCTTTAAACGTCCAAATGCACATTCTACCACCATTCTGCACTTGCTCAGCCTATAGTTGAACAGCTCCTTACTGCTATCCAGGGTGCCTGTGTATGGCTTCATGTGCCAGGGTAGGCTGGGTCCCCAAGGATAACTGTAAGCATTTCAACATCCCCAACAGTTATTTTCTGGTCTGGGAAGTAAATCCCTTTCTGCAGCGGTTTAAACAGACCAGTGTTCCTGAAGATGTGAGCGTCATGAACCTTTCCCAGCCATCCCACGTTGATGTTGGTGAAACGTCCCTTGTGATCCACCAGTGCTTGCAGCACCATTGAAAAGTACCCCTTGCAGTTTATGTACTGGCTGCCCTGGTGGTCCAGTGCCAAGATAGGGATATGCGTTCCAGCTATAGCCCCACCACAGGGAATCCCATTGCAGCAAAGCCATCCACTGTGACCTGCACATTTCCCAGAGTCACTACCCTTGATAGCAGCAGCTGAGTAATAGCATTGGCTACTTGCATCACAGCAACCCCCACAGTAGATTTGCCCACTCCAAATTGATTACCGACTGACTGGTAGCTGTCTGGAGTTGCAAGCTTCCACAGGGCTATTGCCACTCGCTTGTGAACTGTGAGGGCTGCTCTCATCTTGGTATTCTGGCACTTCAGGGCAAGGGAAAGAAAGTCACAAAGTTCCATGAAAGTGCCCTTACGCATGGAAAGTTTTGCAGCCACTGGGAATCATCCCAGACCTGCAACACTATGCAGTCCCACCAGTCTGTGCTTGTTTCCCGGGCCCAGAATCGGCGTTCCATGGCATGAGCCTGCCCCAGTAACACCATGATCTCCAAATTGCCGGGGACCGCGGTTTTAGAGAAATCTGTCCATGTCCTCATCACTCCGTCACCACGCTGCAGTCGCCCCTTCACCTGGTTTTTCAGGTTCTGGTTCTGCATAAACTGCATGATAATGTGTGAGGTGTTTACAATGGTCATACTGACTGCTGTGAGCTGAATGGGCTCCATGCTTGCCGTGCTATGGCATCTGCTCGGGCAATCCAGGGAAAAGGGTGCGAAATGATTGTCTGCCGTTGCTATCATGGAGGGAGGGTTGACTGATGACATATACCCATAACCACCCGCAACAAATTTTTGGCCCCATCAGGCATTGGGAGCTCAGCCCAGAATTCAAATGGGCAGGAGGGACTGCAGGAATTGTGGGATAGCTACCCACAGTGCACCGCTTGGAATGTTGACACTTGCCACGATACTGTGGACACACACGGCCGAATTAATGTGCTTAGTGGACGCATACGCTCGACTTTATACAATCTGTTCCCAAAAATCGACTTCTGTAAAATCGGAGTAATTTTGCATTGTAGACATACCCTTAGTCTTTAAGCTGCCACCTTAAAAACACCTCCTTGTTGTTTTTGTTTCTTCAGGTGTTTTCAGCAGTCTCCCTTCTTGGGCGGGGAGGCAGAGGAGAAGAGCCATGATTAACTTACTTCCCAGCCTTAAATAGAATTTATATAAGGCAGAAGCCCTTAGTTTCAAGTGGAAAAATACCAGCAGAGTCTAAGGTGGTACTCCGTACCAGGCGACATCATCAGATGACCTTGCAGTGTTAGAGCAACCATGAGACAAGGTTTACTTGTAAGGTCCACAGGAAGGAACTCCAGGAAGATGAGAGATCAGCGTCTTCAAAAACCTATTTTCATTCTTAATGGCTCTTCCAGGCTGATTGCATAGTGTCTGGTGGGCATTTCCCAGGTGTAACCACAGTTGTAATTATTACATAGTCAATATTCCTAACTTCAGATACAGAAATGATACATGTATACAAATAGGATAATCATATTCAGTAAAACATAACCTTTCCAATGATACCTTACATGACCCACCTTGCATAAAACATATCTTAGTTATGCCATATTTATATCATAATATTTCTATGAAGAATATGGGGTATAGCGTCACACCTCTCCCCTTCAATTACTGCTGGAGGGTTGGTTACTGACCAATGCAAAGGCAGTGTGCCTAAAGTTCTCTGTTAGTCTTTAAGGTGCCACCGGCCTCCTCGTTGTCTTTAGTTCTTGGTTATCTAATTTCAAATTGTACTGTCACCTACAGATGTTTTTGCGAAGTTCTGGGTACCTTTTTCCAAGTTGACTGAAAGCCTTTTAGAGTACAGCATTGTTAATACAAAGTATATATTAATATCCTGTAGAATGTAGATGTCTTGGCATTTAGCCACAAAGGCCATGAGGTGGTGTGCCTCAGTTTCCCCTTCCACACAGCAGTCTAGATTGGTTATGCTTTCTCTACCTTGCCAAGGTCTAAGCCTGTTTACAGGTACTAGCTGAGAAGTAGTATTCTTACAAGACTTCTTTGTTACCGCTCTTAGTCTGTACCAAAGTTTCTTCCAAAAATCATGCATGTTACATATTTTTGAAGTATTTACCATCAGTACCAAATTCTTTGTCTTAACAGCCCTACATTCAGCTTGATGGCATGTCTGTGTCTGTCTGTCTATCACATGATGACTCAGGAGCACTATCTCTGATCAATTCCAAAACTGCAGAAATTGGTCTAGGAGTCAACAAGCAGAACCCTATTGATTTTGGTGAAAAATGGGAAAAGGGAAATGGGGGACACATGGAGCCCCAGACACCTCTGTAATAGGTCAAAATCCACTTGATAGGCCTTCGACACCTCTCAGTAACACACACCTCATTCCATCTTCTGCTTATCCTCCCAGCAGAGTCCGACCTGTTGACACCCTGAATGACATCTCCCAGACAAGAAGAAAAGAAATAATTGTGTGTGGCATGAGGGGATGGAGCTTAATGGGGCAGGCACAGAGAGCCCCTGGCATGGAGGGGAGGAGGAATCGGGGGCACACAAAGCCCCTGGAATGAAGGGGAGGAAGTCTAGGAGTCCCTGAACTAGAAGGGCAGTGGATGGTGACACACAGGAGACTTGTGGAGGGAATGGAGGGATTCCAGGAGCCCTGCCGTCGGGAGGTGAGTTGGGCCGACAGAAGCTATGAAGCGAGCGACACCCTAGTTGACATTCCCCAAGTCCCCATGCTGGGTTCCAGCCACGTGCCCCCTGGGGGCTCTTGCTGGCAGAGTCACTGATCTGTCGGGCACACCAAACTGCGTGGCTTCTCGGCCCACAGCAGCCTAGAGATGCAGATGTCTCCACATGGCCCGATGGCCTCATCCCAGCAGTACTCCGGAGACAAGATCTTGGTTGGCTTGTGCAGCTGGAAGTACTTATTGAGATGGCTCTCGTCATGCCAGCGGGGCCTCCACGCCATTCCTCTTGTTCTGGAAGCAGCTTTCCGTCAGGTTCTTCACTGTGGGCATGACCCCTGAACACTGCTGCGCGGTAGTGGCAGTCCCCTGCACCTGGGCCCAGAAAGGCAGCTGGTCTGAGGTTTCGGTCAGAGGTGAAGTAGAAGCAGGTCCACTGGTCAAAATAGGAATGGAGCAGGGCAACGGACTCGGCCAGCGCTCCCAGCCTGAAGGCTCCAACAAAGAACTGGTCGATATACAGGCAGAAAACTTACTGGGCCTCCCTGCAGATAGCAGGGTCCAGGCCCTGGGTGAACCAATGTCTCCTCATCATGGAGACATCCTGCCAGCGCTTCTGGTTCTCCACCATCAGGGTCCGCAGGTGCCGCTCCGTGACCAGGCGGAGCCGCGGCACCGCACCCACCCTGTCTGTGAAGATGTAGTAGATCACCCTCCAGCCCACCATTAAGTGTTCCTCAGCCGTCACCAGGAAATGCTCCAGACACTTAACCAGGTACCTGCACAAGAGGTGGCAGAGGGTTAGGGGGCCAGGCTGGCCCCAGGTGCCTGGGACTGCCCAGGGAAGAAGGATGGTCCCATGGTTCAGGACCAGGCAGGGATCAGACCACTGGGCCATCTCATCTGGTGTCCACCTTCTGCCCTACCAGCTGAAACCCTCATCCTTCTAGCCTGGTTCTTCCATTGCCACTTGCCAAATGGGTCAGGCCAGACTATTGGGCCCAGATCCTAAAGGTTCTTTTGGCTCCTATTTTACATTGGAATCCCTTTGACGCTCTGGGCCTTCGTCCATCCAGCCCAATATCCTGTCTCAACCTGATGCTTCAGAGTAAGAGAGAACCCTCTGTGACATATTCCAGGAGTGCAACCTGGAACTGTAGGACCACTGTGCCTCCTTAACTCTCCTCCCTGGCTGTCTCTTACAATGCCATGCTATTGACAAGCAGCAAATCCCTCCATGTGCTGTGATCACTCAGCCAACAGCATAGACTCATAGAAGATTAGGGTTGGAAGAGACCTCCGGAAGTCATCTAGTCCAAACCCCTGCTCAAAGCAGGACCACACCAACTAAATCATCCCAGCCAGGGCTTTGTCAAGCCAGGCTTTAAAAACCTCTTAAGGATGGAGATTACACCACCTCCCTAGGGAACCCATTCCAGTGCTTCACCACCCTCCTAGCCCTGGTCTACACTAGGAGTTGAGGTCGAATTTAGCAGCGTTAAATCAATTTAACACTGCACCCGTCCACACGATAAAGCCCTTTTTTTCGACTTAAAGGTCTCTTAAAATCAATTTCCTTACTCCACCCCCGACAAGGGGATTAGCGCTTAAATCAGCCTTGCTGGGTTGAATTTGGGGTACTGTGGCCGCAATTAGATGGTATTGGCCTCCTGGAGCTATCCCAGAGTGCTCTATTGTGACCGCTCTGGACAGCACTCTCAACTCAGATGCACTGGCCAGGTAGACAGGAAAAGGCCCGCGAACTTTTGAATTTCAATTTCCTGTTTGCATGGTCACCTGCAGGTTGCCACGCTGGCCAGAGCTCATCAGCAGAGGTGACCATGCAGAGCTCATCGGCAGAAGTGACCATGATGGAGTCCCAGAATCGCAAAAGAGCTCCAGCATGGACCGAACGGGAGGTACGGGATCTGATCGCTGTATGGGGAGAGGAATCAGTGCTGTCAGAACTCTGTTCCAGTTTTTGAAATGCCAAGACATTTGTCAAAATCTCCCAGGGCACGAAGGACAGAGGCCATAACAGGGATCCGAAGCAGTGCCGTGTGAAACTTAAGGAGCTGAGGCAAGCCTACCAGAGAGGCAAACAGCTGCTCCGGGTCAGAGCCCCAAACATGCCGCTTCTATGATGAGCTGCATGCCATTTTAGGGGGTTCAGCCATGTTGTTTGACTCCTTCAATGGAGATGGAGGCAACACAGAAGCAGGTTTTCGGGACAAGGAAGATGATGATGAGGTTATAGATAGCTCACAGCAAGCAAGCGGAGAAACCATTTTTCCCGAGAGCCAGGAACTGTTTCTCACCTTGGACCTGGAGTCAGTACCCCCCAAACCCACCCAAGGCTGCCTCCCAGACCCGCCAGGCAGAGAAGGGACCTCTGGTGAGTGTACCTTTTAAAATACTATACATGGTTTAAAAGCAAGCATGTTTAATGATTAATTTGTCCTGGCATTTGCGGGTCTCCTGGATGTACTCCCAAAGCCTTTGCAAAAGGTTTCTGGGGAGGGCAGCCTTATTCCATCCACCATGGTAGGACACTTTACCACAGCAGGCCAGGAGCACATACTCGGGAATCATTGTAGAACAAAGCATTGCACTGTATGTCTGCTGGCATTCAAACAACATCTGTTCTTTATCTCTCTGTGTTATCATTCATGGTCACCTGGTTGAAATAGGGTGCTTTTCTTAAGGGGACATTCAGAGGTGCCCGTTCCTGCTGGGCTGTTTGCCTGTGGCTGAACAGAAATGTTCCCCACTGTTAGCCACGGGGAGGGGGGAGGGGCTAGCCACGTGGTGGGGGGAGGCAAAATGCGACCTTGGAACGAAAGCACATGTGCTGTGTATGTAATGTTAACAGCAAGGTTTACCATGAAAGAGTGTACCCATTGTTCTATAAAATGTGTCTTTTTAAATACCACTGTCCCTTTTTTTTTTCTCCACCAGCTGCATGTGTTTCAAGGATCACAGGATCTTCTCCTTCCCAGAGGCTAGTGAAGATTAGAAGGCAAAAAAAAAAACGCACTCGTGATGAAATGTTCTCTGAGCTCATGCTGTCCTCCCACACTGACGAATGCATGGAGGCAGACAATGTCAGAGTGCAGGAAAGCACAAAATGACAGGGAGGAGAGGTGGCGGGCTGAAGAGAGTAAGTGGTGGGCCGAAGAGAGGGCTGAAGCTGAAAGGTGGCGGCAGCATGATGAGAGGAGGCAGGATTCAATGCTGAGGCTGCTGGAGGATCAAACTAATGCACTCCAGCGTATGGTTGAGCTGCAGAAAAGGCAGCAGGAGCACAGACTGCTGCTACAGCCCCTGTGTAACCAACCGCCCTCCTCTCCAAGTTCCATAGCATCCTCATCCAGATGCCCAAGAACACGGTGGGGGGGCCTCTGGCCAACCAGCCACTCCACCACAGAGGATTGCCCAAACAACAAAAGCCTGGCATTCAATAAGTTTTAAAGTTTTAAACTTTTAAAGTGCTGTGTGTCCTTGTCCTTTCCGCCTCCACCACCCCTCCCCGTGCTTCTCTCCTCCATCACACGTCCCAGGCTAACTTGGCAGTTATCCCCCTATTTGTGTGATGAAATAATAAAGAATGCATGAATGTGAAGCAACAATGACTTTACTGCCTCTGCAAGTGGTGATCGAAGGAAGGAGGGGAGGGTGCTTAGCTTACAGGGAAGTAGAGTGAGCCAAGGGGCAGGGGGTTTCATCAAGGAGAAACAAACACAACTTTCACACCGTAGCCTGTCCAGTCATGAAACTGGTCTTTAAAGCTTCTCTGATGCGCACCGCACCCTCCTGTGCTCTTCTAACCGCCCTGGTGTCGGGCTGTGCATAACCAGCGGCCAGGCAATTTGCCTCAACCTCCCACCCTGCCATAAACATCTCCCCCTTGCTCTCACAGATATTGTGGAGCGCACAGCAAGCAGTAATAACAGTGGGAATATTGGTTTTGCTGAGGTCTAACCGGGTCAGTAAACTGCGCCAGCGCGCCTTTAAACGTCCAAATGCACATTCTACCACCATTCTGCACTTGCTCAGCCTGTAGTTGAACAGCTCCTGACTACTGTCCAGGCTGCCTGTGTACGGCTTCATGAGCCATGGCATTAAGGGGTAGGCTGGGTCCCCAAGGATAACTATAGGCATTTCAACATCCCCAACGGTTATTTTCTGGTCTGGGAATAAAGTCCCTTCCTGCAGCTTTTGAAACAGACCAGAGTTCCTGAAGATGCGAGCGTCATGTACCTTTCCCGGCCATCCCACACTGATGATGTTGGTGAAACGTCCCTTGTGATCCATCAGTGCTTGCAGCACTATTGAAAAGTACCCCTTGCGGTTTATGTACTCGCCGGCTTGGTGCTCCGGTGCCAAGATAGGGATATGGGTTCCATCTATGGCCCCACCACAGTTAGAGAATCCCATTGCAGCAAAGCTATCCACTATGACCTGCACATTTCCCACGGTCACTACCCTTGATATCAGCAGATCTTTGATAGTGTTGGTTACTTGCATCACAGCAGCCCCCACAGTAGATTTACCCTTCCCAAATTGATTCCCAACTGACCGGGAATAATCACGTCCCTCGATCTGTTGACAATGCTCCTACTAATGCAGACAGTTGACAAGAAGGTGTGAGGATACATAACATGGGGAAATAGATTCAATATGTGTAATAACCCAGCCTCTCCCAGTCTCTGTTCAAACCCAAGTTAATGGTATCTAGTTTGCATATTAATTCAAGCTCAGCAGTTTTTCATTGGAGTCTGATTTTGAAGCTTTTCTGTTGCAAAATTGCCACCCTTAAGTCTTTCACTGAGTGGCCAGAAAGCTTGAAGTGTTCTCCTACTGGAGCCCGCTCAGATCACCACAGCAGTTATGAGCATTGTAAACACATTGCACATTATCATGCAGTATACGCAGAACCAGAACCTGCAAAAGCAGGCGAGGAGGCGACGGCAGCGCGGCGACAAGAGTGATGAGGACATGGAAACAGACTTCTCTCAAAGCACGGGCCCTGGCAATTTCACCATCCTGGTGGCAATGAGGCAGGCTCAGGCCATGAAATGCCGATTCTGGGCTCGGGAAACAAACACAGACTGGTGGGACTGCATAGTGTTGCAGGTCTGGGATGATTCCCAGTGGCTGCAAAACTTTTGCATGTGTAAGGGCACTTTCATGGAACTTTGTGACTTGCTTTCCCTTGCCCTGAAGGACATGAATACCAAGATGAGAGCAGCCCTCACAGTTCACAAGCGAGTGGCAATAGCCCTGTGGAAGCTTGCAATGCCAGACAGCTACCAGTCAGTTGGTAATCAATTTGGAGTGGGTAAATCTACTGTGGGGGCTGCTGTGATCCAAGTAGCCAATGCAATCACTGAGCTGCTCCTACCAAGGGTAGTGACTCTGGGAAATGTGCAGGTTCTAGTGGATGGCTTTGCTGCAATGGGATTCCCTAACTGTATTGGGGCGCTAGACGGAACCCATATCCCTATCTTGGCACTGGAGCACCAAGGCAGCGAGTACGTAAACCGAAAGGGGTACTTTTCAATGGTGCTGCAAGCACTGGTGGATCACAAAGGATGTTTCAATGTGGGATGGCCGGGAAAGGTACATGACGCGCGCATCTTCAGGAACTCTGGTCTGTATGAACAGCTGCAGCAAGGGACTTCCTTCCCACACCAGAATATAGCCGTTGGAGATGTTGAAATACCGATAGTTATCCTTGGGGACTCAGCCTACCCCTTAATGCCATGGCTCAAGAAGCTGTTCACAGGCAGCCTGGACAGTAGTCAGGAGCTGTTCAACTATAGGCTGAGCAAGTGCGGAATGGTGGTAGAATGTGCATTTGGATATTTAAAAGCACGCTGGTGCAGTTTACTGACTTGGTTAGACCTCAGTGAAACCAATATTCCCATTGTTATTACTGCTTGCTGTGTGTTCCGCAATATTTGTGAGAGTAAAGGGGAGAAGTTTATGGGGGAATGGTAAGTTGAGGCAAATTGCGTGGCCACTGATTACATGCAACCAGATACCAGGGTGATTAGAAGAGCACAACAGGGTGCACTGCGCATCAGAGAAGCTTTGAAAACCAGTTTCATGGCTGACCGGGCTACAGTGTGACAGTTCTGTTTGTTTCTCCTTGATGAAAACCTGCCCCCTTGGTTAACTCTACTTCCCTGTAAGCCAACCGCCCTCCACTCACCCCTTCGATCACCGCTTGCACAGGCAATAAAGTCATTGTTGTTTCAAATTCATGCATTCTTTATTAATTCATCACACAAATAGGGGGATAACTACCAAGGTAGCCCAGGAGGGGTGGGGGAGGAGGGAAGGACAAGGGCACACTGCACTTTAAAACTTATTGAATGCCAGCTTTCTGTTGCTTGGGCAGTCCACTGGGGTGGAGTGGTTGGGTGCCTGGAGGCCCCCCACCATGTTCTTGGGCATCTGGGTGAGGAGGCTATGGAACTTGGGGAGGAGGGCGGTTGGTTACACAGGGGTTGCAGTGGCGGTCTGTGTCTTTCCTGCACCTCAACCATATCCTGGACCATATCAGTTTGATCCTCCAGTAGCCTCAGCATTGACTCCTGCTTTCTGTCAGCAAGGTGACGCCACCTATCATCTTCAACCTGCCACTCATTATCTTCAACCCGCCACCTGTCCTCGCATTCATATTGTGCTTTCCTGGACTCTAACATTGTCTGCCTCCACTCATTCTGCTGGGCTCTTTCAGTGTGGGAGGACTGCATGAGCTCAGAAAACATTTCATCGCGAGTGTGTTTTTTTCGCCTTCTAATCTTCGCTAGCCTCTGGGAAGGAGATGATAATGTGAGCGTTGAAACATTTGCAGCTGCGGGAGGGAAAAAAGGGAGAGTAGTAGTTAAAAAGACACATTTTAGAGAACAATGGGTAGACTTTTTCAGGGTGAACCTTGCTGTTAACATTACATAGCACATGTGCATTTGGTACAAGGTCGCATTTTGCCTCTTATATTGAGGGCCTGCCAGTATGGTGTGAGAGATCACACATGCAGGGCCGGTGGACAGCAGAATTCAGCTTGCAGGCAGCCATGGTAAGCCAGAGTCATTTGGCTTCTTTAACCTTCATAACATGTGGGAATGGTTTCAGACAGCAGCGCCCTCATTTCCCATACCGAATAGCCATTGGGTTGGCCATTTAAAAGGAGCGGCTGCGGTTTCCGGGTTAATGTGCAGCACAAACCCAACTAACCCCTTCACATGCACACACACCCAATTCTCTGTTAGCGTGGCTAACAGCAGGGAAGATTTCTGTTCAGCCACAGGAAAACAGCCCAGCAGGAACGGCCACCTCTGAATGTCCCCTTAATAAAATTCCCCTATTTCAACCAGGTGACCATGAATGATATCACTCTCCTGAGGATAACACAGAGAGATAAAAAATGGATGTTGCTTGAATGCCAGCAAATGCCGGGATCATACGCTGCCATGCTTTGTTATGCAATGACTCCAGACTACGTGCTGCTGGCCTGGCGTGGTAAAGTGTCCTACCATGGAGGACACAATAAGGCTCCCCTCCCCAGAAACCTTTTGCAAAGACTTTGGGAGTACATCCAGGAGAGCTTTATGGAGATATCCCTGGAGGATTTCCACTCCATCCCCAGACACATTAACAGACTTTTCCAGTAGCTGTACTGGCCACAAATTAATAATTAAACACACTTGCTTTTAAACCATGTATTATATTTACAAAGGTACAGTCACCAGAGGTTCCTTCTCCTCCTAGAAGGTCCAGGAGCCCACCTTGGGTGGGTTTGGGGGGGTACTGGCTCCAGGTCCAGGGTGAGAAAGAGTTCCTGGCTCTCGGGAAAAATGGGTTCTCCGCTTGCTTGCTGTGCTCTATCTTCAACCTCCTCCTCATCTTCCTTGTCCCCAAAATGTGCACCCCTCTTGCGTGATAATCCATTGACGGAGTCAAAGTACAGGGGTAGGGTAGTGGTGGCTGCACCCCCTAGAATGGCATGCAGCTCATCATAGAACCGGCATGTCTGGAGCTCTGACCCCAGTGACTGTTTGCCTCTCCGGTTTTTTGGTAGGCTTGCCTGAGCTCCTTAAGTTTCCGCAGCACTGCTGTTATAGCCTCTGTCCTTCATGCCCTTGGAGATTTTTTCAAATGTTTGGGCATTTCATCTTTTGGACCGGAGTTCTGATAGCACGGATTCATCTCCCCATACAGCGATCAGATCCTGTACCTCCCGTTTGGTCCATGCTGGAGGTCTTTTGCAATTCCAGGACTCCATCATGGTCACCTCTGCTGATGAGATCTGCACTCACCTAGAGCTTGCCATGGTGGCCAAACAGGAAACGAGATTTAAAAGTTCACGGGCCTTTTTCTGTCTACCTGGCCAGTGCATCTGAGCTGAGATCGCTGTCCAGAGCGGTCACAATGGCGCACCTGGGATAGCTCCCGGATGCCAATATCATCGAATTGCGACCCCAAATTTGACCCGGCAAGGTCAATTTCAGCGCTAATCCCCTCATCCACCGAGGAGTACAGAAATCAATTTTAAGAGTCCTTTAAGTCGAAGTAAATGGCTTTGTTGTGTGGACGGGTGCAGGGTTAAATTGATCTAATGCTGCTAAATTCAACCTAAACTCGTAGTGTCAGATCTGCAGTTACCCAGCGTCTGCAGGGTTTGGAGTTGGGGGGTCCAGTTCTGGTCTGTTTCTGGTATTTAAGCACCTGCTCAATGAGATGATTCCTGTGCTTCAAAATATTTTTCGCCTGCTGATCACAGCGAAATAGGAATCACAGCTGCAAATAGACAAGATCCACAGCTAACGTGGCTGGAGCCAGATCAAACTCCATTTAGTGCAACCATCCACCTTCCTTTCCTCTAGGAGTGATGCATCCTCCCCACTTTGTATTAAGTTACCTTGCTTGTTCCCCTCCATTCATCAGCCAGAACCATGTGGCCCATCCTGTTGTCCCATGAGCATATTCCCATCAAACCCCATTAACTCAGGTCAGCTACTAAGTGAGCGCTAAAGGGCCAGATTTTCAAATGCTGCCTGCCATTTCTGCACCACTAGTCATTGTTTATGCAGTTTAGACCATTCAGATGTTGGAGTAACAGCTTTGTGGGGCCTCAAAATGACATGAATTGTGGATGCAGAAATGGAGGCAAGGTTGGATGGGACTGTTGCCCCATATGGAGTGGGGGCTGACTTTGAAACCAGATGGCGGTAGGTGCATGTTGGGAGAAAGGAAGGTGGGGTCAGGCATGACAGACAGTGCATGAAGTAGGCTCCCCTACTGTCATAAATATAAAGGGAAGGGTAACCACCTTTCTGTATACAGAACTATAAAATTCCTCCTGGCCAGAGGCAACACCCTTTCACCTGTACAGGGTTAAGAAGCTAAGATAACCTCGCTGGCACCTGACCAAAATGACCAATGAGGAGACAAGATACTTTCAAAGCTGGGGGGGGGGGTCAAAGGGTCGTTCTGTCTGTCTGTGTGATGCTTTTGCTGGGAACAGATCAGGAATGCTCTTCATAACTCCTTAAGTTAGTAAGTAATCTATCTAGAAATGCGTTAGATTTCCTTTTGTTTAATGGCTGGTAATATAGCTGTGCTGAATGGAATGTATATTCCTGTTTTTTGTGTCTTTTTGTAACTTAAGATTTTGCCTAGAGGGATTCTCTATGTTTTGAATCTGATTACCCTGTAAGGTATTTACCATCCTGATTTTACAGAGGTGATTCTTTTACTTTTTTCTTTAATTAAAATTCTTCTTTTAAGAACCTGATTGCTTTTTTGTTGGTCTTAAGATCCAAGGGTTTGGGTCTGTGTTCACCGATGCAAATTGGTGAGGATTTTTATCAAGCCTTCCCCAGGAAAGCGGGTGTAGGGCTTGGGGGGAAGACATCTCCAAGTGGGCTCTTTCCCTGTTCTTTGTTTAATACGCTTGGTGGTGGCAGCACAGGTTTCAAGGACAAGGCAAAGTTTGTACCTTGAGGAAGTTTTTAACCTAAGCTGGTAAGAAATAAGCTTAGGGGGTCTTTCATGCAGGTCCCCACATCTGTACCCTAGAGTTCAGAGTGGGGAAGGAACTTTGACACCTATTATGAGCTGAAATCACTAAAGAGCTGAAATCACTGAGTACTGTGTTAAGTAGTAGGGGGCCTGAAGATATATTGGTGAGCGGCTCACAGGACGGCTACCAGGGAGGAGCAGCTGGCAGAGCAGCTGGCAGGACAGCTACTGGAGAAGAGCAGCTGGTGGAGAGGAGCGGCTCACGGTGAAGGCTGCAGCAGAAACCCACTGAGAGGTGGGGCAGTTGGCTGTCGGAGCATGCAAGGTGCCCCTTTACTCCCCCCCCCCCCCCCCATTTCCACACAGGCTGGGAGGAGGGGTTAAAACTCTGCAGATGAACTTTTGAATTCTGGACTCACTAAGGACAGAGACAGAGACTTTTGGGTTGCTGGACTTTTGGATTGTTGGACTTTTGAGACTTTGGGTGACTTTTGGGTTGCTGGACTCAAGAACCAAAGGGAAAGGACATGGCCCAGTTTGCTTGGGGTGGGTTTTTGCTCATAGTTTGCGTTATGAATCCTGTTGGTGATGTTTCCTCCACATAATGCCACATTGTTTCTCTCTGTTATTAAAAGGCTTTTGCTACACTCAGACTCTATGCTTGTGAGAGGGGAAGTATTGCCTCTTAGAGGCACCCGGAGGGGTGGTATATATTTGTCCCAGGTCACTGGGTGGGGGCTCGAGCTGGTTTTTCATTGTGTTATTGGAACAGAACCCTTAGCTACTGAACCCAGCCCTTCTTGCTGCCAGTTCTTGCTCCGGGCTTAAATAGTAGGCATAAGCCAATTGGAGGTCACAGAAGGAGCTGCCGGTCAGCCCTACCGTGGGCAAGACAGCCTGCAGTAATTGGTCTCCCGGGCCGTATAGTGCACTGACCGCAGCTCAGCCAAGGCTGCCTGGAGGTGGGGTGGAACTGCTGCTGCCCACCCACAGAGCAGGGTTCAAATCCTCCTGGCTACTGCTGGTAAAGAATACTAATTCCTTGTCTCCACTTAGGAGAATTCTCACCGTGAATTACCTCACTGTAACAAACACCTCTGTGCCAGTGGAAGACAGGCTAGGCCAGGTTCCCGCAGTTTCTGTAGAGGGGGGGAGAGCTGCTTGTTCCAACACTCTGGGTCTGTGCTGAGTTCCTGCATCTACCATGTTCTTGTCTTCCCACAGTGCTACAGGATGTCAGTCTGCATCCACCAGCTGCAGGGAAACCTCAGCTGGAACAGAAACCTGCACAGAGCAACTACGAACCCTGGGAGGGAGCCCATCACCCACATCTCTGGCAGGGCTCAAAAAAGAACTTCTCAGGCCTCTTGGTGACAGGAGAACATTTCTCCCTCAGTGGCTTCTGCATGGCAGAGCCAGGCAGCAGAGAGAGGAGAGCTGGCTGGGAATTGCGGAGGAAAGTTTTTTCACTGGGAAACACAGCTTCATGGAAACCAAAACTTTTTGGGGCAATGTGTCAGTTTTGATTAACCTTTCTCCAGGAAGGACCTTTGGGTTGGAATCAGGGAGAGGGGCCCTAGAGTTCCTGGCTCCCAGTTATTGTTCCACGGCCTTAAACTGGAGTTTTCCAGCTCCCAGAGGCATGCCTGAACACGGGGTGATTAGCACCCGAGTGAGGTGCTTGTGGTCTCTCCTACCCTCAAATAGTTCTCTTAGCTCAGCGGAGACAAGGCAGCTGGAGCGTTTCCTGGGGGTATCTAGACAAGCTCAGCCCACATCCCTGCCTGTGGCTGGACGTATCTAGTTTGTCATGGTAAAGCGACAGAGCCTCATCTCCACTTGTGTTTACAGCAGAGACTGGTGTGGGTTAGTTATCCCACAGCAAAAACACACCACGTGCACACGTGGCCCAAGAGGTTGAAAGCTGCTGGTTTCAAAGCCAACACCTCATTAACGTGGGACTCAACCAACAGACTCAGACCAGGGCCCGTCTACTCAGTCTCCTGCCTCTGATCGAGCCCAGCTCAAGCTGTGGTAGAAGAAGGAGCAACCCCCCCTTTTTGGGTTATTATGGGATACCTGCCCCCTAAGGGAGTTTCCTCCACACCCATCAATTCTGAGTGGGCTCAGGCCCCGTCAGAGGGTTTGATCTTTGCCAAACATTTGGGTTTGTTTTGGTTTTTGAATTCTCCCTAACAGGGCTGTGGCGGTCCCATTAGCTGTGCGACCGGGATGTCATAGAATCTCAGGGTTGGAAGGGACCTCAGGAGGTCATCTAGTCCAACCCCCTGCTCAAAGCAGGACCAATCCCCAATTTTTGGCCCAGTTTCCTAAATGGCCCCCTCAGGGATTCAACTCACAACCCTGGGTTTAGCAGGCCAATGCTCAAACCACTGAGCTATCCCTCCCACCAGCCAGCAGAGAGGGGGAGACACAAATGTGGCTGGAAAACCTGCTCTGGGGTGAATGTACCGTCCAGCACAGGAAATCACAGCCCTGTATAAGCAGAGCAGAGTGTGTCAGAGACTAGCCTCATACCCTGCAATGGACATCCCTGTGTTGCAGGAAGTGTGCTGCAGGGAGACTGGCTGGGTATGTTCCTCTGGAAGGCGCTGGTTAGGGACAGCAAAGGGTGGTGTCAAAGTCAGATTCAAGGCTCACAGAATTTGTCAGACCACTCTGTTTATTAGCAAAGAGCTTTGCCAATGCACCCAGATATGTGAGCCCCATGCAAAAGCTCAAGCTAACTTATTTATACAGATAAGTCAAAGCCAATTTAACATAAGAGACAAAAGGAAGAGAAACTGACAAATATACATATGTAACCCTTCTGCCCGTCAGAGTTGGCAGCAACAAGGGCTGGGTTCAATATCTAGGGGATCCATTCCAATAACACAATGCAAACCGGCTCGAGCCCCCACCCAGTGACCTGGGATAAATATATACCACCCCCCGCTGGGCGCCTCCAAGAGGCAATACTTCCCCTCTCGCAAGCACCTAGTCTGAGTGTAGCAAAAGCCTTTTATAGCAAAAGCCTTTTAATAACAGAGAGAAACAATGTGGCATTATGTTTGGGAAACACCACCAACAGGATTCATAACACAACCCATGAGCAAAAAAAAACCCACCCCAAGAAAATTGGGGCATGCCCTTTTCCCTTTGGTTCTTGAGTCCAGCAACCCCAAATCACCCAAAGTCCCAAAAGTCCAATGCCCCAAAAGTCTCTGTCCCTGGTCAGGGCAGCCCCAGAGTTCGAAAGTTTATCTGCGGAGCTTTACCTCCCAACCTGGGTGGAAATGGGACGGGGGTAAGAGGCACCTTACATGATCTGAAGCTGACCGCCCCATAGCAGCGCTCCGCTCCGCCAGCCGCCCCACGAACTCCTCCGCTCCGCTGCGCTCCGCTCCGCCAGCCGCCCCACGAACTCCTCCGCTCCGCCAGCTGCCCCACAAACTCCTTCGCTCAGCTGCGCTCCGCTCTGCCAGCCGCCCCACGAACTCCTCCGCTCCGCCAGCCGCCCCACGAACTCCTTCGCTCAGCTCCACAAGCAGCTCCTGCCATCCACAAACTGCTCCACCAGCCGGTCCGCAAGGCACTCCAGCCGGCCCGCCAACCGTTCCACAATATAGCTTCAGGCTCCCCCACTACTTAACACAACACTCAGTGATTTCAGCTCTTAGGTGAATTCAGCTTGTAGTTGGGGAGCCCCAGTGCTGGTGCACTGTCAGCCCAAAATGAGCTCAGCAGCCTATAACTAGACTTCTAATGAAATCAAAATTAGCTCTGATATTCCACAGTGGAGAGAGGAGGAAGTGCAATTAGCATGTAAGGCCCTCACCAAGGGGCCCATACCACCAAGTGTTAATACTTGTCCCCAGCCTCTCTCCATTCACACAGTTTTGGAACCCATGACCCTTGCCTAGCGAGTGCTACTTAGTTGATGGTGAGTCCCTCCATCATAACAAAAGGCCACGTACAGTTCCAAGCACAGTTCCCATAATCAGGGTAATAACAATTTATTCTTCCTGCCCCAATAACAGAGACACTGGGGATCCCACAGCAGCCAAAGTGACCATTTGGGCAGCTATGGTCTCATTCTAGGTGGGGTGGGTGTGCCTATGCAAATGAGATCGGCCCCTGAAGTTCTTTTCCACAACTTGCCACACCTCACCACCAGATGTCAGAGTGGAGCTCATCCTGACACTGCTTACACATACATATCTTATTTGCATACTAACGTTTACCAGTCTCCTAGCTCAGTAGGAGCTCTAAGTTAATTAGTTTGAGGACCCATTGTCTCACACTCCTTAATGTTTCTCTTCCTGATAACTATATTTCAACAAACCTTTCACGATCAATCCCCAAGCGTTGGTATGTGTGTGGGGGCAGGGTTTGGGGGGTGGGACTGGGGAGGAGGAAAGGGGCAGCCAATTGTGTGGTGCTGTTCTGGGTATAGGGAGAGAAGCACTCACACTATGGTCAGGTCCTGTTGATAAAAGCCTTGTCAAGGGTTAATAACCAATGACTAGCTGTTGGAAGCAGGTCGTGGCCTGGCGCAGTCTGTGTTCTAGCCAGTTAGAAGCACAGTAGCCGCAGATGTTTGGACGGCTTTGAGCCATTCTTATAAGCAACATATTGAACCATTGGACTACAGCAATTGGTTAACCATCGATCAGCCTCTTACAGAGCCTTGGCATTGGGTGTGCCTGGAAAGGCCTCAGCAGCTCGGCATGTCCTCAGTGTGGTCAGACGCTGGGCTGATCTAACCTCCCAGGCAGGGCGCTCTGCAGCTGGCTCTTCTCTGCCAGGAACACTTTGGCTGCGGCTCTCCTGGATCTAGCCCTGTCCTGTCAAGGCAGTTTCCTGGATGGAGCCGTGAGCCTGGCCTATTCATTGCTTGGAAGACCCAGACTAAGGCCTGGCACTGGCAGATGAAGCAGATTGGGAGCCAGGGGGGGGAATGGAGCCCAGGGCCCATGTGCTCCTGGCAGCCTGACTCATGGAGGAGACACGTAGCTCCAGTTTGCACCAGCTGATATGGTGAGTGATGTTGAGCTAGCCCATGGGCCACCCTTGCACGGACCCCTGAGGTCAAGTCCTCGTCAGGGAGGGAGGGGCAGAGCTCCTGGCAAGCGGAGCGGGGACAAGAGTCACAGAAGCTGCCTGGCCAGCAAAATCCCATTAAGTTCCCAGACAACTGCCAGCCAAGGCCTCCCACTTTGCCCCAGAGAAACTTTGGTGCTGAGAGACCAGCCCTCCCCCTAATTCACACTCGACTTGTGCCTGCCAGAGACAGCTCTGATGGGGGAAGCGCCCCCTTGCTGAGAGAAACCACCGCTTCAACCCAGGGTGCTGTGTTTGCCAAGCCCCAGGATGCAGGCATGTCTGGTTAAGGGCAGCCTGCCAAGAGGAATTTGGGGACCCGGGACATCATATTCGCTGGGACCCCACCCTCTCCCATGACTTTATTTACACAAACGTTACAGATGTTTGAGCTTTGGGCCCCAGTAAAGCAGTTCCTCTTTCCCTGCCTCTCATCAGCCCTGCTTAGGAGTGTCAGCTTCTCTGCTCTTCACAGCAAACATCATATGCAGGAACCACCCAGGCATGGCATGGTCCAAACCACTGTGTTCGTTAATGACAAGTGGAAGGCCCAGCTCCACACACCGCTGCAGCAGGGGTCTAGCCACACAACACAGGCAGCACCACTAAAGGACTCACAACAATTTAAAGGGGACACTACCCAATTCTTATATGCCACCCGGGGCATGCTGGGATGGGGTGGCTGGAGTTCTGGGAGACTGAAGGACTGTCAGGCAGTTCAAAGGCCTTTGGAAAGGGGGGGCAAACTTGTCAAATGATGCAGAAGTGTAGAGGTGAAGTTAGGCAGATTCAGCATGATTAGCTTTGCAGCTGTTAGACAATTAGATCCCTTTTAGGTGAGTTTATTGGCATGCGTGGAGGTGCTTTTACTGTTTTTAATATGCTGTCTCTGGGGTGCTCTGTACCTTCAGACTAACACAGACCTGCACAGGAAGTGCTGCATGGTGACTGATGTCTGTGGCAATCATTTTATCGGGCTCCGAAGAGGAAGCAAGCAGATCTGTGTAGGTAGAGCGTGAAGATGATAAGACGTTTTCCACCTTACTTCCCTATTCTATTGGCCCCTGCGCCTATGCTGTGGTGGTGGTGGGCTGGGGGGGGAGAGGTGAATGGGGGGAGCAGAGGGCAGGTGAATGACCGCATGTGCACATCTCACACTGGACGAGTTTACCCTGAGGTGTCACCAAGAGGCAGAGAAGTGTGCTGTTCAAAAAGGCTGTGGCTAACTGGGGAGCTATGCCATGCTGCTATTCGCCAGGATGATGCCCCCACAGCTGGTGCAGAAGTGGAGGGGCCAATTACCTACAAAAGGAGGCTGGACAACCCTCTGTCTTGGATGGTATTTAGGCCAAGTCTACGCTACAGAGTTAGGTCGACATAAGTTTTGTCGACGATCATGTCACTCTACTAACGGCAGGAAAGCGTGTCCACACAATGCTCCTTGTGTTGGCTGAGCGCATCCATAGTCATTGCTCTTGCAAAGGTTCCTACAGTGGGGGGAGAAACAAGATAGCTCTGCCAAGAAACCTTCGGCAGATGATTGCAGAATACCTACAGGAAGGTTTCCTAGAGATCACTATGGAAGATTCAAGAGACTTCCCCATGTACATTAATGAACTTTGCTGCTGTGGCCCCACTGTGTAGATGAACAGGCTCTGTTGTTAATTTCTGTCCCTTATCTCTCTTCTACCACATAACAAAGTACATGAGAGCTCAACCTCCTCTCACCATCCAGTATGAAAGCAAAATGAGCACTTACCGGAGATCCCGTCCTGCCTCCTGTGCACCAGAGCTGGAGTGCTGGGACTGGCTAGACCCCTCCAGAGTGAAAAGAGGCCCTGACTCGCTGCACCACCAGATGACCCTGCTTTGTGCTCCATAGTGTGCTCCAGTTCCACTTCCTTATCCACCCCTTCGTCACCAGGGTTGATTCCCCCGGCCGCTGCCTCCAGTCCCCCTGAAGTATCCATGGGGCTCATAGTGGTGGAGGGGGGTGTAACGAAGCGGGACTGTTCTTAATGTTTCCTCTGAATAGTGTGGGGATGCCTCAGTTTCCCCTAGGCAGTTCTTCAGTATCTAGGGGGTGGGATAAGGGTGTATGATCTTTGTAGAGCCCCAGAGGGCAGGTGTGTGCAGGGGTCTGGACAGAGAGAATGGCCAACATCCTGTTTCCTGGCAACTGATGGCCTGGCCCTTCCCCCCTGCGAGGTGAGAGCTAAAGGGTTGGAGAACAAAGGAATCAGGTGACCTCCTGGCCCAGGAAAGGAACAAAGCCCAGAGGAGGTGGGGCTGGAGGGAGTTTCAGTTTGGGGCTGGCTGGGGACGTGGAGTGAAGTGCAGACGTGATTGTCTGGCTCACTGCCCCCCAGAATGGACTCAGCTGGGTCCTGTTCTCTGTACCTACAAGCTCTGTTTTAGACCATGTTCCTGTCATCTAATAAATTTCTGTTTTACTGGCTGGCTGAGAGTCACGTCTGACTGCAGAGTTGGGGTGCAGGACCCTCTGGCTTCCCCAGGACCCCGCCTGGGTGAACTGGCTGTGGGAAGCGCACGGAGGGGCAGAGGATGCTGAATGCTCCGAGGTCAGACCCAGGAAGGTGGAAGCTGTGTGAGCTGTGTGTCCTGAAGGCAGGCTGCTCACAGGAAGGAGACTTCCCCAGAGTCCTGACTGGCTTTATGGGGAGCAGTTCCAGAGCATCGCCCGGGGACTCCGTGACAACTGGTGGCAGAGGTGGGATGTACTGAACCCCGTGGATGGCGCTTCCTGCAGTAAGTGACTGGGGAGCAGTAAAACGAAAGGGGATTGACGAGGACCAGGCGTGCTGAAGGCTCAGAGAGGAGTGGTTGTGGAGGGCGGTTGCGAGTGTGTGACCAGCGAGAAGGACCGTGCAGTAATGGGGTCCCCCTGGGGACTGCAATGAGCAGTCTCAGGGGCAGAGGAGCCTGCGGCTTGGCCCTGGAAGAGAGAAGGACTTTTGCAGTAACAGGCTTCCCCTAGGGATTGCAGCGAGCATTGCTCTAATTACGTCACAAAAAGCTCTATGCTGCTCGGGGAGGTGGTTTTATTGGCAGGAATAGCATTTCCAGGGGTACATTTCCAGTGCTAACTTTGTCTACAAAACTTTGTTGTGTAGACAAGGCCTTAGATGCAAGAAATCCTGCATCTTGGCAGGGGGTTAGGCTAGATGACCTTTGCCGTCCCTGCTAACCCTCTGGTTCTCTGATTTTATCTATATGGGCAGCCCCAAGAAATCTGCCTTGCAATGTGTGCACCAGAATAGTGCACTCTCTTTGCCTTAAGTTCTCCTTTCTTTCACCAGTAGGTCAGTACAAAGTACACTGCAAAATAAATAGACTTTTGCAGTAATTGTTCTGAACCCACAGGGTGGGAGTAAAAATAGCCACAGATATCTTAGAATCACTTTGCATTTGACATGTGTCTGTAGCCAAATTTGGGCAATTTACCCCGTAAACTGTAAAAGCAGCTAAACACTCAGACACTGACCACACTATGAGGCAGGGCACTTTTCCTTTTCCTTTTGCTTTCTGCACGTGCTGCTACAGTAAACATTCCTGCCAGATAATGCATTTGATTTTTTTCCCCCAGAGTGACACCATCTTGGGTGGAGGGGGCAGAGGGTGGCACGGCCATTGACCAGGAGGGAAGGTGGCATTAAACAGCAGGGGACGGGGTGGCACATTTGCAGATGGTTGTGGGATTTGATATTTCGGAGAAACAAACACTCTGGAGAGTGAAAAGAACAGGAGGACTTGTGGCACCTTAGAGACTAATAAATTTATTTGAGCATGAGCTTTCGTGAGCTACAGCTCACTTCATTGGATGAATGCATCCGATGAAGTGACAAAAGCTTATGCTCCTATAAATTTGTTAGTCTCTAAGGTGCCACAAGTCCTCCTTTTCTTTTTGCGAATACAGACTAACACGACTGCTACTCTGAAACTCTGGAGAGTAAATCCTCTGGTGAGGATGCCATTTTGAGCACTCTAGGGCCAGCTGGGCTGCGGGGGCGGGGAATCAGAGGGAGGTGATAAAAACTGAGCAGGTGAAGGGCAGCTCCCAGTTCACATCTACCCCACATGGGGGTGCCCTGATGGTGGTTTAATTTAGTGGGATTGTGATCTAGCCCCTAATACTGCCTGGCAGAGGTGTGTGCTGTCAGACTGAATCTCCACCTGGGCTCAGGGGACTGTCTCTGTCCTGCCTTGAACGCTGAAGACCTCCTGGCAGTCCAGAGCGATCTCCTGCCCGAGGTCAGTGGTTGCTGGCTGCTGGAGGCGCTGTCCAGAACACACCAGGCTCAGCGGTGGTCTTGCAGCCCAGCTCCCCACAACAGGCGTAGATATCGGGACCATTGCTAGAGGGTCTGGGGTTGTTGCTTGCTGGCGTTATCCCTTTGCTTTGCTGCAGGACTGGGCCGGGGCCCCATGTGCTCCCTCTCCTCCAGTAGGTTTGCGAGCCACTCAGAGACCGTGGTGTCCTGGGCTGCTGCATGGGACCGCCTGGAAGCATGTATGTGACTCCTGTGTGAACTCACCATGAGGTGGCGTGGCAAAGGAGTGTAGCTGGCTGCATGCCAGCAGGG
The DNA here is from genome assembly GCF_965140235.1 of Caretta caretta. NCBI lineage: Eukaryota > Metazoa > Chordata > Testudines > Cheloniidae > Caretta > Caretta caretta. The sequence goes on from NC_134223.1 coordinate 2,392,234, forward strand.
TCATAACTAGGGTGGGGTGAGTGGGGCAGCTGCCCAGGGCGCAGAGCTGCCAGGGGTGAAAAAAATGGGGTGGCCTGCAGGATTGGGCCCAGCGGTATCAGGTCCCCCCCGACCCCTGCAGGATCCGGCCCAGCAGTGTCCATCCAAAGCCCACAGTGCTCAGGCCCCCGCCGGATCCCGGGCCCAGTTTCCCGGCTGGAGTAGGCTCCCCAGTACTTGGACTCTGATGGGGCAGCAGGTGAGCAGGGCGCTGAGGGCTCCGTGGCTCCTACTGAGCATGCTCAGTAACATCTACTGAAGCTGCTACCCTCGCTGGGGATTAAAAAGGTTAAAGGGGGGCAAAGGAGCCAAATCCCCAGTGAGGGCAGCAACTTACCTCCCACATTGGCCTTATACGAACAAGCCCTGCAACTATAATTCTTCACCTTTAAGGGGGCATAATCACAATTTGCTTGGCAGGATTCAGCAGGAGAAATGACCAGGTAGAAGCCAAACCTAATATTGTACCGGGAAGCAAACAACAATCAAAACTTTTCTTCAAAAAATAAAATCACTGTACAAAAGGTAAAAACCAGAAATCTTACAACCTCCCCTCCCAAAATGGCTGTCGTCTCCCTCACATAAAGGGCAGAGAAAGGGCAGATTCTGCTTATACAGAGTCAGATGCTATTGTGGTAATTCAATAGCTGGATAATCCACCTCAGTGCCAAAGTCAGTCTTTGTTTACTCCTGGGGTTCCTTTTGTAATCCTTCTGCCCATCAGAGTTGGCAGCAACAAGGGCCGGGTTCAGTATCTAGGGGATCCATTCCTATAACACAATGCAAGATAAGCTCAAGCCTCCACCTGGGACAAATATATACCACCCCCGCCCCCGGACACCTCCAAGAGACAATACTTCCCCTCTTGCAAGCACAGAGTCTGAGTGTAGCAAAAGCCTTTTAATAGAGAAATAATGTGGCATTATGTTGGGGAAACACCACCAACAGGATTCATAACACGAACCATGAGCAAAAACCCACCCCAAGCAAACTGGGCCGTGTCCTTTCCCTTTGGTTCTTGAGTCCAGCAACCCAAAAGTCACCCAAAGTCCCAAAAGTCCAACAACCCAAAAGTCTCTGTCCTTGGTGAGTCCAGAGTTCAAAAGTTCATCTGCAGAGTTTTAACCCCCCAGCCTGTGTGGAAATGGGGTGCGGGAGTAAAGAGGCACCTTACCTGCTCCAACAGCCAACTGCCCTGCCTCTCAGTGGGTTTCTGCTACAGCCTTCACCACCAACTGCTCCTCTCCAGTAGCCATCCTGCAAGCTGCTCACCAATATACCTTCAGGCTCCTTGCTACTTAACACAGTACTCAGTGATTTCAGTTCATAGTATGGGAGCCACAGTGCTGGAGCACCATTAGGCCAAAGTGAAGTCAGCTCTGCAATCTGTAACTAGACTCCTAACAGAATCAAACTTAGCTCTGCTATTACACAGTGGAAAAAGGAGAAGGTGCAGTTAGCATTTAGGACTCTCAGATGGGACCCATCCCACAAAGTACAAATGCCTACCTCTAACCCCTTCACATAGGGTTGGAACCCATGTCCCTTGCTTAGCAAGTGCTACTTAGTTGATGGTGAGTCCCTCCATCATAACAAAAAGCCAAGTACAGTTCCATTGTCCTTGATTCACATAATCAGGATAATAACACTTTATTTTTCCTGCCCCAATAACAAAGAAACTGAGGATCCCACAGCAGCCAAAGTGACCATCTAGGCAGGGTGGGTGTGCCTATGCAAATGAGATCAGCTCCTGAAGTTCTTTTCCACAACCTGCCACAACTCACCACCAGATGAGTTCCAGGGCGAACGTTTTGGCAAATCCTGCACTTGTCTTTTCTGTGGGATTCCCCCAGACGCTTCAAACAGTTCTCGTGGGTGTCACTAATGGGCATTGGCCAGGTACATGATAAACATGGCTTAAAGCCTGGGGAACAGGGCGTGGCCTACTCCTCAGCAAAGTCCCAGTCGGGATTCTAACTGTAGTGACAAAGCTCTGTCCTTGCCTCCATGGGTCCCGCGTTTCCTGGTGGATTTTGCTAGCCTCAGAGGCTCACTGTGACCCTCCATGTAACCCTTCTCTCTCTAGAGACAAGGGTCACAGTCTACTGAGCCCTTTTCATCATAAGCCAGCAAGGGAGGTGAGGAGAAGTTATCCTTCCTTGCACAGTCTGTTGTCTCCCAGTCTCAGTAATCAGGGGGCAAAGGTCGGAGGGGAGGAGCCCGGGCCCACCCTCTACTCCAGGCTCCAGCCCAGGGATTCTAATAGTATCAGCTGACCTTTTAGAAACATGACATGTACAATTCCCTGGGCTACTTCCCCCACAGCAGCCCTCACTTCCTCAAGCTCCACTTTACCCTTACCTCAGGGCCTCCTTCCTTGTGCCTGATATGGTGTGTACTACTCAGCCTCTCCAACAGCGTAACTTCCTCCCACAGCTCCTGACATGCACACCCACCTGACTGGCTGGGAGGCCTTTAACTAGTTTCAGCCAGGCCCTGATTGGCTTCAGGTGTCCCAATCAACCTAGCATTCTCCCTGCCTTCTGGAAAGTTCTTAATTGGCCCCAGGTGTCTTAATTGACCTGGAGCAGCTGCCATTTCACTTATCCTGGTACCATGGATTTGGTTAGCCTGGAGCTAATATATCTATCTCCCACTACTTTTCCATAGCCATCTGGCCTTGCCCCGTCACACTACTAAAACTATTATCTAACTACAAAGGAGATAGAACAATGGGCTGAAGAAACTGCTAATGCTCCAACCAACCCTCACGGGTGGTAAGAAGGACCTGAGAGGGTGTAGGGTCGGCGGCGCCTGATATACAGACCCATGAGCGCAGCGCTCAAGGGGGCACCACAGCCGACCTTACTGATACTGCTAAGGCAAAAATCTCTGTCAACTGTGCACCGTGGGCGCACGTACACCTAGAATGGAATCGACATGAGCTACCACTCAAAGAACCACCAGTATCAATTTTTTTTTATAAACAGAAATGCAATTTTATGTCTCTCTGAATGTTTCATGCTATTCAGTCATTGCTGTATCCATATTTATGTTACAATTCTTTTCAGTCCATGTTTTTTTCAGTACCTATTGTGACAAAGTTCCTCCTCTACCTTCTCTACCATGTCTGGTGGGTCTTGTGCTTATTGGCGGATTTGCTTGCCTTGGAGTTTCATGGCAACCCTTAGTTTGGCCATTTTCGTGAACCCACAGTCCAGGTCAACTCCTCCTGTGTCTGACCAGGAGTTGGGAGGCTTGGGGGGAACCCGGGCCCGCCCTCTACTCCGCGTTCCAGCCCAGGGCCCTGTGGAATGCAGCTGTCTAGAGTGCCTCCTGGAATAGCTGTGAGTCAGCTACAACTCTCTGGGCTACTTCCCCATGGCCTCCTCCCAACACCGTCTTTATCCTCACCATAGGACCTTCCTCCTGGTGTCTGATAATGCTTGTACTCCTCAGTCCTCCAACAGTCCACATTCTCACTCTCAGCTTCTAGCGCCTCTTTGCTCCCAGCTCCTTACACGCATGCACAAACTGAAGTGAGCTCCTTTTTAAACCCAGGTGCCCTGATTAGCCTGCCTTAATTGATTCTAGCAGCTTCTTGATTGGCTGCAGGTGTTCTAATCAGCCTGTCTGTCTTAATTGTCTCCAGAAGGTTCCTGATTGTTCTGGAACCTTCTCTTTTCCCTTACCCAGGGAAATGGGACCTACTTAGCCTGGGGCTAATATATCTGCCTTCTATTACTCTCCTATAGCCATCTGGCCTGACCCTGTCACCCTGTCGTATCCCCCTCCCTCCCCCCCGCTCAACACTATGAGGTTGGGCAACTTGGGACGTCAGGCAGTGTACTCGTGACAAGCCATCTGCATTGACATGGTGGCTTCCAGCCCGGTGTTGTATGGTGAATTGGAAAGGTTGTAGGGACAGGAATCATCTGGTCACCCTTGCGTTCTTCTCTTTATTTTGCTGCATCCACTGGAGGGATGCATGGTCAGTCACAAGGGTAAACTGTCGTCTGAGAAGGTAATAACATAGTCTTTCCATGGCCCATTTCACAGCTAGGCACTCTCTTTCAACCACGGCATACTTCTGCTCTCTCAGGAGGAGTTTCCTGCTGCGGTAGAGGATTGGGTGTTCTTCATCTCCGACCACCTGCAATAGGACAGCTCCCAATCCTACTTCAGATGCATCTGTTTGTAAAATGAATTCTTTGTTGAAGTCTGGGGCTATAAGCATGGGGTTACTGCAGAGGGCTGTCCTTAGATCCATGAATGCTTTCTCTGCGGCATCTGTCTACTTCACCATGTCTGGACCCCAGGCTTTTATCAGGTCTGTCAGGGGACTCACTCTGGTAGCAAAATGGGGAATAAATCTTGGGTAGTACCCCACCACACCCAGGAATGCCCGGACTTGCTTTTTCCGATTCGTCCGGGGCCAATTTTCGATAGCCTCTAGTTTGTTTAGTTGGAGCTTGACCATGCCCCTTCCTACAATGTAGCCAAGGTATTTAGCCTCAGCTAGCCCTATAGCACACCTGGCAGGGTTGGCTGTGAGGTCTTAGTGTGTCCAGAACCGCTTCCACCTTTCCTAAGTGGGCTTCCCAGTCGGGGGTGTGAATAATCACATCATCCAGGTATGCCGCTGCATAACTGATATGGGGCCATAGGAGCTTGTCCATAAGACGCTGGAAGGTGGTAGGTGCCCCATGCAGTCCAAAAGGAAGAACAGTATATTGAAACAGACCCTCTGGTGTAGAGAATGCCATCTTTTCTTTTGCATCTTTGGCAAGGGGAATCTGCCAGTATCCCTTTGTTAGATCAAGGGTGGTCAAAAATCGGGCATTGCCCAGGCGGTCAACTAACTCATCGATACGGGGTATGAGGTATGCATAGAATTTGGATATCTCATTCAGACGGCTAAAGTCATTACAAAACCTAGTGGTGCCATCGAGTTTGGGCACCCACACAATCGGGCTTGACCACTGACTGTGGGACTCTTCGATGACTCCCAGCTCCAACATCCTTTTTACCTCTGCCTTGATCTCCTCCCTTTTTGCTGCTGGGACCTGCTAGGGCCTTAAAGTTACCTTTGCCCCAGGGTCTGTGATAATGTTGTGTTATGCTTCGGTGGTCTGGCCTGGTTTGGTTGAAAACACATCCTGGTACCGGTTGATCATCTCAGTTACCTCCTTCTTCTGGTTTGGTGTCAGATCAGTGGATATCCTGATCTGCTCCTGCATATTATTTCCCTGGATCTTGGGCCACTACACATGCCTCTCATTGGTGCCAAGGCTTTAAGAGGTTAATGTGATAAATTTGTTCTTGTTTCTGGCGTCCTGGCTGCTGCACCTTGTAGGTTACTTCCCCCACGGGTTCAACCACCTCATAGGGCCCCTGCCATTGAGCCAAAAGCTTGCTTTCTGCCGTGGGTACCAACACCATCACCCGATCCCCTGGTTGGAACTGTCAGACTTTTGCCTGGCGATTGTAATGGGTTCGCTGGGCCTCCTGCACCTTTTCCAAATGTTCCCGTACCATAGGGGTGACCCGGACTATCTGTTCTCACATCTGCAACACATGGTCAATTATATTTCTCCCCTCATTGGGTTCCTCTTCCCATATTTCTTTTGCAATATCTAGTATGCCACGGGGGTGGCATCCGTATAGTAATTCAAAGGGGGAAAACCCAGTTGAGGCCTGAGGTACCTCCTGGATTGCAAACATAAGGTAGGGTAGTAGGGTGTCCTAATCCTTCCTGTCTCGACTTACCACTTTCCTTATCATTGTCTTCAGGGTTCGGTTAAACCTTTCTACCAGCCCATCGGTCTGCGGATGATAGACTGAAGTTCTCAGGATATGTATATATAGCAGCGTACGGAGGTTCTTCATTAGCTTTGACATAAATGGGGTAGCTTGGTCTGTTAATATCTCCTTTGGTAGCCCCACTCGGGCAAAGATCCCCACCAACTCTTTAGCTATCATTTTAGAGGCCGTGTTCCATAGGGGGACGGCTTCTGGGTAGCGAGCAGCATAATCCAGAATGACAAGTATATATTGGTGGCCCCGGGCTGTCTTCTCCAGGGGTCCCACTAGATCCATGGCTATTCGTTCAAAGGGGACCTGAACGATGGGAAGAGGTACTAAAGACGCCCTCAAGTGGGGATCGGGACTGTGCAGCTGACACTCTGGGCAGGATGCACAGTACCTCCGCACTTCTTCATGTACACCGGGCCAGAAGAATCGTTGCAGGACCCGTGCCAGGGTCTTCTCTACCCCCAAATGCCCCCCAAAAAGATGACTATGGGCCAGACTTAATACAGCATTCTGGTGTTTTTGAGGTACTAGGATCTGCTGTACCTTCAGCCCCTGTACTGGTCCAACCCAGTATAAGAGATTCTTCTTCATTATAAAGTAGGGTCCTGGTTCCTGGGTTTTCCCTTCCATGGGGACCTCATCAATTTCGGTCACCTCCTTCCTAATGTTGTCGTACCTTGGGTCTTCAGTCTGGTCCCGTCCAAAATTTCCTCTCGCGGGGCTAATCTGCCCGAGATCTAGGGGGCCAGTCTCTGTTGTCTCTACTGGTTCAGAGGCGTTAGGGTGTGGGTCAGACTCGGGTGCTTCTCCCTCCTGGGTGGCCTCCTTTTCAGCTTCTCAGGTCCGCCTACCTACGAGAGCAACCCTCTGGCTTTGGGCCAGTTATTCGGGTTCCCAAGGCCTTAGCTGCCCTTCTTTCCCTTTTCTTCTTTCTATGCTGTCTGGGAGTGGAGAACAAATCTGGGGATATTTCAGAGAAGGTTGGGGGCTGACAGTCTACTGTGGATGCCTCACTACTTTCAGGGCTTCCCCCTTTCTCCAATTCCCCTACTGGGAATAAGACTCCAAACCCTGGGAAGTCCCTCCCTATGAGCACCGGATATGGGAGTTTAGGGACTACACCTGCTGCTACCTCAGTAGTGTTCCCCTGAATTTTGATTTTTACTGGGATGGTTGGGTAATAACCAACTGTCCCATGGATGCATGTTATCCCCGTATGCTTAGCCCACAGCAGCTAACTACGCTTCACGAGCTTCCCCAAGACAAGCGTGATAGCACTCCCCGAATCAACCAGTGCTGTGGTCTCTACCTGATTTAGCTTCACTGGTCTAGTGTACATATGTGGGGTTAGTGAGATCCCCACAAGGTGGATTAGGGAGCATGGGTCTGTCCAGTTACCCAGCTTACACTGCATAGACTCCTCGGCATTGGGACACTGTGCAGCTGTGTGTCCCCACTCCTCGCAGGCATAACATCTGTATGGAGCCCTAGGCATTCCCCGGTCTCTTGGTTTGGGCAGTCTAACATCATGATCCTCTTCCCTTCTTTGTGGCTTCTGGTGGGCCTTCAGCCCCCCTCTTTTTCCACCTGGGCTCTCCTGGTGGCCCAGTCACCCGAGCTCTAGGGCTTGGTGCTGCTAGTTTAACCCAGGGTGCTTCTTTCTTAACGGGTCGGGTCAGCTCCCTCACCGTCCTTCGCCTGTCTACCAGCACGACAACCTCGTCGTAGGGGAAGGGTTCGTTCTGGCTTACCCAGGCGTGAAGGTCTGGCTGTAGTCCTCTCATGTACCAGTCAGTGACCAGAACCTCTAGTATCTCCTCTGGACTCTGGGACTCAGTTCGTAACCACTTTTGTGCGAGACGGATGAGGTCATATAATTGGGACCGCAGGGTTTTGTTTTTCTGGTACCTCCACTCATGATATCGCTGGGCCCGGGCGGTCGTTATCCCAGATCTGGCCAGGATCTCTGCTTTCAGCTGTGCGTAGTCTGCTGCAGCCTCTTCATGAAAATCATAGTAGGCCTTCTGGGCCTCCCCACACAGGAATGGAGTGAGGATGCCAGACCACTGTTCTCGGGGCCAAACCTCCCATAGGGCTGTCCTCTCAAAGGCCAGGAGGTATGCCTCTACATCATCCTCCCGCATCATTTTCTGCAGTCACTTGCTGGCCCGCATGATCTGCATCCCCTCTTGGCCACGGTTCAGCTCTGTAAGGGCCTTTACCTGGTTTACCAGTTCCCGCAACATAGCCCGGTCTTGAGCAGCCTGGTCCATCAGCAGGCGATTAGTCTCTTGCTGCAGCCGCACGGCCTCTGTTGGGCGGCTGCCTGGACACGAGTAGCCTCCTGCTGGACAGCCGTGGCTTGTATCAGTGCCCGCACTCCCTCCTCCATCGTGGTGAAAAAAATAAAAATAGACCCTCTTCCCTTTTCTTTTTTCCCCAAACACCCTCCTTCTTCCGCCGTGCTGTGCACACCAGATCCCACTCCTGACACTAGTTGTGACAAAGTTCCTCCTCTACCTTGGTGGGTCTTGCGCTTATTGGCAGATTTGCTCTCCTTGGAGCTTCATGGCAGCCCAAAGTTTGGCCGTTTTCATGAACCCACAGTCCAGGTCAACTCCTCCTGTGTCTGACCAGGAGTTGGGAGGTTTGGGGGGAACCCGGGCCCGCCCTCTACTCCGCGTTCCAGCCCAGGGCCCTGTGGAATGCAGCTGTCTAGAGTGCCTCCTGGAACAGCTGTGTGACAGCTACAACTCCCTGGGCTACTTCCCCATGGCCTCCTCCCAACACCTTCTTTATCCTCACCATAGGAACTTCCTCCTGGTGTCTGATAATGCTTGTACTCCTCAGTCCTCCAACAGTCCGCGTTCCCACTCTCGGCTCCTAGTGCCTCTTGCTCCCTGCTCCTCACACGCATGCACAAACTGAAGTGAGCTCCTTTTTTTAAACCCAGGTGCCCTGATTAGCCTGCCCTAACTGAGTCTAGCAGCTTTTTGATTGGCTGCAGGTGTTCTAATCAGCTTGTCTGTCTTAATTGTCTCCAGAAGATTTCTGATTGTTCTGGAACCTTCTCTTTTCCCTTACCCAGAGAAATGGGACCTACTTAGCCTGGGGCTAATATATCTGCCTTCTATTACTCTCCTGTCACACTATCAATGAGTTTACTTAAAGATTGTATAGGAGGATACTATAGGGATGTTAAAGGATTGTGTGAAAATTAATGTGGCACCTACAAGAATCATACGGTAGCTTTGATTGTCTATGTACTAGGATAGCTCAGTGGTTTGAGCATTGGCCTGCTAAACCCAGGGTTGTGAGTCAATCCTTGAGGGGGTCACTTAGGGATCTGGGGCAAAAATTAGGGATTGGTACTGCTTTGAGCAGGGGGTTGGACTAGATGTCCTCCTGAGGTCCCTCCCAATCCTGATATTCTATGAAATAAATGCATTCTCATTATTCTATAATATCCTAACTCAGATCATCTAAAAAACCTGGTAGGGGGTGCAAATATGCTTGCTTGCCCAGGGCACTAAAATGCCTAGTTATAGCTCTGCGTGCCAGCAGGTAAACTGGGAGGGGTACATCCAATCAAGCTGACCCCAGGGACAGTTGTGAGGATACAGCAAACAGAGAGGCCAACCCAGATATGCAGCAATGTGATCTGGGATAGCAGTGGAAGGACCACAAATAGTGGAATAGTTCATTCAAAATGGCCTGATCACTCTGGTTACAGTCTGTATGGTAACACCCATTGTTTCATGTTCTTTGTGTATATAAAATCTCCTCACTGTATTTTCCACTGCATGCATCCGATGAAGTGAGCTGTAGCTCACGAAAGCTTATGATCAGATAAATTGGTTAGTCTCTAAGGTGCCACGAGTCCTCCTGGTCTTTTTGTGGATACAGACTAACACGGCCACTACTCTGAAACCTGTCATTATGCAAAGCACTGAATTTAGCCATATGGAGTGGAAATCTATCAACTTCATGAAAAAACTTGTACAGATACAGACAGACATCATCTTCCTTTCCAAATGCAAACAGATGGACATCATAACAAAAGGAATGAAGGTAAAAAATCCATTATGATCTACATACCACACAGACTATGCTGACAGATTGTGCCACACACTCTCAAAGAAACTGCAGAACCACCTGATCAACATCCTCTACAGCAAACAGGGAAAGATTAAGAGTGAGCTCTCAAAACTGGATACTCTCATAAAAAACCAACCTTCCACACAAACTTCCTCATGGCTGGACTTTACTAAAACTAGACAAGCCATTTACAACACACACTTTGCTTCTCTACAAAAGAAAAAGGACATTAAACTATCTAAACTACTACATGCCACAAGGGGCCACAACAGTGGTTCCCTTAACCCACCCACCAATATTGTTAACCTATCCAACTATACTCTTAGCAGAAGAATCTGTCCTGTCTTGGGGCCTCTCCTTCTGCCCCTCCACCCCCACGAACATGATACAGTTCTGTGGTGACTTAGAATCCTATTTTCGACATCTCCGACTCAAGGAATATTTCCAACACACCTCTGAACAACATACTAATCCACAGAGACCTTCCTACCAAGACTACAAAAACAAGGATTCTGGGTGGACTTCTCCTGAAGGTCGAAACAACAGACTGGACTTCTACATAGAGTGCTTCCGCTGATGTGCACGGGCTGAAATTGTGGAAAAGCAGCATCACTTGCCCCATAACCTCAGCCGTGCAGAACACAATGGCATCCACAGCCTCAGAAACAACTCTGACATCATAATCAAAAAGGCTGATAAAGGAGGTGCCGTCGTCATCATGAATAGGTCGGAATATGAACAAGAGGCTGCTCGGCAGCTCTCCAACACCACTTTCTACAAGCCATTACCCTCTGATCCCACTGAGGGTTACCAGAAGAAACTACACCATCTGCTCAAGAAACAACCTGAAAAAGCACAAGATCAAATCCGCACAGACACACCCCTGGAACCCTGACCTGGGGTATTCTATCTATTACCCAAGATCCATAAACCTGGAAATCCTGGACGCCCCATCATCTCAGGCATTGGCACCCTGACAGCAGGATTGTCTGGCTATGTGGACTCCCTCCTCAGGCCCTATGCTACCAGCACTCCCAGCTATCTTCGAGACACCACTGACTTCCTGAGGAAACTACAATCCATCGGTGATCTTCCTGAAAACACCATCCTGGCTACTATGGATGTAGAAGCCCTCTACACCAACATTCCACGCAAAGATGGACTACAAGCCGTCAAGAACACTATCCCCGATAATGTCACGGCTAACCTGCTGGCTGAATTTTGTGACTTTGTCCTTACCCATAACTATTTTACATTTGGGGACAATGTATACCTTCAGATCAGCGGCATTGCTATGGGTACCCGCATGGCCCCACAGTATGCCAACATTTTTATGGCTGACTTAGAACAACACGTCCTCAGCTCTCGTCCCCTAACGCCCCTACTCTACTTGTGCTACACTGATGACATCTTCATCATCTGGACCCATGGAAAAGAAGCCCTTGAGGAATTCCACCATGATTTCAACAATTTCCATCCCACCATCAACCTCAGCCTAAACCAATCCACACAAGAAATCCACTTCCTGGACAGTACGGTGCTAATAAGCGATGGTCACATAAACACCAACCTATACCGGAAGCCTACTGACCGCTATTCCTACCTACATGCCTCCAGCTTTCATCCAGACCACACCGCACGACTGTCTACAGCCAAGCACTACAATACAACCGCATTTGCTCCAACCCCTCAGACAGAGACAAACACCTGCAAGATCTCTATCAAGCATTCTTACAACTACAATACCCACCTGCTGAAGTGAAGAAACAGATTGACAGAGCCAGAAGAGTACCCAGAAGTTACCTACTACAGGACAGGCCCAACAAAGAAAATAACAGAAAGCCACTAGCCACCACCTTCAGCCCCCAACTAAAACCTCTCCAACGCAACATCAAGGATCTACAACCTATCCTGAAGGACGACCCATCATTCTCACAGATCTTGGGAGACAGGCTGGTCCTTGCTTTCAGACAGCCCCCCAACCTGAAGCAAATACTCACCAGCAACCACACCCCACACCACAAAACCACTAACCCAGGAACCTATCCTTGCAACAAAACCCGTTGCCAACTGTGTCCACATATCTATTCAGGGGACACCATCATAGGGCCTAATCACATCAGCCACACTACCAGAGGCTCGTTCACCTGCACATCTACCAATGTGATATATGCCATCATGCCCCTCTGCCATGTACATTGGCCACCATCATAGGGCCTAATCACATCAGCCACACTACCAGAGGCTCGTTCACCTGCACATCTACCAATGTGATATATGCCATCATGCCCCTCTGCCATGTACATTGGTCAAACTGGACAGTCTCTACGTAAAAGAATAAATGGACATAAATCAGATGTCAAGAATTATAACATTCAAAAACCAGTCGGAGAACACTTCAATCTCTTTGGTCACTCGATTACAGACCTAAAAGCGGCAATTCTTCAACAAAAAAACTTCAAAAACAGATTCCAAAGAGAGACTGCTGAATTGGAATTAATTTGCAAACTGGATACAATTAACTTTGGCTTGAATAAAGACTGGGAGTGGATGTGTCGTTACACAAAGTAAAACTATTTCCCCATGTTTATTTCCCCCCCTCCTGCACTGTTCCTCACACATTCTTGTCAACTGCTGGAAATGGCCCACCTTCATTATCACTACAAAAGGTCCCCCTCACCCACCCACTCTCCTGCTGGTAATAGCTCACCTTACCTGATCACTCTCATTACAGTGTGTATGGTAACACGCATTGTTTCATGTTCTCTGTGTATATAAATCTCCCCACTGTATTTTCCACTACATGCATCAGATGAAGTGAGCTGTAGCTCAGGAAAGCTTATGCTGAAATAAATTTGTTAGTCTCTAAGGTGCCACAAGTACTCCTTTTCTTTCTGCTTCCAGAGCGGACTGAATCAATGTGGAATGAGCTAAAATAAAATGTAATAAAAAAAAACCTTTCCCATGCAGACAAGCCCTCAGAAAGTTCTGGGTTCAATTTTAAGAGCAGCAAACAACATTCTTGCAAGGGTCTGTCTATACTGAAGAACTGGTATGGTCTTACTTTGGGTTAGTTAATCCACAGTCAGCTAGTAGGAAGCTACGTCAGCTTGGCTTTCCACTCGGGTTAGCAGCTGGAGTTGACCCGTAGACTCCCCGACAGGCTGCCAGCCTGTTTTAAAAGCCTGCTTGCAGTGTTGTCACTGCTGTTTGAACCCAGGTAGCTAACCTGAGTTAAGAACGCACCTTTATTTCCCCTTGGCAGCGAAGACATAGCCTGAGACTGGTCTCTGCTACAAGCCGCCAAGACATTAAACGCCGACCTGGGCCGTACAACGAACACAATGGCACTCTCTAGGCTGTGCTTACCGCGCGACCAGGGCAGGCGGTACCGTCCCGAGTGGTGTGACAGGCCTCGCCCTCCTATCAGACTGCCCCACTGGCATCAGGTTGGCAGCCCAGGGCGACGCTTGATGGGCACTGCGGCCTTGTCAGCTGCCAGGCTCTGCACTGCAGAAGTGCAGCCTGTGGCAGCGACAAGTCCCAGAAGCGACGCTTGCTTTGCTGGGATGGCCTGGTGGAGCAAGCTGCAGCTCTCAGCCCAGTCAGGGGGCTGCCCTGTCAACACGTGGCTGTGCGTGCTCATCGCAAAGGATTCACCCAACTGCCTCCCAGCGAAGGACTCAGGGATCGCGACCCATTTTGCTTAACGAAGGGCAGGATAAGGGATGACCTGAGTCCAGGCGGTACATGGGACCAGAAATCTGATAGCAAAGGGCTCTTCTTTCTAGCTGACAAAGATCTAACAAGGTGAAGCCAGACAAACCCAGACTGGAAACAAGACACAACTCACTCGGGGACATGGTGGGTTCTCCATCGCTGGGAGTTTTCAGATCATAAGGGGATGGTCTGCAAACAGATGTGCTCCAGTGCACATGCAGCCACTGGCCTTGAAGCAGGACATGATGGATTTCCTGTGATCTCCCCTGAGGAGGGGATGGGGCGGCATGAGGAAGTGGCCAGCCGGAAGAAGGGATGTCCAACTCCTGGCCTGACAGCTGCACAGCCCAAAGGGGAAGCACATGGGGAAAGGTCAGTTTCACCAGAAACACAAATTCATCTCTGATGTCCTTGGCGGAGCAGCTGGGGTACTCTGCACTTAGGCCTTCTTAGCTTGTGATACGAAGGGAGGCTTTCCTGGGGACAGGCCCAGGGAGAGGACAGCACTATGGCAACCTGCCCGGAACGTGGAGGGAGGAGCAGGAGTGCAGAGCTTCATTTGTAATAAAAAGGATGCTGGGGCTCAAGCAATTTTTTTTACATTCATAACTGACGCAGCAAGCCCACAGGTGCCAGGGCCCAAGCACAAATTAAGCCCTGCATGGGTTGCAGGGGAGAAGGATTTGGAGGGGGCACCAGGAATGCTGGCTCTGTGACTCATAGAAGATTAGGGTTGGAAGAGACCTCAGGAGGTCATCTAGTCCAACCCCTGCTCAAAGCAGGACCAACCCCAACTAAATCATCCCAGCCAGGGCTTTGTCAAGCTGGGCCTTAAAAACCTCTAAGGAAGGAGATTCCACCACCTCCCTAGGTAACGCATTCCAGTGCTTCACCACCCTCCTAGTGAAAAAGTTTTTCCTAATATCCAGCCTAAACCTCCCCCACTGCAACTTGAGACCATTACTCCTTGTCCTGTCATCAGCTACCACTGAGAACAGCCTAGCTCCATCCTCTTTGGAACCCCCCTTCAGGTAGTTGAAGGCTGCTATCAAATCCCCCCTCACTCTTCTCTTCTGCAGATTAAATAAACCCATTTCCCTCAGACCTCACCTCATAAGTCATGTGCCCCAACCCCCTGATCATTTCAGTTGCCCTCCGCTGGACTCTGTCCAATTTGTCCACATCCTTTCTGCAGTGGGGGGCCCAAAACTGGATGCAATACTCCAGATGAGGCCTCACCAGTGCCGAATAGAGGGGAATAATTACTTCCCTCAATCTGCTGGCAATGTTCCTACTAATGCAGCCCAATATGTCCTTAGCTTTCTTGGCAACAAGGGCACACTGCTGACTCATATCCAGCTTCTCGTCCACTGTCACCCCTAGGTCCTTTTCCGCAGAACTGCTGCCTAGCCATTCGGTCCCTAGTCTGTAGCTGTGCATTGGGTTCTTCTGTCCTAAGTGCAGGACCCTGCACTTATCCTTATTGAACCTCATCAGATTTCTTTTGGCCCAAACCTCCAATTTGTCTAGGTCCCTCTGTATCCTATCCCTGCCCTCCAGCGTATCTACCACTCCTCCCAGTTTAGTATCATCCATCCTTGTTGAACCTCATCAGATTTCTTTTGGCCCAATCCTCTAATTTGTCTAGGTCACCCTGAATTCTATCCCTACCCTCCAGCGTATCTACCTCTCCCCCCAGCTTAGTGTCATCCGCGAACTTGCTGAGGGTGCAATCCATCCCATCATCCAGATCATTAATAAAGATGTTGAACAAAACTGGCCCCAGGACCAACCTCTGGTGCACTCCGCTTGATTCGGCTGCCAACTAGACATCAAGCTGTTGATCACTACCCATTGAGCCCGCTGATCTAGCCAGCTTTATATCCACCTTATAGTCCATTCATCCAATCCATACTTCTTTAACTTGCTGGCAAGAATACTGTGGGAGAATATATCAAAAACTTTGCTAAAGTCAAGGTATATCACATCCACCATTTCCCCCATATCCACAGAGCCAGTTATCTCATCATAGAAGGCGATCAGGTTGGTCAGGCCTGACTTGCCCTTGGTGAATCCATGTTAACTGTTCCTGATCACCTGCCTCTCCTCCAAGTGCTTCAAAATGGATTCCTTGAGGACCTGCTCCATGATTTTTCCAAGGACTGATGTGAGGCTGACCAGTCTGTAGTTCCCCGGATTCTCCTACTTCCCCTTTTTAAAGATGGGCACTACATTAGCCTTTTTCCAATCGTCCTGGACCTCTCCCAATTGCCATGAGTTTTCAAAGATAATGGCCAATGGCTCTGCAGTCACATGAGCCAACTCCCTCAGCACCCTCGGATGCATTAGATCCGGAACCATGGACTTGTGCATGTCCAGTTTTTTTAAATAGTCCTTAACCTGTTCTTTCACCACTGAGGGCTGCTCACCTCCTCCCCACACTGTGCTGCCCAGTGCAGCAGTCTGGGAGCTGACCTTGTCTGTGAAGACCGAGGCAAAGAAGGCATTGAGTACTTCGGCTTTTTCCACATCCTCTGTCACTAGGTTGCCTCCCCCATTCAGTAAGGGTCCCACATGTTCCCTGACCACCTTCTCGTTGCTAACTTACCTGTAGAAACCCTTCCTGTTCCCCTTCACATCCCTTGCTAGCTGCAACTCCAATTGTGCTTTGGCCTTCCTGATTACACCCCTGCATGCTCGAGCAATATTCTTATACTCCTCCCCAGTCATCTGTCCAAGTTTCCACATCTTGTAAGCTTCCTTTTTGTGTTTAAGCTCACTGAAGATTTCTCTGTTAAGCCAAGCTTTTCACCTGCCATATTTGCTATTCTTTCTGCACATCAGGATGGCTTCTTTAAAATACAGCCAGCTCTCCTGGACTCCTTTCCCCCTCAGATTAGCCTCCCAGGGGATCCTGCTCATCAGTTCCCTGAGGGAGTCTAAGTCTGCTTTTTTGAAGTCCAGGGTCCATATTCCGCTGCTCTCCTTTCTTCCTTTTGGTAGGATCCTGAACTCGACCATCTCATGGTCACTGCTGCCCAGGTTGCCACCCACTTCTACTTCCCCTACCAATTCTTCCCTGTTTGTGAACGGCAGGTCAAGAGGAGCAATGCCCATAGTTGGTTTCTTCAGCACTTGCACCAGGAAGTTGTCCCCAACACGCTTCAGAAACTTTCTGGATTGTCTGTGCACTGCTGTATTGCTCTCCCAGCAGATATCAGGGTGATTGAAATCCCCCATGAGAACCAGGGCCTGCGATCTGGAAACTTCCGTGAGTTGCCAGAAGAAAGCCTCGTCCACCTCATCCCCCTGGTCTGGTGGTCTCTAGCAGACTCCCACCACGACATCACCCTTGTTGCTCATGCCTCTTAGTTTAACCCAAAGACTCTCAACAGGCTTTTCTCCAGTTCCATACTGGAGCTCTGAGCAGTTCTACTGCTCCCTTACATACAGTGCAACTCCTTCCCCTTAAACAGGTCTCTTAATAAAGCACCTGTTTAGTTTTACACACGTGGGGTCCTCTCCTGTTCTAATCTAACCGGTGGCACATGACTCTCCCATGGACGTACACTGTGTGGCCTCCCCCAGGTCTTCCCAGCTCTATAGTCTACACAGGTTTTGAGGTTTGTTGACTTGGGGGCCGGTGTGTTGCAGGAGAAAGGGCTGGGGTGAAAGTGGGCCAGGATGGGCCATTGCGGCATCTGGGGAAAAGTGGCCGCCAGCACCAGCCCGTAGCAGACGACATTAAAGTGCTGCGGCAGCAAAGGACCCTGCTTAAAGTGCTGCCAGGGCAGCCCTTGAATGTCGTCGCCCCTTGCCACCCCCGGGCCGCCAACGGACAGCTGCTCTGGGGCCGGCGATTGAAAAGGGCCCGGGGCTCCAGCCGCCACTGCCATGGTAGTGGCAGCAGCGGCCAGAACCCTGGGCCCTTTAAATCGCCAGTGGAGCCCCAAGCGGCGTGGGCCAGGCAGCGTGGATGGGCTGGCTGGGCGACGCAGCCCCGCCCCTTCTGCCCGAAGCCCCGCCCCTTCAGAGCCGGCCCCACTTACCGGTAAGTGTTGAGTGTTACTTTCACCCCTGGAAAGAGCTTTCGAATTAACCCCCAAGTTGACCCATTTCCTATGACATATTATCAAAAATTTCCACCAACTGGAGGACTTGGAGGTGGGAGTGGGGGGGGGAAGGGGGTCAGTGAGCCCTCCCCTCCCCCTGCCACTCCACAGAGGGTGATACCATGGAAATCCTGATTCTGTAGATGGTCACGAATCAAATGACGCTGCCCTGACCTTTCTATCACTAGCTTGTCCAATAGCATAAGACTTCCCACTTTGTGCCCCTAGCCTGCATGCAGGGGCTGCTGCATAAATGAAGAAGCTGGGACCTGGGGTCATGCAGGAGTTGGGGCTGCTGGGACGTGGAGCGCGACTGAGGCTTTGAGGTAATTCCTGTTCTGCTAACGGTTCACCAAATCCAGGCAACAGATTCCTAAACAGGGCCGTGTGTTGGGAGCCAGGACACCCACGCTGAACCTGGGCAGGCCAGAGGGCCCACGCGATAGTTCAGGGACACTGTTCTGAGCGCGTCATTGTGTTCAGCAGGAGTCTCTTGCAGGGACATGAACTCAAGGCTGCGTTCACCTTGCACTTTTGCTAGGAGCCCAGAGCCATCCCTTGCTTTTCACTGCCCACAGCAACATGAATCATAGAATCCTAGAATATCAGGGTTGGAAGGGACCTCAGGAGGTCAGAGGAGAGGAAACGATTCTGGTCCCCCTCCCCAGTGACTCAACGTGCACAATCAGGTCTCGTGTTGTCTCTGCTGGAGCTCAAGCCAGTGATACCCAGAGGAGGGCTGGCTGCCAGACGGTGCCAGACAGGTGTCTTAGGACGGGTGCCCCAGACAGCTTCTTTGGCACCTGGCAGTGGGCAGGCCCCTCAGCTTTGGAGGCATTTCCTTGCCACATGCTAGCAGTCTCAGCGTCCGGGGGAATGTGTGACGTGCACGGCGCACACCCAGGGGGTCAGGCTGCACAGCTTGTACCCATGGCAGAGGGGAGCAGGGAGGGAGATTTACCACTGTGGTTTTCTTGCTGAACCCCCCCAGAGCAGCAACAGGAGGTCACTGTGACACCTTAGAGGGGCCCCAGGGGTTCTGTGTAAGCCTCAGCCCCAGCCTCGTGCCTGGCTCCATGCAGGCAGCAGCAGCTATAGGACTGGACATTCAGCAGGTTTGAAGGTGGCCCTGGCCCCAGGATCTGTCTCCAATGCAGCGCCAGGCCAGGGTGAGCAGAACTCGCGTTAGCAGACCGGGGGTTTGTTAACCTAGGGCTGGAGCATCTACACTGATTTGTAACCCCATATCCCAGACTTCCTAGTTCCAGCCCGAAAGGTGGCATCTCTAGCCCTTTGTTCATGGTGCAGTGTGGGAAAACGTTCCTAGCCATCAACACGTTTTCACTCGAAAGTAAACAAAGGGCTCTACCCATCAGAGGAGCGATGTTCTGAAGCTACCTCCCTAGGGGAGCAGTGGAGGCAAAAGACCTAGCTGGCCTCATGACGTCTCTGAGACGTCACGGAGGATCATCCGGCCCTCTGACTCCTCCCCCTGCCGCTCATCCATGTGGGAACTAATGACCCTGCGAGGCCTGACCCTCAGCAGATCAGAAGTGACTACAGGGCTCCGGGAGTAAGGGTGAGGGAGTTGGGAGCACGGGTGGTTTTCTCTTCAGTCTTTCAGTCAAAGGTAGGGGCCCAGGCAGAGACAGATGCTTCCTGGAGGTGAATGCCTGGCTGCGAGGATGGTGTCACCAGGAGGGCTTCGGCTTCCTTGGCAATGGGATGCTGTTCCAGGAAGAAGGATGCTAAACAGAGATGGGGTCCACCTATCGATGAAGGGGAAGAGCATATTTGGATACAGACTGGCTAACCTAGTGAGGAGGGCTTTAAACTAGGTTTGAAGGGGTCAGATGACCAAAGCCCACAGGTAAGTCAAAAACATGGAGACCTGGGAGAAGGGTCAGAATCTGGGGGGAGCATGGGCTGTTATAGCAAAAATAAGGGAGAGACAAGACAGAACTGAGGATGGGGGGAAATCAAATCAGTATCTTAGAGATCTGTATACTAATGCGAGAAGTATGTGGAATAAACAGGAAGAACTCGAAATGCTAGTAAATAAACACAACTATGACATAGTTGGTATCACGGAGACTTGGTGGGATAATACGCATGACTGGAATATTGGTAGAGAAGGGTACAACTTGCTCAGGAAGGACAGGCAGGGGAAAAAGGGAGGAAGTGTTGCCTTATATATTGAAAATGTACACACTTGGACTGAGCTTGAGATAGAAATAAGAGACAGACTTGCTGAAAGTCTCAGGGTCAGGATAAAAGGGGTTAAAAAAAAAGGGGGTGATGTCCTGGTCGGGGTCTACTACAGACCAGCTAAGCAGGAACAAGAAGTGGATGAGACTTTTTTCAAACAACTAACAAAATCATCCAAAGCGCAGGACTTGGTGGTGATGGGGGACTTCGACTCCCCAGACATCTGTTGGGAAAATAACCCAGCAGGGCACAGATTGTCCAACAAGTTCTTGGAATGTATCAGAGACAATTTTCTATTTCAGAAGGTGGAGAAAGCTACTGGGGGGAGGCTGGTTCATGATTCTAAGGAAGGGTAGGAGGGAGAACAGCACATTAAAGACAATGGGTTTCAAGAGGCAGACTTTAGCAAACTCAGGGAGTTGGTAGGTAAAATCCCATGGGAAGCAAGTCTAAGGGGAAAAACAATGGAAGACAGTTGGCAGTTTTTCAAAGAGACATTATTAAGGGTACAAGAGCAAACTATCCCTCTGTGTATGAAATTTAGGAAGTATGGCAAGAGACCACCCAAACTTAACCAGGAGATCTTCAATGATCTAAAACTCAAAAAAGAGTCCTACAAAAGGTGGAAATTCGGTCAAATTCCAAAGGATGAATATAAACAAACAACACAAGTATGTAGGGACAAAATTAGAAAGGTCAAGACACAAAATGAGATCAAACTAGCTAGGGACATAAAAGGGTAACAAGAAAACATTCTACAAATACATTAGAAGCAAGAGGAAGACCAAGGACATAGAATCATAGAATATCAGGGTTGGAAGGGACCCCAGAAGGTCATCTAGTCCAATCCCCTGCTCAAAGCAGGACCAACCCCAACTAAATCATGCCAGACAGGGCTTTGTTAAGCCCGACCTTAAAAATCTCTAAGGAAGGAGATTCCACCACCTCCCTAGGTAATCCATTCCAGTGCTTCACCACCCTCCTAGTGAAAAAGTTTTTCCTAATATCCGACCTAAACCTCCCCCACTGCAACTTGAGACCATTACTCCTTGTTCTGTCATCAGCTACCATTGAGAACAGTCTAGATCCATCCTCTTTGGAACCCTCTTTCAGGCAGTTGAAAGCAGCTGTCAAATCCCCCCTCATTCTTCTCTTCCGCAGACTAAACAATCCCAGTTCCCTCAGCCTCTCCTCATAAGTCATGTGCTCCAGCCCCGTAATCATAAGTGCCCTGCACTTAGGATGGAACAATCCCATGCACCGCTACAGACTAGGAACCGAATGGCTAGGCAGCAGTTCTGCAGAAAAGGACCTAGGGGTTACAGTGGACGAGAAGCTGGATATGAGTCAACAGTGTGCCCTTGTTGCCAAGAAGGCCAATGGCATTTTGGGATGTATAAGTAGAGCATTGCCAGCAGATCAAGGGACGTGATCATTCCCCTCTATTCGACATTGGTGAGGCCTCATGTGGAGTACTGTGTCCAGTTTTGGGCCCCACACTACAACTCCCCAGACATCTGTTGGGAAAATAACCCAGCATGGCACAGATTATCCAACAAGCTCTTGGAATGCATCAGAGACAATTTTTTATTTCAGAAGGGGGAGAAAGCTACTGGGGTGGGGGAGGCTGTTCTAGATCTGATTTTGACAAATAGGGAGGAACTGGCTGAGTGTTTGAAGTGAGCTGTAGCTCACGAAAGCTTATGCTCAAATAAATTGGTTAGTCTCTAAGGTGCCACAAGTCCTCCTTTTCTTTTTGCGAATACAGACTAACACGGCTGTTACTCTGAAACCTGAAAGAGGAAGGCAGCTTGGGGGAAAGTGATCATGAAATGGTAGTGTTCATGATTCTAAGGAAGGATAGGAGGGAGAACAGCACACTAAAGACAATGGGTTTCAAGAGGCAGACTTTAGCAAACTCAGGGAGTTGGTAGGTAAGATCCCATGGGAAGCAAGTCTAAGGGGAAAAACAATTGAAGACAGTTGGCAGTTTTTCAAAGAGACATTATTAAGAGCACAAGAGCAAACTAGCCCACTGTGTAGGAAAGATTGGAAGTATGGCAAGAGAACACCCTGGCTTAACCATGTTTAAGAAGGATGAATTCAAACTGGAACAGGTACAGAGAAGGGCTACTAGGATGATCCGAGGAGTGGAAAACTTGTCTTATGAAAGGAGACTCAAGGAGCTTTGCTTGCTTAGCCTAACTAAAAGAAGGTTGAGGGGAGATATGATTGCTCTCTATAAATATATCAGAGGGATAAATACTGGAGAGGGAGAGGAATTATTTAAGCTCAGTACCAATGTGGACACAAGAACAAATGGATATAAACTGGCCACCAGGAACTTTAGACTTGAAATTAGACGAAGGTTTCTAACCATCAGAGGAGTGAAGTTTTGGAATAGCCTTCCAAGGGAAGCAGTGGGGGCAAAAGATCTATCTGGCTTTAAGATTAAACTCGCTAAGTTTATGGAGGAGATGGTATGATGGGATAACATGATTTTGGTAATTAATTGATCTTTAAATATTCATGGTAAATAGGCCTAATGGCCTGTGATGGGATGTTAGATGGGGTGGGATCTGAGTTATCCAGGAAAGAATTTTCTGTAGTATCTGGCTGGTGAATCTTGCCCATATGCTCAGGGTTTAGCTGATCACCATATTTGGGGTTGGGAAGGCATTTTCTTCCAGGGAAGACTGGAAGAGGCCCTGGAGGTTTTTTGCCTTCCTCTGTAGCATGGAGCACAGGTCACTTGCTGGAGGATTCTCTGCTCCTTGAAGACTTTAAACCACAATTTGAGGACTTCAATAGCTCAGACATAGGTGAGGTTTCTCGCAGGAGTGGGTGGGTGAGTTTCTCTGGCCTGCGTTGTGCAGGAGGTCAGACTAGATGATCATAATGGTCCCTTCTGACCTTAGTATCTATGAATCTAAAACACAAAAAAGAGTTCTACAAAAAGTGGAAACTCAAGTCAAATTACAAAGAATGAATATAAAGAAATAACACAAGTATGTAGGGACAAAATTAGAAAGGCCAAGGCACAAAATGAGATCAAACTAGCTAGGGACATAAAAGGTAACAAGAAAACATTCTACAAATACATTAGAAGCAAGAGGAAGACCAAGAACAGAGTAGGCCCATTACTCAGTGAGGAGGGAAAGACAATAACAGAAAATGTGGAAATGGCAGAGGTGCTTAATGACTTCTTTGTTTCAGTTTTCACCAAGAAGGTTGGTGGCAATTGGACATCTAACATAGTGAATGCCAGTGAAAATGAGGTAGGATCAGAATCTAAAATAGGGGAAGAACAAGTCAAAAATTACTTAGACAAGTTAGATGTCTTGAAATCACCAGGGCCTGATGAAATGCATCCTAGAATACTCAAGAAGCTGACTGAGGAGATATCTGAGCCATTAGCAATTATCTTTGAAAAGTCATAGAAGACGGCAGACATTCCAGAAGACTGGAAAAGGACAAATCTAGTGCCCATCTATAAAAAGGGAAATAAGGACAACCTGGGGAATTACAGACCAGTCAGCTTAACTTCTGTACCCTGAAAAATAATGGAACAAATAATTAAGAAATCAATTTGCAAACACCCAGAAAATAATAAGATGATAAGTAACGGTCAGCTTTCTTTGACAGGGTAACAAGCTTTGTGGATGCGGGGGAAGCGGTAGATGTGGTATATTTTGACTTTAGTAAGGCTTTTGATACTGTCTCGCATGACCTTCTCATAAACAAACTAGGGAAATACAACCTAGATGGAGCTACTATAAGGTGAGTGCATAACTGGTTGGGAAATTGTTCCCAGAGAGTAGTTACCAGTGGTTCACAATCATGCTGGAAAGGCATAACGAGTGGGGTCCCGGAGGGATCAGTTCTGGGTCCGGTTCTGTTCAATATCTTCATCAGTGATTTAGATAATGGCATAGAGAGTACACTTACTTATAAACTTTGTGGACGATACCAAGCTGTGCTTTGTATCATGTGCTTTGGAGGATAGGATTAAAATTCAAAATGATCTGGACAAACTGGAGAAACGGTCTGAAGTAAATAGGATGAAATTCAATAAGGACAAATGAAAAGTACTCCACTTCGGAAGGAACAATCGCACACATACAAAATAGGAAATGACTGCCTAGGAGGGAGTACTGCGGAATGGTCATAGTGGATCTCAAAGTAAATATAAGTCAACAGGGTAACACTGTTGCAAAAAAAGTAAACATCATTCTGGGATGTATTAGCAGGAATGTTGTAAGCAAGACACGAAAAGTAATTATTCCGCTCTACTCCGTGCTGATTAGGCCTCAACTGGAGTATTGTGTTCAATTCAGTTCAGGAAAGATGTGGACAAATTGGAGAAAGTCCAGAGAAGAGCAACAAAAATGATTAAAGGTCTAGCAAACATGACCTATGAGGGAAGATTGAAAAAATTGGGTTTGTTTAGTCTGGAGAAGAGAAGACAGAGGGGGTACATGATAACAGTTTTCAAGTACATAAAAGGTTGTTACAAGGAGGAGGGAGAAAATTTGTTCTTCTTAACCTCTGAGGATAGGACAAGAAGCAATGGGCTTAAATTGCAGGAAGGGCAGTTTAGGTTGGACATTAGAAAAAACTTCTTAATTGTTGGAGTGGTGAAGCACTGGAATAAATTGCCTAGGTTGTGGAATCTCCATCACTGGAGATTTTTAAGAGCAGGTTGGACAAACACCTGTCAGGGATGGTCTAGATAATACTTAGTCCTGCCTTGAGTGCAGGGGACTGGATTAGATGACCCCTCAAGGTCCCTTCCAGTTCTATGAGTCTATGACTGAGCTTGATAACTTTGTGGAGGGGATGGAGGGTCTTGCCCACAAGTTCATGGGCTAACTGATGGTCATATTTGGGATCGGGAAGGAATTTCCTCCAGGTCAGATTGGCAGAGACCCTGGGGTTTTTTTCCACTTTCTTTTGCAGCGTGGGGCACAGGTCACCTGTAGATTTAAACTAGTGTAAATGGTGGATTCTCTGTAACTTGGAGTCTTTAAACCATGATTTGAGGATGTCAGTAACTCAGCCAGAGGCTAGGGGTCTGTTACAGGAGTGGGTGAGTGAGGTTCTGTGGCCTGCGATGTGCAGGAGGTCAGACTAGATGATCATGATGGTACCCTCTGGACTTAACATCTATCAAACAAACTTGACTGTCCAGAGGACAAAGAAAGTTGTCCTGTGGGATTGTGGGATCCTTTTCACACTCAAGAACATGAATCCAGTAGGGCTGCACGTACACTGCAAAACAACACGGCTTGAACCCTGGGTCCCAGCTTGACTCAGGCTCAGACCCTCCACCCCCATTGGGTCCAAGCCCTGGGTTAGTGTGATTTGTGTGTAGACAGAAGGGAGGGTTAGCCTGAGTTTGAACCCCAGGCTTCCACTGCAGTGTAGACAGTCCCATCGTGCCATTGCAGCACTGTTGTTTCCATGCACAGTCTTTAGGTGTCAGCAGAGGCTCAAAATGCCAGAGGCAGCCCCAGGCTTAGCCTGTAACAGGGTGGAGGGAGGGGAAGTTTACTGGGCCAGTAGTCATGGGGATGAGCTCAGCTGCCCCTGCCAAGGATGCATGCCATCCCCTGCCCCACTGAAATCCAATGGGCTTTCCCAGGGGCAGCCCATTAACCCTTCGTGTTCGTTGATCCCCAGGCTAACTGCAAAGTGGGCTACACTCACCCCAGCCATCCCCCCCAAAGAGCCCCTCCCCCTTGTGCTGGTACCTGGGGATCATGGCCCCACCCAGCCGATTTAACCCTTTCCCCATTGCTCAGCACCCTGGTTATTGACGTGCTCTCCTCTAGGTTGTCAGATGGAGGTTCCCCAGAGCACCCCATTATTGCAGGCAGTGGGCCTGCCACCTACCCACTCCAGATACGATACCCTGGCACTGGCAGCAGGTGAGAGCAGAACCCCATGGAGACATGTGGGACCACACTCAGCCTAGGGCCCTAGGCCATGAAATCAGAGGAGGGGAAGAGGTGTATCATCCAGGCTAACCCCAGGCAGGGCAGGAGCCTTGCCTGCAGCCCAGGTTCCGGTGACTTGCCCTACTTTAGTTGAGAGGGCCAGGCCACCTGTGAGCTGGCTCCACCCCCCCAAAGGGCCGCCCCTCTTGTGGTCCAGGCGATCTCACTGGTGGGGGGCTTCCCTTTCCCCTAGTTACTGGCAGGGCTACACTGCGGCTACCCCTCTCCCTGAGGTGCTCTCGCTCTCCTCTAGCGGTAGAAGGTTCTCTCATGACCACCTCCAGCAGATGGGCTAACTCCTCCGCTGCTCACCTCTGAACCCCCTCGGTTGTCCCCCACCCTCCTGCACCAGCCACGGCCAGGGACGCTCCCCAGCCCCTCCGCGCACTAGCTCTCCATCCTGTAGTCAGCGTGCTGTAGGCTGACTGTGAGTTGCATCAGACCCATTTCTAAAGCACCCGTCACGAGTGGCCCAGCTCATATTTCTACCCTCTCCCACGCCTGCTGTGTCTTCCCTGGGCTGTTTGCAAAGCCTCCCAGGGCATGATCAGCACACAAGGTTAACCCACCACTTACCCCCAGGAGTGGAAACCTCAAGCAGCAGGAGCCAGCATTGAACCCTTCAGCGTCGTGCCCCCCACGCCCTGCAACACCATTCATAGCCAAGGAACGTCCAGCGGGAGATTGAACCTGCTCCTAAACTCCAGCTGAGTGGGGGGCTAAACTGCCAGACTCTATTCTAATGAGGTGCTACCTCTCGCCCCCTTCACTGCCCCACCAGCACTCCTGCTTTGACCCTTGCAAGCAAAGGGGCTGGGGGAGGATACTGAGCCAGGGTCGGGGGGCTTTGGACTTGTTGGCTACCTGAAGCAGGGCCTGAGCCACAGCATGAATGGTGCAACTGGCACCTTGCAAGAGTGGATTCTGCATCTGCTCCCACCGAAGCTGATGGGAGCATCCAGCGTATGCGGCCTCAGCAGAGGGCTGCAGACAGGAGACATTGGCCATCTCTGCCTCGGCAACTCCAGGTGGCAGGAGCATGCTCAGCTCCTGGGCACTTCATGCTGGAGCATGGCAGGGCACAGAGCACACTCCCTGCTGCCCCCCCAGCAGCCAGAATCCACAGTGCTGCCATTACCAAGGGCGAGTGAGTGCCATACCGAGGGAGCTAGACTCTAAGCTAGGGTGGGAGAGACCTGGGATCAAGGCCCCTGCCAAGGGAAGACTCTTAGGCCCAGATCTTCAGAGGTGAGATCTTCCATTGAGCTCAACATGAGTTAGGTGGCCACGTACCTTTGGGGATCTGTGCCTCAGTTTCCCCCACAGGGATAACAGCCCTGCCCTACATGAAACTAAATCCACTGAAGACTGGGAGGGGCTCAGCTACCAGGCACTGGGCTGTGACTATGGGGGAGAGCGAAGGATATGAACAGACCTGGGGGCAGTTGTTGGACTGTTTTGCCAAGAAACTGGCATTTTTCAGAAACCATGTTTGTGAAACCAGTTGGTTTCCCAAGTTTTCCAGGATGCTTTGGGGGGAGGCTGCTCCTGTTTGGGGCCCATCCAAGAGGTGTGGTGTTTTTTCCATTTGTTGGTTTCTAACTCTCTGCCCCCTTCCCTGGCCCAGCTGGTTGGTCAATTGGGGCACAGGTCAGCCAACTTTCTGGCTTGGAAGTTTCAGTTTTGAAAAATATTTTCAAAAGTGAAAAGAAGAATTCCAGCCCCTGGGCCCTGCTCAGCATCAACCCAACAGAGCAGCTGCTCTCACCCTGCCCCTTCCTCATGGATTTCATGAGCTCCAGCCACCCCAAGGGGATGACACTGGCTCCTCTCCCCCTTTCATTCAACTCCCTCTCCATCCCACCATTTCCAGCTCTTATCACTGGGGAGACTGGGTAAACCGGAGCTAACGCAGTACTGCGAGAGCCTTCAGTGTCGAACCATAGCCCAGATGGGGGTCTCCACTCAGGGCAGGGCAGGGCAGGGCTGAAAGGTTTCACCTTGCCGAGCCCCCGCTCCTGCTACTAACCAGCCGAAGAGCGGCTGGCGCTCAGCATGCATCTAGGCCCAGAAAAGCCCCCGAGCGGAGGTTTGTGGGGGTTTTTTTGTAATGTTTATTAAAAACAACAGGAGAAAAAAAAAAGGGGGGGTTAAAAAGACCTTCCCAGCCCAGCCTCCCTCAGTCTAGAGCCAGGAGTGGCTCCCTAGTTGCTGGGGGACACTTGCAGCCAGCAGCTCTGCAATAGGGAGGGGAGGATAGAGCTACATCTCTCCCCCTCTTAAGAGAGGAATGATTCTCAGTGGGGCTTGGAGCCCCCCACCCCGCTGCATGCGGGCAGCCTTGGCAGTATTATGGCAGCCTGAGGACAGGTGCCAAGGGAAGCCCTAGGGAGGCCTGTGCAGATGCCCCCCAAGCCAGCATGGGGGACTGCTCTGTTGGCATGAGCCAGCTACTCTGGCCCCGGTAGCCTGGAGGGACAGCCCCACCTGCCCCCTCCACAGCACAGGGACGGATGCTCTTAGGGCACTGGGGCCAGCGGTGCCCATGCCCAGGGAACACAGCAGGCCCTGCTGCAATGCATCCCCCTGCCAAGGGGCACTAGGCATTCTTGCCCCCCCACACAGCCAGCCAGGAGCCTGCTCCCCACTGTGCTGTCCCAGGAGCAGGGCCCCCACCGCCCAGGAGCCCTCCCCCGTGGGACACGCCGGCTTCTGAGTTAACAGTCTGAGCCACAGGACGTGCTGCCACCCCCAGCAGCCTTGGCCGCAGGCTGGGAGCACAAATGGGGGCCCAGGAACTGGCAGCCTGCCCGGGGGCGCAGGGGGGGAGGGGGGCCATGCCTGGCACCACAACCACACACAACTTTAAGGCAACCGTCCTGTTTGGCATTGAGAGGAGGGGTTGGGTCCAGCACATGTCCCTCAGCCTCTCCAGGGGGTGGCGAGTCTGCAGTTCTGGGGGGTGACCGGGGGTGCCAGAGGGGCTAGAGAGGGGAGTGGGGCTCCTGTAGATCACACATCTAGGTGGGTAGAGGGGAATCAGCCCAGCCCTGACTACTGCCAGCCAGCACCTGGCCATGGGGGCCACTGCCCCTTGAACAGCCCCATCCTGCCCTGCTGCCAGGATCCCCTCTCCCCTGTACACCGCGGGGCAGTCTGGGACAGCAGTAGGGGAAGCTAATGCTACAGAATACGTATAGCCCCGCAAGCCATAGCCTCCCGCCCCCAGCAAGGAGGTGGGACGACAGGGATATCCAGGCATCAGACCCCAGCTGTGGGATTCAGGGGCCCTTTGTGCTCCAGGCAGCAGGGAGCTCATGGGCCCAGTGCTGTCCCCCCAGCTCCTAGCGACAGCTACAGCCTGTTCCCAAAGGGCTTCCGTGGGCAGGTGCCTCTGCCCTGCGTGGGAGCGGCTAGGTGGGCTGCCCGTGCCATGCATGCGGGCGCCTCTAGGAGTCCTTGAGCATGCTGATGCGGGCGTAGATCTTCAGCGCTGGGCCCAGCTTGATGTTCATGGCGCTCATGAGGTGATCCTCCTTCAGTAGCAGCAGGGCCTGCCCGTCGATCTCCTGGGCGCGGAACTCCTCCGCGATCTCCTGGCACCCTGCAGGGAGCCAGTGAGGCCATCAGAGTGGGTGCCAGCCCAGCCTTCCACCCCCTCCTCCCCCCCCGGCCAGCTCTGCCCTCTCCGGGGAGCCATCACCACCTCCCCACGCCAAGCAGATCCATGCTAGCTCAGTGCTGGATGGGAGCCTGAGCCAGTGCGGGGCAGCAGGACTGGCAGGGGGTGTGTCCCCTTGCAGGCAGCCCCAGTTGTGCTGAAACCGTCTTGGCAGAAAAACAGAACGAACCTGATCACGTTACCCAGGCACCGCGGCCCCACCTAGCTCAGGGGAGCCCTCGCTGGGGTCCCCGGCAGCTGTAACTGCCCACAGTGGTTTTGTTCCTGTCCCAGTCTCTTGCTGCGAGCTGTTAAGTAGCTCCTGTGTCCCACCCCCCAAGTGGCTGCAGTGCTCCTGAGGCAGGAGCAGGGAGTACACCGCAACCCGA
Source organism: Caretta caretta (assembly GCF_965140235.1). Taxonomy (NCBI): domain Eukaryota; kingdom Metazoa; phylum Chordata; order Testudines; family Cheloniidae; genus Caretta; species Caretta caretta. The sequence goes on from NC_134223.1 coordinate 2,422,274, forward strand.
CGCCCCCCACTGGAAGGGCAGTCAGCACAGGGCTCTGGGGTGCCTCTTTTGTGGTGGAGGGAGGTTGGGAAGACTCCCCCCTCCCAGGGAGGCCCAGACAAACCCTCTGCCTGGGTCCCGCAGGACAGGTCAGGGCATCTCACAGTGAGCAGGGAAGTGACAGGTGGGGCCGACGGATGATGACAGCAGAGGCCAGGGGGTGCAGGAATGCCCCTGGGGGAACCCCTGCAGGATAGACTGACACCTCAGACAGAGGGGGGGCAGTGGCCTGTCTGAGGCCCCAGCACTGGAGGCAGGCACTCAGGGTCAGCACAGGTGAGAGGGACGGTGGGGTGATTGCTGAGGGCCCTCCTAGCCTGGCCAGCTGCTCTCAGATTTGGGGACAGAGTGGTTTGCTCTAGCTGAAACCTGCTGCCAAGCTCATTAGCTTCTCCCTGGAAGTCAAAGCCTGGTTCCCCATGCTCCTTCCATGCTAACTCCAGCCCACCTCGCTGGATAGCACAGAACAGCTACTGGACTCCACCCCAGAGCTAGCTGCATGTCAGCAGTGGGCAAAGCAACACCCCAGACATGTAGGCCTCAAAGATCCCGCAGGCCCTGGCTGGCCCAGGGCCCATGTGGCAGGGAGGGGAGCAAGGCTGGGAGGGTCCCTCACCTGGCAAGGAGCGAATGAATTCATAGACATCCTCCACATTCCACTTGGTGGGCTCGCTGGGCAGGAAGTGGTGCCCAATGCCCACAAGGTCCCGCATGTGCATGTCGGGCAGCTCCAGGTCACGCTCGCCCTGCCGCCGGCGTGAGGTGGATGAGCTGGCCGAGAGGGGCGAGAGTGGCTCCTCGTAGCTCGAGTTATCGGAGCAGCGGCTGGAATCCTCCTGGCTGCGGTTGAGCTGGAGCGAGGCTGTGACGGAGAGCGGCACCGAGCCCGTGGAGAGGGACACTGGCGTCTGCAGGGGCAGTGGAGAGGTCAGCCTGTGGGGGGGCCAGCCCCCCACCGCCCCATGCAACATCCATCTCCCCAGTCTCTTCTGCTCTGCAGACGATTGGGAGCCAGGACACCTGGGTCCTATTGCTCCCTCTGGGGAACTAGGGCAGGACTCCTGGGTTCTACTGCTGGTGCTGGAGGGAGTGCAGTCTAGTGGTTAGAGGGCAGGGGATGGAGCCCAAAGTCCTGCATTCTAGTCTCAGCTTTGATTGTCTGTCCGGAGGTTCTTAGGTTCTGTTCCCCCCCACACCCTCTCAGCACACTGCTGGCCCTCCCTCCCGACTGGGCAATGGGGCTAACTGATGGTTACGATCAACCTTTTACCCCCAATCGGGGAGATTGCAGGTTATGTATTCCTTATGCCATCCAATCCTAGCCCGAATTTCGCGCCCCTTGATAATCTGTACCTTATCCCCTGATAACCAGAAACTTCTACGCTTAAACTCTGTGCCTTTTTTTAAATTTTATTTTAACATCTTAATAAAATTGTAGCCCCATGTGCCTGAGACCCTCCAGCCACCTGCCCTACAGCAGAGACTGCCCCCCTCAGGCGAGCAGGGGGCGCCTGCAGAGGCGCAGCGATTTGCCAAGGGCCAATGGGTAGCCCAGGTCCTTGACTTCCAGGCTCATGCACTAGCTGCCTCCCGGGGATCCTGGGGGAGGGAAGGGGGTTGGGTTCAGCACCCTGGGGGGAAGGCTGCAGCTCACCTGTTTCTTGGTGTCCTTGCTGAGGGCGGGCAGGGCCCCCTTGCAGGTGCGACGGCGCCCGTGTGCGGCCGCCCCCGGTTTCTGGAGCTTGCTGCGGTCAGGGTGGAAGAGACCCACCCGCTTCGTGCACCCCACGTTGTACCTGGCAGGGGAGCCAGGAGCAGGTCTCGGTTCAGCGGCCTCACAACCCTGCCCTGCCCCCCACAGTGGCCGGACGAGGGCAGATGGCGCCTAGGGGGGCCCTGCACCAGGCAGATGCACCAGCCACAGCATGGCCCTGCCAGCGTCCCGGCCCCCAGAGCCAGCATGTTGGTGGGGGGGAGATCCCCTAGCCCCCGCATGAGGCGGAGGGATGGAGTGGGACCCGGGGGCTTTGCCCCGCGGTGGGCATGGCATGCACGAAGGGGTAGGGCAACGCTAGGCTGCCTTGCCCAGCGGCAGAGCCGGGAGTGCTGCTTGGTAGCGGGGTCAGGCGCCGCGGGGGGGGGCTGGGGTTGGGGCTGGGGGGGGGTTGGGGAGTTGGTTGTCAGGCACTGCTCAGCAGTGGTTACCTCTTGGCACAGGCCATGGAGCAGAAGCGTTTGGACCTCTTGAACTTGTAGGCGAAGTCAACGCGGCCGCAGAGCTCACACTTCAGCTTCGGGGGGTTCCCTTCCTCTTTGGATTCTGGGGACACAGGGACCAACAGACACACCTGGCTCTTAGTAACGGCTTGCACACGCCTGGCATGCAGTGGGGTCTCAGCCACTGCCTGGACAGAGCAACCCTGCCCCCCCCCCCAGCACAACCACCATCTGCAGTCCCCTGGGCCACAGGCCAGCACCAATCCTCCACACACAGGCCACCCACCATAGGCAAGGCCACTTCCCCACTCCCCCTGGCCACACAGCCCCCCCAGCAGGCCACTCCTGGCAGGCGCCTCGGTTGCTCTAGGTGAGGGGGTGACTGTCCCTGACTGTCCCCTCCCACTCAAAGGCCAGACGAGGAGATCCAGGCACCCTGCAGACACTCTGGCTTTCAAATTGCTGGGCTCTCCCATGCCAGACAGGCAGGCTGGCCTAACTCTGGGCGCCATGGGATCCTGCTTTTGGTGGGTGGGCAAATGAGTGTTATTCCTGGAGCCACGGGCCCGAGGCAGCAGCACATGTGGGTCTGCCCTACACAGGGATCCTGAGATGTTCTTGCATCTTAACCCAGCAGCCCTGAGGAGACTGGAGAACATCGGGGTATTGGGGGCATCTCAGCCTTTGTGTGTCTCGCCACCACCACTTTACCCACATTAGCAAACGGTTGCTGCACAATCGGCTTGAAGGACTCAGCCCCCTTTGCGCCCTGGCCCCCACTGCCAGACACCAGGCTGCCCCCGAACCTGGAAACCAGGCCAGGGTCCCAGGAAAGGCCCCAGGGGATAGGCCCTGGCCCCAGCCCATAAGCCTACAAGCTGAAGGTTGACAGCACAGCTACCTCTCAGCTCCCAGCTTATCTGCCCTCCCCGCTTCTGCACTTCCTTTGTGGGTGAGAAAAAGGTGCTGAGGGTGGAGAACGAAGTGTTTTGCAGCCTTCATGGGCCCTCGCAGCCCCTGGGAGGGGAGTCAGGATCATCATCCCCTCCCCCAAATCTTATGGATGGGGAAACTGAAGCACAAAAGGGGAAAGTGACCTAGGAGGGTAGTGGCAGAGGCAGAAATAGAACCCTGGTCCCAGCTCTAACCATTAGCCTGTGCTCCCACCACCCTATTCCCTGCTGTCTCCTCCTCCCCCTCTTCCCAGTGGGAATAGTGTCAAGGGCTGCTCTGCCTGTGCTAGGGTGAAATGGCCATCCCATAGCGCCCCCTTTGATGGGGCAGTGGGGAGGTTTGACCCTCAGCACCCACTGGGTTCTGAAGGGATCAGGCAGCCCCCGACCTCAGCTCTTAACGAATGTGACAGCTGCTCCCTCCCCTGACTAGTGGCGTGGGAGGATCAGTGGCAGGTGGCACAGTTCTCTAGCGCCTCTGCTGGCCGGGGCCTACCTTGCAGATAGGGCTCCTCCATTTCAGAGTCAGTGGTGGTTGTATTGTCCTGCTGTGGGAGTTTCTCGGCCAAAAGGCCCTGGGCATACTTCTTCTTGAGATTCCCCACGAGCAGTGAAGAGCGCCCCACCTGGAGAGCCGGAGACACAGGGCAAGACAGATTAGAGGGCTGTTCTGCCTGCAACCTTGGGCTGGCTCTCGGCAGGCCTCCAAAAACTCTGTGGCGGGCGGAAAGGAGGGGGCTGCTACCTGCCCCTCTGGGGAGTTCGGCCTAGAACTCAGCTCCAAAACCACAGACCTTTGCTGTGGGAGTTGGAGGAGAGCTCCCCCAGCTGGCAGCAGTGGTAGCAGGTCTGGGATGCAACCACTGAAGGGCAACAGCAGTGACCCACCAAGTCAGGCTGTTCTGCTGGGCCAGCTAGGTGGGCAGGGGGATGCAGAGCAAAGCAAGGCTTCTGCTCAGGCCCAAGCATGCTGCCTCTGCCATGCTCCCTGCCGCACCAGCTGGCTCCAAGCTGAGCTCCTGGCCTGCATGGAGCCGAGTTACGCAGGGACATGCCCTTGTTCACACTGGCACAGCAGAAGCCCACTCGGGTTTGGAGGTGGAGCTGAACTTTGCATATCCAGGCAAACTGGCATTAGAGGGTGCCAGGTCCAGAGGCTGAAACATATTTGCCCAGCCCCACACACTGGAGAAAGCTGCCCCTCTCCTGTGCCTCTAAGGTGCATTTCTCCCTCACACAGAGTGCAGCGATCTTTGCCTCATCCCTGCCTCCCCCCTTCAGCACCCAGCTCACGTGCTCAGTGCAGCCTCCCTCAGTCACGCAGTGTACACACGCAGGCCCCAATCCTGCATTAACCACCTGCTGCGAGCAGTCCCATCACAGTTATGCAGGATCGGAGCCTGAGTCGAAGGGCCGCATGAACACACAAGCATTAGTGAAATCCACCCTGGGCAGAAGGCCTCGGCACCACCGATATCCCACAGGTTTAGGAGGGGCGCGTATCTCATGCAGGGCCTCTGTGCGGGGGTGAATTTCATCTGCTGCAATTTGCAGAGTCTCACAGCTCAGTCACCTCTCTGCTTATTCTCCCCAGGGAGGGCTGGCTCCTGCCCTGCCAGCTCACCCGGCAAGATGGTCGAAGGAGGTTTTGGTTTTGTTCTGAGGAAAACTGATCTTTTTCCCTCTCGCTCTAAAGCGGCTCAACCATTTTCGCTCCAAGTGGAATATTCCCTTTCGGACAGAGACCAGGCTGAGAGGAGACTGAGCAAGTTCAGAGTGGCTGGAACGGACCCCTTTACGCACAGCAGCTGCTGCTGCTCCGTCCTCAGGAGCGCTTTACGCCATGCGCTGCTGGGCCTGTCGCTCCCTGTACCGACCCAAGTGCTTCGGCAAAGTGGGTGGAGGAGTCATATAAATAAGATTTCTACCCTCAGGCTGAAGCTCTGACTAGGCTCCAGGCCCCCCACCCCCAGTTCCTGAGCACTTCTTAGCTCTGCTAGGAAGCCAGACAGGTTAACAATAACTATTTATAAGGACCTTTAAATAAATATTGTAACAATAAAACTGATATCGATGCCCAGAAGTGTCCCCTGCCCCTTTCAAAGACAGTAACTGCCATTCCGCACTTTCACCTACAGCGCGTGGTGAATCCAAGGGTTTCAAAGCGCATTTGAAAACAGCGACAAGTTTGAATCATAACCCTTTGCTTAGTGCTTTTCACCCCCGCCTCTCACAGCGCTTCCCAAAGTCTCATTATCCCCATGGCTCACATGGGGAAACAGAGGGAGAGCTGTTAAGGCCCCCATTTTCCAAAAGCGGCCTTGGATTTGGGGGGGCCTCAGGTGCTCCAGTGGACACACCTAAGGCCTGATTTCCTGAAGCACTGAGCACCCTCCGTGGGCGTGCACCATCCCAGACAAGGCCCAAAGTGTCTAAAACTGGGCACACAAATTCAGAGGCCCCTTCTGAAAGGAGCCTTACCCAGGATCACCCGTCAGTGGTCGAGCGAGGCCTGGAACTCAGGAGTCCTGACCCCCAGTCCTGTGCTCTAACCATTAGACCACCTGGCCCAGAATAGCACCCCACGGTGGGGGCAGCGTCTGCTTCTCTCACAGCAGAGGTGAGCGCCCCCCTCCGGCTGAGCTGTGGCATGGCAGTGACTGGAGGCCTATGCTCAGCTGGCTCCTGCTATCGTCAGGGAAACAGGGCGGGAGTGGGACCTGGGCGTGCGCCAAAGCGAGAACACAAAAAGAGAACAGGGTAAAGGGGGGAAAAGAAGAAGGTGCGTACCGGGAACGGCTCTGCCCCCTCCTGGATCACAAACCCTTCGATAACATGCGTCAGGACTTGTGGTTTCACAATGGCCTGTGGTGGTTTATTCTCACCATTCTGGGGGGCAGTACCAGCAACAGTAGAGGCAGAGTTCCCGTTCCCTGAGGTCATGCCGGGGCTGCTGGGGTCGTTCTGCGCGTGAACACGGTCCTGTCCCGGCTCTGCAGGGGGAGACGAGATTGAGCTGCGGGGGTGGGGCTTGCAGAGAGACACGAATGCACCCGCCCCGGTGAGACACGCAGCGAGGGGTGCACACTGCCTCACAGCAGGACGCAGCCAGCTCGAGCAGTCACAGCACACACGGAGGGCGACAAGCAGGTGCACGCGCAGATAGGAGTGGCCTCCCCTCCCCCTGCTCTCCCCAGGTGGGGTGGGCATGGGGCAAGGCGGCTGATCTCAGCCTGTGCGGGATCTGCCCCCTGTTCCATTCAGGCCTCTGCACCGTTCGGTGGGGCAGCCATTACCATACAGCTGACTCCCCGGCTGTTCCCCAGGGCAGGATGAATGGGCCCAGAGCAGCGAGTCACATGGCACTCCTCCCCCCCCCCCCCCCCCCAGCCAGCCGGCACACACAGGCTGGATTGTGTGCAGCTGAATGCTCTCCAAGAACCCCCATGCACAGAGTCAATGGACAGAGCACACTCCCCTCCAGCTGGGACGCTCTCAGGCACAATGAACAGAGGGGAGCACCAGGAGGTCTGTGGGCAGCTGACTCCACTGTGCCCAGAGGATCTGGAATTAGAGGGGCCCGATCTCTACAGGGGATACACTACAATACACCAGATCCTGTGCACAGCCCCACCTCCCCCCAACTCCATCACTCCTGGCACTTAAACCAGGGTAGGCAAGCAATGAAGCATGGGGACCCCATGCCCCATGGGACCATACTGACCATCCTTCTCTGACCACCTAGGGGCCTAGACAGACACCAGAGCCCTACCCCCAGTGCCAGGCAGCAGGCCTCTCCAGCCCCTCACCTCTGCCAGCCTCCTCATCTGACACTCTGCTACGGGAGGGCTCAGCTGGCCAGGGCAGGGTGCTGGAAGCAGGGCCAGCTGGGATGGGTGAGAGAGCCTCTGGGTGCTCCAAGGAGGTTCCCGCATATAATCTGGCATGAAGGGGATCCCTGCCAAGTAGTGGAAGGTTCCCCCTCTGCTGCAGCCCCTGGACGCTGTCCTAAGTGCCCCCTGCTCCCCCGGCACAGGAGGGTCTCTGAGGGGCAGGGCTGGGCCAGCAGCACGGAGAACACAGAGATACTGGATTGATCCAGACTGCAAAGCTGTCCAGGGCTACTCTAGGTTATGCTGGGGCCAGCCCTGATACTAAGGTGAGGAGAGCGGTATAAGAATCTGTAGAGAACAGGAAGGGCTGCCTAGCCATTAGCAGAGCCTCAGCCCTGGCTGCTCCACACAAGGAGGAGCCATTGGAGTGCAGGGCCCACGAACTGGCTATGGAGCCTTTGGCTGACAGAGAATGCACCCGAGTCGAGCCCTGTTCACTGTGGCTGCTCTCTGGCCCCACATACACCAAGTTTGGCAGGTCTCAGTCTAGTCCCATGTGGGCAGGTGTCCAATAAATGCCATCACAGGGACCACTAACACCCCCTCCTTGGCCATCTCAGGGACAGCCGGGGGGGGAGGGGGGCCGCCGGCTTAAGGCCAGACTCTCAACGTAACAGGCACGCTGTGGATCCAGGGCCCGTGACGTCCAAGCCCCTCCCTCCCCCCGCAACAGCATCCCCTCTGGGTCAGGGCTGAAACATAAAGAGGCCACATGCGTGGGATGCCTGTCCCACCACCAGACCATTTAACAGAGGTTGCCAAGCTAGAGCAAGCACTCAGCACTCGTGCCCCTGAGGTGCTGCTCCAGCCACCTGGGCAGGGGCTCGGCTGCGAGAACACTGCTAGCAGGGCACAGCCAGGGGATTTATGGCATCCGTGCACAGCAGGGCCCTGGAGGCACCCACCTCTGTCTCAACAGCAGGGAGCCTTTCCCATGGCAAAGCTGTGCCAGCCCCCAAGTTACCAAGGCGCCTCTTCTCAGTATGACTGTGCAAAGTAACGTCCCGGGCAGAGCCAGGGCTCAGAGAATCATAGAATATCGGGGTTGGAAGGGACCTCAGGAGGTCATCTAGTCCAACCCCCTGCTCAAAGCAGGACCAATCCCCAATTTTTGCCCCAGATCCCTAAATGGCCCCCTCAAGGATTGAACTCACAACCCTGGGGTTAGCAGGCCAATGCTCAAACCACTGAGCTCTCCCTCCCCCCCTATACTTTGATACGTGCTGGCACTGCAAGGCAGCTCTGTGGGCATGCAGCCCCAGCACGTATCAAAGTATTATTCACCGAAGGAAATCTGCCTTGGACTACGCTACCCAGAATCCCTCACAGGAAGCACAGTGTGGACTCAGAGCAGCAGCCCTGTGATTTGCTTGCTGCAAACCTTGTGGTCGCAGCGGGTCCCGGTCCTAACCCCTACATGTCCGGAGAACAGCACAGGTCAGGGCAGGCCTGGCTCCCAGCAGAGCTGAGCCCCATGGGTGTGGGCCAACCCCTGCAAAGGAGCCTCTCTTGCCCCCATCAGCGCACCTTACGTCCATGGCAGGGGGAATCGCTGCCCGCTCCTGTCCTTCCAGCCCACGCACCCTTTCCTGCCCCAGAGGGTGGCATTTTCTTCTCCCTCCCTCCACCTCCACCCCTGCCTTCCCAGCAAACATCAGTCATTAAACATTAAACACATGCAGCGGGAAGGGGCCCAGTGTGGCTGGGAGCAGGAGGTTCCCAGAACCGGCATGCGCTGGCTGGGCCCAGCCCCTGCTAGAGTCTCATTGGCTCCTCTTAGGAGAACAATGTGGCTAGGCTAAGGCAGGGCAAGCAGGCTGCGGTTTAACTTACTGCCCCAGGGAAGGGGTGGAATCGGGCTGCCATGGCTGCTGGGCATGGCCGCGGGCTGAGTGCTGGGTATGAGTAGGTGGGTTCAGACTGTGGGTGCGTGTGCAGTTAGTGTAATGCACAGACTGTGCGAATGAAGGGAGCAGATGGGAGTGGGGTGGGCAGAAGAGATGGGGCAGCAGGAGGCAGAGGCGGGGGCTGAGAAACCTAGAAAAGTAGGGCTGGAAGGGGCCACTAAAGATCATCTAGTTAGCCCCCTCCCCCCAGGACGGGGCCAAGAAAACACCACCTGTGCAGAGTCCGCAATTAGAGAACCCCACATCTCTGCCTAATGGCTGGAATTGGGGGTCCTCCCCCTACTGCCCCCCACCCCCTGCAGCTGCAGCCCCACTCCCCTCTCAGGCTGGCCCCGCAGCCCCCGCCACATTACAGGGCAGTGAGCAGGACAGGGCACTCAGGGCGATGAGAGGAGAGCGGCACAGGAACCCAGACAGACCCAAGGCTCTCAAGAGGAGCCTGAGCACAGGCTAGGACCCTCTGTACTCCCTATAGCTCGGCCACAACCGGGTGGAGGAGGGACACAGGGAGGCTCCTCTCGAACACTGAGATCCTGCCCTCTTCCCCCATGGGGGCAGAAGGGATGGCGCAGCACTAGCAGGAGAACATGACTAACATTCAGGAGTCAGGGTCTCTGCCCATTGCCAAGGAGGAGGAATGACACTCAGCCCCAGAATGAAAAGGAAGATTGACAGGGAAGCCAGCTGAGGGTGGCTGGGAAGTAGCAACAGAATGGGGACACCAGAACCCTCTCTCCCCTCAGAGAAGGGTCTGTGTGATCAGAGGTCAGCAGGTGGGGTGACTAGAGATGCCAGAAGGGGGAACGGACCGAGCCTGGAAGCAGCTGGAAAGCCTGTTAGGTTGGGTGCAGCGCTCCGCATCACAAGGAGTCCATGGAGTCCAGCCCCAGCAGGGCCCCCCCAGACCATGGGTTGTGCTGCTGATAGGGCTAGACAGACAGACAACATAGACAGAGGAAGGAACAAACATGTTCAGGGTCATTGATCGCCTTGAGGTTCCTGGGACTGGGAGCAAAGCGGGAGCCTGAGTTAAGGAGAACAATGGCCCCGAGGAGCCAGGCCAAGGAGGGAGTCCACATGCTTCAGGGGGTTTCCTCGAGCAAAGGCCAAAGGAGATGGCAGATGGGGATGGAGAGATTTGGGAGCAATTCCCAGGAGCTGCTGGGCAAAGAGACGATCCAGGTCAAAGCAAGCAATGGGGCACCCCGGGGACAGGGAGCCCAGACCCCAGGGCAGGCCTCTCCAGGAACAAAGGATGAAGTATTAGCAAGTCCAGAAGCAGAGCAGACTGGAGACTCCAGCTGCTCCAGCCCAGGGAGATCAATTGCATCAAAAGCCCAGCTGGGACCGATGATGTTGAGATAAGATACAAGGCTCTGGCCACCCAGGAAGTGCAGTCCCGGTGCTAGGGGAGCCATGCTCTAGGAGAGACTCCTGCTGTGCTAAGGCGCTTGTGGCAGGGGGCAACCCTCTGTGCTGACATGGGGCATCTCTGCAACACTCCCCTAGGAGAAAGCAGCATTTACAATCGGAGTGGCCATGGACAGCTCAGGCTGGTCAGTGCTGGGGGTGGGGTGACCTTTGTTTTCTCCTGCACACCCCTTTAACATCAGTGTCGTGTTGCAAAAAGTTGCCAGAGGCCTCCATGCACTGCAGGGGGAGTAGCATCATTCCTCCCTGAGCTAGCGTACCCCCTCCAGGAGCAAGAGGGGAGCTGTCTCCATGGCCCAATCATCCTTTTCTTTTCTGCAGAGGCTGCCAGACAAGTGGCCCCAACAGTGACAGCTGCGAGGGTGGATTTCTTGTCATGTGGACACCTGTCAGCTGAGACCCCTCAACGCGTTGCATATAGAGGCTCCTGAAGCTATTTGAGAGCAGCACGCCTCTGTCACTACCAGCCTGGGCTAGAGTCAAGACTCTAACCCCCTGAAGCAGCCAGCCCCCCTTCCTGCCACACAGTGAGTATTCCAGGGACCCCACCAGCCCCTCTGAGATCAGAAGCAGAAGAGACACAGAACAGGGATCCTTTGGGGCCTGGGAAAGCCTCACCAGAAAACCCCATGCTCACTGCCTCCCCCATCACCATCCATGCAGCAGCACTGCAAAATGCACTCTCACTACACTCCGCCAGGCTGGGAGCAGAGGGAAGAATGGGGCCTGGCACATGCCAATACACTAGGCTTATGGACCAGGCCCTATCCTGCCCCTGCTCCCTGGCATGGGTTACAATGCAGCTCTGATCACAGTTTGGCAGCCTCAGCCAGGTGGCTTATTCACGCTCTATTCGGAGGCTGGTGTGAGGAGCTGGCTCTGGAGTTTTCAGCCACCTAATTATGTCCAGGCCTGTAGTTGGTTGTGGCTCACTCTGCATCAGCACTGAATGCTGAATACTTCTGGGGCCCAATGCCTGATGGTGCTGGCGCTCACAGCAACGGGTGAAGTCACCGGGAGCGATGGATGCTCAGCACCTCTGAAAGTCAGGTCAGGAATGTGCATGCACACGGGTTCCAGCAGGTTCTAGATCTGGGCGTTGCCAGACAACCTGCTCCATCCGGATCTGGCTTTTTCCAGTCTGCCGGGGCCAGCTACAGCTTCCATCTAGCAAAGATGCAACACACGCAATCCACCCACCAGCCCGGTCACCCGGCCCACGTGAGCCCCAGGGCACAGCCACCCTGCCCCCATTGTTCACACGCTGCGCAGCGGCAGGGGGCAACTAGTCCGGCCCGGGACTAGCAGCCTCCCCCGCCAACCCCTTCCCCTGTGCCGAGGCGGCGGCCCCCCGGGCTGCTCGGAGCTGAAACGTCCGTGGCCCCTGCGGCCCCATGACGAACGGCCACCGGCAGCTGGGCTCGCCCGCCCCGCGCGTCCTCCGCTGAGCCCGGGAGCCGAGCTCGCAGCGCGCCCCGCGCTCGGGGGGTCCGGCGCCCTCGAGCACTGACCTGAGCGACTCACAGGCGCGGCGGCCGGTCCCGCGATCCCGCCAGGGGGCGGCCCCCCCGGAGCCCCATCTCCGGAACTAGCTCTCGGCACGAACAAAGGGCCAGCGCCGCTGCCGCGCCCTGCGCCCTGGCGCTACGGCTGGGAGGGGAGCCGGCTCCGGCCCGGGGCACCCGGCGCAGCCTCCGGCCTCCCGCGCCGGCGCATCGGGGGAGGTGGAGACAAAGGAGCCGCCGCCGCTGCCCCGCCGGCCCCGGGGTCGGGCTGCGCCTCCCGCCGCGCTCTAGCTCCGCGCTGGCGCTCACAGGGCGCCCATGGCCGGGGCGCCCGCGGCTCGGACCCTGGCTCCGGCTCCGGCTCCCGGGCGGCGTCAGGCAGCGGGCGCGAACGGCCGCATTCCCCGGGCCGGCCCAGGCGGGGCGGCCGCGCTCAGCCGATCGGGCGGTGGCGGGCGGCGCAGACAATGCGGGAGCGCGCAGCCTGCGCGGGGGGAGCGGGCAGGGCGCGGCGGCCTCTTTGTAAGGCCGCCCGAGCCACGCACGCGAGGGCTGCCATTGGCCGCCCGGGCCCGGGCCCGCCCCCAACCCCTGCGCGAGGCGCCGCTTGCGCCCGCCCCCGTCCCGGGGGTCCCACGCGGGGCTGCGGGGCGAGGCCCGGCGGGCCGCAAAGGCGGGCGCGGGCGCGGGCGCGCAAAGCAGCCGCTGCGCCGCACAGAGCGCGCCCCTTTCCCCGGGGCCTGCGCGCAGCCAGCCCGGGGCCCTGCCCCTGCCCCTGCGCGGTGGCCACGAGAGGCTCCGTGGCTGTGCGAGGCCGGGCGTGGGCGGAAGAGGCGGCGGCCGGGGGTGCCGGGAGGCGGCTGGTGCACAGCGCAGCAGGGAGGCCTTCGGCTCTTCGCGGGGGTGGTGCGTCTCCATGGCCGTGTAGCCGGGCTGAGGGGGAGCGGCGCAGTCCGATGCTATGGAGGACTGTCAGCTGTGGTACTAGTGAGTGTGTTTAAAATTGCGTCACAGCCCGTAAACACGAATAAACGCTCATAACACACACACACACACCGCCCCCCCCACACACCTGTGCTCTCCCCCCAAACTCCCCCGCTGTGCGCAGACACTCCCATGCACCATTCTCAAACACACTGCGCACACCCTAGGTGTCAAATCAGGCCCTTCCACAGGCAGCAGGTACATGCTTGATAATTCCCTTATATCCTATCCTCTGTGGGTGTCACAGGGTGAGGTACAAGTCTGATGGCCTGAGCACAAGGCTGGGAGCCAGGGACCCCTGATTTCTCAACTCGGCCCTAACACTGGCTCCTTGTATAAGAGCAAAGCCCTTTGCTGCTCCGTGCCTCAGTTTCCCCACCTGTAAAAGCAAATGTTTGCAGAGTGCTCTGGACATGTAAAGTACTTTGTAAATATACTGAGTCAGGATATTTGTGTATTATAAATGTAATGGAGCCCTGTCTTTGGAATCCTGCCTTCCGATTGGTTCCTGCACCAACCTCACTGCCAGGAAACAACCCTGGCAAGCGGACACTGTCTCTGTGACAATGTGCAGTCGTTCCTACATAAAGAGGTTGTTATTTTAGATGAACAATAGTGACCTCTGGGTCAGGCATCACCTGGTTAAAAGGCCTCTGCTATCCCTATGCACTGCACAGTTTGGGTCGTATAAAGCAAACCTCGTAACACAAAGAGAAACAGGTTCCATGGCTTAAAAACAACAAATATTAAGTCCAGTGGAGACATTGTTTTTTAAACTTCCCCATGCAGCGTTTTCAGCCCAAAGGCTGCAGAGCTGAGAACCTCAAAGTGAAACTGAAACTGAGAAGTAACCAAAGGGCAGCACCAGATGCTAATGTTTGTTATTGCCTACACAGTGAGAGACACTGAAAGAGGGACAAATTAGAGATTTTACAAGCACTTTCCCTTATGACAGGTTTCAGAGTAGCAGCCGTGTTAGTCTGTATTCGCAAAAAGAAAGGGAGGACTTGTGGCACCTTAAAGACGAACCAATTTATTTGAGCAAAAGCTTTCGTGAGCTTCATCGGATGCATCAAATAAATTGGTTAGTCTCTAAGGTGCCACAAGTACTCCTTTCCCTTATAAAGATTTCATGTGGTTTTTAGCAACACACATAAAGAAACAGCTGTTTGCAATATACAGGGTGCCAGAGATACCATGAAATCCACCAGGGATTTAGCTATTGTTCTTGGTTTTATGTGGAGGGTGCCCAGAGACTATGGTGATGGGCAGCTGGATAATATCCTACGGGTTGGTCTATACTTAAAAGAGTTATCAGCGTATTTATGCCATTAAAAGCCCTAGTGTAGGTAGCTATATTGGTACAGAAGTGACTATACCAGTATAGTTGATGCCAGGTCCCTGATATACTGGTATACGCACTTTTATACTGATAGAACACACCTACACTAAGCGGATTTTGGTGGTTTAAGTAAATATCCAGATACACTGGCAAAACTTAAGTAGTAAGATGAGGCCCTGAAACATAAAACCTTGGTATCAGAGGCCCGGGATGAGACCTAAGGCCTGAGCTAAAGTAATGGTTAAGACTTTGCTGACAGAAAGCAAAGTTAAGCTGCGAGCCAGAGGCAGGCCCTGCTCACAGAAGCTGACAAGGAAAAGGCTGATGGTGCACAGAGATACGCTGTTGCACAGACATAGATCTCAAGTGTACTGGATACCAGGACCATCTACAAATGGCACAAGAACATTCTGATACCATCCACATAGATAACAAGGACAGGGGCAAAAGGCTAGTATGATGGAGAGAGTTGTTTTGTTCGAACCAACATGTACAAGGTGAGAGGCGGCACCTCACTACGTAGAAGGGTGCTGCATAATTACGTAAAGGGGTTGCACCTCAATACGTCAGGAGTGTTATGTAACTTCTTGTACCTGTGTATAAGATACATCCCTGGGGTGGTGTCTTTGTCCGGCCTAGGGGGCAGTGGAAAGTCCCGCCACTGACTGAGCTGAGTCCATTGCCAGGGAGTACAAATTCGTAGTATGCCCTGTAGAGTCTATAGGGAACTATCACTGTGCTTCGTTTGAGCAATAAACCTGGCCGACGTGCCTTCGTACCTTACTAGAGTCTGTGGTCATTGGGGGTCTCTCGGGGTCTGCTGCGTTAGCTATCTGCGCAGAGCTGGGACAGCACACAGAGGGAACACGCATGCAGCTGACTGTTATCATCACCGAACACGAGCAGAGCACCACACCGGTAGCTTCTGACAACACTTTTCAGTAGTGTAGACAAGGGGCTGGATTAGATTAGATAGATAAGGTCTATCTGAACTGTACTTGGTGAAGGACCTGAGGTGATGGGCAAATAACCTTGGTGACTCCCCAGTCCTGCAGCTAGCCCCCTGTGTAAATCACAACAGCTCACAGACTTTTCTAGTTGACACCCAGCTGCCCACTGGCCCCAAAGGGCCATTCCAGCAGCCAGGGGTAGCCGGAGTACGCAGGCAGTTTGCCCCCACCCTCTTACCCACAGCTGGTCTCTCACTTATGCCAGGGGAAAAAGAGGGGTGGCATCGTTCCATCATAGAGGTGTGTGAATTTCAGTGAAGGCCTGATTCTGAGTTCACGTACACCTGTGTAAATCAGGACTAACTCCCATGAAGTCTATGGAGTTAGACTGGCATAAGGGAACTGGACCAGGCTATTATGTCCTGTGCTTTTGGGTCCTTCAGAACGGGAAGCACTGCAGCAGCGTGAGGAAGTAATTCTTTATGTTGTAACTACAGGTGGGAAGACATAGAATACATGAGGATAGTGTCTACCCAGAAATCACATTCTGTCCCACTCCAGCAATACAGAACAGCTTGGAAGCTCAATTCCCAGCTGGTAACTGCCAAAATCACTCCTCGCTTTTGGGTACTACATTTGCTTCTCTCCACTCCACCAGCATTTCTCCCATTCTCCACGACTTTGGTGAAAAACAGCTTCTTTAGCTGGTACCTCATGGGGATCTAAACAGGCAGAATATAGCCACCCAGGCTGGAGTGGGACCCTGACTCCCTCTGTTGCAAAAGGATTCAGATGGCCACCACAGGTTATTATGGGCTAATGCATCAAACTCTCCTGTCCTTTCTGCTCCTGCCCTGAAGAGGGACAGTGTGGAGGTGCAGGAGCTTTTTCCAAATTACGCTGGACTGCTGAGTCCATACCAGGCTCCAAAGAGGAGGGCACATTCCAGAGTTTTAGGCTCCAACTTGACCCTTAGGAGCAACAGTTTGTGACAGGAAAAATCCTCTGGATTCTCTGGGCTTGCGTCTGTTGCTCCCAGCTCCTTTATACTGTTTTGGAGGCAAAAGGGGACCTGAAGGTGCCCCAGGGAAACCCTTCTGCATGGCGCCCACCTCCCTCCAGCAGAATGGAATGTCCGTCAGGACTCTAAGCCAACTCCTTTCCCAGCCTGTGCTGTAAGGGAGCTGAGCAGGCATGGAGGGGTGCACCTGGAGTGCTCCAACTGTTCTCTGCTGCCCGTGGCCGACACTGGGCTGTGGGAAATGAGAATAAATCAGAGTGGCCCTGAGGCTGCTCTATGTTACACCAGAGGCTGGGCATGGCCAGGAGTTTGAGAAGCAGGAACGTGGCTTAAAGCCACCTGTGCCCCCGCCCCATCCTGTGCAGAGGAATGGGGTAACATGAATTTCCCCCTCAGCATTAGTGGTGGCCCCTCCAGGTCCAGGATGGAGCACATCAGGGGGCTGAAGAGACAGCACTGCAACCCCTGCTCTCCCCAGGTCCATCTGAGCCTGATCTGCCCCCACTGGCTTTAACCTCATGCTGCATCCCCCTCCAGGCCAGACAGGCCCCCAAGCAAACTGAGTCAGACAGAAGGGAGCTAGCTAGGGCTGGTGTGTGGCAGAGGAACCCTGGAAGCACCTGTAAGGATGTGCAGCTGTGTGGGCTGAGCCCCTACTGACAGGCTCCCCCAGCAGCCAGTGGTGGGGGGAGGGGCTGTCAATGGGATCAGAGGGCAGATTTGCACAGCCCTGCAAGGGATCAGTCCCTGCATAGGTTGCACCTGAATTCAGCTGTGAGCTCAGCCAGCCAGCCGGGCCAGGGATGGGTTGCTCCATTTCGTTTGTCTGAAGGCCCAGCGGCTGCACCAGGAGCCTGTTGCCCTTCAACCCCAGTGCAGGCAACCTCCCCCGATGCATTACCCCCACCAAGGTGCCTCAGCCCTGCCTGAGAGGGGAGCTCAGTCCTCAGCCTTCTACTGAGGCTGCCAGCAAGGGTAGGCCCACCAAACGAATTTCCCAGAGGCCCCTGGCATGGTCAGATGGGAATTCCCTGAAGCCACTACACACTGGGGCTGTCCTTTGTAACTCAAGGGGATTTGTGAGCCCAGCTTCCCCGTCCATGGGCCTTCTAGGCCCTGGGCTCTCCCAGCTGGGCTATGCAGCACATGGCTGCAGGCTGGGCAGCTCCCCAGGGAAGTGGGGTGTTGTCTCAAAGGGTAGCTACTCTGAACGTGCTCGCTGATTGCTGGAGACACACAATGTTCAGCCTGTCTGCTATTTTGGGGCTGTGGTTTGGAGTTCATTTGGATGGATTCTCGTCAGGATGTGGGAGCCCTTCAAAGAACGGCCCAAGGCGGTGGGAAGTGGTAGAGCTGACTCTCAGCCAGTGCCCCAGCAGGACCTTGCAGGAGCTGGGCTCTTCCAAACAAGACATGCACCAGAGACTCTGGCCACTCCTCAGTGCAGGTCCCATGGCACTTTGCATGAGCATTATATTAGCCTGGGCATCCTGGCCAAATTCCACATGGCTACCTATAGCCTGCCTCCCTACATCTCCAGGTGCAGTTTCAATTCACTGCTCTCTTCTACTTTGCTTCCTGTTCTAAACTATTGTGGAAGGACTCCTGTGAACTGACATGTCCCACCCCAGTCGCACCTGCATTTCAGTGCTCACAGATGTAAAGATGTACAGATGTAAAGGAGTGATTGGAGTTAGGGACTGAAGTCACGAGTCGTGGGTTCTCTTCCCTATCCGGGTTCACTGTCTGGTCTCAATCAAATCACATCCCTGCTCCATACCTCAGTTTCCCCATCTAGAGAATGGGGATAAGCCTATTTCCCTGTCTTGCAGTGCTTTGGGATCCTGCAGGGTGCTATAAAAAAGCAAGGTGAATGGGTGCTCAGGGCCCTGCCTGAGCATGGGAAGCCTGCAGCCTTCAAAGTTGCTGGCAACAAAGAGTGAGGACTTTCCACACTCCAGGACTCCTACATTATTTGCAATGGGGACAGGCATCACAGGCAGGAGCCCGTGCTGGGGAATACCAGGCTAGCTGGGGATGCATGTGGAGCCCCCAATCATCCTATCCCTGGACTCCAACCTGAGCAGCACTAACCCCAGGCTTCACTGATGTCCCAGCTGTGCTAAGACTCAGGAGGAACCGTAGGGAGACAAGGGCCTCCTGCTTTCCTGGCACGGTGCATCCAGCGCTGATTCCAGCAATTCTCTGGTCTCTGCTGGGCAGGGACGGGAAAAGAACTGTTGCCAAGAATAAAGGGAGTGGTTGCTCCATGGTAGTTCACGCTCTGGTGGGACCAAGGACAAAGCACAGGCCTAGACCAAGCGTGGAGGGGGGATGAGGGAGACTGGGTGTGTGTCTTTCACAGAGATGGTGACTGCGACCTGACCTCACCCCAGCTCGCTCTCACCTGCTCTTTGCTACCCAGGCCCAGCTGAGAAGCAAGCTCTCCTGCCTGCCCAGATGCCATGGCCTGAGCCTCGTGCCACCATTTACACCAGTGCACAGTGGGGGTGAAAGGCCACCAGCCTAACCTGGCAATGTCTCCCCACACTTTGCGTTGGGCCAAGCTGCAGGGCCACAGGGAAACACTGTGGAATTCTCCTCCATCGCAGATCCCCATGCAGGGGCACTCTGCCCCAGTCTGTGCCAGGTTTGCCTGGTATGATCCCTTCTGTGATCATGCCTGCACACTGCCCCAAACACCCTTCACCCCACATGCACTACCCCCCATGCCCACTACAGCGGGCAAAGTATGGGAGATGGAGTCACTGGGGCAGTTATGTTTCAACATGGGAAAATGACATGGAAAACATTCGTTTGTTGAATAAATGATCAAACCACATCTGCACACAAGAGCTCTGCACACCCCAACTCCCAGTGCATAGCCCCACAACAACACCCATTCACCCACCCAACCCCACCCCTCCATGACACACCCCTGCACAACCCAACACACTCCCAGCACACAACCCCACAACCCAATACATGCCCACCCCCCCACGACACACACCCTCATGGTACATCCCACACAGGCTCCTCCCAAAGAGCATCTGCAGCTGTGAAGCCCTGTCCCCTCCCGACAGGAGCAGGAAGATGCTGGGCCATAGGAGGCTATGGGGATGGATTCAGCCCAGTGACCCTGACAGATGGGTCCATGTCATGCTGTGGCTTTTCCAGTCCAGGAGAATATTCCAGGGGCGTGGCGTCTCAGAGGAGCCTGGCTCCACTTAGCGGGCAGATGGCATTAATGAGGCTGGCCCCATGCTGACTATGCCCCCGGCACTTGGCATTCGGGGGCTGACTGTCCGGGAGAACGTGACGTTTCCACCCCCAGCTTGTCTGCTGACTGGCTGCAAGTCAGATTGTTCAAGACAAGCCAGGGCTGGGGACGATCAGACATTGGAATAAGAAGAATGACTGGGTGTGGGGAGAGGAGCCCTCCTGCCCCCGGCGTGTGGTAGCCCCCCACTGACGGGGGTGGTCAGATAGCTGTGGTTCTGGCTAGTGACACTAGACTGGACAGATCATACAATCATAGAATCATAGAATATCAGGGTTGGAAGGGACCCCAGAAGGTCATCTAGTCCAACCCCCTGCTCGAAGCAGGACCAATTCCCAGTTAAATCATCCCAGCCAGGGCTTTGTTAAGCCTGACCTTAAAAACCTCTAAGGAAGGAGATTCTACCACCTCCCTAGGTAACGCATTCCAGTGTTTCACCACCCTCTTAGTGAAAAAGTTTTTCCTAATATCCAATCTAAACCTCCCCCACTGTAATTTGAGACCATTACTCCTCGTTCTGTCATCTGCTACCATTGAGAACAGTCTAGAGCCATCCTCTTTGGAACCCCCTTTCAGGTAGTTGAAAGCAGCTATCAAATCCCCCCTCATTCTTCTCTTCTGCAGGCTAAACAATCCCAGCTCCCTCAGCCTCTCCTCATAAGTCATGTGTTCCAGACCCCGAATCATTTTTGTTGCCCTTCGCTGGACTCTCTCCAATTTATCCACATCCTTCTTGTAGTGTGGGGCCCAAAACTGGACACAGTACTCCAGATGAGGCCTCACCAATGTCGAATAGACATTGGCCCAGATCTAGCCTGACGGCTCCTCTGACCATTTTCTGCCCTGTGTTGTTCGCATCCCCTGACCTCATTGCAGCACAGAGGGTGGCTGAAGTCTCCTGCCACATACCTGCTATTTGTGCTATTGCTGCCCATGGGCCGGCTGGTCAGTTCCCCACTGGCTCCCGTGCCCTGGCACAGTGCTGCAAGGGCTGGGCTGGGAATGCGGAATCTGACCCCCAACCTGTTTGCATTGGAATTCTAACAAAATAAAATCCTGACAAATGCTCTGGCTTTATAAAACCAGCCAGATTGAAACGTGGCGCCTAAGGAGTGCGGCAGCACCCTGCAATGATGTGCCCTGGGCATGTCTCTGCCTGGGCTTCCTGCCTTACAGAGAAATGCTCCGTGCCAAGCCGTGCCCAGCTCAGGGTAGGGAGCAAGGGATTCGTCACAGCTCCCAGACACCAGCTCACAGCCAGGATGCAGGAGGCCTGGGGTTGAGCTGGGCCTAGGTCAGGTTCCCCAGGCTGGTTCCGCCCCAGCCAGTAGTCCTAAAACAGCACAAGGCTGGAAAACGGGAACTTTCTCAGCTGCCAACTGCGGGTTCAGAACAGCAGTGCTCAGTGCAGCTTGACCAGATGTGGCTATAGCACCTCACTCTCCTCTCTTGTGTTGGGAAACATGCTGCTGGAACCCACCCCTCCGAGACACTTCCACAGCTCCCATCAGCACTGGTGCCCGTGCTGCAGGGTGAACAGGGCCGTGGCTCCCCAGAGATGGGAGCAGCCAGCTCTCGGGTGCACCTGCACCAGTGCAGCTCCCCTGTAAAGGCAGGACCAGCATCACCAGTCAGGGGACCTGCTGCACCCCTAGCATTCCCTGGTGATGGGGCTGATGCCACCACCCATGCAGGCCGGCTACATTGCCATCCTTACAGCCCGGGCATGCCAGCCACAGCACTGGGATTCCCCGCTGGCGTTACTGCCCAGACACACATCATGCTGCTGGCATCGCAACACAGGCAAGCCACCGCATGACTGAGTCACTGACCGGGGAACCGGCCACAGCACCAACCATTAGTGCTAGTCACCCCAGGACACCTAGAGCCATGGTTCTGTCTCCTAGCCGGGCAGGCACTGACTGCTGATGGTGTTTGGAGGGCGGCAGGAAGAGTAACCCCTCCTCTAAGAACCTGCTTTGCACCAAACTACCACTGCTCGGGGGCCAGCCCGAAGGACTTACCCCTGCCAGGTCTGATGCCCTGGAGTCTGGGAGCTGCCCCTATCTGCGCCATACACACAGCGAGAGCCTTCTCCTCTGCAGCTCCTGCCAATGGCGGCAGCCTCCGGTAGCTCTTCACCTCGTCCTCCCTGCACCTCTTACCCCCTGTGCAGGCACTTCTCTCTCTCCACCTGGAGCTCAGCCGGAGAATGGGGCACAGGGGGATCTACATCCCCTGTAGGCTGAGCTGCTCCTTCAGCGTGAGTCAGAGAAGGCTGGTGGCCTATGGAGATCCTGGTGGTGGCACCCTCTGGGGCATCACCTGTTGGGCTGGGCATGGGGGGGGGGGCCCACATGCAGTATCTTTATGCCTGGGGCATTCTCCCCTGTTCTGACTCTGTGATAGGCCCTGTGCACTGCTGGCGTGCACATGGGGATCCAATGGGGAGTGAGGCTGCAAAAACCACACCCTTGGGGTGTGGTTTATTTCCAAGGTGCTGCCCAGAACACACTCAGGAACTTATAGAATCATAGAATATCAGAGTTGGAAGGGACCTCTGGAGGTCATCTAGTCCAACCCCCTGCCCAGAGCAGGACCAATCCCCAACTAAATCATCCCAGCCAGGGCTTTGTCAAGCCTGACCTTAAAAACTTCTAAGGAAGGGGATTCCACCACCACCCTAGGTAACACATTCCAGTGTTTCACCACCCTCCTAGTGAAAAAGTTTTTCCTAATATCCAGCCTAAATCTCCCCCACTGCAACTTGAGACCATTACTCCTTGTCCTGTCATCTGCTATCACTGAGAATAGTCTAGATCCATCCTCTTTGGATCCACCTTTCAGGTAGTTAAAAGCAGCTATCAAATCCCCCCTCATCCTTCTCTTCCGTAGACTAAACAATCCCAGTTCCCTCAGCCTCTCTTCCCCCCACGCCCCAGCTTCACCCTGAACACTCCCCAGCAATCCAGCTCTGCCCCATTTCCTAAGCAGGGCCCTGCCCCTCCACTTTGTCTGAGCCAGGACGCAAGATGTCTCAGAGCAGGGGGCGGTCAAGGCAGCCGCTCCTGGTAACACCCCACTTACACAGCCAAGGCTCCTTACCATGAGTAGGGGGCCTGTTGCCCTCAGAGACCTCTGGGTCCGGGGGTGCAGCTGGGGGCATCAGGGCAGCCTGCGGCGGTGGTGGCAGCTGAGCTGGCAGGCTTTCCGGGTTCTTATCAGCAGGAAGGACGTCTTTCCTGGCATTCTCCTGGATGCTGAGCTGAGGCTGTCAGAGCGGCAGGGGAGAACGAGAGTGTAACAGCAGCCAGTGCCCTGAGTGATCCCAGGGCTCCTCCACACACAGGCAACACGTCGCCCAGCAATGAAACGAGCGCCTCTGGGGTGGAACGTGGTGGCTGTTTAACAGCGCACAGAAACATCCCACAACAGTTGAGGCCAGGAAGTGAAGAAGAATCCTGTATCCAGCTGAGGGAATCAAACATTTACAGTAAGATCCCTACATTTCCTCCTCCAAATCACAACCAAACCCAAACCCGGGACCAAATCTCCCAATGTCCCCCAGTGGCTGGCACCACACTCACCGTCCCGATGGCTGGCTGGAGCTGCAGGATCACAGCTGAGGCATGCTGGAACTTGCGATGAGTGGCATGGTTCAGGCATCCGGGGTGTCCGTTCTGAGGCCCGCCCTCAGGCGCTGGCTGGGCTGGGCCCACGGCTTGGAGCCCAGGGGCGTGCAGAGCAGGCTGGTATGGCTGGTTGGCACTCGGCTTGTGTTGACTGGAAGCCTGGCACTGCGGTGGGTGGGATAGAGGGGCTGGGCCCTGTGGGGCGGTGTGGCTCTGGCCCTGCACCTGCAAGCTGGGCTGCACCGCCAGGCTAGGTGTGGGCGGGGGCAGTGGTTGCAGCTGGGGTGAGGTGTTGGCACCGCCCTGGATGAGCTGAGGCTGAGACCTGGGCTGGAGCTGCTGCTGCTGGATCACAAACTGGTGCTGGATCTGCTTCTGCTGCTGAACGAGCTGGTGGGGCTGCAGCTGGGCGTAGGCTGGAGGGGGAAGCACAGCACAGAGCTGTTCGTCACGAGGCCCCTGCACACGCTCACGGAACGTCGGCCTCTGATCCAGAGACACCGGGGCTGGCCACGCCCGCCAGCCCCCTCCAGCTGCACCGGGGCACGGCCACCCCTGCCCTCCAAGGTGCCCAGGCACAAGGCGCCTCGCCCCTTCTGTTCCCCTCCCCCCATGCACAGACAGGGCCAGACTCCCCTTTGGGAGATGCATGAAGCGCTGGACCGTAACTCCGGTGGCTTTATTGTGTCTGCCTAAGTGGCACGCCCCTCCTTTGCTCCCCCAGGCACATGAGCAAGGGGCAAGCGGGCAGGGAACTGGCATGAGGGGGAGAGCACAGGCCCTGTGGCGTTTGGTCTCCCGGGAACAGGGACCTTGAGCCCCCTCTGACTCCGTGTCACCCATGGGGACAGAGGCCGTTTGCTGAATCCTCGCTGCTGCCACCAGGACCCTTCCCTCCGGCCTCCTGGCCCCTCAGGCTGGTCATTTCTAGCCCAGCTGGTTAGAAGGGAAAGCTTCGGGATGTGACCTGCTGTGTGATGTGTGCCCGAGCCTGCAGGCTGGAACACGAGGAATGGGAACTGGTCCGCTCATTGGATGTTCACTCTGATGCCTAATGATATCACTGTCAACCACAAAACACTTTGAAATAAGTGGCCTTCCTGCAATTGTGGGCGAAGCTTGGGCTTTGGGGTGGAGCTTCAGTACAGCACAATTCTGCATCCTGCCTAAAATCTCTCTGCATGTCGGAAGCACAAGTCTCTCTTGGGTAGGGATACAACGGGTCCCTAGGACTCCTGAAGGGAAAGTGCTGTGTGTTGGTGAGACCCTGCCCCATTCCTGGCAGAGAGGAAGCGCTCAGAAAGCAACAGGGTAAAATGGTGCCTTTTCCCTCATGTCTCGGCTCCCCGATGAGCCGGCTTCCCCAGCACAGAGACACGGTGATTCCTGCCAGCCCTGCAGCGGATAGTGCAGCCACCGGGGAGCCATTCTGCCTTCTGCACCATCACCTGGCTGCTGGGACAGGTACCGACTGCAGAGTCCATCCCCAGTGAGGGGCAGAGGCTGGATAGACCAAGATGGGATTGCGGACCCCAGGGGGAGCCAGCCATGCTGGACAGCTAGGAACATTCCCCAGTGACTTGGGAACGGAGCCCACTGGAACTGGAGCCATGAGCGGGAAAAACGGGATCACACGGGGCATTTGCATGGCTACTTGGCCAAATGTAACAGCTGTCAGGAGAGCAGGGCATTTAGCACAGGCCTGTGAATGGGATGCTAACCTCAGATCTGTTACTTCGTGACCTCGGGCAGGTCAATGCCATGGTCCGTGCCTGTTTCCCTGATTGCAATGGGGATAACAATGCTGTCCTCACCCACCAGAGCTAAGGGATCTCAGGGTGCTTAGAACAGGGCTGAGGGCTCATCTATGTGCCAGGAACCCACTGTCCAGCCTTCCTCTCTCAAGGGCATTCCTCAGGCACCCATTGCCTGGGCATCTAAATGGAGGACCTAGAGCTGAAGTGGAGGCCTTGGAGATGGTTTTACGCACAGAAAGGAACAGCTTGCCAGGTGGGTGACCTGGAGACTGGCTGTTTACAGCGGGCTGAGGGGCCAGTAGGGGCCTGGTACTGGGAGAGCTCTGGCATGCGGTGATTCTCAGCCAGCCCAGCCTCCCTGGCAGTGAGACCCACTCCCAAACTGGCCTCTCGGACTGGGTCTGTGGGCTTGGGGCGGGGGGCTGGAGTGGGTGGAGGGAGCTGGCTCTGAGAGTGGGTGAGGGAGTTGCAAAGGGCCCACAGCTTCTTCGAGGAGGGCCTAGCGGCTGGAGCTAGAGATGTGGCCAGAACTGGAACCGGTGACCCAAACGCCCCTGTACGATGTGCGTTCAGAACCCACGGGCCCCAAGTCTGAGCCTGGAATGGAGCTTTGCAAACCCCAGTTCATCCCATCCCCATGGCTGGAAGGCCCAGAGGAGCCGAGGCTGAGCTTACATGTCCTCAGCAGCGTAGCAGTTAAAGCAGTTGTCTCTGGCCAGGCAGGGGCTTGCCCTTGTTTCAGGGTAGACCCTGCTGCTCTGGCCTTTCCCCTCCGGCTGCAAGCTGCCCGCCCACCCACTGCACAATTATCCAGCAGCCAGGAACTAAAGTCTGTGCCGCTGCAGCAGATGGTCCTCAGAGCTGGAGCTCCAGGCGCCAGCACTTAGCGGGGGCCATTCTGCACCTCGGCCTGGCAGGGGGATGCAAGAGGGGGTCAAGACCTGACCTCAGGCTATACCGCAGCCATGGTAGCTCAGGGGAGCCCTTCAGGCCTGAGCTGAGGGAATGGGTTGGGGGAAGAAGGGGCAGGAGATTTTGGATTTGGTGCAGCAGCAGGGCAGGGCAGAGGCCTAGATCCAGTCCTCACACAACAGCCTGGGAGTTGAACCAGGGGCTGCACTGAACCCGTAGCCAAGCCCCTCAGCCCTCCCCAGCGCGCTCAGCTGCCCCCCAGTTGCAGAAGCCCCAGAGCAGGTGAGGTTGGCTTAGAGCCTGGCAGAGAACCCAGATCCACCCCCCCGCCACGTGATCTGACCCGAGCAGCTAAGGGAGAGGGACCCCCCCCCCACCACACTATTGTCTCGTGGGGCTATTGTCTCCTAGTCACCCCTCCCAGCCATCATGGAGGCTCCAGGGGACCCCAGGAGGTTGGCTGCATTTTGTGCCATCACTGACAGATCACGGGCTCACACTAGCCAAGCTGGTTTTAAAGGGGTCTCTCCACTTTGTGAAGTAGACAAACCGGTCCGGCAACCTACAATAGCTGGAGATGTGGGCCCAGGGAAAGGTCCCTGTCTGGGCACCACGTGGGGGCACAGGGATCTGGGGGAAGGATCCCTGTCTGGGCTTCATGTGGAGTGCAGGGGGGAGGCATTTGAGTGGGAAGAGTCCCTCTCTGAGCTTCATGTGGGGCACAAGGGGCAAGTGTTGGGGGGCAGGGTCCCTACCTAGGCTCCCTGTGGGGGGCAGGGATTGGGGGGCAGGGTCCCTGCCTGGGGGTGTTATTTCACTGGCTGAACTGGTCTAAGCTCGACCAGCCAAAGCACTCCCTGGCTGGCTAAACTGTGGTTTGGTGAGGAGGGTTTGCTGGCAGAGCTAACCGGCACATCGCTGGTGTGGACCTAGCCGAAGTCCCTGACCCAGGCCCAGGAAGGAGCTGCACTGCCAGGTGCTCAAACTCAACCCCTTCTTCCTTCACCAGGCGAGACATCCAGCAAGGCCTCAGTTGCCTCCTGATGCTCCCAGCGCCTAGCCCGGGGGGCAGGCAGGTGCAGGTGCGTGGAGGGCAGGGGTTAGGACTGGGCTGGTTTAGGCCCTTTAGCTCTAATCCCCTCACACCCGGCCTCAGCTTTTTAAATGCAGATTTGGCCTTTCTGCTTGAAATGCCTACAAAAAAGAGGAGTTGCCATGGCAACCTCAGCGCAGGAGGGGCGATGGTGGTGTTTCCAAAGCTGCCAGGTCAGTGATCAGGGCAGGCGGGGCTAGGTCCTGTCGGCCAAGCACAGATGGGGACAAAGTGGGGCCAGTGCCAGGGAGCTAAACCAGCTGCTATTTACTAGTGTGAGCGAGAAAGCTGGGGAGACCCTGGGCAGCTCCAGAACTCAGCACCCCACCCCCACCCCAGGCCCCTAGAGCTGGAGCTTTGGATCTCCATGGACCAGGGCACCAGCCTCACTGCACACAGAGCCCCCATCCCCACGCCAGGCCCCCATCCAGAGATCAGCACCCCCAGCCCGCTGGGCCCTGACACTTTGTTAAAAACACTTTCACCCACCACTGTGGGTGGGGACACACTGCTCCAAAACTCTCCGCGGCTGGGCAGAGCCCAGGGCTCTCATACTGTTTAGAGTGGGTCCCACCTGGCTGGGCCTCAGCCCCACAGGCTAGGTAATAACAACAGCGATGTAGCCAATCCACAAGCTCCTCCGACTTTCCCTGTGCTACACACAGCTAGTGCACACAACTTCATGGCTACAGCTGGGGTGGCGCTCACCACCTCCAGCCCCAAAAAACTCTCTGTTAGCCTTACGGGGTGTATGACACACAAGCAATGCTGATCTGTTCCAGTAGAGGGCAGTGACATACACACACACACTCTTCATTAGAATATAATTAGCATTTTAGAAGCACTTCGCCCGTTTAGATCAAATATATGCCAAATCCATTTTAGCCTCCAGCATTTTCTCACCATGTTTAAAGCTGCCCCATAGAATATCAGGGTTGGAAGGGACCTCGGGAGGTCATCTAGTCCAACCCCCTGCTCAAAGCAGGACAGATCCCCAATTAAATCATCCCAGCCAGGGCTTTGTCAAGCCTGACCTTAAAAACTTCTAAGGAAGGAGATTCCACCACCTCCCGAGGTAACGCATTCCAGTGTTTCACCACCCTCCTAGTGAAAAAGTTTTTCCTAATATCCAACCTAAACCTCCCCCACTGCAACTTGAGACCATTACTCCTTGTCCTGTCATCTGCTACCACTGAGAACAGTCTAGAGCCATCCTCTTTGGAACCACCTCTCAGGTAGTTGAAAGCAGCTATCAAATCCCCCCCCCTCATTCTTCTCTTCCATAGACTAAACATCCCCAGTTCCCTCAGCCTCTCCTCATAACTCATGTGTTCCAGTCCCCTAATCATTTTTGTTGCCCTCTGCTGGACTCTTTCCAATTTTTCCACATCTTTCGTGTAGTGTGGGGCCCAAAACTGGACACAGTACTCCAGATGAGGCCTCACCAGTGTCAAATAGAGGGGAACGATCATGTCCCTCGATCTGCTGGCAATGCCCCTACTTATACATCCCAAAATGCCATTGGCCTTCTTGGCAACAAGGGCACACTGTTGACTCATATCCAGCTTCTCGTCCACTGTCACCCCTAGGTCCTTTTCTGCAGAAATAATATCATGGGGTTAACGTAAGTGTAGTAGAGGTGCGTCAGCCCAGAACCCAGACAGTTTTGAGCGAAGGGAACCTTTTCCCTCCTTCCAGATCACCCATTTATTTTGCACGATTCAGCCTCAGAGTGTTATTAGCTACAGCTCTTGCTCCTAACCAAAGGTACAGAAAGATGCTGTGAAGCGCAGGCTGTGTGGTGAGTGCAGCAGCCAGGTAATCAAGGGTTCTGGATTCTGTGCCCCTCTTAGCTATGGACAGGGTTGTTCATAAGACTGGGTGGGACATAGCAATCATCTAGTCTGCCTGCCTGTATACTACCAGCCATAGGACTGCTCTGACTTCACTTCTGTTTGAACTAGGGTGTAGCTTTGAGAAAAACATTCAACCTCGATTTCCAGATTTCCAGTGATGGAGAGTCCACCACAACTCTTGGTAAGTTGTTCCAGTGGTTAATTACCCTCCCTGTTAAAATCTGGCCTTATTTTCAATCTGAATTTGTCAGGCTTCAACTTCTAGCCAGTGGATCATGTTAGACCTTTGTCTGCTAGATTGAAGAGAACCCTATTTCAAATTTCTGTTCCCCAGGTTGGCACTATGGATTATGATCTAGTCACCCATTAGCCTTCTCCTGGACAAGCGAAATAGACTGCACTTCTTGAGTCTGTAACTACACACAGTGGTCAGCTGGAGCCGGTTCGCACCGGTTTGCGCGAACCGATTGTTACATTTTGAAGCCGGTTTAGAACCGGTTGTTAAAGGGGTGGGTAAACTCCGGCCCGCAGGCCACATCCAGCCCACGGGACCGTCCTGTGCGGCCCACCTGAGCTCTCGGCTGGGGAGGCTCCCCTGAGAATCCCTTTTTAATTTTTACTCACCCGGCGGTGCTCCGGGTCTTCGGCAGCGGGTCCTTTACTCTCTCCGGGTCTTTGGCAGCACAGGTCCTTCAGTGCCGCCCAAGACCCGGAGCAACTGAAGGAACCAGTTCTTCAGCTTTTGCCAGCTCATCACTGACTACATGGCATATTTTCCAATCCTTTAGTCGTTCTAGTGGCTCTTCTCTGAATCTGCTCCAATTTTTCAGTTTCCCCACCTTTGTAACATGATTCAAGGTTGTTGATGCAAAGAATTAACAAGCGCAGTAACGGTATCCCCTAATGATCACCGCAGCCAGGCCTCCCTGGCTGCAAGCAGCAAGACCCAGTGGTCTGGGAGACAGCATGCCACTTGCAAGCCAGCCAGATCCCCCCCAGCAGCTCCAAGCAACGAGGGATTTCTACAGGCAGCCAAGTGCCATCTGTTGCTCAGGGAGCCCCTCTGCCCATTTTAGCTCAGCCCACCTGAGCACATCTGCTGCTTTTGGCACTCTCAGCCCCAACTGTGTTGCCCCATTTAACAGGTCTGCTTTGAGTCAGACCCCCAAATGCACGGCCTCTGCAGGGGGATCTGCTGGGGCTGTTGGCTCAGGTTTGCAGTCATTGTCTGAACGAGCTGCAGCCCAGCTGCCCTCACAGCAGGAGGCATCTCATCTCCGGGCTGAGGCCAAACCCCACTCCTCACAAGAGCTCAGAGCCCATTGTCTCTGCTCTGGCTACTAGCCAAGGCCTGTGAAAGCCCCACCCAGGCTGGGGCCACAGAGACACAACCCCGCAGGCTCTGGAGAGGGGATGCCCCCCAGTGGGAAGGGCGGAGGGGCCCCAGCTCCCCCATGCCCATAAGAACACAGTTGGGGGAGAGGGGTCAGACGGGCTCACACAGAGCTGGTTGCTGCTACCCCCCACCCGCCCACTTTGCCAGCTCCCTTCCTGCTGAGGCTGTTATTTATTTATACCCCACAGCAAAGCCGCTGTTTCCATGGCAACCAACAACCACGTGGCCAAAGCCAATAATAGCAGGAGGAGGAAGGGGAAGAACAGGGAGGGGGAGGGAGCCCTAAGGAGAGCACAGGGGTCAGCATGGGCAGTGTGGGGTGAATGGGGAGCGCGGGGAGTAAACGGAGAATGGGATGAATGGGGTCACACGGGGTGAATGGGGAGCGCGGGGAGTAAACGGAGAATGGGGTGAATGGGGTCACACGGGGAGTAAACGGAGAATGGGGTGAATGGGGTCACACGGGGTGAATGGGGAGCGCGGGGAGTAAACGGAGAATGGGGTGAATGGGTTCACACGGGGAGTAAACGGAGAATGGGGTGAATGGGGTCACACGGGGTGAATGGGGAGCATGGGAAGTAAACGGAGAATGGGGGTGAATGGGGTTGAGCGCCAGAGTAAGGCAAGTGCCGGGCGCCAGCCCACTTCAAGCAGTAGCATGTTCCTCATCTTCCTCCCGCCCACCACACCGGCCCCCTGTTGCCCCCTTAGGACAGGCCTGGGAGCTTTAGCTGCTCAGCGGGCCCCTCCCCATGCACCCAATTGCTCTGGGAGGGGGTAATGAGGGAGCCCCAAACAGAGCAGGAGCTGGTCCGAGGTAAAGCTGGCGCTAGGCTGGTACTGGGCAGCTCTGGGCAAGGTGGGGCTAGGGATCCAGCCCACAGGGGGGCAGGAGGAGTCGTTTGCATTGGGGAGGCCCCAGGAAAAGGTGCCTCCAATGAGGCAGCTGCTGGAGTCCCTGGGGAGTCCAGTGAAGGGCCCAATACACCCAGGGAGCTGGGCAGAGCTCAGACAGGCCACGTGGGCCAAAGGGGAGCCTGGGCCCAGGGACTGACATGGGGGCCTGCCTGGAAGCTGAACCACCGAAAGGCCCAGCCCAGAACACCCCACGGAGAGCACTTGTCGGAGGAGAGGCCAGTGGGTAATGGCTTCTGGGCACACGGCTGGCAGGGGAGAGGCCAGCGGGCGCCGGGTGGCAGGGGAAGAGAAGCTGTGGCAGCTGGAGACATGGGTCAGTGCCCTTGAAAAGATGCAGCCCCAGCCTGAAGTGCAATGGGAGGATCTGTCTGCTGCCATGCACAGGGGTAGGCCGGAGCTGGTGGCACAGACAGCGTTTGAGTAGCTCACAAAATTCAGGCCTAATGCCCCTTAATTCCCCAGAAAATTCCCCCTCGCACACCATCCCCTCCCCAGGCACCCACCAGGGGTATACACAGACACCAGCCTGGCTAGAAAGAGCGACTGCAGGTTTGGGGGTGCACGATTCAGCTCCCAGGCGGCTCCGGGAGGCCCCTGCCCACCGTTCCTTATGCCCGACACGCTAGCCAGCCCCTCTGCGGAGGCATCTCAGGCCAAGCTCGTTGGGAGGCTTTGGCTCTGTCCCTGCTCCCGCAGGGGAAGCCATAGGCTTCCCTCTTAGCTCCTCCAAGGGCTCCTGGTGCAACAGCCATTCTCCTCCCTTCGCATCCAGGGTACTCACATCCCAGCGCTGAGGCTGCTCAGGAGCCTCTGATCTGGAGCTCTTCAGGCGGAGCACCGCGGCGGCACTGTTATATGCCCGGGCAATGCTCAGCCTGGAGCAGGGTCACAGGCTTTGCTCCACTCGCCAGGCTGGCACCTCCTCAGGGCTCATCTGGGGCTCACTCACCCCTGGGCTGACACCACCTCTGGAGGTCTCAGCCCCCTTTTCCCAATCTCACACAGCACTTCCTCTGTGTGCCTTGGCTCTGGGCCAGCTCACTAGAGTTCCTCCCCTGCCGGGGTGTCAGAGTCTCTCTAAACAAACTGCCTCAGGCACTCTTCAAAGTCCACCCCCCTGGCCGTGCCACCCGTCCATGGCTGGTAGGGGAAGCCAGAGCTGCCCTCTACACTGGGTTCTAGCCCAGGCACCCTACAATCAGCAGTTAAGGCCCCCGCGGCCTCACTCCTTGCTGCTCTTTTCCCTAGGTTCCTTCCTACTCCTTTCTCTCAACTCTGAGAGCGACAGCCGACTCTCTCCCCCTGCAGCCCCTTTCTGCTCTCCACTCCCTGGCTTTATACAAGCCCAGCCTGTTCCTGCCCAGCCGGGCGCCAGGTTCAATCAGGGCTGTATGTCCAGCCTACAGCACACCCAGGTGCCACCCATCCTGCCAAGTAGCCCTTCTGAGCCATTTTAACCCCTTCAGGGTGGTGTGGGGTTAACACCCGTCACAGGCTGGAAAGGAACTAGCAGCCTACCTGCCCTGGCTGGTGGACGTTCACAGTCAGGAAGTGGTCTATGGCCAGTGCTCAACAGCAACTGCTTTCCCAGTAAGGGGATTCTGAAATGCCTGGTAAATGTCCCAACAGACAGCGACCCTTAGCAGGCAGGTCCTTGGGCTGTGCCCTGGACAGCGCTTTCCTGGCATACGTGACTGTCTCCTTGACTGCAGAAGGCTGCAAATTAAGAGCAGCAGACACAGCGCCCTCACTTGCATCTGTCTGCAATGTGACTGGTGGCTGTGGATCATGGGAAACCAAAACTGGTGCTGACAGCAGAGTCTGCTCCTTCATTCCAAAAATGCTTCCTGCCATGCACCAAGTTCGCTCCTCCACAAATCCCTGGAGAGGCTTCGCTGTCATTGCAAACCCAGCAGCTAATCCGGGAGATGAAGTTACACCGACAAAGCGTTGCACCTCTGCTACTGAAGGTGGTTTCCACTCTGTGCAGATCAGAGCTGCCCTCGGCAGAAACCAGGCATCCCAAACAATGTTCCCTCTAATTTTTCTCATCCATGTGTGGAATGAATTTTGCTATGTGCACCAATATGGAGGCGATGTAGGGTGGGGGTGCGGTCAAGGGGTTCAGAGTGCGGGAGGGCAGGGGGTGAGAGCTCTGGCTGGGGGTGCAGGCTCTGGGGCGGGGCTGAGGATGATGAGTTCAGGGTGTGGGAGGGGGCTCAGGGCTGGGGCAGGGGTGGGGGGTGAGAGCTCTGTGGTGGGGCCAGGAATGAGGGGTTTGGGGTGCAGGCTGCCCTGGAGCTGTAGTGGGGAGAGAGGACTCCCCTCAGCAGCACCGGGGCTTGGGGAGAGCATCTCTCCCCACTGCAGCCCCGGAGCTGGGGGAGGGAGGCATGTCTCCTTGCCGTGCTGCAGACCCAGGGCAGGGGGAGTTACATGCGCAGCCCTTGGTGGCCTCCTGCACAGCCATGCATGTGCGCATCTTAAAGGGAACTTAAGTCCCAAACACCTCCCCTGTGCTGCAGAGCAAAGGACACTGGGAGGATTTTGCTTTCAGGCTGACAATCTGCAGCTTCCAGCTTCCTCAGATGTTCATCCAGTGACCTACCACCAACTGGTGTCCTCCAGACACACCAGGCAGCAAACTCCTTGTAGTGTCAGCCAGGAAGACGTGTGCCAGCCTCTGAAATGTCTTGGGATGTAGCTGAGCCCCAATGGCATGCCTCCAAATTCGGAGCCCGGGCTTGGCAGTGAATGTCATTTTGGCCCCACGGGCAGGAGAAAGCAGTGCCCGCTGGGTAACTACAGAGTGGGGAATCAGCCAGGCTGCGACACCACATCAAGCATGTTCTCAATCCCTGGGAGCAGCTCTGCACCCCTCCAGCTACCCCTCTCATCCCCCCTTCACTGAGCTCATGGGAGCAGCCCATGCACGGGTGGGGAGCCTCAAAGGCCTCACACTTCTCCTCCCGGCCAAGATGCCCTCTAACTCCGCTTGAGACTGGACTGGGTCTGCAGTCTGACAGGCCTGGCCCCACCCAAGTGTCTCTGTGTGAGGTTCCCCCTGCACCTTGTTCTCTACTATCCTCCAGGTTGCTGCTGGCCCAGCTCCTGGCTCAGGCTGCTCTTCCTTCAGCTTGGCTGGTTATAGCACCCACAACCTGGGCCTGTCCCAGCCCCACCAACTGCCTCCCCTCCCTGTTCAGCTGCTCTCCCTCTCCCAGCCCTGCCCCTGCTCCACCTGGGGCTTCCCCCTGCAGCCAGCTCCCGTCTGCAGCCTGATCCTGGAACACATTGGCCCACTCCCTGTCTCCTGCCCCCAGGTGCCACGCTCTGGTCACTCTGGCTCACTCAGTGTCTTCAACTGGCTAGAATCCGCTCTAGGCCCCATTCCTCCCAGAATGGCCTGTGGCCAACCCTTGCCCTCCTCTGAAGGGCTCTCTGGGGTAGGGGTTAGCCAGAAAGTCCCCCCGGTACCCTTGCTCCTCTCCCTTCACAAGTCACTACTACACACTCCCCTGCCCCAAACACCCTCCCCCCCGCCCCACCCCGAACACGTGGCCTGCACGCCAGCCAGTGCTGAACAGCGTCTGGTGCCATGTGGGACTGGCCCTATGTGTGGATGCAGGGTTTGCCTGGGAAACGGTCACTGTGGATCTCCCAGGGTAGGAGGGGTGTGTGTGGAGTGGGGGCAGTGCTGCAGAATGGCATGATGGGACAGGGTCACAGAGTGCAGGGCACCAACCACACAGCACGCTCTCCAGTGCCAAGGGATCACATTCTCCACAGTGAGCTCAGCCAAGATTTGGCAGCTCTCCGGTTGGCAATGGTGCATCTGCATCTCTGACATTAACAGTGGGAGGACAGTAATCAAGGTGACCGGGATATGAGACAGTCAGGGCAGAATCACTGGGCTGTTTATTTTGGTATTAAATGTAATTCATTCTTGGCTGTCCCACAGCATCTGTTTTCCATCTGCCTCAGCTGCTTGCACTGACAGGGCATTACTGTATCCTAGAGGCCAGAGGGGAAGTGGGAGGTTTTGGCACCTAGGAGGTGGCATGGGACTGTGGGATAAATACATCCACTGAAGGTTTCAGCAGTGAAAGAGTAAAATTGCCATCATTAGGTTTCAGCGTCAACACATCTTTGAGATGAACAGCTCCAAACTATTACACCTCATCCCATATTATGACCTGGCCCCTTTTGTGCTGGGAAAGTGGCACAATCTCCCCTGCTGGGGATTGCCCCTGCCCTGCAGTCCCCAGCATAGGAGCTGGGTCAGCACTACTGTGCTCCAGCAATCCCTAGCTGGAAGACACGCTCAGGGGGCTGTTGGTGTAGGCTAGTGAAGACCCCTGGCTCCTGTAACGTGTACTGGGGTCAGGGCAGGCGTAGAACCAGCCTTGGAATCAGGGAGCTGCAGTGGTTTCCTTTGCAGCTCTCCCCTCCCCTTGGCTGAGTTTAGAGAATCCTGGGCTGAGCAGCTGGCCCGCTGTTTCAGGCTTTCTGCAGACTCAGGCAGACATTCCTGTGCCAGTTACAGCTCCTATTTCCCAAGTTCAGCCATAAGGGCTGAACGATCTATCTGAGATTCTGGGGCCTGATCCTCCAGCAACGGGAGGATCCTGACAGACTGCACCGGGCCCTGCCATTGGCTAGTGGCCTGGCACGCAGCAGGGAGGGACGACCCAGGAATCCCCTGTGGGCAGCAACAGGTCCACATGCTTGAGCTGTGGGACAAAGAGCAGGCAGCCAGCACTGCTGGGAGCTGCCCACCCAGCCCAGCTAGAGGGTCTGAGCAGTCATCATATGCAACACATGTACATGTGAACACACAATGCTACAGATAAGTTTCATGCTTTGGCCTGCACCTTCTGATTGACTGGCAACTGGGCTGAGCCCAGGGACCCAGCGTCGCGTCCACACCCGTGATTCATCCCCTCCGTGTCAGTCTCAAGGATGCACTCACCCCTCCCAGCCCTTGGAGCCTTCTACTCCATCCCTCAGCAGGCACCACCGGCCAGAGTTTGGCATGCGCAACAACAAACAACCCAGGGACTTTGGCACAACCCTGAGCCACATCACACTGTGACATCATGATGGGTCTGACCCCAGGGGACCAGCACCCACCACCACAGCCCTGGCACTAGGCCACAGCGCACCAGCATGCCGAACCACCGGAGTGAGGGCCCACAGCACTGTGGCTTCACCACGGCGCATCAGCACGTGTCACCGCCACCAAGTACTTGCATGTGGCAATGCAGCATCCCTATAGAGCACCAGCACACGGCACCGCGCTCCGCCGTGGGGCACCGCGCTCCGCCGTGGGGCCCCGGCATGCGTCACCACAACATCAGCACCCAGCACAGCCACATTGGTCAGAGGTTCTGCCACTCTGCTCTCCATGCACAGCGTGGCTCCCGCCCTCCAGCCCCCTCACCCAGGACACCGGCGGCCTTACCTGGGGCAATGAGCGGGTGGGTGGTCACCGGTGTCACTGTCCGGCTCATGGGGTGCCCGCGGTTGTCCATGCTGGTGGGCATGCCGCCATCTCCCTTTTTAAGGTGCTCTGCTGCCTGCTCAGCCTGGCTGCCCTTGGCGCCTGCAGAGGGAGCCGGCCCCGCGGCCTTGCCCTGAGAAGTGTTGGAAGCCAGCTGGCTGCTACTTAGAGCCGGCTTCATGGCCAGGGTGGGGAGTTGCTGGGCTTGGG
Source organism: Caretta caretta (assembly GCF_965140235.1). NCBI lineage: Eukaryota > Metazoa > Chordata > Testudines > Cheloniidae > Caretta > Caretta caretta. The sequence continues at coordinate 2,459,073 of NC_134223.1, forward strand.
AGGAAGCCACTCCTTGTGCTACTGTCTGCTGGGCTCTTATGGCCAAATTCTGGACCTGGAGCAGAGGGGCAGGAGGGCCCAAGGCTTCAGAATGGGGCCCAGACACAGCCCCCAAGACGCGCATCCCAGGGATGGGGCTGGGCTGGCAGGATCGGCCCCTTCACGCAGCCCCTGGGGGCCAGAGAGCGACTGATGGGGTGGACACCGAGCCACCGGGAAATGGCCCCACAAGTCTCTGGCAGCACCAGTTCAGACACCCCTGGGCACAGCTGGATTGGAACCAGCGGGATAGAGTGGAAAAGCCCCTCTGAGCCACCCCCCCCGCCCATGCCCTTTCCCGCTGATAGCCCCCCCCCGGCACCCGCCTCTCCTGCCTACGCCCCACCTCTCCAGCCAGTGCCTTGCATCGCAGCACTGACATCCCCAACACACTCAGTCATGGGGAAGGTATTTGCTGACGGTGCCTTGGCACGCCCTGGCGGGAGTGCGTGGGCCGGCTCTGGGCACTCCAAGGGCTAGGCTCTCCTCACCCACTCCCCTCCCGCAGCCAGGGGCGGCAGGCAAGCGAGGCCGTCTCTCACCTGAGCAGTGGTGGTGGATGGCTGGGAGGTGGGGGCTGCGCTGCCCTCGGGCTGCACCGCGGTGACTGTGGCCGTAGGAGTGAAGATGAGCTGGGGGGATAAAGGAACAGCACGGCCTAGGCTCCTAGCTACTTGCACAAGGTTACTTTGCTGGGCCTGGAAATTACATGAAATGTGTTGCCTTTTACGTCACCCGCTGCTGGCTCAGGCCGAGAAAGCAAAACCAGCAGCCCCCAGTCCCCCAGGGCTGGGGACGGCCCCGGGACAGGCCTTGGGGGCACAGAGGCAGCTCGGGCAAAGGCAAGGCCAGGGGAGGTGGGTCACTGCAGAGACAGAAGAGCGGGGGGGTGTGAGACAGTGAGAGACTGGGTGTGAGGATGTGTGATGGGGGAGTGGGTGTCTATGACAAAGGATACAGTTCTGTCACCGATTCTGGGACATCTTCTGGGGTAGGGTTCGAACCACAGGGGGGCTGCAGCAGTGGGTGGGGTTGGGTCGGGTCAGCACCCCTGGGGCTGGAGCAGCTGCCGACGGTGCCACCGGAGCAGGAGCAGCGGCCGGCAGTCAGCCCGGAGCCACCGGAGCAGCGGCTGGGGGGGGTCAGCCCCCGCGCAGGAGCAGCTGCAAGTCCCCGGCCCTGCTCAGACTCTTTGCCGTCCCCCGCCCGCAGGTATTTTTAGTAAAAGTCAGGGACAGGTCACAGGCTTCACTGAATGTTTATGGTCTGCGACCTGTCCCTGACCGTTACTAACAGCACCCATGACAGAATCTTAACCTGAACAGAGAGAGAGAAAAAGAGACCTAAGAACGGCCACACTGGGTCAGACCAAAGGTCCAGCTAGCCCAGTAGCCCGTCTTGTGACAGTGGCCAGAGCCAGATGCCCCAGTGGGAATGAAGAGAACAGGGCAATTATCGAGTGATCCATCCCCCGTCATCCAGCCCCAGCTTCTGGCAGTCAGAGGTTTAGGGACACCCCAGCATGGGGTTTCATCCCTGACCATCCTGAGAGAGAGAGAGAGAGAGAGAGAGAGACTGGGGGTGGGTGGGTGAGCATGTGTATATGAGTGTGCAAATGTGTGAGGCTGGAGTGCGGTGAGTGTGTACCAGGGTGGGGTGTGAGCGCCTGACTGAGGCAGTGACTGGATGATTGTGCGTGTGGGAGGGAATTTCTGCGATTGGATCGAATGGTGGTGGTGAGGGATGAAGCTGTCGAACTCCACGGAGCTATTGCGTATTCTCTGTCAGAGCACCAATATTCTGGCCCCAGGCGGCTGCAGCCCCACACGTGGGAACCCGACGCTCAGGTCGGGTCACTGGGATCTTATGGCAGGACGAGCTGGAGAAGCGTGAGAGAGAAAGTGAGTCCACGGGCTGAGTGGGTCTGACCCCCCAGGTGGGATTCCTTCCCCAGGTAGATAAGATAGATAAGCTATTACCAGCAGGACAGTGGGGTGGGAGGAGGTATTGTTTCATATTCTCTGTGTATATATAAAGTCTGCTGCAGTTTCCACAGTATGCATCCGATGAAGTGAGCTGTAGCTCACGAAAGCTCATGCTCAAATAAATTGGTTAGTCTCTAAGGTGCCACAAGTCCTCCTTTTCTTTTTCCCCAGGTCTGTCTGTCACACCTACTGTAGGCCAGTGGTTTTCAAACTGCGGGTCATGACCCAGCACTGGGTCATGGAATGGAAGGCACTGGGTCACGGCAGCTCTGGTCAGCACCGGCAACCGGGCCGTTAAAAGTCCTGTTGGCGGTGCTGACCGGCTGAGACAGGTTAGTTCCTACCTGTTCTGACACTGCACTGCGCCCCAGAAGTGGCCAGCAGCAGGTCTGGCTCCTAGGCGGGGGGGCCATGGGGCTCCGTGCACTGCCCCGTCCCGAACACCAGCTCCACACTCCCATTGGCCAGTTCCCAGCCAATGGGAGCTGAGGGGGCGGTACCTGCGGGTGAGAGCTGTGCAGAGCTGCTTGCATACCTCCGCCTAGGAGCCGGACCTGCTGCTGGCTGCTTCCAAGGCGCAGCACAGTTTGCGGTGTCAGGACAGGCAGGAAACCTACCTTAGCACCGCTGCTGACTGGGAGCCGCCCGAGGTAAGCCCACACCCCAATTCCCTGCCCCAGCCCTGAGCACCCCCCCAAACCCTGAGCTCCATCCTGCACCCCAAACCCCTCATCCCCGGCCCCATTCAAGAGCCTGTACTCCCATCCCAGAGCCCTGACCCCCCTCCTGCACCCCAACCCCAGTACTGAGCCCCCCAAACCCAGAGCCTCCTCCTGTACTCTAAAACCCTCACCCCCAGCCCCACCTCAGAACCTGTATCCCCAGCCCAGAGCCCCCTCCCACACCCAAACCCCTCATCCCCAGCTCCATTGGGTCGCGGGCATCAACAGTTTTCTTCAACTGGGTCACCAGAAAAAAAGTTTGAAAACCACTGGCCTAGTGGCCCGACTCTTGGGGAGTGCCCCGACTGTGATGTGTGCATGTCCCTGACTCTGGGGGCTGTGACCCTGACTATGTGTGTGTGACCAGCTGTGTGTGGGGGTGCCCGGAGGACACTGGGGGGATGCACAGGGGACATTGGTGGCGGGGGGAGGGGTATACAGGGGACAATGGTGGCAGGGGGAAGGGGGGCAACCTGGCCCCAGGGAATATTTTTTCTTCACGGCTGACTGGCTCTGGGAGGAGGCATCAAGCCATGGCCTCAGCCAATGATGGCTGCTGACATCAATAACCAATCGGAAGTGCCCCTGACAGACCCACTGTGAGCCGGGGAGCCAGCAAGCAGCCTGATCCACCACCTACTGCAGCCTGGATAGTGCCTCTTAACCTGGGGCTTTGACCAGCAGCACCCCCCAGACTGCGCCCTCACCCACCTTGGAATCAGCACTCGCTTGTGCCCCCTCCCCTGTGCGCAGGTAGCAGGGCAGCTGTGAGCACTGCAGGGCCAGCAGGGGGCGCCCTACCTTGCCAGGTGACTGATTTCTGCAAATCATGCGCCCCTGGGGGCCCAGCCCTGACACAAAGGCATCTTGCATCCAGGCTGAACAGGTGGAGCTGAGAGTCCTGCCTCCCTTCCCCCCGAGCGTGAAATCCTGGGATGCTGCTGCTGGGATTTGAACTGAGCTTCCCAAGAGACTAGAGATTAAATTTGTCACCTGCTTCCCAGCCTCCTCCCTGTGGGCTGCCTGGGGGTAGACCCGGAGCATTCTAAGCCAGGACCCTCTAGCATGGAAGATCCAGGAGTAGCTTCACTGCCTCGCAACAGCAATAGGCTCTTATCCTCTTGTGTGGCCCAGCCATTGAGGGGAAACGTTCTAATAACGAACGACTGGGGTCCCTGAAAACCCCTGCCTGCCTGAGCCCAGCAGGCCCGGAGGAATGGCCTGGTGCCCTCCCAGCTCCAGCCTGGGGACTGTGGCACAATCCAGGCTCAGCCCCAGGCTCCCCACAGACCCCAGCAGAAAGAGCAGAGGCCAGAAAGCAGAGCTCCCCTCCCAGGCATCTGTGCAAAGTGCCCAGCCCTGGGCACCACCCCCACCCCGCTAGACCCGCAGGCACCCTGGTTCCCCTGTGCCTACCCAAGCGGGGGTGCCACAGGGCAACAGCAGCTCCTGCTGGGGTATCAGGGAGGCCCGGGAGGGGCTCTGGAGCCAACGCTGGGGGCCCCTCCCCTCTGCATTTGGCCCCTGCTCACTTCCAGCTGGAGCCCAAAAGGGAGGCAACACAGAGAGTCTCAGGTATAAACACTGCGCAGGGGAGGCACAAGCAAGGCCAGGCCACCCAGGGCCTGGAACAGGGCCACGCAGCCAAACTATGGCCCAAACACAGGCGGGACCAGGGCTCCCCAAGCACTGCGGCTAAAGACACTCCTGGGCCCAGGGCAGCTGCTGGAGGAGAAAGGGCTGCGAGGAAAGGGAGCAGGGGGCTGGGAGGGGCTGGGAGGGGCAAACCAGGGAACAGTGGGGGGCTACATCACCAGCTCGACAGAGCCTGATGAGTACCCAGGCAGGAAACCCGCGCCGCTGGCTGCTTTGGCATAGGGTGAAGCCAGCGGACGTGCAGGGGACTGGGAGAGCAGGGGGCTGCGTGTTGGGATTGAGGGGCATTGGCAGAGCTCGGGGAGAAGCCTGTCCTATGCCTTGTGCTAGCCAGAGTTTCCGCCTCATTCATTCATTTCCATGAGCACCGAGATCCACACTTTCTGTAGCTAAGAGGCCCCAGAGGCTTTTCCTTCATTTTCCCCCGATCCCCGCAGCTCAGGCAGGCAGACAGACCTGCAGATGTGTGTAGAGGCACAGACAGACAGACTCACTCCCACCTGACTAACTGCCATGGGCGGGGCGGGGAGGCGGAAGATTCAAAAAAGAACTAGAAAAGTTCCTGGAGGCTAGGTCCATCAATGGCTATTAGCCAGGATGGGCAGGGAGGGTGTCCCTAACCTCTGTTTGCCAGAAGCTGGAAATGGGCGATGGGATGGATCACTTGATGATTACCTGTTCCGTTCATTCCCACCTGGCATTGGCCACTGTTGGAAGACAGAATACTGGGCTAGACGGACCTATAGTCTGACCCTGTATGGCCGTTCTTAAGTGCTGAGGAATTCCATGGGGCTGGCCGGTTTCCCTGCTTTCCCCAGCACACGTCCAGCCCCACAGCGCATCCGGACGGGAGCGTGTTCCCTCGACAGCCATAGGGCTGGCTGCTCACCAGCCATCCTGCTTCTCCAGCAGCACAGCACCATGGGGTAAGCATGAGTGTTAGGGGCCTGACAGGGGACAGCGGCAGAGCAAGGGGACCCCAGAGGCATGAGACACACAGGCTGCCTAGGCAGGGCTCAGGGCTGGCGAGGGGTGGGGATGAGCGATACGACCTCCGAGCCCTCAGCCCTGTGCCAGCCTGTCACCAGGGTGGCCATGGAGCTCTGATGTGCCAGCATGTGCTAGTTACAGTGGGGGAGGTTTAGGTTGGATATTAGGAAAAACTTTTTCACTCGGAGGGTGGTGAAACACTGGAATGTGTTACCTAGGGAGGTGGTGGAATCTCCTTCCTTAGAGGTTTTTAAGGTCAGGCTTGACAAAGCCCTGGCTGGGATGATTTAATTGGGGATTGGTCCTGCTTTGAGCAGGGGGTTGGACTAGATACCTCCTGAGGTCCCTTCCAGCCCTGATCTTCGATGATTCCATGTGGGGCTAGGACCAGAGCAGGTGGCTCTTCTAAGGGTCACTGCTGCCCTCTGGTGGAGAGAATTGGAACTGCCCACAGGTGTGAATTTGCATGTACCTCACCACTGCCCTCTGCTGGAAGCAGTCCAAGCTGCACATGGGTATGGGGCAGGGGTGCTATTCCAGCCCCAGGGATCTGGCACTTCCAGCGCCATGGCAGGCCCATGACCGATGATCCTTTGGGGGGGGGGGGGGAGCGAGGGGGAGTTTACACTAAGCCCCCCCACCCTCACTCGCGTCTCTTTAAAAGCAGCAGGGGAGGGAGGGAGGGAGGGCAGGTGGTGCCTGCATGTGGCACATTCTGCGCCTGCCTCTTACCATCTGGGCCCGGAGGTACATCTGGGCCTGGCTGGCCGTCAGGGCGGGGGAGGTGGCATTCCCCAGGAGCACAGCCTGCTGGGCGATGCCTGAGGCGGCTGCAGAGTTCACGCTCTGAGCTCGGTTGATCAGCTGGGCGGCGGCAGGGGACGTGGCCAGGTTTATCTGGGGAGAGAGAAGGAGCCGTGGGATGGGGCATGCGGCCATTCAGACCCACTGCGGGCTCAGAGCTGCTCCCCTCCCGCAGGGATCCCCCTGCCTTTGCAAGTGCCCTCCCGAGAGCCAAGGAGGATGGAGGCTGTGTCGTGGGGGAGGGGAGTCCCATAGCCTCTGGCCAGGAGAGGAGGGGGCAGCTGCAGTCAGGCTCCCTGTGTCCAGATGCCAGCCCAGGAGGGAGGGGGTGGAGATGGGTGCTGTGGGCACTGGGGCGCTGAAGTATGCTCAGCTCCTACAGGGGCTGAGTCTCTCTTCCTCCCCCAATGCCCGTCTGCCAGAGGGCTTGGCCCTGTGCCCCTCACCGTCTCACTGAACAGCTGCACAGCCCGCCCCACTCCCGGGAATTCCCAGGCCAGCCCTGCCCAGCGCCCTGCAGCACAGTGCACAGCACAGTGAGTCCTGGGGGGTGCCCCCTGGTGGCTGGACTCAAGAGCTCTAGGGCCCTGCTCCCAGGGCTGCTGGGGGGAGCTGTCCTGGAGCTCCAGCAGCATGGCACGTGGGTGTGTGTGTGTGTGTTAATACCTGCATAGGTGCCAGTTCTGTGGGTGCTATGGGGCTGGAGCACCCACAGGAAAAAATCAGTGGGTGCTCTGCACCCACCTGCAGCCATAGTCTCCTCCTCCCCCGCCCCACCTCCTTCACCTCCTCCTCCCCTGAGTGCGCCGCATTCCCGCTCCTCAACCTACCTCCCAGTGCTTCCCCCTGGCCTCCGTCAAACAGCTGTTTGGAGGCCTGTTGGGAGGGAGGGGGAGGAGCAGGAACGTGGCTCGCTCAGGGGAGGAGGCGGGGCGGGGATTTGGTGAAGGGGTCGGAATGGGGGCGGGGCAGGGACGGAGTCAGGGTGGAGCCAAGCACCCACCGACGGAAGCAGAAGTTGGCGCCTATGAATACATGGACGGTATCTGCTCCGGGCAGCTCCTGGCATCACTGCCCAGGAAGAGCTGGAGCAGCCAATGGTCCCACCAGGGGTTACTCAGCCCGCTGGGCCCAGTGCTGGGGGCAGCCACACAGAGCAGAGGGGCACTGCCCTGGGGTTGGACTTACCGTGGGCTGCTGGGATGACGTCTGTGAAGGGGCATTGCTGCCGGAGGAGCCACCCTGCCTGTTAGCAGCCAGACTCGCCTGGAAGAGAGAGCAAAAGGCAGGTCATCCCCACCCCGGAGCCCAGCCCAGGTGGGGGGCCCTGCACCAACAGCCCCCTGGTCCCTCCCGGCCCTTCAATATGGGGCCTGGGGTTCACAGAGCTCTTCCCTGGAAACGTTTGCTCTAAAGTTTCCCTGCAAACCCCAGCCCCATTAAAACCCGTCCACAGCTAATTCCTGAATGAAATTAAAACAAACCCTGTCATTCAGCAGAGTTCATTCTGGCCGCGACCCCGTACGCGTGGTGCCCCCTGGCATCAGCTGCGCAGCCAGACACAGGCTCACACCCCGCTGGGCAGGACTCGTGCCCAGAGCCAGACACTTGTCCCCCATTCCGATGGCTGGCATCACACCCAGGTGGCTGCAGGGGCTCGGCTGCTCCTCTTCACCCAGCTGCACTGGGGCACAAACAGAGCCAGCGTTCAAAACGCTCCTCTGGGTCCCCAACTCGGGGTAGGTAGCGCAGATCTCTGCCTATCAGCAGCACCGGAGAGGTCAGTGGGACCTGTTCCCAACTCCTCCCCTCCAGCTGCCTCTCGCCCACGGGGCAACAGCCCAGTGACTCACCCTGAAGGGCACAGAGCTTGCAGGTGGCTGAGTGGCCCAGCCCCGATGCTCAGGGGCTCCTCCTCGCCTGACAGAGGGTCCTGGTGCCCCACCTGTGGGATGGCCCTTGGGAATCCATGGGTGGTACCCAGATACCATGGTGACGGGCAGGTGAGAAGGAGGGTGCATGGGGACGGCCGATGGCTGAGCATGGGGCAGACAGATTCGGCACGTAGAGGAGGGCTCCAAGTCCCTGTCCCGTGCCCGTCACCGCAGGACGACTAGCAGGGCCCCGAGCCCAGGTCAGCCTGGAGCCCGCAGGATGGGGGTGATGTAAACCGCCGGAAGGGAGACTCCGGCAGGGAGCAGGGAGAGGCGCCCGCCCCCTGCAGCCGCGCCCCACGGTGCTTGCAACCCGCCCCCCCGTACCTGCTGCACGGCCGCCAGGCTCTGGAGCTGGGCGCTGCTGAGCTGCTGCTGCTGCAGGGCGGCCGTCTGCAGCATGAGGTGCTGCTGCTGTGCGGCGTACATCTGCTGCAGGTACTGCGCCGCCGTGCTGGGCTGCCGGTGCAGGGCCTGCTGGATCACCTGGCAAGAGAGGCGGCGGAGCGGGGCCCTCAGCGAAGGGCCCGGCACAGCCCCGGTGCCCGGCCCCTCCAGCCAGGGCTGCGTTCTGCTCTGAGAGCAGAGAGGGAGGCCCCTGGGCCGCGTGGAAAACAAGGAGCGGTCTCTGGAGCTTTGCTGAGGGGCGGCCAGAGAGATCAGGGAGCGTTACTCTGCCTGGGGCCACGATGCGGAGGGCTCCCCCATCCATCACTGCCTGGGGCCTGCCCACCTCGCTCAGACCCCTTCCCCCGCCCCCGGGCGATCCATCACCCCACACAAAGCAGGCTGACAGCTCCTCTCTGGCCAGCCTGTCTGGCATCTGACCCAGGCCTGGAGGCCAGCTCGGGGAATGCAGGGAACTTATGGTGAATGATGGGGCTTTGGCCAAGTGGTTTCAGCCAGGGGAGTCCTGGAACAGGAGGCATCTGGGAGTGGACTGGCCAATGGCCCTGCAACAGAGCATTTACACACCATGCTTCACCTACACAGTGGACCAGCCCCAGAAAAGCCACAGAGACCCCCAGGCTTAGAGCTAAGTAGTGGGTGCTTTTCTCTGCAGCCCTGATCCCCGCAGCATCTGAGTGCCCAAGTGCCTGGCTGGATCCAGTCTTGGTTGCCGTTCTCAAGCACTCTCAGCCCAGTCACAGGCTCCGGGTCCCGACAGGACCTGCCAAGAGCCTTCTGCGAGGCACAAGTCCTTTCAACTCCAGGTCCTTTCAGTGGGAACTGAGCACTCAGCACTGCACAGGATCGGGCCCTGCGTGTTCAAACACACTTTCCAACGGAAGAGCTGAAGCTGGGGTCCTCCCAACCGGCCTGCCAGCAGCACTGTCCAGCAGCAGCTCTCAAAAGGGTTTACAGAGCGGTCAGTGACACGACCCACACCACGCTCCTGGGGAAGCTGAGAAGCCACCGTCCAAGGCCAGAGGCTGCGCTGGGAATGGAATTCCAGGCTCCCGAGTCCCACGCCAGTGCTTTATACACAGAGTTCAGGGGGCTGGGTTAACCCTGCCCCAGCTAAAGACACCCACAAATCACCAAGCAGAGCAGCTGCTGAGCGGCTATGAGCAGCACCAAATCCTGGCCTCAGGGCCAGCAGGGATGGGGGCTGGGACTGCTCCAGCTTTGTTTTGTGCACTGCACCTTTAAATATCTAGGAGCCCAAAAGCAGGAGGGGGAACTGCCATTCTGTGGGGCAGGGCAACTGTAGCATGTTCCAGAGGAGATACCCACACTGTGCTCTCTAGACACTTTACCTTTTCTTGTCTTGATTTCCCTTAATCCAAGTCAGTCACAGTGAAAGGCTGACTTTGATCTTAGTGAATGGAAAACACAGCAAGGCGTGTGCAGTGCCTGAGTCTGCAGACGGATCCCCAGCTGTGCCCATCAACATATCTCCACTGACTAGGCTGATTTACACCAGCTACAGATCAGGCCCAGAAGCTCTGAGAGAGATGTCAAGCTTTCCTCTTTCATTTCAATGAGGTGCTAAAGGTGACTTGCAAAGAGAAAAATAAAGAGTTTGTGCCCTTTGTTGCATCTGAACAGGGAAGTAAAGAATGCCTGGAAAGGTTTGCTCTTTTTAAAAGACATTTTTCTGGTTGTCTTCTTGTCAGAAATCCAGCTCGGATGATCTCTGTTCCCTGGGAGCTATATGGAGGACAGAACTAGTTGCATTATGAAATCACACATATCATGAGAGTGACACTTGGTTCCCGCAGACAGGAAGAGATGTCAAATCCAGTCCCTGGGGTTGGTTTGCATTTAACTCACATACCTAACAAATCCTTGGCAGAAAAGCAGTCTTTGTTGAAGAGCCAACATCCCAGCTCCTTTGATTAAGGACTGAACTAACTTCCACCCTACTGCCCTGAGCCTTCCAAGGTGTCCTCCAGCCAAGCCTTGGCAGCCCTGATCTACCCCCTAGGGTTAATAAAGCCATAAAAAGAACCATCCAGACCTTGCATCAGAGAGAAGGAAAAAGGCCCAAACCTGCCTGTGTCTTTCTAGCTCACCTCAGACTCTGAGGCTTAGTGGCAAATGACATGGCCACATTAACTCTTTCACTGCTGGTCATCTGATCACAAATATCTACCTATCGTAGGTTAGTCTCTAAGGTGCCACTAGTACTCCTTTTCTTTTATTGTAGGTAGTTATCTGGCCCCACCACTGTAGGTCTGCACTCCAGATTAAATATATTTCTCCTCCCACCCCCCTGGCAGACAGGGCAGGCCTGTTATTACCATTGTACAGGGAGGGAACTGAGGCCCAGAGAGTCTAAGTGACTTTCCCACGGTCACAGAGAGCGTCTGTGGCCGAGCAGGGACTTGGCCCTAGGGCTCTCCAGCCATGTGTTCACATCTTAATAACTGGTCCTCTCTAGCCCACCTGGGATCCGGGGTGGAGTCAGCCCTTCTTCATCTCCACTGTGACCTCTGGCCTGAATGGAGTGGTAACAGTCAGTTGCATGTTAGACCCTAGTATATTGACCATACAGTCCTGCCATCATGGGCATAAACCCACCCAGAATTTATTAATATCTATGAGACACCTGTAACCAAATGACCCTCAAGCGCTTTGCAGACATTCATAAACAATACCTTAAACAACATGCTGGGACAGGTCAGAATGCTCACCCCCTTTTTACAGGTGTGAAAACTGAGGCACAAAGAGGGGACATCCCCAAAGCCACAAACCAAGAGCAAGGGATAGAACCCAGCTCCCCTCTCTAACCAAACAGGCTTTGAAGTTGAGAGCAGAAGTCACTGGCTTGGGGGTGAAAATCCTGATGAGAACATTGTAGTGCTCCAAACAAGGCTCCAAGAGACAGAAAAAACAGATGTAAGAAAACACTGGGCAAATCGTTGCTCCCCTCTGCACCTCAACAACAGAGCAAGGGCAGTACCAGGCGAACTTCAGCACACCTCCACTGCCCCCCTGCTGCCATGGGCCATCCTGAGCCGCACCTCCAGCTGCACCATGGCAGCAGGTGTCAGATGCACCCAGACCCCATGGCACAGTGATCCTGGATCGCCCCTCTCACTTGCACGACTGCTCCGGAGAGATCCCAGAGCATCCCAGCTGCCATGGGCCAGGCCGAGCTGGACCGCTGAGCAACGATCAGACTCCATTTCATCCCTCACCCCTTCGCATAGAGATCCACTGCCCCTTCTATGCAACACAGCAAAGTTCATCCAGTGGCTAAAATAAAGGGTTTATCAATATGCGCCGAGCCAGCCCCCTCATCCCCTCCCCCACTGCAGCCTCCCTGGCACACCCCTCCCCCACAGCCCATTCAAAACACTGCTGAACTCATCCCCAGGCCCCCTGCCCATTGTTCAGACCATGTCACCGCCTCTCCAGATCCCCCTGCACACCGTGTCAAAGTCCATCATCCCCGCAGCCCTTTGCGGCTCTGCTCCCCAACTCACCCACCTTGAGCTACTTCTGCCTACCCTGGGACACTAGCCTGGGCAGCCCCCTGTCTCCTCAGGGCAGCAGGCCCTCCCTGAACTCATCTGTGCGCCCAATGCCCTCTCCTCTTTCCACCCCTCCCAGTCTAGGGCCTTTAATGGGGATCAGCCAACGGAGGGGCAGAGCAGACTTGACAGAACCCCCAAAGACACAGAAACACGGGTGGGGGTATCTGCAAATCACACGCTCCTCCATTGTGTCTGGCCCATGGCACCCATGGCATGTTGCTCGTTCTCTGTGGCCAGTGCGTCCACGGTGGGTATAGACCACTGCTGTGCCAACCCCAGGGGGTCTGCCATTCCCCCGCCCGGGGCAGATGGCCACACAAGGAGCAGGGCTCAGGGACCTCGGTGGTAAGCATGTGTGCGCGCCCAGCCTCTGGGCACTGCCCCTCAGCCAGGCCTCAGTGCACACAGGGCCATGCACGCATGTCTCTCTCCTCAGGGGGCTGATTCCCAAAGGTTGCTGTTCCTCCCCCAGGCCCCATGCAGGCTGGGGACCGGCTGGCAGGAGGGGGGGAGCTCGTTCTTGTATCATGCGTGGGGGTGCAGAGGGTTCAGGGGGCCAGTAGTACCAGTCCCCTAATGTCAGGTTCCAGAATCAGGTCCCTGACTTTGCTGAGGCCCCAAATCAGAAAGAAAAGCTCCTTCCATGCAACCCCGCACAAATGCCCCCTCCCATACTCCCCCCAACTCCTTCCCTCACCCAAGTACTCCCCCACATCCTTCCCCAACCCGCCCAAATACCCCCTCCCATACTCCCCCCAACTCCTTCCCTCACCCAAATACTCCCCCACATCCTTCCCCAACCCCCCACCCGTCCAAATACCCCCTCCCATACTCCCCCCAACTCCTTCCCTCACCCAAGTACTCCCCCACATCCTTCCCCAACCCGCCCAAATACCCCCTCCCATACTCCCCCCAACTCCTTCCCTCACCCAAATACTCCCCCACATCCTTCCCCAACCCCCCACCCGCCCAAATACCCCCTCCCATACTCCCCCCAACTCCTTCCCTCACCCAAATACTCCCCCACATCCTTCCCCAACCCCCCACCCGTCCAAATACCCCCTCCCATACTCCCCCCAACTCCTTCCCTCACCCAAGTACTCCCCCACATCCTTCCCCAACCCGCCCAAATACCCCCTCCCATACTCCCCCCAACTCCTTCCCTCACCCAAATACTCCCCCACATCCTTCCCCAACCCGCCCAAATACCCCCTCCCAGCTCCTTCCACCCCCAAAAAACCTCTCCCCCCCAGCTCTTTCCACCTCCGCCTCCCCAGTATCCCCGCGGCCCCCGCCACCCAGCCCCGCGAACACCCCCCAGCATCCCGGCCGCACGCCCACGCCCAGCACCGCGCACTTACTTCGCTTCTGGCTGCGCCGACAAGCCGCCGGGTCCGGCCCCAGGGCTGGTCGCGCTGCCGGGTCCCGCGGGCGCCGCAGCAGCTGCCGGCCGCTCCCCGCGCCGGAGCGAGCTCCCGGCAGCGCCCGGCTCCAGCCCCGGCCAACAACAAAAGCGCCCCTCCGGCCGGCCGCCCGCCTGATTGGCTGCGGGAGGCCCCAGGGAGCCCGCCGGGCGCTCCCCGCGCTGCTCCGGCCGGCGTGCGGGACAAAGAGCTGCCCCGACCCCGCCGGCTCCGGGTCGGCCGCCTCCCCCGGAGCAGAGCGTGGCCCGGCGCTGCTGCGGCGGAGCCGGCCAGCGGCTGCAGCCCCGGGGCCAGCGACAGGCCGCCTGCGAGCCCCAAGCAGCCCCTGGCCCAGCCCGGGGCCTGCCCTCCCCCAGCTACGCTCCTGGAGCTGGCCGGCTGTTTTCAAGCCCTGGAGTTGGAGGAGATCCAAGGGGTCAGCCGGTCCCTTCCCAAGCCGTGCGGTGGTGCAGGGCTCTGTGTCCCTTGTTTTGTCACCTTACTGGCTTCCCGCACAGCAGCACCGGGAGGCAGCCTGGCCTACTCTGTACGCGGGTACCTTTTTCAGTTCGGGGTGCGTGTGCAATTTGTACCAATCTGGCTGTACTGGTGCAACCCCTGGCAAGAAGCTCTCATGGTGTAAGCAGTGGTATGCCCCTATCATTACATCCACACTGTGGGCTGGTGTTGCTTGAACTATACTGATATAGTTAAAGCTGTACAACTTTCTAGTGTGGACACACACCCCCTCAGAAATCTCAGCCTCATGGGAGCTTTCCTGAGATGAACATTTCCCTTCCCTCAGTTTCATCCCATCCCACTACTTACCATTACAGAGCAATTCTGCCGTAAACACCCCAGGCCCTCTAGTGCTGCAGTTGTGAGCCAGGGCTGTTTGGATCATTTGTGTACAATTAGTGTAAGACTTCCCCTAGGGAAGAAATTTTTACTCCCAAATACCTCCCTGAGCACTTCCTCCATGCAGATGACACCTTGTACCCCTGTACCACAGTCAGTGTGGAGCTTTGTGCAACTTCTCTTTGTGACCAACTGCTTCACAGGCGGCCTTTAAATGTCTGGCTGCAGGAGTGAGCTGATAAAGATATGTTACATTCTGTTCTGTGTAGCCCTTATCCTTCTAGATCTGCCTCTCCTCTTTGCTTGCCACCCTTTGCTGTTCTAGAACCCAGTCCTACAAGGTGCCACAAGTGAGCTGTAGCTCACGAAAGCTCATGCTCAAATAAATTGGTTAGTCTCTAAGGTGCCACAAGTCCTCCTTTTCTTTTTGCAGATACAGACCAACACGGCTGCTACTCTGAAACCTACAAGGTGCTTGTAATGCTTTAACACCAGGCATTATTTTTGTTTCCATGACCTGTGGGCAGCAGCTCTGAAATTAAGAAATGATTCAGTCAGAGACAGACTAAGGCAGAGTGAACATTACTGTCCCAATACACTCAGCTGTTAAAGAGAATTGCACCACAACTAACAATAAGCATGTCTCCAAGATCTACTTGCTCATTCAGTGATTTAGACAGAACTTGTAGGGCTGTGTAACAGTGTCACCTGGTGACTTTAAATAATATTACAGTGCTGAGCTTCCCTTGGTCATGTGAGATTTGAGGCTACTCAGCACTTTGCAGAACTGGGGCTCCTGAGTGAAAGGGAAGGAGACAGCAGAAGAGAGGAAAGAAAAGGAGAGTTGGCAGCACCTCTTCTGTGCCAGGGCACAGTGTGAGGTGGGCCAAGGATGGGCAGACTTGGGAATGCCCATCCCCCAATCTGTTATGGGGGGGTCCCCCACAGAGGAACTAGGAAGCGCTCTTGTACATGCAAAAAGAAAAGGAGTACTTGTGGCACCTTAGAGACTAACCAATTTATTTGAGCATGAGCTTTCCACAAGTACTCCTTTTCTTTTTGCGAATACAGACTAACACGGCTGTTCCTCTGAATCTTGTACATGCAGTCTCTCTGTTGCACAACTGGGTTTATTTTTGTTACGCTACTTTTAGTCTCCCTAACAAGCTGTTAATGAGCTGCCAATTACTTATGTATGCCAAGTCAAAACCTTGTGAGGAATGAGAAGCACCAGAACTTAATCCCAAAGGGACAGAGGCCTGGCTTCTCCCAGCACCAGTTTAGTGCTGTAGCACATCACAGAGCGAAGGGAGGATGGGGGGGTCCTTACATTTTATTATATAATAATGATTTTCACTTCTACAGAAGCCTAGCATTCAAGAACAACCCTACAATAACAAAACCATATGCGCATCACACTGCTCATGAGCAACACTACACTAACACAGCAGCGGGTGCAGAACACAGTGGACAGGCAGCGTGTTTCAGTCCCACGCGCTATTTTGCACACAAGCAGCTGTGGGACACAATGATCTGAGGAATGTCAGGAGCTGGCTCTCTCCTGGAGCTGGGTTCCCCTGGGGTGCAGCGGAGGTTACATTTCCAAATGACCGGCAGCCGCAGGACCAGGATTAATTCGGGGGGGGGGGGGGGGACAGGGGAGGGGAGGGAGGGAAGGCCAGCACAGCCAGGGGTCTCTCTCCGCAGAGGGGAACCATTCAGAAGTCACACCCTGAAGGTTACAGGGTGGCTCAGCAAGGGAGAAAAACTCACCCTGGTGATTTCTCCTGCATGAGGAAATACAGGGTGACTGAGTCCCTTCCCCTGCTGGTCATATCCCCCCTCTCTCTTCACACATCTCCTTCATTCACATTCCCCCTCTCCCTGCCCAGCCCCCATCATTACAGCTGCTCCAAAACCAGGGGAAACAAGATTGGGGGAACTCTCCTGGTTTCAAAGTGGTTCCCATTGGGCCCATTTCCAGAACCAGTTCTCACCAATGTTTCTAACAGAATTGTTCTTGAAGTTTTTCACTTGCATTTCCCCCCCAGGAAGCCAGGGTTTTGGCCAGTGACAAATGGCAAAAGAGTTTCTGATAAAAAAAATATGGTGGGAAATGTTCAGGAAAATGAGAAGTGTCGATAGAGGTCAATTTCTCCAGATGTGTTTGATTTTTCAATAAGGCCAAAAACAGCTCTTAGTGTGAAACGTTCCTGAGTCTGACCATCCTCTTGCGGCTCAGCCACTCAGGGCTAGTCTTACTCACAGAACGTCTGCTAAGGCAGGTCCACACAATGGACATTGCCCTGGCCATCAAGCTGGGCTGGGATGTGATCGCTGACTCAGTGTAGACCTGGCCTTTGGGTGTTGGAATTGGGTTAATGAAACCAGTGTAACTTTGTGGGAGAACAGTGTATTGCTGTAAGCCTGGTGTATATCAGTTTAATTTGCCCTCTCTGGGCTTTTCTGCATGGGAAAGTTGGCCCAGTCTCACCTAAGGTGTGAAATCACTTTAGTTAAGATGGTGCAAACCCTGGTGTGGGCACTCCTATGTCAATTTCGGGGGGGGGGGGGTTCTGTTCAGTCATTCTGGAAGAGGTCTAAGGCACAAAACTTGTACCATTGTAACTCACCCCAGAATGGCTGCAGCAGTACAGCCCTCCCTAATGGGGAGGCAGTGAACTTTCATTTCTGTCCTGTTCTACGCCACTCTATTCTCTACAGCAGGGGTCAGCAACCTATGGTACGCATGCCAAAGGCAGCACGGGAGATGATTTTGAGTGGCACTCACACTGCCCGGGTCCCGGCCACCGGTCCTGGGGTCTCTGCTGCCATCCTGGGGTTCCAGCTGCCGGCCTGGCGCTCAGCAGCCGCCCCCAGCTGTGGCCCACTGGCCCCAGCCTGGGGGAGTGAAGGGTGCAGACAGGGGCAAGAGGGGGCACAGCTCAGCACCCCCACCTTAAAAATTGTTCCAGCACCACTGTGCTGGGATATTTTTAAGTCCCGATTTGCCGCTTACATCACTATCACGCCACGTGGAAGACGTGCATGGCGATTTTTTTCCCCACTGTAAGTTGAGGGTACATTTGACAAAACGTCAGCTCCTAAGAAAGCAAAGTTAGATGTCCATTCATTTCAGCCTTCTTGGACAGACACATCTGGATTTATTCAGAAGGAGGACCATGCTGTTTGTGCTTTCTGTTGTGAAAGTGTTGTTTGTCGCACATCAAGTGTTTGACGACAAACCTTTCTTGACAAAGCAGATAAGACTGAATCGATCAAAAAGGCAGTAGCAGGATATGAGAAGCAAAGCAGTGTTTTTAAATGCTTAAGTGTAAGTAAAAATCAAGCCACAGAAGGAAGTTACAAGATTGCACAGGTTTCAGAGTAGCAGCTGTGTTAGTCTGTATCCGCAAAAAGAAAAGGAGTACTTGTGGCACCTTAGAGACTAACCAGTTTATTTGAGCATAAGCTTTCGTGAGCTACAGCTCACTTCAAGATTGCACAGTGCATTGCAAAAAATGGAAAGCCGTTTACAGATGGGGAATATATAAAAGAAGTTTTTCTCAGCAGTTTGGAGGTTTTGTTCAATGATTTGCCAAATAAAGATGCATATCTAGAATAAAAGAACTGCCTGTCTCTGCCAGAACAGTTGAGAGACGCATAAGCGAAATGGCAGAAAACATTAACAAAAAGCAGACGACTGCATTAAAAGACACAGCAGTGTTTAGCGTTGCAGTTGAGGAGAGCGTGGTTATAAACAACGTTCCAAGTTTGGCAGTTGTTGCACGATATTGTGCTTCCGATGAAATCCAAGAGGAACTTTGTTGTCTAAAACCACTGCATGGCACAACAAAGGGAGAAAATATAGCGGAAACTTTTGTAAACCATTTTGAAGAACAAGGAGTTGACATCAGAAAAATATTTTGTGTGACAACAGATGGTGCTCCTGCCACGGTCGGAAAACAGAAGGGATTTGTCAAGTTACTTGAAGATCAAATTGGCTGCCTGACAGGCAAATTTCACTGTATCGTCCATCAAGAAAACCTGTGTGCTACAATTTCTAATTCAGAGCTTAATAATGTGATGACTACAATGGGGCAAATTGTGAATATCCTTGTTGCTCGACTTGCTTTGACTCACAGACAGTTTCAAGCACTGCTAGGAGAGATGGACAGTGCTTATAATGACATTCCACTTCACAGCAACATTTGGTAGCTAAGTCGTGGCAAGGTTTTGGAGCGCTTTGTAAACTGTTTTGATGCAATCAAGGCCTTTTTGTCGGAAAAAGGACAAAACTACCCCAAACTGGATGATGACAAGTGGCTGTGTAAGCTCATGTTTCTAACGGACATCACCCTTACCTAAACAAACTCAACCTCCGTCTCCAGGGTGCAGGGCAAATGGTTCTGGATCTTTATGAAACCCGGAAGGCATAAAACTAGCAGTTTTTTCTCGGGATATTCAAACTTCAACTTTCTGCTACTTTCAGTATGTAAAAGAGCTATCGACACGTTGCACTGTCAGTGTCAATGAGATTGGAATGTACATGCAAGAACTGGAATCAGAATTTTCTGACAGATTTCAAGATTTCCGGCAATTTGGCCCAATGCTTTCTTTTCTAATTAAACCTGAAAAGTTCAATGAAAGCAACTTGGATTTGTCTCTATTTCAGTGGATGGGTGTTGAAGATTTCAAAATGCAGCTCATTCAGTTAAAAAGCTCAGAATTGTGGGCATCAAAGTTTGGAGATCTGTGGAGTGCACTTAAAGCTACTGAGAGAGATCATGGGGCCTCTATTCTGACCTGCTGGACGTCCCTGCCAGTGAAATTTAATTGTTTGAAGAAAATTAAGTTTGAAATGCTTTCAGCATTTGGATCCACATACCTGTGTGAACAGGTATTTTCGCACATGAAATCTGTCCTCTGTCCCTCTCAGAGCAGGTTAACAACTGATCACTCACAAGCTTGTGTGCAGCTTAAAGTATCCAAATATGTGCCAGACATTGGAAACCTCAACAAGGAAAAGCAAGGGCAAGGATCACACTAAACTGATAAGATCTGCATTTTAATTTAATTTTAAATGAAGCTTCTTAAACATTTTAAAAACCTTATTTACTTTACATACAACAATAGTTTAATTATATATTATAGAGAGAGACCTTCTAAAAACGTTAAAATGTATTACTGGCATGTGAAACCTTAAATTAGCGTGAATAAATGAAGACTTGGCACACAACTTCTGAAAGGTTGCTGACCCCTGGACTCAATAGGTTCTTTTCTCGCCCTCATCACCGTAGTATCTGAGCCCCAGCCAGTTATGCATTGAGCCAAGTGACTAACATCTGACATGTGAGGTTCGTTGTCTATCTCCTCTCCCAAGGAGAGAATTGTTTGTGCAGTGGAGAGGTTTGTTTTGGTCGGGTTTTGTTTACACATCCAGGCTGCTCAGTGTTTGTATCAGTGAAGGCAGGATGGAGCAGCACCTGGCACCTGGACTGGGAGGTTTGGGATGGTCCTAGGTCCCCATGGGAGATAGTTCCCCAGTCTGGTGCTGGCCCTGAGGAAGCCCTGTTGAGGGCAGACCAACTCACCCATATTGGAGCAGATCCTCAAAGAATCAATTTTGAAGCACTTTGAGGAGAGGAAAGTGATCAGGAACAGCCAGCATGGATTCACCAAGGGCAAGTCATGCCTGACTAACCTAATTGCCTCCTATGATGAGACAACTGGGTCTGTGGATGAGGGGAAAGCAGTGGATGCGTTATTCCTTGACTTTAGCAAAGCTTTTGATACGGTCTCCCACAGTATTCTCTCCAGCAAGTTAAAGAAGTATGGGCTGGATGAATGGACTATAAGGTGGATAGAAAGCTGGCTAGATCATCAGGCTCAATGAGTAGTGATCAATGACTCCATGTCTAGTTGGCAGTTGGTATCAAGCAGAGTGTCCTGGGGCTGGTTTTGTTCAATATCTTCATTAATGATCTGGAGGATGGCGTGGATTGCACCCTCAGCAAGTTTGCAGATGACACTAAACTGGGAGGAGAGGTAGATACGCTGGAGATAGGATAGGGATAGTATACAGAGGGATAGGATACAGAGGGCCCTAGACAAATTAGAGGATTGGGCCAAAAGAAATCTGATGAGGTTCAACAAGGACAAGTGCAGAGTCCTGCACTTAGGCCGGAAGAATCCCATGCACCGCTACAGACTAGGGACCAAATGGCTAGGCAGCAGTTCTGCAGAAAAGGACCTAGGGATTATAGTGGACGAGAAGCTGGATATGAGTCAACAGTGTGCCCTTGTTGCCAAGAAGGCTAATAGCATTTTGGACTGTATAAGAAGGAGCATTGCCAACAGATCGAGGGATGTGATCATTCCCCGCTATTCAACATTGGTGAGGCCTCATCTGGAGTACTGTGTCCAGTTTCGGGCCCTACACTGCATGAAGGATGTGGAAAAATTGGAAAGCGTCCAGCGGAGGGCAACAAAAATGATTAGGGGGCTGGAGCACATGATTTATGAGGAGAGGTTGAGGGAACTGGGATTGTTTAGTCTGCAGAAGAGAAGAATGAGGGGGGATTTGATAGCTGCTTTCAACTACCTGAAAGGGGGTTCCAAAGAGGATGGATCTAGACTGTTCTCAGTGGTAGCAGATGACAGAACAAAGAGCAATGGTCTCAAGTTGAAGTGGGGGAGGTTTAGGTTGGATATTAGGAAAAACGTTTTCACTAGGAGGGTGGTGAAGCACTGGAATGTGTTACCTAGGGAGGTGGTGGAATCTCCTTCCTTTGAAGTTTTTAAGGTCAGGCTTGACAAAGCCCTGGCTGGGATGATTTAGTTGGGGATTGGTTCTGCTTTGAGCAGGGGGTTGGACTAGATGACCTCCTGAGGTTCCTTCCAACCCTGATATTCTATGATTCTATGATTGTAGAGCGTTCCATAGGACCTGTGGAGCAGTTATCGCCCACGGTCTTCATCCTGCAATGTGAGGCTCTTTCAGCTATGCTTGCTGAGCACCTTGAAGATACAGACTGAGACCTTGGACTTGACTCTGCTCTGTGGGAAGGCAGCATAGAGAGTAGGAGATGGACTGATTGGCTGATGTGCTCAAGGTTGCTGAGTAGACAGGCTGTACTAGCTGGAGTTTCTCAAGTGCTGAAGGCTTGGTGCCTAGGTCTATCACTGCATAGATCCAGCTGGAAGGTGGTGAAGGTATGAATAACAAGAGCCAAGTCCTCACCTGCTAGCATGGGACAGTGTCTCAGCCAACTGGAGATGGGAGAAAGCGTCATCCACAGACACTGCTATGGAAGAGCTCAGAATCAGCGAGGAAGGCAGGAGCTTCCTGAACCAGCCCTGAACTGGCCAGTTGTGGGTGTGAACGTGCCACCAGAGGCAAACCTCTCCGCCTAGAGCATCACCGCTGCCACCTTGGGTTCAGGTACAAAGGTGCTTGTCCCAGGATAGCTAGTCCTATGGGGGAGGGGAATAAGCTAGACTGGTCTAAGGCACCTTTATACAGTATAAGTGCATCCCCACAAGGATGGGGGCTGGAAGCGGTATAACTAAGGCTATGATTTAGTCAGGGGTATGTTTAGTAAAAGTCATGGACCGGTCATGGGCAATAACTAAAAAGTCATGGCACGTGACCTGTCCATGACTTTTACTAAAAATACCCGTGACTAAATCTTAGGTGCTGGGGGTGCTCCTGCGGACGCTACTGCTCTGTGCGGGGGGGCGCTCTGGAGCCCTGCCACTGCCGCTGGGGGCGGGGCAGCCTGGGGCACCGCTGTTGCTCCTGGACAGCGCCTGGGACCAGCTGCCTGGGGCCACCAGAGCAGCAGCCAGTGCGGCTGGCCCAAGGGCCACCCCAGCTCCTCAGGCAGCCCTGGGGCCAGCTGCACCAGCCGCTGCAGAAGTCACAGAGGTCCCGGAAAGTCATGGAATCCCTGACTTCATGACCTCTGTGAAAGACTCGGAGCCTTAGGTATATCAGTAAAAACTCACACCGCAAACTGACGGCAGAACTGTGTGTAGAGCAGGCTAAACTACACCAGAATATGTGTCCACCCCGGGGCTGGTGCTGTTCAACCACATCAGTTTAAATCAAGAACTGATTTAGGTTAAAACCAGTGCAACTTTCCCAAGTAAACAAGGCCCATGCTTTGCAGGGTAACTAAAGGCACAGACCCAGCTTCCAACCACTCTGGCTGTGTCCACACAGGGATCTGCCCCCGTCTGACCAACCTGCTGCCAGGCTGTGTATGGACAAGGCCAAAGGCAAAGACTGTCGCTTTGAGGGGTAAATCCAGGATAATTTTCTGCAGCTGCAAATCTCTGAGCCCCCAAGAAGCCCAACAGCCACAGAAGACCCAGCCCAGGCCATTCCTCAGGCCCACTCCGTGGTGCCAATCGGCTCGGACCTGCAGCATCATGGGGAGGCGCTCAGTGACAGGAAGCCTGTGAAAGGACCAGGCTCAGGGATAAGGCAGGGGAACGGGGGGAGCAGAGGGGTGCATCTCCCCTCGAGCACAGGACAAATGCCCTACCCCCTGTCCCCCAGCAACCCTTCAGCCCTGGCTACGCAGTGACCACTCCCCAGGTTGGGCTGGGGTGTTTCTGGAGCTCCCAGCATTTCCTGCCAGCACCCAGTGCCAGCTCCCCACCCCTTCCTGAGGAGAGGGGGGATATTGCACCCCTCTCCTGCTGCCTCCCCCTCACTCCCCATCTGCACCCCCTGCCACCTGCTCCACAAAATTTCTCTTGGGAAATGGCGTAATGTTCTAAAATCTTTTGAAGTTCAGGAAGGCCATTCACACTGGGTAGGGGTATCGGGGCCATGGTTGTGAAAGCTCACCGCCTCCCTCAAGGTACATCTGGACAGATTCTCTATTCCAGTAGGAACTGGGGCAAATAGTCCCAGGGACGTAGAATCATTGAAGATTCGGATTGGAAGGGACCTCAGGAGGTCATCTAGTCCAAACCCCTGCTCAAAGCAGGACCAACCCCAACTAAATCATCCCAGCCAAGATTTTGTCAAGCTGAGCTGTAAAAACCTCTAAGGATGGAGATTCCACCACCTCCCTAGGGAACCCATTCCAGTGTTTCACCACCCTCCTAGTGAAATAGTTTTTCCTAATATCCAACCTAGACCTCCCCCACTGCAACTTGAGACCATTGCTCCTTGTTCTGTCATCTGCCACCACTGAGAACAGCCGAGCTCCATCCTCTTTGGAACCCCCTTTCAGGTAGTTGAAGGCTGCTGTTAAATCCGCCCGCCCATCCCACCGCACTCTTCTCTTCGGCAGACTAAACAAGCCCAGTTCCCTCAGCCTCTCCTCGTAAGTCATGTGCCCCAGCCCCCTGATCCTTTTCGTTGCCCTCCGCTGGACTCTCTCCAATTTGTCCACATCCTTTCTGTAGTGGGGGGCCTAAAACTGGACACAGTACTCCAGATGAGGCCTCACCAGCGCCAAATAGAGGGGAACAATCACGTCCCTCGATCTGCTGGCAACGCTCCTACTTATACAGCCCAATATGCCATTGGCCTTCTTGGCAACAAGAGCACACTATTGACTCATATCCAGCTTCTCATCCACTATAATCCCCAGGTCCTTTTCTGCCAAACTGCCGCTTAGCCAGTTGGTCCCTAGTCTGTAGCGGTGCATGGGATTCTTCCGTCCTAAGTGCAGGACTCTGCACTTGTCCTTGTTGAACCTCAACAGCTTTCTTTTGGCCCAATCCTTCAATTTGTCTAGGTCACTCTGGACCCTTTCTCTACCTTTCTCATGGTCAGAGGCCTGGAGTACAGTAGAGGGCGTTGCTTGACCACAGCCCCTACAACCTGACGGGGTGCTGACGAGGGGGCTGCTGTATGCAGCTGGTCAAAGGGGCCTGGCCCTGCTCTGGCTGCAAAACTGGGGAATCCCAGAATGTCTGAAGCTGTGGGGGGAAGCAGCGGGGACTGGGAGCCCAGTAACCATGAGAGCTGACTGGGTGCTGATTGTCCCCTGACTGGGGATGGCTCCCTAGGCAAGCAGGGAGAAATTCCAAGTGCACCAGAAGGAAAGAGACCCCAGGGCTTGTGAGTGGAAAAGTCCCACTGGCTCTCACAGAAAAGCTGTCCCTGGATGCCCCAGCCACGGAGCCTAGCGGAGGGAGCCACTTGCTGACAAACATACAGAATCGCAGAATCATTTCTATAGCTCCTGCTAGGTTCAGGCCTATTGCTCTGCAGGACTTTTCTAAGGGGTCAAGGCCCCATCAGAAATGAAAGCACCAGGATGGGGTAAAGCCTCTGGATGAATAGAACCGACTGCCCAGCCAACCCCATGTTCTCATGCAATGCCTGTGGGGAGGGTGCAAGTGTCCCTCATCTCACCCAGAAGGAGGCGCCGAAGGGCTGGGGTGTATAGAGCCTCACTGGTACCAACGGATCACGGATACATGTGATACAGAGCTTGTCCGGTCAGCGCTGGGATCTCAGTGCACAGAGCTCGTCCCATCAGCGCCGGGCCTCGTGGGTCTGAGTGTGCAGAGCTTGACCTGTCAGCGCTGCGGCTCCGGGGTCTCAGTGTGCCGAGCTCGTCCGTCAGCACTGTGCCTCAGGGGTCGCAGTGAGCAGAGCTCGTCCCGTCAGCACCAGGGCTCCGGGGTCTCAGTGTCCCGAGCAGGGTCTCTAAGAGGATGTGAATGGGGAGCATGGGGGTTGCCTGGTATTTTCTCCCATCCCAGCCAACCAAGAGTGACACTCAGCTCTAGGGCACCCCGGATCCTGCCCAGTCCTTGGCACCTCTGTAGCAGCAGAGCCTGGATCCCACCCGCACCCTGCAGCTCCTTACCTGGACAGTCTGGCGGTCTGGGATCCCGCTGTACACGGAGATCTGGGCCCCCGGCTGGCGCCCGCTGCTGCTGCTACTGCTGCTGGCGGTGCTGCTGGAGGGAGGTGGGACCTGCAGCTGCTCATTCTCCATGGTAACGGTCCTGGGCACCGACGGGGGCAGGAAGAAGGAAATACTAAGGCCGAGGTGGTGGGAAAGGGGATTCTGGTCAGGTTAGAGCTGGAAGGAGACAAAAGGAGGCAGTCAGGCTTGGGGCAGTCCCAACCCCTCATACCCCAGCTGGGGCACTGACCCCTCTTACTGGCCCACAGCTGATGAGATGCTGCAGCCATGAGGAATTCTGGGGCCACATTCTCTGCTGCATACAGCATCAGGAGCCAGGTACGGCCTATCTCTGGATGCAGGTAAGAACAGACTTAGGGCTTCTCTAAACTGTGCCAGCTGGCTGCAGTCCCCAAGGAACCAGCCTGTTCCAAGCAGTCTCTTTCCCTGCCCCTTCCTTCCCTCAACACATCCCCAGCCCCCTGACGCACACACGGGGCTGCTGTAAGGAAGGTGCAGGTAGGAGCTGATTCTGCTGGCTCTTT
Source organism: Caretta caretta (assembly GCF_965140235.1). NCBI lineage: Eukaryota > Metazoa > Chordata > Testudines > Cheloniidae > Caretta > Caretta caretta. The sequence continues at coordinate 2,484,881 of NC_134223.1, forward strand.
GCTGGCTAGGGACCCGAGGATCTCAAAGCACTTTGCAAAGAGGAATGAATCCAGTCTCACCAGCTCTCTGGAGTGCGCTGTGAGGATAATTTGCCCCTTTAAACAGAGGGGAAAACTAAGGCACATCGATTCCAAGGCTAGAGGGACCACTGTGACCACCTAGTCTGACATCCTGCACAGCACCGGCCAGAGACCTGCCCCACAATTATTCCTAGAGCAGAGCTTTGAGAAAACAGCCAGTCGTAATTTAAAAATAACCAGTGATGGAGAATCTACCACAATCCTTGCTATATTGGTCCAATGGTTAATTACTCTCATTGTTAAAATTGTACCTTTTTTCTATTCTGAATTTGTCCTGCTTTAACTCCCAGCCATTGGGTTGTGTTAGACCTTCCTCTGCTAGACTGAAGAGCCCGTTATTAAGTATTTGTTCCCCATGTAGATACTTATAGATTATGATCAATTTAACCTTAACCTTCTCTTTGTTAAGCTAAATAGATTGAGCTCCTTGAGTCTACCACGATAAGGCAGGTTTTCTAATACTTCAGTCATTCTTGTGGCTCTTCTCTGAATACCCTCCAATGTATCAGTGTCCTTCTTGAATTGTGGGCACTAGAAGTGGACACAGGATTCCAGCAGACCGTACCAGTGCCAAATAGAGAGATCTGCTCCTATTAGAGATTTCCCGGTTTATGCAACCCAGGATCACACTGGGAGCTCATGTTCAGCTGATTATCCACCTCCCCCTCTCCAAGCTTTTTCAGAGTCATAGCTTCCCAGGATAGAGTCCCCCATCCTGTAAGTATGGTCTACATTCATTGTTCCAAGTTGAATACATTTACATTTAGCCATATTAAAATGCATGTTGTTTCCTTGCACTCAATTTACCAAGGGATCCAGGCTGCTCTGAATCAGTGACCTGTCCTCTTCATTATTTACCACTCAACCAATTTTTGTGTCATCTTCAAACTTTATCAGTGATGATTTTACCTTTTCTTCTAAGTCATTGATAAAAATGTGAAATAGCGCAGGGCCAAGAACCAATCCCTGAGGGACCCCACTGGAAACACACCCACTCAATGATGATTCCAGGTTACAGTTACATTTTGAGACCTGTCAGTTTTTAATCCATTTAATGTGTGCCATGTTAATTTGATATCATTCTTGTTTAATCAAAATGTTGTGCCGTACCAAGTCAAACACCTTACAGAAGTCTATTACTTCTACACAATGACCTTTATCAACCAAACTCATCATCTCATCAAAAAAAGAGATCAAGTTAGCTTGACAGAATCTATTTTCCACAAACCCAGGTTAATTTGCATTAATTACATTATCCTCCTTTAATTCTTTATTAATTGAGTCCTGCATCGGCCACTCCATTATCCAGTCTGGGATTGATGTCAGGCTGACAATTTCTTGTTCATCCCATTTACCCTTTTTAAAAGTTGGCACAACATTAGCTTTCTTCCAGTTTTCTGGAACTTCCTCAGTGTTCCAAGACTTATTGAAAAGCAACATTAACAGTCCAGCAAGCTCCTCTGCCAGCTCTTTTAAAACTTTTGGATGCAAGCTATCTGGACCTGGTGATTTAAAAATGTCTAACTTGAGTAGCTTCTGTTTAACATCCTCCAGAGATACTAGTGGAATAGAAAGAGTGCTATCATCACCATATGTTGAGACTATGTCATCTGTTTTTCCCCAAATACAGAACAGAAACATTTATGAACACTTCTGCCTTTTCTGCATTATTATTGATAACTATACCATTTCCGTATAGCAATGGACCAATACCATTGTCAGGATCCTTTTTGTTCCTAATATATTTTAAAAACTCCTTCTTATTGTCCTTAACTCTGCAGGCCGTAGAATTCGCCTTGCGTCCCTTTGCTTCCCTTATCAATTTTCTACAGTTCCTAACTTCTGATTTATATTCATTACTATCAATTTCCCCTTCATGGCACTTTTATATTTTTATTTTTATTTGTTGCAGCTGCCTTCACTTCTCCTCTACTCCAGGATGGTTTTTTTAACCAGTATGGCCTTGATTGTGGCTTTTGGGGCATCTTGTAAGGTGTTCTTAAAAGATTCCCAGTTATCATTCACATTTTGTCGATTCAATTCTTATTCCTAGCTGAACTGGCTCATAGTTTTCAGCTTTGTGAAATTGGCCTTATTAAGGCACCAAGTATATATATTATTGGTCAGGTCTTTATTCTGCTTACATATTATGAATGTGACCAAGTCATGATGATTTATACTTAAGCTACCATTTATTTTTAGTTCCCAAGGGTTGCACAGCATATTAGCAGGAATAGAACTGTGCTGTCTTGTTACCCAGTCATGTGCCTTTACCACAATCCCATCCTTCTGTAAATGCTTGTGTAACCATGCTAACACAATCTGGCTCTTTGTCACCCTTTAAGTGGCTGCTTCATGAGGCTGCTACAGACTTTGACCAGCTAAGTTTGTCCCCTTAATTCAGGCAATAGAGGGTCACTCCTCTAGATGCAGAGAGGACTGGCGTTCAATCAGGCAGCCCAGCCAGGAGTGCTGTTCCCAGTGGCTTTCGTGAAGGGACGCCTGTGGAAGTTTAGCTTGGCTGGCTGGAAGGCACTGCAGGTGCCTCCTGGTGGGAGTATCCTGGGCATAGGGTATGTTCATTAGCAGTCCTGAGGTCCCAGCCCTGGGCCTTATGCTACTGTTGGCTACACCAGTGGAGGTTCAATTACCTGCAGTGGAGTTCCTGTGAAGGGACACGCACATAGCAGGGCCCAGAAGCCAGCCAGGCAGCACTCTCGCCCAGGCCTGCCCTGAATGAACCCGCCCTGGAGTCTGTGTTTCATCCGCCCGCTGGAAGGGCATCTCTGACCCTGGCCTGACTTTTGTTTATGGAACCTGGCCTTGTGAGTCCTCTAACTCTGGCCTGGCAACTCCTGTCCCTGGTGGGCAGACCTCAGACTAGCTGCGACCGCCTACGCCCCAGTCCCTTACGCTGACTCTCATCTTAAGAGATTTCTGGACTGGAGAGTCACTTGGTATGAAATTGTGCATTGAGTCCTTCCCATCTCTGTCTATTTTATGTACACAAAGACAGATAGCACTCCGGCCTGTGTGCACCACACAAGCCATGTGCTTAAATGTCCCTGCAGCCAGAAAGAATCTGGGCCCATATGATACCAAGGAGTGGGAACATTGAGATCTCATGGTCAGGTTGCCAGGTCCACCCCTTTAAAATGTTTAAAGTGTTGCCCCTGATGTGCCCAGAGAGTAGTGAAGGGCGGGGGCTGGGCTACTGACATTTAGGGGGTTGATGCAGAGACTTCAGCCACGGCATCTCCAGCGTTGCCAACCCCAAGCATCCCGAAATCAGGAATCAGGCCCTCTAAAATCTACAGATTGGTTTAACAATCATGAGATTTTTAAAAATAATAGATCTGGGTTCTCTTTGCTTTCTGATTCTGGAGTCTTGAGGGTTCACATTTTCCAGCTTTTCTCCACAACCGTGAGGTCTAGATAGCCACCTTATAACCAGAAGGGAATCTGGGGGTATCACCTAATCCCAGGTGCTTGGGGTTCCAGCAAAGCACCAACTATCACGAGACTCCCAATACAATTGGGAAGGTTGGCACCATTGCCTTCCAGTGCCGAGATATGAATCCCGCTGGAGCCCGTCCCTTAGAGATGAAATGACTGGCTGCTTTATACCCCTGCAGGATGATACTGGAGAATGGATCAGATTAAATAAAACTCCAGCTTCCTGGTAAACAGAGTTAAGTCACTTGCCAGCCCTGCTGTCAAGACAAGGGCTTATGAGCTGAACTGGGAGAACAAGCTGGGGCAACACAAGAGCCAGCCTGGGCCCGAATCCTGCATGTTTGTCTGAACACAAAGCACACTCCTTTGGTTCCCTCGGATTTCAGTGGGATCTGGCACCTCACTCCCCTAAACTCCTGGGGAAATCCCAGTGTCCGTCCACATGGTGTCTAGCTTACATGAGGGAAGCACCATAGGGACATAGCAGAGGAAGGGACGTCCTGAGTCACTGAGTCCAGTCCCCTGGTATCGCAGCAATCAAACATCATATAATCCCATTCATACATTTCTCAGGCTCCATTTTAAAGACAGCTAGGTTCTCTGTCCACCCTGCTCCTATTGGGCGGCTGTTCCAGAACCTAACTCCTCTGATCATTAGAGACCTACTAATGTCCAGCCTAGATTGATTCCTGGCTAGTTTATCCCCATTTGTTCTTGTGCCAACATTGTCCTTCAGCTTCAATAGCTCTTCACCTCCCTGGTATTCACCCCTTGCTGTATTTATAGAGAGTAACCAGAGCCCCACTCCAGCTGGGTTCTAAGAGGCTGACCAACCCCAGTTCTCCAGGCTCCAGATCAGCTTTCCATGCTGCTGATCTTCTCTGCCCTGTTTCAGTTTGAATTCATCTTTCTTGAACATGGGTGACCAGAATAGTATCTCGGGTTCCAGAGTAGGTCTGCCCAGTGCCACACAGAGAGGTAATATAACCTCCCTACGCCTCCTCCAGAGTTCCTTCTTTACACATCCATGAGTAGCTACAGCAAAGAAAGAAGAGCGAGACTCACAGGTGCTTGGACCCATGGCCTGACCTTGTGGTCTCTCTCCTGGCTAGGGTTGCCAACTTTCTACTTGCACAAAACGGAACACCCTTGCCCCGCCCCTGCCTGACCCCTTCTCCGCGGCCCCGCCCACACTTCATTCCATCCTCCCTCCCTCTGTGTCTCGTTCTCGCCCATCCTCACTCACTCGCTCATTTTCACCAGGCTAACAGGGTCCAGGGAGTGAGCACCAGCCGGACATACAGATGGTGCCCAGGGAGCTGGTGTCAGCTGGGCAGACAGATGGTGCCAAGGGAGTGTGTACTAGCTGGGCAGACAGAGGGTGCCAAGGGAGCGTGCGCCAGCCTGGAAGACAGATGGTGCCGAGGGAGTGTGTGCCAGCTGGGCAAAAAATCGGTGCTGAGGGAGCGTGGGCCAGCCAGGCAGACAGCCAGCCTGGTAGACAGATGGTGTCCAGGGAGCTTGCACCAGCAGGCAGACAGATGGTGCCCAGGGATTGTGTGCAAGCTGAGCAGAGTGTGCCAAGGGAGCATGCACCAGCTGGGCAGAGAAACAGTGCCAAGGGAGTGTGCGCCAGCCGGACGGATAGACGGTGCTCAAGGAGCGAGCACCAAGCTGACAGACAGGCATTGCCCAGGGAGCATGTGCAAGCCGGACAGACAGACGGTGCCCAGGGAGCGGGCAGCAGCTGGACAGACAGATGGTGTCGAGGGAGCATGCGCCAGCAGGCAGACAGACAGTGCCTAGGGAGAAGGAACCAGATGGACAGACAGAAGGTGCCCAGGGGGCAGGCGCCAGTCAAACAGACAGATGGTGCCCAGGGAGCGAGCACCAGTCAGACAGACAGACAGTGCCCAGGGAGTGTGTGCCAGCTGGGCAGACAGACAGTGGCCAGGGAGCGGGCACCAGCTGGACAGACAGATGGTGCCCAGGCAGCAGGAGTTAGTCGGGCAGACAGATGGTGCCCAGGGAGCGTGCGCCAGCCAGCCAGCCAGCCAGATGTCCCTCTCACTGTCATGAAAATCAGCTCCACTGTGGAGTTCAGAGTGAGCAGCAGGACCCTGCAGTGACTGTGATTCAGGGGCTAGGAGCCTCCCATCACTGCAATGGGCTAAGGCCATTTACTGCTCCCCCCGACCAGTGTCCCAGGCCGAGTGTCTGTCTGTGATTTCCCTGGGATCCGGGAGGTGGCCAGCTTGGGACTAAGCAGGTGCTGATGGCCAGGAACCCCCTTGGCATGTGGGAGTTTTCCCAGCTCTTGTTCATTCAGTAGCGAGTAACCACCAGGGGCCAACCCTGCAGCTTGCCCACCACTCCCCAGGCTGGGCTTTTGACTCTGGTGTGGTGGCGGCAGGCTCAGGCCCCAGATCTACAGGTCCTTGTACTTTTCCCAGTGACATCTGTTTTCCTTCCCTTGTTCTCTGTGTCACTTGGCCAGGGAGTGGTGGGGACACCGGGCTCCATGCCACCCTGGGGAGCAGGGTCGTGACATTTGCTCGTTTGCCTTTTGACACTGATACCAGGCAGAAGCCCAGTTCATTGTGCAGATCTCAGTCTGCAGTGTCTTTACACTTTAGCCTCACCCAGGCCTTGGCTAGCAGGACTAGTGGCTGGTCCTCTGCCCCCATGCTGCAGGGCACAGCAGGGCACGGCCCAAACTGGCCGACTCCAGTCAAGCTTAGCCCCAAATGGGGCACCTGGGTCTCAAATAGTTTGCTGATTTTGAAGAAAACAAACAGCAGTTTTGCCACAGGAAATCCGTTTGGTGGGAATGGGGCTAGAGCAGCCTGTGGTTCAAGGCGGGCGGGGACTGGGCTTCCCGATTCCCCCTTGTTCACCAGCACAGATGGACGCATTTCCCACCATGGGGCGTCCCAGAGGGTGGACATGCTGTGCCAGATTTGCTGCTGGTTCCCCCTGCTCTGTGCCCAGGCCTGGCACAGCATAATCCCCCCAGCACTGGCACTGGTCTCCTGTGCATGGAAGGGGGTGGAGCCAGATTCTGCCCACGTCCCCCACTAGCACGAGGAGAGGATGTAGCAGCCCTGAAGATGCTGCTCTCCCCCAGGAGTCTGGCAGTGAAAGGTCTAACATGATCCAACGGCTGGAAGCTGAACCTAGACAAATTCAGACCAGAAATAAGGTGTACATTGTTAACGGTCAGGCAGGGTAAGTATCCACTGGAACAATTGACCAGGGTCATGGTGGATTCTCCATCACTGGCCATTTTAAACTCAAAACTGACTGGTTTTCTAAAAGTTCTGCTCTAGGGATTATTTGGAGGCAGGTCTCTGGCCTGTGCTAAACAGAGGTCAGACTACAGGATCATAATGGTCCCTTCTGGCCTTGGGAGGGATGAATAGCCAGGATCACCCTGTTTTTCCTTTTAGAAGCTGGGCATCACACCTGTCTTTGCCAGTCCACTGGGAGCTCTCCCATTCCCCAGAGCTTCTATAAGCCTAATAATACCTAGCTTTTATCATGTGTTTTTCATCAGGAGACCTCAAAGAGCTTTACACAGAAGGGCAGTATCATCATCATTATTTTATAAATGGGGAAACTGAGGCATGGGGTGGGGAAGTTACTTTTTCTAGGTCACGTAGCAGGCCAGTGGCAGAGCCAGGAGAATCCTGATCTCCTGAGTCCCAGTCCTGTGCTCTGATCACTATTCCACACTGATTCAAAACTCAATTCCTGGACATGTACATCACCCAGCCATGCTGATCCAGACCTGTTTAGTTCCAGGCCGTGTATTCTCTTCTCTGCTGTTTGTCAGCCACGGCATTTACCACTTCCCCTCTCCTACTCCTCTCTCTGCTCACAACTACCCCCCAAAGCCCTTCTTCTGCTTAGCCCTCGGGCAAGCCCTGTCTCCTTCTGCCCCCAGCACTGGCCTTGCAGCTCTTACTCAAGCAGAACTCCCTTGGACTCGGTCAGGGTTTGGCCTGAGGATACGCGGCAGCTCCAGTCACCTTCTTTTTCCAGTGGATGCTTCACTGACTCATGAGCCAGATTCCCAGCTGGAGTAAACTGGCACAGATCCAATAAGGGGCTATTGAAATCCATGAAGCTGCACAGATTTACGTAGGCTGAGGATCTGTCCTCATAGATCCTCCTTGGGTTGCCTCTTTCTCCTTTCTCATTACCAGTGCAGGCTTCTCTTCCTGCCCTCAGATCTCTGAGGCAGTCTCTCATGGAGCCTCATTAGCTGCTCCTTTTCCCTTCACTGAAGCAGACACCTTCTCCACTAGGCGACACAATCCCCAGGGCCCTGCTGAGCCTGGCTGAAATTGAAGCCAGTTTATTTATCCCACAGCCTGGCCCTGGCTCCCTCGAGTCTTTTATGGGCTTGAGCAGACAAATGTTGTTTTTTTATGGGCAATCCTGCTGCGATGGGTACAGCAGTGGAAATGGACATGGAGATGGAGTTTCTGGCAGGAGGGCTGGGGAAAGTGGGTTTTACTGCTCCAGGAACTGCTCTGCTGTTAGCAGACAAAGGCAGGTAGAGACCCATGAGCTCCCCTTTGATATACGGCATGGATGTAAATCTCTTCCTCCCTTGCAGACCTCACTCCACACCATGCACCTTTAAACTGCTCCACTGGGCACCAGAGCGTCATTCCTCTTAGGGCGGCAGGCGGCCTTTGGCCCCATCAGCTCAGCAGAGTGGAGGTCTCTGAATGACTGACAGGAAACTCTCCAGGCCCCACACCTCCACAGCATCCAAATGATGCCCAAGTGAGGGCTGCTCTGGCATCTCACTGGGAGTGGACACCTGTGGGCCAGGCTGAACTGAACCAAAAGGAGCAGATTACAGCCACCCTCATTTTCAGACCAGAGTTATGGTCTGCTGAGATCCAAATGCCTCTGGGGCCTTCATGGGCAGATTATGGATGGGGCAAAATGCAAGCCTCGGACAGGCAGCCTTAGGCTACGTCTACACTACACAGCTTTTAGTGCCAAGGCTGTGTCACTACAGCCGTGCCACTAAGCCACTGAAAGTTGCGCAGTGTAGCCGCTGCCTGTTGGCTCTCCGGCACCAAAAAACTTCCACCCCCAACAAGCTGCGTTTGTGTTGTCCTCAGAATTTTCTTTATAACAGAGTGATTAGCGGGTGATTAAGATATGAAAGGGCTATTAGGAGGTTTCCTAAAATTAAATGATCTGTTCCAAGCTTGGTGAGCAGCAAAAAAGTAAGTAGCCTAAATGATAGAAAGTAATTGTAGATTTTTTTGCAATTGTTTCAATTGCTCTATTCAAGAGGTGGTAACAAGTTACTGCTATCTTTCTTTGAGAAGAGAACTGATATTTTAGACAAAGGAAATACAGTAGATCTAATCTACCTGGATGTCAGAAAGGCGTTTGATACAGTTCCACATGAGAAATGATTAGTTAAACTGGAGAAGATGGGCATTAATAAGAGAACTGAAAGGTGGATAAGGAACTGGTTGAAGGGGAGACTGCAACAGGTCCTACTGAAAGGTGAACTGTCAGGCTGGAGGGAGGTTACTAGCGGAGTTCCTCAGGGATCAGTCTTGGGACCAATCTGATTAAACATTTTTTATTAATGACCTTGGCACAACAAGTGGGAGTGTCCTAATAAAATTTGCAGATGACACAAAGCGGGGAGGTATAGCCAATACAGAGGAGGACCGGAATATCATACAAGAAGATCTGGATGACCTTGTAAACTGGAGTAATGGAAATGGAATGATATTTAATAGTGCGAAGCTACTGGTGACTACAGTGGCCATGTCGGCCTTGGTGTAAAATGCTCCAAGGAAGTTGCCACTGCTATTCGTGGGGCAATCATCTTGGATAAACTGTCCATTGTACCAGTACGATGAGTCTACTGGGGTAACAAGATTGGCAAGCCTCATAGTGTACCTTGCAAGGTTACTGGTCGTTGTGGGTCTGTTCTGGTGCATCTGATCCCAGCACCCTATGGTACCCGAATTGTATCTGCCCCTGTTCCAAAGAAACTGCTGATGATGGCTGGAATTGATGACTGCTATATTTCAGCTAGGGGTTGTACTGCTACACTGGGCAACTTTGCTAAAGCCACCTTTGAAGCACTCTCCAAGACCTACAGTTATCTGACCCCTGACTTCTAGAAGGAGACTGTGTTCACCAAGTCTCCTTATCAGGAATTCACTGATCATCTGCTAAGACCCACACCAGAGTCTCAGTGCAGAGAACCCAGGCAGCTGCTGTGGCAACTACTTAAATGTTTTTGTACAAAATAAAGTGATAAGTGAAACAAAAAAAAGTGCAAGGTCATGCATTTAGGGACTAACAACAGGGATTTTTGCTATATGCTAGGGACTTATCAGTTGGAAGTGACAGAGAAGGAGAAAGACCTGGGCATATTGGCTGATCACAGCATGACTATGAGCCGTCAGTGTCATGTGACCATGAAAAGGCTAACAGTCCTGGGGTGCATCAGGCGAGGTATTTCCAGTAGAGATAAGGAAGTGTTAGTACCTTTATACAAGGCACTGGAGAGACCTCATCTGGAGTATTGTGTGCAGTTCTGGTCTCCCATGTTTAAGAAAGATGAATTCAAACTGAACAGGTGCAGAGAAGGGCTACTAGGAAGATCCGAAGAATGGAAAACCTACCTTAGGAGAGGAGACTCAAAGAACTTGGCTTGTTTAGCCTAACCAAACAAAGGCTGAGGGGAGATATGATTGCACTCTATAAATACATCAGAGGGATAAATATCAGGGAGGGAGAGGAGTTATTTAAGTTAAGCACCAATGTGGACTCCAGAACAAATGGATATAAACTGGCCATCAAAAAGTTTAGGCTTGAAAATAGGCGAAGGTTTCTAACCATCAGAAGAGTGAAGGCTGGAGCAGCCTCCCAGGAGGAGCAGTGGGTGCAAAAAATCTGACTGGCTTCAAAACTGAGCTTGATAAGTTTATGGAGGAGATGGTATGACAGGACTGCCTACAATGGTGTGTGGCATTATTGACTGCCTGTAGCATAAATCCACAATGGCTCGAGATGGGACATTAGATGGGGAGGGCTTTGAGTTACTACAGAGAATTCTTTCTCAGGTGTCTTCCTCATGGGTCTTGCCCACTTGCTCAGGGACTAACTGATCACGATATTTGGGGTCGGGAAGGAAATTTCCTTCAGGTCAAACTGGCAGAGACCCTGGGTTTTTGGTTTTGATTTTTTTTTTTTTTTGCCTTCCTCTGCAGCATGGATCATGGGGCATGGGTCACTTGCAAGTTTAAACTAGTGTAAATGGTGAATTCTCTGTAACTTGAAGTCCTTAAACCATGATTTGAGGATGTAAGTAACTCAGCCACAGCTTAGGGATCTATTACAGGAGTGGGTGGGTGAGATTCTGTGACCTGCGAAGTGCAGGAAGTCAGACTAGATGATCATGATGATCACTTCTGACTTCAGTAAGTGTACCTGAGTAAGAATAGACATTACCATTTTAAACCTAACCAGTGTCCCATAAGTGACTTGCCGCAAGATGTCAGAACATGTTAGTATTACAGCTGAGTGGGTCTAATATTTAATTTTCTTTCTTGATACAGGAATTAGATTTTGTGCTCCTGTCAGATAATTTCTAAGTTTTATCTACAAAAACACTAGAGTTTTCAGTTGCCTAAGTAGCCCTTGGAATCATGGTTGCAGTCCCCCCGCAATCTGAAATGGCACTCCTGTGGGCAGGCATGGAATCCCCCCCCCATCCCATGTGTGACCCCTTTGGCTTGACTTGAGCTATCCCTCCCCCCCAGTATAGAAGTCAAACTACACCTATGGGGACCGTGGGTCTTTCCAGTCTGGGTTTGAATGTTGCAGCTTGAGCCCATGGCTTGTGCAGCCCCTGGAGATGATAGGGCCCAGCACAGCATGCTCCAGGCTGATCCAAGCAGAGGCAGAATGAAATAACACTTAGCACTTGTGTAGGAATGTAAGACCTAAAAACGGCCACACTGGGTCAGACCAAGGGCCCATCTAGCCCAGTATCCTGTCTTCAGACAGTGGCTGATGCCAGGTGCTTCAGAGGGAATAACCAGAACAGGGCAATAATGAAGTGATCCATCCCCTGTTGTCCAGGATCAGCTTCTGGCAGTCAGAGGTTTAGGAACACCCAGAGCACGGGGTTGCATCCCTGACCATCTTGGCTAATAGCCATTGATGGACCTAACCTCCAGGAACTTATCTCATTCTTTTTTGAATCCACTTATACTTTTGGCCTTCACAAAATCCCCTGGCAACAAGTTTCACAGGGTGACCATGCATTGTGTGCAATAATACTTCCTTATGTTTGCTTTTAACCTGCTGCCTATTCATTTCATTGGACACTGCTGGTTCTTGTTTTACGTGAAGGGGTAAGTAACACTTCCCTATTCATTTTCTCCACTCCAGTCACAATTTTATAAACCTCAATCATATCCCCCCTTAGTGGCCTCTTTTATAAACTGAACACTCCCAGTCTTTAATCTCTCCTCATATGGAAACTGTTCAATACCCTAATCATTTTTGTTGCCCTTTTCTGTATCTTTTCCACTTCTAATATATCCTTTCTCAGATGGGGCGATCAGATCTGCACGCAGTACTCAAGGTGTGGACGTACCATGGATTTATAAAGTGGCATTATGATATTTTCCATCTTATTATCTATCCCTTAATGGTTCTTAACATTCTGTTCACTTTTTTGACTGCTGCTGCCCACTGAGCAGAGTTTTCAGAGAACTATTCACAATGACTCCAAGATCTCTTTCTTGAGTGGTAACAGCTAATTTAGACCCCATCATTTTGTACATATATTTGGGATAATTTTTTCTGATGTGCATCACTTTGCATTTATCAACACTGAATTTCATCTGCCATTTTGTTGCCCAGTCTCTCAGTTTTGAGAGATCCTTTTGTATCTCTTTGAGTCTGCCTGGGAATTAACTATCTTGAGTACTTTTGTATCATCTGCAAATTTTGCCACCTCACTGTTTACCCCTTTTCCCAGATAATTTATGAATATGTTGACTAGGACTGGCCCAATACAGACCCCTGAGGACACCACTATTTACCTCTCTCCATTCTCAAAACTGACCATTTATTCCTACCCTTTGTTTCCTGTCTTTTAACCAGTTACCGACCCATGAGACATAAGACTCTGTCTTATACCATGACAGAGGAGTGACACAGTGGGCCAGTGGCAGGGAAGACAGGTGTTCTTATGCCCAGCCATGTGCTTTAGTTGCTGGACCACACAGAGGTCACTTGGGTGAAAACTCATAGATTCCAAGGCCAGAAGGGACCCTTGTGACCAGGGCCGGCTCCAGGCACCAGTGAAGGGGTGGCACTCTGTGCGTTATTGGGGAGGCACGTCTGGGTCTTCGGCGGCAATTCAGCGGTAAGTCCTTGATTCCCTCTCTTCCCCTTCGGCAGCAATTCAGCAGCAGCTCAATCGTGTTTTTCTTTCTTTTTTTTCTTCGCCGCTTGGGGCGGCAAAAAGGCTGGAACAAGCCCTGATTGTGACCTCTGTACAACATAGGCCAGAGACCTGCCCCACAGTAATTCCTAGAGCAGAACTTTTACAGAAACATCCAGTCTTGATTTAAAAATTGTCAGTGATGGAGAATCCACCACGATCCTTGGCAAATAGTTTCAATGGTTAATTAGTGTCACTGTTAAAAAATGTATGCCTTATTTCCAGCTTCAACTTCCAGCCAGTGGATTGTGTTGGAACATGGAGCACTGGGTCCTGAAGTCTCTGCAGTGGACACCCCAATATCTGAGCTGGCACAATGCAGATCCAGCTCCAAAGTTTAAGTGTGGTTTGAGTAACCCCCACCCACCCTGCTTGTCACTCTGTCTCCCACTAGTGGAGACTGGGGCACAGATGGAGGCTGATGAGATCATCACAGACCAGGTTCAAGGAGACCAGCCTTTTAGCCCAGGCAGGAATCACTCATGCTTTTAGATCCTGAGGCCCCAGGTTCAGTCCTGCTGCTGCCAACCAACCTGCCCCAGGAGCAGAGCATTACATTTGGTTCCTTGGTGCTGGCTGAGGATTGGCTTTAACTGCCGGTGAAACAGTCACCTGGATTTGTGCTGGAAATGGCCCACCTTAATTATCATGCACATTGTAGGGAGAATGGTCACTTTGGATGAGCTATTACCAGCAGGATAGTGAGTTTGTGTGTGTGGTTTTTGGGAGGGGGGTGAGGGGGTGAGAGCACCTGGATTTGTGCAGGAAATGGCCCAACTTGATTATCATGCACATTGTGTAAAGAGTTGTCACTTTGGATGGGCTATCACCAGCAGGAGAGTGAATTTGTGTGGGGGGGTGGAGGGTGAGAAAACCTGGATTTGTGCTGGAAATGGCCCAACCTGATGATCACTTTAGATAAGCTATTACCAGCAGGACAGTGGGGTGGGAGGAGGTATTGTTTCATATTCTCTGTGTATATATAAAGTCTGCTGGAGTTTCCATGGTATGCATCCGATGAAGTGAGCTGTAGCTCACGAAAGCTCATGCTCAAATAAATTGGTTAGTCTCTAAGGTGCCACAAGTACTCCTTTTCTTTTTGCGAATACAGACTAACACGGCTGTTACTCTGAAACCAGTCACATGCTGGACACCCTGCTGCACCTGTTGTGTTGGCCACGAGTCGGAGCACATGCCATGGAGACAGATCGAGAGCAGAGGGAAAACCAAAGTGCCTCCAGAAACACAAGGGACTGTGACAGACTTGGCCAGGGCCCCCATCACCCTCTGCTCACCCAACAGCTAGTGCTGATTTAATTTCTCCTTCTCATGGAGACGAAGGCGTCAGTGTGCCAGCGAGAGGAGCCTGTGAGGTCCAAGAGCCAGAACCCCACTGCCCTGTTCCTTGTGGGGCTATCTGCACCTGGGCCAAGTGGGTGCCAGGCACTAATGCCCGGGCAAGCTAGGGGAGAGTCTTGGATAGCGCTCTGTGCCTACTTTGCATAATGTAAATGGCAGGGCAGGGACACACCTAACCCTGCCCAGGCACCCATTCATGCAGGATATTTCTCCCCCATGTAGGCTGTGGATCCCACTGTCACATTGCAAAGACTGGCTGCCTTGCATGAGAAGGGATTGTAGGACGTGGGACTGGACCAGCTATGGAGACTGGGGGCCAAATGCAGAAGGGATGTAACCACTGGTATGAGTTACAGGGGGCCAGCAGAGCCTGCTTTCCCAGATACACGGGACCGCTACAAGCCCTGGAAAGGGAAGGAGAGAATGTTTGAGGGGCCACAGCCAGGGACAATGGGTGAAATTAACAAAGACTGAATCTCAGGGAGGACCTCCAGATAGATCCAGCAGGATCGCCTCCAAGGGGAGGGCTGGGAGCCCTCCACTTAGGATATATAAAGCTTGGCTGGATACAGCCCTGGGGATGAGCTAGCCTCGTGGAGGGGGTGGACATGATGGCTTAAAGGGCTTTTGTCATCCAAGGGCCACCACGGTAAAGGCAGTGGGCTTGGAGTCAGGGGCTCTGGGTTCAGATCTGCCATGGAGCTGTGGGGTCTTGGGCAACTCACTTAGCCTTTCTGGGTCTCAATTCCCCAACTGTGCAATGGGGACAATCCTTCCACACGCAGCAAGAATTGACCCCCCGGGGACTGCAAAGTGCTCGGACACCATGGGGACATGGGCTGCAGGAGCAGCTGGAGAGATGCATAAAGCTGCTCTTTCCTCTGCTGCTTGTGCACCTCAAACGTGCTGGGATATGTGATCTTGGAGCTGTACTGGCCCCATACCTGGTTATCTCCTGATCCCTCAGTAGAAGTGCAGGAGGCAGCCACCTTGCTGCTCTTTTTGCATGTCTGGCAGGGGCTGCCCCACACTGGGAGCCCAGGCAGGGATCTCACACCATGCTTGCTGCTACAGAATCACACTGGGATCCCCAATGGGTTAATCAGTGTCTGCATCAGAGCAGGGGCTGACGTAAATTAACCGACCTAGCAGAGGCCTCCCCACTTGCCCTTTTCCACCTCCCCCTTGTCCATCTCAAACACAATCAGTGCCAAAGCTGGGCCAACCCTTCAAAGGCTCTGGGGCTGGAGCACCTACACTGGCGGCCCTGCCGATCAGCTTCTCCCCCAGGCCGGCGCCGGGCACTCCGACCTAGCGAGCAGAGGGACTAAACCCAGGGGAGAACTTCCAGGACAACGGGTTGTAGAGCCCTGCAAATCCGCAGATATTCATGTGCCATTTTTGCGCAGAGTGGACTGGATGTGGATACAGCCACGCAAGGCCATATACACCGGCCGCGCCTGGCCCACGGCGTCCAGCTCGGGGGGCGCAGTGAGCTTGGGGCCGGCGGCAGCAGCCAATGGCTGGGGCTGGGCAGCAGGCTGGAGTCGGGGCTGTCCAGCACCTGCTCACGCGCCTCTTCCTATCCAGCAGCTCGGGCCCCTTGGGCAGCGCCAGCGTCCCCACCATGGCCCGGCCCAGCAGCACTGGCCGCACTCCCATTCCTGGACCTGGCACGACAGCACCTGGGCAGCAGGGCCTGCCCCCGGCCACAGGGATTGGGAGCGGGCGGGGCCCCGGAGCTCCATCCCCTGCCCCACTGTGATGCAACATGCACTGCTGCTGGCGAGCCCCAGGAGCAGCATGCGATGGGATGCCCCTTCCCCCTCAGCCGGCCCCCTCCGTGCCACCCCTTCTCGAGACCATGCCCCCACACTGTCCCTTACCCCCAGACCGCACCCTCGTGATGCCTTTTCCCTGCAAGACCCCCCCTCCCCCACTTGCTCCCTTTCCCTCCCCCCGCCCCAGCCCTTGTGAGACGGCTTGCTGCGGCGGGTGCGGATTCAGGTAAAAGACGGCTAGCGGATCGCGGGACAGATCGCAAGTTGATCCTGGAGGATGCGGATCCACATTTTTGTATCCGCACAGGGCTCTAAGTGTTTGGCGGCTATGCTGCTAACTCCAAAGTGGGGTGAATGCTCTGGTCTCCTCCCAGCCCCCAACCTGCTCTGTTCCCAAACGCCCGCCCCAAAGAAGGGCAGGCAGAGCAGGAAGGAGGGTTGATCCACACACCCTGGCAATGGGAGATGTGCAATAGCCCAAGCAATTCACCGTGACCAGCACAAGGATTCTCTCTCTCCAAATCCAGGCGGCCTTTCAGTTCAGTGTCAGCAGGCCAGACACCCAGCTGGTATAAACCTGTTTCATTCCATTGGCTTCTCTGGAGCTGTGCTGATTTATCCACACACTGGGGATCTGGCCCATTTATCCAACGGAGTGACACCAATTTACACCCCACCTGTAACTGGACCGGAACACCGCCCCCCAAAGGGCCTACAGTGCACACACAGCCCCAGCATCGGCCCTGGAGCACCCCACCTGTAACTGGACCGGAACACCCCCCCCAAAGGGCCTACAGCGCACACAGCCCCAGCATTGGCCCTGGAGCCCCCACCTGTAACTGGACTGGAACACCCCCCCCAAAGGGCCTACAGCGCACACACAGCCCCAGCATCGGCCCTGGAGCACCCCACCTGTAACTGGACCGGAACACCCCCCCCCAAAGGGCCTACAGGGTGCACACAGCCCCGGCATTGGCCCTGGAGCCCCCACCTGTAACTGGACTGGAACACCGCCCCCCAAAGGGTCTACAGCGCACACACAGCCCAGCATCGGCCCAGGAGCCTCCCACCTGTAACTGGACCGGAACACCCCCCCCCCCAAGGGCCTACAGGGCGCACAGCCCCAGCATTGGCCCTGGAGCCCCCACCTGTAACTGGACCGGAACACCCCCCCCAAAGGGCCTACAGCGCACACAGCCCCAGCATTGGCCCTGGAGCCCCCCACCTGTAACTGGACCGGAACACCGCCCCCCAAAGGGCCTACAGGGCGCATAGCCCCAGCATTGGCCCTGGAGCCCCCACCTGTAACTGGACCGGAACACCCCCCCCAAAGGGCCTACAGGGCGCACAGCCCCAGCATCGGCCCTGGAGCCCCCCACCTGTAACTGGACCGGAACACCCCCCCCCAAAGGGTCTACAGGGCACACAGACCCAGCATTGGCCCTGGAGCCCCCACCTGTAACTGGACCGGAACACCCCCCCCCCAAAGGGCCTACAGGGCGCACAGCCCCAGCATCGGCCCTGGAGCCCCCCACCTGTAACTGGACCGGAACACCGCCCCCCAAAGGGTCTACAGCGCACACAGACCCAGCATTGGCCCTGGAGCCCCCACCTGTAACTGGACCGGAACACCCCCCCCAAAGGGTCTACAGCGCACACAGACCCAGCATTGGCCCTGGAGCCCCCACCTGTAACTGGACCGGAACACCCCCCCCAAAGGGCCTACAGGGCGCACAGCCCCAGCATCGGCCCTGGAGCCCCCACCTGTAACTGTACCGGAACACCCCCCCCCCAAAGGGCCTACAGGGCGCACAGCCCCAGCATCGGCCCTGGAGCCCCCCACCTGTAACTGGACCGGAACACCCCCCCAAAGGGCCTACAGGGCGCACAGCCCCAGCATTCATCCAGGGAGAGGGGCCCTGGCTTACAAGCCCCATGCCCCACTTCATTCTAAGACTTCCCAACCCCACCCCTGCGGGCTGAGCCCAGCTCCCACTGGCGGGAGTCTGAGCGAAGGCTGCAGACATGCCCCACAGGGCAGAAGAGGGGAAATTGGGAGGAGGAAGAAGAGGACATTCCATTTACCCTTTCCCTCCGGGGGCACCTGAAGTAGCCCCCCCCCACAGCCCTCTAGAAGGTGGGAGCAGTTAGATCAGCAGGTGGATGCTGTCCCATAGACAGACGGCGGGGGCGGGGGGGCATGTCTGACTGAAGGAGGGTAAAGGAAACTTCTGCTGGAGCCCTCTTGACACATGACCTTTGCTCCCTTCAGAGACACCTTGCCTGGCTCTGTTCAGGGAAGGGGAATCAGTGTAGGGTTACCAGCGCCTACCAGGGCGCACCAGCCTCAGCATTAACCCCTTCCTGGCAGGGAGGGAGGCTGGCTCCTGAGTGTGGATTTCTGTTCCTGCAGATCTGCCATGGGACCTTCATGGGGGGCAGTGGATCTTTGTGTACCGTGGATCTGCCTCTCACAAAGGCTCTGCTGGCCCTCTCTTACTGCAGCCCAGCAGAGCTTCCAGCCTGGCACCAGCTGCCCTCCACCCTCCTCATTGATTGCTGCCCTGTGAAATGTCAGTGCCACGCTGAGTGGGTGTTTGTGCCCTTATGAATTCACCAGTGCATGAGGGCAGGGCTCCCTCCAGTCCAGGGGCTCTGTGGCTGGGAGCTGGGACAGGGCTCACTGCAGCTGGCACTGCCTGACGGGGGGAAAAAGAAACAGCCCTGCGATGGGCTGCTCTGGACCCGGCCAGGCAGCAATGTCTGACACAGGGATCTAGTCTTGGCCTAGTGAGAGACACATCCTCTCCAGCTCCCCATTGCACAGCCCCACCTGCTCCCCATCACCCAGCCCCCTCCCCTTGCCCCCATTTATCTGTTATGCCCATGGTAAATACAGCTGCTGCTGACCCGGCAGTCCCCTGGGAAGGTGCTGGTGTGTTCACTGGTGTCTCTAATGCAATAACAAGCCTCATGTCCATTGGAAAAATCAGTCCATCCCACCGTCTCCCTGTGCTCCCATCCCATCGCATGGCACACACCTGCCCCAGCTGGCATGGCCTGCTCTCCCCGGCGCCCCTTCCCACCCTTTCCAGGTGAGGAGCTGGGCAGGTAAATACTCACTCCCTGAGAGTGCACCTGCAGCCAGCACCACTGGAACAAGGACCCCAAGCAAATGGGCACGTGTGAGTGTGTGGTTTTTGTGTGCTGACAAGTGAGCATGTGTGTGTGAGGGTGTGTCTGTGTGTGGTTTGTGTTTGGGGTGAGTATTTGCGTGCAGGTGTGTGTGTGTTTGGGGGTGAGTGCAGCTGTGTGTGTGTTCGTGAGTGTGTGGGCATGCGTTGTGTTTGGGTGTGTGTGTGTTTGGGGGGGTGTGTGTGTGTTTGGGGGGGTGAGCATGCGCACACGTCGTGTTTGGGGATGGGTGTGCATGTGTGGCTGATATGGGTTTGTCGTGCCGCAGGGCTCTAGTCTCACAGGGCAGCTCCAAGATTCCCCAGGTCCCAGGTCAGTGTCAGAGCCAGGCTGATGCTCCAGACTTTCTGCGGGTTCTGAGAGCCTCACCTCTATGCGAAGGATGTGCACTACACTCACATGTATCCACATACAGACAAATACACAGAAACACACTTGCTCATCCCCCCCACCCCCCCACTTGTCCTTTCACAGGTGGGCACCTCTCAGGGCCATAGGTGCTGGAAGGAGGGATGCTGGGGGGGCTGCCACACCCCCTGTCTTGAAGAGGTTTCCATTATATACAGGGTTTATAGTTTGGTTGAATGACTCTCAGCACCCCCACTATACGCATTATTTCAGCACCCCTGCTCAGGCCTGTTCTAACCCTGCGTTTGGATGCCCACCTCAATCTTTGGGGGCCCAAGCAGCTGGTGTATATGCCCACCCAGCGATGTGGGTGCCCCAGTGTGGAGCCAGGAGCCGCGCTATGGCCCCCACATGTGAAAACCAGGCCCGTCCAGGAGCTGCTTTGAAGTGCGCCTTTCCCCATAGTCCTAGGTGATGGGGACAAGCTCCCTGCCCCCTCCTCCCAGAATCCATGCAGTTGTTGCAAGGCCCCCCTGCCGCCTTCTAACATCCCAACCTCCCTCTCCCCACATTATTGCAGATCTTCCCAGGCCTGGTCCCCACACAGTCCCCTCCCTTCGGTCTGTCCTTTCCACACACCCCCTCCCATGGTCCCCTGGCTCAAGCTCTGCTCTGAGACCCCAGGGCATCTCCCTGAGCACCGCGCAAACCATGAGGGACGACACTCACCGAAGCCCTGATCCCTGCTGCCTGCGCCCACCCGGCTCCGTCTCTCCCCATCTCCAACCCTTCTCCTCACACCTCCCCAGCCGCGGCCCGGCTCCTCCCCCAAACAAGGGGCGCAGGCCTGCTGCCTTTCTTACACAAACACACTTCAAAGGCAGCCGGGGTCTGGGTCCTGTTTCCTGGTGGGGATGGGGCAGGGGGAGGGGGGCCTGGCTGGCTGGGGGGCCTGGCCAGGAAACAAGCCCGCCGGGATGGGGCAAGCAGCAATAACATTTGCATTTCTTACTGCCCAGGAATGTCAGAACAAGGGGCTTTGGGACAGACGGGCGGCACCTGGCGAGCAGCCCTGGATAAAAGGCTCCTGCCCTGGAAGGAACCCCCCTCCCCACAATCCCTCCTTCATGCCAGGGGCTAGGGCATCTGTTCTCATTTTATTTAATCACAGCCAAGAGTGATTAAGTGCTGGCTGTGATCTCCCAGACCAGCTTTCTCTGAGGCCACCGGGCCTAGGTACCACAGCCTGCCTGGCACGCAGGACCCGCCCATGGCCTGGGCAAAACAGAGCAGGTTTTATTGGTGTTCCAGAACCAGCCCTCACCAGACTGACCGCAATGGCAGCTCCTGTGTTCTTCTGGTCTGTTTTCCATGTCACCAACGCATCACCTGGGGGACAAAAGAGAACCAGGGCTGGAATACTGGGGACTGCAGGTCGGGAGTGGGGGGCACAGGCAGAACGACAGGGAAAGCCCAGGGCTGAGATAACAGAGGGCTGTAAATCAGGACTGAGGGATATTGGCAGTGCTGTGTGGGGAGCCCAGCACTGGGATCGAGGGGCTGCAGACTGGGATTGAGGGACACTTGCAGAAATATGTGTGGGGAGCCTGGGGCTGGGATAGGAGGGGGATGCAGGCCAGGACTGAGGGGTCTTGGCAAATAGTGCGTGGGGAGCCCAGGGCTCGGAGTCAGGATTGAGGGGTGCTAGCAGAATTGGGGTGCGAGGGGGATGGGTCTGGGCTGGACTAAGAGTGGAGGGCCTGTGCAATGGGACTGAGGAGCAGTGGCAGAGCGTGGAGAACCTAGGACAAGAGTAGCGGGGGGGATCTCAGCTTAGGGCTGAGAGGCATCTGCAGAGTTTGAGGTGGAGGAGCTTGCCCAACTCCTGATCCCATTATTCTTTGCTCTAGACAAAGGCTTCTATTCCTCACTTTCCTAGGAACCCTACAATTTCCCGAAATTCCCCCACAGTCCAAACCCTCCCCAGGTACAATCTCCTTGCTCTTGTGGGAGCTGAGTCAAGGAGTCCCAATGGTAATTCCATTCCTTAGATCAGATTCTAGTGCCTTGTAGTGAGATAGGACAGGACAATCTGCATGAGCTGGAGTGGGTGGCTGGGCAGAGAGGGGCTCTCTCCTGCAGGGTGCCTGAGGGAGGGAAGGCTCAGGAACATCACTGGAGACAAAAAGCAGAGACTCCTTTTTCCAACAGACTTTCTCAGCTCCATGGGGGGTGGAGAGACCAGAGCAATTCCCCCATTGCTGTCTGGGGGCCGGGCAGAGTGCAAAGCCAGCTGCCAGCCCTTCCCCATGCAACAGATGCTCTAACCATTGCCCCAGGTGGATCTCTGCCCCCTCGACTGGCCACACTAGTTCGTCAGTGCAATACTGTGCCTGCCCTAGCTCCCAAAGTGAGACTCTGTAGCTCCAGAAGCAGAAGCAAAGACAGGACTTTAGATCCAGAGCTCCCAGGTTCAATCCTGCAGACAGCCCAGCAGGGAGCTGTTCATACCCCAGACTCTGTGCTCTCAGAGGCAGACCCTGAAAGGTGCTGAGCACCTCCCCAGAGCTGCTGAAAGCCCTTAACTTCAATGGAAGCAGAGAGTGCTCAGCAACTCTTACCAGGCACCTGGGTCCCAGTTACAGCTGGTATTGCAAAGTACCATATGGATTATCACACACTGTCAATGGAATATTAGTAATGATGGGAATCACCTTAATAACCCATTTCCTGCCTTTCTGAGGCTTGGTTTGTTTTTAGTAGCCATGCAGTAATTATGGAGATTGCATGAAGATTATATCAATTAATTCAGCAACCTGAGCCCTCAATTTCATTTTTGGCATGCAAACTATTTGCAAAGACACTGGCTAAGTAACCCTCCCAAGCCCCTTACACAGTGGAGAGAGAGAAACCAACACACAGCCATCAGGCGACTGGCCTGAGGCCGCACAGAGCCAGTGGCTGTGCTGGGCTTAGAAATCAGGCTCTCTGAGGTCTAGTTTCAATGCACCAGCCCCCTACCCTGAGAGGAAGGGCCAGGGCCATCCACTTGAGTTACCACCCCCCCGAGGTGCGGGCCAGGCCCGGGCAGAGTCAATCAGATCAGCCCTGACCCTAAATCCTCAAGGAAGTGGATGAGGTCACTGACTGCAGCCTCACAGGGGTAGCTGGACAGGCAGGGAGGGCACAGGAGGTAGCTGTGCAGAGTCTCCCACCCAAACCGTGGTCCAGAACCAAGACCGGAGCTGACTGGAGTCTGAGGAGCAAGACAATGTGGGCAGCTTTAAAAAGAGCCCTGCCCGGAGAGTCAGTCACTGCGCCGCTGGCTGCCTGGAAACAGTTAGTGACAGACGGCACCTGGCTAATGGCTCACCAAGACAGGGAAGGAGCAGAGAGAGGGGCAAGAGCAGGGTGTGGGGTGAGGTGAAATAAGCTGCCTGAGGGGAAAGGCACGGGCAGCCCCTTCCCCAGCACACACAGAGCAAGGAGACACACATGCTCGGATCAGAGAAACACACAGGTGCAGACAAGGTGACAGACAGAAACATACACCCCCTTGGGAACTCAGACACACACACGGAGTGATACAGACCTACAAACACACGCAGTGACGTGTACACAGACACGCGCGGTAATATGAACACACATGCACACACAGAGACACATGCACGTGGAGAAACTATGGCAGACTCTTCCCAAATATAGCATCTCTCACCATAAGCCCACGGCACCCAGCGCCCCAAGCCCTGAGAGCAGTGACCATAGCCGGGCTGGGGAGAGACCACAACAGAGACTCTCCGCTCAGGGCCCCAAGCACCAGGGAGCACAAGGAGAGAGATTCGGCCTCAGATCATCACTCATAAGCCAATGCTGGGAAAAGCTGTGCCCGGCCGGGAGGAGAGAGATGGCACGCACTGCAATTCTGTTGTGTGACAAATGCCAAGGGTTTGGACGGAGAAGAACATGAGCTCCAGTCATCCCCATCTGTTGGGGCGGGGCCAGGAGTCTAAGAGGCTGGTACATTTTGGATGCATGGTTTAATGGTGGTTTGGTTGTTCCTAGCCAGGCAGCCCAGGGATTCCACAGAGCTGATCAGCTCCCAGGGGAGCGGGATCTAGGGCCTCACTGACCTTACCAAGCTCCCCACAGTTTTCTGCTGCTGGAAGCAAAGCGGCTTCTTGCTGAGTCACTGAAAACTTTGGCTTTCGAGTGCTTGGAAATTAAGACCCACATTTCCAAAAGCAGCCCCTGATTTCGGGTGCCTGGGTCTCAGTCCTGTGGCTTTTGTGACTCTCTGATCCTGGGGCCAGGGGTTGATTCAGACCCTGGCAGAAGTTAGACTAGCCACAGGGCTAATCTAACTTGCACTGGCTACAAATTAACACTCCAGCCATGCCCCTCCCACAGCCCTGCCCTGGACACACCCTCCAATGCGGGCTGCAAAGGGAGGTGTGAACACTGGCTCTGCACTGCCGCGGCTGTCCCCAACTGGCCAGGTGAGCCAGCTCTAAGGCCCCTTGGTGCCACGAGCTGCAGTGGGTGCCAGGAACTGGTGCCTAAATATAGATTAACTTTTGCCACCCAGGTTTGAAAATGTTGGCATAAACCAGCAGCACTGGATCACCTCAATAGCTCAGTTAGAAACTGCTTTACTTCTCTCAGTGGAGAGCTTTAAGGTCCCTGGTTGATTCAGAGGCTGAGGAACTGTTATGCTCCCTGGGAATGGAAGAGGCAGCCTGACAGCTCCCACAATTCAGCCTTCCCTGCATCCATTTTATATGCTTACACTTTAAGCGCTGCCTCAGCAACCTGGCTGACATATAAATCTGTCACCGACAGCTCTGTTGACACTGATCCACCCTGAACGCTGAGCCCATTGATTCACACTTGGGCCAGATCCTCAGCTGGGGTAAATCATTCTAGCTGTGTTGAAGTCAATGGAATGACACTGATTTATACCAGGAGGGGTTATGGCCCATTGTACTCAGCTGTCTGAGTGATCCTAAGCAGGTGGGACCTGGGGGGGTGAGGCCTGGAAATTGTTCTAATGGCTGAAATGTTTCTCTTCTTTTCAAAATGTTGGAAAGGGTCCTGAATGACAGCTCATCAGTTCTCAGCTACATACTGGAGAGCTGGAAACTCTACAGAAAAGCTTTTCTGCCCTAAATTAATCACCAAAAAATGTGTATCAATAGCTCATACCTGTTGACAATTAAGGGGGGTGTCAAAAAATGCTGATATGGATGACATGCCCATTAACTTGGAGTCACAACTGTGCTTTCATAGTACACACTCGCGCACGCACACACACGTATCCATTCTCCAAGTGAAGGCCATAGCGGTGGCTCTCTGCAAAGCTAACATAAAGCTAACATGCTCACTTTGCTTCGAGAAATGAAATGCTGCAAATGACGCCTTCTCCCATGCTGTGGAGGGACGTTTCTGTATTTGTCAGTTGCCCTTACTCAGAGGTCTAGGGGAGCACCCCTGTTCTGGCCAGCGCCTCACCACCCACCCTGGAAGGCCCCAGAGACTTAGACATTACAGCCAGGAACAAACAAGAAAATCCCACATGGCTGGAGACATGGGGGAAATGGTCATTATGAATTAGTGCCCTTTGATCTTATGGCCACTCTGGTGCGGCAACATGTTACATCCCTTTGGCACTGGTGTAAACGAGAACACATGGTGCAGGGCAGTTGGCAGTCAGGTCCTCAGGGGCCCATTCACCATTTCCCAATGGCCCCAGGTTGGTGCAAGGGGGTCTGCCGTGCTGAAAGGCATTCATGGCTGCCATCTTGAATCCAAAGCCAATCACAGACCTCGTTAGAGGCAATGTGTGCCAAGCACTCTATTCCAGGCTTCATGGAAACAGCAATCAGGCCTCTTCATGAGCAAAGCCAGTTGCAGAGAGCGCAGGCTCCTGCCCAAGGCCCAGGCTGCACGGCTGGTCAGAGCTGAGCTATGGGCTGTCTGCACAGGCGGGGGCTGTGGTCCAGCTGCAGGCCGGGAGTGTTGGAGCCGGGAAGCCAGCAGAAGCAGTTGTGAGAGGGACCCTGAGAGGAAGCAGAAACAGGGCTTCTTGGGCACAGAACTGGCTGGAGGGGCAGGCATGGGGATTTCTAAGCAAGGAAACTGCTGATGTTTGCTCCTCCTGTGTTCACGGAAACAGGAGTTTGTACGGCCTTGGTAAATAAACCAGATTATACCAAAAAAATTCAGAGGTGACTTGTAGCATCAATTTCTCCTCTCAACAGAAACAACCAGGCTAGGACTAGAATTTGGGCTAAGGGCTTGGGCCAAAGCAGAAAAACAGAGTCACAGAGCAGACATACGGCTCCCCCCTGGGAATTTCCCCAGTGCAGGGAGCTCCTAAACATGGGGCAGAGCCAGCTCTGCCGACAGCAGCCCTAGGTGCAGGGGCTTTGCTGGGGCAGGATGGGGGAGCGAGCCAAGGAAAGGAGATTGGTGTGGCAGTGGCTGAGTGGACCTATGCCCTGATGATTCTGTGCCCATGCGCAGCTTCATAGGAGCCACTGAGGCAGGGATGCAATTTAAGACTGCTCTTGGGACTACCCCAGCCTGTACCAGGGATGCACTGGCCCTGAGACCCCTGAATAGGGCAAACACATACTGCTGCCCCACATCCCAGTGCTGGCACGTGAACGAATCTGCCACTGAGATTTTGACCCCAAGAGATTAAGGAACCAAAACAATGGGGGAAAGTGAACCAGAGAGCTCTGAAGATGGCAGGACGGGTGTGCTCAGGCAGGCAGTACACACCGTTCTCCAGCACCGGGGAATAGATTAATTTTCTGATATTAATGACAATCAGTTCCATTTACTTCACATTTTGGGGCTCTAGGTGTTCCAGCCAGGCTCTACTCTGTGCAGATGTAAATGGACAGCTAAGAGATGACGGGCCGGTACGTTTGCACTCAGGGATATGCAGTGCAGTACCTGGGTATTCAAGGAGCAACGACACTCATTGCTGGGTCCGGTCAATGGCTTCCTCTGTGCAGCCAGCAACAGTGCCATGGCAAAGGATTCGTAAACCACTGGTCAGGCACCCACAGAACTGAGAGACTGGCCCAAAAACTAAGCCACTCGGGTTCTTTTGCCTTTGACGCTTTCAGGGTCGTGTTTTCCAGCTTGCAGTAGAAGCCAGGCCCTTCAAAGGCGGGGAAGTCCCTAATTCCCATTGAATTCGGGGGCAGCAAGGCCCCTTAATACCTCTGAGGCTCTGGACCTAGGTGCTCTGAAAATCATACCCGGCGCCTGTCTGCATCTGTAGACACCTGAACACCTGTCCCAGCGAGTTTACAAATGGACCAGGCTGGACAGACGCTCTCCCATTGCACAGCTGAGGTCCAGAGAGATGCTGTGACTTGGCAAAGGTCACAGGGAGCCCCTGGCAGAGTAAGGAAGTGAACCTCACCCTCGAGGGTCTGTAACCACCAGACTAGCCTCCTCATTAGCACAGCGGCCCTTTGCAACAAAAGATTTACTAGGCTAAAGAGTCTGCCCTGTTCTCTCTGCATCCTTGATTCCTAGGCCCTGCCCAGCAGCAGGAGTGGGGTGGGCGGGCCCAGTTGCAGCTCTTGGCAGCTGTGGCTAACCACCCCTTTGGACCCTGCTTTCTGTCCTCCCATGCCAGCAGTCACAGTTTATCCCCTAGCCAGCCGAAGGCCCCCCTCAGATAGGCTAATTCATTCCCCATTCAAATTAAGTGAACAGCTTTTAAATTTAAACAGAATTAAAAAGCCAACTGGAACCTTAATGGGAACATTAGATTAGCTGAGCCGGGAGCAGAGTGGGGAGGAAAGTCAGTTGGAGTTATTGCTGAGTGATTTCCAAAGAGGCCCATGTGGAATAGAGCCGGAGCGGAGCGGCTGACCCCAGGAGGGGTAATCAATCTGACAGGCTAGGCATACTATGCAAAAAGCAATTACTGAGCCCATCTCCGCCATGGGCACAGCTGAGCAGCTACCCAAGCCGCTGATTACGGCAAATTATTGCACCCACTGATGGCCATGACAGCTTCTGGGAAGCCGGGGCTCAAATTCTGGTGAAGGGCAGCTTGAAAAGGCTTAGAGAGCTTGGGGGCCCAGACCGGGGATGGGAGTGTAGTGTGCTCCCTAGAAGAGGGGCGAGCCTTCTGGGAAGCCAGCCTAAAAAAGGCATGATGGATGGAAGATATTTGTACAGTGCGTGGAAAATGTCTAGTACTATTAAAGTGCTAAAGGGTATGGTCATCAATGATCTATATTACAAACGTGCACAAATCCCAGATATGCACTCTTGTGATACAATACAGAAGGCAAAGCTGTTAATACTCCACTGCCCAAGTACCCTCTACAGGAAAGCGACTGGAGGACCCAGTTTCCCACCCAGCTGCCTGCACTGTTCTAGATAGTGACCGTTAATTTACGAGCCAGAGTCAAATGGAAACATTACCACCCACAGATCAGCCCTGCCCCCAGCCAACATGCCATTATTCCTCACTCCTCTTTATCTGCTCCCCCGTCTAGCAGTGCATGCCCCTATTTCTGGGCACATGGCCACTTACACAGTGCAAACACCACCTCAAATGCCACTTCAAATGTCAAACTTGCCTTTGCGGATCCATGCTCCAGCTTCATCTCTGCAGCGCAGGGCTTGGCTGTCGGAGACTCAAACCGCCAGGGTTCGCCTTCCGATGAGGAAACAAGCCTGAGAGCGAGACAGCGTGTCCTGCTGGAGGATGCAGTTGGGTGCCAACGGAGTCCACACACACCTCAGCATCCCATTGATCTCTCTTTGTTCCACTCCCTCCCCCCAGCCTGCCTCTGCACAGCCCTGCAATTGCATACACACTCTGAAGGGGGGTCAGGGGGGGCGAAACAGCCTAATTTCCTGATGATTATGATGTTACCTAGCAACAACCAATCAGGGGCTGGGCTTTTCGCCAGCAGTATTTCATGCAAATAGTTTGGAGAAATTGCAGGGTCGTCCAGGCTGCTTAGCCTCCTCTCAGGGGACACATTAGATGCTCAGATAAGCCCTGGCAGGCACATGGAGCCACGGGGCCCATGCCTCCCAAAACAGCCTGCGCTCCCCCACACAAAGGCTTCCTAGCCAGGCCTGGCACAAGCCTGACCTGCATCACAGTACTGAGGCTGCAGGAGACCCCTTACATCACCCAGCCCTTTCCCCAGGACCAGTGCCCACCATGCTGCCTCAAGCATGCCCAAACTAGCCACCCATGCAGGGGAATTCCCTGCTCAAGGCTCCTGTTGCTGCCACAGACTCAAATGCCAGCGTGAGCAGGTCACACAGATGCCATCTCAGCGGAGCTCTCCTCACCTCACCCCTCCCACAGGCTCAGCCCCGCTCACCGCTCACTGGCCTGGGCCCCACTTGCCCCCTCTCAGCGGCCTGCTTTGCAGACCCTGTTCATTGCGTTTGAGGTCTCCAGCGGGAAACAATGGGCCGGATTCTGCCCTCAGCACCTCCAGCGTCTGAGGCACAACATAGCCTGTTCTATGTTTACACGCTGATCCTCTATGCGGGGGCATCCTTGCTCTAGAGTTGGCACCTGTGTTTTGCCTTCTCTTCAGGGCCGGTGTCCCCGTCTGCTCAGACTGCCTGGCATGACGACAATAACGCAGCATGCAAATCACTGTATGCACAATGCACTGTATGCCTTCTGAACCACAACGCCTCTTCCCCTGGGAGCTGGGTCAGGATCATTATCCCAACTTTACAGGTGGGGGAACTGAGGCCCAGAGAGGTTTGGCAACTTCCTAGGAAGCCCAGGACCAAACTGGGAATGGATCCCGCATTCCCAACTCCAAGTCCTGTGCTCACTATGAACCTCAGGATCATTGCTCACTAGAAGATACTGTCTCCCTTTGACAGTACAATACAGTGGCCCCGTCAGCCCCAGACTCCTCCAGCAACGCCCATTGGACACGGAATACAGGGCACACATCCCATCCAGAGCCAGTAACAAGAGTCTGCTCTGAGGGCCGCGAAAGCAATGGAGCCGAGTGTTCCCGGAGGGGTTATGGGGGGGCCAGGCTGGAGGAGAGAAGGAAGGAACACAATTGAAATATGAACCCAGTCCCATCTCCCCAGCATCTCCATTTATTCTGCATAATTGCTTCATTTCCATGGCCAGCATGGCTGTGAATGAATTTCATTACCCAGCGTCTGCGATCCCATATTGATCACCAGGCTCCATCGATTCCTATCTCACTAATTAGCATATAAATTAGCCATTTGGGGAAGGCATTAGGAACAATTAAATTTCCTTTTCAATCTGGTTTCAGGAGGGTAAATGAGAATGGATGTGTCCGGCAGCCCCAGCCGCTGGGCTCACCCCATGGACCTGCAGAGCTCCGGGGTGGTCCGGGTCCCACTGTTTCTCATGGGACTAATTCTCTTATTGGTTGCACCAGCACTTGGCTCAGCTGCCCTCTGCTCAGGCTCCTGCAAAGATCCAGCTCAGCATGAGCATGCTCAGAAGTTTGGCACAGGGTCGCACAGCCATTCCCCTACAGAGGTAACATCCCACTGCAGGGATCGAACCTGTCATCTCTGGATCTTAAACTCAGAGTCTCTTCTGCCTTGAGCTAAAAAACCCAGCTCTGTCAGCTGAGGCTCAACAACCTCACTCTGTGGCTCCGCCACCACTAGAGGGGGACAGCGCGCCACATGGAGTGGGTGCGAGATTATCTGACTATATTGAACCATCTCACTTGCATTGGTGTTGGTAGCTATCTACAGGGCTCGTTCCTTCTCTGCAGCCCCTCTTCACAACCCGGCTGCTCTCCGCAGCTCTGCCACAGAGACAGCCTTAAGCAGTGCTGTCCCTTAATTGCCAAGGCTCTGCAGAGCTGGGGGATCACTGAGGAGATGACTTGCCACAGCCCCGCCCAGGGACCCGGCCTAGGATAACAGGACATAGGGGGTGGGAGGGTCAGTTACGTTGGCCGCAGTCCTTCGTTTCTGCTGTGCTCAGAATGTCCTACCCTTGGATTTTCAGACAAGAGATTTTCCCCAAAATTATAAACAAAACCCCAAAACCCCAAACTACCAGCTGGTAAGAAAATAGATGGGGGAAGAGGAGGAGTCCATGAAAATGTCACCTACATTTTTCTCTGCTTTTATGTTATTTTGTTTGCAGGAGCGTTTGTCAAAAGCTAGAAAACTCTTGGATTGAACAAACGAGAGGAAAACGTTGATAAAATCCCTTCCCCAGCCATTGCCCAACCAGCTCCAGCTGCCTCTCTGCAGATCAATTAATTGTGGCAAATTGCTGGCACTACTGTGATGGGTCTTGCGCTTTCTATTCTTGGGTGGGGGTTCAGGGCACCATTTCTTGCCCCTGAATTGGGCTATTAACTGCCCCACTAGTGTCCTAGAGAAGGGGAATGGAGAAGGAGGGACCCGGGCCCACCCTCTACTCTGGGTCCCAGCCCAGAGGCCCTAGGAATAGCGGTAAACCACTAGAACTAGCAGTTCCTTCCCCTGGGCTACTTCCCTCTCCTGCCCTTCAGCTTGTAGGGCTTCCTGCCCTCCCCCGGCACAAACCAGGTGTCCCTTTACCTAGGGTCTTGGTCTTCTTAGCCCACCACAACACTTCTCCAAACTCTCTTCCTTCATAGGATATCAGGGTTGGAAGGGACCTCAAGAGGTTCAACTAGGTTGAACCTAGTCCAACCCCCTGCTCAAAGCAGGACCAATCCCCAATTTTTGCCACAGATCCCTAAATGGCCCCCTCAAGGATTTAACTCACAACCCTGGGTTTAGCAGGCCAATGCTCAAACCACTAAGCTACCCTGCTTCCCTCCAAACTGTTCTCTACTCCAACACCAATCCACTCTGCTTCAACTCCTACAAACTGCTCTCTGCTCCAACACCAATCCACTCTGAATCATAGAATCATAGAATCGTAGAATATCAGGGTTAGAAAGGACCTCAGGAGGTCATCTAGTCCAACCCCCTGCTCAAAGCAGGACCAATCCCCAACTAAATCATCCCAGCCAGGGCTTTGTCAAGCCTGACCTTAAAAATATCTAAGGAAGGAGATTCCACCACCTCCCTAGGTAACGCATTCCAGTGTTTCACTACCCTCCTAGTGAAAAAGTTTTTCCTAATATCCAACCTAAACCTCCCCCACTGCAACTTGAGACCATTACTCCTTGTTCTGTCATCAGCTACCACTGAGAACAGTCTAGATCCATCCTCTTTGGAACCCCCTTTCAGGTAGTTAAAAGCAGCTATCAAATCCCCCCTTATTCTTCTCTTCTGCAGACTAAACAATCCCAGTTTCCTCAGCCTCTCCTCATAAGTCATATGTTCCAGTCCCCTAATCATTTTTGTTGCCCTCCACTAGACTCCTTCCAATTTTTCCACATCCTTCGTGTAGTGTGGGGCCCAAAACTGGACACAGTACTCCAGATGAGGCCTCACCAATGTCGAATAGAGGGGAACGATCACGTCCCTCAATCTGCTGGCTATGCCCCTACTTATACATCCCAAAATGCCCTTGGCCTTCTTGGCAACAAGGGCACACTGTTGACTCATATTCAGCTTCTCGTCCACTGTCACCCCTAGGTCCTTTTCTGCAGAACTGCTGCCGAGCCATTCGGTCCCTAGTCTGTAGTGATGCATGGGATTCTTCCATCCTAAGTGCAGGACTCTGCACTTGTCCTTGTTGAACCTCATCAGATTTCTTTTGGCCCAATCCTCTAATTTGTCTAGGGCCCTCTGTATCCTATACCTACCCTCCAGCGTATCTACCTCTCCTCCCAGTTTAGAGTCATCTGCAAACTTGCTGAGGGTGCAATCCACACCATCCTCCAGATCATTAATGAAGATATTGAACAAAACTGGCCCCAGGACCGACCCTTGGGGCACTCCACTTGATACCGGCTGCCAACTAGACATGGAGCCATTGATCACTACCCGTTGAGCCCAACAATCTAGCCTACTTTCTATCCACCTTATAGTCCATTCATCCAGCCCATACTTCTTTAACTTGCTGGCAAGAATACTGTGGGAGACCGTGTCAAAAGCTTTGCTAAAGTCAAGGAACAACATGTCCACTGCTTTCCCCTCATCCACAGAGCCAATTATCTCATCATAGAAGGCAATTAGATAAGTCAGGCATTATGAATCCTTGGTGAATCCATGCTGACTGTTCCTGATCACTTTCCTCTCCTCTAAGTGCTTAGAATTGATTCCTTGAGGACCTGCTCCATGATTTTTTCAGGGACTGAGGTGAGGCTGACTGGCCTGTAATTCCCCGGATCCTCCTTCTTCCCCTTTTTAAAGTTGGGCACTACATTAGCCTTTTTCCCATCATCCGGGACCTCCCCCGATCGCCATGAGTTTTCAAAGATAATGGCCAATGGCTCTGCAATCACATCTGCCAACTCCTTTAGCACTCTCGGATGCAGAGCATCTGGCTCCATGGACTTGTGCTCGTCTAGCTTTTCTAAATAGTCCCAAACCACTTCTTTCTCCACAGAGGGCTGGTCACCTCCTCCCCATGCTGTGCTGCCCAGTGCAGTAGTCTGGGAGCTGAACTTGTTCGTGAAGACCAAGGCAAAAAAAGCATTGAGTACATTAGCTTTTTCCACATCCTCTGTCACTAGGTTGCCTCCCTCATTCAGTCAGGGGCCCACACTTTCCTTGACTTTCTTCTTGTTGCTAACAAGGCTGAAGAAACCCTTCTTGTTACTCTTAACATCTCTTCCTAGCTGCACCTCCAGGTGTGATTTGGCCTTCCCGGTTTCACTCCTGCATGCCCGAGCAATATTTTTATACTCCTCCCTGGTCATTTGTCCAATCTTCCACTTCTTATAAGCTTCTTTTTTGTGTTTAAGATCAGCAAGGATTTCACTGTTAAGCCAAGCTGGTCGCCTGCCATATTTACTATTCTTTCTACACATCGGGATGGTTTGTCCCTGTAACCTCAATAAGGATTCTTTAAAATACAGCCAGCTCTCCTGAACTCCTTTCCCCCTCATGTTATTCTCCTGCCCATCAGTTCCCTGAGGGAGTCAAACTCTGCTTCAACTCCTCCTCTTGTCTGACTGAAGCAGGGGTTTTTTATCATGTGACTGGCTTCAGGTGCTTTAATTGGCTTCAGGTTCTTTAATTAATTTATAGTAAACTTTCTTCCCTCTCCAGGAAAGAAGGCTCCCTTCTGGCCCTCTCCTGCTGCCCTCTGGCCTGGGCTTTCCTTGCTTTTTGCCCCTGCTTTAGTCCCATCCCCACCCCCCGCGACCGGGCCAGACGCTTTTTCTTCGTTTTGTTTTTTTTTTGCTGTTCCTTTTTCTTTGCTGCCATTCGAGCGCTGGTCGGCTGCCAGCTTGCCTGCCAGCCCCCCCACGCCTGCCCTTGGATGCTGCTATTACTTCAGCTGCAGCCCCCCGAGGAGGGGGGAGGACTGCCG
This sequence comes from Caretta caretta, assembly GCF_965140235.1. Classification (NCBI taxonomy): domain Eukaryota; kingdom Metazoa; phylum Chordata; order Testudines; family Cheloniidae; genus Caretta; species Caretta caretta. The sequence continues at coordinate 2,519,067 of NC_134223.1, forward strand.
ACCCTCTCCCCGTAGGAGGGGAGTGGACGCCCCCAGACCCAACCGTTTTGCTGTTTGTTTGTGGACCCGCAATTAATCGTTTTTTTATCTTTGCTTGGCATTTTTGGAATGCTCCACAAAGACCGGGAGAGAAGACAGCTGACAGAGACATCGCCCGGGGAAGCTACAAATCATCGTGGAGGGGGCCGTAAGACTGAGTAACTTTTGAACTGTACTCTCGTGTGGGGGGAATTTGACTGCATCTTAACTGCGTTTGTAGGGGCACAGGGGGTGTGGCACGAAGCTGCCCCCCGATCCATCGGTGCCCCCCCACACACTACTACAACCATCACGGCCCCCCACCCGCCATCCATCCCTGCTGGCAACCTGCCATCTGCCTCTAGCCTCAGCTGCTTGCTTTGAATTCCATCATCCGGACCAGACACAACAGCCGACCAAACGAGATTCTTTGGATAAACGCGCGTGGGTCCGCGTTCCCCCCCCCACCCCCGGACGGCCCACCCCACAGTTTGCCCCTACTACCTGACCCCAACTCCTGTTTCATTCCCCTGTCCAATCCGACCCATTTGGCCACCCCCTGCCTACAGCCCAACAGGGAGAAGTGGTTAATCTGCTTCCCTCTCCCCCCTCCTCCTTCTGGTGTCTCCCTGTCTCTCCCTGCTCTAACAACCTCAGTTGCCCCTCCCCCACCTACCCCCCTGCCCAGCCCCCAAGCCTCCCCCCCCACCACTGATGCCAAAACACCTGCCACCGCCCCCGCTGGGTTATCGGCAGCTGGAGGCACCGGGGCGACTATTGCCGCTGCTACGCCCACCGCTCCCCCAGATTCTAGGAAAGCCCCCCCCGGTTAGCTGGAAAGGCCAGGGTGCGAAGAAGGGGAAGGGCCCCACCACAACCACCAAGCCCTCCATGGCAGAGGCTGCCCCCACTGCTGTGGCCTCGTCCTCGACCATGGCGTCCCTCCCCGCTGTTCCCTCCACCAGCTCTGCGAGCGCCCCTCCCCCGGCCCCCAGGGCGTATGCCCGGGCGGTGGCAGCCCCCCCCCCCCCCCCGTCTGCCGCCTCTTCATCTCGCCCACCCACCACCTCCGCTACCATCAATAGCGGCCGAGGCCCCTTCCCCACCATGACCAGGAAGCACGGTGTCCAATGCCTCCTGGTGCCCGCCTCGCCCCACGTGGAGACCTATGTGCAGGCATTGGCGAGGGTGGTAGGACCCACGGCCATTGTGGCGGCCTCCAAAATGTATGGGAAGGTCGTCTTTTTCTTAGCATCGGAGGCTGCTGCCCAGGAGGCGGTGGAGAAGGGCCTGGCGGTTGGGGGGGTATTTGTCCCCCTGGAGCCGCTAGAAGACCTGGGCATCCGCCTAGTCCTGACCTCCGTCCCTTCTTTTCTACCCAATGCCTCCCTGTTACCCGCTCTCTCCACCCGGGGGAAACCCGTTTCCGTCATCAGCCCTCTCCTGTTGGGCTGCAAGGACCCCACCCTCTGTCACGTCCTTTTGTTCCGCCGGCAAGTGCAGCTTTTACCGCCGCCGGTGGCACGTGACGGAGAGGCACTTGAGGGGTCCTTCCTAGTCCCCTACCAGGGAGCCAGCTATCGGGTCTTTTACTCAACGGGAGAGGCCCGGTGCTACCTCTGCCGATCAGCGGGGCATGTCCGAAGAGACTGCCCCTTGGCCCAGCAGGGAGGGGCACCCGAGACCCCCAAGACCCGGAAGGACATCGGCTCCATCGTTGCCGATGCCCCTGGCCGCCCGAGATCTGAAACCACCTCTCCTCCTGCTCAATCCACCGCTGCTCCTGCCCGGGCCCAAGAGACATCTCCCCTACAACGCCCAGACGAGCGAGGGAGCCCCGCCCTTGCTGTTAACAATCCAGCAGAGCCTATGGAGGAGGGTGCAGCAAAGATATTACCGGGCATAGGAGAGGGCCCGCCCCAAGGAGAACCGCCCCCCCCATGTTGCCTCACCGTTACCCCCCCGAGCCTCTGAACTATCGGCTCTGTCCCCCAACACGACCCCTGCTAACCAGCCCCCAGACGATGCTATGGAGGGCTGGACCCTAGTCCAGGGAAAGCGAGGCAAGCGGAAGGCTTGAGCTCCGCTGCACCCGTCCGATGCGGAGGCCCCCCCAGAAGACCAGGAAAGGGGGCACTGACACTGAGCCTTCCGCTATGCCCACGAGTGAGATCCATCCACCGGTGTCGGGAGGGGAAGACAAAATAGCACTGGAAGGTAGAATCTCCCCTCCATGGGAGACCCTCCCCTCCGAGACCCCTGAGGAAGTCCCTTCTGCCCAAATATCACCCGAACCCCCCATGAACCCCGAAGCGACCGTCGTAGCGGGCGCCAGAGGGGAGCCCCCCGGGGTGGCAGAAGACAACCTCTCCTCCATGTATGAGGAGATCGAGGCCCTAGGTTTGACCCCGGTCACCCAGGGAGAGAATGAGCTACTGCCGGCTGGCCTCGACCTGGGCAACCTTACCCCAGTCCCCCTTTCCCCATGCTCCCTCCCCCTAACCGCCTTCCCGGGCGAGCACCCTGCAGAAGGTGGTCCACCACCTGAGGCCATGGCTGCCAAATCCACCACAGAGCCTGCGCCTAGCATCACTGGGAGCCCCCTCCCCACCCCCTTAACCCTCGAATCTGTTCGGGAGGCACCACCTCTCAGCTGCTTGCCTCCCGAAGCCCAGAGCCTTGCCTCTGCCCACGCCCCCACCCCCACCCCTGTCCCTGCCCAATCCACCTCCTCCTGCAATGCTATTGCCGCCCCTGGGGTTATTTCTTTCCCTTTTTTTGCGGAGCCCCCACAAGGAGCAGCCTTTGCATTTTCCTGCCGTGACCCATTAGGAGCTGCAATTTTCCCTCCGCCATCCTCTTCTACCCCAAGGCTTGAGACGGACCTAATAACTTTAGCCTGTCAGACGCCCCGTCAGTGGTCTGCACCCTGCCTGCCTGCCTCAGTGGACCACGAGGCTGCACCAAGAGCCCCACCAGGGAACACCCCGGAAATCGTAACCCCACCCCCCCATGAGCTGCGAAAAGCGTTGCGACAGTTTTTAGAAGACATCCGTGGCTCCCGCAACAGGGTACAGCTAGCTCTCCAGCTATGGGGGGACTTTGATCAAATCCTCCAGGCCACAGGGGCCCTTATAAAGGAGGGTAAAGGGAAAGGAAGGCACGGTGCCGCGGCCTACGGGCGGGCCCGCAGCTTCCGTGATGATTTACTCACTTATGGGATGGGTCACGGATTGTTGCGTGACCCACCGGGAGCTGCAAACACCCCCGCCAACAAGGAACCCCCACCCCCCCAGCCCTCCGCATGACGCCCCTCATTATTGCAACTTTGAACACCAGGGGCTGTAGGATGGCTCTCCGCAGGTCTCAGGTGCTCTCTTACCTTCGGGAGGGGGGGTACTCTGTGGTTTTCCTGCAGGAGACCCATACAGATCTGACCGCCGAGGACAGCTGGCGGCTGGAGTAGGGGGACGGGGTCTACTTCAGCCACTTCACGATCCGACAAGCTGGAGTGGTGACCCTGTTCTCCCCCAACCTATGGCCCGAGGTGCTAGGGGTCACTGAGGCCGTGCCGGGCCACCTGCTGCATCTCCGAGTCTGTATGGAGGGGCTCGTGGTCAACCTCGTTAACATCTATGCCCCGACAACGAGCCCGAAGCGGCCGCAATTCTATCAGTGGGTGTCCGACTTCCTCAGCACCCTAGATTCTCACGAGTGCTTAGTCCTGGGTGGGGACTTTAACACCACCCTCAAGGAACAGGACCACTCAGGGGCCGAGCTGAGCCCGGCCGCTGCGAACATTCTTCGAGAAATAGTTGAACATCACTCCCTAGTAGATGTCTGGCATGACCACCACCCAGATGACATTTCCACGTTCACCTTTGTCCGGGAGGAGGCCCATTGGTCACACCACTCTCGGTTGGACCGTATTTATTTATCCTGTTTCCATCTTTCACAGGCCCACTCCTCCAGCATTCGGCTGGCCCCATTTTCCGACCATCATCTAGCCACCATAACGGCCTCCCTCCGTGCAGAGAGGCCGGGGCCGGCCTATTGGCACTTTAACCTGTTGGAGGATGAGGGCTTCGTGACGTCCTTCCAGGAATTTTGGCTGGCCTGGCGAGAGCAGCGGCTTGCCTTTCCCTTGGCGCGGCGATGTGGGATCTAGGGAAGGTGCACGCCAAGCTCTTCTGCCGTGACTACACCCGGGGCACCAGCCGACGGAGAAATGCAGCGATAGAGCAGTTGGAACGGGAGGTCTTGGAGATGGAGAGGCATCTGGCCGCCAGCCCCGAGGACCCGTTCCTCTGCGGAGCGTGCCGGGAGAAGTGGGAGGAGCTCCGGGCCCTCGAGGACCATTGGGCCCGAGGTGCCTTTGTTCGATCCCGCATCCGCCTCCTTCGGGAGATGGATCGCAGCTCCCGTTTCTTCTATGCCCTGGAGAAAACGAGGGGGGCCAAGAAACACGTCACCTGCCTTCTAGCAGAAGATGGCGCCCCTCTCAGGGACCAGTGGAGATGTGTGGGAGGGCCCGTGATTTCTACACAAGCCTTTTCTCCCCGGACCTGACCGATCCTGGCGCTTGCAGGGTGCTCTGGGAGGAATTCCCCACGGTCAGCGTGGGCGACTGAGACCGACTAGAGCTGCCTCTCACCCTGGCCGAGTTCTCGGAAGCCCTCCGTCCCGTGCCCACCAATAAATCTCCGGGCATGGACGGGCTGACCGTGGAGTTCTACCTCCTGTTTGCAGGGGGAGGTCCTCCCTCTTTCGTGCAGGCAAGCGGTACTCGCCTTGTTGCCGAAGAAGGGGGACCTCCGTGATTTACGAAATTGGCGTCCCGTCTCGCTCCTTAGTATGGATTACAAAATCGTAGCGAAAGCAATCTCACTGCCGCTAGGGTCCGTGATGGCGGACGTGATCCACCCAGACCAGACCTATACTGTCCCAGGTCGCAGCATTTTTGACAACCTATTTCTAGTCCGAGATCTTTTGGAACTCGGGCGTAGAGACGGTCTGTCATTCGCCCTCCTGTCTCTTGATCAGGAGAAGGCGTTCGATAGAGTGGACCATGGGTACCTCCTGGGCTCTCTGCGGGCATTTGGATTTGGACCTCAGTTTGTGAGTTTTCTCCAGGTGCTGTATGCTTCCGCGGAGTGTCTGGTTAGGCTCAACTGGACCCTGACCGAACCGGTCAGCTTCGGGCAAGGAGTAAGGCAGGGGTGCCCCCTCTCGGGCCAGCTGTACGCTCTGGCAATCGAGCCCTTCCTCTGTCTCCTCCACAGGAGGTTGACGGGGTTGGTGCTGCGGGAGCCGGAGCTGCGGCTGGTCCTGTCGGCGTACGCCGATTACGTACTACTCGTGGTCCAGGACCCGGGCGACTTGGCGCAGGTGGAGGCTTGCCAGGCCATCTATTCGGCAGCCTCCTCCGCCTGAGTCAACTGGGTCAAGAGCTCTGGCTTGGTGGTGGGGGACTGGCGGCAGGTGAGCTCCCTCCCACCCACTCTTCAGACCATCCGGTGGAGTGCAGGCCCACTGCTCTACCTAGGCGTTTACCTTTCCGCCACGCACCCTTCCCCTCTGGAGAACTGGCAAAATTTAGAGAGCGGGGTGATAGAGCGGCTCCGGAAATGGACGGGGCTACTCCGATGTCTCTCCCTCCGAGGGAGAGCACTGGTGCTTAACCAACTAGTCCTGTCCATGCTCTGGTACCGGCTCAACACCCTGGTCCCGGCCTCAGGTTTCCTCACCGACCTCCGGACATCGATTCTGGGGTTCTTTTGGTCAGGAATGCACTGGGCCCCTGTTGGGGTTCTTCATCTACCACTGAAGGAAGGAGGACAGGGCCTGAAGTGTCTGCACACTCAGGTCCATGTCTTCTGCCTCCAGGCCCTGTAGAGGCTCCTTTATAGTGCAGGTAGTCCGGCATGGAGCATACTGGCGCACGCCTTCCTGCGCCGCTTCCAAGGGCTCCGATACGACCGGCAGCTCTTTTATCTTTGTCCGAGAGGTTTTCCGCGAGACCTCTCCGGGCTGCCGGTCTTCTACCAGGACCTCCTCCGGACCTGGAAACTGTTTTCAAAGGCCAGGTCCGTGGCAACCACCGTGGGAGCAGATCTCCTCATGGAGCCCCTGCTACACAGCCCCCAGCTCCTTGTGCAGGCAGCGGAGTCCCGCTCGGTGCGCCAGAGTTTGGTCCTGGCGGAAGTCACGAGAGTCGGAGACCTCCTGGACTACGACCGGGGAGACTGGCTGGATCCCGTGATGCTCGCTCGGTGCATGGGGCTCTCCAGACCTCGTACCCCCTGGCGCGTACTTCAGGAGGTGAAGGCCACCTTGACGCCCGCTGCTCGGGCTTATCTCAACAGAGCCCTGCATGAGGGCGCACCCCGCCCACCCTCTACCCCAGGCCCGCCGGACCTTTCAATTGGGCCCCTACCCCGTAGATCCCAACAAACCCCTCACCCTTTCACTGCGAGCCGGCTGCATGAACTGCAGCCGGTCAGCTTCCAAATCGCGCCACGGAAATATTTATACACACTCATGCTTCACACCCTTCATGCCCACACCCTGGTGTGCCGCCCCGATACAAAGTGGCGGGACCTTCTGCCACCTTTGGAGGGTGAGCAACCCCGGTGAGCCAGCCTGTATTCCACCTTGGTCCCGAGGCCCGTCGGGGACATCAGTTGGCGTCTCCTTCACGGAGCTGTGAGCACAGGCGTGTTTTTGAAACGGTTCACCCCCATCCTGGATACTTGCCCTTTTTGCAATGTGAGGGAAACCCTGGTGCACGTATATTTGGAGTGTGCCAGGCTGCAGCCCCTTTTCCGGCTCCTTACAAATATTTTATTATGCTTTTGGCTACACTTTTCCCCTCACCTTTTTATCTACACACTCCCCATCCGTGGCCCCACAAAATCGCGAGATCTCCTGGTTAACCTCCTCCTAGCCCTAGCTAAAACAGCCATTTATAAAATCAGAGAGAGGAGGTTGGCTAATGAAGCGTCCTGCGATTGTAGGGCCGTTTTCCGATCCTCAGTACATTCACGTATCCGGGCGGAATTCCTCTGGGCGCGTCCACCGACTCCCTTGACACCTTCGAGGAGCGGTGGGCGCTGTCCGAGGTTCTCTGCTCGGTGACCCCGTCCGGTTCCCTCCGTCTCACCCTTTGATTGAGGGGAAGAGCGAGAGACCCCAGCCCCAGCCGTTGCTGCTGTGGATACCATCATTACTGTCACCTAGGAGGGGTCCTATCACACGTGGTGTACATCCCATCCCCACCCCCAAACCGCCCACCCCGCAGCCGTGCCCATCTTGTCGGACACTCTCAGGAGAGGAATAATCGGTGACACTGGGGCATGGCACTAGGTAACTCGAGGGGGTGGAAGACCATGAGTGTCGAGGAAGCCCCCCCGCTCTAGGCCACCAGGTAACTCAGGAGGGTGGAAGACCACGAGTGTCGAGGAAGCCCCCCCGCTCTGGGCCCAGGCTAGCCTGAACACTTCTCCCTCCTGAAGGCTGCTGTGTTATACCTTGTGTTTGCTTTTGTTGCATAGTTTTGCTTTATCCTTTTTGGTGATTCCTTGTAAGTGTTACACAAAAAAAATTCTTTTCTGCTTCAAAAAAACAAAAAAAAAACCACTCTCCTGCTGCCCTCTGGCCATGCTGTATCACATAATGCACACTGACCGGAGCTCAGCTGCCAGTTTGATGGGGAGGCCCGGCTATACTTTTTCAGTGTTTCACTACCAGAATGGGAGTCTCCTTCTGCTCAGAAAGGAGGGAGATGCTGCAGGAGCCAGGATTCCCTTGGTCCTCTACCCCTCACTCAGTTGCTCTTATGGGATCTCTCATCAGTCCAGAAGGAGGACATTCCCAGAAGTCCAAAAAGCCAGTTGAGTGAGATCTCTTTCCCAGGCCTGCAGAGTTGAGCAGTGTGGAGAGGCCGCACTCAAACTTTAGCCATCCATGCCCCGTCACCAGCAAACTATCACAAGTTAGACCCAGTGAGGAGCTGATTTGCATCCCAGGCCCCTCTTGTTGCACCAACAGTATTATGTTCATGGCACACAGAGACACTAGACACAAACAGAACACATCCTTGCTGAAAGGCTGCAAGGTACCACCACCTTATTTCTTAAAATCCAGAACCTGAACACACAAGAACCTAAACCAGAGAGAGACAAAGCAGGCTGCTCCCTCAGGTGGTGAGGCACAACTCACCCCACTTGCTCAACATTGGCTCTTTGCAGACTGACTGCTGAAAACCCCAGATTGCATGCTTCCTTGCACATTCCCTAGGATGCAAGCAGGACAAGAAAACTCCTCAAAACTTAAAGTGATAGGTTGTAATTGTAACCCAGTTTTCAATACACTACAGACAGCTTTGCAAATGCCTTTTCTGTGGGTGCAACATAGGCCATTGAGACATCTAAGTACCTGGTTGCACACACAAACTCAGTCAAGTTGCCCGCATCTCCGTAGCATCTGCAGGCCTCATGCTCTTTACCCTGACAACTGCCCTAGGAGATAGGCAAGGGATTGTCCCCATTTTACAGACAGGGACCAAAGGCTCAGGGGAGATGAAGTGACTCACCCAAGGAGTCTGTGGTGGAGCTAGCAATTGAACCCAAGGCCAAGTCCAGCCCCATCTCCACTAGACCATCCCCCTACCCTGCAAGCACACCCATGGGAGCGGTCTCGCTGACCTCAGTCTGAATGTTGGCAGAACAGGGGCCCCAGACATGGCCCTACCCTGAACTGCCTCCACACCAAGAGAAGGCACCTTTCCAAAATCTGGCCCTAATGTAACCAGGAATCCCCATCACAGGCAGCAGAGTGCTGGGCATGTGTAGGCAGAGCATGGGTATAACCAAACCAAGCCCACTGAGGAAACAGCCCCACACCGCCAGCCCTGGCAGCTTCCCCTAGGGTGGCTCACGGGTATTTAGGAACCTCTTTCCCCTTGATTCCAGTGGAAGTTAGGAGCCAAAATGCCTCTGAGGATCCGGATCTGCCCTCCTGAAGGCTTTGTCCAGTCTCGTTTGAAATGGCCCAAGCAACGGGGCTCTCACCTCTCCCCCGGGAGATGGCTCCCAACCTAACACATGTCACTGCCTGGAAAGCCACCCTCAGGTGCAGCCTCGCTGCTGCTTTGCTCCATTCCATCCCATCGCTCTTTCTCTAGGCGCCAACTCCATGGGGTTCCAGCTCAGCACCCACCAGCCACAGCTGTTGGGTGGCACCGCCAAACAGCTGATCAGAGACACTGCCGTTTGGAGGCTCATGGAAAGGCTGGGGGGAGGGTGGAGAGCAGCGAGCAGTGGGCGGGGGCCTCGGGAGGGGGTGTAGCGGGGGCAGGGCCTTGGGGCAGAGGGAGGGTGGAGCACCCCGCAGGGCCTATGGCTCCTTCTGCCATGCTCCCTCTCCCTCGCGGGTGTCTGAGCCCTGCAGCAGTATGCAGGGGTCAGGCTGATCACAGGCGGCTTGGGCAGCTCTGTCCAGGGGACCTGGCCATTCTGCAGAAGCCCCTCCCCACTCCTGAGCTGCCCACCAGCCAGGATATCCTTGCTCTCTGCAGTAGCGAGAGGTGGAGGGGGGCGGGGGGACATGTTTCCTGTTTCTCTCCCAGGCCAGTGATGTGGCAGGGAGCCCCTGGCCAGTGGATTCCCGGCCTGCTCTAAGCAAGGGTGTTCAGGCACAGCTCAGCTTGCTCCTTCCTGGACAGTGGAGAGTTACACCCCATGTCCTGCAAGCCTTGATTGTGGGATGGTAAATAGTCCTTCTGAGGCCTAGGCCACCGGGGAGGGGGGTTACTGGTCCCACAGGACATGAGTCTGCTGCCACCCAAGCCAGGGAGTTTTCAGCTGGGGCAGCGCTTGCTGCGAGATCTGCAGGTCCCCAGCATGTCAGGATGCTGTCAAGTTTGTAGCAGAGCCTCTGTGCTGTGCGGTCGGCTGGGCGAGGGAGCGCCAGCCAGGTGCTGTTCCCCAAGGGGTGCGGGGGCTGTGCCTGGGACACCAATGGCTCCTCTGCCTGACGGAGCTCAGAGTGTCAGGTGGAGTTGTGCTCATCCCACTTGCGTCTTGGCGCCCAGTGACCTTGGCAGGTGCCTCTTTTCAGGGCACTTTATTCACTGCCAGGCGAGCGCTCTTCTGAACGAGGGGAACGAGTGGGATCCGAGGGAGGAAATGGTGCCATTTAATGGCCACTTAATCAAGCTATGTGGCTCTCACCACGATCAGCCAGGGGCCCATCATGCGCCTGGCATTACAGAGAGAACTGCCCAGGGAGGCAGCATGCTCTGCTGGACTGGGAACCAGGAGACTGGCAATGGCTCTGCCATGGGCCTTGGCCAAGTCTCTTCCCTCATCTGTGCCTGTTTCCCCTCCCACCCTCTGTCTATTTACGTACATTGTTAGCTCTGCAGGGCAGGGCCTGTCCCACCTGTGTTTGTACAGCACCTGGCACTGTGGGCCCCTGGCCTTGGGTGGAATGTTAATACAAAGTGTGGCCCTTGCTCTATGCAGGCAGGTGCAGCCTGAACTCAGGGCTGGGAGCCTAGGGAGTTCTAATCCCAGCTCTCATCGAGACTCATCCTGGAACCTCAGAGCCTACTGCTGCCGCTCTCTGCCTCAGTTTCCTGACTTGTACAATGGGAATCACACCCACCTTGCAGAGGAGGGAGGGTTAACTAGTGGGCATACAGCACTCTGAAGCCAGGTGTGCCCTGAAAGTGCTAGGCACTGTTGTCATCCCGGCATCAGCATGGCATTCTGCGTTCTCTCGCAGCATCTTGGCCCCAGGAGAGGCGGAACAAGGGGATGGATCACCCCCTCCCACAACACTAGCTGCTTGAAGGGAGGGGCAGAGAAGTGGTAGACCTGCTCCATGGATCGCCGCAGCTCATGCTGTCGCCCTTGAGTGAGGTCTGTTGGGGAGAGCTCGTCTGAGCAGCGCTCTGATCTCAAGATGGGGTCCTGGTCAGACCTAGGCCCCTTGGAGGGCAATCAGGGGTGAAAGTGGGCCAGTACAGGCTGGTACAGCATACCGGTAAGAAGTGGCCGCCAGTACCAGCCTGCATGCAGCTGACGTTAACGTCACTGCCCCTTTTGCTCTCCCCCCCACCCCACCCCACCCTGTCAGTGGCCCTGGGGGTAGGGACCCTACCCGCAGGGCCGCCGATGGCGGGGGGAGGGTGGTAAAAGGGGCCGTTGGCCCGGGGCCTGGCAATTTAAAAGGGCCTGGGGGTCCAGCGGCTGCTGCTACTACCGTCCGAGTCGTGGACCCTTTTAAATTGCCACCGGAGCCCTGGGCAGCGCGGGCCAGGCAGTGTGGATGGGCTGGCTGGGGGAGGCTGACCCCCAGCCCCGCCCCTTCTGCCCGAGGCCCTGCCCCTTCTGGGGACCCGGAGCCAGGCCCCTGTACTGGTAAGTCGACAGGACTGCTCTGTGTAGGCGTTACTCTTCAGGGCCATCAGTTGTGCCCTGGACTTGGAGAAGTCCTGGGTCCTGGGATCCTGCCCTCGTCTGGGGGGGCAGACCGTTCCCTGTTCAGACCCGTGGAGTAAAATGTAAACAGGCCAAGCCGCCTCTGCGGCACTCCTGGGCAGGTCAAGGAAGAGCCAACTGCACTGGTGTGTGGATCACCCTCCAGGCCCCGATCCTGGCCCCAGTTCACAGCCAGGAGCCCGAGAATAGGATGCTCATGCGTCTGAGAATGAATGGTTTCAGAGTAGCAGCCGTGATAGTCTGAAGTACTCCTTTTCTTTTTGAGAATGAATGGAAATCCCAGAGATGCTGCTGCTCTGGAGGGAATGGGAAAAGATCCAAACGCCTTTCACCTTAGGGCCATGGCCAGGCACCAGACCTGGCGCAACCCACCCTTGACCCCAGGCTCCTGTAGGAGCCTAGAACCAGCCATCACTGCCTCCGGGGCAGGACCAGCCCCGGAGGCAGCGGACCGCTTGGCTGGGAAATGGACTGACTCAGCTCCGCACGGGAACTGAAAGCTGCCCTTCCCTGAGGAGAGCAGGGCGTATCCCCCTCTTTGCTGCAGCTACCTGCTCAGGTGGGTGGGAATGCGGATCCCACCCCAGAGTGGAGTCTGAGAACTGAGAACCGGGGGTCATTGCATCCTCCCAGCGCAGGGGCTCTGTGCACTGACTTAGCAACGCTGCCCAGCCATCGCCCTGCTAAAGTCGTGCTCACTATTCGTCCCGCCCCATCTCTGTACTGTCTGAGCAGGTCACTGGACTTATCCTGACAACCCGCGAGGCTGCCAGCGTAGGACTGGGCTATCATCTTTAGTGGGCAAAGGGGAAACTGAGGCCCAGGGAGGCTGAGTGATTTGCCCACAGTCACACAGGGAGTCTCTGCCAGAGCAGGGATTTGAATCTAGGCTCTTAAGTCCTGGGCTAGGGCCCTACCCACTGGTAATTCTTCCTTGCAAAAGCCTCAGGCTGCTGCTCAGTTCCCAGGCTGTGTGGGATCAGGGCACAGGGCCGGTAGGAGTGTTGCTGACCAGTTGGGAGGAGCTGGGGGCCCACCGTGACATTGAGGATTATTAACTCTGTCTGGTCATGAGTCCCTGTGATGTCTGGTGCCGAGGCAAGGGCAAGGTCAAGGGCTGTGGAGAGACTCAGTGAAAGGGCCCCTATGCAGTGCCACTCTCCAGACGCCAGTGCCAAGCACTATGAGTCAGCCCGGCTGCTGCAGCTACACAGCCTATCCCCAGATGGTGGGGGGATGGCAGGCTGGGAGCTGCCAGGGTAGCTTCTCTGTAGCACAGTCTCCCTGTGGAGCTGCGGGGGTCTCTGGGGAGCTCAACCTCACTAGGGTGAAGTGGCCCCAAGGGGATGGATTTCACCTAGTCTCCTGTACCCAGGACGCCTGCCATTCATTCACTCTCTGTGTCTTAGCCGGTCGTCCAGTAGGATTCCCCGGCCATTAATCTCCACCAGTGAGGGGCAAGATGCAAACTGTCTCTGAGAAGCCGCTAATTGGAGGGGGAGGCCAGGGAGGGGAGGCATCTGATTCACTAAGTGCTGCTGAACTCACTGCTTGGGAAAGCAAAGGCCATTAATAAAAGCCCAGGCAGGATTCGGCTGCAGTGGGGAAGGAGTCGAGAAGCAGCTTTTTAATATCGCAGGAGACTGATTGCCCAGGCAGGAGCTAATGACCAGGACACACTGAACAGCTCCACGGCAGGGAGGAATCACACGTACAAGCATCTCTGAGTTCGACTGATCAGGCCACAAGTGAAACTGAGTGGGGCTGGGTCACGTAAACAGATGGGCACATCAAATGCCATCCCAGCCCTGGGCCCCTCCACCCAGCTCCGATGCCCCTCAATCTCGACCCACAGCCCCCCAGCCATCCCAACCCTGGGCTCCCCACACACACTTTGCTCTGCCGATGCCCCTCAATCTCAACCTGCAGCCCCCCAGCCATCCCAGCCCTGGGCTCCTCACACATAAATAGCTTTACTGGTGCCCGTGCCCCTCAGCCCTGATCTACAGCCCCCTTGCTCTTCCAGTCCTGGGTCATCCCCCCTCCACAGCTCCACGGATCTTCCTCAGCCCCGACACACAGCCCCCCTGCTATTCCAGCCCTGAGTTCCTCTGCCGTGTCAAGACAGCTTAGGTGCTGACCTCAGCTAACCCAGGCCCAAGTCTCACTTAAACAGACACTGCTAACCGAGCCATGGTGCTTTTATTCTAGCAGTGCTATCCTTCCCTAGCCCCGTCGATTGGAGGATCTCAAAGCACATTACAGACTTAGAACCCCTCTGGGAGGAAGGTAAATACAGTAGAACCTCAAAGATCCGAACACCAGAATTACGGACTGACCGGTCAACCGGACACCACGTGAAACTGGAAGTAACCGATCAGGCAGCAGTGGAGACAAAAAAAGAAAAAGAAGCAAATACTGTGCCTGAGGCACGGCTGGGCTGCCTGTCCCCACCCCCACGCCATCCAGGAGTGAAGACACTGGGGCTGCCAGCTCAAGGCAGCCGGCAGAGCAGGAGCAGCGCTGGGGTCTGTGCTGCTTTCACCCCTCTTTCCTGCCCTTGCTGGGAGGCGGGGCACTGTTTTCACCCCCCTTCCCCAGCCGGAAGGGGGACAAGCTTGCAGTCTGACCCAGGGAAAGAAGCTGCCTGCAGGAAAGCTGCCGGGCACTGAGGAGAGAGTCCAGCTGCTACTGGGAACTGGCTTGGTGTGTCAGCTGCTGGAACTGGAGCCTGAACGGCACTTTGTTCACAGTTACAAACATTTCAGAGTTACAGACAATCTCCCTTCCCGAGGTGTCTGTAACTCAGAGGTTCTACTCTATTGTCATCCCCATTTCCCAGACAGGGAAACCAATGCATGGAGCAAGGAAGTGACTTGTGCAAGGTCACACAGGGAGCTAGCAGCAGAGCCAGAAATAAAGCCAGTTACATGCTTTATCTGCAAAGCTACCCCGCCTCCTCCATGTGCTGGAGCCAGAAGGACAGTGCCAAACATTGTCACTGCGGCCCTCGGTCTGGATTAGACCCCACACGTCCTGAGGCAAACAGCAACCTCCCGCCCTTTGCCACACTGTGCCCTGGAGGAAGAGGGTCCTGCAGGGCAGGTTATCCTACAGTGCTGTCACCCCCGTGCGATGGCTCCTGAGGCACACAGGGTTTGTCTACACTGCAATTAGACTTGGGCTCACAGGGCTTGGGATAAGGGGCTGTAGAACTGCAGTGTAGACGTTTGGGCTCAGGCTGCAGCCCGAGCTCTGGGACTCTCTCAGCTCACAGGGTTTTAGCACCAGGGGCCCAGCCCGAGCCTGGACATCTACACTGTAATTAAACAGCCCGGCGAGCCCAAGTCAGCTGGTGTGGGCCAGTCGTGGGTTTTTAATTGCAGTTTAGACATACCCCGAGCAGCTCCTTCCTGGGTGGCTTTGTCTGATTCCTTTAGAAGGGCTCTGTGTGGCTGGTCCAATAACAGATATAACCTCACCTGCCTTGTCTCTCCTGGCTGAGGAGGGTGACAAACAATGAAGACTTGACCCAAGCTGTAACAGGTCTTTGGGGAGAGCAGCCAACTAGACAGTTGGTTAGACACCAACTTGAATAAAGAAACGTCATCAGTCTTCCCAGGGGAACTCTAACGGCCTCCTGCAGATAAACCTCATCTCTGACTATCCAGGCAGCCAATTCATCTTCCACCTAGCCAGCAACCTAGCCATCTATCCAACTAGCCCGCGACCTAGCCAGCCAGCCAGCCAACCAGCCAACCGACTGTTCATTCATTGCACCCACCATGGTAGAACCAGAACCCCAGGCACCCTGGGCCCAATCCCCTGGGGTGAATCCAGGGAGGGCTTGCCCCCACAGTGGGTGGCAAGCCAGGGTTTGACTCTCCAGCGCACCAGCCTGTTCAGGGGCAGATTAGGGTTTTGTGGAGCCCCTAGGCCAGAGCAAGTGGGGGCCCCTCCCTACTCCTTCCACCTGCAGTTCTCCCCCACGGCTCCCAGCACACCTGCAGTGGAAATAGGGTCGTGGCATGGGGGCTTGCCCCGCTCCACCCGCCCAGTGCTCCAGCCGGGGAGCCGGGTTGTGGTGCGGAGAGTAGCTGGAGCGCTGGGTGGGCAGAGCAGGTCGGCGCGCAGGGTGCCCATTTTTCCAGGGTACCCCAATTGGTATGGGCATGGGCCCCATTGGCCCACTGGCTAATCCACCACTGAGCCTGCTATGCAGTCACTTGCCATGTAGATGAGCCTTGAGACTCCGCTGAGGCTGCTAGAGTAAAAGTCCAGAGGACGCTAAGATTGGGACCTGGCTGCCTGCTCTCCAGGGGCACAAGGGTAGTTCTGTCTCCGTGGCCTCTTTGTTCCTTGGCATCTCTGCTCAGGAGGCAGATCAGGGCCAGTTGCGATGGTGGGTTTTGTGGCCTGGACATCTGTCCACCAGTCACTGGCTTGAAACCCACCTCCCCGTTCCACACAGGCCACCACACAGCTGTCCAGATCTCTGGTGCTCACAGCAGAGCAGGCTGACAGCTGAACAGCTGGCTGGGAGGTTAGAACCCAGCGACCAGCTGGATCATGGATGCGACTGTCAGACTGAATCTAAGGGCATCTGACTGCAGCAAGGTTCGGCCTGCTGCTGAGCCTGGAAGGAGACAGCTTGGAGAGAGAGTTTGTGAAGAAACTCCTCAGGCAAGAACTTAGGCAGCCAACTGGGCATGAATTCCCTCTCTGCAGGCAGGTCTGCCTGGCTGAGCTGCCCCCACCCCGGAGTGAGCCTGATCTCAGCACTGTTATTCCCAGCTGCTGCCTGGGGTGTTTAACAAACCAGGGCAATTTACTGCATTTCCTTGATCCTGGCTGGCTGGGGATTTTATTACCCGGATCCAGCAGGAGATAAATCCGCCTAATGGAGCATCACTTGCTCTTCCCTTCCTCACGCTGCAGCAGGGCGAGCTCCATTAGTGAAGGGCAGGGGAGTCCCCGCCCCAAATCTGCAACCCTCTGGAGGGTACACCTCAGTCAGCTTCAGCCCTGCAGCCTGGGCAGCCGTGCCTGGCAGTGTCAAGACCATGACTGGCATGAGAACACTGGCTGTCGTGAGACCCCAGCCACCCACTTCTGGGGGTTTGACTTGGGGCAATGCTTGTGCTTCACCCATTGTTGCACTGCGTCCTCATCCCCTTTACACAGCTCCACCCCTGCCAACATCTCACCCCCAGGCGCCCACTCTGCAGGCTCTTGGCTCAGCCTGTTGGTGCTGGGAAACCCTCCCCAGCTCCCCCGGGGCCCCAACACAGGCTGTGATTCCTTCCCTGAGCTCCCATTGGCCAATGCAATACAGCCACACCCACACAACAGGCTGTGATTCCTTCCCTGAGCTCCCATTGGGCAACACAGCACAGCCCCATCCCAACACAAACTGAGGTTCCCTCTCTGAGCTCCCATTGGGTGATGAACCATAGCCTCAATCCCTCCCCCCAGGGTGAGGCTGTGATTTCCATTGGAGCCCATAGATCCTCAGCTCCTTAGCTGGGGTCAGCATTTTCATTCTCACTACAGCGCCCCATGTGCAGTGAGCCCGTGACCTTATCCCCAGGCACACCAGGCTTCCAGCCTGGAATAGCAAATATGGCAGGCGACCAGCTTGGCTTAAGAGAGCAATCTTCGGTGAGCTTAAACACAAAAAGGAAGCTTACAAGAAGTGGAAACTTGGACAGATGACTAGGGAGGAGTATAAGAATATTGCTCGAGCGTGCAGGGGTGTAATCAGGAAGGCCAAAGCACAATTGGAGTTGCAGCTAGCAAGGGATGTGAAGGGTCACAAGAAGGGTTTCTGCAGGTATATTAGCAACAAGAAGGTCAGGGAAAGTGTGAGACCCTTACTGAATGGGGGAGGCAACCTAGTGACAGATGATGTGGAAAAAGCTGAAGTACTCAATGCTTGTTTTGCCTTGGTCTTCACTGACAAGGTCAGCTCCCAGATGGCTGCACTGAGCAGCACAGTATGGGGAGGAGATGAGCAGCCCGCAGTGGTGAAAGAACAGGTTAAGGACTATTTAGAAAAACTGGACATGCACAAGTACATGGTTCCGGATCTAATGCATCTGAGGGTGGTGAGGGAGTTGGCGGATGTGGTTGCAGAGCAATTGGCCATTATTTTTGAAAACTCATGGTGATCAGGGGAGGTCTTGGATGATCGGGGGAGGGTTTGCTCAGTGGTTTGAGCATTGGCCTGCTAAACCCAGGGTTGTGAGTTCAATCCTTGAGGGGGCTATTTAGGGATCTGGGGCAAAAACTGGGGGCTTGGTCCTGCTTTGACTGGATGACCTCCTGAGGTCCCTTCCAACCCTGATATTCTATGATTGGAAAAAGGCAAATATAGTGCTCATCTTTAAAAAAGGGAAGTAGGAGAATCCAGGGAACTACAGACTAGTCAGCCTCACCTCAGTCCCTGAAAAATCATGGAGCAGGTCCTCAAGGAATCCATTTTGAAGCACTCGGAGGAGAGGATGGTGATCAGGAACAGTCAACGTGGATTCCCCAAGGGCAAGTCATGCCTGATCAGTCTGATTGCCTTCTATGATAAGATAGCTTTGTGGATATGGGAAAAGCGGTGGATGTGATATACCTTGACTTTAAGAAAGCTTTTGACACAGTCTCCCACAGTATTCTTGCCAACAAGTTAAAGAAGTATGGACTGGATGAATGGAATATAAGGTGGATAGAAAGCTGGCTAGATTGTTGGGCTCAATGGGTAGTGATCAACGGCTCGATTGTCTAGTTGGCAGCCGGTATCAAGCAGAGTGCCCCAGGGGTCATTCCTGGGGCCGGTTTTGTTCAACATCTTCATTAATGATCTGGATGATGGAATGGATTGCACCCTCAGAAAGTTTGCAGATGACACTAAAATGCGGGGAGAGGTAGATACACTGGAGGGTAGGGATATGGTCCAGAATGACCTACACAAATTGGAGGATTGGGCCAAAAGAAATCTGATGAGGTTCAACAAGGACAAGTGCAGAGTCCTGCACTTTGGACGGAAGAATCGCATGCACCGCTATAGACTGGGGACCGACTGGCTAATAGGCAGTTCAGCAGAAAAGGACCTGGGGATTACAGTGGACAAGAAGCTGGATATGAGTAAACAGTGTGCCCTTGTTGCCAAGAAGTCTACCAGCATATTGGGCTGCATTGGTAGGAGCATTGCCAGCAGATCAAGGGAAATGATTATTCCCCTCTATTTGGCACAGGTGAGGCCACATCTGGAGTATTGCATCCAGTTTTGGGCCACCCACTACAGAAAGGATGTGGACAAATTGGACAGAGTCCAGCGGAGGGCAACGCAAATGATTAGGGGGCTGGGGCACATGACTTACCAGGAGAGGCTGAGGGAACTGGGCTTATTTAGTTTGCAGAAGAGAAGCGTGAGGGGGGATTTGATAGCAGCCTTCAACTACCTGAAGAGGGGTTCTGAAGAGGATGAAGCTAGGATGTTCTCAGTGGTGGTAGACAGAACAAGGAGCAATGGTCTCAAGTTGCAGTGGAGAAGGTCTAAATTGGATATTAGGAACAACTATTTCACTAGGAGGGTGGTGAAGCACTGGAATGGGTTCCCTAGGGAGGTGGTGGAATCTCCTTCCTTAGAGGTTTGTAAGGCCCGGCTTGACAAAGCCCTGGCTGGGATGATTTAGTTGGGGTTGGTCCAGCTTTGAGCAGGGGATTGGACTAGATGACCTCCTGAGGTCCCTTCTAACCCTGATATTCTCTGATTCTATGAAAGGGGTTCGGAGAAGCGTCACAAGAAACATTAAAGGATTAGAAACCCTGCCTGATAGTGATAGACTCAAAAAGCTCAATCTATTTAGCTTAACAAAGAGAAGGTTAAGGGGTGACTTGATTATGGTCTATAAGTAGCTACCTAGGGAACAAATATTTAATAACAGGCTCTTGGATCCAGCAGATCTGGGAGAACCCAACCCAATGGCTGGAAGCTGAAGGTAGACAAAGTCAGGCTGGAAATAAGTTGTTAATTGTTAACAGGGAGGGGAATTAACCATTGGAACAATGACCAGGGTGGTGGTGGGTTCCCTATCACTGGCAATGCTTAACTGAAGATTGGGTGTTTCTCTCAAAGCTCTGCTGTAGGGATCACTGTGGGCAGGTCTCTGGCCCGTGCTACCGAGGAGTCAGGCTAGAGGATCACAGTGGTCCTTGACGGCCCTGGAATCTAGGACAGGTCCAAAGGAGATGCATTGCAGCTCCTCTGGGAGATGCCCAGAACACATGGCGATGGTGCTGTGGCCAGCAGAGAGTCTGGATGTGTGCTGCAGACACCGAGAGCAAAGCTGCAGCAGCTTGACTTTGTGTTCCCTGAGAGTGTAAGTGATGGAGAGGATCCCCTTGTGTCACCGCCACAGCCCTCTGCCCTTCTCCCCAGCATGGAGCAGCAGCAGCGCTGTGAAATCAGGGATCTGGGTTGAGAATAGTCTCATGGGGAAACTGAGCCCGGGGCTGGCCGGGGGGAACTGTGGGCGGAAGTGGCTGGCCCAGTCACACAACAAGCTGGGTTGGAGCAGAGCAGGAGCCGAGCTATTCTTTGTCACCCCCTCTGTGGCGAGCACAGCGAAATCACTCGCTGTCCATATTCATCATCTAGACGGGTCCATTGGCAATGCCCATGCTAGATTCACCACTGCACATCAACACTATTGAATTCTAGCTGCTGGCTGCCTTTGAGGGGCACAGGGTAATATTATGGGATAGTGTTTAGCTGGCTGCCCTTGCTTAGGGTGACATTTTGGCACTTTGGTTCCATTTATATGGAACCTGGGCGATGGATTGCCAGGTTGTGAATCAATCCAAGGCCTCTGATGAGATCGTAAACTAGCGAGAGGCTCTATAATTACACTATCACCCTTGGGACTGATTTACAGCCAGCTAATCCAGTCAGCCCCAGCAACTGTGTAATGTGCAGGGAAGGACCATTGCTCTGGCCATGGGGATGGGAAACAGCCCTCAGCAATGCCAGAGAGCTCCATCAGGGGGTGAGAGGGAGCAGCCAGCCAGCACAGAGCCCAGGGACACGGGACTGGTGAGATCTGGGAGTCAAGGCTATTTCTGGGATTTATTTCCTGGCCTCTTGAGGCCAAACATTCTTCGCCACCTCATCCCGGCCTCTGTTAGCAGCTGCGGTTTGGCCAGCACAGCGTGTGCGTATCCCCCTCACTGGACGTTTAGTGACCTGATTTGCTCAAGCAAGGGCTTTTGGACCAGCTCAGCTCGGAGCTGGCAGAGTCTGACCCCAGGACCTGCAGTGCTCAGGGTGTGTTTTATGGATTGAGCTAAAGCCCTGCAGTTGGAAGCAGTAGCAGAGGCATCAGTCTTTGCTGGCCTGATTCCCAAAGGTGCTGAGCACTTGTAACTCCCCTCAACTCCCGGGGGGGCTTAAGATCCAGCAGATGTGGAACAGCAACCCGCCAAACTGACATCCGTGAAGCACTCTGAGATGGAGGGTGTGGCAGGATTGCTGACAACTACTGTGAGGCTCTCAGTGGGAATAACCCAGCCACTCCCGCTCCCACAAAATTTACCCGAAAGCCAATGCAACACCCCATTGCCAACTCCACCTTCCTGGGCTCCGGAACCAGCTCACTGCTGTTTGTGCCTGAATCAGTGAACTATTTCTGTGCACACGCTGACGCTGGGATGGGCCCAGTGCAGGCACTAGCATTTCAGCTGAAGGAACCATGTTGCCCCAGTGTCCGAGGGGCAGCGCGCTAACCACTCGTGCCCTGGAACTCATGGCTGGGCTAACCAGCACTCACACTGGCGTCCCAGGGCTCCGGGTCTGTGAACACGCCAGGGGAACGGAGCGGCTCCCCGCTCAGCAGACGGAACGGTTATCCAGACACAAGCACGGGGCTCTGGTCAGCTCCGTGATGTCTGGCCCAGAATCCCACCCTGCTGCCCCCTCCCCCAGATTACACCGCTTTCATGTCTTCTCCCAACCTGATGGAGCAGCCAAAGCAGGGCTGCTGTAATCTGTGTGCTCTCAACCCCCAGTCCCACAGGGCCTCGCCTTTCCTCTGGGGTGACTTTCTGGGGAGGAAAAGGGGGTCGGGACTTTGTTTGCTCTTTTATAATGGGTGACAAAGGCTTGAAGGTTTTATTTTCCTTTCAGCTTGTTTTCTCCCATTAAAAACCCAGGTCTCCTCTGCCATGGGAGACTCTACAGACAGCTGGGATGATGATATAACAGGAGACTGAGAGCTGCAGTAACTGAGAAGAGGCATTTTAGTCAGACTGTTTAATCCTGGGATTTTGTTCTTTGTGTTAATGCCTATTTAACTCCAGTGCCTAAGGGACACTTGGGAGAATCACAGAATCATAGAATATCAGGGTTGGAAGGGACCTCAGGAGGTCATTTAGTCCAACCCCCTGCTCAAAGCAGGACCAACCCCAACTAAATCATCCCAGCCAGGGCTTTGTCAAGCCTGACCTTAAAAACTTCTAAGAAAAGAGATTCCACCACCTCCCTAGGGAACCCATTCCAGTGCTTCACCACTCTCCCCGTGAAAAAGTTTTTCCTAATATCCAACCTAAACCTCCCCCACTGCAACTTGAGACCATTACTCCTCGTTCTGTCATCTGCTACCACTGAGAACAATCTAGATCCATCCTCTTTGAAACGCCCCTTCAGGTAGTTGAAAGCAGCTATCAAATCCCCCCTCATTCTTCTGTTCCGCAGACTAAACAATCCCAGTTCCCTCAGCCTCTCCTCATAAGTCATGTGTTCCAGTCCCCTAATCATTTTTGTTGCCCTCCACTGGACTCTTTCCAATTTTTCCACATCCTTCTTGTAGTGTGGGGCCCGAAACTGCATACAGTACTGCAGATGAGGCCTCACCAGTGCTGAATAGAGGGGAAGGATCACATCCCTCTATCTGCTGGCAATGCTCCTATTTATACAGTCCAAGATGCCGTTAGCTTTCTTGGCAACAACGGCACACTATTGACTCCTATCCAGCTTCTCATCCACTGTAACCCTTAAGTCCTTTTCTGCAGAACTGCTGCCTAGCCATTCGGTCCCTAGTCTGTAGCAGTGCATGGGATTCTTCTGTCCTAAGTGCAGGACTCACTGAAGAAAGGGCAGCTTGGTTAAAGATACAGGCTGGGATTTTCCAAAGCCTTCAGAGAGATGTGGATACTCATTTCCCATTCATTGGGTGTCCAAATCCCATAGGTGGCTGTGAATAATCCCATCTCAACACCCCTGCCCCTTCAGTATGGGAGTGAGCACTCCCAACAGACATCTCAGACATACCCAAGGAGTCTCGGGGCACCAGACTCAATACACTGCTATTTCTAAGCAAAGCCCACAACGTTTCACACCCCCCGCCCCTCCCCGTGCATCAGAAAGCAACAAGCCAGGGCACAGCACCTCTGTCTGGGCTGCCATCAGCTCGACCTCCCTGGAGCCATGTGAGACCGTCCCCTTCCCACGGCCTGGGATCACTCCCACCCAGGGAGAAGGAGAGCAGGGTGGGTGGATCCCAATGCTAACACCTGGTTCCCCTCTCACTCCCAGCCTGGCAAGTCAGGAGCATCCATGAGTCAAACTGGGGCACAGCTTGTGCAGAGGAGAATTTGGCCTGGCATGAGGTGGGGGGAAGCACACCCAGAGTGTGCATCACGCTGTGTGGGAGGGAAGACTCTCCCCCTTGTGCCCCCTCGTGCTTGGGTGTGGCATAGCATCTCTGTTCTCCCAGGGCCCCTGGCCACAGCCCTGTGATGGTGCATTCCTTCCAGCAATTTGGCCCTCCGGCCAGCCCACCTCTCACTCCCAGCCCTTCCAGGTTCTCCAATCCCACATCCACACAAATCAAAGCCCAAAGTTCTGTCTCTCCTGCCCCTGTTCCTGGGGGTCACTGAGACCCACAGCCCCTCACTAGGGATCTCAGCACAGTACCCACTCCAGTGTTCACTCAGCTCCCAGCACGTGACTGAACCCGCTGTGGGCTCGACATGGCGAGAACTACTTGGCTCCGGCAGCTTGGTCCTTTCTCATGCTCAGCTCCAGACTGAACCCTTTCTCGGGCCTGCTGCAGGGCAAGTTGCCATCTCCTGGAGCTTCGTATCTAGGGTTTTCCCTGTCCTGGGCAGCCTCCCCTGCCACCCTCAGCTCCCCTGGCTTCCTGTCCCAGCCCCACCCACCTTCCCAGGGCTTCGTGCTGGGGCTCAGCCCTAGTGTCTGCAAAGCTCTTCCTGGCACAGCCTGCCAGGCATCTCCCTGGAATCTCCCCTCCCCTGCAGCGCCTCTCCGCCATTCCCCCAGCTTCAGTCCAGACACCCTTAGGCTTTGTCTCTGCTCAGGACAGCATGCCTTGGCCCAGGCTTCGCTGGCCCTGCATCCCAGACCTTCTCAGGACCCTGTAGTTCTGGCTCCAGGCCTCCTGGGCTGCTCTCAGCTCCCTCCCCCAATCATTGTCCCCCACTTCCCTGTGCTCCTGCCTTCTGGGAGGCCCATCTCCCCATGGCGGGCTTTGATAACCACTGTCCAGTGGTGCCACCCAGGGGCCTAGCTGGGCTAAGGTCCCTGTTAACCACTGATTAACCAGGGTGGGGTTTATACACCCCCCAACCCCCCATCACCACTGAGAGAACGGGAGAGTGGCCGGTATAAATTCAGGCTGATGTCATCTACAGCTCTGCTGATGAACTCAGCCCCGACCCACAGCCCCCTGCTCCCCCCGCCCTGGGGTGTCCTCCCACCAGAAACTGGACACAGTACTCCAGATGAGGCCTCACCAATGTCGAATAGAGGAGAATGATCACGTCCCTCGATCTCCTGGCAATGCCCCTACTTATACATCCCAAAATGCCATTGGCCTTCTTGGCAACAAGGGCACACTGTTGACTCACATCCAGCTTCTCATCCATTGTCACCCCTAGGTCCTTTTCTGCAGAACTGTTGCCGAGCCATTTGGTCCCTAGTCTGTAGCGGTGCATGGGATTCTTCCATCCTAAGTGCAGGACTCTGCACTTGTCCTTGTTGAACCTCATCAGATTTCTTTTGGCCCAATCCTCTAATTTGTCTAGGTCCCTCTGTATCCTATCCCTACCCTCCAGCATATCTAACTCTCCTCCCAGTTTGAGTGTGCAATTCACGCCATCCTCCAGATCATTAATGAAGATATTGAACAAAACCGGCCCCAGGACTGACCCTTGGGGCACTCTGCTTGATACCGGCTGCCAACTAGACATGGAACCATTTATCACTACCCGTTGAGCCTGGCGATCTAGCCAGCTTTCTATCCACCTTATAGTGCATTCGTCCAGCCCATACTTCTTTAACTTGTTGGCAAGAATACTGTGGGAGTCAAGGAATAACACGTCCACTGCTTTCCCCTCATCCAGAGCCAGTTCTCTTGTCATAGAAGGCAATTAGATTAGTCAAGTATGACTTGCCTTTGGTGAATCCATGCTGACTGTTCCTGATCACTTTCCTCTCCTCTCAGTGCTTCAGAAGTGATTCCTTGAGGACCTGCTCCACGATTTTTCCAGGGACTGAGGTAAGGCTGAAGTGAGGTCTCTGTGGAGCGAGATAGCCCCGACCAGGGAGGCTGTTCCAGAGCCAAACCTCCTCCTGGGCCCCTTTTCTCAGCTGCAGCAAACCAACCCCTTAGATCTGAGCACCCCTGAGCTTAGTCACATCTCCCCCCATCCTCTCACAGCTGTGTGTGGTCAGACAGCGGCTCCCCCTGCTCTGGCTGCAGATCCCATTGCAGGAGGCTTGGGAGCCCCCAGATCACACTGCTACAGTCACTGTGTGCACAGGCAGAAGTGGGGAGCAAGTGACTGGGTCAATCTCCCCCTGCCCCAAGAGGGCCAGCAGCCAGAGGTGAGGGCAGTGCTGTGGGACAGGACTTGTGAGCCCTGGTTGTTCAGGGACTGAGAGAAGGTTGAGGTTGGTTTGTGCCTCGTTCACTCAAAGCCCTAGACAGCTACACATCCGCATCTGGGCCTGCATGCCCTCCACGTAAACGTGTGTCCCACGGTGATCATGCCAGGCGGGGCTCAGCATGGGGCCCAGGAACCCACTGAAAGCTGTCACGCTCTGGGGTCACCTGTGAAGTTGAGAGAGCACCCGGGCGCCATCCACCGGACGTGTCCCTGTGTCAGGGCCGCCTCTCACACTCCCAGAGAGAAGTGCTTTGCTGCGATGAACCACCCCCTGCCCCTGGAATCAGAGATTGGATCTGGCCATTCCCCATTTGTCCCTTCAGATCTTGGTGTAGCCCTCTGGGACCCTCGCCCTCTGAGTTCTCCTCCCACTTGCTCAGCCGTTGACGTTTCCATTGCTTTCTCTCATTGGGGCCTGCCCTCATGAGGTGCTGGCTGTCCCTGGCAGTGTGGCCTAGTGGGCAAGACACAGGACGCCGATTGGGGGGACCTGGGCCGATGGTGCCATCCAAGGCGAGGGATGTAAGGTGTCTTTGTACTGCCCCTGTGTCCTCCCAGTCCTGGGCTGCGGTAGGGGCAGGCCGAACTGCCAATGTCACTTAGACAGCCCTGGGGCCTAAGTTACAGCAGCTGCCCTGGGGCTGCCCAGTGGGCTGCTGGGCATCCCCACAGTGCTGTGTGCCATAGCCCCATCTCTGGGGCATCCCTCCTGCCTGGGACAGGCCACAGAGGGCAGCCTGACAGCTGTGAGCCACAGGTCCTGCACTGGAAGAGCCCTTCCCAGCCAGACATGGCTGCAACAACCCCTTTGCCCCACTGTGGCCGGCTGGTGTAGAACGCAGGGGCCAGAGCAAGGCTGAAGATCTTCCCTCTGGCTCTAGTCCTGTCTTCGCCACCAGATCCCTGGTGACTGTGGGTCAGGCCTGCTCCTCTCTGCCCATTTCCCACACTGCTGGTCTGTCTGTTCTATTGAGGGGGAATCTTTAGCACAGGGACTGTCTCTCATTAGGGGCCTGGGTGGCGCCCAGCTCAATGGGGCCCCAATCTCAGCAGGGGTCAGCAGGTGCTTTTGGGATACACAGAATGAGAAGTCAGGCCAATGGCCTGAATCCTCATTTATCCTGCTCTGGCAGGCCAAGGGGCCACTGAGTGGCAGTCACTTAGAGTCACAAACACTCCCAGGCCCCTATCAGTGCAGCACAGAAGGGCTCTAGAGAAGTGAGAATCAGGCCCCCAAGGACTTTGATTCTCTCCCCCCTCGGACAAGCCCTAAGAATAGTGACCAGGCCCCGGCAGGGTGCAGCGGGTGCAATTCCCGTCTCTATCAGCACAGTAATCCCGGCATGGCCGAGCCAAGAGCCGGGCCCAGCCTGCCTGCATCACTCCATCGCTGAGTGGATGCTGCGCCGATCCCTGGTACCAATCTGGGGGCACCGGGAGAGCCAGGCCTCCAGGAGAGGCATGAGAACAGGTCAGACTGCAGGGCAGCTGGAAAGGCCAGGACTGGACCAGCACTCGAGACAGGCTGGGTGTGAGGAGGGGCTCAGCCAGCTGCGCTGGGGGAGGGGAAAGTGACACACATGCAGGAATGTCAGAGATTTCTAGGCTCCCTCCCTCCCTCATCTGCCTGAGCTGCTTGCCCTGTACAATGGCTCTGCAGGGACTGGGGCAGATTAAGCCTTGGGGAGCTGGTGCTGTGCAAATGGGGGCCTAATAGTAGATTAAAAGAGTTCCAAAGAGGATGGATCTAGACTGTTCTCAGTGGTGGCAGATGACAGAACAAGGAGCAATGGTCTCAAGTTGCAGTGGGGGAGGTCTAGGTTGGATATTAGGAAAAACTTTTTCACTAGGAGGGTGGTGAAGCACTGGAATGGGTTACCTAGGGAGGTGGTGGAATCTCCTTCCTTAGAGGTTTTTAAGGTCAGGCTTGACAAAGCCCTGGCTGGGATGATTTAGTTGGGGATTGGTCCTGCTTTGAGCAGGGGGTTGGACTAGATGGCCTCCTGAGGTCCCTTCCAGCCCTGATATTCTATGAATCTGTGATTAAAAGAGCTGATGTTTCTTCCTGGGGTGGGCGGGAGGGTCCTCCCTCTGCTGCACAGGCTCCGTCGTGGTTATGGGCTGTGGGGGGGAGGGGGATCCTGGTCACTGCGCTGCAGTCTGAGTAACAGAAAATCACCTGACAAGAATAACAGCTGCCCCTGCCCCCGTGATGCTAAGGGCAGTGCAGTGACAGCAGTGTTGTCCTACTGGGAACAGGCCCCACTTGGTAACCACAGAGCGGGTAGCAGGCCTGAGGTCACGCCACTGGGTTTTGCTGCAGGAGGGGCTGTTGGGCTAGGAAGCAGATACCAGAATGGCCAAATCTCTTCTCCTCGTGCTAATGAGATCCTGAATTATGAAAGGGTGGCAATGTGGCCTAGTGATTAGAGCAGGGGACTGAGTGTCAGGGGAGTCTATATCTGACACTGACTCCCTGTGTGACCCTGGGGCAGTCACTTCCCTCTGCTGCCCCCACCTCTAAAATACCAGTACTGGGGGGCTGAGCTGCCTCGTGTGTGCTGCGGTGACACATACAGAGGTACTGTCACCATGTGATGCCCTCCATGCCATTAAGATGCCATCCCACTTGCACCAGGACTACCAAAACACTCGCCTAATTTGGCGCCTGATCTCAACAGGATGGAGACTTTGGGCTGATGGCGTCCCCCGTCATGCACCATGGAACAACAAGCCCCCTTGGGGGCTGGAACTGCAGGGCCAGGGCTGCTGGAAAGGAGTCTAGTGCAGGAGCTGCAGGCATGAAGCAGACTATGGGAGCATTGCTAAGAACAGAGCAACAAGAGGCAGCATTATATGCAGGGTGCTTGGACTGCACTCCACGGATGGGAGAGATGGGTTGGGTGTGTGGCAGATGTTATTAAATATACACACAGTGATGGCAAAGATTCCTGGGCACTGTTTGCAAGAGGCAAGATGCCACCCCAATGCCCTGGCAGAATTCAAACCTAACATAAGAAAAACATAAGAATGGCCATACTGGGTCAGAACAAAGGTCCATCCAGCCCAGTATCCTGTCTACTGACCGTGGCCAGTGCCAGGTGCCCTAGAAGGAGTGAACCTAACAGGTAATGATCAAGTGATCTCTCTCCTGCCATCCATCTCCACCCTCTGACAAACAGAGGCTAGCGACACCATTCCTTACCCATCCTGGCTAATAGCCATTAATAGACTTAACCTCCATGAATTTATCCAGTTCTCTTTTAAACCCTGTTATAGTCCTAGCCTTCACAACCTCCTCAGGCAAGGAGTTCCACAGGTTGACTGTGCGCTGAGTGAAGAACTTCCTTTTATTTGTTTTAAACTTGCTACCCATTAATTTCATTTGGTGGCCCCTTTACAACCCGCTTCTGACCTAACTCTCTCCCTGCCATTGCAACAGGGGTCGAGGTTCTTCCTCGCTTCATTCCCTGAAGTGCTGTGCAGTGTTGCAGTTCCCCAGTCCCCCCAGAGGGGCTGCCTGGCTCTTCTGGCTGATTCCCAGGCTGCACAGAGCTTGGTACAAGCAGCATGGTTCAGAAAGCCCTTAGGCACCCTCCCATCAAATGTAAGATCCTCTCCATCCTCCTTGAATGGGGAAGACAGTGCTGAGCAAACAGCCGCATCTGCGACCTGCCTGAGTGCCTCTTTGCACCAGACTGACACCAGCATGGGCAGCACTGGTGAGGTTACGCCGAACCCACAGCAGTGTCAGTGAGGGGGGCCAGGCCCAGATCCTAGCTCCCAGTGCTGGCCTCTGCCCGCACCTTGCAGCATGTGCAGTTCATTTGATGGGTCTGCCTAAGGCAGCAGGGCCCAGATCCCCAAAGGTATTTAGGCTCCTAACTCCCATTGATGCCAGTGAGAGTTAGATGCTTAGGTACCTTTGGGGATCTAGGCCCAGGGTAAGAGGAACGGAGGGCAAAATCTAGTCAAGCACCTTCCTACCTGTCCTGGCATGGAGACGAGAGACCCTTCCTGTTACAACTTTGGGAGAGGCTTGCAGAGCTGGCCCCACTGGGGAAGCTAGATAAAAAGTGGGGACGGAATGATAAAAGGAAAGGAGAGACAAGGGCAGGGAGATCAAAGTGTCTGGGGCGCACTAGTCTCCGTGAGAAAATCTCTGCCATCTGGTACCTCTGGGGGTGCTCACACCTAGAAGGTTCAAAGGCGCAGCAGCCCTTGGAACTGTTTTACTGATACACAGCCCAGAATGTGCCGCTTCCAGATTAAGCACATTCACGTGCTCCTGTTCCTGGCACGAACAACGGGACCTGGAGCCTCACCGGGTAGGAAGCCCCAGACTGCCTGTTCCTGATGCGCGGAAAAGCTCTACCCATGGACCTGGGCCAGTGACAGTTCTGCACTGTTGTGCCTAGTGACGCAAATTCTAGGTTGCTAAGGATTTCGGCCTCGGAGCCCGATACAGTCTCACCCCGCCCCGGAGCAGAGCTCTGTGCAGCTCCCCAGCGTGTTTCTCTCTCTAACAGAAGCAGGTCCAATAAAAGATATGGCCTCCTCCACCTTGTCTCACTAATGTCCTGGGCCGACACGGCTGCACCACCACAGACGTTCTCCCCTGTCAGACACTTATGGAGGAATAATGAGAAGCCCCCCAGGCATTAATGTCTCCCAAAGTCAGTGCCTTCCAGCGGAAACACTGAGAGCCCCTTATTTCCAGAAGTGATGGTAGATGAGGCCAGGAGAGACACCAGAGAGACCGGCATGCAGAACACGGCAGCACCCCACAGCCTGGATCTCGCCATAGGAGACCCCTGTGGGCTCCACGTCTATACCACAAAAAGCCCGGTGGCTTGTCTCTGTGCAGTGAGAGTGCTGCAGGGCACCGCACGCTCTGGAGAGCACCAGGGGCCACACTGATGTCCCATGGATGGTGCCATGGGAAGGGCTGCATTCACAGTCAGGAGTCACACGTGGCCTGACATGTAACTAAGGCCCACGGCGCAGCCTGTACGTGTACCACGGACAGCACTGCAGGGCACCACTGACCAGACCTGTGTACCATGGACAGCACCCTGGAGACTGCTGCTGGCCAGCTGTACCACGGAGAGCCCAGGAGAGGACTTTGGGGTGCCTGGGCACCATGGAGAGCATGGCAGGCTCCCCCAGGCCATGCCCAGGGGCCACTGGCTGTGCCCTGGGCACTCACTCTCTTTCCAACATGTTTTTTTTTTTCCAATAGCCCATGCTCATGGGGGGGGGGGCAACAAGCTAGGAGATGGGGGAGGAGCTGGATTTTGGCAAAGGGGGTGAGGTTTCTGGAGGGATATTTTGCATTTTCCCATTCCCCAATGTGAGTTGGATGGGGGTCGTTCCCCTGACAGGTCTGTTTTAGGGGCAGAGAGAGGACGGAGAGCCATGAGACAGGCAGGAGAAGATGGATGGGCTTGTGGTACATGCAGCACAGGGCTTTGGTTTCTTAGCCCCAGCCACACAAAGGAAGAAGCAGGAATTGACTGTATGTATTAGCATCTCCCTGACGTGCCGAGATCTCGCATATATTTGCTTCTCATCAGTGAGAGCAATCCTCCCGCTCTCCTCAAACAGGAAGAAAGTCCCTACTACAAAGCTCCCGTCCCTCAGCACAGGTGGCTCGCGGTGAAGTAAACAGAGACACGGGCTTCAGCAAAGCTCATTTGACTGACTCCAGATCCTGTCCTCTCTGGAGACTCCCTTTGCAATGCCCAGTGTCCTCCTCACCCAGTTTCCAAAGGGTGAGAGCAGGTTGGTACCAGGCAGACATCTCAAGCAGGGAGCTGTTCCTCTGGAGCAAGCCAGAGTCTGAGCTCCATGCACTGGCGGATCTGGAGTAACCTCACTGACGTCGCTGGGTGCTCAGCACTGCAGAAAATGGGTGCCTGATTAAGGATACAGGAACCTGACTTTAGGCCATTTTTAGAAATCTTGCCTCCAGTGATTTCTTAGTTGCTCTGGGGTACTGAGGGCTCTGACTGCCCACATCTCAGGACCTGTGCTGAAATCCTGCATTTCCCCTCTCTCAGGTACTCCCATGGCCACCATCACTGCTGTGTCACAGCATCTCACAACCCTTAATGCATTTATCCTCCAACACCCCTGCGAGCTCGGCCTATTAGCCCCATTGCACAGATGGGAAACTGAGGCATGGAGCTGTAATGAGTTACTCAAGGTCACACAGGGAGTCTGGGTTAGAGCTCACCTCTTCCTAGCAGGCTAGTGCGCCAGCCACTGGGCCAGTCTTTCTCCAGCCTTTGGATTTGTTTAAAAAAAAAGGCCCTGCCCAACAGCTCTCAGAGCTAGAACATCAGCTCTGAGCACTTTCACAGCCACTCCTTGCAACTGCAGAGACCCACCCAGATTCAGCCACACCCCTATGGCAAAAACACACCAATCAGCTGTGCCAAAAAGGATGCCCCCTTCCTCACACTGCAGCCTCCCCCAGCTCTCAGCCGGGAAGGAGAAGCCAAAGATTCCAGCAGGTTGGCACCCAGGGTTCAGAAGAAGAGGCTCTCACGTAGAGGGTACTGTGCCAGCAGCCCCCTCTCCCTCCCAAGGGAACCCCTCCACTGATTACAGAATGCCAGTGAGGCACTAGGTTACTCTTGACCTGAGACCCTAAGCCACCCAGAGTCCCGCAGGCAGCCAATACAGGTCACAGTGCACTGAGGTCCTGACTCACTCATGTCAATCAATGTTTTTGTCTTCTGAGCTGCAGAATCTTTTTTCTGGAAGAAGAGAGGTTCCCAGCCCTAATTTCCACACTGGAGACCTGGGGGAAACCAGTGAGCCCAGGGCTGGGATTCAGGAGGCCTGGTTTATATTCCTGGCTCTGCTACTGGGCTGCTGGATGATCTTGGTCAGTCACATCACTGACCTGTAAAGTGGAGATAATGATACTGACCTGCACTCTAAGGTGCTTTGAGCTCTAGGGCTGAAAAGTGCTAGATAAGAGCTAGGTATTATCACTACTTGAGTGCTGCAGGTTTGTATTCATCAGCAGGCACAAATGCCAGCTTTCCAAGACTCCAGCTATTGAATTTCGCTCTTGCATTTTATCAAAGCCTTCTCAATAAAGTTCTCTCCCTTTCATTGCCACTTCTCAGAGAAGAAACTTTAGAAGCAACAGAAAAAGATTCAGATCACAGGTAAAATCTCATTAGTGCTTCAGAAAATGTCAGGGCCCAAAATCTCATTAGTGCTTCAGAAAATGTCAGAGCCCTAAAGGAACAATGGCAAAGATCAGACACATGGATGGTCACACGCCTACTCACTCTTTCCAGGTACATCCTGATTGTGAAATTCCAGGCCATAGACTTACACTCAGATATATATAAAAAAGCTGGATAGTATGATCAGCCACACATGGCCCATTCCAGTATTTGCTGCATGGGCCCAGCACTTGCACGGTGCTGAATGTCCTTTCATCTCCAAAGTCAATGGGAGCTAAGGGTGCAGAGCACGTCACAGGCTCGGGTCCCCAGTCCACCTTTTGAATGCTACTCAAACGTACCATAAGAGAAAGAATTTTGTGGCAACCTTTTGGTGCTGCTTCCTTCCTTTGCCCGGGGCCCCCAACACAACCAGGCCTAGTAGCCCCTTCCTCCTTTCCTCTGGGTCTTTTCCTGCCCTACATTTTTATACTCAAACCATAAGCTTTTTGTTAGCACTATTTAGCTTCTAGGAAAGCAACCTGAGAAACCCTTCCTGGGTTGCCGTTAGCTGTGGAAGATCATCCCCTCAGTGTGGTCGGGCATGAAGGAGTGAAATCAGGAAGGCCAAATCACACCTGGAGTTGCAGCAAGCAAGAGATGTTAAAAGTAACAAGAAGGGTTTCTTCAGGTATGTTAGCAACAAGAAGGAAGTCAAGGAAAGTGTGGGCCCCTTACTGAATGAGGGAGGCAACCTAGTGACAGAGGATGTGGAAAAAGCTAATGTACTCAATGCTTTTTTTGCCTCTGTCTTCACGAACAAGGTCAGCTCCCAGACTGCTGCACTGGGCAGCACAGCATGGGGAGGAGGTGACCAGCCCTCTGTGGAGATAGAGGTGGTTAGGGACTATTTAGAAAAGCTGGACGTGCACAAGTCCATGGGGCCGGACGAGTTGCATCCGAGAGTGCTGAAGGAACTGGCGGCTGTGATTGCAGAGTCATTGGCCATTATCTTTGAAAACTCGTGGCGAACCGGGGAAGTCCCGGATGACTGGAAAAAGGCTAATGTAGTGCCAATCTTTAAAAAAGGGAAGAAGGAGGATCCTGGGAACTACAGGCCAGTCAGCCTCACTTCAGTCCCTGGAAAAATCATGGAGCAGGTCCTCAAAGAATCAATCCTGAAGCACTTGCATGAGAGGAAAGTGATCAGGAACAGCCAGCATGGATTCACCAAGGGCAAGTCATGCCTAACTAATCTAATTGCCTTCTATGACGAGATAACTGGCTGTGTGGATGAGGGGAAAGCGGTGGATGTGTTGTTCCTTGACTTTAGCAAAGCTTTTGACACGGTCTCCCACAGTATTCTTGCCAGCAAGTTAAAGAAGTATGGGCTGGATGAATGGACTATAAGGTAGATAGAAAGTAGGCTAGATTGTTGGGCTCAACGGGTAGTGATCAATGGCCCCATGTCTAGTTGGCAGCCAGTATCAAGTGGAGTGCCCCAAGGGTCAGTCCTGGGGCCGGTTTTGTTCAATATCTTCATTAATGATCTGGAGGATGGTTTGGATTGCACCCTCAGCAAGTTTGCAGATGACACTAAAATGCGGGGAGAGGTAGATACACTGGAGGGTAGGGATATGGTCCAGAATGACCTACACAAATTGGAGGATTGGGCCAAAAGAAATCTGATGAGGTTCAACAAGGACAAGTGCAGAGTCCTGCACTTAGGATGAAAGAATCCCATGCACCGCTACAGACTAGGGACCGAATGGCTCGGCAGCAGTTCTGCAGAAAAGGACCTAGGGGTGACCGTGGACGAGAAGCTGGATATGAGTCAACAGTGTGCCCTTGTTGCCAAGAAGGCCAATGGCATTTTGGGATGTATAAGTAGGGACATTGCCAGCAGATCGAGGGACGTGATCGTTCCCCTCTATTCGACATTGGTGAGGCCTCATCTGGAGTACTGTGTCCAGTTTTGGGCCCCACACTACAAGAAGATGTGGAAAAATTGGAAAGAGTCCAGCGGAGGGCAACAAAAATGATTAGGGGACTGGAACACATGACTTCTGAGGAGAAGCTGAGGGAACTAGGATTGTTTAGTCTGCGGAAGAGAAGAATGAGGGGGTATTTGATAGCTGCTTTCAACTACCTGAAAGGGGGTTCCAAAGAGGATGGATCTAGACTGTTCTCAGTGGTAGCTGATGACAGAAGAAGGAGTAATGGTCTCAAGTTGTAGTGGGGGAGGTTTAGGTTGGATATTAGGAAAAACTTTTTCACTAGGAGGATGGTGAAACTCTGGAATGCGTTACCTAGGGAGGTGGTGGAATCTCCTTCCTTAGATATCTTTAAGATCAGGCTTGACAAAGCCCTGGCTGGGATGATTTAGTTGGGGATTGGTCCTGTTTTGAGCAGGGAGTTGGACTAGATGACCTCCTGAGGTCCCTTCCAACCCTGATATTCTATGATTCTATGATTCTATGGTCTAGAGCGAGGGCATTAGCTGAGAGACCAGTTCTACCACTGAGGGGTTGTACAGCCATGGGCATGTTCCTTCCCTCTCTCTCTCTCTCTCTCTCTCTCAGTTTATCCATCTGTAAAATGGGGCTAATGATATTGATGAACTTGGAGATCTACGAATGAAAAGCATTAGCTATACAATCCCCCTCTATGTTACTTACAAGGCACATACCACTGGACTATCTGAGCACCTTCCCTAGCCCAGCTCCACAGAGCCATTATCTCCACTTTACAGCTGCTGAACGGAGGCACCCAGAAGCTATGGCCCAGATCCTAGAGAGGCACCCAGCTCTCACTGAAATCAGCAGGGCTTACATGACTTGCCCCCACTCACACAAGGAGTCTGCAGAGGAGCAAGGACTTGATCTTGGTTCTTCTAAGTCCCATGCCTCTGCCTGAACCACTGGGCCATCCTTCCTCCCTGTGCAATAAGGCCAAGTCTACACCTACAAATTACACTGACTTACCCACATCACTCCGGGCTATGACAAATGTCATGCTTTGACTTAACGGCTGGTGTAGATGCATTTAGACCAATGGAAAAAGTCTTCCGTCAACCTAGTGACCGCCTCTCAGGGACGTGGATTAACTACCTTGGTGGAACCCCCCTTCCGTCAATGGAGAAAGCGTCTACACTATAGTGCTACAGTGGCACAGCTGCAGTGCTGTAGTGCGGACGTACCCTAAGAGTCACTAGAAACCAGGTGAGGTTGTGTAAGTGAATCACTTAGCCCCACAAAGCCCTAGAAGGGTGAGAACAGCCAGCTAAGGGAACCTTCACTTGCTTGCCATGCCACTCATCCCTCCCATTCACCACTCTCACTGACGCCATGGAGAAACCGTCTTCCACCTTGCAGACAGACGTACACACGGTGTCACACCGTAAGGCCGAACCATGGCTCTGGCCTTGTGCTTTCCCCTGGAGCACGTCGCCTATCCCAGAGGGTGATATTCGTTTTCCTGAGGAGGGAGCTACCCGCTCCAATATCTATATTCCACACCACCCTCTGTTCCAAGCAGGCCTGTGCGCTCACCAGCCCGGTCAGCTTATCCTCCACTCAGGATGCTTTATTGTAAAAAGCTGACACACACAGTCTAGCTTCTTAACCTACCAACCAATCAGGTGAGACTCTGGAGTGGACATGCCTTACACAGACCCTGCATGTCAACCAACTTGGGCACTGCCTGGCCAGCAGGGACATGAGCTCTCAGCTGGGAATGGCCTGCCCTAGCTCGCAGACTGGGGTCCTGCCTGCAGTCACATCCCAGGCTGTCTGTCTGGTGCTCTGAGCTTTAACCAGAAAGGATTTTGCAAATCACCTCCTTGAACTCAGCTTTCAGGTCTCAGTGGAAAAACCAGGAGAAAGGCTCTGGACTTGG
Source organism: Caretta caretta (assembly GCF_965140235.1). Taxonomy (NCBI): domain Eukaryota; kingdom Metazoa; phylum Chordata; order Testudines; family Cheloniidae; genus Caretta; species Caretta caretta. The sequence continues at coordinate 2,555,632 of NC_134223.1, forward strand.
CCTCTGTTCAGCCCAAAGACGATCCAAAGAGCTTGCTTATTCAAGCCAGATCTTGGAACCTTCAGTCAACATCGGCCTCCGGGTGCTAGCATAACACAGGTTCATTCAACGCCTCTGCCTCCTCACACCCCGAGGACCTGATCCTCCAGAACAGATTCTGTTGATGTCAAAGTCCATAGGAGTTTTGCCATCAGCCCCAATGAGTGCAAGTTTGATCCCTCAATTCTTTCACAGGCAAAGCTCCCATGGATTTCAGTGAGGCTCTGGACAGAAGGATTTGGCCTGAGGTTTCCAAGCTGTGAAGAACCAAGTGGGGATTATGAGAGCCTCAGTTACTCTCTTGAACGCATGTAAAGCCGTACACAACAGGAAATATGTCCTCAAAGCGGGGCGGCTCTAGCTGTTACTGCCAGCCATCCAGCAAGCTGCAGGCACATCCCATCCTGCTCTCTGTCGCTGCTCAGCATTATGTCTAAGAGTTGTGTTCTGTTTTTGGTGGGCCAGCATTCCTCCAGTCCCAGGAAGCAAGAAACCGATACAGAATGAAACAACAACAGCACAGTCCATGTTCTATGGGACCAGCCATGAATTAATTCAGCCTCACAGCCCCTGCTGCCATGTGGGTGAGCGTCACTAACTTCATTTCATGGAAGCTGGGGCCCCGTGGGGTGAAGGGATTACAGGGCTGGGAACAGATCCCACAGCACTGGATGCCCAGGCCTGTGCTTAGTGGTGACATTCCTAGCCCAAGTTATGACTGTGTTAATGGAGATACCCAGAGCGAGGAGTGGCAGAGAACGGGCATTGTAAGGAAACCAGCCACTTACTTTTCTCTTTCCTCCTTTGTTTTTCTCTAAGCAGATCCACTCATAGAAGGAAGGGCCCTAACCCTGGCTATGCCCTAGAGCTGGCCTGGAGCATCCTGCTGATACAATCATCAGGTAAGGCAGGTGGAGAATGCTACAGGCCAAGGAAGGAATCCGTCACCCGGGAGTCACAGAGAAGCTCATACAGCAAACAGCTGTAACAAATCCACCATGTCCTAGGGCAGGGGGAGGGGCAGAACCCTTGAGATGTCTAAGGTCAGCTATGAACACACCAGCTGATTGCCCCTGGGTCTGTGCCATAAAAATGTCTCAAACAATCCAGCCTGGACAGGCTGCCATAAAGCAAACCCATCAAGCGGCTTCAATGGGCTAGTGGCAGGCAGAACAGGGAGCGAAGAGCCATGTGGAGAAGGATCATTCAAGGAATGAGCTGTGTAATCTATCAGCACTTTGCTGGGAATCCCCAGGGACCACAGCTCCATGCCTGCTCTTGGTACACAAGGGGCACCGCAGGCAGACCTGTCCCCTGTGTACAGCAAGGCAGATCTGTGCTCCGCAAGCCTTGGGGATCCACATCAGGGTTTCACCAGCCGAGGACCCGGGGCAGCTGCTGGGCCAAGGCGAGTACATGAGAGAATCCAGGGTAGGGTGACTAGAGGGCAAGTGTGAAAAATCGGGACGGGGGTGGAGGGGTAATAGGTGCCTATATAAGAAAAAGCCCCTCTAAAATCGGGACTGTCCCTATAAAATTGGGACATCTGGTCACCCTAATCCAGGGTTGGGTTATCTCCACCAAGAGCACATGGAGACGCAACAAACAACTATCAACCCCGGAGCCACAAAAATTCCCTCTGCCATCGGCTCCGAGCCTGCATCAGCGGCACTAGGGGATCAAAGTGAAATGTTTTACAGGGCACTCAGCAGAGCCATCAGACAGTCACAGCCAGCTGCACTGGTTCCCTTTCCCTCACCGGCAACTGCCACGGAGCCGGGGTTGTCCCCATGGCATGGTCCTTGTGGACCCGAGCTAATCAGCATGCCATATGGGGAAGGGAGGGCAGCAGAGAAAGGGCACCAAGAGACAAGATTAAGTATTAATTAACCCTTTGCAGACAGGGACAGGCATGGGGGATCAGCCAGCACGCTCATCCAGAGGAATGAGTGCAAGCAAACGCCCCTCCAGGAGGCATGCCCCTGTCCTAGGTCACTGCTTTAAGGTGCCACAAACATTCCTACTATAATTATGTTCAGCCTTTAATTACAGTCCTGTCTTAATTAGGTGACTGACACCTCACAGGTCCCTTTGGTGGCTGCTTAAAGGAGCTAGTAATAGCCATCCTTTACACTTATCTGGTGCATTTCATTTAAGCATCTCAAGGTGCCTTACAAAGCTGGGCCAGAATGATCACCCCAAGCAGAGAAACTGAGGCAGAGAGCAGGGCAGGGACTCAGCGACGAGAACCACGAGTCCTGACTCCCAGGTGCCTTCTCTACCCACCGAACACTGCTCCCTTTCACGCCCTGGGCCCAGACAACTCTGGGTCACGTGCTCTGGAGCCACGCACCCAGCCTGCGGTTCTTGGAAGGCCAGCGGGAGGTGCGAAGCCCGCTGCCGGGGCCAGGGCCCCGCGGTACGTACCTGCCGCCTGCGCGTGTGCAGGGCATGTGCCAAGCAGCTTAACGCGCTGCTCCCACCAGCCATGACAGTCTGGCCTCCGAAGGGTTAAGCTGAAGGTGCTTGTGCGTGGAGTGGGCTCTGGCTGGGTTCCCCTAGGCCAGGGGCCTGAAGCCAGCAGAGCTCAGCCTGAGCCAGTGCGCCCGGGCCCTGCAGCTGCTCCCTGGCTCCCACACCTCGTCGCCTACCAGTGGGCGCCTGGCGGTGCCCTGCTCTCCTGCTGCCTCTCCCCGTCAGACAGCCGAGCAGGGGAGAAAAATGCCATAATTCATTAGCATTCCAATGTGGCTCACGTGCCTGGCGCCGCCAATGGCAGCTCCAGCCGGGCTGGCCTGGCCCTGCCTCCTCCCGCTCCTGGGAAACAGCCTTGGCAGGTCAGTGGAGCTGCAGGCCTCAGCCACTCTCCATAGCAACAGGGGCAGGAGGAAGGGGGGCGGCGTGGGGAAGAGCAGAACTCCTTCCCCATGGAGCTGCCATGGCTCCAGCACAGCGCCTGGGGGGCGGCGTTTGTGGCTGGGAGACGCGGTGCCACCCAGAGCTCCAGCTGCCCCGGGGGGATCGGCCCCGCAAACCCTGACCCCGTTCTGCCACACAGCCCAGCTCCCCAAGTGCTGAGCCCCACCGACATGACGGGGGCGAAGAGATCTGGAGGGCAGAGAGAGCCCTGCCGCCAAGTGCTGGCCAGCCCGGCACTGGCAGTGGGCAGACGCCAATGCCGATGGGCAGATGCTGGCCCCACGGGGCAGATGCTGGTGGTGTGGGACAGACGCCAGCCCACTGGATGGATCCTGTCCCCACTGGGCAGATGCTGGTGGTGCGAGTCAGATGCTGGACCTGCTGGACACGTACTGATGGTGTGGGGAAGATGCCAGCCCACTGGGCAGACACCACCCTCACTGGCCAGATGTGGATTATGTGGGGCAGATGCCAGCCCCACTAGCAGTGAGCTGGCATCACTCCTCTTTGAGACTCCTTTTGGCGCTCTGGGCTCTGCCCCCACTCACTGTTAGGCCAGCGGCACGGGGCCCATGTTTTGGTGGCCACCGCAGAGTGTGTCGTGGAATGGGTGGAAAAGGGATTGTTTATGGAGGCTGCTGCTCACAGCCAGATGCTGTGGTGCCCACTGGCTTGCCAGTTCATGCAGTCTGGGCTGCCTCATTTTGCCTCACAGGGACTCTAGTTCTCTGTCGCCCTCCATCTTGTGCAGCGTGGGTGTCAAGTGGCACCAGTGCAGTGTGGGTGTCAAATGCTCCCGCTATGAGGTGGAGGGGGTTAAAGCCATTTGCACGAGTGTAAATGGTGGCAAGGTGCAATGGGGTGTCCACCGCACGGGACTGGAAGGGGTTCAGGTGGCCAGGCAGGACTATTAACTCCAGAGGCTGCACTTGGAGGAAGAGCCAGGGAGCAGGGATTGATTGCTGGGCAGGAACAGGCAGGGCCTCTAAAGCCAGGAAGCTGGCATCAGATGGGGAGACAGGGGAGCAGCTACTGGGAAAGGGCAGGAAATCACTCCTGAGAGGAGGAGCCAGGACTGGCAAACCCGGGGGGCGGGGGGCAGGAGGAAGAGCAACATGGCCTGGGAGTGAGCAGGCCACTGTTGCTAGAGGTAGGGTGCCTGGGCTGGAACCCAGGGTAGAGGGCAGGCAGGCCTGGGTTCCCCTGCCAGCCACTGGAGGAGAGGCATGGTCAGACCTGTGAAGGGTAGACTGCCATTTCATCCAGTGGGACTTTGATGCCCCTGGAAGGGGAAAGCGTGTGGTGACCCGGCTGGAGGGCCGAGTCACAAGGAGGAGGCTGCAGTTCCTAGAGCGAGAGGGGCCACAGGGTGAGATAGGACCGGCGAAGACACCGCCAGAAGAGGGTGTAATGCCTGGCACAGCTAATTCCCAGGATGTCCAGGAGGAGGCACCACTAGCAGTGAGTGAATTCTGTGACACAGGGTGGTGGCGAATCAGACTGAGCACCTCCCTAGGCCCTGCTGCTGAGTACGCTACAGACACTAAGGGGTGGAAGTAGCTTCCACTGGAGCGCTGCCCACAGGTTGTCCAGGTTGACATTTTAACCAGACAGTGTCCTGGGCACACTGGCTGGGGAAGCTCTGGAAATACCATCGCACACTCAGGGACTGGTGTCCATGTGCATGTGAGACTGCATGGGAAGAGTGGGAGGTAGGGCAGTGAGACACCTGCCTTCTCCCTTCCTGCTGCTCAATGGGGAGATGCAAGCCATCTTGCGTATGGCAAATAAACACGAGACCCAAGAAGTCATCTGCACCCCTGTGCGCCCCAGGCTGGCCCTAGGCTCTTGGGGTCAGGGCAAGGAGGCTGCAGCCCAGCAGGGGGACATGTTGTTCTATTCTGTTTATTTTGTTGCTCCTGTTAAACACGCAGGGCCTCACAATGTGTCTGTGAGGAATGGGCTGTGTTAGAGCAAGACCTGCAGCCAAGTGTCCCTGCTAGATGCTCCGCAGGGCAGGCTAGCTCGTTAGCTCCCAAAGTGACATTGCCCTCTATCAGGATCAGAAATAATTCCCAGGCACAGAGGAGCCTGTTCCTGTCATCTCCATTGCTGCAGGAGAATGACGGAGACAGGACACAGCCCTGATGCGTTGGGTTGCTTCTCCAGAACATACATTCATTGACTCCTTATTAGGCAGATGAGCTGGTCTTGGCCATGCCTTTCTATCCAGGGGAATCCACCTATGTGCTCTCCAAGCCCGGGGAATGAAGAAAACACAGATGGCTACTTGTGCAACAAATGTGGCTCAGTGGAAGCAAGGCAGTTCCTACTCTGGTGCCTTGCTTTTGGAGGGGTGGGGTGTTGATCCCCAGCATTCAGGGAGCTGAGCCTGCCTGGGGATGGGGAAGGAGAACCACATTAGGATGGAGCCACTTTGTTAATTGTGTCTAATTGCTCTGGGGTAGGTAAGCCTATTAATCTGGGGTGGCCCAAGGAAGCATCTGCTGCCTTAGGGCCAGCCAGAAAGTCTGGCATCAAAAAGGACAGTTACCTGTTCTGTAACTGGTGTTCTTCGAGATGTGTTGCTCATGTCTGTTCCACGGTAGGTGTGCGTGCTCGCCATGTGCACCGGTGCCGGAAGATTTACCCCTAGCAGTACCCGTGGGGGGAGCGCTGCTGCGACCCCTGGAGTGGCACCTCTATAGTGCGCTATAAGGGGAGCCGCACGCTCCTCCCACCCTCGGTTACTTCTTGCCAGACCACTCCGGCAGAGGGGAAGGAGGGCGGGACGTGGAATGGACATGAGCAACACATCACGAAGAACGCCAATTACGGAACAGGTAACTGTCCTTTCTTCCTCGAGTGCTTGCTCATGCGCATTCCGCAGGAGGTGATTGCAAGCTATGTCTGATGGAGGTGGGTAGAAGTTCACAGATTCCCTGGCTGAAGCACAGCTCCACCGAAACCAGCGTCATCCCTGGCGTGGGAGACGATCGCGTAGTGCGAGGTGAACATGGGAACTGAGGACCAGGTAGCAGCTCTACAGATATCCTGGACAGGGACATGGGCCACAAAGTTAGCCGACGAGGCCTGAGCCCTTGTCGAGTGTGCCCTCACGATAGGTGGTGAGGGAACCCCTGCTAGGTCATAGCATGTGTGGATGCACGATGTGATTTACCAGGAAAGCCTCTGGGTGGAGATCGGTTGACCCTTCATTCACTCAGCTGAAGCAACAAATAGTTGCGAAGACCTGTGGAATGGCTTAGTCCGATCCAGATAAAAAGCCAGTGCCCTGTGCACATCGAGCGTATGGAGGCAGCATTCCTCATTAGAGGCATGAGGTTTGGGGCAGAGGACAGGCAGGAAGATGTCCTGGCTCATGTGGAAGGCGGAGACCACCTTAGGGAGGAATGCAGGGTGTGGGTGGAGCTGAACCCTGTCCTTGTGAACGACCATGTGGGGGGGGGGGGTCACAGGTCAGGGCCCTGAGCTCTGAAACCCGCTGGGCTGACGTGATAGCCACAAGGAAGGCTACCTTCCATGAAAGGTGAGACCAGGAGCATGTGGCCACGGGCTCGAACGGGGGCCCCATGAGGTGGGATAACACCAAGTTTAGATCCCACTGAGGAACGCGGATTCTAGCATACGGAAAGGACTGATCTAGCTCCTTGAGGAAATGCCCAATCATGGCATGGAGGAAAACTGAGCAGCCCTGGATCAGTGGATGGAACGCTGATATAGCCACCAGGTGCATCCTGACGGAGGAAAGTGCCAGACCCTGAATTCTAAGGTGAAGGAGGTACTCAAGGATAACTTGGAGTGGGGCAGACCCTGGGGAAGTACCCCGTTCCCCCACCCACCTGGAGAACCTGGACCACTTCGCCAGGTAGGCTTGGCACTTGGATGCTTCCTACTTTCTAGGAGGACATGCCTGACCCCTTCTGAACACCTTCTCTCCTCCGCATCTAGCCATTGAGCAGCCACACTGGCAAATGGAGGGTGGCCAGGTTGGGGTGGAGGAGGCGGCTCTGGTCCTGGGAGAGTAGGTCTGGGCGGAGTGGCAACGGCCGCGGAGGGGCCACTAGCAAGCTAAGGAGGGTCCCGTACCAATGCTGCCAGGACCAAGCTGGGGCGATCAGGGGGACGCGTGCCTTGTCCATTTTCACTTTCTCCAGGACATTGCCGATGAGGGGGAATGGCGGAAAGGCGTAGAGGAATTGACCCGACCATGACAGGGGGAAGGCATCTGAGATCGTGTTCCTCCCCCGCCCGGAACAGAACCGGTGGCAACGCCGGTTCTGTCGGGTTGCAAACAGGTCTACTTGGGGAGTGCCCCACGCTTGGAAGAGCTGGTGAGTGGCCTCCGAGTGGAGCAACCACTCGTGTTGGGAGGAGAAAACCCTGCTCAAGTGATCGGCCTGTGTGTTGTTGATGCCTGGCAGGTGGAAAGCCTTCAGGGAGATGTCGTGGGCTATACAAAACTCCCAGAGCCTGAGGGCTTCCTAGCAGAGGGCTGAGGACTTTGCCCCGCCTTGCCTGTTGATGTAAAACATCGCGGCGGTGTTGCCCGTGAGTACTCTGACCACCTTGCCTCGCAGTTGTGAGCTGAATGCCACACAGGCTAAGTGTATTGCCCTGAGCTCCTTGACATTTATGTGAAGGAACACCTCCGAGGCCGACCACATCCTTTGGGTCTGTAAGTTCCCTATGTGGGCCCCCCAGCCCAAGTCTGACGCATCGGACACTAGGTCTAGCGATGGGGTCGGGTCCCGAAGGGAATCCTCTGGAGCATATTGACCGGGGAGGACCACCATTTTAGCGAGGCAATCACTGGGATCGGTACCGTGAGGACTTTGTCCCACCTGTCCCGGGCCTGGGAGAACTCTGAGGCCAGCCAGAGTTGGAGGGGCCTCATCCAAAGTCTGGCGTGGCGGACCACGTAGGTGCACGCCACCATGTGGCTCAGGAGCTGCAGGCATGCCCTGGCCGTGGTCATGGGGAACTCTGTGACTGAGGCTATGAGCCCCTTCAGGGTCTGGAACTTGCCCAGGAGAAGGGAGGCTGTGGCCTTGGAGCATCCAGGAGAGCGCCTGTGAATTCTGTGTACTGCACCGGAACCAATGTCGACTTGGCCTTGTTTACTAGGAGGCCTAGGTTGGCACATGTAGCCAACAGCAGCTCCATATGGTCCTGTACCTGAGACCGCGAGCTGACCTTGAGCAGCCAGTCATCGAGATAGGGAAATATCTGGGCCCCTCGGCATCTGAGGTAGGCCGTCAAGACCGCCATACACTTTGTGAATACCCTGGGCACGGTGGACAGGCCAAATGGGAGGACCGTAAACTGGTAGTGGTCCTGTCCAACCAAGAAACGAAGGAAGCGTCTGTGCACCTCGAATATATGGATATGGAAGTATGCATCCTGAAGGTCCAGGGCCACATACCAATTGCCAGGTTCCAGAGAGGGTATGATACATTCCAGAGAGACCATGTGGAACCGGCATTTGGCCATGAACCGATTGAGGTCTTGCAAATCCAGGATAGGCCTGAGCCCCCATTTCACCTTCGGGATAAGGAAGTAATGGGAGTAAAACCCTTTTCCCCAGAACTCCCTTGGAACTTTCTCCACAGCTCCCAAGCTGAGGAGCCGACCCACTTCCTGCTCTAACAGGGATACACATGACGGGTCTTCCCTGCCGTACCAGGGAGGGGGATGGGAGGGCGGGGGTGAGACAAACTGTAGCGTGTAGCCCTGGGAAATGGTGTTGAGGACCCAAGGGTCCGATGTTATTCGGGACCATTCCGCAAGGAACGCACACAAGCGGTTGCTAAAGGCAAACTTTACTGGTAGGAGGGTCCTCTCAGGAGGCACCCGGGTACACTCCTGCAATCAGTCAAAAATGCCTCTTGCCCTGCTGCTTGCCCTTTGAGGGCCCAGGCTGCGGGGCAGAGCGAGACTGCCTCTGAGGTCGCCTCTTTTGGGTCTTGGACCTCTTATAGGCCTGGATCGTATCTTGGCTGAGGAGCCGGGGCGGGAGCCCGCGGCTTAGGCTTGTCCTTGGCAGGCAGGACGTAAAGCCAGAGGGTTTGCAGGGTAGTACGTGAGTCCTTCATGCCATGAAGTTTCATGTCTGTTTGCTCCGCAAACAGGTCCTTGCCATCGAAGGGAAGATCCTGCATCACAGACTGCGCCTCTGCAGAGAGCCCGGACAGCAGTAGCCACGACGCCCTGCGCATGGACACCGCCGAAGCCATGGACCAAGCAGCCGTGTCAGCTGCATCCGATGCTGCCTGCAGAGCAGCCTTTGCGGCAGCGGCACCCTCCTCCACAAGCGCTTAAATTCCTTCCTTTCACACTCTGGAAGGGGGGGTTCGAATTTGGTGCAGTGACCCCCACAAGTTAAACTCATAACGGCTGAGGTGGGCTTGGTGGTTGGCCACCCGGGGCTGGAAACTGGATGATGAATAAAGCTTCCTACCAAACGAGTCCAGCCTTCTAGAGTCCTTTTTCTTGGGTGTGGGTCCTGGTTGACCCTGTCTCTCCCTATGATTTACAGACTCCGCCACGAGGGTGGGTATAGAGATACTTGTGCCCCTTTGTGGGAACAAAATATTTGCGCTCTGCCTTCTTTGATATTGGTGCAAGGGAGGCTGGCATTTGCCAGAGGGCATTGGAAATGTTAGCCACCCCTTCGTGCAGCGGTAGGGCCGCTCTGCCCAGTACCGAAGACGAGAGGACATTGAAGAGTGAGTCTGAGGGTCCCTCCATCTCCTCAGCCTGGACTTGGAGGCTCGACGCTACTCGCTTCAGTAGCGCCTGGTGAGCCCTGAAGTCCTCCTACAGTGTGGAGGGGAGTGGGGCTGCATCTGGCGAGGGGGCGGAGGCCAGTATGGAGCTCTGCACGTTGGCCAGTGCCGTGGGATCCGCCCCTTGGTCAGACTCCACGTGCGGTGCTGAGGATCCATGACCTGCCGATCTATCCCTTGGAGGCCTGGATAGTGAGGTGGAGGGAGCCTCCAACGCCCTTGCTACCGAATGAGTTCCTGGCTGGCACCACTGTCCCTGCCATGGGGGCCCTTGCCACTGACCATACTGCGACACTGGTGGCACCAGCTGGTCGGGTTGGCTGGGCTGGGACGTAGGGGGCTACGGGTAGGTCGAGGTTGGGGTTACCAACGACCTATCAGTACCATGGGAGCGGTACGATCGATGGTGCCGAGAACGACGTCTGCCACGGGACCAGGACTCTGACGTCGAGGAACGGTGCCGCCTCGAGCCGCTACTTCTCGAGACACTGCGACGCCTAGATCCGCGATGATGCGGAGCTGGCGATCCCCACCGGGAGTCATGGGCACGGTGCCTCGAGGAGAGAGAGCTGGAGCGTGAATGGCGACGGCGCCCGCCGGCTACGGTAGCTCCGACGAGAAGGGGAGCGTGTATGGCCCCTGTGCCTGTCCCGTCGATACTCTCTGCTCGGCGTGGAGTGGTGCCTGGAACTCCGATCCGATGGCACCTGACCAGACAGCCTAGTGGGTGACGAAAGCGGAGGCTGGAGACTGTGGCCTGACAGGACGCTGAGCAGCGAGCAGGCCCGAGAGCGGTCCCCTGACCGGGATCTGTGTTGGGTCGGGGTCGACTGCCTAGAGCCCAGCGGCAGCTTGCCTCTAGAGTGGGGCCCGGGGGCCGGTGGTGCCCCAGGTACCTGCAGAGTCATAATGTCTTGGGCCGTCTGCAGGGCCTCTGGTGTTGAAGGCATTCAGACATCCGGAGTGGCCTGAGTCGACGCAACCAGGCTGCTCCGCTTGACATGAGTCGGAGCTCTGGAGCCTGGGGCGGTGGGGGGGAAAAGGGGCTGCCCGACTCAGGTCTAGCCTCTCCCCTTGCTTTCGCTCGATGCCGCTGAGAAGATGGGGCCTTTCTCTGTTTCTTAGACGGGGAGCGGTGCCAGCCACTGGAAGGTGCAGGGGGATCACTGCGCACCACAGACGAGGTGCCCAGTGCCGAATCCGCTCGGTGCACCGGGGTTGGGGCCAGTGCCGACTCCGTGAGAAGGGGCTGAAATCTAATGACTCTTTCCTTTTTGGTTCTAGGTTTGAAGGACCTGCAGATCTTACGGGGTTGCTAATGTGGGATTGACCCAAGCAGTGGAGACAGTCGGTGTGTGGGTCACTTCTGGGCATCGAACGCCTGCAAGAGTCACACGATTTAAACCCTGGGGCACGGGGCATGCCCCAGCCTGAATGCTAACTAACTGAACCGAAACTTGTTGAACTAACGCGCACAGGTACCACTCACAATGAACAACGAGTTCTGGGATGAGCTGCCGCGAAGCGAAGCTGGAGCAAGTAGTTCCGACACACCCTCACTGGTGGCAAGAAGGAACTGAGGGTGGGGGAGAGCGCATGGCTCCCCTTATAGCGCTCTATAGAGGTGCCACTCCAGGGGTCACAGCAGTGCTCCCCCTATGGGTACTGCTAAGGGAAAAACTTCCGGCACCGGTGCACGTGGCGGGCACGCACACCTACTGTGGAATACGCATGAGCAAGCAGTTGAAGAAGAACTCACTCTGCTGCTACTTTGGGCTTTGGGGTAGAAGAAGAATTTGTCTGGAGCAGGGGTGGGCAAACTACAGCCCGCAGGCCAAATCTGGCCCATGAGGGCTTTGGATCCGGCCTGTGGGATTTCCACCCCCACAGCTCCCATTGGCCAGGAATGAGGAACTGTGACCAATGGGAGCTTCGGGGGTGGTACCTGCAGGCAAGGGCAGCATGCAGAGCCCTCTGTCCCCCCTTCCCCAGGGACGGGGTGCCAGTCACTTCCAGGTGTGGCATGGGACCAGGGCAGGCAGGGAGCCTGCCTTAGCCCCGCTGCATGCCGCTGCCACCTTGGAGCCACTCAAGGTAAGCAGCGCCAGGCTGGAGCCCGCATCCCAAACCCCTCCTGCACCCTAACCCCCTGCCCTGAGCCCCCTCCTGCACTCTGCATGCAGGGCCATGAATGTAGGGCTGGGGCAAGGGATTCAGGTGCGGGAGGGAGTGCGGTGTGCAGAGGGGGTGCGGTGTGCAGGAAGGGGCTCAGGGCAAGGGGTTGGAGGCTTAGGGCAGTGGGTTGAGGTGCAGCAGGGGGTGCAGGGTGCGGCAGGGGTCTCAGGGCAGGGGGTTGGAGTGCGGGGTGCAGGAGGGGTTCGGGGTACGGGCTCCAGCCCGGTGCCACTTACCCAGGGTGGCAGCAGCGCACAGAGGGACTAAGGCAAGCTCCCTGCCTGCCTGTCCTGGCCCCACGCCTCTCCCGGAAGCAGCCGGCACCATGTTCCTGTGGCCCCTGGGGGATGGGCGGCAGAGGGCTCCGTGCCCTGCCCTCGCCTGCAGGTACCTCCCCCAAAGTTCCCATTGGCCGCCATTCCCCATTCCCAGCCAATGGGAGCTGCAGGGGCAGGGGCCTGCAGTTGAGGGCAGCCCACGGATCCATCAGCCCCTCACTCTCCCAGGGGCCGCAAGGTCCGCAGGGATGTGGTACCGGCTGCTTCTTGGAGTGGTGCTGGGCCAGAGCAAGCAGGGAGCCTGCCTTAGCCTTGTGGCACCACGGCAGTGGCAATCCCGCAGGCCGGATCCAAAGCCCTGATGGGCCGGACCCAGCCCGTAGGCAATAGTTTGCCCACCCCTGAGCTAAAGGAATCTCATGGCCCCGCGGCTCTGGCCCTCTAGAACCTTTCCCTTTTGGACCATCTTTCGCCCCAGGCTCTGAGTGCTTTGCAACTAGCTCAGTGGAGGGGCGAGGGCTCGGTGGTCTGCCAGCAAGACCCATTCCATCTCCTGCCTCTCCCACAAGGAGGGGATAGTTGGGAATCCTTCAAAGCTCTGTTAATGAGAGTGGAGGGTGCCTCTTTATATGCTTATTAAAGGGATAAGTGGAGGGAGATCACTGGCCCGCTCTACTGAGAAAAGAAGAAGGATTCTGGGTGGACTTCTCCTGAAGGTCGAAACAACAGACTGGACTTCTACATAGAGGGCTTCCGCCGACATGCACGGGCTGAAATTGTGGAAAAGCAGCATCATCTGCCCCATAACCTCAGCCGTGCAGAACACAATGCCATTTCTCCGCCCCCCGCTCTCCTGCTGGTAATAGCTCACCTTACCTGATCACTCTCCTTACAGTGTGTATGGTAACACCCATTGTTTCATGTTCTCTGTGTATATAAATCTCCCCACTGTATTTTCCACTACATGCATCCGATGAATGCTTATGAGCTTATGCTCAAATAAATTTGTTAGTCTCTAAGGTGCCACAAGTCCTCCTTTTCTTTATACTTTTCCCGGTTGAATTTAGGGTAAATGTTTAGGTGCAATAATCACAGGGGTGCAGACTCAGTGTATCCTTGTAGGGGAGGGATCACAGACATGGTTCATGTTAGATCCTCCTCATTCCCTCTTCTCTTCTACTTCTATGTCCCTATGTTCCTCTGCTCCCTCTCCCCTGACATACGCGGTGTTTGGTAATGACTCTCTCACTCTCTCGCTCTCTGACTGCACACCAAGAAATAAAGCAAATTTTCATAATTCAGACATGACAAAGCCAAAAGGGCCTATTGTTCTGACCTCCTGCATAACACAGACCCTAGGACTTTCCTGAATTAATTCCTGTTTGAACTAGAGCAGGTCTTTTAGAAAAACATCCAATCTTGAATTAAAAATTCCAAGTGATGGAGAATCCACCTCAGCCCTTGGCAAGTTGTTCCAATAGTTAAAAACGTGCACTGTATTTCTAACGTCAACTTCCAGCCATTGGCTCTTGTTAGACCTTTGTCTGCTAGATTGAAGAGCCCTTTATTATCAAATTGCTCTTGCCCATGTACTTCTAGGCTGTGATCAAATCACTCCTTAACCTTCTTTTTTCGTAGGCTAAATGGATAGATCTCCTGGTTTCAAATCCTTTAATCGCTCTCCTGGCTCTTCTCTGAACCTTTTCCAATCCTTGAATCGAGGACACCAGGGCAGCGTTCCAGTCGCAGTTGCATTGGTGCTAAATCCAGAAGTAATATAATTTTAAGGGTGATATTTACAAAGCTGCCTGGGAGATCTGGATGCCCAGTTCTCATATGTTTTAATCTGAAAATCTCTGCCCCAAGCTTGGGAAGAGCCCAGGGCTCCACCACCAAATTCTTTACAACTTTTAGTCAAAAGCCTATTCTCTTAAGAAGCAGAGTCTTTCCTGGAGCTTGAGGGAAAGGAATTCTCTCAGGGAGATGCAGCAAGCAACCATCATCACCCTGACGCACAGGGTGAGCAAACCCTTAGATGCTTGGGGATCCTTCCAACGGATGGCTCCTTTAAATGGAAACATTAACATTTGTGTTAAACTATCAGCGACAACAGAGATTGAACTCAGACAACCGATACACAGAGATCAGACAGGCATTATTACTGGGCAGTACTCTGATAGTCCATGATGTGCAATTGAGGGCCAGGTATTTTGAAGAGCTCCTGCACCCTGCAGATCCCACAGATAACAATGGAGAATCCCCACAGACAACAATGGGAGCTCTTGAAAATTTTCCCCTGAACTGCATCTGCTTGGTCCAATCAAAGAAGTAGGAAATTGCTGTGCTGTTTGATGCAGAGAGGCCGGGTTATTTGCAATGGACCATATGCGCACTATAAATTTGTCCCCAATTTTAGAAAATAAATGAATGAATGAATGTCTCACACTTCTCCCCAGGAGCTAGTGTTCTAATGGCCCCTCACTAAAGAAATACTCTGTGCACAGGTAATGTCTGTTGCTACCACTTTTATTTGTTTTAGCAATAGATCCACGAGCCAGAAAAATGAGACCTAATGTGAACGTAACCCATGCTAACAGTGCGGCTTTGTCCCTCTTGACTGCCTAGCCCATGTGTGGAGGTTTATGAGACTGCTACTGCCTTTCAATTCACAAGCCTGGAGGTTTTGTGTAAGTGGCAGAGGCTTATGATTTTTAGATCTAGATGTCCTGGGTTCAGTTCCCACAGAGGACTCAAGGAGGGGCATCGTTAGGTGAATATTGCAGGACCCCAACTTGAAACCACAGAACACAAAACAGTCTTCCACACAGCTTATGTATCATTGGATTTACGCACCTGCTATTGACAGCACCTCCAATTTTAGGCAGGTTTCAAGTTAGAAAGGCTCCAATTCAGCAAATCACTTCCAGCCCTGTTTAGCAAAACACTTAAGCAGGTGCTTAGTCCCACTGATGTCAAGCATGTGCTTAAGTGTTATGCTGATTCAGGGCCTGGGGGAACCCAGCATTAGTATACAAGCAAGTCTTGTTGGGCAGCTAATCTGAGAATGATTGCTGCTGGAATAACGGAAGATAGAATTCATTCAATTAAATTACAAAACGGTAAATTCAAAATAGAAAAAAGGATTTTATTTTCCACACAAGGTATAATTAGACTATGGAACTCATTGCCACAGGAAGTTGTTGAAGCCAAGAACTTAGCAACATTCAAAAAGTGATCGAACATATATGTGGATAACAAGAATATCCAGTAATATCATCATTAAAACTAACAAAAATGTTGGAAGGAACAGTCAACCTATAACAATCAGGGGTCTGTATGAGACTTAATGTGGGGGCAGATTTTCCCACAACTGTTACTGTGGGGTTTCTACATCTTTCTCAGAAGCAGCTGGTAGTGGCTGCTATCAGAAACAGGACACTGGAGTGGATGGACCTCAGGTCTGATCCCGTCTGGCAATTTCTATGTTCATCGAATTAAATGGAAAATAGATTGTCCATTTTAAATTGTCCGGAGCAAATTCATGGGCTGAGAGAAAGGACTAGCCATGCACTTTAACAGATTCTTTTAATGAGGAACATGCTAGGAGAATGGACTTTATTAAGGAAGAAAATGAGGTAACTCTGTTCACTCCAATTACTGAATTTAAGCATCAGGCTTCAGAGGGCTGAAATAATTAGCAGAGCAGCTTGGCAGAAAATGGCATAAAACATTACACCGACCTCCTTTGAGACTGAAAAGTTTATTGCACTGAATAATATCAGAAACAGGAGACCTCACACTTTCTGCTTAAACGTATGTTTTCACAGGAAAATAATTGTAAAAGTCATTGAATAACTGACTGGGGCCAGATCCTGCTGACAATGAGGTCCCAGATCCTTAACGGTATCTGAGTACCTGACTCCCCTTGAAATCAACGGGAGATAGGAGCCTAAATACCTTTGAGGCCTGGGCCTGAATCCTGAACTACACAAATACCTTCGTTTGGGGGAGCCGTCCCAGTGGAGCTGCGCCCATGGACCCCAGCTGAAGGATCTGGCACATGATGTGGTGTTGCCCTCCCTCATGTGACCAAAAATAGAATGGGAAGAAGAAACGCTCCTCAGTGGGTGTCAGTGGATATTCTCAAAAAGAAAAGGAGGACTTGTGGCACCTTAGAGACTAACCAATTTATTTGAGCATAAGCTTTCGTGAGCTACAGCCCACTTCATCGGATGCATACTGTGGAAACTGCAGAAGACATTATATTCACAGAGACCATGAAACAATATATCTTCCCACCCCACTCTCCTGATGGCAATAGCTTATCTAAAGTGATCACTCTCCTTACAGTGTGTATGATAATCAAGTTGGGCCATTTCCAGCACAAATCCAGGTTTTCTCACCCTCCGCTCCCCCCCCCCACAAACTCACTCTCCTGCTGGTAATAGCCCATCCAAAGTGACCACTCTCTTTACAATGTGTATGATAATCAAGGTGGGCCATTTCCAGCACAAATCCAGGTTTTCTCAAACCCCCCCCCCCCTTTTTTTTTTTTTTCCAAAAACCACACACACAAACTCACTCTCCTGCTGGTAATAGCTTATCCAAACTGACCACTCTACTTACAATGTGTATGATAATCAAGGTGGGCCATTTCCAGCATAAATCCAAGTTTAACCAGAACGTCTGGGGGAGGGGGGGAGGAAAAAACAAGGGGAAATAGGCTACCTTGCATAATGACTTAGCCACTCCCAGTCTCTATTTAAGCCTAAATTAATAGTATCCAATTTGCAAATGAATTCCAATTCAGCAGTTTCTCGCTGGAGTCTGGATTTGAAGTTTTTTTGTTGTAAGATAGCGACCTTCATGTCTGTAATTGCGTGACCAGAGAGATTGAAGTGTTCTCCGACTGGTTTATGAATGTTATAATTCTTGACATCTGATTTGTGTCCATTTATTCTTTTACGTAGAGACTGTCCAGTTTGACCAATTTACATGGTAGAGGGGCATTGCTGGCACATGATGGCATATATCACAATGGTGGATGTGCAGGTGAACGAGCCTCTGATAGTGTGGCTGATGTTATTCGTCCCTGTGATGGTGTCCCCTGAATAGATATGTGGGCACAGTTGGCAACGGGCTTTGTTGCAAGGATAGGTTCCTGGGTTAGTGGTTCTGTTGTGTGGTATGTGGTTGTTGGTGAGTATTTGCTTCAGGTTGGGGGGCTGTCTGTAGGCAAGGACTGGCCTGTCTCCCAAGATTTGTGAGAGTGTTGGGTCATCCTTCAGGATAGGTTGTAGATCCTTAATAATGCGTTGGAGGGGTTTTAGTTGGGTGCTGAAGGTGACGGCTAGTGGCGTTCTGTTATTTACTTTGTTAGGCCTGTCCTGTAGTAGGTGACTTCTGGGAACTCTTCTGGCTCTATCAATCTGTTTCTTCACTTCCGCAGGTGGGTATTGTAGTTGTAAGAATGCTTGATAGAGATCTTGTAGGTGTTTGTCTCTGTCTGAGGGGTTGGAGCAAATGCGGTTGTATCACAGAGCTTGGCTGTAGACGATGGATCGTGTGGTGTGGTCAGGGTGAAAGCTGGAGGCGTGTAGGTAGGAATAGCGGTCAGTAGGTTTCCGGTATAGGGTGGTGTTTATGTGACCATTGTTTATTAGCACTGTAGTGTCCAGGAAGTGGATCTCTTGTGTGGACTGGACCAGGCTGAGGTTGATGGTGGGATGGAAATTGTTGAAATCGTGGTGGAATTCCTCAAGGGCTTCTTTTCCATGGGTCCAGATGATGAAGATGTCATCAATATAGTGCAAGTAGAGTAGGGGTCTTAGGGGACGAGAGCTCAGGAAGTGTTGTTCTAAGTCAGCCATAAAAATGTTGGCATACTGTGGGGCCATGCGGGTACCCATAGCAGTGCCGCTGATCTGAAGGTATACATTGTCCCCAAATGTAAAATAGTTATGGGTAAGGACAAAGTCACAAAGTTCAGCCACCAGGTTAGCCATGACATTATCGGGGATAGTGTTCTTGACGGCTTGTAGTCCATCTTTGTGTGGAATGTTGGTGTAGAGGGCTTCTACATCCATAGTGGCCAGGATGGTGTTATCAGGAAGATCACCGATGGATTGTGAATGGGCTCTCAGAACTGGATACTCTCATAAAAAAACAACCTTCCAGACAAACTTCCTCGTGGCTGGACTTTACTAAAACTAGACAAGCCATTTACAACGCACACTTTGCTTCTCTACAAAAGAAAAAGGACACTAAATTTTCTAAACTACTAATGCTACAAGGGGCCACAGCAATGGTTCCCTCAACCCACCCAGCAATATTGTTAACCTATCCAACTATACTCTTAGCCCAGCAGAAGAAGCTGTCCTATCTCGGGGCCTCTCCTTCTGCCCCTCCACCCCCACGAACATGATACAGTTCTGTGGTGACCTAGAATCCTATTTTCGACGTCTCCGACTCAAGGAATATTTCCAAAATACCTCTGAACAACATACTAATCTACAGAGGCCTCCCTACCAACATTACAAAAAGAAGGATTCTAGGTGGACTCCTCCTGAAGGTCGAAACAGCAGACTGGACTTCTACATAGAGTGCTTCTGCTGACGTGCACGGGCTGAAATTGTGGAAAAGCAGCATCACTTGCCCCATAACCTCAGCCGTGCAGAACACAGGGCCATCCACAGCCTCAGAAACAACTCTGACATCATAATCAAAAAGGCTGACAAAGGAGGTGCTGTTGTCATCATGAATAGGTCGGAATATGAACAAGAGGCTGCTCGGCAGCTCTCCAACACCACTTTCTACAAGCCATTACCCTCTGATCCCACTGAGAGTTACCAAAAGAAACTACAGCATTTGCTCAAGAAACTCCCTGAAAAAACACAAGATCAAATCCGCACAGACACACCCCTGGAACCCCGACCTGGGATATTCTATCTACTACCTAAGATCCATAAACCTGGAAATCCTGGGCGCCCCATCATCTCAGGCATTGGCACCCTGACAGCCGGATTGTCTGGCTATGGAGACTCCCTCCTCAGGCCCTATGCTACCAGCACTCCCAGCTATCTTCGAGACACCACTGACTTTCTGAGGAAACTACAGTTCATCGGTGATCTTCCTGATAACACCATCCTGGCCACTATGGATGTAGAAGCTCTCTACACCAACATTCCACACAAAGATGGACTACAAGCCATCAAGAACACTATCCCCGATAATGTCACAGCTAACCTGGTGGCTGAACTTTGTGACTTTGTCCTTACCCATAACTATTTTACATTTGGGGACAATGTATACCTTCAGATCAGCGGCACTGCTATGGGTACCCGCATGGCCCCACAGTATGCCAACATTTTTATGGCTGACTTAGAACAACACTTCCTCAGCTCTCGTCCCCTAATGCCCTACTCTACTTGCGCTATATTGATGACATCTTCATCATCTGGACCCATGGAAAAGAAGCCCTTGAGGAATTCCACCATGATTTCAACAATTTCCATCCCACCATCAACCTCAGCCTGGTCCAGTCCACACAAGAGATCCACTTCCTGGACACTACAGTGCTAATAAACAATGGTCACATAAACACCACCCTATACCGGAAACCTACTGACTGCTATTCCTACCTACACGCCTCCAGCTTTCACCCTGACCACACCACACGATCCATCGTCTACAGCCAAGCTCTGCGATACAACCGCATTTGCTCCAACCCCTCAGACAGAGACAAACACCTACAAGATCTCTATCAAGCATTCTTACAACTACAATACCCACCTGCGGAAGTGAAGAAACAGATTGATAGAGCCAGAAGAGTTCCCAGAAGTCACCTACTACAGGACAGGCCTAACAAAGAAACTAACAGAACGCCACTAGCCGTCACCTTCAGCACCCAACTAAAACCCCTCCAACGCATTATTAAGGATCTACAACCTATCCTGAAGGATGACCCAACACTCTCACAAATCTTGGGAGACAGGCCAGTCCTTGCCTACAGACAGCCCCCCAACCTGAAGCAAATACTCACCAACAACCACATACCACACAACAGAACCACTAACCCAGGAACCTATCCTTGCAACAAAGCCCGTTGCCAACTGTGCCCACATATCTATTCAGAGGACACCATCACAGGGACTAATAACATCAGCCACACTATCAGAGGCTCGTTCACCTGCACATCCACCAATGTGATATATGCCATCATGTGCCAGCAATGCCCCTCTACCATGTAAATTGGTCAAACTGGACAGTCTCTACGTAAAAGAATAAATGGACACAAATCAGATGTCAAGAATTACAACATTCATAAACCAGTCGGAGAACACTTCAATCTCTCTGGTCACGCAATTACAGACATGAAGGTCGCTATCTTACAACAAAAAAACTTCAAATCCAGACTCCAGCGAGAAACTGCTGAATTGGAATTCATTTGCAAATTGGATACTATTAATTTAGGCTTAAATAGAGACTGGGAGTGGCTAAGTC
Organism: Caretta caretta; assembly: GCF_965140235.1. Taxonomy (NCBI): domain Eukaryota; kingdom Metazoa; phylum Chordata; order Testudines; family Cheloniidae; genus Caretta; species Caretta caretta. The sequence continues at coordinate 2,576,354 of NC_134223.1, forward strand.
ATTATGCAAGGTAGCCTATTTCCCCTTGTTTTTTCCTACCCCCCCACCCCCGAGACATTCTGGTTAAACTTGGATTTATGCTGGAAATGGCCCACCTTGATTATCATACACATTGTAAGGAGAGTGGTCAGTTTGGATGAGCTATTACCAGCAGGAGAGTGAGTTTGTGTATGTGGGGGGGGGGGTCGAGAAAACCTGGATTTGTGCTGGAAATGGCCCACCTTGATTTTCATACACATTGTAATGAGAGTGGTCATTTTGGATAAGCTATTACCAGCAGGAGAGTGAGTTTGTGTGTGTGGTTTTTGGAAAAAAAAAAGGGGAGGGGGGGCTGAGAAAACCTGGATTTGTGCTGGAAATGGCCCACCTTGATTATCATACACATTGTAAAGAGAGAGGTCACTTTGGATGGGCTATTACCAGCAGGAGAGTGAGTTTGGGGGGAGGAGGGGAGGGGCAGAGGGTCAGAAAACCTGGATTTGTGCTGGAAATGGCCCAACTTGATTATCCTACACATTGTAAGGAGAGTGATCACTTTAGATAAGCTATTACCAGCAGGAGAGTGGGGTGGGAGGAGGTATTGTTTCATGGTCTCTGTGTATATAATGTCTTCTGCAGTTTCCACAGTATGCATCCGATGAAGTGAGCTGTAGCTCACGAAAGCTTATGCTCAAATAAATTGGTTAGTCTCTAAGGTGCCACAAGTCCTCCTTTTCTTTTTGCGAATACAGACTAACACAGCTGTTACTCTAGTCACTGTACCTTTTAATTTCTGTTTAACTTAGCTCCTCATTTTTGCATAGTTCCCCTTTCTGAAATTAAATGCCACAGTGTTGGGCTGTTGAGGTGTTCTTCCCACCACAGGAATGTTAAATGTTATTATATTATGGTCACTGTTTCCAAGCAGTCCGGTTTTAGTTACCTTTTGGACCAGATCCTGCGCTCCACTCTGGACTAGATCGAGAGTTGCCTCTCCCCTTGTGGGTTCCTGGATCAGCTGCTCCGAGAAGCAGTCATTTAAAGTATTGAGAAATTTTGTCTCTGCATTTTGTCCTGAGGTGACATGTACCCAGTCAAAATGGGGATAATTGAAATCCCCCACTATTATTGAGTTCTTTATTTTGATAGCCTCTCTAATCTCCCTGAGCATTTCATCGTCACTATCACTGTCCTGGGCAGGTGGTCGATAATAGATCCCTACTGTTATATTCTTATTAGAGCATGGAATTACAATCCATAGAGATTCTATGGAACATGTGGATTCATTTAAGATTTTTATTTCATTTGATTCTACATTTTCTTTCACATATAGTGCCACTCCCCACCCCCCTCAACCCCCGCCCACGTACGACCTGTTCTGTCCTTCCGATATATTTTTTACTCCGGAATGATTGTGTCCCATTGATTGTCCTCATTCCACCAGGTTTCTGTGATGCCTATTATGTGAATATCCTCCTTTAACACAAGGCACTTCAGTTCACCCATCTTATTATTTAGACTTCTAGCATTTGTGTACAAGCACTTTAAAAACTTGTCACTGTTTATTTGTCTGCCCTTTTCTGATGTGTCAGATTCTTTATGTGAATGTTTCTCATCTGATCTGGCCCATACTTTGTCCTCTTTCATCCTCTCCTCCTGACTAAAACCTGGAGAATCTCTCTCACTAGACTCTCCTCTAAGAGAAGTCTCTGTCTGATCCACATGCGCCTCTGCAGCGATCGACTTTCCCCATCTCTTAGTTTAAAAACTGCTCTACAACCTTTTTAATGTTTAGTGCCAGCAGCCTGGATCCTTCCTGTATAGGCTCCCCTATCCCCAAAGTTTCCCCAGTTCCTAACAAATCAAACCCCTCCTCGCTACACCATCGTCTCATCCACGCATTGACACTCTGAAGCTCTGCCCACCTGGCCCTGCGCCTGGAACTGGAAGCATTTCTGAGAACGCCAACATGGAGGTCCTGGAAAGGACCTTCCTTTTCAGCCAGAAAGAAACAAACTGTTGTCATGGGAGCACAGTCGTTACAGGCACAATGGGTGGGCACAGAACATAGTGGGGTGATGGGGGGAGCTGAGGGCTGCAGGGACGCTGAGCCTGAACCCCTCATATGTCGCTTACAGCTGGTCTCATTCACCCTGCCTGCCACAATGGCCCCCAGGGGCTGGGAACAGCAGGAATGTGGAGGTGCTGTGGTCAGACCCCCTTCCTCCCAGCCACTGCATGGAGAGACCCCCGAGCAGGGAGCAGCCACAGCTCCTGGCCCCCATAGGTCAGGCTGCAGGATCAGGCCTGGAACATGGCTCATTTTTGCTGCCCTCTGCACCCCAAGCTGGGCTCCCCTGGTGCCCACCCCCCAGGCCAGACTTCTCCTCCAAACCAGAACAGGCTGCTGGCCGCGGCTGCGGCTGTGGTGTCGAGGTGATTGGGGGAGCAGGTGGCGAGGAGGTGGTGAGCCCTGAGGACACCAGTCTAGCTCACCTATGCCCCATGGGCCCTTGCCGCACCCTAGCCCAGTGGGAGACGCCAATCCCCTCCCCTCCATGCTAGAAACCCCACTGTCCCCTTCCCGGCCCAGGGGAGAGGCCGATGTGACATATGCTGAGGGAAACAAAATTCATGCAAATGCTTCCCAGGCTCATGCAAATGCCATTAAGCATTCAGAGCACAAGGGCCCTGCGGTGAGCTATGGGAAATAAACCAGGAGGGGAAGCCTGGGAGGGAAAAGCCCTGGAGACAAGGAGACAGTGGACTGAGTGGCTGGCCAGACCCAGCCAGCCGAGACACAGGCCCAACAGGCAGACTGGTATGGAACCATCCCTGTGGATGGAAGCCCCCCAGCCAGCCCCCAGGGTGTCAGAGACAAAGGGTGGAGGGGCTCTTGGATACGACCCCCAGGGAAAGGAATAAATCCTTTGTGAGGGCAATTGCCCAGGTGCCCGGCACCGGAGCCCAAGGGGGAACAGGCAGGAACGTCACCAAGACACAGGCAACCTCCACCTGGAATTGTTATTCTTTAAAACAGACTCCAAGCCCAGCATTATAGATGGGCCTGCAAGCTTGGCGCTGATCAATGTGAGAGGCTAATAGCACAGGCTTTAATCTACCCTTACATTGCTCTACTAATGCCCCTCAATCCCGACCCACAGCCCCCCTGCAATCCTAATGCTGGGCTCTAACATACCTAGGCTGGGCTCAATCAGTACTAGAACACCAATGAATTAACCACTCCCAGCCTGCACAAAGCATCTATTTCTAGCCCTTCAGCCTCACCAGGGGCCAGATTATCACACCATCATGGCACAAGGCTGACCGCTGCCAACCAGTGTAACCTGGGCGGGATACAAGATGTTTTCATGGCACGCTGGCAGCTGCTCAGGGCTGGAATGTGAGAAGCAGCCACAGCTAGGGGTGGGGGGAGGATTAGTGGGCAGGCTGCAGGTGAGGTGGGGGGAAAAAGGCAAAATAAATTAGATTAGCCACATGATTAGCCTCACTGGGAGTAAGAGGTTCATTGCAGATCCTTCCCATCACCCGTTGCCATCATACATCTCCTTAGGACTAATAACCTCAGTGCCCAAACTGGAATTATCCCCAAAATTCCTGCTGCAAATTTAACAGGATACAGGATTCTTCTTCATGTCCTACAGTTGTGTATTGCTGTTATGCACTGATATAAAGCTGCTACGCTCCACCGCAGAGGTGGCTGCCTTTCAGCACCAATTCCCAGCTGTACATTTTGCAAAGATCTTTGGGATAAAATGAACTCTAGGAATTATACTGATGGGCAGAGAGGGAAAGGTGGCCAGACAGATACACGGAACTCAAGGAGACTGGCATGACAAATAAATGGTTTCTGAAGAACTCCAAGATCTGCAAGTCAGACAGAGCAGAGCTGAGCCACACGAGTTCCCCGCAGTAATTACAGCCCTGCCAGCCCTTTGAAGAGCGCTCAGAAAAGAAAGCTTCCCTTTGAGAGTGGAGGAGTCAGGGAACATCAAGCACTTCTCATAGTTGGGAAGAGTTGGGGCTGTCAGTGTTAGGTAATTACAGACTGTCATGACAGGCCACTGCTGCTAGCTTATCATTCATTAAGGGCTGCTGCTGGGCATGAGCCACTGCCATTGGAACAGCTGTGCTTCAGTGGCTGGGGGACGAGATCAAAGGTGTGGAGGTGACAGACATCTGGGAAGCAAGGCCCCTCACCCACACCTTCAAGGGTGTGGGCACGTCAGGCAAGGTCACCCATTTTTCCATGGCTGTTTCCAGCCTCAGACATCCTAGATTCTGTTCCTTGCTCCCTAAATCACAGACAGAGCTAATCACAGTCACAGAGCTCCTCTCATCCCCAATCCCTTTGCAAGAAAATGCAGCCACCTCTGGGGTGGGGTGGGTCAATTTTATGCTGGGGCACAGCAACACAGTCCAATTCTGGGTCTGCCAAAGCAGACAAAGCTATAACAAGAACCAATGGCTGGAGGTTGAAGCTAGACAGATTCAGACTGGCAAAAAGGTTCACATTTTGAGCAAGGAAGGTAATTAACCACTGGTCCTAGTGGATTCTCCATCACTGGCTATTTTTAAATCCAGACTGGGTGGACTTCTACAAGAGCTGCTCTAGGTAAGCCAGAAATTGACTCAGGGCAGGTCCCTGGCCGATGTAATACCAGACACCAGATGAGATGCGCACAGTAGCCCCTTCGGGACCTATAGTCTATGTCTCTGTGACCCAGGCGCATAGTCCCAAACCAGCGTGAGCTGCGAGCAGGTTTGACCCCAGCATCTAAAAGCGTGAGCCTCGACCACGAGAAGGGCTTTAGCTGCAAGCTGCAGCCAACCTTCAGACCTCGTAGGTGGAGCAGCCATTCTAAGGGGCCAAAAAGCCACACTCTCCTAGGGACTCCTGTGTTCAGACAGGGTCCCATCATGAGCACAGCAAGCCATGCCATGGGGCACGATTTCTGGAGCTCTGGCTAACTGGGTGCATCACATTCAGCCAAAACAATCCAAGGGCTTTACCTCCCCCATCCCCTGTCTTCCCATCTCCCCCCCCCCCCCCCCCGTAATTTCCAATTGAGGGTGAAAGCCCCTAAATCCACAGTTTCTCACCTATTCCCCCATGTGTCCAGTCACCAACTCACCCGGGTGCCTGCCTTGCTGATGACGTCGTCCCACTGGCCAATCTGTGGCTTCAATTTTCAAGGCTGGCAACCGGCTATTTCTCATCCACCACCACCAATAACAGAACAAAGGAGCCACATGGACCCAACCCTCTGACCAGCAGAGATGTAAATATTGTAGGCCCTGTCCAAAGCAACAGGCCTGCGTGTCAGATGTGACTGAGCTTATGCCTCAGCTCCCTCCAGACGGAGACTTGTTCTTGTCCTTTTAGCTCCTGGTGGGATGAACGACTCCTGCCTGAAAACTGGGCAGCTTGGCTCTAGACGGGGCAGAGTACAAAGTACAAAGATGGCTCCTGAACGTGAATTCCAGATCTCCGTGATACCTGCTTTTATCTTTAACCCAAATTCCCCAAATCAAATCAGCTGCTCCTCTCCCCCACAGCCTGTGCAGAGCTGAGCTCACTCACTGGGGATGTGGAGGAGCTAATGGGGGTACAATGCCCCTCCTCCCCGGCCGCCTTTACCAGGCCTCCCACGATCTGGCCGCCCTTGGTGCCAGACAGTGGATGGGAGCTGGCTAGGCTGAGTACATCGCCAGACCCCTGAGACAGGCCCAGATCCTCGGCCGGATCTGCAAATCAGCTCCCCGGGAGTCAGTGCATTGGTTCACAGCAGCCAAGGATCTGCCTAGAAGGCCCCAATCCTGCCTCCATGAGCCGTGCAGACCCCTGGCACCCACCACTGGTCACAGGGCTGAGCCGGGGCCTGCCACGTCTCAGGGGGTCCCTGCTGCCATCCCCGACTGAGCTGGTGAGCAGGCACCGTCCTTCCTCAGGGACTTCAGGTCCAAGGGCTTTCCAGGACCCCCTGAGTTTGGGCAATGCTCCCCTCCCCCCAGCAGCCATTCCTGGTCACAGGCTATGCCGCAGTCACGGGGAGGAATTGCGTTTGAGTCACTGAGCCCAGCAGGGGGCGCCCCGCACCTCTGGGGAGCCTGAGGAGATGTCCACCGTGCAAAAAAAGGCCCACGGTAGCAAAGACTCAGAACCTGGGTGACCTGCCTCCTGCTCACGCTCTGGGGCTGGAAAACTGCAGCGTAAGGCTGGACCCGCTGTGCCTAGGCCCAGCGCGGGGGTGGGACTAAGAGTGCAGCTCCAGCCAAAGCCCGAATATTTCCCTGCTAGTTCTAGCCCTGTAGTGCAGGCCGGAGCCAGCTGGCCCGGGCTCTGTGACTTGTGGATGCAGTTTTCGTTTTGCAGGGTAGACATTCCCCGTAGTTCCTCTGGATAAGGGCGAGCCCTGGAAGTGGAGGGGCCTGAGCTGGCCTGTAGGGTCCTGACGTGGGGCGTCCAGGGCTTACAGGTGCAATTGTCCACTTGTACCTGTTAGGGGGCTTATTCCTTCACCCACTTACTTCCCTGGTCCTTCTCGCATGAACAGAGAGCAACAATACCCGAAGTCCAAAGGTGCAAACAATTCGATGTTTATTGGGGTGAACTTCCAGCAAGCATGATTCCAGTTTCCTTCCTTAGTATCCTCCTTCCCAGCTCTGACACCACAGAGCCTTACACCTGTGTCCCTGTTCCCATTCCTACCCTTAGCCAAACATGATTCCAACTTCCTTACTCCCATTCCCTGTTCCCATTTCCCCCTTTAGCAAAACATGATTCCAATTTTCTTACTCCCATTCCCTGTTCCCATTTCCCCCTTTAGCAAAACATGATTCCAATTTTCTTACCCCCATTCCCATCTCACACACCCACATGCCCACCCCCACCCACACCCCGTCACTTCCTCATTGACTACAGATTATATAGTAAAACTTGAGTTCTGCTTAGCTATACCTTAACCAATCATTTTCCTGAAATTTAACTAACCAATCCTAACATATTGTAACATGATTATGTAACCAATTATATCCCACCACCTCAATTAGTTTACACCCAGCAAAATTAATTATACAGCAGACAGGAACAATCACAGAACCAGACAGAGATTATACAGACAAACAACAGCAAAGTGGGAACTATAATGACAAAACAATACAGAAGTGAGGATTTCACATCCCAGCTATTGATAAGTGAGTTCTTGCCAGACAGGATGCTCTCAAACTAAGTTTCCTTTTACATTTTCTAGGCACTTCCCTTCCTCTGGAGGTGATAGGAATACAATCCTGTCCTGATAGTGCCTAACAGCCCAATAGCACCTTATTTCAATGTGACCAGTTTGGAATGTGAGGATGTGACCGTTCGCTTCCCAGCTTATGGCTGCCTCTGCTGCTTAGCCAAAGGCCTGAGCCTAAGCACAGGGCCACAAACTGTCACAGTAAGAGAAGGCCCTTACACTGGCAGACAGTGGTTTTGATTCTTTCTTTCTTTTATACCTCTATCACTAGCCAAGTAATAAGAATACACCTAAATTCTTAGAGTATAGGCCTTTACAGACAGGCCTGAATATCTATATCCTAACACTCCACCCCTTTTTTTTCTTTTCCTTTTGGGATCCTCCTGCCCAGGTATCCCTGGAAAAGCATAGGACATATGGCGACACATTTCCTGATAGGGCCAGGCATCAAGGTGGAAGGTGTCGATATTCCATTTGTCCCACTGCCCCTTGTGTAGTATTGTGCCCTGCACCTTCTCTCATACGGGCATACCACACCTATTCCAATTAGTGTTCCAGACTTCCCATTAGAGTGGGCCTGAGAAGGTTGGGTCCGGGTTGTCTAGTACACTGCAGGGTTTGGAGGGCTTATTACATTCCTAATAGGTTATCTCCCTATGCAACGTAACACAAGTACAGTTAACAATACAAAATCCACAGCAACACCGAGTCCTGACCACTGCAGTATGGTCCAACATCCGAAACACCCCCAAAATACTGCCTCTCCTCCTTCGATGGGGTCACGATCTTGTGTCCAGTTGCTGGCAGTTGCAACAAGCTGCTCCTGCAAGTTTTGTATGCTTTTGTTCATATCACAAGTCCATTGAATGTTCACAGAGAAATGGGATATTGTCCAAACCAGCTTGACCACTTGGTATGGAATCAGGCAGTAAGCCCTGGCTTATTCACAGCAATAAGATTCACAGATCCATTTGTGCACCAAAGTCCATATAGCAGCATGTAGATGGGTGTAGTTTGGTTATGGGCTGGTGTAATTGTGCCCCCAGTAATATGTACATTCCCAGCAAAACACCTTATACACAGTACATCCAATTGTCCACCCCTTGCATAGGCCATTGATCCTGCTCCTCTATAGTCATAGGAGAGGGGCACATCCAAACATCTTCTATTGATTTACACTATTTTACACACCCCTCCATTAATTCCCAGTGAGCTCCTCCCCTTTTCATTATTTCCATAGGGCTTGTGGGGGCCACCTTAGTTGCCATTCCATTTCCAGGTACCACGGTAGCTATTACACAGGTGCTGGCCTCCTAGTTGAGAATTTGCATTCCCATACACATCTTCCCCCCCAGGGCCAGCCTTTGGAAGCCATCCCCCACCCACATCATGAGGTTTTCTGTTCATTAAAACACAACAATGCTAGCAACAAGACAAACACCACAGACAAACAACACAAAACATAGATCCATGGTATTCTGGGTTATTTTTCCCGCTGGCGCCAGCTTGCTTGTAGAGTGTCTGAAAAACAAAAGAAACAATTTCCTTCCCCATGGTGGGGACAGATTATTGCTTAATAATAATACCACTTTCTTTTACAAATGTCCTTGCTACTTGCAGGAAAAACAGAAGAATTACCTCCAACTGTCCTTATTTTGTTCTATAGTCAGGCTAGTGAATTACCCCACTCACTGGTCATTTATGAAATTCATGAGATGGTGTACCTCAGTTTCCCCTCTTGTACAACAGACCAAGTTTGCAATAGTTTCTCTGCTGTACCAAGTAAGTTTATTCTCAGGTAATAGCTGAGACACACCTTCAGATTTTAGCACTGTACACACACACACACCCCTTAAGGTTAACCTGTCCCCCTTATTTTCAGGCTTGACTTGTTTTTTTTTTTTCACCTCCCTTTCCTGAAGGGCCATAATCTGAGTCTTCTAGTAGCTTGTTTGCTGACCAGATGTATTTGTTATTTGCAGCTCCTTTGTGCCCATCAGCTAGGTAATTTGCATTTACACAGAGGATTACTAGCTTGCTTCTGGATCCAAAGCTGTTAGCAGCTCAGACACTGTCTTAAAAGGTTTCAGAGGAACAGCCGTGTTAGTCTGTATTCGCAAAAAGAAAAGGAGTACTTGTGGCACCTTAGAGACTAACCAATTTATTTGAGCATGAGCTTTCGTGAGCTACAGCTCACTTCATCAGAAGTGAGCTGTAGCTCACGAAAGCTCATGCTCAAATAAATTGGTTAGTCTCTAAGGTGCCACAAGTACTCCTTTTCTTTTTGTCTTAAAAGGGAAGCATTTTACTTCCACCAGAGTTCTGATTACTTTCCACTTTCATCTCCTGCTCCAAAACACAGCGATCTGAAAAAGAAAGCACAACCTATTGTGGCTCCTTTTGGAGCCCTATTAGGATTTTAATGAAGTACCATGTTTTATTTGCATTTCTTTTACTCCTTTTCCAATATACACTGCACATGTCCTGGGAAAATGCAAATTCCTTCCATATAGTTTAACCTCCATAACATCATATTAGCCAAATTAATTTTACACAAGGTATAACTGCCTCCCCCATGCCTACAGAGTTTTCATGCAGAACCCACCAAAGCAACAATCTAATCCCCCAGAGCCATCCCAAGGCTCAGTGTTCCCATCATTCCTCCCCTTTTCCTTTTCTTTTACCTGTGCACACACACACAAAATTCTGTTTTGCCTAACATCCCTTGCACTGTGATTACTCTTTTTTACACAACTGTACCCCGATTACACTTCCATCTTGTACAACTAGACACAACCAGGGGCAGCCAAGTTAAGTTCCAAAAGAAACCTCTTCCATCCTTTAGTGATTTTGATTACATTACCCAATAGTCAAATAATTTTGCTCAGATTCTCTCTCTGCCTGCAGCAGTCCCTTATAGACCATTTCTGTGGGAAAAGGGCCCATTTTCCCTCAGAATAGCTGTAAAGGCTTCTGGGGACAGAAGCGTAGTGGTGGTAGTAGCCACTCGACCTGACCCCCTTGGAAAATTTAATGACCAAGCTTCCATCCAATGTGACTGCACAGAGTTGCACATACAGTGACATTTATATACCTGGGTTTTATCATTAAACAAAAACTTCCTTCTTGACATCTCACATAAGTATCCAAAGTACCCTCCATTAAAACTTCAGAAAAACAAAAGAGTGTGGAAAGGCAGGTTGCACTTTGAAACTTTTTTTTTCTCCACTCCCCGAGGACCAAGTCTCAGATCCAGTCTCTAAAGGTGGCCTGTTAACTCTGCTTTTGACCTTAAACCCTTTTGTGCCAAATCATCTTTCACTACCCCTAACTAATTTACAACCCTTCAGCAGCCCTTGCTGAAGCAGCACCAAACTTGAAAGATTACTGGCAGCTTCCCATAATGCTGCCCTTACTTCAAACCTCTCAAGCAGACTGAAGTGCCTCTTTTCCCTGGGAGGCATTCAGTCTCCATGGGCAGGGACCTTCTTCCCCTACCCATATACCAAGGAGGGTGGGCTCCTCAGCCACCCCCCATACCTCTGGGTCCCCTAACACTTCCTCCATTTCCTTTTTAATCTTATCCCAGGTTGACCCCTGTACCTGGTATGGGCCCTGGTCCTCCCTTATCCATTTATCCAAAAAATCCTTTACCCTGGCTTGCCAGAACCCGCAACTACCATCACGAGAGTTCGCGATACCCCCTCCAAGCAGCTGCGCGGACTGTTGGGGAGGGGGACTTACAGGCTGCCACTCACCTATCCAATGCGATGCATCCGAGTCACCGGCACCAAGATGTTAGGGGGCTTATTCCTTCACCCACTTACTTCCCTGGTCCTTCTCGCATGAACAGAGAGCAACAATACCCGAAGTCCAAAGGTGCAAACAATTCGATGTTTATTGGGGTGAACTTCCAGCAAGCATGATTCCAGTTTCCTTCCTTAGTATCCTCCTTCCCAGCTCTGACACCACAGAGCCTTACACCTGTGTCCCTGTTCCCATTCCTACCCTTAGCCAAACATGATTCCAACTTCCTTACTCCCATTCCCTGTTCCCATTTCCCCCTTTAGCAAAACATGATTCCAACTTCCTTACTCCCATTCCCTGTTCCCATTTCCCCCTTTAGCAAAACATGATTCCAACTTCCTTACTCCCATTCCCTGTTCCCATTTCCCCCTTTAGCAAAACATGATTCCAACTTCCTTACTCCCATTCCCTGTTCCCATTTCCCCCTTTAGCAAAACATGATTCCAATTTTCTTACCCCCATTCCCATCTCACACACCCACATGCCCACCCCCACCCACACCCCATCACTTCCTCATTGACTACAGATTATATAGTAAAACTTGAGTTCTGCTTAGCTATACCTTAACCAATCATTTTCCTGAAATTTAACTAACCAATCCTAACATATTGTAACATGATTATGTAACCAATTATATCCCACCACCTCAATTAGTTTACACCCAGCAAAATTAATTATACAGCAGACAGGAACAATCACAGAACCAGACAGAGATTATACAGACAAACAACAGCAAAGTGGGAACTATAATGACAAAACAATACAGAAGTGAGGATTTCACATCCCAGCTATTGATAAGTGAGTTCTTGCCAGACAGGATGCTCTCAAACTAAGTTTCCTTTTACATTTTCTAGGCACTTCCCTTCCTCTGGAGGTGATAGGAATACAATCCTGTCCTGATAGTGCCTAACAGCCCAATAGCACCTTATTTCAATGTGACCAGTTTGGAATGTGAGGATGTGACCGTTCGCTTCCCAGCTTATGGCTGCCTCTGCTGCTTAGCCAAAGGCCTGAGCCTAAGCACAGGGCCACAAACTGTCACAGTAAGAGAAGGCCCTTACACTGGCAGACAGTGGTTTTGATTCTTTCTTTCTTTTATACCTCTATCACTAGCCAAGTAATAAGAATACACCTAAATTCTTAGAGTATAGGCCTTTACAGACAGGCCTGAATATCTATATCCTAACAGTACCCTTTCCCCAGGGATTGGCATGTGCAGGTTGGTGCCACACTGTCCTACCGTCACAGCTGCACCTGGCACCTTCCAGAAGCACATCGGCTCCCGAGGGGCCAAGGAGACCTCATTGCTTTAATGGCTGGTGCGTTATTACTTTGCTGGAAGCTTGCTGCTGTGGACGAGGAGGATGGTCTTGCATTAAGGCACTGTGCTGGATGCAGGTGATCTGGGGCCAATCGGGGCTCTGCCAGAACCCCCGGGTGTGACTTGAACAAGTCCCTTCCTCTCTCTGTGCCTCAGTTCCTCCATCAGTGAAATGGGACTAAAAATTGCCCTTGGCTACTGAGATCGTGAGCTCTGGGTCAGGCACTGTCTCTCGCTCTCTGCAGCACTCTGCACAGTGGGGCCCTGGCCTCAGCTGGCGTCTCTAGATGCTATTGAGGCTGTTACACTGGGATGAACAGGAGACCTCCAGAGTGAAAAGAACCAGCTGTAGTTTGAGCTAAAGAGCCCAGGCAGACAAGATCGTCCGGTAGCTGGTGAAGAAGTGGCTGTTCCTTCCCCAGAGAGCCAGCAACGAGCTGGTCTACATTGCCCACAGGCATGGAGGTGCCAATGTCCCCCGCATGGAGAGGACCCTGAAGGCAGCCATCCACTCACTGTACATGGAAACCCTGAAGCGTAAACCGGACCAGGGTAAAGTCTTCGAACTGACCAGCAAGTGGGACGCCAGCAACCACTTCCTCGCTGGGGGCGGCTTCACCTGCTTCGCCGACTGGAGGTTCATCCACCGCGCCCGGCTCAACTGCGTCCCGCTCAACGGAGCCGTCCGCCACGGGAACCGAGACAAGCATTGCAGGAAGTGCGGCTACTCCAACGAGACCCTGCCCCACGTCCTGTGCAGCTGCAAGCCCCACTCCAGAGCCTGGCAGCTGCACCACAACGCCATCCAGAACCGCCTGGTGAAAGCCATCGCACCGCGCCTGGGGGAGGTCGCCGTGAATTGCGCCATCCCCGGGACTGACAGCCCGCTGCAACCCAACGTGGTCGTCACCGACGAGGCCCAGAAAAAGATCACCCGCGTCGACATCATGGTCCCCTTCGAGAACAGGACCCCAGCCTTCCGAGAAGCCCGAGCTCGGAAACTGGAAAAATACGCCCCTCTGGCCGACACCCTGAGAGCGAAGGGCTACGAGGCGCAGCTGCACGCCCTGATCGTCGGAGCCCTGGACGCTTGGGATCCCTGCAACGAGCGTGTGCTGCGGACCTGTGGGATCGGTCGACGCTACGCACGGCTCATGCGGCACCTCATGGTCTCGGACACCATCCAATGGTCCAGGGACATCTACATAGAGCACATCACCGGCCACCGACAGCACCAGGAGGTGTGAGCCGGTACGACATCGTGCATCCACTATGGGAAAGGGATTGAGAGGATTTCCCCATTGGACCGTATGAACTGGAACCATAAACCCACTGAACATTAAATCCCACCAAATGAGGGTAGACCCATCCCCACCATCGTATCCACTCACTATACTCCGCACCTGAACATAGCCATTATATGGATAACTTACCCCCATACCTCAATGTCTGTACTCTGACGGGTTAAACTTTTACCCCCAGTTGGGGAGATTGCAGATTATTATGTAATCCTTACTCCACCAGCTCCTAAATCGAATTTCACACCCCTTGATAATCTGTACCTTATTCCCTGACAACCAGAAACTTCTATGCTTAAACTCTGTGCCGTTTTCTTTTTACTTCAACATCATCTTCATAAAATTATTAAATCTGAGCTACAGAGCCCAGGCCCCCAGCTGGGGTTGTCATGCCGTGGTGGTTGCAGGGTTCCCTGCACTGAGCAGATGGAACACACGCTGAAAATGCCGCGGGAACCGGCCCCTCTCATGGGACGCAGCAACATGTTATTGGCTCCCATCACTTCGGTGTGATTGTATCCCAGGGGGCTGCAGTTTGGCGCCAGCCCAGGGTCCCTGGCATGGCATTGTCTCCCATAGCAAGAGTGCCACTTTCAGGGCTCCCACCTCCTATCCCGTGTATAATGCCAGCTGGATTTAAAGGGGCAATATGCCATGGTGCAGCCAAGTCCCCCCGACTCCGTGGGATGTTTACATGGCCCAGTGTGTCCTAGCGGGGTTAGAATAGAATCTCAGGGTTAGAAGGGACCTCAGGAGGTCATCTAGTCCAACCCCCTGCTCAAACCAATACCCAATTTTTGCCCCAGATCCCTAAATGGCCCACTCAAGGATTGATCTCACAACCCTGGGTTTAGCAGGCTAATGCTCAAACCACTGAGCTCTCCCTCCCTTGCACTGAGCTATCCCTCCCCCCACCACAAAAGCAGGATCTCACCCAGCACTGGCATCTCAGCTGCTCCTGCCCACGGCCTTGCAGTCACTGCGGGATTGCCTTGCCCCAGTGACAGCCACTGGTGCAACACTGCAGAGCAAAGCAGGGCACGGGCTCAGTGCAGTATCCCTGCTGCATGCACTGCTGTTCGCCTCCCACCCCCACCCCCTGCCGTGGCCACTCTGGGGAGGTCAGGGTGCCCTGCCTTTGTCAGCATAGGGAGAGGTAGAGGTGGCTTTCTAAGGAGTTGTGCAGCCCTCTGCTGGCAATGCTAAGGAATGGTAGGAGGGAGAATAGCACAATAAAGACAATGGATTTCAAGAATGCAGACTTTGGCAAACTCAAAAAGAAAAGGAGGACTTGTGGCACCTTAGAGACTAACAAATTTATTTGCATGTAAGCTTTTGTGAGCTACAGCTCACTTCATCAGATTATGAAGTGAGTGATAGCTCACAAAAGCTTATGCTCAAATACATTTGTTAGTTTGGGAGGGAGGTTGAGGAACCCCAGGAGCATCAGAGGGGAAGCTGGGGGGGGCTGCACCAGTGGGGGTGGGGACTGGGTGGGGGCAGAATCAATTGTTTTGCAGAGGACAGGCAGATGTGGAGGTGAGAGCTCTTGCAGAAGGGCCAGGATCCCCTTCCCCGCTACATATCGGCACGTGGGCAGCACTGATTGTCCGCCGCAGACTGGGGCCAGATGGGAGGGAGAGGGTCAACGATCAAGAGACAGACCGGAAAAAATCTCATGATCTTTTGGGTCAATTTTAGGATTTTCAGGGGTCTGGCTCATGATTTTTAATCTCATGAGATTGACAATATTGGGGTTGTGGGGGGAGGGGTCTGGTAGGGAGTGGGGATTAGGGGGGCTGGGGCCTGTCAATGAGCGGGGATTATTTGAGGATGGGGGAAAGAGGATTGAACAGCATTTGAGAGGCTCTGGGTCAGGATTTTTATCTGACCAAATCTCTAATGATTCCCCTTCCCAGCTGCAGCGAGGAGGTTGCGAAGGGAGCTGCTGGGCTGTATGGAGACGGTGTGCTGGGTGCTGTGGGCGAGAAGGAGCAGTGACATGGAAGTGGAACTGGATCTGCACTGTACAGGGGACACACCACACCCATCCACCCACCCACACACACACCCACCCTGTGACTCAAAGCTCACCACCAAGCACAGGGGAAAACTTGCTTCTCCTCCCTGCAACAAAGATGGCTGGGAGACCGAGCACCCTTCCTCCAAAGCAGCTCCCAAGAGACCACCAGCCTGGGGCAGGGGCCTTCGTGCTGCCAGGTAGGAAGGGGTTTGCCATCACAAGCCTCTGCCGTCTTCCTCTGCCTTTTCACTCAGCCTCTCTCTGTCTTCTCATAACTTGTTAATCCACCCTGAACTCCCCTGCCCTTTATCCAACCCCCCCTGCCCTCTTACCACGCTGCCTGGAGCACCGGTGGATGGCGGCGCAGCTGCACCAGGACAGGCAGCTGCTCCGCGCAGCACAGAGCACTGGGTCAGGCCAGGCTCTGCAGCCCCCCTGCCCAGAGCATTGCACCAGAGGCACGGCGAGGTAAGGCTGTGGGGGAGGGGGAACAGCAGGGGAGGGGCTGGGGGCAAGCCTCCTGGGCCAGGAGCTCCAGGGCCGGGCAAGAAGGTCCCGCGGGCAGGATGTGGCCTGCAGGCCGTAGTTTGCCCACCTCTGGCCTAGAAAGTAGACCCCATCTAGCCCATGGCCAGCCTGAGATCTCCGGCCCAATTCTGTAGGCCCAAGGGGTCCAGGGAAGCAGCCATGCCTTGAGATCCTTATCTGAACACGCTGTTCCTCTGGATGGGTCTGCGTGCCCCCATTACGGCTGCAGCCACAAAGGGTTAGTATGGAAATGGCATGTGTTCTGGGCCAGTGTAATTCCATGTCTCCTAGAGCTCCTGGCCATACTGGGAGGGCTCCTGGTGCAGGGGATGCTCTCCGCCAGTGGCAGGACATACCCTCTACCTCCTCTGGGTCTGGAAAGTCACTGACTTCTGAGCTATCAAGCTTTATGCTGCGCTGCGTTCCCGTGGACCAATCAACCCTTCTGCTTTACAACATCTGTCTGCGAAGTTGGGGTGCAGGGCCCTCAGGCTTCCCCCACCAAGGGGCAGGATGCCGTGGGAACAGGGATGCTGAATGCTCCGAGGCCAGACCAGGAAGGCCGAAGCCGAGCAGGCTCCTTGCCCTGGACAGCGTGCCCTGAGGGTAGGGTTGCCAATTTTCTAATTGCACAAAACCAAACACCCTATCCCCGCCCCTATCCCCGAGGCCCTGCCCTTCCCCAAGCCCCCGTCCCCGCTCACTATATTCCCCCTGCCTCGGTGGCTCACTGTCCCCCACCCTCACTCACTTTTACTGGGCTGGGGCAGGGGTGCAGGAGGATGTGAGGGCTCTCACTGGGGGTGCGGGCTCCAGGGTGGGGCAGAGGGGTTCAGGGTGTGGGAGGGGGCTCCGGGCTGGGGCAGGGAGTTGGGGTGCAGGTGGGGTGAGGGTGCAGGTGTGGGCTTTGGGGTGGGGCTGGGGATGAGGGGTTTGGGGTGCAGGAGGGAGCTCCAGGCTGGGGGTTGGGGCTGAGGGATTTGGAATGTGGGAGGGGGCTGCGGGTTGAGGCAGGAGGTAGGGATGTGGGAGGGAGTATGGGCTCTGGACTGTGGGTGCAGGCTCTGGGTTGGGGCTGGGGATGAGGGGTTCAGGGTGTGGGAGGGGGCTCTGGGCTGGGGCAGAGGGGTGGAGCAGAAGGGTGAGGGCTCTGGGCTGGGGGTGTGGGCTCAGGGCTGAGGCAGGGTTTTGGGGTTGGGGCACAGGCCTACCTCGGATGGCTCCTGGTCAGTGGCGCAGTGGGGTAAGGCAGGCTCCCCAGAAGTGGCTAGCAGGTCTGGTGCCGAGGCGGGACGGGGGGGCCAGGAGCCTCCGTGCAACGCTCTCGTCCACAGGCACCACCTCCCCAGCTCCCACTGGCCGGTGCAGAGCCCGTGCTCAGAGCGGGGGCAGTGTGCGGAGCCCCATGCCTCCCCCTTCCCCCCCCGCCGCCTAGAGCCAGACCTGCTGGCCACTTCCATGGCGCAGCATGGTGCCAGGACCGGCAGGGACTAGCCTGCCTTAACGCTGCTGTACGCCGACTGCACTTTTAACGGCCTAGCTGGCGGTGCTGACCGGAGCCGCCAGGGTCCCTTCTCGACTGGGCGTTCCAGTAGAAAACCAGACGCCTGGTCACCGTACCTGAGGGGGAGCCATGCTACCTAGAGCCCTGGCTTGCTTCCTGCTGAGCAGTTACAGAGCATCGGACCTGTGGCTCTCTCACACCCAGCTACAGGCCCCTGTGTGGGCTGCTAACTCCCAGCTCCTTCCCCCTCCCCAAGAGTGGGCTGGGACCTTGGTGTTTCTATTATGCTTATTACCCAGCCTGGCTCCTTCGGGGCCCAATCCTGGGCGGTGCTGAGTGCCCTCACTCCCCATTGACTTCACTGGGAGCCGAGGGAGCTCTGCCCCTCACAGGATCAGGCCTGTGAACAGTCATCCGGACTTACTTCCCTGGGAGCACACATATGGAAGCATCACCCTGGAAAGAGGCCAGGCCAGGCCTGTCCCACCCCGTCCCCTAAAGCTGCTGTAGGACCCCATTACACAGGGACAGGGCCTTGCACCCAGCTGTCCAGCCTAGTTCCTGAAGCTCAAATGTCTGCCAGTTTCCTCAGTAACTCTAGACAGAGCCCTGATCTGCGCGACCATCCGGCCACAGCCAGTTCCCCGAGCACAAAGTAAATGTGGGTTTCAGAGTAGCAGCAGTGTTAATCTGTATCCGCAAAAAGAACAGGAGGACTTGTGGCACCTTAGAGACTAACCAATTTATTAGAGCATAAGCTTTCGTGAGCTACAGTTCACTTCATCGGATGCATAGAATGGAACATATAGTAAGAAGATATATATATATATACATACAGAGAAGGTGGAAGTTGCCATACAAACTGTAAGAGGCTAATTAGTTAAGATGAGCTATTATCAGCAGGAGAAAAAAACTTTTGTAGTGATAATCAAGATGGCCCATTTAGACAGTTGACAAGAAGGTGTGAGATACTTAACATGGGGAAATACATTCAATATGTGTAATGACCCAGCCACTCCAAATCCAAGTTAATGGTATCTAGTTTGCATATTAATTCAAGCTCAGCAGTTTCTCGTTGGAGTCTGTTTTTGAAGCTTTTCTGTTGCAAAATTGCCACCCTTAAATCTTTTACTGAGTGGCCAGAGAGGTTGAAGTGTTCTACCGGTTTTTGAATGTTATGATTCCTGATGTCAGATTTGTGTCCATTTATTCTTTTGCGTAGAGACTGTCCGGTTTGGCCAATGTACATGGCAGAGGGGCATTGCTGGCACACAATGGCATATATCACATTGGTAGATGTGCAGGTGAACAAGCCCCTGATGACATTGCTAATGTGATTAGGTCCTATGATGGTGTCACTTGAATAAATATGTGGACAGAGTTGGCAATGGGCTTTGTTGCAAGGATAGGTTCCTGGGTTAGTGTTTTTGTTGTGTGGCTCTCTCTTTTAGAGGCATTTCCAGCTGTTGAAACCACTGGAGGGCAGCACTGGTGTGTCTCTGCTCTGCCTGCAATTACCCACTTCTCAGCTTCAGAGTCCCTCTGGGTGTCTGATTTGTGGGTAGTTCTCTGAGGCGCCCATCCCCATGGGCTCTAGGGTTTAACAGAGAGCTGAACAAGCTGTGAGGGGGTGGGGAAGTTTCTTGTCCTTTTATTGCCTTGTTCAATTCTGTTTGAAAAATTGCAATAAGATAAAGTCAATAGAGCAAACAGTGGCAGAGAGGATGGCTGGGCTTGTAGTTAAAGTATTGAGAGTAAAATAAGGTTCCATTCCAGGTGCTGCTGTAGTCTCCCCCATCACCTTTGGCAAGTCTTGTCTCCCCATGCCTCAGTTTCCCATCTATAAACTAGGACTAACAATAAGTCTTGTCTGTTTAGACTGTCAGCTCTTCAGAGCAGCAAGGGGTAGTTAGTTAATCAATTGTTAATTAGTTAATATTTGAGGGTTGGGCCTCAGTTTCTTCTGCATTTTTAACGTCTAATCTAATCACGTTTGCCATGATTAGATGTTACTGTCAATACAAATAAAGGCCGGAGCCAGGTACTAAAACCAGACGGTTGCACTGCCCTCAGACCCAGCCCGTCACAGCAGCTCTGAGCTTTGGCAACAGACAGAGAGGAGCGTATTATTGGATGGCTCCTCACCTTGCTCTGCACAAACACAGCTCCTAGCCCCTGGCTGGGACTCCTACGTGTAACCACGTGGCTCATCAATTAATGGAATTGTTTCCTGTCTCATCCCTCCCGGCATCTGGCTTGACGCCCGTTCACACTCCAGTGCGGGCTGCAATGGTTGCAGCGCGAAGGGCCAGAGCTGTGCCTGCTTCTCCCAGAGCCAAGGAGCAAGTGGGCTTGGAGTCGGAATTACTTTTGTTTGAAACAAAGAGAGCAAAGTTAATCAGGTGCGCTGGGGAGGTCCCCGAGATGCAAGGATGTTCCCAGACTCCACCTATGTGGGGCAGAGAACCCCAGCTGCCCCGCTACCAGTCCAACCCGCTCCATCCCCGTCTACAGCCTTCTGAGAAGCAGGAATTGGCCCTGGAACACTGGCAACACTCAGGCAGCACCAATCACTAGATCAGCCCTCGGGCAGGCCAGGACGGAACCGCGGGCATTCAGAAGAGGCACCCATTGAGCCCTTGGGGAGTGGCTCATGCTCATCCAGACAGCTGCCCTGGGCAGTGCAGTACACTGAATCCCAGACCTTAGCTGGCAAGAGAACCCTGACTCAGCTGCCTGCCCAGCTCAGCCCCTCTGCTCCTCTGGCTGGCACCTCAGTGTGGGGTGAGCCCCGGTCTCTGCTGGGTCTGTCCTTGGTGTAGGTATGCTGCTGAAAGCTCCCTCCTACTGCCAGGCTGACTGGAGCATACAGGGAGCAGCATCCTTCAGGCTCAGTGTGGTTGTAATTATTTATTTGTACTGCAGCAGCCCAGAGAAACCGCAGTAGCAACCCCCCATGGTGCTAGGCGCTGGATGACCAGAACAAAGAGAAAATTCCAGCCTCCACACACACCAGGTAGACGCCTTCTTTGACTGCACACACTGCAGCTGAGTGGAGTTTTTCTATCACATCAATGGTTTGGGTCCCAACTGGAAATATTTGTTTCTCTCCAACTTTGTGGGATTTGGGGGAGTTTTCTGCCTTGGGAAGAAAGTGTCAGAAAACCGAAATGAGGTAAAAATTGGCCTCATCTGGCTGTGTCTGGGCCTGTTGTGTCCCTGCAATCTCCCCTCCCATGCCAGCTCCTTGTCAAGGGAACTCAGCTCTGCCAGCTTGGGCAGGACTAAGCTCCTTGTCAGGAGTGGCATCCACATCCTCCAATGGGAGGAGGGCTAGAAGCAGGGAGTTGGGTGGGCTTTCCTACCACCAACTAGGGGTATGGGGTGGGACAGAGGCCTCTCCACTCCTCTCCCTGCTTTCCCTCACCCAGTCAGTCAGAGCTCAGGAGTAGGGTTGGCCCCTTTGAAGACAGGCTGGGGATTGGGGGTTCCGCACAAGAAGGAAGAAAAGTAGTTTTCAGGAGAGAGCTGTGACATTCTGTGCCTCATGGGAACACCCTACACCCCCATGTTCATCCTTATAATATGATTGTGTGGTATCTAATGCAAAGTTTGTAATGCCGTATGTCTTTGGAAAGCTCATGATGTACTGAGCATTGTTGTTATAGTAATGTTATAGTTTGTCATTTCATGTATATAGTTATGAGGCTGAAAATGTGTCCTCATGGCTTAAAGCAAGCCCAGGAAAAATCTTCTCCAAGAGCAAAGGGTCAGTTCACACCTCATCAGGGCATTTATGTGACAAACCCAGCCCAGCCTCACAAGAACAAAGGACACTGGCCTAGGCAGCAAGAAAGGATCTGGACTCTCGAGTGAGTCACCCCTTTCCTTTGGTCAGTTTGGGACTGTGATGAGGTAATGCTCACCTGACTCTGAAGGAGCGGGGGGCAAAGCCAAAAGGGAAGAAAGAACATGATAAAAGGGAGAGACGTTTGCCATGCTCTTCCTTTCTCTTCCACCTCCATCTACAGACATCACCACCAAACGACTGAAGTGCTGATCAAAGGGGAGAGCCTGGCTGAAGGGCAACCAGCCAATCTGTGGTGCGAAGCATCTAAGTTTGTAAGGGCACTGAAAGTGTTAAGATCAGCTTGGAATGTGTTTTGCTTTTATTTCATTTGACCAAATCTGATCTGTTATGCTTTGACTTATAATCGCTTAAAATCTATCTTTCATAGTTAATAAATTTGTTTGTTTGATCTACCTGAAGCAGTATGTTTGGTTTGAACGATGTCAGAGACTTCCCTTGGGACAACAAGCCTCGTATGTATCAATTTCTTTGTTAAAAGGATGATCTCATATAAGCTTGCAGCGTCCAGCGGGCATAACTGGACACTGTAAGAGGGAGGTTCCCTAGGGTGGTGTCTGGGACCGGAGATATTGGCTAGTGTCATTTGGTTGCACAATCCAAGGAGCAGCTTACATGCCAGAGGCTCTGTGTGAACAGCCCAGGAGTGGAGGTTCTCACAGCAGAGCAGGGTCAGGCTGGCTCCCAGAGTCGAGGATTGGAGTGATCTAGCAGATCACTGGTCCAGATTACACCAGGGGAACATCACAAGAGCGCAGTGTGTCTCCTCCTGGAGAGTCTACACTGAACCCAACACTAAGTGGCAGCTCCCGCCAAAGGAGCCAGGCTCAGCAGAGAGAAACCAGAATCCGAACTGTTGTATAGCTACAGACATTGAATGTGCAATACCTGTGCCCCCCCGCCCGCCCAGTGACTTTAATGAGGCCTTGAGCATAGGGCTGCAGGGCTGGGTCTGTGCCACATACCGTTGGTTAGACTCCACCAACTGACCCTTTCGCCAGCTGGCCATTAGATTTCCAAGTAAGAGAAGTTTGCTCCTGGTGTAGGACCCTCCTTTCTAGGTTAGTTTAAGGCAGTGCATTTCAACCTTTTTGTGCAGGCAACCCCCTTTGGGCTTAAAAAAACCATGAACCCCCCCCTCAGAAATTTTTTTGACCCCATACCTTATACTTGGGGTTTCAGCTCCCTGTGGCTTGCGGTACAGGGCTCTGGTCTTCAGTCCCAGTCGGGGATCTGGGTTTCAGCCCAGCGTGGGGCTGAAACATGTAAATTAGCTTCACAGGGGTAGGGCCCCAGGCAATCACCCTGCATCCTACACCCTACTGTTATCCCTGCTTGTGACCCCCCCAACCCCATTCCACGACCCCCCAGAGGTTGTGACCCGCAGGTTGAGAAGCACTGGTTTAAGGCATCTGTGTTTGACAAAGTTGGTAACTAAACTAATTCCTCCATTTACACTTGTCTTGAACCCCTGTCCATTGCCATTAAGCCCAGGTGGCGACAGGATGGAATTGGTGGGGCAATTGGTATAATCCCCAATGTGGCCAGATATCTGGCAGGAATCCAGATTTTGTGCTCAAATCTAAATCATGACCAGGCAGAACGCAAAGCGTCGAGTCCTAGAGAGACCGAAACCCCCCAGCATCACTCGTCCCTCCCAGCTCAGTTATCAGACAGGCCTCTGTGACTAGTTCCCCAGGAATGAATTCTTAGGGCACAGTCTTGTCTCTGGGTGTGTGTGCAGGGGGCCCAGAAGTCAGTCGCAAGCATCCCAGTTCCCCTTAGGACTCTACTTAAGGAAAAGCCGAAGAGATCTTCTGAACACCTGCAGCGTTAAGTTACATCTTCCTACGTCGATCATAGAATCATAGAATATCAGGGTTGGAAGGGACCTCAGGAGGTCATCTAGTCCAACCCCCTGCTCAAAAGCAGGACCCATACCCAATTAAATCATCCCAGCCAGGGCTTTGTCAAGCCTGACCTTAAAAACTTCTAAGGAAGGAGATTCCACCACCTCCCTAGGCAACGCATTCCAGTGTTTCACCACCCTCCTAGTGAAAAAGTTTTTCCTAATATCCAACCTAAACCTCCCCCACTGCAACTTGAGACCATTACTCCGAGTCCTGTCAAGCCTGTTATGCTATCAAAAGCATAACAGGCCAAATTTATCCTTGGTGTAAGCAGATGCAACTCTTTTGACTTCCCTGGGGATGAACCCAACTAGTGTAACAATAACATGAACACTGAGTTATGTGTATGATAACAGCACCCCATGTGGGGGCCAAACCTCATTGTGCTAGGCGCTGTACAAATGCACAGGGAGGGACAATCCCTGCTCCAAAGAGCTTACCACTTAACTAGACAGGGAAGACCAAGGATGGGCGGTAACTGAGGCACTGAGAGGGGAAGCAACTTTCCCAAGGTCCCACAGCACATGAATAGCATAGCTAGGAGTAGAACCCAGATATCCTGTATGCCGTGCCCACTAGCCCACGCTGCCTCTTGCCTCTGCTGTAGAGAGGAACGTGTGTGGGTGACTCAGAAAAGCACCTAGTGCCTCTAGCTACTTGTGAAGGGCTCCGCATTGTGTGTGATGCCCTCCGCACTGAAAGCCACTCTGCAATCACAGTGGCATCAACAACACAAAGAACATTAAAAAGCTGTAGGAGAGGGGGAAATCGGTGGAAACACTGCCAGGAAAATTCATGCAAATTCCGCCCCCAGTTTGGTTTGCAGGCGTGTGTAGACTTGCAGGGACATTAAAGAATCAGAAAGTCACTGGGTGAAGCAGCTGGGAGCTCTAAAAGTGGGAAAATCTGAACTGGGGAGTTTAGAAAATGGTGCCGAAGAGCACGTCAGGTGACAGGGAGGAAAGCTCAGTGGTTAGGGCACTTGTCATGGGTGCGGGTCACTTCCTACTGTTCCACAGAATCCCCATGTGGCCTTGGGCAAATCAGGAGGTCCCCCAGCTCCTGTCTATCTAATGGGGGCTGGAAGCGCCACCCCAGCTGTGAGGGGACTGGGAAGATCAATACATTAAATGCTGTGAGGTGATAAGGTAAAGGAAGATGATCTCTGTTCAGCTATTTCCATTGCTCCGATCATGGAGGTTCTGAGCATCCCCAGACATCTTTTAATTTACCTGCATGGCCCTGCTGTGTATCACTCCCATTTTATAGCTGGGGAAACCAAGGCACAGTGATTTAAGCTCTCATTCAGCATGGAATTTAAGCACATGCCTTGCTTTAAGCACACAAGTTGTCCCATTGATTTTGATGTCACAAGGCATGTTCTCGGACTGTTGAATAGAAAACTTGTGGCCACTTTCTGCTCATGGATTGTACAGAGCTGCTAAGAGCAGGGCTTAAATTCAGCCAGAGCTGTCCAGAGCTGAGCTGCAGTCAATATTTTCAAACCTTGACTCCAGCCTGATGCTGTTGTGATTCTCAACCAGGGGTCCGCAGCCTTCTAGGGGAGGGTGGGCACAAGCCAGTGGCACTGGAATAGCGGGGGCCAAGGGGCCATGGCCTGTCCACTTTTCTCCATGAGCCCGGCCCCCTGCACCCCTTTTCCCGCGAAGGCCACTCCCCCTGGCTAGGCCAGAAACTAGAGCCCAGCCAGGGTAAGAGTGGCGCAGGGAGGAGACAGTTGTGGGGAGCTGTGGACCCTCCACCTGCCCTGTGTGGGGTTGTGGGGAGTGGGGACATGGGTCAGGGGCTGCTCTTCATTAATGATCTGGAGGATGACGTGGATTGCACACTCAGCAAGTTTGCAGATGACACTAAACTGGGAGGAGAGGTAGATACGCTGGAGGATAGGGATAGGATACAGAGGGCCCTAGACAAATTAGAGAATTGGGCCAAAAGAAATCTGATGAGGTTCAACAAGTGCAGAGTCCTGCTCTTAGGACAGAAGAATTTCATAGACCGCTACAGACTAGGGACCGAATGGCTCGGCAGCAGTTCTGCAGAAAAGGACCTAGGGGTTACAGTGGACGAGAAGCGGGGTATGAGTCAACAGTGTGCCCTTGTTGCCAAGAAGGCCAATGGCATTTTGGGATGTATAAGTAGGGGCATTGCCAGAAGATCGAGGGACGTGATCGTTCCCCTCTATTCGACATTGGTGAGTCCTCATCTGGAGTACTGTGTCCAGTTTTGGGTCCCACACTACAAGAAGGATGTGGAAAAATTGGAAAACGTCCAGCGGAGGGCAATAAAAATGATTAGGGGACTGGAACACATGAGTTATGAGGAGAGGCTGAGGGAACTGGGATTGTTTAGTCTGCGGAAGAGAAGAATGAGGGGGGATTTGATAGCTGCTTTCAACTACCTGAAAGGGGGTTCCAAAGAGGATGGATCTAGACTGTTCTCAGTGGTAGCAGATGGCATGGTGGGCTCTGGGAAATATTCTATGAGAATCTGGCTAAGAGTCACACCCCGTCCCCACCTGTCATGCTGCTGACACAGGTAACACTCCCTGTCTTGGGGTCTAGCTCACTGCAAATGCAGCCCTTTGCCCTCAGAGGTGGGAGCCCTTTCCAACCAGCCTTCTAATGGAATTGCTGTGAAAGGTTGTAACTGAGCTGAATGTTTTAGCTTCTGCCACCAGGGGGTACTAGCTGCCCTCCTATGACAGGCCTTGGGAATTCAGGGCTCTTACTGTGATGAAAAGACCCTGCCTTGGGGTGGTGCCTTTTCTTTGCTAAAGTATCTTCTTTTTCTCAAAAAGAAAAGGAGGACTTGTGGCACCTTAGAGACTAACTAATTTATTTGAGCATAAGCTTTCGTGAGCTACAGCATCCGATGAAGTGAGCTGTAGCTCACGAAAGCTTATGCTCAAATAAATTGGTTAGTCTCTAAGGTGCCACAAGTACGCCTTTTCTTTTTGCGGATACAGACTAACACGGCTGCTACTCTGAAACCTTCCCTTTCTCACTTTGTCTCCTTCCCGTGTGCACCAGAGGAGAAGCAAGTGGGAGACGGCTTCCTGCTTTGGCAAGGGGCTTTGCATGCTGCCCCACGGCCACCCTTAGATCCATGGTACAGAAATACAGCCCTGGTTGCAGATGAGGGCACCAAGTGCTAACTGGAGCATGTACATGCTGTAGCGGGTCACAGGGGTTTGTGCATTGGCAGCGGCACCCAGAGGCAGAAGGTTGAGCGAAAGTATCGAGCCAAAGTATCCAGTGCCATGGATTCCTGCAGCCTCTGCAAGCTGCATGTGCCTAATCCCAGTGGTTAGAACAGGGGTCTGGGAGCCAGGACTTGACAATTCTAGCCCTGCCTCTGGATGGAAGTACAGTCTAGTGGTTAGAGCAGGGAGACAGGACTCCTGGGTTCTATTCCAGGTTCTGGAAGGGAGTGTAGTGTGGTAGTTAGAGCAGAGGACTGGGAGCCTGGAGTCTCTTCTTAGCTACCATGTCATTTTGGGCAAGTCAACATGTGGTTTTGCTTTGACAAATGGCTATACACAAGTGACCTCTTCTTTCTCCTGGCCCTGTGCCACAAGAGTGTGAGTCTGATCGACCTTCAGGGGCAAAGAGAAGCTTTGGCTGCTTTTTACTCTCCTTAGCCCCCCAGGGCCAACCCAGCTGTGAGAGAGGGAGCTAGACGGGTTAGTGCACTCCGGTCTGCGAACCTGTGCAGGCCCCAGAAGGCAAAGGGCTCTCCCAAGTGTTGCTGAGGGTAGAAATGGGAGGCAGCGGACTTGCACTGGGGCCTGGGGGTGCAGTTTGTCCTGTCAGAATGGTCATTACTGGGGACGCTGCAGGAGGTGGACAGGGCCCAGCTTGGTTCTCAGTGCCCAGGGAGAGTTGGCAGGGCTGCCTTGTGACATGGGCAGGTGTGATACGAAATTCACTGAGAGAGAACATGGGACCCCAAAGTGCCAACTGAACAGAGTCTCTGTGAGGCTCTCAGGGGCGGGGGTTATGGACTCGGAGAGCTCAGAGCCAGGCAGGAAGCAGGAAGCGCTCACCTCCTCATGCACCTCTGCCAGGGACTGTGCCGCTCCAGCGGGCACTGCTGAGCTCCTTAGGCAGAGTCCAGAGGAGGCCGTGTGGAAATGCCAACCACAGGGAGAGGCATCTGCTCTTTGTAGTCAGGCAGATTCTTAACAGCTGGCGAATTCCCCATCCCACTGTGCATTCCCCAGATTCCTTCGTACATGCCGGCAGCACAACGTGGGTGCCAGGCCCTGCCTGCAGGCAGGAGACTCGTCCAGCGTGAATCGGTGCCACCCAGGACCCAGTGGGCCATGGGTATCGCATGGCCCCTTGCTCAGTGCTGGTGAGAGCAGGTGGAGCCATGGGGAGCTTCACCCACTCCTGCCGGGACTCATCATCCAGCACATTGTTTCTCACTGCCCCCGCCATGGACCGCCCCCTGCTTGGAACATGTGGTGTTTGGAACATAGGTCTCATTTGAGGGGGCGGGGGAGGGGAAGTTATTCCCAACTTACCACTGGGGGAAACTACCAGGTTTCCACTTCGCCAGCTCCCAGCCTGCTCGGGATGTGGGCGCAGCTGAGCCCCAGCCCCAGGCTCTCCGCACAGCAGCCTCCCCACGCCCGGGTGTTGATCAGCTGTGCAGTGGAGTGAGCGAGTGCTGGGTTCAGCCTCTCGAGCGTCACACTCAGCCAGCAGGGGGAGCGCCCCTCCGCAGAGATATCAACCACCTGCTAATCAACAGTTGTAAAGGCCAGTCTGGGCGCTCCCCAAACCTGTCTTCCAGGCTACAAAGCTTGGTCAGTGTCACTGCACAGCACCTTGCTGACTGGGATGTATCCATCCCCAGCCCCAGCCCCAGCCCCAGCCAGTGGCTCTCCCGCTGCTGTCAGAAATCTCCTTTCAGACCGATCACGTCACCGCCGAACTGTCTCTTGGCTACTCTCAATGGATTCAGCTCCCCTGAGCCTCCAGCTTCCGAACCGTTCGCCAAGCTCTTCGCCAAACCTTCTCCAAGGCCACAGTCCTCCTCGTGAGCCCTGGCGCAGGGGCAGGCCAGGGGCAGGGGAGGGCACGTGGCACAATGGCCATTCTGGGCAGCTCGGGCTTGTTGAGCTACTCAAAGGCAGACCCGGCCGTAACTTAGAATGGCTGCCCAAGTTATATCAGGAGCCTTTACAGCCCCCAAGCAGCCCAGTATTCCTGGGGCTCAAAGCTGGCTTAAAGCCCCCTTCTCCTGGGGTGCACCTGTGCGGGATGCACCTCCTAGAGGCCAGGCACAGAACTGCACTCAGCTAAGCTGGGGTCATTCTAAAGTAGTGGTCACCAACCTAGAGGATCTCCCAGTCGATCGTGATCTCTGGTTGTGCAGTGTGGCTGCCTCTGAGGCAGGCTCCCTGCCTACCCCGGCCCCATGCTACTCCCAGAAGCGGCCAGCACAGGCCTGCGGCCCCGGGGGTGGGGGGTCTCCCTCTGTGCGCTGCTCCTGCCTGCAAGCACTGCCCCCGCAGCCCCCATTGGCAGGGACAGCTGCATGGGTGGTGCTTGCAGAGAGGGGCAGCACGCGGAGCCACATGCCCCCCACCCCTTCCCCAGGGGCCGCAGGGGCACATTAGCCCCTTCCGGGAGCGGTGTGGGGCCAGGATAGGCAGGGAGCCTGCCTTAGCCTCGCTGCATCTGCCACCAACCGGGAGCCGCCAGAGGTAAGTGCTGCCCGGTGGGAGGCTGCACCCCAACCCCCATCCCTGAGCCCCCTCCTGGAGCCAGCACCCTGTACCCCCTCCTGCAGCCTGAACCCTCTCCTGCACCCCAAGCCCCAGCCCTGACCCCCCTCCCAGAGCCAGCACCCTGTACCCCCTCCTGCACCCCAACCCTCTGCCACAACCCTGACCCCCCTCCCAGAGCCAGTACCCTGTACCCCCTCCTGCACCCTAACACTCTGCCCCAGACCGTAGCCCCCTCCTGCACTCATACTCCCTCCTAGAGCTTGCACCCCTCACCCCCTCCTGCACCCCAATCCCCTGGCCAGGCTCAACCCAGAGCCCCCTCCCACACTGCGAATCCCTCAGCCCCAGCCCAGAGCCCACACCCCCTCCTGAACCCCAACCCGCTACCCCCAGTGAGTGAGGATGGAGGAGAGCGAGTGACGGAGAGTGGGGGTGGTTGAGTGAGCGGGGTGGGGCTTTGGGGAAGGGGCGGGGCCTCAGGGAAGGGGTGGGATAGATCCTGGGTTACCCTTAGATTCAAAAAGTGATCCTGGGGATAAAAAGGTTGGAGACCCCTGTTCTAAAGGGTATGTTCTGGTGCTACCACAAGTGATTGGGGTTGACAGCCTCACTTACGCAGTAGGGAAGAGAAACTCCCCCAGTGCAGGCATCCCGGGGTTAAAATCCATGCCCTGGGCTATGCAGCAGGTGACGGTCAGACTAGACTCCTGGTGAGACTTTCTGCCCTTAACTTCCGTAGGCGAAGGGACACAGAGCCAGGTTTTCTTCTAAGGCCATTTGGTCTCTGCTCACTCAAATGATTGCGAGTTATCTCAGCCCTCTGCAAGGTACCAAATGACGCAAACTTTGTGCTGCTTGCATGGGTGCGGATGGAGGCCTGGAGCCTGCAGAGCACTGGGGCTTCAGCAACAACCCCAAGGAGAGGATACTGTCAATATTTTGACAGGCCTGGCCTTCGGTCTTTAAAGGGACAGTGCACGTGGGTTATTTGTAACTTGACTCAACCACACACAGCTCAAAAGCTTCATTCAGGAGCATGAGCTTCTGGGAATGAGCCCTGAACGCATCGCAGTGGTGGAGTGTGGGGATTCATACTCCCAGGAGGAAGGTAGCGTCTCTGCTGCCCTGTCCCAAGGAGGCGCTCAGGTTCTGTTTGGCAAATACAGAGAGACATACGGTGCTCAAACAAGGAAAGGCAGGAGGCCCAGATTAGTGTCTAGGCCTCTACAGATAACTGTAGTGTCTAGAGACCCCGGCCAAGATCACGCCCATTGTGTCTGGCACTGTACAAACCTCAGCTGA
Source organism: Caretta caretta (assembly GCF_965140235.1). NCBI lineage: Eukaryota > Metazoa > Chordata > Testudines > Cheloniidae > Caretta > Caretta caretta. The sequence goes on from NC_134223.1 coordinate 2,606,917, forward strand.
GATCAGGCCCCACTGTGACAGGCTCTGCACAGACCCCAAGAAAGATCAGGGCAGGTGCCCCACTGTGCCACGTGCTGCACGGACCCTGACCAAGATCAGGCCCCGTTATGCCAGGCACTGTACAGATCCCGACCAATGTCAGGCTCGCATTGTGCTGGGCCCTGTACAGACCCCAGTCGTGTGCCGGCCTCTCTGTGTACATGTTGTAACAGCTTAGAGCACAAGGGTAACATTTGCAAAAGTCCCACATGACTCAGGAGCCGCGGAGCTTGTCTCTTGTGGTGAGTGGAGCTGCAATTACAGCACTGATCGTAATTCTCACCCTGAGTGTTAAGTTGGTGGGGGACCCTCCTAGTTCGGCATGAAAGTGTCTCTAGATAGAGGTCATTAAGCCAGTAAGGAATCAGCGTACGTGAGATCAAAACAAGGCCCTCTCCTACCAAAGCCAGAGTCCAAACCCAATAACCAAGGGTGGGGATTACGACTGAAATAGTTATTTTGGTTCCACTTCCAGGGAGGGGAAGGAGGGGGTGGTGTTTAGGGTGCTAGCCTGGGCCTTGGAAGATGTGTGTTCAAGGCCCCGTTCTGCCACAGGCTCCCCTGGGTGCCCTGGGCGAGTCCTTGTCTTCCTGGAAGAATTGTAGGAGAATGGTCTCAACTCCCCCGCACCCCCTGTGGTTGCATTATACGTGTGTAAAGGTGCTTGTGGTGGTGGTGCTTATTCTCATCCGGGAAGGGGAAGGAGCTGTGGGACAGTCATCGAGGCAGCAGGTGCTGTCGTGGGAAATATGTAGAAACAGTATTCAGTGAAAGCCCCAACTTCTCCTTCCCCTGCCCGGCAGGCGGGGTGGGGCTGAGCTAAGGTTGCAGGAGCTGAGCAGAGATGGCTTGTAATACAGAGGGCTGTAATGTGCAGATGGGGCTCGGATTCACTGGAATGTCCTGGCTGCTGGCGACTGCTCTGGCTTCGCCGGGTTTGCATCGCTGGAGCGAGAGCTGAATCTGGCCCAGCGGATCCTCCCTAAGCCTGACAGGTGGAGGCAGCGTGTGCAAGGCCCTCAAATGGGGCCCACCCCACGGGAAACTCACAGCTCTGCAGCATTGCTCCTGTGGGGTCAGCCCCTTGCTGTGTTATGTCTGCACAGAGCCCGCGCTGCTCGTGTCAATAGTGGTCAATACTAAAAGCAAGAGGGGGACACCAGAGAGAGGCTGGGGCTTGGGGGCAAGATCGGGGAACAGTGGGAGGCTGATTCCCCAATTGCTTTGACCCCCACACTTGGCTGACACACATGGGCTGGACTCTTCAGAGGGGCTCAAAACCCACAACTGGCTTCCCGAAGGAGTTCAGCTCCTACTTAGGCACCTTAGTAAGTGGGCAGATTTTCCGAAGGGCCCAGCCTGGGGGGTGCAGGTGCTGCGGGGAACAGAGTGCATGTCAGTTTGGTCACAGCATTACAGCTCTCTGCTTTGGTTCTGCTGCTGTTATAGGCAGGCCCATGTGGCTTCTTGCTTTGCGGGTCTTCCGTCACCATGTGATGCTCTGAGGCTGTGGGAGTTGCCAGTCACGCTACCTTAGAGCAAGAAGCACAGCCCAGAGCGACTGGCACAAGCTGCTAAGAAACCTCAGGGCATGTTCTGCAAAGCAGAAAAGCTGCACAGGAAAGGGCTGCAGGATGCAAGGGAAACAACTTCTCTCCGGTTTGTCTGCAAAACATCAGCTTTGGGCCACTCTGAGAACCCAGCAAAGTTAGTGTGGGGCCAGCGACCATGGGAGGGCAGGGCTCAATGACAGGCCAGCGCAGCAGGGGACAGGGCCTGTGCAGGGCAGGGCACAGTGAAGAATGGGAAAGGGCCAGGGCAGGGCAGTGCCAACACAGGGGTAGAGGGCTGGGAGAGCTTGCCTTCTCTAGAACATCCCCCCATCCAGGGCATTCGCTGGCATGAGAACCTAGATGATGGATGGATGTGTATGAGGCTGGATGGACAGACAGATGCTGGCAGCCTCACCAAAAGGGCTCTGCACCCTACCTCCACCCCGTTTAGTCTTGCTACAGTTGGGATTTTGCTGGCTGGTTTTCCACACAAAGCTTGCAGCAGAACTGCCCAATACAGCAGTGACAACCCCAAAGGTTCAAAAATCATGAGTCAGGCTCACCAAAAATCCTGTGAGTGACTTTAAAATCCTGAGACTGTGTAAAAAGACTGGGGGGGGGGGTCTTTTTATTCGCCTTCTGCTGTTTGAGCCTTTAGGGTGCTCTGGGGTCTCATTTTGAAGCTTTCCCAATAGCCACAAGGACTAGACACTTAGGCCTGGTCTACAGTATGCGGTTATTTCGGAATTAGCCGAGTTACCTCGAAATAAAACTGGTTCCGTCCACACGACCAAACCAGTTTTTTCGATTTAAAGGGCTCTTTACTCCGATTTCTGTACTCCACCTCGGCAAGTGGAGTAGCGCTAAAATCGATATCGCAGTTCCGGGTTACAGGTACTGTGGATGCAATTCGACAATATTGGCCTCTGGGAGCTATCCCAGAATGCTCCCTTGTGGCCACTCTGGACAACACTCTGAACTCCAGGTAGGCAGTAAAAGCCCAGGAAACTTTTGAACTTCCTGTTTGGTCACCATCAGCACAGGTGACCATCAGCACAGTCCACCATCACAGGCGACCATGCAGAATCCACCATCTCAAGAGACCAAGCAGTCCCGGATTCGCAGACGAGCTCCAGCATGGTCTGAACGGGAGGTACTGGATCTCATTGCATTTTGGGGAGATGACTCTGTTATGGCAGAACTACGTTCCAAAAAAAGGAACACAAATACACACGATAAAGTCTCCAGGGCCATGATGGAAAGAGGCTACTACAGGGACACAGAACAGTTTCATACAAAAATCAAGGAGCTCAGGCAAGTGTACCAAAAAGCCAGGGAGGCGAACGGGTGCTCTGGGTCACAGCCGCATACATGCCGCTTCTACCATGAGCTGCATGCAATTATGGGGGGTGACAACACCACTACCCGACGACTGTCCATGGACATCTGCAAGGAGGGAATAGCACGGAGCGAGGAGGATGAGTTTTTGGAGGACGAAGAGGAGGAGGAGGAGGAGGACAGTGTACAGGCGGCAAGTGGGGAATCTGTTTTCCCCCCTAGCCAGGAACTATTTTTAACGCTGGAGCCAATAGCCTCCCGCTACTCCCAAAGCATGCTCCTGGACAATGACCCTGGAGAAGGCACTTCTGGTGAATGAGAGTTTGATCAGAGCCACGCGGTGGGGGGTGGAGGGAAACCCAGCTCTGCTGGGCTGTTCACGTTTAGTTTAAAGGGCTCATCCCTGCTCAGAGCCTCATCGGAGCCCCGCGGTGTGTGTGTGTGGGGGGGGGAGGGTGTTGTGTGAAGCAATCATCCCAGAGAGCCCGCAGGCTGCCTGCAAGCTGAATTATGTTGCCCAGCCACGTGTGATGGCTTACTCACACCAAAGTGGCAGGCACTTCAGTATAAGAGGCAAAATGAGACCTTGTACAGAAAGAACATGTGCTGTGTACTATGAATTGCCTGTTTCACTGAGAAACAGTGTCCCCTTTGTTCTCTAAAATGTATCTTTTAAAATACTACCCTCCCTTTTTCTCCTCCCGCAGCAGGTGCAAATGTTTCAATGCGGCCCCTATCTACTCCGTCCCAGAGGCTGGTCCAGATTAGAAGGCGGAAAAAATGAACTCGGGACGACATGTTTGCCAAGCTTGTGCAGTCCTCCAACACTGATAGGGCCCAGTTGAATGCGTGGAGGCAAACAATTGCGGAGTCATGTAAAGCATTACATAAATATGAAGAGAGGAGGGACGTGCGCGATGAGAGCAGGCAGGATGCTATGGTCAAGCTCATGGGGGAGCAAACTGACATGCTCCATTGTATGGTGGATCTAATGCAGGAAAGGCAGCAAGACCACAGACTGCCGCTGCATCCCCTGAATAACCGCCCTCCCTCCTCCCCAAGTTCCATAGCCTCCTAACCCAGATGCCCAAGAGCACGGGGGGGGGGGGGGGGATCTACGGGGACCCACACAGTCAACCCCAGAGGATTGCACAAGCAGCAGAAAACTGTCATATCCTAAATTTTAATTTGGTTTCTGGACTTGTCCTTCTCCCCTCTTCCACCCCCCAACCCAATACCCCCCCCCCATCTAGCTTCTGATTTCTCTCAATGTTTTGTGCAACAAATAACAAAGAATGGTTTTTAAACAATTGTGACTTTATTTCCTTTCATATATATATAGGGGGCGGGTAACTTTAAGAGAAACAAACACAACTCTCACACCGTAGCCTGGCCAGTCATGAAACTGGCTTTCAAAGCTTCTCTGATGTGCAGCACGCCCTGCTGCACTCTTCTAATCGCCCTGTTGTCTGGCTGTGCGAAACTGGCCACCAGGCGAGTTGCCTCAACCTCCCACCCTGCCATAAATGTCTCCCCCTTACTCTCACAGATATTGTGGAGCACACAACAAGCAGCGATTACAATTGGAATATTGGTTGTGCTGAGATCTATCCAAGTTAGTAAACTGCGCCAGAGCGCTTTTAAACGTCCAAATGCACATTCTACCACCATTCTGCACTTGCTCAGCCTATAGTTGAACTGCTCCTTACTACTGTTCAGGGTGCCTGTGTACGGTTTCATGAGCCATGGCATTAAGGGGTAGGCTGGGTTCCCGAGGATAATTATAGGCATTTCAACATCCCCAACAGTAATTTTCTGGTCTGGGAAGTAAGTTCCTTCCTGTAGCTGTTTAAACAGACCAGAGTTCCTGAAGATGCGAGTGTTATGCACCTTTCCCAGCCATCCCATGCTGATGTCAGTGACACATCCCTTGTGATCCACCAGTGCTTGCAGCACCATGGAAAAGTACCCCTGCAGTTTATGTACTGGCCGCCACGGTGTTCCGGGGCCAAGATAGGGATATGGGTTCCGTCTATCACCCCGTCGCAGTTAGGGAATCCCATTGCAGCAAAGCCATCCACTATGACCTGCACATTTCCCAGAGTCACTACCCTTGATAGCAGCAGCTCAGTGATTGCTTTGGCTACGGGCTGCACAGCAGCCCCCACAATAGATTTCCCCACTCCAAACTGATTCCCGACTGACCGGTAGCTGTCTGGCTTTGCAAGCTTCCAGAGGGCTATGGCCACTCGCTGCTAAACCGTGAGGGCTGCTCTCATTTTGGTGTCTTTGACCTTCAGGGCAGGGGAAAGCAAGTCACAAAGTTCCATGAAAGTGGCCCTACGCATCCGAAAGTTTCTCAGTCACTGGGAATCATCCCATACCTGCAACACTATGCGGTCCCACCAGTCTGTGCTTGTTTCCCAGGCCCAGAATTGGCATTCCACAGCATGAACCGGACCCAACAGCACCATGATCTCCCAATCGCCACATGCCGTGCTATCTGTGTCCATGTCTTCATCACTATAGAAATCGCGCTGTCGTCGCTTCCTCCCCCGGTTTTGCAGGTACTGCACATAATGCTGGATAATGCGCAAGGTATTTACAATGGTCAAAACTGCAGCGGGGACCTGTTCGGGCTCCATGCTTGCCGTGCTATGGCGCCTTCACGGGTAATCCTGGAAAAAGGGCATGAAACGTAGGAGAGCAGAGTGGCAGCAGAAGCTGTGCTGTTTGGTTCACGGTAGCCGAACAGCGGCTGAAAATGGTTGTCTTCTGTGGCTTTCACGGAGGTGGGAACCCAGGATAGACAACATGGAGAAGCTCAGAAGCGTGGCAATAGCAGGAGAGAAGAGCTGGCGGTGGAAGCTGTGATGCTCAGTTCACGATGGCCGAGCAGAGTTGAGTTGGAGAGGTGGATTCATAGTAGCAGGAGAGCAGCGGTGCACCGTCTGCTGAAAGCAGTATGGCATCTGCACGCCAAAAAGGCGCGAAACGATTGTCTGCCGCAGCTTTCTGACAACGCACACCCAGAAACACTTGCGAGAATGTTTTTGCCCCATCATGCACTGGGAGCTTAACCCAGAATTCCAATGGGTGGCGGGGACTGTGGGAACTGTGGGATAGCTACCCACAGTGCACCACTCCAACATTCGATGCTAGCCTTGGTACAGTGGATGCAATCTGCCGAATTCACGCGCTTTAGTGGGGACACAGAAGACCGAATGTATAAAATAGCTTCCGAAAATTCAAATAGAATATTTTGAAATAATTTCGTACTGTGGACATACCCTTACTTGTTCTTTAAGAATGAAAGTTGAAATCATCACAGACCCACTTGACTCCAGGAGCTGGGGCTTTAAGGAAACTAATAATTATCATGAGACTCATGATGCAATCATGGGAGTTGGCAGGGGAGCACTGCATGTGGGGGGGGAAGTGCTGATGCATAGATATTCCTCCCTCCCACCCCCCACCCCCCCGCAATGTTCCTCTGCGCCCTCCTAGGGGCTGTGAGAGGGGTAGCGAGGAGCAACACCAAGTGCTCCCTGCCTCCAGGTCACTTTCCCCAGCTGGACTGGGCTGTGCTGTGAGTCATCAGGAACTGCTGCTCCCCTGCCCTCCCCGTACGTAGCCCAGGTCAGGAAAGTGACCTGGATGTAGGGAGCTCCTCACTCCCCACAAAAGTCCTCTAGGGGTGCGCGGAGGAGCAGCGTTCAAGCGGGGGGAGTGAGCAGCAGGCCAGCTGCTCTGTGCATCCAGGTCAGTTTCCCCACATTGGTGCAGGAGGGGGACAGGGGTTGGGGCGAAGGGGGCCAGTTCATGGATTAGGGGTGCAGGAGGGGTGGGAGCCTGGGGAGCCCATGGAGACCAGGGCAGTGGGGGGGCACCCACGGGTGTCAGGGGCAAGGGAGTGCGCCATGCCCACAGGGGCCAGGTGTACCAAAATACAAGTTCACCCAGGGCACCATTTCCCCTAAGGCTGGCCCATATCTGCACAGTAATTTACTCTCACTGACCTTTCCCCATCACCCTGCTCTCGGCTTTCTGTCGTCCCCTCCATGGTTCCCTGGCTCTCCTACTCCATTGTTTCTGGTGCTGTAACTCTGGGACAGGCACTTGGAGATCATGGCATTGGCTTGGCCTGGATTAGACCCTGGCTGGGAGAGAGAAAGCTCTTATGCAAACAGAGGTATATCAAACCCTGGGTAATTTATGGCCCCCAGGTCAGAGGCCTTTGCACTGACTTGATCAGACTCCCATAGAGAGCAACACCCTGAGTGACTTCATAATGTACATACTGTAACAGCCCACACTGGCAGGGTGAGCAGGCCCCGGTAACCAGCTGAGGTCCTGGACTGGCCTTTGGACGTATTGTGCTGGATGGGGTGATGTGTACCCAGGATTTGGATCCCGTGGAGGGTGCTTACAGCAAGCCAGGGAGCAGCTCTCCCAGAAGCCAGTGGCCAATCCTACCTTTCTGAATTCAAACTGAAAGAGGTACAGAGAAGGGCTACTAGGATGATCCAAAGAATGGAAAACCTGTTTTATGAAAGGAGACTCAAGGAGCTTGGCTTGTTTAACCTAACCAAAAGAAGGCTGAGGGGAGATATGATTGCTCTCTATAAATATATCAGAGGGATAAATACCAGGGAGGGAGAGGAATTATTTAAGCTCAGTACCAATGTGGACACAAGAACAAATGGCTATAAACTGGCCATCAGGAAGTTTAGACTTGAAAGTAGTTGGGGATTGGTCCTGCTTTGAGCAGGGGGTTGGACTAGATGACCTCCTGAGGTCCCTTCCAACCCTGATATTCTATGATTCTAGATGAAGGTTTCTAACCATCAGAGGAGTGAAGTTCTGGAGCAGCCTTCCAAGGGAAGCAGTGGGGGCAAGAGACATATCTGGCTTCAAGACTAAGCTTGATAAGTTTATGGCAGGGATGTTACGATGGGATAGCCTAATTTTGGCAATTAATTGATCTTTGACTATTAGCGGTAGATATGCCCAATGGCCTGTGATGGGATGTTAGATGGGGTGGGATCTGAGTTACTACAGAGAATTCTTTCCTGGGTGTCTGGCTGGTGAGCCTTGCCCACATGCTCAGGGTTTAGCTGATCGCCATATTTGGGGTTAGGAAGGAATTTTCCTCCACGGCAGATTGGCAGAGGCCCTGGAGGTTTTTCACCTTTCTCTGCAGCGTGGAGGACAGGTCACTTGCTGAAGGATTCTCTGCACCTTGAAGTCTTTAAACCATGATTTGAGGACTTCAATAGCTCAGACATAGTTTAGGGGTTTGTTACAGGAGTGGGTGGGTGAGATTCTGTGGCCTGCGTTGTGCAGGAGGTCGGACTAGATGATCATAATGGTCCCTTCTGACCTTAAAGTCTGTGAGTCTATGACTCTCCCAGGACTGCTCACTTGGGCTGTAAGGAGTGATGGATACTTCAGCCCAAGAACGCAGGGGAAGCAAGTCAAAGGGGCCCATGGGGCAGGGCCAGGGCCTGATTAACCATTTGTGGACCCACTGCCAAACTTATTTGTGGACTTACTTATGGGAGCAATGGAGCATGGTGCAGGGAGGTCAGTCCCTGAATCGAAGGGCTGGCCAGGGGCAATGGGGCATGACATGGCAGGGGTGGCCCCGTCCTGCCCAGCCCAGTGCAAGGGCACTGTTTACAAACCAGCAATCGCCAGAGATACCCTGGCCCACCCAGGCTTGTGCTGCCAGCATGACCCTTCCCTTTGGGGGCAGGCCCATGCCATGCCACACAACCCCTCTGCCCAACAGCCTCCAGACCCGCTATGCCGAGTGCTCCCCCACAGACTCCCCACGAATGCACAGCGCCCTGCACACCACTACCCCTGCCCAGTGCCCCCCACCCACAGCCCCACCACTACTGCCAAGCACCCCCATAGCCCCCCACAACTGCCCAGCACCCCTCATAGAACCCCCACTCCCTAGCATTCCAAAACGCAGCTCTCCCCCACCCCCCACTGCCCTTCCCCACAGCCCCACCACCACAACTACACAGCCCCCACACAGACCCCCCAACTGCCCAGTGCCCCCTCACAGCCCAGCACCCCACCACCATAGGCCCCTCCAGAGACCCACTCCCCCTGCCTGCCCCCCGGCCACACTCACCAGCCCTGCTGGAAGGTGACTGTGTCTGCCAGGCTAAGCTGGCAGTGCAGCTGGAGCCAGCCTGGTCCTGGGGTGGGGAATCGCTCTGGCCTCTCAGGAGCTGTGTGATCGTCCAGGCCAGGGCCTGCCCCAACCCCAGCCGGGCTCCCTCAGGACCCACTTGCCTGGAGGTAGGGTGACCAGGGCATTTGTCCCATTGGCAAGAGCAAATGAACAAATGTTGTATATCAAAAAAGCTGGGTGTGACGGGCTGGATCCCAGAAACCCCCTTGGGAACTGCCAACTGATGTGCTGAGACTACTTCTAAACCCGTTTTCCCTGCCAGCCTGGGACTCCAGTGCCCTGCCTGGTTTGAGCCAGACACCCTGGCCTGCTGCAAACACAGACCCAGGTCTGAACAACATCCTCCCCAAAAGCTGCAGGCTTAACTGAAAACAGCTTAAGAAGTGCTCCTATCTCCAACACTCAGATGCCCAGCTCCCAGTGGGGTCCAAACCCCAAATAAATCCATTTTACCCTGTATAAAGCTTATATATGGTAAACTCATAAATTGTTCACCCTCTATAACACTGATAGAGAAATATGCACAGCTGTCCCCCCCCCCCGGTATTAACAGATACTCTGGGTTAATTAATAAGTAAACAGTGATTTTATTAAATACGAAAAGTAGGATTTAAGTGGTTCCAAGTAATAACGGACAGAACAAAGTGAATTACCAAGCAAAATAAAATAAAACATGCAAGTCTAAACCTAATACAGTAAGAAAACTCAATACAGACAAAATCTCACCTTCAGAGATGTTTCAATAAGCTTCTATCACAGACTGGATGCCTTCCTAGTCTTTCCCCTGGTACAGCCTTTGTTCTAGCTCAGGTGGTAGGTAGGGGATTTCTCATGACTGACGCCCCCTTTGTTCTGTTCCACTTCCTTATATAGCTTTTGCACAAGGCGGGAATCCTTTGTCCCTCTCTGGGTTCCCACCCCTCCTTCTAAATGGAAAAGCACCAGGTTAAAGATGGATTCCAGTTCAGCTGCCATGAACACATGTCACTGTAAGACAGGTACACAGGAAGACTTACAAGTAAACAGAGCCATCTATAGTCGATTGTCCTAGTTGATGGGAGCCATCAAGATTCCAAACCACCATTAATGGCCCACACTTTGCATAATTACAATAGGCCCTCAGACTTATATTTCATATTTCTAGTTTCAGATACAAGTGATACATTTATACAAATAGGATGACCACACTCAGTAGATTATAAGCTTTGTAATGATACCTTACAAGAGACCTTTTGCATGAAGCATATTCTAGTTAAATTATATTCATACTCATTAGCGTATTTTCATAAAATCATATAGAATGCAATGTCATACCGGGTACACCCCCTTAGCGGGGCTTGCAGGAACATGGGGTGGGGCAGCGATGTGAGGTCCAGGCAGTGGGGCTGCGGGGGGTCAGCGGAGCTCAGGGGGTGGGGTCAGTCCTAGCCCCAGGCAGCAGTGCAAGGAGCTCAGGTGAGCCCTGGGCAGTGGCGTGCGGAGCTGGGAGCAGGGACAGAGGTCAGCCCCTGCCCCAGCCCTGGAGCAGTGGTGCACAGTTGTGGGGGGGCTCTCAGCCCCAACCTCAGCTCTGAGTAGCACAGGGCATGGATCTGATGGGGGTTCAGCCCTGGGTGGCGGTGATTCTGGCAAGTCCTGCGGGCCGCAGGGGCAGCTTGGGCGAGCCCCTGGCTGGTCAGTTAGGTCACCCTACCTGGAGGGACCCAGCCAACTGCCAAGTCCCCCCTGCCACTGCCCCCCTGCACTGGCTGAGACTGGCTTCACTTCTCCATTGGTCCCAGGCCACTCGGCTCCAGGGAGGCAGGCGGGGCCCCCACAGGTGGTGGGCAGCAGAGACTAACCAGAGCCAGAACTGCACTGGGGTCCGACCAGCAGGTATAGAGGAGCCCTTGGCTGGACTGCGAGCCACCAGGAGTGAGCGGTGGGCAGTGGGGAGGACCAGGGGGTGGAGAGGAGCCAGCGGGCTGGGGGCCTCAGGACGCAACACAGCAGAGCGGGCTGGACCGGGCCGGGCCGGGCCGGGGGCCCTTTGAAGTCTGGGCCTGGCACCATGGCGCCACTGTAAACCCAGTACTGAGCTTGGTCCAGGTCTGGGGCTGTGAGGAACAAGAGCAATAGAAATAATCACTGAGACTGATGGTCTGAGAAGTTGTATTCAAGGGCTGGGCCCCGGGAATCGTTCCCAGGGACTCACAGAGCAGAGGAGTTTCACCTCTTTCTATCTGGGGACTGTCCCGGATGCTCAGGCAGGCCAAGGCCTCGTCTCTGCGGCGGGCAGGCCTCGGAAGGGCACGAACCCTGCCTTGCGGCACCTGTGGGATGAACAAGAGCCCGGTGCCTTATTCACAGGGCAGAAGGGCCAGAAATGGGCAGGGTCCATGGCACTGTTCCCTCTTAAGCAGTGCGTGTGCGCGCGCTCACAGATATTAAACCCCGCGCGCATTCCGGCTTCGGGGGGGCTTTTTTTTTTTTTGTGCTTCGGCAGCAACACTCCGGCTTTTTTAAAAATTAGAGGGAACATTGGTTCATGGGAGCCGCAAGATGTTTAGTAGCATAAAGGCCAGCAGGAGCTTAACCAAACCAAAGGACCGTGGCCCAGATCCTCAGGTTTTTAGGGGCTTGTCAGTGCTCCTGTTCTCGTGCTCCTGTTCCTGATGGCAGAGAGTCGGAGCTGGCCAAAACCACAGCATCGTCAGGCTGCTCTGTCTGCCTGCCTCAGTGGTCTCAGATCTCAGCTTTATGGACTGGGTGTGTCGCTAGTTCCCAGGCTTTTTCTCTTGGATGAGTGTGAGGAAGAATGGTTCAGTGGTGCAGGCCCTCGCTTGGGTCTTGGGAGAGCCAAGTTCATTCCACTGCTCTACCCTCAAATCCTGTGTACTTGGGCCAGTCACGCAGTTGCTTTGGGTCTCAATCCCTGCTCTGTACAATTGGGGATAGGAGCACTGCCCTGCTCTCGGGGGGGGTGAGGATAAAGCCATTACCAATTGTGAGGTGCTCAGACACAGCTGACGGAGACAAGGTCAGTCCTGGAGATAGAGGTGCCCAGAGGGATAGAGCTCACACAGCTGGGCCTTGGAGTAAGAATCTTAGGAGATCTCTTCCTGTCCGTGACCTTGGGCAAATCAGCTCACCCCTCTGTTTCCCAGACTCAACCACACAACAGGGATGAGGTTCTGATCCTGTTTAGGAGGTGCTGGTCAGGAGAATTAATTGGTTCAGACCTGCACACTCAACATGCTGCATCAGAGCCCCTCAGTGAGGCCTTGTGGATCAGGGGAAGTTAGGAGCCTGAATACTTTTGATGATCTAGGTCTGTCTGCCTGAGACTGTAACAGCAGTTTCCCTTAAATCAGTTTAAAAGCCAATGTCACTAATCCCACGAGCAGATGCTCTTCTCTCCAGTTAAGAGGAGGCTTCTTTCAGTTTGGCTTAAATTGCTAAAACCTGGTGATAAACTGCATCCAAATAGGATGCTCTTAATCTGAAATAATATAGTGTCCCCCCTCTCGAATTTGCAGGGAAATCACTGAGCTGTGAACTGCAACTGAGTGAGTTCTTTTGGTGCAAGTGCATGGATCAGCTTTCATCTAGGCCTCAGGACACTGGGAGTTTTGCCCGCTCACAACTCTCTATCAGATGTTAAGTTAGCACCTAGCAAGGCCTGTCCCTTGAAGGCACTGGCTGATGCTTCTTCAGCTGGAGCTCCACTGATTCTAGTCAGGCACAAGCCCTCAGCTACTGCTGGTATTCATTTGATGTTAGTCCCCTGCTTGCCCTCAAGAGCCAAACAGGAAACCCTTTCAAGCACAAATCTTTGTCTGCACCCAGCGGGGGTTTCATTTCCGTTGAAACACTTTGAGGGTGGGGTTTCAAACAGGAAACGTCCCTTGAAAAACAAGGTTACATTTTATTTTGCAAAAGTGGGGAAACATTTGTGAAACCACACACCTGAAACCAAAAGCTCTAGCCAGTGTGCAAGCCCCAGAGACTGGCAGCTTCCCCTGTCCTGAGGCCCAATCCTCAAAGGGATTTATGATCTCAAGTTTCATTGATTTCAATGAAAGTTAGGAGCCAAAATACCTCTGTGGATCTGGGACTAAATCCTTGGGCTTGTTTAATATTGCTGCTGAAAAAAAAGAGCAATGTACCATTTCAAACAAAGCACGGACACAGAGCATCCCAAGGGATGATGGACCCGGGTGCTTTCTGATGTGAATGGGGCTGGGACAGGGCAGGAAAGGAGGGATTGGGATTGCCATTGGGTTGAGTCTGTTTCACGTCTGTTAGGAACAGGTAACTGACTTCAGTATTTTGAGAAGTCACTTTGCCTTCTCAACATGTTTAGGGGATTTATAATCTGAGCAAGTTAATCACTAGGATTTGTGTGACAATTTGTTCTTCAAAAGCAAATCGTCTCCACAGATCCTCACATGCCAACCGCCGGGTTCTGCCCTTCAGGCAAATGAGAGTTGCCTCTGTTGTGGTTAGGACACAAGGCGGATCAAAACGGAGGTGACGTAGCACACTTGGCCAATGTTCATTCCTGGGACAGATGAGGGTGCAGCAGGTTAGGACTGAGGTTCCTCTGAGGAGCTTTGTGTGATGAGAGCCCAGGGCTGGGATAACAGAGGTCTGCAGGCTGGGATGGAGGTCACTGGCAGAGCTGTGTGTAGAGAGCCCAGGGCTGGAATAGCAGGGGCCTGTGGGTTGGAACTCGGGGGTATCGGCAGAGCTGAGGATGGGGAGCGCAGGGTGGCTGCTGGGCATTGGCAGAGCTTGGGGGGAGCATAGATGGAATAGTGGGGGAGGGGGGCTGTGGGAAGACCAGGCTGGAATAGCAGGAGGCTGCAGAGCTGGGTGGGAGTAGCGTGTACATCACCTGTCTGGGCTCTGCCTGGTGCTCGCCCTGGGGTATTTGTCTGTCTCTTCACACGCACAATAGTCACTGAAAATTGCTGCACCGAGTCTCTGTGAGAGAAGTCAGGCCCAGTGTGGCAGTGTGAGGGCTGCAGGCAGAGAGATGCTGCGCGTCTTCACACCATCACCGCTTTCAGACATAGCCACAGCCGGGCTTTGGTGCACCTGGTCTGATTCAAATTCCCAGCTCCCTGCAGTTCCCGAGAGGCACAGGGAGAGCGGCTCCATCCAGCTCCACACAGAGCCAGGTGGTGCTGGGAACGTCTCTTGAGCTCTGAGTGGCAGGTGTCCAGCCTGCCTTGGAGAAATACAGCTAGAGAGAGTCACTCCCCCGCGTTTCTCAGAGGGGCTCTGCAGAGCAATGGGCTCTGCGCTCCCAGCTCTGACCCAGGGCACGTCACTTGCTCTCTCTCTGCCGTGGTTCCCCACGTGTGCAGTGGCGTAATAACGCTCCCTTTCTCCTCCGCTGTGCGTCATCTCCTGGGGGCAGGGAGCGTGTATGCAGCGCCCGGCACCGGGGGGCTCTAAACCAGCCCAGTCCTTTGCAGAAGAGGAGAAGCCTTTGTGCTCCTGCACTGACAGGACGGTGCATGAGCAGCTTTTGGTCTCTCTTGATTCATTTGCAGTCTAATTGCCACTCTCTCCTGGGGAATGTGGCATTTTTCTTTAATGAGGCTCCTCTGATCCCAGATTTCTTTCTTGTGATAATGATGCATCCCTGACTGTGCTCCACCATTAACAGCTTCCTGGGGGAGGGTGCTACACGGATGTTACTATTTTTATTTCATTTTCTCTTTCGTTGCCTAGGGGCCTCACACAGGAGCATTGCAGGTTTCATTCGTTGTCATTCTGGTCTTTAAGGGGCTGGTGGCCACATAACAAATGCAGACACTGTCAGTAGTTTTATGTTCCAGAGCAGACTTATGCCTCCAGTAGGGTTGGGCCAAGCCCATGCTCATGGTCCCCTGGGACTCTGGAAAGTGGGGGGTTGAAACCTGGCTCTGAGTTGAGCAGAACCTCCAAGCACTGGTGGGTTTGCTCTGCCAGCACTTGGCTGCTAGTCAAACAAAGAGAAGATTACAAGGATCTCAGGATGGAGCCAGATAGTCTGAGAAGGTCCCTCACAGCAGCCTTCCCATTGCTGTGTGCACAGCCATTCTCTGGGCGTAGTGATCACCCCCAGGCAGGGGATACCTTCACCTTCCCAGCTCCAGGCTCCATTTCCACTTGCCAGGCCCCTGCTCCCCTCCTGTTCCCACTTGCCTGGCCCCAGCCCTTGGCTGCATTTCCCAGAGATCACTCCAGAATGGCATACTTTTCTGGGCACCTCAGTGCCAGAAAAGAGTAAGAGGTTGCCCTTAATTCAGAGAAAAGCAACAACATAGTTCAGGGGCAGGATGCACTGACTGGCCAGTTGCTCAATTAAATGACAGCTTGGCACAAGATGATTGGTGCGGATTAGAATGAGGAAGGAGAGAATTCTTCAAGGTGGCACAAGGGGCTGATACAGGGAGCATGGGGATGTAATCAAGACTGGGACCATCAGTAAGAACTTCCCATCTGGGTGATGTGCTAGGGTGGGGGATGGTCTCCAGGGGCAGTTCTCATTGCTTGGCCCAGTGAAGTCTGGCATGGACAAAGCATGACCCAATGCACAGGAACGAGGGACCCTGCACTAGCAGGTGGTGGACAAGGGGGTTCCAGAGGTGTGTTTTGAATGACTCTCACAGCTCTTTTCCGTTCTAATACTTAATGGGTGAGACCGAGCTGAGTTAAGAATAGCACCAGATATCATAGAATCATAGAAGATTAGGGTTGGAAGAGATCTCAGGAGGTCATCTAGACCAACCCCCTGCTTAAAGCAGGACCAACCCCAAATAAATCATCCCAGCTAGGGCTTTGTCAAGCCTGATCTTAAAAACCTCTCAGGATGGAGATTCTACTTCCTCCCTAGGGAACCCATTCCGGTGCTTCACCACCCTCCTAGTGAAATAGTTTTCCCTAATATCCAACTTAGATCTCTCACACTGCAACTTGAGACCGTTGTTCCTTGTTCTGTCATCTGCTACCACTGAGAACAGCCGAGCTCCATCCTCTTTGGAACCCCCTTTCAGGTAGTTGAAAGCAGCTATCAAATCCCCCCTCATTCTTCTCTTCCGCAGACTAAATAAGCCCAGTCCCCTCAGCCTCTCCTCATAAGTCATGTGCCCCAGCCCCCTAATCATTTGTAAAAAGAAAAGGAGTACTTGTGGCACCTTAGAGACTAACCAATTTATTTGAGCATGGACTCATTTGTGTTGCCCTCCACTGGACTCTCTCCAATTTGTCCACATCCTTTCTGTAGTGGGGGGCCCAGAGCTGGACACAATACTCCAGCTGTGGCCTCACCAGTGCCGAATAGAGGGGAATAATCACTTCCCTCGACCTGCTGGCAATGCTCTTACTAATGCAGCCCAATATGCCATTAGTCTTCTTGGCAACAAGGGCACACTGTTGACTCATATCCAGCTTCTCATCCACTGCAATCCCCAGGTCCTTTTCTGCAGAACTGCCGCATAGCCAGTTGGTCTCCAGCCTGTAGCGGTGCATGGGATTCTTCCATCCTAAGTGCAGGACTCTGCACTTGTCCTTGTTGAAACTCATCAGATTTCTTTTGGCCCAATCATCCAATTTGTCTAGGTCACTCTGGACCCTATCCCTACCCTCCAGTGTATCTATCTCTCCCCCCAGCTTAGTGTCATCCATGAACTTGCTGAGGGTGCAATCCATCCCGTCGTCCAGATCATGAATGAAGATGTTGAACAAAACCGACCCCAGGACCGACCCCTGGGGCACTCTGCTTGATACTGGCTGCTAACTAGACATTGAGCCGTTGATCACCACCCGTTGAGCCCAACGATCTAGCCAGCTTTCTATCCACCTTATAGTCCATTCATCCAATCCATACTTTTTTAACTTGCTGGCAAGAATACTGTGTGAGACTGTATCAAAAGCTTTGCTAAAGTCAAGGTATATCACATCCACCACTTTCCCCATAGCCACAGTGCTAGTTATCTCATCGTATTGCCCAAGAATAGCACCATAAATGCAAAGCTGCTTGAGTTCAAATAAAATGGGATCCTGATTGCTGTGGCCTCAGCTCTCCGTGTGTAAAATGGGGATAGCAATTCTTCCTGCCCGTCACCCTTCATCTGCCTTGTCTATTTAATCAGAAGCTGTGCAGGGCAGGGGCTGTCTCTCACTAAGAGCGTGCACAGCACCCAGCATGATGGGGCCCTGATCTCCATTGGGACCCTGCTGTGCTGCCATAATGCGAATAATCAGTGGAGGCATCTCTAATTTAAATTCGAGGTTTGCAAACCCACAACCCGGTGGCTGGATGAGCATAGAGGAATCGGCGAGTATCCCTTTAACTAGTCTGGGACCTCTCTAGTGAGCCTCCCTCTTCTAATGCAAAAGCCACCAGAACCTAACAGCAGAGGGCTTCCAAACTATGGAAAGGGAAGCTCCCCAGTTCCAATACGGTTCGTGGCGAACCGGGGAAGTCCCGGATGACTGGAAAAAGGCTAATGTAGTGCCAATCTTTAAAAAAAGGAAGAAGGAGGATCCTGGGAACTACAGGCCAGTCAGCCTCACCTCAGTCCCTGGAAAAATCATGGAGCAGGTCCTCAAAGAATCAGTCCTGAAGCACTTGCATGAGAGGAAAGTGATCAGGAACAGCCAGCATGGATTCACCAAGGGAAGGTCATGCCTGACTAATCTAATCGCCTTTTATGATGAGATTACTGGTTCTGTGGATGAAGGGAAAGCAGTGGATGTATTGTTTCTTGACTTTAGCAAAGCTTTTGACATGGTCTCCCACAGTATTCTTGTCAGCAAGTTAAGGAAGTATGGGCTGGATGAATGCACTATAAGGTGGGTAGAAAGCTGGCTAGATTGTCGGGCTCAACGGGTAGAGATCAATGGCTCCATGTCTAGTTGGCAGCCGGTATCAAGTGGAGTGCCCCAAGGGTCGGTCCTGGGGCCGGTTTTGTTCAATATCTTCATAAATGATCTGGAGGATGGTGTGGATTGCACTCTCAGCAAATTTGCAGATGATACTAAACTGGGAGGAGTGGTAGATACGCTGGAGGGGAGGGATAGGATACAGAAGGACCTAGACAAATTGGAGGATTGGGCCAAAAGAAATCTGATGAGGTTCAATAAGGATAAGTGCAGGGTCCTGCACTTAGGACGGAAGAACCCAATGCACAGCTACAGACTAGGGACCGAATGGCTAGGCAGCAGTTCTGCAGAAAAGGACCTAGGGGTGACAGTGGACGAGAAGCTGGATATGAGTCAGCAGTGTGCCCTTGTTGCCAAGAAGGCCAATGGCATTTTGGGATGTATAAGTAGGGGCATAGCGAGCAGATCGAGGGACGTGATCGTTCCCCTCTATTCGACATTGGTGAGGCCTCATCTGGAGTACTGTGTCCAGTTTTGGGCCCCACACTACAAGAAGGATGTGGATAAATTGGAGAGAGTCCAGCGAAGGGCAACAAAAATGATTAGGGGTCTGGAACACATGAGTTATGAGGAGAGGCTGAGGGAGCTGGGATTGTTTAGCCTGCAGAAGAGAAGAATGAGGGGGGATTTGATAGCTGCTTTCAACTACCTGAAAGGGGGTTCCAAAGAGGATGGCTCTAGACTGTTCTCAATGGTAGCAGATGACAGAACGAGGAGTAATGGTCTCAAGTTGCAGTGGGGGAGGTTTAGATTGGATATTAGGAAAAACTTTTTCACTAAGAGGGTGGTGAAACACTGGAATGCGTTACCTAGGGAAGTGGTAGAATCTCCTTCCTTAGAGGTTTTTAAGGTCAGGCTTGACAAAGCCCTGGCTGGGATGATTTAACTGGGAATTGGTCCTGCTTCGAGCAGGGGGTTGGACTAGATGACCTTCTGGGGTCCCTTCCAACCCTGATATTCTATGATTCTATGATTCTATGAATACACTACAATGGCTTTTTACACAGCCTAGTCCAGTGCGTGTGGCCTGGCTTTCTGAACTGGGATTTATTGGTGGTGAATAGTCCTGCATCCCTTGAGCATCCAGAACTTCCAAAGCTTTGGGTGCCCAAAGAAGGCAATTCCAAACCCAGGGGTGCTGGAACAATTTGTATAGTGGGGGTGCTGAGAGCCACTGACCCAAACTGTAAACCCTGGATATGATGGAAACCACTTCAAGCCAGGGGGTGTGGCAGCCCTCCCCGCCCAGCTTCAGCACCTCTGTCCAAACCAATTTGTGATGGTACTTTGAATGGAGTGATCTGGAGGAAAGATCCCACTTACTGTTAAGGCGCCATGCAAATCATTAAATTATTAACAACATCTGAAAGCGTTCAGCCAGGGTCACCAGTCACCTCTCGTTTCCCCAGCAGGTGCATGCCTGGCTATGAGTTGCAGTCACACGCTGCTGAGGAAACAGGAGAGTTCCCCAAACAGACGTGATGGCAACACTTAAAATCTGTGTGTGTTAAACAGTATTTCAGAGAGATTTCAGAGAGATCAGCTTTCTCTGGTTTCTATTAAACATGGAGCCGGGGTCTCTAATTCTGCCCAAACAGACAGATGATGAAAGAATATTACAGAGTATTTTGTTTGAACTAAAATGATGTGAAGTTCGCTGGTGCTCTGGTTCCACTTTGGTTTCAGGACTATAAATAAACCAGCCTCTAGGTCACTCACCACAAGGCAGGACTCACTGAATTTCTGTGCTGCCCCCATTCGACATAGCAACAGTGTGAAAAGAAGAACCAGGCGGCCCGAGTGCGAGTCGGGAAAGGAGACAAGCCGGTGACGTACGAACAGGCCCACCCGCCCCACTACATTGCCCATCGCAAGGGCTGGCTCTCCCTGCACACCAGTGAGTGACCCGCCAGCTGCTGCCCTGGGGGAACCTGGGCTTCCCCGTCTCTCAGTGCCTGCCCTGCTCCCCACCATGCCTTCTGCTGGGAGAGGCTGGGAC
The DNA here is from genome assembly GCF_965140235.1 of Caretta caretta. Lineage (NCBI taxonomy): Eukaryota > Metazoa > Chordata > Testudines > Cheloniidae > Caretta > Caretta caretta. The sequence continues at coordinate 2,626,979 of NC_134223.1, forward strand.
TGGAGTAGCCAGGAGCTCCCCTCCAGCCAGTGCTCCTGCCCCGCTCCCCACAGTGCCCTCTGCTGGGAGAGGCAGTTATGCTTATAAGAAGCACACAGGATCTTTTTCAGGGGAAAGAGCAATACACCCTGTTTATTAAAAATGCAACAATTAGCATATGCATTTAAACACACACACACAGAGTCTTGGCAGGATGAACCCAAAGTTTCATGGCCAGGCCCCCTGTTTCCATAGTGATTTTCCCATCATGCTGTAATCAGTTGTTTTTTGACGAGTGCTTGTTTTCTTACATTGTTTTTTTTATTTTTATTTTTTATTAAGTCTTTTAAAAGGTTACCCCATTCTGGTTTTAATCACGGCTATCTTGTCCCCATTGATAGGTGCCGGTCTTATTTTTAAAGTCGTCAATCTGCCCTTCTCTGACACAGGCGTATTGCAGCTTCCTGGTGCCCTGACATCTCGGTTTTTCCCTAAAACATCTGGTTCAGCAATGGCCTTTACACTTATTTCTTAACACACATGTTCCTCATTTACACACAACACAGAATTAATTTACACAAAGCATTTAAACAAAAACATCAAATTGCAATGCAAAAAAACCCAAGTCATTGCATTTTTTTACTTATTTTAAAATACTAAACCTACAACAAAATGATAACCCTAAGAGGTCTGTTACTGCCTTAAAATCAGCTCCGATACAAATTCTGGCTGATGCATCTTTACCAATGGCCCATTAGGCCATTCCTTTCTGCTTTCAAAAAGAATAGCTGGCAAAATATAGTCAAATCATACATCAATAAATGTAATACATGCTACATTATTATTTTTTTATTTTAAATTATACAAAATGCAAACATAAAATCCTACTACAACAAGGCCAGGGCTGGAAAAGCCAGGAGCTCCCCCACAGCCAGCATTCCTGCCCCACCCCCCCAGAGCACCCCCTACTGGGAGAGGCACTCCCCCCCACAGCCAGTGTTCCTGCATTGCTCCCTACAGCGCCCCCCGCTGGGAGAGGCCAGGGCTGGAATAGCTGGGAGCTCCCCCCACAACCAGTGCTCCTGCCCCGCTCCCCACAGCATCCCTTTTGTGTGGCCCCTCTGACTTAACAAAAGGGGGTGAGGGGTCTTCAACCTGGGCATGGGCCGTTCTCCCTCCCTGAGCTCTTCTCCAGGCATGGGGGAGGGGAGGGAGCAGGAGTCCCTGTCCCCCGGCAGATGTGTGTTCCGTGGCCAGATCCTGATGCAGTGCCTGGCCGGACACCCATGCAGCCCCCTGCTCTGGCTGGTGCTGCTCATACCATCTCTTAAAGGTGCCCGGTGGGCATGGGGCACCTGGTGCTGTCCCCTCACCCCCCGCTGCCCTGTCTGCCCTGCAGGTAACCTGGACGGGGAGGGCGGGGTGGCCGAGCACACCGTGGAGGATGTCTTCATCCGCAAGTTCATCTACGGCACCTTCCACGGCTGCCTGGCCAACGAGATTGTGCTGAAGCACCGCGCCAACGTGCTGGTCGTCTGCGCCGTCTTCCTGCAGCGCCTGCCGCCCTACAAGTTCTACTTCCTGGTGGGCTACACCGAGACGCTGCTCTCCTTCCTCTACAAGTGCCCCGTCCAGCTGGAAGTGCAGACCCTGCCCGAGAGGGTCATCTACAAGTACCTATAGCACCGCTGGACCCCTGGGCGAGGCCTGCCCCCCGGCAGCCGGGCACCCCACCTCTCCCCTGGGCTAGCCTGTGCCTGACTCAGGTCACCTGCTGTCCTGTCTCTCACTGGCCCGTTGTGGGGCAGGACACCCACGCTCCACATGGGCCCGAGGAGGCCGTGGACCCGTGGGTGGTGGCCGTGGGGTGCTCTGGTGTGGATGTTACCGAGGCTCTGGACGTAGCAGTGGCCTGGCCCAGCAATGGGGAATAAAAGCACTCTGGCCCCTGTGTCCATCTCTGGAGTCACCGTAGCCCAATTCCTCCCAGCTTGGTCCCGGGGCGGTCAGAGTGTGGGCCTGGGAGCATGGGTAGCAGTCGCATAGGTTTAGGGAGGCTGTGCCTCCCCAAACAGCCAGACATGGCCTTGACAAATTAGAGGATTGGGCCAAAAGAAATCTGATGAGGTTCAACAGGACAAGTGCAGAGTCCTGCACTTAGGACGGAAGAATCCCATGCACCGCTACAGACTAGGGACCGAATGGCTCGGCAGCAGTTCTGCAGAAAAGGACCTAGGGTTACAGTGGACGAGAAGCTGGATATGAGTCAACAGTGTGCCCTTGTTGCCAAGAAGGCCAATGGCATTTTGGGCTGTATAAGTAGGGGCATTGCCAGCAGATCGAGGGACGTGATCGTTCCCCTCTATTCGACACTGGTGAGGCCTCATCTGGAGTACTGTGTCCAGTTTTGGGCCCCTACAGGAAGGATGTGGAAAAATTGGAAAGAGTCCAGTGGAGGGCAACAAAAATGATTAGGGGACTGGAACACATGACTTATGAGGAAAGGCTGAGGGAACTAGGATTATTTAGTCTGCAGAAGAGAAGAATGAGGGGGGATTTGATAGCTGCTTTCAACTACCTGAAAGGGGGTTCCAAAGAGGATGGATCTAGACTGTTCTCAGTGGTAGCTGATGACAGAACAAGGAGTAATGGTCTCAAGTTGCAGTGGGTGAGGTCTAGGTTGGATATTAAGAAACACTATTTCACCAGGAGGGTGGTAAAGCACTGGAATGAGTTCCCTAGGGAGGTGGTGGAATCTCCTTCCTTTGTGGTTTTTAAGGTCAGGCTTGACAAAGCCCTGGCTGGGATGCTTTAGTTGGGGATTGGTCCTGCTGTGAGCAGGGGGTTGGACTAGATGACCTCCTGAGGTCCCTTCCAATCCTGATATTCTATGATTCTAAGAGGATGGGTTAGCCAGTGGTCAGGGTGTGAGCCCGCCCACGGCCAGTTTCCTGCTCTGCTGTAGACTTTCTGTGAGCCCTGGGGCAAGTCACTTGGGGACAGGGATGTAAAGGTATTTAGGAGCCTCACATCCACTGAAGGGGATGGCTTTAGACTCTGTCTCAGTCCATCCTCCATGCAGTAGGGGGAATATCACTGCCCTACCGTCCAGGCTCTCCAGGTGCTCAGAGGTTATGGTGATGGGGCCATATAAGTATCTTTCGCAGACAGAAACCAGGGAGAGCAATAGCTCCATGACTAAGGCACTGCCCCAGGTGCGGGGGGTGGGGGCCATGGATTGAATCAGGCAGAGAATGGCTGTGAACTAGTGTGTAGCCCAATGGGCTATTGACTATTCTGAGAGCTTGCTCTTGACCTTCCTGCTGAATGCTCTGTTGAAACAAACACTTTCCTGCAAAAAGTTTTGGTTTTGACAAATCAGCATTTTCCAAAACAATTCCCCAGCAGCTCCAGGGGACTTCCCCAAGGATACGTCACTGGGGGATCAGGCTGAGCAACACAGGGTCCTGGCTCCTGGGCCTGTGGTCAGATCGCTAGACCATGCAGCCTAGTTTGCCTCATGATGCTATGATGGGCAGCCAAGGAGTCTCCCACACTAGAGGTATCTAACCCAGAGCACAGGGGCATGAACATGGGTCAGGATCCAGCCTTATGTCTTAGTGCTCTTCAGATTCTACCCTGGCACCGAGTGATGGGCAAACTTCCCGGTGGTTCCAGCCAGGGAAGCAGCCCTATGTTCATTTGCTCTGATGTCTTAGGCCTGGAGAACTGGGCTAAAAATCTTGATGGAAGGGATTCTGAGGGACTGTTTGGGGTAGGGGAAGCAGGGGACAGCATGGACCTATGGGTAGGCTACAGGACTGGGCTGCAACAGACTTGGGTTCTAGCCCCACACCAGCTGTGCTACCCTTGGTTAGTCATCTCTACTTTCTGTATCCTGACTTCCTTGTCCACCTTTCTGTCTGTTCACACTGTAAGCCCTTTGGCACAGGGGGCTGTGCAGCACTCCGCCAGGGGGGCCCCGATCTCTTTGGGGAAGTGTTGTTTGCTACCTAGAAGACAATCATAATTTAGCAGCCCTTGATACCTGACTTTCCAGTATTTACAGAGCAGGATGCTGTGACCATCACACGTGGCTGGGCCAGGGCAGGATCTCGAGGGACCCCCAGATCACATGGAGAAAACCCTTTCTGGGATGTCAACTTAATTTCCAGGCTTTATCTAGCACCATCAATTCAAAACACAGGAGCAAAATCTCCAGCTGCTTCCCCTTCATGCAATATCAGGATCCATGAACTCCAAAACAAACAGGAGTCTCAGCCAAGCAGCCTCTACTGGGCAGCTCCTCTCTGCACAGCTCCCCAGCTTGTCACCCCATTCCAGCCTCTCAGCCGCTCCAGCCCCCAATGCACTTGAGCACCTCAGGTGCAGTTAGGAAACCCAGAGCATTCCCAGCTGGGCTTCTCAACTCCAGCAGCACTGCTGGGATTAATCCCGAAATCCTTGCTCTGCCATGCTCTTGCTCAGCAGGGCTGGGGATGTGGTGACTAGTGCCCGGGGCAGCTGGTCATGAAATGCCTCCTCCTGGATTATTGGGACAGGGAACCTTGATATGAAATACTCCATTGCAAGGGTTTGGTGCAGATCATTGGCAGCACAGGACAGGAGCTGGCTACTCCAGGCACAGCCAGCCTGGTACTTATGCGCTAGGATCACTCTCTTCTGGACAGAGCCTGCAGAGAGGCTGGCGCCAGGGGACACAGGCTGGGAGCTGAACAAAGAGAATAGCACCTAGCTCTTTTCACCCAGAGATCTCAAAGCTCTTTAGCAAGGGACTCACTATCATTATCCCTATTCTACCGGTAGAGAAACTGAAGCACTGCAAAAGAAGTGACGCCAGGTCTCCCCTGGCAAAGCTAGGAAGTGAACCTAGGTCTTCTGAGCCCCAGTCTAGTGTCCAACCCAACCCACCTGGACTCCCTGTGCTCACCCTGAGAACCGAAGGCTGGGTGGGGAAGTGGCTTTGGGCTGGGGTGATTTAGGCCGGAGGAAAGGGGAGTGTATGGAGAAAGCAGGCCGCAGAGCTAGGCTGAGGCCCTGCTGGGATGCTGGAGTCACCCGTCCGAGGCTTTCCTGCGGTGGCTCTTGTAGCGGCTTGGGGTTAACAGGACTTGTACATCCTGGGTCAAGTGCAGCCTGCGCAGGTGGCCAGCCTGAGGCCACTGTACCTGTGAATCATGGTAGCTCCTGGGAGCCCCAGGCCTGGACAGGCCCTGCTGTGCCAGGCGCTGTACAAACACAGCCAGTAGGCGAACACAGCCAGGCAAGGCAACAGAGGCGACTGGTCAGCATGGCAGGCCGTGGGCTCAGCACAGCAGCGGTGGAGCCGTTGTCTAGTGGTTTGTAGGTGTCCCGGCAAAGGAGAGATCTTTAGGGGGACAAGGAAGTGGCTCTGTGGGTGTCTGTGAGGAGCTCCTCCTCCAGCACAGGAGGACTAGCTGGGGAAGGTGTTGTTTGAAAGTCACGGTGAAGCCAGCTACTCCTGAGGCCGGTTCTGCGCAGGGATGCCCGTCATCTGCAGTGAACAAATCCAGGAAGGAGTCAATACGCTGAATGTCTAATCAGGACTTGTGGCACCTTAGAGACTAAACCATTTATTTGAGCATGAGCTTTCGTGAGCAACAGCTCACTGCATCGGATGCATCCAATGTAGCTCACGAAAGTTTATGCTCAAATAAATTGGTTAGTCTCTAAGGTGCCGCAAGTCCTCCTTTTCTTTTTGCGGATGCAGACTAACACGGCTGCTACTCTGAAACCTGTCATGAATGTCTAATGGCTCTCAGCTGATCTGATCTCCCTGCTGTTGGGCAGGATGGAGAGCCATAGCCCAGGCCCCATCACATCACCATCTGCCCACGGGCAGTAAATGTTGATTTCTTCTGCCTGGCACCCACTGTATTTCCCACCTCTGACTGTGATGGAGTTTTCAAACAAACAGCTGCTCTTGGGATACTTCAGGCCTTTCCCTTCCAGATCCCTTGGGAAGTAGGAAGGGCAAAGGGAGCCAAAAACTGAACAGGAAACACACCAGAAATCACTGGAGTCTTTCGGAAGGGTTGTCTCTGCCTGTTTTCCCACCCACACAGCAGCCATAGGCTCCTTGGGAATGACTTTTATTTCCGAGTCCAGGAAACAACAAGAAGGAACAAAGGTAAAGTCACCAGGGGAGAGTGCAGTGTGTTTGAGGGGCCATAACATGCTGCAGCAGCTCGGAGCAAAATGACCTCTCAATTTAAAGGTGCTGGACATGGCTTAATAGCCACATTGATCATAATTTCAGGGTTTGGATGAAGGTTCACCCACTTCTTATTTGATCCAATTTGGTCCATGTGTTCTAACTGTATTGGTGATGGATGAATAAGTAGGAGCCACTGTGTTTGGATGGTAGCTCCTGTGATATGTGCATTGATTGCCCGTGAAAATAGCTCTCAGTGGGGACCTGCTCCGCAGTGGAGATGAGGGCTGGCCCAGGCGAGTGTCACATCGTGACAGCTGGCTAGAGCAGCATTCAGAACTGCCTTAGTTTGCACCCTCGATGCAATCGCCCATTGCAGCAGAAGGGAATCACCAATACAAGACCACCCTGGCCACACTTCCTCTCACCCCTGCCTCTGCTCCTGACAGGAAGGCCCCCTGCACCAGTGTCATTCACCAGGGGGTGGGCGTAGGTAACAAGGATTTAGATCCAGTGAGCTCTGGTTCAGGAGAGGAAAGTGTCTCACCCTGGAAATCCCCAGGCTGGAGAGCTGAATCCTCCCCTGCCTGAGCTTGCTGAGCTAATGCCCCATTGCAGCCGTGTAAGAAACCACTTCACTGCGCAATTCAAACTGTGCAGGTAAAAATTCAGGCCGTGCTCTTGTCTAGTGATGAACACAAATGCTGGCCTCCGGCCTGTGGGGAAACCTGCCCAGGAGGGACTCGGCAGAGCTGTCGGAGGCCTAGCTGCACTCCCCATGCCAGGGCCTTTGCAGAAGCCCTGCGGAGTGTGTCTACTCTGCCCACTAAGCCTGGGCCCTGCATCAGGTTGGAGCCCAAGCCCCTCTTCTGTTCACACACAAATCAGCCTGATTCAGGTCAGCAGGACCCAGGTCCTAGGACCCTGCTAGTGGGGTGAGTCTCACTGTGACTCGGGTCCAAGCCCAGTCACACTGCAGTATGGATGCAGCTCAAGCCACAGACCTGAGTCAGGAGGTCTGCGCAGTGCAGTGTGGACGCATTAACAGCTGTGAGACCCAGGTCCAGCCCTAGTAAGTCCAGTTGTACAATGCAGTGTGGATGCTCAAGCGCGGGCTAGGAAACCCCAAGTCAGCAAGCCCTGGTCCCACAGATCCGGGTTTAATGCAGTGTAAACATACCTGAGCCTCCCTGGAGATACTCTGGGGCCTTCATGCCGCTCCCTGTCCCTCCCTTTCCTTCATGCAGCCCTTCTCCCTAAGCAGCCAGGGCAATGTCCGCTTCTAAGCCAATGCCCATTCTCCAAGAGGGTGCCGGGGCAGAGCTGAAGTTACTGCAGCATTGAGCAGCATGGACCCATCTCTGCGCAGTTCTGAGGGGAGGTAGCACCGCAGGGCCCCTAACACCTCCCTGCGCTCATCAGCCATGACCAGACCCTGGGATCCAGGCTCAATCTCTGCCTTCGGTAACACAGGACAAACCTGGGGAGATCATAGGTTTTAAAGTCAGAAAGGGGCCATCTGTGATGAGGGATAGCTCAGTGGTTTGAGCATTGGCATGCTAAACCCAGGGTTGTGAGTTCAATCCTTGAGGGGGCCATTTGGGGCAAAAATTGGGTCCTGCTTTGAGCAGGGGTTTGGACTAGATGACCTCCTGAGGTCCCTTCCAACCCTGGTATTCTAGGATTCTATGATCAGACAGCAGCTGAGCTGGCTATTAACATTAAGTGAGCCGCAGCCAAATCTCTGACTCCTGACTTCATGGCTCTGACTTCAGGCCCATCCAGTGGCCCTACTTATCCAGATGGCTCCAGTCCTCAGCATTGACCTCTCAGTCCACAGATGCTGTCTTGGAACCTGAGAAGAGCTGTCTGCTGGTGGGCTTTGGCTCAGCCCCTACTTTGTTGGCACATGGTGCATTTGTCAAAGGGAGCTAGGCTGTGATATCCTCTCTGGGTCTGACCAGCGTGTAAGCAGGCAGCTCTTCCAATCACAGTCACCATAATCACACACACCTGGGATCACAGAGCACTTCACAACACCCTGGGAAAGCAGCTCAGTAGGTTATTATCTCCATTTTACAGATTGGAAAACTGAGGCAATCCCAAAGCTGGGATTTTCAAAGGCACCAAATAGAGCCTGGGCCCAAATCCCAGGGACCAAACTCCACCCTTAGAGACACTGGAGTTAAACACCGCATGTCTCTGAGAGTGGGTGCCTTACTCCTCTATGTCCCTTTGAAAATCCCAGCCTAGGTGACTTAGCCCTAGAAGGCTGCTCTGATCTGCAGCGTGGGCTGAGCTGCCCCCCAAGAGCCCCGGACTAGAGGAGGGCATTGCCTCCTTCCTTGATGCCTGCGCCACACTCAGCAACAGCAGGGCTGGATCAGGAGGATCTGGTTGCTACGCTCGCTGGCCCCATGGAGCAGGAGCTGTGTGAGAACAGTGCAACAACCGTCTCTGCTGAGCCCCTTGCGGGGGGTGTGATGTGTCCTGGGAAATGGACTGAAACCTGCCAATTCATTTCCCGCAGACCGATAACGAGGCACCCAAGGATAACAGCTTTCAACGTCGTCCCACCCGGCTGGATTCAGATCAGTGACCCTGCGACTCAGGGTTCCCAGTCACAAACCCCAAGCCCTCCCGTCCCTCCTTTCGATGAGCTGAAGTCCCAGATGCTGGCACAGATGGTCTGTCCTTGTAGAACCCACGGGGGGAGACGTGTTCATCGTAATCAGTGCCCGGGGGCAGTGATGGAAGCGATGGAGACCCGCAGGACCCTGCTGTCCCATCAGGTGGGAGAGGGTGGAGTAATCCAAGCCAATACATGACCCGGGCAGAAGTGTGTGGGCTGAGATGTGGCCCAAAGCTGTCAGCGATTTCCAGGGCAGCTGATATTCTCATCGGTGAAGGAGGGTTGTTGCAGAAAGGACACAGAAAGAAACCCCACTCCTCAGGGAAAGCAAGGCAGCCTCCAGCAGCTCTGGCTGCTTCCTGGGGGCACCGCATCTCCTGGCAATAGCACATCAGCTCCACTGCTCCGCTCTATCACTCACATTAGCCAAACAATGCCGGTTTCCTTTGGACTCCCTCCGGACAAAGCGGGAGCTCAGGGTGAGCTCTGGGCAAAAGGCCCTGGCCTCGCATACTCTGACAGTCACGCTCTCATTTGAGCTGAAATCCACTTGGTTCCCGACCTGGAGAAACTTGAACAAACTTGTCAATGTATTTTGAAACAGAGAGTGACCCTAGGACCACAGGTTTCCAGGGAGATGGAGCCTCCGAGTCAGCTAGCCATCCCTCTGCAGAGTCTCAGGAAAGATCTCGGGGCTTGTCTATACAGAGAGTCAGGGCATGGCACATGGGGTGTCAATCTACAGCACGCTAGCCTGCTACGCACTACCTGGTCTTGTGTATCCTGCTCCAGTGCGCTGCAAGTTCCTTAGTGCGCTTAGATCAGTTGCTGAATGAAATGGGAGAACGTCACCAGGCATCAGCCAATGTTTAGTGCATGGGAGCAGGGTCCACATGGACAATTAGCGCACAGCAGGTTCGTGTGCGATACATTTCCACCACACCTTGCTGTGCACCAACCTCCCATACAGACAAGCCCTCAGACTGCAAAACCACTCCGTAAAATGGATCTTGTTTTGTTCCTGTTCCTTCACAGAGGATTAAACACTGTCATTCATCATAGCATGCTGTGTAGTGCCCAGTTCTCCATCAGCTACCTCCATGTACCACCCACCCGTAAGGCCAGCGTCCATCCACCGCTCCGGAGCACCATCCACCCCCATGGCCAGTGTCCATCCACCACCCCAGAGCAACACCCACCCGCATGGCCAGCGTGCCATCCCCTGCCCCAGAGCACCATCCACCCCCATGGCCAGTGTCCATCCCCTGCCCCAGAGCACCATCCACCCGCATGGCCAGCGTCCATCCACCACCCCAGAGCAAAACCCACCCGTACGGTCAGTGCGCCATCCGCCGTCCCAGAGCACCATCCACCCGCATGGCCAGCGTCCATCCACCACCCCAGAGCACCATCCACCCGTGTGGCCAGTGCCCATCCATCGCCCCAGAGCACCATCCACCCGTACGGTCAGTGCGCCATCCACCACCCCAGAGCACCATCCACCCGTGTGGCCAGCGTCCATCCACCGCCCCAGAGCACCATCCACCCGCATGGCCAGTGCCCATCCATCGCCCCAGTGTACTGTTCACCAACTCCGTGTGTCATATGTTACCTCAGTGCACCAGCCCCCATCTTGGCAGACTGCCCGCCACCCTTTCCTTGGTGCACCATCCACCTACATGGCATGTGTGGTGTTGTGGCCTGTTCCTTTCACAGCCGAGCTGCCCAGCTGCAGAGTCCGGCCGGCTGCTCTTGTGGCTCTGCTCAGCCAGTTGGAAGCGGCTACGGAACAAAGCAGAGCTCTGGGAACGCTCTAAGCTCCAACCGAGTGTTGACTGGACACCACCGCAGCTACCCTCCTGGTGTTCCAGCAACAATCCTCATGCCTCACCTGCCAGCATGCCCCGGGTTTCAGGGCTTACCTACACTCTCATGGCCTGTGTGAAATCTGCCCTTTTGCTTTCTCTGTCTTCCCATCCATCTCCCATCTTCACCCTCTCCTTTCTCTGCCAGCCACCTTCCACCCAGCCCCTCAGCCCCAGTGCCTCCCTCCTCTTGGCCCTTGGGAGGGAGGAAAGTATCAGCCCATTTCCCAGGGCGGTGACCACAGAGAGCTTTTTGGGGTCCCACTTTCAGCTCCTGGGCTTTGATTTTCAGAGATGCTGAGTTCCCCCAGGTACCATTAGCTTCCCCTCGAGTTATGGGTACTCAGCATCTCTGGAAAATCAGGCATTGGGTGGCTGAAATTGAGCCCCTGACATTGGAGCTTTCCGTAAATTTGCACATTGGTGCCTAAGGGACTAGCCCAAGGTCCCGCAGGAAGGCTGGGAGAAACTGCACCGCAGGCAAGGAAAGCATGATGCGCTGCTTGGCCTGATGATTCTAGCCATCTGCTGGGAGTGGCTGCTGGTGAAGTCAGGCCTCCAGGCCAGATGGGAGCTGAATGAGGATGGGTGGCAGGCAGGGAACAGGCCAGCGGGGTGAGCCCAGGGTGTGTACCATGCAGCCTTCTGTGCTGGAAATCCCTCTTGGCATGCAGCTGATTGCTTGCCTTCTCCGTTGCCTGCTACCTTTCCAGCCAGGCGACTGACAGCTCATTGCTGACTGCTGGCCCACAGACTGGGACCCAGCAGGACTAATTACCCCATAGTCATTTCTAAAGGGTTTGCAGGATGGTAACCATGCTGCTTCTCTTCACTGTCCCCAGGATCCCCAGCATCCAGTAAACCCCAACCCCACCACTGTAACAATGCCAGTGCTGCAGACCGTGGTGCTAAATACCAGCCCCAGGGGCTAGGAAGGAACCACTCCCTTCCCTGTGAGTCAGGGGTGCTGTCATCACTGGCTAAGCAGATGGGATTCCACACCGAGTAAAAGGCACCTAGTGCAGAGGGCGGCACAATACCCAGACACCTCTTAGACCCGGCTCATTAATTCATGGCATTCTTAATATATTGTAGCAGAGAGTACATGTAGATCAACGCTGGGAGACCCAAAGGAAAATCCATGGCGGGTTAGTAGCCAGTTCCTAAGAGAAGGGTGATGAGTTCTACGTCATCTCACCAGACATGGCAGCTCATTGTGTGACTGCTGCATCTCAGTCCCGTCTCTCCATGTTTGTCCATGTCCCACCGCAGTGAAACACCCGCCCCACCAAAATAAAGAGGATCTGGCATGGACAGGGACCTGAGCCTAGGAGCAGAACACTCAGCACTTTGAACATGGGCCTGCTGCATTCAGCTGACCCAGAGCTGCAGTCTGGGAGCTGGCATCATTTGTCCTTTTCCCTAGGGCCAAGGATGGAGCAGCCAACACACTCTGCTTGTGACTCAGGGCTCCGAGCCATTCCCATGTGAATCTACTCAGCTTGGTTTTAATCTCAGGAAGTGGGACGCAGCCTTTGAATCAGGGTATGTTTTTGTTGTTGGATTTAGGAAGTGTGTCAAGCTGTTGAATCAGGTATTTGTTCCCTTTCCATCACAGTGGCTCCTTAGTTTGTTCTGTTTGTCTGCACTGAAGAAGTTTAAGACAAGCTTGGCCAGCCTGAATCCCACCAAGTTTTGCTTATTGTGTCAAAAACGTCCAAATGTTCATTTCAGGCAAAAATCACTCCGTTGCCAGGGTCTGCGCAAGGCTCTGCAAAGCTTAGGCTCGGCTCCGCCATCAAACAGGATTGAAGCACCAAACTCCCTTGGGCTCCATGGAAAACCCCAGCCTCAAACTCCGCAGTAAGGGTTTCAATGGCACAGAAGGCCAGGTACAGACTGTCTGTAATCTGGTCAATTTCACATTATAAGCCTAAATTCCACAGAACTGATCTGGCTGTCTTGTCTTAGAATCATAGACTCATAGAAGATTAGGGTTGGAAGAGACCTCAGGAGGTCATCTAGTCCAACCCCCTGCTCAAAGCAGGACCAACCTCAACTAAATCATCCCAGCCAGGGCTTTGTCAAGACTGACCTTAAAAACCTCTAAGGATGGAGATTCCACCACCTCCCTAGGTAACGCATTCCAGTGCTTCACCACCCTCCTAGTGAAAACGTTTTTCCTAATATCCAACCTAGATCACCCCCACTGCAACTTGAGACCATTGCTCCTTGTTCTGTCATCTGCCACCACTGAGAACAGCTGAGCTCCATCTTCTTTGGAACCCCCTTCAGGTAGTTGAAAGCAGCTATCAAATCCCCCCTCACTCTTCTCTTCTGCAGACTAAATAAACCCAGTTCCCTCAGCCTCTCCTCGTAAGTCATGTGCCCCAGCCCCCTAATCATTTGTGTTGCCCGCCGCTGGACTCTCTCCAGTTTGTCCACATCCCTTCTGTAGTGAGGGAACAAAAACTGGACACAATACTCCAGATGTGGCCTCACCAGTGCCGAATAGAGGGGAACGATCACGTCCCTCGATCTGCTGGCAATGCTCCTACTTATACAGCCCAATATGCTGTTGGTCTTCTGTCTGTCTGTCTATCCATCCATCCATCCATTCACAAAGTACTGAACCGTCTACAGTGTACTGCTAAGCTGTGCATCATAGACCCTATTCTGCCCAAACTATTTGGTGATTCTCCTCTAGCTCAGGTGTCAAGGATATGTCCTCCTGGAGCAGGTGGTTTTGATGTCCGCCCATGTTGCCTTTGTGAAGCTCTGAGAAGGCCATAGTGTTTGCACCGTGCTCCTCTGGTAAATGGCCAGTGTCTCTGGAAACCGAGTGGAATTAGCAAGACAGCTGCTTTGAACGTTTATGCCACTATTGCTGGCTGCTCTGGCTTCTGCCACCGGACAACTGGAGATGGGACAAAGGACCCAGGCTTGAGCAGGGAGGACAGAAAGCTCATCAGGGGCTAGTGACTGCCAGGCCCTGGCTTGTCTGGGACTTTGTGCTGTGGAAAGGGCTGTCACAGTCTGACAACGGTGTGCAGCTCCCAACACAGACTGCTGGGCCCAGCCTTGCAGCAGAGGGGGTAGGTGGGGGGCAGAAAATGCCCAAGGACCCTGTTGATGGCCCCCCATGAGGCCAGCCTGCTGGGTGTCAGGATGGATGGTCCCTGAGCCAATGACGTATTGACAGACGGCTCCACAGACCATTCGTGATCCCCTGAAATGCAGCTTGCACCCTGTCTGCTGGTGCAGGGCTGCCACAATGCCTCCCAGCAGCTGTTGCCATCCCAGCCATGCACCCACTCCAGGGAATCTCCCTTAAGGCAAGAGCCCGGGTTACCTCAGGTGACCCCACAGCATGGCTTGGTCACAGTGGTGGAGCCAAGGCACCTGCCTGAATGGGAGGGCTTGTTTGTGGAGAGAAAGTTCACAAATCGGCTTAGGGCTTAGGACACTGGAGCAGCCATACGCTTCTACTTAAAAAGAGGTTTTTGGGGGGGAAATGAAACTCATTGCAATTAGGGCACTAATTTTACTGTGCCAGAGATTCACTGCTAACCTGCTTACACAGCAAAATCCCAGCTCTCCAAATGTATTAATATGAGTGACCGGCCCCCCAACTCATTAATATTAATTATCCTACCAACCCCCTTTGCTCACTGACATACAGCACCCAAGCCCCGCTTCTCATCAATATTAATTAGCCGACTAACACCCCGTTCACTCAGTAGTATCAATGACCCCACCAGCTTCCCTGACTGCTCATGAACATTCCTGACTTTAGCCCACCACTATTTTATATTAATTACTACAAATTATGAATGGTAATTTGCTCACCCCCACACTCATTAATAGCAATGAACCCACCATCTGAAACTCATTAATATCAGTTGATTGACAGGTTCTCCAGTAAAGCATTGTGGGGGTTTCTTTTTCTCTTTGTATTGCAGAGACAAGGTGGACCACACAGAGCTCTGCTCCGGGGCTGGGAAAGGCACTGAAACCATCACAGCTAAATACAAGGGGGAACAGATTGTTTAGCCCAAGCTGTTAGCATATATTGTAAGGGACCATTCAAGGCAGAGTCATTTTCAGCACCTTTGTGTGCTGAATCCAACTGAGTCATGTGCTGGCTTGCCCAGGAGAGTGGCATTCATTCAGCAAAGAAGCTGGGTGTGGGTGGCTCTGTCAGACAGGGGTGCCTGAGGCTGGACCATTTGCAGCGCCACTGAGGCCTGTGAAAATGCCACGTGCCCGCCAAGGAGGGGATGGCAGCATTTGGCCCTCGATGCTCCAAACCTGGTGTCTGGGAGAACAAGTGCCCTGAGGTGCCGGGTGATGGGGTCCCAGCCCCTGGGGGTAGGCTGGGGACACACTTGCTGTGCAGTCAGCCAAGGTCTTGTGGAGGTTTTCAAAGCTCGACACTTTCTGGTTTATTTGGCAGGCTGAGATGCAGGGGGTGAGGGAAGTGAGCCGAGTTGCTGTAACATCTTGAAGAGCAGCTCTGCTCTGGACTGCCCTCTGGTGCTCCAGCGGGCGGGAGTAGGTCGCCTGCGAATACACCAGCCCAGTATGCTTGGGGCCCAGGGGTCTCACTGTGCCTAGCACTGATGCCCCTGTCTCAAGCCCCACTTGCCACATGCACAGTTCCAGCACATGTCAACCACCTGCCCCCCCCACCCCGCCCATTACCTTTCTCATGGCAGGTTATCACACTTGGGTAAGGCTCATTTTCAGCTGTGCAAAGGAAGAGATTCAAACACAGACACTGTGAAAAGCTCTTGTGCATTCAACATCCCTGCTCACTCTGTAACCCCATATGGCACAGGGAAAGTTGGGGGGACATCCTTGTCCCCCTTCTATTCCCCCATAACTCTCCTACATTTGCTGTATTAAAAAGTCAGGTCATTCCATAGGCAAAAACTTCGTTTCAAAGGAATGAACTCTGGGGAAGTGTGATACCCCCAAAAACAAACTAAAGAGCAAGGAAATGCCAAGTAATGGGACACCTCTATCCCCATACTACAGCCCATTCAGTACCAGACTCGAGCCTTGCCAGGAACTTCCTTCGGCCTCCAGATGATGATGAAACATGCTGCAAACACCACATTGCTCTTCACAGCACCAGAGCTACAATCTCATGCTTCTCACACCCCCTTCACACCTAGCCTGTGCACATTCCTCAGGGGTGACTGTCTGCTGTGGCTGTCATGAAGATTTTTGGAGAATAAGTTGAGGGAGATTTGCACTGACACCCATCACGGGTGGATCCTAGCCTGAGTGGCTTGCAGAATGTGGTAATTACAGGAATTGTACAAGATTCAGCGAACGGGGCCTGCAGAGCTAGTGCTGTTTTTTTAAAATGAATAAATGACATCCCAATTTGTTCCGTATCTTCTTTGGAATGTGCGTCAACAGCCTGGGGACACTGGCCACATTTCTGTATTTAGGAGAAATCGGCACATGTGTTGTATCATCCAGTGGCACTGAGCAAGCACCTGGTAGCTAGGGTCGCTGGTGACTCTGGCTGAGGCTCTGTGTCAGTCTCGGAAAGCAGATAAATATACACCAGGCATGGAATGCCACTAGGAAACTGAAAACCATCTAGCCAATTAGCCCCTTTTTTCTGGCCTTGCTCTCCTTGGGAGCTGCTCTGTGCTCATTCTCCTGGGTCTTGTTTGTGTGTGATTTAAATAACGCCAACTCATGTGGAAATTGCTTAAGCTACATGTGAGCGAAGTTCCTGTGCATTAGGGGACGGAAAGCTGTATAGCAAGACGACATCTCCTTGCTGCACCAGAGCTGTTCTCAAAGGGATGGGATCACAGCCATGGGGCCCCAAGATGCAGCCCAGCCCAGGATTTTCCCTAATAGCATCTTTGTTTTTGCAGTAGCCTTGACTCGTAGTTCATTGTATGTGGTTTCTTGGGAACATAGAAATTGCCAGATCAGACCAGTGGTTGAACTGGTCTGAGATCCTGGTTCTCACAGAGACCAGTAGAGGCAGAAACCTTGTCGCGGGCCGTCGGGGTGGAGTTTTCGGGGGACGTTGCGTTGGGGTCGGGGCTATCATGCAATAACCTACCCATGGGGGCATTTGCCCCCCGAGCCCCACTAGTTGGGAGCTGGCTCAGGTGCTGCAGCAGAAGGGTGGCCAAAGCAGAGCTGTCAGTGCTAACGATCAGCTTGCTGCTCCGGAACCAGCTTTTGCAGAGCCCAGCCAAAGCAGTGTGTACAGACCAGGGCTGTGACCAACCTTGAACGGGGGGTCATGAGGGCCTGGTCCATGGCTCGGGCTCTTAGGCATTATGGCAATAGGAATAATAATGGCATCATAACAATCAGTCACTCAGAAACCTCTAGGGTGACCAGAGGGCATGTGTGAAAAATCAGGACAGGGGATGGGGGGTAATAGAAGCCCATATAAAAAAAAGCCCCAAATATCGGGACTGTTCCTATAAAATCGGGACATCTGGTCACCCTAGAAACCTCTCAGTAACAAAACAGAGCTTGGCTTTGGCTGGGCCGTCTGCAGGGCCTGAACTCTGGGATCTAAGGGCATGTCTGCAGTACAAAATAAAGTTGACTGAATTCGACACACAGCCACCACAGTAATGGAAGGGGTGGTTCACGTCCACACTTGCTCCTTCTGCCAGTGGTGCGTGTCCTCACCAGGAGCTTCCACCTACTGAAGTGGGGCAGTGTGGGACACTGACAGCTGGAGTCCCGCACCCTCACTCTGGGGCTGACAGCTGGAGGCCCCTCCTGTCCCAGAGCTGAGAACTCGCTCAGCCCCTGGTGGCAGCAGGAATCCAGCTGTGAGCCCGTCTGGGGCTGACAGCCAACACGCAATGTAAGAAATGCAGTGTCTACATAGATACTGCATCACCCTAACTCAGAGGTGGGCAAACTACAACCTGGGGGCCACATCCGGCCCTCCAGCTGGTTTAAACTGGCCCTCAAGCTCCAGCTGGGGAGCAGGGTCTGGGGCTTGCCCTGCTCCCATGCTCCAGCCAGGCAGTAGGGTCAGGGGCCACTCTGCGCACGTGTGCTGAGGCTCCCGGAAGCAGAAGCATGTCCCCTCTCCGGCTCCTATGTTTAGGGGCAGCCAAGGGGCTGCCTGTGCTGCCCACACCCCAAGTGCCACCCCCGCAGCTCCCATTGGCCAGGAACTGTGGCTACTGGGAGCTCCAGGGGCAGTGTCTGTGGATGGGGCAGCGAGCAAGCCTCCTGGCTGCACCTCCATATAGGAGCCGGAGGAGGGACATGCCGCTGCTTCCAGGAGCTGCTTCAGGTAAGTGCCACCTGGAGCCTGCACCCCTGACCCCCTCCCATACCCCAACCCCCTGCCCCAGCCCGGAGTCCCCTCCCACACCCTGAACTCCTCATTTCTGGCCCCACCCCAGAGCCCTCTCCCCAACTGTAGCCCTCACTCCCTCCTGTACCCCAACCCCAATTTCATGAGCATTCATGGCCCACCATATAATTTTCATACCAAGATGTGGCCCTCGGGCCAAAAAGTTCACCCACCCCTGTTCTAACTACATCAGCCTTAGCGCTACGGCTCTTACGGAGGTGGCGTCATTAGTTTGGTGCAATGGACGAATTACACCGGCGGAAGCAATGCTGTCCTGTAGACACTGATGGAGTTAGGTCAATGCATAGGCGCTGATCCTGTTGGTGTTCTGGGGCTGGAGCACCCACGGGAAAATATGGGTGGGTGCTCTGCACCCACCGTCAGCTTCCCACCCTGCCCCCACACCCCAGCTCCCCTCTGCCTCTGCCTCCGCCCCTGAGTGCGCGACATCCCCGCTTCTCCTCCCAGCGCTTGCCGCCGCAAAACAGCTCTTTCGCAGTGTAACAAGCTGTGGGAGGGAGGGGTTGCCAATTTTGGTTGGATGTATTCCTGGAGATTTAATCACATGATATAATCTTCAATTAAAGAGTAATCTTTAATTCCTGGAAACTCCAGGCCAACCCCGGAGGGTTGGCAATGCTAATGACACAGCTGTTAAAAGCCTTAGCAGCAGCAGCAGCAGCAACAGTCCTGCTGCTGTGTCCAGCTGTGGAGCTGTAGCGGGGCTGTGTGACACGGGACAGTTGTAGGCAAAACGCTACTGTACACAGGGCCTTGCCATGGGCCTGTTAGAAGGAAACTGGTGCACATGCACCCTGACAGAAGGTCACAAATTGGCCAGGGGAGAAAGAGAAAATATTTATGCTCTATTAGTTGTGCATTTCTTGAAATTATTACATGTCACACAGCAAGACTGCTGTAAAAAAGATATATATCGGGAGTCTTTATGCTGAGACCGACCCTATGGCAGCGTGGTTCATAGGAACAAGCTGCGAAGGGAGGTGGTGGGTTCTCCGTCTCTTGAAATCTTCAGATCCAGACTGGATGCCCTGCTGGAACAGACAATCGGCCTTAGTCAAACACAAGTTATTGGGCTCAATATAGGGATAACTAGGTGACATTCTCTGACCTGTGTTATACAAAGGGTCAGACAAGATGATATAATGGTCCCCTCTAGCTTTAGAATCTGTGAGTCTATGAATCTTCTATGACTGGGGAACAGTCAGGTCAAAACTGGTCCCAAACAGAGGTTTTACAATTATGTACGTTAAGGCTGAGATTTTGAAAGCCGCCTAAGGAATTTAGATATCTAACTCCCATTAATTGTAATTAATTTATGCACATAATCAGATACATCATTTTTGTTTTTAATATTTAAACAACTGAAATGAAATTGGATTCTGGGTTGTAGTTTTTATTTTTTCAGTCCTAGGTTATATTTGATGTTCAAATATTAACAAACAATTCTAGCAACACTTGGAGAGAACATTCCATGCTATGAAAGAAATTCCGTGGAAACAGCTGTTCTAAAAAAACAATCAAACTTTCCCTAAAAGGCTTTGCAACCCAGCCATGGCATCATTTTACTGGTAGGTCCTGCAAAGGATTCCTGAAAGTGAAATTGACTAGCAAGAAACATGAAATTGACATCTGGGACATTTATTTCATTGTCCCAGATGAAAGGAATGCAAAAACTAAAACAAACACAAAGAATGAAAAGTGAATTAGTTCTTTATAGTTATTTCCATGTTAGCTTTGGCATACAGGAGGAGCTACATGGGTTTACATGTAGGATCTGGCCCATGATTTTTACCTTGGTAATGACCCAGTAAACAACAGAGGGGTTAATCTTTGTATTAAATAGTAACTTTTAGGTGTGCATATTTCAAACACTGAGTAACGGTCGAAGAAAGCTCTGGAATAGGTATTTTGGGATGGTGTTAGTCAGCCATAATCCCTCTCTTCACACTGGGACACAATGTTTTGTTAGGAAAGTACAAACGGGATCAGCAGCTGATGTTGGCACTAGCCTTGGTTGCAGCCTTTCTCTGCAGGCTCTGCTCCACCACAAATGTATATAGCCTATGGCACGGGACCTTGCGGCTCCTCTCTCTGGAAGGCTGGGCTCCTTTTTCACAGGGATAGGTAGCAAAGGGCTAAATTGTGGACTAAAACTCTTAAGCAAGTCCGATTCCAGCAGAGAGCAGTGGTAACACACACACCAGCCAGAACGCCTCTGGGTAGCTCAGCTCGGATAACTCTTTATAAATAGCTGGATATTCCACTTGTTATCAGCATGGGCAATGGGGGATGAGAGACTGCACTGCTGCCTCTCAGCTTCACTCCTTGGAGCTGATAAGCAGCCCTGGTGAGGGCTTGAACATATGGATCACAATGCATCAGGCAAGGGTCACAGTGGGTAGAAGGAAAATGAGGGATGGTCTTGTGGTTAGAGCATCCCAGATACCTATACAGCTCCGT
The DNA here is from genome assembly GCF_965140235.1 of Caretta caretta. NCBI lineage: Eukaryota > Metazoa > Chordata > Testudines > Cheloniidae > Caretta > Caretta caretta. The sequence goes on from NC_134223.1 coordinate 2,647,501, forward strand.
TACCGTACTATTACTAGTGTGAGGGCATCACAAACTTTAATGTGTTTAACCTCGCCACATCCTGGGAGGCAGAGCAGGGATCTCACCCCCATTTTACAGAGGAGGAACTGAGGCACAGAAAGACACGGGTATGTCTTCACTGCAAACATAACCTGAGTAATTGGCTCCTGGGCCTTAGTACCTGGGTAAGCCTACCCTGGGTGTGAGCAGCCACATTGCAAAGCTCAGCCTGGGTTACTGGGTCATCGCTGGGGCTGTGCTCCCCTGGGGGTGTCACTAGGACTTCTGGGGGTGCATCAGGGAGCCCAGCCACCCTGTGATTCCTTCCCAGTGAATTGTGAGAGAATATGTCTGTCCTTCTGGGTACACTGGGGTCAGGGGGACAGTGGGAAGGCTTTGCTAGACTATCAGCACGTGCGGGTTTAGCCTGTGTCTTCAATGCAAAGTGGGTGATATACCAACCTGAGCGAAAGCAGGACCTGGGCTTTTGCCTGTGCCCCAGGGTGGGCCAGCTATCCCAGGTGTAAAGCACCATCGCCCTGGGGTGCTAGGGGTTTGTGTGCGGAGGGGAGTCAGGTTAGGGGCAACACCGGGTGAGAACCTGGGTTCGCTATGCAGTGAAGACAAGCCCTAAGTGCCGTGTATGGAGCAGAGGAAGAGACTAAACCCAGGCTAGTGCCGTCATCATGGGCCTAAGATGAGGAGATTTGGGGTTTATTCATGGTTCTGCCCCTGAATTGCTCTGTTCTTCACCTCCCTGCCTTTGCTCCAGTGTCTCTGGGTGTGAGTGCGTATTCTTCTTTGATCTCAAGAACAATATTCCAAAGCGAGCAGGAGGGAAGACAGGGCAGGGTGGTGTCTCAGGATACAGCTTGTGATGCAATCCAGGATATTTAATGGAACTCTTTTCTTCTGTGCCCCTTTCTCCTCCTTCCTTGATTTAGTTTTTCCTTGTTGCTGTCAGTGCCCTCGGCAGGTCTGCACCCTGTGATGGGGCATTTGGTGTCTCCTTGTGGAGTTAGGGCAAGGAGGTGTGAGTTAGAACACCTGGGTTCTATATTTGTAACTGCCAATGATTTGTTATGAGACCACAGGGCAAGCCACCTAAGTCAGAATTGTGTACCTAAAGTTGGCACCTAAATCCAGATTTGAGAATCTAAATAATGGGGCCGATTTTTAGAGGTTGTCATGGTTACAGGGCTAGCTGAACTTTTGTTCTCTTTGTGGTCTCTCTGATGCATCCTCTTGGATCTCCAGCTTTGTGCCTGTACCTCTCTGGGGGATTGGGGGGATTTCACAATTCTCCCACTTTCAGACTCGGCCCCGTGTGTCCAGCATGCTTCCCCTGCAGGTCCGACTGAATTCGGATCCCTCTGGCTCTTCCTTTTGCGGGGCTGTGAAGAGTGGTGGCACCAGAGCCTTCCTCCAGGTCAACGATTGTTTAGTTTTAGCTAGAGGAACAAAGGATACGCGAAGAAGAAATTTAAAACAACACCTACGTGCATGTCTGTCTCACCTAACACCTTTCCATCCACTGATGATGACCTAGGCAGAGCTCATTTCTTCAGGTACCCCAGCGGGTGCCTGTGTCTGAGTCTGGTTCCCTCAAACAACTTCCGTCCCTCTCCTGAGAAAGGGTCCTTTTTAATCTTCCCCCAGTTCTTTGTTCTTCTGTGTCCAGGGCCTATGATCCATGGGGGCCAAACGAGCTCTGTAGGCTCAGGAGCTGATCGAGCTAATCCTTGGAGCCAATGGCTCTGCAATTGTCCTTTAACAATTCTCAGGGGTTTGCTGAATAGCTTATCTTGAGCCATTTCTTTCCTTCCTGTCTGCCCTTCCAGACAGACCGCTGATGAGCTAGATCAATATAGTTATACAGAAAACACCCCACTGGCCAGGCCGACATATAGCATTCATAAATGATTGCAGAGCCAAAGCCACAACTGGTGTGTAGTGCACACAGATTCCATTCACTTGCAGACTCTTGGGCTCTGCAGGCCACCAGCATACTGAAAACCAGGCTATTGATTTAGTTTCAGGCACCCAGTTTTGAAAATAAATTGGCCTTAACCTTTCCATGCCTCAGTTTCCCTCTCTGTAAAATGGGGGTGCTAATACTGCACTTGCCTATACCACAGCGGGGTGTGAGGGTTAATGATGCAGGATAACACACACATTAGCTCATTTAGAAAGGAACACAGACCGATGGGGCGGGTACCCAGAGCTCCAACCTCAAAGGGATGGAGCTGCCAGTCTGTGTCCCAACAGAGACCTGAGAGTGTTACTAAAGGTGCATAGTCCACAGAGGAATAAGGAAACACAACCAGTTTTGAAGGGGTGAAGGGTTGGGAGCTGATGTTCTATGACACGGGATGTGCAATCTCTGTCCTTACAGCCATGCAGAGTGAATGGAGGCTAGACAGGATCCCACTCCATTCTCCATCCCACCCCAGCCAATGGTAAAGATTAAAGCTTGGCCGAGGTTTTGATGTTTTACATAGAACTAAAAGAGCAGCTCAGGCAGAGTGGAGCTGCAAGGCACTTGCTCCTGTGGACTAAGCCATGGCTCTAGCCAGAAATGCTGCATAAAGCACAGGGACCTTCCACCTACAGCTGCTTTGGCCATAGGCCTGTACGTTCCCTAAAGTAAGAACTGTCCCTTTAAAGTGGGTGTGGGGAGCTCTTGTTCTGTGTTTTCATACATTGCTAAGGCTGTCAGTCCCCAGATGAGATCTTGAAGATGGTTGTCTGTCCACAGGCCGCTGCATTCCAGACACACACAGGGAGTCAGCAAATCGCTACCTTGTGGCAGATTACATTCACCTGTTTCTGCCCTCTTCCAAGGCCAGTCCAAGCCCCAGCTCTCAAGGCTAGGAGTGCAGATTGGCCCAGTGTTCGTTAATTCTTTGGAATTCGGGGTGGTAAGTGGTGCTCCTGGAATGACTGGGAGCAGAGTCATCTCCAGACTGAGTGACACCAAGGTGCAAAGGGAAAGAGAGGGCATGTTGTACAGGGGTATACGGTGGCGGGTATTTCTTCAGGAGGTCACCTACCAGGGGAGCACATAGCAGATAAAGGCTGCCCCTAGGGAGGAGATGGTGGAACACTTTCTGCTCTTCCACTCCTTTAACGTCCACGTCTGCGGTCTGTTGCCCTCAGCACTGAGAGTTCCACGCCCTGTGACCAGGCTTACAGACAATTGACTTTTAGACTTTTCCAGACACCAGAGGATTCAGCAGTTACCTTGTTAAGGGAGGCCAGACAGACATTTGCCGTATGGTTTCTGTGGGCCCCAGGCAGTTACTAACGCAGTAGTTCTGTGGTAATGATAGCAGAGCTCTTCGGCCTCTTTTCAGGTGCAGGGCTACTTGTGCAGTCATTCAGCTGCTAGCAATGGCGGAGAAAAAACAGATGAGTTTGGCAAAATGGCAGTTGGCACAAGGGCCTGTGGCATCAAACTGACCTTTTCATTCTCAAGACAAAGAGTCTGGCATGGGGAAGGGTCGGATGTTTTCTTTTGTAGCTGTGCATTGTACCCATTGTGACTGTGATGTGCGGGGTTTGGTTTGAAGTTTTTATTTAATAAACATGAACAGAGACAGAGGCAGAGCTGTTGGTCCAAGGCGGTGGGGCTGGAATCGTTTCCTGTTGGCTTGTTGGTGAGTCACATGCCACTCACTTATCGTAATGTTTTGCTTTCTGACGGATGCTACAGAACAGTCGGGTGCCTGCTCCATTCTAGCCGGGTAAATAATGCAGGGACGGGAAGGTCCGTGAACTCTTCAGCACCAGACATTCTGCCCTGGCCCAAGGCAACGCCTCCCTGCACCGGATGCTAAGTCAAACATTCCAGTCGCCCTCTTTATGCAGAGGTGGACCTGCCAAGTCCGGCTCCTGGGGTGGGGTCAGGCTCTGATGTCGGGTAGACTTCACTCCGGAACCGGCCCGAAAGGCCAAAACCTCAGTCCAGTTGAAAGCAATGGCAAAGCCCCTGTTAAGTTCAGAGCGACGAGGATATTGCATTGCTTGTGTGTCTTTGTTCAGACCTGACTGCTGGGATGACGTCCTCTTCTCAGGCTTCACCAGCTGAGTCCTGGGATATCCCTCCTCCTAAGCATCTTGACACTATCTGGCCAATATGGGTCTCTGCTTGATTGCTGGGTTATACCCCTCTCTATTGCAATCTCCTCAGCCTGTCTTGGAATAAGCAAATTTCATGGTCTCTGTGTGTATATAATGTCTACTGCAGTTTCCACGGTATGCATCCGATGAAGTGAGCTGTAGCTCACGAAAGCTCATGCTCAAATAAATTGGTTAGTCTCTAAGGTGCCACAAGTCCTCCTTTTCCTTTTGACAAAAGTTGTGTCGCTCAATTGCCAGTGTAGACAAAGCCTTAGTAAATTGATGCTCTAGCCTCTCCATCAAAGGGCATCTCCTGTTGTTTTCTCCTCTTGCACCACTTTTATACCAGTGTAACTTCTTTGACTAGCAGTGGAATTACTCCTGGTTTATACTTTGATCTCCATCAGGTCCTCCTAACCATTTTCTAGAGGTTTTCATTCTAAATCTTGCCGATCTTTGTAGCTGTTTCAGGGAAGTGATTTGAGTAACCTGTAACCACGGGGAAACGAGAATGCGCTCTTAGCCAATAAGAATGCCTGCTCAGCTCAATGCAACAGAATTCATGCTCTGCTTGTTTGTTACTCTCCTGGAAATTTTGGTTGTTACTCTGACTATCTCTCTGGCCTTTTTGTCTTAGGGTTTGATCCAAAGCACACTGAAGTCAAAGGCGTTTGCTGGAGCAGGACCTTAGTTTGTAAGTCAAAAACATCAATAAAAATTAAATTAATTAGGTAAGATTTAAATTCCTTCTTAAAAGGATTAGGCTGCAATGACTTCTGAGTCTCCTCTCTGGTTAAAACCTGGAGTATGTGAAAGTGACATCATTGGCTGCCTTTTATTCCACATTCCTCAGGGAATTATGGACCAATCTTGGTCATTCCTTTGCCTTGTCCCACCTCACTGACTCATGTAATGGCCTGGGCCAATTCAGGCACAAGGATTCTGTGGTTGGGCAATAAGGTCCCGGAGCCTCCTTCCTCTGGTGCCAGTGATGAGAGATCTTTGTCCTTCTGCACGCGTTAGTTTCCACCTAACCCACTGATGCGCCCCTCACAGTTCTCAGGGACCATGATCCAGCTGATTCCTGGGTCCCCTGACTAGAGCTGGTCAGAAATGTTTTTGTCATTGAAAATATCAACTTTTTGTTGAAAACTCAACATTTTCAGCAGAAAACTGTTTTTCAGTTTTTTAATAAATTTCCAGTTTTCTGACAACATTTTTGGAGGAAAAGAGACGCTTTCTGAGAAAATTGCTACGGAAAACCCAATTTTCTTTTGAAAAAATGATTTGGTGCAAAATGTTTGCCCAGGCTCCCAGGGTAAAATTGGCTCTGTCACTGGGTGGTCCCTCTAGCAGAGTTGGGTCTGTGGGGTGCGGGCTCTGGTGTGGGCGCTTACTTCAGGCGTTTACTTCAGGCGGCTCCCAGAAAGCGGCTGGTATGTCCCTGTGGCCCCTAGGTGCAGGGGTGGCCTGGGGGCTCTGTGCACTGCCCTCACCCACAGGAGCTTCCCCGCAGCTCCCCTTGGCCATGGTTCCTGGCCAATGGGAGCTGCAGAGCTAGTGCGCAGGGCTGGGGCAGCATGTGGAGCCTCCTGGCCACCCCTGCGCCTAGGAGCCAGACATGCTGGCTGCTTCTGGGAGCTGTGCGGAGCCGGGTAGGGAGCCTGCCTTAGTCCCGCCATGCCACCAACTGAAATTTTAGCGGCCCAGGCAGCAGTGCTGACTGGAGCCACTAGGGTCCCTTTTTTACCAGGTGTTCCAGTTAAAAACTGGATACCTGGAAACCCGAATCAAGCCCCAAAGGAACCCTCTGAGATGTCCCTCTCTTAGTCTCTTTGATGGGATTCTTCTGCCCACCCAGTGCTGATTGTCACATAGGGACATGTGGCCCATTGAGACCCAGCAAAATAGTAGAAGAATCCCTGGCAATCTCCTTTTCCCCCGCTACTAGACCTTTCCTCTGGGCTTTTTTCCATTCTCCCTCCCCTAATTTCTCTTCTTCCCTCCATCCTTTCTCTCACTTCTAGGTCCACCCACAAATCTCTCCCACCACTCCAGTCCTTCCTCTCACACTCTGCACACGTGTTCACCAGCTGTACAAATCTACAAAAGGATGTCTCTCAGCATATGCTGATCATCAGGAAGAGATTTCTCCAACCTAGAATCACAGGTGGTTAGAAATTATGACTCCTTTATTGGGTTATCTAGGCCATTCCCTGCCAGGCCAGGCTTGTGCCCAGCAGTGTATTTCCATTGTTTTGCTCCGATTTATTCAAAATACCTTGAACAATGTGGTTTCTATGGTGCATGGTTGGCCAGGTGCATGAAGCGGGGATGTTCTGACCTTCCTCTGGAGCATGTGGTCTAAGTCACAGCAGGGTAATTATACTGGACTAGATGAGGGATTCTCAGCTGCGTGGGGGGGGGGAAGGGGGCAGTCACAACTCTCAGGTAGCTGCAAACAGACATCAAGGGGTCATGACCATCTTGCATTGCTAAATACAAGGGGGTACTAGCGAGGTCCCAGCCTGGATGGGAGGGTGGTCCTGGTGTAGAAAAGGGGGCTGTGGCCTGGGGAAGATTGAAAACTCCGGACCTAGCTGGGTCAATGTTGTGTTTGAATTTGGGAAATCCTGGCTGGGATGATTTAATTGGGGATTGGTCCTGCTTTGAGCAGGGGGTTGGACTAGATGACCTCCTGAGGTCCCTTCCAACCCTGATATTCTATGATTTTATGATTCCTTAAGGGCCTCTTTTCACTAGTATCTCTGTTCTCTCTTTGAGCCCATAACCCCCTGTGTCAGTCCAGACCCAGCTACCCTTCTGACCAAACTGGCTTACTGTGCTGCTTCCTGACACAGCTGCTGTGTCCCCTAACAAGTGCCACTCGCCCAGGCTGTGGTGGGGAGTCAGAGATGTTGAGGGGTTCTGCAAGATCATTTTTTGTGGCACTGGTGCAGATTTATCATTGTCTCCCCAGAAACCTTGCTCCACCAGAGACCTGCTTTTAAAGGGGTTGCTCATGGAGGTGCTCAGTTACTATAGTGCCAGATAGTTACTATAGTGGAGTGGTGGGCAAACTACGGCCCTGGGGCCATATCCGGCCCTCCAGCCAGCTTAAACCGGCTCTCAGGCTCCATCTGACACTTGCCCTGCTCCCGTGCTCCAGCCAGGAAGCGGGGTCAGAGGTCGCTCCTCGCGCAGATGCCGAGGCTCCTGGAAGCAGCAGCGTGTTCCCCCTCCGGCTCCTACACTTAGGGGCAGCCACGGGGCTGCACACACTGCTTCCGCCTCAAGCACCACCCCTGCAGCTCCATTTGGCTGCTGCAGGGGCAGTGCCTGCAGACAGGGCAGCATGCAGAGCCACCTGGTCACACCTCTGCATAGGAGCTGGAAGGGGGACATGCCGCTGCTTCCAGGAGCTGCTTCAGGTAAGCACCACCTGGAGCCTTCACCCCTGCCCCCTCACGTGCCCCTGACCCAGCCCTGGTCCCTTTCCTGCATCCCAACCCCCTGCCCCAACCCAGAGTCCCCTCCCGCCCTTTGAACCCCTTGGTCCTAGCCTGGAGCACCCTCCTACACTCCAAATCTCTCATCCCCAGCCTCACCCAAGAGCCAGGACCTCCAGTTGGACCCTTTCCCCTCCTCCCCCCCCGCACCCGACCCCCCTGCCCCAGTCCGGAGTCCCCTCCTGCACCCCGAACTCCTCATTTCTGGCCCCACCCGAGAGCCCATGCCCCAGCTGGAGCCCTCACCCCCTCCTGCACCCCAACCCCAATTTTGTGAGCATTCATGGCCCACCATAAAATTTTCATACCAAGATGTGGCCCTCGGGCCAAAAAGTTTGCCCACGCCTGCTATAGTGTCAGAAGCACTGAAGAAGCCCAGCTCCATGGCTGGCTGAGGAGCCAACCAAGTTTGAAGTGTCCTGTCCATGACAATCTCCTTTTCTCCACATCACCATAAGTGCCACACAGGTGGTCAGACTTCTGCTCTGACTGGCCCATCCTTGAGATTTCCAAGGCAGGCTCCCACACTCAGTATATTTGTGAAGCCTCAGAAATGCCCTTTTAACTGGACCCATGGGATACATCCTGTAACAAAATCTGCATGGAACTTGGGCCTGGTCTACACTACGAGTTTATGTCGGATTTAGCAGCGTTACATCAAATTAACCCTGCACCCGTCCACACAACGAAGCAATTTTTTTCGACATAACGGGCTCTTAAAACCGATTTCTGTACTCCTCCCCAACGAGGGGATTAGCACTGAAATCAACATCACCATTTCGAATTAGGGTTAGTGTGGATGTAATTCGAAGGTATTGGCCTCCGGGAGCTATCCCGCAGTGCACCATTGTGACCGCTCTGGACAGCACTTTGAACTCGGATACACTGGCCAGGTGTACAGGAAAAGCCCCAGGAACTTTTGAATCTCATTTCCTGTTTGACCACGCAAGCTCATCAGCACAGGTGACCATGCAGTCCCAGAATTGAAAAAGAGCTCCAGCATGGACCGAATGGGAGGTACTGGATCTGATCGCTGTTTGGGGAGAGGAATCCATGCTATCAGACGAAATGCCAAAAGTCGAAATGCCAAAACATTTCAAAAAATCTCAGAGGCCATGAGGGACAGAGGCTATAGCAGGGATGCAACACAGTGCCGTGTGAAACTTAAGGAGCTCAGACAAACCAGAAAACCAAAGATTCAAAGAGACGCTCTGGGACAGAGCCCCAGACATGCCGCTTCTACGCTGAGCTACATGCAATTCTAGGGGGGCCACCACCACTACCCCACCCCTGTCCTTGGACTCCAATGATGGGATACTCTCCACCATGCCTGAGGATTTTGTGGATGGGGAAGATGAGGAGGAGGAGGACGAGCTTGGGGAGAGCACACAGCACACCGTTCTCTCCAACAGCCAGGATCTTTTTCTCACCCTGACTGAAATACCCTCCCAACCCAATGAAGCCGGAGAAGGGACCTCTGGTGAGAGTACCTTTTTAAATATAATACACATTATAAAAGCAAGCGTTTTTTAATGATTAAGTAGCCCTGAGGACTTGGGATGCATTCGTGGCCAGTACAGCTACTGGAAAAGACTGTTAACATATCTGGGGATAGAGTGGAAATCTTCTAGGGATATCTCCATGAAGCTCTCCTGGAGGTACTCTAAAAGTCTTTGCAGAAGGTTTCTGGGGAGAGCAGCCTTATTCCGTCCTCCATGGTAGGACACTTTACCATGCCATGCTAGTAGCAAGTAATCTGGTGTCATTGCATGGACAAAGCCTGTCTGCGTATGGTCCCAGTGTTTGCTGGCATTCAAGCAACATCCTTTCTTTATCTCTCTGTGTTATCCTCAGGAGAGTGATATCGTTCATGGTAACCTGGTTGAAATAGGGGAATTTAATTAAGGGGACATTCAGAGGTGGCCTTTCCTACTGGGCTGTTAGCCTGTGGCTGAAAATAAATCCTCCCCGCAGTTAGCCACGCGGTGGGGGGTGGAGGGCATTGGCACTGAGCTGTTCACGTTTGGCTAGCAGGGATCTTCCCTGATACCAGCCATGTGGTGGGGGGAGGGGTAAAGCAATCATCCCAGAGAATTGGATGGGGGGGAGGGGTTAGTTTGCTTTCTGCTGCTGCACGTTAACAGAAAAACCACAGCACTAAATGGCCAACTCAACGTGCTTTGCTTGGTATGGGAAAGGAGGGCGCTGCTGTTATGAAGGTTGCAGAAGCCGAAAGACTATGGCTTGCCATAGCCGCCTGCAAGCCGAATTCTGTTGCCCGGCCCTGCGTGTGTGATCTCTAACACCAAAGCTGCAGGCACTCAATATAAGATACAAAATGCGACCTTGTACCAAAATCACATGTGCTAAGTAATGTGAATAGTGTTGTTCACCGTGAAAGAGTATAGCCATTGTTCTGTAAAATGTATCCTTTAAAATACTTCACTCCCTTTTTTTCCTCCAGCAGCTGCAAATGTTTCAAGCCTCCCTCCTCCGTCCCAGAGGCTATCTCAGATAAGGCGGTGAAAAAAAAGCACACGCGATGAAATGTTCTCTGAGCTCATGCAGTCGTCTGGCACGGACAGAGCTCAGCAGAATGTGTGGAGGGACACAGTAGCATGGTACAGGAAAGTGGCCAATGAACATGAGGGCAGGAGGAATGATTGAGATGAGAGGTGGCATCAGAAAGATCAGAGGAGGCATGAGGCAACGCTGAGGCTACTGCGGGATCAAACGGACATGCTCTGGCATCTGATGGAGGTTGATGAACGGCAGCAGGATCACAGACTGTTGTTGCAGCCCCTGTTTAACTGCTCTCCCTCCTCCCCAATTTCCATAGCCTCCTCACCCAGACACCCAGGAATGCGGGGCGGGGTGGGGGGGAGGCTCCGGGCACCCAACCACTCCACCCCAGTGGACAGCCCAAGCAACAGAAGGCTGTCATTCAAGAAGTTTTAAAGTGGCCTTTTCCTTCCCTCCTACCCTCCTCCCACACCCCACCCGGGCTACCTTGTGAGTTATCTCCCTATTTTTATAATCAATTAATAAAGAATACATGTTTTTAAACCATAGTGAGTTTATTTCCTTTGCAAGCAAGCTGTGATCAAAGGGGGGAGGGCGGGTGGCTTACAGAGAATTTAGAGGCAACCAAGGGGGCGGGTTTTCATCAAGGAGAAACAAACAGAAGTGTCACACAGTACCCTGCTCAGTCATGAAATTGATTTTCAAAGCTTCTCTATGCGCAGTGCTCCCTGCTGTGCTCTTCTAACTGCCCTTGTGTCTGGCTGTGCGTATTCAGCAGCCAGGTGATTTGCATCAACCTCCCACCCCACCATAAACGTCTCCCCCTTACTCTCACAGAGATTGTGGAGCACACAGCAAGCAGCAATAACAATGGGAATATTGGTTTTGCTGAGGTCTGAGCGAGTCAGTAAACTGCACCAGCGACCCTTTAAATGTCCAAAACCCTCTACCACCATTCTGCACTTTCTCAGCCTATAGTTGACCAGCTCCTTACTACTGTCCAGGGTGCCTGTGTACGGCTTCATGAGCCAGGGCATTAAGGGGTAGGCTGGGTCCCCAAGGATAACTGTAGGCATTTCAACATCCCCAACAGTTATTTTCTGGTCTGGGAAGAAAATCCCTTGCTGCAGCTGTTGAAACAGATCAGAGTTCCTGAAGATGCAAGTGTCATGAACCTTTCCCGGCCATCCCATGTTGATGTTGGTGAAACATCCATTGTGATGTTTGCAGCACCATTGAAAAGTACCCCTTTTGGTTTATGTACTGGCTGCCCCGATGGTCCGGTCCCAACATAGGGATATGCGTTCCATCTATAGCCCCACCACAGTTAGAGAATCCCATTGCAGCAAAGCCATCTAGTATGACCTGCACATTTCCCAGAGTCACTACCTTTGATAGCAGCAGCTCAGTGATCGCGTTGGCTACTTGCATCACAGCAACCCCCACGTAGATTTGCCCACTCCAAATTGATTACCAACTGACCGGTAGCTGTCTGGCGCTGCAAGCTTCCACAGGGCTATTGCCACTCACTTGTGAACTGTGAGGGCTGCTCTCATCTTGGTATTCTTGTGCTTCAGGGCAGGGAAAAGCAAGTCACAAAGTTCCATAAAAGTGCCCTTACGCATGCAAAAGTTTCGGAGCCACTGGGAATCATCCCAAACCTACAACACTATGTGGTCCCACCACTCTGTGCTTGTTTCCCGGGCCCAAAATCAGCGTTCCACGGCGTGAGCCTGCCCCAGTAACACCATGATCTCCAAATTGCTGGGGACCGCAGTTTTAGAGAAATCTGTGTTCATGTCCTCATCACCGCGCTGCCGTTGCCTCCTCGCCTGGTTTTTCAGGTGCTGGTTCTGCATAAGCTGCACGATAATGCGTGAGGTGTTTACAATGGTCATAACTGCTGCGGTGAGCTGAACGGGCTCCATGCTTGCTGTGCTATGGCATCTGCTCAGGCAATCCAGGGAAAAGGGCGCGAAATGATTGTCTGCCATTGCTCTGACGGAGGGAGGGGCGACTGACAACATGGCTTACAGGGTTGGCTTACAGGGAATTAAAATCAACAAAGGGGGTGGCTTTGCATCAAGGAGAAACAGAATTGCCCCCTCAAGGATAGAACTCAAAACCCTGGGTTTAGCAGGCCGTTGATTTCACAGAGGGAGGGAGGAAGGAGAAAATGAATACAAAACAAATCTGATCTATTTCTTGTTTTGATCCACTTCATCTATCTTTATACATCTTGCTGACAGCAGACGGTGCAGTACGACTGCTGGCCATTGTCGTCTCCTGGCTGCTCATTAGAAGATGGTGCAGTAGGACTGCCAGCAGGACTGAATCGCCATGAGACGAAACTTAAAAGGGAAATGACCTGGCTGAGTCACTCCCATGTTTGCCCAGGTGCCCCTGACTGACCTCACTGAGGTCGGCTAAAAGAGCACCCTGGAGTACAGCGACGATGGCTACCAGTCATACTGCACTGTCTGCTGCCAAAAGGCAATGAGCTGCTGCATCTGCCAGCACCCAGGAGACATACGGTGACGGTTAGCTGAGTGGGCTCCATGCTTGCCATGGTATGGCGTCTGCTCAGGTAACTTAGGAAAAAAGGCGCGAAACGATTGTCTGCTGTTGCTTTCACGGAGGGAGGGAGGGAAGTGGGGGCCTGACTATATGTACCCAGAACCACCCGCGACAATGTTTTTGACCCATCAGGCATTGGGATTTCTATCCAGAATTCAAATGGGCAGCAGAGACTGCAGGAACTGTGGGATAGCTACTCACAGTGCAACGCTCCGGAAATCGACGGTTACCTTGGTACTGTGGACGCACTCTGCCAACTAAATGCACTTAGAGCATTTGTGTGGGGACACACATGATCGACTGTATAAAAACGCTTTCTACAAAACCGAATTCTATAAATTTGACCTAATTTTGTAGTGTAGACATGGCCTTGGAGGGAGGAACTTGTATAGGTTGCAAAAGGAAAGAGTTTGAAGAGGCCCCAGGAAGTCAGGAAGTCAATCTGTGTGCACGTGTCTGGAATGCTCATCCACTTGCAGCACCTCTGGAAATAGTTCTCCTGATAAAGAGCCAGTTTAGTTTTAAAAACATGGAGACCTCTCATATTATTATCCTGCATATGGTACATGAAACACCCTAGGGCTCAGGCAGGCTTAATGTGCTGTGGTTTTATGTCTCATGCACAATCAATACTGGAAAATGTCAGTTTCATTTCATAAGAACATAAGAACGGCTATAATTGGGTCAGACCAATGGGCCATCTAGACCAGTATCCTGTCTTGCAACAGTGTCCAGTGCCAGATGCTCCAGAGGGAATGAAGAGCACAGGGCAATTTTGGAGCAATCCATCCCCTGTTGTCTAGTCCCAGTTTCTGGCAGTCGGAGGTTAGGGTCACTCGGAGCATGGGATTGTATCCCTGACCATTTTGGTTAATAGCCATTGATGGACCTGTCCTCCATGAACTTATCTCATTCTTTTCTGAATCCAGTTATACCTTGGGCCTTCACAGAATCTCCTGGCAATGAGTTCCACAAGTTGACTCTGTGTTTTGTGAAGAAACACTTCCTTTTGTTTCTTTTAAACCTTCTGCCTATTGATTTCATTGGATGACCCCTGGCTCGTGTGTTATGGGAAGGGGTAGATAGCCCTGCCTTTGTCACGCTCCCCACACCACTCATGATGTATAGACCCCTATTGTTGTAACACCCTTACTTCCTTTTCTAAACTGAACAGTCCCATTCTTTTTACTCTCTCTTCAGACGGAAGCTGTTCCACATCCCAATCATTTTCATAGCCCTTCTCTGAACTTTTTCCAATTCCAGTGTATCTTTTTGGGGATGGGGTGACCAGACCTGCACTCAGTGTTCAGCGTGTGGGTGCCTTATTATCTGTCCCTTTCTTAATGATTCCCAACATTCTGTTCACTTTTTTGACAGCCCTAATTATTATTGTTAAACCTGAGATTCCCTCTAAGTGTCCTTTAGGGGGCAGATGACAGGCTGCCTGGGGCAGCTGGAGGTGATCAGCTCTATTCCCTAGAAAGGAAATGCCCTTTGGGGGCAAGTTTTGAAAGCAATGCAGTGCCCAGTGCTGCCTGAGGCTTGAGATGCCAGAGCCCACAGGCTATACCTGCAGGGCCTCCTGCTACACTGGTAATAGAGACAAAGGGGGAGGGCTAAGGCCCTCATAGGGGGCATGAAGGAATCCTTCCTTGGGAAAGTATTTCTGTACCTGCTCCCGGGTGCCAGCTGAGGCATTCCCATGACCAGGCTGCAGGGCTTTTTGCCTAGTTTCCTGGTGGCCGAGTCCAGGCTTGCCTGTGGAATCTGATTGCTTCAGTAAACTGCTCAGCCTCTGCAGAGCTGGTACTGAGGTTCTGCCACATCAGATTTGTGCCACGACAGCTGGTTTCTGTCCTTTGTTCAGGCCAGGCATGAAACACGGTCTTCAGTGACGGCAGATTAGAAAGATCCTGGGGATGCCCCCTCTGGATTCCCCGGAAGGCCCCGCACAGCTAGATTTAGGAGAAGGTTGCAAAGGTATGGAGGCAGAATTGTGTGCAGCATTCACAGATGGCACATACAGATGCTCATTGCCAATTAAATATGGCCGGGAGCACAATCTCAGGGCCGGACTTGAAAGAACAGATTGGACAAGCATATGCAAACTGACACAAAATATCTCCAGCACATCCCTCCATCACATGAAGTAACCCCAGTGAAACTGCACTACATGTGCCCTAATAATTCCCATTCCTATCCTGCTTAGAAAATATTGCTCCTCAAAGATGGAATTGGGAATAACTTCTGATCCTAAACCCTGTCTACATTAGGGGGATTGTCAGACCGTTCCCACCTTGCTAACATTGTCACAACTCCAATGTTGGCAGCCCTGCAGATGCTATTCCATTTAAAACACCTTGTCGCTTGTGTGTGTGTGTGTGTGTTTCTAGCCCTCATGGACTCAAAGAAAAGGTTGAAAATGTGACCTGAGTATAAGTGATGCCTGCCTGAGTTTGCAGAGAGCCTGTAACAGTAGCCCAACAATAGCTGTGAACAGTTCCATTCATCTTAATTCTGAAGCTTGCTACTACTTCACAGGGCTGGGGCCATGACCTCAGATTACCTTAACTGAGTCCTGGACAGAACCTAGAGCTCCCATCATAATTAGCAGCTGTGCAGTTGCTGCTACTGCTGTAGACAATGCCAAGGAGGGCTGTTTCCATGCTGAATTTCAGCTTGTCAGTCTCAGCCACTTCACTTGCAGAACTGGGAAAAGTCTATTCAATTCTGTGATGGTTACAGCGCTCGCGGACTTCTGTCCCCTTCCTGGTCTCTCTGAGTGCGTTCCCTTGGGCATCGGGTCTTGGGCCTTTGCCTTGGGCTACAGACCTGTGCATCAATTGTACTTGCCCAGCAGGTCCAACTGGGTTCTGGGAGCAGCACGTCTTCCCTTTGGGAGTCTGAGAGGTATAGCGTAACTAGACGGTCACCTTAACCCAAAGCATGGTTTAATTTTAACAGCAGGAACAAGGCATTTAGAGAAAAAAGATTTTAAAACACCCATTTGCTCGTGTGTCTATCGTACCTAGTCCCTACCCCCTGGGGTGATGACCTAAGCAGGCCTAAGCATTTCTTCAGATATCTGAGTAGGTGCCTGCATTAACCTAATTTCCCCAAACAGCTCCCCAGCAATTAACCCCCTCTCTGGAGAGACAGAGTCCTTCTAACCCAGCAGGAGTCTGAGCCAGACTCCTCACAGCCAGTGCCTTGCCACTGACCTGTAACAACTCTCAAAGTCTGCTGCAGTTTCCACGGTATGCATCTGATGAAGTGAGCTGTAGCTCACGAAAGCTCATGCTCAAATAAATTGGTTAGTCTCTAAGGTGCCACAAGTACTCCTTTTCTTTTTGCGAATACAGACTAACACGGCTGTTCCTCTGAAAACTCTCAAGTGTTTACCCAGGAGGGTGGGGGGTGGCTTTTCTTAAGCCATTGCTTCCTTCCTGCATCTTTCCTTCCATCCTGCTATTAAGCTAAACCTAAATAGTCATGAATGTCCCAATGACCAGGTCAACATACAGAATTCGCCAGTCACTACAGAGCAGCTCCACAGCTTCCCTCTGTTCGGAACCCAGAATGGTGCAACTCAACTCTTTTGTTCAGGTTTTCCAGAGACCTTTGGGCAGGGACCAAGCAAGAGAAATCTCAGCCCAAAAGGTGAAAGTTTTGGGTTAAAGTGACTGAAAACAAGGATAAAATGGAAACCGTTAGGCCACCGTAATGACAGCTATTGCTGCTACTTCCACTGTAATCAAAAGCCATGTGTGTGTATAGAGGAAATGAAATGGCAAGAAATAGAAGTGGACTATTATTATTCATCTCCATATAGCACTTGCATGCCCTGTTGTTTTGTTTGATCTATACATACCAATCAGCACACAGACGCCGCACTGAGTCCCAAATCACCATGTTTTCTAACTATCCCCAAACATGCATGTCCGAGCTACATGCTGCTATTCTAACTGGTTTCTGGTGGCTTCTAAAATATAGAACCTGGTGAGTGCCACTAGAGGACATGCAAACTATTAAAAAAACAACAAGGAGTCTGGTGGCACCTTAAAGACTAACAGGTTTATTAGGGCATAAGCTTTCGTAGGTAAAACACCACTTCTACCCCTGATACTTGAAACTATTTAAAGAGACTGTCAAGGCTGATTCCCCATTCTGGCACTTTGAGTGCAGAAGGTGGGGGCCCGTAAAGGATTCTAACAATTCATACTGGCCACTCCAGGCTTGAATTAAACTCCCAAGGTTACAGCTTTTCTCTGACCTTGGATGGGTAGATGCTGCCACCACCCAAGTGCAAAAACCCCCTTGAGAACCCAGGAAGGCACACTTGGGAATTCCTTCCTGTGGGGTACCCTCAAGCCCTTTTACACCCTCCCCACCTCTCCCCCGGGAAACAGCTGAAAAAGAAAACAACGGAAATCAGCTGTTGCCACCAGCTAATTATACAACATATTCACAAACCTCTTTGGACACAAAATCCAATCCTGTTTTTAAAAAAGGTAAATATTATTAAAGACAAAAAGAAAGAGAATACATTTGAAAACACATGCTATTGCTAGATTTAAAAAACCCACTTACAAGAATTAAGCACCAAGAATAACCTTCTTGAAGTCCAGTTTAAAGGTTACAAGCAAAACAAAAACATTTGGGGTTAGCACAGTGGAGTCCACAAGCTATAAAGAAATACAAAGAAATAAAGCTAATCGCATCTTCCTAGACATTTCCTGATCTACTTACGTATCTGGAGGTTTCAAGTGAGTAGTTTCTAGGTCTGATTCAGATGATTTTTCACACCTGGCCCCAAACTTCTTACAGCATAGTTCCAGCCCTGTCTCTACTTCTCCCCGAGAACAACAACAGACAGACAAAGGGGAAGTTTTTTCCCAATTTAAAAAGTTCTAGACTTTCCATTGGCTCTTTTGGTCAGGTGCCCACTCATAGACTCATAGAATATCAGGGCTGGAAGGGACCTCAGGAGATCATCTAGTCCAACCCCCTGCTCAAAGCAGGACCAATCCCCAACTAAATCATCCCAGCCAGGGCTTTGTCAAGCCTGACCTTAAAAACCTCAAAGGAAGGAGAATCCACCACCTCCTTAGGTAACGCATTCCAGTGCTTCACCACCCTCCTAGTGAAAAAGTTTTTCCTAATAGCCAACCTAAACCTCCCCCACTGCAACTTGAGACCATTACTCCTCGTTCTGTCCTCTGCTACCACTGAGAACAGTCTAGATCCATCCTCTTTGGAACCCCCCTTCAGGTAGTTGAAAGCAGCTATCAAATCCCCCCTCATTCTTCTCTTCTGCAGACTAAACAATCCCAGTTCCCTCAGCCTCTCCTCATAAGTCATGTGCTCCAGACCCCTAATCATTCCATTTAACTATGCAGGGAAACTTTTTAACCCTTTACAGGTAAAGCAAGTAGAGAACAACTACTAAGAGGGATTTTATAGCTAACTGGCTGGCTGGGTCCATAAAGGAGAGCTCCCTCCCCCCTTTCATTTATCACAGGGACACTGTCCTATTCCCATATATTGTGTGCCCCAACCGATATTAGAGCCCTGTTGGGCTGGGCACTGGACAAATACAGAGTCAGAGGCAGTCCCTAGTGCAGAGATCTTCCGGTGAGAATAGGGAAGACAGACAAAGGAGAGGAGAGGAAATGGAGGCAGAGAGACTAGCCTGCAGAGGCATGGAAGGCAGTGCAGGTGCCGCCAGAGGCTTGGGGTTTCAGGGAGCTGCTTCATCATTATTCTGTGATTCTATACCTAGGGAGGTGGTGGGATCTCCTTCCTTTGAGGTTTTTAAGGTCAGGCTTGACAAAGCCCTGGCTGGGATGATTTAGTTGGGGATTGGTCCTGCTTTGAGCAGGGGGTTGGACTAGATGACCTTCTGGGGTCCCTTCCAACCCTGATATTCTATGATTCTATGATTCAAACTATGGGCAGGTGGGGTGAGATGCCTCACAGCACTGGGTCCCCCTGGAAAGTGTCACACTGGGCTGCCATCACCACACAGACACTGTAATGCCTGAATGCCAATAACAATGGCTATTCGGTAGGTGAGTGTGTGTGATCTGGTATCATCAGACACTGGGGACCAGCAGCATGGGAATGCTGTGATAAAACAGATGTTTTCTTGGGATTCTCCAACTTGCCAAAACAGCAAATGCTGGAGCTCTCACAGGGGAGCTGCTCCCTCAGGGACCTTCGCAGCCTGCATCCTGGCCCGAAGAGCAGCTGAACCTCCACGCCTGCATAAAGTTCACCCATTGTTTTGGCGCTTGTACCTAAGTGACCGGCAGGAGTGGAATTGGCCCCTACAGCCATGATCCCCTAGGAAATGAGAAGCACCAGGCTGTTTCCTGCCACCGTGCACAATAACAGCGATGAGGCAATGGGCTGCTCAGGATAGAGCAACCCCTTGTGCCTCTGGACTCCTGCCTCTTTATTAAATTGTTCTGCCCCAGTGGCGCTTAGGCAGGACACTGAAGGCCAGGTCTCATTCTCAGCCATGGGCCCGGCGAGGGAAGACCAGTGAGCAATGGGCAGTGACAGCTTGCCCTGTTCCATGGCAAATCAGCCATTTGCAAACAAAGGGAGACTGATGCTTTGCTAATGAGGGATAATGAGTGTGAGAGTCCCACAGGAGAGGCTGCTCAGGGAAATAAGGGGGTGTAAAAGACACAAATTCGCCTGGCAGCAATAACTGTCTCAGCTGTATGGAAAGGGGGGGCCAGGGCTCTGAACAAGGGAGGCACTGTGTGCAGGCTCTGTCCTGTCTGGACGGTGAACTGACCCACACACACTGATTCTCTGGGCTAAGTAATGGCTTCCCTGATTATGGTGACGCAGCTTCCAGATCCCAGACCACGCTGGCTGGCTGAAGGCCTTGTTAGTCTCTAAGGTGCCACAAGTACTCCTGTTCTTTTTGCGGATACAGACTAACATGGCTGCTACTCTGAAACCTGTCATTAAGCCCTGGTGCTGGTGCATGACCCTGCACTGAGCTGCCATCATGGCAGGTGGACCCTGAGCTTCAACCATGGGGTGTTTGCCTTCGTGTCCTGGTAGATTTGCTCTGAAGGCCTAAAACCCAGGTAATGATGACTATTGTTTGTATTACAATAGCACCTAGAGGGCCCAGCTGCCACCCTGGGCATAATGGGACGCACAGCTCAGCTGAGGCCTCTACCATAGTATAAATCGTATCACGCTCATCAGATCACTCCCCTGTGTAAAGGGTTCTGCTGCCCTAGACTCTCTGAATGGTTGTGCATTCCTGGGCAGGGGGAAAGGGTGACGTCTAGGGACATCTCCCCCATATACAGCTGTCCTTCCCACCCGCACTGCTCAGCTCTCCCCTGCATTCTGAGAGCCAGGCCATGGCTTCAGTGTAATAACATTGAAATATGGCAAGGACATGGACTTCATTGGGACCGAAATCAGGCATCAAGCTGTGGTACAGTGTGACCTAGTGGCCAGGAATGGATTAAGGCAGTCTGCGAGGGCTCATCATGGGGGCCCCACTGCCATGGCCTCCTCCCTCATTTGGGTGTGACAGATGTCCGGTAAGATGCATGAGGTAGTACATCTCTCAGAGCAATTGTTTCAGGCTGTTTGCAGACTCAGGCAGACGCTACTGCACCAGTTACACTGGCAGTTCCAAACTTTTCTCCATGAGGCAAAGACTGATGGAATCACATGGCTCTGGAGCTGGAGTCCTGGGCACATGCCTGTGCCTTAATCCAGCTCTGCTAGTGTCTTCACCTCAGAGATCAGGAGAGAAACAATAGGTGAAATTACCTGATCCAACTATGGAATCTTCATTTTTGTACTCCACGAGTTTCAGGCTGCAGCTGGGGAACAGGGGCAGAGTGAAAAGCCTAGATTTGTGTGGCTGCGTTGAATTGAAAGCCAAGGTCTGTTCTTCCCTCTGCTCTCCTATAAATCCACAGAGCCAGGACAGAGGTGTATGGGAAAATGATTCTGATATGCTTTTGGAATGAGGAGCTTGAAGATTTGCTACATCTGGAAGAAGAAAGACATTTGGAGGCATGAGAAGCCCAATGACAAGAGATCCCTTAGTGCAGAACGTCACTCATTGACCCAATCCCCCGATGCTGAGCAAGGGGCAATTAATCCGCACTCACATCACTTGCACGCAGTTGATTGAGATCCTCCTGCATTCTAGACGACCGTCTGCAACCACCAGGTCCCATGGCACAGAGTGGGTGAAGGATGAGGCTTTAGAAGCCATTTCTAGAGTTTACACTGCATCAGCACCTCATCAGTTCTCAGCTTCCCTTTCAAATACCCCTGGCATGGAAAATAGCTCCCTTCGAGTGAGAAAGGGACACTGAACTGCATGGTGTCATCAGTGCCTGCCCCCCATGCAGATCCACCACTACACAATGCTCCCCTGGGTGGGGGAGCACTGTAACATCCACTCCACGCTGCCTCTGGATGGACCTTCTTGGGATGAGATGTCTGCCAGTAGGAGGTGGCAATGTGGTGGTTTATGGGAATCCTAGCCTTAACGCCTGGGTCTCAGGGGGACGAATGGGAATTTGCTCTCCCCTCCCCCATCCAGGAAGCTCAGAGGGATGATAGCTTGTCTGTAAGGAGCCCCCTTCTCCTCAGCACCCAAGTTTATCTTCTTGCTCCCGGGACTCCATCACTCCGGGCAGACTGACGGGAGCACAGGTGGAGCTGCTGAAGCTGGGGACAGTTGTCTGAGGGGACTGTGTTGAGGCTGAGGAATCTACCGTGGCCTCTGTCGCTGGTAGTGTGTACGTGTGGGAGGGGCTCTGAAGACCTTGGCCACCAGAAGTAAGAACTGATTTTATATACTCTCTGGTGATTGTTGAGCAAAACCCCCGTGACAAACTCTCAGGCCCAGGGATTACAGATGGTAGGTTCTTTGCTGGGAATCATGCTGAATTGTGACACTGCCTCATTAAGAAATACCCTCTTAAAATAAAGCTTTTCCTCGGGCTGGCTTGGCATCCTGATTATAATAAAGAGCTAAGACTGTCACTCAACCTTTACCATGCAGGGCTGCCCCGACCTGCACAAAATTCAGACAAGTTCCTCCGAAAGAAACCCTCCCTGGGAAAGATGCCTAGGCTTTGGTTGTGGTTTCCCAGCTCCTTTTCGAGCTGCCTGCAATCACAGCTGGTTTGGGGCACCATTACCAGCTTGTTTGCGAATCAGATGCCAACTGAGTTGCTATGGAGCTGTTCCACTTTATTCATTGCCCCTCCCTTGCGCTCCCCTAGCTCCCCTCTCCTTCAGATGGACACAGGCCTCTAAGGTATGCGGAGGCAGAGCAAAAACCAGATCAAATCCACTGTGGACAGTTCTAACAGTCCCTGTCTCTGCACCTGGAATGTAACGTTTCTTTGTGCAGGAAACACTGGATGAGCAGCATTGATTTTCTTTGTCTAAAATGTTTGCTGCCCAGGGGAGCTGCAGGAAAGACTCACCTGCTCTTCACACCCAAGGACAAATGCTCAGATTCCAGCACCGCAGTTATGCCCACAACAAGGCACAAGCGCTCACAAGCTCCCGCCTTCTTGGGAGCTGGAGGGACCCCTGCAGACAGTCAGGAGCACGCGTGACCACCTGCCCTGCGCGCACACACGTAGCTCTGGGATCGGGGCTGGTGAAGAGGGCACGTGCCGTTGCGGTGCACACAAAACCCACAGGTTTCAGAGTGGCTGCCCACAGTTGCACTGGTACCATTATTTCAGGTAGGGATGAGATTTTTTTTACCAACATCGTTTTACTTCTAAAACCCAGAGTGCGGCTGCAGACATGCAGTTATTCTGGTATAAAGTTGCCTTATTCGACCACCGCTCCAAAGAGAAAGAGGCAGGTGGTGGTGGTCGGGGACTCTCTTCTCAGGGGGACTGAGTCATCTATCTGCCGCCCCGACCGGGAAAACCGAGAAGTCTGCTGCTTGCCAGGAGCTAGGATTCACGATGTGACGGAGAGACTGCCGAGAGTCATCAAGCCCTCGGATCGCTACCCCTTCCCGCTTCTCCACGTGGCCACCAATGATACTGCCAAGAATGACCTTGAGCGGATCACTGCAGACTACGTGGCTCTGAGAAGAAGGATAAAGGAGTTTGAGGCGCAAGTGGTGTTCTCGTCCATCCTCCCCGTGGAAGGAAAAGGCCTGGGTAGAGACTGTCAAATCGTGGAAGCCAACGAATGGCTATGCAGGTCATGTCGGAGAAAAGGCTTTGGATTCTTTGACCATGGGATGGTTTTCCAAGAAGGAGGAGTGCTAGGCAGAGACGGGCTCCACCTAACGAAGAGAGGGAAGAGCATTTTAGCAAGAGGCTGGCTAACCTAGTGAGGAGGGCTTCAAACTAGATTCACCAGGGGAAGGAGACCAAAGCCCTGAGGTAAGTGGGGACATGGGATACCAGGAGGAAGCACGAGCAGGAGAACGCGAAAGGGGAGGGCTCCTGCCTCATACTAAGAAAGCAGGACAAACAGCAAGTTATCTCAAGTGCCTATACACAAATGCAAGAAGCCTGGGAAACAAGCAGGGAGAACTGGAAGTCCTGGAAAAGTCAAGGAATTATGATGTGATTGGAATAACAGAGACTTGGTGGGATAACTCACATGACCGGAGTACTGTCATGGATGGATATAAACTGTTCAGGAAGGACAGGCAGGGCAGAAAAGGTGGGGGAGTTGCATTGTATGTAAGGGAGCAGTATGACTGCTCAGAGCTCCGGTATGAAACTGCACAAAGAACCTGAGTGTCTCTGGATTAAGTTTAGAAGCGTGAGCAACAAGGGTGATGTCGTGATGGGAGTCTGCTGTAGACCACCGGACCAGGGGGAGGAGGTGGACAAGGCTTTCTTCCGGCAACTCACAGAAGTTACTAGATCGCAGGCCCTGGTTCTCATGGGAGACTTCAATCACCCTGATATCTGCTGGGAGAGCACTACAGCGGTGCATAGACAATCCAGGAAGTTTTTGGAAAGTGGAGGGGACAATTTCCTGGTGCAAGTGCTGGAGGAACCAACTAGGGGCAGAGCTCTTCTTGACCTGCTGCTCACAAACCGGGAAGAATTAGATGGGAACCTGGGAGGCAGTGACCATGAGAAGGTCGAGTTCAGGATCCTGACACAGGGAAGAAAGGAGAGCAGCAGAATACAGACACTGGACTTCAGACTTTGACTCCCTCAGGGAACTGATGGGCAGGATCCCCTGGGAGAATAACATGAGGGGGAAAGGAGTCCAGGAGAGCTGGCTGTATTTTAAGGAATCCTTATTGAGGTTACAGGGACAAACCATCCCAATGTGCAGAAAGAATAGTAAATATGGCAGGCGACCAGCTTGGCTTAACAGTGAAATCCTTGTTGATCTTAAACACAAAAAAGAAGCTTACAAGAAGTGGAAGACTGGACAAATGACCAGGGAAGAGTATAAAAATATTACTCGCGCATGCAGGAGTGAAATCAGGAAGGCCAAATCACATCTGGAGTTGCAGCTAGCAAGAGATGTTAAGAGTAACAAGAAGGGTTTCTTCAGGTATGTTAGCAACAAGAAGAAAGTCAAGGAAAGTGTGGGCCCCTGACTGAATGATGGGAGGCAACCTAGTGACAGAGGATGTGGAAAAAGCTAATGTACTCAATGCTTTTTTTTGCCTCTGTCTTCACATACAAGGTCAGCTCCCAGACTGCTGCACTGGGCAGCACAGCATGGGGAGGAGGTGACCAGCCCTCTGTGGAGAAAGAAGTGGTTCAGGACTATATAGAAAATCTGGACGAGCACAAGTCCATGGGGCCAGATGCGCTGCATCCGAGAGTGCTAAAGGAGTTGGTGGATGAGATTGCAGAGCCATTGTCCATTATCTTTGAAAACTCATGGCGATCTGGGGAGGTCCCAGATGACGGGAAAAAGGCTAATGTAGTGCCCATCTTTAAAAAAGGGAAGAAGGAGGATCCTGGGAACTACAGGCCAGTCAGCCTCACCCCAGTCCCTGGAAAAATCATGGAGCAGATCCTCAAGGAATCAATTCTGAAGCATTTAGAGGAGAGGAAAGTGATCAGGAACAGTCAGCATGGATTCACCAAAGGCAAGTCATGCCTGACTAATCTAATTGCCTTCTGTGACAAGATAACTGGCTCTGTGGATGCGGGGAAAGCAGTGGATGTGTTGTTCCTTGACTTTAGCAAAGCTGTTGACATGGTCTCCCACAGTATTCTTTCCAGTAAGTTAAAGAAGTATCGGCTGGATGAATGGACTATAAGGTGGATAGAAAGCTGGCTAGCTTGTCGGGCTCAACGGGTAGTGATCAATGGCTCCATGTCTAGTTGGCAGCCGATATCAAGTGGAGTGCCCCAAGGGTCGGTCCTGGGGCCAGTTTTGTTCAATATCTTCATTAATGATCTGGAGAATGGTGTGGATTGCACCCTCAGCAAGTTTGCAGATGACACTAAACTGGGAGGAGTGGTAGATACGCTGGAGGGTAGGGGTAGGATACAGAGGGCCCTAGACAAATTGGAGGATTGGGCCAAAAGAAATCTGATGAGGTTCAACAAGGACAAGTACACTTAGGACGGAAGAATCCCATGCACCGCTACAGACTAGGGACCGAATGGCTCGGCAGCAGTTCTGCAGAAAGGGACCTAGGGGTTACAGTGGACGAGAAGCTGGGTATGAGTCAACAGTGTGCCCTTGTTGCCAAGAAGGCCAATGGCATTTTGGGATGTATAAGTAGGGGCATTTCCAGCTGATCGAAGGACGTGATCGTTCCCCTCTATTGGACATTGGTGAGGCCTCATCTGGAGTACTGTGTCCAGTTTTGGGCCCCACACAACAAGAAGGATGTGGAAAAATTGGAAAATGTCCAGCGGAGGGCAATAAAAATGATTAGGGGACTGGAACACATGAGTTATGAGGAGAGGCTGAGGGAACTGGGATTGTTTAGTCTGTGGAAGAGAAGAATGAGGGGGGATTTGATAGCTGCTTTCAACTACCTGAGAGATGGTTCCAGAGAGGATGGTTCTAGACTATTCTCAGTGGTAGAAGAGGACAGGACAAGGAGTAGTGGTCTCAACAGCAGTGGGGGAGGTTTAGGTTGGATATTAGGAAAAACTTCTTCACTAGGAGGGTGGTGAAACACTGGAATGCGTTACCTAGGGAGGTGGTAGAATCTCCTTCCTTAGAAGTTTTTAAGGTCAGGCTTGACAAAGCCCTGGCTGGGATGATTTAATTGGGGATTGGTCCTGCTTTGAGCAGGGGGTTGGACTAGATGACCTCCTGAGGTCCCTTCCAACCCTGATATTCTATGATTCTATGATTCTATGAAACACAGAGCTTGTGGTAACAGAGCTTGCGATAAGTTTCTTCACCACAAAGAGGTGACAGTTGTGAAGAGAGACAGCCATTACAGGAACAAGCCAGCACACACCGGAGATCAAAAAGACTATCGGGCTTTAAAAGGGGTCTCTCAAGAGGGGGGGCAGCTGTTCAGGAGAACCAGACTAAGACACAGGCACCTGCTGGGTGTCTGAATAAGTTAGGCCTGCCTAGGTGATCATATGTAGATTGTGGTTGTACAATCCTTTTATTGTATGATTTGTGCCTATTGCGACGTGAACAATACTTTGGTTTAAGAAGGCTGGCAGGTCACTATATTCACTGCTGATCACAGACTCCCAAAGGGAAGAACAAGGCCTGTCTGAACTAAGTCAGATCTGCAGGGTAAGCACGGTGGATACACAGGGTGCTGTAGAAGGAGGCCTGACACCTGAGGCGTGCAGAGACCAGCTGCTCCTGACCGCTAACACACACTGATAGCTCAGTAAGGCTGACTGCGGTGGCTCTACCTAGATGCCTATGTGGATACATTGGGCAAAATGCTGCCCTTGCCAGACATAGACTTGGGGGAGTGAGGGCAGGAAGCAGGGTGAAGCTGGCTTGGAAGGCTATGTGTGCACTATGAGCTGGGAGGTGAAACCTACCTGAAGCAGGTGGGTATGTAGTCAGCCTGCCTCAGCCATACCTCCGCTGCTGCTACCCACAGTCACGCTGGGTCTCATCGAGTGGGGAAATCACATCCGCAGCTCATAGAGTAGACATAGCCAAAGGGAGTGTGAGACCCATCCAGCTGGCTTAGGGGACACGGCAGATCATGCTCTCCCATTTAGCATATGCTGAATGTAACATACACACTGGGCCTTGCCATGTCCCTAGCCAGCAGACCCCAGCCCCAGTGGGCATGTTATCCAGTGCCCCCTCCTAGTGCAAGTGCAAAGGGAACATTCCTCCTCTCTGTCCCCCAGCACACCTGCCATGCCCCCAAACAGGGCAGGGCCTTCCCCTAGCACTGTTCCCTACTTCAACATGCTTGAACCTTGTGAGCGCCTGCCAGTGAGTCTTGTCCCCATGCTCTGGGGTCTCCTGGCTCTCAGTCCCATGGCCAGACCAATAGTGGGTCTGGCTGTAGTTACACGGGGGATCAGCCAGAAGAATGAGATGGCTGCGGAGACGAGGCTGGAAGATTCAGTCACTCAGGCTCAGAGCAGCTGCTCCAGGCATGACAACCGGCCAGGGCTGGAGCCCGCAGGCAGGGGGGTGATGGGGCCAAGTCACTGGGTCTGGAGGCACTTTATGCAGTGGCCATGGGTCTGGGTTGCAGCAGGGTTTAGCCATCTCATTGGCCACTTGTCTGCCTCCATGTTCCTACTGCACCTCCCAGGGTCTGCAGGGCTAACTGCACCCTGGACATAGCTTTGTGCAGAGGGTCTGAGCTCTGCAGTGCCCACTGAAGTCATTGAAACCCAGCCCCCACACAGAGGGCATGGTGATGCTGATCCCCTCCGGCAGTGGCCACACTAGATAGATTCCCCTGGCAGATCTCCTCCCAACAGCTTCTCCGTGCAAACTCTGGGCCAGAATGCAGCTGGCCTGGGTGGATGGGTGGCTGGGGCAGCCCCTTCCCACTTCGCTCCAGCCCACCCTTGCGGGCAGTGCCAGGCTCCAAGAGGCAGGAAGGGGGCCAGCCATGCTGGGGAGGGGGCACGGTGACTACAACGGTTACAGGCAAAGCAAACGACCCTGCCTAGCCAGCGCCTCCCAGTGTCCCGGAGGTGTTATTACAGCACTTGTGTCCTGCCCCCCCTACAGCTGGCACTCACCTGGCTCCCCCTCTGTCTTCAGCATGCAGCACCTACCTAGACCCAGTGCTGGGGAAGACATGAGCAGGAGGGCGACGAATCCAGCGGGTGCTAACAAAGGAGGATCTCTGCACAGTGCTTGCAGTTGCAATCGGACCCGGTGAGACAATGCAGGCCGGGGTGTTTATTGTTTCTCCTGGGCTGCATTGTTCTCACCGAGGTCTGTTTTGTGCTTGCCCGGAGTGGGAAAGCTGCCTCCCGAGCTCTCCAAAGGAGAGTGGCACCAACACTGACCTTGCTCCCAGGGAGCCTCATTCAGAGGATTATGTGGCCCAAGGCGTGCAAAGGGGCCTGAGGGACCCTGCCAAGAATTCGTTAAATCCAAAGTAATTAAAAATAAAGGAAGGGAGGGGGCAGAATGTGATGAGAGCAGCATGGTGAGGTCCCCTCCCCTCAGTGTTAATCATGTTTCTTCCCAGGCCCCTGCGGATCCGACAGATACTGGGCTGATGGCTAGGCACTAAGGAGCTTTATGCGTTGAGGGAGAAATTTAGCTTGGCAGCTGGCCAGGGAGATGCTTCGCTTTGCCCATCCCCATCCCCATCCCCAAACCAGGCCAGCTGGGCCAGCACAGTGAGCAGGTCACTTGCAGGTGGACGACTTTCAGTGAGCACAAGCCACTCTGCTGCTCCATGGGTGGGACAGCTCCTGCCCTCAGCTTTGGCCATTAAAGGGACGGTTGCACGGAGTTCAGCAGATCCTGAGGGTTTGTCTACCCTGACATGTCACAGCGCTGCAACTTTCTCGCTCACGGGTGTGAAAAACCACCCCCCTGAGCGCTGCAAGCGTCAGCGCTGTAAGCGCCCGTGTAGACGGTGCCCAGCGCTGGGAGCTGCGCCCCGCGGGGAGGTGGGGTTTTTAGAGCGCTGGGAGACTACATGAGCCGGCAGCACTTTAACATGGCCAGTGAAGAGGTGCCCTAAGTCCGTTCCTACTGCTGGACAGTCTTGAGGTGTGACCAAGTAGATGGACCAGGTGCCATCAGGGCAGAACACCTGTTGTGCTGCTGGGAATCTCAGATGTGCCCTGTCACAGGCCTAAACACTGGGCTGTGCCTCAGTTTCCCCTTCTAGCTATATAAATCAGACCCGACTCAGATTTTGCCTTCAAGAATACCTTATCCAGGGGAGACTTTATTTATCAGTAACCAATACACCAGCGTAAAGAGACAGTCCCACGCATCAGCTTACTCCTTCCCAGAGTTGTCATCATCTTCTTGCCTCTTCTCATCTGTATACTTCCAGCAGCCCTTCCTGTTGCTCACACTCAGCTGCTGGGCTCACTACGCTGGGGTTCAGTCTCTTGTTCTGCTACTCCAGCTCAGAGCCTCTTCATGGCTTGCCCCCATCCAGGGGCTTTCTCTCCTCACCAGCACACTCTTCCTCCTCCTTTCCCAGGAGCCAGGCTCAAACAGTAGGCATCTCTGCTCTCAAGATAGACACCAGCCCTTTTCCTGGGCTTACTGACAGGAGTCCCTCACTGTGTCCCTGCCATAGGGATCTAACAGTTCTCCTGGGGCTCTTACTGGCAACCTTATCCCTTCTTCCTGGCCTCTTCCACAAGCCTGCAGCAACCATAGGGTCTCCCTGGAGAGAGCTCCCTTTCCCTAAAGCACTTCCTATGTAGCCTACTGCAGCTACTCCAATTCAATTAGCTAAAGGGGCACCCCCTGGAGCACGTGACTGCTCCCAGTGTAGCCCACAGGGTGGTCAGGGGCCAAGTAGGCCCTAATTCCCCTGAAGGCCATTGGCCCCATGACATGTCCATATAAACTGCAGCTGCTGTACCGCTGGATGTTCCAGATGTGTCCATGGAGATGGCACCTGTTGAGAAATTTCACAGGGGCACATGCGTATTACATTGTGTTGCTTTGCTGGCTGGCTGAGTAACTTTGCTGGTCAAATCTGTAGGTCCTAGTGGCTCATTTAGGGCTTGCTTCCACTAGAGAGTGAGACCATCTTAACTCAGTGGGAAAGTTAAAGCCGTGCAACACGCCTTGTGTGGCTGCAATTGTGCTGCATAAAGGTGTTTATACCAGTACATCCAGTCCCACCTGAGAAAGGGAATAGGCTACAATGGAATAGAATCATAGAATATCAGGGTTGGAAGGGACCTCGGGAGGTCATCTAGTCCAATCCCCTGCTCAAAGCAAGACCAAGCCCCAACTAAATCATCCCAGCCAGGGCTTTGTCAAGCCTGACCGTAAAAACTTCAAAGGAAGGAGATTCCACCACCTCCTTAGGTAACCCATTCCAGTGCTTCACCATCCTCCTAGTGAAAAGTTTTTCCTAAAATCCAACCTAAACCTCCCCCACTGCAACCTGAGACCAGCTGTTGCCGCACCATAACCATCTTTCTGGGAACAAATCAGATGCAATTAAATTATGGATTGAGACGCACCTCCTTGTGTCAGGCATATGACCATGGATCAGACTGAAATACCTTTATTCTTTGGCCTGACACCTGCGTGCCTTAAATTCCTTACTGGGTAAGCATGACAGATAAAGACAGATGCCTTTGCACAGTTAGGTGTGGTTGAGGGGTGCAAAAAATATTTTCCTTTATATTCCTGTGTGATTCACACAGAAGGCGCCGTTTTCATAACTGGGTATCTCATGTAGGCAATTGAATACATAGAAATGCACCTAAATAAAAATGTGTTTCCACAAATTCTCTGGTGAATAGTTTCAAATGAGAACATTCCCCAAGATCAGGATCAGGAAAAAGGGTTCGATTCACTGGTGTTATATTCCTATTAAGTAACTGAATCCATTTCACACCAGGTTATTGGCTTCTGGCTTCGATTTGTGATGCACCTTTCCTTGATATCTCACATGGATGCGGAAGCAGAGCCCAGAGTGGCATATTCATTGCCTGAGGGGCTACAAATCTTCAGCCAATGTTCACCTGATATTATTATCTCCAACCCACCAGTTTCTGCTGGCAACCCAAGGAGCTCGTGACTCTGCTTGTCAGCTGTTAAGGAACAAGGGGAAT
The DNA here is from genome assembly GCF_965140235.1 of Caretta caretta. Lineage (NCBI taxonomy): Eukaryota > Metazoa > Chordata > Testudines > Cheloniidae > Caretta > Caretta caretta. Next base: position 2,678,447 of record NC_134223.1, read on the forward strand.
AGCAGCCTCGTCTGATCAATCTAAATTGTATCTACACAAATTCCTCCAATATAGTAATGCCAAGTTATTAATAAAGCCCTTCCCAAGAGTAACGATCATCTTATTGTTTCCTCCAGGCCATTTTACTAGGCTCAGGTAAGTAAATGCAGCAACAAGGCTCCCGGGATCCATCCTGTGTGGACTTCAGTTCTAGAGGATCCTCAGCATTCCCATCTTAGCCAGGCCGCATGCCCTGGCCTAGGCACACTGACCTTACTACTGCATCACTAGTAAATGGGGCCATGACTTTTCCCTGACTGCCAGCACTGAGGGTATCTAGTGGTGATCACAGCCTCCCTGCTCTGGTCTAGCTGTGTGAGGAGCAGCATCTCATCTGTACGGGTGGACGCACCATTTGCATTTTGCTCTGTGTGGCACATTACCCTAGGAACCTCTGTCACCAGCACGCCCTGTAAAGACTACATTGTACCTTTAAGGCCCAGCCCCATGCTGGGGAGATGCAGACAGGGATTCACTGCAGGACCAAGTGCCTGAGCCAGCTGGAATCCCACCTGTGGCTCTCAGCTAGTCCATGCTGCAGTGGGAGCTCAACCACACTTAAATGGGAGCAGCGTGTATATCCTCATTATCCTGGGGACAGGGTAAAAACCTCATTGCAGCTGGTGGGCATAACAGTCATGCTTCATTCAGGGTAGATGTAAAATTATTTCAGCTCCTTTATGGAACAGAGAGCTGAAACAAGAGAAGCCAACAACCCCCTCCCCACCACCACCCAAACACAGGCCAATCAGGAATATGAGCTGTGTGGGTGGAGGGATTGACTGGGGGAGGGATAGCTCAGGGGTTTGAGCATTGACCTGCTAAACCCAGGGTTGTGAGTTCAATCCTTGAGGGGGCCATTTAGGGATCTGGGGCAAAAATAAGGGGCAGTACTTGGTCTGGTCCTGCTTTGAGCAGGGGATTAGACTAGAGGTCCCTTCCAACCCTGATATTCTATGAATACAAACACGGGGATCAGGGCATTGTTTGCCTGAGAGAGAGACAGAGGAGCAGCAAAGTATTATCACAGGCAGCCAGAGAAGGGCTGTGTGACCCTGAGAAAAAGCGAGAGAGCTTTTGGGCTAAGTGCTGGCTGGAAAGGGGCATGGGACTGTGAGCAAAGAAATTGTCTCCTGTTGTTTGATTCCTCCTGTGTTCAGGAAAACAGGACAGTGTAGGTTCTTTGTAAATAAACAGGATTGCATCAAAGAAATACCTGACTCCCTCATCAATTTCTTCTCCTAGTGCAAACAACCTGCAAGGCCCTGACCATTGGCTAACCCCTTGGGCTGAAGGGGTAACAGCCTCTGCACCCAACCTGCTGGACCTGCATCCACCAGCATCTCCTACCCTCCTGGGGTGGCTCGAGCTGGTGGCAGTACCTGCTCTCCTGAGCCACGGGAGGGAAAGAAGGCTTCTCATGTCCCCTTCCACCCTTGGGCAGGGCAGTTACAATATGAGACAAAAAGAAAAGGAGTACTTGTGGCAAGGTGCCACAAGTACTCCTTTTCTTTTTGCTAATACAGACTAACACGGCTGCTACTCTGAAACCTGTCAATATGAGACAATCCGCTTGTTCCACCCATCAGGCTCTGTGCATTACTGCCTCTAACCTCCTTGCTCAGCTCCTCCCCCTCTAATTCATTACACTTCCTCCTTAACTCGCTGACCTTTTCCCCTTCAATGCTGAGACCTTCTCCTTCTTCAAAGTGTTCTCCTCCATTCTCGGGTCATGGACCTTCTCTCTGGGGTCAGGTAGCTCACCCAGCAGTGCTGGGCTGCTGGACAGGATGCAGAGGTCCCTGGGGGAGGGTCTCTGGCCTTGGCTAGGAGGTTGGGCTAGATGGTCCTGTCTGGCTTTGGGATCTCTGGATAATGTTACGGTTCAGTTTCTGCAGAGGCCTCTCTCTCTCTCTACTTTATTGTGTTCCAGTTATTGGCGCACCTTGGACCAACACTCTTGAGATTCAATGCTGGGAGGTACCTGACTGTGAGCATTAGGAGGCAGGGCTGTGCTGCTTGGTTATCTACATGGCACACAGAGAGCCCTGGCCAGGTCTGCGCTGGGATCAGTGAAACGCCAAGGATGGAGCCAAAGTCCCTCTTCTCTCTACTGCAGGTCCCATGCATCTGCTAGCCCTGCTCTGCGTTGCTACTAGTTCTGCAATGCGGCCAGCCCAGGTAGTGACCCAGCTGCTGACTGGTGCTACCTCCCCCCATCCATCTGCCTTAAGCTCCTCTTCCTAAACTCCTCCCAGCCGGCTGGCTGCAGGGAGTGTCCTGACATTCAGACTCCTGCAGTGGGTTTGACTCTGAACATCTTGAATCCTGACTGTCCAAGGGAGTGGGGGGTTCCCACCTCCTGACCAGTCACTAATGGCAGTGGGTTGTCCAGGCTGCCCCAGCCTACGCTGCACTGGATCAGATCACAGAATATCAGGGTTGGAATGGACCTCAGGAGGTCATCTAGTCCAACACCCTGCTTGAAGCAGGACCAATCCCCAATATCCCTAAATGGCCCCCTCAAGGATTGAACTCACAACCCTGGGTTTAGTAGGCCAATGCTCAAACCACTGAGCTATCCATCCTCCTAGAATGAACCCCCTTTGCTAGTGTGGGCAGCCCTCCTTTCCCGGATACACATCACTTTGCTTTGTTTGAACTGATTGAAGGAAATGTGCTACAGATGAAAGGCGTGGATTAAAGAGGCGCCTGATGCTAAGCGAAGGCAGGGAAAATAAACACCGCAGAGCTGCTGGGAAAAGCCTTAAGCCTGGGGTGACGTCTTTGGGTAGTTGCTACTGGCAACATAAAAGAGGTGGGGCGGGGTGGGGGGGAATCATGCACTTTCCCAAGGTTAACAAAGCCCTGAGATCTCTAGTAACTTGTCATGTCAGTAATGGCACATCACGCGAAAGGCTCGGCCCAGCCAAGCCTTAGAAAGATTGTAACCCTTTGGTGCTATCCCTACTCCCACCTCCGCTAGAGCCACTCTGCCACCCACCTCTCGGCTGGCTCCTTTGCCAGCTGTAACACTGGCATTTAGATTGTTCTCGGCTCTCTGTTTGCATCTCTCTCCCCCGCTGGAGACTTTGGCCCTGCTGTTCATTTCAGCCTTATGCTTAGGAGACACAATGAGCAGATCTAAATAAAGGCAGCTCTAGAAACAAATCATTTCCTGGCTTTTAGATGTAAGCAGAGTCCCGGGGGGAGGGATAGCTCAGTGGTTTGAGCATTGGCCTGCTAAACCCAGGGTTGTGAGTTCAATCCTTGAGGGGGCCATTTAGGGATCTGGGGCAAAAATTGGGGATTGGTCCCCCTTTGAGCAAGGGGGTTGGACTAGATGACCTCCTGAGGTTCCTTCCAACCCTGATAGTCTATGAGTCAGGATGAGCTGTACCTTGACATCTAGTGGTGAGTTTTGGCGGGTTGTGGAAAAGGACTTTAGGGGCTGCTCTCATTTGCATAGGCACACCCACCCTGCCTAGATGGTCACTTTGGCTGCTGTAGGAGCCCCAGTTTCTCTGTTACTGGGGCAAGAAGAATAAAATGTTATTATCCTGATTATGTGAATCAAGGACAGAGGAACTGTACTTGGTCTTTTGTTATGATGGAGGGACTCGCCATCAACTAAGCAACACTTGCCAGGCAAGGGTCATGGGTTCCAAAACCCAGTGAATTGAGAGGTTGGGAATAAGTATTAGTTGGGGGTGGAGTCTGAAACAGTAATTGTACCTGCTCCTCTGTCTATGGTGGAATATCAGAGCTAATTTTGATTTTACTAGGAGTCTAATTACAGGCTGCTGAGCTGAATTCACTTTGGGCCAATGGTGCCCCAGTACGGAGGCTCCCCTGCTACAAGCTGTAAATCAATAAAGAGCTAAAATTATTAAGAGCTGAAGTCACTGAGTGCCTTGTTAAGTGGTGTGGGGGCCTGAAGATATATTGTGGAACAGCTCGTGGGATGGCTGGCTGAGTGGAGCAGTTCATGGGATGGCTGGAGCGGCTGGCGGAGTGGAGCAGTTTGTGGGACAGCTGGTGAAGTGGAGCGGCTGGTGGAGCAGAGTGACTTGTGGCATGGTGGTGGAGCAGAGTGACTCGTGGTATGGCTGGTGAAGTGGAGCCCCAGGGAGAGGCAGGGCAGTTGGCTTTGGACCATGTAAGGTGCCCCTTAGCCTCCTCCCCCCCCACACCCATTTCCACCCAGGCTGGGAGGTAAAACTCTGCAGATAAACTTTCGAACTCTGGGGCTGCACTGACCAGGGACAGAGACTTTTGGGTTGTTGGACTTTTGGGACCTTGGGTGATTTGGGGCTTTGCTGCACTCAAGAACCAAAGGGAAAGGACATGGCCCAATTTTCTGGGGTGGGTTTTACTCATGGTTTGTATTACAAATCCTGTTGGTGGTGTTTCTGCAACATAATGCCACATTGTTTTTCACTGTTATTAAAAGGCTTTTGCTACACTCAGACTCTGTGCTTGCGAGAGGGGAAGTATTGCCTTTTGGAGGTGCCCAGGGGGGTGGTATGTAGGTCACTGGGTGGGGGCTCGAGCTGGTTTTGCATTGTGTTATTGGAACAGAACCCCTAGACACTGAACCCGGCCCTTGTTGCTGCCAGCTCTGATGGGCAGAAGGGTTACATAAATAATCCAGGAACCTGAACAGGAATGACCAGAAATGCCTCCTGCCACCTTCATCTTGCCAGGAGACTTTCTTCTTCTCAGATGAGCACCTGGCCACAGAGATCCATGCACAGGTCTCCCCAGAGTGAATTGCTGTAATTCACTGTATCTGGGATGGCCGGAGTTAAAGGGTCAGATCCCCAGCTAGTGTAAACTCTGTTGATGCTGATGGGGTAGCACCATGGACACCAGCAGAAAATCTGGCCTAAGTGTTTATACTTGAAGGCTATTAACTATGGAATGAGTGATGGAGGAGAGGAGGAGTTGAAGCCTGACCATCACTATGTAGTGTGAGGATATAAACACAAAGAGCCATGCTTTAAGCAGTGACTAGAAAATTCCCTCTTTTTATTAAGTTCCCCTTGTAACACATCCTCTCTGGTAACTGGAAGACCAAGAACTCTATAAACATTCAACATCTCTCTTTCTTTATAATAAAGATTAAAACTTAAATGATAAACAAACTAAACAATTAAAAACCCTTTAAATTAATTAAAACTGTTTACACTGCTCTGTCCCCTTATCAATTCCATTCAGATAGTCCTGAGCAGCATTCTAAAGAGCAAGTCTTTGAGGTGAGCTGATCAGCCTTCCAGACCATGTTCTCACTCCTGTTGAGTCTGTGCATTGAGCTCCCTGTGGAAGGCGCTCACTTCCTGGCAGAGTAACCACAGGCCCCAGTATGACGTTCTGTACCTCAGGGGAACACCCAGCACCCCCATATTCATCCTTATAATATGATTGTGAGGTATCTAATGCAAAGTTTGTCATGTCAGGTGTCTTCGGAAGGCTCATGATGTACTGAGCATTGTTATTATGGTAATGTTATAGTAATGTAATGTTATAGATTGTAATTTCATGTATATAGTTATGAGGCTGAAAATGTGTCCTCATGGCTCAAAGCAAGCCCAGGCAAAAATTCTCCAGAAGCAGAGGGGCAGTTCACACCTTATCAGGGCATGTAAGGGACAAACCCAGCCCAGCCTCACAGGAACTAAGGACACTGGCCTAGGCAACAACAAAGGATCTGGTGGACTCTCGAGTGAGTCACCCCCCTTCCTTTGTTCAGTTTGGGACTGTGATGAGGTAATGCAAACCTGACTCTGAAGGGGGAGTGGGGAGGAAGCCAAGAGGGAAGAAAGGACTTGGTAAAAGGGAGAGACATTTGCCATGCTCTTCCTCTCTCTTCCACCTCCATCTACAGACACCACACCAAACGACTGAAGTGCTGATCAAAGGGGAGAGCCTGGGTGAAGAGCAACCTGTGGTGAGAAGCATCTAAGTTTGTAAGGGCATTGAAAATGTTAAGATCAGCTTAGAATGCATTTTGCTTTTATTTCATTTGACCAAATCTGACTAGTTATGCTGTGACTTATAATCACTTAAAATCTATCTTTCATAGTTGTTGTTAATTTTTTTTTATTCTACCTGAAGCAGTGCATTTGGTTTGAAGCGTCAGAGACTCTCCTTGGGATAACAAGCCTGGTACATATCAATTTCTTTGTTAAATTGACTTATATATATATATATATATATATAAGCTTGCAGCATCCAGCAGGCATAACTGAACACTGCAAGACGGAGGTTCATAGGGTTGTGTCTGGGACCGGAAATATTGGCTAGCAGATCACCAGTCCAGATAACACCAGATCCTCTCTTTGCTGTGTCAGGAAATATTGATGATGAGCCCAGTTCCTCCTTGTTTACCCCTGTTCCTCCTCCTTTGGATCTGGGGGAGTTTCTGCCGAGTTTCCACCAGTTCCAAATGTCTGGGAGCTTTTGAGCCAAATTTTGTTCCCTGGTCTCAGTTTGGGTAGTACCTTTGTTCTGTGCTCAACACTGACATTTTGTTGGTGCTGCATTTTTATTTCAGCATCTCATTTTCAAAATTCCTTCAGGTTGGGCCACTTTTAGGTTTAAGCTGTATTAGCGTCATAGGTAAAGGTTACCCTTAGTTATTTCCCCATGAGAAGTTCTGCTGGAAATAGTCTTGATGCCAGCGGTGCTGACTGTTATTCCAGGAGTACTTTATATGAGTCCACTGATTTTTGCAGAAGTCTTCTTAAAGTCTCCTCTGTTCTCTCCATCTCCCCATTGCTCAGGAGGTAATGTGGACTACTAATATGATGCTGAAAATAAGAGTCCTGTGCAAATGCTAGCAAAGTTTCAGAGGTAAATTGCAGTCCATTATCTGATATGAGGACTTCAGGAACTCCATGTCCAGCAAATACTGCCTTTAGTTTCTGGATGACCTGTGCCAATGAGGTCTATAAAAAAGGAGGACTTGTGGCACCTTTGAGACTAACAAATTTATTTGAGCATAAGCTTTCACGAGCTACAGCTCACTTCATTGGATGCATGCCGTGGAAAATACAGTGGGGAGATTTATATACACAGAGAACATGAAACAATGGGTGTTACCATACACACGGTAACGAGAGTGATCAGGAAAGGTGAGCTATTACCAGCAGGGGAGTGGAGGTGGGGAGGAACCTTTTGTACTGATAATCAAGATGGGCCATTTCCAGCAGTTGACAAGAACAGTAGGGGGGAATAAACAAAGGGAAATAGTTTTACTTTGTGTAATGACACATTCACTCCCAGACTTTATTCTAGCCTAAGTTAATTGTATCCAGTTTGCAAATTAATTCCAATTCAGCAGTCTCTCACTGGAGTCTGTTTTTTCTGTTGAAGAATTGCCACTTTTTGCCACTATTACCAGCAGGACAGTGGGGTGGGAGGAGGTATTATTTCATATTCTCTGTGTATATATAAAGTCTGCTGCAGTTTCCACGGTATGCATCCGATGAAGTGAGCTGTAGCTCACGAAAGCTCATGCTCAAATAAATTGGTTAGTCTCTAAGGTGCCACAAGTACTCCTTTTCTTTTTGCGAATACAGACTAACACGGCTGTTACTCTGAAACCTGTCACTTTTAGGTCTGTAATCGAGTGACCAGAGAGATTGAAGTGTTCTCCCACTTGTTTTTGAATGTGATAATTCTTGACGTCTGATTTGTGTCCCTTTATTCTTTTATGTAGAGACTGTTCAGTTTGGCCAACGTACATGGCAGAGGGCACTGCTGGCACATGATGGCATATATCACATTGGTAGATATGCAGGTGAACGAGCCTCTGATAGTGTGGCTGATATGATTAGGCCCTATGATGGTGTCCCCTGAATAGATATGTGGACACAGCTGGCAACAGGCTTTGTTGCAAGGATAGGTTCCTGGGTCAGTGGTTCTGTTGTGTGGTGTGTGGTTGCTGGTGAGTAATTTGCTTCAGGTTGGGGGGCTGTCGGTAAGCAAGGACTGTCTCCCAAGATCTGTGAGAGTGATGGGTCATCCTTCAGGATAGGTTGTAGATCCTTGATGATGTGTTGGAGAGGTTTTAGTTGTGGGCTGAAGGTGATGGCTAGTGGAGTGCTTTTATTTTCTTTGTTGGGCCTGTCCTGTAGTAGGTGACTTCTGGGTACTCTTCTGGCTCTATCAGTCTGTTTCTTCACTTCAGCAGGTGGGTATTGTAGTTGTAAGAACGCTTGATAGAGATCTTGTAGTGTTTGTCTCTCTCTGAGGGGTTGGAACAAATGCGGTTGTATCGCAGAGCTTGACTGTAGACAATGGATCGTGTGGTCTGGATGAAAGCTGGAGGCATGTAGGTAGGCATAGCAGTCAGTAGGTTTCTGGTACAGGGTGGTGTTTATGTGGCCATCGCTTATTAACACTGTAGTGTCCAGGAAGTGGATCTCTTGTGTGGACTGGTCCAGGCTGAGGTTGATGGTGGGATGGAAATTGTTGAAATCATGGTGAAATTCCTCAAGAGCTTCTTTTCCATGGGTCCAGATGATGAAGATGTCACCAATGTAGTACAAGTAGAGTAGGGACATTAGGGGATGAGAGCTGAGGAAACGTTGTTCTAAGTCAGCCATAAAATATGCTCAAATAAATTTGTTAGTCTCTAAGGTGCCACAAGTACTCCTTTTCTTTTTGTGGATACAGACTAACACAGCTGCTACTCTGAAACCTGCAGGTCTATGTAAGTTAGCCAAGTCAATATAACTGAAGAATCATAGAAAGGTTTCTGGTCTTCTTCTGGCTGCTTTTGTGTGAGCAGTGCTTCTAAACCATCTGAAGATGCATCTGTTGCTACTGTTGTTGGACAATTTAACTGAGTAGAGTTAAACAGCTACAGAGATCTCAGTAGTTCTTTTAGTTTATTAGTATTTTATTTTATTAAATGCATTTTGTTATGTGCTTCCCTAGATGGATGTGATCATTAAGCAGATCTCTTAAGGGTTTTGTTAGATCAGCTAAATTTGGTAAGAAATTCCCAGAATTATTTGTCATGCCCAGGAATCTTCTTACACCAGAAGCATGTTGAGGTTTGGGTAAGGCGAATAATACCTTCAGTTTGTCTGAATCTGACTGAATTCCCTGTTTGCTAATTATGTCGCCTACATATTATATCTGCTCCTTTCCAAATTCACATTTCTCAAAGGAAGGCCAACTTGTTGGAAGCATCTCAAAGCTGCATATAGTCTCTCATCAGGTTTAATTTTATTTCTGCAGTATACTAACCCATCATCTGCATGGCAAAGGGTGCCAAGCAAACCTGCCACAATCTGAGAGATTCTCTTTTAGAAATGTTCTGGTGCTGAGGATATCCTGAATGGAAGACAATTGAAACCTTCTATGGAACCTTCTAATGGTAGGATGAATGTAGTTAAAGGTATAGGCATCATTAGAAAGGGAGATTTGTCAGTTCTAGCATCTAACCTTGAGACCACTTTGGTCTGATACCTGAACTAATGTCTGATCAAAGACAACTGCAGGAAACATGTCTTTCTCTGAACATGCCTTTATTAAGTTTTGTAAGGTCCACACAAATGTGGATTTTGCCATTGAACTTCGGTACTACAACCATTCCCATATACCAGTCAGTGGGTTCTTCTATCGGGGAGATAACTCCTATATCTTCCAGTCTCTTTAATTCTTCTTTGACTTTCCCTAGCAAGGGCACAGGGATGTGGCATGGGGCTGTGAGAGCACAGAAAGTCACTGATGGATCCAGGTTTATTTCATTCTCCCCTAACAGCTTTTCTAGCCCTGTGAAGACATGTAGATGCATCACCAATATAATTTGCTTTTTGCCATTAATGCTTTACAAATTCTTTACTATGTGTACTTGTATTGCTGGCAACTCTAGTAGGAAAGTTGTTAGTCCTTGTATTATATATTAGAGAGACAAAGTGGGTGAAAAGAAAAGGAGGACTTGTGGCACCTTAGAGACAAACAAATTTATTTGAGCATAAGCTTTCGTGAGCTACATCCGATGAAGTGAGCTGTAGCTCACGAAAGCTTATGCTCAAATAAATTTGTTTGTCTCTAAGGTGCCACAAGTCCTCCTATTCTTTTTGCGGATACAGACTAACACGGCTGCTACTCTGAAAAGTGGGTGAAGTAATAATATCTTTTATTGAACCAACTTCCATTTGTGAGAGAGACAAGCTTTTGAACTTTCACTGAGTTCTTCTTCAAGTCTGGGAAATGTACTCAATGTCACAGCTAAATACAAGATGGAACAGATTGTTTAGCATAAGTAGTTAACACACATTTCAAGGGACCGTTCAAGGTGAAGTGGCCTGTTAACACCCCTCCAGTCATAGGGTGGAAAGGGGTGGAGAAGCAGTTGGAGGCAGGTTGTTAGTGGGTTATAGATTGTTGTAATAACCATAAATCCAGTGTCTCTATTCAGCCCATGATTTTTAATGTCTAGCAAAATTATGAATTTAAGCTCCCAGGCTAATCTTTTAAAAATGTTGTGTAGGTTTCCTTTGAGGATGAGGACAGAGAGGTCAGATATGGAGTGAATGGTTTGTGAAAAGATCATTTTCCTGTGGGAGTTCATTCAGAATGCAGTGACTGTCTATTTTCACCCACATAATTGTTATCAGGGCATTTAGTGAACTGGATGAAGTACACCACATCTTGTGATAGGCATGTGTAGGGCCCATGAATCGTGAAAGGTATGTTGTGGAGGGTGTTGATTGTAGTAGTGGAGAGAGGTCTGCAGGTTTTGCATCTGTTGTTCTGGCAGGGTCTGGTGCTGCTTTAAGTTGGTGGGTCCTGGTCTGTGGGTAGTTTCCTTTTGATGATGAGCTTGGAGAGGTTGGTGGGGTTGTTTAAAGGCCAGAAGAGGGGCTCAGGAAAGATTTATTTCAGGATGAGGTCCCCATCGAGTTTGTGTTGTAGCTGTTTGATGATACCCCATATGCATTCCAGTGTGGGGTCATAGGTGACAAGTAGGGGTGTGCAGTAGGAGGGGATTTTATTTCTGTATTGAAGCAGGTTCTCTTGGGGTATTTGGGTGGCCTGTTCTGTGCTGTGATCTACTACTCTGGTGGAGTGTTTGGTGAAGGCAGTTTTGAGTGTGTTAAGATGTATATCCTGGACTTTCTCCTGCGAGCATATTGTGTTATATCTGAGGGCCTGGATGTAGATAACAGAGATCTTGGTGTGTTTGGGGTGGTTACTGGAGCTGTGAAGATAAATGTGGTAATCCAGGGGTTTCTTGTATATAGTTGTCTGTAGAGTTCCATTGTTGAAGCTGATCGTGATGGCCAGGAAGTTGATGCTGGTGTGAGTGTTCTAGGGAGAGTTTTATGGATGGGTTGTGGTGGTTGAAATTGTGATGAAAGTTTATGAGGGAGTTTAGGTTTTCTGTCCAAAGGATGAAAATATCACCAATGTATCTCACATGTATAATTGGTTTTGTGGTGCATTTGTCCAGAAATTCTTCTTCATGGTGGTCCATGAAGAGGTTGGCATATTGGGGAGCCATCCTAGTACCCATGGCTGCTCCCATGGTTTGGACAAAGTGTTTGTTGTTGAATGTAAAGTTGTTATGGGTGAGGATTAAATGGATGAGTTTGGCGATGTGTTTGGAAAGCTGAGTGTTGTCCATTGTCTTGTAAATATTTGAGGCTGGCAGCTATCCTGTCATTGTGAGGGATATTGGCGTATAGGGAAGTGTCATCCATGGTGGCGAGGATGGTGTTGTTAATGTTGAGGAGTTTCTGGAGAAAGTCAGTTGTGTACTGGAGGAAGCTGGCCCTCTGTGTGATGAGTGGTTTGAGGATGGTTTCTATGAGTCCTGATATCCCTTCAGTAATGCCGTGGCCAGATCAGATGCATCTGCCTGGGTTCCCTTGTTTGTGTATCTTGGGGAGAATGTAGAAGGTCCCTGGGGTGGATTTGTGGGGGATGAGGGTGTAGAGTTCTCTTGAAGTTGTTTGGGGAAGGATTTGATCATATCCTTAAATTCTTGGGTAAATTGTGGGGTGAGGTCTTGTATTACATATACTATTTGTTGAAGAACTTTCCATGCTTTGTCCATGGAGCTGGCCACAAACATCCAATGTAGTGTTATTAGCTCTACCAAGAATCTTATTTGAGTTTTGCAGATCTCATTCCTAGGATCGAGTATAATCTTTTTTGTGAATTGCAGTGACTGCTGCCCCAGTATCAATTTTAAATGTAAGGTTTGACCATTTAGATTCATGCTTGTGTTCTATGGAGCTATCTGTTTTACTGAGGATATAGTCTGGAAGCATTGTCATTGATTGTTTCTGCTACTTTTAGTGACCTGCACACTATAGCAAAAGTCCCATTTTACATTCTACATTCTCTTTTGCTGGACATTGTTGCCTGCTGTGACTTGATGTCTTGCCACATCTTCCACAGCTTTGCCCACTTTCCCTCCTATAAGGTTCTTTGGTCTCCCACTCTCTACCTGTTCTTATGTTGTAAATTTGGTCTGATTGCTCCTTTCACATTTGGGTCTTTTCCCTTTACTGTGTCAATATTGTCTAAGGAAGGAGATTCCACCACCTCCCTAGATAACGCATTTCAGTGTTTCATCACCCTCCTAGTGAAAAAGTTTTTCCTAATATCCAACCTAAACCTCCCCCCACTGCAACTTGAGACCATTACTCCTCGTTCTGTCATCTCTGAAACCTGTCTGATGCTGTCTCCCTTATGCTGGTAGCATGTAAGTGACATTGCTGTTTCTTTAGGGTTTCTTGCATTGTCCCTTTTGCTATAGCATTTTTTAGTGTCAGATCTGAAGCTGTGTTAATAAGTTGGTGTCTCTTATACCAACGACTATCTGGTCTCTTATTAATTCTTCTTTTAACATTCCATATTTGTTCAGCAAGCATATGATCTGCAGTAATAAACGCCTCAGCTGTTTCCCATTGTTCATGGCACCTCCTATTATATTTGTCCCTTTCATATATAATATTCTATCTGCCTATGAAATGGACATCGAACACCTTTTTCACTTTGGTGTATTTGTTCTTTTCCTCACCAGTGAGGGGTAGGGCACATAGGGTATCACCATCAGCATCATCTATGGCAAGTATCTGGGCTTTTCTCTGGTATTCTTGTATGTTCTCAGTTAAATCAGAAGTCACATGGAATTGCTGAAATCTCCACATCCAGCAAGGCCAGCTGCCAAAATCATACTTCTCTAGCAGAGCTCTGAGTGGTGCTGCGACGCCGTGCACTGGGTCTCAACGCCAGAAGCAGGGGGAGCTGGGCCCACTACCATGGAACAGGAGCCTCTGCTGTGGGGTGAGTGAGGGGTGGACTCTAGTCCTGCCGGTGCCTCCCCTCTGCACCAGGCTGGGATTAGGGTTGCAGTGTTGGGATGGAGGGTGCTGCTGTGGATGGTCACTGCCTCCTTGGCTGGGGAAGGAGGAGGACACAGCAGCAGCAGAGGAGAGAGGGATACTGGAGGGGTGCCAATTAAGGGGAGCAGGGGAGGGCGGGAGCCCCCCGTTTCATTCAGGTGTGCAAGCTCCCAGGTGGAGCTCTTAACTACAGCCCAGCATTAACGTGAAATTTAAGTTGTGCAGAAGAGAGGTGCCCCTAGGGCAGGGAGGAAGGATTTTGTTTACAAACAGAGACACAGACATGAACAGAGGCAGGTGATTAAGGGCTGGTGATTAAGATAAGATATCTTAAGAGAAGAACGGGCTGGTGATTAAATGAAGGGTATGGAAGTTTAGCTGTAAAAGAGGAATCCCTCCCTGGAGGTGGGAGAGGGAGGAGGGCTTGTTTTAGGGAAAACACAGACAGGGGATTCAGAAAAAATACAGCAAAGCACTGAGCCCAGGTTACATTCAGAAAAGGGGGAGATTTGGGGGCGCAGGTGGAAAGAAAGGGTCAGACCCAGGGCAGGGCTAGCATGTATAGAGACGTCCCCACTGTACCTTTGGTACTTATGTGGTCCCATCACCATGGTATCTGAGGCTTCCCCTCACAATGTCTAACCTATTTCTCCTCCTAGCCCCTTGGTAAGGCTGCAGCAGTGCTGTTATTCCCATTGTACAGATGGGGCACTGAGGCACACACAGACTAAAGGCCAGATTTTCAAAGGTATTTAGGCACCTAGTGAGATTTTCAAATGCACTTAGAAGATTTGACAGGTTTCAGAGTAACAGCCGTGTTAGTCTGTATTCACAAAAAGAAAAGGAGTACTTGTGGCACCTTAGAGACTAACCAATTTATTTGAGCATAAGCTTTCGTGAGCTACAGCTCACTTCATCGGATGCATACTGTGGAAAGTGTAGAAGATCTTTCTATACACACAAAGCATGAAAAAATACCTCCCTCCACCCCACTCTCCTGCTGCTAATAGCTTATCTAAAGTGATCACTCTCCTTACAATGTGTATGATAATCAAGTTGGGCCATTTACAGCACAAATCCTCCCCCCGCCCCCAACCCAACAGGAGAGTGGGTTTGTGTGGGCAAATTAGAGGATGGGGCCAAAAGAAGTCTGATGAGGTTCAACAAGAACAAGTGCAGAGTCCTGCTCTTAGGATGGAAGAATCCCATGCACCGCTACAGACTAGGGACTGAATGGCTAGGCAGCAGTTCTGCAGAAAAGGACCTAGAGTTACAGTGGACGAGAAGCTGAATATGCGTCAACAGTGTGCCCTTGTTGCTAAGAAGGCCAATGGCATTTTGAGATGTATAAGTAGGGGCATTGCCAGCAGATTGAGGGATGTGATCGTTCCCCTCTATTCAACATTGGTGAGGCCTCATCTGGAGTACTGTGTCCAGTTTTGGGCCCCACACTACACGAAGGATGTGGAAAAATTGGAAAGAGTCCAGTGGAGGGCAACAAAAATGATTAGGGGACTGGAACACATGAGTTATGAGGAGAGGCTGAGGGAACTGGGATTGTTTAGTCTGCGGAAGAGAAGAATGAGGGGGGATTTGATAGCTGCTTTCGACTACCTGAAATGGGGTGCCAAAAAGGATGGCTCTAGACTGTTCTCAGTGGTAGCAGATGACAGAACGAGGAGTAATGGTCTCAGGTTGCAGTGGGGGGAGGTTTAGGTTGGATATTAGGAAAAACTTTTTCACTAGGAGGGTGGTGAAGCACTTGAATGCCTTACCCAGGGAGGTGGTGGAATCTCCTTCCTTAGAAGTTTTTAAGATCAGTCTTGACAAAGCCCTGGCTGGGATTATTTAATTGGGGATTGGTCCTGCTTTGAGCAGGACTCCTGAGGTCCCTTCCAACCCTGATATTCTATGATTCTATACTAACAAATTTATTAGAGCATAAGCATTGTTATGAGAAGAAGTAAATAACACTTCCTTATTTACTTTTTTCACACCAGTTATGATTTTATAGACCTCAATCATATCCCCCCTTAGTCATCGCTTTTCCAAGCTGAAAAGTCCCAGTTTTATTAATCTCTCCTCATATGGCAGCTGTTTCATACCCCTAATCATTTTCGTTTCCCTTTTCCGAACTTTTTCCAATTCCAATATATCTTTTTTGAGATGGGGTGACCACATCTGCACACAATATTCAAGATGTGGGTGTACCATGGATTTATATAGAGGTAATATGATATTTTCTGTTTTATTATCTATCCCTTTCTTAATGATTTCCAATGTTTTGTTTGCTTTTTTGACTGCCACTGCACATTGAGTGGATGTTTTCAGAGAACTCTCCACAATGACTCCAAGATCTATTTCTGAGTAGTAACAGCTAATTTACACCCCATCATTTAATATGTTTAGTTGGGATTATGTTTTCCAATGTGCATTGCTTTGCATTTATCAATATTGAATTTCGTCTGCCATTTTGTTGCCCAGTCCCCCAGTTTTGTGAAATCCTTTTGTAGCTCTTCACAGTCTTCCTGGGACTTAACTATCTTGAGTTGTTTTTATCATCTGCAAATTTTGCCACCTCACTGTTTACCCCTTTTTCCAGATGATTTATAAATATGTTGAATAGGGCTGGTCCCAGTACAAACTCCTGGGGGATACCACTGTTTACCACTCTCCATTCTGAAAACTGACCATTTATTCCTATCCTTTGTTTCCTATCTTTTAACCAGTTACCAATCCATGAGAGGACCTTCCCTCTTATTCTATGACAGTTTATAATAATCTGTAATGCCTATTCATGTCTGTGACATGCTAATAAAATCTACTAACTATTTATGAAGAGAAAAGGAGGACTCGTGGCACCTTAGAGACTAACAAATTTATTTGAGCATAAGCTTTCGTGAGCTACAGCTCAATTCATCAGATGCAGATGAATCCTAATATGAGTTGTGACCAAATAAGTATGAGCTAGGTGGCTTATATGTTCTTAATCTTAATTGTTATTGTTTGCTGTTGTGCAGAACTGTGAGCAGCATTGTGTATACAGATGTCACTTTACAGACAATAACAGTGTATTGTACTCCTGCAGTGTATTTCACAGGAGCACTTTACAAACATTAAACATGGCTTGGCCAGGGTTACAAAAGAAATCATTCGCAGAATCAGGAATAGAACCCAGGATTCCTGACTTCCAGTCCTTCTGCTCAAATCACTAGACACTCACTTCCTTTTAATAAACTAGAGTATTATGATCATAATTTCAGAGGTTTACTTACAGGCATCATAGACTTTGATTCTTCTAAGTTCCTATTGCTGAAGGCACATTCCGCTGCCCAAGTGAAGGAATTCAGCCTTTTGAATTGTGCAATACTGTAGACCTGTGCTGAGAGGTCTCTCTTTGAGGAGGAAAAGGGTGATTGATTTCTTCAGGCACAGCTTCACATATTGTTTTTAAAGCCAACAGGAATCTGGTGTGCATGAAAACCTGTTTGTAGATGGCAATGTGGGTGTGTTTGAAGTCGTGGAGTGGTATTCACCCAAGGAGAGAACCAGCTGATGTGCTTTGCAATGTACAGGCTGTGTGGTGGTGGAGAGAGAGACATAGGGGACTCAGATACATTAATGAAGAGAGTGACAGTGGTTGGTCTCAAAAACTTGCCAGCATGGGCTGAGCTAACTAGATAATCATAGAATCATAGAATATAAGGGTTGGAAGGGACCCCTGAAGGTCATCTAGTCCAACCCCCTGCTCGAAGCAGGACCAATTCCCAGTTAAATCATCCCAGCCAGGGCTTTGTCAAGCCTGACCTTAAAAACCTCTAAGGAAGGAGATTCTACCACCTCCCTAGGTAACGCATTCCAGTGTTTCACCACCCTCTTAGTGAAAAAGTTTTTCCTAATATCCAATCTAAACCTCCCCCACTGCAGCTTGAGACCATTACTCCTTGTTCTGTCATCTGATACCATTGAGAACAGTGCTTCTGTTCTGTTGGCAAAGAGCCAAGCATGGTAGCACCTTAGTGCTGCCTGTGGATTAAAGATGCCTGGAGAGCTGCCTGGGAGGGTGTGAGGGACTCAGCTGGTTCTCTAGCAAATTCTGGGTGTAAGCAGGCCCCTCACCTGGAGCTCAACACCAGCGCTCCACCCTGTCCTAGGTGTGGTGCCTTCGAGTGCACTCTCAAGTTTTCTTCATGTGAGTCCGGGGGATGACAGGGTGAGGAGGCGAATCTTATGGCGTGAGCTGACGGGAGGACTCTGGATATCGTCTCACGAGAGCTCAAGAAGGGCATCAGGCCTGCACACTGGTTTGGATAAATGCAGTTTGCCAGCTGATGGGAGGAAAGAAGGCCTCTCCCACTGAGGGGTTTGTGCCTGGACTGGATCCAGAGGCCATGCACAGGGAAAACCCTCTAATCCATTCCCCTAGTGAGGGTGCCCACCTCCCACCTGTGCTCTGACAATCTCCCCCTGGGCCTGCCCCTAGTGGAATGCATCTATGAGTGCCACATCCCCTGGGGCCAGGTAGTGCTGTCACACATCGGACCCTACCTCGCAGCACAGCGTGGGAGTTGCAGCAAATGGAGACAGACTGTGCCTGATACACCTTGATGATCACAGTTTGCTTGGCCACCTAGACACTAGGAATGCCCCTAGAAGGCTGATTGGGGCGGGATTCATGATAATAGAGGAGACAGCCCCAAAGCCCCCAGCCCAGCTAACTTTGCTCACACAATCTATTTTCAAAAAGAAAAGGAGGACTTGTGGCACCTTAGAGACTAACCAATTTATTTGAGCATAAGCTTTCGTGAGCTACAGCATCTGATGAAGTGAGCTGTAGCTCACGAAAGCTCATGCTCAAATAAATTGGTTAGTCTCTAAGGTGCCACAAGTCCTCCTGTTCTTTTTGCGGATACAGACTAACACGGCTGCTCCTCTGAAATCTATTTTCAGTGCAGCAATAGCCCATCAAGCAACGTTCTGTTCTGCAGCAGCAGAGTTCCCCCAGCACAATCTTTGCTTATACTGCTGTGATATGAGGGGCAAAGACAGCCCAGCTCTTTATAAACCGATCCCTGAGTGAGCTTTTAGCACTGGCAGTTTGGGAGGGTGCGAGATCATCATTTGTCTTGTAAACAGGGAGAACCTGGTCATTAAGGTTATTGGGCAAATAAATCTGAATGCCCTCAAAGTCGGTTTTGCCATGATTACAATAACACTGTAAAGGCCAATGGCATTGCTCCCAGGGGATCTTGGGATGTGATCGTGAAATGCCACTGGGTGCTCAGTTTTAGAGCTCTGCCTGTGTTTTCTGAGGGGGCTGATTCTGCTCCCACACCAGCTGTAGACCACTGATTTCAAAGACTTCTGCCTGAGCTATATTTGGGGATAGTTTAGCACCTGATTCTGGTCTCACTTACACCAGTGTAAATGGAGAGTATAAGCAGGCCCTAAAACATTCTAGGCTGGATTTTGGAGTCTTTTTTTTTTTTTTTTTTTTACCTTCTGGTTTCTGAGCCTTTACATGGCACACAGGTTCTAATTTTCAGCTTTTCTCTGCAACCAGGAAGACTAGGAGAACCTTACTTTATCTTTAATGAAGGCTGAGATGCTCATGTATTCACCTGACTCCTGGAGATGGGGCTTCAAGAAAAATACCAAATATTGCAAGACTTGTGATGAAGTTGTGAGAATTGGGGACAGTATTGCTATGACTGTGCCATGGGGCTGCACTGATTTAATTACATTGATGTCGTCATATTGGTGCGAAAACTGTGGATAGACCAAACGTGAATTCTAACCTCACCAAGTAGTGGAGACAGGGACTGAGTGCCATGGTGCCTCCCTGTTTATCTTTGCACCCATTCTGTGTGCTTCCAAGGATTTGATGGAGGGAATATTTAATTATCCCTGTGTTAGAAGTTAGTCATTCATGTTTGTAACCCTTATGCCTTTGTTCTTTCCTCTTTCACCCTAATCTTTTGCTGGAATAAAATCTCTTTTCCTGACCTTTACTCCCTGTCCTAGAGGTCATAGGAACAAGCTGTCCCATTACTACTCAGACAGGAGACACTCTGATCTAGAACAGGTATTGCAATAAGTACTAAGGAGAAGCTGCCTTTGATGATTTTAAAAATAAAAAAAATTACCTGTCATATCAGTAGTAGACAAGTAAAGATAGCACCTCCCCCACCTTGTCTCTCTAGTGTCCTGGGCCTGACATGGCTACAACAATATATCTGCATATCCATAGCAGCACAGATTACACACTACTATTGACATGTCATGAAATAAGGCACAAGTAATACAGAATATCAAATGACATTTTGAAACTTTCCAAGATGAAATTTCTTCTTTCATGGCAAATATTGCTGAAAGCGAGATGATTCTGAAAAAAATTGGTTTTGTCTAAACAGCGTTTTCTACCAGAAACCAATTGTGACAAATTTCCGACCAGCTCTCTTTATGATGGCCTGTGGGAAGCTGTACCTTTGGTCGAGCCAGCGCCTGGCCTCTAGCTGCAAGGAGAGGATGTGTGATAGCATGATAGGCAGCGTGGCCTAGTAGACTCAGCAGGGGACTGAGAACAAGGGGCTAAGCTCAGCTCTGACTTCTCTGGGCAGGTGTCTGAAGTGGGGAACAGGGATTTCCCTACATGCCCCCATGAGGGTGTTTACCCCCCTGAATTTCCCCAACTCCCCCCCACACCCCAGTTTTGTGAACTAGTTACATGCAGTGTTGCAAATTTAGTGATTGTTTGGACATTTGAATTGAAATTGAAACATTAATACACACTTTAAAAGCATATACAGTGTATGATAAAATACGTGTATCTGAAAAAGTATAATGGATTTGAAAAGTAGGAACATTGACTAGCTTCCTTATACAGTGTTTATGACAATGTCAATGCCTTCATTTCTGTGACGCTGGCCAACCTAATAATTTCAAATGATGATTTGTAAGCAAAGTCTAAATGAGCTCTCCCTGACAGCTAGTGATGAGCTGGGGGCTGGGGGGAAAGGCTTCAGGACCAGATTGTATTTACATTCACACCTAATCTACCTAGGTATCCAGCAAATAGATCTGTGTTGCCCAAGTGATAGATTTTGGCTGGGGTTGGGTTACAAACCACTTGAATGCAGGGTGCGGGAAGAGGGGGTAAAGAAATGTTGTTGTTCTTATTGTTGGAGTAAAGGGCAGTAGAACTGTACTTAGCCTCTGCTGACTGAGGGCATCAGGAGAGAGGGTGGGGACAGGTGTTTTGCTTGATGGTCTGCCTGAGTCACAAGGACTATTTGACCTGCCCCTCTCCACTGTTTAAAGACAGAGCTGATTAGGCTCCATAGAGAGTCTTTTGTTGTGTTAAGTGACCTCTACAGCTGAAATCACTGATAATCAGGTCTAAGTGCTTAGACCTGCTGTGGGACAGTGTTTCTGTGGAAGAGAGGGCCCAGTCTGCACTAACAGCGAGGTTCCCTCACTGAGAGCTCAGCTGAAATCATGGAGAGCTGGGTGGAACCTCAAGAGACCCACTCGCAGAGGTCACAGTGGCAGGTGGCAGCAGAAGTTGACGGTGCAGGGCCATTGGCAACCGAGTGATGGAGTGAACGGTGGCACAATGAACAACAGTGGCTAGACCGAACAGTGAGCAGCTGGAGAAACGAGCAAGGTGCCTTCTTGCACCCCACCTGGGAGGTGAACTCACGTGAAAGCACCTCTGAACTCTGAGTCTCCACTGACCAAGGACAACACCGGTGAGTGTTAATGAGGCTGTTAAGAATGTTGGAGACACAACACAGTTCATGCGAACAAACATGGCTCTGGCATCCTACTTTCTATTTAGGCAAGAGAAACCACACTATCTTTCTGCAAGAAAATCAGCTGACTGGCTAGACGCGTGTGGTGCAACAGTGAAAGGTTCAACAGTTGAAAAATGAAGAACTCTCTCATCACATTCAAAAAATTTGCATACATGGCTGATGAATGCACCAATGCAAATAGTCATCAAGTATTAAGTCATTGTGTACGTTATCTTGATGTCAGTGGTAGGCCAGTAGATGCATTTCTAGATATTCAAGTTATGGAAGACAGATTGGCTGCATCTGTGACAACCCACATCTTAGAAGAGTTAAATGCTTGTCAATTGGACCCCAAACAGATGTGCATTTGATGGAGCTGCAAACTTCTCTGGAAGACGTGGTGGAGCACAAGCTTTGCTTAGAGAAAAGTGTAACCCTAGTCTCTCCTATACACTCTGCAGAGGCCATCTACTCCAACTAGCACTAGTACGAGCTGCAGACTCTTCAAAAGACATTTAAAAAGCTATAAATTTAATGTCTTCATTATATTCTTTTTTCAGCAAGAGTCCAGAAAGACTGGATATCTTGGAAAATATATAAGATACACTGGGACTGAAGTTCAAATTAGTCCAACCTGGGAAAATCCTCTGGCTTTCTCATGAGCGATCCTTGGCTGTTGTTTTAAAATTACTCCAGCCATTATTACTGGCTTTGGAAAGTATCTGCCAAGATAGGATGGAGCTAAGTAGTGAGGCTGGTGGATTACTTTTGCTACTACGTTCAGAGACGACTACTGCCATTCTTTCTCTTGTAAGTCTACTGTTGAAACCACTTGGGTCATTAAACAATGCCATCCAGGCATCTGATACAAAAGTAGTAGATCTTTGTCCAGCAAAGCTTGTCCAGAAGCTACATTTGGATCAAACAGAGAGCTATCCTTTGAAAAAGTACTGGAAGAAGCAAAGACTTCAGTCCAGAAGTTGAGTAATGAAGGCATTTATATTGAATCCTTAAGTGAAGAGGACAAGAAGTGTTTGTTAAGACAACTGAAAAAGTACACAGACTTGATTCTTAAAAATCTACAACAGCGACTTCTAGATTCTACTCAACTTCTACGTAGCTTTTACAGATCCCTGTCTTATAAAACACTGACAGCTGAGTGGAGTGAAGCACTACCAGCAACGGGGCTGCCATGTGCTCAGGACAGAATAGAGAATTTGAACTCAGAGTGGAATATCATACGACAAAAGAATGAAGATTTGACTTCAACTTTTTTATCATCACTAGTGGCTCGACCCAATCTTTGTGCTATGTTTCCTGGGCTGAAAGAAGTAGGAATTCATCTCTTGCTATTCCCAGTCACAACCGCTACAGTTGAGCATTCTTTTTCATCATTGAATAGAATTTTGTGTTTTGAAAGACGTCGCCTTCTGCCTGATCATGTGAATGAACTAATGAGCATATCATAGAATCATAAAATATCAGGGTTGGAAGGGACCTCAGGAGGTCATCTAGTCCAAGCCCCTTCTCAAAGCAGAACCAGTCCCCAATTAAATCATCTCAGCCAGGGCTTTGTCAAGCCTGACCTTAAAAACTTCTAAGGAAGGAGATTCCACCACCTCCCTAGGTAACACATTCCAGTGTTTCACCACCCTCCTAGTGAAAAAGTTTTTCCTAATATCCAGCCTAAACCTCCCCCACTGAAACTTGAGACCATTACTCCTCGTTCTGTCATCTGCTACCACTGAGAACTAAACTAGGAGGAGAGGTAGGTATGCTGGAGGGTAGGGATAGGATACAGAGGGACCTAGAGAAATTGGAGGATTGGGCCAAAAGAAATCTGATGAGGTTCAACAAGGACAAGTGCAGAGTCCTCTTTGGAACCCCCTTTCAGGTAGTTGAAAGCAGCTGTCAAATCTCCCCTCATTCTTCTCTTCTGAAGACTAAACAATCCCAGTTCCCTCAGCCTCTCCTCATAAGTCATGTGTTCCAGTCCCCTAATAATTTTTGTTGCACTCTGCTGGACATTTTCCAATTTTTCCACATCCTTCTTGTAGTGTGTGGCCCAAAACTGTACACAGTACTCCAGATGAGGCCTCACCAATGTCAAATAGAGGGGGCCTCGATCAGCTGGCAATGCCCCTACATATACATCCCAAAATGCCATTGGCCTTCTTGGCAACAAGGGCACACTGTTGACTCATATCCAGCTTCTCATCCACTGTAACCCCTAGGTCCTTTTCTGCAGAACTGCTATCTAGCCATTCAGTCCCTAGTCTGTAGCAGTGCATGGGATTCTTCCGTCCTAAGTGCAGGACTCTGCACTTGTCCTTGTTGAACCTCATCAGATTTCTTTTGGCCCAATCCTCCAATTTGTCTAGGTCCCTCTGTATCCTATCTCTACCCTCCAATGTATCTACCTCTCCTCCCAGTTTAGTGTCATCTGCAAACTTGCTGAGGGTGCAATCCATGCCATCCTCCAGATCATTAACGAAGATATTCAACAAAACCGGCCCCAGGACCGACCTTTGGGGCACTCCACTTGATGCCAACTAAACATGGAGCCATTGATCACTACCCATTGAGCCCAACGATCTAGCCAGCTTTCTATCCACCTTATAGTCCATTCATCCAGCCCATACTTCTTTAACTTGCTGGCAAGAATACTGTGGGAGACCATATTAAAAGCTTTGATAAGTCAAGGAACAACATATCCACTGCTTTCCCCTCTTCCACAGAGCAAGTTATCTCATCACAGAAGGCAATTAGATTAGTCAGGCAGGACTTGCCCTTGGTGAATCCAAGCTGACTGTTCCTGATCACTTTCATAGATACTAAGGTCAGAAGGGACCATTATGATCATCTAGTCTGACTTTCCTCTCCTCTAAGTGCTTCAGAAGTGATTCCTTGAGGACCTGCTCCATGATTTTTCCAGGCACTGAGGTGAGGCTGACTGGCCTGTAGTTCCCAGGATCCTCCTTCTTCCCTTTTTTAAAGATGGGCACTACATTAGCCTTTTTCCCGTCATCCGGGACCTCCCCCGATCACCATGAGTTTTCAAAAATAATGGCCAATGGCTCTGCAATCACATCCGCCAACTCCTTTAGCACTCTCGGATGCAGCGCATCCGGCCCCATGGACTTGTGCTCGTCCAGCTTTTCTAAATAGTCCCGAACCACTTCTTTCTTCACAGAGGGCTGGTCACCTCCTTCCCATGCTGTGCTGCCCAGTGCAGTAGTCTGGGAGTTGACCTTGTTCGTGAAGACAGAGGCAAAAAAAGCATTGAGTACTTTAGCTTTTTCCACATCCTCTGTCACTAGGTTGCCTCCCTCATTCCCTTGACTTTCTTCTTGTTGCTAACATACCTGAAGAAACCCTTCTTGTTACTCTTAACATCTCTTGCTAGCTGCAACTCCAGATGTGATTTGGCCTTCCTGATTTCACTCCTGCATCCCAGAGCAATATTTTTATACTCTTCCCTGGTCATTTGTCCAATCTTCCACTTCTTGTAAGCTTCTTTTTTGTGTTTAAGATCAGCAAGGATTTCACTGTTAAGCCAAGCTGGTCGCCTACCATATTTACTATTCTTTCTACACTTCGGGATGGTTTGTCCCTGTAACCTCAATAAGGATTCTTTAAAATATAGACAGCTCTCCTGGACTCCTTTCCCCCTAGAATCATAGAATATAAGGGTTGGAAGGGACCCCAGAAGGTCATCTAGTCCAACCCCCTGCTCGAAGCAGGACCAATTCCCAGTTAAATCATCCCAGCCAGGGCTTTGTCAAGCCTGACCTTAAAAACCTCTAAGGAAGGAGATTCTACCACCTCCCTAGGTAACGCATTCCAGTGTTTTCACCATCCTCTTAGTGAAAAAGTTTTTCCTCATGTTATTCTCCCAGGGGATCCTGCCCATCAGTTCCCTGAGGAAGTTAAAGTGTGCTTTTCTGAAGTCCAGGGTCCGTATTCTGCTGCTCTTCTTTCTTCCCTGTGTCACGATCCTGAACTCGACCATCTCATGATCACTGCCTCCCAGGTTCCCATCCACTTTTGCTTCCCCATCTAATTCTTCCCGGTTTGTGAGCAACAGGTCAAGAAGAGCCCTGCCCCTAGTTGGTTCCTCCAGCACTTGCACCAGGAAATTGTCCCCTACACTTTCCAAAAACTTCCTGGATTGTCTGTGCACCACTCTATTGCTCTCCCAGCAGATATCAGGGTGATTGAAGTCTCCCATGAGAACCAGGGCCTGCCATCTAGTAACTTCCGTGAGTTGCCGGAAGAAAGTCTCGTCCACCTCATCCGCCTGGTCCGGTGGTCTATACCAGACTCCCACCACGACATCACCCTTGTTGTTCACGCTTCTAAACTTAATCCAGAGACACTCAGGTTTTTCTGCAGTTTCATACCAGAGCTCTGAGCAGTCCTACTGCTCCCTTACATACAGTGCAACTCCCCCAACTTTTCTGCCCTGCCTGTCCTTTCTGAACAGTTTATATCCATCCATGACAGTACCCCAGTCATGTGAGTTATCCCACCAAGTCTCTGTTATTCCAATCACATCATAATTCCTTGACTGTGCCAGGACTTCCAGTTCTCCCTGCTTGTTTCCCAGGCTTCTTGCATTTGTGTATAGGCACTTGAGATAACTTGCTGTTTGTCCTGCTTTCTTAGTATGAGGCAGGAGCCCTCCCCTTTCGCGTTCTCCTGCTCGTGCTTCCTCCCGGTATCCCACATTCCCACTTACCTCAGGGCTTTGGTCTCCTTCCCCCGGTGAACCTAGTTTAAAGCCCTCCTCACTAGGTGAGCCAGCCTCTTGCTAAAATGCTCTTCCCTCTCTTCGTTAGGTGGAGCCCGTCTCTGCCTAGCACTCCTCCTTCTTGGAACACCATCAATTGAAGGAATGGAAGTACTGGACACACAAGAAGCCACCAAAGATGAATGCATTGCATTCAAGAAGTTCATTAACAAAGTTGTGCAAAATTATAACAAGAAACAAGAAGGGTGTAGATGTAGTGCTTCATAGAAGGCTTGAGTAGCCAACTTTAATTTGTGTAATGATTTAAAAATCTAATGGTCATGAAACATTTTTCAGCTTTTACTATGGTGCCATACAGCCCACCTTCACCCTCATGGTCTCCCTCTCCCCACCCCCAACTTCAATTCCTGGGGAAAACACTGGTGGGGAGTGGACACGGGACTGAGGGTGATGTGAGGTCAGGAGAACTGCTGGAGCTCTGTAGGGCCAGGTCAGGGCTGAGGTCCAGAACACTTCCCCTGTACTGCTGCATTAAGCAAGAGAACAGAATCTGGATCGAATCTATTTCCTTTTCTTCTTTCCAATACTGGTTCTTCTCTCTCCCCTCCACCCCCTGCCCTTTGTTTTACTTGAACAAGGCAAAATAAAGATCCAGTGTTTTGTTTTATTCCTG
Source organism: Caretta caretta (assembly GCF_965140235.1). Lineage (NCBI taxonomy): Eukaryota > Metazoa > Chordata > Testudines > Cheloniidae > Caretta > Caretta caretta. The sequence goes on from NC_134223.1 coordinate 2,705,084, forward strand.
CAGAAGTCTGGCCCCAGACTCTACCCTGGCAGGCCGGGTAGACCAGTGCTGGAGTTCAGTGTCTAGGAGTTTCTGCTCTCTGCAATTTTATGAGGACTCTGATTTATCTGAGAACGTCTGCAAGGGATGTGTGTGAAGGGCACTGGTACGGAGCTAGGGCCATGCTGAAATGCAGTGCTGATATTTACACTGTGGCAGAACAAAAAGGAGAGAGCAAGCATGAGCTTGCACGGCCTGACATGGGACCAGTCATCTGTGGAGGACCGAGGGAGCTGTACTTGTTGTAGTGAAATAATCAAAGCTGACCTTTAGAGAACGGATTATGGAGAAAAAAAAGCATTTCCCTGCATCAGCACAGAGCCCAGGCTTAGGGCTGTCGGCTACGTGAGCCGGCTTACGGATGGACAGGGGGGGAGCAGGCTGGTTGGCTGGCTCGCTTTGGCTCAGTCACATACCCTGGCTCCTGCCAGTGTGAGCAAGATCCTGGAAAACAGGCAGAGACCTGCGCCGACGTTGAATTCAGCCCCCAACCTTTGGGGAATAGCAAATGAAAGACACAAAACCACCCACTACAGGCAGGCGCCTGTGTACATCTATAGGGACAATCAGAAGCCGGGATTGGGATGGGCACATGGAGCCTTTCCCCTCCATCACCAGCATGAATACAGCCCAGGTAGGAAGCAGGCAGAATTTGTTACCCTTCCATGGGAGTGCCATCGACTGTATGCAGCAAGTTTTACTTTTAGTTTCAATGGGAACAGGGTCAGTTCCTACTTTTTATGATAGGGACTGAAGACAGGGAGGGATCTCCTGGGCCAATGAATCCAGGTCCTGCAATCACAAGCCACCCCGTCATATAATCTTGTTCACAAATTTATCAAACTCTGTCTTCAAACCAGTTAGATTGTTTGCCCTCCCTGGTCCTATTGGGCAGCTGTTCCAGAGCCTCCCTCTTCTGATGGTTAGAAACTTTCCTCTAATGTCCAGCCAGAATTTATTCATGGCCAGTTTATCCTCATTTGTTCTTGTGCCACCATTGCCCTTCAGCTTGAAGAGCTCTTCACCCTGCCTGGTGTTCATGACCTACTGTATTTATAGAGAGCAACCAGGGCCCCTTCCACCTGCAAAACAAGCCTGGCTCTTTCATTCTCATCTCCTAAAATAGGGTCTCCATTCCCCTGAGCATCTTAGCAGCCCTTTTCAGCACCTCTTCTCGTTTGAATTCATCTTTCTTGAACATGGGTGACTGAACATGGACGGTCATAATCTGGTTCCTAGGGGCTCTTAGTCTAGCTCTCATTTGGCCCCTATGTTGGCTTTGGCAGCCTGGGACAAGGAGTTTGAACTTTGTTCTCATCCAACAGTTGCTTCCTCCAGGCGAGGGTGGAGCACGTTGGCAGGGGAAGGTGCCAGGGAAGCTTGCACCATCCTGTCTGTTTTGCAAGCCAATAGAGCCTGTTTTTCAGAAGTGCTGAGCACCCAGAGCTCCATTTGAGATCCGGGGGAGCTGTGGGGGAATATCGAGTGCGAGTAGTGAGTACTATTATGTATGGCACTGGTGAGAGCACAGCTGGATGTTGTGTCCAGGTCTGATCGTAAAGGTCTGTTGACACAGCAACGGGGCAGTCTGATTTCTAGCTCGGGTAAACATACATGGATGAGCTCTGCTAGCACCTAAACAGAGCAGCGTGGCTGCGGCGGCCGAGGCAGAGGCCCAGGTTTGCTGCCACTCCGCCTGACCCCTGGGTCAGTGCTCAGGTGGTAGCCGCATCTGCTGCCATGATGCTGCAGCCGCATGGTTATTTTCAGGCACTAGCTTAAGCAGAGCTGGCATGTCTGTCCACCTGAGTTGGAACTCACACCTCATGTCTGGACGTACCCTAAAAAGGATGTTGACACATGAGAACGAGTTCAGAAAAGAGCTCCAGGAATGATTTCAGGCCTGGGAACTCACTGTGAGAGTGAGACACTAAAGAAGCTCAATTGAAGCAGCTTAACAAAAAGGGGACGTGATCACAGCCATTAAGAACTTACACAGGGAGAAGATTTCTGCTAGCAGGAGGCTCCTTAATTTAGCAGAAAAAGGCAGCACAAGATCCAGTGGCTGGAAACTAAAGTTAGACTGGAGATTAGGTGCGTACTTTCTAACAATGAGGATGATCAACCACTGGAAGAGCTTCCTAAGGGACATGGTGGATTCTCCCTCACTAGTCTTTAAACCAAGACGGGATGTCGCTTTCTAAAAGATCTGCTCTAGCTTAGCAGGAAATTCTGGGCTGGATGTGGGAGTGGCTGGGTGAGGGTCTCTGGCCTCTGGTAACGGGAGGTCAGTGTATGCATCCAGGCTCACCAAGGGCTTTGGACCCCAGGGCCTTCCCAAGCATCGTTAATGAGCATTGTTTCACTTTTACACACAGGCAAAGTAGGTTTCTTTGGGCTATTGGAAGCCTACTGGAACTCTCACTAACTGCCCCTAGGATCCTTGGGGCCAGTCATGGCTAGGGATATAGAACCTTGGCTCCCTGGAGACTTTTCTTCCCCACTTCCACGTTGCTTTGGGACCGTGAGCACTGAAAAGTCTCTGGGTCTGTCAGCACTGACTGGCGGGAGGCCCCCAGTGGAGGAGAGAGGCAGGGTCAGGAGCCTGTGGACTCAGGGGAACTCAGCGGTGGAGGTGAGGGAGTAACAGCTCATGAGGTAACAGACTGAGCCAAGAAAATCCAGGTAATAAAGAAGCCTCTAAATATCCCTGGGTTGAGATGTTCGCAGCTGCCTAGGGGACTGAACCACACAACCAGCACCTCTTTCAGTGCCTGCAGGGGCAGCTGCCCTCCAGGTGGGGTCTGAACATCCCAACTTGCGCTGAGAGGCAGGAAATGTATTGGGGAAGGAGGTGAATGAAAAGGAGGTTGGAAGAGGGGTGAGATTCTTGAGGGGACTTCACTGTTATGGTGACTAACAGGCCCTACAATGGTAACAGATGAGGCCCTTCCCACTGGGGCTGGCTCTAAATGAGAACTGGCCTGTTCCCAGTTCCCTGTTCCCTGTCCTGGATTCCTCTCATGCCCCTTTGTGACCCTGAATTCACCATACTGGGAGTTGCTATGGTCGCGCCAGTGTTCGCAGCATGAGTCTGACACTGCGCTGAGGCCTGTGTGGTGCCCAACTCCAGGTCCGAGTATTCACAGGCTCTGTGGGGAAGTGAATTGAATTCCCCCCTCTGCCTGAGGGGGGAAGGATTTGAGCAGAGGTCTCCTACATCTCTCAGGAGAACCCTTAAACTGCTGAGCTCTGATATTCTGATGGGGGCGGGAGGGCTCCCTCAGTCTCTCCCGTTGAAGCTGTTCCATGCTGTATAAATACTTACGAGTCACTGGGCTAGAGAGAGAGGGTGACTCTGTAGCCTGGGGGCTGGAGCACCCACTCAGGAGGTGGACGCTGGGTCTCGGGTGCCCCGGGCTAGGGGCTCTCTCTCTCTCTCTCCGTGTAGAACAGCGTCAACAGGAGAGACTGAGGAAGCCCCACATCGGAGTCTCCCAGAGCTCTGTGGTTTGCGCAGTCTCCTGAGAGGTACAGGAGACCCCTGTTCAAACTCTTTCTCCTCTCAGGTAGAGGGGGAATTGAACCTCCCACATCCCAGCTGAGGCCTCTAACCACTGAGCTGGAAATTCACAACCCCCTCCTGTCAGGCTTCGAGTGGGGCCTGGTTCATGGCCCCGGAGCACATCTACCAGATTGTCCCCCAGGGGTGAGGAAAGATTGCCCTGGTTTGTGACTCGCTCTGGGGCTGAGGTGGGAGATCAGTGCCCAGATGCCCACAGGGAGGCCACACTGTGCATGCCCAGGGTAGAAATGTAGGGTGCCTCAGGAACTTTTACTCTGAAAATGTAGGCACTGGAGAGTTTAGGTGCCTATATGGTTTGGCAACAGCCGAGCGAGGGTTGTGCGGATCGCAGGGGAGCCTACGTAACTTTGGGCATGTAGGCTGTAGTCACTTGCTCTGGGGGTTTCTGCAGTAGAAGACAGGGAGGCTCCTAGACTCTTTAAAAGGACATTGCCCGATTCCTGCACACTTCATCTCCCCTCGCCTGGGCCTTGGAGGCAGGCTCCTGTGAAGAAGGGGAGGGCAGTGGGGAAGAGTGGCCAGGAGTTGTCCCCCCACAAGTACCCACTAGGGAAAAAGTGCAAAGTCATGCCAGGCTACTTCTGAGTAGCCCTTGCAACGGGAACCTTCCTCCATGGAGGCCGAGGGGCAGCTGCTGAGTCAAGATCCCCAGCAGCATGGCTCCAAGAGAGCTACCCGGCCGGGGTATCAGAGCCAGCCCGAAGGCACTACAGGGGCCACTGGCTGCATAGCTCCGGCCTCTGACCTGCAGATCTCTGGTGTGGGGAGGACAGACCCACTGGGCAGCCTGCGGCAGAGGGCAGGAGGAGGAAAGAGGGGATCTTCCTGGGATTTCCCTCCTCCAGGCCCTTTCACAGGGAAGATTTCTTTAGGAGAGGGCAACTGAACCCTACCTAGATCCCTCCGGATGTGACCCTGTGATGCCTAATAAAGCTGCCACCGACACAAACAGCTGTTAAAGCATAATGCTTGAGATAATGCAATGCACCTAGCTGTGGGCCTAATGGTCACTGGCAGGGCCAGCTCCAGGCACCCGCGAACCAAGCAGGTGCCTGGGGCAGCCAATGTAAAGGGGCGGCAGGATGGCGGGCTCTGGGGTAGCAATCCGCCCTCGGCGGCGGCGGGAATTCGGCAGCTGCTCCGTCACAGCGCGTTTTACGCTCGGCGGCAATTCGGCGGCTGCACCATCACTCCGCCTCTGTCTTCCGCGGCAAGGTTTTTTTTTTGTTTTTTTTTGCCACTTGGGGCGGCAAAAACGCTGGAGCCAGCCCTGGTCACTGGTGCACAATCTCCATTAAGAGCTTTGTAGAACAAGAGCCCAGTTACCCTAGTGAAAATGTTAAAATTTCAGAGCAGTTGGATTAACTAAGGAATTTATCCCAGTAGCAATTCCATGCAGTCAGAGAGGCTTTGTAGTTCTACTGAGTATTTTGCAGCCATTTCCGTTTCCAAGTCACATTGTTCATCTAAATTATTCCAGCCTGATTCATGCTAATCTTGGGAACTAAGAAAACAAACAAACTATCCTCATTTTTTGTTTAACAAGGCAACTTTCCAGCTCCAGGGATCACCTGAGCAGTGTAGCCTACTATAAAGAGTGGTTCCGGAGTCAGGTTCTTATCTACAATTACAGAAGGTAAATACTGGATCTTGTATGTAAACTGGGTTTCAGATCAAATGCGGATAGTCATTCGCATTGGTATCAGTGTAGCTAGAACATGATTGGCTGGAAAAAATGCTTTTGGTTAAATGCACTGTGAGGAAGAAGGCTTGCAGAAAGCCTCTGAAATACTTAAATCCCAATTAAACTCAGGATGTACGTGAATCTTAGAAGGAATTGAACAAAAATTTTCCATCAAAACTTTTGTCTATTGGAAAATGCCTTGGCATGCTGGCCAGGAATATATTTCATCCCCTGAGAATAGGTTAACTAGGGAAACATCAGCTGTTGTAGTTCAACAAAATCATTTTTAAATTGATTTTTAAAACTAGGATATTTAAAACTAGACTGGATGAATCACTAGAAAATATACTCGGGTCCACCACTCTTGCTTTGCCATGGAAATAGATTCTACTGAGACCACAAACTGCTGCTAGCCGTGGGTACAATAGGAACAACTGGCAGACTGGATGACTTGATAGATTGAAATGTAGGTGATTCTTTGATTTGATTAGTGGTTAGTTTAACATCCTGGGGGAAATATCATGGCACAGTTGGATGCTAGAAAGACCAGTATTTCTCCAAAGCTTGAGATCTCAACTAAATATGAATGGGCTTCTATGACAGGGCCTCAGGAACTGGACTTGATGACCCAGGAGATCTCTTTGAGTCCTATATTCCTAAATAAAATGATTATTTTCCCTTTAAGGTTCTACTTTAACCAGAGGTGACAGGTGCCTGCCAATAGTGGAGGGAGGGGAAGAGTGAGGGCAGCCAGCTTCACAGTGTTGCTGAGCATGCTCAGTACAAGCCAAGCAGCAAATGGCGGTGGGGGGGGGGGACATTACCATGCATGATGCCCCACACACACACATTGCCTCTGCCTTTAACTATAGGTTAATGAGTCACTCTCCTTTTCTCTTTTGTCCTTCCTGTGATATAGCTTTTGCTCTGTAGAAACAATGGTAACCACAACTGACAATGATCCAGTGGATATGGGGCTTGAGTGGCTCTCAGGAGTCCTGGGTTCTGTTCCTGGCTCTGCCACTGACTTGCTGGGTGATCTTGGGCAAGTCATGGCACTGCTCTATGCCTCAGTTTCCCCATATGCAAAATGGGGCTACATTATACTTCCCTTCCATGGTGAAGTGCTCTGAGATGGACGGATAAGAGAAGAGCCAGCTGGGTATTACAAGTGGATTTTCCAGTATGATAACACTTTGAAGTGTTTTATTATTCAAATACTATGCATTGTGCAGTCTCCCTAGATTTTGATCTATGCTTGCTGTGATGCTGACTACAGAACATGGTGCGACCCCAACCCACAGCTACTTGGCCTAATCATAATTCTCTCTGTTTTGAACTTTAGTGTGATTTTGGTCTTCAGTGTGTCCAGGATCCTGCTGCCAGGTAACTCACCCTCCAGACTTGACATCTTTGGGTTTTGTAGTTGAGTGGATTAATTTGAAGCCCCTCCCTCAGACTATTCAAAATTTCCAATTTTTTTTTCTCCTTTCTTGCTTTACAGCCTCCTAAATCCACCCTTCTCTGGCCTGCGTTTACACTGCTCTCTGGCTGTGAGTTTCATGGCCAGCCTGAGGTACTTTCGGTAAAGCCTGCTGTATGCCGTGCTGCTCCTCTCTGCAAACATACAAATAGATTCCAAGGCCAGGAGGGGCTATTGTTATCCTGTAGTCTGGCCCCTTGCATAGCACAGGCCAGAGAACCTTCCCCAGTGGTTTCTTTTCATGGCCAGCAACTTGTGATTAAACTAGAGTCTTTAGCAGACAGCTAAGCCAATGTTCCCTCTGAGCTTAGTCACATTGAGTCCTTATCATTAGGGGCAAGGCTACAACCTGTGTACCTGAGTGGACTCACTCCAATCTCTATAGCACTCTCAGGTGCTAGGGGTACGTCTACACTGTAAAAACCCTGCCTCGCCAACTCTCAGGGCCTGGGACCTAAATTCCCTGTAAGTTGCACAGCCGCAGCCTATTTAGCACCACACAGGCTGTCAGGGAATCCACCTGGGGACCAGCCTCCAACCTGCCGTGGTCAGGGTGGCCTGGACCTGCCATGGCCAGGGCGCCCCTGCGTGGCCCGAACCCAGACACAATTTCAACAGCTTCCACCCCACCATCAACCTCAGCCCGGACCAATCTACATGGGAGCTCCACTTCCTAGACACCACGGTGCTAATAAGTGACGGTCACGTTAACACCACCCTATACCGAAAACCCACCGACTGCTATGCCTACCTTCATGCCTCCAGCTTTCACCCCGGACACACCACACGATCCATTGTCTACAGCCAAGCGCTGAGGTACAACCACATTTGCTCCAACCCCTCAGACAGAGACCAACACCTACAAGATCTTCACCAAGCATTCTCAAAACTATGATACCCACATAAGGAAATAAGGAAACAGATCAACAGAGCCAGACGTGTACCCAGAAGCCTCCTGCTGCAAGACAAGCCCAAGAAAGAAACCAACAGAACTCCACTGGTCATCACAGGTTTCAGAGTAGCAGCCATGTTAGTCTGTATTCGCAAAAAGAAAAGGAGGACTTGTGGCACCTTAGAGACTAACCAATTTATTTGAGCATAAGCTTTTGTGAGCTACAGCTCACTTCATCGGATGCATTCAGTGGAAAATACAGTGAGGAGATTTATATACACACAGAATATGAAAAAAAGTGCGTTATCATACATATTGTAAGGAGAGTGATCACTTAAGATGAGCTATTACCAGCAGGAGAGCGGGCCGGGGGGGAGGGAGGAAGAAAACCTTTTGTAGTGATAATCAAGGTGGGCCATTGCCAGCAGTTAACAGGAACGTCTGAGGAGCAGTGGAGGGGGAAAATAAACATGGGGAAATAGTTTTACTTTGTGTAATGACACATCCACTCCCGGTCTCTATTCAAGCCTAAGTTAATTGTATCCAGTTTGCAAATTAATTCCAATTCAAAAACAGACTCCAACGAGAGACTGCTGAAGTCTTTTTGTTGTAATATTGTGACCTTTAGGTCTGTAATCGAGTGACCTGAGAGATTGAAGTGTTCTCCTACAGGTTTTTGTATATTGCCATTCCTAATATCTGATTTGTGACCATTTATCCTTTTATGTAGAGACTGTCCAGTTTGGCCAATGTGCATAGCAGAGGGGCATTGCTGGCACATGATGGCATAGATTACATTGGTGGATGTGCAGGTGAATGAACCGGTGATGGTGTGGCCGATCTGGTTAGGTCCTGTGATGGTGTCGCTGGTGTAGATATGTGGGCAGAGTTGGCATCGAGGTTTGTTGTATGGATTGGTTCCTGAGTTAGAGTTACTATGGTGTGGTGTGTAGTTGCTGGTGAGAATATGCTTCAGGTTGGTGGGTTGTCTGTGGGCGAGGACTGGCCTGCCTCCCAAGGCCTGTGAAAGTGAGGGATTGTTGTCCAGGATGGGTTGTAGATCAGTGATGATGCGTTGGAGAGGTTTTAGCTGAGGACTGTATGTGATGCCCTCTACACCAACATTCCACACAAAGATGGACTACAAGCCATCAGGAACAGTATCCCCGATAATGTCATGGCAAACCTGGTGACTGAACTTTGTGACTTTGTCCTCACCCATAACTATTTCACATTTGGGGACAATGTATACCTTCAAATCAGCGGCACTGCTATGGGTATCCGCATGGCCCCATAGTATGCCAACATTTTTATGGCTGACTTAGAACAACGTTTCCTCAGCTCTCGTCCCCTAATGCCCCTACTCTACTTGTGCTATACTGATGACATCTTCATCATCTGGACCCATGAAAAAGAAGCCCTTGAGGAATTCCACCATGATTTCAACAATTTCCATCCTGGTGGCTGAACTTTGTGACTTTGTCCTCACCCATAACTATTTCACATTTGGGGACAATGTATACCTTCAAATCAGCGGCACTGCTATGGGTATCCGCATGGCCCCATAGTATGCCAACATTTTTATGGCTGACTTAGAACAACGTTTCCTCAGCTCTCGTCCTGGACACACAATAGCAGGTGTAAAGGCAGCCATCCTGCAGCAAAAAAACTTCAGGGCCAGACTTCAAAGAGAAACTGCTGAGCTTCAGTTCATTTGCAAATTTGACCCCATCAGCTCAGGATTAAACACAGACTGTGACTGGGTCGCCAATGACAAAAGCCGTTTCCCCTCCCTTGGTGTTCACACCTCAGCTGCTAGAAGAGGGCCTCATCCTCCCTGATTGAACTAACCTTGTTATCCTGAGCCTGATTCTTGCTTGCATATTTATACCTGCCTCTGGAAATTTCCACTACATGCATCTGATGAAATGGGTATTCACGCCCGAAAGCTCATGCTCCAATATGTCTGTTAGTCTATAAGGTGCCAAAGGACACTTTGCTGCTTTTACTGCTATGTATAGCCACCAGCCTGACGCCCATGAGCCTATCATTTGACCTGGGCGCTGAGACTTGGCACGGTGGGTTTTTCTTTGCAGTGTACACATTCCCTATGTCAACTAATGGGAGCATGGTGTTGTCATGGAAAAGACTGCTCAGGTCATTTTGTCTCTCCCCCACTTCCCCCCAGTCAATGCAGAATTGCACCCCGCAGGGTTTTCTCTCATGGGCTGCCCAGTGTATTTTGAAGGAAAGCAGCAAATCAAACACAAACTTTGCCATGCCTGTATTCCCAAGGGCAGACAAGGTGAGAAAGAGCAAAGCAGCCAAAGGGGAAAGGCTCGGAGCTCTGTGTGTCAAAGCCAGCACCTTCCACATTGCCCTCTAACAGCACTGTCCTCACTCTAGCCGCAAGCATCTCTGGCTGATATTAGAAGGGCACAGGGCAAGCAGGACAAATGCTGCAGGAAATAACCCAGCAGAGGCCAGACCTAGCGTCCTGCATGCTCTCCACAGCTGTTGTCCCCTAGGAAGCGTAAGTTATTTTCCCCATGATGCACATTAACTGTGTCTGGAACACTGTCTCTCTCGCTACCTGGTTGGCTGTCTCAGGAGGGGTGGTTAGTAGCACTAGTTTCCACAGCATGCTGCCTCCTGCCAGCAGGCCTCAGTCTGCCATGGAGGAATCATCTCCATGGGTAAGAAGGAAGTCCAGAAGCCCTAGGCCATCCGTTCCTCAGCCTCCCTGCTGAGACTGCAACATTCAAGGTGGACGTCTAAGGTGATTGGGAGATAAACTGATTCCACCAAGGCCTTTTTGTTCTGTCTGTACAGCACCTTGCACAATGGGGTCCTGGGCCATGACTGGGGCTCCTGGGCACAACTGCAATAGAAATAATTAATAATAACACCCAATCATGCAGCAGATGCTAACAATGACTGATCACCACTAGCACCCTCCAAAGCTGAATTTGCACTCTTGAAAAGCACCTGTCACCATCACTTCCCTCCCTGAACTATGCAGTCCAATAGCTCTCATATCTCACAAAGATCCTTCATACAAGAATTATAGAAATGTCAAGCTGGAAGGGACCTTGAGAGGTCCTCTAGTCCGGCCACCTGCACTGAGGCTGGACCGAGTAATCCTAGAAGCATCCCTGCCAGGTGTTTGTCCAACCTGTTCTTAAAAACCTCCATTGACAGGGATTTCACAACCTCCCTTGGAAGCCTGTTCCAGCATTTACCTACCGTTATACTTAGAAAGTTTTTCCTAATATCTAACCTGAATCTCCCTTGCTGCAGATTAAGCTAATTTGCTAATAAAGAATGAGGGGTTCCTGCAGCTAGTTTCCCCCCAGTCAATTTACCCAGATTACAAAAATAATTAAGGGCCAGATTCTAATCTCTTTACTCGAACTGTATAGAACTTTATTGCACAAGTGAGCCCACTGACTTCACAAGATTACTTTAAGGCCAGATGGGACCATCGTGATCATCTAGTCTGACCCCCTGCACATTGCAGGCCCCAGAATCTCACCCACTCACAGAAGTCCTCAAATCATTATTTAAAGACATCAAGTTACAAAGAATTCACTGTTTACTCTAGTTCAGACCAACAAGTGACCCGGGCCCCATGCTGCAGAAGAAGGTGAAAAAAACACAAGGGTCTCTGCCAATCTGACCCGGAGGAAATTCCTTCCCGATCAGACAGCCCCTGCACTGTTAAGAAGGAGGAAAGGCTCAGGGAAGGAGAGCAGTCAACAGGAGCAGAGGGAAGCCTTCCCATAGTTAGGACCCTCCTTCCAGATGATGTTGGGGTATCCTCTCGCACTGAGGTTACCTCTCCGGGGGAGGGAACTCCAGTCGTTAGGAAAAGGCAGGTGTTAGTAATGGGAGATTCGATCATTAGAAACACAGATAGCTCAGTTTGTGATGACCGGGAGAACCGTATCGTGACTTGCCTGCCTGGTGCGAAGGTTGCGAATCTCTTGAGGCATCTAGATAGACTTATGTGTAATGCTGGGGAGGAGCCTGTGATTGTGGTACATGTAGATACCAATGACATAGGGAAGGGTAGGAGAGACGTCCTGGAGGCCAAATTTAGGCTGCTAGGAAAGAGACTGAAATCCAGGAGGACCTCTATGGTGGCATTCTCAGAAATGCTTCCAGTTCCAGGCGCAGGGCCAGGTGGGCAGGCAGAGCTTCAGAGTCTCAATGCGTGGATGAGACGATGGTGTAGCGAGGAGGGGTTTAGATTTGTTAGGAACTGGGGAAACTTTGAGGATAGGGGCAGCCTATACAGGAAGTATCCAGGCTGCTGGCACTAAACATTAAAAAGGGTGTAGAGCAGTTTTTAAACTAAGAGATGGGGAAAGTCGATCGCTGCAGAGGCGCATGTGGATCGGACAGAGACTTCTCTTAGAGGAGAGTCTAGTGAGAGAGATTCTCCAGGTTTTAGTCAGGAGGAGAGGATGGAAGAGGATAAAGTATGGGCCAGAACAGATGAGAAACATTCACATAAAGAAACTGACATATCAGAAAAGGGCAGACAAATAAACAGTGACAAGTTTTTAAAGTGCTTGTACACAAATGCTAGAAGTCTAAATAATAAGATGGGTGAACTGGAGTGCATTATGTTAAAGGAGGATATTCACACAATAGGCATCACAGAAACCTGGTGGAGTGAGGACAATCAATAGGGCACAATCATTCCAGGGTACAAAATACATTGGAAGGACAGAACAGATCGTGGCGGAGGGGGGAGTGGCACTATATGTGAAAGAAAATGTAGAATCAAATGAAATAAAAATCTTAAATGAATCCACATGTTCCACATAATTCCATGCTCTAATAAGAATATAACAGTAGGGATCTATTATCAGCCACCTGATCAGGACAGTGATAATGACGATGAAATGCTCAGGGAGATTAGAGAGGCTATCAAAATAAAGAACTCAATAACAGTGGGGGATTTCAATTATCCCCATATTGACTGGGTACATGTCACCTCAGGACGAAATGCAGAGACAAAATTTCTCAATTCTTTAAATGACTGCTTCTTGGAGCAGCTGGTTCAGGAACCCACAAGGGGAGAGGCAACTCTCGATCTAGTCCAGAGTGGAGCGCAGGATCTGGACCAAGAGGTAACTATAACAGGACTGCTTGGAAACAGTGACCATAATATAATAACATTTAACATTCCTGTGGTGGGAAGAACACCTTCCCCTCTGGTGGAACCCACAGTCCAGCTCAATTCCTCCGGTATCAGGTAGGGAGTTGGGGGGATGGAGGGATGGGGGGAACCCGGCCCACCCTCTACTCCGGGTTCCAGCCCAGGGTCCTGTGGATTGCAGCTGTCTACAGTGGTACAGACGCTGGAGCGCAGGGATAGGATACAGAGGGACCTAGACAAATTGGAGGATTGGGCCAAAAGAAATCTGATGAGGTTCAATAAGGATAAGTGCAGGGTCCTGCACTTAGGACGGAAGAACCCAATGCACAGCTACAGACTAGGGACCGAATGGCTAGGCAGCAGTTCTGCGGAAAAGGACCTAGGGGTGACAGTGGACGAGAAGCTGGATATGAGTCAGCAGTGTGCCCTTGTTGCCAAGAAAGCCAATGGCATTTTGGGATGTATAAGTAGGGGCATAGCGAGCAGATCGAGGGACGTGATCGTTCCCCTCTATTCGACATTGGTGAGGCCTCATCTGGAGTACTGTGTCCAGTTTTGGGCCCCACACTTCAAGAAGGATGTGGATAAATTGGAGAGAGTCCAGCGAAGGGCAACAAAAATGATTAGGGGTCTGGAACACATGAGTTATGAGGAGAGGCTGAGGGAGCTGGGATTGTTTAGCCTGCAGAAGAGAAGAATGAGGGGGGATTTGATAGCTGCTTTCAACTACCTGAAAGGGGGTTCCAAAGAGGATGGCTCTAGACTGTTCTCAATGGTAGCAGATGACAGAACGAGGAGTAATGGTCTCAAGTTGCAGTGGGGGAGGTTTAGATTGGATATTAGGAAAAACTTTTTCACTAAGAGGGTGGTGAAACACTGGAATGCATTACCTAGGGAGGTGGTAGAATCTCCTTCCTTAGAGGTTTTTAAGGTCAGGCTTGACAAAGCCCTGGCTGGGATGATTTAACTGGGAATTGGTCCTGCTTCGAGCAGGGGGTTGGACTAGATGACCTTCTGGGGTCCCTTCCAACCCTGATATTCTATGATTCTATGAAACTCTGGAATGCATTACCTAGGGAGGTGGTAGAATCTCCTTCCTTAGAAGTTTTTAAGGTCAGACTTGACAAAGCTCTGGCTGGGATGATTTAACTGGGAATTGGTCCTGCTTTGAGCAGGGGGTTGGACTAGATGACCTCCTGAGGTCCCTTCCAACCCTGATATTCTAGGATTCTATGATTCTATACAGTGGCTCCTGTAACAGCTGTGTGACAGCTACAACTCCCTGGGCTACTTCCCCATGGCCTCCTCCCAACACCTTCTTTATTCTCACCATAGGACCTTCCTCCTGATGTCTGATAATGCTTGTACACCTCAGTCTTCTAGTAGTATGCCTTCTCACTCTCAGCTTCTTGCTCACAGCTCCTCACACATGTACCACAAACTGAAGTGAGCTCCTTTTTAAACCCAGGTGCACTGATTAGCTTGCCTGTCTTAATTGATTCTGGCAGCTTCTTGATTGGCTGCAGGTGTTCTAATCAGCCTGTCTGCCTTAATTGTTTCCAGAAAGTTCCTGATTGTTCTGGAACGTTCCCTGTTACCTTACCCGGGGAAAAGGGACCTACTTAATCTGGGGCTAATATATCTGCCTTCTATCACTCTTCTGTAGCTCCTGTGACTGTGGGCCCTATTTCCGATCCTCAGTACATTCACGTATCCGGGCGGAGTTCCTCTGGGCGGCATCCACTGACTCCCTTGATGCCTTCGAGGAGCGGTGGGTGCTGTCTGAGGTTCTCTGCTCAGTGACCCTGTCCGGTTCCCTCCGTCTGACCCTTTGATTGAGGGGAAGAGCGAGAGACCCCAGCCCCAGCCATTGCCGCTGTGGATACCATCATCACCATCACCTAGGAAGGGTCCTATCACACGTGGCTGTACATCCCCCCCCCAAACTGCCCACCCTGCAGCCGTGCCCATCTTGTCGGGTACTCTCAGGAGAGGAATAATCGGTGACACTGGGCATGGCACTAGGTAACTCGAGGAGGTGGAAGACCACGAGTGTCGAGGAAGCCCCCGCACTCTGGGCCCAGGCTAGCCTGAACACTTCTCCCTGCTGAAGGCTGCTGTGTTATACCTTGCATTTGCTTTTGTTTTGTTGCATAGTTTTGTTTTTTTCCTTTTTGGTGATTTTTTGTAAGTGTTATGCAAATAAAATTCTTTTCTGCGTCAAAAAAAAAAATCACTCATCTGTAGCTCCAGTGACTGGGCCCTATTTCCGATCCTCCGTCCGTTCACGCATCTGGGCAGAGTTCCTCTGGGCGGCATCCATTGATTCCCTTGACGCCTTTGAGGAGCAGTAGGTGCTGTCTGGGGTTCTCTGCTTGGTGTCCCCGTCTGGTTCCCTTCGTTTGACCCTTTGACCACACTCCGGTCCCTGTTATTTCATTAGTTGTCCCCCAGATTTATTTGGCGTCCAGGTCCTGTGGATCCCCCTCTTAGGCTGGGGGGATATCCTTCCCGGATCCCAATAGGATCACTCTCCTGTAGCCATCTGGCCTGACCCTGTCACAATACATAGACTTTAAGGTCAGAAGGGACCATTATGATTGTCTAGTCTGACCTCCTGCACAATGCAGGCCACAGAATCTCACCCACCCACTCCTGTAACAAACCTCTAACCTATGTCTGAGCTATTGAAGTCCTCAAATCGTGGTTTAAAGACTTCGAGGTGCAGAGAATCCTCCAGCAAGTGACCTGTGCCCCACGCTGCAGAGGAAGGCAAAAAAACCCCAGGGTCTCTGCCAATCTGCCCTGGAGGAAAATTCCTTCCCAACCCCAAATATGGTGATCAGCTAAACTCTGAGCATGTGGGCAAGACTCACCAGCCAGACACCCAGGAAAGAATTCTCTGTACATACAATATGATAGGGGCTAATTTAGCTACAACTAATCAGGAAAAAGATCTTGGAGTTATCGTGGATAGTTCTCTGAAGACATCCACTCAGTCTGCAGCAGTAGTCAAAAGAGCAAAAAGGATGTTAGAAATCATTAAAAAAGGGATAGGGAATAAGATGGAGAATATCTTCTTGCCCTTATATAAATCCATGGTGCGCCCACATCTTGAATAGTGCATACAGATGTGTTCCCCTCATCTCAAAAAAGATATACTTAGAATATACTTAGGCATTAGAAAAGGTTCAGAAAAGGGCAACTAAAATGATTAGTGGTTTGGAACAGGTCCCATATGAGGAGAGATTAAAGAGGCTAGGACTTTTCAGCTTGGAAAAGAGGAGACTAAGCAGGAATATGATAGAGGTCTATAAAATCATGAGTGGTGTGGAGAAAGTGAATAAGGAAAAGTTATTTACTTGTTCCCATAATATAAGAACTAGGGACCACCAAATGAAATTAATGGGCAGCAGCTTTAAAACAAATAAAAGGAAGTTCTTCACTCAACACACAGTCAACCTGTGAAACTCCTTGCCTGAGGAGGTTGTGAAGGCTAGGACTAAAACAGGGTTTAAAAGAGAACTGGATAAATTCATGGAGGTTAAGTCCATTAATGGCTATTAGCCAGGATGGGTAAGGAATGGTGTCCCTAGCCTCTATTTGTCAGAGGGTGGAGAGGGATGGCAGGAGAGAGATCACTTGATCATTACCTGTTAGGTTCACTCCCTGTTGGGCACCTGGCTTTGGCCACTGTTGGTTGTCAGGATATTGGGCTGGATGGACCTTTGTTCTGACCCAGTATGGCCATTCTTATGTTCTTATCCCAAATATGTCGACCAGTTAGACCCTGAGCATGTGGGCAAGACCCTCCAGCCAGACACCTAGGAAAGAATTCCTTGTAGGAACTCAGAGCCTTCCCCATCTAATGACCCATCTCCAGCTCCTGGAGATGTTTGCTACAAGCAGTTGCAGAAGGGCCACGTGCCATTGTAGGCTGTCTCGTCATACCATCCCCTCCATAAACATATCAAGCTCAATCTTGAAACGAGTTAGGTGTTTTGCCTCCCACTTCTCCCCTTGGAAGACTGCCCCAGAACATTGCTCCTCTGATGGTTTGAAACTAATTTATATAATTTAAAGCCTAAATTTATTGATGGTCCATTTATATATATTTGTTCTTGTGCCAACTTTGGCCCTTAACTTTAATAATTCCTCTCCCTCCCTGGTGTTTATTCCTCAGATGTATTTATGGAATGTAATCATATCTCCCCTCATCCTTTATCTTGTTAGGCTAAACAAGCTAAGCTCCTTGAGTCTCCTCTCAAAAGGTAGGTTCTCCATTCCTTGGATCATCTTAATAGCCCTTCTCTGCACCTGTTCCAGTTTGAATTAATCTTTTTTAAACACGGGAGACCAGAATTGCACACAGTATTCCAGATGAGGTCTCACCAGAGCCTTGTGTAATGGTACTAACACTTCCCTATCTCTACTGGAAATACCTCGCCTGATGCATCCTCAGGCTGCATTAGCCTTTTCACAGCCACATCACTTTGGTGGGCCTTAGTTATCCTGTGATCAACCAATGCAACCAGGTCTTTCTCCTCCTCTGTCACTTCCAAATGACATGTCCCCAATTTATAGCAAAAATTCTGTGAATAGTCCCTAAGCGCATGACCTTGCAGTTTGCACTATTGAATTTCATCCCATTTCAATTACTCCAGTTTTAAAGGCCCTCCAGATCTTCTTTTATGATATTCTCAGCCTTCTCTGTATTGGCAATACCTCCCACCTTTGTGTCATCTGCAAATCTTATCAGCACATGCCCACTTTTTGTGCCAAGCTTATTTATGAAAATGTTAAATAAGAACGGTCCCAAGACTAACCCTTGAGGAACTCCACTGATAACCTACTTCCAGCCTGACAGTTCAGCTAGCGAACAGGAGTAGCTACCAGGTAAGTTTTGCAAAGGAGTGTGAGGGGGGCTAGATACACTTAACATTCTTTAAACTTAAGGCCAAAACCACCTTAAATGACTGCTTCTTGGAGCAGCTAGTCCTGGAACCCACAAGGGGAGAGGCAATTCTTATCATAGAATCATAGAATCATAGAATATAAGGGTTGGAAGGGACCCCAGAAGGTCATCTAGTCCAACCCCCTGCTCAAAGCAGGACCAATTCCCAGTTAAATCATCCCAGCCAGGGCTCTGTCAAGCCTGACCTTAAAAACCTCCAAGGAAGGAGATTCTACCACCTCCCTAGGTAACGCATTCCAGTGTTTCACCACCCTCATAGTGAAAAAGTTTTTCCTAATATCCAATCTAAACCTCCCCCACTGCAGCTTGCGACCATTACTCCTCGTTCTGTCATCTGATACCATTGAGAACAGTCTAGAGCCATCCTCTTTGGAACCCCCTTTCAGGTAGTTGAAAACAGCTATCAAATCCCCCCTCATTCTTCTCTTCTGCAGGCTAAACAATCCCAGCTCCCTCAGCCTCTCCTCATAACTCATGTGTTCCAGACCCCTAATCATTTTTGTTGCCCTTCGCTGGACTCTCTCCAATTTATCCACATCCTTCTTGAAGTGTGGGGCCCAAAACTGGACACAGTACTCCAGATGAGGCCTCACCAATGTCGAATAGAGGGGAACGATCACGTCCCTCGATCTGCTCGCTATGCCCCTACTTATACATCCCAAAATGCCATTGGCCTTCTTGGCAACAAGGGCACACTGCTGACTCATATCCAGCTTCTCGTCCACTGTCACCCCTAGGTCCTTTTCCGCAGAACTGCTGCCTAGCCATTCGGTCCCTAGTCTGTAGCTGTGCATTGGGTTCTTCCGTCCTAAGTGCAGGACCCTGCACTTATCCTTATTGAACCTCATCAGATTTCTTTTGGCCCAATCCTCCAATTTGTCTAGGTCCTTCTGTATCCTATCCCTCCCCTCCAGCGTATCTACCACTCCTCCCAGTTTAGTATCATCCGCAAATTTGCTGAGAGTGCAATCCACACCATCCTCCAGATCATTTATGAAGATATTGAACAAAACCGGCCCCAGGACCGACCCTTGGGGCACTCCACTTGATACCGGCTGCCAACTAGACATGGAGCCATTGATCACTACCCGTTGAGCCCGACAATCTAGCCAGCTTTCTACCCACCTTGTAGTGCATTCATCCAGCCCATACTTCCTTAACTTGCTGACAAGAATACTGTGGGAGACCGTGTCAAAAGCTTTGCTAAAGTCAAGAAACAATACATCCACTGCTTTCCCTTCATCCACAGAACCAGTAATCTCATCATAGAAGGCGATTAGATTAGTCAGGCATGACCTTCCCTTGGTGAATCCATGCTGGCTGTTCCTGATCACTTTCCTCTCATGCAAGTGCTTCAGGATTGATTCTTTGAGGACCTGCTCCATGATTTTTCCAGGGACTGAAGTGAGGCTGACTGGCCTGTAGTTCCCAGGATCCTCCTTCTTCCCTTTTTTAAAGATTGGCACTACATTAGCCTTTTTCCAGTCATCCGGGACTGCAACTCGTCCGGCCCCATGGACTTGTGCACGTCCAGCTTTTCTAAAAAGTCCCTAACCACCTCTATCTCCACAGAGGGCTGGCCATCTCTTCCCCATTTTGTGATGCCCAGCGTAGCAGTCTGGGAGCTGACCTTATTAGTGAAGACAGAGGCAAAAAAAGCATTGAGTACATTAGCTTTTTCCACATCCTCTGTCACTAGTTTGCCTCCCTCATTCAGTAAGGGGCCCACACATTCCTTGGCTTTCTTCTTGTTGCCAACATACCTGAAGAAACCCTTCTTGTTACTCTTGACATCTCTGGCTAGCTGCAGCTCCAGGTGCGATTTGGCCCTCCTGATAACATTCCTACATGCCCTAGCAATATTTTTATACTCTTCCCTGGTCATATGTCCAACCTTCCACTTCTTGTAAGCTTCTTTTTTATGTTTAAGATCCGCTAAGATTTCACCATTAAGCCAAGCTGGTCGCCTGCCATATTTACTATTCTTTCGACTCATCGGGATGGTTTGTCCCTGTAACCTCAACAGGGATTCCTTGAAATACAGCCAGCTCTCCTGGACTCCTTTCCCCTTCAAGTTAGTCCCCCAGGGGATCCTGGCCATCCGTTCCCTGAGGGAGTCGAAGTCTGCTTTCCTGAAGTCCAGGGTCCGTATCGTGCTGCTTACCTTTCTTCCCTGTGTCAGGATCCTGAACTCAACCAACTCATGGTCACTGCCTCCCAGATTCCCATCCACTTTTGCTTCCCCCACTAATTCTACCCGGTTTGTGAGCAGCAGGTCAAGAAAAGCGCCCCCCCTAGTTGGCTCCTTGAGCACTTGCGCCAGGAAATTGTCCCCTACGCTTTCCAAAAACTTCCTGGATTGTCTATGCACCGCTGTATTGCTCTCCCAGCAGATTTAGTCCTAAGTGGAGCACAGGATATGGTCCAAGAAGTGAATATAGCTGGACCCCTTGGTAATAGTGACTATAATATAACTAAATTTAACATCCCTGTGGCGGGGAAAACATCACAGCAGCCCAACATGGTAGCATTTGATTTCATAAAGGCAGACTACACAAAAATGAGGAGGTTAGTTAAAAAGAATTTAAAAGGTACAGCGCCAAATGTGAAATCCCTGCTAAGTGCATGGAAACTTTTTAAAGACACCATAATAGAGGCTTAACTTAAATGTATACCCCAAATTAAAAAACATAGTAAGAGAACCAAAAAAGTGCCACCGCGGCTAAACAACAAAGTAAAAGAAGCAGAGAGAGGCAAATGGAAAGGAGCATAAACTCTGGCAAGTGAAGTATAAAAATATAATTTGGAAGTCCAAAAAAGAATTTGAAGAACAGCTAGCCAAAGACTCAAAAAGTAATAGCAAAAAAAAATTAAGTACATCAGAAGGAGGAAACCTGCTAAACAACCAGTGGGACCACTACACGACTGAGATGCTAAAGGAGCACTCCAGGATGATAAGGCCATTGAGGAGAAACTAAATGAATTCTTTCCATCGGTTTTCACGGCTGAGGATGTGAGAGAGAGTCCCAAACCTGAGTCATTCTTTTTAGGAGACAAATCTGAGGAACTAGCCTAGATTGAGGTGTCATTAGAGGAGATTTTGGAACAAATTGATAAACTAAACAGAAATAAGTCACCAGGACCAGATGGTATTCACCCAAGAGTTCTGAAGGAACTCAGACGTGAAATTGCAGAACTAGTAATTGTAGTTTGTAACCTATCATTTAAATCAGCTTCTGTACCAAATGACTGGAGGATACTATTGTGACACCAATTTTTAAAAAGGGCTCCAGAGGTGATGCTGGCAATTACAGGCCGGTATGCCTGACTTCAGTACCAGGCAAACTGGTTGCAACTATAGAAAAGTACAGAATTGTCAGACACATAGATGAACATAATTTGTTGGGGAAGGGTCAATATGGTTTTTGTAAAGGAAAATCATGCCTCTCCAATTTACTAGAATTCTCTGAGGAGGTCAACAAGCATGTGGACAAAGGGGGATCCAGTGGACATAGTGTACTTAGATTTTCAGAAACCCTTTGACAAGGTCCCTCACCAAAGGCTCTTAAACAAAGTAAGTTGTCATGGGATAAGAGGGAAGGTCCTCTCGTGGATCAGTAACTGATTAAAAGATAGGAAACAAAGGGTAGGAATAAATGGTCATTTTTCAGAATGGAGAGAGGTAAATAGTAGTGTCACCCAGGGGTCTGTGCTGGGACCAGTAATATTTAACATATTCATAAATGATCTTGAAAAAGGGGTAAACAGTGAGGTGGTAAAGTTTGCAGATAATATAAAACTACTCAAGATAGTTAAGTCCCAAGCAGACTGAAAAAAGCTCAAAAGGGATCTCACAAAACTGGGTGACTCAGCAACAAAATAGCAGATGAAATTCAATATTGATAAATGCAAAGTAATGCACATTGGAAAACATAATCCAAACTATACATATAAAATGATGGGGTCTAATTTAGCTGTTGCCACTCTAGAAAGAGATCTTGGAGTCATTGTGGATAGTTCTCTGAAAACATCCACTCAATGTGCAATGGCAGTCAAAAAAGCAAACAGAATGTTGAGAATCATAAGAAAGGGATAAAAAGACAGAAAATATCTTATTGCCTCTATATAAATCCATGGTACGCCCACATTTTGAATACTGTGTGCAGATGTGGTCGCCCCATCTCAAAAAAGATATATTGGAATTGGAAAAGGTTCAGAAAAGGGAAACAAAAATTATTATGACAGGTTTCAGAGGAACAGCCGTGTTAGTCTGTATTCGCAAAAAGAAAAGGAGTACTTGTGGCACCTTAGAGACTAACCAATTTATTTGAGCATGAGCTTTCGTGAGCTGTGGCTCACGAAAGCTCATGCTCAAATAAATTGGTTAGTCTCTAAGGTGCCACAAGTACTCCTTTTCTTTTTGCAAAAATTATTATGGGTATGGAACGGTTTCTGTATGAGAAGAGATTAATAAGACTGGGATTTTTCATCTTGAAAAAGAGACGACTAAGGGGGGATACGATTGAGGTCTATAAAATCATGACTGCTGTGGAGAAAGTAAATAAGGACGTGTTATTTACTCCTTCTCATAACACAAGAACTAGGGGTCACCGAATGAAATTAATAGGCAGCAGGTTTAAAACAAACAAAAAGATGTATTTCTTCTCACATCACACAGTCAACCTGTGGAACTCTTTGCCAGAGAATGTTGTGAAGGCCAAAACTGTAACAAGATTCAAAAAAGAGCTAGATAAATTCATGGAGGATACGTCCATCAATGGCCATTAGCCAGGATGGGCAGGGATGGTGTCCCTAGCCTCTGTTTGCCAGAAGCTGGGAATGGCTGACAGGGGATGGATCACTTGGTGATTGCCTGTTCTGTTCATTCCCTCTGGGGCATCTGGCATTGGCCACTGTCAGAAGACAGGATACTGGGCTAGAAGGACCTTTGGTCTGACCCAGTGTGGCCGTTCTTATGTTCTTATGTTAGGTTTTAGCATAACCCACTTTAATCTACCCTTTAACTGGTTCCTTACATACATCTTAGTTCTTGTATTAATCCCCAGCTTCTCCAATTTAACTAGTAATTTCCCAAGTGGAACTATCAAATACTTTACTGAAATCTAGGTAGACAAGGTCTGCATTTCCTTTGTCCAGAAAATCAGCTATCTTCTAAAGGAAGGAGAGCAGGCTGGTCTGGCACTATCTACCTTTTGTGAAACCTTGTTGTATTTTATCCCCATTACCATTTACTTCTATAGCCTTAACTATTTCAAAATTTGGTCCAAGACCTTCTATACAATTGAGGTCAAACTAATAGGCCTGTAGTTTCCTGGATCACTTTTTCCCCCTTTCTTAAATGTAGGTATCATATTTGCAATTCTCTAGTCCTAGGGCATGATTCCTAAATTTATGGATTCATTAAAAATCCTTCCTATGGCTTGCATGTGCCAGTTCCTTTAATATTCTTGGGTGGAGATTATCCAGGCCCCCCAGTTTAGCCCCATTGAGCTGTTTGAGTTTAGTTTCCATCTTGGATGTGGTAATTTCAATAAGGATAAGTGCAGGGTCCTGCACTTAGGATGGAAGAATCCAATGCACCACTACAGACTAGGGACCGAATGGCTAGGCAGCAGTTCTGCGGAAAAGGACCTAGGGGTGACAGTGGACGAGAAGCTGGATATGAGTCAGCAGTGTGCCCTTGTTGCCAAGAAGGCCAATGGCATTTTGGGATGTATAAGTAGGGGCATAGCGAGCAGATCGAGGGACGTGATCATTCCCCTCTATTTGACATTGGTGAGGCCTCATCTGGAGTACTGTGTCCAGTTTTGGGCCCCACACTACAAGAAGGATGTGGATAAATTGGAGAGAGTCCAGCGAAGGGCAACAAAAATGATTAGGGGTCTGGAACACATGACTTATGAGGAGAGGCTGAGGGAGCTGGGATTGTTTAGCCTCCAGAAGAGAAGAATGAGGGGGGATTTGATAGCTGCTTTCAACTACCTGAAAGGGGGTTCCAAAGAGGATGGCTCTAGACTGTTCTCAATGGTAGCAGATGACAGAACGAGGAGTAATGGTCTCAAGTTGCAGTGGGGGAGGTTTAGATTGGATATTAGGAAAAACTTTTTCACTAAGAGGGTGGTGAAACACTGGAATGCGTTACCTAGGGAGGTGGTAGAATCTCCTTCCTTAGAGGTTTTTAAGGTCAGGCTTGACAAAGCCCTGGCTGGGATAATTTAACTGGGAATTGGTCCTGCTTCGAGCAGGGGGTTGGACTAGATGACCTTCAGGGGTCCCTTCCAACCCTGATATTCTATGATTCTATGATTCTATGATAATTTCTACTTCCATATTCTCATTGCCTTTAGCTACCCCGACACTGCCCCTAAGCTCCTCATTGGCCTCATTAAAAACTGAGGCAAAGTAATTGTATAGGCACTGAGCCAGGCCTAGAATTTCTGTAATCTCCACCCCATCCTCAGTGCTTAGCGGTCCCACTTCTTCTTTCCTTGCTTTCTTTTTGTTTATGGGGCTAAAGAACCTTTGACTATTGGTTTAAATTCCCATTGCAAAGTCCAACTCTGCTTGGCTTTGGGCAGCTCAGCTCTCACTTTTCCTGTACTTTCTGACCTCCGAGAGATAGCTTTCCTTGCAGATCCATCCCCATCTTCCATTCCTGGTAGGCTTTCTGCTTTCTCTTAATCACCTGTTTGATGTACTTTTTCATCCAGCTTGGGCTGCTCCCCTTCCCTAGGAATTTTTCCTCTTGTTTGGAATGCAGGATTCAGATAGTTTCTATAACTTTCACTTAAAGTAATTCCAAGTCTCCTAGCTTCTCTTGTGTTTTAAGTTTCCATCCATTGTGAACAGAGGATCGCAGTATGACAGGTATGGCAATTTCCTGCAATAGCCTGGACAAACCTTCCTGAATTAAGTTTAAGTATTTTAGGAGTTTGTTGTATTGGGGGGAGGGATAGCCCAGTGGTTTGAGCATTAGCCTGCTAAACTGAGGGTTGTGAGCCCAACCCTTGAAGGGGCCATTTAAGGATCTGGGGCAAATATTGGGGATTGGTCCTGCTTTGAGCAGGGGGATGGAGTAGATGACCACCTGAGGTCCCTTCCAACCCTGATAATCTATGATTAAAAATGCAAATGTTTTTATACTGTTGTGAGATTTTGTGGAACTCCTTTAGCAGGAAGAACAGATCAATGCAATCTCTGGGAAGTACTGTGAGTTTATAGATTGAACAAAGTAGCAGATTGATTTTTGGGGACAATATGGGTGAAGTGTAATTCCTAAGAAGTACATGAGAGGAGGGGATTACAAAAACCCACCTATGGATTTAGCCTTTGAAGCTTCCCCTTGGGCAGGGGGGACCTTTTTCTCTGCGGATCACCTGTTACATGAGAACAGCTCAAAAGCAAACTGTATAAAGGAGTAAGTGACACTCATGAGGGGCTTGTTCTGAACAAATGTTTTGTGAAGTTGTGATCACTGGAACCCTCCCCCTGCCCCACCTGGTGGGATCTGAAGGACTGTTAACTGGCCAGAGCCCTTTTGGAGGTGGGTAAACTGATTAGCATGTGTGTGAGTTCTTTTCTTCCTTTACTGTGTTTTCCATGTCATACTTTACCCTAAGAATAAACGTGCTTGCTTAGAAAGAACTGTGTGGTAACTTAACTGTGGCAATTGCACTGTGTGCTGGCTGAGCAGAGAAGTGAAGCAGCCCTGCTTAGGCAGTCTGTCTCTTGTTGGGGATATCGCAGTATAGTCAGGGGACTATGTAGCCTGGAAATACCCCAGTCAGGATGGGGAGAGACATATCACCTCTCTTGGGCAGAGATAGCCAAGGAGCCTGGAGCCTAGAATGGATTCCCTTGATGTACCACAGAGGGCAAATATGGGTGCAGTTGCCCTGAACTGTGGCACACTGTCTGGTCTTAAATTGGGAAGACAATTCCAATCTGTTGTCAGTCTAATAGTGATTGCTTTTATATCATCTGGTTTCTTAATTCCTTCCTCCCCTTTGAAACACAGAGAATGCTCACTGCAGCTTCCTTTCAAATTGAAGTGGAGTTCCAGTCCAGGACCATCAGAAATACTGGCAAACCAATGATGGATGAGTCATGTGGCTCTGCTAACAAGGGCAAGAGCAGAAGGCAACTTAAAACCCATCACATCTCGCCTCTCCTCTGGTGTGCAGTCACAGACACTCTGGGTCAGGGAATGCTCATCTTGATTTCAAAAGAATCCATTGCTGATAACAGACACAATCCCGTTTCCTCTAGTGGAGTCAGCAATGTATCCCCTATGCTCCGGGCAGCAGGCTCCAGCCCAGAGGGACATTCCAGCCAATGGCTTTCACCAAACTGAATGGTCCCTCTGGAGGTGAGTCTGGGTGTCTAGAACAGTGTCTTCTCGTGAGCCCTGCAGAGAGCTGAAAGGCTGGCCTGCTGGGAGTCCAAACCCAGGGTCTGATCTTGATCCATTCTGGGGCTTTGAAGGAGCCACTTATATCCAAATGTGTAATCGTGGGGACCTGACATTGGATGCCTAACACCTTATTTATGCATCTAAGTGACATGGGGTAAACTTTTCAAAAGCACCCTAGTGATTTAGGAGCTTCAGTCTCACTTTCTAAAGTGCCTAAGTGGCTTTTGAAAATTTCACCCTTGGTCTTTAAAGGCTCAGAGCAACCACAGCTCCTGTGACTCAAATCCACCGACTTCTGTGGGAGCCTGAAAAATCAGGGTCCTTATGTGTGCTCTGAGACAGGAATTTAGCCTCAACCTCTCATTGCCAGATTCCTCTTTGGTAAAACAAGGCTCCAATTCCTTAGCTCGCCGGGGTCTGGTGAGGGTTTGTTAAAGGTGATCTGGAAAGGACTCTTTTAAAAATGGGGCTTGTGCCCTTTCTAGTCTTTGTGACCTATAAAGGACAAAAGGGGATTTAGTTACATTTTGAGGGTTCTTCTGATGAGGTTTTTTTTCACCTTAGAAATATCCTCTCCCTGTGAGACTCAGGGGAAAAGCAGCAGCCAGGGTGGAGGGGCTGTCTGTTGGACGACATGACCTCCTGAGGTCTCTTCCAACCCTAATCTTCTATGATTTGAACAGCCAGACACACGCACCAGTAGAAGAGCTCTCCATGGAGCCGTACAGCAGAAGGAGGCCTTAAAAGACCATTTGAACAGCCAGGCACTAGAGGTGTCTGCCAAATACTTTAAGAAATGGTGTTCGTCGGTGGATTACTACACTCCTCCTGCTTTGCAATCTGTAACGCTTACTATAAACTTCGGACTACAGGTTGGTTATTGTCTCCTGCTAGGAATTCTGCCATGTTCCCTGTACAATAAGAAAGAGACTCAGAATTTTTTTTGAAAGGACTTTATTGTGTGCAAAGAAACAGTCAACAACATTAAAGTGCCAAAAATAAGTGAAAACAGTTTAGCCACAGTGTCAAGGGGGAGCCATACTCTATTCTAAAGACCCTGTCCAGAATGGAATGAAACGCACGTGCCGTCTGAGTCTGGTTTTCACAGGCCATGTGTGTGTAGCTGCAGTTTGCCCTGTTTTACCCTGGTGTGGTGTGGTAGGGGTACAGGGGTACACCATGCTACCACCCATTGCATTCGGGGTGCAAAGCACCAACCATGGAGTTCCAAGGATTGGAAAGGCTCCAAAGGGGGGGGTGGTTGTGGACGTGTAGGCCACCAATGGTCTGCAACAATTGTGTTTTGTTGCTTGAGTAAACCCAGGATTCTTGCTACAGTCCCCAGTGAGTCTCTTGGTCCTTGTCCCTCTCCTGAAGCAGCTGATTCTCTCCATTCTCAGTCTGTCTCTGTGATCTCAGCATATGGCTCCTCCAAGCTCTGTGTTCACAGTCCAAGGCCGGAGAGAATCAGAGGAGCTCGTCAAACATATCATATCCCTCCCTAGTCCTCGGCTTTCCTCTCCTGACTAGACATTCACGGGGCGACCTCACAAATAGACAGATACACCATTAGATTTATTGTTACAACCACAAGGGGAAAAGTCCCAAACCTCCCTTACGTGAGTCCCATAAATAACATTAGTAAGAAATGCTTAGTGAGCCTTTAGCTTTGGAGTGCCTCTCTACAGCACCGCTCTGTGGCACTAACCATGGTACCTGGGAGCTTTACCTGGGAGTCTAAGGTGAATAGTGGCACCGTTTTCACAGGCAATGGTGATCTTGGCTGCTATTTCACTCTTGAGGGTGACACAGGCACAGAGAACACAGCTGCTGACGGTGTTCTGAAGCCACCCTGGCCCTTGTGCTGCCAGCCAAACGCATCGCAGAGCGGTGTGGGAAGAAATAAGGCTGCCTCCCTAGAAATCTTCAGGAGAGGATTGCAGAGTATCTCCATGGATGCTTCATGATCTCTCAAGAAGGCAAAAGGGGCATCCCTACTCAGATATCCAGAGTACTCCACGTGGCTCTCACCACCCAGCCCTAAAGTTCTCAACCTTTCCAAGCCACTGTACCCCTCAGAAGTCTGATTTATCTTGTGTACCCCAAGTTTCATCTCACTTAAAACTACATGCACTGCTTGCAGATGGTATTGTGCTTGCAAAAGCTTTTTGCATTTTAAGCTGGCAAGTCTGGTACTCTGAAAGCTTTCTTTGAAAAAATTCTACTGGCTGACCTGCATGCACAGGGTGTTTTGTCTTCAAATATTGTTGAAAATGCACCGGCTTCATACAGTCATTTGATAGTTTCTCGGCAAAGGAAACAAAGCTTGAGATGGATTGCTATTTGTAGATGTGAATCCAAAAGCAATATATTCCTTGCAGAACTGACGGCGGGTTTTTTTTCAGTCATTTTCACTTTCTTACAATTTTCACTCTCACCACTACTGCTGCTTCCAGCTCCTTGTGTTAAATATCTATCCAGTTTTACGTCACAACTGCATATACACCATGACAACTTCAACTTCATTAACGTGCTTGCACACATCAGTAAATGACATAAAATGCATGTCTAATACAGTGTGTATATGCATGTTACGTTACCATATAATATAGTGTATAGAGCAATATAAAAAAGTCACTGTCTGTATGAAATTTTAGTTTGTACTGACTTCACTAGTGCTTTTTATGTTGCCTGTTGTAAAACTAGGTAAATCTCTAGCTGAGTTGATGGACCCCACAACAAACCGAAGAATTGAAAAGCAGAAGCTGACTATCTCTGTTTCTTCTACATCTCCCTGCGCGCAGGACCCTGATCTGGTGTGGATTGTGCACCTGGATTGCCAGACAATTTTTTAAATGTATTTTCTAACACTACGCCAGTAAAGTAATCAATCAAAAGTCAAACCTTTGTTCTGTAAAATTGCAGATGGGAAGGGCACCATTTTTAAATGCTCAAAAAGGGCAACAGGGAGCGGGGGTGAGATGGTGTTTCAGGAAACAAAAAGGGGAAAAAATTCTGTAAGCCGGAATAATTCCAATACGAATTTACCTGAGCTCCCTTCCCCTTCCTCAGAGGGCTCATCTGCATTCACCTGTTGGGACTGGCCTGAGTCCAGAGGAGTTTCAAACAGCTCCTGGCTCATGACCTGGTTCGAGTCCCCTGCTGTTCCCCCCCACACACCCCCCCACCCACACTGGTCATGGCAGGGGGCTCTGCCTCATGCTCCTATGATGTATCCACAGTCAGACACGGGTTCTGGATGGGGTCCCCACCAAGTATGGCCTGCAGTTCATTGTAAAACCACCCGTTTTAGGTGTAGGGGGCAGCAGCAGATTTCTTGTTACCCTCCCTCCCCTTGTGGTCAGCCGGGCAGAGTTGTTTGTTTTCCTGTGGCACTGCGGCTGAGCCTGGTCATGCCCCTCTCACCATCGCAACATTGAACACCCGGGCTTGTAGGATGGCTCTCCGCAGGTCCCAGGTGCTCTCCTTCCTTTGGGAGGGAGGGTACTCTGTGATTTTCCTGCAGGAGACCCATACGGACCCGACCACTGAAGACAGTTGACGGCTGGAGTGGGGGGACAGGGTCTACTTTAGCCATGCCACGGTTCGACAGGCTGGAGTGGCGACTCTGTTCTCCCTCAACCTACAGCCCAAGGTGCTAGGGGTCGCCGAGGCCGTGCCGGGTCGCCTGCTGCACCTCCGGGTCCGTATGGAGGGGCTCATGGTTAACCTCGTTAACATCTATGCCCCGACATCTGGCCCGGAGAGGCTGCAATTCTACCAGCGGGCATCCGCCTTCCTCGGCACCTTAGATTCTCACAAGTGCCTGGTCCTGGGAGGGGATTTAATACTACCCTCGAGGAACAGGACCGCTCGGGGACCGAGCAGAGCCCGGCTGCCACGGACACCCTCCAGGAGATAGTTGAACATCACTCCCTAGTGGACATCTGGTGCGACCACCACGCGGATGACACTTCCAGGTTCACCTTTGTCCAGGTGGAAGCCCATCGGTCAAGCCACTCCCGGTTGGACCGCATTTATTTATCATGCTTCCATCTCTCACGAGCCCACTCCTCCAGCATTCAGCTGGCCCCATTTTCTGACCATCATCTAGCCATTGTGACAGCCTCCCTCTGTGCAGAGAGGCCAGGGCCTGCCTACTGGCATTTTAACAACAGCCTGTTGGAGGATGAGGGCTTTGTGACGTCCTTCCGGGAGTTCTGGCTGGCCTGGTGAGGGCAGCGGCGTGCCTTTCCCTCGGCGCAGTGATGGTGGGACCTGGGGAAGGTGCGCACCAGGCTTTTCTGCCGCGACTACACCCGGGGCACCAGCCAATGGAGAAATGCATCGATAGAGCAGTTGGAACAGGTCTTAGAGCTGGAGAGGCATGTGGCCGCCAGCCCCGAAGATCTGCCCCTCTGCGGAGCACGCCGGGAGAAGCGGGAGGAGTTCCGGGTCCTCGAGGACCATCGGGCCAGTCCATCTATTTAGCAGCCTCCTCCGCCTGGGTCAACTGGGTCAAGAGCGCTGGCTTGGTGGTAGGAGACTGGCGGCAGGCGAGCTCCCTCCCACCCACGCTTCAGACCGTCCGGTGGAGCACAGGTCCGCTGCTCTATCTTGACGTTTACCTTTCTGCCACGCATCCCTCTCTGCCGGAGAACTGGGAAAACTTAGAGGGCGGGGTGATAGAGCGGCTCCGGAAATGGACAGGACTACTCCGATGTCTCTCCCTCCAAGGGAGAGAGCTGGTACTTAATCAACTAGTCCTGTCCACGCTCTGGTATGGGCTCAACACCCTGGCTCCTTTATGGTGCAGGCAGTTCGGCATGGAGCATACCGGCTCGTGCCATCCTGCGCCACATCCAAGGGCTCCGATATGACCGGCAGCTCTTTTATCTCTGTCCGGGAGGTCTTCCGCGAGACCTCTCCAGGCTGCCGGTCTTCTACCAGGACCTTCTCCGGACTTGGAAACTGTTTTTAATGACCAGGTCCGTGGCGGCCACCGAGGGGGCAGATCTCCTCACGGAGCCCCTGCTACACAACCCCCAGCTCCGTGTGCAGGTGGCAGAGTCCTGCTTGGTGCGCCAGAGCTTGATCCTGGCGGAAGTCACGAGAGTCGGAGACCTCCTGGACTACGACCAGGGAGACTGGCTGGATCTCCTGACGCTCGCTCAGCGCATGGGGCTCTCCAGACCTCATACTCCCCTGCACATACTTCAGGAGGTGAAGGCCACTTTGCTGCCCGCTGCTCGGGTTTATCTCGACCGGGTCCTGCACGAGGGCGTGCCCCGCCCACCCTTCACCCCAGGCCCGCCAGCCCTTTTAATTGGGCCCCTGCCCTGTGGACCCAGCCAACCCCCTCACCCCTTCAGTGTGAGCCGGCTGCATCTGTTTCCAAACTGCGCCAAGGAAACATCTATACATGCTCGTGCTCCACTCCCTTTACGCCCTCACCCTCGTGTCCCGCCCGACACAAAGTGTCGAGACCTTCTGCCACCTTTGGAGGGTGAGCAGCCCCGGTGGGCCAGGCTATATTCCACCTTGGTTCCGAGGCCCGTCGGGGACATCAGTTGGCAGCTCCTTCATGGAGCTGTGAGCACGGGCACGTACTTGGCGTGGTTCAACCCCATCCCAGATACTTGTCCCTTTTGCGGTGTGAGGGAATATATTTGGAGCGCGTATATTTCGAGTGCGCTAGGCTGCAGCCCCTGTTCCGGCTCCTCACAAATCTTTTATTATGTTTTTGGTTGCATTTTTCCCCTCACCTTTTTATTTATGCACTCCCCATCCGTGACCTCACAAAGTCGCGGGATCTCCTAGTTAACCTCCTCCTGGCCCTGGCTAAAACGGCCATCTATAAAACCAGAGAGAGGAGGTTGGCCGATGGAGTTTCCTGTGACTGTGGGGCCGTTTTCCGATCCTCGGTCTGTTCACGTATCCGGGCAGAGTTCCTCTGGGTGGCATCCACCGACTCCCTTGATGCTTTTGAGGAGCGGTGGGCGCTGTCCGAGGCTCTCTGCTTGGTGTCCCCATCTGGCTCCGTTTGTTTTGACTCTTTGATTGGGGGAGAGAGTAAGGGACCCCAGCCCCAGCCGTTGCTGCTGCGGACACCACTGCCTTAGAGGGGTCCTTTCACACATTTGTGCACGTGCCCCCCCCCCGGGTTGTCCACCCCACAGCCTGCCCCTTTTGTTGGGTGCTTTCAGAGGAGGGAATTGTTGGTGACACTCGGGCGTGACGCCAGGTAACTCGAGTGGGTGGCAGACCTTGAGAGTCGATGAAGCCCCCTCGCTCTGGGCCACCAGGTAACTCGAGGGGGCGGAAGACCACGAGTGTCGAGGAAGCCCCCTGCTCTGGGCCCAGGCAAGCTTGAACATTTCCCTCCCCTGAAGCTAATGAGAAAACAATTGTGATTGGTTGCTGTGTTACACATTGCATATGCTGTTGTTTTGTTTTGTAAGTGTGTTATGCAAATAAAAAAATACCTTTTTTGCTTAAAAAAAAAAATTACTGTCCTGTAGCCATCTGGCCTGGAGGGAGAAGGGAGAGGGCTGCTGCTGCTGCTAGGCCCTGGGCTCTCCCTGCTGCCATTGCTGCTCCAGCTGCTCCCCTGGCTGGGCCAGATACCAGCCCCCTTCTCTGCTGCTACCTGGTTGCTGGCCGGCTGCTGGACCCCCCACCCTCGGGTGCTGCTACTGCTCCAGCTGCAGCCCCTTGGCGGGGGGGGGGGGGGGGATGCTGGCCTGCTCCCCAGAAGGGGGGAGTGAAGGACCCCAGCCCCAGCCGTTGCTACTGTGGCCACCACCACCTGAGAGGGGTCCTTTCTGCCTACCCGGACCCACCACCTGGACTTCCTGGAGCTGCTGCTGCAGACTCTGCTGCCTGGAGCTGCTGAAGCCCCGAGGAGGAGGAAAAGAGGACCATCTACCACTGGGGGAGCACCTAGAGACTCTGCAGACCACCGTGGAGGGGGTCTAAAGACTGAGTAACTTTCAAACTGTGCTGTTGTGGTGGGGGTCTTGAATGTGTTTGCAGGGACACAGGGGGTGTGGCATGGAGCTGCCCCCCGATCCATCTGTGTGTCCCCCAACCCCCACCACTACCACCACCGCTGCCCCCTCCACCACCCCCACTGGCTGCATACCATCTGCCTCAGCTCCTGCCTCTGGACTCAGCTGCTTGCTTGGCTTGCCATGCCAATTCCACCCTTTGGGCCAGAAGCAGCAGCCAGCCAAATTGACTTTGTGCAAGCGCACGTGGGCACACATGCCCCCCCCAACTGCCCACCTCACAGCTTTGCCCCTTGTTACCTGCCCCATTTGCCACTTGCAGCCTTCTGCCCCCGCCCCCCTACTACCTTCCGTTTGTTTGCCTGCCCCGCCCATTTCCCTCTGCTACCTTTGTTTGTTTGTCCCGCCCCAGCCTCTGAAGCTAGCCCCTCTGTTTCCCTGCCCTAACTCCAGCCCACCTAGCCCCTTGCTCCGTGCGCCCATGCCCCCTCCCATGCACTTGTGCCACTCCCCTTTTTAGTTTCAAACCTCTTCACTGCACCCCCAATGCTGTTGTATCCCCCCCACCCCTAGTGCAGCTAGAGGAGCCGGAATTCCACCCCGTGTCAGCAACTGACCCCTAACCCCTGTTTTGTCCCTGCGTCCAGCCCACCCTTTTGGAGCCCTCCTCCCCTGCCTGCAGCCTAGCAGGGAGGAGTGGTCAACCTGCTTCCCCTTTCCCCTCCTCCTTCTGGTGACTCCCCTTCACTCCCTGCTCACGATGGCAGGGGACGAGACGGGTGGGGCCCCTCCAGCAGCCCCAGCTACCCCTCGGTCACCCCCATGAGCCTCTACCTCTGCTGCCGAACCACCTGCTACCACACCCATGGTGACCTCCGCTGCTGCCACATCCCTCGCCCCCTCAGATTCGGGGGAGCCCCCCAGCCGGCGGGAAGGGTCAGGGTAAGAAGAAGGGGAAGGGTCCCACTAAAAAGACCAGGCCCTCCATGACAGGGGCTGCCCCCACTGCTGCGGCCCCACCACTGGCCATGGCGTCCCTCCCTGCTGTTCCCTCCACCAGCTCTGCGGGTGTCCCTCCCCCGGCCCCCAGGGCCTACGTTCAGGTGGCGGCAGCTTCCCCACCTGCCGGTATGGCATCTCTCCCACCCACCGCCTCCGCTACCATCTATAGCAACCGGGGCCTCTTCCCCACCATGACCAGCAAGCACGGCGTCCGTTGCCTCCTGTTGCCCGCCTCGCCCCACATGGAGACCTACATGCGGGCATTGGCGAGGGTGGTGGGGCCCACGGCCATTGTGGCGGCCTCCAAAATGTATGGCAAGGTCGTCTTCTTCTTAGCATCGGAGGCCGCTGCCCAGGAGGCAGTGGAGAGGGGCCTGGTGGTGGAGGGCGTGTTCGTCCCCCTGGAGCCACTAGAGGACCTGGGCGTCCTCCTGGTCCTGACCTCCGTCCCTCCCTTCCTTCCCAATGCCGCCCTGTTACCTGCCCTCTCCACCCTGGGGAAACCCATCTCCGTTATCGGCCCTCTCCCGTTGGGCTGCAAAGACCCCGCCCTCCGTCATGTCCTCTCGTTCCACCGGCAAGTGCAGCTTCAACTGCCGCTGGTGGCGCATGAGGGAGAGGCGCTCGAGGGGTCCTTCCTGGTCTCCTACCAGGGGGCCCATTCCCAGGTGCACTACTCCACGGGGGAGGCCCAGTGCTACCTCTGCCAGAAAATGGGGCAAGTCTGGAGGGACTGCCCCTTGGCCCAGCAAGGAGGGGCATCTGGGACCCCTGAGCCCTGGCAGGGCATTGGCCCCGTCATCGCCGGTGTCCAGAGCTGCCCAGCCCCCGAAGCCACCCCTCCTCCTTCCCAGTCCACCACTGCTCCCGCTTGGGCCCAAGGGGCAGCTCCCCCACTATGCCCAGACGAGCAGGAGAGCCCCGCCCCCACTGCTTGCAATCTGGTGGGGCCTGTGGAGGAGGGTGCAGCAGGGACACCGCCGGGCATGGGAGAGGGCCCGCCCCAGGGGAAATCCTCCCTCCCTCATGCTGCCCCACCATTACCCCCCTGAGTCCCTGAGCCATCGCCTCCGCCCCCTGACATGACCCCTGGTAGCCACCCCCCGGATGATGCCATGGAGGGCTGGGCGCTACTCCAGGGGAAGCAGGGCAAGCAGAAGCTTGAGCTCCGCTCCTCCCAACCGATGCAGAGGACCCCCGGAAGACCAGGAAGGGGGCACCGATGCCGAGCCTTCCACTTTGCTCACAGGTGTATTCCATCCACCGGTGCCAGCTGGGGAAGACGTGGAAGCACCAGAAGGCAGTATCTCCCCTCCATGGGAGTCCCTCCCCTCCAAGACCCCCGAGGGAGCCCCTTCTGCCCTGGTACCATCTGAAGCCTCTGTAAGCCCCGAGGCGACCGTCACGTCGGGTGCCAGCGGGGAGAACCCCAGGGTGGCAGAAAGTGATCTCCCCTCCATATACGAGGAGATCGAGGCCCTGGGTCTGACCCTGGTCACCCAGGGGGAGGACGATCCTATGCCAGTGGGCCTTGATCTGGGCAACCTCACTCCAGCCCCCCTTTTTCCATGCTCCCTCCCCCTAACCGCTATTTCCGCTCCCACCTCCGAGGAGCCCCTGGACTCCTCCATCAACCTGGCCGCAGATGTCACCCCGTTGATGGCCACCGAGCCTGTTGAGGCGACGGCCAGTGCCACGTGGCCGGTACCCAAGCCACCAGGGGCACCCCTCATTGGTGTGGAGCAATCAACTTCCTTTCCGAGAGGGGGTCCTACAGAAGATGCCATGGCTGCAAAACCCACCAAATCTCGCCTCTGCCCCTGACCCTGACCCTGTCCCTATCCTGTCCACCTCCCGCGATGTTATTGCCACCCCTGGGACTGTCTCCTTCCCTTTTCCAGGAGATGACCCCCAGGGAGCAGCCTTTGTGTTTCCCTGTCCTGACCCACAAGGGGCTGCTATCCTCCCTCCGCCGCCCCCTATTGCCCCAAGGTTCAAAGCAGGCCAAATGGCGCCAATCCATCAGGCACCCCGTCGGGGGTCCGCACCCTGTCTGCCAGTTTCAGTGGGCCATGGGGCTGTACCAAGGGCCCCGTCAGGGGATAAGCAGGAGACCGTAACCCCACCCCCCCATGCGCTGTGAGAGGAGTTGCGGGAGTTTTTAGAAGACGTCCGTGGCTCCCGCAACAAGGCACAGCTTGGTCTCCAGCGATGGGGGGACTTTCTTCAAATCCTCCGGGCTGCGAGGGCCCTCATGGGGGAGGGTAAAAGGACCGGGAAGCAAGGTGCCATGGCCTACCAGTGGGTCTGCATGTTCCGTGACTCCTTACTCACTTACGGGGTAGGTCACGGACTGTTGCGCGGCCCGTCAGGAGCCGCGAGCATCCCTGCCAGCGAGGATCCCCCCCGCCCTCCTCATGGCACTGCTCATCATCTCAACATTGAACACCTGGGGCTATAGGATGGGTGTCCGTAGGTCCCAGGTGCTCTCCTTCCTTCGGGAGGGGGGGTACTCTGTGGTTTTCCTGCAGGACAGCCATATGGATCCGACCGCCGAAGACAGCTGGTGGCTGGATTGGGGGGACAGGGTCTACTTTAGCCATCTCACAGTTTGTACGGCTGGAGTGGCGACCCTGTTCTCCCCCGACCTACGGCCCGAGGTGCTGGGGGTTGCTGAGGCTGAGCCGGGCTGCCTGCTGCACCTCTGGGTCCGTATGGAGGGTGTCGTGGTCAACCTCGTTAACGTCTATGCCCTGACATCGGGCCCGGAGCGGCTGCAATTCTATCAACAGGCGTCCACCTTCCTCGGCACCTTGGATCCTCATGGAATGCCTGGTGGGACTTCAACACCACCCTCGAGGAGCGGGACCGCTTTGGGACCGAGCAGTGCCTGGCCACAGAGGATGTCCTCTGGGAGATAGTTGAACACCACTCCCTGGTGGACATCTGGCACGACCACCACCCGGATGACATTTCCACGTTCACCTTTGTCCAGGTGGAGGCCCATCAGTCGCACCACTCCTGGTTGGACCGCATTTATTTATCACGTTTCCACCTTTCACGAGACCACTCCTCCAGCATCTGGCCGGCCCCATTTTCTGACCATCATTTAGCCACATGACAGCCTCCCTCTGCGTGAAGAGGCTGGGACAGCCAATTGGCATTTTAACAACAGCTTGTTGGAGGATATGGGCTTCGTGGCATCCTTCTGGGAGTTCTGGCTGGCCTGGCGAGGGCAGCGGCATGCCTTTCCCTCGGCGCAGCAATGGTGGGACGTGGGGAAGGTGCGCGCCCGGCTCTTCTGCCGTGACTACAACCAGGGCACCAGCTGACGGAGGGATGCGGAGATAGAGCAGTTGGAATGGGAGGTCTTAGAGCTGGAGAGACGTCTGGCCACCAGCCTCTGTGGAGTATGCCGGGAGAAGCAGGAGGCGCTCCGGGCCCTCGAGGACCATCGGGCCTGGGGCACTTTTGTTTGATCCCGCATCCGCCTCCTTCGAGAGATGGATCGTGGCTCCCGCTTCTTCTATGCCCTGGAGAAAAGGAGGGGGGCCAAGAAACACGCCACCTGCCTTCTGGCAGAAGATGGCACCCCCCTCACGCATCTGGTCGAGATGAGCGGAAGGGCGAGAGCCTTCTACGCAAGCCTTTTCTCCCCAGATCCAACCGATCCTAACGCTTGCAGAGTGCTCTGGGAGGAGCTCTCTACGGTCAGCGCGGGCGACCAAGACCGGCTACAGCTGCCTCTCACTCTGGCTGAGTTCTCGGAAGCCCTCCGTCGCATGCCCACCAATAAATCTCCGGGCATGGACGGGCTGATCGTGCAGTTCTACCGCGTGTTCTGGGACGTCATAGAATCATAGAATCATAGAATATAAGGGTTGGAAGGGACCCCAGAAGGTCATCTAGTCCAACCCCCTGCTCAAAGCAGGACCAATTCCCAGTTAAATCATCCCAGCCAGGGCTTTGTCAAGCCTGACCTTAAAAACCTCTAAGGAAGGAGATTCTACCACCTCCCTAGGTAACGCATTCCAGTGTTTCACCACCCTCATAGTGAAAAAGTTTTTCCTAATATCCAATCTAAACCTCCCCCACTGTAACTTGAGACCATTACTCCTCGTTCTGTCATCTGCTACCATTGAGAACAGTCTAGAGCCATCCTCTTTGGAACCCCCTTTCAGGTAGTTGAAAACAGCTATCAAATCCCCCCTCATTCTTCTCTTCTGCAGGCTAAACAATCCCAGCTCCCTCAGCCTCTCCTCATAACTCATATGTTCCAGACCCCTAATCATTTTTGTTGCCCTTCGCTGGACTCTCTCCAAATTATCCACATCCTTCTTGAAGTGTGGGGCCCAAAACTGGACACAGTACTCCAGATGAGGCCTCACCAATGTCGAATAGAGGGGAACGATCACGTCCCTCGATCTGCTCGCTATGCCCCTACTTATACAGCCCCTAGTCACCGTCTGGGCTGAGTCTTTGCAGAGCGGGGTCCTCCCTCTTTCATGCAGGCGAGCCATGCTCACCTTATTGCCGAAGAAATGGGACCTCCACGATTTACGAAATTGGCGTCCTGTCTCGCTCCTCAGCATGGACTACAAAGTCGTGGCAAAAGTAATCTCGCTGTGGCTAGGGTCCGTGCTGGCGGACGTGATCCACCCAGACCAGACCTACACCGTCCTGGGCCGCAGCATCTTTGACAACCTATATCTGGTCCGGGACCTTTTGGAACTTAGGTGTAGGGATGGTCTGTCATTCGCCCTCCTGTCCTTGGATCAGGAGAAGGCGTTTGACAGGGTGGATCACAGGTATCTCCTGAACACTCTGCAAGCATTTGGCTTCGGACCCCAGTTTGTGGGTTTTCTCTGGGCGCTGTATGCCTCCACAGAGTGTCTTGTCAGGCTCAACTAGACCCTGACCGAACCAGTGAGCTTCGGGTGAGGAGTATGGCAGGGGTGCCCCCTTTTGGGCCAGCTGTACACTCTGGCGATCGAGCCCTTCCTCTGTTTCCTCCGAAGGAGGTTGACAGGGTTGGTGCTGTGGGAGCCGGAGCTGCAGCTGGTCCTGTCGGTGTATGCCGAAGACATGCTCCTCGTGGTCCAGGACCCGGGCGACTTGGCGCGGGTGGAGGCTTGCCAGGCCATCTGTTCGGCAGCCTCCTCTGCCTGGGTCAACTGGGTCAAGAGCTCTGGCTTGGCGGTAGGAGACTGATGGCAGGCGAGCTCCCTCCCACCCGCACTTCAGGCCATCCGGTGGAGTGCAGGTCCGCTGCTCTATCTCGGTGTTTACCTTTCTGCTGCGCATCCCTCTCTGCCGGAGAACTGGGAAAACTTAGAGGGCAGGGTGGTAGAGCGGCTCCTGAAATGGACAAGACTACTCCGGTGCCTCTCCCTTCGAGGGAGAGCACTAGTGTTTAATCAACTAGTCCTGTCCATGCTCTGGTACCGGCTCAACACCCTGGTCCAGGCCCTGGGTTTCCTGACCAACCTCCGGACATCGATTCTGGGGTTCTTTTGGTCAGGAATGCACTGGGCCCCTGTAGCGGTTCTTCATCTACCCCTGAAGGAAGGAGGACAGGGCCTGAAGTGTCTGCACACTCAGGTATGTGTCTTTCGCCTCCAGACCCTACAGA
The DNA here is from genome assembly GCF_965140235.1 of Caretta caretta. NCBI lineage: Eukaryota > Metazoa > Chordata > Testudines > Cheloniidae > Caretta > Caretta caretta. Next base: position 2,744,991 of record NC_134223.1, read on the forward strand.
GGCTCCTTTATGGTGCAGGCAGTTCGGCGTGGAGCATACCAGCGCACGCCATCCTGCGCCACATCCAAGGGCTCCGATATGACCGGCAGCTCTTTTATCTCTGTCCGGGAGGTCTTCCGCGAGACTTCTCCGGGCTGCCGGTCTTCTACCAGGACCTCCTCCAGACTTGGAAACTGTTTTTAATGACCAGGTCCATGGCAGCCACCGAGGGGGCAGATCTCCTCTCGGAGCCCCTGCTACACAACCCCCAGCTCCATGTGCAGGTGGCAGAGTCCCGCTCGGTGCGCCAGAGCTTGATCCTGGCGGAAGTCACAAGAGTCGGAGACCTCCTGGACTACGACCAGGGAGACTGGCTGGATCTCCTGATGCTCGCCCAGCGCATGGGGCTCTCCAGACCTCATACTCCCCTGCACATACTTCAGGAGGTGAAGGCCACTTTGCTGCCCACTGATCAGGTTTATCTCGACCGGGTCCTGCACGAGGGCGAGCCCTGCCCACCCTCCACCCCAGGCCTGCCAGCCCTTTTAATTGGGCCCCTGCCCCGTGGACCCAGCCGACCCCCTCACCCCTTCAGTGTGAGCTAGCTGTGTCTGTTTCCAAACTGCGCCAAGGAAACATCTATACATGCTCGTGCTCCATACCCTTCATGCCCTCACCCTCGTGTCCTGCCCCGATACAAAATGGCGGGATCTCCTGCCACCTTTGGAGGGTGAGGAGCCCTAGTGGGCCAGCCTTTATTCCACCTTGGTCCCAAGGTCCGACAGGGATATCAGTTGGCGGCTCCTTCACGGAGCCGTGAGCACCGGTGTGTTCTTGGCGCAGTTCACCCCATCCCAGACACCTGCCCCTTTTTGCGGCGTGAGGGAAACCCTGGCACACTTATATCTGGAGTGTGCCAGTCTGCAGCCCCTATTCTGGCTCCTCACTAATATTTTATTACATTTTTGGCTGCACTTTTCCCCTCACCTTTTTATTTATACACTCCCTATCTGTGGCCCCACAAAATCACGGGATCTCCTGGTCAACCTCCTCCTGGCCCTAGCTAAAATGGCCATCTATAAAACCAGAGTGAGGAGGTTGGCCGATGGAGTTTCCTGTGACTGTGGGGCCTATTTCCGGTCCTCCGTCCATTCACGTATCTGGGCAGAGTTCCTCTGGGCAGCATCCACTGACTCCCTTGACACCTTTGAGGAGCCATGGGCGCTGTCCAGGGTTCTCTGCTCAGTGTCCCCGTCCGGTTCCCTTCGTTTGACCCTTTGACCACACTCCTGTCCCTGTTATTTCATTAGTTGTCCCCCGTATTTATTTGGTGTCCAGGTCCTGTGGATCCCCCTCTTATGCTGAGGGGGGATCCTTTAGCAGGATCCCAATAGGATTACTCTCCTATCACCATCTGGCCCTACCCTGTCACACTATGCTTGCACTGTGTTGACGTAGGTAGGTGGACCACGCCGCTGCCCCCTTTGGGGAGGTGGTTATTGCGCGACTGTAGCAAGGCTCTTACATCGCAAGGCGTGTAGACACTTGCAATTAGGGCAATACAAGCCAACTTAACTGTGTCGTGTAGACCAGGCCCAAGCTCTAAAGTTTGTACAGGGCTCTGGAAATGAAATGTTATGTGTGCTCTGGCCAAGGATTTCCAGTAAGAACTACGGTCTGGTGGACAGTTAGAGAGTTTCCAGTAAAAGCAGAGATTTTTTTTCTTCTGCATTTTATAATGCAGCCGTAACTAGTCAGTAACTTAAATTGTCAAGGAACCTCAGCGTGACAAATTATTTAAGCTCAACTGGGTGGAAGGAGCCGATGGGGCCTGTCAGCCTGTTGAGCTGTCACTTGGCATTTTCCAGCTCTGTGAATTCACAGGAGAAATCTAAAGTTTCCTGCATGAAAAAAATCTGTCTTAACAGATTCCAGTTTTTCACATGCATAAAACACCACATTGTACCATAAACAACATGTAGCCTGTGCCATGTGCTGTCCAAATCCAGGAAATCTGAATGCAGGGCTACGTTCCCGCACACAATGGTTGCATTATAAAAGTTCCCCCAGTGCACCGTGGAATGGATGGCAGGAGTAGCGATTACCGGGTGCTCCATGCCATGGGGCTGGCAGCGTGTAGGCACAAATAGGGCAAGTGAAAGCCCAAACAAAGAGAATCCTTCTCCAACGTTAACCACCAAGGCCCAACATTGCTCAAGCATCACTGGATCTGGGACCCCCTGCTTTCAGTTCCAACCCTGGTGAATATTTCCGATCGTGGGTACTGGTGGGAAGTGAAGACCGGACTGGTTACACAGAGGAAATGCCACAGTCATCACTGCATTGGGCTGGGGCAGAAGGTGATGTGAGGGACAGCTGGGAGGCCCTGATGTTCTGTTCCTCCTTTTGCCACTGGCCGGCCAGGTGACCTGGGGCATGGCACCTCCCCACCCCACGTTGTGTCTGGCAACTGTAAGTTCTCTGGGGCAGGGACTGTCTCTGTGTGTCTGTGCAGTGCCAGCATAATGGAGCCCACATGCAGTAATGGAGCAGAGAGGCCTTTACGCTGTGCAGTGCTAAACCAGAGACTCCACATCTCTCCAACCTGCTGGCAGGATCAGAGTTCTTTCCCAGTCTAAGCTGGCAATAAAGCTCTGTATCCTGACAGCCCTCTGTTTTGCACTGCTATATAAAACATACAGGGTTTGCCTGAACTGGCTTTTACCCACGTATGGCCCCTAAGCCCCCTCCCAGCCACACACAACACTCTGACATGCATCTGGTCGTGTGTTCAACACAGGCAAGCTGGCCTGGCTGGAGGTGGGTTAGAGTCCAGATGCCACGTTCACTCAGGTGCGTAGCCAGTTCACTTTGTAGTGAGAACATAAGAATGGTCACATGGGGTCAGACCAATCATAGAATCATAGAATACCAGGGTTGGAAGGGACCTCAGGAGATCATCTAGTCCAACCCCCTGCTCAAAGCAGGACCAATCCCCAACTAAATCATCCCAGCCACGGCTTTGTCAAGCCTGACCTTAAAAACTTCAAAGGAAGGAGATTCCGCCACCTCCCTAGGTAACGCATTCCAGTGTTTCACCACCCTCCTAGTGAAAAAGTTTTTCCTAATATCCAACCTAAACCTCTCCCACTGCAACTTGAGACCATTACTCCTCGTTCTGTCATCTGCTACCACTGAGAACAGTCTGGATCCATTCTCTTTGGAACCCCCTTTCAGGTAGTTGAAAGCAGCTATCAAATCCCCCCTCATTCTTCTCTTCTGCAGACTAAACAATCCCAGTTCCCTCAGCCTCTCCTCAGAAGTCATGTGTTCCAGTCTCCTAATCATTTTTGTTGCCCTCCGCCGGACTCTTTCCAATTTTTCCACATCCTTCTTGTAGTGTGGGGCCCAAAACTGGACACAGTACTCCAGATGAGGCCTCACCAATGTCCAATAGAGGGGAACGATCACGTCCCTCGATCTGCTGGCAATGCCCCTACATATATATCCCAAAATACCATTGGCCTTCTTGGCAACAAGGGCACACTGTTGACTCATATCCAGCTTCTCGTCCACTGTAACCCCTAGGTCCTTTTCTGCAGAACTGCTGCTGAGCCATTCGGTCCCTAGTCTGTAGCGGTGCATGGGATTCTTCCGTCCTAATTGCAGGACTCTGCACTTGTCCTTGATGAACCTCATCAGATGTCTTTTGGCCCAATCCTCTAATTTGTCTAGGGCCCCCTGTATCCTATCTACCTCTCCTCCCAGTTTAGTGTCATCTGCAAACTTGCTGAGGGTGCAATCCATGCCATCCTCCAGATCATTAATGAAGATATTGAACAAAACCGGCCCCAGGACCGACCCTTGGGGCACTCCGCTTCATACTGGCTGCCAACTAGACATGGAGCCGTTGATCACTACCCGCTGAGCCCGACGATCTAGCCAGCTTTCTATCCACCTTATAGTACATTCATCCAGCCCATACTTCTTTAACTTGCTGGCAAGAATACTGTGGGAGACCGTGTCAAAAGCTTTGCTAAAGTCAAAGAACAACACGTCCACTGCTTTCCCCTCATCCACAGAGCCAGTTCTCTTGTCATAGAAGGCAATTAGATTAGTCAGGCATGACTTGCCCTTGGTGAATCCATGCTGACTGTTCCTGATCACTTTCCTCTCCTCTAAGTGCTTCAGAAGTGATTCCTTGAGGACATGCTCCATGATTTTTCCGGGGACTGAAGTGAGGCTGACAGGCCTGTAGTTCCCAGGATCCTCCTTCTTCCCTTTTTTAAAGATTGGCACTATATTAGCCTTTTTCCAGTCTTCCGGGACTTCCCCTGATCGCCATGAGTTTTCAAAGATAATGGCCAATGGCTCTGCAATCACATCTGCCAACTCCTTTAGCACTCTCGGATGCAACGCATCCGGCCTCCTGGACTTGTGCTTGTCCAACTTTTCTAAATAGTCCTGAACCACTTCTTTCTCCACACAAGGCTGGTCACCTCCTCCCCATGCTGTGCTGCCCAGTGCAGTAGTCTGGGAGCTGACCTTGTTCATGAAGACAGAGGCAAAAAAAGCATTGAGTACATTAGCTTTTTCCACATCCTCAATAAGGATTCTTTAAAATACAGCCAGCTCTCCTGGACTCCTTTCCCCCTCACCCTGCCTGAGTTCCCTGAGGTTGTCAAAGTCTGTTTTTCTGAAGTCCAGGGTCCATATTCTGCTGCTCTCCTTTCTTCCCTGTGTCACGATCCTGAACTCGACCATCTCATGGTCACTGCCTCCCAGGTTCCCATCCACTTTTGCTTCCCCATCTAATTCTTCCCGGTTTGTGATCAGAAAGTCAAGAAGAGCCCTGCCCCTAGTTGGTTCCTCCAGCACTTGCACCAGGAAATTGTCCCCTCCACTTTCCAAAAACTTCCTGGATTGTCTGTGCACCGCTGTATTGCTCTCCCAGCAGATATCAGGGTGATTGAAGTCTCCCATGAGAACCAGGGCCTGCCATCTAGTAACTTCCGTGAGTTGCCGGAAGAAAGCCTTGTCCACCTCATCCCCCTGGTCCGGTGGTCTATAGCAGACTCCCACCACGACATCACCCTCATTGCTCACACTTCTAAACTTAATCCAGAGACACTCAGGTTTTTCTGCAGTTTCATACCGGAACTCTGAGCAGTCATACTGCTCCCTTACATACAATGCAACTCCCCCACCTTTTCTGCCCTGCCTGTCCTTCCTGAACAGTTTATATCCATCCATGACAGTACTCCGGTCATGTGAGTTATCCCACCAAGTCTCTGTTATTCCAATCACATCATAATTCCTTGACTGTGCCAGGACTTCCAGTTCTCCCTGCTTGTTTCCCAGGCTTCTTGCATTTGTGTATAGGTACTTGAGATAACTTGCTGTTTGTCCTGCTTTCTTAGTATGAGGCAGGAGCCCTCCCCTTTTGGGCTCTCCTGCTCGTGCTTTCTCCCGGTATCCCACATCCCCACTTACCTCAGGGCTTTGGTCTCCTTCCACCGGTGAACCTAGTTTAAAGCCCTCCTCACTAGGTTAGCCAGCCTGCTTGCGAATATGCTTTTCCATCTCTTTGTTAGGTTGAGCCCGTCTCTTCCTAGCACTCCCCCTTCTTGGAACACCATCCCTTGGTCAAAGAATCCAAAGCCTTCTCTCCGACACCACCTGCATAGCCATTCATTGACTTCCACGATTCGACGGTCTCTACCCAGACCTTTTCCTTCCATGGGGAGGATGGACAAGAACACCACTTACGCCTCAAACTCCTTTATCCTTCTTCCCAGAGCCACGTAGTCTGCAGTGATCCACTCAAGGTCATTCTTGGCAGTATCATTGGTGTCCACGTGGAGAAGCAGGAAGGGGTAGCGATCCGAGGGCTTGATGAGTCTCGGCAGTCTCTCCGTCACATCGTGAATCCTAGCTCCTAGCAAGCAGCATACTTCTCGGTTTTCCCGGTCGGGGCGGCAGATAGATGACTCAGTCCCCCTGAGGAGAGAGTCCCCGACCACCACAACCCGCCTTCTTCTCCTCTTGGGAGCGGTGGTCGTGGAACCCCCAACCCTAGGACAGTGCATCTCATGCCTTCCAATCGGCGGAGTCTCCTTCTGTTCCCTTCCCTTAGATGTATCATCTAGTCCACTCTCCGCATTAGTACCTATGGAGAGAACATGAAAGCAGTTGTTTACCTATATTTGCCATGCTGGTACATGGATGCTCCCCTTTCTTCTTCTGGAGGTCACGTGCTGCCAAATTTCTTCCCCGTCCTCCTGTCTCCGCTGCACAGCCTGCTCTGAATCTGAATCTTTTGCCCGTAGAAGCATATCCTGACATCTGTCCAGGAAATCTTCAGTTTCTCTTATGCAACGCAGGGTCGATACTTGTTTCTCCAGACCTTGAAACTTCTCTTCCAATATGGAGACCAGTTTGCACTTTGTACAGACAAAGTCACTTCTGTCCCGTGGAAGAAAGACAAACATGGCACATCCAGTGCAGGTCACAACAGCTGAACGCTCCCCATCCATATTACCTTCCTTCTACGAGCTTCCTCAGGAGTTGTAGTGACTATTCAGAGAAGCCAGCAAGGTGTAAGCCTCAGTGGGCTCTCCCTGGGCGAACTCCCAGGCAAACTCCCTCTGTTAGCCTCTCTGCTGCTCGCTGGTTCGCAAGCTAACTGGCTTTTTATAACAGTCAGGCCCACTCAAGGCTCACCTGGAACAAAGCACTCCCAATTCACACTTTTCAAACAACCAGTCAAGCACACGGTCACACTGTCAAACGGTCCCCACAACAGACACTCACATACTCACCAACACAGCATCCCTTATGCAGCCCTTACCGTACCTCCTCTCAGACAGATCCCAGGCAAATTCCCTCTGTTAGCCTCTCTGCTGTTCGCAGATGGTCCATCTAGCCTGGTATTCTGTCTCTGACGGTGGCCAGTGCCAGGTGCTTCAGAGGGAATGAGCAGAACAGAGCAATTATCGAGTGATCCATCTCCTGACATCCTTTCCCAGCTTCTGGCAATCAGAGGCTAGGAACACCCAGAGCATGGGGTTGCATCCCTGACCATCCTGGCAAATAGCTATTGATGGACCTATCCTCCACAAACTTATCTAGATGTTTTTGAACCCCGTTACAGTTTTGGCCTTCACAACATCCCCCGGCAATGAGTTCCACAGGTTGACTGTGCGTGTCCGAAGAAATACTGTCTTCTGTTTGTTTTAAACCTGCTGTCTCTGGATGTCATTGGGTGACCCCCTGGTTCTTGTGTTATGTGAAGGGGTAAATAATACTTCTTTATTCACTTTCTCTACACCAGTCATAATTTCATAGATCTCTATCATATCCCTGCTTTGTCATCTGTTTTCCAAGCTGCGAACACAGGCTAAGTCACTCAAGTGCTGATAGTCTCCACTGCCTTCGCACAACTCTCCCATGTGTCCAGAGGTGAAAGTAAGCCGGTTCGCCCCAGTATGGCATACCGGCAAGAGCCGGTGTACCGTACTGGGACCGGCTTTCCCAGATGGCATTTTAAAGCCCTGGGGTAGCAGCGGCGGGGCTCCAGCATGGATTTAAAGGGCCCCAGGGCTCCAGCCCCTGCTACCGCCCTGGGGCCCTTTAAATCACTGCCAGGGCTCTGGCAGCAGGGCTCAGGTGGGGATTTAAAGGGCCAGGGCAGTAGTGGCAGCTGGAGCCCCAGGGTCCTTTAAATCCCTGGTGGAGCCCGGCCACCACTACCCCAGGGCTCGGGCAGCAGGGCTCAGGCGGGGATTTAAAGGGCTCGGGGCTCCGGCAGCCACTACCACAGCGGAGCCCCAGGCCCTTTAAAGCTCTGCCAGAGCCCAGAGCCCCGGGGTAGCGGTGGCAGCCAGGACCCCCAGGGCTCCTCAGTGATTTAAAGGGCCCGGGGCTCCACTGCAGTAATAACCCCTTTAAATCACCACCGAGCCCTGGGGCTCCCAGCCGCCTCTGCAGCTGGTAGCTCGGGGGTGATTTAAAGGGCCTCGGGCTCCCAGCCGCCACTACCACAGCTGGAGCCCCGGGCCCTTAAAATCAAGATGTAAAGGGCCCGGGGATTTAAGGCTCCACCTCTTCCGGTTGAGGCCACGCCCCTGCTCAGGACTCCGACGTACCCGTAAGTCCTTTAACTTACTTTCACTCCTGCATGTGTCCAGGACATGCACGTTCTCCCACAACTCACTGGGAAAGAGCCACAGAACAGCTCAGCTCAGCTCACTGCAATACAAAGAACCATGGGACGTACCCCTAGAAGTCCTCGTGACACACATGGGGCATGCCCTTCAAGCTGCAGATCGCACGCTCCAAAGCCAGGCTCCTGATTGCAGGGCACTTCCCCTGTACACTCCACCAGGGATGGTCTCCTGGAGCACCCCACCACAATGCTACACCACCCTAGGGGAAAAGAACAGGAGTACTTGTGGGATGGGGTCCTGCCCCCCCCCCCAGATTTGCTGCCCCAGGCTGATAAATGCCTGATTTGGTTGGGTTTGGAGTCCCACGTGGCACAGGACTTGAACCTCGATTTCCCCTCCCATTAGGTGAGTGCTGTAACCACTAGGCTGAACAGCCATTCTCTCACTTGCACTTTCTTTTTGGCCCAGCATGAGCTATTTGCTTTTCAGGCATGTGGTTTTTCCACAAAGATTAGACATTTTCTGCAGAAATCGGGCACCGTCTGCAAAATACCTTCATTTGTCAAAAACCCAGTTTTCCACTGTACACACTTTAGACAGAAAATTTTCATCCAGCCTCTCTGAAGATGCAGCTCCCCTTGTAGGACTCACTCCCACCCACCCCCTGGCCAGGTATATACAGGCTGGTTGCCCTGATGGCAGCATGTAGTGAAGGACGAAATGCTGTTCTTCATCCTTCCTGGGCTCGGTTTCAGGCCAGAGGTGGTCTAAGCTACACCAGTGAGTGCAGGGCAGAGAATGTTCCTGGCCCTACACAGGCCACACTCCCTTTCACTCTGACACATTTCAGATAGGGATGCTAACTTTCTAATTGTACAAACTCAACCCCCTAGCACTGCCCCTTCCCTGAGGCCCCGCCCCCTGTCCCACCCCTTCCCCAAGGCCCCACCCCTGCTCACTACGTTCCCCCTCCCTCAGTGGCTCTCTCTCCCCAACCCTCACTCACTTTCACTGGGATGGGGCAGGGGGTTGGGGTGTGGGAGGTAGTGATGGCCCTTACTGGGGGTATAGACTCCAGGGTGGGGCCAGAAATGAGGGGTTCAGGGCACAGGAAGGGGCGCCAGGCTGGAGCAGGGAGTTGGGGTGTGGGAGTGGGTGAGGGCTCCGGCGCAGGCTCTGGGGTGGGGCCGGGGATGAGGGGTTTGGGGTGCAAGAGGGGGTTCCAGGCTGGGGGGTGGGGCCGAGGGATTTGGAGTGCGGGAAGGGATTTCAGATGCTGATCTGCAAGTCCCCCTGGACATTCATTTAAAGAGCAGACACCTCCCAGAAAGGAACCCAAATATCCATGATACATGGCAGCCTAGCTCATTCATTTCTGGGGAAAACCCGTCCCTTCTCTTCAGTCATGTCACTGTACAACTCCCAATGAAACTGATGCAGCCTCTCATATTAGAGGTGATCACAATTAGGGATCACATTAAGGTCGGACAAACAATTACATAACTCAGGTACCTGGAGGACCTGATGCTAATGGACAAACTCACAGCACTAAAAAGCCAGTGGAGAAGTCCAGGAATCCATTGAACCAGACTGGCTGAGTGGGGACCATTGTCACCAAGTATGAGGGACCTTTGTCTGCATGGCAAGTACAAACCAAACGGCAGCTGGGAGGGTGCAGAAATGTCCTTAGCCCAAGCTCCTCCCACCCCATGGGGGTGGAGTCGCAGTGTCGAGGGGGTGGTGTCATTTGCATCACGACACTCTGCTTACCAAAGCTGAGCTTGCAATAGGTTGGGGGACTTCTCCTAGCCCTTGGCGGCGCTGCTGCTTGTCCTGCACCGGGCACTGCTAACTCTGCCCTCTCTTAACACCTGGCAATGTTCCTGTCTCTCCTGTCTTGACCACGTCCAGTTCTCCCCTTTCCTAACCTTGGGAGCAATTCCTGCTCTCTTGTCCTTGGCATTGCTACCTCTCCTGGGACACTGCTGAGTCTCCCGTCCTGCAGCTACCAGCGCCAGTCTTCCATGCTAGTGGCTGTCTTCTCCTGGTCACAGGCATCCGATCTAATGCGGGCATGGCTGGCTCTGCTCACCCAGGGCACTGCCTCCTCTTCTCTCTCCTGACAGCGCTGCTGGCACCAGCAGGGTTCCTGGTTGCTGAGGTTAAAAGTCGTGTCTCTAGAGTCATCGGCAAGCCGCAAACATGCCCCAGCAGAGAATGCTCACAGCCCTTAGCCCTGCACAGGCTTCTGGCTGGCAAGCCTAGGGCAGCTGTACTCACTTAGCTAGCTGGAGAAATCCATCTCCGGGAGATGCTCTTCACCCGTTGGCACCCAGAGCGCGGAAGCTGTTTGCTGCTGATGTCTTTATTGCGGGCAGTGGCTCTGTCTTGTGATGTAGCCTCCCTCCTAGGCCCTGAGTTTGTCTGTGGGTTGGATTCATTTTGAAACTAGAGTGAATTTGTCTGAATCATAGGCTGAAAACACTGAAAACAGGCCACAACAGGATCCATCAGCACTGGAATCGGCAGGGACTGGGGGAGATCTGTGGAAATTTTACTGGAGTCTGAACAATGACTCTAGTTTCATCCTGTCATAAAGAGGAGCCATCCGGAGCAGATAAAATAAGAGTATACCCAACACTCCCAAACCGCACGTTCCTCTAAGGATGGGCAGTCTTATGGTTAATTAATCAGCCTTGGCCCACCCACTGAGTGACCCTGGGCAGCTCATCTTCACTGCTCTGTGCCTTGGTTTCCCCATCCGTAAAGTGAGGATCATGATACTGGCCTGTCTCACAGGGCTGAATTCACTAATAGTTGTAAAGTGCTTTGAGATCCTCTGATGGAATGTGCTTGAGAAGGGCAAAGGGTTAAAGAGAAGAAAGCCAGTGTGGTCGAGGCACAGGACTGGGGCTCAGGAGATCTGGGTTCAATCTAAAATGATGGGTGACAAAATTTCAACCATGTCTCCTAACCCCTTCCAGGATTAGGGGCTTGACTCCCAGCTCACTGAAGTTGAGGATCAGTCCTTGCCTCTCCCCTGCAGCCCCACCCTGACTCCGCTCTGCTGGCTCCTGACATCAACTGCCGCCACAGGGTCCTGGTGCCCCCCATCCACTAGTGGCAGACAGGCTGGCCTGACCCTGCCCTTCCCACTCAGACCCTTCCCTTTTCCGGCGGGACCCTCCACCAGCACAGGGGGCTCCCACCCCACAGTCACTGCTTCTGCCCCAAGCTGGGCAAGAGTTAGCCCCATCTCCCACCCCCAGTGAGGCTACAGCGAGGGCCAGCAAGAAGGGAGGAGGCGCACATGTGATGGCAGCCCCCCCCCGGCACCCACCACAGGGGAGGCAAGGGGGCTTCCTGGACCTGAGAGGGGCCCTAGGAGCACGTGCAGTGACAGTGGTGGGGGTGAGTGTGCTGCTGGGGGGAAGAGGGAGCCCCTCCCCTGGAACTCACTGCTGCCAGCAGGGAAAGGGCTGGGGGGAGTCCTCCTCTCTGACCCCAGCCCAGGGGCAGCCTGCCTGCACCCCAAACTCCTCATCCCCAGCCCTGCCCCACCCCAGAGCCCACACCCCCAAGCCAGAGCCCTCATCCCCCAACCCCAACCCTCTGCCTTAGTCCCGAGCCCCTCCAACACCCCAAATCCCTCATTCCTGGCCCCAGCCAGAGCCCTCACCCCCCCACACCCATACCCTCTGCCCTAGCCCTGAGTCCCCTCCTGCATCATGAACCCCCCAGCCCTCACCTGAACCCTCTGCCCTAGCCCTGAGCCCCCTCCCACACCCCAAACCCCTCACCCCTGCACCCTCTCCCTCCGCACCCCCTCCCATCCCCAGATTCCCTCCCAGAGCTGCACCCCTCCCCCTTCCCACACACCCCCTCCCACCCCCAAACTGCCTCCCAGAGCCTGCACCTCGCACCCCTCACCCCCTCCTGCACAGCCACCCCCTGCCCCAGCCCAGAGCCTGACCCCAAACTCCCTCCCAGAGCCTGCACCCCAGACCCCCTCCCACACCCAAACTCCCTCCCAGAGCCGAACCTCTCACCCCTTTTGCACCCAAACTCCCTCCCAGAGCCTGCACCCCAATCCCTTGCCCCAGCCCAGGGCCTGCACCCCAGACAACCTCCCACACCCAAACTCCGTCCCAGAGCCTTAGGCAGGTGGTGGGTGGTGTTTGGGGGGGGGGGGGTTCTGGGCACCACCAAAATGTCTACAAACCTGCCACCCCTGGGCCAGACAGAGCCTCCTCCTGACTGCAGCCATTCAGCACAGCCCCATCCACTTCCCTTGCAACCCAGTGTGCCTGGAGAAGCCCTCACTGAAAATGCCAAGGTCAGGGCAGGCTTCAAAAACCAGAGCAGATTCTCCCAAAAACTGGTGGTTAACAGTGAAGTTAGACTCACTGGCCAGTCGCAAACTGTGCTTCTGATCCCCCTGAACACTGATTATCAAGAAGTAAAAAAAATATAACATAATCCCCTTTATTGCATTCCAGTTCTCTGGCTCCCAATGAGCACATAGGTCCAGTACAGTGAGAAGTTATTTAAAAACTCTGCTCATTATACAAAATGTTCTTCTGACCTGAAAGGGCCAGCCACATTACCAGGTCAATATTATTTTAGATCTTACCCAAAATATCATGCTGCCAGTCAATCCTTTAGTAACTAAAAATAAAGATTTATTATAAAAGAACGAACGAACGAGAAGAGAGTTGTCAAATGGTAAATCAATCAGATACATACATAAGACTACTAAGTCCATATATCAGGTTCTTAGCAGTGTTGGTTGAGTTTTCTGGCTTGAAAGTCCCTCTTGAACGCACCCACAGCTTAGACTGGTCTATCAGTCCTTTGTCAGAGCTTCAGTTTGTAGAACAGTTACTCCAGAGGTGAGAAGCAGGAATGAAGACAAAACAGAGATGATGCAGCTACCTTTTATACCTTTTGCCATGAGGCTTGTACTTCCTTTGTCCCAAGGAGCACATGGCATGGAAAAAGCTTGGAGTCCCCTGTCCATAGGCATATTCCTACAAGTCTGCTGGCTCATAAAGTGTAGTCCCTGGCTTCTTTCAATGGGTTCGTTGTTCAGATACTGTCCCTTGATGGGCCATCAGGCAGGCTTAATGCTGATGGCATTTTATCTGAGGATGTCACCCAGAAACACAGCACAAGTTTGGAAATACAGATATACCCTAGATATCTAACTCACAGTACAAAGGTGATACAAACATATAAACAAGTTTATTGTACTTGGCAAATCCTAACATTTTCACTGACACCTTACTCAGCAATATCTGGTAAGATTTATTGCAACTTTATAACATTGGTATTAATATTATTATAAAGCGTCTCTTATTCCACAAAGTGTCACATCCCTGGTCCCAAATAAGCAAAAAATTGGGTGAAATTGGTAAAACCCCAAATGCTGGCTCTTTCAAAAACCGGGACATTCTCAGGGAAAAATCAGTAAATACCGATAACAAAGGGCTTTAAAAGTAAGGGACAGCCACAGTGTGCCATGCTGGCTTGGGTGTGCCAAGCTGCTGGGTGTTGGGATTTGGCCTCAGGTGTATCCGGTATATGGGCAATAACTTAACTTCCTCTGTGTTGTGTCCTGCCAGGGGCAGGATTGTTTCCACTGAGAGAGGAGAGAAGCTGGAGAGGGAGAGGCTGAAAAGAAACAGCCCATAAAAAGTTATAGGGAGGATTGTGCTAGCTGCTGGCCCATTTATCACCCGTCTCCCATCAGGTAATCCTGCGGCCCTGGGCTAGGTTACCTGGGACTAGAGAGGACCCTGCTGTAGTAAATGGCAGTGTGTTGGTAGGTGCTTTAGAAATATGTATAACACGAGTAATAACAGTCAGTAGTAATCCATGATGGACACTGAATTTGTAATAATATTTTTGTATCTGATGCACTGGGAGGCTGCATCTTTCCCCAGCAGTGGGATGGGCACATGGTTTAACAGTGCTTTTCAATAGCTAGCTACTATGATCCTGTATGCCAGAGGCTGATCACTGACCTGGCTGTCAGATAACGCCATTATGGTTGTTTCAGCCACACAATTGGTGCAGGTGCAGCCTGCTGGTGAGTGGTTCTGTGTCCTCCACCGTGTCTGAGCCCCAGAAGATATGAATCTGCTACAGGCCCAGCTGGACAACTGTAGCTCTTTAGCTGAAGCTATAGCTCTGGACACCCCTGGTGCAATCTCGGTGTGTTGGCCAAGACGGTAATCCGGTAGGCAAAGGGTTTCCAAAATGACTCCTGACTCTGGGTGCCTCCATTTTTTAAACACTTGAAAGGGCTGATTTTCAGAGGGCGCGTTTGGGGTTCTCAGCATTTTTGGAAAACCAAGTCCCTTGAAGGTATCTCAGATTGGCACCCAAAACTTGAGGCCCCCAAATCATAGAATATCAGGGTTGGAAGGGACCTTAAGAGGTCATCAAGTCCAACCCCCTGCTCAAAGCAGGACCAAGCCCCAACTAAATCATCCCAGCCAGGGCTTTCTCAAGCCTGACCTTAAAAACTTCAAAGGAAGGAGATTCCACCACCTCCCTAGGTAACGCATTCCAGTGTTTCACCACCCTCCTAGAGAAAAAGTTTTTCCTAATATCCAACCTAAACCTCCCCCACTGCAACTTGAGACCATTACTCCTTGTTCTGTCATCAGCTACCACTGAGAACAGTCTAGATCCATCCTCTTTGGAACCCCCTTTCAGGTAGTTGAAAGCAGCTGTCAAATCCCCCCTCATTCTTCTCTTCCGCAGACTAAACAATCCCAGTTCCCTCAGCCTCTCCTCAGAAGTCATGTGTTCCAGTCCCCTAATCATTTTTGTTGCCCTCCACTGGACTCTTTCCAATTTTTCTACATCCTTCTTGTAGTGTGGGGCCCAAAACTGGACACAGTACTCCAGATGAGGCCTCACCAATGTCGAATAGAGGGGAACGATCATGTCCCTCGACCTGCTGGCAATGCCCCTACATATACATCCCAAATGCCATTGGCCTTCTTGGCAACAAGGGCACACTGTTGACTCATATCCAGCTTCTCGTCCACTGTAACCCCTAGGTCCTTTTCTGCCGAACTGCTGCCGAGCCATTCGGTCCCTAGTCGCTTTGGAAGCTGATGGTCCTGGGGTAGTGCTCCTCAGATTAAAATAACATGACTTTGTAAAATGAAATAACATGGGAGATTGTTGTGCCAAATTTTAAAATGCAAGAGCCCAGAGTTGCACCCCCAAAAACACACACAGGCCAACGCCAGCGACTATTGTTGTCAATGGGAGACCAGAATTAGACCCATAGGAGTAAAATTCAGTCCCCCACATAGAGGGCCCATGCAAGCCTGAGCTTCCCTTGTGTACAATCTTGTGTGGCTTTATGCCTTGGGAGCAATTTCACCCATAGTGCATAAAGGTGATGCAATGGGTACCTACCTCTGCAAAGGGGGTGATTATGGTTGCTCATCCACTGGGCACCCAGTTGCATGTTGCACACATAAGTGTGTCTGGTTTTGACAATGTGTGGCCTTATTTTTGTTTTAATATGAGGGAGACTCCAGACACTTCCCCCCTTTCTTCCTGTATAAGAGATTTTCTCATTTAACACACCCGGCCGCCCGAACACACACACGCACACACACACATCAGGTGAAGGCAGTGGGTAAGGCAAAAGCCTTGGTGCTAGAAGACTTGAATTTTAAGCCCAGCTCTGCCACTGACTTGCTGAGTGACCTTGGACAAGTTGCTGTGCCTCAGTTTCCCCAACTGGACTATGTTACCCTGTTGGAAAACCCACAGATGAAAAGTGCTCTGTGGATGATTTTCATTTATGACTAGATGTTTGGAGACTATTGGAAAACCAGTACTTACAGGCCCCAGCCTCTATCTCTGCCATGTACTGTCCACAACGTTATTTCAAAGAGTATTTCACAGAAGGCTGCATTTTTCTAGCCCCTCGGAAATGATTACTTGAAAGCACACTACTCCACTTTTGGTGCTCCGATGTGCATTGCTTGGGAACAGGAGCAGCAGCCAGCGGTGAAGTTGTTAGCTTGCTGGTAAATTGCTGAGCCTGAGGCTCTCCCAGTGCTGCTTTCCAACAGCATCCAAAGACATAAGGCCCCTGAAGTCTGCTCTGGGCTAAGCTGGAGAGGAAAATACACTTCAGTAAAATCCTTTCCCTTCTCTTTGAAGGAATAATGGTCTGAGGGATGGTAAATTGGCTCTGAGAGCCAACCTCTAACGATCAGACCAGGTATCCATCCAGCCTGAGCCCTCAGCACACACTTTGTCCCTTTTGATCCTCCACTTTCTGCGAACCACACTGAGCTGGGTGTTTCTGGCCTAGCCAGTCACAGGAGAGCAACATCCAGGGAAGGTGAATGCACAAGCCCATTATGCTGTAGAACGTATTAGCCCCTTGCACTTCTTCAGCTCTTTGTTCAGAGGGCCTCAAAATGCTTTCTGAGCTGCAGTTAATGTAGCCTACTATCTTCTGACTCTGCTCCACAGAGAGGTGACGATTGTCCCATTTTACAGATGGGGAAACTGAGGCACGGAACCATGCCATGATTCACCCAAAGTCTGATGGTGAATCAGTAGCAGAGAGAGGAATCGAAGTCAGGTGTCCTGGCTCCCAGTCCACTGCTCTAGCCACTAAACCTCATGATTGACCTTTATGCTACCAAGGGCCAGATTCTGCTCTCAACTGCACTGTGCACATCCAGAGGGCCTAATTCTCCACTACCAGCCATGCCCCCTCCCAGTGCAATCGGCTCCCTCACTTCCCTGGCTTATCTATATTCTGTCTACACTCTCTCCACAGCCCCACCCACACTGCTTCCCCCCCCCAAGCCAGAGCTACTGTGGAGATGGCAGAGGGTACAGCCAGCTCTGTAGGGGCCCCTACAGCAGGGAGCATTCTGCAGAGGGGCCGTGGGCCTGCTCTGCAGTTGGATTGCCCCAGATTAGCAGGTGCAAAGGGGCCAAAGAGCAGCAATGAATTAGGCCCCTTTTGTTCCCTCTGTCTGGCACTCTGAAATCAGTCAGGGCTGGGCTGCACCATAATTTCCTGCTGCTGAACACTTCAACCCCAATGGGTAAAAAGGACATTTTGTTCCATGTCTCTAACTCTGCTTTCACCACACCATCCAGCGTTAGTGTTGCTCCCAGGCATAGGAATCTGGGAGTTTCACTGAGTGTAAAATGTTCCTTGAACTGCCACCTTCCCCTCTCCTGTGAGTGCAGTTCTCTGCCACAGGCCGGGCACGCTGCCAGCATCCATCCCCCCCATGCCGAAACCCTCCGTTCCTACAATCGCTCCCAGTCTGAGCTAGTCAAGATCCTCCTGTTATAATCGCTCTAGCTCCTCATTCTCAGCCTCGTTTCACAGGAGTGAAAATCAGCACAGCCTACGTCCTCAGGGGGGTTGTAGGCCTTGATTTCAGCAGGAGTTGGGTACCCAAATACCTTGGAGGCTCCAGGCCTAAAGCTTATGCTAGATACAATAGGGTGAAATCATCCCTAGAGGGGAGACCAGCTGGCCCTGGTCTTTTGGGAGTGCAAAGACCAGAACCCCATTGTGCTTAGCACTGTCCAGACACAGAAGCAAGGGTCTCTGCTCCGAAGAGTAGACCTTCTCAAGGCTCATGCGCCACTTAAGCCCTTAACTGGGACAGGGGCCTGGTGCTGGGACCTTTATAAGCATCAAAGGTTACACTTGCCTGTAAATTGCTCTTGGATACTGCAGTAGAAGACACATGCAGAAATGCTGAGCTGGAGACAGATAAATTCACCTGGTGGGGCCAGAGTTTGGAACACGCTCACGTGCAGATCCTTAAAGGGAGATCAGTGGGAGGTAGGCTCAGAAAATAGGATCTGGGCCTCAGCTCCCATTCAGGACCAAACTAAGGACCAAGTTTGCAAAAATGCTCAGCTCTCCCACAGCTCCCAGACAGATTTTCATAAAAGCTCAGCAGCACCCAAAGTCAGCACCCTGTGAAAATACTGTCCCTAGTGAACACACCTGACTCTGGTGCCTACAGAGCTCTAGGGTTCTCTGATGGGGGAGGCTCCCCATCCCAGCCCTAGAAGAGTTGAATTGGGCCAGGTGGGCCCAATCAGCCAGTTAAGCTCCAAACAGAGGAGATGCAGGCTGAGCGGAAGGCACTAATTAGAAGGAAGCCCACCTGTGATGGACCAGAGCAGGCTTCTGTAAAGCCAGAGGCTGATGACAGTGGGAAGGGTGCAGCAGGGAGAAGCCTGCAGTCTCTCTCCCTGAGGTAAGGGAGAAGGAAGGGGGTGGATGATAGGGGCCCATGAAGGGCCCTAGAAGGCCTAACAGCAAGGGGTCTTATGAGTGTAAGCAGAGTCAGGATGAGCTCCACCCTGACATCTGGTGGTGAGGTGTGGCAAGTTGTGGAAAAGAACTTCAGGGGCTGATCTCATTTGCATAGGCACACACACCCCACCTAGAATGAGGCCAGAGCTGCCTAAATGGTGAGTTTGGCTGCTGTGGGATCCCCAGTGTCTCTGTTATTGGGGCAGGAAGAATAAATTGTTATTACCCTGATTAGGGAATCAAGGACAGTGGAACTGTACTTGGCCTTTTGTTATGATGGAGGGACTCGCCATCAACTAGGTAGCACTCGCTAGACAAGGGACATGGGTTCCAAAACTCTGGGAACAGAGAGAGTGTAGAAACAGGTATTAATATTTGGTGGTATAGGCCCCCCCTGGTGAGGGTCTTACATGCTAATTGTACTGCCTCCTCTCCTCACTGTGGTATATCAGAGCTAATTTTGATTCTATTAGAAGTCTAGTTACAGGCTGCTGAGCTGAATTCACTTTGGGCTAATGGTGCACCAGCACTGAGGCTCCCCTACTACAAGCTGAAATCACCAAAGAGCTGAACTTTCTAAGAGCTGAAATCACTGAGTGTTGTGTTAAGTAGTGGGGGCACCTGAAGATATATGGTGGAGCAGTTTGCGGGACGGCAAGTGGAGCGGAGAGGCTGGTGGAGCAGAGCAGTTTGTTGGATGTCTAGAGTAGCTCATGGGGCGGCTGGCAGAGCGAAGCCCCATGGAGAGGTGGGGCCATCAGATTTGGACCATGTAAGGTGCCCCTTAACACCACCACCCCCCAATCTCCACCCAGGTTGGGAGGTAAAACTCTGTAGATAAACTTTTGAACGCTGGGGCTGCCCTGACCAGGGACAGAGACTTTTGGGTCATTGGGCTTTTGGGACTTTGGGTGATTTGGGGTTGCTGGACTCAAGAACCAAAGGGAAAGGGCATGCCCCAATTTGCTTGGGGTGGGGTTTTTTTGCTCATGGGTTGTGTTATGAATCCTGTTGGTGGTGTTTCCCCAACATAATACCACATTGTTTCTCTCTGTTATTAAAAGGCTTTTTGCTACACTCAGACTATGTGCCTGCGAGAGGGGAAGTATTGCCTCTGGGAGGCGCCCAGCGGGGGTGGTATATATTTGTCCCAGGTCACTGGGTGGGGGCTCGAGCCGGTTTTGCATTGTGTTATTGGAATGGATCCCCTAGATACTGAACCCGGCCCTTGTTGCTGCCAACTCTGATGGGCAGAAAGGTTACATGAGGAAGGCTGGTGAAGGAGAAGCTTAAAGACGCTCAGCAGGAAGTAGTCCAGGGAAGAGAGCAGTAAGACTGGTAAAAACCCAGAACTTAACTTCTTGCCATCGGGCCTGGGACTGGAACCCAGAGTAGAGGGCGAGCCTGGTTCCCCTGGTGTTGTTTGGGGCAGTGTCAGGGACTGCCTGAGTTTCTGTGGGAGTGACGCAGTCAGGGCAGCGGGTCCAAACCACAGGAGACCTAGCAGAAAAACAACAAAGAAACAGGTCACACATTTCTTCTGTGTTTTACTAAGGTCTTGGCTACACTTGCACATTATACCGCAATAAAGCCTCCCAGAGCGCTCTACCTCACTCCCCACCCACGCTGGCAAGGCACGTAGAGCGCTCGGACTCCCTGGCTAGAGCGCTGCTGGTCTCCACCTCCCGGAGAGGGATAAGGTTTGCTGCACATTGGGTGAGACGCTGCAGTGTCAGTGTGAACGAGGAGTTACCGTACAGCGCTCTGACTGACCTCCGGAAACGTCCCATCATCCCCTTCAATCAAGTGGCCTCTCTTCTCATTGTTGTGAAATCGGCAGGAATGCAGAAGTGCCCTTTCAAAGCTCCGTTTCAGACAGCCGGCTGCTTATCTGGTCCAAGAAAAAACGAACAGTTACTGTTTCCTTTGAGTGAGTGAGAGGGGGGTCTGGACTTACAAGACAGCATACTGACATGCTCTCAGCACTCCAAAAACCCACTCTCTCTCCCCCCACATACACCCAACACACTCCACCCCACCCACTTCCTATTTGAAAAGCATGTTGCAGCCACTTGAATGCTGGGATAGCTGTCCACAATGCACCGCTCCCAGTGCGGCTGCAAGTGCCGCAAATGTGGCCACACCACTTCGCTGTCAGCTGTCAGTGTGGACAGGCCGCAGCACTTTCCCTACTGCGCTCTCCGAAGGCTGGTTTAACCCAAAGCGCTCTACAACTGCAAGTGTAGCCATGCCCTCAATGGCAGTTATTGTGGTTCTTGATTCCAACTCTCCAAGGCTCTAAGGGCTTGGCTACACTTATATTTTATAGTGCTCTAAATTGCTGGCTCAGGGGGGTGGAAAATCACCCCCCTGAGCACAGCAAGTCAGAGCACTTTAAAGTGCTAATGTAGACAGTCTCCAGGCGGGGAGCTAATCCCCTCATGGATGTGGATTACCAGGAGTGCTCCGACAACAGCGCTTTGAAATGTCCAGTGTAGCCATGCCCTAAATACCTGGGAGGGAGCACATGCACTGGAATGCCTTTGCTGAGTGTGACTGCATGTCAAGAATGGCTCTTTACTCCTGGCCAAGATAGCTTGTTACCAGAACCTGCAAAATAGATATTGCGGGTTAAATAATGAGCCTGGCTTGGGAAATGAGCGGATAGCTGCTGAGAGGGTTTTTTGCTGCCAAATGCACCCCCAGGGTTACTTTTATCCCTGTGTGATTTCTTTGTAACTAATCTGCTAAAAACTTTATTCCTTGCCTGGTATTTCAGGGCAAGGTCAGTGTTAATGCTCCGACACAGCATCACAAGGGCATCTGAGTGCTGATTTGATATGAAAATATTTCATTAGCACAGGAATGCCTCTGAATCAGGACTAATGCCAGAGCTTAGAGCAATTGTGGCAGCTAATAAAATGTGGCTCCTTGTTAACAGGGAGACTTTGCCACTGTGTCTTTAAATGAGAGATTTTTCTTGTTCTATTATTGACATTTTCAGCCATGTGTGAGGCTACAAACTCACTGCACTGAATACAGAAACAATTGCATTTCTAAGTAGCATGCAGGAAGGCCTGGCTTTAACCCAGCTTGCCTGCCACAGGCTGGCAGGATTAACCTCCTCCAAGCCTGGGACTTCGTTCAAGAGTTGAGCTCTGCTCAGATGAAGGGGTTGCAGAACGGTTTGCTCAGGTCTGGGATGACAATGGAAAAGGTGCATAGACTCCCCTGGAATAGCCAGGCGTTAGCTTACAGCTTATAGCTGCCTGTGTCAAGGCTCTCTTCCCAGGCTGGTTTCCCATCATGGCTTCTTCGGCCTCTGGAATGAGTGACTCATGATCATGCCCAGAAGGGGGGCTGGAGTCTGAAACTTGAAGCCAAATCCTGGCCTTCCACCTTTAAACACAGCAGCTTTGATCTGAAAATGGGACTCTTTGAAGAGCAATTCAATAGCAGGAAAGACGGTTTTGTTTCTACTAGACCACGGAGACACGAGTCTCTCATGGAAGTGCAGCCAGGGTAATGAGCCATGCCTGGCGGCTGAACCTGTGTTAACCTGATCACCCGAAACTTGAGGCCTGGCAGTAGCAGTCCTGAAGCAGCATGCTTGGTGGCCCACCCCTGGCAGACACAGCAAGAGTTTCCAGTAAGCACCACCTGGAGAAACCAGCCTAGAAAAACATTCCCAAAACAGGTTCCAGAGTAGCAGCCGTGTTAGTCTGTATCCACAAAAAGAAAAGGAGGACTTGTGGCACCTTAGAAACTAACCAATTTATTTGAGCATAAGCTTTCATGAGCTACAGCTCACTTCATCGGATGCATTCAGTGGAAAATACAGTGGGGAGATTTATATACACAGAGAACATGAAACAATGGGCGTTACCATACACATGGTAACGAGATTGATCAGGTAAGGTGAGCTATTACCAGCAGGAGAGCGGGGTGAGGGGTGAGGGGAGAAAACCTTTTGTAGTGATAATCAAGATGGGCCATTTCCAGCAGTTGACAAGAACACCTGAAGAACAGCGGGGTGGGGGGTGGGGAATAAACATGGGGAAATAGTTTTACTTTGTGTAATGACCCATCCACTCCCAGTCTTTATTCAAGCCTAAGTTAATTGTATCCAGTTTGCAAATTAATTCCAATTCAGCAGTCTCTCGTTGGAGTCTGTTTTTGAAGTTTTTTTGTTGAAGAATTGCCACTTGTAGGTCTGTAATCGAGTGACCAAAGAGATTGAAGTGTTCTCCGACTGGTTTTTGAATGTTATAATTCTTGACGTCTGATTTGTCAGTCTCTACGTAAAAGAATAAATGGACACAAATCAGACGTCAAGAATTATAACATTCAAAAACCAGTCGGAGAACACTTCAATCTCTTTGGTCACTCGATTACAGACCTACAAGTGGCAATTCTTCAACAAAAAAACTTCAAAAACAGACTCCAACGAGAGACTGCTGAATTGGAATTAATTTGCAAACTGGATACAATTAACTTAGGCTTGAATAAAGATTGGGAGTGGATGGGTCATTACACAAAGTAAAACTATTTCCCCATGTTTAATCCCCACCCCCCACCCCGCTGTTCTTCAGACGTTCTTGTCAACTTCTGGAAATGGCCCACGGCTCTCCTGCTGGTAATAGCTCACCTTACCTGATCAATCTCATTACAGTGTGTATGGTAACACCCATTGTTTCATGTTCTCTGTGTATATAAATCTCCCCACTGTATTTTCCACTGAATGCATCCAATGAAGTGAGCTGTAGCTCACGAAAGCTTAAACTCAAATAAATTGGTTAGTCTCTAAGTCCTCCTTTTCTTATTCCCAAAACAGACAAGGAAACATCCACTGGGAACACATTACAGGGCAGAGGGACGGACCCCAGGGTGTAGAAGTGGGGTGCCAGGGAGCTGGAGAGGGGTATCCACTGGAGGAAAAAGAGAGTCAGTGGGCAGCCATGCTGCCCAGTCCTGATCCTCAGGCCTGTATCCCCCATGCCCACATCCCTACTCTGATATCCCACCCACAAACAATCCCCTCCTTTTACATCCCCTGCTACCACCACTGCTGCTCCGTGCCTCGTCCTTTCCCATCGCCTTTCCATGCCCCACAACCCCGACTGTCCCATCCCACACTGCTCACCGCTTCCTTTAAAAAACACGGAAACTCCACCCACCAAAACTCTATGATCTTAGAGTTCGGCTTCTTCAAACGCATTTCAGCTGCTAAAAATCAAGGAAACCACCTGCTAAGATAATATTAACATCCTCCCAGCACCACAATACTCGGACACAAACATTCTCCCAGGCTCCACAACAGAGTCCCTTTCAGTTCTAATCTAGAACCACACACAACACACCCATGCGCTCACATGCAGAACTCCTGCTCCAGCACACACACACACCCCCGCACAGATACCCCTACTGATGTGTCTGTTGGGAAGATATCTGAGGCTGGCAGGTTTAGCATTTGGGCACTGGCTGTTTCCCAGCTCTGTTCACTTGTGCATGCTCCAGCCTGCCACTGAGCGTTGGGTGCCCTGAACTCCAGCCTGGCACTCCCAGGAGCAGCCCGCAGGCAGCATGGTAGGGAAGGGTGTGCTCCAATGAATAGGAAGCAAGTAGCAGCAGGGTGCTGGAGAGCTGCATAGAGGCTCATCACTTAGGAATCAGTTCTGCACCCCCTTCTCACGCTGATGGCCCAGTCAGGGAGGGGGAGTCTCTCAAGTCACAGCAAGGGGCAAGGCCTGACTTGCCAGCACACTGGTCCAGACACAAGTGCTTAGATGCCTCATGAGGTTCAATTCCGCCAGTCTGTGGCTTTTTAGCCTAGCTCCCACTGTTGGCTACGGAGGTGCTCTGGGGCCGGACAACACCCCTTCCACAGCAGCGCCACAACAGAGCGTGGCTGCAGGTGGCAGGTGGAAATGGCTCACCCACAAGAGCAGTCTGTGTTTGGTCACCCCACACGTCAGCAGGTGCTGCAAAGAGCTTGTCGCTAAGATAAGCGGGCCCCTGGCCGCAGAGTTGCATTCTCAGCCCCACTGCTTGCTACACGGCCATCACGCCCAATGACCTTCAGCCGGGCCCTGCTGCCCGCAGCGCCTCCCCACCATCGGGTCACGTCTTGTCCAGACAAAGGCTGTGTTGGCAACTTGCCAGGAGCCTCTAGGCAGCACCAAATTTGCAACTAATGGAGCCTAAATCTTCAATGAAAGAGTGAAGCCAACAAAGATGACAGGCCCCAGAATGCAGCAGAGCTGGGATGCTGAGATCAAGATGGAGTAGAGTCTGCTGGGATACGCAGGGCCTCCTTCTCATCCTGGACGTACACTGCGGTAACCCCATGGGCTTGGCTGGAATTACTCTTGCTCCTGGACGCTGCTGTGAGGGGAGGAGCTGAGCCAGGGCCGGTGCAAGGAGGTTTCACACCCTAGGCAAAACTTCCACCTTGGACCGCCCCCGCGGCAGCTCCCCGTACCCCCTCCTCCCTGAGGCGCCCCCCCGCAGCAGCTCCCCGCAGCCTCCTCCCTCCCCTTGGCCCGGGGAGCCGCGTGCAGCAGCTCCCCACCCCAGCTCACCTCTGCTCCGCCTACTCCCCAAGCACGCCCCGCCTTCTCCAGCCTCCCAGGCTTGCGGCACCAATCAGCTGTTTGGCGCACAAGCCTGGGAGGGAGAGAAGCAGAGCGGGGCGGTGCTCAGGGGAGGAGGCGGAGCAGAGGTGAGCTGGGACGGGAGCGGTTCCCTGTGCGCCGCCCCCCCCATTACTTGCTGCAGGCGGCCCTCCCTGCGCCCCCCTGCCCCAACTCACCTCCGCTCCACCGCCGCCCCCAACCCCCTGGCGCCCTAGGCGACCGCCTAGTTCACCTAGTGGTTGCACCGGCCCTGAGCTGAGCTCCAGTTCCCACAGACTTTGGAAGCCCTCGTTGCTATGGATAAGAGTGGCCACAGGTTGAATGTTTAAACTCACACAGGCCCCATTGGCCACCCCCTGGGGGCTGTCTCAGGCGTCTTTGATGTTTTCTACTAGAAGCCTGAAAAGCACTTGCTGAAATGCACTGGCCCAGCTTAGCCTCTGGATCCAGCCACCAGCATGATTCAAAGGGAGGAATTTTAATTGCCTGCGTCATAAACACAGGTGGTAAATAGTTGCTTGGAGCCCAGTTGCAGCTAGCAGGAACTCCCCAGCATCATTGCTGGGGCCTTGAGAGCGAGTCACTGCAAAGCCCGGTTACAGACTGGGGTGTGATCTAAGGGAATGTTCCCTCCCAAATGTTTGGTCAACATCTTCATGCCAGCCCTGTTTGTCTTTCTGAACCAAGCTGTTTTGTCCACACACTTGGCCTGAGGTCTAGTCTTACATTTAATTCTTTTGGAGTGTGGGTAGGAGTCCTTTTAAATGTGAGCCCTCTAGCGGGCCTCCCTGGGTTCTGTGCTGTAGAAGGTGCCAAAGGAGCAGTGTTGTGCAGAGTTGGCAAACACCGTTACTGAGACCCCACTGTGTCCGTGTGGTTCCTCAGTATTCGTATTGTTGTGTAAAGAGCAAACGCCATGAGCTCCTTGCCCTGAATGGGGATCTGCTCCCTCTCTCATGTAGATCCTCACTGGGATAGACTGAATTTGATTAATGGCACATGAATTATGAAAACTCACTGAAAAATGTCATGATGATCGAGCAAGGCAGCGGAGCTGAAAAGCTATTTAGAAGAAGCTGTTAGGTTCTGTCAGGGAGGGTGAGAGTCAGAGAAAGTGAAGTTAATCTAAAGTCTTTTTCCCCTAATCCCTTGCATGTTTCTCTTCTCTGTGTTCTCTTGAGACCCGAGGCAGTTCCAGATTTAAGAGTTTATTTTACTCACGTAAATAAACCAAAGTCGTTTAAGGCGTGCTCTGGAGCCTCTCACCCTTGTCTGTGGAACCACCAGTCCCGGAGAGGGTGCTGTGCTGCAGTCTGGGGGCAGTGGGGGCCCGGAGCCCTGCTCACTAGAGCTGCTCCCAGGAGGAAAGGACGTCTCACAAGTAGCAGAGTCGTCCTCTGCTCACAGCTAAGGAGCGCCTGCAGCCAAGACTGGTCTCAAATCCTAAAGCAACAATGGTTAGACCAGATTGTGATTGCAGCCCCAGCCTGGAGCAAGGGTCGCTATGCGACTGTACCACCCGGAAACACTGGGGCTCAGTCACCACCCTGGCTTCCTCCTTGCTCCTGAGGGGCTGTTATTTACTCTGGTCTAGACCAGCAGTAATTTACTACCCACATGCCCTGTACTAGCTCAGCTCCCCGGCCTGTGAATGAGCATCTGCCCCTTCCCTGCTCACTGGCTCCACATTGAGCAGCCTGCTGTCCTCCCACACCTGGACCCCAAAATTCTGGGTTGCCAGCATGGGGATGAAAGGGCAATTCTCATTCCCTCTGCAGACAGTCTTCCCCACGGCCTGTGGACTCCCTCCTGCTCATTAAGGTCTAGGTGGGTGTCAAAGGGTGTGGCTGCCCTGTGGCACCCCCTGCTGGCCAAGCATGGCTCTGCAGCACCCTGCCTCAATTTCCCCTTCACAGGTTGCCAGGAAATATCCAGAAAGACTTGTATCCAATCACAAACCCCTTTCTTGGGGACTGGTTTATGAATATAAAATAACCCCCAAGTAAAGTCAAACCCAAAACAAAGTCTCACTCTCCCCCTGAGCGCAGTGAGGGTTGCCAGCCCTCCAGGATTGTCCTGGAGTCTCTGGGAATTAAAGATCAATCTCTAATTAAAGATTGTGTCATGTGATGAAACCTCCAGGAATACATTCAACCAGAAATGGCAACCCTGGCGCAGACCCTGCTCCCTGAGACCTGCCCAGCTCTAAGCTTCTCTGCTAGGCATAATTTCCAGCCCTCCCAGGCTCTGCTCAGTATCTCTTCTTTGTGGTCAGGGGGTTGTACTCGTCTCCTTCTTAGGCCTGGGTGTCTGGACTCTCAGCCATTCCTCCTGGATTCATAGACTCCAAGGCCAGAAGGGAACATTATGATCACCTAGTCTGACCTCCTGTACAGCACAGGCCAGAGACCTGCCCCACAACAACCTCTAGAGCAGAGCCTTTAGAAAACCAGCCAATCTGGAGTTAAACATATCCGGTGATGGAGAATCCACCACGATGCTTAGTAAGCTGTTCCAATGGTTAGTTACCCTCCCTCTCAAAAGTGCACCTCATTTCCAGTCTGAATTTGTCTAGCTTCAACTTCCAGCCACTGGGTCACATTAGAATGTCCTCTGCTAGACTGAAGGGCCCTTTATTAAATATTTATTCACCATGTAGATACTTATAGACTGAAATCAAGTCACCCCCAGCTAAACAGATAGACTCAAGGAGCTCAATCACTATCAGGCAGGTTTTCTAATCCTTCAGTCATTCTTGTGGCTCTTCTCTGAACCCTCTCCAATTTATCAACATTCTTCCTGAAATATGGGCACCAGAACTGGACAGAGGATTCTAGCCGCGGTCACACCAGTGCCACATACAGAGGTAAAATAACCTCTCGACTCCTACTTGAGATTCCCCTGTTCATGCTTCCCAGGATTGCATCGGTCCATTTGACCACAGCATCACATTGGGAGCTCATGTTCAGCTAATTACCCACCACAATCCCCCATCATTTTCAGAGCCTCTGCTTCCCAGGATAGGCCTGTAAGTACGGTGTGCGTTCTTTGTTCCTCCTGCAGCTTCCCTGGCTGATTCCTTCAGGAACCCTTTCAGCAGCTCTCCCCAGCTCTGCAGCTGCTCTTCCCACGTCCACAAAGGGACTTTTGCCACCACCATGGCTATGCTATATTTTTAGTGCAATAATTTGATCAAAGCTAGCAGCAGTATGCCTGCTCAAGCTGGAAATTACAACCTCCTGCTCCAGTGTAGATGTGCCCACAGGATGGAAGAATCCAGCCCTAGGAAATGTCTGAAAATGGTTTTCATACATGGCTTCCCAATCCCTCTCTTCTAACTGAACTTGAAACACAGCTTGTTTAATCCAAGCCGAGCTCTATTCCACATCCTTTTCCAAAAGCAAAGTCAAGATTTCCTGAAAGGAGCAAATTAATCACTGTAGATACGGAAAGTGAATGTCATAGCCCTTTTCTCTCTGGAAATGGTCTGAAGCCCACACCTGCCACTGTGACTGTATCTGTTGTTCCAAGGATTTCTGGAAGAGCTTGGACAAACTATGTTCAGACTATGGAGTTGTCACAAGTTCTTTGCTTTTCCCTGTTCATTATTCATGGTGTGTGATTGGTTTGGCATTGTTTCCACTCCTGGGCAGAATGACTGAAACTTTAAAACAAAAGAATAACAGCTGATGAACAGCAACTAGTGAATGAAGGAGAGTGCACTTCCCAGTCAAGTTTGGACAAATATTTATTCCTCTTACAATTTATTGGGATCTGTGAACAATGACATGTCCCAGCCTTTCTGCAATAAGGGAGCACAGGGTGGTGAGCCCCTCCCTTGTTCTTCCTATTTGTTTGTACAGCACCTACCACATGGTGGGTATTACCAGACAGAAATAACAGATAACAATAGTGCTACACAGCGGTCATCCAAGTACAAGAAAAAGACACCCTGTTGGATCAAAGTGATCCAAACTCTCCACTCTTATTAATACAAGTATTTATGGATTAGTTTTGTAACTAATCTACCATCTCTGTGCTGAACATGATGGTTCTGATGTGATCTGCATGTTCTAACTAACCATCTGTTTGCCAAACAGCCATGTTGGAAAACCAATTCCCTACATAGCTCTATTCCCTTGTGTAGACAGGGCCTGAGTTCTGAGCTCTGAACTCCAGCACTGATCTCTAGATTCCAGTTAAGATGCATTCCAACTAGCACTAGCCTTAGACCAAGTCAGAAAGAGTTTAGATAAGGTTCAAGACTAAAGTTCCTTGTGGTGCAAGTAGATAGAATGGAATCTCTGCCAAAGAGGCCACTGAGATACCAGCAAGGGCAGCATTTGCGGAGGAGGGGAGGGAAAAAGCACTCTCAGGCTGTGAGCTTGGCCTCTGTTGGAAGGCTCTATCTCTTGTAGGGTCCAGGAAAATGAATAAAGAAATGTGTCATCTTGCTTTAATCCTTTATCCTCGGAACCCAAAGGCAGAGCCGTGTGTTGCATACAGCATGCTCTTGAGAAGTTCTGTTTACTGAATTGTGGGCAGAATTGGAAATAACCCAGGGAGATGTGCCCCTATCCACACAGAACCCTGCTTTCCCCAGATGCAGGGCTGACCCCTTTTGTTTTCAGTTGGGGGCAGTGCGGGGAGTTCACATCCAAAGGATATGAAGCACACGTGTATTCTCTGCTATTTTAAGGCAGGTTCACTGGGGCAATATTAAGCTGGTGAATTAATGACAATCAGTCCAAAAAGTGCAGCTGACCACAGCAAGTGTGCAATTCCTGGGCACAGAGCTAACACTGTAGCTGGATTTACAAAGAAGCTGGGTGGGTTTATGTCTAGCCGTAACACTTGTCGTTATGGAAGATAAAAATATGGTAATTAAACCTCATGCTTCAAGGGAGCAAGCTGATTACCACTCAGGTCAGGAAAGAATCATCCACCCCCCAACCCCTCATTCCACAAACTGGACAGGTGAATAAGGGATATTTTTACCTTTGCCTGACATATCATGTCTAAACCTGCAATCTGGTGCTGAGATCTGTCAGCTCTAAAGGTCCTGTGTAAAACCCACACAAGAAGGGAACTCTGTGGATTGTGGGAGGGTGACAAGCACAGTACCATCCTCTCCTGCATCATGGTACCAGTGGGATGCAGACGGGAGGTGCCTGGCTCAGCACCTCTCCCCGGCAGGGAATGATGTCAAGGCCCAGGCCTCTTTGATGTCACTGGTCAAGCATATCAGGGAGGGAGCAGGATGAGACACTTCCGGGGGGAATGTGATGGGGGTGGAGAGGGCCGTGACTGGGGGACATTTCTGGGTAGGGAAGATACTGCAGGGAGCTGAAGTGGGCATGGTGGGAGGCAGAGAGGTGGCTCACAGCTGGTGAACTGCCAACTCTGGCAGCTGTTGATGGTGAAGCTGTAATGGCTGCTGCATGCCTTTTGGTGGGTTTAAGGCAGCTTCAGTGTGGCTGAAACTGGCGGAAAGTGGCTAGTGTGGCTACACTTGTCCAGAGCTGTTTCGGGGTGCACAACAACCTGTTGGGAAGCTGTAACGTAGGTTACGGAGGCCGATTCTGCACCAAGGAGCGAATTCCTCAACAATTCTGCAGCTGCAGAATCCGGGAGTACAAAGGTTGCTGAGCAGCCACCACAAGCCTCTCTGAAGTCACTGTTCTCCTGAGCGCTGGTTAGCATGCTCAGCCAAGCCTCCGGGAGGTGACTGACTCAGGGCCTCCATGTCAAAGCCCAGGCTCTAAGCGTGTGCCTTCTTGCAATCAGAGGTGTGACTGGAGCATGCATAGGCATACGCAGCCAGGCTTTGAATGAGCTAGCTCACTAAAGATAGGCAGCAACATGGGCTAGCCCTTCCAGTGCCTCCGCAGGGTCCCGCACGCATGCACAGAGCCAGAAGGGTAGGGAAGAGGTACGGGGTTAGAAAGCAGCTTGGTTCGTGATGTTTTTAAAATCTCATCATTTGTGGGGCCAATCTCATGATTTTTGGGGATCTGACTCATGTTTTTTCTCTCTTGAGATTGACGACAGGGCTCCTCCTGACTGTGGCATAGACATGCCCATGCCTAGCCGAGCCAGCAGGGCTGATGACAAGGCCCAGGCCTCTAGGAGTTTATCAGCTCATTTTCTTACCGCAGGCCAGCGTCTGCCTATGCTTGGAGGGCGGGGGGGCAGCTGTTCTTGCATAAAAGAGCCCAGAGTAGATACCACTCTCCAAGATGCCAGGTTGTCTCACAGATTCCAAGCCTGTCCTGGCCTATTTGTCATCTGGCCAGGTGTGTACTCAGATGTCTTCTCCCCGAAGCATTTAACAAATTCTTCAAATACCTGAACTGCTGTGGAGCAGAGGCAGGCAGGGCAGAATGCTTTAGTAATGCTTGGTTTCAGAGTAACAGCCGTGTTAGTCTGTATTCGCAAAAAGAAAAGGAGGACTTGTGGCACCTTAGAGACTAACCAATTTATTTGAGCATGAGCTTTCGTGAGCTACAGCTCACTTCATCGGATGCATACCGTGGAAACTGCAGCAGACTTTATATATACACAGAGATCATGAAACAGTCTCTGTGTGTATATAATATCTGCTGCAGTTTCCACGCTATGCATTCGATGAAGTGAGCTGTAGCTCACGAAAGCTCATGCTCAAATAAATTGGTTAGTCTCTAAGGTGCCACAAGTACTCCTTTTCTTTTTAGTAATGCTTGCAGCAAATCAGGCAGGAAATGCAGGAGTGTTATGTAATAAGGGGAAAAAGAAAAGGAGGACTTGTGGCACCTTCATCATAATCCGATGAAGTGAGCTGTAGCTCACAAAAGCTTATGCTCAAATAAATTTGTTAGTCTGTAAGGTGCGATAAGTCCTCCTGTTCTTTTTGCGGATACAGACTAACACGGCTGCTACTCTGAAACCTGTAATAAGGGAGCGTTCCCAGCACCACCTGTCACTCTGCTAACAAAACACATCTGATCTGGCCGACTCTCCAACAACCTTCTAATAATAGGGAGAATTCAGATAGAAGGAGAGACGGGAAGGATTGCTGGGAAGTTGTACCCTTCTTCTGTCACCTATAGCTAAGAGCTAGTTGTTCAGGGTGCGTGTCCTGTTTTATTTCCCTTTCAGGGCCTAACTACTGTAACTATTTACCATCCCACAGGAGCCTATTTAATATCCCCTGGGGTAGGAGTAACTCCTTTCATGTCCAACCCCCTTTCCAAATTAGAGGAAGCTCCCAATTTGAGAGGCTCAGTGCTAGTGGGAGCCAGGAATCTGCCAAGTTCAAACTCTGGCTTGGAGAGACTGAGGGTTTGGATTAATCACCCTGACTTGGTTTTCCCTAGTAGACAGGAGAGTGAAAATACTTACCTGCCTGGCAGGGCAGTTGTGGGACTGATAAATAAAGTGATTGAATTCTAGTTGGGGTGGTGGTGTTGGCTTTTAGTAGTTTGAAGGCCTTTGTTTCCCTGGAATCCTTGTACTTCTTTCCTATGTGGGCTTTTTCAAGGAACAGGCAACCCTGACTTGATAGCTTTGTTTGGACCTAAAGCATCCTTTGCCTCTTCTTATTCTTCTGTTATTAACTGAGATGGGCCAGACACAAAACCTTGGATCGAGCCGATCCAAATCCACCCAAATTTTCACCGGATTTTGTAGTGGACTACGCCGAAACCCCCAGATTGTCAACATCCCCAAATCTGGGAATGTTTGAAATCTGGGTCCAAATTTTACAGTGTGAGGCCAAAAGCCATATGATCAAACGTTTTAGGCTCAATACATCTGGTCTCTTCAATTTATGCCATACGCTGTCTGTTGTCTTCATGATTGGTCAACAGTTTTTTTCAACTTTGCATGTGTGTGTGTGTGTGTGTAAAAGGGGGTTTGTCAAAAATGAAATTTCTGGCAATAAAATTTAGTAGTTTGATTTAAAAATTGGGATTTTCATTGAAAACCAAAACTTTTTGGTTTTTCTACAGAAACCCAGAATTTCTCACAGGAAAAAAGTGATTTTTTTCCAACCAGTTCTACTTTATTTCTTGAACAACTTATCTAGGTATGCAGTGGAATCTCTAGCACTTGACATCTTTAAATCAAGACGAGATGACTCCAAAAAATCTGCTATAGCTCAGGCGGAAGTTATGGGTTTGATGCAGAGATTATTGGCCTAGGTTCTCTGTGTTATTCAGGAGGTAAGATGAGATATTCTTAACGGTCCCCAGATGTATAAATCTATAAATCTTGTACTGAGTCCTTGAAAGCCTTAGGCTATAGTCTGCATGGAAGATACCCTATAGAAGACAACTGTGAAGTATTCCAATGACAATACATTGCGAGGCACTTAAATAGAAACTTTAATTCCAGAATCGAAAAGAGTGCAGGAAATATTACAACCAGTCAAAAACAGGAGAAAAAACAATTTTTTTAAAATTTTTGTTCTTGTTTGTTGTCAATTTCAAATTTGAAATTGACAACAAACAAGAACAAAATGTGAGAAATTTTGACCAGTCCTGTATTTGGTGGGAAAACAGGAAAGAAAATTGACAACAATTTTTTCTAATGACATTTTTCCTCGTTTTTTAAAATTCAATTTTGAAAAATTTGACCCAGCTCTAATTATTCTCTGCACTTTATACGTGAGGGACTCAAATCGTGGTCCTAAACTCCATCAACTTCAACACAAGGGAAGGCTAGTCCAGCAGTTGGGGGGAGGGAGATTATTTTGCTGGGCTGGACCTGGGAGACCTGTGTTCAATTCCTTGCTCCACCCTAAGCTTGTTGTGTGACCTTGGACAAGTCATTTAGGCTGAAATGGAAGTTAGGAGGCCAGATACTTCGTGGAGCTGGGCCTGCCTCTGGTCTCCCTGCACCTCTGGCCTCTGGATGGGTAGCAGCTGCCCTGTGTGCCAGGGGTAGTGAAAGTACATTAAAGACTGGGCAGAATTCTGATACTATGGGAGTGTAAGGACAAGGCCTTTGTCTGCAGCCAGATTAAAAGAGCAGCCGAGCAGCAGCCATTAGTTGAGAAGCAGGAAGTCATATCCTCACATTCCATCAAAATTGCGTTAAAATGATGCAATATCAGGCTATTAAGAAGGAGACCTCATCCTAATGGCCCCCACAATCACCAGACAAAGAAACAGGTCTTAAGATGGCTAAAGAAAACTTAGTTTAATAGCGTCTGTCTGTCAAGAAATCACTTATCAACAGTTGTGGTTGTGAAATCCTCATTTCTTTATTGTTTTGTAATTATGGTCTTCATCTCCCTATTGTGTATCTGTCTGGTCTCTGTCTGATTCTTAAATTGTTTCTGTCTGTTACGTAATTAATTTTGCTAGGTATAAATTTATTAAGGTGGTGGGGTAGGATTGGTTAAAGAATTTTGTTACACTGTGTTAGGATTGGTTAGTAAAATTTTAGTATAATGATTGGTTAAGGTATGGCTAAAAAGGACTTAAATGTCACTATATAAACTGGGGTCCAAAAGGAAATTCTGTGGGAACCAGCTCCAGGACACAGCCCCAAAGATCAGAGCTGCCAGACCTCAACACTCTGCCAATGACACCGTAAAGAAACTGGAGTCCCCCAGATGAACCTGATCCTGACTGGCCATCAAGAAAAGTTCATCCGTCTTATTGGGAGTGGTGAGCACTGTATGTGTAGCGTGTGCAGTCTGGTTTTGGTAACTGTTAATAAATAGAGGATCAGGATATTACTGTGTAAGGCTCTTTCACTGGTAAAAGGTCCTGCACACCTGCAAAAGTAGTTTACACCCGGAGCCCTAAGTATTGGGAAAGGATATGGGTACTTAAATTGACCAGGTTAGTTACATCCTGAGCCCTACAAATTGGGTACAAGTGGCCCTGAGCCCTACGAATTGGGTAAGGGCAGGTGCTTTTTGCCTGGAGCCCTACGAATTGGGAAAAGGTGTGGGTGCCTAAATTACCCGGGTTACGCCTGAAGCCCTATGGGCTAGGAAAAGGTGTGGTGCCCTAATGTGTGCAGGTAACAGAAGAGGATGGCCATGGACAGAATGGGGACAGGGATTTGGTTTCAGGGAATACAAAGCATACATAATGACAGGTTTCAGAGTAACAGCCGTGTTAGTCTGTATTCGCAAAAAGAAAAGGAGGACTTGTGGCACCTTAGAGACTAGCCAATTCATTTGAGCATAAGCTTTCGTGAGCTACAGCTCACTTCATCGGATGCATACTGTGGAAAATACAGAAGATGTTTGTTTTTATAAACACAAATCATGAAAAAATGGGTGTTTATCACTACAAAAGGTTTTCTCTCCCCCCACCCCACTCTCCTGCTGGTAATAGCTTATCTAAAGTGATCACTCTCCTTACAATGTGTATGGTAATCAAGGTGGGCCATTTCCAGCACAAATGCAGAGTTTAACAAGAACGTCTGAGGAACAGTCGGGGTGGGGGGGGAAGGAATAAACAAGGGGAAATAGGTTACTTTTTATAATGAATCAACCATTCCCAGTCTCTATTCAAGCCTAAGTTAATTGTATCCAATTTGCAAATGAATTCCAATTCAGCAGTCTCTCGTTGGAGTCTGTTTTCGAAGTTTTTTTGTTGAAGGATAGTCACTTTGAGATCAGAAATCGAGATTGATTGAAGTGTTCTCCGACTGGTTTATGAATGTTATACTTCTTGACATCTGATTTGTGTCCATTTATTCTTTTACGTAGAGACTGTCCAGTTTGACCAATGTACATGGCAGAGGGGCATTGCTGGCACATGATGGCATATATCACATTGGTGGATGTGCAGGTGAACGAGCCTCTGATAGTGTGGCTGATGTTATTAGGCGCTGTGATGGTGTCCCCTGAATAGATATGTGGGCACAGTTGGCAACGGGCTTTGTTGCAAGGATAGGTTCCTGGGTTAGTGGTTCTGTTGTGTGGTATGTGGTTGCTGGTGAGTATTCGCTTCAAGGTTGGGGGGCTGTCTGTAGGCAAGGACTGGCCTGTCTCCCAAGATTTGTGAGAGTGTTGGGTCGTCCTTCAGGATAGGTTGTAGATCCTTGATAATACGTTGGAGGGGTTTTAGTTGGGGGCTGATGACATCTTCATCATCTGGACCCATGGAAAAGAAGCCCTTGAAGAATTCCACCATGATTTCAACAATTTCCATCCCACCATCAACTTCAGCCTGGTCCAGTCCACACAAGAGATCCACTTCCTGAACACTACAGTGCTAATAAACGATGGTCACATAAACACCATCCTATACCGGAAACCTACTGTCCGCTATTCCTACCTACATGCCTCCAGCTTTCACCCTGACCACACCACACGATCCATCGTCTACAGCCAAGCTCTGCGATACAACCGCATTTGCTCCAACCCCTCAGACAAACACCTACAAGATCTCTATCAAGCATTCTTACAACTACAATACCCACCTGCAGAAGTGAAGAAACAGATTGATAAAGCCAGAAGAGTTCCCAGAAGTCACCTACTACAGGACAGGCCTAACAAAGAAAATAACAGAACGCCACTAGCCGTCACCTTCAGCCCCCAACTAAAACCCCTCCAACGCATTATCAAGGATCTACAACCTATCCTGAAGGACGACCCAACACTCTCACAAATCTTGGGAGACAGGCCAGTCCTTGCCTACAGACAGCCCCCCAACCTGAAGCGAATACTCACTAGTAACCACATACCACACAACAGAACCACTAACTCAGGAACCTATCCTTGCAACAAAGCCCGTTGCCAACTGTGCCCACATATCTATTCAGGGGACACCATCACAGGGCCTAATAACATCAGCCACACTATCAGAGGCTCGTTCACCTGCACATCCACCAATGTGATATATGCCATCATGTGCCAGCAATGTCCCTCTGCCATGTACATTGGGCAAACTGGACAGTCTCTATGTAAAAGAATAAATGGACACAAATCAGATGTCAAGAAGTATAACATTCATAAACCAGTCGGAGAACACTTCAATCTCTCTCGATTTCTGATCTCAAAGTGACTATCCTTCAACAAAAAAACTTCGAAAACAGACTCCAACGAGAGACTGCTGAATTGGAATTCATTTGCAAATTGGATACAATTAACTTAGGCTTGAATAGAGACTGGGAATGGTTGATTCATTATAAAAAGTAACCTATTTCCCTTTGTTTATTCCTTCCCCCCACCCCCACCCCGACTGTTCCTCAGACGTTCTTGTTAAACCCTGGATTTGTGCTGGAAATGGCCCACCTTGATTATCATACACATTGTAAGGAGAGTGATCACTTTAGATAAGCTATTACCAGCAGGAAAGTGGGGTGGGGGAGAGAAAACCTTTTGTAGTGATAAACACCCATTTTTTCATGGTCCGTGTTTATAAAAACATCTTCTGTATTTTCCACAGTATGCATCCGATGAAGTGAGCTGTAGCTCACGAAAGCTTATGCTCAAATAAATTGGTTAGTTTGTAAGGTGCCACAAGTCCTCCTTTTCTTAATGCATACATAGCTTGTGACTTGCCCACACCACCACACACAGTGTTGCAGAGGCAGGCATTGAAACCCCATCTCCTGTGCTCCTTACAGGACACACTGTTTCTGGGATGTGAGGGCTGGATGTGCTCTGGTTTCATCTGAGGCCTGCCATACATCCAATGCACAAGACAGCCCCCTTGCCCCCAAGACCGCTGGCATGGCCAGCCAGAGCTGTGCCTTTAACATCTGCGGTGGATCGTAATGAATGTTCTTATCTCATAGCTTTTCCCCAGCATGTGCAAATAAAAGCGAAACCTCCACCCTTTGCTTTGCGTAAGTGCTGGCACACGCCATGCCCAGACTTACGTAGCTGCCCTGAGCAGATTTACTTAAGCCATGAAATGGGTGCTGGTGATATAGCTTAGATCATCTAACTTTGTCTTCAGATATTTACTGGGCTAGGCCCCAGCTAGTTATGTGGAAAGCAGTGTGTTGTAACAACCAGGCAAGGTACTAACAAACTTCAACAGGACTTTATTTTTAAAGTGGAAACCTCTTTACCAAGCTGCTGCTGCACCCTCAGTAGCTCTCACTCCTCCTCCTCAACTCGCCCCCTCCTTCCTGTTTCCTGTCCTTTCAGACCCCCAACAGCCAGTGCTCACAGTTCTAATATTTACAAGCAGCATCTAAACACCACATTCCCTCCTCTCTTAAGAAACGCTCCCAATTAAAATAAACATTGTTGTTCTAACCACAGGAACAAATATGAAACAAGACACTATACTGTTGGCAGAAATATTACACTGAAAACACTGTAGATACTAATAACCTAGTCTCTAGTCCAGACAGGTGGCCGTCTGGGTCGGACAGGCCGTCTCTCAAGCCCCGGTTCCAGTGCAATGTCTTGTTGTGTTGGTACTACGGTGAAGTCACCCAATGCAGACTGGGTGTTGGCGTAATCTCCTCTTGGTGCATAGGCAGGTGCAAGATAAGAAGCATGCCATACCCGCCCATCAGAAAGTCAATAGGTGGAAGGTCCCTTCTTCTCTATGATTTTAAGATAAGCTGTGAATTTATGGTCCCCATTTGCATAAAGTTTCAGGTTTTCGTATTCTAACGAAGGAACCACACTCAAACTTTGGTTCCTTAGCACCCCACTGCTTGTCTGTGAAAGCCTTAGACTTTGCTTGGTTCTGTTCAACTGTTTTTCTCACATCATCCTCGGCTGGGGCATCAGGTCGTGCCTTTAACAATCCAGCAATGTTCAGTTTAGTGTTCATCTATTTCCCATGCAGTAACTCTGCGGGTGATCTTTGCATTGTGGCATGTTGTGATGCCCGGTATGCTTGCAAGAAATCAGTAGTGAAGGTTATCCACAATCGCCCTTCCAGTTTAGCCATTTGCAAACGCTCTTTGCACACTCAAAGTTCTGTTAAACCGTTGGATTTCCCATTGGCTTGAGGGTAATATAGGGATGACCTTCTGTGTAAAATGTTCCTCTGTGCTAGAAAAGTTTCAAACTCCAGGAAAGTAAATTGACTACCATTATCTGAAACCAGTTCTTTGGGGTTACCTTCCCTGCTAAAAACTGAAGAGAGGAACTTAATTACTGTAGCAGAAGAGTTTCAGAGTAGCAGCCGTGTTAGTCTGTATCCGCAAAAAGAAAAGGAGGACTTGTGGCACCTTAGAGACTAACCAATTTATTTGAGCATAAGCTTTTGTGAACTACAGCTCACTTCATCAGATGAAGATATTTGCAATGTAAATGCTACCTCAGGCCATTTACTGAAATAGTCTATTAAAGTGATGGCATAATGGCAGTCAATTGGAGCAGTATTAAAGGGTCCTACAATGTCAATCGCCACTTTTCCCATGCAGATTCAGGAAGAGGAACAGGCTGTAATGGAGGGGTACATGTCACTGCTGTCTTATCATGCATTTGGCAAGTGACACAGGATTTTATGAGTGCTTCAGTTTGCGAGTCCACCCCTGGCCACCAATACAGATCCCGTAGTCATTGTTTGGTTTGGACAATTCCCTGATGAGTATCGTGTGCCAGGTGTATGAGTTTTGACTGTAATTCTTCTGGCACAAGGAGCCATTGTGTACCTCATAGCACACAGCCATCAAACAAAGAAAGTTCATCCCGAACTCTAAAATAAGGCAGCAAACCTGGGTCAAGGTTTTTAGGCTGACTGGGCCATCTCTTTGTCAGAAATTCCCATAGTTTTTGTTGAATTGGACACGCTGCACAAGCGGCTTGAAATTGTTCTCTTGTAGCTGCAGTGAGCGCTTGTAATAAGCGCAACCACGACATCCTCATCCTCCGGTGGACCATCTGGTGAAGGCAAAGGTAGGCGAGAAAGGCAATAAGCGTCCACATTTTGGTTTCCAGGCTTATATTCCAGTTCATAATTGAAAGAGAGCAGTCTTGCAGACCACCGAGCAATTCGGTATCCTGCTCTTCCCAGTCCTTTCATGGTGAGCAACGTCGTCAAAGGGCTGTGGTCTGTGCGCAACTTGAACGTGCCGCCCCCTGGGTAAGTTCTCCATTTTTCAGTAGCCCAGACACAAGCAAGTGCTTCTTTTTCGACTGTAGAATATTTCCTCTCAGCATTACTTAGTGTCCTTGAAGCAAATGCAACAGTCCTCTCTGTGTTGTCCTCATGAAGTTGTGTGAGGACAGCCCCAAGTCCATAATCAGAAGCATCTGTAGTTACAATTGTGGGCAATGCAGGACTGAATAGTGCAAGTGTTAGGGGGCTTATTCCTTCACCCACTTACTTCCCTGGTCCTTCTCGCATGAACAGAGAGCAACAATATGCAAAGTCCAAAGGTGCAAACAATTCAATGTTTATTGGGGTGAACTTCCAGCAAGCATGATTCCAGTTTCCTTCCTTAGTGTCCTCCTTCCGAGCTCTGACACCACAGAGCCTTACACCTGTGTCCCTGTTCTCATTCCTGCCCTTAGCCAAACATGATTCCAATTTCCTTACCCCTGTTCCCGTCTTGCCCACCACACACCCACCCCCTCACTTCCTGATTGACTGCAGACTATATAGTAAAACTTGAGTTCTGCTTAGCTATACCTTAATCAATCATTTTCCGGAAATTTAACTAACCAATCTTAACATATTGTAACATGATTATGTAACCAATTATATCCCACCACCTTAATTAGTTTACACCCAGCAAAATTAATTATACAGCAGACAGAAACAATCACAGAACCAGACAGAGATTATACGACAAACAATAGCAAAATGGGAACTATAATGACAAAACAGTACAGAAGTGAGGATTTCACATCCCAGCTATTGATAAGTGAGTTCTTGCCAGACAGGATGCTATCAAACTAAGTTTCCTTTTACATTTTCTAGGCACTTCCCTTTCTCTGGAGGCGATAGGCATTATCAGGACAGGATTGTATCCTAACAGCCCAATAGCACCTCCTTTCAATGTGACTAGTTTGGAAT
Organism: Caretta caretta; assembly: GCF_965140235.1. Taxonomy (NCBI): domain Eukaryota; kingdom Metazoa; phylum Chordata; order Testudines; family Cheloniidae; genus Caretta; species Caretta caretta. Next base: position 2,786,059 of record NC_134223.1, read on the forward strand.
GTGAGGAGGTGACCGTTCACTTCCCAATTTATGGCTGCCTCTGTTGCTTAGCCAAAGGCCTTAGCCTAAGAACAGGGCCTCAGACTGTCACAGTAAGAGAAGAACCTTACACCAGCAGACAGTGATTTTGATTCTTTCTTTTATATCTCTAACTAGCCAAGTGATAAGAATACACCTAAATTCTTAGAGTACAGGCCTTTACAGACAGGCCTGAATATCTATATCCTAACAGCAAGTACTGGACTATGTACAACCAAGTTTTTCACTGTTTCGAAACTAACTTGTCCACACTAAGGTTGAACTTTTCCTTAGTAATTCTCATAACAGTTCAATGAGAGAAGCATCATAGGGAATGAATTTTGCATACCAGGAGGTAAGACCCAAGAAGGAACATAAGGTTTGCAAATCTGTTGGAGGAGGAGCATTTGAAATTGCCAGGATATGATCTGGATCAGGTTTTAGTCCAGCCTGTGAAATTGTATGCCCCAGAAAGGAGAGTTCTGGTTGTCTAAATTTGCATTTGGACCTATTGAGCTTGAGGCCTGCTTTGCTGATGCAGTTTAGTACAGACTGCAGGTTATTGTCATGCTCCTCAGAAGTATTTCCAAACACGATAACATCATCCAGATAGCACTGAACTCCATGCTGATTCTTCAGAATCAATGACATCATTGTTTGGAAGGCACCTGGGGCAGATGCGAGACCGTACGGAACATGTTTAAAATGAAATAGTTCCTCATGTGTAATAAATGCTGCGAGGTCTCTGCTATCTTCATGCAACATAACCCAGTGAGCTGGAGCCAGTTGTTAAATTTAGAAGCCCTTTTAGAACCGGTTGTCCTGCAAGGGACAACCGGTTCTAAAAGGGCTTCTAAATTTAACAACTGGCCAAAAGTGGCACCTTAGGCGCTGACTCCGTGGGCTGGAGCACCCATGGAGAAAATTTGGTGGGTGCAAAACACCCACCGGCAGCTCCCCGCCCCGCTCCCAGCCCCAGCTCACCTCTGCTCCGCCTCCAGCTCCTCCCCAGAACGTGCCGCCCCGCTCTGCTTCTCCAACCCCCTCACCCCGTTTCCCGCAAATCAGCTGTTCGCGCGGGAAGCCTGGGAGAGCTAAGAAGCAAGTGGTGGCTTCGCGCTCAGGATCAAGGAGGCGGAGCGGAGGGGAGCTGGGGAGGCGGGCGCGAGGAGGGCTGCCCGCACCGCAGCAGGTAACCCGGGGGTGGGGGTGCACAGGGGAACCACTTCCCTCCCCCGCTCGCCTCCACCTCCCTGGACCTGAGTGCAAAGCCGCCGCTTGCTTCTCAGCCCTCCCAGGCTTCCCGCCAAAATTGCTGATTTGCGGGAAACCAGGGGCGGGGGGACGGCGAAGCAGAGTGGGGCAGTGCATTCAAGGGAGGAGGCAGAGGTGGAGCGGAGATGAGCTGGGGCCGGGTGTGGGGTGGGACAGGGAGCTTCCAGTGGGTGCTCTGCACCCACCAAATTTTCCCCGTGGGTGCTCCAGCCCCAGAGCACCCATGGAGTCATCGCCTAAGGCACCACTTTTGATGTGAATTGGGGGGAGTGGCCGCTCCCTCCCTAGCTACACTACCCCGCCCCTAGGAGCCAGAGGGCAAGGAGCTGCCCCAGGTAAGCACCGCCGGGACTCCCCACCTCCCCCCGGCAGGTCCCTCTGGCTCTTAGGGGTGGGGTGGGTGCCCACTACAGTGGCTCACGAGACCCTCCTGCCCAGTTCTGGGGGCAGTCAGGGGACAGGGGAGGTGGATGGATGGGGCAGGGGTTCCGGGGGGGCACGTCAAGGAACACAGGGAGTTGGATGGGGCAGGAGTCCCGGGGGCGGGCCACGACCCCCTCATGGGGTGAGGAGGGAACTGGTTGTTAAGATTTTGGCAGCTCATCACTGGGTATGCGCTCTGCAAATCAAGAGTAGGAAACATCTTTGCTCCATGGAGCTCTGCAAATACTTCTTCTTTGTGAAGAAGAGGATGGCTGTCAATCACAATAGCTTTATTTGGCTCCCTTAAGTCCACACAAAGGCGAATGCCTCCACCCTTCTTCTGCATCACTACTGTAGGTGAAAACCATTCCGAGGAGCCAATCTCTTCAATAATGTCCTTTTGAACAAGTTTTCTAAGTTCCTCTGAAACAGCTTCCCTGACTGAAAATGGTAAGTGCCGTAACTTCTGTCGTACAGGCATCACATTATTCCACATTTTAACTTTATGCAGAAACCCATAAGCACAGCCAAGTTTCTCCTCAACCTGGTGTTGGGTCCCAGCTGAAATTGGTGTGTGTACTGCAAGAGTGCTTTGCTGAGGAAGATCAATTCATCCATTAACTACCCTGAGATTTAAAGCAGCCAATAAATCTCCGCCAAGAAAAGGAGTGCCTTTGTGGACAATGTAGAACTCTGCAGTTACACAGCAATCACCAAAAGTAACTATTGCTGGCCGGCAGCCATGTACTGGAATATGGTTTTTCAAATAGCACACCAAGTGAAGTTTGGGTTCAGTAAGAGGCACATCTTTAAAGTAATGCAAATAGATAGAATCAGGCAGTATAGATACTGCTGAGCCAGTGTCCAACATTAGCTGAATAGAGTGTGATTTGCCTGAGGGTACAGTGGAAACGTTTACAGTGCACTTTATCTGTTCTGGAATGTGTGCAGTAGTGATTTTGTCCACGCTCAGCACAGTAATATCTGGTATTGTAACTGCGTGCACCTGTTGATTGAACTGGCTACTGTGACATACTTTAGCAAAATGTCCAATCTTTTTGCAATGATTGCACTGAGCTACTTTTGCAGGACATCCTGTGTAGCTTGCAAGGTGTTGTGGAGATCCACAGCGAAAACAGGCTTTTACTGTGTTTTGAATTTGCTGATTTGGTGGTTATTCATTAGTTTTCCTCTTGTAATCGTTTGTCTACAGTGATAGTGAACTTTTCTGCAAAGGAGTCACAGCCTGGACTGTGCCTCCTGTATGCATGCTCATTATTTTGGCTTCAGCTGTAATTGACTCAATCTGAGTAGCAATGGTTATTGCTTTTTCTAGTGTAAGTTGTGGTTCATAGAATCATAGAATATCAGGGTTGGAAGGGACCTCAGGAGGTCATCTAGTCCAACCCCCTGCTCAAAAGCAGGACCAATCCCCAATTAAATCATCCCAGCCAGGGCTTTGTGAAGCCTGACCTTAAAAACTTCTAAGAAAGGAGATTCCACCACCTCCCTAGGCAACGCATTCCAGTGTTTCACCACCCTCCTAGTGAAAAAGTTTTTCCTAATATCCAACCTAAACCTCCCCCACTGTAACTTGAGACCATTACTCCTTGTCCTGTCCTCTTCCACCACTGAGAATAGTCTAGAACCATCCTCTCTGGAACCACCTCTCAGGTAGTTGAAAGCAGCTCTTAAATCCCCCCTCATTCTTCTCTTCTGCAGACTAAACAATCCCAGCTCCCTCAGCCTCTCCTCATAAGTCATGTGTTCCAGACCCCTAATCATTTTTGTTGCCCTTCGCTGGACTCTTTCCAATTTATCCACATCCTTCTTGTAGTGTGGGGCCCAAAACTGGACACAGTAATCCAGATGAGGCCTCACCAATGTCGAATAGAGGGGGACAATCATGTCCCTCGATCTGCTTGCTATGCCCCTACTTATACATCCCAAAATGCCATTGGCCTTCTTGGCAACAAGGGCACACTGCTGACTCATATCCAGCTTCTCGTCCACTGTCACCCCTAGGTCCTTTTCCGCAGAACTGCTGCCTAGCCATTTGGTCCCTAGTCTGTAGCGGTGCATTGGGTTCTTCCGTCCTAAGTGCAGGACCCTGCACTTATCCTTATTGAACCTCATCAGATTTCTTTTGGCCCAATCCTCCAATTTGTCTAGGTTCTAGAAGTAAGCATTCTCTTACACGAAGCATGGTTTGTCTAGGTTCTAGAAGTAAGCATTCTCTTACACGAAGCATGGTTGTTTTCTCAATGAGCTGGTCTCTAATCATCTCATCTGCCATATTCACAAAGTCACAAGTTACAATCAGACTCTCAGGGAAGCAATATACTGCATTATAGTCTCCCCTGTTTTCTGCTCATGCTGGCAAAATCTGTAGCGATTAGCTACTATATTCACTTTTGGCGCAAAAAAGTTCTTTAATGCAGTGAGTGCAGACTCATATTTATCATATGCAAGGGGAAAACTGTAAAATATACACTGCCCTTCTGCTCCAAGGGAGTGAATTAACAGAGCACGCTTTCTTACTTCAGATATCTCTGTAGCACTGATTGCAAGCAGATAAGTCTCAAACATATGGATCCAGGCAGTAAAAGCAAGTGGTGGCTCACCTGGGCTTTACAGAAAGGGTGCATGTGGGTTCAGAGGCAGAAGATCTCACCCTCATCGCCAAAATGTTGTAACAGCCAGGCAAGGTACTAACAAACTTCAACAGGACTTTATTTTTAAAGTGGAAACCTCTTTACCAAGCTGCTGCTGCACCCTCGGTAGCTCTCACTCAGCCTCCTCAATTCCCCCCTCCCCCCGCTTCCTGTTTCCTGTCCTTTCAGACCCCTAGCAGCCAGTGCTCCCAGTTCTAATAATTACAAGCAGCATCTAAACACCACACAGTGTCCAGTTGAATTCAGCATTGAGGATTCGGAAACTGATGTTCATGTGACTGTGGGAACTGATTGTAGCCTGTAGCTTCTGAGAACCCCTGCACTACCCAGGAGCGAGGGAAAGGTGTCTCTGGCAGGTTGTAGCGTGACAAACACACCAGGTGCACCCTGCCACAGCTTCCCCTTTCAGAGTCCCCAGTAAATCCACAACAACTGCTTTTGACACAACATCCTCCATAGGGCTGGGTAAAATTACTATAAAATTACTATAAAATTCTCATGAAAATAGTCTAAAACATAAGTCCCCAACATCTAGTCCATTTCTCAACCCAGCTGAGAACAAACGGTCATTAAACTCAAGATTTCTTGTCCTGCAATGTCCCACGCTCCACACCCCAGCACCTTCGACCATGCCTGGCCTCAGTCAGTTCTCTTCTGGCTTTGGACAGCCACCCTAACCCTTCCAACTGGAATGCAACCCCGCTCTGCCCCATCAGAGCCCCCACAGCCTCTCTTCTGGAAGGTTATCTTTGCATCCATCGCTCCCCCAGCCCTATCACGGTTCCTCAGGGTCCAGCTCTCCAGCCCCGGAGATGTCAGCCCTCCGCTGCTCCCCAGACTTCAGCCCTCTCTGGCCCTTGGCTCCAGCTTAGAACCAGCAGGCAACTGCTCCCTGCTCTTATACCAGCAAACCCAGCTTGCTGCTCTCCTGCCTTCAGCCTTCTCCCAGGCCCCACACATACTGTCTATAGCAGCTCTTCCTTCTACTGAGCCATTCCCGCTGCCTCTGACTCACCAGGACCCTCTTGCCCTCATGTTCTCCCCAGTGCTTTATAGCCCCCAGGTGCTACCCTGCCCTCTTAATTGGCCAATAGGAGCTGCAGGGGAGGCACCTGTGGGCACAGGCAGCACGCAGAGCTGCCTGGCCATGCCTCCACCTAGGAGCTGAACATGCCAGCCACTTCTGGGAGCTGCCTGAGATAAGTGCCACCTGGCCAGAGCCCCCACCCCAAACCCCATCCTGTACTCTAACCTCCTGCTCCAGCCTTGAGCCCCCTCCTATATCCTAACTCCCTTCTGGAGCCTGCACCCCACACCCTCTCCTGTATCCCAACCCCCTGTTCCCAGCCTTGGGTGGGGCAGGGGCAGGGCAAGGGTGTTCGGTTTTGTGTAATTAGAAAGTTGGCAGCCCTACCTGCTCTTATCTGGGGGTCTGTCTCCACAGCAAAGAAAAACCTGCAGCTGGCCTGTGCCAGCCAACCTGGGCTTGCGTGGCTCAGGCTGCAGGCCTAGTTCATTGATGGGTAGGCTTCCATGCTTAGGCTGAAGCCCAGGCTCTAGGACCCTGCAGTGTAGAAGGTCCTGGAGCTTGGGCTCCAGCCCGAACCCGGAAGTCTACACTGCAGTGAAACAGCCCCCTGAGCCCAAGTGGGTTGGGATTTTGAAGCAGCCAGCCCTGGTGAACTTCACACCCTAGAACAACCCTCTGAAGCCTTATCTACACTCACGTCAGACCGGTTTCTCTGTACCAGTATAGTGCAAGCAGTGTAATCACACACACACAAGTATACCAGTATAAATGTGCTTATAGCAGTACAGTTTATTGCTGTATGGGAAGGGGAATAAGCTACATGAGTTTAAGGCACCATTTTACTAACATAACTGTCCAAATCTGAGGTTTTATTGGTAAATAATCACATCCCTAATTGACACAGTTACACCACTCCAAGAGCTTTGTGTAGGCCAGGCCTACAAGCAGTGGGTATGCAGAATATAATGGCCAGGGCTGGTGTAGGGTGGCCGACCCTCCAGGGTTGGCCGGGAGTCTCCAGGAATTAAAGATTAATTTTTAATTAAAAATTATGTCATCTGATGAAATCGCCAGGAATTAGGGTGACCAGGTGTCCGGTTTTCGACCCTGGCATCTCTGGTCAGCACCACCGACCAGGCCGTTGAAAGTCCAGTCAGCAGTGCTGTGGAGATAAGATGGGCTAGTCCCTACCTATCCCGGCTCCCCAATGTGCCCCAGAGACAACCAGCAGGTCTGGCGCCTAGGCGGGGGCCCAAGGGGCTCCGCGTGCTGCCCCCACCCTGAGTACTGGCGCCAGACTCCCATTGGCCGGGAACCTCAGCCAATGGGTGCTGGGGGGCGGTACCTGTGGGTGAGAGCAGCACTGCCGCCTAGGAGCTGGACCCGCTGGTCACTTCTGGGGCGCAGCATGGAGTCAGGACAGGCAGGAAGCCTGCCTTACCCTGCAGCACCACTGACTGGGAGCTGCCCGAAGTAAGCCAGTGCCCCAACCCCGAACCTCTGCCCCAGCCCTGACCCCCCCCAACCAGGAGCCCCCTCCTGCACCCCAAACTCCTCATCCCTGGCCTCACACCAGAGTCTTCACCCTGCACCCCAACCCCCTGCCTCAGCCTAGAGCCCCCTCTCACACCCTGGACCCCTCTGCCCCAGCACCCGGTCTGGAGCTCCCTCCTGCACACCACACCCTCATCCCCAGCCCCACCCCAGAGCCCACACCCCCAGCCAGAGCCTTCACTCGCTCCTGCACCCCAACCCTCTGCCCATCCCAGAGCCCCCTGCCACACCTTGAACCCCTCTGCCCCACCCTCCAGCCTGGAGCTCCCGCCTGCACTCCAAACCCCTGCCCCAGCCCGGAGCCCCCTCCCACACTCTGAACCCCTCATTTCTGGCCCCACCCCAGAGCCCGCACCCCCAGTTAGAGCCCTCACCCCTTCCCGCACCCCAACCCCCTGCCCCAGCCTGGAGAAAATGAGTGAGGGTGGGGGAGAGCGAGCCACCAAGGGAGGGGGAATGTAGTGAGCAGGGGGCAGGGCCTCGGGGAAGGGATGTGGCAGGGGCGTGGCCTCGGGGAAGGGGCAGGGTTAGGGTGTTCAGTTTTGTGCAGTTAGAAAGTTGGCAGCCCTACCAGGAATACATCCAACCAAAACTGTCAACCCTAGGCTGGGGTCTCCAGCATGAAAGCCCAATAAACAAATGCTCCCAAAGCAGAACATTTTGTAGGTACTCCTGCCTTTCTCTAGCAACAGTCAAGACCTGCAATTTTACTGCTCCTGTCAACATCCCTCTTGTAATTTTCCAGTCAAGCTGTTTTGCTGTTTTGCAGCCTTGAAGCATTTCAGGAAGAGGAAAGAAAACAGGGATCAAAAGCCCCTGGAATGTCTCCTTCAGTCAGGTGATGGCTGAGCCTAATATCCGAAAAATGTTAATGCCTGTGGTGAGAAAAAAAAACCCTGTTCCGATTAAAGCTAATTAGAAAAGGTTTCTCCTGACAAGGCTGGATTGTGTTGGCCAGAGACACTGGAAACCCTTAAATAGCTCACAAGAGCCGAGCAAGTAACTAACTCTTCAGGTCGGTGGGCAAACCGAAATGTGTAAAAAATCATGGGTCAATCTGAAACAATTCTTTAATTTTTTTCTTGCCAAAACACAAAACTGAAAACCCCTCATTGCAGGTCCCACTAAACATTCATTTTCAGGTGTTTTACCTGTTTGGGTTTTTTAATTAAACTGACCTACATTTGTAAACAAAATGTTTCAAACTTGAAATTTTCATTTCTAAAATGTCAGTGAGATGGTTTGACTTTTTTAAGAACTTTCCCACCTTTTTAATACTATTTTCTGAATTTGACCCAAATTGGTGAACAGTTTTGATCAACCCAAAACTGCATTTTTCCATGAATAAACTCTTAGCCGAAAAAATACCACCCAGCTCTGTAACTCACATGAGACACCATCTCATAGAACAGTTCGACGGGGTACATTAGTGATGGTGCTTTCAAGCAAGTGGACTTCAGAGAGACAATTTCATAGATTCCAAGGCCAGAAAGGACCAAATCAGCTGGGAGAAAAAATTTAATCGGCACTATATATGAATGATAATGGTGAATCATTTGAGAACACCTACTAAATGCCCAAAAAGCCACAATCAAGGAAGAAGGCCTTACAAAAATAAGAAATTCTCCCAGCTGATTTGGTTCATAATTGTTTTCAGCTTTGTGAAATTGGCCCTATTAAAGTGCCAAGTATATGTATTACTGGTCTGGACTTTATTCTGCTTCCACATTATAAATGTGATCAAGTCATGATCACTTGTAGCTAAGCTTAATTTTTAGTTCTGTGATCAGTTCCTCTTTACCTGTTAGGACAAGGTCTAATAAAGATTTCCCCCATGTTGACTGCAACACTTTTTGAATTAGGAAATTGCCATCTATAATGGTTAGAGATTTCAAGGATGTTTTGCTACTGGCAGCATGAGACCTCCAGCATACGTCACTCAGATTGAAGTCTCTGATCACACAGCTTTTTTTCCTGCACGTATAGATAACAGCATAAGCAGCTGGTTGTCCTGTTCCCTAGTGTGATGTGATGGTCCGTACCAGACACCAACTAATACCCCATCTTCTGCTTTATCTGTCAGGACATTGAGCTGTAAGCATTCAAGATTGTTTTCTTCCAAGTTATCAGTGACTTGGAAACAGGTGATGCCATTTTTGATATAGAGTGCCTCGCCTCCTCTCCAGGAGCACTGGGTGGGCAGAGTGGGTCAGGGTGAGGGGGTGCCCATTTTTCTGGGGCCTCTTAATTGGCCGGGCCCCTGGGCATGGGCCCCATTGGTCCAGTCGCTAATCCGCCACTGCCTGTTGATATTAGTTTAACCCCCTCTTAACTACTCTACCCTTGCCAGTATGTCCCCATGGAGACTGGATGACCTTCACCCCAGTAGAACCAAACTGTTCAGTTCCCTCTCTACATGGAAGATGGACCGATGTTCCACAAAACCATAATCTTCCACACTACATCACTACCTAGCCAGTGATTCACACCTTCTGTCTTCCTTTGCTTGTGGGACAGGAAGGATCTCAGAGAAGATTACTGGGACATTTTATTAGATAAGTTATCAGTGCTGTGTTCACTTTGTGGTTTGCCTCTCTCGCTAGTTGTGTAATTAAGAGAGACACTTCATCACATCTTTACCCTTCACAAAGCCAGCACCTTTCCTCTAATGAGCTCTCCAGGGTCTGTCCTTCCCAGACACTAACAGGTAGTTGTGGTAATACTTCAGGGTGTTGTGACTTGTTCCGCAGTGCTCCCCACTGATGGGCCGTGATTGTGATGCTGGGGTTTGGTGCAGCCCATACTCCACTGCTAGTGAGCACAGGCGGAGTGGGAGATGTTGGACATTGGTTAACACTGCCAGCATCCCCAGCATCTTACTCAGACCATTACAGCCTGGGAACCACCAATGCCCGCCATGATTAGATCATAGAGTCATAGACTTTTAAATCCAGAAGGGACCATTATTAGATCATAGAGCCTGACCTCCTACATAGCACAGGCCATAGAATTTTACCCAGTTTCTCCTATATTGAGCCCAATAACTTGTTTGACTAAAGCATATTCCAGAGTGGCATCTAGTCTTGATCTGAAGGTTTCAAGAGATGGAGAATCCACTACCTCCCTTGGGTGTTTGCTCCAATGGTTCATCACCCGGAGTGATAAAAATGTGTCCTTTGTCTGTCTTCAGCTTCCAGCAATTGGTGCTTGTTCTGTCTTTGTGCACTAGATTAAAGAGTCTACTACCTTCTCCCCTGAAGATACACCACAATCAAGTCACCTCTTGATCTTCTTTGTGATAAGCTAAACAACTGAGTTGCTTATAACCGGTCCAGTGGTGCTAAAAGGGGTCCTATGACAGAGCCTTATAACAGGTCATGTGACCAGTTGCTTTGATTTATATTTATGATTAAAAATCAGCTGTTAAAGCTGGGGATTGGGGGCAAACTAAGGGTATGTCTACATTACGAAATTATGTCAAATTTATAGAAGTCGGTTTTGTAGAAAGCGTTTTTATACAGTCGATTGTGTGTGTCCCCACACAAATTCTCTAAGTGCATTTAGTCGGTGGAGTGCATCCACAGTACCGAGGCAACCGTCGACTTACGGAGCGTTGCACTATGGATAGCTATCCCACAGTTCCCGCAGTCTCTGCCACCCATTTGAATTCTGGGTAGAAATCCCAATGCCTGATGGGGCAAAAACATTGTTGCGGGTGGTTCTGGGTACATATCGTCAGGCCCCCCCTTCCCTCCTTCCCTCCCTCCATGAAAGCAATGGCAGACAATCGTTTCGCGCCTTTTTTCCTGGGTTACCCGTGCAGACGCCATACAACAAACAGCAAGCATGGAGCCCACTCAGCTCACCATCACCGTATGTCTCCTGGGTGCTGGCAGACGCAGTACTGCATTGCTACACAGCAGCCGCTCATTGCTTTTTGGCAGCAGACAGTGCAGTATGACTGGTAGCCATCGTCAATGTACTCCAGGGTGCTCTTTTAGCCAACGTCGGTGAGGTCGGTCAGGGGCGCCTGGGCAGACATGGGAGTGACTCAGTCAGGTCATTTCCCTTTTAAGTTTTGTCTCATGGCGATTCAGTTCTGCCAGCAGTCCTACTGCACCGTCTTCTAATGAGCAGCCAGGAGACGACAATGGCCAGCAGTCGTACTGCACTGTCTGCTGCCAGCAAGATGTATACAGATAGATGAAGAAGATCAAAACAAGAAACAGACCAGATTTGTTTTGTATTCATTTTTTCCTCCCTCCCTCCGTGAAATCAACGGCCTGCTAAACCCAGGGTTTTGAGTTCTATCCTTGAGGGGGCCATTCTGTTTCTCCTTGTTGCAAAGCCACCCCCTTTGTTCATTTTAATTCTCTGTAAGCCAACCCTGTAAGCCATGTCGTCAGTCGCCCCTCCCTCCGTCAGAGCAATGGCAGACAATCGTTTTGTGCCTTTTTTCAGTGCAGACGCCATAGCACTGGGAACATGGAGCCCGCTCAGATCACCACGGCAATTATGAGCACGATAAACACCGCGCGTGTTATCCAGCAGGATATGCAGAACCATAACCTGCAAGAAAAGCGAAACCAGGCGAGGAGGAGGCAACTGCAGCACGGTGACGAGAGTGATGAGGACATGGACACAGACTTCTCACAAAGTACAGGCCCCTGCAATGTGCACATCATGGTGTCAATTGGGCAAGTTCTTGCCGTGGAACGCTGATTCTCAGCCCGGGAAACTAGCACAGACTGGTGGGACTGCATAGTGTTGCAGGTCTGGGATGATTCCCAGTGGCTGCAAAACTTTCGTATGCATAAAGGCACTTTCATGGAACTTTGTGACTTGCTTTCCCCTGCCCTGAAGCGCAAGAATACCAAGATGAGAGCAGCTCTCACAGTTCACAAGCGAGTGGCAATAGCCCTGTGGAAGCTTGCAATGCCAGACGGCTACCAGTCAGTCAGGAATCAATTTGGAGTGGGCAAATCTACTGTGGGGGTTGCGGTGATGCAAGTAGCCAACGCTATCACTGAGCTGCTGCTATCAAGGGTAGTGACTCTGGGAAATGTGCAGGTCATAGTGGATGGCTTTGCTGCAATGGGATTGTGGTGGGGCAATAGACGGAACCCATATCCCTATCTTGGCACTGGAGCACCAAGGAAGCGAGTACATAAACCGAAAGGGGTATTTTACAATGGTGCTGCAAGCACTGGTGGATCAAAAGGGAAATTTCACCAACATCAATGTGGGATGGCCGGGAAAGGTACATGACGCTCGCGTCTTCAGGAACTCTGGTCTGTTTCAACAGCTGCAGCAAGGGACTTACTTTCCAGACCAGAAAATAACCAAAAGTTATCCTTGGGGACCCAGCCTACCCCTTAATGCCATGGCTCATGAAGCCATACACAGGCACCCTGGACAGTCGTCAGGTGCTGTTCAACTATAGGCTGAGCAAGTGCAGAATCGTGGTAGAATGTGCATTTGGGTGTTTAAAAGCACGCAGGCGCAGTTTACTGAGTCGTTTAGACCTCAGTGAAACCGATTGTTATTACTGCTTGCTGTGCACTCCACAATATCTGTGAGAGTAAGGGGGAGACATTTATGGCAGGGTGGGAGGTTGAGGCAAATTGCCTGGCCACTGATTATGCGCAGCCAGACACCAGGGCGGTTAGAAAAGTACAGGAGGGTGCAGTGTGCATCAGAGAAGCTTTGAAAACCAGTTTTAGGAATGGCCAGGCTACGGTGTGAAAATTCTGTTTCTTTCTCCTTGATGAAACCCCCCGCCCCTTGGTTCACTCTACTTCTCTATAAGCTAACCACCCTCCCCTCCTCCCTTCGATCACCGCTTGCAGAGGCAATAAACTCATTGTTGCTTCACATTCATGCATTCTTTATTAATTCATCACACAAATAGGGGGATAACTACCAAGGTAGCCCAGGAGGGGTGGTAGAGGAGAGAAGCACCAGGAGGGGTGATGGAGGAGGGAAGGACAAGACCACACAGCACTTTAAAACTTTAAAACTTATTGAATGCCAGCCTTCTGTTGCTTGGGCAATCCCCTGGAGTGGAGTGGCTGGGTGGCCGGAGGCCCCCGCCCCACCGCATTCTTGGGCATCTGGGTGAGGAGGCTATGGAACTTGGGGAGGAGGGTGGTTGGTTACAGAGGGGCTGTAGCAGCGGTCTGTGCTCCTGCTGCCTTTCCTGCAGCTCAACCATATGCTGGAGCATATGAGTTTGATCCTCCAGCAGCCTGAGCATTGACTCCTGACTTCTTTCAGCAAGCTGACATCACCTACCATCTTCAGCCCGCCACCTCTCCACACGGTCATATTGTGTTTTCCTGCACTCTGAGATTGTCTGCCTCCACGTATTTTGCTGGGCTCTGTCAGTGTGGGAGGACAGCATGAGGTCAGAGAACATTTCATCGCAAGTGCATTTTTTTCACTTTCTAATCTTTGCTAGCCTCTGGGAAGGAGAAACATATCCAGCTGGTGGAGGGGGAAAAAAGGGAGAGTGGTAGTTAAAAAGACACATTTTATAGAACAATGGGTAGACTCTTTCATGGTAAACCTTGCTGTTAACATTACATAGCACATGTGCTTTCATTACAAGGTCGCATTTTGCCTCTTATTGAGGGTATGCCGGTTTGGTGTGAGAGATCACATGTGCAGGGCCGGGCAGCAGAATTCAGCTTGCAGGCAGCCATGGTAAGCCACAGTCTTTTGGCTTCTTTAACCTTCATAACATGTGGGAATGGTTTCAAACAACAGCGCCTTCATTTCCCATACCAAGCACCTGTTGGGTTGGCCATTTAAAATGGGTTGGCCATTTAAAAGGAGGGGCTGCGGTTTCCGGGTTAATGTTCAGCAGAAACCCAACTAACTCCCCCCCACACACACACACACACACAAATCTCTGGGATGATGGCTTCACCCCTCCCCCCACCGCGTGGCTAACAGCAGGGAAGATTTCTGTTCAGCCACAGGCAAAAAGCCCAACAGGAACGGGCACCTCTGAATGTCCGCTTACTAAAACTACCCTATTTCAACCAGTTGACCATGAATGATACCACTCTCCTGAGGGTAACACAGAGAGATAAAGAACGGATGTTGTTTGAATGCCAGCAAACACTGGGACCGTACGCTGCAATGCTTTGTTCCACAGTGATTCCCGACTACGTGCTACTGGCCTGGCATGGTAAAGTGTCCTACCATGGAGGATGGAATAAGGCTGCCCTTCCCAGAAACCTTTTGCAAAGGCTTTGGGAGTACATCCAGGAGAGCTTTATGGAGATGTCCCTGGAGCATTTCCGCTCCATCCCCAGACACGTTAACAGACTTTTCCAGTAGCTGTACTGGCCATGAATGCCAGGGCAAATAAATCATTACACACACTTGCTTTTAAACCATGTATAATATTTACAAAGGTACACTCACCAGAGGTCCCTTCTCCACCTTCAGGGTCCGGGAGCCTGCCTTGAGAGAGTTCGGGGGGTACTGGCTCCAGGTCCAGGGTGATAAACAGATCCTGGCTGTTGGGGAAACCAGTTTCTCCGCTTCCTTGCTGTAAGCTATCTACAACCTCATCATCATCATCATCTTCCTCATCCCCAGAACCCACTTCCGTGTTGCCTGCCACTCCTTGGACGGAGTCAAAGCACAGGGTTGGGGTAGTGGTATCTGCACCCCTAGAATGGCACGCAGCTCATCATAGAAGCGGCATGTCTGGGGCTCTGAACGGGAGCGGCTGTTTGCCTCTCTAGTTTTTTGGTAGGCTTGCCTGAGCTCCTTAAGTTTCATGTGACACTGCTGCGGGTCCCTGTTATGGTCCTTCATGCCATTGGAGATTTTTTCAAATATTTTGACATTTCTTCTTTTCGAATGGAGTTCTGCCAGCACGGATTCGTCTCCCCATACAGCGATCAGATCCTGTACCTCCCATTCGGTCCATGCTGGAGCTCTTCAGCGATTCTGGGACTGCACGGTTTCCTGTGCTGATGGGCTCTGCATGGTGACCTGTGCAGGTGAGCTCGCCATGCTGGCCAAACAGGAAATGAGATTCAAAAGTTCGCAGGCCTTTTCCTGTATACCTGGCCAGTGCATCTGAGTTGAGAGCGCTGTCCAGAGCGGTCACAACTGAGCACTGTGGGATAGCTCCCGGAGGCCAATACCGTCAAGTTGTGTCCACATTACCCCAAATTCAACCCGGCAAGGCTGATTTCAGCGCTACTCCCCTCGTCGGGGGTGGAGTAAAGAAATCGATTTTAAGAGCCCTTTAAGTTGAAAAAAAGGGCTTCATTGTGTGGACGGGTGCAGGGTTAAATCGAGGTAACGCTGCTAAATTCAACCTAAACTCATAGTGTAGACCAGGCCTAAGAGGCATGCAGCATGTCCTAAGCTTCTACAGAAAGGGCATTCTCCGTATTGTACGTTCCCATAGCTCCTGCCCTGCCTGAATGTGTGGAAGCCAGAATCCATGCAAAATCAGGTTCATGTGTGGGGAGGGGGTTGGTGGTGGAAGGGAGACAGCCATAAATGGAGTGTCCCCCCCTCACAAGCAGAGAATCATACCCTGAGTGGCCCTCCCCCTTGCATACAACACTGGGTTGTGAACCCTCGGCTGTGAGTGATAGGAAATCAGAACCAGCAGGGAACATCGATTTGAACCCATTCAGAAGCAGCCCCTGGTGTCTCTCTTGTCACTCCCCAGTGGGGTCCTTCTTCTAAGGCTGAACAGCATTATCTCTCCCTACACAAAGAAGTCATAGGCTGGCAGAGGACAGGGTCTGACATAGGGCCTAATCCAAAGCTGACTAAAGTCCAAGTGAGTCTTTCTAGTGACTTAACAGTGTTTGGATCAGGCCCAGAAAGAATCCTAGTGTGTACGTACTGCAGGAGAATGTCTATCTATTAATCAGCTCCAAGCCAGCTGGCTAACCTAGTGAGGAGGGCTTTAAACTAGGTTTAAAGGAGGGGGAAGGAGACCAAAGCCCTGAGGTAAGTGGGGAAGTGGGATACCGGGAGGAAGCACAAGCAGGAGCGCACGAGAGGGCAAGGCTCCTGCCTCATACTGAGAAAGAGGGACGATCAGCGAGTTATCTCAAGTGACTATACACAAATGCGCGAAGCCTGGGAAACAAGCAGGGAGAACTGGAAGTCCTGGCACAGTCAAGGAATTACAATGTGATTGGAATAACAGAGACTTGGTGGGATAACTCACATGACTGGAGTACTGTCATGGACAGATATAAACTGTTCAGGAAGGACAGGCAGGGCAGAAAAGGGGGGGGGGAGTTGCACTGTATGTAAGAGAGCAGTATGACTGCTCAGAGCTCAAGTATGAAACTGCAGAGAAACCTGAGAATCTCTGGAATAAGTTTAGAAGCGTGAGCAACAAGGGTGATGTCATGGTGGGAGTCTGCTATAGACCACCGGACCAGGGGGATGAGGTGGACGAGGCTTTCTTCCGGCAACTCACGGAAGTTACTAGATCACAGGCCCTGGTTCTCACGGGAGACTTCAATCACCCTGATATCTGCTGGGAGAGCAATACAGCGGTGCACAGACAATCCAGGAAGTTTTTGGAAAGTGTAGGGGACAATTTCCTGGTGCAAGTGCTGGAGGAACCAACTAGGGGCAGGGCTCTTCTTGACCTGCTGCTCACAAACTGGGAAGAATTAGTAGGGGAAGCAAAAATGGATGGGAACCTGGGAGGCAGTGACCATGAGAAGGTTGAGTTCAGGATTCTGACACAGGGAAGAAAGGAGAGAAGCAGAATACTGACCCTGGACTTCAGAAAACCAGACTTTGACTCCCTCAGGGAACTGATGGGCAGGATCCCCTGGGAGAATAACATGAGGGGGAAAGGAGTCCAGGAGAGCTGGCTGTATTTTAAAGAATCCTGACTGAGGTTACAGGAACAAACCATCCCGATGAGTCGAAAGAATAGTAAATATGGAAGGCGACCAGCTTGGCTTAACAGTGAAATCCTTGCTGATCTTAAACACAAAAAAGAAGTTTACAAGAAGTGGAAGATTGGACAAATGACCAGGAAAGAGTATAAAAATATTGCTCAGGCATGCAGGAGTGAAATCAGGAAGGCCAAATCACACCTGGAGTTGCAGCTAGCAAGAGATGTTAAGAGTAACAAGAAGGGTTTCTTCAGGTATGTTAGCAACAAGAAGAAAGTCAAGGAAAGTGTGGGCCCCTGACTGAATGAGGGAGGCAACCTAGTGACAGAGGATGTGGAAAAAGCTAATGTACTCAATGCTTTTTTTGCCTCTGTCTTCACGAACAAGGTCAGCTCCCAGACTACTGCACTGGGCAGCACAGCATGGAGAGGAGGTGACCAGCCCTCTGTGGAGAAAGAAGTGGTTCGGGACTATTTAGAAAAGTTGGACTAGCACAAGTCCAGGAGGCCAGATGCACTGCATCCGAGAGTGCTAAAGGAGTTGGCGGATGTGATTGCAGAGCCATTGGCCATTATCTTTGAAAACTCATGGCGATCGGGGGAGGTCCCAGACTACTGGAAAAAGGCTAATGTAGTGCCCATCTTTAAAAAAAGGAAGAAGGAGGATCCTGGGAACTACAGGCCAGTCAGCTTCTCCTCAGTTCCTGGAAAAATCATGGAGCAGGTCCTCAAAGAATCAATCCTGAAGCACTTACATGAGAGGAAAGTGATCAGAAACAGTCAGCCTGTATTCACCAAGGAAAAGTCATGCCTGACTAATCTAATTGCCTTCTATGACAAGATAACTGGCTCTGTGGATGAGGGGAAAGCTGTGGATGTGTTATTCCTGGACTTTAGCAAAGCTTTTAATATGGTCTCCGACAGTATTCTTGCCAGCAAGTTAAAGAAATATGGGCTGGATGAATGAACTATAAGGTGGATAGAAAGCTGGCTAGATCGTCTGGCTCAATGGGTAGTGATCAATGGCTCCATGTCTAGTTGGCAGCTGGTATCAAGTGGAGTGCCCCCAGGGTCGGTCCTGGGGCTGGTTTTGTTCAATATCTTCGTTAATGATCTGGAGGATAGCATGGATTGCACCCTCAGCAAGTTTGAAGATGACACTAAACTGGGAGGAGAGGTAGATACGCTGGAGGATAGGGATAGGCTACAGAGGGCCCTAGACAAATTAGACGATTGGGCCAAAAGAAATCTTATGAGGTTCAAAAAGGACAAGTGCAGAGTCCTGCACTTAGGATGGAAGAATCCCATGCACTGCTACAGACTAGGGACCGAATGGCTAGGCAGCAGTTCTGCAGAAAAGGACCTAGGGGTTACAATGGATCCAACTTCTGGATATGAGTCAACAGTGTGCCATTGTTGCCAAGAAGGCCAATGGCATTTTGGGATGTATAAGTAGGGGCATTGCCAGCAGATTGAGGGACGTGATCATTCCCCTCTATTCGACATTGGTGAGGCCTCATCTGGAGTACTGTGTCCAGTTTTGGGCCCCACACTACAAGAAGGATGTGGAAAAATTGGAAAGCATCCAGCAGAGGGCAGTAAAAATGATTAGGGGACTGGAACACATGACTTCTGAGGAGAAGCTGAGGGAACTGGGATTGTTTAGTCTGAGGAAGTGAAGAATGAGGGGGGATTTGATAGCTGCTTTCAACTACCTGAAAGGGGGTTCCAAAGAGGATTGATCTAGACTGTTCTCAGTGGTAGCAGATGACAGAACAAGGAGTAATGGTCTCAAGTTGCAGTGGGGGAGGTTTAGGTTGGATATTAGGAAAAACTTTTTGTGTGTGGGGGGGGTGATGTACTGGAATGCGTTACCTAGGGAGGTGGTAGAATCTCCTTCCTTTGAAGTTTTTAAGATCAGGCTTGACAAAGCCCTGGCTGGGATGATTTAGTTGGGGATTGGTCCTGCTTTGAGCAGGGGGTTGGACTAGATGACCTCCTGAGGTCCCTTCCAACCCTGATATTCTATGATTCTAAGTCTGGGAACACAGGAGCTAATTAGCAGAGCTCATAACAAGAGCATTGAGTGCTTCACAGCCATAGGCAGGAGCAGCGAACTCATGGGGCCTCTGGCTCTTTGGGTTGAATGAATGAATGAACTGAGATTTCTCCATATGGTGTTTGCACAAGCTGAGTCTTGGCCCTGGTAGGGTCTGAACAGATTGTGGCCAACAGACCTTTCTGCTTCATACACTGGAATGCATGAGCCAGTCCTTACGATTTTAGCCCTTGCCCCAAATGAAATCTGAACTTCCTGCAGCGTGAGGTGCAAGCCAGTTGGGCTGGGGGAGTTTCTTTATGTGCTTGTCATCACTTTCCAGTCTGAGTCAGGAGCAAACCCCCAAAATGGCCTATGAATGGTTCTTCTAGCAGTGGGACAGATTCTGATCTCTGGACACTGGTGTAAATCCAGAATGACTGCAATGAAGTCAATGACACTGATTCTCTCCAGACTTGCACCCTATACACCTCTACTGAGAATACATGAGCGTTGTAGAATTCATCCCCCTGGAGATATTCCAGATGCACGTGGTATCAGAGACCAGAAATATAGCTTGTTATACACAACCCACATAAAACAAAAGAATCTGGGGGCAAGGATGGGCTTCTGATGTTTTCAAATTGATTCCTAGGCCAAAGAGGTCTGGATAAATTCCTCTAATCTAGAGGATCCAAACTTTTGGATGCTCAGCTGATGGGAACTGAACTGAGCCTCCAGCTGTTCTGAGGTCTGTCTGTCATCACTGCTTATAACTTAAATCATTTTCAATGGACAGACCCAAAAAGAAATTTCTCCCCATGGCATAATGTCCAGTTAGATGTAATATGGGGAGTTTTACGCCTCCTGGAACATTTGGTTTTGGCCACTGGTACCAAGCTAGCACCAACAGCCTATTAGAGTATGGAAAATCCTACCTTTGTTGTTTTGTGTAGAAAACTAGAAAGTACCAGCAAATGACCCATTATACTACACTTCCTGACATATTTTCTCTTCCCTGAATTGATGCAATCTCCAAATCTTTCGTGGATCTAGAGGAACTGTAAAATCTTTGGGTCAGGGACCTTGTCTTTCTTTTGTCTCTGCAAAGGGCCTGACTGTGAGTGCTGTTACAATAATCAGTCATTACAATCCAGTGGAAGGGACCAGGGGTTTTGAGTGGTTTGTCAACTCCTGGAGAGCTGACAGTGTAGAAAGACATCTACCAGAGAGAGAAAGTAATGGGAAAGGGGAGAGAGATGCTAAGTGTGGGCATGGCACAATTCCCTGCATCTTCCAGGTGCCTGCAGTCATTGTTCTTACATGGATATTCAATGAATGATGCACCTAACATGAAATGGGTCAGGAGAGGTGTTTCCAGCTGAGATAGGGAATCATAGAATCATAGAATCACAGAATCTCAGGGTTGGAAGGGACCTCAGGAGATCATCTAGTCCAACCCCCTGCTCAAAGCAGGACCAACACCAACTAAATCATCCCAGCCAGGGCTTTGTCAAGCCTGACCTTAAAAACTTCTAAGGAAGGAGATTCCACCACCTCCCTAGGTAACGCATTCCAGTGTTTCACCACCTTCCTAGTGAAAAAGTTTTTCCTAATATCGAACCTAAAACTCCCCCACTGCAACTTGAGACCATTACTCCTTGTTCTGCCAACTGCTACCACTGAGAACAGTCTAGATCCATCCTCTTTGGAACCCCCTTTCAGGTAGTTGAAAGCAGCTCTCAAATCCCCCCTCATTCTTCTCTTCCGCAGACTAAACAATCCCAGTTCCCTCAACCTCTCCTTTGTATAAAGAACCAGTAAGACCTCCTCTGGAATACTGTGCACAATTCTCATTACCCCTGTTCAAGACAGACAAATTCAAACAGGAACAGGTGCAGAGAAGGGCTGCTAGGATGATCGGGGAATGGAGAGCCAATCTTACCAGCGGAAACTGGAAGAGCTGGGCTTGGACACAGCTGGAGTGGGGCTCAAGGTTGTTCTCTATAAATACAGCAAGGGGTGAACACCAGGGAGGGTAAAGAGCTATTGAAGCTAAAGGACAATGTTGGCAAAAGAACAAATGGGGAGAAATTGGCCATGGATAAATTTAGGCTGGAAATTAAGAGAAGGTTTCTAACCATTGCAGGTATGAGGACAGCCACCCAATAGCAGAGTGAGGAAAAACAACCTGACTAGCTTTAAGATAGCGCTTGAGAAGTTATGAATGGAATTACATTATGGGGCTCCCTGTGATAGCCAGGGACTAGACTCAGTAACCCAAGAAGTCCATCCTAGTCCTCTGTCCTGTGAAATTCATAGTGGGACACTCTACAGACCCATCATTCTTGTACAGTATGTATTAACTAACAAAGAACCTAGTATCTCATCCCAAGAACTTAAGACTGAAGGCATGCTGGACCCTCCGATGTCCAAATGCAGTATTTCTATTAAAATAAGCAGCAAATCCTCACAATCACATAGACTGCAGGGATTTGCATGAGACGCTTTTATATCGCCTTGTCTCTCCTCAGCCTGAAAAGTGAATTCCCCAGTCATTGTGCACAGGGAGTACTCCTGAGTGAACTCAAAATAGTATTTTCTATAGATGAAACAGATCTAACCAAGGTCCTTTGGCTTGTTATTCGTAGCTTACAAGACAGTAGTAATAGACAACAGAGCAAATTCTGCAGCTCTCATTGACTTCACTGGGTCATGGACCCATGGATGTGAGAGAAGAATTTGGCCAACATGAGTACCAGACATCTGTGTTTGTTTAGTAAGGGCTGAGTCTGGCAGAGTGCAGTGGGGAGTATTGCATACATAAAAACAAGCCAGGGAGGATAAGAAAGGTGATCCACTGCGTGGATCCCTCTGCAAAAATTTGGTCCATTGATTCACTTCCATATAAAGCACATGATTGGTATCAATCAGAAATAACTCCAAGGAAGTCAATGGAATTACAGTAGTGGAAATGAAGGAAGAATCCGGCTCTAAACTGCCAACCTAGCACTTTGGATTCCTGATCACAAATTCCTCACATGCTGCAGGTGCAGTTGGTTGCAGGTTGGTGATCACAAGTCTTGAGATGCCGTCATGCCCCTGGCCAATGTCATTCACATCTTGAAGTAGCGTTGTGACAGCTCTTCTGGATCCTTGGTTCCACTGGCACAAAAACAAGTGGCAGGAATGGTGAATTCTCATGGCTTTTAGGCAACACAGGCATCGAGTCTAACTGAATTTGTCATGAGGTGTCACTTGGAGAGTTATTAAATACGCAAGGGAAAGATTTGCAAGTATCATGCAGAGTTTTAGCACCACCATTTCCATTAAAGCTCAGGAGAACCTGGGCAGCTGGGCCTGTTAAACCATGTTGTGTGCCACACTTCCAGAAGCAAGTCCCTAACAGGAGCGGGCAGAGATGTTGGTGGCTTTCTGAGCCTTGTCGGCCATTTGTGAAGGCCCCTAGTGGAAATTCTGGTGGATTCCCTCAATATCCTTCAGTTGGTTTCTACCAGGCTCTATTGGTTTGCACTGAAGACCGAGGAACCCCAGGAATCAGCAGCCCCTGGAGCCCATAGACTAATAGATATGGTGCTAAATCCAGAATCCACTTAGATCGTAGGCTCTACAGGCCAGGGGCTGTATTTCTGTTCTGTGTTTGTACGGGGCCAAGCACAGAGGAGCCCTAGTCTGTGCTTGGGGCATTGAGGTGCTATAGAAATAGAGCAGACAACAGCAATCATCATAATAGCTGCCATTGGAACCAGCTGGAAATGCACGACTGTAGTTTCCGCTTGTATTTGAGTAAAAACGACCTTTGTGGCTTGTGAGAGCTTTAAATAAAGTTTTGCAACTTGGGGTGTATTTGCATTTGTCCCTGGTCCCATCACCATCATGTCCAGGTCAGGGGAACCATTTAAAAAGACAGTTTAAACACAGCAGCCCTGATTCAGCTCTGGTGTATCCAAATGCAATTCCATTAAAGTCAACAGAGCTTGGTCCCCTTACATTGGAGCTGAACTTGGCCCTAGTGTGGCTACATAACTCTTATATGAAGAGAGATTGAAGAGATCAGGACTATTCTTCTTAGAGAGGAGGCAATCAAGAGAGCACATGATAATGAGAGGGACGGAGAAGGCCAATTGGGAACTTACATTCACCCTGTCTGATAGCATGAGAACAAAGGGACATTCAGTAAAATTGCAAGGGGGCAAATTCAACTGATAAAGGGAAGCAATTTTTCACACAATGCACAATTAGCCTGTGGAATGCACTGCCACAAGATATTAGCAAGGCCAAAAGCTTAGCAGGATTCAAAAAGGGATTATCCATTGATATGAAGAGCAAGACTATCTGGAGTTGCAATAGTAAATATTAGTTACAAATAAACAAGAGCTTTGGAAGGGATCTAACCCCTCCTTCTTCAGGGCATGTGCTGACCTCTAGCTAGTGGTAGTCAGAAGGAATCTTCCTCTTGGGACAGATTATTCTATAGCTGCCTGCTGCAGAGTCTCTTCTCGTGACAAATCTGGTGCTGGCCATTGCCAGAGACAGGCTACTGGGCCAAATGCACACCTGGACTGATCCATTCCCATGGTCAACAACCACCTGACAAAATATGTTTTTAAACCATTTTATAGATTGAGCAGAAAGTCTCAGAAAGTCCCTAAGCTCAACTGTAGCCCAACCCTAAGCCTCCCAGCCTGACAATAGACAATGACCCACTCACCAAAGTTGGGGAATATGGAATGGATGCTTGAAGTGATCAGAAGGGGGCAGATCACAGCGGGATTTCAAAGTCCCATTTCTGTTATTTCAGATTCGAGCAAAACATTTGCATCCACAAAGCTCAGTGTCTTTGGCGAAGCAAGTTCTTGTAGGTTTATTTGTAAACTAGTCTAATAAAAATGAAATAAGGCTCCCTCCACTTTAAGCCCCATCTGGAGTATTTGGGAAGCTGTGCCAACAGACCTGTCATGGGATAGCAGCGCTGTTGATGCAGGCATCATTTCTTTGATTTACACTTTTAAAGTGACTCATTTCTAGACAGGTCCTCTCCAAAGTCCATCTAGACACTATCTCCAGCAGCTGCCCCTTTTTACCTGTAGCACGGCCCTGCTGGGATCTGTCCAGGACATTTATTCATGGGACAGTCAAGTTCCCATGAATCCTTTGCAGGGAGGTTTGAATTCTTTTGGAATAACTGGACCACCACAGACACAGCGACCATTGCCTCTGAGAAAGAGAGGCCACCGTGAAGGAGTGGGAGGAGCTGGAAACACGACCTTTATTCATGCTTTTTAATGTGACTCTTCCCCCCACCCCTTGTTTCTGTTCTACAAAACAGACATGATGGACAATCAGCCTGCTCTAAACCAAGCACTGCCTCCTCCTTATCTTCCCGCTCCATCCTCTCTTGCCCTCCCCACCCTGCTTATTTCCCTTTCCCTCCTGTCTCTCCTTCATCTCCCTTTGTTTATTTTGTACAGTTGTTTTACAAGTCCCTCGTGAGAGTTTTGGCTGGGTGAGTGGAGTATCCCTCCTGCCAACCACAGTAAAACTCAGTGACTTCTGTGGAAACCATTTGGAACGTTTACCTCGTATGGTCCCCAAAACCAACAAAGCTGCTGTTGCCCTGGGTAAGGGTGTGATGCAGTGGTAGGGGTGGGTCTGGGAGTCAGCAGGTCTGGGGTCAATTCCCAGCTCTAAACTGGACGACGTTGGCCAAGTCACTATGTGCCTCAGTTTCCCTGCTGAAGAAAATGCTTCTCAGCTGTGTTTGTGATATGGATGAGGAATAAAGATGAAGAAGCTAAGGGTTAAAGCTGCTTTAAACTTCTTTATTCAGGGCATGTCTATGCTGTGATTACAGTGGATATAGACAGATCCAAGCTAGCTAGGGTCAGAGAAGCAGTGCAGTTTAACAAAGAGAAGGTTGTGGGGTGACTTGATCACAGTCTAAAAATACCTACGTGGGGAACAAATATTTAACAATGGGCTCTTCGGTCTAGCAGAGAGAGGGATAACACGACCCAATAGCTGGAAGTTGAAGCTAACAAATTCAGACAGGAAATAACAGGTATATTTTTGACAGAGAGGGTAATTAACTAGTGGAACAATTTACCAAGGGTTGTGGTGGAGTCCCCATCACTGACCATTTTCCATCAAGACTGGGTGTTTCTCTAGAAGATCTGCTCTAGGAATGATAGTGGGGCAGGTCTCTGGTCTGTGGTGTATAGGAGGGCAGACTAGGCGATCACAGTGGTTCCTTCTGGCCCTGAAATCTAGGAATTGAGTAAGCTGCCTCAGCACGTACTAGCCCTACAAGCAATTGCCCAGGTGCCAGCTGGTCTGGTGCAGTCCATGCTGAAGAACATGGCACCAGAGCTGCACTGCTCCAGGACCCTGGCTAGCTAGGTTAACACTAGCGCGGGTATGGATGCTCAGACTGTAATCACCCCCTCGGGTTACAGTGTTGATGTACTCAGGAAAGGAGACCTCCTGGTGTTAGAACGCTGGCATGTGAGTACTCCTGAATTGAGGGGTTGTGTTGTACAGGACTGTAGATGGGCTTGTAGACCAGTTGCTTTTGAGGTGAGAGTGGGGTCCTCCTGGCACTGAGCTGCACAAAGACCCAGGCAGCAGGCATGTTAGACAGCTCATAATGCCAGCCTGGCTCCAGCCCAAGGCAGAGGTTGAGGTTGCCACCTGGGGTATTTGGCTGCCATTCATTTTAATGGGCACTGAGCACCCAAATCCTTCAGGCAGCTCTGACAGTCTTGCCAGTAACTCGTTGTGGAGTACGGCATTCAGACTTGTCAAGCCAGGCACGGCAGAGGAAGGAACACTCAAGCTTGAGTTGTCTGTAGTGGTTCTTAGCCTGGAAAGAGCCTCTCCAGACACTGAGGAGATGAGATGCTAGACATCCATATGAGATTCAGGAGACCAGCCCCTGTGGCTCACTTAAATCGAGCCATGACCAGGAAAAAGTGTTTGTAGAGCACCCAGTCTGGTGTTTATCACTGTGTTACAACATCACCAGTATCAAGTGTTCAAACATCATGACTCAGGCCCCAAAAATTCATGAGATTGGCTTAAGAATCATGAGGTTTTAAAACATAATAAGTGTGGGGTTCTTTTCATTTAACTCCTGGGTTTGGAACCTTTGGGTTTCACACTTTCAAGCTTTCCTGTGCAACCATAGGGCTAGAAGCTTCCTTTGTTTTTAAATGGAAGCTATTATCCCCTGACTCCAGGAGCAGGATCTTTAGGAGAAATATTAAATATTGTGAGACTCGTGCTAAAATCTCAGGGGCTGGCAACACTCAGCAGGGGGCTGGGAAGCTGCATCACAATTTGTGAAGTGGATGGAGCTGCTTGGATGCCAAGTGCTGTTATTGCTGTGTGACCCCCTGAGCATTCTGGGGGTTGTGAGGAGGCACCAGTAAGTGTCATTGTTATCCCCACACCTGCATGCCATCCCCATGTGACACACTGCTAGCACTGACCGGTGGCAGATCCTTGCAGGATGCAGGTAGAATGAGTCCAGCCTGGTGATTCAGCTGTGGGAGAGAAGCACTAACTGCAGAGCTAAATTTAGGTCCCAGCCTTTCCTGGTGCTTTGCGGTGCTCTAGAGCATATTTATAGCAGGGACGTGTACACAGCCTTGTAAGGACTCCTCAGGGATTCCTGGGAGATGCTGGGCAACATACAGGGCTTCTTCCCATCAGCTACACTCGGGTGCTCTCTGCCTGCTCGCATTAGGGACACCGCTCTGCTGATGGAAGAGCAGGAGGGAAAGCAGGAAGAGAGTGACCCCCTTTCCTCACATGTGAAATTCCCAGTGACCTTTCTGGGTTGCACACATGCATGTCCCAGGAGCGGAGCAGATGTTTGTAGAGAAGGATATTTGTACCAGAGCCAGATTAACGCAGGGGCTTTAGGGGTTGCAGCCCAGGGCCCTGGGCTAAGGGGGGGCCTCAGTGCAGCAGGGCTCAGCTAGGCTGCCTGCATGCCGTGGCCCCACACCACTTCCGGAAGCGGCTGGCTGCTGGCATGTTTCTGCGGCCCCTGGCGGGGGGGAAGACAACTCCATGCACTGCCCACACCCCCAGCACCATCCCTGCAGGGGCAGCACTTGCGGGTGCAGGCAGCGAATGGAGACATGATGTACCCTCCTCCCCAGGGGCACTCAGAGACATGCCAGCAGCCGGCCGCTTCCGGGAGCAGCGTGGGGCCACGGCATGCAGACAGCCTGCCTGAGCCCTGCTGCACCACCAGCCGGGAGCCACCTGTGGTAAGCGCCTTCCAGCCAGAGCCTGCACCTCATGCACCCCCCCACACACACCCCAATGCCCTGCCCCAGGTCAGAATCCCCTCCTGCATCCAAACTCCCTCCCAGACCTGTACCCCTTCCTGCACGCCAATGCCCTGCCCCAGGTCAGAATCCCCTCCTGCATCCAAACTCCCTCCCAGACCCGTACCCCTTCCTGCACGCCAATGCCCTGCCCCAGGTCAGAATCCCCTCCTGCATCCAAACTCCCTCCCAGACCCGTACCCCTTCCTGCACGCCAATGCCCTGCCCCAGGTCAGAATCCCCTCCTGCATCCAAACTCCCTCCCAGACCCGTACCCCTTCCTGCACGCCAATGCCCTGCCCCAGGTCAGAATCCCCTCCTGCATCCAAACTCCCTCCCGGACCCGGACCCCTTCCTGCACGCCAATGCCCTGCCCCAGGTCAGAATCCCCTCCTGCATCCAAACTCCCTCCCGGACCCGGACCCCTTCCTGCACGCCAATGCCCTGCCCCAGGTCAGAATCCCCTCCTGCATCCAAACTCCCTCCCGGACCCGTACCCCTTCCTGCACGCCAATGCCCTGCCCCAGGTCAGAATCCCCTCCTGCATCCAAACTCCCTCCCGGACCCGTACCCCTTCCTGCACGCCAATGCCCTGCCCCAGGTCAGAATCCCCTCCTGCATCCAAACTCCCTCCCGGACCCGTACCCCTTCCTGCACACCAATGCCCTGCCCCAGGTCAGAATCCCCTCCTGCATCCAAACTCCCTCCCAGACCCGTACCCCTTCCTGCACGCCAATGCCCTGCCCCAGGTCAGAATCCCCTCCTGCATCCAAACTCCCTCCCAGACCTGTACCCCTTCCTGCACGCCAATGCCCTGCCCCAGGTCAGAATCCCCTCCTGCACCCAAACTCCCTCCCAGACCCGTACCCCTTCCTGCACGCCAATGCCCTGCCCCAGGTCAGAATCCCCTCCTGCATCCAAACTCCCTCCCAGACCCGTACCCCTTCCTGCACGCCAATGCCCTGCCCCAGGTCAGAATCCCCTTCTGCATCCAAACTCCCTCCCAGACCCGTACCCCTTCCTGCACGCCAATGCCCTGCCCCAGGTCAGAATCCCCTCCTGCATCCAAACTCCCTCCCAGACCCGTACCCCTTCCTGCACGCCAATACCCTGCCCCAGGTCAGAATCCCCTCCTGCATCCAAACTCCCTCCCAGACCCGTACCCCTTCCTACACGCCAATGCCCTGCCCCAGGTCAGAATCCCCTCCTGCATCCAAACTCCCTCCCAGACCCGTACCCCTTCCTGCACGCCAATGCCCTGCCCCAGGTCAGAATCCCCTCCTGCATCCAAACTCCCTCCCAGACCCGTACCCCTTCCTGCACGCCAATGCCCTGCCCCAGGTCAGAATCCCCTCCTGCATCCAAACTCCCTCCCAGACCCGTACCCCTTCCTGCACGCCAATGCCCTGGCCCAGGTCAGAATCCCCTCCTGCATCCAAACTCCCTCCCAGACCCGTACCCCTTCCTGCACGCCAATGCCCTGCCCCAGGTCAGAATCCCCTCCTGCACCCAAACTCCCTCCCAGACCCGTACCCCTTCCTGCACGCCAATGCCCTGCCCCAGGTCAGAATCCCCTTCTGCACCCAAACTCCCTCCCAGACCCGTACCCCTTCCTGCACGCCAATGCCCTGCCCCAGGTCAGAATCCCCTTCTGCACCCAAACTCCCTCCCAGACCCGTACCCCTTCCTGCACGCCAATGCCCTGCCCCAGGTCAGAATCCCCTCCTGCATCCAAACTCCCTCCCAGACTCGTACCCCTTCCTGCACGCCAATGCCCTGGCCCAGGTCAGAATCCCCTCCTGCATCCAAACTCCCTCCCAGACCCGTACCCCTTCCTGCACGCCAATGCCCTGCCCCAGGTCAGAATCCCCTCCTGCACCCAAACTCCCTCCCAGACCCGTACCCCTTCCTGCACGCCAATGCCCTGCCCCAGGTCAGAATCCCCTTCTGCATCCAAACTCCCTCCCAGACCCGTACCCCTTCCTGCACGCCAATGCCCTGCCCCAGGTCAGAATCCCCTTCTGCACCCAAACTCCCTCCCAGACCCGTACCCCTTCCTGCACGCCAATGCCCTGCCCCAGGTCAGAATCCCCTCCTGCATCCAAACTCCCTCCCGGACCCATACCCCTTCCTGCACGCCAATGCCCTGCCCCAGGTCAGAATCCCCTCCTGCATCCAAACTCCCTCCCGGACCCATACCCCTTCCTGCACGCCAATGCCCTGCCCCAGGTCAGAATCCCCTCCTGCATCCAAACTCCCTCCCGGACCCATACCCCTTCCTGCACGCCAATGCCCTGCCCCAGGTCAGAATCCCCTCCTGCATCCAAACTCCCTCCCGGACCCGGACCCCTTCCTGCACGCCAATGCCCTGCCCCAGGTCAGAATCCCCTCCTGCATCCAAACTCCCTCCCGGACCCGTACCCCTTCCTGCACGCCAATGCCCTGCCCCAGGTCAGAATCCCCTCCTGCACCCAAACTCCCTCCCAGACCCGTACCCCTTCCTGCACGCCAATGCCCTGCCCCAGGTCAGAATCCCCTCCTGCATCCAAACTCCCTCCCAGACCCGTACCCCTTCCTGCACGCCAATGCCCTGCCCCAGGTCAGAATCCCCTTCTGCATCCAAACTCCCTCCCAGACCCGTACCCCTTCCTGCACCCCAATGCCCTGCCCCAGGTCAGAATCCCCTTCTGCATCCAAACTCCCTCCCAGACCCGTACCCCTTCCTGCACGCCAATGCCCTGCCCCAGGTCAGAATCCCCTCCTGCATCCAAACTCCCTCCCAGACCCGTACCCCTTCCTGCACGCCAATGCCCTGCCCCAGGTCAGAATCCCCTCCTGCATCCAAACTCCCTCCCAGACCTGTACCCCTTCCTGCACGCCAATGCCCTGCCCCAGGTCAGAATCCCCTCCTGCATCCAAACTCCCTCCCAGACCCGTACCCCTTCCTGCACACCAATGCCCTGCCCCAGGTCAGAATCCCCTCCTGCACCCAAACTCCCTCCCAGACCCGTACCCCTTCCTGCACGCCAATGCCCTGCCCCAGGTCAGAATCCCCTTCTGCATCCAAACTCCCTCCCAGACCCGTACCCCTTCCTGCACGCCAATGCCCTGCCCCAGGTCAGAATCCCCTCCTGCATCCAAACTCCCTCCCAGACCCGTACCCCTTCCTGCACGCCAATGCCCTGCCCCAGGTCAGAATACCCTCCTGCATCCAAACTCCCTCCCAGACCCGTACCCCTTCCTGCACGCCAATGCCCTGGCCCAGGTCAGAATCCCCTCCTGCATCCAAACTCCCTCCCAGACCCGTACCCCTTCCTGCACGCCAATGCCCTGCCCCAGGTCAGAATCCCCTCCTGCACCCAAACTCCCTCCCAGACCCGTACCCCTTCCTGCACGCCAATGCCCTGCTCCAGGTCAGAATCCCCTCCTGCACCCAAACTCCCTCCCAGACCCGTACCCCTTCCTGCACGCCAATGCCCTGCCCCAGGTCAGAATCCCCTCCTGCACCCAAACTCCCTCCCAGACCCATACCCCTTCCTGCACGCCAATGCCCTGCCCCAGGTCAGAATCCCCTCCTGCATCCAAACTCCCTCCCGGACCCGGACCCCTTCCTGCACGCCAATGCCCTGCCCCAGGTCAGAATCCCCTCCTGCATCCAAACTCCCTCCCGGACCCGGACCCCTTCCTGCACGCCAATGCCCTGCCCCAGGTCAGAATCCCCTCCTGCATCCAAACTCCCTCCCAGACCCGTACCCCTTCCTGCACGCCAATGCCCTGCCCCAGGTCAGAATCCCCTCCTGCACCCAAACTCCCTCCCAGACCCGTACCCCTTCCTGCACGCCAATGCCCTGCCCCAGGTCAGAATCCCCTCCTGCATCCAAACTCCCTCCCAGACCCGTACCCCTTCCTGCACGCCAATGCCCTGCCCCAGGTCAGAATCCCCTCCTGCATCCAAACTCCCTCCCAGACCCGTACCCCTTCCTGCACGCCAATGCCCTGGCCCAGGTCAGAATCCCCTCCTGCATCCAAACTCCCTCCCAGACCCGTACCCCTTCCTGCACGCCAATGCCCTGCCCCAGGTCAGAATTAGAAAGAAACTAATACAACAGCTGTTCTAAGGTAAGAATTAGGCTATTTTGTATTAACTATATTCTACATGTTTTAAGATTGAAACGTAACCACAGAACAGCTTTATTTTAATTAAAAGGCAAGTTTAGTACAGCGTTAATAGCCTCAGTGCCATAATTGTGATCGTTTTGTTTTAAATTAGGAAACAGACTTGTACACAATAAGCCCTGGGCCCACAAGAGAGTTAATCCGGCCCTGGTTTGTACCATACTACGGGGCCTCTCCCTCGTGGCAGGAAGTGCTGTGTCTCTGGGGTTTTACCACGCTCCCCTGTGAGTGACGTAGGCTGGCAGCTGGGGATGGGGCAAATCTCTGGCCTGGTTCTCACTATCCACGGAGACTGGATCTACTATGCCAGGTGGTGGTGATATTGGGGCTTCCAAATAAAGGGATATCCTGGGAGATCTGGCTGCTCAGCCCTTCGCAGCTCCTCTGTGCCCTGAGAGCAGGAGCGGCAGGCAGCACAGACCAGTGCCAACTCTGCCACAAACCCAGGGGCATCAGAATCCCCCTTCCTCCCATCCCAGGGCTCCTGCACACTGCGAGAAGCAAGGTGAGGCCTTGGAATCTGCATGGTGACAGCTCCCCGCTGGCCCTACCCACTCCTAATCTCTGGAGGTGGGGAAGGAGCTCATAGGTCTCCTGTCCTTCCCCCAACCATTGAGGATAGGCAGGGATCTGGGATGTGGAACCCCCCGCCCCTCCAAGCCCCACTGGCCACTGTCTCTCAAGTGGGTCCCAGCTATGACATCAGGTCCTTCAGACCCGTACGTGAGCCCCACCATGCACCAGGGTCCCAGCTGCGTCCCGCGAACGCTCCATTGCCGGAGGAGCCCTGGCGTAGAGCCCCACCCTGAGCTGGAGGAGTGCCACTCGAGCGATGCGGGAGTCTCAGTCCTGGGCCTCTCTGCTGGCATAGCTGAGAAGAGGCCACTGGTGCCACTTTAGTGCTGGCTGTGCTGTGATGCAGACATCTGTCCTCCGGAGCTGGAACCAGGGGTTGGTTTTTAATCCCAGAGTTAACAAGTACAGGGGCCCATGGCATAGCCATTAGGCAGAGTCTGCTCTGGGGAAGCCAGGCATGTATGAACTCCCAGGAGGCTGTATATTGCACAGGGCAGGTTTGAATTTGCACAGGGCCTCATTTACTCATTAGTAATGAGCTACTACTTTTCTGCTGTTATGCGGCAAGAACAAAAGACAGCCCGCAATAGGGGAACTCTACACTTGGGAAAAAGGTGTGTTTTTAAACCACAATAGCCAACATGTTTTCAAATACAGGTGTAGACAGGGCAACTGGTCAGGGTGAACCCAGGCAGGGAAATTCACATCCATTCTCTACAAATTAATTCCAGACTCAAAGAATAATAATTCTTGGGAGGATACGCTATATTCTTCCTACTGCATGCAGCAGCAGAATCCCCGTGAAACTCTGGCACTGGCCCTCCGTAATACAGAGAGCGCTATATATCTTAGACAAACCGTAGCAAAAAGCAATTTTATCCCCCATTAACTGAAGCAGCACCCTGGAGGAACCCAGCAGCTCACAAACAGCAGCTAAGTGATCCCTTTGTCTGCCCAAATTCTGATAGATCCTTGTTAGCATCTCCTTGAAATCTGATGACTCCTGTGAATGACGCAGAATTTTAAACAGGTGTTGAATGGAAGCTGCTTTAAACCCCAGAGCTCTGTGAGTTTTCTGTAGAGAGAAAAAGCCATTCATGCCCCAAAAGGGGGAGCAGTGCCCCTAAGGAGCAAAGGGGAGCATGATAATGGAGAGCAGCAAGGCAAGAAGGGTCCCACCTCTAGGCTGTTACAGAGCAGGGGGGAGCAGAGATGCTGACAGTCTGGGAATCCTGCTGCTGGTCCATGTCAGCGGTGAGACCCTCAGTGTCTTCATTCGGCTCAGGAACTGTCCTTGATGTGTTACTAAGGACAATACAGCAGGGCCAGTTGCTCAAATGGGGCCTCAGTCAGGTTCAGGGCTTGCTACAAGTCACAATTGCAGGCTGACAGCAGGTGACAGCCCTGTTACTCTGAGCAGTGCCTGAGATGAAGCAATGTTCACCAGCAATCCTGACCCCCATCGCAGGTTAGACAAACATCTGGCAGAGATGGTCTAGATAATACTTAGTCCTGCCTCAGTGCAGGGGACTGGACCAGATGACCTAGTGAGGTCCCATCCAGTCCTACATTTTTATGATTCTGTGCTGCGGCAAAAGGATATTTCTGCTGCAACAAAGAGCAGCCAGGACCTATCCAGAGTCAGAAGGTTTTCACTTAATTAAATATTCATAATAATATACTCCGCACCTTAAATCCTAAAACACCAGTCACAGGAATATTTGTGTCTTCAGAGATTCTCGGTGCAAGAGGCAGAACAATCTCAGGAATTTCTGGAGCTTCCTGTTTTTGTTTATTTACTAGCTGGGATTTGGAGAAATTCCCGACACACTATTTTATTATCCAACACAGAGACGCCATGCAACATGAACTCAGCAAATTTAAAGACCCACTTTCATTACATTTCAGTTGTGTTTTTCCACAGACCAAGATCAGCTGCAAGCTTTCAGTCCCAGTTCTTTTCTTTCAGATTAAACACAACAAAACAAGAAAGAACCAAACAGTGTTGCGAAGAGAGCACAGTGGGTGTTTCTCTGTAACATGTTGCATCAGTCTGAAAGGCAGAAGGTGGCTGAAAATTGAAAGTTGCAATACACAAGAACAAACCAAAATTGCAGGAGTTTCATCAGAGGGGTGCTGACTTTAACTCCTTCCCAGTGAAAACCTCCTCTTGTAGGAGAGGACAGAAAGAATATCTGCAGTTCATGCAGCAAGCCAGGCAGAGGATGATTAATATTAATCATTGGATATTTGCTCTCTCAGCATGGTTTGTGGTGCATCTCCATGACAGACCTGGATAAAGGCCTGCCTGACTGAAGGAAGCTGAACCATCTTTCTGCGTGAGAGGTTCCACTGTATATGTGCCCTTGCTGATTACCCCCTCCCAGAACCTGGCTGTGCTAGAAGCAGTGAGTGAGGTTTGGGTTGGGTGAAAGATGGAAGCTAGGTTGGAAAGAGAGCACGAGTGGCTAGGCATCTTCCTATCATCCTGTATCTCAGGCTATGGCTACACTAGCAAGCTTACAGTGGTGCAGCTGCATTGATACAGCTGCGCCGTTGTAAGATCTCTGGTGTAGCCGCTCTAAGCCGATGGGAGAGAGCTCTCCCGTCAACTTAATTAATCCACCCCCAGTGAGCAGCAGTAGCTCTCCCACCGACATAGCGCTGTCCACACCAGCACGTAGGTTGGTGTAACTTACGTCACTTGGGGAAGTGACTTATTCACACCCCTGAGTGACATGAGTTATACATGACATGAGTTATACAGACATAGCCTCACATTGCTCTTCTCCTCTCCATGCATGGGGGTCCTTGTTTGGTGCCACTGAATGCTAGTGAGCAGAGCTGATTAGAAACTGAATTCCCATCCCATGGACATCCCAAGATTCTGACTGCGGTTTTGTCCCAAATAGGGACAAAAATTAGAAATCTTGGATTTTTTGTGAAATTAAATATTGCAAAATATTTTGTTGTGACCCCATCGAAACATGTTGTTTGACTTTATATTATATTATATATTATATTATATTATATTATATTATATACCAACAGACAGCTATAATGAGAAAATCAAAGCTCAGTTCTACAATTGGTCACCAACCGGTCGATCACTATAGATTGCTATTCTTGACGTCTGATTTGTGTCCATTTATTCTTTTACGTCCTTACTTACAGACAGCCCCCCCAACCTGAAGCAAATACTCACCAGCAACCACACACCATGCAACAGCACCACTAACCCAGGAACCTATCCTTGCAACAAAGCCTGTTGCCAACTGTGTCCACATACTATTCAGGGGACATCATCATAGGGCCTAATCACATCAGCCACACTATCAGAGGCTCGTTCACCTGCACATCTACCAATGTGATATATGCCATCATGTGCCAGCAATGCCCCTCTGCCATGTACATCGGTCAAACTGGACAGTCTCTACGTAAAAGAATAAATGGACACAAATCAGACGTCAAGAATTATAACATTCAAAAACCAGTGGAAGAACACTTCAATCTCTCTGGTCACTCATTACAGACCTAAAAGTGGCAATTCTTCAACAAAAAAACTTCAAAAACAGACTCCAACGAGAGACTGCTGAATTGAAATTAATTTGCAAACTGGATAGAATTAACTTAGGCTTGAATAGAGACTGGGAGTGGATGGGTCATTACACAAAGTAAAACTATTTCCCCATGTTTATCCCCCACCCCCCCACCCCCCACTGTTCCTCAGACGTTCTTGTAAACTGCTGGAAATGGCCCACCTTGATTATCACTACAAAGCCCCTCCCCCCCACCACCTCCCCTCCCCGGCGCTCTCCTGCTGGTAATAGCTCACCTTAAGTGATCACTCTGGTTACAGTGTGTATGGTAACACCCATTGTTTCATGTTCTCTGTGTATATACATCTCCCCACTGTATTTTCCACTGAATGCATCCGATGAAGTGAGCTGTAGCTCACGAAAGCTCATGCTCTAATAAATTGGTTAGTCTCTAAGGTGCCACGACTCCTCCTGTTCTTTTTGCGAATACAGACTAATACGGCTGCTACTCTGAAACCTCCCAGTTGACTGCGACGTTTGGCTGAAGCGGGGCTGCCGCTAAGGCACGCTTGCTGTGTGCCCCAGCCCCCACCACTCCCGGAAGCAGCCAGCACGCCCCCATGGCCCCAGGGGAGAAAGGTGGCAGGGGGCTCCGCGCACTACCCCTCTCTGCAGGCACTGCTCCCGCAGCTCCCATTGGCTGGGAATGGGGAACTGTGGCCAATGGGAGCTGTGGAGGCAGTGCCTGAAGAGAGGGGTAGTGCGCGGAGCCACGTGCTCCCACCCAGGGGCCACCGGGGCCCGTTGGTCCCTTCCAGGAGCAGTGTAGGGCCGGGGAAGGCAGTGAGCCTCCTTAGCTGTGCTGTGCCACCGACCAGGAGCCTCCCAAGGTAAGTGCCGCCCGCCGGGAGCCTGCACCCCAACTCCCAGCCCTGAGCCCCCTCCCAGAGCCAGCACCCCGTACCCCCTCCTGCACCCCAACCCCCTGCTCCAGGGTCAGCCCGGAGCCCCCTCCCACACTCCAAACCCCTCAGCCACAGCCCAGAGCCTGCACCCCCTCCTACAGCTCAAACCCCTGCCCCAGGCGGTAAAAGTGAGTAAGGGTGGGGAAGAGCGAGCGACGGAGAGCGGGGGGGATGGAGTGAGTGGGGAGGGGCCTTGGGGAAGGGACAGGACCTCAGGGAAGGGGCAGGGTAGATCCTGGGTTGCCCTTAAATTCAAAAAGTGATCTTGCGCGTAAAAGGGTTGGAGACCCCTGCAGACTCTGACTGACAATATTTCCAAGCATGACATTTGCTTAATAGTGGGAGAGTTCAATACCAAGGTTGAGTATCACAACAACAAAGTGAAGAAAGCACTGGTCAAGCACAGCCTTCATTCCCAAAGTCAGGACCATGACAGAGTGGTAGAATTGTGTATGACAAATGCAAAGTACTCCACTTAGGAAGGAGAAATCCGTTGCACACATACACAGTGGGAAATAACTGCCTAGGAAGGAGTACTGCAGAAATGGATCTGGGGGGTCATAGTGGATCACAAGCTAAATATGAGTCAACAGTGTAACACTGCAAAAAAACCAAACATCATTCTGGGCTGCAGTAGCAACAGTGTTGTAAGCAAGACACAAGCAGTAATTCTTCTGCTCTACTCCATGCTGATTAGGCCTCAACTGGAGTATTGTGTCTAGTTTTGGCACCACATTTCAGGAAAGATGTGGACAAATTGGAAAAAGTCCAGAGAAGAGTAACAAAATTTTTTAAAAGTCTAGAAAACCTGACCTGTGAGGGAACATAGAAAAAACTGAGTTTGTTTAGTCTGGAGAAGAGAAGACTGAGAGGGGACATGATAACAGTTTTCAAATACTTAAAAGGTTGCTACAAGGAGGAGGGAGAAAAATTGTTCTCATTAACCTCTGAGGATAGGACAAGAAGCAATGGGCTTAAATTGCAGCAGGGGAGGTTTAGGTTGGACATTAGGAAAAACTTCCTAATTATTAGGATGGTCAAGCATGGTAATAAATTGTCCAGGGAGGTTGTGAAATTTCTGTCATTGGAGATATTTAAGAGCAGGTTAGACAAACACCTGTCAGGGATGGTCTAGATAATATTTAGTCCTGCCTTGACTGCAGGGGACTGGACTAGAAGACCTCTCAAGGTCCCTTCCAGTCCTATGATTCTATTATATCAAGGGCTCACACTCACTACTGCCACACAAAGATATCCATAAAGTAAACTTGGAATTCCTCAGATCGTGTTGCCAGGAATGAGATTGACCGTCTGCGTACCAGAAGGAAATTTAGATTAACTCTCAAGGACTTCGGAGCACAGAAGAACTGACACTGGAAGTTAGTATAATTTGTGTGTGGCAAGATTGAAGATCACACTTAAAGAAAACAAACCCCGAAAGCACCAAAAAAGCTGGCAGCAAAAGAAAGACATTCCAGCAGCAATTTCAAATTGAACTGAATAATGGATTTCAGGTGTTACAAGACTTAGATCCATCACAGGAAGTCAACATTGCCATGTGATGGTCCTTTCTGCGGGACAGTATCAGAGATGCTGCAATAACTGTAGTTTGTTTCCAGATAAGTGAGGATATGTGGAACAGTGTGAATTGAAAGGAAGCAAGCCAAAATAAACATCATCCCCTCAAACACATATCCAGAAAAAGAAGCAGCAAAACATCTGTATAAAACATTTTTCACAAGGAGGATGGTGAAGCACTGGAATGCGTTACCTAGGGAGGTGGTGGAATCTCCATCCTTAGAGGTTTTTTAAGGCCCAGCTTGACAAAGCCCTGGCTGGTATGATTTAGTTGGGGTTGTCCTGCATTGAGCAGGGGATTGGAATAGATGACCTCCTGAGGTCTCTTCCAACGCTAATCTTCTATGATTCTGTGATTCTATGTGGACATATCATGGATTTATATAGAGGCAATATGATATTTTCTATCTTTTATCTGTCCCTTTCTTAATGATTCCTAACATTCTGTTCACATTTTTGACTGCCGCTGCACATTTTGAGTGGATGTTTTCAAAGAACTATCCACAATGACTCCAAGATCTCTTTCTTGAGTGGTAACAGCTAATCTAGACCCCCACCATTTTATATGTATAGTTGGGATTATGTTTTCCAATGTACATTACTTTGCATTTATCAACACTGAATTTCACCTGCCATTTTGTTGCCCAGTCACCCAGTTTTGAGAGATCCTTTTGTAGCTCTTCACAGTCTGCCTGAAACTTAACTATCTTGAGTAGTTTTGTATCATCTGCAATTTTTGCCACCTCACTGTTTACCCCTTTTTCCAGATCATTTATGAATTATGAATATTTATGAATAACAGATAACGACCCTGCGTTGCATACGAGAATCTGAGGATTTTCTGGACAAAAGTCAGGGTATGCTTCTACGGGCACAAAGCTCTAAAGATTTAGAGCACGTTGCACAGTGGAGCCAAGAAGCCAGTGAAGAAGCTTGGCAACATGTGACCTCCAGAAGAAGAAGGGGGAATGTCCCGGTTCCAGCAATGCAGACACAGGTAACTAACCGCTTTCATGTTCTCTCCACAGGTACCATTGCGGAGAGTGGACCAGATGATACGTCTGGGGGGAGAAAGCAGAAGGAGACTCTGCTGATTGGAAGGCATGAGATGCACTGTCCTGAGATTGGGGGTTCCACGACCACCACTCCCAAGAGAAGGAGGCGGGCGGTGGTGGTCGGGGACTCTCTACTCTGGGGGACTGAGTCATCTATCTGCCGCCCTGACCGGGAAAACCGAGAAGTCTGCTGCTTGCCAGGGTCTAAGATTCGCGATGTGACGGAAAGACTGCCAAGACTCATCAAGCCCTCGGATCGCTACCCCTTCCTGCTTCTCCACGTGGGCACCAATGATACTGCCAAGAATGACCTTGAGCGCATCACTGCAGACTACGTGGCTCTGGGAAGAAGGATAAAGGAGTTTGAGGCGCAAGTGGTGTTCTCGTCCATCCTCCCCGTGGAAGGAAAAGGCCGGGGTAGGGACCGTCGAATCGTGGAAGTCAACGAAT
Source organism: Caretta caretta (assembly GCF_965140235.1). Classification (NCBI taxonomy): domain Eukaryota; kingdom Metazoa; phylum Chordata; order Testudines; family Cheloniidae; genus Caretta; species Caretta caretta. The sequence continues at coordinate 2,825,678 of NC_134223.1, forward strand.
GGCTACGCAGGTGGTGTCGGAAAGAAGGCTTTGGATTCTTTGACCATGGGATGGTGTTCCATGAAGGAGGAGTGCTGGGCAGAGACGGGCTCCATCTTCCGAAGAGAGGGAACAGCATCTTCACAAGCAGGCTGGCTAACCTAGTGATGAGGGCTTTAAACTAGGTTCACCAGGGGAAGGAGACCAAAGCCCTGAGGTAAGTGGGAAAGAGGGATACCGGGAGGAAGCACAGGCAGGAACGTCTGTGAGGGGAGGGCTCCTGCCTCATACTGAGAATGAGGGGCGATCAGCAGGTTATCTCAAGTGCTTGTATACGAATGCACAAAGCCTTGGAAACAAGAGGGAGAACTGGAGGTCCTGGTGATGTCAAGGAATTATGACGTGATTGGAATAACAGAGACTTGGTGGGATAACTCACATGACTGGAGTACTATCATGGATGGTTATAAACTGTTCAGGAAGGACAGGCAGGGCAGAAAAGGTGGAGGAGTTGCACTGTATGTAAGAGAGCAGTATGACTGCTCAGAGCTCCGGTACGAAACTGCAGAAAAACCTGAGTGTCTCTGGATTAAGTTTAGAAGTGTGAGCAACAAGAGTGATGTAGTGGTGGGAGTCTGCTATAGACCACCGGACCAGGGGGATGAGGTGGATGAGGCTTTCTTCCGGCAACCCGCAGAAGCTACTAGATCGCACGCCCTGGTTCTCATGGGGCACTTTAATTTTCCTGACGTCTGCTGGGAGAGCACTATGGCGGTGCATAGACAATCCAGGAAGTTTTTGGAAAGCTTAGGGGACAATTTCCTGGTGCAAGTGCTAGACGAGCCAACTAGGGGGGGAGCTTTTCTTGACCTACTGCTCACAAACCGGGAAGAATTAGTGGGGGAAGCAAAAGTGGATGGGAATCTGGGAGGCAGTGACCAGGAGTTGGTTGAGTTCAGGATCCTGACACAGGGAAGAAAGGTAAGCAGCAGGATATGGACCCTGGACTTCAGGAAAGCAGACTTTGACTCCCTCAGGGAACGGATGGGTAGGATCCCCTGGGGGACTAACATGAAGGGGAAAGGAGTCCAGGAGAGCTGTATTTCAAGGAATCCCTGTTGAGGTTACAGGGACAAACCATCCCGATGAGTCGAAAGAATAGTAAATATGGCAGGCGACCAGCTTGGCTTAACGGTGAAATCCTAGCGGATCTTAAACATAAAAAAGAAGCTTACAAGAAGTGCAAGGTTGGACATATGACCAGGGAAGAGTATAAAAATATTGCTCGGGCATGTAGGAATGTAGGAGGGCCAAATCGCACCTGGAGCTGCAGCTAGCAAGAGATGTCAAGAGTAACAGGAAGGGTTTCTTCAGGTATGTTGGCAACAAGAAGAAAGCCAAAGAAAGTGTGGGCCCCTTACTGAATGAGGGAGGCAACCTAGTGACAGAGGATGTGGAAAAAGCTAATGTACTCAATGCTTTTTTTGCCTCTGTCTTCACAAACAAGGTCTGCTCCCAGACTGCTGCGCTGGGCATCACAACATGGGGAGTAGATGGCCAGCCCTCTGTGGAGAAAGAAGTGGTTCGGGACTATTTAGAAAAGCTGGACGTGCACAAGTCCATGGGGCTGGACGAGTTGCATCCGAGAGTGCTAAAGGAATTGGCGGCTGTGATTGCAGAGCCATTCGCCATTATCTTTGAAAACTTGTGGCGAACGGGGAAAGTCCCAGATGACTGGAAAAAGTCTAATGTAGTGCCAATCTTTAAAAAAGGGAAGCAGGAGGATCCTGGGAACTACAGGCCAGTCAGCCTCACCTCAGTTCCCGGAAAAATTATGGAGCAGGTCCTCAAAGAATCAATCCTGAAGCACTTAGAGGAGAGGAAAGTGATCAGGAACAGTCAGCATGGATTCACCAAGGGAAGGTCATGCCTGACTAATCTAATCGCCTTCTATGATGAGATTACTGGTTCTGTGGATGAAGGGAAAGCAGTGGATGTATTGTTTCTTGACTTTAGCAAAGCTTTTGACATGGTCTCCCACAGTATTCTTGTCAGCAAGTTAAAGAAGTATGGGCTGGATGAATGCACTATAAGGTGGGTAGAAAGTTGGCTAGATTGTCGGGCTCAACGGGTAGTGATCAATGGCTCCATGTCTAGTTGGCAGCCAGTGTCAAGTGGAGTGCCCCAGGGGTCAGTCCTGGGGCTGGTTTTGTTCAATATCTTCATAAATGATCTGGAGGATGGTGTGGATTGCACTCTCAGCAAATTTGCGGATGATACTAAACTAGGAGGAATGGTAAATACGCTGGAGGGCAGGGATAGGATACAGAGGGACCTAGACAAATTGGAGGATTGGGCCAAAAGAAATCTGATGAGGTTCAATAAGGATAAGTGCAGGGTCCTGCACTTAGGACGGAAGAACCCAATGCACAGCTACAGACTAGGGACCGAATGGCTCGGCAGCAGTTCTGCAGAAAAGGACCTAGGGGTGACAGTGGACGTGAAGCTGGATATGAGTCAGCAGTGTGCCCTTGTTGCCAAGAAGGCCAATGGCATTTTGGGATGTATAAGTAGGGGCATAGCGAGCAGATCGAGGGACGTGATTGTTCCCCTCTATTCGACATTGGTGAGGCCTCATCTGGAGTACTGTGTCCAGTTTTGGGCCCCGCACTACAAGAAGGATGTGGATAAATTGGAGAGAGTCCAGCGAAGGGCAACAAAAATGATTAGGGGTCTGGAACACATGACTTATGAGGAGAGGCTGAGGGAACTGGGATTGTTTAGTCTGCAGAAGGAGAAAAATGAGGGGGGATTTGATAGCTGCTTTCAACTACCTGAGAGGTGGTTCCAGAGAGGATGGTTCTAGACTATTCTCAGTGGTAGAAGAGGACAGGACAAGGAGTAATGGTCTCAAGTTGCAGTGGGGGAGGTTTAGGTTGGATATTAGGAAAAAAATTTTCATGAGGAGGGTGGTGAAACACTGGAATGCGTTACCTAGGGAGGTGGTAGAATCTTCTTCCTTAAAAGTTTTTAAGGTCAGGCTTGACAAAGCCCTGGCTGGGATGATTTAATTGGGGATTGGTCCTGCTTTGAGCAGGGGGTTGGACTAGATGACCTCCTGGGGTCCCTTCCAACCCTGATATTCTATGATTCTATGATTCTATGTTAAGTAGTACTGGTCCCAGGACAGACCCCTGGGGGACGCCACTATTTACCTCTCTCTGTTCTGAAAACTGACCATTTATTCCTACCCTTTATTTTCTATCTTTTAACCAGTTTACCAACCCATGGGAGCACCTTCCCTCTTATCCCGTGGCTGCTTACTTTGCATAAGAGTCTTTGGTGAAGGACCGTGTCAAAGGCTTTCTGAAAATCCAATTACATTATATCCACTGGATCTTCCTTCTCCACATGCTTGTTGATCCCCTCAGAGAATTCTAGTAGATTGGTGAGGCATGATTTCCCTTCACAAAAACCATGTTGACTCTTCCACAACAAATTATGTTCATCTGTGTCTGACAATTTTGTTCTTTATTATAGCTTCAACCAGTTTGCCCGGAACTGAAGTCAGGCTTACTGGCCTGTAATTGCTGGGATCACCTCTGGAACCCTTTTTAAAAATTGGTGCTACATTAGCTATCCGGCAGTCATTTGGTACAGAAGCTGATTTAAATGATAGGTTACAGACTACAGTTAGTAGTTCTGCAATTTCACATCTGAGTTTCTTCTGAGTCTGGTGACTTATTATGTTTAGTTTACCAATTTGTTCCAAAACCTCTTCTAATGACACCTCAATTTGGGACAGTTCCTCAGATTTGTCACCTAAAAAGAATGGCTCAGGTATGGGAATCTCCCTCACATCCTCAGCCATGAAGACCGATGCAAAGAATTAATTTAGTTTCTCCGCAATGGCCTTATCATCCTTGAGTGCTCCTTTAGCATCTCAATTGTGTAGTGGTCCCACTGGTTGTTTAGCAGCTTCCTGCTTCTGATGTACTTTAAAAGATTTTTGCTATTACTTTTTGAGTCTTTGGCTAGCTGTTCTTCAAATTCTTTTTTGGCCTTCCTCATTATATTTTTACACTTCATTTGCCAGAGTTTATGCTCCTTTCTATTTTCCTCACTAGGATTTAACTTCCACTGTTTAAAGTAGGGGTGGCCAACCTGAGCCTGAGAAGGAGCCAGAATTTAACAGTGTACATTTGCAAAGAGCCACAGTAATACGTCAGCAGCAGACAGAATTCTAATCCCATCCTCTAAAGTGCTTGCAGCTCCTCCCAGCTTGGTGTCATCTGCAAATTTTATAAGGACAATCTCTGCTCCATTATCAATGTCATTAATGAAAATAGTGAATAGTACCAGGCCCAGGTTGCAGGACCCCACTAGATAATCCCCCTCCCACCTCCCGAATTGACCGCAAATCATTGATAACTACTCTTTCAATGACAGGTTTCAGAGTAGCAGCTGTGTTAGTCTGTATTCACAAAAAGAAAAGGAGTACTTGTGGCAGCTTAGAGACTAGCAAATTTATTTGAGCATGAGCTTTCGTGAGCTACAGCTCACTTCATCGGATGCATTCCTTCAATATGGTCTTTCAACCAATTGTGCACCCACCTTATAGTAATTTCATCTAGACCACATTCCCCTAGTTTGCTTATGAGAATATCATGTGGAGCTGTGTCGAAAGACTTACTAAAATCAAGATATATCAGATCAACTGTTTCCTCCCTATTCACCAGGCCAGTAACCCTGTCAAAGAGGGAAATTAGTTTGCTTTGGCATGATTTGTTCTTGACAAATCCTTGCTGGCTATTCCTTACAACGCTATATCCTCTAGATGATTACAAATTGATTGTTTAATAAGACACTGTTCCAGTGTCTTTCAGATATTGAAGTTAAGATGACCTGTCTATAATTCCCTGAGTCCTCTTCATTCCCCTTTTTGAAGCTAGGTGCTATGTTTGCCCTTCTCCAGTCCTCTGGGACCCCACCCATCCTCCATGAATTCTTGAAGATAATAGCTAACAGGTTCAAGATTGCTTCAGCTAGTTCCTTATGTACCCCAGGGTGCATTTCACCAGACCTTGCCAACTTGAATACATCTAATGTATCTAAATACTCTTTAACCTCTCCTTTACCTATTTTGGCTTGTGTTCCTTCCCGCTTGTTGTTAATATTAACAGTGTTGAGTCTCTGGTCATCTTTAACCTTTTTAGTGAAGACTGAAGCAAAATAGAAATTAAACATCTCAGCCTTCTTGATGTCTTCAGTTATTAGTTCTCCTTCTACACTAAATAAAGGACCTACATATTTCTTCATCTTTCTCTTACTCCTAACGTATTTAAATAATTTCTTATTGTTTTTATGTCCCTTGCTAGGTGTAACTCATTTTGTGCCTTAGCCTTTCTGATTTTGACTCTACTTGCTTATGCTGTTCTTTTGTACTCCTCCTTGGCAATTTATTCACATTTCCTCTCTTTATAGGATCCCTATATGATTTTCAGGTCATTAAAGAGCTCCATATTGGCCACATACTATTCTTCCTATCTTTCCTTCAGATCAGGATAGTTTGCAGTTGTGCCTGGAATATTGCATCCTTGAGAGACTGCCAGTGCCGCTGAACTCCTTTATCCCTTAGGTTTTCTTCTCATGGGACTGTACCTACAGTTACCTGAGTTTATTAACATCTGCTTTTTTGCAGTCCATTGTCCTTATTCTGCTGCTCTCACTCCTTCCTTTCTTTAGAATCACAGAATCTATCAATTCATGGTCACTGTCACTGCCTTCCACCTTCAGATTCGCTAACAATTCCTCCCTGTTGATCAGAATCAAGTCTAAAATGGCTGCCACCTTTGTTACTTTCTCCACTTTCTGAAACAAAATGTTGTTCCAATACATTCCACGAACTTATGGGATGTTTTGTCTTTTGCCATATTACTTGCTCTTATCTTGCCATATCTTGTGTTTTGGATACTTCTGTGGGTTCTAGAAATGCCTCATACCCCTCTGCTTCCTGCTTTGGTGTCTAGAGTAGACCGCTGTTGTGATGCCACCCCTATTTTTTCCCCCTTTTATATTTACCCAGGAACTTTCAACCAGTCTGCCTCTCACCTCTTTCTGCAAGGTAGAACAAGTGTATAGCACAATGCAGCTCCTCCTTCCTTTTTTCCCTGTCTGTCCTTCCTGAACAAGCTGCACCCCTCTATGTCAATATCCCAGTCCTGAGATTTATCCAGCCAAGACTCTGTGATGCATATTGAGTCATAATTTAGCTCACATACTAATGCTTCCAGTTCTTCCTGTTTCTTCGCCATGCTCCTTGCATTTGTGAACAGACATCTATGATGTTGAGCAGATTCCCCCACTGATTTCCCTCTTGTTGCTCATCCATAGGTCATACCTATTGTAATTTTCCAGTCCTCCAAACATCTAGCCCTCTGCTACGGTACCTTTTTGCATGTGAGCTTTTGCCACCTGCCCCCTTTGAATCTAGGTTAAAATCCTCCTCAGTACGCTGGTGAGTCAATGCACAAAGATGCTCTTCCTCTTGTTGGTCAGGTGGACCCCTTCTCTTCTCAGCAGTCCGCCCTGGAACATCTTCCAGGGTCAGGAAGCCAAAGCCCTCCTGTCAACACCATCTGTGCAGCTCTGCATTCATCTCCAGGATTCACGTGTCCCTGCTTGGGCCTTAATCCTCAGCTGGGAGGATGGACAAGAACACAACCTGCACCCCCGACGCCTTCACCCTCGCTCCCTGTAGTCGCTGCTGAGCTGCTGAGTCAGACCTGGCAGTAACATTAGTGCCCAGCAGACGAGCAGCGTGGGGTAGCGGGCAGAGGGACAGATGAGCCTCGGCAGCCTTTCCATGACCCATACAGTGGCTGTGCTGGTGCCTTTGTATCTCTAAAGTTTCTCCTGTGACTGTTCACACAGAGGGGCTTTCGGGGGAGGGTTGCTTTCCACAGAAAGTGGAGACAGGATCCTAGAAGTTAGAGGAAGGAGAGATCTACTGGATCCTCACTGCATGATACTGTACTTCAAGAGAGACACAACAGACACTTTTCAGAGTAACAGCCGTGTTAGTCTGTATTCGCAAAAAGAAAAGGAGTATTTGTGGCACCTTAGAGACTAACCAATTTATTTGAGCATAAGCTTTCGTGAGCTACAGCTCACTTCATCGAGGACTCAGCACCCAAACCCTCCCTATGATTTTAACAGGAGGAGAATGAGAGCCTGGCCCCTGGCCTGTGTTGCAGTCTAGTTGATTTTTTTTTTTCCTGGGCATGTTCATTTAGTCTGGAATGTTTAATTTCAACTGACAATGGGCTAGCCCTGAGGGAAAGCAGGAAGGAGGGAGAGGAGTGCAAAGAGGGAGAAGAAAGATGCCTTTCCATTCTTTTTCCTCTTTTCACCCTCCTTTCTTCTTGTCTTTCCCACCCCCTCCCCGCTTTCCCTGTCTCCGAGTGTGATGGAAATCACGTATTCCCTGAACCTCGACGGGGTGATCCCTCCCGCACCCAACCCAAAGGACAATACCAGGGAGCTGGCAGCTCCAATGTGCACAGCTTGAAAAGAATCCAAGGGAGGCAGCAGCCTGCGCTATCAAACCATCAAATTAGCCCCGGCCGGATGCAGGCGCATCGGGAGACGCACAGCTTTGTTAAATAAACCCAGACAGAAAGCCACAGTGAGAGATGTGCCCTGAGTCGGCAGATCACAATGGAAACAACTCGAGCATCAGCTGTCCGACCAGCAGGCCCCCGGCCTTTTCCCCCTCGAAAGGAACATTTCCCTTCTTCTGAAAACAATGCTGCTTCGTTGGAGGCGGCTGGGAATGCAGAACTGCACCGTGTTCACAGCCAGTATCTCTGCAGCCAGCAAGGCGACGGAGGCCGAAATGGTCTGTCCAGATATGGCCGCCTGTCACACCTCGGCAACAGAACTTGGCACTTTGTGGTTCTTCTGCTAGACATTCATGTGCTGTATGCGTCTCAGAAGGACTGAGCACCAGAGCAGGGCATAAGAGGTTTTCCCACCCTGTCAGGATTTTCAAGAGTTTGGATGTGTTTCTTGTTCTGCATCTGGATGAAAGTGAAACTTTTTGAAGTTTTTAACAAGAAAGACCAGACCCCAGAGTAGCCAGTTGCTGGATGGATAGTGCACTCATTGGGTACACAGGTCTTGACCCAGGCCTTGGGAACCACCCCCCCAGCACTCACTGGCAGTGCAGCTGGGGCCGGGTTGCTGCACTTCCTGCCGCAACAGAGTGCAGGCCCTGCCCTGCTGTAGTCCTCACGGGAGTGGGGGCGGGGCTGGGGCAGAGCAGGGGCGGGAAGGGGAGGGGCGGAGGCGGGGCAGGGGCTTTGGGGAAGGGGTGGGAAGAGGCAAGACTGGGGCGGAGCAGGGGCAGGGCCATGGGGAAGAGGCGGAGCAGGGGCTGGAGCAGCACACAGCTGCATAGGGCACCAGGGAATTTGGTGCCCCAAATTTCCTGGTGCCCTAAGCAGCTGCGTACTTTGCATATAGTTAGGGATGGCTCTGCCTCCAACGTCCCCGGGGAGTGTCCTAACCACAAGGCTACTGTCTAGGATGGGACATGGGCTCCTGCGTGCTCGCTCACTAGCTCTCTTGATCTCTCTCTCATTGAGTGGAAATTCCATCTTGAGAAACCTTTCCGTCAAAACTGTACGGTACTCCAAAGTTTCCATTTCAACAAATCTGTATTTTCTCATTCAAATCAGCCTTACTCAGCACGCACAAACAGGGCCAGATTTTCCAGCCTCCACTCCCAGGCAGGCACCCAAATAACAGAAGGGCAGCTTTGTACATCTGCGTTGCCCTGGTATCAACCCAAGGCGCAGAGCCATGGAGAACCGGATCCGATAGCGTTATCGGCACGGGCAGCTGGCTTTAGGTTTGAATGAGCAGTTCCAGCTGTCAATGCGATTGTCGTTGACAGTCAGTCACATAAGGAAATCTTAGCTCAGTGTTAGAGCCTCTCATCAGTACTTTTCCTCTGAAAATAGCCCCATCAGTATATGGGAACCTGGCTAGAAAGTCAAAGGAGGTTATCGTCTGTAAACACAGACCCTGGACAGGGGTCCAGGGTTTTCTTTTCCCAGCTCAGCTGACAAAGGTACCAGCCATGGCAGGACACTGGGACCAGGCAAGGGAACCACAGCTTTGCACTCCATACAAAACTAGCAGTTTTCAACCTGTGGTCCTCGGACCCCTAGCATCCACAGGCTAGGTCGAAGATTTCCAAAGGGTATTTCCCCACCTCCATTCAAAAATGTTTAGGGGTCCACAAATGAAGAATGGTTGAAAACCATTGTGTTACCCGTTAGCAGTACATAGCTGGTAGCCAGCTGGTTAACTAAAAAAACCAGCTGTTTTTTCCTTCAGCTGTAATGCTACCAGCAGTGCTGGAGATAAGCTGGGAGTACACACAGGGTAGACACTATAAGGTGGGTAGAAAGCTGGCTAGATTGTCGGGCTCAACGGGTAGTGATCAATGGCTCCATGTCTAGTTGGCAGCCGGTATCAAGTGGAGTGCCCCAAGGGTCGGTCCTGGGGCCGGTTTTGTTCAATATCTTCATAAATGATCTGGAGGATGGTGTGGATTGCACTCTCAGCAAATTTGCGGATGATACTAAACTGGGAGGAGTGGTAGATACGCTGGAGGGGAGGGATAGGATACAGAAGGACCTAGACAAATTGGAGGATTGGGCCAAAAGAAATCTGATGAGGTTCAATAAGGATAAGTGCAGGGTCCTGCACTTAGGATGGAAGAATCCAATGCACAGCTACAGACTAGGGACCGAATGGCTAGGCAGCAGTTCTGCGGAAAAGGACCTAGGGGTTACAATGGATCCAACTTCTGGATATGAGTCAACAGTGTGCCATTGTTGCCAAGAAGGCCAATGGCATTTTGGGATGTATAAGTAGGGGCATAGCGAGCAGATCGAGGGACGTGATCGTTCCCCTCTATTCGACATTGGTGAGGCCTCATCTGGAGTACTGTGTCCAGTTTTGGGCCCCACACTACAAGAAGGATGTGGATAAATTGGAGAGAGTCCAGCGAAGGGCAACAAAAATGATTAGGGGTCTAGAACACATGACTTATGAGGAGAGGCTGAGGGAGCTGGGATTGTTTAGCCTGCAGAAGAGAAGAATGAGGGGGGATTTGATAGCTGCTTTCAACTACCTGAAAGGGGGTTCCAAAGAGGATGGCTCTAGACTGTTCTCAATGGTAGCAGATGACAGAACAAGGAGTAATGGTCACAAGTTGCAGTGGGGGAGGTTTAGATTGGATATTAGGAAAAACTTTTTCACTAAGAGGGTGGTGAAACACTGGAATGCGTTACCTAGGGAGGTGGTAGAATCTCCTTCCTTAGAGGTTTTTAAGGTCAGGCTTGACAAAGCCCCGGCTGGGATGATTTAACTGGGAATTGGTCCTGCTTCGAGCAGGGGGTTGGACTAGATGACCTTCAGGGGTCCCTTCCAACCCTGATATTCTATGATTCTATGATTCTATGACAAACCAGGTAGGTAAGAGAAGTATTTGTTCCAGTTCATCCCAGCTAACTTCTCAGATCTTAGTTGTGTCTTTGCTGCTTTTAGGGTTTAGGTAAGCCCCTTCATTTTCAGTTTAAACCGATTTTTACTGGGGAAGAAAGGTCCCTGTGCACTGCTGTGGTGGGGTGGACTGGGGGCACTGCAGAATGGGCCAGGCAGGGACAGAGCCAATGGATCCATAGCTGCATAAAGGGATCCGCCCAAGCGACAAGTGCAGCTCAGATGCTTGGGAGAGAGCAGCCTGGGACCCCTGCTGGTGGGGGCGGAGAGTTGGCGGGGCTGGCAGGCTCCCTACCCGGCTCCTTGCAGCTCCCCAGAAGCAGTGACATGTCCCTCCCTCAGCTCCTAGCTCCACGCACTGCTCCCGCCCCAAACTCCGGCTCCACAGCTCCCATTGGCCAGGAACCACGGCCAGTAGGAGCAGTGGAAGTGGTGCCTGTGGTCAGAGGCAGCGCACAGAGCTAGGAGCTGGGGGAGGGACGTGTCGCCGCTTCCGGGGAGTCCCCCAAGGTAAGTGCCGCCCAAAGCCCTCACCTCCCATGCCCCACCCCCAGGCCTGAGCCCCTTCCCACACCCAAACTCCTGCAGCTGCTGGGGGGGGGGGGGCAGTGGCCCAAGACTGCCCCATCAGTGCCCGGTGCAGCTGGCCCAGGGACTGCCTGAGCTGCTCAGGCATCCCCAGGCCAGCCGCACCAGCTGCTGTAGAAGCCATGGAGGTCCTGGAAAGTCACAGAATCCGTGACTTTGGTGACCTCTGTGACAGACTAGCCCGATTTTGAATGTCTGCAGGCTGACAGTATCAAACATTCCTCATGTTATTTGCCAAGGTGAACCAAAATAATATAGGCTTCTCCTCTTCCTGTCCCTAAAGCACAAACCCCCTGCAGTCTCAACGAGAAAGTGTGGCTGTTACCTGTGAAGGGAAATCAGTGTGCTGTGAGCTACATTTCCTAATAGTGGATCCATGTATGGGATGTAAACGTTTCTACTTTCCGCTCTGTGTTTGTTGTGTGCATGTTTCTGAGTGTTGCTGTGTCACACCGTCAGATAGAGTCAATACAGAGATCAGAAGAAGCCCGACACATGAGGGAGTCTTCAGCAATTGTGTTGTCCAGTGTTGCATTCAGTGGGGTTAAAAGTTCCAGTGAAATAGTGAGTAAAATTTTCAGCTTCCATGTGGTCCCCATAAAAATAAAACTAAGGAAATTCCCAGGCGAAAACCTTCATTAAAGCACAAGGACTGCCACTGAAGTACAGCTGCAAATCACCAGGCATCAATTCAAGACATTATTGGAACACCATAGTTTTAAAATACATGTGTTTTAAGGAGAAGAAATGTATAGTTACGCTTCTATAAACAACCTTAACTCTGCCCTCTTGCCCCCATCCACCATCCATCTAATGGGATATTATACTGTTATAGAGCATGAAAAGAAAGAAGAGTCAGCAGCACCATGGAGTGTCCTAAGGACATCGCTATTGCCAGCTTAATTAAGGTGGAAGGTGCTCAGAAATCATGGTGATAGGCAGCAGCACAATACCCCAAAGCAGAGAGATTATTATTGCAATGTCAGGAAAGTCTGAGATGCCTGATTGCACCTGAACATGTCAAAGGTCTATGGATGTATCAGTTCCCTTCTCTCCTCCTTGGGAAATAGGTAGCATGCCAGCTTTGGTTGGTGAGCTGAGCTCTGTGGCATGGGGCTGGGTGGGTAATGGAGATTGTCTGCTCTGGGTCTGGAGGGCAGGGGCGTCAAGTGAACGTGGCAGGAATAATGGAGTATCCAGTCCATGGAGACAGGATGGATGGGGCGAGTTGGGCCTATTCTTGGACTGTATGTGGAGTGTAACAGCACTGTAACCACTGCACTGGGGTATGAGGGCCAGAAGGAAGGGCCAGCTGATCACACGTGCAGATATCCATCTATAAAGCACCATGTAGGACAGGAGCATGTCACTCCCATTCTCCCTACATGACATTGCCCCATCTGACTCCACTCGGACAGGCCTCTCCCTGCTCCTGCGGGTCCCCATACTCCAGGGGAAATCTAAGCTGCCCCCTTAGCAGAGCTTTCCAGCTGCTTTGACCTGCCTATACTACACAAACTGGGGCCTGGGATCCATCCCACTGTGCACAGGGCCCTTTCTGCAACGTGGCTGTTTGGGTCTTGATGGCAGGTTCTGGCGCAGCAAGACCATTCTCCCAAACTCGGGTTGACAGGTGTCCAGTTTTTGCCAGAACACTCAGTCTAAAAGGGACTTTGGTGGCTCCAGTCAGTGCTGCTGACTGGCCATTAAAAGTCCAGTTGGTGCAGGGCTCTGCATGGCTCCTGGGAAGCGGCTGGCATGTCCCTCCAGCTCCAAGGCGTAAGGGCAGCCAAGGGGGCTCCATGCGCTGCCCTCACCCCGAACACCAGATCCACAGCTCCCATTGGCCAGGAACTGCAGCCAATAGGAGCTGCGGGGGCAGGCCTGCGGGCAGGGGCACTGCATGCTGTTCAGAGCCCCCTGGCCATGCCTGCACCTAGCAGCTGGAGGGACATGCCAGCCGCTTCCAGGAGCCGCCTGAGGTAAGCACCTCCTGGAGCCTGCACCCTGAACTCCCTCCTGCACCCCATCCCTCTGCTCCAGCCCTGAGCACCCTCCCACACTCTGAACCCTTTGGCCCCAGCCTGGAGTCCCCTACTGCACCCCAAACCCCTCATCCCCAGCCCCACCCCAGAGCCTGCACCCCCAACCGGAGCCCTCACCCACTCCCATGCCCCAACTCCCTGTCTCAGCCCGGAGACCCCTCTTGCATCCTGATTGTCTCATTTCTGGCCCCACCCCAGAGCCCTCACCCCTCCTACACCCCAACCCCCTGCCCCAGCCCAGTGAAAACGAGCAAGTGAGCAAGGGGGGGACAGCGAGCAACAGAGGAAAAGGGGATGGAGCCTCAGAGAAGGGGTGGGGCCTCAGGGAAGAGGTGGGCTAGGGGAAGGGGCAAGGCCTCAGGGGAAGGGATGGGGCAAGGGTGTTTGGTTTTCTGCAATTAGGAATTTGGCAACCCTATCCCAAACCCTAACGTCAATCTGGCATGCTCAGAAATGCAACCACCCTTCTGTGTGGGATGAAGTGTCTCAGTCTGAGGGAGAACAATGTAAAGCCCCTTAGTTCACCTCTGCATGGAAGAGGAGCCACAGTTCATTACTGCAGGTGAGTCAATGTCTATTTCTGGGGTTCCCAAACTTTTGCCTCCACAATCCCATTTTAATGAATTATTTCCTCCTAGGACCCCAAACGACACCACTTGGAAGAGCAAAATGGCATTCTCTGCACACCATTGTGTGGGGTCACGCCCCATGGAGGACACCATTTGGCTCTAAAAAGTGGCGTCTTCTGCATAGAGTGATGTATGGTGCATGCAAGGTCATGCTGTGTGGAGAATGCCATTTCTAGAGCCAAATGATGTCCTCCTTGCATCGTGACCTCACAAACACTGTACAGGTGAGGTCATGCTGTGTGGTGCAAAATGGCATCCATCTGCTGACAGCACGACCCCATTTGGAGATTACAACCCACAGTTTGGGAACTGCTGATCTATTTGCCCGGGTGCTGTCTATGAGGATGTATGTGTATTCTGTCTTTAAATCTGTAACAAGAAACCAGGCAGGAAAGGAGCAGTTAAAGAGATAGGGCACGGATAATAATTCTGTCCTTATTCTAAGAAAGTTCCTTGTTCAGTGTAAGAAGAAAGTGACTCTTCCTGTGACCATTACCATTGTCACATAAATTGGTGTATCCAAAACTCTATCTGCCCACTCTCCTCCTCTCTTCCCGGATAAGAAGGGCTCAGCTTTGGTTATATGGGTGACCAGATAGCAACTGTGAAAAAATGGGACAGGGGGTGTGGGGTGGGTAATAAGCACCTATATAAGAAAAAGTCCCCCAAAACGGGACTGTCCCTTTAAAAATGGGACATCTGGTCACCCTAGTTATATGAGAATAACTAGCTGCAGATGCTGCAAATTGCCAGGAAGCTCCGTCCATAGCTCAGAATGTTTTAGACAAAGTGCTGCTTGAGGTCTCCAAAAAGTGATTGCGAAGTCACCTCTGCTATAATTAGTACCTGCCAGATTTCCCTTCAAGGCCGCCTTTCCCAAGGGACCAGCCCTTCACATGGGATGGTCAGTGCACGAGCTCGTGGTTCAGTTGTATGGGTCCTAAAACTGATGCCCTCATAGTCAGTGCCCAGGTTACCGACCGCCGGGTGCTGTGAGGTATCAGCCCGTAGGTCAGTGCTGTGAGCTCAGGGACGGGTGCTACCGCTGTGGGCTGTAGGGAGCAGGGACACTGGTCGACGGAGAAGTTCTGCCACAGGCTTTGCTTGGAATGAGGAAAGAAAGTGCTTGACAATACAGTACAAAATTAGGCCTTTTGAAACCAGACTAACTGCGTGGCCAGTCTAAATGGTCAAACGGAAAGGACGTGACATGTCACAGCCTCGGAGCCATCTACACCTGTGCACGTCAAGTGTAAAACACCTCACCTGGGTGAGTGAGTGGAGAATTCAGGTGTGAGAACTACTGTTTATCTAAGGTCTTATCTTCACTGTAGGGCTATCAAGTGATTAAAAAAATTAATCTCGATTAATCGCACTGTTAAACAATATTAGAATACCATTTATTTAAATATTTTTGGATGTTTTCTACATTTTCAAATATGTTGATTTCTATTACAACACAGATTACAAAGTGTACAGTGCTCACTTTACATTTATGTTTTATTACAAATATTTGCACTGAAACAACAAAAGAAATACTATTTTTCAATTCACCTAATACAAGTCCTGTAGTGCACTCTCTTTATCATGGAAGTTGAACTTACAAATGTAGACTTATGTACAAAAAATAACTGCATTCAAAAATAAAACAAATGTAAAACTTTATTGCCTACAAGTCCACTCAGTCCTACTTCAGCCAATCACTCAGAAAAAATAAGTTTGGTTACAATTTTCAGAAGATAATGCTGCCTGCTTCTTGTTTACAATGTCACCTGAAAGTCAGAACAGGCGTTTGCATGGCTCTGTTATAGCTGGTGTTGCAAGATATTTAAGTACCAGATTCGCTAAAGATTCATATGCCCCTTCATGCTTCAACCACCATTCCAGAGAACATGTGTCCATGCTGATGACGGGTTTCGCTCAATAATGACCCAAAGCAGAGCAGACCGACACATGTTCATTTTCATCATCTGAGTCAGATGCCACCAGCAGAAGGTTGATTTTCTTTTTTGATGGTTTGGGTTCTATAGTTTCCACATCTGAGTGTTGTTCCTTTAAGATTTCTGAAAGAATGCTCCACACCTCATCCCTCTCAGATTTTGGACTGCACTTCAGATTCTTAAACTTTGGGATGAGTTCTGTAGCTATTTTTAGAAATCTCACATTGGTACTGTGACATTCTGTACCTTGGAGGAATACCCTGCACCCCCATGTTCATCCTAATAATATGATTGTGTGGTATCCAATGCAAAGTTTGTCATGTCAGGTGTCTTTGGAATGCTCATGATGCACTGAGCATGGTTGTTTTAGTAATGTTATAGTAATTGTTGTTACAGTAATATTAAAGTAATGTCATAGGTTGTAAATTCATGTGTATAGTTATGAGGCTGAAAATGTGTCCTCATGGCTTAAAACAGACCCAGGCAAAACTCTCCAAGAGCAGACGGGGAGTTCACACCTCATCAGGGCATGTATGGGACAAACCCAGCCCAACCTCACAGGAACAAAGGACACTGGCCAAGGCAGCAACAAAGGATCTGTTGGACTCTCGAGTGAGTCACCCCCCTTCCTTTGGTCAGTTTGGGACTGTGATGAGGTAATACTCACCTGACTCTTAAGGAGGGTGGGGGGCAAAGCCAAGAGGGAAGAAAGAACCTGATAAAAGGGAGAGACGTTTGCCATGCTCTTCCTCTCTCTTCCACCTCCATTTACAGACATCACCACCACCAAGAGACTGAAGCGCTAATCAAAGGGGAGAGCCTGGCTGAAGGGCAACCAGCCAGTCTGTGGTGAGAAGCATCTAAGTTTGTAAGGGCACTGCAAGTGTTGAGATCAGCTTAGAATGCATTTTGCTTTTATTTCATCTGACCAAATCTGACTTGTTGTGATTCAATTTATAATCACTTAAAATTTATCTTTGTAGTTAATAAATTTGTTTGTTTATTCTACCTGAAGCAGTGCATTTGGTTTGAAGCATGTCAGAGACTCCCCTTGGGATAACAAGCTTGGGGCATATCAATTTCTCTGTTAAACTGATGAACTCATATAAGCTTGCAGTGTCCAGTGGGCATGCCTGGACACTGCAAGATGGAGATTCCTAGGGTTGTGTCTGGGACCGGAGATATTGGCTAGTGTCATTCGGTTGCACAATCCAAGGAGCAGCTTACGTGCCAGAGGCCATGAACAGCCCAGGAGTGGGGGTTCTCACAGCAGAGCAGGGTAAGGCTGGCTCCCAGAGTCAAGGATTGGAGTGATCTAGCAGATCACCAGTCCAGATAACACCATAGGGGAACGTCACAGGTACCCTTCTTTGCATTTTGTCAAATCTGCTATGAAAATGCTCTTAAAACGAACAGGTGCTGGGTCATCATCCAAGACTGCTATAACATGAAATATATGGCAGAATTCAGGTAAAACAGAACAGGAGACATACAATTCTCTCCCAAGGAGTTCAGTCACAAATTTAATTAATGCATTATTTTTTTAATGAGAATCATCAGCCTGGAAGCATGTCCTCTGGAATGGTGGCAGAAGCATGAAGGGGCATATGAATGTTTAGCATATCTGGCATGTAAATATCTTGCAACGCTGGCTACAAAAGTGCCACGTGAACACCTGTTTTCACTTTCAGGTGACATTGTAAATAAGAAGCAGGTAGCAGTATCTCCCGTAAATGTAAACAAATGTGTTTGTCTTAGTGATTGGCTGAACAAAAAGTAGGACTGAGTGGACTTGAAGACTCTAAAGTTTTACACAGTTCTGTTTTTGAGTGCAGTTATGTAATAAAAAAAATCTACATTTGTAAGTTGTTCTTTCACGATAAAGAGAGTGCACTACAATACTTGTATGAGGTGAATTGAAAAATACTATTTCTTTTGTTTATCATTTTTACAGTGCAAATATTTGTAATAAAAATTATAATATAATGTGAGCACTGTACACTTTGTATTCTGTGTTGTAATAGAAATCAATATATTTGAAAATGTAGAAAAACATCCAAAATATTTAATACATTTCAATTGGTTTTCTATTGTTTAACAGTGCGATTAATCATGCTTAATTTTTTTTATCACAATTTATTTTTTTGAGTTAAGTGCATGAGTTAACTATGATTAATCGACAGCCCAACTTCAGTGTAAAGTTAACCTGAGTTATAACTGGGGTTAACTTTACATTAAAGTTTTTATAGGGACAGTCCTGTTTTTTGGGACTTTTTCTTATATAGGTACCTATTACCCCCCACCTCCTGTCCCATTTTTTCACAGTTGCTATCTGGTCACCCTAGCTCTAATGCAAATGTTTCCCCTAACTTGAGTCCTGTCCACCCACAGAACCTTTTCATTCAAGTGCAATTGTGCTTTTAACTCAAGTTGGCCGGCCCAGATTTCTTCAGAGCTCTGCTCAGCTGTCAGGGAGGGAAGAGGCTCACTCTGTCCCTCTCCTCTGTGGGAAGGAGAACACAGGTCAAGTCCTGCTAAGTTATAACTAGGGATAACTTTACATTAAAGACAGGTTTCAGAGTAACAGCCGTGTTAGTCTGTATTCGCAAAGAGAAAAGAAGTACTTGTGGCACCTTAGAGACTAACCAATTTATGCATCCGATGCATCCGATGAAGTGAGCTGTAGCTCACGAAAGCTTATGCTCAAATAAATGGGTTAGTCTCTAAGGTGCCACAAGTACTCCTTTTCTCTTTACATTAACGTTTTTATAGGGACAGTCCTGTTTTTTGGGACTTTTTCTTATATAGGTGACTTACTGACTTCACGGAGAACAGATTTTTGCACAAGAATAGATTTTGGTCCCTTCTGCTTTTTCACACCTGGTATAAGCAGAATCTCATTCACTTTCCTCCCCTAACTCTGAGCACTTTAAGGAAAAAAAATAAGCAAGGTCTGCTTGAATTACACATGCAAACGAAACAGGAAGCTCTCCCTATATTCTACACCAGCCTTAAGCAAACACCAGACCTAATGTAACCAGGGTGTCATGACACCAGCCTTGGTTAGACTGTTCTTTTGAAGGATCCATAATGGTTCTTTTAAGCTGCTGATTTTCAGTGAAGTCTTTTTGTTCAGGGGGACAGAGAACACTACAGGGAATAGCTCTGTTTTGTCAACTCCTAGTCGTTCAAAAGCTGAAAGGCTTTAGATTAAGTTTGTTTAATGTTTGTACAGTGATTTTGAAGAACTAACATAGTACAGAAGTGCTAAATATTATGACTGGGCGAACATCTAAAGATCTGTGTCCCTTCTAGCTTTTACCTTTTTCTTACAGAAAGCTTAGAATAAATAAATGCAAACTGTAGGGAGCTGATGCACGCAGAACTCATGCTTAAAAGACCTCATGTCAGAGCTGCTGATCACATATTCTAGAATAGATACTATTAGTCTTACCACGAGTGCAGGGGACCGGACCAGATGACCTCTCGAGGTCCCTTCCAGTCCTGTGATTCTATTCTATGATTCTAATTGTGGCAGATCTTGGTAACAGAATGGCCTGATGCGGTGAATCACTGGAGATTAACTACACAAACTGGGTGTCATCCCACAAATACTATTTGGGTTCAATGTGAAACCAGTAATTCATTGTCCTCACCCACTGCAACACTGGGAGGCAGCTTTCAGAGCAAGACAGCCTAGAATACACCACCCAGTGTTAGGCCTTGTCTACACGGGCACTTTACAGCACTGCAACTTTCTTGCTCAGGGGTGTGAGAAAACACCCCCGTGCGCGCGGCAAGTGCCAGCACGTAACGGGGCAGTGTAGACAGTGCCCCAGCGCTGGTTGCTGCCCCCCCGGGGGGGTATTTTTACAGTTCGCTGCTAGTGAAGACGTACCCTCAGGCTCACGATACAGCACGAGCAACAAGCGAGTGGAAGAGGCAGCAGGGAGCTGTTGAGCTGCCAGGGGCCTGTAGTGAGCAGCTCTGTTGTCACTCTAATTACAGAGCTGCTGGTGCTACAGCATGACCATTGAGAAATGCGCTGTGTGAACAGGACCAGATTAAGGTTATGAGGGGCCTAAGGCGAATGGGAGGGAAGGGCCTAAGTATGAGTTATATATTGCAAAAAAAATAATGAAGTCATCAAACATTTCTCTACACATGTATTTACATATTATTTATTTATGTCAAATAAACAAGTTTATTCTACTCTCACGACACTCAATTCTCTAAACAGATACTACTGAGTGAGAGGTAGCAGGAGGGATGCTATGCTGTACTTCTCCTGGGCCATCTTCCTCCTAGATAGTGGGGTGCTCCTCTGTCTGAGGACTGCAACGTTCCCCATCCTGCTTGCCTCTCTCCACCTTGTGCTTTTACCCTCAGCTCTCCCCTGGCACAGTGCAAAGCCAAGCCCTGCAGGTGTTTCCCCCAAGCTACGGACTCTATACGTAGGGTGACCAGATTGCAAGAGTGAAATATCAGGACACATTGGGGGGGCAGGGGTGGGGAAAGAGCCACAGATGCACAGCCCCGACCGGAGCCATGAGAGGGGGCTCACAGCCCTAGGAAGCTGCAAGAGGGGTGTACGGCCCCTGCTGCAGCCCGCACCACAAGCCACGGGGCAAGGACTCAAGGACTCATGGCCCCAGCTCCAGCCCCCAGCAGAAGCCACAGGGCCAGGGGCACAGGTTTCTCCTCCCTCCCTCCCTCCCAGTGCCCTTCCTCACAGCCCCACCACCACAAATAAACAATGCCCCACACAGAACCAACCTGCCCAGTGCCCTGACACATAAAGATCTCCCCCACGGCCCAGCACCCCCCAACAGGCCCCCACTGCCTAGCACCCCAAAACACACAAACCTCCCCCACTGCCCAGCGCCCTCCACACCCTCACAGCCCAGCACCCCACACAAACCTCCAAGACACTCACTCCATCACACCCTGTCCCCTTCCCTGGCCGCACTCACCAGCCGTGCTGGGAAGTCTCTGACTCCTAGGGTCAGAGCGGCAAGGAGGGTCTCCAGACTCTCCACGTGCTGCGCCCACCACAAGTGCGAGCTCCGTGGCTCCCACTGGCAGGGAAAAGCGTCAATGGGAGCTGCTGGAGCCGCAGAGCAGGGCTTGCAGGCGAGAGCAGCCCTCAGAGCCTCCTACCCGCCCCCAACTCTAAGAGCCAGAGGAACCTGCTGGGAGTGGGGGGTCCCAGCAGTGCCTACCTGGGGCAGCTCCCTGGAAGCATCTGGCAAGTCCCTCTGACTCCTAGGGTCAGGTGGGTGGGGTGGGAGGGTGGAGGGCTCTCTGCCCGCTGCCAGCGCCTGCAAGCCCCACCCCCACAGCTCTGATTGGGCAGGAGGGAGCTGTGCAGCATGCGGAGACCCCCTCCACCTCTGTGCCTGGGGCCACCCGCACTGCTGGCTCCTGCTGGCGGGCGGGCGCGCTCGCCGCCACGGGCTGCCCCAGGACTTTGGCGGTGATGGTGAGAGGTCCATCCCCGAAACTGGGACAAAGGGCGTCCCGACTGATGTGCAGTCAGGACGTGGGACAAATGGGTTAAAATCGGGACTGTCCCGACATCTGGTCACCCTATCTAAACGACACAGCCTAGCTGCACTCTGGGAGGCAGCCAGCTTTTATTATGTAAAAGAAAACCACTCAGGTGTAAAATCCACTGAAGTAGAGGAAGTAGAAGTGGAAAAATTAAGGCATGTCTTCACTAGCAACATCAAAGTGCTGCCACAGCAACACTTTACCATGGCTGTGTAGTCGCAGCAGAGAGCAGGGAGAGAGAGAGCTGGGAGAGAGCTCTCCCAGCGCTGTAAAAAAATCACCCCCATGCGGGGAGTAGCTCCCAGCACTGCGAGCGCGGTTCCCAGTGCTGGAGCACTGTCTACACTGCCACTTTACAGCACTGAAACTTGCAGCGCTCAGGGGGGTGTTTTTTCGCCAAAGGAACGTCGCCCATTAGGGTAGAGAGCTGCTGGTTCTGAGTGTGGGAGCTGCCGCGGCCAAAGGAAACACGCAGATAAGATCATTAACATGATGGTGAGTGTGTGACAAGCCCTAGCCTCAAGCCTCTGCAGGAGAGACTGTCAGGACTATTCCACACCCAGCATAGATACATGACTCCTTGGGAGCTATAATGGACTAAATCCTCCAGTGCCGTAGGGCAGCTCTGTGCTGCTCCCCCAGCGTGAAGCTCTCCTAAAGCTAACTCAACAGGCTCCTGTAAGATCCATGCTGCACAGGTGCCATGGGAATCCCCACACTGAGTCCCCAAGAATCCCCACACTCAGTCCCCAAGAAGGACCTGCACAGAGAGACCAAGAATCGCCCAACCAAGCCATCCCTCAGTAACAGAGATGTGTTACTGTTTTCCATGGGCTGTTTGATTCATGTGTTTCATTCTCCACAGTTGAATATCACCAGGTTCCCTTTTGTGAGAACATAAGAACGGCCATACTGGGTCACACCAAAGGTCCATCTAGCCCAGTATCCTGCCTTACAACAGTGGCCAGTGCCAGGTGCCCCAGAGGGAATGGACAGAACAGATAATCATCAAGTGATCCATCCCCTGTCGCCCATTCCCAGCTTCTGGCTAACAGAGGCTAGGGACACCATCCCTGCCCATCCTGGCTAATCGCCATTGATGGACCTATCCTCCATGAAATAATCTAGTTCTTTACTTAACCCTATTATATGGCAAGGAGTTCCATAGGTTAACTGCACTGTGTGAAGAAATACTTCCTTTTGTTTGTTTTCAACCTGCTGCCGATTAATTTCATTGGGTGAAATACAATATACCTATTCTATTCTATCTAGTTCTTTTTTTAACCCTATTATATGGCAAGGAATTCCACAGGGTGATTGTGTGTTGTGTGAAGAAATACTTCCTTTTGTTTGTTTTAAACCTGCTGCCTATAAATTTAATTGGGTGACCCCTAGTTCTTGTGTTAGAAGAAGGAGTAAATAACACGTCCTCATTCACTTTCTCCACACCAGTCATGATTTTATAGACCTCTATTATATCCCCCCTTAGTTGTCTCTTTTCCAAGCTGAAAAGTCCCAGTCTTATTAATCTCTCCTCATATAGAAGCTGTTCCATACCCCTGGTCATTTTTGTTGTCCTTTTCTGAATCTTTTCCAATTCCAATATATCTTTTTCGAGATAGGGTGACCACATCTGCACACAGTATTCAAGATGTGGACATACCATGGATTTATATAGAGGCAATATGATATTTTCTGTCTTTTATCTCTCCCTTTCTTAATGATTCCCAACATTCTGTTCACTTTTTTGACTGCTGCTGCACATTGAGTGGATGTTTTCAGAGAACTATCGACAATGACTCCAAGATCTCTTTCTTGAGTGGTAAAAGCTCATTTAGACCCCATAATTTTATATGTATAGCTGGGATTATGTTTTCCAATGTGCATTACTTTGCATTTATCAACGTTGAATTTCATCTGCCATTTTGTTGCCCAGTCACCCAGTTTTGAGGGATCCTTTTGTAGCTCTTCGCAATCTGCCTGGGACTTAATTATCTTGAGTAGTTTTGTATCATCTGAAAATTTTGCCACCTCACTTTTTACCAGATCATTTATGAATATGTTAAAATATTACTGGTCCCAGCACAGACCCCTGGGGGAAACAACTATTTACCTCTCTACATTCTGAAAACTGACCATTTATTCCTACCCTTTGTTTTCTATCTTTTAACCAGTTACCAATCCATGAGAGCACCTTCTTTCTTATCCCATGACAGCTTACTTTTCTTAAGAGCCTTTGGTGAGGGACCTTGTCAAAGGTTTTCTGAAAATCTAAGTATACTATATCCACTGGATCCCCCTTGTCAACATGCTTGTTGACCTCCTCAAAGAATTCTAGTAGATTGGTGAGGCATGATTTCCCGTCACAAAAACCATGTTGACTCTTCCCCAACAAATTATGTTCATCAATGCCTGCCAATTTTGTTCTTTAGTATAGTTTCAACCAATTTGTCCGGACCTGAAGTCAGGCTTCCTGTGCCAGGATCACTTCTGGAGCCCTTTTTAAAAATTGGAGTCACATTAGCTATCCTCCAGTCATTTGGTACAAGAGCTGATTTAAATGATAAGTTACAAACTACAATTACTAGTTCTGCAATTTCACATTTGAATTCCTTCCGAACTCTTGGGTGAATACCATCTGGTCCTGGTGACTTATTACTGTTTAATTTATCAATTTGTTCCAAAACCTCCTCTAATGACACCTCAATCTGCGACAGTTCCTCAGATTTGTCACCTAAAAAGAATGTTTTAGGTTTGGGAATTTCCCTCACATCCTCAGCCGTGAAGACCGATGCAAAGAATTCATTTAGTTTCTCTGCAATGGCTTTATCGTCCTTAAGCGCTCCTTTAGCATTTTGATTGTCCACTGGCCCCACTGGTTGTTTAGCAGGCTTCCTGCTTCTGAAGTACTTAAAAAAAAATTGCTATTACTTTTTGAGTCTTTGGCTAACTGTTCTTCAAATTCTTTTTTGGCTTTCCTCATTATATTTTTATACTTCATTTGCCAGAGTCTATGCTCCTTTCTATTTTCCTCACTAGAATTTAACTTCCACTGTTTAAAGGATGCCTTTTTGTCTCTCTCTGCTTCTTTTACTTTGTTGTTTAGCCACGGTGGCACTTTTTTTGGTTCTCTTACTATGTTTTTTAATTTGGGGTATACATTTAAGTTGAGCCTCTATTATGGTGTCTTTAAAAAGTTTCCATGCAGCTTGCAGGGATTTCATTCTAGTCACTGTACTTTTAATTTCTGTTTAAATACCTTCCTACATTTTTGTGTAGTCCCCCTTTCTGAAATTAAATGCCACACTGTTGGGCTGCTGTGGTGTTTTCCCCGCCACAGAGATGTTAAATTTGATAACATTATAGTCACTATTACCAAGCAGTCCACCTATATTCACCACTTGGACCAGATCCTGTCCTCCACTTAGGACTAAATCAAGAATTGCCTCTCCTCTGGTGGGTTCCAGGACTAGCTCCTCCAACAAGCAGTTATTTAAGGTGCCAAGAATTTTTATTTCTGAATCCCGTCCTGAGGTGACATGTGATAAGCTTTCACCACTAACTCAGGGAGCTAATGAGCTTCAGAACATTGCACTAAGAGGCATAGAATTACTGAATTGGAGGCGGAAGCCAAGAGAGTGGATGATCGAACACAGCCCAATGTTTGATACAGGGTCTCTTGAAATCTCACTCTCCAAAATTAATTCCAAGAAGGTTGGCACTGTCAAAAAAGCCTAAAAGAAACAATTCAAAGAGCTGGGGAATTTGGAGTTCAGATCACAAGATGTTTACAAGAGCAATTTAAAAGAGAGAGAGAGAGAGAGAGGGGGATTTCTAATATAAGGGTATAGTCCCGCAAACATCTGAGAGTCTAGAAATTCAGTGAGATCAAAACTCTAATGTGCACCAGGCCCAGCAGAAAATCCTGCCCATCTCCTGGAACTCTCGCTTGGGCTGAGCTCTGAATGTGACCTCCTTGTGGCTCCCATGGACCTGTGTCCCACCCACCCACCTTCTCCCTGCAGTTCTGTCCCCTCACTGGGGTGAGCCGCAGCAGGACACCAGCTGAGCTGAAGTCCAAGGGTGAGTGCTGCATGGGATCCTTGCACCCTTCACCACACAATCTCTCAGTCACCGGACCTGGCCAGCACACAAGAGATCACTTCCTAACACACTCACACGGCACAATGAGTTCTGCGAACACCAGGCCAGGTTCACCTGAGGCAGGAATAGCAAATAGGCTGAAACTCACCACTGTACCCATGCATGCACTGCAGATAACACGCCATCTCAATGCCTCAAGTCACAAAGTTTCGGGGTAGGAATCCTTTGACGCTGACAATTTATCTGGGCTCATCTGCTTCTTCAGATTCAACGTCCTCCTCCTCTCTGGCCTGCTGTGCAAAGCCCCCTGCACATCTCTACTCAAATAGTAATAACCCCTGCTGAATATCCCACTTCCCCCACTTGCCTGGACAGCTCTCCTGTGTCCTCAGAACCCTCTGGCTCCTAACCAGCCACATGGGGCAAGTAGTACAGGAAATGAAGCCTTCCCCACAAGTCTAAGGTTATGTCTACACTGCAGTTAAAAAACCCCAGGTGCCCCATGCCAGCTGACTCAGGCTCACAGCACTCGGGCTAAGGGGCTGTTTGATTTTGGGGTGTATGTCTGAGCTCAGGCCAGAGCCCAGGCTCTAGGTCCCTGCAGTGTGGGAGGGTCCCAACATCTACACCACAACTGAACAGCCCTGTGAGCCCCAGTCAGCTGGCATGGGCCAGCCTAGGGTTGCCAACTTTCTGATTGCAGAAAACCAAACATCTTTGCCCCCTCCCCTCCCCTCCCTTCTGAGGCCCTGCTCCTGCCCCGCCTCTTCTTCAAGGCCCCGCCCCCGCTCACTCCATTCCCCCTCCCTCTGTTGCTCGCTTTCCCCCACCCTCACTCACTTGCTCATTGTCACCAGGCTGGGGCAGGGGTTTGGGGTGCAGGAGGGGGTGAGGACTCTGGTTGGGGGTGCAAGCTCCAGGAGTGGGCCAGAAATTAGGAGTTAAGGGTGCAGGAGGGGGCTCTGGGCTGGGGTAGGGGGTTGGGGGGTTGCGGGCTCTGATGTGGGGCCGGGGATGAGGGGTTTGGGGTGCAGGAGGGGGTGTGGGGTATGGGCTCTGGGAGGTAGTTTGGGTGCTGGAGGGGGCTCGGGGCTGGCGCACGGGGTTGGGGTGCAGGTTCCAGGAGGGAGTTTGGATACATGAGGGAGTTGGGGGTGTGAGGTCTGGGCGGCGCTGACATCAGGCAGCTCCCGGAAGTGGGCAGAATGTCTGTGGCCCTTAGGTGCAGGGGTGGCTAGGGGCCTCCGCATGCTGCCCCCATCCGCAGGCATTGCTCCCACAGCTCCCATTGGCCATGGTTCCCAGCCAATGGGAGCTGCAGAGCTGGTGCTCAGGGCTGGGGCAGCATGCGAAGCCTCCGTGGCTGCCCCTGCACCTAGGAGCCGGACATGCTGGCTGCTTTCAGGAGCCACATGGAGCCAGGGCAGGCAGGGAGCCTGCCTTAGCCCTGCTGCACCGTTGACTGGACTTTTAACAGCCCGGTCAGCAGTGCTAAGCGGAGTCGCCAGGGTCCCTTTTCAGCCACGTGTTCCAGTCAAAAACCGGACGCCTGGCAACCCTAGGCCAGCCGCAGGTGTCTAATTGCAGTGTAGACATGTCCTAGGCCTCTGGGTGGCCTGCTCTGGGGACTCCAGCTAAGCTCTGCCCGCTCTTCCTGCGTCTAAGCCACCATCTCCTTGGGATGGACACAGGCCTTCCCTCCTGTTGTTTGCAGTGTTGTTATAGTGGTGTCGGTCCCAGGATATGAGAGAGACCGTGTAGGTGAGACCATGTCTTTTATTGGCCCAATTCCTGGCTCTTCCACTGACAGACATTGGGAAATGAGTCACCTGACCTGGCAGAAATCCAAGCCAGGGTCAAGAGTTCACTCCCTCCCAACCTGCTGAGATCAGCTCCCGGGATGAGAGCCCCAGCTCCCTTTCATTACTTGTCTGGGAGCTCTCAGCCCTCCTTATCTGGTGGTTAATTACAGCTCCCAGTTATTGTTCTGGTCCCCTTCCAAATACCTACACATCATCAAAGGCGTGCTAAGCACCTTACAATCAAGGGACCTGATTCTGCTTGTCCTTCCACAGCACTGTCAACCCCACGCCTTCAGGCATCATGAGTCAGGGCCCCCAAAATGCTGAGATTTTACAGTAAATCTGCCTATCGCTCACATGACATCATTGACAGGGTTAATGGCCCAGACTGCCAAGTAGAGTGACTCAGGCCCTTTTTCTCAGTACAGAAGTTATTAGCGGCTCAGTGCTGGGGATGTTGGGCTGGCCATGTGAGGTTATTTATTAGTGAAGTGCCTGAACACCTCCCAGCCATACGGTCACCACTTGCACCAGCCTGCCTCTGCCTGGGCAGGGGAAACATTCCTGCAGCAACTCCACATTCAGCACGTCTCCAATGAACCACATGGCCTTGGTCCTGGTCCGGCCTCTGAGCCCACTGCCCTGACCCCAGGCCAGTTCCTGACCCCACAACCCTCATCCTGGACCAGTCCCTGACCCACGCTGTGTGACAGAGGGGGTGGGGGCAGCGAACCAACTGCAATGCCATTAGAGACCCTGGAGCCCTGTCCAGGCTTCCTGGCCCAGAGATGGTGAAGCGAATAAATGCATAAGTGAACGTGCAGCAGAGACATGCCTGCTCCTAAACCTTTGATCCAGGCATTCACAAACCCTGGATCCAGACACCCCCAAATTTTAGGGGATATTCACAATCCAAAATCCAGATCAAGACCCCTGTAGTTTTGTGGCTTGAGCTGATCTCTAGGTCAGAGATATAGCTGAATGTGGCCTGGAGCCATGATAATAGGAGAACCTAGGATTCCAAGGCAAGATTCCCATCAAGAAGAAGGGTGTGTCTTGCAATGCTTCTTTTATTCTTCTCCTTGGTGGCCATGTGACTTACAGCCAGAAGGAAAAGGATATGATGAATGAGGGGCTGAGTGAAGGAAAGCCCATTAACCTTGTGCATGCTGATGGAGCACGCCTGCATGATTGGATTGTTCATCATCTCAGCACCACCAAGGAGAGGCTGGTGTTAACTGTTGATGACTGCTGATGACTGCCCGTTTGCAGCCTCGCGTTGCTGAGGAGCCTTGGATGTGGCGTGGCTTGGCAGGATTGCACATATGCTGCCTGCATCAGGAGTCCTCTGGAATGGAGGGATTTCACCTAGAGCGTGGAAAGAGAGTGAAATTCACCCCTGTACAGACGACCCAAGTCTGTGGACCACCTAGGTTCCACTTGTGCCCTCTGGGTGGTCCATAGGCCTTAGGGGTGAATTTCACCCGCTGGTGATTGACTGTAAAAACTACAGCTGCTCACTGCCAATTCACCAATAGGGAGCAAGGGTTGAAATAGACTTCAGTGGTGCATTGTTGGTCCAGCTGTAGGACTGAGCTCTGCTCACTCTGCAATGCTCTGGTGAGAACAAAACCTGCAAAAACAAAAGAGTGTGAATCATTGTTGCTCTGATTCAGTTTTTACTCAGCTGGTGGTCCCAAATAAGAGGGGAACCGAGGCACAGAGCGGCTGAGTGATTTGCCCAAGGTCACACTGGAAGTCTGCAGCAGAGCAGGGAATCAAATCCAGGCTAGTAGCATCCTAACCACTGGGCCACCCTTCCTGTCCCACAGAGCCACGCTGTGTGCTGCTGCTTAGGACTGGGGCCTCAGTGAGTGACTGGGTGCTCAGACACACCAGGATGCATTTTAATACTATCATATCACAGTGACTGCAGATTTGTTGTCATTTCAGTTCTTAGGTAAAACATTTAATGTTAATGGCTGCCTTGTCCTGGGATAACCCAGGGCTGAGCTCCAATGACCATTCCAAGACACCCCCACCTCTTCTTTTCCCTACAACAAATTCCTCTGGGGAAGACACTTTCCACACAGGCTCTCAACCCAGGGGTGACAGTTTTTGGAAAATCTGAGCAAAATTAGTTGAGCTATTTTTGTGGAATGCAGGAGTAGAAACACGTCCCTCAGATGTGCTAGTCAGCAGTGTGGTGGCTATCAAATTTGTACCTGATTTAAGCTAGAAATGTCCAACTGGGCTTGTTATGTAGATTCTGTGGCAAAAACAAAAATTGGTCATTCTAAAGTTAGGCAGGATGCCAGCTCTGCATATGTGGAGTAGAATTTTTCCCTTTTTTAAAGAGACAGGGCAACAGTTAAGATCAGGATGAACTCACCATCCTTCAATATACCTCAGCCTGAGTCTCATTTACACCAAGCCCCATTTACACTGCTCTGGCAATGCAAAGGGGCTTAAAAGTGGGCAAATCACACATATACCCACTGTAAGCCCCACCATGCTGCCAGAGAGGTACCAAAGGGCCTCAGTTTAAATGAGAATCAGGCCACCATAACTTTAAAACTATCAGACTGATTCTCTACAAATCTGGTTTGGTTTTTAAGCCCCACTGAGCTTCATGAAATCGAAAGTTATGGACCCTGGACACTGCCAAAGGCATCCAGAGCAGAGACAACCTTATATTTATCTCAGGATGGCCTGGAGTGTGAAGCTGCCATAACATGAAGATGTGGGATCAGGATGTTTTGTTTATGTGAAATACATATTTCTCTCTGAAAATGATCTCCCAGCATCCTCTGGGCTTCTTAATTTCAGCCAGGCCTGGAAGTTCAGAGACAGAAATATGAAGAAGAAAAAAAAAATCTGTTCTCATGAGCTTTCCAACCAGCCCCCCCAACCCCCCGCCCGCATCACAGTAGGTTGGATAAATCCAGATAAAGACAAGACTCAGGTTTTGTCTCTTCGAAAATAGTTGCACTCACTTTTTAATCCATCTAGTTCAGTTGGGGAAAACTCCAAATGTAGCTGCACTCAAACTGGGGTAAATCCATTTAGCCAGGCTTGGTAAATTGCCAAATTAGGCTAAATCAATTGAAATGAGGTTTAAACCGGTTTGAGAATGTCTACATTAGGGTTTGCACCATTTTAACTAGATCAATTTGAAATCATCTTAACCTGGTACAACTTTTCTAGTATAGATAAAGCCTCAGAGGGAGCATCCCCAAATGAAACCTAAATCCATACAGCACCAGCGGAGTCATCGTCTCCTTATACGTATATTTAACACTGAGCCTGAGAGGGAGACGGGGAACTATGCAGGGGTGGCTGAAGCTGTGCTGAATCTCCCAGGAGAAGAGGCTCTGGGAAGTGGCTTTTATTTGTCACTCCACTGAAAGAGCTCCTCATGCATTATTGATTCAGTCTCTTGTTCAGCGAGCACAGACCCTGAGAGAACAAACTACAAGTTGCCCTTTCATCTCGGGCTCCCTCCATTGTAGCCCTTTGTTCCAGTCTCCTCCCTAAGCATGGAGCATCACCCTGACCAGCACGTAGCTCCTATGAGTCAGGTAGTAATTACTCTCTTCACAAGAGACTGCAAGCTTGGATCTCCTTGTGACCTGTAATTTCCCCTTCGGCTGCTTCGCAGAAGCAAGCTCCTCCATGTTAAAGAGGCTAAGCAATGACATTAACACTGGCAAAAAGCAATGCTGGCTGGCCTGCCAGTGCAACCCCAGAGAGCTGGCCTTTCCTAGCCAGCCAGCTAGAGGAATGCCGAGGATGGGGGCTCCCAGACCATGCTCAAACAACGGACACACAGGCTGGCAGCTGGCCTACATCTGAATTGCAGAGTAGATTGCAACTGGCCTCATGTTTAACAGGGAGGTGAGGCCCATGAAAATCACAGGTCTGAGCCTGCAGGCCAGCCTGGCTACTCAAGACAGCATTGCAAACTGGGACCCGTAGGTTCAGCATTGAGGAGAATGGCTGCAGGCTTCGTTCCACTTCCTTGTGAGCTGCACTCTGGCCTCTTCCGCCTTTGGAGAACCACAGCCTCAGGTACACAAGATGCAGGGTATGAATTCATCCAGGCAGCCTGCTTTCTTGCCGCTGTTTGTAGACCTGTAGCCATGTAATTAAATGCATGGGCTGGTCTCTGTGCACTGCGCCTTTAAATCGTACAGGCCTCTGTCTCTCAGCCTGGGGCAGTTGTGAGACAGCTGCTGCTATTGTGTTTCAGTACAGGGGCAGAATGTTATGCGGTCAATCACCGTGTGCTCACCCTCTTGCTCTCTCTCGTAGAGACTTGATATTTGTTCTTTCTTTCTTTGCACTGTTCCTTAATTTCAAATAAATAAAAGTCACCTGCAGTGCTCTTATAAATGGGGACCACAGCCACATAAATTCGGGGCCCTGTTCACAAAAATCGACCATGTACTGGCTGCCGGACCTGCACTATCTCCAGCACATGGGCTCAATCCCCAACTGGGCCCCGGGGTCCTAGGCCACCTTGTCACTCCCCTGATTCTGGTGAACAACAAAATTGTCCCTTGGGTAACTTAGAGCAGCCCAGGACATAGGGTTGCCACCTTTCTAATTGCTGATAACCGGACCCCCAAGGCCCTGCTCCAGCCCAGAGTCCCCTCCCGCACCCAAACTCCCTCCCGGAGCCCTCACCCCACCCCTCTGCCCCAGCCCACAGCCCCCTCCTGCACCCCAAAATCCTCATCCCCAGCCCCCCCCCAGAGCCTGCACCCCCAGCCGGAGCCCTCCCCCCCTGCCATACCCTAACCCCCTGGCCCAGCCCAGTGAAAGTGAGTGAGGATGGGGGAGACCGGGGCGGGGGGGGAATGGAGCAAGAAGGGGCGGGGCGGGGCGGGGAAGGGGTGTTCGGTTTTGTTCCATTAGAAAGTTAGTAACCCTATTCTCCAGCTGAGCAAGAGTTGGCACCGGGTTAATGAGCCAGCACCTCCCCCTGCCCCACGCTAAATGAGCTTTCGGTTCGGGTGCCATTTAGGATTCCCAGGGGCCTGAGAACTGGGCACCTGGCAACCCTAAATGGCTCCCAGAGATAGATACCAAATGCCTTGCACTGCCAGAGCTAGGCCTCAGGATTGTCTGCGCTCTGGAGCAGGGACGGGCTTTTTGCTCTGAGTTTTTACAGCGCCTGGCTAACAGAGGGAGTTTGCCTGGGATCTGCCTGAGAGGAGGTACGCTAAGGACTGCATTAGGGAGGCTGTGTTGGTGAGTATCTGAGTGTCTGCTGTGGGGACAGTTTGACAGTTTGACTGTGTGCTTGATTGGTGGTTTGAAAAGTGTGAATTGGGAGTGCTTTGTTCCAGGTGAGCCTTGAGTGGGCCCGACTGTATAAAAAGCCAGTCAGCTGCAAACCAGCGAACAGCAGAGCGGCTAATAGAGGAAGTTTGCCTGGGAGTTTGCCTGCGGAGAGCCCGCTTAGGCTTACATCTTCCTGGCTTCTCTGAATAGTTACTACAACTCCTGAGGAAGCTCGTAGAAGGAAGGTAACATGGATGGGGGGTGTTCAGCTGTTGTGACCTGCACTGGATGTGCCAGGTTTGTCTTTCTTCCACAGGACAGAAGCGACTTTGTCTGTACAAAGTGCAAGCTGGTCTCCATGTTGGAAGAGAAGGTTCAAGGTCTGGAGCAACAGGTATCGACCCTGCGTTGCATCAGAGAAACGGATGATTTCCTGGACAGACGTCAGGATATGCTTCTACGGGCACAATGTTCTGAAGATTCAGAGCAGGCTGCGCAGCGGGGACAGGAGGACGGGGAAGAAATTTGGCAGCATGTGACCTCCAGAAGAAGAAAGGGGAGCGTCCATGTACCAGCAACGCAGATACAGGTAAGCAACCGTTTTCGTGTTCTCTCCACAAGTACTAACGCGGAGAGTGGACTAGATGATACATCTGAGGGAAGGGAACAGAAGGAGACTCCACCGATTGGAAGGCATGAGATGCACTGTCCTAGGGTTGTGGGTTCCACGACGACCACTCCCAAGAGAAGGAGGCAGGTGGTGGTGGTCGGGGACTCTCTCCTCATGGGGACTGAGTTATCTATCTGCCTCCCCAGCCGGGAAAACCGAGAAGTCTGCTGCTTGCCAGGAGCTAAGATTCACGATGTGACGGAGAGACTGCCGAGATTCATCAAGCCCTCGGATCGCTACCCCTTCCTGCTTCTCCACGTGGGCACCAATGATACTGCCAAGAATGACCTTGAGCGGATCACTGCAGACTATGTGGCTCTGGGAAGAAGGATAAAGGAGTTTGAGGCGCAAGTGATGTTCTTGTCCATCCTCCCCATGGAAGGAAAAGGTCTGGGTAGAGACCGTCGAATCGTGGAAGTCAATGAATGGCTACGCAGGTGGTGTCGGAGAGAAGGCTTTGGATTCTTTGACCATGGGATGGTGTTCCAAGAAGGAGGAGTGCTAGGCAGAGACGGGCTCCACCTAACGAAGAGAGGGAAGAGCATCTTCGCAAGCAGGCTAGCTAACCTAGTGAGGAGGGCTTCAAACTAGGTTCACCGGGGGAAGGAGACCAAAGCCCTGAGGTAAGTGGGGACGTGCGATACCGGTAGGAAGCATGAGCAGGAGAACGTGAAAGGGGAGGGCTCCTGCCTCATACTAAGAAAGCAGGACAAACAGCAAGTTATCTCAAGTGCCTATACACAAATGCAAGCCTGGGAAACAAGCAGGGAGAACTGGAAGTCCTGGCATAGTCAAGGAATTATGATGTGATTGGAATGACAGAGACTTGGTGGGATAACTAACATGACTGGAGACTGTCATGGATGGATATAAACTGTTCAGGAAGGACAGGCAGGGCAGAAAAGGTGGGGGAGTTGCACTGTATGTAAGGGAGCAGTATGACTGCTCAGAGCTCAAGTATGAAACTGCAGAAAAACCTGAGTGTCTCTGGATTAAGTTTAGAAGTGTGAGCAACAAGGGTGATGTCGTGGTGGGAGTCTGCTAGAGACCACCGGACCAGGGGGATGAGGTGGATGAGGCTTTGTTCTGGCAACTCACAGAAGTTACTAGATCGCAGGCCCTGGTTCTCATGGGAGACTTCAATCACCCTGATATCTGCTGGGAGAGCAATAGAGCGGTGCACAGACAATCCAGGAAGTTTTTGGAAAGTGGAGGGGACAATTTCCTGGTGCAAGTGCTGGAGGAACCAACTAGGGGCAGAGCTCTTCTTGACCTGCTGCTCACAAACCAGGAAGAATTAGATGGGGAAGGAAAAGTGGATGGGAACCTGGGAGGCAGTGACCATGAGATGGTCGAGTTCAGGATCGTGACACAGGGAAAAAAGGAGAGCAGCAGAATACGGACCCTGGACTTCAGAAAAGCAGACTTTGACTCCCTCAGGGAACTGATGGGCAGGATCCCCTGGGAGAATAACATGAGGGGGAAAGAAGTCCAGGAGAGCTGGCTGTATTTTAAAGAATCCTTATTGAGGATGTGGAAAAAGCTAATGTACTCAATGTTTTTTTTGCGTCTGTCTTCACGAACAAGGTCAGCTCCCAGACTACTGCACTGGGCAGCACAGCATAGGGAGGAGGTGACCAGCCCTCTGTGGAGAAAGAAGTGGTTCGGGACTATTTAGAAAAGCTGGACGAGCACAAGTCCATGGGGCCGGATGCGCTGCATCCGAGAGTGCTAAAGGAGTTGGCAGATGTGATTGCAGAGCCATTGGCCATTATCTTTGAAAACTCATGGCAATCCGGGGAAGTCCCGGACGACTGGAAAAAGACTAATGTAGTGCCCATCTTTAAAAAAGGGAAGGAGGAGGATCTGGGGAACTACAGGCCAGTCAGCCTCACCTCAGTTCCTGGAAAAATCATGGAGCAGATCCTGAAGGAATCACTTCTGAAGCACTTGCATGAGAGGAAAGTGATCAGGAACAGTCAGCATGGATTCACCAAGGGCAAGCCATGCCTGACTAATCTAATTGCCTTCTATGATGAGATAACTGGCTCTGTGGATGAGGGGAAAGCAGTGGATGTGTTATTCCTGGTCTTTAGCAAAGCTTTTGACACGGTCTCCCACAGTATTCTTGCCAGCAAGTTAAAGAAGTATGGGCTGGATGGATGGACTATAAGGTGGATAGAAAGTTGGCTAGATTGTCGGGCTCAACGAGTAGTGATCAATGGCTCCATGTCTAGCTGGCAGCCGGTATCAAGTGGAGTGCCCCAAGGGTCGGTCCTCGGGCGGGTTTTGTTCAATATCTTCATTAATGATCTGGAGGATGGTGTGGATTGCACCCTCAGCAAGTTTGCAGATGACACTAAACTGGGAGGAGTGGTAGATACGCTGGAGGGTAGGGATAGGATACAGAGGGCCCTAGACAAATTAGAGGATTGGGCCAAAAGAAATCTGATGAGGTTCAACAAGGACAAGTGCAGAGTCCTGCACTTAGGATGGGAGAATCCCATGTACCGCTACAGACTAGGGACCAAATGGCTCAGCAGCAGTTCTGCAGAAAAGGACCTAGGGGTTACAGTGGACGAGAAGCTGGATATGAGTCAACAGTGTGCTCTTGTTGCCAAGAAGGCCAATGTCATTTTGGGATGTATATGTAGTGGCATTGCCAGCAGATCGAGGGACGTGATCGTTCCCCTCTATTTGACATTGGTGAGGCCTCATCTGGAGTACTGTGTCCAGTTTTGGGCCCCACACTTCAAGAAGGATGTGGATAAATTGGAAAGAGTCCAGCGGAGGGCAACAAAAATTATTAGGAGACTGGAACACATGACTTCTGAGGAGAGGCTGAGGGAACTGGGATTGTTTAGTTTGCGGAAGAGAAGAATGAGGGGGGATTTGATAGCTGCTTTCAACTACCTGAAAGGGGGTTCCAAAGAGGATGGCTCTAGACTGTTCTCAGTGGTGGCAGATGACAGAACAAGGAGTAATGGTCTCAAGTTGCAGTGGGGGAGGTTTAGGTTGGCTATTAGGAAAAACGTTTTCACTAGGAGGGTGGTGAAACACTGGAATGCGTTACCTAGGGAGGTGGTGGAATCTCCTTCCTTAGAAGTTTTTAAGATCAGGCTTGACAAAGCCCTGGCTGGGATGATTTAGTTGGGGCTTGGTCTTGCTTTGAGCAGGTGGTTGGACTAGATGACCTCCTGAGGTCCCTTCTAACCCTGATATTCTATGATTCTATGGCACAATGGGGGCCTGGTCGAGGACTGGGGCTCTTAGATTCTACAGCAGTACAAATAAATCATAATAATAAAACTGACTGAGGCGTAGTTTCTCAAGGTATTTAGGCACATAGCTCCCATTGATTTCTGAGGTTCTGGGTCTGAGTTCCTTGTCCTGGTCTCCTCTCAGCCTTCAATATCTGCAGCGTTGGCCATTCCGCTCCCCTACCCCTTTGAAGGCTTAGCCTATTGGCACAATACTTGTAAAGTTAGGGACCAACATTTTCAAGCTCCTGTGTCCATCTCCTAAATCCACATCCAGGCACCAGAATAAAGCTTTGGAGGAGACCTTCACCTCCTGGGCTGTCATCCTGGCTCCTTTCACATGCACCAAATGCATCTGAAAACCAACACCTGATCTGCATGAGCCCAGGAGCTTGGTTCAGAGTCTTGTACTCTCAGTGCCCTTTTCCTGAGGAAGGCAGGAGCAGGGGATAGCTGCAGGCTGCTCTACCTTTCCTTGGCCTCTCCATCCACTTCTTCTACTGGGTCTCTGGATTTCATTCATCGCTTTCTCCTTAATGAGCAAATAATTTCTCTTCCTCTCCCGCTTTGTATTTAATAAATTCCTCATTAAGACTTCAGCTTTAATTGCTCTGGCAGAGGTCCAGCATGTTTCCTATTTCTTTTCTTTAATTGCTTGAATTGTGGGAAACAGCAGGATGGTGACCCTGTGGGTCCCTGATCTAACAGCAAGAGGCACCAGAGCGCTCTCTGAGGTTCCAGTGTGGTAGGTTGATTTTAACTGGAAGGTTGAGGTACTACTAGCCAGTTCCTGGACTGATATCCCAGCAAAGGCTGCCAGCTTTCTAGCAGCACAAATCATGATGGAAACAACCGGAACTTGTACTTTCCCCTTTGCCCAAGGGACGGGCCTGGTGTGAAAGCCCTGCACCTTGAGGTCAGGTTTGTTGTTGTACAGCCTGCCTTGTATGGTTTGTGACATGAATCAGGCAGCAGGGATGGGAATTTCTCCGAGCCTGTGCACCCACTAGCCTGAAGAACGGGTTAGACCAAAAGGATGAGATCATGTGTCTCTGCAGCCAAGTGGGGAAAACATTCATGCAACAGACACAGATCCAGGGAAGGCTAGAGAATGGGGATGCTGCTGTTTATTTTTGTGTCTTAAGCCCTGAGCCAATACCCACTGACTTCTCAATGGTATCAGATGACAGAACAAGGAGTAATGGTCTCAAGCTGCAGTGGGGGAGGTTTAGATTGGATATTAGGAAAAACTTTTTCACTAAGAGGGTGGTGAAACACTGGAATGCGTTACCTAGGGAGGTGGTAGAATCTCCTTCCTTAGAGGTTTTTAAGGTCAGGCTTGACAAAGCCCTGGCTGGGATGATTTAACTGGGAATTGGTCCTGCTTCGAGCAGGGGGTTGGACTAGATGACCTTCTGGGGTCCCTTCCAACCCTTATATTCTATGATTCTATGATTCTATGACTTCAAGGGAAAGGCTCCCACTGACTTCAATGAGCTCTGGAGAAGATCATGCCCATAGTACATAAGAGTCCAGTGCAGTGATAGTCAGACCTCAGTGGTTTAGGAGCCACAGTAGTAATCAGCATTACCCAAAGAGCCACAGTCGTGTGAATTCAGTGGTTCATTTCCTATAGCGCTATAGCTTCATATTTAACCAGTGTGACGGGAAATCATATCGATCTCATTCTCACAGCAAAATGACTGACCCAACAGTATTATTTTATCAACTGCAATTGGTTAATGACAGAGTAACAGCCTCCTGATTGGTTAATAATTAAATCACCCGGTGTTTTAATACCATGTGCTGCAAAGAGCCGCAGGAGACGCAGTAAAGAATCACTTGCGGCTTGCAAGCCTCAGTCTGAGAATAACTGATCCAGTGCTTAATTTGTAACTTAATTTTGTGCTCAAAATGGCATCCTCCGCACAGCAAAACCTTACATGCATCATACGTGCCAGGTCACACCTTGTATGCAAGTATAGAATTGCATGCGGTACTAAATGCCACTGGCAGAAGAGGTGCCAGGGCTCTGCCCCAGCATGAAAAAGGGAGCCAGGGCTGAGACCTGGCAAACCCTGGCACACATGAAGCTCTGCGTAAACACAGAGGCTCTTGAGTTGTGCTCCGTGGTTCACTGGTGGGATGCAGAGCACATGCCGGGGTCCCTGGAGATCTGGCTGGTCACGTGGCGCTGGCTTCTAATTATCTCCAGCTCAAAAATTACACTTAAAGAACAGTTCAAATGCAGACATCCCTGGTGTCATCTTCCCATGTATGCGGTCACTGAAGTTAGACACAGGAATGGGATGTCATCGCAAATGGCACGGGGAGGGGGACTGCACCGTTGCTAAGGAGCGGGGAGGTTGGGGCCTGGTAATGGGGAACGGGAGGAGAGATGGGGGCTGGGCAGTGGAGAACTGGAGGGTAGGTGTCCTGAGACAACAGCATGGGTATTAAAGTGGGGTTTACACCATGCTGCAGTTAGAGACACACACCCCCACACACATATGCTCCTAAACCAGAGGTTGGCAAACTACAGCCCGCGGGCCACATCTGGCCTGCGGGACCATCCTGCCTGGCCCTTGAGCTCCCGGCTGGGGAGGCTAGCCCCCGACCCTCCCGCGCTGTCCCCCATCCCCGCAGCCTCAACTCGCTGTGCTGCCGGCGCTCTGGGCAGTGGGGCTGCGAGCTCCTGCCAGGCAGAGCCGCTGGCCTGACCCAGTGCTCTAGACCACGTGGCGGCATGGCTGGCTCCGGCCAGGCGGCACGGCTGCCAGTCCTGGTGCTCTGAGTGGCATGGTAAGGGGGCAGGAGGACCTGGGGGGCATTCAGGACAGGGAGCAGGTGGCGGTTGGATGGGGTGGAGGTTTGGGGGTGGGGGGCGGTCATGGGAGGGGGAACAGGGGGGGTTGGATAGGCGTGAGAGTCCCGGGGGACCTGTCAGGGGGTGGGGGTGTAGACAGGGGTAGGGGCAGTCAGGGGACAGGGAGCGGGGAGGTTGGATAGGGGGGTCAGGTCTCAGGGGGACGGTTAGGGGCAGGGGGTCCCAGGAGGGAGCGGTCAGGAGACAAGGAGCAGGGGGGTTGGATGGGTCGGGGGTTCTGAGGGGGCTGTCAGGGGGCGGGAAGTGGGAGGGGGAAGATTGGGGGCGGGAGCCAGGCTGTTTGGGGAGGCATAGCCTTCCCTACCCAGCCCTCCATACAGTTTCAGAACCCCAATGTGGCCCTCAGGCCAAAAAGTTTGCCCATCCCTGTCCTAAACCATGGCAGTTACACACAAGAGCAAGGAGCTCATGTTACAAGAGGAATGAACTCGGCCTGTCCTGTTCAAACTGAGTTCAGCCCAGATTTATGCTCTGCATGTACAACCCCACTACCCAGGCTCTGGGTAAGTTTTTTATTGATTTATCATTTCCCCACCTTCTTGGTGGTTCCCTGACAGAATCCCAGATTACATCATTCTGTGACATCACAAATAGAGTTGCCAACTGTCCAGGTCCCAGGATCATCCATTTCAGAAATAGCTAACCCGGGAAATCTGTCCGGTGCGCTTGGCCAGCTGGTCTGTCTTGTGGGCTCAGGATCATCCAGGATGTCCCGGTTTTTTGTACCTCAGAGGTGGGAGCCCTAATCACAAGTACTGTGTGTAGTCTGCATACTTCTGGCATTTGGGAAAGCACCTTTTGGGACGGTTCCAGAGAACCGGGACTGCATAGATGGGAAACAATTATATTAAAAAGGGTTACGCTCATCTCTCTGCTCAGCAGCCTCCACAAGCTCCATTAGTGGGGACATTCAGCATGGAAACGTGGGCTTAAATCAGTTTCTGTTTTTCCTTTGAAGTTCACCTGCACAATTATGATAAAAGACAAACTTTATTAAATCCAGAGGTTGGATTCGTTTGGACAAGCAAACACCCCAACTTTCTCCAAATCTCAGTTGAATCTATGGAGACAGCAAAAGGAGCCTGAGGATGGTATGAGAACAACCTTTGTCAGGAGATTTCTTGTACTTCCTGCTTCCCATCAAGATATAAATCCCATCCAGACAGCCTTGCTCATGCATTTCACTTGTATTTTGCCATCTCCACTGCAGGGTGGCAAGCACTGAGAAGTCTGAAAAGGATAAACAATGCTGAGAAGGAAGCCAATCACATTTATCTTGAACCTCAGAAATGATCCCCCTTGAGTTAAGAGCCAAGAATAGATGGAGTTTTTAATCTCTCCATAATTGTTCACCCATCCCTAAATAACTGGATTAAGATAAAAATAACATTTAACATTTCCACAGCCCTTTTCATCCAAGAACTTTTACAAACATTAATTAAGCATCAACTCCCAAGTCAAGCAGGTACATTTTACCAATGCCATGTTGACAGTTCTCAGTTTTATTGCAAATCTCACAACAGTTGGTTTTTCTCTTAAAGCCCCAGCCTTTCGAGTCCTGTCCTTACATGAGAATCTCAATTTAATTCTTTACAAGTGAGTTTCTAGCTCTCTTGGTTGTATAGAAAAGCTTGAAAATGTGATCCCAAAAGGCTCCAAAACCAGAGGAAGATACATTTTTAAAATTATTTTAAATCTGGCTTAAAAATCACAAATCTCATGATTTTTTAGGTTTGATCTTGGGGCTGGCCAATGAGTAACCTGAGTCACAGAGGGGTTAGTGACTTGGCTACGTTCACTCAGTGAGCAGTGGAAAAGTCAAGAAGAGAGCCCAGGAGTTCTGTCTCCTAGTCCCCCCCATATAGTCATATCAATTCACATTAACCCATTGAAGGCCTCCTGCAAATCTGTGAAAACAGGGCCACGGCAAACCCCCGTTCAGCTGCGATTCTCCAAAATCAGTGTATCTCCTGCATGACAAGGGAGTAACTGGGGGGAGGAGTCAGGCCCACAGTATGCAATGGGAGAGGAAGGGACCTCAGACCAAGTGCATCACACAGAAAGAGAGCAGCCAGTACCCAGCCAGCAAGTACATAGTCATAATGCAACACGAGGACCTAGGCAGCTCCATGTAATTATTATTAGACCCCCGCCATGGAGAAGGGAGACTTAGGATGCTTTTTTTAAAGCTATTTATTTAGAAAGTTTTAACAAGTTTACAAATCCCTTCTATGCAAATATCAGAAACAAACCAACAAGTAGCTTTTTTTTAAAAGAAAAAAGAACAGGAGGACTTGTGGCACCTTCGAGACTAACCCATTTATTTGAGCATAAGCTTTTGTGAGCTCTAGCTCACTTCATCAGATGCTGTAGCTCACGAAAGCTTATGCTCAAATAAATGTGTTAGTCTCCAAGGTGCCACACGTACTCCTTTTCTTTTTGCGAATACAGACTAACACGGCTGCTACTCTGGAACCTTTTTTTTTTTAAAGAGACACTATACAGGGAAATAGTCATCAGATCTTTCCATTTAAGAAGGTGTTACCATAGAGTGAGCCTCATTACAGCACCTATGTTATTTGGAGCGATTTTATTGAATTGAGAGACATCTCTATTTATGCATATTTAACAGACCAGGTATGTTTATCAAATGTTACTCTTCAAAAAATTGGATCGGTGTTCTGGCTTTTTTGCTGGTGAACGTACTTTGTCTGAGTACTAAGTAAAAGGTAAGCAATTATCTAAGTAGCTATCTGTCCTCTGTCTATTTTGCTGTGTATGTAACTGGTGTGTCAATTTTTCCAGAACTACAACTTCCCATATTTTTGGAACCATTCCTCAATGACTGGGTTCTGTTTCTTTTTTCCAATGACAGTTTACCAGTAGCTGAGCAGCTCCCAGCAGAGGAAAGATTCATTCTTCATTTCCTTTTATGTAACCCTTTCTACTAGCTCACCCCAGGACAATTACCAAAGGGTTATCTGGTAATAAATATCTAACAATCTGTGATATTTGGTTATGGATTGCAGTGTAACCAACACTCTCTAATGACTGGACACGTAAGAAGCCTTTTAAAGCACCTCTGAAATCAGTCAGTGCACCATCTCAGAAGGATCGCTTTCAGGAAGGAGTTTAGTTGCAGAAATGAGCTTTCCTTAGCAAGAAGTTCACCCTAGAAAAGGCCAGCTCTGAACCCCAAGCCTGGGGCAGTGGAAAGCCGTTGTCTTCATTGTTCTCTCTCCAGCTGTGGGTAAGCACCTGTACTGCATCTGTCATGCTGGGGCAGGTCAAGGGTGAGTCTTTCCAGCCTGGGGGAGTTTTTTGCTCTTCCCTGAGTCAGCAGAAGAATGTGTCTGTGTGTTTGATGTCTAGGGCCCTGTTTTAAACTTGTCTCTACAGAACTGCTTCTAATGGTTAACCATGACTGCAGATTGATAGCACTTGACTAATTACTGTTCAGGGCATTGTTTAGGCAATGGGCACTAATCTCTCTGTGCTTGATGCTATAGTGATGGGTGCTAAAGGAAACCCAAAGACAGACAGATATTCCAAATGGAGTACTGCCAAGAGGGCCTTCCAGCTGAAACCAGCTCAGCAGGGCTCATCCTACTTATCTGGAGGAGGTGACTCCCAGCGGACAGCTGCTCAGGGTGGCCAAGAGGAGGAGATACCTGACCTGGAGGTATAATTCTCTGCTTGGGTAGACATACACCCTAGCTTTGGTTGAGCTAGCAGTGCAGCCATGGTGGCATGGGCTGTGGGATAGGCTAGCCACCCAAGTATGTAGTGTCTCATACAGGCTCATGCTCAGGGCAGCCACCCGTCCGACTGACCTAGCCACCCCGGCTACACTGCTATTGTTAGCACACAAACTCAGTCAAATCTAGTGCGCCATGTTTGGCCAAGCTGGAAATCACACCTGAAGGTGCTGTGTAGACGTGCCTGCAGTTTAGTCAAGCTCAGCGTGGCTTCTGCTCTCCAGGGTGAGGGGAGACTCATGCAGCGTAGGCTCCCGGTCTGCCACCTGCATGTCATCACAGCTGAGACCTGATCACCCCAGTGCAAGCCTCAGCCATGCTGATACCATGGAATGACTCGCTCCCAGGTGGCTGGCCGCCTCTCTAGAGTCTGGCCAGACCAAGTCGGAAGAGCTTTCTGGAGGGTGCTCTGTGCTCTCAGGAACGGCTGCATCAACTCCAGTTCCATCCAGAAAGGCAGGGGAGAGATGTTACAATGAGAGGCCTCTGTGAGACCCTGATGGGAAAATACTCAGAGCTAGCAAGAAAGCCCTGTCCCCACTGCGGCTCAGCAGAAAGCTGTTCTCCAATGTCAGCACAAACACTGCCCCCACCCCAAAGATATAATTACCATTCAGAGTGCTGCCCTTTAAACACACAAACAGAGGAATTGCCATATCCAGCCAGAGCAGGCTCCTCTTGGCCAGTAGTGACCAGGACCAGCTGCTTTGGAGGAAGGTGCTCAAACCCTGGGAAAGACATTTATGGAATAACCTGCCTGTGATTGGCACCCATTTCTCTGGGAGAAACCTGCCCATCATTTCTGGGGGCCTTCTGTTAAAGTCTTTCATATACCATTGGAACAATGTACTAAGGGTCGTGGTAGATTCTCCATCACTTGCTATTTTTAATTCAGAATGGGTGTCTTTCTCCCAGATCTGCTCTAGGGATTATCGTGGGGCAGTTCTCTGGCCTATATTAACCCGGAGGTATAGAACTGATAAATGAAATTGTTCATAAGTAAAGTTTTATGAATGAAACAACATTCCTTCATAAAACAGTCACCCCAATAACTAGCTAATTGACAATTAAGATGCTTGTTAAGAGCCATAGCTGTTCAGCCAGCTGCTCTTGTAAATTTCACTTTCAATCCAATTGCTGCTTAAATCACTGAAACTTACACTGCTTCAACATTGTAACTTCTGCTCACTGTTTGCCATTCCTCACATTTGTCCATATTGTAACTCAAACTCCATTTTAACTTGTCCCAAACTCCATTTTAAAATGCTCACTCCATTTTGCTGCAACCTTCATTTGTGCAAAACGCTGATGTAATCTGATTCGTGTAGTTTCGATGTGTGAATGAGGTATGGATGGATGATGGAATCAACCTCCAGCCCCAGCCTGTCCTGATGAAATAAAGTGTAAACACCAACGGCTGAAGATGCAGACAACAGCCCTGACAAAGCAAGAACAGTCCACCCTAAAAAGAAAAGAACAAAGGTACAACTGAAGGAACATCAAAGCCAGGTTCTAGGCTGAAAGTCATGCCTGCAATTGACGGGTGATCTATCACACTGAACCCAGAAAGAAAAGGAGGACTTGTGGCACCTTAGAGACTAACCAATTTATTTGAGCATGAGCTTTCGTGAGCTACAGCTCACTTCATCGGATGCATACCGTGGAAACTGCAGCAGACTTTATATACACACAGAGAATATGAAACAATACCTCCTCCCACCCCACTGTCCTGCTGGTAATAGCTTATCTAAAGTGATCATCAAGTTGGGCCATTTCCAGCACAAATCCAGGTTTTCTCGCCCTCCACCCCCCCACACAAATTCACTCTCCTGCTGGTGATAGCCCATCCAAAGTGACAACTCTCCACACAATGTGCATGACAATCAAGTTGGGCCATTTCCTGCACAAAT
Organism: Caretta caretta; assembly: GCF_965140235.1. Classification (NCBI taxonomy): domain Eukaryota; kingdom Metazoa; phylum Chordata; order Testudines; family Cheloniidae; genus Caretta; species Caretta caretta. The sequence continues at coordinate 2,870,670 of NC_134223.1, forward strand.
CCAGGTTCTCTCACCCCCCCACCCCCCTCCCAAAAACCACACACACAAACTCACTATCCCGCTGGCAATAGCTCATCCAAAGTGACCACTCTCCCCACAATGCGCATGATAATCAAGGTGGGCCACCCCCAGCACAAATCCAGGCCTTCTCACCCCCCCCCCCACCTCCATACACACACAAACTCACTTTCCTGCTGGCAATAGCTCATCCAAACTGACCACTCTCAAAGTTTAAATCCAAGTTAAACCAGAACATCCGGGGGGGGGGGGGGTTAGGAAAAAACAAGGGGAAATAGGCTACCTTGCATAATGACTTAGCCACTCCCAGTCTCTATTTAAGCCTAAATTAATAGTATCCAATTTGCAAATGAATTCCAATTCAGCAGTTTCTCGCTGGAGTCTGGATTTGAAGTTTTTTTGTTTTAAGATAGCGACCTTCATGTCTGTGATTGTGTGACCAGAGAGATTGAGAGGCAGCGTGACACAGCAAGACCGATAGCCTCTGGATTCAAACTAAAGCCTACAAAAAGGATGGGGGAGATGGAAGACTTTGGAGGGTAACATTCTGCTGCCAACATGGAAGGGCATCGGTGCGCACCCAACAGAGACCCAGCCCTTCCTTGTGCCCAGCTTTCCTGGCCAGTTAGCCGCCACAAGCTACGAACTCAAGCTACATTCAGGACTAGTAACTATCTAGCAGCTGCAGAACATTTGTGTGTGTGTGTGTGTGTGTGTGTGTGTGTGTGTGTGTGTGTGTGTGTGTGTGTGTGTGTGTGTATAAGTATTAGGTATTAGCTAGTGGTTATAGATCAAATTGTTATCATAATAAATGTGGCATCTTTGCCTTGTCCCCTAAAACAATCCTGTGTAGTTCTGTCTGCATAACAGGTCAGGCTATCACAGTGGTCCCTTCTGGCCTTGGAATCTATGAGCCTTAGATAAGAAGCGCATCCCTTTATGAACATCTTTTTGCGGACAAGGTTCATATTGTTTCTACGCACAGGCCTGGTCCCTGTCCCTGTGTGTGCTTGGCACAACTTCCTGCCCACTTGCCAAGCCCTAAATGGGTCCTTATGTTCACCCAGCTTCTTGTTTCTCATGAGGTCTGAAGCCCAGCAGGAGAGCTGTTGAGCAGCTCTGGTGCCATTCAGCTGGGGAAGGCTGGCGTGGCCGCGCGGGAGTCAGAGCTGGCGTTGTTACACCGTTTCTGGGATGAAGATGCAGGCCAGCAGCTCCGACACTTGACTGGGTAGCACTTGAGCAGCACATCCGAGGAGTTGTAATGGGAGGAAGCGAGCAGCAGGCCCTGACATGAGCGATGGCGTCATGATGAACGATTGATAGGGGATGGAGACAGTGCTGCCTGGCTGAGATTACCCTGGAGACCCGCTAGGAGAACCTTGAAGGTGGTTTTACCCAGATGCCTCCTGCATGCCAAGCCTCCAAAGTGTAGCAAGCACATTTAACTCCTAAACCAGTAGACCCAGGTTAATCATTAGGGACGGATACATTTCCCAGGGGTTCAGCTGGGCAGTATGGTGCTCTGCAGGTGGCTTCTGGTTGCTGGGAGAGAAGGTTGGGACACTCGGGAGGAACCAGTCCTGACCCACCCATTCTCCCACCCTTCCAGGAATGTTTCCGTCCCTACATCCAACTTTCCTGATGTGATCTTCTTTTCCGCATTGCTGTCTGTAGACACCTCCTTCAAACCAGCAAGTGGCAGGGTGATTGTGTCACCAGGGAGCTGGGTGTGGAGGTGGGACTGGAAGCTGAGGAGGTAGACAGAAGGGGTCTTAGAAGGCCAGGAGCATTCTAGAGGAGTGGTGGGGAGGTGGACAGGGGGGATCAAGAGTGGGGAAGGGAGCACTTTGGCTGTGGGGTGGGGTGAAGAGGGTCGGGAGTAGAGCTGTGCAAATCACAGATTTGTTGGTTCACTGGCAATTCTGAAAAATTGGAGGAAATCGTTTAGGGCCAAAGCGAAACTGAATTTTTTTGAAATTTTCAGTGAATTTAAAAGTAAAAAAAAAAATAATCCTTTCCAGCTGAATGAAACATCTCAGTGTTGGCCATTTGAAACCCTGGCTGTGTTTTTAATGGAACGAGAGGGAGTTTTGATAGGAAAGGCCATTCCCAACCCAAACGTCCATGCTTTCATTCTGAAAATGTCCAGATGAAACCGATTTTTTCCCAATGTGGGGTTTTTTGGAGGGGGGTTGGTTTTGGGGAGCATTTTGCAACGGAAACAATTAAGCAAAACCTGCACAAATTTGTGAAATGTTTTGGTATCACTGAATCTGTAGTTTTCATTGAACAAAAAGTTTTGGCCAAAATATTTCACCCAGATCTATTCTGGAGCCAAACTGATAATAATCTTGTACACCTCACTGGCCCCTTCCAACAGAGGGTCTCAAAGTGCTTTGCCTGTGGTCATGAATGTAACTCCCAGCCCGCACTAGAGCCACTCTGGAGTGACATGGGTGGAGCAGAGTGGGGAGTCAGACTCCAGGGGAGTTAAAATAAATGTACAATAAAGAGGACTGTCCCCCCTCGTGCAGATCTTGTTTCCTTAGTCTCTTGGGTCAACCAAATAATTAAGGATAGACAGAGACAGAGAGGGAGGAAAGGAGAGCTCTCCCACAAATGAAAGAGGTAATTATTGGTATTTTTTCCACTGGATGGGCTGATGCAGGCTCCTGGTCTCATTCACTAATGTTTGGGATGTTTCCAGTGGCAAAGAGAATTTCTTTAGGAAAGATATCTCTGGGAGACGGGTCTGTTTCATTGTCCTTACACTATAACTGGGAGAAGTGAGGTATGGAGAGGAGAAGGGGCTGACCCAGACTCCTACAGTGAGTTGGTGGCGGAGTGGGGAATGGAAAATCCCAGAGCTCCCACTCTCAGTCATGTTCTTTAACCACTAGCCCATGGTCCCTATCACTCATCCGTTTTCTTGGCTCCAGACCCTCAGAGACCAGCACTCCAGGCAAGTGTACTCATCCTTAGTTCGCAAAGGATTAACATGTGCTTTAGTGCTGGACTCCTCACCGTATTATCCTGAAGTGGCAAAGAGTCCTGTGGCACCTACATATCTACACCAGCGACACCATCACAGGACCTAACCAGATCAGCCACACCATCACCGGTTCATTCACCTGCACATCCACCAATGTAATCTACGCCATCATGTGCCAGCAATGCCCCTCTGCTATGCACATCGGCCAAACTGGACAGTCCCTACGTAAAAGGATAAATGGACACAAATCAGATATTAGGAATGGCAATATACAAAAACCTGTAGGAGAACACTGCAACCTCCCTGGACACACAATAGCAGATGTAAAGGCAGCCATCCTGCAGCAAAAAAACTTCAGGACCAGACTTCAAAGAGAAACTGCTGAGCTTCAGTTCATTTGCAAATTTGACCTCATCAGCTCAGGATTAAACACAGACTGTGACTGGAGACATGTAGGTAGGAATAGCGGTCAGTAGGTTTCCGGTATAGGGTGGTGCAGCACTAGGTTCCTACCTACATGCCTCCAGCTTTCACCCTGACCACACCACATGATCCATCGTCTACAGCCAAGCTCTGCGATACAACCGCATTTGCTCCAACCCCTCAGACAAACACCTACAAGATCTCTATCAAGCATTCTTACAACTACAATACCCACCTGCGGAAGTGAAGAAACAGATTGACAGAGCCAGAAGAGTTCCCAGAAGTCACCTACTACAGGACAGGCCTAACAAAGAAAATAACAGAACGCCACTAGCCGTCACCTTCACCCCCCAACTAAAACCCCTCCAACGCATTATTAAGGATCTACAACCTATCCTGAAGGATGACCCAACACTCTCACAAATCTTGGGAGACAGGTCAGTCCTTGCCTACAGACAGCCCCCCAACCTGAAGCAAATACTCACCAGCAACCACATACCACACAAAAGAACCACTAACCCAGGAACCTATCCTTGCAACAAAGCCCGTTGCCAACTTTGCCCACATATCTATTCAGGGGACACCATCACAGGGCCTAATAACATCAGCCACACCATCAGAGGCTCGTTCACCTGCACATCCACCAATGTGATATATGCCATCATGTGCCAGCAATGCCCCTCTGCCATGTACATTGGGCAAACTGGACAGTCTCTACGTAAAAGAATAAATGGACACAAATCAGATGTCAAGAATTATAACATTCATAAACCAGTCGGAGAACACTTCAATCTCTCTGGTCACGTGATTAGAGACATGAAAGTTGCTATATTACAACAAAAAAACTTCAAATCCAGACTCCAGCGAGAAACTGTTGAATTGGAATTCATTTGCAAATTGGATACAATTAACTTAGGCTTGAACAGAGACTGGGAGTGGCTAAGTCATTATGCAAGGTAACCTATTTCCCCTTGTTTTTTCCTACCCCCCCCAGACGTTCTTGTTAAACCCTGGATTTGTGATTATCATACACATTGTAAGGAGAGTGGTCACTTTAGATACGCTATTACCAGCAGGAGAGTGGGGTGGGAGGAGGTATTTTTTCATGCTTTGTGTGTATATAAAAAGATCATCTTCACTTTCCACAGTATGCATCCGATGAAGTGAGCTGTAGCTCACGAAAGCTTATGCTCAAATAAATTGGTTAGTCTCTAAGGTGCCGCACGTACTCCTTTTCTTTTTGCGAATACAGACTAACATGGCTGTTACTCTGAAACCTATGCTCCAATACATCTGTTAGTCTATAAGGTGCCACAGGACTCTGTGCTGCTTTTACAGATCCAGACTAACACGGCTACCGCTCTGATGTATTATCCTGAGTGACTCAATCATGTGAGCGTCTCCAGGAACACGGCCTGCCTCTCACGGACCTTCGTGGGACATGTCAGCCTCCCTGCAGTGGAATTCTCCCCACAGCTCTGTGCAGTAGCCTTGCAGGGCCATTTCCATATAGAAACAAACTGGGAGATGGAGAATACACATGACATAAATACAGAGCCGTGCTTGCCCAGAATCTCCCTGTGCTTCCTCAGCTGTTGTATCTGGGATGTGTTTCCTCCCCCTGCCTGGACTCCCCTTCCTGGTCGCCATGAAGCCAAGTTACATGTTCGTGACATCACAATCTGTTGGCATGGAAGTGACTCTGACATCATACACTTGGAATTATGACCCCTTGCAGGATACCGTAGGGAAGCTGGGAAGGAGAGGTGCTAAAGGCTAAGCACCAGATTCTGATCTCAATGTGCTGGTTTCAATATTGAGTAAAACTGCTGAAATCAGCTGAGTGAGTCCAGATTAATGCTGGAGTGGCAGAGATCAGAATCTGACCCTTCTATTTTCAATATAGTTAGTCAATGTGGCAAGAAAGATTACGTTTCTTAGAGACCTCCCACTAACTAGAGATCCTGACCCAGCATCTACTTGTGGCAGGTCAGGTCTGCTCTAGTGGCCCCTACTATATGGCACTGACGCCCCCCTTCCCAGCCATCTCAGGCCTGCCTTCTCTGAGTTTATAAAGAACATTTCCGCCGTAATCTGTGAATATTAATCTGACCCTGTTGGTGCTAAATGTATTATCTTCCCCTCTCTCCCACCTCTTCCCTCATCATTTTGATTTGTTTAGATTTTGTTTATTTTTACTCCTTTCAATTTAACATATTCAAACAGCTTAGACATTACAGTGATGGGTGTTCTACAGGATAGAGAGATAGATACTCTTCCCAGACTCTAGGTCCCCTGGCAATCATTGAAGGGTTAAAATTCATTGCTGATGTAATAACCTGGTATATGGATTTGTGTACAGGCCCAAAGTCCAGAGTTTGGTCAAGAGGTCAGAGGCCTATAAATAGCTAAGAGAAAGTAGAATAACCAAAGATAACCTTGCTTTTGCTAAGATATACCTGGTCAGCAAAACGCCAGATGTTGGGGCAATAATTTTGTCTTATTCAAAGCTGCAAATGAAACAAAAATGCTCTGTTTCTGCTGTGATAGTTCCTTCTATAGGGAGATGTTCTTCCCACACATCCAACCTTAAGTTTATGAAAGGTTCAAGCACGTCAGTATAAGATACGGCCTCCTCCCACCTCCCTTTCCCAGGAACCAATGCCTGCCTTAAAACACAAATAAACAACTTAAAAGACAATCTTTATTGCCAGATACTTTTACTGTTTCTTTGCTTTTACCCCTAAATATGTATCTGTTAAACAATCAAAGAAGCTACTTCATTCCTCTAAACCCCAAATCAAAATTCAACAAATATATTTTATACTAATACATTTATTAAAGTACTAATTAAATGTTAACTTGTCAACTTAAAACCATGGCTGAAGACATTATGTAACCTTTAACTATTGGCTACTGTGCTATCATGTCTTGCTGCTTGACCTATCCAAGGAAGTGGGACTGCCTCCCCCCGTCATTTTCCCCCACCCATGGAAAATCCATATATTCCATTGTAATCAATTAATTGACGGTGTCTCTGAGCCTAATAAGCCAGGTGACACTCTGTCAGCGCTGTACGTAATAAACTCTTGTGCTTAACTTCTACATGGTGTGAATTTATGTCCTTCAATCATTAAGGACACAGTCCAGAGCAATCTTTAAAAAAAGCTGTCAGAAAAGAGGAGCAGATCTCACCCAACCATCTGGAAAGAAAAGAGCAAAACATCCCCACCCATCAGCAATCTAAAGACCCCTCTCAACACCTCGGTCCTCCCCAGATGATGGACTTTGCAGCCTGTCAAAAAAATCAGACAGGGCAGGGGAGAGAGTTCCAAAGCACAAGGTGCCTCCCTCTTGCAGCCAAGAGAGAACTCAAATGAGGGTGGATAGCTGGGGCCTCCTTAAACTCCAGCCATGCTCTCTCCCTGCAGCTGGTCTGTATCCCCTACCTCCATCCCAAAGGGAATCAGGTACCTGTTGTCTTTAGGCTTGAGCAGATCTTGCCTATGCTAGAAAAAACATTCATAGCTGATGCTGCCCAAACTCTGCTCTTGATCAGTCCTTTGGAGACCGGGAGCCAGAACCTCAGCTGAGGTGTTAGCAAGAGCTGCAGCTCTGACCCAGTGTTGAACATGGAGGACCTGTGATAGCCAAGGACGAGCCATGCTCAGTGGCTGTGATTACAAGCAGGTTCAGCAGGTTAATTTGACAAGCCTGTAGGCTGACAGCAGCTATTGGGCTGAAGGCTAGAACAGGGTTTAACTCATGGGTTGCCAGGCCCTTGATTCACCCTCCCTTACAGCCGCCAACTAACTGCCTGCCCAGCGGTAAACTGGGACAGGTGAGCTTGCACGTGCCTGCTCCTGGAATTTCAATAGGTGTAAACTGGACCAACCAGCTGAGAGGCCCAGTGTGTCAGATGGCTCGGTAAAGCAATCACCTCAGCGGGGAAAAGCTTTGAAATAACCTAGTGCTGCAGCCTCCCACACCCCACTCCTTATCCATCCTTTGCCAGACCCTCAGCTGAGGTGAATCAGCAGAGCTCCCCTGAAATCCCTGTGTCCTGATTTACGCCAGCAGAGGATCTGGCCCGTCTGGTCAGACTAAGCTCTGTGGGGCAGCGAACTATCGTTTTACACCTCTGCTAAGCACCAAGCCTAGTTAAGAAATAATAAATCACCATTAGAATTCTACTAATTAGACTAATTTCCAGAGCATTCCTGGGCAATGATGGAACATGCTTGTGTCTCTGGATTTCCCATTAGCCAATCAGAAATTGCATTACAGATCATCTTCTCTTCCGCTTCCCAGAAATGTTCCCCGCCATGTGTGATTCTGAGTTTGAGCAGTGTGCTCATTGCATGTTTCTAAGGCCTCTGGGGCACTGGCATCTGTTGGTGCCAGTTTCCGAGGGGAGGTGTCTTAGGCCCAGACCCATAAAGGTATGAGACACCTCACTGCCATTGATTGCAATGGGTGCAAGATGCCTAAAAACCTTTGAGGATCTGGGCCTCAGTCATTAGGCCGTGCGAGAAATGGCCCTTATGAAACAGGCTGTGGTGTTGCAGTCATGGCCCAGCCATGGCACCGACAGCAGTGCCTATGAAGCTGCAGCGTGTGGGGCCAGCCCTGGATTCAGGGAGTAGCTTTCCCACAGCTATTGCTCCAGCTGGAGCGGGCATGGGAAGGAGTGCTGGGTATGAATGTGGGCTAAGGGAAGGGGGGAGAAACAGGGATGTAGCCAGAAAAAACAAATGCAATATTAGGGTTGCCAACTTTCCAACTGCACAAAACCAAACACCCTTGCCCCGCCCCTTCTCTGGGGCCCCGCCCCCCACTCACTCCAGCCCTCCTCCCTCCGTCGCTCCCTTTCCCCCACCCTCACTCACTTTCACTGGGCTGGGGCAGGGGGTTGGGGTGTGGGAGGGACTGAGGGCTCCAGCTGGGGTTGCGGGCTCTGGAGTGGGGCCAGAAATGTGGGGTTCAGGATGCAGGAGAGGGCTCCGAGCAGGGACAGGGAGTTGGGGCATGGCGATGGGGGTGAGGGCTCTGGCTGTGGGGGTGCAGGCTTGGGGGGGGGGGCCAAGGGGTTTGGAGTGCAAGAGGGGGTTCCCAGCTAGGGCAGGGGGTGTGGGGTCTAGGAGGGAGTTTCGGTCCAGGTGGGTGCTCCTGCCGACGCCTCACCGGAGCCCCAGGCTCCTGCCACCGCCTCACCTGGTGCCTCCGGCCCCTGCCAGTTGGGGATCGGCTGGGAGAAGTCACGGAGGCACAGACCCTCCCCCAGCCACATGCCCAGTACCTTGTAGGGACAGGCTCAGGACCAGGCCAGGCAGGAGGGATGGGGCAGGGAACAGGGATAGGAGAGCACAGGTAGCACTCTGGGAAGGGCAGCATCCCCATCAGGGGCCCCTGGGACTCATTGCACCCTCAGAGAGACACCCCTATCCCCAGGAGACTCCCACTGTCAGTGCACCCCCAGCCCCAGAGAGACCTCAACCCCACTGCCTGTCAGTGCATCTCCAGCCATCCAGCCCTAGAACACCACAACCCCAAGAGACACCCTCAGCCATACAGCCTGTCACTGCACTCCCAACCCCCTTCCCCAAGAGACCCCAACCCCACTGAATCTCACTGCATCTGCCTGATGCCAATCTCCCAAGATGTGTTTTAGTTTATTAATTCGTATGAAGCCATTTGCCTCAGTGGAAAAAAAACACAATAACTAGGTATAGTTTTATGAGATGAAAATTGGATGCTTTTCTTATGTATTCACATGTATACACATCTGTGAATTGTCTGTATCCAGTGCATGAAAACTTAGTTTGGCTGGGACTGTAACAGACCCCACCACCCCTTTTTTAGACCACTTTAAGCCCGAGGAGCAGAGGTGTTTCCTTCCTGCTGACAGGGATGTTTCTGGCTGCATTGTTTTCATGGTATTCCTTGGGAAATGATTCATGGCACTCTTGGAGGAGACAGCTTGCTCTGCCACAGTGCAGAGAGGAAGAGAGGGAACAGCCAGGAGATAGCTTGCTGCTTCGCATCACTGCTCTGCATCCCCTGCAGGAAACCTGAGGTCCACTGTCAGTCCTGGTCCTTTTCCAGGGCAGAGAATGCTGCAGCCCGCATTAGTCTACAGAACAGGCCCCCTCCTCACTCCCATCCTCTTTAATACAGGCATGTGAACATGGAGGCTTTATGTCCCAGCATGCACTGCTGCATCTTGATCCAAACAGCATCTCCAGCTTTCTCCAACCTGAGCAGGGCCTGAAAGATCTCACAAGCCACAACAAGCCTTTCTCTGGAGCACTCCTCAGAGGCTCAACACTGCCCATCTAGGAGTGACAGGAGCATGGCTGCTTGGAAAATGTTTGGATTTTTTCAAGACAGCATCAAATTGTTCTTTGTTCCCACTCGCCATGCTCATGGGAAATGGGTCTGTGGCTTGTGAATGTCAGCCACGGACTCTGCCAGGAAAAGGCTTGCCAAACGCAAACACCGAACTAAACAATAAACCAAGTGGCATCGTACCAGCCAGAGAGAGCAGATTCTGGAAACAAATGTCCATTCTCTTTTGTAGGGACGACTTCTCTGGAACGTCCAAGCTTCCTAGTTCCCAGCTATGGGTCCTGAAATCAACAGCACCAAGAAATTCATCAGACCTGTTGTGTCTGAGTCCCATGTTAGCCAGAAAATTTTATGTTTGCCCATATGCAAAGAGCAACAAAAACTTTTCGCTTGACTGGCTTTGATTAGTAATTAAGGAAAACAATAGCAAGAAAGAACAAAAATAAAGTTCTCCAGGAGAGAGCACAATGTGTGTGTCTGCTGTAAAATGCAGATGGAGAATCCAGAAAACAGACAGCATCACAGTTTCATGTATTACAGAGTCGAGGCAATGTTGCAGTTTTATTGCCAGGCTGGTGATATTTGGTGTTTCTCCTAGAATCCTGTGATTACATGAGAATCTCATGTGGTTTTAGCCTTCATGGTTTCAGAGAAAAGCTTGAAAATGTGAACCAAGTACGACCTAAGGCCCCTGTCAGGGTTCCCTCCCCACTCTGAACTCTAGGGTACAGATGTGGGGACCCGTATGAAAGACCTGTAACGAGGCTGGTTCTGGCGGGACCCAAGTGAGAGTGCCAATTCAGGACAAATTGCTTCAAACAGGGCAGTTACAGCCCAAGGCTGGGGTTTCTCCATCTCTAAGGCAAACCAAACCAGCCAGACAGAGAGGAATTTGGTTTTACCCCACTGGCTAACCACAAGTCACACGAGCAATTCCCTCAGACACTCCAGTTTCCCAGTATCACCACCAGTGCCACTCGTTATGGGGACAAATGGTTATGAAAACCAATACCACAGTAAAAGAAAAAAGGTTCTCTCCATCCCAAAGGACCAAGCCCCAGACGCAGGTCAATAGACAAATCAGATCTTACCCACAAATCACACTGTTGCCAAACCTTTAGAATCTAAAATCTAAAGGTTTATTCATAAAAGGAAAGAAATATAGATGAGAGCTAGAATTGGTTCAATGGAATCGATGACACACAGTGATGGCAAAGTTCTTGGTTCAGGCTTGCAGCAGTGATAGAATAAACTGCAGGTTCAAATCAAGTCTCTGGAGAACATCCCCAGCTGGGATGGGTCTTTCAGTCCTTGGTTCAAAGCTTCAGTGTAGCAAAGTCCCTCCAGAGGCAGGAAGCAGGACTGAAGACCAGATGGAGGAGCTGCAGCAGCTTTTTATAGCCTCTTGCCATGTGGTCTGTCTTTCTTTGTCCCAAAGACACGCTGTCCATCCCATGGCCTGGAAACACCTCAGAGTTCTGTCCCTAGGCAGGTCCCTGCACACCTTGCTGAGTCACAAGGCGTGTCTGCCTTCTCTCAACGGGTCACTTGTATCGCTGATGGTCCTTAATGGGCCATCAAGCAGGCTAGGCAGAGCTGACACCAACTTGTCTGGGGTGTCACCCAGAAACATAGCATAAGTTTGAACTACAGACAGTATAGAGACAATATTCATAACTTCAACTATAAAAATGATACACATATATACAGATAGCATAATCATAGCCAGCCAACCCATAACCTTGTCTTAGAGACCTCATTTGACCCCCTTTATATAAGATTTGGTACCACTACAGGACCTTGGTTGCAACAATGATCTATATGGTCCCAGTTCAAGTCAATAACGTCACAGACCCCCTAAGCTTATTTCTATCAGCTTAGGTTAAAACTTCCCTAAGGCACAAATTCTTTGTCTTTGGAGGGTAGGCTGCCACCACCAAGTGATTTAACAAAGAATCAGGGAAAGGATCACTTGGAGTTCCTATTCCCCCAAAATATCCCATCAAGCCCTTACACCCCCTTTCCTGGGGAAGCTGGAGAATAATATCCTAACCAATTGGTTACAAAGTGATCACAGACCCAAACCCCTGGGTCTTAGGACAATAGAGAAGTCAGTCAGGTTCTTAAAAGAAGGATTTTTTGTTTTAAAGGTAAAAATCACCTCTGTAAAATCAGGATGAAAAATAACTTTACAGGGTAACAAAAGATTCAAAAACACAGCAGAACTCCTTCTAGGCTTAGTTTCAAAGTTACAAAAAACAGAAATAAACCTCCCCCCAGCAAAGGAAAAATTCACAAGCAGAACAAAAGATAACCTAACACTCCTTGCCTGGCTTTTACTTACAATTTTTGTAATATGAGAGACTTTTAGGATGGTTTATAGGAGAAGGAGTTTTCTGACCTGATGCTTCTCTGCTTCCCAAGAGAACACACAAAACAAAGCCTCTCCCCAAGATTTGAAAGTATCTTCTTTCCCCATTGGTCCTTTTGGTCAGGTGCCAACCAGGTTATTTGAGCTTCTTAACCCCTTACAGGTAAGGAGGAATTCTTAGCTGTATGGTTATGACAGCCCCCAAACCAAAAGGTAAATAAAAATAATCCCATGTTGATTTTTTTTTTAATCTCATGAGTTTGGGGGGGCAAACTCGTAATTTTTGAGCATTTGGGGTTGGTAATGCTGTCAAGGGCCCATGGAGGGGGAGGGATGTGGGAGAAGCAGCTGCTTCACATCTTTCATCTGTCACTTCTTACTTTCCTTCTCTCCTTCTCCCCAGCTGTGGGCTGACTGACAGAGCTGGTCACACCTACTCCCTGCTTCCCCCATACTCTGCCTCCACTCCCCTCTGGTAACTCTTGGACTGAAGTCTTATTTGCTTGGATTCCTAATACCCCTTCCCCACCACACTGGGACAGTTTATTGTCCATTATCCCATGACCCATTAACTACTGAGGGCTTCTTCTAGAGACAGCTGTTCTTAGCACAATGGAAAGGAAATGCTGCTCCCCACTATGCCAATTCAGCAACACCCCAGGGATAAATGCCTACAAAAAACATTCCTTTTTCCTCAGAGTAGCCCACAGGACTCCCATGCCACCCCCATTTAAAGAACCTGGGGTGTTGGTTGTGGGACATCTGCACCTCATGGCAATGACACTAAAAATTTTATTAAGATAATGTTGAAATAAAAAACGGTACAGAGTTCAAGCACAGAAGTTTCTGGTTGTCAGGGAATAAGGTACAGATTATGAAGGGGTGCGAAATTCGATTTAGGAGCTGGTGGAGTAAGGATTACATAATAATCTGCAATCTCCCCAACTGGGGGTAAAAGTTTAACCCGTCAGAGTACAGACATTGAGGTATGGGGGTAAGTTATCCATATAATGGCTATGTTCAGGTGCGGAGTATAGTGAGTGGATACGATGGTGGGGATGGGTCTACCCTCATTTGGTGGGATTTAATGTTCAGTGGGTTTATGGTTCCAGTTCATATGGTCCAATGGGGAAATCCTCTCAATCCCTTTCCCATAGTGGATGCACGATGTCGTACCGGCTCACACCTCCTGGTGCTGTCGGTGGCCGGTGATGTGCTCTATGTAGATGTCCCTGGACCATTGGATGGTGTCCGAGACCATGAGGTGCCGCATGAGCCGTGCGTAGCGTCGACCGATCCCGCAGGTCCGCAGCACACGCTCGTTGCAGGGGTCCCAAGCGCCCAGGGCTCCGACGATCAGGGCGTGCAGCTGCGCCTCGTAGCCCTTCGCTCTCAGGGTGTCGGCCAGGGGGGCGTATTTTTCCAGTTTCCGAGCTCGGGCTTCTCGGAAGGCTGGGGTCCTGTTCTCGAAGGGGACCGTGATGTCGACGCGGGTGATCTTTTTCTGGGCCTCGTCGGTGACGACCACGTTGGGTTGCAGCGGGCTGTCAGTCCCGGGGATGGCGCAGTTCACGGCGACCTCCCCCAGGCGCGGTGCGATGGCTTTCACCAGGCGGTTCTGGATGGCATTGTGGTGCAGCTGCCAGGCTCTGGAGTGGGGCTTGCAGCTGCACAGGACGTGGGGCAGGGTCTCGTTGGAGTAGCCGCACTTCCTGCAACGCTTGTCTCGGTTCCCGTGGCGGATGGCTCCGTTGAGCGGGACGCAGTTGAGCCGGGCGCGGTGGATGAACCGCCAGTCGGCGAAGCAGGTGAAGCCGCCCCCAGCGAGGAAGTGGTTGCTGGCGTCCCACTTGCTGGTCAGTTCGAAGACTTTACCCTGATCCGGTTTACGCTTCAGGGTTTCCATGTACAGTGAGTGGATGGCTGCCTTCAGGGTCCTCTCCAGCATGCCCCTGGCGCTCGGGGTGATGATGGTGTTGTCCTCAGACCTGATCTGCAGCACCAGGACTCCCAGCTCAATACACTACATGTGGACTACTATTCGACATTGGTGAGGCCTCATCTGGAGTACTGTGTCCAGTTTTGGGCCCCACACTTCAAGAAGGATGTGGATAAATTGGAGAGAGTCCAGCGAAGGGCAACAAAAATGATTAGGGGACTGGAACACATGAGTTATGAGGAGAGGCTGAGGGAGCTGGGATTGTTTAGCCTGCAGAAGAGAAGAATGAGGGGGGATTTGATAGCTGCTTTCAACTACCTGAAAGGGGGTTCCAAAGAGGATGGCTCTAGACTGTTCTCAATGGTAGCAGATGACAGAACGAGGAGTAATGGTCTCAAGTTGCAGTGGGGGAGGTTTAGATTGGATATTAGGAAAAACTTTTTCACTAGGAGGGTGGTGAAACACTGGAATGCATTACCTAGGGAGGTGGTAGAATCTCCTTCCTTAGAGGTTTTTAAGGTCAGGCTTGACAAAGCCCTGGCTGGGATGATTTAACTGGGAATTGGTCCTGCTTTGAGCAGGGGATTGGACTAGATGACCTTCTGGGGTCCCTTCCAACCCTGATATTCTATGATTCTATGATTCTATGGACCAATCTGGTACCTTCTTATCTGACTCATCGGCAACAGTGTCCGTGCAGAAGCTGCCAACCCAACTTTGTGTGGCTCCACTGGTCATGCAGCCTGACTGCATTTGTGCTGGTTCATTCTGGGAAAATCTGAGTGGCTACCCCATAATGCCTCAGCAGGGGGACAGAGCCCCTCAAGGATGAGCACCAGCAGCCTGGGGTATAATGCATTCTGGGATATCCTCCTGCACAGAGGAGGGAGAACTGGCCAAGTGGGTACACAGGCATGGCTCAACCCTGCACCAGTCAAGTCTCCTGGCAAGAATGCAACATCGTTGCCACGGTTACTGAGAGTTCACATGCTATGTGCCCACACAAAGCATGTTTCAAGCTGCCATGGCTGCAAACTAGATGAGCAGCTGCCAGCTGTTGTACAGAGAAAATCAAACTGACGACAGCCAGACAGTGCAAAGCCAAGAGCAGTGCTTCCCCCATCCCAGTGTCCTAGGCTGTGCAGACCCGGTGAGCGAGTTATGTGCACGTCACCTTAATCATTCTGAGCACGAGTCGCTGCTCCGGGCCCCGGCCATTAATGCCCATCCGACAATGATCAGCTTCCAGTGGGTTTTTTGCATGAGTTTAGTCTCACCAACAAAGCACAATCAGGCTTTTGGAGCCAGGAAGCGGGCAGTGCCTGCAGCTGAGAGTGGAGTCATGTCTAGTGCTCTGCATTAGCCCAAAGGCTGCACACTCCACATTCGGTGAGGCTAGAAAGCTGAGTTTATGCAACGGTGGAAAATGTTCTTGGTTAGAGCAAGATTCACTAGGTAACTGAGCTCACCAGCCCAGATGGCTTCCGACTTTGGTTCTCAATTGGAATGATGTTGACAATAATTAAAGAAGGAGATTTATCTAGGGGTGAGAACCTGGCCATGGGAGTCAGAACTCCTAGGTTCCTTTCCCATCTCTTGCTATGACTCAAAGTCACTTAACCACTGTGTGCCTCAGTTTCCCCATCTGTAAATTGGCCACAGCTGCTATGTGCTTGTTATGGCACCACACGGAGCGGCAAGCGATGGGAGCAGAGGAAAAGGGTAGGTGCTGGCCAGTTGCTGCTGCTGACAGTGCTGGCACCAGGAAAGTGGCGGGACTGAGTGTGCTATCAGGAATAGGTACAGCTGGGTGAGCCAGGACCATCCATCTGGGCACGGTCAAGAAGCATGAAGCAACTCAGGCATGTTTGAGCGTCACAGATATGCCGCTCCCCCTTCCCCGTCAGAGCCATCAGCTCTGCAGCAGGGGTTCCCTGCACAACAGCTGAGAGAAGCAAGATAGCCCTACTGTGTGCTGATCCTGACCTACCAGCCACATGCCTGGTGGAGACACTGTCTGCCCTCCCTGCCCCATGAACAAAGCAACTTGTGCCTGTCCCTCTGGGCTATGCAGGGAGGCGATCGGCTGCACCAGGGAGGGGGAGAAGAGCCCCTTTGGGGTTGCCAGTAGATGCAGGGGATGAACTAGAGCACTGGATCAGTTGGCAGAGGGGTAGTGTCCACCTCGGGCCCTTCTGCCACCCCCATCACCACAATATCTGAGCACGCCCCCAGCAGGAAGTGTATGTATCCTCACAGCCCCCCCAGTGGCAGGGACAGGACTAGTGTCCCCATTAGGAACTAAGGCACAGACAGACCACTGGACTTGCCTAAATCCACACCGGAAGTGTATAGCAAAGCTGGGAATTGATACCAGCTACCGGCCTTCTGGGAAGCACCATGCCCTCACCACGGTGGGTAGCAAGCATGGGTATAAGAGCCTCAAAGGTGCAAATAATTAGCCCTCACACTGCTGGTCACTGCTTCGAGGATGGGCTGGCCTGCATTCCGCGCAGGCCCCAGTGATGACAGGCACACGCCAGCTGGGAATCGGGGCCAGCGACCCCCTAGTCCTGCTTGTGAGGTGGCTACACCCCATGTTCTCTCCTCCTCAGACAAGCTGCTCTTCATAAAGCAGAGGATGGAGCCTTTTCTTTTTCCCCATCAGCTTCTCCTGAAGTGTCTGCCCAGAATTACTAGGACAGCTGAAGTGGTAGCTGGCTTTTCTAATCAGTGATTTATGTATTTGTGGTGGGAAGCTATGGAAATCCCACCTACCCGCCTCTAAACTAGTCATCCCTTGGCTCTGAATGCTCGTTCACTCCCCAGCCAGGGACTGTGGTTCTCCACAGCTCCCTGCGGTTGTGGTTTGCCTTCTCATGTATTGCACAAGGGTCTTCACCTCAGCCCACGGCTCTGCAATGTCAGCTGGGCTTCCCCGCCTGGGGAATGACACCAGCTAAGCCTTGGTTGGATGAGGCTTTCCTCTGCTCTGCATCATCTGCTCTCCACTTGGCTTCTGAGAGCCACCTCAAATCTGTCTTCCCAAAAGAACCTGCTGGACAGTGTTTGCATCACTCCCCTTCTTGCTGTCTGTTTCCCCCTGCACCCTTGTCTATCGTGTCAATTTAAAATATGAGCAGTGTGGTGTAATGGATAGGGCACTGGACTAGGACTCAGGAGATGTGTGTTCAATTTCTGGCTCTTCCACTAGCCTGCTGGGTGACCGTGGGCAAGTCATTTTAAAATCTCTTTGTGCCTCAGTTTCCCCATCTGTACATTGGGAATAATGACCCTGACCTCTGTTGTAAAGAGCTTCGAGATCTACTTTTGAATAGCCCTAGAAAGAGCTAGGTATTATAAGTTGAGGCAGGGACTGTCGCTTACTGTGTGTTTGTACAGCACCCGGCACTATGGGAGCCGGATCTTAGCTGGACCTATTCCACTACAAATAATATTGCCATAAAAAAGTCCTTTCTAATAAAAGTAAAAATATGCACCTGTATCCTGCACTGGCATGTGCACAGCTGGATCCGTGAATCCACACAGAGCTGAGTGCAAGTCTGGGACCATATTGCATTGCTAGGTAAAATAGTAAATGGGCAAGGCCCAGAGATGGCCTGGAGCAGAAGGCAGCACACAGATAAACCACCAGCCCAACCAGGTATGCAGCAAGTCAGTGTGGGATAGCAGTGGGAGGACTGATAGACGCTGAATAGCTAATGGGGATGGATGTACATGAACCTTACTCTGGGATAACTCATTCTGAAATGGAGCTAACCTGCTTCCAAGGTGGATTAATTAATGCAGAATGAGACGCCTGATAATTTGAATACAGAACTTCATGTGTGGATGCAAGGTAGTCTAGGTTGAAAAAACTAAAGTTAATCCAAAAACCTTTGCTGGGTAGACAAGCCCTGATTCTCCTTTCGCTCTTCCCAATGTACAGTGCCAGGAACCCTGTGAGGTCAGTGAAATGGACTGGTATCAGCCTAGGTGTGAAATGAGAATCAGGCTCTGTACACAGACTCATATGAGCTACTGTGCTCATTTCCTTTTGCAAATGGCTGCCTAAGGACAAAGGCAGAGGGGCCTCTCCCAGGGATTTGTTTTTACATGCTTGGAGAAAAGGGGCTAAAGTTACAGCATTTTCCCACCAGAAACTGGAAGCCAAGCCAGCAACATCTGCCTTTTCAGATTCCTACAGGAAGCTTCACAAGGGGCACATATTTAGTCGGTCACACAACCAGCACAGACACAAGCCAGACGCTCAGGATGTGACTGGGAAAGAAAACTTTAACTATGCTCATTTGTTAAAAAAGTCTCTAGCGGGACAGAGAAGTCTTCGGGCTGACATCTCAGAGAGGCAATAATGATAATGACTCAAAGTACGCATTGAAAGTCTCTCATTGTTCAAAGGCAGTTGCAAAGCAATGAAGCACTGATCGATTTTTTTTAAATCGTTTTATCTCAGAGTGTCCCAGGGAAAACAGACTAAGAAACAGGGTGTATAATTATAGACACAAGGCCAGACCCGCAGCTGGGGTAAACTGGAGTAATTTCATTTGAAGCTAAGGGAGCTGTGCTGATTGACTCCGAAAATCAGTCCCTGAACAGACACAAGCCCTGTTTAGAGTCACAGAACAATGACTGGTTGCCTCTGAGTGACACAGTGAGGGAAGATCGAATCAATGTAAGGTACCACAGTGAGTTAGTAAAGTACAAAGAGCAATACTGCGATGACATCCTGCAATTTCCTGGACAAACCTTATGGAATTAAGATAAACCGTATTGAATTAACTTTAATATCTTTGAGGTCCATAGTATTGAAAATGCAAAGGTTTGCGTACTATTGTGGGATTATACAGAATTTCTTTAGGAGGCAGGCAGGATTAATGCAATCTCTGGGAGATACTAAGAACTTCAAAAGACTTTTTGGGACAGTACATGTGAGGTGGATTCCCTAGGAAATAATTGTGGGTGAGGGGAATGCAAATAACCCACCTGGAATCCATCCTTTTGAAGCTGAACTTTGAGCAGAGACTCATTGTTTGGCTGATTACCCCTGGTGGGTCTCTTCAAAGAGCCAAACTGGATAACTGAGTGACTCTCACTCATGAGAGTTCTTGTCCGGAGCATAGGGTGTGACACGTCAGAGATTCATAGATTCCCAAGCCAGAAGGGACCACTGTGATCACATAGTCTGACCTCCTGCGTGACACAGGCCAGAGACCTGCCCCACAATGATTCCTAGAGCAGAGCTTTTAGAAAAACACCCAAACTTGATTTAAAAATTGTCACTGATGGAGAATCCACCACAACCCTTGGTAAATTGTTCCACTGGTTAATTACCCTCACTATCAAAAATGTACGTCTTATTTCTCTCTGAATTGGATTAGCTTCATCTTCCAGTCAAGTAAGTAAGTGATCACTCTCCTTACAGTGTGTATGATAACACCCAGTTTTTCATGTTCTGTGTGTATATAAATCTCCTCACTGCATTTTCCACTTTATGCATCCAATGAAGTGGGCTGTAGCTCAGGAAAGCTCATGCTCAAATAAATTGGTTAGTCTCTAAGATGCCACTAGTCCTCCTTTTCTTTTTGTGGATACAGACTAACACGGCTGCTACTCTGAAATCTTCCAGCCACCAGTGGATCATGTCATACCTTTCTCTGCTAAATTGGAGAGCCTATAATTAAATATTTGTTCCCCAGGTAGGTACTTATACCCACTAGAGAACACTGCCCTCTGAGCCTGGAACAGAACCCAGAAGTCCTGAGCATCACCATTCTGCTGCTGTCCTCAGCAAATAGCTGAGCAAATAGTTTCTAAGGGGATGTGGCTCCTTGAGAGAGAAGATGGAGCTCAGAACAGCCCTGCCTGTTCTTTCAAAATGGCTGTGGGCAAAACCAGGGGGGTCTGGCTCCCTGTCCAACTCTCACCTGCAGCTCCTCTCCTGCAGGAGCTCCAGGGGGAGTGTCCTTCCCTTTCCCAGCGCAGCATGGAGCCTTCATTGAGGCTGGAGACCTCTCTGAATGTTTTGCAAACTCCACTGAGGCGTTGCAGGCAGGAATAGTGGGTTGTGTGACTCATCCACTTTCCAGGATGCTTTATAATTAAACTCTCTGGTGAACGAAAAGATTTCCCCATGGCCATCCCTCCCCATGGAGATTAGAAAACATGCCTGCAGGTCTAGCTGTGCCAGGGGCAGGGTAACCCTCTCCAGGGGGATGGATATTGGAGCCACCCTCTCCTCCCCATTCCCCACATATGAAGGCAGCACCAGCCAGTTGGCAGCTGTCGCCATGAAGAAAGCAAGACTACTCTTGCCACCCACAGGCTTTCCTCACTGAAGGGTTCCTGCCAGCTGTAGGCCGGGTTCCCCAGGCTGCTTCGGTCTGGAGCTGTGCATATACCATCTGGCTCTCACTTCGGCCTCCCTCCTGGTGCCCCTCAGAGCTCGCTCCCTCGGGCGTCATGTAGAGGGGCTGCCCAGGCATCCGGCTTGGCAGCTGGTCAGGAGCCAGAAGCGAACTTGGCTGGCCTTGAGGAGTATCCTCATGACAGTACACAGGGAGGCAGGATGAGCGAGCCCAGCAGCACTGGAAGAAACCCCCTCTGATGGCCTCACCTTTCCCTCCAGGGCATGGGAGGGCGCATGGAGTTGGGAAGAGGGTTATCTGACCTGCTCTGCAACTTGGATCCCATCCTGCATGGAGAGAGGCATCTGAGCCTGCAGGAGTGCAGCTGTCCATCCCCACCGCCAGGGGATATGACCTGGTACGCCTCCCCATCGTGATCCTCCAGGTTCCTATGCAGAAACACCATTGTGACTTTTACTTTTTTGTGGGTTCTTAGGGTGCTTTCTTAGACAGCTGCAGCCTCTGGTGTCCCAGAGCAGATGGCTGGGTGCTTTGCAGGGTTACCAGCCTGTATCAACCTAGCCAGCCCAGCCCAGGGGATCAGGAGGTGGGCATGGATCTTCAGATAGCCCCCAGAAACCTGGAGGGGCTCTGCCTTTCACACGCCTTCAGCAGGTACTCATCCTTGTCTCCACATACCCCGCAGCACCCTGGGGATGCAATGGCCTCTGGACACATAGAGTAGCCTTGCCTTTCACGTACCATCCACCCAGGACCAGTGGGCACCATTCCTGGCCTCCACATGCCCTGCAGCACCCTGGAGATATAATAGTCCCCAGCCACCTCAAACCCTTGCTCATTCTCTTTCACCATCCACCTGCCCAAGCTATTCAGGGGACCAGGAGCTCAGCATGGACTTTACATTGAGACGCTGAAACTTTTCACACGCAACCTCCTGGGAATCCAGCCAGCACAGATCCCACTCAGGAACTTGCCACCCACCCTGCTGAGAATGCTGAAGGCAGAAACCTGCTCTCATGAGTGATTTCATTGGAATGTAGAAAGCAACAGTGTGATTTCTTAAACTGTTAGCCAGTTGATTTCTAAACTAGTCTCAAAGCTTGTCTACGTGGAGGCATCCAGGAAAATAAATCCAAATTAACTAAAGGTGTGAATTTGAAGTGGATTAGTTAAACTGCATTAAATCTCTGTGTGGATACTGTTATTCAGACTTTAAATGGCCTTAGTTCAGTTTAGTTTAATTCGTAAGTGAATTATACTAAACTGAATTAAGGCTACTTTAAAACAAAATAATAGTGTCCACAAAGGGATTTAATGCAATTTAACTAATCCACTTCAAATTTACACCTTCAGTTAATTTGGATTAACTGTCCCTGGATGTCCCCATGTAGACAAGCCCTCATTTTGTGGGGCGGGACGGGGACTGAACTTTTGGTATTAGAATAGTAGGATTTGGCATCCAGCACATTAATGCACCAAGCTCAGCAATGGGCAAAATCTCCAAGGCCTCAATGGGTGACACTCTGAGAAGCCTCTGTGTTTCCCATCTCAGCTTCCCTGAAGAGTGGGTCTGGTAGATTAGAGAGCTCTTTGTTCCTTCCCCCCAGAGCTGCTGGGTGAAAACGTGGGTGAAGCATGGAGGCATTTCTAAGGATGCACATGGATCCCCTTTCACTGGCAAATATCTCCGGGATTCTTCCCCCACCCCTTCACCCCTCCTCCGCAGGGTGCAGTCGCATTCAGCTGAGATACCCCTAACACAACTAGCTTGTGCCTTCCTCCTGTGTCCTGGACTGTGCAGGGCTAAGTCCTTTGCAGTGTGCAGTGTGGCCATTCCCCGGCTGCAGGGAGCACTGCTGTCTATCCTTCACCGGGGGGTTTTCCTCTCCCCCCACACACCCCAACAGTTGACATGGTGGTACAGATTGGACAGTCCCCAGAAGGTGAACCCAGCTGTCTAGATCCAACACAGCAACTTGCCCCAGTGAGAAGCCTCCAGCTATTGGTCCATGGGGAAGGAGAGGGTGGTTTACACCCCTTGAATTCAGCCCTTACCCTCTAGACTAGGGGTGGCCAACCTGAGCCTGAGAAGGAGCCAGAATTTACCAATGTACAGTGCCAAAGAGCCACAAGAATACGTCAGTGGGCCCCCATCAGCTTCCCCACCCCACTCCCAGTGCCTTCCACCCACCGGCTGATCAGCGCCTCCCCCTCCCTCCCCACAACTCTCGATCATGTTTCATGGCTTGCAAAAGGCTCGGGGGGGGGGGGAGGGAGAGGGAGGAGCAAGGGCACAGCAGGCTCAGGGGAGGGGGTGGGAAGGGGTGGAGTGGGGGCAGGGCCTGTGGCAGAGCCAGGGGTTGAGCAGCGAGCACCCCCGGCACATTGGAAAGTTGGCACCTGTAACTCCAGCCCCGGAGTCGGTGCCTAGACAAGGAGCCGCATCTTAACCTCGAAGAGCCACATGGGGCTCCGGAGCCCCAGGTTGGCCACCCCTGCTCTAGACTAACTGGCAGTCTCTCTTCTGCATAGAGAAAGCATGGGGGGTGGCGGGGGGGATTCAGTGCAGTTCTGACAGCCTGCCTCAGTCCAGTCAGGGTTTGGTGGTGGTTGTTTTCAGCTCATGTTAATTTCACTCCCTGTTTGTTTTGCCTGAGCGCTCAGTTGGGCCTGGGCTCCCCTAGGATCCAGCCTCCACACTCCTCCAGGGGAGAAAAGTGCTCCCTGCAGGTTGGAAGGGCCCTCGCTTCACTCCTCTTTCATGGCAGAAAAGGAACAATAGCCAGAGTGGCTGGGAGAGGCAGAGGCTCAGCCTGCAGGAGCCATCCCTACACTGAACTTGTTGGGACCCAGGAATCCCCCTGCTCCCTGTGCACCAGTCCCTCCAGGTCAAAGTCCTAGTCGCACTCTCATCCCCTAGTGTCTCTGCTGCCATCCCTCCCAGCCAAACACCCCAAGGCCCCCAAAGCCCCACTTCTCCCTGGGAACCAGAGCAGACATACCCCTTGTCTATGTTCTTTAGAATCCTTTAGTCTCTTGTTTTTCTGGCCTCCCAGTACAATTAGAAACAATCCCAGAACCACCCTTCCCAGCATGAGAAAAATCCCAGGATCCAGGGAGCTGCTAGCACCTTCTCCCTAGCTCTCAGCCATGGGACACATCTTCACAGCCCCACTAATTTCCCCGAGCGTGTTCCCCTGTTTGCACCCTCACCACTGAGTTCACCCACGTGCACACATACATGCACAGCCTGTTCCTCACACAAAGAACCTATCTGTTCCCAGGACCTTCTCCACAAAGCCCTCCCGCCAGCATAGCGCTGTCTACACCAGGGGTTAGGTCAGTATAACTACATCACTCGGGGGGGTGGATTTTTCACACTCCCTGAGCAATGCAGTCATACCGATGTCCATCTGCAGTGTAGACCACTAGACCTTAATTGCACAGTTCTTTATCTCTGGGTTGTCACTGAGCTTGCTGTCTCCCATTTTCTTCTTCCAGACTGCGAGCACTGATTCTCTATTTTGCAGATCTCTTGGTGCAGAGACTCTCCCAGTGGGAAGGTTCTGTTTAGGGTTCCGCACGGGCAACCTTCATTCTGGCATTTCCTAACTTCTGAGAGCTTGGCTTTGCAATCTCCATGTTCTCTGAATATAGTTTGCTGTGTGTAATAACGTTGTGAGATGCAAGTTTGCAAAAATGGGTCCAATTCTGATCTCAGTTATACTCATGCCCACCCTGTTGAAGTCAGTGGGATTGCAGGGGTGTAACCCAGCTAAGAATTTGCCCCTGCATGTGGTTATATACTAAGGCTGGATGAGATTGAACTGTTGAGACTGAGTGGTGTGCAATGCGCCCAATACAGAATAACAACGTTTGACCTGTTTTCTGGAATTCCTCTTTGCTTGCTACAGATGGCAAGATTTTCTGCACTGATGCAATTCATTGCCCTGATTGTTCACACATCACCCTCTACAACCACTTTAGCCTTGCTGAGGACTCAGTGCAATCAGCAAGCCAACTCGATATAACCTGGTTGTAAACCAATAGATGTGTGTTTACATGGAGGTTTGCGCCTGTTTAACTAAACCAGTTTAATGAACCCCACGCACGTCTGTGTGTAGAAATGCACATTCATTTCCAGGAGAGTTTGGTTTCTGTTTTCTTTTGGCTCTAGAGGTGAAACCTGACTTTGCCAAGGTGCTTCCCTATCATTGGCCTATCTCAGCGGTTCTCAAACTGTGGGTCAGGACCCCAAAGTGGGTCACGACCCTGTTCTAATAGGGTCACCAGGGCTGGCTTTAGACTTGCTGGGGCCCCAGGCTGAAGCCAATGCCCAAGCCCCACAGCCCAGGGCTGAAGCTGAAACCCAAGGGCTTTGTCCCTGGGCAGCAGGGCTCAGGTTACAAGCCACCCGCCTGGGGCAGAAGCCCTTGGTCTTTGGTTTGGCACCCCTGCCCGGGGTGGTGGGGCTCAGGCAAGCTCAGGCTCAGGCTCTGGTCCCTCCTTCTGGAGTCATGTTTTTGTTGTCAGAAGGGGGTTACAGAGCAATGAAGTTTGAGAACCCCTGCTCTGCTTTGCTGTGCCCTGGCAGCACAAACCTGGTTTAATTGAACAGTTGGGGATTCTTCTGGTGAAGAGGCATCGCTCCATGGTGTAAAGCTGATGTAGCCACCCTGCATCCCTCCCTCCTGGCAGGCTGCTGGGGTGGAGCCAAGAAGAGGGGATGTGGCCAAGCAAGAGCAATCCTCAGTTGCTGGGATGAGACCTGTGCCTTGAGGCCATTGCAGCCAGCTGTGGAGCAGCTGAGGAGAATCATAGAATCATAGAATATAAGGGTTGGAAGGGACCCCAGAAGGTCATCTAGTCCAACCCCCTGCTCGAAGCAGGACCAATTCCCAGTTAAATCATCCCAGCCAGGGCTTTGTCAAGCCTGACCTTAAAAACCTCTAAGGAAGGAGATTCTACCACCTCCCTAGGTAACGCAACAGGAGACCAACAGGAACAGGGACTGTTGCCCAGTGCTTCCAGTGAAGGGTCCTCAACCCTGGAATTGTCTCACTCCCCTCTTAGGGTGTGACTGCAGTGGAACTGGAAGGTGTAATTTCCAGCTCCAGGAGACAACTACCTCCTACCCAGTGGCAGGAGAGGCAAGCCGCTCCACTACATACCTCTGATCTCAGACGGGTACATACCAGCGTCAGAAGCTGTGACTGGATGACAGGAGATGGGTCACTTGATAAATTGCCCTGTTCTATTCATTCCCTCTGAAGCACCTGGCATCGGCCACTGTCGGCAGACAGGACACTGGGCTAGATGGCCCCTTGGTCTGACCCAGTGTGGCCATTCTGATGTTCTTATACTCAGGGCGTTACCCCTCCAGCACTCAGAACACCGCTGCTACACTTCTGTTTGTAGCACACTGACTCAATGAGAGCTACACAGGTATGTGTCCTCGAGCTGGGGATTTCACCTTCCAGCTCTGGAACAGATGTGCCTTCTGTCTATCTGAGCCCAAGTTCCCTGACCTTCAGGACACACTGCAGGGGCTGTTCAATGTGTCTTAGAATCATAGGACTGGAAGGGACCTTGAGAGGTCATCTAGTCCAGTCCCCTACACGCAAGACAGAATTAATTATTATCTAGACCATCCCTGACAGGTGCTTGTCTAACCTGCTCTTAAAAATCTCCAATGATGGAGATTCCACAACCTCCCTAGGCAATTTATTCCAGTGCTTAACCACCCTGACAGTTAGGAAGTTTTTCCTAATGTCCAACCTAAACCTCCCTTGCTGCAATTTAAGCCCATTGCTTCTTGTCCTATCCTGAGCCATTAAGGAGAACAATTTTTCTCCCTCCTCCTTGTAACAACCTTTTATGTACTTGAAAACTGTTATCATATCCCCTCTCGGTCTTCTCTTCTGCAGACTAAACAAACCCAATTTTTTCAACCTTCCCTCATAGGTCATGTTTTCTAGACCTTTAATCATTTTTATTGCTCTTTTCTGGACTTTCTCCAATTTGTCCACATCTTTCCTGAAATGTGGTGCCCAGAACTGGATACAATACTCCAGTTGAGGTCTGATCAGCAAGGAGAGTGGAAGAATTACTTAGAATCATAGAATCATAGAATATCAGGGTTGGAAGGGACCCCTGAAGGTCATCTAGTCCAACCCCCTGCTCGAAGCAGGACCAATTCCCAGTTAAATCATCCCAGCCAGGGCTTTGTCAAGCCTGACCTTAAAAACCTCTAAGGAAGGAGATTCTACCACCTCCCTAGGTAACGCATTCCAGTGTTTCACCACCCTCTTAGTGAAAAAGTTTTTCCTAATATCCAATCTAAACCTCCCCCATGTCTTCTCATGTCTTGCTTACAACACTCCTGCTAATACATCCCAGAATTATGTTTGCTTTTTTTACAACAGTGTTACACTGTTGCAAAACCTAAACCACTGACTGCCAGAAGCTGGGACTGGATGACAGGGGATGGGTCACTCAATAATTTACCTGTTCTGTTCACTCCCTCTGGAGCATCTGGCACCAGTCGCTGTCAGAAGGCAGGATACTGGTTGGACCATTGGTCTGACCCAGTATGGACATTCTTATATTTGTATTTTTTAACCAAATCTATTTGATTTAATATGTTTCAGAGGTGCCACAAGTACTCCTTTTCTTTTTGATTTAATATGTAATGCACTTGTCCTAACAAGTACATTTAAATCAAATCAATTCAATACATCAGTAAAGCCAGTAATAATTAGACTGACCTGGCATGGTACTCAGACGCCTGCTCACTCCGTCCTCGCAAGCTGGGGACTTTTTGGCTTGGCTCCAGACCCAGGTTTATCACTGTTAGGATCAGGTGCATATAATGATCAAACAGTGATTTTCCAAACTGATCCTTACCCCAGGGTCCACTGTCCGGAACTCAGTACTTCCCAGGCATGCAACCAATGGACCATCAGACCCAGGAAACCTCTCACTTATGGATGAGAGACCAGAAACTAACGAACATACAGTTTGCCCAGCCTGCCAAAAAGCTGTCCCAGTACACAACAGCAGCAGCAAAGGTGCTGTGAAACCAATCCCCATACTTTCCTCCCCTACACACCCCTACCTCACTGAGACGTTAATTGTAGAGTCTATTCAGGATTGTTCACATACATTCCAGCCTCACTGACCTCTGCACTCCAGGGAGCAAATGGGAAGGTCTGAGTGCGTCACAGGTGCCCTGAGTCTGCTTTTTTTGCTTTACAGGTCAGACTTGGGCAGAGCTGATTTCCCTTCCCTTCCCTTTTAAGTCAGTGCATATTTACCAGGGTAGGGTGACCAGATGTCCCATTTTTATAGGGACAGTCCCGTTTTTGGGGACTTTTTCTTACATAGGTGCCTATTACCCCCCACCCCCGTCCCGTTTGTTCACAGCTGCTGTCTGGTCACCCTATACTGGGGCCTTGTCTACCCTACAGACGCTACAGCAGCATGCTGCAGTCACCACTTAGCATCATAGTGCAGACACTCGCTATGGCCGCAGAAGAGTTCTTCCATCACTGCAGCTCATCCACCCCTCCAAGAGGCAATAGCTGGGTGGGCAGAAGAATCATCCTGTTGACATAGTGGTGTCTGCCTGGGGGTCTAGGTTGGCTTAACTACGTCTCTCAGGGGGGTGAATTTTTTATATCCCTAAGCTACGTAGCTAGAGCAACCAAAGTTTTAGGTGTAGACCAGGCCTGAGGGTTAACAGCTCTGCAGCCTAAGGCCCTATTAGATGTCCGTTCTAAATCATATCTACACAGAAAAAAAGTGACTTTTAAAATAACATTAGCTCAATCTGGGCTTTGCCTTTGGCAAGAAGAGGGTGCTTCACACTGAGCTAACCAATTGCAGCGGCTATCTCAATGGAACCTCCTGCTTTGGAAGATCGAGTTCACTCAGTGGCGTTAGTTTAACATGACGGGTGCATTGGGGACCCACCATTAACACCCCGCAGAAGCAGCTTCACTTCTTCCCAGTTGTGCTGCCCCCCGGGCTATAACACAGCCATGTGTTACGCTACCTGCCCCTGAAGTCAAATAACCCGTTCAAAGCATCAAGTCCAAGGCCTAATATTTCCCAAGTGACGAGTGATTTTGGCTGCCCAGTGAGAGGCTTCATAAAGGGTCCTGGTTTGTAGAGGGTGAGTGCCAAGCACTGTTTGAAAATCAGGCTTCTTAAAGTGTTTCCGGGTTAGGCCCGAAAGGATGAAGGCACCCAAATCACTAGTCACCGAAAGTTTAGGCCTTCTCCCCAGGACAGTGTAATGCTTTGGACACTGGCAGATCCTCGGGTGTTTTACACATTAAGCAGGAGCAACAAAGGCCTTGACTACCGGGGAACGTGTTACCGGCTAGATAGGACTGGTCAACTTTAAAATGTAGGTCACCAGTGGGGCCACATGTGAGTGGGCAGTGGGACCTCACCACTGCCAATAGTATGCACGGCGTGTAAGGTGCATACAGCTGCAGGCACCACTGGAGGGCACCCGGATGGGCTAGTGAGACTGAAGGGGCTCTGTTAGACTCAGGTGAGAGAGAGACCGCGAAAGGGAGCAAGAGCAGGGAGGGTTGAGGGGCGCCTGCTGCAGTGTACGTGCAATGCACTGGCTTTGTGTGTACTGGTGAGGTAGTGGTGGAAGAGAGCTTAGAAACTCTGCCAGTGCTGCCAGGGGAGATCTCCTTTAGTCCAGGGGACTGTTTGTGGAGCTGAAGGATGAGAGCTCTAGTCCTCTCTCCTGATGTGTGGCGGAGTTACCTAGTGGTCACATCTGATAAGTGCAGATTTAGCAAGTGGGCCACATAGACAGGAGAGTCCCCTCCTGCACCCACACAGGGTTCTGTCCTCCTCCTGTCCTTGCAGCGAGGAGGCCAGACCCCACTGTCAGTCTCAGCAGTGCAAATAGAAAGTAACCCCACTGACTTCAGGGGACTTACTCCAGACAGACACTGTGTAAGTCAGAGCAGAATTTGACTTGTGCTGCTCCAGCTACAGGCTCTCTCTACTGGGAGCTGATGCATTTTCATTATGGAGGTGAAGAGGCCCTCTTTGTGGGTGAGATCACTATATCGATGTCACACCCTGGGCACATGACTGACCACTGCTCAGGACCAGCTATCCTGCCCTATCAGAAGCCTGCTTAGGAATTTACATCAGTATAGGTGATTTCAGAGTAACAGCCGTGTTAGTCTGTATTTGCAAAAAGAAAAGGAGGACTTGTGGCACCTTAGAGACTAACCAATTTAATGTATTTGTATTTGAGCATTATTTATTTCCACAATATGCATCCGATGAAGTGGGCTGTAGCTCTCACGAAAGCTTATGCTCAAATAAATTGGTTAGTCTCTAAGGTGCCACAAGCCTCCTTTTCTATCAGTACAGCTGTGTCTCTCAGGGTTATGAAAAATCCACACCCCTCAGAGATGTAACCCCCGCCGTAGGCAGTGTCCGGCAACCTAACCACTGGATGACCTCTTCCCGTGAGACAGGAGCACCCCTCTCCCTGGCGTTAGAGTGTCTACACTTCAGCACAACAGCGGTGCTGCTGCACTGGTGCCACTGCAGCATTTTAAGCCTAGACAAGCCCTTCGTGCTTACAACACGAGCAAACGTCTTCTTTGATGAGGTCTGGAGAGGTTTGGTGGCTGATTCAGAGGCTTTGTGAGGGGTGGATGACATAGCTGGAGGGATGTGGATTTGAATTGATGGGAAGGAAATGGCAGACATTGGCGACAAGTAGCTGTTAATTAACCCCTTTTCCTCCTTATTCAAGGGAACATCTTCAGTTACACACTGGCGAATTATTAAGGAGTCAGAGGGGAGCAGATGTGAAATGCAGCAGATAAGCTCTTTCATGATTTTTGTTTTAGTACTTGCTCTTTAAAAGGAGGGATTGTCCATTACTAGTCTTCTGGAGAAGCATGCTAGAAACAATAAGCAAGGCAAAAAACAAGAATTCGTTCCACTAGAGACTGTTCTTAACTCTCTTTATTGCCCCCTTCACAGAAACAAGGAGTTCCAACATAGCTCTCTGCCTGCCAAAGGCAATCAGGCAACTGACAAACTTTTCAGAGGCAGTGCGGGTGCAACATAGCGGTGTATGCAAGGACTTTAACTCTAGACATGGAATAGATGACTCCTGCTATACAAACTATATGGAATGTGAGCTTGGCATTACAGAACTAACTCTACTTGTGCTGGTCAAAATATATTTGCTCCAAAATGAGGGAGAAATGCCTCCCCCCTGCACATTATAATATCACCAAAATAATAATGCACGGGTGTGTTTCTACTTTGGTTGTTAAGAATATCATCCATTATGGAGGCATAGAGTTGGCTTGTCTGTTACTTCACCCACAATATTTCTAGCTAGCTAGCTATCCTTCAGTTCTTGTTGTGCTGTGGTTTCTAAGAGCCTGCTCACACTTGGGATTGTTTCATTGATAGAGCTGCACTAGTGCAATCTCCCAAAGTAGATGTCTGGTATTGGTGTAAAATGTGAGTAGCTTTTGAAACCAAAGTAAGCCAGAATGGTGAAAGTCATCTGACCTGAGGCAGCATTAAAAATTTAATAGCCTTGTTACCTAAAAGGGCTCAGTGTCCATTGACTCCCAGGTCTGCTGTTACTAGATGCACCTTAGAGACTAACAAATTTATTTGAGCATAAACTTACTATGCGCAAATAAATTGGTTAGTCTCCAAGGCACCACAAGTCCTCCTTTTCTTTTTGTGAAGACAGACTAACACGGCTGCTACTCTGAAGCCTGTTACTAGATGGGCACCTCCAAACATATTAGTGCACTTGAGGCCACCACTGCAAGCTGATCTGTATGTGGGGATCATAGACTCATAGAATATCAGGGTTGGAAGGGACCTCAGGTCCAACCCCCTGCTCAAAGCAGGACCAACCCCAACTAAATCATCCTAGCCAGGGCTTTGTCAAGTCAGGCCTTTAAAACCTCTAAGGAAGGAGATTCCACCACCTCCCTAGGGAACCCATTCCAGTGCTTCACCACCCTCCTAGTGAAAAATAGTTTTTTCCTAATATCCAACCTAGACCACCCCCACTGCAACTTGAGACCACTGCTTCTTGTTCTGTCATCTGCCACCACTGAGAACAGCCTACCTCCATCCTCTTTGGAAGCCCCCTTCAAGTAGTTGAAGGCTGCTATCAAATCACCCCTCACTCTTCTCTTCTGCAGACTAAATAAGCCCAGTTCCCTCAGCCTTTTCTCATAAATCATGTGCCCCAGCCCCCTAATCATTTTTGTTGCCCTCCACTGGACTGTCTCCAATTTGTCCACATCCTTTCTGCAGTGGAGGGCCCAAAACTGGACACAGTACTCCAGATATGGCCTCACCAGTGCCGAATAGAGAGGAATAATCACTTCTCTCGATCTGCTGACAATGCTTCTACTAATGCAGCCCAATGTGCCCCGTTAGCCTTCTTGGCAACAAGGGCACACTGCTGACTCATATCCAGCTTCTCATCCACTGTAACCCCTAGGTCCTTTTCCGCAGAACTGCCGCTTAGCCAGTCGGTCCCCAGCCTGTAGCAGTGCGTGGAATTCTTCTGTCCTAAGTGCAGGACTCTGCACTTGTCCTTGTTGAACCTCACCAGATTTCTTTTGGCCCAATCTTCCAATCTGTCTAGGTCACTCTGGACCCTATCCCTACCCTCCAGCATATCTACCTCTTCCCCCAGTTTAGTGTAATCTGTGAACTTGCTGAGGGTGCAATCCATTCCATCATCCAGATCATTAATGAAGATGTTGAACAAAACCAGCCCCACGACCAGCCTCTGGGGCATTTGACTTGATACTGGCTGCCAACTAGACATTGAGCCGTTGATCACTACCCACTGAGCCCGATGATCTAGCCAGCTCTCTATCCACCTTATAGTCCATCCATACTTCTTTAACTTGCTGGCAAGAATACTGTGGGAGACTGTATCAAAAGCTTTGCTAAAGTAAAGATATATCACAGCCATCGCTTTCCCCATATCCACAGAGCCAGTTCTTTCATCATAGAAGGCAATCAGGTTGGTCAGGCATGACTTGCCCTTGGTGAATCCATGTTGACTGCTCCTGATCAGCTTCCTCTCCTCCAAGTGCTTCAAAATGGATTCTTTGAGGACCTGCTTCATGATTATTTCTGGGAACTGAAGTGAGGCTGACCAGTCTGTAGTTCCACAGATTCTCCTTCTTCCCTTTTTTAAAGATGGGCACTATATTAGCCTTTTTCCAGTCATCTGGGAACTCCCCCAATCACCATGAGTTTTCAAAGGCAATGGCCATTGGTTCTGCAATCACATCCACCAACTCCCTCCACACATTTCATCCAGCCCCATGGACTTCTGCATGTCCAGCTTTTCTAAATAGTCCTTAGCCTGTTCTTTCACCACAGAGGGCTGCTCACCTCCTCCCCATACTGTGCTGCCATCTGGGAGCAGACCTTGCCTGTGAAGGCTGCCACCACAAGTCTCTGCTAGGCTTTATATCAGCTCAAATGGAACTAAAGCATCTGCCTATAGCTTTAAACAAGTTAAACAAAGCAACAAGCACTTAATAGAGGTCAGATCCATTCATTAAAAGAAAACATATTTGTTTTAAACAAACTATTTATTAGAAGGGGTGTGAATTGAGGGGTTGATAATGGGATGTGATGGGTTTTCACTTAAGAGCCACTGGTTCTAATTCAGTCTATACTAGTAATGGCTATTCCTGGGAGATATAGATATTGTGACAAAGTTCCTGCTCTACCTTGGTGGGTCTTGCGCTTATTGGCAGATTTGCTCACCTTGGAGCTTCACAGCAGTCCTCAGCTTGGCTGTTTTTCTGAATTCACAATCCCGGTCAACTCCTCCTGTGTCTGACCAGGAGTTGGGAGGGAACACAGGCCCGCCCGCCCTCTACTCTGGGTTCCAGCCCAGGGCCCTGTGAAATGTAGCTGTCTGGAGTGCCTCCTGGAACAGCTGTGCAACAGCTACAAGTCCCAGGGCTACTTCCCCATAGCCTCCTCCCAACACCTTCTTTATCTTCACCACAGGACCCTCCTCCTGGTGTCTGATAAGACTTGTACACCTCAGTCCTCCAACAATCCACATTCTCACTCTCAACTCCTAGGACCTCTTGCTCCCAGCTCCTCACATGTGCACCACAAATTGAGGTGAGATCCTTTTTAAGCCCAGGTGCCCTGATTAGCCTGCCTGAATTGATTCTAGCCGCTTCTTGATTGGCTGCAGTTGTTCTAATCAGCCTGTCTGTCTTAATTGTCTCCAGAAGGTTCCTGATTGTTCTAAAACCTTCCCTGTTCCTTACCCAGGGAAAAGGGACCTGGTTAATTGGGGACCAAGAGCTTTCCCTTCAATCACTCTTCTGTAGCTCTTTAACCTGGAGGAAGGAGGAGGAAGAGGGCTGCTGCTACAACTCCAGCTCCCACTCCTCCCCTGGCTGAGCCAGACACCACCCCACTCCCTTCTCTGCTGCTACCTGGTTGCTGGCTGGCTGCTGGACCCCCCACCCTTGGGTGCTGCTACTGCTCCAACTGCAGCCCCTTGGGGGGAGGGGAGCCTGCTAGCCCACTCCCCAGAAGGGGGGAGTGAGGGACCCCAGTCCCAGCCGCTGTGGACACAACCACCTGAGAGGGGTCCTTTCTGCCTACCTGGAGCTGCTGCCGAAGCCCAGAGGACGAGGAGAAAAGGACCATCTACCAGTGGGGGAGCACCTAGAGACTCTGCAGACCACTGTGGAGGGGGCCTTCTGAACTGAGTAACTTTCAGACTGTGCTCTTGTGGTGGGAGTCTTGAGTGTGTTTGCAGGGACACAGGGGGTGTGGTGTGGAGCTGCCCCCTGATCCATCTGTGTGTCCCCCACCAGTGCCCCCTCCACCACCCCCACTGGCTGCATACCATCTGCCTCAGCTCCTGTCTCTGGACTCAGCTGCTTGCTTGGCTTTGCTACGCCCTGATTCCACCCTTGGGCCAGAAGCAGCAGCCAGCCAAAGTGACTCTGTGCAAGCGCACGTGGGCACACGTGCCCCTCCCCCGGACTGCCCACCTCACAGCTTTGCCCCTTGCTGCCTGCCCCATTTGCAGCTTTTGCCCCCCCTTTTGCCCCAGCCCCCCCTTACTAGCTTCAGTTTGTTTGCCTGCCCCGCCCGTTTTCCCTCTGTAGCCTTTGTTTGTTTGCCCCGCCCCAGCCTCTGAAGCTAGCCCCTCTGTTTCCCTGCCCTAACTCCAGCCCGCCTAGCCCCTTGCTCCGTGCACCCATGCCCCCTCCCATGTGCTTGTGCCACTCCCCATTTTAGTTTCAAACCTCTTCACTGCACCCCCAATGCTGTTGTATCCCCCCCACCCCTAGTGCAGCTAGAGGAGCCGGAATTCCACCCCGTGTCGGCGACTGACCCATAACCCCTGTTTTGTCCCTGCGTCCAGCCCACCCTTTTGGAGCCCTCCTCCCCTGCCTGCAGCCTAGCGGGGAGGAGTGATCGACCTGCTTCCCCTTTCCCCTCCTCCTTCTGGTGACTCCCCTTCCCTCCCTGCTCACAATGGGGGGGGGGAGGGGATGAGACGGGTGGGGCCCATCTAGCAGCCCCAGCTGCCCCTCCCTCGCCTGCCCCTCTGTTACCCCCCCCCAAGCCTCTACCTCTGCTGCTGCACCACCTGCCGCCACCCCCACGGTGACCTCCGCTACTGCCACATCCCTCCCCCCCTCAGCTTCAGGGGGAGCCCCCCCAGCCGGCGGGAAAGGCCAGGGGAAGAAGAAGGGGAAAGGCCCTGCTAAAAAGACCAGGCCCTCCATGGCAGGGGCTGCCCCCACTGCCACAGCCCCACCACCAGCCGCAGCGACTCTCCCTGCTGTTCCCTCCACCAGCTCTGTGGGTGCCCCTCCCCTGGCCCCCAGGGCCTACGTTCAGGTGGCAGCAGCCCCCCCGCCTGCCGCTCCATCATCTCTCCCGCCCGCCGCCTCCGCTACCATCTATAGTGGCCAGGGCCCCTTCCCCACCATGACCAGGAAGCATGGCGTCCGTTGCCTCCTGGTGCTCGCCTCGTCCCACGTGGAGACCTACGTGCGGGCGTTGGCGAGGGTGGTGGGGCCCACGGCCATTGTGGCAGCCTCCAAAATGTATGGCAAGGTCGTCGTCTTCTTAGCATCGGAGGCCGCCGCCCAGGAGGCAGTGGAGAGGGGCCTGGTGGTGGAGGGCGTGTTCATCCCCCGGAGCCACTAGAGGACCTGGGCGTCCGCCTGGTCCTGACCTCCGTCCCTTCCTTTCTTCCCAATGCCGCCCTGTTACCCGCCCTCTCCACCCTGGGGAAACTCATCTCCATTATCAGCCCTCTCCCGTTGGGCTGCAAAGACCCCGCCCTCTGTCATGTCCTCTCGTTCTGCCGGCAAGTGCAGCTTCAACTGCCGCTGGCAGAGCGTGAGGGAGAGGCGCTCGAGGGGTCCTTCCTGGTCTCCTACCAGGGGGCCCATTCCCGGGTGCACTACTCCACGGGGGAGGCCCGGTACTACCTCTGCCGGGCGATGGGGCATGTCCGGAGGGACTGCCCCTTGGCCCGGCAAGGAGGGGCATCCAGGACCCCTGAGCCCCGGCAAGACACCGGCCCTGTCAGCGCCGGCACCCTTAGCTGCCCGGCACCCGGAGCCGCCCCTCCTCCTTCCCAGTCCACCACTGCTCCCCCTCGGGCCCAAGGGGCAGCTCCCCCACTATGCCCAGACGAGCGGGAGAGCCCTGCCTCTGTTGTCTGCAATCTGGCGGGGCCTGTGGAGGAGGCTGTGGCAGGGATGCCGCCGGGCATGGGAGAGGGCCCGCCCTAGGGGGAATCCTCCCTCCCTCATGCTGCCCCACCGTTACCCCCCCGAGTCCCTGAGCCATCGCCTCCGCCCCCTAACATGACCCCTGCTAGCCAGCCCCCGGATGATGCCATGGAGGGCTGGGCCCTGGTCCAGGGGAGGCTCAAGCTCCGCTCCTCCCATCCGATGAGGAGGTCCCCCGGAAGACCAGGAAGGGGGGCACCAATGCTAAGCCTTCTGCCTTGCCCATGGGTGTATTCCATCCACCGGTGCCAGCTGGGGAAGACGTGGCAGCACCGGAAGGCAGTATCTCCCCTCCACGGGAGTCCCTCCCCTCCAAGGCCCCCGACAGAGCCCCTCCTGCCCTGGTACCATCTGAAGCCCCTGTGAGCCCCGAGGCAACCGTTGCGTTGCCAGCGGGGAGAACCCCGGGGTGGCAGACAGCGATCTCCCCTCCATATACTAGGAAATCGAGGCCCTGGGTCTGACCTCGGTCACCCAGGGGGAGGATGACTCTATGCCAGTGGGCCTCGATCTGGGCAACCTCACTCCAGCCCCCCTTTTTCCATGCTCACTCCCTCCTAACCGTTGCTTCCACTCCCACTTCCGAGGAGCCCCTGGACTCCTCCATCAACCCGGCCGCAGATGTCACCCCGCTGACGGCCACCGAGCCTGTTGAGGCGACGGCGAGAGCCACGCGGCCGGTACCCAGCCACCAGGGGCACCCCTCGTTGGTGTGGAGCAATCAACCTCCTTCCCGGGCTGGGGCCTTACAGAAGATAGTCCACCTCCTGATGCTGTGGCTGCCAAATCCACCATAGAGCCTGCACCTGGCATGGCTGAGAGCCCCCTCCCCACCCCCTTGCCCCTTGAGCCTGATTGGGAGGCGCCACCATCCAGCTACTTGGCTCCCGAAGCCCAGAATCTCGTCTGACCCTGACCCTGTCCCTATCCCGTCCACCTCCCGCGATGTTATTGCCGCCCCTGGGGCTGTCTCCTTCCCTTTTCCAATAGGTGACCCCCAGGGAGCGGCCTTTGTGTTTCCCTGTCCCGACCCACAAGGGGCTGCTATCCTCCCTCCGCCGCCCCCTATTGCCCCAAGGTTCAAAGCAGGCCAAATGGCACCAGTCCATCAGGCGCCCCGTCGGGGGTCTGCACCACGTCTGCCTGTCTCGGTGGGCCACGGGGCTGTACCAAGGGCCCCATCAGGGGATAAGCAGGAGACCGTAACCCCACCCCCCCATGCGCTGTGAGAGGAGTTGCGGGAGTTTTTAGAAGACGTCTGTGGCTCCTGCAACAAGGTACAGCTTGCTCTCCAGCGATGGGGGGACTTTCATCAAATCCTCCGGGCCGCGACGGCCCTCATGCGGGAGAGTAAAAGGACCTGGAAGCAAGGCGCCGCGGCCTACCGGCGGGTCTGTATCTTCCATGATTCCTTACTCACTTACGGGGTAGGTCACGGACTGTTGCATGGCCCATCAGGAACCACGAGCGTCCCTGCTGGCGAAGATCCCCCCCCAGCCCTCCTCATGGCACCTCTCACCATCGCAACATTGAACACCCGGGGCTGTAGGATGGGTCTCCGCAGGTCCCAGGTGCTCTCCTTCCTTCAGGAGGGTGGGTACTCTGTGGTTTTCCCGCAGGAGACCCATGCGGATCCGACCGCCGAAGACAGCTGGCAGCTGGATTGGAGGGACAGGGTCTACTTCAGCCATCTCACAGCTCGTACGGCTGGAGTGGCGACCCTGGCTGTTCGGCGCCCGGAGCCGCCCCTCCTCCTCCTCAGTCCACCAGTGCTCTCGCTCGGGCTCGAGGTACTTCACCCATCGCGCCCAGACGAGCGGGAGAGCCCCGCCTCTGCCGCCTGCAATCTGGCGGGGCCCCTAGAGGAGGATGCAGCAGGGATACCGCCGAGCATGGGAGAGAACCCGCCCCAAGGGGAATCTTCCCTCCCTCATGCTGCCCCACTGCTGCCTCCCACAGTTCCTGAGCCATCGCCCCGGACCCCAGATGATGCCATGGAGGGCTGGGGCCTAGTCCAGGGGAAGCGGGGCAAGCGGAAGGCTCGAACTCTGCTCCTCTCCACCGATGGGTCCCTGCAGGGGTTCTCCATTTACCCCTGGAGGAGGGAGGGCAGGGCCTGAAATGTCTGCACACTCAGGTCCATGTCTTCCGCCTCCAGGCCCTGCAGAGGCTCCTTTATGGTGCAGGTAGTCTGGTGTGGAGCGTACTTTGGAGGGAGGAGGGAGTGAGCATGGAAAAAGGGGCACGCCTTCTTGTGCCGCTTCCGAGTGCTCCGATATGACTGGCAGCTCCTTTATCTTCATCTGAGAGGTCTTCCTCTCCGGACTGCCAGTCTTTTACCAGGACCTCCTCCGGACCTGGAAACTGCTTTCAACGACCAGGTCCGTGGCAGCCATCGAGGGGGCAGATCTCCTCGTGGACCCCTACTACACAACCCCCAGCTTTGCGTGCAGGTGACGGAGTCCCCCTCTGTGCGCCAGAGGTTGGTCCTGGCAGAAGTCACAAGAGTCAGAGACCTCCTGGACTATGACCGGGAAGACTGACTGGATCCCCTGACGCTCGCTCAGTGCATGGGGCTCTCCACACCTCGTACTCCCTGGCGCGTACCTCAGGAGGTGAGGCCCGTTTTGCTGCCCATTGCTTGGGTTTATCTCGACCGGGTCCTGCACAAGGGCGCGCCCTGCCTACCCTCCACCCCAGGCCTGCCGGACCTTTTCATCAGGCCCCTTCACTGTGAGCCGGCTGCAAGAGATGCAGACAGTCTGCTTCCAGACCGTGCCAAGCAAACATCTATACACGCTCGTGCTCCACACCCTTCATGCCCTCACCCTCGTGTCCCACCCCGCTACAAAATGGCGGGACCTTCTGCCACCTTTGGAGGGTGAGGATCCCCGGAGGGCCAGCCTATATTCCACCTTGGTCCCGAGGCCCAACGGGGATATCAGTTGGCGGCTCCTTCATGGAGCCGTGAGCACGGGCGTGTTCTTGGAGCGGTTCACCTCTATCCCAGACACCTGCCCCTTTTTGCAATGTGAGGGAAACCCTGGCACACATATATCTGTAGTGTACCAGGCTGGAGCCCCTATTCCGGCTCCTCACCAATATTTTATTACGTTTTCGGTTGCACTTCTCCCCTCACCTTCTTATTTATGCACTCCCTATCTGTGGTCCCACAAAGTCATGGGATTTCCTGGTCAACCTCCTCCTGGCCCTAGCTAAAATGGCCATCTATAAAACCAGAGTGAGGAGGTTGGCCGATGGAGTCTCCTGTGACTGTGGGGCCTATTTCCGATCCTCGGTCCATTCACGTATCTAGGCAGAGTTCCTCTGGGCGGGGTCCACTGACTTCCTTGATGCCTTTGAGGAGCAGTGGGTGCTGTCCAGGGGTCTCTGCTTGGTGTCCCCATCTAGTTCCCTTCATTCGACCCTTTGCCCACACTCCTGTCCCTGTTATTTCATTAGTTGTCCCCAATATTTATTTGGTGTCCAGGTCCTGTGGATCTCCCTCTTAGGCTGAGGCGGGGAATCCTTTAGCAGTGGGCAGGCTTTGCCAACCCACTTCCCAGATCCAAATAGGATCACTCTCCTGTAGCCATCTGGCCCAACACTGTCACAATATTTATATATATAAATAAGTAGGGTGGGTTTTTGTTCCAGCCCTGGTGGATCGGCGATACCACAGAGATGGAAGTGCCCATCTTCATGGAGGAGTTGTGTCCAGACCAGGGTTCAGGTAGGGGAAGCTTTACTGCCACTTTTTTTTCCTGGGTATGTTCGGACTAGAGTTTGTGATCCTGTTTGAATGCGAGTGAATCAAAGTCAGTGTCCAGACTATTAGCTACAATCATGTTCATTACCTCAAGTTTGTTGGCAATCACTTGAGGACTACAAACCCCCTGTGGATGAACAGTGTCAGTCACCAGGCCTGTCAATCTGATCTCTTTCACCAGTACTAAATTGCCTTGCCTACCTTTCAAGGGAGAATTGTTTAATTAATGTCTTCCTGGAGCTCTGGCCAGGCGAAAGCTGTCTGAGTGCTCCCCAGGGTTACTAACAATATAATGTCATAAAAACTTTCACAAGATATTTATTCTCTCATTGTGTTTCAAAATATTTGTTAACAGGCAGGAAGGATTGTGCATGGGAATACTTATGGCAGAGGGAAGTGGAAAGTGTCAGGTGTGTCTGGAATTTGCAGCCAGAGACTGACTTTGTTTTGCAATGCCAAGGTGTTGCTTCTATGGAAATAAAATGAAGCCGACTTCCTGGAATGCTGGTAGAGATCGATCTATAGAAAGCCTGACTGTCAGTCCTGTGACCAGTCCTCTTTTGGGCAAGACATGCCAATGTCAGATTTCCATACATATCCCTTTAAGTTTACATATTGCTCACAAGATGATGAGTCCAGACACATTCTGATAAGAGTTAATGATTCATTCTTTCTTATTTACATATGTTTGTATCAACTAAGTCACTACATGGGAGCATGAATAACCAGTCTGTCTGCAACAGGATGTACATCTGGTAACCAAAGAGCCCTGCTCTGTTGGGTCCTGTCTGGTGTATATCTTTATAAGCAGTGTACCATATAAATGTTAGCTGGTAATTCATTAGAGATGGTTAGACTCAGGGCACTGGATGGGTCACAGGACTGCTACTGGCAGACTGAGCCTTCCACTTCTAGGTCAGTGATTGAAAAATGACCCAGGCTCATAGTTCAACTTTAGAGGCTGAAATCTGAAAGCTTTTATGTTACATATATGAAATAAATTGCAGACGCTGGCCCCAGTTTATCTAATCCCATATGCATGTGTTTAACTCTGAGCGTGAGCTTAATAATAATAAGGGAAAAGGCCAGATTTTGCTTTGTCGAATGGACTATCGAATCCCTCCCATATTGCACATATATCAACTGACACTGAAAAAATTGGATGGTGTCTTTGCACACCTGGACTAACTTAGTTAGAAAGGTTTCAGAGTAACAGCCGTGTTAGTCTGTATTCGCAAAAAGGAGTACTTGTGGCACCTTAGAGACTAACCAATTTATTTGAGCATGAGCTTTCGTGAGCTACAGCTCACTTTACAAGTTTTTTCATGCAGTTGATAGATTTCCACTCCATACGGCTAAATGCAGTGCCTTGCATAATGACAGGTTTCAGAGTAACAGCCGTGTTAGTCTGTATTCGCAAAAAGAAAAGGAGTACTTGTGGCACCTTAGAGACTAACCAATTTATTTGAGCATGAGCTTTCGTGAGCTGTAGCTCATGAAAGCTCATGCTCAAATAAATTGGTTAGTCTCTAAGGTGCCACAAGTACTCCTTTTCTTTTAGTTAGAAAGGTATGCATTCTACATAATTATGAATAGCTTGTCTACCCACCCACTCAAAGGACTGGACTAGCAAATATCCCTTAAATCCCCCTGTAAACACTGATTGACCAGCCTTACTCAGCACAAAGGGGGATTATTGCCTCTGTATTTACAAAGCCCCTATAATTTCCCCTCCATCAGCACTTCTTCATGATTTTCCCTAGTAAGATTATCTCCTACCACCTTCCTTTAAAGGGAAGAAATGTAGGGTTTCCTAAGGAAACAAACAAAGATTGTCATCTCTTTGTGCCATGAGAGTAATCCCCAGATCAGTACTCCACACCCTCACCTTTTATGTCTATGCAAGAAACAGGCAGGTTGGTGGATTGTTGAAGACGGAGGAGTCAGTGACCATGCATCCTGTCACATATACACTGTGAAAGGGTTTGCTCTCCCTCCCTCCCTTCCTTGTGTTTCACAAAGATTTGTTGGACCAAGATTTTAAAGTAATCTAGATCAAGATGCCCAGATGTAAAAGGCAGATATTGCAGAGTCTGCATCTCAGTGTGACCTGATCAGATAGAAGGCTCCCCAAGGGGCTGAGCCTACACCCATTGCAGACAATGGCAAAGATCTGATTGATTACCATGGAGAACAACAGGCCCCTGCATAGAAGTGGTCAGAAATTTTCAGTAGAAAATGCTGATTTGTCAAACCTGAAATATTTCACAAAAATATTTAGTCAACCTGCAGGCAGGGTTTGGATGGAAATCTGCCTGGTTCTGAGCCAGGGCACCTAGTGGGCTGCTGGAGACCTCAGGGCTTTCAAGGATCCATGGCTCCCAGACTGCCACAGTGCAGTCAGCCCCAGGTCCTCTGCTCCCGGGCAGCTCCACCATGTGGTCTTTCTCCCCCAGGATGCAGAAGCTGGGCAGAGTTGAGAGCTGTCTGGCCAGGGAATTTGGAAGCTCTGAGGTACCCAGTGCTGGGGCAGTCTGCATGGCAGAGCTGCCAAGGATCCAGGAATCTCTTGGAGCCCCTGAGTGAAATTGACATGATTCTTGTCAGTTTCATGGCTTCTATTTAGAGATGAGCAGCAGTGAACCACTGACATCAATCATGTCAAGATCACTTAGCTGCTGGGGTTCTGGGATGCAAAAGTGTTTTGGAAACATCATGTTTCTTAAATGAAATCTCTGGAATCCCCAGTTCTGAGAAGTTTAGAAAAATCTGTTTTCTACATGAATCCACCTGAAACAAAATTTCAAAATGACAAAAATTCCTGGGAACCGGAAATTCTGGATTTTAGTCTTCTCTGCCCCGATGTACAGGTTCAGCATGTAGTAAGCAATCCAG
The DNA here is from genome assembly GCF_965140235.1 of Caretta caretta. NCBI lineage: Eukaryota > Metazoa > Chordata > Testudines > Cheloniidae > Caretta > Caretta caretta. The sequence continues at coordinate 2,913,668 of NC_134223.1, forward strand.
TGGGGGAACAGATAGGGGGAGATGATCTCTCTCCATTGAAAGGGATGATGGGGTAGTAGAATGTCTCCAGATTTATATTAGTGAGGTTTAAAAACACACACAATGTTTAGAAAGGATAAATCCTTGTGCTACCGGGCCTAGGATTTTTTGTATGATAGGGGTTAGAATTAGGAAGAAATTGCCCACTATGGTGTTTTTTGCCCCTTCATCTGGTTCTGACTGCAGTCAGAGACAGGATCTGATGAGATCTGGCAATTCACTGCCACCTTTTATCCGTGGTCACAACTATAGATTCCTGTTGTTTCTTATTTGTTTGTTTTTTTTAATGCTTTACAGTTTCTGGTGTCCTAGCATTTGTCAATTTGCTAGTATGAACTTTTAACAGTGCTAAAACATTTCCACAGGAAATTAAAATTCATTTCTCATGTGTACTCAGTGATCCTAGTCATGCACCAGCTGCTGACTGTAGCAGATTTCAAAATGCCAATCAAAACTACAGGCCCAAGAGCTCATTTGCTGTCTCTCTCTTTCTACGCACTGCTCAGGCGGCGCCTCATGGTCTCGGACACCATCCGATGGTGCAGGGACATCTACATCGAACACATCACCGGCCACCAACAGCACTAGGAGGTGTGAGCCGGTACGACATCGTGCATCCACTATGGGAAAGAGACTGAGAGGCTTTTTCCATTGGACCATATGAACTGGAACCATAAACTCACTGAACATTAAATCCCACCAAATGAGGGTAGATCCATCCTCATCATCGTATCCGCTCATTATACTCCACACCTGAACATAGCCATTATATGGATAACTTACCCGCATAGCTCAATGTCTGTACTTTGACCGGTTAAACTTTTACCCCCAATCAGAGAGATTGCAGATTATGTATTCCTTATGCCACCAGCTCCTAAACTGAATTTCGCACCCCTTGATAATCTGTATCTTATTCCCTGATAACCAGAAACTTCTATGCTTGAACTCTGTACCATTTTCTTTTTATTTCAACGTTATCTTAATAAAATTATTTAACCTGCGGTCCTGGCAAGATTGATTGTTATTCAATAATGGGTGATTTTAGTCCGTTCTTATCACTCTGCTGGGGAAGGGACCCGGCTGCTTGGAGCAAGGGGGTGGGGAAAATATGTTTTGTTTTCTTTGCGAAGTGTGGAATAGAGTCAGTCCTGCCTTACAGCCTCCAGCAGACAGAGCAACAATCTCCTTTCAGCAGAGGGGCCGGCTCCACCTTTAAGCTCAGCAGGTGCAGCGAGAGGCCGAAAATTCAGAACAGCGACGTCACCGAGGGATGAAAACACAACAGGAGAAACTCCAGTGTGAAAACACCATTTAAAGTTGGCAATCCTATCCCTCCCCTCCCCCCCTCTGCTCCACCCCAACATCGCCAAGGCCTGAGTGAATTGCAAAGGGAGGAGTTTGGTACCGAGCAAGGAATGAATTGCAGGCTCTGTTCCTTTCCCCCGGACCCTTTTATAAATGAGGTGGTTGTACCGTGTGTACGTGCACGGGAGAGAGAAAGCGTCCATGGGAGGAGCGTAGCATCTTGAAATCTCTCTGTCCCGGGCCGGGCCGGGCCGGGCCCGAAGACTCTCTAGGGCTGCGGGCCGAGCCGAGAAATGCCAAGCAGGAGCCCCCGGGACGAGGAGACCCCTCTGCGGTGGCTAGCTGGGGGAGGGCCCAGCCGGGAGGCTGCGGGGATTGCAATGCTGTCCTCGTGTGCCCGGGCTCGCCTCTGCAGCGAGCTCCCGGGCGACGCGCGCTGGAGCCGAGCCGCGGCCCCGGCGGCGCGTTAACAATGAGAACCGCGTCCGCCCCCCGCCGTGCGCAGCGCGCGGGAGGCCGGGGCCCTTGACGGACGGACGGGCCAGCCACTCAGGGCCCAGCGCCCGGACCCGCGAGCCCTCCAGCGGCGCACCCCCGACACACCCCCGTGAGCGCGCGGCCAGCCAATCAGGCGGGGCGCTCGCGACACACGCGCACACTTAAGCCGGGTCAAGGCGCGGCGGCCGGGCCAGGTCTTATACGGCGCGTTCCGAGCGCAGCGCGCGGCACGGGCAGCGCCGGGGCACCGCAGCAGCGCGCCGGAGGACTCGCGTCGGCTCGCCGGGACCCCCCCGCACCCCCCCCGCGCGGCTCGGCGCCCTGGCCCGGGGCAGCGTCCCTTGGAGAGAGCGCGCGGGCGCAGCACCATGGAGTCGGGGAGCAAGGTGACCGTGGGCCCGGCGGGGGGAGGCTCCCCGGGACCTTCCGGCGGGGGCGGCGTGTGCGTGGCCGTTTCGGGGGGAAGCGGGGTTTGGGGGAGGGCAGAGCGGCCTGCGGGGGGGGGGGGGTCGCTGCTTCCCAGAGTCTTTCTGCCCCAAGCAGCCGCCTGCCCGGCCCTGGGCGAGGCGAGGCGCACCGGGCGAGCCCCGTGGCCGCGGGCGTTCGGGGCAGGGTGGCTGGTCTGCGCTCACCCGCAGCGCAGAGGGAAGGCGGCTCTCGCGGGTCCAGCAAGGCCGCTTGGCCGCCGGGCTGGGTGCGGGCTCCATGTCCTTCGGGCCGGACTCCGTCTGGGGCGTGAGGCGGGGCCGAAGACCCTAGGAGCCCCCTGCCCCTTATGGCGCATCGCCGCGGGCGCGAGTCCTGGCGGCTGTTTTAAACCTTCCCCCTCCTTGGCGCCGCCGCCTGCTTTGGGCTCCTTAGCCAGTGCCCCGCTGGCAGCGATGGGACCCGGCTGTTGCCCCACGGCTCCCTCCGGGGACGCCCCATCCTGCATTGCCGGGCGGGGGCGGCGGAACCTGGGGGGTCGGGGTACTGCGCAGCGCATCCCAGTCCCAGCAGCGTGCGGAGTGGAAAGTTTTCAGCCTCGAGCGGCGATCGCGTGTTTAAAATAAAATAACTAAACAAATTAAACCCTTAGACAAGTGACTGATGGGGGTGGGGGGGAGTTCCGTGCCGGAGTCCCAGATGCAAGATAATCAAGCCATGTCCGAGGTGTTCGGTAAAAGGGCAAGTTTGCAGGGCTTAGGACTGGGGGGTTCCGCTCCACAGCCTTTGGGGCTGGACCGGGGGGGAGAGTTCGTTGAAACTTGGTGCTGCGGTTTGGTGGGAAGGATGCCCGCCCCTGTAGCCGGTCTGTATTCAGTTGCTTAAAATACCCCAGCCTTCCTGTGTGCGCGTTAGCCTTGCCTGGCCGACACTGGTGACCCCAAAGCTCCTAGTGGCACAGGAGGGAAGGGCTGTAGGCTTATGGGTCAGGACGGGGCTCGATGTCCCGCGTTCGCAGCAAAGTCCCCCCGTTTTCCCAGCGAGCCAAGGGCCGTGGGGATGCGGTGCTTCGGAAAGCTGGAGGGTTTCCCGTGTTGCCAATTCCTGGGATTTTTTTCCTTGATACTTGACGGTTTTTTCAAGCCCTACCGTCTGGAATCGAGGGTTTCAATAAGAATCTCCCCTTCCGTTTGACATGTTTTCCGAGCACGGCTTGTTATGGAGAAAAGCGTGGGAATGAGGCCAGGTCCCCTCCAAAGGTTCAGACCAGAAGGCAAATAAAAAACCCCGAATCTTATTGGTGGAGCGGCCTGATTTTTAAAAGATGGGGGGCCTGACTCGGGATTTTTGAACATGTGGGGTTGGCAGTCCTGCTTTTTCGGTCTACGTTGTCCTACGTAATGGGTCGGACCATTATGACTGTCTAGTCTGGCCGAGAATTTCACCAGGTGGTGATTCCTGCATGGAACTTGTTTGAACTGGAGCAGGGATGTAATCCCAGAGAGAGTAACCAAGGATACCCTCTTACAAATTATACAATCACAGTAAGGCCTTAAGGGGGGAAATAGTGTATGTATTTCTAATAATTCTTCCTTTGAGTTGGGCCTCGCATCAGGTTCAAATCCCCTATAATCTAATCCCCACACAGGCTTGACTTTCCCTCTTTTTGGTACATTTGCAGGACCGTGTTAAAAGGATTTTTTTCTTGTTTTTATTTGCTTGGTGGAAGAGCCCCCTAGTAGTCCCTGCCCTGAAGAGCTTCTTTGTTCTGTGCTTGGACCATACCTAGGACCATCTAATGCTGGTCCGGACTTGGAGCTCTTAAACACTAAGTGGATTAATTAACCCTTTAGGTTTTGTTTTTCTTCCCTCCTCCCTCAGGCTCCAATCCACAGCAGTCACCTTGTTTTACAGAGTACTGTTATGTGACGATTACATCGGTGCTCATGGTAAAAGAATAGGTTTTATAATGAAGAAAAGAGGGTGGGGGATCCAAAGCAAAAAAACAGAAAAATCCCATCCCTGCCCAACTCCACAGAACAGAAGGGTTCAGATTGAGACTCCAAGTGGTCTTTTCTGATCTGACTTCTTATGGGTCTCAGATCATCCCAATGAGTAAATTGTTCCCCAGTTGCTCACATCTTCCCTGGTTACCTTCCACTTCACAGGCTCATCTGTTGTTACACTGGTATAGCTGATTTGGGTGGTGGTACTCCAGATTACAGCTGCTAAACCGTGGCCATGGAACAAAGGTTTGTAGTCTGGCTGCGCTGGGCTAGCTGCACTAGGCGAGTTTATAATGGTTGTATATTTAAAAATTGAGTATCCAGGCAAACCCCTATGCAGCCTCTCTTTTGGTATAAACCTGGCTTACATCGATTTAGTTTAAAATGATTTCTTGCTAATTTAAACTAAATCACTGTGACTGGGTTAAATTGAATTAAGAGTGTCCACAGAGGGGGTTGAACCAGTTTAACCAAATTGATTTAAAATAATGATGTTCCTTAAACTGGCAGCTCTTGTGTGAAGATAAATGTGTAGACGAGCACTTACAATCATATTAGGTACTTTGAGTCAATTGACAATCAATTAATTCGAGTTGCATACTTGACGGTCGGGTCCCTAAAGCAGATTTTAGGCCCCAGTGTGCAATGAAAGGGGATACCAGAGTCCAGAGCGGGGAATTCAGTCCAGCAGGCTCCTTCCCTCTCTGTTCAAGAGACCCATCTCTTTTAAAATAATAACCGGTCTTGTGACCATGCAGGGAGGGCACAGGAGAAGCAATGCTGTTCCGCCAGTCTGTGTTTTCTGGGTCAAGATGCTTACAAAGTTTATTTGTGCAACACTGTCTCCAGATTCCCTCCTTTCTCCCTAGCTTTGGAATGTGGTTTGGGATCAGCGCGTTACTGTATTTAGTTCGCTGCGCTCTTGTGCATTTTCAGGAGGGCTGATGGCTGGGTGGGGAGCTGGCTGGCAGCTCCCGGAGTGGAGCGTTCCTGTGCGCCCAGCTGCGGGCTTGGAACCGGAGCTCTGGGACGTGACAGCCAGGAGCACCTCACAGGCACAGCTTGCTCCGGAGGGGGAGGAGGCGAGCGGCTGGGACTGAGGGAATTTTGCCCGGTTGAACATAGAAGTCCAACGCTGGGCCAGATTCTGATCTCGGGCACAATGGTGTAAATCCGCATTAGCTTGCATTTGGCTGTAGAAGCCCCAAAGGAGGACAAGGGGCCGGTTCACCTACCATAAACCTAGAACTGGCTGGTTTCGATCAGCTCTGTGCTTAGAGGATATTTCCTAGTCTCTCTTTAGCGGATCTTTTCAACCTCTCGATGCTGCCTTCATTTCTGGGGGGTCGGGGGGTGTCACTTCAAGCTGTTCGAGTGGAGACCGTTTAATCATAAAGGTCCCCGGGGCGAGTAGAGACCAGAGCGCTGGGCAAGCACCGGCTAAGCCTGGCACCCCGTTACCCGCTGCCTCCATCCAGTCGGGCCCGGCTGCCTGTCTTAGGGGTGCCCGCGTTTCCCCGCTGCCCGGGCCGGGGGTGGCTTCGTGGCTTCCGGGTACTGAGCAATACGCCGGGCTGGGCTGGGCTGGGATTGCCGCGGGTTGGGCTCGCACAGTGCCGGGGCTGGCAGCAGCCGCTGCCCCGGCTCCATTAGGAGGGAAGCTGCCGGCATGTCCCCGGCGCCAGGGGGCGGTGTCGCGCTAGCCCCTGCGATGTAGGGCAAAGGGGAGAGCGAGCCCAACATCCCCGGGCGGGGCCCGCCGGAGCTCGCTGCCCATTGGCGGCCGGCGGCGAGCCCCTCTCAGCGGGCTGGGGGGAGCCTAGCTTCGAGCCTGCGGCAGCAGCTGCCAGCGCGGGGGGGCGGCGGCAGGGATCCAGGGGCACAGCTGGGCAGTGCGGCGCTGGGGAGGTTCCCGTGGCTCCCCCATCTGTAACTTACCGAGGCTGGTTGCAAGGCTGTAGGTACCGGGCCTTCATTCCTGCCAGGGGGCGCCCAGCCGGATCTCTCAATCTCCATTCTCTGTGTTAAGATCCGGTCATTGCTTTTTTTATGTGTAGTAGCTCCCATGCTTTCTGGGCGGAGATAGGGGAGGGAAATCCCTGGGTCACATCCCAAACATAATAACTTTGGCAATGAAACCTTCCTCAGATAGCATGATCTGCACAGGACCATGCAACCCTGACTTACAGGAACTTGCGGGACCTCTTGGGAGGAAGGATTACTTACCTGAGATGGGGTTGCAGCCCCAACTGTATTTCTAATGTACATCACAAGACCAGGTCTTCTTAAATCACTGTTTTGATCTAATGAATATCTGACTGATGCACCCTCCACTGTACAGCTGCAATACAGCACCTTCTGATGCCTAGGCAGAGCCCACAGCTTTGCTTGCAAAATGCTGTAATTTCCTTCCCTCCAGCCCTGCTACTAGTAGCCTTCAGAAAGAGCCCTGCTACTTTTGTAACATGTTACAGGATATGCTGCAACTGACTGGGTCATGTTATGTAGCAGATTGCATTACACTCTCTATCCTCCATCATTATAAAGGTGGAAAGTCCTGTAATTCCCTTCTAGGACTAAAGAGTTCCTTATTTCCTGTTTCCTGTTCCTAATTGCAGACTGAGCCCTTTTAAATGAAGTTGAGAGGAATTAATAGGTGTAAGGATGGAGGGAAAAGACAAAACAAATAAAAAACACAGTAGAAAGAGACAATCAGCTGTGGATACTCCTGTTTATCAACTAAACAAACTTAAGTCTTAACTCAGTGGTAGAAGATTTTGTTGGGTATCTCTAAATTTGAGATAATGGATGATCCAGTTAGGATAAAATAAGAGTCCGTTCAGACTCAACTAATTTTAGCCCTAACTGAACCTTTTGTGAGAGTCAAAAAGGCTACAAATAACACCTTTAAAAGTATCATCTTTGTGAGTCTCTACACTTCCTGGTTCAGGATAGTCCATGAAGTAGGAAGTGGCAAAATATCATGGAAGAGGCTGTGCTTCATTTTCATTCCCAATTTTCCAGACTCCAGATGGCTAGCCAAAGCTTATCCAAACTTATAACCTTTAGGGTGCCTGATCTGACCATTAAACCTTTTAAAGAGATAAATTTAACCCAAAATTTAGGTTTTGTAAAATTTATTGGTGGAGACTCAATAATAGGAAATGCTATAAGAATTTTCTGGGGACAAAAACAATAGAATTTAGGTAGAAACTTAATTTGGTTCTATTAAAAATTAGCCTTAATACCTGCAGAATTAATAAAGCACAAAATCCTCTTCATATGAGTTTTGAACCATCCTTTAGAATTCTGTAACAAAGCTATCATTTTATATGATCTATATGATGGATTTAAAAAAAAAAACCCTGTAGAAAAGTTACTTTTCTGTTCACTTCTACAAGACTTCCATAAGAGGCAACTAATAGAAAATTTTTAATTCTAATGGGAAGTTTAAAAAAAGCAAATATTCTTCTGCCTTGACTGCAACCTAAACTAATTCAAAATCCTGCATGAAAACCTGAGAATGGAATTGAATGGAAACTGCCTCTAAACAAAAGTGACACTGACTGGATAATTTTCACTGTACAAGAAGATAGAAATCCAAAAAGTAAAAACAACATAAATAGTGAAGAGTAAATTGATCTTTAAAATTTTCAGGTTTAACAATTGAAGCTGTTAATACATGCAGTATGTAAAATTATTTATTTAAGCTATGGGCCAATTAAAGTGGCTAGTGACTTTTGGATGCCCATCTTGAAATAACTTACAGGGGACCTGATTTTCAAAGTTCTGAGCACACACTTTCTATAAACTATGCCCCTTTATGGTGCTCTAAGATAGCTAGTCACTTTTGAAAATCTTGGCCATGGTGTAAGATGTCTGTTAGATGTTCACCCACTGATAATTTAAACAGTCCTGCAAGAGGAAAGGCACATCTGGCTGAAGAGAAGGCAAATCAGTGTGATTCCAAATGTAATTGGAGAAAGCACATTGAAAGGTGAATTTATAGTAGTATGCATCGATCAAATTCCTTTTAAATGAGAACCAGTACAGCACCTGACTGTACCAGACATCCAAACCCGTCAAGGACCTTTGCTACAGTATCCTTCCGTAAAAGCTCACTGTACAATAATTAGTTCTATGCAAACAGCGTGGTGCAATCTTATTGACGTAATGCTTCATAGTACAATATTCTGAAGATCTGTTTATTGCCATTTATTGTTGCCTCGTCATTCAAGGTGTGCAAATCATGATGACTAATTAGAAATATTCTTATACTTTCAGGCTGGTGTGAACTGCTCTGCTCCAGCATGGGGCAGAAGGAAAGTCTTTTTCTGTTTGGTAGGAGCTGATTCCATGAGAGCAGGGGAGAGGAGTCTTCCTCTTGGACCTTTCTTTATTTGGAGGGGTGGGGGATGACTTGTGTGCTTTACATAAAGCTGCAACTACTGGCCTTTTAAAAAATTAAGAATCGTTTTATAACAGTGGTGTTAGGGCATGTTCAAACGCAAGCTGCTTTTCATGTCCACAGTGATGACACACTGTTGCTTTCGTAGGGGGAAGCTGTCTTGTGTGGTCATGGTGTGGCAATGATTTATGCAAAATAGCCTTTGGAATGAAAGAAATCAGCTGTGCAGAAAGGACAGAGTATGGGACAGGGACTTAACTTCCAGGATCTGTTCCTGGTTTGTGTAACAGGATGGCTTGACCCTTTAAGGGCTAGAAGCCTGGGGCCAGCCAATCCTAGTTAGGAAGAAGACACACCTGTGCCAGGGATCAGGTGATTGCCCTATAAGGAGCAGCAGGAAGCTGCGGAAAGGGGATGATGCAATCTTCAGAAAGAAAACTAGAGGATGCTGTGGCTGGCAGTGAGCAGCTCCTGCGGGAGACCCTTGACCATGGAAGGGTTTGAGCCTGGAAGTCAGACAGCGGACTCCATAGGTGTCAGAAGGAAAAGAGTCTGGTCTGGCCATGGCCTGCAAAAGCAGGAATGGCCCCAGGCAGGAAGGCTGGCATTGGATGAGAAACTTTTAGGGGTTTTTTGTTAGATGATTTGATGATAAACCTGACAGAAGGAGGGGTATTTTTGATCACAAAGCCGCTGGGTGACTGAGGGGTTCAAGAGGGCGAACAGTGGGGATGCTTTCGGGGCTGCCCTGGAGCCAGTGGGGCCCCTGGGAGGAGGCCATGCATTGACATCCTGCCACTTGCTTCCTGTGACCTTGAGCAAGTTAGCCTTCCTGTGCTGCAGATCCACTGTGTGCTGTGCTGATGCTGATCCATGCCCCATGTATTGAGGGGCTTCATTCAGTGCTGCTTTTGAGGTCTGCAGCTGGAAAGTGCCAAGCTCTGCAGCAGAAGTCTGGTCCAGCTCCATCCAGTTCATTTGCTGGAAAAGATTCCCATTGGATTAACTGGGAGTTGGATTGAACCACTGATAAGGCGAGGGAGCTGCTCCACAGCTGTCCAGCCACCTCCAGACCTGTCTAAGGCATATAGGGCAACCCGTGTTTTCTGCTTCTTCCAAACCTGCCACAGGTTGTAAAGACAGGGCCCTGATCCTGCCATACAGCTAAGGCTGGCAGGGACCACTACAATCCATTCACAGAGAGCAGCTTTCAGGAGTGAAGTCATAGGCTTCATGTGCACAGGACAAATGAGTGTGTCTAAGAGCTGCATTAAAACCCAGTTATGGCCAAAAAAGGCTGAAATTCCATGGGGCTGGCCAGTGTGAATGGCTTATCTTTTGATTAGCCCAGTCTGGCCCCATCCACTGTTGGGCTTGGTCCTACTTACATTTAAGTCCGTGTCAAAACTGCCATTGGCTCCAGGCCTGCAGGATCAGATCTGCGACAGCCAAACTGTATTTAATCTAGTTCAGCCACCACTGCATATAAATGGCTTTAGCTGTAAAATAGTTCTGCTCTGTGTGGAAGGAGCCAAGATCTCCTTCTGTGCTTGCTTCCTAGAATCAGGAGAAGGGAGGGGAGAGGTTTAGGAATGGTACTGAATCTCTGGGAGCCTAGGTAGGTTTGCCACCTACAAGATGCAGAAAACCCTGTCACAGGCCACCCCAAACAAAAAGGGTCCTATTGCCAACCCTACCAGAGAGCCTTCTTGGGGTCCATACCACTTCCTGGAGCCTTCAAGGGAATACCTATTGTCCCCTCCTAGGAGGAGCCACCGCCTCCCTCACCCCACTCCTTGACCAACAAGCAGAATGGACCCTGGCACCAAGAAGAGCCACCATGGTTTCTGCAGGTGAGGGCCTGCCCCGTAGAGGGAAGGGACCAGGGTACGAGCTGTGCTCCCAGCCATGATCTGCATAGCCAGTAGTTTCATGATCACTACGGGCATCTCCCAAAAAACCAGGCACATTACATCTTTTGACTGGCCATGAGCAAAGCAGTACAAAAACTAGCCAGGCCAGGTGGCAATGCTAGGTCCAGAGCCATCCTGCCACATGTTTTCAGTGTGGGTGGGAGCACATGGTGGTTTGTGCCTTACCCAGCATAATGGGGCCAGATCATTACTGGGTGCAGTTGTATTAACCACAGTGAGCCCCACCTTGTGCCCCCTTTAAAGGGGAATGTATTACATAGTAGAAAGTAAATGCAGTCACGCGCACACAGCCTCCTGTTCAGTGCTCTCGAGTTAGCAGTGGGTAACAGCATGGGTGCTCAGCCTCTGCCTGCTGGTATTCTCGGGTTACGTTGGTACGGTGCCCTTAAAGGGACACACCATTTCAGTGCCTAGCATTAGCACCGGCTGAACATCAGAACATGCTGCAGGAGCATGGGGTGTCGGCAGGCATGGTAGCTGGATGCCATGCCTGGCACTCAGGAGTGCGAGGTGAGAAGGGGAAGCATGTATTGCTGGGGAAGGGGATTTCTTTCCTCTCTGAACCTATACGGACGGGATGTGGCCCCTTTCTACATAAGCTCAGCAACACAGATAAAGAAGTGCCTGTGAGAAAAAGGAACAAAGTGAGCAGTTAAAGGAATCATTATAAACCTGTCTGAAAACCTTAGCTTCTGCCTGAATCCCATGCGATATGTGCCCTGTGCATCATGAATGGTGTGTGCATGTGCTCACATGCTCCACCCCTTCCTTGTCAGTCTCAGGCCACCAGCTGCCTGCAGCCCTTCACCAAACTCAAGTGAGACCTTTGTCCAGAGCCCCCAAAGGTTGACTTCCTATGTAGGCTCAGTGTCCTCTTCATCCCCATCCTCCCAGCCCTTTGGGTGTATGTCCTTGTCCCTCAGTGTGTTTGGGGAGATGGGCTTGGGCTGCAGGTGATGGCTCCTAGCCCTGGTCAGCTGGGCTTGAGAGAACTAGCTGTACCCAGAGCTACTCACTTCTCACAGTGCCTAGTATCTCTGGTCTTTGTGGTGTCAAAAGGCACTAGGACCTGCTTCTCTTAAGGCCTGGCATCTCTGAACTGAAAGGATAACCATTACCGATACTTCCACAGGGTAAAATTCACCCCTGTGCAGATTGTGCACCACTGGGGATGTCTATCTTATGGACTTCTGTGCTTTAGAACTTGTACGGATCCTCTTGATACCAGCTTCTGCTCCTTGATTTTTGCAAGCCAGCAGGCACTGAATCTGGTATGAGTTAGAGCAGCTTAGGGGCTGCTCTAATTTATGCCAGCAGCATATGGACCTTGTATCAGCTGTAGACTGGGGTAGCAGGGTGGAACTCAGTCCTGTCCTTCCCCCACTGAATTACTCTTTGATGTGCCCCTTGTGCCAGGCTGGGGGCAGAGTGATTGGCACAGAACCCAGCTCTGATATCTTTACACTAGCTGATACCCCTGCTGCCAGGGGAATTCTCGGCTGGCCACTCAACCCAGAGCCTGGCTTCTTTTATGCAGATGGAGAAACTGGCCCTGTTTCAAAAAGTGGTGCTTGGAGCTCTGCAACAATCATGCAGTGTTTCCTTCCTTAGCCCAAAGCCCCTTTGAAATCCAGGAGAAGCTGCCCTCGCTGAGGAGGGCCTGAGTCTTAAAACAGAACAAATCCCCCTCTCCCCATCTGTTGCATCACAACTGAGTGCACCCTACAGATGCAGGGCCAGATGTGCTGGTATGCTCCAGCTGCTCTGTCACTTGAGCAGTGCAAAGCTACCAGTGACTGGCCTTGAACATACTTTTCACCATTCATGCCCTTTGTTTGTCTTTTGCATTTTACTCAGCCTAGTCAGTTTCTCTTTACATAGGCTCACACATGGCACAGCTAGAAGGGACTGTTAGGATAGCCTAGTTGGACCTCCTGCATAATACAGGCCAGAGGACTTCATGCAGCAATTGGATGACCACTTGTGACTGAACTAGAGCAGATCTGTTGCCGTTCATTGTTGCACCCAGGTTCCCATGTTAGCATTGGGCTGCAAACACAGCAGAGGACTATTCCAGTGGAAACACTGCTGCTGTTTGCATTTCATAAAACCAGTACAACCCCCTGCTCTAAAATCAACACAAGTGCCCATATGATTAGACAAGGGAGGACTGGGAGACTTGCATTTTACCTGCTTTGGGAAGGTTCTGGGAAAGCTTTAAATGCTGAGCTGCCTCTCATGTTCCATCATTCCTGTTTGCTGGTGGATGCAGATCTCATGACTTAATTGAGGCATCTCGTTAACTGTTGCTGGGTAACTTGAGATGGTAACCTCATTGGCTATCCAGGCTCATACTTGCTACCCAATGAAATCAGCCACTGGTAATTAAAGTCAGGCAATTAAAAAGTGGGTTCAGTATCCCCCTCTGAAAAGAGGGCAGGGAAATGAAGGGGACCAGGCCATGGAAGGAGGCTCTGCTTCCAACTGAGCTGTGAGGAGAAGTGCAGAGTCAGAAGGACAGAGACAAGACAGGTGGCTAAGCCAAGAGCTGTGCAGGAGAGGGCTCTTGAAGCTGGGCTGCCGAGAGGAAGGGATGAGGGACCTGAGCTGTGGCTTGTGAATCAATCTGTGGGCGGATTAACGAGGAAGGCAGTTTCAAGGAGGATTTTGACATGAGTAAGGGCCCAGAGGGGTTGTTCCAGGGCTGCAGGGGTGATGTAAGCAGGCAGAGGGCATAGCTAGTGTCTGGGGAGCCAAGATTGGCAGATGCTGTAGAGCAGAGTTCCTGTGGTTAAGGCAGAGGAGGAGCAGGTGTCTTGTGCACAGGCCTCGGTCATGGTCTGACCCCTGCAGGTCCTTTCTGAGCAAAAAAGTAATTGCAGTTAATTGTAAAAAGAAAAGGAGTACTTGTGGCACCTTAGACTAAATTGTGGCTCTCAGACTGAGTCTCCCATGTGACCAGGCTCTGGGTCCTGGCTCTGTACAATACAGGGGTTGGGGTGGAGCTGGATCATCACCCTACTACGCCCCCGGCAGATGCACATGACCTAGGTTAAAGGTTTGGAATCTCTAACAAGGGCACACTGAGATCTGGCAAACCTGCATGGCTGTTTCAGCAAACTCTGCCCTCCACCAAACCAGCATTGCTTCAGAGAGCGGGTGTGAAGAAATCAAAGAGAGGGCTTTTAATTTCACATGGCTATTCCAAAGCTCATCAGCCCAGCCTGTGAAAAGTGGATCCCAGTTTTCTGGGTACAGCCACCAGGCTGAGCTACTGGTGACTTTCCTGCCTGGATCAATGGGCCATTCATGGAGGTGTCCAATTACCAGCCTGCGCAGACACTCCCTACCCCCACCCTCCCACTTCCTCCAAACAAACTGCCAATTGTTACTCTAACCCTAGGCAGGGGAGAGGTAGTGGGAGAGGACTTGCCAAGTAGCTGTAGGCATTGAGCGTTGCATAAATGCAGGGATTTTGCTGAGTAACTGAACTATACTGACAGATTGTTGTTTGCCTCGGCTGAACCAGGCTGCAAGTGCAACCCTGCGTTTGCTTTCCTTTCAAACTTCAGCCCTGATGTCATGGCATTACCCCTTCTCCTGCCCAAGTGATGGGGCCTTCTGATGCATATCCTCTGGGAGGAGAGAGGACCTTGACTCTGGAGGATGGGTACTGCTCCCTAGAATGGATGTACTGTTTGTCCCAGCCCCAGTTCATAAACAGTAGGTTTCTGGTACTCAGCTCTGCAGAGATTTAAACTAGTGAACGCCAATACCTGATACTTATCTTACCTACACAAGCTTAAAGCCAGAGTAACTCCATGGAGGTCAATACAGTATCACTATTATTTATTTAGCATATGCATAGACTAGCCAGGCGATGGCATCTTCAGAGGCCTGATGCAGTTCTTCTAGGCTACCACTGAACCTAATTGTCAGGCATTCATCAACAATGTGCGTCATGCAACAAAGGGCTGTCACGAAAGCCCCGGCAATACTGCCTGCACAGGGACCTTGCCCTGCACGCCCAGGTTAGAGGGCAGGCCCATGCCTATGGCCCAGTGCCTGGAATCCCACAATTTCAGCATTTGCTTTAAAAAAAAAAAAGTTCAACCTCTGGATTGAAAGAAAAGTTTGAAAACTTGACCTGAGTTTCCTTAGACTGTAAGGTCTTTGGGGCAGAGGCTGTCTCTTCTGTTAGTACAGCACCTAGCACAGTGGGATTCTGGTCCATCACCAGGGCTTTTTGGTGCAACTGCAATTAATAAATGACTAATAGCCTGAAACAGTAGCCCCAGCTATCTTAACTCTGAAGAAGAGACCACAGCCACAGTATGGTGATCAGGGCTCCCATCTGAGGTGTGCCAAGGGTCCTGGATTGTTTAGTTCAGGCCTGTATCCTTTTAAGTGAGAGGAGATTCAGGCTCCCCATCTTTCCCAGGAAACTGCTTTTTGTAATATGATACATACACACGTATATATTAACCCCTGAAAGATCTGGTCAGACACTTTGCTGTAGAAAATGGGTGGATTTAATCTAGAATTGCATTGATGGAACAAGTAAGGAAATGCTAACAAGGGATACCCTTTATGGGATACTAACTCAGTGGGCCAAATCTGTCTTCATGTCAATCAGTGCAACTCCACTGCAACTTGTGAGCTTGCATGGGTGGACTTTGGATTTTTTTATTCACTATCCATGCCCCAATCTGCAAGCTTCTCTACTGGGGGCTACTTTTCTGAGTAGGGAGAGAGCTGGGGGATGACTGCTCTGCTCTGTTCAGCCTCTCGCTCAGTAGTGGATACGCTGGAAGCCAGGAGAAGATGAGCCCTAAATCTCCTGGCTCGTTGCAGATGGGAAGGGGGCAGGGAAGGGTGTACAAGTCTTGTACGTGCACAGCCGCTGCCCAGTTGAGATCCAGAGGACTGGATCCTAAAATGGTTCAGGTCAGGAGCCAGGTGGGTGACCTGGACCGGGGGCTGCCCCCACAGTCCTACATTGGAGAGAGGAGCATTTCCCAACCTGACCGCATGTTTCTCTTGAAGCAGATGACAGCTCGCTTGATGCTGGCGGTGGGAGGAGCAGTGCTGGGCTCCCTGCAGTTTGGCTATAACACTGGAGTCATCAACGCCCCTCAGAAGGTAAGGGGGAAAGGCTTGGTGTAAGTACAAACATTCTCTGCTGTACTCATGCTTCCCCGTGCTTGTGCTTTGCAGCCTGTCCTCTCACAGGCAGACATACACACAGCACACATCCATCGCACACCCCACAACATGAAACCTCTCAAACTGCAGCACATCCCCACACATGGAAACAAGCTGCCATGCACGTGCACACGTGGAGAGTGACGCATCCATCATTGTAACACAACACTTGCATGCTGCAACACAATGTGAATACTTGCACACTCCAAAACCACTCCACACATGAAAGCACACACCGACACATACTACCCCCCCTCCAAGCTCCGCTAAAATAGCACATCCTGTTAAACAGCTTACTGACGCTAATGAGATTTATTAAGCAGTTATTTGGCTGTTGCCAGGAGCATTAGTTTCCTCTTTGTTTACTATTTTGTTAAAGAATTCTGGGAAAGTTATTACATAAACTGACCTCTTCTCTTGACTAATGAGAGAGGCCCTAGCAATGCAGATCAGACCAGCATCCGAGCCTTCCCAAATTAGTTCAGACTCGGGGCTTGGATTTGGGACCCTTTTCTAAGGGTATGTTTACATTGCAGTTAGATACCCGCGGCTGGTCCATGCCAGCTGACTTGGGTTCATGGGCAGAGAGGACCCATGCCTGTGGATAGTGGGGGTTGGGGGGGCAGAGTGAGGGCAGCTGGTGTCAGCAGTGTTACTGAGCATGCTCAGTACAAACCAAACAGCAAATCTGCATGTGTTGTGATGTCATTGTCGTTCCCCCCCCACACACACACATTCCCTCTGCTCATGGTGCTTGGGCTAAGGGGCTGTTCAATTTGACATTTGGATTCTGGGACCCTCCCACCTCCACTAGGGAAAGTGATGGAGGAGCCTGTAATGTAGATGGGATTCAGGAGTTCTTAGAGCCAGCTCAGAGCAGGTCTGGACAACACTGAGCATTGCCTAGATAGGTCCCACTGGTTGAGCTGCCTTGGTAGTATGATGCCTTTGGGCTGGGATAAAGAATCTGTTTAAAAAAAAAAAAGCAACCCACCAAATAGTTGCTTTGAAGCAGGATGAGTTTGACAGCCTTTGGTTCAGCCCACAGGGAACCTGATCTCTCCAGCTGCACAGGTGCTGATGATGGGGATTACCTACACTTTATTGGTGTCTCTTACCCTTATATGTGTTCCTTCTTGTCTGCTGCTTAGCAACCACCCCTGCCCTCCTGCACTGCCCTTTTAGATCAGCTGTCTGCGTATTTGGTCAGCTGAGTCATACCAGATCTGCATCCTCATGCTGAGACTATTACAACAAGGGTGGCAAGAGACTCCCTGTGAAAAGGGATCCTCTAAAGCAGGGGTAGTCAATAGGCAGACCCCAAGCCAAATCCAGAGATGCTTTTGAATGGACCCCAACATCTTAATCTTATTTACTTATTGTTACAGAGGTGTGAAAAATGTTTCTCTGGAGTCTGGACTTTGACAAAAATCAGACTACCCCTGCTCTAAAGCCAGATTCCATTAAATCTGCTGTCCTTGAGGGCTGGGGATGACATATTGCCCAACCTTCCTTCCTAGCTAGCTAGCTTGCAGGGGCAGGGTATTGATACCAGTTTCAGAAATACTGGGCTTTCACTCACACTCCTGATTTTTACTGATGTGAGTAAGGATGGAATCTGTCAGGAAGTATGGCACCAAGGTACCCCATTATCTCCTAGCAGAATACAACTAAATCCCAATAGCGTCCACAGGGTTACTTGTATCCTACAGGTTTCAGAGTAATGGCCGTGTTAGTCTGTATTCGCAAAAAGAAAAGGAGTAGTTGTGGCACCCTAGAGACTAACCAATTTATTTGAGCATAAGCTTTCGTGAGCTACAGCTCACTTCATCGGATGCATACTGTGGAAAATACAGAAGATGTTTTTATACACACAAACCATAAAAAAATGGGTGTTTATCACTACAAAAGGTTTTCTCTCCCCCCACCCCACTCTCCTGCTGGTAATAGAGACTGGGAATGGTTGAGTCATTATAAAAAGTAACCTATTTCCCCTTGTTTATTCCTCCTCCTCCCCCCTTCCCCCCACTGTTCCTCAGATGTTCTTGTTAAACCCTGGATTTGTGCTGGAAATGGCCCACCTTGATTACCATACACGTTGTAAGGAGAGTGATCACTTTAGATAAGCTATTACCAGCAGGAGAGTGGGGTGGGGGGAGAGAACTTTTTGTAGTGGTAAACACCCATTTTTTCATGGTTTGTGTGTATAAAAACATCTTCTGTATTTTCCACAGTATGCATCCGATGAAGTGAGCTGTAGCTCACGAAAGCTTATGCTCAAATAAATTGGTTAATCTCTAAGGTGCCACAAGTACTCCTTTTCTTTTTGTATCCTACAGTGCAGGACACTACAAGTGTTGGGGATGGAGCCTGGGAGAAGATGCCTAGGAGACAGATAGGGCACTCTCCCCGAAGTGGGGGGAGGGAAGTAATGCCAAAGAAACCAGGATGGGGTCCTGCTCTGAGTGGATCATCACCAAGGGTGGGGTGGAGTTCTGACACCTTTGTGTGTTTGGTGTCCAGTGACAAAGCCCTATTGGCAGTCAATAGGAGCTGAGAACGAATTCACTTAGGTGACTGTGAAAATCCTACCGATCACTTTCATTCTGGCATCTAATGTGCACACTGGAGATTCAAGAAACTTTTAGAAAAAGCTCTGACATATTTCTCCCACATGCCAGACTCAGCTGTTTTCAGGGCCCCAATGTCTCAATCTGAAACATCTGTGTCTGCCATGAAGGACAATCCACCCCCACCCTGATGATCACACCTGCTGCCCAAAGGCAGACAAAAGACAAGCCTTGAACTGATGCTGCTGGTCAGCTTGAAAAGGACCAGGCATTCCAGGGCCATGGAGAGAATTAAAACATCAAAGCATCTGTGTACAATTCCAAATAATTAATAATACAGAGGTAGAATTTGTGCTGTAGGAATATTAAGCCTATTGCAGGAGGGATCAGCAGGCCAGCTGCACAGTGGCATGATTTGAATTACAAACAAGGCCCTGTTACTCTGAAACAGCTCAAAGAGGTTAACAAAAAAGCTCCTTTTAGAAACTTTCTAATACTTGTAAACAGTGTAGAAATTTGTAATGACTTAATCCATTTTCACCTCAAATTAATATGGATCATCTAGCTAATTAGGAGACTGCAAGAATGTTTTTTATTGCAACATGCAAAGTACAGTTGAGCTAGGAAACTTGTTTTGGGGGGAGTTTAACCCCTTTCACACCAAGGTCTAGGCTATAGTCTTGCAAGAGCAGAACTAGTGTTTTGAACAATTCTCTGAAGAGGCAAAAGCACTGGCTATGTGCTAAATTACTATTCCATGTTGCAGCTAAACATACAGAGTGTGACTCTACACGAGGGATTTAATCCTGTGAGATGCTGAAGAGCCGGCTATT
Organism: Caretta caretta; assembly: GCF_965140235.1. Taxonomy (NCBI): domain Eukaryota; kingdom Metazoa; phylum Chordata; order Testudines; family Cheloniidae; genus Caretta; species Caretta caretta. The sequence goes on from NC_134223.1 coordinate 2,932,892, forward strand.
CCCAGTGAAGTCTGTGGCTCAGTGTTCACTGACAGTCTGTATGATGCATGTCTTGCTACTGAGTCTCCTTTCTCTTGCCTCTGTAAATCTGAACTAACTCAGCTGATGTCATCTTGGTGTCAAACCAGTGTGAAACCAAAACTGGGGCCCCTGGTAGAATTCCAGTCTGCCTTCTAGTTCTCTCCTGGCCTGGACACTTTGTTGGGGGAAAGGGGCTCATGAGACATTGCTCTGCAAAATGAGCTCTTGTTAAAGGGATTATGGGTCTGAAGCTTGGGAAATCCAGGCAGCCCTGCTGGGCTGGGCCTGTATTGGAGAAGCTGTGTGTTCTGCAGGGTTTAGATGGACACAGTGCTTAATTTGTTCCAGGGCTAAGCCCTGGCATCTCTGAGCTTGAGAGTTCATAGCCCCAGCACCTCTGCATTTGCTGTGTCAGTTATGAATGTAAAAAATATTGCTTGAGCCCCAGCACCTCTTTCCTTGCAAATTAAGAACTGGTGGCCAGTTGTTGCAGGGACAGGCTGGCCCTGCCTTTCACTGGCATTTTCATTAGTGATTTATGGCTAGTGTTCTGGGACCCACCAGAGACTAATTGATGGCAGCTTCTATGTTGTTGGCTGCAGATCCATCCCAACTGAGAGCAGAGGAGCAGCCTCCCCTGTCCTGCAGAGCCACAGTAGAGGGAGGGCATGGCTGTGAAGGAGAGATCTAGAGCAGCCCAGCTGCAGAGTCCTACCTGAGTTAAGAGTCCTCCTCGTGTGCCTCACTAGGACTTTCGGGGTGCACCTCATGGTTCTCCATGCTGCAGCGAGCTGAGCTGCTCTGTGATGGAGAACTTTTGTCCTGCTGGGCACATGAGAGGAGTTGTGGGAAGGCTCTGGCAGACTCATTGCAAAGAGGGCAGATTACTAGCCTGAGTGGAAGTGGAACCTGGGCTCTAACCCACCCCGGAAGTCCAGCCAACATGCCTGTGCTGAAAGGCTGTTGTGCATGGCCATGGCAGGGGTATAAGAGCTTGGGCTTACAGCTGCGGTGAAGAGATCCTGTAACAGATTCCTACTAAGAAAGTAAGTTTTTGATGCTACCCCACCCTGCCCACAGGAGGCCTTCACTCCTCCCAGCTGGAGGGCATTGGCAAAGGCACCTGCATCCAGACTGTTAGAAGCAATCATATCTGGTACTTTGCACAGGGGAGGGTGTGAGGTGGAAGCCTAGGATGGACTGTAGAAACTCGGAGTCTCAGCAGGGGTTTATTCCCCATAACCTCAAAGTCATTGCTTCCCAGGATAGAGTTCCCCATCATGTAGGTAGGGCCTGACTTCTTTGTTCCTAGATGTAGAAATTCTCATTTAGCCACATCAAAACACATTTGGCTTGCACCCAGCTGATTCAGAGTGATCTAGATTGCTTAAGTGACCTGTCCTCTTCATTATTTATCACTCCTCTATTTGTCATCTGCAAACTTTATTGGTGGTGGTTGTTTTCTTCCAGGTCATTGGTGAGCCGAGCAGCTCATGGGATTGTTCTTTGACCCTGCAAAGATTAAAGTAAAAGCACTTACACAAAATGGGATACGTTTGGGAAGTTAATTCCCAATAGGTTACCCATGGCCTTGGGCAGGGCATACAGTGAGGTTATATTAGGAACATTCCCCATAGCCCATCCATGCTACTTTGCAGAGGGTGTGTGGGGTGCATCCCCCACAGGCCATGCGTACTAATCCCATGGAGGTGTGCACAAAGGGCCATGGGAAGTCTGAGTAATTCGTTCCTTATGAAGAGGGTTTGGCTCATTTTTATTTAAATGATGCATTTGGGGGGTTAAATTCTGCCCCATGGGGAAGGAGGGAAGCAGGACTTAACCAAATCCATGGATGTTAATTACCCTCCCTGGGTTTCTTTGTGTCCTGACCCTATAAAATCCTCTGTGGAGCTAGTGTCCCAGACACCCCCCCCTTTAGCCAGCTTTGCACTGGCCCCCCAAGCTGGGCTCAGGAGCTCAGTCACGTGGGCGCATCATGGAGCTGGAGACTTCACAGGCCTGCTGGGGTGTGGGGAGGCAAGATAGCTGGGGTCCAGTGTCTGGGAGATGGGGGCCAGGGCCCTTCACCTGGCAAGTGGACTTGGGGCCTGTATTTTATACCTGAGAGGAGGAGCTGGGATGGGAGTGAGGGTTAATCTCCTGTTGCTAGGAGAGCAGGGAGCACTGGGGAGGGGGAGAGGAGAGGTCAGGGCTGTGTCAGGGAGAGGGGGGATGTGGAGCAGCAGCAGTTTGCTGTGGGGCCTCCCAGCTGCTTGGGCTCTCAGGAGCTATTTCCCTGTGAGTGGCCTGGCCCTGGCTGTTCCCTGGTGCCAGCGCACAGGGGCCCAGGTGCAACTGGGCTCACTCTTCTTCCCTAGGCATGGGATGGGGGTCTCTACTGCCCTCCCCCTTCGGTGGGCACAGATGGGGGCTGTTCTGTGCCATGCCATGCCATTCCATTGCACTTGGCACTCCAGGGATGAGATGGGGGGGCATGAACTTTGTCAGCCTTTCTTCCCCTTGGCCGGCCTTGATGCCGTTCACGGTGTGTGTTTGCGGGGGGAGGAGTACCAGTAAACCACTGCACAGCACTGGCCAGCCTGAGTCCCCAGCGGCAGCGAGGCTGAGATACTGGGCAGTTTGGGGTTGGGATACAGAGCCAGTCGGTGTGAATGTTGTCTGGGCTCCTAGTAGAGGAGGAGTTGTTGGTGACTGGTGGGGAGTGAGTGAGCAAATCCCTAATGGACAAATACTCCCAGCGCACGCCCTGCATCATTGCTGGCCAAGAGTTTAATGGGCTATTGAGGCCAAAGCCCCCTCTCACCTGAAGAGACTGGGGCTGATCCCCATGGACAGAGCATGGTGCAAGCTTATGTAACTCACTGGCAAAGTGTGGGTCGTGCCCACTGCTGCCCAGTGGCTGAGCTGCTAGAGGAGAATAACCTATGACAGCTGCCAACCAGTGGAGTTGCTTTGTTGGCTCAAGCGGTAGAGATCAGTGCTGAAGTTCTTGGGTTTCAAAGCCTCTGGTAGTTACACGTGTGCTGCCTGCTGGTGCTGGTTTGCAGGGCCCTTGGGCCGCCCCCTTTCACCAGGCTGCATTCAGATTTCAGCCTCCAGGCCACCCTGGGAAGCTGCTGGCCTGCGTCACACCCTGCACACAATGTTGCCCAGGCTTCTGATGAGCTTGTTTTGACCATAGAACAATGGTCAAGATGACAATGGCTGCAGCAATTGGGATTCCTGGCACTGCTGTGCCCATAAACACACCTGCATGCTTCAGCCGTGCAGGAGCAAAGCATGGCTGGTCACTAGACAGCCTCCAAGGGTAGGGCAGGCGCTAGGAACAGGGAGACTCAATGAGAACTGCTGCTCTTTAAAATGACCCTCTGTATTTAGGGACAGCCCAGGAACTTGGCAAACTGAAGCATTGTCCCTGCTCTCCAGGAGGCGCCAGCCTGGGATCACTGGTATTGTAGCTAATAGTCTGAGTACAATGAGGATGAGGGAGTGAAATGCTGATCTACAGCTAGACCCCGTCAGGTGCTGGCGGAGCTCCAGCAGAGACAGTTAGGTGAGATCTTATAAAGTGGATCCTCAACTAGCTGGAATTGGCTGCATTTCATGGGGTGGCGTTAGTGGTATAAATGGAGCAATGTTGACTTACCCTAGCTGAGGATCTGGCCCTCAGACTTCCCAAAACTAACTTCGTGCTGGAGGAGAGCAACAAAACCCACATCCGTGCAGATCTTCAAGGCAAACACTGGGGGATGAATATCTGCTGTGCTGTCACTTAAGAGCCCCCTCCTCTCTCCTGCGCTGCCCCCCCTTCAATTGCTGAAACAGCTTCTACTTAATTCCTTGGGGTGTTGGGGGAGAAGGGGTGTAATACAGGCTGGACTAGGTATTTGAGAAATATGTAGGGGAGTGTCTCTGCCCTGGACATTGCATAATCAAAGTGGCTGATCCTGCTCTCACAATCGGTGCCAGTGAGCCATTCAGCTCATGTGGACTGAAGGAGGGAGGGGGGAGTGCAGAGATCCAAGTCAGTTCTCTCCCCCTCTCCCCTCCGCCCTTTCCATTGCTCACTGGATGCCTGGGGGTGAAGTTCACCAGATCACAGCTTCACTTGTCCCCCTGAAATTGCAGAGCCCCTATGGCAAATGGGACCTGTGGCGTCAAAGCTTTTGAACCAAAGATTTTGTAGGCAGGCAGCAGGAAAGCTGAATGGGGCACCGCTCCCCTCTAGCCTAGTGTATCTCTCTTTCCAATTGAGGAACAGCTCCTCTCCCACCTGCAGCCCTTTTGCGACCAAGGAAGGAGCCTGATGGTTTACTAGAGAGATGTATTAATTTCCCTGCCTTCATAGCCGATAACGGGGTAACCCTGATGCCCCTGCTTGGACTGGCTTGGTTGCTCTCCAGCAAAACTGGACTTTCTTTTCTTCTTGCTGTATGTAAATGGAGGCCAATTGCCAAAGACACCCTGGCCTTTATGTTGCTGACACTGAAATCAGCTTCCTGTATTTTAATTTTTGTGTAATTCATCCCTGGGCTGTTTACATCCCAGTAGGGCCAGACACTTCTTCCCCCCCAAACACATGCCTCAGTCAGGTTACCACTGCCCCAGCACCTGCCCTGCTCACCTGGCTCCTCCTCCCCAGTGACTCTCCTGCTCCCCCATCCTTAGCAGCAGTCACCCCAGCTCCCAAATAATCCTCCCCCTTCCTGCAGCAAGCTGTAGGACCCCCTTTCCCTTCCTTGACACAGCAAGGACCCACCTTGTGTTCTCACCTGCTGCACCAAACTCCATCCCCTCCCTACTGCCACCCCCAGCAGTATTTTCTGCCAAACTTCAACCAGTTCATAGCCCACCCCCAATCTCCCAGCAGTGAGTGCAGGATTGCCACTGCAGTATGTTTCCCCATGTTTTTGTGAAGTATCATGCTGCATGGAGTAGGGGCTTTCCCCCTTTAATAGATCAGTCAGAGTCTTCTGCTGTTAGCTTAGCTCTTCCTCCTAACATAACAGGGTTTGGAATAGACCAAGCACGGATGCAGCTCAGAGGTCACTGGGATCTCAAATTACATCAGTTTTCCCCTAAATTCTCTCTCCAAAGTATTTGTTTCTGCTGCTGGATCTGAGCAGCCTCTCTGAAATGGAACAGCACACGTGTTCCTCCCCTGCCTTAAGCTGTTTGTGAATTAGCCACCTTGGCTGCTGCAAGAAAAGTGCAAAACCTGAACTCGGACCTTGCCAGAGGCAGGAGAGAAGGAAACTATGTCCAAACTGGCCTTTTGCAATCTATTTGTAATTACACAGTCCATTGAAGTCAATGGGAGCATTGGATCAGGTCCATAATGGATAAGTACAATTATATGCATGGAAGGGGAAATTGTGAACATGTGATAATGAAACAGGCTCCAACACATAGATCTGCACCTGTACTTCCATTAGAACCCTGTTCAGCTGGTCTGGCACTTTGAGAAGAAATATCTTTATAAGCTGAAATCTAGTGGAGGATCCAGAGTCTTATAATTGGAATCAGATTTGTTCCTTTTGGGGGGTACTTTCTTTCCCTCTGTTTGAGAAGAGCAGTAAATCCACAGTTTCTGACATTCACTCTGATTTTTAGAGGGATGCTGTCAACTTGTAATCTAGTCTACTTCAAAAATGACCCGTAGTTACATTTGCTGTGCCTGCCTCAGAATCCTGCTGGCAATCTTTGTAGTTACACAAACGAAGTTACCCCTCTCCCGACCTGGGACAGTGACTGTCTGCCCTGTTTAACCCTCCTCGGGATCAGGGATGTAATTGATTGACCTGCTGCCATTCTGCCAAGTGTGTTAGGCACCTCTCCCTTCTCTCTCCCCTCCAGAGGATCCCAGCTCCACCCACCAACCCAAGAGACTCCCTGAGATTTCACATTCTGCCATGCAGACCCTGTGCAATTCACCTTCCCATCAGTAAACCTCTCCTTTCTCTGTATTCATATTCCTGCCTGTCTGCTGTGGCCTGGGGATGAGGCTGTCCTTTCCCTCAGGCACAAGAAGGAGGTCATTTCAGAAGTCTTGTGGTTTTGTTGACTGTCACTAGGGTGAGATCACAACTTGTCTGGCCACATTTCTTTGCAGGCAGTTTCCTCCCAGTGGTGCTATGGCAAAGTTATTAACTTGCTGCCAGCCTGACCTGTGGAGAACTGGTTTGGTGACTCCCATCTAGTGGAGGAAAAGTGTCACTGGTTTAAAGAGAGTCCAGCCTCAGGCCTGCGCAGGGGTGTGTGCTTTGTGACGGAGCAGCTTGTGACTGAGGCATATGGTCCAAGTCTGGGGTCAAGGAAAATAGCCTGTAGGTGAGGCCTGGGAATTTTTGGCATTTATCACTGCAGATAAAATCCAAACCGGAACAGAGTGTCCGTGGAGATGGAAGGAAAGGGACAGCCCTAGTGACTGGACAGTAAATTAATAGCCAGGGAGAGCTCCTTGGTTCTGTTATTGAGCAGGAGTAGGCCGAAGGGTAGGCAGTGGTTCACCTAAGTAACGGGGGTGATAATACTTGGCAGTGCTATAGCGCGTTCCCAGAGGATTGCAGCACGTCTTGTCTGGCCTGGGCCTCTGAGGTTTCTGCACTGGCATGTATTACCAGAGTATCTGTACACACTGTGTGCAGTGGTCGCTTCACTCTCCACTGAGATGCAACCCGTTGTGGGGAGGAACTTGGTAACAGCGCCCAGTAAGGCAATATGGCAAGGAGAATCTTGTCTCTAGTTGAAATGGGAGGGGGAATTTAAAGAGGCAGAAGACAGTTACCCAAAAAGGGGCTTCCAGGTTCACCACTCTTGTGAAAAGTGCCATGTGCTTAGAGCCTGGCTTTTATGTCTCATCTGACATGCAGCACGTGTTGGAGATAATAAGGGAGCTAAGTTATTCACTCCATTTGGAAAGCACTGAACTTGACTTTGGCATATTCCTGGGTCTGGCTGCCGGGCTGCCCTTAGGATTTCTGGGTCCTACACAGTATTAAACTGGTGCCCCTATGCCCAACAGCAGCCCGGGCTCGCAGCCCCGAGGGAGTGGGGAGGGGAGGAGGCAACTAAGGATACCGAGCCACCAGGCCTGCCTCACGGCGGCAGAGAGGTACAGTTCCCTACAGAGACCCCCATACCCTCTTCCTCCCGCAGAATGCGTGGCACAGAGCTTTCGGCTCTGTGGATACGGCTCCTGCCTAAGGAGACTGCTGGGTGTGCGGGAGCCAACCCGCTCTTACCTGCTGTCATGGGCAGAGGGTGAAGCTGCCGCTTGGGGAGGCTAGCTCCCCAGCCCACCTCTTCTGCCTGTGGCCCCACTCATACTCCAGCCCTGCTCTGCCCCAGGCCCTGCCCTCTCCCCACTGTCTCCCTCATCTCTTCCCTCCTTCCAGCCAAATCCCTGAACCCAAATGAAGCAAATTACATTTGAAAAAACCACTGTTCTGCAATTTCTTTCTAAAGAAAATGGAGCATGTTTTCCACTGCATGCCAGATGGTGAAGTCTGGACATGCAGAAGGTACCTAATTAAAAAGCACTAACTTTGGGAATAAAAAATGTCAGTCACAGGTTTTTTGATATAATACCCTGAAGTTTGTCAGATTTATTTGCAAAAACTTTACAGTAAGGGCAAGTCAGCTGTCCTGCTGAATACATTAAATATTATCCAAAAAAAAAAAAGTACTTGTGGCACCTTAGAGGCTAACCAATTTATTTGAGCATGAGCTTTCGTGAGCTACAGCTCACTTCATCGGATGCATGCTGTGGAAACTGCAGAAGACGTTATATGCACAGAGACCATGAAACAATACCTCCTCCCACCCCACTCTCCTGCTGGTAATAGCTTATCTAAAGTGATCATCAAGTTGGGCCATTTCCAGCACAAATCCAGGTTTTCTCACCCTCCTCCCCCCTCCGCCCCCCAACTCACTCTCCTGCTGGTAATAGCCCATCCAAAGTGACCACAAAGTGTGGTTTTTGGAGGGGGGTGGGGGGGTGAGAAAACCTGGATTTGTGCTGGAAATGGCCCACCTTGATTATCATACACATTTTAAAGAGAGTGGTCACTTTGGATGGGCTATTACCAGCGGGAGAGTGTGGGGGGGGGGGCGGAGGGTGAGAAAACCTGGATTTGTGCTGGAAATGGCCCAACTTGATGATCACTTTAGATAAGCTATTACCAGCAGGAGAGTGGGGTGGGAGGAGGTATTGTTTCATGGTCTCTGTGCATATAATGTCTTCTGCAGTTTCCACAGTATGCATCCGATGAAGTGAGCTGTAGCTCACGAAAGCTCATGCTCAAATAAATTGGTTAGTCTCTAAGGTGCCACAAGTCCTCCTTTTCTTTTTGCAGATACCGACTAACACGGCTGCTACTCTGAAACCTTGCATTAAATATTATGGAATACATAAAAGAACAGCTCTTCTGTTTTACATTTTCTTAATCAGTATTTCTAAGCTGATTTTATATTTAAAATGTACTCTTTAGCCTTCATAAAGTAATCCATTCCAGATTACTACATATTTAACTCACTGAAACAAAGACATTATTTTAAATTAATCAGTCACAGAGGTTTAGTGTGTTCAAAACAATGTTCATTTCTTTTAGAAAAAGGAACACTAATTTATGTTGTGTGATCTCTGTAATAATAGACATGTTTATGAAATTTCACCAACTTTAAGAAATGTTTTCCAAAGATTTTAGGCATAACAAGGGTTTTATACCTTACTAAGGTACTGATTTTTCTGGAGGGTTCTCTTAAAACTAGTTCATCAAATAGAGTCCCTTTAAGGAAAGGAAAGAGTCCCTTTAAGGGCTCTCTTCAACAGGGGGTGAAGGGAGAAAGGAATGGACAGGAAGACTTTGGAAGCAAGTTTTTTTTTTATACTATAGTCATTAAAATTAAAATGTGTATTTTAGATAAGGGTGGTCTTTTGAATGATTTATTTAAAAAACTATGTCTGAAGATCCAAACATTTAAGGCTAAAGATGAATACTCAGATTCCACATCTAAAAATCTATGCAAGGATTTTTTTAGAGATATGAGTTTATAATCAACACACCATTGAAATATTTTTAAAGCAAATTTTAAACTAAGGTCCTGTAGACTAACACTTCTGAGTAAATATTACAGCAATGCACAACTATTTTTGTCAGTAAATTCAGAAACCTGGAGGTTGGCAAATGCCTGTTAAATGGCTTCATTACCACCTGAATGGCTCTTACAACTTTCAATGTTGTGCTAATAGGTCTGGCAGGCTGGAAGGCTTTTTCACCTTTAACTAGATCCCCTCCGGAGGAAGACTCACCAGGCTGCAGCAGTTAGCTGTTGGAGCCTGCAGGAAGGGTCAGAACACAGATAGGAAGAGGTGGGAGGGTAGACACTAAGACCCAGGGGTGCCCCAAATTTTCAGGTGTCCTACGCAGCTGTGTATGCCTAAGGGCAACTGCATATGCCTAAGTACAGCCCGGTCTGGCTGCCAGGTCTAGGAACTCTCTGAACTTGTGAGAGGCTGGATGGTTGAGTGCTTATGGACATTAGCCTGGGACTTAAGACAGTGTTACTCAAAGTGATGGTCCGCGGATGGGTGCCGGTCCGTGAGCCATTGGCTACCGGTCTGCACGCGCATTGGAAAAAAAAAATTGCTGGTCCCCCACATCAGATAGCTTGAGAAACACTGACTTAGGAGACTCCAGTTCAATTCCCTGCTCTGCCACAGCCTTCATGTGTGACCTTGGGCAAGTTGCTTGTATTATGTGCCTCAGTTTCCCCACTGATCAATGGAGATAATATCCCTGCCCTGCCTCAGGGGTGTGTGAGGATAAATACATTAAGGATTGTGAGATCTTTAGCTGCTACAGAGGCGATCCGGATAAGAACCATAGGTAGATAAATGTCTGGCTAATTCTAGCTGGACTATCCCATATTAGTTTGGGGCGGGAGCTTAATATGTAAAATCTCTAAAGTTACAACACAGAGCGTGGGTGGATCTGTGCAGATAATGGGTGAGGAGTGAGACTTCATTGTTGTCTAGGCTTCGTGCAGGGCCTGTGAGCAGGGTGAATGTCATTCGGCGTGAGCCTGGGTCTGTCCCCAACTGACTGGATTTCCTTCTACTCCTGGTGCAGGTGATTGAAGAGTTCTACAACCAGACGTGGCTAACTCGCTATGAGGAACCGATCACCACTGGCACCCTTACCACCCTGTGGTCCCTCTCTGTTGCCATATTCTCTGTTGGGGGAATGATTGGATCTTTCTCCGTTGGGCTGTTCGTCAATCGCTTTGGCCGGTAAGTACTGTGCGTGCTGGAACTGCTCTGTCCATCCTGGGGCTGGTGGGGGCTCATCACCTTAGTATCTGGGTACATCACAATCAGCTCCCCCAAGTGGTAGGGCAATACTGTTATCCCCCTGAATGCCTCCCGTACCATCCTCTTCTCGCCTCCCAAGCACGCACACCATCACCTCCATCAGGCTGTATAAAAGGCAGCCTCTTAAATCCTCTTCCTTGTCTGTTAATTTCATCACATTGGAATCCTCTTGAAATCCCTCCACTGGCTCCTCATCAGATCTAAGCTTCTTGTCACTGCATAACTCTGCCCCTGCCTCCTCATTCTCCCTCCTCCTACTCCACCAGCATTCCCAGGCTTGGTCACCTCTGTCAGCTCCTCCCCAGGCCTGTCTGTGCCTTTTCCTTCATGCCCCACCATGCATGGTACCAACTCCATGAGCTTATCCACAAGGCCCCTGCTCTGCTGTGTTTCAGCCCCTCTTTGGCTGTGCTGCCTACCGTGAACTGATATGACTTGTGTATCAGCTGCCTGTGGCTGTTCCCTTTCCTCTATCTCCAGAGCAAGGGCCGCCCTTCTTTGATGTCTGGAAAATGCCCAGCAGACAGTGGGCACTACAGAATGGGTCCTGAGGGACAGCAGAATTCATTGACTTACCCACAGCCTCAGAGAGGCAGGAACAGAGCACAGAGCTCTTGAGTCCTAAGCCACGGCTTTACCTATAAAACCACTGAGCTGTACTCAGGCAGTTCGACCCCACTCTCTCTTCTGAGAAGATTGGAACCTGGAGCCAGGACTGCTTAGTGCAGAATCCCCTCCACACAGGCCAAATGTGTGTAATCTCCATGTCCAATAGAGTTTGTCTATTGGCCTCTCCAGCTTTGCATGCACACTCCTGTCAAACAAAGCTGCATTGAGAAAGAAAATAAGGAAGTGTTGTTTACTACTTCTCATAACACAAGAACTAGGGTCACCAAATGAAATTAATGGGCAGCAGGTTTAAAACAAATAAAAGGAAGTATTTCTTCACACAACACACAGTCAACCTGTGGAACTCCTTGCCTGAGGATGTTGTGAAGGCCAAGACCATACCAGAGTTCAAAAAAACTAGATAAATTCATGGAGGATAGGTCCATCAATGGCTGTTAGCCAGGACAGGCAGGGATGGTGTCCCTAGCCTCTGTTTGGCAGAAGCTGGGAATGGATCACTTGATTGTCTGTTCTGTTCATTCCCTCTGGGGCACCTGGCACTGGCCACTGTCAGTAGACAGGATACGAGGCGAGATAGACCATTGATCGGATCCAGTGTGGCTGTTCTTATGTTCTTATTGTGCTTGGGTCCTCAGGTTGCTGTTTACTGTCAAAGGAGAATTTCATCTCTCCCTTCATGACTAGACCCAGTGTCTCCATCACAGCTGCTTGGAGAGTTTTGCTCATGCTTTGTGTGAAGGCTCATGAGTGTAATCGTTATCCCACACTGGGGTTAGGCCTTGTTTGGTGGGTGGCTCTGGCCTCAGGGTGACCAGGTGTCTGGTTTTCGCCCTGAACACCCGGTCGAAAAGAGATCCTGGCGGCTCCGGTCAGCACCGCTGACTGGGCCAGTGACTGTCCAGTTGGGGGCACTGCACAGTGGGGCTGGCAGGCTCCCTGCTAGCCTCCATGTGGCTCCCGGAAGCAGCGGCATGTTCCCCTCCAGCTCCTACCCGTAGGGGCAGCCAAGGGGCTCTGGCCAAGCACCACCCCCCCAGCTCCCATTGGCCAGGAACTGCAGCTAATGGGAGCTACAGGGGGCAGCATGCAGAGCCACCTGGCCATGGAGCCCCCACCCCTGCCCCCCCATACTCCAAACCCCTTGGCTCCACCTGTCAGCCCGGAGTCCCCTTGTGCACCACAAACCTCTCATCCTTGGCCCCACCCCAGAGCCCTCACCCCCAGCCAGAGCCCTCACCCCTCTTGCATCCCAACCCACTGCCTCAGCTTGGGGCCCCCTCCTGCACTCTGAACTCATTTCTGGCCCCACTCCTCCCCCAACATCCCAGCCCCCTGAGCCAGCCTGGTGAGTGAGGGTGGGAGAGCGGGGGAGGGGGATAGAGTGAACAGGGGGTGGGGCCTCAGATGAGGCGGGCTATGGGCAGGGCCTCAGGGGCGGGGCTTGGCAAGGGTGTTCAGTTTTGTGCGAGTAGAAAGTTGGCAACCCTAGCCTTAGATCATTGCAACAAAGTATTTGAAAACCAAGTAGAGTTTTTGCCCATCCTTGCTTTAACAATGTTTTGTATTTCATGCAGCTTGGACACTGGAAACTGCTTTGTGTTTAATTTTCTACTTCTTCATTCCACTTCATTTCTCGTTCACATGTTCTGCACCTATTGTCTTTGCCTCTATTCTCTTTCCACAATTAGGCTTTGGAAATCTTCCTCTTTTCTTTTTACCAAGAACTAAAATTTGGGCTTTTGTGATTTTCCCAGTGCCCCTTGGATGCAGCATTGGGACAGCTGCCCTGCTGCTGGTCCTGAACTCCATGTCTTTGCCTCCCCAGACGTAACTCCATGCTGATGTCAAACAGTCTCGCCTTCCTGGCGGCCATCCTGATGGGGTTCTCCAAGGTGGCTTATTCCTTCGAGATGCTGATCCTGGGCCGCTTCGTCGTCGGGTTGTATTCTGGCCTCACCACTGGCTTCGTGCCCATGTATGTGGGTGAGGTGTCTCCGACAGCACTGAGAGGGGCTCTTGGAACATTCCACCAGCTTGGCATAGTCGTGGGCATCCTCATCGCACAGGTGAGTTCTCCAAGGCACCTGCTGCTGCACTGGCCAGTCCGTGGTACGCTGTCAAGTGTTCAGTTTCCCAAGAGTTCATCTGGTTTCCTGCCTTTGTTTTTAATGTTGCATTGACCAGTTGGTGAGTTTTTATCAACGCTGATTGGAGATGTTTGAGGTGCTTTGAGAGACAAAGGGTGGACTGGGGCCAGGGCACTGGATTGGGATTCAGGAGCTCTGGGTTCCGTTCTGAGCTCTGCTTGTGACTTGCTGTGTGACTTGGGCAAGCCTTGTAATCTCTGTGCTTGTTTCTCACCTGTAGAATGGTTATAATGACTCTCCCTGTGCCTGTTGATTGTGCGCTCCTTGGGGGGGGCATGCAGCGTCTACTATGATGGGGCCCTGTTCTTGAGGTGCTAATGTATAATGGGCAGATCTAGGTTTGGTGCTCATGAGGTCCACTGTAAATGTCATCTAAGTGTGGCCTGGTATCCATGGGGACTGAAGATGCTCAATTATCTCTGGCTCCCCTAGAGAGAGACGGGGATCTGGTGCCGCTGTGCTGGCTTTGCATGTGATGATCTCTTGTGGCTGTGCACAGAGGGCGAGAGATCCAGACCTAGGGCTGTGATTCTGGTGCTGTAGCTCCCTGGTTCTCATGCTGGCCCTGCAGTCTCATGTGATCTACCTTATCCCTTATCTGATTGTCACGGTTCCTGCATTCCTAGCATTGCTCAAGTGGAAGGAGCTGGAGCTGGTGGGACAGTGTTCTCTAGCACAATGTGGCTTCTCTTCCTGCTGGTCTACCTAATGACGTTTGAGTCTGCTGCTGCCTCCAAACCTAGGCCTGCTCCTTTTGCTCAGGCAGTAGAAGCGCAGTTTCAGATTCAGACATGCCAGGTTCAGTCCCTGCTGCTGACCCCACTGGGGCCCGTCGGTGGTTGGGTTTAGTGTGTAGGTACAGGGTGGCCTGTGATACACTGGAGGCTGGACTAGAGAATCTGGCCTTACACTCTGTTACCATGGCGTTTGCAGGAGGAGCTAAGCTTGTTGTGTCTCTCCAGGTGTTTGGGATGGACTTAATCATGGGGAACGAGTCGCTCTGGCCCCTCCTGCTGGGCTTCACCTTTGTCCCTTCCTTGCTGCAATGTATCATCCTGCCCTTCGCCCCCGAGAGCCCCCGGTTCCTCCTTATCAATCGCAATGAGGAGAACAAAGCCAAGAGTGGTGAGTTGGCCTCCCCTGCCCGGGGAAAGGCCCTAGGGGGCCAGCTCCCTTCAGCATTCCTCACCTCTCCACCTCCTTCCCCCCAGTCCTGAAGAAGCTCAGAGGGACAACAGACGTCAGCAGCGACCTGCAGGAGATGAAGGAAGAGAGCCGGCAGATGATGAGGGAGAAGAAGGTCACAATACTGGAGCTCTTCCGCTCCCCTTTGTATCAACAGCCGATCCTCATTGCCATTGTCTTGCAGCTGTCTCAGCAGCTCTCGGGGATCAATGCGGTGAGTGCAGCGCTGCGGGGTCAGCTGTGCCGAGGCCTGGCCGCGGGTGGATCTCACAGGGCTGTACCAGGAGGGGGGGCAGTGAGCTCTCCATCCTGCAGTGCCACATCCAGGGTCAAACGCTCCGAGTGGAACCCTTGGGCCAGTGCCCTGCCCACTTGGCCACAGTGCCTCCCATTGGTGCAGCTTTGCACACCCCTCCACACAGGGCTGTGCTGAGCACCACAACCCAGCCCTCTCTTACTCTATATATGCACCCCCACATGAATGGCATTGGTCAGACGGTTTGAAGTCATGCTCTGCCTGTAGATGCTCAGAGATGCCTCAGGCTGGGACCTGCAAAGCTTGTTCATGGCGTGTTGCTTTGTTCTGTAGGTCTTCTACTATTCTACCAGCATCTTTGAAAAGTCAGGTGTGGAGCAGCCAGTCTATGCCACCATCGGCTCCGGGGTGGTGAACACTGCTTTCACGGTTGTCTCGGTGAGTGTCTGCTGAAGTCTTCCTTCCCACTGCATGTCCGTAAGTCCTTGCAGGATTGAGGCCAGTGCTGGTGCGTGTGGATTTGGCTGTGAGCAAGGCCCCATTAGATAAACACCTACCCAAATGTGATGCTCTACCTCTACCCTGATATAATGCGGGTTCACATACAATGCGATAAACCTCCGACACGCTGCTCTGAGCAGCGTGTTAAGGGTGTCGGGCCAGGCCAGGGCCGAGGGGTTGGATAAGGGGCAAAGGGTCTCAGGGGTGGTCAGGAGCTTCCCCCCCACCCCCGCCTGGATCTGGGAGGCAGGAGCTGGGGGTGGGGGGGCACTTTTGGGGGCCCCACAGTCCCAGAGTGGCCTGGGGGATTAGCAGGGGGGCAGGAGCTGCCTGTTCCAATTCCCTCGCCCTGGCCCCAGCCCTGTCACTTGGGGGAAGTGAGATTGTGAGATTGGGATTTCCCCCCCCCCCCCCCCCCCCCCCCCGGCACTCACCAGCAGAGGTGGAAGCAGAGCAGCCTGGCCCCAGCCCGCTCCACTCTGCCAGCTCCCAGCCACGGCGCTCCGCTTCCTGCCACAGGTGAGTGAGGGACCTTCCCCACCCCCACCCACGCACAGAGCGACATGGCTGGGGCCAGGGCAAGGAAAGCAGAGCGGGATGGGGCTGTGTGAGTGCCTGTCAGGGGGCGGGGGTGTGGATAGGGGTCGGAGCAGAGGGGTTGGGTAGGGGTTGGGGTCCTGGGGGTGATTAGGGACAGAGGTCTCTGGAGAGGGCAGTCAGGGAACAAGGAACGGGGGGGGGGCCAAAGCAAGTTCAATACAAAGCGGTCTCCCCTAGAACGTGGTGAGATTTTTTGTCCTCCGAGGGCCGCGTTCTGTCGGGGTAGAGGTGTACTTCACACTGCTCTAGCGCTCCCCCTCCTTGATCTCAAAGCTCTTTGCCAAACGTGGTGAGAAACGTCCCTCATTTCACAGCTGGAGAAACTGAGGCTAGTGTAGTTAATGGCAGCCTTGTTAGAGGTGTCGAGCCCTGCAGGTCCCACTGGCATTAGTGCCTCTGAAAACTGTGCCACAAGTGACTTGCCCAAGGCCATGGAATGAAACTGCAGCAGCGCTGGGATTAGAACATTTTAGACCAGGGGTTCTCAAGCTTCATTGCACTGCGACTCCCTTCTCTACAACAAAAATTACTACACAACCCCAGGAGCCTGAGCCTGCCTGAGCCCCACCACCCCAGGTGTGGGGTCCGAAACTGAAGCCTGAGCCCCGCTGCCCCGGGCAGTGGGGCTTGGGCTTCGGCCACTGGCCATGGGGCGTGTTCCCCAGGGAGGGGTATTGGTGGGGCCGGACATGGGTCCATCCCCTGGTTGTAGATGTGCTGAACAGTGCTCCCCTCCCTCTGTCTGACAGCTCTTTGTGGTGGAGCGAGCCGGGCGCAGGACGCTGCACCTCATCGGCCTGGCTGGGATGGCAGGCTGTGCAGTACTCATGACCATTGCCCTGGTGCTGCTGGTGAGTGATGGTTCCGAGTTCAGAGTAACCGGTTTCGGGGTTGGGTGCCACCTGGAGACACACCCACTGAGTAATACAAGGGAAGGAAGGGGTGAGGCACTGAGCACTCAGGTGGTGGTAGTTGGGAGGCTGGTCGAAAGGGAGACCTTGCAGGGATGATGTCACATTGTTGGCCAGTCAACGCTGCCTGAATCCCTGATGTCATTTCAAGAAACCCTTCCTCCATGGGGTCGTAATTCTGGAGAATGCTGGCTCCTGGGATAGCAGTGCTCATTGCTTCAGAGGCAAGACACCTGCCTCCAGGCTTGTCCAGCATGAAAGTTAATCCCCAGCCCACTGGAAGCACCCCGAGATCATTTGTCAAAGGAATACGACGGGGTAGAGGAAGCTTCCTGAAAGTGGGGGGGCCCTGGCCTCCTGCCCCTCACACCCCACCCCCGTTCCGCTGCTCCGGAACACAGTTGTACCAGAGATGCAGGGTCCATGTATGTTTGGAACAAATTAATGCTCTTCTCTGTTTCCCTGTGCTAGGACCAAATGGCCTGGATGTCCTACATCAGCATCATTGCCATCTTTGGGTTTGTGGCTTTCTTTGAGATTGGCCCAGGCCCCATCCCTTGGTTTATCGTGGCAGAATTGTTCAGCCAAGGCCCTCGCCCTGCTGCTTTCGCCGTTGCCGGCTTGTCCAATTGGACCTCCAACTTCATCGTGGGCATGGGCTTCCAGTATGTGGAGGTAATTCCCCTGCCCTGATTATCCTCCAGCTCTGTGAGTGCTGAGGACATAAGGCTGCTGTGAGCCACTCTGGCAGAATTTCACTTTCCCGAGAGGGGCTGGGACTGGTACTGTAGGTGGGACTGGGCATCGCAGCCTGCATCCACACCTGGATTGGGGCTTCCCCCTGGTTTGATCTGGGGTTGTGGTTTGGGCCCATTTCTCTCTGCAGCCAGATAGGCTGGCAAATGGTGTTAGAGAAGGGACGCTCTAATGGATGCAGCCACCTACTGGGGCAGTGCAGGGATACCCGAGTAGGACAGAGACTGATTAGCATCCAAGAGTTCAGACTTAGCTTGGTGTCCGTGGGTTCTACCCCCCGAGTATTCTAGAGAGCGTCCAGCTGCTTACATCCTGGCTGCGTTTGGTTCCCTGGCTTTCTGTAAAGACCAAATGCGCAGCAGCACGCTGGATGATGCTAGCGAAGTATAACTGTCTCATCTCTTGCAAGCCCCGAGCAAAGGAAAGTCCGTATCATTATCCCTGTTGTACGGCCCAGTGAGGCTAAATGACTTGTGGAGCCAGGGATAGCAAGCAGCTCTTCGGAGCCCCCAGCAGTGCCCACCACACCACCCTGCTGCCTCCTATGCAAGCGAACCAGAAAGACCCATGTGTATTTTCCCCAGTGGGGGCTGCCACCGCTCTGCCTCTGCCAGTGCCTCAAAGGCTTCCGTGGTGCCTGAGCCGTGTGCTGGCTCCACTCCTGGAGCGGAGTTTCACTTCCAGTGAATGGTACAAAGACACAGGCCGGGTCACCTTGTGAGGATCTGCCCTGCTGAAAGGGCACACCCAACCCAAACAGCTCAGCATTGCTCAGCCAGGAAAATCTCTTGCTTCCCACACGAATGGGTCCGGCCAGGTTGCCCCTGGCTGCTCAGGGCCCTGTGAGAGCATGAGGCTCATGCTCAGCATGGCGTAGGACTTTGGTCTGAATGAGGCAGCTCCCCAAGCTACTCAGGCGGAGGAGATGCAGGTTTGCAGCTCTTCTTATGGGAGTAAGCAACTGAGACTGAGCTGAGGCTGCTGCTGGTGCCTTTCTAACCCCAGGATCAGCTCTGTACATGACCCTCTAGGTACAAAACTGCCTAGCAAAGTCATGGGCCAGGTTGCGCCATCACAAAGGCAGAGCTAGGGCACATCCTTTAGGTGAAAGGTCACCTGGGGTTGGGTTCAGGTGTGTTTGACAGCTGTCTGTATAGAAATAGATAAGGAGGCAGTGGATGTTGCTCAGGAATTGGTAGCATAATGCCTGGCAAGCTCTGTGGTGCCCCTGAGCACCCCAGACCAGGCAAGCCCTGTGCCAATGCCGATTGGCACCTCCAAGAAACATACTCACCGATTCCCTGGCTGTTCCTTTCCAGCAACTCTGCGGCCCGTACGTCTTCATCATCTTCACGGTGCTGCTGATCCTCTTCTTCATCTTCACCTACTTCAAGGTGCCCGAGACAAGGGGCCGGACCTTTGACGAGATTGCCTCCGGGTTCCGCCAGGGCGGCGCCAGCCAGAGTGACAAGACGCCTGACGAGTTCCACAGCTTGGGAGCAGACTCTCAGGTCTAACAAGCCAGCCGCTCGTCCTTCTGCTCCACCACGGAACTTCGCTCCCAGGGGGTTTAACGCAGGTGCAGAAACCAGGCAGGAGGGATGAGCGGGGAGAGGGGGTGGCGGGCGCATTTGTTCCATCTCTAGAGTCCCCCAGCAATATACGGACACACATTTGCTAGGAACAATTTTAGCTGATTTCATGTCCAGGATTTCAAATATGATAGATTCAGAAACAACAACTAATGTTTTAAACCAACCAACCACCTCCAGCTTTGTGAGCCGGAGGCGGCTCCCTTATTAATGAAGCGACAGATTTTTTTAATTAGAAGTTTTTAAAGGTCAATACTTTTAAAGGTTTTAATCACTGAAGAAAGCCTGTTTTAATGTCTCAAACAGTCTCAAATTTCAAACCCCCAGTGGGCTGGGGGAGCAGGATTCTACCCACCAGGGACCATGGGGGGAGGGGCCAAGGACTGTAATGTTAATGGATTCATTCTGATCCTCTACAAGTCTGAGCAGTAGCTACAACTGAACGGTGCCCCAGGAGGAACTCTGAAAGGGCTGTAGCACTGTAGTGATACATGGACAGTCCTAGGGGGACCTGCCTTCTGGGGTCCTCACCACATCTCCCAGGATTTAGAATCTCCAGTGGCAGCTTCTCAGTCCTTCTGAACCTGTCCCCAGCTGAATATACTTTCCTCACCTGAATGAATCATTTCCTCTGAGTCAGATGGGTATAGTTTGGGTGGGGTGAGATTTTTGTTGGTGGGGGGGAGGGGGAAGGGAATTAAAAACTTTTTTTTTTTAGTCAGGCAATATTTGCCTTATAGGTCAATTGCCGTGAATATGGACAGGGAAGCCTCACTACTGAAAAACCAGCAACCTGCCCCCTTGGCTCATTGATAAAAACAAACCAACACACCAGAATTGAAATCCAGTCTTGCTTTGCTCCCACCACAAGCAACCCTCGCATTGAAGGTATATTTAAGAAGCAGTAGTGGTATGTTTACAGGCCGCAAAAGCCAGTTTGGGGCAAAATAAACTGGCTGCCACAATACAAACACTAGCCCAGTCACTACCTTGTAAGTCCGAGACTCTCAGAAATTAATCACAGGTTTCAAAGTAGCAGCAGTGTTCGTCTGTATTCTCAAAAAGAAAAGGAGGACTTGTGGCACCCTAGAGACTAACCAATTTGAGCATAAGCTCAGGAAAGCTTATGCTCAGATAAATTTGTTAGTCTCTAAGGTGCCACAAGTCCTCCTTTTCTTTTTGAGAAATTAATCAGTTGAATGGAGACATACATTTCCTGCTTTGTGTATAGACTGGAAGATATATATTTGTTCAATGGTGTTAATAGTAGACATTAAGTTATAGTGTTTCTGATTGATTGACAAGCAAAGTACTGTAAATATTCTTGAACTATATTCACATTGTACAATGTAAACAAAGTATAGATACAAAGGTATAGTTTCTATAGCAACTGTAATGAAATGCTTGTTCAATAGAATGAATGACTTTTGTATAGTTAACTTACCTGCACTGTAGTTGCATCTGTTGCACTGAATTTTAGTCTTAGCATATTACAAACAAACACCCTGTCCTTTTAGAGGCTCATGGCACATTTCCAAAGCCACCTGCAGCTATTTAATAATATTTTTTATTTATTTGTCTGTTTTTAAAGTGGCTACATGACCACACTTGAAAGAAAATAAACTTAGAAAAAAATCATCTCTCTGTGTACAGCGCAAAGTCCGAAAGACTAACTGTTTTTTAAAAAAATAAATAAAAATAAGTGCCAAGAGAAGGAAGAGAAACTTGTGTGGTGTGGAAAGAATTAAAAAAAAAAAATAGTACGTAGGACAAGATGTGCAGTGTTGTGTGAATTTGTTCCATTGGGGGTGATGTTCAGACTTTGGCCAGCTCAGGGCATCAGGGGCAATTTACTAGAGGATGATTCTACAGGTGATTCAGCATTGTCCAGAGCTCTCTGCTGAGGGTCCTTTCTTTTGACCCCAAGACCTACATCCCTGTCCCAGTTTTTCATTCTGTTAGAGCTGTGGAAATAAGTGGATTTATTTTTTATTTTTATTAGGTCAGTGGCCAAACCAAAAAAAAAAAAATGGAATCTAAAATTATATTGATTTTTGATCTGCAATAAAAATGTTGGACATTTTCAGCAAACTAAAAATTAAAAACAAAAAAAAGTTTTGGATCAAACATAAGACTTTGGAAAATGAAATTGAAATAAAATTTGAATTGAAAAGTCAATTGAAATATTTAGCCTGTTTTGATCACAAAAAAACCTTCCAAAAATTTGCAAAATACTCTGGTTGACCTAAATATGCTTTTTTTTTTTTGGGGTGTGAAGAAAAGTTTTGTCTGGACCACTGTGCCTAGCTCCTGTTTTTGCCCCATAGTTCTGGGTGCTGTAGCCATTCCCTCCTCCAAGGGGAGGGCCTTGTGTTCAGGTGAGCTGTCCCCCCATCCCAGGATTTAAATATGCTGTGTCTCCTAGAGCTAGTTTTAAAAACACTTTTGGGGGGGGGGGGACAAAATGGACTCATTGTCAAAAATGAGCATTCTGGTGGGGAAGACAGGTTTACAAATTTTTTAGATTTTTTTTTTAAATGATACTCAAACTCAAACTGTGTTTTTAGGGTACCCCCACTTCCCTCATTCCCCTCTAGCATAAAGGAAATGAGGAAGCATGAATCTTCAAAAATTTGTTTTGTTTTTCAAAAAAATTAACTTCTGGGATGAAAATGATCACAGAAGCAGCTGTACTGGCCAGGCTCTACAGATCTCCTTTTGAACCATGCTGCATTGCATGCTGGGACTTGTAGTCTTCAGGAGAGGCACCTCCATTCAAGAGGAGGCTGCCCATAAAGTGGGTCAGTTTTGGCCCCTGGATGAGACCTCTCCTATGGAGCCTGAGGGAGAGTTCTAAACTCTGTGCTTGGCAGGGTTGGGGAGGGAGTGAGGAGAGGCTGTTAGGAAGAGAATTATTTCTGCCAAAGGGGCTGATTGACTCTACTGGGTGCCCAGTGCTAGCCCAACTGGACTACAAGGGCTCCTCTTGCGGGGTGAGGATACTCTGACCCAGCCCCTCTGTGACCCTGAAGCCTCTGCTCTTGCTACTTTGGGTGGGGGTTGAAGTATTATGCAAAAGCAGATGTGGAGCATGGGGGCAAAGCGAGCCCAAGGTGCATTGTGGG
This sequence comes from Caretta caretta, assembly GCF_965140235.1. Taxonomy (NCBI): domain Eukaryota; kingdom Metazoa; phylum Chordata; order Testudines; family Cheloniidae; genus Caretta; species Caretta caretta. The sequence goes on from NC_134223.1 coordinate 2,955,012, forward strand.
ATTCTCCAGAGTGGCCATCTGGACTCGTAGACATGAGTGTGCACAGACTGGGATAACTTGGCTCTGCCTGCTGGGGCGTGAGAAGACATCTGCCATTTCATCCTTGAGCTTTTCTGGTGAAGGGTAGCAGTGCCCATTCCTCACTCCCAGCTCGGTGCTAGCTGAGGAGGGCACAGAGCAATCGCTCCTTTTTTGCTGCTAAATACAGGGCCTGGTGCAACTGCTGTTCTCATCTCCTGGGCCCCTAGCCCCATTCTGTCCATTTATTAATTTTTAACAAGCTGGGCAATGGCAGATTTAGAGTTACTAGAGCCCTGGGTGCAGCTTCATTTTCAGGGGGGCCCCCTGGGGATCCAGCCAAGAAAAAACATTCTCCTCTCCCCTCTGCCCGTTTCTCATTCTTCATCCTCCTGTATTCTAAGTAATAGAAAGTAAATGAAAATAAAGGGAGGTACCTTGGTTGGGGTGCAGGGAGGGGTGTGGGGGTTGGGCTCTGGGAACAAGTTTGGGTGCAGGCTTTGGGCAGGGATTTGGGGTGCAGGGGGGAAGAGGGCGTGGGCTGGGGCAGGGGCTTGGGGTCTGTGAGGGGTGCAGGATCTGGGAGGATGTTTGGGTGCAGGCTCTGGGCTGGGACAGGGGGTTGGGGTATATGAGGGGTGCAGGCTTGGGGCTGGGGCAGGGGGCTGGGGTGTGGAAGGGAGAGAAGGGGGTGGGCTCTGGGCTGGGGCAGGGGGTTGGGGTATGTGAGGGGTGCAGGCTCTGGGTGGACGTTTGGGTGCGGGCTGGGGTGGGGGGGTAGCATTTACCTTGGGCAGTGAGGCTCTCATAGCGATCAGCACACCCTGCTGGCAGCAGCTCCTGGGGGGGCAGGCAGGGAAACTCTGCATGCCGCTGCCTGCAGGCACCACCCCCACAGCACCCATTGGCCACGGTTCCCAGCCAATGGGAGCTGCGGCGTTGGTGCTCGGGGCGGGAGCAAGGTGTGGAGACGCCCACCAGGGGGCGCAGGGACATGCTGGCCACTTCTGGGAGCGGCACGGCACGGAGGGAGGGAGGGAGGCAGCACGGGCAGGGAGCCGCCTTAGCCCTGATGCGCTGCTGCTGGCCCGTCTCTGCGCACCCCTTGGGGGCAGGGGGACCGCGGGTCTCCGTGCACTGCGTGGACAGGGGCAGCGCACGGGGCTATCGCCCCTGCCGCCAGAGGCATGTAGGGATCTGCCAGCAGCCAGCCGCTTCCTGGAGCTGCGTGGGGCCACTGGCCACGGCATGCAGGCAGCTGGTTGCGCCGCCGGCTGGGACTCGACTCGGAGGCAGGTTGTCAGGTGAACTTTGTCCTGCATTTTGGGGGGGGGGTCTCCCTGTCACTGGGGGCCCCGTGCCACCGCACAATTTGTTTCATGGTAAATCCACCTCTGAAGCTGGGGCCTCCTTGTGGAAGGTGCTGTGTGCAAACATCTTCCACGCCAGATGAAAGTGAGAAAAACAATAAAGAACAAATATAAACTCTCCCTGAGAAAGGTGCACAGTGATCTCTTGCACTGTAAAAATCCTCCATACGCAAACCCTCCCAGCCCTGTCCCTCGGACAGCCAGGCAAGCAGGCACACAGCTCACATTTAAAGGTGCAGGCTGCAGAGAACAGAATCACAGCACCATGCCCCGCACTAGGCATTTGCCGCCTCGGACAATTACATTTCTGGATTCCCTACAGGCCTGAATGCTAAATACCTGTGAGCATGTTAATGCTGGATCCCCTCAGCTTTCAGGGAAAAGACAAACACAGCCTTGCAGAAGCTTCTGCAAGAGCTCTGCGGCTCACACCGTTTCATCCCTCCCTGAGACTCACCATTCAGGCATTGGCATGTTAAAAAGGCTGCAGGGCCCCAGAATCTTGTACATCCCACTCCTTCATCTTGCCATGGAGCGCTCTTTCATGCTGGATGTGTTGACAGAATGAGGTGACCAGTCACCATCTGACAGAAACACCGGAGCCAGCTAGCAGCAAACAGGCAGCCAGGAGGCGGGAGATGTTACCACGTCGCTCCATGCTGCAAAAGCCACTTCTCAGGAGCTTTCCTAAAAGTTCCAGCATTGCCGGTTCTTGTGAGTTTATGTTAAAGCCCCAGCTCCTGGAGTCATGGGATTAGGTGAGACTCTCAGTTTAGGTGGGTTTTTTTTTAAGGTAAGTTCCTAGCCCTCGTGGTGCCTGAAAAAAGCCTGAAAACATGACCTGAATGGAGCCTAGGAGCTCAGAACCCAGAAGTTATAAAAAGACCCACACGTTTATTATTTTAAAAAACCTTATGCTTTCTAGGCCTAGCTTATGCTTTTGGGGGCCTGACACACCACTTTTTGAATGCTTGGGTTTGGCAGCTCTGGAGTTGTATTTATAGCTTTCATGCCAGCCCTTGTGACTCAGCGCACACTGTTTCCATCGCACAACCATACACAGCTCTGATCTTTGCCTATTTCTGTAATCCAAGGGCCTGCCCCTCACTGGACCGCATCCTCAGTCACAGCCTTTCAGTCTGTAAGACAGAACTCAGCCTGTCACTCATTCAGCTATGCTGAGAACACGCCCCTGGCCTGGACCTATCCCAGCACTCAGCATCCCGCTTCTTAGGACAGTTTGACCTTGCAGGCCAATGTCACATTCTTTCAGTTCAGTGGAAGAGGCCCGGCTGGCAGATAAGAGGGGAAATAAAGGAGAGCAAGTGTGATTTGGTTTTCATTTTACCTCTCTGGAAATGGTGCAATGTTATTGGCCATTGGCAGGTTTCTTTTTGTTTGTTATTGGCAGTATTTTAGGGCACAAGAGCAAACGATCCCAATGCATAAGAAAGGAAGCCTGGTAAGAGACACACACACACACACACACACCCCGTTTAACCAGGAGATCTACAGTCACTTGAATCTAAAAAAAGAGCGATACAAAAAGTGGAACCTAAGTCAAATTATATATAAGAATGTTAAAAAACAACAACACACATGTAGGGACAAAAGTAGAAAGGCCAAGGCACAAAAATAAGATTAAACTAGCTAGGGACATAAAGGGTAACAAGAAAACATTCTACAAATACATTAGAAGCAAAAGGAAGGCCCAGGACAGGACAGGGCAGGCCCATTACTCAACAAGGAGACAATAACAGAAAACCCAGCCATGACTGCAGTGTTGAATGCCCTTTTTGTTTCAGTTTTCACCAAAAAGGAGAGCTGTGATCAAATGACTAATATAGTGAATGTTAGTGTAAATGGGGTAGGATCTGAGGCTAAAATAGGGAAAGAACAAATAAAAAGTTACTTAGACAAGTTAGATGTCTTCACGCTGGCAGGGCCTCATGAAATACATCCTAGAATACTTAAGGACCTGGCTGAAGAGATCTCTGAGCCACTAGCGATTATCTTTCAGAACTCATGGCGGACGGGAGGACTGGAAAAGGGCAAATATAATACCTAGCTATAAAAAGAACAACCCAGAGAATTATAGACAGTTGTCTTAACTTTGGTACCCAGAAAGATAATGGAACAAAAATCAATCAATCAATTTGTAAGTACCTAGAAGATAATAAGGTGCTAAGCAAGTATTTGTCAGAAATAAATCACATCAAACCAACCCAGTATCCTTCTTTGACAGGGTATCAAGCCTTGTGGATGGAGGGAAGCAGTAGATGTGCTTTATCTTGACTTTAGTATGGCTTTTGATACTGTCTTACGTGACCTTCTCATAAACAAACTAGGAAAATATAGCCCAGATGAACCCACTAGAAGCTGGGTGCACAAATGGCTGGAAAATCATACTCAGAGAGTAGTTATCAATGTTTCATAGTCAAGCTGGAAGGGCATATAGAATAGGCTAATGGCACAGAGAGTACACTCATAAATTTTGCAAACACCAGCAAGCTGGGAGGGGTTGCAAGTTTCCTAGCTTTGGACGACAGGATTAGAATTCAAAATGATCTTGACAAAATGGTCAGAAATAAATAGGATGAAATTCAATAAGGAGAAATACAATATACTACACTTAGGGAGGAACAATCAATTGCACAAATACAAAATGGGCAATGACTGCCTAAGATGGCGTACTGCAGAAAAGGCTCCGGGGGTTATAGTGGATCATAAACTAAATGAGAGTTGACAATGTAATACTCTTACAAAAAAAGCAAACAGCATTCTGGGTTGTATTAGCAGAAGGGTTGTAAACAAGACATGAGAAGTAATTCTTCTATGCTACTCAGGACTGAAAAGGCCTGAACTGGAGTATTGGGTCCAGTTCTGGGCACCACACTTCAGGAAAGACATGGACAAATTGGAGAAAGTCCAGAGGAGCGCAACAAAAATGAGTAGAGGTCTAGAAAACATGACCTACAAGAAAAGACTGAAAAAATTATTTGTTTAGAAGATTGAGGGGCACGTGATACCAGTCACCATGTAACAGGTTGGTATAAAGAGGAGGGGGATAAATCGTTTTCCTTATCCACAGAGGTCAGGACAAACAGCTGTGGGCTTAACTTGCAGCAAGGGATATTTAGGTTAAACTATACAGGTAGTTGAGCAATGGAACAAATACCTAGGGAGGTTGTGGAATCTCCGTCACTGGAGATTTCTAAGAGCAGGTTGGACAAACACCTGTCTGGGATGGTCTAGATAATACTTAGTCCTGCCTCAGTGCAGGGGACTGGACTAGATGACCTCTCAAGGTCCTGCCCGGTCCCCCATTGCTATGAGTCTATGACTGTGAGAATGGAGAAAGGAAAGGGAATCTAAATACTGTTTGCTCTTGGTGCTTGGACTCATCTCATCTGAGCTTCACAATGTGCAGCTGCCTTGGGCACTGTCCTGCTTTCCCAATAGAGACCCTCACATCCCAGTTGCCTGGGAGTTTGAGATCTGTGTATGGGATTCTACATGTGATCTAAGCAAGTTCAAGGAAATTCCCTCCTGTCTCTTGTAAAGCTGGCAAGCCTCAATGAGCCAGGAGAACTGAGATGGATGAGCCCAGCCACTTCTCTGCAGCTTATCAGAACATCCTGAATCTGCTTTCCCAGCCCAGTCACATCACTTTCTTCTCCCGTTACAGCCCTGTGCTCTGGAGTGTCTCAGAGGAATGTGGCCACTGGAAGTTACAACAGAATTGGGGTCTGTGAGTCAGGAGCAAACAAGGATCCAGAGTGCTGCAATGTTAGACCCAGAATGAAGACAGCAGGAATGGCTGAACCCTGCCACTCTGAGGATGTCACTTTCAGTTTTTTTGTGTGATTTATGTTTTTGCTTGGGTGCTTAGGGCTCAGTGGTACCGGCTGTGCCTCATTCACCCAGTCTTGCCTCAGGGCTCAGAGACACAGTGCCCATACTTCCAGGTTTCCTTTCTCTCCTTGACAAGGCAAGGTGTCTAGTTCAAAGGGCTTGTGAACATAATGGGATGTAGGGGGATCTCTTGTGGGTTGTCTAGTTGCTCCCACTGAACAGAAGCAGAACTAATTTCATAATAATAAAAACACCCAGCTCTTACACAGCCCTTTTCACCAGCAGCTCTCAAAGTGCATTACAAAGGGAGTCAGCAGCATTAGCATTTTACAGATGGGGACACTGAGGCACAGTGAAGGGACGTGAGACCCAAGAACCTCTTAGTGCCAGCTCGCAAGAGAGTGCAGCGGGGACACAGACATCGGATGAGTTTGGTGTGTTGCTTCTAGTTCACCAAAGAATATCTCGTGAGGTCTTGAATAAGGCCTGTGTCACTCTGGTCATCAACTCGTGAGAGGTATGTACAGATCCTGTGTCAGGAGTTTTGTCTATATACTGAACATATGTTCTTAAAGTCTGTAGGGACTGGGCACCAGTAGAGGTGAAAACTAGGTTTTTTTGTCAGACAGGAGATGTTTCTTCATCTATCTGTTGACATGTAAATTGAGTATTGTCTAATTCACAATAGGCTTCTCATCACCAGTGTAAACGGAATGCAAATGAAGGCTAATAAGAACTTTGGAGAGAGGAACTAACAGAGAGAGTAAAACAGTGGTGAGAAGAAGATCCTTATCTGGAGGTCCACTTCAAATGTTTGCTCGACTATATTTGAGGGGGGGAGCAGAGAAGATGCCCTGGTGCCCTTCACTGAGGAAGAAAAAGGACAACGTGCTGGGCCTGAGCTGAATCTCAAAAGATGGTCCCTTGGGAAAAGCCAGACCTGGTAATTCTGGGAGTGTTCAGTAGATAAGGGGCTGGACCCTGTAGGGAGGACTCAGGGGATCGTGGGTGCCAGTCGCTACTTGTGCAGACAGAGCGAGGCCTGTGGAGGCCTGGAAGCCCGTGCTGGTGCTAAAGAGACCGGCGGGTTCAGGAAGCTGTTCCCAGGAGGCACAGACCATGCTGCCTCATGGGCATCACAGGCACTGACTTACCCAAGGTTACCCCGTAGCCAGTGACTGAGCTGGGAATAGAAATACTCAGACAGGAACAATGTCCAGGATGGTTCATTTCCATCCATGTCTGGTGAAGGTTGCAACAATTTCCGATGGGTGGTGGGTATTTGGTATTCTAATCCTCCTGTCACTGTTTGGCTGCCAAAAATGTATGTAGCTGTCTCCCCTATTTTACTGCCCCTTCCCCCCCACCCCTCCCGCCTCTCAGTTTTTGAGTTCTTCAGTCTACAGGGTTCTGAAGAGCAGCAGTGAAACTGACAAAGTGTTCAGTCAGTTTTCATTTTACTGTAGCTTGGCAAAGCTCTGAGCAGCAGTAGAGGAACCTGAGCAGCTGCTGAGGTGTCTGTCTGCAAACTCAGGCAAACCAGGGGAATTGGATACATTCAGTTCACATTTAGATGTTTTTCCTTGTGATCACAAGGGGCAAAAACTTGTTTTTAATTAGAGATCATATTATGCAGAAGTTGCTGGTTCCCACCTGGGAAAGATTCCTACTCATCCTGGACAGTTTTTTCAAGCCAGGCCCCAGGCCATACACCATGCTGCCATGTTGCATCTATCTGTGCCTTGCCCCACAAAGAAGGAAATCAGTGCAGGTTCCAATTAAGGACTTTAGCTAAGGAGATTCCTAACCCTATTTTAACATGATCCTCTCAGCGAAAGGTCAGATTAGCAAGTCCTCTGTCTAATCAACAAATCGCTTTCCTTGAAGTGCTTCATGGCTAAGAAAAACAACCTCATGATTAACAAACATCTCTTCCTAAACAAAAAGAACAGGAGGACTTGTGGCACCTTAGAGACTAACCAATTTATTTGAGCATGAGCTTTCGTGAGCTACAGCTCACTTCATCGGATGCATACTGTGGTTAGTCTCTAAGGTGCCACACGTACTCCTTTTCTTTTTGCGAATACAGACTAACACGGCTGTTACTCTGAAATCTTCCTAAACAGCATCTCAGGTGGGGTTAAACCCTGCTGCCACCTGCTGGCTGCTGAAATTCTGCACACAGACTCCATACAAATCCCTGTGAACACAGCAGCTCTAATAATAGAAATTGTCCTCTTGGAAAGAATCGATGGCTCCGCTAGTCTGCTGTCCCCACTTCCTGCTCAATGGTTAGTCTGCTAGGCCCTTCTCCTCTTTCACTGGGACAAACCAATGTTCCATCTACTCCAATACCCAGCCTCCCACAGGGGCACATATCAGATATGTAAGAGAAATGTGAAAAATCCCCAACATGCATCTGGTCTCTTGCGCAACGATACTTTGTGTGTGGGGGGTGTGTAAGCGTGAGTGAGTGAGTGATTTCTCCCTGTCCCTGATCAGCAATCTTTTCACTCTGTATTGGGACCATGGGAAAGAGGCGGAGCAAGGGCTGGAGCAGCACGCAGCTCCGCAGAGCACCAGGAAATGTGGTGCCTCAAATTTCCTGGTGCCCTATGCAGCTGCATACTTTGCGTATGGGTAGGGATGGCCCTGGCTTCACCACCCTCCTAGTGAAATAGTTTTTCCTAATATCCAACCTAGACCTCCCCCACTGCAACTGGAGACCATTGTTCCAGTTATTGTTCCATAACCAAGGGAATAACTTGGTTATTGTTCAATAACCAAGGTTATTGTTCCATAACCAAGGGAAGGTCATGCCTGACTAATCTAATCGCCTTCTATGATGAGATTACTGGTTCTGTGGATGAAGGGAAAGCAGTGGATGTATTGTTTCTTGACTTTAGCAAAGCTTTTGACACGGTCTCCCACAGTATTCTTGTCAGCAAGTTAAGGAAGTATGGGCTGGATGAATGCACTACAAGGTGGGTAGAAAGCTGGCTAGATTGTCGGGCTCAACGGGTAGTTATCAATGGCTCCATGTCTAGTTGGCAGCCGGTATCAAGTGGAGTGCCCCAAGGGTCGGTCCTGGGGCCGGTTTTGTTCAATATCTTCATAAATGATCTGGAGGATGGTGTGGATTGCACTCTCAGCAAATTTGCGGATGATACTAAACTGGGAGGAGTGGTAGATACGCTGGAGGGGAGGGATAGGATACAGAAGGACCTAGACAAATTGGAGGATTGGGCCAAAAGAAATCTGATGAGGTTCAACAAGGATAAGTGCAGGGTCCTGCACTTAGGATGGAAGAACCCAATGCACAGCTACAGACTAGGGACCGAATGGCTAGGCAGCAGTTCTGCGGAAAAGGACCTAGGGGTGACAGTGGACGAGAAGCTGGATATGAGTCAGCAGTGTGCCCTTGTTGCCAAGAAGGCCAATGGCATTTTGGGATGTATAAGTAGGGGCATAGCGAGCAGATCGAGGGACGTGATCGTCCCCCTCTATTCGACATTGGTGAGGCCTCATCTGGAGTACTGTGTCCAGTTTTGGGCCCCACACTTCAAGAAGGATGTGGATAAATTGGAGAGAGTCCAGCGAAGGGCAACAAAAATGATTAGGGGTCTGGAACACATGAGTTATGAGGAGAGGCTGAGGGAGCTGGGATTGTTTAGCCTCCAGAAGAGAAGAATGAGGGGGGATTTGATAGCTGCTTTCAACTACCTGAAAGGGGGGTCCAAAGAGGATGGCTCTAGACTGTTCTCAATGGTATCAGATGACAGAACGAGGAGTAATGGTCTCAAGCTGCAGTGGGGGAGGTTTAGATTGGATATTAGGAAAAACTTTTTCACTAAGAGGGTGGTGAAACACTGGAATGCGTTACCTAGGGAGGTGGTAGAATCTCCTTCCTTAGAGGTTTTTAAGGTCAGGCTTGACAAAGCCCTGGCTGGGATGATTTAACTGGGAATTGGTCCTGCTTCGAGCAGGGGGTTGGACTAGATGACCTTCTGGGGTCCCTTCCAACCCTTATATTCTATGATTCTATGATTCCTTGTTCTGTCATCTGCCACCACTGAGAACAGCCGAGGTCCATCCTCTTTGGAACCCCCCTTCAGGTAGTTGAAGGTTGCTATCAAATCCCCCCTCATTCTTCTCTTCTGCAGACTAAATAAGCCCAGTTCCCTCAGCCTCTCCTCATAAGTCATGTGCCCCAGCCCCCTAATCATTGGGGGACCACACCGATGGACTACATGCCATGTCTCATCATACCATTCCCTCCATAAACTTATCACTCTCAGTCTTGAAGCCAGTTAGGTTTTTTGCTCCCACTGCTCCCCTTGGACGGCTGTTCCAGAACTTGACTCCTCTGATGGTTAGAGATCTCTGTTTAATTTCAAGGCTAAACTCTGAGGAAGAAAGCTAACAGAGGCTCCCCTATGATAGTGACTGGGGTTTGCTACAGACCGTGAGGATCTGATTTGGCTATGGATAGAGACCTCTTTCATGTTTTTAATTAAATAACTTGTGGGAACTGTGGGATTATGGGAGACTTTAACGTCCCAGATATAGTTTGGAGGACAAGTGCTACACACAATAGTAGGGTCCAGATTTTCCTGGATGACAAATTTCTTCACCAAATACTCACTGAACCAACAAGAGGTTGATGCCATTTTAGATTTTGTATTGGTGAGCAGTGAGGATCTCATAGAAGAACTGGTTGTAGGGGCAACCTTGGTTCGAGTGATCATGAGCTAATTCAGTTTAAACTAAATGGAAGGACAAACAAAAATAGGTCTGCAACTAGGGGCCTTGATTTCAAAAGGGCAAATTTGAAAAAAAGAAGGGAATTGGTGAGGGACGTGGACTGGACTGAAGAATTCAAGGATCTGAATGTGGAGGAGACTGGGAATTACATTAAGTCAAAGTTGCAGAAACTATCTGAAGCCTGCATCCCAAGCAAGGGGAATAAACGCATAGGGCAGGGTTGCAGACCAAGCTGGATGAGCAAGCATCTCAAACAGGTGATTAAGAGAAAGCAGAAAGCCTACCAGGAATGGAAGATGGGATGGATCAGCAAGGAAAGCTACCTCTCAGAGGTCAGACAGTGTAGCGGAAAAATAAGAACTGCCGAAAGCCAAGCAGATTTGGACTTTGCAAAGGAAATTAAAACCAAGAGTAAAAGGTTCTATATAGCCATATAAATAAAAAGAAAACAAGGAAAGAAGAAGTGGGACTGCTAAGCACTGAGGATGGGGTGGAGATTAAAGACAATCTAGGCCTGGCCCAACGCCTAAACAAATACTTTGTCTCAGTTTTTAATAAAGCTAATGAAGAGCTTAGGGGTAGTGGCAGGGTGGCCAATGGGAATGAGGATATGGAAGTAGAAATTACCAAATTCCAGGTGAAAGTCAAACTCAAACAGCCCAATGGGACTAAATCTGGGGGCCTGGATAATCTCCATCCAAGAACATTAAAGAAAGTAGCACATGAAATTGCAAGCCCAACAGTAAGGATTTTTAATGCATCTGGGTCATACCCCATGACTGGAGAATTGCGAATATAGTCCCTATTTTTAAGAAAGGGAAAAATGTGATTGGTGAAACTACAGGCTTGTCAGTTTGACTTCAATTGTATGCAAGGTCTTGGAACAAATTTTGAAAGAGAAATAGTTAAGGACTTAAAGATTAATACAACATGATTTTACAATAGGTAGATTGTGCCAGACCAACCTAATTTCCTTCTTTGAGAAGATAACTGATTATTTTAGACAAAGGAAATGCAATAGATCTCACCTACCTGGATTTCAATAAGGCATTTGATACAGTTCCATACTGGAAATTATTAGTTAAATTGGAGAAGATGATGATTAATATGAGAATTGAAAGGTGGACAAGGAATGGGCTAAAGGGGAGACTGCAATGGCTCATACTGAAAGATAAACTGTGAGGCTGGAGAGAGGTTACTGGTGGAGTTCTGCAGGGATTGGTCATGGGATCTATCTTATTTAACAGTTGTATTAATGACCTTGGCACAAAAAGTGGGAACATGCTAAAAATATTTGCAGAGGACACAAAGATGGGAGGTACTGCCAATACAGAGAAGGGCTGGAATATTATACAAAATCTGGATGACTTTGAAAACTGGAGTAATAGAAATGGGATGAAATTTAATAGTGCATAGTCATGCATTTAGGGAATACTAACAAGAGTTTTTGCTATAAGCTGGGGACATGTCATTTGGAAGAGACAGAGGAGGAAAAAGACCTGGGTGTATTGGTTGATCACAGGATGACTATGAGCCACCAATGTGACGTGACCATGAAAAAAGCTAATGCAGTCCTAGGATGTATCAGGCGAGGTATTTCCAGTACAAACAGGGAAGTGTTAGTACCATCATACAAGGCTCTAGTGAGACCTCATCTGGAGTATTGTGTGCAATCCTGGTCTCCCATGTTTAAGAAAGATGAATTCAAACTGGAACAGGTACACAGAAGGGCTACTAGGATGATCTGAAGAATGGAAAACCTACCTTATGAAAGGAGACTCAAAGAGCTTGGCCTATTTAGCCTAACCAAATGAAGGCTGAGGGGAGATATGATTGCACTCTATAAATAAATCAGAGGGATAAATACCAGGGAGAGGGAACGTTATTTAAGTTAAATACCAATGTGGACACCAAAACAAATGGATATAAAGTGGCCATCAACAAGTTTAGCCTTGAAATTAGACAGAGATCTCTAACCATCAGAGGAGTGAAGTTCTGGAACAGCCTTCCAAGGGGAGCAGTGGAAGCAAAAAACCGAACTGGCTTCAAGACTGAGCATGATAAGTTTATGAAGGGGATGGTATGATGAGACTGCCTACAATGGCATGTAGTCCATCAGTTATTGCTAGCAGCAAATGTCTCCAATGGCCGGTGATGGGAAACTAGAAGGGGAGGGCTCTGAGTTCTATATAGAATTCTTTCTCATGTGTCTGGCTGGTGGGCCTTGCCCACATGCTCAGGATTTAACTTGTCACCATATTTAGGGTCGGGAAGGAATTTTCCCCAGGTCAGACTGGCAGAGACCCTGGGTTTTTTCCCCCTTCCTCTGTAGCGTGAGGCACAGGTCAATTGCTGGTTTAAACTAGTGTAAATGGTGGATTCTCTGTAACTTGAAGTCTTTAATTCATGATCTGAGGACTTCAGTAACTCAGCCAGAGCTTAGGGGTCTATTACAGGAGTGGGTGGGTGAGGTTCTGTGACCTGCAATGTGCAGGTCAGACTAGATGATCATGATGGTCCCTTGTGGCCTTAAAGTCTTTGAGAGTAGAGGAGGGGAAGCTGCTTGTGTTAGGGAGGTGAGCATGTCTGATATGTACGGACTGGGGACGGAGAAATCTGTGTGTAAGATACATGGAATCACAGATTTGGATTAGGGTGAGGGGAATCTGTATGTGTACACCTGGACTCTGCCTTGTACAAACCCAAGATATGATCCCTGCCCTGAAGAGCTCACTATCTAATTTAAGAGGAGGTGATGAGTGTAACTAACACTAAGAGGAAAGAGGAGACAGGAGAGTGACAGGTGTAGCATGTGCCTTTCAATAGACTCGCTGGGCACAAAACTCGATGGCTCTGAATTATTTAAATGCTTGGGTTTGTTTTGTTGTAAATAAATATCAAGCATCCCCCTGGGGCAGACTCTGAACCAGTGTAAACTCAATGGAGCAACGACCAGTTCCACCAGCTGAGGCTCTGTCCTACTGTGCACATATGAAAGAGATCTCATGTCGTGGAGAGAGGGTTTGTGTGTGTGACTTTGTGAGCAGCAGGGAGAGTCATGACAGCAGGTTTTGTGGATCTGTGTACAATTTTTATGGGTGTGGAAGGAGAGTGTGCATGAGTTTGCATTGGGGGAATCAAGCCCTTGGATTGCTACCCCTCCCTGCTTCTCCACGTGGGCACCAATGATACTGCCAAGAATGACCTTGAGTGGATCACTGCAGACTACGTGGCTCTGGGAAGAAGGATAAAGGAGTTTGAGGTGCAAGTGGTGTTCTTGTCCATCCTCCCTGTGGAAGGAAAAGGCCCGGGTAGAGACCGTGGAATCGTGGAAGTCAACGAATGGCTACGCAGGTGGTGTCGGAGAGAAGGCTTTGGATTCTTTGACCATGGGATGGTGTTCCAAGAAGGAGGAGTACTAGGCAGAGACGGGCTCCACCTAACAAAGAGAGGGAAGAGCATCTTTGCAAGCAGGATGGCTAACCTAGTGAGGACAGCTTTAAACTAGGTTCAACGGGGGAAGGAGACCAAAGCCCTGAAGTAAGTGGGGAAGTGGGATACTGGAAGGAAGCACGAGCAGGAAAGCGCAAGAGAAAGTGGGACAATCAGTGAGTTATCTTAAGTACCTAGACACAAATACCAGGGAAGAGGGAAGAAGCCTGGGAAACAAGGAGGGAGAACTGGAAGTCCTGGCACAGTCAAAGAATTATGATGTGGAATAACAGAGACTTGGTGGGATAACTCACATGACTGGAGTACTGTCATGGACGGATATAAACTGGTCAGGAAGGACAGGCAGGGCAGAAAAGCTGGAGGAGTTGCATTGTATGTAAGAGAGCAGTATGACTGCTCAGACCTCCGGTATGAAACTGCAGAAAAACCTGAGAGTCTCTGGATTAAGTTTAGAAGTGTGAGCAAAAAGGGTGATGTCGTGGTGGGAGTCTGCTATAGATCACCGGACCAGGGGGATGAGGTGGACGAGGCTTTCTTCCGGCAACTAACGGAAGTTACTAGATCGCAGGCCCTGGTTCTCATGGGAGACTTCAATCACCCTGATATCTGCTGGGAGAGCAATACAGCGGTGCACAGACAATCCAAGAAGTTTTTAGAAAGTGGAGGGGACAATTTCCTGGTGCAAGTGCTGGAGGAACCAACTAGGGGCAGAGCTCTTCTTGACCTGCTGCTCACAAACCGGGAAGAATTAGTAGGGGAAGCAAAAGTGGATGGGAACCTGGGAGGCAGTGACCATGAGATGGTCGAGTTCAGGATCCTGACACAAGGAAGAAAGGAGAGCAGCAGAATACGGACCTTGGACTTCAGAAAAGCAGACTGTGGGCATGGATGGGCAGGATCTCCTGGAAGAACAACAGGAGGGGGAAAGGAGTCCAGGAGAGCTGGCTATATTTTAAAGAATCCTGATTGAGATTATAGGAACAAACCATCCTGATGTGTAGAAAGAATAGTAAGTATGGCAGGCAACCAGCTTGGCTTAACAGTGAAATCCTTGCTGATCTTAAACACAAAAAAGAAGTTTACAAGAAGTGGAAGATTTGACAAATGACCAGGGAGGAGTATAAAAATATTGCTCAGGCATGGAGGAGTGAAATCAGGAAGGCCAAATCACACCTGGAGTTGCAGCTAGCAAGAGATGTTAAGAGTAACAAGAAGGGTTTCTTCAGATATGTTAGCAACAAGAAGAAAGTCAAGGAAAGTGTGGGCCCCTTACTGAATGAGGGAGGCAACCTAGTGACAGAGGATGTGGAAAAAGCTAAGGTACTCAATGCTTTTTTTGCCTCTGTCTTCACAAACAAGGTCAGCTCCCAGACTACTGCACTGGGCAGCAGCACAGCATGGGGAGGAGGTGACCAGCCCTCTGTGGAAGAAGAATTGGTTCGGGACTATTTACAAAAGCTGGACGAGCACAAGTCCATGGGGCCGGATGCGCTGCATCCGAGAGTGCTAAAGGAGTTCGCGGATGTGATTGCAGAGCCATTGGCCATTATCTTTGAAAACTCATGGTGATCGGGGGAGGTCCCAGACCACTGGAAAAAGGCTAATGTAGTGCCCATCTTTAAAAAAGGGAAGAAGGAGGATCTGGGGAACTACAGGCCAGTCAGCCTCACCTCAGTTCCTGGAAAAATCATGGAGCAGATCCTGAAGGAATCACTTCTGAAGCACTTAGAGGAGAGGAAAGTGATCAGGAACAGTCAGCATGGATTCACCAAGGGCAAGCCATGCCTGACTAATCTAATTGCCTTCTATGATGAGATAACTGGCTCTGTGGATGAGGGGAAAGCAGTGGATGTGTTATTCCTGGTCTTTAGCAAAGCTTTTGACACGGTCTCCCACACTATTCTTGCCAGCAAGTTAAAGAAGTATGGGCTGGATGAATGGACTATATGGTGGATAGAAAGCTGGCTAGATTGTCGGGCTCAACGGGTAGTGATCAATGGCTCCATGTCTAGTTGGCAGCTGGTATCAAGTGGAGTGCCCCAAGGGTCGGTCCTCGGGCGGGTTTTGTTCAATATCTTCATAAATGATCTGGAGGATGGTGTGGATTGCACTCTCAGCAAGTTTGCAGATGACACTAAACTGGGAGGAGAGGTAGATACGCTGGAGGGTAGGGATAGGATACAGAGGGCCCTAGACAAATTAGAGGATTGGGCCAAAAGAAATCTGGTGAGGTTCAACAAGGACAAGTGCAGAGTCCTGCACTTAGGACAGAAGAATCCCATGCACCGCTACAGACTAGGGACCGAATGGATCAGCAGCAGTTCTGCAGAAAAGGACCTAGGGGTTACAGTGGACGAGAAGCTGGATATGAGTCAACAGTGTGCCCTTGTTGCCAAGAAGGCCAATGGCATTTTGGGCTGTATAAGTAGGGGCATTGCCAGTAGATTGAGGGGCGTGATCATTCCCCTCTATTCGACATTGGTGAGGCCTCATCTGGAGTACTGTGTCCAGTTTTGGGCCCCACACTACAAGAAGGATGTGGAAAAATTGGAAAGAGTCCAGCGGAGGGCAACAAAAATGATTAGTGAACCGGAACACATGACTTACGAGGAGAGGCTGAGAGAACCGGGATTGTTTAGTCTTCAGAAAAGAAGAATGAGTGGGGATTTGATAGCTGCTTTCAACTACCTGAAAGGGGGTTCCAAAGAGGATGGATCTAGACTGTTTTCAGGGATGGCAGATGACAGAGCAAAGAGCAATGGTCTCAAGTTGCAGTGAGGGAGATCTCGGTTGGATATTAGGAAAAACTCTTTCACTAGGAGGGTGGCAAAGCACTGGAATGGGTTCCCTATGGATGTGGTGGAATCTCCATCCTTAGAGATTTTTAAGGCCTAGTTTGACAAAGCCCTGGCTGGGATGATTTAATTGGGGTTGGTCCTGCTTTGAGCAGGGGGTTGGACTAGATGATCTCCTGAGGTCCCTTCCAACCCTGATCTTCTATGATTCTATGATTTCAGGTGGACCATCTGCCGATTGGGATGGTGAATGTATCCCATGTCCTGAGAGAGGAGCCACGATGCTGGGGGAAGGTTTATAGCTGGAGAGAGTATCATGTGAAGCAGGTACATGTACCAGACTTGTCATGGGCATGTCAGTGCTATTAGTATAACCAGAGCTCAATCTTTCTGTATCTTGTATAAGACTTGGAACAGGAGGGGAAAGGGAGGGAAGGGTTAGAGAAGTGGCACGTTCCAGTTCATAAGGAATGTATCCCCTAGTGAACTGCATCCCAGGCCTGCTCTGGAACAAAACTGAGGACAGTGGGTGGCCTCGTGAGTGGCAAAAAGGTCTAGTGGGGTGACCCCATTGGCGGAAGATGCGTCAGAGTGCTCTCATGTCCAGCTGCCATTCGTGCTTGTGCGAGAAGGTTCTGATCAGCATATCCACTGTCGTGGTTTGATGTCCAGGGAGATACACAGCAGATATGGAAATGTCATCGTACATACACCAGTTCCGTAGCTTGATTGCTTCTGAGCATAGGAATGAGACCTGGTACCTCCTTGCCTGTTGATGTAATACATGCAAGCAAGGTTGTCCATCATTACTCGAACAGTTTGGTTTCTGAGGAGTGGTAGAAAATGTTGGCAGGCATTGTGGACCACCCTCAGTTCCAGGAGGTTGATGTGTAAGGTGACTCAGTGGGCATCCATCTTCCCTGTATAGTGTGTTTGAATAGTTATGTTCCCCAGCCGAGGAAGAGGCATCAGTGGTAAGTATCACGGTAGCAGGAAGTTGAAGAAAGGGGACTCTGGCACAAACATTGTCAGGGTACATCCACCACAGTAGTGAGTCCTTGGCCTGGGTTGGCATGGACAGGAGTTTTTGCATGCTGTGCTAGTGAGGAAGATGTAGTGTACGGAGTCAGCCCTGAAGACATGGCATGTGCAGCCTCACGTGTTTGACCTCAAACATAGCTGCAGAAGTTGGAGGCATGTATGTGCTGGGATTTGGGGGCATGCTCAGTTGGTTGAGAGTAGGTGTGTTATCGCTGTGAACCTGTGAGGTGGTAAAAACACTCTTGCCTGCTTGGCATCGAGTAGATGGCCAATGAATTGCAGCGTTTGCACTGGGGTTAGTGTGGACTTTGTAAAATTGATACGGAGGCCTAGTTTTGTAAAGAGGGTCATTGTAGTGTGGACTGCTTGGAGCACTTCGATCTCAGACAGTAGGTACTTTGAGAAGGCAGTTGTCTAGCTATGGGAAAATGGTGATGCTTTGTTTGCAGAGGAAGGCCGCGACCACTGTGAGTACTTTGGAAAAAACTTGCAGAGCTGTGGATAGTCTGAAGGGTAGTACCCTGTACTGGTAGTGACCATGGCTGATGATGAATTGTAGGAAACATTTCTGAGCAGGGTGTACTGTGTAACGTTCGTTACACCCCATATTCTTCATAGAAATATTATTATTATACAAATATGGCATAACTAAGATAGAATCATAGAATATCAGGGTTGGAAGGGACATAATCATAGAATATCAGGGAATTGGGGGGAGGTATAGCTCAGTGGTTTGAGCATTAGCCTGCTAAACCCCAGGGTTGTGAGTTCAATCCTTGAGGGGGCCATTTAGGGATCTGCGCCAAAAATTGGGGATTGGTCCTGCTTTGAGCAGGGGGTCAGACTAGATGACCTTCTGACATCCCTTCCAACCTTGATATTCTATGATTCTAATCTCAGGAGGTCATCTAGTCTAACCCCCCGCTCAAAGCAGGACCTAACCCACAAGATACATTTTATGCAAGATGGGTCATGTGAGGTATCATTGAAAAGACTTCAGAGTAACAGCCGTGTTAGTCTGTATTCGCAAAAAGAAAAGGAGTACTTGTGGCACCTTAGAGACTAACCAATTTATTTGAGCATGAGCTTTCGTGAGCTACAGCTCACTTCATCGGATGCATACCGTGGAAACTGCAGCAGATATTATATACACACAGAGATCATGAAACAATACCTCCTCCCACCCCACTCTCCTGCTGGTAATAGCTTATCTAAAGTGATCATCAAGTTGGGCCATTTCCAGCACAAATCCAGGTTTTCTCACCCTCCACCCCCCTACACACAAACTCACTCTCCTGCTGGTAATAGCCCATCCAAAGTGACAACTCTCTTCACAATGTGCATGATAATCAAGGTGGGCCATTTCCTGCACAAATCCAGGTTCTCTCACCCCCTCACCCCCCTCCAAAAACCACACACACAAACTCACTCTCCTGCTGGTAAAAGCTCATCCAAAGTGACCACTCTCCCTACAATGTGCATGATAATCAAGGTGGGCCATTTCCAGCACAAATCCAGGCTCTCTCACCCTCACCCTCCCCCCCCCACCCCCCGGGACACACACACACACACACACACACAAACAAACACAAACTCACTCTCCTGCTGGCAATAGCTCATCCAAACTGACCACTCTCCAAGTTTAAATCCAAGTTTAACCAGAACGTCGGGGGGGGGGAGGGTAGGAAAAAACAAGGGGAAATAGGCTACCTTGCATAATGACTTAGCCACTCCCAGTCTCTATTTAAGCCTAAATTAATAGTGTCCAATTTGCAAATGAATTCCAATTCAGCAGTTTCTCGCTGGAGTCTGGATTTGAAGTTTTTTTGTTTTAAGATAGCGACCTTCATGTCTGTGATTGCGTGACCAGAGAGATTGAAGTGTTCTCCGACTGGTTTATGAATGTTATAATTCTTGACATCTGATTTGTGTCCATTTATTCTTTTACGTAGAGACTGTCCAGTTTGACCAATGTACATGGCAGAGGGGCATTGCTGGCACATGATGGCATATATCACATTGGTGGATGTGCAGGTGAACGAGCCTCTGATAGTGTGGCTGATGTTATTAGGCCCTGTGATGGTGTCCCCTGAATAGATATGTGGGCACAGTTGGCAACGGGCTTTGTTGCAAGGATAAGTTCCTGGGTTAGTGGTTCTGTTGTGTGGTATGTGGTTGTTGGTGAGTATTTGCTTCAGGTTGCGGGGCTGTCTGTAGGCAAGGACTGGCCTGTCTCCCAAGATTTGTGAGAGTGTTGGGTCATCCTTCAGGATAGCTTGTAGATCCTTAATAATGCGTTGGAGGGGTTTTAGTTGGGGGCTGAAGGTGATGGCTAGTGGCGTTCTGTTATTTTCTTTGTTAGGCCTGTCCTGTAGTAGGTAACTTCTGGGAACTCTTCTGGCTCTATCAATCTGTTTCTTCACTTCCGCAGGTGGGTATTGTAGTTGTAAGAAAGCTTGACAGAGATCTTGTAGGTGTTTGTCTCTGTCTGAGGGGTTGGAGCAAATGCAGTTGTACAGTATCAACTGTAACAGCAAATGCAGTTGTACTCTCAGTATCATGAATAGGTCGGAATATGAACAAGAGGCTGCTCAGCAGCTCTCCAACACCACTTTCTACAAGCCATTACCCTATGATCCCACTGAGAGTTACCAAAAGAAACTACAGCATTTGCTCAAGAAACTTCCTGAAAAAGCACAAGATCAAATCCGCACAGACACACCCCTGGAACCCCGACCTGGGATATTCTATCTATTACCCAAGATCCATAAACCTGGAAATCCTGGGCGCCCCATCATCTCAGGCATTGGCACCCTGACAGCAGGATTGTCTGGTTATGTAGACTCCCTCCTCAGGCCCTACGCTACCAGCACTCCCAGCTACCTTCGAGACACCACTGACTTCCTGAGGAAACTTCAATCCATCGGTGATCTTCCTGATAACACCATCCTGGCTACTATGGATGTAGAAGCCCTCTACACCAACATTCCACACAAAGATGGACTACAAGCCGTCAAGAACACTATCCCCGATAATGTCACGGCTAACCTGGTGGCTGAACTTTGTGATTTTGTCCTGACCCATAACTATTTTACATTTGGGGACAACGTATACCTTCAGATCAGCGGCACTGCTATGGGTATCCGCATGGCCCCACAGTATGCCAACATTTTTATGGCTGATTTAGAACAACACTTCCTCAGCTCTCGTCCCCTAAAGCCCCTACTCTACTTGCGCTATATTGATGACATCTTCATCATCTGGACCCATGGAAAAGAAGCCCTTGAGGAATTCCACCATGATTTCAACAACTTCCATCCCACCATCAACCTCAGCCTGGTCCAGTCCACACAAGAGATCCACTTCCTGGACATTACAGTGCTAATAAACAATGGTCACATAAACACCACCCTGTACCGGAAACCTACTGACCGCTATTCCTACCTACATGCCTCCAGCTTTCACCCTGACCACACCACACGATCCATCGTCTACAGCCAAGCTCTGCGATACAACTGCATTTGCTCCAACCCCTCAGACAGAGACAAACACCTACAAGATCTCTGTGAAGCTTTCTTACAACTACAATACCCACCTGCGGAAGTGAAGAAACAGATTGATAGAGCCAGAAGAGTTCCCAGAAGTTACCTACTACAGGACAGGCCTAACAAAGAAAATAACAGAACGCCACTAGCCATCACCTTCAGCCCCCAACTAAAACCCCTCCAACGCATTATTAAGGATCTACAAGCTATCCTGAAGGATGACCCAACACTCTCACAAATCTTGGGAGACAGGCCAGTCCTTGCCTACAGACAGCCCCGCAACCTGAAGCAAATACTCACCAACAACCACATACCACACAACAGAACCACTAACCCAGGAACTTATCCTTGCAACAAAGCCCGTTGCCAACTGTGCCCACATATCTATTCAGGGGACACCATCACAGGGCCTAATAACATCAGCCACACTATCAGAGGCTCGTTCACCTGCACATCCACCAATGTGATATATGCCATCATGTGCCAGCAATGCCCCTCTGCCATGTACATTGGTCAAACTGGACAGTCTCTACGTAAAAGAATAAATGGACACAAATCAGATGTCAAGAATTATAACATTCATAAACCAGTCGGAGAACACTTCAATCTCTCTGGTCACGCAATCACAGACATGAAGGTCGCTATCTTAAAACAAAAAAACTTCAAATCCAGACTCCAGCGAGAAACTGCTGAATTGGAATTCATTTGCAAATTGGACACTATTAATTTAGGCTTAAATAGAGACTGGGAGTGGCTAAGTCATTATGCAAGGTAGCCTATTTCCCCTTGTTTTTTCCTACCCCCCCCCCCCAGACGTTCTGGTTAAACTTGGATTTAAACTTGGAGAGTGGTCAGTTTGGATGAGCTATTGCCAGCAGGAGAGTGAGTTTGTGTTTGTTTGTGTGTGTGTGTGTGTGTGTGTCCCGGGGGGTGGGGGAAGGGGGAGGGTGAGAGAGCCTGGATTTGTGCTGGAAATGGCCCACCTTGGATGAGCTTTTACCAGCAGGAGAGTGAGTTTGTGTGTGTGGTTTTTGGAGGGGGGTGAGGGGGTGAGAGAACCTGGATTTGTGCAGGAAATGGCCCACCTTGATTATCATGCACATTGTGAAGAGAAAAGGAGTACTTGTGGCACCTTAGAGACTAACCAATTTATTTGAGCATGAGCTTTCGTGAGCTACAGCTCACTTCATCAGATGTTTACTGTGAAGAGAGTTGTCACTTTGGATGGGCTATTACCAGCAGGAGAGTGAGTTTGTGTGTAGGGGGGTGGAGGGTGAGAAAACCTGGATTTGTGCTGGAAATGGCCCAACTTGATGATCACTTTAGATAAGCTATTACCAGCAGGAGAGTGGGGTGGGAGGAGGTATTGTTTCATGATCTCTGTGTGTATATAATATCTGCTGCAGTTTCCACGGTATGCATCCGATGAAGTGAGCTGTAGCTCACGAAAGCTCATGCTCAAATAAATTGGTTAGTCTCTAAGGTGCCACAAGTACTCCTTTTCTTATTGAAAAGGCTATGATCTACTGAATGTGTTTATCTAGTTTGTATGTATGTATCATTTCTGCATCTGAAGTTAGGAATATTGACTATGTAACCATTACAACTGTGTGTGTACTTGGGGAAATGCCTACCAGACAGCAGGCAATCAGCCTGAATGAGCCATTTAAGAAGGACAATAGAACTTTGGAGATACTAATCTCCCACCTTCCTGAGGAGCTTCCTGGGATGTTGCTTTGACACTGCAGGGTCATTTATGATGTCACCTGGTACTGAGTACCACCTTGGACACTGCTGGTATTTTTCCACTGAAAACAAAGGGCTCCAGCCTTATGTAAATTCTATTTAAGGCTGGGGAGTAAATCAATCAAGACTCTTCTCCATTGCCTTCACATCCAAGAAGGAAGATGGCTAAAAACACCTGAAGGGAAAGGCAGGGGCTGACCCCAGACTGAGACAGAAGTCCAGTCTGTAAAGAGAAATAACTGGAACTCTAAGGTACAAAAACCCTGTAACCTGCCTACAACAACATTTAGGGTGAGAAATTACATTTTGTAACCTGTTTCTTAAGCTTAGTTTGCATGTTTTGTTTTATTTGCTCAGTAATCTGCTTTGTGCTTTTTGCTTTCCCTTATAACAACGGTGGGCAAACTTTTTGGCCCAAGGCCCACATCTGGTTATGGAAATTGTATGGCAGGCCATGAATGCTCACTAAATTGGGATTGGGGTGCAGGAGGGGGTAAGGGCTCTGGCTGGGGGTGCAGGTTCTGGAGTGGGGCCAGAAATGAGTTCAGGGTGTGGAAGGGGCCTCCGGGCTGGGGCAGGGGGGCTCAGGGGTGCAGGCTCCAGACAGTGCTTACCTCAAGCAGCTCCCAGAAGTAGTGGCATGTCTCCTCTCCAGCTCTTAAACAGAAGGATGGCCAAGCAGCTCTGCACGCTGCCCTGTCTGCAGGTGCCACCCTGCAGCTCCCATTGGCTGCAGTTCCTGGCTGATGGGAGCTGCAGGAGGGGCACTTGGGGCGGGGGCAGCGCGCAGAGCCCCCTGGCTGCCCCATTGCATAGGAGCTGGAGGGGGGACACACCGCTGCTTCCGGGAGCCACACAGAGCCGCGCACACGCATGCAGAGCAGCCCCCGACCCCACTCCCCAGCAGGAGCTCGAGGGCCAAATTAAATCAGTTGGCAGGCTGGATGTGGCCGGCGCGCCATAGCTTGCCCACCCCTGCCTTATAATCACTTAAAATTTACCTTTTGTAGTTAATAAACTTATTTCTTGTTTATTTTAAAACCCAGTTTATGCCATTCATATCTGGGGGGGGGCACAAAAAGCTGTGCATTTCTCTCTCCACATTGAGGGAGAGGGCAGATCTCTCTATACAGCACAAGACAATATTATTTTGGATTTACACCCCAAGGGAGGTGCACACATGAGTGCTGAGTAAATCCCCAACTGAATCTTCCCACACAGATTTCCCACATAGATTTCAGTCTGCAGCTGGGTGTGGCCTTACTTGTGTGTGTGCTAGAGAAGGCTTGAGGGCCTGGCACAGCAAGGACAAGGTGAGGAAGCCCAGACTGGTGGAACGGGTAGACGCAATGGGACACCAGTGCATCAGGTGGCATCCCGGATAGTGGGGGGATTCAACCTGTCACATGATGCAATATGAAAGTCCTGTAGGTCAAAGGCCCAGAACCAATCCCCCTGTTCCAAGGATGATGGTGGATAGGGTGACCATCCTGAAACGTTGTAGTTTGACAAACTTGTTGAGATTGCAAAGGTCTAGGATGGGGTACCAACTGCCATACTTCTTTTGTGTCAGAAGTAATGAGAGTAGTAACTGCGTCCTCTGTGTTGTGGAGGACTGGTTCTATGGCTCCCAGTTGAAGAAGATGTCTTACCTCCCTCTCCAGTATGGGCTCATGAGAGGGTCCCTGAAGAGGGACAGGGAGGGGGGTTGGTGGGATGGTATAGCCAGGAAGGGGATGGAGTAACCTTCCTTTAGTATTTCTAAGACACATCTGTCCGAGGTAATGAGCATTGAAGATGCTAAAAATGGAGTTAGGCAATTGCCAAACTGTTGGTGTGTAGATGGCGTTACAGATGATAGGGGCAACTGGAGCAGGCAGGAGGGTCTCTGGAGCTCGACCCACCTTCAGATTTGTTGCTTATGAGAGGGTGTTTGGGACGGTGTCCCTCATGCAGGCGATTGTCTGCACCTGTTGGGAAGTCGGTGATGACGGTGTTGGTTGTCAAACGGCTGCTGTGGGTAGTATGGCTGAGGGCAAGATCATGGAGGGAGCTGATATTTCCCCGGTCTCCGTTTTGGCTGTGGTGTGTACACACCAAGGGATTTTAGAGTGGCTTGGGAGTCTTTCAATGAGTGTAAGGAGCTGTTCATGTGCTCAGAAAAGAGTTTTTGTCCCTCAAACGGGAGATCCTCAACCGTATTTTGCACCTCCTTAGGGAATCCAAAAAGGTGCAACCATGAGGCACGTTGCATTACTACCACAGTAGCAATGGATCGGGCAGTTGTGTTAGCGCAGTCCAGGGAGGCTTGCAGGGCCTTGAGGGCTATTAAGTGACCATCCGAAATGAGGGGCAGGAATTGTTCCCTTTTTTCCTCTGGCAGATCCTAGCAAAGTTCCTCCAGCTTAGAATAACTTTTATAATCGTATTTGGCCATAAGGGCCTCATAGTTGGACGTTCGAAATTGGAGGGTAGCAGATGAATAGGATTTTCTGCCCAGGAGATCTAAAACATTTCCTCCTCAAAGCTGTCTGCTTGACCATATTTGAAAGCTATAAACTGAGACATTTGAAGAAAAGAACAAGGACACAACATTCATCTCCACCACTGAAATATACTGTACTAAGAGAACTTTTCAGAGAGACAGCATGGAGAAATTGTTGCATATTTTGCTTGTTCATCGTATTGGCTACGCATTTGTTTTAAAGTTGTTAATCCTGTTTTGATCATATTCTCATTTCCTACCCTGCTATATTGTTATATATTACCACCATCCATATAAAATCAAATCAGCTATGATAAACTAAAACTGGCATAAAGTATAATTTTAATAAAAGCAAACAAATATACAGAGAATGTTTCTAGACAGGTGATAGCAGGCAAAAGTACAACACTCGTAATGCAACCTAGTTGAAAAGATAAAGAGGTGAAGAAACTGCACCCTATTTTGTGTAGAAAGGTTTGGATTTAATCAATTTTAATAGATGATGAATAGCTTCTGATGCATCTTGGTTTGGCAATTGTTTGGTTATTAGAAAAGCTTTCATCCCAAGATCATGAGCCTGAAACGACATTTAAAAAAAGATACAAAATAATTGCCATGAAATAGTTATACAGTCTTTTCTCACTAGGGTAGGAAAAATATACAGACAGGATCAAAGGAATTGCCATACTGGATCAGAGCCAAGGCTCTTCTAGTCCATTATCCTGTTTCAGAGAGCAGCCAGCACAAGCTGCTTTGGAGAAAGTTGTAAGAAATCTCCTAGTGGGCAACTATTGAATAATATGCCATCGTTTACCATTCCATCAATCTCTGTGTCATAATCACATTTTATGGTTTTTCAAATACAACTACTTTTCTGGATCTATCAGTTAGTCAGTTCTCAATCCATTTAACATTTGCTTCATTTATACTGTATCATGCAAGTTTTTAAATCAAAATGTCATGCAGTGCTAATTCAAACATCTTAAAAAGTCTTTGTTCATGTATTTACAGTCTCTATTTGTTATTTTGCATAACTCTACCATCTGGCTTCCTCTCCAAACTAAACATTCCCAGTTGTTTCCATCTCTGTTCATAAGGAAGTCTTACCCATCTCTAATAATTTTCAACTTGTGCAACCTTAACTCTGCCCCCTTGTTTGTAATCATTCTGATACAGTCTTGAATAACAGGATCACATACTGTTACTGCGACATGACCTCATCCTGATGCATAAAACACACCAACCTTATCAGTATACACCCCAGCCTCACTCACGCACAAAAGCCACGACTTTCACAAGTGATTGATGATTTTGGATGCCCAACTTGAGACAAATTAAAGGGGTCTGATTTTCAAATGGGCAGTGCTCAGCACTTTCCAAAAATCCACCCCCTTTAAAATATGGATGCCCCAAAATAGAGGCACCTTGACACATTTGAAAATATTAACCCTTTGCTCTCAAATACACTAGTGCAAATTCAAAATTAAACCCATTGACTTCAGCAGACTGAATGAATCCATATTTATATCATGATAACTGCAAAAAGGTCCAAAATCAGGCATTCATATATAGAACCCTTGTCTCATTCACTGCACAACATCCAACCTGCGTGCTGAATGACAAAAAGTGGTATGTAATCATGCAATTAAGACTGTATTGTAATGCATATGCACAAAGGCACAGAGTCTAAGCTGTATAAGGAACTTTAACTTGCCATTACCTGATTTTGAGTACTTTGCTTTGTAACTTTAACATTAACATAGTATTTTTAAATTTAATTTCCTAGGTATTTAAAATAAGTAAATAAATAAATACTGGAATGTGGCTCTATTTGCTAGAAAGCAGTAAAATACTGTTTCCCATGAATTATGCATTCTCTGAGGCAAGCGCTCCTGCATTTAATGTTATAGTGTGAATCAAAAATATAGTGGTTTAATTAAAAATGAAAACAATCACTAGGTCAAACTTGCCTTTGGTAAATCCAAGATCAAGTAATGAAGCATTGCAAGACCATGTACAACACTGGCAGTTTTAGCAGGCTGTTGCTTTGGTGCCTGTTCTCTGATATCTAATATTGCATTCAGTACTTGACTTGCTTCGGCTTGCTGAGCTTCATCTACATTGAGAATGAAACATTTAAGATGGATGGATAGCATACAAGATAATATACTACTAAAACAAGCTAACTATCTGTTCTGTTTAGGCATTTATACCTCACATCACACTGATATCTGATTTCCATACAAATTCTAAAAGTAAGCATATTAAAATCTCTATATTTTCACCTGCAAATGGCAAGTTTGCTGTTTCAGCCTCTTCTCTGATGTGCGTCACAAGTCAATATCTAGATTATTCAGCCATTTAACTGCTGCATCATCAAGGATAGCAAGATGCTGCAATCTACCCTCTAATCTTCTAATTGTGCACTCCTCCACATGTTTGACCATCTGCATCACTGCCCTGCAGTCATGCTGTGAAGACTGGGCTATGTTAAATTTCTGCACTGTGGCAGTCACTCTGGCCATTCCAGTCAGCAGCTTGTTAAGCCTAGTTCAAGATCTACATACCAACTTGCAAAGGATGGGTGAAAATTACAGCTTCTGAAATTCGTGCATGTCTGTCTCTCTATCCCAAAGTTGCTGCCACTCTATAAGAACATAACTGTCACCCTGATGTGCTGTTGTACCAATATTGGCACTGGGCCGGCACCACTGGACATGAATACAGGAACGGCCACTCCGAGCGTGCTAAAGGAGCTGGTGGATGAGATTGCAGAGCCATTGGCCATTATCTTTGAAAACTCATGGCGATCGGGGAAGTCCCGGACGACTGGAAAAAGGCTAATGTAGTGCCCATCTTTAAAAAAGGGAAGAAGGAGGATCCTGGGAACTACATGCCAGCCAGCCTCACCTCAGTCCCTGGAAAAATCATGGAGCAGGTCCTCAAGGAATCAATTCTGAAGCACTTAGAGGAGAGGAAAGTGATCAGGAACAGTCAGCATGGATTCACCAAGGGCAAGTCATGCCTGACTAATCTAATTGCCTTCTATGATGAGATAACTGGCTCTGTGGATGAGGGGAAAGCAGTGCACGTGTTGTTCCTTGACTTTAGCAAAGCTTTTGACACAGAGAGATAAAGAACGGCTGTTGTTTGAATGCCAGCAAACACCAGGACCGTATGCTGCAATGCTTTGTTCCACAATGATTCCCGACTACGTGCTATTGGCCTGGCATGGTAAAGTGTCCTACCATGGAGGACGGAATAAGGCTGCTCTCCTCAGAAACCTTTTGCAAAGGCTTTGGGAGTACATCCAGGAGAGCTTTATGGAGATGTCCCTAGAGGATTTCCGCTCCATCCCCAGACACGTTAACAGACTTTTCCAGTAGCTATACTGGCCGCAAATGCCAGGGCAAATTAATCATTAAACAAGCTTGCTTTTAAACTATGTATAATATTTACAAAGGTACACTCACCAGAGGTCCCTTCTCCGCCTTCAGGGTCCGGGAGCCCGCCTTGGGTGGGTTCGGGGGGTACTGGCTCCAGGTCCAGGGTGAGAAACAGATCCTGGCTTTTGAGGAAACTGGTTTCTCCACTTCCTTGCTGTGAGCTATCTACAGCCTCCTCCTCATCATCATCTTCCTCGCCCCCAAAACCCGCTTCCATGTTGCCTGCCACTCCTTGGACGGAGTCAAAACACAGGGTTGGGGTAGTGGTGGCTGCACCCCCTAGAATAGCATGCAGCTCATCATAGAAGCGGCATGTCTGGGGCTCTGAACCGGAGCGGCCGTTTGCCTCTCTGTTTTTTTAGTAGTCTTGCCTGAGCTCCTTAATTTTCATTCGGCACTGCTGCGGGTCCCTGTTGTAGCCTCTGTCCTTCATGCCATTGGAGATTTTTTCAAATATTTTGGCATTTCGTCTTTTTGAATGGAATTCTGATAGCACGGATTCGTCTCCCCATACAGCGATCAGATCCTGTACCTCCTGTTTGGTCCATGCTGGAGCTCTTCGGCGATTCTGGGACTGCATGGTCTCCTGTGATGATGACCGCTGCATGGTGACCTGTGCAGGTGAGCTCACGACGCTGGCCAAACAGGAAATGAAATTCAAAAGTTCGTGGGCCTTTTCCAATCTACCTGGCCAGTGCATCTGAGTTGAAAGCGCTGTCCAGAGCGGTCACAACTGAGCACTCTGGGATAGCTCCCAGAGGCCAATACCGTCAAATTGAGTCCACAGTACCCCAAATTCGACCCGGCAAGGCCCATTTCAGCGTTAATCTTTACTCGTCAGGGGTGGAGTAAAGAAATCGAATTTACGAGCCCTTTAAGTCGAAAAAAAGGGCTTCATCATGTGGACGGGTACAGGGTTAAATCGAGATAAAGCTGCTAAATTCGACCTAAACTCGTAGTGTAGACCAGGCCTAAGTGTTCTAGATGAGACCTATATGTCAGACTATGGTCCAGTTTGACTCCTAAATAAGTGACAACTGGCTGAAAGGAAGTTGAAAATCCTCAGCACAGACTGTAAGGGGTTGATTGGCCAGACAACCGTTCAAAAGGAAAGTTGCAGCCACCATATTAGACTCACTTAAAGTCTCCACTAACAATGGTAAATGGCCAGTTCATTTATTTCTTGGCTGAGTGACCCTTCGATACCATGTAGATGCCACATCAGCAAGACAGATATCATCCGCATATACATACTTATTGGTCTTAGCTGTTGATAAGTCATAAGTACGTATGTTGAAAAGGAAACAAGGTAGAATGGAACCTTGTGGGAGTCTGTTACAGAGATGCCTAAGCCAACTGACTGTTTCCAGTTTGCAAGGTGAAGCTCTGATTCGTTATCATTTCCATGATGAACCGCACCAAGGGCTTACAGAGAACAGTCTGCAACAACCTGACAGCCCCACATGCCGGACATTGTCACATGCAGCTGACAGGTCAGCCATAACGGCACCAACTTTCTTGAAATCATCTTCGATGTCTGATGTTAGGCGAATGACTTGATCTTGGGTACATCATCAAGATCTGAAACCAGCCTGAACAAAGGGTAATTGTGGTTTGATAACCTTGCTGATGTGCATCAGAATCAGTCTCTTTATAAGCATGTATCTGACACAGAGGAGAGAGATGGGTCAATAGCTCTAGGGATCTTCCAGTGGTTTTCCTCATTTCAGAGTGGCTACGACCTTTGCTCTGGGCCAGATTTTTGGAATGCAGTTGTCTTGGAAAACATCAGTTGAGGAACTAAAGCAGCAGGCTTTTTTCTTTCAGTTCTTGGTGAAGTAGGAACTTGATATGGATATAAATTATAATCCAGGCCTGGAGCCTTTCCCGTTTTCATAAGCTTAATGACCTGGCTCTTTGTGTGAAAAAGGAGCCAACAGGTTTGAATCCACACTAGGAGCCTGTCATCTCTCTGTAACCTCAGTTCTGAGCACATAGCTGAAAGATTTATTCAAATTCTGTGCGTGGTCATTAGCTACTAGCTGGAATACAACAGCATTTGCAGTGACTGAAAACTCCTTTTTGCTGTGACTGGAATCTCCAAAAAGTCTTTTTATGGTCCATCTTTGTGCCTGTCTCTCTCCGTTGATTGTGCCTAGTCTGATCCAGCAGTTAAATGAGAAAATTTGGTAGGAGTCATTTATATTGGCTGGACATTTCAAGTCCAATTCAGCCAGCTCACTAATAGATGCCTCTAGTTCTGCTTTAAAAGGCCTCCTACCAGGCATTCAGAAAATACCACTCAGCCTTCTGTAGGCGGTTTGTTAGTGATCTCCACAGGCCTGGGGTGATCAAGGATGGCCAAGGCTAAGACTTTGGAAAAGCTTCAAGCATCTTCCACTCTACGACCACTAGCGGCAGTTGTGTGGAAGATGAAAAGATGATTCTGGGTGAAGAGACTGTTGCCCATCTGCTAAGTGAAATATGGAGGTTTGGTTTGGGTTTTAGAGAAGTTGTAGGTCAGTGACTGAGGCCCACTCCATTAGACTCTCTCTCTCTCTGTTGTTGCCAGGATATCCCCAATTGACATGGCAAGAACTGAAGTTGGCACAATAGATGGTTGTGGTGGAACACTGGTGGTGGAGTGCATCTCCTGAAGCAAGATGACATGTGCCTTCAAGGTCTGTAAAATGCAGCACCTTGAGAAGTGACCCTGGAATAGGGTTTGCGGTGCTGGCCCTGAAAGGGGCCCCATCGGAGGATGGCTCTTTAGGGCTGATTGTCACTTAAAATGCAAACCTGTGTTCTGCATTTTGTCTGCTTTTGTTTCACTTTTGCTATCCACAGCGGATATCATGAGAAGTCAATAGACATGTTTCAGCTTCTGAAGAAGGTTGCACTATAGAAGTGATTTATACTACTGCACATCATTGTACTGTCTGTCCTGAAACAGCAAGTCTTACATTACTGTGATTATTGAAGCTGGCAACATGCAGCAACTTCTTAGTGTGAGATTTTTGCAATAGTTTATGCTTATAGTTTATAATAGTTTTATAAATGGAAGTAATGTCACACAAACGTACACTGAAACATCATCCTGTCCTCTCTGAGAACAGTCACAGAATCATAGCCATTGTAGATGGAAAAGACAAGATAGAGCATCTACTCTGTCTTGTCTCCCATCAGTGCAGGACTGTTCCATATAAAGCAGTACATTTGCTAGCACTTCACTCATATGATGGGGCTTCCACAACCCCTGGTCTGAGACTATTAGACAGATTAATATGTTCCACTTCCAGAACATAACTTGTCCATGGGGTTCTACTGGTTAAAGAGATAAGGAGCCATACACATACCTCAACAGGCTGAAACTTCACTTTAGTGGGTTTCAACTTAAATAAGAAAAATGTAAATAACTGAAAATGCTTCAATGGAAACTAATTTCTGAAAGATAGTGACATCAAAATCTCAATTCTTAAAGCTAATGGCTCAAAGAGACCCCACAGGATTTGGTCTATAGAAATGTCAGACTCCCAAGACTCATACAAAAACAAACAGTGGAAAGGACTAGAGAACATTCTATGGCTCCTTCCCTTCAAACTCTTCTGTGTTCTATGAATAATAATAATACTGAAAATTGGATTTACTCAGAGGTTCTTCACTGATTTCCACTTCTTCAGACAATATATTAATTTCTGCTGGAGAAGTCAGAGTTTGTGATTGGACTTGAATCAGTCGACTGAAATGGGCATGCCAGATATCGCTTACCTATTGAGAAGGAAAAAGAATTAACATACAAAATTATTACACAATATTTAAAAAGGGCATGTGTTTTGCCCTTTCCTTTTGCGCATTTTCCAGAACATTGCACAGTACAGTCTTAAATGATTCAAGTGAGTGGGCCACCACCATCTTCCTTTTGTGATTATTCTATGTTCTACCAGCTCCCATCATAATGAATTTTTTTCAAAGGTTCAGCTGAAACTTTGTTCCTTTCTATTACTCCTAAGTCCATCTTCCCTGGCCAAGGTGCTCATGAGACCCATCTTCCCTAGCCGTGGGACTGTTTAACCACAATGCAAATGTTTTAGTAGCAAAATTGATTTTTATAGCAGGGTTTGGCTGAGCAATATAGACAGGTGGGGAACAAACAGTGTTAACTCCATGTTTAAAATAATGTTTGTGGCTAGGTGATCTCAAGAATATATTTTAAATACAGGATTAACATGATTTGGCCCCATAAACAGGTATAATTGTTAGCAATTTGCTTTGCTTTGACTGTTTGAACCACATTTAAAGCCATTTTTAAAGACAGTTCTAAAGCCAGTGAAGACTGGAGCAATCTAAATGATTCTTGTCCTTGATGCCTATGGTAAAGCTGTGAAAAAATTCACTAAGAAGCCTTCACCATCTCATAATCAGCTAGAGTTTGGGGCTTGTTAGCACTACATCTGCACTCCTGGAAGGAAGCAAGCTTCCTTGGGAACAGTCCTAGGGAACAGGCAGCATCTATTACCCAGCAAGTTACCAGTACAACCCTCAGTGTTGCTCTAAAGCTTGGGCTATAAAATGTCTTCATTGAGTTTTGTTTTTACTGTTTAATAAAGTAGGTTACTGTACTGAACAATATATGGGATATGATTCTGGGATCACAATTGCATAGATTCTCAATGCAAGATATACTGACTCAACATATTAAACTGTACATTTTAAAATGTATTTAAATTATTATAAAAGTGAATAACAACCTTTCTCCATAAGAAAAATGACTGCAAATTCAAATATAAATTTTTAAGAGGTCTATGTTTACATGTTTTTTAAAATCTGATTTTTTTAAATTTATCTTTCTCTATCCTAGTTGTAACTCAGAGAAATATTTGAATAAGTAGTAGCTTACTTTCAGGTTAATAATAATGTTTTATTTTAAGCCCCGTCCCAGCAGAGCACTGAAGCACGTACATAACTTTAGCACGTGAGCAGTCCCATTAGCTGCAATGGGACAATTTACAAAAGCAAAGTTAAACACATATTAAAAGTGTTTGCAGGATCGGGGGCTCAAGTGGCACTTTCACACTTGGCCCAGGGTCATTATAACACTAAGGGGAGTCAGTAACACACAAACATTGAGAATAACCTCAAGAAAACTTGTAAATATCAGAAAAATTTACTGGTGCTACTAACCTCAGTGTACAGTGAGTCTGCAATGTCCATTTTGTTCTGACGAAAGAACACATTAGCCATGTGGAAATAACCTCCAGATGTACTAATGTCATGAGTTCCAAATGCACAACTGGCAAAATAAATCTGAAATATAGATATATATAAAATGTAATTATATAAACTTAATATTCACATCCAAATACGTTTGGGGATAAGTTTATTAACTTGAAGATTAGCAATATTTTATTTATTTCTTCTATTTTCCACCTAATATTAGATGCAAAATTAATTATATTTAAATCCAAGTTTAAAATGTTGCACCAAAACCATGCAGATTCTCCCTTTTTCCACAAAGGACTTAAAACCTCCCTCATGTCCCTAGCTAGGAATACTCCTGGTCCAGAGGCACAGAGATGGCAAATTTCAGAGTAGCAGCCGTGTTAATCTGTATTCGCAAAAAGAAAAGGAGTACTTGTGGCACCTTAGAGACTAAATTTATTTGAGCATAAGCTTTCATGAGCTACAGTGAAGTGAAGTGAAGGTGTGAGGATACTTAACATGGGGACCGAGCCATTACACAACTTGAATCTATTTCCCCATGTTAAGTATCCTCACACCTTCCTGTCAACTGTCTGAAATGGGCCATCTTGATTATCACTTCAAAAGTTTTTTCCCCCCTGCTGATAATAGCTTCTCTTAATTAATTAAAAAGAAAAGGAGTACTTGTGGCACCTTAGAGACTAACCAATTTATTTGAGCATGAGCTTTCGTGAGCTACAGCTCACTTCATCAGATGTTTACCGTGGAAACTGCAGCAGACTTTATATACACACAGAGAATATGAAACAATACCTCCTCCCACCCCACTGTCCTGCTGGTAATAGCTTATCTAAAGTGATCAACAGGTGGGCCATTTCCAGCACAAATCCAGGTTTTCTCACCCTCCACCCCCCCACACAAATTCACTCTCCTGCTGGTGCTAGCCCATCCAAAGTGACAACTCTTTACATAGTCAAGTCGGGCTATTTCCTGCATAGATCCAGGTTTTCTCACATCCCCCCCACCCCCATACACACACAAACTCACTCTCCTGCTGGTAATAGCTCATTGAAAGCTCATGCTCAAATAAATTGGTTAGTCTCTAAGGTGCCACAAGTACTCCTTTTCTTTTTGCGAATACAGACTAACACGGCTGTTCCTCTGAAACCTTAATTAATTAGCCTCTTACAGTTGGTATGGGTACTTCCACCTTTTCATGTTCTCTGTACGTATAAATATCTTCTTACTATATGTTCCATTCTATGCATCCAATGAAGTGGGCTGTAGCCCATGAAAGCTTATGCTCAAATAAATTTGTTAATCTCTAAGGTACCACAAGTACTGCTGTTCTTTTTGCTAATACAGACTAACAGGGCTGCTACTCTGAAACCTGGTAAATCTGAGTCAATATCCCTGAAATTAATAAGAACAAAACTACTGGATGGAGAGAAAGAAAGATTACTTAGTAACTACAGTAGTTAGAGGGCTTTCCCTTCACCCTCTCCCCTGGTTCTTATCATGCAGACAGAAAGCAAAAGACCAGAAGTCCGAAGTGCAGGCAATGCTATGTTTATTGGGGTTAGTTTCCAGCAAGCATGTATACCGTAACTTTGACGCTGCAGAGCCTTGTTTCCCAGTGTCCCGTCTCCCTCCTCCTCAGTAGGCATATTTATACCTGAAATGCACGCCCACAGTGCCACCCCTTAGAACTTACGGTCATGTTCTGTTTTGGGTGGCTGTGTGTCCATCCCACCCCTTTTGTACCCCACGGGAGGAGTAAGGAGTGACGTATGCTACAGTCATGGGCAGGCATTTCTTTGATCTTTTAGTGTTTTATCTTCCCCTCAATCTTCCCTCACCCCTCCCAACTGGTTGCTTGACCTTGCCTTGAGATAGGAGTGGAGGCAGTCTTCAAGTGTGTGCTCATATACTATACTCTCACCGTGCCCAACAACACTTTAACTGCTCTTATTTGTTCCCATTATACTAACAAACCCTCTGGCTTGGGCAAAAGCAACACATAGAGTGTCTTTGTCCTTTGTTCACACATATGGGTAAGAATGTATGTGTATCATAAAACCAAACAGGCAAGCAAAACTCAAAATACTGTCTCAGGCAAAAATACAGACCCGAATCCTATATGGGCACTAGCACTCCTAACAATAGTCACGCACCTGGACTGACACCGCTGATCCACACTCATGGGAGCACCTACGTGATAACCCATGCAAAGCACTGGCCATTAGGGCTGTGTGCATTCTCCCTTGCAACACGGAAAGTTTGGACCAGTGACTATGGACTTAATACATCTTCCATTAAGGCCTATTGAGAGTATTTAGAAGGAACTGTATAAAAGCAGCAGCCCTGACCTTGTTCCAGTTACTTTCTACTCAGTCAGAATCCCCTCTGTATACTCTGAAGGAACAAAGCAGGTGGGTGAGGGCAGATCTGTACTGACAATTTACTCAAGGAAATACAATTATTAGGAAAGTAACCTTTCTCCTAGTACTGACGGCAAAGCCCACTCTTGAGAGATTAAGTAGCCGCAACATCTAAGGAGGTGCATCTGAGAACAAAGTTTGCACGACTACTCTCCCAAATGATCATATGGCAAAAAAATTCTGGAGAAAATATTATGGAAGCAGTTGTTTAAATAATGGAATAAATAGTGTAACTGTTGTCTAACAAAAATGATCAAGAAATAAAATAGCTGCAAGTATAAAATGGACTATTTGTTTAATGATAGGCAACTACACCAGGTTGCAGTAGGAATGTATACCTCAACTGAATAGAAAGGCTGATGAATATTATTTAATAATACTATAAAGAACACAGGGCATACACAGAAATAAGAATAGTTACTAGAACACAACTTTGGATAAGTACTCATGTGTTGTCCGTTGTATCTATCTAGCACAGGTTTTTCAAAGGTGATTCTTAGCATGGTATCTAAAATCTGTACTAGAATCTAAGTGTCTGTTGGGCTTTCCTAACAATTGCTACATGGACTGTGTACAATTATAAGGAATTTTTCTTCTACTTCAGTATTTTATTCTACGTACATCAGTAGCCAGGTGGTATAAAGACTCTTCAAAATTTCCTTTAGCAGCATAGAGGAGACCCAGGTTACGATGCAATTTAGACTGAATGCCATTACTGCAGTCAGAAGTTTTGAGGACAATCCACTGAGCTTGTGAGAGGTATTCCTCTGCCTGGGTAAGATGGCCAAGACCTGAAATTATATTTCAAGAAAAAAGAGGGCAAATGTCAGCAAATTTTTAGAAGCTTAGAGAATATAGCTCTTTGTTTCAGAGTAGCAGCCGTGTTAGTCTGTATTCTCAAAAAGAAAAGGAGTACTTGTGGCACCTTAGAGACTAACAAATTTATTTGACCATAAGCTTTTGTGAGCTACAGCTCACTTCATCGGATGAAGCTCACGAAAGCTTATGCTCACATAAATTTGTTAGTCTCTAAGGTGCCACAAGTACTCCTTTTCTTACAGCTATTTGTGCCATTCAAACAGTTGGACTAGGATGCCGTGACCGCAGCGCTTTAACGTTGCTAGTGAAGACATGCCCATAGGCATGAATGTCACCTAACTGTCTGAGTCTGAATGGGTCATTAAAAAGAACTGTCCGAGGCCAACCCCATATCAATGGAGTATGGAAAAGACAATCACCAGGACATTGACACCTACCAATCAGTGACAGAAAGGGAGATGGATTTCCCTACCTCTCAGCAGTGAAGCAAAGCAAAGACCCCAGCTCAAGAACAAAGGACTGGAAAGTGTGAGGTGGGAGATAAGAGATGGCTTCTGCAAGGAGTTGGGGGGCTATCACCTGAGAACTGACCAAGGAGGTCAGACAGAGAGAGCGAGAAAGCCTGAATATGGAGTTTGCTACAACCTAGCTGGGCTCTCTGGGCTAATTAGAATGTACTTGAACTATGTTTTAACCGGTTTCAGAGTAGTAGCCGTGTTAGTCTGTATTCGCAAAAAGAAAAGGAGTACTTGTGGCACCTTAGAGACTAACCAATTTATTTGAGCATAAGCTTTCGTGAGCTACAGCTCACTCACGAAAGCTTATGCTCAAATAAATTTGTTAGTCTCTAAGGTGCCGCAAGTACTCCTTTTCTTTTTATGATTTAACCTTCATTTATCTGTGCTAACCTGGGGACTTCCTATGCTGTGTTCCAGCTGATTGATAAACCCAACTGTTTTGACAACTCTGTTTGAGTATCACTGCAAATGCTGAGGTGCATTAATCCCTGACGAGCATACAAGTCTCTATCAGGAGTCTACCTCAGTTGGACTCGCTGATCAGAGCTCACGGTGTGAAGCAGGAGTGCTGAAGTCTCGGACGTTCAGTATTAGGAGACAGTGAGGCCACATGGTCTACCCTGAAGGAAGAGTGAGACTGAAAGGGTTCCTCCAAGAGACTGTTCCAAAGCTTGGGGTATAGCATCAAACCTGTGGATCTGTGACATACCAACATTATGGTTTTAGATTTACCATTGATATTATTTGCTTCAGCAAAACTTACCAGTGCTAGCCTCAGCTAAAATGAGATAAGCAGGAACTAATTCCATAGAATCTGGGCCACAGGTATCAATGCTGAAACGCAGAGAATGTAAAGCTGCAGGAATTGCTTCTTCATGTTTTCCTTCAAACACAAACTTCTGGGCCACTTTGTGAGTAAGGTCAACTAAGTGTTTCTATAGGGGAAAAATTAACAATGGAATGGGAGTGAGCAAAGGATGAATGCTTATTTCTAGAATCATGTAATAGTCTCTTTTTCTTTTACATACCTGCCTGTGAAGAAGCTGTTCCATGCCATGTTTTCTTTCTTTTTCGGAATTGAAAAATGGAAAAGATGTACGTATTGGAATCAACAATTGGCATATTTTCTCATGGATGCTAACCCAGTCAGCTTTTTGATGATCTACATCACTGGTAAAATAAGAGGAAAATACTTTTTTTAAAGCTCTGTTTATCTTTATTGCATTTCTAGTTGTATATTCTGTCAATTCCTGCTGTAGTTTCTACTGAATTTTCCACCAGTAATGAATGCTTACTCATAACAAATAGGTTTCAGAGTAGCAGCCGTGTTAGTCTGTGTTCGCAAAAAGAAAAGGAGTACTTGTGGCACCTGAGAGACTAACAAATTTATTAGAGCATAAGCTTTTGTGAGCTACAGCTCACTTCATCAGATGCATTCAGTGGAAAATACAGTGGGGAGATCTATACATATAGAGAACATGAAACAATGCCACACGCTCTCAAAGAAACTGCGGAACCACCTGATCAACATCCTCTAGAGCAAACAGGGAAAGCTTAAGAGTGAGCTCTCAAACCTGGATACTCTCATAAAAAACCAACCTTCCACACTAACTTCTTCGTGGCTGGACTTTACAAAAACTAAACAAGCCATTTACAACACACACTTTGCTTCTCTACAAAAGAAAAAGGACGCTAAACTATCTAAACTACTACATGCCACAAGGGGCCACAACAGTGGTTCCCTTAACCCAACCACCAATATTGTTAATCTATCCAACTATACTCTTAGCCCAGCAGAAGAATCTGTCCTATCTCGGGGCCTCTCCTTCTGCCCCTCCACCCCCACGAACATGATACAGTTCTGTGGTGACCCAGAATCCTATTTTCGACGCCTCCGACGCAAGGAATATTTCCAACACACCTCTGAACAACATACTAACCCACAGAGACCTTCCTACCAAGACTACAAAAACAAGGATTCTGGGTGGACTCCTCCTGAAGGTCGAAACAACAGACTGGACTTCTACACAGAGTGCTTCTGCCGACGTGCACAGGCTGAAATTGTGGAAAAGCAGCATCACTTGCCCCATAACCTCAGCCGTGCAGAACACAATGGCATCCACAGCC
This sequence comes from Caretta caretta, assembly GCF_965140235.1. Classification (NCBI taxonomy): domain Eukaryota; kingdom Metazoa; phylum Chordata; order Testudines; family Cheloniidae; genus Caretta; species Caretta caretta. The sequence goes on from NC_134223.1 coordinate 2,994,634, forward strand.
TCAGAAACAACTCTGACATCATAATCAAAAAGGCTGACAAAGGAGGTGCTGTCGTCATCATGAATAGGTCGGAATATGAACAAGAGGCTGCTCAGCAGCTCTCCAACACCACTTTCTACAAGCCATTACCCTATGATCCCACTGAGAGTTACCAAAAGAAACTACAGCATTTGCTCAAGAAACTCCCTGAAAAAGCACAAGAACAAATCCGCACAGACACACCCCTGGAACTCTGACCTGGGGTATTCTATCTGATACCCAAGAGCCATAAACCTGGAAATCCTAAATGCCTCATCCTCTCAGGCATTGGCACCCTGACAGCAGGACTGTCTGGCTATGTAGACTCCCTCCTCAGGCCCTATGCTACCAGCACTCCCAGCTATCTTCGAGACACCACTGACTTCCTGAGGAAACTACGGTCCATCGGTGATCTTCCAGAAAACACCATCCTGGCCACTATGGATGTAGAAGCCCTCTACACCAACATTCCACACACAGATGGACAACCAGCCGTCAGGAACAGTATCCCCGATAATGTCACGGCAAACCTGGTGGCTGAACTTTGTGACTTTGTCCTCACCCATAACTATTTCACATTTGGGGACAATGCATACTTTCAAATCAGCAGCACTGCTATGGGTACCCGCATGGCCCCACAGTATGCCAACATTTTTATGGCTGACCTAGAACAACGCTTCCTCAGCTCTCGTCCCCTAATGCCCCTACTCTACTTGCGCTACATTGATGACATCTTCATCATCTGGACCCATGGAAAAGAAGCCCTTAAGGAATTCCACCATGATTTCAACAATTTCCATACCACCATCAACCTCAGCCTGGACCAGTCCACGCAAGAGATCCACTTCCTGGACACTATGGTGCTAATAAGTGATGGTCACATAAACACCACCCTATACCGGAAACCTACTGACCACTATTCCTACCTACATGCCTCCAGCTTTCACCCAGACCACACTACACTTTCCATTGTCTACAGCCAAGCTCTACCATACAACAGCATTTGCTCCAACCCCTCAGACAGAGACAAACACCTACAAGATCTCTATCAAGCATTCTTACAACTACAATACCCACCTGCTGAAGTGAAGAAACAGATTGACAGAGCCAGAAGAGTACCCAGAAGTCACCTACTACAGGACAGGTCCAACAAAGAAAATAACAGAACGCCACTAGCCATCACCTTCAGCCCCCAACTAAAACCTCTCCAATGCATCATCAAGGATCTACAACCTATCCTGAAGGATGACCCATCACTCTCACAGATCTTGGGAGAGAGGCCAGTCCTTGCTTACAGACAGTCCCCCAACCTGAAGCAAATTCTCACCAGCAACCACATACCACACAACAGAACCACTAACCCAGGAACCTATCCTTGCAACAAAGCCTGCTGCCAACTGAGTCCACATATCTATTCAGGGGACACCATCATAGAGCCTAATCACATCAGCCACACTATCAGAGGCTCGTTCACCTGCACATCTACCAATGTGATATATGCCATCATGTGCCAGCAATGCCCCTCTGCCATGTACATTGGCCAAACTGGACCGTCTCTACGTAAAAGAATAAATGGACACAAATCAGACATCAAGAATTATAACATTCAAAAACCAGTCAGAGAACACTTCAATCTCTCTGGTCACTCGATTACAGACCTAAAAGTGGCAATACTTCAACAAAAAAACTTCAAAAACAGACTCCAACGAGAGACTGCTGAATTGGAATTAATTTGCAAGATGCGACTTTGTCTCTACAAAGTGCAAGCTGGTCTCCATACTGGAAGAGAAGGTTCAAGGTCTGGAGCAACAGGTATCGACCCTGCGTTGCATCAGAGAAACTGAAGATTTCCTGGATGGATGTCAGGATAGGCTTCTACGGGCTAAAGGTTCTGAAGATTCAGAGCAGGCTGCACATCGGGGACAGAAAGATGGTGAAGAAATTTGGCATCATGTGACCTCCAGAAGAAAAAAGGGGAACGTCCATGTACCAGCAGGACAGATACAGGTAAGTAACCATTTTCACTTTCTCTCCATAGGTACTAATGCGGAGAGTGGACCAGATGATACATCTGAGAGAAGGGAGCAGAAAGAGACTCCGCCGATTGGAAGGTATGGGATGCACTGTCCTAGGGTTGGGGGTTCCACAACCACCGCTCCCAGGAGAAGGAGGCGGGTGGTGGTGGTCGGGGACTCTCTCCTCAGGGGGACTGAGTCATCTATCTGCCGCCCCGATCGGGAAAACCGAGAAATCTGCTGCTTGCCAGGAGCTAAGATTCTCCTGAATGATTAAGGTCATTCTTGCCAGTATCATTGGTGTCCACATGGAGAAGCAGGAAGGGGTAGCGATCCGAGGGCTTGATGAGTCTCGGCATTCTCTCACATCAACGGTGACGGAGAGAATGCCGAGACTCATCAAGCCCTCGGATCGCTACCCCTTCCTGCTTCTCCATGTGGACACCAATGATACTGGCAAGAATGACCTTAAGCGGATCACTGCAGACTACGTGGCTCTGGGAAGAAGGATAAAGGAGTTTGAGGTGCAAGTGGTGTTCTCGTCCATCCTCCCAATGGAAGGAAAAGGCCTGGGTAGAGACCGTCGAATCGTGGAAGTAAACGAATGGCTACACAGGTGGTGTCGAAGAGAAGGCTTTGCATTCTTTGACCATGGGATGGTGTTCCAAGAAGGAGTGCTAGGCAGAGACGGGCTCCACCTAACGCAGAGAGGGAAGAGCATCTTCGCAAGCACGCTGGCTAACCTAGTGAGGAGGGCTTTAAACTAGGTTCACCGGGGAAAGGAGACCAAAGCCCTGAGGTAAGTGGGGAAGTGGGATACCGGGAGGAGGCACGAGCAGGAGCGCGTGAGAGGGGAGGGCTCCTACCTAATACTGAGAAAGAGGGGCAATCAGCAGGTTACCTCAAGTGCCTATATACAAATGCACGAAGCCTGGGAAACAACCAGGGAGAACTGGAAGTCCTGGCACAGTCAAGGAATTATGATGTTATTGGAATAACAGAGACTTGGTGGGATAACTCACATGACTGGAGTACTGTCATGGATGGATATAAGCTGTTCAGGAAGGACAGGAAAGGCAGAAAAGGTGGGGGAGTTGCACTGTATGTAAGAGAGCAGTATGACTGCTCACAGCTCAAGTATGAAACTGCAGAAAAACCTGAGTGTCTCTGGATTCAGTTTAGAAGTGTGAGCAACAAGGGTGATGTCATGGTGGGAGTCTACTATAGACCACCGGACCAGGGAGATGAGGTGGACGAGGCTTTCTTCCGGCAACTCGCAGAAGTTACTAGATCGCAGGCCCTGGTTCTCATGGGAGACTTCAATCACCCTGATATCTGCTGGGAAAGCAATACAACAGTGCACAGGCAATCCAGGAAGTTTTTGGAAAATGTAGGGGACAATTTCCTGGTGCAAGTGCTGGAGGAACCAACTAGGGGCAGAGCTCTTCTTGACCTGCTGCTCACAAACTGGGAAGAATTAGTAGGGGGAGCAAAAATGGATGGGAACCTGGGAGACAGTGACCATGAAATGGTCGAGTTCAGGATCCTAACACAAGGAAGAAAGGAGAGCAGCAGAATACAGACCCTGGACTTCAGAAAAGCAGACTTTGACTCCGTCAGGGAACTGATGGGCAAGATCCCCTGGGAGAATAGCATGAGGGGGAAAGCAGTTCAGGAGAGCTGGCTGTATTTTAAAGAATCCTTATTGAGATTAGAGGGACAAACCATCCCGATGTGTAGAAAGAATAGTAAATATGGCAGGCGACCAGCTTGACTTAACAGTGAAATCCTTGTTGCTCTTAAACACAAAAAAGAAGCTTACAAGAAGTGGAAGATTGGACAAATGACCAGGGAGGAGTATAAAATATTGCTCGGACTTGCAGGAGTGAAATCCGGAAGGCCAAATCACACCTGGAGTTGCAGCTAGTAAGAGATGTTAAGAGTAACAAGAAGGGTTTCTTCAGATATGTTAGCAACAAGAAGAAAGTCAAGGAAAGTGTGGGCCCCTTACTGAATGAGCGAGGCAACCTCGTGGCAGAGGATGTGGAAAAAGCTAATGTACTCAATGCTTTTTTTGCCTCTGTCTTCACAAACAAGGTCAGCTCCCAGACTGCTGCACTGGGCAGCACAGCATGGGGAGGAGGTGACCAGCCCTCTGTGGAGAAAGAAGTGGTTCGGGACTATTTAGAAAACCTGGATGAGCACAAGTCCATGGGGCCGGATGCATTGCATCTGAGAGTGCTAAAGGAGTTGGCAGATGTGATTGCAGAGCCATTGGCCATTATCTTTGAAAACTCATGGTGATCGGGGGAGGTTCCAGACCACTGGAAAAAGGCTAATGTAGTGCCCATCTTTAAAAAAGGGAAGAAGGAGGATCCTGGGAACTACAGGCCAGTCAGCCTCACCTCAGTCCCTGGAAAAATCATGGAGCAGGTCCTCAAGGAATCAATTCTGAAGCACTTAGAGGAGAGGAAAGTGATCAAGAACAGTCAGCATGGATTCACCAAGGGCAAGTCATCCCTGACTAATCTAATTGCCTTCTATGACGAGATAACTGGCTCTGTGGATGAAGGGAAAGCAGTGGACGTGTTATTCCTGGACTTTAGCAAAGCTTTTAATATGGTCTCCGACAGTATTCTTGCCAGCAAGTTAAAGAAATATGGGCTGGATGAATGGACTATAAGGTGGATAGAAAGTTGGCTAGATTGTCGGGCTCAACGGGTAGTGATCAATGGCTCCATGTCTAGTTGGCAGCTGGTATCAAGTGGAGTGCCCCAAGGGTCGGTCCTGGGGCTGGTTTTGTTCAATATCTTCATAAATGATCTGGAGGATGGTGTGGATTGCACCCTCAGCAAGTTAGCAGATGACACTAAACTGGGAGGAGTGGTAGTTACGCTGGAGGGTAGTGATAGGATACAGAAGGACCTAGACAAATTGGAGGATTGGGCCAAAAGAAATCTGATGAGGTTCAAGAAGGACAAGTGCAGAGTCCTGCACTTAGGACGGAAGAATCCAATGCACCGCTACAGACTAGGGACCGAATGGCTCGGCAGCAGTTCTGCCGAAAAGGACCTAGGTGTTACAGTGGACGAGAAGCTGGATATGAGTCAATAGTGTGCCCTTGAGGCCAAGAAGGCCAATGGCATTTTGGGATGTATTAGTAGGGGCATTGCCAGCAGATCGAGGGACGTGATCGTTCCCCTCTATTTGACATTGGTGAGGCCTCATCTGGAGTACTGTGTCCAGTTTTGGGCCCCACACTACAAGAAGGATGTGGAAAAATTGGAAAGAGTTCAGCTGAGGGCAACAAAAATGATTAGGGGACTGGAACACATGACTTATGAGGAGAGGCTGAGGGAACTGGGGATGTCTTCAGAAGAGAAGAATGAGGGGGGATTTGATAGCTGCTTTCAACTACCTGAAAGGGGGTTCCAAAGAGGATGGATCTAGACTGTTCTCAGTGGTAGCAGATGACAGAACAAGGAGTAATGGTCTCAAGTTGTGGTGGGGGAGATTTAGGTTGGATATTAGGAAAAACTTTTTCACGAGGAGGGTGGTGAAACACTGGAATGCGTTACCTAGGGAGGTGGTGGAATCTCCTTCCCTAGAAGTTTTTAAGGTCAGGCTTGACAAAGCCCTGGCTGGGATGATTTAGTTGGGGATCGGTCCTGCTTTGAGCAGGGGGTTGGACTAGATGACCTCCTGAGGTCCCTTCCAACCCTGAGATTCTATGATTCTATGGATACAATTAACTTAGGCTTGAATAGAGACTGGGAGTGGATGGTTCATTACACAAAGTAAAACTATTTCCCCATGTTTATCCCCCTCCCACCCGCCACTGTTCCTCAGACGTTCTTGTCAACTGCTGGAAATGGCCCACCTTGATTATCACTACAAAACGTTTTTTCCACCCCCCCGCTCTCCTGCTGATCATAGCTCACCTTAAGTGATCTCTCTGGTTACAGTGTTTATGGTAACACCCTTTGTTTCATGTTCTCTATGTATATAAATCTCCCCACTGTATTTTCCACTGAATGCATCGAATGAAGTGAGCGGTAGCTCACGAAAGCTGATGCTCTAATAAATTTGTTAGTCTCTAAGGTGCCACAAGTACTCCTTTTCTTTTTTCATAACAAATAGTCTGTAACAGTGGCAGGATCTAGTTTCCCAACAGGATTCCAAAATAGGAAGGCAGTGCTCTTCTGCCAGATCAACTTAACACAGGATGTTAGAACCCTCCATAGAAATCACTTACAAAACCTTTGTTAAGGTGGAGTTAAAGCTGCTGCTATGCAACAGGACCTCATGATCTGTGTACACTTTTGTAACGTGGAACTTCAAAACCCCAATCTCAAATGTTAGAAAACTGGGAACTGCTAAGTTAAAGTCTCCCCGCATATCACCAAAGAAAAAAATTAGTGTGAGAGAACACCCTCCCCCCACACACCCCAACTTAAGAAATGTAGGGAAAACACAGCTAAGGTGCTGATTCCCATGGCACAGTGTTTACTCTGCTTTCCATATGAACACCCGGTAAAGTGAGCGGAAAATATTCATCACCAAACCTGCAAGCAATCCCCTCACTGCATTGTTAGCATCCTTAATAGTGATTATACAATTGGGAACTAGGAAAAGCAGCTCAACAGCTCTAGTGTGATCTCTGTCAATCAGCAGCGATTATTCCCATAATAGTATTACTATAGCGATCACACTGATAGCTCTGTTGCACTGCATGAATATGAGTCCCGATCTGGAGTTCTCGTGGATGCAGAGAACATTTCTTGTTAGGAAAAGATATGGTACTGTGATGTTCCTAGTGCATATCATCGTGGACTATAAGGTGGATAGAAAGTTGGCTAGATTGTCGGGCTCAACGGGTAGCGATCAATGGCTCCATGTATAGTTGGCAGCTGGTATCAAGTGGAGTGCCCCAAGAGTCGGTCCTAGGGCCGGTTTTGTTCAATATCTTCATAAATGATCTGGAGGATGGTGTGGATTGCACCCTCAGCAAGTCTGCAGATAACACTAAACTGGGAGGTGAGGTAGATACGCTGGAGGGTAGGGATAGGATTCAGAGGGCCCTAGACAAATTAGAGGATTGGGCCAAAAGAAATCTGATGAGGTTCAACAAGGACAAGTGCAGAGTCCTGCACTTAGGACGGAAGAACCCCATGCACCGCTACAGACTAGGGACCGAATGGCTAGGCAGCAGTTCTGCAGAAAAGAACCGAGGGGTTACAGTGGACGAGAAGCTGGGTATGAGTCAACAGTGTGCCCTTGTGGCCAAGAAGGCCAATGGCATTTTGGGATGTATACGTAGGGGCACTGCCAGCAGATCGAGGGACGTAATCGTTCCCCTCTATTCAACATTGGTGAGGCCTCATCTGGAGTACTGTGTCCAGTTTTGGGCCCCACACTACAAGAAGGATGTGGAAAAATTGGAAAGAGTCCAGCCGAGGGCAACAAAAATGATTAGGGGACTGGAACACATGACTTATGAGGAGAGGCTAAGGGAACTGGGATTGTTTAGTCTGTGGAAGAGAAGAATGAGGGGGGATTTGATAATTGCTTTCAACTACCTGAAAGGGGGTTCCAAAGAGGACGGATCTAGACTGTTCTCAGTGGTAGCTGACGACAGAACGAGGAGTAACGGTCTCAAGTTGCAGTGGGGGAGGTTTAGGTTGGATATTAGGAAAATCTTTTTCACTAGGAGGGTGGTGAAACACTAGAATGCGTTACGTAGGGAGGTGGTGGAATCTCCTTCCCTAGAAGTTTTTAAGGTAAGGCTTGACAAAGCCCTGGCTGGGATGATTTAGTTGGGGATTGGTCCTGCTTTGACCTCCTGAGGTCCCTTCCATCCCTGATATTCTATGATTCTGTGATCATCCCTACAGGTTTCAGAGGGGTAGCTGTGTTAGTCTGTACCAGGAAAAACAATGAGAAGTCCTTGTGGCACCTTGGAGACGAACACATTTATTTGGGCATAAGCTTTCATGAGCTATAACCCACTTCATCAGATGCATGGAGTGGAAAATACAGTAGGCAGGTATAAATATACAGCACATAAAAAGAAATTTTCCCTCTGTTGATATTCACCCCCTTCTTAACTGTTGGAAAGGGGCCACATCCACCCTAATTGAACTGGCCTCGTTAGCACTGACCCCCCACTTGGTAAGACAACTCTCATCTTTTCATATGCTGTATATTTATGTTTTATGTATGTGTTTTTATCATCCCTACAGGGGCAGAGAAAGGTTATGTCGTGTATGAAGAAAAGAAGGCTTGACAGAACTACCATTAAGTGGATACACAATTGGTCAAATAACTGAAAACAAAGAGTAACTATTAATGAAATCAAGTCAGATTGGAGGGAAGCCTCAAGTGAGGTTCCACAGGGATCTGTTCTGGGTTCAGTGTTGTTTAACATTTTTATTAATGACCTGGATGTAGGTATACAGAGCACACTGATCAAGTGTGAAAAGCGAGAGGGGGTTGCCAATACTTTGGAGGATAGAGCTAAAATTCAGAGGGATCTTGACAAATTGGAGAACTGAGCAATAGGACTATAAAATGAAATTCAACAAAGACAAATGTAAGGTGCTACACTTAGGGAAGAAAAACCAAATGGACACATACAGAATGGGACAAAACTAGCTCAGCAGCACCACTGGTGAGAAAGATCTGTGAGTTGTGGTGCATCACAACCACAACATAAGTCAGGATTGCAATGCTATTGCAAAAAAAGCAAATGCAATTGTAGGTTGCATTAACAGAGGCATAGCATGCAAGTAATGGGAGGTGATAGTACCGCTCTACTCAGCGCTGGTTAGGCCTCAGCTGGAGTTCTATGTCCAGTTTTGGTCACCAAATGTATAGAAGTGATGTAGAGAAACCGGAAAGGATCCAGAGGCAAGTGACAAAGATGACCAAATGGATGGAATGCAAAACATACAAGCAAAGGCTGAAGGAACTGGGTATGTTTAGTTTGGAAAAGAGGAGATGGGGCGGGGGGAGAGAGAATATATTATAGCCATCTTCATAAACTTGAAAGGCTGCCACAAAAGGAGATGTAGAAAAATTTTTCTCTTTTGCCTCAGAAGGCAAGATAAGAGGCAATGGGTTCAAACTCCAGCAGAGCACGTTTTGATTAAATCTCAGAAAAATCTTCCTAACTGTAAGAACAGCAAGACAATGGAACAGACTCCTCGGAAGATTGTGGAAGCTCCTTCACTGGAGGCTTTCAAAAGGAGGCTGGATGGCCATCTGTCTTGGATGGTTTCGACACAACAAATCCAGCATATTGGCAGGAGGTTAGATTACATGACTCTTGCAGTTCCTTCTAACCTTATTATTCTATAATTCTTAACTGGGGATGTCCTGATTTTTAACAGTAATGCTCTTTTGGGGAGTATGTGGGGAAAGCTTAACTGTTTTCTAATGTTTGAGTTTGGGGCTTTAAAATCCCACGTCCAGAAAGGTATTGGGAGCAGAAGACCCTGTTATGCAGCAGCAACCTTAACTCCACTTCAGCAAAAAAAAATCAGTAAGTGAATTCTAGATCGAGTCTTTGGGCTGGAATTAGAAATAAAGAGACTTGTCACGGACTGCCCATTACCTCTTTTGATTTATTGTTAGGAAACACCTCTCTCATTAGGGAAAAAGACGTGTTATTGGTTTGCCTCTGGAAGTAGTTGGAACCTGTGGAAGAATATAGAGAAAGAATACTGTGCAGCAGACTAACCATGCTATAGATGGCCGGGTGAGATATTATCATTCCTTGTTCATAACTAAGATTTATTGATTAATTTGTACCTCCTTCCCCACTTTCAAACCCACACTTCACCATGGCATATTGATATTTGTAGAATCAAATGAAATAAAAATCTTAAATGAATCCACATGTTCCATTGAATCTCTATGGATAGTAATTCCATGCTCTAATAAGAATGTAACAATAGGGATCTATTATCGACCACCTGCCCAGGACAGTGATAGTGACGATGAAATGCTAAGGGAGATTAGAGAGGCTATCAAAATAAAAAACTCAATAACAGTGGGGGATATCAATTATCCCCATATTGACTGGTACATGTCACCTCAGGACGAAATGCAGAGACAAAATTTCTCGATACTTTAAATGACTGCTTCTTGGAGCAGCTGGTACAGGAACCCACAAGGGGAGAGACAACTCTCGATCTAGTCCAGAGTGGAGCGCAGGATCGGTCCAAGAGGTAACTATAACAGGACCGCTTGGAAATAGTGACCATAATATAATAATATTTAACATTCCTGTGGTGGGAAGAACACCTCAACAGCTCAACACTGTGGCATTTAATTTCAGAAAGGGGAACTATGCAAAAACGAGGAGGTAAAACAGAAATTAAAAGGTACAGTGACTAGAGTGAAATCCCTGCAAGCTGCATGGACACTTTTCAAAGACACCATAATAGAGGCTCAACTTAAATGTACATCCCAAATTAAAAAAACACAGTAAAAGAACTAAAAAAGAGCCACCGTGGCTTAACAACCAGGTAAAAGAAGCAGTGAGAGATAAAAAGGCATCTTTTAAAAAGTGGAAGTAAAATCCTAGTGAAGTAAATAGAAAGGAGCATAAACACTGCCAAATTAAAGGTAAAAATGTAATAAGAAAAGCCAAAAAGGAGTTTGAAGAAGCTAGCCAAAAACTCAAAAGGTAATAACAAAATGTTTTTAAGTACATCAGAAGCAGGAAGCCTGATAAACAAGCAGTGGGGCCAATCGAGATACAAAATGAGCACCTAAAGACGATAAAGTCATTGTGGAGAAACTAAATGAATTCTTTGCTTCAGTCTTCATGGCTGAGGATGTTAGGGAGATTCCCAAACCTGAGCCATCTTCGGTAGGTATCAAATCTGAGGAATTGTCACAGACTGAAGTGACACTAGAGGAGGCTTTGGAATTAATTGAGAAACTTAACAGTAACAAGTCACCGGGACCAGATGGCATTCACCCAAGAGGTGGTGGAATCTCCTTCCTTAGAAGTTTTTAAGGTAAGGCTTGACAAAGCCCTGGCTGGGATGATTTAGTTGGGGATTGGTCCTGCTTTGAGCAGGGGGTTGGACTAGATGACCTCCTGAGGTCCCTTCCAACCCTGATATTCTATGATTCTATGATTCTAAGAGTTCTGAAAGAACTCAAATGTGAAATTGCGGAACTATTAACTACGGTTTGTAACCTGTCCTTTAAATCAGCTGCTGTACCCAATGACTGGAAGATAGCTAATGTAACGCCAATATTTAAGAAGGGCTCTAGAGGTGATCCTGGCAATAAGAGACCGGTAAGTCTAATGTCAATACCAGGCAAATTAGTTGAAACAATAGTAAAGAATAAAATTGTGAGACACATAGAAGAACATAAATTGTTGAGCAAAAGTCAATATCGTTTCTGTAAAGGGAGATCGTGTCTTACTAATCTATTAGAGTTCTTTGAGGAGGTCAACAAACATGTGGACAAGGGGGATCCAGTGGACATAGTGTCCTTAGATTTTCAGAAAGCCTTTGACAAGGTCCCTCACCAAAAGCTCTTACGTAAATTAAGTTGTCATGGGATAAGAGGGAAGATCCTTTTATGGACTGAGAACTGGTTAAAAGACAGGGAACAAAGGGTAGGAATAAATGGTAAATTTTCAGAATGGAGAGGGGTAACTAGTCGTGTTCCCCAAGGACCAATCCTATTCAACCTATTCATAAATGATCTGGAGAAAGCGGTAAACAGTGAGGTGGCAACGTTTTCAGATGATACTAAACTGCTCAAGATAGTTAAGATCAAAGCAGACTGTGAAGAACTTCAAAAAGATCTCACAAAACTAAGTGATTGGGCAACAAAATGGCAAATGAAATTTAATTTGAATAAATGTAAAGTAATGCACATTGGAAAAAATAACCCCAACTATACATACAATATGATGGGGGGTAATTTTGTTGGATCATATTAAAGAAGTTCTGAATTAAAATCACAAATGAGTTTGATTCCCCATAGTTTAAATTCCAGGGTATTACTAATTAAGAGGTCTCTTGGTTTTTGGTACTGTTTCTCTCCCTCTCTGTGTGAAACTTGCAAGCTGCTAATTGTGTTAGTACATTCTAAGACAGAGTCTGTTCTCAAAGCAATTCTTTGTAACAACAACTACTCACACAGAGAGAGACTCAAAGCAATACTCTGTAACAACAGAAACAGCACCCAGAGACTCCCCGCCCTTTTGTTGTATTCATCTCGCTCTGTTAACAATTGTGATTAAAATAGAGATGTAGGATGAATGTGGATGGGTGCTTGGTGTGGATAATAACTGAATGATCAGGGAGGTGCCAGCCTAAGAATCCAGTATCCATTGGCTGAAGAAGGCGTCAAGTGGAAATAACCAGAGGGCCCCCAGAGGGCAGACTGGAATCCACCCAACAGCCTCAAGGATGGGAGAACCAAAGAACAAGATAACATCTGGCAGCACAGAGCCGTCAGGAATGTGCCATCTGCTGATTGATTCAGCAACAGCATGATGAAGCAATTCCCATAGACTGGCATAGGAAGAAATTCCTATAAAAATGGACTCTAGAAAGTGAGAACTTTGGGGTCTGATTCTGCAATCCAACTTCCAGGAGCATCAGATGAACATCTGACAAGGCCCTGCTCCATCCTCATGTCCAGGCCACCTAGCCAGTGGCTTGCCATGAGCAACTCTAAGGCTGGTAACTATGATAACAACCTTGCAGAACCTGTGTGTGTGTGTGAATGAATGAATGTGTGAATAAATATGAAATTGAATGGAATGTTATAGCTATAACTAACTGCTTACTAGGATTCTTTCTGTATTCACAATAAATGTGGCATTTTGCCTTTTCCCCTTTAATAAGATCCTGCTGGTTTTTATTTTATTGGTATAACAATTTAGCTACAACTAATCAGGAGAAAGATCTTGGAGTCATCGTGAATAGTTCTCTGAAGTCATCCACGCAGTGTGCAGCGGCAGTCAAAAAAGCAAACGGGATGTTAGGAATCATTAAAAAGGGGATAGAGAATAAGACGGAGAATATCTTATTGCCCTTATATAAATCCATGGTACGCCCACATCTTGAATAGTGCACACAGATGTGGTCCCCTCATCTCAAAAAAGATATACTGGCATTAGAAAAGGTTCAGAAAAGGGCAACTAAAATGCTTAGGAGTTTGGAACGGGTCCCATATGAGGAGAGATTAAAGAGGCTAGGACTTTTCATCTTGGAAAAGAGGAGACTAAGTGGGGATATGATAGAGGTATCTAAAATCATGAGTGGTGTAGAGAAAGGGAATAAGGAAAAGTTATTTACTAGTTCCCATAATATAAGAACTAGGGACCACCAAATGAAATTAATGGGTAGCAGGTTTAAAACAAATAAAAGGAAGTTCTTCTTCACTCAGCGCACAGTCAACCTGTGGAACTCCTTGCCTGAGAAGGTTGTGAAGGCTAGGACTATAACAGGGTTTAAAAGAGAACTGGATAAATTCATGGAGGTTAAGTCCATTAATGGCTATTAGCCAGGATGGGTAAGGAATGGTGTCCCTAGCCTCTGTTTATCAGAGGGTGGAGATGGATGACAGGAGAGAGATAACTTGATCATTACCTGTTAAGTTCACTCCCTCTGGGGCACCTGGCATTCGCCACGGTCAGTAGACAGGATACTGGGCTGGATGGACGTTTGGTCTGACCCAGTATAGCCATTCTTATGCTTTAGGATTAGTGGAAAAATAGGGGCTCTGACGTTTCCAGTATGTAATGACATCCACCCACAGACTCCCATCTCATCCAAATTAGTTGGTGAAGTGAACTGACCTATTCAGCATCTAAGGTAGAGGACTGGACAAAGATGATGCTTATTGGTTGGAGTAAGCAACAAGAATTGGCAGAGGTAACTTCAGATCTTTCTGATTAAGACAGTTTGCCTGTCATTTGTAATGTAGCTTCAAAAACTAAGAATTCTGTTCAAACCCCCACTGTTTCTGGACACCCAGTTAGCCTCATTGGCCAAGAGCATTGCTTGGTATCTGCATTTGGCTATAAGCTTCTAACCTTTTATTTTAATATAGAGATCAACATATTATGTTACTGGTCCATTTTGTATAATGTTTTACAAATTCATGGCTTATCCATTAGGTCACACTGCCCTCAGGCAAATTGCTTCAACTTTCTGTGAGCACATTATCCCACCCAATAAATGACCATAACAACAGTTACTCCTCTTTTGTATATTTCTATTATATTAAGGCACCAAGCCTGCAAATACTTATTCATATGATTACCTTTAACTTGTATGTTACTGAAGTCGATGAAACTTCAGATGCTTGAAGGCAAGCATGCACTTAAGTATTTGTAGGATCAGGATCTTGAAGTATCAGAGTTCAACAAAAATGGTATTTTCTCACCATACCGGGGCGGATAAAAATTAGTGATTTAAAAAAACTGAAAACCAGTTTTTATTCAAATCAGATTTTTTTAAGTTAAATATGTTTATTTTTAAAATTAAATTATAAGCCTAAATTTATTATAGTCAATGAAAATCATTTTAATTAAATATAAACAATAGTATTAAGCACTACATGTTTACTACCAAGTTTTAAAGAAAGTTAAATCACTGAACTGGTGGAAGTCACTAAGCATGTGGAACCAGAGTTTGTTGAAGTGCTAAACCAGCTTCTAAAAGGGTTCTGGGGGGCGCCCTCTTCTGCTGCACCTGTCCCGAGAAGAACACCAACTACAGCGCCTGTTACACGGCCGCCGCCTCCCAGCCCCGCAGTGACTACCCCAGCAAGAACTACGTCTGAGGGGCGGGCAGTCTGGGGCCTCTCGGTGGGGGTGGGCAGAGGGTACTCTGAAACCTTCTGAAAGCAGTAACCTCTTCTGAGGATGCAGAGAGAATACCTGCTTCATTTCAGTCTACTCAGCTAGCTCAGTTCAATTACTAGTTCATTAAAAGTTGAGACAGTGATTGAGAGTTGAAAAACCAGAAAAACTTTTCTTCTTTCCATCTATGAATAAAATCTAGGTGTAAGAGGATCTACTAATTCTAAAATCAGGTCAATTCATTATCTACACTTAACTGTACCTTTGTTTGAGAAATCAGTTAGTTTTAAATGAAAACATCTTTGATAAACTTTTTGATAATTTTCCCCAGCACTTTTAAGTAGTTTTATTTGACTAAAAAAACCAACGTTATGTATTTTTATTGAATTTCTATTCAAATAGAGCTTTATATAAACCACGAGTAAAAATTAATCATGTAATAAATAAGAAATAGATCAGTCACCATTTTCAAACAAAATAAAAATGTAAAACTTAAAAATCTGAGTATCGTAAGTAAATATTAAATAAATGCGTATAGATACAGTTATTAGCAACAACAACAAAAAGCACACCACAGTTAATGCACAGAATCATAGAATCTCAGAGTTGGAAGGGACCTCAGGAGGTCATCTAGTCCAACCCCCTTCTCAAAGTAGGACCAATCCCCAACTGAATCATCCTAGGCAATATTTAATCAGAAATCAGCATGTTGCAATGATTATCAACCAATGAGAAACAACTTTTCTTTAGAAAAATAACTAAAAAATACAAATGCAGTACACTATTATGTTCAATTATTTAAATCAAAGTTTCCTGATTGCTGCCTTAAATCATGATTAAAATCAGTGAGTTAAATCAATCCACCCTGCTCCATACACCTCCATACAGAGGTGTGTGAATTTAAGTGTCATTTTGGCAGAGTTCCATAGCTGTGGTCTTGCCACTAGGAATGCTCTGCCTACCAAGTCTGGTAATCTAAACCAGCGGTCCCCAAACTGTGGGGCACACCCCTAGGCAGCATGGTGGAATGTTCAGGGGGGCACGGCAGGGCCCAGGTCAGCCCCCATGGGGGAGTGGGGAGGGAGCGCCACCCAGCCCCGCTCTGCCCCAGCCTCCACTCCTGGCCTCAGCACCGCCCCCACCTGTGGCCCCCTTGCCCATCTGTGCTCCCCCCCAGCCCCACTCCTGGCCCCAGTTCCCAAAGGGAGGGCAGATAAGGGTAAGGGGGAGCATGACGAGAAAAGTTTGGGGACCCTAGTTTCAATGGACATTCCTCCTACTGAACCGCTCCTGTGTAGTACAGCCATCTTGAAAAGTCACAGAAATGGTTGCTGAGGCAGCCAGAGTACAGTCTGTTAAGGAGTTTGTAGGTCAGGACTTTAAATTATAATTTTAATTCATGGACTATAAGGCCAGAAAGAACAATGCTTAACTAGTCTGACCTCTTGTTTGAAGTGATCATATCTTTCAGAAAAACATCCAATTTTGATTTAAACATTTCCAGTGATGGAGAATCCACCACAACCCTTGGTAAATTGTTCCAACTATTAATTACACTCATGGCTAAAAATTTACACCATAGTCTGAATTTATCTAACTTCAGCTTCCAGCCACTGGATATTGGCAGGTCTACTTCCAGTCTACCCGGGGGGGAGGGGGGGTGCTCAACCCCCACTCTACCCCTTCCCCCAAGTTCCCCCTACTTCTTCCCACCCTTGCTCTGCCCCCCCCACCACTCTACACCTTCCTCCAAGGCCACACCACCACCCCACCTCTTCCCGTCCCTACCCCGCTTCTTTCCACACCCTTCCTGGAACGCGTCCCATCCCTACTCCTCCCAGCACCTCCTGCATGCCATGGAAGAACTGATCTGTGGTGGGCAGGAGGCGCTGGTAAGAAGGGGGAGAAATTGAACAGCAGGGCTGCCGGCGGGGGTAAACACTGGTGGGATGGGGGAGCTGGCTGCCAGTGGGTGCTAAGCACCAGAGCATCCACGGAGTCAGGTATGCTGTATCTGTGTCGAACTTGGCTTTCCGGGGAGAGACAGAGATTTGCTGGAACTGTCCTCAGTGGTGTAAGGAAGGGGCACTCCTAGGGTGAGATGTGCAATTACACATAGGTGTCTCCAAGATGAGAAGGGCTGAAGACTGTTCTAACGGATGAGATCAGGGTACCTGAAGGGTTGGGGTTGAACAGGGGTGCCGGGATAATGGGATGGGGATGCAGGGATGAAAAAGTCCCCAAGGAAAGAGTAGGTTCCTGGAGGTGCAGAGGAAGGCAGGGTGACTGTGGGTCTGGGAACAATGGAAAGAGCAATGAGGATGGAGGTGTCTGGGGGTGATGGAGGAAGGGCATTGCGGTTGGGGAACGAGGATGGAGGGGTCCTGTGGGCTGGGGCAGGGCATTTGGAAGGGAGAGGAGGGGAACAAAGGGCTGAGATGGCCCAGGGAGCTAGAGCAGGGCATTGAGGGGGAAGGGAACGAGGATGGAGATGGCCTAGGGGTTGTCACAAGGCATTGGCGGGGGTGGGAGGGTGCGAGACTTGGGGAATCAGAATGCAGATAAGGGGCAGGGCACTGAGAGAGGGGGGAAACGAGGATGGAGGTGGCCAGGGGGCTTGGGCAGGGTCTGTGTGGGAGGAGGAGAATTGGGGTGGCCAGGGTCTGGGGTAGGGCACTGGTGGAGAATGGGGGCAGCCCAGGGTCTGGGGCGGGGTGCCGGGGTGGGCAGGGAATAGGGGTGACCAGGGATCTGGGGCACGGCACAGGGGCAGGGGAATGGAGACAGCGAAATCAAAGGGCTGTCTCCCCACTCTGCCTCTGCTCCCAAGGCCTCTTTCACCAAGCCCCTACACCATGCTTGCGCCTCTTCCCTCCTTTCCTTGTTGCTCACTGCTCTCCCCCTCCCCCTTCGTTGTCTTTCAATCCTCTCCACCTCCCTCCCCCACTGTCCAAGCTGGGCTCCCTCTGCTCTGGGGCCGGGACAGGAGCCTGCCTGCACAGGAGATGCAGGTAGGAGGTGGCCCCAGCCGAGCAGCGGCTGACATGGATTGATGACCCAGGGCCGCCCCCTGCCGGCAGTATCCGGATTTCGGTGTCCGGTCAGCACATCTGACTGGACTTTCCCCTTGACAGCCGGGCTCCTGGCAGCCGGCGCTGTCCCAGGGCACTGGGGTCGGGGGCAGGGAGAGGGAACCAGAAGGGCGATAGCCCAGGGCCAGGCTTGCTGGGAGCCATGGCCCCAGGCTGGAAACCCTGTAGCGTATATAATGGAAACCACTTCAGGCCGGGGCCTGGCACTGGGCGGGGGAGGAGGAGGAGGGCCGGAGCTGAGGAGCCTGGGGCGGGGATGGCCGCGGCGCTCCGGGCCGGGGCCGGGGCCGGGGGCGGGGCCGGGGCCGGGGGCGGGCGCAGCGCCCGGCGCTCACCAGTAGCAGGTGACGCGGCAGGCCCCGCAGCGCAGCAGGGCCGGCCCCCCGCACAGCTCGCAGCGCAGCGTCCGCCCGCGGGGCAGAGCCAGGGGCACCAGCTGCTGCGCGTTCATCCTCCAGCTCCCGCCCCGGCCGACGTTCCCGGGAAGCGGCGCGTTGCCGAGCAACCCGGGGCTTCCGGCGTGGGCGGGGCGGCACGCGGGGCGCTTCCGGGTCGCAGCTTCCGGTGCGGAAGCGGCCAGCGCGGCCGGCATGGCGGCGGCGGGCAGCGCGGACAGCGCCGGGCCGGCCGCGCCAGAGGCGGAGCAGCGCGTGCGGGCCTGGGCAGAGGCGCAGAGAGCCCGCGGGCGGCGCGTGGCGCTGGTGACGTCGGGCGGGACCCAGGTGCCGCTGGAGGCGCGGGCCGTGCGCTTCCTGGAGAACTTCAGTAGCGGGCGGCGCGGGGCGGCCTCGGCCGAGCGCCTCGTGTGCGCCGGATACGGCGTCTGCTTCCTGCACCGCGCGCGCTCCGCCTTTCCGTGGGCGCGCGCGCTCCCGCCGCCGGGTCCCGCCCTCTTGGACGCTTTGCGCGTACACACGGGGCCTAGTGTCACCGCCGACCCCGCCGCGCTGCCGGGGCTCGTGCCCGCGCTGCTCGGGTACCAGCACGCCAAGGAGACGGGCGCGCTCCTGCCGCTCGAGTTCACCAGCCTCACCGAGTACTTGGCGCTGCTGCGGGCCGCCGCCAGGGCCCTGGCGCCCTTCGGTACGGGGCGTGGGTGGGGAGAAGGGGCGCCCGCCCCGCTGGGTGTCCTGGCCGGGGGGCGTGGCACTGGGGGGGTCAGGCGTGAGGGGGCGGGGCTCAGCCCTGTCCAGTGTCTCTCACTGGCCACTGCCCGAAGGCTGGGGCCTGCTGGGGTAGGTGGACCCTGGGGCTGGCTGTGGGTGGGAGGGAGTCAGCCCTGTTTGAGGGGGGTCCTGGCGTGGGGAGGGATTGTGGCATTGGGTGGGAGAGAGGTCATCTCTTTTTTGGGGGGTCCTGGCATTGCTGGGGCCGGATCAGCCCCCCTCGGGGCCATCGGTGATTCTGGCTCCTTTCCCCCATAGGCTCCAGCGTGATGTTCTACCTGGCAGCAGCCGTGTCAGATTTCTACATCCCAGCATCAGAGATGCCTGAGCACAAGATCCAGTCCTCTGAGGGCCCCCTGCAGGTGATGCAGCTTCTCCTGGGCACTGGGCCTTGCTCTGTGTCCCTTGTTGGATCTTGCTTGGCAAAAGTGTGATGTGGGGCAAAACCTGGCTTATTGATTCGGTGTGCTACTTGCGCTCTGTGGGGAACCAGGACTCCTGGGCCACATTCCCTGCTCTCAGACTGACTTAAGTTACCTCGGGCAAGTCACTTACTCCTGTTGGTCTGAGAGTTCATATACAAACCTGGGGTGTATTAACGCCTCTCACAGGGACTAAGAGCCTTATGACGGCTCAGTACTTTGAAAATAGTGTGCTATGGCGCCACTACCAAACCAGCCATCCCTATTCATTAGATTGGCAGTAATGAAAGCCTAGGTCTGTCTGTTTTTCCTCTGGTTTTTTCTCTATTCTTCCCTTTATTAAAGGCTTCCTTTTTGATAGGTAGCTATTTTACTGGGATCTCCAGTTTCCTTTTTTAATTATCCTTTCTCAGATAATTCCTCCATGGCAACAATTCATTCTCCATTATTAGTTATTTGTATTCTGGTAGCACTTGGAAGCCCTGGCTGAGATTGGGTCCCAGTTGTGACAGGCTCTTTGTAAACATGAGGAAGGAGACAGTCCCTGCTCTTAATAGCTTATAGTCTAGCTGGACAAATTAGACAAAAGGTGAGAAGGAAAACTGAAGTGCAGAGAGGGGAAGTGACTTGCTTAAGATCACACAGCAGGTCAGTGATAGAGCTGGCAATAGAACCCAGTTCTTCTGATTCCTAGTCCAGTGCTCTAACATCTGAGACCTAGACTTATACTAGCAGGCTGTGGAAGTAGCTGTCTCCTGTATGTAGCCTGAAGAGGTCATTGAAGAATGAAGCAGGGTCCTCTTTCCTTCCAGAGGCTGTCTTCTGTATTTATTAATTCTTCTTTGATTAGCCTCTGTAGATGTACACTGTTGGGATGTGCAAACAGTGAAGCTTGGACTGATGGAACCTTCTAATAGCAGTGCCTGCTGAAGTGCTCACATGCTTGTCCTCCAAGGTTTCTCCAAACCAATTTGATATCCAGGGAACAAATCAGGGAATCTAGAAGAAGTTCAAGTCTTCCAGTTCTGATCTTTCAGCCCTCAAGTTCACCTTCCCTCACCCATGGATTATGATCTCCCTAGGTAGTGGGGCTGGTTTCGCCTTCCTCCAGACAGCTGTTAAAGGAGCCTGCTCGCACAAGATTCAGTGGAAAGATTCCACCACCCTTGCTAATAGCAAAGGAAAGGTCTCCATTAATCCTAGATACTCCTTGAAGAATCATAGAATATCAGGGTTGGAAGGGACCTCAGGAGGTCATCTACTCCAAGCCCCTGCTCAAAGCAGGACCAATCCCCAATTAAATCATCCCAGCCAGGGCTTTGTCAAGCCTGACCTTAAAAACTTCTAAGGAAGGAGATTCTACCACCTCCCTAGGTAACGCATTACAGTGTTTCACCACCCTCCTCGTGAAAAAGTTTTTCCTAATATCCAACCTAAACCTTCCCCACTGCAACTTGAGACTATTACTCCTTGTCCCGTCCTCTTCTACCACTGAGAATAGTCTAGAACCATCCTCTCTGGAACCACCTCTCAGGCAGTTGAAAGCAGCTATCAAATCCCCCCTCATTCTTCTCTTCTACAGACTAAACAATCCCAGTTCCCTCAGTCGCTCCTCATAACTCATGTGTTCCAGACCCCTAATCATTTTTGTTGCCCTTCGCTGGACTCTCTCCAATTTATCCACATCCTTCTTGTAGTGTGGGGCCCAAAACTGGACACAGTACTCCAGATGAGGCCTCACCAATGTCGAATAGAGGGGAACGATCACGTCCCTCGATCTGCTCGCTATGCCCCTACTTATACATCCCAAAATGCCTTAGGCCTTCTTGGCAACAAGGGCACACTGCTGACTCATATCCAGCTTCTCGTCCACTGTCACCCCTGGGTCTTTTTCCGCAGAACTGCTGCCTAGCCATTCGGTCCCTAGTCTGCAGCGGTGCATTGGGTTCTTCCGTCCTAAGTGCAGGACCCTGCACTTATCCTTATTGAACCTCATCAGATTTCTTTTGGCCCAATCCTCCAATTTGTCTAGGTCCCTCTATCCTATCCCTCCCCTCCAGCGTATCTACCACTCCTCCTAGTTTAGTATCATCCGCAAATTTGCTGAGAGTGCAATCCACACCATCCTCCAGATCATTTATGAAGATATTGAACAAAACCGGCCCCAGGACCAACCCCTGGGGCACTCCACTTGACACCGGCTGCCAACTAGACATGGAGCCATTGATCACTACCCGTTGAGCCCGACAATCTAGTCAACTTTCTACCCACCTTATAGTGCATTCATCCAGCCCATACTTCTTCAACTTCCTGACAAGAATAGAAGAAGAAGAAATAGAAGGTCCTGCTGAACATATGGATATGGAGGTTCAGACATCACTGGATGACAATGTGAGAGCAACTTCTTCCAGAAGATACAAATTTATAGACAGCATAACATTATAGAAAGGATGGCTACAACCTTGAACATCCCTTCTGTTGTATTAGAGGAAGTCACACACCCAGTTTTTGATATTCTCTATTCACCCACTAGGTGTAAAATCAGTCTTAGATAGTTTGTTCCAACCAGCAAAAAAAACTAGATTAAATCCAGCATCTGGACCAACAATTTCCAAAAAAGCTGACAAGTTATACTAGCTTGTAACAATGCTGATTCTGGCAGGACCCAACTGAGAGTGCCAATTCAGGACAAATTGCTTAAAGCAGGGCAGTTACAGCCCAAGGCTGGGGTTTTTCCACCTCTAAGGCAAACCAAACCAGCCAAACGGAGCAGACTTTGGTCTCACCCCACTAGCTAACCACAGGTCACACAAGCAGTTCCCTTAGACACTCCAATTTCCCAGTATCTCCACCAGTGCCCCTCATTATGGGGATAAATGGTTATGAAAACCAATACCCCAGTACAAGAAAAAAGGTTCTCTCGATCCCAAAGGATCGAGCCCCAGACCCAGGTCAATATACAAATCAGATCTTAACCACAAATCACGCTGTTGCCAGTCCTTTAGAATCATAGAATCATAGAATATCAGGGTTGGAAGGGACCCCAGAAGGTCATCTAGTCCAACCCCCTGCTCAAAGCAGGACCAATTCCCAGTTAAATCATCCCAGCCAGGGCTTTGTCAAGCCTGACCTTAAAAACCTCTAAGGAAGGAGATTCTACCACCTCCCTAGGTAACGCATTCCAGTGTTTCACCACCCTCTTAGTGAAAAAGTTTTTCCTAATATCCAATCTAAACCTCCCCCACTGCAACTTGATTGAACTTGAATCTAAAATCTAAAGGTTTATTCATAAAAGGAAAAAAAAGATATAGATGAGAGCTAGTATTGCTTAAATGGAATCAATGACATACAGTCATGGCAAAGTTCTTGGTTCAGGCTTGCAGCAGTGATAGAATAAACTGCAGGTTCAAATCAAGTCTCTGGAGTACATCCCCAGCTGGGATGGGTCTTTCAGTCCTTGGTTCAAAGCTTCAGTGTAGCAAAGTCCCTCCAGAGGCAGGAAGCAGGGTTGAAGACAAGATGGAGGAGCTGCAGCAGCTTTTTATATTCTCTTGCCATGTGGTCTGTCTCTTTGTCCCAAAGACAAACTGTCCATCACATGGCCTGGAAACACCTCAGAGTTCTGTCCCTAGGCAAGTCCCTGCCTACCTGGCTGAGTCCCAAGGCATGTCTGCCCTCTCTCAGTGGGTCACTTGTATAGCTGATGATCCTTAATGGGCCATCAAGCAGGCTAGGCAGAGCTGACCCCAACTTGTCTGGGGTGTCACCCAGAAGCACAGCATAAGTTTGATATACAGACAGTATAGAGCCAATAAATTGTGGATAAATTGGAGAGAGTCCAGCGAAGGGCAACAAAAATGATTAGGGGTCTGGAACACATGAGTTATGAGGAGAGGCTGAGGGAGCTGGGATTGTTTAGCCTGCAGAAGAGAAGAATGAGGGGGGATTTGATAGCTGTTTTCAACTACCTGAAAGGGGGTTCCAAAGAGGATGGCTCTAGACTGTTCTCAATGGTATCAGATGACAGAACGAGGAGTAATGGTCTCAAGTTGCAGTGGGGGAGGTTTAGATTGGATATTAGGAAAAACTTTTTCACTAAGAGGGTGGTGAAACACTGTAATGCGTTACCTAGGGAGGTGGTAGAATCTCCTTCCTTAGAGGTTTTTAAGGTCAGGCTTGACAAAGCCCTGGCTGGGATGATTTAACTGGGAATTGGTCCTGCTTTGAGCAGGGGGTTGGACTAGATGACCTTCTGGGGTCCCTTCCAACCCTTATATTCTATGATTCTATGATTCTATGAATACTTATATCTTTAAATACAAAAATGATACATGCAAACAGATAGCATAATCCTAACCAGCAAACCATAACCTCATCTTAGACACCTTATTTGACCCCCCTTTATACACAATTTGGTGCCACTACAGGATCTTGATTGCAACAATGTTCTGTGTGGTCCCAGTTCAAGTCAATAACGTCACACAGCTGCCTCAGAGCTTCTGGTTAGTCCAGCCCTTTGCAGATTTATTGGTGGCAATAGTGGCCCTGCAAAGACCTCAAGGCAGTCAAGTCTGCTGTACCCTTTCAAATAAAAAGTAAGAAATTAGGTGCTCTGTGTAGAAGGGTATTCTGGCACATGCCAGTTATCAGCCAGTCCAAGCTATCAGTATCACTTAGGGGAGAAGATAGTTTTACTCCAGAGGGCATTCTATGCCAAAAAATTAAAAATTCTGCACACAATGTTTTTAAATTCCACAAATTTTATTTGTCAAATATATGTGGAGGCTCCCGTATGGCATTGGGGAGCACAGTCCACTGGCTTCACAGAAGTGGGCGATCACTGTGCAGGTCCCCACAAGACAGACTCAGCCCTGACACAGCGGAAGGACAGGGCCTTCCCCAGAAACACCCCAGGGCCCTGCCCCTCCGTGCCAGGTGCACCAGATGTGGGCAGGCAGGCTCAGCAAGGCAGGATCCAAGTGTGGAGGGTCTTGATGTGGGGGGATCCGGGTGGGGGTTGAGAGGGTTCTGTGTGGGGCAATCTGGGTGCAGGCGGCTCAGTGGGTGATCTGGGTGTATGGAGGATCAGGGGCTTGTTGGGAGGTTCTGGGTGCAATGGTAATGAGACTCTGAAGGGGGGGGCACAGGTGAAGGTGGTTTGTGCTCAGTAGGAGGGTCTGGCTTTGGGGGTTCAGCAGGGGGTCCAGATGCAGCTGGTTGGGACTTAGTAGGGTGGAGATCCAGGTGTGGGTGGCTCGTCGGGGTAGTCCAGGCACAGGGAGAAGGTCTGAGTATGAGAGGGTCTGGATGCATGGGGGTTGGGCGGATGGGGGAGCAGTTTCCTGTACAGTGATCCCTCCCCCTGCAGCAGAGGAACGATGGGTAGAGGAAGTGCAGGGGGATAGAGTTTGCAGAGCTTCCTACAGCTGGGGGAGAAATCGGGGGGGTGGGTCTGACATGGCCCAGGATGTCACGAGGGGAAAGAGTAAGTCCCATCCTCCCCAAGACTAGTAGCCAAGACTAGTAGCTGAGCCTGGTGCAGGGTAGGAGCTATCAGCCAGGTCTTAGTTCGCCCCTTGCCCCACAGTGATTTACCTCTCTGCCAGCTGCGCTGGGCACCCGAAACATACTGCTGGTGTGGGTTGCCTGACCACTCTTGTGGCTTCCCTTTGCTTCCTTGTCGGAAAGTTATTTTACTGTGGGAAAGCAAAGAAATCTGCTGGGGACATAAATTCTGCGCATGTGCAGTGGCACAGAATTCCCACAGGAGTATAGTTTACATAGTTACTACGGGAAGAGGAGACAAAACTAGACAACACACTGATTAGCAGAGTTCACTTGGTTGAGAGCATCTTTCAGTTCTTCAGATATGACATCCAGAGCTTTAGCATCTGTGATCACCTTGAGGCACCATTGGAGTCTGCCGTTGTCCAGACTCCCTTCAGAGACAAGAACTCAAGTAAAAGACTTTCCATCTGATGGGGAAGGGCTCTTTAGCTCGAGAACAGATGAGTTTCCAGAGAAACTAAAAGATGCTGGGTTTACTGCAAGAGAGATCAGGTTTCCAGATCTACCCTTACTTAGATGATTGGCTCATTAGTAAAAAGAAAGGGAGTACTTGTGGCACCTTAGAGATGCATCCGATGAAGTGAGCTGTAGCTCACGAAAGCTTATGCTCAGATAAATTGGTTAGTCTCTAAGGTGCCACAAGTACTCCTTTTCTTTTTACTAATACAGACTAACACGGCTGTTACTCTGAAACCTGGCTCATTAATGTTTCCTCACAGGAAGATGTAGGAATAGCTATGTCGCAAACATGAGTTCCTAACACTTGAGCTAAAGTTAAACTGGAAGACTTACAAAAAACTCCAATCCAGATCATATCTTTTATTGAGTCAATTCTGGCTTCTTAAAAAGGCAGAGCTTTTTGCCCAGAAGAAAGATATTTTACAATCCTTACAGCAATAGATATATTGCAAGACAGCTTCAGTGATTCTTTTTCAAGCTGAGGGGCCTTATGGATTTGTTGACATACGTAACTTCTTATGCTCACCTAAGGTGAGACCTGGACAGCATTGATTAAGAATGCGCTGCATACCAAATACAGACAATATGTTTATGAGAATAACACTCTCCAAGGAGGTCATGTGGTAGTCTGAATGTTGCAGTGAACTCAAAGGAGTTAACCCCCCAGCTCTGTTGATCACAGTTTCTTCTGATGCTTCTAATGTTGGCAGGGGAGGTCACTACGTTTCGGTATTCCTGAATTTCTTCCCCACTTTTAGGACGGAGTGGCTCAGGCAGTTACTGACAATGTTTTATGTGAAGAAGCAAGGGAGCAAATCCAGCGAACTGCAAAAAGGCCCTGGCTTTATGGGAGTGTTGCAAGGTACAACAAATGTATCCCATAGCTCTTCACTTTTACAGGCAAGGACAACATATTAGCAAATCAGCTGAGTAGAGACTTTTACACCATAATTATGAGTGGGCATTCAAAGACCTGACTGCAAACAACATCTACTCCAGGTGGGGGTATCCAGACATAAAACTTGGCAACAAGACAATTCCAAATTCCTGAGGTTTTGCTCCAGGGTAGGAATAGACAATCAGTCCATCTTGGATGCATTTCATCTAGACTGGGGAGTAGGTCTGCTCTATGCATTCCCTCCTCCCCTTCCTCTAATTCAGAGAATTCGAGAAAATCAAACAAGACAAAACCAAGGTTATTGTGATTGGCCTGGCCTGGGCAAGGCAACAGTAGTTCTCAGATCTACTGCAACTATTAGAAGAAATTTCGGTATTTTCTTCACCATTCCAGGCCTGGTGACCCAGAATGGTCAGATTTGCCATTTGGACCACAGACTGACTCCTTCACAGTCTTCACAAGACTGTCCTGTTTTGTTTTGTTTTTTAAAAAACTATTAATCTCCAGTAAACAATCAATGTGGTGGTGTTATGATCATTAGTGGAAAAGGTTCTTGTGGGCAACCAACATTAACATAAACCCAGTTTGAGCTCCTATTCAATCAATATTAGGATATTTACTTCATCTGAATACTTGGATGCTGCCATCTCATCAGTTAAAATACATTTTGCAACTATTTACTCTCATCCGATCTTAGCTGAACAAAGGCTATTCACTGTAGAAGGGACTCACTGCAAGTGTGCCCCCTGTTGGATGGGTGTGGCATAGCAAGCTTTCCTCCTATAACACCCTCTGGTGATGGCTGTCTCGGTCCTGTGGTGGTCCACAGCTTCTTTTGGCCCTCTGGACAGGTCACATTTGTTCCCATACCTTCCAGGATACTCCAGTGCTAAGTCCACACAAAGCAGTACCCAAAGGTCAGTCTCTTTAGCCCGTCTTCCTGGCAGTTACTAAGATCCACAGCTCCAGGGATCTTCAGTGTAGATCACTCAAATAGATACCAATTCTCAATGCTTTACTGAACCCTGTCTTGGGCTTGCCTTAACACGAACCCTTTGTCTCCTGCCATCTTGGTACTCCCTCGCTCTCAGCTCCAAATTGAGCCCTCTTTCAGACTTGCTGCAGTGAGAATCAGCATCTCATGTAGCCTTTGGGCATGAGGAGCATTGGACCTTGTGGAGTATCTGGAACCATAACTTCATATTAATACAGTTGGGATTGTTAATTTAGCTTGGTATTTAAATGAGAAATTAAACAAGGCATGGCTGTGGGCTGGCTTCTGTAGTCCAACTCATCCCCTCTGAAGCTCCAGCATTTTTTGGAGGACTGTATCTTGGGAACTCCTTCACCAAATGACCTACCATAATTTGCACCATAGATAGTATCTCACTTCCTGAACTGCAGTACCAATTTTCAAGTACATCTGATTATGTATGTATATTTTACAGGTTTGAAAATTCAGTTTCAAACAGGATTATTGTTATAAACTTTGTGGTTACTTCTCCCCCAGTAATAGACTAGGGATGAATTTAGCTTCTCAATAGCAGGAACTTGCATGTTGATACTATTACTTTGTGCTGATTCGTCTGCTAAGTAGATCCTCATTTTTGTTATCCAAACTGGTACCCAAAATGAGTTTCACTGTGCTGGTACATTAATGACACCTTTGATCCTTCCTAGTAAGATTTAGCAAAATGGCATTTTGGAAATCATTCCAAAGTGTAAAACTCAGCCCAGAACTCTTAGGCATAATGTAACGTGAAGCTGGCACATGACTATTCACTGTCTTTATCTCTCATATTTAAATGTCATACTAACATGTACTGAAACTTCTAGTGTCTACTGAAATTTTTTTTCCCTCCAATGCAGATCACAATGAAGATGGTGCCAAAAATGCTCTCTCCTCTAGTCAAAGAATGGGCCCCTGAAGCATTTGTTATTTCCTTTAAATTGGAAACTGATCCCTCTATCTTAATTGATAAATCACGGAAGGCTCTGGAGACATATCGTCATCAGGTGGTGGTAGCAAATGTTCTTGATTCACGGAGAACATCTGTTCTTCTTGTAACCAAAGACTCTGAAACTAAATTATCACTTTCTAATGAAGAAATAGTACAAGGCGTGGAAATAGAGGAGAAGATAGTAAGCCATCTTCAGTCTCGACACACGGCATTTATAGATAAACACTCTGAAAGGAAAGGACCAGCTTATTCTAGCTCTGAATTATCAGAAACAAATTGAACTTTGAGGGTGTGTATGGAACTGGAGGAACTCTCTATTACAGTAAATGGGGGGGACCCATCTGAGGCATTGTGTATGAGGTAAAAAGTGTGAACATCCACCATAGTTTGTCTCATACATGACTTCATAAGTTATTTGCTGCTTATGTTAAAAAAAAAAAACTGAAATGAAAACGTTCCCCTAAGGATGGTATTGTGCAAGTTTGTAGAGAAGAGAGGGATATTTCCCTAATTCTCTCCTTGTGTGGGGGTGGGGAAGCAAGGGATAGATGGGTGTATGTTACAGTTTCTGCTTCTTCAAAAACTCCATGTAGCAGCCCACTTTGAAGTCCCGGAAGGATGGGCAGAGCCCACCAGAACAAAATTCCCCCCTTCTTCAAATGGGAGAATGGTCGCAGAGACAGGGGACAACAAATGATTAAACAGGAAGGTGGGGGGGAGGGGGGTTCAGTCAAAGATGTAAAACGGGAACCATATAGGGACACTGAGCAGAGAACCCTGAACAGCACCCATAGCACCAGGAAGGAGGTGAAGTCAGCAGAACTCTTTCTGGATGTGAGACAGTGACTGAACAGAAGTAGTCCCTACAATTGCAGTGAACCTCCCTGTCAGGCTGCTTCTTCTTGGTGTGGTAAATGATAATTTTGGCCAGTAACAGGAGGCTGATGTGAAGGTCTTGTGACTTTATGGAGCCATAGATAGGAAGTCCATAGAGGAGTAGATGGGTAAAGGGCAGCTAGAACTGCATCAGAAGGTTCTGGAGGATGTGAAAGGGAGCTATTACCTGGCACAGTGGAGGTAGGCATGTGTCCAGGTCTCCCTCTTGGTAGAAGGGACAGGCATCAGGGGTATCTATGAACCATGCCTGTGCTCACAGCTGCCAACTAATATCCCTGGTGGGCAAAGGGACCAAGGTGGAATTAAAGCTGGCTAATGGGTTCCTGTCACAGTGCGAGACTCACCCCTGCAGACCCTCCTGCTGCTCATCCAGGGAATTAGCATTCCAGCCTCCAGAGCACCCTCTGCAGGCTGTTGTCCCATATGCCGCTGGCCCCCCCCATGTCCTTCCCAGACCCCAGTGCCCCTTTTACCCAGGGAGCCGCCCCCTGCCAGTACCCTTACAGTCTCTGGATCTCCCCTCCCCAGGGAACCCCCACTCACTATCCCCACCTAGCCTCAGTCTTTGGCTACTGTCAGTCACCATTAAGCCCCTGCACACTGGGGCAGACTGCAGTATATAAGTCAATCATCATAGGCAAGGGGAGTTTGGACCTGCTGCCTCTGCCTACCTTTGGGCTCCCCCTGCAACCCCAGTACCTGTCCGACCTTAAACTAGGCCTGCAGGTTGGGGGGGTTTCCAGGCCAGAGCTTCCTTGGCTTTCCCCCAGCCCTGCTCTACCTCTGGTATGCTCACCAGGCCTATCTCACTCCACAGCTAGAGGAGACTATCTACTCCTAGCCCACTGCCCTCTTATAAGGGCCAGCTGAGGCCTGATTGTGGCTTGGCCACAGCTGAGCCTGCTTCCCCCAGTCAGCCTGGGAACTGCTTGCTCCATCACAGCCCTCTCCCAGGGCTGATTTCAAGCCCATCAAGGCAAGAGCAGGTGACCACGCCGCTACAGAAAGGAAAGGTCAGTGTGCTTGGGTTGCCCTGCTGGCTGCAGCTCTCTCCCTTCCTGGTCTGTGGCTACTGCTGCTGCTGTTTGGAGCTCCCTCCCTGGGCTGTTGCTGCTGGCTGGAGCTCTCTCCCTCCCTGGAAGACCGCTGCTGGCTGGGACCCCTTCTGGGAGCCGCTGCTGCTGTGGGGAAGGGGGGCCTTGCTGGCCTGCCCCCCCATCCCCACCCCTCTAGAGGAAGGAGAAGCGAGGACCCCACTACCACCACCATTGTCACCCCTTCTGCCTGGGTCCTCACCTGACTGGCCGCCCGCTTGCTGCTGCTCCTGAGCTGGCTGCCCCGTCGAGGAGGAGGAAGACCGCTGCGAGGAATTGTGGAGGGGGTCGGTTATTGGACTGAGTGACTTTAACAGCTGTGCTCTTGGGGTGGTGGTAGCCTTTTGCTACTGTGGGGGGCCAGGGGAGAGGCGTGGAGCCCTCCCCCAGTCCTGTTGCCCCCCCCGCCATATCTTCCTTCACCACCATCACCACCCCTTTTTGCCACCATCCCCTCCACCAACCCAGCTGACAATCAACACCTGCTGCTCGCCCCTCAACGGGGCTGCTCGCTTCTTTGCCCACCACCATCTGGGACTGTTTCCAGCAGCAAGCAAGGACTGGAGTGAGCCCCACAAGCGCTCATGGGTGCACTCCCCCCCTCTTTTGTTTGGACTTGGCCCCCCTCCCTCAGTTGCATTTGGGTGGGGGGGTCTTCCCATTACCCCCCAGCCCAGTTTTTTTTTTTTCCTCCCTTCCTCCCATAGCTCCCCGGAAGAATTTTCCTTGGTTGTTTGCCTGTCCCCATCCTAGGATCCTGGGTCTGTTAGTGTACCTACCCTGTCCTAACCCTTCCAAGTTTGTCACTCCGCTCGCCCCGCCCTTCCCTGGAGTTTGGTTCCCCCCTGCCTTTGTGCTTTACTTGCCCACCTCAGTTGTTTGCTGTTCCCCCTGACCCCCTCTGCCCTGCCCAACCCACAGTTTGGTGTGCCCATGTCCCTTTTCAGAGCGCTTGTGCCCCATTCCCCCCTTTTAAGTTGTCTATCCTGATCACTGCACCTCCCCTGATGTAATTATAGTCCTTCCCCTTCTGAGTGCAGCTGGAGGAACCGGTGCCCCGCCCTGCACCCGTGATTGTCCCCCTCTCCTTTGTTGTCCCTGTGTCCTCCTGTGGTTAGCATCCTCCTCCCCTGCCTGCAGCCTAGCGGGGAGGAGTGGTTGCTTCTTCCCTTCCCCCGGTGCCCCCCTCCAGTTCCCCCCCTGCCCACGCTGGTACCCTCCCTCCTGCATACAGTCTAGCAGGGGGGAGTGGTTGGCCCTGTCCCACCTTTCCT
Source organism: Caretta caretta (assembly GCF_965140235.1). Classification (NCBI taxonomy): domain Eukaryota; kingdom Metazoa; phylum Chordata; order Testudines; family Cheloniidae; genus Caretta; species Caretta caretta. Next base: position 3,026,348 of record NC_134223.1, read on the forward strand.
ACTCTCAATACCCTGTCTGTTGGACCCTCCTCCCATGCCTGCCGTCCAGTGGGGAGGAGTAGTTGTCCATTGTCCTACCCCAATTTAGGGCCTCCTCCTGCTTCTTTCCACCATGGCGGAGGACCCTGCCTCTGCCCCTGGGCCCGACCCTGCTCCTGCCCGCCCCAGCGGCTACCCTCTCGGCCACCACTAGCCTAGACTCCGCTGCTGCCATGGCTGCCCCTTCCACCAGCAAAAAGGGCTAGGGGAATAAAAGGCCCCGCCCAGAAAACAAAACCTCCCGTTGGCGGGGCTGCCCTCCCAGCCGTGGCCCTGACATCTGCCGTGGCCCCTTCCTCCCAAGCTGTTCCCTCCACTGACTCTGGGGGCGCTCCATCCCTAACCTCCAGACCGTATGCCCAGGTGGCTGCTGCCCCCCTGCATGCCACCGCACCATCTGCCCCGACTGCCGCCTCTGGTACCATTCCTGGTGGCCGGGACCCCTTCCCCTTGCTGACCAGGAGGCATGGCATCCGCTGCCTCCTGGTGTCCGCCTTGCCCCACATTGAAACATACGTGTGAGCCTTGGCGAGGGTGATAGGGCCCACGGCCATTGTGGCGGCCTCCAAGATGTATGGTAAGGTTGTGTTCTTCCTTGCGTCGGAGGCCGCCGCTCAGGAGGCGGTAGAGAAGGGCATGGCGGTGGGGGGGCGTGTTCGTTGCCCTAGAACCCCTGGAGGACTTGGGCGTACGGGTGGTATTGACCTCCGTCCCGCCCTTCCTGCCCAATGTTACCCTGTTGCCTGCCCTCTCCATCTGGGGAAACCCATCTCCATCATCAGCCCTCTCCCGCTGGGCTGCAAGGACCCCGCCCTCCGCCACGTTCTGTCCTTCCGCCAACAGGTACAGATTCAAGTGCTGCCAGTGACGCGTGACGGAGTGGTGCTCGAGGGGTCCTCCTTGGTGCCCTATCAGGGGGCCCATTACCGGGTCCATTATTTGACAGGGGAGGCCCGGTGCTTTCTCTGCCGGGCAACAGGGCACGTCCGGAGGGACTGCCCCTTGGCCCGGCCCGGAGGAGTGTCTGGGACCCCTGAGACCCGGGCGGGCACCAGCCCTGTCACCACCGGTGACCCTGGCAGCCTGGCTGCCGCTGCCCCTCCTCCTGTGGAGGAGAGGGCGGCAAGACCTCTGCCAGCTGAGGGAGAGGGCTCGCCCCAGGGGGAGGTTTCCCTTCCTCCCGTTGTTCCGCCCTTGCTGCCCTGAGCCCCAAAACGATTGCCCTTGCCCCCTGGCCCTGGCCCTGCTGACCAGCCCTCCACTTCCAGTTCGGAGGGCTGGGTGCTCGTCCGGGGGAAGCGTGGCGCCTGTAAATCGCAGGCTCAATCCCTCCCCTTTGACGAGGAGGGAGAGGAGGTCCCCCAAAAAATGCTGTGGGGGGCTGACGCTGTTACATCTTCTGCCGCGCCTCCAGATGGAGCTCAGCAGGGAACGCTGGCTACAGCAGCCATGGCAGCAGCCAGAGACGTCACCGCCCCCCTTGTTGAGTCCCCTCCCGAGGAGGCTCTGTAGGAGTTCCCCCAGCCCCTTTGCCATCTGCGCCCCGTGCCATTGTCGATACCGGGGCTATTACTGCCCTGGCTCCTGACGGGGAGGACACTGGGGCCGCGGGGAGTGGATTTACCTCCATATTCAAGGAGATCGAGGCCCTGGGACTGACCCCGGTCACCCAGGGGGAAGAGGACCCCCAGTCAGCGGGCCTCGACCTGGGTGGTGGCTCAGTTTCACCACCCCCTCCTCCTTCTCCCTGCCCCTCACTCCCAACTGTAGCCCCCGCTCTGGTCCTGGGGGCAACCCTGGCTCTCCCTATTTTTCCGGCCGTGGATGGCACCTCACCTGAGGCCGCCGAGCCCCTAGAGGCGACGGCCGATGCTGAGTGGTCGGGCCCCGAGCCTGTGGGCATGCCCTCCAGTGCCCGGACGGAGCAGTTGGCTTCCCCTCCGGAGGAGGGCCCCACTGAAGTTTCCATAGTGCTTGACGCCGTGGCTGCGGGTGACGTGTTTCTCACAGCTCCTGTGCTCGGCGTCAGCACAGGCCCCTCTCTGACCCCGGTTCTGTTGTCCCCAACTCCTGGCCGAGAGGAGCTGCACCCCGATAGCCTGGTTGCTGGCGACTGTGAATCCATCAGTGTCCCCACTCCTGTTCCTACCCCTGCTCTCGGCCCCTCTCCTACCCCGGTCACAATATCAGCCCTTGTCCCTGCTCCCGCCCCTTCTTCTGTCCTTGCCCCTGGCCCAGTCCCCGCCCCGCCCCGCCCCCTGATCCTATTTCCATCCCCAATGAGTCACTCGCCCCCTTTCCTGCCACCGCCCATGTTGTTGCTGCCCCCAAGGTTGTCTCGTTTCCTCTGTCTACGGACAATTCTCAGGGGGCGGTTTTCGTGTCCCCTCTTCCTAACATCATGGGGGCTGCACTACTCCCTCCGCCGCCCCCTCCTGTGCTGGGGATGGGGATGGGCTGCCCGGCGCAACTGCACCGGGGTTCCGCTCTGCTGGGGTGGCCACCCTGTTCTCCCCCGAGCTATGGCCCGAGGTGCTGGGGGTAGCCGAGGTCTTGCCGGGTCGCCTTCCAGACGTCCGGGCCTGCGTGGAAGGGCTGAGATTAAACCTGGTCAACGTTTACACCCCAAATGCGGGCCAGGAACGAGTATGTTTCTATCAGCAGGCGTCGGCCTTCCTCGGCACCCTGGATCCTCGCAAGTGCCTGGTCCTGGGCGGGGACTTCAACACCACCCTCGAGGAGCGGGACCGCTCAGGAGTCGAGACTTTCCAGGCAGCCGCGGGCGTCCTCAGGGTGATCGTGGATCATCACTCCCTGGTGGACGTCTGGCGCAACCACCACCCTGACGATGATGTTACCTTAACTTATGTCCAGGTGGAGGGGGATCAGTCGCGCCACTCCCTGTTGGACCTCATTTATATCTCGCATTTCCATCTGACACAAGCCTATGACTCCAGCATCCGGCCGGCCCCGTTCTCAGATCACCACTTGGTGACCGTGACAGCCTCTCTCAGTCCAGAGAGGCCAGGGCCAGCCTATTGGCACTTTAATAACAGCTTTCTGGAGGACGTGGGCTTAGTGACGTCCTTCTGGGAGTTCTGGCTGGCCTGGCAGGGGCAGCGGCGTGCCTTTCCCTTGACCAGGCAGTGGTGGGATGTGGGAAAGGTGCACGTACGGCTCTTCTGCCACGATTACAGCCGGAGCACCAGCTGGCGGAGGGATGCAGTGATAGGGCAGTTGGAGCGGGAGGTTTTAGACCTAGAGAGGCGTCTCGCCTCTGGCCCCGAGGATCCACCCCTCCGCGCAGCGTACTGGGAGAAGCGGGAGGAGCTCCGGGCACTGGAGGACCATTGAGGCCTGGGCGCTTTTGTTTGATCCCGCATCTGCCTCCTTCGGGAGATGGATCGCGGCTCCCGCTTCTTCTACACCCTGGAGAAAAGGAGGGGGGTCAAAAAGCACATCACCTGCCTCTTGGATGAGAACGGGACCCCCCTCACGGATCCGGATGAGATGCGTGGAAGGGCCAGGGCCTTCTACGCTAATCTTTTCTCCCTGGATCCGACCGACGCCGATGCCCGCAGGGTGCTCTGGACTGAACTCCCAATGGTCAGCACGGGCGACCGAGACCAGCTGGAGCTGCCTCGCTCTCTGGCCGAGCTCTCGGAAGCCCTCCGTCGCATGCCCACTAACAAATCTCCGGGCATGGACGGGCTGACCATGGAGTTCTACCGCATGTTCTGGGACGTCCTCGGCCCGGACCTTGTCATCGTCTGGGCCGAGTCCTTGCAAAGCGGGGTCCTCCCTCTCTCGTGCAGGCGAGCTGTGCTCGCCTTGTTGACGAAGAAGGGGGACCTCCGTGGCTTACGGAATTGGCGTCCCGTCTCGCTCCTCAGCACGGACTACAAGGTCGTAGCGAAGGCCATCTCTCTGTGGCTGGGGTCCATGCTGGCGGACATGGTCCATCCCGACCAGACCTACACCATCCCGGGCTGGACAATCTTTGACAACTTGTATTTGGTCAGGGATCTCTTGGAGCTGGGGTGTAGGGATAGTCTGTCATTCGCCCTCCTGTCCCTGGACCGGGAGAAGGCATTCGACAGGGTGGACCATGGGTATCTCCTGGGCACCCTGTGGGTGTTTGGCTTTGGGCCCCAGTTTGTGGGCTTTCTCCAAGTGCTGTACACCAACGCGGAGTGTTTGGTCAGGCTCAACTGGACCCTGACCGAGCCGGTCAGCTTCAGGCGGCGAGTAAGGCAGGGGTGTCCCCTCTCAGGCCAGCTGTACGCTCTGATGATCGAGCCCTTCCTCCGCCTCCTCTGCCAGAGGTTGACGGGGTTGGCGCTTCAGGAACCGGAGCTGCGGCTGGTCCAGTCGGCGTACGCTGACGACGTGCTCCTCGTGGTCCAGGACCCAGACAACCTGGTGCGGGTGGAGGCCTGCCAGGCTGTTTACTCGGCGGCCTTCTGCGCCCCGGTCAACTGGGTCAAGAGCTCTGGCCTGGTGGTCGGAGATGGGTGGCAGGCGAGCTCCCTCCCACCCGCACTTCAAGCCATCCGGTAGACCGCGGGTCCGCTGCTCTATCTTGGCATTTATCTCTCCGCCACGCATCCTTCTCTGCTGGAGAACTGGCAGGATTTAGAGGCCAGGGTGGGTGAGCGGCTGCAGAGATGGACAGGACTGTTCCGGTGTCTCTCCCTGCGATGGAGGGCGCTGGTGTTGAACCAACTGGTCCTGTCCATGCTCTGGCACTGGCTCAACACCCTGAGCCTGGCCCCGAGGATCCTGGCCAGGCTCCAGAGGATGGCTCTGGAGTTCTTCTGGCCAGGGCTGCACTGGGTCTCTGCAGGGGCTCTGAGTCTCCCCCTGGAGGAGGGAGGACAGGGTCTGGGTTGCTTGCGCAGCCAGGTCCATGTCTTCCGCCTCCAGGCCCTGCAGAGGCTCCTTTATAGTGCATGTAGTCCAGCGTGGAGCACGTTGGCGCACCCCTTCCTCCGCCACCTCCGATATGACCAGCAGCTCTTTTGTCTCCATCTGAGAGGCCTTCCGCGAAACCTCTCCGAACTGCCGGTCTTCTACCAGGACCTCCTCCGGACCTGGAAGCTTTTTTCGGCGACCAGGTCACTTGTGGCCACCGAGGGAGCAGACCTCCTCGCGGAGCCCCGGCTACACAACCTCGACCTCCATGTGCAGGTGGCACAGTCTCCCTCGGTGTGTCGGAGGTTGGTCCTGGCAGAAACCTCCAGAGTCGGAGACCTCCTGGACTACGATGGGGGATTGGGTGAAGCCCCACGCTCTTGGACGATGTATGGGACTTTCCACCCTTCCGACCCCTAGGTGCGTACTCCGGGAGGTGAAGGCCGCCTTGTCACCCAATTCTCTCGCTTTCCTGCGGCGAGCCCTGCGAGAGGGCGTTCCCCACCCACCCCTCACCCCTGGCCTTCGCACATTTTTCTTCTGACCCTGTACCCCAAGCCTCCCCGCTCCTGCACTCCGAGCCGGCTGCTTACCCTGCAGCCGGTCCGGTTTCGAACCGTGCTCAGAAACCATCTGTACATGCTCGTGCTCCATACGTTACATTTCCTCATCCTTGTGTCCCGCCCCGACACCAAATGGCGGGACTATCTTCCACCTAAAGAGGGTGAGGAGCCCCAGTGGGCCAGCCTTTATTCCACCTTGGTCCCACAGTCCGCCGGGACCATTGGTTGGCGGCTCTTTCATGGAGCCGTGAGCAAGGGCGTGCACCTGGCGCAGTTCATCCCTATACCTGAGGCCTGCCCCTTTTGTGGTGTGAGGGAGAACCTGGTGCACGCCTATCTTGAATGCGCCAGGTTGCAGCCCCTGTTCCGGCTCCTCCAGAACCTCTTGTTGAGGTTCTGGCTGCACTTTCCCCCACACTTGTTCCTCTTCGCACACCCTATCCGTGGCCCCACAAAGTCATGAGACCTCCTCGTCAACCTCCTCCTGGCTCTGGCCAAAGTCTCCATCTACAATACCAGGAGGAGGATGTTGGATGAGGGGGTGCTCTGCGACTGCGGGGCCTGTTTCCGTTCCTCCCTAGTTTCGCACATCCAGGCAGAGTTCCACTGGGCAGCGTCCGCTGGCTCCCTCGACAGCTTTGAGGAGCAGTGGGCGCTGTCCGGGGTTCTCTGCTTGGTGTCCTCATCCGGTATCCTCATTTTGAACCTTTGACCCTCACTCCAGTCCCTGTTTTTCATTAGTTGTCCCCTGTAATCAGTTGGTCCCTGGGTCCAGTGGTCCCTCCCGCTAGGCTGTTTAGCAGCCTTTAGCAGTGGGTGGGCTTGCGCCGACCCACTTCCCGGTTTTTTCCAATAAGGCCCTGCTACAGGAAGGAGAGATCAGTCTGTTCAGGCTGCCCTGCTGGCTGGAGCTCTCTCCCTTCCTGGGCTGCTACTGCTGTTACTGTTTGGAGCTCCCTCCGTCCCTGGGCTGTTGCTGCTGGCTGGAGCTCTCTGCCTCCCTCCCTGGAGGGCCGCTGCTGGCTGGGACCCCTTCTGGGAGCCGCTGCTGTTGCTGCTGCTGTGGGGAAGGGGGGGCCTTGCTGGCCTGTCCCCCCATCCCCACCCCTCTGGAGGGAGAAGTGAGGACCCCACCACCATCGTTGTCACCCCTTCTGTCTTGGTCCTCATCTGTCTGGCCGCCACCCGCTTGCTGCGGCTCCTGAGCTGGCTGCCCCCTCGAGGAGGAGGAAGTCCGCTGCGAGGAATTGTGGAGGGGGTCGGTTGTTGGACTGAGTGACTTTAACAGCTGTGCTCCTGGGGTGGTGGTAGCCTTTTGCTGCTGTGGGGGGCTGGGGGAGAGGCGTGGAGCCCTCCCCCAGTCCTGCTGCCCCCCGCCACATCTTCCTTCACCACCACCACCACCCCTTTTTGCCACCACCCCCTCCACCAACCCAGCTGACCATCAACACCTGCTTCTCGCCCATTGGCGGGGCTGCTTCCTTCTTTGCCCACCACCATCCGGGACTGTTTGCAGCAGCAAGCAAGAACTGGAGTGAGCCCCACAAGCGCTCATGGGTGCACTCACCCCCCTTTTTTTTTCTGGACTTGACCCCTCTCCCTCAGTTGCATTTGGGTGGGGGGCCTCCCCGTTACTCCCCAGCCCAGTTTTTTCCTCTCTTCCTCCCGTAACTCCCCGGAAGAATTTCCCCTGGTTGTTTGCCTGTCCCACCCTGGCCCCATCCTAGGTTCCTGGCTTTGTTAGTGTACCCACCCCGCCCCACCCCTTGCAAGTTTGTTGCTTTGCCTGCCCTGCCCTTCCCCAGGAGTTTGGTCCCCCTCCCTTGTGCTCTACTTACCCCACCCTCAGTTATTTGCTGTTCCCCCTGACTCCTGCTAACCCCTGCCCTGCCCAACCCACAGTGTGATATCCCCCCCCCCCTTGTTGTTGTTTACCCTGATCACTGCACTTCCCCTGATGGAATTGTAGTCCTTCCCCATCCGAGTGCAGCCCCAGGAGCCGGCGCCCTGCCCTGTGCCCGTGATTGTCCCCCTCTCCTCTGTTGTCCCCGTGTCCTCCTGTTGTTAGCCCCCTCCTCCGCTGCCTGCAGCCTAGCGGGGAGGAGTAGTTGCTTCTTCCCTTCCCCCAGTGCCCCCCTACAATTTCCCCCCACACACACTGGTACCCTCCTTCCTGCATACAGCTTAGGAGGGAGGAGTGGTTGGCCCTGTCCCATCTCCCCTATTCCCATTGCCCTGTCTGCTGGACCCTTCTCCCCTGCCTGCCGTCTTGCGGGGAGGAGCATTTGTCCATTGTCCTACCCCCAATTCAGGGGCTCCTCCTGCCTCTTCCCACTATGGAGGAGGACCCTGCCCCTGGCCCCACCCCTGCCCTTGCTCCGGCCCCCACTGTTCCCATAGTTTCCCCCTTGCCACCGCCCTTGCTTGCCCCAGCGGCTACCCTCTCGGCCACCACTAGCCCAGACTCCACCGCTGCCATAGCTGCCCCTTCCACCAGCAAAAAGGGCCAGGGGAATAAAAAGGGCACAGGCCCCGCCCAGAAAACAAAACCTCCCGTTGGCAGGGCTACCCTCCCTGCCGCGGCCCCGACATCTGCCGTGGCCTCTTCCTCCCCAGCCATTCCCTCCACCAGCTCTGGGGGCGCTCCATCCCTAACCCCCAGAGTGTACGCCCAGGTGGCCACCGCCCCCCAGCATGCCGCCATGCCATCTGCCCCGACTGCTGCCTCTGGTACCATTCCTGGCAGACTGGGCCCCTTCCCCTTGCTGACCAGGAGGCACGGTATCGACAGCGGCCGGGGGAACTCCTATGGAGGCCTCCTCGGGCAAGGGGGGGGGCGGTGGCATCTCCATCTGCTGCCATGGCTACCATGGCCGGCGTCTCCTGCTGGGCTCCATCCGGGGGTGCGGCAGAAGATGTAACAGCATCAGCCCCCCACAACATCTTTCGGGGGGCGTCCTCTCCCTCTTCGTTGGAGGGGAGGGATCGAGCCCGCGATATACAGGCTCCGCCTTTCCCTCGGCTGAGCACGCAGCCCTCCGAAGTGGAGGTGGAGGTCCGGTCAGCAGGGGCAGGGCCAGGGGGCAAGGGCGATCGTTTCAGGGCTCGGGGCGGCAAAGGTGGGACAACGGGAGGAAGGAAACCTTCCCCTGGGGCGGGCCCTCTCCCTCAGCCAGCAAAGGTCTTGCTGCCCTCTCCATGGAGGGAGGGGTAGCAGCAGCCGGGCTGCCAGAGTTGCCGGCGGAGGCAGGGCCGGTGCCCTCCCGGGTCTCAGGGGTCCCAGACGCTCCTCCGGGCCGGGCCAAGGGGCAGTCCCTCCAGACGTGCCCCGACGCCCGGCAGAGAAAGCACCGGGCCTCCCCTGTCAAATAATGGACCCGGTAATGGGCCCCCTGATAGGGCACCAAGAAGGACCCCTCAAGCGCCACCCCGCCACGCGTCGCTGGCAGCACTTGAATCTGTACCTGCCGGCGGAAGGACAGAACGTGGCGGAGGGCGGGGTCCTTGCAGCCCAGCGGGAGAGGGTTGATGATGGAGATGGGTTTCGCCAGGGTGGAGAGGGCAGGCAACAGGGCAACGTTGGGCAGGAAGGGCAGGACAGAGGTCAATACCACCTCTACGCCCAAGTCCTCTAGGGGTTCTAGGGCAATGAACACGCCCCCCACCACCATGCCCTTCTCTACCGCCTCCTGAGCGGCCGCCTCTGACACTAGGAAGAAAGCATCCTTATCATACATCTTGGAGGCCGCCACGATGGCCGTGGGCCCTACCACCCTCGCCAATGCCCGCACATATGTTTCAGGACACCGTGCCTCCTGGTCAGCGAGGGCAAGGGGCCCCGTCCGCCAGGAATGGTACCGGAGGCAGAAGTCAGGGCAGATGGCATGGTGGCACGGGGGGCGGCCACTCTGGGGGATAGAGATGGAGCGCCCCCAGAGCCGGTGGAGGGAACGGCTTGGGAGGAAGGGGCCACGGCAGATGTCAGGGCCGCGGCTGGGAGGGCAGCCCCGCCAACGGGAGGTTTTGTTTTCCGGGCAGGGCCTTTGCCCTTTTTATTCCCCTGGCCCTTTTTGCCAGTGGAAGGGATGGCCATGGAAGCGGCAGAGTCTGGGCTAGTGGTGGCCGAGAGGGCATCCGTTGGGGTGGGCAGGGGTGGTGGCAAGGGAGGAACCATGGGGTCAGCAGGGGCAGGAGCAGGGGCAGGAACAGGGTCCTCCTCCATACAGGGGTGGGGGCGCGATGGGCAGCCGTTCCTCCCTGCTTAAGCACTGCGCAGGGGAGGAGGGTCCAGTGGGAGGGGCAGGGGAATGTGGGCGAAGGGGCTAACCATTCCACCCTGTTAAGCTGTAGGCAGGGAAGGAGGGTGCCCCTGGGGTGGGGAAGCAAACACTCCTCCCCACTAGAATGCAGGCAGGGTAGGAGTGCATTAGCAGTGGGGGATGGGGGAGTAAAAGGGGAGGCACAGGTACCGGGTGAGGATACGGCTCCTCCAGCTGCACTGGGGTGGGGGGCAGCTACAATATCATTGGGGAGTGTGTGAACCGTGATGAGGGTCAACTGAAAAGGGGGCACAAGCGCTTATGGAGGGAGCATGGGTGCTTAGGTAAGAGGGACTGAGCTTGGGGTGGGCAAAAAAGGACAAGGGAAAAAGGGGACCAGGCAAAGCACAGGAAGGAGCTTCAGGTCTAAGGGCAGGGCAGGCAACCAAACCAAATCTCAAAGTTTGGGGCGGGGCATGCAGCAAAGGCAGAAGGGCTGGGGTGGGAGAGGCAAAACTAAGAAAAGGGGAACTTCCAGGGGAACAAAGCAAGTAGCGGGCAGGGTGGGCTGCGGGTAGGGGGAGCAAACTAGCACAGGAGGCTGTGGGGCACAGCAGGGAGGGGACCCCACCAGGCAAATGCAGCTGCGGGGAGGGAAAGTCCAAGGTAGGGAGACACGTGCACCCACGTCCGCCTGTGTAGCTCAGTCCAGTGCTGCTCACTGCTGCAAATGGTCCCAGGTGGTGAAGGGGGGGAAACAATCAGCCATGTCGAGGGGTGAAGAGCAGGTCCGGTTGGTATGTGGGGTGGTGGAGGGGGCAGCGATGATGGTGGGGGTGGTGGTAGGGGGAGAAGATGGACAAGGGAGAGGGCTCCACGCCCCTCCCCCATGCTCCCCACGGCAGCAATAAAGGTCACCACCACCCCAGGAGCAGAGATGTCAAAAGTCACACGGTTTATAAACAAACCCCCTCCACAATGTCCCTCTCCAGGAGTCCTCCTCGACAGCAGCAGCAGTCCCGACACAGCAGCAGCGAGCAGCCAGCCAGGCAGGAGGGACCCAGAGATGGTGGTGGGGTCCTGACTTCTCCCTCCAGAGGCCGTGGGGGGGGAGGGCAGCAAGGGCCCCCCACACTCAGCAGCAGCAGCCCAAGAAGGGAGAGAGCTCTAGCCAGCAGGGCAGCCTGAGCAGCCTGACCCTCCCTCCTACACCTATTGGGTTCCGGGAAGTGGGCAGGCAGGATCCCGCCCACTAATTAAGGACCCCGCCCCAGCCTAAGGGGTGGATCTACAGGACCTGGAAACCAAATAATTCTGGAGGACAACTAATGAAATAACAGGGACGGGAGTGAGGTCAAAGAGTCAAAAGAAGGGAGCCTGATGGGCACACTGAGCAGAGAACCCCGGACAGCGCCCACTGCTCCTCAAAGGTGTCAAGAGAGCCACTGGAAGCCACCCAGAGGAACTCTGCCCAGATACGTGAACAGACGGAGGATCGGAAATAGGCCCTACAGTCACAGGAGACTCCATCGGCCAACCTCCTCACTCTGGTTTTATAGATGGCCATTTTAGCTAGAGCCAGGAGGAGGTTGACCGGGAGATCCCGTGACTTTGTGGGGCCGCAGATAGAGAGTGCATAAATAAGAAGGTGAGGGGAAGAGTGCAACCAAAAACTTAATAAAATATTCATGAGGAACCGGAATAGGGGCTGCAGCCTGGCACACTCCAAATATATGTGTGCCAGGGTTTCTCTCACGCCGCAGAAGGGGCAGGTGTCCGGGATAGGGGTAAACCGTACCAGATACACGCCCATGCTCACAGCCCCATGAAGGAGCCACCAGCTGATATCCCCAGCGGGCCTCGGAACCGAGGCGGAATAGAGGCTGGCCCACCGGGGCTCCTCACCCTCTGAAGGTGGCAGGAGGTCCCGCCATTTTGTATCAGGGTGGGACACCAGGGTGACGGCGTGAAGAATGTGGAGCACGAGCGTGTATAGATGTTTCCTTGGCGCGGTCTGGAATTGAACCGGCTGCAAGTTGAATCGAACCGGCTGCGGTCCACGGGGCAGGGGCCCGATGAAAAGGTCCAGCGGGCCTGGGGTAGAGGGTGGGCGGGGCGTGCCCTCGAGCAGGACCTGGTCAAGGTAAACCCGAGCAGCAGGCGGCAAAGTGGCCCTCACCTCCTGAAGTACGCAACGGGGAGTACAAGGCCTGGAGAGTCCCATGCGCTGAGCGAGCATCAGGGGATCCAGCCAGTCTCCCCAGTAGTAAACCAGGAGGTCTCCGACTCTGTTGACTTCTGCCAGGACCAACCTCTGGCGCACCGAGGGGGACTCCGCCACCTGCACACGGAGCTGGGGGTTGTGTAGCAGGGGTCCGCGAGGAGATCTGCCCCCTCGGTGGCCGCCACGGACCTGGTCGCCAAGAACAGTTTCCAGGTCCGGAGGAGGTCCTGGTAGAAGACGGGCAGCAGGGAGAGGTCTCGCGAAAGACCTCTCGGATGGAGATAAAGGAGTTGCCGGTCATAGCGGAGCCCTCGGAGGCGGCGCAGGAAGGCGTGCGCCAGTATGCTCCATGCCGGACTACCTGCACCATAAAGGAGCCTCTGCAGGGCCTGTTGGCGGAAGACATGGACCTGAGTGAGTAGACACTTCAGACCCTGCCCTCCCTCCTCCACGGGTAGATGGAGAACCCCTGCAGAAACCCAGTGCAATGCTGGCCAAAAGAACTCCAGAATCGCCATCTGGAGGTCGGCCAGGAAGCCTGGGGCTGGGACAAGGGTGTTGAGCCTGTACCAGAGCACAGACAGGACTAGTTGTTTGAGTACCAGCGCCCTTCCTCGAAAGGAGAGGCACCGGAGTAGTCCTGTCCAGCTCCGGAGCCGCTCCGTCACCCTGCCCTGCAAACTGTTCCAGTTCTCCAGCGGAGACAGATGTGTGACAGAAGGGTAAAGGCCGAGATAGAGCAGCGGACCCATGCTCCACCGGATGGCCTGAAACGCGGGTGGGAGGGAGCTCGCCTGCCACCTGTCTCCGACCACCAGGCCAGAGCTCTTGACCCCGTTGACCCAGGCGGAGGAGGCTGCCTAGTACATGGTCTGGCAAGCCTCCACACGCGCCAAGTCGCCCAGGTCCTGGACTACGAGGAGCACATTGTCAGTGTACACCGACAGGACCAGCTGCAGCTCCGGCACTCGAAGCACCAACCCTGTCAACCTCTTGCGGAGGAGACAGAAGAAGGGCTCAATCGCCAGAGTGTACAGCTGGCCTGAGAGGGGGCACCCCTGCCATACTCCTCGCCCAAAGCTGACCGGCTCAGTCAGGGTCCAGATGAGCCTGACCAGACACTCTGCGGAGGCGTACAGCACCTGGAGAAAACCCACAAACTGGGATCCGAAACCTAACGCTCGCAGAGTGCCCAGGAGATACCCGTGGTCCACCCTGTAGAACGCATTCTCCTGATTCAGGGACAGGAGGGTGAACGACAGACCATCCCTACACCCAAGCTCCAAGAGATCCCAGATCAGATACAGGTTATCAAAGATGGTACAGCCCGGGACAGTGTAGGTCTGGTCTGGGTGGATCATGTCCTCCAGCACGGACCCCAGCTGCAGCGAGATGGCCTTCGCTACGATTTTGTAGTCCGTGCTGAGGAGCGAGACGGGATGCCAATTCCGTAAGTCATGGAGGTCCCCCGTCTTCAGCAATAAGGCAAGCATGGCTCACTGCATGAGAGAGGGAGGACCCTGTTTTGTAATGACTCGGCCCAGACGGTGACCAGGTCTGGGCCGAGGACATCCCAGAACACTCTGTAAAACTCCACGGTCAGCCCAGAGATTTGTTGGTGGGCATGCGGCAGAGGGCTTCCGAGAACTCGGCCAGAGAGAGAGGCAGCTCTAGCCAGTCCCGGTCGCCCATGCTGACCATCGGGAGTCTATCCCAGAGCTCTCTGCAAGCGTTAGGCTCGGTTGGATCCGGGGAGAAAAGGTGTGCATAGAAGGTCCGGGCCCTCTCGCACATCTCCGCCAGATCCGTGAGGGGGGTGCCGTCCTACACTAGAAGCCAGATGACGTGTTTCTTGGCCCCCCTCTTTTTCTCCAGGGCGTAGACGAAGCGGGAGCCGCGATCCATCTCCTGTAGGAGGCGGATGTAGGATCTATCAAAAGCACCCCGGGCCCGATGGTCATCGAGGACCCGGAGCTCCTCCCGCTTCTCCTGGCACACTCCGCAAAGGAATGGATCCTCAGGGCTGGCATCCAGACACCTCCCTAGCTCTAAGACCTACTGTTCCAACTGCTCTATTGCATCATCCCTCCATCGACTGGCACCCCAGGTGCAGTTACGGTAGAAGAGCCGGGCGTGCACCTTCCCCAGATCCCACCACCGACGCGCCGAGGGAAAGGCACGCTGCTGCCCTCGCCAGGCCAGCCAGAACTCCCAGAAGGATGCCACGAAGCCCACATCCTCCAGCAAGCTGTTGTTAAAATGCCAATAGGCCGGTGCCGGCCTCTCCACATGGAAAGATGCCGTCATGGTGGTGAGATGGTGATCCGAAAAAGGGGCCGGCCGAATAGTGGAGGAGTGGGCCCATGAAAGATGGAAGCATAACAAATAGATGCAGTCCAACCAGGAGTGGCACGACCGATGGGCCTCCACGCGGAAATAGGTAAACATCGAGACATCGTCCGGGTGGTGGTCGCGCCAGACGTCCACCAGGGAGTGATCATAGAATCATAGAATCATTGAATATCAGGGTTGGAAGGGACCTCAGGAGGTCATCTAGTCCAACCTCCTGCTCAAAGCAGGACCAATCCCCAACTAAATCATCCCAGCCAGGGCTTTGTCAAGCCTGACCTTAAAAATATCTAAGGAAGGAGATTCCACCACCTCCCTAGGTAACGCATTCCAGTGTTTCACCACCCTCCTAGTGAAAAAGTTTTTCCTAATATCCAACCTAAACCTCCCCCACTGCAGCTTGAGCCCATTACTCCTTGTTCTGTCATCAGCTACCACTGAGAATAGTCTAGATCCATCCCCTTTGGAACCCCCTTTCAGGTAGTTGAAAGCAACTATCAAATCCCCCCTCATTCTTCTCTTCCGCAGACTAAACAATCCCAGTTCCCTCAGCCTCTCTTCATAAGTCATGTGTTCCTGTCCCCTAATCATTTTTGTTGCCCTTCGCTGGACTCTTTCCAATTTTCCACATCCTTCTTGTAGTGTGGGGCCCAAAACTGGACACAGTACTCCAGATGAGGCCTCACCAATGTTGAATAGAGGGGAATGATCACATCCCTCGATCTGCTGGCAGTGCCCCTACTTATACATCCCAAAATGCCATTGACCTTCTTGGCAACAAGGGCACACTGTTGACTCATAGCCAGCTTCTCATCCACTGTAACCCCTACGTCCTTTTTTGCAGAACTGCTGCCTAGCCATTTGGTCCCAGTTTGTAGCAGTGCATGGGATTCTTCTGTCCTAAGTGCAGAACTCTGCACTTGTCCTTGTTGAACCTCATCAGATTTCTTTTGGCCCAGTCCTCCAATTTGTCTAGGGCCCTCTGTATCCTATCCCTACCCTCCAGCGTATCTACATCTCTTCCCAGTTTAGTGTCATCTGCAAACTTGCTGAGGGTGCAATCCACACCATTCTCCAGATCATTTATGAAGATATTGAATAAAACCAGCCAGAGGACCGATCCTTGGGGCACTCCACTTGATACTGGCTGCCAACTGTTCAACCATCTCCCAGGGGACATCCGCGGCGGCCAGGATCTGCTTGGTCCCTGAGTGGTCCTGCTCCTCAAGGGTGGCGTTGAAGTCCCCGCCCAGGACCAGGCACTCACGAGGAGCCGAGGAAGGCGGACGCCTGCTGATAAAGACGCAGCCGCTCCAGGCCCGATGTCGGGGCATAGATGTTAACGAGATTGACTACAAGACCCTCCATGCGGACTTGAAGGTGCAGCAGGCAGCCCAGCACAACCTTGGCAACCCCCAGCACCTCGGGCCATAGGTCGGGGGAGAACAGGGTCGCCACTCCAGCTGTATGAACTGTGAGATGGCTGAAATAGACCCTGTCCCCCGCACTCCAGCCGCCAGCTGTCTTTGGTGGCCGGATCCGTATGGGTCTCCTGCAGAAAAACCACAGAGTACCGCCCCCCCAAAGGAAGGAGAGCACCTGGCACCTGCAGAGACCCATCCTACAGCCCCGGGTGTTCAGTGTCGCAAAGGTGATAGGTGCCATGAGGAGGGCTGGGGGGGATCCTCGCTGGTAGGGACACTAACGGCCCCCAGTGGGCCATGCAGTAAACCGTGACCTACCCCGAAGGTGAACAAGGAGTCATGGAAGCCACAGGCTCAATGGTAAACCACGGTGCCCTGCTTTCCGGTCCTCTTACCCTCCCCCATAAGGGCCCTCACGGCCCGGAGGACTTGATGAAAATCCCCCCTTTGCTGCAGAGTGAGCTGCACCTTATTGCGGGAGCCATGGATGTCTTCTAGAAACTCCCACAGCTCCTCTCGCAGCCGATGGGTGAGCGGGGTCATTGGCTCCTGGTTGTCCTCCAGTGGGGCCCCTGGCACAGCCCCGTGGCCCACCAAGACGGGCAGGCAAGGGACGGACCCTCGACGTGACACCCGATGGGCTAGCGCCACGTGGCCCACCTCAGACCCCGGCTCAGTGGGGGGCAGCGGAGGGAAGATAGCAGCCCCTAATGGGTCGGGACAGGGAAACACAAAGGCCACTCCCTGAGGGTCACCCTCTGGGAAAGGGAAGGAGATGGCCCCAGGGGCAGCAATGGCATCGTGGGAGGTGGAGGGGATAGGGACGGGGTCAGAAGTAGGGGCTGGGCAGGGGTCAGGAGTAGGACGGGGAGAGGGGCAGAGGCAGGATCCTGGGCCCCAGTAACTGGGCTGCTGGAAGGTGACTCCCCTCGGTCTGGCTCAGGGATCTGAGGGACGGGGAGGGGGTCCCCAGTGATGCCAGGCTCAATGGCAGATGTGACAGCCATGGCATCAGGAGGTGTGCAATTTTCAGTGGGGAGTCCACCCGGGAAAGAAGTTGGTTGCCCCATGCCAACAGGGGGTACCCCTGGTAACTCAGGTCCCGGCCACGAGGCACTGGCCATCGCCTCAACTGGCTCGGCAGCCGTCAGCAGAGCGCTACCTGTGGCCGAGTAGGTCAAAGAATCCAGGGGACCCTCCGAGGTGGGAGCAGAAGCAGTGGTCATGGGGAGGGGGAACGGGGAAGGGGGGGCCGAGGTGAGGTCGCTTAGGTCGAGGCCCGCTGGCAGAGGGTTGTCCTCCCCCTGGGTGACCGGGGTCAGACCCAGGGCCTCTATCTCTTCATAGAAGGAGGGGAGATCACCTCCCACCACTCCAAGGCCCTCCCCACCAGCTCTCGAAGCGACACTCGGTCCTGCTTCGAGCAGGAGGTTGGACTAGATGACCTTCAGGGGTCCCTTCCAACCCTGATATTCTATGATTCTATGATAGGGGCTTTGGATGTTAAGGGGGCGGAACGGACTCTATCGGAAATAGGCCCCGCAGTCACAGAGCACCCCCTCATCCAACATCCTCCTCCTGGTATTATAGATGGAAACTTTGGCCATGGCCAAGAGGAGGTTGACGAGGAGGTCTCGTGACTTCGTGGGGCCACAGATACGGAGTACAAAGAGGAACAAGTGTGGGGAAAAGTGCAGCCAGAACCTCAACAAGAGGTTTTGGAGGAGCCGGAATAGGAGCTGCAACCTAGTGCATTCGAGATAGGCGTGTGCCAGGTTCTCCCTCATGCGGCCTCAGGTATAGGGATGAACCGCGCCAGGTACACGTCCGTGCTCATGGCTCCATGAAGGAGCCACCAACTAATGTCCCCGGTGGGCCGCGGGACCAAGGTGGAATAAAGGCTGGCCCACCGGGGCTCCTCACCCTCTTTAGGTGGAAGATAGTCCCGCCATTTGGTGTCAGGGCGGGACACGAGGGTGAGGAAATGCAATGTATAGAGCACCCCTGGAAGGAGCCTGGCAGGAGATACTAGCCACGGGACCCATGGCAGCGGACGGAGACACCACGGCCCCCTTGTTCAGTCCCCCGCCAAGGAGGCCTCTGTGGGAGTTCCCCTGGCCCCCTTTCCACCTGTGCCCCCTGTTGCCATCAATACCGGGGCCATTACTGCCCCGGTTACTGGCGGGGAGGACTCCGGGGCTGCGGGGACTGAATTTACTTCCATATTTGAGGAGATCGAGGCCCTGGGTGTGACCCCGGTCACCCAGGGGGAGGACGACCCCCTCCCGCCAGCGGGCCTTGATCTGGGCGGTGGCTCAATTCCAATTCCACCACCCCCTCCTTCTTCTCCTTGCTTCTCACTCCCAGCTGTAGCCCCTGCTCTGGTCCTCGGAGCGCCCCTGGATCTCCCTATTTGCCCGGCCGCGGATGGCACCTCACCTGAGGCTGCCCACCCCCCAGAGGCGACGGCCAATGCCGAGCAGTCAGGCCCCGGGCCTGTGGGCATGCCCTCTACCACCTGGACGGAGTGGTTGGTTTCCCCTCCGGAGGGGGGCCCCACTGAAGTCTCCGTAATGCCTGACGCCATGGCTGCGGGTGACGTGTTTCTCACAGCTCCCATGCCCGGCTTCAGTGAAGGCACCTCTCTAACCCCGGTCCCTTTGTACCCCAATCCCGGCTGAGAGGAGCCGCACCCCGATAGCCCGGCTGCCGGGGACCGTGAACCCATCAGTGTCCCCACTCCTGTTCCTACCCCTGTTCCCGGCCCCTCTCCTGCCTCAGACCCAATATTAGCCCTTCTCCCTGCTCCCTCCCCTTCTTCTGTCCTTGCCCCTGGCCCAGTCCCCGCCCCGCCCCCGATCCTATTTCCGTCCCCAATAAGTCGCTCACCCCTTCCCCGCCACCGCCCATGTTATTGCTGCCCCCGAGGTTGTCTCGTTTCCTCCATCTATGGACAATTCTCAGGGGGCGGTTTTCGTGTCCCCTCTTTCCAACATCATGGGGGCTGCACTATTCCCTCCGCCGCCCCCTCCTGTGCTGAGGATGGAGACGGGCTGCCCGGCGCAACTGAGCCGGGGTTCCGCTCCATGCTTGCCCGTCTCTGCAGGCCGCGAAGATCTTTTAGGGGCCTCACCAGAGGACGGCAGCGGGTTGGCTGCCCCCTCTGCGCTGAGGAAAGAGCTGAGCTGTTTCCTGCTGGACACCTGTGGCTCAAAGGGCAAGGTGCAGCTCGCCCTTCAGCACTGGGGGGACTTCCATCATGTCCTCCGGGCCGTGAAGGGCCTTTTGGGGGAGGGGAGAGGGACCGAGAGGCAGGACCTCGTGGCCTACTGGTGGGCCCGTAAGTGCCGCGACTCCCTGACGACCTTTGAGGTCGAATGTGGGTTGTTGCGGGGCCTGCTGGAGGCTGTCGACCCCCCTGTCCGTGAGGATTTGCCCCATCCCTCCCTTTGAAGGATATGATCTTTGCTACGCTGAACACCAGGGACTGTAGTGTGGGTCTCCACAGGAGCCAGGTGCTCTCCTTCCTTTGGGAGGGGGGGTACTCTGTGATCTTCCTGCAGGAGAACCCACATGGCTCCAGGCATTGAGGCTAGCTGGCGGCTGGAGTCGGGGGACGAGGTTTACTTTAGCCACCTCAGCGCCCAAACTTGTGTGTGTATGGGGGTGGGGGGGATGTGAGAAAACCTGGATTTATGCAGGAAATAGCCCGACTTGATTATGTAAAGAGTTGTCACTTTGGATGGGCTAGCACCAGCAGGAGAGTGAATTTGTGTGGGGGGGTGGAGGGTGAGAAAACCTGAATTTGTGCTGGAAATGGCCCACCTGTTGATCACTTTAGATAAGCTATTACCAGCAGGACAGTGGGGTAGGAGGAGGTATTGTTTCATATTCTCTGTGTATCTATAAAGTCTGCTGCAGTTTCCACGGTATGCATCTGATGAAGTGAGCTGTAGCTCACGAAAGCTCATGCTCAAATAAATTGGTTAGTCTCTAAGGTGCCACAAGTACTCCTTTTCTTTTTGCGAATACAGACTAACACGGCTGTTCCTCTGAAAAATGACAAACAGTGAGCAGAAGTTACAATGTTGAAACAGTGCAAATTTCAGTGATTTAAGCAGCAATTGGATTGAAAGTGAAACTCAATTAGCCAGTTATTGGGCTACCTGGTTTTATGAATGAATGTAGTTTCATTCATAAAACTTTACTTATGAAGTTATATTAATGAAGTGAACAATTAAAAACAATTTCATTGATCAGTTCTACATTGGAAGGCGATTTCCCTGTACATAGTGCACCCTGGGCCTGCAACCACAGGCAGAAACATCTTCAGACCTTTGTCCAAGACAAATCCATACAAGCTAAGTTTCTATCCTTGCAACAAAGCCCGATGCCAACTCTGTCCACATATTTATTCAAGTGACACCATCATAGGACCTAATCACATTATCCACGCCATTAGGGGCTTGTTCACCTGCACATATACCAATGTGATAGATGCCATCATGTGCCAACAATGCCCCTCTGCCATGTACATTGGCCAAACTGGACAGTCTCTACGCAAAAGAATAAATGGACACAAATCTGACCTCAGGAATCATAACATTCAAAAACCGGTAGGAGAACACTTCAACCTCTGTGGCCACTCAGTAAAAGATTTAAGGGTGGCAATTTTGCAACAGAAAAGCTTCAAAAACAGTCTCCAATGAGAAACTGCTGAGCTTGAATTAATATGCAAACTAGATACCATTAACTTGGGTTTGAAGAGAGATTGGGAGTGGCTGGGTCATTACACATATTGAATCTATTTCCTTAAGTTAAGTATCCTCACACCTTCTTGTCAACTGTATAAATGGGACATCTTGATTATCACTACAAAAGTTTTTTTCTCCTGCTAGTAACTAATTAGCCTCTCATAGTTTGTATGGTAACTTTCAACTTATCTGTATGTATGTATGTATGTATCTATCTCTTACTATATGTTTCATTCTATTCATCCGATGAAGTGAGCTGTAGCTCACGAAGGTTATGCTCTAATAAATTTGTTAGTCTCTAAAATGCCACAAGTACATAATGACAGGTTTCAGAGTAGCAGCCGTGTTAGTCTGTATTCGCAAAAAGAACAGGAGGACTTGTGGCACCTTAGAGACTAACAAATTTATTTGAGCATAAGCTTTTGAGCCCACTTCATCAGATGGATAGAATGGAACATCTAAGGTTCCACAAGTACTCCTGTTCTCCATACAAGCTAAGTCGTCAGCACCAGCCCTGGGTTTTGATAGGTGTCTTGATTCTGCAAAGAGCCAAAAATTTCCCATTTACTTCAATGGGCATAGAATTAGGACCCCAGTGAGTAAGGTATAATGTGAGGAAGTATTTGAATCCAAGAGCATAGGTGGAGGTTGGTAAACTTTAAAAGATACTATAATTCTGCAAGGCCTGCCACAAAGATATGTCAGTCTGCTTTGAAATCTGATGCAACAAAGGATGTAAAAAACAATAGAGATAATAGGAGTACTTGTGGCACCTTAGAGACTAACCAATTTATTTGAGCATAAGCTTACACGAGCTACAGCTCACTTCATCGGATGCATTCAGTGGAAAATACAGTGAGGAGATATATATACACACAGAACATGAAAAAATGGGTGTTATCATACACACTGTAAGGAGAGTGATCACTTAAGATGAGCTATTACCAGCAGGACAGCGGGGAGGCGGGTCGGCGGGGGAAGAAAACCTTTTGTAGTGATAATCAAGGTGGGCCATTTCCAGCAGTTAACAAGAACGTCGGGGGGGGGGGGGGGGGGGGGAGGGGAGGGCGAGGAATAAACATGGGGAAATAGTTTTACTTTGTGTAATAACTCATCCACTCCCAGTCTCTATTCAAGCCTAAGTTAATTGTATCCAGTTTCCAAATTAATTCCAATTCAGCAGTCTCTCGTTGGAGTCTGTTTTTGAAGTTTTTTTGTTGAAGAATTGCCACTTTTAGGTCTGTAATCGAGTGACCAGAGAGATTGAAGTGTTCTCTGACTGGTTTATGAATGTTATAATTCTTGACGTCTGATTTGTGTCCATTTATTCTTTTATGTAGAGACTGTCCGGCTTGGCCACAATGTACATGGCAGAGGGGCATTGCTGGCACATGATGGCATATCTCACATTGGTGGATGTGCAGGTGAACGAGCCTCTGACACTGTGGCTGATGTGATTAGGCCCTGTGATGGTGTCCCCTGAATAGATATGTGGGCAGAGCTGGCAACGGGCTTCGTTGCAAGGATAGGTCCCTGGGTCAGTGGTTGTGTGGTGTGGTGTGTGGTTGCTGGTGAGCATGGAAGGCAGGATGAGGGGGACACTGAGACCATGGGGCTACCATAGATGCTGGAACTCGGGCGTACAGGACGTGCAGCCGCACCCCCGGCTTGAAGCGGTTTCCATCATATACAGCGTTTACAATTTGGTTCAATGGCTCTCAGTGCCCCACTCAACTAAGTGCTCCAGTGCCCCGGGGGCTACAGCTGTTACTTTGTGAACAGCTGGATTGTTTCAAATTATATGATTTAAAAAATAAATTAGTTACTTCCTGTAAACACAGCACAATGCAACCCATTCCTGGCTGGGGCCTTATTACTCAAAGGGAACCGCCTCCTGCTCCTGTGCTGGCAGAGAAGGGCTACGTGGGTGTCCCTAGGAGCTGCGCGACCCTCAGAGTGAAGGAGGCTGAGCTGGGGACTGGGACCAAATGCCCAGGGGGCATGGGACGGGGCAGCGCATCCGCAGCAGAGCTATGGGGGGGAGGGGCCGTCTGACCCAGGGGGCTGGGCTGCAGCCCCGACACGCGGGGGGGGGGTGGGGGGGTGGAGGCTGGAGCCAAAAGCAGGGGGCGGGGCCAGCTGAGTGTGGCAGACAGGAGGCGGGACGATCTTGACCCCCGCAGGCTGAGAATGGTTCGGCCCGTTGCCATGACTCCCGCCGCTCAGACACAGAGTTTCCCGGCTGTAGCAGAAGAGAAGGTCCCGTTGCCATGACTCCCGTAGCCCCGCCCCCCGCTGTCCCTAGCGCTGTTCCAGGGGCCCGAGCGGCCCCGGCTGCCTCCCGCCCCCGCCGCATGGAGGAGCCCGCGCGGGTGAGTGACAGCGACTGGCCCCGGCCGCCACGAGCCCGCAGCCGGGACCGGGGGCCCCTCCGCGGTGCGGCCCTCAGGCCTTTCCCCGTGGGAGCCCAGCTAACGGAGAGCTCTGGGCCGCCCCCCCGGGCCCCCCCCCCCAGCCCCCTCGGGCTCGCCCGACCCCCCGGGCCCCCCCCCCAGCCCCCTCGGGCTCGCCCGACCCCCCGGGCCCCCCCCAGCCCCCTCGGGCTCGCCCGACCCCCCAAGCCCCCGCCCCAGCCCCCTCGGGCTCGCCCGACCCCCCGGGCCCCCCCCCCTCGGGCTCGCCCGGGCCCCCCCCCAGCCCCCTCGGGCTCGCCCGACCCCCCAAGCCCCCGCCCCCTCGGGCTCGCCCGGGCCCCCCCCGGCAGCACCCTGCCCCTTCCGGCCCTGGCATTGGCTGCACCCGGGCCCCCTCGGGCTCACCCAGCCCTGGCATCGCACTGGCCCCGGGACCCCTGCCCCTGGGTCCACCCTGCCCTCCCCGGGCCCCCTCGGGCTTCCCCGCCCCTGGCATCGCGCTGCCCCTGGGCCCCATGCCTCTGGCAGCACCCCGCCCCTTCCGGCCCTGGCATTGGCTGCACCCAGGCCCCCTCGGGCTCTCCCAGCCCTGGCATCGCACTGCCCCCGGGACCCCTGCCCCGGCATTAGCTGCACGTGGGGCCCTCTGGCCCTGGCATCACCCTGCAAACACACACACCCCGCCCCCATGTCTGTCTGCGGCCAACCCTGGGCTCCCTGCCGGCTCCAGGGTTCCCAGAGCTGTGGGCTCTTCCAGCACCTGTTACAGGGGTCCTGGCCTGCCCATCAGTCTTACAGACTTGCCAAGCTCTGTGTGGGTCCAAAGTGTGTGTCTCTCCCCAGCAGAAGTTGGTCCAATACAAGGTATTACCTCACCCACCTTGTCTCGCAGATAACTTTGTTGTCAGCTGGTTCAGCCCTTCGCTGGCGTTGCCCCTTGGCATCACTCCAGCCCTGGTGCTGAGTGATCCGGTTCTTCTGCTCTCCGCTCCCTGTTCCCTCCAGGTTTTAATCCATTTCACTGCTCCCCTCGAGGTTACTGTGCATTTAACCAGGGACAGCTGCCGTCACATATGGACTAGACTGGCCTTGTTCGCGCTAAGGGCAAAATGGTGCCTGACGTTGGGCTAGATAGGAAATGTCTAATTTAAAACATTTTCTAGCAGGATGGGTTTTTCCAGTCTAGACAAAGCCCATGTGGGCCTTGACTGAAGCGGGCAAGTGGGCTGCAGCAGCTAAACCTGGAGAAGGTAGGCTGAGCGAAACACATGGAAGTGATTTATATCAGTCCCATTTAACAAGGGACTGTGACCCCAGTTTATTCATAGAATCACAGAACTGGAAGGGACCTTGAGAGGTCATCTAGTCCAGCTCCCTGCACTCAAGGCAGGACTAAGTATTGCTCAAGTACATTTTGAACAACTGCCCAAATTTTAATGTAGAGCTGTCTCTGTAGCAAATAGTTATAGGTATTTGCTAGGTGAGGCTTAGGTATAAGTTAATAAGTAGTGCAAGAAGCCTGCAGTCTTCAAAGACTAGTAGCTTAGCCAGATTGAAGCATAAGGCCCAAAAGCCTTAGCATAAGTCTTAGCATAAACAGCTAACCAGGAGTAACCCTGGATCATAAGATATCATAAGATAGAATGTTGTAATGAACAAGTATGACTAAACTGATAGGTAACTGCTGGATGCCAGTTGATTCTAGTTTTGAATATTTTAGGATAGGAACATCAGCAGATGTTCAACCACAAGAATGCGATGGCAACCAATTGACATATATGCTAATAAGCTTGAGGTAAATGGCATAATAACATATATATGATAACTATATCAGAGGAGAGCACCCTCAACATTATTGGGGTGAGGAAGTTTAACTATGGATAGAGGATGCCGGACATCTTTATGAATATTCATGGCTGCCATGTAACCCTATAATAGCCTACCCTCTTGGGATCTTCTTGGCATGCCAGAGGTAGGACCACTCGTGGCTCACCTGTCTCATTGATCATAGATTTCCACAAGGGATGGTGAGGGTATACAAATGCTCTGCTGCAGGACGTCTCAACCATTCTGTATTATCTCTACCCATTTTGCTGGATTGGAGTGTTTGTGATTTTGCTAATTGTCTTAAAAAAACATTACAAAGTCAAGAGGCCTCTGAATGGCTTTCGCATGCATATCAGGGTCCTCACAGTAACGCTGGGTCTGATCTTGAAGCAGAACCCTTCCAAACCACAGAATGCTAACTTGGGAATACTGATTAACATACAATCAATAGATCAGGCAACACCTGTCTTTCTTTAAAATTTCCAAAATTGATTAGCTGGGAGCTGCTATCAGCCATCATTAAGTGATTACAGAAATCCTTGAGTTTTGGAATAGAATCCAAACAAGTATATGGTACGTGAGTCTGGTCATCTCTATGGTATATTTTTGTATCACTTCCCATAACGGAACATAAGGGCAAGGATCCTCACATCCCAAATCCCTCTCATCAAACAAGAGTCATCAAATTTGATATGATTAAATACCTTTGGGAGTCATATGCTTCCATCACATTAGTTTTATTTGTTTTCTGCACTGCCATTAAGTGCACATTAATTACAACTTAACTTTTACTTGTTCAGAAATATTATGCCCACACAAATCTTTCCCAGGAGGAAATGTTTTAGATGTTTGAGTAGGTTACATTTTGATGATTTATTCCAACAGGAAAAAGTACAGGTGGAAGACATACTTGAGAGGCTCAAGGAAGAAGGAATTGACCCTTCAGCTTCTGCAGATGAACAACTTTGTTATGTTTGGCAATTATTCCTGCGTAATGAAGACAAGTTACGGTCTGCTAGTCAGGATTTAGAGGACCTTAGACAACAGCGAGCAGAAGAAATGAGAGAGGTAAGAGCTAATTGACATTAGAGTAATCTTTATGAATATTTGTGCTTTCCATTATGATTTCACTTTTAACCAGTTACTGATCCAGGAGAGGACCTTCTCTCTTATCCCATGACTGCTTACTTTGCTTAAGAGCTTTTGGTGAGGGACCTTGTTAAAGGTTTTCTAAAAGGCCACATACGCGATGTCTACTGGATCACCCTTATCCACATGTTTGTTGACAGCCTCAAAGAATTCTAATGGATTGGGAAGGCATGATTTCCCTTTCCCAACAAATCATGTTCAGCCATGTGTCTGATAATTCTGTTCTTCACTATTGTTTCAACCAATTTGGCTGGTACTGAAGTTAGGCTTACTTGCCTGTAATTTGCCAGGATTGCCTCTGGCGCCTTTTTAAAAAATTGGTGTTTACGTTAGCTATCATCTAGTCATCTGTTACAGAAACTGATTTAAATGATAGATTACATACCATACTTACTAGTTCTGCAATTTCATATTTGAGTTCCTTCAGAACTCTTGGGCGAATACCATCAAGTCCTAGTGATTCATTACTGTTTAATTAATCAGTTCATTCCAAAATCTCCTCTTTCAACACCTCAGTCTGGGACAGTTCCTCAGATTTGTCACCCAGAAAGAATGGCTCAGATGTGGGAATCTCCCTCAAATCCACTGCAGTGAAGACTGATCCAAAGAATTGATTTGGCTTCTCCATAATGGCCTCGTCTTCTTTGAGTGACCCATTAGCACCTCAATTGTCCAGTGGCCACCCACATTGACTGTTTGGCAGGCTTCCTGCTTCTGTTGTATTTAAAGAATTTTTGCTGTTAGTTTTTGTGTCTTTTGCTAGTTGCTCTTCAAATTCTTTTTTGGCCTGCGTAATTATACTTTTACACTTGACTTGACAGAGTTTATGCGGCTTTCTATTTTCCTCAGTAGTATTTGACTTCCAATTGTTAGAGGATGCCCTTTTGTCTCTATGAGCATGGTTTGTTATCAGGATAAAATTAAAAATGGATTCATTTTAATGATCTGATCACTCAGTGCTAGTTAGCCGTGGATTGCATACGAGTTACTCTAAATTAGGGATAATAGTGCTTTTTTACTGATCTAATGGATAATGTCAAAATGTATTTAGAAAGATTACAAAGTCCAGCATAGGTTTAAGCAGCAGGAGTTCAATTAGTTGCTTGGGCATTTAGCTATCTTACTCTCTGTGGCACCACCAGTTAAGTGTCCAGAGTCACATGACAGTTTGGTATAGATAACTTTGGGCAATATTTCTGTGATGTTACCACTTTCCTGAATACCCAAGAGATGAAGGAAAGCATTGCTGTAAACTAGGAAATACAGGGTTAAGGTACACGCCCACATTATCATAACTCTGCCCTCTTTGAGCGTTGTTCCATATCACACATGCTTGTCTCTGCCTTTTCACTGTGAAGGAAAAGAGCTACCTGCACCTGCCTTGCACTCAAACACTTAGCCTACTCTCCTGACAGAATACTGCACTTGTGAAATTAAACTACTAATTCACATAGGATACCATCTAAACCTATACTTTCCCTTACCCATCATTAAACCTATGGACTGCTCTCATATCCCACCCTACTAACAATTCCTGGGGGAAGGCACAGGAGGGGAGTGGAGCAGGTGTCTTGAGACAATCTACACAATTTTGCAATAAGATGATGCAGACTACATTCTCAAGATACACATACCTGCCTTTCCTTTATTCGCACATACGGGCTGGGCCCCAAATCAGTCACAGCTCTGTGGTGCTCCTCAAACGAATTCCCATCTCCTCAGCTCAAAAACACACTTCTACCAACTTGCCCCACCAACACCTCCACCATTCAAACCATTCACTACAACTACAGCTCTCACACTGAATACAGCTGCAGTGCATGAAGTAACTCCCAGTGGCAGCTGCCAGCTTGAGGATGGGGACAGAGTTAAGGGTACATGGGCATATACTTTTACTTTGTATTTGCTGGTTTTCTGAAGTTTGAGTTATGTTGAACTTGGCATTCTGGAGCTGTTCCTGGGAAATCTTAACTCTTTGTTTACAAAGGGTTTTTGTTTTGGTATTTTTACCATTTTAATTAACATAGGAGAAATTAAAAACAAAAAGCTTTGTGTTGAGCTCACGGGTTTCAAAGTGAGGAAGTGGCTATGGAAAATGGCACTTGTGGAAAAGTCCAAGTTTGTGACTCATTTAATTCCATATAAAAAGTTTGTTCTGTTGACAAGTACAAGATGGCTGTAACAGCCCCACAGGTCACTCTGGGCATTGAAAATCAATGGTTCTTTCCATCTCGCACATAGCCTAATTAGAGGAGCAAGCTGGTCATAACTCCATAGTTAAGGCTGCAATCAATGTTCCATTATAAGGCTTATTTTTACTCCCTATATGTGGGTGATCCCCATTCTGCTTTGAATGGGAATTGTACATATGGACCCCTATTCTTGGCACAAATATGGCCTGGTCTACATGCTCAGAATCTTCTAGAATGTATCACCCATTGGGGCCACTCACTCCTCATCTCCTCCTTTTACATGGGGTTTGGTGGGTGGCTCTAAACCCACTTCAACTCCTTCTGGCTGCCAAAGCTTCAGTTTGATTGGAGTATAGTGCAGGGTCAATGCTCCCCCCATCAGTTCTGTCCTTTGGCTGCCTCTTTGCGTCCTGTTTTTCATAGTTAGCTAGCTAGTAACTTAAGCTTTTGTGTGTTTAAAACACGCACACAGATACACACAAAAAGGCGCATGCATACGCACACACTGGGTTTTTTGGTGTCCATGCCATTGTGCGCCTCCCTAGGCTATTTCCCTTTCCCTTGTGACACTCTTTGCGTTGCAGGAACACCTGCATCCCCATGTTTATCCTTATAAAATGATTGTGTGGTATCCAGTGCAAAGTTTGTCATGTCGGGTGTCTTTGGAAGGCTCATGATGCACTGAGCATTGTTGTTATAGTAATGTTATAGGTTGTAATTTCACGTATATAGTTATGAGGCTGAAATTTGTCCTCATGGCTTAAAACAAGCCCAGGCAAAACTCTCCAGGAACAGAGGGGCAGTTCACACCTCATCAGCCCATGTATGGGACAAACCCAATCTAGCCTCACAGGAACAAAACGCACTGGCCTGGGCAGCAACAAAGGATCTGTTGGACTCTCGAGTGAGTCAGTCCCCTTCCCTTAGATAGTTTGGGACTACGATGAGTTAATGCTCACCTGACCCTGAGGGCGGGGGGCGCAAAGCCAAGAGGGGAAAAAAGAACATGATAAAAGGGATGTTTGCCATCCTCTTCCTCTCTCTTCCACCTCCGTCCACAGACATCACCACCAAGCGACTGAAGCGCTGATCGAAGGGAGAGCCTGGCTGAAGGGCAACCAGCCAGCCTGTGGTGAGAAGCATCTAAGTTTGTAAGGACACTGCAAGTGCTGAGATCAGCTTATAATGCGTTTTGCTTTTATTTCATTTGACCAAATCCGACTTGTGCTTTGACTTATAATCACTTAAAATCTATCTTTTGTGGTTAATAAATTTGTTTTTGTTCTACCTGAAGCAGTGCATTTTGTTTGGAGCATGTCAGAAACTCCCCTTGGGATAACAAGCCTAATGCATATCAATTTCTTTGTTAAATTGACAAACTCATAAAAGCTTGCAGCGTCCAGCAGGCATAACTGGACACTGCAAGATGGAGGTTCCTAGGGTTGTGTCTGGGACTAGAGATATTGGCTAGTGTCATTCAGTTGCACAATCCAAGCAGCTTACATGCTCGAGGCTGTGCGTGAACAGCCCAGGAGTGGGAGTTCTCACAGCAGAGCAAGGTAAGGCTGGCTCCCAGAGTCAAGGATTGGAGTAACCTAGCAGATCACCAGTCCAGATAACACCAGGGGAACGTCACATCCCTAATGTTGGGCCTTTCAGTCGATTTTAGTGACCCACCAGGAGAGAGAAATGAATAGAGCCTTTGTAGTCATAAAATCCTTAAACATTTAAAGAACACAAAGAAATGCTTCTCTGTGAGTAAAAAGAAAAGGAGTACTAGTGGCACCTTAGAGACTAACCAATTTATTTGAGCATAAGCTTTCATGAGCTACAGCTCACTTCATCGGATGCTGCATCCGATGAAGTGAGCTGTAGCTCATGAAAGCTTATGCTCAAATAAATTGGTTAGTCTCTAAGGTGCCACAAGTACTCCTTTTCTTCAAGGGTACTGTGTGAGCTAGTGATGTTAATGACTTGTTTGTAAATGAAAGTCACACATCCAAAGTTTGAAATCTTGTTGCTCTCTTTGTTTCTAGGTGGAGCATTATGTGGGTCATGTCCGTAGTCTCACAGCAGAGCGAGACGCTTTCACCACTGAGTTTGAAAAAGAAAATGAACAACTCAGAATTGAGTTTACACAACTGCAACTCCAGCAGGGTAATCCCTCTCTCCTTTCTCTGAAAGCGCTTCGGTATTTGTGCTGTAACATATGTCGGGGTTAGAGGTTATTCAGGGAAGCTGGTTGAGTGCTGCCCTGCAAGGAAACAAGAGTGATTTCTTCTTGTACTTTAAGAACTAGATGTTATAGATAAGTCTGTGTAATATACAATTATCTAGGTAGACAGAATGTATGTATAAATTAGAATCACAGAATATCAGGGTTGGAAGGGACCGCAGAAGGTCATCTAGTCCAACCCCCTGCTCAAAGAAGGACCAATCCCCAACTAAATCATCCCAGCCAGGGCTTTGTCAAGCCTTACCTTAAAAACTTCTAGGGAAGGAGATTCCACCACTTCCCTAGGTAACGCATTCCAGTGCTTAACCACCCTTCTAGTGAAAAAGTTTTTCCTAATATCCAACCTAAACCTCCCCCACTGCAATTTGAGATCATTACTCCTTGTTCTGTCATCTGCTACCATTGAGAACAGTCTAGATCCATCCTGTTTGGAACCTCCTTTCAGGTAGTTGAACGCAGATATCAAATCCCACCTCATTCTTCTCTTCCTCAGAATAAACAATCCCAGTTCCCTCAGCCTCTCCTTATAAGTCATATGTTCCAGTCCCCTAATCATTTTTATTGCCCTCCACTGGATGTTTTCCAATTTTTCCACATCCTTCTTGTAGCGTGGGGCCCAAAACTGGACACAGTACTCCAGATGAGGCCTCACCAATGTCGAATAGAGGGGAACAATCACGTCCCTCGATCTGCTGGCAATGCCCCTACTTATATAGCCCAAAATGCCGTTAGCCTTCTTGGCAACAAGGGCACACTGTTGACTCATATCCAGCTTCTCTTCCACTGTAACCCCTAGGTCCTTTTCTGCAGAACTGCTGCCTAGCCATTCGGTCCCTAGTCTGTAGCGGTGCATGGGATTCTTCCGTCCTAAGTACAGGACTCTGCACTTGTCCTTGTTGAACCTCATCAGATTTCTTTTGGCCCAATCCTCTAATTTGTCTAGGGCCCTCTGTATCCTATCCCTACCCTCCAGCTTATCTACCTCGCCTCCCAGTTTAGTGTCATCTGCGAACTTGCTGAGGGTGCAATCCACACCATCCACCAGATCATTTATGAAGATATTGAACAAAACCGGCCCCAGGACTGACCCTTGGGGCACTCCACTTG
Source organism: Caretta caretta (assembly GCF_965140235.1). Classification (NCBI taxonomy): domain Eukaryota; kingdom Metazoa; phylum Chordata; order Testudines; family Cheloniidae; genus Caretta; species Caretta caretta. The sequence goes on from NC_134223.1 coordinate 3,057,799, forward strand.
ATACCAGCTGCCAACTAGACATGGAGCCATTGATCACTACCCGTTGAGCCCGACAATCTAGCCAGCTTTCTATCCTCCTTATAGTCCATTCATCCAGGCCATACTTCTTTAACTTGCTGGCAAGAATACTGTGGGAGACCATATCAAAAGCTTTGCTAAAGTCAAGGAATAAGACATCCACTGCTTTCCCCTCATCCACAGAGCCAGTTATCTCATCATAGAAGGCAATTAGATTAGTCAGGCATGGCTTGCCCTTGGTGAATCCATGCTGACTGTTCCTGATCACTTTCCTCTCGTCTAAGTGCTTCAGAAGTGATTCCTTGAGGACCTGCTCCATGATTTTTCCAGGGACTGTGGTGAGGCTGACTGGTCTGTAGTTCCCAGGATCCTCCTTCTTCCCTTTTTTAAAGATGGGCACTACATTAGCCTTTTTCCCGTCATCCGGGACCTCCCCCGATTGCCATGAGTTTTCAAAGATAATGGCCAATGGCTCTGCAATCTCATCCGCCAACTCCTTTAGCTCTCTTGGATGCAACGCATCCAGCCCCATGGACTTGTGCTCATCCAGCTTTTCTACATAGTCCCGAACCACTTCTTTCTCCACAGAGGGCTGGTCACCTCCTCCCCATGCTGTGCTGCCCAGTGCAATAGTCTGGGAGTTGACCTTGTTCATGAAGACATAGGCAAAAAAAGCATTGAGTACATTAGCTTTTTTCACATCCTCTATTACGAGGTTGCCTCCCTCATTCAGTAAGGGGCCCACACTTTCCTTGACTTTCTTCTTGTTGCTAACATACCTGAAGAAACCCTTCTTGTTACTCTTAACATCTCTTGCTAGCTACAACTCCAACTGTGATTTGGCCTTCCTGATTTCACTCCTGCATGTCTGAGCAATATTTTTATACTCTTCCCTGGTCATTTGTCCAAGCTTCCACTTCTTGTAAGCTTCTTTTTTGTGTTTAAGATCAGCAAGGATTTCACTGTTAAGCCAGGTTGGTCGCCTGCCATATTTACTGTTCTTTCTAAACATTGGGATGGTTTGTTCCTGTAACCTCAATCAGGATTCTTTAAAATACAGCCAGCTCTCCTGGACTCCTTTCCCCCTCATGTTGTTCTCCCAAAGGATCCTGCCCATCAGTTCCCTGAGGTTGTCAAAGTCTGCTTTTCTGAAGTCCAGGGTCCGTATTCTGCTGCTCTCCTTTCTTCCTTGTGTCAGGATCCTGAACTCGACCTTCCAGGTTCCATCCACTTTTGCTTCCCCTACTAATTCTTCCTGGTTTGTAAGCAGCAGGTCAAGAACAGCTCTGCCCCTAGTTGGTTCCTCAAGCACTTGTACCAGGAAATTGTCCCCTACACTTTCCAAAAACTTCCTGGATTGTCTGTGCACCGCTGTATTGCTCTCCCAGCAGATATCAGGATGATTGAAGTCTCCCATGAGAACCAGGGCCTGCGATCTAGTAACTTCTGTTAGTTGCTGGAAGAAAGCCTCATCCCGCTGGTCCGGTGGTCTATAGCAGACTCCCACCACGACATCATCCTTGTTGCTCAGGCTTCTAAACTTAATCCAGAGACTCTCAGGTTTTTTTGCAGTTTCATACTTGAGCTCTGAGCAGTCATACTGCTCTCTTACATACAATGCAACTCCCCCACCTTTTCTGCCCTGCCTGTATTGTATACCATTAAAATTAAATTTTAAATCAGTTTAGAACAGACATTCAAAGTTGCTATATTTATTCAGTTAACCAAAAGGGGTCCAATCCTGCTCCGACTGAAGCCAATGAGTTTTGTCATTGACTTCAGTCAGACTGGGATCAGGCTCAGAGTTTACTTAAAAACAACTTTGAAAGACCTAATAGTGACATGGTATTCTCAGCTCTGATCGATGATGATACAATTTCACAATGTCAGTTTATGTTAGCTTCTTAATTATGATTAATATAATTATTGTATTCATATTTCAGTTTCTGTGAGTAATGTTCCTGTTTCCTAAACCCCTGCGATCACTTCCAGCAGGGACAATTTTATGCTTTTTTAGTGACTGCTTTTCTTTGTAATTCTGCTGAATATTGTGTTTAAATACCTTTCATAGCCCGCTGCAGTTTTCCTTAACTTTTTTTTTTGTGACTGGTGTGTGTTGGATTAGTGAATAAAAGGGGAGTGATGCATACATAATGGTGCAGTTTCTGTGCTGCATTTACACAGGGTGCAGCAGAGAGTGGAGTGGTGTCAGTAGCCTGATTCTTTGCCCTGCTCTTGACAACCTGAGGGTTTCAGGAAGTACTTTTGGTGCAGTTGGCTTGAATAGATAAAGAAATTCTGACTACTAATGGAGCAAGATTTTTCAGGACAGGAGCAGACTTGTAGCTTTATGGTATGTGTATCAGATAAGGCACCTAGTGGATTTCTGCTGCCTCTCCAAAATGAAGGGAAAACTACATCTGGCCTAGTGGACTCAGGATGTAGCCAGACACCAGTCTGAGGGGATCTGATACTAGCAGACCACTTGCTAAACACATATCTGTTATTTAATTTGTACTTGGAGATGCAAAGCCTTCTCTCACTCCTATTGTAGTCATGTGGATGGTGAATTGTGAAGAGGAGATTCTGGTAGAAATCTAAAGAACCTTACCCAGGTTGATGGTGATTGGATGAGACTGGAAACATTTCTGGGACCTACTAGAGTCAGCTATTGCCCTACAGTCAGGACCCAGACAAGAAGGAGAGAGCCCACCTGAGGGATTTATGCTTGCACTCCCCGTGCTGGACTCAGATCTTTGTAAAGTTTGGTTCTGTCCCTGGAAGTCCAGAAGCTGGTAATGGAAGGCAGGACAGCCAGGGTGAATTTGAATCACACTAGGGAAGGGAAAATGAAATGACCATCACAGATGAGGACAAGGGGAAGTACTTCCACTGATCAGGGCAAGGAGAATGTGGCTACCACAGGGGTACAAGAGGGACCAGTAGACCAAACAGTACATTCTGGCCAATTTTTGACATAGTGGCTGAGCAACAAGTGGACACCTCTGTGAGAGAGGCATATCTCCAGCTGGCGGGGATGGGAAGGCTGCAGACTACCCCCACTTCCCATTGGAGAATGACCTGCTTTGTTGAATAGACCAGAACTTGCAGACTGAGGAAGATACCAGCTGCCAGAATCCTCACTACCATGAAGGGAAAATCCTACAGCTGAAACATGTTGTGTCTTGTGTATCATAGAATCATAGAATACCAGGGTTGGAAGGGACCTCAGGAGGTCATCTAGTCCAACCCCCTGCTCGAAGCAGGACCAATCCCCAACTAAATCTTCCCAGGCAGGGCTTTGTCAAGCCTACATCACCTAGGATGGGACAAAATCACTGTTAGCCCACTTTCTGGTCAGGGATTTATAAGGAAACGTGCTGGGTGTGTGCATCATGTTGAATGCCAATGAGTGGCACCTAGAGGAAGTTATAGTGGCAAATATTCTCCTGCAGGGCTGGCCAACCTGAGCCTGAGCCAGAATTTACCAATATACATTGCCAAAGAGCCACAGTAGTACATCAGCAGCCCCCAGCAGCTCTCCCACACCTGCTCCCAGCGTCTCCCGCCCACCAGCAGCCCCGCAAATCAGCACCTCTCCCTCCCTCCCCACACCTCCCGATCAGCTGTTTCATGGCATGCAGGAGGCTCTGGGGGAGAGGGGTGGGGGAACGGCAGGCTCAGGGGAGGGGGTGGGGCCTGTGGTAGAGCCAGGGCTTGAGCAGTGAGCACCCCCGGCACATTGGAAAGTTGGCGCCTGTAGCTCCAGCCCTGGAGTCGGTGCCTATCATAGAATATCAGGGTTGGAAGGGACCTAGAGGTCATCTAGTCCAACCCCCTGCTCAAAGCAGGACCGATCCCCACCTAAATCATCCCAGCCAGGGCTTTGTCAAGCCTGACCTTAAAAACTTCTAGGGAAGGAGATTCCACCACCTCCCTAGGTAACGCATTCCAGTGCTTCACCACCCTCCTAGTGAAAAAGTTTTTCCTGATATCCAACCTAAATCTTCCCCACTGCAATTTGAGACCATTACTCCTCGTTCTGTCATCTGCGACCACTGAGAACAGTCTAGATCCATCCTCTTTGGAACCCCCTTTCAGGTAGTTGAAAGCAGCTATCAAATCCCCCCTCATTCTTCTCTTCCGTAGACTAAACAATCTCAGTTCCCTCAGCCTCTCCTCATAAGTCATGTGTTCCAGACCCCTAATAATTTTTGTTGCCCTCCGCTGGACTCTTTCCAATTTTTCCACATCCTTCTTGTAGTGTGGGGCCCAAAACTGGACACAGTACTCCACCAATGTTGAATAGAGGGGAACGATCACGTCCCTATACAAGGAGCCACATATTAACTTCTGAAGAGTCGAATGTGGCTCTGGAGCCATAGGTTGGCCACCCCTGCTCTCCTGGGTAGAGTTGCCCACAGAGATCCTTACTGGCTGAGAATTAACATTGTGTCCCACATGTTAAAAGGTTTGGTGGCTACTGAAGGTAAAACCCACCAGTATCACAGACCAACTGATGAAGTGATTTCCCCGCACCCTGAAATTAATGCTCCAGAAACTTGTGGAAACAGATGCAAAAGATGGGGATAGGTTATTGCCATATCTCCTCTTTGCAATCTGTGAGGTATCCCACATGTCCACGGGACTTTCCCCTTATTTTTGTATGGGCAGTGACCACAAGGAGAGCTGGATCTCATAGTTAAGGATGGAAAGGTCCCCCCTCTTGCAGAACCATTATAATGCAGTAAGAAAAGGAGTACTTGTGGCACCTTAGAGACTAACCAATTTATTTGAGCATGAGCTTTCGTGAGCTACAGCTCACTTAGAATCATAGAATCATAGAATATAAGGGTTGGAAGGGACCCCAGAAGGTCATCTAGTCCAACCCCCTGCTCGAAGCAGGACCAATTCCCAGTTAAATCATCCCAGCCAGGGCTTTGTCAAGCCTGACCTTAAAAACCTCTAAGGAAGGAGATTCTACCACCTCCCTAGGTAACGCATTCCAGTGTTTCACCACCCTCTTAGTGAAAAAGTTTTTCCTAATATCCAATCTAAACCTCCCCCACTGCAACTTGAGACCATTACTCCTCGTTCTGTCATCTGCTACCATTGAGAACAGTCTAGAGCCATCCTCTTTGGAACCCCCTTTCAGGTAGTTGAAAGCAGCTATCAAATCCCCCCTCATTCTTCTCTTCTGCAGGCTAAACAATCCCAGCTCCCTCAGCCTCTCCTCATAACTCATGTGTTCCAGACCCCTAATCATTTTTGTTGCCCTTCGCTGGACTCTCTCCAATTTATCCACATCCTTCTTGAAGTGTGGGGCCCAAAACTGGACACAGTACTCCAGATGAGGCCTCACCAATGTCGAATAGAGGGGAACGATCACGTCCCTCAATCTGCTCGCTATGCCCCTACTTATACATCCCAAAATGCCATTGGCCTTCTTGGCAACAAGGGCACACTGCTGACTCATATCCAGCTTCTCGTCCACTGTCACCCCTCGGTCCTTTTCCGCAGAACTGCTGCCTAGCCATTCGGTCCCTAGTCTGTAGCTGTGCATTGGGTTCTTCCGTCCTAAGTGCAGGACCCTGCACTTATCCTTATTGAACCTCATCAGATTTCTTTTGGCCCAATCCTCCAATTTGTCTAGGTCCTTCTGTATCCTATCCCTCCCCTCCTACCACTCCTCCCAGTTTAGTATCATCCGCAAATTTGCTGAGAGTGCAATCCACACCATCCTCCAGATCATTTATGAAGATATTGAACAAAACCGGCCCCAGGACCGACCCTTGGGGCACTCCACTTGATACCGGCTGCCAACTAGACTTCATCGGATGCATACCGTGGAAACTGCAGCAGATATTCTATACACACAGAGATCATGAAACAATACCTCCTCCCACCCCACTGTCCTGCTGGTAATAGCTTATCTAAAGTGATCATCAAGTTGGGCCATTTCCAGCACAAATCCAGGTTTTCTCACCCTCCACCCCCCTACACACAAACTCGCTCTCCTGCTGGTAATAGCCCATCCAAAGTGACAACTCTCTTCACAATGTGCATGATAATCAAGGTGGGCCATGTCCAGCACAAATCCAGGCTCTCCCCCCCCCCCCCCCCCACCCCGGGGACACACACACACACAAACTCACTCTCCTGCTGGCAATAGCTCATCCAAACTGACCACTCTCCAAGTTTAAATCCAAGTTTAACCAGAACGTCTGGGGGGGAGGGGGTAGGAAAAAACAAGGGGAAATAGGCTACCTTGCATAATGACTTAGCCACTCCCAGTCTCTATTTAAGCCTAAATTAATAGTGTCCAATTTGCAAATGAATTCCAATTCAGCAGTTTCTCGCTGGAGTCTGGATTTGAAGATTTTTTTGTTGTAAGATAGCGACCTTCATGTCTGCGATTGCGTGACCAGAGAGATTGAAGTGTTCTCCGACTGGTTTATGAATGTTATAATTCTTGACATCTGATTTGTGTCCATTTATTCTTTTACGTAGAGACTGTCCAGTTTGACCAATGTAAATGGCAGAGGGGCATTGCTGGCACATGATGGCATATATCACATTGGTGGATGTGCAGGTGAATGAGCCTCTGATAGTGTGGCTGATGTTATTAGGCCCTGTGATGGTGTCCCCTGAATAGATATGTGGGCACAGTTGGCAACGGGCTTTGTTGCAAGGATAAGTTCCTGGGTTAGTGGTTCTGTTGTGTGGTATGTGGTTGTTGGTGAGTATTTGCTTCAGGTTGGGAGGCTGTCTGTAGGCAAGGACTGGCCTGTCTCCCAAGATTTGTGAGAGTGTTGGGTCATCCTTCAGGATAGGTTGCAGATCCTTAATAATGCGTTGGAGGGGTTTTAGTTGGGGGCTGAAGGTGACGGCTAGTGGCGTTCTGTTATTTTCTTTGTTAGGCCTGTCCTGTAGTAGGTGACTTCTGGGAACTCTTCTGGCTCTATCAATCTGTTTCTTCACTTCCGCAGGTGGGTATTGTAGTTGTAAGAAAACTTGACAGAGATCTTGTAGGTGTTTGTCTCTGTCTGAGGGGTTGGAGCAAATGCGGTTGTATCGCAGAGCTTGGCTGTAGACGATGGATCGTGTGGTGTGGTCAGGGTGAAAGCTGGAGGCATGCAGGTAGGAATAGCGGTCAGTAGGTTTCCGGTATAGGGTGATGTTTATGTGACCATTGTTTATTAGCACCGTAGTGTCCAGGAAGTGGATCTCTTGTGTGGACTGGACCAGGCTGAGGTTGATGGTGGGATGGAAGTTGTTGAAATCATGGTGGAATTCCTCAAGGGCTTCTTTTCCATGGGTCCAGATGATGAAGATGTCATCAATATAGCGCAAGTAGAGTAGGGGCTTTAGGGGACGAGAGCTGAGGAAGCGTTGTTCTAAATCAGCCATAAAAATGTTGGCATACTGTGGGGCCATGCGGGTACCCATAGTAGTGCCGCTGATCTGAGGGTTTAACAAGAATGTCTGAGGAAGCGGGGGGAGGAAAACAAGGGGAAATAGGTTACCTTGCATAATGACTTAGTCACTCCCAGTCTCTATTCAAGCCTATTTCCCCTTGTTTTCCTAACCCTCCTCCCACTCCCCCTCTTCCTCAGACATTCTTGTTAAACCGTGGATTTGTGCTGGAAATGGCCCACCTTGATTATCATACACATTGTAAGGAGAGTGATCACTTTACTTAAGCTATTACCAGCAGGAGAGTGGGGTGGGGGGAGAGAAAACCTTTTGTAGTGATAAACACCCATTTTTTCATGATTTGTGTGTATAAAAACAAACATCTTCTGCAGTTTCCACAATATGCATCCGATGAAGTGAGCTGTAGCTCACGAAAGCTTATGCTCAAATAAATTGGTTAGTCTCTAAGGTGCCACAAGTACTCCTTTTCTTTTTATGAATAACGTAGCTGAAGTTGACGTACTTAAATCTATTTACAGCAGTGTCTTCACTGTGGTGTGTTGACAGGAGACGCTCTCCCATCGATTTCCCCTTGCACGTCTCGTTGACGTGGAGTAGCGGAGTTGACGCTAGAGCAATGGGCAGTTGATTTATTGCGTTTATACTAGACACAATAAGTCGACCCCCGCTGGATCGATCGCTGCCCATAGATCTGGCTGGTAGTGTAGACAAGCCCTAAGACCAAGCTGCTTTGACTTTGCTTCCAAGCTGTGGAGGAGCACTGTGAAAACAGCACCCCCTCAGGGATTCCTGGTGAGAAAAGAACATTTTCTTGTTCTAACCCTTCTGCCCGTCAGAGTTGGTAGCAACAAGGGCCGGGTTCAATATCTTGGGGATCCATTCCAATAACACAATGCAAACCGGCTTGAGCCCCCACCCAGTGACCTGGGACAAATATATACCACCCCCGCTGGGCGCCTCCAATAGGCAATACTTCCTCTCTCGCAAGCACATAGTCTGAGTGTAGCAAAAAGCCTTTTAATAACAGAGAGAAACAATGTGGCATTATTTTGGGGAAACACCACCAACAGGATTCATAACACAACCCATGAGCAAAAAAAACCTACCCCAAGCAAATTGGGGCATGCCCTTTCCCTTTGGTTCTTGAGTCCAGCAACCCCAAATCACCCAAAGTCCCAAAAGTCCAGTGACCCAAAAGTCTCTGTCCCTGGTCAGGGCAGCCCCAGACTTCGAAAGTTTATCCACAGAGCTTTACCTCCCAACCTGGGTGGAGGTGGGCGGGGGGGGGGGGAGAGAGCGGTAAGAGGCACCTTACATGATCTGAAGCTGACCGCCCCACAGCTCCATAGGCCTTCGCTCCGCTCTGCTCGCCGCCCCACGAACTGCTTCACTCGGCTCTGCTCTGCGGCCCACAAGCAACGCCCACCGTCCCACGAACTGCTCCACTCTGCGTCCTACAAGCAACTCCCGCTGTCCTATGATCTGCTCCACCAGCCTGTCCACAAGGCACTCCAGCCATCCCACAAACTGCTCCACAATATATCTTTAGGCTCCCCCACTACTTAACACAACACTCAGTGATTTCAGCTTTTAGTCAGTTCAGGTCTTTGGTGAATTCAGCTTGTAGTAGGGGAGCCTCAGTGCTGGTGCACCATTATTCTAAAGTGAGCTCAGCAGCCTGTAACTAGACTCCTAATAGAATCAAAAATAGCTCTGATATTCCACAGTGGAGAGAGAAGGAAGTGCAATTAGCATGTAAGGCCCTCACCAAGGGGCCCATACCACCAAGTATTAATGCTTGTCCCCAACCTCTCTCAATTCACAGAGTTTTGGAACCGATGACCCTTGCCTAGCGAGTGCTACTTAGTTGATGGTGAGTCCCTCCATCATAACAAAAGGCCAAGTACAGTTCCCATAATCAGGGTAATAACAATTTATTCTTCCTGCCCCAATAACAGAGACACTGGGGATCCCACAGCAGCCAAAGTGACCATTTGGGCAGCTATGGCCTCATTCTAGGTGGGGTGTGTGTGCCTATGCAAATGAGATTGGCCCCTGAAGTTCTTTTCCACAACTTGCCACACCTCACCACCAGATGTCAGGGTGGAGCTCATCCTGACACTGCTTACATCGTGATGGGTTCTCCCCCCACATGCCCCCAAAGTTTTGTTTGTTTGAGAGGCCTTTGCAGCCAGTTTCAGCAGAGCTGGGAGGAGGTAGCTTACAGGCCAGCTGGGAGAGGCTGGCTCAGGGTCACAGTGTACTACAAGAAATGAGTTTTTATAAAAACTCATCAGAAAGTTTCCATAATTTGAAAAATGCCAATGAAAACAGTTATTAAACAAGTAAATATTCCCCTGCAGGATTTGAAGCCTCAACATTGCAGTACTAAGGACCGGATATTCAGGAGGTCAGACTGGATTTCAACCTTTTTTCATTTGCGGACCCTTAAAAAAATTTCAAATGGAGGTGTGGACCCCTTTGGAAATTCATCCTGTGGTCCACAGACCCCAACCATAAAAGTCTTAAGCTGAAAACTGACTGAACAGAATTCAGCTATAAATGCTGCATGTGCTCAGCACGGCCTTTGACGCAGTGCGAGAAAGGGTGCTAAACTGTGGGCTTCTATGGGAATGACAACACTGCCAAGGTTTTGACCCGTGGATGGAGATATTCACAGACTTTCATTGATCAGTGAAACAGAAGACCTTTTCTGGGATCTGAAACTTTATTTTTATAGGCACTTTTTGCAGACCCCCTTAGACATAGTTTGTGGACCCAGGGGTACACAGACCACAGGTCGAAAACCACTGGACTAGGTGATCTAATGGTCCCTGCTGGCCTTAAACTCTGTGATTGCCATAATCCAATCTGAACAAAATGTAAAAAGTGAATAAACAGCATAAATAGTAAGGAAATTGGATTTCTAGAATTCTTTCACTTTTTACTGTTCTAAAGCTTTATTAGTGATATTCTCTAAATTAAAAAAATACATAAAATTGACTCACCCTGCCCTGATTGAGTATCACCAGCAACAAGGGTTGGAAGTATTTCTGCATTACTGGGCAGAGCTAAGGTTGTGTGTTCTCAGTTTATATTTGGAATTTTGTAACTTTTAAGCACTTGTTTTCTGAACCTTGTACTAAATTAACTGTAGATTTATTTGCTTGGAATTTACCCTGTCTTTATATTTCTTGCTGTGCTTTTTGATATTCACTCTGAGTTGTTCAGTACTTGAAAATCAAGGGCCAAGACTTTAAAAATTGATTAGTGATTTTGAAAGCCCAACCTGACACCTTGAAGGGCCTGATTTTCAAAGAGTGGGTGCTCAGCCCTCTCTGAAAATAGGGCCTTTTTAAGGTGTCTCTGGGCACCCAAAATGTCACTTTTAAAAAGATCTTGGTCACCAAGTCTTTTAAATCATTAGTGACCTATGGCCATGGGATTGCAACTCTATTTTGCTGAGAATATTTTCACTGAATTGGCATTCCCTCCCCTGTCTTTTCTCCACTAGATGGCAGACAAACAACATAAATCTAGGTTTCAGAGTAGCGGCCGTGTTAGTCTGTATTTGCAAAAAGAAAAGGAGTACTTGTGGCACCTTAGAGACTAACAAATTTATTTGAGCATAAGCTTTCGTGAGCTACAGCTCACTTCATTGGATGCATTCTGATGAATCTAGTAGATGATAACACATCGTTCTCTCTTCTCATTGGTTTCAGAGGAACAGCCGTGTTAGTCTGTATTCGCAAAAAGAAAAGGAGTACTTGTGGCACCTTAGAGACTAACCAATTTATTTGAGCATGAGCTTTCGTGAGCTACAGCTCACTTGCTTCCATCATCTGAACGGATGGCTTTCTTGCTTTTTAAGATTTCCAAGGGTGTTAGTATTAGGCTGTGAGTAGGAAGCCATTTGTGTAACCAGCAGAGTAAGCCAAGCTTCTATCAGTGGGTTAATTTTGGGGGGGGAGGGCGGGCTTGCTGGTTTATGTGCAGAATTCCCCAGAAATCTATGTGGGTTCCAGTTAAACTTCAAAAAAAGAAAAGGAGTACTTGTGGCACCTTTTCTTTTTGCGAATACAGACTAACACGGCTGTTACTCTGAAACCAGTTAAACTTCAGTTTTACCTAGTTTCTATATATTTCTTTTTGGGAGAGTGTTATCAGCGGCTTGGGCTGCGATGTCACTGTTATGCAAATAATTCTTATGTATGGAAACTATTATGCAATCTTAACTAAAGCAGTTGCTGCAGCTCCTGGGATATTTATTGTTAACATGCACTCACTGTCTAAGCCTGCATTTACATCAGTAAAACATAATTAAAATCAATATTGTCCACATACTGCCAGTAATTGTCAGTATCTAGACCAATCCACAAAACAATGCCAGCTTGCTACAACCACCATTCCCACCCCATTCCTATAAACACTGCTTTACCACTTAGTTTCCTCCAGCAACAGCTGGAGCAAATGGATGATCCTGACTCCATTCTCTGGAGCTCCATCAAGAGTTCCAAGCTCCAGCATCCTCCACACAGTATACCTGGCTCCCACAGACTGTAACCAGACCACAGATCAGTCAAGTATATTAAAAGCTTCCAGACAGTCGTAGAGCTACTTCTGCACAATTTTTTCTCTCTCCTTCACCAGAATGGAAGGCCCAAGACAGGGCAATGATTAGAATGAGACAGTTCCACTGGTCTACGCTGTATGGATATTCTAACTAAGGCCGTGTCTATACGTACAGCGCAGCTGTGGTACAGCTGCACTGCTGAAGCACGTCTGGTGAAGACGCTCTATGCCGACCGGAGAAAGCTGTCCCGTCAGTATAAAAAACCCACCTCCACGAGCAGCATAAGTTATGTCTCCTGTCGACATAGCGCTGTGCACTCAAACCCTTATGTTGCTCTGGGGTTGGAATGTTCACACCCCTGAGTGACATAAGTTTTGCCAACTTAGGCTGTAGTGTAGACATCACCTAAGAAGACAGCTTGGCCTTCACCTTAGCCATGACATATACTGCAAAAAGTCTTTGCCACAACCAGCTAAACTAAGCAATGCTTCTCCCGACGAGTGCAGGTCTCTCTGTTTGTCAGCTGTACCCAAAGATGCTGTGAACATGGGACCTGTGATGGCCAATGATAAAATGATGACCACAATGGCCTGGTTCACCAAGGGAGCATGGATTCACCAAGGGAAGGTCATGCCTGACTAATCTAATCGCCTTCTATGATGAGATTACTGGTTCTGTGGATGAAGGGAAAGCAGTGGATGTATTGTTTCTTGACTTTAGCAAAGCTTTTGACATGGTCTCCCACAGTATTCTTGTCAGCAAGTTAAGGAAGTATGGGCTGGATGAATGCACTACAAGGTGGGTAGAAAGCTGGCTAGATTGTCGGGCTCAACGGGTAGTTATCAATGGCTCCATGTCTAGTTGGCAGCCGGTATCAAGTGGAGTGCCCCAAGGGTCGGTCCTGGGGCCGGTTTTGTTCAATATCTTCATAAATGATCTGGAGGATGGTGTGGATTGCACTCTCAGCAAATTTGCGGATGATACTAAACTGGGAGGAGTGGTAGATACGCTGGAGGGGAGGGATAGGATACAGAAGGACCTAGACAAATTGGAGGATTGGGCCAAAAGAAATCTGATGAGGTTCAATAAGGATAAGTGCAGGGTCCTGCACTTAGGACGGAAGAACCCAATGCACAGCTACAGACTAGGGACCGAATGGCTAGGCAGCAGTTCTGCGGAAAAGGACCTAGGGGTGACAGTTGACGAGAAGCTGGATATGAGTCAGCAGTGTGCCCTTGTTGCCAAGAAGGCCAATGGCATTTTGGGATGTATAAGTAGGGGCATAGCGAGCAGATTGAGGGACGTGATCATTCCCCTCTATTCGACATTGGTGAGGCCTCATCTGGAGTACTGTGTCCAGTTTTGGGCCCCACACTTCAAGAAGGATGTGGATAAATTGGAGAGAGTCCAGCGAAGGGCAACGAAAATGATTAGGGGTCTGGAACACATGAGTTATGAGGAGAGGCTGAGGGAGCTGGGATTGTTTAGCCTGCAGAAGAGAAGAATGAGGGGGGATTTGATAGCTGCTTTCAACTACCTGAAAGGGGGTTCCAAAGAGGATGGCTCTAGACTGTTCTCAATGGTATCAGATGACAGAACGAGGAGTAATGGTCTCAAGCTGCAGTGGGGGAGGTTTAGATTGGATATTAGGAAAAACTTTTTCACTAAGAGGGTGGTGAAACACTGGAATGCGTTACCTAGGGAGGTGGTAGAATCTCCTTCCTTAGAGGTTTTTAAGGTCAGGCTTGACAAAGCCCTGGCTGGGATGATTTAACTGGGAATTGGTCCTGCTTCGAGCAGGGGGTTGGACTAGATGACCTTCTGGGGTCCCTTCCAACCCTTATATTCTATGATTCTATGGTAGATCAGCTGCAGTATTTTCCTGCAGAGAATTCTGAAATCAGAGTACTCCTAGACAGTCTGAGAGCAGAGCAAGGCAATCAGTTCTGCTTTGAGAGGAGTTGGGTAAGACCAGATCTGTGCACAGAGGAGATGGTGTGCTGACCATGACAAGGTCCAATCCCAGCCCATAAGTATGATCCAGAGTACACCCACCTCTGTATACTGGGCCAATAAACACATGGAGTGCACCACTAAGCAGACAAGTCTTGAGATGCCAAGTTAACTTGCAAGAATCAGAATGGACGTTCCCATCACCCTGGACAATGGTCTCACTTCATTGGTGGCCACAAAACAGCCATAAGGATCCTGCCCACAGTGCCCTGGGCATAACCCTAGCATTGGGGTCCTCTTTGGCAGTCACAGAGCTAGCCAGTGTCTCTGCACCCCAACCCTGCAGAAGCCCCTGATACCAGGGGGTATTCTAGGGATGGACTGTGGCATTCCTGTATTTCTACACTTCGGTTATTCTCTGGCTGTCACAATGCCCAGAGGGGACATGGCAGTCAGGGTGCAAGTTAGGGGAACACTGAGGGCTTATGCTCTTGTCACAAACAGTTGGGTCTTTGCTCACCATATCACTGACCCTGTTGCTGCTGTGGGTGTTAAGGTTTTGCAGTGTCGTGTGAGTGCATAGTGGAAGTGTAAGGGAAAGTACTGTCAGTGACAGTATCATACAAGATGGGCAGGTGGTATGGAATGTTTGATAGTCATGCCCTAGCTTTGGATTTCTTTGGTTATTAAGGTTTTGGGTGAGTAGAACATTGTACAAAGCAAGTATAATGGTCCTCTAACAATGTATTTACCGAGTGATATCACTCACTGGTGAAAACGTAGGGTCTATGTGATACAGCAGAAACTTGGACTCCTGTGTGAAGAAGAGAAATGTATAGAGAAGAAAACAGGTCTTGTAAGTGTAAGCAGAGTCAGGATGAGCTCCACCCTGACACCTGGTGGTGAGGTGTGGCAAGTTGTGGAAAAGAACTTCAGGGGCCGATCTCATTTGCAGAGGCACACCCACCCCGCCTAGAATGAGGCCATAGCTGCCCAAATGGTCACTTTGGCTGCTGTGCGATCCCCAGTGTCTCTGTTATTGGGGCAGGAAGAATAAATTATTACCCTGATTATGGGAACTGTGCTTGGAACTGTAGTTGGCCTTTTGTTATGATGGAGGGACTCACCATCGACTAAGTAGCACTTGCTAGGCAAGGGTCATGGGTTTCAAAACTCTGTGAATTGAGAGAGACTGAGGACAAGTATTAATATTTGGTGGCATGGGCCCCTTGGTGAGGGCCTTTCATGCTAATTGCACTTCCTCCTTTCTCCACTGTGGAATATCAGAGCTAATTTTGGTTGTGTTAGGAGTCTAGTTACAGGCTGCTGAGCTCACTTTGGACTAATGGTGCACCAGCACTGAGGCTCCCCTACTACAAGCTGAATTCACCAAAGACCTGAACTGACTAAGAGCTGAAATCACTGAGTGTTGTGTTAAGTAGTGGGGGAGCCTGAAGATATATTGTGGAGCAATTTGTGGGATGGTGGGAGCTGCTTGTGGGACGTAGAGCAGAGCAGTGCGTGGATGGGCTGGTGGAGCCGTTTGTGGGATGGTGGGAGCTGCTTGTGGGATGCAGAGCTAGTGGAGCGGAGCCCTATGGAGCTGTGGGGCGGTCAGCTTCAGATCATGTAATGTGCCCCTTACCTCTCTTCCCACCCCTGCCCCGATCTCCACCCAGGTTGGGAGGTAAAGCTCTGTGGATAAACTTTCAAACTCTGGGGCTGCCCTGACCAGGGACAGAGACTTTTGGGTCATTGGACTTTTGGAACTTTGGGTGATTTGGGGTTGCTGGACTCAAGAACCAAAGGGAAAGGACACGACCCAATTTGCTTGGGGTGGGTTTTCGCTCATGGGTTGTGTTGTGAATCCTGTTGGTGGTGTTTCCCCAACATAATGCCACATTGTTTCTCTCTGTTACTAAAAGGCTTTTTGCCACACTCAGACTCTGTGCTTGCAAGAGAGGAAGTATTGCCTCTTGGAGGCGCCCAGCGGGGGTGGTATATATTTGTCCCAGGTCACTGGGTGGGGGCTCGAGCCAGTTTTGCATTGTGTTATAGGAATGGATCCCCTAGATATTGAACCCGGCCCTTGTTGCTGCCAACTCTGACGGGCAGAAAGGTTACATAAGAAAATCCCAATAAATGAATAATAGCTACGCTAGAGACTGAGGCAGGTACAAAAATCAATCAAAAGTTCTAAAGCGATAGAGTAAAACACAGTGATTCAGTTAGTGGTCTATTAAACTGCCCTTATAACCACAGGAATAAAGCTGTGGCATAGCTTATGTTATCCTCAGGATCCAGCTACTGCTGGCTTTGTGCTCAGTTATTGCTCCTAGGGGGCACCTCATTTAGTGTCTCTATCCACAGTGAACAGTTTCCTGTCCTTGAGGCAGTTTGCAATCCATTTCAACAGCTCTCTTCTAATAGGCTCAGTGTTTTTGTAGGGCAGATCGATTGTTTGTGTGCTGGGGTACCAACAGCTTTTATGAGAGACAACTATAGCATCGTGTTTCCACTGCTCTCATTAGGAGCACATCGCAGTTTGTCTAAAAAGTGAACATGAGAAGATGTGGAGGGGTCTAGCCTAAGAGCCTGCCTATGCATACCCAGTTCAACAATTTAACCATGCCAGTTGTGTAGCATCCCTCCTAGTCTGGGCTCGGTTATACTGGAACAAAAGTGCTTATACTGGCATAGCTTATTGCTGTTTGGGGAGGGAAATAAATTACACTTGTAGATGGCACCCTTATAGCAGTACAATTCATCCATACTAGGGCTTATACCTGTATAACTATACCAGTAAAAAGTCACGCTTCTAACCAAAATAGCTGTGTGTCTGGGTGAGTTATTTTCTTACAAGTCAGATTTCCTGGTTTCCACAGGGGCAAATTGCTTCCAAATTCCTGCTAAGCTCTACCTTGCTAATATTTAACTTGTCGTTCCTTCTATAACAGTTGATGGGTTCGGAGAGGCCTCCCCTCAGGAGCAGAAGTTTCCTTTGCCCCTCAAGTTTTTTGTCAAGGTCCCCCTTGCAGGCTTCTAGAGGGCCTGCTCCAGCCACCTGCCTTGGCAGATCATTCCTTTGCCTAATTGCCCTCTCTCTTGGGAGAGAGGGGGAATGCATTTCAAATGTATGCATGTAGTATTTCAAGTGATTACACCTTGTTCCACTATGTCAAACCCTGTAAATAATAGCTGTTGCTTTATATTTTTACTTTAGAAATGTACAGAACAGTAACTGTAAAATGCCAATCACATTGCTGATTACTAAAAAGAACAGGAGGACTTGTGGCACCTTAGAGACTAACCCGTTTATCTGAGCAGAAGCTTCCGTGAGCTACAGCTCCCTTTGTCGGACGCGCTGCTGATTACTGTTACATTATGTGTATTGTTGTTGCACTAGGTGCAGTACAAAGGTAAAGAAAACACAGTCCCTGCCCCAAAGAGTTTAAAATCTAAAAATAGTAACTGGGCACCAGTACATGAACTAAAAGGTATATTGTTAGTCTCTAAGGTGCCCCAAGTACTCCTGCTCTTTTTATAAAAGAGGAGGAGCCATTTCTCCACCCCAGGTTTGAAGGCTGCTATTTATGAGTAGTTGGATCTGGGCTACTCCAAATCGTACTGCTGGGGCTACTCTGCAGCTGGGCTATTAGAAGAATGCCTGTCTGATATACAAATACCGTAGGAACATAGGAATGGCCAGACTGGTTCAGGCCACTGGTCCCTCTAACCCAGTGTCTTGTCTGAGACAGTGACTACCACCAGTTGCTTCAGGGAAAGGTGCAAGTGAACCCCCATAATAGATGGGGTTCAGAAGGAGTGGGGAGAGATTGCACACCAAAGGGGGAGGTTATGTAGGGTGCAATGAAAGGGGAGATCATGCTGGTGGCCTGGACACTGCGCGATGACTAAGGAATGGGAGGTGGGGATGGGAGGGTAAGGAGGGAAGCAGAGACCTTGGGGGATGGAAGGACAGAAAAAAGGAAAGTGAAGGGCACAGAGACTCCCAACACCTCATTATTTCTGCACCTTCTCTCTCTCAGTAGCATTTCTCATCCATAAGCCCCCGTGGCCTCTCTGGCAGACTTGCCATGGTCTATTTGTCTAGCCAGTTCAGTGGCCATCTCCGCTGTGTGTGAGCTACCCCATAGTATTCCAAGGAGCTGGCTGGGGCAGTCACGGGGTCATTCCTTTTGGGATGTGGATTCATCCCCCTTCTCCTAGACAAACAAGCTTGGTTTCAGAAGCTTCCCTGAACTGAGAAGCTCTGTCTACACTGGTTTTAAGTCTGAAAAATGCCCCCCCCCCATACTAAAATTAGAGTAGTTCTGGCAGTGATAGCAGCGGGGGGGGGGGGGCCCTAGTGCGGACAAGATGCTGGCGTTCTTACCCAAGCAGGGTTAGACAGCTCAGTGCTGGAAACACTGTGGGCCACCTAGAGCACCCCATTATTGCCCCCAAAAGCAGACCTGTACCAGTGCCAGTGCAAAATATTTCAGCTGAAAGCCTGGCATAGACCCAGGGCCATGCCTTGGCTCCCTCTAAAGCTTAGCTGTAGATCATCCTTTGCTCAACCTAGAATTAGCACGGAGAGACCTTGTCCCAGACAGAAGTGTGAAGATCTCATATGGGATTAATATGTCCTTTCGTGGCTGAAGTGTCACTGTCTCTTTTGGTCCTAAATTTAAAGGTACACCCCTCCCCCCTATTTTCCACTAATACCCTCTGAACAATCATTTCTATTCTAGGTCAAATATGAATTCTTTGAAGATGAAGCTCAATCTAGCAGTTGGGTGTATGCAGTTTCTGGGTGGGGTGAGAGTTCATGTGATCATCCTGATTACAGAAACTGCTACTGGGGGAGGAAGAGTTTATAATTTCTTGGGAATCTGTAGCGTTAGCATTGTCATATTTCTTAGATGTGCATCTAGAACATGCGGCCAGGTGTATTTTAAACAGCAAAATAAATAAAAAAGCATTTTGCTGCACTTAGTGCAGAAAAATGGCAAGACAGCCACATTTGGCCGTAGTATATTCATTGTACAATCTGCAATTTAAAATCAAGGGAGGAGACAAACAGGAAACCGCAGGGTGTTTTCCATCGATGGGGTAGATAGACCAGGCAGCAGAATGTGGAGTGGAAACATGCAGTTGATTTGGCCTTCAGGCGTAGGATGAAATTGTTATACTGGATTGTATCCAGACTGAGTTTATGGAGCTCTGTGTCAAATGCCGCTTACCAAAAGAAAAATAATCAAACAAAATAGGAGGTTGCCTTAGCTTTTCCTGCTCCTTTACAGGAGGCCCTTGCTAAGACTCGCCTTCGAGAATTGTACCTCCCTGGGGTGAGACAAAGACCATTTAAAGAGATATGACCAGTGGAGCTGCATACATGACATACTGCAGATCTAAAGGCTTAGTGTGACAGTATGTAAGAGCCACAGCCACCCTCAATTCCTGTCCTACTGCCATGCTCTGAGTGTCTCACTCATTTTCTATCCTGAACTGGAAATAGGAAGCAAATTTTGAAGTGAGGATGAATAACAACCAGAACACAAATGGTAAATTCTCCATCCTATAGAGTCTTTAAATCCGGATGTTGGTGTTTGTTTATAAAGATCTGCGCAAGCCCACCCACACATTACTGGATTCAGTGCAAGAATCCCTGGGTGGAATTCTCTGGCCTGTCCTAGCAGATGGTGAGACTAGATTGTAGCTTCTGGCCAGGCACTCAAATGTATGAATTTTTCCCCCTCTGCTGCAAAGCCAAAGCAAACTGCCCTTTTTGAAGGCTTCCTTTCAATGGATTTTGTTTTTGATGCCAAACCTAGGCACAATGCAAAATAGAACTCAAAACAAGCAGTACACCTATACTTTTGTTTCTAGAGAGACTAATCTATTTCAAGAGTGAAGCTGAGTGCAGGCTGAGTTGAGCAAGTGAAACTTGTGGTCGGATTGCACTCTTAACTGGGTGGTCATAGGGGCACTGATGGAATTGCTTCACTCCAAATACCACAGCCAGAAGCTCCTTTTCCATTTGGGCATTACCCCTGTTCAATCTCTGAAGGTCTCTGCTGAGATAACTGACCAGCTGCTCCTGCAAAAGAAATACAGCCAATCCTTTCTCTGATGAATCCCATTGGAGAATCAGTGGCTCTCCTGATTGATAGTACTTCACAACAGAGGCATCTGTTATCATTTGTTTCAGTATGTCAAATGTTTGCTGTTGGGAACCTGCCTAGTCCCACTCAACATCCTGCTTTGAGAGTCAATGTATGGGTTCACTGGAGCCAGGTGTGAACAGAAAACCTATCATTCCTATGAAGAGCTGTATACTTTTTGATCCACTGAAGCTGGCATGTCTCTGACTGCTTTGATCTTGTTGGGATTTGTATTCAGTCCCGCCACGGTGAGCAAAGTCCAATGTATGTCACTGCATGCTGTTTGAGTTTTATGATCTTGTCCCTGCATTGCAGTAGAGAAGCTTGTAGCTTTCTGTCATGGTCTTTTTCAGCTTCTTTATCATTACTCCCTTTACCTAGAGTGAGGATATCTGCAATTATTTTCACCCCAAGCAGCCCTTCTAGCATTTGGGTGAGATAATCTAGTCTGACCTCCTGTATAACACAGGCCATAAAACTTCTCCAGAATTATTTCTAGGGCAGCTTTTAGAACAACATGCAATCTTGATTTTAAAATTGTCAGTGATGGAGGATCCACCACAATCATTGGTAAATTGTTCCAGTGGTTAATTACTCTCACCATTAAAAATGTACACCTTATTTCCCAGCTGAATTTCGTAGCTTCAGCTTCTAGCCACTGGATTATGTGATACCTTTCCCTACTAGACCGAAGAGCCCATTATTAAATATTTATGAACTTTAGTAATGTCACCTCTTTACCTTCTCCTTGGTAAGCTAAATAGATAGACCCAAAGAGCTTAAAGAGAAGGAGTACTAGTGGCACCTTAGAAACTAACTAATTTATTTGAGCATAAGCTTTCATGAGCTACAGCTCACTTCATCGGATGCATTCAGTGGAAAATACAATGAGGAGATTTATATACACACAGAACATGAAAAAATGGGTGTTTATCATGCACACTGTAAGGAGAGTGATCACTTAAGATGAGCTATTGCCAGCAGGAGAGCGGGGGGGGGGGGGGGAGCGGAGGAGAACCTTTTGTAGTGATAATCAAGGTGGGCCATTTCCAGCAGTTAACAAGAACGTCTGAGGAGCAGTGGGGAGTGGGGAAATAAACATGGGGAAATAGTTTTACTTTGTGTAATGACACATCCACTCCCAGTCTCTATTCAAGCCTAAGTTAATTGTATCCAGTTTGCAAATTAATTCCAATTCAGCAGTCTCTCATTGGAGTCTGTTTTTGAAGTCTTTTTGTTGTAATATTGTGGCCTTTAGGTCTGTAATTGAGTGACCAGAGAGATTGAAGTGTTCTCCAATTGGTTTATGAATGTTATAATTCTTAACATCTGATTTGTGTCCATTTATTCTTTTACATAGAGACTGTCCAGTTTGACCAATGTACATGGCAGAGGGGCATTGCTGGCACATGATGGCATATATCACATTGGTAGATGTGCAGGTGAACGAGCCTCTGATAGTGTGGCTGATGTGATTAGGCCCTATGATGGTGTCCCCTGAATAGATATGTGGACACAGTTGGCAACAAGCTTTGTTGCAAGCATAGGTTCCTGGGTTAGTGGTTCTGTTGTGTGGTTGCTAGTGAGTATTTGCTTCAGGTTGAGGGGCTGTCTGTAGGCAAGGACTGGCCTGTCTCCCAAGATCTGTGAGAGTGTTGGGTCGTCCTTCAGGATAGGTTGTAGATCCTTGATGATGCGTTGGAGAGGTTTTAGTTGGGGGCTGAAGGTGATGGCTAGTGGCGTTCCGTTATTATCTTTGTTGGGCCTGTCCTGTAGTAGGTGACTTCTGGGTACTCTTCTGGCTCTTTCAATTTGTTTCTTCACTTCAGCAGGTGGGTATTGTAGTTGTAAAAATGCTTGATAGAGATCTTGTAGGTGTTTGTCTCTGTCTGAGGGGTTGGAGGAAATGCGGTTGTATCGTAGAGCTTGGCTGTAGATGATGGATCGTGTGGTGTGGTCTGGGTGAAAGCTGGAGGCATGTAGGTAGGCATAGCAGTCAGTAGGTTTCTGGTATAGGGTGGTGTTTATGTGACTATCGCTTATTATCACTGTAGTGTCCAGGAAGTGGATCTCTTGCGTGGACTGGTCCAGGCTGAGGTTGATGGTGGTATGGAAATTGTTGAAATCATGGTGGAATTCCTCAAGGGCTTCTTTTCCATGGGTCCAGATGATGAAGATGTCATCAATATAGCGCAAGTAGAGTAGGGGCGTTAGGGGACGAGAGCTGAGGAGGCGTTGTTCTAAGTCAGCCATAAAAATGTTGGCATACTGTGGGGCCATGTGGATACCCACAGCAGTGCCGCTGATTTGAAGATATACATTGTCCCCAAATGTGAAATAGTTATGGGTAAAGACAAAGTCACAAAGTTCAGCCACCAGGTTTGCTGTGACATTATCAGGGATACTGTTCTTGACGGCTTGTAGTCCATCTTTGTGTGGAGTGTTGGTGTAGAGGGCTTCTACATCCATAGTGGCCAGGATGGTGTATTCAGGAAGATCACCGATGGACTGTAGTTGGGGGAGGGATAGCTCAGTGGTTTGAGCATTGGCCTGCTAAACCCAGCGTTGTGAGTTCAATCCTTGAGGAGTCCATTTAGGGATCTGGGGCAAAAATTGGGGATTGGTCCTGCTTTGAGCAGGGGGTTGGACTAGATGACCTCCTGAGGTCCCTTCCAACCCTGACATTCTAGGATTCCTCAGGAAGTCAGTGGTGTCTCGAAGATAGCTGGGAGTGCTGGTAGCATAGGGCCTGAGGAGGGAGTCTACATAGCCAGACAATCCTGCTGTCAGGGTGCCAATGCCTGAGATGATGGGGCATCCGGGATTTCCAGGTTTATGGATCTTGAGTAGCAGATAGAATGCCTCCAGTCGGGGTTCCAGCGGTGTGTCTGTACAGATTTGTTCTTGTGCTTTTTCAGGGAGTTTCTTGAGCAAATGCTGTAGTTTCTCTTGGTAACTCTCAGTGGGATCAGAGGGTAATAGCTTGTAGAAAGTGGTGTTGGAGAGCTGCCAAGCAGCTTCTTGTTCATAGTCCGACCTATTCATGATGATAACAGCACCTCCTTTGTCAGCCTTTTTGATTATGATGTCAGAGTTGTTTCTGAGGCTGTGGATGGCATTGTGTTCTGCACGGCTGAGGTTATGGGGCAAGTGATGCTGCTTTTCCACAATTTCAGCCCGTGCACGTCGGTGGAAGCACTCTATGTAGAAGTCCAGTCTGTTGTTTCGACCTTCAGGAGGAGTCCACCTAGAATCCTTGTTTTTGTAGTGTTGGTAGGAAGGTCTCTGTGGATTAGTATGTTGTTCAGAGGTGTGTTGGAAATATTCCTTGAGTCGGAGACGTCAAAAATAGAATTCTAGGTCACCACAGAACTGTATCATGTTCGTGCACAAGAACAAATCTGTACAGACACACCCCTGGAACCCCGACCGGAGGCATTCTGTCTGCTACCCAAGATCCATAAGCCTGGAAATCCTGGACGCCCCATTCTCTCAGGCATTGGCACCCTGACAGCAGGATTGTCTGGCTATGTAGACTCCCTCCTCAGGCCCTACACTACCAGCACTCCCAGTTATCTTCGAGACACCACTGACTACCTGAGGAAACTACAATCCATCGGAGATCTTCCTGAATACACCATCCTGGCCACTATGGATGTAGAAGCCCTCTACACCAACACTCCACACAAAGATGGACTACAAGCCATCAGGAACAGTATCCCCGATAATGTCACGGCAAACCTGGTGGCTGAACTTTGTGACTTTGCCCTCACCCATAACTATTTCACATTTGGGGACAATGTATAACTTCAGATCAGCGGCACTGCTATGGGTACCCGCATGGCCCCACAGTATGCCAACATTTTTATGGCTGACTTAGAACAACGCCTCCTCAGCTCTCGTCCCCTAATGCCCCTACTCTACTTGCGCTATATTGATGACATCTTCATCATCTGGACCCATGGAAAAGAAGCCCTTGAGGAATTCCACCATGATTTCAACAATTTCCATACCACCATCAACCTCAGCCTGAACCAGTCCACGCAAGAGATCCACTTCCTGGACACTACAGTGATAATAAGCGATAGTCACATAAACACCACCCTATACCAGAAACCTACTGACTGCTATGCCTACCTGCATGCCTCCAGCTTTCACCCAGACCACACCACACGATCCATCATCTACAGCCAAGCTCTACGATACAACCGCATTTCCTCCAACCCCTCAGACAGAGACAAACACCTACAAGATCTCTATCAAGCATTTTTACAACTACAATACCCACCTGCTGAAGTGAAGAAACAAATTGAAAGAGCCAGAAGAGTACCCAGAAGTCACCTACTACAGGACAGGCCTAACAAAATAAATAACAGAACGCCACTAGCCGTCACCTTCAGCCCCCAACTAAAACCCCTCCAACGCATTATTAAGGATCTGCAACCTATCCTGAAGGATGACCCAACACACTCACAAATCTTGGAAGACAGGCCAATCCTTGCCTACAGACAGCCCCCCAACCTGAAGCAAATACTCACCAACAACCACATACCACACAACAGAACCACTAACCCAGGAACTTATCCTTCCAACAAAGCCCGTTGCCAACTGTGCCCACATATGTATTCAGGGGACACCATCACAGAGCCTAATCACATCAGCCACACTGTCAGAGGCTCGTTCACCTGCACATCCACCAATGTGATATATGCCATCATGTGCCAGCAATGCCCCTCTGCCATGTACATTGGTCAAACTGGACAGTCTCTACGTAAAAGAATAAATGGAACAAATCAGATGTCAAGAATTATAACATTCATAAACCAGTTGGAGAACACTTCAATCTCTCTGGTCACGGAATTACAGACATGAAGGTCGCTATCTTACAACAGAAAAACTTCAGATCCAGACTCCAGCAAGAAACTGCTGAATTGGAATTCATTTGCAAATTGGATACTATTAATTTAGGCTTAAATAGAGACTGGGAGTGGCTAAGGCATTATGCTCAAGGTAGCCTATTTCCCCTTGTTTTTTCCTACCCCTCGCCCCCCCCCCCCCCAGACGTTCTGGTTAAACTTGGATTTATGCTGGAAGTGGCCCACCTTGATTATCATACACATTGTAAGGAGAGTGGTCACTTTGGATGAGCTATTACCAGCAGGAGAGTGAGTTTGTGTGTTTGCGTGGGGGGGTGGGTGAGAAAACCTGGATTTGTGCTGGAAATGGCCCAACTTGATTATCATACACATTGTAAGGAGAGTTATCACTTTAGATAAGCTATTACCAGCAGGAGAGTGGGATGGGAGGAGGTATTGTTTCATGGTCTCTGTGTATATAATGTCTTCTGCAGTTTCCACAGTATGCATCTGATGAAGTGAGCTGTAGCTCACGAAAGCTTATGCTCAAATAAATTGGTTAGTCTCTAAGGTGCCACAAGTACTCCTTTTCTTTTTGTGAATACAGACTAACACGGCTGTTACTCTGAAACCTGTAATTACAGACCAGTAAGTCTAATGTCAGTACCGGGCAAATTATTTGAAACAATAGTAAAGAATAAAATTGTCAGACACATAAATTGTTGCGCAAAAGTCAACACGGTTTCTGTAAAGGGAGATTGTGTTTTACTAATCTATTAGAGTTCTCTGAGCGGGTCAACAAACATGTGGACGAGGGGGATCCAGTGGACATAGTGTCCTTAGATTTCCAGAAAGCCTTTGACAAGGTCCCTCACCAAAGGCTCTTACGTAAATTAAGTTGTCATGGGATAAGAGGGAAGATCCTTTTATGGATTGAGAACTGGTTAAAAGACAGGGAACAAAGGGTGGGAATAAATGGTAAATTTTCAGAATGGAGAGGATAACTAGTGATGTTCCCCAAGGGTCAGTCCTAGGACCAATCCTATTCAACCTGTTCATAAATGATCTGGAGAAAGGGGTAAACAGCAAGGTGGCAAAGTTTGCAGATGATACTAAACTGCTCAAGATAGTTAAGACCAAAGAAGACTGTGAAGAACTTCAAAAACATATCTCAAAACTAAGTGATTGAGCAACAAAATGGCAAATGAAATTTAATGTGGATAAATGTAAACTAATGCACATTGGAAAAAATAACCCCAACTGTACATACAGTATGATGGGGGCTAATTTAGCTACAACTAATCAGGAGAAAGATCTTGGAGTCATCGTGGATAGTTCTTTGAAGACGTCCACGCAGTGTGCAGCGGCAGTCAAAAAAGCAAACGGGATGTTAGGAATCATTAAAAAAGGAGTAAGACAGAGAATATCTTATTGCCCTTATATAAATCCATGGTACGCCCACATCTTGAATAGTGTGTACAGATGTGGTCCCCTCGTCTCAAAAAAGATATACTGGCATTAGAAAAGGTTCGGAAAAGGGCAGCTAAAATGATTGGGGATTTGGAACGGGTCCCATATGAGGAGAGATTAAAGAGGCTAGGACTTTTCAGCTTGGAAAAGAGCAGACTTGGCCCTGGTCTACACTAGGACTTTAGGTCAAATTTAGCAGTATTAAATCGATATAAACCTGCACCCGTCCACACGATGAAGCCCTTTATTTCGACTTAAAGGGCTCTTAAAATTGATTTCCTTACTCCACCCCGACAAGTGGATTAGCGCTTAAATCGGCCTTGCTGGGTCGAATTTGGGGTACTGTGGACACAATGCGACGGTATTGGCCTCCGGGAGCTATCTCAGAGTGCTCCATTGTGACCGCTCTGGACAGCACTCTCAACTCAGATGCAGTGGCCAGGTAGACAGGAAAAGAACCACGAACTTTTGAAACTCATTTCTTGTTTGGCCAGCGTGGCAAGCTGCAGGTGACCATGCAGAGCTCATCAGCAGAGGTGACCATGACGGAGTCCCAGAATCGCAAAAGAGCTCCAGCATGGACTGAACGGGAGGTACGGGATCTGATCGCTGTATGGTGAAAGGAATCCGTGCTATCAGAACTCCGTTCCAGTTTTCGAAATGCCAAAACCTTTGTCAAAATCTCCCAGGGCATGAAGGACAGAGGCCATAACAGGGACTCGAAGCAGTGCTGCATGAAACTTAAGGAGCTGAGGCAAGCCTACCAGAAAACCAGAGAGACGAACGGCCGCTCCGGGTCAGAGCCCCAAACATGCCGCTTCTATGATGAACTGCATGCCATTTTAGGGGGTTCAGCCACCACTACCTCAGCCATGTTGTTTGACTCCTTCAATGGAGATGGAGGCAACATGGAAGCAGGTTTTGGGGACGAAGAAGATGATGATGATGAGGTTGTAGATAGCTCACAGCAAGCAAGCGGAGAAACCGGTTTTCCCGACAGCCAGGAACTGTTTCTCACCCTGGACCTGGAGCCAGTACCCCCCGAACCCACCCAAGGCTGCCTCCTGGACCCGGCAGGCGGAGAAGGGACCTCCGGTGAGTGTACCTTTTAAAATACTATGCATGGTTTAAAAGCAAGCATGTGAAAGGAAAGGAGTACTTGTGGCACCTTAGAGACTAACCAATTTATTTGAGCATTTGCCCTGGCGTTCGCGGCTCTCCTGGATGTACTCCCAAAGCCTTTGCAAAAGGTTTCTGGGGAGGGCAGCCTTATTGTGTCCTCCATGGTAGGACACTTTACCACTCCAGGCCAGTAACACGTACTCGGGAATCATTGTACAACAAAGCATTGCAGTGTATGTTTGATGGCGTTCAAACAACATCCGTTCATTATCTCTCTGTGCTCTCCTCAGGAGAGTGAGATATCATTCATGGTCACCAGGATGAAATAGGGTGCTTTTCTTCAGGGGACACTCAGAGGAGACCGTTCCTGCAGGGCTGTTTGCCTATGGCTGAACAGAAATGTTCCCCGCTGTTAGCTATGGGGAGGGGGGAGGGTTGAGGGGGTAGCCACGCGGTGGGGGGAGGCAAAATGCGACCTTGTAACGAAAGCACATGTGCTATGTATGTAATGTTAACAGCAAGGTTTACCCTGAAAGAGTGTAGCCACTGTTTTATAAAATGTGTCTTTTTAAATACCGCTGTCCTTTTTTTTTCTCCACCAGCTGCATGTGTTTCAATGTTCAGAGGATCTTCTCTTTCCCAGAGGCTAGTGAAGATTAGAAAGAAAAAAAAACGCACTCGTGATAAAATGTTCTCTGAGCTCATGCTGTCCTCCCACACTGACAGAGCACAGACGAATGCGTGGAGGCAAATAATGTCAGAGTGCAGGAAAGCACAAAATGACCGGGAGGAGAGGTGGCGGGCTGAAGAGAGTAAGTGGCGGGCTGAAGACAGGGCTGAAGCTGAAAGGTGGTGGCAGCGTGATGAGAGGAGGCAGGATTCAATGCTGAGGCTGCTGGAGGATCAAACCAGTATGCTCCAGTGTATGGGTGAGCTGCAGCAAAGGCAGCTGGAGTACAGACTGCCACTACAGTCCCTGTGTAACCAACCGCCCTCCTCCCCAAGTTCCATAGCCTCCTCACCCAGACGCCCAAGAACGCGGTGGGGGGGGCCTCCGGCCAACCAGCCACTCCACCACAGAGGATTGCCCAAAAACTAGAAGGCTGGCATTCAATAAATTTTAAAGGTTAAAGTGCTGTGTGGCATTTTCCTTCCCTCCTCCACCACCCCTCCTTGGCTACCTTGGTAGTCATCCCCCTATTTGTGTGATGAATGAATAAAGAATGCATGAATGTGAAGCAACAATGACTTTATTGCCTCTGCAAGCGGTGATCGAAGGGAGGAGGGGAGGGTGGTTGGCTTACAGGGAAATAGAGTGAACCAAGGGGCGGGGGGTTTCATCAAGGAGAAACAAACAGAACTTTCACACCGTAGCCTGGCCAGTCATGAAACTGGTTTTCAAAGCTTCTCTGATGTGTACCGCGCCCTCCTGTGCTCTTCTAACCGCCCTGGTGTCTGGCTGCGCGTAACCAGCAGCCAGGCGATTTGCCTCAACCTCCCACCCCGCCATAAACGTCTCCCCCTTACTCTCACAGATATTGTGGAGCGCACAGCAAGCAGTAATGACAGTGGGAATATTGGTTTCGCTGAGGTCTAAGCGAGTCAGTAAACTGCGGCAGCGCGCTTTTAAACTTCCAAATGCACATTCTACCACCATTCTGCACTTGCTCAGCCTGTAGTTGAACAGCTCCTGACTACTGTCCAGGCTGCCTGTGTACAGCTTCATGAGCCATAGCATTAAGGGGTAGGCTGGGTCCCCAAGGATAACTATCAGCATTTCAACATCCCCAACGGTTATTTTCTGGTCTGGGAATAAAGTCCCTTCCTGCAGCTTTTGAAGCAGACCAGAGTTCCTGAAGATGCGAGCGTCATGTACCTTTCCCGGCCATCTCACGTTGATGTTGGTGAAACATCCCTTGTGATCCACCAGAGCTCACAGCACTATTGAAAAGTACCCCTTGCGGTTTATGTACTCGCTGGCTTGGTGCTCCGGTGCCAAGACAGGAATATGGGTTCCGTCTATGGCCCCACCACAGTTAGGGAATCCCATTGCAGCAAAGCCATCCACTGTTACCTGCACATTTCCCAGGGTCACTACCCTTGATATCAGCAGATCTTTGATTGCGTGGGCTACTTGCATCACAGCAGCCCCCACAGTAGATTTGCCCACTCCAAATTGATTCCCAGCTGACCGGTAGCTGTCTGGCGTTGCAAGCTTCCACAGAGCTATCGCCACTCGCTTCTCAGCTGTGAGGGCTGCTCTCATCTTGGTATTCATGCGCTTCAGGGCAGGGGAAAGCAAGTCGCAAAGTTCCATGAAAGTGCCTTTACTCATGCAAAAGTTTCGCAGCCACTGGGAATCGTCCCAGAACTGCAACACTATGCGGTCCCACCAGTCTGTGCTTGTTTCCCGAGCCCAGAATCGGCGTTCCACAGCATGAACCTGCCCCATTAGCACCATGATGCATGCATTGGCAGGGCCCACGCTTTCAGAGAAATCTGTGTCCATGTCCTGATCACTCACGTGACCGCGCTGACGTCGCCTCCTCGCCCGGTATCGCTTTGCCAGGTTCTGGTGCTGCATATACTGCTGGATAATGCGTGTGGTGTTTAATGTGCTCCTAATTGCCAAAGTGAGCTGAGCGGCCTCCATGCTTGCCTTGGTATGGCGTCCGCACAGAAAAAAGGCGTGGAACGGTTGTCTGCCATTGCTCTGACGGAGGGAGGGGCAACTGATGACACGGCTTACAGGGTTGGCTTCAGGGAGCTAAAATCAACAAAGGGGGTGGCTTTACTTCAAGGAGTATTTCAGGCAGGACTTCACGGAGGGTTCCAATAAGAAATGGTGCACCTAAGCTATTGTTCTTATTGGAACAAGGAGGTTGGTCTGGCCTCTGATTGATACATGGCTAGATTTACCTCGCTGCACCTTCTCTGTGAGTGACTGCAGTGTGACCTAGAGGAATGAGTCCCCTAGACAGTGGGGGGTGGGGGAGGGGAAAGCAAATGAGTACAAAACAAATCTGGTCTATTTCTTGTTTTGATACACTCCATCTATCTTTTACATCTTTGGCTGGCAGCAGACGGTGCAGAAGGACTGCATGCCATCCACATCTCAGGGCTGCTCAGCAGAAGATGGTACAATACAACTGCTAGCCATCCTCATCTCTTGCCTGCCCGGCAGAAGATGATGCAATAGGACTGCTAGCAATCCATATCGCCTGCCTGCTCACCATAAGATGGTTCAATAGGACTGACTGCAGGACTAAAGAGAATGACTTGATCAAGTCACTCCAGATTTAGTCCCTGCGCCCATGTCTGTCCAGGCGCTCCTGATCGACCTCACACAGGTGA
This sequence comes from Caretta caretta, assembly GCF_965140235.1. Classification (NCBI taxonomy): domain Eukaryota; kingdom Metazoa; phylum Chordata; order Testudines; family Cheloniidae; genus Caretta; species Caretta caretta. Next base: position 3,088,749 of record NC_134223.1, read on the forward strand.
CCAGGAGCACCTCGGACATGACGATGACGGCTACCAGTCCTATTGCACCATCTGTTGCCACAAGGCAATGGGTTGCTGCTACTGTGTAGCAATGCAGTACCACGTCTGCCAGCACCCAGGAGACATACGGTGACGGTTACCTGAGCGGGCTCCATGCTTGCCGTGGTATGGCGTCTGCACAGGTAACTCAGGAAAAAAGGCACGAAACAATTGTCTGCCCTTGCTTTCATGGAGGGAGGGAACGGGGGCCTGACGATATGTACCCAGAACCACCCACGACAATGTTTTAGCCCCATCAGGCATTGGGATCTCAACCCAGAATTCCAATGGGCAGTGGAGACTGCGGGAACTGTGGGATAGCTACCCACAGTGCAACACTCTGGAAGTTGACTCTAGCCTCGGTACTGTGGAAGCACTCTGCCGAGTTAATGCACTTAATGCACTTAGAGCATTTTCTGTGGGGACACACACACTCGAATATATAAAACCGATTTCTAAAAAACCGACTTCTATAAATTCAACCTAATTTCGTAGTGTAGACATACCCTAAGGGGGGATATGATAGAGGTATATAAAATCATGAGTGGTGTGGAGAAAAGGAATAAGGAAAAGTTATTTACTTGTTCCCATAATGTAACAACTAGGGACCACCAAATGAAATTAATGTGTAGCAGGTTTAAAACAAATAAAAGGAAGTTCTTCTTCACTCAGCACACAGTCAACCTGTGGAACTCCTTGCCTGAGGAGGTTGTGAAGACTAGGACTATAACAGGGTTTAAAAGAGAACTTGATAAATTCATGGAAGTTAAGCCCATTAATGGCTATTAGCCAGGATGAGTAAGGAATGGTGTCCCTAGCCTCTGTTTGTCAGAGGGTGGAGATGGATGGCAGGAGAGAGATCACTAGATCACTACCTGTTAGGTTCACTCCCTCTGGAACACCTGGCATTGGCCACTGTTGGTAGACAGGATACTGGGCTGGATGGACCTTTGGTCTGACCCAGTATGGCCATTCTTATGTTCTTCTGAGTCGCAGCACCACTCAGGCTTGGCTGGTCACCTCTCTGTCATCATGGGCTGGGGGCAGGCAATCAGGCAAAGCCACTCACTCAAACTTGGCCTGTGGTGTATGAATGTGGGGCGGGCAATGGGAGCGAGTGGAGCTGCTGAGCAGCTGGGATCAGGAGGAGCCATCCTAGCTCAGGAGAGGAGCAGAGCGCTGAGCTGAGGGGGCGCCGATGAGTGGCCAGGAAGGTCCTGGAGTGGGGAGCAAGTTGTTGGTGGCCTATGGGGTGAGTCAGGAATGTTGAGGGGCTGGGGACGAGCAGGGGATACTGGTGGTGGTGGGGTTGGGAGCTGGGATGTTGGGGGCTGTGGGCTCAGGGATTGGGGCTGTACGGTGAGTGGGCTGTATGTCAGCGTTGCTACGATGTGTATGGGGACTGTCAGGATACGTTGGGGCTGGTGGAGGGTTGTTGGGGTATCTGTGGGGTGCGAGGGGCATTCAGTGTGTGGGGCAAGGGCACTTTGCTGAGCAGCCTCAGTTAATGCTGTGCAGGGCTGGCAGCAGCTGGAGCAGAGCTAGTGTGGGGTTGCAGCACTGCTCAGGTTTGGGGCAGTCAGGCTAAATCTGAGTGATGGTGGGGGCCCCCAATTTCTGTATTGCACAGTGCCCCAAAACTCTTTAGTCCAGCCCTGAGCAGCAGCATATGTGCCGCGCGCACTGATGTGTGCCAGATCTCAGATCGTTTGAACCAGCATTTTTTTTATGTGATGTTTGGTTTATTGAATATTCAGGTGGAGCTGGTAACACCACCTGTTACTGAGGTTGCCTGACACTTCGCATTATGAGGCTGTATTTTCAGTTGCTTATAACTTTGCAAATGATCCATTTGGGCTAAAGTTTTCCATGCTTGGTGTCACCCTTGGGCAGAGCCTTTTAAAGGAAGTTTCCGCTAAAAGTGGCTGTTTCTGACAATGAGGTTAGGGAAAATACAGTGTTTACCTGTGTTAAAAATTCTTACAGCTGCTTTGCTGAGAAGCTATAACACCTCTGTGCTTTGGAACAGAGACTTACATTTGGCAGGGGGTCATCCAGGTGTCAGGGGCATGCCTTTTGCTGTCCCCATGAAAATTTGCCCAAATGTGGCCGAGGTATAAACCTCCAAAAAAATCTCAGTTTGCACACACACAGGTTGTTAGAGTTCAGCAGCTAACTTCTCTCAAGAGTTTGTCTGCAATGAGCATGCTCCATTCCCTCACATCTGCTGTGTGTCACCAGATTGTGCACGCATCATCCCTATAGAGAGACTGAGCATTATGCATCCTGGGGGTGCAGGGGCTGAGCAGGAATTTCCCTGCAGTTGTTCCTACTGACAGGTCAGGGTTGCTGGCATCCAGACAGCACAGAAGAAGGGAAAGAAGCAACCACACTGGAATGTAGAGGGGTGAGAAACTGGAGCCGGCAGGGAAGAGAATGTTGAAGGAACTGGAGCAGGGAGACAAATGCGAACAGGAGGTGGTGGATAGGAGCAGAGGGAGAGGGGGACAGGGCTTGGAGCTGATGGATAGGGCAGAGGGGGAGGAAGACAGAATTGGGACAGAGGTGGGCTAGGAACCCAGGGCTAGAAGGGTCCATAACCATTAGAGAACACTCCCCTACCAAACCTGGAATTGAGCCCAGGAGTCCTCATCTCTACGTTCCTCTGTGGTCAACAAATAGGCATGAAACTCAATGGCAAAGTATAACTCATCCTCCTCTAGTGACTGGTCTACATAGAGGATAATAGCCTGATTTCTTAGACTGTGTATTAGTTCGAGTGGTAGAGGTCTATGCTGTGGATCTAACATGCTGAACCATGTTGAGGACCCAAGCTGGGGGTCAATATGGCTCCACATGATGGAATTTTTATTTATTTAAATTTGGAAATTACATACATAAAACCTACATTAAAAGAAGACCTGAAGAAGAACTCTGTGTAAACTCAAGAAGTTTGTCCTGCTCACCAACAGAAGTTGGTCCAATGAAAGGTATTACCTCACCCACCTTGTCTCTGTACTTTCAAAGATCACTATTAAAGTTGCAAAATCAAGCTCTCAAGAGTTAGGATAAACCAGAATTAAGGTCGTCCTTGCAACCTTAATTTGTTTGTCGATTACATGATCACGTACTATTTTCCCCACAGGACCCCTGCCTCATTCAGTGCACTTGAGAACAATGGAAGCCGCTAGGAGCAAAGTACTTTTGAAAATCTAACCACACTTGTGAGTGCTGAACATGCTCAGCTCTGCATGTCAGCAGAGTGGGGGTTATTAGTACTTGAAGAGGTTAGGCACTCATTGGCGGTCATAGGCCGTGGGTGTCAGGCAGTTTTGAAAATCCAACCCCTAAGCATACACTAATGATTGCTCATTGCTCTCTGTGTTTCTTTCAGAAGCCCAGCTGAAGGAGGTAGAGGAAATGCTGGCACAGGAAGGCTTGTCCAAGATAGCTCACAGCAGTCCTAGTGAACAGATTGCTTATTTACTGGTAGAAAGAACTACGCTGTTGGAGAAACTAGAGATTGCAGATCAAAAGCTGGATTCACATAGCTACATAGACGGACTGTGTGCCGCACAACTTCAGGTATCAAACTCTTCAGTTGCTGATTATCCGATTAGCCCCTCCGAAGGGACAATTAAGGCTATTCTCAGGGTTGTTTTTTTTTAATTAAAAACATTTTTATCATATATAAGAAGCCCCTGTATTCTTAAAGCTGAAGTCTGTTTCCATACTAATTTTTACTTATCCATGTTTGTACTTGCGTTGCTCCAGAGTTCTGGAATTGAATAATTAACAGCATTATTTTTTCTATAAAAGGAGAGAGTGCTGAAGGCTTTGTTATGAAAAAGAAAACCTATAAGGCCCAGTTCGGAAGTCTTACTCAGGTAGTATTGGCTTCCCATTTACTCTGGTATTTCTGATGACTCCATGTGCAGGATTTCATGAGTCATACCTCCCTCAAAATTGTAAGATTAGCTTAAAAATCATGAGACTTTAAAAAGAATATACTGTGTTCTTTCTAGCTTTTGAGGAATTCTTCACAACCATGAAGGATAGAAACTTTATTTAAAAAAAAACCAAAACCCACAAAAGCTAAGAGTCTCCCAATCACATGACTGCAGGAACTGGGGCTTTAAGTAAAACACTATGTATCATGAGACGTCTAATATAACTCAGAGATCTGATAAACCTGTGCACAAATGAGGACTGAGTAAGGACTTCCAGACTGGGTCCATAAAGGTCTTGGAATGGCAAGACTAAGGCTCTGTGATAGAGCTCATTTCCAAAGTTCTTCAAAGAAACAGGAGATGCTTTAGAAGAAAAAACTCTCCTAGAAAAGTTGTCTGGCTATGTATTTTAGCCCCACAGGCCCTCATACGTTTAGGCTGCTTATTCCAAAGCATGGTTCATAACAAAACCAGCATACCAAAGAGTATTGTTAGTCTGATGTACCATTTCAGCCATTTCTAGGAGACTTGTTACAGGAGTGCTCTGTCTCTATATACAGGTAAATAGTTAGTGAACAGAAAAGGTGCCAGTACATAGTGCTCAAGAATATGGAGCATGGTTCCTGGGTTTTGTAGGACCAATAAAACTTCTTATTGTGTACTACAAAAGGTTTCTTCTGAGCACCTCCTTACAAGGCTGGCCTCATATATGCTTTTGGAGACCGGCTGCCCCTGGAAATTGGGTGCCCCTGTCCTGTCCTTTGCCTTTGAGCTCTGGAGGGAACTTGTCTTGGTCCCAGCTTCCCACGGTCCACAAAGATGTTGCCTGCTGCTGTTAGGGAACTTGTGATATGGAATAGCCATAACTATAAGAGCCTCCTTTTGGGTCCTGAGTGTTCTGTCACAGGCTGTGTTGTTTCAATAATTGTGCTATTATTAAATTTGACCATAATCCTGTCATATTTTCAGTCTATAAGTAGTAAAACGTAAAAGCGATAAAAATACACCTAATGCTTATGCAATCCAAAGTAGTCATTAGACAATTTCGTAAATACAACCCCAATCCTGAAAAGACTTAAGCACATGCATAGAGTGGAATATTCAAAACAGCTCAGCATTAGGCTTGAGAAAACCCCATCCCTAAGTCTTTTCAGGGTTAGAGCCTAAATCTTCAAGTCACAAAAGGCTCTGGTACCCCAAATAAAAACATCCAATGCCCACCTCACACACTATAAATAAATAGTCATTAATATTTTCAGATAAATACCAACCTGAGTTCACACTTAACAAATCCAGGTTATGGCTGATGTTTAGACACATAAGCCTCTTCCATTAGCATTAAGGGGGGAAGCTTCATTTATACAAAAGTTCTGGGTCATGAACCATTGCAGTCAGTGCTCTGCCAGCTGGTACAAATAATCACTACAAACTACAAAAACTACAAATCAATTATTCCCAATTAAAAATTCAGTTAGAAGCCCCAAGATATTTTAAAAAGAGCCAACTGAGCTATAATAACCTTCTAATAAAATACTGAGTTTAATTACAACTTGTTCTTGGTCAATTAGCAGGTATAATCAGATAAACTCTGCAAAGAGGGCAGCCCTAACTGAGGAGTCAGCACTGAACAAGCAAGTTAATCAAAGGGATGAAGAATGGAGAGAAAAGAATGTTAGAAAAGGATATTTTACACATATCTATGCAAAGTTTCCCATGCATCACTCAGGCAACAGCATTGTTGGTGTGCCCCAGGTGAGCAAAGGACAAGGGATCCTAGATCACAGAATATTGTCACTAGTATATTCTTTGGCCAAATGAAACAATCTCTTGTGAAAAAGAGCTACGGTAGCTAATGGCTAAAACTCCCACCAAGGATATACAACATATACAGTCCTCACTGACTCTGGTTAGTGAAGGACTGTACTTGAGTTTAGTCTGACACACTCCCTGTCTAACTCTAGTACAGACTTTCACACTTCTCATCCATTATAGTTATATGTGATGTCTGATAGGAATCTCTTAACTCTGGACAACTGAGTATGACAAACTTCTGATTATAATTTTGGGTTCAAAACTATTAATATATAAAGATTTTAATCTATACTTCTCCCATGGAGAGAGGTAGTAATTTTGTTGTAAATTTTGTGCAGCCAAAAAAATTAACAGTATGAATACAACTATTCATTTCAAAGGTCATCATAGTCGGATGAAGACTGTTTATTTCTGCTGCAGGATATTCAAAGTTGTCAAGATCTGATTTCCATGTTAAAAATATATCATCAGTATAATAAAACCACTGAAATATAGTCCAGCAAAATTTGTGTTTAAAAGGGATTAAGGCTGGGTAAGTGGAACATCCTCCCCGACAATGCAAACTTTTAAAAGCAAGGAAATGTCAAGTTCTGGAACACCTTTTAACGGTACTCTGACCACACAGCATGTTTCCATGGACAGACTCTGAAGTCTCACCAGGAATATCCTTATCAGGCTTCAGGTGATAAGGAAATGCATTACACACTAGCACATTCCCCTCCCTCACAATAAAATGCAAAATCTTAATTACAACCTTTGCAGCCTTGATGTATGTTCACAGATTAAGTGTGCTGTGTGGTTTGTGTTTCTGGAGGAAGTATGAGGTTGTAATTAAGTTTTTGAGTGGTGCAGACTGGCTGGAACATGGGGAGGTTATCCAGCTTTATTCAGCTAGAGTCAGTGAAGCATATTCAGTATCAGTATATTTCTTTGTGCAGAGCTGAGCCCATAGGATGTAAAAGGAAGAGGCCTGTCACATCACAAGTTTAAAAAAGGCAAAGAACCTGCAGAGTTCCCTATAAGCAGCAGAGTGCAACAGGCACGTGAGGGCTCTTTAAAGCAATTTGGGATCTATCTGGATTAAAGGCACTTTTGAAATATAAAACATGGTTACAACCCATGGTTAATTAAGATACATTAACATTTAAATGACAGCATATCAATATCCAGTGAAGATAATCAGCAAGCCTTTTCATGGTGTTGGCTTATTAATAGGTCTTTTCGTGCAAGGATAAGTTTGATCGTATCCACCAGACATTAGAAGATGAACTTCAGCAACAGCATGAATCCGTGCACTATACTAAAGAGACAATGAATAAGGTAAAACATTTATGCAACCTTTTGCTTCTAATACAGTATGTAACTGTGATTCCACACAGAGAGATGTGACTTTGGGAAGTGAAGTGGATACAGGTCAACTGGATTGAGAACAGTTATAGATAGGGCCCTACCAAATTCACAGCCTTGAAAAATGCATCATGGACTGTGAAATCTGGTCTCTCCTGTGAAATCTGGTCTTTTGTGTGCTATACAGATTTTGCTGGGGAGACCAGTGTTTCTCAAATTGGGGGTCCTGACACAAAAGGGAGTTGCAGGGGAGTCACAAGCTTATTTTAGGGGGTTGCGGTTTTGCCACCCTTACTTCTGTGCTGACTTCAGAGCGGGGTGGCCGGAGAGCGGCAGCTGCAGGCTGGGAGCCCAGCTCTGAAGGCAGTGCAGAAGTAAGGATGGCATGGTATGATTCTGCCACTCTTACTTCTATGCTGCTGCCTGCAGAGCTGGGCGGCTGGAGAGTGGTGGCTGCTGACTGAGGGTCCAGCTCTGCCAGCAGCAGTGAGAAGTAAGGGTAGCAGTACCGCAACCTTGTGACCCCCCCTGGCAACTCCTTTTTGGGTCAGGACCCCTACAATTACAACACTGTGAAATTTCAGATTTAAATAGCTGAAATCGTGAAATTTATGATTTTTAAAATCCTATGACCATGAAATTGACCAAAATGGACCATGAATTTGGTAGAGCCCTAGTTATAAATAAATCACCTTTCCGCAAAAAGTCAGACTAGTGGGAAAGGTACCTGGCTCCTGAATAAAAAACATCCACAGTCCAGGAGCTGGTGCAGACGATAACAGGAGGAGGTTAGTATTAGCTAGCCGACCCAGTGCTACTGGAGCTAGCCTAGCAGGGGCAACTGCCTTAGAAGGAAGGGGTTGGTTCCAGCTAAAGACACATGGAAAGGACAAGGGAAAAGTGAAGAAACGTGATGGGGGAAGGGAGATCTGGGAAGAGACAGGGAGGAGGAGGAGGAGGAAAGCTGAGACGAGGCAGGGGAAGAGAGACAGGCAGAAAGCAGGAAGGGAAAGAAACAGAAATGGAAACAATAGATGTGGAAGTTGAAAATCGTGTGGCGATAGAAGCAGTGAATGAAAGTGAAGGGGATGCAAAAGGGAAAAGGAAGTGCCCCAGTGGGAATTGTTTTGGAAAGTTTGAGCAAAAAGCACTTTCCTCCACTGTAAACATAAAAAGTGTCTTTTATTAAACAGCCTTGCAGCCCTCATTCAGGGCTTGGCTGCTCTCAGCTCTGCCCATTCTCCCCACCCCAAACAACCCAAAGACACTAAAAAGAATGCAAAATTGATTAACCATTGGAACAGACTACGAAGGGGAGTGGTGGATTCTCCATCTCTTGAAGTCTTCAGATCAAGACTGGATGCCCTGCTGGAAGCCCTGCTAGATCTAATGGTCCCTCCTGGGCCTAAAATCTATGAATCTAGGAGTGAAAATACAACTTGACTAACAGTTTCTCTCAAGGGAGAAAGTGCTTCTGTTCTTTTTATCCCACAGAGATTCACCTGGAAAACACCAATGCCTAAAATCAGCTGCCAGCCTGCAGCAATGACATACACACATAACATGTCAGCGTGCTTACGTAACTGGGCGTTGCTGGCAACTCCATGTACTGCCTCAGCAGCAGCTCCCACACGCCTGCTTCCTGCATATTTAGTGTGTCCCCACTTCCCAGGCACTAGTGCAGGGGTGGGCAAATTACAGGCCGTGGGCAGCGTTTGGCCCTTCAGACCTTTTAATCCGGCCCTCGAGCTCATGCCAGGGAGTGGGGTTGGGGACTTGTCCTGCTCCAGCACTCCAGCTGGGGAGTGGGGTTGGGGGCTTGCCCTGCTCTGCATGTGCCGTGGCATCACGTGGCTTCCAGAAGCAGCACAATGTTCCCCCTCCGGCTCCTAAATGTAGGGGCAGCCAGGGAGCTCCGCACACTGCCCCTGCCCCAAGCGCCAGCTCTGCAGCTCCCATTGGCTGGACGAGGGACATGCCACTGCTTCCAGCCCTGATCCCGCTCCCGCCCTCTGATCCCCTGGGTCCCAGCCTGGAGCACCCACCTGCACCCCAATCCCCTTGGTCCCATCCCCACCCCAGAGCCTGCACCTCCAGCCAGAGCCCTCACCTTCCTATCCCCCTGCCTCAACCCAGAGCCCCCTCCCGCACTCTGAATCCCTCATCCTCAGCCCGGAGCCCCCTGCCCCAGCCTAGAGCCCCTTCCCATACCCTGAACCCCTCATTTGTGGCCCCAGCCCAGAACCCGCACCCCCAGCCCAGAGCCAACACCCCCTCCCACACCCCAACCCCTCATTTTGTGAGCATTCATGGCCTGCCATACAATTTCCATGCCCAGATGTGGCTCTCAGGCCAAAAAGTTTTCCCACCTCTGCACTAGTGCAAGCGGCTATGCTGCAGCTTGTTAGTGCAGACAAGGTATTCGGTTTACTTTGTCCTATGAGCATTGCTTCTGTTTCAGTCCCATAATGAAGAGCTGGAAAGAGAGAAAGTGTTACGAAATCGGGTTGAGCGAGACCTGGATGAGGCCGCACGAAGGCTACAGATGGCTCACGAAGAGATCCGCCGGCTAACAGACGAACTGGACGTGCTGAAAAAGGAGCAAAGCAAACTGGGTAAATTTGAGTGGCATGCGACTCAATTATTAGCCTGTACTAGGCCTGGTTTTCAGAGGTGCTGATCACTCGCATTGCTCACTCAACACCTCTAAAAATCAGGTTCTATTCTATGTAAACCTTGCCTGTCATTCTGAGAATAGTCATAGAAAGTCTCCTAGCCCCACTCTGTGCCATGTGTACACTACGAAATTAGGTCAAATTTATAGAAGTCGGTTTTGTAGAAAGCATTTTTATACAGTCGATTGTGTTTGTCCCCACATAAATGCTCTAAGTGCATTTAGTCGGTGGAGTGCATCCACAGTACCGAGGCAACCATCGACTTCCGGAGCGTTGCACTATGGATAGCTATCCCACAGTTCCCGCAGTCTCTGCCACCCATTTGAATTCTGGGTAGAAATCCCAATGCCTGATGGGGCAAAATCATTGTCGCGGGTGGTTCTGGGTACATATCGTCAGGCCCCCCCCTTCCCTCCCTCCCTCCGTGAAAGCAAAGGCAGACAATAGTTTCGCGCCTTTTTTCCTGGGTTACCTGTGCAGACGCCATACCATGGCAAGCATGGAGCCAGCTCAGCTCACCGTATGTTTCCTGGGTGCTGGCAGATGCGGTACAGCATTGCTACACAGCAGCCGCTCATTGCCTTTTGGCAGCAGACAGTGCAGTATGACTGGTAGCCATCGTCGATGTACTCCAGGGTGCTCTTTTAGCCAACGTCGGTGAGGTCGGTCAGAGGCGCCTGGGCAAACATGGGAGTGACTCAGTCAGGTCATTTCCCTTTTAAGTTTTGTCTCATGGCGATTCAGTCCTGCTAGCAGTCCTACTGCACCATCTTCTAATGAGCAGCCAGGAGATGACGATGGCCAGCAGTCGTACTGCACTGTCTGCTGCCAGCAAGAAGTATAAAGACAGATGAAGTGGATCAAAACAAGAAATAGACCAGATTTGTTTTGTATTCATTTTCTCCTTCCTTCCTGCCTCTGTGAAATCAACGGCCTGCTAAACCCAGGGTTTTGAGTTTTATCCTTGAGGCGGCCATTCTGTTTTTCCTTGTTGCAAAGCCACCCCCTTTGCTGATTTTAATTCCCTGTAAGCCAACCCTGTAAGCCATGTTGTCAGTCACCCCTCCCTCCATCGGAGCAACGGCAGACAATAATTTCGCGCCCCTTTCCCTGGATTGCCCGAGCAGACGCCATAGCACAGCAAGCATGGAGCCCGTTCAGCTCACCGCAGCAGTTATGACCATTGTAAACACCTCACGCATTATCGTGCAGCTTATGCAGAACCAGCACCTGAAAAACCAGGCGAGGAGGCGACGGCAGCGCGGTGATGAGGACATGAACACAGATTTCTCTAAAACCACGGTCCCCAGCAATTTGGAGATCATGGTGTTACTGGGGCAGGCTCATGCCGTGGAACGCTGATTTTGGGCCCGGGAAACAAGCACAGAGTGGTGGGACCGCATAGTGTTGTAGGTTTGGGATGATTCCCAGTGGCTCCGAAACTTTTGCATGTGTAAGGGCACTTTTATGGAACTTTATGACTTGCTTTCCCCTGCCCTGAAGCGCAAGAATACCAAGATGAGAGCAGCTCTCACAGTTCACAAGCGAGTGGCAATAGCCTTGTGGAAGCTTGCAACGCCAGACAGCTACCGGTCAGTCGGTAATCAATTTGGAGTGGGCAAATCTACTGTGGGGGTTGCTGTGATGCAAGTAGCCAACGCTATCACTGAGCTGCTACTATCAAAGGTAGTGATTCTGGGAAATGTGCAGGTCATACTAGATGGCTTTGCTGCAATGGGATTCCCAAACTGTGGTGGGGCTATAGACACAACGCATATCCCTATGTTGGGACCGGACCACCAGGGCAGCCAGTACATAAACCGCAAGGGGTACTTTTCAATGGTACTGCAAGCACTGGTGGATCACAAAGGACGTTTCACGAACATCAACGTGGGATGGCTGGGAAAGGTTCATGACGCTCACATCTTCAGGAACTCTGGTCTGTTTAAAGGCTGCAGGAAGGGATTTACTTCCCAGACCAGAAAATAACTGTTGGGGGTGTTGAAATGCCTATAGTTATCCTTGGGGACCCAGCCTACCACTTAATGCCCTGGCTCATGAAGCCCTACACAGGCACCCTGGACAGTAGTAAGGAGCTGTTCAACTATAGGCTGAGCAAGTGGTTGGATATTAGGTTGGATATTAGGAAAAACTTTTTCATTAGGAGCGTGGTGAAACACTGGAATGCATTACCTAGGGAGGTGGTGGAATCTCCTTCCTTAGAAGTTTTTAAAGTCAGGCTTGACAAAGCCCTGGCTGGGATGATTTAGTTGGGGATTGATCCTGCTTTGAGCAGGGGGTTGGACTAGATGACCTCCTGAGGTCCTTTCCAACTCTGATATTCTATGATTCTATGACTCTATAAGTGCAGAATGGTGGTAGAGTGTGCATTTGGACGTTTAAAGGGTCGCTGGTGCAGTTTACTGACTCGCTCAGACCTCAGCGAAACCAATATTCCCATTGTTATTGCTGCTTGCTGTGTGCTCCACAATCTCTGTGAGAGTAAGGGGGAGACATTTATGGTGAGGTGGGAGGTTGATGCAAATTGCCTGGCTGCTGAATACGTGCAGCCAGACACCAGGGCGGTTAGAAGAGCACAGCAGGAAGCACTGCACATCAGAGAAGCTTTGAAACCCAGTCTCATGACTGGCCAGGGTACTGTGTGACACTTCTGTTTGTTTCTCCTTGATGAAAACCCGCCCCCTTGGTTGCCTCTAAATTCCCTGTAATCCACCCGCCCTCCCTCCTTCGATCACAGCTTGCTTGCAAAGGAAATAAACTCACTATCATTTAAAAAACATGTATTCTTCATTAATTGATTATAAAAATAGGGAGATAAATCACAAGGTAGCCCGGGTGGGGTGTGGGAGGAGGGTAGTAGGGAAGGAAAAGGCCACTTTAAAACTTCTTGAATGACAGCCTTCTGTTGCTTGGGCTGTCCACTGGGGTGGAGTGGGCATCTGGGTGAGAAGGCTATGGAACTTGGGGAGGAGGGAGGGCAGTTAAACAGCGGCTGCAGCAGCAGTCTGATCCTGCTGCTGTTCATGAACCTCCACCAGACGCCGGAGCGTGTCCGTTTGATCCTGCAGTAGCCCTAGCGTTGCCTCATGCCTCCTTTGATCTTCCTGCCACCACCTCTCCTCACGTTCATCGCCTACTTTCCTGTACTCTGCTATTGTGTCCCTCCACACATTCTCCTGAGCTCTGTCAGTGCTGGACGACTGCATGAGCTCAGAGAACATTTCATCGCGCGTGCATGTTTTTCACCGCCTTATCTGAGATAGCCTTTGGGATGGAGGAGGGAGGCTTGAAACATTTGCAGCTGCTGGAGGAAAAAAAGGGAGCGAAGTATTTTAAAAGATACATTTTACAGAACAATGGCTATACTCTTTCACGGTGAACAACACTATTCACATTACATAGCACATGTGATTTTGGTACAAGGTCGCATTTTGCATCTTATATTGAGTGCCTGCAGCTTTGGTGTTAGAGATCACACTCGCATTGCTGGGCAACAGAATTCGGCTTGCAGGCGGTCATGGTAAGCCATAGTCTTTTGGCTTCTGCAGCCTTCATAACCGCAGTGCCCTCCTCTCCCATACCAAGCAAATCCCGTTGAGTTGGCCATTTAGTGCTGCGGTTTTCCTGTTAACATGCAGCAGCAGAAACCAAACTAACCCCCACCCCCCTTCATCCAATTCTCTGGGATGATTGCTTTACCCCTCCCCCCACCGCATGACTGGTATCAGGGAAGATCCCTGTTAGCCAAACGCGAACAGCTCAGCGCCAGTGGCCCCCCCGCCCACAGGTTGGCTAACTGCAGGGAGGATTTCTTTTCAGCCACAGGCAAACAGCCCAGTAGGAATGGCCACCTCTGAATGTCCCCTTAATTAAATTCCCCTATTTCAAGCAGGTTACCATGAACAATATCACTCTCCTGAGGATAACACAGAGAGATAAAGAACGGATGTTGCTTGAATGCCAGCAAACACCGGGACCATACGCTGCCAGACTTCGTCATGCAATGATAGCAGATTACTTGCTACTAGCATGGCATGGTAAAATGTCCTACCATGGAGGACGGAATAAGGCTGCTTTCCCCAGAAACCTTCTGCAAAGGCTTTTAGAGTACCTCCAGGAGAGCTTCATGGAGATATCCCTGGAGGATTTCCGCTCCATCCCCAGACACGTTAACAGACTTTTCCAGTAGCTGTACTGGTCACGAATGCATCCCAAGTCCTCAGGGCTACTTAATCATTAAAAAATGCTTGCTTTTATAACATGTATTATATTTAAAAAGGTACACTAACCAGAGGTCCCTTCTCCGGCTTCTTTGGGTTGGGAGGGTATTTCAGTCAGAGTGAGAAAAAGATCCTGGCTGTCGGGGAGAACGGTGTGCTGTGTGCTCTCCTCAAGCTCGTCCTGCTCCTCATCTTCCCTATCTGCAAAATCCTCAGGCATAGCCGAGAGTACCCCATCATCAGAGTCCAAGGACAGGGGTGGGGTAGTGGTGGCAGCCCCCCCTAGAATTGCTTGCAGCTCAGCGTAGAAGCGGCATGTCTGGGGCGCTGTCCCAGAGCGTCCGTTTGTTTCTTTGGTTTTCTGGTTTGTCTGAGCTCCTTAAGTTTCACGCAGCACTGTGTTGCATCCCTGCTGTAGCCTCTGTCCCTCATGGGACATGTTTTGGCATTTCGTCTTTTGGAATATAGTTCTGATAGCACGGATTCCTCTCCCCAGACAGCAATCAGATCCAGTACCTCCCATTCAGTCCATGCTGGAGCTCTTTTTCAATTCTGGTACTGCATGGTCACCTGTGCTGATGAGCTCACATGGCCAAACAGGAAATGAGATTCAAAAGTTCCCAGGGCTTTTCCTATACACCAGGCCAGTGCATCCGAGTTCAGAGTGCTATCCAGAGCAGTCACAATGGTGCACTTGTGGGATAGCTCCCGGAGGCCAATACCTTCAAATTGTGTCCACACTAACCCTAATTCAAAACGGCGATGTCGATTTCAGCACTGATCCCCTTATTGGGGAGGAGTACAGAAATTGGTTTTAAGAGCCCTTTATGTCGAAAAAAATAGCTTCATTGTGTGGACGGATGTAGGATTAATTCGATTTAATGCTGCTAAGTCTGACATAAACTCGTAGTGTAGACCAGGCCCTAGCATGGGAAATTCAGTCTGTGTCACATATTAGCCTGATGCGTTGGAATTCAGAATAAAGTCTTTCACTTGTATTCACAAAAAGAAAAGGAGTACTTGTGACACCTTAGAGACTAACCAATTTATTTGAGCATAAGCTTTCGTGAGCTACAGCTCACTTCATCGGATGCTGCATCCGATGAAGTGAGCTGTAGCTCATGAAAGCTTATGCTCAAATAAATTGGTTAGTCTCTAAGGTGCCACAAGTACTCCTTTTCTTTTTGCGAATACAGACTAACACGGCTGTTACTCTGACACTTGTATTCAGTAGCTGATAGGCAATGAAGTGTGAATGGGGAAAACCAAGACATTGGCTGATTTGACATGATACTATGGTAGCATAGTCCTGGTTTCTTCTCCTTGGCTTTTGTGGAGGAGGAAGAAGCCAGAGATGGGGCTGAGAGGAACAGCTACCCATTCAGTCCAAAAGCAGACGGGCCACCTGCTCCCTGTCTCTAAGATGCCATTGATTACAGATTTCCTGTCCTCATGTGCCATCTGAAGAGTGCATCACTGAGCCGTTCCCCATGCATACCTCAGGGGATGCATTTCCAGCTTCAAGGCAATCTCTGGTTAAGTTCTGGCCCTTTGCAGGCCTTCCTTCACAGGACTGACTCTAGAGATCTACTCCTTCTCCCAGTCAGCCACCACAGAGCTGGGTTTTTGCTCTTACCTCAGAGATTCAAAGGCCAGAAGGGACCATTGTGATCATCTAGTGTGATCTCCTGTTTGACACAGGCCAGAGACGTGCCGCACAATAACTCCTAGAGCAGAGCTTTTACACCTGTCTTGATTTAAAAATTGTCAGTCATGGAGAATCCACCATGACCCTGGGTTAATTTACTCTCATCATTAAAAATGTATACCTTATTTCCAGTCTGAATTTGTCCAGCTCCAGCTTCCAGTCATTGGATTGTGTTAGACTGCCATATTGAAAAGCCCATTATTAAATATTTGTTCCCCATGTAGATATTTGTGTAGACTAATCTTAACCTGCGAAGCTAAATAGGTTGAGCTGTTTGAGTCTATCACTCAAGGAGGTTTTCTAATCCTTTAATCATTCTCATGGCTCCCACTTATCAGCATCCTCCTTGACTTGTGCACACCAGAACAGGACAAAGTATTCCAGCAGCAGCCACACCAGAGCCTGATACAGAGGGGAAATAACATCCTACTCCTCCCCCCCCGCCCGCCCCCGAGAGAATCCCCCTGTTTATGCATCATCGGATGGCATTACCTTCTTTGGCCACAGCATCACACTTGGAGCTCATGTTGGGTTGATTATCCACTACAACCCTCAGATCTTTTTCAGTGTCACTGCTTCCCAGGATAGAGTCCCCATCCTGTAAGTATGGCCTACGACCCTTGTTCCCAGTTGTATCCATTGACATTTAGCCGCATTAAAATGGATATTGTTTGCTTATGCACAATTTACCAAATGATCTAGATCATTATGATTCAGTGACCTGTTCTCATCATTATTTACCACTCCCTCAGTTTTTGTGTCATCTGCAAACTTTTGTCAGTGATGACTTTATATTTCTTCCAGGACATTAATAAAAATGAAAAATAGCATAGGGCCAAGAACCAATCTCTTTGGCACCACACTGAAACAGACCCAATCAGTGATGATTCCCCATTTATAGTTACATTTTGAGACCTATCAGTTAGCCAGTTTTTAATTCATTTAATGTGTGCCATGATAATTTTATAGCATTCTAATTTTTTAATCAAAATGCTGTGTGGTATCAAGTCAAATGCCTTACAGAAGTCTATGTCATCACTGTTACCTATATCAATCAAACTTGTCATCTCATCAAAAAAAGATACCAAGTTAGTTTGACAGGATCTATTTTCCAAAACCATGTTGATTTGCATTAATTACTTTACTCTCCTTTAATTCTTTATTAATCAAGTCTCATATAAGCTGTTCCATTATCTTGCCTGGGATCAATGTCTGACTGACAGGCCTATAATTCCTTGGTCATCCAATTTACCCTTTTTAAAAAATTGGCACAACATTAGCTTTCTTCCAGTTTTCTGGAACTTTCCCAGTGCTCAAAGACTTATTGAAAATCAGTATTAACATTCTAGCAAGCTCCGTAGCCATCTCTTTTAAAACTCTTGGATGAAGTTATCTGGACCTGCTAATTCAAAAATGTCTCACTTTAGTAGCTTCTGTTTAACATCCTCCAGAAATATTAGTGGAATGGAAAGAGTATTATCATCCCCATATGATGAGCATATTATCTGTTTTTCCCCAAATACAAAACAGAAATATTGATTGAACATTTTTGCCTTTTCTGCAGTATTATTGATAATTCTACAGTTTCCATGTAGTAATGGACCAGTACCATTGTCAGGATTCTTTTTCTTCCCAGTATATTTTTAAAAACTCTTTCTTATTGTTCTTAACACTTGGCCATAGATTTCTCCTTGTGTCCCTTGTCTTCCCTTATCAATTTTCTACAATTCCAAACTTCTAATTTACATCCATTATTACTAATTTACCCTTTCTTCCATTTGTCATATACTATTTTATTTTTTTATAGCTGCCTTCACTTCCCCTCTAAATCAGGTCAGTTTTTTAATTAGCACAACCTTCTCCCTCAATTCTGGGACTATGGCTTTTGGGGCATCTAGTAAGGTGTTCTTAAATGATTCCCATTTATCATACACATTTTTCTGATTAAATTATTCCTCCCAGCTGAGAATGTATACAGAAAGCATCAGAAAATGATCAGTTGAAGTTTAAACAGCAGCTGAAGGTCCCTGTCCTACAATGTGATCCATGAGGGGTTTACCCTCTGCCCAGGCTGAGCCCCATTTACTTCACTGGGACTCCACATGGAATACACCTGCATAGACTTGTCATGTAACTGACCATATCAGCTTACTTTTACCCAAGAAGCACTGTCTCCAAGTCATTAAACAGCTCCAATCAGCAGCCCGAGCAGTCAGTCATAGGCTGTGTTTTATTCAAAGTCTTGGGAGCAAACACTGTACACAGAGTTTGTCAGACCTTCTGTGTTGATCGATCGATATACATGCGTCAAAGGGCACAAGCTCGGCAATGTGTCACAGCCTCCAAACAGTACTTCTCCAGATCATGGACAGAGCTGCTGTATTTGACTTCCTTTCCCAGCGGAACCTTGTGTGCATTGAACCAGTGAGAAATCTATTTATGGTGAGCATGCTCAGTTTTGTAATCTGCATAAAAGTATGAATTAGAGTTTGGCTTTCTACGCTGTGATTAAGGTTTTAATGTCTGACGTGTTTCTGTGCTTTGTTATGCTTAGAATGTTAGTGTTCAGAATCATATTAAAACTTACCAAGGGAAGCTATTAAAACTAAAACTAATAATAATTGTGTTTCTGGAATTTTAATCCTCCCTGTAGATTTTAGGAGCTAAATGCACTGTAACTAGATTCAGTCATAGAAAATCAAGTGGGATCCCTGATTTATTTGAGGGAAAGTCCATCTAGAACCAGTGTTTGCTCTTGCAGCCTGTTGAAGTTTAATAAAAAGTGTATGATCCCTATTAGGCAATTTTTCAGTCCAGTACATTATTTTCTATTGTTGGTGGTTGCTAAGTGTTTAAAATCATGAGTTATGGTCTGGTTTTGTGCTCTTTCCACTCCTTTGAGCTCAATGTTATATTGTTTGAATTTTTTGAATGAAAAACTATAGGATTCTAGAATTCTGTGCTCATAAAAAAGGATTGGCAAAGTTATCATAGGTGAGATTGTTTCTCCGTTGTTCTCTTAGATCCTGCTTTGCGGCTGGCCCCACAAACATCTGAGAGCTGGAGAGAAGAGATGAATAAGCTGAAAGACAGTGGTAAGACATACATTAGCAGCATACATACCTGCTGACGTTACTTCCAGGCCTGGGTGGCTGAAATTTTTTGTCAAAATTATTTTAACAGAAAATTGAGTTTTCAGCTGAATGAAAATTTTTGCAGAAAGTGTATGTTTTCCTTGAAAAAAAGTTATATTTAATTGGAAAACTGAAAATCAAAATGCCCAAAATTTTCAGCTAAAACCAGAAATTTTGTGGGTTTTCAGCAGTTTTGGGCTAAAATAGCTTCATTTTTTGACAAAAAGTTGAAATTTCCCACTGAAAAGTTAGATGAAAATGAAAAAAATAGTTTTTGTCCAAATTTTCTGAGGAGAAAATTTTTTTTTTTTGACCAGCTCTACTAAGGAGTATGGTTGGAATATAAATTCAGATCTGGAAAGATTTCTAGTGTTGTGCTGCTAACACAAGCTATTGACACTTTGCTTGATGTTACTTACAGTCTAAATTCTTTGCTATCCATATTCACCAGAATGGCTGTAGAATGAGCTATATTATGTTCACTAGCTATGACTTTTTGAAACACTGTAAGGGATAGGAGTAAGTACCGTACTAACATGGTTTTATTGCACCAATGTATTCCATAAGTGTTAGTGTTATGCCTATGCTGCTATGCTAATAAGCTCGGATTGTTTCTGTTCATGGTAAAATTTAGTGTTGTGGTTTCTGTGAACTTTTAGAATCTGTTCATGAAGTAAACACATTCCCAAAGACGTTAGTTTTCTGTATGGTTTCAGAGTAACAGCCGTGTTAGTCTGTATTCGCAAAAAGAAAAGGAGTACTTGTGGCACCTTAGAGACTAACCAATTTATTTGAGCATGAGCTTTCGTGAGCTACAGCTCACTTCATCGGATGTTTTCTGTATGTTTCTCAAGAGCAAGAAAGCAACATGTGTCCCTTCTGCTTGCACTGAACTAACCCCTCTCCTTACATTGTCCTGGACCTTTCAGTTGCTAATTACAAATATTTTCTGCTGCAGAATTAATTGTGCTTGTTTTTACTAAAAATAAAGCTCAGTAAACAACCTTCTGGAGAAGCGAAGGTCAGGGTGACTAAGAGACCTTAGAAATGGGTCCAAATCCTCTCTTCTGTTCTGGTTTCTTTATGTGCGTTAGACAGCGCAAAGGGGCCAGAAAGCAGGCAGATCAGGCAAGTGAGAATTACCCTGGTGTGCAGAAAGAAAAGGAGGACTTGTGGCACCGTAGAGACTAACAAATTTATTTGCGCATAAGCTTTCGTGAGCTACAGCTCACTTCATCGGATGCATACAGTGGAAAATACAGTGGGGATATTTTATATACACAGAGAACATGAAACAATGGGTGTTACCATACAGACTGTAACAAGAGTGATCAGGCAAGGTGAGCTATTACCAGTGGGGGGCGGGCGGGGAGACCTTTTCTAGTGATAATCAAGGTGGGCCATTTCCAGCAGTTGACAAGAACAGTAGGGGGGGAAATAAACAAGGGGAAATAGTTTTACTTTGTGTAATGACACATCCACTCCCAGTCTCTATTCAAGCCTAAGTTAATTGTATCCAGTTTGCAGATTAATTCCAATTCATCAGTTTCTCGTTGGAGTCTGTTTTTGAAGTTTTTTTGTTGAAGAATTGCCACTTTTAGGTCTGTAATCGAGTGACCAAAGAGACTAAAGTGTTCTCCGACTGGTTTATGAATGTTATAATTCTTTATGTCTGATTTGTGTCCGTTTATTCTTTACATAGAGACTGTCCAGTTTGGCCAATGTACATGGCAGAGGGGCATTGCTGGCACATGATGGCATATATCACATTGGTAGATGCGCAGGTGAATGAGCCTCTGATACTGTGGCTGATGTGATGGTGTCCCCTGAATAGATATGTGAACACAGTTGGCAATGGGCTTTGCTGCAAGGATAGGTTCCTGGGTTAGTGTTTTTGTTGTGTGGTGTGTGGTTGCTGGTGAGTATTTGCTTCAGGTTGGGGGGCTGTCTGTAAGCAAGGACTGGCCTGTCTAGCCATCTAGCCACTAGCTATCACCTTCAGCCCCCAACTAAAACCTCTCCAACGCATCATCAAGGATCTACAACCTATCCTGAAGGATGACCCATCACTCTCACAGATCTTGGGAGACAGGCCAGTCCTTGCTTACAGACAGCCCCCCAACCTGAAGCAAATACTCACCAGCAACCACACAACAGAACCACTAACCCAGGGACCTATCCTTGCAACAAAGCTTGTTGCCAACTGTGTCCACATATCTATTCAGGGGACACCATCACAGGGCCTAATCACATCAGTCACACTATCAGAGGCTTGTTCACCTGCGCATCTAACCTGGTGTGCAGGAGCTATTAATGGGCAGAGCCAGCTGCAGTGACACTCTCCATTCAGCCCTGCTCAGCATAAGGAATTTGTCAGGGGCCCAGCTGAATTGTGCTGTGCTCCATCTATGCTCGGCTGGAGAATGGTCCTTAGGGACCACTGCCAGGTTAAGTTAGAGCACGCCTCCCCTCCATTGTTGCTCTAACCTGCACCAGGGCTGAGGTTCACATGCTCCACTGCTTTTACCAATTGCTTATGGCCCAGAGTCTCTTCTGTGCTTATTTTTATCTAAATAGGTAATTTTGATGTTTCCAAGGGACACCTCTCCTTTTCCAGAGAGAAGTCCTCCCTGCTGTTGAGGGCTGATTCCTACAGCAGTAACCAGACTAGGTTTACTCCTGGTGGGATTCTGCACCAAAAAATTAAAAATTCTGCATATTTTATTTGTCAAAATAATGCAATATAATTACACCAGTTTAAATTGTTTTGGTAATTTATTTAAATTACAGTACAGAAAAAAAGTCACAATAACTATTCAGCATTTCCTAAACACATGAAAGTTAAATTACAAACACTTGGTAACTAATACCTTGCATTCCAGTTATAATCCTGGATTTTCATTTAAATTAAATTACAGAACACCAAACAGCCACATAAAAAAAAGTAGAATGTCATTTTTAATTGCTCAGACTTTCACACATGAAAGTCATAGTTTTGCTAATCATTGTCCTGGACCTGTCTGGGGACTTTGGGAAATGTTTGCTTCTGATTGTCCTGACATTTTACTGACTGTTTGGTAAATGTTTTATTTGCCCTCAAAGTATTTTTTTTTAATAATAGGTAAGTAAAATAGATCCTGAGCTGTACCCCATTGTGCCACTTTGGCACAGGAAAAAAGTGAGACAGCGCATAGATCTTCCTAGCTGATTCCCTTACTGTCATTTATAAGACTTTACATCACTCTGGCAATGTAGGGGCCTTAAAACTTTTACAGGTTTTATGCCTCTGGGGGAAACTGACTGAGAATGGGAACAGTTAATTAACAGCAGGAACATTAACAATGCTGCTACGCAAGCAGACTGCAACATTTCTGCCTCAGAGAATGAGATCAATTAACTAGCAAGCAGGCTGCTACGTTTCTGCCTCCGGGACCGAGCCTTCCTCGTGCATAATAAAAAGACCTACCCTCCATGCCCCCGGCAAGCTGCAGTAGCAAATGAGAGGGACAGAGTTTCTCTTGCATGTTGACCCACGCCCAGCCCTGTCCCCAATGGTGATAAATGTCTCCCATGCAGACATGTATGCCCAGCCCCGCTCCCCGCACAGTGATTTGTGTCTCTGAAACTGCTCCAGGCACTCTGGAACAGACATGCTGCTGGGGAAGAGGCAAATGTTCCCCTGCAGATTTCTTTTGCATTTTTCTGCATGGGGTGTACAGAAATATGTGGGCTGTATGGATTCTGCACCACTGCAGGGACGCAGAATTCTGTCAGGAGTATAGGCTAAATTTCCACAACTCCAGAGTGATACCAACTCTCCAGCACCCTCTACCCCAGGCTACTCCCTGCAAACACACCTGGCTGCCCCCCTACCCTGACTTCTGCAACCATGGAGGACCTTCACTTCATACACCTTGGCATTTCTTTCTGGGTTTAAAAAGTAGCCCAGCTAGTTCCAGAGTTTTAAAATGGAATAGTCTCACTTGCCATGTATAACAGCTTCACTGGGGGATAACCACATCTAATTTTCAAACAATGGTGATTTCCTATATATTTTACTGTTCTTGCCTTTTTAAGAAAAATGGTCTCTTGCATACACCAATCTCCAAATCTACCTGGGTTTCAAATTGGTAGGTGTAATGTGATTTTGTTGGGTGGATAGAAGTGTACAGATAAATATTAGACGCTTGGGAGAAATTTCTAAAAGGAGTCATTCTTAAATCTGGAAAAGTAGTTGCTCAGTTTGTTCAGTGTTAGAATATGTTCCAGTTGTCACTGAGACCTGTCTTTAAATAGTTGAAAGAATTAGGTTTTTTGTTGTGCTACAAGTGAGATCAAGCTCAGCCCTGACTAAGGAAAGGCTGACATGCTTCCATAATAAACCACATACTTGCAGATCTTGGACTAGAACCCGGGTCCTAAAGCTCCAAAAATCACAAGCCTCTGCCATTTGAGCTGAAATAAAGCTCCGTGACCTGAATAGTGGCTCCCTTATGCTTTGTGAACCAGCCACTAGAGGGCAGCATCACACACCCAAAGATAGTACATTCCAGGGGTCCATACTCATATGATCATAGAATCATAGAATCATAGAATATCAGGGCTGGAAGGGACCTCAGGAGGTCATCTAGTCCAACCCCCTGCTCAAAGCAGGACCCATCCCCAATTAAATCATCCCAGCCAGGGCTTTGTCAAGCCTGACCTTAAAAACTTCTAAGGAAGGAGATTCTACCACCTCCCTAGGTAACGCATTCCAGTGTTTCACCACCCTCCCAGTGAAAAAGTTTTTCCTAAACCTAACCTAAACCTCCCCCACTGCAACTTGAGACCATTACTCCTTGTTCTGTCATCTGCGACCACTGAAAACAGTCTAGAGCCATCCTCTCTGGAACCCACTTTCAGGTAGTTGAAAGCAGCTATCAAATCCCCCCTCATTCTTCTCTTCTGCAGACTAAAAAGTGATGCCCATCTGTGCCAAACCCTGAGCTCAGATGCACAGCAAGGGCCAGGGATAGGGCAGTGTTGACTCCATTGCCATCTGTCCATGTGTTGCCTAAGTGTTTTCCTGTCATTTGCTGGAGTTTAGATAGGACTGAGCTGCAGAAGGCCATGGAACACAACAACAGACTGGACAAGGAAATTCTAGCATTGCGCAGTCGGGTCCGATTGCTTGACTCTGAAAGAAAAGTGTTCCTAGAACTGGTAAGTCTCTGTCTCCACCTTATTTGGCATGTAATTCACTCTCAGTCTGCTGTAGCACTGAGCTGTCCATGCCTCAGCTGTTTATTCAGTCACACCATCACATCTAGCCTTTCCTGCTGCTGTGCCCCTGGACTCGTTAATCTCACCTTGAGTCAGAGTTCTCCCGTTTTCTGGTTAGTGAAAGGAACCTGAACAACCAGAAACATTCGGACACTGGGTGTTTCTGTAAACAAATTTCTATGGCCTGTGACCATGAGCCTCATGGCTGCTGGAAACATTGAGCACCCAGAGCTCCAAACGAAATTAGTGGGAGCTGTGAGTGCTGAAGTGACTCAGGTTGGGTACCCAAAAAGGAAACACTGAAATCCCATCCCTCTCCTATTGACTGCAACGGGGGTTAACCCTAAACTTACCTTTAAGCCCATGCTTACATGCTTTGCTGAGTAGGGACAGCATTGCTCATGTGCTTAAGTTTAAGCATGTGTTTCAGTGCTTTACTGAACTGGGACCTTAACATGCATGTTGTGTTATTGTGCCCCGCTTGCCGTGTGATCCAGATTGTTCTCTATTAGTAGCCTGTCCTCAGCATTATTTACCACCCGAATAATGTGCAAATGTTGTCAGATGTGATTTTATATTTTCTTTGGGGTCATTGTGTGACGAAGTGGGACTGTTCTTAATGTTTCCTCTGAATATTGTGGGGGTGCCTCAGTTTCCCCTCTGCAGTTCTTAAGTATCTAGGTGGTGGGGTAAGGGTGTATGATCACTGCAGAGCCCTAGAGGGCAGGTGTGTGTAGGAGTCTGGACACAGAGAATGGCCGACACCCTGTTTCCTGGCAACTGATGGCCTGGGCCCTTGCCCCCTGCAAGGTGAGAGCTAAAGGGTTGGAAAACAAAGGAATCAGGTGACCTCCTGGCCCGGGAAAGGGACAAAGCCCAGAGGAGGTGGGGCTGGAGGGAGTTTCAGTTTGGGGCTAGCTGGGACATGGAGTGAAGTACAGACGTGGTTGTCTGGCTCACTGCCCCCCAAAATGGACCCAGCTGAGGGGTCCTGTTCTCTGCACCTGCAAGCTCTGTGTTAGACCATGTTCCTGTTGTCTAATAAACCTCTGTTTTACTGGCTGGCTGAGAGTCACGTCTGACTGCGGAGTTGGGAGGCAGGACCCTCTGGCTTCCCCAGGAGCCCCACCTGAGTGGACTCGCTGTGGGAAGCGCACGGAGGGGCAGAGGATGCTGAATGCTCCGAGGTCAGACCCAGGAAGGTGGAAGCTGTGTGAGCTGTGTGTCCTGAAGACAGGCTGCTCACAGAAAGGCGACTGCCCCAGAGTCCTGACTGGCTTCATGGGGAGCAGTTCCAGAGCATCACCCAGGGACTCCGTGACACATTGATAAAGATATTGAATAGTGTTGGGATTGATCCTGTGAGACCCTATCAGCAGGAGGTAGCATCTCTCACCTAGCGGTTAGATTCCAAGGCAGCAGTGACTCCCAATGGTTCACCTCTGGCGGAAATTTCACCTAGTGGGTGTCACTCTTGAAGGCAGCAACCCTGCCTAGTGGGTATAGTTCATGGGTGCCAGCTCAGCCTAGTGGGTTCAGTTCACAGGCGGCAGCCCGGCCTAGTGTGTTCAGTTCTCAGTAGGGTAAGGGAACCTGGGCCCTCCCACTGCACAGGGTTCTGACCCAGGGCCCTGGGAGGCTGGTTTGGCTCCTCTCACCCTATGGTTTCTTGCATCAGTCTCCAGACAGCTTCCCTGGGTCACTTCCTACCTCCTTTTGCATCCCAGCTGGCCACCAGCCATCCCTGAGGAGCACTGCCTTCTGGGCTTCCTGATCTGGCCCCAGTCTCCAGTGCTGCAGCTCCCTATTCCTTGGCTTGGTGTAGGATCCAGCCATGTCTCCCCTGAAGCTCCCAGAGCACATCTTTCTCCCTGGCCTGCTAGTCCTGACTGAGCTGTTTGGCTGCCTTTTAAACCCTGCCTCCAATCTGAGCACACATGGCACAGTCGGAGGGGCAGGGCCTCCTGAGACCAGAGTTTCTCCTTAACCCCCTCCTGTCCAGTGAGAGGTTTATACACTCTGTCACAAACCGTCCTGCTCCGGATCGGTGCCAGGGCATAGTCCTGTGGTTCTTGGAAAATCCCTCTCCACCGCATCTCTCTAGAAAAATTGGTGTTTTTGTGATCCTTCCCTGCTCAGTGAAGGATTTCAAAGCTGTACAGCTGCAAGGAGAGGTATCACTGCATAATCCTGTGGTTAGTATTTGTCTTGGTGTCCAGGCATCATAGTGGCACGTGGTCAGTCACTAGCTGACCGGCATTCCCCCACAAGTAGTACTTAAAGCCTCCACAGCCCATTTCACTGCTAGGGCCTCCTTCTCAATGACCGATCAAAGGTACCAGGTATATATTGCTGGCTGGATCCATATTCAGTATACTCAGGGCAAATGTTACCAAGTCATGATCACGTCTACCTAAGCAACCACTATTTTTTAATTCAATGAGAAACTTAATTCTGATGGATAAAGATTATCATTATAATAGTAGTATAGCGAATCACACTTTTTTTGGGTACAATACTTTTTATGTTAGAAATTTATCATCTTTAATTTGTAGAAACTACTGGCAGGATGAGACCTTTAGCAAAATTTAAGTAGAAATTAACAGATGAAACTGGAGCCTTTCTCTTGTGTGTCTGTCCATGAGCAACCTCTTGGTGGTTGCCAACTGCAACATATATTTAACACCTTCTATTTCCATCCACATCCCAAAAATCAGATCCAGAATGTGTCCATTGTGGAGAGTAGAGTCAGAAAGCACCAGATAAACTCCCATATTTGTCGATGTGGCCTGGCTGATCCCAGGTTGATGTTCCAGTATGGACAATAAAATTGATTTTTAAAAAAGGAGTGCAATCCCTTGCCTCACCGAAGTCAGTAGCAAAACTCCCCCTGATGCTAATAAGACCAGGAGTTCACCCAAGAAGTCTTGGAGAATGCAATACCAGGCCTAACTATTATTATTTATTTTTTATTTTATTTTATTATGTATTAACAAGAAAATAGCTCCTTAGGCTCAGATAGGAATGCTGCAGAACAGCACGATTGTCTGTGTACTACCAGAATTCCTAGATCAATTTTATCCTGAAACTCACATGTCAGATGGACACATTCAAATGAATCCATCCTTGGTGTGGCATCTCCTACCTTTTGAGGTAACCTGCAAAGAGCACAGTTATATCCCTTTCCCTTAGATCATGTTGAAGCAAATATCCAGATGTTCAACCAGATCTTGGTAACACGTTCTACAAAATATATCCTTTAAAAAAGGAGTGCAATCCCTTGCCTCACCGAAGTCAGTAGCAAAACTCCCCCTGATGCTAATAAGACCAGGAGTTCACCCAAGAAGTCTTGGAGAATGCAATACCAGGCCTAACTATTATTATTTATTTTTTATTTTATTTTATTATGTATTAACAAGAAAATAGCTCCTTAGGCTCAGATAGGAATGCTGCAGAACAGCACGATTGTCTGTGTACTACCAGAATTCCTAGATCAATTTTATCCTGAAACTCACATGTCAGATGGACACATTCAAATGAATCCATCCTTGGTGTGGCATCTCCTACCTTTTGAGGTAACCTGCAAAGAGTACAGTTATATCCCTTTCCCTTAGATCATGTTGAAGCAAATATCCAGATGTTCAACCAGATCTTGGTAACACGTTCTACAAAATATACTCTGGCTCAACCGCAAGATATGGGCATGATGCAGGAATGACTGGGTGAAATTCTGTGGCCTGTGAGATCCCTTCTGGTCTTAAAACTCTATGAATTAGTGCAAGGCTTGAACCCAATCCATGCCTAAATCACAGATGGTGGCTTTCCTGCTGTTCATTAAGCAATGTGAGCTGAAGGTTTGGGGCACTTCTTCCAGTTGCTCCATTAGGCCCCTGAAATAAGGCCTCAGAGGACACCAATGGGACAGATAATAAAAGTTGGCCCTCTGGTCTTTTGTCTCAACATACCAGGATCAACCAACCCATTTGCTAAAGAATCTGAGTTGTGCTCCCTAGAACCAGACAACTGCTACTGCCACACACACCCTCAGTGTGCCAGGTCACAGTGTGCCTTGTTGCTCCACCTCTCATCCACTGTTGTGATTTAATCTTCAACCTGCTGCCATGAGAATTGCTGTCATGACTCACAGAATAGGATGCAAAAGACGTAGTAAGATCAGAACCCCCCATCAGTTTTTCCCTTGCAGTAGATGAGAGAACCACCTGAAATCCCTCCTCTTCAAATACTTTGGCTGGGATTTTGTACATGTTTTAAATGATAAAGAAGTAGCACTTTTGATCATACATTTATCTCATCTTGGAGCTTTAGCAGGGAATACGAATACAGCTGACACAGTAATATTCTTATACAATTCAATTAGGAATTGCATATTGTCCCATGCAATATGTGAATGTTGATATGAGAACCAGCTTTGATTTTTCCAGAATATTGTGATTTGAATTCTGAACATTAATGGTTGAATTATTTTAGCCTTCTAGCATTTAATCTAGCAGTTTATTAACAATTAAATTAGCAAGATTTCAACTGTTGGTTTCCTAGGAATTTGACAAAACATTTTTACTTGTATGTTGAAGATTTTGGACTGTTTGTTTCAATTGGTGTGGTATTATCTTAGAATATTTTTGATTAAAACAATGTTCTTAATTTTGCATAATGTGCTTTTAAAACCCTACTTATGGGTAATTATTTGGGCTGTTCTCCTTTTCCTGATTTGCTGTGAGTTGTACAGTGACTTTAGCTGGCCAGATGAAGATACAATGGAAATACAAGAGACTCTTTTTGCCTTTAAAGGTTGAAAAGCTCAAAGAAGAGATTTGTGAGTATCAAAAGAATGAGAAACCAGGACTTGTAGTGCCTGGAATGGATGAAACAGAAGAAAACGCATGTTGCTCACTGCAGGTATTTTCAACAGCTGATTTTCAGGTTGCCATCTGAGAAATTGTTTAAAATAAATGGGCTTTATTCTTCTCTTAAGTCATATAACACGAATAAGAATATAGCACAACTGTGCTTTCGTTCTAATTAGGCAAATTTTGTGTATTTCCATTCTAGAATTTGAGTGTGGCTCAGTGATATGGATTCATATGACTTTAGGACATATGGGGCTTAGAAATGCATTTAAAGTTAAGAACAAATCTCTGCTAGTATAAACCGATGTTGACTGATTGGCTCCATTACACTCCTAGTGGGATTGAGGGTAGAAGATTCTACTTCCTCTCTGTTTACACTGTAACTTACGTACATTAGGATGCTCTTGGGTACAGCCATTTCCGAGATTTCTCTTTTATGTTTTTCTTAAATCTCTGCTGACTTTAAATATATTCTTTAAATGCAGGATAAAAAAGATCCAGCGAGGTTTGAAGAAGAGTGTGCTGTAGACAAAGCTGACTCAATTCAGGAAAGAAGAGATCAGAATAATGAGACTGTTCATAAAAGGTGAATGATGTGGCTAGCCAAGGGGAATGGCTCAGTCATTGCAGTTTTAACCAAATTCAAAGTGAAAACACAAGTGAATCTGATCTATGTTTGCTTCAAAATCTCCACCTTGACAATGAGAATTGTGCTTTCAGTTGTCACCTCCTATTGTCCTTCCTCGGTTGCTTCCATATAGCCCCGTTCAAGAACCCACTAGTTGTCCCGGAGCAGCTTTCCCTTCTTGCAATGTTAATGTCACTGGTGTGGGAGCATTTACTGCTTGCTTTAAAAGACCTTTTAATGTTAGCTTTGTTCGCTGGTTCATAAATCATAAGCACTGGAGGTAATAAAGCTCTCAGCTGGCCTCTAGCCCCCAGGGTCAGGGCAGGAGATTTCCCTCCAACGTGTTCTCCATGGCTTTCTCCAGCCTCATGTTACATTTCTTAAGCAATGGGGCTTCCAGCACATCCTTTGGAAAATGACTTGGTAGTCTGATACATTTCGCTGTCAGGAGGGTTTTCCCTGGTATCTAGTCTACATTTTCCTTCTGCGTCCCAAAGTCATGCTGCTTTGTTGTTGTTTATTTTTTTACTACTATATGATGTTGCAAACTCCTATCAAGGCATTCACTTTTTAAGTTAAACCCCCAGACTGGGGTCTTCTAGAGGGTCAAAGCTTCATTTCTCTCCACCCTGCCACCGCAGCTGCTAAGAGAGGAGGGGTGCCTGCTGCCTGT
Source organism: Caretta caretta (assembly GCF_965140235.1). NCBI lineage: Eukaryota > Metazoa > Chordata > Testudines > Cheloniidae > Caretta > Caretta caretta. The sequence continues at coordinate 3,119,086 of NC_134223.1, forward strand.
CCCACCTTGTCTGCTCCTCTTTGGATGCATCAGGGAAAGGAGAGTCCTGGCTTGTCTCCATCAATTTTTGGGCAGCTGAATGGCCTTGTGCTGCCCCTGCTGCTCTTCAGGTGACTCCCACCTGACCAGAGGGTCCTCGCCACCCCCACCAGTGCAGAGGGCTCTGTGTGAGTAGCCAAGCAGGGGATGGGGCTAAGGTGCAGCAGGGGATGGCTAAGGTGGGTCATGTTGGGGATGGGACTGCAGTGGGATCATCAGAGTCCCAGGTTACCTGAGTCCAGACCTGCAATCACCCAGGACAGACATGCCTCATCTCTGGAGTTTATAAAATACTTCTGGGGAGCCTGTGTGCTTTCCTGTGTACTCTCCCCAAACCCCCATCCAGTGATTGGTCTCTGCCAGGTGCATGAAGGATTGTAATGATTGTGTGATTATATGTTAATTTAGCAGTTATAGCAATTATTGTCATTGGTGTCTAGGTGCCGAAAGGTAATAGACGACATTGAGGGCAGGAATTTTCAGCTTCTGCACAAGCTACAGAAGCTGCAGCGAGAACACGAGGATTTGGTTGAACGTAATGAAGAGTTAGAATCGATTCTGGGAGAAACTCAGAACCAAACCAGAGAAGAGAGAGAACATCTTGAGGGTGAGATTGAAGGACTTCACAGGAAAGTAAGTTAGAATTAAAGAGCGCCAGATATTTCTTTTTAACCTTTATCTCCTTTTGGCGCTATACAATGACAAATAAAATAAAACAATATTTTATATAACATTGCATGTTGCTGTGCTTTTTGGTTCAGCAGATATACAACTAGCAACATCCACCAAATCCAGAAATCTGGGAGAAGAGATGAAAAAATCAAACAGTTAATTATGACACTCGTGTTTTGGAAGTAAGGATTCTTATGCACACAGCAGTGTCGTCTTTTTCACAGTCAGAGGCCATTTAAAAGGGCTTCCAGTAATACTGAAAAATGACAGAATCAGCTTCTGAACCATTGGGAATCAGGCAGGGGTTCCTTTTGTAAATGTTTCCTTCTGGGGCTGTGTTACTGCTCAGATGGCCTGAGCCAAGGGTGCATCAGGATTGGGGATTGTCTTTTTGGAGAGCCAGTGAGGAGAATCAAGTAGTCACAGTGATAGTGGGCTGTGTAACTGGACATCTGGCATGTGCTCAATAATAGCAGCTGTGCTGACCCGCCTCAGGGAGGAGCTGCAGCTATGTTGTGCCAGTGGACAGAGGAATGGCACGTGGGATGGCAGGGTTGGGGGGAGTGGAGAGACAGGCATGGATGTGAGAGTAGGAGATGGGCTAAAAGCGATGCTGTAGAATTAATGCAGGAGAGCCAGTGTGTGAGGAAAGCAAAGGCTGCAATGCAATGTAAGTGCTGCAACTCTCTGACCTCTGAGATGTTCCCACTTTAGAGGTGCTTCAGAAGTAAGGGGTAATGAATATAGAAGGGCGGTGCCTATGTTTTAGAGCAACTGGACATTCAGAGTATATCCAGCCCTGGTTCCTCCAGTTCTAATGGAGTTAGAGATATCCAGATAGTAGAATCCACCCTATGTGTTGACAAGCAGATACTCATGATCAGAGGATATGCATCTGCTGTGAACAGATATTTTAGGGGGCGCTAAATATAATACCAAAAGAAATTATAACCAGAGCTGTCAGTGATAGTGAAGGCTGAGGTTGCTGTCCCACTAGGAAGCTGACTTTAGACATTTATTACTTCCTTAACAGTTTTTCTTTGGCTCTGAAATTTGTCATACTTCATCTCTCCCCAAATACTGTTTTTTCAGTAAATTTGCAAGAAAACCCACCCAGCTGTTTTTGAATTTTTTGACTGTTTTTTTTATAAAAGGTCCCCCAAATGCTTCAGCAAATCCTCACTAGCAAGTACTAGCAAGGCCATGCCCCTAGTACAAGGCATGTGCGGGATCTCCAGAGCTCAAAGTTCTGAAGCATTAGCTCCAAGAGGGGTAGCCTGCTGCATCTACAGTCTAGGTATAGCACACTTGGTTCCTCCAAATGTCGTCATCTTGTTCTTCCTGTATAGATCCACCCTACTGCAGTGTGCAAGCCTGGAACCTTCTGGATAGCAGTTAGGGTCCGTTTTTGCTGTTTTTTGAGGGTTTTGCCTCCATTTCCATGTGTGTTCAGACTCATTACTGTGATGTTGATATTCTCCATGGCTAGAACCAGTAAGAGGATTGGCTTTAAGTGCTGCCCTTTATATGGACCCAAGACGTCTATCAGATCAGCATGTTCCATCCCTTACCTGTCTGTGAGCAGCATTCCCTGAGGTTGTGGTTAGTTTGGGCAGCCTTCATTCTTGAGGCCTGAAAAGCCAGAGAGAGCCAGCTCTTCCTTTTAGAATAAGCTCTTGAGGCTCCATTGGTAGAATCTAACACCGAGGGTCTGGCTAAGTTATCCTCTAAAGACTTTCCAGCTACCTTGGCCACAGGTCAATGAATGGTCCCCAGTTCAGATCTAAGGAGAGTTCTTCAAGTCTGAGATCTGCCTTGCAGCCTAGAGAAGTCAGAGGAAACCTCAGCCTCATGGGATCGAGAGTCATACCAGGGAAAAGAAGCAGCAGTAATAGTTCACTTGTGTCAATGAGGCTTAAGTGAGGCCTGGCTCTGGGGCTCGCTTGGCACTGTTAGGTCCTTGCAGTCAAGCGTTGCAGGTGCAGGTAGTGTTTTCTCCAGATCTGACTAGGCTTTCTCTTCGTCCTTTTTTCCTCTTCCATTGTTTGAACAGGGAGCCTATGGCTCTCCTGAGGCTTCTGAAAAGCTACTCTTGGTTCCTGTATCTTGAATCCAAGGACATTTAGATTCACTCTCACACTGCCATGCGATATCACTCTGAATGTCCTTGGAACATAAGACCCCAACACCTCTGTTTCTAGGAACGTTTGATTTTATTTTGATTCTGTGTGCACTTATCTTGAACTCTAGGGGCCATATTCTCAGTTACACCAAGGTCCCTTCACATGGATGATTTAGTTGGGGATTGGTCCTGCTTTGAGCAGGGGGTTGGACTAAATGACCTCCTGAGGTCCCTTCCAACCCTGATATTCTACGATTCTATGGCTCTGGCCTTAATGTAGGTGTGATTATAACCATAGCAATGAAGTGAAGCCATCAATGTCTCCTCCCATTCTTCACCATCCCAAGCCTTGGAGAACAAATGAGTTTTATAGCGTGTCCAGTAGGTCACCAGATTGTGGCTTGGCTCAACCCATGTAGGGACAGGAGTTCCAGAGATCAGGACCCCTCACCAAGAACGTCCTGGCACAGGCCTTTCCCAGGTCCTCCAGGAGGCTGACAGCATGAGCTCACAACTGCCGTGGTGTCACATCAGGAGGGAGGCAGTTGCTCAAGCCGAGAAGACTCGAATCATTTAGGGATTTCTAAGACAAAAACAACATGAAGCCGCACTCAGAAATGTGTGCTCTGGGTGAAATGCCATTTAATACACAAGTTGCCCCTCTGTGCTCTAGATGCAATTTCTGCATGGTCTGAAGGTGTAGTCCCATGTAGAGTACATTGTAGTCATCTTGCCTAGAGAAATGGCTGGACCAAGGTGAGGTCCCACATCTGAAAGAAACAGACACAGCCTCCTTGCCAAGGGCAGATGGTAAGAAATATTCTTGGGAACTGCTGCAAATAGGTTTCCACCAGACCCGCATCTTGCAAAACTTAGCAGCAAATATTGGGAGTATCCAGTCCCTTGGAGATACTGGAATCATTTCTGTTCTTTCATCTGAGTCTTTCTCCCAATCTCTAGGCATTATCTCAATTTGAAATGGACTGCGTGTCAGCCAGCGTAGCCCTCATCCAGGCCCCAGTCTCCATTTAGACATTGGGTAAATCAACTCACCACACCAGCCAGAGGCAAAAAAATAGAAATATACAGCTAGTTATCATCATCATGAGCCATGTTTCCTTGCTCGCCCCCCAGTTGCCCCATACACATGTTGAACAAGGAGAGCATCAGACCAGAACCACATGACACCATGCCAGAGAAGAGCAACTGCCCAATACCATCCTCTAGGAACTCTTGGTGCTTCACAAAATGTAAGATAACCATATCTGGTACAAAAATGCTAATAAGACACATTAATTAGATAACCTTATGAAACTCCAACTCAACCTATAACGTCCAGTTTAAACTCATGTCACTTCACAAATCTGAGGCACCTTACTGCCTGCTAATCTTCCAGTAATGCTGATTTGTGCAGAAAGGTAATACTCCAAGAAGAGGAGTTTCTTGCTGTTAACTGTAGTTTTTGTTGGTATAGATCCTTGTGTCCCATACACCTTCCTCTGTTCTTCTGTCTTTTCTCATGGGTTCTGAGTAACGAACTGGGGATGATACTCCAACTGCTGACTGACTAATCTCAGTACAATGGCAACTCCCCCAACCAAGTAGGAGACTATGTTAGGAAGGGAAGAGAAACACGTTCCAGGACCGCTGGCACTAGAAGAGAAAGTGGAGTATTGCAGTGTCCCGTTAGGTATTTGATATAGAATGCTGAGCCCAGCATGTGCTCCTTAGCGACCAAACTGTCGTAGAACATTCTGGGTACTCGCAAGACCAGACATGTGACTCCGTAAGTGGGCATCTGCAAGGAAAAATCAATGCAGGAGAACATGAAGGATAGGTGACTTACATCACAGCTGATAAGTGGGAGACCTAGAATCAGAAACAAGGTACTTGGGCTTGTAAGTCTCTGTCTGACCCACCGCAGTGCTGGGCAGGCAAGTCATTGAGCTTTGAGCTCTCTGGTCTGTAAAATAGCCTAAAAATACTTTGCCCTTTCTTAGCACTTACTCATTGGTAGCTTTCAAAGCAGCCCCACTTTACAGGTGGTGGAACCTGTGCATGGATTTGGAACCCTGTTTTTAGTGAGGCACAGTGGATGAGGACATGGCTCCATCACAAGAGATCTGGCCTGGGCTCCCAGCTCTGCTGCAAACCTCCTCAATCTGTTGACTGCTTAGAACCTGATTTGTCAAGCATGGATAAGTGTCAAATCCAAACCTATCCCCTCTGTAACAAAGCTGGGTGCTGTTTCTCAGTGAGTGCTATTGAGGTGCCAAATTTCAATTAACTCCCAGGCATTCCAGCTATACGGCTGTTCAAAAACCAAGCCATTTCCTTCGCCCTTCATCTAGAAGCCAAGACCATCTTTTGGTGGACAGCCCCAAGACCAGCAAGAGAGGTTTCTCAAGAATACAGTGCCAATGCCATTGTGTCTCAAGTGGAGTCATCCAGAGATCTCATTGCATCACACTGCAGCTCAAAATACCCTGTGTTCTGTTACAGGGTACACAGAGATCAAGAGTTATTGGTGGATGCTTCTCTATTCTACTGGGGCAGGCAGCTGTTTCCCACCTTGCCCTGTTCCTATCAATCTTCTGAGCTTTAAAATAAGACAAAGCCCAGGATCATCATGATAACTCCATCCTGGGCCCATCAGGAGCGGTGCTGCTAGAACCTGTGGCCGGTGTCTAGATTTATTTTTCCAATAGTCCAAATCCCCATCCTCAGATCCAGAATCCCTTCACCTGACAGCTTGGATCTTGGGTCCTAAATTCCTGATGACTTGCAGTTTTGCGCTGATGAATTGAGGTTGGTTTGTAAGCCTTCCACCTGAATGTCTTTCCCTGTTTCCCTTTGTACTAGGAAACAGAACTGGGTGGTATCTCCAGGTTCTGACCTAGTCATCATTTACTTTAGTGGGAACTGTGCATGCTCAGCACCTCTGAAAATCAGGCCATTTATTTGGGTGCCTAACTATAGATTTAGGTGCCTACCTGTAGCACTTACATTTGGACCTTGAGCCCATGGTTTTTGGTAAGCTCCCTTTGGGGAGTAGCCTACTATGTTTTTCACTGAAGGGAGAGTTCGCTATCACTTTTGCTAGGAGGGTAAAGTCGTTCAAAAGGACAATTTCTAAGTAGTGTTGGGTTTCCATCTAAAGCAGTAGGTAGCTTTGCCAGTTCTCCCCCACCCCAACCCTTGTCCTATACCAGCAGAAGGAAGATAGCGTGGTCTGTGTCATAATCTCTAGAGTCACAGACCTCCTTGAACCTCCATTTACCGTGCAGCCAGCTCTTGCGATTTTCATCCTGAGTCTCATAATATCTGGTAAAGAGTCCTGTGGCACCTTATAGACTAATAAACGTATTGGAGCATAAGCTTTCGTGGGTGAATACCCACTTTGTCAGATGCATGTAGTGGAAATTTCCATAGGCAGGTATGAATATGCAAGCAAGAATCAGGCTAGGGATAACGAGGTTAGTTCAATCAGGGAGGATGAGGCCCTCTTCTAGCAGTTGAGGTGTGGACACCAAGGGAGGAAAAACTGCTTTTGTAGTTGGCTAGCCATTCACAGTCTCCTTCCTTGGTGTCCACACCTCAACTGCTAGAAGAGGGCCTCATCCTCCCTGATTGAACTAACCTCGTTATCCCTAGCCTGATTCTTGCTTGCATATTCATACCTGCCTATGGAAATTTCCACTACGTGCATCTGACGAAGTGGGTATTCACCCACGAAAGCTCAAGCTCCAATACGTCTGTTAGTCTATAAGGTGCCACAGGACTCTTTGCTGCTTTTACAGATCCAGACTAACACGGCTACCCCTCTGATACATAATATCTGGTGTTTTATTAAAGCCCAAGATCCATGAGTCCTGTGATTCTGTGGATCTCAGTTTTCATTTAAAAAAAGAAGACGTTTCTAGTTCTGGTTGCAGAGGAAAGCTTAAAGGTGTGACCCTGAAAAGCTCAAAACCCAGAAGGCAAAAAAAAGGAACCTAAACTTTGGGTTTTTTTTAAATCTTATGATTTTAAGGCAATCTCGTAACTTGTGGTGGGCTGGCAGCACTGCCTTTATCAGAGAACACAGCTCCCTCAGCAGCTTCAGATACCCCTCCCTGCCTGGGACTTACAACGTAGCACACAGACATCTAGTGGCTGAATAGTACAACTGCAAGTCAATCTCCTTGTTTCAATTTACAGTATTACATTGTAATCACTTAAAACAGTCAATGGGATTTGCAGAGGCTCAGCAGCTCTTAGGTGAATACTGAATGATGGTGACAACTGCGTATGTGCGAAGAATGCAAGAAGAAAACAAAATGTTGTAAGACCCTTGAGTCCTCAGTTGTGTGAATTTGTCATTCATTAAAACAGTGGTGCCCACATATACCTAAGTACAGCCTTATGTGGGCCAAGCAGGTTCTACATATTTTAATAAGATTTCAAGGCACCTGTATTGATTTATATTTAAAGTTCAGCTTGTCTCGTATGTATTTAGATAGAAAGAACCTATGTACAGTATTGTCTATTTAAAAACAAAGAAATCAGTGCATAAAACATGAATTATAGAAAACAGGGAAAAAACTGTAAAGATACTTCTGATACTTCCTTGTGTAAACTAAAGTGATGTAAGCATGATGACAAAACACTAGTGAATTGGCCATTAGTATATTGTATTGAAGCAGGCCACGGGTCTGATGAAATGCTGTAGTGGTCTGTGTACAGCCCAAGGGCCACAGGTGAGGCATCCCTGCCTTAAAGTATATTTGTACATGGAAATTGCACATGAAAATGGCACATTAATCTTTAGTGTCATTCCATAGAATGTATCCTTATATCTTTTTGCTTATAGCCATTTACTTTGCATTTTCACTTTTGCTTCATGCTGGTTCTGGGAGGTCAGCTCAGCTGTCTGGAGATGTGAAAGTCATTAGAAATGTTTATACAAAGAACAGAAGCTGACAGCCAGAGTGAATACAATGACTTCCTGCTTCAGCTGATGTGGGGTTTGAACCTGTATCCTTCAGCACTCAAAGCATGAGCCTGACTTCCACAAGTCACAAGGAGGGGGGCTTCTAATTCCCTAAAACCCTTGCCAATCCCAGCCTATAGGGCTCATTGTTGTCCCCATGAGAGTGCCCTACGCTAGGAGGATCCCCGGAGGATGTTTAAGGCCCTAGTCCACTGCTTATCGTTCAGCATTGGAGTAGCCCTGGTGAGATCAATGGAACTACTCTCAACAACTCACTCGTGCTTAAATGCTTTGCTGGGTCAGGTCCAGAGTGCCTGATGCCTTGCAGGACTGATCTCTAAGCTAGCATTATGGCCCCCTGGTGCTAGAGGCTAGAAGGAGCTATGAATCTGACCCAGCATCAGCCTGGATGACAACTGTGCTCTGGAGCTCTGCTGGGGGAGGAGTGGGGCCAAAGGCAAATGTGAGTTGGGTAGGGGAAGAAGAAGTTTTCTTCATTTATGGGTTAGGGAGGCCTCTCTGTACCACAATGACAGGATCTGTTGGGCTCCTCGACTGCTCCTCTTCGATGAAGGCCCACAAAGAGCAATCTATGGGGGTAATGTTAAAAAGGTGTCTGGATATCTTTCCCAAGTTCTTCCAGAGACCCTTTTTGTGCAGCTAGGTTCTCACTTTTACAGGTTGGTCCTGAGCAGCCAATCCACCCTTTTGACCAACATCCATAGACTGTGCTGGAGCTTGTGTGGCATAGGCAGCTCTCAGCATTTTCTCCCAGCCTCTCTGTTTCTAAAATTACTGTTTCTATCATACATGTTTTCATGATTCAAATGGCAAGTGTATGTTTTTAAACTGGGGATTTATTTGTGTCAAGATCACAAGTTTAGAGACGGAGTTACTCAAAGCACAGATGAATAAAACTGAAGCCAACATGAAAGATCAAGAAACAACTAAAAAAGTGCAAGATTTCCAAGAGGTAAGAGAACTTTGCTGAGGAACCAACTGTTCTGGTTAAAAATTCAACTGGGTGGATACTTGCTATTCCCATGCAGTTGTTCCGGAACGGTCAGCCCTTCTTTGGTTCATGACAAGGGAATCAGCATTTTTGGCATCTCTTCCTCCTGCAGTTTGTCCAGCAGGCTGCAGCAATAATAATCTGGCATCCCTTCCACTCTGAGCCTGTCCCCCACACCCATGAATCCCTTCTCGGGCTCCCTGAAGCTTAAACTCCCTGTTCTTCCTTCTGAGGCACTATACAACTCTGCCCCCATCCAGTATGACACCCTTAACGTCTGCCTCCCTCCTGTCTCCTGATTAATGCCCTGCCAGCTCCAGCTGCCTCCTTCCCGTCTCCTGGTCAATGCCCTTCCAGGCCCAGCTGGGCAACAATTTTTGCCCAAAAATTTTTTCACCAAAAAATGCAGATTTGGGTTGACCAAAACATTTCACAAATTCACCAAATAATTATATTAAAAAAACCCTGAAAAATTGAAGCATTTCAGTTTTTCAATTCTAAACTACTTCTATTTTATTGAAAAAGATATAAAAGAAACCCCAAAATCGAAATGATTTGTTTGACCTGGAACAAAAATTTTCCAACTTCTTTGGTTTGCCAATAAATTCAAATAATTTTCATTTCAAGTCAGCCCGAAGGTAATTTTTTCCCCTCAGTTTAGCCAGGAACTGAAAAAATCAATTACTTGCACAGCTCCACTGTCGACACTTCTCCTTTCCCATAATCTCTTTGTCTCCGGCTCCTCCTCTGGCCCATTCTTCAGGCTGCCCCATTGACTGGAAGGGTGTTATTATTGCAGCAGAATATTAATTAATGGCATGGGGAAAGGGATAATATGTCCCCTCTGACCTTTCTCATCAAGTACCTCTTCTCTTCCCCCACCGTGCCTTGGGACAACCCTATGTCCAATGACAACATTTTGTCTAATGGTTCCATCTTCCCCAGCTGTTGCTACATATAAAACGATGGGGTCTAAATTAGCTGTTACCACTCAAGAAAGAGATCTTGAAGTCATTGTCGATAGTTCTTGGGAAAACATCCACTCAATGTGCAGCGGCAGTCAAAAAAGTGAACAGAATGTTGGGAATTGTTAAGAAAGGGATAGATAATAAGACAGAAAATATCATATTGCCTATATATAATTCCATGCTACGCCCGCATCTTGAATACTGCATGCAGATGTGGTCACCCCATCTCAAAAAAGGTATATTGGAATTGGAAAAGGTTCAGAAAAGGGAAACAAAAATGATTAGGGGTATGGAACAGCTTCCGTATGAGGAGAGATTAATAAGACTGGGAATTTTCAGCTTGGAAAAGAGACAACTAAGGGGGGATATAATAGAGATCAAAAAATCATGATTGGTGTGGAGAAAGTAAATAAGAAAGTGTTATTTACTCCTCATAACACAAGTACTAGGGGGCACCAAATTAAATTAATAGGCAGCAGATTTAAAACAAACAAAAGGAAGTATTTTTTCACACAGTGCACAGTCAACCTGTGGAACTCCTTGCCAGAGGATGTTGTGAAGGCCAAGACTATAACGGGGTTAAAAAAAAAACTAGATACATTCATGGAGTATAAGTCCATCAATGGCTATTAGCCAGGATGGACAGGAATGGTGTCCCTAGCCTCTGTTTGCCAGAAGCTGGGAATGGGCGACGGGATGGATCACTTATGTTCTTATGTTCTTAAGTTCCTTCCATCATTACTGAGTTAAAACCCCACGCCTTGCACCTCTAGTATTTTTAGCATGGTCTATATATTGTCTGTGATTCTGATATGTTGATGATCTCTGAGAACTAGTACTGGACAAGGTAATTTAGGGTTCTTGGCTGGGATTTCCAAATCTGTCTAGGGGATTTGGATGCCTGGGTTGCCATGGGAATTGGGAATCCAAATCCTGGCTGCAGCTTGGAGAATCCCAGCCCTCATCTTTCTAGTGTATGAAAGACTGTGGATGTGACTCATAACAGATGCTGCTGTTGAACAATTGCAGATGCTGAAAAGCCACGAGGAGAAGGTTGAAGTACTTGAAAGTAAATTATCAGAGGAGAGAGATTGGAGAAAGCAACTTGCATCTGACCTTGAAAAGACGCAGAAAGCTTTGAAGGCTGAAAAAAAGGTATTGAATGGCCGGACATGTGTTGTAGTGTGAAGCTGTTCTCTTGGGGAATGCTTACTAATTCTACTGTATTCTTGAACTAGATGGCCACCTCCGTCTTTCTAGAAGACCCCACAACGTTCCACATATAATTGTGCTTGTCCTTTAGTTAAATACCCATCTCTATCAAACAGACATTTCTGAAGGTCTCTTCAGGTTGCTTTGAATACAATTGTTTACCATGGCTTTCCTCGTCCCCTCCTCTGACTTTTTCCTCCATAATTTATCCCGGGTCTACAGCACATCTTATTTTTCCTTTCAGTCAATGATATAAAACAACAGCAAAAAAACTTTGCTGCCAAATAGAATTCTGCTGGACCAAGAAAAACAAACTGAAGTCAGGTAGAGCGTCCTGAAAGCCTGGAGCCCAGAAATTGCAGAGGACTAGATTTTGGACCCCTTACTCACCCTGATGAGCACTTATTGACACAGTATTGCTAGAATGTCTCCTATTTATACATCCAAGGACCGTGGCTCTTTTTGTCACACTATGCTGGTGTCAGTGTGAACTATGTTCTTTGTTTCTAGATGTATGACCTTGCATTTGGCTGTATTAAAACATAAGAACGGCCACACTGGGTCAGACCAATGGTCCATCGACCCCAGTATCCTGTCTTCCGACAGTGATCAGAGGGAATGAACAGAACAAGACAATTATCGAGTGATCCATCCCCTGTCATCCAGTCCCAGCTTCTGGCAGGCAGAGGTTTAGGGATGCCCTGGCATGGGGTTGCATCACTGAGCAACCTGGCTAATAGCTATTGATGGACCTATCCTCCATGAATTTATCTAATTCTTTTTTGAACTTGTTATAGTTTTGGCCTTCACAACATCCCCTGGCAACAAGTTCCATGAATTGATAGTGCATTGTTTGAAGAAGTACTTTCCTTATGTTTGTTTTAAACCTCCTACCTATTAATTTCATTGAGTAACCACTGGTTCTTGTGTTATGTGAAGGGATAAATAACACCTCCCTATTCACTTTCTCCACCCCATTCATTATTTTATAGCCCTCCATCATGTCCCCCCTTAGTCGTCTCTTTTCTAAGCTGAACAGTTCCAGTCTTTTTAATCTCTCCTCATATGGAAGCTGTTCCAGACCCTAATCATTTTTGTTGTGATTCTCAGTACTTTTTCCAATTCTAATATATTTTTTCTGAGATGGGGTGACATCCAGGTGTGGGCATACCAAGGATTTATATAGCAGCATTATGATATTTTCTGTATTCTTAGCTATCCCTTTCCTAATGGCTCCTAACATTCTTTTAGTTTTTTTAACTGCCACTGCACATTGTGCAGATGATTTCAGAGAACTATCCACGATGACTCCAAGATCTCTTACTTGAGTGGCAGGGGCATGTGACATTCCCCTCTGGTGTTATCTGGACAAGTGATCTGCTAGGCCACTCCAATCCTTGACTCTGGGAGCCAGCCTTACCCTGCTCTGCTGCGAGAACCCCACTCCTGGGCTGTTCACGCACAGCCTCTGGCATGTAAGCTGCTCCCAGCTACTTGCAAACAAATAACACTAGCCAATATCTCCGATCCCAGACGCAACCCTAGGAACTTCCGTCTTGCAGTGTCCAGTTATGGACACAGCAAGCTAATATAAGTGTCAAATTAACAAAGAAATTTATATGTTCCAGGCTTGTTATCCCAAGGGGAAACTCTCTGACATGCTTCAAACCAAATGCACTGCTTCAGGTAGAATAAACAAACAGATTTAACTATAAAGATAGATTCTAAGTGATTATACGTCAAAGCATAACAAGACAGATTTGGTCAAATGAAATAAAAGCAAAATGCATTCTAAGCTGTTCTTAACACTTTCAGTGCCCTTATAAACTTAGATGCTTCTCATCACAGGCTGGCTGGTTGCTTTTCAGCCAGGCTCTCCCCTTTGGTCTGTGCTTCAGTCGCTTGGTGGTGGTGGTGTCTGTAGATGTAGGTGGAAGAGAGAGAGAGCATGGCAAATATCTCTCCCTTTTATCATGTCCTTTCTTACCTCTTGGCTTTGCCCTCCCAGCCCCATTCAGAGTCAGGTGAGCATTACCTCATTGCAGTTCCAAACTGACCAAAGGAGGAGGGGTGACTCACTTGAGAGTCTAACAGATTCTTTTGTTGCTGCCTAGGCCAGCGTCCTTTGTTCCTGTGAGGCTGAGCTGGGTTTGTCCCATACCTGCCCTGATGAGGTGTGCACTACCTCTCTGCTCTTGTAGAGTATTTGTCTGGGCTTGCTTTAAGCCGTGAGGATACATTTTCAGCCTCATAACTATATACATGAAATTACAACCTATAACATTACTATAACGTTACGGTAACAATGACTACTGTAACATCACTATAACAACAATGCTCAGCGCATCATTAGCCTTCTGAAGACACCCGACATGACAAACTTTGCATTGGATACCACACAATCATTTTCTAAAGATGAACATGGGAGTGTAGGGTGTTCCCCCAAGGTACAGAGTATCACAGCATGTGCAGGAATTTAAATTTCACCACTTTTGTGGGTGCACCGATGAGGGGCGCAGAACTCCTCTGCAGGAGGGAGACGAGCAAACTCCTCCAGCCCAGGAGCCCCAGCAAGGGGCGCAGAACTCCTTCTGCTCCTGAGCTGCAGCAGGGAAAGCACTCGCTGGAGAAGTTTGCTCTCCCTGCCGGAGCCCAGGAGCAGGAGGAGTTCTGCACCCCTTGCCGGGGACCCCAAGCCGGAGGAATTCTGCATCTCCCGCAGATTATTAGGTGGGGCCTGCCCCTGTTAAGTGGTAACAATCATAGAATATAGAATATCAGGGTTGGAAGGGACCTCAGGAGGTCATCTAGTCCAACCCCCTGCTCAAACCAGGACCAATCCCCAACTAAATCATCCCAGCCAGGGCTTTGTCAAGCCTGACCTTAAAAACCTCAAAGGAAGGAGATTCCACCACCTCCCTAGGTAATGCATTCCAGTGTTTCACCACCCTCCTAGTGAAAAAGTTTTTCCTAATATCCAACCTAAACCTCCCCCACTACAACTTGAGCCCATTACTCCTCGTTCTATCATCTGCTACCACTGAGAACAGTCTAGATCCATCCCCTTTGGAACCCCCTTTCAGGTAGTTGAAAGCAGCTGTCAAATCCCCCCTCATTCTTCACTTCTGCAGACTAAACAATCCTAGTTCCCTTCGCCTCTTCTCATAAGTCATGTGTTCCAGTCCCCTAATCATTTTTGTTGCCCTCCGCTGGACGCTTTCCAATTTTTCCACATCCTTCTTGTAGTGTGGAGCCCAAAACTGGACACAGTACTTCAGATGAGGCCTCACCAATGTCGACTAGAAGGGAACGATCACGTCCCTCGATCTGCTGGCAATGCCCCTACTTATACAGCCCAAAATGCCGTTACCCTCTTGGCAACAAGGGCACACTGTTGACTCATATCCAGCTTCTCGTCCACTGTAACCCCTAGGTCCTTTTCTGCAGAACTGCTGCCTAGCCATTCGGTCCCTAGTCTGTAGCGGTGCATGGGATTTTTACATCCTAAGTGCTGGATTCTGCATTTGTCCTTGCTGAACCTCATCAGATTTCTTTTGGCCCAATCCTCTAATTTGTCTAGGGCCCTCTGTATCCTATCCCTACCCTCCAGCGTATCTACCTCTCCTCCCAGTTTAGTGTCAACTGCAAACTTCCTATGGGTGCAGTCCACGCCATCCTCCAGATCATTAATGAAGATATTGAACAAAACCGGCCCCAGGACTGACCCTTGGGGCACTCCGCTTGATACCAGCTGCCAGCTGGACATGGAGCCATTGATCACTACTCGTTGAGCCTGACAATCTAGCCAGCTTTCTATCCTCCATATAGTCCATTCATCCAGCCCATACTTCTTTAACTTGCTGGCAAGAATATCGTGGGAGACCATATCAAAAGCTTTGCTAAAGTCAAGGAATAACACATCCACTGCTTTCCCCTCATCCACAGAGACCATTATCTCATCACAGAAGGCAATTAGATCAGTCAGGCCTGACTTGCCCTTGGTGAATCCATGCTGACTGTTCCTGATCACTTTCCTCTCCTCTAAGTGCTTCAGAAGTGATTCCTTGAGGACCTGCTCCATGATTTTTCCAGGGACTGAGGTGAGGCTGACTGTCCTGTAGTTCCCTGGATCCTCCTTCCCTTTTTCAAAGATGGGCACTACATTAGCCTTTTTCCCATCGCCCGGGACCTCCCCCGATCGCCATGAGTTTTCAAAGATAATGGCCAATGGCTCTGCAATCACATCCGCCAACTCCTTTAGCACTCTCGGATGCAGCTAATTTAGACCCCATCATTTTGTACGTATAGTTGGGATTCTGTTTTCCAATGTGCATTACTTTGCATTTTCAACATTGAATTTCTTCTGCCATTTTGTTGCCCAGTCACCCAGTTTTGTGAGATCCCTTTGTAGCTCTTCACAGTCATCCTAGGACTTAACTATCTTGAGTAATTTTGTATCATATGTAAACTTTGCTATTCACTATTTACCTCCTTCTCCAGATCATTTATGAATATATTGAACAGTGCTGTCAAGTAGCCGAAAGGACTTGGTTTTACCTCTGTTTATTGCATTGGGGAGACCATTACTAGGATACTAAATCCAGTTCTGTGTCCACACTCTAAGCAGGACATTGACAGATTGGAAGAGGGTTTAGTGAAGAATTATAAGCATGAGAAGAGACAGTTCAGTCTATTTTGTGGAAGAGGAAGTTAAGAGGTGACTTCGGCCATGTCTGTACGTACAGCACGGCAGCTGTACAGATACAGCTGCGCCGCTCTCCCATTGGCCTAAAAAACCAGCTCCACGAGCGGCAGAAGCTATGTCAGTGGGAGAAGCTCTCCCGCCGACATAGCATTGTGCACACGAGCACTTATGTCAGTTTAACTTCTCTTGCTCAGTGGGGTGGTTTATTCACACCCCTGAGTGACGTAAGTTATGCTAACATGGGCTGTAGTGCAGACATAACTGTGCTCATGGTCTGTTGGTACCTACATGGGGAGAAGAGATAGTAGGGGACAGAGCAAGATCTAGTGGTTGAAGTTGAAGTCAGAAAGATTCAAACTGGAGGTAAGACAACTTTTTAACAAGGAGGGTAACTAACTATTGGAACAGCTTCCCAAGGGCTGTGTAAACTCATCTCTTGGAGACTTTACATTGAGATTGCATGTCTCGCTAAAAGATCTGCTCCAGTTCAACCTCCAGGGTAACTTACTTAAGGCAGGTCTACACTTAAAACGCAGCATCGGCAAAGCTGCAGTGCTTAAGTGAACATGCTCCTACACCAATGGGAGAGCGTCTCCTGTCAACGTAGTTAATCCACCTCTGCAAGAGGCAGTAGCAAAATCAACAGGAGAAGCTGTCCTACTGACATAGTGTTGTCTACACCAGGGGTTAGGTCAGTATAACTATCATAGAATCTCAGGGTTGGAAGGGACCTAAGGAGGTCATCTAGTCCAACCCCCTGCTCAAAGCAGGACCAATCCCCAATTTTTGCCCCAGATCCCTAAATGGCCCCTTCAAGGATTGAACTCACAACCCTGGGTTTAGCAGGCCAATGCTCAAACCACTGAGCTATCCCTTCCCCCCCCATGTTGCTCAGGGGTGTGGATTATTCACACCCTGACCTGAGCAACGTAGTTACACCAATATAAGTCTGGTTTCAGAGTAGCAGCCGTGTTAGTCTGTAACCGCAAAAAGAAAAGGAGGACTTGTGGCACCGTAGAGACTAACAAATTTATTTGAGCATAAGCTCACGAAAGCTTATGCTCAAATAAATTTGTTAGTCTCTGAGGTGCCACAAGTCCTCCTTTTCTTTTTGCCAATATAAGTCTGTAGTGTGGACCTGGCCGTAGTAGTTTGCAGTGTTGTTGTAGCCTTGTTGGTCCCAGGTTATTAGAGAGACAAGAGGTAATATCTTTTATTGGACCAACTTCTGTTGGTGGGAGAGACAAGCTTTGGAGCTTTGGAGCTACCCAGAGATCTTCTTCAGGTCTGGGAAAGATGCTCCCAGTCTCACAGGTGAACACAAGGTGGGACAGATTGTTTAGCATAAGAAGTTAACACATAATGTAAGTCAGAGACCATTCAAGCTGAAGTGGCCAGTTAACAACTTTGTAGTCAAAGGACAAAAAAAGGTGTGTGGAGGGGTGGGGGACAGTGGGTTACAGATTGTTGTAATAAACCATAAATCCAGTGTCTTTATTAAGACCATGATTTGTAGTGTCTAGCAAAGTTATGAATTTGAGCTCCCAGGCTCATCTTTTGACGGTGTTGTGCAGGTTTTCGTTGAGGCGATGAGGTCAGATATGGAGTGATCGTTTTGTGAAAAGTGTTTGCCCATGTGTGACATGGTATTTTTGTCTTTTATCATTTTCCTATGTGAGTTCATTTGAGAGTGTAGTGATTGTCTGGTTTCACCCACGTAGTTGTTGTTTGGGCATTTAGTGCACTGGATGAGTTTCACCACATATTGTGATAGGCATGTGTCAGACCCCTGGATCTTGAGCAGTGTTTTGTGGGGGGTATTGATCATCACAGCAGTGGAGATATGTCTGCTGGTTTTGCATCTGTTGTTCTGGCAGGGTCTGGTGCTGCTTTGAATTGGTGGGTCTGTGGGGAGCTTGCTTCTGCTGATGATCTTGGTGAGGTTGGGGGGTTGTTTGAAGGCCAGAACAGGGGGTTTGGGAAAGATTTATTTCAGGATGTGGAGCACATCGAATATGGGTTGTAGCTGTTTAATGATACCCCGTATGAGTTCCGGTGTGGGGTGGTAGGTGATTGAAGAGTTTGGGTTTTTTTCCATGTTCACCCATAACAATTTTACATTCAACAATACACATTTTGTTCAAACCATGGGAACAACCTTGGGTACTAGGATGGTTCCCCAGAATACCAACTTCTTCATGGTTGTATGCAGAGTTGATGTAGCCAGGTCAGTCCCAGGATATTAGAGAGACAAGGAGGGTGAGGTAATATCTTTTATTGGATCAGCCTCTGTGGGTGAGAGAGACAAGCTTTTGAGCTTCCACAGTGACCTGAAGAAGAGCTCTGTGTAAGCTTGTCCATCTCACTAATATGGGCCCTCTTCTTGGGCCATCTTGAGGAATAATTTTCTGGACAAATGTGCCACGAAACCAATGATACACCTGAGGTACATCGATGATATTTTCATCCTCTGGACAGACAACCTAAACTCCCTCATAGACTTCCACCAGAACTTCAGCAATCACCACTTGTCCATCAAATTCTCTCTAGGACACTCCCAAACCAGCATCAACATCCGGGACACCACAATCAGCTTCAAAAATGAAATCCTACAAACCACTATATACAAGAGATCCATGAATCACCACACTTACCTTCACAGATTCAGTAACCATCCCAAACCAGGGACAGTGGAGCCTTCCCAAAAGTGAGGGAACCAGGGCCCCTGCCTGCTCTGTGGCCCCACCCGTGTCCCTCCTCTTCCCCCAAGGCTCTGCCCTGGCGAAGCCAGAAGCCAGAGTGGGGCCAGGGAGCCCAGGCCCCTCTAGCTGCCTGGGGTGGGGGGGCTCCCCACAGCTGTTCGTGCAGCTCTTACCCCGACCCAGACCCAGCCAGGGGGGCGGGGCCTCGGAGGCGCAGACCAGCCATGGTAAGTGCCTTCCAGGCAGCTGTGGGGAGCTACAGACCCTCCATCTGCCCGGGGCTGGGAACGCAGGGGGCAGGGACATGGGCCAGGGGCTGCTCTCAGGCCCCCGCACCATGGGCAGGTGGAGGGTCTGTCGCTCCACACAGCTGCCTGTGCTCCCCAGCTGGGCTATGCTTCTGGCCTGTCCGGGGTATGGGCCTTCGGGGGGAAGAGGAGAGGTGGGGGGCGGGGCCTGTGCTGAAAAGTGGGGAAAGCCATGGCCGCCCACCCCATTCTGGCGCCCCTGTCCCAAGCACTAAGGCCATGTCTATATTTGCAAGCTTACAGTGGCACAACTGTACCCGTGCAGTGCCACTGTAAGATCGCTCATGTAGCTGCATTATGCCAACAGGAAATAGCTCTCCTCTCGACATACAAAACCAGCGCCGCTAGCCGCCGTAGCTATGTCGGCCGGAGGGTGTCTCCCACCACTCTAGCGCTGTACACATGAGTGCGTGTGCCAGCAAAACTTATCTCGGCTTTTTCACACCCCTGAGCGACAAAAGTTTTGCCAACATAAATGCTAGTGTAGACATGGCCTAAGAAATATGTTATCCTCTGCCAGGCACTCAGATACCACAGAATGTGCTCTGAGGAGAAAGCCTGGGATACACACCTTACCTGCCTTCACCATCCAGGGACACTCGACCAGAGAAGTAGATCGCAGCATGGAACAGGCCACTCAAATTCCCAGGAGAACCTGCTTCAACCCTCTGAATGCACAGCCCTAGTATAGTATTTACGGTCAGAGCACGAGGGTTTAACTTTGGATGGAATGAACAGTCTATTATGGGTATAACCTGTATCTGGGGTAATGGTTTGAGATTATTCATTTAAATCTTCGTCAGAACACAGGAGGAGCACCTGATCGTTGGGGCAATATCTTTTTTCCCGTAAATCAAAGGAAAACTAAGTAAACGATGTGTTGTTAACCAACAACATGCAAAGCCCTTTGGAACTTGCTTTTTCCTTAAATACAAGAAATTATTAAATATCTAAATAGACAAATGACTCTCATTTAATCTGTGCCTAGAATTAGTGATATGCTTCTTTGACTAACTCCTTTTTCTTTTTAACCAGGAATTACATAATTCAAAGTCAGAGCTCATGAGTCTTTATAATGAGCTCCAGAATCTCCGAGGTGCGGCAGAAGAAAGAGATTTCCTTAATGTAACCCATGAGAAACTACAGCAAGAAAATACTTTATTGGAAACAAAGGTGAGAATTTAGTGAGATCAGTAGTCTTTCAGTGTTCCATTGACTGACACTGACAAAATCTGACAATTTTCACTTCTCAAAAAGGGACAGGACAGTACATGGATAGCAAGATTATTCAGTTACAGTAGTTAATGCCAACAAATTTGGGAAGAGATATTAAATTTCATGCCTCCGAATTTAAGCCAATCTCTGACTACTGGGGATTAGCAGGTATTTTACACCTTCCTCTGAAGCGTCTGAGTCTGGCCACTCTGAAAGACAGGAGACTGGGTTAGACGGACAATGGGTCTGATCCAATCCAGCAGTTCCTGTGTTCCTAAGCACTCTTTATGTTCTCTGAGTCCTTCATCTCCACCTCCTTCTCCAACTATTAGCTTTGCATCTTTTTTCACGGTCTCACGTGCTGGCTCTGTTATTGTCCAGTGTAATTTCATTAATTCACAGTGAAAGTGTCAAGCTCCTATCTCTGTGAGAGACCTTCCTAGTGAACTAAATTTTACCATCATTTGTTGATTTTTCCCTTGGGGAAATTGAAACAAAGTATTTTGCTGCAGGTCCAGTTGACCCAAATTTGAAACATTTCAATTTGTCAAACTGAATCAAAATGTTTTGTTTCGGGTCAGTTCAACACTAATCTGTGTCCATCTGTGCTGCTACAGTGCCTCATGGGAGTTGTAGTTTGCATGCCTCAATGCCTCATCTCCTATGATGCACCATGGTCATAAGACTCCTGTGGTGCACCAGCGTGTCCAGAGCCTGGATTTGTTAATGCTCTGGGAATGCTGGGATGTCCATCTCTTTTCTCTGTGCATTTGGGATGACTGGTAGTTGGGAAAGAGGTGGCAATCATGCTGAGGAGATTGGCCAGGAGACAGATATTATTCTGTTGTGTGTTGCAGTCTGTTAGCTAGTGTGTGCATCAGCAGATGTTTTATGACTTTACTTTGTACTTTGTATTTTAAAATTTGTAATATACCTAGAGCTGTAGATAAGCAATAAGGGTACAAATCCAAATAGACAAATGTGATTTTATGGTAGAGCTTCCCTTGATATATGTGTAAACTGCTCACTGATTTCCCATGCACAGTATTGCAAAATATTGAAGAAATATGGGGCATTAGGGTAATTTAGACTTTATATTGCAGATTTACAAGTTTTCTTTAGTTGAAGTCACTAGACTTTCTTATACCCCATGAAAGATTTCCATGAAATCATAGAAAATCAGTCTTATGACATTTACAAGTCTGACTTTACAGGTCTCTGAGCTCTCACAGGAATGTGAACAGTTAAACCAGCTTGTAGTGAATCAGAAGACAGATGAAAACTTTTCAACAAGTGAAAGGAAATATAAAGAGCTTATGACTAAAGCAAGAATATTGGAAGAACAGATCCAAATCCTGGGAGGAGAGAGAGACCAATTATGGTAAATCTTAATAGCACCCTCTGTGTTTTCTGCATTTTATCTTCAGTGACTAACCTAGAAATGTTCAGTTTTTTTAAAATCTTAGCGCTTGTTTTTATAAAGTGCATGAATGAGAGATCAGCAGATGCCTTTTTTTCTCCTATTCCAGCTCAAATATTCAGCTGTCTTGCACTCAGGCTTTTGCTGAGCCCGAGTCTTCTCTGTCATACACCTGTAAATCTGGAGTAACTGATTTATTTCAGTGTTGTTACTCCAGATTCACACCTGTGTAAATGTGAGATTGCTCTGGCCCTTTCGGAACACTTTTATTTTAGTTCCCTTCTCAGCTTATGCAAGCTTGCTTCGAAATTGATTGTAATTCACACCTGTTTGTAGTAAGTACAAGTTCTGCCTGTGGACCCTCTGAAACAGAAATAAGAGTCTCCATAACATAACTAAAGGAGTGAATTGCCTCAGATTTAGTTTTTCCAGCGCAAGGGCTAATCTACACTGGCAACGCTAAAGCGCGACCGCGACTGCGCTTTAACATGGCTTGTGCAGTCACAGCAGAGCGCTGGGAGAGAGCTCCACGAGCGGTGTAGCTACCAGCACTGGGAGTGCGGCTTCTAGCGCTGGGGCACTGTTTACACTGGCGCTTTACGGTGCTGAAACTTGCTGCGCTCAGGGGGGTGTTTTTTCACCTCCCCGAGCGAGAAGTTGCAGCGCTGTAAAGTGCCCGTGTAGACAAGCCCCAAGCCTCTGGGTGAAATTCACCCTATGTAGAACTATTAGCACAAGGCCTGTGAGCCGCTTGAGAGCTTCAGTGGTGCCTAGGCATATTGCTGATCCTTTACAATGGTGAATTTCACCTATCATGAGTAATTTGACTGAAGTTTGTTTGTTTGGGTTTTTTTACTATTTTTACATCAAGTACCAAGCTATTAGAGAGCAACAAGAAAACAGAGGAGTTAGAAAAGCAGGTGAAGGGGAGCAATGAAGAAAAACAACTGTTACAGGAAGAAAATGCTCAGCTAAGACAAGACATCCTGGCTACAAGGGAACAATTTCACAACAAGATAGAAGAGGCTGTAAGCATTAAATCTGAGATGAGCCAAGAGACCCAGCCTCTCAACCCCCGGAGCTCTGAATGTAACACAGCATTAAACATGAGCATTAAACAGGTATGAGAGCCCCTTACAGTAAGTGCCACTCCTCCATTTTGAGTGGTTTAACCAGTGTAGGGGCATAAGCTGGATAAAAAGTGAACTTGAACAGTGAAATAGTTTTTATCAGCCAACAAGCCACTGCAACATCATTGCATGCTG
This sequence comes from Caretta caretta, assembly GCF_965140235.1. Classification (NCBI taxonomy): domain Eukaryota; kingdom Metazoa; phylum Chordata; order Testudines; family Cheloniidae; genus Caretta; species Caretta caretta. The sequence goes on from NC_134223.1 coordinate 3,141,698, forward strand.
CGGAGAACTGATTAATTTACCTGGGTAAAATACATATATAAAAAAACAAGTAATTAACCAATTTCACTTTCCCATCTTCCTATATGAAGCTTCATAGATTAATAGATTTAAAGGTAGAAGGAACCATTTTGATCATCTGGTCTGGCCTCCCACTTAACCCAGGACATAGACAATAATTTCTACCTTAAGCCATAACTCTTGTTTGAGCTAGAGCATATCGTTTAGAAAGAAAACCAGTCATACTTTAAACACTTCAAGTGATGGCGAATCTACTGCATCCCTAGGTAAGTTGTTCCAGTGGTTAGTAATCCTTACTGTTAAAAGTTTGTGTCTTTTCTCTTGTCTAAATTTGTCTAGCTTCAGCTTTCAAACATTGGATCTTGTTATGCATTTTTTCTGGTAGATTAAAGAGCCCTCTGCTATCAGAAATCTTTTCCTCATATAGGTGTTTGTAAGTGGTGATCAAGTCATCACTTAACCTTCTCTTGGATAAATTCACTTGATCAAGCTTCTTTAGTTTCTCACTATTAAGGCAGGTTTTTCAGACCTCAAATTATTCCTGTAGCTCTTCTCTGAACCCTTTTCAAATTTAGAAAAGCCTTTTTGAGGTGGGGACACAGAATGGGACACAGTATCCACTAATAGTCTCTGTGACGGGTTGGACCCCCCACCCCTGCATCTGGGATGCCACCTGATGTACTGGGGTTTCACTGAGCCCATCTGCTCCACTAGCCTAGGCTCCCTCTCCCTGTTTTGCTGAATCAGGCTCTCCGGCCTCTGGCAGCACACACACACAGGTGGGGATGCACCAGCTGTAGAATCACACAGAGTCTGCAGGCAGCTCTCTATGAGAATACTCAGCTAGGAAGTTGCCCAGCAGTCAAGTGCACACCCCCTTTGGGGAGTTAACCCAAAACAATACTGTCTTGCGCTGTATAAAAAAGTCTACACAGCGCAAGCTCATAAAAATTTGCCCTCTCCCTCATTGTGGAGAGTGATATTCACAGCTTCTTGCTCCCTGCCCCAGATATGAATTGCACAAACTGGGTTATGCTGTAAACAAGAAATAAGTTTATTAACTATAAAAGGTAAATTTTAAGTGATTATAAGGGATAGCAAACAGAACAAAGCAGATTACTAAGCAAATAAAACAAAACACAATACCAAGCTTAAGATCTTAAAGAGACTGGTTTCCAGAAGTAATTTCTCGCTCTAAATGTTGATTTTGGGCAGGTTGCAGAAATTCTTGAAGGTTAGCTACCCTGCTTGCAGCTTAAATCTTCAGGTATCTTATTCACAGACCAGATCCCCTTTCCAGCCTGGGTTCAGTACTCCTCCCACTTTCCCTTTGTCCTTGTTCCTTAGGTCTTGTCTACACGGCCATTTTACAGCGCTGCAACTTTCTCGCTCAGGGGTGTGAAAAAACACACCCCTGAGCGCTGCAAGTTTCAGCACTCTAAAGTGGCAGTGTAGACAGTGCACCAGTGCTGGAAGCTACTCCCCTCATGGAGGTGGTTTTTTTATAGCACTGGGAGAGCTCCATGACAGTGCTTTAATGTTGCTAGTGAAGACGTGCTCTTAGGTGTTTCCAGCAGTCATCCTGGGTGGGGATTCCATGAAGAGTAAACAAAGATCAGCTTACTCCCCAGCCTTAAATAAGATTTACATAAGGCGGGAAACTTTTGTTTCACAGTCTTGACCTCCCCCTCCTTTTAGTGGAAAATTACTAGAAGTTCAAGATGGTGTTTAGTACCAAGTGACATGACCAAGTAGTGTCACAGCAGCATCCCAGGACGCCTCTCAGGAAGGAGAGGGATTAATATCTTCAAAGTCTCATGGTTTCTTCCTAATGGCCCATCAAGGCTGAAGGCCTGTTGTGTGATGGGGGTTTCCCAAGTACACACCCAGTTGTAATTATTACATAGTCAATATTCCTAACCTTAGATACAGAAATGATACATGCATACAAATTGAATAATCACATTCAGTAAATTATTACCTTTCCAACGATACCTTACAAGACCCATCTTACATAACATATATCTGTTATGCCATATCCATATCATAAGCATATTTCCATAAAGAATAAGGGGTGTAACATAACAGTCTTACTAATGCAATACACAGAAGTAATACCCTTCTCCTACTTGATATTCCCCTGCTTATGATTGTGTTCACACTTTTAGCTGCAGCATCACAGTGGGAGCTCATGTTCAGTTGGTTTTTGCTATGACCCCAAAGTCATTTTCAGAGTCACTGTTTTCCAGAGTACAGTCTTATAAGTGTGACCTGCATTCTTCGTTCTTTAATGTATGACCTTGCGTTAGTCTGTATTCAAATGCGTGTTGTTCAAATGAGTCCAGCTTACCAAGCAGCCCAGGTCTGTCAGTATAACTGATCTGTCCTCATCTGCAAAGTTTGTCAGCAATGATTTTATATTTTCTTCCAGATCATTGATAAAGATACTAAATAGCACTGGACTGAGAACAGATCCCAACTAGAACCATTCTCATTGGATGATAATTCCCCAATTAAAATTACTTTTTGCACTCTGACAGTTAACTAGTTTTTAATCCATTTAATATTGGCTGCATTGACTTTACATAGTGCTACGTTTTTTATTGGAATGTCATGCAGGACTTAGATGCCTTGCAGAAGTCTGAGTATATTGTGTTATCATTTACCTTTATCATTCAAACTTGTGATCTCATCAAAAGTGGTATCATTTTGTCTATTTTCCATGAGACCATGTTGATTGGCATTAATTATGCTACAGTCTTTTAATTCTTTTCTGATTGCATCCCATATCAGCCTTTCCATGATTTTGACAAGGATTGATGTCAGGCTAACTGGCCTTTAAGTTACCCAGGTCATCCTATTTATCCTTTTCAAATATTGGCACAATGTTAGCTTTTTTCGATCTCTGGATCTCCCCACATGCACCATGTTTTGTTAAAAATCAACATTAATGGTTCAGAGAGCTCCTTGCTGAATTCCCTTAATATCCAGTCCTGCAGATTTAAAAATATTTAATAGTTGCTGTTTAACATGCTCCCTTGTTACTGATGGAATAGTAAGTATTTCATTATCACTATAAGATGTGAATACATCATCCTCCTTCTTTCTGAATACAGAACAGGAAGTCAGACCAGATTATCACAGTTGTCCCTTCTGGCCTTGGAATCTATGAACAGAAATATTTATTGAACACTGGCGTTTTCTGCATCCTGGTTGATAATTTTACCATCCTTGTCTAGTATCGTACCTATACCTTTGCAAGAATTTTGTTTATTCCTGAAATATTTAAAGAATCCCTTCTTATTTTCCTGAATTTGACTGGCCACAGAATTTTCATTGATACCTTTTGCTTCCCTTATCAATTGTTTGAATTTCCTAACTGTTGATTAGTACTCATTACTATGTATTACTTTTTAAATTTTTTATTGCTGCCTTCACCTCCCCTTTTTAATGAAGACTTTTTTTCAACCAAGAATCCTCCTATCATCCTAATTTTCCCCCTCTTCACATGCCTCTGTTTCCTTATTAATGCAGTATCTGTCTGGAGAGAGACTCCTGCAGCAGCAACAGGAGGAAATGCAACAACTGAGACAGGATTTCCACAGAGTTCAGAATTTGTGCAGCTCGGCTGAGAAAGAGCTGAGATATGAAAGGGAGAAAAACTTGGACTTAAAGAAGTATAATATTTTGCTCCAGCAAGAAAGCACCAAGGTACGTGCATGGTGTGTGCCACTGCATTAAAAGAGCCATCATGGGTTCCAGGGGCGTTTTCACCACAGTCTGGGGACCTGTGGGAGTTTCATTCCCAGCTCTTTCAGAGACAAAAGGTGAGATGCAAGTTTTGCTCAGTTTCTCATGGTTCTGATTCTCAAGAATGCAAAGGCCCTTTACACTGCATTAGCAGTAACTTAAAATGGTAGTAATTTATTAGGGCCTCTTTTCTACTGCCAGAGTGGCATCAAGTTGCCTTAACATAAAGGAGACAGAATTTAGCGCAAAGTCTGTAGCACCCCAATTAGCATCCAGCCCGTATCATCTGAGGAAGTTCCAAATGAGGAGGACTGGTAGGTGCTCAGTAATTACTCCTGAGCTGGAGAGTGATAGAGGAGTTCGTGGCCTGCACCAGATCTAGCTCTGTAATAGATGTAGCTTTACCTCTTCCATGTGCTCACTGATTCATCCTCGCAACTCCCCTGGGAGGAAGTTATGTAGCTATTATCTCCACTTGTCATATGGGGAACCTGAGGCAGAGAGGTTAAGTCCCAGGCCACAGGGGGAGTAAAGGTCAGGCCTGGAACTAGAAGTCAGCATTTCTTCTTTGAACATTGTCATCTTAGATCCATATTCATGGGATCCCAGTCTCCCAGTGCAGGAGTCCTGAAAACACGTGAAAATCAGTGACTGTTTGAATAGATTTGTAGAGCTGAATCTTTTGAAAATCTCGCCCTAGACTTGCACATTTGCATTCCTCTACCTCGATGTTGGCTCTAACGACTGTTGCATTAATTGAAATATCTTGCTGTGTCCAGTATTTCTTTCTTTATTTTTCAAAGGATATTTTTAAAGCATACAGAAACCCAACTCTCCTGATGATCCTGGGAGCAGCTGGCATTGGCGCTGACTCAGTACAAAACATTGTGCATTTGTTTATCTTTCGCTATATTGGATTGTCTAGTAACCCCATCTCCCTTTTTCCTATCAGTCCATTTTGCTTGAAGCACATGGAAGTCAGTGCTCGATTCTGTACTTTTCTTTCCTTGTCAAACTCAGGTCAAAGCTGAACTGAGACAAGTCCAGTTGAAGTTAACCGACTCAACCAAAATGTGCTCCTCTCTCACTGTGCAATGGGAGCACAGTCAGCAGAAAGTCAAAGAACTTGAACTAGAGCTGCTGAAGCACTCCCAGAGTAGTAAACTGCAGAGCAGTCTGCAGGAGAAACTTGCACTGGAGAAATCTAGGGCTACTGATGCAGAGAAAAAGGTAAATATACAACCTACATTGCATTAGTATCAAATCTGCATTCATTAGTTGTAGTCTGCAGAAGTTCAGACTAAAAAGCATGCACTGGTAGCTAATGTCTTAGTACTCAGATGCATAGTTTGCTTGTTTTTGATCACTTGTGAGGTTTTCGGAAGTATTTGAAGTGCATTTCAATTATTACGAGGAACACAATGAATATATTAATATGCAAATCTGAACATCATCTTTGAAATCTTATTTCTGAAATTCAGAATATTTTCCCATTGTTTCCTTGTACTCCCGCGTCTGCCTTTCTGTCTGTACCCACATGATAACTCTTGTCAGGTACTTAGGTTGTAGGCTCTTTGGGGCAGGGACTGTCTTCTTGTTCTGTGTTTCTACAGTGCCTAGCACAGCAGGTCCATGACTGGGGTCCCTAGGTGCTCCAGCAATGTTAATAATAATAATTAATAAAGTGATCTCTGAGTTGGATTAGCAATACAGGGTCTAATCCAAAACCCATTGAAATCAGTGGAAAGCCTCCTCTTGGCTTTAGTTAGCTTTGGATCAGACCCATACAGAGATGGGGATAAACTCAAGCAGAGGCAAGCAAATCTCTCCTACCTCCCCCCCTTCGATTTGAATACTAATCTATAAACATTCCATCCAAAAAACTATGCAGCAGTTGCAAACTAAGGCCCAATCCTGCAGTTCATGTCATCCAGGTGCTGCCATGTGTGCACCTAGAATCCTATAGAAGCAAGTGGGACTGTATGTGGTTGCTGAGCTCTGTCCAGTGGGTCTGTTTGCAGGATCTAGTCTGTAAGCACACAGTAGCAGCAAATAATAATAAAGTTAGGTTGCACAGATGGCCTTAACTCTGTACCCAAATGCATATGCAATATGGTACCAAGCCTGATTCCTCACTGTGTAGTTACATCAATTGCTTTACACCAATGTAAATGAGAGGAAAATCGGGGCCACCCTCAAAAATGCAGTCTAGTATCTCACACTGATTCATTGGAGCAGTCAGTTAATCATAGAATATCAGGGTTGGAAGGGACCTCAGGAGATCATCTAGTCCAACCCCCTGCTCAAAAGCAGGACCAATCCCCAATTTTTGCCCCAGATCCCTAAATGGCCCCCTAAAGGATTGAACTCAGAACCCTGGGTTTAGCAGGCCAATGCTCAAACTGAGCTATCCCTTCCCTCTGGGGTTGCTGGAAGAGTACAAAGCATATTTATGAATCTCACCCAGTATTTTGTTTCCAACCTGGGGAGCCCTGAACATAAGAATATAAGAATGGCCATACTGGGTCAGACCAAAGGTCCATCCAGCCCAGCATCCTGTCTACCGACAGTGGCCAATGCCAGGTGCTCCAGAGTGAGTGAACCTAACAGGTAATGATCTAGTGATCTCTCTCCTGCCATCCATCTCCACCCTCTGACAAACAGAGGCGAGGGACACCATTCCTTACCCATCCTGGCTAATAGCCATTAATGGACTTAACCTCCATGAATTTATCCAGTTCTCTTTTAAACCCTGTTTTAGTCCTAGTCTTCACAACCTCCTCAGGCAAGGAGTTCCACAGGTTGACTGTGCGCTGAGTGAAGAAGAACTTTCTTTTGTTTTAAACCTGCTACCCATTAATTTCATTTGGTGGCCCCTAATTCTTATATTATGGGAACTAGTAAATAACTTTTCCTTATTCCCTTTCTCCACACCACTCATGATTTTATATACCTCTATCATATTCCCCCTTAGTCTCCTCTTTTCCAAGCTGAAAAGTCCTAGCCTCTTTAATCTCTCCTCATATGGGACCAGTTCCAAACCCTTAATCATTTTAGTTGCCCTTTTCTGAATGTATTCTAATGCCAGTATATCTTTTTTGAGATGAGGGGACCACATCTGTAGGCATTATTCAAGATGTGGGCGTACCATGGATTTATATAAGGGCAATAGGACATTCTCTGTCTTATTCTCTATCCCTTTTTTAATGATTCCTAACATCCTGTTTGCATTTTTGACTGCTGCTGCACACTGCGTGGACGTCTTCAGAGAACTATCCACAATGACTCCAAGATCTTTCTCCTGATTAGTTGTAGCTAAATTAGCCCCCATCATACTGTATGTATAGTTGGGGTTATTTTTTCCAATGTGCATTACTTTACATTTATCCACATTAAATTTCATTTGCCATTTTGTTGCCCAATCACTTAGTTTTGTGAGATCTTTCTGAAGTTCTTCACAGTCTGCTTTGGTCTTAACTATCTTGAGCAGTTTAGTATCATCTGCAAACTTTGCCACCTCACTGTTTACCCCTTTCTCCAGATCATTTATGAATAAGTTGAATAGGATTGGTCCTAGGACTGACCCTTGGGGAACACCACTAGTTACCCCTCTCCATTCTGAAAATTTACCATTTATTCCCACCCTTTGTTCCCTGTCTTTTAACCAGTTCTCAATCCATGAAAGGATCTTCCCTCTTATCCCATGACAACTTAATTTACATAAGGGACCTTGTCACAGGCTTTCTGGAAATCTAAGTACACTATGTCCACCGGATCCCCTTTGTCCACATGTTTATTGACCCCCTCAAAGAACTCTAATAGATTAGTAAGACACAATCTCCATTTACAGAAATCATGTTGACTTTTGCACAACAATTTATGTGTCTGACAATTTTATTCTTTACTGTTGTTTCAACTAATTTGTCCGGTACTGACGTTAGACTTACTGGTCTGTAATTGCCAGGATCACCCCTAGAGCCCTTCTTAAATATTGGCATTACATTATCTATCTTCCAGGCATTGGGTACAGTAGCTGATTTAAAGGACAGGTTACAAACCATCGTTAATCGTTCCGCAATTTCACATTTGAGTTCTTGGGTGAATGCTATCCGGTCCCGGTGACTTGTTATTGTTAAATTTCTCAATTAATTCCAAAACCCCCTCTGGTGACACTTCGATCTGTGACAATTCCTCAGATTTGTCACCTACAAAAGATGGCTCAGGTTTGGGAATCTCCCTAACATCCTCAGCCGTGAAGACTGAAGCAAAGAATTCATTTAGTTTCTCCACAATGACTTTATCATCCTTAAGTGCTCCTTTTGTATCTCGATCGTCCAGGGGCCCCACTGGTTGTTTAGAAAGCTTCCTGCTTCTGATGTACTTAAAAAACATTTTGTTATTACCTTTTGAGTTTTTGGCTAGTTGTTCTTCAAACTCCTTTTTGGCTTTTCTTATTACATTTTTACCTTTTATTTGGCAGTGTTTATGCTCCTTTCTATTTACCTCACTAGGATTTGACTTCCACTTTTCAAAAGATGCCTTTTTATCTCTCACTGCTTCTTTTATGTGGTTGTTAAGCCACGGTGGCTCTTTTTTAGTTCTTTTACTGTGTTTTTTAATTTGGGGTATACATTTAAGTTGGGCCTCTATTATGGTGTCTTTGAAAAGTGTCCATGGAGCTTGCAGGAATTTCACTCTAGTCACTGTACCTTTTAATTTCTGTTTAACTAAGCTCCTCATTTTTGCATAGTTCCCCTTTCTGAAATTAAATGCCACAGTGTTGGCCTGTTGGGATGTTCTTCCCACCACAGGAATGTTAAATGTTATTATATTATGGTCACTATTTCCAAGCAATCCTGTTATAGTTACCTCTTGGACCAGATCCTGTGCTCCACTCAGGACTAGATCAAGAGTTGCCTCTCCCCTTGGGGGTTCCTCTACCTCATTCACTGCTTCCTCATTCACTGCTTCCATTCACTGTATTTTTCACTGTGCAACTAAATTAGGCATGCAAGTTTGTTCATGAGAAAGTCATGCGAGACCGTATCAAAAGCTTTACTAAAGTCAAGATACACCACATCTAATGCTTCCCCCATCCACAAGGCTTGTTACCCTGTCAAAGAAAGCTATCAAGTTGGTTTGACATGATTTGTTCTTGACAAATCCATGCTGACTGTTATTTATCACCTTGTTGTCTTCTAGATGTTTGCAAATTAATTGCTTTATTATTTGTTCCATTATCTTTCCAGGGACTGAAGTTAAGATAACTGCTCTGTAATTTCTCGGGTTGTCCTTATTCCCCTTTTTATAGATAGGGCACTATATTTGCCCATTTCCAATTTTCTGGAATCTCTCCCTTCTTCCATGACTTTTCAAAGATAATCACTAATGGCTCAGATATCTCCTCAGTCAGCTCCTTGAGTATTCTAGGATGCATTTCATCAGGCCCCGGTGACTTGAAAACATCTAATTTGTCTAAGTAATTTTTAACTTGTTCTTTCCCTATTTTAGTCTCTGATCCTACCTCATTTTCACTGGCATTCACTATGTTAGACACCACCAACCTTCTTGGTGAAAACCGAGTCAAAGAAGTCATTAAGCACCTTTGCCATTTCCACATTTTCTGTTATTGTTTTTCCCTCCTCACTGAGTAATGGGCCTACCCTGTCCTAGGTCTTCCTCTTGCTTCTAATGTAGTCGCTGTCTGTGCATTCCCTGTTCCAGCAAAGGTTCGGAGAAGCCATTCCTTCAGGCAGGAGAGGTGGAATTGTGGTACCACAAATTAGCATGCAGCAGGGGTAGGAGAGGCTGGCCCTGCCGACTGTACCAGAGACAGGTTCTGTTCTCCCGCAGCCCATGCTTACTTGCAGTAGCCAGCTGTTATTGACAGCATCCAGCCAAAACCTGCCATTTACTGTTTGTCTAATCTGCAACCAATTTCCCCCAAGGTTTTGGAGCTACAGCAAAAACTGAAGGAATCCCATCATCAGCTCCGCCTAACTGAGACCCATGTTTTGGGCAGGAAACAAATGGGGGAGGAGTTAAAGGAGGCCCAAGAAAGGGAAACTCAGCTGCGGCGGCAGTTCCAGGAAGAGCAGCGGAAAAGGTGAAAGGAACTGAGATTGTCATGTTGCTGAGGTGAGGGGGTGCTAGTCCCAGGATGCTGGCTGCTCCGGGAACACGCCGGCCTACCATTTATGTGGCGCTCTGCCTGGCAGTGGAGATGGGCTGCATTACTGCGTTAGCCTGAACAGGAAATGATGAGTGTGGGCACGGGGATCCCCTCCCACCCCAGAACTAAGGGTGTCCGCACTGTCACCAGGCTGTGGTGATGGGCACTGTTGACAACCCTAAGGAGGAGGAGGGAGGTGGCAGGGGAATGCTTTTGTCATGGTCTCCCCTACAGAAATCAAAACCCTAGAAAGGGAGTTCTGAGCAGTCCTCTTGGGGTGGTGTGACTTGAGTGTCGCATGGTGTGTGCTGCAAGCAAACTCCACAGGGGGCTGCAAAGGCCTAATGACAAGCAGCAAAAACCTCCAGATGTGGAGCAAATATCCAGCCTGCCAGTGTTCTGCTGGGAAGGCATTCCAGTCACAGGGCACCTCAGCTCAGCAAAAAGCCTCCCTGCCCCAGAATGGGGTTTTAGCATTATTATTTCTATATGTAATATGGCAGCACCTCCAGACCCCAACCAAGATCAGAGCCCCGCAGGGCTAGGTGCTGTACAAATACAGGGCACAAGATGGTCCCTGCCCCAGAGAACAGATAGTCTAAATAAACATGATGGACAAAGGTTGGGAGGGGGAACAGAGAGAGGAAGTGACTTGCCCAAGGTCATGCATCAAGTCGGTGGGAGAGCTGGGTTCTATTCCAGAACCCAGAGAATAAAACCCGGCTCTCCTGACTCCCAGTCCAGTGCACCGGCCACAAAAGCATACTGCTCCTGACTGGAGGAGTAGGTGGATCTGGCAGAGAGGGTTTGCCAGGTCGATAACTCAACAAAAACCTCAATTTTTTAAATTCACCCAAAGCTGCCAGGGACGGTCCAGATTTCCACCAGAGTCTGCAGAACCCAGAGACCTCACTGCAAAAGCTAGGTCCAGCTTGCTGCAGAGTACACAGGGCCTTGGTTATAGTGTGCCCATCGTTATGGAATCTGGACTTCAGCTCCTAGAGCGAGTGAGCAGCAGGCCCTAGTGAGTGATCCAGTTGACTACAGCCTTTAAAGATAAGTTGATGTTACAGACACATACTACGTTCCTTCCAAAGGGGTGACTGACAGGTCAGGTCTATACTACAAATTTTTGTCAGCCTAGCTAAGTTAGTCAGGATGTGAAGAGACCCCCCACTCAGCCAACATAGTGATGCTGGCAAATCCCCAGGAGCACACACAGCTATGCCGAGAGAAGAGTGCTTTTGTCGACATAGCTGATGTCATTCGGGGAGGAGGTTTACCTACGCTAGCAGAAAACCTCCTTTTTTTGGTATAAGCTGTGTCTACGCTAGGGGGCTTTGCCAGTATAGCTATACAGGCAAAGGAAAGGCCATAGAGTTCCACCTTAATTATCCTGTGGATTTTATTTGTTCCATCCTGGCAAAGCCATGGTCCACAGACTTGATGTGAATAATACTTTAGGCTTTTTTCTGGTCTAAGCCTTTAGAAAGTGCTCCCAGCTTTGTGTGTCATTGGACACTAAGAGTTAGTCACTTTCAGCATTACCAAAGGCCAGGGTTCTCCCCCACCCCTCAATGAGTGTGTGTTCTGATGTGATTCATTAACTGCATTATTGAAAGGAGTAACAAAGACTATTGATGAAGGGCAGACAGTGGATGGAGTTTAACTGGAATCCATTATAGCTACCACACTGGCAGATGATGGACAGGTTAAAATATGTAGGCATCAGGGCCAAGAGTACAAGAGGCTGTTTGAACCCCGAATCTGGCCCTGAATAGAAAAGTAACTGTGTTTAATTTCTCAAACTGGGAAAGGGGCAGGAAGGGTCCAGACAAATATAGTAAATAGCATTAAATCTACAAGTTTGAGTCCCATAAGTAGGGCCCTACCAAATTCACTGCCATGAAAAATGTGTCATGGACTGTGAAATCTGGTCTTTTGTGTGCTTTTACCCTCTACGATACAGATTTCACGGGGGAGACCAGCATTTCTCAAATTGCGGGTCCTGACCCAAAAGAGAGTTGCAAGGGGGTCTCAAGGTTATTTTCGGGGGGTTGCAGTATTGCCCCGTTACTTCTGCTCTGCCTTCAGAGCCGGGCAGCCGGAGAGCAGCTGTTGCTGACTGAGGGCCCAGCTCTGAAGGCAGCATCACCGCCAGCAGCAGTGCAGAAGTAAGAGTAGCAGTACCGTGACCCTCCCCCCACAATAACCTTGTGACCCCCCCACACACACAACTCCTTTTTGGGTCAGGACCCCTACAATTATAACACCATAAAATTTGAGATTTAAATAGCTGACATCATGAAATTTATTATTTTTAAAATCCTGTGACTGTGAAATTGACCAAAATGGACTGTGAATTTGGTAGGGCCCTACCTATAAGGCGAGCAGCAGAGCAGGCACTCAGATACCATGGTGATGGACACAGTATAAGAGCCTAGAGAGACGGTAGCTAATGTTCTCTGTATGTCTGTCTAAACATATTGTTAAGTGAAATGAGAAATAGCATCAGCCATAGGCACCAACTTCTGGCACTGCGGGGTGCTCGCACACCCCCACCCCTAACCCCACCATGACTCCACCCTTGCCCCGCCTCCTCCCGCCCCTGCCCTGCCCCCATTCTAACCCCTTCCCCAAAGTCCCTGCCCCAATTCCGCCCCCTCCTTGCCGCTATTGGACCCCTTCCCTAAATCCCTGCCCTGGCCCCGCCTCTTCCCCGCCTCCTCCCCTGAGCACACCACTTTCCCACTCCTCCCCCCTCCCTCCCACAGCTTGTTATGCCTTGAGACAGCCGTTTCACGGTGGCAAGCCTGGGAGGAGAAGCGGGGACACAGCGTGCTCAGGGGAGGAGGCAGAGGCAGAGGTGAGCTGGGGAGGGGGGGTGGGATGGGGAGCTTGGCTGCCGGTGAATGCAGAGCACCCACCAATTTTTCCCCGTGGGTGCTCCAGCCCTGGAACACCCACGGAGTCAGCGCCTATGACATAAGCTGTAATGTCTGCATTTACAGCCAGTACGAACATAGCAGGGGTCACTGGCAAAGGGCGTAGTGTGCTGAGATTATAGAGAAGTGTGGGTAAATTAAAGACATGGGGACTGGGCTTTAGTCTTGGAAAACACGTGTGAATATTCAGCCAGCTAGATGGGACGAAGGGAGGAAAGGACTTGGTGCTGATTGGAATGTCCACAGCAGAGATAGCCATTGTGTGCCAAGCTGCATGGATAGTACAGTGCATTTCACATCAACAGAGATTATTAGGGCTGTGGAAATATGTGGAGAGTTTTTTGTGAACTCCTAGAGCCTGAGTCGTCCCTTCAAGGACAAGGGGACGCAACCCACAGGGGCAGCTGGATCAGGAAAATCATTTCCCTGGAGGGAAGGCAGGACCCTTGGGGATTCTGCCTCACTGCCATGCCATGTTTTCAGGAAGATCCTGGATCAGCACGCAGAGGAGCAGCTGCAGCAGCTCCGTGGCTTTGCACGCTGGGCAGTACTCTGTGTGAACTCCACTGCAGAGGCTGCCTGGGATGGTGCTGATCTCACCCACTTCCCCGCCAGCTGGCTCTTGTGCCACTGCTCTTGGTGGACTTTCTGCCAGTAGAGTCCTGTAACCTCATACTGAATTAGGCCCATAATTCCCCACCCCAGCAACCTTTGACAGCACCCGCTTTCCTCACTGCCCCCCACCCCAGCATTCACCACGGCGTTCAGTACCAACGGTAAACACATTGGCTGGGTGATCAGCAATGAAAGAGTTAACAATGTCAACTTCGAAATGGTCGTCAGTTGGCCTCAGCATTAACTCCCCCTGAGACTGAATGGGGCACATCCCACTACAGTCCCTGTCCCTGTGCAAACTCAGGCAGACATTGCTGCATCAGTCACTGTTGGAAGCTTCCATTATGGACGTAAACGCCTAGATTATGCCGCACTGTTCCGAAGCAAGGGAGGGGTTCTATGGCATGTTTGCTTTGGGGTATAGAATAACGGGTAAGGTTAACAAGGTCATTCTGGTCCTGGAGATAATTGGCGGTTTCAGGGAGACTCCCTGTACTGCTAATGGTGAATACGCTTAGAACCATGATATCCCTAGAACTGGAATGAACTTCGGAAGTGCACCTCCTGCAGTGGCTGGGTAGGACCTGCACCTGCTCTCAGGTGAGGATGGACTCTGTGCTTGTCTACACTGGGGAATAGCTTTTCCGCACTGGTTAATCCATTTTGGAAGTGGAATAAGAGCGTCTCCTCGGGGAGCTAGTGTGGAGAAGCTATTGCACTTTACATTCCCTAGCTTATTTCACAACTAACTTTCCCATGTGGACAGGTCTAAAATAAATCTTTTCCCCATCACAAGGTCTCTGACTCTAGGAATGGCAACATGTGTAGTGGGCACAACACAAAGATATGCAGTTAGCATTTGTGACGCTTCCTGGGGTTACCCAAGGTTGGGAGGCACCTCGCTCCCCTCTGTCCTTGCCGTGGGGAAGCCCTGTCTTTGTCTGCTAGGTTCAGCGCCCCAACTCCATCAGCCATGGGCAACACACGTCGTTCCCTTTGGGCCTTGCAGGTCCTGCTGTCTCTCTACAGGTTAGCAATACGTACACTCCAAACCCTGAGTCCTCCAAGCATCTCCCTGATGTGTCCGTCCACTGGACCCTCAGAATATTCATAGGTTGGCTGCTTCCAAAGAAACAATATACCCTAGTGTCATAAATATAAAGGGAAGGGTAACCACCTTTCTGTATACAGTGCTGTAAAATCCCTCCTAGCCAGAGGCAAAACCCTTTCACCTGTAAAGGGTTAAGAAGCTAAGATAACCTCGCTGGCACCTGACCCAAAATGACCAATGAGGGGACAAGATACTTTCAAATCTGGAGGGGGGGGAACAAAGGGTTTGTGTGTCTGTGTGATGCTTTTGCCGGGAACAGATCAGGAATGCAGACTTACAACTTCTGTTAAGTTAGTAAGTAATCTAGCTAGAAATGCGTTAGATTTCCTTTTGTTTAATGGCTGGTAAAATAAGCTGTGCTGGATGGAATGTATATTCCTGTTTATGTGTCTTTTTGTAACTTAAGGTTTTGCCTAGAGGGATTCTCTATGTTTTGAATCTGATTACCCTGTAAGGTATTTACCATCCTGATTTTACAGAGGTGATTCTTTTACCTTTTCTTTAAGTAAAATTCTTCTTTTAAGAACCTGATTGCTTTTTCATTGTTCTTAAGATCCAAGGGTTTGAGTCTGTGTTCACCTGTGCCAATTGGTGAGGATTCTTATCAAACCTTCCCCAGGAAAGGGGGTGTAGGGCTTGGGGGGATATTTTGGGGGAAGACGTCTCCAAGTGGGCTCTTTCCCTGTTCTTTGTTTAAAACACTTGGTGGTGGCAGCACAGGGTTCAAGGACAAGGCAAAGTTTGTACCTTGGGGAAGTTTTTAACCTAAGCTGGTAAGAATAAGCTTAGGGGGTCTTTCGTGCAGGTCCCCACATCTGTACCCTAGAGTTCAGAGTGGGGAAGGAACCTTGACACCTAGCTTACCAGGCACCTCTGATCACCACTCCGCTTAACACACAGCACTTGCATATGTACAGAGTGAAATAAAATATACGTTTATTTAACAGAGATATTCAGGTGGTCACAAGTGGAAGAATTGAAACAAATGGTTACATATAAAATAAAATCCCAGCACACATGCTAGAGCCTGCCCTAGACTTAATTAACTAGATACTCTTCTGTCTAACCAAGTATTTCTCAGCAGCACTTTACAGCCAGGTTGCCTGTGACCCTCCTTTCATGAGACAGACACATTGTCAGCTTGCCTCTGAGATGACGGATTCCATGTGTTTCTTAGGCCCCCAAGATATACCAATCCCATCCTTTGTCTTTATTCATAAACAACTCACCCCCTGCTGTTGGTTTCATTTTGTAGACTTGTTCTCTTGTAGATTTCTCAATCTCTTCTTTTGCCTGTGACTTAGTATGCAAATAGGCACACAGTGAGGCGTAAAACAGACCACACAAATCACCGGATAGGGAGAGAGGTCTCTGTTACCTCCTGCCTGGAAGGAACATTTCCAACGTATATCACCTCCTGGTGATTTGTCTTAACTCCAAGACCTTAAGAGTTGGGCTGTCAAGCGAGTAAAAAAATCAATTGCTATTAATCGCACAATTAAAAAATAAATTGCAATTAATCACACAATTGATCGCACTGTTAGAATTCGAATACCATTTATTTAAATATTTTTGGATATTTTCAAATATATTGATTTCAATTACAGCAGAGAATACAAAGTGTACAGTGCTCACTTTATATTTATTTTTTATTACAGATATACACTTTAAAAAACAAAATAAATTATATTTTTCAATTTCCCCATTACAAGTACTGTAGTGCAATCTCTTTATCATGGAAGTTGAACTTATGGGAGATAATGCTGCCAGCTTCTTGTTTACAATGTCACCTGAAAGTCAAAAAAGGTGTTCGCATGGCACTGTTGTAGCCAGTGTTGCAAGATATTTATGTGCCAGCTGCACAAAAGGTTCATATGTCCCTTCATGCTTCAGCCACCATTCCACAGGACATGCGTCCATGCTGATGACAGGTTCTGCTCGATAATGATCCAAAACTGTGGAAACCAATGCATGTTCATTTTCATCATTGGAGTCAGATGCCACCAGCAAACAGTTGATTTTCTTTTTTGGTGGTTCGGGTTCTGTAGTTTCTGCATCAGAGTGTTGCTCTTTTAAGACTTCTGAAAGCATGAGCCACATCTCATCCCTCTCCGATTTTGGAAGGCACTTCAGATTCTTAAACTTTGGGTCAAGTGCTATAGCTATCTTTAGAAAACTCACATTTTGTCAAATCTGCAGAGAAAGTGTTCTTAAAAAGAACATGTGCTAAGTCATCATCCAAGACTGCTATAACATGAAATATATGGCAGAATGTGGGTTAAACAGAGCAAGAAACATACAATTCTCCCCCAAGGAGGTCAGTCACACATTTAATTAATGCATTATTTTTTAACAAGTGTCATCAGCATGGAAGCATGTCCTCTGGAATGGTGGCTGAAGCATGAAGGGGCACACAAATGTTTAGCATATCTGGCACATAAATATCTTGCAATGCCGGCTACAAAAGTGCCATGCAAATGCCTTTTTCTCACTTTAAGGTGACATTGTAAATAAGAAGTGGGCAGCATTATCCCCCGTAAATGTAAACAAACTTGTTTGTCTTAGCCATTGGCTGAACAAGAAGTAGGACTGAGTGGACTTGTAGGCTCTAAAGTTTTACATTGTTTGTTTTGTTTTTGAGTGCAGTTATTTTATTAAAAAAATCTACATTTGCAAGTTGCACTTTCACAATAAAGAGATTGCACTATGTACTTGTATGAGGTTAATTGAAAAATACTCTTTCTGTTATCATTTTTACAGTGCAAACATTTGTAATAAAAATAATAATATAAAGTGAGCACTGTGCACTTTGTATTCTGTGTTGTAATTGAAATCAATATATTTGAAAATGTAGAAAAACATCCAAAAATATTTAATAAATTTCCATTGGTATCCTATTATTGTTTAACAGTGTGATTAAAGCTGTGATTAATCACAATTAATATGTTTAATTGAGATTAATTTTTTTAATTAACCGCATGAGTTAACTGCTATTAATTGACAACCCCTACTTAAGAGTATAATTTTCAGGATAGATACATAAATTCTTAAATATTATCCATACATACATTTCACACTGGTTATGATGACCAATGGGCTACTGGCTCTCGATAGAGATCTCACATGCCACCCTTCAATGAACTGTTATGCAGATATCAGACCCAGGGGATCCCTGTAAAACCCTATGACTCCCTCTGCCAGTTGGCATCAATGGGTCCCTAGGTCACAGTATTCTTAGCTCATTATGATTTCATTGTCTTTCTGATTCACAGTTCTAATGACTAATGATCTTCAGAGGGGGCTTTGCATTTGTAACTGGGCTTGTCTACACCCAAAAATTGTATCTCTTTAACTATACCAGTGTAGTTTAAAGGGTACAGCTCCCCCAGTGTGGATGCAGTTATACCAGAATAAAGGTGCTTATACCAGTAAAGCTTATTCCCATGTGGAAAGGACAATAAACTATGCTGGTATAAGGTGCCTTTATACCAATATAACTGGGTTCCAACTAGGGATTGTATTGGTATAACTATTTATTCTGATACAAAATCTCTGTGTGAACCAGGCCCAGAGTAACTCTGAAACCCTGTCAACTTGACTTCTTATCAGCGGTTGTCCATTGTTGCCTCATTGCCATGACATGCTTTTAGGAAGCTCCTGGATCAGCATGCAGAGGAGCTGCAGCAACAGCTCAGACACTCACACGAGACTGAGACTTTGCTGGCCAAGACTCATGCTGAGCTGCAGGTCAGGTTTCAGCAGCAGGAGGCACAACTGCATATATTAGAGGATGAAAAAAAAACAGCATCAAATGAGGTAAGTTAGACATTGCTGCTCTGGGGTTGGCTGCTTGGGAAGGGGACAGGTTGGTGGCATAAATGATGCTGCTGTTCTAATAACTAACTTCAATACAGACCATCAAGGTAAGAGTCAGTACTTTCCTATCAGCTGATAATGCTGCTGTGGAGAATGTGGAAATGTATGTTACATTGTTATGAAAGATATGTGTGACTCCGTATCCCCACTCAATTTGTATTGCTACCCACTGGGTGTGAAGGAGTTAATTTCAAGCGGATAAGGGATGGGGATGTTGGTGTCATGTGGGCTTGCCTGGGTTGGTATGAATGAACTATCAAGAACTGTCCCCTTACGGATGAACTTGCCTTGGGAGATACAATGGAGGACCAAAGACTGGACATTAACTTTTAATGGCTGGGAGCTGTAGGAAGCAGGACGTGTGAACACAGCACGGCTGCAACTAGGGACAAGGGACTTGGGAGGAGCAGACTGGGATAGAAGATTGCAGCTACCCAGGGTACAGGGGAAACAAGCAGAGAGAGATGAAATCCAGGAGGCTGTGGACAGCAGGGGCAGGTAATTCTGCCAGCATGGGCTCTCAGTTAAGTTTTGCTTTTCCACACTAACCTAAGGACCCTTTAGTACCGTGTTCTAGTGGTATTCTAGTTGACTGGTAAATGTTGGTTTGTTCTGAATAGGTTGTCCTGCTTTCCTATAAATCCCTGCTGGTTGTCTTGCTCCCCAGTGAAGTCTCTACCAGGGGCCAATGCTCATTTGGACCCACTGAAGAGCCACAGTGAGAACAGAGGTGCTGGAGCCAGACGGCTCAGTCTTGGAGCAGTGGAGTTGCAGGGCCCATGCCCAGAAATTGACAACACAGGGTCAAATCCTGAGAGGTTCTGAGCTCCTGCAGCTCCCACTGATTTCAACAGGGATTCCAAGTGTTCAGGATCTCTTAGGGGTCTGGATTAGAATATGGGTGATGTGAAAACAGAGGGAGCTCTCTGTGCTCCCCTCCACAACAGCATCTCACCCATCTGGTTAAGGCCTGGTCTACACTTAAAAATTAGCTCCACTTAGCTGTGAAAAAGTCATGCCCTGAGCACTGTAGTGAGAATGGCCTAACCGCTGGTGTAGACATGGCTAGGCAAATGGAAGAGTGCTTCCATTAACCTAGCTACTGCCTCCTGGAGAGCTCCATGGGAGGGTTAGGTGGGGGCAGGATGATGGAACAGGAGAAGGCAGCCCCTTTGCTTTCAGAGCATGGGGGCTTTTGCACAGCAATCCGGGTAGGAGACAATACACCTGGGAGCTGTGTCCCTTCTCTCTGTGTCCCCACCAGGAGCAACAGGGAGAGCCACATTCTTCCAACTTAACTAGGAAGAGGCAGACTCCTCCTGTGGCCGTAGCGAGGGCAGTTTCATTGGAGTGGCAAGAGCAGGATAGACTAGATCTGATTGTTCCATTGTCTGGTTACTGGGGCAAAAACGAGGCTTTATGACAAAGAAGCTGTTGAGGCCAGAGCCGGGAGCACAAGGATTGAAAGAACGTTTTCCGTCCCTGCATTTTTTTTAAAGATAAATTCTAAAACATGCATCTGTTTTTCAGCATCTCCATTGTCAAAAAACCAGTCAGAACCTTTCAGAGCAGCTATCGCTGTTGCAGCAGGAGAAGGAAACCCTCCACGAGGAATATCATCATCTCCTGAAGCAGCTCGACATCTACGTCAGGTAGTTACCAAAGCAGCAGGGACACGGAGGAATGAGGTTGCACCGCAGCTGCACTGTGACAGTGGAGTGGCTTATAGCGTAAACTTTGGTCTCCCATGTAAAATACAGTCAGCACTAAGAGATCTGTTTTCAGTTGACATCTTCAGACAGAATCAGGTGGAGTAAATGTCCCACTTCTGCAGCTACTTCATTCTGTGTTCTTCCATTCAGGAGCTGAGGGTGGTGCAGGTGACAGGCACCACGTAGTCAGGTGGGGTCTCAGCAGGCGCACACAGCACTGGTGCTGCAGGACCTTCACTGGCTGTAGAGCTCTTTAGACATTTTTCATCTAAACCAGAGGTGGGCAAACTACAGCCCGCGGGCCACATCCAGCCCGCGGGACCCTCCTGCCCTGCCCCTGAGCTCCTGGTCTGGGAGGCTGTCCCCCAGCCCCTCCCCTGCTGTGCCCCCTCCCCCGCAGCCTCAGCTCACTGTGCCACCGGTGCAATCTGCCCAGCCTGACCCGGTGCTCTGTGCTGCGCAGTGGTGCGACTGGCTCCAGCCGGGCAGCACGGCTGCCTGTCCTGATGCTCTGGGCGGTGCGTCTGCAGTGCTGCCAGCCACCGGTGCTCCAGGCAGCGCGGTAAGGGGGCAGGGAGCAGGGAGGGTTGGCTAGAGGGCAGGGAAGTTTGGGGTGGTGGTCAGGGGGCGGGGGTGTGGATAGGGGGTGGGGCAGTCAGAGGGCAGGGATCGGGGGGTTGAATGGGGGTAGGGGTCCCAGGGGGGCAGTCAGGAAAGAGAGTGGGGGTTGGATGGGGCGGCGGGGGGCAGTCAGGGGCAGGGGTTCCTGGGGCAGTCAGGGAGAAGGGGTGGTTGGATGGGGCAAGGGTCCCGGGGGACGGGGGACCGTCAGGAATGAGAGGAGGGGTTGGATGGTGTGGCGGGGGGCAGTCAGGGGCGGGAGGTCCGGGGGGCCATCAGGGGACCGGGAGGGATGGATGGGGCAGGGGTCCCGGGGTGGGCCGTCAGGGGACAGGGAACAGGGGGGTCAGATAGGGGGCGGGGGCCGGGCCAAGCCTGGTTCTTTGGGGAGGCACAGCCTCCCTTAACTGGCCCTCCATACAATTTCGGAAACCCGATGTGCCCCTCAGGCCAAAAAGTTTGCCCGCCCCTGATCTAAACGTTTTTTGACGGAAAAGGCCTTTACAATCAGATTTGAATCAGACTCACAAAACATTCCAGTTTCAAACAAGTTCACAATATTTGAGATATTTGATTTTGGTTGAAATTTTTTGATTTTTTTGAAAAACTTTTTGAAACAAAAATTTTGAATTGTTTCCAAAATGTCGGGTTTTTTTCGGCGGGAACAGATGCACTTCTGTCATGTTTTTACTCCTTCCCCTGTTTCTTCCTGAGCATCTGCAATTGTCTGCCTGATGGTTTCCAGGTGGAGTTGAACGTACTAGTTTTGACCTATACAGCCTACACTACACTGGCTTGTGTCCTGCCTTCCTGAGAGACGCCTCTCTGGGCCACCCTGCCATGGCTGTTCTCAGCAGAGACCCCGCTGGCATTAAAGTGAGAGAGTTACCAGTACGCCATTCTCCAAGAGGCAATCTGCTTTGCCTCATTACATCCAAAATGGCCTAATTCCCCTGCAAAAGCCCATCTACTTGACAGGGCATTTGGGGAAGTGGGTAGTGTGGGATGGGGGATGTTCTGCTGATTTGATTTCTTGGCTGTAAGCTGATTTACTGTATTGTGTTGTGATGTTGGGTGGTTATTTTCCAGCAGCTGGTTGTCAGGGCACTTACAGTCTGTATGTGGGCATGTTTCTGGAGTTCAGTCTGCACCAATAAGTGAATAAATTGATGAAGATTTTAAGCAGCAAGGAAGGAGAAGCTCTGACTGATTATCCTGGGAATGGAGGGGTGAATGCAGAGCGCAGAGTTCACTGCCGCATTACCCCAGTGTTCTGCCAGTGTCACTCCACAGGTTTCAGGGATTGTAAGTAAGACCAAGGTCGCATAAGGAGGAACTGAGCCTGGCATCTTCAGAACCAAAGCTGGGAAAGGGGAGATCGAAGTGGTTGAAGGTTCATTCCAGGTTTATTAAAACTAGACAGGGTGGGATTTCTGTTTCTCCTAGTCTCCTGGGGAAGGATTGGATAGGACCCTTCTAGGAGCCAACTTGTGGAAAGCGTGGGCCCTGCTTCAGAAACTGGTTTCTGATTGGTTGAAGTAGTAGCTTATTTAAAAACAAACAAAAACCAAGATGGGCAGACCCAGACGTTAGGTAGAGAGACAAGGGCCTTGTTACTGTGGTTTGTGATTTTGGATTCGTGGCCAATAGGAAGATGAAAAGTTTGTGGGCTCATCTCTCAACAATCATGCACCCCACCTTAGGGTGCGGTTCCCGAGGCCAGCAGGCTTCTGTCTGTGCTAACAGAGATCATAGGGCTCTGAACTGGGCCCAGAGGTTGGTACCGTTTCTGGGGCACATTCAAAGGCTGGCTTTTTTTACCAGAATGGGGGAACTTGGAACCATTTCAGAGAAATGACAGTGTCAGTCAGTTAGGCTGGTCACTCAGTATTTGGACTGGCTACATTGACCCCACAGCAGATCCACTGGCTGTATTGTTCTGCCTGGGTACTATTCTTCTTCCTCTCACCCCTCCCAGGATTGTACAGATTCCATGTGGCAATCTGAGCAAGTGCTAGGCATCTAGTGTATTGTTCTTCGTGTAAAAAAGCAGTCAAGCATTTTAATAGGCTGCTATTTACACATCTACCTTCTCAGGAAACACAATGAGCGGCAACTCCGCCATAAAGCCAAGCTCCGCAGAGCCAAGGAGACATTTGTTCATGAAGTGAAGCAAAGAGATGTGAGGATTAAACAGCTTGAAAGTGAAATTGTGCTGTCCAGGAGCCAGACGGGAAAGGTGAGGAAGCAGATGACAGAGATTTCCACTGTGGGGCCGCTGCTCCAGGAGGGTCCCAAAACAGAAGCTGCCCTAGCAGGGTCACTGGCATGCATGCTTTAGGAACTTTGCATGGCCCAACTGTTCGGATGGAGGCTTAGCTCATGTCAGGCATTGTGCTCATGTGCGGTTCAGGAATCTGGGAGCCAGCATGGGCAGCTAAGAGGACAGCAGAGCCCATACCATATAAACCTCTGTGAATAACTTGCCCCCCCGAACTAGACATAGGCTCCAGTCCTCACCGAGGCAAACAGGTTCACACAAAGGGATTGTCTAGACCAAGCTTGTTCGGCGTTATGATGAGCCCACAAAAGGACAGTGTTTGGGAAGCGAAGTCACCTCGTGTTTGAACCACCCAGCCCAGTGCTTAACTTGTAATGAAATAGGTGCCAGGGTTCAAGCAATTTCTTTACATCCATAACCGACATGGCAGGCCCAGAGGTGCCGGGACTATGACCTGCCAAGCCGAGAGGTGCCAGGGGCACAAATTAAGCCCTGCTCCTGCCTTCCAAGCTTTTTGCTGCTGCATTTGCCTCAAACTTTCCAGAAAAGCGCTACGCAGGCATACAATCCAACACGAAATGTCAGACAGATCGGTTCAGTGTGGATAAAGTCGGGGAGGTAAAAATCAGGCTAATCAAGCTATGCTTGTGTAAGCCTGAGCAATGGAGAGAGACAAGCATATCTCAGTGCTTAGGAGACAGAGGCTTCCTGGGTACCATAGATCAGTGGTTCCCTGTCTGGTTTTGGAGGAGCCCCAGTCAGTGGCTTGGCAGGTTGGTGACCCCTACCGTATCATGCCGTACCCTAATACAGTTGTCATCATCTTGCTTTCTTTCCACTGTTTTTCTCCATCTTTTCTGTCTCTATTCTCCTTTTATTCTTTTTTTGTGCTTTAGAATTCTTCCCTATTGCCCATTTCCCCAGCAGGCCAAGTGCGGCTTGAGAGGGCTCATTTGGGCAGGGCTGCATGCACTCTTTCAGTTGAGTATAGTGCCGCAAGAGCAGAGCATCAGCCAAAGCTTGCAGCCCCATGCACAGCTGAGCACATGAGGGGCTGCTGCAGTAGTAGGGGTGAGTGATGTCTAAGGATTGTTTTAGTGAGGTGGGACAGATGTAGGCTGAGCAGCTTTCTCTTCCCGCTCCTACCTGCTCCTCTGGGGTGCCTCTTGTGCCTTCAGTTAGCCTGAGGTGCCCACCTTAGGAAACATACCTCAGATGAGGTTCCATTTACAAATTCTCTTAACATACAGGTCACCCTAGTTTCTGGTGTTCCTGTCTCCACTGAGCACATTGCGGTTGCACCAGGAACAGATTTGGCCTGTCGCATTAACTGATGTATTTTGTGTATTAGAAATCCTTTATTTTAAGGAAATGCAATTCCCTATTATTTAACAAACCCAAACTGCCCATGTGCAGAGAACCCTTCTCTTGCGGTGGGCCTACCAGAGGAGGGCAGTGGTGATTTTACTGTGACTGGTGCTGCCCAGTAACTCACTGTTGCCTGGCCACAGCAGAAGTTCCTGGAATACCCAGTATTACTTACTGAGACTGAGGTTTTCTGAATTAATTTGCCCTTTTCTGCAAAAACACAGGTGCCTTGGGGAGAACTCTATGACTGGGACATGTGTGGGATTGTCTCACGTCTGCTTCTGATGGTGTCAAACATTCTTTCCACCTGTCCATCTGAAATGCCATTGGACAGGTGCAACTACACAGCCCTTTCCAGGCCACATAACATCAAAGACAATACATATTTTATAATCAGACCCCGGATGGTGACCTCCTTTACACAGCACTTCGAGATCTGTGGATGAAAAGTGCTATATCAAAGCTTATTGTTTCATCCTGTTTTCTTAACCACAGGAACATGCATTGATCAGACAGATCACCACGGAGAATGAGAATTTGCTCCAAGAGAAAAGAGAACTCTTACAGCAGCTTAATGAACAGGAAGAAATTGGACAGAACAACAAATGGATCATTTCCACAATCCAGAACAGGTAGCCATTAATGCTGTTACAGAGAGCGCTCCTGGGCCAGAGTTCAAAGTTAGCCCTTTTCTCCCATTCTGTGCAGCGTCACTCCAATGAAATCCTCGTTCTGTGCATGGATACAACTAGGGGAACGCAGTGATGAGGCAGGCAGCTGCTCTTCATGCCTAAAGGATGTACTCAGGCCACTACACGGGAATAGCTGCTTTGAAATGGCCCTGCCTCTGCTGCTGCATGGAACATGACTCGGTGTAAAACTGCAGGGGCAATATGTTTGAAGGGTTTAAAGGGTTGTTTGAGTTTCTCAGCAGAGAGATTGAGAGGAAATGCCCCTTTGAAAACAGAAAATGGTTAGGGTGAAGATTCATGTGCAGAAAATAAACTGTGCCCTTTCTGTGTGACCTTCTCAGAGTGCAGTTCCTGGATGAAGAAAACAAGCGACTCCAGGAAAGCACCCTGCAGCTTTCCGGTCAGGTTGGCATTCTGGAGCGCACTCTGAGGAACATCCACACCCACAACTTAGAGGTGAGATGTGCTGCTTTTCTCCAAAAATGGGCACATCTGAGGAATTTCTCCCTAGTTCCTACCAATGTACCTCAGCTTTAACCTGGAAAAACCTCTTCTAGACTCCACAGGAATTTTTGGTACATATGTCCGTACAGGACCAGACTTTCAAAAGTGAGTAGTACCCACTGCCAGAAGGGGAGGTGTATTGTTAGTGGCCCAGTTCCCTAGGCATTGGACTGAGTCCCACCAACTCATTTCATAAATGACACCCCCCAGAGATTGGCTGGTAATGTCACTCTTGATTAGCTGAATTGGAGCCAGTGGCCTAAATGTGCAAGGCTTTGTGGTTCATTTCCAGTCTGCTGACACAGCCAGTGCCCGTGTCTGTTGTGTTATTAGGCCACCTGTCATCGTGACAAAGGTATCACTTTTTCTTACCTTTGTTCTTTTTTGTTTTTCAGTCATTAAAAATATCCCAGTGACGTGTAAGGTCGGGAACCAGGAAAATTTTTTTAAAAGTGGGTAATTTTAGATATTTTACACAAATGACCCCAAAGTGTCAAACATGGGAGCCTAAATCCCTACCTTGGCATCTGAAGAGGTGTCCTGATTTGCAAAGGTGCTGAGCACTCCCATTTCCCCTTGCATGGACTCAGGACCTCTGAGAATCAAGCCATTTATTTGACTGGGATTTTCAAAGTTTAAATTAAATAGGAATTGAGTGCTTAACTCCCTTAGAGACCTTTGAAAATCACAGCCTAAGGGCCTCAATATATCTGAGCCATGTCTACACTATAGAGCCTATATCAGCATAGCCCCCTAGTGTAGATGCAGAACAGGCTGACAGAAGAGTTTTTCTGCCGACACAGCTACACCACCTCCCCAGACGGTTAGCCCGGTTGACAGAAGTTGGCACAGTAGTGTCTCCATTAGCGGTTTTGCCAGCATAGCTATGTCAGGGCGGGGTGCTCGCAGCCCTGCTACCCAGAGTGCAGGCAGCATGGCGAGCTGAGGCTGCGGGGGAGGAGGGACAGCAGGGGAGGGACCAGAGGCTAGTCTCCCCAGCCGGAAGCTCAAGGGCCGGGCAGGACGGTCCTGCGGGCCGGATGTGGCCTGCAGGCCATAGTTTGCCCACCTCTGGCTCATGCCCTTGCATTGAACTGTTGTTGTTAGGAAAAAACCCATCCTATAAATAACATCCCTCACACCCCACCAACACACACAAAACATATGTCCCCTTGAGGTGTTTCATCTCTTTGGACTTCTCTGTGTCTGTGATTCCTCGTGTTCTCTCTATAAATGTTATATTAAAACCTTCTTTGTCTCTCTAGTTTGTGAATGATGCACTTGCAAGCATTGATTGCCTAGAGCATCCTTCCTACCTTGGATCTGTTGTTTATTTTTCTGGTTCTCTTTCTAGGACATCAGGAGCATTGGCTTCTCTGAATGCCAGCTGCTAAGTAAGATGTTGCCACGTCCAAACACAAGGTATTATAAGTAAAAACATACAGGCAGTTTGTCTACTTACTAATAGTGAGACTAGTCAGTGTATGGGGAGAAGAAAGCTGTGAATTCTTGTTTTGCAAACACGTGCTCCACCCTTTCTTTTATTCAGAGATGTGTTTTAGTCATGCTGTGGGGAAAAAACAGTAATAAAACAATTATATAAAAGCACATGGTACACAGAAGTAAAACTCCAGAAATACATTTTCCAGCTCCACATGATTTATGGGTGGTCGTTTAAGTGATAACATAATCGTACAAGACTAAAGATGCACTGTCAGCTACATACACAGTGGAGTTTCAAAATCTTTATCCCTTGGCCCATGCATGCACAGCTCTTTTTAAGAGATACTAGAATAGATAATAAAATAATTTGAATGAAACCAGAAGACAGCTGGTCTGTGCCATCTAAGCTCACATTTAAATCACTAAGTGTAATACTGATGGATAACATTCCTCAATTGTTATAGTTTTCTTCGCCAAGCTCAGGAGTACATGGTGCAAATTAATGTCACTGGATTCTGTTGCATCCGATGAAGTGAGCTGTAGCTCACGAAAGCTCATGCTCAAATAAATTGGTTAGTCTCTAAGGTGCCACAAGTCCTCCTTTTCTTTTTGCGGATACAGACTAACACGGCTGCTACTCTGAAACCAGTTATTTCACTGTTACTCTTGTGCCCCACAGATGGTGCTAAAACTTAGGGTTCTTCTTCGAGTGCTTGCTCATATCAATGCCAATTAGGTGTGAGTGCGCTGTGTGCATGGCCATTGGAGAATTCTTTAGCCTAGCAACATCTGGTGGGTTAGCTGTGGAGCCCTCTGGAGTGGCACCTTCATGGCACTCGATATATACTCCAGCCGACCCAGTGCCTTCTCAGTTCCTTCTTACTGCCCATGACAGTCATTGGAACTGTGGAGTCCTGCTTCACTGCTCTCCACTCTCCCTAGCATATACCTCATAGTTTAGTTAATAGTTATAGTTAGATAGTTATAGTTGTTCATGTTAGTGGGGTTGGGGGGGTCCCTGATTTTTCTCTTTGGCTCATGCCCAAGGCTCCGGGATTTAAGCCCTGCGGTTCCTGCTCTAATCCCATGCCAACGGGCGACCCCCATGAAGTGTCTGGGGGAGTCTCATCAAGCAGAGAAGTGCAGGATCTGTGAAGGGTTTAGTCCCTGGACTAAGAAGGAGCGGGACTTTTGTTTAAAGCAGCTCTTCATGGAGGCGGCTCTTAGCCCTCAGCCTCCTGTGGTGCTCCAAGATCTGGCACTGAGCACCTCGGTGTGCAGCGCCCTGGCGTTAGCGGTAGGACTTGCACCGCGGTTGGACTCTGACAGAGACCTGTGGCACCGACGCTCCCCGGCACCGCAACCAACATCATCGGCCCAGCCGATGCTCCCATTCTCCTGGCCAGAAGCGGCACCGGAAGCTGGAAGAGGCTGACCCACCTCCAGCTTCCCTGGAACCACCTGCGGAGACGCATCCCGCAGGGGAGCATCTAGGGGCACAATCTACGGCTTCGGCACCATTGACTCCGGCCCCCAGGGGAGAACCGTTGAGTCCGGTGCCCCTGGACTCCCCGACACAGAGCATGGTTGAGGTCCAGTTGCCGTCCACCCCGGATACCTTTGCAGCTGCAAGGGATCTTATTGCCATGAAGGCATCGGCATCCCCTCAGCCTCATGCCAAGGCACTGGTGCCTGTACGTGCGGCACCATCCCGGGGCAAGCTGGCCCTAATCCACCCCTCAGCACCGTTGGTCAAGCCGCGGCACCAATCCCGTTCTTGGCACTTTTCCCGCTCCCGACGCCACTCACAGTCCCGGCACCACTTTCCCTTGCAGCACCGCTCCGACTCCTGGCACCGGTCCCGGTCACGCCACCGGTCTGCCCGCCGGCTGCCATCCAGGAGCAGATCCCGGACCCGAGACTGCTCTCGACGCCGGTCATCATCTTGGCCCAGGTCCAGATCCAGGTGCCGTTCCAGATACCGGTCCAGGTCCCGGCATTGCCCCCCTGCGTTGCGACACCACTCCCAATCGCCTCATCAGCGTGCCTCAGCGCAGATCCGCTCAGCACCACCATGGCCCTCACATTCCACTTCTCATTCTTCGGGATCAGAGGCGGGGTCACGTTTCTCGGAATGCCGCCATTTGGACCGTAGCCACCTGGAGTCAGGGGCTGGGCATTGGCAGGAGCAGGAGCAGGGTCTCGCTCAAGGGCCCACTCAATGGCAATTCTGGACGCTCTGGGTGTACCACCAGGCCCAGGGTGCTCCTTCTGGATCAGCTTCTTGATCAGCCCCATCTGAGCCACGAGTGCCAGAGGCTACCGCCAGGGGGCATGGAGACTGTGGCAGCTTCTCTCCCTGCTTCAGGACCTCCTCCGACACCAGTTCCTGGTCCGGGCACTGAGGTCGCTGACACAGGACAGCTGGGCCCAGCTCCGCAAGAGGCCCTAGATGACCCTCTTCTCCCCCGTGGCCTCCTCCTCCCCGACGAGGCGGTGGCAGGCACTGCAGTCTCGGGTCCCCCTCCGATAGACCTCCATGCCCACCAAGAGCTCCTGCACAGGGTGGCACAGAATATGAACCTGCAGGCGGAGGAGGTGGTGGAGGTGGAGGACCCTATGGTAGATATTCTGTCTGCCGAAGCTCCATCAAGGGTGGCCCTACCCCTTATTCGGACCACCCAAACCACCGCCAGAACAATCTGGCAAACACCTGCATCCATTCCCCCAACTGCTAAGGGAGTGGAGCGGAAATACTTTGTCCCAGTGGCGTAGCTGGGGGGGAGCGGGACAGTGGCCGCTCCCCCTCTGAGCACAAGTGGCGCCTCGTCAATGTCTTGGTGCCTTTTAAATTTTCCCCTGTGGAGGGAACAGGGGGAGCGATCCAGAGAAAAAGGTGCCACCCGCTGCGGCGCGTTTACTCCCCCGGCGGCCGCCCCCACTCGCTCTGGGTGTCTTCGGCAGCACTGAAGGTCCCGCCGCCGAAGACCCGGAGCGCCGCCGGGGGAGTAAAAGCGCCGCAGCGGGTGGCACCTTTTTCTCTGGATCGCTCCCCCTGTTCCCTCCACCTGGCTGTGCGGCTGCTTTGTCCCCTCGAAGGGATAGGATTATCTGTTCACACACCCACAGCCCTCTTCGCTTGTGGTGGCATCAGTGAACGAAAAAGAATGGCATGGCCAGCAGGCCCAATTGCGCTCAGTGTAGCATGTATGATTACCTGCCCTGTGGGCGGGTGGCGTATGTGTGCATTCGGTGCAAGGAGCTCCTGGCCCTCAGAGACTGTGTACGGGCTTTGGAGGCCAGGGTGGCAGAACTGGAGGAGCTAAGGGAGGCAGAGAGGTGTGTTGATGAGGCTTTCCAGGACACTGTAGATTTGTCCCACCTCTGGTCAGACAGCCCCTGCGCTGTTAAGGAGGATGAAAGGCCCAGAGGAGAGCAGTGTGACGGGGTTGGGACTCACCACCATAGCGCCTCTTGTTGGTAACTCTGGGAATTAGCTCAGTCCATGTGGAGCGCCCTCCGCTGGTGGTGTCCCGTCCATCTCTCGCCCTCTGTTGGCGTCTGGACCCGCGTTGCTCCCTTCTCGCGGCGTCCTCTTCAGGACACTGCCCTCCGGCAGTGCCCCCTAGTCCACCTTCACCCCCTTCCAGGGGGGTTAACAGCAGTCTTTCTGCTTCGCCCCAGCCACAGTGGCCAACCACACCCCCAAAGTCTAACCCCCTTCTGTCAGGGGTCGGGTGCAGTCCGCTATGGCCACTTCTAACGGCCGGGTGTAATACAAGGGGGAAGGGGGGGGACCCAGGCCCACCCCCTACTCTGGGTCCCGGCCCAGGGACCCTCTGGCAGCAGCCTCCCTGCCCTCCTTCGCTTCCCTTTGGCCCCTTTGCACCTTGTGGGCCCTTCTATCAGGGCCTGCAGCCTGGCAGGTACCAGGCTGGAGTTCCCTTCTGCTCCCTCGAGCCTGCCCAGCACTGCGGTGTCCCAGGTGCTGGTCTCCTCGCTCAGGAGACAGACCTTCCCCTTTGAAGGTCTGGGAGAGACTGACTGCGTCTTGCCTGGGCAGCCTTTATATAGGGCCTAGCCTGGCCCTGATTGACTGCCTCCTGCTCAGCCCTGATTGGCTCTCTAACAGGCCCTCCCTGATTGGCTGCCGCGGTGCGCAGCCGGTCTAGCCTGCTGTAGCCCAATCTGGCATGGGAATGCGGCCGCCGCCCCATTACAAGCAGTCAACCGGAACAGAGAGAAACTTTCCCATAGTTGGGACCCTCCTTCCAGATGATGCTGGGGTATCCTCTCGCACTGAGGTTACCTCTCCGGGCGAGGGAACTCCAGTCATTAGGAAAAGGCAGGTGTTAGTAATGGGAGAGTCGATCATTAGAAACATAGATAGCTGGGTTTGTGATGACAGGGAGAACCATATGGTGACTTGCCTGCCTGGTGTGAAGGTTGCGGATCTCTCGAGGCATCTAGATAGACTTATGTGTAGTGCTGGGGAGGAGCCAGGGGTCGTGGTACATGTAGGTACCAATGACGTAGGGAAGGGTTGGAGAGACATCCTGGAGGTCAAATTTAGGCTGCTAGGAAAGAGACTGAAATCCAGGACCTCCATGGTGGCATTCTCAGAAATGCTTCCAGTTCCAGGCGCAGGGCCAGGTGGGCAGGCAGAGCTTCAGAGTCTCAATGCGTGGATGAGACGATGGTGTAGCGAGGAGGGGTTTAGATTTGTTAGGAACTGAGGAAATTTTGGGGTTAGGGGCAGCCTATACAGGAAAGATCCAGGCTGCTGGCACTAAACATTAAAAAGATTGCAGAGCAGTTTTTAAACTAAGAGATGAGGAAAGCCGATCGCTGCAGAGGCACACCTGGATCGGACAGAGACTTCTCTTAGAGGAGAGTCTAGTGATAGAGATTCTCCAGGTTTTAGTCAGGAAGAGAGGAGGAAAGAGGACAAAATATGGGCCAGATCAGACGAGAAACATTCACATGAAGAATCTGACACATCAGAAAAGGGCAGACAAATAAACAGTGACAAGTTTTTAAAGTGCTTGTACACAAATGCTAGAAGTCTAAATAATAAGATGGGTGAACTAGAGTGCCTCGTGTTAAAGGAGGATATTGACATAATAGGCATCACAGAAACCTGGTGGAGTGAGGACAATCAATGGGGCACAATCATTCCAGGGAACAAAATATATTGGAAGGACAGAACAGGTCGTACGTGGGGGGCGAGGAGTGGCTCTATAGGTGAAAGAAAATGTAGAATCAAAAGAAATAAAAATCTTAAATGAATCCACATGTTCCATAGAATCTCTATGGATTGTAATTCCATGCTCTAATAAGAATGTAACAGTAGCGATCTATTATCGACCACCTGCCCAGGACAGTGATAGTGACGATGAAATGCTAAGGGAGCAGCTGGTACAGGAACCCCAAGGGGAGAGGCAACTCTCGATCTAGTCCAAAGTAGAGCGCAGGATCTGGTCCAAGAGGTAACTATAACAGGACTGCTTGGAAATAGTGACCATAATATAATAACATTTAATATTCCTGTGGTGGGAAGAACACTTCAACAGCCCAACACTGTGGTATTTAATTTCAGAAAGGGGAACTATGCAAAAATGAGGAGCTTAGTTAAACAGAAATTAAAAGGTACAGTGACTAGAGTGAAATCCCTGCAAGCTGCATGGACACTTTTCAAAGACACCATAATAGAGGCCCAACTTAAATGTATACCCCAAATTAAAAAACACAGTAAAAGAACTAAAAAAGAGCCACCGTGGCTTAACAACCATGTAAAAGAAGCAGTGAGAGATAAAAAGTCATCTTTTAAAAAGTGGAAGTCAAATCCTAGTGAGGTAAATAGAAAGGAGCATAAACACTGCCAAATAAAAGGTAAAAATGTAATAAGAAAAGCCAAAAAGGAGTTTGAAGAACAACTAGCCAAAAACTCAAAAGGTAATAACAAAATGTTTTTTAAGTACATCAGAAGCAGGAAGCCTGCTAAACAACCAGTGAGGCCCCTGGACGATCACGATACAAAAGGAGCACCTAAAGACGAAAAAGTCATTGCAGAGAAACTAAATTAATTCTTTGCTTCAGTCTTCACAGCTGAAGATGTTAGGGAGATTCCCAAACCTGAGCCGTCTTTTGTAGGTGACAAATCTGAGGAATTGTCACAGATCGAAGTGTCACCAGAGGAGGTTTTGGAATTAATTGAGAAACTTAACAGTAGCAAGTCACCAGGACCAGATGGCATTCACCCAAGAGTTCTGAAAGAACTCAGATGTGAAAATGAGGAACAATTAATGATGGTTTGTAACCTGTCCTTTAAATCAGCTTCTGTACCCAATGCCTGGAAGATAGCTAATGTAACATTTAAGAAGGGCTCTAGGGGTGATCCTAGCAATTACAGACCAGTAAGTCTAACGTCAGTACCGAACAAATTCGTTGAAACAATAGTAAAGAATAAAATTGTCAGACACATAGAAGAACATAAATTGTTGTGCAAAAGTCAACATGATTTCTGTAAAGGGAGATCATGTCTTACTAATCGATTAGAGTTCTTTGAGGGGGTCAACAAGCATGTGGACGAGGGGGATCCAGTGGACATAGTGTACTTAGATTTCCAGAAAGCCTTTGACAAGGTCCCTCACCAAAGGCTCTTACGTGAATTAAGTTGTCATAGGATAAGAGGGAAGATCCTTTCATGGCTTGACAACTGGTTAAAAGACAGGGAACAAAGGGTAGGAATAAATGGTAAATTTTCAGAATGAAGAGGGGTAACTAGTGGTGTTCCCCAAGGATCAGTCCTAGGACCAATCCTATTCAACCTATTCATAAATGATCTGGAGAAAGGGGTAAACAGTGAGGTGGTTGATACTAAACTGCTCAAGATAGTTAAGACCAAAGCAGACTGTGAAAAACTTCAAAAAGATATCTCAAAACTAAGTG
Source organism: Caretta caretta (assembly GCF_965140235.1). NCBI lineage: Eukaryota > Metazoa > Chordata > Testudines > Cheloniidae > Caretta > Caretta caretta. The sequence goes on from NC_134223.1 coordinate 3,175,757, forward strand.
ATTGGGCGACAAAAAGGCAAATGAAATTTAATGTTGATAAATGTAAAGTAATGCACATTGGAAAAAATAACCCCAATTATACATACAATATGATGGGGGCTAATTTAGCTTCAACTAATCAGGAGAAAGTTCTTGGATTCATCGTGGATAGTTCTCTGAAGACGTCCACGCAGTGTGCAGCAGCAGTCAAAAAAGCAAACGGGATGTTAGGAATCTTTAAAAAAGGGATAGAGAATAAGACAGAGAATATCTTATTGCCCTTATATAAATCCATGGTATGCCCACATCTTGAATAATGCCTACAGATGTGGTCCCCTCATCTCAAAAAAGATATACTGGCATTAGAAAAGGTTCAGAAAAGGGCAACTAAATGATTAGGGGTTTGGAACAGGTCCCATATGAGGAGAGATTAAAGAGGCTAGGACTTTTCAGCTTGGAAAAGAGGAGACTAAGGGGGGATATGATAGAGGTATATAAAATCATGAGTGGTGTGGAGAAAGGGAATAAGGAAAAGTTATTTATGTGTTCCCATAATTTAAGAAGTAGGAGCCACAAAATGAAATTAATGGGTAGCAGGTTTAACACAAATAAAAGGAAGTTCTTCTTCACTCAGCGCACAGTCAACCTGTGGAACTCCTTGCCTGAGGAGATTGTGAAGGCTACGACTATAACAGGATTTAAAAGAGAACTGGATAAATTCATGAATGTTAATTCCATTAATGGCTATTAGCCAGGATGGGTAAGGAATGGTGTCCCTCGCCTCTGTTTGTCAGAGGGTGGAGATGGATGGCAGGAGAGAGATCACTAGATCATTACCTGTTAGGTTCACTCCCTCTGGGGCACCTGGGATTGGCCACTGTCGGTAGACAGGATGCTGGGCTGGATGGACCTTTGGTCTGACCCAATGTGGCCGTTCTTATATTCTTATGTTCCTGCCGGACGCTCGTTTCCAGGCTATAGTGGCCCTTGTCTGGAGCCTTCAGAGCTTCCCAACCTCATCGGCAAGAAGGTGCTTGAGTCTTCTCGGACACATGACTTCCTGCACATACATGACTAGGCATGCCAGACTTCAACTCCGCCCATTACAAGCCAGGCTGGCATCAGTCTATCGCCCAGGTCGAGAGAGCCTGAACTTGGTGGCCACCGTCCCAGAGCGGATCCTGGCCTCCCTCCACTGGGGGCTGGATCCCCTGGTGATATGCAAAGGAGTCCCTTTTCACAGCCCACAGTCCTCCTTGTCCCTTATCATGGATGCGTCACCCTGGGATGGGGTGCCCACCTTGGGGACATTCAGAAGCAGGGCCTATGGTCCCCTTCCGTGCTCTCCCTTCATATCAACGTACAGGAACTGATGGCGGTACGCCTTGCCTGACAAGCCTTCCAGGAGCGGCTGCACAGTCCTTGTGTGGCGGTCCTCACAGACAGCACCATGGCCATGTTCTACATCAACAAACAAGGGGGGGGCCCGTTCCTCCCCCCTCTCTCAGGAGGCAGTTCGACTGTGGGAATTCTGCATAGCCCACTCCATTCACCTGGTGGCGTCCTTTCTCCCTGGGGTCCAGAACACGCTGGCGGCCCACCTAAGCAGGTCCTTCCGCTCCCACGAGTGGTCACTCCGACCAGATGTCATCCACCCCATCTTCCGAAGGTGAGGGTTTCCCCAGGTCAACCTGTTCGCCGCCCGCAGCAATTGGAAATGCCCGGCTTTCTGCTCCCTCCAAGGCCGTTCCCCGGGCTCTCTCACAGATGCCTTCTTGCTCCTGTGGATGGGTTGACTATTTTACACCTTTCCCCCGTTCCCCCTTGTGCACAGGGTCTTGCTCAAAGTGCACAGGGACAGGGTGCGAGTGAGTCTGATGGCTCCGGCGTGGCCCAGACAGCTCTGGTTCACTGTGCTATTGGAGCTCTCTGTGGATGCTCCAGTCCCATTGCCTCTTCTTCCCGACCGATTACTCCGGATCACAGTCGCCTCTGCCATCCCGACCTGCGATCTCTCCACCTCACGGCATGGATGCTGCTTGGCTAAACCCTTCAGAATGTGTCTGTTCAGATTCGGTGCAGCATGTGCTGATGGGCAGCAGGAAGCCCTCCACTCAGGTCACATGTACGGCTAAGTGGAAGCGGTTTTTGTGCTGGTGCGCTCAGTGCAACACCCCCCTCTCCAGGCGTCCGTGCCGCTCATTTTGGAGCATCTCCTGAGCCTAAAACAGCAGGGCCTGGCGGCATCCTCTGTCAGAGGTCACCTTGTGGCCATCTCGGCTTTTCACCCAGGCGCAAATGGTCGCTCAGTCTTCGCCAATCCCATGGTTGGCAGGTTCCTCAAGGGCCTGGACCATCTCTACCCACAGGTTCGACAGCCAGTCCCCACATGGGACCTTAACCTGGTCCTCTCCCAACTCATGGGGCCCCCGTTTGACCCACTGGCCAGCTGCTCCCTCCTCTGCCTCTCCTGGAAAATGGCTTTCCATGTCGCTATCACGTCGGCACAGCATGTCTCCAAGCTCAGAGCCCTTACCTTGGAACCACCCTACACAATCTTCCATGAAGATAAAGTGCAGCTTCGGCCCCACCCAGCCTTTCTTCCCAAGGTGGTATCTGCCTTCCATATCAGCCAGGACATTTTTCTTCCAGTTTTTTATCCAAACCTGTATGCCAGTCGCCAGGAACAGCGGCTGCACTCCCTCGATGTCCATAGTGCCCTTGCCTCCTACATCGTGTGTACGAAGCAGTTCAGGAACTTGACATAGCTCTTTGCTGACGTGGCGGACCAGATCAAAGGCCTCCTGGTCTCCTCTCAGTGGATCTCTTCATAGATCATGTCTTCATCTGCGCTTGCCCTCATCAGTGGCTTTTCTGGTCCAGGTGCCGATCCAGGAGATCTGCAGAGCCACAACTTGTTCCTCGGTACACACTTTTGCTTCGCACTATGCCATCATCCGACACACAAGAGATGATGTGGCATTTGGTAGAGTGGTCCTACAATTCAGGTTGCTCCACTCCGACCCCACCGCCTAGGTAAGGCTTGGGAGTCACCTAATTGGAATCAATATGAGCAAGCACTCGACGTAAAAACAGTTACTCACCTTTGTAACTGTTGTTCTTCGAGATGCGTTGCTCATATCCATTCCAAACCCGCCCCCCTTCCCCTCTGTCGGAGCAGCCGGCAAGAAGGAACTGAGGGGGTGATGGGTCAGCTGGGATATATATCGAGCGCCATGAAGGCACCACTCCAGGGGGCTCCAAAGCCAACCCACCGGGTGTTGCTAGGGTAAAAAATCCTCCGATGGCCATGCACACAGCGCGTGCACACCTAATTGGAATGGATATGAGCAACACATTTCAAAGAACAACAGTTACAGAGGTGAGTAACCGTTTTTTCTTTTTCATGATCTCGGGCTTAATGTCTCCATAACCATACATGGGAGTGAACCTTCTCCTGTAGTGCTAAGTGTCATTTCCTAAACAGTCTGAAAGACAACCACAAAATAGAGCTTTCGGAATAAATTTCAACAAAATCCCAGCCTGCTTGGGTTCTTCTTCATTAGAAGATTTTAGGCCTTTTCCCACAATTCCATAAGCTGTCTGTCCTGTCACTAGATCATAATAACCATTAGTCCCATTCTCACAACTCTTCTTCAGGGGACTTGATAATTTGCAAAACTGTTTGCAGTGAAACTTCAAAAAAAGCCCTCTGCCCGTGCCCTAGGAGACAGAGGGACTAAGAAACCCTTGCAAAGGGTTGTCCCCCAGCATCCAGGTCTCTAATACATATCTTATGGTCGCTGAGTCTTTGGAAGCCCCTCCTACAATGGGCAGGGTTTCTCCCATGCTAAGGGGAAGCCCCACTCCACCCCTGTTTGGTGGGGCTACTCATACACACAGAGAAACCCTGCCCATTGGGGGAGGGCTTCCCCCAAGGCCTTGTTATAAAAGATAGGGCCAGTGCTTTGCCAGCTTAGTTTGCATAACAGGCCATGCCCCTGTGGGTATGGGAAGGGCAGTGACCTTCTCCTGAAGATCCTGATACCTAACCTGGAGGATCATGGGCCATTGGCCTGCCCAAAATTTGAAATTGGGTTCTGGCTACAGCCCTACCTCAAACACTCCCAGGGCTAAGGGGGAGCAGGGGTCATGTGAAGAAGGGGTGTTTAAGGAGGAATTGAATTTTAGGGGGGTTATAGGTGTGGTCGAGTGGCTAAACCATCCTCTGCTAGCTGCTGCCTCCTTTACTTTGATTGTAAGCCCTTCGGAGCTTTCCACTGTGTGTGTAAAGGACCTATCACAATGGGCCTTGCTCCTTGGTTGGGGCTTCCAGGTGCCACTGCAATACACGTAATTAATAACAATAAAGAGCTGTTGGTTTACTGAGGAAGGGGCACAGAGTGCTGGGGTGCCATCAGAGAGCCAGGAGTTCGGCATTGTTTGCACTGTGGAGTCTGGGGGCTCCTCAGAGGAAAACGGAGTCTCTAAGGTTTAGGTTGGGAGCAGTGAGGAGATAGAGGGGTTGGAATAATCATGGTGGGAGCCATTGGGTCACAGGAGCTTGTAGGGGTGTACTTTTGTGGGGAGCCTTGGAGGCACTGTGGGTTAGGAGGAGCCAAGGGAGCGAGGGAAATACGAGTCTATCACAGTTATGGGGGAGCAGCCATCTAGAGAGCTGGGTGGCTTGGGGCTTGCCTCAAGTTGAGTTGGGGGACAGTGGGTTATGGGGGAAACTAGGTGATTTGGGGAGGCATGAGGATTGAGTGAGGTGTGGAGACCCAGAACTTGGTGCCCTGCCCATGTTGATCAAGGTGATATGGAACTGAGTGGGAAGAGAAAGTTTTGCTTCTGCTGGTTAGCAGGGCTGGGGTCGCAGGGCAGCTGCACATTGACTTAGGTTACTCAGGGGTTTTGCCATAAACATTAGCAAACATATTCTGTGCAAGACAGTGTAAGAATAAAGCAACTTGACAGATATTATCAGCACTGCACTGTAAATATGCAACAGCAATGGACATTTCTGAACACACGTTTAAGCACATTTTACTGACTTTTCTCCCAAATGAAGTTTTCCAAAAACAGCTCCAAAACATTTATTTTTAAATTAAAAACCACCTGTTTGTGACACAAATTGCCCTGTTCCTGTAAAGCATGGCCTTACTGGCGAGAGAACCTGTTGGGAAGGTTGCAGAGAAAGGAAGGATAGTCCGGTCAGTAGGGCACTAGCCTAGGATTTGGGTTCAAGTCCCTGCTGTGCCACAGACTTCCTGTGTGATGTCACTCAGCCTCTCTGAGCCTGTTTCCCAGCTGTAATTGGGGGATAATAGCACTGCCCTGCCCACCGGGTGCGTGAGGACAAATATGTTAGATTGTGAGGCACTTAGACGCTACAATAGTGGAGGCCAGGTGACTGCCATAGGCAGATGTTTGCAAAGTGAATTAGTGATGGAAATTCTTTTTCAGCTTCTCAGTGACAGGGCTGTCAAACTCCCACGGCATTCTGAGAGCCATTCAAGATGTCAAGCCTGAAGAAGGAACCGAGACCCCAAAGTCCATATTTTCTTTATCACTGTCTCAGCCTTCTGAGATTGGTTACTTAAATGTGGCTTCACCTGGAGACACCGCAAACTTCCCAACTCAGCCTCAGAGTCCAAGCTTCAACTGCGATAGCATCTAAGAGGGACTACAAGGAGCTGCTCTCTGCTTGGACTGCGGCTGTTGGCTTCCCGCTGCAAGGGGCCATGCGTCCAGCTGGATCACTGTGTGTCTAATAACTCGTTCAATTAACTTTGTGATTTTCTCAGCTCTTATTTGACAGCTGTTATGTCAATCACTTGCCCGGCTCTAGCGTCTCATCCCAGATCTCCCTGGAATTTTCACAGATCTAATTAAACAAGGTTTTTTTAAAAGGGGTGTTTGTCATTTGGTCTCAACTCCTTGTGTGATCTAGACACGTTCACAGGCCGGGGCCCCAATCCTGCCTCCGCACGGGCCCACCTGCACTCACAGCAGGGCCAGGGCCCTGATCCTGCCCTCCACGTAGGTCTGCCCTGCCAGGGCCAGATTAAACTTTTGTGGGCCTGACGCCAAATATATTTCTGAGCCCTCACGTAGTCGTTATGGACCCTTTCAAAGTGTGGGCCCAGTGCAACGGTGCCACAGTAAACCTGGTCCTGCTGGGATGGAGATGAAAACATTTATTCAAAAACAAAATAAGATATTTGAAGCCATACTTGATTAAGACCTTCCCTTAGTCCATAGAGAACAAACTGGGCTAACATCAATATATTCAGAATACTCTTGAATTTGGTTTACTTGTGTGGGAGGAGGTTCTTTGTTAGTTTTGCTTTTTTTGTTAAAACACTCAGGGCCTGCTTCTGGCCCTGAACACAAGTGCTTAACTAGCACATTTATGAGCCATATTAAACCCCAATGTACCCCTCAGTAGAGTTGCACCTTCATCTCCCCTCCACCCTCTCCTTATGTTTCATAAATACAGTTTTGAAAGCTGGATTTTCTAGTTTGGTACAATGATGTTTACAAAACTTAAGTTACTGGGGTGGAGTGTGGGGAGGAAAATTGCTGGTGCTGGGAGAAGACTACTGAGAGACACACACACACACTCTTTATCACAAAGGCTACCACAACCCAGCCTCAAGCCTCTACCCCAACGTTCACACCTGGGCTCTCCTCTCCCTGTCTCTCCTACTGCCCCCCCCACACACAACTAACCCCGACCTTCACACAAGGGCTCTTCTCAATATCCCTGCTACCACTCACCCCCCACACACACACTTTCACCCCAGGGCTGTCACCTTCCTCCCTTCTACTGCCCCCCCAAATCAACCCCCAGCTTCAACCGGAACTATCCCCTCCTTCTGCCCCCTCCACCTTCACACCCTGCTTCTCCTATCCTCCTCCCCCACAGAGCCACCACCAGCTTCCCCCATTGAACCCAGACTCACTCCACAACTGCCCCTTCCCCCCAAGCCGTGTTCTGCCCTCCCTGGAGGGCGGGGGCAGTTGCTGGGCATTGCCACAGGCAGGGAGCGGGCAGCCAGCCCTGCTGTCACCGCCCCCCTCCCGTGGGGGCCACAGACAACCACCTTCAACCCCCCCGATGCAAAGCTGCAGGGTCCAGATGGTGCCCAGGAGCCCATGGCCGGGAGGGCTGCACGCAGGGAGTCAGAGCACCACGGCCGCTCCTGGCTTCCCACTGCCCCAGGAGAGCGGGACAGACTCAGGGGTGGGGTGAGCCTCGAGCCCCTCCCGCCGTGCCCCATGGGGGCAGGGGACCAAGCAGGGTCAGCACTGGGAACTCTCTCCCTGCACTATTTCCTTGCTGGGGGGGTTGGGTTTTTTGTTTTTGGTCTGCCCGCTTCACCTGGGGCAGCCCACAGCATTGCGCGGGGCATGCTGGGACTAGTACTGCAGCTGGCAGCGCAGATCCCAAGGCCCCAGCGGAACACAGTGGCGTGCAAACCATACCTCCCAGCATACCTTGCAACACCCAGTCCCTGCTGTGCCTGCGCGCGGTTTCAACCAGCACTGAGAAGTTGCTGACTTCACATTGCTGGGCTGTGGCCAGGGCTGGATTAACCCTTTGTGGGCCCCCAAGTAGTCACATGGCCACTTCCAAGTGTGGGCTTGGTGCCACTGTAAACCCGGTACTGCATCCTGCGGTCACAGCGGGACCTGGGCCCCAATCCTATCCTCCAGACAAGCCGGCCTGGCCTGCATTGGGCAGGAGGGAGACATGAGACTGGGTAGGCACTTTTCCCGCCCGCTCAGGCGACCCTTTTTCTGCACTGGAATTTGCTACCGGTAGCAGTTACTCATATGTAAGGGATTGTAGAAAACTCCTATCTGATGTAATCTGATGGAGTTTGAAGAACAGCTAGCCAAAAACTCAAAAGGTAGTAACAAAAAGATTTTTAAGTACATCAGAAGCAGGAGGCCTTCTAAACAACCAGTGGGGCCCCTGGACGATCGAGATACAAAAGGAGCACTTAAAGATGATAAAGTCATTGTGGCAAAACTAAATGAATTCTTTGCTTCAGTCTTCACGGCTGAGGATGTTAGGGAGATTCCCAAACCTGAGCCGTCTTTTGTAGGTGACAAATCTGAGGAATTGTCACAGATTGATGTGTCACTAGAGGAGATTTTGGAATTAATTGAGAAACTTAACAGTAACAAGTCACCGGGACCAGATGGCATTCACCCAAGAGTTCTGAAAGAACTCAAATGTGAAATTGCGAAACTATTGACTATGGTTTGTAACCTGTCCTTTAAATCAGCTACTGTACCCAATGCCTGGAAGATAGCTAATGTAATGCCAATATTTAAGAAGGGCTCTAGAGGTGATCCCAGCAATTACAGACTGGTAAGTCTAACGTCAATATCAGGCAAATTAGTTGAAACAATAGTAAAGAATAAACTTGTCAGACACACAGAAGAACATAAATTGTTGCGCAAAAGTCAGCATGGTTTCTGTAAAGGGAAATCATGTCTTACTAATCGATTAGAGTTCTTTGAAGGGGTCAACAAACGTGGACAAGGGGGAATCCAGTGGACATAGTGTACTTAGATTTCCAGAAAGCCCTTGACAAGGTCCCTCACCAAACATGAATTAAGTTGTCATGGGATAAGAGGGAAGATCCTTTCATGGATTGAGAACTGGTTAAAAGACAGGGAACAAAGAGTAGGAATAAATGGTAAATTTTCAGAATGGAGAGGGGTAACTCGTGGTGTTCCCCAAGGGTCACTCCTAGGACCAGTCCTATTCAACTTATTCATAAATGATCCGGAGAAAGGGGTAAACAGTAAGGTTGCAAAGTTTGCAGATGATATTGAACTGCTTAAGATAGTTAAGACCAAAGCAGACTGTGAAGAACTTCAAAACGATGTCACAAAACTAAGAGACTGGGCAACAAAATGGCAAATGAAATTTAATGTGGATAAATGTAAAGTAATGCACATTGGAAAAAATAACCCCAACTATACATACAATATGATGGAGGCTAATTTAGCTACAACTAATCAGAAAAGAGATCTTGGAGTCATCGTGGATAGTTCTCTGAAGACGTCCATGCAGTGTGCAGCGGCAGTCAAAAATGCAAACAGGATGTTAGGAATCATTAAAAAAGGGATAGAGAATAAGACAGAGAATGTCCTATTGCCCTTATATAAATCCATGGTACGCCCACATCTTGAATACTGTGTACAGATGTGGTCTCCTCATCTCAATCCCGCCCAATACTGGCATTAGAATACTCAGAGAAGGGCAACTAAAATGATTAGGGGTTTGGAGCGGGTCCCATATGAGGAGAGATTAAAGAGGCTAGGACTTTTCAGCTTGGAAAAGAGGAGACTAAGGGGGGATATGACAGAGGTATGTAAAATCATGAGTGGTGTGGAGAAAGTGAATAAGGAAAAGTAAAGTATCAGAAGGGTAGCCATGTTAGTCTGGATCTGTAAAGGCGGCAAAGAGTCCTGTGGCACCTTATAAATTAACTGATGTATTGGAGCATAAGCTTTTGTGGGTGAATACCCACTTCGTCAGAAGCATGTAGTGGAAATTTCAAGAGGCAGGTATAAAAGAAGGAAAAGTTATTTATTTGTTCCCATAATATAAGAACTAGGTGCCACCAAATGAAATTAATGGGCAGCAAGTTTAAAACAAATAAAAGGAAGTTCTTCTTCACGCAGCGCACAGCCAACCTGTGGAACTCCCACAGTATTCTTGTCTCCCACAGTATTCTTGTCAGCAAGTTAAGGAAGTATGGGCTGGAAGAATGCACTATAAGGTGGGTAGAAAGCTGGCTAGATTGTCGGGATCAACGGGTAGTGATCAATGGCTCCATGTCTAGTTGGCAGCCGGTATCAAGTGGAGTGCCCCAAGGGTCGGTCCTGGGGCCGGTTTTGTTCAATATCTTCATAAATGATCTGGAGGATGGTGTGGATTGCACTCTCAGCAAATTTGCGGATGATACTAAACTGGGAGGAGTGGTAGATACGCTGGAGGGGAGGGATAGGATACAGAAGGACCTAGACAAATTGGAGGATTGGGCCAAAAGAAATCTGATGAGGTTCAATAAGGATAAGTGCAGGGTCCTGCACTTAGGACGGAAGAACCCAATGCACAGCTACAGACTAGGGACCGAATGGCTAGGCAGCAGTTCTGCGGAAAAGGACCTAGGGGTGACAGTGGACGAGAAGCTGGATATGAGTCAGCAGTGTGCCCTTGTTGCCAAGGCCAATGGCATTTTGGGATGTATAAGTAGGGGCATAGTGAGCAGATCGAGGGACGTGATCGTTCCCCTCTATTCGACATTGGTGAGGCCTCATCTGGAGTACTGTGTCCAGTTTTGGGCCCCACACTTCAAGAAGGATGTGGATAAATTGGAGAGAGTCCAGCGAAGGGCAACAAAAATGATTAGGGGTCTGGAACACATGAGTTATGAGGAGAGGCTGAGGGAGCTGGGATTGTTTAGCCTGCAGAAGAGAAGAATGAGGGGGGATTTGATAGCTGCTTTCAACTACCTGAAAGGGGGTTCCAAAGAGGATGGCTCTAGACTGTTCTCAATGGTAGCAGATGACAGAACGAGGAGTAATGGTCTCAAGTTGCAGTGGGGGAGGTTTAGATTGGATATTAGAAAAAACTTTTTCACTAAGAGGGTGGTGAAACACTGGAATGCGTTACCTAGGGAGGTGGTAGAATCTCCTTCCTTAGAGGTTTTTAAGGTCAGGCTTGACAAAGCCCTGGCTGGGATGATTTAACTGGGAATTGGTCCTGCTTCGAGCAGGGGGTTGGACTAGATGACCTTCTGGGGTCCCTTCCAACCCTTATATTCTATGATTCTATGAACTCCTTGCCTGAGGAGGTTGTGAAGACTAGGACTATAACAGGGTTTAAAAGAGAACTGGATAAATTCACGGAGGTTAAGTCCATTCATGGCTATTAGCCAGGATGAGTAAGGAATGGTGTCCCTAGCCCAGAGGGTGGAGATGGATGGCAGGAGAGAGATCACTAGATCATTACATGTTAGGTTCACTCCCTCTGGGACACCTGGCATTGGCCACTGTCAGTAGACAGGATACTTGGCTGGATGGACCTTTGGTCTGACCCAGTATGACCATTCTTATGTTCTTATGCTACCAGTAGCAGTGAATTGTTACCAGTAGCAGTTACTGATACCTAAAGTTGTTCTTATTTGCTGACTTGTCCTAATTCCTAAAACTTGTCCTAATTTGCTAAAGCTTTACAGTATGAGATGGAAACATAAAGTGTTCGGCTTCCAAATGACCCTGCCTGGGGTACATATGAATCAATTACCTCTTAAGAGAGGATTATAAAAAATAGAGTGAGTTCATTTAAACATCATTTATTCTGCAGCTTCATTTACTGTGCCATCCTGACATTGACATTTCTGCCCAAATTACCTGTGGGTTGGATTAATTTTAGTGGGACGCGGGACATGTGGAGGATAATTTAAACTCTTAATTTTCTTAGGGTTTGCCTTCAACATACTTCTATGTTAGTGCAATCTCTGACCATTACATTTCATCAACTCAGCAGGCAGCCACAGGCAGCAATGCACTTGTCCTATTGCCTTGACTGACAAAGGTTTCTGATCAAAGGGAGGCTAGATTCCAGCAAGCTCCTGGGGTAATATCTCATTGGAGATGAAGGGGCTTGTTCAGAGAGAGATTTTGATGTCAGTAAGGTAAAGATGATCCAGATGGGTTTGTCTCCATGCAGGTGTATTTTAGTCTCTGGCTGGGTAGAAAGGAGAGAGAAGTATTTTGGATTTCCTATTTCCCTTACTGAGAGCTATCTATGCTCACCTGAATTTTTCCTGATAGAAGCAGTTCCTATCTATTACAGGTCAAAATATGGCTGCCATCACACAGAGGTGGAGGTGAGAAGAGGGCCAAGAAGTCTTTTCCCTCCCGCAAACACACCCATTCATATGGAAGCCATAATGTTGCTGCTGCCTAAATACCCTGATGGCAAACGGGTAGGGGCAGGAGGCACTGCCAGCTATACTTAGCACCCCAAAGGAGCCATGCACTGTGTGGAGTGTATGCTGAACTGGTGAGGGCAACCCTTACTCCCCAGTGAGGGTCAGTTCCTCAGGATAGGTGCATCAGCTATTAGCCAAGATAATCAGGGATGCATCCCCATGCTGCGGGTCTCCCTAAACCTCCGACTACCAGATGCTGGGAGTGGATAAAGGGATGGTTCACTCAGTGATTGCCTATTCCGTTCATTCCCTCTGAAGCACCTGGCCCTGGACACTGTCAGACGGCAGGATACTGGACTAGATGGACTATTGGTCTGACCCACTACAGCAGTTCTAATGTTTAGCAAAAATTACAGCAGATTTTTGCTTTTGAGAAGAATGTCACATGAGACAGTATACTGCCTCTACTGAATATTTGAGAATCAAGTTCTACACACAAGCAATGGCATACGGAAAAACACTAAGGGCTGGATTGAGAGGCAAAATAACAGTTGCAAAAGGCAATTGCCATTAGTGGATTGAATGAAAACAAAGTTTTGAGACCAGGCCAGAAATTCAGTCAGACTGGAAGTCAGATGATCCAACAGAATAAACTTCTGCTCTAAAAATAATAAGAAAAAGTTAAATTAAAAATTCCGACTTGGAAATCACAGTAAAAAACAATACTAGAAACATAGATGTCGTTGTTCAAACTACTAGCAAGTACTTATACATCTTTTCAATGAGTCTTGTTAAAATATAAATTAAATAGCACAGTGAGATGCATCTGCGGCATCTAAGCTCAGTGAGGACGTGCTAAGGGGAATTCAGGGAAGCCCAGCAGCAGATCAGACTGAGGGTGAAGGGCTACGAGACTTGACGCGGTCAGATACTCGGGTACGGGATGCTGCCTTTGGAGTAAAGCATCTCACCGAGCCAGGCTCCGGCAGCCCCGCGGCACCCCTCACCAGAGCGAGAGGCGCTGCAGGGCCCCGGCCCTGGGATTTCTGGGCCGCCAAGAACCAGCCCTGCGGAGCCCGTGCTGAGAGGTGCCGCCTCCGGGCGGGGGGGGCAAAAGGCCCCCGGCCCGGCCCCCGCAAACACGGGGTCTGCGCCCAGCGCCGGGCTTTTGCCCTCTGCCAGCGCCTCGCCCCTGCGTTTAACTCCGGCTCCTGATTTTCCCCGTCAGCCCCAGCCTGGCCCTGCCTCCCGCCGCCGGCCGCCCCCCGTCGATTTCCGCCCCCCGTCCAGACCCTGGCCTCCCCCCGGCTCCGCTTCCCCCTTTGCAGCCCGCGTAAAGCGCAGGCTGCAGAGCCCCACCCCGGGAGGGGGCAGATGTTACTGCGCATGCTCCGTGCCCCCTACCGAGCACGTTCCGACAGCCACAGCTTCGGGCACGACACAGGCGCCTCCGCGGCGACCCCTCCCGCCCCGAGGGCGGAGCACGTGCTGCTGCGCACGCGCGTGCCTGGGGCAGGCCCGCCATGTTGCCGGCGGCCGGGTTCCGGTTCCGGGTGAGGCTGGGTCGCCATGGCGGTGCTGGCCGCCAATCCCAACAACCCCGTGGTCTTCTTCGATGTCAGCATCGGCGGCCAGGTGGGGGCTGGGCCACTGCGGCGCCGGGCCCGCGGGAGTGGGGGGGGGCTCGGCTCGGGGGAAGAGGCGGCCGGGTGCGGGGGCCCGGGCCCAGGGGTTGCAGTGCGGGGGCCCGGGGGAAGAGGCGGGCGCGGCGGGGTGCGGGGGCCCGGGCCCAGGGGTTGCAGTGCGGGGGCCTGGGGGAAGAGGCGGCCGGGTGCGGGGGCCCGGGCCCAGGGGTTGCAGTGCGGGGGCCTGGGGGAAGAGGCGGCCGGGTGCGGGGGCCCGGGGGAAGAGGCGGCCGGGTACGGGGGCCCGGGCTCAGGGGTTGCAGTGCGGGGGCCCGGGGGAAGAGGCGGGCGCGGCCGGGCGCGGGGGCCTGGGGGAAGAGGCGGCCGGGTGCGGGGGCCCGGGGGAAGAGGCGGCCGGGTACGGGGGCCCGGGCTCAGGGGTTGCAGTGCGGGGGCCCGGGGGAAGAGGCGGGCGCGGCCGGGCGCGGCGGCCCGGGGGAAGAGGCGGGCGCGGCCGGGTGCGGGGGCCTGGGGGAAGAGGCGGCCGGGTACGGGGGCCCGGGCCCAGGCGTTGCAGTGGGGGGCCCGGGGGAAGAGGCGGGCGCGGCGGCCCAGGCCCAGGCCCAGGGGTTGCAGTGCGGGGGCCCGGGCCCAGGCCCAGGGGTTGCAGTGCGGGGGCCCGGGCCCAGGCCCAGGGGTTGCAGTGCGGGGGCCCGGGCCCAGGCCCAGGGGTTGCAGTGGGGGGCCCGGGGGAAGAGGCGGGCGCGGCGGCCCAGGCCCAGGCCCAGGGGTTGCAGTGCGGGGGCCCAGGCCCAGGCCCAGGGGTTGCAGTGCGGGGGCCCGGGCCCAGGCCCAGGGGTTGCAGTGGGGGGCCCGGGGGAAGAGGCGGGCGCGGCGGGGTCACAGCCCTTAGACGGGCGGCGCCCAGCGCTGATTCTCGCTGTCCCCCCAGGAGATCGGCCGCATGAAGGTGGAGCTGTTCGCTGACGTTGTGCCCAAAACGGCGGAGAATTTCAGGTAACCTGTGGCACTTTGCTCCTACTGAGGCAGCCCAGTGCCCTGGGGTCGGTCACGCAGCAACACATGGTAGGACAGCCCCATAGCGGACCATCCCTCCCTGTGGTGGGGCGCCCAGCGCAGCTCCGTGCCCATGGTGTCTGGTTGGGACGAGATTTCAGTAGTGGTTGTGCACTGAGTTCTGCCCATTTGAGGCACATGTGTGAGCTGCCCCATGCAGCAGATTGCACACTTGTAAGTGATCAGTCCTCTCTAAAATGTGCTTTTATCAGTAAGGAAATCATTAACAGCCTTGACAATTAAACTGTCATCACTGGATTTCAGAGCTATCATCCCATTCAGATGAAAGGGGTAATTCACATTTCTCAAAGTTTAGTTTCAGGCTCTCTGCAGACCCAGGCATTAGTTACACTGCATCAGTTACACTCAAGTCATGTTTTAAGATGTCTTTATAATATTCAAGACTAGAGATTTAAATGAAACTAAATCTTAGACTCTGAAGCCTGGGATACACCTTCTGGACTAAAAGTACCTGCTTGCTAGGCTGCCAGAAGCCAGACCAATGTTACCCCTGGCCATTTTTTTTTCACCTCTAGGAAATCCTACTTTGACCATTCTTGTTTTCCTGCCCACCACCTGCTTCCATGGACTCACATTCTGGGGAAGGTGGGAATGGTCACGGGTTTGTCTAACTTCGTCTACTCAGACATGCATAATTTTCTCTGAACTTTTACTTTTAGCTGGTCCTCTAAAGGTAAGGGACAGGGTTAAGACTCTTATCCCATGTCAAGTCTCCATATTGGAAATAGCCTAGCAGATGTGGTGGCCTTACTGTCATATCTCCCCATCACCACCCAGGCACCAAATTCTGTGCTATGTCCTTGTGAGATTCAGTCCACAGAGTGAGCAAAACTCAGCTGTACATTCGGACTGGCCAGACTTTTACTAGTTCCTAAGGAAGGAGGCCTGGCCCAAGCTGCTACTCCCACATGCTCAGAAAAGAGGAGCAAGTCAACCATTCTTGCTTGGGAGATGTGTGCATGACTCAGAAACCTAGCAGCCCACTCTGTTCATGTTTGCCTCTTCCTCCCATAGCACCTCAGTACACAAGAGAGATGGCAACATACTGACTTGGCCCCTGCTTGCTTACCTCTGGCTGGAGGGTGTCTTGCACAACAGACAGCCCAGTCCCTCAAGATGAGCAAGTGTATCCTCATCCATCACAGACCTCCACAAAATGCTGCCCAGTTCCACTTCACCTGCCTCTTACAAGCCCCAGTATCTGTTCGGTCCTATCCCTCTCCCAGCTGCAGAAACAAACCTGAGGAGCTGAAAGTTACTTACAGCTCTTGATGGCACCTGCTTCTAGAGACAGTGTCATTTATTCCTTCTAATAATGGACATCCCTGCTATTCCTCTTCTGTGACATATTCAGTGGGTAATAATTTGTGTCCTTGATTTTCAAATAACTTTTCAAAGTGACTCACTAACTGGTGTGTTGTTTGTTTTTTCTTTTCAGGCAATTTTGTACAGGTGAATTCAGGTATGTAGGGTCAATTTCTGCCTCCGCTTAAGCAATAAGTTCCCACAAGCAGGAAGAGTTATAGACAGACAGTAGGGATTAAATGTACTTATTCTTAACCTCCTCCTTGTTACCTACATGAATGCAAAATAGACTCTTGGAAAACACTCAGTTGACGTTAAAAATATTTTTGCTGTTTGTCGGACTGAATTGGCTACAAACTGCAATATTGCCAAACAAGCTGCCCTCACAAGCAGTGTAAGAGGGAAACATGTCAAGGCAGCACATAGGAGTTGATCTCCTCAGCTTGGAGCTCTTGGGACTAAAGACTCCTGGGGGGTTTCGTGCTGTGAGGTGCAGTGACTCCCAGTGCCCTTTCTTTTTCTTTCTTTGTAGGAAAGATGGTGTCCCAATAGGTTACAAAGGGAGCACTTTCCACAGGTAAATATTTTTCCTTCTAATGCTTAAAACAGCTTGGTGAACTATAGGCATTCCGGAGCCCTCTTTTTAAGGACATCCTTGAACTAAGAGGCATGCTGTACACATTAAAAAATAGTAGCTCTGAATTTGTTTTCCTTCTGTAACCTCTGCCTTGCACCTATAGTTTGCGGGACTCTGTCCACTGTAGTTCTTGCTAGCCCTTCTGTTGTACTTACAGAGAGAAACCACTGCCTTCTAGGTGCCTTTGATCCCACAGACAGGCAGTACCTCTCCTTTCTCTGCCTCTCTTGAGATCAGGGCTCAATTCCCTTTGAGTACATCATCAGAT
The DNA here is from genome assembly GCF_965140235.1 of Caretta caretta. Lineage (NCBI taxonomy): Eukaryota > Metazoa > Chordata > Testudines > Cheloniidae > Caretta > Caretta caretta. The sequence goes on from NC_134223.1 coordinate 3,192,638, forward strand.
CTAACGGCCAAGGGCCACAATTCGTTTTATCTTAAACAGTGGGAATTATATATTGGAATTATATACATTATTACAGAATGTATGTGTTTGCAAATCATGATGCATTTTCATTGTTGTGGGGAGTATCTCTATTTTTCACTAACATATTAAGCTTCTCAAGCTTTTTCAGAAAGAAGTAACTAGTATTTTTTTTATTACTTCTTTAGAGTCATTAAGGATTTCATGATACAGGGAGGTGACTTTGTAAACGTAGGTACTCTGTGTTCTTTTCCTGTCTTAAAGGATGTGTGGTGTGTTGCTCTTTCCCGGGTAGATATTCATCTGTTTTCTATTCGCTATTTCTCTCATGAGAAGATATTACTTGAGAAGCTTCGCTGGTGTTTTCCTACTCTCTGCACTGGAATAAATTGGAACGTGCTAGGAAACAGATATCTGGGGACTGGGCAAAATGTTTTCTCTGCAGCAACTGGAACAGCATTAGCTAAATTGTCATGTATTTCTGACATGCAAAAATTCCCTTTCCTTGGGTGAGAAGTGCTGGGCTCTTCTGCTGCAATGACTGTCCTCTGCAAAGTGGGGTTTCCATGGCCTGCTGGAGGTGCCTCTAACCATGAGACAGTTCATTCCACACGACATCAATGTTCTCCATCCTCTTTTCTGGAGAATGTTTGGTCTGCCAGTTGAGGGTTGGATTTGACATTCATGTTTTCAAAAGGAAGTGTAATTTTCTGCACTACCAGATTAACCAGTGTTTCATAAACTGCATCTCACACTAGTGAAGAAAAATGATAATTGGCTGTGTGGAGAGAACGTTTGTATTTAGAGGAAACGGAGCTTCTACGAAGGGTTACTAAGTTTGATGGGTTTTCCCCTACTGAACTATCTCAGAATTAAAAGGTAATTTCTGCTTGAAATTTGTAGGCCTCAGGCTTTGATAAGAGGAGAATATTTTTTTAAGTTTGAGATTCATTGAGCTATTTGGGAGTTGGGAAAATTGCTATTTTTTTCAGTTTGAATTATGAGTTGGCAAAATGAATAAAAGCTGGCTGATCAAAACCAATCAGATAAAAATGGTTATGCTTTGATTCTTCATGATAGCTCTCACAAAACTGGCCACAGGAAGCTTGGTTTAGCTACCTATGTTTATTTAAAGTCAGGTTCTTTATTCATGAGTGCTCTTCTAAACCCCACAGGGACGTTTGATAACTTCCAGTAGAAGCTTAGCAAAAATTACAAGCTCCATTGACACTTGTAACTTATTGCTACTGCTAATTATGAGAGAAAAATTGTTTATTACAGTAGAGCCAGGAACCAACTGAGAGCAGTTGTGCTGGGCATTCTACTTAGAGCAGTAGCCAGCCCCTCCCTTGAAGAACTTGTAGTTTAACCAGATAAGACTAACAGTGGCAGGGTAGAACGTACAGAGCAGAATAAACAGTGATAGCAGCAAACATCATGTTAGTGCCACTGTGCTTTTTCTTAGTGTTTGGTGTGCTTTAGTGAGGGAGGGTCTAAGCTAAACAGAAAACAAGGAGAGGGGAAGAGAGGAGGGGGTTGGGGCAAACACCAGTCAGCACAGGGGAAGAGAATGTCCAGTCAACTGGGGAAAAAATAAATCATCAGTGTCTAGAAGCCCCTACTTACACTGCTTCTGAAGCTGCTCTGCCAGTTTTGGCCTCAGGCAGGTTTGTTCTGACTCACTGTTTCTTTCCCTAAGCCTAAAGCCACATGGCTGAAGGCAAAGGGTATGCCACAGGAGTCCTAGTGCCCCCAGAGCCCTGCACCGTTCTGGATCTGGAGGGTCCTGAGGAAGCAGTAGCCCTCCTGCACTCTCAAATAATACTTGTAGGAATCACCTGTTAGACATCATGGAAGTAGGGTTGTCAAGTGGTTAAAAAAATTAATCACGCAATGTTAAACAATAATAGAATACAATTTATTTAAGGTTTCAGAGTAGCAGCCGTGTTAGTCTGTATTCGCAAAAAGAAAAGAGGTACTTGTGGTGAGGCCTCCAATGAAGTGAGCTGTAGCTCACGAAAGCTTATGCTCAAATAAATTGGTTAGTCTCTAAGGTGCCACAAGTCCTCCTTTTCTTTTTGCAATTTATTTAAATATTTTTTGATATGTTCTATATTTTCAAATATATTGATTTCAATTACAACACAGAATACAAAGTGTACAGTGCTCACTTTCTATTATTTTTATTACAAATATTTGCACTGCAAAAACAAAAGAAATAGTATTTTTCAATTCACCCAATACAAGTACTGTAGTGCAATATCTTTATCATGCAAGTTGAACTTACAAAGATAGAATTATGTACAAAAATAACTGCACTCAAAAATAAAACAGAGCCTACAAGTCCACTCAGTCCTACTTCTTGTTCAGCCAATCACTCAAACACGTTTGTTTACATTTGCAGGAGATAATGCTGCCCATTTCTTGTTTACAATATACCTGAAAGTAAGAAGACATTTGCATGGCACTGTTGTAGCCAGCACTGCAAGATATTTACATGCCAGATGCGCTAAAGATTCATATGTCCCTTCATGCTTCAACTACCATTCCAGAGAACGTGCATCCATGCTGATGACGGGTTCTGCTCGATAACGATCCAGAGTAGTGGGGACCAATGCATGTACATTTTCATTGTCTGAGTCAGATGCCACTAGCAGAAAGTTTGGGGGTTTTTTTGTTTGTTTGTTTTTTGGTGGTTCGGGTTCTGTTGTTTCTGCATCGGAGTGTTGCCCTTTTAACTCTTCTGAAAGCATGCGCCACACCTCGTCCCTCTCAGATTTTGGAAGGCACTTCAGATTCTTAAACCTTGGGTCGAGTGCTGTAGCTATCTTTAGAAATCTCACATTGGTACCTTCTTTTCATTTTGTCAAATCTACAGTGAAAGTGTTCTTAAAACGAACAACATGTGTTAGGTCATCATCCGAGACTGCCATAACATGAAATATATGGCAGCATGCGGGTAAAACAGAGCAGGGGACATACAGTTCTCTCCCAAGAAGTTTAGTCACAAATTTAATTAAGGCTTTTTTTAAAAAAAAATGAGCATCATCGTCATGGAAGCTCGTCCTCTGGCAGGGTGGCCGAAGCATGAAGGGGCATACAAATGTTTAGCATATCTGGCACGTAAATACCTTGTAATGCCAGCTACAAGAGTGCCATCCAAATGCCTGTTCTCACGTTCAGGTGACGTAAATAAGAAGCAGGCAGCATTATCTCCCGTAAATGTAAACAAACTTGTTTGTCTTAGTGATTGGCTGAATAGGAAGTAGGACTGAGTGGACTTGTAGGCTGTAAAGTTTTACGTTATTTTGTTTTTGAGTGCAGTCGTGTAACAAAAAAAAAATCTACATTTGTAAGTTATACTTTCATGCTGAAGAGATTGCACTACAGTAATTGTACAAGGTGAATTGAAAAATACTATTTTTTATCATTTTTACAGTGCCATCCAAAAATATTTAATAAATTTCAGTTGGTATTCTATTGTTTAACAGTGCAGTTAATCATGATTGATTTTTTAAATTGCGATTAATTTTTTTGAGTTAATTGCGTGAGTTAACTGCAGTTAATCGACAACCCTACATGGAAGTTCTAAACTCCTTTGTAACAGTGCAAGCTTCTAATTTGCAGAAGTGACATACTGTGCTGGTATAATTTATAAATTGTTTTGAGGCCTGAATGCTGGCAGTTAGGGTGAGTAAAAGCTGCCTCAGTATGGCTGGAACTTCAGCAAAGTTATAATCTCTGCTTCCCATAAGTGTGTCATCTGAGGCCTCACAGACATCCATTGGAAAAGCCAACAGAGGGGATCATTTCCCTGTTCTTAAAACAGTTGAGGCTAGCCCTCAACCCTGAGCCTTCCTCCAACCCCACCCCCCCTTTCCACCATGCTTACCCTTCATCATCACCACCTCTGCCTCATTTGTCACCTGTGACACTTTTAAACTTCACACCCACGCCTTTCCTTCTCTCCTCCCTTCTGTTTCCTCCAGAATGTCTGCTGTGTCTAAAATGATCCACTCACTACCATCCATGACCTCTTGTCTCCTGGCTCTGATACCTGGACTCCACCCCCCACTTGACACCATCTGTCCTTGCTCTCCTGTAGTTTCATATGGCAATGGGAGCAAGTTTCTGGCTAATATGAGGAAGGCAGACAAGGTAGCAAGGACTTAATCATAGTTGCTGTTAGAACACTGACTCCTGGTTTTCTTACTCTAAAATGTTCAGATGTTTTCAGTTCTAACATTCTCGTTAACAATGGTTTTCAAATGGAAATATGTTCTGAACTGGAACTCTGATTTAACAAAGCAGTTTATCTTGGAATTTTAAATGCATGCTACAGACTGCACTTCTATCGAGGTGGGGTTGAACACCTGTCTTCCTTCTCTTTATACAGGGAGATGGTACTGGAGTAGCTAGTATATACCGGGGTCCCTTTGCAGATGAAAACTTCAAACTCAGACATTCTGCTCCTGGGCTGTTGTCTATGGTAAGTAGAAGAAGACAAAGTGGTAGGACTAAAATAGCTCTGTGCTCCTTGTGGAGATTCTTAGCTTATCTCCTGGCTTGCAGAAGTCTCCTACTTTGGATAGAATGTCTGAAAAATCCTCATTTAGGGCCAGATTCTGCTACTCATAGTCATGTTGAACAGTATTTTACTTTGTGAGTAGCTCCCAATGACTTCAGTGGAACCATTAATGGCATAAGGTGCTAATGAACATGACTCAAGGTAGCAGTTCAGTCAATAATTTACCCTTCTCTATTAGAATTGTTGGGGTAGGTTTAATTTGCTCTGCTTTTAGAATTATTGGTCTCTCATATTTTTGCACTCCAGTGAGTCTTTCTTCTCTACCTGCTAATTGTTATTAAACACCACCCAACTAATGTTGAGTCAAGGAATTGAATAGCAATAGAAATAGTGTTTGAATCTTGTATAATATATGCTCTGTGCTTCATTTTATAGAAACACAGCCACCATCATATGCTATGTAGGTTGGAACATACAAAAGGCCATGCTGGACCAGACAAATGGTCTATGTAGTGCAGTATGTTGTCACTAACTAGCTATTTCAGAGGATGGTACCCCCATAATGGGCAGTTGTGCTGGAACATAACTGGGCAGAACCCCAGATACCCTGTGATTCTGAAGCTGCAGAATTTGTTACAGAATTCTCCTTTCTCAGTGTTAATTTAAGTAACCTGTTTCTGGGCCACCTCCTGGCTGCAAAGAGAACCTTGAAAACATGAACCAAGTATAACTGATGCAGTGATATCTTCCTGAGACAGCCTGAAAAGACAGCTTTGAGAGGTGTGGGAACTGTACCACACCTTTCAGAGTGTGTTAACTCTGAAACCTGTAGAGGGCTAAATAAATTTCATCATTAACTGTTTCACTGCTGATCATTTTAGCAGAGCATCCAGCTAACCTGTTTATCCTATAATCCTAAGCATCCTTCCTAACTGCAAAAATCCATAACTTTCCCCTACACAGATCCCTAAATTTTCAGCTTCATCTGTGACAATTTCTATGATGCAGTAAGTGTCATCAATTCAAAAGACGCACCCTTCTCCCAAAAGCACAGTGTGATGTTATGGATCTCAACACGGTATTATTTTGGCCCCAAAGCTCTTTCAGAGCTACAGAAGAATCTCTGTGATTCAGCTGGCTGCACACACTCGCAGATAAGAGCATAAGAATGGCCACACTGGGTCATACCAAAGGTCCACCAAGCCCAGTCTCCTGTCTTTTGACAGTGGCCAATGCCAGGTGCCCCAGAGGGAATGAACAGAACAGGTAATCATCAAGTGATCCATCCCCTGTCGCCCATTCCCAGCTTCTGGCAAACAGAGGATAGGGACACCATCCCTGCCCATCCTGGCTAATAGGCATTGATGGACCTATCCTCCATGAATTTATCTAGTTCTTTTTTGAACCCTGTTATAGCTTGGCCTTCAGTACATCCCCTGGCAATGAGTTCCACAGGTTGACTGTGCATTATGTGAAGAAATACTTCCTTTTGTTTGTTTTAAACCGGCTGCCTATTAATTTCATTTGGTGGCCCCTAGTTCTTGTGTTTATGAGAAGGAGTAAATAACACTTCCTTATGTACTTTCTCCACACCAGTCATGATTTTATAGACCTTTATCATATCCCCCCTTAGTCATCTCTTTTCCAAGCTGAAAAGTCCCAGACTTATTACTCTCTCCTCATACGGCAGCTGTTCCATACCCCTAATCATTTTTGTTGCCCATTTCTGAACCTTTTCCATGTCCAATAAATCTTTTTTGAGATGGGGTGACCACATCTGCATGCAGTATTCAAGATGTGGACATACCATGGATTTATATATAGGCAATATGATATTTTCTGTCTTATTATCTATCCCTTTCTTAATAATGCCCAACATTCTGTTCGCTTTTTTGACTGCCGCTGCACATTGAGTGGATGTTTTCAGAGAACTATCCACAGATCGGATTCAGATGACCTGTTATTGCTCAGCAAGGGCTCTGAGGCCACAGTCCCCATCATAGCACATGGCACTTCTTGCTTTTTTCTTTGCTCCACATGTTGTGGAGCTAATATTAACTTTAGAATATAGTCCAGGAGTGACAGCTCGCTCTTGTTTCAGGCACCTCTGTCTTCTGACTGCCTCTGGCTTGAGATGTTCTATTCCGTAACTTTTTTCTGTGTTTTGTTTTTGCATTTTCAATCAGGCAAACAGTGGTCCAAGTACAAACGGGTGTCAGTTCTTCTTCACATGTTCCAAATGTGACTGGCTGGATGGGAAGCATGTTGTGTTTGGTGAGTAGCTGCAGCACAGAGTGATATCCTGGTCGTATACCCCTTCTGTTTCAACCACATGGTTTTTGTTGTTGTTTCCCATTAATCTTACCCAAGTGGAGTAAGAGCTTCTATGGAAATCTGCATCGAAACCTACTGCTATTGTGAAAGCAGTAATAAATCAGCTAGTTAATGATAACTTGGTTGAGGGAAGGATGGGGAGAACTGATGCTTATTTTATGTGTCATGGTGAAATAGGAGTGACACCAGAGTTTGCATGCCGTAATTTTACAAAAGCACACATTTTATGTCATAGACTGTAAGGTCTTAAGGGTAGGGTCTGTCATCTTATTACTGAACTAATGTATAATATTGGCATGATGGGGCCCTGCTCCTTATTGGGTCCTCCAGGCTATTTGATAATAGCCATTTTTCCTGTTCACAAACAACACAAACTGCATCTCCATCAGTAGGATTATGTCTAATAATACACCGGAGAGGGCTGTGACTCAGTCTGTATTTCCATGCACGCCCTACCTGCTGGGAAGATGCATGGTGCCTGTCCTGAAGATATAGACACCAGCCCCATGTCTGGGAAGGTTGTAGTTGTATTATTTATGAGCCCTTTATCAGATATACAACAAACCCACAGGTGTCCTGTAGTTATAAATGGGTGAGAGACTTTGCTGGAGCAAAGAATGGTGTATGGAGAGGTAGCCAAGTCCAGAGCAAAGGAATCACAGGGGTCTGAGAAATTAGAGTAAAGTATCCTCTGTACTTGACAATCTGGGACTACAGAAAAGGTGAATAAGTGCAGTATAAAACTGCTACTGATAAGTGTTCTTTTTCCCTTACAGGTAAAATCGTTGATGGGCTCCTTGTCATGAGAAAAATTGAAGTAAGTTTTTAGTTCCCCATCCTGTTCATGAATGCGCAAGCCAGATAGTCACATGCGGCAGTAATCAGGGCTTCATGTTCCCTCCCTGTCCATGTGCAGGACAATGATTTAACAATAGTGCCAGGGAGCTCCTTGCAGGGGCTGTGCCCTCTGCAGTGATGGAGTCCATCATGTAGATTTACCTTAGTAAGACACAGGGAGTTTTGTGCTGTGCAGTTGGAGTAGCCAGTTAGTAACTGGGAAGCTTGTTCAGATGGGTTTGGTTGTGGTGCATAGAATCCTTTCTGGAAACCTGTTTGATTTACAAGTTGAGAACAGGAATGTAGTGGTTCTGTGATATTGCATGGTAATGTGAAGGGGATGATAAATTCCCTGAGTTCTTCAGTTGAAATCTAATCAACACCTTCTAATAATCAATATTAAACAAGGTTTCCAAAGGGTTTCCAGGTGCTGCAGATACACACATCTATGTCAGGTTTCAGAGGAACAGCCGTGTTAGTCTGTATTCGCAAAAAGAAAAGGAGTACTTGTGGCACCTTAGAGACTAACCAATTTATTTGAGCATGAGCTTTCGTGAGCTACAGCTCACTTCATCAGATGTATACCGTGGAAACTGTTTCCACTGTATACAGTTTCCACGGTATACATCTGATGAAGTGAGCTGTAGCTCACGAAAGCTCATGCTCAAATAAATTGGTTAGTCTCTAAGGTGCCACAAGTACTCCTTTTCTTTTTACACATCTATGTGTTGACCAGTGAGTTCCATATTTAGAATGGTGTGTGGCTGATAAACACCCAGGGCCTGTTTAATATACTCTTGTAAAGTGTCAGCGTACCACTGCGATGGATAGCTGAATAGACAGAGCATCCCCTGGCATTCTGCTTTCTGACTGGGTGCTTGAGTGCAAACAGTGGATCCCAGAGCTGAGCCAGGAATAGTGTGTGAATGCTAGGAATATAGAGAATCAAAAGGAGGAAAGACATTACAGAGCTGACAACAGCTGCACTTAAAGCCTCATGTTGACCTTCACTGAGAAGGTCTCATGCTGGGAATCATACAGCACAATTCCTTTATTGCTAGCTCTGTTTTAAGAAAACCACTGTATAGGTGATTTTTGTTAAAATTTTCTGTTAGATATACACAAAGTGTAAACTTTCCCTGATCACCTTGTCTGACTGCTGTAAATGGGAGGTGTAGCCAACACAGAAGAGACCAAAACTGACACATAGCTTAGAGTCATTATAACCATGGCTGGAGACCAGAAGGAGATTCCTCTTGCTGCATTTCCCACCAGAAGTACTTTTATAAACAAAAGGAGGATAACTGTACCTCTTTTGTAGGATGCCCAAACACTACTGTGATGGGCAGAGTAGAAAGGAATTAAGTGACACACACGAAGAGCATTGGCCCAAGTCCAGAATGATGTGTGATTTCTGAGGTTACTGAATAGCTCCCCCTTCTGTACAAACGTGAGGTTGCTTTTCTCTTTGATACTGTAATTAGTGTCATTTTAAAGACCTAAAGACAAAGAAATAGCAAGTGACATGATACATATTGCATCTCACTGGAAGTTACCTGTATCGCTTTGCCACTCGCTTTGTTCCCCATTTGTGAGGTCAGAGTCTTTCCCATGTCTCACAGCTCTGTAGTAAAGAGGCAGTTAGCTGGCTCTAGGAAAGGGTCCAAGGACATTGCTGCAAAAGAGAAGAGGAAATGAAAGAGCAGCAGTCATGAGTCAGACGTAGTCCAAGTGCAGTTCCTCCCTATTCGTGAGGCTCAGTTAGCCTAAGTCTCTTATCCAGCCTCTCAATATAGCTTGTGACTCCCACTAACTTGCTGTGTATTTATACTTTGTAACAGTGTGGATTTTTTGTCCCCCCAGAATGTACCTACTGGTCCAAATAACAAACCCAAACTGCCAGTGGTCATCTCACAGTGTGGTGAAATGTAGAGCAATGAACGCAGAAATCTCGGTAGGTCTGTCAGTCTTCATCAGTGTGGCTGAGAAACTATCTGATAAGAGATTATTGTGATCGAAATCCACCTCTCACTGCCTTGAAGTTCACAATTTGCGGTTCTGCCAGCTTGCAAAGAGTGAAGAGTTTCATAGTCTGTGGGAGATGCAAGTAAATCTTAAAGCCCAAGAAAGTACCTGCTGGAAGAATAGAGGATTCTGTATTTCCTAATTCAGGGCAACTTTGGCATTGTCTCTCCTGGGGCCGTATGTATCATGAAGCTGAAGCACTTACTGTCAGGATGGGGAGGGCTCTTGTCCTGAAAGTGAGGTTGCTGACACGTGGTACACCCTCTCTCCTGACGACAGAAGGTGCAATTCTCCTGATCCATGGTCAAGTGTTTCTAGCATTTACTATGCTCCTGGCCACCTTGGTTTGCTCACATAGTCGTTGGTACTTAAGGTCAAAGACTGTGCCAGAGACCTTATATTAAAGTAGAATGCTGTCTTCCCCACTCATCCAGCTACTTCATCCCAGACAAAAAGCATTTCAACATGTGTGCGCAGATTACAGCATGTCAAGCTACAACTTGATTTTAAAATAGAATTTCCCAAACATCTGTTTTTGTTAGCCTTTTAGCCACTGACTTTCAGATTTTAACAAGCAGATAGTGGCATGGAAGCACTGCATATGATTCCTCTCCACTCATATCATCTGCAAGATGAACAGAACTGCTTTTTGAAAACAAGCTACGCCCAAATCATTCCCAAAATGCCTGCATAGATACCTGCCACAAGGAAGGGTTTAGATCCACAGTGCTTTGCAGACATTTAGGACCCAATCCTGTAAGATGCTGAGTGCCCTCTGCCCCTTAGAGAAGGCATTCAGTGCTTTGCAGGATTGGGTCCTCAATAAATGACGCCTCCAGCTGTGTAGGTAAGTAATATCACCATCCTGTGCTGCTTCCTCTCCCCAGTTCGCAGTTCCTGTTAGCTGGGTAGTTAAGATGATGAACAGTGAAATCATTAATAATGCTGACATTGAAATTGCCATCTTTAGGTTTCAGCTCCCCCACTGGGCTGATGCGTGGAGCACGCCTCACTAAGGGGTGGGTGTTAAGTTGCTCACAGACTTGGGCAGGAGTTTACACTCTGCTCATAGTTTTCAAAGCTTCTTTTGCAGCTGTGGTGGCTGGGAGCATAATTTTTAAATGGAAGCTGAGATTCTGCTGCAGATTCCATGGCCACAGAATTGTGCCATTCCCATGTCCCTGACAAGGACTAGCTGAGATACAGCTACAGACACTGGGGCTCAGCTGAGTATCACTGCACAGCGATGTAACCCAGACCATGAGTTGGGGCTAAGAGTGCCGAATTACTTTGCTGTTTCTATTCCATCCCTTCAGCTGTTCTTCTTGGGGATCAGTCAGAGGATTCTGTGACATGGCTATTACTATTACTGATCTTCTTTCTCCTCCCACTTCCAGGTAGTCATTGGTCCCTCGTTGCCTTTTCCTGCAGGCCATATCTGTGCTGCTGGCACTTCTACAGAAGTTTCTGATATTCAGGATGCACAATTTTTTTAAAAACAAATTTTCCAGTGTAAATAAAGCATTTTGTTAAATGTCTTTGCAGTGTTGTTCAATTAGAATATTTCAGGCTGGATTCTTGGACAGGTACTTTTTGTTTTTTTTTTTTTTTGCAGGTCAGTGTACTTTGAGTAAATAAAAGGTAACCAAATATTGAATTACCTGTTTTCTGTTTATTTTGCTGGGTAATTTGTATGTTAACTTTTCCATAACCACAATTTCATTTTTTTTAACAAGTTCTCTATGGTCAGGCTATTTTCCTTTTTCCAGTGGGAAGCTAACAACAGCCAAGAGCTATTAGCAGAAGAGAGATTAATTAATTTCCTTTTATGTGACCCTTTCCACTAGGAAGCACCAGGAGGATTACAAGGGATCATTTGGTAATAAATATCCAGCAATTTGTGGTAGTTCGTTACAGCTTGCATCCCAATACCCTCAAATGACCAGACATGGCCACCATATAAGCATAACTCCTCTTTCACCACAATTTCTTCAACATTTATCCCCATTAAATCTCTATATTTTTTCCATCTGACTGGCGACCATTGAAACAATATCTTAAAGACATTTTATTTTTTTGTGCTACACGCTGAGGTTGCTGGTCCCCTTTCCACATCAAATCACATACCTCTGGGGTAAATTTGCTATCAATATCCTTTTCCCAGTGTGTCATAGGGACACTTATTTGTTAGGAAAGCTGTCTGCAACAATTGATAAATGTTATAATTTTTTTCTTCCTAATTGACTGGATGCCATTGCTTCTATTAAAATTAGCTTTCTGTATAAACCAGGTTGTCTAGAAAACTGAGAAACACAACGCCTGATTTGAAAGTATTGGTGCCAGGGGAGAGTGGGCCAGCTAAAATTAATTTTGATTCTTAAATAAGTTAGAAGTTTCCTTACTGAATAGCTGGTCAACTGTGTGTATTCCTTGGCTCTCCCAGTCTTTGAAGCTCTTTAGTTTGCAGTTTTCGGTTAAACTCTGGATTATTTGCAGTGGGTGCCATTGGTGAGGAAAGAGTTTATCTTCTCTCTAGTGCTATCCCAAGCCCATAGAGTAGCCTTCGCTAAAGGATGTGTGTAAATTTCTGGAGGGTGGGATTTTTTTTTTATTAATCCATGGTAGCTAGTGATGTTTACATTACTGCAATTTTCTTATTAGAATATAGAATATCAGGGTTGGAAGGGACCTCGGGAGGTCATCTAGTCCAATCCCCTGCTCAAAGCAGAACTGATCCCCAACTAAATCATTCCAGCCAGGGCTTTGTCAAGCCTGACCTTAAAAACTTCAAAGGAAGGAGATTCCACCACCTCCCTAGGTAACACATTCCAGTGTTTCACCACCCTCCAAGTGAAAAAGTTTTTCCTAATATCCAACCTAAATCTCCCCCACTGCAACTTGAGACCATTACTCCTTGTCCTGTCATCAGCTACCACTGAGAATAGTCTAGATCCATCCTCTTTGGAACCACCTCTCAGGTAGTTGAAAGCAGCTATCAAATCCCCCCTCATTCTTCTCTTCCACAGATTAAACAATCCCAGTTCCCTCAGCCTCTCCTCATAAGTCATGTGTTCCAGTCCCCTAATCATTTTAGTTGCCCTCTGCTGGACTCTCTCCAATTTTTCCACATCCTTCTTGTAGTGTGGGGCCCAAAACGGGACACAGTACTCCAGATGAGGCCTCACCAATGTCGAATAGAGGGGAACGATCACGTCCCTCGATCTGGTGGCAATGCCCCTACTTATACATCCCAAAATGCAATTGGCCTTCTTGGCAACAAGGGCACACTGCTGACTCATATCCAGTTTCTCGCCCACTGTAACCCCTAGGTCCTTTTCTGCAGAACTGCTGCCGAGCCATTCGGTCCCTAGTCTGTAGTGGTGCATTGGATTCTTCCGTCCTAAGTGCAGGACTCTGCACTTGTCCTTGTTGAACCTCATCAGATTTCTTTTGGCCCAATCCTCCAATTTGTCTAGGTCCCTCTGTATCCTATCCCTCCCCTCCAGTGTATCTACCACTCTTTCCAGTTTAGTGTCGTCTGCAAACTTGCTGAGGGTGCAATCCACACCATCCTCCAGATCATTAATGAAGATATTGAACAACACCAGCCCCAGGACCGGCCCTGGGGGCACTCTGCTTGATATTGGCTGCCAACTAGACATGGAGCCATTGATCACTACCCGTTGAGCCCGACAATCTAGCCAGCTTTCTATCCACCTTATAGTGCATTCATCCAGCCCATACTTCTTTAACTTGCTGACAAGAATGGTATGGGAGACAGTGTCAAAAGCTTTGCTAAAGTCAAGGAACACCATGTCCACTGCTTTACCTTCATCCACAGAACCAGTAATCTCATCATAGAAGGCAATTAGATTAGTCAGGCATGACTTGCCCTTGGTGAATCCATGCTGCCTGTTCCTGATCACTTTCCTCTCATCTAAGTGCTTCAGAATTGATTCCTTGAGGACCTGCTCCTTGATTTTTCCGGGGACTGAGGTGAGGCTGACTGGCCTGTAGTTCCCAGGATCCTCCTCCTTCCCTTTTTTTAAAGATGGGCGCTACATTAGCCTTTTCGCTGTCGTCCGGGACTTCCCCGGATCGCCATGAGTTTTCAAAGATAATGGCCAATGGCCCTGCAATCTCATCTGCCAACTCCTTTAGCACTCTCGGATGCAGCGTATCCGGCCCCATGGACTTGTGCATGTCCAGCTTTTCTAAACAGTCCTGAACCACTTCTTTCTCCACAGAGGGCTGGTCACCTCCTCCCCATGCTGTGCTGCCCAGTGCAGCAGTCTGGGAGCTGACCTTGTTCGTGAAGACAGAGGCAAAAAGAGCATTGAGTACCTTAGCTTTTTCCACAGCCTCTGTCACTAGGTTGCCTCCCTCATTCAGTAAGGGGCCCACACTTTCCTTGACTTTCTTCTTGTTGCCAACATACCTGAAGAAAACCTGCTTGTTACTCTTAACATCTCTTGCTAGTTGCAACTCCACGTGTGATTTGGCGTTCCTGATTTCACTCCTGCATGCCCGAGCAATATTTTTATACTCATCCCTGGTCATTTGTCCAATCTTCCACTTCTTGTAAGCTTCTTTTTTGTGTTTAAGATCAGCAAGGATTTCACTGTTAAGCCAAGCTGGTCGCCTGCCATATTTACTATTCTTTCTGCACATCGGGATGGTTTGTCCCTGTAACGTCAATAAGGATTCTTTGAAATATTCAATAAAAACCCAGTGTCGGTGGGGTTAGAATACCCTCAATGCACTACTGCTTTGAACTGGCTATCTTAATAGTACCATAGATTATTTGGAACGGCCATTCCACCATGTGTAATGGGTCTGTATAAATTAGCTATTCTCACTCTGTCTTTTCTTATTCAATATGAATGCTAATTACGTCCTCTGTGGAACAATCAAAGAAAGATTTTGAAACTAGAAAGGTATCTTGGCAGAATATTCAGTTTGACTGGCTACTCTTCCCAACCAAAAAATTGCATACTTCCTCCAGCCCCTCAGATCTTTGTTCATTTGCTGAAGTAGAGGTTTGACATTTAAATCATAGAGCTCTAGGTTGAAATTTGAATTCCCAGATATCTTATAGAATTTGTTGCCCATTTGTACCCAAATGTTTCCTGGAGGAGTGACTTTTCAGTGTCTGGCAATTTTATAGTTAGCATTTCAGATTTGACTCAATTTACTTTAAACCCAGATGCTTTCCCAAAGTCCTAGATTATTTTGGAAACTAATTTTCCAAATAATTGGGGAATATTTGGTTTAGATAAAAATTACATCATGTGCATACAATGCCATTTTCTGATTTGTTCCTGAAAGTTCTAATCCTGTTACAAAGCCATTGTTCTTTATCCTCTGTGCAAAAGGCTCCACGGCCAGTGCAAAAAGTAAAGGAGACAATGGACATCTCTGCCTAGTCCCTCTGTGTAACTCAAAAGGGGAGAGCTCACCCTATTAACTCGCAAGGCAGCTTTTGGACTGGTGTAAAGAGTAGGTATCTATTTAATGAACTGGAGGCCAAAGTCCATATGGGACAGGACTTGAAACAGAAAGTTCCCCTCAAAGGCTTTCACTGCATCTAGTGATAATGAGAAATTTGATTTTTTTTTTTTATCTGTCATTATAGAACCATAGAAATGTAGGGCTGGGGATGATTTTAAGAACTGTCTGAATATTGTCTGCCATTTCTCTATTCTTAATTAATCCAGTTGGATCTGGATTTATATAAACTGAGAACATAGACTGTAATTGGCTAGTGTCAAGGTTCCTTCCCCACTCTGAACTCTAGGGTACAGATGTGGGGACCTGCATGAAAACTTCCTAAGCTTACTTTTACCAGCTTAGGTTAAAACTTCCCCAAGGTACAAACTATTTTACCTTTTGCCCATGGACTTTCGCTGCCACCACCAAACGTCTAACTGGGTTTATTATTGGGAAAGAGCCATTTGGAAATGTCTTTCCCCCCCAAAATCCTCAACAAAACCTTGCACCCCCCTTCCTGGAGAAGGTTTGATAAAAATCCTCACCAATTTGCATAGGTGACCACAGACCCAAACCCTTGGATCTTAAGAACAATTAAAAGAAGCATTCAGTTTCTTACAAGAAGAATTTTAACAGAAGGAAAAGTAAAAAGAATCACCTCTGTAAAATCAGAGTGGTAAATACCTTACAGGGTAATTAGATTCAAAACAGAGAATCCCTCGAGGCAAAACCTTAAGTTACAAAAAGACACAAAGACAGGAATATCCATTCTATTCAGCACAGCTTATTTTCTCAGCCATTTACAGAAACCAATCTAACGCATATCTAGCTAGATTACTTACTAAGTTTTAAGACTCCATTCCTGTTCTGTCCCCGGCAAAAGCATCACACAGACAGACCCAGACCCTTTGTTTCTCCCCCCTCCAGCTTTGAAAGTATCTTGTCTCCTCGTTGGTCATTTTGGTCCGGTGCCAGCGAGGTTATCCTAGCTTCTTAACCCTTTACAGATGAAAGGGCTTTTCCTCTGGCCAGGAGGGATTTTAAAGGTGTTTACCCTTCCCTTTATATTTATGACATGCCCCCCAAATCTCAGCTAGGGTGAAACACTGGCTGGGATTTCTTCCTGGAGCTCTAGGAAAAAACAGAGTGAATAAGACACATACACCTCTAAATATACTACCAAGTACATAAAGACTAACAATATTTTCCACATCTCAAGGACGATTTTAACCAGCTGATTCTGGGAAACTTTCACGGGAGAGTGCATCAGCCACTTTGTTAGAAGCTCCTGAGATGTGTTGGATGTCGAAACCAAAATCTTGGAGAGCTAAACTCCACTGAATAAGTTTTTTGTTATTTCCCGTGGCGGTATGAAGCCACTGTAGCACAGCTTGGTCGGTTTGCAGGTGGAAACGCTGTCCCCAAACATATGGGCGTAGCTTTTCCAGGGCATAGACAATGGCGTAACATTTCTTTTCACTGGCTGACCAGTTGCTTTCCCCCTCAGACAGTTTTTTGCTGAGAAACACTACAGGGTGGAATTCTTGATCAGCTCCTTTCTGCGTTAAAACTACTCCCACGCCATGCTCGGACGCATCTGTGGTTACTAGGAACGGTTTGTCAAAGTCTGGGGCCCTCAGTACAGGGTCAGACATGAGTGTCGCTTTAAGCTGGTTAAAGGCCTTCTGACACTTTTTGGTCCACTGAACGGCATTTGGCTGTTTCTTTTTAGTTAGGTCTGTCAGTGGGGCAGCGATTTGGCTGTATAGTGTTACAAATTGTCTGTAATAACCGGCCAAGCCTAAGAAGGATTGAACCTGTTTCTTTGACTTTGGGGCAGGCCACTTTTGGATAGCATCCACTTTGTCCTGTAGGGGGCTGATAGTTCCCTGACCCACCTGGTGTCCAAGGTAAGTCACTCTGTTTAGGCCTATTTGACACCTTTTAGCCTTAACAATTAGTCCTGCCTCCCTTATATGCTCAAGGACTTTTTGAGATGTTCCAGGTGTTCTGCCCAGGAATCGGAAAATATGGCCACGTTGTCAAGGTAGGCAACTGCATAGTCTCCTAATCCCGCTAGGAGACCATCTACAAGTCTTTGGAAGGTGGTGGGTGCATTATGCAACCCGAAAGGGAGTACATTAAATTCATACAGCCTGAGATGTGTGGTGAAGGCTGACCTTTCCTTGGCGGATTCATCTAGCGGTACCTGCCAGTACCTCTTGGTTAAGTCCAAGGTAGAGATGAACTGGGCCCATCCTAGTTTCTCTAATAGTTCATCTGTGCGTGGCATTGGATAGTTGTCTGGGCGAGTTACAGCATTTAGCTTATGGTAGTCCACGCAAAAACGTATCTCCCCATCTGGTTTGGGAACTAGAACCACTGGAGATGCCCATGCACTTTCAGAGGGGCGGATTACACCCATCTGTAACATATCCTGGATCTCCCGTTCTATAGCAGTTTTAGCTTGAGGAGACACCCGGTAAGGTTGGACTTTAATTGGGTGAGCATTACCTGTGTCAATGGAGTGGTATGCCCGTTCAGTCAGTCCTGGGGTGGCTGAGAACGTTGGCGCGTAGCTAGCACACAGCTCCTTGATCTGCTGTCACTGCATACGCCCAAGGGTCATGGAGAGGTTCACCTCTTCCACACCACCAGCATTTTGCTCTTCGTAGTAGACACCTTCAGGCCACTCAGCGGTTTCTCCTCCCTGGGCTGTAAACTGACAAACCTTTAATTCTCTGGAATAAAAGGGCTTTAGAGAATTAATATGGTACACCTTAGGCTTTCGATTGGAGGTGGGGAATGCTATGAGATAATTAGCGCTCCTGGACTGTGAATGGCCCTTCCCACGATGCTTCCATTTTATGGGCCTGGAGCGCCTTTAAGACCATGACCTGGTCCCCTACTTTGAAGGAACGCTCTCTGGCATGTTTATCATACCAGGCTTTTTGCTCTTTTTGAGCATCCTGTAAGTTTTCTTTAGCAAGGGCTAAAGAGATTCGGAGGGTGTTTTGTAGGTTGGTTACGAAGTCCAGAATGTTAGTTCCTGGAGAAGGTAAATCCCTCCCATTGCTGCTTCACCAACTGTAATGGCCCCTTAACCTCATGGCCATATACAAGTTCAAATGGGGAAAACCCTAAACTGGGATGTGGTACAGTTCTGTAGGCAAAGAGCAACTGCTGCAACACTAGGTCCCAATCATTGGAGTGCTCGTTTATGTATCATGGCCCCCAAAGTTCCATTAAACTTTTCCACCCGGCCATTTGTTTGATGGTGGTAAGGAGTGGCAACCAAGTGATTTACCCCATGAGCTTCCCAAAGGTTTTCCATAGTTCCTGCCAGGAAATTAGTCCCTGCATCTGTGAGGATGTCGGAGGGCCAACCTACCCTGGCAAAAATGTCTGCTAGTGCCTGGCACACACTTTTAGCCCTGGTGTTGCTTAGAGCTACTGCTTCCGGCCATCGGGTGGCAAAATCCATGAAAGTCAGTATGTACTGCTTTCCTCTGGGTGTCTTTTTCGGAAAAGGACCCAGAATATCCACAGCTACTCACTGAACTGGAACTTCAATGATGGGGAGTGGTTGGAGAGGGGCTTTGACCTGGTCTTGGGGTTTTCCCACTTTTTGGCATACCTCACAAGACCGGACACAGGTAGAAACATCCTTGCCCATTCCCTCCCAGTGGAATGACCTCCCCAACCGGTCTGTGGTCCTGTTCACCCCAGCATGGCCACTAGGATGATCGTGGGCTAAGCTCAAGAGCTTGGCCCGGTATTTAGTTGGAACTACCAACTGTCTCTGAGGATGCCAGTCTTCCTGGTGTCCACCAGAAAGAGTTTCCTTGTATAAAAGTCCTCTTTCTACAACAAACCTGGATCGATTAGAAGATCTGAGAGGCAGTGGGTTGCTCCGTGCCGCCGTCCAAGCTCTCTGGAGGCTCTCATCTGCTTCCTGTTTTGTCTGGAACTGTTCCCTTGATGCTGGAGACATCAGTTCCTCATTGGATTGTGGACCTATGCATGGTCCCTTTGGAAGCGATGTAGGGGATGGAGCTGTTTCCGTTGACTGTGAACCGCTCTCCGCTGTGACACTCTGTTGGGGTTCAAGCTCTGGCTGAGCCTCTTGTGTCGGGTTATCGGCTGCTGCCGGTTCAGGTTCGATGGGGCCCTCCGGTGTTGAGGTTGCAAGTACTGGATTCAGTGCTGGCAATGGGTCTGGTGCTGGTTGTTCTGCTGGTTCCGGTTCTGGGACTGGTTCCGTCTGGGTCTCTGAGACTGGATCCACTACTGCTGCTGCAGACATTGGCCTGGGGTCCAGGTCCATCACCTCTGACCTGGTCCTGATAGAAGTTTCCGGAACAGAGCTAGGCCTCACGGCTTGTTTAGCCTGGCTGTGGGTGACCATTCCCACCCTCTTGGTCCGCTTCACATGATTGGCCAAGTCTTCCCCCAACAGCATGGGGATGGGCATAATCATCATAGACTGCAAAAGTTCCTGACCAGCCCTGGTACTGGACAGGCAACTTGGCTGTAGGCAGATTGAAAGAGTTGGACTTGAAGGGTTGAATTGTCACTTGGATCTCTGGATTGATTAAATTGGGGTCCACTAAGGAAGCATGGATAGCTGACACTTGTGCTCCGGTGTCCCTCCACGCGGTGACCTTCTTCCCGCCCACACTCACAGTTTTCCTCCGCTCCAAGGGTATCTGGGAGGTATCTGGGCCTGCGGATCTTTGGTGTGATTCCGGTGCAATGAACTGTAATCTGTTGGGGTTCTTGGGGCAATTGGCCTTTACATGCCCCAGCTCATTACATTTAAAACATCGTCCAGCTGATGGGTCACTGGGGCGAGGTGGGTTGCTGGAGAACCGGGTGGTGGGACGATAAGGGGTCTGGAGGGTTCTTTGAGAGGTAGGTGGGGCCTTGGGCGGCCCCCTGTAATAGGGTGTGATCTGGGCTTGTCCCTTCTGGTCTCCGCTCCAACTGCAACCAGTTTTCTTCTTCTCTGCCACCTCCACCCATCTGGCTCCAATCTCTCCTGCCTCGATTACAGTTTTGGGCTTCCCATCTAGGATGTATCTTTCTATTTCCTCAGGAACACCCTCTAAGAATTGTTCCTTTTGCACTAGGAAGGGCAAACTTACTGGAGATTCAACACTTGCTCCTGACATCCAGGCATCCCAATGTTTCACAATGTGGTAGGCATGTCGGGTAAATGACACGTCTGGTTTCCACCTTAGGGCTCTGAACCTCCGACGAGACTGCTCGGGTGTTATCCCCATTCTGACTCTCGCCTTGGATTTAAACAGTTCATACCTGTTCATGTGTTCTTTAGGCATTTCAGCCGCCACCTCAGCTAAGGGTCCACTGAGCTGTGGCCTCAGCTCTACCATGTATTGGTCAGAAGAGATGCTGTACCCAAGACAGGCCCTCTCAAAGTTTTCTAAGAAGGCCTCCGTATCATCGCCTGCCTTGTAGGTGGGGAACTTTCTGGGACGGGAAGTGGTACCTGGAGAAGGATTGCTAGGGTTTGTTGGTATATTCTGCTGAGCCTTTATCTTCTCCATCTCCTCCACATGCTTTCTCTCTTTGTCCTTCTCCTCCAGTCTCTTCGGGGGCATGGGTTCGAATCCCACCTCTGCCACCATGTCACGGTTCCTTCCCCACTCTGAACTCTAGGGTACAGATGTGGGGACCTGCATGAAAACCTCCTAAGCTTACTTTTACCAGCTTAGGTTAAAACTTCCCCAAGGTACAAATTAATTTTATCCTTTGCCCTTGGAATTTCCACTGCCACCACCAAACTTTAACTGGGTTTACTGGGAAATGTAGTTTGGACACGTCTTTCCCCCAAAAATCCTCCCAACCCTTACACCCCACTTCCTGGGAAAGGTTTGGTAAAAATCCTCACCAATTTGCATAGGTGACCACAGACCCAAACCCTTGGATCTTAGAACAATGAAAAAGCATTCAGTTTTCTTACAAGAAGACTTTTAATAGATGTAAAGGAATCACCTCTGTAAAATCAGGGTGGTAGATACCTTACAGGGTAATTAGATTCAAAACATAGAGAATCCCTCTAGGCAAAACCTTAAGTTACAAAAAAGACACACAGACAGGGATAGTCATTCTATTCAGCACAGTTCTTTTCTCAGCCATATAAAGAAATCATAATCTAACACATACCTAGCTAGATGACTTACTAAAAGTTCTAAGGTTTCAGAGGAACAGCCGTGTTAGTCTGTATTCGCAAAAAGAAAAGGAGTACTTGTGGCACCTTAGAGACTAACCAATTTATTTGAGCATGAGCTTTCGTGAGCCACAGCTCACTTCATCAGATGTGTGAGCTGATGAAGTGAGCTGTGGCTCACGAAAGCTCATGCTCAAATAAATTGGTTAGTCTCTAAGGTGCCACAAGTACTCCTTTTCTTTTTTTAAAAGTTCTAAGACTCCATTCCTGTTCTGTCCCTGGCAAAAGCAGTATACAGACAGACACAGACCCTTTGTTTCTCTCCCTCCTCCCAGCTTTGAAAGTATCTTGTCTCCTCATTGGTCATTTTGGTCAGGTGCCAGTGAGGTTACCTTTAGCTTCTTAACCCTTTACAGGTGAGAGGATTTTTCCTCTGGCCAGGAGGGATTTTAAAGGGGTTTACCCTTCCCTTTATATTTATGACAGTCCCCTTCCACATTCTTTCCTGGTCTGAAAAAGCTTTCTCCTGTCCTGGCTCACATGCTCTCCTGCCCTGGCTCAGGGGCCAGGTTGTAGCAAACCATCTGGTGGACTCTCCCTGTGGTGGACTGTCACTGAGAGACACCGGAGACGGTCGCGCTGTGTGTGTATATACCTGAAGAGTTACAATATGTCCTTGGGAGGGAGAGGCAGGAAGGCAGGCATGGGCAGTTGGCGTGATGGAATTGGGGATGACCCTTGTAGTGTGGTGGTGGACCACTTTGAAGGGCCAGGGAATGACCTCCTTCTGGCCAGTGTCAGATTCATCAGTGGGTAAGGGTGCCACTGACTGGGGTATTGGCAGTATACAGCCCAGTCCTAAGAGGAATTCAGGGTGCTAGGATGTGCTCGATATTGTGTTCCTGGTACCAAGTAATGGGGATTGTGTTCTTCCCCAATCATCAGGTCTCAAGGGTACCAGAGCTCATGCAGTACCATGGGTTCATTTGGTACCAGAGAGAAGGGTCCATGGTACATTGTCTGTATTGATAGTTGGGCAGAGCACTCCCCAAATGAGAGTTTTGTCCAGTCCCCTGCACTCATGGCAGGACTACGCATTATCTAGACCGGGGTGGGCAAAATACGGTCTGCCAGCTGTTTAAATCTGGCCCTCAAGCTCCTGCCGAGGAGCAGGGCTCACCCTGCTCCACCACTGCAGCCACGGAGCAGTGTCAGGGGCCGCTCTACGTGGCTCCTGGAGGCAGCAGCATGGGCTCCCTCTGGCTCCCAAGAGGTACTAGGGGGCTCCGCTCTGCATGCTGCCCTCACACTTGGTGCTGCCCCCAAAGCTCCCATTGGCCAGGAATCGCAGCCAATGGGAGCTGCAGGGGTTGTGCCTCCGGATGGGGCAGTGTGCAGAGCCACCTGGTCACACCTCCACGTACGAGCTGGAGAAGGGACATACTGCTGCTTCCAAGAGCTGGTTGAGGTAAGCGCCACCCAGAGCCTCTTCCCATGCCCCAGCCTCCTGCCGCTGATCCCCCTCCCGCCCTACGAACCCTTCAATCCCAGCCCAGAGCAGCCTCCTGCACCCCAAACCACTCATCCCGAGCCCCACCCGAGCCCGTACCCCCAGCTGAAGTCCTCACCACCACCCCGCACCCCAACCCAATTTTGTAAGCATTCATGGCCCACCATAAAATTTCTATTCCCAGATGTGGCCCTCGGTTCAAAAAGTTTGCCCACCCCGATCTAGACCATCCCTTACATGTTGTCTAACCTGCCCTTAAAAATCTCCAGTGACGGAGATTCCACAACAACCCTAGGCAATTAAGTCCAGTGCTTAGCCATCCTGACAGGACGTTTTTCCTAATGTCCAACCTAAACCAACATTGCTGCAATTTTAGCCCATTGCTTCTTGGCCTAACCTCACATGTTAAAGAAAACAATTTTTTCTCCCACCTCCTTATAACAAGGGTTTTCAAGTACATAAAAGGTTATCATGTTTTCACCCCACACTTTCGATCTTCCCTTGTAGGTCATGTTTTCTAGGCCTTTGCTCTTCTTTGGACTTTTTCCAATTTGTCCACATCTTTCCTGAAATATAGTGCCCAGAACTGGACACAATACTGCAGTTGAGGCCTAATTAGTGCGGAGTAGAGCAGAAGTTTAATTTCTTGTGTTTTGCTTAAGAAACTCCTGCTAATACATCTCAGAATGTTTGCTTTTTTTAGCATTACACTGTTGACTCATATTTAGCTTGTGATCCACTGACTCCCAGAATTCTCTCGACTGTATTCCTTCCTAGGTAGTCATTCTCCATGTATGTAACTTATTCTTCCCTCCTAAGTAGAGTACTTTGCCTTTTGTCCTGATTGAATTTCATCCTATTTACTTCAGACCATTTTTACAGTTTGTACAGATCATTTTGATTTTAATCATATCATCCAATGCACTGGAAACTCCTCCTAGCTAGGTATAGTCTAAATCATTGCTGAAGATATTGAACAGAACTGGATGCAGGACCAATCTCTCTGGCACCCCCACTTGATATACCCTTCCAGCTTGACTGTGAACCACTGATAACTATTCTCTAGGAACAGTTTCCCAAACAGTTACGCACCCACCTGATAGTAGCTCCATCTATTTTGCATTTTGTTTATGAGAGGGTCATGCCAGACAGTATCAAAAATCTTACTAAAGCTATACCACTGCTTCCCCCATCCACAAGGCTTGTTACCCTGTCAAAGAAAACTATTAGGTTGGTTTGACAAGATTTACTGACAAATCCGTATTGACTTACTTATCACCTTATCTTTTAGCTCTCTGCAAATTGATTGCTTAATTATTTGCTCCATTATCTTTCCAGATACTGAAGTTAAGATGACTGGCCTGTGATCCCCCAGAATTGTCCTTATTCTCTTCTTTATAGATGGCCAATATGGCCATGTTTACACTAGCACTTACGTGAGCATAACTTTTGTCACTCAGGGGTGTGAAAAACAAACCCCTGTGTGACAAATTCTGCCAGCATAAGTGCTCGTGTGCACAGAGCTATGTCAACAGTAGACGCTCTCCCCCGAACACAGCTACCTCCGCTCTTTCAGCTGGTTTTATTATGTTGACAGAAAAGCTCTCTCCCATTGGCATAATGTGGCTACATGAATGCTCTTACAGCTGGACACCTGTAGCTGTACAGGTTTGCTGCTGTATTCTTGTAAGTGTAGAAATATACTATATTTGCCCTTTTCCAGTCCTCTCCACTCTTGTCCATCTTCAAAAACTTTTCAAAGCTAAAAGACGGTTACTCACCTTTGTAACTGTTGTTCTTTGAGCTGTGTTGCTCATATCCATTCCAATTAGGTGTGCACGCCGCACGCAGGATCTTTGGAGAATTTTTACCCTAGCAACACCTGGTCAGTCGGCTGTGGAGCCCCCTGGAGTGCTGCTCATCCAAACTGGCCACTCTCCTTACAATGTGTATGATAATCAAGGTGGGCCATTTCCAGCATAAATCCAAGTTTAACCAGAATGTCGGGGGGGGGGAGGGTAGGAAAAAACTAGAAATGGCCCACCTTGATTTTCATACACATTGTAAGGAGAGTGGTCACTTTGGATAAGCTATTACCAGCAGGAGAGTGAGTTTGTGTGTGTGTGTGTGTTTTTTTTTGGGGGGGGGGAAGGTGAGAAAACCTGGATTTGTGCAGGAAATGGCCCACCTTGATTATAATACACATTGTAAAGAGAGTGATCACTTTGTATGGGCTATTACCAGAAGGAGAGTGAGTTTGTGTGTGGGGGGTGGAGGGTGAGAAAACCTGGATTTGTGCTGGAAATGGCCCAACTTGATTATCATACACATTGTAAGGAGAGTGATCACTTTAGATAAGCTATTACCAGCAGGAGAGTGGGGTGGGAGGAGGTATTGTTTCATGATCTCTGTGTATATAATGTCTTCTGCAGTTTCCACAGTATGCATCCGATGAAGTGAGCTGTAGCTCACGAAAACTTATGCTCAAATAAATTGGTTAGTCTCTAAGGTGCCACAAGTCCTCCTTTTCTTTTTACCATTTTCACTGGCATTCATTAAGTGAGATGTCTAATTGCTACTAAACTTTTTGGTGAAAAACAATGTGCATTGTGCATAGTAGGCTACTGGTTACAATTGTCAGGGACGCAGGTACTTCATGCTACAATGAACCCAAGTCCTACAGCAGGAAACTAAATTCTGAAACAATGTAAATTGTTATATTCTGGAATACACATTCTGGTTTTGCCTAAGGCAGCTTCCCTCCTGCCCCTTTTATCTAGCTGCTAGCAACACGGGCTCTGTTTCCTCCTCTCTACACACCACTTACTGAAACTGCCTACCAAGCGTTATCTTTTGGAATGAGGGCAGATCTAGGCTAACTTGGATGGCTATTGTACCTGGGTCCCTCTACTTTCACAGGACATGGGGTTGTCTCCTAGCAGGCTTCAGTGGCTCAAGGCTCTCTCCCATTCCAGTTGGCACACATGAGAGAGAAGACTGATACAGACTACATGGAGTCACCAAAGGCTGGGAAATACTGAATAAACTATTCCAAGGATCTCTAGTTGCCTGGGCCTCAACTCCACAAACTTAAGTGTTTTCTAGTTAACTCAGCTTAAGCCCCACACCCACCACTGTGCTGCCAGAGATGCAGGAAGCTTTAGCGGCTCCTTGCCCATCAGTATTTTGCTGCTGCAACTTTCTCAGTGCAGAAACATATGCTGATAATCCAGTTAACTTCACTTATGGGAAAGCTGAAGAAAAGAGTAGTGGCAGATAGGTTGCAGCAGGGCAGGTAGAAGGCAGAACAGTCAAGTGGTTGGCTACAGAATGCATAAGTACATGGACTTTGGATATGAAGATGTGCTCACTGGGGCAACAGTTGAGGGAGCTTTGAATAGACTGACTAGCACAGATGTTCAAGATGACTTTTGATAAAGCCCGCCAAGTAATCCAAAATGATAGCCAATGAATACAACAAACTAATACCATCTATTCAGTCTAAAGCCCCCTTATAAGTATCTTTAAATAAGCTGTTATATTGCTTTACATGAAGGGTATGTCTACACTACGAAATGTCGAATTTATAGAAGTTGATTTTTTAGAAATTGATTTTATACAGTTGATCGTGTGTTTTCCTGACCAGGAAAACCGAGAAGTCTGCTGCTTGCCAGGAGCTAAGATTCACGATGTGATGGAGAGACTGCCGAGACTCATCAAGCCCTCAAATTGCTACCCCTTCCTGCTTCTCCACGTGGGCACCAGTGATACTGCCAAGAATGACCTTGAGCGGATCACTGCAGACTACGTGGCTCTGGGAAGAAGGATAAAGGAGTTTGAGGCACAAGTGGTGTTCTCGTCCATCCTCCCCGTGGAAGGAAAAGGCCTGGGTAGAGACCGTCGAATCGTGGAAGTCAACAAATGGCTACGCAGGTGGTGTCGGAGAGAAGGCTTTGGATACTTTGACCATGGGATGGTGTTCCAAGAAGGAGTGCTAGGCAGTGACGGGCTCCACCTAATGAAGAGAGGGAAGAGCATCTTCGCAAGCAGGCTGGCTAACCTAGTGAGGAGGGCTTTAAACTAGGTTCACTGGGGGAAGGAGACCAAAGCCCTGAGGTAAGTGGGGAAGTGGGATACCGGGAGGAGGCACGAGCAGGAGCGCGTGAGAGGCGAAGGGCTCCTGCCTCATACTGAGAAAGAGGGGCAATCAGCAGGTTACCTCAAGTGCCTATATACAAATGCACGAAGCCTGGGAAACAACCAGGGAGAACTGGAAGTCCTGGCACAGTCAAGGAATTATGATGTGATTGGAATAACAGAGACTTGGTGGGATAACTCACATGACTGGAGTACTGTCATGGATGGATATAAGCTGTTCAGGAAGGGCAGAAAAGGTGGAGGAGTTGCACTGTATGTAAGAGAGCAGTATGACTGCTCAGAGCTCAAGTATGAAACTGCAGAAAAACCTGAGAGTCTCTGGATTAAGTTTAGAAGTGTGAGCAACAAGGGTGATGTCGTGGTGGGAATCTACTATAGACCACCGGACCAGGGGGATGAGGTGGATGAGGCTTTCTTCCGGCAACTCGCAGAAGTTACTAGATCGCAGGCCCTGATTCTCATGGGTGACTTTAATTTTCCTGACATCTGCTGGGAGAGCAATACAGCATAGACAATCCAGGAAGTTTTTGGAAAATGTAGGGGACAATTTCCTGGTGCAAGTGCTGGAGGAACCAACTAGGGGCAGAGCTCTTCTTGACCTGCTGCTCACAAACTGGGAAGAATTGGTAGGGGAAGCAAAAGTGGATGGGAACCTGGGAGGCAGTGACCATGAAATGGTCAAGTTCAGGATCCTAACACAAGGAAGAAAGGAGAGCAGCAGAATACAGACCCTGGACTTCAGAAAAGCAGACTTTGACTCCCTCAGGGAACTGATGGGCAAGATCTCCTGGGAGAATAACATGAGGGGGAAAGGAGTCCAGGAGAGCTGGCTGTATTTTAAAGAATCCTTATTGAGGTTACAGGGACAAACCATCCCGATGTGTAGAAAGAATAGTAAATATGGCAGGCGACCAGCTTGGCTTAACAGTGAAATCCTTGCTGCTCTTAAATACAAAAAAGAAGCTTACAAGAAGTGGAAGATTGGACAAATGACCAGGGATGAGTATAAAAATATTGCTTGGGCTTGCAGGAGTGAAATCAGGAAGGCCAAATCACAGTTGGAGCTGCAGCTAGCAAGAGATGTTAAGAGTAACAAGAAGGGTTTCTTCAGGTGTGTTAGCAACAAGAAGAAAGTCAAGGAAAGTGTGGGCCCCTTACTGAATGAGGGAGGCAACCTAGTGACAAAGGATGTGGAAAAAGCTCATGTACTCAATGCTCTTTTTGCCTCCGTCTTCACGAACAAGGTCAGCTCCCAGACTACTGCACTGGGCAGCACAGCATGGGGAGGAGGTGACCAGCCCTCTGTGGAGAAAGAAGTGGTTCGGGACTATTTAAAAAAGCTGGATGAGCACAAGTCCATGGGGCCGGATGAGTTGCATCCAAGAGTGCTAAAGGAGTTGACGGATGTGATTGCAGAGCCATTGGCCATTATCTTTGAAAACTCATGGCGATCAGGGGAGGTCCCAGATGACTGGAAAAAGGCTAATGTAGTGCCCATCTTTAAAAAAGGGAAGAAGGAGGATCCTGGGAACTACAGGCCAGTCAGCCTCACCTCAGTTCCTGGAAAAATCATGGAGCAGGTCCTCAAGGAATCAATTCTGAAGCACTTAGAGGAGAGGAAAGTGATCAGGAACAGGCAGCATGGATTCACGAAGGGCAAGTCATGCCTGACTAATCTAATTGCCTTCTATGACGAGATAACTGGCTCTGTGGATGAAGGGAAAGCAGTGGATGTGTTGTTTCTTGACTTTAGCAAAGCTTTTGACACAGTCTCCCACAGTATTCTTGCCAGCAAGTTAAAGAAGTATGGGCTGGATGAATGGACTATAAGGTGGATAGAAAGCTGGCTAGATTGTCGGGCTCAACGGGTAGTGATCAATGGCTCCATGTCTAGCTGGCAGCCGGTATCAAGTGGAGTGCCGCAGGGGTCGGTCCTGGGGCCGGTTTTGTTCAATATCTTCAGAAATGATCTGGAGGATGGTGTGGATTGCACCCTCAGCAAGTTTGCAGATGACACTAAACTGGGAGGAGTGGTAGATATGCTGGGGGGTAGAGATAGGATACAGAGGGACCTAGACAAATTGGAGGATTGGGCCAAAAGAAATCTGATGAGGTTCAACAAGGACAAGTGCAAAGTCCTGCACTTAGGACGGAAGAATCCAATGCACCACTACAGACTAGGGACCGAATGGCTAAGCAGCAGTTCTGCAGAAAAGGACCTAGGGGTTACAGTGGACGAGAAGTAGGATATGAGTCAACAGTGTGCCCTTTTTGCCAAGAAGGCCAATGGCATTTTGGGATGTATAAGTAGGGGCATTGCCACCAGATCGAGGGATGTGATCATTCCCCTCTATTTGACATTGGTGAGGCCTCATCTGGAGTACTGTGTCCAGTTTTGGGCCCCACATTACAAGAAGAATATGGAAAAATT
The DNA here is from genome assembly GCF_965140235.1 of Caretta caretta. Classification (NCBI taxonomy): domain Eukaryota; kingdom Metazoa; phylum Chordata; order Testudines; family Cheloniidae; genus Caretta; species Caretta caretta. The sequence continues at coordinate 3,222,162 of NC_134223.1, forward strand.
GGAAAGAGTCCAGCGGAGGGCAACAAAAATGATTAGGGGACTGGAACACATGACTTATGAGGAGAGGCTGAGGGAACTGGGATTGTTTAATCTGTGGAAGAGAAGAATGAGGGGGGATTTGATAGCTGCTTTCAACTGCCTGAAAGGGGGTTCCAAAGAGGATGGCTCTAGACTGTTCTCAGTGGTAGCAGATGACAGAACAAGGAGTAATGGTCTCAAGTTGCAGTGCGGGAGGTTTAGGTTGGATATTAGGAAAAACTTTTTCACTAGGAGGGTGATGAAACACTGGAATGCGTTACCTAGGGAGGTGGTGGAATCTCCTTCCCTAGAAGTTTTTAAGGTCAGGCTTGACAAAGCCCTGGCTGGGATGATTTAGTCAGGGATCGGTCCTGCTTTGAGCAGGGGGTTGGACTAGATGACCTACTGAGGTCCCTTCCAACCCTGATATTCTATGATTCCCCAAAGACCATTACGTCGGCAGCGTGAGTCCACAGTACCGAGGCTAGCGTCTACTTCTGAAGCGTTGCACTGTGGGTAGTTATCCCACAGTTCTCGCAGTCTCTGCTGCCCATTGGAATGCTGGGTTGAGATCCCAATGCCTGATGGGGCAAAAACATTGTCACGGGTGGTCTGGGTACATGTCGTCAGGCTCTCCCCCATGAAAGCAACTGCAGACAATTGTTTTGTGCCTGTTTTCCTGGGTTACCAGTGCAGATGCCATACCATGGCAAGCACGGAGCCCGCTCAGCTCACTGTCACCATACGTGTCCTGAGTGCTTACAGATGGGGTACTGCATTGCTACACAGAAGCAGCTCATTGCCTTGTAGCAGCAGCGGTCAGTATGACTGGTAGCTGTTGTCATCTCCTGGCTGCTCTTCGCTGACCTTGGTGAGGTCAGTCAGGGGTGCCTGGGCAGACATGGGAGCTCCTGGCAGACCTTGGTGAGGTTCCTCAGGGGTGCCTAGACATAAATGGGAGTGACTCCACGTCCTTCTCTTCTTAAGTTTCATCTCATGAAGATTCAGTCTGCCTGGAAACTATGATGCCTACAGTCGTCCTGCACTGTCTGCTGGTGAGCACCCAGGAGATGATGACGGCTAGCAGTCATACTGCACTGTCTGCTGCCAGCCTACCACTTGCTCCCCCGTCCCTTCCTCTGTGAAAGCAACAGCCAACAATATTTTGCACCTTTTCCGTGTGGGTGACATATTGCTGTCAGCATCGTTATCCACCCACCGCTTCCACTGCCACTCTGCTCTCCTACAGATGCCAGACCACAGCAAGCATGGAGGCCACTGGGATCACAATTATGAGCACTGTAAACACCACACACATTATCCAGCAGTTTATGCAGAACCAGAACCTGCAAAAGCAGGTGACAGCAGCGCGGTGACGAGAGTGATGAGGACATGGACACAGACTTCTCTCCAAGTATGGGCCCCAGCAATTTGGACATCCTGGTGGTAATGGGGCAGGTTCACACATTGAACACCAATTCTGGGCCTGGGAAACAAGCACAGACTGGTGGGACCACATAGTGTTGGAGGTCTGGGACAATTCTCAGGGGCTACGAAACTTTTGTACGTCTAAGGGCACTTTCATGGAACTTTGTGACTTGTTTTCTCCTGCCCCGAAGCGCAAGAATACCAAGATGAGAGCAAACCTCACAGTTCACAAGCAAGTGGCGATAGCCCTTTGGAAGCTTTGAATGCCAGTCAGTTAGGAATCAATTTGGAGCAGGCAAATCTACTGTGGGGGCTGCTGTGATCCAACTAGACAACACAATCACTGAGCTGCTGCTATCAAGGGTAGTGACTCTGGGAAATGTGCGGGTCATAGTGGATGGCTTTGCTATAATGGGATTCCCTAACTGTGGTGGGGCGATAGACAGAACCCATATCCCTATCTTGGCACCAGAGCACTAAGGCAGTGAGTACATAAACCGAAAGGGGTACTTTTCAATGGTGCTGCAAGCACTGGTGGATCACAAGGGATGTGTCACCAACATCAACATGGGATGGCCGGGAAAGGTACATGACGCTCACATCTTCAGGAACTCCGGTCTGTTTCAACAGCTGCAGCAAGGGATTTTCTTCCCAGACCAGAAAATAACTGTTGGGGATGCTGAAATGCCTATAGTTGTCCTGGGGACCCAGCCTACCCAATCACAGAATATCAGAGTTGGAAGGGATCTCAAGAGGTCATCTAATCCAACCCCCTGCTCAAAGCAGGACCAATCCCCAATTTTTGCCCCAGATCCCTAAATAGTCCCTCAAGGATTGGACTCTCAAAGCTGGTTTTAGCGGGCCAATGCTCAACCCACTGAGCTATCCCTCCCCCATGGCTCATGAAGCAATACACAGGCAGCCTGGACAGTAGTCAGGAGCTGTTCAACCATAAGCTGAGCAAGTGCAGAATGGTGGTAGAATGTGCATTTGGACATTTAAAAGCACGCTGGTGCAGTTTACTGACTCAGACCTCAGCAAAACCAATATCCCTATGGTTATTACTGCTTGCTGTGCACTCCAAAATATCTGAGAGAGGGGGAGATGTTTATGGCGGGGTGGGAGGTTGAGGCAAATTGCCTGGCTGCACATAGAAGAGTACAGGAGGGCATGGTGCACATCAGAGAAGCTTTGAAAACCCGTTTCATGACTGGCCAGGCTGCGGTGTAAAAGTTCTGTTTGTTTCTCCTTGATGAAAACCTGCCCCCTTGGTTCACTCTACTTCCCTGTAAGCCAACCGCCCTCCCCTCCCCCTTAGATCACCACTTGCAGAGGCAAGTCATTTCAAATTCATGCATTCTTTATTAATTCATCACACAAATAGGGAATAACTGCCAAGGTAGCCTGGGAGTGGTGGGGGAGGAGGGAAGGACAAGGCCACACAGCACTTCAAAACTTATTGAATGCCAGCCTTCTGTTGCTTGGGAAGTCCTCTGGGGTGGAGTGCTTGGGTGCCCGAAGGCCCCCCCACTGCGTTCTTGGGTGTCTGGGTGAGGAGGGCAGTTGGTTACACAGGGGCTGTAGCGGCAGTCTGTGCTCCTGCTGCCTTTCCTGCAGCTCAACCATATGCTGGAGCATATTAGTTTGATCCTCCAGTAGCCTCAGCATTGCATCCTGCCTTCTGTCAGCAAGCTGACGTCACCTATCATCTTCAACCTGCCACCTGTCCTTGCATTCATATTGTGCTTTCCTGGACTCTGACATTGCTTGCCTCCACGCATTCTGCTGGGCTCTTTCAGTGTGGGAGGACTGCATGAGCTCATTTCCTCATGAGTGCGTTTTTTTTTCCCTCCTAATCTTCGCTAGCCTCTGCTACAGAAATGATAGGGGGAGCATTGAAACATTTGCAGCTGCAGGAGGGAAAAAAAGGGAGTAGTAGTAGTTAAAAAGACACATTTTAGAGAACAATGGGTAGATTCTTTCAGGGTGAACCTTGCTGTTAACATTACATAGCACCTGTGCTTTTGGTACAAGGTTGCATTTTGCCTCTTATATTGAGGGTCTGCCGGTTTGGTGTGAGAGAGCCCACATGCAGGGCCGGGCAACAGAATTCGGCTTGCAGGCAGCCATGGTAAGCCAGTCTTTTGGCTTCTTTAACCTAAATAACATGTGGGAATGGTTTCAAACAGCAGCACCCTCATTTCCCATACCAAGCACTCTTTGGGTTGGCCATTTAAAAAGAGGGGCTGTGGTTTTCGGGTTAACATGCAACACAAACCCAACTAACCCCCCCCCCCTTCTCTGGGATGATCGCTTCACCCCTCCCCCCACCGCGTGGCTAACAGTGGGGAAGATTTCTGTGCAGCCACAGGCATACAGCCCAGCAGGAACGGCCACCTCTGAATGTCCCCTTAATGAAATTACCCTATTTTAACCAGGTGACCATGAGGAGTGACCACCCAAGAGAGCTTTATAGAGATGTTCCTGGAGGATTTCTGCTCCATCCCCAGACATGTTAACAGACTTTTCCAGTAGCTGTACTGGCTGTGAATGCATCCCAAATCTTCAGGGCAAATTAATCATTAAACACGCTTGCTTTTAAACCATGTATTATATTTACAACGGTACACTCACCAGAGGTCCCTTCTCTGCCTGGCAGGTCCGGGAGCCCACCTTGGGTGGGTTCGGAGAGTACTGGCTCTAGGTCCAGGGTGAGAAACAGTTCCTGGCTCTCTGGGAAAATGGTTTCCCCGCTTCCTTGCTGTGCGCTATCTTCCTCATCCCCAAAATGCACATCCCTGTTGCATGATAATCCACTGACTGAGTCAAAGCACAGGGGTGGGGTAGTGGTGGCTGCACCCCCTAGACTGGCATGCAGCTCACCATAGAAGTGGCATATCTGGGGCTCTGACCCTGAGCAGCCATTTGCCTCTATATTTTTGGTAGGCTTGCCTGAACTCCTTAAGTTTCACACAGCACTGCTGCAGGTCCCTGTTATAGCCTCTGTCCTTCATGCCCTCGGAGATTTTTTCAAATGCTTGGGCATTTTGTCTTTTGGAATGGAGTTCTGATAGCATGGATTTGTCTCCCTATACAGTGATCAGATCCCGTACCTCCAGTTCAATCCATGCTGGAGCTCTTTTGCGACTCCATCATGGGACCTCTGCACTCACCTGCAGCTTGCCACACTAGCCAAACAGGAAATGAGATTCAAAAGTTTGTGGGCCCTTTCCTGTCTACCTGGCCGGTGCATCTGAGTTGAGAGCACTGTCCAGAGTGGTCACAATGGAGCACTGTGGGATAGCTCCCGGCGGCCAATACCGTTGAATTGCGACCACACTACCCCAAATTCAACCTGGCAAGGTCGATTTCAGAGCTAATCCCCTCGTTGGGGGAGGAGTACAGAAATCGATTTTAAGAGCCCTTTAAGTCAAAAAAAATGGCTTCATCATGTGCTAAATTTGACCTAAACTCATAGTGTAGACCAGGACTAACATTTAAGGTGCAGCCTGTAACCCTTCAGTAAAAGGAAAAGCAGAGCTGAAACAGACAAACACACGGCATTTCTTTAAGACCTTTATTAACAGATGCTTGCAGTTTGACTTGAAAAAATTAGGTGTACATTTCATACAAATTAAAAATGAGGTTCTTAAAAATCTCAACTTGACCAGATATGAAACAATTTAAAAACCTTTAAAGGTGTATTGAGAAAAAACAGGCCTTTTAAAAAACGTTTGTCGTTCCCAAAAGGAGACTTCTTCAGGTAAAAATAATAAAAATCCCATGCTGCATAGATAATGCAGATAGTCTAGTTATCTGGTCAACAGCAAAAAGCAAGCACTTAAGGTCTTCAGTTCCAATTCTTTTGTTCATTTCTTATTGCTGGAATTTCATATTCTTCTCTTTATTTCATATTCTTTTCTTCTTTGATGACTAAACTGGGAAAGGAAAAAGACTATCAAAGATGTGTGTTGGAGGCTTAAGTGTTTCTGGTGATAAGATCATTTGCAATATTAATTCAACATGGATTCGTAGAACACTTAAGAAAGGTGCACAAATTGTAGGACTGGAAGAGACCTCAACAGGTCATCTAGTCCAATCAGCTGCACTCATGGCAGGACTAAGTAGTATCTAGACCAGGAGTGGGCAAACATTTTGGCCTGAGGGCCACATCTAGGTATGGAAATTGTATGGTGGGCCATGAATGCTCACAAAATTGGGGATTGGGGTACAGGAGGGGGTGAGGGCTTTGGCTGGGGGGTGTGGATTCTGGGGTGGGGCTGGGGAAGAGGGGCTGGAACCAAAGGGTTTGGAGGGCAGCAGGGGGATCAGGGCTGAGGCAGGGGGTTGGGGCGTAGGTGGGGGTCAGGGGTGCAGGCTCCAGGCAGCACTTACCTCAAGCAGCATATCCTCCCTCTGGCTCCTATGCGGAGGTGTGGCCAGGCAACTCTTCGCACTGCCCCGTTCGCAGGCACTGCCCCTGCAGCTCCCATTGGCCGCAGTTGCCAGCCAATGGGAACTGCAAGGGCAATGTGCGGAGCTGCCTGGTTGCCCCTACATGTAGGAGGAGTGGGGGGGCGGGGAAGAGGGGGACATGCTACTGCTTCCAGAAGCCACATGGAGTCAGGCCCAGCATGCGCGGAACAGGGCAAGCCCCAGACCCCACTCTGGAGCTTGAGGGCCGGATTAAAATGTCTGAAGGGCCATAGTTTGCCCACCCAACAGGTGTGTTTAACCTACTCTTAATCTCCCATGATAAAGATTTCACAACCTCCCTAGGCAATTTATTCCAGTGCTTAACCACCCTGACAGTTAGGAATTTTTTCCTCATGTCCAACCTAAACCTCCCTTGCTGCAATTTAAGCCCATTGCTTCTTGTCCTTTCCTCAGACGTTAAAGAGGACAACTTTTCTCCCTCCTTCTTGTAACAACTTTTTAAGTACTTGAAAACTGTTATGTCCCCTCTAAGTCTTCTATTTTCCAGACTAAACAAACCCATTTCCCCCACCCCAACCTCTCTCATAGGTCAGTCCGCACCCCCAAATTTTCTCTCATAGGTCATGTTTTCTAGACCTTTAATCATTTTTGTTGCTCTTCTCTGTACTTTCTCCAATTTGTCCACATCTTTCCTGAAATGTGGTGCCCAGAACTGGACACAATACTAATCAGAGAGGAGTAGAGTGGAAGACTTACTTCTCATGTCTTGCTTACAACACTCCTACTAATGTTCGCTTTTTGGCAACAGTGTTACACAATTTGTTCTTGACAAATCCATGCTGTTACTTATCACCTTATTATCTTCCATGTGTTTGCAAACTGATTGCTTAATTATTTGCTCCATTATCTTTCTGGGTACAGAAGTTTAGCTAACTGGTCTGTAAGTCCCCAGCTTGTCCTTATTTCCCTTTTTATAGATGGGCACTATATTTGTCCTTTTCCAATCTTCTGGAATTTCTCCCGTCTTCCATGACTTTTCAAAGATAATCGCAAATGTCTCAGCTATCTCCTCAGTCAGCTCCTTGAGTACTCTAGGATGCATTTCATCAGGCCCTGGTGACTTGAAAATATCTTACTCGTGTTAAGTAATTTTTAACTTGTTTTCCCTATTTTAGCCTCTGATCCTACTCCATTTTCACTGGCATGCACTGTTAGATATCCAATCACCCCCAACCTTCTTGCTGAAAACTGAGTCAAAGAAGTCATTAAGTACCTTTGCCATTTCTACATTTTCTGTTATTGTCCCCCTGCAATTCAATAATGGGCCTACCCTGTCCTTGGTCTTTCTCTTGCTTCCAATGTATTTGTAGAACATTTTCTTCTTACTCTTTGTCTCTCTAGCTAGTTTGATCTCAGTTTGTGCCTTGGCCTTTCTAATTTTGTCCCTACATACTTGTGTTGTTATATTCATCCTTTGTAATTTGACCTAGTTTCCACTTTTTGTAGGACTCTTGAGTTTCAGATCACTGAAGATCTCCTGGTTAATCCCTGGTGGTCTCTTGCCATCCTTCCTACGCAGTGTTAGCTTAGACCTTTTCCCCATTATTGTGACTAGAGCCTGGAGTTGACTATGTGCCACTATGTTACTCACTGCATATCAAAACTGCCTACTTTTTGTTAGGAAGCCACTTATCTATTGGGTCCTACGCTGCATTTGACCCTAGGCTATGTGGCAGCGCACTTCCCCTTCCCGATTCTCCCCTCATTCCCATCCTCTGTTTCCAGAGACTTACAATATTATTTGAGAAGGATTGTACCAAAATTGATTTTACACTGGTACTATGTTTTAAATTCACAGTGTGCTGCAGCTCTCATATAGATCAGGTGAAAGACTAACATTTTGGCTGCTGTGGAAGCTTAAGGCTTTTGGCCCCTGGTGGCTGTTGAGAAGACATTTAAATACTGCATCTCTTTCCCCTTTAAGGCACAGGTGAGGAATTTTTCTGGAGGAGAAGAATGAAATAAAGAACCTGGTTCCGCTATCTCTGCAGTGCCATTTAAGAGCCCAAAGATCTCTCAGTATACAAGGAATAGATGAGCACTACTGTCCATGCTAAGGAGAAACTAAAGTCGCCATCTGACTTCATCTCAAAAGGTGTTAAGATTAACACATCGCTAAATGACGGGAGTTCATATCTATCAGCTAATAGAAAGCTCTTTGCTAGGAACAACTAGAGCAGGGGTGTCCAATTAAGTAAACTGGACCTGTATGACATGCAAATTCAACAATCTAAACTTTCATTTAAAAAGAGTCTCTAGCCCTCATGGTTAGGAGTACAACCTTGAAAGTGTGAACTGAACAACAGACTCTCAGTCTTGCCTTTCTGAATCACAGGGCCTTAAACAGTAACTCAGATGCAAACTCCTGCATTCCCTAATAATCCCTTTGGTGTGTTGATACTGAAGACTAATGATGACACGAGTGTCTACATCAGTGGTCCCCAAACTGCGAGGCCTGCCCCCCCCCAGGGGGACACAGGGGAACATTCGGGGGGTGCAGTGTGGACTGGGGGGCAGGGAGGGAGCACCACCTAGCCCTGCTCCGCCCCGGCCTCCAGCCCTGGATGCAGCTCCACCCCAACCCTGACTATAGCCCCACTCCCAGCAACTGAAGGAGCATTGGAAAATTACATTTGGGGATAATGGGGGGGAACGTGACTTAAAAAATTTGAGGACCACTGGTCTACCATAACTATTTCACAGAAGGGTGAGTGGCAGTCCATGGGGTGGGAACTAAAGGTTGGTGCAGCAGAGAAAACAGATGAAAAAGAACAGAGGACATCTAAAGACAAGGAACAAGGACAGAAACACAGAAAAGCAGATCTGAGGAAAACAAACAAAGGGCAGGAATAGTGATGGTCCTAGAAATGACCTATTCTCACGATAACTAAAAGTTTAGTTACTAAATAAAGGCCATATTCCAATTTTCATTTTTACAAACTTTGCCATGGCCAGTGAAACATTCCTCTCTGGTAGAGCAAAGGCCAAAACTAAATGCAGTATCAAAAGGGCAGCCACACCAAGCACTGTTTGTTGCCTCCCTGCTTTTTGATGTGATGTCTCTGCACATGCATCCAAACATGACATTGGCTTTTTGTTGGCATACCACATTGCAGACTGTTCCTAATTGGCTGCGTATGATTGCTAGGTCTTTCTCAAGATTCAGTTTCACATTCTCTAGGTATTAGTTTTTCCAAGTTGAATCTGTCCACATCTCTCTAGCATCCTGGGTTATTCCTCAATCCTAGTCAATTTTAGCAACTCCTCAATCTAGTATTATCTAGAAGTTTAATGTACTGCTATTCTCTCCTCCAGATGAGGACTGATTCTAATGCATCTGCAATATCCCCACTAGAACATCTCCCACATGTCACTACATTGTGCTTATTGTGACCTTGTGGGAAGTGTTTCAACCAGTCTTCAGACCATCTGAAAGTGACCCTATCCAAGCCAGTTTGAGTTAATTTTTCAGTTGAGTAACTAAAATACAAAAATTAGCCCAACACTGTTCCATTCATCTACTACTTACATAATTCTACCAAAAGTCCATCAAGAATAGGGTTTATCTTTTAAAGAATTAGCAAACAATGCTGCTTTTACCTGTAGATGTTTGGTTATTTCAATATTTGTTCCATATAGTTGTAAGGTGCGACTAAGATCTCATTCACATACAATTACAACCACTGCTGCACTTACATGATTCTTATTTGCAACATACATGAGAGCTAAATATCTGCCACCAGGCTAAAGCACTGAACACATCCAAGCCTAGCCTTGTACAGGACATGGCTAAGATCCCATCTAAAATCAGAAACCTCCTGCAGCTAAGTCCCCTAGTTTATAGCTGTCCTGTTGAAAGAACTTGAACCTGCAATCTGTTACAAGACATTTTACCCAACATGTGCATTCACACCAAATCCAAATTGCAAGAAATGCATATTATAACACAGGAGTTCTCAAACTGGGGGTCAGGACCCCTCAGGGGGTTGACAAGGTTATACCTGGGGTGTCGCTAACAGTCAGCCTCCACCCAAAACCCTGCTTTACCTCCAGCATTTATAATGGTATTAAATATATTAAAAAGTGTTTTTAATTTATTAGGGGTTTGCACTCAGAGGCTTGCTATGTGAAAGGGATCACAAGTACAAGAGTGAAAACAACTGCTGTAACAGTTAAAACCTGAAGTAGGTTAGAAGTAAAAAAAGCTTCTGAAGGAACTCTATTATAGTAGAATATCTTAAACAAGAATGAGAATACCCACCCGGATGATGGTAGAGATGGTAAGCCGGCATTTACTCAGCCCCGCCCTGCTCAGCCTCGGGAGCGGACGTGTTCTCAGCTGGTGGTTCGGCTGCCTTCGTCTCTTTGCCATCTTGTGGTTTAGGGTTCTCTGGGCGTCTGCGTCGGTAGTTGAAGTTACGACGGTACCGACGTTGAGGTGGCTGCTGACCTTGGGTCTCATCCCCTTGGTTCTCTTTATCTTCTTCGTTTCCTTCCTCCCTAGGCTGTCTTTGACGAGGAGGACCCCTGAAAATCAAGCTAGGCTTTAAGGATGCACCTTCTGACCACTGTGTTCTAGCACATAAACAAAATTTCATAACATAACAAGTGGATCTGCAGCATACCTGCGAAATCGTGGTCTGTAACCCCGATACATATTCTGTCTGACCTGTCTGCCTTGTTCTCCTGCACCCTGGTTGTCAGCACCCTGAAATAATGTACATCAAGACAACTTAGCCAGCTACAAGAGCGAACGAAATCAATGGTTCTCAACCAAGGGTCACGGGCCCGGGGGGGGGAGGGGGGGGAGGAAGGAAAGAACACAAGCAGGTTTCCAGGGAGTCCTCCAAGCACGGCCAGGCATTCGATTCGCTGGGGCCCAAGGCAGAAAGCCGAAGCCCCACTGCATGGGGCTGAAGCCTGGGGTCCTGAGCCTTGCCATGCAGGGCTGAAGCCAAAGCCCAAGCAACTTAAGCTTTGTGGGGAGCCCAGGCAATTGCCCTACTTGCTACCCGCTAATGCCGGCCCTGGGCTTTTGTATGCAGAAAATCAGCTGTTGTGGCACAGGCGGGCTGTGGAGTTTTTATAGCAGGTTGGGCAGGGGCCCCCTCAGGAACAAAAGGTTGAGAACCCCTGAACTAAATGACTTAAACCAACTAGTTAGAAGTCACTATTAGCCATAGTAGCAGTTTGGCACACTGAATCTTTGTTGGGTAAGAGCAAAGTATCTGGTAAGCGCCAAAGAGGTCCTGGGGCACAAACTGATGCATTATGTGTGGAGTCTAGTTTAGGCGGTTACCTTTAAATAATTAAAAAACTATCTGAAAAAATAACTGATTCACATTTCATACTTAAATTATAGCATTTTTGAATTGACAGTCTGCTGGCAAACAAGATTTCTGCTCTTTAGCTCATTTGTATTGCTAAACCTTACACAGTCAAAGGAAACAAACCCAACATCCTACATATAGGTAGCTGAAAAGCCCCAACCCCTTCCATTATAAGCAAGATAGTACAGTATCAAAAGTTATACAAAAATTACCTCCACTATCTCTCCCTGCACAGGAGGGTTGGAATATTGTGGTCGACGCCCATAGGGTCTACGCATATAGTAAGGTGGGTACCGCCGCCTGCGGTAGGGACGGCGCTGTTGGGCTTGCCCTTCTGGTATGCTATCTGATCCCTCGTTCTTTTCCCCACTCTCACTGTTCTGGTAATTTTGCTGGTAATTGCGTGGAGGACCCCTACGTCGTGGATACCGTCTGTAATGGTTACGGTCTGCTGCGTATTTACTGCCTTGTACTGGAACTCCACCAGGACCTGTAACATTAGCTGCCTCTGCACCCTAAAAACAGAGTGATAGTGTTAAGTAATGATCAGAAGAGGAAAAAAAGTTACATTCTCATGCCATAACTGACTCATAAGTAAATCACAATTAACTGAGCACACATATTGGAAAGCGAGAAAAAAATTTAACCTCCTTGAACTTGTCTCATTAGCCATCTACTCAGAAGAAGCCACCAAACATCAGCCCAAATGGCAAATCAATTTTTCTGTGAGTTTTAATATTAGAGAATATGCTCACCTTTTCACCTTCCACCACATCAAACTCCACAGTCTCTCCATCACCTACACTGCGAAGGTACTTCCTGGGGTTATTCTTCTTTATGGCAGTCTAGTAACACAATATTCCAGAATTAGCTTTAGACGCACAGCATGCAGAGATTGTAAAGATATATGAAGAGATTTCCTAGATTTTGGATGTACTTGAACATTCTGTTTTCCTTGGTAGAATGTGCTTCCTTGAACTAGAAATTCAGCAATATCAGCATATAAACTAACTTTTAGTTTCAACAGAAATATGCTAGATTTCACAGGGGAAAATGTCTAACAAAAAGTGCTCGCCCAAAACTGCCTACAGTAACATGTAAATTCAACTACAGTGGCAACATTCTAATATATCTTAAAATAATGCTACAAATATTTAAATTAATTGGAGGCAGACCTACCAGATAAGTGTCAAAAGTCACTGATACTAGCCTATAAGGGTTCCCATAAGTCTGACAATATAACAGGGCATGCAGGATTAGTACAACAAATAGCCTGCTCATGTCCAGTACTGTCAAAACAAGGAGCATGCTTGTCAGCAAGCTTTGCTCCACTTAACTGCCATGCCTTGAAGAATTAAAAAAAAGTGAGATAAAGCAATCAAACTGATAAAACCAAATCACTGTCAGGAATATTTTAAAAGATTCTCAATAATCAATGCTGATTGTACAAAAGAAAAAAGGTTCGCTTTGCCCCTGGAATTTGTGTATTCAGGATTCCATCACACTGTATTATTTCCCACAAAACTAAGACTACTTTAAAAAAAGCATATGGCCAAATACAGCCCCAAATTTACACTTCCAGATCAGTGGCCTTTTTTCCAAGCACTGAGCGCATTTAACTCCCACTGAAGTCACTGAAACTGTGAGAAGAAAAGGATTACTTGTGGCACCTTAGAGACTAACCAATTTATTTGAGCATAAGCTTTCGTGAGCTACAGCTCACTTCATCGGATGCATACTGTGGAAAATACAGAAGATGTTTGTTTTTACACACACATCATGAAAAAATGGGTGAGTTTATCACTACAAAAGGTTTTCTCTCCCCCCACCCCACTCTCCTGCTGGTAATAGCTTATCTAAAGCGATCACTCTCCTTACAATGTGTATGATAATCAAGGTGGGCCATTTCCAGCACAAATCCAGGGTTTAACAAGAACATGGGGGGGGGGGGGGGGGGGTGTTAGGAAAACAAGGGAAAATAGGTTACCTTGCATAATGACTTAGCCACTCCCAGTCTCTATTCAAGCTTAAGTTAATTGTATCCAATTTGCAAATGAATTCCAATTCAGCAGTCTCTCGCTGGAGTCTGGATTTGAAGTTTTTCTGTTCTAATATCGCAACTTTCATGTCTGTAATCGCGTGACCAGAGAGATTGAAGTGTTCTCCGACTGGTTTATGAATGTTATAGTTCTTGACATCTGATTTGTGTCCATTTATTCTTTTACGTAGAGACTGTCCAGTTTGACCAATGTACATGGTAGAGGGGCATTGCATGTCTGTAATTGTGAGAACTCACCTCTTTTAAAGTCAGGCCACTTATTTGGGTATCTGTGTAGCTATTTAAGTGCCCATCAGTTTGAAAATAGCTGTTATTGGATTATAAATTCTAAAACCTTTGTTACAGCTGAGAATTTGCAAGAGACATTGAAGTTTCCACAGCAGTGTTTATTCTACTATATAGTCTATTGAGGTCTAAAATTAAAGAGCATAAGCTAATGTAAAACCACACTAAGTACTACACGCAATGGTACAATTACAGTTGAGGAAAACAATTGCCTGATCTCATTTCAGTTCAAACTTGAAGACAGCCTGAAGTTGAGGCACTGCTTCCCTCTTAAATCAGTTGTAGCCACAACATTGCAAGGCTGTTTAAAAAGCTTAGTTTACACCCTGATCAGAAAAAGTGTTCAATCCTGTATTTCTGAGTATATTTTAAAATAAAGATTAGGCTGTCTAACCTTGCAACACTACAGAAACAAGCCTACAGCTTCTAACAGACTGTGCAACTACATACTGAAAATCCCCACGTTTTCTGGAGTCAGAAGAGATTTTTAATAAATCCTGTAAATGCTCAGTACACACTAATCCCTCACAAAACCACATTTTGTTTACCAAACACTTTTTGAGCTCAGTAGTAGAGCACAAGCATGAGAACTTCACAAAAGTGAAATAGTGCTGACAGCATCCCAGCATTTTCATGCCCCAGAGGGAATGAAATCCACTGTAACAATACATTTGCAAATTTTCAGTCTACTGATCTACTGTTGTGTTGAGACGACACCAGGAGAGCCTGCTCCCCTAGTTGCTCTGCACAACTGATGTCTGAAAAGAACCCAAATTGGTAACAGGATGGGAGAGAGCTTATATCTTCCTCAAACACCTATCAAATTAGAGATTTACTTTATAAAGACAGGTTTCAGAGTAGCAGCAGTGTTAGTCTGTATTTGCAAAAAGAGAAGGAGTACTAGTGGCACCTTAGAGACTAACCAATTTATTTGAGCATAAGCTTTCGTGAGCTACAGCATCCAATGAATGAGTTGTAGCTCACGAAAGCTTATGCTCAAATAAATTGGTTAGTCTAAGGTGCCACTAGTACTCCTTTTCTTCTTACCTTATAAAGTCACTGATTTTATATTTATTTCAAATTGGATCTAAACTGATTGCTAATTACCATGTACTCACTGCCTATATTAAAAGAACACCATCAAATTACATTATTTAAAAAAACAAAACAAACCCTAATAACTAGCTCTCATATAGTGTTTCATCAGTATCTCTCACTTCACAATCTTAGAAGTAATTATAGAGACTGAAATTTAGTTTCAGTTTATTTTCCATTTACTTCGCTCATTTTCTAGCGCTTTGCATACAGTCAAGCTTTACTATGTTCTTGATGATCAGTCATATATCCTGTTACACACTTTTTGGAAGATTTCAGGACACTCAGAAACTGACCAAAACTTACTAGTTAACCAAAAAAAAAATAGAAATATCACAATACACTTTCTGAAATTACTTAAAAAACAGGAAGGGTATTCTGCTCCCTTTATCATTGCAGTTAGTTTATTCCTGGCTAACTGGCCACAGAAAATAGTAAATAAGTTTTGTAAGTTGCACAAGGTTAACTGAAATACTGCTAACTTTTCAGCTGTAGTACTTATAAGTGTTATAACTTTCCTAAATTCAAGATTTTTAGCCAGAAGTATGATTTTCAGATTGCCATGGGTCCTTCAATACAATTTGAATTTTAAATAACTTATACATTTAAGTCAGGAAATATAAAACAGTACAGCTGAATCCTCACAGTTCTGTCCTCTTGTGTGTGTAGAACATGGGAATTACCATAATGCATCAGACCACCTGTCCATTTTTTCTTTTTAAACCGGTTCTACTGATTGCCCAGCATCATATTCAGAGGAAGGTGTAAAACTCCCATGCTTGTTCATTATGGAAGAGCCTGCCCTTTGGGTTGTTAGTTAATATTTAAACAGGTGTGAACTGCTTTATGCTTTAAGGGATTAAAGTTTTTATCTCAAAGATTTTAGTCAAATATAAGTGGAGGCACTCATTCGTGTAAGCAGTTTTCAAATCCTACTAAGCTTTCACGAATACCTTGCACCAGCAAGTTCCACAACTTAAATGCTGTGAATTTTCCATTTATTCTTACAGTTTCTAACTGATGACAGAATTTTACTTCTCCCCCCATGACTACTTTTAATAGCTTCATGAAGGACAGTCAAACATTTATTTGGATTTTTAATTTTTTTTGCTAGTTCTCCTTTATCCTTTTGAAAATTCTTCAAAAATATCTTAACAGATTAAAGGAAGAAGCGTACACTTGCACATAATGAGGTTTTCAAGTTAAGTATAAAATATGTAAATATAAAACTGTCCAGGCATGAAAAATATAGGATTACAATGGAGACTGTTTGGCAACCTTAACTATACGGATGTACTACTTGTACCCACAGAATGAAAATCCATGGTGTTAAGGCAGATGACCTTGGAGAACTAAGATTTCTTCAGTGAACACAGCATCTAATATGCTCCCCCTCCCTTCAGTTAAGCTTCAACTCGTACAGTTCACCAAGTCAGTATAATAAGCTTTAGTTCTAAAAAGAGGTATCTGCACTACCACCTGCAGAAAAGTAACTCACCTGGTGTACAAACACATCTTCCTTGGTGTCATTCCTGCAATACAAAAAAAAATTCAGATTCAGAAGGGTGTGGTGAACAAAACCAACACATTTTCTAGACTCACTAATGTTTGGCATGGGGCCAAATGCTAACCTGAGGTACTGCCAAAGACCACATTGGCTATCAGTACAGTAACTCCTCACTTAACATTGTCTGGGTTAACATTGTTATGTCACTGATCTATTAGAGAACATGCTTGTTTAAAGTTGCACAGTGCTCCCTTATAACGTTGTTTGGCAGCCGCCAGCTTTGTCTACTGCTTGCAGGAAGACCAGCCCGTTGGAGATAGCTGGTGTAGGCTTGGAACCAGGGTGGGCCGGCAGCCCCCCAGCAGGCTATGAATTGCCAGGCAATTCAGGTGTCCCTCCCCTCACTGCCGTGTGCTGCTCCTGTCCTCTGCCTTGGAGCTATTCCCAGGAGCCTCCTGCTTGGGAGGGTGGGGGGGCAGAGCTGATGTCAGGGTGTCCCACCTTCCCCCATTCCTGTGCCCTGTCTCCACAGGGCAGAGGGGCACACAACAGGGCTCAGGACAGAGGGAGCTTGCTGGCAGCAGCTGCTGTCTCAACTTGCTGATCTACTTAAAAAGGCGTGGGGTCAGCGTACTTAAAGGGGCAATGCGAGTCTCTCCCTCACACAGGGTGTGTGCGCACGTCTCTCTCTCTCACACAGACGTAAGCCCCAGCATTTGGAAAGTGCAGGGAGTGGTGCACTCCAGTGGGATAGGGTGGGTTCATCATAACATTCAGTCTCCACAGGGAACATTTGCAGACACTGCCATGTGTCTGTTGTGTCTCCTCCCTTCATTCCTACTGCCTTGTAGAGTGTGAGGCTACATTAACAATAATGTGTTAACCCTTGAGGTCTTAGCTAAGGGCTAGTTCATCAGTTAGCAACAAGGCATTCCCTTGGAAATACTCCACCCTCTGACTCCACCATCTCAACCAAGTTTCACAATTGTCATTGTTGTGTACAGTATTAAATTGTTTGTTTAAAACTTATACTGTGTCTGTGTATATGTCTTTTGTCCGGCGAAAAAAATTTGCCTGGAACCTAACACCCCCTATTTACATTAATTCTTCTGGAGAAACTGGATTCGCTTAACATCTTTTCGCTTAAAGTAGCATTTTTCAGGAACATAACTATGTTAAGCGAGGAGTCACTGTATGTGATGTCCCTACCCCTTAACTGCATTCTAGTGTTCAAATTAAAAGGATATCAACCCAAGTGCCATATTTTGAACACCCTACCCCACTTCAATTTTCTGTAACTAAAAAGTTGGCAAGAAACATGAGGTTGTTGGGAGTTTAAGTGTTTGACAGCACTAACTCATCAGGTTAAGCAGGGAGAAGTAGATAAATTGATATCCCTTTACACACAGGAAGCAAAAAGTGGCAAATATCTTTGAAAAAAGGAAACATTTTGAAGACATACTAAGTAAAAGAGTGCTTTAAAAATATCTGATAAGTCAATTTCAAAGAGTTCAAGCATACAAGGTGCTTTAGTTAAAAAGTAGGCACACTAGGCCTTGGAGATCTCTCAACAAAATCATTCCTTCCCTTTACTCTTGTGTGTTCACACTGCCCGCTACCTCATGCTCTTTCAATCACTTCACACAAAGTTTATCTCCCTCCTACCCCTCCATAATGCATAACTCAGTCGGTTTTTCCCTCCACTTCCTTTCCAACCCCCTGCAGTTCACTAGTTTCCTAACAGATAGCATTTCTCTCCCCACTCCCACTCAGGTCCAAAGGAGATATGGCGAGGAGAACTGTAGGGAATTTTAGCATGGTAATGGTTAAAATCAATCATTTCTGGTAGTGCCCCAGTGTCTAGATACTTTCCAACAAAGATCAGTGCTTTTCCCAGCAAGCTCACAATCCTCAGAAAAAGAGGAGCATGATTAAGCTGATGACTGGCCATGTCATCTTAATACAGAGTTACTGTTATTTAAATAAAATAGAATTTATCTGCTATTCCCAATTACTCACGATTTTCATTGCCAGCTAGTTCTCTCACAGGTTACATCAATGGTGGGTCTTTCAGGGAAACCTGAATGTAGAGGCTAATGGCCTTGTCGATCAGATCAGGGAAAACATTCAGTACACAGGGGTTGCACAGAAGACAGCATAAGCCATTTGTATGGTGGCAAATGGATAGACAAGGTAGCATCAATGTAGAAAAGGCACACTACCTATTCAACTTTATTTAGTTTTGCATTTGCCACCCCACTCCCCCTTTATTTCATGAGTCTTTATGGACAGTGAATGATAGCACTAGTCAAAGCTCCTCCCTAGACATGAGTGTGCTGCCCTTCAGATAAAGTAGTATGTTAAATTTGCAGTGGGGAGGCGTTTCAAACACTATTCAAAGGAACCTAAAGAAATCAGAAATATGGGAAGACACTAAAAGATTTGATCTGGACAACCAAGTCATAGAATCATAGAATATCAGGGTTGAATGGGACCTCAGGAGGTCATCTAGTCCAACCCCCTGCTCAAAGCAGGACCAATCCCCAATTTTTTCCCCAGATCCCTAAATGGCCCCCTCAAGGATTGAGCCCACAACCCTGGGTTTAACAGGCCAATGCTCAAACTACAGGGGGAGGGATAGCTCAGTATGTCAATACATCTGCAAAAACCCCAAAGCAATATTCAGTAGAAAGGAGTCACTTCAGAAGCTGTAATGAAAGTGCACAAGTAAGATCTGAACATGCACTGCAATACAGCAGCAAATAAAGCCACTTCAATGTCTGTTCTGCAGTCAAGAGACACAGTCACTGCAAGGAGGGAGTAGTCTTAATACAACTCATGTGACTTCATCTAAAACTGAAAACTGAAATGTGATGTAAGGAATGATAACCAAGTGTACACTAATGTATCACCACTGTTACAATCACTAATGTATCACCATTACTGTGCAATTGCATTGTCTAATAGAGTATGCCATGTAAGGTATCAATAGAAAAATTATGATTTATTAAGTACAATAATTCTGTTTATATGCATCTTTGTGGCTGAAGTTATGAATACTGGCTATGCATTTCTATCAAACATGTGTTCCTGAGTTACACCTCGCCCCACCCAATAAATTTACATCAAGGGTAGCCAGTTATGTGTTGATAGTTCATTAAGAACACTCAACTCTCAGGAGGGGCCCATTGAAAAAAACTCATCCCACGCAGTAAGTTTTCTTTACCAATGGCTGCCCCCTGCAATTCAGCAAACCACGTAAGGACACGTGACCTAAGACGGCATCTTTTACCATTACTTTTACTCCATATCAGGCCATTAACTTTCCATGCACGGGGGTTAGGCTATAAATTGCAAGCCGTAACATCACTGCTGTCTCTTCATCTCCTGCTTCGCATATCTGGAATGGATTTCTAACAAGGAAGCTTGAAACAGGGAACTGAATGATCCCCAATCTGTTTGGGTGAATCCATACCTTTTACAAGATGGCAGATCTACATCACTGCTATCATAGGCACCAGCTTCTTCCAGTCCCAAGGGTGCTCAACCCCCGCTCTGCCCCAGACCCTAACTCCACCCGAACCTCAAGCCCCACCCTTCCTGCCCCCACCTCATCTCTTCCCATCCAGTTCCATCCCTCCATGAGCATGCCACATCCCCTCTTCTCCCCCTCCCTCCCAATGCCTCCTGCATGCCACTGAACAGCTAATTGCAATGGGCAGTTGGCACTGAGGGGGAAGAGAGGGAGCTGGCTGCCAGTGCATGCTCAGCACCCACTAATTTTTTCTCATAGGTGCTCCAGCCCTGGAGCACCCATGGAGTCTGCGCCTATGACCCTGACCTGCAATCTCTGAAATCAACTGTAATGTATCTGTTTCCTTAGCCATTTATAACTTTTTTATATATGTATTATTAAATCTTTAGCTGTTAGTTACTAAAGGGTTGACTCTAAGAGTGACTTTTGGGTAATATACTGACCTGGTCCCTTGGGACTGGAAGAACTTTATATGAGATGAATCTGGTTTTCAGTAACCTCTCAGAGTCCAACTGTATGGGTGGTGAGCCAAGTGCTGGAATGCCTAAGAGGACTTGTTTTTGTCTTGTTAACCACTGTACTGATACAGGAGCACATCTTGTCACTGGCTTGGTGAACTCTAAAGACAGACTGACCACTAGTTTGAGATGTGTCTGCCCTGTTTCTCAGCAGTCTGTCCTGAGTTGGGCATTCTCAGCTGTGACCACCTTAGGCACTGTGATATGAAATACTTAGTATTTTTAGAGCATCTAATAAACTTAACTTTACTGACCACTTGTGGTCATAATTTACATCACACTGATCTCCAATATTATACTGATGCTACGTATGGGTGTAGAACCATTTTTATTATATAGCAACTGTGAGAAAAACACACTCTGTGGACAAATATGACAGTTCATGATGCTATTCCTTGGGAGTGCTGTGAGCTTCAGGGGTTAATGGAGCAGGAAAACTGAAACTGAGAACATCTAGGAAGAGCACCGCACTGTAAGCCTCTTTACTGTTTCAGTAGGCAGAGAAACAAAGTCACAACACACCACAGCCTCCAGGAGCACAAGCACTTTCACCTTACCAACAGTTAGTGATGCTTCAAGTTAATAAGATACCTATTGGCCAGAAGATATGAAAGATGAAACCTTCAAGCAGGGTCCCAGGACAAGATCCTTCTAGAAATCCCAGAACCTCATCTCTTCCCAATTGCTGAGATGACAGCCTTCTCAAAGCACTGCCCCAGGATCATAGTGCTGAATTCTCATATTCACCAGCCAAAGTCATTTGTGCCTACTTCTGGCAAGATTAACACCCACAGTTGGCTTTGAAATATGCAACAGCTGCCTATTTGGCTTGAGATGATCTAGAATTCCCCCAGTCACCTTAAAGGAAGATCGCAGTGAACTGAAAGTTAACTGACTTAGGGTCAAACAGGATCACAATCCTCAGGCATGTGCATAAGTGTATACAAGATCAGGGTCAAAAATCACTACAAAGAATTTAAAACAGATTCCTAAAGTTCAAAGTGCAGTACACTTCTCTGGATTGCCATTCCTCAGACCATCTAATCCAATATCCTGTCAGTGGCTAGTTCCAAATGCTTCACAAGAAGCCACAAGAAATTCAGTAGCTGACAGTTAATATAATCTCCCCTTGGGGAAAATTTCTTCCTAACCCACTGCTTTGAAGTTTGCTCACCCTGAAGTATAAGATTTATATCCTTATAAAAGTTTTTTGCAAATCCTAATGTAATTCTAAATCTGCTAATTATCCATATAAACATTAATACTTTAACTCCTAAAATAACTACCTCAAGTGGTATTATCTGGCAATGAGATCAAGTTAATTATCATAGAATATCAGGGTTGGAAGGGACCCCAGAAGGTCATCTAGTCCAACCCCCTGCTCGAAGCAGGACCAATTCCCAGTTAAATCATCCCAGCCAGGGCTTTGTCAAGCCTGACCTTAAAAACCTCTAAGGAAGGAGATTCTACCACCTCCCTAGGTAACGCATTCCAGTGTTTCACCACCCTCTTAGTGAAAAAGTTTTTCCTAATATCCAATCTAAACCTCCCCCACTGCAACTTGAGACCATTACTCCTCGTTCTGTCATCTGCTACCATTGAGAACAGTCTAGAGCCATCCTCTTTGGAACCCCCTTTCAGGTAGTTGAAAGCAGCTATCAAATCCTCCCTCATTCTTCTCTTCTGCAGGCTAAACAATCCCAGCTCCCTCAGCCTCTCCTCATAACTCATGTGTTCTAGACCCCTAATCATTTTTGTTGCCCTTCGCTGGACTCTTTCCAATTTATCCACATCCTTCTTGTAGTGTGGGGCCCAAAACTGGACACAGTACTCCAGATGAGGCCTCACCAATGTCGAATAGAGGGGAACGATCACGTCCCTCGATCTGCTCGCAATGCCCCTACTTATACATCCCAAAATGCCATTGGCCTTCTTGGCAACAAGGGCACACTGCTGACTCATATCCAGCTTCTCATCCACTGTCACCCCTAGGTCCTTTTCCGCAGAACTGCTGCCTAGCCATTCGGCCCCTAGTCTGTAGCGGTGCATTGGATTCTTCCATCCTAATTGCAGGACCCTGCACTTATCCTTATTGAACCTCATCAGATTTCTTTTGGCCCCACAATTATGCATTGTGTAAACAAATTTTACAATTTTAAACTTCTCTTTTGGTATAATCTGAAGTCGCCTTGTGTTTTTGTTATAAGTCTGAGTACTCTGTTTGCGTTCTCTAGACCATTAATTATGGTGTACATCTCCTCTTTGCACTACACAATCCAGATACTGTTTAGAAGTGGCACTTTCTTAATTAAGAGGTCTATTTCCTGTGGGTATTCAAAGTAAATTTTATGGAGTTCCAAATACATCATCAGATACATGTGCAACCCCATTTGAGGCAATGGGGCAACCTCTGTCATTGAAGACCTAATTGCTGTTATAACAGAGAAACATTTGATAAGATCCTTAGAACCCAAGATGACACTGCAGAGTAAAACACTAAATATAAAATAGACAGCCATACTGTCATTAAGCTAACATATATTTGCATCAAAACCGGATGATCAGAGTTACAAAAACACAATCTGCAATTAAATACAAGCAATAGCTGAAGTGCTCTGTTTATGAAATGTTTTTCTTACAGTAAACGAGAGATCCCAGAAAGAACAGTCTTGTTCTAAGAGTTGTGGAAATGTCATGAAGTTCCTAGTTTTTGCAACTTTAACCTTCCTGTCTTGGTAACATGTGATCATGCGGGGTTTCTCATTAAACTAGCAGCTCCAGGGACGAAGAAGCTGCCCAATTCATATTAGTTAGTTAAAAGGCATCTGAATGTTCAGAATATTATGTGCTGTAATTTCCTTGATTAACTTACATTTTCTTTTTAAGTGAAATTTTCTTTAATGAATGTAGTTGTAAATACTTTCCCTACAAGTAGAATGTATAACCCACTGTTTTGAACTTGCAACGGTCAAGAGTTCCTAGCACTTACAATTTAAACAGCTATTCCTTGGTCTGGTGTTTAAGATTCAGCCACAGAATTAAAAGGCTGTACATAAGAAGTGTTTTACACTTGAACTATAGGAATGTCCAGACATTTAAATGATACATGTGCAAAACCAATTAAACATAATCTACTAGACCTTTTACATAATCCAGCCAATTTTATGAATGAACACATCAGAGCCTACACCTGCGCCCTCCTGGATAAATAAGGAATTCAAAGTAGTTTGCTTTGTCAACACTAGTTCCTACATATCCTATTAAGAAAAATTAGAGCAAAAACAATTGGGAGTGTTGGGAGGAAAAATGAGACAATAACCTGTTAGGATGTCAAGAAGTGGTATGGTGCAGAAGTGTGTGCTCTAGTTCACTAAGAGGAGTAAATAAACATCTTATTTATACAATAAAACTAACTGTTGTCTATTATAATTGCTCATTGTGTTATTTCACATTACCCTATTGGGGAGGGCAGGTATTCCGAGACTCTCAGATAACCAGGTTCTACTGTACACCTTTCAAAGCAATACATGGATTAACAACATAGTTATTCTCTTTGCCTCCATATTACTGCTCTAAGGGCTCTTTGCAAGCTCTGTTTGCAAAACACCCACTGACTTCAATGAGAGTCCTACATGCAGAAGGCTTCCAGAATTGAGCTGTAAAGGAACTTGGCATCTTATTAAAATGCAACCAGCATTTAAGCACCTCTACTGAGTCACGGCTAGAGATTCCATCTCAAGTATTAACAAACATAGCTCTTATTAAAATAATCCAAGATACAAGGAATACTTTAAATTAGTATATTTTAAAAAACTGGAAGTAGCTCATTTTCTGATAGCGAACACTTTAGAAAATATAGCTGGTCTTTTTAAAATTCATTCAGAAAACTCCTTATGCTCATTTTTAATCTAATGAGGTATTTTTACAGGAGACTTCTCAGTTAGTCTCCCTTTCTAACTGACAACACAGAGCAAACAGTGAAAATGGAGTTTACACAAAGTGTTGTCAAATGGAGAAAAAAATTCTAATTTGTTAGCCATCTTAGAAGTTCCCTGCAACAGGTTTAAAACAGATCATTTAAAAATTATCTAACTTTGCATAGAAGGGCAAACTGAACGAGTTTAAAAAATAAAACTATTGACCAGACCATTTTACTAAGTGTACTCTTTGTAGTTCAGTTAGCATTGATATGCTCCGTTTTTGTTCTAGAAGTGACATTTCTGAAAGTGGTGTAATTAAAAATGAAACTAGGTTCAGTATAAATTACTATGCTTATAGTCAAATGACTTTCAAAAATACCAATGCAAGTATCAATACCTAATGCAAAACAGTTACTAAGGTTTATCACTTTTGTACATTTAAACACAGCTTAGAATCAAAAAAGTATTAACACAGGGCATGAACCTGTTTTACATTTAAACCTCATCTCAAAGGATCAAAGACACAAATCACTACATATGAAAATCAACTACCTCCAACACTGACTAAATATCCCTGTTAAAACCACTTTACTGAAAACTCTGCAAGAGAACAAAAGTGGAATACAGAGGGGATACCTGCATTAACAACTTACCACTTCTGTGAAAAGCCCCATGAGACAGAGTGATCAGGTCACACCTGATCCACACACATTATTCCCTACAGCTCCCAAAAATGTTATTGAAACTGTAACTACACTTGGGTCCAATGTTTGTTTGGAAATATCCAGAACGTCAGCCAAAACAACACTTGCAGACAAGCGTCTTGCCACATACCAAAGGAGGAGGCTGTGATGACAGCCCACTGCTCTAGTCCTGCTGTCCTGAGGGAAAGCAGGCAGGGACACGGGGAATTACTATGATTGGATTTCTTACCTGGTTTGGTGGAAAACTAAAGACAGAAAAATGTGAAAGAATAAACCTAATGTGAGTAGTGTTGGGAGGAAAAAAAGCCATGACTACAATGTACTTGAATAGTCAAAACGTCTCCCTGGGGAAGTTCTGCAGCAGCCACCAAACCCACCAACCCAGTCTCAGTCCATTCCCCAGGCTAGTCATCTCAGCACTAAGCCACTTGAAAAGCTTCGTAAAGACTCATCTGAAAGCCAGTAGATGTGTCAGATGAGGCCTGGTCAGCGAACAGAGTGACAGATACAGTGACTCTGTCTAAAGTGTTCCCACGGTCCCCACCCTGCTCTCAGGACACCATCCCGCCCCTGAACCCCTGGTCACCGAGCACATGGCACCTCCTTCCTCACCTGTTGATGAAACCGTAGCCGTTTCTTACGTTGAACCATTTTACTGTTCCCAAAACCTTCGTTGCTGAAAGAAAAAACCGAACATGTCACATGACGCATCGCCCCCATCTCCGGGCAGCTGAGCCAGGTTCCCACCGCGCCAGTGAGACGGGCTCGGCCCCCTCCCCACCGGCCGGACCCTTCGGCCAGCGCACTCCAGGACGGCCAGGCCTCACGGAGCGTTGCGCGCTGGGGTCCCGGGAGGGCACGTGGCTAAGTGGGTCTCACACAAAGGCCACGCGTGGCGGACATTTTGAGTCTCTCCGCGCCAGCCCCGCCCCATCCACCGCCGCACGCGGGGCCCAACGACTCAGGCGGCGCGCGGGGCCCAACGGCCACTGCGCGCGCACCAGGAAGGGGTCTCGCGCCTTCCTGTGGGGGAGGAGAGATGACGCCCACAGACCCCTCCCCTTTCGCCCCTCCACATCACCCCCCCTCACCGATGACCTTCTTGTCCCCGCCGGCGGGGGGCGCCGCCGAGGCCAGGCCGCTGCCACCGTTGCCGGTGCCGCCGTTGGGTTTGGACTCGGCGGGGGCGGTGGGGGCCGCCGCGGGGAGAGGGGCGGCGGGCGGTTGGGTCTCGGCCTCGCTGCTCATGGCGGCGGCTGTTCGGTGCGGACGGTGGTGGTGACTGGCTGTTGCGCCGCCTCCCGCGGTGTGATGGTGACTGGGGCCGGCCGTGGGGGGGGCTGCTCCCTGCTCCGGGCTCGCTGGGCTCCGCTCTCCGCTCCCGATACCGATCGAACTGACCACAATGGCGGCCCGCACCGGCTAGCCACCCCGCATGCACCGCCCACTAGCTCATTCACTGGCTGCGGAGCTTGACCGTCACGCGACGTGCAAACTCATTGGCTTCTAAAAATCCGCCCACGCGGTCACTGACGCACCCATTGGATACGGCGCCTGCCCCTCATCGAACGCTCTCAGTTATTGGGTGCTTCTATCCCGCACACACAGCTCGCTAACATCTATTGGCCGCAGAGCCGGCCTCTCATATAACGCGCACACCCATTGGCTGTACGAATCAGCGCCGCCGGGCCTTTTTTCGGCCAGTTTCATTACTCCTCCCTTGCGGAGCGTGATTGGTGCAGCAGCGCCGCTGATTCCGCCGCCTGGAGAAGGCCGGGGGTGGGAGAGCGCTGGGTTACAGCAGGGGGTGGGGAGCCGGCGGGCCCGCAGCACGTGCCCTGGCTTGAACTGGTTTCAGAGCAGCAGCCCTGTTAGTCTGTATTTGCAAAAAAAGCAGGAGGACTTGTGGCGCCTTAGAGACTAGCCAATTTATTTGAGCATGAGCTTTGTGAGCTAGAGCTCACTGGTGTTCCCCTGGGGCTGCCCTGCTCCCTGGCCAGTCTGTGGGGAAGGGGCCTGGCTTTCCTTTAGGTGGGAAACAGCTGGGTCTGTGTGAGCGCTGGGCGCCTGGCTGGGATAGGGCGTGCAGGTGGGGGTACCTAGGGCCTACAGAGACCCCCCCCCAGGGTGTCCCCCAGCCTGGCACAGAGACGCTCCCCACCCTAGGGTGTTCACCAACCTCACGCCGGTCCGACGCCGTTCACACACGCGTCTCTGAGGGCCCTGCTGCGACTCTGGGCAGTTCGGCATCAGGCCTTGTTTACGCTGGCGTATTATAGCGCTGAAAAAACACCCCTCTGAGCAATGCAAGTTTCAGCGCTGTAAAGTGGCAGCGTAGACAGTGCACCAGCAGGAGCTACTCTTCTCCTGGGGGTGGGTTTTTTACAGCGCTGGGAGTGACTACATAGCCACATTAAAGCACTGCCATGAAGAGACACCCTCAGTCCACTCTGAGGCGACTCCCCTGAGGCATGAGCACTTCCTCTAGGCTTGGAAGGGAGGTGGTTTCCGTAACGAGGTCGAATGTGGCTTCAGATGGGATGTCAGGCCACGGTAGAGGCTGGTGTTGGCAGTGGAATCTGAGACCTAGACTGTGAGCATCAGGACTAGGTTGACGTAAGTGCTTTTGCAGCACATGTAGCATGCATCCAACTGCTGTGTGCTCTAGGAGATGGAAGTTGTTTTGGACCTCACTTTTGCATTTGGCATATAATCATAGAATCTCAGGGTTGGAAGGGACCGCAGGAGGTCATCTAGTCCAACCCCCTGCTCAAACCAGGACCAATCCCCAACTAAATCATTCCAGCCAGGGCTTTGTCAAGCCTGACCTTAAAAACCTCAAAGGAAGGAGATTCCACCACCTCCCTAGGTAACACATTCCATGCTTCACCACCCTCCTAGTGAAAAAGTTTTTCCTAATATCCAACCTAAACCTCCCCCACTGCAACTTGAGAGTAATGCCTCATTCTGTCATCTGCTACCACTGAGAACAGTCTAGATCCATCCTCTTTGGAACCCCCTTTCAGGTAGTTGAAAGCCGCTATCAAATCCCCCCTCATTCTTCTCTTCCGCAGAATAAACAATCCCAATTCCCTCAGCCTCTCCTCATAAATCATGTGTTCCAGTCCCCTAATCATTTTTGTTGCCCTCCGCTGGACTCTTTCCAATTTTTCCACATCCTTCTTGTAGTGTGGGGCCCAAAACTGGACACAGTACTTCAGATGAGGCCTCACCAATGTTGAATAGAGGGGAACTATCACGTCCCTCAATCTGCGGCCAGTGCCCCTGCTTGTATATCCCAAAATGGCATTGGCCTTCTTGGCAACAAGGGCACACTGTTAACTCATATCCAGCTTCTCATCCACTGTAACCCCTAGGTCCTTTTCTGCAGAACTGCTGCCTAGCCATTCAGTCCCTAGTCTGTAGCGGTGCATGGGATTCTTCTGTCCTAAGTGCAGGACTCTGCACTTGTCCTTGTTGAACCTCATCAGATTTCTTTTGGCCCAATCCTCTAATTTGTCTAGGTCCATCTGTATCCTATCCTTACCCTCCAGCATATCTACCTCTCCTCCCAGTTTAGTGTCATCTGCAAACTTGCTGAGGGTGCAATCCATGCCATCCTTCAGATAATTAATGAAGATATTGAACAAAACCGGCCCCAGGACCGACCCTTTGGGCATTCTACTTGATACCGGCTGCCAGCTAGACATGGAGCCATCGATCACTATGCGTTGAGCCCGACGATCTAGCCAGCTTTCTGTCTACCTTATAGTTCATTCATCCAGCCCATACTAGGTGCTTTTGAAAATCCCATTATTCTGTATATACTTGGGAGAGAATCTCAAACCACACCAACTGTGAGGGATTTTCAGCACGCTCATTCTCTTCAGTTAACCTCTCAGGCATCGGTCTGTACAATCACAGCAAGTCTCTGTCTCTGAGATATCAACAGACAAGTCTGTGATTATGTGCAAGTTAGGAGTCATTTGACAAGTGCAGCAAAGGTCATTGTGGCACTCTGTACTTCAAATCAGCACCCTGGAACCCCCATATTCACCTCTGTCATTTAATTATGATTTGTTTTGTATAAAGTATGCCTTGTGAGGTATCATTTTAAAAGTCTTGATCTTTGAACATCAATATCCTATTGGATTGTATGTGCTATTGTTGTATGTGGAGTTAACAAAGTTTTGCTATGTGTGCGCAACTGAAATAGGTTGTGAGGTTGGGAACACAGGTACAACAGTGGAGTAGCCAGACATGCTGAGAATCCACTAGTCCCAGAATTGTATACAATGGAGACTTCTCAGAGAGAGCACGGAGACAATGGAGAATGCTTAACCAAGTGGGGAAACTACGCTTACTACTTATAATCACTTAAAATCTATCTTTCTGTAGTTAATAAGTCTGTTTTATATTTTATCCAAAACCGTGTGTTTTGGTTGAAGTGCTTGGGAAATCTCAGCTCAGTTACAAAGGCTAGTGTGTGTCCTCTGCATATCGAGGGGGGACAGACTGGGTAATGAACTTACACTGGTCAGGCTTCTGACTAAGGCAAGTTGGCACAGTTCTGGGGTACAAGGCTGAGGAGCTGGGGGGAATTGGCTGTGGCCTCTCTATTGTTGATTCATGAGTGGCTGGGAGAAGCATTCATGTAACTCAATTGAGTGTCCCCCGGCCTGTGGATGTTTATGTAAGTACAGTACTTGCTAGAGGTTTGTAGCTTGCCAACAGCATCACAGTGTGAAGGATACCTCAGGTTGGTGGGTCCCTAGCCTCGGTTTTACCAGTAACTGGGAATAGACGACAGGGGATGGATTACTTGATGATTACCTGCTCTGTTCATTCCCTTTGAAGCAGCTGGCATTGGCCAGTGTCAGAAGACAGAATACTGGGATAGATGGACCTTTGATCCATAGGCGTGGACTGTGTGGATACTCTGGGGCTGAAGCACCCAAGGGGAAAAAATGGTGGGTGCTGAGCACCAACCAGCAGCCCCCCATCAGCTCCCCCTTACCCCCACCCCAGCACCTCCCACCCACCAGCAGGCCCTGCAGCTCAGCGCCTCCTCCCCTTTCCTGCTGCAAACAGTTGTTTCGCAGCATGTTGGGGAGTGGGGGAGGAGCCAGGATAGAGTATACACAGGGGAGGGCGCTGAACTGGATGAGAAGAGGCAGATGTTGGTGGAGCAGGGGCAGGAAGAGGCAGGGCATGTGTGGGGCCTTGGGGGAAAGGGTTGAGCACCCCAGCACTTTGAAAAGTTGGCGCCTGCACTTTAGTCTCACCCAGTATGTTCATTCTTATGTGGGAGAGAGGGCTTAGCGATCCCACAGTTCAGGTTGCACCCTGGGAACCCCATAACAGTCATCTTGGGACAGGAGAATGTTGTGTAACCAGTTCACAGTCTAAGATCTGAGAAGTCCTTTCTTCTTCAAGAGAAATTGTCTTGGGGCCAAGACGATAGTGTGTTACAGGGTCTGGCTGACTAGTGCAGACTTGGCCCTTTCAATTTGTTGCGGAACAGGGAATATTTAATTGAACACTAATTTCCCATAAAGTTGATACTCCCTCCTTCCATAGAGGATTTTAAAGACCAGGATTGTACTTGGTTATCTTCCTTGAGATCTGATAGGGGAGCACTTTTACCAACCAGCTATGACTAAAAGCATCTCTGTATTCACACCCTACATGACTATTGTAATAATCTTTGTGCAAAATATGGCTTGTAAGGTATCATTTGAAAACAAATAACTCACTGATCAATAATATCATAGTGAAATGTATGTAGCAATATTATATGTAATATCATGAAATCCCCCAGTATGATATTATTAGCACATGTCCAAAACCACATAATCCTGCCTATGCAAAAGTTGTTAAACAGGTCTATCCTAAACAAAGGCATGTGTGTTTACCTCAGTTTACATATAAGTAGTAAACAGGGTCCTCAGACAGCAGGGGGAGGAGATGGCAGGAGACATAGCAAATTTGCATTTCAGCAAACACAGGTGGGGAAGAAAAGGCATGGAGCCTCCCCTTCACCACCAGACTCTGTATCACCTTCTTTACTGTTTGAATAAACCTAACTTTGAATGGTAACCCGCAAAGGTTCACTGGACTATAAAAAAGTGCAGAATCCCAAATTTTCTCTTTCACTTAAGAAGACAAAGGCACCAGCACCTTGGGGTCTCTAGGAGAGATCCTGACCAAGGAAAGGGTCAGTCACCATCTTGCAGGAACACTGCGGGTGAGAAAGGTCATCTTAAACAACATCTTGAACCAGAAATTGCTCGATAAAATTTTAGACTTTTAGATGCATTTTCACTTTTATCTGCTTGTAACCATTTCTAACTTTCTCTGAGATGTGATTTCACTTAAAATCCAATTTTTTTTTAATAAACTTGTTTTATTTTCAATCTAAACCAATCCAGTGGTATTTAAACTGAACTGTTTGGTAACTCTAGTTAAAATAGCAAACTTGACTAGCGTAAGGACAGGGGCAATAGATCTTAATATCTGAACTGTCCAGGAGAGGTTTGGACTGTGCAGAACAAACGTTTTGGGGAAAACTCGGGATTGGGAGTGTGTTGGGGTCACCCTACCAATAGTAACCAAGGCTGCTTGACTGGAGTGTTGCTGACAGGCTGCTGAGGTTAGAGATGCTGGACCAAGGCTGCAGCTATACACAGACCTTCAGGGTCTGCCCTGCATGCGTTTTGGCTGGTTGTGAGTGGCCTAGGTTGGGAGCTACAACAGCAAAGCTTTGTGAGGCACCCAAGTTTGTGAGGCAGGTGGTGACAGACCCCCTCGCTGGTCTGGATTGCACCCCAGAATCTGACACCAGCATCCAGTTTTGCCTTCTGTTTTGTACTGCTCATCAGCTGTTTTATCCTCTGGTGGCACAGAGAGATTTCAGGCAACAGTATTTTCACTGCAGAGGCTCAGATGCAATATGTATCATATTGAAAAAATAGATCAGTGAATTCAAGCCTTCTCTTCCACTGGCGGCTGTTACTCCTATGAACTTTCCAACCCTTATTACTGAGCAAAGCCTCATAGTTCCATGCTGCATGCAAAACCAACTATCATTGTCTCCATTCCACAGATAAGGTAACTGAACAATTGCTCTCAGTCATCACTGTTAGAGCTAAGAACAGAACCCAGATCTCTAATAGGGGAGACCAGATCTCATCAACATTGCCTTTTGTACTGACTATGTGGCTAGCCTGTGTGTAACCATTGTTTTAGCCCCTAATAAATATTTCCATCCCAGAGCCAGGAATAGAACCCAGGAATCCTGCTTCCCAACGTTCTACTTCTGTCTAGCCAATAGCTGTATAACTCATTGCAAAAATGTGTGTTAGGCTCCTGGTGCTAAAAGGCTGAACGGTGGCTCTGGAAGGCCCATGTTTAATCCTTGCGACCAGCTTGGATTAACAGTGAAATCCTTGCTGACCTTAAACACAAAAAAGAAGCTTACAAGAAGTGGAAGATTGGACAAATGACCAAGGAGGAGTATAAAAATATTGCTCAGGCATGTAGGAGTGAAATCAGGAAGGCCAAATCACACTTGAAGTTGCAGCTAGCAAGAGATGTTAAGAGTAACAAGAAGGGTTTCTTCAGGTATATTAGCAACAACCAGAAAGTCAAGGAAAGTGTGGGCCCCTTATGTTAGTCCCTGGAAAAATCATGGAGCAGGTCCTCAAGGAATCAATTCTGAAGGACTTAGAGGAGAGGAAAGTGATCAGGAACAGTCAGCATGGATTCACCAACGGCAAGTCATGCCTGACTAATCTAATTGCCTTCTATGACGAGATAATGGTCTCTGTGGATGAAGGGAAAGCAGTGGACGTGTTATTTCTTGACTTTAGCAAAGCTTTTGGTATGGTCTCCCACAGTATTCTTGCCAGCAAGTTAAAGAAGTATGGGCTGGATGAATGGACTATAAGGTGGATAGAAAGCTGGCTAGATCATCGGGTTCAATGGGTAGTGATCAATGGCTCCATGTCTAGTTAGCAGTCGGAATCAAGTGGAGTGCCCCAAGGGTCAGTCCTGGGGCCTGTTTTGTTCAATATCTTCATAAATGATCTGGAGGATGGTGTGGATTGCACCCTCAGCAAATTTGTAGATGACAATAAACTGAGACGAGTGGTAGATACACTGGAGGGTAGGGATAGGCTACAGAGGGACCTAGACAAATTAGAGGATTGGGCCAAAAGAAATCTGATGAGGTTCAACAAGGACAAGAGCAGAGTCCTGCACTTAGGACAGAAGAATCCCATGCACCGCTACAGACTAGGGATCGAATGGCTTGGCAGCAGTTCTGCAGAAAAGGACCTAGGGGTTACAGTGGACAAGAAGCTGGATACGAGTCAATAGTGTGCC
The DNA here is from genome assembly GCF_965140235.1 of Caretta caretta. Classification (NCBI taxonomy): domain Eukaryota; kingdom Metazoa; phylum Chordata; order Testudines; family Cheloniidae; genus Caretta; species Caretta caretta. The sequence goes on from NC_134223.1 coordinate 3,255,443, forward strand.
CTCATTGCCAAGAAGGCCAATGCCATTTTGGGATATACAAGCAGGGGCACTGGCCGCAGATTGAGGGAAGTGATAGTTCCCCTCTATTCAACATTGGTGAGGCCTCATCTGAAGTACTGTGTCCAGTTTTGGGCCCCACGCTACAAGAGGGATGTGGAAAAATTGGAAAGCGTCCAGCGGAGGGCAACAAAAATGATTAGGGGACTGGAACACATGATTTATGAGGAGAGGCTGAGGGAACTGGGATTGTTTATTCTGCGGAAGAGAAGAATGAGGGGGGATTTGATAGTGGCTTTCAACTACCTGAAAAGGGGTTCCAAAGAGGATGGCTCTAGACTGTTCTCAGTGGTAGCAGATGACAGAACAAGGAGTAATGGTCTCAAGTTGCAGTGGGAGAGGTTTAGGTTGGATATTAGGAAAAACTTTTTCACTAGGAGGGTGGTGAAGCACTGGAATGTGTTACCTAGGGAGGTGGTGGAATCTCCGTCCTTTGGGGTTTTTAAGTTCAGGCTTGACAAAGCCCTGGCTGGGATGATTTAGTTGGGGATTAGTCCTGATTTGAGCAGGGGGTTGGGCTAAATGACCTCCTGAGGTCCCTTCCAACTCTGATATTCTATGATTCTATGGGGGGGAGAAAGTGCGCACCACTGTTCCACATGATGAAATTTCTGTTTACCAGTTTAGCTAAGACTGCAGCTCCATTTTTGTTTAAAACCAAATTTTTCATCTTCTCTTAAAATCTACCAGAAGGTCCCATTGGCCTGAAAATTGGCTGCTTAGTGTCCTGACACACAGACCTCTCAGCTCTGCTGGATTTTGTGGGATGTTCCATATTTTTACTGATTCAGGCTTCCTGTCTCCCTGGACCACAGAGGTAGGCAATGTTCTACAGAAGAGAGAGAGAGAGAGAGAGAGAGAGAGTGCCACCAAATAAAGGGATAAATAGGATGACCTGGAAAATTATAGGTTTGGCAGCTGACAGTGATGCCAGGCAAAATAATGGAATGATTGATACGGAACTCCATTAATAAAGAATTAAATGCTAATCAACATGGGTTTATGGAAAATAGATCCTGGCACACTAACTTGATAGCTTTTTATGATATTAAGTTTGATTGATAAAAGTCATAGTATTGATGTACAGACACTCCCCGACTTGCGCAAAGTGTTCCGTTCCGGAACACTTTGTGTAAGTCGGAAATGTATCTCCAGCCATTATGCAAAACAAAAAACAAACAAAAAAACCTCTCCTATTTCTAGCTCATGGAAGTTTTTCCATAAGCTCGGATTTGCGTAAATCGGGTTTGTGTAACCCGGGGAGCATCTGTAATATGTATAGCCTTCTCTAAAGCATTTGACTTGGTATGGTACAACATATTGATTAAGAAACTGGAAAGATACAAAATCAACATGGTACACATTAAATTGATTAAAACAACTGGTTAACTGAAAAATACTAGCTAGCTGTCATAAATATAAAGGGAAGGGTAAACACTTTTAAAATCCCTCCTGGCCAGAGGAAAAACCCTTTCACCTGTAAAGGGTTAAGAAGCTAGGATAACCTTGCTGGCACCTGACCAAAATGACCAACGAGGAGACAAGATACTTTCAAAGCTGGAGGGGGGGAGAAACAAAGGGTCTGGGTCTGTCTGTGTGATGCTTTTGCCGGGGACAGAACAGGAATGGAGTCTTAAAACTTAGTAAGTAATCTAGCTAGATATGCATTAGATTGGTTTCTGTAAATGGCTGAGAAAATAAGCTGTGCTGAATAGAATGGATATTCCTGTCTTTGTGTCTTTTTGTAACTTAAGGTTTTGCCTCGAGGGATTCTCTGTTTTGAATCTAATTACCATGTAAGGTATTTACCACTCTGATTTTACAGAGGTGATTCTTTTTACTTTTCCTTCTATTAAAATTCTTCTTGTAAGAAACTGAATGCTGCTTTTCATTGTTCTTAAGATCCAAGGTTTGGGTCTGGTCACCTATGCAAATTGGTGAGGATTTTTATCAAACCTTCCCCAGGAAGGGGGGTGCAAAGTTTTGGTGAGGATTTTGGGGGGAAAGACGTTTCCAAATGGCTCTTTCCCAATAATTAACCCGGTTAGACGTTTGGTGGTGGCAGCGAAAGTCCAAGGGCAAAAGGTAAAATAGTTTGTACCTTGGGGAAGTTTTAACCTAAGCTGGTAAAAGTAAGCTTAGGAGGTTTTCATGCAGGTCCCCACATCTGTATCCTAGAGTTCAGAGTGGGAAAGGAACCTTGACATGGTGGCAGAGCGGTGGGATTAACTTGAAATCATTTTGAGATCAATTTGAGATTTTTTGAACCAGAAACAGATTTTAAAAGGGAATTCTTTTTTTCCCTTTGGGCTGCTGGAAAGCAGGTTTCCAACTGGAAGCAGTTGGAGTTTTTTTCTCTGCTTTGGGGCCAGAGCAGAGACAAAAGGGAATTGTCTTTTGTGAGCTGGAGTTTTCTCTGCCTAAAGGCAGGGTAGTTAACCTCCTGCAGGGAAATTCACCAGTCTTCACAGACCTGAAGAAGATTTTTTTTTTAACCTAAGAGCAACTAGAGGGGTTTTCTGCCTATTTGCCTGGAGACAAAGGTGTTAGGTGTTTTTTTTTTTTTTTTTTTTTTTAGGATTTCTCTGTAGGCTGACAATCAATATCAGAGAACATAGGTATCCGGACAGCACAACAAAATTTTACAAGCCAAGTTTTTTTTTGTTTTGGTTTTCTTTCTAACTCTCGGGTGTAAAGTTAGTTAAAAACAGAGAGGTTAGGATGACGGACTCCACGGTTCAACAAAAGCTGGAATTAGCCAGATTTGAGGCTGAGGAAAAACAAAAGGAATATGAAAGACGAATAGAACTCATGCGGATGGAGATGGATGCACATGTGACCAGGGAAAAAGAAATGGAGGCTGCCCACAGGAGGGAAATGGAGGCAAGGGACAGAGAAATGGAGGCAAGAGTCAAAGAACTGGAGGAGAAGGAAAAAGAGAGGAAACATGCACTGGAGATGGAGAAGGGAAAGGCTCAGCAGAATATACCAACAAACCCTAGCAATCCTTCTCCAGGTACCACTTCCCATCCCAGAAAGTTCCCCACCTACAAGGCTGGCGATGATACCGAGGCCTTCTTAGAAAACTTCGAAAGGGCCTGCCTTGGGTACAGCATCTCTACAGACCAATACATGGTAGAGCTGAGGCCGCAGCTCAGTGGACCCTTAGCTGAGGTGGCGGCTGAAATGCCTAAAGAACACATGAACAAGTATGAACTGTTTAAATCCAAGGTGAGAGTCAGAATGGGTATAACACCCAAGCATTCTCGTCAGAGGTTCAGAGCCCTAAGGTGGAAACCAGACGTGTCATTTACCCGACATGCCTACCACATTGTGAAACATTGGGATGCCTGGATATCAGGAGCAAGTGTTAAATCTCCAGCAGATTTGCCCTTCCTAATGCAAATGAAACAGTTCTTAGAGGGTGTTCCTGAGGAAATAGAAAGATACATTCTAGATGGGAAGCCCAAAACTGTAATCGAGGCGGGGGAGATTGAAGCCAAATCGGTGGAGGTGGCAGAGAAGAAAAAAACTGGTCGCAGTTGGAGTGGATACCCGAAGGAACTACCTCAGACCACACCCTACTACCGGGGGCAGCCCAAGGCCCCACCTACCCCCCAAGGAATCCTCCAGACACCTTATCGTCCCGCCACACCGTTCTCCAGCAACCCACCTCGCCCCAGTGACCTGTCAACTGGACGATGTTTTAAATATAACGAGCCGGAGCATGTAAAGGCCAACTACCCCAAGAACCCCAACAGATTACAGTTCATTGCACCGGAAACACCCCAGAAATCCTAAGGCCCAGATACCCTCGGAGCGAAGGGAAACTGTGAGTGTGGGCGGGAAGAAGGTCACCGCGTGGAGAGACACCGGAGCACAAGTGTCAGCTATCCACGCTTCCTTAGTGGATCCCAGTTTAATCAACCCAGAGATCCAAGTGATGATTCAACCCTTCAAGTCAAACTCTTTCAATTTGCCTACAGCCAAGTTGCCTGTCCAGTACAAGGGCTGGTCAGGAACGTGGACTTTTGCAGTCTATGATGATTATGCCATCCCCATGCTGTTGGGGGAAGACTTGGCCAATCATGTGAAGCGAGCCAAGAGTGTGGGAATAGTCACCCGCAGCCAGGCTAAACAAGCCGTCACGCCTAGCTCTGTTCCGGAAACTTCTACCAGGACCCAGTCAGAGGTGATGGAACCGGACCCCAGGCCAATGGATCTACTACTGCAACAGCAGTAGTGGATCCAGTTCCAGAGACCCAGACAGAGCCAGTCCCAGAACCGGAACCAGCGGAACAAACAGCACCAGACCCATTGCCCGCACTGAATCCAGTATTTGCAACCCCAACACCAGAGGACCCCACCGAACCTGAACTGGCAGCAGCCGATAACCAAGAGGCTCAGCCGGAGCCTGAACCCCAACATAGTGCATCAGCGGAGAGCGGTTCACAGTCAACGGAAACAGCCCCATCCCCTACATCGCTTCCAGAGGGACCAAGCATAGGTCTACAATCCAATGAGCAACTGATATCTCCAGCATCAAGGGAACAGTTCGAGACCGAACAGGAAGCAGATGAAAGCCTCCAGAAAGCTTGAACAGTGGCACGGAGCAATCCACCGCCTCTCAGCTCTTCTAATTGATCCAGGTTTGTTGTAGAAAGAGGACTTTTATACAAGAAAACTCTTTCTGGTGGACACCAGGAAGACTGGCATCCTCAGAGACAGTTTGTAGTTCCAACTAAGTACCAGATCAAGCTCTTGAGCTTAGCCCACAATCATCCTAGTGGCCACGCTGGGGTGAACAGGACCAAAGACCGGTTGGGGAGGTCATTCCACTGGGAGGGAATGGGCAAGGATGTTTCTACCTGTGTCCGGTCTTGTGAGGTATGCCAAAAAGTGGGAAAACCCCAAGACCAGGTCAAAGCCCCTCTCCAGCCACTCCCCATCATTGAAGTTCCATTTCAGTGAGTAGCTGTGGATATTCTGGGTCCTTTTCCGAAAAAGACACCCAGAGGAAAGCAGTACATACTGACTTTCATGGATTTTGCCACCCGATGGCCGGAAGCAGTAGCTCTAAGCAACACCAGGGCTAAAAATGTGTGCCAGGCACTAGCAGACATTTTTGCCAGGGTAGGTTGGCCCTCCGACATCCTCACAGATGCAGGAACTAATTTCCTGGCAGGAACTGTGGAAAGCCTTTGGGAAGCTCATGGGGTAAATCACTTGGTTGCCACTCCTTACCACCATCAAACAAATGGCCTGGTGGAAAAGTTTAATGGAACTTTGGGGGCCATGATACGTAAATGAGCACTCCAATGATTGGGACCTAGTGTTGCAGCAGTTGCTCTTTGCCTACAGAACTGTACCACATCCCAGTTTAGGGTTTTCCCCATTTGAACTTGTATATGGCCATGAGGTTAAGGGGCCATTACAGTTGGTGAAGCAGCAATGGGAGGGATTTACACCTTCTCCAGGAACTAACTTCCTGGACTTTGTAACCAACCTACAAAACACCCTCCGAACCTCTCTAGCCCTTGCTAAAGAAAACCTATAGGATGCTCAAAAAGAACAAAAAGCCTGGTATGATAAACATGCCAGAGAGTGTTCCTTCCAAGTAGGTCTCATGGTCTTAAAGGCGTTCCAGGCCCATAAAATGGAAGCATTGTGGGAAGGACCATTCATGGTCCAGGAACACCTGGGAGCTGTTAATTATCTCATAGCATTCCCCACCTCCAACCGAAAGCCTAAAGTGTACCATATTAATTCTCTAAAGCCCTTTTATTCCAGAGAATTAAAGGTTTGTCAGTTTACAGCCCAGGGAGGAGAAACCGCTGAGTGGCCTGAAGGTGTCTACTACGAAGAGCAAAATGCTGGTGGTGTGGAAGAGGTGAACCTCTCCATGACCGTTGGGCGTATGCAGCGACAACAGATCAAGGAGCTGTGCACTAGCTACGCGCCGACGTTCTCAGCCACCCCAGGACTGACTGAACGGGCATACCACTCCATTGACACAGGTAATGCTCACCCAATTAAAGTCCAACCTTACCGGGTGTCTCCTCAAGCTAAAACTGCTATAGAACGGGAGATCCAGGATATGTTACAGATGGGTGTAATCCGCCCCTCTGGCAGTGCATGGGCATGTCCAGTAGTTCTAGTTCCCAAACCAGATGGGGAGATACGTTTTTGCGTGGACTACCATAAGCTAAATGCTGTAACTCGCCCAGACAGCTATCCAATGCCACGCACAGATGAACTATTAGAGAAACTGGGACGGGCCCAGTTCATCTCTACCTTGGACTTAACCAAGAGGTACTGGCAGGTACCGCTAGATGAATCCGCCAAGGAAAGGTCAGCCTTCACCACACATCGCGGGCTGTATGAATTTAATGTACTCCCTTTCGGGCTGCGGAATGCACCCGCCACCTTCCAAAGACTTGTAGATGGTCTCCTAGCGGGATTAGGAGAATATGCAGTCGCCTACCTTGACGATGTGGCCATATTTTCGGATTCCTGGGCAGAACACCTGGAACATCTACAAAAAGTCTTCGAGCGCATAAGGGAGGCAGGACTAACTGTTAAGGCTAAGAAGTGTCAAATAGGCCTAAACAGAGTGACTTACCTTGGACACCAGGTGAGTCAAGCAACTATCAAGCCCCTACAGGCCAAAGTGGATGCTATCCAAAAGTGGCCTGTCCCAAAGTCAAAGAAACAGGTTCAATCCTTCTTAGGCTTGGCCGGTTATTACAGACAATTTGTAATGCTATACAGCCAAATCGCCGCCCCACTGACAGACCTAACTAAAAAGAAACAGCCAAATGCCGTTCAGTGGACCAAAAAGTGTCAGAAGGCCTTTAACCAGCTTAAAGTGACACTCATGTCTGACCCTGCACTAAGGGCCCCAGACTTTGACAAACCGTTCCTAGTAACCACAGATGCGTTCGAGCATGGTGTGGGAGCAGTTTTAATGCAGAAAGGAGCTGATCAAGAATTCCACCCTGTAGTGTTTCTCAGCAAAAAACTGTCTGAGAGGGAAAGCAACTGGTCAGCCAGTGAAAAGAAATGTTACGCCATTGTCTACGCCCTGGAAAAGCTACGCCCATATGTTTGGGGACGGCGTTTCCACCTGCAAACCAACCAAGCTGTGCTACAGTGGCTTCATACCGCCATGGGAAATAACAAAAAACTTATTTGGTGGAGTTTAGCTCTCCAAGATTTTGATTTCGACATCCAACACATCTCAGGAGCTTCTAACAAAGTGGCTGATGCACTCTCCCGTGAAAGTTTCCCAGAATCAACTGGTTAAAATCGTCCTTGAGATGTGGAAAATATTGTTAGTCTTTATGTACTTGGTAGTATATTTAGAGGTGCATGTGTCTTATTAACTCTGTTTTTCCTAGATCTCCAGGAAGAAATCCCAGCCAGTGTTTCACCCTAGCTGTGATTTGGGGGGAGTGTCATAAATATAAAGGGAAGGGTAAACCCCTTTAAAATCCCTCCTGGCCAGAGGAAAAATCCTCTCACCTGTAAAGGGTTAAGAAGCTAAAGATAACCTCGCTGGCACCTGACCAAAATGACCAATGAGAAGACAAGATACTTTCAAAAGCTGGGAGGAGGGAGAGAAACAAAGGTCTATGTCTGTCTGTATGCTGCTTTTGCCAGGGACAGAACAGGAATGGAGTCTTAGAACTTTTAGTAAGTAATCTAGCTAGGTATGTGTTAGATTATGATTTCTTTAAATGGTTGAGAAAAGAACTGTGCTGAATAGAATGACTATCCCTGTCTGTGTGTCTTTTTTGTAACTTAAGGTTTTGCCTAGAGGGATTCTCTATGTTTTGAATCTAATTACCCTGTAAGGTATCTACCATCCTGATTTTACAGAGGTGATTCCTTTACTTGTATTAAAAGTCTTCTTGTAAGAAAACTGAATGCTTTTTCATTGTTCTAAGATCCAAGGGTTTGGGTCTGTGGTCACTTATGCAAATTGGTGAGGATTTTTACCAAACCTTCCCCAGGAAGTGGGGTGTAAGGGTTGGGAGGATTTTGGGGGGAAAGACATGTCCAAACTATGTTTCCGAGTAAACCCAGTTAAAATTTGGTGGTGGCAGTGGAAATTCCAAGGGCAAAGGATAAAATTAATTTGTACCTTGGAGAAGTTTTAACCTAAGCTGGTAAAAGTAAGCTTAGGAGGTTTTCATGCAGGTCCCCACATCTGTACCCTAGAGTTCAGAGTGGGGAAGGAACCATGACAGGGGCAAACAAAACAAACCTGAAGAGAAAGCTCTCTCTTCAGTACACTTGTCCTAATCTCTCCCAGATGAGACTGTGCTGCACACCCATCATCACTAGGTGAAGATTTAAGAACTTTCTGGATGTTACCAAGAGGGTGGCAAATGAGCTGCAGATTCCCTTATAGGAGGTGGGCAGATACACATCACAAGTTGGTGGAAATTCTGCACATTACCGTGTCATCTAGAACTGTCCTCCCAATTAATGAGCTGATTCTAGCTCATACCAAAATCATCTGGCAGAGCCAGCCTCCATCACACCAACCAGCAACGGAGTATAAACAAAACCAACGCTACATCTCTATTCAGTGAGGCAAGACTGTTAATGCATGAAGCAAGCAACATAATACCAAGTCAACACCATGATCAGGCTTCGCAAGATGGCGTGTTCATCAGCAGCATTACTGTTTAGAGTCATAAATTACCAAACTGTCATAGCCAAAATGGGGGGAATAGCTCAGTGGTTTGAGCATTGGCCTGCTAAACCCAGGGTTATGAGTTCAGTCCTTGAGGGGGCCATTTAGGGATCTGGAGCAAAAATTGAGGATTGGTCCTGCTTTGAGCAGGGGGTTGGACTAGATGATTTTCCTGAGGTCCCTTCCAACCCTGAGATTCTATGTTTTGTTTTTTTTAAATATTACTGGAAACACAAAAAGAACAGATTCAGACCATTCTTAGAGAAGGTCAGTTAATACCCGACCAGTCCTAGAGCCAGACCAGTCTTAGCCACTGGATGTAGCTCTAACTGCTGCCCACCCAGTCTCCATGACAGTTGTACTGAGGTGGATTATGGGTTTGTTTGTTTTTGTTCACTACACCTCTCTAGATTGCCCAAAGAGCTACAGACTTCCAATATGAAGGGCCAAACACTTTGCAGAGAAGACAGATTTTTCTCTCCACATCCTGAAGGATTCTCGCACTGCACTACACTCTTTAGGAAGCTACACTGTGGACAAGAAGAGAATATATACCTCTCAACCACACCACAGATCACAATCTTTTCAATACTCACCATCTCTGTGCTGTTCTGAGCCACAATACAACCAAAGTACAGGAGATTTCCTACTGCTTACCTTTGGGGCAGGATCATGAAAGGTACAGACTGCTCCACACAGGGTAGTCTCCAAGGTTCACTTCATTGTAGTGGCATACTGACCCCGGTACAGTGACTGGACTTTATCAGCATCAACCTGATGCAGTACAAGCAAGAACGCTCCTCTCACTACCCACATTCACCACCCTGGGACCCATGTCTCCCTAATATGCTGGGGAGCTTACCTACACAACAACAAGGTTCAGGACAAATGGCCTTCCACAGAAATGACCTTCCATATCACTCTTTTGGGGCTAGGGACTGTCAGAAGTGCCTGTGCACAAACTCTGCCTTTCATCAAAAAACAACACACAAAGGTTATGATGGACTTAATGTGACCTGTATGTTTTGTATAAACTGCCAAGGAGCTGCCAGAGCTCCCTCCCTCTGCAAGACAGCATTCAAAGTTTGGAATTGATGCACCCATCACAATGTGCTCATCAGCTGTCTGTCTACAAGTGGTAGAGAATGGGATAACCAACAGTCTCAGTTGGAATTTTCTCACGAGAATGAGTGTATATTGAATTCACAGGTGCTTCAAGATATAGCCACCCTTTGGGGAAACGTTCACTGGCAGTTGACCTCATCTTCCCAGCGGACATGTATGTCTTTTCCCAGTTTCCTATCCTATCGAAGATTCTGTTGAAAATTCAACGAAACAAAGCTACAGTTATTGTGATTGCCCCTTTTGACTATGACAAGTCTGGCTCCCTTACCTGACTCAGATGGCAATATGCCCTCCTGTTCCTCTGATGTCAGCCCGTTCCTCACCCGGTCTCTGAAAACAATGGGCTGACCCTTCACCCCAAACCATGGGTCCTCCGCCTCCAGGCTTGGATCTTTCTTTGGTCCGAGGCTTAGAAGCAGAATGCTCTGACAAGCTGAAACACATGTTGCAACACAACCACAAGTTGACCACTCCACATACCCATCTACAAAATGGAAATGACTCCACGTTTGTACCATTCCAAACGGACAGACCCAATCTCATCTTTCCTCCTTCTGATTTTGCACTACATTTTAAACTCTGACTCAGCTCCCTTAAGGTACATCTCATGGCGAAAATGGCTTCCTCCTTGGAGTTTGCTCAACCACTAATGTGTAAACTCTTTAAGGGCATTGGGACTCTCTTCTCCAATGTGACACCACCCGCTCCAGCCTGGGACTTTAATCTAGTTCTCAGGGCTTGGACTAGACCTCTCTCCGAGTCTGGGGCAACTTGTTCTCTTTTACATCTGTCCATGACGACAGCATTTCTAATTGCCATCACCTCAGCTAGGTACATAGGCGAAATAGCGGCCTTAATGCACACCCATCAATCATGGCCTGTCTCATAAAAAAAAAGTTAAAATTAAAAAAAAAATTAAAAAACATTAACTCTAAGGCCATATCCCAAGTTTCTCCCTACTTTTTCTGCACTTTCCATATGAATCAACAGATCCATCTCCCTGTTTTTTCCCAAAACCACATTGTGACAACTCGAAGACAATTGTGCATACGCTAGATATTAGAAGGACATTAGCATTCTACATGGACAGGACTCAGGACTTAACGAAATCCCCTAAACTCTTCCTTTTGTCCACAGAAAGATCCAAAAGCCCTGTAATATCTCCTCAAAGACGATCCAAATGGGTCTCTAGTGGCATTAATCACTGAGCAAGGGCGCAAATTGCTTCCATCCATACGCACTCCATGAGATCAGTTCCTACCTCAATCGCATTCCATAGGGATACCCCTTTCTCCCCAATCTATAGAGCAATGATTGGGGCTGCTGTCCATACTTTTGCAGAACATTATGCGATCACTGAAGTTTTGGCCGCTGACACCATCTTCGACTCCACAGTACTCTCTGTAGTAAAAGACTCCGCCCCGAAGTCCCAGCCTCCAGTCACCTAAAGTGGAGCACTACTCGAAGAAGAAGAGGAAGTTACTCACCTTGTGCAGTAACGATGGTTCTTCGAGATGTGTGTCCCTGTGGGTGCTCCACAACCCGCCTTCCTCCCCTCTACTTTGGAGTTCTCTATAGGGCTCTGCGATAGACAAGGAAGTGAGGGGGGTTTGCCCGAGCAGTGCTAAATAGCCTTGAGGCAGACCACGAGGGAGGGAGAGCACATGCGCGGGCTCAACAGGACACTGCTACCAAAAATCTCCGATTAGAGATGCAAGGGAACACAGATACCTGAAGTGGAGCACCCATACGGGGACGCATCTCGAAGAAGAACCATTGTTACTGCACAAGGTGAGTACCTTCCTCTTCTTGTGGTGGTGGCAAACTAAAAAGAGAGACAAAGACAGCAGGGCTCAACACCCAAACCTAAGGAGACAAAAGTTGGACCTCTTTGGTTGTAAGGCTCATTCCACCAGAGGGCTCCAGTTTCGGATTGCCAGCCACCAAGTGGTCCTCAGCTACTGGAATTGTAACTCTTGGCATGCTTTGTCCAATTTCAAGGCGTTAGTCCCAGGTGATTTTCGGTCCGACTTTAGAGCCGTCCTTGAAGAAGGGAAGGTAATCGCAAGGACCTCCTTGCAAGCTGCACTGGACTCGGTGGACTTGGTGACCTGCACAGTGTTGACTGCAAAAGCCATGAGTGTTGACTGCAAAAGCCTCCTGCATGAGGTCCAACGAACAATTTGAGACTTGCCATTCAATGGCTCGGGTTTGGTCTCGGAACAGACTCTATGCTCCATAGTCTCAAGGACTCGCGAGCAGCACTGAAATCTCTGGGGCTCCATAAACCAGCCCCACCGAGGGAGCATTTTAAATCTCAGCCTCCACCACGCTTCTACCGTGCTCATCCCAGACAAGATGAATGAGTAATAGATAATAGTCTCGCAGCCCTCTTCCAACCAAGGCCACGGCTCAACAAGGCAGTCTTTAGCCTGCAAGCAAAACTTTTGAAGGTTTACCCGCGGGTGACACATCAGGCTGAATCGCAGATCCTTTCCCCCATTTTCTGAAACATCTTATCCCATTTCTGCCACGGCTGGGCCTGGATCACTTCGGACCAATGGGTCTTATACATGGTAGAATTGAGATATTCTGTCCAAAACTGTTAGTTTCGTCCCTCCCACCCCTTCCCTCTTCAGGGACCCTTCTCATGAACAACGTCTCAAACAGAAAATACATGAGCAAGTCCATGAAGAAGAAAAAATGGTTACCTACCTTCTCATAACTCTTGTTCTTCTAGATGTGTTCCTCATGTCCATTCCAAGACCCACCCACCTTCCCCTCTGTTTATCTGGCAAGAAGGAACTGAAAAGGCCTCGGGTCCACAGAGACCTATATACACCTCCATGGAGGCGTGACTCCCGGGGGTGCCGTAGCCCACCCAACAGGTATTGCTAGGGGAAAAAAAACCTTCCAACTGTGCACGCGGCACACGCACACCTATTTGGAATGGAACACATCTTGAAGAACAACAGTTGCAAGAAGGTAGGTAACCGTTTTTTCTGAAATGGACTCAGAAGTAAAGATTTCATTTTCAGGCATGTCTCCTCTGGCATGTAAGCCCTCGCCATTCTGGAGTCAAGAAGAGCTCCTATGAAAAGGATATTTTGTGTTGGGGTAGGTAAGGATTTTGTTTTGTTGATCAAAAACATTAACCTTTGGAGCAGAGAGCATGAGAATTCCATGAATCCCTTCAGTTAGTCTTTAGAAGCTGCCTTTACAAGCTAATTGTCTAAATACAGAAAAGCAAAAATCCCCAGTTTTCTCAGAAAAGCTACTACTCCAGAGAAACATTTTGTAAAGACTTTGGGTGCAGTGGAAAGGCCAAAGAGGAAGACCCTGCATTGGGAATGGTCTTGTCCTCTTGCAAATCAAATGTATTTCCTGTGTGACCCTTTTACCAAAACTTGAAAATAGGATTTTTTTTTAAGGTTGAAAGAGTAAACCTATCTAGGAGAAGAAGGGAATAATAGATCCTTAAATTAACATTCTGAAGTGAACCCTTCCTCAGGTGCAGGATTGGATGAAGATCTCAATCTTTCTTGGGAATTAGGAAATAGCACTAGTAGGAATCCTGATTCTTGAGTTTTACTGGAAACACCTCTATTGCTCTGTCAGAAGGGTCCCTGAATCGGGAGTGAGCGGGAGGTTGGTTTGGAGGGAGCATCTTGAACTGAATGAAATAACCATCCTTTTTGGTGTCCAGAACCCATCTACCCATGATGATCTTTTGCTACTCAGCTTAACATTGGCATAAATATTAAGGGAACAGAATTCAAAGTCAGTTCTCTGTTCTCAAACATCATGTGAAACCTACAATCTAAATGCAGGTAAAGAAGAAGTGCCGGATGAATTCTTTTGTCTCATCTTGGATTTAGAGGACTCTCTTATGCTGCTACTGAGAAAAAGACGACTGCTCTTGCTGCTGGTGGTAGTGTTTTCTGATAGAGGAAAAAGAAGGTGGATAATATTGTCTCTGCTGGCTGAAAGCAGGTGTAGAAATACTTTTCTTGAGAGGCTGCAAGAGACCCGAGACCTAGCTCTTTTCTCTAAAACGTTGTCAGTTTAGAACTAAACAGCCCCCCTCCTTAAAATGGAAGTTGTTCACTCGCTGACCTTGTTTCATGGAGAGTAGAGAAGGAGCATAACCAGACATATGTTCAAGATTTATTGCTACAGCTATTGACCCTGCAGATGTATTTGAGACATCAGAGGACACTCACAGTGTGTGTTTAGCAAAATTATGGTCCGCCTTAAAGAGGGCATTAATCAGACTGCAGTGTTCATAAGGAATAGTCTAGGTAAAGAGTGACCCCTTTTCCCACAGATGAAACTGATATCTAGCCATGATATCTGGGGTAGTTTGCTCTCTGAATGTTTACAGACGATGAAAAGAAACTTTACTTCCCAGATGATCTATTTTGTTTGCCCTCTGTCATTGAGAGTAGAATTGCGTTGTTGCAACTACCACAAGAAAATTAGGAGGAGGATATACGTAGAAACAAGAAAACCCTCTAAGGGATATGATAAAGCTTATCTGCTTTTTTAGCAGTTGATTAACAGGAAGATGAAGTATTCCATAAGGATTTTTCTGCCTGCTGGAGACCCTCCAGAAGGGGCAGAGAAACTTTGTAGAGGTATACCCAAGAATATTAAAAACAGGATGAGTTAAAGTTAAAGTAGAAACAATTTTGCTGACTAACTCTTGGAAATGGGAGCGTCCTCAGATGCTGAGGGAGCTGAGGCTCCTCTGATGATTTCCATCTGGAAAGGAGTCGGCTGTACGTTCCTGCTTCTGATCAAAACACTTATTTTTATTTTTTTATTTTTTGAGATGCATCAGCTTGCACTTCTTTATCATGTAAGATTTTTTGGATCAGTGTAGGGGACTTATCTCTTGTTATCTCATCACTTGGTGAAGGAGCAGAGTGTCTGGGATCTTAATGTTACTGATCTCTGAAAACATCTCTGCCTTGCTACAGAACTAAGGTTCTAGCTCTTGAAGGTGGTTGATATGGAAAATCTGGAGTTAAACAATTAGGCCAAGACATCTAGAAAAGTCTCTTGCCTCTCCTGCCAATTTGTCCAGTCTGGTACCATATCATAGTTAGGGAAATACATGTATTTGTGATAGTTCATGTCAAAAGAACTGCCCTGAGGTCGCAGGTCCAGATGAACCGTTGGATCCGCCTGTTCATCAATCTGGATCCAAGCCCAGATCCGACAATGAAATAATTGGGGATACCACTGAGGCAGGGATCCAAAACAGTCAAGACAGAGGTGACCCAGTAGGTGTGGTGGAGGTGGTGGTAACATCACCAAAGACTTGTGTGGTAAATAATCAGGCTTTTGAGAGAACAGTATTGTGAACAAACTGAGGTGGCAAACACGGCAATGCCCCCTTTTATAGCCTCACACTCAGAAGGGGAGGGAAAGGGGCATGTGGGTCTTTATGGACAGTTCTTAGCGACACAGGCGCCCTAATCATGGTTTACAGAGAGGAAGCTAAGGCACTGAGAAATAAAAGCCAAAACTTGAAGTGAATTTCGGTAATCTCTGATAGAGCCAGAAATCATAGAATCACAGAATCTTAGGGCTGGAAGAGAACTCAGGAGGTATCTAATCCGACCCCCTGCTCAAAGCAGGACCAACCCCAACTAAATCAGCCCAACCAGGGCTTTGTCATGCCAGGCCTTAAACACCAGCTCTTCTTGGTCTAAGTCTTTTGCTTTTGTGCAGCTCTCTACCTCATTTACTACACAGACATGGAATTACCGAACTTAATTGCTAGCCAAATTCCTGTGTCTTGGAATGCCCTGCAGGACTGAGTCTGCAGATATTATAGCCACGCACAGACAATTAGCTTAATCTTTTCAAGAGCCACGATGGATGTGAGTTCGTGTTACTGGGGACTGATTGAAATGTGTCTGTAGTAGAAGTGATTTTGTTGAATCTGCCGCTATCCACAGAAGGGTGTGATCGATCCATACTTCCTCTAGGTAAAAGACTGAGAACTCCATGAGGGTGCACATGGAGTTCTCCTCTCATGGATGTTCTACATAAAAGACTTAAGAGCTTGCTACTTGCTACATTGCTTCAAAGAGTAGAAGTCTGGTGTTGGAGATCCTGAATCCCAACTGACAAGGGAGTGGCATCGTCATTCTGGTTTCCTATTTAGCCTTGGAGGGGAGCTGTTAGTGAATAATTCTGTGTGCGCTGCTAGCTATCTAGTCACTGGAATCCTGTGGAATCCTGTTGGGGTAGCAGCTCAGCAGCTCTGTCATTCCACTCTAAGGTAGCTACAGATGACACAAGAATTCCCAAGAGACTGAACGATGAATTGAGACAATTTTAAAAGCAGAAGAGATAGTTTTGGTCAACAAAGTTAAAACACATAATGCCTCGTAACACTAATTGTCCAAACTGGACCAGAGTGCTTTGCAATTAGGCTATTGATTAAGCTGAATCAGTAGATCTTTGACTTAGCTGCATACAATTTGAAATAAAAATACAGCTTGTGAAATGGTATTGCAATGACAACTACGATATAAATATCAACACGCTCTGAACTCTGTCAAGTTGCTCTTTCGCAAACAGAACGATTAACCAGTAATGTAAACAGTTTTCTTATGCACTACCAGTTCTTCTGGATATACTTTATTAGGAAATCAGTTCTTATAGGTGTGCGGCAAGTCTCCATATTTTAGAGTTTAGTGTATCCACATTACTAAATCCACGATATATACCTTTTTATAGCTTATTTTATATGATGAGGTCTCATGTGGAGCTCACAAGTAGTGTTCTAAGCAAGGTTAGACAATTTTACCCAACACTGGAAAGTGTAATTTTTTCCCCACAGTGCCAGAAACACTGCAACATGACTATCAGTATAGTTATTACTGTTTAAGTTAATTTCTATACCTTCATGTGGGATTTATTGGTCAAAGCTACCACTTGACAAATTTATATTGGCTTTGCTTGAGCAAATTTTATTTTTTCTCCCAAGAATGCTGAAGCTGAAAAATGGCCAATATCAACATTTTGTGATACACTAATATGGAATGGTTGCATATTGCATATACCCAAGTCTCAATGTATCTCACCAGTGCTAATCATTTTCTACGTTTTCAATTGACATTTGCTGACCAGACAGTCTCACGCTGAAGGTGGAGCAGCTGTAGTGGCAGACTTAGTGTCCCTAGATTCTACTGCATAGTGCATAGATACATATCTACTTGAATTTATAATGTGATGTAGCCTACCTGGTAGCAGGCTTTCATTTGTAATTGTCTATTCATGTAGTACTAGCCCTTGAAATACTGTAGAAACTAGCTTTTTATTTCAGTGACACTTATGCAGAGGTTAGTATTCATGTTAGTGATGACAATACACAGCTTCATATTATGAGTATGCAAAAGATATGACAGAAACACGTGGCCTAAAACAAAGTCGTAAACTCCACAACCAAAGTCCTTTTCTCTGCACTGAAGTGTGATGAAGAGTGTATTTACAGCTCTTACTAACCCATTTGACCATGTGTGACGGTCCCCTCCGGTGTTATCTGGACCGGTGATCTGCTAGATCACTCCCATCCTTGACTCTGGGAGTCAGCCTTACCCTGCTCTGCTGTGAGAACCCCCACTCCTGGGCTGTTCACACAGAGCCTCTGGCATGTAAGCTGCTCCTTGGATTATGCAACTGAAAGACAGAAGCTAATACCTCCAGTCCCAGACACAACCCTAGGAATCTCCATCTTGCAGTGTCCAGTTATGACCGCTGGACACGGCAAGTTTATATGAATTCTTCAGTTTAACAAAGAAATTGAAATTTACCATGCTTGTTACCCCAAGGGGAGTCTCTGACATGCTTCGAACCAAACACACTGCGTCGGGTAGAATAAACAAAGATTTATTAACTACAAATGTCAATTCGAAGTGATTATAAGTTAATGCACAAGAAGTCAGACTTGGTCAAATGAAATAAAAGCAAAACACATTCCAAACTGATCTTAACACTTTCGGTATCCTTGCAAATTTAGATGCGTCTCACCACAACGCTAGTTGCTCTTCAGCTAGGCTGGTTGCACGTCAGTTGCTTGGTGGTGATGTGTATAGATGGAGGTGAAAGAGAGAGAGGAAGAACCTGGAAAACAGCTCTCCTTTTTATCATGTCCTTTCTTCCATCTTGGCTTTCCCCCGCCCCCCAGTCAGGTTAGCATTATCTCATCACAGATCCAAACTGGCCGAAGGAATGTGGGCGACTCACTCGAGACTCCAACAGCACCTTTGTTGTTGCCTAGTTTAGTGTCCTTTTTTCCTGTGAGGCTGGGCTGGGATTGTCCCACGCATACCCTGATGAGGTGTGAGCTGCCTCTCTGCTCTTGGGAGCTTTTTTCTGGGCTTGGTTTAAGCCATGGGGACACATTTTCAGCCTCATAACTATATACACGAAATTACAACCTTCAACTTTACTATAACATTACTGTAACAACGATTACTGTAACGTCACTACAACAGCAGTGCTCAGTGCATCATATGCCTTCCGAAGATATCTGACATGATAAACTATGCATTGGATACCATACAGTCATTTTACATGGATGACTATGAGGGTGCTGGGTGTTCCACTGAGGTACACCATGAATCACATCCAGAAGTGCTTTTCAACCTATCTACAGGAGTGCTTTTCAAATCATATGTACAAAAGTCTCCACTGAAAATATCAGCTGTTGATGAACCAATAAAGAGATTGTGAGAGGTGCCTTATCAAGAAATCTAGTATCAAAACATTGATTCATCAAATTTAAGTATGGCAAGGAAGGGACAATCACAGCAGCGATCAGTCCAGGAATTGCTTTTCACAGTGTCCTTTCCTTTGCATGATGTGGCTATGTTTCACTAGCAACTGTTCTTAGTCAGTCTCTAGGACATGTGCCTATGTCCCTGTTCCATGTTCATAGAACAATGAGAAGAACAGACAAAACTGAATAAGGGCATCAGGTTGAAGGCAAGCTGAAGGAACCCATGAGCTAAAAGCATGCAAAAAAATAAACCACAGATTACATCGGAGATGCCATGGCTGTCATACAAATGACGGCTGTAGCTAAATCCCACACATTTGATGAATTCGCTGATGAGTAGTTGAGCAAGGTCCCAAAAGGACTTGACAAAGCTAACTGTGGCATTAAAGTCGTTGACAGATACAACAGTAATTCAATGAAAATCTCAGAAAGACCACATCGGACACAATCTAATGTTGGATACCAGAAATAACAAAAGATTGGTGAACACCCTGTGTGGTGGCTTTTTCAACGGTGAAATAGCAAAGTCCATCACCAGCAGAGGTGCTGAAGAAGCCTGGGATTTGTACAGTACTTAAGAGGAAGCAGATTCAAGCATTCTTCAGCTTGCTGTGTGTACCAATATGGCTTTTGGGTCTTTTGGTGTCAAAGAACCATAATAATTAGGTCACCTGACACCGACGTTTTGTCCCTTCCTGTTCATGCCTTCCAAAAACAGAGCAAAGATAACGTGCATTGAAACAGGCACCATGACACCATGTTTGTGACACACTCCTTCCTGATTTCTGCAACATAGTTCTTGCTATACATGAATGGATCTTAGTGTTTCAGAGATATTGTCAAACTGGGAGAGAATGTCAGAGTGCCACAATTACTACAGTAAGGACATTAGTAGCAATGCTGTGTGACCTGAGCAAGAAAGGAGTCGCAGAAACCTGTATTGCTTGTGCCTCAATCTAGCCACCAAAAAAGAAAAATCACTGGCCGAACTTCGACCAGGCCAATGGGACAGTTCTGAAGAACATGTTAAAAAAGCATCTCAGCAAAGAAAGATTTGGATGTTTTCGCACATAAGATAAGATACTGGATCACCATTGTCTGAGCATAATTGTGCCTGTACCAGTCGCGGGTCACTGCACAATCATCTGTCTCTGTAGTCAGAACAATATTCTCTGTACATAACTCTATGGCAGAGATAATGATTAACACAGTAGTGATATGTTGACTGGAAATGTCACGGGAGTGATGACATTGCAATGATACTGGTACACATTTATCATTAGATTTTGTTTTACCTTTTAGATTGTTGTCAGGACGCTTTGAGGTAACAAAGAAATCCACCTTATCTCAATTGTGAGTCCTTTAGGCTGTACTGTACCCAGTCAACCACATTGTTAACTACTGCACAGAAGATACGGTCGTCACAGGTCTTCAAGGGTCCCAGCAAAGTATGCATACCAACCGGATATTAATTTGATGTTTGCTATATCAGATCACGCGACTGAGGAAATTCACAGGTATCAACATGGGGCCAATTGACCCTGAGAATAGTGTTTTACCCTATGTTATATTTATCTCCTGTTTAATATAATTATTGTTTTAAATACTTTATATGTTTTAGTTGAAGACTTCCAAAAAATAAAACAATCTGGCTAAGAAGCGGGGGTTACCCTGTGATTAGAATTTTCCTCCAAAAATTCACATGGGAAGAAAATGTTACACCCTGCTGAGTGAGTGATGGGATCCAGAAGAACCCAGGCCTGTCCGTCAAAACCAATAAGGTGCTAAAGCAGGTAACGAGGTGGATAGGGGGCACTACACGTGGAATGAGAAATTACCACATCCAAGTTGGACGTCAAACTCAGTTTAATCAGACTAAATGGGGGGGGGGGACAGGCGCGCAGCGGAGCATCCAGATAATCTCCATCCAAGAATATTAAAGTAACTGGCACATGAAATGGCACATTCAATAGTAAGGTTTCAGAGGAACAGCCGTGTTAGTCTGTATTCGCAATGAAGTGAGCTGTAGCTCACGAAAGCTCATGCTCAAATAAATTGGTTAGTCTCTAAGGTGCCACAAGTACTCCTTTTCTTTATTCAATAGTAAGGATTTTTAATTCGTCTATAAACTCAAAGGTCGTACGTATCACTGGAGAATTGCTAATATAGTTCTGTGACCGGGGTCCTCGGGGACTGGGGGTGCACATTGAGATTACTCAATTAGGGCAAACTGCAAAGAATGTCCCCAACTCTGGTGATTATTTCAGTACTTACATTCACCAAGCCACACACAACAGCGTCTACAATGCCTTACTGGTTACCCAGAAGCCAAAAACACAGTTCTCTTGGGCTCCCACCCAGACAGCCAAGTCAAATATGATGAGGATTACTGAGAATCTTGTTCATTGTTTTAAAAGTTCTACCAATCCCAAAAGATTAGGTATATTACTCCCGAGGTCAATGAGTATTTCAGATCTTACTCAAACACACGCTTACAGCCAATTCTTATTAACTAAGCTAAGATTTATTAAAAAGAAGAGAGAGTGAGAATCCTTAGGTCAATATCATCTTAGAGCTGGTGCTTCAGAACTGCAAAGTCCTTTTTAGAATCAGTTCATCAGGTTACAGTCCAATGTTCACTGTCAGGGCGTTGCACAGGGGACTGGAGATCTCAGTCTCACGACTCAACTTTCCCCTGAATGAAGCTTAAACAGAAATGAGATGAAAGAATGAGGCCCCAAGAGACTTTATAGAGGTTTTTTTCAGCCTTATGACAGTACCAGTCCTTGAGTGAACAATATAGTTTTAAAATAACCTATTTCCTAAGCATTAGCTACATGGATTAACATAAGGCAATTGCCTATGTTCCACCAATTACAGGTGATTTGCTATATACTTCAAAGGGAAATTGAGACAGTGATATCACTATATATGTATATATACAGTTCATTTAAATGATAAAATTTTCTTTTGGTCTCTTAATTAACAGAATACAGCATACACAGGAACTGTTTGATTACATTGTCAGTCTCTAACAATATATAATAAATTTAACACACTCATTAATTACTAATATGACTCTAAGGGTTGAATATTGGTCAATTAGCCTGCTTAACCCTTTTTGGCCGTGTGATAAGTTCTTGTTTTTAAGAGAGGGATCAGATGTATGTTAGGAAACTACAGGCCTGTAAGTTTGACCTGAATTGTATGCAAGGTCCCAGAACAAATTTTGAAAGAGAAAATAGTTGAGGAAATCGGGGTGAAAGATAATTGATATAAAATACTACATGGTTTCACAAAAGGTAAATTTTACCAGACCAACCTGATCTCCTCCTTTGAGAAGATAAGAGATTTGTAGACAAAGGAAATATATTAGAACTAATCTACCTGGATTTCAGTAAGGCATTTGATACAGTTCCACATGGAAAATTATTAGTTAAATTGGAGAAGACGGGGATTAATATGAGCACTGAAAGGTGGATAAGGTACACGTTTAAGCAGAGACTAAAACAGGTGATGAACTGTCAGGCTGGAGGGAGGCTACTAATGGAGTTCCTCAGGGATCAGTCTTATTTCATATTTTTATTAATGACCTTGGAACAAAAAGTAGGAGTGTGCTAAAAAAAATTGTGGCTGACACAAAGATGGGAGGCATTGCAAGTACAGAGGAGGACAGGAATGGCATATAAAAGGAGCTGGACAACATTGAATAATGGAATTAATAGAAATGTGATGAAATTTAATAATGCAAATTCATGAATTTAGTGACTAACA
Source organism: Caretta caretta (assembly GCF_965140235.1). Taxonomy (NCBI): domain Eukaryota; kingdom Metazoa; phylum Chordata; order Testudines; family Cheloniidae; genus Caretta; species Caretta caretta. Next base: position 3,277,903 of record NC_134223.1, read on the forward strand.
AGAATTTTTGCTGTAAACTGGGGATTTATCAGTTGGAAGTGACAGTGCAGAAGAAAAACATGGGTTGATCATAGAATGACTATGAGTTACCAATGTTATTGTGGCCGTGAAAAAGGCTAATGCAGTCCTAGGATACATCAGGCAAGGTATTTCCAGTAGAGAAAGTGCTACTATACAAGGTACTGGTGAAACCTCACCTGGAATACTGTGCAATTCTGCTCTCCCACATTAAAGATGAATTCTAACTGTAACAGGTGCAGAAAAGGGCTACTAGGATGATCTGAGGACCACAAGAAGTTTAGGCTTGAAATTAGATGAAGGATTCTAATAATTAATACCATCTCGGACACTGTCATAAAAGAGGTGTTTCTTTCTAAAAACTCTCTTCATTAAATGGCATTGGGATAAGGGATATCTACCCTAAGCGTTAGTCACTGCTTTCATAACCTCCGTGTGTATAACCCACTGGTTGCGTTGACCCACTGTGCCTGATCCACTGAGGCTGTCTGTTATACCTCCATCTGTAGTGCTTAACAGCTTATATTTTTAGTTCTGGAGGCCTGATTCAAGCTCACTGTGTGGGTCAAAATGGCTGCCATCTCACTCGTGTAACCCTTCTGCCAGGCCAAGTTGATAGCAGCAAGGGCCGGGTTCAGTACACAGGGGTTCCCTCTCATCAAAGCAAATGCAAAACTGGCTCGGGCCCCCACCCAGTGACCTGGGAAAATCTTACACACACCCTGGGTGCCTCAAAGAGGCAATACTTCCCCTCTCGCAAGCACAGAGTCTCGGTGTAGCAGAGAATCTTTAATAACATGAGGTAAACGACATCAGCATTAAATTGGGGAAACACCACCACTAGTGTTCATTAACCAAACCATGAGCAAAGACCCACCCCAGCAAATTGGGTCACGTCCTTTCCCTCGGGTTCTTGAGTCCCAGAACCCAAACGTCTCTGAAGTCCAGCAATCCACAAATCACCCAAAGTCCAAAAAGTCCAGCCCCAGAGTTCAAAAGTTTGTCTGCAGAGTGTTACTCCCCAGTCTGGCTAAAAAATGTGCCTGTGTGTGGGGGAAAGAGGCAAGGGGCACCTTACGTGACCTGAAGCTGACTGCCCCACAGGGCTCCGCTCCGCTGCCTCACGAACAGCTCCGCTCTGCACAGCTCGCCGTCTCATGAACGCTCCACTCCACCGTCTCACGAACAGCTCCGCTCTGCACAGCTTGCCTCGCCGTCTCACGAACAGCTCCGCTCTGCACAGCTCACCTCGCCGTCTCACGAACGCTCCGCCAGCCTATCCACGAACAGCACCACTGCACTCTAGATCTTCCAGCTCCCCTCTACGTGACACAGTGCTCAGTGATTTCAGCTCATAGTAGTGGGAGCCTTAGTGCTGGTACACTATAAGGCCAAAGTGAATTCAGCACAGTACCTGTAACAAGACTCTTAATAGACCCAAAATTAGCTCTGACATTCCACAGTTGAGAGAGACAGAGGTGCAATTGGTGTTTCAGGCCCTCACAAAGGGGCCCATACCACCAAGTATTAATACTTATCCCCAACCTCTCTTAACTCACAGAGTTTTGGAACCCATGACCTTTGCCTAGCGAGTTCTACTTGGTTGATGGTGAGTCCCTCCATCATATCAAAAGGCCAAGGACAGTTCCAAGCACAGTTCCCATAATCAGGGTAATAACAATTTATTCTTCCTGCCCCAATAACAGAGACACTGGGGATCCCACAACAGCCAAAGTGACCATTTTGGCAGCTATGGCCTCATTCTAGGCAGGGTGGGTGTGCCTCTGCAAATGAGAGCGGCCCCTGAAGTTCTTTTCCACAACTTGCCACACCTCACCACCAGATGTCAGGGTGGAGCTCATCCTGACTCTGCTTACACATGCACTGCTGCAGACAGCAGGCTCCAGTTATTGTGTGCTGCTGCATTTAAATCGAAATAGTTTAACGTAAGATCGGCCGTACTGGGTCAGAAGAATTGTCCATCTAGCCTAGTTCTTGTCTTCTGATAGTGGCCAATGCCAGGTGCTTCAGAAGGAATGAACAGAACAGGACATTAGCAAGCAATCCATCCCCTGTCATCCAGTCCAAAAATCTGGCAGTCAAAGCTTAAGGACACCCAAGAGCATTGTGTTGCATTCCTGACTATCTTGGCTAATTGCCATTGATGGCCCTATCATCCTAAATTTAGCTCATTCTTTTTGAACACGGTTATACTTTTGGTGTTCACACAATCCTCTCGCACTGAGTTCTACAGCTTGACTGTGCGTTGTATAAAGATGTATTTTTGTTTGTTGCAAACCTGCTGCCTGTTAATTTCATTAGGTGACCCCCCCACCCCATTCTTGAATTATGTGAAGGGGTAAATAGTTCCCTATTCACTTTTTTCAGACCAAACATGATTTTGTAACATATACATATATTTGTTACTACAAGCTGTCCATGCCTGATTGAGAACAAGCCTGCATTGCTAATGTAGATCACGAGATACAAGAGCAAAAGTAAGGCGCGGACACCACGTTTGTGTAGAACAGAGGTGACGTTGGGACTGAAATGAGAGCAGTTCTTCCAAATGAGGGCTATTTGAGAGGTCAACGTGGCACCTGAATAGGGGTTGAACTACGAACGAGCTAAGAGGGATGGAATTCATATTGTACGGCAAGAAGGACCCTTCCCTGGAAAGGCCTGTATCCTCAAAAGCTATTTTTTTCTTTGCAGTTTAATCCTCATTTCTAATTTCCCAGGTTTTAGCTGTTTGGGCTTTTCAACAATCTTCTCTTACAGTTCTTGACTTTAAGCCGCTGATACTTTCTCAGTCAGAACTCCCGTTAACAAAAGATTTTTTGTTTGATACTGATAATCCTGAGTAGAGTCGCTGTCTGAATTATAGAGAATGAGAGTTGAGAGTGCAGTGTGTCCCAATGGGTGCAGCATGACTTGTATTAACTTTGCTGTGCTCCCTGGAAAATGAAGAACATGGTAGTTACCCACCTTTTCAGAGGGACTCAGAGAGCAGTACATAATGATTTCTATGACCACTGATCCGCCCTTTCTAAGCAAAATGAAGGGTGTTTAAGTCTTCGGCTTTTGACTGGTGTAACATTTGCATGTATATTTGCTATCCTGCTAGAAGGGCTCTTATGCCTTCAGCAAGCTCCCTGTCAGTACAGCAGGAGACGATTTACTGTGAACTGCGGCTTAGCATTCCCTTTAGCTGGCTGTGTGGAAGGGCTTTTCTTAAGGAATAGTTCCTGCTGAGCAAGGATGGAAATCTCAACCACAGCAGCGGCTGTGGATATACTGGGGATGGCAGTAGGAGGGCTGGGACTTCTGTTTTTCGTCCTGTGCACTGGAACAGATTGCTGGAGGGTAAGAACAAACTCCATAGTGTTTTAAGTCATTGACTTTTAAACTAAGAGCACGCTTTGTTAGTAGTTAGAAGTGACAAATTCAATTTCTGCCACTTCAGGCAGGTGGGTTTTGGAGGTGGAAGGATGCACTTGTAACAGAACTCCTGGTCTTAGAAGCCTGGCGATGGCCCTGGCCTGCAGCGATGTTGGGACCTAGCATTTTGCCTTGGGAATGGAATATTGGCTACAGCCACAGTGGAGTTGGGGAGTCAGGAAGGATTTGCTATCCCTGCATAAATATTGGCCAAGGCAGCACTTTGAGTTGAGCCCTGGGGCAGGTGTTGTGTCGCATTGATGAAGGCAGAACCAATTGCCCTCCAAGGGAAGGGGTTTGGATTAGTTTTATTTGTTTCCTGCTTTTGGAAATTCTTGTTTTTTTAATGGTTGAAAAAACTTTAAATTGAGATTTGATTTTTTTCTTAAAGTGCTGCCCTTGGTTATGCATGGCTACAGGAGTCCCTGAGTGAGGTTTCCTTCCCTGGCTCTGCAGAAGATTAGACTAAAATCACAACGGTCCCTTCCTGGCTTACATTTCTTTCTGTGGAAAAAGGGACACATTTTTCAAATCCCCATTTTCTTTGGATCAGCTTCTACTTCTGTCCTTAACATCTCTGACACTAGTGCTAAAATCATTGTAGTGTCGTGGACATGATGATTATTGATGGGTGAATGAGAAATGATTAGCTAACTCATGGCTTGGGATGCTCTAGCCTGCTATAGAGGGTCATTCTCTCTCGCTGACACACATATATATATTTTTGGGTCAGAGAGACAGAGAGAGCGAGCACAGGCATGAGAATGACTCTGAAGCCTGCTGCTTAGAGCATTCACTTGGAAGATGGGACACCTTTCATTATTTATCTGGCAAGATAATAGGAGGGACTGAGGGAATCTCACATCAGAATATCTGAGTGGTTTGAGCACTCAGCTGAGAGCTGGCACAGCCCTGTTCAAATCCCTTCTCCCCTTAGCTGGAGTCTTCCGATCTGGGAGGTGCGGTCTGAGTATGCCTATTGGATTGAGCCCGATGTGCGAGATGGCTTGGCGAACACATGCCTTCTCTGGTTTGTGGATGGCTAGTTTTGGGGCAGAGGTGAGAGATAGTTGCCTGGGAGCCCAGAGGGAGGCAGCACCGTGCATGCTCAGAGGCAGAAACATAGGTGCCAGGGGAACTGTTATAGCCAAACTTAGGCACTGAGTGTTTTTAAGCACCTACAGGGTTCAGCATGAGTTTGTGCATTGCAGTGAAGCCAAAATTGGGACTTGTCTGCCTATCTCTTTTTGTGCCAGTGAGTCTCTCAGGGTCACACAGGGCACCCGAGATACAGCTAGCAAATAAACATAGATCTCCTGACTCCCGAGTCTCGCCCTTCCTCTCTTGACTAGTACTGCTGTGGCGTATTATTTTTATCTCCCGCATAGTGCATGTGTTTGACGATGAGCTTTTCATGCTCTCTCTTTTTGTGGATTCTGGAGTGACTCTGAAGTCCAAAGCATGATGTGCAAACTCGTGGGCAGACAAAGTCATTGGTGAGAGTCTTGATAGCTATAGTTGTAGTATGATGCTTTCCCTTGTAGCTAACAATCGATTATTTCTGTCCTCTTCGAAGGCTTGGAAAGCTCTGAGTGCTGTGTGTTGCCAGGCTATTTAACCCAGCCTTCTCGAGAGCATCCACTTTTATTGCCCTAAAGTGTGTGCTGTTCTTGATGCTGTCCTTGTAGCGCTTTCGGGGTAGGCCTTGATTCCGATGTCCTTGTGCCTATTCTCCATAGAAAATTTTTCTGGGAGTTGATGTTCAGGCATCCTAATAAGGTATCCAACCCAGCGTACTTGGGTTTTTATCCACATGGTCTCAATGCTTCTGGAATTTGACTGTTGGAGAACCTCCAGGTTGGTAATTTTTTCCTGCCAGGGGACCCCCATAATGGCGTGCTGAGTGCGGTGATGGAAGGTCTGTTTGAGATGCTATTTGTATGGTGTCCAGGTTGCACAGCCGTAGAAGAGATCTGTGACCATAAAAGCACTATGAAGTTTTGTTTTTGTTCAGAGGGTTATGTTGTGAGATTTCAGGACTTTGCTAATGACTGAGAAGCTTTCTGTATCCTGTTTGCGATCTCTTTGTCAAGAGATCCATCATTGGAGGTGTTGCTGCCGAGATAGGTAAAACTGATAATTGCTTCAGTCGGATTCCACTAATGGACATGTTGGGGGATATGGCATGGAGTGGTGAAGATGACATGCAAAAAACACAGTTGTCTCCAGGTTGATTGTGAGTGTAAGAGGTTGAAGCCCCCCCGCACCCCGTCCAGGATGCCACATGAAGTACTGGGGTACCACTGAGCCCGCCTGTTCCACCAACTTGGGCTCCCTCACCCTGTCCTTCTGAGCCAGGTCCTCAAGCCTCCTCTAGCACATAAACAGGTTGGTACTCAGCCAGCCACACAAAGCCACAGACGCCGAAATCAGCACTGCCTGGGAAGGCTTCAGCTAGGGAATTGTGCAGCACTCAAGTAGACAATCCCATGGAGCGTAAACCCAAAACGGTATTGCTTTGTACTGCACAGAAAACTGAAATTCGCCCTCTCCCTCAATGTGGAAGAAATATGCACAGCATTTTCCCCCCTTAGCTATAAATTACAAAAAACTGCATTAAAAACAAAAACAAGTTTATTAAGGACAAAGAGGTATATTTTAAGTGATTATAAGGGATAGCCACAGATCAAAGCAGATTACCGTACTAAATAAAAAAAAATTGCAAACTGATTTTAACACGCTACATAGGCAGGATATAAACCAGCAAATTATTATTATGAATGATAAACTGGCTGGTAGACTCTTAAGGCACAAAATAGCCTTGGCTTTAACATGTTTTCATACACAGACTAATGATCCTTCTAGCTTGGGACCATCACTTCCAACAGTTCAGTCCTTGCCCCTCAGGCGTGTCCAGGTGTGTTATTGTAGGGAGTTTGAGGACCCTTTTATGATGTCATTTCCTCCTTTTATATTTACTGTGACTTGGGTCAAACAATTCCCATTGTGTAGTGGTATCTCTGAGTGGTTTCTATTGCACACAGTTCCTGGGGTAATCCTGGTGCTTGTGTGCATTTCCTCAATAAACTATTAAGGCTGCTTGTGGGTGCGTTCAATCTCACGTGTTTCAGTAACACATACACAGCCAAACTTCATAAGTTCACATATGATGATAACACATAAAATCCAACGCGATATTAATATCTAGCAGATCAAAATTTTTAGAATGATACCTCGCAAGACATACTTTGTGCAAAACATATCCTATTACATGACAGTGCTGAGTATTGGGGTGTCAGGGTATCACAGTAAGGCCAAACAATTTTGATGCTTCAGTGAAGTTATCTATGATGGTTTTCCTGGAGATCTCCCTCTGTGTATGCTTGGAGGGCACAATCATCCCCAAAGAGTGCTTCTCTTAGTTCTTCTTCGAATGATTGCTCATCTGTATTCCACAATAGGTGTGCGTGCTCGTCCAATGTACTGGTGCAGGAAGTTTTGCCCCTAGTAGTACCCGTAGGGGAGAGCGCCCCTCCCCCATGACCCCTGGAGCAGCACATGCCTGGTGCGGTAAAATGGGTGCTGAGCTTCTTGCCGCCAGTGAAGCTGCATCGGAACCGCTCAGCTCCAGCTCAGCATTCCTCAGCTCCAGCTCGTCGTCCAGCTCGTCCCTATAACTCTTCGTTTGTTCAGTTGTACCTGTACTCAGTTAGTTTGATCCTGGGCCGGGACATTCCCCGCACCCCAGGCTTTAGGTCGTGCAGCTCTTGTAGGCAATCTATGCCAAGGAGCGACACACACGCAGATTGTCTGCGCTGCTTGGGAGAAATCCCTGTCAGCGAAAGTGCAAGAGCTGCAAGTCTTTCAAACCCTGGATTAAAAAAGAAAGGGATATTAGGCTCCGGGCCATCGTGATAGAGTCAGTGCTGGCCCCCAACCCGGCACGCCGCTCTGAACCTGTACCCGGCACCGCAGTGGTACCATCATCCAGTCGGCACTGCTCTGCATCCATGGGGCACTCCAAGAGGACCGGAAAGACTCTCTCTTCGCCATTCACAGAGGGAATTCTGGGACCGAGGCTAGGCCTATGTCATGTAGTTCCCTATCCCCACAGTACCTAGCCTTCTGATTCACATTGAGCAGAGTAGCCCAGCCCCTTCGGAGCAGGCCAGATGTCCAGATGCTGTCTGCGCCCGAAGCCCTCCAGGCAGCCAGGGACGTCACGTTCATGCCGGTGCCCGGAGCTCCGCCCATGCCGGCTCCACACTCCAGAGGCAAGCTGCCACTGGGATCACCACAGCCGCCACCGGCCCAGTACAAGTGTCGGTGGAGGTAACGTTCCCGACACCACTCACCGCCGAGTGACCGTTCATGGCTCAGTCCATGTGGATCGCCCTGGATGCCGGCCAGACTGTCCTGGTGGGTGCCGTCCAACTGGAACTCCTGGCTCCGCGCATCTTCACGACTTGAATATCGACAGGACCATGGCGGACATCGCCAACGGTCCTCGTCCCGCAGGAGATACCGCGGTCGGTCACAGCACGTTCATCAACGCTGTTCCCACTCAGACTCCCGTTCCAAGTCTCCACTAAGGCATCATAAGCCCTGGGTTTCGATCGCCGGTGTCTCGCCGACATGGGTCCGCCTGTCAAGGCCATTCGCGAACAGCTAGTAGGGTCTGTGCCACTGCTCCGCGTCGAGATGGCAGTCCCGTGGCCGACATAGATCACGGAACCGCCGATACTCCTGGTCCAGAGGCAGCCGTGGATCATACGTCTGCTCGTCGTCCCCTCACAACCGCCCGTCTACAGGTCAAGCTAGCCAGCCCGAACAGCTGGTTCCACCGGTGCCTTAGCATAGCAATTGCAATGGCACCAGGCGTCGTGGCTGCCCCAGTAGTACCAGAGGGCCCCATGGCCTCCGGTGCAGCCCCCGGTGGGGGCTCGCTCTGTGGCTGGGGCCTCGGAAGCACCGTCGGAGTCCATCTTTAGACGGCCAGAAAAAAGGTCAGTGGGACCTGTGCCCTGGGCACCATGCCTGGAGTTCGACCAGGTGGTGGATCCCTGGAGCCGGACGACACTCAAAGCACCACACCGGCCTCGCCCCTTACGGAGGAGCTGATTGTGGCCCTACCCCGCTCCTTGCCGCAAGAGGACTACCGGGCCCATCAAGACCTCCTAAAAAGGGTGGCAGCGAGCCTCCACCTCCAGGCTGAGGAGATGAGGGCAGATACCTCAGAGCCCCTGTTTAATGTGCTGTTCCGTTCAGCACTGGGCAGGGTGGCCTTGCCGCTCCATGAAGGGGTGGCAAGAATTTCAAATGCCCTGTAGCAAACACCAGCCTGGTTGGCTCCCATCTCTAAAAAGGCAGAGCGCAAGTACTTTGTACCCACGAAGGAACACGAGTATCTGTATACCCAGCCGGCGCCCAACTCCTTCGTGGTCGAGTCGGTCAACCACAGGGAGCGGCAGGGGCAACCAGCCCCGGCCCCCAAGAACAAAGACTCTCGGAGGCTGGATACTTTCAAGAGAAAGGTTTTTTCGTCGTCAAGCTTTCAGGTACGAGTAGCAAACCATCAGGTTCTCCTGGGTCACTAAGAGTTTAACCTCTGGCAATCCCTCCCCAAGTTTCAGGGCTCCCTCCAGGAGCACTATAAGAAGGACTTTAAGGCACTTGTGGCAGGGACGGCGGCCTCAGTCCATGTACTATGGGCGTCATAGTTTCTGCTCTCTGGGCTCTCCAGCGAAGTGCAGGATCTTCATTGCAGCGTAGTTGTTTTTTTCGAAGGTGTTTGAGTCGGTTTCTCTTTGACGTGGACTATCATTGTCCCAGTTTTGGAAAGCCTCATTTTTTTCTTTCAAGAGAACTGTGATTTCCTCATCGTTTTCGTCAAGCCAGTCGCGGTGAACCCTTTTCTGCCTTCCAAGCTATTTTGTACGGGTGCTTTGAATTCCTCCATGAGACAGTTCTTACCAAGTTATTAGTAGATTTTCTCAAAGGGATGCATGGTTTAATTTAGCAATATCAGGAGACATCTTGATTGTTTTGGGGCATTTCTGGCACGTGGATACAATGTGTACATTCACTATTGACCTATCTGCTCTGCTGATCCTGACATTCCTTATGTCACATTGTTGGACAATGGAGTAAATCTGGTAGATGACATTGTCCGGATCTGCGGTGCAGCCATGTAGTTTTATATTTTTATGCCTGCCTGAAGACGGTATTTTAATTGTCAGGCTGTCTTGCACACTTACTTAAGAGCAGGAGATAATTTTCATTCATTTTTCTAATGCCATTTTTTCCAAACACACCTTGCCACTTGTTATCTTTATCTACTCTTGCATTGAACTCTGAGGATGATAACTTTGTCACTTTGCTATATTGACTTGATGAGAGATCCGAGTAGAACCGTTGGTTAACGTCGTCAGGGCTTGTTAAGGTGGGCCATGCACTGATGATGGTAGCAAATTGCGACTTATTTAGAGATAGTCGACGTTTCATGAGTCTCTTCTTGATGACTGATCGGAATTCTTTAAGACATTGCAGCAATTCCCATTCCATTGATTCTATCTTCATGTGTTTCTTTTCCCTTCCAAAAGAAGATGTAGCCCCCCCACCCCTCCAGCCGGTTCTGTAATAAAGCTCTTGTCTGCCAATCTGGTTTCACTGAGCGCTGCAATGTCAATATCATACTGGGCTAGCTCTTTTGAAAGGAGAGCTGTTGTTCTTTCAAATCGAGAAGTATCGTCTTTGTTTATCATAGTCCTGATGTTTCAAGTAGTGGTGCTTTTTTAGTTATCTTTGGTTTCTGACCGCGCTGGGGATGATCCACCAGGCACGGTAAGCCCGGGATCTTGCTCAGCTTCCCTGTTGCCAATGGGTCAGGGATGAGCAAACAATGTCGCAGGCGGCCTGCGTTGCAGGCTTGTGACTATGACTGCCAGGAATCATCTTCACCTGTCTCTTTGCCACTCCCCCATAGTCACAGGACTTTTGAAGCGAGATGTGCATGAATGACATGTCCTTGAGCTTGATTAAAATGGGAGAGTCTTTGCAATGGGACAATCTCATTCTCTCGGCTCCTGAAGCTTGGCCCAGTGACACAAAGACGGTGACAACTGGAGCCTTCTTTAGCTGCAGTGGATAGCCATGACTTCTGTCTTGCCCCATCATGCCTTTCGCCTGCCACAATGCATTGCTGCACTGTTTTTCAAGCCGTTGGACTAATATATTGCTCTTCTGCCTTGGCTATCAGAAAAGTCTTCATATGTATGGGAGGAAAATCCCTAAATCACCGTCACTAGCGATTAGCTTCCCCTGGTTTCGCCCGCCGGCCGAGGCGGTTTACCAGGCTGTGGCCACTGTCGCAAATTTACAGCTACTTGGAGCCACAGGTGAGAACTGTTTGTCCACTGAGGACCAGAGAGGAAAGGAACCACTCAAGGAGTGTGGCAGTTTGAATCACCCCATACACCCAATATTTTTATCTATGAGGTGGAAAAGGGGGTGGAGAGTAAGGTGGCTAAATTTGCAGATTACACAATATTGTCTCAGTTAAGCAAGACGAGAGAGGACTGTGAGGAGCTTTGGAGGGTCTGAACCACAGGGAATATGATGGCAGATGAAGCTTGGTAGTGCTCATGCACCATTGCTTGGTTGTGAATTAGTTTTAACTGCTCGTGTAAAGAACCCAGATGCGACTGTGGCCAGCTCAGTAAAGACGGCTGTTCCATGTGCAGACAAAACAATTAAATTGCCTAAGAAATGGGGTAGAAAATAATGCTGAAAATATTATTTCATTATATCCACAATGTTTCCCAGTTACCTGGATTACAGCGTTTCAGTTCTGGGTTCCTATTTGCCGGAGTTCAGAACAGCACTGGTATTCAGAAATGGATGATGTGTAGCGGCATGGAAAAACTTCCAGAGGAGGAGAGATTAAAAAGATTGGGATTCAGCGGAGATAACAGAATAATGAAAGGTACAGCGAAAGCAAATCTGGTCCTCCCATTTACCTTCTCATAATACAAGAACCAGGGGACAGCCAATGAAATTGAAAGGGAACAAATTTCAAGTTGATAAGTATTTTTCACAGTAGGCATAATTAGTCTGTGGAATTCATTGCTACCAGATATCAGTGAGGCTAAGAGAAACTTGCTGGGATTATGGTATAGTTATGGCAGAATGGTAAACACAATTTGTCCTGGTCCACAGTGATCCCTGGTCAGCATTGTGCCAGCTAACTTGGACTGTTCACAACGGGGATAAAAATGATCATGTATTCTGGCGCAGACAAGGGGTGAAATATTTCAAAGCATTTAAGAAGTTGAGGAATGTAAGACTCATTTTTTAAAAAGTGACTTACTTCACTTAGGACCCCAAGTACAACTTAAATGAGAATTAGATTTCTAAAGGCCAAATTTAATGAGATTTACAAAAGCACCAAAACAGATTAGGATTCTAACTCCTGTTTAAACCAATGGGAACTGGACTGTCATATAGCTTCTCCTACTCATTCTCCCTGTGATGTCCTGGGTCCCAAATGAGCTAAGCCCTTGCCCCTGCAGGAGGAAATGGAGAATTATGTTGAATAGCTGAGCAGACGCCATGCTATGGCTCGCATTGCCTTGTAAAATAAGAAGAGTTGTCATGACAACACTCAGCCATGAAAGCCAGCAGCTGGGGACAGTCACACTTGTTAAACTGTGGAAATGTCACAGGCACTTCTATCCCCTCTCGAAGAAACGTTCTGAGTAAACAAACATTCCTGAGCCCTGTAACCTCCAGAAACTGCCAAGGGAGGGTCTCGTCAGCTGTCACAAGGATTTCACCAACATAAACTCCCACTGACTTCAAAATGGCAAAACTCTTCTTGACTTTAATGGGTTCCGGGCCTACATAGCCCATGGCCTCTGTATAGGGCCCTGCTGCACGGCTCACTGCACTCTGGGCCGGAACGAAACAGCACTGACTCCAGTTATAACATCCACAGCTGGCTTGTCCAGTCCCTCTCTCCAGAGCCAGTGCAGGAATAAAGGCAACGGGCAAATGACGTGGCTGCCATGGAGCTCAGGGCAACAGGACTTAGCTCTGAGGCATCCACCAGTGGGCTCTAATGCGCCTCTTTGTCCTCAGACCAATCAGCCTCTGCACATGCTGTTCTGCCTAATCACCTATTTCCACCTTCTTCCCAGTCCATATCCGGTGCCGTGGCTTCACTTCTGACCTTGTTGCTTCCTGCAACCTAGAGCCCCTAAATTCCTTTCACTGCAGGCACCTCAGGTAACAGACCAAGAGACATACAGTGGGGAATACAGGCTTCTGTGGGGCTACTTCAGAGTACAGGGCTCCCTGTGGGCACCTCCCTTCCCAACTGCCTCTGTTCCTGCTTCAGCAATCCCAGCAACAAATAGGGAGGCCTTCTTAGCCGGGAGACAGGGCTGGTTTCCGAAGCTGGTGGTGTTTATCAGATGTGGGGTGTAGCGCGGTTCCATTCAGCACTAAGGCACCTCCTCCTGGCTGTTCTGGTGATTAGCTTTTTCCACGTCTGATGCCTCTTCTGCTCCTTGTTATGCCTCCTGCTGCAACGCCCTGTGTCTCAGAGTGCTTTCTCTTCGTGCCTTGGCTCTGCTCCTTTCCCCCCCTTTCGGGATAACAAACTCTTTCTGTAGCAACTCAACAGCACAAACACAGTCTGTGTAAAACAAAACAAAACTGTTATTAAAGGAAGACGGAACTCAGCATTTATTTGGGAAAACACAACAATAATTAGTCTATAATATGTAAATCTTAAGTAAACACCCAACCCACAGTGTCTTGGAAGGAGTATTTTGCCTCAGTTTCCCACTTCGTAATGTGAAAGACAAACATCCACCCCTGCGGGTGGTGGTGGGGGAGAAGGCTGTCAAGCAATGCCTCTAGTTGTGATACCACATCCCAGTTCTTAGTGATTATGTGGGGCTCTGGTGAACCTCACTGGTGCTGTATCCCCTGTATTATCTTTCACCCAAGTGCTGTTCCCACACTCAGTCTACAACTCAGTCCTTAAATGATTTCATCTTTAGCAGTGACTGAGCAGATACACTCGCCACTAAATCTGATAAGTTCTGTCTTTAAACACTGAAGGAGTAAATTCAAACAGCTCCTTACCACTCCTTAAACAAGTCCGTCCATCCACCTAAATTGCAACAGCTTACCGCTCACTTACTCTGTCTTCTACTTGAATTTGGCATCCCTACTTCGTGCTTAGCAAGTGAGTGTCCACTGCATTAGTACAGTTCTTCTGCCATTTTGTCATACAATAAGAACATTGTATTACTCTTGCATCCCAGACTAAATTGAATTTTAACCCAAAAAGGCCAAAATTCATCCCTTTGACAAAGCAGATCTGTCTTCTGATGACCTAGACAAAGTAGGTGTCTCTATGCAAATGCTATCTGCTCCTAAGGTCTTTACCCTCAGTCCATCACTCGATGGCAGGGGAGAGTTCATTCAGTTCCTGCCAGTGTGTGAATCCCACAATCTCTGTTTTCAGCACTGGTGTCAAGGTTCCTCTCCCACTCTGAACTCTAGGGTACAGATGTGGGGACCTGCATGAAAACCTCCTAAGCTTACTTTTACCAGCTTAGGTTAAAACTTCCCCAAGGTACAAATTAATTTTATCTTTTGTCCTTGGAATAACCACTGCCACCACCAAACTCTAACTGGGTTTACTGGGAAACGTAGTTTGGACACGTCTTTCCCCGCAAAATCCTCCCAACCCTTGCACCCCACTTCCTGGGAAAGGTTTGGTAAAAATCTTCACCAATTTGCATAGGTGACCACAGACCCAAACCCTTGGATCTGAGAACAATGAAAAGGCATTCCGTTTTCTTACAAGAAGACTTTTAATAGAAATAGAAGTAAATAGGAGTAAAGGAATCACCCCTGTAAAATCAGGATGGTAGGTACCTTACAGGGTAATTAGATTCAAAACACAGAGAATCCCTCTAGGCAAAACCTTAAGTTACAAAAAAGACACACAGACAGAAATAGTCATTCTATTCAGCACAATTCTTTTCTCAGCCATTTAAAGAAATCATAATCTAACGCATACCTAGCTAGATTACTTACTAAAAGTTCTAAGGGTATGTCTACACTACGGAATAAGGTCGAATTTATAGAAGTCGGTTTTTTAGAAATCGGTTTTATATATTCGAGTGTGTGTGTCCCCACAGAAAATGCTCTAAGTGCATTAACTCGGCGGAGCGCTTCCACAGTACCAAGGCTAGAGTCGACTTCCGGAGCGTTGCACTGTGGGTAGCTATCCCACAGTTCCCGCAGTCTCCGCTGCCCATTGGAATTCTGGGTTGAGATCCCAATGCCTGATGGGGTTAAAACATTGTCGTGGGTGGTTCTGGGTACATATCGTCAGGCCCCCGTTCCCTCCCTCCCTCCGTGAAAGCAAGGGCAGACAATCGTTTCGCGCCTTTTTTCCTGAGTTACCTGTGCAGACGCCATACCACGGCAAGCATGGAGCCCGCTCAGGTAACCGTCACCCTATGTCTCCTGGGTGCTGGCAGACGCGGTATGGCATTGCTACACAGTAGCAGCAACCCCTTGCCTTGTGGCAGCAGACGGTACAGTACGACTGGTAGCCGTCATCGTCATGTCCGAGGTGCTCCTGGCCACGTTGGCTGGGAGCGCCTGGGCAGACATGGGCGCAGGGACTAAATTTGGAGTGACTTGACCAGGTCATTCTCTTTAGTCCTGCAGTCAGTCCTATTGAACCGTCTTATGGTGAGCGGGCAGGCGATACGGACTGCTAGCAGTCGTACTGTACCATCTTCTGCCGAGCAGCCATGAGATGTGGATGGCATGCAGTCCTTCTGCACCGTCTGCTGCCAGCCAAAGATGTAAAAGATAGATGGAGTGGATCAAAACAAGAAATAGACCAGATTTGTTTTGTACTCATTTGCTTTTCCCCCTCCCCTGTCTAGGGGACTCATTCTTCTAGGTCACACTGCAGTCACTCACAGAGAAGGTGCAGCGAGGTAAATCTAGCCATGTATCAATCAGAGGCCAGGCTAACCTTCTTGTTCCAATAAGGACAATAGCTTAGGTGCACCATTTCTTATTGGAACCCTCCGTGAAGTCCTGCCTGAAATACTCCTTGAAGTAAAGCCACCCCCTTTGTTGATTTTAGCTCCCTGAAGCCAACCTTGTAAGCCGTGTCCTCAGTCGCCCCTCCCGGTGTCAGAGCAACGGCAAACAATCGGGCATCTGAGAGTGCTGTCCAGAGCAGTCACAATGGAGCACTCTGATGGGGCTAAAACATTGTCGCGGGTGGTTCTGGGTACGTATCGTCAGGCCCCCGTTCCCTCCCTCCCTCCGTGAAAGCAAGGGCAGACAATCATTTCGCGCCTTTTTTCCTGAGTTACCTGTGCAGATGCCATACCACGGCAAGCATGGAGCCCGCTCAGGTAACCGTCACCCTATGTCTCCTGGGTGCTGGCAGACGCGGTACGGCTTTGCTGCACAGTAGCAGCAACCCATTGCCTTCTAGCAGCAGACTGTGCAATACGACTGGTAGTCGTCCTCGTTGTGTCCGAGGTGCTCCTGGCCACGTCGGCTGGGAGCGCCTGGGCAGACATGGGCGCAGGGACTAAATTTGGAGTGACTTGACCAGGTCATTCTCTTTAGTCCTGCAGTCAGTCCTATTGAACCGTCTTATGGTGAGCGGGCAGGCGATACGGACTGCTAGCAGTCGTACTGTACCATCTTCTGCCAGGCAGGCAAGAGATGAGGATTGCTAGTAGTCGTATTGTACCATCTTCTGCCAGGCAGGCAAGAGATGAGGATGGCTAGCAGTCGTACTGTATCATCTTCTGCCGAGCAGCCATGAGATGTGGATGGCATACAGTCCTTCTGCACCGTCTGCTGCCAGCCAAAGATGTAAAAGATAGATGGAGTGGGTCAAAACAAGAAATAGACCAGATTTGTTTTGTACTCATTTGCCTCCTCCCCTGTCTAGGGGACTCATTCCTCTAGGTCACACTGCAGTCACTCACAGAGAAGGTGCAGTGAGGTAAATCTAGCCATGTATCAATCAGAGGCCAGGCTAACCTCCTTGTTCCAATAAGAACGATAACTTAGGTGCACCATTTCTTATTGGAACCCTCCGTGAAGTCCTGCCTGAAATACTCCTTGATGTAAAGCCACCCCCTTTGTTGATTTTAGCTCCCTGAAGCCAACCCTGTAAGCCGTGTCGTCAGTCGCCCCTCCCTCCGTCAGAGCAACAGCAGACAATCGTTCCGTGCCTTTTTTCTGTGCGGACGCCATACCAAGGCAAGCATGGAGGCCGCTCAGCTCACTTTGGCAATTAGGAGCACATTAAACACCACACGCATTATCCAGCAGTATATGCAGCACCAGAACCTGGCAAAGCGATACCGGGCGAGGAGGCGACGTCAGCGCGGTCACGTGAGTGATCAGGACATGGACACAGATTTCTCTGAAAGCGTGGGCCCTGCCAATGCATGCATCATGGTGCTAATGGGGCAGGTTCATGCTGTGGAACGCCGATTCTGGGCTCGGAAAACAAGCACAGACTGGTGGGACCGCATAGTGTTGCAGGTCTGGGACGATTCCCAGTGGCTGCGAAACTTTCGCATGCGTAAGGGCACTTTCATGGAACTTTGTGACTTGCTTTCCCCTGCCCTGAGGCGCATGAATACCAAGATGAGAGCAGCCCTCACAGTTGAGAAGCAAGTGGCGATAACCCTGTGGAAGCTTGCAACGCCAGACAGCTACCGGTCAGTTGGGAATCAATTTGGAGTGGGCAAATCTACTGTGGGGGCTGCTGTGATGCAAGTAGCCCACGCAATCAAAGATCTGCTGATATCAAGGGTAGTGACCCTGGGAAATGTGCAGGTCATAGTGGATGGCTTTGCTGCAATGGGATTCCCTAACTGTGGTGGGGCTATAGACGGAACCCATATCCCTATCTTGGCACCGGAGCACCAAGCCGCCGAGTACATAAACCGCAAGGGGTACTTTTCGATAGTGCTGCAAGCTCTGGTGGATCACAAGGGACGTTTCACCAACATCAATGTGGGATGGCCGGGAAAGGTGCATGATGCTCGCATCTTCAGGAACTCTGGTCTGTTTCAAAAGCTGCAGGAATGGACTTTATTCCCAGACCAGAAAATAACTGTTGGGGATGTTGAAATGCCTATATGTATCCTTGGGGACCCAGCCTACCCCTTAATGCCATGGCTCATGAAGCCGTACACAGGCAGCCTGGACAGTAGTCAGGAGCTGTTCAACTACAGGCTGAGCAAGTGCAGAATGGTGGTAGAATGTGCATTTGGACGTTTAAAGGCGCGCTGGCGCAGTTTACTGACTCGCTTAGACCTCAGCGAAACCAATATTCCCAGTTATTACTGCTTGCTGTGTGCTCCACAATATCTGTGAGAGTAAGGGGGAGACGTTTATGGCGGGGTGGGAGGTTGAGGCAAATCGCCTGGCTGCTGATTATGCGCAGCCAGACACCAGGGCGGTTAGAAGAGCACAGGAGGGCACGGTACGCATCAGAGAAGCTTTGAAAACCAGTTTCATGACTGGCCAGGCTACGGTGTGAAAGTTCTGTTTGTTTCTCCTTGATGAAACCCCCCGCCCCTTGGTTCACTCTACTTCCCTGTAAGCTAACCACCCGCCCCTCCTCCCTTCAATCACCGCTTGCAGAGGCAATAAAGTCATTGTTGCTTCACATTCATGCATTCTTTATTCATTCATCACACAAATAGGGGGATGACTACCAAGGTAGCCCAGGAGGGGTGGTGGAGGAGGGAAGGAAAATGCCACACAGCACTTTAAGCACAGCACTTTAAAAGTTTACAACTTTAAAATTTATTGAATGACAGCCTTCTTTTTTTGGGGCAATCCTCTGTGGTGGAGTGGCTGGTTGGCCGGAGGCCCCCCCACCGCGTTCTTGGACGTCTGGGAGGGGAGGCTATGGAACTTGGGGAGGAGGGCGGTTGGTTACAGAGGGGCTGCAGTGGCAGTCTGTGCTCCAGCTGCCTTTGCTGCAGCTCAACCATACACTGGAGCATACTGGTTTGGTCCTGCAGCAGCCTCAGCATTGAATCCTGCCTCCTCTCATTACGCTGCCGCCACATTTGAGCTTCAGCCCTGTCTTCAGCCCGCCACTTACTCTCTTCAGCCCGCCACCTCTCCTCCCTGTCATTTTGTGCTTTCCTGCACTCTGACATTATTTGCCTCCACGCATTCGTCTGTGCTCTGTCAGTGTGGGAGGACAGCATGAGCTCGGAGAACATTTCATCGCGAGTGCGTTTTTTTTTCTTTCTAAGCTTCACTAGCCTCTGGGAAGGAGAAGATCCTCTGATCATTGAAACACATGCAGCTGGTGGAGAAAAAAAAAGGGACAGCGGTATTTAAAAAGACACATTTTATAAAACAGTGGCTACACTCTTTCAGGGTAAACCTTGCTGTTAACATTACATACATAGCATATGTGCTTTCGTTACAAGGTCGCATTTTGCCTCCTCCCACCGCGTGACTACCCCCTCAACCTTCCCCCCTCCCTGTGGCTAACAGCGGGGAACATTTCTGTTTAGCCACAGGCAAACAGCCCAGCAGGAATGGGCTCCTCTGAGTGTCCCCTGAAGAAAAGCACTCTATTTCAACCAGGTGACCATGAATTATATCTCACTCTCCTGAGGATAACACAGAGAGATAAAGAACGGATGTTGTTTGAATGCCAGCAAACATACACTGCAATGCTTTGTTGTACAATGATTCCCGAGTACGTGTTACTGGCCTGGAGTGGTAAAGTGTCCTACCATGAAGGACGCAATTAGGCTGCCCTCCCCAGAAACCTTTTGCACAGGCTTTAGGACTACATCTAGGAGAACCGCAAATGCCAGGGCAAAGTAATCCTTTCACATGCTTGCTTTTAAACCATGTATAGTATTTTAAAAGGTACACTCACCAGAGGTCCCTTCTCCGCCTGCTGGGTCCAGGAGGCAGCCTTGGGTGGGTTCGGGGGGTACTGGCTCCAGGTCTAGGGTGAGAAACAGTTCCTGGCTGTCGGGAAAACCGGTTTCTCCGCTTGCTTGCTGTGAGCTATCTACAACCTCATCATCATCATCATCTTCTTCGTCCCCAAAACCTGCTTCCGTATTGCCTCCATCTCCATTGAAGGAGTCAAACAACACGGCTGGGGTAGTGGTGGCTGAACCCCCTAAAATGGCATGCAGCTCATCATAGAAGCGGCATGTTTGGGGCTCTGACCCAGAGCGGCTGTTCGCCTCTCTGGTTTTCTGGTAGGCTTGCCTCAGCTCCTTCAGTTTCACGCGGCACTGCTTCGGGTCCCTGTTATGGCCTCTGTCCTTCATGCCCTGGGAGATTTTGACAAAGGTTTTGGCATTTCGAAAACTGGAACGGAGTTCTGATAGCACGGATTCCTCTCCCCAAACAGCGATCAGATCCCGTACCTCCCGTTCGGTCCATGCTGGAGCTCTTTTGCGATTCTGGGACTCCATCATGGTCACCTGTGCTGATGAGCTCTGCATGGTCACCTGCAGCTTGCCACGCTGGCCAAACAGGAAATGAGATTCAAAAGTTCGCGGTTCTTTTCCTGTCTACCTGGCCAGTGCATCTGAGTTGAGAGTGCTGTCCAGAGCGGTCATAATGGAGCACTCTGGGATAGCTCCCGGAGGCCAATACCATCGAATTGTGTCCACAGTACCCCAAATTCTAGCCGGCAACGTCGATTTAAGCGCTAATCCACTTGTCAGGGGTGGAGTAAGGAAATCGATTTTAAGAGCCCTTTAAGTCGAAATAAAGGGCTTCATTGTGTGGACAGGTGCAGGTTTACATCGATTTAACGCTGCTAAATTCGACCTAAAGTCCTAGTGTAGACCAGGGCTAAGACTCCATTCCTGGTCTATCCCCAGCAAAAGCAGCATACCAACAGACACAGACCCTTTGTTTCTCTCCCTCCTCCTAGCTTTTGAAAGTATCTTGTCTCCTCATTGGTCATTTTGGTCAGGTGCCAGCGAGGTTACCTTTAGCTTCTTAACCCTTTACAGGTGAGAGGATTTTTCCTCTGGCCAGGAGGGATTTTAAAGGGGTTTACCCTTCCCTTTACATTTATGACAACTGGTATGACAGCAGGCAGCTTGATATCGTAATTTCCTGCCTTGGTATTATTATGATTGGTTATTTATTATTGATTTCTATTACATTAGTCACTGACCAGGTCCTCACTGTACTAACTGCTGTACAAACACAGAACAAACAGAACTTGCAATATGAGTAAACTAAGCATAAGAAAGCTTCTGAGTGTGTCTCTTTCATTTCACTAGTGGTGCTAGGTATAGAATGAATAAATGCTGAGAATCTGTTTCTTTCCACAGAATTCACTCGCTGCTCTTCCATCACAGCCCTTCACCCTAGACATATTTACCAGCATCAACTTGCCAGGGGCAGGAAGGCAGATAGACCCTCTCCCTCTCACTGGCATGAATGGGAAGGACAGAAATGGTGCCCAACCCCTAGATGAACTATTTTATTTTCTTCTGCAGCAAGATGCCAAAGACCCACATTCTTCAGTGGGTCTGAGCGCCAGGTGCCGGGGGCTGTGGAGTGAGTGTGTGTTTGATAATATGGCCAACCTCTGGACCTGCGACATCCCCATCTCCTATCTCAGTGAGCATTCTGGTGAGTAAAAGTTCACTTTGGTGCTGTGTTACTGCATGAATCAGGGCAGCATGGGAAGCCGGGTGATTTTGTCCAGCATTTTAATTTAGAACACAAGAAGTATGCAGTCCAGCATGTGAGTGTTTTTCTCGAAGGGCCCCATCCCCACAGGATTGCCAGGCTTGGGATCCGTGCAAGGCCAGCAGCAATTCTCTAACTCTCATGATTTGGGGCTCTCTGAGATACTGCTAACCACATCCAGAACCTCATGGTAAGGTTGGTCCCCTCTTTGGTGAGGGGACTATCTTTTCAGTATACACATGGACAGCACCTCGCACTATGAGCCCTGATCTTCCTAGGAACTACAGCAATTTAAATAATAATACAGTGAATTTCTTTCTTGCCGCTGAGAGCCAGAGCTTTCCTGCTGAGCAGCAAACCCTTTTCTTGGTCTATCTCTCAGCTAGCTCAGCCCTGTCAACCAAATCATTCCCTGTCGTCATTTAATGTTAGCCTTGGTTTTTGGTTTTTTTCACTGGATGCCTGAGCAACTTGAGCCTAGTGTAATCAATCTCTGCAAATCTTCCCATGTATGTGCGACTGTGTTTTCCAAGCCCCCTGCAAGCATCCACCCTGCAGGGCTACACATATCCACCCGCACACTGGCAGTGAAGTTACGTGAGTTTGGTGCTAGGATTTCTGGAGACATACCCTGGGGAATCTTAGCATCTCACAAACTGGAGCTGATCTAGGAACTTGTTTGCAATGTATTGTGGGAGAACTTGTCTGTCCTTGCCAGGCCTCTGTGTAGAAGCCTGCCCAGCAAATTTAGCTGAGGCACTTTCATCTCTGCACCCTCCTTGCTTCTGTCTCTTTCGGCAGGGCTCCAGTCTCCAACCTCCGCTGTCCCTTTGGAGGTTCCATGGCTCTCTGGTGCCAGCTTTGATGGAATCTGATATGACTGGGGCTTGTTACCATCAAAGAACAAAGAGCTGAGTATGAATGTGGACAGCCCAATGAAGCCCTCTTCTCCATGTACAGCAGCAGACAAAAAACAAACAGACTACGAATGGGATAGAAAATGATCATCATAGTGTTATTATATAAATCAATGATTTGTTCTCCCCTGGAATGCTGTGGGCCGTACCGGTCACCCCATCTCAAAAAAGATATAGCAGAAAGAGAGGAGCTCAGAGACTGATGACAAGAATGATTAGAGGCACAAAGAAAATTCCATATAAGGAGAGATTGAAAAGATTGGGACTATTGATCTTAGAAAGGGAAATAATAGTGGACATTTTCGAACTATACAAAATAAAGAATGGTCTAGAGTAGGTAGATCACGTACTGTTATTTACTTTCACAATAAAAGAACAAAGGGACATTCAATGAAACTGAACGGCAGCATATTTAAAAATGATAAATTCACATCCTTTTTACCTAATGCATAGCTAACCGGTGGAACTAATTGCCACCAGGACTTGCTGAGTACAAGAGTCTAGTAACGGTTAAAAAAAAAAAGGATTAGATGCTTATACAGGTAATGATAACAGTGGCCTTAGATGGCCCAGTTTGTTTAGGTTCTCAGCATACATGATACATTAGTATGCCAAGCTCCATAGCTAGGCACACATGTTTAAAAGTGTCACCCTTATCTTGCAGCTAACTTTCCTATGCACAGTGGTGGGTACACATGAATGTGTATTGTCCCCTCCTCCGCCTTATCTTCAGAAGATGTGAGCTTGTTAAAGGCAACTTTACCTCAAGCTCTACAGGTTCAATTTGTGGTACGTCAGCCAAGAGACCATTGCTCAAGCACACTCAAAGTCTTGGTTGTCAAGTATGAGATGGCTCCAACAAGCCAAAACTCATTTTGTCCAAGACCAGGATCGGCACAGCTCATCAGGAGAGCTATTCCTGTTCCAGATTTCACCCTTCAACTCTCAGCATTTCCATCTGGAGGTTTGTTAAAAAAGCCCAATTTTTGACAATATATTTTTTCTACTTTTTCACAGTGCTCTTATTCTGACAGGGCAGAAACGCTATGGCTCCAAGTTTTGTTTCTTTTTAAAATTCAGTTCAGCTGGGGATGAAGGCTGGAAAATTTCAGCCTTAAAAGTGAACTATTCATAAAGCTCTGAGTGTCAGAAAACAGAGGCTTATAATGGAAAGGTTATGCAACCTTGGCTGCATTGGCTACACGTTGTGCTCTGCTACAGTGCATAGCTTGGATCTGCCAGCATTTCATGGCTTTTTGCTGTCTAGGCATAAAGTGGTGACATACACCCAAAGTTGGCATTCGCCTAGCAGACGTAACTAGTTGTAGCAGCTGTACACTGTGTCACTCTTGTCTTTCCAGCTGTCCTGGTGATTACTCGTGCTTTGGTGATTCTGACTGGCATCCTCTGCCTTGGTGCGGTGCCCTGTTTAATCGCAGGAATGAAATGCACCAAGCTGATCAGTGAGCAGGTCCATCAGAAATACAAATTCTCCCTTGCTGCTGGGACCCTTTTCTTTCTGGGAGGTAAAACCAATGTTTTTATTTAATGCAAGCATAGTATAAATAGTCCTGGATCTGCATTTATACACCCATCAAAGGGGCTTCAGTATGGTAACTCTAGGGCTGCATCAGGGCACTGTCTGAGGTTCACTCCTGGATATTGACTCAGGGTCCTGGGGTGGGATTTGAAAAGCACAAGGCACTGGCTTCACTCTGCCCCAAGGAATGTCAATTGAAGTTTTGACATTGATTTCAGTAAGAGTGCCACAGGACTCTTTGCCGTTCTTTCTGTAAGAGCGGCATTCAGCCAGCGCGGAAGGCTTTGAAAACCCCACCCATTGCCTGTAGGCAGGGCTCCATAGCGCCCTACGGCCTCGTGACAATCCCAGCCCTACTGCAGTCATGACAAAACTCCTATTGACGTCAAATGAGCCTGGATTTAACAGTAGTGTAAGTCATAGTATCAGTCCATGTCACTTTGTGGGTGTCAATTGGTGTAGCTAGCATGCCAGGAAGGTGGAAAGATAGCCAGAAAGCAGCCAACTGATGCTTGTCAGACGGTCCCTGCTATTTCATCTTACACCTTCTGACACTCTCTTATTGGTTGCTCTCCTGCTATCACCCTACCATCATCAGGCCGTGTTAGTTAAACCAATTTACCCCCACTTCCTGGTGCAGAACTCACACCACCATTTCTGACTTTGGCCCTGTATCTCTTGGCTCCGTGTGGTCTCTTGAGGGTTTTCGGCTCTTGGGTGGTGCTTATTTACTCTGCTTCACATTTCTTCTCACTCCCTAGAGGCAACACTGCTGTATGAAAACCCAGTGCCACAGTGTAGCTGTGACCGGTTTGTATGTGACAGGTGCTTAGAGCTTCTCTACACTGGTAGTTATTTGGGAATAGTTATTCCTGATTAACTCCATGTCTGGATGCTTTTATTCCAGAACATGAATTAAGTTAATTTGGAATAAGGCACTTGTAAGGGGGTGTAACAGGCATGTGTTGCCAACAAGCAGAAGCCCTGGTGCCTTGGTCCACCCCACCCGATGAAGGAGACCTTTTGGAAAAAAAGTGCAGTTTGGAACTCCATGGAGTTAATCAGGAATAACCAGCTTTCAATTCACACCCAACTTTATTCCAATTTAATTTTCAGGTATAGACAAGCCGTTATCTAACTGGGAACAATCTCCAGCTATTGCATCTGCATAGTCCCCAAAGTTGCGAAATGCATCTCAGACACTGTGCTAGGTCAACCCACTGGTGCAATTTGTCTGCTGGGTGTTTTAGAGGCTTTTCTGTTGCTATGGATGAGAAATATCTTTTTCCAAGATCTTTTCAAGGACACATTGCCGGCTGCGCTGACTGGCTACTGCTCTCCCCACAGACGTGGCTGCATTTCAGTGGTGCTGTAAATAGTATAGATAGATCACTAGAATTTCTTCACCAGCTATGCACCACTCAGCACCTGTCCAGGCTTGGGGCACAAGTGGCAGTAAACGAGGTACATCCCAGTGCCTGGCGCAAGTTTATCTTGCAACAGCTGCCAGCAGCCCTCGTGGGCATTTAAGTAACCAGGATTGGCTAGATACAGGGTACCCTGGCCATTTGCTCTTTTCTCTCAGCCACATCTCCTCTGTCCAAGGCCAGGTTGGCATGACGCAGGGGGTTACTTACCATTGTGGTTCTGCACCAGTTGCTTAGACTCGGGAATCCTCAAGCAACTGCATCTGCCAATCTTAGGGATGGATTCTGTGAGTTGCTAAGAGTTCTGTGGACTTGGGACCATGGTTTGTAAGCTTGGTCAGGTTTACACTGCTACTTTATCAGCTGAGTCTGCAAAGAAATCAGATGACCCAGTGGCTACAATTAGGTTTACCATATTTCAAGTTCCCAAGTAGCAGACACTGCCAGGAGTGGGGGAGCTGGAGAGGGAGTACAGTGGAGGGGTGCTGCAGGAGCTATTTGGGATGAGAGGGAAGCGGTATTGCGGTGTGCGGGAAGGGTGTGTGTACTGAGAGAGGGCTTTGGGGGGGGCTTTCCTGGGCTCAGACTGGAATGATCCAGCTCTCCTCTCCTTTCCTAGTCTCTCTCTCTCTGTAGATGGACCCACAACAGCTCTTGCTCCTTTCTCCTGTCTCTCCCTGCTACATATGTCCAATAAAGCTCCTTCCAAACCTTCCTAGCTGTGACAGTTTTTAACACCCCTCAGCCCTGGGAACAACAATATCCAGAATTCCACCAAGTGTGCACTGAAACCAGTACCAGGGCAGAGCTGGGCCCGCAGCCTGCGTTAGAGAGGAAGCACACCCTCTTCCAGGTTCCCTGCTAGTTTCCCCCTATGTTCTGGAGAAATATCCCATGTTAAAGTGCATTTCCTACTGTACAGAAATGCAAAGCATCAGTCTAGCATCTATTGGGGTGCAACCTTTTTCCCAGGGGGGTAATGACTGCTTTCTTTTGCAGGGCTGTCAGGAGCAATCGCAGTTCTCTGCTATGCGGTGGACACTGTTCAGAAGTATAGGCTAGAGGTGAGTTTTGAGCTTGGAAGAAGCATAAGAACATAAGGACGGCCACACTGGGTCAGACCAAAGGTCCATCTAGCCCAGTATCCTGTCTTCCAACAGTGGCCAATGCCAAGTGCCCCAGGGGGAATGAACAGAACAGATAATCAAGTGCTCCATCCCCTGTTGTCCATTCCCAGCTTCTGGCAAACAGAGGCTAGGGACACCATCCCTGCCCATCCTGGCTAATGGATGGATCTATCCTCCATAAACTTATCTAGTTCTTCTTTGAACCCTGTTTTCGTCCTTGTAGGAGCATGTTGTGAAGGCCAAGAGTTTCACAGGATGACTGTGCGCTGTGTGAAAAAATACTTCCTTTTGTTTGTTTTAAATCTGCTGCCTATTAATTTATTAATTAATAAAGCAGCCACAAATGTAAAATTATAAACAGAAAGAAAGAAAGGTGAGAGTTAAAATTGGTTAAAGGAATCAATTACATACAATAAAAGCAACGTTCTTGGTTCAGGCCTGTAGCAGTGATGAAATGAACTGGTGACTTAAGTGAAGTCTCTGGAGTACATCCACAGCTTGGATGGATCATTCACTCTATTGTTCAGAGCTTCCATTTGTAGCAAAAAGAAGCAGGATTGAAGACAAAATGGAGCTGATTCCAGGGTCTTTTATAGCTTTTGCCATGTGGAGGACATCCCATTATTCTTACTGTGGAAAATTTCAGCAACATGCTGGATTTTGGAGTCACATGGGCAAGTCACATGTTCATGCCCAATCTCCCTTAGTCATTGCAGGAAGCCTACATTACCTACACTCCAGACAGAGTGGACAGATTAGTCCACTCAATGTAGATGGGTATCTCCCATGGTCCATTGTCAACAAAGGGTTTCTTGCTTGAACCACTTAATATGAACAATTCCTCCAAGCTACCTTGTGGGCGTCCCCCCAGGAGCAAATATTTGTAATCCAAGTATAGAACCAATACTTATAACTTCAAATACAAAAATGACAGGATACATGTATACAGATACATGATTCATGTATACAGATAGTATAATCATCACCACCTCACTTGACAACCGTTGTACAATATTTGCTGCAAATATATAACAGTGGTTGCAACAATCGTCTATATGGTCATATTTTAATCAGATCACATCACAGCTCATGAAGCATTTCTGTTTGCTGGGACTGGCACTGGGCTGTGCTCAGAGGCGTCAGTTACAAGGAAAGGATGAGGCAGGAAAAGACAGCCTGAGATTGTCCAAGTTGCCTGAAGCCTCTGGATGCCAATTCCCATTCGGAGGGGTGGGAAGGGTGGTCTAGTGACTAGGGAGACCTGGATTTCATTCCTGGCACAGGTTCCCTCTGCCGGGCCCGGACCCTCAATTTCCCATTTGTGAAATGGGGATGCCCTTTCCTTACCGTGCACTTGTGTGAGGATAACTGCATTACGAGGCCATGAGACACTGCTGTGATAAGGGTCATATAGGTATGGATTGTTGTAAAATGTCAGCATTACTGCGCCCAATTGTCTCCTTCTGGAAAACGGCACAAAGATGTGGAGCCATGGGCAACCCCGGGAAGCTTCTTCGGAGCCTTGGCATTCCAAAGGGACAAACAATGTTCAGCTACTGCAGCTGTTTGCCACTTACTGTGTTGGTAGGGGTTAGACAGAGTGTTTATTCTGAGGACCAAATAATTAATCATGACAAGATCTAATGGCTCAACAAAGTTCAGTCTGGAAATAGAGTGCAAGAAAAGCATTGAAACAGAATGCTAAGGGAGGTAGTCACATCTCTGTCACTGGAAGTCTTTAAATTAAAAATGGATTGCGCGCCAAAAGATATGCTCTAGCTTGATGATAAATTGTTGGGCTGGATGCAGGAGTCACTGGGTGAGGGTTCCTGGCCTGTGCTAAGCAGGGAGTCAGCCTGCATGGTCATTATGGCCCCATCTGGCCTTAAATCCATGAATCGATGAAAAAGGCCAGCAAGGCGGGTCTGGGCAGCACATTGACATGTGGGCTCTGGAGCTGCACCTTGGACTCACCTGCAGCTTTTGGTGCTTTGGAACTATTCTGCTTTCCCTGGTGTCACACATCCGCAGGATAGGTGCTCTGTTCCTACCCTTGGAACTGTCTCTTGGAGGAACCCTGTGATGTGCCAGATCCCAACAGGTCTGACACTTCCTTTGCCCACTGCCTCCTGCAACTGAACTTCTGGGGCTTCATGTTGTGAGCACTGTTCCGTGTGTCCAACAGATAGACTTCTGGTAGAGACTTGTTCCCTCTAAAGGAATTTGCTCACATTACCAAGTATTTATAGTGATACTCAAGCAGTGCTTTCAACACAGTTGGGTTTATTAGTCAACTGGAACACAGAATTGGAAGTTCTTAGGTTATCATAGAGAAATGAAGATTAAAACATAGACCATCCTGGTTAGCAAGAGCACCAGCCAAATTGTAGTAAACTCCATTTTCAGGCTCTCTGTCTCTCTCTCTGATATCCTTCCTTAGTACCTGCATGTGACCATTGCAGAACTAACAGAGTACCACAACACAAAGTACCTTTAATAACAACACCAGGCCTACCAGCCAGGACTTGGAAGAGACTAGCTGCAGGTTTATGTGAATTCAGAGGACATTATCTGGTCATAGTGGACTATTTTGGTCAGTGACCCCAGAGTCCTTTCGGAAGCCAATCTTTTATTCCCCCATCTCGTACCTTCCAGTCCTTTGTTCTCAAGCTGGAGTTTCTGCTCAGCTTCTTTGCTGAGAGGTGCGGGAATCTATGAGTCATTGGAGCTTGCATTGTCTCTCTGGCCTCCTTGTTTGTCTGCGTCGGTTTCAAGTAGTTCCATAACGACTCTTCATTCCACCCAGAAGGGAGATGACACACATGTTTATGTCCTTTAGCTTTCCCTAAGAGCAAACATAGTATTCCTCCCTGCCCGGGTAGCCATGCAAAGTATAAGGGAAACTGAGGCAAATGTAGGATTCATAAAAATATTATAAAAAATTCCCATTTCATCACACCTGGCTAATCTTGATTTATGGCTATTGATTTGCAATATTTGAATATAAGAGCTAGCACACTGGTACAGGCCAATTGTCCGATCTCTGAGCATGACAGATTCTTCAGTGAATCCCCACTAATCCCTCTGGCCAATTTTGGAATGCTATCCCAAGGAAGACTATTTCCTTTTGAGGGTGGCCGAAGACAATGGCATGTTCTCTTATAATTTGTCTTACCACAGCACCAAAAGGCCCTCTTCTCCCCTCTCAGGAGTGTGACTTTTCTCTGTTATGGCAAGTCACACCCAGATCACAGCTGAAGTCATCTTTCTGGCCCAGTACATTACATATAGTTCTTTTCTTCTTCTTTCCTGATGGGAATATTTATAGGAAAACAGCTCCTTTGTTTCTGAAGCTTCATTTTAGCCCAGCTAGTCAGTAAAATACCAGCCAGTTTTGGTTAAAAGCATGAAGCTTATCAGTCTGGTTATCTGTCTAGGTCTGGACATTTTTTATACTATCCAGGTGACAGACATGGAGCTCGTATATAATGTTATGAGTGCTAAGACATGATCATTTTATGGCACTCTGTGTGAGTAGGTCAGTCAAAGTTCCTCCAAGCCAATGGCTTGTCAGGTGGATGTGGTTAAAAGTACATCAGTTTCATTGTCAACAGTACATAAGGGAGTGAGGTAGCCAGCAACACATCAGACCTCCTCAACCTGATGGTTCAGGTACACAGTTTGCAGCTGGATGAACTGGAAAGGACCTTTCAGTGGGAGATCAAGTGAGATGCAAATCCATATCCTGTAGGATTGTAGTCAAGCACCATAACCATTCAGCCACTGCACCTCAAGAAAGTGGGTGAGTGAGAAGTTATTGTGTATTGATTATTAGAATTTCCTGTATGACTGTAGGGCTCTAAATTTAATTGTCTGAAGTGGAACGTTTAGTATATGCCGTGACATGCCGGGGTATAATCCAGAGCAGTGAGGGGCTGTCGCACCTTCCTTGTAACCTGGGGTGGCTCGCTGTTGTAGCTTCCAACCTAGGCTGTTCACAACCAGCTATCAGCATGCAAGCCATTCCCCAGATGTGTTTGTGTAACTGCAGCCTGCCAGTCACACCCTGGGTCTCACCAGCTGTGGTTAAATTGCAAGGTGACCACCACACACTCCCAGTCCGGGACTTTCCCCCCAGAAATGTATGTTCTGCACTGTCCAGCCTTGGGACAGACCAGAGATATAAATTTCCTTAAACACACTAGATTAGGTGAAACAATAAAACAAGTTTATTAACTACATGAAGATAGCTTTTAAATGAGTAAAACTAATGAGGCATAAAAGTCAGAAATGGTTAGAAGAAAAATAAAAATAAAAGACTTTCTAGTGCCTAACATAACAAACTATATTAGATTCAAACAAAATTTTTCACTACATGCTTCCAGCCAAACTCGTCAGGTCAGGACATTTCCCCCCAAAGCCTGTTTCCTTTGTTTTCTTATGTGTGATACCGGAGGCAGACAGGATGAGAGGGAGGGATGTTTATTGTTTTTTATAGTTCAGTCCTCTAGAAAAATATTTCCAACTGGGAATGGTGATAAAAAGAGTCTGTTGGATTTTTTTTCCACCTGTTTGAGCTTCCTTT
Source organism: Caretta caretta (assembly GCF_965140235.1). Classification (NCBI taxonomy): domain Eukaryota; kingdom Metazoa; phylum Chordata; order Testudines; family Cheloniidae; genus Caretta; species Caretta caretta. Next base: position 3,308,745 of record NC_134223.1, read on the forward strand.
GTTTCCCTTTCCTGCTTGATGAATCTGTTTATTGCTTAAACGCAAATTAGGGCAAACATACATTTCTTTGTTCAAGATAGGCCTGTTTGACCAGTTTGGTGCTACATGAGTTTTGAACATGAACTTTTAACATCATACAGAGAAATCTTATAACTTCACATACAATGTTGCCACACATATTCTATAAAGACAATACTGACAAATTATGAGTTTTCAGATGGTACCTCAAAAATCAGACCATGTACAAAGGTTATTACAACAGCGCGTAGGGTGTATTCTGTCACACATATCTACTATAATGCTCGAATTCAGTGGGGTCTGTAAGGGAAGGCAGCACCATGACTTCCCAGAGACGAATGCCCAAGCACACACTTGAAAGGCAACAGAATCCCGGCACTGAGGAAGATGCCAGCTTGTTTTCCAAAACTGGAGGTTACCAGAGCAAAGGCTTACCAGAGAAAAGTGGGTTGATCCATGCACAGAGGAGTTGACACTCTCCAGGAGCTGCACGGGTGTTATCTGTGAGCTCAGATACAGAGACAAGCTGCTCCAGAGAGAGGCTTTGCAGAAGAGCCTGTCAGGAATTAGTCCTGCTAAGATTCCAGGTTGGGAGACTGCCAGACCCCTGGTAAGCTGGAAATGTGCATAGTGCGTTTTACAATAAATATATTTTCTGCTAAAGGCTTTTATTCTAAATAAGCACGACTTTGCTTGAAGAAGCCTGTTTTGGTCACTGCTTACCACTGTCATTGCATGGCTCAAGCTTTCTCCCTGCTGCCTTGGAGTGGCTTTTCATCTCAGGGGTCTGAATCCTAAGTTCTGTATCTTAGCACCTGGTGCCTCTACCCAAGGGGGCCCCTCCCAATGCCTGGGACACAAGGGATGCTGGCCCTTGGGGAATTGTTTACTAACAAATAATACACAAGGAGTGTACTCCAATAGACAAGGAATAAAACAATTATCACAGTTCCCAGAGTAGCTATACAACAAGAGGGGAAACAGAGAACAAAGGATTAGGGATAAGGAAAGAATAGGAGTAACTAGAATAATAAAATAGCAACAGTACTTTAAACCTTCCACCTCTCAACATTTACAACAGGCCCAAACCACCCAGCTCCCTCCTAGCACCTGCCTAGGCAGACAGTGGATTGAGTGGGTGATGAAATGCTGTAATTATTAGGCAGCTTAAACCTCACCAGCAAAATAAATAGACATAGGATTTCTTACAAGCTCTTCACACCTCTCCCTGAGGCTTCCTGCTCTGGAGCCCAATGGAAAAGGATGCTGACACGGTGCCCTGGTCTGGAATCACTCCTCAGGCTCCTGCGTTGCGGGTCTCTGTTGAGTTCAAAGCTTCCTTTCAGAAAGGAATGGGAAGTTTAATGGGGACCTCCCAGGCTGTGATGCTTCTCTCTCCACCCCACGGCAACAACACCCAAACCTGGTAGTAAAGCTTATATTTGGCTCTGGGAGTAGCGGCACACTGGACTCTCGGCATTCCGGGAAATGGAGTCCTGCGCCTCTGTAGCCATTGCTGCTGTAGTCCAGAGGCCAATTCCTTAGAAGCTTGGCTTAATATGTCAGGAACAACCATCTCCAGAGCGGGTTACCCATTCAACCCAGTGTCTGGTCTCAGAGTGGGAGAAATGCATGAGTCCACCCCAAGAGACATGTGACAGCCCGAGGTCTGAGACTTTGAAGGGATGTACACGGAGTCACCAGGAGATGCCCGAGATTCCAAGGGCAGAAGGGAGGATTGTGCTCCTCCAATCTGACCTCCTGTGTAGCACAGCCAGAGAACTATCCCACAAGAACTCCGAGAGCATTTATCCCAGTAAACGTACCAGACCCTTCTGAAAAATTCACTTTGGTGCTTATAGCCAGCTCCTTGTGTCCCACTCAGCTCACTGTCTACCTTCCCTTTCAGGTCAGTCTTGGGATCCCAGGGGTGACCTATGAACTGGGCTATTCTTACTGGATGGCTGTGGCGGGCACCATCTGCACCTGTGTGACGGGGATCCTGCTTATTGTTGCCAGCTGTGCCAGCACCCGGACACCAAGACGGTGGAGGAGACATCCACGGGTCTGCCTGCCACCTGCCTCCCAGAGGAAAGGCACCTACCTGTGAGGCTGGAGCTGAGCACTCCACTCCCTGCTAACCACTGGCCTTTGCTTTAGTGCAGGATGCTCTGGAAAACTTAAATGAAATTTTCTTTTTGTCAAAGTTTACTGTCCACCCCCACCCCCATTTTTGACCAGCTCTGCTATACCCCAGTGCTGTGAGAAGCCCCTCACTCCCTTGGGTGAGCATTCACATGCACACTGACATCAATGGGGCTACTTGTGCAAGTCCCAGAGTAGTGAAGGGTTTGCACTCTGGTCCAGGGTCAGGGTCAGGATGGCCTGGGGACAGAAGGCAGTGCCAGCCACACTGGGCTCATTGCTCATTGCTCTTTACGTGCGCACGCGCGCTTGAGTGTGTGTGCAAATGGGAGTACTAGAATCTAGATATCAGTGTCTCAGCAATGAACTGATTAGCCCTTAGATAAGAGCAGTTAGAGCAGTATGAATAAGCAGCAGTAATTCATTCCTGTTTGCTCTAGCAAAAATTAGACATTCCTTTGTTTTCCGCTCATTTCAGCTCTTTTTTCATATTAAACTATTAAAATTACACATTACTACAGTGGAGGAAACTTCCTATTTACTAGAAGAAAGCATCAAATGGTGCTATTTAAACAAGGCGGTGGAAAGTCCTACAGATGGAGCACTTAGGAATGACAGCAAATGACTTCTTTTTACACAAAACGTGGAGAAAAAAATCACTGTGCCAGTGATCTCAGGGCAAAGAAAGACTGGAACTGGGAAACATCACAGTATAAATGATACAGGACCGTAGTACTCTGTTGTGCATAGTCTGTATTATTCAGCTCGCTGAATTGCAAAAGCTCTGTAAAAATATTCCACCTGGTTGTGGGCAATAGAACAGCTTGTATGGAAATGCTCCTCCATTGTGAATTGCCAGGTACTAATTTAATAGAAACAGCCAGCTGGGCTCCTCATGTTTCTGCTAGAAGCAGAATTTAATAGGGATCCAGGCATGTTTTAGGAATAGGAAGAGATTAATATTGTTGGCCTGACTCTGCTCCCCCTTACAGCACTGAGATTTTGGGCTGGGGTTTTCCAAGTAGCCCCTCAAGGGAGTTAAGAACGGGAATCCCATTGGGAACCTAACTCCCTTAGGCTCTTTTGAACATCCCGGCCTTCACCCAGGAGGATTTGGGAGTTGTGGTGGATATCAGCTGAACTTGAGCTCCTAGTGTGACAGTGTGGCCAAAAGGACTAATGAGATTGCGGGCTGCATAAACAAAGGAGTCTCGAATAGGAGTAGAGCGGTTATTTTATCTCTGTATTTGGCACTTATGCTACTGGAAAGAGATGATCAGACAGGCTGCCAGTCCCTCCTGCCAACTTGTGCGACTGCTGCTGGAATTCTGTGTCCAGTTATAGGGCCCACAACTCAAGAAGGATGTTGATAAATTGGAGATGGGTCAGAGAAGAGCCAAGAGAATGATTAAAGGACTGGAAAATTTGCCTTATAGCGAGAGACTCCAGAAGCCCAAGCTCTTTGGTTTAACAAAGAGAAGGTTAAAGGGTGACTTGATCACAATCTATAAGTAGCAACATGGGGAACAAATATTTAATAATGGATATGATGCTGGCAGACAAGGTGCAAGCTCATGCCAAGGCCCTGAGCCTTGCTGAACACATACAATTGCATAGCTGGAAACCAGTCTTGCTTACTTGTGTTTTAGCATTATCAAAATCACTATTCGATGTTAAGTTGATGAAAATGTGTTTAGTGTTTAAACTTTATAAAATGCTTGTAGGGTGCTGTGAGTGGTGATCTCACTTATAACCTCTATAGCCTGTGGTATAAAGTTATATTGAGTGTTTGCACAGTAGACCTCTGTAATTGTGTAACTCAACACACAGGCAAAGAAGCATTGATTAATGTAAAGTGCTCAGCCTGCAGACAAGAATGGCCCATGGAAGGCAAAAGATGTATTGTGTAGCATCAAAGCCCACTCTGTTGATTTCATTCCCAACTCCCTCCAGGCAGGTGAGACCTGCGGATGAACTCATCCCATCGGTTTTAGACTCTGGAGAGGAGGGGGTAAAAATCCCTTACAAGGAGAAACTAATGAATGACTGATCTCTTGGGACTGGAAGCAACCTGATTATTTTGATCTTTGGTTAAAGTGAGCATTTATCACTAAGGCCAGTCTGGGTGGCAAGATAGACTCGAGTGTCCAGGGGGGCTGTCTGTGACTCCATTGTAGGACTATAGTAGTACTTTGGGAATTCACATTTGTTACCGTGTTGGTGAAATCTAATTATAAAACTTGCCACCAGTCTTGGGTCTCGCATTGATGCTGACCTTGGTGGGACACTTCTGAGAGTGCCAATTCAGGACAAATTGCTTAGAGCAGGGCAATTACAGCCCAAGGCTGGGGTTCCTTTGCACACCAAGGAAAACCAAACAAATGGTTTTACCCCACTGGCTAACCATAAGTCATACAAGCAATTCCCTTAGATACTCCAGTTTCCCAGTATCACCATCAGTGCCATTTGTTATGAGGACGAATGGTTATGAAAACTAATGCCCCAGTAAAAGAAAAAAGGTTCTCCTGATCCCAAAGGACCAAGCCCCAGATCCAGGTCAATGTACAAATCAGATCTTACCCACAAATTACGCTGTCGTCAGTCCTTTAGAATTTCAAATCTAAAGGTTTATTCATAAAAAGAAAGCTATAGATGAGAGCAAGGCTTGGTTAAATGGAATGAATTACATATAGTAATGGCGAAGTTCTTGGTTCAGACTTGTAGCAGTGATGGAATAAACTGCAGGTTCAAATCAAGTCTCTGGAGCACATCCACAGCTGGGATGGGTCATTGTTCAGAGCTTCAGTTTGTAGCAAAGTCCTTCCAGAGGCAAGAAGCAGGATTGAAGACAAGATGGAAATGAGGCATCTACCTTTTATAGTCTCTTCCGGGTGTAAGAACTTACGGTGGAAAATTACAGCAAAATGGAGTTTGGAGTCATATAGGCAAGTCACATGTCCATGCATGATTCAGTTCTTTACAGGTGCAGCCATTGCCCACATGCTATCTTGAACGTCCCCAGGAAGACTTCTTATGTGGATTGGAGTCTCCCAAGGTCTGTCAGTTAAGTGTTTCTTGATTGGGCACTTAACTTGCAAATTCCTTTCTCAAGAAGCTAACCAAATGCTTTACTAAGGCTACTTAGAAGCTTTGTACAATGTTTGCTGCAAATATATAACAGTAGTTGCAACAATGATCTATACGGTCAGGTTATGTCAGTAACGTCACAGGTGTCTTCCCTTCTTTTTGACAGTCTGCCCTGAGCTTGGCACTCTCAGTTGGGAATCACTCCAGACAGCGGGACAATGGGCTCTTCATTCTAGCAGAGAAACTTATAACATGATCCACTGGCTTGACACTGACGCTAGACAATTTCAGACTGGAAATAAGATGTAAATTTTTAACAGAGTAATTAAACATTGGAACAATTTACAAAAGGTTGGGGTGGATTCTCCATCACTGACAATTTTTAAATCAAGACACAGTGTTTTTTTAAAAGCTCTGCTCTGGGAATTATTTCTGGGAAGGTCTGTTATACCGAAGGTCAGACAAGATGGTCAAAGTGGTCCCTTTTGGCCTTGGAATCTATGAATCGACATCAGTGGTTGCTGCATTCAGAGAAGTATTTTGCAGCATGCTGTGTGTACATGCACATCGCAACTCCACCCAGAATGTTTCCTTGTCAATAAACTTAACTGATTGGTCCAGTTTTGTGAAAAAAGTAGGAGTGTAAAACAGAATGCTTGTGAGTTGGTGGCTCCCAGGAGCTGCACAGGATACGTAACCATATGCAGATCATTTCCCCCATGTCCAGTGCGCCAAACAACAAGGATTTTTAAACCACATGTGGTTGTGCTGAGTGGCAACAGCGTCTGGAGGGGTTTGCTGCTGGTCACTACCAAAGATGTCAGGATTCCCTCCCCATTCTGAACTCTAGGGCACAGATGTGGGGACATGCATGAAAGACGCCCTAAGCTTATTTCTACCAGCTTAGATTAAAAACTTTCCCAAGGCACAAATCCTTCCTTGTCCTTGCTGCCACCACCAATTGAGTTAGACAAAGATTCAGGAAAAGAACCACTTGGAGTTCCTGTTTCCCTAAAATATCCCCCCAAGCCCTTTCCTGGGGAGGTTTGAGAATAATCTACCAACCAGATAGGTACACCAGAGTCTTAAAAAACAGAACTTTATTATATAGAAAAAAAGTAAAAGAAGTACCTCTGTAAAATCAGGATGGAAGGTAACGTTACAGGGTAATCAGATTCAAAACACAGAGGATTCCCCTCTAGGCAAAACTTTAAAGTTACAAAAAAACAGGGATAAACCTCCCTCTTAGCACAGGGGAAATTCAAAAGCTAAAAACAAAAGATAATGTAAAGCGCCTTGCCTTATTTACTTACTATTTTTGCAATATTGAGACTCATTTTAGGATGATTTTTAGGAGAAGGCGTTTTCTGACCTGATGCTTCTCTGCTTCCCCAGGGAACACACAAAGAAAGAGCACACACAAAGCCTCCCCCCAAGATCTGAAAGTATCTTCTTTCCCCATTGGTCCTTTTGGTCAGGTGCCAACCAGGTTATTTGAGCTTCTTAACCCCTTACAGGTAAGGAGGAATTCTAGGCTACCCTTAGCTGTACGGTTATGACAAAAGCAATGTGAGAGACAGCCCAGGCTGGAGAGAGTTAAGGTGGCACAGCGATCCCACAGTCCCAGGCGGCGCTCTGGAGATCCTGTCACAGGGGGAATGGTAGGTGATATCTCCTCCAGCAAGAGGCAAAGGGGATGTGTGGCTGGAAGAAAGAAAATGGCTGAGAAGGATGGAAGCTGAAGGGCTGGGGGCAGAAAGCAGAAGCCCCGTGTCACTCTTGGGGTATGAGTGTGTGGCCACCAGAAGAGAGGCGAGTCACTGAGTCTGTGGAATTCAGCTAGGCTTTGGTGAGGACAAAGGGCCTGGAGGCGGTCAGAGCTGAAGGGTTCACGATTAGGGAGAAGGCATGGGCCCTGCAGGAGAAGGTCAGGAGAAGGCAAAGGATGGGGGAGCAATGTTGGAGGGAGTGAAACCTTTCAACGTGATTCCTGTCAACACTAAAGGCACTTTGTGGCCTCAGGAATGACTGGAATCCGTTCCTCTTACCATGTCTGTTTGCAGTTGGTTTTCCTCCCTGCTGCCTATGGGGAGAAAGAACATAGCCCCCTTCCATGATCAGTCGGGATTTACACTGCACCTTCCATCTGCGGAATTCAAAGTGCTTTATAGCCCAGCCTCCCCTTTCCCCTGGGAGGGCAGTTTGCACTTGGGGCCTGGGTCTACCAGCAGCAATCTTCAGAGGGACCTGATGCTGAACATGCTCCACTGATACCAGAATCAGGGGAGACCCCTTCTTATGAGAGGGCAAAAGCAGCTTTTCCTGCCGACGCTTTGGAATATTTGTGTTAAATCTCGAAAATGTAACTAGACCAAATCAGAATCCACAGTGCTCATGACTGACCTTTATTAAGCAGGTGCTCAGCCTAGCACGTATATCATGCTAACATGACACCATCTTCAACAAACGCCCATATCTTGCCAAAATGATGCCAGCCTCTGTGTGGAGTACCTTAAAGCCCCTTGCAGCTACGCTACACTTACAGAACGCTACAGAAACTTTCATTAATTACCCTAAAAACACATCAAGGTTCTGGAAAATTGAGTGAGATAATTGTTCACGGTCAAAAGCCACTGTCACAATCTGGAAGCTGATATGATGCCTCAGATCCACTTCAAAAGCAAATCCAGAGAAAATTTCAGGAGGTTTGGGTGCTTTGGAGGAGCAGCAGACAGAGTGTGGGACTGAAGGCAGGTATCCTTGGAGGTACAGCTACTTCATTACACTCGGGAGTTTATCATATACATCTGCCCAGTGGCAGTTCTTCCAGAGGGGTAGATGGACCTTTGAGGTCTCCTGGAGGGTCTATCATCTGACAGAGAGAAAAGATTTAAAATAATGTAATTGAGAAAGATTATAATCTAGAAAAGAGGTAAAGTCAAGTTGTGACACTACACCGCATATTCTTTGTAGAGATATTGTTATGATATGAATATGGCATAACTAAAATATCTTTTATGCAAGATGGGTCATGTGAGATATCATTGGGAAGGTTATGATTTACTGAATGTGATTATCCTATTTGTGTGCATGTATCATTTCTGTATCTGAGGTTAGGAATATTAACCATGTATCTATTGAAAAAGTGTTTGCACTTGGGGAATGTCCACCAGACAGAATGCAATCAGTCTGGCTGGTTAGTCAATGGGCCATTAGGAAGCACACCAGGACTTTGAAGAGACTAATCTCCCACTTTCCTGAGAAACTTCCTGGGATGCTGCTCCACACTGGAGGGTCATGTGATCCTGTCACCTGGTACTGGACCCCCTTCTTGGCCTGTTGGTATTTTTCCACAAAAGGGGTGGAGACCAAAGTGGGAAACAAAGGATTCCCACCATATGTAAATCCCATTTAAGGCAGCAAAGTGGGTTAATCAGGGCTCTTTTCTTCACTGAATCCCTGCCCAGGATAAGAAACAAGGACTGGGATGCAGGTGGAGAAGAGCTGAGCCAAGCCTGGAAAAGGTGTCTGGTCTGTGACAGAAATGCCTAAAACAACATTTAGGGTGAGAAATTACCACTTGTAATCGGTTTCTTTAGTATCTTGACCTTAGTTTGTGTGTTTGTTTTATTTGCTCAATAATCTGCTTTGATCTGTTTGCTAATCCCTATAATCCCTTAAAAATCTAACCTTTGTGATTAATAAACTTGTTTTGTTTTCTAAAACCCAGTTTGTGGGATTCATAAGTGGGGGGGTGGGGAGGCCATGCATATTTTCCTCCACATTGTGGGAGGGGGCAATTTTCATGAGCGCACGCTGTATAGATTTCTGTGCAGTGCAAGACAAACCAATTTTGGGTTTGCACTCCAGAGGGGGTGTGTACTTGAGTGCCAGGCAATTCCTGAGCTGAGTCTTCCCATGCAGAGCTGATTTCAGTGTCTGTGTCTTTCTACAGCTGCTTGTGTCTTTAACTGTGTGTCTCTGTGTGTCTGTGTGTGTGTGTGCTGGAGGAGGCTTGAGGGCCTGGCTCAGCAGGACAGGGTGAGGGAGTCCTGCTGGTGGAACAGGCAGACTCAGTGGTACCCCAGTACATCAGGTGGCACCCTGAACTGAAGGGGGCAACCTGTCAAACAAGTGACTCATTATTATTTATATTCCCCCAGTGGAGATCAGGTCCTTCTTGTGACACTCCCTGAAGTCTCTCATAGTTGACTTTCAGTGACGTGTAGCGTGCATTGACGCTTCCAATCTGGAGCATATGTTGAATAATCCTGTGCTGAAGTCCCACATACATGGCACCTTGTTCTCCAAACCGAAATGGGTGAACAAAAGCCAGGGCGATGCTGAGCCCAGGGGAGTATGTGTGTGTGACCTGCTCCTTTTACTGACAATAGGGTGACTCTACCTGATTATGCTGGGCTGCTGGGTTTCCTTTCTGAGCCAAGGCAGGTAAATCCATGGAGCAGGTTGTCACAATCTCTCAGTATCCTTGTGATACTGAGAAAGGGGATGGGAGGACACCAGGGTCCATATTATCAAAGGCAATTTGCAGCTCCCATTGATTTCAGTGCAATGTGTCCCCACACGCTCAGCATTTTTGAAGACCAGCCACATGAGGGCTTCTGCTCTGGAGTCAGTAGCTCGGCCCATCCAGACACCATAGAGGCTCTGGTTGTTGAATTTTTGACAGGTTCTTCTTTCACTGGTTTGAACCAAACTGGGAATGAAAGCCATTACTGAGCCTTCTTTAACATGCACGCTAACGGGAAGTGAGTGTTTTACATACATATGGCGTACAGAACAACACAGTAATCCCTAGTTTCAGAGTGGTACCCGTGTTAGTTTGTATCAGCAAAAAAACCAAACGAGGAGTACTTGTGGCACCTTAGAGATGAACACATTTATTTTTTGTGGGCTAAAACCCTCTTCATCAGATGCATTCAGTGGAAAATACAGTAGGAAGATATATATATATACACAGAGAACATGAAAAAACTGTAACGAGACTAATCAGTTAAGGTGGGCTATTATCATCACGAGAAAAAAACTTTTGTAGTGATAATCAGGGTGGCCCATTTCAAACAGTTGACAAAAAGGTGTAAGTAACCATAGGGAGAAAATTAGCATGGGGAAATAGTTTTTACTTCGTGTAATGACCCATCCACTCCCAGTCTTTATTCAAGCCGAATTTAATAGTGTCCAATTTGCAAATTAATTCCAATTCTGCAGTTTCTCATTGGAGTCTGTTTTTGAAGTTTTTTTTGTTGGAGAATTGCAACTTTTAGGTTTGAAATTAAGTGACCAGGGAGGTTGAAGTTTTCTCAGACTGGTTTTTGAATGTCATAATTCTTGACATCTGATTTGTGTTCATTTATTCTTTTACATAGAGACTGTCCAGTCTGGCCAATGTACATGGCAGAGGGGCATTGCTGGCACATGATGGAGTATATCACACTGGTAGATGTGCAGGTGAATGAGCCTCTGACGCTGTGGCTGATGAGATTAGGCCCTATGATGGTGTCCCTTGAATAGATATGTGGACAGAGTTGGCAACGGGCTTTGTTGCAAGGATAGATTCCTGGGTTAGTGTTTTTGTTGTGTGGTGTGTGGTTGCTGGTGAGTATTTGCTTCAGGTTGGGAGGCTGTCTGTAAGCAAGGACTGGCCTGTCTCCCAAGATCTGTGAGAGTGATGGGTCGTCCTTCAGGATAGGTTGTAGATCCTTGAAGATGCGTTGGAGAGGTTTTAGTTGGGGGCTGAAGGTGATGGCTAGTGGCGTTCTGTTATTTTCTTTGTTGGCCTGTCCTGTAGTAGGTGACTTCTGGGTACTTTTCTGGCTCTGTCAATCTGTTTCTTCACTTCAGCAGGTGGGTATTGTAGTTTTAAGAATGCTTGATAGAGCTCTTGTAGGTGCAAATGCAGTTGTATCTTAAAGGTTGGCTGTAGACAGTGGATCGTGTGGTGTGGTCTGGGTGAAAGCTGGAGGCATGTAGGTAGGAATAGTGGTCAGTAGGTTTCCGGTATAGGGTGGTGTTTATGTGACCATTGCTTATTAGCACCGTAGTGTCCAGGAAGCGGATCTCTTGCGTGGACTGGTCCAGGCTGAGGTTGATGGTGGGATGGAAATTGTTGAAGTCATGATGGAATTCCTCAAGGGCTTCTTTTCCATAGGTCCAGATGATGAATATGTCATCAATGTAGCGCAAGTAGAGTAGGGGCATTAGGGGACGAGAGCTGAGGAAGCGTTGTTCTAAGTCAGCCATAAAAATATTGGCATACTGTGGGGCCATGCGGGTACCCATAGCAGTGCCGCTGACTTGAAGGTATGCATTATGGGAGCAGGGCAAGCATCACAACCAAGGCCAAATGCTAACTAATCTCTTACACTGGCCAGGGCAAATCCAGAATACATTGACTTCAGTGGAGAACGCTGAACCGAATATAGGCCAAGGAGACTCTCCTGATGTTTCTGAGCAGGCTCTCTATCTAAATTATTTTTCTGCCTAAAGAGACATTATGCTGAACAATAATCAATTTGTATTAAAGCAGAAGACATATTTTGTGCTCTCTAAGGATGGTCTTGGCGAAGAAAATGGATGGCTGTGTTCTAGTCTAGGCTAGACCACCACTTGGGGTGTTCCCCTGCATCTGCATGAGGGAAAAGGCTGAGTTTACATCAGCTAAACCTAACCCGAAACTCACCCACTTGTCCTAATGGTGAAGGAAACTAGCCAGTGACATTCACATTTAATATTGATGGGTCAGTGAGATTCTTCAACTGTGACACTGTTCTCCTAAATCTGGGCCAAAAGTTTCAAACTTTGTGTCACTAGGTTTCTGAAGATACTGGACAGTTTGCAAATCTGTTTGTAACTGATTTGTCCCTAGTCGGCTGGTATTGCTACTACTGACCTGTGAAGCTATAAAGGCAGCAGGTTAGCATGATGGATGCCATAAAGCAACCTGTCGAACCAACCATTCCCAGCCAGCAAGACCACCCGAAGTCGTAGTGGATCCCCAGGAATATGTCGTGTAATATCAGAGTGGCTCTCTCCACATAGACATCCACCGCATACCACACGGAGCCGACCATGCCAAGGACACCTAGCAAAAGAACAAAGTGAGCTGAGAAACACCTGCACAGAACGCTCCCTACAGACGTCACACCAGCCACTCTCCTTGGGGGAACAGGCCAGGCCAGTCTGACCGGGGTGCCAATCCCAAGGCTTCAAATATCATGAGTTAGACTGCAAAATAATATAATATTTGGGGAGGGAAAGAGAAGAGGAGAAGGGTAGTAAAATCTCTCTGAACCCCTGGGGTTCACCCTGGGGTGAGGGAGCTGCCTTTCTATCCCTCTCCGTCTGCCTCCCCTACTGTGGCCCTTTTTGTCCCCTCCCTGTCTCCTTTGCTGCACCAGGCATCTCTCCCCCACACACATTCTCCTTCCATGCTCCCCAACAGCCTCCTTTCCCCACCTGTTGCCTCAATTTATCTTCCCACACATTTCCCTCCCTGACCTTTCCCAGCTTCCTACTCCTCACATTCTGCTTCTCTGAGCCTCCATTTGCCTGCATCCTTCAGCCTCTTCCTGCACCGCCAAATTATCCTTCACTCCCTATCTCCCTCCACCTCCCCCCATTTCCTTTGCTCCCTTGAACACCTCCTGCTCCCCATTCCACTACACCCCAATCTCTTTCTGGTGTTGTCTCTTTCCCCTACCTCCACCCAATTCCCTGTCCAATTCCCTAACCATAGAACACGAGGGTGAGCATCCTCCTCTGCAGACAGTCTGGCTTCAGCTCTATTGGGAACAATGGGATAGAGTGGCCATCTTTACTAGGTGCAGCCTCACTTTCACCTGCAGGGAAATGGGCACCATCTTGAATAAGGGCAGCCTGTGGCTTCAGCCCCAGTGTGTCAGGAGTTGCAGAAGAGCTGGCCTCTGGGCACGCTAACAAGCACAGCTGGCCTGTGGATGGTTGCCTAATTGGCTATGCTGCATGATTGGTTGGAAGAGTCAGCAGACTGGGGCTGAAGCCCAAAAGCAGTAGTTCAGTGGCTGCTCAAAGCAGTTGCCCATGGCTGCAATAGCTCTTACGCCGGCTTGTTCCCAGCCCTGCCCCTGCCTTGGCCCCAGCCTTGCCTCAGTCCGTAGAATCTGCTTCTCACCCTCGGATCTGATTCCTGGCTTCTGACTCCAGCTGGCCCTTGGCTCTGGCATCTGGCCTCTGACTCCAGCTCTGATGCTGGGCTCCAATTCCTGGCTTTTGACACCTGCTCTAACCACTAGGCATGACCACTCACATCCATCATTGACAGTTTGAGCAGTCCCTCTGCAAACAATAAGAGAACCAGAGCTGATGTGGTGAGCATGACTTCTACAATCCCTCTCTGACGGAGCTAGTGGGAGCCCTATGGACCTTGTAGGCCCAAGTTGCCACCCTGCAGGTGTAGAATGCAGTCCTGTAAAACTCAAGTCATGCCGCCTTCAACCCCAACCCCTGCTCCCCACAAGCCCAAGCTCCTACTGCCTGACTAATTTAACGATGATCACAACAAATTCTGTGCGTTCCTAAGTCAGGGTCATCTCCACTACATGCGTCCGATGAAGCGGGCTGTAGCTCACGAAAGCTCATGCTCAGATAAATTGGTTAGTCTCTAAGGTGCCACAAGTCCTCCTTTTCTTTCTCCTATTTCTGCTATGCCCACAGTCACACCCCCCACTGATCAAGCCCAAGTGGGATTGATTATCAGCCTGCTTATCAGGAAGTCCCTGGCTTGGGTGTTTTTGCTCCTGAAAAAATCAAACCCCTTTCTGGGACACCTTGAAGACTTCATCAGAGCTATGGCAGTGACATTCGATGACCCAAGTCACGAGTGTGTGGCCAAAGTGTTGCAACAGGGATGCTGGCCCTTCGCTAAATATGCCGCAGAGTTCCAGTGTTAGAAAGCAAATGGAGTAAGGCTGCCCAGCATTATCATTTCCAGCTTGGCCTAATGACCATATTAAAGATGAACTGGCATGTTGGACTCCTCATCTGGCTTGGCTGCCTTAGCTGACCGATCGAGCAAAACACCTCCAGGAAAAAGGATGGCCCTCCTGGCTCCTACCAGGCTGCCAGAGCTGGTCCCATTCCCAGTCCCTTCCCCATCGCCTCAGCTCATGCTAGTTGAGCATGTCTGGCCCCACCTCTCTGATCTGGAGAAGAATCAACACCGGACGTAGGGCCTCTGTCTGTAATGTGGAGAAACAGGACACTGTGCAACAAGCTGCCCTGCCAAGGTCTGATCTGCACCTGGGTTGGGAAACGTCAAGCTGCAGTCGCAGTAGCAGAGCTGGGCTGGGTTGGCACCTTCCCCTCTTCCCAGCAGCCCACATCAACACTCAGATACCAGTCCCCTGGTGATAGGCAAGCAGTGTCCAAAACATTTCCAGTTCCCTCTTTGGCTCTGGCACCCTGCAATGCCCAACACCCCCATCGAGGCACTGGTGGAGTCAGTTGCCTCAGGCAGTTTCATGGATCTGAAGTTTTCCCAAGCACATAATAACCCCATCCAGTGCAACCCCACAAGTTAGCAGAGTCCATAGATAGGTCACTCCTTTCATCAGGACCAGACACCCACCAGATGGCTCCCTAAGAGGTAATTATCCTTTCAGGCTACCTAGGAATCCTCCAGTTTGGGCTAATTCATGCATCTCACTCATCAGTTGGGCTCATTGCCATGACCTGTGCAAGCTCATGGCAGTCAGGCATGATACACTTTGATTCCCCATCTTGCAGACAATCCTGCTTCCTGAGAGCCAAGCTAGGGCCAGCAACCCATTGTGGCTTACTTGGTCCTCCAGAGAAGTCAGAGATGTGAACAGAGGATCCAAAGCCAAACTTGGCAACCCCCTAGGACCTCCCCAGTGACTCCAGGGATTCCTATTAAATATCAACTCTATGCTGATGTTTCCAACAATAAGAAAGCAAACATCTAACTGCCTCATTGCTGGTATGACAGCCCATCGACCTCCAGCCAGAAACAGAGGGTCCCTCTGGGCGCAACTACTCCCTCTCCAAATCTGAAGTACAGATATTCCCAAAATATCTCAAGGAAAACCTGAAGTTCATTCACTCCTCCACATCCCCAGCTGGGGTCCAGTCATCTTCCTGGCAAAGAAAGACTAGTCCCTTCAGCCTTGTGTGGACAACCAAGTGCTGAACAAGATTACAATCCAAAATAGGTTCTTCTCACCACTTATTAATGAGTTGTTCTAAAGACTCCACTCTGCCAAGATCTTCACAAAGTTGCACCTCCACAGAGCTTTTAACCTGGGAAAGATCTGATTGGAAGACTGCCTTCTGTACCAGCTCTGGTCACTTTGAGTATTTTGTCATACCATTTGGATTGTTCAGCACCTCAGCAACTTTCAAGCATTTAATCAATGACACCTTTGAGGACGTTCTGGACCAATTACCTTATAGACTCATAGACTTTAAGGCCAGAAAGGACCATAATGATCATCTAGGCCATAGAACCTCACCCACCCACTCCTGTAATATACCCATACTCTCTAGCTAAGTTACTGAAGTCCTTAAATCATGATTTTAAGACTTCAAATTACCGAGAATCCACCATTTACACTAGCTTAAATCTGCAAGTGACCCATGCCCCAGGCTGCAGAGGAAGGCAACAAACCCCAGAGTCTGCCAATCTGACACAGGGGAAAATTCCTTCCTGACCCCAAATATGGCAATCAGTTAGACACTGGGCATGTGGGCAAGACTCACCAGTCAGACACCTGGGAAAGAATTCTCTGTAGGCTAGATGCGGAGGCTCTGTAGTTATTTAGAGCTTCCCCATCTAGCGTCCCATCACCAGCCATTGCAGATATTTACCAGAAGCCTCTATAAATGTATCAGATGTATTTACCAGCCCCTCTATAAATGTATCAAGCTCTTTCCTGAAGCCAGTTAGGGTTTTTCTTGCCCCTACTGCTCCCCTTGGGAGGCTGTTCCAGAACTTCACTTCTCTGATGGTTAGAAATTTTGTCTAATTTCAAGCCTAAACTTATTGATGGCCAGTTTATATCCATTTGTTCTTGTGTCAGCACTGAATTTAAATAACTCCTCCCCCTCCCTGGTATTTATCCCTCTAATGTATTTATAGAGAGCAATCATAGCTCCCCTCAGCCTTCATTTGGTTAGCCTAAAGAAGCCAAGATCTTTGAGTCTCCTCTCTTAAGGTCAGTTTTCCATTCCTCAGATCATCTTAGTAGCCCTTCTCTGCATCTGTTTCAGTTTGAATTCTTCTTTCTTAAACATGGGAGGCCAGAATTGCACACAATACTCCAGATGAGGTCTCACCAGTGCCTTGTATAATGGTACTAACACTTCCTTTTCTCTACTGGAAATATCTTGCCTGATGCATCCTAGGACTGTATTAGCCATTTTCACAGCCCCATCACACTGGTCATTCATAGTCATCCTGTGATCAACCAATGCACCCAGGTCTTTCTCCTCCGCTTTCAATTCCAACTGATAAATCCCCAGTTTATAGCAAAAATTCTTGTTAGTCCCTAAGTGCATGACCTTGCACTTTGCACTATTAAATTCCATCCCATTTCTATTACTCCAATTTTCAAGGTCATCGAGGTCTGGTATGATATTTTGGTCCTCCTCCATTTTGGCAATACCTCCCATCTTGTGTAATCTGCAAAATTTTAGCACACTCCCACCTTTTGTGCCAAAGTCATTAATAAAACTGTTAAATAAGATAGATCCCATGACCAGTCCCTGCAGAACTCCACTAGTAACATCTCTCCAGCCTGACAGTTCACCTTTCAGTATGACCCATTGCAGTCTCCCCTTTAACCAGTTCTTTATCCGCCTTTCAATTCTCATATTAATCCCATCTCCTCCAATTTAACTATTAATTTCCCATTTGGAACTGTATCAGACGCCTTACTGAAATTCAGGTAGATGAGATTTACTGCATTTCCTTTGTCAACAAAAAATAAATAAATAAACAAAATCAATTATCTTCTCAAAGTAGAAGATCAGGTTGGTCTGGCATGATCTACCTTTTGTTGTATTTTATCACAATTACCATTTACCTCTGTGTCTTCAATGATTTTCTCTTTCAAAATTTGTTCCAAGACCTTGCATACAATTGTGGTCAAACTAACAGGCCTGTAGTTTCCCCAATCACATTTTTTCCCTTTCTTTAAAATAGGAGCTATATTCGCAACTCTCAAGTCATAGGGCATGACACCCTGAGTTTACAGACGCATGAAAAGTCCTTGCTATTGGGCTTTCAATTTCATCTGCCAGTTTCTTTAATATACTTGGATGAAGATTATCCAGGCCCCCCGATTTAGTCCCATTAAGATGTTTGAGTTTGACTTCCACCTCGGCTGTGGTAATATCTAATTCCATATCCTCATTCCCATTAGCCACCCTGCCACTACCCCTAAGCTCTTCATTATGTAAGCAGAGTCAGGATGAGTTCTACTCTGACATCTGGTGGTGCGCCTTGGCAGGTCATGGAAAAGAACTCCAGGGGCTGATCTCATTTGCATAGGCACACCCACCCTGCCTAGATGGTCACTTTGGCTGCTGTGGGATCCCCAGTTTCTCTGTTATTGGGGCAGGAAGAATAAAGTGTATTATCCTGATTATGTGAATCAAGGACAGTGGAATTGTACTTGGCTTTTGTTATGATGGAGGGACTTGCCATTAACTAAGTAGCACTCGCTAGGCAAGGGACATGGGTTCCAATTCTCAGTGAATGGAGTGTGGGTGGGGACAGATTTCCTTCTGAGTCACCTGACCTGACCCCTGTAATGGCAGAGCTGATTTTGATTCCACGAGGAGTCTGGTTACAGATTGCAGAGCTAAATTCAGTTTGGGCCAATGGTGTTTCCCCTACTATGAGCTGAAATCACTGAGTACTATGTTAAGTAGCAGGGGGCCTGACGTAATCACTGAGTACTATGTTAAGTAGCAGGGGGCCTGAAGTGATCACTGAGTACTATGTTAAGTAGTAGGGGGCCTGAAGACCTACTGGTGAGCGGCTTGAAGGATGGCTACTGGAGAGGAGCAGCTGGCTGTGAAGGCTGCAGCAGAAACCCACAGAGAGGCGGGGCAGTTGGCTGTTGGGAGCATGTAAGGTGCCTCTTTACATCCCCCCAATTTCCACACAGGCTGGAACTCTGCAGATGAACTTTTGAACTCTGGACTCACAAAGGACAGAGTTAGAGACTTTTGGGTTGCTGGACTTTGGGGTTGTTGGACTTTTGGGACTTTGGGTGACTTTTGGGTTGCTGGACTCAAGAACCAAAGGGAAAGGACACAGCCCAATTTGCTTGATGTGGGTTTTTGCTCATGGTTTGTGTTATGAATCCTGTTGGTGGTGTTTCCCCAACATAATGCCACATTGTTTCTCTCTGTTATTAAAAGGCTTTAGCCACACTCAGACTCTGTGCTTGTGAGAGGGGAAATATTGCCTCTTAGAGGCGCCCAGGGGAGGGGAGGTGGTTATATTTATCCCAGGTCACTGGGTGGGGCCTCAAGCCGGTTTTGAATTGTGTTATTGGAACCCCTAGATACTGAACCCGTCCCTTGTTGCTGCCAACTCAAACAGGCAGAAGGGTTCCAATTATACTTATTAAAACCGAGGCAAGTTATTTGTTTATGTGTTGGGCCATGCATAGATTATCATTAATCTCCACCCCATCCTCGGTGCTTAGCGGTCCCCCTTCTCTATTTGTTTTCTTTTTATTTATATGGCTATAGAACCTTTTACTATTGGTTTTACTCTCCTTTGCAAGGTCCAACTCTGCTGGCTTTTGGCAGCTCTCAGTTTTCTCATACACTTTCTGACCTCCAAGAGGTAGTGTTCCTTGCTAATGCATCTCATCTTCCATTCCTGGTAGGCTTTCTGCTTTCACCTGTTTGAGATACTTGCTCATCCAGCTTGGTCTGCAACCCTGCCCTATGAATTTATTCCCCTTACTTGGGATGCAGGCGTCAGATAGTTTCTGCAACTTTGACTAAAAGTAATTCCAAACCTCCTCCCCATTCAGATCCTTGAGTTCTTCGGTCCAGTCCATGTCCCTAATTAGTTTCCTTAATTTTTTAAAGTTTGCCCTTTTGAAATCAAGGACCTTAGTTGCCGACCTGTTTTTGCTTATCCTTCCATTTAATTTAAATTGAATTGACTCATGATCACTCGAACAAAGGTTGCTCCCTACAACCAGTTCTTCTATGGGGTCCTCGCTGCTCACCAATACCAAAACTAAAATGGCATCACCTCTTGTTGGTTCAGTGACTATTTGGTGAAGAAATCTGGGAACTATCACATCCACGAAAATCTGGGCCCCACTATTGTGTACAGCACTTGTCCTCCAGTCTAAATCTGGGACATTAAAGCCTCCCATAATCACACAATCCCCAGTAGTAGTTATTAAAACCATTAAAGAGGTCTCTATCAATATTCAACTCAGCTCATCGGTGTCTGTAGCATATCTCAATCACTATCCCAGGACAATCTCTGTTAGCTTTCTTCCCCAGAGTGTTTTTGACCCAAAGAGTTTCTGTTTTATCCATCCCATCACTTCTAATTTCTTGACAGTCTACTTCATCATTAATATACGGTGCTATTCCACCATCTTTACCTTTATTTTTGTCTTTCCTGAACAGCATATACCCTTTAAAACCTGTACTCCAGTCCTGACCACTATTCCACCATGTTGTTGTTATCCTATATTATCTAGTTTCATTTCCTGCACCAGTAGCTCTAGTTCCTCTATTTTGTTACCCAGGCTCCTTACGTTGGTGTATAAACATATTAGCTGTTTCTGCTTGGCTTCGCCCCCCTTCCTCACCCAATTGGATAAAATCATTCTACTGTCAGTATTGCCTACCTGACTGTTAGCTTCACTGGTATCAGCACTTTATCTCCTCTTAATGTCCATTCCCCTACCCACTGCTCTTCCTTTTTCCATCGCTGTGTCCTTTCTTCTGGATTTTCCTCCCAGTCAATATTAGATAAGACATGGAGATTACATGAACATCTCCTTCTCCTCTGAGTTCCTAATTTAAAGCTCTTTTAATCAGTTATTCCAACCTCCATCACAGAAGTCTATTTCTCTCACTCCTCTGGTGGAGTCCATCACATGAGAACAGTTCTCTGTCCATGAATGCCTCCCAGTGGTTGAACATCCCAAAGCTGCCCTCATAGCTGCTTGGGCCATCTGTTGATCATCATAATCTTACTGTGTCTTCACTCTCCTTCTCTAGAGACAGGTAGAATCCCGCTGACGATCCACAGAGCCTCCATATCTTTGAGTGTCTTCCCCAGCCTGGCATAGTCTCCCTTGATACATTTGAGTGAGAATCTGGCGGTATCATTGGTTCCTATGTGGAGGACAATCAGTGGATTCTTTCCTGCTCTCATTAGGATACTCTTGAGCCTCAGGTTCACATCCCCTATCTTAGCTCCAAGCAGACAACACACCCTTCTGTTCTCTGGATCAGCTCTGGTGACAGGCTTGTCTGTTCTTTATAGACCTGTCCCTTCCTGGTGTTGGTGTGGTTCGCCAGCCTACTTCCTGTTCTTTCTGGCTGCAAGTCCTCTCATCTTTTGTTCCCTCTTGCTGTCTTCTGTGAGTCATCCTGTAGCCTCCTGGGGCTCTGAACTCTGACTGTCTCCACTGACTCGTCCCCTCTTCTTATAGGACTAGCCTCTCTTCTCTTCTTTCTGGCCTGTCCACCTTCTGTTACTGCCTGATGTACACCTTCATTTTCCAACTCAGCAAACCTGTTCCTGAGCTCTATTTCTTCTTCATTAGCCAGTCTTTTCCTCTACCTGGTTCTCATAGTCACTTGCATCCACTGGTCACTTTCCTCACCATAGAATCATAGAATAACAGAGTTGGAAGGGACCTCAGGAGGTCATCTAGTCCAACCCCCTGCTCAAAGCAGGACCAATCCCCAATTAAATCATCCCAGCCACGGCTTTGTCAAGCCTGACCTTAAAAACTTCTAAGGAAGGAGATTCCACCACCTCCCTAGGTAACGCATTCCAGTGCTTCACCACCCTCCTAGTGAAAAAGTTTTTCCTAATATCCAACCTAAACCTCTCCCACTGCAACTTGAGACCATTACTCCTTGTTCTGTCATCTGCTACCACTGGTATGAGAACAGTCTAGATCCATTCTTTTTTGGAACCCCCTTTCAGGCAGTTGAAGGCAGCTATGAAATCCCCCCTCATTCTTTTCTTCTGCAGACTAAATAATCCCAGTTCCCTCAGCCTCTCCTCATAAATCATGTGTTCCAGTCCCCTAATCATTTTTGTTGCCCTCCGCTGGATTCTTTCCAATTTTTCCACATCCTTTTTGTAGTGTGGGGCCCAAAACTGGACACAATACTCCAGATGAGGCCTCACCAATGTCGAATAGAGGGGAACGATCACATCCCTCGATCTACTGGCAATGCCCCTACTTATACAGCCCAAAATGCCGTTAGCCTTCTTGGCAATGAGGGCACACTGTTGACTCATATCCAGCTTCTCGTCCACTGTAACCCCTAGGTCCTTTTCTGCAGAACTGCTGCCTAGCCACTCGGTCCCTAGTCTGTAGCAGTGCATGGGATTCTTCTGTCCTAAGTGCAGGACTCTGCACTTGTCCTTGTTGAACCTCATCAGATTTCTTTTGGCCCAATCCTCCAATTTGTCTAGGTCCCTCTGTATTCTATCCCTACCCTCCAGCGTATCTACCTCTCCTCCCAGTTCAGTGTCATCTGCAAACTTGCTGAGGGTGCAATCCACGCTATCCTCCAGATCATTAATGAAGATATTGAACAAAACCGGCCCCAGGACCTACCCTTGGTGGACTCCGCTTGATACTGGCTACCAACTGGACATGGAGCCATTGATCACTACGTGTTGAGCCCAATGATCTAGCCAGATTCTATCCACCTTATAGTCCATTCATCCAGCCCATACTTCTTTAACTTGCTGGCAAGAATACTGTGGGAGACAGTGTCAAAAGCTTTGCTAAAGTCAAGGAATAACACATCCACTGCTTTCCCCTCATCCACAGAGACAGTTATCTCATCATAGAAGGCAATAAGATTAGTCAGGCATGACTTGCCCTTGGTGAATCCATGCTGGCTGTTCCTGATCACTTTTCTCTCCTCTAAGTGCTTCAGAATTGATTCCTTGAGGACCTGCTCCATGATTTTTCCAGGGATTGAGGTGAGGCTGACTGGCCTGTAGTTCCCAGGATCCTCCTTCTTCCCTTTTTTTAAAGATGGGCACTACATTAGCCTTTTTCCAGTTGTCTGGGACCTCCCCCGATCGCCATGAGTTTTCAAAGATAATGGCCAATGGCTCTACAGTCACATCCACCAACTCCTTTAGCACCCTTGGATGCAGTGCATCTGGGCCCATGGACTTGTGCTTCAGCTTTTTTAAATAGTCCCAAACCACTTCTTTCTCCACAGAGGGCTGGTCACCTCCTCCCCATTCTGTGCTGCCCAGTGCAGTAGTCTGGGAGCTGACCTTGTTTGTGAAGACAGAGGCAAAAAAAGCACTGAGTACATTAGCTTTTTCCACAGCCTCTGTCACTAGGTTGCCTCCCTCATTCAGTAAGGGGCCCACACTTTCCTTGACTTTCTTCTTGTTGCTAACATACCTGAAGAAACCCTTCTTGTTACTCTTAACATCTCTTGTTAGTTGCAACTCGAAGTGTGATTTGGCCTTCCTGATATCACTCCTGCATGCCTGAGCAATATTTTTATACTCCTCCCTGGTCATTTGTCCAATCTTTCACTTCTTGTAAGCTTCTTTTTTGTGTTTAAGATCAGCAAGGATTTCACTGTTAAGCCAAGCTGGTCGCCTGCCATATTTACTATTCTTTCTAAACATTGGGATGGTTTGTTCCTGTAACTTCAATAAGGATTCTTTAAAATACAGCCAGCTCTCCTGGACTCCTTTCCCCCTCAAGTTATTCTCCCAGGGGATTCTGCCCATCAGTTCTCTGAGGGAGTCAAAATCTGCTTTTCTGAAGTCCAGGGTCCTATTCTGCTGCTCTCCTTTCTTCCTTGTGTTAGGATCCTGAACTCGATCATATCATGGTCACTGCCTCCCAGGTTCCCATCCACTTTTGCTTCCCCTACTAATTCTTCCCTGTTTGTGAGCAGCAGGTCAAGAAGAGCTTTGCCCCTAGTTGGTTTCTCCAGCACTTGCACCAGGAAATTGTCCCCTACACTTTCCAAAAACTTCTTGGATTTTCTGTGCACCACTGTATTGCTCTCCCAGCGATATCAGGGTGATTGAAGTCTCCCATGAGAACCAGGGTGTGCGATCTAGTAACTTCCATTAGTACCCGGAAGAAAGCCTCGTCCGCCTCATCCCCCTGGTCTGGTGGTCTCTAGCAGAGTCCCACCATGGCATCTCCCTCGTTGCTCACACTTCTAAACTTAATCCAGAGACTCTCAGGTTTTTCTGCAGGTTCATACTGGAGCTCTGAGCAGTCATACTGCTCCCTTACATACAATGCAACTCTCCCACCTTTTCTGCCCTGCCTGTCCTTCCTGAACAGTTTATATCCATCCATGCAAGTACTCCAGTCATGTGAGTTATCCCACCAAGTCTCTGTTATTCCAATCACATCATAATTCCTTGACTGTGCCAGGACTTCCAGTTCTCCCTTCTTGTTTCCCAGGCTTCTTGCATTTGTGTATAGGCACTTAAAATAACTCACTGATCGTCCCGCTTTCTCAGTATGAGGCAGGAGCTCTTGCGCTCTCCTGCTCGTGCTTCCTCCCGATATCCCACTTCCCCACTTAGCTCAGGGCTTTGGTCTCCTTCCCCAGTGAACCTAGTTAAAAGCCCTCCTCACTAGGTTAGCCAGCCTACTTGTGAAGATGCTCTTCCCTCTCTTCATTAGGTGGAGCCCGTCTCTGCCTAGTACTCCTCCTTCTTGGAACACCATCCCAGGGTCAAAGAATCCAAAGCCTTCTCACTGACACCACCTGCGTAGCCATTCGTTGACCCAGCAGTCTCCCCTCAGAGTTTTCCAGTCTAGCTTGCATCTGTGTGTGTTAACATTTGCCTTCAGCCTCCTCTTGCCTTCCTTGCATCATCTGCTCAAATCCCCTTCAAAACTCAACCATAGTTTCCAACTGCATCTCCAAACCTCAGATCTTCTCTTCCATCAGCTCTGTCAGGCAGCACTTCATACAGACAACCCTCTTTTTGGGTACCCGTTCCATGATAATGTACATCCTGCAGCTTCCACATCTGGTCATCTTTACTGTCTCTTCCATTCCTTAGGTCTAAGCGCCTGTCAAGGGAACAAACAAACAAAAACAAAAAAACAAACACCAAGACAAAACCTGATCACTGCACAGTCCCTTCCCCAAACAAACTTCCTCAAACTCCCCCTACTTTCAGCTCTGTTTCTGGCTCCTATGCCACTGTGCCTGTGTCGTTGGCTGCCTGAATGACATCCTCATTTTCTCTGAAAGTCACTTGAAAAAGAATATGAACCAGTCACTTCTTGATCTGCACAAGCTGGCAATTGACAAGAATGACCCTCATTTGTGTGACTTCATTATTCATTATTTGTGTGAAAGTCAGGACTGCCAGAATCATCATGTGCACACTGTCTTGGAGAGATTCTGCCAAAACCACCTCTACACATTGCTTGTGAAACATGAGTTCAATAAGGACACCTTAGAAGTCCCAAGGGACTCACCAGGGACTCATGGCAGTAACAGCCAATTGTGCTGCACCCAAGGATGTACATGGAGTGCAGCAATTCCTGAGGTTTGCCAATATCTAGTGATTTATTAAAGGATTCTCTAGCCTGGTTGTACCCCTAATGGCACTCTTGCAAAAGGGGGCCTGGTTTGCCTAGTCCACAGAGGCTCCATTGGCCTTTGATCAACTGAAGAGTGCATTCACCTCAGAATCTACCCTGATTCACCCATATCCCACTAAACCATTTATGAGTAAGGCTGGCATCTCAAACTTTGCCATAGGTGCGTATTATCTCAACAGGTAGGGCCCTGCAACCAGCTCCATCCCTGTGCTTTTTATTCTCAGAAGGTAATCCCAGCAGAGAAAAATCAACTACACTATTACCAAATTACCTCCACTATTTAACATGGCCTGGAAGAAGACATAAAATCATCATTGATATAGTTCGCAGATGACACAAAAATTGGGGCATGGTGAATAATGATACAAAAGACTCTAGACTACTTGGTAAGATGGGCTCAAGCAACAGTATGCATTTTAATATGGCTAAATGTAAATGCATACATCTGGGAACAAAGAATGTGGGCTGTAGTTACCAGACTGGGGATTCTATCCTGGGAAGCAGTGACTCTGAAAAAGATTTGGGGATGGTGATGGATAATCAGATGAACATGAGCTGCCAGTGTGATTCTGTGCTTAAAAGGGCTAATGCAATCCCTGGAATAAACAGGGGAAACTTGAGGAGGAGCAAAGAGGTTATTTTACCTCTTTATTTGGCATTGGTGCAACTGCTGCTGGAATACTGCAACCAGTTCTAGTGTCCACATTTCAAGAAGGATGTTGATAAATTGGAGAGGGCTCAGAGAAGAGTCATGAGAATGATTAAAGGATTAGAAAACCTACCTTATAGTGATAGACTCAAGGAGCTCCATCTATTTATCTTAACAAAGAGAAGATTAAGTGGGAATGTGATTCATAGAATCATAGAATATCAGGGTTGGAAGGGACCCCAGAAGGTCATCCCCCTGCTCGAAGCAGGACCAATTCCCAGTTAAATCATCCCAGCCAGGGCTTTGTCAAGCCTGACCTTAAAAACCTCTAAGGAAGGAGATTCTACCACCTCCCTAGGTAACGCATTCCAGTGTTTCACCACCCTCTTAGTGAAAAAGTTTTTCCTAATATCCAATCTAAACCTCCCCCACTGCAACTTGAGACCATTACTCCTCGTTCTGTCATCTGCTACCATTGAGAACAGTCTAGAGCCATCCTCTTTGGAATCCCCTTTCAGGTAGTTGAAAGCAGCTATCAAATCCCCCCTCATTCTTCTCTTCTGCAGGCTAAACAATCCCAGCTCCCTCAGCCTCTCCTCATAAGTCATGTGTTCCAGACCCCTAATCATTTTTGTTGCCCTTCGCTGGACTCTCTCCAATTTATCCACAGATTCAATCAATATGAACCTACATGGGGATTAAATATTTAATAACGGCTCTTCACTCTAACAGAGAAATATACACCACAATGCAATGGCTGGAAGCTGAAGCTAGATCAACTGAGACTAGACATAAAATGCACTTTTTAATAGCGAGGGTAATTAACCACTGGAATAATTTACTTAGGTTGTGGTGGATTCTCCATCACTGATCATTCTGAAATCAAGACTGAATGAGTTGTTAAAAGATTATTTTGGGGAAGTTTTATGGCCTGTGTTACGCAGGAGGTCAGATTGGATGATCACATTGGTCCATTCTGGCCTTGGAATCTATGAATCCATCCCATAATACCATCCATATCCCATAATTTTCATACAGTTTTTTTTAAATCCCACAAACCTATGCAGCACTTTTCAGTCTTTGCCATGTCTGACCAGAAGCAAGCGGCTCGCTGAGCTCTGCACTGTTCTCATGAATGTTGCAAGTACAGAATGCACAATTCTCCTGTATGTGCTGAACCTCAGCAAGTACCACTACAGCTCGAAAAAACAATTCAGACTTGTTGGTGTCATTCACAGAGAAGCGGCAGACAGTGGAGTGCCGCTTTTGGGTCTGAGAAACGAGCACTGGGTGCTGTGATCTGAGTCTAATACGCGTGTGGGATGGTGAGCAGCAACTACAGACCTTTTAGATGTGAAAGGCCACGTTCCTGGACCTGTGTGCCAAGCTTGCCTTTGCCCACCAGTACAAGGACACCAGAATCAGAGCTGCATTGACAGTGGAGAAGCAAGCAGTCATCGCACTCTGGAACCTTGCAATACTGGATTGCAAGTACTGGACTGGGCAGAGGGAAATCATTTTGGAGTTGGAAAACCCGCTCTGGGGGCAGTCATCATGCAAGTGTGTAGGGCCATTTACCATCTCCTGCTACACAGGACTGTGATTCTTGGCAATGTGCAGGACATAGTGGATGGTTTTGCAGCAATGGAGTTCACAAACTGTGGTGAAGTGACAGACAGCATGCATACCTCTATTTTGGCACTAGCCTTGTCACAGAGCCCATTAATAGAAAGGGCTACTTTTCTATGCTTATACAGGCATTGGTGGATCAACAGGGATGGTCGGGGAAGGTACGTGCACCCTCGCATCTGTAAAAACACAGGACTCGTCACAAAGCTGCAAGCAGAGACAGTCTTTTGTGACTGGCAGATTGGCAATAACACGGTACACATCTGATGAAGTGAGCTGTGGCTCACGAAAGCTCATGCTCAAATAAATTGGTTAGTCTCTAAGGTGCCACAAGTACTCCTTTTCTTTTTGCGAATACAGACTAACACGGCTGTTCCTCTGAAACCTGTCAAAACGCCAAGAGTGATTCTGGGGGACCTTGCTCCCTTGGCTCATGAAGCCGTACACTGGCCACCTCGACAGCATCAAGGAAAGATTCAACTACCAGCACAGCAGGTGCAGAATGACAGTTGAATGTACTTTTGGTAGATTGAAGAGACGCTGGCAGTGTTTACTCACTAGATTGGAGCTCAGTGAGAAAAATATCCTAATGGTTGTAGCTGCCTGTTGTATCCTGTCTGTGAGACAAATTGGGGGAAAACTTCTCTCTACTGCTGCCCTACGGCGGTGGTTCTCAACTAGGGGTACGTACCAGCAGAGGTCTTCCAGGGGGTTCATCAGCTCATCTAGTGAATTGCCTAATTTTACAACAGGCTACATAAAAAGCACTAGCGAAGTCAGTACCAACTAAAATTTCGTACTGCCAATGACTTGTTTATATATACTGTATATACTATACACTGAAATGTCCGTACAATATTTATATTCCAATTGATTTATTTTATACTTATATGGCAAAAATGAGAAAGTAGCCATTCTTCAGTAATAGTGTGTGTGAAACACTTATGTATTTTTATGTCTGATTTTGCAAGCAAGTAGTTTTTAAGTGAGATGTAACTTGAGGGTACGCAAGAGAAATCAGACTCCTGAAAGGGGTGCAGTAGTCTGGAAAGGTTGAGAGCCACTGCCCCACAGCAATGAACTCAACAAGCATCAGCCCCACCCCCACTCCCTCCAGTTGAGACTATCACAGACACCACAGCTCCATCCTACCCACGCCACACCCACCATGACCTGACGCCAGCCCACTCCCTATTCTTTTCATCTATCCAGCTCCACCAGCCCCAGCCACCACCACTCCCCAGGCCCAGTGGATGCAAATCCCATTCCACTGCACAGGTTTGTTATTGACAAGGCCAATTGCTAGTGCTTTGGAACACTTACTTCCAAGGCCAAGGGTTAAGCCAGCCATGTAGCACATCTTCAGTTTGATATGGGGCGCTTCCTTGAGAAACTTGATGCAGTCCAGACCCAACAGCAGCGTAATCAAAGCCAAGCCCGCCAGAATGTCAGCTGTGATCAGCAGTGCTCGCGTCACCACGATCTTCACTGAGAAGAGTGAACAAAGCAAAAACTGGACAGATCACAGTCATGACAGTGTGGATTTGACTCCAAACACCTTCTATCACTCGGTGTTAGGCATGCTGCTGTTCTAGGGTAACACATGTGTGCTATTGTAACCCATGGGTGAGTGTTTGTTACAGGCCCCCCTCTGGCTCTGATCCAAAGAGGACATGAGTCTGTTACAACCGCCAGCTGCAGAGCCTTGGCTCTTTAGCTCAAGCAGTAATAGTTTAGCTTAGCCGTGGAGGTCCCTGGTTCAGTCCTGATATGTTGTCTAAGAGGGTGATTGTCCCACATTATAAGACCACTGCTTATCATGCTGTGCAGTAGTGTCTCATCATTTCCATCTGTTATCTTATATTTAGACTGTGAGCTCTGGAACTGTCTTTTTATTCATGTTGTACAGTGCCTAACACAATGGGGTCATGGGCCATGACTAAGGCTCCTAGGCATAACAATAATAATTAATATAGATATCACAGTATGAGCCATGTCTCGGTGGTGTTGTGTTACTAGTATCAGTCTTCTCACCGCTGCAAGGATTTCACCATGTTCCGCGAGACACAACTGCCTGAATGTCTGAAGCGTTATTTTCCCTTTCCACCGCACTTACAACGATGGTACCAGGCAAATACCCACAATGCGGCGTTTGACAATCCGGGCAGCACAGCACGCATGCTTTACTTGTAATGTAGCTGATGCCAGGGGGAATGCCCACCATCAACATCGATGTATGGTCCATTGGTAGAACTTGTGTGTTTAGGTAAGGCCTTTGTCTTACAGTGAACAGAATAATGACAAGAACAATTGAAGTTCATCTAAAACTGACTCTGGCAGATCCTGTGCTGGTTTAAATTGTCAGAGCTCCGTTGGCATCATTGGAGCTATGGGAATGGACACCAGCTGACATCTCCTCCACTGCCTTTATCTTAATCTGTAATGGTCTTCGCTTGGGGTCTGGTTGGGGAGCTTGGCCTTGTGGTCACAGCCACAACCCCTGTGTGCCAAGGGGGCTGTGGAGAGAGGAGCCCAGGCTCTCCCACTCCACAGAGCTCCGACCCAGGGCCTTTTTGTGCTATCAATAGTCTGGCAACCAAAGCTGCTTAAGGCTGTCCTCCCTGGGCCACTTCCTCTCCTCCTTCCCTCGGGTCAGCTTAGTTCAAATCTTAGTTTCCTGTTGGGAAGTCCAAACCATAATACGTAAGAGGGGGCTACCAATGTCCAGGGTCCACAGATGGGAGAGAGGGGGCTATTTCCCTCTCTGGTTGTCTCTGGGGTGGGTCCTCCCTTCCCTCAAGTAGGGCCCCTTTGGGCAGCTATGTCAGAGCCTTTAGGCTTCCCTCTGCTCTGCTGGAGCTGGGGGCTGCAGATCTGCTCACCTCCAGCTCTGCCACCCAAATGAGCTAATTCCTGTTTTTTAATTCCTCCAGTAGATGGAGCATTTGCTGCAGGTGTGGAGGGATGGGCCTGGCTGAGCCCAAAATAATCCCTTAAACCCTTGTTGTCTAGTATGAGGTCTGTATACTCCATCACACAATCAAAGCTTTTAATGCTATTTAAATGTGACTGTTAAGCAGTGGACTTACCCCTATAAAAGAATCTAAACAACCAAAGAAAAAGAGGAAATTTTTCACATGAAGTTTTACTTCACTTTGGGTTTTTAAGGTTTTGAATGTTTTTATGTGTGTTTTTTTAAAGCATTGGTTGTTACAGTGGGAAGAAGCAAATCATATAGCTTAATGCAAACTCCAAATCACAATGAATTGCTTAACGATGTAACATATGCTTTTGTAAACACACCCTGTTCCCGAACACCCATTCTCATCATGACAAGCAGGACTCACTTGGATGGCCTGCTAAAATGGAATCATACTGGTCACAAGTCCTGATGCCATCTTGCACGTTGGTGACACATTCCCTCCACAGGCCCCGGCATTTGAGGCTGACCTAGAAGAGGAAGAAAGAAAGAGATAGAGACACTCAAGCAAAAAGCATCCCATGATCCTTTGGGGCTAATCTAACCCAAGAAAGCAAAACCTGAGCTACCAGCCAATGGACACAATTTGAAAACTCTCTGTAGTTCACAGGCACAAAACTGGAGATGAAGTAGAAAAGAGCCATGAAAATGATTTGAGAGCTGAAAAAATACCTTACAGTGTTAGTCTAAGAGCTCAATCTGCTTAAACTTTCAAAAAGAAGCTTGAGAGGTGACTTGATTATGGTACATTAGTATCTTCATGAGAAGAAAATGCCAGGTTCTAAAGAATCTAGCAGAGAAAGATTTACAAGAATCGATGGCTGGAAGTTATAGCCAGACAAATTTAAATTAGAAAAAAGGCACACATGTTTAGCAGTTAGAGTGGTTAACCTTTGGAACAAACTACCAAGAGGAGTGGTGGATTTTCTATCTTTTGATGTCGTTAGATCAAAACTTGCTGCTTTTCTGGAAGATACATGTTAGCCAACACAAGTTCCTTGGCTCAACACAGGGGTAACTGGGTGAAATTCTCTGGCAGAACATCAGACTTTGATCTAATGGTCCCTTCTGGCCTTAAACTCTATGAACCTCTATGATTTAATTGGGGATTGGTCCTGCTTTGAGCAGGGGGTTGGACTAGATGACCTCCTGAGGTCCCTTCCAACCCTGATATTCTATGATTCTATGATTCTAACCTATAAAATATGTGAAACAGGTTAAATGCAAAGCACTGTGTGCTCACTGTATGGTGTGTAGGATCTACCCAGCTACGCCTAATCCTTGAGTCATCTTCAACTTGAGTCATCTTCAACAGCAAAGCAAGGGGCAGGTAATACCATCTCTTTCCTCCCCCTGCCCTGCCTCATGGGGTGCAGCCATGAGGCAGGGCAGGGGGAGGAAAGAGATGGTATTACCTGCCCCTTGCTTTGCTACAGAACCCCCATACTGCCCACAGTTCCTAGGACCCTGGTCAAGGCTAGACGTGGGACTTAACGATGGAAGGGATGTATCAGGATCATTGGCAGCTGTGAACCATCAGTCCAGTACTTTCATGGGCTTGCCACAATTTTTGCTACATTGTGAAGTGTTCTCCAAATTTTAAGCTGCATTTAACCTTAAGCTGATATCTATTTCTATGTAAGACACAGTTATGAAAATACATGCAGATGTGCTGTGATACTTCCTAAATTGAAGCAGCTCCTTAGTCACAGCACTGAACACTGAGCAAAAGGCTGTTCTTTTTCTGCTCACCTCCAAGCTATCATCAGCATTAACCATCCAGCAATCGGTGCAGGTGGCTATGACCAGGAAGAGGGTGGAGAGGAGACCCAGGCAGAAAGCCATCAGCTGGAAGATCACACTCATCTGGAACACTGCAGGACCCCAAAGCACAGTGGGTTGACATTGACACATCAGCCCTGAAGAGAAATGAACTTCCCCACCCTAGCCTGGCACTATTTATGCATCCTGATCCCCCAAAGCAGACACCAATACATTCCAACCACACAAGCAGGCAGCATTTGTGCTGCCCACACAGTACTGCTAACTCTGTTTAGAACCAGCAATGAACTCAAGAGATGGAGAATGAAGTCCTGGCTCAACTAAAGTCGATGGCAAAATTCCTCTTGATTTCCAGGCGGCCAGCAATTCGCCCATTGTTTCCAGAACTGTAGTGCAGGATTACAAGGGATCCCTAATAGGCAAATGTCAAACAAAAGTTAGGTAAGCAATTCTCACAGCAAACTGAACACAGCCTCTGCACACAGAATGTGTTCAACAGGAACATTCCACTGCTTGACCAGTCCCCAACAACTTTAGGGGCATGAATGATTGTGGGTCTGTGCTTGGAGGGGGCGGGGATCAGTTGGTTAACCCATGTGGTTCCAGGTCTCTGCACAGGGGGAATAATGGGGTTAAACTACCTGCGGTCAGAGTGAGCGTAAGCAAGCGATAGGGTTATACGTTGTTCCACTGGAGAAGCAGAAGTGGACGAAAAAATGACGGAGGCCCATTTGAAATGGGAAAAGGCTCCTTTGGGGCTGTTTATCATTTCTAGGCTATATAGCCCGTGGTTCTGGAACGCTACAAACATTTTCTTCTCTCAGCTGAAATTGATCATAAGCAGCATAATAGCAATATACCGGCTTTATTAAAACATAGATGGGTTCCTCTGTGTGTGTGCACATGAATGCACGTGTTTATATGTGTACTGGGGTGTTTGTGCATACGTGTGCTCATGTGCATATTAAGAGGAGACAGGTTTTCATGGCCGAGTTAACTCAGGTGATCGGCACCTATGTCTCAGCACTTGCGTTAGCTTAGCGCCAGTGCCTGAGTCCATCGGAATGCTCTTGGACCCCATTCCAGCACCCCAAAAAAGGGCTGGAATGGTGTCTCATGGCACTTATGGGACTTCTGATCCTCGTGTTCCTGCACTGCTTGTGTGTAGCGCTCACCACTCCCTAGCACCCACAGTGCAAAGCCATACCGGAGTAATTGGGTCCTCACCGGGGCTGCACTCACCTGTGTGTGTTGCTAGGACTTCTGGGGACACATCCCATGGTTCTTTGTGCTGTAATAAGCTGAGTTGCTGTGACATTCTGTACCTTGGGAGAGGGCCCTGTAACTCCCAAATACCTCATTTATACATGAGTGTGATCTTGTATGTAAAGCATGCCTAGTAAGGTATCAGGGAAAAGTGATCTGTGATCTGCTGAAAGTCAGTTCTCTATCTATAGATGTGGATATCATTCATGCATATGAAGTTATGAGAATTGTGTTGTATGGGGGTCACTAAAACATGCTGTAAGTTGGAGAATCAGCCAGATATTAGCTCCTCAGAGGCAACAGCAAAGAAAATAGCCAACACCCGAGTAGGGTGTCAATCAACCCATCAACAACCATTGTCTACCAAGGGAGCGACAATACAATGACTCACTTCCATGAGGCCACACCAGAGGAATTGCTCAACCTTGCCATGAGACTCAGCAATGTCCCCAGACATGCCTGGACTTGTGTTTTCCAAGCACATGGACTGAGGGTGTAAAACAGACACAGTGGCCACATGCTGGGCCTTTCTCTTTCACCCACCCATGCTGCAAGCAATAAGGATATGCTGAAGACTCCATCTGAGGGGACTGGCCCAGATTTCAAGGGTGAAATCTGTGCACTATGAACTGCAATATCCAGTGGGGGTGAGAAAAACTGCTTAGTCTAGATGTTGCCCAGTCTAATAGTGTTGAGAATTTAGACTGCGTGCTTATATTTTATTTTATTTTGGCAACTAACTCTTGACTTTTTGCCTGTCACTTACAATCACTTAAAATCTATCTTTTGTAGTCAATAAATTTGTTTTACTCTTTATCTTTACCAGTGAGTTTGTATGAAGTGTGTTGTAAATTTGCTCAGGTTTTGCAAAGGCTGGTGTGTGTCCACTTTCCATTGATGAAGTGGTGAACCAATTAATAAATCTGCACTGCCCATCTTGAGCAATGCAAGATGGTATATTCCTGAGGTACAGAGCTGGGAGCTGGTTGGATTTGGTGCTAGTGCCTTTCTCTGTGTGATTCATGAGTGGCTCTGGAGCAATAGAGCTGGGTAGATTCTGTTGTGCTGAGTGATCACAGTGTCTGGAGGGGTTTGCTGCTTGTCACTAGCAAGGCATTGTGAGAGAAAGCCCAGGCTGGAGAGATTTAAGGGGGCACAGTGGTCCCACAGTCCTAGGCTCCACTCCGGGGATCCCGTCACAGTTGCTCTGTGATTCTTTCCCCGTGAATAATGGGAGAAGTTGTCTGTCCTTCTAGGCACATAGCGGGAATTGTGGGAAGGCAATGGAGGACTATCATCAGCACTCAAATGATTTAGCCTCAATGCAAAATGAGCAAGTTACCAGCCTGAGTGAAAGCGGCACCTGAGCTCCAGCCTCTCCCCAAGCTGGACCAGCAAGTCCAGGTTGAAATCACCACTAAACTCACATCAGAAGGTTTTGTGTGTAGACAGGAGGAAAGTTAGAGGCAACACCCTACTAGGAGACCAGGCTAACTCTGCAGTGAAGACAGACCCATAGGCGGCGCATGAACCACTGGCTGTAGGATGACCTTTGGTAAATTGTTCCAATGGTTAATTACTCTCACTGTTAAAAATGTGCACCTTATTTCCTGTCTGAATTTGTCTGTCTTCAACTTCCAGCCATTTCATTGTGTTGTACCTTTTCTCTACAGATCTATCTTTGCTAGACTGAAGAGCCCATTATCAAATATTTGTTCCCCAGGTAGTTACTTATAGAATGAATCAAGTCACCCCTTAACCTTTACTTTGTTAAGCTAAATAGACTGAGATCCTTGAGTCTATCCTTAGAGGCATATATTCAAATCCTTTAATTATTCTTGTGGCTCTGAACCCAGTCCAACATCCTTCTTGAAATGTGTACACCAGAACTGGACACAGGATTCCAGTAGTGGTCACATCAGTCCCAAATACAGAGGTAAAATAACCTCCCTACTCCTACTC
This sequence comes from Caretta caretta, assembly GCF_965140235.1. NCBI lineage: Eukaryota > Metazoa > Chordata > Testudines > Cheloniidae > Caretta > Caretta caretta. The sequence goes on from NC_134223.1 coordinate 3,344,140, forward strand.
GGTATTCCTCCATTATGCAATGCATTAGCCCTTTTGGCCACAACGTCGCACTGAGAGCTCATGTTCAGCTGATTATCCACCAGATCCCCCAAATCTTTTTCAGAGTCACTGCTTTCCAGGAGAGAGTCCCTCATCCTGCAAGTGTGGCCGACATTCTTTGTACAGATGTAGATATTTACATTTAGCCATATTAAGATGCCTATTATTTTCTTGGGCCCAGTTTACCAAGCGATCCAGATTGCTCTGAATCCATGACCTTTCCATTATTTACCACTCGCCCAATCTTTGTGTCATCTGCAAACTTCATCAGTGATGATTTGGTGGTTTTTTCCAGGTCATTAGCAAAACTGTTAAATAGCAGAGGGCCAAGAACTGATCCCTGTGGGACCCCACTGGAAACACACCCATGCGATGATGAGTCCCCATTTACAGTTACATTTTGGAACGATCAATTAGCGAGTTTTGAATCCATTTAATGTGTGCCATATTGATTTTGAATCTTTCTACTTTTTTAATCAAAACATCATACACTACCAAGTCAACCGCCTTACAGAAGTCTAAGTCTATTACATCAACACTATTACCTTTCGTATCCAAACTTTGTAATCTCAACAAAAAAAAAAAGAAATCAAGTTAGTTTGACAGCATCTATTTTTCATATTTTCTCACACAATGCCTCATTATCTGGGGGTGTTGCTGCATTCATGAAACTCATGGGGACCCTGGTGTGTGTACTCATGCAAACTTTATTTGAAGCAAGAAACTCAGGCAGGGCCCTAACAGAGATCATCAACTGACTGATTCCACACTCTGCAAATTCTCACAGCCCTCTAGTGCTATAAACAAAGGTGCAACTTCCTCTAAACACAACACTTACCGCTCCCTACTGGATGGGTCTGTTGATGCTCAAACTAGGGTTGGGCTTTTCGAAGCCACCTAGGGGCTTGGTTGGATCCATCCATCCCTTTCAGTAGGAAGTGGGCATCCAAATCCCTTAGGCACTGTAAGGGACTGCGGAAGACTTTGTTACAGCCTAGCCAGGGAACTTCTGCTTTCTCAAGGCCGCCCGGTCACTGTAGGACATGGAGAACCAACTTTAACTGGTTTTAGGCCGGTTTTGTCTGTCTTGCATGGCCTGTTGCCAGGTAGCGGAAAGCCCCCTTAGGGAAAAAAATATATGTTTATGAGCTGTTTTCGTGTATTGCTTATTATGGCTCTCTGGTTGCCCCTTCATCGGACTCTGTCCCAGGCAAAGCTCCGGTGTGCTGGGTTCTCTGCTTCCGAGACAGCAACGCTTCGAGTCCCTGTTGCAGGTGTGTCACTAACCTTCAATAAAACCAATAACTCGCTGCTTAGCTGTATGTGGATCTCATTTTCCAGAGTACCTCTGCTGGCCTGCGGTGCTGCCAACACCTTGGCCTAGAACATTTGGTGCAGCGAGCAGGGTACTTTGAGAAGCAATGCCACGTTGGCCGAAGGAAGGGGAGGTGGGGAAGCCGCCGCTGTCCCTACAGCACATACCAGGATGGTCCCCAACAGAGCGCTGGGGGCCGGTAGCGCGGGTTATGGCCGGGTGGGCTGCCCCCGTGGATTGGCCGGAATTTCAACAGGCTCCAGGAGTCATGCCTGTGCAGCTGGTTGAGGGGTTACAACGGTTATGGGGGAACCAGTGTTCTGGGATGGAATGGCGAGCGATGGGGGAGCTTGGGTGGCTCCTCCTGACCGCCGTCTGGGCCCAGGATGAGGAGTTGCTTCGCTTACAGCGAGCACTAGAAGGGAAGACTCAGGAATGCATGGCGCAGGCGGAGGCCTGTGCCGTGGCCCAAGAAGTCGTGACCTCCCAGGCGGAGCGCGCCCAGGAGCTAACGCGACGGTGTGAAGTGTTGGTTGCTCGGGTGGTGACCAGTGACCGCCGCCCAGGTATGTGCGGTGACCGCTGCCCCCTCTTGGGATCCCGAGACTTGGGATGGGAACATTTGGGACTCCTTGTCCCCCGTGGTGGCTCTGGCATGGCTGGTACGGGAGCTACGGGTGCAGGGAGGCACCCTGCAGCCAGAGCTCATACATACATTTAAAACAAGTGAGTTGCAGGAAATCGTGAAGCCCGGGGAGAGCGTCATTCAGTGGCTCGTGCGGGTCTGGGACAATGCAGGCAACACGGTTCTGCTGCTCCCTTATGAATTTCAGCAATGGGGCGTTCTCTCACAAGACTCTCAGGTACATGCACAATTGGCGACCTCGCCACAGCCGCAGGACAAAGGGCAACCCATTGAAAGCCCCTCTTTGTACCGCTGGTTGGTGGCTGCAGTGAAGGCAGCCTACTCCTCGATGGGGGAATTGGAAGCACAGGCGTGCCCCTGGAAGACTGTTCCGGAGGGGGTGCAAGTCCTCCGCCAGCTGGGGATGGCCTGTGCTGTTGCCACAGGCGGAGAGGCAGGGCTGGACGACATACCAGTGACGAAATCGATCAAGGCTACCATTTTACGCCTGGCTCCTGATGAGTTAAAACCTTCCCTCCTAGCAGCTGTCCTGGCAAAGAATGGGTGAGTGGGGGATTTGGCAGCCACCCTTATGCAATTGGAGGCGGCCCTGGCGAGTGCTAGGCCGTGAGCCGTATGGGCTGTGAAGGGGCAGCAGGGCGGGGGGCAGGAGAAGGGGGTATTACGAGTGCCCCGGAAGACCTTGTGGCTAGATCTTTTGCAGGCTGGTGTCTCTCGCGAGGACAGTAATGGAAAGCCGACGGCGGACCTATACAAGCGCTGGCTGCAGTTGCCCCCTACGAAACAGAGTGCAGGAGGAAAAGGGGAGAAGAGTGTAGAATGAACCAAGCCGGCGGAGCCCTCTGCCCTGCCCGCCGAGTGGAAACTGCCACGCCCCTACTGAGGGCGTGGCGGGTCCTCCGCCCTGTGTGTTGCGGCAGCCACACTCGGTAGGGAGGCGGGGGACCAATGCCCCTATGTACCCCTAGCGATCTGCTGGCCAAGGGGAGGCGTCCAACATGTCCTAGCATTGATAGACACGGGCACCGAAGTTACCATTTTGCACTCCGCTCAGGCCCAGGGCCGAGCTGCTGTGGTAAAAGGCCTCGGAGGAGCGGAAACTCCGGCATATGAGGTCACTGTCACCCTCACCCTGGGAAAGGCACCCCCGTTTTGGGCCACGGTCTTGGCAGCCGCGATCGGAGAGTATATACTAGGCATCTACGTCCTGCAAGGCCGCTCGGTGGATACCCAGTACTGTCTCTTCGTGTTTGGAGATCCCTGGTATGTAAGCGCAACGCGGGTACGGGAGGTGCGGGCATTGATGATCCTGCTGGGTTCTCCCCGCTGGGAGCCCATAGTGCTGCCTTCCCCGACAGCCGTAGTCTCTAAAAAGCAGTATCACCTCCCTGGAGGGGAGGAGGAGATTACCCAGACCATCAGCGCACTATTAGAGGCCAAAGTCATTCGGCCTACCCTAAGCCCGTACAACAGCTCTCTGTGTCCTGTGCGGAAACCAGATGGAACTTGGCGCATGACGGTAGACTACCGCGAGTTGAATAAGGTGACCCCCCCAATTGACAGCTGTTGTACCGGACATGGTAACCTTGATTGAGCGGATTGCGGCGGCTGCCCTACCCTGGCACGCCGTCCTCGATCTCGCTAATGCCTTTTTCTCCATCGCCATCACTACCGGCAGTCAAGAGCAATTTGCCTTTTCATGGCAAGCTCGCCAATATACCTTTTGTGTTTTGCCGCAGGGCTGGAAACACTCCCCGACTATTTGCCACCAGCTGGTGAGCGCAGATCTTGCCCGTATACAATTGCCAGATACCACCCGTTGTTATCATTACATTGACGATGTGATGGTCTCCGGCCCCTCCCGTGAACTGGTGGTGGATGCATTGCATGCAGTCATCACTGGCCTGGAGGTGCGCGGATGGACTCTGAACCCGCACAAAATACAGGGCCCCACCCAGATGGTGGTCTTCCTGGGTATCATGTGGGCGGGCCCAGAACAACAAATTCCCCAGAAGGTGAGACAAACGGTGCAGGGGTATCCCCCGCTGCAGTCGAAGAAAGGGTTGCAAGCCTTCCTTGGTCTCCTCAGGTTCTGGCGCGCCTTTGTCCCCCACTTGGCTTTCCTCATGCAGCCCTTGCAGGCTTTAGTATGGAAGGCGGCGCCCTGGCAGTGGACGCGGAGCCATCAAACTGCCTTCGACCTGTGTAAAAAGCTCTGCTTACCCACGCACGGCTCCACACTCCACAGCCAGGGGTCCCCTTCGAGCTCGAAGTCACCACGGTAGCGGACGTGGCCTCTTGGGGGCTCTGGCAACAGGTAGGGGTCCAGCAAAAGGCACCTATCGGGTTCTGGTCCCGCGCGTTGAAAGGGGCAGAACCCAGGTACCCTCCTCTGGAAAAGCAAATTTTAGCCATAGTTTGGGCGCTGCAGGACATGGAGCGAGTGACAGGTCCCATGCCGGTTGTCGTGCGCATGCCTATCCCGCTAGGACGCTGGGTGCAAGCAGAGCCGGCCCAAACAGACAGGGGTTGCACAGCTCGCAACCCACTTTACGTGGAAGCACTATTTGCAGCAGCATATGAATCATAGAATCATAGAATCATAGAATATCAGGGTTGGAAGGGACCCCAGAAGGTCATCTAGTCCAACCCCCCGCTCGAAGCAGGACCAATTCCCAGTTAAATCATCCCAGCCAGGGCTTTGTCAAGCCTGACCTTAAAAACCTCTAAGGAAGGAGATTCTACCACCTCCCTAGGTAACGCATTCCAGTGTTTCACCACCCTATGCTATTGGGCCGGCCCTCCCTTTCCATTCCCTATGCCTTGTTGTTGGGGGCTGTCACTTTTGAGCATGTGCCCTCCCTCACTGACGAGCTGCCCCCCGTGGAAGACCCTGTGCCCTCCTCCCCGATAGAGGAGGCTCCCCCCGTGGAGCAGTTGTCCACTAAGGAATGAGAGTATGCATGGTTTACGGTTGGGTCAGCCTCCTACACAGCCCAAGGGGCCCGGCAGTGGCGGGCCGTAGCCTATGCCCCATATGCTGATGTAGTTGCCATGGCATGGGGAACGGCCAGCTCCAGCCAATGGGCCGAACTGCGGGCCGCTACCCTGGCGATCGAGGGCGACCCACCACGGGTTTATTTGTATACGGACAGCTGGGTACTGTATAAGGGCCTCCGGACCTGGGTGACGGCGTGGGAGGCAAAGGGCTGGGAACTTGCGGGTCGGCCTTTATGGGGAACTACGCTCTGGCAACAATTACTGTGCTACGCCCGACAAGCCCCTTTGGCCGTGCTCCATGTGGACGCCCACACGAAGGCTAAAACCGCTGAGGCTCACTGGAGTGCGGCGGCTGATGACATGGCGCGAGGGGAGGTCTTGCAATTGGCAGAATGGTACCATGTAGAGGGGGGCCACCGAGGAGCCCGCGTGACGCAAATTGCGACCCTCCGCCAAGGCGCCTCTCTGCCCCTGGCGGCGTGTCGGACTGTCCATGCCAGTTGTCTGGTTTGTTCTCGCCTGGCACCTATTGCTCTCCTGGGGCCAGCCGGTAAGATTCATCGAGCTACCGGCGCCTGTCAGGACTGGCAAGTGGACTACATTGGCCCCTTGCCTTCAGAGCGACGCTGGCAGTATGCCTTTACAGCCGTCGATACCTATACTGGCCTGTTCTTTGTGTATCCGAGTGCGACCGCAGCCGCAGCCACCACGATAGTTGTGCTCCTGCTACGGGATGCCACGCACCCTGCAGAGCAATCAAGGAACCCATTTTACGGCCCAGACCATTCGAACCTGGGCCGCAGATGTGGCAGTGGACTGGCATTACCATCTTCCGTATACGCCTACGGCGAGCGGCCTCATTGAACGCCTGAATGGGTTATTGAAGGACCAGATTCGCAGCCTTACCCCTACCCACATGCTGCGCGGTTGGTCAGGGGTACTGGAACAGGCTGTCTGGCTGTTGAATAATCGTTCCCTGGGGGGTCAAACGCCCTTCCAGCGGCTGACCTTTCCCCCTATGGTACCTACCCACCTACGAGTTAGTTTACTCCATACACCGGGGGTGGTCGACCCAACACAAGGCGTGGTAACCTTGTACGTGCCTCACCCCTTTGTCTTGCAGGCTGGACAAGCAGTAAGCCCCTGGCCCGCCCAGGCGCAACTGCAATGTGGGACGCCCAGTTTGTTCTTTGTTACACCATTGGCCACAGGCGTGCACTTCTATCCACCGTACTGGTTGAGTGCAGACCCCTCGCTAGGTGCCCCTTCGTGCACCAGCGTGGTGACCCAACCTGTACAATGGGAGAGAGGGGAGGCCCTGTGTAAACTCTCTCCTTTACCTCCCGTAGGTCTGGAAACCAGCGCCCCGAGCGAGACTGACTGGCACGTACTGGCTAACGTGTGGTGGATATTACTGCAGCGAGAACCACAAGCTGCTGTAGTCCTCACCACTGGGGAAGGATGGGCATACGTACTCCCGGAGGGGGAAGACCATCCCCGCATGGTCTCACTTTCCCGCTTGTCGCAACACTCCTTATAAGCACCGCTGCAGCCAGCTCCTCACCCGTGAACACCTGGCTGGTGCTGGCTCGCAGTGCTGTGAATGCGACGTCGTTTTGCCTACCGCATACATTCGCTGTGGGTGCGGTAATGGAGACCTGTTTCATCGGCGTCTCTGCAGCATCGACCCTGGTCCAGCACTGTTCCCTACTGAAGACAATTGATAAGACTTTTACGTATACAGACTTGTATGCATTGGGGGCAGCCCAATATAAACTGGACGCCTCTATGTATTCCTTTTGGCTTGCCAATGTAACGCTTGCCCCTTCTTGTATGTGGTTTGTAAATGCTACTCACGTTGGGGCGGACCTCACCAATGGAGACCTTATGTGTAATGAGAGTATGGAGATCTCCTTTGCATACTGGCATATGAAATTGCCTGCTGGGTGGTTTCTTTTCTGTGGCAGGCGTTCTTATTCCTACATCCCAGCCAATAGCTCTGGGAGCCCCTGCGCTCTTGGTCGGGTGGCCCCCCTTATTTTTCCGTATCCCCCACAGGTGCCTGCCCGCCACTGGAGGGATGCCACCCCCCTTGATTCCACCTGTAAATCGGATGTGACCCTATTCTCCGAGGCCAAAGCCGGGGCCCTGGCCTTTTCCTTGATTGGTATTCCTGGGCTAGTGGTGCACAGTTAGCATGCGGTGGAGCACCTTGCCTGTACCGTGGCAAAAGCCATCAGTCTGACCTCTACAGTCCTCGCACTCCTCTCACATGAGTTGGGCGAGGTACGCCAGGGTATGCTACAGAACAGACTGGCTGTGGATTATTTACTTCTGCGCCACGGCCACCTGTGCCAAGAGTTTGCTGGCATGTGCTGTTTTAATGTAACCGATGCGGGGCCTTCCGCTGAGGCCAACTTATTGCGCCTCCGGAAGTTAGCAGAGGGCATCCACCAGCAGCAAGGGGATGCCTGGCTTTGGTCCTGGCTTTCCACCTTATGGGGGTGGGCAGCACATCTAGTCCAGGGCCTCCTTGTAGGCCTCATTTGCCTTATTAGCTTGTATTTTTGCTGTCTTTGTGGTCGCGGCTTAATGTCCCAATGCTGTGCGCGCTCCACCCATTATGCTTCCGCCTGGGCCCTGACGTCGCTCGAGAAAGTGAGGGGAGGAGTGTAAGGGACTGCGGAAGACTTTGTGATGGCCTAGCTAGGGAACTTCCGCTTTCTCAAGGCCGCCCTGTCACTGTAGGACATGGAGAACGAACTTTAACCGGTTTTAGGCTGGTTTTGTCTGCCTTGCATGGCCCATTGCCATGTAGTGAAAAGCCCCCTTAGGGAAGTATCTAATTATATATTTAAGAGCTGTTTTCGTGTACTCTTTTGAGAACCAGAAGGGAAAGGGTTTAGGCCATAATACCACATATGGTACAGCATCATTTCCTGTGACATCATGTCTGGTGACATCACTTCCAGTTATGTCATCAGCCTAATCTTATTTCTTGACCAATCTTTTATCTCATCCATCAATCTCATTTCAACACAAGCTAGGGTCCACCATTGCATTCTAAGCCTCAATTTGTGGTCACTAACTTTCTTAGAATCATAGAATCATAGAATATCAGGGTTGGAAGGGACCTCAGGAGGTCATCTAGTCCAACCCCCTGCTCAAAGCAGGACCAATCCCCAATTAAATCATCCCAGCCATGGCTTTGTTAAGCCTGACCTTAAAAACTTCTAAGGAAGGAGATTCCACCACCTCCCTAGGTAACGCATTCCAGTGTTTCACCACCCTCCTAGTGAAAAAGATTTTCCTAATATCCAACCTAAATCTTCCCCACTGCAACTTGAGACCATTACTCCTTGTTCTGTCATCTGCTACCACTGAGAACAGTCTAGAGCCATCCTCTTTGGAACCCCCTTTCAGGTAGTTGAAAGCAGCTATCAAATCCTCCCTCATTCTTCTCTTCCGTAGATTAAACATCCCCAGTTCCCTCAGTCTCTCCTCATGTGTTCCAGTCCCCTAATCATTTTTGTTGCCCTCCGCTGGACTCTTTCCAATTTTTTCACATCCTTCTTGTAGTGTGGGGCCCAAAACTGGACACAGTACTCCAGATGAGGCCTCACCAGTGTCGAATAGAAGGGAACGATCACGTCCCTTGATCTGCTGGCAGTACCCCTACTTATACATCCCAAAATGCCATTGGCCTTCTTGGCAACAAGGGCAAACTGTTGACTCATATCCAGCTTCTTGTCCACTGTAACCCCTAGGTCCTTTTCTGCAGAACTGCTGCCAAGCCATTCAGTCCCTAGTCTGTAGCGGTGCATGGGATTCTTCTGTCCTAAGTGCAGGACTCTGCACTTGTCCTTGTTGAACCTCATCAGATTTCTTTTGGCCCAATCCTCCAATTTAGCTAGGTCCCTCTGTATCCTATCCCTACCCTCCAGCGTATCTACCTCTCCTCCCAGTTTAGTGTCATCTGCAAACTTGCTGAGGGTGCAATCCACACCATCCTCCAGATCATTTATGAAGATATTGAACAAAACCGGCCCCAGGACCGACCCTTGGGGCACTCCACATGATACCAGCTGCCAACTAGACATGGAGCCATTGATCACTACCCGTTGAGCCCGACAATCTTAGTCACGCTTTGGGACTAGTATGTCTCTTGCTTGTTCTCAGGCAAACTGTGGCTTGTTCCAGGAAACTTTGAAGAAAATCTCTTCAGCAATTTGAGTTATGTGAGCACAAAAAAAAATCAATCTCTAAAAGAAATGTTCAGTCTTTGTTTGCGCTCGGATAGCTCAAAAACAAGTTAGTTTCAACATCCAAGTCTTGGCCTGGCATAGCTGTTGGGTGGGATGCCAGCTTTGCTGTGTTTGAAAACATTTTGTCAAGAAATAATGAAGTTAGAATTGATTAAAAATTGCATACCATGAGAACAGCAGCACTTTGTATTCCTTAAAGGAAAAGTCCAGGGACAGTGCAAAATGCCAGACCCAGACAATCTTGCATCAGTGGCAGGGGAATCAGACTTACTTTGAATGAACATTGTTTAATCAATCCTAAAAAGAATGTGAAACATACTCATCCTATGGACCCAGTCATCCATCCTGTCAGTCTGGCCTATCTATCTCGGGTAGTTTATTCTAAAGCACTCAAAGTAAGAGAGTACCGCATGTTCCTGTGGAGAGGACGAGCAGAGATGGAAGACTTTTCTCTCTCTTATTGAGTTCAGTGAGGGGGGAGCAGCTAGCTCCGAGTGCCGACTTAAGGATTTTACAGTTTTTTGCAGGTTTACTCATTTATTTTTGTTTACTCATTAGAGACAACAGGAGTCTGAAATCTGCACAAGATGAACCCCACCCGATCCAGCAGCCTTCAACTTCCTGATGGGGAGTTCCAAAGAGGATGGAGCTCGGCTGTTCTCAGTGGTGGCAGATGGCAGAACAAGGAGCAATGGTCTCAAGTTGCAGTGCGGGAGGTCTAGGTTGCATATTGTAGTAGGGTTACCATACGTCGACATTGCCTCTTTTTGATCCCAGTCCTCAGTCCAGGAGGATTTTTCAGATAAGAGGCAATGGTTTAGGTTGGATATTAGGGAAAAAAAAATTCACTAGGAGGGTGGTGAAGCACTGGAATAGGTTACCTAGGGAGGTGGTGGAATCTCCATCCTTAGAGGTTTTTAAGGCCCGGCTTGACAAAGCCCAGGCTGGGATGATTTAGCTGGGGTTGGTTCTGTTTTGAGCAGGGGGTTGGATGAGAAAACCTCCTGAGGTCTCTTCCAAATCTTGTATGATTCTATTATTCTATGATCCCCTTCAAGGAGATCTCCTGAAGGTCCCCCCTTTACCTGCAGAGTGACTGTTTATCACCAGGGCCAAGGGCAGCTGGGAAGAGGTTTCCCTGCCCTCTACTTTCTCTTTAGTTTCACTGAAAGCAAGCTAGTGACGTCAATGTGCCAGTCCTATTTCCCATTAGGCTCCTGGGGTCTCCTCCCTGGCAGCTTGGAAGTTTCTTTTAGCTCACAGTCCTGCAGGAAAGAGGGAAGCAGCCCATAGGACCATTCCTCTGGAAGCAGCAGAGCACTTAGTCGGTGACAGTCTATGACCCGCACTTCCTGGGGATTTCTCAGTCATGGGGAATAACCGTGATCCCTGATCCTCCTCATGAATGGGGCTCAGTGGGCAGGTGACCTGGGCCAGCTGTTGGCAAAGTGAACCAGGCAGAGCATGGATCAGCGGCTGTACACACATAAACACCAGCTAATGCACACACGTGTGGCATCAGAGAGAGAGAGAGAGAGACCCCAGGATGTTCAGCGAAAGGAGAATGCCCATCACCCGTAGCGCCAATGCCCACCCTGAGAGGGAGACATGGCGCCTTGCACAGTGGTCTATCAGTGGGACTCTGAGTAATGCTGCTACTAATTAATAGTAACCTTAAGACTATCAGGCAATATTCCATGCAGCAGATTGATGTGGTACATGTGCCCTCCCTGCCCCGCCCACACCCAGCTGGCCAGGCACATTATATATGTCCCAGTAGACCTATAGGGTACAATAGCTATTGTTAAGAGTGGCTGTTTTACATGTTCAATGCTGTGACACCCCCCGGGGGAAAAGATTCCTAAATCCTCAGTACCAAGGCTCCTGTCTAGGCACCACCTGAGGCAGTCCGAGTAACAAACCTGCCAGGGCTTTGTATAACAGGATTAGGCAGTGCAAGGAATAGCATGTTTGGTACAGAACAGGAGAGGCCAGGCCATGGTGCTGTTAAACTGACTCTTGGAACGTAAACAGGCTCAATAGCCCCATTCAAAGGAATTGACTATTGCCTAACCCTCTGAAATGTACGGGCCTTGCTGTGCAATAGCCTGCTTACAGGAGACTGCTAGGAGGGCACAGAGACTGTGGTCGGGGACTCTGCACTTGCCCAAGACACACAGGCTGATTGTGCTATGAAGAGAAGGCAGAACATGGTGAGTGAAGGTGTGGCTGGCTGGGCATGGTGCAAACAGCAGTGTAGATCAGGGGAATGGGACGACTGTTGCCACTCACTCTCTTCCAGTGCTCCCCATCCCACGGTATTTTGCTGTATTGATCAGATGAGGATTTCCCAATGAAAAAGCCATGTTCTCTAGTAGTGAGGCATTGACAAATCTACTGGAACATGCTTGTGGAACAATGCACAGGCAAAGGGGTACCCTGTGTGGAAGTGGACAGAAAAAAAGGAAAAGAGAAAAGGCAAGAGGGAGACAGTTGGGAAGAGATTCCTAAGAGGCTAGTTGAAGTGCTACTTGCAGCAATGTGGAGAGAAATGTGTGCTGCAGGATGATCATACGGTCTACTCCAACAGCCAGTCCTATTCTACCCAGATTTGATCAAACAAAAGAATGTTGAGTGTAAGGTACAGGAGAGAAAAATGTGCACAGCTAAGAGTGGTTGTTTGAGTGTCTTGTTGTTAAAATACTGAACAGGGGCTCAGGACACCAGAGTTCAATTCCTGGCTGTGCCACACAGTCCTTCTGTGACCTTGGGCAAGTCACTTAGTATCATACCACCCCACCCCCTCCATATCATGATCACACTTAAGATACCACTAAAGGACTGTGGGAGGGGACTTAAAAAGTCAAAAGAAAGAGTGGGGCATGATGTCTGGAAAGCAGTGCATCTGAGAAAGATCCTGAGGTCATAGTATGTAGGAAGCAAAATACGAGCTTGCTGTGAGATGCTGTTTTTATTGGGGGTGGAGTATGTGTGTGAAATCACACACTTGGTAGGGTGACCAGATAGCAAGTGTGAAAAATTGGGACAGGAGCTGAGGGGTAATAAGAGCCCATATTAAAAAAAGCCCATCCCTATAAAATCGGGACATCTGGTCACCCTAACACTTGAAGATGTAGCACCATGGTTTGCTAAGAATGGAGGCAAAACTAGTGAAAAAAAGTTGGATACAGAAATAATTCCAAGTTTGGAGGATAACTGTCAGGAAAGGTGGAGGGAGCTAGAGGAGAAGGGTCACAGGAGACATGAGTCAGGGTGTGCAGATGACAGGCTATAAACCCTTTGGGGAATAGCATGAACAAAGCCCTCAGGGGGATGAGGTGCAATGGCCTGAAGAGGAAGAAGGAAAGTTAAAATGTGTTGAACGGTAAGAACAACTGAGCCATAGAATAGATTCCAGGGTTGGCCAGTGAGTCGTCATCACTGCAGAGGTTCTACATGTGGCTGGATAAGGATGGAGTGAGGTGAGAGTCCTGCATCTCCTTTAGCCTGGTGTCTATGGTGTCTGACATTCCCGCTGATCGCATGTGTACAGCGTTCTGCTGCAAGCATAAAGGAAGTGACAGGAACTGGAGTCCAGACAGTGAATTCCCAGAATTTTCCGACCTCTGCCTACCCCAAAGGAAAAAACCCTCCCAAATCACATGAGCCACCCTGATATCTGCCTCATGCAAGACAGCCCAGAATAGTGCAGGAACCACTGCATCCGGGTGAATTGGACCAGCTCAGTCCAGATCAACAACAGGCACTTCCATTTTGAGGCTGCACTGTGATGCTCCAGAGCCTCAGCTTTCATTTTAAAGAGGAGGTCTTCAGCCTTGGTGGTTATAGAGAAACCTTTCAAATGTGTCCCACAGCTCTGCCCAGTGCACAAGCTACCCCCTGCCACTGGCCCACCTCCTTCTGCTGCAGCTCAGGGGCTAGCATCTCCCCCACCCTGTTCAGACCCTCTAGCCTCACCCAGTGCAGCAGATGACCCAGCCCTCATCCTGGCCCCTCACACAGAAGGCGCCTAAACTGCCTAACACCCAAGCTACCCAATAAAACAAAATAGCAGCATTAACCCTTACAGGCCAGTAAAGGTGAGCTCGCACTCTGCAGACCCCTGCCAGTGAACTTGTATGAGGTGGCGGAAAATCCTGGCCCTACTCACTGGCAGCATTTCTGCAAGAAACACAAACACCTTTGGAAGCTGCCAACAGATTAACAGGAGCAACTGGTTGCCTGCTAGACACTGACATTCATTTTTATGTTCTCCGAGTCTCTTAAAGTCCAGTTGACTGTATTTTATCCAACCTGTGTTTATCACAGTACCAGCTGCAGGGGACAGGTTACCCGGATATTACCTCACCCATCTTCTCCCTGTATTATCCTGGGACCATCATGGCTACAAAAAGACTGCAAACAACACCCGAAGGGTAAGTCCGTTTTGTACCTCTGAGAACCCTGTGGGGCTGCTCATTGCATGTCTTGAGCTGAATCCCCCGGTGATAATCCAGACTCAGTTCGCTTGAGGAGTAAGCAGAAGAGCCGAGAGTGTTCACTCACTGATATAACAATGTGATCTGCAATGGATCTCCAAGAGCTCCATTCTTAGCATCCATTCCAGTGTATGAGACAGTATGTAATAACTCATTGTAACGGGAAACAAACTGCAAGGCAAATCTTGTTAATTCAGCTGACTCCCTTATGATTGAGCAGTCTTGCTTTATGTTTGACTATGAAAACTGGAAGTTAATTAACACATGTTTAATTCCCAACGTTAACACAAGTTTAATTCCTTGCCGATCTCTTATGTGAAGCTGCTGTACATTTTATCCCAACCCCACCAATGTCATTAAAAGCCATACAAAGACCTTAGACTTATGCAAGATTGCCTGAGAGTAACTGACAAAATAGAGGTCAGGGAAGAGGATGGGAGGGCTAACCCAGACTTGTCCTGCTGACAGTAATGCCCCCCTTAGCAATGAAGAGGAATTTAAGAGGTTACCTTTACTGTGCTCAAGTCAGACTCATCCTTGTTGTTCCCTGGAGGAGGGAATGGTGAAATACCCACAGACTAGGGTAAGAGAATTTGTTTCAGAAAGTTGTAAAGGTAAAATGAGTTTGATCCAGAAGAATCAGTTGGGGGCCTGGAATCACCTGACTGAGTCTGGAGAAAGCAGAGCCCCCCTGGGACAGGCAGCACTCAAAGCCAACACCCGGGTTAGACCATTTTAAGTTTTTCCAAGTCATGTCAGATGTGCTTTGCATTGTAAGATGTGACGTGCAGCCTTGTAATTAAAATGGTAATGGGTCAGAAATCAAGTGCCATGTCCATGTGCCGGTGTCCGCAGGAGCTGGCTGGTGGTTGTGGGGAGACATCACGCTTGCTAGGTAGGGTAGTCTCAGCCCTGAGTTAAAATCAGGGCATTCTTCATTTCACCATCATTGCCCTTTATTATTTTTAAGTGCTCCAAAGCGTATTAGATATCGAGATCCAGTGCAAGAGGAAGAAAGACAAGGCCACAGCCCTGAGGGGCTTCCAGTCCAATGTAAGAGATGAGTCAATGTGACATTGGCAGGGCACAGGGGGAGGAAGGATAAAGATTATAACCATAGGAGTTAATGGAGTCTCAGTTGCAGAGTCATAGATTTTAAGACCAGATGGCACCAGTCCGACCTCCTGCATAGCCCAGGCCATACAGTTAAGGCGTGTTCCCATCTTGGGATCACGTACAGATGTTATGTTTATTGTAGTTGCCATCTCGTTTGTGAGCATTAGACAAGGATGTGAGCGTGAGGGAGGGTCTGAATTGGGAGAGGCAAGTGTCATGCTCTGAATCAGCTAATTACTCTTTCTCCAAATTGTTAGGTGCCACTTGCACCAGTCAACAAGCGTGTGACTCAAAGGGGCATTGTCAGCTCACCTTAGTATTCAAAACCAAAATCTGCATTTTCAAGCACCACTTAAGGCTGCCGGGTGACAACACTGCGCTTCCCTCTCAGTGCTATTTGCGTGGCTCCCATCACTGCAGGATCTGAGCGCCTCGTCATCTTCCTTATATTTCCTCTCACAGCGCCCTGCAAGATAGGGAAGTGTTGTTACCCCATTTACAGATGAGGAACTGAGCCACTAAGCCTGCAACAGGACAGAGCAGGGTATCAAAGGCTGGGCTCTTAAGTCTCAGGCTAGTACCCCATGCCACCGTGAACATCCTTCTCTCCCCTGATAAAGCCCAAGCATTTCTGAGTGAGGAACTGGAGAAGGTTCTCACAAAAGATGAATGCCTCATAAAAATCTTAAATCTCAGGGAAAACTTCCTAACAGTAAGTCCAGTAGGACAACAGTCCAGACACCTATGGAGGTTGTGGAAGCTCCTTCGCTGGAGGCTTTCAAAAGGAGTCTGGGTAGCCAACTGTCTTGGATGCTTTAGACACAACAAAACCTGCATCTCAGCAGGGGGCTAGACTAGATCACTGTGTGAGACGGGTTCCCCCCAGGGTGCAACCTGGAACTGGGGTACCACTGAGCCCTCTGACTCACCAGCCAGGGCTCCCTCTCACACTGTGCTGCTGTGACAAGCTGCAGACTGCTCCTGATCCTACACTCCCACCAGCATTCACAAAGGCAGCTGGGACACATCCAGCTGTAGTTACCGGCAGGCTCTGGCCAGCCATTGTATGAACCAAGAATAGAGATGCTACAGCCAAAATACCTGCAGGTCCCCAACCTAGGACCCCAGAGCTGTACCATCCTGCCCTGGTAAAAGCTTGAACAGTATGAATTTATTATTTTGTCCGCCCCTCCCTCGATGTGAAGAGGACGATGCACAAGCCCTTGTTAAGTGAGCTGAAATTTTTCACCAAACACTTCACTCAAAATCACACTGGTTAAGATAAAACATGAAACAAGTTTATTAACTAGAGAATGGTTGATTTTAAGTGACTAGAAACCAATCACAGCAGGAAATTAAACAAAAACTCAATCTAAGACTTTTATAAATTAGATCTGATTTGTATCAGCAATATCTCACTCTGGCTGATGATACAAGCAGTCCACCAAGCTTCCATACACAGGCTAGAAATCCCTTTAGCCTGGGACCAGCGTTTTCCCCAGTTCAGTCTTTTTTCCTTAGGTGTTTTCAGGTATTCTCTTGTGTGGGAAGTGAGGCCAAGAAATGATGTCAGACCCCATCTTTGATAGTCTTCCCATATGGTGGGAACCCCTTTGTTCTAAGCTAAGTTCCCAGCCCAGTTTGTGGAAAAATACGGGTACCAAAATGGAGTTCAGTATCATGTGATGTGGTCACATGCCCTGGCATGCCTCGCTGAGTCACAGCAGCCACTATCCCTAGCCTGTTGAAATGTCCCCATATGTGGACAAACCTTTTCCATGGCCACTGCCTTTGTTGATGGGCTATTATCACTGTCTAGCTTCTTTATTGTTGTACCTGAACAACTAGTTGTGGGTGTTACCCAGAGCAAGCACATTTGAAATGAAGATACATAGTCAATATTCATAACTTCAGATACAAAAATGATACATGCATACAAATAGGATAATAATATTCGGCAAATCATAACTTTTCCATTAACACCTCACTTGACATATCTTGTATAAGGTGCATCATAATTATGGCATAATAATATCGTAATCATACCACTATGATGAATATGGGGTGCAGTGTCACATAGTGTTTCTAATGGTGCCGGTCCCTGAGATCTCCAATGGTTTTGGAAGGCAGCAAGCTGGTCCCTGGTATCTAAAAGGTTGAGAAACACTGGACTAGGTGATGCTTGCAGTCCCTTCTAGCCCTTTGGTTCTATGAAATAGGTGAGTATGTTGGTATCTCAGCCCCAGCTGGGTAATGATGTTGAGCTTTCATCAATAAGGGTTATGGTGAATAATACAAGATTATAATAATGTTGCCCCTTGGCCTGAGCCAATATTTGGGCTTTGCTTGGTTCTGTAAGGAGGAAAAAAGAAAAAGAGCCAGATATTTCTTCAGTGCAATCTTGTTTATTTACAAAGAATGTACAAAAACCCGAACACAGGAGGACCAAACAACAAAAGGCAGTTTCTTTGCTCACAATTTTCTAAACCTGCCCTAAATTCTTTGACTCAGATTCAGTGCCTCCCACTAACCTGCTCTTTGGACTAAGTATTCCAGGCTATTCTGAAGGCCAAAGAGGGCAGTCTTCCAGCCATGAGGTTTTGACACAGAAGCACCTCTAGTTTCCAATTACTATTATTATTATTAACCATTTATATGCATGCCCTGAACCGGCCGGAGAGTCAGCTGTGCATGGTGTTGTATGTATTGAGGCAGACACAACCCTGGTCCTGAACAGGTGACAGTCTAAGGACTTGCCGAGATGGACAATGGAGCAGCAACGCAGCTGTAGTGCTAAGCTAATGGGAGAGGTCCTCCTGTCGGCCTAGTACTCCACCTCCTCCACCACTGGGGGTCGGTTGATTTAACTGCATCACTTGGGGTGTGGATTTTCCATACCCCTGAGCGATGTATTTACACCTACATAATTTCCTAGCGTTGACCAGGCCTTATAAAATAGTGGCAATTTCTTAAATATGTCTTAATTCCTGTGCTTGAAAACTGCCTCACGCACAAGCCAGTGTCAAAATCAACCTGTTCCAGTGTCTATATGGTGATATGATTTCTCAGGCTGGCAGAGGAATACTAGGCAAGTTGACATACTTGACAGATTTTTCCAAAAGGAGCCATTTCCCAGTCATTAATCTCCATAAATCCTTATTTTGCTTATTCAAAAATTGTCAAGGTGTCAATGAGGAGATTAATCTGAAAAACAGAAGGCAGAAGGATTTCTATTTTTGAAGGTAGAAGGAAGAATAAAATCAGCTCCCCATGATAAGCCACATGTCTGTGGACGGGGGCCTAAAACCCAGCTCCTCCTTAATACAGAGAAGGGGTTTAAACAGCAGCTCCCTATCATTGCACTGTTGAGTCCAGGGTTCGCTACTTACAGAAAAAGCCCACAGTAGCTAGTACATTTTGGACGTACATTTAGCTAAAGTATACTCTTCATGCACAGTAAGTGTTACCCACAGTTGGGCCAACTCGTAAGCTTAGGGAGGACGAATGATCCACCAGGGTTTGGCAGAAAGCAGCACATTTATTATACTGATAGCTAAGCTCCAAGGAAGGGGGGAGGGTCACTCTCACACTCGCATACTCACACTCCCAGGACAGGCACAGCACTGGAGATGTCAGGATCCTTCAAGGTAAGTGTATGAAGGTAAGTCTTCCCGAGGCACAGTGGAATGCAACGCAGCAAGCCACTGGCCAGGCGGTCCCAGTGAAGGGCCTTCACGGGAGGTAGAAGCTTGGGAGTGCACACCCTTGAGCACATGGCCCCTTTTAAGGACCTACTCCTTATGGCCAGCTACTAGAGATGACTTGGACACGTCTGGTTGGTCACACTCCACATCAGGCAGTGTCCATGCAGTGTCCATGCACTGGGTGTGTGATCGCTGCCTAATTAGAGTGCCAGACACCTCCTCGACTTGGGAGCTCTTCTGATCTTCAACCAGCCCATTCCTCCCACAAGCATTCCAAGGGGGAGGGGGAGGGGAAAAGCCACTTCACAGGTATTCAGAGAGGGAGAGGAGACAAAAGGGGGGGAAAGTGTAACAGACCTTTTGATCATACAGGTTTTCAGAGCATAGTCATACAGAGGTACAGATCACTGCTGCTCCTACAACACTGCACAGGTGTCCACTCGGGGACCACAGAGCAGCTAATGCGCCTTAAATTCACACTCTAGCTTCCTGTGCATTAACGTCCTCCATAGACAAGTCCTCATTCTCACTCTCTGTCCCAATGCCTATTTAGTTAGTTAAGTATTTCATACTCGGTGGAACAGCTTTCACAGGAGAGATTGCAACCTACGCTGGAATATCACAGTCCGCAGTGAATACCACAGGCCAGTGATTTGGGTACTCACCTGCTAATCAGTAAACCTGGGTTCAAATCCCTTCTCCATATCAGGCAGAGGGGGGAGTTAAACTGGGCTCTCCGACAGCCTGGGTAAGTGTCCTAACCCCTGGGCTAAAGATTATTACAGGGGGGAGGAGTCCCCGTCCTGGCCATTTTGGGTGGCATTAGAAAGGCACTGCAGCTTTTCTTACAAGAAATGGCTTGTGTGTGTAACTCCAGGTGAGGGCTCTTGGCTGTGAATCCCTAGGAGAGCAAGGTGCCTCCTTCCAGCCTGACTTTAGACACCTAACTCCCAGTGAGGGAGGGAGCTTGGGATCCGTCCTTCTCCATGGCATCTGTTACTGCCCAGCTTAGGCAGATACTTAGGTATCTCCCCACCATACGCTCACTTTTGTGGATCCCATTCTTAGGCACCTCTTTCTCCCCATCCATTGCATAAGGAGCCTAGTCCCTAATTCACAGTTTGTGGGGTCTACTGGCTAGATAGGCTCAGTTTTTTAGTAGAGAATTCAAAGAAGATAATGTAATTAATGCCAATCAACATGGATTTATGGAAAACAGATCCTGTCAAACTAACCTGAGATCTATTTCTGATGAGATTACAAATTTGATTGACAAAAGTAATAGAGCTGACGGAATATATTAAGGCCTTGTCTACACTACACAGTTTTGTTGACAAAAGTCAGCTTTCGTTGACAAAAAAGTGTAGGGATGCACACTGCAATGCTCCTTCTGCCAACAAAACTCTCCTGCTTTGCTAAGAAAATAAAACCACCTCAACAAGAGACACAGACCTTTTTGCAGCAAAGTTATATTGACAAAGTGACAGTGTAGACACTGGGCTTGGTTTTATCGCTGTAAATGGCCTCCAGGAGGTGTCCCACAATGCCCATCTTGACCGCTCTGGTCAGCAGTTCGAACTCTGCTGCCATGGCCCAGGTACACAGGCATCATCCACCCCTCCCTTTTTAAAGGCCCAGGAATTGTTGAAATTTCACTTCCTGTTTACTTGGCGTGGAGACCTCATATCACATCTTCCCAGCTGACCATGGCGGCTCCATGCAGCAAATGCTCTCCTGCTTGGAGCACACCCAAGTTGCTGGATCTGCTAGCACTATGGGGAGAGGAGGCTGTGCAGTCCCAGCTCCGCTTCCGCTGTAGGAACTTCGATACCTACAGTCAGATTTCTTGTGGCTTGGAAAAGAACAACAAACAGGACGTAGTGCAGTGCCATGCGAAGATAAAGGAGCTGAGACAGGTCTACCAGAAGGCAAGGGAGGCAAATGGTCGCTCTGGTGCTGTGTTGAAGACCTGCAGCTTCTATAAGCAGCTGGACGCCATCCTTGGCGGTGATTCCCACCTCCGCTGCCAAGAGCAGATAGTAGACTCAATCCTGAGGATGAAATCATGGACGAGGAGGTTGGAGGATGGTGTGGAGCAGATGGCAGGGTCATCCAGTGGTGTGGTGAGTCAGGACCTCTTTTCCACTCTGGAGGGGTCTAGTCAGTCCCAGCAGTCCATCTCTGGTGTGCATGACGCAGGAGAGGAGCGCCCTGGTAAGTGGTCTTTTTGAGTTGATGCTGCTCGGTTATATGAGGTAAAGCTGGCCTTTGCTCTGTATAGTCTAGAAGTAGGTGAAGGGACAGAAATGTACACGACCAGCTGTGTTTGAGTGCGCTCCACATTCCTGTGTGCAGCAAAGCAGCGCATTGGAACAGTGTTGATGCACACTGAGATTTCATGGAATCCTCAGGCGAGATCTCTCGGAAACTTTCCTGGAGGTACCCTCAAATCCTCTGCTGAAGATTGCTTGGCAGAGCTGCTTTGTTCCTTCCCCCTTTGTAGGAAACTTTCCCATGCCAATCAGCAATTGCTTGTGCAGGGACAAAAGTGGCACACAGATGAGCAGCATAGGGCCCAGGTCTGAAGCTGCACGCATTGGAACCGCACCCTGAAAGAAATCTTTCCTGATCCCACTTCTGGCCTTCAAGCAACCCCTGAGTCTCACCAAGCTCATCATTAGAAGCAAGCTCCTCACAAACTGGGACTCACCAACTCAAAGCAACCCCAGGCCCTGCCATAACAACAGATGCAAAACCAGCAGACATATCTATTGCTGTGACAATCAATACTCCCCACAACACACTGCTCAAGTTCCAGGGGTCCAACACATGCATATAGCAACATATGGATAGTGCATCCCATGCACTAAATACCCGAATTACGACTATGTGGGTGAAACCAGACAATTGCTACACTCGTATGAACTCACACAGGAAAATGATAAAAGACAAAAATACCATATCACCCCTGGGCAAACACTTTTCACAAAATGATCAGTCCATATCTGACCTCTCAGTCCTCGTCCTCAAATGAAACCTGCACAACACTGTCAAAAGATGAGCTGGGAGTGTAAACCTGTCATGTACCAGGGAACATTCTGTACACAAATTCTCACTAAGAAAATAGTTTTATAATAATTTAAGGGATGTCTGGGAGAAAGTAATATCTGATCTTTATTATGATAGTTTGAGGATAAATCACCTACAAAATGCTACATGACACATAAAGCCTGATCACTGACCCCCTGGTTTAGTCTCCTTGAGGTGGAAAATTAAAAGTTGACCTTCAGATTACCATGGCTCTCTTTATAGTACTGATAATTCCCCCCACAGTTAGCTAAATAGGAAAGCAGCACTTGCTTCCCAAAATTCCATTGGTTTGTAATGCAGAATGAAATAAATTGAGCTCCCGGCTTACACAGATTTTTAGTTTAATGCAGAGCATGCAGGAGAGATTATTTATTGATTCCTGGAAGTGAAATACAGTGACAAAAGTCAGCTGCTTAACAGGGGAGGCTATCTAATGAAGGTGATGCCGGAAGAGGTCTTACTACATGTTGGAGATACTCTGAAGATGTTTCAGGAGCAGAAGTTGATGAAGAAGGGTGTATGCAATTTTTTTTTTTGTAATGGAAAGGTAAGGCTAGTGGTTTGTTCCAGAATGTGATTGTATTCTGTGAGATACCACAGTAATGAGTGTGAGTAGCTGGATAGCTAGTAAAATGGATTAAAAACCATGTGAATCCAACAGACCGATGCTATATATGAAGTTTTACATTAGCAGAAGTGTCTAGAAAATGAATACTCCAAGCCAAAGCACAGCATCCTGAACTCTTAATTTTATTGTGACTAGGGATAACACCTTGGGAGTGGTGGCACCTCCAGCTAGCTGATATATTTTAGCAGAAATTTTTTCCTGCTTTCCTCTCTGCCTTTTTAAAATTTCCCCACCTTTGAAAAAGATAGACAGCAGCAAAAGGAAAAACAAAATTCTCTGCCACTCAGCAACTTTTCCAAAGTTGGACAAGTTTTGAAAAATTAGAATTAGAAATTGGGGAAAAAAAGTGAGAGAAACCCCTCCCCCAAAACCCAGCCATCATTCATCCTATTGGATTCATTAACAACAACATAAACAACAAAAACAACAATGAAAAGTGCAGTGGGGACAAGGTACAAAAAAATCAAAAATTTTAGATTTTTTTTCCATTTTCAAAAATTGAAATTAAAAATGTAATACAAAATGAAAATTTTATTTTGTTTTGTTTCAACATTTCATAAGGGAAAAAAACCCCAGGTGCTTCCACCAGTTCTTGTGGCATCTTTGAATCTGGAGTTGCAGCTAGCAAGAGATGTGAAGGGTAACAAGAAGGGTTTCTACAGGTATGTTAGAAACAAGAAGAAGATCAGGAAAAGTGTAGGACCCTTACTGAAAGGGAGAGGCAACCTAGTGACAGATTATATGGAAAAAGCTGAAGTACTCAATGCTTTTTTTGCCTCGGAGTTCACAGACAAGGTCAGCTCCCACACTGCTGTCCTGGGCGACACAGTATGGGAAAGAGGTGAGCAGCCCTCAGTGGTCAAAGAACAGGTTAAGGACTATTTAGAAAAGGTGGACATGCACAAGTCCATGGGTCCAGATCTAATGCATCCGAGAGTGCTGAGGGAATTGGCTGATGTGATTGCAGAGCCATTGGCCATTATCTTTGAAAACTCATGGTGATCGGCGGAGGTCCTGGACTATTGGAAAAAGGCAAATATAGTGCCCATCTTTAAAAAAGGGAAGAAGGAGAACCTGGGGAACTACAGACCCTGGTCAAACTCACCTCAGTCCCTGGAAAAATCATGGATCAGGTACACAAGGAAACCATTTTAAAGCACTTGGAGGAGAGGAAGGTGATCAGGAACAGTCAACATGATTTACCAAGGGCAAGTCATGCCTGACCAACCTGATTGCCTTCTATGATGAGATAACTGGCTCTGTGGATATGGGGAAAGAGGTGGACATGATATATCTTGATTTTAGCAAATTGTAAATCTCAATCCCAAGAGACAGTTGCATCCACCTGCTATGGGGATTGTACCTGCACCCTGTGATGGGCATCAATGGTCATTCATAGTGGCAATCCATAGTAAACCATATGGATAACGAATAATCATTGGGGGAGGGAAAGAATGTTGGGCAGATTCTATATCCTGCCAGGTAGGGCCCTCACCTAGCGTATAGGTGACCCAGGTTCAAGCCGTTCCTCCTGTGACTGTGTACTTGTTTATGCAAATTGGAACAGCTGCAACAGCCTCCAGTGCTTATGGCACTCACTTAAGAGAGTGAAAATGTAAGGGCAAATACCTTCTCCTTAGTGGAGGGGGAGGGACGTAAACTGGTGTCTTCAACATCAAAATGCCTGGAAGCTTAAATGAAAAAATTCACGTAGGTCAAAACAAAGGGTTTTATTTCACCGATTTTTTTTTTAACTTTCAATGAGCCAAAAATTTAAAAAAACTTCAGTTTTTGGTTCAACATGAAAAAAACTTTGTCTTTGATGTTCCAGAATTGCCAGGGAACTGAAGAATTCCTTATTCAGCCAGCCCAATGGGAGCCTGCTCTCTAGGCAATTAGATAAGGTGATGTGGTGCCCTTATCAAAGGCAGCTCTGTTCCAGCTCTGGCCACTGGGAAGCCACAAGTGAGTTCTGATTCCCATATGTCATCCAGCCTTGTCATGCACAAGCTCCCAGTGGAACTGTCTTAATGGCAGTAAAATGTTCATGTTCCGTCTAGTGCTACACAAATATATTACTATCATTCCTTTAACAGTCACACCATTTTTAACTCTTGGTAAGGTTCCAGACTCCGCCGTGGCTGCTAAATGGCAAGGTCAGATATCTTGTTTGCTAAGCCGAGACTTGAACTAGCCCTTTGTTTTGCACTTTGTTCGTCTTAGGATGGCTCTCAGCCAGTCAATTCCGAGTCTTGGGGCCAGTTTAGTAGAGTTGCATAGAACACATTGTTGTGGGGGCAAAGATCTTAGTGGCAGTTCATCAGTTGAGAGAGAGGCCTTTTTCTCAGGACTTCCCCGCAGTACCATCGCTTATCCAGGAGCCTGAGTTCCCAGGGCTTCATCACTATAGCGCTCATTTACTAAGGCTGACTTAAGAGTCAATACTTGGATATTTTTCTCTTTTGCTCTGCTGCAGATTTTCAGGCACCCATTGCAACGTTCACATTTGTAAGTGGATATTAGCTTTTGCCTCAGCCAGAGTAGAATACATATGCCATGCCTGAGGCCCTGGGTCTCTCTCCTATCCGCAAGGCCAGTAGATAGTCACTGTGGCCCAGATCCACAAAGGTACTTAGGTGCCTAAAACCCAGATTTTGGGGCTATTGTAATAATTAAAACTGCTGCTTGGCTGCTGCCTAACCCTGCAGGTGCCTAAATGTTCAGAATAAACGTTCCCAATGTGTCTACATTTCTGCCTCTGGGCATTCACGCTGCTGCATCCCTCTAGGCGCCCTGACGCCTAAGCCCCAGCATGAGCCACAAACTGGGGGAAGGAGGATACACCGCCCTCTGCCTATCTTGCCTGTGGGACATGATCTGATAGACATGCTCAGAGCATGCTTCCTGCATTGCAGCCCTTTAAAATCTAGACAACAAGGTGGCGCTGTCTCCTTTATAACTTGTAGCCCTGTGGTTAAAGCACTCACCCAGGATGTGTAAGACCTTGGTTTGATTCCCATCCCCTCCAGTGGGGAAAAGGGAGAGAGGGCCTGAACCAGTGGGCCATGGGATATTCTGAGCCCTCAGTCTCTCCTGGTGAAGCTATTCCACTTTGGATTCATACTTAAATTGCCATTGGGTGAGAATGACTCTAAAATCTGGCGGCTAAAGCCCCTGTTGGCAAGATGGGACGACTCAGGGTCCAGTCCCCCTGGTCCAATGACAGTTTAACTATTTGTACACAGTGGAACAGCTTCAACAGGGGACATGAAGGAAGCCCCAGGGAAATGCTGTCAGACCGTGGTGCAAATTTCATGTCTAGTTTTCAAAAAATTGTGGGAGTTGTGTGGAGTGAGGCATGGTAACAGCTGCCCACTCTCATCCAGAAATGGTCTGGTGGAAAGATTTCATGTAACTTTGAAAGCTGTATTGAAAATGTGTGTCACCATGTGAGAGAATGACTGGGATGTGTTACTCCCTTGTTAGTTATTTGCATACAGAAATGTACCCCAAGAATATACTGGCTTTGACCCCTTGATCTCTTGTATGGGAGACAGGTGAGGGGACCCCTAGATTTAATCCAAGGCTCTTAGGAGGGTAGCACTGAGGAGCTAGGACAGAATGGATGGGAGCATGTCACACAATGAATAACCGACAATGGAACAGAACCTTGAAAGGAGTCAGGAATCGCAGATGACTTGGCATGACAGGAATGCTGAAGAAAGATGGTTTGATACTGGTGATTTGATGTTAGTGCTGATTCCAATGAGGAAAAACAAAATGCAGGATTGTTGGGAAGGACCGTGTGAGGTGCTAGAGAGAGTGAACCAAGTCACTTACAGTGCACTGTAGCCCCAGGGCAGGGGAGATGTACAAACTGTACATGTCGACAGATTTAGAGCTTGCCAGGAAAGGGAGATGGGAGTCAATGTGATTTGTTGTGCTGATGAGGGAACGTTTAATGCCCCTTTAATTGATTTGAAGAGGTTCCTCTGGAGAGCACTGAGATGTGGGAGAGTCTGAAACCCACCCAGAAGCAGGCAATGTCAGCCCTTTTAAAGCACCACAAACAGGTAATTCCAACCAGCCAAGTTTAAGGGACAGAATTCTACATTCCATTGAAACTACTCTGCTCCTAGCAAAGCACATTGTTCTAAAGGAGAGATGCAGAAGCAAATTCAGGAGGTGGAAAGCCTGCTGGAAATGGGGGTGATTACTACATTAAAAAGCCCCTGGGTGTCTCATATTGTGATGGTAACTAAAAAGGATAAAACCATGAGGTTTTGTGTGGACTTTATGGGGTTAAATTCTATCACCCAAATTCTATCACCCATAGCCCACATACTGAATAGAGGACCTACTGAATCCCTTGGGGTGAGGGGGGTGTACAAAGTTCATAAGAAGTCTGGACTTAACTTGTGGGTATTGGCAAATTCCCTTAGATGCTGTTGACCAAGAAAAATCCGCTTTTATAGTGAAATCTTGCCTATATGAGTTTAAGGTTATGCCCTTTGGATTAGTCAATGCAGAGGCCACCTTCCAGAGGCTTGTCAAGGAAGTGTTGCAAGGATTAGAAACCTTTGCCAGGGCCTAATAGATGGCTTGGCGATTTTCAGTAGCTTGTGGTGAGATCACTTGAACCATGTAGGAATTGTGTTACAAAGGCTGAGAGAAGCCAACCTCACTGTTATGACGCCAAATTCAGGGGGGGAGAGGGGGGCTGCAGAGGTATCTTACCGAGGACACAGGGTGGATAGTGGGTTTGTTCACCCGGACCCTTTAAAAGTAGAAGCTATTCAGGGTTGGCCTGCCCCACAAACACAGAAGCCGGCTCAATCCTTTATTGTTCTGGCCAACTCTTATCATAGGTTTGTAAAGATGTTTAGTGACATTGTGGGCTCATAACAGACCTTAAAAAAAGTGGAAACCAGAGTCGGTGGTGTGAACAAAGGCCCGTGAAAAAGGCTTTCGGAACATAAAAGAAACTTTGTCTAAAAAGCCTGTTTTGGTCAGTCTTGATTTCAGCAAACCTTTGTGCTGTGCACTGAGGCTTCTAGGTATAGTGCTAATGCAGGATGGTATGGGAAACAAGCGATATCCCATTGCCTGCTTGAGTAAAAAACTGACCCCTACTGAACAGAACTATGCTGTCATTGAGCGGGAAGGCTATGCCATTGTTTGGGCTGCTAAGCAACTAAAACCTTATTTATACAATAAAAATTATAAGGTTTTGACATATCATGCCTCTCTAGTATGGTTCCATCAAGGTAAGGGCACCAATTCCAGAATATTAGGGTTCCAGACTATAGTCCATCAGATGAAATTCGTGTTGATAAATGAAAAATAATGCACATTGGAAAACATAATCCCAACTTTATATATGAAATGACGGGGTCTAAATTAGCTGTTACCACTCAAGAAAGAGATCTTGGGGTCATCGTGGATAGTTCTCTGAAATCATCCACTCACTGTGCAGCGGCAGTCAAAAAAGCGAACAGAATGTTGGGAATCATTAAGAAAGGGATCGATAATAAGACAGAAAATATCATGTTGCCTCTATGTAAATCCATGGTACATCCTTGGATACTGTGTGCAGATGTGGTCGCCCCATCTCAAAAAAGATATGTTGGAATTGGAAAAGGTTCAGAAAAGGTCAACAAAAACTATTAGGGGTATGAAATGGCTTCTGTATGAGGAGAGATTAATAAGACTGGGACTTTTCAGCTTGGAAAAGAGACAACTAAGGGGGGATATGATAGAGGTCTATAAAATCATGACTGGTGTGGCAAAAATAAATAAGGAATGGTTATTTACTCCTTCTCATAACACAAGAAGTAAGGGGTCACCAAATGAAATTAATAGGCAGCAGGTTTAAAACAATAAAAGGAAGTATTTTTTCACACAACGCACAGTCTCCCTGTGGAACTTCTTGCCAGACGATGTTGTGAAGGCCAATTTCTTCAAAAAAGAACTAGATAAGTTCATGGAGGATAGGTCCATCAATGGTTATTAGCCAGGATGGGCAGGGATGGTGTCCCTAGTCTTTGTTTGCCAGAAGCTGGGAATGGGTGACAGGGGATGAATCACCTGTTCTGTTCATTCCCTCTGGGTCACCTGGCATTGGCCATTGTCCGAAGACAGGATACTGGGTTAGATGGACCTTTGGTCTGACTCACTAAGGCCATTCTTATGTTCTTATTATGGTGGAGCCTAGTTCTGCAGGAATTTGACATAAGGAATGCCTTAGCAAGACTAGGGGGATTCTAGGACACCAGTGACACCCCTTCTGACATCAGTTTTGCATTGGGGGGGTGTGATGCTGTTGGACCAGGTGCCAGCTATTGTCAAGGCTGTAGGCATCAGCTGAGTGCTGACAAATTCATAGCTAGAAACCAGACCAGCTCACCTGTATGTTAGTACTGTGGGAGCTAGATGTTAGACTTGTAAGGATGTATTTAGTGGTTTGACTCTATAAAAGGCTTGTAAGTTGCTGTATGCCTTACTCTGACTTGTAGTGTCTGTAGCCCATGCTATAAGGTAATATGAAAATTTTGCTTTATAATTGTAAAAATGCCTGCTCTGAACTTGTGAAGTCACACAGGAGGCGTGTTCCCCCGGCCCATTAAGGAGGACTATCAAAACTAAGTGGGCCATTGTAGGACAAAAACTTTGCTGATTGCCCCATCCACCCATGAAGAAGTTGCGTGCAGATATGCTCGTTCCATCAGTTTGAACTCTGGGGGAAGGTCATATAAAAATGCTCACAGGAAGAAATAGTTTGCTGTTTGGATCTCAGAAGGGCTGGAGCTAAGGGACAAAAGCAGAAATCCCTAGGGACCGCCTGGGTTAGCCCTAAAAGACATTCAATGCTGACGGATTACTACATCTCTGTCACCTTTTGGAACCATAGACTGTAACTCATTTGTGCTTATATTGTGCCTGCTTTAACCTGTAAATAACTCTCGTTTCTTTTTCCTAGTTTATAAATCCTTAGTTAGTTTGCTATAGAATTGGCTACCAGCATTGTCTTTGGTGTGAGATCCAAGGTACAAATTAATCTGGGGTAAGTGACTGGTCACAACCTGACTATTTTGTGATATTTGGTGTAAGTGAGCACTTACCAGCTTGGCTCGGTGGCAAGATAGACTGGAGTGCCCAAGGGGACTGTCTGTAGCTCCAGGATAAGATTATTGTAGTACTTTGGGAGTTCACATTTGTTACTGGGTTTGTGAAATCTAATTATAAAACGTATCACCCATCTGGGATGTCTGCCCTGAGGCTGGCGCTCACGGTCATGAACCACTCCAGAGAGCAGGCACTGGCTGTCTTCAAATTCTGCCCATAACTGTCAAAGGGAGCTGAGCACTTGAAAATCTGAGCCTTGCTGTCCGGCGTGGACCAATGTCTGAGGCGTAGATCACTGAGTACTGAAATGCTCTAGTAAAGAGGTACTCCTAAGGACCTAGTCTCTAGCTAATCTGAGCCCCACCGAGCTCTGATTTACTTTGCAGATGGAATTGCCAAACGATGAACTGCAGAGAGGCACAAATATCTCACAGCTGTTACTGTAGCCAGCAGCTTACTGGTCAAAAACATGTTGCCAACGCAGTCAAGACAAGCAAAACTGCCTTCTAAACAGCTGTTGCAGTACCCCATAATGTTACCTGACAGGGCTGTGTGTGTCGGGCTGCTGAACCTACAGCCCATCTTAAAGCAAAAGTCCGTTTAAATTAGCAAAGCACAAATCATCGCACCCAATTAGGCACAATCCAAACTCTGAATCAACTGAAAAGAGATTATGTGTTTTATGCACAGCATCTTAAACGACTCCTTGCAGGCAGCCTTGGTTAATTAAGGCTTTGTTTAGTCACCGGGCTGAAAAATGTCAGTAAATAGGGAATGAACATTCTGGCTTGGAGAGGCCAATTAAGGGAGTTAGTCCAAGAGTGAGTCCTAGGAACAAAGAGTTTGGGCTGAGCTGAGGGCCAGTGCCAAGTCAGTGAGCAGAGATGAGAGTGAAAACCAGTACAAGGATCCCGATGTTCGGGCCTGGCCAACTGCAGACTTCTACTGCTCCCACCACCACAGATCTCCTCTGCATTCCCTCCTCCCACTAGTGCCAGCTCCCCTTTCCTTCCTTCTCCTACAGCTCCCACCCGCCCCACTTCCTCCCATTGCCCTCCCCTTTGCCCCCTGTCATGCCTGCACAAATCCAGATTCCAGCAGCACTTCCTCCTCCTCCCTGGCAATGTATGCCCCAACCTGGCGCTGCCTCTGCCCCCATCCTCTCTGCCCCTTCCATCACACCTCCACCTCTCTGTGCCCTCCCACTGTAAGCTCAGACTTCTTCCCACGCTGTCACCCTCCCTTTCTCTGCCCCAAATTGTTCCCATGTGTGAAGATCACCCCAAAGTGCTCCACCCTCCGTGGTCATGCCAAACCAACCCCCCCAGGCTCACCTTAAATTGGTCCTTCGTGCATGCTCACTCTCGCAAGATCTTTCCCAAACCCTCCCCCCACTATGTTCTCCCCATACACTGGCCCTGTGTAATCATCCCAAACTCCTCCTCATTATCTCACCCTAAAGCACTGTACCCCCTTGAGGTGCTCTTCCCTTGATCCCCCCCCAAACCCATCCACCATGAGCTCCCACTAAACCACTCCAATTTAAAATCAACCCTAATTTTGAAATTGTGAATGAAAAGGAGGAAATTATTAATATTATATTCCCAAGAGAGGTGAAAAACATGTATAGTAGAAAAGGGAGGAAAGGGATAGATAATAAGACAGAAAATATCATATTGCCTCTATATAAATCCATAGTACCCCCACATCTTGAATACTGCTTGCAGATCTGGTCATCCCATCTCAAAAAAGATATATTGGAATTGGAAAAGGTTCAGAAAAGGGCAACAAAAATAATTAGGGGTATGGAATGGCTGCCATATGAGGAGAAATTAATAAGACTGGGACTTTTCAGTCTGGAAAAGAGACGACTCAGGAGAGATATGATTGAGGTCTATAAAATCATGACTGGTGTAGAGAAAGTAGATAAGGAAGTGTTGGTTACTACTTCTCATAACACAAGAACTAGGGGTCACCAAAAGAAATTAATCAGCAGCAGATTTAAAACAAACAAAAGGAAGTATTTCTTCACACAACGCATAGTCAACCTGTGGAACTATTTGCTCAAGAATGTTGTGAAGGCCAAGACTATAACAGGGTTCAAAAAATAACTACATGAGTTAATGGAGGATAGGTCCATCAATGGCGATTAGCCAGGATGGGCAGGGATGGTGTCCCTAGCCTCTGTTTGCAAGAAGCTGGGAGTGGATGACCGGGAATGGATGACTTGATGATTGCCTGTTCTGTTCATTCCCTCTGAAGCACCTGGCATTGGCCACTGTCGGAAGACAGGATACTGGGCTAGATGGACCTTTGATCTGACCCAGTGTGGACATTCTTATGTTCTTATGTAAAAGAACCTCAGTAAGAGTGTGCGACCAGCATCAAATAGCAAGAGCCGAAAAAGCATAGTGATCCCATTTCACTATGCATTGTTACAATATAGCTGGCACAAATGCTAATCATTGTTTGCATTGGGATACACTTTCGCATTGGAAATATAGTTGAAGGTTTTCTTTTTAAAAACAGTAATCATTTTATGACAGTCATTTTTGTAACTTGCTCTAAAGGCTTAAAAACTAGTAAGCAGCTCTGAAACTCATTCACCACCACAGGAAGCGTATTGCAGGGCCCAACGCTCCTGAGCCCCAATTCTATGTCATAGCCGCAGGGCGATTGTCTGAAACAAACACAGCTGACCATGTCTTTAGAGACTGTACCATTCAGCGCTGTGTTTCACAGGGCCTTGTAGAAGTCTTCCACTCTCACTGGCAGCATAGTCAGGAGAGCAAAAAGATGAGACTTTGTTCTTCTGGACAGTCGTGTGGTTAAGTAAATGAGACAGTTCTCAGCTGTGGTAGCCCATGAGCTCTGCCAGTAGGGTTATTGTGCAGATCCTCAGATCCTACTACCTTGTCTGTAAAATGTGGGGAATGATCCCCTAGTCCTTGCTCAGTAATAGGGGCTGTGAGCAATTAACACCAACCCTTTGGACAGGTGAGACTTGTGGTGGGCCCCAGACAGCCTGGGTGCCATGCTGCGATACAATGTTATTTCAGCTCCATGCCAGGCTGCAGCGATATCTGCAGCACATGTCCAGGTGTGTTTATTTTCTCTCTCATTTTGTGATTTCCCCTCCATTTCTGTTAAATAGCTAATAAAATATCGAGGACCTGAATTGGCTTTCTGAGCGACAAGCTACATCATCTAGGCATGGGCCTCCCATTGACTTTCAGTGAGGCTCAGGGCTTGTCTACATGGTCAGTTAGCAAGTGCCAAGCTTGGGTGTGAATCTACAGTCACTAGCCTGCCACATACTGTTGGCCTGCAGCCTGCTACCGTGCATTAAAGTGTGCACCAACTCACTCTCATTTCAAAGTGGAGTAGATCGAACCCTTAGGCTTCCAGTGGGTGAGTCACTTTTGAAAATGGGACTTAGGCCTAGCAATGCCTAAATACCATTAAAAATCTCAACCTTCCCGCCTTGGAGAGAGATTGGACTCTGACCTTGGGAGACCCAGGAGCAGGGAACTAATTGGGAAGAACATATAGGTTGCAATCTTTTTCCTTAAATCACACCACAGGAGGATTTGCAAATCACCTGAGAGGTACAGAGTCTGGTTACAAGAACTTTCTGGGGGTTTGCATAAAAGGAGCTGTAGATTTTAAAGAGTAAAAGAGAGGCAAGCATTTAGAAAGATGGCAAAGACCAAAAATATTTTATTAACCTTTGAGTTGTGATTTTTAGTATAAACAATCAAAAGACATTTGAAATTCAAACCTGTATAATTCCCCTTAAGTATATTTTGGACCATAGAAAAGTTAATACAATTTTCAATTAAAAGAATAAAAACATTCTTATACACAGTGCTGTACTCTTTGTATAAAAAGATCTTTCAGAAAATGTATCACAGGTTTCTTTTAAAATCCTTGCTATAGTAGTGTCACTTAAATTTTTTGGACTTTTTTTGAAGGAAACACAATAAGCTGGGTTCAGACAAACAACCACTGCTCTCCCCTGATGGGTGAAGACAGACTATAAACACTGCTCTCCCCTGATGGGTGAAGAAGACATTTTTACATTGGGTCTGAAATTCAAAAGAGAGAGAGAGCTGTTAGTGCTGAGTTATGCAGAAAAAACAGCAAATAGGGCAGAAAGACCATACACTGCTCCCTTCCCTACTGATCTTCAATGCACCCATCCACCCAGGTTTCAGCAAAACACCTGATAGTTTGACAAAATTCCACTTGAAAAATTAGTTTGAATTTGGCATAGATTTTAAAAAAACAAACCGCTCCTGTGGACTAAAAACTGGCTGCAAACCAAGGAGAATGAGAATTTAATGATATAAGGGGCTGTGTCTAGAGGCTATGAGGACTGATGTTATAACCAGTCACTTTAAATAGCTGCATATCATGATCTGGAGAATGGTGTTAAACGCTAATTTGATTTGCAGATGCTACTAAACTGGGAGGTCTGAACCATGTAAACAGAAATAATCCCCAGGGACCTACAGAGATTAGCAATGTGGGCAGGAAGTAACAATAGAGAACACCACTTTGAGAAATGCAAAGTAGGCATCTGGGGGGGTAAATAAATCAAAATATTCCATGGGAGCCATTGGCTTCCCTAGCACAGGGAGGTACTGTCCATCTTTAATTTAGGGCCAGATTTTTAAAGGTATTTAGACTCAAAGATGTAGGTACCTTAGAGACTAACAAATTTATTTGAGCATAAGGGAGGAAGTGAGCTGTAGCTCACGAAAGCTTACGCTCAAATAAATTGGTTAGTCTCTAAGGTGCCACAAGTACTCCTGTTCTTTTTGTGGATACAGACTAACATGGCTTCTACTCTGAAAGACGTAGGTAGACACTAGTCATCTAACTCCCATTGATTTCAATGGCACTATTCCCGAGGGCATGTTCTACCCAGTGCAACTAAGGGGTCCAGAACTGGGCCCTATGTCAATATCTCACAAGCTGTTTCTCAGAGAAATGAACGTACTGAGATGCCTTAACAGAATTCTTGTCTGTCTATTTAACAGAGCAACTTTTGTATTTTTCAGGTGACCTGCCCTCAAAGACCAAGTGTTACTTTTCCAGAGTATTAGAGGCACTTTAAAAAAAATATTGTTATGCTGTTTCTGAAGTGAGTGAGAATCAGTAGAGAATTGACACTGGTATGTGACCGATTTAAAAGTTATCAGTATCTTTCTAACGAGGCAGAAAACTGTAAAACTCAATTTTTTGAGGCCTGGCATAAAAGTATGAGTGTTTCCAGGGGCTAAGTATATTACTGTTTTAACTATTAAGTGTATTAACACCACTGACAGTCATTGAAAGAGTCTGTCTAACCGTAACCATTTATCTACTTTAGGACATTTTCAATATTACTCTCTTGTTAGACAACATGTTACAGCTAAAATAGGGGGTGTCACATATGCAGAGACTGTAGTATACAGTAGTATAAGAGGCTACATGTAAATCTAGGGTTGCAGAAAAGATAGGCTAGGCTATTGTATTTGCAAAACAGTACTTGATGTGGTTAATGACTATATCAACGTATATGCACAAGGGGGCAGAGTTAAGGTTGCACAGGCAATTGGCACTTCTTCACTTAAGTGCTTAACTGTGCAACCTTAGTGACATTCTCCTAACATGGGTCCATCTCCAGGACTTAAAAGTTCCAATTCCAAAACACCTGTAAGAAACTTGTGTTTGTTCTATAATCCTGACCTGTTTGGCTGGATGCTCTCTGAAAGCTGACATTCTTCTCTGAAACTACCAGAATCCAGCTGGCTTGACCAAGGGCTGCCAGCTGCTGAGAACCCTTATTCTATATTCCTTCTGATGCTCCTGGTGTAATCTGGGTGTGCTGGGATGCTGGGAGAAGGGGCACTGCCTGAAGATCTACAGGGAGCTTTGGGGCGTTTTGCAGGAGAAGGGGCCTGCTCAGCTGAGCTCCTCACCCGCACTGGAGCAGAGGCCCTGCCGCTGTATCAGAATTCAGGACCTCCAGTCGTCTGACACCTTTTCCATTTGTGGCTCCAAAGCCAGTTAGCAGCAAATGAAACATTTCAAAGCCTGCAGGAGACTTTACAGCGACTTCAATTTTCAGGTTCCTAAGCTCTGTTGTCTAGCTATGCTCCCATGGAGTTTAGGAGCTTCTTAAGCTTCAAGAACTCACCCTCTTCCGGAGCTAGTTTTGCCAGGCCCTTGGTTTCGGGAACTGGTTTGGAGCAGTCACTGGACTAAGATGTTTAGGGTCAGATTTCAGAAGCATTCCAGTGTTCTCCTTTGGAGGCATAGGATCCTCCATTGTTTGTGGAGGAGTTGCTGAGTACAAACCCCTTTTAAAAGTCTGACCTGGACCATGTAGCTAAGTTGGCTACATCCTTCCTAGGATATGTACTTAGCAAAAAGAAAAACCAATGTATTGCACATGCTCAAAACCCAGTTTTCAAATGCTCAGAACTTAGCCAAATCAAAACCCTTCCCCCCCAAACAAGGCCAGATACTCCTGCTCTCTGAGGACTCACCCCATGCCAACTTTCAGTTGTCAAACCTCAGCCAGTTCAGCTCTAAGATAAAAAAAAAGTTTGTCTATAATTGACAGTGGATTTCTTCTAACTCTCTGGGTGCTCAGCCTTGCAAAAAACTTGTTTTGGGTATAAACCAAAGCTGCAGAATTTCAATCTGACAGGCGAAAGCTTTAGAAACAGAGGGTGCCTGTCAACAGGATGTATAAAGGCGCAACCTTAGTTTAGTACACATGGCTACTACACCTCTAATGTCAGTAATAAATCAGTGGTAGACTCTCTCCTGGAGTACTGTGTTCAGGTTCAGCCAGGCCATCTGAAGGATAGAGTAGAAAAAGGCTACAGAAGAGCAACAAAACCTTCAGAGGCCTGGAAGGATTAGGAGCTAAAAAAGAGGTGACATGATAAAAGTACCTCGAATGAATAATGGCCCAGAGAACATCTGCCAGACCCTCCTATTTCCCCCCTCGGAAACACAAGAACCAGGGGAGACCCAAGGAAATTAAATACAACAAAATTTAGACTAAGAAGAAAAACTTGTTTTTACACAACACAAAACTCAGTGGGACTCAATGCCACAAGATATCATGGAGATTGAAAATGTATTAGGATTTTTTTTTTAAAACAGACATTTATATAGAGAATAGCTGCGTTTACATGAGTTACGATAAAAGTGTATATGGGATGAATCAACCCGCGTCTGCCAGGAATTAGGAAAACACTTCCCCAGTGATGAGTGATGGGTTTTGGCCATTCCTCTGAAGCATCTGGGACTGGCCTCTGTCACAAACAGGATGCTGGCCTAGATGAGCCCCAAGTCTGTGCCAGCCTGGTCATTCCTATGTTTCAGTGTTCTAGCTGTTTGGCCAGCCAACATGGCAGAGGCCAAGCAATGCTGGACCGGTGATAAACCTGGCCATGAGGCCAGCGTAGACGGAGCTAGTAGGGGAAGAACCTGACAATGGCTGAAGCAAGAGCTATGTCGAGAAGAACATTTTAGATGCTTCTGCTATAAGTGGAGCTGCCCCCCAGGCTATTAGGGGCGCCCCCGAGAAGCGTGTGTGGTTTGGGAAGGCCCGCCCAAGGCTGCCTGAGCAGCACTGAAGAAGGATCTAGTATCTGTTGCACTGACGAAGTGGCCGGGAACACCACGATCTCTAGCACATGCCTGAGAAGGAAGGGAAACGTTGGGCGGCGGGTGGGAAGGTGGGGGTCAGACGTACTCCCTAGCTGTTGAAGGCTGTGACTGCCTATAGTACTGCTGTCCTCTCTTCTCCTCAGGGGGGGTGGGGCAGGAGCAGCACAGGAAGGAGCCTCCCAGCATGGTCAGGCTGGCAGCTGCCCAGCCAACAAACAAGGCGGAACCAAATTCGTACCTAGTGTGAGAGAGAAAAGAGATGGTGGAAACAAGGGAGAAGGTGGAGGGACTGGTGCTCCACCCCTCTGCCGGGGGCTGGGTGGGAAAGGGACCCCATGCCCATTCACCGACACATCACCCAGATGCCCCACATGGGCACATATGTAGAATGTGGCCCTCTGTCTCTTCTGGGAGAAAGAGGCTGATGGAGCACTGGGCATTACAGAGAGGAAGACAGGCCAGATCTGTTCCAGAGCCAGCGCCCGGACAGAATGCATTGGCTCACTGATGGACTGATTTCATAATGTCTGGAGGTAGGGGAGGGAACTGGGCTTATTCAGCCTTTTCACATGACACACATCCCAAGCACGCTGAGGGGGAGGGGAGGAGACCCGCCTGGCCCCCGCAGTGTGGCTCCCCAGGCAGAAGTGGTGTTGGCAGCACAGGCGGTGGCCTGGATGGCAAACGACGGAAATTCACAGCTGACATTCGATCAGGGAGGGCTGCGAACCCCAGTGAGGACAGAGAGGGAGACGCTGCGGAGAACAGCAACAAAGGGTCCCACGTGGGGAAACATAGGTAACCCCTCCAGGGAAATAACAGCTGAAACATGGATACAGTGAGTGACAGGAAAAGGACCATTTGTGCTTCCTAGGTCCAAGGGAGAATCAGGGCAGGAGGTTGCTGCTGGTAGAACAGGGGCTTGTTTGACTGAGTGACTGAGTCTCCTGGAGAATGTATGGTGGCATATGGGAAGGGGGCTGGCACTGCTGGGGGCATGAACAGAGGGACAGAGGCTTGGGGCAGGGGGCTGGCACTGCTGTGGGCACGAACAGAGGGGCAATAGCACCAGAGGAGAGCATAGGGTCGTGTGAGCCATGGGCTATGGCTAGCTCTGGCAGGAAAGGACAGGACAATGCAGGGAATAACGCTGTGTGTACTGTTTCTTTCAATTTCTATCATGAGGCTAGGGAGGAGTGTGGCTGAGACAAATGGGCACCAGATGGCACCATGGGCAGGGGCACCAGGCTCTGAATACGATGTCCGTGGCTGGGTACCTTTGTCACAATGCCACTAATGAGCTAAAACACAAGGAAAATGGCTTCCCCCTAAACAGCCCAGTTGTTTAAAGGCACTTACCGGGCATTAACTGGAGTTTTGGGGTTGAAGAATTCATAGGTCACCTGTGTTGCATACCACGAAACAGCTGTTAAGGTGCACAGACCTGGGAATATACAACAAGAACCAAAGAATCAGCTTCCGGAGGCCTTTTGGGGATGTTTTCCCACCATAGACTTTACAATTGAATACAGTCATTCGCTTTTAAAAGCTATTTGAGCCCTTTAATATTCTATTCTTCATATTCTCTGTGGCTACGAAGTTCCATTGAAGTTCCATTGAAGTCCAATGGGACTCTCAGGGCTCGTCTACGGACAACCATGACCCAAAATGACGACACTGGTTTCATTCACACCTTTTGTTATTTTGGTGAACGTTGGTACACAGACCCACCATTACACATGTAATATGAGGTAGGAAGGGACTTTCCAATAAAGGGCTAAAACTGTCACCAGGTTGCTTAGAAACAAGGAAGCAGATTCTAAGAGGCAGCTAGCGAGATAGGAGTAATAGGTAGTTAATGTGACAGGACTAAAATATGCTTTCAGTTTACATATGTGAATAAGAACATGAGAACGGTCACACTGGGTCAGACCAAACCCCAGTATCCTGTCTTCCAACAGTGGCCAATGCCAGGTGCCCCAGGGGGAATGAACAGAACAGATCATCATCGAGTGATCCATCCCCTGTCGCTCATTCCCAGCTTCTGGCAAACAGAGGCTAAGGACACCATCCCTGGCCATTCTGGCTAATAGCCATTGATGGGACTATCCTCCATGAATTTATCTAGTTCTTCTTTGAACTGAAGTCAGCTGAGTTACTCCATGTGGAACTGGGACCAGAATTTGGGCCACCATTTTTAAGAGACAAGATCTCTTTGAAGCAGGAACAAATATAAGGTGCAAAACTGTCAAACTACTTCTCTTTCCTGTTGCAAAATGGCCCTAAACAAAGAGGATCCCAGACCAGAAGAAGGTGGTTTGACCCCCCTGTTCTTAGAGACAGCTTTATAACCTTGGGAAAGAAGTGAATCTTTTCCGGACTGGATTCAGAGCAGTACTGAGCACAGATTTGGACTCTACAGGCATGGCAGAATATTCATTTTAAGAACACCTGGACCTTTGCTGAAATTTTTAATGGGGAATCAACACTTAGAAGGGATGTTTCTAGTGGGTTCCCATCGGGACCCGTTTTTGGTCCAATGCTATTCATTATCTTTATCAATGATCTGGAAGAAAAATGAGGTTTTCAGATGACACAAAGATTGGTGGGTTGGTAAATAATGACACGGATGGGTCAGTGATACAGACCAATCAGATCGCTTGGTAAACTGGGTGCAGTTAAATAACACCATTTATTACAGCCAAAGGCAAAAATCACACCTCAAGGAAACAAGAATGTTGGTCAGACTTCTGTGGTTGGGGAACTGTGTCCTGGAAAGCACAGACTCAAAGTGGGTCATGGTGGGTAACTGGAGCTAAAAGGGCTAACATGATCCTTGGATATATAAACAAGAGAACATAAAGCATCAGTAGGAGGAGTTAATACCACTGTATAGGGCAGGAAAGAGACCAATAATGGGCGCTGTCCAGTTCTGGTATCCTGTTGTGATAACTGGACCTACACATTTACCCTAATTGTGGGTTCAACTGTAAGAGGTGAGTGTAGGTTCGTCAGATGTCACCATAACCTGTAACAACAAATGTTGATGGGGAAAAGTAGAGGAAGTTATTTTCAATAAAGAATCTTATAAACAGGTGCAAGAAAACCAGACAGAGACTGAATTAGTCCAAACAAAAAGGCCTCCACATATAACCCATGTGTTGAGATCATGCCTGGTAGACAAGAAAATCTGGGTCTGAAAATTAATGACTCAAAATAGGTGTGTCAGAAACCAGACCTAATTGGTGGATGAAATAATGAGTGGATAGGCTATTCTGCCCACCATTCCCATTTACAAAGACTCTGGGGGGAGTGGGAAAGAGCAGATGGCGCTACTAAAGCAAGCTTCACCATCATGGCTGCCACCCCATCATCTGCTGGGACCTCCGGCCTAATCCTGAAAGATGTCCTGACCTGACTGGGTCAGAGAAAGGGACCCAGACAACACTGCTTGTCTACCGGCTCCAACTGAATCCCAAACACCACCTGGGATGGAATGGGATCAGACTTTAACAACAACCCAACACTGGTCCTGCAGCAGCATCCAGCCTGGTCTCGGGTATCATTTCTTATTACACTAGTGTCTAGGGGACCTAGACATGGATGGTTCTATTATTCTAGGTGCTGTACAAACACATGACAAAGAGGTGGCCCTGCCCCAAAGAGCTTTCAATCCAAGTTACACATTCGTAGCCAGGGGCCTCATCCGTACATAAATTGGGGATGGAATTAACTTTACAAATTCCCCACCTTGCACTGAACACTTTCAATAAACAAGCAGGATCACTGGCAGCAGAAGATGCTATTTTCCTGAGGGAGAACCCATGTCAAAGCCAAAAGAACCAAGATGAAACATCCCAGCATTGGCTGGCATCAGCCCATTTCAATGCTGGGCCTCTCCCCTTAGCTGAGAGGCAGGTCTAAAGCACCTGTGCTAAACTGTTATAGCTAAATGGGCCTTCAGCTGAGCCTGCCCGCCTTGGAGAAGCCAGCCGGCTCCATCAGACACAAGTGCCACTTATCTAAACCCCACCCCCTCATCTTACAGTCTTCCACATCTCCCAGAGTAAAAATGAGAGACCCCCTTTTAGAACCACTGAGTAGGTGGATAGGCAGATTTCAGATCCCTGAGGCCATTCTGCTAGACCCACCTATGCCCAGACGTTGTATCTACAGGCATAGCATCTACTAGAAATAGAGGAGGATGTTTATTAACCCCCTGCCTGTGATCACACTCTCTCCTGCAAGGGGAATAACTCACATGGACTTTGAGGCTACCTGCCCATTCAGAAGCTGTGACACGTCATCAGATCTCCTGCCCCACGCTAGTGCTAACCAATATCACAGCAGACAAGTTCAGACTATCATCAAATGGCAGGAGTTTGTGGGTACAGGGGGCTCTGGACTTTGTCTTACCTGCTATGAGGAAGAGAATGCCACCGGCCACAGCAATCCGGCTTTTGATAACAGGGTTCTCGTCCCCCACTTTGGTACATTTCATTCCCACCACGCTGACAATGACCCCCACAAAGCCCAGGAGGATAGAAACCACCATGAGCGCCCGGGAGGTCTGGAGGTGAACTGCAAAGCAAGAAAAGTGCAAGTCACTGGTGCTGCAGAGCAGATTAACCATGCAAAGAACCAGAGCCAGAGAAGAGAGGGGGCATCACTGGTCAACAAGACCAGCACCCCGGGGAAGAACAGTGCCTCCCAAGTCCCTGCACTGATGAGTGCAACTATTCGCATCCCTAAGTAGCAGTTCTGAGGTGCCCAGCAGCCCTTCCCCGTGGCCATATTGTCTTGTGGTGTCTAAAGAGCCATTCCCCCAGGTTTGCTGCTCTGTGGCACTGAGGAGCCATTCTGCACAGTGGTAACGTCGTGGCCAATCCTGGAGCTGTTCTCCACTAATCAGGTCACGTCACAAGCACCAGGATCCTCTTCCTTACCAGCCACGCTGCTCTCTGGAGTCCAGAATCCAACCCCGACTCATCAAGCTCCCAGCCCCAGGTGGGGGCTTTGGAGGCTGTGTATATTGGGGGGGATTTAGCCTCAGGCATTGTGACCAGATGCAGTTCCCCCTCCTCTCCTCTCCAAGGGTCACTTCAGGAGTGGAGCACAGCCCTGCAGAGAGGCCCCATCCTGTGATGAGCTGCCAAGATCTTAACAACCGGTTCCCTATAAAAAGTTCTGATGTAAGGGCTGTGCCCCAGTATGTATTTTTGTACCAACAGGGTTACCATACGTCCGTATTTTCCCGTATTTTAAAATTTAAAAATTCCTCCTGGACGGCGATTTAAGAACCAGAAAGCCTGACCTGTCCAGGAAAATACGTGTGTATGTTAACCCTGCCTAAAGTTCTTCAAAAAGATGGGCCTGAGCTAGAAATGAGCTCTGTTTCACAGGTGTGAGGCCCCGCCACGCCTTGGGGGTGTTCTAGGGGGACCAGATGTCCGGATTTTATAGGGACAGTCCCGATTTTAGGGTCTTTTTCTTATATAGGCCTCTATTACCCCCCACCCCCATCCTGATTTTTCACACTTGCTGTCTGGTCACTGTGCACATATGTGGGTCCCAGCTGCTCCCTGCCCCCCTCATTGAAGCAGGTGTGCAGGGTTACTGCCCTGGGAACTGCAGGGCACCAGTGGACGTGGGGCCAGCTGCAGACAGGGGCGTGGGGCAGGGCTAGCTGGAGGCAGGGGGTGTGGGGCTGGCTGCGGGCAGGGCAGGGGGTTCGGAGCTGACTGGAGCCAGGAGGGTGCAAGGGTAGCTGGAGGCAAGGGGGTGTGGGGCTGACTGGAGGTAGGGGCTGGCTGCAGGCAAGGCAGGGGGGTGCGGGCCTGGCTGCAGACAGGGCAGGGGGTGCGTGCGGCAGGGGTTGGCTGCAGGCAAGGCAGGGGGTACGGCAGGGGCTGGCTGCAGGCAGGGCAGGGGGTGCGGGGCTGGTGTGGACAGGGGGTGCGGGGCTGGCTGGAGACAGGGCACGGGGTGTGTGCAGCAGGCATTGACTGGATACAGGGCAGGGGGGGTGTGGGGCTGGTGCGGGCAGGGCAGGGGTGTGTGTCAGGGGTTGGCTGGATACAGGGCAGGGGGTGCGGCAGGGGCTGGTTGCGGGCAGGGGGTGCGGGCAGGGGGTGCAGGGGTGGCTGGAGTCAGGGCAGGGGGTGGCTGGAGACAGGGGCTGGCTGTGGGGAGGGGGTTCAGGGGTGGCTGGAGACAGGGCAGGGGGTGGCTGGAGATAGGGCAGGGGGTGCGGGCAGGGGGTGCAGGGGTGGCTGGAGACAGGGCAGGGGGTGGCTGGAGACAGCGGGTGGCTGCGGGCTGGGCAGGGGTGCGGCAGGGACTGGCTGCAGGCAGCGGGTGCGGGGGTGGCTGGAGGCAGGGCAGCGGGTGCGGCAGGGGCTGGCTGCGGGCAGGGGGGTGGGTGCTCGCGGGCAGAGCGGCTCGGAGCAGCCTGAGTAGCAGGACGCAGCCCCGGCCCAGCAGAGCAGCCGGGGACCCACCCGGCAGCAGCGGGAGCCCCAGGGCCAGGGGTCGGGGGAGCAGCACCAGGGCTCGTGCCCAGGGCCAGGCCGCAGCCCACGCGGCTCCCGCAGCGCAGCGCCCCCGGTGGCCGGAGGAGGAATCACATCACTTGATACTCTTGGGGTATCTGGCAGAGCCCCCATGCGGGAGGAGAAAGAAGACTTTCCAAATGTATTATCCCTTATTCCCTTTCAATCTCCCCCTTTCCGTTTCTTATGCAGCCCATTAATTACACCGCCCATTACATGCAGTGGGAGGATCAGTGTGGCCATTAGCTACTTCTGTCCGAGGAGCAGCTGCTAGTCTGGAGTGTTAAATGGTTACTAGAAACTGCAGTTATCAAACACACACACATCAGCATAGGGGCTGGATTGCAACACCCACTTCTCAGTAACTTCAATGTCAGTTATGTGTCTGAAATCCCCTAAACAGCTTTGAAAATCTCGCCTTAGAAAGGCAGAATTAAGCCTTAGGCTGCAGCCATCTTGGAATAAAAAAGCCCCTGAACTTGTGCAGTGAGACCCTACCCTGGCCATCTTCCAGCCCTGCTCTGTCATCCTTATTCACAAGGGCTTTGAGGGTGTGGAGTTGTTGACAAGGCTGTTCTTGGCCAGTGCCATAGGAATGCACTGAGATTGTGTTCCCCAGACATAAGGGGGAGAGATAGCTCAGTGGTTTGAGCATTGGCCTGCTAAACCCAGGGTTGAGAGTTCAATCTTTGAGGAGGCCATTTAGGGATCTGGGGGAAAAAATGGGGATTGGTCCTGCTTTGATCAGGGGGTTGGACTAGATGATCTCCTGAGGTCCTTTCCAACCCTGATATTCTATGATGGCTCTGGGTTTG
Organism: Caretta caretta; assembly: GCF_965140235.1. Classification (NCBI taxonomy): domain Eukaryota; kingdom Metazoa; phylum Chordata; order Testudines; family Cheloniidae; genus Caretta; species Caretta caretta. Next base: position 3,388,610 of record NC_134223.1, read on the forward strand.
TCCCACAAGCTCGTTGCTTAGACTTGATTGTTTTTAACACCTAAAAGCTGGGCTAGAGTTTCAAACCTGCCTGAGTCAGATGGAGAGAAGGGGCCAGGAGGCCATCATGAGCCGCGAATGTGTCATAAAACAGGTGATAAACACCAGCGCAGATTGGTGGGGAAGGAACTGCATGAATTGACTGGCTCCAAGTACTTTCTATGCGCTTGTGAGCTCAGAAAAGATGGACACAAGAAATGTCTTAAAACAAAGTGAAATGCCTAAGTTTGGGGCATGGACCATGGACATTCCGTGAGACAGAAACAGAGATTTCGTCAGGGGCCACCATCTTCAGCTGTGGATTCCTGGGAAACGCTCAGAAACACCCCGGTCACCACCCCCACGAGCATAGGCGTGCGCACGGGGTGTGCCGGGTGTGCCCAGGCACACCCTAATGCAGGGCAGAGCTCTGGGGGGCCGGGGCTGCATGCTTCCATGGGGCAGCGTGTCTGGCTCTGTGCTGAGCCAAACGCTTCTAGAAGCCTCATGATTGGGGGGCCATGGTGTTGGACAAGGGCCAGGGGCAGTAAGGGGACAGGGAGCAGGGTGGGTTGGATACATAGGAGGTGAGCTGGGCCGTGGTGCCCATGCTTCATGGTTCGGCAATGTGGGGTGGGGCAGCTCCCCCCTCCCCGGCATCCCTCCGCACGCTGCCTCCATCCCCCCTCCCAGAGCTGACCCGGTTCCCAGAGTGGTGGGGGGGCAATGCCATAGCTGCCTGACTGCGCCTCCCCAGCAGGGAGAGGGAGGGAGCTGCAGGCAGAGAGAGCAGCAGGAGTCTGTCACTGTCAGACACAGATGGGGGGTGGGGCGGCATTGTGGGGGCAAACAGATGGAGCCAGGGGCAGGAGAAAGTAACAGTGATGGGCACCCCGGGGCTGGCATAAAATACACAGTACAGAGAGGGCTTCCTGGGGAGGGGGGGTATACCAACACTCCCTTCCCCCACAGACCAGACCCAGGCTGCAGCTGGCTCTGTCCATCACTGCCCCCACCCCACAGAGACCCACACAACCCTCTGCCCTCCTGGAAGATCCCCACCAGCCCCTGTGCCCCCATCACCCCTCTCCAGAGAGCCCCCCTTTGTGCCTCCAGAGACAGCTCCCCTCCCCCCCTGCTCCCCAGCTCCCCAGCTCCCTACAATCTCCCGCTTTGCCTTCCCCGTCCCGCCCCCAGCTCATTGGCCAGCAGGCTCCCAGGCTGTTGGCCAGCGCAGCCAATGGGAGCTGCACCTGAGGCAGGGGGCCTGCTTCCAGATGGTGCCTCCACAGCACAGGGAGGGGGAGCCACAGGTGAGCAAACCCCGGTCACCGTCATCACAGGCCCAGCAATTCTCTGGGTATTTAATTTCACTGAGGCAAGTAATTTAATCTACCCTTCCTTTCCAGACAGTTTGTGTCTTTTCTTGTAAGAAAACTTACAATTTCTTTGCAAAGAAGTCCAGATATAGTTTTTCACGTGAGAAGTATATTTTCTGGTTGTTCATAAGCTCATTTATTTTGTTAACTCAGTTTCATAGGGAATTTTAAAAGTCACTTGAATTGTAACTGTTTTTTTTCCCCATTGGTCCAAAAACACATGGAAGATGTGCAGATTTTTATTTCTGTGGGTCAAACCATGTAGAAATGTAAATGTCAGACCTAGAAAAGCTCTGCAAGGGTTTGGGTCCCTCAGGAAATTGTCCTCAAGTCATTCATTCTTCTGGGCACTCCATTCTATTGTTCCCTCTTACATTGAGAGAGATCAGTGTCTCCACCCACAGGTTTCAGAGTAGCAGCTGTGTTAGTCTGTATTCGCAAAAAGAAAAGGAGGACTTGTGGCACCTTAGAGACTAACCAATTTATTTGAGCATGAGCTTTCGTGAGCTACAGCTCACTTCATCAGAGTAGCTCACGAAAGCTTACACTCAAATAAATTGGTTAGTCTCTAAGGGGCCACAAGTCCTCCTTTTCTTCTTTCCACCCACAGGAAGACTGGGCCAACCCTGCAGCCACTCTGCCTCTACCCTTGTTCTCTGTCTGCTCCCTCTATCAGCCCCTTTGGTCTCCCTGGGATTCCCCCTACCATTACTCCCTCTGGGTCTTCTTTCTCTGGAGCTTCTCCTGAAGTAAAGTTGTCATTACAGGTTCTTATCTCTGTAATGAATTTAATTTTGATGTATTTATTAAGTGTTAATTAATGCACGTTGCACTTCAGCCCTCTGTATAAATTAATCCTTTTCTTTCCATATGTTTTGCCCATAGGGTTTTCGGCAGCCCTAGGTCAGCCAGCAACAGCACTTGCGCCTTTGCAATGGGGTGAAGGAAGGGGACCAATAGATCCCTATTGATGTGCTTTGCAAGAAGTGTTATCCTTACTCAGGGTTTAAATGTGTTTAAATGATATAAGTGCCTTGTAGAATCCCAAAGCAAGCCATTCTCATTTCTCTTATAATAATCTCATCTACAGTATACACACGTGTTTCATTCATTCTGAGTTGATTTTATTGTTAATTGGTATTGTTATTATTAATGATTATTAACTAGGTTACTGGGTTTTTTCAGTGAGGAAAATCGTGTGCTAAATGTTCGCCTTTAAAAAGCCCCCCCGGGTGCACACGCCCCTGCGCAGGAGCAAGACCATCGGGCGGCTGAACCAGCTCAGTCCGCAGCGGGAACGTCTCCCGTCGGCTGCTCATTTCCTGTTTGGTTGCCAGCCCGTTTTATCTTGGCAGGGAGGGGAAAGGAGCCTGTGATGCGATGCAAACCAAAGAACGCAGCCCGCAGCTGGGAGCCCAAGACTCCCCCCTGCCAGATTTGAAATGCGAAGGTTGCTGGCCCCGCCTGAGCGCTGCACATGGGGCATGTAGGGTGGGGACACGGCGAAGTCCCGCTCGCTTCTGCACCGAGCCGAGAAATTACCCTCCTGGAGCTCGCTTCACTTCGGAGGGTGCCCGGGTGCAGGGAGCTACTCCCAGGCAGTCTCGGAAGGAGGCGCTGCTCCCGCTCGCCAGAGCTCAGCGGTGGGTTTGTTAACATCGGCCCGTCCCGGGCCAGCGAAAACCAAGGCGCGCAGCCTCCTATTCCGCAGCCCGAAAACCAGGTTGGAAAATCCCTCCCCGGGGCAAAAATGAGCGATCAGGAGAACCCTGCTCAGAGGGGAGGAACCAGCATTTCCTCCTCTTTGAGCTCCCACTCGATGCAGTGACCCCCGTGTTCAGCGGCGCAATGAACCGCTGACAAGGGGATTGTGAACCGCGAGCTAAGGGAAAGCGCCGCTCGGCTCTGACTGCGGTTACCTCCCCCTGGCTGAGCATTCACACGGCTCCCATAAAGTACAACCCCTCCCCCGGACCCCCCCCCCCCTTTGGGGCCTGTTTTCATTCATTTGCCTCCTGGTCTCGCGTCGTACCAGGCGGTGGAGGCTGCGTCTCACAACCGCTGTACCAACAAAAGAAGGAGACCCCAGGAAAGGGATGTGAGTTACCAGGATACGAACGGAATCTGCGACTCACTCCTCTCCTGCAAACTAAACTAATCTCATTTCCCAGCTGGCTTCAAATCTCCAGCAGCTACTAGCAGGGGCAGGCGGGATTTGCTGGGTATTTTTAAGCCCAGGTTTGTGTTAGGGACACAGGGACAAATAGTTTCAACTCTTCTCGTTTAAACAAATAGCTCGTTTCCATTTTACACATGGCATCTGGCTGGCTCCTGGGAAGGGCTCAGAGCTTTCTCCCAGGGTGCGGCTGCTGGAGCCCAAACTCACTCTTCGAACACTTCTCCGGGTGTAGCCGATTCCCTCCGGGACGTCTGTTTGCAGAAGAGCCCGGGGGTCAGACACGGCCTCTGTCTGCTACAAAAGAGAAAGGCCAGCGGGGGAGAAAGTGCCGCGAACTGCTGGGAACGGAGAGGGAATCCCCAGGCTCCTCGCCCACAGCAGCCCCTTTCTGGGCGCACCATGGGGGCTTTCAGCACAGACACAGCCCGGCTGCGGAGGAAGGCCGAGCAGAGGAGACAAGGAGCGTTTAGTGTAAAGGAGGAGATAGGACTGAGTATAACGGGCTGCGAAGGACGTTCCAGTTCACAAGGACTCACTAGTGACATTACAAAGGCAGGGGAGTTTTGAATGAACCAAACGATGCTTTGACAAGAGTAAAGGGTAACTGTGGGTCACTGTTTGCAGTGCTGTAACCCGTAATTAACGCCCGCTGGACCACTGGCAACTCACCCCTTTCCTTGCAGGCCCGCGGCTTGGCTACACTGAATGCTCCTGCGGCTCGCAGGGCTGCAGCTGTGCCCAGTGTGTGACTCCCTACACCGCCAGTAGGGGGTCTCCCGTCAGATGATCCACCCCTCCCAGATGCGGCGGTAGTGAGGTGGACAGAAGAATTCTTCCTTCGATCTAGCTCTGTCTATACCAGGGTTAGGCCGGCATAGCCACATCGCTCTGGGTGTGGCTTTACACAGACATGCGATGTCAATTCCCAGGGGAGACCGGTCCCAGGGCGCTGGGGACGAAGCACAAAACCCAGCCTGTGCCAGAGGCCAGAGGCAAAGGGACCGGGTCAGGCGCTTTCTGAACTAGAACAAAGTCCCGAGGAGGACGAGGGAGGAGAGCTTTTCGCTCTTGTGCTCCAGGGGCTGATCTGGGCACCAGCTACATTCAGTGTGTCCCAAGATTTTTTCGGGGCCCTCGGAGTGCAGATGAAAGGGAAGATTTGGCATTTGATCTCAGCCAGGCACGTCGGACAAGGGGAAAGGGTTGGTCGAGTCTCTGCTCCTGGCTTTGCCACAGACTCCACCTGTAACCTTGAACAAGTCCCATAGGTCCAGATGCTCAAAGGTGTTTAGGCCCCTAACTCCCACCATGGGACTTTGGGAATCTGGGCCTCAGTTTCCCATCTGTACTCTGGAGATAACAGCCCTGCCCTGCCCCCGGGGGTGTTGTGAGGACATACATTAGTAGAGGGGCGGTGCCGGGGCACTGCAGAGATGGGGGCAATACAAACACACGTCAATCCACCCTCACGCCCTACACTGCCGGGGGACCCGCCCCCTCGGCTTCCTCCAGCCGCTTCAGCACGCTCCCGGTCAGGCTCCCTGAACCCGGCCTTCCCCCCCGGAATGACAACTCCTTGCTCGGGGGCTGCTCTCCGCGGCATGGAGCGCACCGCAGGGACCCGGCACCCAGCGCCAGTCCTACCCTGGCAGGAACTGCCGGGGCCTGCCGCAGCCACGGGCCAAGCAGACAAGCTCCCGCCGCCCCAGGCTGGCAGGTCCATAAAGGCCCCCAGCCGCACTCCCACCTGCCCCCCAACTGCAAAGCCCCGAGGCGGCGCCTTCCGCGGGGTCTGAGCGGCGCTGGCCCGGCCCAGCAGCGTCCCACGGGCAGAGTTTAGCCCTCAGCTGCCCCGCTCCGCGCCGGCAGGGCCATATAACGCGCCCGGTCCTGTTCGCTCCGGGGCTCCGCCGGCCCCCGGCCCGCTCCAGCTCGCTGCCCCCAGGAGCCGGAACACGGTGTCCAGCGGGAGCGACCGGACACGGAGCTTGGGCTGCACCTGCACAGATCGCCCCGCTCCCCCGGGCCCCCTTGACCCTTCTCCGCGGAGCGCCCTGCGGCCCCGGCTCCCCCCGGCTCCCGCCCGCCCCGCGCCCCTTGTACGGCCCGGCGGGACTCACCGCCCAGCGAGAGCAGCGAGTCGTGCAGCTTGCACTGGACCTGGCCCGTGCTCTGCGAGGCACAGCTCATCCACAGCCCCTCGCACAGCCCCACGGCCGTGATGATCGCGTCCCCCGCGTACGAGCTCTGCTTCCACTGCGGCAGCGCCGCGCTGCAGATGGTGCCGACCCAGCCGCCCAGCGCCAGGAAATAGCCCAGCAGCTGCAAGCCCGCGTTGGCCATGGCGGCTCCCTCGGGCACTGGGCGCTGGAGCCCAGGGGCAGGCGGCTCCGTGCTCGCTGCCCAGCCCGGCCCTGCGCTCGGCCCCCGACCGCCCTGAGGGGGGCGGGCAGCAGCGCGGCTGTGCCGGGGGCCGCCCCCGCAGGGCAGGAGCCGGCCGCCGCTGCCCGCACCGCCGCCAACGGGTGGCTGGGGCCCGGCCCTGGGGGCGGTCGGCGGCTCTGCAGCCGGGGTGGGACCTGCCCGGCCCACTCCAGGCCGGGGCACGGGGCGGGGGCGCTGGGTCCTTCCCGGCTTGTGAAAGGGGGAAACGGAACAGGAATGTGGATGCCGGGGCTGCTGGGGGAACCCTTGGGGAAGGGGCTGTGAGCGGGCCCCTGAGCAGCGCTCCCGCGGGGGCTGGTGCTGCCGGAGCAGCGGTTCCCTTCCCCACCACAGCCAGGTGTGGGGGGAGGAGGGAAGGAGCCCTCCTCTCTCTAAACCTTCCCTTGCTGCACGGGTCAGGGCCGCTTTTCGCTGACACGCCAGGGTTGAGCGGGGTCCCCCTGAAGGAAAAGCAGGAGCCGCTGCAGTGCGCGGTTAAGACACGGGCTAGCTAGGCTACCAAGGTCCGGTGATGGGAGGCCAGCTTACAGCCGTGGGAGTGTGTATGCCACTTGGGTCGGTGCATGCCCACTGCTTGGGTGCTTCCATTAGCACTGCCTGAACTACTAGCAGGGATAAAGTGAGCTGAGGCTCAGGAAGGCTCATGCTCAAATAAATCTGTTAGTCTCTAAGGGGCCACAAGTCCTCCTTTTCTTTCTGCGAATACAGACTGACGCGGCTGCTACTCTGAAACCTGTCACTAGTAGGGGTATGTCTACACAGCAAGGAGAGCCCTGCTGCTGGGCTGTTTCTTTGCTGTGTAGGCTTCCAGGCTCGGACTGCAGAGAACCATAGAAGATTAGGGCTGGAAGAGATCTCAGGAGGTATCTAGTCCAACCCCCTCCTCAAAGCAGGACCAACACCAACGAAATCAGCCCCAGCTCTGGGAACCTTCCATCCCATAGGGCCCTAGAGCCCAGCTGGAAGTCTACACAGCAATGAAACAGCCCCACAGCCCAAGTCAGCTGGAAAGGGCTAGCAGAGGATTGAATGTGCTTTTGGTAGACTGAAGGTATGCTGGTGGTCTCCCTTTTGTTCTGTGTGGACTGGTAGGGGTAAGCAGTGCCACATGGTATGTTGGCAGGTTGGGGTGTATGGACAAGTGACCATGGAGTTCTCCAAGGACTGGAAAGGTTGTTGAGGCCAGGGTCTTTGGACATGTAGGTCAACAATGTTCTGCAACATTTAAGTCTGTTGCCTGAGCAAATCCAGCTGCTAGCGGTGTCCTGACAGTGATCAGGCCCATATGCCACGAGCCTGTTGACTGCAATGGTGCCAGCCGAATTCATCACAGAGTGGTGTGGGACAGTCTCGTATCATGGTGGAAGAAACCAGGTTGTCTTCCCTAGAAATCTTCAGGAGCGGATTGCACACTATCTCCATTAAAGTTTCAAGGGGATAAAAGGGACATCTTTCTTCAGATAAACACAGTGTTCTGCATGGTCCCCCTTGACTAGCCCCAAAAACCAAAGAAATGACAAGTGGTTGACAACTCTACCTCTGTTTGGTCTCTCTCTGCTTGAGCACAGGACACTGCTCTGGGTGGATGTGTAAGCAGACTGCCATTCTACTCTTAGAAATTGTTCCTAACATTTTATTGTGTGACATTATAGCAGTAAAGCAACCAAAACTCAATACCTTGTTCTCTAAACTAGCGGATGAGAGCAGCCCCATTTTTAAGTGGGGAGGGAGAGCAGGAGGAGGGGAAGAGTGAGGGAGAGAGAGAAATGAGGTTTCAGGGAAATGAAAAGCAAAAAACCCACTATAAGGAATAATGAATGTGCACACTTACCTGAGCTCCCTTGTCTTTCATCAGTGGGCCCATCCTCACTCTCCCGCTGGGACTGACCTGACTCTGGCAGCTGTCCTCATCCTCCTCCTCACTGTTTATGGCAGGGGGTCTCTGCCTTGGGTTTCTCCAAAGTGTTCACACTCATCTGCTGGTTCACACTCATTTGCGGTGCATCATAAAAGCAGCAGGTCTAAGCACCAGCACCAGTGAGTGGGGACTGGGAATCAGCTCCCTGACACCACCAGCCTTTCAGACACTCAAGCACTCTCCTCTGGTCTATGCCAGCCCTGTCTCCACCTTGCAGGTTAACAACAGGTGCACCCCTGTCCCCGAGTCCCTTTGAATCATTCCCCTGTGATATTCAGCCCCTGACACTGGCTACTCACAGAAATCCCACATCCTCTGCCCCCAAGAGAGCAGTGTACTCCAGTTTACCAGTTTCATCTGAAATCACCACTCCTGTGAATTACACAGCACATGTAAGCACTTATACTAAAACAAAAGTAGGGTGTTACCTAGAAACAACATTCCACACAAAGATGGACGACAAGCCGTCAGGAACAGTATCCCCGATAATGTCACAGCAAACCTGGTGGCTGAACTTTGTGACTTTGTCCTCACCCATAACTATTTCACATTTGGGGACAATGTATCCCTTCAGATCAGCGGCACTGCTATGGGTACCCACATGGCCCCACAGTATGCCAACATTTTTATGGCTGACTTAGAACAACGCTTCCTCTGCTCTTATCCCCTAATGATCCTCCTCTACTTGTGCTGCATTGATGACATCTTCATCATCTGGACCCATGGAAAAGAAGCCCTTGAGGAATTCCACCATGATTTCAACAATTTCCATCCCACCATCAACCTCAGCCTGGACCAGTCCACACAAGAGATCCACTTCCTGGACACTACAGTGCTAATAAGCGATGGTCACATAAACACCACCCTATAGCGGAAACCTACTGACTGCTATACTTACCTACATGCCTCCAGCTTTCATCCAGACCACATCACACGATCCATCATCTACAGCCAAGCTCTGCGATACAACCGCATTTGCTCCAACCCCTCAGACAGAGCCAAACACCTACAAGATCTCTATGAAGCATTCTTACAACTACAATACCCACCTGCTGAAGTGAAGAAACAGATTGGCAGAGCCAGAAGAGTTCCCAGAAGTCACCTACCACAGGACAGGCCTAACAAAGAAAATAACAGAACGCCACTAGCCATCACCTTCAGCCCCCAACTAAAACCTCTCCAATGCATCATCAAGGATCTACAACCTATCCTGAAGGATGACCCATCACTCTCACAGATCTTGGGAGACAGGCCAGTCCTTGCTTACAGACAGTCCCCCAACCTGAAGCAAATACTCACCAGCAACCACACACCACACAACAGAACCACTAACCCAGGAACCTATCCTTGCAACGAAGCCCGTTGCCAACTGTGCCCACATATCTATTCAGGGGACACCATCACAGGGCCTAATCACATCAGCCACACTATCAGAGGCTCGTTCACCTGCACATCTACCAATGTCATATATACCATCATGTGCCAGCAATGCCCCTCTGCCATGTACATTGTGGCCAAGCCGGACAGTCTCTACATAAAAGAATAAATGAACACAAATCAGACGTCAAGAATTATAACATTCAAAAACCAGTCGGAGAACACTTTAATCTCTTTGGTCACTCGATTACAGACCTAAAAGTTGCAATTCTTCAACAAAAAAACTTCAAAAACAGACTCCAAGTAGAAACAGCTGAATTGGAATTAATTTGCAAACGGGATACAATTAACTTAGGCTTGAATAGAGACTGGGAGTGGATGGGTCATTACACAAAGTAAAACTATTTCCCCATGTTTATTTCCCACCCCCACCTCCCACTGTTCCTCAGACATTCTTGTCAACTGCTGGAAATGGCCCACCTTGATTATCACTACAAAAGGTTCCCCCCCACCCCCCACTCTGCTGCTGGTAATAGCTCACCTTAAGTGATCACTCTCCTTACAGTGTGTATGGTAACACCCATTGTTTCATGTTCTCTATGTATATAAATCTCCCCACTGTATTTTCCACTGAATGCATCTGATGAAGTGAGCTGTAGCTCACGAAAACTTATGCTCAAATAAATTTGTTAGTCTCTAAGGTGCCACAAGTACTCCTTTTCTTTTTGCGAATACAGACTAACACGGCTGCTACTCTGAAAAAAGAAATAAGAGAGTGGTGGAAGCAAACGGTTACAATATAAAACAATAAAACACAAACCTGATTCTATACTTATTAATAGTTACCTTTCTTATCTAATAAAGTTCACTCTGTTGCAGAGGTGGCTGGCTTCACAAGAACCAGGATCCAGTTTTTCATGAAAACATTCCCCCTTCCCAAGGTGTCTCCTCAGTGAAAAGATATAGGGGGCCTTTCCCCCCCGCTGTATTACACTGGAACTGTCTCTGGTCTCTATTTATAGACAGGGTGATCCCCTGTATGTTCTAATGTTTCTTTTTTTTTTTTTTAAACCTCAATTCTGGCAATTGTTCCAGTTGTCTCTGATGGCTTTCCATTGATAATCTTAGAATGGAGCAAGGCTAGCCAATTGAACCTTGCATTGCATCACTGGCTAACCAGGGTTGGGTGACAACTCCCTCCTTCCTGAATGGGCTATCACAAAAACATACTATCCTGGGAACTAACTTTTACTCTAAGTCCATAAAGCAGACTTGCAGTATAATTTCATTATTTCTGAAATATTACCTGTACATGCATCTCACACTGATTATGAATCTTGACAAGTTACAAGCTTTCAGTAGTTACCTTACAAGTTACTTTATATGGATAAATATTCTTCAAAACATGTGTTTGGTGTCAATGAGTTTGTGAGAGTTGGGGTCTGCAAAGAAGAGGGGACCCTTTGCCAAGGAACCTCTGTGTAACAGTGACCCCTGGGCAGTGGAGTTCAAAACTGTGACCAAAGTGGTCACTGTTGAAGGAACCAGGGCATTCTGGGACAGCTGCTAGAAGACTGTTAGAGTTGACACAACTAATGCAGTGTCTACACTCACATTTCATCAACCTAAATAGGTAATAATAATAGGTCAATCATGTCTCTGTGCTGTATGTCTTCACTACCCACCAGATTGGCAGACAGTGATCGATCCAGTGAGGATCGATTTATCGTGTCTAGTCTAGACATGATAAATCGACCCCCGAGCACTCTCTGTCGGCACCTGTACTCCAACGCTGCGAAAGGCGCAGGCAGAGTCGACTTACCGTGGTGAAGATGCCACAGTAAGTTGATCTAAGTACGTTGACTTCAGCTACGTTATTCTCTTGGCTGAAGTTGCATAACTTAGTCCTGGTCTACACTATGAGTTTAGGTCGAATTTAGCAGCATTAGATCGATTTAACTCTGCACCCATCCACATGACGAAGCCATTTACTTCAACTTAAAGGGCTCTTAAAATCGATTTCTATACTCCTCCCCCGGTGAGGGGATTAGCACTGAAATCGACCTTGCTGGGCCGAATTTGGGGTAGTGTGGTCTCAATTCGACGGTATTGGCCTCCGGGAGCGATCCCAGAGTGCTCCATTGTGACCGCTCTGGACAGCGCTCTCAACTCAGATGCACTGGCCAGGTAAACAGGAAAAGACCCGTGAACTTTTGAATCTCATTTCCTGTTTGGCCAGCATGGCAAGCTGCAGGTGAGTGCAGATCTCATCAGCAGAGGTGACCATGATGGAGTCCCAGAATCACAAAAGAGCTCCAGCATGGACTGAACAGGAGGTATGGATCTGATCGCTGTATGGGGAGACAAATCCATGCTATCAGAACTCTGTTCCAAAAGATGAAATGCCCAAACATTTCCAAGGGCATGAAGGACAGAGGCTATAACAGGGACCTGCAGCAGTGCCGTGTGAAATTTAAGGAGCTCAGGCAAGCCTACCGAAAAACCAGAGAGGCAAACGGCCGCTCGGGGTCAGAGCCCCAGACATGCCACTTCTATGATGAGCTGCATGCCACTCTAGGGGGTGCAGTCACCACTACCCCACCCCTGTGCTTTGACTCCATCAATGGATTATCATGCAACAGGGATGCGCATTTTGGGGATGAGGAAGATGATGAGGAAGAGGAGGTTGAAGATAGCGCACAGCAAGCAAGTGGAAAAACTGTTTTCCCTGAGAGCCAGGAACTATTTCTCACCCTGGACCTACTACCCCCTGAATCCACCCAAGGCAGGCTCCGGAACCCACCAGGTTGAGAAGGGACCTCTGGTGAGTGTACCTTTGTAAATATAATACATGGTTTAAAAGCAAGCGTGTTTAACGATTAATTTGCGGCCAGTACAGCTACTGGAAAAGGGAATGGAGCAGAAATCCTCCAGGGACATCTCCATAAAGCTCTCCTGGATGTACTCCCAAAGCCTTTGCAAAAGGTTTCTGGGGAGGGCAGCCTTATTCCATCCTCCATGGTAGCACACTTTACCACGCCAGGCCAGTAGCACGTAGTCTGGAGTCATTGCATAACAAAGCATGGCAGCGTATGGTTCCAGTGTTTGCTGGCATTCATTATCTCTCTGTGTTATCCTCAGGAGAGTGATATCATTCATGGTCACCTCATTGAAATAGGGTAGTTTTATTAAGGGGACATTCAGAGGTGGCCGTTCCTGCTGGGCTGTGTGCCTGTGGCTGCACAGAAATCTTTCCCGCTGTTAGCCACGCGGTGGGGAGAGGGGTGAAGCGATCATCCCAGAGAATTGGGGGTGTGTGTATCGGGGTTTAGTTGGGTTTGTGCTGCACGTTAACTCAAAAACCACAGCCCCTCCTTTTAAACTGCCAACCCATTTTAAATGGCCAACCCAACGGCTGTTTGGTATGGGAAATGAGGGCGCTGCTGTTTGAAACCATTCCCACATGTTATGAAGGTTAAAGAAGCCAAATGACTGTGGCTTACCATGGCTGCCTGCAAGCCAAATTTTGTTGCCCGCTGGCCCTGTGTGTGTCACACCAAACCGGCAGACCCTCAATATAAGAGGCAAAATGCGACCTTCTACCGAATACACATGTGCTATGTAATGTTAACAGCAAGGTTCACCCTGAAAGAGTCTACCCATTGTTCTCTAAAATGTGTCTTTTTAACTATTACTCTCCCTTTTTTTCCCCTCCCGCAGCTGCAAATGTTTCAACGCTCACACTGTCATCTCCTTCCCAGAGGCTAGTGAAGATTAGAAGGCGAAAAAAATGCACTCGCGATGAAATGTTCTCTGAGCTCATGCAGTCCTCCCAGTAGAATGCATGGAGGCAGACAATGTTAGAGTCCAGGAAAGCACAATATGAACGCAAGGACAGGTGGCGAGTTTAAGATAATATGTGGCGGGTTGAAGATGGTAGGTGGCGTCAGCTTGCTGACAGAAGGCAGGAGTCAATGCTGAGGCTGCTGGAGGATCAAACTGATATGCTCCAGTGTATGGTTGAGGTGCAGGAAAGGCAGCATGTGCAGAGACTCCTGCTACAGCCCCTGTGTAACCAACCACCCTCCTCCCCAAGTTCCATAGCCTCCTCACCCAGATGCTCAAGAACGCGTTGGGGGGGCCTCCAGGCACCCAACCACTTCACACCAGAGGACTGCCCAAGCAATAGAAAGCTGGCATTCAATAAGTTTTGAAGTGCAGTGTGGCCTTGTCCTTCCCTCCTCCCACACCCGACCTGGGCTACCTTGGCAGTTATCCCCCTATTTGTGTGATGAATTAATAAAGAATGCATGAATTTGAAGCAACAATGACTTTATTGCCTCTGCAAGTGATGATCAAAGGGGGGAGGGGAGGGTGGTTAGCTTACAGGGAAGTAGGGTGAACCAAGGGAACAAGTAGGGTCAACCAAGGAGAAACAAACAGAACTTTCACACCGTAGCCTGGCCAGTCATGAAACTGGTTTTCAAAGCTTCTCTGATGCGCACCGTGCCCTCCTGTACTCTTCTAACTGCCCTGGTGTCTGGCTGCACGTAATCAGCAGCCAGGCGATTTGCGTCAACCTCCCACCCCGCCATAAATGTCTCCCCCTTGCACAGCAAGCAGTAATAACAATGGGAATATTGGTTTTGCTGAGTTCTAACCGAATCAGTAAACTGCGCCAGCGCACTTTTAAATATCCAAATGCACATTCTACCACCATTCTGCACTTCCTCAGCCTATAGTTGAACAGCTCCTGACTATTGTCCAGGCTGCCTGTGTATGGCTTCATGAGCCATGGCATTAAGGGGTAGGCTGGGTCCCCAAGGATAACTATAGGCATTGCAACATCCCCAATGGTTATTTTCTGGTCTGAAAAGAAAGTCCCTTGCTGCAGCTGTTGAAACAGACCAGAGTTCCTGAAGATGCAAGCGTCATGAACCTTTCCCAGCCATCCCACCTTGATGTTGGTGAAACGTCCCTTGTGATGTTTGCAGCACCATTGAAAAATACCCCTTTCGGTTTATGTACTCTCTGTTTTGGTGCCCTGGTGCCAAGATAGGGATATGCGTTCCGTCTATTGCCCCACCACAGTTAGGGAATCCCATTGCAGCAAAACCACCCACTATGACCGGCACATTTCCCAGAGTCACTACCCTTGGTAGCAGCAGCTCAGTGATTGCATTGGGTACTTGGATCACAGGAGCCCCCACAGTAGATTTACCCACTCCAAACTGATTCCCGACTGACCGGTAGCTGTCTGGCATTGCAAGCTTCCACAGGGCTATCGCCACTCACTTGTGAACTGTGAGGGCTGCTCTCATCTTGGTATTCTGGCGCTTCAGGGCAGGGGAAAGCAAGTCACAAAGTTCCATGAAAGTGCCCTTACGCATGCGAAAGTTTTGCAGCCATTGGGAATCATCCCAGACCTGCAACACTATGCAGTTCCACCAGTCTGTGCTTGTTTCCCAGGCCCAGAATTGGCTTTCCACGGCATGAACCTGCCCCATTACCACCATGATGTCCACACTGCTGGGGCCCATACTTTGAGAGAAGTCTGTGTTCATGTCCTCATCACTCTTCTCACCGTGCTGCCATTGCCTACTTGCCTGCTTTTCCAGGTTCTGGTTCTGGTTCGGGTTCTGCATATACTGCTGGATAATGCGCGTGGTGTTTAGAATAGTCATGACTGCCACAGTGATCTGAGTGGGCTCCATGCTTGCCATGGTATGGCGTCTGCAGGAGAGCAGAGTGGCAGCGGAAGCGGCAGGTGGATGACGATGCTGACAGCAATATGGTGCCCGCACGGAAAAAGGCGCAAAATGATTGCTGGCCATTGCTTTCATGGAGGGAGGAGGAAGCAAGGGGTAGGCTAGCAGCAGACCATGCAGTACAACTGCTAGCTGTAATTGTCTCCTGGGTTCTCACAGTGCTGCTCTGACTGGGAGAGCAGCCTGAGGCAGAATGGCCCCTTCAAGGATTGAACTCACAACCCTGGATTTAGCAGGCCAAACTCAAACCACTGAGCTATTCCTCTGTCGATATTCCAGGCAGTACTGATCTCCATTGGACAAAACTTAAAGAAGAGAATGACCTGAGTCACTCCCATTTATGTCCAGGTGCCCCGACAGACCTCACCGAGATCTGCCAGGAGCACTCATGTCTGTCCAGGTGCCCTGACCGACCTCACTGAAGCCGGCCAAGAGCACCCAGGAGACGACAAGGATGGCTACCAGTCATAATGTACCATCTGCTGCCACAAGGCAATGAGCTGCTGCTGTGTAGTAATGCAGCCCTGTGTCTGCCAGCACCCAGGAGACGTACGGTGATGGTGAGCTGAGTGGGCTCCATGCTTGCCGTGGTATGGCGTCTGCACGAGTAACCCAGGAAAAAAGGCATGAAACGATTGTCTGCTGTTGCTTTCACGGGGGGTGGGGAGGGGTCTGACGACATGTACCCAGAACCAACCGCGACAATGTTTTTTGCCCCATCAGGCATTGGGATCTCAACCCAGAATTCCAATGGGCGGTGGAGACTGCGGGAACTGTGGGATAGCTACCCACAGTGCAACGCTCTGGAAGTCGATGCTAGCCTCGGTACTGTGGATGCATTCCGCCGACTTAATGGTCTTAATGGTCTTAAGTGGGGACACACGCAATCGATTGGTTTAAAGAACATTGTTAGTTAAGCCAGTGAAATTTTCTGCAGGTGGACAAGTCTGGCTCAGCAGGAATTTTTGGATATTGTAAAGGAAAATCAAGAAGTCTCGAGGCATTCTCTGTGAGTATCCCACAGTGTTTGGGATACAGTTACTGAGGGCAACAAACACCATTTTATTTATTTATTTTACAGTTCAAGCTAGATTCTGGAGCTCGTGTTGCAGAGAGGGTAGGATTCTGAAGCAAATTCTGTACAATCATGGAACAGTCAGAACCCTGCTTATACTGAAGATTTGTAAGATTCCTACTGGGAGTTTTGTTCATATTCAAATCCAGATCAAATATTCATTTCAGGAAAGCAAAAATTCTCTGCCACTACGGGGGCTCCTTAGGTCTTGTCTACATAGGAAAGTTATATCTGTATAAGCTAAGGTGTGAATTTAAACCACTATAATTTTACCAGAATAACTCCCTTTCTGGACACACTTATTCTGGTATGGTGGCTTTTCTTCTGCTTAGATTATGTTGCTTTGGAAGAGGTTTAAGTTAAATTGAAAAAAGCCACACTTATACCAGGATAACAGTGTCCACCCAGGGAGGTATACTGGTATAACTAAATCGGTGTAATTATACCAATATAATTAAACCGGTAAAACATTCTGTGTAGATTAACCCTTAGCTTCCCTCTTCCCCCAGAATTTTGGAGTTTAGGCACCTATAACTTCTAGAGAGGAGCGGAACTGAGGAGCTGGGTGTTTAATGGAGTTTTCTAAGGGAGTTCTGACATGCTGAGTTTGAGGCTACGCACGTGTCTGAATGGCTGTCCTGGTCAGACTGGGTCTGTGGCAAAGTACATGACTCCCAGAGGGTGCCTTCATGGAGGAAAGAAATCCCAAGAACAAGGGTTGCTGGGAAGGTGCCTTCATTCACTTCCTCACCTTGGCCAGCTTAAATATTTGATTACTAGGCTAGTAAATGAATAACCATATCCTGTATGTGCAATGTGGGGAAATGAACGTCACTTTCTGTGTAACTGGGTAACCCTAATATTGAGTTAACCGTTTTGTTCTTGGGTTTGTATTTATTTGTGTAACATCAGTCATGTGTGATTCAGGGCTTCAAATGAAACCTCAGCCTCAAACTGGGAGCATGTCCCAAGACTGCAGACAAAATGCCAGATAGAGATACCAGAATATCTCTGCACTGCAGGTGAATCCTTAGTGTCCCAATGAGGAAAGTACCAGTA
Source organism: Caretta caretta (assembly GCF_965140235.1). Classification (NCBI taxonomy): domain Eukaryota; kingdom Metazoa; phylum Chordata; order Testudines; family Cheloniidae; genus Caretta; species Caretta caretta. The sequence goes on from NC_134223.1 coordinate 3,405,828, forward strand.
CCCAGCTGACATAAACTATACCTTGCTACAGCACGCCATGTTGCTTCCTGCCTTTCCTATTACTTCTACCACAGTCTTCACTGGGAACGTAGCAAGTGGCCCATATTACAATGGTGTCAAAAGGGGGGTGGGAGTTAGTCAAAGGCTGGCAGCACCACCTAGTGGCGATACTCTGGACTGAGGCACCCAGTGGTGAGAGTCAGCGGCCGCCTCATCTAGTGGCAGGGTTTAGTGGCCGTGTCACCCAATGGTGAGAGTTGGTGGCCATGGGCAGGGGTCCCAGACCCCTCTTATACCAGGCTGCAACGCAGAGTCAAAAGAAACAATAATTCATATTGCACGGCCTAGGAGACAGGCACTCCATGCCTGTTCCCTGGGCCACTTCCTATCCTGGCTTTGGATCATCTGCTGGCCCCACCAGTCTGTCTTGGGGTCCCCCTTGGAGCGCTCTCAGGCCATTCCCCAGAGGGTCCCCCTCTGCCTGCCATGGTTCATTGTCCTTAGCCCCCACGACTGAAGGGCTCGTGGTGACTTAACCATAGAGCCTGGTCCCAGCCTCTGGCTTCTCTGCAAGAGGCTGCAACCCCCTCCTGCTCTGCCTACACAGACTGAACTGAGCCACTCCCTTCTGAGCTTTGCCTCCGCTGGGAATGTGCCCAGCAAGGGTGGCTGGAGTGGGGCTTCCTGTGTCCAGAGCAACTCCTTAACCCTCACGTCACCAGTACAGGGTTTGTACACACCCTCATAAATGGGTCTGGGGTGCAGGTTATCCTATCATAGAATCATAGAATCTTAGGGTTGGAAGGGACCTCAGGAGGTCATCTAGTCCAACCCCCTGCTCACAGCAGGACCAATCCCCAACTAAATCATCCCAGCCACGGCTTTGTCAAGCCTGACCTTAAAAATCTCACAGGAAGGAGATTCCATCACCTCCCTAGGTAATGTATTCTAGTGCTTCACCACCCTCCTCATGAAAAAGATTTTCTTAATATCCAACCTTAACCTCCCCCACCGCAACTTGAGACCATTACTCCTTGTTCTGTCATCTGCTACCACTGAGAACAGTTTAGATCCATCCTCTTTGGAACCCCCCTTCAGGTAGTTGAAAGCAGCTATCAAATCTCACCTCATTCTTCTCTTCTGCAGACTAAACAATTCCAGTTCCCTCAGCCTCTCCTCATAAGTCATGTGTTCCAGTCCCCTAATCATTTTTGTTGCCCTCCGTTGGATGCTTTCCAATTTTTTCACATCCTTCTTGTAGTGTGGGGCCCAAAACTGGACACAGTACTCCAGATGAGGCCTCACCAATGTCGAATAGAGGGGAACAATCACGTCCCTCGATCTGCTGGCAATGCCCCTACTTATACATCCCAAAATGCCATTGGCCTTCTTGGCAACAAGGGCACACTGTTGACTCATATCCAGCTTCTCGTCCACTGTAATCCCTAGGTCCTTTTCTGCAGAACTGCTGCCGAGCCATTCGGTCCCTAGTCTTAGCGGTGCATGGGATTCTTCTGTCCTAAGTGCAGGACTCTGCACTTGTCCTTGTTGAACCTCATCAGATTTCTTTTGGTCCAGTCCTCTAATTTGCCTAGGTCCCACTGTATACTATCCCTACCCTCTAGCGTATCTACCTCTCCTCCCAGTTTAGTGTCATCTGCAAACTTGCTGAGGGTGCAATCCACGCCATCCTCCAGATCATTAATGAAGATATTGAACAAAACCGGCCCCAGGACTGACCTTTGGGGCACTCCGCTTGATACCGGCTGCCAACTAGACATGGAGCCATTGATCACTACCTGTTGAGCCCGATGATCTAGCCAGCTTTCTATCTACCTTGTAGTCCATTTATCCAGCCCATACTTCTTTAACTTGCTGGCAAGAATACTGTGGGAGACCGTGTCAAAAGCTTTGCTAAAGTCAAGGAATAACACATCCACTGCTTTCTCCTCATCCACAGAGCCAGTTATCTCATCATAGAAGGCAATTAGATTAGTCAGGCATGACTTGCCCTTGGTGAATCCATGCTGACTGTTCCTGATCACTTTCCTCTCCTCTAAGTGCTTCAGAATTGATTCCTTGAGGACCTGCTCCATGATTTTTCTGGGGACTGAGGTGAGGCTGACTGGCCTGTAGTTCCCAGGATCCTCCTTCTTCCCTTTTTTAAAGATGGGCGCTACATTACCCTTTTTCCAGTCGTCCAGGACTTCCCCCGATTGCCATGAGTTTTCAAAGATAATGGTCAGTGGCTCTGCAATAACATCCGCCAACTCCTTTAGCACTCTCGGATGCAGCGCATCCGGCCCCATGGACTTGTGCACGTCCAGCTTTTCTAAATAGTCCCGAACCACTTCTTTCTCCACAGAGGGCTGGTCACCTCCTCCCCATGCTGTGCTGCCCAGTGCAGTAGTCTGGGAGCTGACCTCGTTCCTGAAGACAGAGGCAAAAAAAGCATTGAGTACATTAGCTTTTTCCACATCCTCTGTCACTAGGTTGCCTCCCTCATTCAATAAGGGGCCCACACTTTCCTTGACTTTCTTCTTGTTGCTAAGATACCTGAAGAAACCCTTCTTGTTACTCTTAACATCTCTTGCTAGCTGCAACTCCAACTGTGATTTGGCCTTCCTGATTTCACTCCTGCATCCCTGAGCAATATTTTTATACTCTTCCCTGGTCATTTGTCCAATCTTCCACTTCTTATAAGCTTCTTTTTTGTGTTTAAGATCAGCAAGGATTTCACTGTTAAGCCAAGTTGGTCGCCTGCCATATTTACTATTTTTTCTACACATTGGGATGGTTTGTCCCTGTAACCTCAATAACAATTCTTTAAAATACAGCCAGCTCTCCTGGATTCCTTTCCCCCTCATGACAGGTTTCAGAGTAGCAGTCGTATTAGTCTGTATCCACAAAAAGAAAAGGAGTACTTGTGCCACAAGTACTCCTTTTCTTCCCCCCTGTCATGTTATTCTCCCAGACTGTTCTTAATGTTTCCTCTGAATAGTGTGTGGGTGCCTCAGTTTCCCCTATGCAGTTCTTAAGTATCTAGGTGGTGGGATAAGGGTGTATGATCGTTGCAGAGCCCTAGAGGGCAGGTGTGTGCAGGGGTCTGGACACAGAGAATGGCCAACACCCTGTTTCCTGGCAACTGATGGCCTGGGCCCTTCCCCCCTGCAAGGTGAGAGCTAAAGGGTTGGAGAACAAAGGAATCAGGTGACCTCCTGGCCCGGGAAAGGGACAAAGCCCAGAGGAGGAGGGGCTGGAGAGAGTTTCAGTTTGGGGCTGGCTGGGGACATGGAGTGAAGTACAGACGTGGTTGTCTGGCTCACTGCCCCCCAAAATGGACCCAGCTGAGGGGTCCTGTTCTCTGCACCTACAAGCTCTGTGTTAGACCATGTTCCTGTCATCTAATAAACCTTCTGTTTTACTGTCTGGCTGAGAGTCCCGTCTGACTGCAGAGTTGGAGTGCAGGACCCTCTGGCTTCCCCAGGAGCCTGCCTGGGCGGACTCGCTGTGGGAAGCGCACGGAAGGGCAGAGAGGATGCTGAATGCTCCGAGGACAGACCCAGGAAGGTGGAAGTTGTGTGAGCTGTTTGCCCTGCAGACAGTCTGCTCCCAGAGAGGAGACTTCCCCAGAGTCCTGCTTGGCTTTGTAGGGAGCAGTTCCAGAGCATCGCCCAGGGACTCCATGACACGGGCCCATCAGTTCCCTGAGGTTGTCAAAGTCTGCTTTTCTGAAGTCCAGGGTCCGTATTCTGCTGCTCTCCTTTCTTCCTTGTGTCAGGATCCTGAACTCGACCATCTCATGGTCACTGCCTCCCAGGTTCCCATCCTGTGATAAAGCTGTCCAAGTCCCTGGTGTTCTGTTTCAAAGAAGACACTGGAAGGGGTGGGGGGAAGAGGGATAAGTGCAGGAGAGGCGGGGTCCTAATTCTGAGCTCACACTCATGTAAACCAGGAAAAACTCCACTGAAATCAAGGGAGTCACATCAGCGTAAGAGAAATCAGAATCAAGGCCCAAATTTCAGAAGCTCTGAGCCCTCACAACTCCAATGGAAGCCCAAGGGAATTGTGGCAGCTCAAGTGACCTCTTTGAAAATCAGGTCCATGGTGCTTCTGTTTCAGAAATGACCTGGTGTCATTGAGGCCTCATGGGAATTTGAAAGGGTTGAACCCTCATTGCTCCAACTCCAGGAATTCATCTTTCATGGAAGTGCAGAAAGAGCCAATGGCAAAAGAGCCTGAGATGAATGTTAATGAGTGTAACCTTTGCCTCTCATTTGCTTGCGTCCAAGGACTGCTTTGTGCTGAGCCTGGCTCTGTGGGTGAAGTGTGGCATTTGGGATGGAATCTGGGTGCACCACTTTTGTAAACAAGACTTTCATTGACACAAGATGTTTTTGATCATTTAGTTCTCTGGACAAATAAACTTCAACGTTGCCCAAGGAAGTACACTGGAAAGTGAGAGCTCGCCTTCCTTTTAATGTTGACAGGTAACAGCCTGGCTTCATTGAGGTAACTTGGCCCTCCCTGAAGCAGACATGCTGGAAAGGTGCCAGGATCACAGCAGAGAGGAATTAAAAAAGGAGTTGGTCTTAGAAACTGCCCATAAACTTGCAGAAGGAAGTAAATGTGAGTCAGGTCAGGCCCATACTGTGGCTGACCACGATCATTATGAGAAAATCTCTTGCAGAGTTTCTTCCCTTTTAGGGGTTGCATTTAAAATTCATCCCAGCACAGGGAAATGCTGGGACAAGCAGGTGGGGCATTTCCTCCCATGGTTCAGTAACTGCAACTCGTTGGGAAATTATTTTTTCTTCCTACAAAAATTTGGTAAAAAATGGAAAAGTTTCATTTTCATCTAAATTAACATCTTTCTTCAATAGTTTTGGGGTTTGCATCAACACTTTTTGGTTGCTGAGCACTGAAAATCTCAGAGCCAGGGAGTTCTCCACACTCAGCCTAAACCTGTCCTTAATCCCATCCTGACATGGTCATGGTGCTACCATAATGTGAATAATTAATGAATAGCCCCTCTCAATCTTTTGTGTTAAAACCCTTCAAATATCTGCAGACTGTCCTGACACCCCTTAGTCATGGCTTAGGCAACTCAGACTTTTTTAGGCCTTTCAATCTTCCTGCCAGGCCCCTGATCACTTTTGTTGGTACGTTCTGTATCTTTCTGGCAATGTGCTTTGCAGAGCTGAACAAGGCATTCCAGGTGGAGTCGTGTCAGATAGAGAGGCTGCTGCCTCCCTGTGCTGGATTTGAGGCCCAAAATTGCATTGACCTTATCATCTACTGCATCCCACTGTAAACTCAGGTCGAAGTTGGTGTCCATTCTCCTTGTCGGGCTCCATGTCCATTCCTGCTTCCACGGTCTCTCCCTACCAGTGAGTAGTTGTGCTTCAGGTTATTTTGGAGAAGGTGGATTTCAAACAACTACAGGAGAGGGTCACGGGCTCCAAACCCAGAGACTGAGGCTAAGAAAAGGTGGGGCACTGAGCGAGCTCAGGGCAGAGAGACTTCTTCACATTCAGGGAACCAGGGAAAGCAGAACACGGCCAGGCATTTGGAGGGTAATCACTGTAGGGGCTGAATGCTGGGCAGAGGACAGCAGATCCAGCTGGCCATTGCACCCTCCTTTAGGACCAACACTTGGCAATTTACTCCACTCCTGTGGTCCTGCAAACGGTGCCAGGCATACACATAAGGGAGCGCTGTGATCTTACACCAACAACTGACATTTCCACAGTGCTTGAATTTTTTGGACCCTCCCCCACTATGTTCCCCAGAAATGGTAATTTCTAGACACTCCCTAGCCTGGCTGGCTGGAGTGGTTGTGGTTTGGGGCAGACGGTTTCGGTTTAACCCTGTTTCATACAGGGTCTCTCTCCTCTGTATTACAGGTGTGTGCATTACCCAAAGTAATAAAGAACCCTGTGCCGTCAGGGACCAGAACCTGAGTCTGACGTGTTCCAGTGGCAATGCAGCCTTTGCCACTGGAACACGTGAGACTCAGGTTCTGGTCCCTGATGGCACAGGGCCTTTCCCTCCACCCGATTGAGTCCAGGTTCATTCCACTCCAGAAAGCTGCGGCTAATCCCCACCTTGGTCTATGCTCTCCCGCGCTGCCAGCAGGCCACTTGTACAGTGTGCTCTGCTGTCTGCCCCAGCTTACAGGGCTCCTGCTGGGGAGCTGGCAGAGCTGAATTCCAGGCTATTACGGGCGATTAGAGACTTCGGAGCATGTGGTAATAGTGAGGCAGGAGGTGACTGGGCAGGTTACTGTCACTCTGCTTGCCAAGCGGAAACAGGCTGCTCACTACAGATTTCCCGCTGACTTCCTGCTTCTATACATCAGGGCGGCTGGGAAACGACTGGCCCAAGAGAGGGGTTGTGAGTGAAAACATGGCTCCGGAGCTCTGCAAGCATTCGCTCCTCATTGGCTGTCAGTGGGTCCTGTACAGGGGATGTCTCCTGAACCCTCAGCCTGGCCACATTTGTATCCCAGACTTGGACAAACCCCACACAGCTCCCCTGTGGTTTTGCTGCATGGATTTCCTTTGCAGGTTGGCAGGGCTGCTGGTCATGGGGATGCTGAGAGCCATTGAACCAAACTGTAAACCCTGGATATAATGGAAACCACTTCCAGCCAGGGGGTGCTGCAGCACCCCAGCACCCCAAGATCCAGCTCCTAGGCCAGCTAGTCCCCAAGGGCGGGGAGTGAGCGCAGCACCTCCTGCTGCTGGAGTCCTCCAGGGAGATCACTTGCGTGCAGAGGAATTGAACCCAGCTGAGCTCAGTGGCTGTGGTTGCTTTGTGGGGCTGGGAGACTGGCAGCTGGGTGTGGGAAGGGGGAGGGACCTGTGCATGCTGGGCTTAGGAAAGGGTTAGGCCAACACACAACTTCCCATTGCCGGGAAACAGGGACATCAGTGTCACATCTGTTACATCCCATCCTGCTGATCTGTCCTTGCCCCCTGGAGAGCGCCAGGCCCCTCAGCCCCATGGGAGTCAGACGCCTTGGGGGGTGGGGGGCACATGGAGAGAGCAGGACCCACAGGCTGAGGGATCTGTGGGAATAAAGACATACCAGATAGTGAGCCTGGGCCACACTGACTGGGGGAGGCAGCCGATCAGGGAAAACACAGGACGGCTTTGGGGGTCAAGCCCTGCAGAACCCAGCTCAGCCCAAAGGAGAAGCCCGTGTCTGAGGACCTGATTTGTCATCAGCCAATGGCTCCATTGTGCCAGCCGGGCTAACAGAGGAGCCATTGGAGAGGAGTTAACATTCCCCCAGGCTCTGCATGGGCGTAGACAGCTGGGAGGTTGCTGGCGGGGGTGGGGGTTAGCCCCCCCAAAATGTAGGAATTGCATTAATACATAAAGGAAACACAATGTTTGGAGCAGAAGCTCATTTGTCTCATTTTAATAAAAGTGGACTCATTTAATCACGGTGCAAAACTCCAGATTGAACTGACACCACCAGCTGTTCTTTTATTATTTATCCCTTGTCCCCCGATGAGGCTGTCTACACCCCTGTTCTGGGGACTTCCCCGGTGCAGGGGGCCTCCACAACCGCCCGGGGCACAGAGGACACCTCAGAACAAGGGTGTGTGTGGGCGGGGGACACATGGCCTGGGTACTTCCCCAGTGTTTACACAACTGGGTTAAACTGGGAGGGAACCAACATGGAGACCCTGGGGATTAGAGGATTCCTGCCAAAACAGGCACCCCACCATGGCCTTCCTCACAAAAACACCTAGGCACTTGGGGGCCATCTCTGCTGGGTGCTTCCTCAGCAGCTGGAACAGCTTCCTTCCAGCAGGCCATGGCTGGAAGGGGTCTTGTGCCGGGGCTGTATTTCAAAGCCGTCTGGGAAACTGCCTGTGTAAGATCAACCATGTTTCCCAGGGCAGCGACTGCAGTGAGCTGGAGAAGTCATCAGGGTGATGGGTTCCGTCCAGCACCGGGCTCCTGCTGGTCTTTCAGCCAGACACAGATCATTTGACTTGCAGTTCAGCCAACGTTTTCCGGAAGAATCTGTTTGTCCCTGGGAATGGCTGTGCCGCAGGGAAGGAGCAGAAGCAATTGTGCCGCCAAGGGGCAGATGCAGCAAAAGAAACAGCAGGAAAAGAGGAGCTTCCAGAAGAAAACCAAATAGCCTGGTGGGCTTTGGGCTGACTTGATCCCTGAGCAAGGAGAGGGGAGCCCCTGTCCATGCAGTGCCCCTCCCATGGCCCGCATGAGCCCCCGCTGCTCTTTGTGAGCTCTTCTGTACGCTCCTGGGGCTGGAAATGTTTAACTCTCCTGCGAATTCTCATTAGCAATCTGCTCACACCTGCATTCCTGAGCACACCAGAGGGCATCGCACTCTCCTGCATGTTCTCCCGGGAGGCCACCACCCAAGGGGTAAAACGTTCAATGGACTGAAAAGGGAATCGCGCCTTGGCTGAGCTCTAGCCCCTCACCTTGAGATCACCCTGCCCCAAGAGCCCAACCATCTCCCCACACAACTCCCCAGCAGTATGCCTCAGCTCCCTGGCTCATTGTCTCAGCTTCATACCATCCTGAATGGCCAGGGTCCTCTGCAGCTCTCTCTGCTCCCCACCCACAACCTCTCAGCTTCTCATCTGTAATTCCCCAGCCCCACCTTGAGGTCTGCTCTGCATCTTGGTTATGCTGTTCCCGCTCCCCTTCCCCCAGCACCTCTGCAGGGATCATAGAATCACAGAATATCAGGGTTGGAAGGGACCTCAGGAGGCCATCTAGTCCAACTCTCCAAACTCAAAGCAGGACCAATCCCCAACTAAATCATCCCAGCCAGGGCTTTGTCATCATCCCAGGGATGGCTTTTGCTGGGGAAAGTGATTTGATTTCATGCCCAGGAAGTGATCTCTGATCTGAGGCCTTTGCAACAGAAAAGTAAGAGATCAAGCGAGAGGCTGTTCCAGAACACCCAATAGCCCAGTAGCCAGGGCACTTGGCTGGGATGCAGGAGGCCTGTTGTCAGATCCCCATGGTCTGATCTGGAGCAGGGACTTGAAATGCCTAGCAAGCGCTCTAAGTCCCAGGCTTAGCTGGGGACAGGACTCTCTCAATCTCGCCCACTGAAGCGATATACTTGGGGAAAGAGAGGAATTGACTCTCTAGCGGGGTGGCTAGTGCACTCAGTGGAGAGGTCAGAGACTCCAGTTCCTGCTCCCATGACTATTTCTAGCAGGAGAGATTGAGACACCCCAGAATGCCTCAGCGCCTGGTGGCCAGGTTGCGCACCTGAGCTGGGGAGACCCCTGGTTCAAATCCCTTCTCTACCTCAGGCAGGGGGGGAATTTCACATGGGTCTCCCACGTCCTAGGTGAGTGCACTGAGTGAAGGGAGATCGGCTCCACCTGCCCCCAGCTAGTTTGTGTGGAGTTAGGCATGTGCCACTTGCCTGCAAGGAAGAGCTTAGATGCCTGAGTCCAGGAGAAAATTCCCGGCTGGCTGTGAATTGCAAAGAGAGGTAGACAGTGAACCCCCTGAGAAGGGCAGGGCTTAGGACCCTCCTCTCTTCTCAGCATCCCCTGATGGCTGGCTTAGGCGGCTCCCTGCCCACCATGCCGGTGCTTGTGGATCCCATTCCCAGCTGCTCATCTCTCCCCATGCATTGTACAGGGAGCGCAGGCTCCTGACTCAGGATTTGCGAATTCCACCGGGTGGCCGCAGGACACCTAGAAGCTCGGTGCTGCAATGCTGAATCTAGCCCCAGGGTCGGGAATCCTGCACCCTCTGACACCAGAGCTGTTGGGCCCAGTCTTGTGACCAAAGTGTTTCTGTGACACTCCAGCTTCTCCCACTAACAGCCCAATCGTAAGGCCAGCAAAGGAAGAGAAAACCTCAGAGCCCCACCCACTTCATCAACTCTTTACTATTGGCCTGAAGCCCCCCGCCGCTGGAGTCAGGGAAGGGTGAAGCTTTGCTCCTGGCTCTACTCTGCCTCCTGATCCATCTTGCCCAAATTCCCATCATCCCCTATCCACCCTGGCCTTCTGCTCAAACCTGCCCTGGCCCTGGCATGGCTGTAACACCCTGGGAGCGTACCGGGGCTTTCAGCCTGAGCAAGAAGTGACCGTTCTCATTTCAATGAGGAACATACTGAATGGCCAGTAGGGGCCATTAGATCATCTAGTCCGACCTGCTGCATGACCCAGGTCAGAGACCCTCCCCGCAGGGAGGGAATCAGTCACTATTATCTAAGGCCATTTAGCTCAGGAACTTGTGGTTGCATGAGAGCGGATCTCCCAGAGACAGCCAGTGTCGATGCAGAGGTTGTGTGTGGTGAAGAATCCAGCACTCCCCCTGCTCCATGCCATCTCGTTAGAGCTCAGGAAGACACCTCAGGAGCGGTGCTCATGGACGGGAGGCCGGAGGCTAAATCCTTCCCTTGCCTTTCTCCATCCAAGAGCTCTTGCTTTCATTTTATCCTCTGTTAAAGGGCTGGATCCAGCCCCCATCTCCCAGCAGCATCTCTGACCCTCGGAGCTCCTGACCTATCAGCTGGTCCAGTGCTCAGTGCCCCACCCAGAGGTGATCAGGCAGTTGGGTGGGTGTCAGAGAGACAGCACCAGCCCTCTCAATGAAAACACAGGCACACTGGGGCTTGAGAAGCTGAACTAATCACGACATCCTGCTTCCAGGCTCTGGGTGTCTGAGTTCAAGTTCTCCCCCAGCTCTCCCAGATGGGGCTATTTGTGACAAGCAGATTAGATTGTTTATTAAACTATTTCTTCTGTCTTTCTAAATATTATTTATCTGCCCAGTTGGGCATTTTTATGCAGATCTGTCTGTACTCACATTCTCCGGATGGTTATGCTAATGGCAGGAGCTGCCGGACTCCAGCAGGGAACAATCCTTGCCCCTGTTCAGGAGCATGGCACAGAATGTTCCTCTTGTTCCTGCAGGGTGGCAGTGCCCAGCTCAGAGATGTGGGCGCTGAGGTGGCAGAGCACAGGCCTGGGCTGCCCTTGCCCTGCTAACACACACATGCCGACCACTGGGGCAGGCCTGCTGCCTCCTCACAACAACCGTCTCCAGCGACTGTCCATCCTACTCAGACTGCTGCATCCAGGGCCGGCCTGAGGGGTCTTTGGGTCCCTTTCTGCTTCCTGCTAGAGCAGTGGGGCTCGGCTATGGGGACTTTTCAGCCAAAGGGGTCGATTTGGACTGGTTACATTTTCAAGGCTCTGAGCATGGAAACGGGCTGACACTTCGAGTACATCTACACTGCACAAAAACCCTGCACCAGCCAGTGTCAGCGCCGGGGCTAGAGACCTGGGCTCACGCTACGGCACTAAATGTAGCCACTCAGAGGTTCCCGCTTGGGCTGTGATGCCACCCTCCTCTCTGGGTTTCAGAGCCCGGGCTCCAGCCGGAGCGGAAATGTCTCCACAGCTATTTTTAGTGCTGTAGCACGAGCCCAAGTTGGTAGCCCTGGGCTCTGAGACTCGCTCCCCTGGGGTTGGGTTTGTTTTGCAGTGTGGACGTACCCTTAAGCCTAGTTCCTCAAAAGCATTTAGGCCCCTAACTCCCATGGAGTTCAATGGCCTTTCTCTTTTCCCACGCATGCTTAGATTCTGGGTCCATTTCAAGCCGCCCCAAGTCAGGGGAGCTGCTTGCTAGGAAACCAACGCTCTAAGCAGTGATTGAACAGAACAGCCTGCCCCTCCATGCAGCAGGCCTGGGATGTTTTACTGATGAACTGGACTAGTCCAAGCACTGGTTTCTGCTCAGCCAGCCAGCAGTGTCTCTAATGCAAATCCATACACCACCGCAGTCCGGCATTCACTGCTGCAAACTCTGGCAGGAGAGATTTGGGCAGATGTTTGAGGTGACCTAATCAAAAGCCAAGAGCTTAGTATAGGTCACTGGCTTTGAAATGATACCAACCACCTCCAAGTGGGACAGAGAAATGTTACTTTCTCTTGCTGGAGATTCATTCGACAAACTTGGGAAATGCATAACAACATACAGGATACTCCCATTTATCCCAGACCCCATTATCTGAACCTCTGCATTATCCAGATCCCTTCCTTGTCCCTGTCCCCAGCACAACTGTCTATCAGTTAGCCACCCCGCCCAGCTGCTGGCATACACATCCCTGCCCCCTGGCCTCTTCCCTATGCCTCTGGGTGGAGTTGCTCTTCATCTGGTCAGTGTCAGAGCTCTGGCCCTGGCTGATGCAGCATGGTGGTGCTCAGATCACTCTTCAGTGCGGCCCCCATGCTGCTCCCTGGCTGGCCCACAGGAGCCCGTGCTGGGGATCATGGGCACCCCAAACCGAGCAACTGCAGAAGTGTAGTGACAGCAGCAAAGTCTATACACTGTTCACCTGTTTCTGGCTGAAAGGGAGAGCTCTGGGGCGAGAGGCTGCCCGCTCAAGTATACAAAGTCTTGGTTATGTGAACACAATCCACGTCCCCCATGCTATTGGATAATCTGGAGTATAAACAATGTACTCCATATTTATACAGGGCCCAATTCTGCTCCCCGTGCTCTGCTGAGCAAGTCCTTTGTTCCACTAATAATCCCACTGAAATCAGATTTGATGATGAGCTAAGGGTGGCAGAAGTGGACACTATTATACTGTGATCATAACCAGGGCTGGCGTTAGGGAAAATGGCACCCTGGGCAAACTTGTACTTTGGTGCCCCTGGCCCCCATGCTCCCCCCACTGCCCTTGGGCCTCGCTGCCTCCCCACCCATCCCCCTGCACTCTGCTGCCTCCGCACCCATGCCCCCAGGCCTCTTCCCCCAACCCCACATCCCCGCTGCCTCCCCCCCATTGTTGCAGAAGTGGAAGGAACCTCCTCATCCTACCTCAGCATCCAGCCTTCCTCAGCTCGCACCCCCACTCAGCCAGTGTCCCTTTTTCTCCTGCCACAGCCACGCACCCGCCCCCCCCTTCAGGAGCCCCAGGGAGGTGCAGAGCGGCGAGTTGAGGAAGGATGGGAAGGAGGGGGCAGCAATTGAGGGGGAGAGGTGGTTGGATGACAGAATGAGATGGGAGAGACAAGGAAGATAGCGCTCTGTCAGTGGTGCCTGACCTTTTATGGCTCCCCCTCTTGTGAGTGGGACTCTGGCAAGAGCGTGAAGGGGTCATCCCTATGCATGCCGTGCGGTTGGCTGTTGGAGGTCATGCTGTGGAGGGGCCGGGCCTGGGAAAATCGTGCCCCACCCCACCCCACCGACCATGGTGGTTCTACTTGGCATCCCAGCCTGGCCTGTGTTGTGGGGCCTCTGGTGTCATTCAGCTGAAGCACGGTGAGGAGTGGGACTGGGGGCAATGTGGAGGCTGGGCCTGCATCCCCTCCTTGCCCCCTGACCATGACACCCTCTCCTAAGGCCAGCCCTGATGACACCAACTTGTCCAAACCTGGCTGTAGAGCTCATCCCTCTGGAAGTCGCAGGCCTAATGTTTTCAGTGTGAGAAATACCATGGCTTTTCTAACAGGTGGGTGGGGACCCTTGGACACTCATGGTCACCTCGGGCAGGTGAGTGTCTCTTTCCCGAAGGTTATTTGCCAAGGACTCCTGACTGGCTGGCAGAGGAGTGGAGTGCACAGGGATACAACAAGCAGCTCTTTGCACCTATCTTTGAGGGTAGGGCTTGAGTGAAGTACCAAGATTTTTCTGGGGGAGGAAGATGCTTCCAAATGTCACAGCAGCCTCCTCCTACAGAGACGGACTGGATTCCCTGCCAGTTCAGGGACGATTGTTATTTACACTGTGGTATACGTCTGGGCTCAGGACTTCAGAATGCTAGGCCATCTACAAACCCTAGAAAGACTCTCTCTACCCCCTAGGGTCTAGTCTGCCTTTTGCTCCAGGTGGCAGCTGGAGGGGGAAGGAAGCTCCCTGTTGGCCTAATCTACATTCGGTTAGTACATACCACAGAGGATGAAGACCTGGCAGTTATAAAAGCTGAACTGACCTATGTTTTTCCCAGAGTTCTGTTCACTCACGCTAAGCTACATCCCACAAGGCCATGCAATTAGTCCCACCCAGCATATGGACTAAACAAATGGAAACTTGTCAAAATCAAGACACTCATTGTATGTCTTAGTACAACTAGGGAGGTACCTTCATAGACCAGTACCTGGAACGGTAGTATTTAAAACAAAGATAAAGAAAGGTACAGAACAAGTTAAGGAACTAGGGAAACTGGTGGATTACATTTTAGTAACGTGTAACTGGTGTGCAGAGTAGCAGCCGTGTTAGTCTGTATCCGCAAAAAGAAAAGGAGGACTTATGGCACCTTAGAGACGAACAAATTTATTTGAGCATAAGTTTTCGGGAGCTACAGCCCACTTCATCGGATGCATTCAGTGGAAAATACAGTGGGGAGATTTATATACAAAGAGAACATGAAACAATGGGTGTTACCATACACATTAACGAGAATGATCAGGTAAGGTGAGCTATTACCAGCAGGAGAGCGGGGAACCTTTTGTAGTGATAATCAAGGTGGGCCATTTCCAGCAGTTGACAAGAACGTCTGAGGAATGGTGGCGGGGGTGTGTGTGTGTGTGTAAACACGGGGAAATAGTTTTTCTTTGTGTAATAACCAATCCACTCCCAGTCTTTATTCAAGCCTAAATTAATTGTATCCCGTTTGCAAATTAATTCCAATTCAGCAGTCTCTTGTTGGAGTCTGTTTTTGAAGTTTTTTTGTTGAAGAATTGCCACTTTTAGGTTTGTACTTGAGTGACCAAAGAGATTGGTTTTTAAATGTTATAATTCTTGACGTCTGATTTGTGTTCATTTATTCTTTTACGTAGAGACTGTCCAGTTTGACCAATGTACATGGCAGAGGGGCATTGCTGGCACATGATGGCATATATGACAGTGGTAGATGTGCAGGTGAATGAGCCTCTGACGCTGTGGCTGATGTGATTAGGCCCTATGATGGTGTCCCCTGAATAGATATGTGGACACAGTTGGCAACGGACTTCGTTGCAAGGATAGGTTCCTGGGTTAGCGGTTCTGTTGTGTGGTGTGTGGTTGCTGGTGAGTATTTACTTCAGGTTGGGGGACTGTCTGTAAGCAAGGACTGGCCTGTCTCCCAAGATCTGTGAGAGTGATGGGTCATCCTTCAGGATAGGTTGTAGATCCTTGATGATGCATTGGAGAGGTTTTAGTTGGGGGCTGAAGGTGATGGCTAGTGGCGTTCTGTTATTTTCTTTGTTGGGCCTGTCCTGTAGTAGGTGACTTCTGGGTACTCTTCTGACTCCGTCAATCTGTTTCTTCACTTCAGCAGGTGGGTATTGTAGTTGTAAGAATGTTTGATAGAGATCTTGTAGGTGTTTGGCTCTGTCTGAGGGGTTGAAGCAAATGCCGTTGTATCGTAGAGCTTGGCTGTAGACAATGGATCGTGTGGTGTGGTCTGGATGAAAGCTGGAGGCATGTAGGTAAGTATAGCAGTCAGTAGGTTTCCGCTATAGGGTGGTGTTTATGTGACCATCACTTATTAGCACCGTAGTGTCCAGAAATTGGATCTCTTGTGTGGACTGGTCCAGGCTGAGGTTGATGGTGGGATGGAAACTGTTGAAATCATGGTGAAATTCCTCAAGGGCTTCTTTTCCATGGGTCCAGATGATGATGTCATCAATGTAGTGCAAGTAGTATCTATTCAGGGGACACCATCATAGGGCCTGTTTGATACCGGCTGCCAACTAGATATGGAGCCATTGATCACTACCCGTTGAGCCCGACAATCTAGCCAGCTTTCTATCCACCTTATAGTTCACTCCTCCAGCCCATACTTCTTTAACTTGCTGGCAAGAATACTGTGGGAGACCGTGTCAAAAGCTTTGCTAAAGTCAAGGAACAACACGTCCACCGCTTTCCCCTCATCCACAGAGCCAGTTATCTCGTCATAGAAGGCAATTAGATTAGTCAGGCATGACTTGCCCTTGGTGAATCCATGCTGACTGTTCCTGATCAGACGTCAAGAATTATAACATTCAAAAACCAGTCGGAGAACACTTCAATCTCTTTGGTCACTCGATTACAGACCTAAAAGTGGCAATTCTTCAACAAAAAAACTTCAAAAACAGACTCCAATGAGAGACTGCTGAATTGGAATTAATTTGCCAACTGGATACAATTAACTTAGGCTTGAATAAAGACTGGGAGTGGATGGGTCATTACACAAAGTAAAACTATTTCCCCATGTTTCCCCCCCCACCCGCCTCAATTCCTCAGACTTTCTTGTCAACTGCTGGAAATGGCCCACCTTGATTATCACTACAAAAGGTTCCTTCCCCCACTCTTCTGCTGGTAATAGCTCATCTTACCTGATCATTCTCGTTAGTGTGTATGGTAACACCCATTTTTTCATGTTCTCTGTGTATATAAATCTCCCCACTGTATTTTCCACTGAATGCATCCTATGAAGTGAGCTGTAGCTCACGAAAGCTTATGCTCAAATAAATTTGTTCGTCTCTAAGGTGCCACAAGTCCTCCTTTTCTTTTTGTAAAAGGTGTGGTAACTTGTGAAGTCAGCCTGTAAGTATTCCTAGCTGAAATGTGTCATCATCTGAGGAGCGCACCTACTGTGGAAGGTAAATTTAACAACTCTGCCTGGAGACTGGTATCCTATTGAACCTTTCTTCCTCTATTACACTATTACTGACTTTTAGCAATGAACCTGACCAGCATTGGTTGTTTGGTCTCTTGAATATATTTCACACTGAACCAAAGTGTGGTCAAGCAATTGCCTGTGCAATTTATCAGCATCCTAAAACACCTCTGCATGCCCAGAGATGGCTGGATTCCTAGAAGAAGGGCACTGCTGAGCACCAGGTTATAGCAGTATGCTGGAGTTTGCTCTGCAGTATCCACCCAAATTCTGCATCCTTCCACACAGCTCAGGGGCAATCATTAAACTAGGGAACAGAACCGTGTAGCAGAGCACAGGCCTAAACTGAGTCACATACTGCCCAATGCTAAAGCCCCCTCCCCTCCCTTCTGTTGGTTATCCACATCCTCCCTCAGGTCCACCTTAGATTGGAGCTTCTTTGGAGGCAGGGACTGTAGGGGGCACATGGTTCCCCTTTGTTGGCTCTATACAAATAAATCTGAAGCTGGGCTGCTCACAGCCTGGGGAGCAGGGAATGGCTGACTGCATCAAGGCCCCTACGCTTACCTCTACATCAAAGCGAGTCTTTGGGGTCCCCCACTTCCCATCCCTGGACCGCAGCATACTCTCAGATTTCAGAGCATGTACAAATAGCCTCAGGCAGCTGGAGGCTTCACAGGGGCTGCCAGCGTGCTCTCTAGGAACGCCCCTACTAGCTATCAGGGTAAGTGCTAGCAGGCAGCTGGGTTCCCTTGTGGGGCTATGAAGCCAAGAGGAAGAGGACGGGGCTGGTGCTGCTGGGAGCTGACCCCAGCTTTTAGTTTCAGTTGGAATCTGATCCAAACCTTCATCATCAGCAGCAGGTTGTTACTGCAAGTGTCCGGCTGGACATTCAAGCAGCTTTCCCCACAGGTCATCACAGGGGGCTGGGCCAGTCCCTCCAGCAGGTGAAAGTGGAGGAACCCAGCCCTTTGCCCTGCCTGCAGAGACCGGGCTGACAGATGAATTGCCTGTAGAGACCCTATCACTGCAAGCTGCCAGTATTTTTGCATGCCCCCAGCTCCTACATACAAACACGCCCCTTCCAGAGCCCAGCCCTTGGCCTAGTAACAGAGCTCTGGTGCTAATGGCCAGGTGTGCATTTCATTCCCATGGAGGTCAGAGAGAGGTGCAGAGACTCACTAGGGCTCCTGCAGGCCACTTTACCTTTGAGAACATAACATGAGAACAAACGGTTGTCTGTGCCCCAAATCGAACAGCCCTGCTCCCCCCCTCGCCCCCGGAAGGCTGCTGGCGCTCAGCAAAGAGGAGCCACATTAACGCTAATTGTGGGGACTCCACTGATTTTACAGATTGGTTCAAGCTAATAAAAGCCTCTTGCTAAGCTCTACATGCAGCATACAGCCCCCTCCCTTCAACCCACTGCCTACGGGGAAAGCCGGCCTCCATGGCACAGCCTGCAGGCTGTTGAATCGGGGGGGGGGGGGGCAGGTGGCAGAGTCAAGGACCCCTCCCTGAAAACATCCTGCTGCAGCCCCTCTCAGTGAAGCTAAGAGCCTGCTATGCTGTAGCATCTCCACTGATTCATTCATCTGCTGCATGTCACTGCTCAGGTAGCCAGGACTCAAACCACTGCAGGCTGTCAGCTGTGCAGCTGCTCCCTGGGAATTCTGTGCCAACCCCATCAGATGCTGCTGCTCTCACAGCCTGGTAGGCAATTGCTGCTGCTCTCCTACAAACCCTGTGCTGCTGGCCCCTTACTCCCTGGCTGGCAGGATCCCGTTCTGCCTGGGAGGAGTGGTAGATACGCTGGAGGGGAGGGATAGGATACAGAAGGACCTAGACAAATTGGAGGATTGGGCCAAAAGAAATCTGATGAGGTTCAATAAGGATAAGTGCAGGGTCCTGCACTTAGGACGGAAGAACCCAATGCACAGCTACAGACTAGGGACCGAATGGCTAGGCAGCAGTTCTGCGGAAAAGGACCTAGGGGTGACAGTGGACGAGAAGCTGGATATGAGTCAGCAGTGTGCCCTTGTTGCCAAGAAGGCCAATGGCATTTTGGGATGTATAAGTAGGGGCATAGCGAGCAGATCGAGGGACGTGATCGTTCCCCTCTATTCGACATTGGTGAGGCCTCATCTGGAGTACTGTGTCCAGTTTTGGGCCCCACACTTCAAGAAGGATGTGGATAAATTGGAGAGAGTCCAGCGAAGGGCAACAAAAATGATTAGGGGTCTGGAACACATGACTTATGAGGAGAGGCTGAGGGAGCTGGGATTGTTTAGCCTGCAGAAGAGAAGAATGAGGGGGGATTTGATAGCTGTTTTCAACTACCTGAAAGGGGGTTCCAAAGAGGATGGCTCTAGACTGTTCTCAATGGTATCAGATGACAGAACGAGGAGTAATGGTCTCAAGCTGCAGTGGGGGAGGTTTAGATTGGATATTAGGAAAAACTTTTTCACTATGAGGGTGGTGAAACACTGGAATGCATTACCTAGGGAGGTGGTAGAATCTCCTTCCTTAGAGGTTTTTAAGGTCAGGCTTGACAAAGCCCTGGCTGGGATGATTTAACTGGGAATTGGTCCTGCTTTGAGCAGGGGGTTGGACTAGATGACCTTCTGGGGTCCCTTCCAACCCTTATATTCTATGATTCTATGATTCTATGATGCTGGTTAAATCCTTTACACATTCCCAGACAGCATCCAGCCAAGGGGACATCGCGACATGAAACAGTTCCACCCCCCGAAAGTACAAATATAGTTGGAAACAAAGGCTTGATGAGAGCAGGTCCAATAATGAACAAGGGGAATAAAATAAGTGCTAACTTTACACTGGCTGAACTGCTGGCTGGCTTTGCAAACAGCAGAAGGTGATGCATGTCGCCCATTGTGCTCTCTAGCCCTGGGGTAGTTTCTTTCCCTGCCCTCACCCTGCCCCTTAGTTCTTCTTTCACAGGCACCACAAGTCAATATCGCGACTGATGTAGCAGTTAGATGGCTGAACATCAAGGGCAGCGAGGTGTTGCATTTCACCCTTCAACCATCTAAGTGCGCACTCCTCCCACCTGTTTGACCATCTGCCCCGCAATCACACTGTGACGACTGGGGTTAAGCCAAATTTCTGTATTGTGGCAGCCACTCTCACTGTTCCACTCAGCAGCCTGTTAAGCACAGTTCAGGATCCGTGTCCCAGGGTGCAAACAAGTGGATGTGAATTCTAAAATTCATCGGCATGTCTGCATCTCTATCCCACAGTAGCTGCCACTCTGCGAGGACACTGCTGTCTGCCCTGATAGCATTGTTCATCTGAGATTGGCACCAGACCGGCAGCACTGGACGTGAACGCACAAATGGCTGCTGCAAAAGGATGTCACGGAGTCAATCATAGCAAGTCAGCAGGAACTGCAGGTGGAGGGGTTTTCTTCTGGAGGTGGGCTGGTCTTCTGACAGGAAGCACGTTGCTTATTTGCATCTATTGGAACCATTGTTAGCCTTGCATGCAGCAGGTTGTTTTCATCAGTCATAGCCCTCCATGCAGTTTTAAGGGTAATGACATTGGGTCGAAGTTTAGAGGGAGCTGTATGAGACAAGATACAGATGTTAACGTGTGGCCAAGGCAACCACTAACGATACAGATGGCTGTATTCAGCTCTGCATCAATGAGATGCGTACGCTGACTTCTGCCCAAACTGTAGCAATTCTACTGAAGCAAATACCAGCGCCAGGACTGAGGTTCATAAAACATCTGCCTCTGCTCCTCAGAAGGTTCCTGCTAGTTTCTGGATCAAGGTAGTGCGGGAGGTGAACTTTTTTCTTAAGTGTTCTAGATGGGACCTCTATGGTAGACTATGGTCCGGTCTGACTCCTAAATAAGTGACAACTGGCTGTAAAGGGAGTGGACAATTAACAACACCGACTGTAATGGGCTGATTGGCCAGGTGATTGTTTAGAAGGAAGGTTGCAGCCACTATCTTAGACTCACTTAATGTACGACTCCACTGATGAAGGTAACTGGCAAGAGCATTCATGTCCTGGCTGAGTGACCTTCAATATTGCTTAGAGTGTTACCCACATCAGCGCAACAGATGTTCCCCTGCCCTCTCATGGCGAGTCGCATAAAGCAAAATTTAAGTAGACAAGATGCAGGATGCATGCTTGCGTTCTAAGCAAATCCTAAGTTCAGTCCTTTTCATAGAGGGAAAGAGTCCCTGTGCCATGAACCGCTCAGCTCAGCTCACTCTCCGTTGGCCTGGTTAGGAACTGCTGCCCTCAAGTGGGCAAACTACAGCCAGAAGGCTCTTCAGCCAACAAAACTGGAAGGGACCATCTATCCCAGTGCAGGTTCCATCCTACTTGCTGGATGCAGAGGCATCGTTGCTTGCTGAGAGGCCTTTAGCATGGAAGGGCTTTGATTCCCAAAGGATGCTCCAGCTGGTCCAGTAATCCCCATTAGCTCTGAGCATGGAAAAGCAGGGAGCCAGCCAGAATGGCAGCTTACGTGACACTGGGATTCTGAATTCTTCTACATGTGCCATCTATCAGCTTCAAGAATTGCACTGACAACAGCTCATGCAGGAGATCCCAAGGGAATGGATATGGAGTACAGCAGGACAGCATAGCCCAGGCAAACTATATGGGGAACTAATATTCAATAATGGGCTCTTCAGGCTAGCAGACAAAGGTCTGACATGATCCAGTGGCTGGATGCTGAAGCTGGACAAGTTCAGACTGGAAAACAGGTGTCCATTTTTAGCAGAGAGTAATTAACCATTGGAAGAAGTTGCCAAGGGTCACGGAGGATTCTCCATCACTGGCCATTTTCAAATCAAGATGGAGGTTTTTCTCCCAGATCTGCTGTACGAATGATTTTGGGGCAGGTCTCTGGCCTGTGAACTACACAGGCAGTCAGACGAGGTGACCCCAGTGGGCCCTTCAGGACTTGGAATCCAGGACTCGACTTGCAGCACTCACAGCAAGCGCTATGGAAAATAAGCAGAGGAGCACGGATGAGGGTTACAGGCATGAAACCTGGAAGGTGCAGAGATGAGAGAAGGGCCAGAAAGGAAGCAGCAAGACAAGTGGGAGAGTGGAGACAGGCAAGGGAAGGATAAAGTGGGGGACAGAGCAGGGGACAAGGGCATCGCTGCCATAAGATGATACCATGATATTGTCCAAGCATGGACAATACACAAGGCAGAGTGGGATCCAGATGGTCCATTGCCAGAGGGAGACATTCATTAAAGGGCCGTTGCAGGGCAAAGGAGGACAAGGAATGCAGTGGATACCAGACACCTCCCAAATGAGGTCCTCAGTAGGGAGTATGGCACAGAATCCACAGCTCTGTAGCTAACAGACTTGCAACATGAACCCGGGCACTGAGTCAACAGACCCGTCCCCGTCTTCACAGCATCCCATGGTGCAGGGAGCCAACGGGTGCCTTGACTGCTGCCTATCCACTCAGTGGATCGACACTCTACTTATCCACACAGACACCAGGCTGTGACCCAGGGAGGAGCTGATCAAAGGAGAAACCAACAGATTAGAAAAGAAACCTTTATTCCCTGGTTGTCATTGGAAGGCACAGCCGTGACACAGTGTGTTCGAACCAACAGGCCCTTTGGAGGTTCACTGGCTGCAGCCCTGACCAGCATCTCCCTAACTCCAGGCACTGGAAGTCCTCCCAGCAGCCCAGAACTTTGATCCCTCCCAGAACGTGTATGTCTCACACAGTCTTACCCTGGGTTAGTCATGTCCTCGCTGCAGGAGATGGGGAGGCAGGATGTGACTAGTGACACCAGGCACTTCTCAGGCATGTGGCCCAAAGCAAATCCAGCAAAGCTTCCTCTCCAGCCCCAGCTATGCCTTAGCTTCTGGGCAGGCCAAGGAAATCTCTGCTCCTGACAAGAGCTTTAAGGGAGTTAGTTGCCTTCAGTTCCAGGTCCAGTGTCCTGAATCCACGAGCTGCAGTCAAGGGGGTTTGAGTCCTGAAACGAGATTGCTAGTCCCGCTTCCCTCAGCAGGGCCAAGCTGGCGCCTAACAGGGCCCTTCCTGGAGGGCCATCACAACTCGTCCTTTCCCTCTACACTCTGCCCAGGAGCGTCTGTCATGGCTGGCAGCTCTGCTTCTGGCCCCTTCAGCTGAGACAAATCCACCTCCTCTGTGTTGAAGAGCATCTTCACCAGATCATCAGCCTGCACACGCTCCTGGGGGGGGAAGGGCAGGTTAGAGCATGCTGCAAGAGCCAGCCCCCTGCTTTGCCCTTGTGGCACTGGGGAGGGGATCCCCAGAGCATAATGGGATCACACCCCAAATGCAAGGGCATAGGACTCAGAGGGACCTCCTGGGTCAGTGAGTCCTGTCCCTGCTATCGTAGCCAACCATTCAGATAACCCCATTCAGAATCTCGGGACCTGCTCCAGAATCTCACTGCCTGGATGGCTAGAAACCTCCTAATGTCCAGCCTGAGTTTACTCCTGGTCAGCCCATTTATTCTTGTGCTGATGCTGTTCTTTAGCCTAAACAGCTCTTCCCCGCACCTGGTGTAGTAATAGACAGCAGTCAGCTCCCTCTCAGCCTGCGTTTCAGGCTACCCAAGCCCTGCTCTTTCAATTTGCTCTCGTAAGATCAGCTCTCCACCCCCCTGAGCATCCCAGCAGCCCTTCTCTGCCTCACTCCAGCACGGATTCATCTTTCTAGCAAACGGGTGACCAGAACAGCACACACTGCTCCAGATGAGGTCTCACCAGTGCTTGGTACAATGACATTAGAACGTCCCAACCTCTACTTAAAACATGTCCCTCCTCCCCTCCCCAACACACACAGCCTAGGCTTGCCTTTGCTATTTTCACAGCCCGACACTTGCACAGCAGCTGCAGGGGGAAAGGCAAGTCCCCAGGGATCTCAGCCAGCTGTTTTCCGTACCCCAGAGCCCATTCCAGCGCTATGGAAGCCTCCTTGAGAAAGGCAGGGCAGAGGAGGAGGAGGGGGTAGGCGCACAGCTGGGGGACAGGCATGCGTGTGAGTGGAGAGGTGCCGAGGCAGTATGCCAATGCGGGGCAGTACTTACTCGTTCGCTGTGTCGTGGGTCCAGAGTGAACCACAGGGCGATGGCACACCGCTGGCCTTTGGTCACGGCCTTCACCCCGTGCGGGTTCTCCGAGCCAGAGGAGAAGCCGACAGCACGCCCGCACTGCGGCTGTACCTCTGCCTGCAGGGGACAGGTGCACGGATTAGGACCCCCTAACCATCCAGGCAGCAGCGGGTAATGAGGGACGGGTGAGGTAAGAGCCAGCAGACAGGCCAGTCAACAGGGGAGACAGGATCCTGGGGGCCAGCTGGAGAGGGGATATTGGGGGGATTAGAGTCCCCAGTGCAGGGCAGAAGCAGAGGCATCCCACTGCAGAGGGGTGGCAGCAGGGGACTATGCTCTCAGACCCTGCTGTGCAGAGAGAACTCCAGGCAATGCCGGGCAGTAGGAGCGTCTGCCCAGGAAGTGGCTGGGACAGCCCAGGTCATACCCACTCGGCTCCCCAGCTCTCCTGGAGGTTCCATCGACACCCAGCCTGAGTGATGCAGCACATGCTCTGCCACTGGGTCTTCCCCTGTGGGAGGAGCTCCCCAGGTTCCTGCAGGCCATGGAGGCTAGCCAGGCAGTCAGGCGCCAGGGGATTAGCCTCCACAGGGATCACTCCTGCCCTGTACTGCAGCACAGCCCCAATTCTGCCCCTTGTGACGATGACGTTGTCTAATTTATAACTATGCAAATCATTCTTGCTACCACCATTATATAATTCCAACGAATCTTATACAAAATATAACTCATGGCCAGAAAGGGTTAAACAGCTTGCAGGCTAACTAGCCCAAAGCTGACCTTTAAAGACATATTAGAAATGGCAAGTAGGGCCATTCTATGGCTAGATAGGCTAGAACTTTGCAATGCAAAGCTGTATTGTCAGAAATTAGAAGTGATACTATTTGTGTGTATCTTAGATGCTAACTGTGTAAACAGACAGTGCCTGTCTGTCACTATAGCTACTAATTCAGAGCTCAAAAGGGAATATTAACATTTAGATGAATCCTGGGCGAAATAATGTCATTGTTTGTATGTCTCTGAAGTTTGTGATAGACTGCCTAATGGATAAATTGCCCTATGTTAATTTGTGTAACTAATTACTGGTGGTGTTTAGAAAAAAGGTTACATCCAAAGCCTATTGTTTATCCAGGTCTGTGTGGTCAAGTGGATGCTAGAACATCAAGTGGATGTATAAAAAGACTCTTGGGTCCTGATCCTGTTTATCTCAGATCTGCTTAAGGTTTCATGCAGGGGAAACCTACGCCACAAGGATTGAGCTCCTACCTCTGACTGGACCGCCCTGAAATATAACCATTGGACTATAACCTATGGACTATTTCTGAAAGAACTCCTTGCAAATACAAAGCTCACCATCTCTGCTATGAATCTGAACCTCAAGAATTGAACTCATGTCTGTATTTATACTGATCTTTTAACCATACTCTCTCTCTTTTGATTTTTAATAAATTTTAGTTTAGTTAATAAGAATTGGCTGCAGCGCGTATTTGGGTAAGATCTGGAATATTCAGTAACCTGGGAGGCGATGTGTCTGACCCTTTGGGATTGGTAGAACCTGTTCTTTTATACAGATGCTCCCTGGGTTACACAAGACCTAACTTATGCAAATCCGCACTTATGGAAAAAGTTCCATAAGCTAGAAATAGGAAGGGGTTTTTTTGTGTTTTTTTTTTTTTTTTTTTTTGGCGTAATGGTTGGGTATACGTTTCCGACTTATGCAAAATTCAAGTTATGCAAGGCATTGCGGAAAGGAACGATTGTGTAAGTCAGGGAGCGTCTGTATGATGAAGTAAGATTTTCAGAAATCTTCATCATATCTGACATGGGTACCTGGATGGAGG
The DNA here is from genome assembly GCF_965140235.1 of Caretta caretta. NCBI lineage: Eukaryota > Metazoa > Chordata > Testudines > Cheloniidae > Caretta > Caretta caretta. The sequence goes on from NC_134223.1 coordinate 3,431,383, forward strand.
CTTGAGGCTGGGTCACTTCAAGGGAACTGTGCTGTTTGGACTTCTGAGTAACCAGTGAGGTATAACAGAAGCTGTTTAGTGCTGGCTGTGTAAATCTAAACATTGAATTATCCACCAGTTTTGGGGTTTGTCTGCCCCATTCTTTGCAGTTCATCCTAATTGAGTGACCTCGGCTGACTCCCCACTGGGACCCTGGTCACACCTCTCTGTAGAGATGGCCCCATCCCACATCAGAGTGCAGCCATCTCCATTTCCCAGCCAGGGTAACAGCGGGAGTGCTGCCTCCCAGCCCTCTCAGCACCGAAACAGTCATGCTGCTCCAATGGGGAGTTATTCCTGATTAGCTCCATGCACAGATGCTCGTAGTCCAGTGGATTAAGCTAATTTGGAATAAAGCATTCTGGAATCAAAGTATCCACACAGGGAGTTAATTGGGAGTACTTAATCCACTTTAAAGTCACAACCTACCTCATTCTGGATTAATTTTCACGTGTAAACAAGCTCTCAGGGTGAACCGCGAGTGTCAGCCACAGGCAGAGTGGGGCAGGAACTGGGTAGAGCAGAAATGAGTCTCCAACCTCTCCAGAGCTGCCCAAACCAGAATCACTGTGCCCTTGGGGCAGACAAGCTACTTACAGTCACGGTGGTGGCGTCCAGTTCGGTGAAGTAGAAGGCTCCTCCTTCGAAGTCCCCATTGAGATACAAGATGACACTAGAGCCAGACAGAGCAGAGAAGGCATTCACTACCCAGCAGCCTCAGCACGCCTCCCTCTGCCCCAGGACTAGCCAGAGAAGAGACACCTACCGATCCCTCTCCCCCTTTCCCAAGCAGGCAGCGAGCATGGCAGGAAGCATTTCTGCAGCCTTGCTGCTATGGACTCTGAATGCTGGACAGCTCTGGATCTTCCTTCACACACAACAATGTCCAGGAGCAGTTGCAGCCACACTTCTGAGACTCCCTATTCAGCAAGGTCCCTGTAACTAAGTGTGTTGGCCCCTTTAAGTGCAGGTGCTGGCAGCCTGTCTGTCACTGGGGCTCGGTGGGGAATTCTGGGAAATGTAGTTCCCCAGTAAGGACTGAAAGGCCAGTGATCAGGTCACCAAGTAGAACCAGGCAATTGCAGGATGGGGACTCAGCCTAGCTCCTGTGAGCCTAGGCAGACTGTGCCTTGAGCCAAGCACTGCTCGCATGGCTGTTACCTGTAGTCCCGGAATGTGTACGCTGGCGGCTCCTTGACGCACACCATGGCCTCTGCATTGAGAATGCAGTTATCCACGTGCACGGCATGGCTGGAGTCTGTCCGGTCCGCTTGCTTATCTGAGATGGAACGAAGCGTGGATGGTTACAGAGCCTGTCCTGAGACGGCAGGATGTCCATCTACAGTCACCAACCCCTGCACCCCAGGGCACTCACAGCAAGGATGCCCTAACCCCCATGAGCCTCTCCCCTCACAATGCTCTGACCTGCGATTTCGGGGAGGCCAGAATTCAGTGGCAGCTGGCAGAGCTGTGGTCCCTTGTTCCCTAGGCCTATAAGGAGTGGCACTGCTCCATGTTTTAGGGGTGCAATACCCCCAAACCTACCGCATCATCTCAATGGGAGCTCATGATTCCAGTTCAAACAATGACATGTTATCCCACTGCTCACCCTAGCGGACACATCCAGCCAATGCACTTTCCAGTTAGGTTGGATGCACTGGGGGATACTGGGAATGGCTGGCCAAGTTCCTGGGGTGGGGGAACTAGGAGTTCAAGCAACCCCCAGAATTCCCAGTCACATCTGCCCCCGCCCATGAGACTCAGCACCTCCCTCCCAGATTTTTAAAGGTACGTACATATCGTTGGGCTCAGCACTGCAACAGCAAACTGATTTCAGAGCCTAAGTCTCATGCTCTTTAGGAGCCTAAACTCACTGACAGGATTTTGGCTCTGTTCCTAAATCACTTTGGAAAATGTGAGTCTCCTAAGTCAGCTAGGCTCTGCAATACTGAGAACAGCAACACCATAATATATTTCACAATCTGGGCCAAAAGCTTTAAGTGCCTCTGAATGCTGGAAACCTGAATCACTTGCCTCCTCTGGTGTCAAGAGCTCCAACGCCCCCCTATCCAGCTGCCAACCCCCTGGCTGCCGCTTTATGTGATGCTGTTATTTGCTGCCAGCAAAACATGGAGGCATTTTTGAATTGAAGCCACTGCAGAATCAACGGCTGAGTTCTGCGGAAGTGACGGGATTCAGCTTGCCACAGAGCAGGCAGGGCCTTGGTGCCAGTCCAGGACACAAGGCTGAAGTTCTGAGCAGTGGCTATCACACGCCATCTCCCTCTCCCACTGCATAGTTTGCTCTCCATGTCCTCTGGATTTAGCAACCAAATCTGCACAGCTTCTTCCTCCTGTTAGCCCTGCAGAGCCAGCCCAGCCAAGAGGGAGGGAGCTGGAGTCTGTCCCCTCCTGCACATCAACAGAATGGTTAGCTAAGTGCCAGTCAGTTACACCTGGGCCAACTCACCCACACTACCTGGGCTGCACAGGTGGCATCAAGGGCAGAATCCTTATTACGAGGCAGGTGAGAGACAGAGAGCCCCCTGGAGAAGTGGTTTGATGGTTGTAAAGGGAGTCCCCCCGGCAGCAGCTACCCACAGGGCTGTGGGAGGAGACGGAGGGGTCCTGCCACCAGCAGCAGCCTGAATCACGAACACCGGGAAGGGGAGGTGCAAGACCAGCAGCCCACTGAGCAAGGGCGGGGGGGGGGGCGGGTGCTGCCAGCTACTCGCCTGCGATGGCCGTGCGGCACACCAGGTGAGAGTAGGAAAAATAGAGCGGGGTGTCCAGGCGGAAGTAGGACTCCATCACGCGCCGCACCTTCTCCGTCACATTGTAGTAGAGCCTGGCACTGTGCATGGACACCTTGCCCTCCTGCCCCAGCTGCAGGGGGAGACAGAGAGCAGGAGCAGCAGTCAGGCGGCCTGGCTTCTTCCTCAGTGATCTCACCAGGTTTTGTCCCCAGAGCCAGCAGTTTGGGCTGGAGCGAAGGGCAGCAATGATAGAGACATCTCCTCCTCTCTGCAATCCTTGAGGGCATGAAGGTCCCCCCACCCCTTGGCTGATACAGGGACAGTTCTGTAAACTCACCAATCATTACTCTGGGGGGCCTGAATGGGTAGGGCACACCCTGGCGACTCCGCCATTCTCCGAACTGGGCTTCCTCAGGGGGCTCCCCAAATTTGTTTATGCCTCCAGGTGAGAGAGCAGGTTGGGCGCAAAGCATCCTGCTAATGCCTCCTTCCCCCGACCTGCCTCATCCCTTCCAGCCCATCTCCCCCACCCCCCAAGCCTTTCCCCAGTGCTAGCCACACTCTTCTCTCAACCACGTCCACAGAATCCCCCCTCAGTCAAACAAGCAAACCTACCTTGAGGGACTTATAGACAGTCACGCCATAGAAGGTCTCGCTGGGAGTGTGAGGGGAGGTTTTCCCGCGATAGCCATCCCCAGCAGACGCAGCTGCCTGCAAAACCCAGGGTCAGACGTGAGACCCCCATGCTGCCGCCTGCTCCTCAGAGAAGGGCAGGAGCGGGCTCTAGCCAGGGCACGGAGATTGGCCAAACCCTCAGAGAAGCCGAGCAAGCGTGGTAGGGCCGGAACCACCCCTCCCCAGGCTTTTCCCTGGAAAGGAACAGATATGATGCCAAAGAGCACTGGGGCCTGGACAGGCCAGAAATTGTAACAAAGTCCCAGTGAAATAGTTCAGGGTCCTTGGCAAGGAGTTCAGATCCTGCCCCCTTGACATGCTGGTACATGCTGCAGATCCTCATTACCCCAAATCCAGCCTCCAACCCGAGCTCTCTCCACCCTGTCCTGGACCAGCCCTCACTATCGCACCCCCTTCCTGCTGCCGGTCAGAGGCCCCACCCTGCAGACACAGACCCTCCCAATATCAGCCTGAGACCCGTGGTAGCCAATGCCACGGGGATGGGGGAGCACGTTATTGCTCGGAGCTGGGTAACAGGATGATCCCGGTGTGCAGGTGCCGGTGGGGCAGACGGATGCAACATTCTCCCCAGTCAGGGGGCTAGGAGGGCTGCTCTGGGGAACTAAAGTCCTGGCTTAAGAATTGCAGAACGAGACTGGATTTAATTCCTCTCAAGTGGTTCACTCTGGATTGTACTTTTAAATAGGTGACAGCCACACTCCCCAATGCTCTCCACACTTCAGCCACATCCTCCCCTCCCAGGGTCACTCAAAGCAACCCCTTCCCTGCCCCCTGCTCAGCCCACTCTCCCCCGTCGCTGAGCTGCCCTTCCCTAGCCTCCATGCCAGCCGGCCCCTCTCTTGCCTCCCCAGTCTCCGGGTGTTGGAGCCGGCGACGAGCTACTCACGTTGGTGAGTTTCTGCAGCTCCAGACACTCCTCCTCAGAGATGACTCCGTCCACCACCACTCGCTGAGAGCCGTTCAGCAGCCGGGAGTTCATGGTGATACTGAGCCCATCGTACAGCAGGGGCCCACCTATAGGGCCAAGGAGCAATACTGGAGTCCGGGGAGCCCTCTGCTGGGGAGTGCACATCAGACGGCACTGCTACCACTGGGTGCGTGACAGGTACAGAGGGTGGCATGCGCAAGAAGGGGGAGAGGCCATTTCGCCTCAGCCACAGGCCACTCCTTTGGTAGCACTGAACATCCTGCTCCCTGCCCAGAGCCCCCAGCTACAGCGCACACAGGGGTGATGGCTTGGCTGTCCGCTGGGTCACTGGGGGACATGTGGGCACATTTCACAACTCCCTCTCTTACCTTCCCGCATGAACTTGCTCATGTCCGCAGACTCTTTGGTTTTCTCCTCCACAAGCGTCTCTATCTCTTTCATCAGGTTGCTGATCTCCTCGGAGATTCGAGCCGCTGTCTCGCGCTCCACCCTGGGCACAAAGAAGCTGTGAGCTGCTCTCCTGCCTCTGGGGCAGACGTCTAAGTGATCAGCGAATTGGGAGATGGGCAGGGGGCTGGCGGCAGCACTCCTGAGGCCTCCACAAAGGGGGCAGAGACCGAGAGGTGTAGGGGAAGGAGATGAAGCTGTGGGATGGGTTCAACAGTCAGGCAGATGGGGCGGGCAGTGCCCCTGGCTGGGGGCTCAGCAGTCTGATGACATGCCCGTAACACCTTCCTGATGGGTTCATTCCAGCCCTAGTTCCCATTTTACATAGCATCCCATCCCACTGGCATGCTCAGAAACTCTCGCAGCCTCCAGCCCAGCCCTCGCAGCTACTCTTGGAACCACCAGGCTCCCCCGCCTGCTGCAGCAGATGGGTTTGGAAGATTCCAGCTACAACGTGCATTAACAGAAACCCCCACAACAGCGATTCCACATGCCAGCAGTGGGAGCAAAGAGACGATGCTCCTGCAAGTGTTACTGAACGAGTTCTCACTTCTGCTTCTCACGCAGCCTCTTTGGGATCACCTCCTCTGGGGTCCACGTGTCCTAAAGGCAGGAAAGAAACCAGAGATAACCTCATCCGTGCCCGAGACACCCCAATCCATGGCTCAGACACAAGGGTGCAGCCCTGTCCAGGGACAGACAGTAGTGCCATTGAAGAGCAATCAGCCCATCACAGCTCCCTCTTCTCCTCTACAAAACCACTCCCCTCTTCCAGCACAGCTCCTCCCCTTGGTGCCCCACAGACCCCACCCCCGAGCATTCAGTCTAAACCTGCCCACTTCTAGTTCCCGCAGGTGTGTCCAGGACCAGGCCAAGGGAGTCTCCACTCACCGGATCCACAAATGGAATCCCGAAGGCATCGTAGCTGAAAAAGAGCAGCTCCTTCTCCAGCAGGCTGCGCTGGCGATACACCTGGATATTCTGAAAGCGTGGGAGAGATGGATGGGTCAGAGCAGCTTACATGGGCTTTCCAATAGACAAGCTGGTCTGGCCACTGCGGGGAACCAGGCGCCATGAGATGACCATTACAGAGAGCAACAGAATTCCAAAACTGGAGGTGTGGTGGGAATGAAAGTGCAGGACTCTGCTATTCTATGCCATGTTTCAATCCCTCTCAATACACCTCAATCCAGTCCTGCAGCCCCCTGCTCTTCCAGTCCCAGGTCCCTGCATAGCTCTGTCGATGGAGACCATTTCCAGTCTGAAAAACGTAGGGATGAGCGTTAACGCCAGGTTCAAATGGAAAGCTGCTCTGACCCCTACCCATAGACTCTCCTTAAAACATCTCCCCTTTCCATTAATTCCTACTTTGTAATGGTAGCAAATAAAGCCAATAAGTTGATTTGGCAAGATGTTTTTATGACAGGTGGGGCTGGTTGTACCATCCCCATGTAAGCTGCTTGACACTCCCCATTATAAGATCCTGTTTTCATTTGCTTATCACTTTGCCAAGCTTTAACCATCTGGGCTGAAATGTCTCACACTGAATGTCTGCTTCAGGCTGGGTATTTTTCATTTTGGCCAGTTTGGCAATTTCTGCAAACGAAACGCCTGCAACACCAGACATTCCCTGATATTTCAGAGGAAGGTGCAGAACCCCACACTGGATCAGCACGCACTAACATGCGGATGGGATAGGCTTCTCCCTAGTCCTGCCAGTCAGTGATTGGCTGGTGCTCTGAGGCAGGATGCTATCTTACGCTTATTCCTGGCTCACATAACCATAGAAATCTGCAAAGTACTCCAGCCATTTTTACTGAGTTGTGTCAGCTGAGCTTTGACCAGGGGTTCTGCATCCAGTCCCTTCAGCACCAGTTGGAACGTATGTGTGAGGAATGAAGACGGCCAATCCTAATGCTGAACAGACTGCAGCCCATCTGCCCTACAAATACCAATCCCAGGTCTGCAGATGCTGCTTCAACAGGCCTGGCAGAACTCGAGGAGTGGTTTGCCGGGGACAGACTGAATATCACTCACTTCTCGAGGATTGATAGGTGCAGCCAGCCTTTCCCCAAGGACAGCCGCGTAGTAGGCCAAGTTTTGATTCATCACTTCATCATTAGGGAAGAAAAGCAAGTAGGTCTTGGCGCATTCAATGGCTTTCTCGTAATTCCCACCTGCAAAGAGAAATCAGCTCATTGAGAGAAGCCGTCCCTCTGTGCTTTGCAGGACACCGGCAAGGAGGGGCGCAGATCAGGAACAGGGCACATTTCCAGCACAAGGATAGTCAGACTCAGATTTAGCACAGGGTCAGATTCAGACGCAAGAATGGCCATGCTGGGTCAGACTAATGGTCCATCTCACCCAGTCTCCTGTCTTCTGACAGTGCCAATGCCAGATATCTCAGAGGGAATAAACAGATCAATTATCAAGTGATCCAAACCCTGTCATCCACTCCCAGCTTCTGGCAGTCAGAGGCTAGGGAAACCCTGAGCATTGGGTTGCATCCCTGACCATTTTGGCTAATAGCCACTGATGGACTCATCCTCCATGAATTTATCTAGTTCCAATTCCCTGCAATGGGAAACCTTGGTGTTCAAACCCTTTTCTCTCTGAAGACTAGGACTGGTTAGTTACTCATGTTCAGTCTCATTATCATGATCAGACTCATTTCCATCATTTATCTTTTGTTTCCCAGTTTCACAATCATGGGGAGCAATTTTTCCCTGCACTGCAGAAGAACGGCCATGAGAAACGGCTCTGAAGCACAGCTGTAAGAGTACTGCAACACCCAGCCAGCATTTCTCAGAAATACAAGGGTCATGGTGTCAGACCTGGCGAGTGCTGTAAGTGATGAGAAATTGGCTCTGCAGTAGGAACTGTCCTGGCTTCTCTGGAACCAGGGAGATCTCTCCTCTCAGCTCTTCATTCTGCTTTGACTACTTCTACACCAGGCCAGATCCAAAGGCAAAGTCCCTCTTCCAAGTAGACAGAGGCAGGACCTCCCTGCACAAGGCTGGTTGGCTTGCAATCCTTCGCTGATGTACCTTGTAACTCCAGTAAAACACGAACTGGGAAGATGGACCAAGAGAACAAACCAGTTTGGAAATCACAAAAGGGAGCAGAAGGGAGCTCGGAATAAAAGAAGAACTCCAAGAAATGAGATCCAGTCTGTGCTGCAACCAGCTAGCATGAAATCATGCACCTCGTGTACAGGTGTGTACCAAGGGGAAGAGAGAAGAGTCTGGCATCTTCCCTCCTCCTCCCAGGCCTGGCCAATCTGCTTTGGACACAGCAGAGTTCACCTGATTTCAGATGAATGAGCCCTGGAAACAACACCTCCCTCAGTCCTGAAAGGAGCTTTCAGAGAATGGTAGAGTGACTCCACACCAGGATGGGAAAGGCTCAAAAGCATGTCTGCATTTGGTAAGAGCCTTTGCAACAGGGTATAGCAGGGCCCCCCTTGGTCCTGCTTCTGCTCTGCTCCAAAAACCCCTTTAGTGTAAGGTTATGCATTTAGGGATTAATAACAAGAATTTTAGTTATAAGCTGGGGACGCATCAATTACAAGTAACAGAAGAGGAGAAGGACCTTGGAGTATTGGTTGATCATAGGATGACTATGAGCCGCCAATGTGATATGGCTGTGAAAAAAGCTAATGCGGTCTTGGGATGCATCAGGAGAGGTATTTCCAGTACGGATAAGGAGGTTTTAGTACCGTTATACAAGGCACTGGTGAGACTCACCTGGAATACTGTGTGCAGTTCTGGTCTCCCATGTTTAAGAAGGATGAAGTCAAACTGGAACAGGTACAGAGAAGGGCTACTAAGATGATCCGAGGAATGGAAAACTTGTCTTATGAAAGGAGACTCAAGGAGCCTGGCTTGTTTAGCCTAACTAAAAGAAGGTTGAGGGGAGATACGATTGCTCTCTATAAATATATCAGAGGGATAAATACTGGAGAGGGAGAGGAATTATTTAAGCTCAGTACCAATGTGGACACAAGAACAAATGGATATAAACTGGCCACCAGGAAGTCTAGACTTGAAATTAGATGAAGGTTTCTAACCATCAGAGGAGTGAAGTTTTGGAATAGCCTTCCAAGGGAAGCAGTGGGGGCAAAAGACCTATCTGGCTTTAAGATTAAACTTGATAAGTTTATGGAGGAGATGGTATGATGGGATAACATGATTTTGGTAATTAATTGATCTTTAAATATTCAGATCAAATAAATAGGCCTAATGGCCTGTGATGGGATGTTAGATGGGGTGGGATCTGAGTTATCCAGGAAAGAATTTTCTGTAGTATCTGGCTGGTGAATCTTGCCCATATGCTCAGGGTTTAGCTGACTGCCATATTTGGGGTCGGGAAGGAATTTTCCTCCAGGGCAGATTGGAAGAGGCCCTGGAGGTTTTTCGCCTTCCTCTGTAGCATGGGGCACGGGTCACTTGCTGGAGGATTCTCTGCTCCTTGAAGTGTTTAAACCACGATTTGAGGACTTCAATAGCTCAGACATAGGTGAGGTTTTTCGCAGGAGTGGGTGGGTGAGATTCTGTGGCCTGCGTTGTGCAGGAGGTCAGACTAGATGATCATAATGGTCCCTTCTGACCTTAGTATCTATGAATCTATGACTCAGCAATCATTGGTGCAGTTTATTTACAGGGTGCAATCCACCACCTTCTTATCATTTACATCTTGGGGGTTTCAGCCTTAGGGCCTTCTCAATCTCTGCAGGAAGGAAGGAAGAACTACCAATCATCTTTCACTCTCTGGCTTCCCACCCTGCTTCCTTCCTCTGGGCCTGTATATAGCCCCAGGCTAATCAGGCTGGCAGCTGTTTCCCCTTTGCCAATCAGGTACAGGTTTTTCTAGCCAGCTCCAATTAATCTCCCTGAATTGGAGCTGGCATGACAGAGGGCTGGCTCCGCAGTTCCTCCTCAGGACCCTGTCACAGCCTTGTTTTGGGTCTGCAAGGGGTGACCATACCCCTGTGCAACTCAGGTTTGTGATGGTCCCACTGCCTGTGTGTACGGAGGGGATGTGGGGGTGATGGGAGGGAGACCCTAGAATCAGCCCAAGTTAAGCAGGAGAGTGTTGCACTGCTCCCATAGCTGGTGTGGCCAAGAAACGGAGACAGGCATGCACTTACTGCAGCTTCTCCACTGAATGTGGAAGGCTCTGAGAGGAGCAGGGTGGAAGGAGTCTGGATTCAAGGTCTCACCATGCCGTCCTTTGGCGAGCGCCCTTACCATATGCTCAGGTCTTCCACTCTCCCCTGACAGTTTTGCTCAAAGTTCAACAGGAACAAAATATTGACAAGTGTCTGTTTTGTGATGGGAACATCCCTGGGCCTTTGCTACTCCCATGTCTATCGTGCTGCAGCAGCCACTGAGTCGCTGGAGCCTGCACCTGGGGAGGGGAGCTCCCTGCTCAGAGCTGCCAGAACCTCACCACTCTGAAAACAGCTGCAGCCTCCTGCCAGACACCTACCAGCCTAGTGGAAAAGAAACCATGCCACCTGCTGAAGACAAAGAACTGTGTGCCAGGAAGCAATGAAATCACCCAGTTCTCATCTGCTGACAGGGAGGAAGTACACGAAAGCACCTGGACCAAAGCAGAATACACAGATGATGATTTCCTAGACAGCAGAGAGGCTTCAAAACAGTTTGGTTGGAGGCTGCAAGCAGGAAATAAATCAGACACTCGGAAGATAGAAATGGGATGGGAGCGCACCAGGAGCATGGACAGTTATCCCGGAGCTAGGGGACAGGTAACGGATGTTGCCAAAGCAAGGAGAAGGATCCTGGACTCAGAGGCTCACCCCATCTCCATATCATCAGGTGCCACTGTCGCAGGCCTACTAGTTTTCACCCTTGGAATACACGTCCAAGTACTATGCTTAAGCAGTGCACAGAGAGACCCAACACGTTCCATTATGACCCCCCATTTTCAGTCACTTATAACTCCAACCAACTAATCATCTGAGCTGAAGTTTTCCAGGTTTCATTTCTTCCTCGGGTTGACTTTGTTCTGGAAAGTTTATGCAGAAGCTGAGAGGCAGTTCAGCTGTTTCCCAGGAGTAGGATAGTGAAAAATAGCGAGTTTTGCCAATGCTAAAAAAAAATTGTGTCTGTTTTCTGAATAGTTCTAATGCCTCTGTGGTTTGGAGCAGGAGCCTGAATGCTGGCAGGGGGCAGCTGTGGGACCAGGGAGGTGCCTTTCACTATCCTCACAAAACCTGTCCAGATCTGGCCTCAGAAAATCATTTGCACATACATAGCAGAACTTGTTCGACATTTGGCCCTTAATTTTCTGAATGTTCCAATTGCACTGGGCCTGACACCATGCCCGCCTGAGCCTCCTGCAACCAGCAAACACAGCGAGCTAGTGCACCAGGTGGGATACAGACAAGAGAGAGGATGACCCTCCTCCAGCTGCTACTTCTACTTTCTTTCCCCAAAATATCCTTTAGCCAAGTGAGGGTCACTGGGTTAGAAGATCATGTGTTCTAGTCTGACCTTTCCCACTGACTGATGTTAATAACTTGGCACTTCATAGCTTTTCAAAAGTTGTAATTAACAGAGGCCTCCTGCTGGCTCCCAGTGTAGGGGTAAGTATAATTTCTCCCAACTTACAGATAAGATAGCCCAGTACCAGACACTGCACCAGGAATGGAACCCGAGTTTTAAATATGGCAGAGCTGGGTCTGCCAAAATTAAATGCTGCCTCAGGCCAAATTTACCAAACCTGTGACTCTAGGTCAGTAACGTGGAGTGGGTTGGCTGGGACCATCACAGAGGCAGGATTAGGAAACAAAACCAAATACTAACCTACCTCTCAAGTGCGGTGTATGTCGCTACATGTTGTGCTAGTCTCAGCCTGTCTTGTTTGTTGGGACCAAAAGGGCCGATCTCATGCCCTTGCTTTGTCCAGCACCTAGCATGAGGGATCATCGCAACCCCGATCGGGGCCTCTACGTGCTCCTGTCATCCACAGCAGGAACACTGATCTCAGGGTTAGGGCGCTGCCCTGGGAGCCCGGAGAACTACATTGTATTCCGGGTTCTGCCTGACTTGCTGTATAAAGCTGGGCAAGTCACTTACACAAACATTTTCTGGGTGCCCAGCTGAAGACACCTAGGGTGTCATTTTTCAGCAGTGCTGAGTACCCACAACTTTCACTGACTTCAACTAAAGCTGAGAGCATTCAGGATTTCTGAAATCAGGCTCTAGGACTCCAGTTGCGCACCCAGCTTCAGTGGACACTTGGCCTTAGTCTCTCTGAGCCTCAGTTCGCCAACTGTAACACTCCTCTGCTATCTCACCTGGGTATTGAAGATAAATGCGCGAGTGTCTCTGTTCAGATACTACAGTTACAAGTGCAACACAAAAGCCCAGGAAGGAATAAAAGATTCTGTTGTCAGTGCAGCATCTGGATAACGAGCAGAAAATAAGTCCTCGGGCTACACAGTGAACGCCAAGCAACAGAAGAAATACTGAACAGTTGCCTCGTTCCCTTGCACCATCCCTCCTGGGCACTGAATGATGCAAGGGCTCTAGGGCAAAATATATGAGCTAGTGTAATTTACGGTTATATCATAATGCACGTACATAAAGGGGCACAGCAAGTTGCCTGGATAACAGTAACTCTGGTGTTTCCTAACTTCTGAGTGCCTGACTCTGCAACACTGATGATCTTCTTCTAAGGTAGTTCTTTTGTCTGGACTCTTGTACCCTCCACTATCTGTGCAAAAGAAAGAGGGATCAAGACAGCTAAGTTGTGTGCCAGTGATCCCAAGAACCCTAATGTCAAGGCTTCCCAAGCATCAGAGAAATAAGAGAAATGCTTCTTACTGTTGTAATAGGCAAACTGCAGGTAGTTGAAGTGGGATGGAAGGAAATCCTCAATGGGCTTGTCCTGGCCCGGCTGGGAGGCTAGTTCTGTAACACAGCTCTGCTTACAGCTCAGCACCTGCACATAATGATCTGGGAGAAAAAGACAGCACATTTTATTGGTCAGGGGAGATCTGTACCAGAGCAGCATTCTTCAGCCTGGAAGAGGCTTCACTCAGGCATTACTGTCATTAGGACCAAGAAAATGGGCTGGAGAATTTAAATCCCCATTAGCCCAACCTTAGCATAGTCTCTCGAGTCATCAACCCCCCATCTCTCTGGTGGAAAGTGCCCCAGAAATCTGAACTGATAGCCAAAAACATTCAAAGAGAAAGCTGCAGCAGTAAGTACAGTATGCAGGGGCCCAAGGCAGGCAGTCCCTGTGCTACACGCCAGCTGGTTTACCGTGGTGCACACACCCGTAATGGCCTGGACCAGGTCAGCATTGTATTCCAGGTAGTTGTAGCCTTCGTAATCGTAGGGCCCCTCGCAGAGAGCTCGACATTCGGTGTCAGCTACAAAATATTCCTCCAGCGCCTTCTCCATATGCAGAATGGCTGGTTCTGGCTGCTCCTCTGTGTAAAACTTCACACCCAGGCGGAACTCGTGCTGCAAAGAGCCAGGAGGAAAAGTGAACCTAGGCCCCAGCCAGACACATTCCACCCTGGGTGCAGTTCAGCACTGTCCCCGCAAATATCTCGCCCACCCTCTGCTCACTAAGGCCCAGGGGCAGTAGATTGTGGCTGCCCAACTTCACAGGGTCCCTCAATAAAAAAGATCTCCAAGCAGATGGCAAGCTGAATACATAGCACACAGACCATGGGGCCAGAGGACAGATGCTCTCTCAACAACAAATCATTGAAGCCTTCAAAGCAAAACTGCACCGTCAGAGAGGGGGTTAGTCTACTGTGGCCAATAATGCTATCCAGGGCTCAGGGCTCTCATCTTTCATGCATCTGTTTGAGCTAAGGTCAATACATGGCCAGTTAGGCATGTAACATTTTGGCTCTTCCCCATGATGTGTCTGAGTGTTTGGGGAGGGAACAGAGTGGAAGAAATCCTCCCATCCCAATATTTGCTGCTGGAAATTTCACACTTCCACATTTCAGGTATTCCCAAAGATGAAGAGCTCTCTGGTTCTGTGCTATGCGCACTGGGACAGGCTCTCAATTCAGCACAGTGTCGCAGGAATGGTGCACTTCCACGCTGCTCCACATGGGAGAATCCTCCTCTCCCCAAAGGCCCCTTTACTGGTGCCCCCGACACGTGGCCACTTCACCGCACACAGAACACAGCTCTTTTAGCCAGCCAGCCAGCCAGGCCATTGAGCTCTGGTCCCATATGACCTTCCCCTGTCCAGCTGCACCCCTGAATCTCATGTGTCGGTGACAATGCAGGCTGGATGGTTTAGGATCCCTGGTTCCGGGCCTTTTCAGTCATTTTAAATTAATTACCATCTATTTTTTAATTCTGCCAGTCGAAAAACACCTAGAGTTTTATTATCTGTGATGATGCTCCACAAATGCCCAGCCCTCTCCATATTCATTGGCTTCGATGCAGAATCTGACACAGCAGGGTAGTCAGGAGGGAACTGGGGGTAGGATACCAGGCTGTTGCCTCCTCCTGTCACGTGAGCCTCTTTGCTACAAACTCATAGCCAAGGCCAATATCAAACCTTAGGGGTGGCCTGCTAAAGAAGTGATTTTGACACATGGGCTTGGGTTCCCTACGATGTGGGCCCTTCCCTGAAAGGTTGCTTCCCCTATCTCCTCCCGAAACACTCACAAGTACTGATAAGGTCAGGTTAGATCTTCCTTGGCTGTCCTGGAGGGCTTCACCTGAGCTGAAGGGCAGGGGAGTTGAATCTTTAACCAAGACATCCTTTCTCAACAGTGTTCACTGGGTGTTGGTAGTTAAATAGGTGTTTAAAAATAGCAAGACCTGAAAAGTTTTACAACATTGACAAAATCCTTTACTTCTCAATCACTCAGCTTTCACCTCCCTGCCCTGTGCAATGTCACTGTTTCACTTGGTCGCCATCCCCAGACAGGACCTGAACTTCTACCACAGAAGCAGAACTCTCCCCCCAGCCTCTTTACTGTCATAAACCAGCAAACAGGACACCCCTTTTATTCCATCGTTTGTAGCCATTGCAGGTCAGCTCCAGAGATCACCCGCCTTGCAGGTGCTGAGTGAGACTTTGCTCATTCAAACTCTCCACACAGACTTTGAGTGCCCAAGGAAATGATGGTGCCAGGCTGGCAGGTGAGGGTGGAAGCCTTGACCCTGAAGAGAGACCTCAAACACTTGCGGGAGGAGGGTTGTTCTTACCATGTGAGGCTTGGCCTCCAGGTCTGTGAAGTCCGACTCTTTGACTCCTGCCATCATCTGGTAATACTCCAGGTTCTGCCTCATCTCCACATGGTCGGGGTTCCCAATGAAGAAGGTATGAGCGGCAGCCACAGCCTTATCGATCTTGTGGATCTAAGCAAAGAAAACATGGGGAAAGGTGAGACCGAAGCCCCGACTCTCCACCACACAGGGACAATGTACTCGGCACCCTGGGAACATGTTACTATATCAGCACAGCACAGGTCTCGGCCACTTCTCCCCACGGATTTGCCTAACTCCACCCAGCCATAGTCCCTGTCCCCCCAGCACACCCCAATTCAGCCACTCCCCATGGGCCCTGTGCATGCCCACACCAGGTTAACAACAGGACTGGTAACCTCACAGCACCTGACCCCTCCCTAACAAAAAAATGCAATTTATCTGTGCCCACCAGAACTCCAATTCAGGTCTCTTATTCCCACCACCCAAGAGGGCCCTTGGCGTGGTCCGTGTGGCAGCACTGAACTGGGGCAGGAATAATCACTGCTGGTTGACAGAGATTGCGCTGGACAAGCTGCCTTGCCTCCCTGCTTCATGCTGCAGACACACTGAAAGAGGCAGTGGGGATCTCAGCTTAGATAAACATTCCCCACTCCCAAATAACAATATAGCCAGGGCCCTAAGGCGTGGGAAGCTGCACTTCGATGGAGCAGTTCCTGGTTTTAATGAGTCTGTGGTTTGTTTTGCTTTGTCACACTGACTCGGGCAAGGGAACACGACTCTTAATGGAGGATTTCCTGGTTTTCGAATGCTCGAATTGGGGTATGGCGATCTCCTCCCCCACAACGGACATGGGGAGCAGATGGGACTGTTGAGGCAACAGCCTGAACTGCACCATAACTAAGTTGCTTAGAAATGAAACCATCAAGCACCTTTTTGTAAACGTCACAGGTCAACTTTACAAGGAGACTTGAGAGCACAAATAAACCACGCAGTGAATTCAGGATGATGCGCAACGCTGGAGAGTTTCAGAGCAGCAGCCGTGTCAGTCTGTATTCGCAAAAAGAAAAGGAGGACTCGTGGCACTTTAGAGACTAACAAATTTATCTGAGCATAAGCTTTCGTGAGCTACAGCTCACTTCATCGGATGTATGAGAGTGAAAATCCCACGCTGCTCTGGGGGAATGCTAGGACCAGACAAACTTAATCTACTGGGGAAAGCTACTGGCTTCTTCAACTGCCTGTGTACTAGAACCACAGGAGAACTTCCCCTCAAGACAATTTGTGTGGAAAACTGTACCAGCCCAGCCTTCCCCTGCAGGGCACAACCAGTCCCTGCCAACTCACCGGGAACATGTCCCGGACCCAGACTGAATGAACAGCCCATGTCACAGCTGGATGTCATTACTTACTAACCAAAACACTAATCCCGT
Organism: Caretta caretta; assembly: GCF_965140235.1. Classification (NCBI taxonomy): domain Eukaryota; kingdom Metazoa; phylum Chordata; order Testudines; family Cheloniidae; genus Caretta; species Caretta caretta. Next base: position 3,447,904 of record NC_134223.1, read on the forward strand.
CTCTTCCTGTCATAACTATAAAGAGAAGGGTAAACCCCTTTAAAATCCCTCCTGGCCAGAGGAAAAATCTTCTCACCTGTAAAGGGTTAAGAAGCTAGGATAACCTCGCTGGCACTTGACCAAAATGACCAATGAGGAGACAAGATACTTTCAAAAAAACAAAGTGTCTGTCTGTGTGATGCTTTTGCTGGGGACAGAACAGGAATGGAGTCTTAGAATTTAGTAAGTAATCTAGCTGGATATGCATTAGATTATGATTTCTTTAAATGGCTGAGAAAATAAGCTGTGCTGAAAGGAATGGATATTCCTGTCTGTGTGTTTTTGTAACTTAAGGTTTTGCCTAGAGGGATTCGCTATGTTTTGAATCTAATTACCCTGTAAGGTATTTACCATCCTGATTTTACAGAGGTGATTCTTTTTTACTTTTTACTTCTTCTATGAAAATCCTTCTTTTCAGAAACTGAATGCTTTTTCATTGTTCTTAAGAGCCAAGGGTTTGGGTCTGTGGTCACCTATGCAAATTGGTGAGGATTTTTACCAAACCTTCCCCAGGAAGTGGGATGCAAGGGTTGGGAGGATTTTAGGGGGGAAAGACGTTTCCAAACAACGCTTTCCTAATAAAAATAAACCCACATTTGGTGGTGACAATGGAAGTCCAAGGGAAAAGGGTAGAACAGTTTGTACCTTGGGGAAGTTTTAACCTAAGCTGGTAAAAGTAAGCTTAGGAGGTTTTCATGCAGGTCCCCACATCTGTACCCTAGAGTTCAGAGTGGGGAAGGAACCTTGACACTTCCCCAGCTCTCCATACACACCTTATACCTTGCATCAGTCTAAACATTTATTTTCTTTTGTGTTCCACAGAGCCCCAGGCTGTGGGCTGCTACTGCTTTAGCTAATCCCAGCTGTTTGAAAGTGTGGCTGTCCTGCAGGGGCAGCACAAAATTTCAACTAAGATCTAAAGGTCCCTGGTTCATTCCCAGGTTTTGGGAGGCTTTGCCCATGCTTCCTTATTTTGGAACGGAAGGATGGTTTTCAGGTTAAAGCACTGGACTGGGACTCAGGAGATCCGAGTTCAGCTCTTCGCTCTGCCACAAACTTCCTGTATGACCTTGTGCAAATCTCTGGGCCTCATCTCCCCCGTCTGTACAAGGGGAATAATAATCTTTCCGGTCTCTCACCCATTACGTCTCTTTAGATTGCAAGGTCTTTAGGGCAGGGATTGTCTTTTATTATGTATAGTATGTACAACACTGAGAACAATGGGGCTCTGATCTCGGATGGGGCCTCTAGGTGTGATGGTTAAGGCTGCATGCCTTCTGCAGTGTTCGGTGTGGCTGGCCCCGGGGCTGCCCGAGCAGATCAGGCGGCCCCTGGGCCAGCTGCACTGGCCGCTACTGGGGCAGTGTGGGTGTGGGAGGGGGCTCAGGGCTGGGGTGGCACTTACCTGGGGCTTCCCAGAAGCGGCAGGCATGTCCCTGCAGCCCCTAGGCGGAGGAGCCAGGAGGGGGCTCGGTACACTGTCCCCTGCCCACAGGCTCCGCCCCCTCAGTGCCCATTGGTTGCAGTTCCCAGCCAATGGGAGCTGCGGAGCTGGAACTCATGGCCGGGGCAGCATGCTGGAGCCCCCCAGCCTTCCCTCCCCCTCAGAGCCGCAGGGACATGTGGAACCAGGTAGGGAGCCTGCCAGCTCCGCTGCCTGGCTCCCCCTCCCACAGCAGGGGTCCCGAGCAGTGCGCCGCTGCCCCCCCAGCACCAGTGGGGGTCCCGGGACATCCCCCCAGCACCTCCAGCCCACCCTCCCAGAGCACCCTTGGCCCAAGTTTTAGTTAGGGATATATAGTACAAATCATGGACAGGTCATGGGCCATGAAATTTTGTTTACTGCCTGTGACCTGTCCATGACTTTTACTAAAAATACTCGTGACTAAAACGTAGCCTTAGCAATGGTCATTCAAATGATAATTAATAAGAGTCTCCCAAGGGAAAACAGCCTCCTTTTCCCTTCCCCTGGGGGGAGAGAAAGAAATGGAGAAGACATCATGTGAGACAGATGTCAGGCATGTTGTTTAATGCAGCTCTGGAAGGCATTCAGACACTGTGCTGATGGGTTCAGTATAAAAACCTGAACAGAATATACAGGGCAGTAGTGGAAGGCCAGACTCTTACGTTATTTTAAATTGGACGAGACAAAGCCCAGAATGCATCATACAGACTGATCCTGCCCTGGCAGGGGCTGAACAAGCTGGCTTTACAGGTCTTTTTCATTTCTGCCTTCTGAGAATCTATGAATTACACCTTATCCCAATGGTTTAATTTTCATGAGAACTTAAAGAGGACCCATCCAGGTGAAATCTAATCAATAAAAACCAGAACAAAACACAGCTGAATAGTTTCAGGTTCTGCATCTACCCAATGCTGCGCTGCCAAATTTTTAGTTTTTTAATCTACATTTTTCCATTTCAAAATATTTTCTCTTCCCTCTTGCTCTGTGAAAGACAAGTAACAAGAGACACCAATGGAGTGTACAGTGGAGAGTGAAACTGTCAAATGCACAAAGTAAACAAACTGAAAACCAAAATTTTTTCCTCTCATTGCCTTCAGTATTTGATTTTAGCTGTTACTTGTAATGCCAGTAGGTAAAAACTATTCACACAGACATGGGATTAAATGGACATTTAATCAGCCTGACCCAGTATTTTCTTTAAAGCTTTCTTGGGGAGCAAAGCAGAGACAAAATGTCTGTGGCCCCCTATTCTTGGGCTACAGGAGAGTCTCTGTGCCACAGAGAGTCAATGTGATCATCGATGCAATACAAAACTTCCCGAAGGAATCAAGACCCCCAACGCCACATAAGAATATTCTTTGCAGTTATTTCCTTTAAGTGCCCAGTGGGGCAGATTGTTAGCGCTAGCATCATCGTTACCACTAAAAATACAGATCTAATGGATGTAAACACTTATATGCCTCAGTAAGGTCACTGAATGGGACAAAGACATACCAGCGGCAAGGAAGGGAGTGTACAAAGGGGCCATTTTTTCACTTTTCTGACTACAACTGCACTTGACATCAGTTCTGAAACATGTGACCCTCGTGGATCACATTACACTGGGCATGAAGGATGATACAGCCCCCAGCTCACTACGTGGCATTTCAGCTTCTGAAGAAGGGAGGAGGAGAATAGAGGGGGCTGGACTTTCTGCTGCAGGAAAAGGAGGGGAGACATCTGGAACTGCACATGTGGCATAAACTCCATTACCCTTCCCTGCCCTGGGGTCGGAGAAGCAGCGAGAGGGGAGGATGGAGAGCTCCGTGACTGGATTCTGTTACATGTGCTGAACTGGGAAAAAGGAAATGTGCTAAATACAAACCAAGGCACAAAAGGAGTTAGGGGGGATATCCATTTCACTAGCATGTGGCACCCGCGTGAGGCGGGGGCCACAGACTTGGCACTGCCCCCACCATCTAGCCTACCCATCACAGCACAATACTGGCCTGTAGCTAACTCCCAGAGAACACCCTTCTGCCCATCTCTAGTGTTATCTCATGCTCCCACTGATACCTCATGCACTTCCTTGGGTCATAGCCTGCACTTCCCACTGCCTCTCTCCTTGCACCGTCCTGTTCCCCCTCCAGATGCAGCTGCCTCCCTTCCTAGCACCATCCAGCACCCCCGCCTAATACAACTGCTCGCAAGCCCTCCCCAAGGAGGAATGTGCCTGCATTAAGAGCAGCGCACAGCTCCTCTGGATTGGTACCCAGGGAAAGGACAATTGGATCTGCATGCCCTCCATTTTGACCCTTGTTAAGGGGGCCAAGGTGGGTGACGGAGTATCTTTTATTGGACCAATTTCTGTTGGTGAGAGAGACAAGCTTACACAGAGCTCTTCCTCAGGTCTGGGAAATGCACACAGAGTCACAGCTAGATACAAGGGCAACAGATTGTTCAGCATAATTAGTGAACACATATTTCAACGGACCATTCTTCCCAGATTCAACCCAGCCCACTAGGGACAGTGCTGAGTGTGTGCACACCGTCAGAGTGGAATGGGCATGGGGTTTCAGCTGGGCCATAGCTTAATAAAACACTCAGCTCCACTACCACATAGGAGTGGATGCCCTGGATGGTGTCTGATGTGGACAGAACTCCCTTCCTTATTAGCAGGCAGCAGACAGACCAGATACGGTCCCGTGGCCTTTCAGTCTCCCACTGAAATGAGCTCCTGCATTTGGTAACAGGTCTGATCTGCCAACAGAGTAATTTCTCAACCTCAGAAGTCCTAGCGGCTGCAAACAGCCCCCATGCTGCCGGCGGTAGCTGGTGAGTGAAGGGTGAGTGCCCAGCTTTGATGAAGTGAGCTGTAGCTCACGAAAGCTCATGCTCAAATAAATTGGTTAGTCTCTAAGGTGCCACAAGAACTCCTGTTCTTTCTGCCCAGCTTTGGGCAGTTTGGAGCCCATGTACATCACAATGCAGAGCATGGGATGACAGGGACCCTGCACTTTGATTTCCCCTGGGATTTATCTAAGTGGAGCAGAGCGCGGGACACCTGAGACAGAGCCACACCCATGGTTTCCCATTCCACCTGCTGCCAGCCCCACCTGGGCCCCCGGCCCGCCCCTCCCTTCCCTCTGAATTTGCCTGGAAAGTGCCCTGGGGATCCACCTGGAAACAGCCCCCGCTGCAGAGACATGGGGGCCCAGGGCGGCCCTTTGTCCCCGGGGCGCCCCCATCCCCAGCCAGGCCTGCTCTGCCTCCCCCCTCAACCCACCTCCCTGGCCCGGTCTCCCCGGTTCAGTCCCCCCGCCCGGGCCCGCACCTTGAAGTAGGCCACCTGCAGGTAGTTGTAGGGGCTGCGCCTGCGGAACTCGAGCTCCAGCTCCTCGCCGAGCAGGTAGCGGGACGGGGCGCCGGGGGCGCAGGCCCGCAGGCAGGCCGCGCGGCGCAGCAGCTGCCGGAAGAAGAGGAGGTCGCGCAGGGCGGGCGGCGGGCCCGGCTTCCCCGCGGGCCAGGCGGTGCTGTTGGCGCAGCGCAGCCGGCAGCGCACGAGCCGGGAGCGCAGCGCCGCCCGGGCCCGCAGCGCCCGCTCCATGTGCAGGATGACGGCGGGCCAGTCCCCGCGCGCGTACGCCTCGGAGCCCGCGGCGAACAGCGCGTCGGGCGGCTCGGCCGGCTCCGGGGGCTCCGCGGCGCACAGCAGCAGCAGCAGCAGCAGCAGCGGCAGCGCCATGGCCCAGCGGGGAGAGACGGGCGGGGCCGGCGGCAGAGCCCCGCCCCCGGCAGAGCCCCGCCCCCTCCAGGCCCCGCCCCCGGCAGAGCCCCGCCCCTCCAGGCCCCGCCCACGGAGCGCCGCGGCGATGGCGGACGGCCGGGCGGGGGCGGACGCTGCCGCGGCGGGTGAGTGCGGCCGAGCGCGGCTGTAGCGGCCCCCGCCCCGGGCCGCGCCGCTTTCTAACGGGGCCTCTCTCTCTCTCTCTCTCTCTCCCCCCCCCCCCCCGCAGGAGCCGCTGTGGCGCTGGTGCAGCGCGGCGCCGGCCGGGGCACGGGCCCCGGCGAGCTCGTGGCTCTGGCGCAGCAGGTGCAGCAGGTGAGGAGCCCGGCGAGCCTGGGGTTTGGAGGTCGGGGCCCCTCGGGACTTTCCGGGCGGGGGCGAGCTGGGCTGCCCCGTCCCCGGGGGTCGCGGGTGGCCCCATGGGCTGCCCCGGCCCGGGGAGCTGGCGCGGCGCTGCTCGAACCAGTTCCGTTCCCGCGGGCTGCGGGCCGGCCCGGGCGGGCCCTGCCGGGAAAGGGGCGAGCGAAGCCCTCCCAGCAATGTGGGGCGTGAGGGGCTCTCGCCGGCTCGGCTCGGCTCGCCCCGTCCCTGCGCCAAGGCAGGGCTAGAGCTAGCTAGGCCAGGGCTTCTCACACTCGCCTTGGTGGGACCCGCGCTGAAAAGATTTCTGGCTGTGATGACCCCCCCGAAAAGTGACGACCACCCATACCATGCCACCCTTATTTCCGTGCTGCTGGTAGTGGCCCTGCTGCCTGCAGAGCTGGGCACCTGGCCGGCAAAGGCTGCTCTCCGGTAGTCTTACAACCCCCATTTTTGGGCTGCCCTCCTGGTTTGGGAAACACTGAGCTAGACCATCCTGGCAGGTGTTTGGCTACCAGTTCTAAAAATCTCCAGTGATGGAGATTCCACAGCCTCCATAGGTGATCTGCTCTAGTGCTTAACTGCCCTGACTGCTAAGAAGTTTTCCTGGTGTCTAACCTAAATTCCTTTGCTGCAAATTAAGCCCATTTCTTCCTGGCTGCTGCTAGCCTGTGCACTGCAATGGTGCCCGCTGAAGTAATTGCCAAGTGGTGTGGCAAAGTGTCCTACCGTGGGGGAAGAAACAAGGCGGCCCTTCCCGAAATCTTTGGCAGACGATTGCAGATTATCTCCAGGAAAGTTTCCTAGAGATCTCTATGGAGGCTTCACGGGACATCCTGGTGTTCATAAACCTGCTGTTTGGCAGGGCCCTCTCTCCCCCTCGTACAGGGGAATGAGAAGCAGACAGCAACTGTCTCTGTATTGGTTATTTCACTAGCTCTTCTAGCTTGATTAAAAATGCAGTACATGAGCAGATGTGTCCCTACAGTATTGAAGCAAACTGTGTACTGACCAGACCTTCCCTCCCCTGCATCAGGCTTGCTAGAGGTAGACTGCTCAGGAGTCAAAAAGAGGTCCTGGCTCACCACTCCACCGGATCTCGTTGTCGCCTGCCCCAATCCTTTTTCGCCTCCACTTCCTCGTTCTCAGCGTTTGCTCTAGTGGTCTGTGACTCCAGTCCCGTCCCCCCCTCGAAGTATCCACTGGGTTCTTGACTGTGGAGGTGGGGTCGCTGCAGTGGATGGCATACACCTCCTTGTAGAGGAGCATGTCTGCAGCTCTGCACCAGAGTGATTATTTGCCTCCCTTGCCTTCTGGTATGCCTGCCTAAGATCCTTGATTTTTACGTGGCACTGCTGTGTTGCTGTCATTGCGCAGGGCATGGAGGACAAGGGCTATCTGGTCACAGATATTGAAGTGCCCATGACTGCACAGACTTCTCTCCCCACAGACTTGGGAGATCCACTACCTCCAGCGTACTCCAGGCAGGAGCCTGTTTGCTGTGCGGCGCTGGCATGATCAGCTGGGCAGTTGCTATGTTAGCTCTCCATGCCAAGCAAATGGGAAGAGCAATTTCAAAACTTCCTGGGGCTTTAAAAGGGGAGAGGCGCATATTTGTGTACCTGGCTGCAGGACAGCAGAGATCAAAATGGTGACCAGAATGGTCGCCGTGGGCATTATGGTACACCTGGAGGCCACTTAGGTCAGTGTAAGCACCACAGTGTCTACACCAGAGGTGGGCAAACTACGGGCCACATGTGGCCCGTGGGACCCTCCTGCCCAGCCCCCGAGCTCCTGGCCCAGGAGCCTAGCCCCCGGCCCCTCCCCCATAGCCTCAGCTCCGTGCACTGCTGGTGCAATGCTCTGGGTGGCGGGCTGCAAGCTCTTGCCGGCAGCGCAGCTACAGGGCTGTAGCCTGACCCAGGTGGTATGGCTGGCTCCAGCTGGGCAGCATGGCTGCCTGTCCTGCCGCTCTGGGCAGCACGGCCGTAGTGCTGCCAGCCACCAATGCTCCAGGCAGCACGGTAAGGGGGCAGGGAGGGTTGGATAAAGGGCAGGGGAGTTTGGGGTGGTGGTCAGGGGGCAGGGGTGTGGATAGGGGTCGGGGTGGTCAGAGGATGGGGAATGGGGGCAGGGGTTCCGGGGGCAGTCGGGGGACAGGGAGAAGGGGTGGTTGGATGGGGCAGGGGTCCCGGAGGGGGTGAGAAGCAGTGGGGGTCAGATAGGGGGCAGGGGCCGGGGCCGGGCCATGCCTGGTTGTTTTGGGAGGCACTGCCTCCCCTAACTGGCCTTCCATACAATTTCGGAAATCTGATGTGGCCCTCATGCCAAAAAGTTTGCCCGCCCCTAGTCCACACTGACACACTCTGTCAACCTAAGTGCTATATCTCTTGCCACAGTGGTTTTATTATGTCGGTGTTGCGGGGGAGTTTAAAGTGGTGGGAGGACCAGTGCAGTGTGCACAGCTCCATAGCTAGGTCGATGTAAGATGCCTTATGTTGACCTAACTCTGTAGTGTAGACTAGGGTTTGTTCATCCAATTGCTGCCACCCTTTTTGGTGAAAACAACAAACAAGGCATTTAACACTTTAGACGTTGCTGGATTTTCTGTTACTATTTTTCCCTCCTCATTGAGTAATGGGCCTGCCCTCTGTTTGCGCTTCCCCTTGCTTCTAATGTGGGCATCTTTAGAAGCATCTATTGTGGGACTTGGCACCCTTGGGGTGGAATATCACCAGTGGGTCAGCAATGATCTCTACACAATGATGTCTGACTGTCTGAAGAACTCCCACTGGACCCAGACGGGGGAAGCAATGGAGGCCAGCAGAGCCCCGCGGTACACCTAAAACTTAGGTTGGCCTAGGTGCGTCACTCGGGTGTAAATTTTTCACACAGACCAAGAGTCATACTTAGCCCAACCTAAGCCTTGGTATAGACACCACTAGGTTGATGAATTAATTAGTTACTGCCTTGTGAGGGGGTGGCTTTATTGCAGTGACAGAAAAACCCCTTCCATCATTGTAGCACGTGTCTCCATGCTACAAGAGCAGTGCTCCACCTGTGCTGCTGTAGCGATAAGAACATGGGTTCACGTTTGGTTCATGCGACTGCCACTGCAATGATAAGAACTAGAAACAATTAAACCCTTGAAAGCTCAAATTCTGGAGCTCAATTCAGCAAGGGATGAAATCCACTGTAATTCTGCTGCTGCAGAATTTTGGAATACAGAGAGTCCTGGTTAAAACCAATAAGAGACCCGTTTGTAGTAATGGGCATTACTGCATACACAAGTGGGTGGTACGTTCTCCTGTGGAATGCAGCATTCAGACAGGAAGATGGGCTCGTCTTCAGGTTAAAGTACTGGACTGGCAAAGCATAAGAATGGCCCTACTGGGTCAGACCAAAGGTCCATCTAGCCCAGTATCCTGTCTTCTGACAGTGGCCAATGCCTGGTGCCCCAGGGGGAATGAACAGAACAGGTAATCATCAAATGGTCCGTCCCCTGTCGCTCATTCCCAGCTTCTGACACCTGACATGTGTCACCTGATATTAGGGCCCTGATCTTGCTTGGGGCCTCTATGCACTACTGTAATACAAATAATTCACTTTTGGTCCCTTCTTTCAAGGTTGTACTTGAAATAGAAAAAATCAAGGGAAAAGGCATCACTTGCTTAGTCAATCAGCATGAGGAAGAAGAGGCAGTTGCTTCCATAGCAGCAGACTAAGGGCTGTTCTACACTAGAAAACTAGTTTGACCCAGCTACTGTGCTCAGGGGTGTGAAAAATCCACACTCCTGAGCTACGTAGTTAAGCTGACCTAAGTCCCCATGTAGACAGCACTAGGTGGACGGAAGAATTCTGCCTTGCAGGGTGGTGGATTTTACTACAGTGATGGGAGAACATTGCTGTAGTAAGTGTTTACACTGAAGCACTACAGTGGTGCAGCTGCAGTAGTGTTTAGACAGAGGCTTATACTCCATATGGCAGCGATCGAGATGGCTCAGAGAAGAGTGAGAAGAATGATAGAGGAAAGGACTGGACTTGTTTGCCTTTGAAAGGAGAAGAACAAGACAGGACGTGATAAAAAATACATAAAACAATGAATGGCTTAGAGAGGGTAGACCAGGAACTTCTGTTCTCCCTGTCTCAAAACACAAGAAGAAGGGAATGTTTAATGGAATTAAAAGGTGGGAAATTAAAAATAGATAAAAAGAAATACTTTTTCACAGAACGTGTGATTGAAGAGTGAAACTTATTGTTACAGGAAGTTTGGCTAAACTTTTATACTATACCAGGGGTGGGCAAACATTTTGGCCCGAGGGTCACATCTGGGTGGGGAAATTGCATGCAGGGCCATGAATGTAGGGCTGGGGCAAGGAGTTGGGGTACAGGAGGGAGTGTGCGGTGTGGAGGAAGGGGCTCAGAGCAAGGGGTTGGGACAGAGGAGGGGTGCAGAGTGTATGAGGGGGCTCAGGGAAGGGGGTTGGTGTGCAGGAGGGGGTGCACAGTGCAGGAGGGGGCTCAGGGCATTGGTGTAGGGAGGGGTGTGGAGTGCAGGAGGGGGTTCAGGACAGGTGGTTGGGGTGCAGGCAGGGGGTTCAGGGCAGGGCATTGGGTACGGGGTGCAGGAGGGGTTCGGGCTCCGGCCCAGCACTACTTACCTGGAGCAGCTCCAGGGTGGCAGCGGTGTGCACCTGGGCCAGGGCAGGCTGCTTGCCTGCCCACCCTGGCCCCGCGCTGCTCTGGGAAGCGGCCAGCATCACGTCCCTGCTGCCCCTGGGGAGGGGTGGGGGCAGAGAGCTCTGCACGCTGTACTTGACTGTGGGTATCTCCCCCGAAGCTCCCACTGGCTGTGGTTTCCCATTCCTGGACAATGGGAGCTTCAGGGGAGGTACCCACAGACAAGGGCAGCATGCGAAGCTCTCTGCTCCCCTTTCGGCAGGGGCTGCATGGACGTGGTGCCGGCCGCTTCCCGGAGCGGCGTGGGGCCCACGGCACCACGGGGGTGGCAATCCCAAAACCCTGCGGGGCCGTATCTGGGCCGTAGTTTGCCCACCCCTGTACTATACCATCAAAGTACTCCTGGTGGACACAACTTACTCTGGCAAAACTCAGCTTCTATTGGTATAGCCTATTCCAGCTTCTTCAATTAAATGAGCGTTACCAGCAAAAGTGAGGTTATGCAATCTACCTGTATTTACACTAGGCACTTTTGCCAGCACAGTGGTGTCAGGGGTGTGATGAGGCGCAATCCCTGACTGACATGAGTATGCTAGCAAAAGTCTGTAGTGTAGACATGGATTAACTATTGGAGACCAAATGAAGGAGACGGATTATCCCACCGTTCTGCCTACTGCAGGTTTCTTACATCTTCCTCTGACAGTGGTCAGTAACAGATGCTTCAGAGACAGAATACTGAACTAGCTGGAACTCAAATCTGATCCAGTCTGGCAGTTCCTATAATCCTGAAAGGCCAAGACTATTTTTCTTAGTGGTGTAAATCCTGATAAATTTTGAATTTAAAGTCTCAGTGACTGAAGAACAGCAAATGCAGAAGTACTGCAAGCTTCTTCCATGTAGCCCTGCCAACCTGCCTCAGACATGAACCTGCAGGACCACCATTACAGGTGAAAAGGGAGTTTAGTCTCCATGGAGGAATCAGTTCTTGACTTTTCTGCAGATGCTCAAATGGAGTGGTAGGGGCAATTTGTTCCAATTATGTTGGTAATTGTGATGTGACTCTGTCCACTAGGAACGTGGTGCTGGCTGCTTCCCGGAGCGGCAATCCTGTGGGCCGGATCCAAAGCCCTGAGGGGCCATATCTGGCCCGCGGGCCGTAGTTTGCCCACCCATGTTCTAAAAGCAAACATGTGGCAAATAGCTTAGCAAGATTAAAAAAAAATTAGACACCTGAAAAGGAACCACATCTTCAGCGGATACTTTCCTGGCTAAATGACAAATCTTGTGTTTCAGAGCATACACCTCATCAGACAGGTTCAAAAAGAACTCACTTTATGACCATACCAAAACTCAGGCTGCTTATGGCAAGTTTTCATGCCAGTCTTTGTGTAACAATGCACACTGTGCAATTTCCATAACATTACCTGAAATAACCAGCCTGAGTTTTGGTGAGGTCAGAAAGGCCAACCTGGTGGGAGTGGAGCTGGCAGGCATTAAACCCATACAGACTAATCTTTACAAGGAGTGAGAAGGCCAGTAAGTTTTCTCTGATGCCTGTTTATTAACATTTCCCTCTTTCTTACAAGGCAGATGAATTCATCCGAGCTAATGCCTGCAACAGATTGACCGTCATAGCTGAGCAAATCCGGTATCTGCAGGAGCAGGCCCGGAAGGTAAGGGAGAATTTAGCATTATCAGTGCTTATCTGTCAATCCTGCAGGTTGAACTGATTTCTAGTACCTGTCAGAATGGTACATGGTTTGTAGTTGTGTATCCATTTCATGGTAGAGAGAACAGGAAAAAACAGGCAGCAGTCCAACTCTTCTTTCTGAAACCATTCTGTCGCTGGCAGAGAAATGTTTACCTTTTTCCAGGTAGAGTGAGTAGTGTGTGGAGGGCAAAAGTCTTGATACTTGAATATGTGACCAGAAACTGTAAGATCTTTGTTCTGGCTCCCAGCTTTATGAAGTAAAGAAGATTGCTCCTTTCCCAAACAGTATGAAGTGTACAATCTCTAAAGCAAAAGCAGCTGTCTCTCTGGAATGATAGGATTTGTGACATAAACCTCCCATACCACAGAATTGTGCTCCAGTATCTAAGCTAACATCTTAGGTGTTACAGAGGAAGAAGCAACAAGGTTTGGATGCAGCCTGGATGTGTGGGGTACGGGAGAGAGAGCACTCAAAGATGGCTCACTCCCAGGTTTGGGAAGGAAGGAGGTTTGGGAAGCTTGGTTTTAGCTATGCTAAATTAATCTTGATTGCAAAACATCCAGGAAGAGATCTGGGATTCCATAGAGTGGAGAGCCAGAGCTGTTCTCTTCAGAAAAAGCTAAATGAAGTATGTGAGTAGGTAGATTTCCAGAGAGGATGGATGTAACGGGAGAAAAGGATTGGGTTTAGGATATAAACCTGGGGGGCTATGGAGAATAGGAGGAGGGTCCACCAAAGGAGTTACTGTCTGAATGACCAGGGAGGTGGAAGGCGAGCCCAGAGCTGACACAATTACAAAAGCCAAGGGAGGACAAGATTTGGAGGTCGGTATGACTGACTGTGTCGAAAGTAGCAGAGGTCAAGGATGGGTGTGTAACATGATTTTCATGGGGAATTTCTGTCCTCGCTTGTTAAGGACACAGTTCCCTATAGATACCCACCATAATAGATTTGATCTCAGCTACTTGGCTGATTTGTGATCCTGAGACAGATTTGAACCCATGTGTGAAAGGTAAGTGCTTTACCTTGTACAGGCAGGATCTGTGTTGCTTCCCTGAATTCAGCAGCCCTGAGTCTTTGGTGGTGATCCATCATTAACAAGTCTTAGCCCTGCCACTCCATTGGGTTGTAATTGGCCATTGTAGACATATAGGTAAGCCTCAGAGTTAACAGAACTATACAAGTTTTCCTCCCCCCCCATCACCCCCACCCCCACTCCCCACTTCTAAGAAGCAAGACCTGAAACTTGAAATTTGGAGCCATAAAGCCCCATGCTCACAAATATACCTGTGGCCTTTTTCTAGCAGGTCTGTTAGATGGAACGGCCAAGCTAGATTCCAAGGGAGGAGTCTACGTAGTGCCGATAGTTATGAGACATCGGCACAAATTAGCCCACATCATTGAGTTGACTTTACTGAGGGAGTTTCTTCCCTTGCTTTCCAGAATTACAGCATAGTGCTCCTGGTGGAGAATTGCTGCTGTGTTTCAGTGCTGGAAGGCGTGCTGTATAGTCTGAGGTGTGAGTGTTGCACTTTTCTTTTCAGCTGTGTGGATTTCAGAGGGGACAAAGGTCTTACAATTCTGTTGTATGTAGGTCTTGGATGAAGCTAACAGAGATGCTGATCTTCATCATGTAGACTGCAATATTGTGAAGAAACCAGGAAACATCTACTACCTGTATCGGCGGGAAAGTGGCCAGAGATACTTTTCCATCCTTTCTCCTAAGGTAGGCGGTAACCTACTCTCCCGAAAGAGTGGGAATCAAGAGTGAGCATGAAGCGGATGTCACCAGCACACATTGGGGGCTGGCTCATTCTGTCTGGGGTCTCTCAGCAAAGAGTCCATTGACCCAATGGGGGTGCACTTACGAAAGCTGCTCTAAAGAGGGTAGGTTTTTTAATGGTGACTTGGTTTGTGCTCGCAGGTTGGCTTGGGAGCTGTATTGTGAAATAGTCTTTGAGGAAAGTTGAAAAGATTTTAGCTGTTTAGAAAGCAGGCCAAAAAAATATTCTAGGTTGACCTGAGAAGTGAATGGGAGATTTCAAGGAGTCCCCTCCTGGTGGATCTAACACACATGCTTGCAGATCTGTCTCCTCTGAACCTCATGTCAGTGAATCTCCTCAGGACAATCTTTTCCAATGTTAAGCCCAAAAGTTGTTTCCCTGCCTCCTCACAGTTCAGCATTTCATGTGTTTAGACATGGAAACTGGGGGCTACTTAACTCTTAGTGGGAAGGTCTCAGAGAAGCTCCCCTGCTCTAGGCAGCCACAGCTGCCCTTTCCTTGGGTGTGAACTAAAGAAGCTTTAGAGTTTTCATTAAATATAAAATTGAGGATTCTTGTTACACATCAAGAGGGTTACATATGACATGCCCCAAAGGGCTGGAAAGCTGTGATATTATCTCCTCCCATCCCCATGTACACCAGCAGCGGATTTCTGAGTAGGCGCCGTTCTGGTCACTATGCTCACTCTATACCAGTACTGTGATTGTTCAGGAATAGACAGGGGTGAAAGTAACTTGAAGGACTTACCGGTATGCTGGAGTCCTGAGCACGGGGGCGGGGCCTCAACTGGAAGAGGAGGGGCCCTTAAATCCCCAGACTTTAAATCGAGATTTAAAGGACCCGGGGCTCTGGCTGAGGTAGTGGCGGCTGGGAGCTACCAGCTGCGGAGGAGGCTGGGAGCCCCGGGGCTCAGTGGCGATTTAAAGGGCTTGGGGCTCCGGCCGCCACTACCGCAGTGGAGCCCTGGGCCCATTAAATTGCCGACAGAGCCCCCAGCTGCCGTCGCTACCCCAGGGTTCTGGTGGAGAATTAAAGGGCCCGGGGCTCCGAGTGGTGGCTGGAGCCCCTCGCCCTCTAAATCACTGCCGCAGCCCCGCCGCCACTACCCCAGGGCTCCAGCAGTGGGACTCGGGTGGCGATTTAAAGGGCCTGGGGCTCTGGCTGCCGCAACCACCCTGAGCCCTTTAAATTGCCACCGGAGCCCCCAGCCGCTGCCACTACCCCAGGGCTCCAGCAGCAGGGCTTGGGCGGTGATTTAAAGGGCCTGGGGCTCCCGGCAGTGGCCAGAGCCCTGGGCCCTTTAAATCACCGCCCGAGCCCCGCTGCCGGAGCCCCCAGGGTGGTGGTGGTGGCCCGGGGCTCAAGCGCTGATTTAAAGGGCCTGGGGCTCCCAGCCACCACTACCGCAGCGGAGCCCCGGGCCCTTTAAATCGCCGCCCGAGCCGCGGGATCCCAGTCACCTCTGCTACCTGGAGGGCTCTGGCAGCAATGGCCTGGGGAAGCCAGTCAAGTACGGCATACCAGCTCTTGCTAGTACCCCATACTGGCTTACTTTTACCTCTGGGAATAGAGATCAATGCCTCCTAGGGCTTTGCTCATGATGTTACCCCACTCTGAGGGACCTCCTCTGAGGTAAAAGTTGTATTTTCTCTCTGACGTGTCCAATATTCAATTCACATTCTTTAATAAAAGCAGATTGTAATGGCATAGTACAGAAAAGAGCAAACCAGAAATTGAGGCCCATATCAATGAATGCCTCTAGTTGGCTAAGCTACTACTCTGTCCCTGTCAGCTCTGTCACTGCACAGAGCTTGTATTAGAAAGTATGGTAATAGGCCTTAAAATACGTCTGAGTCATTGTTAGTGTTGCTAACATGTCTAGGGAGGTCACAGACTCTGAATAGCCTGGTACTTGTGTTAAGTTTTTGAAACGAGCGTTTGGGTATTTCATAACCCCAAATCAAACTAATATGAGTGAGTTTGCTTGAATCCTCCAATTCATATGACTCCTGGTACCTGTCCTCTCTTTCCCCCCCTGCTCTCCCCTTCCCCCAACAGATATGTCTAGGCAAAATCCTGAGTCCCATCCCCCGAAATATCGCATGCATAGCTATTATATGCTTTACTATTCTTAACATACACTTTCTATTTTTATTTTCCTGTTGGAGAGTGCATGCTCAAATAAACCCCACTTGTGCCTAGGTACAGCTTTTTCCTTCGGAGGGCTAACAAATCATTAATGCCACAAGAAGGGAAGCAAGCCTTCAAAACTGCAGAAAGTCCTCTGTTAGGAAGTTTGACAGGACTCTGAATATTAAAATCTATCAATGTTGGTAGAGCTGTTCAGTCCTAGTAGATAGACCTGTGTATAATCTGTGTAACAGCTGAACTTCCCGTGAGTGAGACCAAATCCTGACATGAACTTGTCTGTTTTCTACAGGAATGGGGGACCAGTTGCCCACATGAGTTCCTTGGTGCCTATAAGCTTCAGCACGACATGTCCTGGACTTCATCCGAGAACATTGAGAAACGAGATGCTGAAATTAGCATCCTTGACAAGCTGCTGAGCCAGCAGGCAGTGTTGCCTCAGTTTACAGAGCCCAACTTCCAAGGCCTCACCAAGTGAAGCAGGCTGGCAAGAACAGCGCAGGCATTCTGAACAGCTTCTAGAAGAGGATGGATTGTCCTTTCCTGACCACTGCAAAAGGAGTTCTAAGAATGGAGTCCAAGAAATGAAAACAGACCAGCAGCTCAGTTCAGCTACCCCTACTTCCAGATTTTCATTTAAAACTCTTAACACAAACCATTTCTGCCTTGCCCCACAGTATCTAACAACTTGTAGTTTTGTTAATTACTCTACCAGCTCTAAGAACAGACGTCTATCTTAAGTTCCTCTAGTATCGTCTCCCATGGTCTACACTACAGAGTTAGGTGGACGTAAGGTAGCCTACATCGACCTAATTATGTCCGTGTACACACTACAGCCTTGCTCCTGCTGATGTAAGTGACCTACTACACGGATGTAATAATTCCACCTCTGTGAGAGGCATAGGGCTTATGGTAGTGTAGTTAGGGTGACAGTGTGTGTAGACACAGTGGGATATTTACATTGGCTGTCATTCTTGTCAATTTCATGGTTCAGTGCTGGAGCCATGAAATAGACAAGAAAGCCGCTTACAGCCTGGTCTGTTACCCCAGGGTGAATGGAGGGCTCCCCCTCCCAGTCAGGCTGTTGCCCACAGGGGCTCTCAGCTCCCCACCAGGAATCTCATGTTCTTGAGTTCTACAACTGAAAGTTCCTTTTCTGTGCCCCCCTCTGCTCCCACACCATCCCCCACTCACAGTGGTTGTTCTTGGTCAGTGAGGACCCAGGGTTCAGAAGTGCACCTATGTGAGTTCAGCTCTCACTCAGGGAAAAAGACACCTGGCTTGCTCTACCATCTGAGCACTTGCTCTGGCTGGCTGCCCTGCCAGCTGCTGCTCCTTGCTGCCTGTTAGTCACCTCTTACTACCACCAGTGTGTCTCCTGTGATCTCTGCAGGTCAGTCTCTTAGTGATTTTTTGCTCTCAGTAGGTTGGGCAGAAACACTGCCCCACTGCAAGTGATTTCAGCTCTCATGGAGTACTTAACAAAGGCTCCTAATGACACCTATTTAGCTCTATCTTTGAAGGGGGGGGGAGGGAAAGAACAGGTTAAACCAGACTGGGGACCCTTAGGGAGAGTCAGCACCTGTCCCTGCCCCTCTAACTTTCACAGGGGTCTGGCATTTGAGCCATTGGCATAACAAGGTCCTTTCAGCTGAGGGTGATCCCCTCATTTGGATTAAGCACAGTTCTGCTCTCCTTTATTCATAGAATAAAGAAGACAACACTGATAACAGCATTTTACTACCCCTATATTCAGTACTAAAGTGATTTGTAACCCAACACCAGCCAAAGTTGATCACTTTGAGCAACACTGCTCCCTCTGCTGGATATCTAAGCAGAGTAGGTGTGTTCATGTAAATACAGTTTGCTCCTGAAGTCTCTCCACCTCCCAGTTACATGTCAAGGGAGAGTTCATTTAGACCCTGCTTACAGTAGTTTGACTTGTGCCAAATGGTAGCAAGGCCAGTACTATCCAGTGGAGTAAATATAAGTACCTTATTCTTGGAGATGCCTCACTTCCAGGGTACTGAGCAGGTTCCCCCTGGCCTGATGATGCATGAGCCAGACTCAGTGCGGGGAAGCTTGTCATAGAAGGCTCAAGAAACTAGGCCCTCTAGGCCACCTTTCATCTGCTGCTTCCTTCAGGGGAGTGAGGCCTGGGGGAGTCCAGCAGGTGCCATTTTGAGGTTTGTTTTTCTGATAAGGAAAAAACAATTTAATTTTTTTTAATTAAAGCTAATGTTAAAATTATCAAATACACAGGTTAAGGAAAGAGCATTTATACATCTGACTATAATGCTTAAATTATTCAAAAGTACAGAGTTTGGTTTAAAAGTCAGAAAATACATATTATCTAGAACTCTGCCAGAACACTTAGAATGCCATTTCCCATCCACATGCCTGGGGCTTGCAAAGTATCTAGTGACTGAGTGCAGGGCTCTTAAATGCTCATCTTAAATATTGTAGCATTGTGTTAGGTTTTCCTCGAATATTGTAGAAATAAAAATATGCTCCACCACAAAAGAATTTCAGAAGCAGCTGTGCTGCCAGAATAGGAAAGAGATGTCTGTTCTCCTTTCTTTATTATGCAATTTGCATTACTTGTTGGGTTTACTTTCAGATGAATCATAACTTCTAAGCACAGGGAGTCAAAGCACTGGTTTTAAATCACAAAGCCTATGGGATTTCCAGCAGGGGCAGGAGGTGACTTAGTGAAGGTATTTTCTGTTGTTCTCAGCTGCTCGCTTATATTTCAGTACCAAAGAATAGAAATTTGAGAATTGAATTAAAAATATCTTAATTTGTTAGATGACACCTTCAGAGCCATAGGACTAAAATGCAAACTGTTCCTTGTCTCCAACTTTATTACGGGTGATGCTATATTATTTATATAGAGATGAGGTGCACATAATGTTCAGTATGCACACAGGAAAACTAGGTCTCTGCCCTGGTAACTTAACCATCTTTTAAAAAAAAATCACTTCTAGCTAAAGATTTAAACATTGTAAAAAGAGCCTCAGTTATTTAAGCGGCAAAGAGTCCTGTGACACCTTATAGACTAACAGACGTATTGGAGCATAAGCTTTCGTGGGTGAAAACCCACTTTGTCGGATGCACGTCGGTTATTTAAATTAGTCAGTTATATAACAGTATTGATCTCTCTGCCCATTGCACAGGAATCACTTTTAGCATCCTTTCTGTTGACTGGAATGTCACATGGACAGGGACATCCAGCCCAGTTCGAGAGTCAGTTAACTAGCTCTAGTTATAAATTGCAGTGTCTTACAGCAGTTAATGTTAATATTAAGAATATTTCCAGTGTTGTTTTCAGCCCTGGGGAAACATTTAAATAGGAGGGAGGCCCCTATGACTTGAGCTATGCCTGAAAGAGCATTTGAAATCTCATGCACTGGCTTTGCAGGAAGCAAAGAAAAGGTCTGGGTTTCCCTCACAGCCTATGCACAATCTCCAGCTGTAGTGGCCAGTTTGGTGAATCCGCATTGCTTCCATTTGGTGGCAGCACAGAGCATTTCTTGCTGTGAGGATTCAGAGTAGCAGCTGTGTTAGTCTGTATTCGCAAAAAGAAAAAGAGTACTTATAGAATATCAGGGTTGGAAGGGACCTCAGGAGGTCATCTAGTCTAACCCACTGCTCAAAGCGGGACCAATCTCCAATTTTTGCCCCAGATCTCTAAGTGGCCCCCTCAAGGATTGAGCTCACAACCCTGGGTTTAGCAGGCCAATGCTCAAACCACTGAGCTATCCCACTTGTGGCACCTTAGAGACTAACCAATTTATTTGAGCATAAGCTTTCGTGAGCTATAGCTCACTTCATCAGATGCATACTGTGGAAAAGTGTAGAAGATCTTTTTATACACACAAAGCCTGAAAAAATACCTCCCCCCAACCCTCTCTCCTGCTGGTAATAGATTATCTAAAGTGATCACTCTCCTTACAATGTGTATGATAATCAAGGTGGGCCATTTCCGCACAAATCTAGGGTTTAACAAGAACGTCTGAGGAGGGTGGGGGAGGGGGTTAGGAAAAAACAAGGGGAAATAGGTTACCTTGCATAATGACTTAGCCACTCCCAGTCTCTGTTAAAGCCTAAGTTAATTGTATCCAATTTGCAAATGAATTCCAATTCAACAGTCTCTCGCTGGAGTCTGGTTTTGAAGTTTTTTTGTTGTAATATCGCAACTTCCATGTCTGTGATTGCGTGACCAGAGAGATTGAAGTGTTCTCCGACTGGTTTATGAATGTTATAATTCTTGACATCTGATTTGTGTCCATTTATTCTTTTACGTAGAGACTGGACAGTGTTACGTAGAGATTGAAGTGTTCTCCGACTCATTCATAAACCAGTCGGAGAACACTTCAATCTCTCTGGTCACGCGAGTACAGACGTGAAAGTTGCGATATTACAACAAAAAAACTTCAAAACCAGACTCCAGTGAGAGACTGTTGAATTGGAATTCATTTGCAAATTGGATACAATTAACTTAGCCACTCCCAGTCTCCGTTAAAGCCTAAGTCATTATGCAAGGTAACCTATTTCCCCTTGTTTTTTCCTAACCCCCTCCCCCACCCTCCTCAGACGTTCTTGTTAAACCCTAGATTTGTGCTGGAAATGGCCCACCTTGATTATCCTACACATTGTAAGGAGAGTGATCACTTTAGATAAGCTATTACCAGCAGGGGAGTGGGGTGGGGGGAGGTATTTTTTCATTCTTTGTGTGTATAAAAAGATCTACACTTTCCACAGTATGCATCCGATGAAGTGAGCTGTAGCTCATGAAATCTTATGCTCAAATAAATTGGTCAGTCTCTAAGGTGTCACAAGTACTCCTTATCTTTTTGCTGTGAGGAGTTGCTCTAATTCACAGGGAGCTTTGAGTGACTCTTAAAAGGAATACATTACCTTTGTGCTCTTATAGGTACTGGCTGCCCCTTTAAAGTGCAGGTTTTAACCTAGAAAGCCTTAAATGGATTCTGTCCTGAACACCTGCAAGATGTGCCTGTTATAGCCCAGTGGCCCAGATCGTCTGAGACATCCAAGCTTAATCCTCCCTACCCAGGGGTGCTGGGACAGTTTTTATAGTGAGGGTGCAAACCCCTTATATATTTATAGGAAACCACTTCAAACCAGAGGCTGTGGTAGCACCCCCAGTTCCTGCAGCTATGTCCCCAACCTATTTAACTGGAAGGGAGAGGAAGGGAAGCTCAGAGAGGGGGCTGCAATGGTGGAATCTGCTCCCTGCTTCAGTTTAGCAAAGTTTTGAAGCTGTTGCCCTTCAGATCATATTGCAAGGTCCATTTAATTGTTCTCCTGGTGGCTAAGGGCTGAGCTTCTAAGAGAACTCCCATCCCCTTTCCTAGAGAGCTGGGGTTTGGGTGAGAGGTATGTTGCGGACTCTGTATGTGGATTGAATGGATGTGTCCCCAGAGCACCTAACCAGGCATTGCAGAAAGTGAAATAAATCAGTTGGTCTTAAATGACTAAAATGAAGTACCTTTTTCTTGGCGCGGCCCCTCTCCTGATGACCAAGGATCCTAGAAATCTGTTTGCCATGGAAAAATGTGGAATTTGCATTTTTACAGAGAATCTTTCGTTTTTACATTTTGTGAAAACATAAAAACACACAGTGGAACCCCGATTATCTGATCTAATTGAGACTGAGATCAGATCATCAAAAATTTGGATAAATGGGAGAATTGGTGGAGCTTGGGCTGTCAGCTTATATTTAAAATTTTTAACTATAAAACAGATATCCATATATATTGTGGCTAGGGAAACTAAAGTTCAGTGTTTTATTTTAATTGTTTTAAAACTTCTTTTTTTTAACTGGACAATTTTGGGTTTTTTATCACAGAAAATTAGAATCCCTGATGATGATGCATGACTCAGACCCAGTGGGGGGCAGCCTGTCATAGAAAGTTCAGGAAACTGGGGCCTGCAGGGCACCTTTCATCTGCTGCCTCTTTCAGGGGAGTGAGGTCTGGGGGAGTCCAGCAGATGCCACCCTTGGGTTTGCTTTTCTGATAAGAAAAAAAAAAATCTAGGATTTTGCCAAAACACTTAGAATGCCATTTTCCATCTACATGTCTGGGGCTTGCAAAGTGTCTAGTGACTGAGCACAGGGCTCCTCCGGACCCATGTGTCATTCAGTCCATATCTGACAAATGCTGAGTTGTGAATGTGCTTCTAAGCAGGATGTGCATGTGTAGCCTGTCTTTGCTTCAGGAGGTGCTCTAAAGTGGTAAAAGTTACAGACTGTTTAATGTCTGACCTCCCAGTAAAACTGAAGTCGGGGTTTGGCAGAGCACTATGTTTCCTCCTAACTCGTTCAGTCTCTCTCCCTAGTTGAGAAAGGAGGCTAATACCAATGCTGTGCACTTACATAACTAAGAGCATTGTGCACATAAGTGCATTGGTATTATGAACCCCAATAAGAGGGGTGCTGTCACCTACTGGGTAAGCCATTCTACGGCCAGATAAGCTTTGTTTCTCTTGATATGCTACAAACTTTCTGTGTTATCATTGGTAAATCACTTAAACTCAGGCCCAGATCCTCAAAGGTAATTAGGCTCCTAACTTCCAAGGGAGTTCAGTATCAAACTGCAGGCTCTGAGCATCTCACAATATTTACAGTATTTATTCTTCACCACCTCTGTGAGGCAGGGCAGGGCTAATATTTCCTGTGGCATAGAGAGACTAAGTGACATGCCCAAGGCCACACAGGGAGGCTGTAGCAAAGCAGAAATTTTAACTCTGCTCTCAAGCCCCAGTTTAGTGCCCTAACCACTAGACCACCCACTGCCCTATCACTGGTAAAGGTAGGGTGGGAGCATATCCCAGCCACCAGTGATTTAACCAGTGTCACCTAACCATATTCAAGCAAGGCCCAGGTGCCATGGTGATTAAAAATCTGGCAGATGACAGTGGCCTGTCCCCTCCCCACTGTTTGTCCCCTCACTCTTCATGTCACTTTTACAGCTTGGATTAGAAGCTCCATTGAGCCGGGGCCAGGCACATGGGTGGTGCTGTAAAATAGTTAACAGTAAATAATGCCCCCTCTTTTGCCCGCCAGTGTCCAAACTGGCTTCGCTGCTGCAGGAGAGACAAGAGAAAAAGCATGGAATAGGCAAGAACGCAGAGGGCTATGGAGAGGCCACAAGCTAGCAACAGGCACAATGCGATGCTCAAATAAATAGGGCAGGGTGCTCTGGCAGTGGGCCCCCAGAAGGATGGGGCAGGGCGCTGTGATGATGGGTGCGCCCAGGGGGATGGAGTAGGGCTCTACAGCGATGGGTGCAATGGCGCACCCAGAGGGATGGGGCAGGGCACTGAGGCAATGGGTGCGCCCAGAGGGATGGAGGGAAAGTGCCCTGGCAATGGGGCACCCAGAGGGATGGGGCAGGGCACTGAGGCAATGGGTGCGCCCAGAGGGATGGAGGGAAAGTGCCCTGGCAATGGGGCACCCAGAGGGATGGGGCAGGGCACTGAGGCAATGGGTGCGCCCAGAGGGATGGAGGGAAAGTGCCCTGGCAATGGGGCACCCAGAGGGATGGGGCAGGGCACTGAGGCAATGGGTGCGCCCAGAGGGATGGAGGGAAAGTGCCCTGGCAATGGGGCACCCAGAGGGATGGGGCAGGGCACTGAGGCAATGGGTGTGCCCAGAGGGATGGAGGGAAAGTGCCCTGGCAATGGGGCACCCAGAGGGATGGGGCAGGGCACTGAGGCAATGGGTGCGCCCAGAGGGATGGAGGGAAAATGCCCTGGCAATGGGGCACCCAGAGGGATGGGGCAGGACACTGAGGCAATGGGTGTGCCCAGAGGGATGGAGGGAAAGTGCCCTGGCAATGGGGCACCCAGAGGGATGGGGCAGGGCACTGAGGCAATGGGTGCGCCCAGAGGGATGGAGGGAAAGTGCCCTGGCAATGGGGCACCCAGAGGGATGGGGCAGGGTGAGGTGGCAATAGGTACAATGGGAGCCCAGGGGATGCAGTGGGGCTCTATAGCGATGCGTGCAGTGGGGCAGCCAGCGGGGTGGGGGCAGGGCGTATGGGGATGGCTGCGCCCAGGGGGATGTAGGGCTCTATCACAATGGGCGCCCAGGGGGATGGGGAGGTGCCGGGCGCAATGGGCGTTCCCAGA
Source organism: Caretta caretta (assembly GCF_965140235.1). Classification (NCBI taxonomy): domain Eukaryota; kingdom Metazoa; phylum Chordata; order Testudines; family Cheloniidae; genus Caretta; species Caretta caretta. The sequence goes on from NC_134223.1 coordinate 3,472,015, forward strand.
CAGACGGGGGGAGGGGCGAGCCTCTGACCCTCAGTGGGTGGAAACCGGCTCGGAGCGGGCGGGGCCGAAGGTCAGGTTTGGGGGCGGAGCTACCACCGCAAGGAGGCGGGGTCAGGAAGTTCCGCTAAGCCGTGGACCCAGCCCACAGCCTCTCTTGCGCCGGCCCCTCCGTGCGTGCGCGGTAACGTAGCGTGCGTGCCCCTGCTCCTGAGCGCAGGAGAACCCGCACAGAGCTGCCAACGCCCGGCGGAGACTCTGAGGTGAGGGAGTGCGGCGGGGAACGGGACCCAGCGAATCCCGGGGGGAGCCTCGCCCCGCGCCCGCCATGGAGTGGGGAGCGCGGGCATCCCCGCGCGCGTGGCTGGGGGGCCCTTCCCGCACGGAGCGGGCGGGCCGGGCCCGGGGTTCCGTGTACGCTGAGCCGCCCTCGGTGTGCGCCCCCGGAGCAGCGGGGATCTGGGCCCGCCGGGCGCAGCGGGGCCGGTGGGCGGTGGCCGCTTGTCTGCGGGAGGGGCTTCGATCTCCGGGCCCCGGGAGCTGGCGGGCGTTTCCGGGGGTAGGGGGCGGATACGGGGGGGCGCTCGCTCGCTTCCCCCTCCCCCGCGGCCCCGACTTCCTGCTTGTGCTGAGCCGCCGACATTTTACAGCACTAGGGAGGGCTGCGGGCCCCGGCCTCTCCGCTCGCGCCTTCCCTCCGTGCTGAACGGCCGCAGCGCCCGTGTCCGCTCCCAGCGCGGTGAGGGGGTTCCCGCAGCCCCCTGCTCTCCCGGCCCTCGCGGTGGGTGGGGGAGGAACCCGCCTTTTGCTGACCCTGCTCGTAGCAGCTGCGGCCTCCGCCTGCTTTGGGGCCTCGTTGCCGAGGGTGGGTCTGCACTGCCGTCCTGCTAACAAAAATCGCCCAGGAGCGGAACGCGTAGGCCTCCGTGTATTAAACCATTTTTAGTGGGCTTACGGGCGGCACCCCCAACACCGAAGGCGTATACTTCAAGTATACGGGGAGCAGAGATTGGAGGTAGAGGCCTCAGCACCTGGCTATTTCCTGGCATATGCTGCACGTACAAGCTTTTTAACTGTAACTTCAGATCTCCAGTACTTCACTGCTATGACAAGCTAGATGTGTAAAAGGGACAGAAACCATCCTGTCTTTGTCAAAGGTAGATGCCCCCACATATCATGCGTCAACCACCTAATGACACTTGTGTAGAGGAGAGCTGACTTAATATTACTTTACCAGCTTTATCTTTTCATTTCCTGATTCTTTGAATATTTTAACTGTATTGTGACATTAACTCTTTTGTATACTTGTATGTTGTTTGTTCAGCCTTCTGGTCCATTGTCTAATGCCAGAGAATATATGAATACTAGTTTGTCTAAAAGGATTGCAGGATTGTTTTTTTTTGTTCATTACCTAACTAAGAGAATGAATGAAAGTAACTTCCTTCCTAGATATTTTAACGTTGATCCACTTGAGCTGCAAAGTTAATAGAGTTCCTGTAAAAAGAACCAGTAGTTCCATTTAAGCTTGTTAATTCAAAAATAGTCATTGATGCCAAATCGCAAACAGATTGGAAAATGAGTTATGATTTTTCCGTGGAAGCAGTTTTCTTTGCCTTGTTCTCCCTTGCAGCCCAGTCATAGGTTATCTCATGTAGTGTAAAAGCAGGTACACATAGGATAGCATACTTTCCCTTCCAGTACTGTGTAAATGTTTGGCCATTTTTTTTTAACTCTTTCCAGAGTCATGTAATTTTGTTTCTGGCTAGAGCTACAAGAGAGTAAGATTCAGTGCTGCTAGGAGGATAGGCTGGTAGATCATTTATAAATCCCCTTTACTCCTTCCAAATCTCAAATGTGTTGTGAAAGTGATACATATGAACTACTGTAGTGTGCAAACCCTCCCCCTGTTTGTATTGTAAGTGTTCTTTTGGCTACTCAGACTATGCCTGCATTAGCCCTTTTTTGTGTGGAAAAACTTCATGCTGGTATATAGTTACTGGTAGTAGCAACAGTGGAAATGCTACCAGGGACAAGAGTCCAAGTGCACTATTCAAAGTGCCGTATGGCGAAAATTCTTGGAGCAGATTATCACAAAAGGATGGAACAAAGCCTGTTGCCTTGTCTACAATAAGACTCGTGAAAATCCACTGGATGTAGTGTTAGCAATGCTGGGGATTTTTTAAGCCAAAAGCATCATGTGAACAAGACCTCATTGAGGAAGCCATGTTGGTTGACAGTAATACAATTAGGAATAGTTTAGTTTGGCCATTTGTGTTTGAGTCCTTTGTCATGTTTACCTGTGGATATGGCTTGCTTCTGGGAAAATTAGGTGTATTTAAACTGTAGGGCATTATAGATTGCAGTGCCCAGGAAGTCTTTTTTTTTTTTTTTTTAAAGTGGGTTTGAGAAATGGGTCAAGAAATATCATGGTACTGCTTAGACTAATGCAGTAAGAACATAAGAATGTCCATACTGGGTCAGACCAAAGGTCCATCCAGCCCAGTATCATGTCTACCGGCAGTGGCCATTACCAGGTGTCCCAGAGGGAGTGAACCTAACAGGTCATGATCAAGTGATCTCTCTCCTGCCATCCATCTCCACCCCTGACAAACAGAGGCTAGGGACACTATTCCTTACCCATCCTCGCTAATAGCCATTAATGGACTTAGCCTCCATGAATTTATCCAGTTCTCTTTTAAACCCTTTTATAGTCCTAACCTTCTCAACCTCCTCAGGCCAGGAGTTCCACAGGTTGACTGTGCCCTGAGTGAAGAAGAACTTCCTTTTATTTGTTTTAAATCTGCTACCTATTAATTTCATATGGTAGCCTCTAGTTATATTATGTGAACAAGTAAATAACTTTTCCTTATTCACTTTCTTCACACCACTCATGATTTTATATACCTCTATCATATCCCCCCTCAGTCTCCTCTTTTCCAAGCTGAAAAGTCCTAGTCTCTAATCTCTTCTCATATGGGACCTGTTCCAAACTCCTAATCATTTTAATTGCCCTTTTCTGAACCTTTTCTAATGCTAGTATATCTTTTTAGAGATGAGGGGACCACATCTGTATGCAGTATTCAGAATGTGGGCGTACCATGGATTTATATAAGGGCAGTAAGATATTCTCTGTCTTATTCTCTATCCCTTTTTTAATGATTCCTAACATCCCGTTTTGTTTTTTTTTTGACTGCCACTGCACACTGTGTGGGTGTCTTCAGAGAACTATCCACAATGACTCCAAAATCTTTCTCCTGATTAGTTGTAGCTAAATTAGCCCCCATCATATTGTATGTATAGTATATTATAGTAGTGTAGTATATTACAGTAGATCTATAAATGTTCAGAGTTAACTTCGGTCAGTAAAGGGTTAACTTACTCATAATAAAATAGAAATTATTTTACTATCCTAAAATTTATATCTGAAGCTTTTGGTCACTGGAAATACATGAATATGGCAAACTTCAAAGTACAGTCTTGTAAAATGGCAGCTTATGCTGCTAATCTTTGTTTTCCTTTGAGTGTGCTGAAGGAAGAATTAGCATAGAAGAGTCTGTTAGAAAAGAGCATATTGACATGTACAAGATTTATACACGTACAAGCACAGAATTGATTCAACATGTTGGAACCAGTAGATCAATATTTCCATTATTACCTTCTCTGTAAAGAGAGCACCTTGTTTTAAAAATCTCTGCCTGGAGTAATTGAACAGGAGAATGGTGACAAACATTGCTTCTGATGCAAGATGGAACATGTCCAAGATTTGTTAACTTGCTTATATGGTGAAACTTCGACAGATCTGTATGTGCATATATGTAATGTCTTATGGTTGTGTTTATTCATGACCTGTAACTGATGCATTTACTCTGATTGCCTTGTAGCTGGATGTATGGTTGGCATGTTAAAATAAATTTGTTTGCCCTAAAGTGACAGTTTGTTCCAGACAGGTTCCCCAGAATCTGTTTTCCCTCTGATACAGAAAATTTGAAACTAGACTCTGATCATAAAATATCTGACTTGCTGATGTTTGAAATTATTTGTAGTAATAAATGTAGCTGGCAATATGACAACCAGGTCATTTAAAAATGGGCTCTTTTGCAAGATTAGAATCACAGAGAAAATTAGAAATGAGGAAAGTGAAATGATTAGGAGATCAGAGAAGATATAATCATTATACAAAATAATGAACAGTATATAGCAGGTAATTTGGGTGCTTTTTATTTTTGTACTAAGAGAAGGGACAACGATAAATTGAAAAGGAACTGATACAAAGAACTAATTCTATGAGCATGTGATTCCATAAGTATCCATTATGGAATATTTTGCTCCTTCCTGTAAAATATTTAGTATAGGTCACTTTCAGAGACAAATACAAGACTAGATGGATCTCTGGTCTGATTCAATATAGCAGTCCCTTTCTTCCTGCTAGACCTTTTGATCTAGTACCCAAACTAAAATGCCCTAGATCTTGTTAGCTGTACTCCTAAATATTCTAAATTTAACTTTTTAGCATTTGAATGTGTGCAGCCCTACAAATCAGGAAAGATGTGCCTTGATTCCTGCTTGGAATCTCCTAACATACATACATAATACTATAAGCCCGTGGCTCTCAACTTTTCTAGACTACCATACTCCTTTTAGGAGTCTGTCATCTTGCATACCCCCAAATTTTGCCTCACTTAAAAACTATTTGTTTACAAAATCAGGCATAAAAATACAAAAGTGTCTCAGCACAATATGACTGCAAATTGCTTGCTTTCTCAGTTTTACCATATAATTATAAAATAAATCAATTGAAATATTAATATTGTACTTACATTTTCAGTATATAGAGCAGTATAAACAAGTCATTGTATGAAATTTTAGATTATACTGACTTTGCTACTGCTTTTTATTAGCCTGTTATAAAACTAGGCAAATATCTAGATGAGTTGATGTACCCCCAGGGATGTACCCCTGGTTGAGAACCACTGCTATAAGCAACGTGCATTATTTCAATAACAGTAGTTTAGATGGATTTTGTTTAACTGACTTGTAATGTCAACAACCTATCAATGACTTTCTGTTCTTTAGGCACCCACATCCCATCGAAGTTCAAGGAGAGTTGAGAATCTAATTTATTTAAGCTCCTTTGAAAATCCAAGCCATAATGAATGAGTCATATGCTATGTTAGCCAAAGGAATCAGTGAGAGGGAATTGCCACCAATTCTGATACTCAGTTTGAGTCTGCTAAAGTATCATGTGTATTGTAGGGTTTAAATTTGGTGCAGAACCGTGGACGTCTTGAGTTTGCACAGCCATATGGGAATACAGTCCATCTCCTGCTGCTTCTTTATAAGTCCTTCTGTAGCTTATGTTACAGCTTATAGCACTTCCCTCCCTACAGTAGTGTGGGTAGAAATGTCTAAAATCAGTGGGAAGAGCATAGAGGTGTGAAGAACTTAGTTTAAGGCAGGAGGTGGTCTGCGGTTTTCTGCTACATAGCCTGTAGTTTATTGAATTGCTGGGTGAAAGAAACAAGCCCACCCACCTCTGTTCCCTAGACACACTGTAACGTTAAACTGAATCAAGCAAGGTGCAGAATTTTAGAGATACCAATATTTAATTGTTTAAACTGCTGCTTCTCTGTCTCTTGCTAATGATTCCCACTTTCAAGAGAAGCAGTTTAAATCTTCAAATTGGCCACAGCATCCTCAGTTGATAATCAGGTCACAATGCGGGTCCTTCTTCTGAATGAGATAGGGGAGAGAGATTTTAATAACATTGTTAAATTTTTTAGAAATGTAGAAGGAACAGAAACACAAGGTTTTTAAATCAGCACTTCTGAATTTCAGATGTTGTGCTGATACTTTACCCTCTGTTCTATTTAGGATCTCTTGCCACACCATCACTGCATGAGCATCCAACTTTTTGTACACAGTACTTTCAGTTGTCTAAGGAATAGACAATAAAATTGAAAACTGATTACGTATTGTTCATGAAACATTTGTTTTATAGTATCTCCAGACTCATTATTTGGGATCTGGGCCTCATTATGCTAAGTGGCATGGGCCTTTTCTGTGCTTTGAAAACTTACACCAGTGTAACTAAATCTAGTAATGCCAGTGTCCTTTTGCTTAATATTGGCAAAGTTATGAGAAGGCATGGCTCCTGCTCCAAAAAGCTTGCAAAAGAAGTAAAACCAAATATAACAAGTCAAAGTAACAAGAAGAGGGAGGGAATAGTTAAGGCAAGAGAAAATTAGGAGTATAGCTCTCTGTGGTTTCAACTTTATGGTTCTGAACTGAAACAAAATCTACCTTCTGTTTCTATATAATATAGCTGTAGGAACAGCTAAGGTTGTCTTAGTTATTTCCATTTTAACCACCTTTCAAACTGAAACTTACTATCCCTGGTTTCTATCCAATATTGAAATTCTGTTTGGAAAAGATGAGTAAAAATATTTCTGTCTTTGTGAAATTAATGGGAAAATTCTTCCTCTGGCCAAACTACTTAAATCTGTAATTTTTTTAAGAACAGTTTCAGGCTGATAGAATTGGGTGAAGGACATGGAAATTTTGCATGGGAATAGCCCTTAATAAGAAGCGTCTTCTAGCTGCTTGGTAAAAATCAGTCTTGATTTGATTGCTTTTTTAAGCCTTTGCTCATGTGCAGTAGAGTTGGTTTGAGTTAATCAAGTTTGACATTCCAAGTGCAGTGTGTCCATGCTGTGGAAGTGCCTGATCCTCATGGACTATAAGCTTAACTCCTGACCTTCTGCAGAGGTGGGTTTTAGAGATTTTTAAGCAATTATCAGAAACACAGTCTTGTAAGAATTGCTGCTGTTCTCATTGAGAAAAGGCCTCCTTGGCTTATGCAGCAGTTCTCAAACTTCATTGCACCTTGACCCTGTTCTGACAACAAAAATTACTACATAACCCCTGGTGGGGGTATGAGGGTGGAGCCTGAGCCCCACCACCCCAAGGTAGCAGGGCTCGGGCTTCGGCCCCAGTGAGTCTAATACTTGCCCTGGCAACCCATTAAAATGGAGTCATGACCAACTTTGGCGTCCTGACACACAGTTTGAGAACCACTAAGATTTCCTCTTCCTCTTTCTGGCCCCAGTAATTGCTGTTTCTTCCTTAGGGGGGCCTCTGCATATACCTACTCTTGGGATAAGTCACCAACAGCATTGTAAGCTTTGAATTTTTTTCAGGCCCATGCTCACCACAGCACTTGAATGGTCAGCACCTGGTGTTGCACAAGAGAGGTATGACTCTCAACTGCTTCACTTCCTTCCTGTGGTTAGGCTGCATGGAGAGGAAACTCTCTCTTTAGTCTGGCTTTGCCCAGGCTTCTAGCCCTCTTGAAATTGAGTTGTTGGTGGTTTATGATGATGACAAAAATTAAGTAGCCTGATGCTGTCAGGATACTTTTTGTGCTATGCGTCCTTTCATATACTTGAGTGAAATCTGACACCACAACTACCCACAGAAGGGGCAAATATAATTTGTCCTTTTACTGATGGGCCTTTAGTTATCTCATAAATTACAATACTGCATTGTGGTGGGATAGAATGCCTAGAAGACACACACACAGGGCACAATATTCTGGGATATCCACTGGACAGAGAGCTGAGAGGAAGGATGATCATTCAAAACCAATTACATGGACGTGGTCTTATCCATGCTTCAAAAAATGTGTGCTCAAACAGTGACAGGAAGACAGTGTGTCAGAGTAGGGCACTGGCAAAAGTTAAACACTGTTAGCTTCACGGTTATTAAGGGCGTTAACCGTGGGGTAAGCAGACACAAACAATGTCAAGAGTCAGCAAAGCAACAAACTAGCTGAAAAAGTAGTGAATAGGTATTGGAATTGGTGAACAAATAGTTACACCCACAAACTGTAGAAGGGCACAAAATTAATTTTAAAAAAATTTGACATTTTTACTTAGTTATTGCAAGTAACACAGAATATCACTAAACTTAAAGGGCAAAACATTTTATTTTTCACTTTATATACTTAGTGTTTGACAGCATTTCATTGATGGTCAGTTTTCTCAACCTTTCACACAGCAGTAAGGCAGAGAGAAATCTCTTTAACCTCCTTCAGCCCCCTCCCCCCCCCCAAAAAAAGGAAAAAGAAGAAAATTGAGACTGGAAGGAATGTGTACAACCTGAAACTACTTGTTTGTTCAGAAAATAAGCAAGTTAATGTTAGATCCCTGTAACATCTTTGGTGTGGTGAAAATTGTTTTGGGGGTGGAAATAGTTTGGAGTTAAGATAATCAGGAAGATAGTATCAAGTTTCTTAAGGCACTGTGAACAACCATTTACATGGGATTGTGTGCCATTTTACTACACCTGCTGTTTTGGTGATGAAGATAAACCTTCATTTTTATTTTTTGTCAGTGCTTGTAAGCTGCTGAAATTTTCCATGCTTGGTCTCAGTTTAGAAGTCACTTTTGAAAGGGAATTTTGATCAAATTAGCTCTAAACCAATTTGAATAAAAAAGTATTGTGTTTTTAGGTTGCTTTTTTACATGCAATACTGGAAGTAAAACCTTCAATATCCAGAGTCTTCAGATAAGATTCTTCTGCTGGGCTAAGAGTATAGTTGGATAGATTAACAATATTGCTGGGTGGGTTAAGGGAACCACTGTTGTGGATAGCTCACCTTAAGTGATCACTCTGGTTACAGTGTGTATGGTAACACCCATTGTTTCATCTTCTCTATGTATATAAATCTCGCCACTGTATTTTCCACTGAATGCATCCGATGAAGTGAGCTGTAGCTCACGAAAGCTTATGCTCAAATAAATTTGTTAGTCTCTAAGGTGCCACAAGTCCTCCTTTTCTTTTTGCGAATACAGACTAACACGGCTGCTACTCTGAAACCTTTGGTTACTTTGTGAACTTGCAAAATAAGTACAAAAAATAACAGAGTATAGCTTCACTGCAAAAAGAGGCTGTGTGCTTATCTCAGGTTAGCTAACTTGACTTTAAATAGCAGTGAAGACATGGCACCTTGCCTTTTAGCTCTCCTTAGAAGCTAAAGATAAAGCTTATAGGGGAAGGAGGGAAGAGTTGAACTTGAGCTGCTAACCAGAGTTAAAATCAGTTGCCTTCACTACTGTTTCACCTCAAGTTAGGAACACTTATATGTATTTTGCATTGGAGATGTCCTCTGAATTAAGTGTCTTGCTATTGTTGCAATCCAATTGCTAATTGGATTACTAATTGCGGTACTAAATACGTAGATAATAGATATAGGAAAGTCTCATGCTCAGCAGAAGTAACGCAGCTGGAACTTGTAGATTCTACAGGTAAATAGCTTTGAATTTCTATTTTTTATTGAAAACTAAAATATGAAAGTTAGTAATGCTAACAGTGCATTAATTTATTGGAATCTGTCAGTTACATAGTTAATACCGTTGGTTAATACTTACGCTCTGTGTTTTGAGCATTGGCCTGCTAAACCCAGGCTTGTGAGTTCAATCCTTGAGGGGGCCATTTAGGGATCTGGGGCAAAAATTGGGGATTGGTCTTGCTTTGAACAGGGGGTTGGACTAAATGACCTCCTAAGGTCCCTTCCACCCCTGATATTCTATGATACAGTACACATCCAACTGCAGGTCAGTATGAGTGGAAGTGGGATCCATGTGATTCCACTGTGTCCGTGATTCCATGCATTATGAAGCACATTTAGCCTTGGTTTCTAGACAAGTAATATGAATGCTGTAAGTAGGCCGTGAAGCCATTTAAAACATGGCTTTGCATCTGAAACCACTTTCAAAAATAGTTTCACTTTGTTCTAATGAAAACTTATTAAATATGAGCATTCAACAAGCAAAATGCCTCCCTGAGCAAATTCCTTACTTGAGTAATTTGTGACTTAATCTCAGATCTTGTAATAATTGAGTTGATGTGTTGCAAGTGATTTTTAATGTTCCAAAGAACTTGATTAAATAAGTTCTCGGTTACCAACAAGCAATTATTTACCTGTAGTGAACTTTTAAGTTCAGACAATCCATGCAATGAAATGGTCGCAGTTACATGGTCCATAAAAGAGGAAGCTGTGATGCAGCTGGTGCTCAACAGGAAACTAATACAGGAAGTGTACACAAATTTGATGGCTCAGTTTCCTCAGGCTAGATAGAGGTATGAACATTTTAACCTAAAAAAGAGGCATTGATGCAAGTGTAAGTTACTTAGACTCAAGGCTGGAAATGGAAAAGCTATGTTTTCCATATCAATTCTAATTGCTCATGCTGCATATGTGAAGGTAAAAATTTAATAGCTTATAGATTCTGATTTTAGGGCTAGAAGGAATGTGATAGTCTGTCTGATCTTTTGCTAACAGCCCATAGAATTGCCTTCTAATTCTTACAATGATCCCAATAACTTGTGGTTGAACTAGAGCATATTTTAACTAGTCTGCAATGTGTGGATGACTCTGTTGCCTTAGGAACCTTTTAAGCTTTTTTGTTTTAAATCTGGAGGTAAATCAGGAAACTTGCATTTTAATTTAATTACTGATAAGAGACTGTGCTTAACTAAGAAATCAAGGCATCTACTTCTGTAACTCTTTGAGCTGTGCATCAACCTGTTTTGTGTGCTGGTAGAAACTAAGTGACACTTAATATTCCTGACCACTGAAGCTCCTTCAGTAGGAATCTAGTAGTTTTGCTGAGCTAAGGGGACAGACTTTATTAATGTGCTATGTACTTCATAGAGCAGATAGAAATGATCCTTAAGTAAAAAAGGAATAGAGAGATGGACTGGGCAGAAAACATGGAGAGAAGGCAAACACAGGAAGGAAATGTTATATAAATTTCATCTTAATTATAGTTAATAACACCCAGGGACCCCATCCTACTAGATGTACACACATGGACACTGTTCCTGCCTTGAAGTACTTACTACCTATAAGTGTGAACAAGTATTTCCCTGCTTTTCTCAGCAGACAGTGCACTTTTTATCGGGTGTGAGGAATTTGCTCATATTCTGTGTTGGACTAGATTATTTTTTCTCTTAATGTGTAAAAAGAAAAGGAGTACTTGTGGCACCTAAGAGACTGACTAACTAACCAATTTATTTGAGCATAAGCTTTTGTGAGCTACACTGAATGCATCCGATGAAGTGAGCTGTAGCTCACGAAAGCTTATGCTCAAATAAATTGGTTAGTCTCTAAGGTGCCACAAGTACGCCTTTTCTTTTTGCGACTACAGACTAACACGGCTGCTACTCTTAGTGTGTGTGTGTGCTTTTTTTTTTTTTTCCCTGTAGATATTGTTTAATTTTCCTTTATTAGGCTTACACAAGGTGTCAGGTAAGACTTTCAGAAATGGAGGTCTAAACTTAAGAGCCTAAATCTATATTTGGAAATCAGGCCATTTATTTAGGTGCCTAAATATGGCCTTAAAAGCAAAAATTTATATATGATTTAAAAAAACATCTTGGCCCAAGATTTTTTGGACAATAACCAGCATGGATAAATCCTTAAACCTGACCCCCCCCCCCCCCCCGCAAAAAAAAAAGACCTCTGAATGGGTCTTTAAAAGGACACCACTGTATTTGGGAGTATTTTATACATGTTGTTGAAAAGGGATTATTTGGCATGTAAGTAACTTTGGAAAGATTCCGTTACAGTTTTAAATTCCACGAAGGAATTTCCTTTTTTAATGTATCTTTGTTTATGTTCCCTGTTGTATTTAATTATTGCACTTGTTATCTTTTCAGAACAAGTGATTCTGAAACTCTTTACTATTACACCTCGCTCTCCTGTCAAAGGAGGTTAGTTCAGGCCCCATGTTCACATTGGCCGAAGTTATAAAGTTTTTATAATTAAACAATCAGAAGCTCATCCATTTCGTTAAAGTGTCATTGTGTGTGTTTATCATTTCTAGTTGTGGAAAAACCTATCCAAACTTAAAACTGGGATTAGCCTTCAATGGAATTCGAGGGTAGGGCTCCAAAGGGAGAACAACAGAATGGGAGATAAAGGAGATTAAGGCCTGGGAGCTGCTATCTGCTACAGTTTCCTTCTGATGATTGTGGGTTGTCTGTAGTCACCAATAAGTGGAGCACTTAGAGTGGAGAAGAGTTACCTTGTTCTCAGTGCTGGTATTGTAGTGGCTCCCAAGGATGGCCAAGAAGAGTTATTGCAGAGGGAGCGCTGAAGGGTGGGTGACTGACAGATTGTAACTAAAGCTGGTACAAGCATACAAAAAACTGAGAAGCCCATGCAGCAACTTGCATTTTCTTACATTTTTAACTTACCCTCTTGAAAACAGGAAGAGCGTTCCAAGCCTCGCCCAGATACTATCCACTCCCTACCAATGCAGCCTGGCCACACAGCTTGAGAGAGCCTACTGCAGAGCAAATCCAACAAGAAAATACAGATCAGCCTATCTTCCGGAATGTATCCCATTGGAGAGTTAGTGTGGCATATTCATAATTTTAGATCTGTTTTAAGTTGGTTCACACTTAGTATTTGAGCTTGTGGTCTGGTGTCACTTTTGAATACTCTGGGTAACTTAGTTGGAGTTCTGTACTCCTTCCATTTTCATGTAGAAATTTTATAAAATGAGCCAGTAAATTCTCACTGAAGCTTAGTCTATGCTCAATTCACTTCTTAACCAACTTTCTCTTGCCCCTTATCTTCTCTGACCTTCAACTTCTTTCCTTTGCCTTATTTCTTCCACAGCTAAGCACATGAATATGTAGCTATTTCTTGCATCAGGTATATTCTAGTACACCTCTACCCCAATATAACGTGACCCTATATAACACAAATTCGGATATAACGCGGTAAAGCAGCGGGGCTGCGCGCTCTGGCGGATCAGTGCATCAGCGTGTCTGGCTCTGACACGCTGCTCTGAGTGGCGTGTTAAGGGTGCCGGGCCGAGGGGTTGGATAAGGGGCAGAGGGTCTCGGGGAGGGGTGGTGGTCAGGGGACAGGGAGCAGGGGGAGTTGGATGGTTCGGAGGTTCTGGGGGCGGGGCGGTCAGGGGATAGGGAATGGGGGTGTTGGATAGGGCATGGGAGTCCCAGGGGGCCTGTTGGGGTGGGGGTGTGGATGGGGGGCGGGGCAGTCAGGGGACAGGGAGTAGGGGGGTTGGGTGGGGTCGTGGGGGTGATTAGGGATGGAGGGGGTAGTCGGGACAAGGAGCGGGGGGGTTGGATGGGTTGGGGGTTCTGAGGGGTCAGTGGGCAGGAAGTGACTATTAATAACAGAAATGCTCGAGGCCAAAGCAAGTTTGATACAATGCAATTTCACCTGTAACGTGGTAAGATTTTTTTTGGCTCCCGAGGACTGCGTTATATCGGGGTAGAGGTGTATTGCCAGCAGCTGCAATGGTGTTGCTCTTGCCACTGATGGGGATTGCATCTGAATCCTTATGCAGTTCTGCATCCTAGCATGAATGATTCACCATAAATCATTTTAAAAGTAGTGTAGTCTAGCCTCTGTTTTTATGGATCTGTTGCTCTAAAACAGTGATACTCTGAGGCTTCGTGAGCTGCAAGTGGCTGCTGCAAAGAGCTGTAGGAGACCTGATATTAAAACATAGTGTGATTTAATTTTTAACCAATCAGGTTGCTCTTACTATGTTGTTAACCAATTAAATTATCAACTTACACTAATTTATTGGCTGTGAGAATTTTATACATTAAAAATATATAATACAGTAAACGAAACCGTGAATTCACACTACTGTAGCTCTTTTAGGTAATGCTGATTGCTAATTTGGCTTCTGAACCACTGAGGTCCGAGTATCGCTGCTCTAAAACATCCCCACCCCTTTATTTTTTTAATAAGAATCCTGTTTCTTAAATCAGGACTGAGTTGGTCTCAGTGTTGTCTGCTTTTCGCTCATGTTTTTTTTTTCTCTGAAATATTGTTCTTGTACCTCAGAACATACTATAACTAAAAGCTACTCTGCCTTTGTATGCAAGTGCCATAGAATGTAGGGAAAATATTAAGTGAGATTGTGTAGGTCATTAAATATTTCTCTGGTCACTGGTCTTAACCTCAAATATGTAGTCAAATGGACCTGAATGAAAGGACTAAATCTACCAATAATCCTTTTGAACAAGGACTTGTCTTTTGAAAATACACTAGCCCTGCACTCTCCTGAGGGGCCAGATTATTGAAACTAAGTATTAGGCACATGAATGTTGTGTGTTCCCTAAGATGTGGCATCAGATTAGATGTTGGAATTTTTGTAGCATACGTATGCGTCTACATAGGTTAGCAGATTCCTGTTTTTTCTGGTGCTAGCCAAAGTATGACACAGAGTAGAGGATTAATGTCATTGTCTACATAAGTCTTCCCCGTAGTAAAGGGCTTAATGAGTATGAAAAGAATGGTATAAATGACAGTGTTGAAGGAGTGAAATGCCAGATGGTGCATTATATCTTGTTCTGAAAAAGTTTCTTTGCTACCATTTCCTAAAATTGGCTTAATTGTTATGCACCCATGGTTCAAAAGATAAGGTTGCAGTGAGAATTCTGTTTCAAACCTTTTTACCAACCACTGAAAATGTTTGGTCTAACAATTTCCAGATCTGTTCTGAAGACAAATAAGCATTTGAAGAAAAACTGGTAATTCTTCACTCCTGTCACATGGATGGAGAATAATTTGTTATAAAAATGCAGATTGCATTAAAATACTTGGATTGAATTGAAATAATTATTGAAACTGTCTAAACAGAAGGTAACATTGACAACCAAATTAAGGCTGTCTACATTACAGACTTTACAGTGGCACAGTTGTACTGCTTGCTGAAACTCTCCCGCCGACATAGTGCTGTCCACACCAGCACTTCTGCTGGTGAAACTTATGTCGGTCGGTCAGTGGGCAGGAGGGGGCTGGGGGTGTTTTCATACCTCTGGCTGACAAGTTTTACCAACAAAAGTGGTGGTGTAGACCAGCAGTTCTCAACCTTTTTCTTTCTGAGGTCCTGTCCAACATGCTATAAAAATTTCACTGCCCACCTGTGCCACAACAGCTGTTTCTGCATATCCAGTAGGTTAAAAGCCAGGGTCGGCAGTAGGTGGTGGCAAGCGGGGCAACTGTTTGGGGACCTATGCTGCAGGGGGCACTATGAAGGTAAGTTGCTCAGACTTCAGCCCCAGGCAGTGGGGCTCGGGCTTCAGCTTTCTGCCCTGGGCCCCAGTGAGTCTGATACTGGCCCAGCTCTCTGGATTATTTTGACAGACCCCCTGAAATCTGCTTGTAGACTCCCTGCGGGCCCCAGACCTCTGGTTGGGAACCACTGGTGTAGACAAAGCCTAAGTTTAGTTTTGTTGTGGCCCAACCCTGTATTCTTCAGTGATATGGACTTGTGGACACCCTTCCCAAAAAGTTGGTTTCTGGACTCTTTTTTTTCTTCATGCTGTTTGTCACCAGTTGGAGGCAAGATGCCAGCTGATACTGTAAATTGACCAATAGGTGTGCTGAACAGAAAATATCCACTGAACTAAGGCTAAAAAATGCCTAGTGTATTAACCAGTTTCTATAACCTGTTCGAAGCTTGTGTGAAATTGAGAGTGTGGCTACCTTGGCCAGAGGGCTCCAGTGCTCAAAGATGCTCATTCTGTAGTTGAGACTGCTCGATGAAACTGGATTAACACTTTGTGCTTTTCTGTGAGAAAGTAAGCAAAAAATCTAAATATTTTCTTTTGTTCCCTTAGATTCATATTGGATTTGATATACTAACGGACTTCAGCTATGCAGACAATTAAATGTGTGGTCGTGGGTGATGGTGCTGTTGGTAAAACATGTCTCTTAATTTCTTACACAACAAACAAATTCCCATCGGAATATGTACCAACGGTGAGTATAAAGGGTGAAAATGTTATTGGTTTTGGGTGTTGCGGGCAGGTGAAAGGAAAAACATAATCCTGTAGTTTAATTTATAGTCCTATATACTGTTACTTTCTTGTGCTCCTCCCAGATCTTTACTTTTACCACATCTCTCCCTCTCTACTTGATACCCAGACCTCATGACAAGCTACGAAGCAATGTGTTCAAGGCACATTCTGCTTATAATAAGCAAAAGTTATAATAGCTTCTGTATTGCTTCTCTTTGTGTGTTTTGAGACATTGGCATAGGTGAATTCTTGTCTGTGATTTATCTGTTCCTGCTGCATAGCCTTCATCTGAAGACCTAACCCTCTCATCTGTTGACAATACAGTTGGGTGCTGTGAGTGGGATTATTTCAAGCTCTTTTAACTTTAGGTGGAGTATGAGCAGCATACATGCTTAAAAGATGTAATTTTAAATAGGGATGCTTCCTGACCATTCATTTTTTCTAGCCTCAAATGCATGTGCTCATGCTGCTTCTCCTGTCTTTGGGGAGTGATACTGTCCCTCCTCGTATCAGTCTGCAAGATCTTGAGCCTGAGGACAAGAAAAAAGGCAGAACTGCCTACTGGCTCTCCTACTGCAAGAGATTTTGGCAATCAAGTCTTACAGTTCTGAGGCTTCCAGTACCTCAGTTTCTATGATGGACCCATGTTTGTCTCGTGACCCATCTAGGGGCTAAGAGGTAGTGGAGGTAGCCATAATCTTAAGATTGCAGGAATCAAGGCAAAGGAATCAAGGCAGAGTTGACCAGCAAGGATCAGAAGGTCTGTTGGTACAAGGTATCAATATACTTCCCACTCTAGTTTAAGCTTAGAAGAAGCATGGCATGGTTGTGACTGCAGAAGATAGCTGTAGTAAGCATTACCCCACAGGTCGTAATCCTCTCTGTGGCCCTGAAACAAGGGCAAGAGGAGGTATCTAGAACCCCTTCTTCCTTTCCTTTGGAGGAGGAAAATAATCACTAAGTGAGAGTGCTGAGGTGGCAGTACAAGCTTCTGGTTCTGTTGCAACTGATTCCCTAGTTCTCCAAGTGATTGTGCACATATGCATTCCATTGTAGGGGGTGTGTGTGTGCACTTGAGTTGGAGACTTTTGCCAGTAGTACCACTAGTTAGTGCATGTGCCCCTGCTTTTCTCGTGCTCTCAGGCAAGGGCATAAAAGGGGCATGTCCACCACCTCCCTCATACTTTCTTTGCACTGCTTGTGGCAAGAGCTGGAGCTCCACTTAGCCTTAGCTTTGGTCAAACAGTTTAGAAAACAGTCTCTACAAAGTTGTTATAGTTATACTATAAGTGTGTATATAGTATAGAATAGTATAGTTTATATATACTTTTATTACTACCTAGAAGATTTACTATGAAGAAATCCCTGGTTCTAAACAATATGCCACATGCAGGGCTGTTATCCTGGTCAGGTGGGCACAAGAGAGAGAAACAAGAGAAGGGACTGAGACTTGAACCTGCCTGAGCCCCCACGTGGAGGGCCCAAAACCTGAGCTGTATGTGTCAAAGCTGAAACCCAAGGGCTTAAGCCCTGACAACCCGGGGTAGGGGCTGTATCTTGAGCCCCGTCACTCAGGGCTGAAGCCCTTGGGCTTTGGCCCTGGCCCTGGGCAGTGGGGCTTGGGATTCAGCCCCAGGCCTCAGCAAGTCTAATGCCACCCTTGGCAACCCTATTAAAACGGGGTTGTGACCCACTTTGGGGTCCCGACCCACTGTTTGAGAACTGCTGCTCTAGACCCTCTCTCCAACACAGACCTCAATATTCCCCTAAGAGGAGACCAAGATCTCCTAGACGTCACCAGCTGTCTTTAATGTAGTGGGCCCTTCTCATCAGACATCTTCAAAACAGTGATTTGGACATTTTGGTTGAAGACAGTATATCAATAATATCTCCTTTTGAGTCATGTCTATCCCTTTTTTTCCCAAGCACAGTAAAAAAAAAAAAAAAAAAAAAATTCACATCAGACAAGTGGGTACTCAACATGGTTAAGGAGGGATATATTATCCAGTTCCTTTTAGCAACCCATATTCCTCATCTGTCTTCAGGGCCCGTCTCATGAGACTGTTACTTCAAGTGCTATGGTCTTTTCTGGAATTGGGAGCAATAGCAGAAGTTCCTTACCAACATGAAGGGAAAGGCTTCTATTCCCGATACCTTCTGATTTAGAAGAAATCTGGGGGCTTCCATCGTATTTTAGACTTAAGAAAGCTGAATAGATTCATCAAAAAGATCAAGTTTAAGATGGGCACCCTTGCTTCTTCCCTGGAGATTGGTAGCTGTCCTCAATTTTACAAGATGTATACTTCCACATTGTGATACATCCCTCCCACATTAATTGCCTTCGATTTGTGGTAGGCACCAACTACTACCAGTACAGTTTCAGTTTGTCATAAGCTTTAAGGGTCTTCACCATGTGTATGTCCGTGTTAGCAGCGCCTCTGTCATTTAGGCATTCAAACTTTCATTTACTTGGACAATTGGCTGATGTGGGCAGCATCAAGAGACCAGATCCAATGTCATAGTCATCAGTTGCCTGTCATTGAGTCATCTTTTGTCTATGCCTGAAACTAAATTTGGAGAGGTCTCAAGTGCAACCCGCTCAATGTATATCTTTAACAGGGGCATACCTCAATAGTCATGGCTTCTCTCCCAGTAGAAAGGTATAGAACTATAGCAGCCCTTTCCAATGGCCTCAGATCCAGCCCTATAAGAGTGCATAAACCTGCCTGCAGCTCCTAGGCCTTGGTTCCATCATAGGTGCATTTCTTCTTCCCTGGTCCAGTCTGCTCCTATATGCATTCCCTCCAGTTCCCTATCATTCCCAGAATTCTCAGGAAGCTGAAATAGGACAAAGTATTGTTGATCCTCATTTTACCAGCATGGCCAAGACAATGTTGGTTCACAGATCTACATTGCCTCTCTATCCGTACACTGAGAACTTCACCTCTAGTGGCAGATCTTTTGTCACAGAACTAGGGTGAATCTCTGCATGCACCTTACTGCATGGATGATCTCTGGATGAACACTCATGAGAAACTGTGATCCCGATAGGTCCAGACCATCTTGGTGAGTAGCAGAAAGGAGTCTGCTAGAGCCACACACAAATCAAAGTGGAAGAGATTTTTCCCTTGGGGCACAGCCCCACAAATTATCACCACATCACAGTCCAGCTTTGATCCACTGTCTACAGCCAAGCTCTAAGATACAACCACATTTGTTCCAATCCCTCAGACAGAGACAAACACGTACAGGATCTATATCAAGCATTCTTAAAACTACAGTATTCACCTGGTGAAGTGAAGAAACAGATTGACGGAGCCAGAAGGGTAGCCAGAAGTCACCTACTCCAAGACAGGCCCAACAAAGAAAGTAACAGAATGCCACTAGCCGTCACCTACAGCCCCCAACTAAAACCTCTCCAGCGCATCATCAAGGATCTACACCCTATCCTGAAGGACGATCCCTCACTCTCACAGATCTTGGGAGACAGGCCAGTCCTCGCTTACAGGCAGCCCCCCAACCGAAAGCAAATACTCACCAGCTCCCACACAACAAAAACACTAACCCAGGAACCTAACCCTGCAACAAACCCCAGTGCCAGCTAAGTCCGCAGATCTATTCAAGGGACACCATCATAGGACCTAACCACATCAGCCACACCATCAGGGGCTCGTTCACCTGCACATCTACCAATGTGATATATGCCAGCAATGCCCCTCTGCCATGTACATTGGCCAAACCGGGCAATCTCTACGCAAAAGAATAAAAGGACACAAATCTGAACTCCTACTGGTTTTTGAATGTTATAATTTGTGATGTCAATCTCCCATGTCACTCAATAACAGATTTAAAAGTGGCAGTTCTTCAACAAAAAAACTTTCAAAAACAGATCTAACGAAAAACTGCAGAACTGGAGTTAATTTGCAAACTGGACACCATCAAATTAGGCGTGAATAGAGACTGGGAGTGGATGGGTCATGACAGAAAGTAAATCTATTTGTTAGTCTCTAAGGTGCCACAAGAACTCCTAGTTGTTTTTACAAAAACTAATTTCTCCTTGCTAAATACTCAGACCTTCTTGTCAACTGTTTGCAATGGGCTACCTTGTTTACTTTTGGCCGCCTCAACACTAGAAAAGTGATTTCCACTCCTTGTCAACTGAGAGTTGCCTACTTCCAACTTGAATTGAATTGGCTTGTTAGCACTGACCCCCCACTTGGTAAGGCAACTCCGATTTTTTTTCATATGCTGTGTATTTATACCTCCCTACTGTATGTTCCGCGCCATACATCTGATGAAATGGGTTTTACCCCACGAAAGCTTATGCCCAAATAAATTTGTTAGTCTATAAAGGGCCACAAGGACTCCTCGTTGTTTTTGCTGATACAGACTAACACGGCTACCACTCTGAAACCTGTCCTACATTTCAAATCCATAGGCCTCTGAGAGTTTTGAGAGTTCACCTGGGTTCTGTTTCAGCATATCATGGATTTTCCATGATACATGGTACATGGATTTTCCATCTTCTCTCATCCTCTTGTTTTGAGATTTTCAAAAGGCCTAGTTAATACTTACCTTCCTGTGTCTGCTCTGGTGTCTGTATGAGATTTAAATTTAGTTCTCTAGATTCATGGGTCCCCCTTTGAGCCTGTGGTGACAACTTCACTATCTGTGTTGTCTCTGAAGATCACATTTTTAGTGGCAATCACTTCCATGAGGAGGGTTTCAGAACTTAAAGCTCTTCTTGCTGACCTTCCTTTTAGAGCCTTTGATAAGGACAAGGTGTTCCTTAATACACATCCTAAGTTTATGCTTGAGGTAGTTCAGCCTTCCATCTAAATCAAACCAATAACCTTTCAGGTAGTCTTGTGTAGTCTGTGTCCATCCCCCCCTTCACCCCCCCCCCCCCAAAAAAAATCCCATTCCTCTCAGGCTGAGGAAACTCTCCATTGGATGTTCATAGAGCTCTGGCATTTTATTTGGACTGTACTAGATAACCTCGTGACCCCCTGAGGGGTTGAACCCCTTATTACATGGGTGGTCGCAAGCTGTCAGCCTCCACCCCAAACCCCGCATCACCTCCAGCATTTATAATGGTGTTAAATATATATTAAATGTTTTTAATTTATAAGGGGTGTCACACTCGGAGGCTTGCTGTGTGAAAGGGGTCACCAGTACAAAAGTTTGAGAACCACTGCTTTAGATCTTCTCCAAGACTTTGTAATCTTTATTGAAAGAGCGAAGGGTCAACCTGTATTGTCTGAGAAACTCATTGGATTTCTGGAACTACCAGCTCATTAAAGTCTCTCTCTCTGCCAGAGCTCAATCCTCCACTTCAGCTTTTCTGAGCAATGTTCCAATAGGTGGTGTTATATGGAAAGCACCAGCATGGTCAGAACTTTTCTACACTTTATGCCATCATGCAAGCCTCTCGTGATGATGCCAGCTTTGGTAAGTTGGTGCTACAGTCTGTTTAGATCTCCGTTCCACCTGAAAGGGAACTGTTAAGTCACCTACCGTGGAATGTATATATGCACAATCACTCGCTTACAGTAACCTGTTCTTCAAGATGTGTTGTGCACAAAATACACTCCACAACCCTCCCACTTTCCCCGCTAGTCATAACTGAGGAAGGACTGGAGAAGGAAATGGTGGAGATGCTCTTAGGTGACAGCATAGAAGAGGCATGAGGAGAGAAGGGACACATGCTATGCCACATGGTACTACTGGCAAAAATCTCCAGCTCGAGTGCACTGAGTTTGTACACACCTACAGTAGAATGTATATGTGTGCAACATGTCTTGAACAACAGTTACTGTAAGATAAGTAACCATTTTTTCTGGAGCTCCTTAACAATAGGGCAGTCGCTTCCAGAGAAGAAAATGACTCTGATCCACTCCTGTATCTGGGACTATAGGAAGACTCCTACCTTCCTAATCTTGGACCTAGGGGCTGTCCAGACTGGCCTCTAGCATCCAGTGTGGACCTGAAGCTGTTGGAGGTTAGGCTCAAAGCCCAAGGGTCTGTGCATATGCACTGATTTGAGACTCCACCTTCTAGCAAGAGTGAATCTTATTACATACATTGGAGAGATTGAGTTTGAAGCTTGAATGATGTGGCTGTACTGGCAATCTCTGTGATTCTACCTATACCACAGGAAGAGGATGGAGAAACTATCCTCTTGCAGATACACTACTCCTAGGGTCAGGGATTATTAAATCCACTTTTGAATCCATGGGAGATGGCTCACTGTTTTGTCTCTGAAAACTGCATTCCTTATAGCTGTAACAACTGCAAGAAGTGTCAGTGATCTTAAGGTTCTTATGACTGATCATCTTTTCATGGTTTTCCATGAGAATAATGTGGCCCTTTGTAGTCACCCTAAATTTTTTCCAAAATTGATAAGATTACCATATATTAACCATTAGTTATATATATTAGTATCTCTTCCAGCTCTGGGTTCCTAAACCAGTCGCTCTCAACCTTTCCAAACTACTGTACCCCTTTCAGGAATCTGATTTGTCTTGTGTACCCCCAAATTTCACCTCACTTAAACTACTTGCTTACAAAATCAGACGTAAAAATACAAAAGTGTCACCGAAAACTCTTACTGAAAAATTGCTTGCTTTCTCATTTTTCCCATATAATAAATAAATTGGAATATAAATATTTTACATACATTTCAGAGTATGGTGTATAGAGCAGTATAAACAAGTCATTGTCTGTACGAAATTTTAGTTTGTGCCGACTTCGCTAGTGCTTTTTATGTAGCCTGTTGTAAAACTAGGCAAATATCTAGGTGAGTTGATGTACCCCTTGGAAGACCTCTGCGTACCCCTAGGGGTACATGTAATTGCTTGTACAACTATTTGCAGCACATGTCAAGAGTGCTTTCTACCCTTAAAAATTCACCGTCCTTCATTGCATATGGTGATAAGGGAAATTTATTTCAGTGCGTGTCAAGTGAATCAGAGTCTGTATTCGCAAAAAGAAAAGGCACCTTAGAGACTAACCAATTTATTTGAGCATAAGCTTTCGTGAGCTACAGCTCACTTCATCGGATTCATACTGTGGAAATACAGAAGATGGTTTTTATACACACAAACCATGAAAAAATGGGTGTTTATCACTACAAAAGGTTTTCTTTCCCCTCCCTCTCCCCCTCCCCCACTCTCCTGCTGGTAATAGCTTATCTAAAGTGATCACTCTCCTTACAATGTGTTTGATAATCAAGATGGGCCATTTCCAGCACAAATCCAGGGTTTAACAAGAACATCTGAGGAACAGTGGGGGTGGGAGAGGAATAAGCAAGGGGAAATAGGTTACTTTTTATAATGACTCAACCATTCCCAGTCTCTATTCAAATAAATTAATTGTATCCAATTTGCAAATTCATTCCAATTCAGCAGTCTCTCGTTGGAGTCTGTTTTCAAATTTTTTTTGTTGAAGGATAGTCACTTTGAGATCAGAAATCGAGTGACCAGAGAGATTGAAGTGTTCTCCGACTGGTTTTTGAATGTTATAATTCTTGACATCTGATTTGTGTCCATTTATTCTTTTACGTAGAGACTGTCCAGTTTGACCGATGTACATGGCAGAGAGGCATTGCTGGCACATGATGGCATATATCACATTGGTGGATGTGCAGGTGAACGAGCCTCTGATAGTGTGGCTGATGTTATTAGGCCCTGTGATGGTGTCCCCTGAATAGATATGTGGGCACAGTTGGCAACGGGCTTTGTTGCAAGGATAGGTTCCTGGGTTAGTGGTTCTGTTGTGTGGTATGTGGTTGCTGGTGAGTATTCGCTTCAAGGTTGGGGGGCTGTCTGTAGGCAAGGACTGGCCTGTCTCCCAAGATTTGTGAGAGTGTTGGGTCATCCTTCAGGATAGGTTGTAGATCCTTGATAATGCGTTGGATGGGTTTTAGTTGGGGGCTGAAGGTGACGGCTAGTGGCGTTCTGTTATTTTCTTTGTTAGGCCTGTCCTGTAGTAGGTAACTTCTGGGAACTCTTCTGGCTTTATCAATCTGTTTCTTCACTTCTGCAGGTGGGTATTGTAGTTGTAAGAATGCTTGATAGAGATCTTGTAGGTGTTTGTCTCTGTCTGAGGGGTTGGAGCAAATGCGGTTGTATCGCAGAGCTTTGCTGTAGACAATGGATCGTGTGGTGTGTCCTGGATGGAAGCTGGAGGCATGGAGGTAGGAATAGTGGTCAGTAGGTTTCCGGTATAGGGTGGTGTTTATGTGACCATCATTTATTAGCACTATAGTGTCCAGGAAGTGGATCTCTTTTGTGGACTGGACCAGGCTGAGGTTGATGGTGGGATAGAAATTGTTGAAATCGTGGTGGAATTCCTCAAGGGCTTCTTTTCCATGGGTCCAGATGATGATGTCATCAATGTGGGCACCAATGATACTGCCAAGAATGACCTTGAGCGGATCACTGCGGACTGCGTGGCTCTGGGAAGAAGGATAAAGGAGTTTGAGGCGCAAGTGGTGTTCTCGTCCATCCTCCCCGTGGAAGGAAAAGGCCTGGGTAGGGACCGTCGAATTGTGGAAGTCAACGAATGGCTGCGCAGGTGGTGTCGGAGAGAAGCCTTTGGATTCTTTGACCATGGGATGGTGTTCCAGGAAGGAGAAGTGCTGGGCAGAGACGGGCTCCACCTTACGAAGAGAGGGAAGAGCATCTTTGCGAGCAGGCTGGCTAACCTAGTGAGGAGGACTTTAAACTAGGTTCACCGGGGGAAGGAGACCAAAGCCCTGAGGTAAGTGGGAAAGCGGGATACCAGGAGGAAGCACAGGCAGGAATGTCTGTGAGGGGAGGGCTCCTGCCTCATACTGAGAATGAGGGGCAATCAGCAGGTTATCTCAAGTGCTTATATACGAATGCACAAAACCTTGGAAACAAGCAGGGAGAACTGGAGGTCCTGGTGATGTCAAGGAATTATGATGTGATTGGAATAACAGAGACTTGGTGGGATAACTCACATGACTGGAGTACTGTCATGGATGGTTATAAAGGTGGGGGAGTAGCACTGTATGTAAGGGAGCAGTATGACTGCTCAGAGCTCCGGTACGAAACTGCAGAAAAACCTGAGTGTCTCTGGATTAAGTTTAGAAGTGTGAGCAACAAGAGTGATGTAGTGGTGGAAGTCTGCTATAGACCACTGGACCAGGGGGATGAGGTGGATGAGGCTTTCTTCCGGCAGCTCGCAGAAGCTACTAGATCGCACGCCCTTGTTCTCATGGGAGACTTTAATTTTCCTGATATCTGCTGGGAGAGCAATACAGCGGTGCATAGACAATCCAGGAAGTTTTTGAAAAGCGTAGGGGACAATTTCCTGGTGCAAGTGCTGGAGGAGCCAACTAGTGGGGGAGCTTTTCTTGACCTGCTGCTCACAAACCGGGAAGAATTAGTGGGGGAAGCAAAAGTGGATGGGAATCTGGGAGGCAGTGACCATGAGTTGGTTGAGTTCAGGATCCTGACACAGGGAAGAAAGGTAAGCAGCAGGATACGGAGCCTGGACTTCAGGAAAGCAGACTTCGACTCCCTCAGGGAACGGATGGGTAGGATCCCCTGGGGGACTAACATGAAGGGGAAAGGAGTCCAGGAGAGCTGGCTGTATTTCAAGGAATCCCTGTTGTGGTTACAGGGACAACCCATCCCGATGAGTCGAAAGAATAGCAAATATGGCAGGCGACCAGCTTGGCTTAACGGTGAAATCCTAGCGGATCTTAAACATAAAAAAGAAGCTTACAAGAAGTGGAAGGTTGGACATATGACCAGGGAAGAGTATAAAAATATTGCTCGGGCATGTAGGAATGAAATCAGGAGGGCCAAATCGCACCTGGAGCAAGAGATGTCAAGAGTAACAAGAAGGGTTTCTTCAGGTATGTTGGCAACAAGAAGAAAGCCAAGGAAAGTGTGGGCCCCTTACTGAATGAGGGAGGCAACCTAGTGACAGAGGATGTGGAAAAAGCTATTGTACTCAATGCTTTTTTTGCCTCTGTCTTCACTAACAAGGTCAGCTCCCAGACTGCTGCGCTGGGCATCACAACATGGGGAATAGATGGCCAGCCCTCTGTGGAGAAAGAGGTGGTTCGGGACTATTTAGAAAAGCTGGATGTGCACAAGTCCATGGGGCCGGACGAGTTGCATCCAAGAGTGCGAAAGGAATTGGTGGCTGTGATTGCAGAGCCATTGGCCATTATCTTTGAAAACTCGTGGCGAACGGGGGAAGTCCCGGATGACTGGAAAAAGGCTAATGTAGTGCCAATCTTTAAAAAAGGGAAGAAGGAGGATCCTGGGAACTACAGGCCAGTCAGCCTCACCTCAGTCCTCGGAAAAATCATGGAGCAGGTCCTCAAGGAATCAGTCCTGAAGCACTTACATGAGAGGAAAGTGATCAGGAACAGTCAGCATGGATTCACCAAGGGAAGGTCATGCCTGACTAATCTAATCGCCTTCTATGATGAGATTACTGGTTCTGTGGATGAAGGGAAAGCAGTGGATGTATTGTTTCTTGACTTTAGCAAAGCTTTTGACACGGTCTCCCACAGTATTCTTGTCAGCAAGTTAAAGAAGTATGGGCTGGATGAATGCACTATAAGGTGGGTAGAAAGTTGGCTAGATTGTCGGGCTCAACGGGTAGTGATCAATGGCTCCATGTCTAGTTGGCAGCCGGTGTCAAGTGGAGTGCCCCAGGGGTCGGTCCTGGGGCCGGTTTTGTTCAATATCTTCATAAATGATCTGGAGGATGGTGTGGATTGCACTCTCAGCAAATTTGCGGATGATACTAAACTGGGAGGAGTGGTAGATACGCTGGAGGGCAGGGGTAGGGATACAGAGGGACCTAGACAAATTAGAGGATTGGGCCAAAAGAAATCTGATGAGGTTCAATAAGGATAAGTGCAGGGTCCTGCACTTAGGACGGAAGAACCCAACGCACAGCTACAGACTAGAGACCGAATGGCTAGGCAGCGGTTCTGCGGAAAAGGACCTGGGGTGACAGTGGATGAGAAGCTGGATATGAGTCAGTGTGCCCTTGTTGCCAAGAGGGCCAATGGCATTTTGGGCTGTATAAGTAGGAGCACAGCGAGCAGATCGAGGGACGTGATCGTCCCCCTCTATTCGACATTGGTGAGGCCTCATCTGGAGTACTGTGTCCAGTTTTGGGCCCCACACTACAAGAAGGATGTGGATAAATTGGAGAGAGTGCAGCGAAGGGCAACAAAAATGATTAGGGGTCTGGAACACATGACTTCTGAGGAGAGGCTGAGGGAACTGGGATTGTTTAGTCTGCAGAAGAGAAGAATGAGGGGGGATTTGATAGCTGCTTTCAACTACTTGAGAGGTGGTTCCAGAGAGGATGGTTCTAGACTATTCTCAGTGGTAGAAGAGGACAGGACAAGGAGTAATGGTCTCAAGTTACAGTGGGGGAGGTTTAGGTTGGATATTAGGAAAAACTTTTTCACTAGGAGGGTGGTGAAACACTGGAATGCGTTACCTAGGGAGGTGGTGGAATCTCCTTCCTTAGAAGTTTTTAAGGTCAGGCTTCAGAAAGCCCTGGCTGGGATGATTTAATTGGGGTTTGGCCCTGCTTTGAGCAGGGGGTTGGACTAGATGACCTCCTGAGGTCCCCTCTAACCCCGATATTCTATGATTCTATGAATGTAGCGCAAGTAGAGTAGGGGCATTAGGGGACGAGAGCTGAGGAAGCGTTGTTCTAAGTCAGCCATAAAAATGTTGGCATACTGTGGGGCCATGCGGGTACCCATAGCAGTGCCGCTGATTTGAAGGTATACATTGTCCCCAAATGTAAAATAGTTATGGGTGAGGACAAAGTCACAAAGTTTAGCCACCAGGTTAGCCGTGACATTATCTGGGATAGTGTTCTTGATGGCTTGTAGTCCATCTTTGTGTAGAATGTTGGTGTAGAGGGCTTCTACATCCATAGTGGCCAGGATGGTGTCATCAGGGAGATCACCGATGGATTGTAGTTTCCTGAGGAAGTCAGTGGTGTCTCAAAGGTAGCTGAGAGTGCTGGTAGCGTAGGGCCTGAGGAGGGAGTCTACATAGCCAGACAATCCTGCTGTCGGGGTGCCAATGCCTGAGATGATGGGGTGCCCAGGATTTCCAGGTTTATGGATCTTGGGTAGTAGATAGAATATCCCAGGTCGGGGTTCCAGGGGTATGTCTGTGCGGATTTGATCTTGTGCTTTTTCAGGGAGTTTCTTGAGCAAATGCTGTAGTTTCTTTTGGTAACTCTGTGGGATCAGGGGCTTGCCTACAGTGTATTCCCATTATAGAAATCTGTAGGGCTTCTACGTGGAACTCAATACATGCTCTTAATAAGCCTTACGCCTTCCACTAAGCCTCAAGATATTATCCACGTTTGAGAGCATTGTTCGGTCTAGTACTCCTAAGCCCACCTTTCTGGGGAAGGATAGCACTACTTGCTAAATTATTGTAAGCTAAGTGACCTTGAGGAAACAAAAGTTACTTAGTAGCTGGTGGTGGTCAAGATAGGCTTCTGCATGTTCATACTGCCCATCTTCCCTTCTTCCTTGGCGTTCTGTTATTCTCAAACTTTGAGGTTCAGGTGGAAGGAACTTTGGCTGTTGTTACATCCCCTTTTCTAGCCTTGAATGGAGAATGTTCAGTCTGAAAGTGGGTAGGGTCTGCTTGCAGGAGCCCGAACAAGCACTGATGCTGGAATATTCCATTGGCCTGCAACTCTACAGGGCCATCTCCCTATAGTGTGAATGCACAGAGGCTTATTTCAAACTCCTGTTAGTGGACAGTGACTTTCATTTTTATTGCTAATGCTCAAAGTAATAAAAGAACACAGGCAAAAAATATAGAAATACAACAGCCAGTATTGTTTCTAAAATGGAAATGATTCATCCATTTGTCAGCCAGCCTTAATGTCTCAAAGGCATTTATAGCTGAAAAAAGAAAAGGAGTACTTGTGGTACCTTAGAGACTAACCAATTTAACCAATTTAGTCTCTAAGGTGCCACAAGTACTCCTTTTCTTTTTGCGAATACAGACTAACACGGCTGTTACTCTGATAGCTGAAAAAGAAACTTAACTGAGGGCCTGTAAGGCTATTTTCTGCTGTGGTCCTTGCAACACTGTTAAATGACCAGTTGTGATTCCTGGCAGGGAAACTTTAAAAGCACCTAAGGGTTCTGTGTGGGATTGTTGAAATATACTTTCTTATCCCCACTGGTATTTGTTACCTCAGCGGTAGAATCTGGGATGATTGTAGTTATGATGGACAGTAAGTCTCTTCTCACCCTTCGTCTCCCCCCCCCCCCACGCCCCCCCTCCCAATACACCAATAAGAGTAGAGAGTGACTGGCTAGACATGACTCATTAAGTCAGTCTTATTATTCTAGCACAAAAAAAATGGAGATCCCCTTTTGTTGGTTGTGCTCAGGGAGAAGGAAGTATAAAGCAATCTGACAAGACAGAGTAGAGCAGGGATAGTCAATTTTTTGTCAAGGTCCAAATTTCTTGGTGAGGGTCTAGTGAAGGTCCAGACTCCAGAGAATAGCAATAAGTATAAGTAAAAAAAGATTTTAAAGTCCATTCTAAAGCATCTAGTGGTCCAGATTTGGCCAGCATTCTGTCTATTGACTACTCTTAGAGTAGAGTGAAAGAGAAGGGGGATTGCCACTTTTTGCATACACTTGGGTTTTTAGGCACTGGTGTTTGCTGTGAACTCACACTTTCAGCTTACCCCCTGTTAGCTACACTGGTGCAAGTAATGGTTTGCACTTCTGGACCACACGAGCCATTCAAGTAGCTGCAATAGTGAAAACCCCAGTATAGACAAGGCTTTCATCTGAAACTACTGCATTGTCACTACACCAGTGTGGTGGATCCCCTTTCTCTTTCACTCTATTCCATCTCCTCAGCTTCCTTCATTTCCCTCTTCCTAGAGCACGGTCAGCAATGGAAGAAAGGGGAATAATGCAAAGAAGTCCAAGATATTCACCACATCTGAGAGTACCCTTGCAAAAAAGGAGCTATGGAGACAGTTCCTCGAGGGGTATCTGTGGGAGAGGGAGTAATGGGGTAGGATTCTACCTCAGGTGCTTGCTGATACCAAAGATGGTAGAAGGCCTACCTGAATCTGAGATGAAACAGATTCATCAAGTCCCTCAAGTTCAGGATGCTGAGGTTGAACAGTCATCCCTACCCTTTCCTAAGCTGGCTGTGCAGATCTTCATCTAAACAAAATACTAGCCTCTACATCAGGGGTGGGCAAACTTTTTAGCCTGAGGGCCATATCTGGGTATGGAAATTGTATGGTGGGCCATTAATGTTCACAAAATTAATAATTCATGTTCAGACAGGGAAAACACAAGTTTGTTTCAAAATCAACACTATTAAAAAAATGTTGAACAATGCGCTGTTATACAATTACATTACTGGGCTGTTGATTTTACTACATAATTTTGCTCCTGTCTGAACACAAATTATATGTTACCCTGGCTTTGGATTTGTTGGGCGTCAGCTTCCAGTTATTGGAACTCGTTGAGATTCACCAGCCGCCTGCTGTCAGAAGTCTCCTCCCACATAGGTCTCAACAGCCCACAATCAAATAGCCTCTGGGTGCTAGGAAAGTCACCTAAGCCAACAAGTAGCAGGCACCTGGGCTTGCATGTTCCAGGCTCCGATGGTGCATGAGGTGTGTTTGGGTTGTGTAGCCAGAGTAACATGCGTGTTCTCATGCCCATAATGCAGGAGTGTCGGGCAGCTGGAGTGGGGGAAACCCCTGACCACTCCCCAGCTGGAGCACTGGGCGGGTAGAGCGGGAGTGCTGGCGTGGACCTTGAGGGACAGATTAAAAGGTCGGACAGGCCGGATGTGGCTCGTGGGTCATAGTTTGTCCACCCCTGCTCTACATAGCCATCTGATAGTTGCACTGGAAATATCTGACTGTTGGGGAGAAAGTTACTGTTGGTACAGAGGGCAATCCTTTGATCTATCCATGGCACCAGAGATGTTCAAAGTGCTTAGCTGTGGTAATTACTTGTCTTACTCTACTTTGGCTCATTCAAGCATGATTCAGCCAGGCACATGCATGCATACTTCTAGGTTGACATCCTCTGTTGCAGACTCTTGGTCTGCAAATAAACAAATAGTATGCTTGTTTTATACTGGAGGATATCCTATGAGGAGGAGCAGTTCTGGATCCAACTCTGGCAGAAGCAAGATCTGAAAAGCCATGTCTGTCTTAAAGAAACCCTGTCAGGGAACAGTGTTTTTCCTCAGATTGGTGTCTTTGTTCACATGACTATAAATAGTCACCTACACATGAGGCCTCTATCACACTGGGTGTCCTAAATCACACCCTAAAAATGGACACTTTAGACACTCTCTCCACCAATTCTTCATATCCTAAAACTGCTCAGATGGTGGGTGCCCAGGGACAATGTAATGAAAGTTTCCTTCAGCCCACTGGCTTCCTTAGCAGTTATCACCACAGATACTTCCAAACTGGGCTAGGAGCCCATTTACACAAACAAGAAGTCCATGGTCACATAAATGCGCCAGAATGCAGAGGTATTTGTTTGGGTCCTTGTCATAAAAATAAAGGGAAGGGTAACCACCTATCTGTATACAGTGCTATAAAATCCCTCCTGGCCAGAGGCAAAACCCTTTCACCCGTAAAGGGTTAAGAAGCTAAGATAACTTCGCTGACACCTAAATTACCAATGAGGAGACAAGATACTTTCAAATCTGGAGGGGGGGGGGGGGAACGAAGGATCTATGTGATGCTTTTGCTGGGAACAGATCAGGAATGCAGACTTATAACTCCTGTTAAGTTAGTAAGTAAGCTAGCTAGAAATGCGTTAGATTTCCTTTTGTTTAATGGATGGTAAAATGAACTGTGCCGGGTGGAATGTATATTCCTGTTTTTGTGTCTTTTTGTAACTTAAGGTTTTGCCTAGAGGGATTCTGTTTTGAATCTGATTACCCTGTAGGGTTTTTACCATCCTGATTTTACAGAGGTGATTCTTTTACCTTTTTTTTAATTAAAATTCTTTTAAGAACCTGATTGTTCTTAAGATCCAAGGGTTTGGGTCTGTGTTCACCTGTACAAATTGGTGAGGATTTTTATCAAGCCTCCCCCAGGAAAGGGGGTGTAGGGCTTGGGGGGATATTTTGGGGGAAGACGTCTCCAAGTGGGCTCTTTCCCTGTTCTTTGTTTAACACGCTTGGTGGTGGCAGCATACAGTTCAAGGACAAGGCAAAGTTTGTACCTTGGGGAAGTTTTTAACCTAAGGGGGTAAGAATAAGCTTAGGGGGTCTTTCATGCAGGTCCCCACATCTGTACCCTAGAGTTCAGAGTGGGGAAGGAACCTTGACAGCCCTAAAGTCACTTCTGCCATCTCTTCAAGGTCCAATTGTTCAGATGCTGACAGAAGCACAAGGGCAGTGAACGTTCAGAACAAGCACGAGAGAAGTCTTTCCCAAATACTCTGCAAAGAAGCCCTGATTTTTTCCCACTGGTATCTTGACCATCACATGCACCTAGTGGTTGGATTGCACTTGACAGAAAAGATTCAAAGCAAGCATGAGTGGTGTGTGAAATAATCAGAGATTGTTTCAGGTAGGGATTGTCAAGCAGAGCCCTCTGCTTCCATAGCAAATTCAAAGTTATACTTTCTTCTGTTCAGGGAAAATATTGCCGGTGAATACCTTCCTCTGGTACTTCCTCCTCTAATGCCCCTACTAACTCATCTCACTCCTGTGGTTGTTCAAAAGTTATGTTGACACAGAACAAGTGTCTCCATGACTTCAGGATGGCTAAGGCACCACTGACAGACCAACCTTGTAGAGCAGTCACGGGAACTGTGCTGGTAATTGTTAATGCCTTTATTTGTATTGTGCTAATGCCTAGAGCAGGGGTGGGGAACCTGTGGCCCGCGGGCCGGATCTGGCCCCTTGTTCATTTTCATCTGGCCTGCGGGCCACAGGTTCCCCTCACCTAGCGGGGTGACACGGAGGCTCAGGGCAGCCGGCACTCGCAGTTCCAGCTCCGCAGGTGGGCACTGATGCTCCAGCCCGTGGGGTTGGGGGCACTGAGACTTTTGGCCTCTTCTCTGTGGGGCTGGAACCGTGAGCGCCAGCTTGCCCCACCACCGGGGGGGGGGGAGAGCCCTGAGTCTCGGTGTCCCCCTACAGGGCTGGAGCCATGAGCGCCAGCTCGCCCCACAGTGGGTGGGGGGGAGAAGCTTCAAGCCTCTACTTCCACCTCCCTCCTATTCTCCCCCCCCCCCCCCGCCGGGTAAGTAAGTTGAACATGTGTGACCCACCATCTTTATTTTATTTTTTATTATTTTATTTATTTTTGTTGGGTCAATGGCCCTGATACAAAAACGATTCCCCACTCTTGGCCTAGAGGCAAGGACTCCATTGCTAAGCACTGTACAAACAAAGATAATCCATGCCCCAATGAGCTTACATTTAATCGACTTCCTCTGTTTTAGGATCTCCTATACTCCAGAGGTATGATCAAATTCTCCATCCCAATTTGGAGTTTCCAGACTTGATAGCATGTATCATAGGAAGCCGGCTTCCACAGAGCTAGCTTACTCTTCAATTTCAAGCAGTCTTGCAACAATCTAGGAATTTCACCTAAAATAAAGTTACACTAACACATGAAAGAAATTTTCAACATGGACAAGTCACTAATTCAGCTGCAGTACCCCTATCATCCTTCAAAATCAATCTGGCTGCCATATCAGGTTCTCATGCTCCAGCACATGGAGTTAGCATTCTTTCATCCCATCACTTTGATGCCTGAAAAGTCTCAAACGCTTTCCTATTGCAGAAGAACCTGTCATCCCTCTTTTTGGAACTTTTAAACTCAGTGCTAACAAAACTGATGGAACCACTAGGAAAATGCTCTTTCCTGCCTGTCATCCAAGGCAGCATTCTTAATAGCCATCACTTCTGTGAGAAGGTTTGGTGAACTTCAAGCCCTGATAATTGACCCACCCTATAATTCTGGTGTGAAAGGACAAAGTGTTAAACCATACCCAAAGTTTATTCTTGAAGTGGTTACAGATTTCTCTTCTACTGAGATATCCAGTAGAAAGTGTTACCCACTGGGCCTTATGACAACGTGCATAATATTCACCATGATGACCAGCAACATGAGTACAGGGAATATTCATCTGTCCACGTCTGGCTGATCTACTTATCAGGTATTTCAACTATAGAGCATACAAACAATTATGGAGTTCACTGTGAGGATACTCAGTGGCATGCTGCTTAATTGTTGACCACCCAATGCCTACACATACCATAATTCACCTGGGAATAGTACTTGACCCCAAAGAAGGAATCTGCCAACACTTCAGATTACAGAAACTCCATTTCACCATAGATAAAAATCAGACTATAGAAGAAAGCCAAAACTGGGGCCACTTCCCCTTTGTGGGAATGAAGGTGCTGCTTATAATTTCCTGGGCCTTTTCGAAAATGTGGTGGCTATAATAGTGTCTTTTGTTCACACAGTAGCCCAAGAAACATTCCTTCATCGGGAACCTGGTTCAAATATCTTCAAATCAGATACCTTTCTTTCAATGGTAGATTTCCCAACCTTTTGAAAGGATGTAATAACAGATATCACGGCAGGAGTGCAATTGGGCAGATAGTTGCTGACAAAGGAAGTGGGGCATTCACATGCAGTTCAGACCTTTAGCAGGATGTCTCCTATGATAGGCACCATCTTGGGGGGATGGGAATATCGCTAGGAATCTCTTAACATAGGGCTGGTGGTCAAGAAAAGAAAGTTCAAACTATACATCTTCTGCAGCTGAGGAGACTGGCTGTGGTTGCAGCAATGCTAGTCAGTGTTGGGGGATCCACAAGGATGAAATTAGATAAACATGAGAACAAAGGTTCACAGGGCAATAATAGTTTTCCAGAGGCCAGAAATGATTAAGTCCCTTGTCATGTGGCACAAACCCTTAATAGACATAGCTTAGTTTATGCTTTCCCCAAATTTTAGAATTTCACTGTCACAAAGCTCATAGTTGAAAATATGCAACTACATTGTAGACTTGGGGGAGATGGGTATTTTTGGCAGCTGAATAGGGTAATTAAATATTTTGGTCCCCAGAAAGGTAGGGCAGGATGGGCGTGTGTAGGGGCAGGGTGGGTGGGTACTGGAGCTTCTGGTATTAAGAAAGGTGTATATTTCCCTGCCATTTTGGGCAGCAGTGGCTCTTTGGAAGTGGAGTGCTTTGAATGCCCCACTTCCTTTGTCAGCTACTAGCTGCCCAGTTGCACTTGTGCCCTGATATCTGTTACTACATCCAGCAGTAATGGAGGAACTCATGAACTTAATTCTGCTAAAATGATCGCAAGTGAAATGGTTAATATTGATATTTTAAATTGTGTTCCAGAGTTCTCACTCCATTGAGATACTGTTTCAGGTTTGCATGCTCAAGTAGATTTCCCTTTATAAATTTATACTCCAATCATGTTGGAAGGATTTCTTTGATCTATATGGGCTTAACTTTTTTAAATGAAAGGTTAGATTGACATACTGTTTTATGACAACTTAATTATTCTTTTCTCTGGGACCATTACGTAAAGCATAGTTTGAAAAATCATGTTGATATGCTGTTTTAAAATTAAATATTTCTGGAGCAGCAAACTGAGAGAATCTGAAAGGGGAGTAGGAGAACCCATATTGGACAAAATGGCTTGTTTTTATTCAAAACTTGTTTCTTGCTTCTCCCCCCCATTTCCCCCCTCCAGGTTTTTGATAACTATGCTGTAACAGTGATGATTGGTGGGGAGCCATATACCCTAGGATTGTTTGATACTGCAGGTGAGAATGTTAACTTTTCTGTATTTATACTAACTCGTAACATTTGGTACATTTTAGGTATTAGTTATGCACAATCAGTTCCTTGAAGAAAAAAACTATACTAGTATGCAACAGTCTATCTTGCCAGCCATCATGGCAGACTTATCAGTTAATAACAATTTTTTAAAGGTGACTTGATAGGGGTTTGTGTGTGTATGTGTGTGTATACACACACTTTTTTTTAAAATTGAGCTTTTTCCTTCTTTATCTTATGCAAACTAAAGAGCCTGATGGGCTTTTATACTCTCTTTTTTTGCCTTTTTTAAATCTTAAAACACCCCAGAGATGTCAATTCATTCTTCTCTGGTTTTTCTGGAGGATCTCTGGTGGGGCTTGCATAAACTAGGATAAATGGTGTATCTTTAAAGTTTTTAATTTAATATATTTTTAAAGTCCTATCTACATTAGAGTTCTAAAATGTTCACTGTCATCTTTAAAAAACAAAACTCATCTTGGTCTAGGTAAACCCTGAGATGACTGGAAGATATTTGAACAAAAACCTTTATTAGACAGCTGGGAGTGTTGAATCTTGAACTGTAGATTCTTTTCAAAATGCTAGCCATTGAAGTTAAATAAGAGTTGTTAAAAGTTCTTAAAAATCCTTACTAAAATTCCTTCCTATTTGTTGCATAACTTTCATTCTCAAGTCCATGTGGTACAGTAATTTTACTAATTTTTTCAGTAGCCTGTCTTCTGGCCTAGATAAAACCTGAATTTGTAAAGTCAAAAATTTGCTGCTGTTTAGGCATCAACCTATCATGCTGGCTTTATCTGTCATGAAGCAAAATAGGCAGGATAACATGCCCAATGTTTGAATTATTATTCATTAAAGGTGACCTTCAAATAAATAAATTTGGGTGTCGGTCAGTTTTGGCTGTTTTTTTGATGGAGGATAAAGGCTAGAAAGCTTTTATATTTTAAAATGTTTTGTTTTTTGTTTTAGCCTCACTTTCTAGTGTAAAGTCTACACTGAAATGCTCTAGGGTGACTGGACAATCAGTGCTATTATATACAAGAGTGACTAAAAATTCCATCCCCTTCTTGTTCAACTTTCAAACTGTTTAAAACTTTTGTTAGCCCCTATTCCAATGCCTAAAGAATTCTTGATCTGGAAAAAGGGGTCAACATTGAGGTGGCAAAATTTGCAGATGATACAAAATTACTCAAGATAAGTCCAAATCAGACAGTGAAGAGTTACAAAGTGATCTCACTAAACTGGGTGACTGGTTAACAAAATGGAAGGTGAAATACATGTGGAGGCCAAAAGTGTTAACTGGGTTCAAAAAAGAATAGGTCCATCAATGGCTATTAGCCAAGATGGTTAAGGATGCAAACCCATGCTCCGAGTGTCCCAAGCCTCTGATTGTCAGAAGCTGGGAGTGGACAGCAGGCGATGGATCACTCAATGGCCTGTTTTGTTCTGAAGCGCCTGGCATTGGACACTGTTGGAAGACAGGATACTGAGCTAGATGGGTCATTAGTCTGACCCAGTAGCGGCATTTTTATGTCACTATGAGGTGAATGAGTGTGAAGATACTTGATGCTATCCAAGACCGTGCTTGTCCCAAAGAGATTGCTCATTGTCTGTCTTTTAGATAGACTAAATAGGAACAAAACACTCAGAACCAGGGGAAAGCTGCCATGTAACAAAGCCAAACTCACTCTTTCCAGTTCTGTTCTTCGTGAACCTACAGTTTCAGCACAGTATGTAGTAGATTTGTTGATTGATCCTTAACTATGTAGCACAAACAGCATAGATGGGAGCAATGAGAAGTAGTTCCAAAAATATACAATGATTCAGATTCAAATAGTGGGGACATTAATGACCTTTTCAGTTAAGTTTCTGTATTACTAGAAACACTGAAAGGAAATGAGGACTTCTCTTATTTAGATCAGTTTATGGGAAAAGTTTGTTGATGCCATTAATGCTATAAATATTTTACAATTGTAGAGCAAGTCTTTGACTGCATGTTAATGAGAGAGACTGGAGCTGTTTACCAGCTCAACTCTAAGCTAGGTCAATTGTACAGAAAATAGTTAACATCAAACAGCAGTCGTTATTTGTCCATGTTACAAAACCCAGTATAACTGATGTCCTTGTTAAATATCAGTAATTCAATATTGAATGGGCCTTGGAGACCACTTTTTTTTGCCACTAGAGGAAGTTCCGTGTTAGAACTGATTTGCTGAGGATGCATTCGTTGCTGCTTGTCTGTGCTGCAGCTATCTAGAGATAAACAGGTGACTTTGCTCTCTCAATCTGTGAATCCAGTACCTTTCTACACTTGACTGTTTCTTAAAATCCTTCTTTAAATCTGCACAACGCTTTCAAAAGACTAGCCTAGGAGCTTAAATTTGTAACTTTGCTAGACACTAAAAGTAATAATTTTAATAAAGACTCTGGATTTATGGTTTATTACAACAATCTGTAACCCATTAAACCTCTCTTTTTGTCCTATGACTAAAGGGGTGTTAACGGGCCACCTCACCTTAAATGTTTCCTTAGTTTAGCGTAGGTAGTCACAAGGTTGAAGAGAGAGAATATATTCTATTTAGCTGTGATACTCTTAGCACCTTTCCCAGTCCTGAGGAAGAGCTCTCTGTAGCTTGGAAACCTGTGTCTCTCACCAACAGAAGTTGGTCCAATAAAAAAATCTTCTCTCACCCACCTTGTCTTTCTAAAAAGAAAAGGCAGAGATGTTGATCACTTAAGATTAAGTACCAAACTATTGAGTTAGGCAAAATCTAACTGTGCCCTGCAAAGAGGGAGGAACCATCTCATAGCCTTGAAGAAGTGAACCTTGTGGCATCCCTTTAGATCACATCATCATCCAGGCCCTTCTTGGGCCTTCTTAAGGCATTTAAGGTGGTGCTATCATATGATTTTGATCCTTCATAATCCTAACTACTCCCCTTTAAATCTGTAGTTTCTGTAACAACACTATTATCAAATAGTCTCCATCTCTGCTTCACTTTTATCTTTAATTGATAAGGCCTTTATTCTGTGATCTGCATCTGATATTAAAACAACATTTTCTCACCACTCTGATTTCATTTTTTGTATCATTTCTGTAACTTCATTTTTTGCTTAGGCTTTTTACATGGGAACAATGTGCATTAGTGGCACAAGACTTTTTAATGAACAAAGATGACTCCCAGCATAGCATGCTGTTATCAAATTTAAGCAACTTTGTATGAGTACTCTGCTGTAGCTAGAATTTGCAGAACTGTACAACCAAGAGTAAAGAATTCTAGAGTTTGAAATACTTATGATTTGAAACTTAGTTATATATGGGGATTCTCTGATTCTTTTTTGTAAATGTTGTGCTTGCATCACTCCAAGGGCATAGTTAAGGTAGTTTTGATGGGGTATTTCCTTTTGAGTGTGGTGGTGATGTGCTGTGTTGAACTGGATGTGAAGACCATGCTTTCTATAAATTGTTGATTTTGCTTGCCTTGTAACATATTTGACATAACTAGATTTCTGCCCCGTTATGTGGGAGTGGCCAGTGGTATTCTCTTATGGTTAAGGTTAAGCAAAATGTCTTTTTATTGGAATACAAATTGGATATGCAACTCTTCACCAATACATCCTATAAACATTTGTAATTTGACTAAAGGAATCCTTCTCTAGGAGAGACTTCTGAAGGCTCCCCTTTTAATGCTGCTGTTTTTCTTTTTTTCTAGGACAGGAAGATTATGACAGATTGCGACCCCTCAGCTATCCACAGACAGATGTGTTTCTGGTTTGTTTTTCAGTGGTCTCTCCTTCTTCATTTGAAAATGTGAAAGAAAAGGTTTGTCATATCTTTCTACCCAAAACTGGAGCTGTAGCAATGCTTTAGGCAATGTCATTTGAAATTGCCTCAGGAACTTGAATAGTAACAATACGTTCTTTGTCCCCTTTAGTGGGTACCTGAAATTACTCACCATTGTCCAAAAACCCCTTTCCTGCTTGTTGGGACCCAAATTGATCTCAGAGATGACCCCTCAACAATTGAGAAACTTGCTAAGAACAAGCAGAAGCCCATAACTCCAGAGACTGCTGAAAAACTGGCCCGGGACCTGAAGGCTGTCAAATATGTGGAGTGTTCTGCACTTACACAGGTGAGAATCGTCCACTAAACATCTCTCACAGTTGTGTTCACTACTCGTTTTTTCCCCTCCTTCACAGCTGTGGAGTACAGCTAAATAGGGCATGTTAAAAGGTGAGAGTGCTCTTTCTGCTGGTGTGGATGCAAAATGGCTGAGCAGAAGGAAGTTTCTGAGGAATGAGGGATTAGAAGTGACACGAAGAAAATCCTAGCATGGAGAGTAAGCAGTCCAACTAGAGGGGGATGGAGATTTTGTGGTTAGGAGAGGGATCTCATGCCGGGGTTTGTTCTGTGTTGGAGGAACTGCAGTGTAGTGTTAATTATTTAAAGAGCACATTTAAATAGGAAGCTGTGATCTGGATTGTTTGTGGGTTAGGACACAAGATTAAGTTTATCACTGGGGAAAGCAGAGACTTTTTGCCAAGGTCAGTTTTCTTCCCTTTAAAGAAGGTTAAATTAACACACGCCCCCCCCGCTGCGGCTCTCCCTCCCCCTCCCCGCCATGCTAATAACCTTAGAGCAGTCTTGAAAGTCTTTCCCTTCCTGTGCAGCCTATGGTGAGCTGTTTGCCTGCCTCCCACCAGAAGTCTAATGTGTCACCAACTAACAATGAAATGGCAACTCTAAGACATTACCCCCATCCACAGAAATGGAGATAAACAGTGGCAGCAGTTTTTTTATTTAAAAAAAAAAACAAAAACTCCAACATGTTTAACTTTAAAGCCAGTGGTGATTTAAGGCCAATGAAATTGGAAATCCTGTGGAGGTCCTAGAGAGTAGGTCAGCTTCTTTAATTACATAGACCCTAGTAATTTAAAATCTTGGCACGCTTGCTCTTAATCACATAATTATGTTAAAATATTACTAATCTGACTTGAATCCACAGAAAGCTGAAAATTGAGTTGGCGTCTTATGTCCCTGCCTTACATGCGTGGGGAAAGATATGAGATACAAAATGTCATGCTTTTCTCCGTTCCATGCATTGTCTTGGCCCAGTATCTGGAGTATGAAGCCTTACCTCAGTTTCCTGTATTCTGTGAATCTTGCCTTAACCCCAAATTTGTTGTTCACAGATTTCAAGGCCAGAAGAGAACATTATGATCATCTGATCTGACCTCCTGTATAATGCAAGTCATAAACACCCCCAAAATAATTCCTAGAGCAGATCTTTGAGGAAAACAACCAACCTTTATTTAAAAATTCAGTGATGGAGAATCCACCTTGACCATCTGTAAATTGTTCCAATGTTTTTAATTACCCCCATTGGAAAAAATTATGCTGTAATTGTCTAGCTTCAACTTCCAGCCTTTGGATCATGTTATACCTTTTTCTGCTAGATTGAAGAGCCCATTATTAAACATTTGTTCCCTGTGTAGGTGCTTACAGACTGTAAGCAAGGCACCCCTTAACCTTCTCTTTGTTTAAGCTAAGTAGATAGACTCGGAGCTCAGTCACTGTCAGGTATGTTTTCTAATCCTTTAATCATTTTCGTGGCACTTGTCTGAACTCTCTCCAATTTATCAACATCCTCATTGAATTGTAGGTACCAAAACTGGGCACTGTATTCCAGCAGTGGCTTCTCCAGTGTCAAATACAGAGGTAAAATAATCTCTGTGCTCCTCCTCAAGATTCCCCTTTTATGCATCCCAGGGTCACTTTGGCTCTTGGCCACAGTGTCACATTGGCAGTTCCATGTTCAGCTGATCATTCACCACACCCCCCAGAGTCACTGTTTCCCAGAAAGATTTAAATCAAGGTTTTCTGCTTGCTGATTTTTAAATTGATTTAAATCTGTGATTTAAATCATTCCACCCTGTTTACAACTGTATGCATGCTGCTAACCAGGTTCTGGTGCATTCTTGCTGAATAGTGTGTCCAGGGATTATTTTCTTACCCATGGCAGTGAAATTAGAGGCAACTGCCCCAGTAATCCATGGCATGGACTTCAATTCTTTTACTTACCTTTTGCACGCTTTGAGAAAATGCAAGATAAGATCATTGTTTTAAATTACATGCAGCACTGACAGTTGGATAAGAACTCATTCAGTATCAGAAATTCAACATCCATCAGTTGTTACTTCCAGATATTGAAATAGAAACTACATACTCAAAATTTTGCAGGAGGAGAAATTTCCATATTTCCTGGGGCTCTGTTTCTTGCTTTCCATATATTCTAGAAATGGTAGTTCAATTTGTAAGAAACTCTCACGTTTTGTCTCAGATCATCTGGAAGCTTTTTTCCTCAGGGTCTCCATCCTCTTCCAAAATTCTACTAATGCACATCTTGATGATGTCTGAAGATGAAAGCAAGCAGGTCTTTACTTAGGAGTCCCAAATGCATGCACATTGGATCCATTGGTAATTTTACTGCTATCCAATATGAGGTTTAAAATTCGTGACCAGTATAAAGCAGTGTTGGCTAATGAATAAAGCACTGGCCTGGAAGAGCTGAGTTCTGTTCCTGGCTCTGTTAGTGGCCTGCTGGGTGATGGTGGGCAAGTCATTTTTTCCCCCATCATTAAAATAAGGATAATGTGATTGACCTCTTGTAAATATTCATGGATGAGAAGTGCTATATAAGAGCGAGATGGTGGTATTGTGTTGTGACATTCCCATCAATGGGTAAAGATGCCTTTCATGCCTCACCTCTTGTGTCCATAGATTGCTGCTGTTCTACTGTCTACTCCTTTAATATTAAATAGAGTAGTTACTGGTTTTTCCCAGGGCTTTGGGAAAAGGGGATGGATAAATAGCTCTTAAATGTAACTAATCCCCTGAGTACTAATACCTTGTTCACCAAAATTACTGTTGGTGGTTAGCTGGAGTAAACAAACTGTTTACTTGTGGTCTTTTGTATGACCCAAATATACTTTTGTTGTGCATCTCTAAACTTGCCCAGTAATTCTTAATGGAAAAAATTGTAGGTCCACCAATTTTTTCTTCTCTTCTCTATCTTTTTAATTCCCTGTTCTTTTTAATTTGCCCAGCCCCATCTCTTCCCTATTCTTTTTAATTTGCTACTGTATCTTTATTTTTTTGTTCTATTTTTTTCTTTAACTAAATCAGCCCCAGCCACTGAACAAAAATTTACATACCGGAAGCCTACAGAGGGAAGCTAAAGTTCCTAGTTAGCTTCCACCTGCTGATCTATTGTATGTGAGCTAAATGTAAAAGGAACCTGACTTTCCCTGGGTAGGATTAGTCTTTCCTTCCTTCTAAGGAAACTCATCAAATCTAGCATCAGGGAAATGGACTAGAATTGTATAGTCCTTGTTGGTTTCCCTTTTCAATGGATTCTATATGTAAAGTGCTTCTCCACTGCTGGCAGTGTCATGGCTAGTGACAGACAGCTGATTGGGAAACCTGGTGGAGTTGCTTCCATGTGGCAGACAGAGACAATGCTTGATGGATGGGATTTAGTCTTTTGAGGGGAAAAATAAATTTCAAGCTCCAGTGTTTCCATCAAAGTAATAATGAATCATAGGCAGATAAGTTCTGGGACTTTGATGTGAAGATAAATGTGCACCTATCTGGTACACACCTTGTGTTGGCTGGATGAGTCTGTTGTACAGCATTGGAGATTCAGTGACAGTTTCACATAGGAGGCCCAGGGTTAATTTATGAGTGTCTCTCCTGATTTGAGAGGAAGGGTAATCTTGTGGTTAAGACTGTTCCTAGCTCTGCTAATAGACTTCCTTTGGTAAATCAGCACCTCAATCCATCTGTAAAAAGTGTGTAATACTTCCCTACGTCATAAGAGGGTTGTGAGCTGCTTGGATACTAGTTACATGTTGCTGAAAAAACCTATCATTTTTTTCTTTAAAATGTGCCTTAAAAAGTAGGTGTTCGTGACTATGAAGAGGCTACTTAACCTGCTTTTGGTCTGTTGTCT
Source organism: Caretta caretta (assembly GCF_965140235.1). Lineage (NCBI taxonomy): Eukaryota > Metazoa > Chordata > Testudines > Cheloniidae > Caretta > Caretta caretta. Next base: position 3,515,761 of record NC_134223.1, read on the forward strand.
CCTCAGTATATCACTTTTACAGCCTAATCTTTAAATTGTTCTAGATTCATTGAGCACTGAAAGGCTCTATTTACCCTAGACCATGGAGAGGTTTGAAAAATGTTGTGTTTTTTTTGTTTTTTTAAACTGGTTGTCTTCCTCTTTCCCTGCTAAGTCAGACTTCAGCATTCAGCATGAACTGACCATTCTGACACATCCATATTCAGTCTCAGTCATGTTTTGAAGAAGGATTTCAAGCAAGGCTCTTAATGGACTACCTTTTTTCTCCATGTCAAAGACCCCCTTGATTTGAAATCTGTTTTCAAAGTAGTTGCGTATCTGCCCTGGTGACGTTAGTCACTTTCCTTTTAATTTTTTTTCTCTCTCCTCTGGTTGGTGCTTTTGAAAGATCCACAGAAACAAAAGGAGAAACTCGTCCTTTCTATAAGAAATGAAAACGATTTTACACAAAATTTGACATATGTATGAAGCATAGAGGAGAAACTCTTTTTTTCCAGTTATCTTTCAGTTGTAACAATCTTAGGTGTTACCTGTAACAATAATAGGCTTAAACATTTTCAGCTAGAGGTGATTTTTTCCCCCAAAAGGCGACTGTCTTCTTTAATGGATTCTAAGGTCTTTCTCTGCTAAATTGAAGAGCCCATTATTACATATTTGTTCCTCAGGTAGGTACTTACAGACAATCAAGTCACCCCTTAACCTTCTCTTTGTTAAGCTAACTAGATTGACCTCCTTGAGTCTATCATAGTAAAGCATATTTTCTAACCCTTTATTCATTTTTGTGACTCTTCTCTGCACCTTCTTTATCAACATCTTTCTTGGACTGTGGGCACCAGAACTGGACAAAATATTCTACCAGTAGTCGCACCATTGCCAAATAAAATAAAACAGATAAAGTAACCTCTCTACTCCTACTCAAGATACCCCTGTTCATGCATCCCAGGGTTGTATTAGCTCTCTTGGACACAGTCACACTGGGAGCTCATGGTGGATAATCAGCCCAACAAGACCCCCACGTTTTTTTCAGAGTCACTGCTGCTCAAGATAGTCTCCTGTCCTGTGAGTATGGCCTATAGTCTTTGTTTCTAGATTGGGGCGGGCAAACTTTTTGGCCTCAGGGCCACATCGGGTTTCCAAAATTGTATGGAGGGCTGGTTAGGAGAGGCTGTGTCTCCCCAAACAGCCAGGTGTGGCCCTGCCCCCGCCTCCTATCAAACCCGGCTTCTCACCCCCTGATGGCTCCCCTGGGACTCTGCCCCAACCCCCTGACCACCTTCCCCAACTCCCCTGCCCCTCTATCCAACCCCCTCTGCCCCCTTACCGCGCTGCCTGGAGCACCGGGTCAGGCAGAGGCTCTACAACTGCGCTGCCTGGCTGCCCAGAGCGTTGTGCCTGTGGCGTGGTGCTCTGAGGCTGTGGGGGAGGGGGAACAGCAGGGGAGAGGCCGGGGACTAGCCTCCCAGGCCAGGAGCTCAGGGGCCTGGCAGGAGGGTCCCATGGGCCGGATGTGGCCCGTAGTTTGCCCACCTCTGTTCTAGATGCATACACTTGTAATTTGCTTTTGCCCATTTTATGAAGTGATCCATATCACTCTGAGTCAGGGACCAGTCCTCTTCGTTATTTACTGCTTCACCAGTTTGTGTCCTCTGCAAGCTCTAAAGCACAACTAGATATATTCCCATATACACACATCTAAAAACCTACACTAAAGCTTTTCCTAAAACCCAGTATTCAAAGCTGAGTGCTTTTCCCAGTCAAATCAGTGGGGGAGAAATGCTTTTCAGCTTGGGTGACTGAACTTCCTCCCTATGCACAGATAGTAGTCTCTGAGGAATGAGTTTTACCTTTTGTTTTCCTTTGTTTCTTACCCTGTAAACCTCTTTCTCTGAATTTCTGCAAGTCACACTCATGACAGTAAAGTTAGCAAGTCCAGTTAGTATAAACTGAGCAAGGTTTCTCTTCTGGTGCCCACGTGTAACTTCTTAGAATTGTATGGCAGTGAGAATATATTGTAGAATTCTTGTTTCTGTAGAGCTAATGAGCGGTTCTCAAACGGTGGTTCAGTACCCCATTTTAATGGGGCCAGCATTAGATTTGCTGGGGCCCAGGGCTGAAGCCCAAGGAGGCCCCCTCCTCCCAGGGTGGTGGGGCTCTCCCCTTGCCCCTCCCTCCCCATGGTCATGTAGTAATTTCATTGTCAGAAGGGGGTCGCGGTGTAATGAAGTTTGAGAACTGCTGAGCTCAAATGCATGCTTTGTGCTCATGTGTAACCCTTGCAGACTTCTTAAAGCTTTTGACTGCTTGCTTGATGTTGGATTCCATAGTGTCAAAGAAGCATTCCAATTCTAACATCATTTTTCTCTCTCCCTGTAATTTGAGTGGTTATAATACTTGCTTTAGTAACAACATAGTTGACTAACTGGAATATACCATTTTTATAGTTGGCTGTCTAAATGTCAAAATAATAGCACTGATAAGGCATTGCCTTATGTTAAATGACTGAGCCCTTACATTGGAAGAGTGGTTTACCAGGCACAAGTCCTGCTTCCATCCCAGCATGAACATGCCCAGCAGTCTGTGTTGGAACTCTTCAGTTATTCAGGGGCTGAATTCACATAGCAATCCAGTAATTTCAAGGTACCACTTAAAACTAACTGCTTCTGCAGTAAGTGGGGAAATCAGCACAAGTTTGAAACTCCACATACCTAAAATGCTAACGTACCTAATATGGATAGGAAAGATATGTACCTGACCTTCCATCACAGCCACATGGGACAAGCTACTTTTGTTTGTATGTAAAACTCATTGGGAATGTTCAGTCTAATAGTTCAGATAGGTGGCAGCAATGATTCTGTTAAGTCTTTGAAACCTGTTAAGACACCAGTATTCTCACTAACCTCTGCTATGTTTGTCCTTTTGTCCTTATGGGTGTACGTGTTTCATCCAATTGTTGGCTTTCTGTACACTTCTGTCTTGATTGATCTCCTGATCATCTAAATGGTGAATTATTTTCTCCAGGATCTACTTTGTTACAACAAAGTAAATCTGCTTGCTGCTTCTGTGAATTCAGCCCAACTTATCCTGAATGCTCTTTATCTGCTTGTTTTTCTCTAATCCTCTAACCTGGCTGCTGTTTTTTTCTCCTCCCCTCTGTCTTGTAGAGAGGTCTGAAGAATGTGTTTGATGAGGCTATCCTAGCTGCCCTCGAGCCTCCGGAAACTCAGCCCAAAAGGAAGTGCTGTATATTCTAAACTGTTTTCTCCTTCCCCTCTTGCTGCTGCTTCTTCTGTCCCACTACTGTAGAAACTTGATTAAAAATGAATAAAACCATCCTGACTGAAAGCTTCCGTGTCTCTGCTTAACATCTTAGAGCAACCTCTGTATTAGCTTTTGGACTGAAAACAACATATACAGTTCCTTAGTAAAACATTTGTGACTGTGGAACATGAACTGGACTCCTTTAACTCTTTGCTGCGTGGGTTGCCAGATGTTGATAACTTTACAATTTAGGTTACTGGGGAAAAGGCCTGGGTGTGTCATTTAAAAACTGAACAAAAAAAAAAACCCTCATCAAGAAGGAATAAAGACATGTTTAATCTTCCTGAGCTCCAACTGGAAAAAAATGCATACTTCATTTTCTACCTGAGTCTATTGTTAACTGTATTTGCATGATAAACATACATGAAAGTGACCTGCAAGTAATGGTGTAATGTGAAGGGTTTTCTGGTTCTCCTTTGTGCAGTGAGACTTTCTGTTGCTATTGCTTTGGCTGTCTGTGCTGTAGTGGAGTATTTGTCAGTCCTCGGGGGAAGGAAATATCAATGTATCTGCTACTGCTTTACAAAGATGTTAAATTCTTGCTTTCACTAACACCAGTAGTCCTCTTCATTTTAATAATTGATTCTTAAAGCTTGTTAATGTAACATGTAAAGTTTGCCTTTTAATTTCATGCTTCTGATTTTTGTCTTAAGGGGAAAAACTTCAATTGTAGTTACCTTAAATTTTGGAATTAAAAATTGCAGTTTGTATAAATGACTGATGAAGCTTTTTTTCTGTTTGCATTCACTGGCTTCAATTTAACATTTATACAATGTTATAGTACCCATTTTGTAATTCTCCCATTTGAATTCTGTTATGGATACCATGCACAGCTTCTGAAATCTACCTGGCTGCTGCTAAACATTTGGTGTGGGGAACAGAAGCTTGATTAAAATATACCAGACTGCAATCCATCTTTGCATGCTTGCCTCCTGTATAACACAGGTGTCACTGCAACGTGTTCTGGAATCATTACTATTCTGTGTTCCAGATCCAGCTCTTTCATCTGAATGCAGTACTTTCTGCTTTGTCATTAGTGTGAAATTTGTTACCAGCAAACTAATCGTAAAACCCCCATTGATTGAGGCAATTACTTCTGTATTTGTTTTGCTTCTTATGAAATACACTGGTCTGCAGAAAATGGTTTCAAATGACTGCTGTACTATTCTGAATATCAAATACTCTTCTAAAGAACTCAGTACAGCAACACAATTTGGACAAAGCCAAGTTAAGGAAAATGACTTTCTGGAAATTGTAGATCTCAATATTTTATTCACCATTATTGGGGTTTAATTCTGCCTTGGTTTTATTTTTGTTTTTTATAACAACCCAGAAAATGAGACCGCCCCTTTCTCTCTTTGCCCCTTTTCAGAAAGGCCTAAAGAATGTATTTGACGAGGCGATATTGGCTGCCCTGGAGCCTCCGGAGCCGAAGAAGAGTCGCAGGTGTGTGCTGCTATGAGCGTCCCTCCACAGCCCCTCTGCAAAGCTGATGTTTGATGTCATACTAAAAGCAATGTTTAAATCAAACTAAAGATACAAATTTTAAAATTTGTTTTTGCAATAATGACAAATGCCCTGCACTCCCACACTCTCCCTGTGTGAGTTGAGAATGTTAGTGTTCATTCCCAGTGCCCTTCCCAATTCAGTTAAAGACTAGTTAATTTTGAGTAATTATGTATCAGAAAATACTGATCATTACTAGTTTTTTATTTTGTTTACTGTTTCTAATTTTTGTTTAAAATCCAGGCATGCTTGTGTTGACTTTCTCTGTAACAGACTAATTCTAGGCTGTGTTACTGAAATCTTGTCCCAAGCTGGCAAGACTCTGATTCGTTGACCTTCTGGGGCTATATTCTGTAATCAGCAGGCAGCCTGGGTATGAGCATGTTTCTGACTCAGTTTTGAGGACTGAAATTAAGATGTCCCAAGCTGGTGCTCCTTCTCTAAAAGTTGCCTTGTTACCTCTCCTCGTCACTTTCCTCTGAGCAGGTCAGAAATTCCTACCCTGTCCTTTTAAGTTATAAAACCTTTGAAATGGGAGGTGAATTGTTCCTTTCTCTGTGGATGCACCATCAACTTGTATTTAAGAAAATTAGTTTATTGGTGGTGGAGGTGAGGAATGGGTCATTTTTCCCCTCAAACTTGACATTACAGGCTTTCATCAAATGTGAAGAAATAACGGCACCTTTTTAAGCACACCCAACTTATAGTTGGTTTTTAACAAGAAAAAAACAAACCCAGAAAACCACATACTTCTCTCAATCACTGAATTGCTTGGTACGGGCAGGCTTACAAATTGCCAGTATGGTGTTGCTAGGACGCTTCGAAAGAGCCTGGGATGTATTAAGGTGAGTTGGGGAAGTGGTGCTAGTGGGTGCATATCCTACAGAACAGTTCAGCCTCCTTTTAGGAGGGGTGGAAAAATAGACCTGCTTCAGTAGGAAAGAACTGCAGGGGAGGGTTGTCTAGTGTTTGGTGTGGCACCATAGGGACCAGTTAAGGGAATCCCCTTTATCTGCATTGTGCATGTAAGTAACCCTAAAGCCTGTAAGATGGGTTCCAGTCTAATAAGGATCATGTATGAGATCTTTAGACTCCAGTGTTAATAGGGATTTTACCAAAACTATATTTTGGCTTGCAGATTCAAATTTTTTTAATACATGGGGAATCCTATGTCTTCCCAAATTCCTAATTCTTGTAGACTCATTAATGTTGAACCAATGCTTTTTCATGTCTAAGTTCTTTGTATATGCATTCTTTTCAGATGTATTAAACATGAAATATCTTCACAAGCCCGCCTAAGGGTAATTTTTCCCCCAGACTCTCATTATGGTTCTTTAAGGACTTGCAAACACAGCCAACTTTTCCCCTTTGAGCCCTGCTCTCCAGTTGTGAGTAGCTTTCATTCCATTCTTTACACCTAGTTCCAAATATTTATCCCTTCCCATTGCTCTCCTCCCCCATTAATGGTCTCATTTCTGTCAAGCTTGCTGTAATGCTCACAAAGTAATCCTTCCACATCAGAAAATTACTGCTGTAGCATCAGGGTATGTAAAGAGATGTATACTGTTCGCTTACAACTTAGGGCTGTTGAGATTTTACCATTTAATATTTCACGTGTTCCAAAATCTTTCATAAATGAAAAGATGACATCTTCAGATTACTTTTTCTGGAGTGAGATGCAATGCTATTACAGAAACTCCATGTTGCTTTCTGCTTGTGCATAGATCTCAGGAAACCAAATATTATGATGTTCCCCACTCCAAACATACGTTTTGGTTTTGTTAGCAATTTGTGGAGATCACTGAAGTCTTGCAGTGTGGAAGCATTATTTTGTATTAATGATTAAAACACTTTCCAAAGAGCTTTGTCGAAGATTACTTTTGTTTTAAGAAGTTGAATAGAATTGTACAACAACCTAAGTAGTCAAACTTAAAACCCGTGTGGCTTCCAACTTTTGAGCTTTGCTGTCGGTGTTTCCACTCAGCACTGTTTTTGCAGAGTTCAACTTTTGATTGCGTAGGAAGGCTGTGCTTCAAGGTGAGTTTGTCAGTGCTGTTGAAATACTGGCCTTGACATCCTATAAAGGTTAGGGTCTGCAGGCTTCTGACTCCGCTTATGGCAGAGACAGAGACTGGTATTTCCCATGCTGTTCCTCAGACTCCAGAGCTGACCATGCTCCTGCAGAACATGCCAGTTTCATTGTTGGATTTAGATCACAAAGCTTGCTTAGGTAAAAAGCAGGCAGTAAAGCAGCAGTACCCAAACTTTTCCTGTCGTGCTCCCCTTCCCCACTTGAATTCTGTCTGCACAACCAAAGCTTCCTCATCAGAGGAGCCTGGGCTGAAGGCAGAGCTGGGGACAGGGAAGGAGCTGGGGCTAGAGGTGGAGCTGGGCTGGGGGCAGAGTGCAGCTGTGGCTGGGCTCGGAACAGGGCTGGGTGGCACTTCCTCCCTGCCCTGTGAGTGATGGCTTGTGCCACGCCGCATGCTTACTGAATGTTCCTCCGCACCCCCCTAGGGAGTGCACCTCACAGTGTGGGGACCACTGTACTAAAGTGAGTTACTGAAACAAAGCCTGAAATGGAGGAGACACATCAATTTCCATTGTTCTTCCTGAAGTAGCTGTTTTACTCTATAAAGCTGTTGCTCTGGCTCATAAGCATCTCATTTTTCACCTGTGTACATCCTCATGGAGGAGCTGTGTATGCAGCTAGTTGGCTGGTTGGTCTCATTCAAGACCAGTAATGTCTCATGTACCATCTCCCTCTCAAAAAGGGATATGCCAGTCTTCTACCTAACCCCAGCAACTTAGCTAGGAAGAAGGCCTGCAGTTCAGACTTGGCTGAGTGCCTAACTTCTCTCTGGAAGAGAATGCTGATGGTATTTGATTCATGGAGAAACTTTTGGGTTTTCAAGGGACTGTCTTGACTTAGTTCCTGGGTAGGATGAATTATCTAAATTGCAAAACTAGCTTACAAACCTTGTGCAGAGGGCCTCTGCTAGAGGAAGGGGAAAAAAAGGTTTTGCTTAAATGTAATCAGTTTTCTCTTTTGGAACCCATCTGTCCTAAAAATCTACAAGGCTACCCCCAGCAGCTGGCACCAACACCCAAAAAGTCTTTATACAAGTTGAATGTAGTGTAGTAATCTGTGGACTCTATTTGTCAGGCTCAAAGTGGTAGTAGGGGAGCTTAATAGAAGCATGTTTACTACATCATTTTGCTTCCTTTGCTTAGACTTTAAATAGGAGAACAAATGGCTAGATCCCCCAACCCCTCCCTCTTTTGACAACAAATATCCTCCTATATGAGTTGTTTGTCATTGGGTAAAGTGGCGGGAGAGTAATTTTGTGGGAGCATTTTATTAAAACACTACCAGCACTCTGTTATTCAAGACAGTAGTCTGTAGTAATGTATCTCAGTGGCCTTGAATTTGCCTGCTGGTGTCCTGGTCACAGATTGTACCTGTATCTGACTTCAGGCCACAGCATTCCACAGTTGATTCTCCTATTATCTGTCTATTCAGAAAAGAGAATGCACTCAGAGGTTGGAAAGTATGCTCACAAGAGGTGGATTAGAGCATCCCCAAGAACTTTAGTCTGCTTAACAAACATAGTTAAGAGCAGAGTCCTGGTTTCATATAAAGTAGTTGTCTGTTTCAGAGAGGCTACATGGTAAAGGTAATTTACTCTAATTTAGTAAAAAGAAAAGGAGTACTTGTGGCACCTTAGAGACTAACCAATTTATTTGAGCTAAGCTTTCGTGAGCTACAGCTCACTTCCGATGAAGTGAGCTGCAGCTCACGAAAGCTTATGCTCAAATAAATTGGTTAGTCTCTAAGGTGCCACAAGTACTCCTTTTCTTTTTGTGAATACAGACTAACACGGCTGCTACTCTGAAACCTCTAATATAGTAGTAATATCAGATGGCTAGGGGCTGGAGCTGAGGTGTGGAAAGAAATTCTATTTCCTGCCACACTTCCAGTGTTTCTTAGCAGAAAGATCTTGCCAGTGAACAGATTATATTTCAACACTATAATAAGAGACAAGGTAGGTGAGGTAACATTCTTTTATTGGACCAACTTTAGTTACTAGAAAATCTGATTTCCTTCCCCAGACCTGAAGCAGGCTCTATGTAGCTCAAAAACTTGTACCTTCTACTATCAGAAGCTGTTCCAATTAATATTGCTCCCTCACCTATCTTGTCTTTCTCATGTTCTGGGACTAGCATGGCTATACCAATGCTGCAGATGCTATAATATAGCTTTTAATCATTACTCTAGTGCTGTGAACAGTTCCCACTTCTCAAAAGTATTTTTTCTGTCTAGGTTAACTCTAAAAATCTGGTGCCAATACTAGTTCAGCTTTCCCCACTGTAGCAATATCAGATGCTCAAATGTAGATGGGCCACCGATCGTTTTTATCCATGTCAACTAGACCTGCTCTGAGCAAGGTTACATCACAGTGCGAGCCTACGTTAGCCAGGTAGCCTGTCTGCATTTCCCCTTAGTGCTAATATCAGCAGAGCTGAACTGCGTTGAGAAATGGTGGAAAAATTTTGGAAACTTCTGTGGGTGGAAAGGATCTCTAGCAGGCAATTTGGTGGTTGCAAAGGAAAACCTTTAACTTAAGTATTAGGACTAGAAGCAGAATTTTTGGTTTAATGAAAGCTCCGATTCTGCAAAAATTGATATGGCACCAGAGAAGTATCATGCTGCACATCCCTCAGCATGGTGTTCCAAAGTAGTGGGAGTTGTAATCTTTTGAACAGGAGGCCAAGCAACAGAAAAGTGCTTGATGGGCCATGTATCTTCTAGCTAGTAAAACCAAGCCACTTAGGGAAGAAATTGCCTAGCAGGTTTACTTGTACTAACTCCATCCTTGTGGTAGAATAGCACCTGTATCCAAAGCTTTTTATTCTGAAAATGGGGTATCTTTACCTGGTTAGAGTGGTCCTACTGAGCAATAGGCCAACCTTTTTTTGGTTGCAGGTACCCGGAGCAATGCTCATATGATCTTCCTGCTGTTGATTTCTCTCGTAGGCTTATTATTCATAGAGATTTTTCCCTACAGCTTTAGAAGGCAGTGTCCCAAATAACTCTGGGTCTGGAACACAATTGCAGTTAAAGGGGAGAAAGGCTTTTAGCAGCTAGGCTGTGGAGTTACTCTCTAAACCTAAGTTACTTCTGATCCTTGCTTAGTTGCAGGGAGTTGGCTCCAAATTCACTGTACCTTCCAGCTTTGTGTCTTGGTCATTTTTTGCAAAGATGTGTAGTGGTAAGAGTGACGATGGAACAGGGCCCTGTGTATATGCAGCGGTGGGCTAGAGCAGGGCTTGTAAGACAATTTCGGCATAATAGTATGGCACACTTGAGTGCTTTCTGAATTTGTTGTGAATTTACTCCAGGTGGCTCTCTCTAGCTATCTCCAGGCTCAGTTACTGCTTCTGTTAAGGAATTAAGTCCTAAGCATTGGAAAAAGCTCCATTTTGTACAAAAGGCAGCAGCCTCTTAGCAACTCAAGATTTGTTGTGAAACACATCAAACTGATGCTTTGCAGGGTTTCCCTACTGAGTAGAGTCCAGACCACTATCTGCCCTGATCATCGAAGTCTTCAGTGCAGTTGGCCCTAGCACCCTGATGGCTGTATTCCACCGTAACTATGAAACCTCTGACCAGTGCAGAGGAGGCTTATGAGTGCTGGAGCTAGAACTAGACTGTAACCTGGACCGAGACCACAGGCCTCACCCTACTCAGAACTCAGCTCTTCCACTTAATACTCCCATTATCTTTTTCTCAAAAAAAAAAAAAAAAAGGGGGGGGGAGGGCACGAAACTACTTGAGTTATTTCTCCTACAGCCTGAAAATAATAAGGGGAGTGATGCACTTCCTGTTTTTTAAATACATGAGGAGCTCACAGGTGGTATGGTGATTAGGAGAATAGATCTATCAAGGTAGGTGTTGCACCAGTCATTGTCACTGTTCCTTGCTATATCCCCCAGCATATCCATTAGTGGAATCCAACTAAAGCAAGTTGGCAGTTTTACCTGTCTCAGCAGCAACATCTCCAATGATGGATCTCTTGACAAAGAGATCACAAAAAGAATACAGAAAGCTTCTCAGTCATTAGGAAAGCTACGTAGCAAAGTCCTGAAATCCCACAACATAACCCTCTCAACAAAAACACATCTTTATGATGCTTTTATGTTCATATCTCTCTTCTATGGCTGTGTGACCTGGACACCATACAAATAGCATATCAAACAGCTAGAGGCCTTTCATAACTGCACTCTGCACACCATTATGGGGATCCGCTGGCAAGACCAAAATTACCAACCTGGAGGTTCTCCAACAGTCAAATGCCAGAAGCATTGAGACCATGCTGATAAAAACCCAAGTACGCTGGGTTGAACATAGACTCCCCAGAAAAATTTTCTATGGAGAATTGGCACAAGGACATTGGAATCAAGGCTGCCCCAGAAAACACTACAGGGACAGCACCAAGAACAGCACACACTTTGGTGCAATAAAACTGGATGATCTTGAGAAGGCTGGGTTAAATAGATCAGCCTGGCAACACACAGCACTCAGAGCTTTCCAAGCCTTCGAAGAGGACAGAAATAATCGATTGTTAGCTGCAAGGGAAAGCATCATACTACGACTATAGCTATCAAGACTCTCACCAATGACTTTGTCTGCCCGATCTGCTCACGAGTATGCACATCACGCTGTGGACTTCAGATTCAGTCCAGAATCTGCAAAAAGAGAGAGCATGAAAACGTCATTGTTGAACTGATGAACTACACATCATAATCAGGTAGGTACAGTTGTAGACTCACTTGTGGTGTTTCTAACCTTTTTAAAGCGAATATGGCACAGGGGAAACTGCAGTCTAAACTTCAAGTGTAGCTTGTCTCATTAGGAGAGAGGACCTTGGAGAGCAAAAAAGAAAGAACTGCCATGGAAGTTGCTTCTTTCCCATAATGATAGCTCAGTGGTTTGAGCATTGGCCTGCTAAACCCAGGGTTGTGAGTTCAATCCTTGAGGGGGCCATTTAGGGATCTGGGGCAAAAATTGGGGATTGGTCCTGCTTTGAGCAGGGGGTTGGACTAGATGACCTCTGAGGTCCCTTCCAACCCTGATATTCTATGATTCTATGATTCTATTTATGCTAACATGGCAAGTGAAGGCCAGAGAAGGCCACTACATTAGGCAGGAGCCCCGAGTTGGTCACTGGCGCTTTGTGGCAATACACTCTGTGAATCTCTTGATGTACTACATGTGCTGTTTGTTTGCTACTTTTTTACTTTTGGATGTTAAAACAAACAACTGTTGAAAATAACTGGTTCCCTTATACCAGTGCAGTTCACCCTTTCCAGCACAAGAGCCAAACATACGATGGAAAAGTTTCAAGGGGCCAGAGCATCCTGGGGCAGGTTCTCAGTCTAGTTCTGCTCACTCAGTGCAAGGGAAGCAGAAATCACTTGGCAGTTCCCTATTGGGGATTCCCTAGTATGTTCACAGCTGATCCAATTAGCCCACCTGCTTCTCTTTCTTCAGCTCCTGCTTCAGGGGGCATTGGAGATGGTGGCGTATGATCCCTATAAGCTGCTCTAGCCTGTGCTGGGGCAGAGAATTAGGGGCTATTGCTGTGGTTCCTCAGTAATGTCCCTGTGGCTGCTCGACTTCAGGTGCACATGCACTCTAAATGCCTTTTGATTAGTGGTTTTCGTTAGCAGTGCTGTTTTGCCTGTGCATGCACCTACTCACACTTGTACACAGCACCAAGGCTATAGAGGGCTGCGCAGGCAAACCAGCGTCCATTCCTTCTCAACCACCTTGGCCTAAGACAGAACTGTAACATGTCCGCTACCAGCATGCCTCTTATTAGAATAATTTCCTTTTTATCTTAGTAGTAGTTTAGTTTTTAGTTTGTTTTAGAGGATTGCCTCTTTCTTTTCCTCTCTTCTCCCATCCTGGAGAGTTGTCTCCTTGGGAGGATATGCCCAGCTCCCTGGGCTTCAAACATTGCCTCACTTGCCTTACTCACACATCTCACAAATCTATGGCTAGGAAGAACCAAGAGATCAAACTGAGGCATCTGATGGTGGAGTGCTCTCTTTGCCCTATTGCAGAGCAAGGTCAGGATTCCCCTCTACATCGGTCTCTGGGTAGATCTAGCGCCCCTTTGACCTCAGCTCATCACTCCCCCAAGAAGGGGAAGGTCTCAGAGACCTCTAATGGCCCCAGGAAAAGGGTCTCTGACTCACTGTAAGGAGTCTGCTCCAAAGAAGCCTTGTCTTCTACTAAGTCAGCGGTCTTGGAATAATTGACTTCTAGATCCAGTGCTGCGGACGCTGCAAGTTCCTCCATTGCGGTTAGGGCTAGAAAACCAAGAAGGTTAAAAAGTAAACACTGCTCCAAGCGAGCCTTGGTACCAACCAGGCACAACAAGAATGACTAGGAGAGAAACACATCCAGACAAGATGCATCTTTTATCAGGTTTCAGAGTAGCAGCCGTGTTATTCTGTATTCGCAAAAAGAAAAGGAGTACTTGTGGCACCTTAGAGACTAACCAATTTATTTGAGCATAAGCTTTCGTGAGCTACAGCTCACTTCATCGGATGCATACTGTGGAAAGTGTAGAAGATCTTTTTATATACACACAAAGCATGAAAAAATACCTCCTCCCACCCCACTCTCCTGCTGGTAATAGCTTATCTAAAGTGATCACTCTCCTTACAATGTGTATGATAATCAAGTTGGGCCAACTTGGGTAATAAGCTATTACCAGCAGGAGAGTGGGGTGGGAGGAGGTATTTTTTTCATGCTTTGTGTGTATATAAAAAGATCTTCTACACTTTCCACAGTATGCATCTGATGAAGTGAGCTGTAGCTCACGAAAGCTCAAATAAATTGGTTAGTCTCTAAGGTGCCACAAGTACTCCTCATCTTTTATCATTATCTCCGTTGGGCCTACCGGTGCCATAATAATCTAAACATCTTACTCCAGCACCTTCATCAGAGCATTCTGAATCCTCAGTATGGTCAGCTTCCTGAGACAATTGCATCAGTGCTGACACCCCATTCACTACTGCAGGGATTTTGATTCATTAAGGACCTAGCCATAGCAGAGGAACTGCAGTCTCATGGGCACCAAGGTTTCCACAGTACCAAGACTAGTTCAGTTGCTGGACTCCCATTTACCACTGACACTCAATTTGCCACCATTTTCAGTTGGGACTCCTCCATTGCTCTGAGGAAGAGGAGAATGAAGGAGACTTTCACTCAGTCCATTCAGCCTTGTCAATCTTAGTATAGAGTTTCCCCCACCTACTCATATAGGAACACTTTCTGTGTGGACCATGGAGACAGGGAAGAGTCCAGAGCAAGTCATCAGAACCCTGGGTGCCACCATTGCTTTTCTATGGACCCCTGCAGTGGCCATACTGGGACCACTGGACTGCTTACCATCAACAGTTTTCTCGGGCTCCAAACCCAGCCCACCGGGATGAGACTCAATCTCTGCTACCTCAGACCATTCCCATGCAGGGGGAGACATTTGAGGAACAGGTTAGGGCAGATGAGGAGACTATCTACTGCTATCTCATCACCTGATGAAGCAGTGATGCCCCCTCTACCATCTATGGCTGATGACTTTAAGCAATTCTAAGACCTCATCAAGCACTTGGCAGACTCTCTTCAGATACCGCTTAAGGAGTCGTAAAATAAGTTATTGGATATTTTCCAATCAGTTACATCTAGAGTTACGCTTCTGATTAACAAGGTGATCTTGGATCCTGACTGGATTGTTTGACAGACCCCAGCACCAACACCACCAACTTGCAAGAGGTCTGATAAGCTATACTACGTTTCCACCAGGGACTCTGAATTCCCATCCCTCTCCTAATTCCCTGCTGGTGGAGGTTAGTAAATGAATGGAGGAAGCAGCATCATGCCAAGGTAACCCCATATGACAAGGACCAGAAGAGTCTCGATCATTTTGGACAGAAGTCCTATTCATCGGCAACCCTACAATTTTGGATCACTAATTACCAGGTGCTTATGTCCAAATACAAATAAATGCACTGAACTTTGCATAGTTGATATAATTATCATGTTCCTCTGGAACAAGGAGAGCTCCAAGCTTTCGTTGTGGAAGGACCGTTACTAGCCCTCCAATCCCTGCAAGTGTCCCTAGACCCTGCAGATGCTGCGGCCTATTCAGTCTCTGGGGCACCAGTCATAGCTTCAGCAGCCCAGCTTCCCATGGGGGGTCCGGAGTATGGTGGAGGACCTTCAATTCAACGGGCTCGAGTTATTTGTAGAGAACATGGATGAGTCCCTCCATACTCTACAAGACTTGAGCCACGCTGCGGTCACTATCAGTCTATACCCCTGCGAGCAAGAGGAGGTTTAGTAGATCGCACATTGCTCAAAGATCCCACCCAATAAATTTCTCTGGGTTCCAGATGCTAGCTGAGCCCCCTAGAAAAAAGAACAGCTTTCATAGGAAGAGAACCACAAAATCGTCTGGTTCAAGCACTCAGTTGGCTTTGTCTTCAAAGCATCAGTTTTGATGGACTGGTCTAGGGTTTGAAGCCGCTCCACTCTTTAACTTGCCAGCTCCAACAGTTTGCCCACCCTCCCCCATTTGGAAGCCATTGTTCCCATTTCTGCTGTGCATGGGAGCATATCACCACAGACATGGGTTTTGGAGATTTTCATTGGGCTATGCCATCCACTTTACACGCGCACACACCCTTTCCAGTCCCTCTTCAGGGACCCCTCTCTTGAGCTCCTACTAAGACAGGAGATAATCTCCCTTCTTTGATTAGGAATGATAGTCTCTCAGCTCTACACGGGGTGGGGGTTTCTGCTTGATAATACTTTGTACCGAAAAAAACCTAAACCCAGAGTGTAGAGACAATTTTAGATACAACATACTTTTTATATAAAAAAGTCAAGTCCCAAAAATTTGGATAGTGACTCTTGGCAGCTATAATTCCTTCATTGAACCCAGAGGATTGGTTTTCAGCTCTCTAGCTCTAAGATGCATATTTCCATATCACCATACACCCAGCCCTCAGAAGGAACTTGCACTTTCTGATAGGCTGGGATCACTACCAGTATTGTATACTTCCTTGTGGTTTTTCTTCAGCCCCAAGAATGTTCTCAAAGGTTCTAGGAGTAGTGGCTGCTTATCTTTGTCAAGAGGCTCTTATGGTATTCCCATACCTTGATAAGTGGCTGTTCGAAGGTCTGTCTTACAGGGAGGTACTGGTGACCAACCAGAGGGCACTAGCGCTGTTTCTGCAGTTCGGCCTCCAGACTGATGTAGACAAATCTGAATTGAACCCTGTGCAGAAAATACATTTCCGAGGGTTGTTTTTGGATTTGCTGACTGCCAGGGCCTATCTTCCCACGGACAGATTCGTAACCTTATCAAACTTCATTGAGACTGTTGAAGTGAACCCTTAAACCTCTGAGAGGCTCTGGCATATCCTAGGTCACATGGCAGCTTGTACTTTCATCACAGATCATGCAAGATTACGTCTTGTCTGCCTTCATGGGTGGCTCAGGCCAGTCCTCATCAAACAGACACTGCCTGGACAATCAAGTTTTTTCTGTTCCACACCAGGGGAAACATTCCCCAGACTGATGGAAATACCACCACAGTGTCAGGGATGGCGGCATTCTTCGGCTAATGCGGATTGTGTTCATACGGTCTGGGGCAGATAGTCACCTCAGAATGAAGGACCTGTATTACGCGTTTTCCCCAACACCTCTAATTCTAAAAGTGACTGACAGGATCAGGTAGGACAAGGACATCCAGATAGTCCCCATGTAAACTAGACAAGCATAGAATCCTTATCTCTTTTTTGACTGTCTCTTCATCCCGCGATCAATATTCTATACTTGTCATCTCTCTCAAGGTGTCAACCGAGTGCTTCACCCCAACATAAGGATTTTCCACCTCAATAGTTCTCTTCCTCTATGTTGGATTACCAGCTGCAATTAAAGAAAGCAGGCTTATCAATTAGCTTGATTTAAGGTTCACCTGGCTACAGTATCAGCATCCATTCTCCAGTGAAGGGGTTCTCAGTTTTCTCTCACCCTACAATTGCAATGTTTGTTAAATTTACTTCCCTCAAGTAAAAGAGCTTTCATAGGGCCTCCTTTTGAACCTGTTGTAACCTGCTCTTTATTAAACCTGTTCATGAACACTGCCTTTTTAGTAGCCATTACATCAGCTCAAAGATGTGGGAAAATGGGGCTTTGATGGTGGATCCTTTCTTTACTGGTGGGTTGTTGTTTTTTTTCCAGGGATCAAGTTTCCCTACAACCACATTCCAAATTCCTTCCTGAGGTATTGTCTGAGTTTCACTTGTACCAGACCATACTTAACATTTTCCCCCCGCAACTCCCAACCACATAATTTAGGTCAGGAATCTTTCTTCCATACAGTAGATGTCAGAAGAGCTTTGACTTTCTATCTCAGTAGGACCAACCCATTCTGGAAGTCTGGACTATTTATCTCCATTGTGGATGGGATGTATTATCACTTGCTATAAGATTGACAATATTCAATCTCCTGCTAGGGTTCTGGCCCACTCTCTATTAGATCACAGTTTACATCTATGCCTTTCGTAAGGATGTTCCAGTACCTGAAATCTGAAGGGTCTTCTCCCATTATGAGGCTTTTTCCCCCCATGCCTCTAGATCTGACGCGGCAGTGGGAAGTGCAGTTCTGTAGGCTGTACTAGACTCTGTTGTGACACTCCCTCCTGGGGATACTGTACAGTAGTAACGGTAGAGAAGGAACTGAAGGTGGTTTGCCTGCGCAACCTTGGTGCGGGGCAAAAGGGTGTGTAGGGTGCATGCACGGGCTGAATGGACACTGCTTAAAAAAATTGCCCAGCAAGGGCACATGCACACTTGAAGTGGAGCACCCCTGGGGACACACCTCTTGAATTCCAGTTACTGCACAGGGTGAGTAACCTTTCCTTCTTAGCTCTTCTCCCACCCCCACCCCCCTTACCCTAGGTGGCTGGGGAGAAGGGGGCCATCCTGTGTTAAGGGGTTTCCTAGATTTAGATGGAGACCATTGAGCTCTGATTCTTCTCTCTTGGGCTCCTGCAGCTGGGCAGGGAAGCAGGCAATGGAACAGCCTGTTCTCCTCCTCCAGCATAGGGTGCCCGCGGGGGGTGCTGCTGAGCACTGGGAAGAGGTAGTAGCAGTGTGGAAGGCTCCCAGCTCATATTATCAGTGGCCCTAGAGCTGCAGAGAAAGGGGGGCCCCCACCTCCCTGGGGCTGATTCAAACACTTCCATTTAGAAGTTACAGGGCAGAGCTTAGGGACATGCTTTCACTTGAGAGTCAAATACACATTTGATCCTTAGTACTGTTGTGCTGAGGGCCACAACTGCTGCTTCCCCTGGCATGTTTTGGGCTCTCCTGCTTTAGACTGTTGGGAACTGTTCTCATGGAATGAGGGTAGATAAAAGCCACCATGACCTGCGGTCAGTTGCCCTACAGAACAGTGGTATTTAGCTTCAGGCTTGAGCTGGGAAAATATAAGCAAACTCCCTAGTGTCCCTTTGGGAAAGCACCCACCCTTACCGCTTCCTCTGTGGCGTGCCAGCACTTGCTGTCAGCACTATGCACTGTACTCTGCAGGGTGTGGCCTTTGTCAAAACATGAGCAGAATATTGTGTAGAAAAATAAGCACATTGACTGCTGACCATCCGTAAGAGAGCTGTGTGGTGCTATGCATCACTCCAGCACACCGGAGAAGAGTGCACAGACTCCTGAGACTCTTTTAAGTCTTCTCTGGGAGTAGTAAAAAATTGCACCACAGTTGAAAACAGCATTGGAGGAATAGCTCATGTGTCTGCTCCTGCTGTACAAAGTGTGCTACCCAGCGCTCTCATCTCTTCAGCTGGGAGCACTGGACACAGGCCCTTCTCAAAAGCTGTGTCCTGCAGAAGGAGAATGGCCCTGTCTGCCACTGAAGCATCTTAATAATTGGTTTAAAATGCCAGAGGAACCGCCAACTGCTCTTTGCTTTGTAGTATTGCTTTGCTCACTCGCTGCTTTTGTTTTTGTAAAGGCCAATATTTTAGACAAGAGAATCTTTATTGGATTTGCCCTTTTCAGTTTTTTAAAGGACTTCTAGTCTCTAGCTGTACCTGAGTAGTTCCTGCAGCCTAGCTTTTTGGCTTTAGGAGGGGCTTTGTTCTGGTCACTCACTGGTGCAAAGGCAGAGCTCTTGCCCTGGTGAATGGGAAGTGATACAGGTGTAGTACCCTGTCTTGTGCCGGTAGAAGAGATCCTGTCAAAAAGCCTTATAAACCTATAAACAAAAACCTATCTACAAACCAGTGACCATGCTGATCAATTTAAAAAATCCACTCTAAATAGAAAATACTACCAGCCAAATTGTTTCAGGAGACCCAACCCTCTCCCAGGTATGGTATGAGGATTGCTAGGCAGCCTGTGCACTCCCACACCTTAATTCCCAACAGCTGCCTTTAAATCATCTCTCTCCCTGTGGTTCTGTCGCACTTATTCATTGTCTCCGTTGACTGCTGTAGGCATTAAGATGCACAGACTGTATCGCAGTGTATACACACACAGGGCTGAATTAAAGTTGCATGAGGAACTTGCTGTTTAGCATTTCCTAACGTTGTATACTTGACCTTTCACCTTTAACATTCTTCTGATACTTTTAATAATACTCTTGTAGCAGATGCAGATGGTATATTGCATACAGGACCTGCAGCATTTGCATACAAGCCATGTTAGGCAATATGAGCAGGGTACTGCATTAGTGTAGTTTGGGCTGGTTCAGTCACACTGCTGTAACTTGAAATGATGCAGACACAAAGTAACAAACACAGACAGTTCCAATTTCCTAGGTTTGTTAGCTACCCTCCCTGATCATCCTGCTCTTCCTTCCGCTTTCTCTTTAAGGTTGTTCTGTTACTAAAGTCAGTGTACTATAGGTTTTATTTTTCTGAGGCCTGTTCTCTCTCCACCTACCTTTTGAATTTTGCCAGGACTTGCTTTGAATTTCACTCACTTTAACACAGTTACCCTAAGTGGTAACTATTGATTGCAGCTCTTTTCTCTTTAAAACCCTATACTATCCTTTACTTACCCTCTCCCCCTAGTAAAATCTCAGTGTGGTCGCATCCTTCCCGGCAGCATCTAACGTGCCCTGTGCAGCGTGGGGTGATCATGGTCAGCTATATGTAGTAGAAGGGAACATACTGTTTTATAGACTCTCCAAACACTTCCAAGGTTGGCTCTGGGCCTCCTTGCTATTTCCGCCCCCTCACATCCCCCTCAGAATTTTGGAAGTTGAAAAATTGTGGCCAGCTCTAGCATTCGCAACTAATAAGAGCCCTATGCCCAGGGACTGGCCCTTTCAATTCAATTAGACTTTTGGGGCATAACAAGCTTTACCAGTGTTGCTTAGCTATGGGCTTTTTCTCTTTGTTACAGTCATCTGTCAGATGCTTACCTAAGCTAGGCACACTTTGTCTGGGTTTGGGCCCTCATCCATATATCATTTCAGAGCCAGCAATACATTGTTTTAAAAGCAGACTGATTGGGGAAGTTGGCTACTGGATCAGTACTGCCAGAAGCCTGGGAAGCCCTTGGCTATCTAGGACTCCTGCTTGGGTCAGCCTCTCCTAGATATTCCACCTGTAGCTCCTTATATTATAGCCAGCTTGCCTCCTTGGGTGTCTCATTTCTTCTGGGTGATCCTGAAGCATTGTCTAGCAGTACCTGGGAATGGTATCCTCAGGACTCTAGCAGGTCTCCCATACTTCCCATTGACATGTGCAGGGCCAAGTCCTACTTGTCTATCTCACGCCCTTCCTCTTCCCGCAATCCAGGTCTGGCTGGGAATGCTGATTTCTGATTGAAGGGTTGGGCCTTTGATGTTACAGCTGTGTGGTAACGCTGCAGGGTGAGACCGCAGTGCTCCGACACAAAGGTGTAGCCCGATGCCCCTTCTATTAATGAAGAGAGAAAAAAATTACCAGGAGAAAATCCTGTTTAAAACAGAGCAGGGGGAGAGATGTTTTACAGCGATTGAACAAAAAACCATGGGTTTTAGCACGAAGTCACCTCCCTCTTCTCTCACCTTCCCCGGTTAAGGAAGTGCAGTGACATGAAGCTCTGATGATTCAGTGGGAATGTAAAGTCTTTAATTACCCCAGTGGCCAGTTTAGGGTTTGAGTAGCACTTTGATTCCTGAGCAGGAAGGGCTGTTCCAAGACAGAAGTGGAAAGGGGCCCTAAACAAGCCCCACTCAGTTCGTTCTTAGAAAGATACAGAGGAACAGAAAAAAAAATCTGATTTTCAGCAAGCCCCACTGCCCAGCATCTTCGAACCCTCGGGCCCCCTGGCCTAAGGGAGCCTCCTCTCTGTCCCAGCACTATCTGTTACCCGAGGCAGGTAGCTGACCCCACTGCCACAGTAGCTGAGCACCTCACACTCTGGAAGGCATTAACCTCAGCACCTCTGTGGGTAGAGCAGTGCTGTGTCTCCATTTTACAGAGAGGAAGCTGAGGCACAGAGCGGTTACTTGGCTTGGCTGAGGTCACACAGCAAGTCACTGACCAAGCAGGACTTGAGTCTAGGTCTCACAAGTCTCAGAGGAGCATCTCCAAACACTGGCCCATCCTTCCCCTTTTAAGTGTGCTGAGTGGGCCAGGAAATCTCCCTCCTCCCATACAACCTATCTAAACTGATAATGAAACAATGTCCTTTCTGGTCCCCACATGTCTACGCCCATGTGAGGAGAAAGCATCACTGCCTCCCTTTGTGGGACACGTGGCCTGTGGCTGGGACCTGGACAACACCCACCTCCTAAGGGGAGGAATTCTGCAGCACATGCCTGCCCCGCACTCAGCAACCTCATGGATGCTGGTGCTGCAGTTCCCAGCCACGTACACTCAATGGGGCTAGGCACAGAGCTGATCCCAGAGAGCACCAGCCTCTCCACCCTTCATCTGGCTGGAGCTCAGCAGCTTGGGGCACACACCTGGCTCTGTGGGCTGCCCAGGTAACAGAACCAATCTGCTGATTGAACCCTTAGGACTGCTGTGGTTACTGGGATGGTTAGTTATGTTGAGCAACTCCTCACCCCCCAGTGTGTTCTAGATACTTTCTGGAAACAAGCCAAGTCTGCTTCGAGCCCCAAGCAGTTTTCAGCCTCAATTTAGCCCCATTAGATCCTGTCTGCACTAGGAGCATAACAGGGACCAGGGTCTTTACATAGGACCTAGCCCCTAGAACTGGGTGAAAGCACCACACCCCGTAACACTTGTGTGGCCATTGCTAGGCCAGTGTGGAACAGGAAGAAATATTTCACTTTACAGCGGAGAATACTACTGGCAACAGGGCTGAGCTACCCAGGACTGAGTCAGCAGCAGCTGGTTCCACCTTGGCCTAGCAAGAGGGTGTGAAGAGCTGACAGTGCTCAATGGTTTCCTTTCAACTCCTGCTGGGTGGCAACTGTAAAGCCTCAGGAGAAGGGCAGGTTTCAGCTCTGCAGTGAGTCATTCCGGCAGCCCTGGAGTTGATAAATGCATTTCAAGATGCCCTCTGGTGGTTTCACAAGGAATGACTGGGATTTCCAAAGAAGTGATTTTTTTTTTCACCTGTATCATTGCTCTCGTGTGTGTAATGGCATCCACAGTAAATCAGGCAGAAGAGTCTCTGACCCCGTCCTGAGCCCAGTAACAGGAGCTGAGCGAGGGATCCAGCAGGGTGGGAAGTGCAGATGCCATGCTATGACTATAGCTGCCAAGCATCCTAGCTGGCATGCTGGGATGCGTTGTGCTTCAAGGGTAACCTCGTTCACATTGCTGTAGGGCATAAGAATGGCCAGACTGGCTCAGACCCAAAGGTCACGTAGCCACTATGCTATCTGCATGAGTGGCCAGAACCAGATGCTGCATTCACCCCCTCAGCAGTAGGAGACAGTCTCTTTATCCAACATCCATTAACACAAACCACAGACCCCGGGGACCTGGGCTGCAGGTTGGCTGCTGAGCAGACCTCTCAGCTCCTGCAGCCTGAGCCCGGGATAGTCAGACTCCCCAGCTGCCCTTGCAGATGCAACCCTCGCTGCCCTCAAAACATCTACAGATTGTTACCAATTGCTAACCACAGGGCTGAAGCTTATCCTAGGATACACCTGCAGATCTTGACTCTCCCCCGCCCATGGCCAACAATGCCAGCTGGGTGTGGAGCTGTCTCCAGCACAGAGCTCATGGGCAGCAGCTCAGCAGGTGTGTCTCTGCTCTTTTCCTCTTGCTTTTCACAGACTGCGCTGGCTACATGTAAGGAGCCACATATAAGGCATCTGAACAAAGTGAATGGGGCTTCCATGTGGGAATCTCTTCCCCACCCCTTCCCATCACCGCACAACTCTGGCACTTTAGCAAGCAGGTGCCCTGCATGCCCCATGTTCCATATTGTCCCTTCCATCCAGTGTAGGGCCTGGCAGCCTGTGTGTGTGTGTCAGAGAGAAGGGTGGTTCTCCTGAAGCTTTCTTCTAAGTCCCCATCTAACAGATGCACCTACAACCCAGCCAGCCAGTGGGAGAGAAGGTGTCCAAGATGCAGGAGCGCAGCAGAGGACAACAGCATGGTCTCCTGCATCCTTGCACTTGTTGATCTTCCCAAGGCTCCCAACAGGGAGACTCTCCTTGCATGCCTCCCTGCACTGCTTGTCCAGAACTGCTCTGCCACATGGACCCCTCCTGCCTGTCCCAATCGCAGAATGAGTCCCTCTCGTACATGGGGGGGGGGGGGGGAGGTGGTACAGGAAGAGATGCCTCTCCCCATGGAGGGAGCAGCCATGCACCAGCCCAGTTACAGGAGAATGGGACTGACAATGGGCCATTTACCAGTGCAGAGGTAGAGATCCTGACTGTCCACTTGAAGCTCTGCTGGGAGGAGCACTCTGCTCACTGAACAAGGGTAAATGTGAACTGGGGGCTCAACTTGCTCAACAAAACAAACAACATGCCCTGGCTGGCTCTGATGCAGAGGGTTCATCCTTCTGCTCCTTCCACACCTTCAGCTCAGCTCTGGTCTAGTCACCAATGTGCAGAACCGTGCAACTGTCTCCTCCCTTCCCTCCTGTTCCTAAAACACGGCCACCCCTTGAGATCCGACTCAAATGCAACCACCACCTGTGGAGACCCATGGCGCACAGCTCAGTCATGAGGATGATCTTCCTCAACAAAGCCCCATTTAAAGCCCCTCTGCTGCCCATGTGCCAACTCTGTCCCTTCCTTCCCAGAGTTTTCTGTCCTCCACTGACCCCACATTCTGTCCCAAGCTGTCATCCAGCTTAGGGCTGGAGGATCTGGGCTATGCTGGAGCTCCTCAAGGGAGCCTGTCCTACATAGGAGCAAAAGGAATAGAATCATAGAATATCAGGGTTGGAAGGGACCTCAGGAGGTCATCTAGTCCAACCCCCTGCTCAAAGCAGGACCAATTGCCAACTAAATCATCCCAGCCAGGGCTTTGTCAAGCCTGACCTTGGAAGCGTTCTGTGTTCTAACAGCTCCTCCAAAGCCAAAGCAAGTGGTACTGCCTTCTCCCTGCCCTGGGGCTCTCGCTGGGTTCCAGAGCTGGAAGGTGTATTTTTGTTTGGAGATGGAACGGAATGGGATGGCAACAGAACCAGGTAAACCACAACTGCTTTATCAGCTGCCTCCAGGTGTGTCTGTTACTGCCAGACTGGTCTGCCACCTCCTCTCCCCGGTGGGCTTCCTCCAGCAGCCTAGGCTTCGACAAGGGCTAGCATTGCCTGCTGGGAACTTGTGTTCTCCTTGCCCTCACCTCCCACCTCCCCGTGTAAAATCAGAAGCCTGCTGGCCAGCTCTATTGGTGCTGGCCTCTGCTGCATTTCCCTTGGGGAAGTGATTTCCTTTCCAGTGCCCCTCTCACTCCCCCCAAGCCTGCTCCTCTCCACCCCTTACCCTGCCCAGTCTCCAGTATCCGTAGGCCATGCTCATGCTGTGTGCGCTGCATGCATCCCTGTCTCCTTGAGCAGCACGGACCCTGCATATCGTGGAGCCAGAACCAGGGTGCAGTGGGGCCTGCATCTGCCTGAGCCAAGCAGAGGCTAGGAGGTGAGTGTGCTAATTGTGCCTGCTGAGTCAGTGCCTCGTGATGCAGCAGCACCTGGCTGGGAATGGGAAGGGCCATGTGGTGTGTGTCTGAAAATCCCAAATGAACAGTATGCCCTGAGCCAGGTGCCCTGCTCAGCCCCCTTCTCCCGACTCTTTTAGATTTTAGAAACTTTCACCCCTTTAAGAAAATGCCTCATGTACCTAGAAGCCCCTTTAGCTGCCCAAACTGCCAGTCCTGGGCACGCAGGCCTATGGATGTTCAAACTCATGGATGACAGGAGAGGTCCCTGAAGACCGGCGAAGGTGGTGTCCATCTTTAAAAGGGGGGAAAGGAGGAGCCAGGGAACTACAGACCAGTCAGCCTGACTCTGATACCTGGGAAGCTACGAGAGCAATGTCTCAAACATTCAATTTGCAAATACCTGGAGGATGAAGGGGTTGAGCTCTAGCAGCCAGCCTGGATTTACCAAGAACAAACCCTGCCAAACCAGCTTGATTCCTTCTTGCACAGGGTAACTAACTTGGCGGATGGAGGAATGTGATGGACTAAATATATCTGGACTTCAGCAAGGCTTTTGACACAGTCTCACATGACATAATAAGTCATGTGATAAGTCAGCTGGAGAATAATAAGTCATGTGAGAGTCATGTGATAAGTAAGCTGGAGAAATGCTGGCTCAGCAGAACTACCATTAAGTGGATACATAATTGGTTAAACAACCGCAAACAAATGGAATGATGTTGGATTGGACAGAGGTCTCATGTGGGGTTCCACAGGGATCTGTTCTGGGTCGTGTTATTTAATATCTTTATTAGTGACCTGGATGTACATATACAGAGCACACTGATCAAGTTTGCAGAGGACACAAAGCTGGGGGGGTTGCAAATACTTTGGAGGACAGAGCTAAAATTCAGAGGGATCTGGATAAATTGGAAAACTGGGCTATAGACGACAAAATGAAATTCAACAAAGACAAATGTCAGGTGCTACACTTAGGAAAGAAAAACCAACTGCACAAATACACAATGGCAGAGAACTGGCTTGGCACAGAAGCACTAGTGAGAAGGATCTGGGAGTTGTGGTGGATCACAACCTCAACATCAGTCAGCAATGCGATGCTGTTACAAAAAAAGCAAATGCAGTTTTAGGTTGCGTTAACAGAGACCTAGCATGTAAGTCACAGGAGGTGATACTGCTCTACTTGGCGCTGGTTAGGCCTCCGGTGGAGTACTGTGTCCAATTTTGGTCACTAATGCATAGAAAGGATGTAGAGAAACCGGAAAGGATCCAGAGGCAAGTGACAATGATCAAAGGGACAGAATGCAAACCTACAAGCAAAGGCTGAAGGAACTGGGTATTTTAATTTGGAAAAGAGGAGATTAATGGGGACATGATAGCACTCTTCAGATATTGAAAGGCTGCCATAAAAAAGATGAAGAAAAGTTGTTCTCTCTTGCCACAGAAGGCAGGACAAGAGGACATGGGCTCAAACTCCAGCAGAGCAGATTTAGATTAAACTAAATCTAGAAAAATCTTTCTAAACTGTAAGAACAGTCGTCCAATGGAACAGATGCCTCAGGAGATCATGGAAGCTCCTTCACTGGAGGCTTTCAAAAGGAGGCTGGATAGCCGTCTGTCTTGGATGGTTTAGAACCACAAATGCTACATCTGGGCAGGGGGTTAGAGTAGATGGCCCTTGCGGTCCCTTCTAATCCTCTGGGTCTATGATTCCTCCTGGCTGCTGCGTGCATGGGTGAGGAGATAGTCCTCAACTCATGCCAGTAAAAGCTGTGTACCGCACCACAGCGTCACATATTCCACATGGATACTGTGTGTGTGTGTGTGTGTGTGTGTGTGAGTGTGTGAGCGTGGTGAGAGCTGGGGGTGCAGCGCCATGTGAGGGTGGGGGATGTGTGAACAGACAACCAATAAGCAAAGGATTTGACTCGCAAAGAGGCTGCAGCACCTTCACTTTCTCACCGCATCTGATGCTGGTGAGGAATCACCTCAGGGGATTGGTGCTAGTTTAACAAACCTCTGTGTGACCAGTGCTCAAATTACAGGTGACTCGGGGGCAGGGGAGTTAGCCCCTAAAAGGAGTAAGGGGGTCTATTTCACTTCTGTCTTCCCTGACTTCTTACTACTCTGTAAGTCAGCCACATGCGATTCAGGCCCTCCTAGTTTTTCCCCATAATTTGACCGTGGTGTGAATCTTTGAACCCTCAAGGCCTTGCCTAATTTCCACCTGGGGCCAAGCAGCAAGAGAGAGCCAGCCTGGCTCCGATCCCCCCAGAGAGAGCCTGCCTCAACCAGAAAGCAGCTCCCTTCGCTCCATACATTCCTGCCTTTGTTGCTGTCTGATGCCAACACAAGCAGGAAATCAACTTGGCACGATCCCTCCCCCGGGTAAGTGGTGTTTTAAATATACATAGGCTCAGGGTTGGGCTGCCAGAGCTGAGGGGAGGAAAAGGAGGGGCTGGAGAAGGGCTGGCAGAGAAGGAAGGGGTGGTAGGTGGAGAGGGATGAATGCAGCTGGTGGTGCATGTGGCTGGGAAACAGAAGAGACTGGGAAGATGCACTGAAATAAATAAAAACAACACAACTTTGGTGCTCTCCCGACACTGCGCAGCTCTGAGATCCCTGCCCTGGGCGAGGGGCCCCACCCCAGGAGCCATGAGTGCAGCATCAGGTACAAGACTGAAGGAAGATCAGGTGAGGCCACTCAGCCTGAGGGACTGGGGAGCCGCTGTGTGGTCAGGATGCTTTCCTGGACCGCAGTTCCTGTGAACTTTCTCTCGGCTCCTTTCCCTGCCCCGGAAGGTCAGACGAGAGACGTTGGAGCGATCCACTAGCGCCCTCTTCCCTGTCGCAGCCACGGGAAGGTGCATTTCCACGAGCACTCGTTTGGATTTGTCAATGATAAACGGTGCTGGCTCCACCGCCCTGGAGGCACAAGTCTTGTCTGCGAGCAGCGACGGCCCAGGCAGCAGCCCAGCTCTACGGGTGAGAGGAGTGGTCAGTCTTCATGGCACGTGATCAGCTGAGAGTGCCAGTTAGAGGGGCTGACTCATGATTTTTGATCTCTTGAGCTTGGCAGGAGTGAGCCAGCCAGAACCACAGCAGGAGCCTTCGCCCCAGAGAGAGCCAGAGCCAGTGGGCGCAGCCAGGTGGCAGCAGGGAGAGCAACCGCCCAGACTTGCTGGACCAGCTGCCCTGCAGGCCAGCCTGTCTCCCCCCAGGCTGGGATTGCAGAGCAGAGGGAGCCTGGCTGGGCAGGCGCGGAGCTGAGCCAGCTACAGAGAGGTGACAGAGCTTGGTCTCCTGCGCAGCAGCATCAGACCCTGATCCTCCTCCTGTTCCCTCCCCCATGAAGGCATTGAGAAACAGGGAGGCACAGTGTCAGGGGGAGACAGGCCTGGAGTGGGGAAGAGATTGGAAAGGAGAAATGGAAGTGTTGGGGGAGCAGGATGCTTTGAGCCTTATGGGCCATGGGGGTGTCAGAAGGAACTTACACTGTAGTATGTATGGGGGTGGCAATCACAGTCACGTCTGCCTGATGCATCGAAGGACAGATGTGCTCAGCATCGCTGGGCGCTTCCTTCCAAGGACACACACAGCCGGCTGGGTTTTTTAAATGGCAATTTCCTTATAATTAATCACAAGGACAGTGACACCTGTCTTGGGGCTGGGGGGCAGTTCTGAAGGGGGCGGTAATGATTAGGTGCTTCCTGAAGGGGGTTTCTTAATGGAATTGGACCAGGACTGTACTTATTTTGTTCAAGGATACTTTGGGTCTTAAGACAGGCGGTTGCTTAGCAGCATGTTTGCCTGTGACAGGTATGACAGCATGAACAGCTGTGGCTGTATTTGCTGCACACGTAATGGTTTCAACCCCCACGCACAGAGAGCTTGTCTACACAATGTAATCAGCACCATGCCGCTGATGTCAACGGAGCCACCGTGAAGAGCTGGCTCAGAGAGTAAGAACAGGATATTTTTGTAATTGAACAAGTCTTTGTGCAGCAGCTTTCTGTGTGGTACTCAGCTGGTGGGAAAGCGAATGGGAAATGTACACTGTACACACACGTTCCTACAGAGCCACAGGGCAAGATGGACAATGGCTACGTGAGTTTTAGAAGGAGAAAAGGAAAGGCACCAAGAAATCTCTTCAGAGGGCTGAAAGGCTATAACAGAACCACTGAGAAACAGCTTCCAGGAGAATGCCAGCAGAAAACAAGGATTAGCTATTTTCACAATGTAGACCCAGGAAGCACAAGAAAAAGCTGGAGGGAATGCAGACAGGTAACGAGCCACCTTCATTTCTTCTGGAAGTGTCTCAAATTGAGGGACAGATTCGCTGATGTCTCAGCATTGCTGCAAGAATCCCCCAGTCCTTGTTCTGCAGTCAGGGAAGTGCCCACATTTTAATGAAATGATACCTGCTAAGTACAGCTGCAATGGCTGCCGATATGAGCATTTCACTGCTTGGGCTGCAAGGCCACAGTGCACTTCACAAAAGTAACAGGCTTAAGAGACCTAAAGACTTAAGGACAGCGATGCAAGGAGCTAGATTCTAGTTGTCCCTGGCCAGCTGAGTGTTCCCCTGGCAGGGGGATAGATTCAGCTGGCAGAAAGCCAGCTATTGTGCCAAGTGTATGGGGCATGTTGAGGGAAAGGGGGCAGAGTGGGGTGGGCCACAGCACCCCTCCACACCGGTTCTCTGATAAGAACGTTCACACTGGCTCAGACCAATGGGTCATCTAGCCCAGTAGCCTGTCTGCAACAGTGGCCAGTACTGGGGCTGCTTCTCTGAAGTGTCCCTGTGGACACACCACTTCAGGTGCACGTGTACCCCACTTGCCTCTGAGCAGAGATTTTCCTTAGCAATGTCTGTTCAGACCACGCATGCTCCCTACACACCCTCATGCCCCACACCGAGGCTAGATAGGGCTGTGTGGACAAACTGCTCAGTGGACAGAACAGGGCAATTCTGGAGAGATCCTGTCTTCCCCTCCCACCTTCTGGCAGTTGGAGGCTTAAGGGTTACATCCCTGAGCATCTTGGGTAATAGCCATTGATGGACCTATCCTCCAGGAACTTCTTCAGTTCTTTTTTGAACCCAGTTATCACAACATCCCATGGCAATGAGTTTCACAGACTAATTGTGCATTGTGTAACACTTGCTGTCGTAGGTGAGAACAGGACCTGCTAGTGCTGGGGCCAGTTGCATTGCAGCTTGAGAATCAAGGAGCTGTAACCAACCCTGCCCCATTCCCTGCTGCCTGACACAGGAGAGATTCTAGCTTGTGCTGTTTCTGTCGCATTCACACTGAGCTGAGGAGAAATGGTGCAAGTGGAATGGACAGAATAAAAATAAATCATTGCTTAAAACTCTTCTAATAGCATGGAAAATCACTCTACACCAGGACCAGCAGTGCCTTGGTTCGGCATGGTTTCCTGCTCGTGTGCAGATAGCTGATATCTCGTTCTTACTGACCGTGTGAGAAAATGATCCAAACTGGCAACAATTCTGTTTACCATAAATTAAAAACCCGAGTAAGTGAAATAGGATTCTGTTCCTGGGAGTATGTAACAGCTGGCCCAGGGAGCAGGCTGGGAGCCTGACGTTGGTTGATTTTTAAAGCCCTCTTCAAATAAACTTTGAAAGGTTTTGCACAATTTATTTCCCTTCATTATTTCATAAATTCTGATCACCATGATTTGGTATGCCGTTGAATAACAGAGACAGTGATTTGTCTCACTCATACAGCAGAGTGGCAACAGGCAGGGATGGAATTGGCTACAAGGAACAATCTGTAATTTATCATTTCTGTTTGGCACATCTGCTAGTTAAAATCCATGTCACTCGTCTTGCCACGGTTGTTTCAAAACTTGCTATACGGTCCCCACCAGTGAATTTATGCCACTTTTCCATGGGCTCATTGCTCAAATCCAGATCGTGCATCTGTTACAGCAGATGCCTCATCTCCCTTCCTGCGAGACTGTAGTTCTTGACAGTGAGATTCAAAGGTCAGTGAGACTTGTACCCAAGGCTTGGGTCGTTTTGTTAAGATTGATGACATCTGATTACAGTCCAGCAGCAAGTCTGCTATTTACATGCAAACCTTTCTGCTGACCAGCAGGGGGCACAGGCCACCTTCCTACCACTGGTCCAGGCTTGTTCTCCAGAGTAGTTTTTCTTGGCGTGCTTGTTCACATCCATTCCACGTTAGGTGTGTGCGCCGCGTGCACGAGCGTCGGAAACTTTTTCCCTGAGCTGCTCCCGTCAGGCCAGCGGGCCCCCCGAGTGGCGCCACTGTGCCATGCATATATACCCCCGCAGGCCTGACCCCCTCCAGTTCCTTCTTACCGTCAGTGCTGGCGTTGGAACGGCCTCCTGCCCCGGGCCGTGGGGCATGCCGCAGGCTCATGGCTTCAAGGCTTGCGGCACGTGCCACAAACCTATGCCAGTTAGTGACCCCCCCGACTCGTGTCTACGTTGCCTAGGGGATGGACATCAAACAAAGGTGTAGGATTTGCAAGGCGTTTAAACCAAGGATAAGGAAAGAAAGAGACTTTCGCCTAAAGCAACTGTTGATGGAGGCCGCATTGCAGTCGCCGGGCCCAGAGTGCCCAACGCCGGCTCAGGCTTTCTCGGTGTGTAGTGCCCCGGAGCCATCGAGAGACCCAGCACTGGCTAAGCGCCGTAAACTGTTGGCCCCAGAGCACCAGGCTAGGCCCCGGCACCGATCGTCCCCCCCCGGTGCAGCCCCTGGCGCAGCCGAAAGGAAGGCGCGGTCGTTCCCCGCACGGGAGGCTCGCGCCTCCCAAGGCCCCGAGCGCCAACAAGAGCGAGAAGGCTCCGGTACCGGTGCTGACGCAGGCGGTCCCGGCAGCACAAGCCCCACCGAGCCCAGACCTAAGTGAGCTCAGTGCGGACGATGGGCTCGAGGGCTTAATGGATCAGCCTCCACACCTGGCACCCTTGAGGCTGCAAAGGACCTCATCGAGCTGTTGGCGGCGAGCCCCCTCCCGCCTGGGGAGAACCCTCCAGCGCCCATGCCTTGGGTACCATCGGGGGTAGGCTGGCAATGGTGTGCTGCTCGAGGATACTATCCTGGCACCGCTCCCGGAGTTGGTCCCGGTCGAGCTCCGACTCTGCAGTCTCGCACTTGCCAGCAGCCCAGAAGGAGGTTGCCACACTGGCAGCAGGTTGACGCGAAGAAGCGCCAGAAAGGACATGCCTCTCTCCGGCATCGCCCAGAGACCAGCACCAGGAGGAGTTGAGACGGCCCTCGCCAGAGGTCTCCCGCAGATGGTCCCTGTCCAGGGAAAGCTGGCACCGGTCACGATCCTGGTTCCAATCCCAGGGATACCGGTACCGCTCCCGGTCTCGCTCAGCCAGGAGCCGCTCGTTCTCCTGCCGGTGCAGATCATTGGCACCGCCATGGCCTTTGCGATCGGCGTCGCCACAGTCCGGCGCCGGCTCCGGCCACTGTAGCTACCCACACCAGGGCCCGGAAAGCAGGGACCCTCAAGGGAGCTGGCAGCCTCAATGGGGGCCGCCAGGCCATTGGCCCTTCTGGACCCCCTGGGCCTATCAGGAGCACCAAGGGGCGCCGTCCAGGGCAAGTTACTCAGTGCAGCGGTCCCGGTCCCCACACCGACACCAGACGGTGCCAGAGGCAACAGTATCCAGGCCTCCAGCATCCCCCCAGCATAGACCGGAGAGTCCGGCACCGAGCCCAGTGCCGAACCATGGACTCCCGCCCTGGCATGAGCCGGAGGCCCCTGCCACAAGAGATGGGGAGCAGGAGGACCAACCAGAGGAGGTCAAGCAGCAGTTAACCTCCTTGTCCTCCCCCAATGAAGTGGTGGTGGGTACAGAGGTGTCCGGCCCTCTGCTGATAGACCATAGAGACCACCAGGAACTGTTGCACAGAGTTGCCCAAAATTTGGGGTTGCAGGCTGAGGAAGTTGAGCAGGAGAACCCCATGGTGGACATTTTGAGCCCCAAAGGTCCATCCAGAATAGCACTCCCGCTCATTAAGACCATCTAGTCTAACTATAAGACTATATGGCAGACCCCGGCCTCCAGCGCTCCAACAGTTAAAGGAATGGAGCGTAAATATTTTGCCCCATCTAAAGGCTATGAGTTCCTGTTCTGCCGCCCGAGTCCATGCTCCCTAGTGGTTTTGGCGGTGAACGAAGGGGAGCACCATGGACAGCAGGCCCCGGCCCCTAAGGCCAAGGAGGCGAAACGCCTGGACCTTTTTGGTAGAAAGGTGTACTCATCTGGGGGCCTTCAGTTGAGGATTGCTAACCAACAGGCCATCCTCAACAGGCACAATTTCAACTCCTGGGCGGCGGGTGGGGAAGTTTAAGGACAACCTCCCACAAGGTTCCCAACAGGAGTTCACGGCCCTGGTGGACGAGGGCAAGGCAGTAGCCAAGACCGCTCTCCAGGGCTCCCTGGATTCGGCAGACGTGGCGGCTAGAACAATCATGTGGGGGTGGTCATGAGGCGCTCGGCGTGGCTCCAGGAGTCAGGTCTGCCCCCGGAGGTCCAGAATACACTCCAGGACCTCCCCTTCGAAGGGTCTGGGCTCTTCTTGGACCAGACAGACGCAAGGCTGCATAGCCTCAAGGACTTGCAAGCTATGCTCAAGTCACTGGGTAAGCACACCCCGGCGACCCAGAGGAAGCCCTTTAAGCTGCAGCCTCCCGCTCAACGCCAGTACCAGCCTCGCCATAGGCATGAGCCTTACCGTAGGTGAGGCAGGGATAACAGGCAACGCGCAATAACAATAATAATGCGCCGGGCCAGAACCAAGGCCAGCACAAACCCCAGCCGGGCACTAAGCCAGGCTTTTGAAAGTGCGCTCGAGGACAGCATACCAGACCAGTCGTCGAATCCGTCCCTTTGTTTCCTGAACCGCCTGCCCCGTTTCTCCCGTGCATGGTCTACCATTACGACAGACCGTTGGGTCTTACGCACGGTGCGGAATGGGTACTCACTGCAGTTCGCCTCCCTCCCGCCCCCCTCCCCGTCCCTCTTCAGGGACCCCCTCATGAGCATCTCCTAGAGCAGGAAGTCCACTCGCTGCTAGAGGCGGGGGCGGTAGAGGTGGTGCCTTACTGCCTAAGGGGAAAGGGGTTCTACTTCCGGCACTTCCTCATCCCCAAGGCCAAAGGGGGCCTTCGCCCCTTCCTAGACCTGCGCAGGCTCAACAAGTTCCTGGTCAAGGCCCAGTTCCGCATGGTCTCTCTGGGCACCATCATCCATTCCCTGGATCCAGGGGACTGGTACGCTGCCCTCGACATGAAGGACGTGTACTTTCATATCGCCATCTTCTTAGCACACGGACTGTTCCTACGCTTCACTGTGGGCCAAGAACATTACCAGTTTGCGGTTCTCCTGTTCGGTCTAGCTGTAGCCCCATGGGTGTTCACGAAGTGCATAGTGGTGGTGGCGGCCTTCTTATGGAGGCAGAGAATCTGGTTGTACCCGTACCTCGACAACTGGCTCCTGGCGGGCCGATCCAAGGCAGAGGTGCGGGACCATGTGGAGGTGGCCCTGAGATTGTTCCACGAACTGGGGCTCCTGGTCAACGTCCCCAAGTCCACGCTCATACCCACGCAGAGAGTGGAATTCATGGGGCAGTCCTGGATGCGGTGCAAGCCAGGGCAAGCCTTCCGCTATCCCGATTCTGAGCAATCCAGCAAGAGGTGGCCTCCCTGTGCCAGTTTCCAATGACAACAGCCAGGTGCTGCCTGCGGCTGCTGGGCCACATGGCAGCACGCACGCACGTGGTCAGGCATGCCAGACTGAGACTCAGGACTCTGCAGGCGTGGCTCGCTCGGGTGTACCGCCCAGGCAGGGACCCCCTGGACTTGGTAGTGACAGCCCCAAGAGATGTGCTGGACTCCCTGCTGTGGTGGCAGTCCCAGCCTGTGGTTTGCGAAGGCATCCCCTTTGCCCCCCCACTTCCAGACCTGACGCTGGTAACGGATGCGTCAGACCACAGATGGGGGGCTCATCTGGGGGACCTCATGATGCAGGGGTTGT
The DNA here is from genome assembly GCF_965140235.1 of Caretta caretta. Classification (NCBI taxonomy): domain Eukaryota; kingdom Metazoa; phylum Chordata; order Testudines; family Cheloniidae; genus Caretta; species Caretta caretta. The sequence continues at coordinate 3,550,820 of NC_134223.1, forward strand.
GGTCCGAGGCAGAGTGGTCGCTCCATATCAACGTGAAGGAGCTTAGGGTGGTTTGTCTCACCTGCCAGACCAGGCCACTCTGACTGGTCACAGTGTGGCAGTTCTGACGGACAACACTATTGCCATGTTTTATATAAACAAGAAGGGTGGGGCTCATTCCTCGCCACTCTGTCGTGAGGCTCTCCTTCTCTGGGACCTTTGCATAGCCCATGCAATTCACCTCAAGGTATCCTATCTCCCGGGGGTGCGGAACGAGCTGGCGGACTCCCTCAGCAGGTCGTACCTCATGCACGAGTGGACACTCAGGGCAGCTGTCGTGCTTTCACTCTTCCGCAGGTGGGGGTTTCCCCGGGTAGATCTGTTTGTCACCAGGGCCAACGCCCAGTGCCCATGTTTCTGCTCATTCCAGGGCTGCAGCCCGGGCTCACTCACAGATGCGTATGCGATCCCATGGAGAGGGGGCTTGATGTATGCCTTCCCCCCCACTCCCTTTGGTGCACAATGTCCTGCTCAAGGCATGCAGGGACAGGGCGGCCGTGATCCTCATTGCCCCAGCCTGGGCCCACCAACACTGGTACACATCGCTCCTAGAGCTGTCAGTGGAGGCCCCAATAGTCCTGCCCTTACACTGGGATCTCATTACACAGGACGGCGGGCAGCTTCTCCACCCCGACCTGCAGTCACTGCACCTGATGGCGTGGAGGCTCTGTGGCTAAACGTCCTGGAAAGCCGGTGTTCCCCTCCTGTGCAGCAGATTCTGCTTGGCAGTAGAAAGCGCTCTACCAGGGTGGTCTATATGGCCAAGTGGAAAAGGTTCTGAGGTCAGCGATGCTTTGCATCATCAGAAGTTGCCAGAGAACACAACCCAAATTACAATTAATTTACAGAGCTTCCAAGTGTGCTAGGCACAATTCTGGAATTAAGGCCCTGCCCAGCATAGTTTACGATCTAAATAGACAAACAAACCCACCAAAATATTGTTTATAAGCATCATAGTTAACAAGTAACATCTTCTGCAACACACAAGCCCCGAGGTGTTATCCTCATTTTACAGGTGGGGACACTGAGGCAGAGGAGAGACAGAGTTTACCTAAGGCACCCCGTTAAGACTGAAGATCCAGAAATCTAGAATACTTCCCCTCTTGCAAGCACAGAGTCTGAGTGTAGCAAAAACTTTTAATAAAAGGAGGAAATTAACTTAGCATTAATTTGGGAAAACACCACAACTAGGGCTCATAAACACAAACCATGAGCAAAAGACCCACTCCCAAGTAAGTTGGGCAGGGTCCTTTTCCCCTCAGGGTCTTAAGTCCAGTAACCCAAAAGTCCCTTTAATGTGCCCATCCCTTCTCTGTACCTCACTCACAGTTGTTGTCATTGGCCAGTGCAACCCCAGAGTTCACCTCCCACCCTGCATCAAAGGCAGGGGTAAGGAGGCACCTTACATGCTGCACTGCTTGGGCACTCGCTCATTGCCCCAGTGGCCAATTGCCATGCCTCTACAGGGCTCTGCTCTGGCCCTCTCCACCAGCCACCCTGCTAGTCACTTGTCATGCCTCTCCAACAGCCACCCTGTTGGCCACACCTCTCCACCAGCTGCCTGGCTGACCACTCACCAAGATGCCTTCAGGCCCCCCACTTAACACAGCTCTCAGTGATTTCAGGTGTTAATGGGGGAGCCTCACTGCTGGTACACACAGAGCAATTTCTTGCAATGGAAAGGTGAAAGGCCCTGCCCTAAGCCTAGATATCCACAATTTCAGAGCACACACACCACCCAGCACAAATACTTCTTCCCTGCCTCTCCCAACTCATTGGGCTTTGGAACCCATGTCCCCTGCCTAGGAAGTGCCATTTAGTTGAGGGTATTGGCGTATGCCAGGTACAGTTCTTCTGTTGCCCTCAGTTCACACAACAAGGGATAACAACCCTTCATTATTCCTGCCCCACTAACAAGGAGACTGGGGATCCAACACCAGCCACAAGTGATCATTTGGGCAAGCAATCCCATCATGCTGAGCACCTAGGCAGGGTGGGTATGTCCATGCAAATGAGACCAGCTTCTGAAGTCTTTTTCCACAGCTCACCACTAGATGTCAGGGGCATTCAGACCCTGCTTATATCTAGATACAAAAATAATACAAGCATACAAATATGACAATCATATTCAGTAATTCATAACCTTTCCAATGCTATCTCATGCATCTCAGATATGCTATAATGATGATATAACAATATTTCTATGAAGAATATGGGACGTAATGTCACAACCACGTCTGGTTTTGTGCCATTATCGGCCGGGGGAAAATCATCCAAAAAGAGGCCCGTGGGGTTTGAACGGCCTGCCTGTGTGTGGGGCTGGTGGTAGAGTTGCCAACTTTCTAATCACACAAAACCAAACACCCCTGCCCCATCCCCTTCCCTGAGGCCCTGCCCTGCCCCTTCTCTGAGGCCCCGCCCCCACTCACTCCATGCCCCCTCCCTCTGTCACTCATTCTCCCCCATTCTCACTCACTTTCACTGGGCTGGGGCAGAGGGTTGGGTGCAGGAGGGAGGTGAGGGCTCCAGCTGGGGGTGTGGGCTCTGGGGTGGGGCAGGGGATGAGGGGTTTGGGGTGCAGGAGAGGGTTCCGGGCTGGGGCAGGGGATTGGTGTGCAGTGGAGGTGTATGGGCTCTGGGCTGGGGTTGCGGGCTCTGGATGGGGCCAGAAATGACGGGTTCAGGGTGTGTGAGAGGGCTCTGGGCTGAAGCAGGGGGTTGGTGTGCGGGGGAGGTGAGGAATCTGGCTGGGGGTGTAGTCTCTGGGGTGGGGCCAGGAATGAGGGGTTTGGGGTTTGGGAGAGGGCTCTGGGCTGGGGCAGGGGGTTGGGGGTGTTGGGAGGGTGTGGGATGTGGGCTCTGGGAGGGAATTTGGGTGCGGGAGGGGACTCTGGGCTGGGGCAGGGGGATGGGGTACAGGTTTGGGGTGCTGGGTCCCAGCAGCACTTCCTGTGGCTCCCAGGAAGCGGCCGCCAGGTACCTGTGTCCCCTAAGTGCGTGGGCGGCAAGGGAGGCTCTGCGTGCTGCTGGTGTGCCCACAGGCGCCGCCCCCACAGCTCCCATTGGTCATGGTTCCCAGCCAATGGGAGCTATGGAGCCGGCAATAAGGGCGGGGGCAGAGCACGGAGCCTACCGGGCTGCTGCATTGCCTAGGGGCCGCAGGGACCTGTCGGCCGCTTCCAGGAGCTGCGCGGAGCTAAGGCAGGCCAGGAGCCTGCCTGAGCCCCGGGACCCTGCTGCGCCACCAACTGGATTTTAACGGCCGAAAACTGGACGCCTGGCAACCCTAGCTGGTGGCCTGTGCCATGCAGGTCAGACTGGCCTTCAGGCTGTAACCCTAGGACTCTAACTGAAGCTGGCCACAGCTGGCTTGTCCCCTTCTCCCCAGCAGAGGGAGCCAAGAGCGCCGTCCAATCTACTTACGAAGGCAACCCACGAGCTGCATTTTGTCTTTTTTAGTGACCCAACCAGGGTCCAAATTCATGGGTGGGAGGGGGGACCCAAACTCATAGGCCAGTGCCCTTCTCCAGCTCCTCCCCACCTGCTGAGGGGGCACCAGCCACCACCCTCCGCCTGGCACCCGAATCCCAGCCTGGTGCAGAGGGGAGGCCGCGAGTGGGGGTTGGAGCATGAGCCACCCAGCAGCAGCGGGCATGTGTCCCTGGGGCTGGGCCTGGTTCCCCGCTCTGGGCATTGTGACCTGGCAGGGACACTGAGGTTAGGCCTGGCTACTGCAAACTTGAGTGAGTGGTGTTAATTTGCAACCAAGGCTCATAGGATCACAGCACCACTGTGTCCGAGCCGGCCTCCGTCATGACAGAGGGTCGGCCAGGCCAACACTGAGTAGTGCCAGGACCTTGTGTGAACATCCAGAGTGGGGAGCCAGGCTCAGGAGCTGCAACTGTAGGATGAGTGTGAGGTGCATTCGCTCTCCAACCCACACCCCCAGGCTTCCCCACTGCGCTGGGCCTGCAACACATCTCGACCTGTACCACGACCCATTTGTGGCTCAGAACCCACTGTTTGGGAAGCCCTGCTCTAGATCTCTGAGCCCCGGGCCTGGGGCATCACTGAGTTTGCGTATCAGACAGAAAGTGTCCAGATGACCACAGTGTAAGCTGACAAAGCTGAAGCATGTACTGATATTAGGAACAAAAAAATTGCCAGAGCATAGAATCATAGACTCATAGAATATCAGGGTTGGAAGAGACCTCAGGAGGTCATCTAGTTCAATCCCCTGCTCAAAGCAGGACCAACCCCAACTAAATCATCCCAGCCAGGGCTTTGTCAAGCTGGGCCTTAAAAACCTCTAAGGATGGAGATTCCACCACCTCCCTAGGTAACGCATTCCAGTGCTTCACCACCCTCCTAGTGAAATAGTGTTTCCTAATATTCAACCTAGACCTCCCCCACTGCAACTTGAGACCCTTGCTCCTTGTTCTGCCGCCACTGAGAACAGCCGAGCTCCATCCTCTTTGGAACCCCCCTTCAGATAGTTGAAGGCTGTTATCAAATCCCCCCTCATTCTTCTCTTCTGCAGACTAAATAACCCCAGTTCCCTCAGCCTCTCCTCATAAGTCATGTGCCCCAGCCCCGTAATCATTTTCGTTGCTCTCTGCTGGATTCTCTCCAATTTGTCCACATCCCTTCTGTAGGGGGGAACCAAAACTGGACACAATACTCCAGGTGTGGCCTCACCAGTGCCGAATAGAGGGGAATAATCACTTTCCTCGATCTGCTGGCAGTGCTCCTACTAATACAGCCCAATATGCCATTAGCCTTCTTGGCAGCAAGCGCACACTGCTGACTCATATCCAGCTTCTTGTCCACTGCAATCCCCAGGTCCTTTTCTGCAGAACTGCTGCTTAGCCAGTCGGTCCCCAGCCTATAGCAGTGCATGGGATTCTTCCATCCTAAGTGCAGAACTCTCCACTTGTCCATGTTGAACCTCATCAGAATTATTTTGGCTCAATTCTCCAATTTGTCTAGGTCAGTCTGGACCCTATTCCTACTCTCCAGCATATCTACCTCTCCCCTCAGTTTCGTGTCATCTGTGAACTTGATGAGGGTGCAATCCATCCCATCATCCAGATCATTAATAAAGATGTTGAAAAAACTTGCCACTGGACTGAACCCTGGGGCACTCTGCTTGATACTGGCTGCCAAGTAGACATTGAGCCATTGATCACTAACCATTGAGCCCAACGATCTAGCCAGTTTTCTGTCCACTGTGACAAAGTTCCTCCTCTACTCTGAATCCTCTACCTTGGTGGGTCTTGTGCTTATTGGTGGATTTGCTCGCCTTGGAGCTTCACGGCAGCCCTCAGTTTGGCCGTTTTCGTGATCCCACAGTCCAGGTCAACTCCTCCTGTGTCTGACCAGGAGTTGGGAGGTTTGGGGGGAACCCGGGCCCGCCCTCTACTCCGGGTTCCAGCCCAGGGCCCTGTGGAATGCAGCTGTCTAGAGTGCTTCCTGGAACAGCGGTGTGACAGCTACAACTTCCTGGGTTACTTCCCCATGGCCTCCTCCCAACATCTTCTTTATCCTCACCATAGGACCTTCCTCCTGGTGTCTGATAATGCTTGTACTCCTCAGTCCTCCAACAGCCCATGTTCTCACTCTCAGCTCCTAGTGCCTCTTTGCTCCCAGCTTCTTACACGTGCACCACAAACTGAAGTGAGCTCCTTTTTAAACCCAGGTGCCCTGATTATAGATCATAGACTATCAGGGTTGGAAGGGACCTCAGGAGGTCATCTAGTCCAACCCCCTGCTCAACGCAGGATCAATCCCCAGTTTTTTCCCCAGATCCCTAAATGGCCCCCCTCAAGGATTGAACTCACAACCCTGGGTTTAGCAGGCCAATGCTCAAACCACTGAGCTCTCCCCTCCCCCCCCCCCCCCCCCCGATTAGCCTGCCTTAATTGTCTCTAGAAGGTTCCTGATTGTTCTGGAACCTTCCCTGTTACCTTACCCAGGGAAAAGGGACCTACTTAGCCTGCTCTCCTGCTGCTGCCCTCTGGCCTGGGCTTTCCTTGCTTTTGCCCCTGCTTTCAGCTTCCCCCCCCGACCGGGCCAGACGCTCTCCCCCCTTTCTTTTCCTTTTGGTGTTTTTTTTCTTTCTCCGCTGTTGCTAGAGCGCTGGCCGGCTGCCCGCCCGCCCTCGGACGCTGCTGCTGCTCCAGCTGAACCCCCCCCCCCCCCGAGAGAGGGGGGACCTGCCGGCCTGCTTCCCCGGAGGGGGGAGTGGAAGGACCCAGCCCCCAGACCCAGCCGCTTGCTGTTTGTCTGCGGACTCGTCTCCGGCTGAGAGAATTTCTTATCATCCGCTCCAGCATCCCTGGAATGCGAAAAAGAAAGCCCGGAACAGAGAGAGAAACAGCCGTCTCCTGGAGGAACATTGCCTGGGGAATCTACAAATCGCCGTGGAGGGGGCCCAAGACTGAGTAACTTTCGAACTGTGCTCTCGTGTGGGGGGAGGCCTTGACTGTGTCGTGACTATGTTTGTAGGGACACAGGGGGTGTGGCACGGAGCTGTCCCCCGATCCATCTGTGTCCTCCCAACCCCCACACTACTATCCTCATCACTGCCCCCTCCATCGTCATTGCTGGCTGTTTAACATCTGCCTCTGGACTTAGCTGCTCGCCCTGATTCCACTGTGTGGGCCAGAAGCACCAGCCAACCAAACAGGACTCTCTGGACAAGCGTACGGTGGTTCATGTGCCCCCCCCCCACGAACTGCCCATCCCACGGCCTGTCCCTTTTTACCTGACCCCAACTCCTGTTAACCACCTGCCACCGCCCCCGCTGGGGCATTGGCAATGGAGGGCACTGGGGTGACCTCCGGCGCTGCCATGCCCACCGCCTCCCCAGATTCTAGGGGAGCCCCCCCAGCTGGCGGGAAAGGCCAGGGCAAGAAGAAGAGGAAGGGCCCGGTAAAACCACCAGGCCCTCCGTGGCAGGGGCCACCCCCACTGCTGCGGCCCCGCCACCGACCATGGCGTCCCTCCCCGCTGCCCCTTCCACCGGCTCTGCGGGTGTCCCTCCCTCACCCCCCAGGATGTATGCCCGGGCGGCGGCAGCCCCCCCAACTGCCGACTCATCATCTCTCCCGCCCACCGCCTCCGCCACCATCAACAGCGGCCGGGGCCCCTTCCCCACCATGACCAGGAAGCACGGTGTCCGAAGCCTCCTGGTGCCCGCCTCGCCCCAAGTGGAGACCTACGTGCGGGCGTTGGCGAGGGTGGTGGGGCCCTTGGCCATTGTGGCAGCCTCCAAAATGTATGGGAAGGTCATCTTCTTCTTAGTATTCGAGGCTGCCGCCCAGGAGGCGGTGGAGAGGGGCCTGGCGGTGGGGGGGGTGTTTGTCCCCCTAGAACCGCTGGAGGACCTGGGCATCCGCCTGGTCCTGACCTCCATCCCTTCCTTTCTTCCCAATGCTGCCCTGTTACCCGCCCTTTCCACCCTGGGGAAACCTGTTTCTGTCATCAGCCCTCTCCCGTTGGGCTGCAAGAACCCCACCCTCCGTCACGTCCTCTCGTTCCACTGGCAAGTGCAGCTTCTACTGCCGTTGACGGCGCGTGACGGAGAGGCGGCTCGAGGGGTCCTTCCTAGTCCCCCACCAGGGGGCCCGTTACCGGGTGTATTTCTCCACGGGGGAAGCCCGGTGCTACCTCTGCCGGGCGTCAGGGCATGTCCGGAGGGACTGCCCCTTAGCCCGGCAAGGAGAGGCACCTGGGATCCCCGAGACCCGGCAGGACATCGGCCCCGTCATTGCCGACGCCCCTGGCCGCCCGATACCCAAACCCGCCCCCCCCCCTCTTCGGACCACCACTTCTCCCACTCAGGCCCAAGGGGCACCTCCCCTACAACGCCCAGACGAGCGGGAGAGCCCCACCCTCGCTGCTGACAATCTGGTGGGGCCGATGGAGGAGGGTGTGGCAGAGATACCACCAGGCATGGGAGAGAGCCTGCCCCAGGGAGAATCCTCCCTCCCTTATACTGCCCCCACCATCCCAAGTCCCGGAGCCATCGCCTTTACCCCCTGACACGACCCCTGCTAACCAGCCCCCAGATGATGCCATGGAGGGCTGGGCCCTAGTCCAGGGGAAGCGATGCAAGCGGAAGGCTCGAGCTCCACCTCATCTACCCGAGGCGGAGGCCCCCCGGAAGACCAGGAAGGGGGGCACTGATGCCGAACTTTCCGCTTTGCCCACGAGTGCATCCCATCCACTGATGTCAGCCGGGAAAGACGTGGTAGCACTGGAAGGCAGTGTCTCCCCTCCATGGGAGACCCTCCCCTCCGAGACCCTCGAGGAAGCCCCTTCTGTCCTGACACTACCCGAAGCCCCCGTGAACCCCAAGGCAACCGTCGTGGCAGGTGCCAGCGGGGAGAACCCTGGGGCGACAGAAAGTGTCCTCTCCTCCACGTTTGAGGAGATTGAGGCCCTAGATCTGACCCCGGTCGCCCAGGGGAAGGATGACCTTTTGCCAGCAAACCTTGATCTGGGCGACCTCACTCCACCCCTCTTTTCCCCATGCTCCCTCCCCCTAACTGCTGCTTCTGCTCCCACCTCCAAGGAGCCCCTGGACTCCTCCATCAACCCGGCCGCTGATGGCACCATGCTGACGACCACCGAGCCTGCTCAGGTGACAGCCGGCGCCACGTGGCCGGGACACAAGCTGCCAGGGGCACCCCCTGTTGGTGCGGAGCAATCGACTTCCTTCCCGGGCGGGGGCCCTACAGAAGATAATCCACCTCCTGATGCTGTGGCCACTAAATCCACCATAGAGCCCACGCCCAGTATCACTGAGAGCTCCCTCCCCACCCCCTTAACCCTCGAGCCTGATTGGGAGGCGCCACCATCCAGCTGCTTACCTCCCGAAACCCAGAATCTCACCTCTGCCCCTGCCCCTGCCCCTACCCCTATCCAGTCTACCTCCTGCGATGTTATCGCCGCCCCCAGGGCTGTCTCTTTCCCTTTTCCAACCGATGACCCCCCAGGGAGCGGCCTTTGTGTTCTCCTGCCCTGACCCATTAGGGGCTGTTATTTTCCCTCCACCTCCCCCTATTGCCCCAGGACTTGAGGCGGGCCTAGAAGCTCCAGCCCATCAGGCACCCCGTCAGGGGTCTGCACCCTGCTTGCCTGTTTTAGTGGGCCATGGGGCTGCACCAAGGGCCCCGCCGGGGAACAACAGGGAAACCATAACCCCACCCCCTCATGAGCTGCGAGGAGAGCTGCAGAAGTTTTTAGAGGATGTCCGTGGCTCCCGCAACAAGGTACAGCTTGCTCTTCAGCGATGGGGGGACTTTTCTCAAATCCTCCGCGCCACAAGGGCCCTTATGGGGGTGGGTGAAAGGACTGGGAAGCAGGCCGTCGCGGCCTACCAGCAGGTCTGTGGCTTCCGTGACTCCTTACTCACCTACAGGGTAGGTCACGGTTTGCTGTGTGGCCCAATGGGGGCCCCGAGCGTCCCTGCTTGCGAGAATCCCCCCCAGCCCTTCTCATGGCACCGCTCTTCATCGCAACATTGAACACCTGGGGCTGTAGGATGGGTCTCCGCAGGTCCCAGGTGCTCTCCTTTCTTCGGGAGGGGGGTACTCTGTGGTTTTCCTGCAGGAGACCCATACAGATCCGGCCGCCGAAGACAGTTGGCGGCTGGACTGGGGGGACAGGGTCTACTTTAGCCATCTCATAGTTCGTATGGCTGGAGTGGCGACCCTGTTCTCCCCCGATCTACGGCCCGAGGCGCTGGGGGTCGCCAAGTCTGTGCCGGGCCGCCTGCTGCACCTCCAGGTCCATATAGAGGGGCTTGTGGTCAATCTCGTTAACATCTATGCCCTGACATCGGTCCCGGAGCGGCTGCGATTCTGTCAGCAGGCATCCGCCTTCCTCAGCACTTTGGATCCTCACGAGTGCCTGGTCCTGGGCGGGGACTTTAACACCACCCTTGAGGAGCGGGACCGCTCGGGGACCGAGCAGTGCCTGGCCGCCGTGGACGTCCTCCAGAAGATAGTCGAACCTAACTCCCTGGTGGACATCTGGCGCAACCACCACCTGGATGACATTTCCACGTTCACCTTTGTCCGGGTGGAGGCCCATCGGTCACGCCACTCCTGGTGGGACCGCATTTATTTATCACGCTTCCACCTTTCATGAGCCCACGCCTCCAGCATCCGGCTGGCCCCTTTTTCTGACCATCATTTAGCCACCGTGACAGCCTCCCTCTGCGTGGAGAGGCCGAGGCCTATTGGCATTTCAACAACAGCTTGTTGGAGGATGTGGGCTTCGTGAAGTCCTTCCGGGAGTTCTGGCTGGCCTGGTGAGAGCAGCAGCATGCCTTTCCCTCAGCACGGCGGTGGGACCTGGGGACCTTCTGCCGTGACTGCACCCGGGGCGCCAGTCGACAGAGGGATGCGGCAATAGAGCAGTTGGAACAGGAGGTCTTAGAGATGGAGAGGCATCTGGCCACCAGCCCCGAGGATCCGCCCCTCTGCGGAGCATGCTGGGAGAAGCAGGAGGAGCTCCGGGTCCTTGAAGATCATCGGGCCCAGAGCGCCTTTGTTTGATCCCCCATCTGTCTCCTTCGGGAAATGGATTGTGGTTCCCGCTTCTTCTACGCCCTGGAGAAAAGAAGGGGGGCCAAGAAACACGTAACCTGCTTTCTGGTAGAAGACGGCACCCCCCTCATGGATCTGGTGGAGATGTGCTGGAGGGTGAGAGCCTTCTGCGCAAGCCTTTTCTCCCTGGATCCGACTGATCCTAACGCTTGCAGAGTGCTCTGGGAGGAGCTCCCTTCGGTCAGCGCGGGCGACCGAGACCGGCTAGAGCTGCCTCTCACTCTGACCGAGTTCTCGGAAGCCCTCCGTCGCATGCCCAGCAATAAATCTCCGGGCATGGACGGGCTGACCGTGGAGTTCTACCTCGTGTTCTGGGACGTCCTCGGCCCAGACCTAGTCACCGTCTGGGCCGAGTCTTTGCAGAGCGGGGTCCTCCCTCTCTCGTGCAGGCGAGCTGTGCTCGCCTTATTGCCGAAGAAGCGGGACCTCCACGATTTACGAAATTGGCGTCCCGTCTTGCTCCTCAGCACAGACTACAAAGTCGTGGCAAAAGCAATCTCGCTGTGGCTAGGGTCCGTGCTGGCGGACGTGGTCCACCCAGACCAGACCTACACTGTCCTGGGCCGCAGCAGCTTTGACAACCTATATCTGGTCCGGGACCTTTTGGAACTTGGGTGTAGGGATGGTCTGTCGTTCACCTCCTGTCCTTGGATCAGGAGAAGACGTTCGACAGGGTGGACCACGAGTATCTCCTGAGCACTCTGTGAGTATTTGGCTTTGGACCCCAGTTTGTGGGTTTTCTCCAGGTGCTGTATGCCTCTGCGGAGTGTCTGGTCAGGCTCAACTGGACCCTGACCGAACCGGTCAGCTTTGGGTGAGGAATACGGCAGGGGTGCCCCCTCTCGGGCCAGCTGTACACTCTGTTGATCGAGCCCTTCCTCTGTCTCCTCTGCAGGAGGTTGGCAGGGTTGGTGCTCTGGGAGCCGGAGCTGCGGCTGGTCCTGTCGGCGTATGCCGATGACATGCTCCTCATGGTCCAGGACCTGGGCGACTTGGCACGGGTGGAGGCTTGCCAGGCCATCTATTCGGCAGCCTCCTCCGCCTGGGTCAACTGGGTCAAGAGCTCTGGCCTGGTGGTTGGGGACGGCTGGCAGGCGAGCTCCCTCCCACCCGCGCTTCAGGCCATCCCGGTGGAGCACGGGTCCGCTGCTCTATCTCGGCGTTTACCTTTCTGCCACGCATCCCTCTCCGCTGGACAACTGGCACGATTTAGAGGGCAGGGTGATAGAGCGGCTCCGGAAATGGGCAGGACTACTCTGGTGCCTCTCCCTTCGAGGGAGAGTGCTGGTGCTTAATCAACTAGTCCTGTCCATGCTCTGGTACTGGCTCAACACCCTGGTCCCAGCCCCGGGTTTCCTGGCCACCCTCCGGACATTTCTACCCGGTTTGTGAGCAGCAGGTCAAGAAAAGCGCCCCCCCTAGTTGGCTCCTCTAGCACTTGCGCCAGGAAATTGTCCCCTATGCTTTCCAAAAACTTCCTGGATTGTCTATGCACCGCTGTATTGCTCTCCCAGCAGATATCAGGAAAATTAAAGTCACCCATGAGAATCAGGGCATGCGATCCAGTAGCTTCCGTGAGCTGCCGGAAGAAAGCCTCATCTACCTCATCCCCCTGGTCCGGTGGTCTATAGCAGACTCACACCACTACATCACTCTTGTTGCACACACTTCTAAACTTAATCCAGAGACACTCAGGTTTTTCTGCAGTTTCGTACCGGAGCTCTGAGCAGTCATACTGCTCCCTTACATACAGTGCTACTCCCCCACCTTTTCTGCCCTGCCTGTCCTTCCTGAACAGTTTATATCCATCCATGACAGTACTCCAGTCATGTGAGTTATCCCACCAAGTCTCTGTTATTCCGATCACGTCATAGTTCTTTGACATCACCAGGACCTCCAGTTCTCCCTGCTTGTTTCCAAGGCTTTGTGCATTTGTATATAAGCACTTGAGATAACCTGTTGATCGCCCCTCATTCCCAGTATGAGGCAGGAGCCCTCCCCTCACAGACATTCCTGCCTGTGCTTCCTCCCGGTATCCCGCTTTCCCAGTTACCTCAGGGCTTTGGTCTCCTTCCCCCGGTGAACCTAGTTTAAAGCCCTCCTCACTAGGTTAGCCAGCCTGCTCGCGAAGATGCTCTTCCCTCTCTTCGTTAAGTGGAGCCTGTCTCTGCCTAGCACTCCTTCTTGGAACACCATCCCATGGTCGAACTCCCCTTCCCCTCAACATTAGTGCAGGCACACCTATTCGATGGGCAGAGGCACCTTCTTCCGAGGCTGGACCAGGGAGCTCCATCCTGAGCCTTCCCCGTGGGCACCGTCCTCCTGCTGGGATCAGACGGGTTTGCAGCTGCCGCCCCCCTTGCAGGTTCTGTCTCGTGCTGACAGCACGTTTCCTGTGCTGGCTGCTGCAGCAGTTTCTCTCTGGACAGAGCCTACTGTGGACTTGTTGCTACCGGCTCATGGCTGACACTAACTCCAGCACCTCTCTAGGCTTGTGGCAGGGTAACTGATGACTCCTCGAGGTGCTATGCTGGACTGGATGGAGGCCTGTGACTGGGTTCTCGGCCCTAGGAGCTGGCTGCTGCTTGACTAGGGCTCGGAGTAGGGTCTGGGTGCTTCCGGACAGCAGCTGGAGGAGGCTCTGGCTAGGTACTGGCCCCTCACTGGGTGCCTGGCTCTGGGGTTGAAGTTCCCTCTCCTCAGAGCTCCCCATGGCCCCAGTTGGTTCTTGACTGACTCAGGGAGGAGGTAACACTCTCACCTTGGAGGCCCCCCGTCCAAATACTGAAACCAGCATGACTTGCTGCTGGCGAGAAAACAAGACTTCTGGCTGAGATGGAGGGGCAGGGATTGAGCTGGCGCTGCTGGGTTGTCACCTTGCACCAGTCATTCACCTGGGAGTCCTGGCACCACGTGGGAGGGAACACGCTGGGTCCTCACCACAGTGCTCAGAGGCAGCCCCGATTCACCGCAAGCAGCACACAGAGGAAGCAATAATGGGGTTATTCTCCATGGCGGCCGTGTGCTCCGTCCATTACCTGGGAATCCCCAGCACTGAGCACAGCTAACTGGTCTTTGATGGAGCTGGAATAGCCCCAGCACGAGGAGCTGATTGTCCTGCAGTGACCACATCCACCAGCAAAGCCGAACACAGACATCCCCTAAACGCAGCCTCTCGCTTGGCTTGTAAAGCAGCAGCAGGACCCACGGAACGGAGGCAGGGCTTGGTTGGCTCTTCTGCTCCCAGCAAGGCACAGGGGTGCTGGAACAATGTGTGTACTGCGGGTGCTGAGAGCCATTGGATCAAATTGTAAACCCTGTGTATGACGGAAACCACTTCCAGCCGGGGGGTGCAGCAGCGCCCCCAGCACCCCTAATTCCAGCTCCTATGGTGAGGGGCAATTGCTAGGCCAAGTCGGCCTGGGCTGCTCCTGCAGGAGCCTGGCATGCCTGTCCAGAGCAGACAGGCCCTGGGGAAGAAGCTCGCAGCTCTTCCAGAGCCCACTAGATGGCAAACGTGGAATTTCCCCTGGAGAGAGCAGGACCCTGTTTGAATGCCAAGGAGCAGGCTGGAGTTTCAGCCTGGGGCTGCTTCCACCAGCGGCCACCGGCTGTAGCTCCATCGCAATCATTTACATTTCCTGTGCCTTTGTATAACATCAGTACTGGAGAGTGTACAAACTGCTGAGCTGTTTACAAATGTGCTGCTGTTCTGAAATCAACAGAGGTTCCCGAATTAGCATCCTCCAGCTGGGCTCACACGCCTGGGGACCTGGTGCTGCAGAAGGGAGAAGAGTGTACATACAGGGTTATTTTTGGCTTCACCCCAGTGAATCCCCCCCAGGTTCATACAGGATGGAATCAGCAGGGTGGGACACTTGACAGGGTAACTCATTTCCAATGGCAAAATGTGCTGAGCCACCGAAGCAGAGCAGCTGCGGGCTCTGTCCCCCCACGGGCTCTGCCAGGGCTGCTGTGTGCTGAAGTACTGGGGCCCTGTCTGCATCACCTTCCCACATGCGGACATCCCATGGGCAGCCTGTCACTCCCATGACAGCAGGTTGCACTGCATGAGCCCAGGTGAGGTGTGCTCACTGGGGCAGAGGTGGGCAGCGGGTTCGCCAGTGTAGGGCACCCCACCAGCGTGCCCCCATTTGTGGGCATATAAAAGCTTTCACCAGCTGCCAGGGTGACGCCACTGCCTAATAACCCCCCTACCCTATTTGTTGCTAATCACCTTTCCTGCTCCCCTCACTTCACATGTTCTGCGAGTTCTGGAGTGACCCGGGGGACCACGTGGCTCTGCCGCTGATGCCTTCTCGGGAGGAAGGAGGCCAAAAAATCCAGAGCTGTCTAGTTGTATTTCATAAATCTGCAGTTCATACTTGGTAAGCTGGGCTTATTGGAACAATGTTCATTTTAACACAGCCGAATACAAGGCTACAAAGAATGTAGATCACACTTACAGGCTGGGGGATTGTATCCTGGGAAGCAGTGACTGGAAAGAATTTAGGGATCATGATGGAAACCTATTGACTATGAGCTCCCAATTCCATGCTATGGCTGAAAGACGGTAGGGATAGGGTCCAGAGTGAGCTAGACGGATTGGGCCAAAAGAAATCTGATGAGGTTCAACAAGGACAAGTATAGAGTCCTGCACTTAGGAAGGAAGAATCCCATGCACTGCTACAGACTAGGGACCGACTGGTTAAGCGGCAGTTCTGCAGAAAAGGATCTGGGGATTACAGTGGACAAGAAGCTGGATATGAGTCAGCAGTGTGCCCTTGTTGCCAAGAAGGCCAACGGCATATTGGGCTGTATTAGTAGGAGCATTGCCAGCAGATCAAGGGAAGTGATTATTCCCCTCTATTCGGCACTGGTGAGTATTGTGTCCGGAGTATTGTGTCCGGTTTTTGTTCCCCCCACTACAGAAGAGATGTGGACAAATTGGAGAGAGTCCAGCGGAGGGAAACCTAAAAGATTAGGGGGCTGGGTCACATGACTTACGAGGAGAGGCTGAGGGAACTGGGGTTATTTAGTCTGCATAAGAGAAGAGTGAGGGGGGATTTGATAGCAGCCTTCAACTACCTGAAGGGGGGTTCCAAAGAAGATGGAGCTAGAGTGTTCTCAGTGGTGGCAGGTGACAGAACAAGGAGCAATGGTCTCAAGTTGCAGTGGAGGAGGTCTAGGTTGGATATTAGGAAACACTATTTCACTAGGAGGGTGGTGAAGCACTGGAATGTGTTACCTAGGGAAGTGGTGGAATCTCCATCCTTAGAGGTTTTTAAGGCCCGGCTTGACAAAGCCCTGGCTGGGATGATTTAGTTGGGGTTGGTCCTGCTTTGAGCAGTGGTTTGGACTAGATGACCTCCTGAGGTCCCTTCCAACCCTAATATTCTATGATTCTATGAAGGAGCTGACATGAATCGTGGCTGTACAACCAGGGGACTATCAAGTAGGAGTCGGGACAGGAGGTAATATTACCAGTGTATTGAGCTTTGGTGAGACATTACTGGATACTGTGTCCAGTTCTGGGATGTGCGCTTCAAAAAGGATATTGAAAAGTTGGAAAGGGTTCAGAAAAGAGCTACAAGTATGAATCGAGGTATGGAAAACTCACCTTAGAGGAAGAGACTAAAGAAGCTCAATCTCTTTAGCATATTGAAGACAAGGTTCAGAGGTGACTTGATCCTGTTCTGCAAGTACCTACACAGGGAGAAGATTTTGGATGGCAAAGGGCTCTTTAATTTAGCAGACAAAGGTATAACAAGCTCCAACAGTTGGGAAGTGGAGCTCGACAAATTCAAGCTAGAAATAAGAGGCACATTTTTAACAGCAAAGGTGATTAATCCTTGTAACAGCTAACTTAGTGTGTGGTGGGTTCTCCTTCCATCAAAGGGCTTACATCGAGTACAGTTTATCTTCACTGCAGAACTAGGCATGTTCTTACACCACATTGGCTAACTCCAGGCAGAAATCTTGATGTAAATTCCTAATGGAGACAAGGCACTGATGGTTTTTACCTCTCTGTAGCTTAGCCAACTCAGCGAGCTACATTGCTACTGCTATATTGAGGAAGAACAATTTTTATTGATTTATTTTACCTTGAAATGATTACTACTACTGATCATTTATTAACCATTTATATGCTGGTAGCACCCAGAGTTCCCAGGTGGGATGGGAGCCCTGTTGTGCTGGATGCTGCACAAAGGCCTCCCAGTGCCCCAGGCACTCGATGCAGCTGGTCTCCTAACTCCTGCAGCTGCACATAGCTCGCCAGGAACCAGCTGTGCAGCCTGTCCTCCTTCTGCCCTTACCACCAGCCGCTGTCCGGCACCTGCAGCACCGTGATCAGCTCCTCCACCACGAAGCGCAGCCCCTGCTGGCACCGCTCTGTGCTTGCCCGAGGCTTGGAGTTTGGGGGGGCAAATCCCCTCTGACCCCCCCAAACTACACCCATGTTAAAAAGTGGGTGCATAGCTCCCTGCCCCCCCTCCAGCCCCCCGATTCCAGTGCTGGTGATTCTAAGAGTACGATTTTACAAAGTCTCCAGTGCGTCCCCAAGCCCTGCTATCCAGCCACAGAGCCTGGAATCCCATCTCAAACTGCAGCCAAGATTGTCTAGCACAATCAATCTCTTCGAAATCCCAGGGCTGCTGCTTGTGCAGGCTCCTCTGCCCTGCTGAGCTCAGTGTTTATCCCATTACTTACTGGGGCTGGGAGGCTGCGTCAGGAGGGGCATGTGTTTGGCAGGGTGTCACTAATACAGTAGCACCCCATGGGACAATCGAGATGCACGTAGCAGGGCCGCTCAGAGTTGCTGGGGTGATCAGCCATTCTCTTAGGGGAGAAGTTCCAGGCTCCAGGTCTGCTGGCCCCTTCCAGGGCCCAAGCAATGTGTCAGTGGGCCCAGGGCAAACTCATAGCACAGGCTCCCATCCCATGCCACACAGAGACAATAACTGACGAAAGAAAAAATTATATTTTGTTTCTGAAATGGAACAGACAAGCTGCAGCACTTAACTTTACTTTTCTGGCCTTTTTCATTGCAAACTCAATAGTGACCCACTAAAGTCAATTTTTCTTGCACGTTCACACTCAATAGACAAAACAGCAAGATGACTTAAGCATTCCTGTGCCACAGCAGATTGTCTGCAGGTTTTGATGATTGCCGGCTTGCTGAATCTGCCTTTGGCTTCTGACACAGTCACTGGCAATGTGAAAAAATGTGTAGGGCTATGCACATTTCACTGAAAATTAGTTGTGTTTTGTTGTGGTGGTTGTTGTAAATCTGATTAAGTGAGAAAAGTGTTAGCAGTTCACATTCTTTTCCAAAAGTAGACTTGAAGACTTTTTGCAGATGTAGCATTTCACGTGGAAAAGTTCTTTCAAAGAGCCACTGGATACTTGAGAACTAAACATTGGGATGCTTCCTCCGGTGCCATCAGACCAGAATCTGAGATGGGTTTAGGCCCATATCCTGGATCTTTTAAAAACCATGAAGCAATACACAGTGCAGCACCACTCTCTCCTGCTTCTTGCAGCTTTCCTGTGAATCTGGTGGTGTTGCTGGTGATATTACTTGACTCTTTGGAAGTCATTAGGTTGGAATCACATGCTTCATCTGGGTGCTTTTCTTCATCAATTTCCACAGTCTCTATATTGAAATCACCTTCACCCTGCTGTTTTCATTCAACCAGTTCCCCAGGTTGTGCATTGCTTGAGCCAGAGTGTTTAGAGGCTGTGTCTGTCTGGAAAAATTGGAGGATTTTCTGGTGTCCTTTAGCTTCTTTTATTTCCCTTTCTTTAAGCTCCTGATGTTTCTGGCTGCCTGATTTGCATTCATAGCCGACATGGCAGTATGGCACAAATATTAATGATATAGCAGTGACAAATGCCCTCCAGGCACCCTGGAGGTACTGTTCCCTGTCACTTGGATTTGGTCGCAGCCCTTCTAGGCACCCTGGAGGACCAGCTCACCTTGACTGGAATGTTGCTTCTGTTCTCACACTGCTTCTGATTGGCTCAGGGGAATCTCACATGATCTCATGGGATCCAGAGGTTGCATCGATGTATTGGTACAAATATTCTCCACCCGGCTCATAAACTAACCTTGAGTCAAATGCAAACACTCACAATTGAGCCTGGATTTCTTTCTTGTGGTGAGGGGCTTGTGGCCTCTGACAGGCCCTGGTGAAGTTCAGGGCTTAGAAAAAGGATGATCACTGTTTGTATTAAATCAGTGACTTTAGACCAGTTGAGAGTGGGGCTCTGTTGTGCCAGGCATGGATGGCACAGACATGGAATGAGAGAAGAGCTCACAGTCTAAACAGCCAAGACAAACTTGGGGGGGCCGGGGGCAGGGAGGAGTAAGCATTGTACAGATGGGCAATGGAGGCCCAAATCTGGGGCCAGATTTGAGTTCAGCTCCCAGCCAAGCACCGAAACAAGTGGATTCAGGTTGCAGAAGGCCTGGGTCTGAAACATCCGCAGCTCTGCTCGGCCTCCAGGTGGGGTTTGTTGAGGACACTTCCTGTACCTCGTGAAGGGCTAGGTTGTCATTTGAGGCACAGCCCTGAGCCAGGGTCAGAGCATCAGCCACCCCTTCCCAGCAGCAGCCCTTGGAAGTACTGGAGTTCCCAGACACATGCGCTGACTCCGTGGGTGCTCTGGGGCTGGAGCACCCACTGAAAAAAAAGAATGGGTGCTCAGCACCCACCTGCCACAGCTGTTTGGCAGCTTGGGGAGGGATTTAGGGGAGGGTGGAGAGCAGCAGGGGCCTCGGGGAGGGGTTGGAGCGGGGGGGGGGAAGAGGCAGAATGGGGGCAGGGCCTTGGCAGAAGGGGCGGAGTGGGGGCAGGGCCTGGGGCAGAGCAGGGGTTGAGCACCCCCTGGGAAAACTATGCCCAGACACTCCTCCAAATCCCAATTCTTACCCAGCAGTGACTGTCCCCACCCAACCCCATGCTGTGCTGGCTCAGCTACTCCGGCCAGTGACTGGGTGTGAAGCCAAGGCTCTGCCTTTTCCACCTCCTGGCTCCAGGGAAGGAGTAAGAGGGGGAGGTGGCCCCCCTTCAGTCCATGTGCCTGGATTCAAGGTAGCCAGCACCAGGCTGTAAAGGGCTGGGGGGGCAGGGGGGCAGCCCAAGTCACAATGTAGTTAATAAAGGCACAGCCTCCGTTCACCTCACATGGCTAGATGGACCTCGCCTTCCTGCTGCTGTGGCTGCTGATTGTAACTTGATGCCACCTGGGAGGAATTCCTAGCCCAGCCTGAGAACAGAACTCACAGAGCCAACAATTTGCTTTTTGATTCTCAGAATTGAAATTCACTGAGATAGGGCGACATCTTCTCCCCGTTTCCATCACAGCTGAATTAACCGTCTGGCCAGTGCTTAGCAGCAGCTCTAATCTTGTACAGCTAACTAAGCCTGTCTGGCGGCTACACGCTTATAATAAATGAGTTGTGCCAGACACACTTGATTGCTTGCTTCAGTGGAGTCTGATGAAGGGAGCGCAGCAGCTGCCGTGCAGAGGAGTAACAGGAAATGCAGGGTCTTGCTGCACAGCAGCACCCTGAGTTGGGGGGAGGCTGTAGCAGATGCTGTGGGCGTTGGGTCACATTCACTGGTATTTGGTGCTGTATTAAAAACTAATATGTACATAGAGTAACATTTTCAAAAGCACCGTAGTGATTTGGACACCCAAGTTCTGTTTTCCAAAGTGACTTAGGCACTCAGGGCTGGATGCTCAAAGGCATTAGGTGCCTAAGCCCAGTTTTGGGACCACTGCGATGCACAAAGTTCCCACTGAATCCTGTAGGTGCCTACACTCACTTGGGGCCTGCATTGTTAGGGTAAAAGTTCCCTCGGTGCCCTCAGGGCATGTGCACGGCTGCCTCCACGTGGGCATCCAGGTACCCATCTCCTGCCTAAGCCCCAGAGTGAGTCATGAACCAGGGGAAGACAGGCGTTCGGCCAATCCAATAGGTGTGCTCAGAGGCTGCTTACTGGACCAGGTCCCATTCAAAGCCCAGAGGGAGGTGGGGGTGCACCCCACATCACCACTTTTGGCCCAGTGGGTAGAGCACTCCCCTGGGATGTAGGAGACCCAGGTTCAATTCCCTGTCTCGGCCAGAGTGGGGACAAAGGCTTTGATCAGGAGTCTCACCTCTCACAATAGGGTGCTAACTACTGAGCTCTGGCAGAGGGGGGGACTGAACCTGGGTCTCCAGCACTGCAGGTGAGTGCTTGAACCACTGGGCTAAAAGTTGTAAGGTGGGTTTCTTACCTTCTGTGCCTTCACCCTGTCAGCTTCTTGCCTAAAACACCACAAGGTGCCTAACTCAAAAGGGGGTTCCTGGCTGCAGAATTGCAAGCCGAGATGGGGTTACTGCACGTCTGGGTTTTCCTGGGCCTGGCCTCTTTTCTGAGCCTCCTGTCTCCGTCCAGGTGGATTTTTCAAATTACAGGCAATGCCCAGGGGTTTTGCAGAGCAGAGGCTGCAGCTCAGAAAGAGCCGCAATTAGTCCGCTTCCCAACTGGTCCATCTCCTGCATTGGTCCCTCCCCTCCACTGGTTGGTCCATTCCCCTGCAAGCCTTCGCTGGTGGATCCCACCCACACAGGCCCCAGATCCCAGCCCTGGGGAGGGAGTCCCACAGGGAGGCGCTGACCGATGGCTGGTGCTGTGTTCTGGGCTTGTGTCAGCTGCCCTGCCTGGAGACAGGGAACAACACTGCCACCCACCTCCAGAAGATACCTCCTCCAGCATCACCAGCTGTACGCCCCCAGCTCCCTCTCCACCCCCTCAAATACACAATGTGGATTCTAAACTCACCCATTTCCCAGGGGTTGGCTTCATTAGCACAGAAATAAGGCCCAGTGCCTCAAAGCTTTTCCAGTGCCTCTCTGCCTCTTTAGGTGCCTAAATCCACCATTTAGGTCCCAGTGACATTTTCAAAGCTGCCGCTCAGCTGCTACCTATTAACCCCAAAGGTGCCTAGGTCTCCTAGAGGAATAATTTCTGCTGCTCAGCATTTGCGGAGCCACCTAAGCCCTGAGGCTGGCTCACAGCTGACAAGCTACTCGGCGCCCTGGCTCAAGCTGAAGCCCTGGAGGCCCCGAAGCAGAATGCTCAGGTGAGATGTCCCCTGCCTTTCTTGCCAGCAGGGTCCTAGCCCGTAGGCCTGCTCAGGGCACACCTAGGTCTGATGCCTGCCAGGCCCTGCAGCCAGAGGGCTACAGGCAGGCCACCGATAGGCGGCGGGGCAGCAGAGCGCCTGCACAAAAGCCAGCCAGGGAACAGGGAAATGTAGGGTGAGTGTGAGAGGGGTATCGAGTGTGAGCAGGAGACCGAGAGTGAGTTTCAGCTGCTAGGGCGTGGGCTCCCTTGATGGGAGCCTGGCTTAAGTGCCTACCTCCAGGAGAGGGTTTGTGGCTGAGGATCCTGAGGGGGGAGCAGCTTTCTCTGGTTCATCACCAGCACCAGGTCAGCCGTTTAGGCCCCTTGTCCCTCTCCTCAGCATTTCACTCCTGGCTAGCTTAGGCAGCTCCCCACTCGGTGAATGGGCTTTTCCTTAGGTGCCTACCTTTCCCCATGCAGCGTATAGGGAGCCTGGATGCCTTGCTCAGGGCTGCAGATCCCACCAGGCAGCAGGCAATTGACGGGTTTGGTGCTGCAATGCTGAGCGGCCCTTTGAGGATTTGGGCCCAGTTCTCATCAAACCTCTCCCCAGTCCTGGCTACTCAAACAGTCCTTCCTCCTCCTCTCAGCCATCAACCTACCTGGCACCAACCACTGAATTGTGTGACCAGTTCCTACAGTGCGGGACACCTGGGCTTTGTTGTGCGTTGCACCATCACAGGCAGATTCCAACTGGTTTTTACTGTAAAACCTGTTTTAAGGATGTTTCCTCCTTGCAGGAATCAAATCAATCAATTTGGGGGCTGGCAAGGGCGTCCCTGCTGGGCCTTCTCATGAAGCATTGGGGGAAGGCAGATTGGGTAGCTAGCGCCTGCTTTCGCAGAGGTGCTGCACACCTGTAGCTCCCTGAAAGAAAAGACAGGCAGAGGCTCGGAGGAGAGAATAGAGGAACACGATCTTCAGAGGGAAATCGTATGAAAAAGGCCGAGGAAAAGAAAAAAAATCACTTGAATTGGAAAGCAGAGAGAGCGAAAGGACTTTGGACAGAGGTTTTGTCAAATGGAATGGGTCTGGGTGAGTGCAAAATGGTGCGACGAATCCTCAATGGTGCCACATTCTAGTTCATTCTCCTTCATGAACTGCAACAAGAGCTGCCGCTGCCATTGCTGTTTCCCTTTCCCCCTCTTACTCCCCTTTGCTGGTAGGGTCGAAAATAATTCCCAACTGTCTTCTCCACCCTGCTCTCAGATACAGTCAGACTCACTTCCTGCCTGGGTCTGACTTCCTTAACACAGGAATTAACAACACAATCATATACGTTTCAACTTTCTCCCCATTCTTGGCGGTTCCAAGGGTCCCTCCATCTGGTCTGGGCTGGTCAGCCCACACCCTAGATCCTCTTTCCCTAGAGAACCAATCTACCTCCCTTATAGCCATATGGGAAAACAAGCCATCTGCCTCAGCAAGTCAGCAGAACCTACTTATTCCATTCCCCCGGAGGTTTAGCACCTGCTAACGGGACGGGGAGTTCCAGGCAAACACAGCCAGCTTGTTCTGTCACTACATTCACTTTGGGCTACTCAGACCAGAAAGAAGACAACAAATCAGAGAAAATTCAGAGGAAATACATCATTGATCAGTGTTTATATAGAAACTTCCATCCCAGAACCCCAACATTACCAATGCAGGCATCTTTTTACCCATCGAAAAGATACAGCCAATTCTGCGGTACATGAGAAGCCTTTAAACCTTACTTAGCAGCAATACAAAACAGTGTAGGACCAAAAATGAAGCCCACCTGCTATTCAGTTAAGTCTTTAGGGGAATTTTAGGGAGGCAAAATGTAATTACTTACATTGGAGAGTGGCCAGGACACTGGGGCTAAGCACCCCTAAGCTTTGCAAAGCACATATGGGGGTTTTAATTACCAAAAGTGGCCAGAGCCTTGGTTTTATGTATCGTTGGAAAAATGACACCACCAGACACAATGTCCCTTGCAGAGTGCTGGGGTGTTGGCTTAGCCGTGTCAGAAGGGGAGGATTCTCACCTCCTTTCTGCAGGGTTCCTGGGAGGTCTCTCATTCAATATTGACTAGCCCAATGCTTTTGAATTTCTTGGCTCTGACGTGACCCCAGCCATAGTTGTTATACGGTGGTTAGGGCACTAGCTGAGGACTTGGAAGATTTCCAGAGAGCAACCTGAAAAGACAAAGCCTTGCTGCAAACATTCGAATTCATTCGTTGGCAGTAGCACCCATGATTATCGTTAGCGTTAGCACAGCAGCGCTTTCCAGACACTCAGGGAGTCCCTGTTCTGAGGAACTCCTGATCTGAGGAACATGACCAGGTGGGGGCATGGCTGGATCGGCTTCACTCACCTCTCTTATCAGTTTTCCAGGTCTGATTAGGAGTAGCTGGAGAAGTTCAGTCTGCCTGGGGTCGATGGGGCAGAGGTGAAAGTAAGCCGGTATGGCGTACTGGCAAGAGCCGGTGCACCGTACTGGGGCAGCCCGGCTTCCCCAGGGGGCAATTTAAAGGGCCTGGGGCAGAGACAGCTGGAGCCCCGGCCCTTTAAATAGCTCCTGGAGCCCCCGCTACCCCAGGGCTCTGGGGGCTATTTAAAGGACTGGGGCAGTAGAAGCAGGGGAGCCCTGGGCCCCTTAAATAGCCGCTGGAGCCCTGGGCTGCTACTGCTACCCTGGTGGGAGGGGAGGGGGCACTTACCTTACAGGGTGGGCTGGGGCTGGCTCTGACCCCACCAGCCCCGCCCCTTCCGCCCTAGGCCCCGCCCCTTCCGGAGACCAGAGCTGGCCCCAGCGTACAGGTAAGTCACTCGACTTACTTTCGCCCCAGCGATGGGGTGATATAAGAATTGCTGACAGCCCAGGCATGGAGGTAAAGCCGAAACCTTGGCCTTAGATCAGCCTTTCTTTAGGTCCTCATCCTGCTGGACATGGTAAGTATTTCCTGAGCTCTCCTTTTAATGGTCACAGTCTGTAGGGAACTGGCCTGGGCTGACACATGGAGCAGTCACACAGCAGAAGAATCAATGCTTCCCTTATTGCCTGAATTCTGGTGGTCCCGCCATGTCCACAGTTCTGCACACAAACGGATCCCCCGAGGGAATGGCTCTCCCTGGGCTTATTGGCTGGCAGCGCCTGTGGCTATATTCCTGGCCAGTGAAGTCTGTACTCCTCACACTAAGGTTACTCACACTAAGGCCATGCACCCTGTGGTCCCCAGATGGCTCAGGGAATGGCAGTTGATAACAATATGCCACTCTCACGCCCACAGTTTCTTTGCTGCAGCTGCAATTTTCAGCAAGAGAGGGAGTAACCATCCGCTCTGAAGAGCCATGAAAACCCTCCTGTCATGGCTCATCACTCTCTTGGGCGTGCCGTATGCCAGTACCCTAGTCCTGAGCTTGCCGTGTGGAGGGCTCTGCCTCCACTTCTCCCAGAGGCCATGGGAGGTGGTCTTCTGCTGCCCAGACTGCAGGGGGAATGTTACCTGGAGGTTTAGAAACGTCTGGAGGGAGTAGTTTAACCTGGATATTTTCAGACATGCCCAGCTCTACCAGACATTTCCTTATGCCTGTTCCTAGGGCCTGATCCAGTGAAAATCAGGAGTAAGGACAGTCATTCAGGTGTAAAGCCAGTGCAAGTGAGCAGGGAGTCAAGGCCCTGGTTTTGGCAGGGTAGAGCCATGCTACATGCCTTGATTTCTGATGTTCACAAGAGGACGTTTCTCCATCACAGTCTTGGCAGGGTGGTTTGTCTAAGCTTCTTCTCTCCTCCTGCTGGGCCTCAGCCATTGAGAGTCCCAATCCCCTTTGGAGCATCCCCTGCAGTGTCCAGCCCCATCTCCTCTGAACACTCACAGACACAACAGACCTGCTGTCCTGAAGGGAATAGTGAACATGCCAGCCTGAGCAATTCAGCTCAGGATCAGCTCCTTGTGCAACACCACAGCACTGAGGTGTGGTTACAGTGACAACAACAAGAAGTTCACTGTCAAAGATTCAAGGTCATGTGCTAGTGAGTACGAACAGTGGAAACAATCGGTCACATATGAGACAAAATCATAACTCAATTTCTACCGATTCAACTTACCAGGTTAACCTCCTGTCTACAGCCGTTTATCTCACCCCATGTCTTCTGCAGTGTTTCAGCCAGGGTTGGGTTCATGAATGCAAACACAATGCTCATTTATTTCCTATGGGCAGCATAAGAAGGTTGTGACAGGTTGGATCACAGAAACCCCCTGGGAGCTGCCACCTGATGTGCCAAGACAACTTCTGCCCCTGCTTTCCTGCCCCGCCAGCTTAGGACTTCAGTGCCCTGCCTGGTTTGAGCCAGACCCGCTAGCCTGCTGCAAACCCAGACCCAGGTCTGAACCACGTCCCCTAACAGCTGCAGGCTTAACTGAAAGCAGCTTACAGAAGTGTGCCTGTCTTTAACACTCAGATGCCCAACTCCCAATGGGGTCCAAACCCCAAAGAAATCCGTTTTACCCTGTATAAAGCCTATACAAGGTAAACTCATAAATTGTTCGCCCTCTATAACACTGATAGATATGCATGGCTGTTTGCCCCCCCCCACCAGTATTAATACAGACTCTGGGTTAATTAATAAGTAAAAAGTGATTTTATTAAATACAGAAAGTAGGATTTAAGTTGTTCCAAGTAGTAACAGTCAGAACAAAGTGAATTACCAAGCAAAATAAAATAAAACATGCAAGTCTATGTCTAATCAAACTGAATACAGATAAAAACCTCACCAGTTCCAGTAAGCTTCCTTTTACATACTAATCTCCTTCTAGTCTAGGTCCAGCAAGCGCTCACAACCCCTGTAGTTACTGTCCTTTGTTCCAGTTTCTTTCGGGTATCCTTGGGGGTGGAGAGGCTATCTCCTGAGCCAGCTGAAGACAAAATGGAGGGGCCTCCCATAGGCTTAAATAGACTTCCTCTTGTGGGTGGAGACCCCCTCCTCTCTCCTATGCACAGTCCCGCTCTAAGGTGGAGTTCTGGAGTCACCTGGGCCAGTCACAGGTCCATGCATGACACACAGTTTTTACAGGCAGCAGCCACTGCCCACCTGGCATCTTGACTGTCTCCAGGAAGACTTCTTATGTGGACTGGAGCCTTCCATGATGCACTGTTCCTTAAGTGCTTCTTGATTGGGCACTTAAATTGGCGAATTCATTTCTGCAGGAACTGAGCTCTGGTATGAAACTGCAGAAAAACCTGAGTGTCTCTGGATTAAGTTTAAAAGTGTGAGCAACAAGTGTGATGTAGTGGTGGGAGTCTGCTATAGACCACTGGACCAGGGGGATGAAGTGGATGAGGCTTTCTTCCGACAGCTCGCAGAAGCTACTAGATCGCACGCCCTGGTTCTCATGGGTGACTTTAATTTTCCTGATATCTTCTGGGAGAGCAATACAGCGGTGCATAGACAATCCAGGAAGTTTTTGGAAAGCGTAGGGGACAATTTCCTGGCGCAAGTGCTAGAGGAGCCAACTAGGGGGGGAGCTTTTCTTGACCTGCTGCTCACAAACCAGGAAGAATTAGTGGGGGAAGCAAAAATGGATGGGAACCTGGGAGGCAGTGACCATGAGTTGGTTGAGTTCAGGATCCTGACACAGGGAAGAAAGGTAAGCAGCAGGATACGGACCCTGGACTTCAGGAAAGCAGACTTCGACTCCCTCAGGGAACTGATGGGTAGGATCCCCTGGGGGACTAACATGAAGGGGAAAGGAGTCCAGGAGAGCTGGCTGTATTTCAAGGAATCCCTGTTGAGTTTATAGGGACAAACCATCCCGATGAGTCGAAAGTATAGTAAATATGGCAGGCGACCAGCTTGGCTTAACAGTGAAATCCTAGCGGATCTTAAGCATAAAAAAGAAGCTTACAAGAAGTGGAAGGTTGGACATATGACCAGGGAAGAGTATAAAAATATTGCTCGGGCATGTAGGAATGAAATCAGGAGGGCCAAATCGCACCTGGAGCTGCAGCTAGCAAGAGATGTCAAGAGTAACAAGAAGGGTTTCTTCAGGTATGTTGGCAACAAGAAGAAAGCCAAGGAAAGTGTGGCCCCTTACTGAATGAGGGAGGCAGCCTAGTGACAGAGGATGTGGAAAAAGCTAATGTACTCAATGCTTTTTTTGCCTCTGTCTTCACTAAAAAGGTCAGCTCCCAGACTGCTGCGCTGGGCATCACAACATGGGGAGTAGATGGCCAGCCCTCTGTGGAGAAAGAGGTGGTTCGGGACTATTTAGAAAAGCTGGATGTGCACAAGTCCATGGGGCCGGACGAGTTGCATCCGAGAGTGCTGAAGGAACTGGCGGTTGTGATTGCAGAGCCATTGGCCATTATCTTTGAAAACTCGTGGCGAACGGGGGAAGTCCCAGACGACTGGAAAAAGGCTAATGTAGTGCCCATCTTTAAAAAAGCGAAGAAGGAGGATCCTGGGAACTACAGGCCAGTCAGCCTCACCTCAGTCCCTGGAAAAATCATGGAGCAGGTCCTCAAAGAATCAATCCTGAAGCACTTACATGAGAGGAAAGTGATCAGGAACAGTCAGCATGGATTCACCAAGGGAAGGTCATGCCTGACTAATCTAATCGCCTTCTATGATGAGATTACTGGTTCTGTGGATGAAGGGAAAGCAGTGGATGTATTGTTTCTTGACTTTAGCAAAGCTTTTGACACGGTCTCCCACAGTATTCTTGTCAGCAAGTTAAGGAAGTATGGGCTGGATGAATGCACTATAAGGTGGGTAGAAAGTTGGCTAGATTGTCGGGCTCAACGGGTAGTGATCAATGGCTCCATGTCTAGTTGGCAGCCGGTGTCAAGTGGAGTGCCCCAGGGGTCGGTCCTGGGGCCGGTTTTGTTCAATATCTTCATAAATGATCTGGAGGATGGTGTGGTTTGCACTCTCAGCAAATTTGCGGATGATACTAAACTGGGAGGAGTGGTAGATATGCTGGAGGGCAGGGATAGGATACAGAGGGACCTAGACAAATTGGAGGATTGGGCCAAAAGAAATCTGATGAGGTTCAATAAGGATAAGTGCAGGGTCCTGCACTTAGGACGGAAGAACCCAATGCACAGCTAAGGACTAGGGACCGAATGGCTAGGCAGCAGTTCTGCGGAAAAGGACCTAGGGGTGACAGTGGACGAGAAGCTGGATATGAGTCAGCAGTGTGCCCTTGTTACCAAGAAGGCCAATTGCATTTTGGGATGTATAAGTAGGGGCATAGCGAGCAGATCGAGGGACGTGATCGTCCCCCTCTATTCGACATTGGTGAGGCCTCATCTGGAGTACTGTGTCCGGTTTTGGGCCCCACACTACAAGAAGGATGTGGATAAATTGGAGAGAGTCCAGCGAAGGGCAACAAAAATGATTAGGGGTCTGGAACACATGACTTATGAGGAGAGCCTGAGGGAACTGGGATTGTTTAGTCTACAGAAGAGAAGAATGAGGGGGGATTTGATAGCTGCTTTCAACTACCTGAGAGGTGGTTCCAGAGAGGATGGTTCTAGACTATTCTCAGTGGTAGAAGAGGACAGGACAAGGAGTAATGGTCTCAAGTTGCAGTGGGGGAGGTTTAGGTTGGATATTAGGAAAAACTTTTTCACTAGGAGGGTGGTGAAACACTGGAATGCGTTACCTAGGGAGGTGGTGGAATCTCCTTCCTTAGAAGTTTTTAAGGTCAGGCTTGACAAAGCCCTGGCTGGGATGATTTAATTGGGGATTGGTCCTGCTTTGAGCAGGGGGTTGGACTAGATGACCTTCTGAGGTCCCTTCCAACCCTGATATTCTATGATTCTATGATTCTATGACCAAATGCTCTAAGGTTATTTAGAAATCAAGCCAGTACATGGCCAATATTCATAACTTCGAATACAAAAATGATACATGCATACAAATTGGATTAATAGATTCAGTAGATCATAACCTTTACAGAGATATATTATATGGCATCTATAGCATAGAACATATTCCAGTTATGTGATATATATTCATAAGCATATTTCCATAAAGCCTTATGGGGGACACACTCAAAAAGGTATCTTCTTTGCCTGCTACTTATACTCCTGTGATGGGACGCTTACTCCACACAAGACTAGAATCATAGAATCATAGAATCATAGAATATAAGGGTTGGAAGGGACCCCAGAAGGTCATCTAGTCCAACCCCCTGCTCGAAGCAGGACCAATTCCCAGTTAAATCATCCCAGCCAGGGCTTTGTCAAGCCTGACCTTAAAAACCTCTAAGGAAGGAGATTCTACCACCTCCCTAGGTAACGCATTCCAGTGTTTCACCACCCTCTTAGTGAAAAAGTTTTTCCTAATATCCAATCTAAACCTCCCCCACTGCAGCTTGAGACCATTACTCCTCGTTCTGTCATCTGATACCATTGAGAACAGTCTAGAGCCATCCTCTTTGGAACCCCCTTTCAGGTAGTTGAAAGCAGCTATCAAATCCCCCCTCATTCTTCTCTTCTGCAGGCTAAACAATCCCAGCTCCCTCAGCCTCTCCTCATAACTCATGTGTTCCAGACCCCTAATCATTTTCGTTGCCCTTCGCTGGACTCTCTCCAATTTATCCACATCCTTCTTGAAGTGTGGGGCCCAAAACTGACACAGTACTCCAGATGAGGCCTCACCAATGTCGAATAGAGGGGAACGATCACGTCCCTCGATCTGCTCGCTATGCCCCTACTTATA
Source organism: Caretta caretta (assembly GCF_965140235.1). Lineage (NCBI taxonomy): Eukaryota > Metazoa > Chordata > Testudines > Cheloniidae > Caretta > Caretta caretta. The sequence continues at coordinate 3,581,353 of NC_134223.1, forward strand.
CATCCCAAAATGCCATTGGCCTTCTTGGCAACAAGGGCACACTGCTGGCTCATATCCAGCTTCTCGTCCACTGTCACCCCTAGGTCCTTTTCCACAGAACTGCTGCCTAGCCATTCGGTCCCTAGTCTGTAGCTGTGCATTGGGTTCTTCCGCCCTAAGTGCAGGACCCTGCACTTATCCTTATTGAACCTCATCAGATTTCTTTTGGCCCAATCCTCCAATTTGTCTAGGTCCTTCTGTATCCTATCCCTCCCCTCCAGCGTATCTACCACTCCTCCCAGTTTAGTATCATCCGCAAATTTGCTGAGAGTGCAATCCACACCATCCTCCAGATCATTTATGAAGATATTGAACAAAACCGGCCCCAGGACCGACCCTTGGGGCACTCCACTTGATACCGGCTGCCAACTAGACATGGAGCCATTGATAACTACCCGTTGAGCCCGACAATCTAGCCAGCTTTCTACCCACCTTGTAGTGCATTCATCCAGCCCATACTTCCTTAACTTGCTGACAAGAATACTGTGGGAGACAGTGTCAAAAGCTTTGCTAAAGTCAAGAAGGGGTTATCGTGTCAGGTGGGCCAGTTACTTGCCCAGGCTGCACCTGGGGGAGGAGCCAGGGAGCAGGATTTTTTTAAATAAGGCTCAGCTGGACAGGAATAGGAGGGGCCTGTATAAATCCCAGGAGCTGAATGCAGATGGAGACTGCAGGGGAAGCCCTGGGAGGAGACTGCAGTCATACCCTGGGAGGAGTGTTTGGAGCTAGAGATAGGTAGCCCACAGTTATTCCCAGTTATTTGGGCCGGCAAACCCAGAGAAGGGAAGGAGAGCCAGGAAGGTAGGAAAGGCTCAGGGGAAAGGCAGCAAGGTGTGGGGTAGGACAGACCTTGGCCGCTGTGTAGAGGGCCCTGAGCTGGAACCCAGAGTAGAGGGCGGGCCCGGGTTCCTCTACCAGCTACTGGGGAAGTGGCGTGGACCAGACAGCAGAGAGCAGACTGCCTGGGATAGTTTGCCCTGAAGGACTTTGTTACCCCAGAATGGAAGGACCATAGTGACCTGGCCAGAAGGCCAAGTCTGAAAGAGGAAGCTGCAGCTCCTGGAGTGACAGGGGTTGCAGGTGAGACAGGACTGGTGAAGAGACCACGAGAGGAGGATGCAACACCTGTAAAGAGCTAATCCCCACAGCCACCAGGAGGAGGCGCCCTAGTGGTAAGGGGACCCTGTGACAACTCCCCAGAGTTCATGGTCTGTATTCAGAGACAGGATAATCACCTGTGGCTTGTTTTTCCTTTGGGTTGCTTCCCTGATGACTTCACATCTCTTTGGGTTACCTTACAATGCTTCATTTACATTTGAGAGGCAGGAGGTGAATACAGATCTCCTGTCTGACAGAAAACCTGTTTTGTCACCTCTGTTAGTGACTCTGACCTTGATGCAGACTGTAAGAACCTGTTTTCAGTACATACACCTAACTCCTTCCACAGGATCTGTCCATACACTTCACAATGATATTAATAGCCAGTGAAACCCTGGCTTTAGCTTAAGACCTCCCATGACCTTCTCTGATGAACCAGAACGTACATACCAGAATAAGAACATTCCTGAAACACCCTTGCCAGTTGCCATTCTGGGGTTCTTGGGTCATAGGAACCATCTCCCTCCTCAGCCAGACCTGAGCAACTTGTGTCTCTGGATCGTAGAGGCAAACATGAGAGAGAATAGACGGTTCCTCGGCCTGGCTGGAGGGCGCCAGAGCCTCACACCACAGCAGCTAAAGGAACCGCCCGGAAAAGAAGCTAGGAAGAAGTTCTCAGCCCAGGAGCACAGCCATCCTGCCACTGTGAGCTCATCACGGGCTTGCTCTGGCTTCCAGAATCACAGGCGACCCCTCTGGGTGTCAGCTGGGCCTGTGCAGATGTACAGTCAGGATGCAGCCATTGGCGCTCGTGCAGCACAGAGGCTGAAACCTGGCTACAGGAGTGCGCCCTGCGGGTGTCCTTTGCTTTGCCTCTCAGCAGCCTCATGTGGAAGCAGCTTGACCCACTGTGGCCCCTCCGGCGGCCCATGTGTGTCCATGCAGTGCACTGGGACCCTGATCTGCACTGCAGCCGCTGGGCGAATAACCGTTCAAGACAGCTCATTTACATACGCTAATGGCCCAGAGCACAGCCTCCCAGGCACAGGCAGAGGTATGCCATCGCAGCTGGCTGCACTAGTGTCTCTGCCGTGATTCCCCTTCTCCAGCCCAGAGCACACAGGCAGGATCGCTCATTCATGAGCTCTTGTCCCAGTCTTGTGTTCGCTGCCCTATTGCCAAACCCCAGCCCCCACCAGTCCCTGCCTGATTTCCTCTTGCCCCCAAGCCCAGCCTCACTCCTCCCACTAGCCCTTGCCCTGGACTACCTCTAAATACGGCCTCTTTGGGGCCAAACAAGGCTGGGAGACCTTCACAAGGCTCTTGAAATAGCCTGCCCCGGCGTGTCATGGGAAATAGGTGGTGCACCCGTCCCTGAGACAGTGCTCCACCCTGCCTGTGCCTGTGTCCGTCCTGGGCACACAGAGCGCATGCAGCCAGTCCTACTGCATGGCTCCATGTGGGGAGGGGTGCTCGTACGCGCTCTGGGGCATGTGCCTCTCCCCAGATGTAACACCCGACCCACTGGAACCCTGCCCTGAGATAGAATCAAATCTAGGCAGGAGCTGGGTAGTTGCTTGCCTCCCTCTCCTGAAGTGCTTCCTGGCCATGAGTCCCAGGGGTGTCATGTCCTCCGCTCTGCTCACAGCTGGGAACAGACCCAGTGGGCCTGAAGGGCCGGGGAGCCCCTTTCCCTGATTGTTATTTCAGCTGGGGAGCTGAGGCAGCGCTGGTGGGGCGTGCGTGCGTGCGTGGGACTCTCACCAACACCACACAGGTGCTGTTTGGAGAGTATTTATATCATCTCAGCAGAGCCCTTCGAACGCTGCTGTACTCGGAGCCGTCCAGAGCCTACAGGTTGTGACTTCTTCATCGGCAGTCCCTCCTTCCCTCCCTGCAGATCTCTCTGCCTCGTCCCCCCGCCTGGCCCCGTGGGACGCCCCTGGAATACATGAGTCCTTGTTGCATGCCTTCCCCTCCTTCTTCTTGACCTAGGACCTTGAACAGAGGCTGCCTTTCTGCTGGCTCCGTGCTGCTGAGTGGACTCCAGTGTGCGTGCGCTGGCCAGCTAGCTCCAAGCCTCCAGGGCTGCCTCTTAACCTGAAGAAGCATTGGGTTATTTGTGTTGTTTTTGGCAGGGTCGGGCTGGCCCTTTGCAAACAGAGAGGTGAGTGTGCATGGAGGTGCAGAGTGGAGCCAGCACAGGCTGTTTGTGTTGGAGCTGCTGCAGAGGGAATTAGTTCAACTCAGCTGCTAATTGCTTCTGAAGTGCAGGACTCTGTGAAATAGACACAATAACACACTGCTCCACACCCGCATCTCCTGGAGGCTGTTGCTCAAATGGGCCACCACACACTTTGCTTGCGTCTCTGACTGGGGCCTGGGCGGGACACTGCACCGCCAGCTCTGCCCAGGTCAAAGGGGCCGGTTCTGATCTCGCCGCCCCTGCTGGGAATCAGGGGTTACCGCACTGCAGACACCAACATGAGATGTGAACCAGGCCCAGGTGCCTTTGGAGCCAGGAACTGGATGCTGTGGGTGCCATGGGATGCCAAGTGATGGTCTATTTTAGGCAGAAAGCATCACACCTGTCCCATGCCCACCCCCCCCCGATCTTCTCCAGAATCAGGCTCCCACCACTGCTCCAATGGGGCTCCCTTTCCCCTTACTGGGCTTGCTTCATGGGTTTATTTTTCTACTTAGTTATGCAGTGAGTTTTGGAAGACCCCAGAATGGCTTAAGAGGATGGTGAAGCCCATTTGCTCAGGAGAGGTGGAAGCTGCAGTGGAATACATTTAGTGGGGTGGGGGGGAAGGTTGTTCCAGGTGCAGAGCTAGGGTGGGGCCGTTTGCAGGAAAGAATAAAGCGGGGGGAGGTTGTGGGGCAGAAGTGGGAGAGTTACAGGGCCTGAGGGGTGGAGTGAGCTCCTCATACCGAGCTAGGGAGAGAAGGCAAGTAGGTAGGAAACGAGAAAGGAGGGGTTCCCAGGAACAGAGAGTGGGGGAGGAAATGGGAGTGAAGCAGAAGGGGGCCCCGTGCCACAGGGAGGGGGAGATTAAGAGTCAGACTTTTGAAGCGCTCTGTACACTGCAGCTTGCCTGTATCATTATTAAGGCTAAGATTTTGTCATGGAGATTTTTATTAAAAGTCACAGGCAGGTCACGGGCAATAAAGAAAAATTCGCAGAAGCTGTGACCAGTCGCTGACTTTTATGAAAAATATCCATGATCAAATGGGAAGGGGCTGGGCAGCTGCAGGGTGGCTGGGAGCTCTGGGGTCCCCACCATTGTGGGGACTCAGAGTTCCAGGGTCCCCCTGCCCCAGCAGCAGCAGGGAGCTGTAGGGGATTCCCCTGCCCTGCCGTGGCGGCCGGGGAGCTGCGGGGATCCTCCTGCCCTGCTGGGGTGGCTGAGGAGCTGCAGGGGTCCCCCTGCCCTCCCATGGCAGCCAGGGAGCTGCGGGGGTCCCCCCTGACCATGGCAGCTCAGAGCTTGGGGACCCGCTGCCTCAGGCGGCGGGGGTACTTCACAGCTCCCTGCTGCTGCGGGAGGCGGCGGGACCCTGCAGCTTCCAGCCACTGGGGCTGAAGTCATGGAGTCTGTGACTTCCGCGACCTCCATGACAAAATCGTAGCCGTAATCATTATTGCTGTGTAGCGGCTCTGACGGTCATTCAGATCTGCATGGTAGTAGTGCCCAGAGGCCCAGATGCAGGTGCCAGGCAGGCCTCACACAGCACCCAGGCTGACAGCCGGAGGGGGTGGGAAGGTGTGCAGCGAGGCAGCCTGCCCTGCCCATGGCCACACAGCAGGGCAGTGGCAGGGCAGGGAACTGACCCCAGGCTGCTCAAGTCTCAGCCCTGCTGTCCTGCCCAGACCCCTGAGTAACTTGCCCCATTTTCCAAAGTGCTCAGCACCCAGCAATGCCTGCTGTGGGCTGGGGGAGGGGTGTGATTGTCCATGGCTCTTAGTGGGGAGGGGTATCGTTGTCTGTTGCTCCCCATGGGCAGGGGGTAGGGTGCAAGTATCCGTTATTCCCTGTGGTCTGGGGAAGGGGTGCATGTGTCCACTGGTCTCTGGGGGAGGGGCGCAGGTATCTGTTGGTCCCTGTGGACTGAGGGAGGGGTGCAGGGGTCCATTGGTCCCTGGGGGAGGGGTGCGGGTGTCCATTGGTCCCTGTGGGCCAGGGGAGGGGTGCAAGCATCCGTTGGTCCCTGGGAGCTGCGGGAGGGGTGCAGGTGTGCATTGTTCTCAGTGGGGGCTGCTGGGGGCTGTGCACACTGAAGATCTGCCCGAAGAGCCATGCCAAGGGCCCCTCTGGCTAGAACCCAGCGCTCCTGAGGTCCAACCCGAGCCCTCGCTCTTTCACTCAGGGGTGAGCTCATGGGGGCAGAGAAGGGGACAAGCCAGAGGAAGATGAGCCAGAGGGACATGGGGCTCCCACGAGGACATCCCCGCCTGCAGCAGCACCTGAGCCCAATGCTCTGCTGCCCTTGTTTGACACACCAGGGCTGAGGGTGCTGCCTGCTGTGGGGCAGGAGCCCAGAGAGCAGCAGGAAACCAAGGGGTCAGGAGGGAGCCAGAGATGGGGCAGATGAAAGGGGAGTGGAAAGAGGAGGAGCCCAGGGATAAGACTGGACTGGGAAACTGTAGTGGGGAAGGGGAAAGAGAAAGGAGGGTAGAGGGGGAGAAGAGAGAAAGGGGGAATGGAGAAAAGAGAGAGAGAGGTGGGGGAAGAGGAGGAAGAGACACAGAAACAATCAGCAAAGCTTGCCTTAGTCTGAGCACCGGGCACCTCAGACCCTGGTGGTGCCAGCCAGAGCCATGGGCACTGGACCCCTCCACCAGGCCCTGGCAGACCCTCACTGAAGCACAAGCATCGAACTCCTCCAGGAGGCCTAGATGGTGTTGGCATCAGCTGCATGAAATGCTGGGTGCCTTTGAGCTCTTTCCCTCCCAACAGTTTGGGTGGAAAGGACTCTCGGGAGGGTTTGTGGCAAGGGCAGCCTCCCAGACAGGTTCCCTGCCGACAATGTCTTGCCCTCTGACTGTGCCCATTAGCCCAGGGCAGGTGAGATGAGGGGGCTGCTAACAAGGCCCCTCCACCCAACAGTAGCTGGCTCCGTGCAGAACTTCCCTCTGAAACCCTCCTGCAAGGAACAGCCCCAGCACTGGGTAAGCAGCCTGAGCAGGGGACTCTGGCTGGCCTGAGTGGCTTGGTGGCTTCTGGGCCTCGTTCCCCTCAGAAAACCCTGCTCAGGCGTTGGGAGGCTGCCCAGCTGCCTGGCCTCCCTTGCTGTCACTGCCATTCACTTTTTCCACCTTTCCCTGCAGCGTTTCTGCCTCCTCTAAACGAGGGAACTAATGAAGTGTTTTCCTGAGCATGTTTGCTGAAGCCCGTGGGCTGAGCCCCTGAGGGCCAGGCTGGCTCGGGGACCTGAGGAGCAGCCCTGAGCTCAGGGCTCCCTGCCAGCTTGGCTAGGACAGGGATGTGGGGGGCTGGGTGCCAGCCCTGTTGCCTGGCGCAGGCAGCCCGTTGCTGCTCTGGGAGGGAGACGTCTGATCTGTGGCTCTTACCCGTGGGCGGCTGAACTGGGGACAGGGCCCCCAGTCTCTTGGTGTAAGTGCTGCACTGCTCAGGCTGGGCCTGCTCCCAAGTCCCTGCTGAAGGATGGTTAGGGAGGGCTGGAGCCCCTCTGCAGTCCCTCTGGCAGCTGGGGCGCCAGATCCCTCCTGTAGTGGAATGTGTTCTTACCCCAATGCCCATGGACTTGAATCTGTGCAGAGCAGAACAAGCCTGTTCTACACACAGCAGGGCAGAGGCCAGGCCACTCTGACTCATCTGCAAACGCCAAACAGTTTCCAAACTGCCTCCAGCCCCGACTGTCCCTACCCAGCAGGGACATACCTGGGGGCAGGTTGGTGGCCTCTTGTCACACACTGTCTGGCTGATTTGCCAGGGAATCCAAGAACCATGGAAAAGGTTCCAGGGAAATGCAAGACTGCACGGGCCATGGACACGGGGAAGGGCCAGGGGGCTTGGGGACCCAAGGAGCAATGCTGAGGCACAGGGCTGTCTGCTGTCCTGCTGGGTATGTGCGCAGTCCTTCAGGGTGGGGGAGGCAAATCCTGTACCAGCAGAGCTAGGGTGAGCCCAGGGCCTTTGGAACTGGGAATGTCTTGGTTTGTGTTCCCTCAGGCCTGCCCCAATGGCCCATAGTCACATGATGGAGCTGTCTGCCCCAGCTCTGCCCTCTCCTCCCTGTTCCTGCCTATGCCCCTGTGCCCCCCTCCCTGGGCCAGACCTGAGGGCAGCTCTTTGGTGTCTTTACTGGATGCTGAGTGAGACCTGGCAGCTGGCTTGTTGCCCTGTTGCAGCCTGAACCCTGTGTCTTCCTTTTGCTGCTGCAGACCAGTCCCCATCTATGGGGACTATGTGCTCACTGTGATCCCCCCACCCTTTGGGACTGCCCGGCCACATGTCTTCCTGGGTCATGGGCCTGCTGCACTGCCATGTTTGTGCCCTGCCTGGTGCCCGCTGGGACAGTCGGCCCCCACAGCTCTCTCTGTCCTCCCTTCCCCTCCCCCTCTCGGCTTCAGTGCGGAAGTTGCTGTTAAAAGCCCGAATGCCTGTTGTCCAAAGCAGGATTAAGCACCATCTGTGAAAACTTTGAAGGCCATTAAGTAACTGGGAGGAAATGGATGACTCAGAAGAAGGTTGCGACACAAATCAGCTGTGACCCCATAACAACAACGTGAGTTTCTGTAGAGAAGCTTTGCTAATGCTGATGTCTCCACGCAGCTGGGCTGGGCCTTTCGCACGAGAGAGGCAGACTCAGCCCAAAGGGAAACCAGGATCCCCTCGACCTGGGGCAGAACCACCTGGCATTTCTGAACAGGAAAGGACTGAGCAGAAGAGAGCTGGCACCCAGTGTGGAGCCATCAGCACTGCTCAGCTTCACTCAGCCTCTGGTTCTTATACCAACACAAGAATCTCAAGGGAGTTTTTCCACTGATTTGTTTAAATGTTACAATCTTTTAAGACTTACACAGAAAGGAGCAATTGCATGAAGCTAATCACCCTGCAGCTAGCCTGGGGAGGGAGACTTCTGTAGGTCTCCCGTCTTGCTGACAGCGACCGTATGGCTATTTAACTGCTGGAGCTGAGACTTCACATCACGGAACATAGAAATATATTCTGAAGACCTGAGCAAAAACAGAGAGAAGGATTTCGCAGCAGGCCTCTAATCTGTCCCCTCTGGCCTCTGCACCGCAGCAGGCTTTCAGGGAATGCCTGAAGCAAAGTCTTGGAAACTTCACCCCAGGCCCTTATGGGAGGGGTAGTGTTATCCAGTGGATAAACTCTGGGTTTGGGGCCCAGGAGTCTAATCTCAGCTCTGCCACTGGCTGCTGTGTGACTTTAGGCCAGTCTATTTCCTCCTACCCTTTGTCTGTAAGTTCTTTGGGGCAGGGCCTGTCTCTGACTAGAAACAAGGCTACATTTTAGTCACGAGTATTTTTAGTAAAAATCATGGACAGGTCATGCGCAGTAAACAAAAATTCACGGCCCAAGACCTGTCAATGACTTTTACTATATACCCCTAACTAAAACTTGGGGCGGGCCAAAGGTGGTGGGGGCGGGGGTGGCCCAGGACCCCTGCTGGTGCATCCAACAGAGGATGGCCAGGTGGCAACACACAGCCCGGGACCCCCACTGGTGCTGGGGGAGAGTGGGCAGTGGCATGCGGCCCAGGACCCCTGCTGGTCCTGGAGGCGGGGGGTGGGAAGGGTTGGCGGGGCTGGCAGGCTCCCTACCTGGGTCTGACTGGCATGTCCCTGTAGCTCCTAGGAGGAGGGGTGGCCAGGGGGGCTCCATGCACTGCTTCCGCTACAAGCACTGGCTCCACAGCTCCCATTGGCCAGGAACCCGGTGTGCGGAGCCGGGAAGCCAGGGAGCCCCCCCATCCCGAGGTGAGCACACCCCCCCACACCCCTGCACACCCCTGCACACTCCTGTCCCTAGCCCTGAGCCTTCTGCCACACATCCAAACTGCTGCTGCTGGCCCAGGGACTGCCCAGCTTGGGCAGCCCCTGAAGCAGTACTGGCCGCTGCAGAAGTCCGTGACTTCCGTTACCTCCATGATAGACTCACAGCCTTAACTATAGATAATAATTGGGAAGGATTGATATGGACGGTCCTAGCTCATGCCTCAGCCCAAACGCAGAACAAAACGTTTGACCCAGACCGAAAATGAGTGACACACAAAAATTATTTGTGCTGGGAACTGAAGATGCTGTGGGATGCCTCCCTCCGTGATCGCAATGCAATGAGTTGGCATGAATGACATCGACCATTTTGAACCACAAATGTGTGGAGAGGCCATGCCATTGAAGCTGGGAATTTGGGGATGAACATGACACTATTCCTCAAAACGGGGGATATTTGAGAGGTATGACTGGAAGTCTGTACGTCCTGCATGTTTCAGGATGGCTGTTTAATAATACCCACAATGATCTATCAAAGTCAAAGTCAGCCAAAAACCGGGACTATCTAATACTCTGTGTAGCAAGCAAGACGGGTGACACCACTGTGCGGCAGTAACTTGGCATGTCTTGACATTCCAGTGGTGACGTTCTCAGCCTTAATATGGAGGAGACATGTTTTTCCATTTAATGTCCCCATTTTAATTAGTTAGGATTTTTAGAACAGAGGAAAAGAAAAAGAAAGAAGGAAAAATCCAAAAAGAAGCAGACGCCCAAGGCTCTCTCCTGATCTCGGACTTCCACCAACATGCAAAGTCAAAACCATACACAACTATGGCAGCCTGCAGGGAAGTAGCAGCACAAAATCGCACCAACAGCCTGCAAATCTGGAGCAACACTCTCCTGTGTGGAGAGCGCTTTCCTGTGATGGCAGCAACTACTTTTAAAGACCAAATTTTGAGCTGTGAGCCATGGCGACAATGCAGAGCCCAGAGTGAAATGAGTGAGAGCTGGGGAGAAAGACTTCTCTGTCAAGGGGATCTGACTGTGGAAGAAACATCCACCGGAGATCAGGCAAATGCAGAGTCTGACCGTCTTTAGGAAATGCTGCAACCCTTCCTCTTCAGAAAGGCCTTTCCACCATGACACTTGCAACACTGACATCCCTTCTGCCATCAACCAATCCAAGATACATTAAAGCAATTAATAAAATCTTTTAAAAAATCAAAACCAAAACCCTACCGCAAACAGAGAGCAGAGAGAAGTGCCAGAGACTCCAAGGCTTAGTACAGGGACAACTAGGTGAAATGTAATGGCTTGTGTTATACAGGAGGTCAGACTAAATGATCTAATGGTACCTCCCACCCTCCATTGCTATGAATCCATGATGTCCACCAGGGACTTTGCTGTTGCTATTGATTTTCCATGGAAGGCAGCCAGATACTATGGTGATGGGTGGCGATATAAAACCAAAGATATATAAGATAGAAAGTTTAGAAGGAATGTCATACAACACAGTGTAAAAGCAACATGGGCCAGATCAGCAGACGTGCTCGGGGCCAGATTTTCAAGGGTTCAGCAGCACCCACAACTGGGGACTGATTTTCCAAAGAGCTCTGCACACAGCAGCTCCCACTGACACCAGTACTGCCCACAGCCAGTGTTCAAAACATCACAAGTCAAGCCCCATAAATCATAAGACTAGTTTAAAAAACATGAGATTTTATAAAATAAAGCATTTCAGGTTCTCTTTGGGTTTGGAACCTTCAGGGGTCACATTTTCAAGCTTTTCTCTACAGCCAGGAGACTAGAAACGAAACTTCTTTTTTAAAAGAAAGCTCAGATTTTGATATACTCACATGATTCCAGAAGCTGGGGCAAACCCCAGTTACCAGTAGACTCATAATGGAGTTGTCAGCGTTGGCTCCACAGTGACACTTAAGGCCCCCAACATGCTGAGTCCTTTTGAAAACTCTGGCCTAAGTCAACAACTTCGGTGTCTTTCTTTCAAACTCACAAGGGATGGTGCCAGCTCGAGGGCTCTGTTTTAGAGTAATGCCTCTTTAGAACCTGATTGCAGGAGCAGATTTTCAGACGATATTTTAAATTTTGCTTTAACGTGTGTTTTCTTGGTACAGATATCCTAGTTTAGGTCCCCAGTACGACAAGATGGAGACCTCCATCTCTGCCGTGAAGGGCTGGAGGTCGAAGCGCCACATAGTAAACACTGGAGTCCCACAAATTTTTTATAAGAAGGCACTCCTCAGAATCCTGGGTGTTGCAGTCCTGCCTTCCCAAAGGCTTGTGAAATGAAGGGGGAGCCATTGTTACAGAAGTCAGACATAAAAGAGACACAGCTGAGATGTAGTTGCATAAACTACATGTAGACAGTTAATATACAGAGTGCCATCTACTGGCACGTATTAGTATATAATATTATTGTAGGACCAATACAGTTGTTTTTGTTATGCATTGCAAATGGCTTCCTGACAACACCCTCTGAACAGCCCGACTGTACAAATCCTGTGTGTCATGGGCCCTCTTTAGCCTGATAAGAAGGATGAGAATGGATGTCTGTCTTCCATCCATTGACAGTAGATCATCCACCAGTGCCACTAAAGCTATGTCCATCCCATGTCCTGGCCTGAATCCAGATTGTGCCTCATGTAGGATAACTTTAATTACATGAGCTTGTATTTGGCCTTCGGCTAGCTGCTCTGTGATCTTATCTGGGAAAGGAAGGTTTGATATGAGGTGGTATAGAATCATAGAATCATAGCCCTGGTCTACACTAGGAGTTGAGGTCGAGTTTAGCAGTGTTAAATCGATTTAACCCTGCACCCATCCACACGACGAAGCCCTTTTTTTTGACTTAAAGGGCTCTTAAAATCGTTTTCCTTACTCTACCCCTGACAAGGGGATTAGCACTGAATTCGGCCTTGCTAGGTCGAATTTGGGGTATTGTGGATGCAATTAGACGGTATTGGCCTCCGGGAACTATCCCAGAGTGCTCCATTGTGACCGCTCTGGACAGCACTCTCAACTCAGATGCACTGGCCAGGTAGACAGGAAAAGGACCGCAAACTTTTGAATTTCACTTTCCTGTTTAGCCAGCGTGGCAAGCTGCAGGTGACCATGCAGAGCTGATCAGCAGAGGTGACCATGCAGAGCTCATCAGCAGAGGTGACCATGATGGAGTCCCAGAATCACAAAAGAGCTCCAGCATGGACCGAACGGGAGGTACGGGATCTTATCGCTGTATGGGGAGAGGAATCCGTGCTATCAGAACTCCGTTCCAGTTTTCAAAATGCCAAAACATTTGTCAAAATCTCCCAGGGCATGAAGGACAGAGGCCATAACAGGGACCTGAAGCAGTGCCGCGTGAAACTTAAGGAGCTGAGGCAAGCCTACCAGAAAACCAGAGAGGCAAACGGCTGCTCCGGGTCAGAGCCCCAAACATACCGCTTCTATGATGAGCTGCATGCCATTTTAGGGGGTTCAGCCACCACTACCCCAGCCATGTTGTTTGACTCCTTCAATGGAGATGGAGGCAACATGGAATCAGGTTTTGGGGACGAGGAAGATGATGATGATGAAGTTGTAGATAGCTCACAGCAAGCAAGCAGAGAAACCAGTTTTCCCGACAGCCAGGAACTGTTTCTCACCCTGGACCTGGAGTCAGTACCCCCCGAACCCACCCAAGGCTGCCTCCCAGACCTGCCAGGAGGAGGAGGGACCTCTGGTGAGTGTACCTTTTAAAATACTGTACATGGTTTAAAAGCAAGCATGTTTGATTATTAATTTGCCCTCGCATTTTTGGGTCTCCTGGATGTACTCCCAAAGCCTTTGCAAAAGGTTTCTGGGGAGGGCAGCCTTATTCCGTCCACCATGGTAGAACACTTTACCACTCCAGGCCAGTAGCACGTACTCGGGAATCATTGTAGAACAAAGCATTGCAGTGTATGTTTGCTGGCGTTCAAACAACATCCGTTCTTTATCTCTGTGTTATCCTCAGGAGAGTGATATCATTCATGGTCACCTGGTTGAAATAGGGTGCTTTTCTTAAGGGGACATTCAGAGGTGCCTGTTCCTGCTGGGCTGTTTGCCCGTGGCTGAACAGAAATGTTCCCTGCTGTTAGCCATGGGGAGGGGGGAGGGGCTAGCCAAGTGGTGGGGGGAGGCAAAATGCGACCTTGGAACGAAAGCACATGTGCTATGTATGTAATGTTAACAGCAAGGTTTACCGTGAAAGAGTGTACCCATTGTTCTATAAAATGTGTCTTTTTAAATACCACTGTCCCTTTTTTTTTCTCCACCAGCTGCATGTATTTCAAGGATCACAGGATCTTCTTCCCAGAGGCTAGTGAAGATTAGAAGGTGAAAAAAACGCACTCGTGATGAAATGTTCTCTGAGCTCATGCTGTCTTCCCACACTGACAGAGCACAGACGAATGCATGGAGGCAGACAATGTCAGAATGCAGGAAAGCAAAAAATGACTGGGAGGAGAGGTGGTGGGCTGAGGAGAGTAAGTGGCGGGCTGAAGAAAGGGCTGAAGCTGAAAGGTGGTGGCAGCATGATGAGAGGAGGCAGGATTCAATGCTGAGGCTGCTGGAGGATCAAACTAATATGCTCCAGTGTATGGTTGACCTGCAGGAAAGGCAGCAGGAGCACAGACTGCCGTTACAGCCCCTGTGTAACCAACCGCCCTCCTCCCCAAGTTCCATAGCCTCCTCACCCAGACGCCCAAGAACGCGGTGGGGGGGCCTCTGGCCCCCCAGCCACTCCACCCCAGAGGATTGCCCAAGCAACAGAAGGCTGGCATTCAATAAGTTTTAAACTTTTAAACTGCTGTGTGGCCTTGTCCTTCCCTCCTCCACCACCCCTCCCCGTGCTTCTTTCCTCCACCACCCCTCCCAGGCTACCTTGGCAGTTATCCTCCTATTTGTGTGATGAATTAATAAAGAATGCATGAATGTGAAGCAACAATGACTTTATTGCCTCTGCAAGCGGTGATCAAAGGGAGGAGGGGAGGGTGGTTAGCTTATAGGGAAGTAGAGTGAACCAAGGGGCAGGGGGTTTCATCAAGGAGAAACAAACAGAACTTTCACACCGTAGCCTGGCCAGTCATGAAACTGGTTTTCAAAGCTTCTCTGATGCGCACCGCGCCCTCCTGTGCTCTTCTAACCGCCTTGGTGTCTGGCTGCGCGTAACCAGTGGCCAGGCGATTTGCCTCAAACTCCCACCCCACCATAAACGTCTCCCCCTTACTCTCACAGATATTGTGGAGCGCACAGCAAGCAGTAATAACAGTGGGAATATTGGTTTTGCTGAGGTCTAACCGAGTCAGTAAACTGCTCCGGCGCACTTTTAAACATCCAAATGCACATTCTACCACCATTTTGCACTTGCTCCAGGGCATTAAGGGGTAGGCTGGGTCCCTAAGGATAACTATAGGCATTTCAACATCCCCAACGGTTATTTTCTGGTCTGGGAATAAAGTCCCTTCCTGCAGCTTTTGAAACAGACCAGAGTTCCTGAAGATGCGAACGTCATGTACCTTTCCTGGCCATCCCATGTTGAAGTTGGTGAAACATCCCTTGTGATCCACCAGAGCTTGCAGCACTATCGAAAAGTACCCCTTGTGGTTTATGTACTCGCCGGCTTGGTGCTCCGGTGCCAAGATAGGGATATGGGTTCCGTCTATCGCCCCACCACAGTTAGGGAATCCCATTGCAGCAAAGCCATCCACTATGACCTGCACATTTCCCAGGGTCACTACCCTTGATATCAGCAGATCTTTGATTGTGTGGGCTACTTGGATCACAGCAGCCCCCACAGTAGATTTGCCCACTCCAAATTGATTCCCAACTGACCGGTAGCTGTCTGGCGTTGCAAGCTTCCACAGGGCTATTGCCACTTGCTTCTCAACTGTGAGGGCTGCTCTCATCTTGGTATTCATGCGCTTCAGGGCAAGGGAAAGCAAGTCACAAAGTTCCATGAAAGTGCCCTTACGCATGCGAAAGTTTTGCAGCCACTGGGAATCGTCACAGATCTGCAACACTATGCGGTCCCACCAGTCTGTGCTTGTTTCCCGGGCCCAGAATCGGCGTTCCACAGCATGAACCTGCCCCATTAGCACCATGATGCCTGCATTGCCAGGGCCCATGCTTTGAGAAAAGTCTGTGTCCATGTCCTAATCACTCTCGTCACTGCGCTGACGTTGCCTGCTCGCCCGGTTTCGCTTTGCCAGGTTTTGGTGCTGCATATACTGCTGGATAATGCGCATGGTGTTTAATGTGCTCCTAATTGCCAAAGTGAGCTGAGCGGGCTCCATGCTTGCCGTGGTATGGCGTCTGCACAGAAAAAAGGCACGGAACGATTGTCTGCCATTGCTCTGACGGAGGGAGGGGTGACTGACGACATGGCTTACAGGGTTGGCTTACAGGGAATTGAAATCAACAAAGGGGGTGGCTTTACATCAAGGAGAAACAAAAACAACTGTCACACAGAATGGCCCCCTCAAGGATTGAGCTCAAACCCCTGGGTTTAGCAGGCCAATGCTCAACCCACTAAGCTATCCCTCCGTCTGGTATTTCAGGCAGGACTTAATGGAGGGAGGGAGGAGCAAATGAATACACAACAAATCTGGTCTATTTCTTGTTTTGATCCACTCCATCTATCTTTTACATCTTTGGCTGGCAGCAGACAGTGCAGAAGGACTGCAAGCCATCCACATCTCCTGGCTGCCCGGCAGTAGATGGTACAATAGGACTACTAGCCATCCACATCTCCTGCCTGCTCACCATAAGATGATACAATAGGACTGCCTGCAGGACTAAAGAGAATGACCTGGTTGAGTCACTCCTAATTTAGTCCCTGCACCCACATCTGTCCATGCGCTCCTGACCGACGTGGCCAGGAGCACCTCGGACATGACGATGATGGCTACCAGTCCTATTGTACCATCTGCTGCCACAAGGCAATGGGTTGCTGCTGCTGTGTAGCAATGCAGTACTGCGTCTGACAGCACCCAGGAAACATACGGTGACGGTGAGCTGAGCAGGCTCCATGCTTGCCGTGGTATGGCGTCTGCACAGGTAACTCAGGAAAAAAGGCACGAAACGATTGTCTGCCTTTGCTTTCACAGAGGGAGGGCCTGATGACATGTACCCAGAACCACCCGCGACAATGTTTTTTGCTCCATCAGGCATTGGGCTCTCAACCCAGAATTCCAATGGGTGGCAGAGACTGTGGAAACTGTGGGATAGCTACCCACAATGCAACACTCCGGAAGTCGAAGCTAGCCTCGGTACTGTGGAAGCACTCCGCCGAGTTAATGCACTTAATGCACTTAGAGCATTTTGTGTGGGGACACACATAATCGACTATATAAAAATGATTTCTAAAAAACCGACTTCTATAAATGCAACCTAATTTCATAGTGTAGACATACCCATAGAAGATTAGGTTTGGAAGAGACCTCAGGAGGTCATCTAGTCCAACCCCCTGCTCAAAGCAGGACCAACCCCAACTAAATCATCCCAGCCAGGGCCTTAAAAACCTCTAAGGATGGAGATTCCACCACCTCCCTAGGTAACCCATTCCAGTGCTTCACCACCCTCCTAGTAAAATAGTTTTTCCTAGTATCCAACCTAGACCTCCCCCACTGCAACTTGAGACCATTACTCTTTGTTCTGTCACCTGCCACCACTGAGAACACTCTAGCTCCATCTTCTTTGGAACCCCCCTTCAGGTAGTTGAAGGCTGCAATCAAATGCCCCCTTACTCTTCTCTTCTGCAGACTAAACAAGCCCAGTTCCCTCAGCCTCGCCTCATAAGTCATGTGCCCCAGCCCCCTAATCATTTTCATTGCCCTCCACTGGACTCTCTCCAATTTGTCCACATCCTTTCTGTAGTGGGGGGCCCAAAACTGGAAGCAGTACTCCAGACGTGGCCTCACCAATGCCGAATAGAGGGGAATAATCACTTCCCTCGATCTGCTGGCAATGCTCCTACTAATGCAGCCGAATATGCCGTTAGCCTTCTTGGCAACAAGGGCACACTGCTGACTCATACCCAGCTTCTCATCCACTGTAATCTTTTCTACAGAACTGCTGCTTAGCCAGTTGGTCTCCAGCCTGTAGCGGTGCATGGGATTCTTCCATCCTAAGTGCAGGACTCTGCACTTGTCCTTGTTGAACCTCATCAGATTTATTTTGGCCCAATCTTCCAATTTGTCTAGGTCACCCTGGACCCTATCTCTACCCTCCAGCATATCTATCTCTCCCCCCAGCTTAGTGTCATCTGCAAACTTATTGAGGGTGGACTCCATCCCATCATCCAGATCATCAGTAAAGATGTTGAAAAAACTGGCCACTGGACTGAACCCTGGGGTACGCTGCTTGATACCGGCTGCCAACTAGACATCGAGCTGTTGATCACTACCTGCTGAGCTTGACAATCTAGCCAGCTTTCTATCCACCTTATAGTCCATTCATCCAATCCATACTTTTTTCACTTGCTGGCAAGAATACTGTGGGAGACTGTGTCAAAAGCTTTGCTAAAGTCAAGATATATCACGTCCAGTGCTTTCCCCATATCCACAGAGCCAGTTATCTCATCATAGAAGGCAATCAGGTTGGTCAGGCATGACTTGCCCTTGGTGAATCCATGTTGACACCTTCCTCTCCTTCATGTGCTTCAAAATGGTTTCCTTGAGGACCTGCTCCATGATTTTTCCAGGGACTGAGGTGAGGCTGACCAGTCTGTAGTTCCCCCAGGTTCTCCTTCTTCCCTTTTTAAAAGATGGGCACTATATCTGCCTTTTTACAATTATAAGGGACCTCCCCCAATCGCCACAAGTTTTCAAAGATAATGGCCAATGGCTCTGCAATCACATCTGCCAATTCACTCAACACCCTTGGATGCATTAGATCTGGACCCATGGACTTGTGTATGTCCAGATTTTCTAAATAGTCCTTAACCTTTGTTCTTTCACCACTGAGGGCTGCTCACCTCCTCCCCATACTGTGTTGCCCAGGACAGCAGTCTGGGAGCTGACCTTGTCTGTGAAGACTGGGGCAAAAAAAGCATTGCGTACTTCAGCTTTTTCCACATCACCTGTCATTAGTTTGCCTCCCCCATTCATTAAGGGTCCCATGCTTTCCTTGACCTTTTTCTTGTTGCTAATATACCTGTAGAAACCCTTCTTGTTATCCTTCACCTTCCTTGCTAGCTGCAACTCTAGTTGTGTTTTGGCCTTCCTGATTACACTCCTGCATGCTTAGAATCAATGCATCCAGGGTGGGTTTCTTCCGTGATGGTTCGATTGTTGTGTTGTTGCAGGGGGGAGGGAAGATTCCTTCCCTGAATGAGGCATTGGCTAATTTGATCAGGAGTGACAGCAGTTTTCTCTTAATTCTCTTTTACCAAGCAAAAAGGTCACAGTCTGGATTCATGGATCTTGGGCTGAGTATCCTTTAAGGTGTCCAGTATCTCTTGAGGAGTGAACTGCTGAACTCAGTAATGCCTGCAGGCCGGTGGTGATGGATTCGTGGTAGATACGAATGGAGTGGTAGATACAGTGGTAGATACGCTGGAGGGGAGGGATAGGATACAGAAGGACCTAGACAAATTGGAGGATTGGGCCAAAAGAAATCTGATGAGGTTCAATAAGGATAAGTGCAGGGTCCTGCACTTAGGACGGAAGAACCCAATGCACAGCTACAGACTAGGGACCGAATGGCTAGGCAGCAGTTCTGCGGAAAAGGACCTAGGGGTGACAGTGGACGAGAAGCTGGATATGAGTCAGCAGTGTGCCCTTGTTGCCAAGAAGGCCAATGGCATTTTGGGATGTATAAGTAGGGGCATAGCGAGCAGATCGAGGGACGTGATCGTTCCCCTCTATTCGACATTGGTGAGGCCTCATCTGGAGTACTGTGTCAGTTTTGGGCCCCACACTTCAAGAAGGATGTGGATAAATTGGAGAGAGTCCAGCGAAGGGCAACAAAAATGATTAGGGGTCTGGAACACATGAGTTATGAGGAGAGGCTGAGGGAGCTGGGATTGTTTAGCCTGCAGAAGAGAAGAATGAGGGGGGATTTGATAGCTGCTTTCAACTACCTGAAAGGGGGTTCCAAAGAGGATGGCTCTAGACTGTTCTCAATGGTAGCAGATGACAGAACGAGGAGTAATGGTCTCAAGCTGCAGTGGGGGAGGTTTAGATTGGATATTAGGAAAAACTTTTTCACTAAGAGGGTGGTGAAACACTGGAATGCGTTACCTAGGGAGGTGGTAGAATCTCCTTCCTTAGAGGTTTTTAAGGTCAGGCTTGACAAAGCCCTGGCTGGGATGATTTAACTGGGAATTGGTCCTGCTTCGAGCAGGGGGTTGGACTAGATGACCTTTTGGGGTCCCTTCCAACCCTTATATTCTATGATTCTATGATTCTTCCTAAAATCAGGGGGGTATAAGGCCCCACCTCCTCCATGGCCCCACCTCCCTCTTCCCTAGAGGGCCCCCCCTGCACCCAGTCTAGGGTGACCAGATGTCCCGATTTTATAGGGATAGTCCTGATATTTGGGGCCTTTTCTTACATAGGCACCTATTACCCCCCACCTCCTGTCCCGATTTTTCACACTTGCTACCTGGTCACCCTAAAGCCGGAGCCAGGCTTGAGAGCCCAGGCCCTCTAACTGGCTGGGGAGGGGAGGGGGCTGAGAGCAGCCCCTGGCCCGTGTCCCTGCCCCCCGGACTCCCTGCCCAGTTCAGATGGAGCATCCGCAGCTCCCCACAGCTGCCCAGGAGGTTCTTAACTTAGCCCAGTTGCAGGTTTTTGGCCTCCGAGGCCCCACTCCCAGGCCAGTGTGAAGAGAACTTTCTCTCATACTTGCTGTCTTTACTCTTTGGGCTTAAAATAAATACATCCTCCCCTTGCTTAAGGCCAGTGCCCTTGCTGGTCTAGGGTTAGAGGTCACTAGCATTTAACCATGTTAGTATCTTGTCTTCACTGCTGCTCCTACTGTTGCATAACCAAGTCCTGTAAAACCATCCTGGAAGATGGACCAAAAGCCCTGTGATGGGCTCAGGGACACTTTCCATATCTGTCACTCCTCTCCACTCTGTATATTAGGCTTTGCAATGCTCTATGTGTCCTCCAAGCCTGCTGCCTTTCCCTCTCTGAAGTTTTGTATTAGTGGTGGCTTGTGCCTGATTGCATCTTAGCATCCCCTTCTGGGCTAGCAATGTACCGGGCAGTTCTGGTTGTCCCCAGGTGACAGTAGCAGGGATCTGCTTACGGCACAGGGTCACCTGTTCTAAGTTGACAACTTTCCAGCTGTTTGAGCCTAATGCCTTTGTAATAATCTTAGCCTCCTCCTCTGTGCACTTCCAGGGTTCGTGTGTGTTTTCAGCACATAGCAATCTTGTTCTAAGCAATCTACCCTGTAAAAATTGTTCAGGAGAATCTAAGACACCAGTCACAGGGCTGCTTCCTAAATCTGGCAGAGCAAGCAGATGAGCCACACCTTCGCTTACTGTGTTTTGCATCTGACACACTCAACTCACTCAACTGACTTTGCCTTGAGTTGAGTCTGTCAGACATATGTTTGAAAGGTCTTTAATCTCTCAGTTAGCAAACAGGACATTGGCATGGGGCTCTGGGTCTGCTCTGCGAAAGCACTTTGTTTCTTCCAGCTTTTCTCCCCAACAATTCTTTTGTTTGTGTTAGCAGTTCAAAGAGGGCTTCAGCTCCCTGAGCTGTCACCCATTCAGCCTTTAGGGTCTGGCGATTGGATGGAGGGGAGCCACGGGCTATTGGGATCTCACTCTTATCCTGGAGAGTTTTTCAAAGTCCTTTCTTACCCAGATAAGATTTATCCACTTTTCTCACTGCAAAGAAACTGCCTTCAGGTCTCCAGCATTCCCGTCAGTAGCGCTTTCAGCCTGGGGAAGGAACCATCCTTCAGCTCCTGAGGGTGGAGAGTGATAGGGATTGCTGGTTCCTCAGATCCCCTTTCCCAGAGAGCCTAATTTTTGGTTTAGCCTCTAGAGTTTCTTCCTTGGGTTGTCACAGACCTTCGTGTTCATGACCTGGGTACCGAGCAGGCTTCGTTCTTTCGATGTGAAAGGTGGGATTTCCAGTGGTGCTCAGAGCCAACCTAACTCTGCTTCCACTGACCTTAACAGGGAAAGATCGAAGTGCTCAGCACTGACTGATGAACATCCTGGCCTGAATGAACAGGGAGGCTGTCTGGCTCGTGCATAGACTTTTCCATGCAGGAGACATTGGGGCTGCGACCTGGCAAAATCCGCTGGATCAGAGACAGCATGAGGATGACACAGGAACCTATGATCAAGACCCCTCTATTATGGGGCCATCTTGTAGGGTTATTGGGGGGGGGCAGGAAGGGCACCATCAGTGCACGCAAGGCTCAGGCGGCCTGAAGGCACCAGCCTGTGCAGAGGGCAATGCTGGCAAACTCAGCCCTCATTTCTACCCAGAACTTGCACTGGTTTAATTAAATCATTGTCTACATCAGTTTAGCAAAGTTGGTGCAAACCCTTGTGTGGACACACTTCAGTTTATAACCAGTTTAGGTTGATTGAGCGTAATTTGGTAGCTAGGCAAAAAAACTGTGCACTAAATCCGATTGAAACCCATTGTTAGTTAAACCAGTGCAGCTTTTGTGTGTATACGAGGCATGAGAGAAGGGAGAGAAACAGGGAGAGACTGGCAAAGCCAAAGGGGCGCTGAGCCAGGCGGGGCTGAGCTGCAAAAGGAGCCAAAGCACTGCAGGACAGAGATGGCGGGGAGAGCTCCAGAGCACCCTCTGCTGGAGGCAGGGAGAGGCCCTGGCAGAATGGAATGCGCCGCTGGTGAAATGGAGTCAGGGTTGTCAACTCTCATGATTTTCTTGCAAGTCTCGAGATATTTAGTGTTTCCCTTATTGCTCCAGTTCCTGTAAGCAAGTGATGATACGAGAATCTCAGCTCTCATTTAAAAAAATAAAATAAGGCACTGATTCTTATTTAGAAATCTCATGATTTTTAAGTGAATATTGTGATTTTGGGGGGACCTGCCTGTGATTTGTGAATGCTCGGGGTGAATACTACAAACTGGCTGGTGAGGGAAGGATCCTGGGATTCGCACTTACACTTAGGGCTAAGGAGGGAGGGCAGGAGAGCTGTCTCCTGTGTGCGCTGCAGTGGTGGAGGAAGGCCACACAGAACAATTTTAAAATCAAGATGGGAGGTTTGTTTAAAAGCTCTGTACTGGGAATTGTGTTGGGGCAGGTCTCTGGCCTGTGTTACACAGGAGGGCAGACTAGATGATCACAGGGTTCTCTTCTGGCCCTGAAATCTATGGCTCTATAAAGCTGGAGGCTGCGTACTGCTCAGAAGAAGTGCAGGAGCAGTGCCTGACCCGAAAAGACCCAAGGGCGTGGAGAGGGCGATGGATCTGGGTTGTACACATGCTCCCCCTGGGTTCTAGGAGCCTGCACACTTTGGGGAGAGTCACCAGAAAGATGCTTTTCTTTTGCCTTTCTTGTTTCTTCCTCTTTTTTCCTTTTCTTTAGGACCTCCCGTCTTCTCTTCCTTTCCCAGCAGGCAATGTGGAGAGGGAAGAAAGGGCTGGGAGCGCAGAGCTGAGAGAAGTCCATGCTCCCAGGAGAAAGAAGCAAGGACATTGTACTGCAGGGTGTGACATGGCTGCCTGCACCCCCAGTGAGTCACCACAGCTTTGTTTCTTTGCCTCCTGTCAAGTGCTGCTGTCTGGGCTGGTTGTGCTGGGATGGAGAAGAGGAGGAGGAGGTTAGTCATTATCCGAAACTAACCTCTTTCATGTTACGTCTGCATTCAGTGAGTGTGCCAGTGTGTAGAGTGGGGATACAGGGCTAGAGTTTGGCATTTAATGCCTTAAAGAAACAAGAGTATAATCTTAAGAGGGGATAGTTGGAACAGGAAACAGTAGAATTAAGGAAACAATGTGCACTAGTCAAGGAGTTGCTGATTAAGCTAGCTTTACACTGTAAGCAGTCTGAGCTGGGTGGTTATAATACCCCTGAGGTGGAGAAATTATTAGGTAGAGCTCAAGTAAAATGATCTGAAGACAGTGATAAGGTGGGTAAGATGCTGGTCTGCTTAATCCACAAAGAAGAGAAAAAGAAAAGAATTTCCACTCTTCAACTCTGAGCTGGTTCAATTTCCAGTGACAACCAAAGAGTTAAAGTGATATGAAGGGAGTTATGAGTGTTTATCTAAAAGCAAAGGGGCAGGTGAAAGGGATAAAATAACACAGATCCTAAAGCAATGCAATATGTTAGAATTATCCAAGGATCAGAAATGGAATTTGGAAGGTAATATTGGAAAGCAAGAAAGGTTAGATGCAAGACAGAGACACCAGCTTTAGATGACTTTCCTACTGATTGTCATAAAAATGGTTGGAATTAGGAACTTTACTGAGTTTGTTCAATGAAGGGAATTTTTGCCACAGCTTTAAGGGAGGGTTTTTATTGTGCTTTTAAAACTGAACCAAGACCTTGTGGTATGTCAGGCGTACAGTACAGGACTGTATCCCTCAGCCACATTTGGATGCAAAAATGTTGGCACAGATTGTTGCCTCTTCTAATAATATCTCTGAAACAGGCTTTGTGCTTGGCCGGTCTATAAAATATAACAGGGCTTGATCCTGCTAGCTGCTGGGATTGTTTGACTCTCCCTTAGTTCCGTGAGAGCCGAGGGTGCTCAGCACCTTGCAAAATTTGTCTTCTAGACTTCAGTGAGTGGCTCCAGCTCATAATTACGCTAAGCTTTCCGACAGCGACAAAGCGGGAGTCTCACTAGATGGCAGGCAGAACCGTCTATCTGCTGTGTGAAGGGTTCCAGTTTTCCTTATCTTGATGTTGGGGACAAACATGCAGATGGAATGAGAATATTGTAGGGACAGCCTGGGAGCAGAGTCTTGAATTGCCGGCTCACCGATGCTCGGAACCTGGGTTACAAACAAGAGGAACTGGAACTGCTCATTCATGAGCATAAATTCAGTGTAGTTGATCCTACTGAATCCAGGTTGGATGATTCACATGACTGGAAAGTTACAATCACTGGTTGATTATAAACTGTGTAGGAAGGATTGAGTGGGCAAAAGGGGAGGAGGAGGGGCACTCCACATCAAAAATGGCATCACCTGTTTCCAAGTCACTGATAACTTGGAAGAAAATTATCTTGAATGTTTATGACTCAATGTCCCGACAGATAAAGCAGAAGATGGGGTATTAGTTGGTATCTGGTACGGACCATCACATCACACTAGGGAACAGGATGACCAGCTGCTTATGCTGCTATCTATACATGTAGGAAAAAAAGCTGTGTGATTATAGGGGACTTCAATCTGAGTGATGTATGCTGGAGGTCTCATGCTGCCAGTTCCAAAACATCCTTGGAATCTCTAACCATTATAGGTGACAATTTCCTAACTTAAAAACTGTTGCAGCCAATATGGGGGAATCCTTTATTAGACCTTGTCCTAACAGGTAAAGAGGAACTGATCACAGAACTAAAAATTAAGGGTAGCTTAGTTACAAGTGATCATGACTTGATCACATTTATAATGTACAAACAGAATAAAATCTATACCAGTAATATATATACTTGGTGCTTGGGCCAACTTCACAAAGCTGAAAACAATTAGGAGCCAAACCAACAGAGAGGAAGAATTTAATCAGAAAAATATGAATGGACTATAAGGTGGATAGAAAGCTGGCTAGATCGTCGGGCTCAACGGGTAGTGATCAATGGCTCCATGTCTAGTTGGCAGCCGGTATCAAGTGCAGTGCCCCAGGTGTCGGTCCTGGGGCCGGTTTTGTTCAATATCTTCATTAATGATCTGGAGGATGGCGTGGATTGCACCCTCAGCAAGTTTGCAGATGACACTAAACTGGGAGGAAAGGTAGATACGCTGGAGGGTAGGGATAGGATACAGAGGGACCTAGACAAATTGGAGGATTGGGCCAAAAGAAATCTGATGAGGTTCAACAAGGACAAGTGCAGAGTCCTGCACTTAGGATGGAGGAATCCCATGCACTGCTACAGACTAGGGACTGAATCGCTCGGCAGCAGTTCTGCAGAAAAGGACCTAGGGGTTACAGTGGACGAGAAGCTGGATATGAGTCAACAGTGTGCCCTTGTTGCCAAGAAGGCCAATGGCATTTTGGGATGTATAAGTAGGGGCATTGCCATCAGATTGAGGGACGTGATCGTTCCCCTCTATTCGACACTGGTGAGGCCTCATCTGGAGTACTGTGTCCAGTTTTGGGCCCACACTACAAGAAGGATGTGGAAAAATTGGAAAGAGTCCAGCAGAGGGCAACAAAAATGATTAGGGGACTGGAACACATGACTTACGAGGAGAGGCTGAGGGAACTGGGAATGTTTAGTCTACGGAAGAGAAGAATGAGGGGGGATTTGATAGCTGCTTTCAACTACCTGAAAGGGGGTTCCAAAGAGGATGGCTCTAGACTGTTCTCAGTGGTAGCAGATGACAGAACAAGGAGTAATGGTCTCAAGTTGCAGTGGGGGAGATTTAGGTTGGATATTAGGAAAAACTTTTTCACTAGGAGGGTGGTGAAACACTGGAATGCGTTACCTAGGGAGGTGGTGGAATCTGCTTCCTTAGAAGTTTTTAAGGTCAGGCTTGAGAAAGCCCTGGCTGGGATGATTTAATTGGGGATCGGTCCTGCTTTGAGCAGGGGGTTGGACTAGATGACCTCCTGAGGTCCCTTCCAACCCTGATATTCTATGATTCTATGAATGATAATTGTGAATCATTTAAGAACACCTCACTAGATGCTCCAAAAGTCACAATCCCACAATCAAGGAAGAAGGGTATGTTGGTTAAAAAACTGACCTGGGGCTGCATTAGAGCAATCAGGAACCTGCTAGAACCAATTAAGACAGGCAAGCTAATTAAGACTCCTGGAGCCAATTAAGAACTTACTAGAATCAATTATGGCAGGCAGGCTAATCAGGACACCTGGTTTAAAAAGGACCTCCCATCAATTAGTGGGGGGCGCGCAAAGAGCAGGGAGTGAGAAAGCGTGCTGCTGGAGGACTGAGGAGTACAAGCGTGATCAGGCTTCAGGAGGAAGATCCTGCAGTGAGGATAAAGAAGGTGCTGGGGGAAGACCATGGGGAAATAGCCCAGGGAGTTGTAGCTGTCACGCAGCTCATACAGGAGACATTGTAGACAGCTGCTATCCACAGGGCCCTGGGCTGGAACCCAGTGTAGAGAGTGGGTCCAGGTTTCCCCCTTCTCCCCAACTCCTGATTGGACACAGAAGGAGTTGACCTGGTCTGTGAGAAACACCAGAAGGGAAGGTCTAATTTGGAAAGGGATCTGGCCTGTCCCTGACCCACTAGGTGGGACACAAAGACTGTGGGGATTGTTCTCTGTTTCCTCCATGCTGGCAAGTGATGAGGTTAGCTGACTGAATGGGAGGTTTGAGCATCTAGCAGAAGTGGCCAAACTGAGGGCTGCCGCGAACCTCTGAGGCGAGCAAATCTGCCAAAAAGCTCAGGCCCCACTAAGGCAGAGGAGGAACTTTGTCACTATATATATATATATATATATATATAAAAAATGTAAAAAAGGGGAAATTTACAGTAATGTATATAAATCAGAAGTTAGAAATTGTAGAAAATTGATAAGGGAAGCAAAGGGACACAAGAAGAAATCTATGGCCAGAAGAGTTAAGGACAATAAGAAAGAGTATTATAAATATAATAGGAACCAAAGAATCCTGACAATGGTATTAGTCCATTACTAGATGGAAAAGGTAGAATTATCAATAATAATACAGAAAAGGCAGACGTGTTCAATAAATATTTATGTTCTGTAGCTGAGGGAAAAACAGGTATAGTCCCATCACATGGTGATCATAGAATCATAGAATCATAGAATATCAGGGTTGGAAGGGAACTCAGGAGGTCATCTAGTCCAACCCCCGGCTCAAAAGCAGGACCAATCCCCAATTAAATCATTAAATCAGAGTGATGATAATACTCTTTCCATTCCACTAATAGCTCTGGAGGATGTTAAACAGAAGCTAGTAAAGTTAGACATTTTAAAATTGGCAGGTCCAGATAACTTGCATCCAAGAGTTTTAAAATTGCTGACTGAAGAGCTTGCTGGAGTTTTAATGTTGATTTTCAATAAGTCTTGGTGCACTGGGGAAGTTCCTGAGGCTGGAAGAAAGCTAATGTTGGGCCAATTTTTTAAAAAGGGTAAACAGGGTGACCAAGGTAATTATAGGCCTGTCAGTCCCAGGCAAGATAATGGAACAGCTGACAAGGGACTTGATTAATGAAGAATTAAAGAAGGGTGATGTAATTAATGCAAATCAACATGGGTCTATGGAAAATAGATCCTGCAAAATTAACTTGATATCTTTTTTGATGAGATTACAGGTTTGACTGATAAAGGTGATAGTGTTGCCTTAATATACTTAGACTTCTGCAAAGCATTTGACTTGGTACTGCACGACATTTTGATTAAAAAACTAGAATGATACAAAATTAACATGGCACACATTAAATACTGGCTAATAGATAGGTTTTAAAATGTAATTGTAAATGGGGAATCATTGTTGAGTGAGTGTGTTTCCAGTGGGGTTCCTCAGGGATTGGTTCTTGGCCCTTCGCTATTTAACGTTTTATCAATATCCTGGAAGAAAACATAAAATCATCACTGATAAAGTTTGCAAATGACACAATAACAGGGGGAGTGGTAAATAATGAAGAGGACAGGTCACTGATTCAGAGCAATCTGGATCGCTTGGTAAACTGGGTACAAGCAAACAATATTCATTTTACTACTGCTAAATGTAAATATCTACATCTAGGAACAAAGAATGTTGGCCAGACTCACAGGATGGGGAACTCTGTCCTGGGAGGCAGTGACTCTGAAAAAGATTTGGGGGTTGTGGTGGGTAATCAGTTGAACATGAGCTCCCAATGGCACTGTGGCCAAAAGCGCTAATGAGGTCCTGGGATGCATAAATGGGAATCTCTAGTAGGAGCAGAGAGGTTATTTTACCTCTGGATTTGTCACTGGTGCAACTGCTGCTAGAATCCTGTGTCCAGTTCTGGTGCCCACAAATCAAGAAGGATGTTGATAAATTGGAGAGGGTTCAGAGAAGAGCCACAAGAATGATTAAACATACCTTTAGAGGGTTAGAAAACATACCTTATAGTGATAGACTCAAAGAATTCCATCTATTTAACTTAACAAAGAGAAGGTTACAGGGTGACTTGATTACAGTCTACAAGTATCTACACAGGGAACAAATATTTCATAATGAACTCTTCAGTCTAGCCGACAAAGCTATAACATGATCTAATGGCTGGAAGTTGAAGCTAGACAAATTCAGACTGGAAATAAGGCATACATTTTTAACAGTGAGAGTAATTAACCACTGGAACAATTTACCAAGGATTGTGGTGGATTCTCCAGCACTGACAATTTTTAAATCAAGATTGAATGTTTATCTCAAAGATCTGCTCTAGTAATAATTTTCGGGGTGTTCTATGGCTTCTGTTATACCGGAGATCACAATGTTTCCATCTGGCATTGGAATCTATGAACTCCAAACCACAGTGAACAAGAGAGGACTCAAAGAGGACAAAAATATTTTGTTGATATCTCTCCTCCCCACCCCCGCACTATGAAGAGGGGACGTGCAAGTGAATTCCTCCCATCAGGTGAGCTGGTGGCTTAGAGAAGAGGGAAAGGGAATAAAAATCCCTAACAGGAGAAACTGTATCTGTCTGCTGCTTGGACTCTTGAGGGCAAGATTTCTAGGCATAAGCAAGAGATTCCCAGCTGCTGAGCCTGAGTGAGCCCTAAGGGACATATAGCGCTTGCTTATGATACAAGCTTCTATTATCTCTTGAAACTTAAGACTGTAACTCATGTGTGTGCGTGTGTGTGTTTACCTGCCTTAACCTTGTAAATAACTTCCTTATTTCTTTTTCCTAGTTAATAAATCTTTAGCTAGCTTATTATAGGATTAGCTACAAGCGTTGTCTTTGGTGTGAGATCTAAGGTGCAATTGACTTGGGGTAAGTGACTGGTCCTTTGGGACTGGGATTAACCTGAATATGGTCGTGATTATTGGCATAAGGAACCATCTGTCACAATGGCAAGCTTGCCTAGGTGACAAGCTAGATTGGAGTACCCAAGGGGACTGTCTGTGACTCCATGTTCAGGTTGTTATTGTGCCTGAGGAATCTGCACTTGATACTTGGTCGGTAAAATCTAAGTACAGAACTCACAGTCAATTTGGGTTGTGTGCCCTGCTTCTTAACAGTCTGCCCTGAGGTTAGTACTCTTGCTCTTGAGCCACTGCAAAACAGCTTGACAGGCACCCCAGACATAACCTGGCTGGCTCTAAAGGCAAAGCGCAGTCTATGCTCCATGCAAGACAATTTTTATAGCTGACAGACATTGCCCTCAACCCCACTGTCCTCACTCTCTTTATGAGCTATCTGTTATGAACCGAGATTCATCTGCTTTCTGGCCAGTTGTCCTTGCTACTCTAGTTCAGAATCACATTACAGGGTGAGAGAAGGCTAGCACTTAATTCTCTTGGGGTCTTGCCCTTCTCTGTCTGTGGGCTTTGCCTTGATTTCAGCCACTGACAACCAGCAACTGGAGTAGCTGTCCTGGTGCTAACCCCTAGTGCAGACAAGGATAGCCTTGATTTGCAGTGGTGAAACTCCTCCATGCTTGGAAGCTTAATGGCCACTGATTGCTGAAATTGGAACTAATCCTCACAGTTGGTGAGAAAGTCAGGAGTCTCACCTATCCTCCTATAATAAAGCCCTGCAAAACTATCCTGGCAGATGCTTTGATGCCTTCTGGACATTGCAAGAGCTGTCATAAGCCCATGCACAACAGATTTCTACCTTCCATCATCCTGTCCCACTGCAGCCAAGTGCAACAGAGTTCAAGACATGGTGAATTGTGCAATCTGATCCAGATTCAAGTGAACCCTGGAGAGGACCTGCACAGGGATCCTCCTCCTCCATAATACAGTCTCCTTCACAAACATGCCTTTGGTCTAGATCTCCTCTCTACCCAGTAGAACTTCCTTCCCGTACAAAAGCTTATAAGAACATAAGAATGGCCATACTGGGTCAGCCCAAAGCCCCATCTAGCCCAGTATCTTGTCTTCTGACAGCAGTCAATGCCAGATGCTTCAAGGGGAATGAACAGAAGAGGGCAATTTTTGAGTTATCCATCCCCCCTTGTCCCCCTCATTATTTTTCTTGCCCTTCTCTGTAACTTTTCCACTTCTAATATATCTTTTTTGAGATGGGGCTATCAGAACTGTATGCAGAATTCAATGTGTGGGTGTACCATGGATTGAACAGCATTATGATATTTTCTGTCTTATTATCTATCACTTTCCTAATGGTTCCTAACATTCGGTTAGCTTTTTTGACTGCTGCTGAACAATGAATGGATGTTTTCAGAGAACTATCCACAATGACTCCATTAGATCTCTTTCTTGAGTGGTAACAGCTAATTTAGACCCCATCATTTTGTATGTCTACGTAAGTAGAGTCTGAATGAGCTCTCCCCTGACATATAGTGATGAGCTGGCGGAGAAGACTTCAGGAACTGACCTTCTTTACATGGACCAGCCCACTCTACCTAGGTTCGCAGCATGATGGAGCTGCTTTGCCCGATTGATCACTTTTGGCTGGTGTTGGATCACAAGTCACTTTGTTATTGGAAGGCAGAGATAATAAAGTGTTGTTACCCTTGTTGTGTGAATAAAGGACAGCAGAATTGTTCTTGGCATTCTCTGATTGAGGGACTCACCCCCAACTTAACTGCACTCGCTAGGCAGAGGGCAGGGGTGCCAAAGCCCTGTGGAGATGAGAGGGTGGGGATAGATGTGTGTATCCAGTGGTGTGGGCTTTGCCTAAGCTTTCTAGATCTCTCCTTTTCCACTGTGTAATGATAGAGCTGCTTAAGACTAAATTGAGAGTCTTGTTTCAGATCAAGAGAGCTGAAGTCACTGATAATCATGCCTAAGCATTAAATCTGCTTTGGGGCAGTGTCTCTGATGCAAGATTTCAGAGTAACAGCCGTGTTAGTCTGTATTCGCAAAAAGAAAAGGAGTACTTGTGGCACCTTAGAGACTAACCAATTTATTTGAGCATAAGCTTTCGTGAGCTACAGCTCACTTCATCGGATGCATACTGTGGAAACTGCAGAAGACATTATATACACAGAGACCATGAAACAATACCTCCTCCCACCCCACTCTCCTGCTGGTAATAGCTTATCCAAAGTGACCACTCTCCCTACAATGTGCATGATAATCAATGTGGGCCATTTCCAGCATAAATCCAAGTTTAACCAGAACGTCGGGGGGGGGGGGGTAGAAAAAAACAAGGGGAAATAGGCTATCTTGCATAAGTCATTATGCAAGGTAGCCTATTTCGCCTTGTTTTTTTCTACCCCCCCCCCCCCGACGTTCTGGTTAAACTTGGATTTATGCTGGAAATGGCCCACCTTGATTATCATGCACATTGTAAGGAGAGTGGTCACTTTGGATGAGCTATTACCAGCAGGAGAGTGAGTTTGTGTGTGTGGTTTTTGGAGGGGGGTGGGGGGGGGTGAGAAAACCTGGATTTGTGCAGGAAATGGCCCACCTTGATTATCATACACATTTTAAAGAGAGTGGTCACTTTGGATGGGCTATCACCAGGACAGTGAGTTGTGTGTGTGTGGGGGGGAGGGCGGAGGGTGAGAAAACCTGGATTTGTGCTGGAAATGGCCCAACTTGATGATCACTTTAGATAAGCTATTACCAGCAGGAGAGTGGGGTGGGAGGAGGTATTGTTTCATGGTCTCTGTGTATATAATGTCTTCTGCAGTTTCCACGGTATGCATCCGATGAAGTGAGCTGTAGCTCACGAAAGCTCATGCTCAAATAAATTGGTTAGTCTCTAAGGTGCC
This sequence comes from Caretta caretta, assembly GCF_965140235.1. Classification (NCBI taxonomy): domain Eukaryota; kingdom Metazoa; phylum Chordata; order Testudines; family Cheloniidae; genus Caretta; species Caretta caretta. The sequence goes on from NC_134223.1 coordinate 3,613,504, forward strand.
ACAAGTACTCCTTTTCTGATGCAAGAGATTACCTAGTCTGCATTAGCAATGAGGATCCCCTGCTAACAGCTGAAATCACAGAGAGCTGTGTTAAGTGGTGGGACTTCAAGATAGACCAGATATTGCAGTGGAGTGAGCAGCTCATGGTGCGAGTGAGTGGCTGGTGGAATGAGCAAGGTGCCCTCCCCCCCATGAGCAGGACCGGCTCCAGGCACCAACAAACCAAGCACGTGCTTGGGGAAGCACAATTCCAGGGGCAGCATTCTGGGTGTTTTTTTTTTTTTTTTTTGCTTGGAGCGGCAAAAAAGCTAGAGCCGGCCCTGCCCATGCATGGAAGGTGAACTCATGAGAATGCATCTCTGAACTCTGCATCTTTGCTGCCAAGGACAATTAATGTGAGTGGGGTATGGTGGAGGCAGAGGGGCACGTTAAAGGAAGTTTTGCTTGTTGGATTTTCTCACTGCAAAGTGAGAACCTGAGGCAGAAGGACACTGCCCAACCTACTCTGGGGTGGGTGTTTTGCTCATGGTCTTATGCTTATGGATTTTGCTTGTGGTGTTTTCTCAAGTTAATTCTGGGTTACTTTCCCCTTTTTATTAAAAGTTTCTTGTCTACCCACAGACTCGGTGCTTGTGAGAGGGGAAGTATTATTGACTCTTAGAAGTACCCAGGTATTACTGGGCAGGGGATCAAGCCAGTTCTGTGTTGTATTGTTATAAAGGAACCTCATGATATTGCACCAAACCCTTGTTGCTGCCAACTCCACCTGGCAGAAGGGTTACATATAATTGGGATTGTTTTCCAATATGCATTACTTTGCATTTATCAGCACTGAATTTCATCTAAATTTTGTCACCCAGTCACCCAGTTTAGCGAGATCCCTTTGGTAAGTGTCAGCTTTGAACTTAATTATCTTGAGTAATTTAGTATCATCTGCAAAGTTTGTCACTTTACTCTTTATTCCCTTGTTCAGATCATTTATGAATATATTGAACAGCGCAGGCCCAAGTATAGATCCCTGTGGGACCTCACTATTTACCTTTTTCCTTTGTGAAAACTGATCATTTATTCCTACCCCTTGTTTTGGGTCTTTTAACTAGTTACTGATCCAAGAGAGGAACTTCCCTCTTATCCCAGGATGGCTTTCTTTGCTTGAGAGCCTTTGGTGTGGGAACTTGTCAAAGGCAAGTACACTACATCAACTATATCACCCTTGTCCACATGCTTTATTGTCACCCTCAAAGAATTCACATAGATTGGTGAGGCATGATTTCCCTTCACAAAAGCCGTGCTGACTCTTCCCCCAACATATCATGTTCATCTATGTGTCTGATAAGTCTGTTCTTTACAACAGTTTCAACCAAATTGCCTTGTACTGAAGTTAGGTTCACTGGCCTGTAATTGCCAGGATCGCCTCTGGAGCCTTTTTAAAAAATCAGTGTTACACAGCTATTCTCCAGTCATCTGGTGCAGATGGTGATTTAAGTGATAAGTTGCATATCACAGTTCTGCAATTTCACATTTGAGTTTCTTCAGCACTCTTGGGTGAATACCATCTAGTCCTGGTGACTTATTACTGTTTAATTTATCAATTTGTTCTAAACGTCTTCTAATGACACCTCAATCTGGGACAGTTCCTCAGATTTGTCACCTAAAAAGAATGGCTCAGGTGTGGGAATCTCCCTCACATCCTCTGCTGTGACGACCAATGCAAATAACTCATGTAGCCGCTCCACAATGGCCTTGTCTTTCTTGAGTGATCCTTTAGTACCTGGATTGTCCAGTGGCCTCACTGAGTATTTGTCAAGCTTCCTGCTTCTGATGTACTTTTATTTTTTTTTTTTTTGCTGTTAGTTGTTGTGACTTTTGCTAGTTACTCTTCAAATTTTTTTTGGCCTGCCCAATTATACTTTTACACTTGATTTGCCAGAGTTTATGCTCCTTTCTATTTTTCTCAGTAGGATTTGACTTCCAGTTTTTAAAGGATGCCTTTTTGCCCCAACTGCTCTTTTCCCTCTGCTGTTTAGCCATGATGACATTTTTTTGTTCCTCTTCATGTATTTTTATATTTGGAGTACTCATTTACTTTGTGCGTCTATTACGGTGTTTTAAAATAGTTTTTGCAGCTTCCAGGCATTTCACGCTTCTGAAACTTCCATTTTCTTCTACCATCCCCCCACTTAATGTTTAGATATCTCAGGTAGGCATGATGGCAGCCAAACCCTCTTTCCCTTCTGAAGTCTTTAGTAGTTCCCAGCTCCTCCCCATCTCCCAAGACACTGGATGGTTCCTCTGGCAGTGCAGGATTGCTCCATCTTGTCAAGAGCCAATGTATTCTGTGATTCCATGGCTGCAGCACTGGCCAGGCAATCCACTCCTTGCCATAGGATTGTGTTTCAAAATCCAAGTGTTACTGCTTTAAAAAATAATGTTTCCATCCTTCTTGGCAACTAACAAACACTCAAGTCTTGTTTCTGAAGTTAACTGATGCTTGGCAGGCCTGAGTCTGCAGGCAGCCTGAACCAAGAGTCATCTCAGTGTGACTGTTTTACTGCTGATCTTTCTAGTAGAAACAATTAACTAAGGTGCTTATCCCACAATCTCCAACTGCCAAACCCTGCAGCTTCTCTCCTTTGACAAATTCTACCAGGCAGACAAATTCTACCACTATCAGTGCAAAAATCTACAGCATGTTCAAAACTGGAAATTTGGGACAGTGTGAAACTGTCACGGAGTCACCGGGTGATGCTCTGGAACTACTCCATATGAAGCCAGTCAGGACTCTGGGGTAGCCTCCTCTCTGTGAGCAGACTGTCTCCAAGGCAAGAAGCTTACACAACTTTGGCCTTTCTGGGGCTGACCTCGGAGCATTCAGCATCCCCTCTTTACACCGTGCGCTTCCCTCAGCGAGTCCGCACCGGTGGGGTTCCTGGGGAAGCCAGAGGACCCCAGCTCCGCAGTCAGACATGACTCTCAGCCAGCCAGTAAAACAGAAGGTTTATTAGATGACAGTAACATGGTCTAAAACAGAGCTTGTAGGTACAGAGAACAGGACCCCTCAGTCAGGTCCGTCTTGCGGGGCAGTGAGCCCAGAGCCCCATCTGGGCCTCCCTCCATTTCCCCAGCCAGCTCCAAACTGAAAACTCTCCAGCCCCTCCACTTGCCTTTGTCTCTTTCCCAGGCCAGGAGGCCATCTGATCTCTTTGTTCCCCAACACCTTCAGTTGGCCCCTTTGCAGACGAGGGGCCCAGGCCATCAGTTGCCAGGAGACAGGGTGTTGGCCATTCTCTGTGCAGACACCATCACACTGGCCCTCTAGGGCTCTGCAACAATCACACTCCCTTATCCCACCACCTAGATACTTAAGAAATGCATAGGGGAAACTGAGGCACCCGCCCAGTATTCAGAGAAAACATTAAGAACATTCCCACTTCGTCACAGACACAAACTGAATTTAATATAAAAAAATAACCCGAGGTGGTGTTGGCTGATTGTAGTTTTCATTTTCATGTTTGGTTCAGACCCCAAAGTCCTGTCACCTCCCATTTTTAATGGAAATCAAACTGTGGAAGAATTTCCAGCCAGTCACAGAAAGCTTGAGGGCCTCCCTACAGAACTGAGTTGCATCATATTGTGGAGTCTTGGCTCCTGCACATTGTATGGAACCAGCCAGGCTAGTATTAGATGTCCAGGCAATGTAGTTTCCACCACTTCCACTGTTCTACAGTCAAACACTTCACATTGTCAGGAAACTCTTCCTGATATTCAACCTAAATCTCACCTTTCATAATTGCATCCTGTGCTTCCTATTATTATCCCCTTTCGTATGCTAAATAACAATCCCTCTTTGGTTTGCAACCTTTCAATATTCAGAAGTGGTGGTCATTCTTTCTTCCAGCACTTACACAGTCATTTGGCCAAGCTAGACATACACGTTGTAGGTCAAGCCCTTCGAGCCATTCATGTGCTCTTTTTTGAAATCCTCTGTTTGTCAGGATCTTTCTGGTACAAAGTTGCCCAGAAAGGAACACAATATTCTAGGTGTGATGGCCCCATAGAATCATAGATTCCAAGGCCAGAAGGGACTATTGTATAGAGCTTCCCCCAAATAATTCCTAGAGCAGATCTTTTAGAAACACATCCAAACCTGGTTTGAAAATGGTCAGTGATGGAGAAGCCGCCACAAGCACCCAACCTATCCCTTAACATACTGTGTATGTAAAACGAATGCTTCTGTACAGTCCTTGCTCTTTATTAATCTTCATAGTGGTGGATTGCCTCCCTGCCCAGCCCATTTCATCTCATCAGCCACAAGCTCCAATAGACCACATCCAGGTCTCTCACGCTCTCTGCATTCCACTGAGCCCTCTAGATTTTGGGTCCTTTTCTTTCATCTGCTCTACTCTTCTGCTGGAGTCGAAAAACCTCAGCAGCAATGCAGCACTTTCCTTGGGCACAGAACACAGCCCCGTTGCTGTGCGGGCCCATTCTTTCCTATTTATTCCCCACTTGTGTACGTTACTGCAGAGCTATTCAGATGTGAAAACACAATGTTACTACTTGGAACAGAACTACATGTTCAGCAGCAAGATAAAGTGAGCCAGCTAGCATGTAAGCCTGGCTCATTGTTAATGAAGCAATGTTCCTAGCACATAAGATCACCTGTTTGTGACCTTCCATCAAAAGCATTGTGCTCTGAAAGGAAAATATAAGTAGAGCCTTCCGTCAAACCTTTTATACACCGTCTGTTTGAGCAGGAAGAGTGACTTCCATTGAAATATGATAACTATGTCATTCTCCCTTATCTGAACCAGTGATCCCTCCCCAGTCTGGGGGCGTGAGAGAAGCAGCTCCACCAGGAGAAGCACAGAATCAGACACTGGAATGAAATGGCGGCTGCCTGTGGAGACCAGACCAGGATCCTGACTGACAAGCAGGTCACCCACTGCAGGTCCCAGAAACTGCCTGCATATGGCGGGGGCCAACCACCTCAGACACCTGGTTTGGGAGGATGAGGCATTACCGAGCCAGAGCCTGATTGACATGCCTGGGTGACCCACTGCAAGGCCTGCATCTGGTTGGGACCTCCCCGGCATTTGTGCTGAGCTTGGCTGTGCTTGTGGAGAGAGCTGGCACCAGGGGTCTGGGTTCCAGCAGCTGGAGGGGAGGCGGCCCTGGAGATGGTCCCCGCAGCAGATGAGGTGGTGCCATTTTGTCTCTCTCAGACTGACCCGGAGCTCCCAGATCCACAACAAAGAGCCTGAGCCCAAGGGCTCCACTGCACCTGTGAGGACTGACTGCTGGCTGGGCCCAGTAGGACCCCCCCCGCACTGAAAGCCAGGGGCCGGCCAGGACTTGTGGATTCCCTGGACCCATTCCCTCACAAACGGAGAACTGTCAGCTTCCCAGCAAGGGACTCCAGCCCTTCTCACTGAGCTCCACCAGCCAGCTACACCTGTGGGCACCCTTGGGGGATGGGGTATTCCCATTCCGTTCACTTGCTTTGACGGTGCAAAGAGGGCCTTTGACGGTGGTTGTGTTTAATTGTTGCTGTGCAATTGGTTAGCCACTCATTTACATGTTACCCCGACTCCCTGGTGTTTTCCTCTGGTCCCTGCTTCCTGACCTTCCCCCTCTATTTACCCCTAACTTTCCTCTTTGTCTGCAGATCCTTGCCTTCCAGTATTTATAAACTGTAATGTCCTGGAGGCCATAGGGACTGTTAGCTCACACACCCAGCCATTAGCTGGAGGAACTCAGCGCAAAGAAGAGCCTTTTGGCCTGAATGTGGGTCGCCAAGCCCCCGAGGCTGGGGGATTTAGGAGTTACGCCACCCTTGGGGATATGGGGTGCCCGAGACAGGATGTGATAAGCAGGTATTATCCCTTTACATTCTTATTAACAAAACCAATGTACATCATGAGGATTCAGGACTGCTCTTCCTGTAGTTCTGTGCCACAGAGGTCTGCAGGCCCTGCATGCAATGGGTGAGTGAGATGCCCATAGCGCAAGCTGGAGCCCAAGGTGTCCAAGAACCTCGGTAACGGGGAAAGGTTTTTCCTATCTCTCCGCCCGCGATGTCTCAAGCCCTCGGGCTTTTGGGAGAGGTAACAGCAGAGTGGGTGAAGCTCTTTCTGGTCCTGTTGAACGGTCGAACAAGAAGGCAGCCGCCCCCCTGAAGAGCTAGAGTGAATAGGGGCAGCCAGTGTGCTCCAAGATGGGAGAAGCAGGTCAGCCGGCCTCTCTGAAGGTGCTGGAAGGGGTCTAGGACTTTGCCAGGAGATATCTGAAGGCAAATGTTGGGGTCCAGGGCCCAATGGGTAAAAGAAGAGTGTGACAGCCTGTCCCCTTATCATAGAATATCAGGGCTGGAAGGGACCTCAGGAGGTCATCTAGTCCAACCCCCTGCTCGAAGCAGGACCAATCCCCAATTTTTGCCCCAGATCCCTAAGTGGCCCCCTCAAGGATTGAACTCACAACCCTGGGTTTAGCAGGCCAATGCTCAAACCACTGAGCTATCCCTCCCCCCTTATGACAGGTTTCAGAGTAACAGCCGTATTAGTCTGTATCCGCAAAAAGAAAAGGAGGACTTATGGCTCCTTAGAGACTAACCAATTTATTTGAGCATAAACTTTCGCTTATGGTCACTCTTTTTACAAGACTGTGGTCAATTTTGTATACAGTGTGCCTTGTGAGGTATGATTTGAAAACTCATAATTTGCTGGTCATTATTGTCCTGGTAAAATATGTGTGGCAACACTGCAAGTAAAGTTATAATATTGTACTGAGTGACTTTATTGAGACATCCTCCAAGTGTAGAAAAGCAGCACAAACCAGTTCCTCAGAGATAAAAGGCAAACTGATGCCTCAGTGAGGTGTCAGCAAAATCAAATGGGCCATCACATGGTTAAGCAGCCATGTTTGGCAGGAAGAAGCGTGTGAGCGAGAAAGTTATATCTTGGCAATAGAACAGCTGGAGGTTCCCAAGTAAACAGACTGGCTGTTGCCTGAACCCTAGCTGGAGATAATTCTCAAAGAGGAGAAAAAGATATAAAAATAAGGACCAGAGGCCCCAAATCACCTCTCGCCCCTCATCTCTACTCATGGCATCAACAATGTTTGAAAGACAAAGAAAGCATCACTGAGGGGATGGAGTCCTGGCAGAAAGGCACCCAGCCAGCCAGTACAACTGCAAAAGAACATGTGGTGTGTGTGAATGAGAGAGAGAGACTCAGTAAGGGTTATTATTCAGTAAGACTCAGTAAGGGTTAGTATTCAGTTAGACTCAGTACGTTAGGTATTAGTTTGTATTTTATCTTTTATTTCTTTGTAACCAATTCTGACTTTTATGTCCCATTACTTGTAATCACTTAAAATCTATCTTTTTGTAGTTAATAAACATGTTTTATTGTTTTATCTAAACCAGTGCATGTTTGGACTGAAGAGTTTGGGAAACTTCATTTGAGACAACAAGATGTGTGCCCATCATTTTCTATTAATGACACGATGGACTTTACATGAGCTTGTGTTGTCCAGGAGGGGCTGGGCAGTACAAGATGCACATTTCTGGGGGAAAGTCTGGGACTGGGAATTTGCTGGTGTCACCCTGCAGTGTAATTCAAGGGTGGCAGGCTGGCTGGCTGGCTGGCTGAATCACTCTTGCAGTACAGCTGGGGGTAATTTACATGGTGGCGGCTGTGCGGGAGCAGACCTGGAGTGGTTGCTCTCACAGCGAAGCAGTGTAAAAGGCCCCCCACGTTGGAGAACTAGGAGACCCAGCTGTTCAATAGGCCAGATTGTGACCTGGTAAATGTCACAGAGAGGATGGGGAAAGTCAGCAGTTTTGCACGGTGCTGGAAGTGGAGAGTTTGGTGTGAGCACACAGTGAGCACGTCACCCCACTGCTCCCCACAGCGGGGGAGAAGGATTCAGGCCTCTCATTGCTTTTCTGGTGCTGAAGTTTTTCCCTTTTTTCATCATCTTCTTCTACTTATTATTCTACAGAACCTAAAAGTCTGCCCAGCACCTTGCGGTCCAATTTAATCACACAGGGCTCCTGCCTCAATAGTTTTCAACAAGACAATGGGATAGTGGCTCTTGGGGGAAGACCAGCCAGTGGACACAGCCGCATGCTGACATGGTTACTAAGGAGACCCCCACGATTGCAATTTTTGGGGGTGTTTTTAAAAATATATTAAATAAGTGTCATAAAATAAAAGCCCACTGCCTCAGCTGATGCAGTTCCCTTCTCTCCAATGGGCTGCCTGTGTGACTAGGGGCAAGTCACTTCAGCTCAGGTTCACAAAAGTACTTAGGTGCCTAAGTACCAGTTTTAAGCTCTATTGAGATGCACAAAACTCCCACTGAGCCTTGTAGGCCTAAACTCACTTGGCACCTACATTTTTGCAGTAAAATTTCTCTCAGCACGTATGTTTCTGCCTGCGGTCTCGCACACGGCTGCCTGCCTCTAGGCATCTAGATGCCTGCCTAAGCCCCAGAGCAATTTGTGAACCAGGGAAAATAGGTGTTCAGCTGCCAAAGTCACATGAAGGGCCAGATCCACGCCATGCCCTCTGAGCACCTACCAGCTCAGGCCCCTCAGGCGAGTTCACACAAAACAGCCAGGAGGGGAGGGACTCTCCCACATAATTTTTAGCCCGGTACTCACCTGGGATGTGGGTGAACCCCAGTTCAACTCCCCTCTCTGCCCTAACCACTGAGCTATAGAATATTCTGAAGGCAACCTTCCTCAGTCTTTCCTATTGATTGCACACTGCATAAATAATTAAAGACTCATTGGAGCAGGGGGCTGGACCCTGGGTCCCCTTATCCTGGATGAGTACTCTGACCACCAGGCTATAGCATTACTATCCCACGTGTGCTCTTTCTCTGGCCCAAATGACTCTTTCATTATTTAAACAGTGTAACAGTTTCAACAGAAGAGACTGAGGGGGGCCCACAGCAGACAATCCCAGAGCCCAGTGGTTAGAGCACATTCCTAAACCATAGGATACACCTGTTCAAATCCCGTCTCCCCCTCAGGTGAAGGGGGACTTTGAACAGGGGGCAGGGGTCTCCCACAGCCTAGGTGAGTACCCTAACCACTAGGCTGCAAGTTGGGAGGGAGTGCCCCTGCCTTCTCAGCAAAACGTGCCCAGGCACCTAGCACCGGAGAGTTCCCAGCTGCGACTCACTAGCAGAGACAGGTGCATAGACCTCTCAGAGGGGTGGGGCTTAGCACACACCCCTCTCATCAGCCTCTCTGAGTGGCTAACTTCAATGGCGCCCTACCCACCAGGCTGCCTGGTGGATTGCAGTCCACGGCGCCTCTCTCCTCACTTGTGGGCTAGGGAGCCTGGGAGCCACACTCAGGCTGTGTGAATTGCAGGGATTTTTCAGGGGCCTGACTCTTTCTGTGCAGCCCGGCCTTCGCCTCTGTGGACCTTAGTTCTCCCTCTGTACAAGGAGAGGAGTAGCACTGCCTGGGGGGAGGAGAAATCCAGTACAGATTGTAGGGTACTCAGCTACTCTTGTGACAGGGGTGGGCTTGGTGAACCAGCTCACCAGAGAGCATTATTAATATTATCCAAATGCCCAATCTTAACACAGGGCGCTGAATGCTGGCCATTTTCTGAGTACGTTCCCAGCTCGTGCACCTCTTCCCTTCACCATGGACCGACAGGGTTAGAATCTAGCCTCCGCTAACGCAGGGGGCTTGGTTTATTTTCCTACACTTAAAGCAGGAGTTTGGCAGGGCGTTTCCAGAGGCCTTTCTGAGGAGCTCAAGCTGAGCTCCCTGTTGTTGTCATGAGACCTCATTACTCTCAAAGGCTCTGCTCCAACCAATAGCCCTGCTGAGGGCATTTCTGATGCCCTTTAAATTGCTGCCCTCCTGCATGCTGTGTTGGGACTCCTGGAGAAACTCTGGTGATGAAAAAAGTGCAAGGTGGGATCTTCAGGAATCAATAGTAACACTGAGTCAGATTCAGCTCTGGTGTAGGTCCATTGACTTCAGCAGAGTTACAGCAGGGATGAATCTGGTCCATTATTGCCAAATCCGATAACACGGAAGGGCCAGAGAACAAGCTTTTACCAACCATCTTCTGTGTAGGGCCCTGAAGACATAGGTCAGAACCAATAAAACCAACACGGTACCTCTGGAACAGGCTCCTGGCCTGCACTGTCTGCATGAATCCGCCCTTCTTCACATGCCTTCCTAGGACCCCACTGCCTGCTGGATCCAATTCCTGATTCCCCTACTACTGAGTGATAAATACGTATGTAGATGCCCCATTAAATTCCAGGTGGCTGAATGCCAATTTGGAGAACATTAATTACATAGGGGAGCAGAGTTCAGTCATTACTCTCTCAAAATGCTGGAGCACAGCATTCATTACCATTAGTCATCAAGTGCCTTGGGGTGTACACAGTACTATACGCAGCAAGTAAGGACAGTCTGAGCCCCACAGGCCCTATGTAATTATGTGCTATTGTGGATCCCGCAATATTAGGCTTCTACTGCAATTTTGATTTTAATTAGCTTACTTTGCACAGTCCACAATTTTGCATATATTTTGAGGTTTGTAACACACTTTTCCCTCCACTAGTACAGTAGAACCCCATCTATCTGAGCTGACAGCGGCTGCGGCTTGGGCTGTCAGCCCTATACATCAATGACTGTAATATTATTGCAGCAAAATGTCTGATTATCAAAAAAATTAGGAGACATAACATAATACTTGAGTGTTTATATCGGTCCAGCAAATTTTTCTTAAACAAATTGGTCTTCTTTGGCTTTTCCCAATTACTGCACTTAATAAAGGTCCATGGAAATTCCGTGATTTTCCATGTCTTGTCCGTAACTCAGCCACAATTATTTGACAATCATCCTGCGATTCACATAGAGCCTTACTTATAATCGAATTGGTTACAACAAGGGAGCAAGGAACATGCACAAGTTATGGAGCTGCTTATGTGGCACAATCAGAGCTTGCTCTTTCCAAGTACCTAAGGGGATTTGCTTTATTTTGTTTGAAGACAGGATTTGAGTAGTAATTAAATTCCTAATCAATAAAACAATAAAAAATACCATTTATTTAATTATTAGAAGCTTATTTAGTTTCTCCAAAAAAGGAGAATGGTGGCCAGCCTGAGGAGAATTGTGCATGGCATTCACAAGGAGGATGAGCCACTTGGAAGTCATGTGGAATGGATGTGGCCAGGAAGAGTGAGGCTTGGCCATGACAAGAGCAGCCTCAGTGGGCGACCAATGGCCTGCAAAGCAAGAGGAAGGAGGAGGAAGATGGAGTGTGGTGGTGGTTGCCTAGATCTCAAGAGACCTATTCTGCCACTGATTCTCTAGGGGACCTTGGGCAAGGCCCTAGGGCCAGATTTTTAAAGATATTTTAAAGTGCCTTGGTGCCTAAGTGCTTTTGAAAATCCCTCTAGGTGCCTATCAGCATCTTCAGATGCCTCACTACCTTTAAAGATCCAGCCCATAGTCTCAATGGGGATAAGAACCTATCTCACGGGCGTGTTAGGAGGGTAAATAAAATAAAGATGGGGAGGTGCTCAGGCATTCTGGTAATAGGGGCCATATAAGTGGCACAGCTAGATAGGAGTCAAGGGAAGAATTCAGGCAGTTGGCAGTGGCATGTTTGAAGGCTGATAGAAAGGAGGCAGATAAGGAAGAGAAAGTAGGAATGAGGAGAATCAGGGAAGGCGTGCAGGAAGTGGGCAAGGACAGAGTCCAGTGGGACAGACTGAGGGGTTATAGGAGAAGAGAGAAGTCAGCCAGTCTCCAGGAGGAGAAATAACGCTGCATGGAACAATGTGAAGGAGGAGGGGACTCAGGCCATTTCCTGCAGAATCTGCATTTGTTAGATGTTCTATTTCTGCAACAATGGTCACGCTTAAAAAAACCAAACCACACACAGATGCCAGAATGCAAGAAGTAATCATTTTTATAGTGAATGCCACCAAAATGTGAGTCAAACTATGTGATGGAAACATTACAGCCAATTATATAGTATAAAAATAGGACACTAAAATTCAAAAATAATAGAGTACCACACAGTTTGGGATAGCAGCATCCAATATCCTACAGCAACCCAGCTTCCACGCCAGATGGCAAGGGCATGGGGGAACACACACGGGAAGTGGTTTCTAGCTACATTTCCATGACACACAGAGACCTGGGGCAGCATGGGTTGACACCTTTCCAGGGTTATGTATGTATTTGACAGTGTCAATCAGAGATGCTGAGCATGGGAACAGCCAGAATCTGAGCCCTGACAGGCTGCTCCGCATGTGTGTGCAGATAACAGAGCCGGTTGTTCCCAGATGCCTGAGGCTCAAGAAATGCCATGGTTTTTGGAGGATTCATCTGTGCTGTTGCTCAGGCATTTGTATGAAGAGAGGTAGAACAAGAACACGGCTCTGGGGCTAGTTCTCTATGTGTTAGGATCCCATGTAATGATGGCTTCTGACTGCCCTAGGGCTCGGCCTCAGGGTTGGTTCTATGCCTTGGTAAATAGCCAAGGATTTTGTGCCAAATGTCTCCTGAACAGAGGCCCAAAGATACTCATGCAGGGGAAGGAGTTAAGTGGCCTGGTGTCTGCAGGGAGCAGTAACTCCTTGGGCCGGTTCTCTGGTTTATGGGAACATGCCTCCTCAAATCCCCCTGAGCACAGGAATTGCCAAATCTCAGGATTTGGGGGAGCTGGGAAGATTGTTACCCTGGGAGATGTCAGACACCAGGGGCCCACAGAAAGAAGGCATTTTCAAGCCCTCAGCACTCAATGCGCCTTTAAAAATCTGGACCCGATTGCAAGTACTGAGCCCTTTTGAAAATTCTGGCCTTAGTGCTCACTTCAAACCCGGGGGTTCCAACTCATGGCCCATGGGACAACCGTGCTAAAGAGATTATATGCATTTGATTCTGAACTGACAGCAAAGCCCTGAGCCACTTGGGAATCAGCCCTGTTGATGTAGGAAGAAACTGGGGGTGCCACCTCCAAAACAACACCCCTGCAGCCCAGGAGTGCACAGAACAGCTGCTGCCCCTTCCCTGCTACAACTGCTCAGCACTGCCCCCGACCACCATCTGCATCGCAGGGGAGGGAGGAGCACAGCTCTGGCTGCTCCCTTGCCTGCTTCACTGCCAGGCCCTAGGAGCTTCAGGGAGAGCCGGATCAGAGCTTGGCCAACTCTGGTGAGTGTAGGGAAGCCACTAGCACAGGATGGCTTCCCTCCCCAACAGCCCTCCAGGGCACCCCAGGGGAAGAGAAAAGGAGAAGTCAAGAATGAGCAACTAGCTCTGGCCCCTGGATCTCTGCCCCGGCACAAACAAGAGGAGCCAGAGACTGCATCAGGTGGAGACGGCTAGAGCACTGCACACTCCAGCCACCTCCACCCCACCTCCATACCCCAAGATGATGTCAGAGCTAAATACACAGTCTCTGTCCTCCCAGCTGGGGACTCTTCCACACCCAGGGAATTTCTTTTCTGGTTCCCTTGCCAGCCTGTGTAGCACAAAGGGTGGGGAGTAGGGCAGAGAATCTGCAAAGCATCAGCTGTGACCCCTGTCTGCAGGCTGAGGATGTTGGACTGTTTTAAACTGATGGTTATCCCCACACTCTTGACAACATGACGGTGCAGAGTTACCAAGATTTAAGTTACATGCCCCTCTTGAGCAGGCAGCCTGTCTAGTGGTTAACACAGGAGATTAACAGTCAGGATAACTGGGTTCTGTTCCCATGTGCAGCAGTGACTCTCTGGGTAAGTCACTGTCTCCCTGTGCCTCAGTTTCTCCCCCTGTAAAGCAGGGATAATACCCACCTGCCTTTGTAAAGTACTTGTGTGTGGGGGTGCCTCTGGCAACAGGAAGGATGTGAATGTACTTGGGATCGCAGTAACCAAGTTAGCACTGATGAGAGACCCAGAAAGAACATTTGTGATGGGAGTACCAAGAGGAGACCGCCACTGCCTGAAAATCAGGATCCTCCCAGACCTCCAGAATATGAATGTGGTAAGACGCAGGCACGGCCTCCCAGGTGATGCTCATCAAGTGACAGCTGAAGGCCCCTCTTCCCAGACATTTCAAGGAGATAGGCACTGAGACCTCACTCACACCAGTTCTTCCCTTTCTAAATGCAGGAGTCCTAGCACATCAGAACAGCCAGGAAGGGCTGTTTGCAGAGAGCACTGGTTTTACATAGCACAGTGCAGCTCCATTACTAGGGGGGAAAACACCCTATGCTAATTTAGCACAAAATCATAATTTAATAGACAAAGTAAATCAGAAAAATCAGAAAAAGGGAACTTTGCTGTGCTGGTGATGAAACGTACAATTGTGAGAAGCGCCAGAGAGCTGCGGAGCCAGGGGACATCGGGGGTGACATTTCCAGGGATCAGCTTTCATCGCAGTTTGAAAAAACCCTGTGCAGAGAGAGATTATCTCCACACTGATCTGGATTGACTTGTTCAGCTTTGGCCCTCGGCCTAGCTGGACAACGAGCAGAAAACTTGGCCAACGTCCTGAGGTCAGCGGCCCCCACTGCATTAGCTGGGAAATAGTATAAAGAATCTTCAAGGCACTTGAGAGCTCACAGTCTTAACACACTGGAGCCCAGAGAATTGAGGCAGCAGCTTGACATGGGAGTTAAAACCCAGATACCTGCAAAAGGTGATTTAATATCATAACATATGTAAACCAAAGTGGTGCAGAACAGAAATCACTCCCACAGTGCAGGACAGAGCAGGTTTGCTCCTGTTTAGATCAGAGTGAATGAACTGGTGCAAGAGGTGTGCATTCCAGGTTAGAAGGGGCTTGAGTCCACCAGGTGAAGTTTCCTCTTTGCCTTTAGGAGGCCTGCACTTACTGGAGAGGGGGTGGCAGTGGAGCTGCAGTCTGCTGCTTAGCCCTTCCGCACAGCACTGAAGCAATTTGCTATTACAAGACATACCAAGAGGTTACAGTGGAGTTGGCTGAAGGGAGAAGTGATCTTCTGCGCCACTGCACGGCTTCACTCCACGGGATCCTTTCTTGTCCCATACTGCACAGAAAGCGGAAGTGTAGCGTGCAGAGTGAGCAGGGGCCCATTCTGGGCACACAGTTCAGCCTCTGGAGGAGCATCTGTTGCTGTGCCGAGTCAGTTGTCAGAAAAGTTCCAGCCGGACCGTGTCTGGAGTCCTTCCAACGACCACAGCCGCTCCCCCATCCCATCACTGCCATAGCACAGACGGGATTTCATGTGTGTCTGCGTGTCCCTCTAACCTTTCCCCTCTTCTCTTGTTTAAGGGGAAGAAGAGGGGAAAATATAGGCCTAAGGTTTTCATGGATTCAGCTCTTAACCCTCTGTCTCTGTCTTAAAGAGACTGGATCAAGGGCAAGCAGAAGAGTCTGGGCTTTTCTGGATCGGGAACGGCAGTCTGTCTGGCCACACTCCATTGAGATGGAGGGTTGGCACCATCAGCACACAGAGTTTTCCATTCAGCTAGCAGGAGAGGAACTCTTAGCAAGTGTCAGAGTCCTGCTTTGGTCTCTACCAACAGCAGATTTCTCCCTCACCTGGAGGCGTGATTTTGGGGATTAATCTGCGTTTTCCACTGTCTCCCTCTCACCTAGTGATATGCAGAAGGAAATTGTTTCATGTGCCACCTCCCCTCAGTGCCCCACAGCTTATTAATTCTCCAAATACTTCACACTGTCGAGCAGCAGCAAGGGCTCTGTACTACCCTAGTCTTGGGCGGAAGGAGAGAGCACGTAGCTGAACAGTGCATTAGCCAGCGTGGCTGCAAGGTGAAGGCTGGGGGGAGGAGCAGCATTTAGGTCTCTGCCTTAAGAAAAACTGAGCCTCCTGGTGTGTTCAGAGTGTTCATTTCATTATGTTTATAAAGCAAATGGTTGCCAGTAAGGATAGCCCAGTGCCCCTCACCCCCTCTGCAGCGCCTGTGTTTAGGGCCGGACAACAGCAGTAGGCAAAGGCCAATATAACTCCAGCAATGTTTCCCCCTCCTTGGAACTCACTCCACCCTCCTACGAGCCAAAGGCTGAGAATGGATATGGTTCTGGCCACATCCAGATTCCTCTTTCCACAGAGTCCTCATCAGAGAGGCCAGGGAGAATGGGCCCCTCGGGGAGCAGAGACGTGGAAAGTGAAGGAGGAGGCCAGGTCTCTGGGACCCTGCACACTGGGACCGGGGCTGATTCAGATGCAGCAATTGGAAAAACTGAAGAAATCAAGTGACTTCCTGTTAAAAGGCTGGGGCAGATTCTGACCCCTATAAGACTCCATTATGCTGCTCTGATGTTGGAAAGGGATAGAAACAGCCCCCAGAGAATAGCCCCAGGATAGCTGGGCCATATCCTTTCCCCAGCATGGCCCTCAGTGTTTACTGAGGGTATGAGAGTGTAGCAGCAGCAGCCTGCCTCCAGCTAGGCTGGCAGCACAGCAGCCCTGGAGCTGCTC
The DNA here is from genome assembly GCF_965140235.1 of Caretta caretta. Taxonomy (NCBI): domain Eukaryota; kingdom Metazoa; phylum Chordata; order Testudines; family Cheloniidae; genus Caretta; species Caretta caretta. Next base: position 3,629,976 of record NC_134223.1, read on the forward strand.
CAGCCTAGCTGGGTCCTGGCTGCTCCTGCAGCACCCAGAACCTGGGAGGCATCAAGGTCGCTTTGCAGACAATTAGTCCAGGCTGCAGTTTCTCTGCTGCAGTGCCTAGGGACCCCAGGAGATACACATGGGCTTCAGGATCAGATGTCTGGGGGGAGGGGGGGGCGCAGATCTCAGGGGTGTGGGGGAAACTGCCCTGGAAGGAACAGCAGAGGGGAGGCCAACTGGGGTCAGGCCAGGGCCCCGTGGCAAAGGTTGGGGGGAGGAGCCAGACCTGCTGGGGTCAGGCCTGAACTCTGTGGGGTAATGGATGGGGGTGGTGCTAGGAGCCCTCTGTGCTTTCAAGGCTGTGGAGGAGGAGCAGAGCCCTGTGTGAAGCAGAGGGCGTGGAGAGGGGTGGATGTGGCTGGGCTCAGGACTGAGCTTTGCTGGGAAGGGGTGTGGAGAGAGGAGCCCAGGGTGGTTAGCAGGCTGGGCAGGAGCCCATAGTGAGGCAAAGGCTGTAAGATGAAAGGGACCATTACTCTAGGCAGCCCCAGGTACATGTGGGGTGGAGGCCGTGGGTTGGCCTGGCAGCCAGAGGAGCTCTTACATCTGAGGTCAGGAGCCCAGGAGGCACCACGATTGCAGTGGACTGGGTGGGGGAGCGGTGGCAGGAAACATGCAAGGCCTGGACTGAAGCTTGCAATAGTATTGGAGAGGTCGGGCTCAGGGCTTTGCTGTGGGTGAAGGATATGGGGAGGGTGGGGGGGCCTGGGAAGCACTCATGGACTTACTCATCAGCACGATTATTTTTTCTTTTATTTCTAAGTAAGAGGCTGCTACCACAACAGGCATCAGCTGGGAATGGGAAGAGATGACAGGCCGTCAGCCTCCCAGGGCGGTTGGAGCTGAACAGCAAGACTGGATATTGGCACCAGGGGGGCTGTTGGTGAAGCAGATTCCACCGTAGATGAAGTAGTTTCTGTGCAGTTGGGTCTCTGTTCTCCAGACTCCTGCTTCTGTGGTGGACAGCACCCCTCACCCCTTCCAGTGGCTTAGACCCAAAGGGAGAACCCTACCACAGAACAACAGGAAGAAACACCAACAGGAACCATACCACTAGTTTTGTCCTTCCCCACATTTTAACTTCTGCACAAAGATCTCTGATCTGCAGAATCCGCTGGTCCCAGCAGCTCAGCAGCAGAGTTCCTGGTTCTAGCACAACACCCAGGGCAGCTTGGGATGCTCCGCTGGCTCTGTCCTCTCTCTTCTACTGGCATGTGGTACAGAACAAGCCAATATGAGAACAAAGACTCCAGGAGCCTCAGGCCAGGCCTGCGGTTTGTTTTTAGGCTGAAGTAGCTGTAATATAAAAGACCAATATAAAAGTGCCTAACGCTAAGTTTCGTTTCAGTTTAAAATCTACGCGGACCGAAACGCTCCTTTGGTCAGTCAGTGGGAGTTCGTCTGACGGAGGCAGGTACTTGGGGACAAGCACCACAAAGGTCCCTTGCCTGGCCCCAGCCCAGCAGCAGCATCGAGCGCATGTGCGACCCTTCCAGCACATGCAGTTCAGGAGGGTTCTGGCTTCGGCAATAAATAAAGCAAGCGAAAATACAACCATCACTTTTGGACCTTTAAATATCTTTCTCCTGCACTCGGTGTCTCTTTACACAACCCTCTCCTTGAGGTGTCTGGATCCCCTCCTCCAGTCCCGGTGCAACCAGCAGGGGAGAGGAAGGGTCAGCTCCAGAGGGGACTGATGGGAGCGCCCATCCCGGCATCACCGGCACGTGTGCATTTCTGCCACTCGGTGGCACTGTTTACACTTGACAAAGCAGCACCAGTGGAACTTGCAACTGCACCTTTCCACCACCTCCACTTCGTCCGTGTGAAAGCCCCTCCCGCAGCACATAAGCTCACAGCCATCGATAGCTTTGGAAGTCTTGTTGCACTGCCGGCCGCTGGTCCCCAGGACCCCATTCTTTAGGTCATGGTCACAGAAGTCAGGGCTGGAGTCCAGGTAGACCAGGTCCTCATCTGTGTGTGGTTTGAACTGGGAGTTTTTTGGCACCAGGACTTTGGTGGAGCCGATCTTTCTCTGCTCAACTTCTGTGGCCCCATCAAATTTCTCCTTTAACATGTTGCCCACTTTGCGGAAGGGAGGCATTGCTTTCCAACAGGTCTTCACCTCGCACGAGCCTGACACACCATGGCATTTGCACTCTACCCGCATGTTGTTTAGGATAGCCTGAAAGAGCACACAAAGAAGAGAGCTATCAGCTGCCTGCAGGAGGCACGCTCACCGAGACCCATTAGTACACACCAGGCAGTATGGCAGTAAGACCAGGAAGTGTGATGTAAGTGTGACCTAGCGCAACAGTGAATGGAGGTGCCTGCTTGAGGTGAAGAGACATGACAGTGAGCAATGAAGTGCTGGAGCCATTAGTACTATCAGATGAAGGGGAATGGAGCTTGGGCACTGGCCACCGGCTCAAGTCTGGCAGCTGCCCTGGTGTTCTGAAGAGCTATTACCTTCCTTCCAGCCTCATTATTATGGAGATTCATGAGCGCCCTGCTGGAGGAGGCGCCTTTGCTTCTCTCCCGGACATCAACGAACGACTGTGAGAAGGCCACTCCGTAGGCGATGTTATCAGAACAGCCAGACCACTGGAAGCCTAAAGCACAGCAGGGATTGGAAAGAGTGATTTGCAGCAGAAATGAGGGTGAGGCAGAGCTGGAGGACAGGACAATCAGTTGGCTCTTTGGCCTGTCCTCTCCCTCTCCAATCCCCACAGTCTAGCTACAGAGGAGCTGGCCACTTCCTGTTTCTCCCTGCAAAGGTCTGTTTCTTTGAGTTCACACTGGACAGCTGCCTCCAGTGTCTAGTGAAAGGACTTCATGTGCCAGAGCTGCTATGGCAAAGAGCAGCTCTAGAACTAGGACTCTGCCATCTAGGACCTTCTAGAGAAAGGAAATAAGCAACACACACCCCAAAATTGCTGGAGCTCTTTGGAAACATAGGAAAAATATTTCTCGGAGGTGAACTGTGAAGCCGTAACCTGCGGCATGAAGCTAATATCGGATTTTTATCTCCTGTGCGGCTGGCCTGCCATGCTGCCTGCTGGGCTGTACCTTCCCCTAAGTCCCACTGGTCCCTGGACTCTGATGGCTGTGCGGTGAGCACTCCGTGTAGACTCACACAGAACACTAGCACAGCAGTGAGCATATGTACTGTGATTGCCCTGCAGGGCAGAGGAGTCACTCAGACTAAAGGCACCTGCAGGGCTTGGGAGTGTGTTCAGCAGTATGTAGGGATTCTCCCAGGGGGCACCATGCTGTACCCAGACAGAGCGAACAACTGGCAATGTGGTAGGCACACACTCAGGCAATGCAGCAGGAGTGCTTTACCCAGGCACACCTGGAGCACTGGGCCATGGGGCGGCGACCCTCTCAAGAGAAAACCATCCAAGGTCATTTCAAAATGTGGAAGCTGCCTAGAAGCCTTTGTGTGCCCAAACAGCCAGACAAATGGGTGACCTGCCCACCCGTCCCCTCCGAAAGGGACATGCACGGAGTGATTGGGGCAGGGATCCCTTTTGTTCCTTTGTCCTTATTCTTCCTCTCTCTTCTCTAGCTGGCGGGCAAGGGCCAGTGGATCTTGTGCAATCCTGTGCTTAGCCTAGAGAAGGCCTCTAGTGACCGTCTGGCACCTCTACTCTTACTTGCCCATATCGTACTCCTGTAAGGACTTACCCTGAGGACTGACACCATGCACAGTCCGATCACAGCCACACTTCTCCAGCTCTCCACTGCTGCAGGCTCGCGTCACTGCGAAGGCCACCCCCGCGGAGGAGATAGCATACACAAAAGCTGCTTCCCGTGTCCCTGGAATGACAAAAGTTGCAGTGGGGAATCGTTTGCAAATTCACACGCACAGTAGAGGGCAGCTCCCCTTCCAATCAGAGATGTCCATGCCCACACACTCATGCATGTCTCTGTCAGACTGACGCCACTGCCTGATCCAGACCCTCCCCTGCCACATGCAGTTGTGTGGCACAGAGGAGCCCTGCATGCTACCTACCAGACAGAGATCCCGGCAATCAGCTCCTCCCAATCCAAAAGCCTGGCACTCAGAACCTCCTATCATCACATGCCCCATCCAGAATACTTGTACCTAGAACCTACCTACAGGTCCCCTGTCACACAAGGCCATATATGTTGCATGCCTATACCCTGAACCTATGGGCAGAAATCTCTGCACATACCCAATACATACACCATGCAGAACCGAGCACTGAGAGCCATGGATCCTGAGTCCCCCGCCCCCCCCCCCCCCAGCCGTTGTATGCAGACCTCTCCCCTCTCACCCCAAGTCTAGGGCAGAGAACCCCCCCAGAGCCCCTCACACAGCAACCCAGCACAGATCATTCCTGCTCACAGATGCCTGCAGCCAAAGCCCTGCACAGAAAACCCTATAGCTGGAGACCCTGATGCAGTCCCAATAAATTCAACTTCATACTACAACTAATTTTTATTACTAATAATTTGGAACCTGTTGTTTGGGGCCCAGGCAGTTGAAGCAAACAATTAAACCAGCTTAAGTTGACTGTGAGAATCAAAGCGAAGGGGAATACCATTAAAATGGTGAAAACTCTCCCCAGCCCTTTGTACCCAGTCTCCCAGAGGAGATCAAACAGAACAACCCCACCAACCTGTCCCCAACAGCCCTTCGAGAGCAGCCCCAAGCAGACTCACACCCTAAACAGTCTCACAGAACCTCCAGGGCCCAGTTCTCCACTGAACTAAGGAGCAGTGCAAAAGGGGCCTTCATACAGTGTCTAGCACAAGGAGTCTTGGTCCATGATTGAGACACTTAGCTGCTATGACAGTACAAATAAATAATAATCAGGCAGTGGATCTCTTCCCCTATAGAATGAAAAAGTGCCATAATGGGGCTCCTTGCCAGAATAGCTCTGGTAAAATCCCCTTCCAGCCCATGCTGTAAAGGAAGTTCTGGGAGCTGAGTTGAATCATAGAAGATTAGGGTTGGAAGAGATCTCAGGAGGTCATCTAGTCCAAATCCCTGCTCAAAGCAGGACCAACACCAACTAAATCATCCCAGCCAAGGGCTTTTTGAAGCACTGCTATGGTCCAGCTAACATGACATATGCAAGCCCATGGGCAAGTCAGATCAACCCTGAGGATGCTCTAGCTTTGCAAGGTCTAGCCAAGCCCCCAGACAGGCCTAGAACATCAGGCCCACCACTGCCTACCCTCCACCCACCCCTGCACTGACTGCATCTCAACCAGAATCCAACCTCCATCCTCACCTAGAGCCCTCACACCCAAACCATTTCCTTCCAGACTGAATCCCACATCGAGCTGCCCCTGGAGCCTAAGAAGCTTCCCTCTGCCTTAACAGCTCTAAGTAGAATAGCCTGCACACCCCATCCCCACAACCCACCTACAAAATCCTTCTCACATTGCTCTGCTCTAGAACCCTGCCCCACTCTCAGAACCCTATCCCTCCGTCAGCTGGAGACAGAGCCCCTTTCATGCTGCTTTTTACGGTTACCAGAGTGGTTACTTCACATTGAGGAAGCAGTTGTTTGAGAACTTCAAACCTCTATGGGGGAGAGAGCAAACATGCAGGACACATGGCCAGGTTTCGGCTGGCCAGCTGGCTGTGCCAGCAAAGACTGGCCTGTGTGAAAGCAGAGCTACAGCAAAGCTGCAAAAGAAGAGGGAGCTTTGCAAAGGTGCATATAAGGGGTGTGCCCAGGTCTGTGTCTCTCTCTCTCTCTCTCACGGATAGCATCTCTCTGCATGTGTGTGAGGATTGTGGGTTTAGTGGTCATCAATTAAATCATGCAACACCCAATTCCCTGGCTCCTGCCATGCTCTGAAGCCAAGGCAGCTGGGACATAACAGGCCCTTCTGTCTCAGAACATGTGCTGACTGAAGGGATCAGCATTTAAAGTCCAGGCTGTGCTACTTGGAAGCTCAGGGCAAAAGGCCCCAGGGTCACTTCAATGGCGGCTGGAGAATACTATTGTGAACAGAGATCTGCCCTTCACCTCTCGGGCCCTTGCTCACAACTGACTGGTCAGACAAAGGGGAGCAACTTTGGTGGTCGCAGCTCAGACTCTGGTGGCCAAGGCTGTAATCTGGCCTGGGCGGCAGTGGCTGGTGAGGACCCAGCCAGCGTGGGACTGAATCACCTCCAAGTTAATCGAGGTTAATAGTAGGATCATGTTGGTCGGTTTGTGCTGTGGCTGCCTAAAAAGAGACGACTTCAGTTTCTGGTATTTCTGGTATTTCCAGTCCTGAACCTTCACAAGCACAAATCTTCACCCCCATGCTGAGGGAAGGAAAGTTAAATAAGGAGCTGAGGCTGGACTGGGGGAGGCTGGGGCCTGCAGGTCCTGGTATGTCAGAGCAGAGAGTGCCCAGAGCTTCAGAGAAGAGGGAACAGGAGTCGGGACACCCAGGAGCTAATCTAACCCACAGAGCAATTAGACAGAGGAAAGGGGGTCAGAGTGGAGATGCCTCTGGTCACTAGTTTGCCAGGAGAGAGGGAGATCTGAACAAGGGGGAAGTCACTGCAGCTCCCTCTGCCATAGAAACTAGTGCTGCCTTCAGGAAAGAACAACTCGGCTCTGGAAACAGGCCTCATGCAGCCAGCCATGGAGAAAACTCACCACTCCTCCCGAGCTCTGCCAAAGCGCATCTGCTCTGCCCTGTACCCTCCTGCTGTTCTAATCCTGGTCAGAGGCGCCGACCCTGTGGGTGTCTGGGGCTTGAGCACCCATGGAAAAAAAAATGAATGGGTGCTCAACACCCATCAGCCACAGATAATTGGGAGTGCTGCCAAACAACTGTTTGGCAGCTTGGGGAGGGGCTTGGGGGAGGGTGGAGAGAAGCGAGCAGGCAGGGGCCTCAGGGAGGGGACGGGAAGAGGTGGAGGGAAGGTGGGGTCATGGAGGAGGGGGCGGATCAAGGGCAGGGCGCCTGGTGAGGGGATGGAGAAAGGATTGGAAAGAGGTGGAGTGAAAGCGGGACCTTGGGGGAAGGAGCAGAGTGGGGGCAGAACGGGGGTGGAGCACCTGCAGGGGAAATAAAAGTCTGCGCTTATGGTCCTGGCCACCCTGCAGCTCTGCCAATGCATCTCAATACTGACGCGCCTCCACACTATTCTAGTGCTCCTCAGCTCTACAGATACATCGGAGTCCTGACACCGAGCTCTGCCCCACTTGCCCCCAGCTATTACATCCTGCCCCCCTCCTTGCTTTACAACATGAACAGGGCTCGCTCTGTTTGGTCACAGCGTTGTCATGAAGTTAGCACAACGCTCGCAGACGGTTAGCATGTAGGAGGCGGGGGCAGTCCACGCCAGAGGTCACTTCGTGAAGATGAATGGTGCTGGAGTCTCTGTAAGAACAGGAAACACTGTAGCTGGAAGGAGGAGAACCAGAGCTGGCATAGCAGTATGCTACGCTGAAGAGAGCGAGGAGTGTTTTACTGATTTTGGGCAGCAGAGGGCATCATCCCAAGGTCTCACCCACAGTCTGCTTCACTCAGGAGTAACAAAAACGCTCCAGCCCTAGCTTACGGCTTGTTCACTGACCAGAGAAGAGACCAAATAAATAAAGCATCCTGCTGCTGCTGCTGAACCCTTGCAAGGGGAAGCTTCTTGGTGAGGCAAATGAAGCTGCAGAGCTACTCAAGTAGCTTTATAGGGCTAGTTCCAACTCAAAACACCCTGCAACACAGAGTTCAGGCCGAGAGCCCATGCCCAGCCTACGCCACTGTGCCCAGGTACATACAAAGCAGGGCTCTGCAGCATGAGCAAGGAAATTGGGTCCACCACGGAAATGCAGACAGCAGCTAAGGAACTGGGCAAGCTTAAAAGCAGCCCCAACGAACCCTCCGATACAGCATGTATGGGAGTCCCAGGACCAGGAGGTACCACATGCATTACTGCCACTCTCTCTACATCCTTGCCAGCTTCCCGTGGCTCTCCGCAGCCAGCTGAGCCAGTCCCAGAGCCGCAAACAGGGACTGTGCCAGAATCCCATGGCTGCACGCCTTGGTAGTCCCCAGTGATGGCTACTTGCCGTATCCAACCCGCAACTGCTCGCTGCCAACACCCAGCAAAACAAAGCTGTTCTCACTCATGTGCCTGTCTTTTGGGAGAGTAACACACTGCTATTCTATAAAACAGGTGCGTGGCAGGGAAAGGTGGCATTTATGGCTGAAGCGAAAGGATAGCATCAGGCCATCTCCTGCCCTCCACCACATGGTAGCTCTGATGCTGCCAAATAAACCAGACTCCACACTGGAGTGCTAGTGTGCACACGCTGCATGGGTCTACAAGATGCAGCCATTTCCCCAAAGCTCTGCCTCGGTCTGCAACACTGCTACAGCCCCAGCTCGATGCTCGTTATCTCCCACCTGGAAGCTCATGCCTCAGTTAAGTTCACTCCCTTTCCCAGATGAGCACATGCCTCTGGACAGTTCGCTCACCTTGTGTCACGACCTTGCCAAAGACCGGCAGGGTGTCCAGTGTGGAGCAGTTCCAGCGACGGTTACGGAATTGGTACTGGCACTCCTCGATGGCCAGCTGGGCTCCCCGGCGCACTGAGTCCATCACCTCCAAGTTCCTCTTGCACATCTGCACTTGGCGCTGGATTAACCCTTTCAGCTTCTCACAGGTCTCTTCCTCGGAAATACTCCCCACTGAGGACAACTTTGCCAGGTACCTGTCAGCACACCCAGCAACATCTGTTAGAAAGGTTTGTTGAGCAGGAGAAAGAACTGTCCCAGCCTCTCCCTGGGAAATGCTGCCTTTTCATATCCATACAGCTGCCTGGGAGGGGAAATCAGGGACAGCCTTGGGCACGGACACCTGCAGTCCTGAGGCTGGGAAGACCCCTTGCCATTGCACTGACAACCTCCAGGGCTGGTGAGATCTCTACCCGCGTGGCCCCTTCCAGTAGCCTGGATAAAGACACCGTCTGCTCTCCTCTCCTTCTTTCCTCACTGGAGCTGGAGGTTAGTGCCTGACTGGGTCCCTCTGCATCGTCAGGCTGGCTCTGACAGTTCTGCAGAACGGCCTTTCTGCCTAGAAACAGAGCAAGGGTCCTGACAGCAACACTGGGGGAGAGTACGGCCCTCTTGCCCAGCTACAGCATGGACTACATTCACTCCATCTCTCAGCAGGGAGGCTGCTCAACAGCTCTGCTCTGTCCGCCTAGCATGGAGGGGGATATTCTCGGCATGTTCTGAATATGCCCTGTCAAGTCTCCCGAGTACCAGCATATCCAAGTGCTACTAGGAAAAGCCAGAGGTCTCTCAAGTCAGCCAAAGCAAGCAGGACAGCAGCTCGGCTGCCAGCTACAGCTGCCACACTGCTCCCTCAGCGCTGGCTGTGTTCTACTCACGACAAACATCTCCCTCAAACCACTTCCCTTCTTAGTCCTGCTTTCAGCTTCCCCAGCCACCTTCGCGTGGGGATCCAGCCCTGGTGGGTGGTGGGGGGAGACTGCTGGGTCTTTTACCACTCGGAATTCTGTGGGGCTTGAAGGGGGGAAGCTGGAGTCAGGAGCTTGTCGTGGGCAAAACCACTTGTGACCGGCACCTTCCAGGTCCCCGCTTGCAAACATGGCCTCAAGGACTCACCAACCTGAAAAACGCTGCCTTTGCTTCCCTGTGCACCCCAGGCTGCACTCTCCTGCTGCCTTGCACATTGCTCTCCAGGACTGAGGACATGCGGAGGCTGCTGTGCCAGCCTGGGGTTGGCTTAGTGACAATGTTCTGGGGAAGAGGTGCACGTGGGGGTGTAACCCCCCCCCCCACTACCTGGGCTTCCAGCGATTTATCCCCTTGCCACTCTCCAGGCTCACTCCACTTCCTGGGTTCCTGGCAGTTACTGGAATCACTCCCCCACAAGACTGCATGGGCTTCCAGAGGGTTACCCCACTGCCCCTTCCTGGGCTCCCCCACGCACAGGAGAGAACTGTGAGCACCTGCTCTTGAAGGGAGGGGCTGGCGATCCCACCCCAGCTAAGTCCAGAGAGGGGAGGTTCATTAGGTCTCTTGGAGAGCCATTGTTTTACCTTCTTCCCAAAGCCCCACCTCTTGCCTGGGCATTTTGATCCCCCCAGTCACTATTTCTGAATAGCTCGGGACATTGGTACGTTATTCCTACCGGATCCTGGATAATCGCAGACCCTCTGCACCCATGTGCCTCCCAGAGCAGACTCAGCCAGGGACCCCCGGCAAACTCTGCCCTCACACGGCTCAAGGCTAATGTCAGCACTCTCCTCTCTGCAGCCGCTGGCTCCCGCTGACGTGCTGGTGATGGCAGTGTGCTGCCTTTAGGGGTAGGGAGCTCCTTCAGCTTAGGGCAGAGTTCCAGACAAGTTACTCACTGAAACTGGAGTTAGGACTAAATATGTATCAATAAACCCAGGGGGAATCCTTACCACCATTCAGTGCTTGGACAGACAGACAGAAAATCACCCCTGAAATAGCTGACAGCCAGAAAAATTCAAAGTTACATTTAGCTACACTATGAAGCAGCAAGGGCAGTTAAGATTGTTTGAAGCACCTCAGGTCAATTTGTTTTTGAAAGTCGAATCTTGTTTTTGAATTTCCTGATTTTCAGGAATTTGCGTCTTACAACATTCTGTTAAGGATCCTTCCCTTACAAAGTGAAGCTCTGTTCTGAGAGGGGACTACACAGGAGTGATTCCTTATTGCACAGTTTGCTCCCCTTGGGTTTCAAGTGTCAAATCTGCTGACTTCAGCAGTACATACGTTTTCAGTGTGTTAGCTCTGTGGAGCCAGCTCAGCAGGAGGGAGCTGGATTCTGTTCTCTCCTGTGCATCAAGAGAGTTGTTCACTACATTCCAATCGGTTATACTTGTACAAAATCACCTCTGGTGTCTGGGCTGCACAGGTGTCACTGAAGGCAGAATCTGGCCTGTGGAATCCCTATTACTAATTATGTGCAAGACAGAGAACCCAGCTTGACTCTCAGGTCTCAGGGGAGTGCTGGCAGTCAGAAAAAGCATGCAATTTTCACTTGTAAATTGAGCACATTTGATAGGGAGCTAATGAGACACAGACAAACATGGAGTGTCTTGCTGCCATATTTTCAGAATGAAACTCTTTTACAACGTTAACCCCAGTTAAATCTATTTGTCCAGGAATTTACATTCTTTTAAGACAATTACTTGCTTATGTAAAAGCAGCTCAGTGACTCCTTAATGTATATTATTGGCTTAAAGAAAACGAGGACTTGTGGCACCTTAGAGACTAACTTTGACATCTTTCTCTCAGAGCCTCACCTCCTTCCATCAAGCCAGGGTCCTCAGATATCTGTGGCAGGCTAGGATACTGGGAAGGATGTCTGCTGTTCCCATGCAGTGCTGCTCTCTACTCCTCCAAGATGCCAGGGGCAGATAATACATCACTACTTTGCTTCTGAAGAGACATTAACCTACCTTGAAACCCCCACCTTCCCCTGAGTTCAGTAACTATTATCCCTGTTTTACAGATATGGACGTAAAGGCACAGAAGAGTTAAGAGACTTGCACAATGACCTTGCAGATTGGTGGATTAGTCATGGAAGTAGGAGTTAGGAAAATTGGGTTCTAACTGCAGCACCAACTCCATGCAGTATGTCTGCGCCTTGGCTTTCTCCTCTCTGAAAGAGTATTTGCTATCTCCTTGGGGAGTGCCACAAAAAGTACAGACCAGGGCCACAGAGTGAGGTACAGAACTCCTGGCTCCTAACCCACTCCGGAGAATGTTCTCCTTTTCCCTGTTCTTGGACCATGCCCACAAATGCAGTATTTGGGGCACCTCCTAGTGCTCAGAGAAACCCCCCTAATTAACACTTCCCACAGCTGTGCAGCCAGCATCACTGATGATTCCGCAACTGGTCTGAACACAAACAAGCTGGCAAGAGGAAGTGATGCCACAGGTGAAGCAGCTGCTGGAGGCAGCCATGTTAGCGTCAGCTCTGTTCAGAATATGGGGAAACTCTATTTGGCAAATGGGAGAGGAGAAAATTACTTCAGAGACCCAATGTTCTTTCTAGCTCGGCAGAATTCTCCAGGCGATGGGGAGTCAGAAATTCAAAGCAGCGTCGGAAGAGAAGCGTGACAGGGCTCTTTCAAACCTTTCCAAGCAGATGCTCCAGATAAGACGCTTCCCAAACAAATACTTATTACTGTTTAAGAAGATAAAACGAAGACAAAAGATGTTGTTTCAGAGAACTGCATCCACCACTGAGAGAGGAGCTGTTAACTTGATACACAAGACACACAGGCTGGGTGAAGCTATCCAGAACGCTCACCCATGGGGGCTAGCCACATGCCTCCATCGCCACTCACCATGTCTATGCACCCACCCCTCAATGCTGTTCAGCACTGCTCCATGCACAGCACACAGACACAAGCATGCACCCCCGCTGCTGGTGACAGCACAGACTGCCAACGTAACATGGGCCTGATCTATTAAGGGTGGCCTCACCTACTGTTACACAGAACCTGGTTTCCAAACGCATCTCCTCCCATAGCTCTTTCAGGAGACCTTGCTATAGCACCAGATCTGTTGCTGAAGGAGTCCAGCCAGGTCATTGATGCAACAAAAAATCCTTGCCAAAGTGCAAGACAGTCCCCAAGAAACCAGCCAGAGAAACTGAAGAGATAAACATGACAAAAACATCTTGCTCTTTTTGGAAGGAGGGGAGTCGTGAAATGTGGTGCTTTGAGCTACTACCACAGACAGTCCACTAGGGGGCCTCTTGGAAGCCAAGGAGAAGGTCTGCCGACAGGAGACAACAGAGCACTTCTTTCTATAACTTCAAACCGGTGTCCTGAATCACACCGCACAACCCCAGCAGCCACAAGTTACGTGGGCCTATGGCAAGTAACCATGGCTTCAGTTGTGGATGTGTACAGCCCAGTCACTTTTCCAGATAGCTTAGGGGCCTCTTCCCAGGGGAAACAGCCTCCCCTCTTGAGAACTAAACCAAACACATACACTTCAGTAAGAAGTTTCTGGAAACACTTGTTTCCTGTCAGGGCTGGGATCTGGGGGGTCATGACAGAGCAATGTTCTGGGGCACCAGGAAAGTTGCCATCGCATCACAGCCACGAGATGGGGTGGGTTATGCAAGCTAAGTTGGTTGAACTGGGGATGCCTTTGCCTACTCAGCTCATGTCCATCTCTGCAGGCCGCTCTGATCTTTCTAGCCTCCCCTGCTTTGACTCCAGCCTGACAAGCTCTCCAGCCTCCCTCTCCAACGTAAATTCAGGGATACCCTCCAGCTCTCACTCCCCTTCTCCCTCTGTGCTCAGGTACCGGAGAGCAGCCCTACTCTGCCTTTTAGCATCCGGGGGTGGTCTCCTTGTATTCCATCCCACTCCACTCCTGTCCTGTCTTTTGCATACAAAGCATTCTGGGTATTGCCATTACAGAAAAAGCCAGGCTTCAGCTGCCTGGCCAGCCACGGATCGGGGAGCGGCGAGACGAGAGTTGGGAGCAGGCTGAGTGCTGCTTTCTGGAGCCCGGCAGCGAGGCCAAAGGGCCATTTTGCATCACCCTACTAGAGAGGAACTGCAGAGACCGGTGACTGCTGATGGGCGATTACCACAGTCAGTGGGAGGAGAAGTTACATGGCCAGCAAAGCATGGCATGCGTCAGGCACGGGTGCAGTCAGCACCCACAAGCATCGGGAAACTTCTGTGGCTCCATATAGACAAAGCTGAATGAGAGATGTTGGCCCTGGCACAGGTTCCTCTCTCCCCTGAGGTGGAAGAAGAAAAATAGGTGCATCTCACATTGCTCTCCTCCTGATCCTTGGCAGGCACAGGTTAGGAGGGGAAGCAGGTAAATATCCCCTCTTCCTCCCTGTCTCTAGGAGAAGAGGGCAGTCCCCCATCCGCCATCTCCGGGGCTGTTCCCACCACACATTCCCATGGTCACAGAGCTCCAGGTTTCATGCCTACATTTTGTGGCGCATCAGCCCTCGTCCCAGTGGAGGCTACGGAGCATTTCTAAACCATTTTGAGGTGGGGACCAAGCTGCCTTAGGCCCTGGGCTGAGGCATAATCATCTCGCCAGCTTCTCCTCACTGTGACCATGGAAACTTTGGGCTCCACCATTCCATCTGGCCCTTAAAAGGGACACTGTTGTAGCATTTTTTATTTTGGCATTAGACAGTCGTTTCCCTTTTGCACATGCACAAGCTAAGGCTGCAGGAGCAAATTACTCCAATGCCTGCATTCTGTAGGACCACTTTCCACCCCTCATTCCCACCAGTACCATATCTAACATGCTCTGCTGCAGTGCTCATGACTAGACAGCCTGCCTTGCAGTCTGTTCCACCACACAATTGCTTTTACTGCCAATAGCTGTCTGCAAAACACCACAGAATTTCCCTTCCTTTGCTGTAGACCATTGTACCTTCTCCTACTGTCTTCCAGCTCAACTCCAGTTGCATTGGCCTGCCAATTCTCAAGTCTATAGGGTTAGTTTCAAGACCCTGGGCTCCTAAACCTGGCATGCAATTGTACTGGAGACTGCTGGGCCAGGAACGAGAAGCATATTTTCAGAGGGCAAGAGCCAGCACGCTGACCAATGGCTGCCTCATCCCTTCAACATGTGACAAATTGAGGCAAACTACTGAAGTCTTCAGAGAACCCCTCTACGTACAAGGCCAGTCCCACTGGGCAATGCCAGACAGCAAACCCACAACTAAAACTCAGTCGAGATGGAAGGACCTGGGTAGTTATAGGCCTGTCGGCCTGACATTGGTCCCAGACAAGAGAGTGGAGTGGCTGATATGGGACTTGACTAATAAAGAATTAAAGGAGGGTAATGTAATTAATAGAACCTGCCAAACTAGCAATCTCTTTTTTTGATGAGATTACAAGTTTGATTGATAAAGGTGATGTAATATACTTACACTTCACGACATTTTGATTTAAAAAAAAATAGAATATGAAATTAAGATATCACACATTAAATGGAATAAAAACTGGATAACTGACAGGTCTCAGTATATAATTGTATATGTGGAATTGTCACTGAGTGGGTGTGTTTCCAGTGGGGTCCCACAGGGATCAGTTCTTGGCCCTATGCTATTTCATATTTGTATCAATGTCTTAAGAAAACATAAAACTGTCAATGATAAAGTTTGCAGATGACACAAAAACTGGGAAACTGGTAAATAATGAAGATGCCAGGTCACTGATTCAGAATGATCTGGGCCATTTGGTAAACTAGGTGCAAGCGAACAATATGCATTTTAATACGCAAAATGTAAATGTATACATCTAGGAATAAAGAATGCAGGCCATACTTACAGGATGGGGGACTCTATCCTGACAGAGGATGACTCGGATAAAGATTTGGGGGTCATGGTGTATAGTTAGCTGAACCTGAGCTCCCAGTGCGACGCTGCAGCCAGTGGGATTCAGGGATGCATAAACAGTGGAATCTTGAGTAGTTAGAGATTATTTTACCTCTGGATTTGGTACTGGTGAGACTGCTGCTGGAATACTGTGTCCGGTTCTTGTGCCCCCAATTCAAGAAGGATGTTTATAAATTGGAGAGGGTTCAGAGAAGAGCCATGAGAATGATTAAATGATTAGAAAACCTGCATTAGAGTGATCGACTCAAAGAACTCCATCTACTGAGTTTAACAAAGAGAAGATTAAGGCATGACTTTATTACCGTCTGTAAGTACCCAATATGGGGAACAAATATTTCATAATTGTTCTTCAGTCTAACAGACAAATAATGTAATACAATCCAATGGCTGGAAGTTGAAGCTAGACAAATTCAGACTAGAAATAAGGTGTAAATTTTTAACTGTGAGAATAATTAACCATTGTCACAATTTATTAAGGTTTGTCATAGATTCTCCATTACCTACAATTTTGAAATCAAGATTGGATCGCATTCTAAAAGACCTGCTCTAGGAATTATTTTGGGGCAGTTCTCTGGCTTGTGTTATACAGAGGCCAAGCTAGAGGATCATAATTGTCCCTTCTGGCCTTGGAATCTATGAATTTCCTTTTCAGTAAGATGTGTCTAGGGATCCAATTAGCAAATAGATCCTATGAAGATCAGAAAGTCAAATTCCCCTGGGTAAACTGACCCACCTGAGTACAGGTGCTGGACCTTTGTGGACCATGAAGAAGAAAACGCATAACCCCAAGCATCATTTGATTCCCAAAGTAAGGGACTCTTTAAGTCACTTCTGCTTCAAACTATTTCCCCAAGTAACCACCTGGAAGTCCTTCCAGGGCTAGAAGATGGCCCAGAATCAGAACCAGAGTCTCTCAAACTTTCCTTAAAGTTCTCCCCACCTACATATTGACTGTTTCCATTGGAACTATTCCTCTACAAAGTCCCTCAGCACAATAAGTAAACAGCAAGGCACCACAGAGAAGGCATTAGATCCTACTTTAGATAGGTATTTTCCTTCCTTTCTCATATTGGGTCTAGAACATAGCAAAGGAACCAATTAATCCCATGGTTCATTTGTAGTGGGCTGGCTTTCTTTTAGTGACACTGTCGCTTGCAGTGTATACCTGTTACTCTTCTTTCCTTTAGCCTTTATGTCTCAGGAATTTGTCCACAACTGTAGTTCCCTGTTTAAAAACCAAAAAGGTCTCTTCTACACAAAAGTTGCACTGGTTTAACTAAGGCAGTATAAAGACACACCTTAGTTATATTGGTACAACTTTGTGTTTAGACTAGGCCAAATCTCACAATTTAAAAACGTCTGTGACTCATCTCCTCTGCAATTGTTTTGTCTGCAATGCTGCAAGATCCCTCCTAACCCCAGGGCTCTTTTAAAAATTAATCTTGTTTTTATTTAAAATATACCCAAGGATAATAGCAACTTCAGGGGAGAGTTTCCAGGAGCAAGAACAAGACAGAGAAAGCCATTCAGGTTGGCAGATAAAACAGAAATTAGGGGAGATAAACCTCTGCATTTCCCACTACTGAGAATCTGAGTAATTGAGATGTTCAATAAAGGCAGAGATCAGGGAAGACATATCAAGTGTCTTGCAGAGAAGAAGCCATTTGGATTTTTAAACATATCTATTCTGGGTGTGTTGGTGCCTCTGATGTTCTTGTTCTGTGACTATTGTAGTGAATGAGCACAGGGCCATCTCTGTGATTCTAGCGCCACCAGACCTTATTTCCAGAAACATTACAACACACTGGAGGGCGCTCCAAAGAGTCACGGAAATTAGCAGAAGGGTGGATGGATCGAGGAACGATTAAGAGTTAAATAAAGAATGTATAATTTGGTTTAGAATTAAACAGAAACCTCAGTTTGAAAGACACCCCAACAGTGAGCTTCGTTAGGCTGTGGAACAGTTCGCCTAGGGCAGGGGAAGCAGACCAGGCGGCTAGAACTTTTTAAAAGACTGGGCAAAACACTAGTAAGTGTACAATGGAAAGCACTGGCTGGGATTAGATGGGGCCTAGGATTGGTTTTGGTTGAATTGTTCTGCTCTCCTTGACTCAGACACCTTCTTTAGTCACTGCCCTATTTCCATCCACCCCACTCTGCAAAATGCTGGAGAAAGGTGCCTTTTCTAATCTCCCATGTGACCTCGCACACAACAACCTGCACCAGGCTGGTTTTCACTCTGGCCATAGCACAAAAGCTGCCCTCTGTTTAGACAATGGCCTGTGTTACACTGACTATGGCCCCTTCTGCCTAACATAATCTCATCCACACAACCACTCTCATCCTCCTGGACTACAGCACATGATGAGACACAGTCACACTGCTATAAAAGGTTGAGGCCCTCTGAAAGTGATCGTTTCAAGCAGTCTGTCTTACATTGATTTGTGTGAGTTTAAAAAGGGCAAGTCACAACTTTTAAGGCATAAGGAGCCATTATGATCATCTAGTCTGGCCTCCTGTATAGTGCACGCCAGAGAATTTCTCACTTAGCAATTCCTGCATCAAGCCCAGAACTTCTGCTCTAGCTCAATTTGATATTTGAAACAGTGATGTCCCATCTTGACTTAAAGCGATGGAGACTCTACCTCATTGCCGGCTAAGCTGTTCCAATGGTTAATTACCCTCCCAGTTAAAGATCTGCCCCTATCGCCAGTCTGAACGCATCTAGCTTCAGCTTCCAGCCACTGGTTCTTGTTCTGCCTTTGTTTGCTAGATTCAAGAGGCTTTTGCCATCAGAAATCTTCTCCCAATGTACCTACAGCTTGCTCAGGTCACCTCTGACCCTTCTCTTGGCTAAACTTGATAGATGGAGCTTCTTTAAGCTCTTGCTGTAACTGAGACGAGTCGGACGGGACGCTGGAGCCTGAGGGCTAGGTAGCAGATGGTCGCTGTGGTGAGAAGCAGCAGCAGCACTGGGGAGCAGGGAGGTGTTTGTGCCTTAGGGATGATGCCTCATGGAATGCAGGGGAGAGACCGAGACTTTGGCCTCTAGAATCAAAGGAGCGTGACTGGAGCAGCCCCAGAGGCTGTTGGAGCTGGCAAGGGGGGAAGTTAACCTTAGCCCCCACCCCAGCATCTGCACAGAGCAGAAGGAGCTCTCTCCTCCACAGAGAGAGATATCTCCCCACATTGGCATCCGGTTCTTCTAGGACACAGGGGTTTACCCCTCTTCCCCAGGACCTGCCACAAGCAGAGCGGTTTCCTGGGAGAAAGGGGAGGCTCCCCAGGAAGGGGAAAGGACCTCACAGCATTGCTGCCAGAAGGAGAGAAAGGTCCTGACTGGATGCACCTGGAAGGAAGAGGGGCAATTTGAGGATTCTCTCATTCCCACCCAGGGAGAAGGGGCTGGAGCAATCCCCCACCCCCCATGACTCTTTCAGGAGTGAATTACAGGACATGGAGAAGGGAATCCACTTCCTGTGGTTTCCTGATAGGCCTTGAGCGGACAGTGGAGAGAGGGCATAGGAGAAAGTCCTTGTGAACAGCTGAAGAGTCACATTTGTATTGTGCTCACTCCTTAGGACATTCATGTGCTTCTGCACTGCCACACACTGCACTACTGTCACTGCCCAGCCAGTGATGCTGCACACCGCCAGCGTCCGTCAGCCCACTCACAAACTCTGCAGTGCTGTAGCAGTAAGTACATTGCACAATACGGGGCATGCTGCAATACCTCTGTGCTGCTGCACAGACACACCACGTCATGCACGAACACAATTCAGCAACCCTTGATTAGCACAATCAGCTGCGTGTGCGGCCAGAGCTGGGAGTACAAAACCCAGGGATCTGTCGGAGCTGGATCCAATACATCAAGCACCTGCCTAAGTCTTGGAGCTTTCACCCATGGCCATTTGTCATTCATGGCTCTGTGGCAACATCTCACTATGCGTCCTACCTAGAGAGGCCCTTTGCCATCTCCCGCTAGTCAGACACTGTTTTCTGTAACTGTTTTTTAATGGAAAGCGTTGTCCCTGAATTGATTCTTTGAATAATTCTGTTTTGGGCATTAGACCAGGATGTGTCTATATCTTGATCTTCCTGTCACATCGGCCACACATTTGTTCTTCTCTTGGCTTTGCTTTTCAGCTCCCAATTTCCACCTCTAGTTAAAAGTGACCAAGTCAGGCTCTCAGTGTGACACTTCCACACGATTACAAGCTTCTGCCACACTAGGCTTCACACTCGTCACCTGCCCTCGCATGCCAGTCACAGCACCACTCCTCAACTTTGGCCTTGCTAACCGCCCCACTCCCCATCACAACAGGGGATCAGCCAGACCAAACCTGTCCCAACGCCTGGAGCAGGGAGCCAGGCCCAGCCCCATGGGATAGGAGCCACTGCTGCAGGGCGAGTGCAGGACAAACTCACCCTTGTGCAGGCCCACGACCCACCTAGAACCTTCCCCAGACCCACTGCGGGAGGCACAACTCTGGGAAACACCGCTCTGTGCTATGGCACACCTGCACGGCCGCATGCTGCACACCTTGCAAACCTATTGCTGCATGCTGGCACACAGACGTTTCCTGCCACACACACTGCTCTGTGCCAAGGTTTCTTTGCCACAACAGTCACAGAGTCTGAGAAATGCTGTCACTGCCACAAGCTTGTCATGCAGTGCTGAATATGGTCCAATTGCTATTATTCTAAAGGAGAAAAGTGCCATTGGCACTGACTCGATCTTGTTGCTCAACCTTCAAATCAGGAAACATTGCAAGAGAGTCCAACTTTACAATGCCATTACCCCAATGTGCACACTGGCAGGCCGACAAGACCCCAGGGGCAGCACTAACTTGCACAGAACTTACAGGAGTTCATGAACTGGCTTAGCTGAATATAAATGCAAAAACTCACAATATTAACTCTTCATTGTGTCTTCCTCAACACGTGAAGAGGAACTGCTCCTCTGCTGGCTGCAGCATCCAAGTGCTGGCCGTTCTGAAATCTGCAGCAACTCTAAGAAGTTGCTGTGTCTGCTAAAAGTTGCAATTGCCACCACAAAACCACTGCCCACAATTTTCTTACAGCCGTAAATATTGCCAACCCGAGTGTCTAAAAATCCTGAGTCAGGGCCCCCTGGGTCATCAGATTTTTATAAAAACTAGCATATTTGGGGGGGTTTATTTGCCTTCTGGATTGAGTCTTTAGGGACCACTTGAGTCATGTTTTCAAGCTTCTCTCTGAAACCAAGAGGACTAGAAACTTTTTAAGTGAAAGCTGAGATTCTCTTGAATTCACATGACTCCAGGATCCAAGGCTTAAAAATATCCACAAAATACCATGAAAGTCAGTGAACCTGCCTTGGTGAAAACATACGAAAACATGCCAGAAACAGATTCTTGAGTTTGTCTGGCACTTTTATCACTTTTAAGAAAGTCAATAGACTGCTTCCACGTATGCCATCCAAGACAAGTTAGTGAAGGGGATGACAATGAACCAGAGATGCAGGAATTGGGGGGGGGGGGGAGAGGGAGGGGCCCTGCATCACCCCCTGGCTTGAATCCTTCATATACAGGGTTTACAGTTTGGTTCAATGGCTTCCAGCACCCGCACTATAAAAATTGTTCCAGCACACATGTGACACTCCTATAGCTGAGTGACACGAATAGCAGCAACTGTAACAGTTCATCGCAGGCTCAGATAACTGTAGGGTCCATTATAGGCTCAGAAACCAGCATCACAGGCAGTTCCAGGAACGAGGCAGACAGAAGTCCATTTTCCTTACCATTGTTTTGGCCTTGGAGCTCACAGGAACCTTCCCCTTCTCAGCCTGGGAGGCAGCACTTTCTGTTCCAGTTTCATTTCTCAGATACCCTCCTTCACACCCAGATTCAGGGTGGTTCCGGCATGCCACTAGCCACCAGGGACCACCTGCTCAAAAAGCCCCAAATAAGGATGCTCACCATCACTAGCTATCTGAATATTACTGATCAATTTACCTCCTGTGTCCTGACAAACTTAGTCCTGGAGATTCCCGGCCAGCTAGGACCTGATTATTGATGGCATTACTAGCTTTTAAAAGGAGCCCAAGATCAGGGCCTTGCCCATCCCAGCTAATTCCAAAGTCTGGGAGATTTCAAAATGTTTTTTCTGCCACCAAGATACAAACCTTTAAGCCACTTGCTTGTTGTTGTTTTTTTTGGGGGGGGGTGAGGGGGGAACTAAAGCTGGCTGGGCTTGTCATAAACTGTTGCAAGATTTTTTAATCTATTTTGAAATATAAATGTCCTACAGAATAAGCTGTAGCTTTTAGCTCTTCCTCCTCTTGCCCTCCATGGAAGGGTGTCCCCACCTGCATAAGACTCTGGGGAGAGCTTGCTGCAATGCCTCCCTCAGGATTAGAGAGCAAAATATGAAGTGACAAAGCATTGATGGTGGGTCTCCAAAGGAACCCTGGGGCAGCACAAGGGAGCTCCTCACCCCACTCACCGAATTTGTTCCCAAATCTGGGTCCTCAAATCTCTCCTCTCCCGGAATACTCCTAGTCAGCCATTCATTCTGCCTCCAGGATAGCGCTCACAAGATGTTCAGTATGCAAAGAAACTGTGGGTCTAACTTGCAGTGTTGGTCTGTCTGTTTTGTGCTGCCATAGGCTGGCTACCTGGGAGTGTCCACTATGTAAGGTCTGGAACAGGGAGAGTGGCCAGGGGAAAGGGGATATGGCAAGAATGCCTCTATGTTCCAGACACTCCCACTTGCGCAGATCAGCCAGCATCTTGGGGCTCTCGGCAGCCAGACATCAGTTAGTACACCTTAGGGCTGCTCTATACCAGGGACTGGACCAGGCCACAGCTGGGCTGAAAATCTAGAGCCACAAGGATGATGTAAAGGTAAAATCCATGAGTGGATTTTAGCCAGACCTGAGAATCAGGGTCTCTTGCTGCTATGAAGAAAGCTGGGAAATTGCTAGCTGAAGAAAACTCAGTCATCCACATCAAGGTAGTTGTAAAAGCAGAGCCAACCAGACAGAGAATTATCAACACAGGGCCCAGTTCCCCATCGCCCTGCACCATGGATAGCCATTTGCACCAGCACCATCAGAGTAAGCGCTACCAAATTAGAATTCGGCACTCACAACACCAACTTTACAAAGGTGTCCATGAGATGAGGAGCCAGGCACAGGAGAATCACGTCCTGTGTTTGCAGAGCACTGGGAGATCTCCGGATGAAAGGGGCTGTAGAAATGCTAAGCATTATTCCTTCCTCTCTGGCCCTATAACGCAAACAGAATGAGACCACAGAGACCAGCTTTCCAGCCAGCCTCACTTTGTAAGTCACAGATTTTTAGGTATTCATTGAACAGTCAAATCCACTTTCTTAAAGTTTAAACACCTCCCCACTTCCTCCCCCTCAAAACAAACAAAAAACCCCAACAACTGTGCTCCTGGCACTTTAAGCCAAATCTCAGCCCAGAGGGAAATGTTACTGCCACATCTCTACCCCCTATTTACAGGGGCTAAAGAGCTGCTGGCGGCACACCCTGCTATACAGCAGCTTAACCGCATCTCAGAATATTTACCTCACATGGAGAGCCTCCTGCAAAGCTCCCAGAGACCAACACAGTTTTAGCCGGATAACGGCATGAAAATGAAGGCAGTCGCTAATGGTTTCACGATGAGTGGGTGCCCAGGATTCTCCACACACAAGGGATCTTTTTTCTAGAGCTTCAAGAAAGTCGTCCTAATAATCCAAACAACCAGTCACATCTTAAAAGCCAATAGCGTCAAATACCGAGTTAGGAGGAACCAGGCTTTGTAGTGCCTGTTAGTTTACTGGCTATGGTTACCCAGTTAGATTGGAACTTGCCAACAAAGTTGTTCTGTGATGATTTCATTCGCGCACGTAGAGTCAGAACTCTGACCATCCTCTCCCACTTCAGAGAGGTGCTCAGCTAGTACACTGCTGAGTGCTTGGGTCAGCGCCCTTTTGGAAAAATGCCACATGCATCCCATTTGCACCACCTAGAAAATGCCCTGGCACGTACAAGCCATGTTTTGGAGTGCATGCACAGGGTGCAGGGTTTGGAATATTTTAGCGCAAAACCACAATGAATCAAAAATTTAATTCAGTCCTATACGCCAGTCACAGTAACACTTGCAATGCAATGTGTCGGAAAGTAACACAAGCCATGGACTATCCAGGAGTGAAACGCCTATGCATGCAACAAGCTTCTGTGCTCCTCTGGAGATCAGAGCTTAATTTGTAATGAAAGAGGTGCCAGGGCTCAAGCAACCTTTTTTACTTTCATAACTGATGCAGGAAGCCTAGAGGTGCCGGGGCTATGAACTGCCAAGCCGTGAGGTGCCAGGGCTCATCCCTTGCACAAATTAAGCACTCCTGGAGATAATGTTTGGCCAACTGTGAGAGGCACGCAGAGGCCAAAAGGAGATGTTTTCTTCCCCTGGCACATACCCTCACTCTGGGGCTCAGATCTACTGGGAACTGACCTTTCACTTCAGTATAGTGGTTTAGTATGAGGCTTCTACTGAGCCTGGAACTGTCGGAGGAAAAGCAAGGCTACAGGTGTTATCAAAAAGGAGAAAGTTTCTAGTTCCAAATCTGGAAATGGCTTAAGGACAGAGATTTCCAGGACATGCAGCAAACCCAGCAGCAACTCCCAAAATCCAGAGACTGACAAAATATGCCTGAGGTTTACTTTCTAGCCAGATATCTTGGTTTGTTCAACAATCAGATTTTTCAAGCTCCCTTCCAACTTTGAAAGCCTCTGTAGCAGAATGATCCCTCTGAGGGACTACAGGTCAGTCATTCCAGAAGATCCCAAGATGCTTCTCCTTTACAGATTATAAAACGCATAAACACTAGCACACAAACCAATCTAAACAGCCTTTCCGCAGCTACCTCCTTAGAGCTCTTCCATGCAAAGCAGGGAGTTTGTGAAAATGTCCAATTCAACTGTTACAAGCTGTCTGTCTCTGAAGCGTTTGGGGAATGCGAGTTCCAACAGGTTAAAAGAAGCTTTAGAAAAAAAACTCTTGTCTTGTGAAATGCTCACTGAGCTTAATCACTAATCCAGCAGGTTTCTGGAAAAATCAAACTCTCTACAGAGCTGTGCCACGGAACATACACACAAGCCTGAAGAAACATGCACACAAACACTACACATCTGGGCATAAAGGTAACACACATACCCAAAAGAGCCACACACTGCCTGCCCGGGCTGAATGCAATGGACATGGGCCATGTGTGCTGTACATACACATATATGTAGTATACACAGGCGTAAAGCAAGACACAACCCTACGATAAAGCAGAGCACTACAGAGCTCTGCACAGAATACACATGGTATGTAGGAAACATGCAGGGTATACTCATTCTCAGACTATCTGATAGCTCCCAGGTCCTTCTTTCCCTGTTTACTGCCTGAGGGCAGCCCTTTCTTTTTGATGTCAAGAGTGGGCCTTGCCTGAGTCCAATAGGCAAAGAATAAAAACACCAAGTTGTAGATTGTCTTTTTATTGGACTAGCTACATTTGTTATGCCAGACTCCATTCTTTTCTTCCAAAAGCAGTGAAATGAATCTCTGCTTTCCCTCCACACTGTTGGCAGGAATTGGTGCCTGGAAGTAAGTGCTTGGAATGAGCCCTCCACTCCCACAGAGCTTCATCCCCACATGTCCATCCTCTTAGAAAGATCCACTATAACCTAGAAAGTACAAGCTGTTGCACACAAGCCCCCAGTCGCTGGCAGCTAAAGCCGCCTATGCTCGGTTTTCTCAAACATGAACCAAGTGGGCTGCAATGCTGCAACACGCTCAGCTCCAGTCACGCAGTGTATAGAGGCCTAGGTACCAGGACTACATATCATAATAAGGCATTTCTCAGCCTTGCTGTAATACAAATACACAAGTTAATGCATAATCCCACCCAGCCAGTAGAAATCCCTCTCAGTACAGCCAACCCTTATGGGGCGGGGGGGGGGGGAAGTCTTACTCCCCTGGGTGGTTTCGCTGAAGGCCATTTTCATTGGTTACAACACAACTTCTCCTGCCCGCTATTCCTGTGAGCCAAACCCTCTTTGTCCAGAAGAAAGCCCTGGGGAAAGCAGCCTCCACTCCCACCACTGCATCTCCACGCTGCTGTCCTCTTACACACATCTACTTTTACAACACAATGACAACCTTCCTGTTACACACAAATCCCACCCACTGGCAGATAAACAGCCACACATTCCCTGGCTCCTTCAATTTTTGGTAACCTTGTGTGTATGGGCCAAATGGCTGGGTGGGTGTGGGAAACCTAGCTCAGCAGTTTCTGTTGGTACTGCATCAAAACAGAGTGCAGGGAGAAGCCTGGAAGTGCTGGAGAGCTCAGAGTCCCTGTAAAAATCCCCAAATATTAAGATGATTCCACCTACAGAATTTTCCCCTTTTCCCAAAAGCTAGCCTGGCAAGCATCTGTGCCAGCACCTCTGCAAAGTTCCTGGTAGGGCCACTATCCTCAGCCAGTACTTCCCCTTTCAGTCCTGTCCACTGCAGAAACCACCACCAGAGATCCATGACATGTCTTCACCAAACGTGAGGCAGTGCCGCCTTGTGGTCTGCTCTAATCCACCCAGCATTTGCAAGAGACCCATGCCACAAAACTCTTTCCATCTGACAAGGGAAAATAGGGGGAGCGCAGTAATAGAGCATGGGACAATTTATCCCGTGTGACCCAAACAGGCTCCTTTATAGCACCCTTCTCTTCCATCCATTTGAAGGATGACAGTGGCCACTCCAGGCACAGACTGGTCAGCACCTTGGTCTCCTTGGGCTGAGTAGCATCCTCTAAACACCACTCAACCACCACTGGCTTAAACAAGGGATAAAGCATTGGCCCCTGTGGACTACAGAGTGGAATGGGGGGGCATAGACGTGCTGTGGCTGACTGGGTATTCATTGTGGTAGCTGAAATTTTATGTCTCTGGAGATTAATCTCCTTTCCTGAAACACTCATCACTCCTGTTCCTGCCCATGGGAGATTCAGGTGCAGAGGAAAAGGCAAACTGGCCCTTCATCTTTATTGTTATGCTACAAGTGGTAAATGTAGCCATGGTGGCTTGTGCTACTGCTGTGACCCAAGCCATCAACAGTGCAACAGTCACTTTGCTCCAGAGACTAGATTTGTTAAACCCTTGAACTGGCTCTAATTAGAATTCAATCACAGCCTCCCAGGCTGATAAAAGCTGGGAGCAGCAGCCTCCCCACCCACCAGAAGAATTAATTAGTCAAACCAATAGTTAATTCAAAGTTTGGAGAAAGATGCTGCCCCTCCCCCACCCCACCCCCAGCAGAGCCCCCCAAAGGGCCTGTTTCAGGGAGCACTTCCCTCAGACTTGGCAAAGCTCTAGTGGAATTTTCTAGAACATGTGGCAGTTTCCCTCCTTGTTTACCTTACAAGTTATCTCAGTGTTTGTTGCAGGTCTTCCTAATCTAACTGGGCTCCTCCACATCCTACCGTCAGGATTCGCATTTCTAGAGCTCCTCATCCCAGAGAGCCCCACAGCACCACTGATCTCCAGAGCTTTGGGGCAGCATGTGCCAGCCAGGTGGAGAATGCAAGGAGGAGGGGAAGCAAACCCCTACTCTTCTAACTAGGGCCAGGAGAGAGCCAGTGTCTATCAGCGCAGACAGGCCCTGAGGGTGGGGAAGAGAAAAGACTTCTGCTAAATTGGGCTGTAGATTTGTAACTTTGCCATTTTCTCTCTCCCCACTTCACCAAATCCTGTCCCCGGCCATTCCCTCGCTTATCAGAACCGCAGCAAAACCCAGGCTGCATTTTGACCTGAGCTCTGACCTCAGGGCCTTGGTGCTACACAGATTAGTAACTTAAGAACAAATGCAGATGTAGCTTCTGCTTCCATAAAGTTATAGTATAACTAGCCTAAATAATAAATAATAATTCTTCAGAGGAAGAGCTCTGCCTCACCTCTGTGGGCACACAAGTGCTGGAGTTCAGCCCAGTTAGTCACACCGCAACCCAGGAAGCAGGCCATGACCTCAGAGCAACAGCAGGGAGGACATATAGGGCAACTTCATTGGGGGCATTTGTTCTTTCCTCCCCACATGGAGAAACCGTCCTGCACCCCCTGCTCTCCATGTAAAGCAGGCTACACCCCTACTGCTCTCTAACTGGTTAGGACCCCAGCACACTCAGAGGGAAGGGGGGTCCCAGGAGGGCTGCGAGTCGTGCTGCCTGAGGCGGCCGCAGGAGACAAGGGTCATGCTGGGACTGGGACAGATAAGCAAGCAAAGGGGCTGAGTGCGGCGGGCGGCCAATGTCAGCGCCTGCAGCTGCTGATCAGGTAGAGCCCCGCTGCCGAGCTAGCGCCTCGCTGCTGAGCCTGGAGCACGAGAAAGGAAGCACCGTGCGCAGCCACTGGGGGTCACTTCTCGAGCCCGGCCAGCCCCGCTCCCGGCGGGTTAGTCGGCTGCCCCCTCGGATTTTCTCCGTGGGGAAGACGAGGGGCGGCCGGCTTGGCGCAGGGGAGATCCCAGCCCTAGGGAGGGAACAAAAGGGCTAGAGGGACTCCCCGCCCCCCAAGCGTGGGGCCAGGCAGGCTCCGGCGCCGCACCTTGAAGGCAGCGAGCTCCCAGGCGGACTCGGCTCCGCAGGGCTCGGAGCAAGTGCCGCCCGCACTGACACCCCCTGCCCCGCAGCGGCCGGCTCGGCTCCCGGGGCGGGCAGGGTCCCGGCTCGGAGCCTCTCGGCGCCCCCGCAGAGCCCAGCGCGGGGGCGCCGGGCAGGGAGCCGCCGGCCCCGGAGGCACCTGCTCCGCGGCGGGTCCGCCCCCAGCCCCGCTCCCCGGCCCCGCACTTACAGCCAGTTGCTGGCGTTGGCCGAGAAGGCGGCGAGGATGACGAGCAGCAGGGAGCGCAGGGAGTACTGCGGGCTCATCCTGGAGGGCAGCCGGGCAGGGAGCCGGCGGGGCAGCTGCCCTGCCCGAGCCAGGAGCCCTGGCGGCGGCGGCGGCGGCGGGACGACCCCCTGCTCCGGGCGGCAGGGCGCCCCGCCGGGCAGCCGATCCTCGGCGCCCAGGAGCTGGCAGGGCAGGTGCGGCGCAGAGCTGGGGCGCTGCCCGGCTGATGCGCCCGCGGCTACCGCTGAGCCAGACTGTCAGCTCGGCCGGCCGATCCCAGGATGGAGCCGCGGGGAGAGCGAGCGGGGGGCGGGCCGGGGGCGGGAGGAGGAGCGGGGGCGGCCCCAGGATGCGGCTACCTGGGCGGGTCCGCAGGCCGGGGACACCCCCAGGGCGGGACAGGGACGGCTCCGGAGAAGTGCTGCGGGCGGCGCAGCCAGCCGGACGGGGCGACCTGGGCCGGCGCGTCGGCTCTGCCTCCTCCCAGCCCTGCTCCTCGGCGGGTCTTTCCACAGCTCGCCGCTGTGGCCAGCCCCCCTCTTGGGGTTCAGGCCAGAGCCCCGGTCCTCATCCTGCGGGGAGTGAGAGAGCCAGAGCCCTGCCAGCGGGAAGGCTGGGAGGAGGGTTAGCGCCCCTTGGTTCTTGGCCGGGTTCGGACTGGGCCAGTGTGCCCTGATCCCTTGTTCCGGGACCTTTCCTAAGCTGGCTTCTTGCTCTCGAATTTCAGCTGCCTTCAAAGTCACTGGCTAGCTGCAAATGTTGAAAATGTGAGCTGAGTGCAGCTGAAAGGAAGATGTCTGCCTGAGTTTGCAGAGAGCCTGAAACAGCAGCTCTGAGTTGCCCGGTTCATTTCAGTAGGTGCTGACTGACACACCAGTGAGGATCCTTCACATGCCGCCCTTGCACTGCTCTGTCACTGCTCAAAGCAGGTGAGAAAATGGACAATGACACCATGAGGAGCTTATGCAGTATTATTTAGATTCCAGTAGCACCTATTGGCAATAAGTGCAATCAGGACTGTTTTGTGCTGGGCACTGCATGCACCCAATCAGGGACAGACACTGCCCCAAGGAGACAACAAGCTCAATAGACAAGACAGACAGAGGATGGGAGGAAACTGGGGCACAGAGATGAAGGGATTTGCCTAAGATCACCCAGCAGGTCAGTGGCAGAGACAAAATTACAACCCAGGTCTTTTCACTCCCAGGACTGTGGGGAAAATTTACCAGCATAATTATACAGCTATACCAGTATAACCCCCTGTATGCACACTCTTATTCTGGAATAAGTGTGCCCACAGGGGGAGTTTACACAGAAATAATGCCAGTAAATTTCCTTGTGTAGACGATCCCTCAATCCAGTTTCTTAACCACTAGACCATGTTGCTTCCAGAGCTACATGTTCTATGGTGGCAGTTCACTTGGGTACCCTGAGTGGGTGAACTTGGGAGATATGGCCCTTTATTTTTCTCTTTCTGTCCCTCTTGCCCCCTGCCTCTCAAGGAGCTCAGCCGTGGTATATTCAAACTTGAGTGAGGGAGAGCTAAAATCAAGGAGTCCAGAGATCCCATATCATCACTTTTGAACACCCGCACAAGCCACCAACAGGGGTGTCTCATTTTCGTGTCAAGTGGGCAGATATGTTGTGGGTGGACCCTGGAAAGTACCATTACCTTCTCTCCCCTCCCCCTTCAACCCCCAGATCATGACCGCTTTGTTCTGCTGTTCTGATGTTTTCTGGTGTCAAGGGGTTTAGGATCTCTGTTTACCCCTGAAAGTGAAGAAGATGTGGGAATATTCTGGGTTTTGGGGGGCTCTCAGACCCTCTATGAAAATCAGTGGGAGACGTTCCACTGTCTTGAATGGCCTTTGGACAGATCTTGAATGTAGGGAGAATAAGTGCAGAGAATTCTTGAGGGAAGGAAGACATAGAATAGCCCTATTTCAGGATGTAAAAATAATTCTTATTTATCTGTGAAAAACTGTAATGCTTGGTTTTTAGTTTTAATAATGCTCTTTTTGTTTCCAAGGACTGTTATGAAGAGGCCTTAAAGCAGTTTAACCCCACTGTTTTCAGAAATTTCCAAAACTACATCTAGAACTTGTGTTTTTTACCTTTGTAGGGTTTGCAAATTGCCAAATTCCATTAGCTAAAGATTGTTAGCAATACAGTTGACAGTTGTTCAAGGATAAGACTCTCCTCTTTTTGACAGTTTTATAGCTAGATTCTAAGCTTCCAATAACAGGGGTTTATGGTGCATCCAGGGACTAAATCTTAAGCGTAGCATGACAACAAGACTGCCTCTCAACTAATGTTAAAGGCAGATCCTGGAAGAAAGTGGGGGGAGAGTAGTGTAAGATTATGGGAACAGGAAGGTAGAACTTGTGCTTAGAATATCTGAGTATAGAAAGTTTTAATTCTCATTAAAGTAAAGGGGATAAATTAATGGCAGCCCCTGGGACATTTGCGGGCAATTCACATCTAGTTACAGCCGCCAATCAAATGTCTGGTTTTCATCTTCAGTATTTTAATAGGCTTAGAAATTCACAACCAAATGGAGTTGGGAAAAATTAGCTAACTCTCTGGTGTTTTTATCAGCAGGGAAGAACTATACAAGCTGGGTGTTTGCACAGTACCACCAATGACCTGGGTGTTTCTGTAGAATTATCACTGTGTCCAACAACCGGTTAAAATTCTTGTGTTAGAATGCTCTGTTAGGTTTTGAGTTCTCTCTCATTTGTACAGGGAGTGCTGCTCCCAGGAAGATTAAGGAAGATGACTGTCAACCAGGTATCAAGAATTAAATCTGAGTCTGAACTTGTCTGGGGAAGTGAATGGTTCAAAATCCAGCTAGGAATCCCCAACAACCTGGTCTGACTGGGTCTCACCTGCAGGAGACCCCTGCCCATTCACTTACATACAACACAGATATAAGTGGCCTATTATTGGAAGTGGGTGGCAGAGATGATACAGCGCCACAAAGTAAGGTGTCTGCTTAACATGAAATCCAAGATCCAGAGCAGCCAATATCATCTGGCATGACAAGAGCATTCAAAGAGAACACATTACTTAGGTCCATTACTGAAACCTCTTTTTACCATTGAGAAAACCTTGCCAAGCTGCTGTGGAGCTATTGGAGGGAAAAACACCCTCTTTTGTCTTTCCAACTTGATTTGCAGGAGCACCTGCTTGCAGTAGAGCAATAGGATGCACTTATTCAAAATACAGCAACTCGCATCCTTCTAGGCACATGTTTGTCAGAGCATATTACTCCTATTTTAAAGTCTTTGAATTAATTCCCTGTCAAATCAAGTATCTGAGTTCAAAATTCGTTGATTTTCAGAGAGGTTCAAAATTCTCCTGAGGTCTCTAACCCTAATCTTCAATGATTCGATGATTTATATTCAAGATCCTGAATGACTGTACCTGACTCTGCCCAGCCACTTTCTATCTTTATATTCCTGCTGATTATAAGGATCTGAACTAGCAGCTTATCTTGTTTTCTCTGCTAATAAATGTGAGTCAATGGGAAGCAGGACATTTTGTAACCATGTGCCCCAGCTATGTAGTTCCCTGCCTGGTGCAATCAGGGATGTTTAATCCGTCTCTTCATTCAAGACAAGACTAAAGAAATATAGGGTTACTACAGCTTGTGACTGCTTTTCAGCTTTGAGTAGCGTCATTGTGAAGGGAAGACCTATTTGAAAGGCTAAAGGGAAGGAAGAGGTTGGAGCTACATGAATGGCTGTGGGATACATGGGGTCCACCAAACGAAATCAAAAGCACAGTCCCTATAGTAAGGGAAAATAGAATGGCTCTACAGGAGGTGCAGGGCTGGGTACACACCACTGGGAGCTGGCCTAGCAGTCCCAGCTGTTTTCCTTCTTCCTTAGCTGCCCACTGTGCTTCATGGATGCCAACTGGGCCCTGGGAGGGAATGGCTGATCTCCCCTCACACCCAGGGGTGTTGCATAGGAAGACCAGTGGGTTCCCTGAGCATGTTGCACAGTGCCATCTTGTGGCCACTGCCTGCATTTGTCAGGAAGTGCAGAGGCTGGAGGAAGTAGAGGGGAGAGACTTGGAGTGGAAACCTCCAGAGTTTAGGGATTCTCAGAGTAGAACTCTGAATCTGGTTTTATCCATCACAGTGCTGATGTGATAGTTAGACAGAGGCATTGTGCTGAGTCCTGAGACTCCCTGCATTATCGCTGATACTGCAGTTTGGCAACGAGCAGTGGTTTGAGAAAGAAGTTTGAGAAAGACAGCAAGTCCCCCTGTATCACTGCTCTGCCTTCCAGCTTAAATACAACCAACCTCTATGCAGAATAGAAGGGGCAGCTGGACTCTTCCAGGGAGGCTGCCAATGGCTTGCCTGAAACAAGCAATGGGATGCTGACCCTCTCTCCCCATCTCATCCTTGCTTACAACCACTTCCTGCCTCCTCTTCCCTTTGTCTTCCTCCTGCAGCATTTCATTCTTCCCCTACTCCCTTTACCTTAGCCTGGGAGGCCTGCTGGCTTGAGTGAGGCAGGTTGGCCCTGGTTTCTCCCCCCTTCCTGGGTAAGGCTGCTGCTCCCAAGTAGAGCAAGGTGAAACAGACCTGGAAACTACAATGCAGCATCTTTCTCCCCTGAGCAGCAGGAGAGGAAATCTGGGATCTTCACCCTTCACTCTCCCAGGTTGTGGGTGAAAGTCAGTACCAAATCTTCACCCTCCTCATCTTCCCCAATTGGTGAGGGGTGAGGAGCAGTAATGCTATCAGATCCGAGGTGTTCCCCTGCTGGTTTTAAGATCAAATGGCCAAACTCTTCAGTTGTGCTGCTCCTTCGTATGATTTAGAGTGAAGCAGCCTCACCTGCTGAGTCTGTAACCTCCACCTGCTACAGTCAGTGGTACTTTGTGATGGGTTGAAGCCCTTATAGAACTAGGAGTGAGGGAAAGAGAGCAGGTTGGCTAGACAAACTGCCAATCATCCAGAGAGTCGAGGCAGGGCTTCTCTTCTCAGTAAAGGGCTCTGGGCAAGGAATCTGATGATGTTTTAAATAAAGTTTTGTTAATCCCTCCCCTCCCCTGCCCAACTGGGTCCTGCTGACTTATGTGACCAGCCTTGCTACTGCAATCCACACTCCTCCGCCTGCTCCGAGGCCTTTGTCCAACTGGAGGTAGGTGGTAGGAGCTCCTCCTGTTTCACATGTTGAAGGACTGGGTCTGTCCACTAACATATGTCTCCAGGAGAAGCGAATGGGGAAGGGCAGCCATTCTAATAGTGAAATCACAGGTTGAATTTCCCCCGTAGACCCATAGGAGGGTTGGAAAACCCACAGTCTATGGGGACAACTCATAGAGCTGGCTCATCTGTGACCATGTGGCTTAGCAGGGCCGAATCTAGCTTCCTCTGTGCTGTGCCTGTAGCCATGAGCCTTTACAGAGTGCAGTCTCACTGTTTCGCTACCAGTTGTTTCCATCAAAAAGATGTTTCAGCATATGGATTTTACTACGATAAATGATCACAGCATTTGTTGGTATTGTGGACTGTCTGCATAGCCACAAGATAAATGGGGGGCTAGTAATGCCAACTGTCTGTGCTAGAAGAAAGCAGGGCTGCTGGGGCACTAAATTAGAGATTGCCGAAAGAAAGTGAATAGTGAAAAGCTTGGGCACAGAAGTTCTGAATGAAAGCCGTTCCCGAAGGAAATAGGAGAGCGTGAACAAACTCAAAAGTATGAGAAACTATAACTGTTAACGGACAAAAGCTGGAAATGGTCATTGATCTGGGGAGTGAATCTTTCATAGCTTTGTCTCTTTAAAGAACCCAGTTTGTACATTGGTACATTATTATCCAGTAAGAAACAATGTTTTGTCTATAGTTGGACAATACCAGTTCATTGTATGGGATATTTCGAAGTGCAGATCAGTTGGAAACCACATACGCTCTGATTCAGCAAAGCATTTCAGCTTGTGCTTAATTTTATGAATATTATTTAGACTGTAAATGCTTTGGGACATGGACCGTGCGGCACAAAGCCCATTCTGTGCTGCCCTGTATAATAAATGATAATACTCAGGCCTTTCACAGTGCTTTGTATCCACAGATCTTAAAGCACATCACAAAGGATGTCATTATTGTTATTCCCATTTCACCAATGGGGAAACTGAGGCACAGGAGAGTGATATGATTTCCCTCAGTCATCCAGCAGCAGAGCTGGGACTAGAACATAGGTTTTTGGAGTGCTAGTCCACTGCTCAGGCCACTAGACCATGCTACTGACCTAGGTGTTAATGTAATAAACATCATTAATAATAACCGTACCCACACCAGTCACTCCACTGACTTAAAGCTTTACTGAATCAGTGTGAGAGATGACATGTATGTTACTGAAGGGAAAATCAAAGCCCTTTTAGGTCAGAAAACCAGATTTGATGTATAAATTCTCCAGCAGGGAGTGGGAAAATGAAACGGTAAATCATAGAATAATAGAATATCAGGGTTGGAAGGGACCTCAGGAGGTCATCTAGTCCAACCCCCTGCTCAAAGCAGGACCAATCCCCAATTAAATCATCCCAGCCAGGGCTTTCTCAAGCCTGACCTTAAAAACTTCTAAGGAAGGAGATTCCACCACCTCCCTAGGTAACGCATTCCAGTGTTTCACCACCCTCCTAGTGAAAAAGTTTTTCCTAATATCCAACCTAAACCTCCCCCACTGCAACTTGAGACCATTACTCCCTGTCCTGTCCTCTTCTACCACTGAGAATAGTCTAGAACCATCCTCTCTGGAACCACCTCTCAGGTAGTTGAAAGCAGCTTTCAAATCCCCCCTCATTCTTCTCTTCTGCAAACTAAAAAATCCCAGTTCCCTCAGCCTCTCCTCATAAGTCATGTGTTCCAAACCCCTAATCATTTTTGTTGCCCTTCGCTGGACTCTCTCCAATTTATCCACATCCTTCTTGTAGTGTGGGGCCCAAAACTGGACACAATACTCCAGATGAGGCCTCACCAATGTCGAATAGAGGGGGACGATCATGTCCCTCGATCGGCTCGCTATGCCCCTACTTATACATCCCAAAATGCCATTGGCCTTCTTGGCAACAAGGGCACACTGTTGACTCATATCCAGCTTCTCGTCCACTGTCACCCCTAGGTCCTTTTCCGCAGAACTGCTGCCTAGCCATTCGGTCCTAGTCTGTAGCAGTGCATTGGGTTCTTCCGCCCTAAGTGCAGGACCCTGCACTTATCCTTATTGAACCTCATCAGATTTCTTTTGGCCCAATCCTCCAATTTGTCTAGGTCCCTCTGTATCATATCCCTGCCCTCCAGCATATCTACCACTCCTCCTAGTTTAGTATCATCCGCAAATTTGCTGAGAGTGCAATCCACACCATCCTCCAGATCGTTTATGAAGATATTGAACAAAACCGGCCCCAGGACCGACCCCTGGGGCACTCCACTTGACACCGGCTGCCAACTAGACATGGAGCCATTGATCACTACCCGTTGAGCCCGACAATCTAGCCAGCTTTCTATCCACCTTATAGTGCATTCATCCAGCCCATACTTCTTTAACTTGCTGACAAGTATACTGTGGGAGACCGTGTCCAAAGCTTTGCTAAAGTCAAGAAACAACACATCCACTGCTTTCCCTTCATCCACAGAACCAGTAATCTCATCATAGAAGGCGATTAGATTAGTCAGGTATGACCTTCCCTTATGAATCCATGCTGACTGTTCCTGATCACTTTCCTCTCATGTAAGTGCTTCAGGACTGATTCCTTGAGGACCTGCTCCATGATTTTTCCGGGGACTGAGGTGAGGCTGACTGGCCTGTAGTTCCCAGGATCCTCCTCCTTCCCTTTTTTAAAGATTGGCACTACATTAGCCATTTTCCAGTCATCTGGGACTTCCCCTGTTCGCCACGAGTTTTCAAAGATAATGGCCAATGGCTCTGCAATCACAGCCGCCAATTCCTTTAGTACTCTCAGATGCAACGCGTCCGGCCCCATGGACTTGTGCACGTCCAGCTTTTCTAAATAGTCCCGAACCGCCTCCTTCTCCACAGAGGGCTGGCCATCTACTCCCCATGCTGTGATGCCCAGTGCAGCAGTCTGGGAGCTGACCTTGTTAGTGAAGACAGAGGCAAAAAAAGCATTGAGTACAATAGCTTTTTCCACATCCTCGGTTGCCTCCCTCATTCAGTAAGGGGCCCACACTTTCCTTGGCTTTCTTCTTGTTGCCAACATATCTGAAGAAACCCTTCTTGTTACTCTTGACATCTCTTGCTAGCTGCAGCTCCAGGTGCGATTTGGCCCTCCTGATTTCATTCCTACATGCCCGAGCAATATTTTTATACTCTTCCCTGGTCATATGTCCAACCTTCCACTTCTTGTAAGATTGTTTTTTATGTTTAAGATCCGCTAGGATTTCACCGTTAAGCCAAGCTGGTCGCCTGCCGTATTTACTATTCTTTCGACACATCAGGATGGTTTGTCCCTGGTAACCTGAACAGGGATTCCTTGAAATACAGCCAGCTCTCCTGGACTCCTTTCCCCTTCATGTTAGTTCCCCAGGGGATCCTACCCATCCATTCCCTGAGGGAGTTGAAGTCTGCTTTCCTGAAGTCCAGGGTCCGTATCCTGCTGCTTACCTTTCTTCCCTGTGTCAGGATCCTGAACTCAACCAACTCATGGTCACTGCCTCCCAGATTCCCATCCACTTTTGCTTCCCCCACTAATTCTTCCCGGTTTGTGAGCAGCAGGTCAAGAAAAGCTCCCCCCCTAGTTGGCTCCTCTAGTACTTGCACCAGGAAATTGTCCTCTACACTTTCCAAAAACTTCCTGGATTGTCTATGCACCGCTGTAGTGCTCTCCCAGCAGACGTCAGGAAAATTAAAGTCCCCTATGAGAACCAGGGCGTGTGATCTAGTAGCTTCTGCGAGTTGCCGGAAGAAAGCCTCATCCACCTCATCCCCCTGGTCCGGTGGTCTACAGCAGACTCCCACCACTACATCACTCTTGTTGCTCACACTTCTAAACTTAATCCAGAGACACTCAGGTTTTTCTGCAGTTTCGTACCGGAGCTCTGAGCAGTCATACTGCTCTCTTACATACAGTGCTACTCCCCCACCTTTTCTGCCCTGCCTGTCCTTCCTGAACAGTTTATAACCATCCATGACAGTAGTCCAGTCATGTGAGTTATCCCACCAAGTCTCTGTTATTCCAATCACGTCATAATTCCTTGACATCACCAGGACCTCCAGTTCTCCCTGCTTGTTTCCAAAGCTTTGTGCATTTGTATGTAAGCACTTGAGATAACCTGCTGATTGCCCCTCATTCTCAGTATGAGGCAGGAGCCCTCCCCTCACAGTTTTTCCTGCCTGCGCTTCCTCCCGGTATCCCGCTTTCCCACTTACCTCAGGGCTTTGGTCTCCTTCCCCCAGTGAACCTAGTTTAAAGCCCTCCTCACAAGGTTAGCCAGTCTGCTCGCAAAGATGGTCTTCCCTCTCTTCATAAGGTGGAGCCCGTCTCTGCCCAGCACTCCTCCATGGAACACTATCCCATGGTCAAAGAATCCAAAGCCTTCTCTCCAACACCACCTGCGTAGCCATTCATTGACTTCCATGATTCGACGGTTCCTACCCCGGCCTTTTCCTTCCACGGGGAGGATGGACGAGAAGACCACTTGTGCCTCAAACTCCTTTATCCTTCTTCCCAGAGCCACGTAGTCCGCAGTGATCCGCTCAAGGTCATTCTTGGCAGTATCATTGGTGTCCACGTGGAGAAGCAGGAAGGGGTAGCGATCCGAGGGCTTGATGAGTCTCGGCAGTCTCTCCGTCACATCGCGAATCTTAGCCCCTGGCAAGCAGCAGACTTCTCGGTCCCAGAGAACAGTTTGATAAGCCTGTCCAGGTATAGGATTTGTTATTGAAAGACTTTGTAGACATTCAAGGATAATGACACAGGAGATGGAAAGCTGCATTAGTAGCTCAATGATTGATGTGTTCCACACGCCAGGACAGAAGCTGTGAATCAGCAAGTGGGTAACATGCTAGGTGACAGAATTATTGAAGAGCAGGAGAGGACAGAATGAATATGAAATAGATGGCACACACACACAAAAAGGTGACTAAGAGAAGTAGATAAAGCTGTAGTTAGAGAACATCATCTTCTAGCTACAAGTGATAATATTCTCCACACTTCACAATGCTCAAAAGTTTTCAATGAACTTGATGCTAAGAAAAAGTTTCTGACAGGCAGTATTATTGCTTGATTCCTGGAATCTGATGACATTTATTACTTGCTGTAGCTCTTACAGGTACTCTAATGTTTCTTGTGGACTTCCCAGTGCTCCTGAGGCTTATCAGATGGCTATGGATTCAATGCTCTGTAGTTTACCTGGAGTTGTTTATTATATGGATGATGGTGTCATCTTTGTGACAGTGAGTAACAGCTGGAGGGAAGGTTGAGATCTTTTTGATAAATTTCAAGGAAGGGGATTGAATTGAAGCTCAGTAGAAATAAATGTTGTTTTAACCTGAATGAAACACAAACATTAGAAGGTTTCATCACAGCAGATGGTATTAAGTCAGTCCCAAAGAAAGGGGAAGCTGTTCTTAAAGCCTTGAGGCCAGGACAATTGCACTCTTTTATAGAAACCTGTGGTTTTCTTATGAAATTTATTTCAAACTATCCAAACATTTTAGAGCCACTCTGATGACCAGTCAGCAAAGGTGCTGTATGACAGTGGAATTCACATACAGAAACAGCTTTGCAAGGATTCAAAATGCTTTAACAAATAAACTGTGTCCGGTACATTATAAACCAAATGAAATCAATATTTGCTGTAAGTGACGTTAGCCCAATTGACATATGTGTGTTCCAAGTGCAAAATGATGATTCCAGGAAAGCTGTGGCCTACTCCAGTGATTTACTATAAATGTGAAGAGGCTATTTTACAGACTGAACAGGAAGCCCACTGGCTTTGTCTAGGTCATAGGACACTTTAATGTGTGTATTTGGGGATGTACATTTGTTTATATGACTCATCATAAACCCTTAATTCAAAGGTTAAATCCTAGCTAATCTATCATGCTACCACCTATCACCTAAAATCCAACACCTAAGATGGAAAATTCAACCATGTGAGTTTACTAGGAACCACATCAAAAGAAAAAGTAATGTTGCTGATGCTTTGAGACCTCTTCTTTTTCCAGATACTGCCTCTGACCCGATAGCAGGTGGCTTAGCATGAAAGAATTTCAGTGTGTACCACAGATTCGCAAGCATTAACTGTGGAAGAACTAAAGATCCCTTCTCAGCAATCAGAGCTCTTATGTGAACTTTGTACAAAGGAGGAGAAAATGGCCAAACTGCATATTGGACAAACTTATTCCACTTCATAGAAATGAAAATGAATTGTCTATTCTGAATGGTACTGTATTAAGATGAGACTTCTATGATTCTGAGTGAATCATGGTTCCAACCTCCAAGATGGGGTATCATAGTGGGCTTATAAGACTCACCAAGGTACTGTCCAGACTAAATAAATGTGTAGTAAGTCTTTGAGCTAATGTACTCAGATGTTGAACAACTGGTCATAAATTGTAATGAAACATCTATATGAGGACCAACCCCTCTCACTTTAAATTTATCACACAGCCCATGGGTATAGCAAAATATCCATCTGGCTGGGTCCACAATAGAACACATTTATGATGACTGACTATTCTCCAGGCTCATGGTCTCAGATATGGCAGTCACCCCCCATTACAGGGAGGGGAGGAGGTCTTTGCACATTGTGAATGTCACCCAGGATCAGGCCCGTTTATTTTCTGTTCAAACAATTTAATCTTTTGTCTGTTTTCAGCATGTACTTGCTCGCCATGGGCCCAATCCTGCAGGAAACTGAGTGACCCCTGAGCTGTGATCAGCACCTTCGACTGCCATTGACTGCACTCAGCACCTTGCAGGTTCAGACCCTTTAGGCTTGATACTACACCTGCAGTCAATGCAAGTTCTGCCCTGATGGCACTGAGCACAGGATGGAGTCCTGTCTCAGGAGAAAGGGCTCATTGACTCAGGACATTTTGAATCACGAGAAGCACAATAAATATAGCCCCCTGCAAGAAGAAACCCTGTGACCTGTTTGTCCCAGGATGTCAACCCCTGGGGGACTGGAGGGAGGGAAGGTGAAAGTCTTAAGAAAACTGTGGAATTGACTAACAGCTGTAAAGAAGATATTGTAAACTAAGCCAGCAAGAACCACTGATAACTCATGCTGAAAGTCTTCTCCAAGGCACTGAGGCCAAGTGCCTAGCTTCCGCCAGGATTGGCAGCGTGGGGCCATAGATGAGGCATTGCTCTCAGAGTCATGAATCCCAAGCTCTAATCCTGAGCAGCTCTGTGACATTGCACAAATCACTTCCCTTGTGTGTCTGTTTCCAATCTTTAAAAGGGGAGGATGATCCTGACCTTCCTTTGCAAAGTGCTCTGAGATCTAAGAAGGCAAAAACTGCTGTATGAGACTAAGTGTTGCTATTCTTCAGGTGATATACAGAACTCTCCTAAGTGTCTGAGTCATTCCTTTGAATGTACATGGCCTCTTGGAGTGACACTGAGGAAGACTAGATAACTGGCTCCTCGGAGCAAAGTGCTAGCTGCCTTCTCTTCAGCCTTTTCATAGAATCATAGAATATCAGGGTTGGAAGGGACCTCAGGAGGTCATCTAGTCCAACCCCCTGCTCAAAGCAGGACCAATCCCCAATTAAATCATCCCAGCCAGGACTTTTTCAAGCCTGACCTTAAAAACTTCTAAGGAAGGAGATTCCACCACCTTCCTAGGTAACGCATTCTAGTGTTTCACCACCCTCCGAGTGAAAAAGTTTTTCCTAATATCCAACCTAAACCTCCCCCACTGCAACTTGAGACCATTACTCCTTGTTCTGTCATCTGCTACCATTGAGAACAGTCTAGATCCATCCTCTTTGGAACCTCCTTTCAGGTAGTTGAAAGCAGCTATCAAATCCCCCCTCATTCTTCTCTTCCGCAGACTAAACAATCCCAGTTCCCTCAGCCTCTCCTCATAAGTCATGTGTTCCAGCCCCCTAATCATTTTTGTTGCCCTCTGCTGGACTCTTTCCAATTTTTCCACATCCTTCTTGTAGTATGGGGCCCAAAACTGGACGCAGTACTCCAGATGAGGCCTCACCAATGTCGAATAGAGGGGAACGATCACGTCCCTCGATCTGCTCGCTATGCCCCTACTTATACATCCCAAAATGCCATTGGCCTTCTTGGCAACAAGGGCACACTGTTGACGCATATCCAGCTTCTCGTCCA
Organism: Caretta caretta; assembly: GCF_965140235.1. Taxonomy (NCBI): domain Eukaryota; kingdom Metazoa; phylum Chordata; order Testudines; family Cheloniidae; genus Caretta; species Caretta caretta. The sequence goes on from NC_134223.1 coordinate 3,671,657, forward strand.
CTGTAACCCTTAGGTCCTTTTCTGCAGACCTGCTGCCGAGCTGTTCGGTCCCTAGTCTGTAGTGGTGCACGGGATTCTTCCGTCCTAAGTGCAGGACTCTGCGCTTGTCCTTGTTGAACCTCATCAGATGGTGCAATCCACACCATCCTCCAGATCATTTATGAAGATATTGAACAAAACTGGCCCAAAGACTGACCCTTGGGGCACTCCACTTGATATCGGCTGCCAACTAGACATGGAGCCATTGATCACTACCTGTTGAGCCCGACAATCTAGCCAACTTTCTATGCACCTTATAGTTCATTCATGCAGCCCATACTTCTTTAACTTGCTGGCAAGATTACTGTGGGAGACCATGTCAAAAGCTTTGCTGAAGTCAAGGAACAACACGTCCACTGCTTTCCCCTCATCTACAGAGCCAGTTATCTCGTCATAGAAGGCAATTAGATTAGTCAGGCATGACTTGCCCTTGGTGAATCCATGCTGACTGTTCCTGATCACTTTCCTATCCTCTAAGTGCTTCAGAATTGATTCCTTGAGGACCTGCTCCATGATTTTTCCAGGGACTGAGGTGAGGCTGACTGGCCTGTAGTTCCCAGGATCCTCCTCCTTCCCTTTTTTAAAGATTGGCAATGCATTAGCCTTTTTCCAGTCGTCCGGGACTTTCCCCGATCGCCATGAGTTTTCAAAGATAATGGCCAATGGCTCTGCAATCACATCCACCAACTCCTTTAGCACTTTCGGATGCAGCGCATCCAGCCGCATGGACTTGTGCTCGTCCAGCTTTTCTAAATAGTCCCAAACCACTTCTTTCTCCACAGAGGGCTGGTCACCTCCTCCCCATGCTGTGCTGCCCAGTGCAGCAGTCTGGGAGCTGACCTTGTTCGTGAAGACAGAGGCAAAAAAAACATTGAGTACATTAGCTTTTTCCACATCCTCTGTCACTAGGTTGCCTCCCTCATTCAGTAAGGGGCCCACACTTTCCTTGACTTTCTTCTTGTTGCTAACATACCTGAAGAAACCCTTCTTGTTACTCTTAACATCTCTTGCTAGCTGCAACTCCTAGTGTGATTTGGCCTTCCTGATTTCACTCCTGCATGCCAGAGCAATATTTTTATACTCTTCCCTGGTCATTTGTCCAATCTTCCACTTCTTGTAAGCTTCTTTTTTGTGTTTAAGATCAGCAAGGATTTCACTGTTAAGCCAAGCTGGTCGCCTGCCATATTTACTATTCTTTCGATACATCGGGATGGTTTGTCCCCGTAACCTCAAAAAAGGATTCTTTAAAATACAGCTAGCTCTCCTGGACTCCTTTCCCCCTCATGTTAATCTCCCAGGAGATCCTGCCCATCAGTTCCCTGAGGGAGTCAAAGTCTGCTTTTCTGAAGTCCAGGGTCCGTATTCTGCTGCTCTCCTTTCTTCCCTGTGTCAGGATCCTGAACTCGACCATTTCATGGTCACTGCCTCCCAGGTTCCCATCCACTTTTGCTTCCCCTACTAATTTTTCCTGGTTTGTGAGCAGCAGGTCAAGAAGAGCTCTGCCCCTGGTTGGTTCCTCCAGCTCTTGCACCAGGAAATTGTCCCCTCCACTTTCCAAAAACTTCCTGGATTGTCTGTGCACCGCTGTATTGCTCTCCAAGCAGATATCAGGGTGATTGAAGTCCCCCATGAGAACCAGGGCCTGTGATTTAGTAACTTCCGTTAGTTGCCTCGTCCACCTCATCCCCCTGCTCCGGTGGTCTATAGCAGACTCCCATCATGACATCACCCTTGTTGCTCACACTTCTAAACTTATCCAGAGACTCTCAGGTTTTTCTGCAGTTTCATACTTGAGCTCTGAGCAGTCATACTGCTCCCTTACATACAATGCAACTCCCCCCCCTTTTCTGCCCTACCTGTCCTTCCTGAACAGTTTATATCCATCCATGACAGTACTCCAGTCATGTGAGTTATCCCACCAAGTCTCTGTTATTCCAATCACATCATAATTCCTTGACTGTGCCAGGACTTCCAGCTCTCCCTGCTTGTTTCCCAGGCTCCTTGCATTTTTGTATAGGCACTTGAGATAACCCGCTGATCACCCCGCTTTCTGAGTATGAGGCAGGAGCCCTGCCCTCTTGCACACTCCTGCTCGTGCTTCCTCCCAGTATCCCACTTCCCCACTTACCTCAGGGCTTTGGTCTCCTTGCCCCAGTGAACCTAGTTTAAAGCCCTCCTCACTAGGTGAGCCAGCCTGCTTGCGAAGATGCTCTTTCCTCTCTTCGTTAGGTGGAGCCCGTCTCTGCCTAGTACTCCTCCTTCTTGGAACAAAGGCCTTGCAATGCTGTCTGAGTGGAACGTCTAACTCCGGCTGGGAGGAAGCGTGCAGGTATGAGCTTTGGAAGGTGACAGGGAGACATGCTCTTTCCTTGTAGAAAGGACTCTGGTCTCATAATTGTGCCAAACAAAAAATACAGCGAATACTGGTACAGTCAATAAAAATAGTTCTGGCTCACAACTGGCTGAAAACGTTCATGTAACGCATCAGACAGTTCCCACCATTTACCTACCTATTAGAAATCAGCAAAATGGAGATATGTTAACCAGTCTGATCCCAGATGCAAACTGTTGCTTCCTCATAAACACACAGACAATGAATGTCACAGTAGAGATTTTTTTACCTCTTTATTTTCACATTAGAACATGAATCTTTTTTTTCATAGCAGAGTTTGAGTGTTGAAAGTCTGCATTTAATTTTTAGAAATGACCACTTAAAACAACAGAACCGGAAACCAGACAGGAGATGATAGAAATCAAGTGTGGCGACCATTTGTACATAAACATGGTGGTCAAAAGAGAACAGAAAGATTCAGAGGCAAAGACAAATAGGAGATCTAGTGACACAGCAGGAGAACAACATATATTTTTATAACACAGTGAAGCCATTGCATTTTTCTCTAGTGTCTTGGAGGATTTGGGGGAATTATTCTCTGAGAGGAAGAGAAGCCATACAGAAATCAGTAAGCTCTAGACTTTTATTAAAATATTTGTACAAATCAGGGTTTTCAGGAAAATGAAATAATAGATTCAAGCAAAAATGAAGGGACCTTGTGATGTACTTAGGGTTTAGTACCTGGCTAAATAAATACACTTGATAGGGAAGCTTGAGAAACCCGCTGCAGAAAGAAATCATTGTCAAAGGAGAGATCTATGCATCTGTCTAATGAAGATTTCTGAAGCCTCTGGGAGATGAAGCAACCAAATATAAATGGAAAAATACAACCAGTCTTTTCCTGTCTGCGAAGGCCACTTTGTGGCCAGAGATAGTAGCAAATTCCCCATGCCTACGTAAGCTGCCCCATGCCCCCATTGCAAGGGCAGGGAAGGGGCATGTATGGGGTATTGTGGGTGTGGGAGGGAGAGAGGAGGTGCACTATATCTGATCCTCCACTGCTATGTTAGAGTAGCCTACCTATGCTCTAACTTCCACCAGGGCCAGGTGGCCAAGGACCTGATTTCAACCAGGCATACATGAAAACATGATGCTCTTGGGATAACAGAAATGCACTAACACCAGAAGCACCTGAATCATCTGACAGGCATGTACCAAAGCCCAGAGACACACATGACAAGACAGGCACTTCACAGGAATCATAGGCTGCTGACCCATCAAACACACATGTATTTGAGCTGCCTGGCAGACATGACAAAGTAGAAGGGTCTTAAGCTAACATAGATATTAATTCACTTACCCGCTTCTCCCCGCACCCCCCCAAAAAAAGACCCCCACTTTATTCAGGTGGCTCCCAGGTGACAGGGCCTTCTGCTTCCTGATCCTCTTTTAAAAAACAGGAGTACTTGTGGCACCTTAGGGACTAACACATTTATTTGAGCATAAGCTTTCGTGGGCTACAGCCCACTTCATCGGTTGCATGCAGTGGAAAATACAGTAGGATGATTTTATATATACAGAGAACATGAAACAATGGGCGTTATCATACACACTATAACGAGAGTGATCAGTTAAGGTGAACTATTACCAGCAGGAGGGAAAAAAAACCTTTTGTAGTGATAATCAAGATGCGCCATTTCCAGCAGTTGACAAGAATGTGTGAGGAACAGTAGGGGGGAAAAATAAACATGGGGAAATAGTTTTACTTTGTGTAGTGACACATCCACTCCCAGTCTTTATTCAAGCCTAATTTAATGGTGTCTAGTTTGCAAATTAATTCCAATTCAGCAGTCTCTCGTTGGAGTCTGTTTTTGAAGTTTTTTTGTTGTAATATTGTGACTTTTAGGTCTGTAATCGAGTGACCAAAGAGATTGAAGTGTTCTCCGACTGGTTTTTGAATGTTATAATTCCTGACGTCTGATTTGTATCCATTTATTCTTTTATGTAGAGACTGTCCAGTTGGCCAATGTACATGGCAGAGGGGCATTGCTGGCACATGATGGCATATATCACATTGGTAGATGTGCAAAAAGGCTGACAAAGGAGATGCTGTCATCATCATGAATAGGTCGGAATATGAACAAGAGGACGCTAGGCAGCTCTCCAACACCACATTCTATAAGCCATTACCCTCTGATCCCACTGAGGGTTACCAAAAGAAACTACACATTCTGCTCAAGAAACTCCCTGAAAAAGCACAAGAGCAAATCTGCACAGACACACCCCTAGAACCCCGACCAGGGGTATTCTATCTGCTATCTAAGATCCATAAACCTGGAAATCCTGGATGCCCCATCATCTCAGGCATTGGCACCCTGACAGCAGGCTTGTCTGGCTATGTAGACTCCCTCCTCAGGCCCTACGCTATCAGCACTCCCAGCTATCTTCGAGACACCACTTACTTCCTGAGGAAAGTACAATCCATCGGTGATCTTCCTGAAAACACCATCCTAGCCCCTATGGATGTAGAAGCCCTCTACACCAACATTCCACACAAAGATGGACGACAAGCCGTCAGGAACAGTATCCCCGATAATGTCACGGCAAACCTGGTGGTTGAACTTTGTGACTTTGTCCTCACCCATAACTATTTCACATTTGGGGACAATGTATACCTTCAAATCAGCAGCACTGCTATGGGTACCCGCATGGCCCCACAGTATGGCAACATTTTTATGGCTGATTTAGAACAACGCTTCCTCAGCTCTCGTCCCCTAACGCCCCTACTCTACTTGCGCTACATTGACGACATCTTCATCATCTGGACCCATGGAAAAGAAGCCCTTGAGGAATTCCACCATGATTTCAACAATTTCCATCCCACCATCAACCTCAGCCTGGACTAGTCCACACAACAGGTCCACTTCCTGGACACTACAGTGCTAATAAGCGATGGTCACATAAACACTGCCCTATACCGGAAACCTACTGACAGCTATACTTACCTACATGCCTCCAGCTTTCATCCAGATCACACCACACGATCCATTGTCTACAGCCAAGCTCTACAATACAACCGCATTTGCTCCAACCCCTCAGACAGAGACAAACACCTACAAGATCTCTATCAAGTGTTCTTACAACTACAATACCCACCTGCTGAAGTGAAGAAACAGATTGACAGAGCCAGAAGAGTACCCAGAAGTCACCTACTACAGGACAGGCCCAACAAAGAAAGTAACAGAACGCCACTAGCCATCACCTTCAGCCCCCAACTAAAACCTCTCTAGCGCATCATCAAGGATCTACAACCTATCCTGAAGGACGACCCATCACTCTCACAGATCTTGGGAGACAGGCCAGTCCTTGCTTACAGACAGCCCCCCAACCTGAAGCAAATACTCACCAGCAACCACACACCAAACAACAAAAACACTAACCCAGGAACCTATCCTTGCAACGAAGCCCGTTGCCAACTGTGTTCACATATCTATTCAGGGGACACCATCATAGGGCCTAATCTCATCAGCCACAGTGTCAGAGGCTCGTTCACCTGCACATCTACCAATGTGATATATGCTATCATGTGCCAGCAATGCCCCTCTGCCATGGACATTGGCCAAACCGGATTGTCTCTACGTAAAAGAATAAATGGACACAAATCAGACGACAAGAATTATAACATTCAAAAACCAGTCGGAGAACACTTCAATCTCTCTGGTCACTCGATTACAGACCTAAAAGTCACAATATTACAACAAAATGACTTCAAAAACAGAGTCCAACGAGAGACTGCAGAATTGGAATTAATTTGCAAACTGGACACCATTAAATTAGGCTTGAATAAAGACTGGGAGTGGATGTGTCATTACACAAAGTAAAACTATTTCCCCATGTTTATTTTTCCCCCCTACTGTTCCTCACATATTCTTGTCAACTGCTGGAAATGGCCCATCTTGATTATCACTACAAAAGGTTTTTTTTCTCTCCTGCTGATAATAGCTCACCTTAACTGATCACTTTCGTTAGCTCACGAAAGCTTTTGGTCAAATAAATTTGTTAGTTTTTAAGGTGCCACAAATACTCCTTTTCTTTTTGCGGATACAGACTAACATGGCTGCTACTCTGAAACCTGATCCTCTTTTGAAACATATGATTTCAAAACCCCAATCTCAAATATTCAGAAACCAGGAAATGATCACATAAGGTCTCCCCACCTGAATCCCAAAACGAGTGCTCATGTGATAATCCAAAACAAACCAGATTGCAAAGGCCCTTATATAATAGAGATTTGAATAAATGGACAGGCCAAGCAACAGAATTTACTTTCTCCCTGGAGCGGGGCAGAGCTAAGCAGGAGCAGCAGCTGGAGAAGTGGAAAGGAAGGAGAATGGAAAAGTTGTATTGGTTAATGTTAGGAGGGTTGACTTGTGACAAGTGGATTTTTAGGAGGGCTGAACTCTGGTCAGTTTTGATTCTCTTGCCCAGAGACATTGTTCCCAAATCCAGCCCAGCCTGCTGAGCATGAACGGTAAGCGCCTACATTCTACACTTGTAAAATCTGAGACCAAGATTTTCCGAAATGACTCATGATTTTCAGTGCCCAACTTGATAAACCACAGAGGGTCCTGGTTTCCAGGCATCGCTGAGCATCCATCCTCCGAAAATCATGGTGTCTCAAGTTGGACACCCAAAGTCAGTGGCCACTTGGGAAAATCCTGGCCTAAATGTTTACTCTGATGACCGAACAGGTCAATGATGTGGGCTGTATTATGGGGTGAAGAGATGGGGGAGAGAAAGGTTTGTACCAGAATGTGCCTGCACCAATGTGACTCCAAGCTGTGCTTAAAACCATCAGCTGCTTTGATATCAGATGCATTAAAAATAAATCAAACAGGTAGGGAGGACAATGCTTTCTGAATTTTAATCAAAGATGAAAACCCAAACTATCTCCCATGGGAGATTTTGTTAGAAGTAAAGCGAGCCGCCTTGCAAGTTTCCATTTCAGAAAGGAGCAATTTGCATCACTCCTAACACAATTAACAGATTTACTTGTTATTTATCAGAAAGCTGAATCTCTGCCCTTAGTGGTGTAAATTTGCAGAGGATACTCATTACTTTTCATACCTTTTCATCAACTCCTTGTTATATGTAAGCGGGGGAATGGTCCCGCTATTGTGGGGAACTTTCCTGGCTTATACACCTAGTGGAATTGGATAGCAAAAGGATCTTAGTCCTCACTCCCACGCCCTTTACCCAGAGGCCTGCCTGACCTTGAGGACTCCCCTTCCACTCTCCTGGGTGGCAGAGTCCTTGTAACCCCGACAAGGGTTGGCCCGGGATTTCTGAGGGACTCGACCCCCAATCTTGTCGTGGTCACTTAACACAGGGCTAGGGTGTCCCCGCTCCGGGATGCTGTCTCCACTCTGGACACTTCTCTGACCCCTGATAATTGCATACAGTTCAAAGCAAATACAATTTATTAAACACCAACCAATTAAAAAAAATAAAGAAAAATGGGAAAAGTCAAAGGAAAACATATCACCCCGCTCTGTGGCATGGGGACATCACAAACAGCCATCTCTGGAATGTAAGGGAAGTTCAGTCTGTTCCTCACATGTCCCAAGCCCTTGCCCAGGCCCTGGCTGTGCTGCAGGGACGCTGTGGGTTGGACACTTGCTCTGGCGGTGGCCACACGCCCTCAGGCTTTAGCTGGCAGGACCCTTCTTCCCAGCATTGCCCCCGCCCCGTTGGGGTTACGATCCCCCTCCCAGTCTGGCCTGCATGGAGTTTTGGCCGGGGGTGTCTCCCTGCACTGGGCCCACTGCCCAGGGTCCCTCCTCACTCTCCCCAGCTGCTCCCCGCACCTGGCTCCGGATGGCTCCAGCTCCAGCTCCAGCCCCGCCCCAGCCCCAGCTCTGCTCTGTCTCAGCACGGCTGCTGCTCTGCCTCCAGCTCCCTGGGCTGCTTCTCTGGCCCCTCTGGCTGGCACGTCCCTGCTCCCCAGCTCAGCTCGGGCCCCTGCTCTCGCGTTAGCTCAGCCCCGCTCTGGCCCAGGCAGCTCCAGCTCACATGGAGGATGGAACCCCCGCAGCCTCATGGCTCCCTCATTGGCCTGCCTGCCCTGTTATCAGGCTGACCTGTAGCATTGGCCTCTTCCCATTGGCTCTGGGGACGGTCAGTCTCAGGGTCCTGATTTCTCATTGGCCCTTCCCCTTTCTTTTGGTACTGGGGGAGGGCCAACCAAACCTCACTCAGTTTCAGTAAGGGGCCAACAGTCCCCTTACATTTTTCATACCTGCCAAGGGGATCAGCTCCTTGCTCTGTCTAGATTTGCGAGCTGGGGTCTGGGTGGGTGACAGGGAAAGCTCTCAGTGTGCCTGGCTGAAGCACTTTTGAGGGGCTGGAGGAGTTTGGAATGGAGGGGGGCTGTGTGGCGAGAGCATATGACCCAGGGAACGGCACTCGTATCACCAATAGTGGCAGAACGATTTTAAGGAAACCCTTGTTGAAACAACTTCTCAGTTCCTCCCCCCACCTCTCCCACCCAATTCCCCTCCCAGACAACTGATTCTCAGCCCCCCAATTAACTTACAAAGAACCCCTGGGGGAGGGGTCTTTAGTACTGGCAGCACCACCATGCCCCTCTCCCATGCTGTCATGGGTGCCTGTGTTGGGGAAGGAGCCATCCCGTGCTATGAACTCTCCCCAGGGATTGGGCAAGGCCAGGAAAGCACCTATTCTGCTCACTCTGGGGCTTTCAGAGCTGGGGAGCAGCCAGAGCTCCTATTTCCCCCTCTGTTCCCCACCGTCCAGGCAGCAGGGGGCCAGCAGGGGGCAGCTGAGCAACTGCAGCAGGACAGACAGACAGAGCGACACTTTTACTCCCATGGCTGCTGAGTGCTGGGGGCTGCAGGGCAGGTGTGAGGCAGTGACACTTTCTGTTGCCTCCCCTTGGTGATGGGCATGATTCTACAGCCGCTTTCAGCTCTCTGCATCTGTACACTCCCACAGAAGGGAAACATCCTTCTTCGAGTGTCAGGGCCCTCCTGGAAGAAACCAGCCCAGAGGCCATACCACAGACCACCTGAGCCTCTCAAGGAAAAGCCACATTTCTCCCCAAAGAAGATTTCTTCAGTATCCTCTAGCTCAGTGGTACAGGTAGCTCCTGGTGCATGTGGAGACAAGCAGCAAGTCTGGGGTCCAGTGAAGAGCCCCAGATAAAACCTTCCTGATCTGTACTCTGTTTTACTCCCATCTGGCAGCTTATGTTTCCTAGCACATAGTGGAATCACTTGAGAGCCATGGACCCAGGAACATTTAGATGAGGCTGTACAGCCAGTTCCAAGCCGTGCCTCATACCTCGCACTAGAAATTACTGAGGGAAGATGTAGCATCCTTCCTCTAGCTGGGAACCATAGAAGTACCTTGAGAATGGAGGCAGTAGGGGTTCCACTTGTGGTATTTCCTGACTCTTCAGAGGAAAGGGGCCTTCATCCCACTGTGGATGTCCAAGCAAGTTCAGCAAACAGATGAAATTCCAGCCAGTGGTCCTGGCCATACCATCCCCACCCTTGACCTTCATGACTGCTTCATTGCTCTTGGTTCCAGGATGTGTATGCCCACATAGCCGTGCTGTACACAAGGAGATCCTCTGCTTGGTGGTAGGAACTTATCACTGTCAATATGGGCTCCTGCCATTTGGCTTGTCTGCATCCCTGTGGGTGCTTGTTGCCAAGTGCCTGGAGCTGGGGACAGCCCATCTCAAGAGAATGGAAATTACATCTGCACATAAATGGACAACTGGCTGATTTGAGGCAAGTCCCCTCAGGATGGATCATCAGCGCTGGCACACTAGCACTGAAAATCAACCTACAGATTAGAAGTCATAGTTGCGGCCCCAGATGCCAACTAGCCAAATCTTACCTAGCTCAATAGAGGTTCCAATCCATTTTGGATCTTATCTCCACCACTCTGCTCCCCCTGCTACCAGTGTCAGTGGGAACTGGATTTTGCAAAAGAAGGGAGGCCAGAGTAGCAGAATTGAGGTCTAGTACATGCCTGCTCCCAATTCCTTATGGGGAAGGCAAGTTCTTCAGGCTGCTTTCAGTTCTAAACAATCCACTGATTTGGTGACTGCCCTGGCATTGGCTGGGCCTTCAAAAGAACCAGGCAAATAAAATAGGTGAATAAACAAAGAAGAATCTATGTACTAGTGTGGTAAGTTGCAATTGCCATACACAGCAAACGAGTCTAGACTGGATAGACGAATCCTGCATGAGGTAGTGAGAAGAGATGTTTTTATGGATCTGAGATGAATCCAGGAAGTACAGAAGCTGTCTCATTCTGGAGTGTGATCCCCTTCCTGCTCATTGTCTCATTCTGGTGCCACTGATCCCAAGTTAATTTTAATCACAACACAGTTCATGTTTTATTGCTTGTGCATTCTGAGCATTGTAGATTAATGCACATCCAGCACTGTGTTTAGAGATTTAGAAGGAGGCTGTTACATCCAGGTCCCAAAGCAAGGGCAGGGCCATTAAATCAACTTTCATCAGGATTTTTCTCTATGAAATGGAAGAAGGCTCAGGAGTGGTAAGGAACATTGTGAAGGAAATGGGAATAGCAACACAAGTGAGAAACCCTGTTAAATTACTGATGAGATATAAACAATTGTAACATAACTTTCATGCCCCAAACATGACTGCTAAAATGACTCATTGTTATTAATGCTAACAATAATACACTGAGATAGAAACCAAAACATGTTACAAAGCGATATACTTCATCTGCCGCTTCTGGGATGATACATAGCCCAACCCATACCTGACCTGGCATTTATTCCTGTTCAGTGGAAGGTTGTTTTCTTTGTTATGCTGCGGAATCAAATGCAGGCTCTCATTTTTTTGTTGACCATTTTTGCCTTAAATTAACAGACCACCAACTGTTACTTCTGTCCCATCCCCATTCTGAAAGATCCAGGATGTGATGCCTTGGTGCATGTCAGGTGCAGAGACAATGACAAAGGGAAGTTGCTAGTAAAGGAGGGGATGTAGGTGCAGAGTGTTGCTCTTCCTGTATTGAATCAGACCAGCCAAAACGAGAGCTGTTCAAAAATTTTCACTCCATTTTTTTATTAAAAAAAAATCAATATGGATATTTTTGTGGAAATGTCCATTTTTTATTCAGTTTTTGGTTACCAAAAACAGATTTTTTTTATTTTTTTTTTTGGTTTGGGGGTTTCCAGTTTTTTGATGAAAACTTGAAAATGTTTGGAGAAAAATTTTAACACAACCAAAATCTTTTTCATTTCTGTCAAAATTTTCCACAGGAACAAAAAACATTTCCCAACCTCAGCTTGCATCCAAATTTGAAAATACTCTTGAAGTTTGAAGGGCCAAATGCAACCTCCTCAACTGTTCTCGGGCTAGCACTTGCCTTATTCAGATCTTTTGGATATCAGCAAATCTTTAACTTGCGTAGTTTTATTATCGTGTCCATATTGTTGACTCAGTCAACTACTGTCTTAATTAGCTAAATAACAGCTAATTTTATCATCTGATCAAGTTCTGCTCATATTTTATCTCTCAGGGCTAATGGGACTTTACATAGTGCACACATTTTGGGTACCACACTAAGATATATATCAGTGTGATGTTTAATATCCTTAATCCATCCCAGTCTGTTCAACACCTCATCAGATTCTTTAAGAATGTCTGTTGCACCCTGTTGTACACCTGTTTTCTGCATTTGCTCATTAACCCAAACACACATGCAACTTCCTATTCTGCTATTTCAGAATCTGAATGGTGGATGTCCTTATACTGTCATGTCAGGGTGACTGTGCCACACTGATTCATAATGTGTCTGCTGTATGAAACAAAGTTTTGGTATTAAGATTGGATGGTTGCTAATCTTTTGCATATTCTTGCTGTGATTAAATTGCACTCTGCTCCAATATATATTCATGCACAAAAACACTGCACTGGGTAACAGTTATGTTGCTCAAGATAAACAACCAGCATAACAACATTAAATATCTAGGAAATTAACAGGTAAGCCCCATTGAGCACACACAAAGCAAGCAACCCACAGCAACTTATAGAGCACACACTCTTTAGCCAAATCATACAACTCATATGAGATAAACATAATATTTAAACCAAAATGCAACACATAAACAACCTTAACTTTGCCCTATACATATGATACGAAAAGGAGAAAATATATAACAACCAAGCCTTCATTTAAAAAGTATAAATTAATAGTGATACAAAATACTAGGTTGCTTTAATGTCTTGCACTGAACACACAGGCAGTGTATGTACATGTGGAGAAAAAGCATCATGTCATACCCAACAGCACTGTATTGGACTAAAGGCAGGCACCACTGACCCACTACTCCACCAGAAACCAGGTGCCAGTTCACCCTCCCATCCCACCTTCCTAATACACTTCCCTCATGCTGGCCACTGGAGATTTTACAACCATTTCAACCCATTATTATCCCACCTTGGTCACCTTAAGCCCCATATATCTAGGTACCCTCTGTTGGTGTAGCCTCTTTATGAGTAAATCACAGTGAGTGTGGATTCAGATGTGAATATCTGCAGATGAAACGGCAAGGTATCTGGGGCTCACCATGTCAACTAGCTGGAAATGGAGAGCACACATGGAGGTGTGGAGTGAGAGACATTTAAAGGTGTTTTCTCAAGTTATTAATAAATATTTGCAATTATAACTCTCTGTTAACTAAGTTTTGTCCCCCTAGCAACTGTTATAAGATAGCATGGGCAGTAGTGACTGTTTTATTTAAAATGGCAAAATAGTTTCTATTCTGAGTTTAACCCTCTGTTTTTCAGGTTCATAATTTTCTGAGAAAAAGGTCACCTTTTGCCTTTTGGGCTGATATTTCTCAAACTCAGGCATGGCCACATGGTGACCTTCTGGAAAATCCCTTCATCCATTTCTGAGTTATGGGAAAGTGGGGAAAAATGCACTTTTGGCCTTTTGGAAAAAACATTCCAGCCCCATACTTCTTACACAGACACAGCAACAAAGGATTAACTCAGAATGGCCATAATCCACTTTGAGGGCCAGTACCTTTGCTAGCCAGGGGATCCTGCCTCTGTTGAAGTTAGGAGATAGCAGGACTGGATTCTAATGGTCAAAACTAGGGAGACAGCATAACAGCTCCTCTATCACACTAACAGGATTGAACAAGACCTTCAGAGCCCAAACCCACAAGTCTCTATCACTTAAGCAAAAGGAGAATTTCTTTAACTCTTGATTCAGGCAGTAGGCTGTACAGTTGCTAGGACCAGCCACTAGAGGAGGACATGATCACTCATAATTGGACACATATGCCAGCATCTAGCCTGAGCAGTGGGCCGAGTGCAGGGTATCTCTATGGATGAACACGTCCTCCCTGTGCTCCAGCCTGACGCTACAGCTTCTCCGTGGGGACTCCGTGGAAAAAGCTAATGTACTCAATGCTTTTTTTGCCTCTGTCTTCACGAACAAGGTCAGCTCCCAGACTACTGCACTGGGCAGCGCAGCATGGGGAGGAGGTGACCAGCCCTCTGTGGAGAAAGAAGTGGTTCGGGACTATATAGAAAAGCTGGATGAGCACAAGTCCATGGGGCCGGATGCGCTGCATCCGAGAGTGCTAAAGGAGTTGGCGGATGTGATTGCAGAGCCATTTGCCATTATCTTTGAAAACTCATGGTGATTGGGGAAAGTCCCGGACGACTGGAAAAATGCTAATGCAGCGCCCATCTTTAAAAAAGGGAAGAAGGAGGATCCGGGGAACTACAGGCCAGTCAGCCTCACCTCAGTCCCTGGAAAAATCATGGAGCAGGTCCTCAAAGAATCAATTCTGAAGCACTTAGAGGAGAGGAAAGTGATCAGGAACAGTCAGCATGTTTTCACCAAGGGCAAGTCATGCCTGTCTAATCTAATTGCCTTCTATGATGAGATAACTGGCTCTGTGGATGAGGGGAAAGCAGTGGATGTGTTATTCCTTGGCTTTAGCAAAGCTTTTGATACGGTCTCCCACAATATTCTTGCCAGCAAATTAAAGAAGTATGGGCTGGATGGATGGACTATAAGGTGGACAGAAAGCTGGCTAGATCGTTGGGCTCAATGGGTAGTGATCAATGGCTCCATGTCTAGCTGGCAGCCGGTATCAAGCGGAGTACCCCAGGGTTCAGTCCAGTGGTCGGTTTTTTCTACATCTTTATTAATGATCTGGAGGATGGCGTGGATTGCACCCTCAGCAAGTTTGCAGATGACACTAAACTGGGAGGAGTGGTAGTTATGCTGGAGGGTAGGGATAGGATACAGAGGAACCTAGACAAATTAGAGGACTGGGCCAAAAGAAATCTGATGAGGTTCAACAAGGACAAGTGCAGAGTCCTGCACTTAGGATGGAAGAATCCTATGCACCGCTACAGACTAGGGACCGAATGGCTAGGCAGCAGTTCTGCAGAAAAGGACCTAGGGGTTACAGTGGATGAGAAGCTGGATATGAGTCAACAGTGTGCCCTTGTTGCCAAGAAGGCCAATGGCATTTTGGGATGTATAAGTAGGGGCATTGCCAGCAAATTGAGGGACGTGATCGTTCCCTTCCATTCGACATCGGTGAGGTCTCATCTGGAGTACTGTGTCCAGTTTTGGGCCCCACACTACAAAAAGGATGTGGAAAAATTGGAAAGTGTCCAGCGGAGGGCAACAAAAATGATTAGGGGTCTGGAACACATGACTTATGAGGAGAGGCTGAGGGAACTGGGATTGTTTAGTCTGCGGAAGAGAAGAATGAGGGGGGATTTGATAGCTGCTTTCAACTACTTGAGAGGTGGTTCCAGAGAGGATGGTTCTAGACTATTCTCAGTGGCGGAAGAGGACAGGACAAGGAGTAATGGTCTCAAGTTACAGTGGGGGAGGTTTAGGTTGGATATTAGGAAAAACTTTTTCACTAGGAGGGTGGTGAAACACTGGAATGCGTTGCCTAGGGAGGTGGTGGAATCTCCTTCCTTAGAAGTTTTTAAGGTCAGGCTTGACAAAGCCCTGGCTGGGATGATTTAATTGGGGATTGGTCCTGCTTTTGAGCAGGGGGTTGGACTAGATGACCTCCTGAGGTCCCTTCCAAGCCTGATATTCTATGATTCTGTGACTCCCTCTGCCCCCGACCTAGCTGATGTGTGCCTTGGGGCTGGTTTCCCATGCCTCATATCTTGCCGTTCGCACACGGGAAAGTGAGTGCAGCATGGGTATGAAATGCTAAGCCACCCAGAATTGTTCACTTGCACTCAGGGTAGAATTTCTACTCCCACTGCACAACTTTGAATGAGCACATGCCACGGGACAGTGGGGAATCAGAGGGGTTATTCTTTGTTCCTTATCTCTTTCCTTCCTGTCTGGATATGTGTCATACTTCAAGCTGGGATTAACACTGAGATGGGTGGCAATGCTGGGATCTGCATTTACTGTTGCTCTTGTCTGGAGCTTTTCTAAGGGCAGCTGTACAGTGCGGGAGTGAAGGATTGGAAGGATATGGATTTTATCCAGCCTTATCAGGGTAAAATAAAGCAAGTGGTACAGTTGCATCTCAGAAAATGCTTTATGCCTCATTCAGAATATTTCTGAGGATAACTTTGTACTTTGCAAAAAGAAAAGTAGGACTTGTGGCACCTTAGAGACTAACAAATTTATTTGAGCATAAGCTTTCGTGAGCTACAGCTCACTTCATTGGATGCATAGTGATAATCAAGGTGGGCCATTTCCAGCAGTTGACAAGAATGTCTGAGGAACTTCTTTTCCATGGGTCCAGATGATGAAGATGTCATTAATGTAGCGCAAGTAGAGTAGTTTCCATAAACCTGTAAATCCTGGATGCCCCATCATCTCAGGCATTGGCACCCTGACAGCAGGCTTGTCTGGCTATGTAGATTCCCTCCTCAGGCTCTACGCTACCAGCACTCCCAGCTACCTTCGAGACACCACTGACTTCCTTAGGAAACTATAATCCATCGGTGATCTTCCTGAAAACACCATCCTGGCCACTATGGATGTAGAAGCCCTCTACACCAACATTCCACACAAAGATGGATGACAAGCTGTCAGGAACAGCATCCCCGATAATGTCACAGCTAACCTGGTAGTTGAACTTTGTGACTTTGTCCTCACCCATAACTATTTCACATTTGGGGACAATGTATACCTTCAGATCAGCGGCACTGCTATGGGTACCCGCAGGGCCCCACAGTATGGCAACATTTTTATGGCTGACTTAGAACAACGCTTCCTCAGCTCTCGTCCCCTAATGCCCCTACTCTACTTGCGCTACATTGACAACATCTTCATCATCTGGACCCATGGAAAAGAAGCCCTTGAGGAATTCCACCATGATTTCAACAATTTCCATCCCACCATCAACCTCAGCCTGGACCAGTCCACACAAGAAATCCACTTCCTGGACACTATGGTGCGAATAAGCGATGGTCACATAAACACCACCCTATACCGGAAACCTACTGACCGCTATTCCTACCTACATGCCTCCAGCTTTCATCCAGATGACACCACACGATCCATTGTCTACAGCCAAGCTCTACGATACAACCGCATTTGTTCCAACCCCTCAGACAGAGACAAACACCTACAAGATCTCTATCAAGCATTCTTACTACAATACCCACCTGCTGAAGTGAAGAAACAGATTGACAGAGCCAGAAGAGTATCATAGAATCATAGAATCATAGAATATCAGGGTTGGGAAGGGACCTCAGAGGGTCATCTAGTCCAAGCCCCTGCTCAAAGCAGGACCAATCCCCAACTAAATCATCCCAGCCAGGGCTTTGTCAAGCCTGACCTTAAAAACTTCCAGGGAAGGAGATTCCATCACCTCCCTAGGTAACACATTCCAGTGTATCACCACCCTCCTAGTGAAAAAGTTTTTCCTAATATCCAACCTAAATGTCCCTCACTGCAACTTGAGACCATTACTCCTTGTTCTGTCCTTTGCTACCACTGAGAACAGACCAGAGCCATCCTCTTTGGAACCCCCTTTCAGGTAGTTGAAAGCAGCTATCAAATCTCCCCTCATTCTTCTCTTCTGAAGACTAAACATCCCCAGTTTCCTCAGCCTCTCCTCATAAGTCATGTGTTCCAGTCCCCTAATCATTTTTGTTGCCCTCCGCTGGACTCTTTCCAAATTTTCCACATCCTTCTTGTAGTGTGGGGCCCAAAACTGGACACAGTATTCCAGATGAGGCCTCACCAATGTCGAATAGAGGGGAACAATCACGTCCCTTGATCTGCTGGCAATGCTCCTACTTATACATCCCAAAATGCCATTGGCCTTCTTGGCAACAAGGGCACATTGTTGACTCATATCCAACTTGTCGTCCACTGTAACCCCTAGGTCCTTTTCTGCAGAACCGCTGCAGAGCCATTCGGTCCCTAGTCTGTAGTGGTGCATGGGATTCTTCTGTCCTAAGTGCAGGACTCTGCACTTGTCCTTGTTGAACCTCATCAGATGTCTTTTGCCCCAGTCCTCCAATTTGTCTAGGTCCCTCTGTACCCTATCCCTACCCTCCAGCGTATCTACCACTCTTCCCAGTTTAGTGTCATCTGCAAACTTGCTGATGGTGCAATCCACACCATCCACCAGATCATTTACGAAGATATTGAACAAAACCGGCCCCAGGACTGACCCTTGGGGCACTCCACACCGGCTGCCAACTAGTGATGGAGTCATTGATCACTACCCGTTGAGCCCGACAATCTAGCCAGCTTTCTATCCACCTTATAGTCCATTCATCCAGCCCATACTTCTTTAACTTGCTGGCAAGAATACTGTGGGAGACTGTGTCAAAAGCTTTGCTAAAGTCAAGAAACATGCTTTCCCTTCATCCACAGACCCAGTTATCTCGTCATAGAAGGCAATTAGATTAGTCAGGCATGACTTGCCCTTGGTGAATCCATGCTGACTGTTCCTGATCACTTTCCTCTCCTCTAAGTGCTTCAGAATTGATTCCTTGAGGACCTGCTCCATGATTTTTCCAGGGACTGAGGTGAGGCTGACTGGCCTGTAATTCCCCGGATCCTCCTTCTTCCCTTTTTTAAAGATGGGCACTACATTAGCTTTTTTCCAGTCATCCGGGACCTCCCCCGATCGCCATGAGTTTTCAAAGATAATGGCCAATGGCTCTTCAATCACATCTGGCAACTCCTTTAGCACTCTCGGATGCAATGCATCCGGCCCCATGGACTTGTGCCAGTCCAGCTTTTCTAAATATTCCCAAACCACTTCTTTCTCCACAGAGGGCTGGTCACCTTCTCTCCATGCTGTGCTGCCCAGTGCAGTAGTCTGGGAGCTGACCTTATTCGTGAAAACAGAGGCAAAAAAAGCATTGAGTACATTAGCTTTTTCCACATCCTCTGTCACTAGGTTGCCTCCCTCATTCAGTAAGGGGCCCACACTTTCCTTGACTTTCTTCTTGTTGCTAACATACCTGAAGAAACCCTTCTTGTTACTCTTAACATCTCTTGCTAGCTGCAACTCCAAGTATGATTTGGCCTTCCTGATTTCACTCCAGCAAGCCCGAGTAATATTTTTATACTCATCCCTGGTCATTTGTCCAATCTTCCACTTCTTGTAAACTTCTTTTTTGTATTTAAGAGCAGCAAGGATTTCACTGTTAAGCCAAGCTGGTCGCCTGCCATATTTACTATTCTTTCTACAGATCAGGATGGTTTGTCCCTGTAACCTCAATAAGGATTCTTTAAAATACAGCCAGCTCTCCTGGACTCCTTTCCCCCTCATGTTATTCTCCCAGGGGATCTTGCCCATCAGTTCCCTGAGGGAGTCAAAGTCTGCTTTTCTGAAATCCAGGGTCTGTATTCTGCTGCTCTCCTTTCTTCCTTGTGTTAGGATCCTGAACTCGACCATTTCATGGTCACTGCCTCCCAGGTTCCCATCCACCTTTCTTCCCCTACTAATCCTTCCCGGTTTGTGAGCAGCAGGTCAAGAAGAGCTCTGCCCCTAGTTGGTTCCTCCAGCACTTGAACCAGGAAATTGTCCCCTACATTTTCCAAAAACTTCCTGGATTGCCTGTGCACAGCTGTATTGCTCTTCCAGCAGATATCAGGATGATTGAAGTCTCCCATGAGAACCAGGGCCTGCGATCTAGTAACTTCTGCGAATTGCCGGAAGAAAGCCTCGTCCACCTCATCCCCCTGGTCCGGTGGTCAATAGTAGACTCCCACCACGACATCACCCTTGTTGCTCACACTTCTAAACTTAATCCAGAGACTCTCAGGTTTTTCTGCAGTTTCATACTTGAGCTCTGAGCAGTCATACTGCTCTCTTATGTACAGTGCAACTCCCCCACCTTTTCTGCCCTTCCTGTCCTTCCTGAACAGTTTATATCCATCCATGACAGTACTCCAGTCATGTGAGTTATCCCACCAAGTCTCTGTTATTCCAATCACATCATAATTCCTTGACTGTGCCAGGACTTCCAGTTCTCCCTGCTTGTTTCCCAGGCTCCTTGCATTTTTGTATAGGCACTTGAGATAACCCGCTGATCGCCCCGCTTTCTCAGTATGAGGCAGGAGCCCTGCCCTCTTGCACACTCCTGCTCGTGCTTCCTCCCAGTATCCCACTTCCCCACTTACCTCAGGGCTTTGGTCTCCTTGCCCCAGTGAACCTAGTTTAAAGCCCTCCTCACTAGGTGAGCCAGCCTGCTTGCGAAGATGCTCTTCCCTCTCTTCGTTAGGTGGAGCCCGTCTCTGCCTAGCACTCCTTCTTGGAACACCATCCCATGGTCAAAGAATCCAAAGCCTTCTCTCCGACACCACCTGCGTAGCCATTCGTTGACTTCCACGATTCGACGGTCTCTACCCCGGCCTTTTCCTTCCACGGGGAGGATGGATGAGAACACCACTTGCACCTCAAACTCCTTTGAGTTTGAGCCTGAGGTGACCCAGAAGTCACCTACTACAGGACAGGCCCAACAAAGAAAATAACAGAATGCCACTAGCCATCACCTTCAGCCCCCAACTAAAACCTCTCCAGCGCATCATCAAGGATCTACAACCTATCCTGAAGGACGACCTTACAGATCTTACACTCTTACAGATCTTGGGAGACAGGCCAGTCCTTGCCTACAGACAGCCCCCCAACCTGAAGCAAATACTCACCAACAACCACATACCACACAACAGAACCACTAACATAGGAACCTATCCTTGCAACAAAGCCCGTTGCCAACTGTGCCCACATATCTATTCAGGGGACACCATCACAGGGCCTAATCACATCAGCCACAGTGTCAGAGGCTCGTTCACCTGCACATCTACCAATGTCATATATGCCATCATGTGCCAGCAATGCCCCTCTGCCATGTACATTGGGCAAACTGGACAGTCTCTACGTAAAAAAATAAATGGATACAAATCAGACGTCAAGAATTATAACATTCAAAAACCAGTCGGAGAACACTTCAATCTCTTTGGTCACTTGATTACAGACCTAAAAGTGGCAATTCTTCAACAAAAAAACTTCAAAAACAGACTCCAACGAGAGACTGCTGAATTGGAATTAATTTGCAAACTGGATACAATTAACTTAGGCTTGAATAGAGACTGGGAGTGGTTGTGTCATTACACAAAGTAAACTATTTCCCCTTGTTTATTCCCTCCCTCCACCCCCCACTGTTACTCAGACATTCTTGTCAACTGCTGGAAATGTCCCACCTTGATTATCACTACAAAAGGTTTCCCCGCCCCCCCGCCCTCCTGCTGGTAATAGCTCACCTTACCTGATCACTCTCGTTACAGTGTGTATGGTAACACCCATTGTTTCATGTTCTCTGTGTATATAAATTTCCGCACTGTATTTTCCACTGAAATGCATCCTATGAAGTGAGCTGTAGCTCACGAAAGCTTATGCTCAAATACATTTTTTTAGTCTCTAAGGCGCCACAAGTCCTCCTTTTCTTTTTGCAAATACAGACTAACATGGCTGCCACTCTGAAACCAGTGTACTTTGCGTGGCCTGCGGCTCTAACTTGGGCTGTGTTCCTCCGCACTCTCCTGAACTCCTTGGGAAAGTATAAAGATGAGAAGTGTAGGTGCTGCAGGGAGCGAGGTGAGGGGCCCTGTCAGTCAGTGCTGACCCCAGCCCCCCATCATGGTACTAGGAGGTGCTATTCTGTAGGGAGCCCTGTGGTTTACTCAGTAGGAGGTGCTCTCTTCTCTGAGTCAGTGCTGACCCCGCAGCACTAGAGGGTGCTGTGCCACTCCAAACATCCAGTAGATGGGAACAGCTTTTAACCCTTGCTGAACTGGGCAGGGTTCACAGGTGTGACCTACAGATGAGAGGCTCTGTAGCTGATGAGCAGTGCCCTGGAGCACTAATGTTATACCTGTGAGAGTGAGGCTGCTTTCTGCAAAGATATGTTTATGAAATCAAACTCTACCCTTTCTGGTGCTGTCACAGGCCCACTTCTCCCTCCCTGGCCACAGGCAACATCTCCCACCCACTGCGCTCTGTCTCAAACATGCCCTCCATCTGCCACCCTGGGTTCTTCAAGGGACAGCGCCCATTAACCAAATACTAAAATGCAGCAGTAACCTAAATATTAACACACCAGCCACATTCATTTTTAAATACAATGGTTTGCAAGGTACACTCGCTCCGGGGTCCTCACACTAACTTCACCCATAGATGTATTCTTGTCATTCCTCACACCACCAGCACCAAAACTGTTTGGACCATCAACCAAAATCTTCAGCTCCGCAGCACAGACGTCTGCTCCAGGGATAACCTTGGGGTCAGGGACGCGTGAGGGCAGCATGTTGGTGTCCTGCTGGTGAAGCAACCCATTCAGGGAGGCACCACACACAGTGCCAGTGGATTACACAAGTACTTATGCAATGGCCGTGGGACACTGGGCATCAGGAGTCTGGGTTTCTCTTCCCAGCTCTGGGAGCTAATTGTGGTCAAGTGGTTAAAGCCAGCACAGCCAAGTACAACAGTGTCCCTGGCTGGGTCATCTGAGGTGACTGAACCTGGGACCTCTGGATGAAAAAGCCTGAGCCTCCAGCACTGGAGCTCAGGAACCCAGTCTCTGAGCAGGGAAACAGTGTCAGAGTCCCTTAATCTCCGAACATGGGCTGGCTGCAGGAGGGTAACACAAAGCCACATTGTCACTGTGCATTACATGGACACCTAATTTGGCACAATCCTTCTGACAGCTCTCTGGTAAAATGGCTGTTACCTCAGAGAGCAGAGCTCCAGGCCGAGCTCTGCCTGCAGTGAGCTCTCAATGACCTTAGCTGTGAAATGGGCGAATGACAGTTATCCCCACTTAATAGTGGGAGACTTTGGCTCATAATAAAGGACACAGAAATATTAACAGTCATTGGAGAAGCTGGGACTAGAAGTCAGGCCCTCCATTTTGGTGCACCTTCCTCTAGGCTACAAGGCATTTTGTGGTGAGATGCTTCAGGGCTCTGCGTGTGTCAGGGGTATGGAAATCTTTAATAGCTCGCAAGGCTGCTTTGTTTAACTCATACAGTGAGGAAACGTCCTTGAAAAACCCATTATAATGTATTGCTCAGGGCACAAAGTACAGCAAACCCCAGATGTTCCACATTCTGCCTACTTGGGGCCCAGCCGGCAGCTAGGGGGGGTCCCTTCACAAGCTGCTTGGTACAGGGGTGGGGCCCAGCTGTAAGTGAGGGAGGTCCCTTTGCAACGCTGCCTGGAGAAGGATTTAGGAGAGGGCTGGTCTCTGGCTCAGGCTGTCCCCAAATCTAATTCATGAAGACTCCCCATACAATTCATACAGTCAGCGTACAATTCACCCTTACAATTAATGCTAGCCCCACCCCCACATATAATCAATGCAGAACCCCCCAAAATTAACACAAACCACACAGTGTTAATGTGACTCTACCTACACACACAAAACCCAAGATACATTTATGGCACCATTTTGTCAAGTTATGAAATATTCCTACAGGTGTCACACAGAACTTCCTTTAAGAGCATGAGCTGGTCTCACTACTGTGAGCTTCTGATTCAGCAGTTATTTGGGCACATCTCAGAGTGGAGGAATTTTTCCAGTCCGACAGGCCTGGGTTCACAAAGGGACGTGGGTGCCGTGACGCTGAGTGTTGCAACACCTAACTGTTAGGTACCTAGAAAATCACAGGAACATACAGAGATCTGTGAAGCCTGGGTTAGGCATCTAGGCACTGTCACAGTTCCAGGGTTAACTGCACGTTAGATCCCCCCTCCTCGTCTTCCTCAAGGGCACCCTGGTAAGTTTTCCAGCTCTCAGCTCTCACCCCGCTGCACAGGTATGAAGTAATGCACACTGGAAGGGACAGTATGAACCAGTCAGACACAGATGGGCTCTAAAGTGACTCCAAGAACTTTGCAAGAACAGTTGGCATCCTTGTTAGTCTCTGCACTGAAGCAGCCGCTCGCTGCGCAGGGTTATCGGAAGGGCAAAAAGGAGGTGGCGTATTGAGGAAGAGAGTGAGGGTGTGTCAGTGACATTGAAAGAAACAAACGCACAAGACACCTGTATTTGTAAAATACAAACATTAGACAAACCCCAGCATCTGAAAGTCTGGGAAGGGACAGTCCCAGCTTCTTATCTTCCCTCAGCTCTGTCCCTCTATCCCCAAGCTCTGTGCATTCTCTGTGCGTCTTCTCTACAGCAGCCAGAACCACACTGGAGGGCACTGTCCATTGTAATGGCCATTGAGCACTAACTGTCTGAAAGAAGGAGGGGAAGGGGCAATCTGAGGGCAGGATTATTGCTTGAAACCCCACCTCCTTCACAACAACTGGCGGACACAGAGCAGGGAGCAAGGTGGCAGAGCTACCATGTGGGCCCACACAGGCAGAATTCTTCCTCAGGCCTCCAGCCCCAGCATGTTTCCTCTGACCTCCTCCAGCACACGCTTGCCCATCGGTGTAACTGGAGCCCGTGCGGAGGATCCAGATAGCACAACTCCTTGTTGTCTATTCCGTAGACCTTGGAGACTTGACCAGGAATCTGGGAATCTGAAAGCAGGAAGCTTGGATGCGGACCAATCAGAAATCTTGTCTAGTTTGGAATTCACCAAGGAAATACGCCGTCATCTTAAACCACGGCCACTCCTTATCATACTAAAGGCAGATGGGTCTGGGTAATGTATGGCTATGGTAGTCCTGACCCTTTGAAATTCCTCCTGCCCTATGGGTTAATTCCATTTAGTAACACTGAGTTCCTGTAAAAGAAAAACTCTTCCCTTAATGCAGGACAGCAGGGCTTTTAAAGGGTCAGGAATATGTGTTCTCACTGATCCCCATCACAGTGTGGATGGGAAAGGGTTAAAAATGGATGCCCCATTTCTACTGTTCCTCTCAAAGAAAAGCAATGATTGGTTTTACTTCCAGACACGAGATACGAGAGATGCTCGTCACTTACTTGTGTTGACCAAATAACACTTGGAATCAACACGTTTTGTGGGGATTATTAGAGTACTTTAAAGTAACACGTCTACATGTAAAGGGCTTGGTGAGCAGCCTGGCTGGCTGTCCACTTCCCTAAACCCTTCAGAGAGGGAGAACTGACACTCCCATGCTGCTGCTCCCCAATCTGCACAGGTGGGCAGGGTGGGGAGAGGCTGGAGCCAGCTTGCACTGGCAGTAAGGTGAACCAGGAAAAGGGCTGGAGCAGATTCATTCCCCTACTGTCACGACCTGGATGTGGGTGGTCTTCCCTAGTGGTCAGAGCAGGAGTCAGATGCCAGGAAGTCTGAGTCCGAGACAGGCCAGAGGGCAAAACTGAGAGTCAGGTGTCAAGAAGCAGGCAGGGTCAGGTTACCAGGAGATTGGAGTCAGGCAGTAGGAGCAGGTATAATAGGGAACGCAGCTCTAAGCAGGGGGACCCAGTTGCAAGGACAACTTCCTGTTCCTGTGTTTGGTTTAAATAAAAGCTGGGGACCAATTAAGACCCCCACAGCACTCCTCCAATCAGATCCCAGGACTGGCATCCTCTGTCAAAGTTCAGCTTCTATTCTGGTAGCTTGTAGCAGGTCACTGGGTGGCAGGTGGGAACTCGCGGGCTCCCAAGAGCCCTGTGGATGAGGGTTCATAACATGTGGTTCCTAACATCATTTCCTCTGCACAGGGTGCCCTCAGAGTGATGTAGGACTAGGCTTTTTGAGGTGATTCCTCTGGAATGCTTGTACAATTGCAGGGGTGTGTACAGGTTCCCAGATGAACTCCTCAGCATCGCACCCCTCCTAGTCAATAAGATACCAGAGCCTGCCACGTTTACATGTAGAGTCCAGGATTTCATGAACCATGTATTCCTCGTGGCCCAGTACCTGTACTGGTGGAGGAGGTGGCTGGGTCCTGTGAGGAAAAGGGTTTTCTGTGTAGGGTTTCAAAACTGATACATGAAACACTGGGTGAATCTTCAGACAGTGGGGTAGTTATAGTTCAAAAGTGACTGGATTAACCTGCCGCAGGACCTAAAAAGGGCCAAAGAACTGAAAGTCCAGCTTGCGAGCAGGTCTGTATGTGCAGAGGTGTTCCATGCAGAGCCATACTCTTTGTCCAGTGGTGTACGGGGCCTTTCTGTCAATGCTGGACCACATGCTGTTCATAGGCTGCTCTTGCTTCTTCCAGGTGCTCCTTCACTTCTTCTGGGCATAATGAATCTGCTGTACAGGTCTGAGGTGGCTGGGTGAGGAGAGGATGTGGGTAATTGTGGGCTGAATTGGGGGTGGTACCCAAAGAGGGTAAAAAGGGGCTTTGACTTGTAGACACATGATCTGCATTGTTGTTTGCAAACTCCATGTAAGTGAGAAATGAAGACCAATCATCCTGGTGATGACTGATGTAGAATTGCAAATACTGCTTGAATATTTGGTTGTCCCTTTCCATTTGGCCATTGGACTGGGGATGGTAAGCAAAGGAAAGACATGTGCAGACCTCCAGCAAGGACAGAGCTTCGTGCCAGAACCAGGCCATGAACTGAGAGCCTAATCAGAGGTGGTGTGTTCTGGAAGGTTGTGGAGGTGGACTACATGACTGATCCATAGATGGGCTGTCTCTTCAGTGGAGGGGAGGCCCATGCAAGGGATGAAGGGTGCATTCCCTAAAGTGGTGCATTACCACCAAAACTGTCGTAAATTTGTTGGACTCTGGTAATTCTACAATAAAGACTATGGCAATTGCCGCCCAAGTGTCCCAGGGCCAGAGGAGACCTCAGGGCTTGTGGCGCGGGATTTAGGCATGGGCACAAACATGGGAACAAACATCGCAGGAGGCAGTGAATGACTTATCATTGGACACATCTGAGGCAACCAAAAGGAATGAGATATTAGTTGTTGGGTCTTGAAACACCGCAGGTGTCCCACCATGGGAAAATGGTGGCATAGCTGCAGGACTGCAATTTTTGTGGGTCCTGGGGGAACAGAGATGTGGACCAGTCAGGACCCCCAGCGTTCCTCCAATCAGATTACAGGACTAGGGTCCTCTGTCAGAGTTCAGCTTCTATTCTGGTAACTGGTGGCAGGCTGGAACTTACTAATGCCTAAGAGCCCTGAGGACTAGGGTTCAAGACCTGTGGTCTCTGACACTCCTGGAGTGTCTCCTTTGCTCCTAGCGGAGCACTGCTATTTGCTGCCCCTTAATGAGACTGGAGTGCAAGCTGCCAATCCAGCTCGAAGGGAGCAGCAGAGTAGCACTAGACTTGACAAGGTCTATAGAGCCTAGTGAAGGAATATTTCTGAGTGGAGAAGGCCATGTACAGGAATCTGTATGGACACAGATCCCCATGCCATAGGAATACAAATGTGCTAACAGTTTACACCGTTGGGCATCTCATCAGAAATCAGGTACACAGTGCTGCAGGAGATCCAGAAGGTGACAAAATCTAACAAAATGGGGGGCCTCCAGCTGCCCACCTACAAAGTGGTCAGATGTCACAATGAGGCCAAGGGTTAGAGAAGCGATTTGTCAACACTGCTACCAACTGTGTCTTGGAGCCGCTAATCCTAGAGTGTGCATGAGGAGGTGCTATTCTTAACTAGGTGGAAGCCTAGTCTTTACCTTAACCTGGAAATGTATGTGAAAGTTACAAACTGCCTTGTCTTCACTAGGATTTTGTCTCAAGGTAGCTAACGAGTTCAGCACACACCTTTTCCTCCTAAAAAGAAAAGGAGGACTTTGGCACCTTAGAGACTAACCAATTTATTTGAGCATAAGCTTTCGTGAGCTACAGCTCACTTCATCGGATGCATACTGTGGAAACTGCAGAAGACATTATATACACAGAGACCATGAAACAATACCTCCTCCCACCCCACTGTCCTGCTGGTAATAGCTTATCTAAAGTGATCACTCTCCTTACAATGTGTATGATAATCAAATTGGGCCATTTCCAGCACAAATCCAGGTTTTCTCAGCCCCCCCCCCCCCAAACACACACACAAAAACTCACTCTCCTGCTGGTAATAGCTTATCCAAAGTGACCACTCTCCCTACAATGTGCATGATAATCAAGGTGGGCCATTTCCAGCACAAATCCAGGTTTTCTCACCCCCCCCCCCCACACACAAACTCACTCTCCTGCTGGTAATAGCTCATCCAAACTGACCACTCTCCTTACAATGTGTATGATAATCAAGGTGGGCCATTTCCAGCATAAATCCAAGTTTAACCAGAATGTCGGGGGGGGGGGGGGGGGGAGGGGTAGGAAAAAACAAGGGGAAATAGGCTACCTTGCATAATGACTTAGCCACTCCCAGTCTCTATTTAAGCCTAAATTAATAGTATCCAATTTGCAAATGAATTCCAATTCAGCAGTTTCTCGCTGGAGTCTGGATTTGAAGTTTTTTTGTTTTAAGATAGCGACCTTCATGTCTGTAATTGTGTGACCAGAGAGATTGAAGTGTTCTCCGACTGGTTTATGAATGTTTATGAATGTTTCCTCCTAGTGAAGACAAGACCTTGGACTCAGCACAGGTGTCAGTGGCCCATCTCTTCTGCTGGGATAACAACCTTCTCCAGACAGCATAGTTAGTCCTGGAGCTCAAATGGTGTAAGGCTATGATAAGCATTCAGGACTCAAACTCTGCTGATGACACATGATGGGGGAGTCGTTAAAGGTTGCCTCTGGAACTTTAATTTTGCCTCCTTGTGCATATGTATTATGACAGTCTTTAGTGACAGGACCTGTGCCTCATTCAGTGCATAGGATGGATGCAAAAGGGGGCAGATTTAACGTTGATGGGCAACCATAAATCTGGCATTTCCTAATTTTCGAGTATTCAATCCAGTCCCCAAGGCAGCATTCAACTTCCTTAACCATGAGCCCTTCCTTTCTCTTCCTCTAATCATTTTCTTCATAGGCACCCGCTTCCTCCTTGCCCTGGGGGTGCTCAACCCCTGCTCTGCCCCAGGCTCCAGCTCCCCTCCACCTCTTCCCCCAAGTCCCTACCCCGCCCGCCTCTTCCTGCCCCTGCTCCACCCAGGTCCCACCCCCACTCCACCACTTCCCCTAAAGCCCCACCCCCACTCTGCCTCTTCCCACCCCTGCCCCACTTCTTCCCACCCAGTTCCGCCCCCTCCTCTGAGCACACCCCATCTCCACTCCTCCCCCACCCAGCACCTCCTGCATGCTGCGGAACAGCTGATCGTGGCAGGCAGGAAGCACTGTGAGGGAGGGGGAGGAGTTGATCGGCAGGGTTGCCAGTTTGTGGGAGGCACTGAGGGAGAGGGAGAAGCTGGCTGCCGGTGGGTGCTACGTACCCGCTGTTTTTTCCCCTGCTTTTTTCCAGCTCTAGGGCTGGAGCACCCACAGAGTCAGTGCCTATGATTTTCCTCATTTACTACACACCTTCCAAATTCTGCAACAAATGAGGAAGGGGGTCTAAAAACAGTCTCTGGGTCTATCTTCCCTGCAGAGTTAACTGCGCTCGAGTGACTCTTCTCGAGTTAACCTAGTTTGAGTGAGGGTGACCACACTGCGAAATAACACTGGAGTTGCACAGGGTGGTCATATTAGCAGCTGATGAGTTGTGCTCACTCGAGAGTTAGCCTGTACTCTTTGACATGCCTGCCGGCCTGAATTGAAAGCAGCACCTTCATCAAGTTAAGGGGTTTTGTGTGTGGCCAAAACTTGGGTTATGGCCAATGCTCAAATTGTAATTTGAGTTAACTCTGCAGTCAAGACAAGGCCTTCTTGATTACACTACCCTGACTGGTCAATCCCCATGGCAGGTTCACCCTGTGCACTCAATGAGGCAGGAGTACAGTGGAAATAACAGCATGTGATTATGTCACTGAAGACTGTAATATAATGCATTCATACCAGTGGGTTGAATTAAAATTGCAAAGTGAACTGAAATTATGAGTGTTTGACTTTGCAACAACAATAATATTCTTTTATTGTAGGTTTTCTATGTAATATCCTAGGTTTTTAAAAAAGCAAACTGAAAAAACAAATTCATCATGTGACATAATATTGACACCCACATAGGTCATCTCAGAGTTAGAACCTTTAGAGCCATCACACAGACCTCTGTCACTTGAGCTAATGGAGTAAGTGATAGCAGTAGTAGGTTGTCATCCTCTTTGTGGACCAACAGTAGAAGAGGATAAGAAACAAAAGAATAAAGCAGAAAACAAAACAAACAAACAAACAAAAACAACACACAAAGAGGCCTATCTTAATCCTAGCAGCATACCAGATTTCTGAGCAGATGGATGTGAAGGGAGATGTATTCATAAGCTGGGCATAGGAGTAACAAGACAGAAATCAGTGGGGGAATCTGCTCACAATTTTAGATGTCTATACGTAGATGCAAGGCGTATGGAAAATAAACAGGAAGAACTGGAAGTACTTAATTAAGACAAAGCCCTGGCTGGGATGATTTAACTGGGAATTGGTCCTGCTTTGAGCAGGGGGTTGGACTAGATGACCTTCTGGGGTCCCTTCCCACCCTGATATTCTATGATTCTATACTAGTCCATAAACTAAATTATGACTCAGTTGGCATGACAGAACTTTGTGGGATAAGTTCATGACTGGAATACTGGGATAGAGGGGTATAGCTTGCTCAGGAAGGATAAAAAGAGAGGTGTTGCACTCTACATCAAGAATATTTACACTTGTTCTGAGGTCCAGAAGGAGGAGAAAGTCAGACCAGTTGAAAGTCTCCAGGTAAATATAAAAGGGGGAAAATAGGGGTGATATCATGGTAGTGGTCTACTCTAGACCACCAAATCAGGGAGAGGAGGTGGATGAAGCATTTCTAGAACAAATACACAGAAACATCCAAAACACAAGACCTGGTATTAATGGGGGACTTTATCCAGACATCTGTTGGAAAAATAATATGGCAAAACACAAAAAGTCCAGTAAGATCTTGGAATGTGTCAGGGACAACTTTTTGTTTCAGATCATGAAGGAAATAACCAAGGGTCAGCCATTTTAAATTCTACCAGCAGGGAGGAATTGGTAGCGAATCTGAAGGTGGAAGGCAATTTGGATGAAAGTGATCATGAAATGATAGATTTCATAAGTCTAAGGAAAAGAAGGCGTGAAAGCAGCAGAATAAGGACAATGGACTTCAAGAAAGCAGACTTTAACAAACCCAAAGAACTGGTAGGTAAGGCCCTATGGGAAGAAAATCTGAGGGATGAAGGAGTTCAGGAGAGCTAGCAGTTTCTCAAGGAGACAATATTAAAGGCACATTAAAGATCTTTGGTAATGGCAGAGGGATGGTGAGACTCAGGAATCTTAGGTTCCATTCCAGGTTCTGGACAGGTGTGTGTCTAGTGGGCACGGACTCTTCCACACGTTTCCCCCAAGCTTGACACCTTCTGCCCCATTCCTTTCACAGTCCTGTTGCTTCCCCACTCTGGCTCCTCATTCTAGTCTTATTCTCACCTACCTAGTCCCACTTTCCATCCCAGGGACAGTATTTCCCCCTCTTCAGACTCCCGTTCTGCTCCACCACCATCCCAAGTCTCCTTGGCCAGCCAGTTCCAGTTCCCTCCTCCTGGCTCCTCCTCCAGTCTCTCTAGCTCCCTACAGCCTCTAGTCACCTGCCCATTTACCACCCACATTCCCTGTCCCCACTGGATCCCAGTCCCAGTCTCTCTCCTCAGCTAACTCATCCAATCTCATCCACCCAGCTGGCCTCTTGTTCCAGTTTCTTTGCCCAGTCAGTCCCTGTTCTGTCCCCACATCCTGGCTCCTCACCAGAACTGTCTCCCCTCCTGCCCTTCCCTCTTTCTCTGCATCCCACTGGTTCCCAGTCCTACTCTCCTTACCCAGCCAGTCCCAGTATTCCCCCTGGGCTCTTCATCAAATCTCAACCTCCCCCAACCCACTGGTGCCCAGTCCCCTTCTCCTCATTTCCCTCCTTGGCTCCCAGTCTCAGTCTCCTCTGCCCTTGCCCTGTCTGATTGCCCAAACAGTCCAGTCTCCCCCCAGCTCTCAGGTCCAATTTGCCACTCCTTCTCCACCAGCCTCCAGTCCCAGTATCCCCCAGGGTATGTGTCCCAGTCTGTTCCCCCAGCAGGTCCAGCTCTTGTCTCCTCTCCATCCAAATCAGGAAGCTTCTTTTTCCTCCAAGCTTCCTGAGCCCAGCAGGGGTGCATGGAGAGCAGAGAAGAGACAGGCTCCCTGATTTCACTGGTTCGCCTGTAGTAGCCCAGGACTTCCTTGCAGGAAAGTCCAGCTCAGCTCTCTGCAGCCCTGGCCTGGAGCATGCTCAGCATGGATGGAATCTTTGGGGAATTTAGCTCCAAAGTTCTAGGAAGTCTGTATTGTTCATGTGTGAACTGAGATTTTTCAAAGGCTTATAACTTGGCTAAATTTGGGCAAATTTTCATGGGGATGTGTGATGGTGCTCTGCTAACCGCTGGAATGGTGCCTCCTACTGGCCATTCTGGGGTTAGCTCCGTGAGGCTGACACTCCCTCCTGAGGTTGCATGCCGTCTTTCTCTCTCTTGCTATTGGTCAACAACCCCTCTCTTACTCCAAGAGTTGCAATTGCCTCTTCGTGACTCGGCCCTCTGGCCAGGTCACTCAGTGTTCCCCCCTTCCAGGGTAGAGTCCTTCAAAGTCTCTTCTGATCAAGGAGCATCTGGCAGTCCTCATGCTTAGTGCTTTGATCCTATCACTCCTGAAGTGACCTAGGCAGTCTTCCAGCTCACTGCCCTACCAGTGCCATCTTCCCAGTGCTAGATAGGGGAACCTGGACCTACTCTCTACTCCAGTTTCCAGTCCAGGGACCCTACAACATGCAGCCAAGATATGTTCAGTCCCCAACCTTGCTGCTTCCTGCCCCATATCCCACAGGCTGTCTTCTCCACCCTGCCTTCTTCCAGGTATACCCATCCCTTCAGGCCAGGCCCCAAGGGTCCTACTCTTTCCCTGGGTTCCCTCCTTCCCCCTCTACTACAGAGAGGGTGACTGCAAACTTCCTTCCAGCAGACTTTGCTGCTTCCTGGGTTTATGCTAACCCCACCCACCTCTGCTCAAGTGAGCTTCCTCCTAATTAGGGCTTTCCTCTCACCCTGAATTCTCCCAGCTTGCTGCCTAATTGGCTGATTGGGCCCACCTGGCCTACCTCAGCCCTCTCAGAGCCAGGGTGGGGAGTACATTCCAGCACAGGATGGCAAAAGGCACATCCCTAGCACCAGGGCCACACCCCTGCCAAATTTTAAATCTCTGCTTCAAGGCATGTGGCACTAGAGTGTCTCAAAGCAAAGATTGGCCTAATATTTTAATGTGTGTGAAACAGCATATTTCCCCCGGGTTTTGTTCTCAGAAACAGCTGAACTGTTTTGGCTGAAATTATCCGCCCCCCAAAAAAATTCTGCTTGAGGCCAACACCTGGCATGGGACATTTCAGCCCAAACGGCTGAAGCTGGGCAAAGTTATAAGCAACTGAAAACAGAGTCTTATAATGGAAAGTGCCAGGCAACTTTAATAATAGGCTACCTGCACTGCCTGTAATTCGCTTATAGAAGTGATTTACTGGTTTATTCCTACTTTTAAAATGGCCCCCTCCAGTCCCTGGAAAAATCATGGAGCAGGTCCTCAAAGAATCAATCCTGAAGCACTTGCATGAGAGGAAAGTGATCAGGAACAGCCAGCATGGATTCACCAAGGGAAGGTCATGCCTGACTAATCTAATCGCCTTTTATGATGAGATTACTGGTTCTGTGGATGAAGGGAAAGCAGTGGATGTATTGTTTCTTGACTTTAGCAAAGCTTTTGACACGGTCTCCCACAGTATTCTTGTCAGCAAGTTAAGGAAGTATGGGCTGGAAGAATGCACTATAAGGTGGGTAGAAAGCTGGCTAGATTGTCGGGCTCAACGGGTAGTTATCAATGGTTCCATGTCTAGTTGGCAGCCGGTATCAAGTGGAGTGCCCCAAGGGTCGGTCCTGGGGCCGGTTTTGTTCAATATCTTCATAAATGATCTGGAGGATGGTGTGGATTGCACTCTCAGCAAATTTGCGGATGATACTAAACTGGGAGGAGTGGTAGATATGCTGGAGGGGAGGGATAGGATACAGAAGGACCTAGACAAATTGGAGGATTGGGCCAAAAGAAATCTGATGAGGTTCAATAAGGATAAGTGCAGGGTCCTGCACTTAGGACGGAAGAACCCAATGCACAGCTACAGACTAGGGACCGAATGGCTAGGCAGCAGTTCTGCGGAAAAGGACCTAGGGGTGACAGTGGACGAGAAGCTGGATATGAGTCAGCAGTGTGCCCTTGTTGCCAAGAAGGCCAATGGCATTTTGGGATGTATAAGTAGGGGCATAGCGAGCAGATCGAGGGACATGATCGTTCCCCTCTATTCGACATTGGTGAGGCCTCATCTGGAGTACTGTGTCCAGTTTTGGGCCCCACACTTCAAGAAGGATGTGGATAAATTGGAGAGAGTCCAGCGAAGGGCAACAAAAATGATTAGGGGTCTGGAACACATGACTTATGAGGAGAGGCTGAGGGAGCTGGGATTGTTTAGCCTGCAGAAGAGAAGAATGAGGGGGGATTTGATAGCTGCTTTCAACTACCTGAAAGGGGGTTCCAAAGAGGATGGCTCTAGACTGTTCTCAATGGTAGCAGATGACAGAACAAGGAGTAATGGTCTCAAGTTGCAGTGGGGGAGGTTTAGATTGGATATTAGGAAAAACTTTTTCACTAAGAGGGTGGTGAAACACTGGAATGCGTTACCTAGGGAGGTGGTAGAATCTCCTTCCTTAGAGGTTTTTAAGGTCAGGCTTGACAAAGCCCTGGCTGGGATGATTTAACTGGGATTTGGTCCTGCTTCGAGCAGGGGGTTGGACTAGATGACCTTCTGGGGTCCCTTCCAACCCTTATATTCTATGATTCTATGATTCTATGATTTCATCCAAAGGCACCAGTGGCAGCTAGGTGTCTACACCCACGGAAAGACAATGAGATGTAGGCACTTAACTGCCATTTGCGCCTTTTAAACTCTTCCCCATGGACACTTGTACAAACACAAGGACAGTTCCAGAGCCATGTCCAACAGAGTCCTCTTCACTCCCTCCAGAGCTGGAAATCATCTTCCACCCCACTCACCTGCTTCTCTCCCCGAGGTTAGCAGGCCTGCAGACTGACAAATTCAAGGTTTGTGAATCACTGAGGGAAGAGGACTGCAGGCCCTTCCTGGTTAGACCAGGGGCGGCTAGCTTAAGTGTGTGGTGATCTGCTGTGGGAAGGGGAGAAAGCAGAGCTCCATGGGAACCAGGACACAAGGTGATGAGGTAGAATGTAAAGAAATAACAAGCGATGGAATGGATAAGACAGAGTCCGTCTGGGCAAAAATTACATTGGGGAAGAAAACCATTAGAGCCTCCCCTGGGATATTGCTTGGGGTGTGCTATAGACCGCCGGGATCTAATTTGGATATGCATAGAGCCCTTTTTAATGTTTTTAATAAAGTAAATACTAATGGAAACTGTGTGATCATGGGAGACTTTAACTTCCCAGATATAGGCTGGTGGACGAGTGCTAGTAATAATAAGAGGGCTCAGATTTCCCTAGATGCGATAGCTGATGAATTCCTTCATCAAGTAGTTGCTGAACCGACTAGAGGGGATGCCATTTTAGATTTGGTTTTGGTGAGTAGTGAGGACCTCATAGAAGAAATGGTTGTAGGGGATAATCTTGGTTCAAGTGATCATCAGTTCAAACTGAATGGAAGGATTAACAAAAATAAATCTGCAACTAGGGTTTTTGATTTCAAAAGGGCTGACTTTCAAAAATTAAGGAAATTAGTTAGGGAAGTGGATTGGACTGAAGAATTTATGCATCTAAAGGCAGAGGAGGCCTGGGATTACTGTAAATCAAAGCTGCAGAAGCTATCGGAAGCCTGCATCCCAAGAAAGGGGAAAAAATTCATAGGCTGGAGTTGCAGACCAAGCTGGATGAACAAGCATTTCAGAGAGGTGATTAAGAAAAAGCAGAAAGCATACAGGGAGTGGAAGATGGGAGGGATCAGCAAGGAAAGCTACCTTATTGAGGTCAGAACACGTAGGGATAAAGTGAGACAGGCTAAAAGTCAAGTAGAGTTGGACCTTGCAAAGGGAATTAAAACCAATAGTAAAAGGTTCTATAGCCATATAAATAAGAAGAAAACAAAGAAAGAAGAAGTGGGACCGCTAAACACTGAGGATGGAGTGGAGGTCAAGGATAATCTAGGCATGGCCCAATATCTAAACAAATACTTTGCCTCAGTCTTTAATAAGGCTAATGAGGATCTTAGGGATAATGGTAGCATGACAAATGGGAATGAGGATATGGAGGTACATATTAACATATCTGTGGTAGAAGCGAAACTCAAACAGCTTAATGGGACTAAATCGGGGGGGCCCAGATAATTTTCATCCAAGAATATTAAAAGAATTGGCACCCGAAATTGCAAGCCCATTAGCAAGAATTTTTAATGAATCTGTAAACTCAGGGGTTGTACCGTATGATTGGAGAATTGCTTACATAGTTCCTATTTTTAAGAAAGGGAAAAAAAGTGATCCGGGTAACTACAGGCCTATTAGTTTGACACCTGTAGTATGCAAGGTCTTGGAAAAAATTTTGAAGGAGAAAGTAGTTAAGGACATTGAAGTCAATGGTAAATGGGACAAAATACAACTTGGTTTTACAAAAGGTAGATCGTGCCAAACCAACCTGATCTCCTTCTTTGAGAAAGTAACAGATTTTTTAAACAAAGGAAACGCAGTGGATCTAATTTACCTTGATTTCAGTAAGGTATTTGATACCGTGCCACATGGGGAATTATTAGTTAAATTGGAAAAGATGGGGATCAATATGAAAACTGAAAGGTGGATAAGGAATTGGTTAAAGGGGAGACTACAACGGGTCCTACTGAAAGGTGAACTGTCAGGCTGGAGGGAGGTTATTAGTGGAGTTCCTCAAGGATCAGTTTTGGGACCAATCTTATTTAATCTTTTTATTACTGACCATGGCACAAAAAGTGGGAGTGTGCTAATAAAGTTTGCGGATGATACAAAGCTGGGAGGTATTGCCAATTTAGAGAAGGACCGGGAAATCATACAGGAGGATCTGGATGACCTTGTAAACTGGAGTAATAGTAATAGGATGAAATTTAATAGTGAGACGTGTAAAGTTATGCATTTAGGGATTAATAACAAGAATTTTAGTTACAAGCTGGGGACGCATCAATTAGAAGTAACGGAGGAGGTGAAGGACCTTGCAGTATTGGTTGATCATAGGATGACTATGAGTCACCAGTGTGATGTGGCTGTGAAAAAAGCTAATGCGGTCTTGGGATGCATCAGGAGAGGTATTTCCAGTAGAGGTAAGGAGGTTTTAGTACCATTATACAAGGCACTGGTGAGACCTCACCTGGAATACTGTGTGCAGTTCTGGTCTCCCATGTTTAAGAAGGATGAATTCAAACTGGAACAGGTACAGAGAAGGGCTACTAGGATGATCCGAGGAATAGAAAGGAGACTCAAGGAGCTTGGCTTGTTTAGCCTAACTAAAAGAAGGTTGAGGGGAGATATGATTGCTCTCTGTAAATATATCAGAGGGATAAATACCGGAGAGGGAGAGGAATTATTTAAGCTCAGTACCAGTGTGGACACAAGAACAAATGGATATAAACTGGTCATTGGGAAGCTTAGACTTGAAATTAGACGAAGGTTTCTAACCATCAGAGGAGTGAAGTTTTGGAGTAGCCTTCCAAGGGAAGCAGTGGGGGCAAAAGATCTATCTGGCTTTAAGATTAAACTCGATAAGTTTATGGAGGAGATGGTATGATGGGATAACATGATTTTGGTAATTAATTGATCTTTAAATATTCATGATAAATAGGCCTAATGGCCTGTGATGGGATGTTAGATAGGGTGGGAACTGAGTTACCCAGGAAAGAATTTTCTGTAATATCTGGCTGGTGAATCTTGCCCATATGGCTGCTCAGGGTTTAGCTGATCTCCATATTTGGGGTTGGGAAGGAATTTTCCTCCAGGGCAGATTGGAAGAGGCCCTGGAGGTTTCTCGTCTTCCTCTGTAGCATGGGGCACGGGTCACTTGCTGGAGGATTCTCTGCTCCTTGAAGACTTTAAACGGCCATTTGAGGACTTCAATAGCTCAGACATAGGTGAGAGGTTTTTCGCAGCAGTGGGTGGGTGAGATTCTGTGGCCTGCGTTGTGTAGGAGGTCGGACTAGATGATCATAATGGTCCCTTATGCTCAAATAAATTGGTTAGTCTCTAAGGTGCCACAAGTACTCCTTTCCTTCTGACCTTAGTATATAAGCCAAGCTCCTCAGCTATTATGTACAGTTCCGGATTGGTGCAGACTGGCATTAATGTGCTGGGCCAAATGCAGCCCTGCTTTAAGTGGGTGCAGTTCTAATATTTTTGTGGAAACTTTTATCAAGGAAACTTGGCTTTTCAAAGGAAACAGAAATGTTGGTGGAAAAACTTTTTTCCTTTAAAATTTTCTGATTTTTTTCCAGCTGAACATCAGAAATCAAAAACTGAAAGACGTTCAGTTATTGGTAAAAATGTTTGGTTTTCTACAACTGAAAAGTTTTACTGAAAGCTGAAAAATGTTATTGTTCAAAGAACTGAAAAAAAATTCAGTTTTTAGGAATTGTTTGAAAAATACTTTTTTCAGTTTTGTATTTTTTGAAAAATGGAACAATTTTCTCAGGACATGTTAATAAAAATTAAAATGTTTTGAAATTTCCAGAAACAGTTGGTGTTTTCTGAGCAGTTCTATTCAACAGAGTTTCATCCATCTATAAGATAGCTGACTGTGTTCCAAGTGTATTTACTTCAGAAATGACCATAGAGCTGGCCATGTGTGAATCCCTGTGTGCGTGTCTAGTTAAGGTGATCAGATACTATGGCGATGGACAATGTCTAAAACCCAGATAGACCGATCCTATATTATTACTATGACAGTGCTTAGAGACCCCAGCTGAGATCATAGAATCATAGAATCATAGAATATAAGGGTTGGAAGGGACCCCAGAAGGTCATCTAGTCCAACCCCCTGCTCGAAGCAGGACCAATTCCCAGTTAAATCATCCCAGCCAGGGCTTTGTCAAGCCTGACCTTAAAAACCTCTAAGGAAGGAGATTCTACCACCTCCCTAGGTAACGCATTCCAGTGTTTCACCACCCTCTTAGTGAAAAAGTTTTTCCTAATATCCAATCTAAACCTCCCCCACTGCAGCTTGAGACCATTACTCCTCGTTCTGTCATCTGCTACCATTGAGAACAGTCTAGAGCCATCCTCTTTGGAACCCCCTTTCAGGTAGTTGAAAGCAGCTATCAAATCCCCCCTCATTCTTCTCTTCTGCAGGCTAAACAATCCCAGCTCCCTCAGCCTCTCCTCATAAGTCATGTGTTCCAGACCCCTAATCATTTTTGTTGCCCTTCGCTGGACTCTCTCCAATTTATCCACATCCTTCTTGAAGTGTGGGGCCCAAAACTGGACACAGTACTCCAGATGAGGCCTCACTAATGTCGAATAGAGGGGAACGATCACGTTCCTCGATCTGCTCGCTATGCCCCTACTTATACATCCCAAAATGCCATTGGCCTTCTTGGCAACAAGGGCACACTGCTGACTCATATCCAGCTTCTCGTCCACTGTCACCCCTAGGTCCTTTTCCGCAGAACTGCTGCCTAGCCATTCGGTCCCTAGTCTGTAGCTGTGCATTGGGTTCTTCCATCCTAAGTGCAGGACCCTGCACTTATCCTTATTGAACCTCATCAGATTTCTTTTGGCCCAATCCTCCAATTTGTCTAGGTCCTTCTGTATCCTATCCCTCCCCTCCAGCATATCTACCACTCCTCCCAGTTTAGTATCATCCGCAAATTTGCTGAGAGTGCAATCCACACCATCCTCCAGATCATTTATGAAGATATTGAACAAAACCGGCCCCAGGACCGACCCTTGGGGCACTCCACTTGATACCGGCTGCCAACTAGACATGGAACCATTGATAACTACCCGTTGAGCCCGACAATCTAGCCAGCTTTCTACCCACCTTGTAGTGCATTCATCCAGCCCATACTTCCTTAACTTGCTGACAAGAATACTGTGGGAGACCGTGTCAAAAGCTTTGCTAAAGTCAAGAAACAATACATCCACTGCTTTCCCTTCATCCACAGAACCAGTAATCTCATCATAGAAGGCGATTAGATTAGTCAGGCATGACCTTCCCTTGGTGAATCCATGCTGGCTGTTCCTGATCACTTTCCTCTCATGCAAGTGCTTCAGGATTGATTCTTTGAGGACCTGCTCCATGATTTTTCCAGGGACTGAAGTGAGGCTGACTGGCCTGTAGTTCCCAGGATCCTCCTTCTTCCCTTTTTTAAAGATTGGCACTACATTAGCCTTTTTCCAGTCATCCGGGACTTCCCCGGTTCGCCACGAGTTTTCAAAGATAATGGCCAATGGCTCTGCAATCACAGCCGCCAGTTCCTTCAGCACTCTCGGATGCAACTCGTCCGGCCCCATGGACCTGTGCACGTCCAGCTTCTCTAAATAGTCCCCAACCACCTCTATCTCCACAGAGGGCTGGCCATCTCTTCCCCATTTTGTGATGCCCAGCATAGCAGTCTGGGAGCTGACCTTGTTAGTGAAAACAGAGGCAAAAAAAGCATTGAGTACATTAGCTTTTTCCACATCCTCTGTCACTAGTTTGCCTCCCTCATTCAGTAAGGGGCCCACACATTCCTTGGCTTTCTTCTTGTTGCCAACATACCTGAAGAAACCCTTCTTGTTACTCTTGACATCTCTGGCTAGCTGCAGCTCCAGGTGCGATTTGGCCCTCCTGATAACATTCCTACATGCCCGAGCAATATTTTTATACTCTTCCCTGGTCATATGTCCAACCTTCCACTTCTTGTAAGCTTCTTTTTTATGTTTAAGATCCGCTAAGATTTCACCATTAAGCCAAGCTGGTCGCCTGCCATATTTACTATTCTTTCGACTCATCGGGATGGTTTGTCCCTGTAACCTCAACAGGGATTCCTTGAAATACAGCCAGCTCTCCTGGACTCCTTTCCCCTTTAAGTTAGTCCCCCAGGGGATCCTGGCCATCCGTTCCCTGAGGGAGTCGAAGTCTGCTTTCCTGAAGTCCAGGGTCCGTATCGTGCTGCTTACCTTTCTTCCCTGTGTCAGGATCCTGAACTCAACCAACTCATGGTCACTGCCTCCCAGATTCCCATCCACTTTTGCTTCCCCCACTAATTCTACCCGGTTTGTGAGCAGCAGGTCAAGAAAAGCGCCCCCCCTAGTTGGCTCCTCTAGCACTTGCGCCAGGAAATTGTCCCCTACGCTTTCCAAAAACTTCCTGGATTGTCTATGCACCGCTGTATTGCTCTCCCAGCAGATATCAGGAAAATTAAAGTCACCCATGAGAATCAGGGCATGCGATCCAGTAGCTTCCGTGAGCTGCCGGAAGAAAGCCTCATCTACCTCATCCCCCTGGTCCGGTGGTCTATAGCAGACTCCCACCACTACATCACTCTTGTTGCACACACTTCTAAACTTAATCCAGAGACACTCAGGTTTTTCTGCAGTTTCGTACCGGAGCTCTGAGCAGTCATACTGCTCTCTTACATACAGTGCTACTCCCCCACCTTTTCTGCCCTGCCTGTCCTTCCTGAACAGTTTATAACCATCCATGACAGTACTCCAGTCATGTGAGTTATCCCACCAAGTCTCTGTTATTCCGATCACGTCATAGTTCTTTGACATCACCAGGACCTCCAGTTCTCCCTGCTTGTTTCCAAGGCTTTGTGCATTTGTATATAAGCACTTGAGATAACCTGTTGATCGCCCCTCATTCCCAGTATGAGGCAGGAGCCCTCCCCTCACAGACATTCCTGCCTGTGCTTCCTCCCGGTATCCCGCTTTCCCACTTACCTCAGGGCTTTGGTCTCCTTCCCCCGGTGAACCTAGTTTAAAGCTCTCCTCACTAGGTTAGCCAGCCTGCTCGCGAAGATGCTCTTCCCTCTCTTCGTTAAGTGGAGCCCGTCTCTGCCTAGCACTCCTTCTTGGAACACCATCCCATGGTCGAAGAATCCAAAGCCTTCTCTCCAACACCACCTGCGTAGCCATTCGTTGACTTCCACGATTCGACGCTCCCTACCTAGGCCTTTTCCTTCCATGGGGAGGATGGACGAGAACACCACTTGCGCCTCCAACTCCTTTATCCTTCTTCCTAGAGCCACATAGTCCGCAGTGATCCGCTCAAGGTCATTCTTGGCAGTATCATTGGTGCCCACGTGGAGAAGCAGGAAGGGGTAGCGATCCGAGGGCTTGATGAGTCTCGGCAGTCTCTCCGTCACATCGCGAATCTTAGCCCCCGGCAAGCAGCAGACTTCTCGGTTTTCCCGGTCAGGGCGGCAGATAGATGACTCAGTCCCCCGGAGGAGAGAGTCCCCGACCACCACCACCCGCCTTCTCCTCTTGGGAGTGGTGGTCGTGGAACTCCCAACCTCAGGACAGCGCATCTCATGCCTTCCAACCAGCGGAGTCTCCTTCTGCTTTCTCGCCCCTACCTGAGGAAGGGGACCCTGGGAAGTGCCCCATT
Organism: Caretta caretta; assembly: GCF_965140235.1. Classification (NCBI taxonomy): domain Eukaryota; kingdom Metazoa; phylum Chordata; order Testudines; family Cheloniidae; genus Caretta; species Caretta caretta. The sequence continues at coordinate 3,714,206 of NC_134223.1, forward strand.
GCGCTAGGCGCTGTGTATATACATAATAAAAGACCCTGCTCTGAAGACCTTACAATTCAAACTGGACAGGAAAAGAGTGGGAGGGGAAACTGAGGCATAAAGAGGGGAAGTGGCTTGCCCAAGGTCACACACCAGGTCTGTGATAGAACTAGGCATGGGACCCAGATGTCCTGAGTCCCAGACCAGTGACCTAGCCACTGTCTCTTGTCCCTTATCCAAAACACTTACAGAATTTCATAAAGTTTAAACTTCTAGATTTCCCTTGATATATAACAGGGTTCCATGGAAATTGCAGTAACAGCTACAGAATGTAACAGAGAGTGAGCTCCTGTTAACAAGTTTTTGAACCCTCCCATGTTCTATTAGAAGGCTGCTGGTAGAGTCAGGCCAGGTACAAATACTTCCCAGGGTCCCCTTCCTCAGGTAGGGGAACAAATGCTGCTGCCAGAGCCAGCACGAGAGCTCACCGAGTGGCAAGGTGAAACAATATGCAAACGTTTCAGAGAAATGAATTCTGGGAGCCTTATGCATTGGAACAGTTATAAAAGTTATAAAATGTGACCAAAGTTAAATTGACAGTGGTATGGGTTTTGGGAATGGTTTTGGACCAATTCCACTATCAACACTATACTTTAGCAAAATGTATTTTAGCTTTGTAGTGCAGTGGCTAGATTTATTTGCTTCATTTATTGTGTATTACATACAAAAAAGCTACTTTGGCAGATTTTTTTAACCGTGCAGAGCCAAATGCTCAGAAGTTAGAAAAAGCCAGGATTAATGTTACCTATGCAATCTTAATTCTATTCCTTTGACCATGTGTATTTCAATGCTATCTTTAATCACAAGCTTTCTTTTATCCATAATCCCTGCCTCATTCAATGCACAGGAAGGATGGTGTCTAGTGAATTAGGGAGCTGCTTAATACAGAATCAAAAAAATTTAGGTCTGGAAGGGGCCTCAACAGGTATCCAGTCCAGCCCCCTGTGCTGAGGCAGGACCAAGTAAACCTAGACCATCCCTCACAGGGTTTGTCCAAGCTGTTCTTAAAAACCTCCAGTGATGGGGATTCCACAACTGCTGTTGGAAACCCGTTCCAGAACTTAACTACCCATATAGTTAGAAAGTTTTTCCTAACATCTAACCTAAAAGTCAGAGAACTGGTAGGTAAGGTCCCATGGGAAGAAAATCTAAGGGACAAAGGAGTTCAGGAGACCTGGCAGTTTCTCAAGGAACCAATATTAAAGGCACATATATATTTTGTGTATATATATATATATATATATATATATTTTGCAAGCTATCTTGCTGCAAAAAAAAGATAGGAAGAATAGTAAGAGGCCAATATGGATCCATTAGGAGCTATTTAATGAGCTGAAAATCAAAAATGAATCCTACAAAAAGGAGAAACACAGACAAATTGCTAAGAGGGAGTATAAAAGAACAGCACAAGCATGTAGGGACAAAATCAGAAAGGCGAAGGCACAAAACAAGCTATACCTAGCAAGGGACAATAAAAGGCAATAAGAGGTTCTTTAAATACATTAGGAGCAAGAGAAAGACAAAGGAAACTGTAGGTCCTCTACTTAGCAGGGAAGGAGAGCTAATAACTGATGATATCAAGCTGACTGAGGTGTTTAATGACTATTTTGCTTGAGGCTTCACTAAAATGGGTTAATGTTGACCAGATACTCAACACAATTAATATTGACAACCTGGGGGGGAGGAATGCAAGCCAAAATAGGGAGAGAACAGGTTAAAGAATATTTAGATAAGTGAGATGTATTCAAGTCATTAGGGCCTGATGAAATTCATCCTAGGGTACTTAAGGAACCAGCTAAAGCAATTTTGGAACTGTTAGAGAACTCATGGGGACGGGTGGAGTCCCAGAGAACTGGTGGGGAGCCCCATAGGTGCAGGCAGAGGAAGAGCTAGCAGTGGTGCCGGTGACATGCCGTTTTCCTCATCCATCAGTGTTTAGCCCCAGACCTTATTTACTGCATGCCATCCAAACCATGCACTGAAGACAAGATTTCCTCCTGGACATCTCTAGGATGCTCATCACCTTAGTGTCTGAGCACCTCACAAACATTTCTGAATTTATTTTCACAAATCTCAAGTGAGATAGTGGAGTAGCATAAGCCCTTTCCTGCACTACATTGCTATGGTTGTTAGCCCTATTTTACAGATGGATAATTGAGGGATAAAGTCATTAAGGCCAAAATTGGCAACAATTCCCACTGATTTAAGGTGTCTCAGTGACCGGGCACCCAAACTGAAACCCAACTTTCCAGAGTATTTATCCTGTTTTGGGTAGCACTTTATATGCTCAATGCACTGTGCAGACTGATTGAATAGCCTGCCCAATGCTCCTGTGACATAGTCAGATAAGCACCATTATCCCCATTTTACAGATAATGATTGTGACAGAAAGGCAAAACAATCTGAGCAAGGCCACTATGTGAGTCAGGACTAGACTCAAAACCACCTGATTTCTTAAACTGTGCTGCTCCATCAAGGCCACATTGCATCCTTGCCTCTCACTGACTTCAGTTCCTGCAGACGGTGCTCAGCACTCCTAAAAATGAGGGCTCCAGTGTCTCAAGTTGGCTACAATTTGTGACTGCCTGCAAAAATTATGGTTGAAGTGAATTATCCAGTGTCACACAGCATCATAGACAGAAGCAGTGAATTGTCTGAACCACAAGACCATCCTTTTAGTTCCTTCAGCCTTCCTGCTTCATTCGTGACACAAGTTCCTACTTCTGCAGTGAAGGAGGCAGGGCATAGAGACAATGGCCCTGATGCATTCACTGAGCGTTGTCCATCCTCTGCACTGAGTGAGGCACGGCCCTGCAGAAACAAAAGTCTGTGATCCTGTAATTAAAGTCCGTAGTATAATGCACATGCACAAAGGGGTTCAATTAAGGTTGCACAGACAGCCTTAGTTCTGGCACAGGGGTTCTCAAACTGGGGGTTGGGACCCCTCAGGGGGTCACAAGGTTATTACATGGGGGGTCGCGAGCTATCAACCTCTACCCCAAACCCTGCTTTGCCTCCAGCATTTATAATGGTGTTAAATATATTTAAGTGTTTTTAATGTATAAGGGGGAGTTGCTCTCGGAGGTTTGGTATGTGAAAGGGGTCAGCAGTACAAAAGTCTGAGAACCCCTGCCATTTCCTAACTTTTGAGTGCTTGACTTTACAACCTTAATATTTTTTTAAGTGTTTTTAATGTAGTTTCTTAACTTTTTTTAAAAAAAAATTCTTATGTCCAAGTGTAACGCCCTAGCTGTACCATTAACAAGGATTGAACACTGGTCTGTTAGCTCTGCAGTATACGCTGATAATACATGTGCTAAAAGGGTAATTACAGCTAGTCCCACTGAAGAAGTGGGTTTTTTACCCATGAAAGCTTATGTCCAAATAAATCTGTTAGTCTTTAAGGTGCCACTGGACTCCTTGTTGTTTTTGTGGATACAGACTAACACGGCTACCCCCTGAAGCTAGTCCCTGTGGACCAGCAGCTAGAGGAAGACCCACAACATGCTGACACAGAGGGTTTCCTGGGAATGAGTAGCCCTACTTTACAGACAGCAGAGCCAAGCACATGGATTAAAGGATGTTTATTTTAAGAGTCAATGTGGATAAGTGGCTGAGACTTTGGTTGGCCAGAGGAGAGAGCTGGGTCTAATTCCACCTAGTTTGTGCATCCTCTTAGTGGGTGTATGTCCTTACTCAGCAGGAAAGGATTTAAAAGGCACAAAATTATTAACAGGAGCTAGTAGAAGAGACTATTCTAGGGTTCACAGCCTCGTAGGGCCTAGTTCTCAGAGGTGTTTAGGTGCTGACTTTCCATTAAAATCAGTGGAAATTAGGTGCCTAAATACCTTTGATCTGGGCCTTAGCCCCCAGCCTCCTGCGCCTCCCCTTAGGCTGAAGGGTGTTAGAGGAAGAGGCTGGTCCCAGTGGGAGGTTCAGTTCTGCAGGGCAGGCTGAAGTGAGATGCTGGGGAGCATGCTCACTGCAGATGGAAGGAGGGGTGATTTTAGCAGCAGGCCACTAGCAACCTCCACTGAGCATAACACAACCTGCATGTGGCAATTTTAGACAGCTTGTACGTCAGCCAACAGTGAGAGAATTTTTATGGGGACAGCAAAACGCACCTTGTTGGCCCCAGGATGGCCCCCTTGCCGAATGTCAAAGTACTGCCACAAAGCATGGCATCATCACAGAACTTCAAAATAAAAGTTAGGAAACCTGTTATCACAGGAATGGCTCCCCTTATACTTTACTGCATCAATACGGTGAATCATGTATCTCTAACAGAATGCATCACTTACGGATCATGAAAGAATTTGCTCTTTCTCTGGACAATTGATAATACTTAGTAATTAACTCCCTTGCTTGGCACCTTGCTTCAGACACTGCACCATAAGCAGGTGGGCAAAGAGCCCCCCCTCCTCCCCTTCCATCCTCTCTCTACTCCATGCCTGCTTACTCCCTTGCAGAGAGAAGTTTCTGAGAGCGGCTGACCTGGAGCAGAGATCCAGTGGGCTGAGGGAACGTGTGGGTGGCAGGGTGGGTCCCTCATTCCATTACTTAGTAATTTGTCATTAAAGAGCAATTCACTTGCTCCACAATAATAATGAGGAGAAGTTATTATGACTTGCTCTGTATTCCCACAGCCTGCTTCCAGGGTGGGCACATTCCCTCCCCACTCCTAAGATGAATCACGAAGTGTAAGTCCTGACAGGAACGTGTACGTGTGTGCAGCGAAGAGGGAACACGGTGTCTGCACAGCTTCTTGCACAATCAGGCTCTCAGCATGGGGGTGGGGGGTGGGGGGGCTACACATTGTTACTGCCATACAGATAATGAGGGATAATAATTTGAAGGCTGTGCTGCAGTTTGGCTCGAGCCATGGAGCGTATTATGTGTCTAGTGGATTACGTGTCTGGGGTCAAAGGCCAGACATGGCAAGTTCCCCCATGTCTCCTCCCTGGACAATAACCCAGGCATTCCACAAAACGTGTTTAGCAAATGCCCCTGCATAAGAGGTGTGACAAGGGCACTGCTCAGAGACTGGTCTCTATCCACTGGCCTCAGTCATCAGACATGGGTCAGTAAATAAACATTAGTCTCTTCCCAGCCCTCCTAGGGGCCATGCTTTTAATAGTGTCAGAAGCAAACCAAACCTTGGCAGAAATGCTCCAAATATTCAGACTGTGGCAGCTCCCCATAGCCAAGTAGGACTGCACTGGTTCATGCACCTACTGCGTTCAAGACAAAGGTACAGCCCACGAAATCATGGGCTATTGTCAATTTACCTTCCTCTCGCTGAACTTCGTGGTGGCTTCTAAGCGGGGCTAGGATGAACCTCCCCTTGATTTTGAGAAAGGGTGAAAGGACAGTTAGGCTCATTCATAAAATTTAAGGCCAGAAGGGACTGACCAATCATCCAGTCTGATCCCCTGCATAACCCAGGCCACCAGCACCACTCTGCCCACCAAACCCAACAGCCAGAATTAGACCAAAGTCTTGCAGGTCCCTCTGGGTAGTAATGAGATAGTTATTTGTCTGCCAAAGCGAGTGGGACTGCAGAAGGATCAGGTGATAATTCAAAAGACACCTGGGCCTTATAAATGGGCTGAGAGAGTTGAATCAGGAGGAGGAGAAGCCGCTGGCTGGCTGAGTGGGTGGCTCGCTCACTCCTGTGAAGAGCTGCAGTCCCAGAGACTGTTGGAGGCTAGAGGCCTCCAGAAGACTGAGGCTGGGCAGGATCATCCAGGATACCAGAGCTGGGAAAAGGCAGTGGGACCCCAGGAAGGGGCTGAGCACAGGGCCCAGCAGATAGGTTGATTCTTTGGACTATGCTTGGATGTTTTGTTAATCACTTCTCAGCCAGAGGGCTGAGTTGTGCATAGAGGTGGATGGCCCAGGGGGGACACTGGAGACAAAAACAGCTGCAATTCTGTATCCATAGAGGTGGACACACTTGACAGTGCACCCCCACCTCAGAGGGGCAGAGCTAAGGTACTGGAGACCTTTCCTGGGAGCTTGCAATCTTTGAGATTAAATATTCAACCTTAGCTTGGAATTTCTTCCTTGTTAATGTTTGGAGTTTTTAAAATTACTTTTTTGACACATTTTCCCCACTGTAAATCACTTCAACTTTCTGAGCTTTAACTCCAGTTTCACAAGGTTCTTGGCCTGGGATTATTCAACATGACTCCCATGGTAGGAAAAGCATCAGTTCTTTTGTATTTTAGGCGTCTTTTTCTTTATTGGGGCCTTTGCTTTAAAATCACAGAGTAGGGGAAAACGAGGCCTGTTTATAGAGAACTTGGAGGACTTTCAGACTAGCAATGCACCTCTGTTGGGACTCACAGTTCCCTGGCCCCTCCAGTTATGTCCCCTCCACACAGCTCTGCCAATGCACCCCAGTGCTTGCTTGCAGCATCCTAAGCTAGTGCCACTAGTTTTATCTAAAACTCAGTTGATGAAAGACTAACGGCTGGGAGATTCAAAGGAGGCTTGAGGGGCTGGGCACCCAACTCCTACTAGCATATAATGTGTTTGGGGGCAAAAATCCTGTTGGCAACTTTGAAGTTCACAGACTAAGGGCTTGTCTATACTTGCAGGGCTGCACTGCCGTAGTGCTTCCGTGTAGACAAATTCTTCCATTCACCTAGCACTGCCCATGTGCCGCAAGTCCTCCTTTTCTAGTTACGACCACAACCTAATCTGCAGTGTGGACAGTGCTAGGTCAATGGAAGAATTTGTCCATAGAGCAAGCTGCTGCCTCCAGGGAAGGTGGATTACCAAGGCCCACCGGAGACCCCTCCCTTCGGTGTAGGTTCTACACTGTCTACATGGAAGCACTACGGCAGTGCAGCCCTGCAAGTATAGACAAGCCCTTAGTCTGTGAACTTCAAAGTTGCCAACAGGATTTTTGCCCCCAAACACATTACCCATTACATTTGGGTGCCCAGCCCCTCAAGCCTCCTTTGAATCTCCCAGCCTTTAGTCTTTCATCAACTGAGTTTTAGATAAACTTTTCCTTTTCTTTTTGTGAATACAGACTAACACGGCTGCTACTCTGAAACCTGTCTTAACTAGGTTACTCAGGAGTGTGTATATTTCATTCCCCTGAGCCAGGTAGCTGGGTTGACCTAACTTTTTAGTGTAGACCAGGCCTAAGATGTTATGTCCCTTTCTCCAAAACAAATGGTTCGATCTGGACCATAGATCCTAGTGCTTATGTCGCTAGAAGCTCAGAATGGGTGTTGACATTTGTGTGGCCACGTGATGTAATGTGTATCTGGAGGTGTGATGGCTTTGCAGAGAGAAGCAGTCTTTATGTGTGGTGAGGTGTATCAATAGAGGTGTGATGTTTGCTTCCAGGGGTGTGAACTCTGCATGTGCTTGCAACACTAATGAGCTGTGAGTGTGTCAGAGAGGTGTGTGAAAGGTGCAGCGTGGGACACGGCTTTCCCGGCATGTGAGCTGTGTGTGCCGTTTGTCCTTGTGGAAGGAGGGTGAAATACTGCATGTGCGTAGGAGTGGAGGAATGTCGAGTATGTAAGTTTGTAGGCTGACAAGAGCAGTGCGTGCGTGGGAGTGTGAACGCTGGGTGTGCAGAGTAAAGGATGAAAGTGCATGGCCAGGCAAGTGTGAGAATGAAAACTCCAGGTGTCTGTGAGTGGAGGACTGTGAGGATTGCTGCAGAGTGGAGGGGCAGGAGGTTAGCCATGTGTGTCAGCACTGGGATGTGAAGTGAAGGGGTGTGATTGGAGGGTATGTGTGAGTGAGTACGGGTGTGGGTGTGGGTGTGTGCTGTAGAGGTGTACATGCTGGAGTTTGTACACTGACACATTTTGGCAGCTGGAGCACACAGGCAGCACCTAGATGCTGATGGAACAAAACCATCTTTGAACCATCTGCCTGTGTCACAAAGGTTTCCTACCAGCCTGGGCCACCACAGCAAGGCAGCAAAGAAAACCTTCTACGTCAGCGCCATCGCCACTGTCAGATCATGGTAGCTGCATTACTCTGCACAGACAACCATGAACCGACCCAGAGTATGTAACCCAAAGGGCAGGCGCAAGCGTTCACTGCTGGAAGGACAGGATCTCCCTGTCCTCCCCAGACAAAATTCCCCATATCCATCCCTCTGAATCCCCAAAGCCCAAGCATGGGGCCTAGTGTGTGGTGGAGACCCCAGATGAGGGACACACAAGTAACTGACAATGCCTAGGACTCCTTCTCTTAGTGCAGGGGGCCCTCCCTGACACCTTGGTTCTGTGATTCTGCATGTCTTTGAGAGAAATCATTCTGAACAATAAGAAAAGGAGTACTTGTGGCACCTTAGAGACTAACCAATTTATTTGAGCATGAGCTTTCGTGAGCTACAGCTCACTTCATCTGATGAAGTGAGCTGTAGCTCACGAAAGCTCATGCTCAAATAAATTGGTTAGTCTCTAAGGTGCCACAAGTACTCCTTTTCTTTTTGCGAATACAGACTAACACGGCTGTTCCTCTGAAACCTGTCATTCTGAACAATAGCAGTTCAAACCAGGGCGGAGTGTAGGGCCCAGTGGGATGGAAATGAGCGATACCCTTGAAATGAGGAGTACTTGGGAGGTCTTCTTGCATGGAAGAGACACTCACTGAGCCAGGAAACTCAACACCAGCCAGGGCAGTCTCCCCCCTCCCACCACACACACACACACAGTGGAGTTTGGCACCATAGCACCCACTGAACTTCAAGCCGCCTTTAGAAATATTCAAGCCATCAGCTGCAAAACAGACTCACTCCCTCCCAGCTCATGACAGCCAGGGAAGGACAATTACATCTGCTATTAGGCTTGAATAAAGACTGGGAGTGGATGTGTCATTACACAAAGTAAAACTATTTCCCCATGTTTATTTCCCCCCCTACTGTTCCTCACATGTTCTTGTCAACTGCTGGAAATGGCCCATCTTGATTATCACTACAAAAGGTTTTTTTTCTTTCCTGCTGGTAATAGCTCACCTTACCAGATTACTCTCTTTACAGTGTGTATGGTAACACCTATTGTTTCATGTTCTCTGTGTATATAAATCTCCCCACTGTATTTTCCACTGCATGCATCCAATGAAGTGAGCTGTAGCTTATGAAAGCTTATGCTCAAATAAATTTGTTAGTCTCTAAGGTGCTACAAGTCCTCCTTTTCTTTTATTAACAGAGACTATCCTGTCTCTAACTTGCCACTCCCAGGCAAATGGTGGAGGGAGCAGTGACAGCCGAACTCCCACAACACAGCCACACAGACACAGCTGGTTTCCACAACAGTGTTTAACTGTGTGCAACCATATAAGGCCTAGCTCTCTCCATACCTTGCTGCTCTGTTAGGCTCTGCTGTCTTCTGCAATAGAAGACAGGGAAGCCCATTAGAGACCCCCCAAACTATTTAAAGGGACACCACCCAATTCCTACTACAGGTAGCATTTGGCAACATCCTGGATGTTTTGCACTTACCACTTACGACTCATATTGGGGCACAACACCGAGAAAGCTCTATGGCACTAAATGCCAACCTCCTAGATGCCAAATCTCAACACTCAGGCTGCTCAGCCACACTGTAACTTTCAACCCAGTCAGCCACAATGTGCGATTGATGTGCTTAGAAGATATTCCTGGGGAAGAGGTTGCAGCATTGCAATTGCTCCAAGCTGCCTTTTCAGGAGAACTTCAGTGGTGGCAATGGGCAACCAATCATCCTTCCCAAAGACCCTCAAATGCAGAGCCTCTCTCCCTTTTAAATATCTACATGAGTCTGATGGGAGGCAAGCATGTGCTGAAAGCTGAATCAGGGCTGATGCTGGGTGCTGAGGATGCATAATGGCTGCTGGAATACAGTAGTTTAGCACCCACAAAGACTTGATATAAAGCCCGTTGGAGTCAACAGGGAGTCTTCGACTTGAACGGGCTTTGGCAGACTCTTTGTGTGCCGCTGTGATGGCATGGAAAACTCCCATTCAGCCAACCAAACTGTGGTTTTGGACAATCAGTGTCTATGGTTTCATCTGATTCCTGTTATGTTAAATCGCTGCCACTCTCATGGTTTGGATGAGGACTGAAGAGGTACATAGGCACTGCAGGACTTGAGTGGTGCCAGGCCTTCTACACAGGTGCCTAGTTCCTCTGCACAAGGGTGAATTTCATCTACTAACTCAGTGAAAGATGAGGGTCTTCAGTGTTTCTCAGGAGACACCTGGCAGGACCGGGCCCTGAGCACTGTTCACTGACATATTCAAACAGGCAGGAACTCATCCTGAGAGAGCTGAAAATGTCATCAAAACTTTTGTCGTTGTTGATAAAAACAGCTTTTCAACAGCATGCAAACTTTCACCAATAAATAAATATTTTTTTTAAAAATCCATTTTCTTTGAAAAAGGGAAATTGCCCAAATATGGAAAAGTTTTGTTTTCCATTTTCTTAATGAAAATTTTAAAAAAATTAAAAGCAAAATTTTGATGAAAATGAAAAAATATTAGGACCAAAAATCAAATCAAATCATTTCCTGCCCAGCTCTTGAGGGTTTTTTTCTCTCATCTAGACACAAATTACTTAAAATTCAAATCTAAATTGCTCAAAGAGAGTGAGAAAATTTTCTGTGGAGCATCATAATTTCTATGAAATAGTAAGGAATTAAATTTGCATTATTTTGACTAAAGAGGTGATTCACTTAGTAATTTATTCTCAGCATAGAGTAAGTACTTTAATTACTAAGTAACAACCCTGTGAAGCAGTGAAGCATTTGTATTAGAAATGATGGAATTTCTAAATATTGCTAAAATTACTTGCAGAATAAATAACTATTTTTATCACTCCCCAGAAAGGAGGGCGGGATTCACAGAGCAGATGTGGGGCTTGGATGCCATTAATTTTAATGGGAATTAGGTGTCCAGATACCTTAGGGAGCTCTGAAAAATCTCAGCCTTAATTCTTAACTTTCTGTGATTTCAAACAGTGTTATTTCTTTGGGTGTGGCTGTGACCTGAACTCTCATCAGACATTACTTCTTCATTGACCTGCCAGTGACAGGATTACACCGAGTTTATTTTGTAAGCATTAATCACAGGGAATGATGTGAGCTGTGGTATACAGAACTTTTCTTCTGTTCTACCTTCCTTGGTCACCTACCCTGGCTCTGCCATGTATCATAGAATATCAGGGTTGGAAGGGACCTCAGGAGATCATCTAGTCCAACCCCCTGCTCAAAGCAGAACCAATCCCCAATTTTTGCCCCAGATCCCTAAATGACCCCCTCAAGGACTGAACTCACAACCCTGGGTTTAGCAAGCCAATGCTCAAACCACTGAGCTATCCCTTCCCCCCAAGACTGGACCGTGGGCTGCCAAGGCAGGAACTTCATGTTTGATGTGTTCTGCAGAGCACGTAGTCCACTGAGCCTCACTAGCAAGGACTCCACCCACCCGTGTGTGTGTCCCAACTCCTGGGCACCAATCCTCAGCTGCACTGCACAAGTCCTGGATCTGCTGGCTTCCTAGAATGAGCTGTAATGACTACAGCCGCTCAGTGCTGTAATACCCCATCCCCCTAGGGTGCCAGTAACTTACCAGATCTAATACCCCATCCCCTTAGGGTGCCAGTAACTTACCAGATCTGCTGTGACTTGGAAGCCAGTACAGTCAGTGCTTCAGCAGGTAGGCCTTGTAGGCACTGCCCTGGTGGGTCCCAATAACCACTCCAACACATGGCTCAGAGAAAGGGTGCTCTGCTGGGGCCGGCAGGAAAGGGAAGGTTGCAAACCCTAGGCACAGAGGCTGAAGCAGCTACAGTTGAAAGGGAGCAATAGCAGTCCCCGTTGGGGCCCCTGGGGGAGTCCAGCTGAGAACCAGGCCTGTTTAGGCCTTGTGCCTCTGGTGCCCTCTCCAGGCCAGCCTTTATTCCAAGCAAATAGGAACTTGCAGGTGTCCAGGCCAGGCTCAGTTAGTGTCTCTCATTGCGGCCCCGCTTCACTGGCTCCCTGCCTAGTCACTGCTGGTCCCCCAGTCCCACCCAGACGTGCACCCCACTGTGATGTCCGACAGTGACAGCCTGTTCCACACATGGCTTTGTGAACAGCACCTCAGGATTCCTCTCTGCATCTGACTTCTCTGCAGCTCCTGGCTGCAGCTTCTGCTTCCAACAGAGGCCAGCCATATCCTGGTTCAGGACTGTGTCCTTTACCTGGCCACCAGGAAGAGGATGTGCAGTGGGGAGCTGGCTGATGGGAGTTGTAGTCCCCTGCTTTGCAGATCCATCACAGAGTGGTGTCTCCACTTGGGAACCAGTCTTCAGGCTGCCATGAGTGCAGGGAAGAGATGGGGCAGGAGACAGTGTGTAGGGTAAAGCTTTCTCTGTTTAACACACTAGAAGGTTTTACTCTGCACTAATCCACAACAGGAGACTACCCTGATCCACTTGCAGCTTCCACCTGTAGCCAGATGAGGCCTGCAGTGTCCAGTGACCCGAGAAAGGTAACTGACAGTTTTGCGAACAAGACTAGCCACTATGTACTTTTCCTTTGCTGGTAGGTTTGTGAAAAGCCACAATACCAAATCATGTGGCCCACTTCCTCTTTGGAGGGCTGGAAGAATGGGATCTGGCCCTTTGCACAGAATGAGTTGGACCCCAGGCTTCATGGTGATATTTTTCATACTTGTTTGTACAGCTCTGTAGTTATTTGGACCCATGTCACTATTTGCTATGCAGTCTATTTTCCCAAACCACGACTGGCCAGCAAGAATGAAGAGTCACCTGTCACCACAAATGACATCAGACTAGCTGTTTGCCCGTGGAGGTCAGCCAGCATTTCCAGGTCCACAGTGAATATCTGCAGCACAGCTGGATGAGGGGGGAAAGTTTGCCTCTGATACCAGTGAGATCCCACCTCCTGTGTCCACCCCCATCTCAAGTGTTTAAAGCATATGAGCATGCAGACATAGTGAGTATGCAAGCTCCCGTCTTCCTCTGGACTATTCTCTCTTCCTCCTGCCCATCGTCTGATGGGGATCTTCTCCCAGTTTCTCCAGATGCCATTGTCATCTGCCTGAAGATGTGCTCCCTGGGCCTCTTTATCAGCAGGCCAGCCTATTGCACCAGAGTGTTGCTTCCATGTTCCCAATCCTGGAACCTTTCCAGATCCCCAACATTTGGCTTGGAGATCCTGCTGTTACTTCGTGCACTGTTTCAAAGAAATTGCCGTTTCTGTAGCCTCCTGTGTGGTGGGATCTGGTTGAGCCAGCAGGTGTGTTCCTGTGATGCCTCACTAAATGACCTGATAAGCAGCCTCTCCCAAAGTCTGTACCCATTGCATCACATTCACCAGGGCTACCTGGGTGAGATTCTCTGGCCTGAGATACAGAGGGGATCCGACTGGATGATCTAATGGTTGCTTTTGGTCTTAAAAGCTATGACTCTATGAATTGGGTGGCAGTCTGACACCCCTACCCCCCACCATGCTCAGGAGCGTGGGTACAATCCAGGCACTCTGACACCCTATTGGAGCTGCCATTCTGGTGGTTATTTCTCAGCGCTTAGTCTGTTTCTCCCCTCTCAAGTCCTGCATCCGTTCCACTGCACCAAGTGGGGCTCCCTCTGGTACACTTAGCTTCCCCTCCGTGTGTGCGGCTCTCTGGAGCAGCCCCTATCCCCCCGGACCAGTACCCCCTTGTGCTAGGTGCTGTACAAACAGAACCAGAGGACAGTCCCTGCCCAGAGAGCTCACAATCTGAGTATGACAAGAGACAATGGGTGGAGACAGACAGACGGGTGAGAAGAAGGAGATTCTACTGACCATCATGGTGGGCAGCGGTCTCAGCTCACCATGCCTAACAGTTGTCAAGTTTGTTGCAGGCAGCACAGCAAAAGAGGCTTTTGAAAGAGGGTAGTGAGGGAGCTTTGTGGACGTTTATGGACAGCTCCTTCCCTGGGAGGAAGCACCATAGATTCGTAGATTCCAAGGTCAGAAGGGACAATTGTGATCATAGAATCATAGAATCATAGAATATAAGGGTTGGAAGGGACCCCAGAAGGTCATCTAGTCCAACCCCCTGCTCGAAGCAGGACCAATTCCCAGTTAAATCATCCCAGCCAGGGCTTTGTCAAGCCTGACCTTAAAAACCTCTAAGGAAGGAGATTCTACCACCTCCCTAGGTAATGCATTCCAGTGTTTCACCACCCTCTTAGTGAAAAAGTTTTTCCTAATATCCAATCTAAACCTCCCCCACTGCAACTTGAGACCATTACTCCTCGTTCTGTCATCTGATACCATTGAGAACAGTCTAGAGCCATCCTCTTTGGAACCCCCTTTCAGGTAGTTGAAAGCAGCGATCAAATCCCCCCTCATTCTTCTCTTCTGCAGGCTAAACAATCCCAGCTCCCTCAGCCTCTCCTCATAACTCATGTGTTCCAGACCCCTAATCATTTTTGTTGCCCTTCGCTGGACTCTCTCCAATTTATCCACATCCTTCTTGAAGTGTGGGGCCCAAAACTGGACACAGTACTCCAGATGAGGCCTCACCAATGTCGAATAAAGGGGAACGATCACGTCCCTCGATCTGCTCGCTATGCCCCTACTTATACATCCCAAAATGCCATTGGCCTTCTTGGCAACAAGGGCACACTGCTGACTCATATCCAGCTTCTCGTCCACTGTCACCCCTAGGTCCTTTTCTGCAGAACTGCTGCCTAGCCATTCGGTCCCTAGTCTGTAGCTGTGCATTGGGTTCTTCCGTCCTAAGTGCAGGACCCTGCACTTATCCTTATTGAACCTCATCATCTAGTCTGAACTCCTGTATGACACAGGCCAGAGACCTGCCCCAAAATAATCCTTTAATAATTCTCGTGGCTCTTCTCTGAACCCTCTCCAATTCATTAACGTCCTTCTGGACCTGTGGGCACCAGGACTGGACACAGGATTCCAGTAGTGGTCACAACAGGGCCAAATACAGATGTAAAATAACCTCTCTGCTCCTACTGGAGATTCCCCTGTTTAGGTACCCCAGGATCCCCTTAGTTCTTTTAGCCTCAGCATCACACTGGGAGCTCATGTTCAGCTGATTATCCACCATAGCCCCCAAATCTTTTTCCGAGCCACTGCTTCCCGGGATACCGCCCCCCTCATTCTATACATAGGGCCTGCATTCTTTGTTCCTAGATGGATACATTTACATTTAGCCGTATTAAAACACATATTGTTTGCTTGCGTCCAGTTTACCAAGCAATCCAGATCCCTTTGAATCAGCAACCTGTCCTCTTCATCATTTACTACAATTTTCATGTCATCTACAAACTTTATCAGTGACAATTTTATGTCTTTTTCCAGATCATTGATTAAAATATTAAATAGCGCAGGGCCAAGAACCAATCCTGCGGGACCCCACTGGAAACACAAGTGCTCAGTGAAGATTCTCCATTTATAGTTACATTTTGAGACCTGTCTGTTAGCCAGTTTTTAATCCATTTAATGTGTGTCTTGTTAATTTTATATTGTTCTGTTTTTTTAATCAAAATGACATGTGGCATTAAGTCCAGTGCCTTACAGGATTCTAAGTATATTACATCAACACTATTACCTTTATCAACCAAACCTGTAATCTCATCAAAAAAGATATCAAGTTAGTTTGTCCAGATCTATTTTCCATAAACCATGTTGATTTGCATTAATTACATTACCCTCCTTTAATTCTTTATTGAGTCCTGTATCAGCCACTCCCTTATCTTGCCAGGGATCAGTGTCAGGCTGAAAGGCCTATAATTATCTGGGTCATCCTGTTTACCCTTTTAAAAAATTGGCCCAACATTAGCTTTCTGCCGGTCTCTGGAACATTCCTGATGCTCCAAGACTTATTGAAAATCAACATTAATGGCAAGACAGCCAGCTCTTTTGAAACACTTGGATGCAAGTTATCTGGACCTGCTGAGTTAAAAATGTCTAACTTTAGTAGCTTCTGTTTAACAGCATCCAGAAATACTAGGGGAATGAAGAAAAGGAGTACTTTGTGGCACCTTAGAGACTAACCAATGTATTTGAGCATAAGGGGAATGAAGAGAGTGTTAGCATCACCGTATGATGAGAATATATCAGCTATCATCTGCTTTTTCCCCAAATGCAGAACAGAAATATACATTGAACACATCTATCTTTTCTGCATTATTGTTGATAATTCTACCATTTCCATCTAGTAATGGACCAATATTTTATGTGTGTTCCTAATGTATTTTAAAAGCCTCCTTCTTATTGTCCTTAGCTCCACTGACTATAGATTTCTTCTTGTGTCCCTTTTCTTCTCTTATCAACCTTCTACAATTCCTCACTTCTGATTTATATTAATTACTGTCAACTTCCCCTTTTTTCCATTTGCTACAAATACATATATATATATTTACAGCTGCGTTCACTTCCCCTCTACACCATGTCTTCTTTTAATCAGCACAGCCTTCTTCCTTGATTGTGGACACAATCTAGCAAGGTGTTCTTACATGATTCGCAATGACCATTCATAGTTTTCTGATTCAGTTCTTCCTCCCAACTGCTTTGGCTCATAACTGTTTTCAGCTTTGTGAAATCGGGCCTTATTAAAGCACCAAGTATACATATTATTGGTCTGGACTTTATTCTGCTTGCATATTATAAATGTGATCAAGTCATGATCACTTGTACCTACTCTCCCATTCATTTTTAATTCTGTGATCCAATCCTCTTTATGTGTTAGGACGAGGTCTAAGATGTTTCTCTTTCAGTCTGGGCTCTGGGACAACACTTCCCTGGTCTGCAGCCAGTGGATTGGGCTTCATGCCACTGAGTGCATTGCCTGCCCGTGACTCTTCCCCCTGTGAGCCCTTGAGGAATTACCTGTAAGGGTGCCAGCCTTCAGTCTAGATGTGACACAGTCTCTCATGAAGGCACCAGCTGCAGATCAACAGCAAACTCCTTCTTCCTCTGTTAGTCCTCTCCTTCAGAGAGACAGACCTAGCGTGGCTGATGCCATTCCATAATCCTAAGGGTGAACCACTGAAGCCCAGAGAATGCCCATACATAACCACATGGGGAAATGGGGAAGTTTGTGTGTGTGTGTGTGAACATTTGTGTCTGTCCCACAGGGGTCCCTGGGCAGTTTAGGTGGTGGGCTCTCCTACAGATGCCCCTGGCAACTTAGGAGGGGAGGTTGGTGTCAGTCTCCCCAACAGCTGGTAGGAGGAGGGGAGGCCAGAGCAGGGCATCTGTGCAGAGGCCCCTGACAGGATAGAAAAGGGAGGTCGGGGATGAGTCTTGTTTGGGAGTCTCTGGGCTGTGTGTGTGTGTGTGTGTGTGTGTGTGTGTGTGTGTGTGTAAAATGCCCTGGCTGTGTTCGTAGAAGCCAGACACCCCTTCCCTGGCTGGTGGGGGACACACAAGCATCCCACTGAGCCAGTGACTTCTCTGGGGACTCCTGCCTGTCAGGTAAGTGGTTGTTTGTGCAGTTGTTGTACAGATGAAATGTATTTATAGATGTTGTTAAACCATAACTGTGCAGCTGAGAGACTGGGCCGGTTCCAAGGATTCCTTGCACCGAGTTGGCGGGGGATGGAGGCAGGTTACATATTTACACATTCGTTTAAAATGTGGATTGTTTCCTCCAGGGACTGGAGGGGCTCGGAGGCAGCTGCTCCAGCCATCCTCTATTTATTTGTGTTTTTCAAACATTTACCCTCATATTTACAGACTAGATGCAATATTAGCATTAACTGTAATAGTTTATATGACACCATCAGGGATTTCTCTTGGCCAATCACCTGGCTGGGGAATTGGCCACTATTCCTTGTTAAAAGCTCTAAACAGTACAAATTAGCAAGCCATAAAACAGCTTATCCATAAAAGCACAGAGACAGGGACCTGATCCTGAGATGTGCTGTGTGACCTCAGTGCCCTCTGGAGTCACTGGTAATGGAGGGTGCTCAGCACCTTTGCAGGATCCATCCCACAATGTCCCATGATAAATACTAATGGCCACATTCAGTATTGCTCCGGAGTTCCACCCCAGAGACAGGTTTTTTGGGGCAGCTTGTGAAACAAGTTTTTGCTGCCCCCCACCCCTGCGCCCTGACTACCCAGGATCCCAGTCCCCCACAACCACACTGCTGTTCACAGGCCGGCCCTCAGATTTGGGGAGGAGGAGAGCAATGAATACTTGGCACCCCCCCCACATTTCCCTGGCCCTCCCTCCTTATCCGTTTGTGAATCTAATCCACTCCTGTCTCACCCAGGGATGCTGGCCATGACCCCTTTTTATCCATTTTGCTCACGATCGTCTTTGCATTGGAGCATCTCCCAGAACCAACCTGCAAGAGCACTGCCCTCCCCTGTCAGACCCCAGCGCAGCTGCCCGGCCTGGAGCAATTACACTCCTGAGCTGGCTGTGGCAAGGGCCAGCTGGGGCGGCTGGACGCTGATATGAAGGGGAGAAAGCCTTGTGGGAGCAGGCTTGGGAAGTGAGGGCTTGTAGCATAATGGAACTGTGATGTGCCACGTGGCACTGGGAGCCTTGGATAAGCAGCGTCGTGTGTTGTATTTCAATCTGCTCCGCAGAGTCACCAACTCCGCAGCCACTTGCCATATTCAAACCAGATGCAATATCCGGTTGTCAGCAGTGTAAGGTACATGGGGGGGATTTCATTCATAGGCTTTGGCCCCGTCCCAAGCTAAACAAATGATGGAAAGGCATAATTACCCTCATATCAAAAATAACCCCCAGGGAGGACCACTGTGTCCGAGGCTCTGCCCACAGAGCAGGGCGGCTCGCCTCGCGATTGGGGCACAGATACATCTGTACCCTCACCTAAAACACAACAACTAGCAGGTGGGAACTGGAGGCTTCCCAGCACTATGGGTGCCCTGGTGGACTTGGACTTTATCTGGGACTGTTGAAAGATGCTGATCTCGTGAGCCACCTGCCAACAAGAGGAGACCAAACTCAGTGAAAGGACAAAGAATAGGAGAGGTGCTCCGATACCAGGGTGACGGGCTCAGGAAAAAGCCCTAGAGGATTGAGGGCCAATCTGCATGAACATCAGATTTTCTTCCCTAAGTGATGGACGCCCCCAGCAGGTCCTCTTGGGGAAGCTCTAGAGTGGGGAGCACTTGGCCCTGTTTCAGTTCACCAGGATTCAGACATGCTGTTAGTGGGGGTGACACACCTGGGGCCCAGCTCTCTGCTGATGTAGCTAGGTGCCGCTCTGCTCACTGCAATAGAGTTACACCCTCTTCCACCAGCCATGCCCCCTGTGACTGGGCAGAGCCCTGCCCAGGTTACATCCAGCACCACGTGCTGTGCTGGGATGTCACTGCTCTCCTGCCTTACTCCCCCTTGCCCATCAGATCCCAGGGCCTCTCTTCACCTGCCTCTTGATGCAGGGAGAGCTGGTAGCCTGCAGAGTTCTTCTACCACCTCTGACATCTTTGGGAGGCAGCTGGCTCCATCCCTCTGGGCTCTTTCGTGGCCTGCTTGTCCCCAGTTCAGTCTGCAGAAAGTGGGGGCTGAGGGGGGATCACTTCTCCCATCTGCCATTTTCCAGGAAAGGACTTCTGTGGTTTGGGAACTGTGACTGTCCCCAGCTGCAGACAAACCCCATGGAATAAGCACACATGCAGGAATGAGTGTCTGCATTTCATGTTAGATTCCATTGGTGTTTAAAGCCACGGTAGATTTTTTCTTGTCTCTCTGGTGTCACTACAGGGCAGAGTTAAGGTGGTTCAGGTCCCCTCAGTGTGCATTCCCTGATCTTAACATTTATGAACTGCTTTTTAATTTACTCTTCATTCTGAAATTCCTGTGTTTATAATGCTTGATTTGGGGATAAATTCAGCAGCCTTATAATGTATTTGACCTAAGTTACTGAGATATCTGTAGTCTCAACTTTAACTTCAACTCAACAGCCCCTTTTGTCTGGGAATTTTCATGTTTAAAAATGATTACTATTTTCCTCCTGCTCCCTGAGCAAGAAACCCAAAGCAAACGTTCCTGTGGGATATTTCTCCGGATTTGCAGGTATGGCGAATCAGCTTTAAATCTCATTTAATTTTCAGGGCCAGATTCACCAGTGCAACCTGGCTGCCTCATGCCCCTGTGGGCTGGACATGGCCCAGTTAAGCTGGGTTTGCATCTGCTTGAGTTGCCAGAGCCATGCAAAGCAGCTGGAGTGTCTAGGCCAACTTTCTCCCACCAGTTTCCTTGTCCAGCTTGGTTGGAGTCCAGGAGCTGGGGAAATGCTGTCTCCATCCTAAGGCTGGCTGGAGTCACAGTTCCCAGGTGGGGTGTGATTTGGCGTTCTGCTCAGCTTGGATTTGCCAGCTCAGAAATACTTCAAATGTCACAGGGTTCAGACAACTTCTGAGCCCCTGTCAGAGCCCACAGATGAGATGTAGAAATGTCCCTCGGGCACCCTGCCTGGTACCCAGTGCCCATTTTGGCAGGGCTCTGTCAGTCATGCTCTTTGCAAAGCAAGGGGGCGGCTCTTCTGCTGGATCCCCTCTCTCCCCCACATCCAAGAACATCCATACTTGGCCACTGCAGCACAGCTCCCCTCGAGGGCACTCGAGGTGCCTTCACCTCGCTATGAGACGGCAGAGTGCAGTTGTTCCTGATGAAGCTGACAGTGACTTGCCCAAGTTCTCCCAGCGAGCGGAGGATAGAGCCAGGACTCCTGAGTCCTGACACTCTGCATTATCCACCAGACCAGCCTGCCCCATTAGCACTTTGTCACCCTGCTCTCCCTGTGCAGCCCCAGTCCCTTCTGGGGGTGGGACATCTCTCCTTTCTCACTGGCCATGACAACCAGCAACTCTGGCTTTTCTGGCTGGACCAACCCACGCCACTACGGCTCGCTTTGATCACTGTGCAGCTCTCCTCCCCTGAGTACAGGCCACTGAGATTCCCTTGGGAGTGGAGTTCACACATTGCAAGGCCAGCAGGTGCCAATGGGATCACCTTGTCTGAGCCCCCTACAGACACAGGCTAGAGAACTTCCCTGAAAAAGCCCATCACCACCAGAAGGGAGACTTGAACCTGCACCCTCAGATTAAAACACCGCTGGGCCATCCACTGAGCTCTGCAGCCTCCTGTCAGATGCTATCCAGACTGTGGCTCTCAGTGGAGCTGGGCGATTCGCCTCTCTGCACTCTGCTCCAGGCTGTCCAGCTTTGCTCCTGGGAGCACTGATATGTGGCTCTGCTCATGCCCTGGCAATGTTCCCTGTGTCAGAGTGACACCTGGAGACACCTCGCCTCTTTCTAGCTGATTTATTTCAGATTGGCCCTGGAGAATGTCACTGTCCTTGGGAGCAGCGATCTGTCCCTCGCTGCATGGGCCCTTTGCAGCACCTAGTGTCGTTGCTCTAAGTACAGATGGATGCTGGTGTCAAAGGCCCTTTGGCAGCTAGCTCAGCCCCCTGGCCCTCCCCATGAGCTGGAGCTGAACTTGCATATACTGTGAATTCCACAAACCCTTCCCTAGCAAACTGAGAGCTGTTTGCAACACGTGTGCATGGGCTGCCCCACTGCGCCCACATTCTTCAAATGCACTCCAGGTAGGCCAGCCTGCTAGACGCTCCATCTCCAGGTAGCTGGGAAGCAGTCTTCGGCAACCAAGCACGGACCAAGCTATAGCACAGATATGTCAGGCCCCGTTCTCTGCCAGGCAGCACAGAAGCTATTTATGGCTCCTTACGCTGGGTTTCTTAGGGTTGGTCCCTTTACAGCTCATTTGGCTACAGTTGCTTGGATGCCTTTCCCACTGCCTGGCATCACTGCATTCGTGACAGCTAGCAAAGCCAGATGGCCTGTGTGTTCTAGAGGGTAGTCTGCCTATCCCTTGAAGCTGCATTTTGTAAGTTTACTGCTCTTCCCCTCCCTGCATAGCTATCGCCTCCTTCCCCAAAACAATTCGCTGCCCCTTTCTCTGATGGTGAAGAGACTCTGGAGTTCACCCCATGACCACACATACCATGGCCATTCCTGCATGTGCAGCTCACAGCCCCCTGAGCATCCTCTGCCCTGCCATGGTTACTCAATGTTATTTCCAAACCTAGAGAAGCTCGACCTGCTTATTCAGTTTGCCATCTCAGCGCTCAGCTGGCCTGTGAGTTTTCCCTGATACGGAGTTGGTGGCAGGTCATTCATAAGGGAAAACAAGCATCTCTTTGCAACCCCAAATAACTCAAGGTGTTTTGCACAATTAAAACTACCCAAAATCCAGTCTATTGGTGGGCAGCAAGCTGGCCTGGGAAGTGGCAGCCCTAAAGGGGACCATCGGCCAATGTTACCAGCAGGTGAAAGAAGTGGGTATAATGGAAAGTGTTTTCAGCCTTTATAGATGGTCTGATATGTGACCTCTCCAGTATAGTGATATATCACTATATCATACATGTAACATAGAAACACCCACCTCTGCACACACAGAACCATCCATGCACCCTGAGAGGAGCACACACGTGTGCTTGTGCACACCCACGCATGCGCAGAGTACACTCAATATCATGGTTTGGAATTTAAACTCACGGAAGTCAGGACATTCCAAAATGTCCACCCCTCGTTATCCCCACCCATCACGCCACACGCTGCTGCCACCATCGCAGCTCCTGGCGCTGCTCTGAGCATCCTGGAGGATGCTGCACGTGGGAAAGTGACCAATGCTGCCAGAAGCTTGCTTTCTCGTTTCTGGCTTGTGCACATTGTGGGCCCCACCCTCGGTGTCATTCCATCTCTGGACATCTCCTGCCTTTGTCCCATTTTATTTCCCCATTTTAAAAAAATGCAAAAAAAGAAGAGATGCAATGGTGCTGATGCATCCCTACAACATGACTCCAGCTAGGAAAGGGTTAAGCAACCCCTCCCCCACAGTCTGGGTTAATCCATCTAGTCTGTGATTGGAGGATGCAAGAGGTTTTGACGGCTGGTTGTGTGTCTGGTCCCTTTAACCTAATCTAGGTCGTTTTGTGCACCTGTGTGGTGGGTGATCTCAGGTCTAGTGAGAGACTGGAGAGGGGAAGGAGAAGTGAAAGATGTACTAAGGGGAAGCATCTAAGAGGGAGAGAGAAGAGCTGGAACTGGGGTGCATGGTGTGTACCCAGCTCCCGCACTGCCAGTTTGATCTCCTGAATCTCAGCTGTCATTCAAAAAGAGCAATGTAAGATCTAGCTCTTGTGATGAAAACCAGCAAACTGTGACCAGAGCACAGCCACTGCAGCAACGTCTGTCTGAGTCTGCAGACAGCTCTGAGGAGGGGGAGCAGTGAGTGAGGGGTTAACTCTGATGCCCAGTGAGGATGATAACTAACACTGTTAACTATGCCACTGCTGCTCATAAGAACATAAGAATGGCCATACTGGGTCAGACCAAAAGTCCATCGAGCCCAGTGTCCTGTCTTAGAATCATAGAATCATAGAATTGGAAGGGACTTCAAGAGGTCATCTAGTCCAGTCCCCTGCACTCAAGGCAGGACTAAGTATTATCTAAACCATCCCTGACAGGTGTTTGTCTAACCTGCTCTTAAGAATCCCCAATGATGGAGATTCCACAACCTCCCTAGGCAATTTATTCCAGTGCTTAACCACCCTGACAGTTAGGAAGTTTTTCCTAATGTCCAACCTAAACCGCCCTTGCTGCAATTTAAGCCCATTGCTTCTTGTCCTATCCTCAGCCATTAAGGAGAACAATTTTTCTCCCTCCTCCTTGTAACCACCGTTTATGTACTTGAAAACTGTTATCCTGTCCCCTCTCAGTCTTCTCTTCTCCAGACTAAACAAACCCACTTTTTTCAATCTTCCCTTATAGGCAGTGGGGAGCTGGAGCCGGTTCGCGCGAACCGGTTGTTAAATTTTGAAGCCGTTTTAGAACCGGTTGTTAACCCGCTTCCCTGCAGGGGGTGCTGAGGCTTTGCTGGGCTCCGGCCGGGAAGTGATGTGATTCCTCCTCCGGCCACCGGGGGCGCTGCACTGCGGGAGCCGCGTGGGCTGCCACCTGGCCCTGGGCACGAGCCCTGGTGCAGCTCCCCCGACCCCTGGCCCTGGGGCTCCCGCTGCTGCCGGGTGGGTCCCCGGCTGCTCTGCCTCCAGCCAGCCCCTGTCTCCAGCCACCCCCGCACCCCCTGCCCTGTATCCAGCCAACGCCTACCGCACGCACCCCCTGCCCTGCCCAGAGCCATCCCCTGCCGCACGGTCCCCCTGCCCTGTCTCCAGCCAGCCTCGCACCCCATGCCCGCACCAGCCCCTGCCGCACGCACCCCCTGCCCTGCCCGCACCCAGCCCCTGCCGCACGCACCCCCTGCCCTGTCTCCAGCCAGCCCTGCACCCCATGCCCGCACCCAGCCCCTGCCACACCCCCTGCCCTGTCTCCAGCCAACCCCTGTCACACACCCCTGCCCTGCCCTGCCCACACCAGCCCCACACCCCCTGCCCTGTCTCCAGCCAACCCCTGCCGCACGCATCCCCTGCCCTGTCTCCAGCCAGCCCCGCACCCCCTGCCCTGTATCCAGCCAACGCCTACCGCACGCACCCCCTGCCCTGCCCAGAGCCATCCCCTGCCGCACGGACCCCCTGCCCTGTCTCCAGCCAGCCTCGCACCCCATGCCCGCACCCAGCCCCTGCCACACGCACCCCCCTGCCCTGCCCGCACCCAGCCCCTGCCGCACACACCCCCTGCCCTGTCTCCAGCCAGCCTCGCACCCCCTGCCCGCACCAGCCCCTGCCACACGCACCCCCCTGCCCTGCCCGCACCCAGCCCCTGCCGCACGCACCCCCTGCCCTGTCTCCAGCCAGCCCTGCACCCCATGCCCGCACCCAGCCCCTGCCACACCCCCTGCCCTGTCTCCAGCCAACCCCTGTCACACACCCCTGCCCTGCCCTGCCCACACCAGCCCCACACCCCCTGCCCTGTCTCCAGCCAACCCCTGCCGCACGCATCCCCTGCCCTGTCTCCAGCCAGCCCCGCACCCCATGCCCGCACCCAGCCCCTGCCACACGCACCCCCTGCCCTGCCCGCACCCAGCCCCTGCCGCACGCACCCCCTGCCCTGTCTCCAGCCAGCCTCGCACCCCATGCCCGCACCCAGCCGCTGCCACACTCCCTGCCCTGTCTCCAGCCAACCCCTGCCACACACCCCTGCCCTGCCCTGCCCTGCCCACACCAGCCCCACACCCCCTGCCCTGTCTCCAGCCAACCCCTGCCGCACGCATCCCCTGCCCTGTCTCCAGCCAGCCCCGCACCCCCCTGCCTTGCCTGCAGCCAGCCCCTACCTCCAGTCAGCTCCTGCCCTGCCTCCAGCCAGCCCCATACCCCCTTGCCTCCAGCCAACCCTGCACCCTCCTGTCTCCAGCCCCCCCACACACCCCTGCCTGCACCAGCCCCTCCCGCACCCCCTGCCTCCAGCTAGCCCTGCCCCACGCCCCTGTCTGCAGCTGGCCCCATGTCCACTGGTGCCCTGCAGTTCCCACGGCAGTAACCCTGCACACCTGCTTCAATGAGGGGGGCAGGGAGCAGCTGGGACACACACATGTGCACACCCAAGTGTGACCAGACAGCAAGTGTGAAAAATCAGGACAGGGGGTGGGGGGTATAGTGGCCTATATAAGAAAAAGACCCCAAAACCGGGACTGTCCCTATAAAATCGGGACATCTGGTCACCCTAGCACACCCCCAGGGCATGGCGGGGCTCCACACCTGTGAAACGGAGCTCATTTCTAGTTCAGGCCCATCTTTTTGGAAAAGAACTTTAGGCAGGGTTAACACACACCCGTATTTTCCCGGACAGGTCAGGCTTTTTGGTTCTTAAATTACCGTCCGGGAGGAATTTTTAAAATTTAAAAATTCCTCCCGTGAAAATACAGACGTATGGTAACCCTGTTGGTAAAAAAAATACATACTGGGGCACATCCCTTACATCAGAACTTTTTATAGTGAAGCGGTTGTTAAGATTTTGGCAGCTCATCACTGCTCATAGGTCATGTTTTCTAGACCTTTAATCATTTTTGTTGCTCTTCTCTGGACTTTCTCCAATTTGTCCACATCTTTCCTGAAATGTGGCACCCAGAACTGGACACAATACTCCAGCTGAGGACTAATCAGCGTGGAGTAGAGCGGAAAAACACTTGTTTATAACACTTCTGCTAATAGATCCCAGAATGATGTTTGCTTTTTTTTGCAACAGCGTGACACTGCTGACTCATATTTAGCTTGTGATCCACTATGACCCCCAGATCCCTTTCTGCAGTACACCTTCCTACGCAGTCATTTCCCATTTTGTATGTGTGCAACTGATGGTTCCTTCCTAAGTGGAGTACTTTGCATTTGTCCTTATTTAATTTCATCCCATTTACTTCAGACCATATCTCCAGTTTGTCCAGATCATTTTGAATTATAATCCTGTCCTCCAAAGCACTTGCAACCCCTCCCAGTTTGGTATCATCCGTAAACTTTATAAGTGTACACTCTATGCCATTATATAAATCATTGATGAAAATATTTAACAGAACCAGACCCAAAACCAGTCCCTGTGGGACCCCACTTGTTATGCCCTTCCAGCATGATTGTGAACCACAGATAGCTACTCTCTGGGAATGATTTTCCAACCAGTTATGCACCCACCTTATAGTAGCTCCATCTAGTTGTATTTCCCTAGTTTGTTTATGAGAAGGTCATGCGAGACAGTATCAAAAGCTTTACTGAAGTCAAGATATACCACATCTACTGCTTCCTCCCTATCCACAAGGCTTGCTACTCTGTCAAAGAAAGCTATCAGGTTGGTTTAACACGATTTGTTCTTTACAAATCCATGCTGACTGTTATTTTTCACCTTATTATCGTCTAGGTGTTTGGAAATTGATTGCTTAATTATTTGCTTCTTTATCTTTCCAGGTACAGAAGTTAAGCTGACTAGTCTGTAATTCCCCGGGTTGTCCTTATTTCCCTTTTTATGGATGGGCACTACATTTGCCCTTTTCCAGTCTTCTGGAATGTCTCCCATCTTCCATGACTTTTCAAAGATAATTGCTAATGGCTCTTCTGACAGTGGCCAATGCCAGATGCTTCAGAGGAAATGAACAGAACAGGGAATCATCAAGTGATCCAGCCCGTCGCCAATTCCCAGCTTCTGGGAAACAGAGGCTAGGGACACCATCCCTGCCTATCCTGGCTAATAACCATTGATGGGCCTATCCTCTATGAACTTATCTAGTGCTTTTTGAGCCCTTATATATAGTCTTATAGCTCATGTAGGAAAGGAGAGGGAGGAGCTTATCAGGAAGAGCTGCACAATCTGTTGGCAGCAACGGCTTATTCTGGTGGCACTTGGGAGAGAATCATCAACTTTTTCCCGTTAGTTCAAGGAGCCAAACCGAAGGAATCTAGCAGAACCCAGCAGCACGTCTGAGCCCACTTGAGAGGAAGCCATGTCTGGGGCCCCGCGGACACACATGTTCATATTTTGATCTGCTGTGAGTGGCATTTCACGTGGGCAGAGCTTAGTTCATGGGCAGAGCTCAGAGGAGCACAACCACTGCTTTGTCTCCTCTCTGTGCAACCTCCATACAGGAGAAAGGTGACAGGGTTTTCCATGGTGGTGAGGCATGGGATTGTACTATTGTCATTGTCAGGGAGGGGAGGGTGGGACTGGAAGGGGCCTGCCCAGGCATGGGGATATGGCTCAGACAGAGGGCCTGGGAAAGGAGAAGAAGTAGGAGGTTTCTGGCTTGATTACAGCATATGGCCCTTATAGCATGTATTGAAGAGGGGCCATGGGCAGGTTAGTGAGTGGGCCACAGTGGGAAATGCTGCAGTTATTGGAGAGTGTGATAATTACAGTGTGGCCAGCCACAACCCTTCAAAAATCAGGCCCAACAAAATCTTGAGATTGGCTGAAAAATCATGAGATTAAAAAATGCATTTTGAGTTTTTGATTTATTGTCTGGGGTTGGACCCATTAGGATACATTCAAATGATGTTTTCAAACTATTTTCAGCAACCAAACTTCCTTTGGGGGGGAAAAAAAAAGCTGATGTGTTTGGATTCTCATGACTCCAGGAGCTGGGTCTTTAAGAAAAAACACCAAATATTGTGAGATTCGTAATAATGTCACAAGAGTTGGCAACACTGAAATTACATCATAAATTCCATTCCCTTTCCACATGTGCGCTATATGGCCCACAATGCACTGTGCCTTCAGGATCTCCTGCCAGGCCTGTTGGGCTCCTTTGTAGGGGTGAGGCTCAAAGCCTGGGCCTGCTCCAGTGTTGGAGGTGGCTCCTGGGGGGGCATCTGCAGCAGACTTCACACACTCTTACAGGAGTCGCGCATGGCGGGGCCTGTAACCCCAGAGCATGGAGAGCTGGATTTGCGTGCATGCTACGGAGCTCTGACGGCTTCCACCACAACCTCTCTGCTAGGTGTTGCCAGCCTCTCTGTCATGCCTGGTCTCTGGAAGCCTTATACTGAAGGGTCACCGGTGATTCTCCACAGCTCAGCACCTTAACAGTGACTGACGCTAGGGCTAATCATCGTTTAAAACGCTGCCACCTAGTGGCAGTTCAGAGACACAGCACAGTAGGAATGACGCTCCCATTTCTGCGGGAGCCAGCCCATTGACGTACTGCGCCATTGGATGCTTGCAGCAGCTGACCCTGTCTTTGGCCACAGGAGCTGAAAAGTCAGTCAGTTATTTATTCCCAGCTTCCCTTCCATGCCTCCCTAGTGTCCTCGCTGTGTGCTGGACCATTTGGGAAGAATGTTTTGTAGAGCAATTTGTTTATGAAGAGGGTAAACAGTCGATCTGGTGGAGGTATTTGCAGCAAGACTTTCGCTTCAGCATTCAGTGTGGAAAGCCAGCGAAAAGCAAACTGGGTTTCAGCCATTCAGCTCAGACGGTCCAGCTGGCAAGTGGTGCTCGTGTGTCCCTTCCAGGGGTTACAGATGTGTGCTGGACATTGTGGGAATGGGATTTTACAACAGTAATTAGTTTATTCCTGAGGTAAGCAATATAAATAGGAGAAAAATTTGTTTCCTGTTCCAATGCAAATAACCAACTGGCAGCCAGTTGGCCATTGGCCAAATATTAAAAGGCCAACAGGCAACTGTGTCAGCTCTCTATCCCCTTCTGGCTTGTTTGCATGCTGGTTGGTAGAGGAATGTTTCTCTTTAGGTTACTAAATTTACTAGCTTACTGTATTTTTTTTAGCTTGGAGCTGGTTATTCAAATGGCCCCTGTTCAACTGGCTGCCTACTGTTTATTTAAATGGCTAGAGTCCAGCACTCTGTCATTGGTCCTTTGAGCATCCAGTAACCAATCAACTTTATTAACCCAGGAGAACATGTGTCTTCTCCTCCAGAGTGAACCCATCCCGATGGTGGAACCCAGCCTCATTCTCAGGTGGGCCAGTCACTAACCCCTAATCGCTCAGGCACTTGGCAAGACTGGCCAGTTTCTTTCTTTCTGTGTGTGTGTCTTTTTTTTTATAGTGGCACAAGTCACAGCTATAAAGATCCCTGTTCCACCATGGGGCAGAGCCTGCGTCCTCCTGTGGGGCATGCTTTCTAACAATAACTGAACCGAGATCACTGGGAGACCTTAGTTTCTGCACCTGTGCCCATGTGAAATCCTCTTCCTGCTCCAATGAGCTCCAGATCGGTGTTCTCTTAGGGATCCCCTCACCTGCAGTCCTTTGGATCTGTGAGGGATCCTTGCTGTCCTGCACACTACAATCAGATCAGAGTCGAATGAATCCCAGTTTGTTTTCTTTGGCTTCTATTTCTCTGGCCATGACTCCAGACCAAGTCAATAGAGTTCACTGCTCTTCTCATTAACTCTGGCAGAGAAGCAGCTGATTGTTATTGTGATCAGACACAGTAAAACCAGAGACCCTGCTTCTAGCTCAGCATCTTAATTGCAGATTATTAGGGCTCCAGAGGAAGAGAAACTAGCAGAAGACCCTTTTTTCTGTCTCATCCACAGCAGAGGCATGTGCCTATTTCCCAGAGTCTGATGAGCCCTGGTTGGCGGGACACCTCTCTTCCTCTTGGGCTTCCTCAATCTTTCTGAGTCACTGGAACAACCCTTGGGCACTGATCTATCCCCAAACATGTTTTTACCTCAGTGGAGGCATCAGTAAGGATGGGGAGCCCTGGGAGCATGTGCAGGGTTGGCACCATTCACCACGGCACCAATACCAATACCACGGGTTGTATTTCACTCACTCATAAAAATTTGCACTTTATTTACAAAAACAACAAGGAGTCCAGTGGCACCTTAAAGACTAACAGATTTATTGCGCATAAGCTTTCATGGGTAACAGAGGAACAGCCGTGTTAGTCTGTATTCGCAAAAAGAAAAGGAGTACTTGTGGCACCTTAGAGACTAACCAATTTATTTGAGCATGAGCAAAGTGAGCTGTAGCTCACGAAAGCTCATGCTCAAATAAATTGGTTAGTCTCTAAGGTGCCACAAGTACTCCTTTTCTTTTTATGGGTAAAAAACCCACTTCTTCAAAACCCCACTTGCATCTGAAGAAGTGGGGTTTTTACCCACAAAAGCTTATGCTCAATAAATCTATTAGTCTTTAAGGTGCCACTGGACTCCTTGTTGTTTTTGTGGATACAGACTAACATGGCTACCCCCTGATATTTGTCACTTTATTTACAGTTTCATTTTTTCTAACGTCACCTTCCAGCCATTGGATCTTGTTCTGCCTTTGCCTACTTGATTAAAGACTGATATCTAGCTCTTATGCAGTACTTTTTATCATTACTGCTCAATGTGCTTCCCAATCTTTGATGTATTTATCCTCACAACGCTCCAGTGAAGGAGGGAAGTACTATTTCCCCCATTTTTATCTATGAGAAACTGAGGCACAGAGAGGCTAAGTAACCTTCCCAAGGGCACACAAGAGGTCGGTTGTGGAACAAGGATTCGGGGTCTGTCTCCCAAGTACAATGCTAGTGCGCTTACCACTGGACATCCAAGAGCCCTCTGGTATCAGAAATTTTCTTGTGTGTAGGTACTGAGAGACTTAGTGTTATGAGATGGGTGAAATCTTGTTATGGGATTCAGGTTGATAGGTGTGAACTCACCATTCAATTAAGATGTAAGCAAAGTCAGGATGAGCTCCACCCTGACATCTGGTGGTGAGGTGTGGCAAGTTGTGGAAAAGAACTTCAGGGGCCAATCTCATTTGCATAGGCACACCCACCCCGCCTAGAATGAGGCCATAGCTGCCCAAATGGTCACTTTGGCTGCTGTGGGATCCCCAGTGTCTCTGTTATTGGGGCAGGAAGAATAAATTGTTATTACCCTGATTATGGGAATCAAGGACAGTGGAACTGTACTTGGCCTTTTGTTATGATGGAGGGACTCGCCATCAACTAAGTAGCACTCGCTAGGCAAGGGTCATGGGTTCCAAAACTCTGTGAATTGAGAGAGGCTGGGAACAGGTATTAATACTTAGTGGCATGGGCCCCCTGCTGAGGGCCTTACATGCTAATTGTACTTCTGCCTCTCTTCACAGTAGAATATCAGAGCTAATTTTGATTTCATTAGGAGTCTAGTTACAGGCTGCTGAGCTGAATTCACTTTGGGCTAATGGTGCACTAGCACTGAGGCTCCCCTACTACAAGCTGAAATCACAAAAGAGCTGAACTGACTAATAGCTGAAATCAGTGAGTGTTGTGTTAAGTAGTGGGGGATCCTGAAGATATATGGTGGAGCAGTTTGTTGGATGCCTAGAGCTGCTCATGGGGTGGCTGGCAGAGCAGAGCTCCATAGAGAGGTGGGGGCCATCAGCTTTGGACCATGTAAGGTGCCCCTTAACCCCCCCAATCTCTGCTCAGGTTGGGAGGTAAAACTCTGCAGATAAACTTTTGAACTCTGGGGCTGCCCTGATCAGGGACAGAGACTTTGGGTCGTTGGGTGATTTTGGGTTGCTGGACTCAAGAACCAAAGGGAAAGGACATGCCCGAATTTGCTTGGGGTGGGTTTTTTGCTCATGGGTTGTGTTATGAATCCTGTTGGTGGTGTTTCCCCAACATAATGCAACATAATGCCACATTATCTCTGTTATTAAAAGGCTTTTTGCTACACTCAGACTCTGTGCTTGGGAGAGGGGAAGTATTGCCTCTGGGAGGCGCCCAGCGGGGGTGGTAAATATTTGTCCCAGGTCACTGGGTGGGGGCTCGAGCCGGTTTTGCATTGTGTTATTGGAATGGAACCCCTAGATACTGAACCCGGCCCTTGTTGCTGCCAACTCTGACAGGCAGAAGGGTTACAGATATAACTGTAAGTGTAAGCCCCATGTAAGATAAAAGGAATGAGTGAACCTTCCCAGTGGCTTTCCTGGAGTGTTGATTTGGGTCGTGGGGGACGGAGAGTGTCTGTTTGGGAAGGCAGAACAGAAAAAAACTGAGAACAGACACAAGAAAGACTTGGAGAGTGAAGGAGCAGCTGAAAGCATAGTATATGATCCTGGAAGAAACCTGGGGAGAGGTTTTGGGGTTGGAGTACAGGCCGAAAAGGGTGCTCGCGACGCTGTGAGGAAAAAAAGCTATCTCCTGTGATTTTGTCCCTTCCTCATTCAGAGACATAGAACTTGGTACATTCTTTGCAAATAAAAAAAACTGCACCAAAGAAATACCTGCCAAGACCAATTTCTGTTCACAACTGGAACACCCACAGGGCCCCAAACTTTGACTAGCTGACTAGTCAAAAGAGACAACAATAAAGTCACCCCTGAACCTTCTCCCCAAGAAGCTAAACAGATTGGGCTCCTCACATCTCTCCCCGGCAGGCAGATTTTCAAGGCATTGACTCATTCAAACAGCTATTGTATACTTTCTTTCTTCTCCTGATGTATATTGCTAAGATCCAACAGGGCTAGATATGGCTCTTTCTTGTCACAGTTCGTTTTCTTTGAGAGATGTTTTATTGATTGACTAGCTCTCTCAGGGCTTGTCTACTCACACAACTTGTACCCCTTTTACTATATCACTAGCAATCAGCTGTACAACTCCCACCCCATGTAG
This sequence comes from Caretta caretta, assembly GCF_965140235.1. Lineage (NCBI taxonomy): Eukaryota > Metazoa > Chordata > Testudines > Cheloniidae > Caretta > Caretta caretta. Next base: position 3,747,291 of record NC_134223.1, read on the forward strand.
ATGCAGTTCTACCAGGACAGATGGATTTATACTGGAGTAGCTTAAACCCGTAAGGGAAGGGGAGCGACCTATACTAACAAAAGGCATCGCTATACTGGTATAATTGTGTCCACACTAAGAGTTGTATCATGCAACCATTTCTGTAAACAAATCACACGCCCCCCACCCAAAATAGTTGTATCAATTCAAAACTGGTGTGTGGAGCAGGCCTCAGCCGTCCCGCTACTCGGGGGGTATATTGGAGCGGGGCTGATGGACGCAGACCAGTCAGCTATAGTGAGCTCCTGAAATTGAGGATTGGTCCTGCTTTGAGCAGGGGGTTGGACAAGATGATCTCCTGAGGTCCCTTCCAACCCTGATATTCTATGATGGCACTAGTCTATGATGGCACTTGAGAACTAAGGTCCTCGCTCTGGAATCGAGTTCTGGTACCACACAGAATCACAGCAATGTAGGGCAGGAAGGGGCCTCAAGAAGTCATCACATCTGGCCCCTGTGCTGAAGCAGGAAGAAGTCTGTCCCTGACAGGTGTTTGAACAGCCTGTTCCTAAACCCTCCAATGATGGGTATTCCACAGCCTCCTTTGGCAGCCTACTGCCCTAAGAGTGAGCAAGTTTTTCCTAACATCTAACCTACATCTCCCCTGAGGCAGATTAAGCTCATTACTGAGTGTCCTACCTTCAGTGGACATGGAGAATAATTGATCCCTGGCCTCTTTATCATAGAACTGTAGGACTGGAAGGGACCTCGAGAGGTCATCTAGTCCAGTCTTCTGCATTCAAGGCAGGACTAAGTATTATCTAGACCATCCTTGACAGGTGTTTGTCTAACCTGCTCTTAAAACCTCCAATGATAAGGAGATTCCACAACCTCCCTAGGCAATTTATTCCAGTGCTTAACCACCCTGACAGTTGGGAAGTTTTTCCTAATGTCCAACCTAAACCTCCCTTGCTGCATAGAATCATAGAATATCAGGGTTGGAAGGGACCTCAGGAGGTCATCTAGTCCAACCCCCTGCTCAAAGCAGGACCAATCCCCAACTAAATCATCCCTGCAGTTTAAGCCCATTGCTTCTTGTCCTGTCCTCATAGGTTAACAAGAACATTTTTTCTTCCTCCTCCTTGTAACAACCTTTTATGTACTTGAGAACTGTCCCACCTTGATCTTGTCTTCTCCAGAAACCCAGTTTTTTCAATCTTCCCTCTTAGGTCATGTTTTTTAGACCTTTAATCATTTTTCTTGCTCTTCTCTGGACTTTCTCTAGTTTGTCCACATCTTTTCTGAAATATGGACATAATACTTCAGTTGAGGCCTAATCAATGCAGAGTAGAGTGGAAGACTTACTTCTCATGTCTTGCATACAACACTCCTGCTAATACATCCCAGAATGATGTTCACTTTTCTTGCAACAGTGTTACACTGTTGACTCATATTTAGCTTGTGATCCACTATAACAACCCTTAACATATTGGAAGACTGTTACCAGCTCCCCCTTCAGGCTTCTTTTCTCAAGACTAAACAGGCCTAATTTTTTTAACCTTTCCTCACAGGTCAGATTTTCTAAACCTTTGGTCATTATTGTTGCTCTCCTGTGGAATCTCCCCATTTTGTCCACATCTTTTCTAAAGCGTGGTGCCCAGAACTGGACACAGTACTCCAGCTGAGGCCTCACTGGTGCCAAATACAGCGGGACAATCATAGAATATCAGGGTTGGAAGGGACCCCTGAAGGTCATCTAGTCCAACCCCCTGCTTGAAGCAGGACCAATTCCCAGTTAAATCATCCCAGCCAGGGCTTTGTCAAGCCTGACCTTAAAAACTTCTAAGGAAGGAGATTCTACCACCTCCCTAGGTAACGCATTCCAGTGTTTCACCACCCTCTTAGTGAAAAAGTTTTTCCTAATATCCAATCTAAACCTCCCCCACTGCAACTTGAGACCATTACTCCTCGTTCTGTCATCTGCTACCATTGAGAACAGTCTAGAGCCATCCTCTTTGGAACCCCCTTTCAGGTAGTTGAAAGCAGCTATCAAATCCCCCCTCATTCTTCTCTTCTGCAGGCTAAACAATCCCAGCTCCCTCAGCCTCTCCTCATAAGTCATGTGTTCTAGACCCCTAATCATTTTTGTTGCCCTTCGCTGGACTCTCCAATTTATCCACATCCTTCTTGTAGTGTGGGGCCCAAAACTGGACACAGTACTCCAGATGAGGCCTCACCAATGTCGAATAGAGGGGAACGATCACGTCCCTCGATCTGCTCGATCTGCTCGCTATGCCCCTACTTATACAATGATTCCCCATGTCTTACATATGACACTCCTATTAACACACCCAGAATAATATTAGCCTTTTTTGCAACTGCATTGCATTGCAGGCTCATATTCTATTTGTGATCCAGTATAACCCTCAGATCCTTTTCAGTAGTATTACCACGTAGCTAGTTATTCCCCATTTTGTAGTTGTGTGTTTGATTTTTTCTTCCTAAGTGAAATACTGTGCACTTGTCTTTATTGAATTTCATCTTGTTGATTTCAGACCAATTCTTCAATTTGTCAAGGTCATTTTGATTTCTAATCCTGTCCCCTCCAAAGTGCTTGCAACTCCTCCCAGTTTGGTGTCATCTGCAGATTTTAAAAGCATACTCTCCACTCCCTTATCCAAGCTATTAATGAAAATATTGGACAGTACTGGATGCAGGACTGATCCCTGCAGGACCCCCTAGCTACTCCTCCCACAGTTTGACAGCAAACCATTGATAACTACACTTTTGAATACAGTCTTTCAACCAGTTGTGCACCCATCTTATAGTACATACATTTCCCTAGTTTGATTATAAAAATGTCATGAGTCAAAAATGTTACTAAAATTAAGATATATCATGTCTACTGCTTGCCTTGCACATTGTGATTTTGAATTAAGTGCAGTAACCTGCATTATCCTGCTTGTGTGTGTTTTGAAATAGCCACAGATTATTAACTAATTAACAGTAAATAGGCTCCTTTGTGAAATTTAAATAAGGAAGCCTCCTCCTTGGCTATCATGTCTGTTATTTGCGTATTCATCCCACCCAGGAACAAAATCTTTTCTGCCGTTTGCTTACAGTTGTCCATCGCCAATTATTGCTAGCGTGATATTTCAATGAGCATATCTTTTATTAGCTCTGCTTCCCTCAATACAAGGTAAGTTTGGCATCTATTTCTGCTCTATCTCTAGGCCTTCCTGGTAATAGTTTATGCCAAACTGGACTACACTGGAGTTCATTTGGAAAGGTTGCTAATTTGGAAGTAATAATAGGCATATTCCTCACTATATAAATACCATTAATCAAAGTCTTGGTCAGGTGGTGTTGATCTGTTTACTATCCTGTGTAGGGGAAGCAGAGGGAGGGATAGCTCAGTGGTTTGAGCATTGGCCTGCTAAACGCAGGGTTGTGAGTTCAGTCCTTAAGGAGGCCATTTGGGATCTGGGGCAAAAATTGGGGATTGGTCCTGCTTTGAGCAGGGGGTTGGACTAGGGGACCTCCTGAGGTCCCTTCCAACCCTGGTATTCTATGATTCTAAGGGTATGTGCTCTGTGCAGCTCCTTGTTCAGTTTATAGTCCAGATGAAAATCAAGTCTTTGTACCTTCAGTGCCACACTGAGATTCTAAGTGTTCCAAAACACAAAGCCATTTTGAAGTGGTTTGTGATCAGTGAATCTTTTCTTTCCCCTCTATTATAGGCAGAGGTGGTAGGGCCCCCTGTAGTTAGGGTTGTCCTACACTTCCCAGGATGAGACCCTGTTTTCAGTTCCTTATAACTTTGCCAAACTTTAACAATTTAGGCTGAAATTTTCCATTCCAGGTGTTTGCCTCAAGATGAGTTTTTTGGGAAAATTTCATCAAAAACAGTTCAGCTGTTTCTCAGAATGAGGTCAGGGAAAATATATTGTTTGGCCCATGTTAAAAAATTTGTAGCACTGTTTTGACGAAAAGCCCTAGCACTTCCATGCTTTCGAGCAGGGACTTAAACTTTGACAGAGCTTTGCCCTGGTGTTAGGGAAGTGCTGTTCCCATGAAAATTGTCCCCACTTTGGCCAATTTAACGAGCCTCTGAATAATCTCAGTTTGCACATACTCAGTAGAGATTTCTTAGAGTTCAGTAGCTAAATTCCCCAAAGATTCCACATGCATTGAGCATGCTTCATCCCAGGCCTGCACAGCTGAGCAGAGCATTCCCTGGAATTGCTTCCCCCAGCTGGCACTGTGCAGAGGTACTGACTGCAGGGAGATGGTCTGTCCTGTGTTCTCCATGCCCCTTGCTGGCACCCAGACGCAGGCCAGGTAGCGAGGAGAGAGAGGGAGGAGTGTCAGGGGGAGAAGGCCAGACCTGGAGGGGTGACCAGGTGACAGGGCTGGCCAAGTGGCTAGGGGAACTGAGGGAGAATGGGACAAGGACAGGCTGGAGGGGCCAGAAAGCGTCAGGTTTGGGAGGTTTGGAGATTGTGGTCTGCAACTGTGAACACCCCCTCCAGAGCCTGCAAGCGAACCCAGGATTTCTGAGCCCTGTGCTGTCAGCACACAGCTGGGAAACCCACTGGCAAAGTGTGTGTCTCATCCTCCTCTAGTCAAAGAGGATAACTACCTACTACTGCTCTCAGTTACTCCATTAGCTAAGATGGCACAGGTCTATGCTCTGGATCTACTGAGTGGGGTGTATATGGTTCCACATGATGGAATTTTTGCTTGTTCAGTTTACTTTTTTAAACACTTAAGAAAGTGCATACAAAAAACTACATTAAAGGAACATTAAGGTTGCAACATCAAGCATTCAAATGTTAGAAAATTCCAAAATTAAAGTTAGAGAGGCTAGGTGGGTGAGGTAATATATTTTATTGGACCAACTTCTGATGGTGAAAGAGACAGGTTTTTGAGACACACAGAACTCTTCTTCAGCTCTGGGAAAGGCACAAATACAAGGTGAAACAGATTGTTTAGCATAAGTAGTTAGCACATATTGTAAGGGACCATTCAAGGTAGAGTGGCTCATTAACACCTCTGCAGTCATAAGACAAAAAGAGGTGGTTAGTGGGTCACAGATTTTTGTAATAAACCAGGTGTTGCCAAATTTACTTACCCTCTGAGCCACATACGATAATCTTCAGAAGTTCAAGAGCCAGGTGCACCTGCTGGAGCTCTGGGCTTCAGCCCTGCAGGCAGGGCCTGATTAAGGTTATGAGAGGACAAGTCTTCACGAGCAACATTAAAGTGCTGATTACATGGCTATGTAGTCACAGAACCAGCACTGGGATCTCCCAGCACTGTAAAAAACCCACCTCCACGAGGGGAGTAGCTACCAGTGCTGGGAAACTTGCAGCGCTCACGGGGGTGTTTTTTCACACCCCGAACGAGAAAGTTGCAGTGCTGTAAAGTGGCAGTGTAGACAAGGCCAGAGGCGAATGGGAGGGAAGGGCCTAAGTATGAGTTACATATTGCAAAAAAAAAAAAAATCATCAAACATTTCTCTATATGCATATTTACATATTATTTATTTATGTCAAATTAACAAGTTTATTCTACTCTCACAACACTCAATTCCGCAAACAGATACTACTGAGTAAGAGGTAGCAGGAGGGATGCTTCTCCTGGGCCTCCTCCTCCTAGGTAGTGGAACGCTCATCTGTCTGAGGGTGAACACTGCAACATCCCCCCCATCCTACTCACCTCTTTCCACCTTGTGCTTCTACCTTCAGCTCTCCCCGGGCACAGTGCAAAGCCAAGCCCTGCAGGTGTTTCCTCCAAGCTATGGACTCTACACAACACACCCTATCTCACTCTTACTGCACTCTAGGAGGCAGCCAGCTTTATTATGTAAAAGAAAACCACTCAGGTGTAAAATCCACTGAAGTAGAGGAAATAGCAGTGGGGAAATTACATGGGGTGGCATTGTATTTTAAGCTGTCTTGCTCTGAAAGCTGCCTTCCAGTGTTGCAGTGGATGAGGACAATGAATTACTGGTTTCACATTGAACCCAAATAGTATTTGTGGGATGACACCCAGTTTGTGTAATTAATCTACAGCGATTCACTGCATCAGGCCATTCTGTCACCAAGATCTGCCACAATTAGAATCATAGAATAGAATCACAGGACTGGAAGGGACCTCGAGAGGTCATCTGGTCCAGTCCCCTGTACTCGTGGCAGGACTAAGTAGTATCTATTCTAGAATGTGTGATCAACAGCTCTGACATGAAGAAAAGGAGTACTTGTGGCACCTTAGAGACTAACCAATTTATTTGAGCATGAGCTTTCGTGAGCTACAGCTCACCTCATCGGATGCATACCGTGGAAACTGAAGCAGACTTTATATACACACAGAGAATATGAAACAATACCTCCTCCCACCCTACTGTCCTGCTGGTAATAGCTTATCTAAAGTGATCATCAGGTTGGGCCATTTCCAGCACAAAGGTGGAGGGTGAGAAAACCTGGATTTGTGCTGGAAATGGCCCAACCTGATGATCACTTTAGATAAGCTATTACCAGCAGGACAGTGGGGTGGGAGGAGGTATTGTTTCATATTCTCTGTGTGTATATAAAGTCTGCTGCAGTTTCCACGGTATTCATCCGATGAAGTGAGCTGTAGCTCATGAAAGCTCATGCTCAAATAAATTGGTTAGTCTCTAAGGTGCCACAAGTACTCCTTTTCTTTTTGCGAATACAGACTAACACGGCTGTTACTCTGAGCTCTGACATGAGAATTTTTAAGCATGAATTCTATGTGCACCAGCCCCCTACAGTTTACATTTGTTTGTTTTAAGCTTTCTGTAAGAAAAAGGTAACAGCTAGAAGGGACACAGATCTTTAGATGTTCGCCCAGTCATAATATTTAGCACTTCTGTACTATGTTAGTTCTTCAAAAACTCTGTACAAACATTAAACAAACTTAATCTAAAGACTTTCAGCTTTTAAACAACCAGGAGTTGACAAAACAAAGCTATTCCCTGTGGTGCTCTCTGCCCCCCTGAACAAAAAGACTTCACTGAAAATCAGCATCTTAAAAGAATCACTACGGATCCTTCAAAAGAACAGTCTAACCAAGGCTGGTGTACTGACAACCTTAGAATCATAGAATCATAGAATATCAGGGTTGGAAGGGACCTCAGGAGGTCATCTAGTCCAAACCCCTGCTCAAAGCAGGACCAATCCCCAATTAAATCATCCCAGCCAGGGCTCTGTCAAGCCTGACCTTAAAAACTTCTAAGGAAGGAGATTCTACCACCTCCCTAGGTAACGCATTCCAGTGTTTCACCACCCTCCTAGTGAAAAAGTTTTTCCTAATATCCAACCTAAACCTCCCCCACTGCAACTTGAGACCATTACTCCTTGTCCTGTCCTCTTCTACCACTGAGAATAGTCTAGAACCATCCTCTCTGGAACCACCTCTCAGGTAGTTGAAAGCAGCTATCAAATCCCCCCTCATTCTTCTCTTCTGCAGACTAAACAATCCCAGTTCCCTCAGCCTCTCCTCATAAGTCATGTGTTCCAGACCCCTAATCATTTTTGTTGCCCTTTGCTGGACTCTCTCCAATTTATCCACATCCTTCTTGTAGTGTGGGGCCCAAAACTGGACACAGTACTCCAGATGTTACACCTCGTTACATCAGGTCTGGTGTTTGCTTAAGGCTGGTGTAGAATATAGGGAGAGCTTCCTGTTTCGTTTGCATGTGTAATTCAAGCAGATCTTGCTTATTTTTTTTCCTTGAAGTGCTCAGAGTTAGGGGAGGAAAGTGAATGAGATTCTGCTTATACCAGGTGTGAAAAAGCAGAAGGGACCAAAATCTATTCTTGTGCAAAAATCTGTTCTCCGTGAAGTCAATAAGGCTGCACAGGTGTGACCGTCAGCAAGACTTGGCCTGTGTTCTCCTTCCCGTCTCGAATCACACCCCACGCTTACCCAACATTTTCCACTCGGGGAAGAAGTTCGTTTGAGTTGGGGCAGAAAAATGAGGACTATGTGCAGGGTTATTTAGCTTTAAGTTTTTGGAATGAAACTCAAAAGAAATCAAATGTCAGGTATTTTTTTAATGGATGGAACGGCTGGAGAATCAGCAAATGGACAGAACCTGCCTTTAGCCTATTCAGCCAGTCTTTCTATCATAGCCTGCTAAGTGGATTTAAAATCCTTGAGGGAGTGGGGAGGGAGAAACCTACAACATTGTGTGTTGAACTTCCTCCAGTGCTTTTGCAACCCCTTAAAAGTACAAAGATCTGTTGGCCTGTGGAACTAGGCTGAGCATAAGGGAAGAACTTGGTGGCCTGTGCATCTCAGTACAGAAGAATGCACCAAAGAAAAACATTGGACATCTTTGATTTTTGGTACAGTTCAATAGGGTGTTGAGCACAGCGCATCATACATCTGACGCCCCTTGATGGAAGGGTCTGTAAAAGTTCAAGGACTGGTATCCAGAATGGGATGGTTTGGTTTGATTTTCCTACACATGTGTGGGAATTCGTTCTGTACACATGGGTGGGGCAGTAGTTCTGGCTGGAGCTGGACAGAGCATGTGCAGGGTCTGTGCAAGCTTCCCGCTCTGGTACTGCCTCTTCCCCCGCCTCCCCCTTGCCTTGCCCCCACACAGGCACTCACCAGTTGTCCAGAAACGGGACCCAGCACACATAAAAGCTGACAGTGATGGGCATTAGGACCCAGGGTCCTGGAGCTGCCTGCCAGCCTCAGCAGAGGAGAGGGACAGAGGGAGCCTCTTCCCTCCCTGACAGCTCAGCAGAGCTCTGGACAAATTGAGGAAGGGGGATCTTGGGGGAGGGGGCAATGCCTGCTCAAACTGCACCCACGGCTGGCACGGGTTCCCGTGGTAACCAGATTTTTAGTGCCCGGTCACCAGTGTGAACCGGATCCCTGGCAGTGTGTTCCTGCAGCGCGGTGCTGGCTGAGCTCCTGCCAAGCTGCTACTTTCCCTTCCCTGCTGGCAGAAGGGCTCCAGCAGGGCTGTGTGAGCAAACTCGCTCCCCCTCACCCGCCCCGGCTGTGCCCCCTGCCTGACCAATAGGGCCTAAAAAATAGGAGGGCCTAAGGCTAGAGGTCTTGGTGAGGCCTCATCTGGAGTACTGCGTCCAATTTTGGGCCCCACACTACAAGAAGGATGTGGAAAAATTGGAAAGCGTCCAACGGAGGGCAGTGAAAATTATTTGGGGGCTGGAGCACATGACTTATGAGGAGAGGCTGAGGGAACTGGCATTATTTAGTCTGCAGAAGAGAAGAATGAGGGGGGATTTGATAGCAGCCTTCAACTACCTGAAGGGGGGTTCCAAAGAGTATGGATGTAGACTGTTCTCAGTGGTAGCAGATGACAGAACAAGGAGTAATGGTCTCAAGTTGCAGTGGCGGAGGTTTAGGTTGGATATTAGGAAAAACTTTTTCACTAGTCGGGTGGTGAAGCACTGGAATGCGTTACCTAGGGAGGTGGTGGAATCTCCTTCCTTAGAGGTTTTTAAGGTCAGGCTTGAGAAAGCCCTGGCTGGGATGATTTAGTTGGGGATTGGTCCTGCTTTGAGCAGGGGGTTGGACTAGATGACCTCCTGAGGTCCCTTCCAACCCTGAGATTCTATGATTCTAGAGCCTTATTAGCCTAATGGTCAATCAGCCCTGCCTGCAGGGTGTGCCAGCTGGGGCTTGGGGCTTCAGCCCTGCTCCTGCTCAAGCCCCAGCAGGTGCCTGCCATGGGGCTAAAGCCCTGAGACCCCCGCTCTCTGCTGGGCAGAAACCCCTTGCCCCATCACCTTGCCTCAGGACAGAAGCCCTGAGCTCCCCCCGCCTCTGTCTGGTAGGTGGAGAATGGTGGGGAGTGTAGAGGGCTCTGCGAGCCGCAGTTTGGCCAGCCCTGTAATAAGACATAATCCAGTGTCTCTGTTCATTCTGTCCCACCTTGTATGTAGCTGTGATACTCGGAGCACCTTTCCCAGACTTGAAGAAGAGCTGTGTGGCTCAAAATCTTGTCTCTCTCACTAACAGAAGTTGGTTCAATAAAAGAGATTCCCTCCCTTGTCTGTCTAATACCCTGGGACCGACACGGCTACACCTACACTTCATACAAAAATGAAGGTCAGGCAGGCAACCTTATCTCTGGCATTTACTAACTTGTGAGTGTTTGACTTATAATCATCACATTCTTTACCATCTTTTTAACGTGCTTTATATTGATACACAAAACTAGTACACTCTGGTTAGTAAAAAGAAAAGGAGTACTTGTGGCACCTTAGAGACTAACCAATTTATTTGAGCATGAGCTTTCGTGAGCTACAGCTCACTTCATCGGATGCATACCGTGGAAACTGCAGCAGACTTTATATATACACAGAGAATATGAAACAATACCTCCTCCCACCCCACTGTCCTGCTGGTAATAGCTTATCTAAAGTGTTCATCAAGTTGGGCCATTTCCAGCACAAATCCAGGTTTTCTCACCCTCCACTCCCCCCCCCCCACCACAAACTCACTCTCCTGCTGGCAATAGCCCATCCAAAGTGACCACTCTCTTCACAATGTGTGTGATAATCAAGGTGGGCCATTTCCTGCACAAATCCAGGTTCTCTCACTCCCTCACCCCCCTCCAAAAACCACACACACAAACTCACTCTCCTGCTGGTAATAGCTTATCCAAAGTGACCACTCTCCCCACAATGTGCATGATAATCAAGGTGGGCCACTTCCAGCACAAATCCAGGTTTTCTCACCCCCCCACCCCCATACACACACACACTCACTCTCCTGCTGGTAATAGCTTATCTAAAGTGATCATCAAGTTGGATCAATACATGTTCATTTTCATCATCTGAGTCAGATGCCACCAGCAGAAGGTTGATTTTCTTTTTTGGTGGTTTGGTTTCTGTAGTATCCGCATAGCAGTGTTGCTCTTTTAAGAATTCTGAAAGCATGCTCCACACCTCATCCCTCTCAGATTTTAGAAGGCACTTCAGATTCTTAAACCTTGGGTCGAGTGCTATAAACTGTCTTTAGAAATCTCACATTGGTACCGTCTTTGCATTTTGTCAAATCTGCAGTGAAAGTGTCCTTAAAACAACATGTGCTGGGTCATCATCCAAGACTGGTGTAACATGAAATATAAGGCAGAATGTGGGTAAAACAGAGCAACGGACATACAATTCTCCGCCAAGGAGGTCAGTCACAAATTTAATTAACACATTATTTTTTTAATGAGCATCATCAGCATAGAAGCATGTCCTCTGGAATGCTGGCCGAAGCATGAAGGCGCATATAAATGTTTAGCATATCTGGCATGTAAATACCTTGCAATGCCAGCTACAAAAGTGCCCTGCAAATGCTTGTTCTTACCTTCTGGTGACATTGTAAATAAGAAGCAGGCAGCATTATCTCCCATAAATGTAAACAAACTTGTTTGTCTTAGCGATTGGCTGAACAAGAAGTAGGACTGAGTGGACTTTTAGGCGGTAAAGTTTTACATTGTTTTGTTTTTGAGCACAGTTATGTAACAAAAAAAATCTACATTTGTAAGTTGCACTTTCACGATAAAGAGATTGCACTACAGTGCTTGTATGGGGAGAATTGAAAAATACTATTTCTTTTGTTTGTCATTTTTACAGTGCAAATATTTGTAATAAAAATAATAATATAAAGTGAGCACTGTACACTTTGTATTCTGTGTTGTAATTGAAATCAATATATTTTAAAAGGTAAAAAACATTCAAAAATATTTAATAAATGTCAATTGGTATTCTATTGTTTAATAGTGCGATTAAAACTATGATTAATTGTGATTTTTTTGAGTTAGTCATGTGAGTTAACTGCAATTAATCAATAGCCCTAATATATATTTAAGCTTGATCTCCCTATTCCTGCCTTGCAGCGTGAAAAATTTCCCTTATCCAAAATGGCCACCATCTCCCATTATTTTCATTGGACTGAAGCCAGGAAAGAAGGCCATCATTTCCCTACAGCTTCTGCATATGGCAGAAACATTGCTTCTGGTAAGATGGACACCATCCGCTATTCTTGTCAAAGAGACTGAAGTCAAGTTGCCCTCAAGGAAGATAGTTACCACTCTGTTAGGGGAGCTAGTGAGGTTACTGTTAGCAGATGCGAGATGGGAGGAGTTGAAGGGGTGCAGAAGACTCTGGGGTGTTCAGAGGGATGCAGGAGAGTGAGGGGTGAGCAGGGATATGAGCAGAGCAGGAGGAGACTTGGGGGACAGGGGAGTTTAGGGCATAGGGGAGAGACTGATGAGCCGGGGAATGGGCCGTGAGGGTAATGTGGGGTGTAGAAGGGAGGCTGAGGGGGTTCAGGGGAATGTAGGATAAGAAGAGATGAAAAGAAATGTGAAAAGCCAGAGGGAGATTGTAGGGTGCAGGAGGAGACTGGGGAGAGAAAAGATGATGACAATAGGGGGTGTAATGAAAGCTCCCTCCCTTGAAAGGGCAAGAGAAGTGAGACCCTCTGAGCATCCTGCAGAGGCCTGCATTTCTCCATGTGCATTGAAGGATGAACTCTGACCCCAAAATGATCCCACACAAGTTGAGGGTGGGCACATACCTCTTAAAGTGCCAAAATCAGAAGGCAAACAAAATAACTTCCCTGCCCCCACATTTACTGTGTTTAGCCCCTCTCGTGAGTTGGGGGCTGGGGAACAGCCAGAGGGGTCAGTCCTGAGTCCTTGCTCACACGAGTGGCTAAGCTGGAGTCTGTGAGGAGGCTTGAGTGGGAAGGTTTGCAGTTTCCTGCCCCTGCTCAGGGACACTCTGTGTGATGGGATACACAAACCTCATGTTACCGCAGCCACGCAATTGTCACTGGAGTGGAGGTCATGTCAGAACGGCCCCTCCCAGGCGAGAACGGCCCCACAGGGAGCAGAGTCTTACTGTGCTGCTGTTTTATTTCCTTTGTTTTTTAGGCCCGTCTCCATTGTTGGGATTGTCTGGGGCGTGCCAGGGAGAACCCAGCCTCGACTGGATGCCTCTGCATGCCTCGCCAGAGGAGCTAGCAACACCTAGCCCTCACACAGAGGGGTAAGTTGCTGGAGATCCTGCTGGGCACCAGAGGCTGAATGGGGCAGGGCAGATCCTGCTGACCTTCCTCACCCCGCTCTCTGCCATTACTCTGTCCCGTCCATGGTCAATGGCACCAGCGGGACTGCTCAGTGCTGGCCCCCCGTCCCCTCCGTCAGGATGGGATCTGCTGCAGACTTAATCATGTTGCCTTTTTGAACGGAGGTCGTAAATCCACCCCCTGGCATATTTCAGCCCCACACAATGGGGCTTTGTTTGGGAGAATGTCCTTTGCGCAAACAGTGTCCCCCCCACAGCTCTGCCGTAAATAACGCCAAGGCAGAGGCAAACAGAGGTACCAGCAAGGGAGAAAAGGCTGGAACGTGACAGGGAGTCCATCAGTCAAAGGGACATGAGGGGCCTCTTTGGGAAGGCAGGTGATGCAGATGAGAAGACTCTCCCATCACCAGGGCGAGATGGTGGGAAAGGGGCTGGGAAGTACATGTGAAAGCTTGAAATGGGACCTGTCCTGCCCATCCAGGGAATGCTGAAGCAGGCAGGATCCCTGCATGAGAGGCCTGCATGGCAGGTGGATTCTGAGTGGGCTCCTCGCTGTGATGAAGTCTTTATGGGGCACTGAGCCCCCAGTGGATCACAGTGACTGTGAGGAAGCTGGTGACTGTGTGGAAAATGTGTGTAACCCCCCCCAAGTGACAAACTCACAGACTGGGGGGAAAGTTCCTGAGAGGTGGCTGATCTGTTGGTCCAGATCCCACCCAATCGCAAGCCATCTCTCTTCTAGGGCCAATAGCTACAGTAGAAACATGCAAAGCTTGGTGAATGCTGAGGGCTCTACCCAGTGACTGAATTCACTCCCAGGAGGAGAGGATCTTTAGGGTAATTACATCCAGTGGTTTGGACATCAAGGCAGAGGAATTCCCTGCATCCTCCAGGCTCCCCTCCTGAAATGGCTAAACCCTAGTAAAGCCCATATCTTGTTTGGTGGAAGCTCAATGTTCAGGATGAATGGGTGAGACATGGGAGAAAGCTCTTGGGACAAACTCAGTGGCAGGCCTGGATCTGAGGGACAACTCGTCTCCCATCTCCTTTCCAGGGGCTCAGCTTTTCAGCGCTGGCTCCTCAACCGCCAGGAGCCTCTCACACCAGAGTGGGGGAGTTGTGTGGCGTTGCTCAGGGGTGAGGGCTGTGGTACCAGGGTCGTTTGAATTGTCCAGGTTGGTCCCTCGCCGGGCTGGTTCATTCTTTGATCCGTGATGGACGGCTAGACTCAGGTCGCTTTCAGCAGCCCGACCTTGTATGCACTCCCGCACACAGCACTTAGATCAGGTCTGGTCGGAAGGTGAGGTAGGCAATTCCTCCTCCTAGGGACAGTTGGTGGCCAAGCGCAATTCCAATGAAATGCGTCCTTTCCACGTTCACATTCAGCGGGTGCTCCCATCCCTGCAGTGATGCCTTCTGAACTGGAAGTTGCCTTTACCAGCTCGGAGGCTTCAGAAGCAGGGATTTCAGCTCCTGGCCTTTAATTCCTTCATACATGCTGCCAAATCCCAGGCTGCCTCCCCGCCTGTTGTGGTCTGTCCCTCCAGCAGATTCACAGCCCCCTTTACAAAGTCTCCCGCAATGGTTTTGAATTTAAAATCCTATTAGTCTTAAATTAATTGCCTTTTCTCGCTGAGCAACGGGCTGGAACTGGCAGCCGAGGTCTGCAATCATTAACTGGGACAGGGATAGTGCAGAGAAAAGCTGCCTTTCTCATGCTGGGCTTTGCTCCATAGTCTCAGCCTTCTGTCCTGCTTTCTTCTTTATCTTTTATTAACCAGCTCGTCTCCTTTTGCTGATCACCCTTTTATCTGGCCCGGCACTGGGGAGCTTTGAACCTTGGAATTAAATTCTCTCCGGAGCCATGACGAGGGGGCAAGTTTTGGTTCATTTCACTCTCCAGGAAAAAGGAAAAGCCCCACAGGGAATGGAGCCCTGTTTGTAGGGGCCCCTAGGGGTTAATGTGAAGAGGGGTGACCTCAGCACCTGCTGAAATGATCCAATAACTGAGTCTCCACAGGCAAGAGGGCTCTGGGGTCCCCTGGCTGACTCCCAGAGAGCAACCCTGGGTTTACACCAAAGGAACAGCCCCTTGGTATTCCATAGCAACACAGGCACTGGAGACAGGAACCCTTCCACAGCCCTTCTATTCAGCGCCCCGGCTGCGGTAAGCCAAGGGATTGGACGGGTGTCCCAGGGATGGCACTGCTGGGCCAACCACAGAGGCTGCTTTATGTCCTGGCCGTCTACGGGCCACTCTGTAGCACAGAACAGCCTGAGCATAGTGCCCTGTAAGCTGGCCACAGCCCCTTCCGACCCCAAGAGTTCAGAGGTCAGGAGTCAGGCCCCAGAAACTGTGAGATTGGCTTAAAAATAATGAGACTTCTAAAATATAATAACCAGTGTCGAAAGAATAGTAAATATGGCAGGCAACCAGCTTGGCTTAACAGTGAAATCCTTGCTGAACTTAAATACAAAAAAGAAGCTTACAAGAAGTGGAAGATTGGACAAATGAGCAGGGATGAGTATAAAAATATTGCTTGGCCTTGCAGGAGTGAAATCAGGAAGGCCAAATCACACTTGGAGTTGCAGCTAGCAAGAGATGTTAAGAGTAACAAGAAGGGTTTCTTCAGGTATGTTAGCAACAAGAAGAAAGTCAAGGAAAGTGTGGGCCCCTTACTGAATGAGGGAGGCAACCTAGTGACCGAGGATGTGGAAAAAGGTAATGTACTCAATGCTTTTTTTGCCTCTATCTTCACGAACATGGTCAGCTCCCAGACTACTGCACTGGGCAGCACAGCATGGGGAGAAGGTGACCAGCCCTCTGTGGAGAAAGAAGTGGTTCGGGACTATTTAGAAAAGCTGGACGTGCACAAGTCCATGGGGCCGGATGCATTGCATCCGAGAGTGCTAAAGGAGTTGGCGGATGTGATTGCAGAGCCATTGGCCATTATCTTTGAAAACTCATGGCGATCGGGGGAAGTCCCAGACGACTGGAAAAAGGCTAATGTAGTGCCCATCTTTAAAAAAGCGAAGAAGGAGGATCCGGGGAACTACAGGCCAGTCAGCCTCACCTCAGTCCCTGGAAAAATCATGGAGCAGGTCCTCAAGGAATCACTTCTGAAGCACTTAGAGGAGAGGAAGGTGATCAGGAACAGTCAGCATGGATTCACCAAGGGCAAGTCATGCCTGACTAATCTAATTGCCTAAATGAGATAACTGGCTCTGTGAATGAAGGGAAAGCAGTGGACGTGTTGTTCCTTGACTTTAGCAAAGCTTTTGACACTGTCTCCCACAGTATTCTTGCCAGCAAGTTAAAGAAGTATGGGCTGGATGAATGGACTATAAGGTGGATAGAAAGCTGGCTAGATTGTCGGGCTTAATGGGTGGTGATCAATGGCTCCATGTCTAGTTGGCAGCTGGTATCAAGTGGAGTGCCCCAAGGGTCGGTCCTGGGGCCGGTTTTGTTCAATATCTTCATAAATGATCTGGAGGATGGTGTGGATTGCACTCTCAACAAGTTTGCAAATGACACTAAACTGGGAGGAGAGGTAAATACGCTGGAGGGTAGGGATAGGATACAGAGGGCCCTAGACAAATTGGAGGATTGGGCCAAAAGAAGTCTGATGAAGTTCAACAAGGACAAGTGCAGAGTCCTGCACTTAGGACGGAAGAATCCCATGCACCGCTACAGACTAGGGACCGAATGGCTAGGCAGCAGTTCTGCGGAAAAGGACCTAGGGGTGACAGTGGACGAGAAGCTGGATATGAGTCAACAGTGTGCCCTTGTTGCCAAGAAGGCCAATGGCATTTTGGGATGTATAAGTAGGGGCATTGCCAGCAGATCGAGGGACGTGATTGTTCCCCTCTATTCGACACTGGTGAGGCCTCATCTGGAGTACTGTGTCCAGTTTTGGGCCCCACACTACAAGAAGGATGTGATAAAATTGGAAAGAGTCCAGCGGAGGGCAACAAAAATGATTAGGGGACTGGAACACATGACTTATGAGGAGAGGCTGAGGGAACTGGGATTGTTTAGTCTGCAGAAGAGAAGAATGAGGGGGGATTTGATAGCTGCTTTCAACTACCTGAGAGGTGGTTCCAGAGAGGATGGTTCTAGACTATTCTCAGTGGTAGAAGAGGACAGGACAAGGAGTAATGGTCTCAAGTTGCAGTGGGGGAGGTTTAGGTTGGATATTAGGAAAAACTTTTTCACTAAGAGGGTGGTGAAACACTGGAATGCGTTACCTAGGGAGGTGGTGGAATCTCCTTCCTTAGAAGTTTTTAAGGTCAGGCTTGACAAAGCCCTGGCTGGGATGATTTAGTTGGGGATCGGTCCTGCTTTTGAGCAGGGGGTGGGACTAGATGACCTCCTGAGGTCCCTTCCAACCCTGAGATTCTATGATTCTATGATTCTACCGTCCCAGGGTTTTCCTCTGCATACAGCTCAGAACTGGGATCATGGACTGTTCTCATGTCCTCTGAGAAGGGTGAGGTGTTAAATACACTGCCAGCTGCCATTGCTTCACTCCTTGGAGCTGCCCCCGGGAAAGCCTCTCATGTGGACAGAAGCAGGGGTTGGGTCCCATGGTCTGGAAGAAGCATGGGTACTTGCAGTGATAAGACAAAAGCATCCTGGAAGGAGACTCAACAGAGGCTGAACTGCACTTTGCACATCTGCAGGGAGACAGATCTCTGCTCTGTGCCAGGGTTTCCCAGAGAACCAGCAGGGTGCGAGCTTGTGCCAGGCAGAGAAGGCGGCAAAGGACAAGCCAGGGATTTGGAGGGAGGAGAGCTGGCGAAGGAGGCTAGAACAGACTTGTAAGTACTGGCCGAGTGTGGGCCACAGGGCTGGCTAATGAGGAGTGGAATGAGAACTGAGCAGTGCAGAGATTTTAAGGAGGTGATGGGATCTTGAGGCAGAGAAGGGATGGTGTAGAAGAGTAATTCCTAATGGGAGGATCAGAGAGGGAGACCGGAGGGACTGGGGTGAGTCCTGGAGCTGGTGGAATGATACCTAGGAGGGACAGGGGTTAGTAGCCTGTATATGGAAGTTGCTGGTGCTAATGGCACTGGAGGACGACAGGCCATAGTGGAGATGACATCTATACAAGGCAGTGAGTCGGCCAGTGGATTATGGGAATGTTTCAGCTTGGGTGTGGTGTTTAAATCAATTCCACTGGCCAGGAAAAAGACATTGCATTAGGGAAGAGCAGAGAAGGGATGCTGCAGAGAGTACAGGGCTGGACAGTCTGGCACCATGTCAGGTCCAGTGCGAGCACATGTATGTAACCTGTAGAGAGCAGCTCCACACTGAGAAAACAGTTCAGTCACAGATGGGTTCAGGGCAAACTTTACTGCCATTTTGCTCAGTGTGTAAGGGGAACTGCACCACAGCTGATCATAAGCACCCCTTCAAGAGCTAATTGCTATACATTCAGATAAACCAAACCTAGCCTGCCTATCTGCAAGACCGCCACCTTGTGATCCCCCAAAAGGGGAGCAGCTGTTTTATCACTATACCATATAGGTGAGAGGCAGGTCAGGGGCTGTTTAAAAGAGCTCTTTGATGACCCATTCCTGTGAGTTCCTGGGGACACTCAATTCCCAGTGATGTTAGTGGGAGTGAGGGGTGCTCAGAACTGAGCAGCCTGGCCCTGGGCTTGGAGGCCTAGTGCTGATGCTTACTGCACAGGGCAGCGGGTTTTCTGTTTACATTATCAGAATATTTCAGCCATTTTCATTTTTGGGTGGAGCTGAAGAATCTCTCTGCTCAGGGGGTCTCCTGTTCCCAGCAGTGATGCCAACGTGTGCCCAGCTGGTGTCAGACTTACAGATCCACACCTAGACAGGGTGGGAGAACAGCAGCTGCTGCTGCTCTGTGCATGGTGAAGGGCTGTGTTAAAGCAATTCCTCCTTATATTTTGTAGCACTTGCTTATAAAATCACAGGGATTTATTGGGACACTGCAAGTACTGAGTCCAGCACACCCCACAGGACTCAACCTCTTGCTAACCAACTCCTGATCAACAACTTAACACCAAGATATAGCACCACCTCCTGATGGAGGTGCTGTCTATATTAGTCATTACTAAGGCTATGATTCTGTCATGGAGCTCATAGATTCTGTGACTTTCTGGGGCCTCCTTGGCTTCTTCTGCGGCAGGGCTGGAGCAACTGTCAACCCTGGGGCTGCTGGAGCAGTGGGTGCAGGTCAGATGTTCCATGGCCCTGGGGCTGACCGCCAATCAGCTGTTCAACAGCCCCAGCATCAGATGTTTGGTGGCCCTGGGCCTGGCCGCCACCCAGCTGTTCCAACCGCCAGCCCTGGGGCTGTGGGAACAGCTGACTGGCATTCCAGCAGCTGCCGAACAGCTGATCGCCAGCCAGCCCCACCGCTGGGTGGAGTAGCAGTAGTCAGCCCCTGCTGCAGGAGCAGCTGTAAGCTTTGGCCGCGCTCGGTTTGTCCCTCCATCCCTCCCACAGGGTACTTTTAGTAAAAGTCAGGACAGGTCACAGACTTCCAGGAATTTTTGTTTATTGCCTGTGACCTGTCCGTGACTTTTACTAAAAATACTTTTGACAGAATCGTAACCTTAATCATTACAACCTCTGCCATCTAGTGTAGGGGTTCTCAAACTGGGGGTCGGGGCCCCTCAGAGGGTCACGAGGTTATTACATGGGGGGTTGCGAGCTGTCAACCTCCACCCCAAATCCCGCTTTGCCTCCAGCATTTATAATGGTGTTAAATATATAAAAAAGTGTTTTTAATTTATAAGGGGGGTCACACTCAGAGGCTTGCTATGTGAAAGAGGTCACCAATAAAAATGTTTGAGAACCACTGCTCTAGTGAAATAAGGATCTCCTGGGAATGCAGGTAGCCTGCCATCCTTGCAGGTTTCCACGTAGGTCTCCCCCTCGAGTCCTATATTCATCCATGGACATATCCCTTGTGGTTGGATCTAAATGATCAGCAAGTATAAGGTGCATGTCCTTTCGTCAGACCCATCTGTTGTAGACAGACTGTTGGAAGACAGCAGTGTGTTGAGGTCCTGAGAACACCTCAGAAATTCCTTCTCCATAACTGGTCTCCCATTTCAAGCTATAGGAACTTGCAAAAATCCCTTTTTGCATCCATCTGGGATAGTTGTTGAGCTTCTTCAGTGTTTGCCCTCCCCTTTCTTTCAATGAATCTGTGAACCGGTTCTTGATGCGCTACAAAGGGGCAAGATCTTGCTTTTTGTATCAGCAAGGATAAGTTGTTTAATTTCTAAATCACTGTGCAAGGTCTCCTCCAAAAAGGAGTAAGTTGGGGATTTTTTTCCAGGCTGCTTTTTCTAGTTGCGTAGCCCCCTCTTCTCTCAATCCTGGATGGGCGCATCTTTCTCCTTTTTTCTAGCATCTTGTGCTTGGCATACTTGCTTTCAACTCATCTTCACCTTCTGTAATGCTGTCCTCAGGTCACTGATGTAAGACTCCACCTGCTTTGCTAGTTCTTGGTGCCTGAACATCAAGTCATAAGGAAGCATGGGTTTGCAGAGTCCAGAAACAATCTCACAAGGAACATAATAGACAGTTGAGTGTTGGCTGGTGTTATATGTGTAAGCAGAGTCAGGATGAGCTCCACCCTGACAACTGGTGGTGAGGTGTGGCAAGTTGTGGAAAAGAACTTCAGGGGCTGATCTCATTTGCATAGGCACACCCACCCTGCCTAGAATGAGCCCATAGCTGCCCAAATGGTCACTTTGGCTGCTGTGGGATCCCCAGTGTCTCTGTTATTGGGGCAGGAAGAATAAATTGTTATTATCCTGATTATGGGAATCAAGGACAGTGGAACTGTACTTGGCTTTTTGTTATGATGGAGGGACTCGCCATCAACTAAGTAGCACCCTCTAGGCAAGGGATATGGGTTCCAGTTCTCTGTGAATTGAGAGAGGTTGGAGATAGGTATTAGTACTTGGTTGTGTGGGCCCTTTTGTGAGGGCCTGAAACATCAATTGCATCTCTGTCTCTCTCCACTGTGGAACATCAAAACTAATTTTGGATCTATTAGGAGTCTAGATACAGGTGCTGAGCTGAATTCACTTTGGGTTTATGGTGTACCAGCACTGGGGCTCCCACTACTACAAGCTGAAATCACTTAAGAGCTGAAATCACTGAGCACTGTGTTAAGTAGTGGGGAGCCTGAAGGCCTATTGCAGAGTGGAGCAGTTTGTGGGATGGCTAGAGAGGCTTGTGGATTGGCTGGTAGAGCAGTTTGTGGGATGGCAGGAGCTGCTTGCAGAGCGGTTTGTGGGATGGCTGGTGGAGCGGAGTGGAGTGGAGCGAAGCCCTGTGGGGCAGTCAGATTCAGATTATGTAAGATGCCCCTTACCTCTTCTTCCTGCCCCCGCCCCACATTTTCACCCAGACTGGGGAGTAACACTCTGCAGATGAACTTTTGAACTCTGGGGCTGGACTTTTGGGTTGTTGTACTTTTTGGACTTTGGGTGATTTTTGGGTTGCTGGACTCAAGAGACGTTTGGGTTGTTGGACTCAAGAACCCGAGGGAAAGGACATGGCCCAATTTGCTGGGGTGGGTCTTTGCTCATGGTTTGGTTGATGAACCCTAGTTGTGGTGTTTTCCCAATTTAATGCTGATGTCGTTTACCTCATGTTATTAAAGATTCTCTGCTACACGGAGACTCTGTGCTTGCGAGAGGGGAAGTATTGCCTCTTTGAGGCACCCAGGGGTGTGTGTAAGATTTTCCCAGGTCACTGGGTGGGGACTCGAGCCACTTTTGCATTTGCTTTGATGAGAAGGAACCCCTGTGTACTGAACCATGCCCTTGCTACTATCAACTTGGCCTGGCAGAAGGGTTACATATGCAATGATCATAAAAGGTGACTTTGTAGCCCAGTCGCGGGGGGATGGGCTCTGGGCTTGGAGCTCCAGCCAGAGCCGAGAGCTTCGCTGCGGTCCCAGCCAGGGCAGAGAGCTCGACCCCAGCCAGGGACGAGCTCTCAGCCCCGCCCCTCCCCCTGAGACTCCACCCGAGCTCTCAGCCTCCCACTCCAGGCCATTGTGGGGGAAGGGCCGACCTCTCAGCTGGGACCAGGGAGGTGGGGAGGCTGAGAGCAATAAGATGGGGCGTGGCTTGAACCAAAAAAGACGGGGCCTCGGCTGGAAGAGGCAAGACAGGGGCCTAATCTTCATCCGCTGGCCATGGATTTTCCTTTACAAAAGCAGTGGTGAATCTTCCCCAACAAATCATGTTCATCTATGTGTTTGATAATTCTGTTCTGTACTATAGTTTCTACTGATTTGCCCACTGCTGAAGTGATGCTTACCAGCCTGTAATTGCCAGGATCGACTCTGGAGCCTTTAAAAAATATCTTGCATTATATTAGCTCCCTTCCAGTCGTCTACCAGTGATAGGTTACATATCACAGTTAATAGTTCCGCAATTTCATATTTGATTTCTTCAGAACTCTTGGGTGAATCCCATCTGGGCCCGGTGGCTTATAACTGTTTAGTTTATCAATTTGTTCTAAAACCTCTTCTATAGACACCTCAAATGGGACAGTACTTCTGATTTGTTGCCCGAAAAGAATAGCTCTACTGTGGGTATCTCCCCCACATCCTCGACAGGGAAGACTGATGCAAAGACTTCATTTAGCTTCTCTGTTGTGGCCTTGTCTTCCCCGAGTGCTCCTTCAACATCTTGGTCATCTACTGGCCCCATTGCCTGTTTGGCAGGCTTTCTGCTTCGATGTCCTTAAAATTTTTTTACTGTTAGTTTTTGCATCTTTAGCAAGTTGCTTCTCAAATTCTTTCTTGGCCTGCCTTATTACACTTTTACATTTTACTTGCTAGAGTTTGTGCTCTGTTATCTTCACTAGGTTTTGACTTCCAAATTTTAAAGGATGCCTTTTTGCCTCTAACAACCTCCGTTACTCTGCAGTTTAGCCACGGTGGAATTCTTTTGGTCCTCCAACTGTCTTTTTTGATTTGGGGTATACATTTAGTCTCAGCCTCTATTATGGTGTTTTTATGCTGTCTGCAGGCATTTTATCCTTCTGACTGCTCTTTTTAATTTCTGTCTAACTACTGTCCTCATTCTTGTGTTACTCTGGCAGGTTTTTTGGTGTTTTCTCCTCTAGAAGGATGCTAAATTTAATTACATTATGGTCACTATTACCAAGTGGTTAAACTATAGTTACCTCTTGGACCAGATTCTGTGCTCCACTTAGGATTAAATCAAGAATTGTCTCTCCCCGTGTGGGTGCCAGGACTAGCTGCTCCAAGAAGCAGTCATTTATGGTGTCTAGAAATCTGCCAGCTCACAATTTATCTTCTTTTTCACTGCTCTAATATGCCAGGGAATCCAACATGGGGCTGCCTCACAGGAACACTCCCTGGTTTAAGTACAATCCAATGTTGCACCCGATCATCTCTCCCAGCTCTTTGTTATTCCTGGAGAACACACTTGGATATCATTAAAACAGCTGTTCTAATCACTTCCTTTCACTGTCTTCTACATCTGCTTTTATCAGGTCAACCCCAAGCTCTTTTACTGACTGGGCTGCTTCACAGCTCTTGACCTTGCTCCTTGTGAGAGGCATTGAGTCACCAGTGACATTTGGACACTGTCCCCATTGTCTGATTTTTCGCTAGCTGCACTTCCTGGTCAGTCACATTAAATGCTCTTACCCAAAGCTCCCCCTTTGGTCCTGCTTGAAACAGAGTTCTGTAAACAACAATCCTGACTGGCTATTTGTAGCTTCAAACACTTCTACAGCTTCACTGTGGCAGTCTTTTACATTATTGCATGATGACCCGGCTTCATCACAACTTTATTCTGAGCCACCCCAGGAAATGGTTGTTCCTTGTCACCCTTTAGGCATGGTAGAGGCACCTCTAAAGTCCCAAGAGTTGCTCCCCAGGGTCCACACTTTTTCCTACCCACAACCAGGTAGAGTATCTGAATATGGTCCAGGGACAAGTGGGTTCTATTAACACCCCAGGAGTTCTTGTGATGCTCTTGGATGAAATCCACGCCTCATAAAACAGCACTAGAAATACTGTTCACCACAACAAAAGTCCATTTAGTTTGCAGAGACCCCAAGTTCAGTGGGAGCTGGATTTCTCCTGCTGTGAGCACTGGCTCATGATTGCTAGTCACTAGTTTAACTACTGCAGAACTTTTTTCTTCCCCAGAACTGGGTGTTCATCAGCTATCAGACATATTTGAGATCCTGCTTCCAACAGCACTGTGATTTTCCAGCTGTTGATGTCTCCAGACACACTATAATAGGTAGCTGGGCAGCTCCTCACATAGGCCATTCTAATATCTACTGGTGGTGGCCATACTGCATCAGCAACTTCTAGTTTCCTTGGCGTGGCTTCCCTCTGCTTGGGCAATTCGATCTCCAGTGGTGTCAGGGTTCCCTCCCCACTCTGAACTCTAGGGTACAGATGTGGGGACCCACATGAAAGACCCCCTAAGCTTATTTCTACCAGCTTAGGTTAAAACTTCCTCAAGTTCTTTGCCCTTGGAGGGTACGCTGCCACCACCAAGTGATTTAACAAAGAATCAGGGAAAGGATCACTTGGTGTTCCTATTCCCCCAAAATATCCCTGCAAGCCTTTACACCCCCTTTCCTGGGGAGACTTGAGAATAATATCCTAACCAATTGGTTACAAAGTGATCACAGACCCAAACCCCTGGGGCTTAGGACAATAGAAAAATCAGTCAGGTTTTCATCTGCTTCCTGTTCAGCCTGGAACTGTTCCCTTGATGCTGGAAACATCAGTTCCTCACTGTATTGTAGACTTGGGCTTGGTCCTTCTGGAAGCGATGCAGGTGATGGGGCTGTTTCCGTTGACTGTGAACCGCTCTCTGCTGGTGCACTATGTGGTATTTCAGGCTCTGGCTGAGCTTCTTGTGTAGGGTCATCTGCTGCTGCTGCCAGTGCAGGCTCGGTGGTGCCCTCTGGTGTTGGAGCTGTAGACGGGGTTGCAAACGCTGGACTCGGTGCTGGCAATGGTTCTGGTGCTGGTTGCTCCGCCAGTTCCGGTTTTGGGACTGGCTCTGGCTGGGTCTCTGCGACTGGATCCACTACTGCTGTCACAGACATTAGCAGGGGATCCGGTTCCACCACTTCAGTCTGGGTCTCTGGTAACACAGACGGGGCCCTGGTGGAAGGCTCAGGAACAGAGCTAGGCGTGACGGCTTGCTTAGCCTGCGGGTGACCATTCCCACCCTCTTGGCTAGCTTCATATGGTTGGCCAAGTCTTCCCCCAGCCGCTCCAATTGCTACTAGTTTTTTCTTTTCTGCCACCTCCACCCATTTGGTTCCAATCTCCCCCTCCTCAATTACCATTTGAACCGTTCTGTTTCCTCAGGAATACGCTCTAAGAACTACTCCATTTGCGTTAGGGGAGAGGCAGATCCTCCAGAGATTTGACGCTTGCTCCTGATATCCAGGCATCCCAATTTCTTACAATGTGGTTGGCGTGTCGGGAAAATGCCAGGTCCGGTTTCCACCGTAGGGCTCTGACCTGCCGACAGGCCTGCTCGGGTGTTAGCCCCATTCTGATTCTGGCCTGTTTTTTAAAAAGTTCATAACTGTTCATGTGTTCCTTAGGCATTTCAGCCGCCACCTCTGCTAAGGGTCCACTGAGCTGCGGCCTCAGCTCTACCATGTACTGGTCTGCAGAGATGCTGTACCCAAGGCAGGCCTGTTCGAAATTTTCTAAGAAGGCCTCAGTATCATCGCCTACCTTGTCAGTGGGGAACTTTCTGGGATGGGAAGCAGTACCTGGAGAAGGAGTGCTAGGGTTGTCTGGTATATTTTGCTTAGCCCTTGCCCTCTCTAACTCCAGTTCAGGCTTCCTCTCTCTTTCCCTCTCCTCCTGAGCATGCTTCTGGGCCTCCCCTGGGCCTCCATAGCTCTCTCATAAGCAGCTTTTTCTCCCTCCATCCGTCTATCATGCTCTTTTTGTCTCTCATCAGCTTCGAATCTGGCTAATTCTAATTTCTTTTGAACGTCACTGTCAGTCATCCTAGCCTTTCTGTGTTTAATCTAGCCTAACCCAAGGGCTAGAAAGAAAAAGAAAAACTTGTGAATTCCCCTGCAGGAGGTTAACTACCCTGCCCTCAGGCAGAGAAAAAAAACTCCAGATGCTCACAGCTTAAAAAAAAAAATCCTTAAAAAACCCCCTCCCTGCTTTCCAAGCAGCCAAAAGGGAAAAAAAATGGTCCTTTTAAAATCCTACTGTGCTTTCGGTTCAAAATGATCCTACCGCGCTGTCACCATGTCAGGGTTCCCTCCCCACTCTGAACTCTAGGGTATAGATGTGGGGACCCACATGAAAGACCCCCTAGGCTTATTTCTATCAGCTTAGGTTAAAACTTCCCCAAGGCACAAATTCTTTGCCCTTGGAGGGTATGCTGCCACCACCAAGTGATTTAGCAAAGAATCAGGGAAAGGACCACTTGGAGTTCCTATTCCCCCAAAATATCCCCTCAAGCCCTTACACCCCCTTTCCTGGGGAGGCTTGAGAATAATATCCTAACCAATTGGTTACAAAGTGGTCACAGACCCAACCCCCTGGGTCTTAGGACAATAGAGAAATCAGTCAGGTTCTTAAAATAAGGATTTTATTTAAAAAAAAGGTAAAAATCACCTCTGTAAAATCAGGATGGAACAAAAGATTCAGAAACACAGCAGAACTTCCTCTAGGCTTAGTTTCAAAGTTACAAAAAACAGAAATAAACCTCCCTCTAGCAAAGGAAAAATTCACAAGCAGAACAAAAGATAGCCTAACATGCCTTGCCCAGGTTTTACTTACAATTTTTTGTAATATGAGAGACTTTTAGGATGGTTTATAGGAGAAGGAGTTTTCTGACCTGATGCTTCTCTGCTTCCCAAGAGAACACACACAACAAAACCTTCCCTCCCCACAAGATTTGGAAGTATCTTCTTTTCCCATTGGTCCTTTTGGTCAGATACCAAACAGGTTATTTGAGCTTCTTAACCCCTTACAGGTAAGGAGGAACTCTAGGCTGTATGGTTATGACGAATGGCCTCCACATTGCCTGCAAATGTCATCTGGCCTCACATTCAGGACACAGTCTCATGAGACTTCTGGGAATAGCCAACACTTGGGCTTCTTCTAATTTTGTAGCCACTTTGCTAGCAATCATTTTTTGAAGTGTGGCATGTAGTATAAAGGAATCACCCTGAGGCTGGGAATTAACAGCTCTGATACCTTTAAGGAAATCCCAATTTCTGCTTCCATATTTTGAGCTCTGTGTAAACTCTGAGCCATAGGTTTATCCAGTATATTATCCTTCTTCACCAGCAGCTTATGAAGTTTCCCTGCTAAACTCTTTATAAACTGAGTGTTTACATCAGATTGTCTCATAGCTTGCCATTAGCACATCCCCTCTCCGCATTGCCAGTTTCAGATTTGGCACAGCAGATTCTGTTTCACTCAGACAGGATGGCACAGGGAAAGCCCTGTTGAACAGGGTTCTTAACGTAGGTAAATAACTGAGCAGAGGTTCCCCCTCCTGCCTCCTCCTGGCTTGCCATTTCTTTTGGTACTTTGAAATCCCCATCATAGCAGTCATATAAGCATTTCCTTAACTGTCTGTAAGACCCATGATCCACACTGGGAAGCTGCTGGTAAAATGCTTTGGCATCACCATCCAAAACCACTATGCTGCTTTTTCACCAGTCCACTCATTCACAGAGGGCAACAGCTCACAGAGCCTCAGCTGTATGACCAGTAAAGTTCTTAGGCAAAAGTGCTTTTACCATCTTGAAGCCATGACCCCCAGTTCTAACCCTCGCTCATTGAGTCACAGGATTTTATTGGGCTACTGCAAGTAACAACTCCAGCACACCTGGGAAGAACTGAATCTCCTGCTAACCCCCAACCTGCCCTGCCCCGCCCCTCTGGTCAGATCAACAATACCATAACATACAAGACAGCAACTTAACGCTAAGATAAGGACACAGCACCATCTACTGGTGGAGGTGCTGTCTATACTAAACATTACAATTTAAATCCACAGCCGTTCCCTTTGATCCTATTTTCTTGTTGGGGGAAAATAGCAGCCTCGAGTGGGCTTTCTCCATTTTTACCTCTCCTCTCACTTTCTCCCTTCCCAAGGAAATCATCCTAGGCTTGAAATCTCACCTTGTAAGGACTCCCATACCCCGCCCCCAACACACACAGCTGCCATCCCAGTAGGAAATGGGGTCCTGGCCTTGGAATGACCCAACCTGAGCAGTCTCCATTGGGGGAGGGATGTAACATTCATCTATACAAACCCCAGCTCATCCTCTCTTCCCTTCTTGAGGCAGATCTCATGGATGCTGCTCTGGCCTCTGGGGAAGAGGAATTGCCTGGGAGGAGGGCACTGGCCTTAATTCTTCCAGAACTTTTGATCCTGACTGCAAGTCTCACTTCAAGTCTGTGCATGACTGAAATTCATCCTTTCCTGTGTCAGCTTAGTGACTGCAGCCACGGAGGAAGGGAGGAGATCCCTGGACAGTGCAGGCTGCTTCACCCAGCCCTGCTGCAGGATTAGGCAGTAACCGCTCTCACAACTGCAGCCGATGGGCAGGGTGAAGCAGGAACGGCAGCTTCCCAGACGAGGTTATTTTGGTAGCTGTGTGTAAACCCCATTGGAAAATGTGACGTGGTTCTTATCCTCTTGTATTTGCTCACAAAACACTAATTAAGGCATGTAATGAAGACAGGAGCATCCATTAATAAAGAATCATTACAGGGCTGGATTAGTGAGCTTATCGGAAACAGGTGGAAGTGATCTGGGCGTCTGCTCTTGTGCGCCACACATGAGC
The DNA here is from genome assembly GCF_965140235.1 of Caretta caretta. NCBI lineage: Eukaryota > Metazoa > Chordata > Testudines > Cheloniidae > Caretta > Caretta caretta. Next base: position 3,776,228 of record NC_134223.1, read on the forward strand.
TAACACTTTCCCACTCTTCCAGGACAATGTGCCAATCTGCAGGGAGCCTCCAGCCCAGACTGTGAAATCCCACTGTGCCTCAGTGCAGTGGGGCTTCTGGGGATTGGGCACCCAGTCAGAATGAGAACCTTCTTCTTCTCACTGATCATTAACTGGGCATTGCCAGGACAGGCGCAAACTCTGCCAGTCACTGAGGGGGCACTGCTGGGGTGGGCACTGACCCTGCTGTCTCTCAATAGCATTGTTAATTTTACAGAGGAACTGCAGCTATTCCCAAAAGCCCTTTAGCCACTTCACTCTAGCACAAGCACTAGAGTCATGTCTTTGGACCCAGGTTCCAAAACGTGGGGTGGGGAGCAGGGGAGAAACTTGGAGCAATTTTTATAGGGGGGTGCTGATGAAAGAAACCATGCATTTGGTGTTTGTTCTTACTACCCCTAGTTCCAGCACCACTGAATCCTTTAGGTAGGAGAAAATCAGCCCCTCCAGATGGCGTCTGCAGATGGAGGGAAGAGCTCTGGAGACCCCGTGCCTGTTGGAGCAATGTCCTCCGGCTCCAGGTCTATCCTTTCAAATGTCCCGGGTCCATCACCTATCCTCCCTGAGAGTCCTCTTTCTTGTGACTGACATGTGGGGCACGCCATCAGCAATCACTTGGGGATGTTCCACAGTTCTTCCCCTGTCTCTTTAGCCCTCGGAAGCCCTGCTACAGCCCCGAACATCTCCAGGGAGATCACAAGGGGAATACGAATTCTGTGGGTTCATACCAAGATGAGCTTCAGGCAGAGAGACAAGGTCGCTCATGCCCTCATGGGAAGCCACATCCAGCCAGTGGAGCAGATAGGATCAGATGGTGGGTTAGGGGACAGGAAGGCCTGTCTTGTCCCATGTTGAAAGGGGGCAGGAGCAGTGAAGAGGGGGCTGTGCCTGGACATGGGGGTTATTTTATCCTTAAGATATAAACAGAGACTTTGTTACTACAGATGAGAGCAGGGTGTGTTCTGCCCCCTGTTAGCCTCTCATACCTCACTCTCTTCTGCCCCACTATAAATATCGAGCTGAGTCACAGCCTCTGCCATCCCTCGGTGCTGAATATAATCTGAGAGTCTCCTGCAATCGACAGGGACACAGCTGAGTTATTCTACAGTGCGTCACTCAAAGCTATTTCCAAAGTGTTTCATTAGGGGCAACAATGGGGAATGAAGTGTGGCTGCTGCTGGCCTTTGAGCGCGACGGAGGAAATAATCATATGTCACATTTAGGGCTTCTGTTTTACAGAGTTTATTCATTTAATCTTTCAGGGTTAATTTTAGCAATTTTTTTACTTCTGTATCAATGTCCAAAAATTGGAGGGTTTGGGGGCTTGCTCTTTGTCTATCCGTGTAGCGCTGTTTGAACGAGCCCTATGTTAAAGTGCGCTAGCAGGGCTTACATCCAGCTGGAGCTGTCCGAGATGAGCTCCAGTAAATATTTGCAAACCTGTGGGGCAGAAGCCCCGAGATCCTCCCACCCCGCAGCTGAAGCCCAAAGCCTTGAGTGGGGGGGGGGGCCTTCGGGAAATCCTGTTTGAGAATTGAAGCCCCATGCACTAGGGAACCTTTAGTGCATAGCAGCAGACTCGACATAGACCAACTAACGCACAGCATGTTAGTGCTCTTTAGAAATCACACCCCTGTTAGTCTGTGTTGCTGCTCCATGTAGACAAGCCCTGAGATACAAGCCAGGGAGCAAGGATATCACCTATATAAACAAACTGCAATGGGAAAGGGATGAAGATAACAAACTGAGTAACCATTTCTGGGGGTTTATTGGCTAAACACAGATTTTTTTTTCTTTGTATTGGGGGTGTTTTATTGGTTAAAACCTAAAATCTGAAGCCCAAATCATATTGTACCCTTTGTCCTTACCGTGCGTACTGCACCCTCCATTCCTACTGCACTGTTCTGCACCCCTCCTTATTTACCGATTGTCTCCAAAAGATCCCCAGGATTTGAAAAAAGCCAGTATTTGGGTTTTATCCATTTGTTTTATCCGAATTTTGGCTGTTCTGGGACCTGGCAATTTTTCAGAAAGATGGGCAGGGAGCCGGGTCCCGGCAGCCAAGACCACCTGAGTGCTGCAGCACCAGGCCCATAAGGAGCAGAAGACTGTGAGTACTGGCCCCCTGCTGACCTCGGCCCTTCAGCATGGCCCTAGGGCACAGATGCCCACCCAGACAGAGCCTGTACAGGGGAAGTGGACGGGCCTTGCTGAAGGGCTGGGGTCAGCAGGGGGCTCTGTTCAGCAGCAGGATCAGTACTCACAGGGTGCAGCCTTCCATCCCCATGCAGACCCTGACCCTTCAGCACAGCCTCATCCGCTTCCTCTGTGCTGGGGGTGGGGAATGAGAAGGGCAGACCCTGGGCAGCTGAGACCGTCTGATTACTGCAGAGAGTGGAAGACTTCAACTGACACATGACGACCCTTATGGGTACCGGGCATCCCTCCGCTGCTGAGTACTAGGCACCTCTTCTGTCTTTCCCTGGGGTCCTAGCTTCTGGTGTTATCTATTCCCACCTTTCTTCCTTCCTGCCCCCTGCAAGCTCTCATTCCCTCTGCATTTCCCTGTGATCCAAGTATCTCCATGCTCCTTCACCATGTGCCCCTCACAGGTATCCCGGCATCCAGCCCATCCTCCTCCCCTGGGGTACCCTGTAGGTCCCCTTTTACCACCCACAAGACTCCTCCCCCACAACCCACCACTCTTCCCTACTCTCCGGGCATTCTCCCTGCCCAGACCTCTTCACTGCCATCCCCTCCTTTATCCTTTCCTCTCTTTGTGCCCCTGGTGTCCTGCTGTCCCAGGCTTACCTGCCATTTTCCCTAGGACTACTTTCCCAGCAGGATCCCATCTCCCACTGCCCTTGGCATCTACATCTTTATGCCTTCCCAAAGAATCCCAGTCCGCTTCTCCCTGGCAGTCAATCTCTCTCCTGTTTCTAACAGATTTTAAGGCCAGGAGGGACCATTATGATCATCTAGTCTGACCTCCCGTGTAGCACAGGCCAGAGTGTGGGAGGGGGTGAGAGCTCTGGCTGGGGGTGCAGGCTCTGTGGTGAGGCTGGGGATGAGGGGTTTGGAGTGAAGGAGGGGTCTCTGAGCTGGGGCCGAGGGGTTTGGAGTGTGTGTGTGTGTGGGGGGGGGGGCTCTGGGCTGGGACAGGGGGTTGGGGTATGGGAGGGGGTAAGGGCACCAGCTGGGGGTGCGGGCTCTGGGGCAGGGCTGGGGATGAGGAATTTGGGGTGCAGGAGTGGGCTCAGGGCTGGGGTAGGGTTTTGGGGTGTGGGCTCCGGGAGGGAGTTTGGATGTAGGAGGAGGCTAAGGGCTGAGACAGGGGGTTGGAGTGCAGGCTCCGGGAGGGAGTTTGGGTGTGGGAGCAGGCTAAGGGCTGGGGCAGGGGTTTGGGGCACAGGAGAGGGTCCAGGGTGTGGGCTCCTGGCAAGGCTTACCTCAGGTGGCTCCTGAGAAGTGGCTGGCATGTCCCTGCTGCTCCTAGGTGGAGGCGTGACCAGGTGGCTGTGCGCACTGACCCTGTCCACAGGTGCTTCCCCCACAGCTCCCATTGGGTGTGGTTTCCAGCCAATGGGAGCTGCGGAACCGGTGGTGTGAGCAGAGGCAGTGCGCAGATCTCCCCATGGCCGCCCCTACGCCTAGGAGTTGGAGGGAGATGCCGGCCGCTTTATGGGAGCCATGCGGAGCTGACCAGAGCTGCCAGGGTCCCTTTTCAACCGGGTGTTCTGGTCAAAAACCAGATGCCTGGCAATACTAGTCACCTCTGACCCTGCTGTTGGCTAAACTCGATCAATGGAGTTTCTTTAGGCTCTTGTTGTAACTGAGACGTCGGACGGGATGCTGGAGCCTGAGGGCTAGGTAGCAGATGGTCGCTGTGGGGAGAAGCAGCAGCAGGAGCAGGGAGGTGTTTGTGCCTCAGGGATGATGCCCCATGGAATTCAGGGGAGAGACAGAGACTTTGGCTTCTGGAATCAAAGGAGCATGACTGGAGCAGCGCCAGAGGCTGTCAGAGCTGACAAGAGGGAGTTAACCTTAGCCCCCGCCCCAGCGTCTGCACAGAGCGGAAGGAGCTCCTTTCTCACCAGTCTGCCCCTCCCCCAGGGCCTGCCACAAGTAGAGCAGTTTCCCCTGGGGAAAGGGGGGGGGCTCCCCGGAAAGGCACAGGGAGCACTCAGAGTGAGGGCTGCAAGAGGAAGAGAATGGTCCTGACTGGCAGTGCTGGGGAGAGGGTTGGCTTGGGGATTCTCCCTCATTCCTGCCCTACACCAGACATTCTCTCTTGGCTTTATTATAAAGGTGAACAGCCCTAAACCTGGTTAGCACAGTAGCTGATGTAGACATGTGGCATCTTTGGTGCAGCACTGGTTGCTGACGCAACAGTTAACTGCCAGACAAAAACCATGCTAAGGTGGCGTTGAGAGAACGTATCAGACATTTAGGGTAAAATGCAATACAGGGGTGCTATAATGACCCCCAAAACTGTACATTAGAAACCCAGAAAATTCAGTTAAGGTTAAACTTAAAAATAATCCAAATTGAACATGTTAAGATGTGTAGCAATGAAAAGGGGAGGAAAAGGAGAAAAATGAAAAATTTTGAACAAAATGAAAATTTTCTGCAAAAAAAAATTAGTTTTGGTTGTAAAACCATCGTTTGTTGGAAAAACGTGTTACCAAAATTTTATCCAGCTCCCTTAATGATAAAGAACCCTCCAGTATTCTCTCCTGGAACATGTCCTATGGTTTAACGTGACCCTGCCTAAAGCCCTGCTCCTGGGCTTCTCACAGGGGACCAACTCCCACTGAGTTCCAATGCTGGTGACTATGTGTGAAACTGGGAGTTCTGCAAAAGTACTGCTCAGACCTGTGGGCTGCAACAATATGAGACGCTGGGGAATAATTACAATTGTCATTTCTGACTCAGTAGTGTGTAAACTTCTTTCATCCGGCACTTTCCAAAATCTCTGAAAAATTCTTCTCTGATTTAGAATAGTCTCTTCTGGCCTTAAAGTCTATGAGCCTAAGAGAATGGAAATCTGGAGTCAGTCTGATCTACAACATTCTATTGGACCCCTCTGTGCAGTGGTGGAGACGCATTCTGTAACATGAACAGGTACCAGCTCTCAGAAAAGGCTTTGATGTTCCTTGCTATTTTGTTTATTTTCCAAAATTGTTCTGACAGCAAAGAGAGTTTGTTCCTGGGAGACTGAATGGGATCATCAGATCCAACTGCCGGAGCCTGGCTTAATTCATAAACCCTGACTGGTTGTTGCTGTCTCTTTGAGTCTGGAGGACTAAGGCCAACAGGGCAACTTACTGCTTCTCCAAGCTCTGGGACAGATGCAAGGGCTTTTTGCACCAGGCAGAAAATATATTTTCAGACGTATATGATTTCAGTTCAGGTCCCCTGTTCATTCAGGAATCCTTAGTCCTGGAGCTGTGTGTAGTTTTGATTCACACCAAAAAGCTGAGGATGTTACCAGGAGATAGCTGAGAACTGTCTGATGAGGAATCCTGGCTGAACTTTCTGGGAAAGCATGGACAATGAGAATGTCATCAAAAGTGCAAGAGCTTCAATGATTTACTGACTTTCTTTCGTCTCTTTGGGTGGATTTCCCTTTCTTCCTCTTGATTGTTGTTTTACTCCTTCTCGCCTGTCTGTTGGTGGTTTGTGGTTTCCCCCCGGCGTAATCTGAGGAGATGATGTGTTTATCTGCAATTACACGACATGGTCTGGCTGCCTCATTTGTTTCCGAATTTATTTTCTGATCCTCAGTCCAGGCCAGCCCCAGGCTCGCTGAGGGTCTCTGCATGCGGCATCCTGGAACATTATTAAAGGGTTACATCAGCTAATTTCACAGTGAACAATTCTCTCCGACATCCCTTTTCTAAGCATCTGTGTTGTGTTCATGCAGGAGACCCAGTGACATCCAACAGCTTCGCAGGCAGGGTGCATTAAGGTTAAATAGACCCAGATCCACCACAGTATCAGGGCCCCCCCACTCCACTCCTCTCCCAGACAGACTCTTCCTCCCAGTCTAACCCCTTCTCCTCAGACAGACCCTGATACTCTCAACTTAACCCCTCTCCTCAGAAAAACCCTTCCTCCCAGCCCCCAAGATGGACTGTTGTCTTCCTCCCACTGCTCAGAGCTTGATCTCCCTGCCAAGTGAAGCAGCTGGCTGACACTACTCAGCTGTGTGCTGCATTGCAGCCTGCTGCTGCAGCTCTGTCTCATGGCTGCATCTAGCTCCCTCCAGCCGGAACGCAGCCTTAAAGTGCCCCAGTTTTCAGGCAGGTAGTTGAGGCAATTTGGTGCGGCAGTGGCTGCCGGTAGGATGAGGCCGATGCCATGGGCAAATGGTGTGTGCTGCTTTGGGGAAAACACTGAAACAAACAGCACTCTCCCTTAGACTGCACAGAGCCATCAGCACCCCTATATACAGACAAGGAAACTGAGGCACAGTGGCTTGCCCAAGACCAGTCGGAGGCAGAACCTGAAGTCTGATCCAGTGGCCCACACTCCTTGGCTGCTACAGAGCCCTGTGTTGTCAAGGACTGGTCCCATGCCAGTGCCAGGCCATGCTCCACAGCAGACAGTTGCTAATGGCTTCCCAATCCCATTGGTAGCCAGTTCTGCCTTGTGCGCACCGAGGGGAAAGCAGCCTCTGAAATGCGTTTCCTTGCTGAATCCTTTTCCTAGCGCAGGTGGAGTCTTCTTTAAAGGAGCACCTGGGACATGCCCTTTGACTGACAGCTCTCTCACCCAGTCAGCCAGTCACCCCAAGCCCAGCAGGGGTGGAGCCTCACTTCCTGCACTGCCTGTTGAGGGGCAGCTCGCTCGCCCAGTTAGGCTGGGCCTACAGCCCATGGCAGTGAGCCTCCATGGGAGGGGGATGGGCTTCAGCTGCAACTTCCAAGCACCAGCCCCGCTTTCCCACGTCTGTCGGCTGGGCTGGGCGGCTGCCTAGACAAACCCAGGAGCAGCCCACAACCCTCACGGGGCTGAACCCCATCTACAGGAGGGCACCTTGGACATTCCCTGCAGCTATCAGAGAGAAGGAGGCACTGCAGCACTGTGACAAAGAGGGAGCGTTTATCCTGTGCTTGGCTATTCAGGCTTTGTCCAGGAGGTGACAAAGACAACTGTGGTGAGGCCTGCATCATTTTGTGGCATTGCTCATGCTACATTTGGATCAGCTTGGGGCCCTTTAGATCTTCATGGTACTTCGAAGGAGTCTTCAGGTCTCAGCAGAGAAGGGTTGTGAAGCAACTGGCAATGGCTCTTTTACACCACAACCCAGCTAGGTAAAAAAGTTAAGGAAGTATGGGCTGGATGAATGGACTATAAGGTGGATAGAAAGCTGGCTAGATCATCGGGCTCAATGGGTAGTGACCAATGGCTCCATGTCTAGTTGGCAGCTGGTATCAAGCGGAGTGCCCCAAGGGTCAGTCCTGGGGCCGGTTTTGTTCAATATCTTCATTAATGATCTGGAGGATGGCGTGGATTGTACCTTCAGCAAGTTTGCAGATGACACTAAACTGGGAGGAGAGGTAGATACGCTGGAGGGTAGGGATAGGATACAGAGGGCCCTAGACAAATTAGAGGATTGGGCCAAAAGTAATCTGATGAGGTTCAACAAGGACAAGTGCAGAGTCCTGCACTTAGGATGGAAGAATCCCATGCACCCCTACAGACTAGGGACCGAATGGTTCGGCAGCAGTTCTGCAGAAAAGGACCTAGGGGTTACAGTGGACGAGAAGCTGGATATGAGTCAACAGTGTGCCCTTGTTGCCAAGAAGACTAACGGCATTTTGGACTGTATAAGTAAGGGCACCGCCAGCAGATCGAGGGACGTGATCGTTCCCCTCTATTCGACATTGGTGAGGCCTCATCTGGAGTACTGTGTCCAGTTTTGGGCCCCACACTACAAGAAGGATGTGAAAAAATTGGAAAGCATCCAGCGGAAGGCTACAAAAATGATTAGGGGACTGGAACACATGACTTATGAGGAGAGGCTGAGGGAACTGGGATTGTTTAGTCTGCAGAAGAGAAGAATGAGGGGGGATTTGATAGCTGCTTTCAACTACCTGAAAGGGGGTTCCAAAGAGGATGGCTCTAGACTGTTCTCAGTGGTAGCAGATGACAGAACAAGGAGTAATGGTCTCACGTTGCAGTGGGGGAGATTTAGGTTGGATATTAGGAAAAACTATTTCATTAGGAGGGCGGTGAAACACTGGAATGCGTTACCTAGGGAGGTGGTGGAATCTCCTTCCTTTGAGGTTTTTAAGGTCGGGCTTGACAAAGCCCTGGCTGGGATGATTTAGTTGGGGCTTGGTCCTGCTTTGAGCAGGGGGTTGGAGTAGATGACCTCCTGAGGTCCCTTCCAACCCTGATATTCTATGATTCTATGATTCTATAGTCACACATCTGCAGCAACGTCAGACCACGTGACCCTGGCTTCCTGGAATAAAGGTCCGATTATCTTCAGATCTTATGCTGAGCACCTCCTGCCACAGCATGCCACGCTTTCACTCCCCAGAGTGGCTGCTAACTCATTGCTAGCAGCTTACATGTTTGAAAACCAACAGCATGTTCAGAAGTAGGGAAATATTTAGTCAGCCATGGTGATTCTGTGGCAGTTTTCTGCCAATGCTGCTTCCTGAATCTTGTTGGGACTCCAAGTGCAAGCAAAGTGTCCTCTCAGTTGCTGCCGCTACCTGGAACTAGAGAAACAACCAAAGATCCCAGGTGAAACCCCCTTAACAAAGGGCAGAGAAATCTCAGCCAAAGGAGCTGGTGCCTGTTCCACCCTATCCTCTGGCTCTTTCCTCCACTCAACCAGCAGCACTTGTGTCTTACCTGGACCAAGTCTCCGCTAACTGGCTCTCAGCCAAATCATTTATCTCGAGTGGCCAATGGGAAAGTCAAGAGCCAGCACCCTGCAGATTTGTGTCCCCCAGCAGCCTCACCTGAGACCAAGAGGAACGCACCCTATGGCGCCTGCACAAGGCAGCTCTGAGCAATTGACCACCAGCACCGTCAGGGACAAAAGAACAGAGACACTTGAGCAATTTTATCTGTCCCTGCCAGGGTGCACGGACATGTTGACAAGTCATGGTCAATAGTGTCACAGGCTATTAACAGCTGTATAAGAATCACCATAGACACCTGATCTTTATCCATCACTAGAAGGAGATCATCAGCCACTGAAATCTCGCACACCCAGGTCTAAAACTGGACCAAAAGGGGTAAACCCTGAAGATTCTAGACAATAGCAGGGCTATCACCTTCCCTAAAAGAAGAAGGTTTAAAGCTGGTCATAAAATGGCAACATTATTTTGTGAAAAGATCAACTGAATAATTTCTACAGTAGAGCCTCAGAGTTACAAACCCCAGAGTTATGAACTGAGCAGTCAACCACACACCTCATTTGGAACCGGAAGTACGCAATCAGACAGCAGCAGAGATGAAAAAAAAAAAATAAAAAAGCCAATACAGAACAGTACTGTGTTAAATGTAAACTACTAAAAAAAATAAAGGGAAAGCAGTATTTTTCTTCTGCATTTTAAAAATCAAAGCTGTATTAAGTCAATGTTCAGCTGTAAACTTTTGAAAGAACAACCTAACATTTTGTTGAGAGTTACAAATATTTTAGAGTTACGAACAATCTCCATTCCTGAGGTGTTCGTAACTCTGAGGTTCTACTGTATTGTTTTTTACAGAAAATTTTACCCTCTGTGGTAGGGTTGGAGCCTAAGCAGTAACAGGTAAGGTCATCAGCCTCCAGAGACAGTTTGGGCCCAAGAATCCAAAGGAGATATTGCATTTATCCCCCTTGATGTGGATCTGCTGCCAAGAGGCCAACAACCTAGCTCAAACCTTGACCACAAACATAGAAAACTCACTGCAAGAAACACTCTCATCTTGAGCAAAGACAGGCGTTTGCAGATGGTGCTGATCATCGGGACGTCTGCATGCCCACAAGGGCCAAGAGTGATCTAGAGGTTAGAAATAGAGACAGGAAATCACAGTGTGGGAGTCAGGCTGGATTGCACACACCACTGTGAGCTTGACAGCATGGAGTGCACTAATGGCTGCCACACTATCTCACCCCACATAGATGAGCGTGCCCACACCCTACAGAAATGGCTGCCTCTCCCCTGCACCCAAAAATGTGACTACTTTCTGTCTCCAGATTGATACTCAGCATGGCCTGATTGTGGACTCACAGCTGATTTTTCTTTGGAAATGTCTTTATTTTATGTCTAGGTATTCGGGCTGTCAATTAATCGCAGTTAACTCGTGATTAACTCAAAAAATTAATCGTGATTAAAAAAATAATCGTGATTAATCGCACTGTTAAACAATAGAATACCAATTGAAATTTATTAAATATTTTGGATGTTTTTCTACATTTTCAAATATATTGATATCAGTTACAACACAGAATACGAAGTGTACAGTGCTCACTTTAAATTATTATTTTTTATTACAAACATTTGCACTGTAAAAATGATAAACAAAAGAATAGTATTTTCCATTCACCTCATACAAGTACTGTAGTGCACTCTCTTTATCTTGAAGGTGTAGCTTACAAATATATATTTTTTTGGTTACATAACTGCTCTCAAAAACAAAACAATGTAAAACTTTAGAGCCTGCAAGTCCACTCAGTCCTACTTCTTATTCAGCTAATTGCTAAGACAAACAAGTTTGTTTACATTTATGGGAGATAATGCTGCCTGCTTCCTATTTACAATATCACCTGAAAGTGAGAACAGGCATTTGCACAGCACTCCTGTAGCTGGCATTGCAAGGTATTTACGTGCTAGATATGCTAAAACATTCGTATGCCCCTTCATGCTTCAGCCCCCATTCCAGAGGACATGTTTCCATGCTGATGATGCTCATTAAAAAAATAATGCATTAATTAAATTTGTGACTGAACTCCGTGGGGGAGAATTATATATCCACAGCTCTGTTTTACCCTCATTCTGCCATATATTTCATGTTATAGCAATCTTGGATGATGACCCAGCACATGTTGTTCATTTTAAGAACACTTTCTCTGCAGATTTGCCAAAACACAAAGAAGGTACCAATGTGAGATTTCTAAAGATAGATATCGCACTTGACCTAAGGTTTAAGAATCTGAAGTGCCTTCCAAAATCTGAGAGGGATGAGGTGTGGAGCATGCTTTCAGAATTCTTAAAAGAGCAACACTCAGATGTGGAAACTACAGAACCCGAACCACCAAAAAAGAAAATCAACCTTCTGCTGGTGGCATCTGACTCAGATGATGAAAATGAACATGTGTTGGTCCACTCTGCTTTGGATCATTATCAAGCAGAACCCATCATCAGCATGGGTGCATGTCCTCTGGAATGGTCGTTAATGCATGAAGGGAAATATGAATCTTTAGCGCATCTGGCACGTAAATATCTTGCAACGCCGGCTACAACAGTGCCATGCAAACGCCTGTTCTCACTTTCAGGTGACACTGCAAACAAGAAGCAGGCAGCATTAGCTCCTGCAAATTGTAACCAAACTTGTTTGTCTGAGCGATTGGCTGAAGTAGGACTGCGTGGACTTGGCTCTACAGTTTTACATTGTTTTATTTTTGAATGCAGTTATTTTCTGTACATAAGTCTACATTTGTAAATTCAACTTTCATGATAACGAGATTGCACTACAGGACTTGTATTAGGTGAATTGAAAAATACTATTTCTTTTGTTTTTTACAGTACAAATATTTGTACTGTAATAAAAAATAAATATAAAATGAGCACTGTACACTTTGTAATCTGTATTGTAATAGAGATCAAAATATTTGAAAATGTAGAAAACATCCAAAATATTTAAATAAATGGTATTCTATTATTGTTTAACAGTGCGATTAATCACAATTAATTTTTTTAATCGCTTGACAGCCCTACTAGGAATGTAAAGCCACTTCCATAGAAAGGCAGACCCGTATTGTTACTTAATCTGGCAGACAAAGGTATAGCAAGATCTAATGGCTGGAAGTTGAAGCTGGACAAATTCAGACTGGAAATAAGGTGCAAATTTTTAACTGTGAAGGTAAGTAACTAGTGGAAGAACTTACCAAGTGTCCTGGTGGATTCGCCATTACTGACAATTTTTAAATCGAGATTGGATAGTTTTTTAAAAGATCTGCTCTGGGGATTATCTGGGGGCAGTTTTCTGGCCTGTTACGCAGGAGGTCAGACTATGGCCTGTGTTATGCAGAGGGTCAGACGATGGCCACACTAGATGATCACAATGGTCCCTTCTGGCCTTAGAATCTATAAATCTACAAGTATTTCTGGGAGCACAGGCAGATGCAGAGCCCACAGGTCAGTGTCACCTAGATGAATCTGGGTGCAATTTGCTACTATGATATTAATACTTCTACCAGGACAGAGAAACCAAGGTGACAGCAAAGCAAGGAGTTGCCTCATGCACATAGAAGAGAAATTATACAGGCTGGCAGGCCCTATCTAATCCATCTCCCCAGTGCCTGGGGCAGGGCTATTTTCTCGGGGTGCTTGTCACAGTATGTGAGCTCCCTGCATCAAGCTCACAGTCACACTGCCCTGTTCCCTATAGGACTCTAGTGCTCCCTCCAGGCCTGTCTTAACGGCCCTGAGGGATGAGGTGGCCCTCACCCTGGGGAGACGGTTCTGCCCTCTCACAGAGCTCACTCCTAGGGAGTTTTACCTCTTTCTTTTCATGTAGCAAGAAAAACTTCCTACCCATCACCCAGCTCCTGTTGTCAGGGCATGGGTTCTCTCTGGACTGCCAGAGGCTTATCTCCCTAGCCTTTCAGACCTGCCATTTCTCCCTCCTCCCCCACCCGCTCCTCTTTGCAGCCTGAGCTGCCTGTGCCTCTTCAAGCCAAGATGCCTCTGCCCTCACTTTGAGGGTAACTACCCAGCTTTCCCCACGATGCGTGTGGCAATACAGGTCCTGCATGTAGGATCAGCCCTGGCGTGGGCGGAGGGTGAACCCTGCGCTTGGGGAGGCTAGCCCCCCTGCCCAGCCCACCCCTTCTGTCCAAGCCCCCCGCCCATGGCCGCCAGCCCTGATTCCAGCCACAGGATGCCCGAGCACCCCCAGCCCTGGAATGCCAGGTGGCTGGCACAGCCCCCAGCCCTGGAGCGCTGGGAGGGTGGGTAGCGTGGCCTCCCCACCATCCTCTGAACACTGGGCAGGCAGGCCACATGAGCACTGGCTCCAGCTGCCCGGAGTCCCCGCAGGCCAGGGCTCCGGCCACGAGGGAAGAGTGCAGAGCGCCAGTGGGAAGCAGAAGGGGTCCTGGGGGCAGAGTGTGGGAGGGACCACACAGGGCTGTTTGGGGAGACACAGCCTCCCCCGGCCTTTGATACCTGCTGCCCATGAGCCCTGGCATCCTCTCTATCCTGGGACAGTGGCTCTTGAACCATTATAACGTGTGCTGCTGATTGTAAAGTATGTGCCACTCCATGCTCCTAATCCTACAGCTCACAATAGTGTAACTCCTGGGTTTGGGGCCACAGCTCTCAAATACAGCCCCTTCCCCCATCCCCCACACTGCCTGAAGCAGCAGCTGCCAGAAGGAGGTGCTGCTGTAACAGCAAGGCTCTGGACCAATCTAGCTGTCCCCTTTCCACCTTTAGTGACACCTCACACTGCTCTGCTAGGTAACTGCAGCCTAGGATGGCAGCGTGGCTATCACCCACCGTGGCAGGGGCCTAGACCCGAGAGAGGCAGCAGAGGGGATCTGTTCATTGGGCCTGAGAGCATGGGGTCTGCTGGGCATCACCACACAGCTCCACCCAGTAGGGGTTGGGCCCCCACAGCCCTGACAGGCCGTCCCTCCACCTACCTGGAGGATATGGGCCAAAGAAAGACCAGCAGGACGCCTGAGCCCCGAGACAGGACATTCTTGGGTTATGTGCCAATCACACAATGCAGTGGCTGAGTGCTTGGGATCACCTCTGTCAGTGGCTGATACCTACACTAACTACAGGAGCCTGGAGGTATGGCCTTAGCTTGACTTGGGTTATAAGCACTCAATGAGTCACAGGGTCTGTGTAGGTGGCCATGGTGGTGTACCTCATGGCACTCAGGGGCACACTTGAAGCCCTGTGTCAGACCCTCAGGCCTGGCAGGTCCATCTCTACCCTCCAAAGGTTGCCCAGAGACATACAGACACACCAAGCATCAACACCCAGGGCCTTCAGCACAAGTTACACATTTTACCATAGGATGGTCAAGTCAAAATTTGCTTGGTGTGAATAGTCAGGTGCATCAGCCAATTCTTCACCTTGCAAAGGTTGGCCCATCAAAGTGAAATTCCCTTTGGAGTTCCAAGGAGAGCCGTAGACGGGGTTTGGCTGCTCAGCGCTAGGAAGAATCAGCAGCTGCGCAGGCCTCTTCCATCTAACAGCTTTCCTGCACTTCAGCATTTCCATTATTCAGTTCCATTATCCAGCCAAAACCACAAAGTGCTGCCGGAAATGCTGGGAAGAGGACCAACATGTGATGTGTGCGCTCACCACTGTTCACTACTGGACGGCAGGGCTCTCCTGTGTCCTTTGGGAAGCTGTCAGATTTTCATGGGCACCATGGATTTCACTGAAAATGTGAAATTGACCTTTCACTGGGAGAAAAATTAAATCACGTGAAAACCGTGAAACTGAAACTTTTTTGCCCATTTTTCATGTGATGGTAGTTTGTGTTTGGCTTTTACACAGATGCACAAAGAGGAGGGGAGGATATAGGGAGCCTCCTCCATCTTTGTGTCCCTTCTGCAACGAGACCAGTCACAATTCCATCCCGTATTCCTCTTCTCCCCACATTCCCCACAATGCACACCAGCTGGTGTAGCTGGAGGAGCTGCACTGTTTAAGAGCACACTCCCTTGTGCGCTGTGGGATCCAGGAGGCATCGTGTCTCCTGGTGTTTGCATTAGGGTGGTGCAGCTCCCTCCATCCACCGATGTGGGCAATGTGAGCAAAATTGAGTGTGGATAAAACTGGCTACTGCAGTGTATGGATGTAGGAACAGGCATCTCCACTAAGGATACACGGTATCAGCTCAGTATACAGCACTGTGGGACCATTACTGTACACTTTGTCCAGTTTTGGTGTCCACACTTTTAAAAGTTGTATGGAATTCAGAAAATTCCGAGCTGCGGGTCTGATCTGAGGCCAGCTCCTTATGTTTCTCCTTGTAAGACCAACAGGCTGTCATGTGTAGCCAGGGCTCTGAACATCTCGGAAATATTCAGACACTGCCCAGCTCCCAGGAAACCCTATTGGCACTCCCCATTCCCTGCCCAGGAGAAGATGGCTCGACTGCCTCTAGACACTAACCTCCAGGAAGAGACAGAGACTAGAGCCGCCTTCTTGAGAGACCCCACGCTCCCCCACAGACTTCCCCTCCCTCCAGCAGACCATTTGCTCTTCCCTCCCACTATTCTGAGGACAGCAGGAATCTGGATGCCTTTTACCCCTCCTGATGTCTTCAGTGGACTGGCACCTGGCCCCCTCTTCCTGCTGGGCTATTCAGGAGCAACCACAGATGCACGCCTCTCATCCCTCACTATTGGGGGCAGCATTGGTCTCTTTCTCTCACTCATCGAGGTGCATGAAGCTGGCTTTCCCCCATGCCCTGCCATAGCTGCAGGAATCGTACACTTCTGATCACACTATAGCCACTGTCTCTAGCCCTGGGCATGAGACACCCAAAGCACCTGGCCACCCAGATATGCTTGGACACTGATGATTGGGAAGGTCCATCCTTGGCTGCAGCTGCCTGCTGCAGAAAGTCCAGGAGGAGCAGACACCATAGGTGGGAGTGGGTGGGCAGTGGAGACAGCCCTAAACTTGCCCAGAGCTCCATGTGTCACTCTCCATTACAGCAGCTACAAGATAAGACTCCCAGACTCTCCTAAATCCTATTAGAGGCACCTTGGTTAGAACAGACACCACCTTGTGACACACACAGGGCCTGGCTCCCAGGGGACGGTGTTACAGTGAAGGCAGAGTGCAATACCAAACAGCTGAGGCCGGAGCAGAGATGAAGGATTGTCATAACTAATAACTCTGTGGAGGTATAAAATTACGGATGGCTTTGGCCAGAGAAGCGGATGATTAATTGCACAGTGCTGCTTATCTGCTCCTGGAGCCCTTACTGCCCTCTTATTAAAAACATCCCCTGATCCAGCATGTAATCAGTGCCGGGGAGATCAATGCACACAGCGGGATGGGGAGAGACTGCCTGGGTGTTTATCACAGGCTGCATGGTGCAGCTTGCCTCTGCTAGGGCCCCAGATCTGGTTCCTGGGTTTGTGGGGAACACAGAGCTGGTTGGTGGCGACTCCACTGGGAATAATCTCAGACAGTTTCATGCTGCAGCCAAAGCAAATATCCCTTAGACAGCTGTACGGCTCCCATTGATTTAAATTGCAAGAACTGAGACACATAGTGGCAGTCTCTGATGCACTCCGTCTAGCGCAGGGAGAGCTCTTCCCCTAGAAGATGCAAGGTGCAGTACCCAATTTACAAGGGAGTCACATGCGGGATACATATATTTAAAATGCAGCCAGGTGAGGCCCAAGCACTTGGGGGGACGGCCTAGATGGAGGTGCTGGGCCGTTCTCTGCTCTGCAAAGCTGCTATATAAACAGGGGTGCCAACCCTCCAGGATTGTTCTGGAGTCTCCAGGAATTAAAGATTAATCTTTAATGAAAGATTATGTCATGTGATGAAACCTCCAGGAATACATCCAACCAAAATTGGCAACTGTATGTATAAATGCCTTTAAGTCTGGATAAACGGCAGACAAAGAGGGCTTGGGTTTTAGTGGACCGGGAGCCAGGCAATGGCCAGAATAAATACAGGCAGCAGTGGGGGGCCTGTAGAAGAGGTGCTTGTCCTGTGTAGTCTTTGTCTGATGGAATTTAAGGAACTTTGAATGCATCTCCTAAGCTGTGCACCAGAGGAGCTCTGTCCTCGGCAAGGGAAAGCTGGCTGGCTGGGGCCAGCACAAGCCAGCTCTGCTCCGGAGTGCTTTAGGGCCTCTGCAGCTGGGGTGTGCCAGACCTGAGGATTTCCTAGGCTCTGTCTAGGGTTGCCAACTTTCTAATTGCACAAAACTGAACACCGTTGTCCTGCCCCCTTCCCCGAGGTCCCTCCCCTGCCCTGCCGTTCTCTGAGGCCTCCCCCACTCACTCCAGCCCCCCTCCCTCCATCACTCGCTTTCCGCCACACTCACTCACTTTCACTGGGCTGGGGCAGGGGGTTGGGATGTGGGAGGGGATGAGGGCTCCAGCTGGGGGTGCGGGCTCTGGGGCGGGGCAGGGGGTTAGGGTGCGGGAGGGGGTTCTGACCTGGGGCAGGGGGTTCAGGGTGCAGGATCTGGGAGGGAGTTAGGGTGCTGGAGGGGGTTCTGACCTGGGGCAGGGTGTTCGGGGTGTGAGCTCTGGCTGGGCAGCGCTTACCTCAGGCAGCTCCCGGTCAGCGGCACAGCGGGGCTAAGGCAGGCTCCTCTGCCTGCCCTAGCTCCATGCTGCTTCCAGAGGCAGCCGCCATGTCTGGCCCCTAGGTGGAGGTGCAGCCAGACGGCTCTGCGTGGCACACGCTGCCCGTGCCTGCAGGTGCCACCCCCGCAGCTCCTATTGGCCATGGTTCCCAGCCAGTGCTTGGAGCTTTCGTGATCGCTCCTGTGCCTAGGGGCTGCAGGGACATGCCAGCTACTTCCGGGAGCTGCGCAGTTAGCCCTGCTGCGCCGCCAATGGGACTTTTAACGGCCTGGTCAGCAGTGCCGACCGGAGCTGCCAGGGTCCCTTTTTGACTGGGCAGTCTTGCCTGGCAACCTAGCTCTGTCAGAGCAGGGGCTTTGGCTTTTGGGAGCCACACATGCTCCTGAATACTGCCACAAGCCCCTGGAGAAGGCTGGGCACATAGGGCTGGAGCTGCAGTGGGAGTAGCATTACTAGGGCCAGTAGAACATTTTCCATCGACATTATTTTTCGACAGAAAATTGGGTTTTCAGTTAAACATTTTTCATGGACAGTGTCTGATTTCGATGAAAGATGATGACTTTCTGCCTGAAAAGTTTTCAGTTTTTCAATGAAAAGTCAAAAATTTCCCTGGGTAAATGCACATTTTCTGCACAGCTCTAGTGTCTAGACCTACGAATGGGTCCCTCTGAGCGAGTCTGTACCTTGCTGGTGCACAGCTAGTAGGTAGGGGAACACGTCCCTGCTACCCCGAGGGTTCAGGCCAAGAAGCAAGAGGAGGGGAGAGGGTCTGGTCTAGGCTCAGGGAGCTCCCACAGTGTCTGGCTTTCCCTGAGTGGGAGTCTGGGGAAACCGATATTCCCTCAGACGAGACTTACATTTATTTTCAGGGAGATTCAGGGAAAAGCTGACTTTGGCCTTTGGCTGCACCAGCCATTTCAAAGCCCAGAGAGGTGACTCTGTGTAGTTAAGCAGAACTATGGGCTGGACAGTAACCAGGTGTGTTAGAGGGGGCAGCTAGAACCAGCTTTAGGGTTTGGGGGAGATTACATTTTGGGCTCCCACATTTAACTGTTGGGGGGTGGGGGGGGCATTTCCACTGGCCCAGCCCGCTGTAGCTCAATGGCTTGTGTGATTCAGGCCTCGTGGTAGGTACAGCCAGGCACACCTAGTACAGCCCTCGACACCCAGCGCACAGCAAGGCACGCCTACTACACAGCCATTGCACACCTACCACACACAGGGCCACTGCACACCCACCACACACGAAAAACTGCACAGCTAAACCCATGCAAACAGCCAACACACATATCTCCACCACACAGCCATCATACACGCAGCACATGGCCACTGCACACAGCACACACACATGCAGTTGCACACTCAACCCAATGCACCCACCATACCACTACCAGACACCCATCTCCTCTCTCTCTCTTGCTCACACACACACTCACAGATCCCCTTCCTTTCCTCCCAGGGGGTGTGCACGTGTGAGAGAGGAATTCCTCTCCTGAGCTCCTGGCAAGCTCTAAGTGCCTGAAAATTGAAAGGACATGTCCAGAGAGATGCTTCCCGCTGGAGATTAATGCCACTGAAAAATGTAAATACGGGGCGGCTAATGCAGGCCCCTCTGGTGCACATTATGTGAGTGCAGCAAAGCAAGAGGGAGCTCCTGTTCTCAGTTCTGGGGTCCAGCTCTCTGGCTACAGAGACCACAAGCAGGAGGGGCCGGGCTCTAAGCTAGGAGAGTGGGCAGGCCTACCCCCTGTGCAGGAGAGGCTGTGAGCCATGAGCAGGAAAAGGCTGGCAACCTAAGCAGGGGAGCCTAGGAAGGCTGGGTGCCATAAGCCATGGGAGCCCAGCTTAGGCCTAGTGAGGGAGGGAGGCCAGGCGTTGCAGACTAACTGTGTGTGTCTGTTTTGTGGTTCAAACTTCTCGGGGGTGGAGGGCCCTCACTGCTGACCCCTGCTCCTTGCATCTCAGCCACAGGGGAGAGCGTGAGGTCTCTGCTTGGTGCAGGCTGGTGATTGAGCCTGGCTGTTCATAATGCTGTCATGTTCTCATTATGGCCAACATCTAGTGTCCAGAAATTGAGCCAGGCCCAAAAATCATGAGATTGGTTTAAAAAATCTCAAGATTTTTGGAAATAATCAATTGTGGGTTCTTTGCTACCATCTCAAGACTCATGATAAAATTGCAGGAGTCAGTAGCACTGTCAGTTCTGCTGATGGGCAGTTGATTGGTTGATGATGTATGTTGCCCATGCAACCTTGTGCATGTGAATAATTAATTACATGACCACCCAGACTATTTGTGCACAGGCCCCTACAAGGGGACATTCCACAGGCAAACTTAATTCTGATATTTCCAAACTTTGCAATCTTAGTAATGTTCTTTTAAGGTAGTTTGTGTGTGTGTAATAACAACAGTTGACTAAAGGCAGTTCAGCTCCATTTTAAACTGTCTTTAGTTGCTGTTCAAACCCGGCAGGCCTTGTCTATAAAGAACAGCCAAGCTGTGTTTAAGTAATTTGAACTAGTTCCAAGTGAGCGTTAGAAGGTGTTTGGCTAATTCAATTAAAGGCCTAGTGCAGATGGATCTAAGAGAGGGGAAAAGCATGAAAGAAAACAGAGAAAGAGAGATGCAAGTGATCCCAGCTAAGGTGGGGAGCAGTGCTTCTTGGATGCTAAATCCATCACCTAATTGCCCTCTGCTTGGCTGCACTGTGCTTTGAATCAAAGGGACAAAGACTAAGGAGGAGCTGCCCTCTGCCTCCTGCCCCCAGCGCAGCCTTTTGCAGGAGCGGGATTCAGTCGCATCCCCTTGGTGCATGCAGGGAGAGAACTGCTTAACTCGCCTTTGGTCTGAAAGGATTTCCCTCTAATCCGGAGCTCTCCGATCGCAGCTCAGACCACATTGTTGAGAGAGGCTGCGCAGAGGCCTGCTCTAATCCCAGCCCCGCCACCCTCCCCTCAGCAGGGGCACCCGCCCCTTTTCAGGCTCTTCCTTTGGAATTTAAAGGCTTGGAAATGCTTTTAGAGCTCAGTCAAGAGCCACATTCCTCATGGCAGAGCCAGTCCCTAGGGAGCCGGATTTCAACCGACAGGGTGGAATTCTCCTAGAAACACTTCTCCACTGTCACTTGGATACACACCCTGGCACTCACCCCACAGTTCAGTCTGGGGTTGGTCCTGAGGCCATCTGAGAGTTATGCCTCATGTGGGGCCTCAGGCGCCTAAGAAGCTCAAAGCAAGAGACGCTGGTGTGGCCATGCCCACGGCAGGCCCAGGCAGGGTTGTCTCAAGAGGAGGCCCTCTAGAACATGTAGTGTGGTTTCCTTCAAGCAATGTAATGCCCTTGTTCCCTGCATCTGTGCCGGTTGCATGCAGCTTACTTCCAGGATGTACAGGATATTAGAAGTTTTCAGAGTGAAGAGCTCCCCTTTGATTCCATGGGTTGTAAAGTCTTGTTCTTGACAGCCTCTCGCTGGGCTTGCTAGTGATACGGCCAGACCATCTCAGCTCTGCCTTCATGAACAGGAGCTGGGGGTGCAGGCTGAACAGATGGAATTGGCAGGGTTTGATTTCAGGATGGTCAGCTCCAAAGCACAGACCACTTGAGTGATGGATTATCTCCCTTAACTGGCAACAGAAGATCTGTTCTCCTCTGTATGGACTGGCCACTACAGTGGAATGGGGCATGCACTTTCCAGGTGTGTTACACATGCAGTGTCACAACGTGGCACCAACATGTTAATCCAAATTTCACTGCCATCCAGCAGAGAGTACAAAAGCAGACAACAAAGATGGCTGTTGTCTTGTAGCTCCTCATGCCATGAACACCCCACATTCTGCTGCTGAGCAGCCAAATGCCCTGCCAGCCTTTGGATTCAATGGGTCACTTTATGGAGGACTGGCTGGAGAAAACATGGGTTCAAGAAACATCAGCCCCTGTTTCTGCCCCAGGGCTAAGGGCCAGACTATGCCTACCAACTGTCAGCCCTAGCTACCATCACAGACTACGGTCAGGTTAGGTGATAAAACCTCAAACTCTTTTTGGAAAATAAATGTGGAGGTTTTCACAAAGGATCTTGGAACAAGAGGTACAACTCTTTCTGCCTATGCTACTGCCCTGCTTCTGCCACTGCACATCCACCTGGTGCCAGCCCAGCCAACATCCTTGCCAGTGGCTCTCCCACAGCTGCCTGTTCTGCCTCTACCGCTACCCCTGCTAACACTGCTCCTTCCACTCCCCCATGCAATCAGTTGTGATGTTTCCGTGAGTCTAGCTGAGCTCCATTGCCACCAGGTAACAGTCCAGCATGACCAGGGGAGATGGCACCATGCTCCCCTGGGACCAGCTGACTCACTTAGCATTGCAGGCTGGATGGGATGACCGACACGTATACAAATGGCATATCCTATTCTGAAAAAGGGAAAGGGACAGTGATGCGGACAGCTTGGATGATTTCCCGTTGGTTCTACAGTGGCCAGAGGACTTAAAACCTGCAAGATCAGCTTGCAGTGGCCAGTGGGAAAGCCTGCTTCCTCCAGCTGGGTCTATGGCTACGTGAGCACTGTCCAGGTTTCCAGTGCAGGCCCGGCTCATGTGGGTGATAAACTCATGGCCTCCATATTTCCTTGGGATAGTGCTTAGCCACAGAACACACATGCACATCTAATGTTCTGTGACTCCCGTTGTATTGCACAGTGCGTATTCTGTAAGTTCACATGTTTGGGATGTCCCAGTGCAGGGAGGAATCCCACAAGAGATGTGTATTGCACCTTGTAGTGCAGGGGTGGGCAAACTACGGCCCGCGGGCCGGATCTGGCCCCTCAGGACTTTGGATCCAGCCTGCGGGATTGCCCCCTGTGATGCTGCGGGCCCCGCTCCGCTCTCAAAAGCGGCCGGCACCACGTCCCTGGGGCAGTGGGCAGGGGCAGAGGGCTCCGTGCATTGCCCTTGCCTCCAGGCACCCCCCCCCACAGCTCCCATTGGCCGGGAATGGGGAACCGCGGCCAATGGGAGCTTCGGGGAAGATACCAGGAGGCGTGGCAAGGGCAGCGCGGGGAGCCTGCCCTGGCCCCGGTGCGTGCCGCTGCCACCCCGGAGCCGCTTTAGGTAAGCGACGTGGGGCCGGAGCCTGAACCCCTCCTGCACCCTGCCCCCCAACTCCCCGCCCTGAGCCCCCTGTTGCATCCTGCACCCCTCCTGCACCCCAACCCCCTGCCCTGAGCTCCCTCCCACACTCCGCACCCCTCCTGCACCCCAATCCCCTTCCCTGAGCCTTTTCCTGCACACCACACCTCCTCCCACACCCCGCACTCCCTCCCGCACCCCAACCCCCTGCCCCAGCCCTGCATACAATTTCCCCACCCAGATGTGACCCTCGGCCCAAAAAGTTTGCCCACCCCTGTTGTAGTGAATGATGGAGCCACCATTAAACAGCAAAGAGTTCTGGCTAAATCTGGGGCGGGCTCCCTGGCTGCAGGCCAGCAATCCAGATGAGAAGGAATCTGTAGGCTGCTGGCCAGTCTACTTCAGCCCAGGAAGGACCAGTGCCATGCCCAGAGTCTGCTTGGCTCTTCCTTCAGGGCAGTTTTATTCTTCAAACCCAACACTCACAAAATAACAAAGACAAAACGGTTCCCTGGATCAAAGCAGGCCTGCCATAGCTTCTTCCTTCAACTGAGCTCCTCCAGCCCTGTCTTGGAATCACCTCACCCCTTCCCAGCTGCATCTGATCATCACCTCTCCTATCCCAAACACCTGTTTTTTAAAGGGGCTCTGCCTCCCCACTGGCTGGCTAGCTCCAGGCCCTCTGACCTTAAAGGGGCAGACCACCCTGTTACACATCCTTCACAAGCAGAGGAGGCAGATGCAGGCTGAGGCACTCTGAGATTTCCCTCCAAGATCCTGTGGGGTTCTGAGATGGTGCTTCCTGCTGGAGGGAGAGGTGGCTGGGTAATTCATCAGACCCAGGCTTAGAGGCTGCTCTGATTAGAAACCATGAGGAGCTGAGCACAGCTGGCAGACATGCCAATGCAAGAGGACTCTAGGGCGCATCATCTGCATTACTAGAAGCAGGGGCAGGTGAGCAGGGCAGTTGACTCAAATGGTCCAGGGGGCACCATCCTGCTGTGCAGCTTGGCTTTTTCCCCTTTGGCTCCCTACCAGTTGGCTGGCCTTTTTTTTTTTTTTATTTAGTCTTTTTGCTTGGCTGTTCAGAGCACGGAGGAAGAGAGGGGACACTGAAAACACTTTCCACCCTGTCTGGGGAAACGGCTAAGGACCGCCTAGCTGGGAGGCAAACAGTTCCCTTCAGCTGCCCCTGGAGTCTTCAAGTAGCATCTGGTTATATTGAAACACTGGATCGGTTTCCTAGTTCCTTACAATCGGGTTACAATGCCAAGCAATCTCCAAGGCAGTTAACTCCCTCCGTGTGAAACATGAAGGTTGTTTCGCCTTCAAATTTATGAAGGAAAAGGCTCATCCTGTTATGGTTGTTCTTGCCAGAGCAGTGTAATCAGACGTCCTTGCTCCCACGCAGACATGTTTGCTAAACCGGGGAATCTTCCCTGCAGAGTTTGGCATGAATTGTTCTGGTCTGTGAAACAGGAAGTGCAGATCAAAGTCCCACTTGCTCTTCAGCACCTTCTGTCATCTTCTCCTGGTTTATTCCCAAATCTGAGAGCATTCGAAGCACTGGGGAGAGTGCTTTCATTTCTAGGAGACATCTGTCAGTCCCAGCAGCAGTCACACAGATTAAAGACATAGACACCAATACACACACGTACGCCCATAGACGGGTGGCTAAACATTTGCTATAGCTGTGCATGTTAGGAGGAAAACTGCTTCCAGGTCCATTCCTGGTAGTTTGGGCACATGAAAGGCATGGGGAGCCATGGTAAAGAGGGCATTCTCCTTACTGGTCCCTGATGGCTTGAGGGTTTTTTTTGTGTGGTCAGCTTGCAGGTACTCTACAAAGAAGAACCTGCCATGGGATGAAAACAGTGTGTTGCCAACACCACTGCTAGCACTTTGTCTGCCTGCATCTGTGCATGCTCTGGCCACACAGGCATCCTGACCCTGGAGGCTTCTACCCCTGTTTTGGTCTTGACTTGCTGGGAAGGTGGCCTGCATGCCCCTGCTGATGAAAGCTAGGCAGGAGGATTCATCTGGTGTGAGAGGTGCCTGTTGGTGGAGACCTTCAGGAAGTGGGTAAGGGAGCTGCAGGAAGTGGTGGCTCATCTGCACAGCATCCAGGAACACAAGGGCTCATCAACAGGATGCACATTGAGACAAATGGGATGGAGGACGCTAGTCAACTACAGATGACTACAGCAGGACCAGAGGAGAACTGGCTTCTCTATGGGGAGGAGACTAGCTGCTGGCCACTTTGGGCAGTAGATGGTGCTCCTCGTCCCATCTAGAGCCCCCGTCCATTGAGGTAAAGAACTGGTATGCTGTACTGGCAGGAGGAGGTGGGAAACAGACCCCAATGGGAAGAGGATCCACCTGCCACCAAAGCTGGGAGGCTCCTGGTCACCAACCCCAAGAGGAGAGGATGTAGGGTTCTGGTGGCTGGGGACTCCCTTCTGAGAAGGCATCTGTCTGCTGACCTCCATCCCAGGAGGTGCGCAGCCTGCCTTGAGCCCATGTCCAAAACATTATGAAAAGCTTCCCAAGGTTCATCTCTCCCTCTGACCACTACCCCATGTGGGCTCTAGTGGTACTGCCAGGTATGACCCCAAGCAGATTGGCAGTGACTACTGGCTCTGGGGGCAGAGGGGAAGGAGGCCCCCTGTAAGACCAGGAGGGGGGGCGCTGTTGCCGAGGCTTCCGTTGCACCCCCTGATGAGGCCCAGCCACCAAAGCTGGCTGGGGAAGTTGTGGCAGCAGCAAGGGGCAGTACCGCCCCCCCTTCTGGAGCCTCCCCCGTGGGGTCCTAGGATGGAGCCCCCCCACCCTCTTGTCATCTGTGCCCCCTGTTGGCACCCAGGCGAGTGTTACCTTGGTCGCTGGTGGGGATGACTCCAGGATAGCAGGTGGGGATTTCTGCTCCATCTTTGAGGAGATGGAGGCCCTGGGTCTGACCCCGGTCACCTGGGGTGAGGACAACCCCCTGCCAGCAGGCCTCGATCTGGGTGGTGGTTACTTCACACCGCTCCCTCCTCCCCCTCTCCCCTTCCTTTGCCCACTGCCCCCATTCTGACTCCTGGGGTGCCCCCGGCCTCATCCACCTGCCCGGCTGTGGATGGCACCTTGCTCATGGCTGCCAAGCCCACTGCACCGGCCGGGCCCTAAGCCACTGGGAGCGCCCCCTATTGATGCGGGGCAGCTGTCTCTCTGTCCGTTTGGGGGCCCTACTATTGACATCCCGTTCCCTGATGCTGTGACTGCAGTCGCTCAGTCTGTTATGACACCCGAGCCCGGCATCACCGAGGACCCCCTTCTTGTTCCTGTTCTCTTGACCCCGTGCCCGGTCAAGAGGTGCCTCACCCTGGTGGCTTGGCTGCTGGGGCTCCTGGACCCGACCCAGACCCCGGCCCCATCCCCGATTCCAGTTCTGCCCCTGATCCCAGTTCTGTTCCCGTCCCCAACAACACCCCTACTTCATCTCCTCGCACCTTCCATGTTGTTGCCACCCCCGGGGTCATTTAGTTCCCCTGTTCACTAGATGATCCTCGGGAGGCGGCTTTTGTGTTCTCCCATCCTGACCCCTTAGGGGCTGTTATTTTCCCGCCATTGTCCCCTCCCACACCTCTGCGCTGGGGTCTGAGACGGCCTGGGTGGTGCCGGCAGAATGGACGCTGCACTGGGGGTCTGCCCTCTGCCTGCCCATCTCAGAAGGCCACAGGGCTGTCAAGGGGACCCAACTGGGGCATGCCTGGGGCTCTGCGACTCCAACCCCTGATGCGCTGTGAGATGAGCTGTGCCTTTTACTCCTGGACACTTGTAGTTCTAGGAATAAAGTGCAGCTCACTCTCCAGTGCTGGGGGGAACTTCTATAGCATCCTCCTGGTGCCACGAGGGCCATTTTGAGGGAGTGTAAAGGGACTGGGAAGCAGGGCACTGTCGCCTACTAGCAGGCCCACAGCTTCCATGACTCCCTGATGGCTTTTGGGGTCGGTCATGGATTGCTCTGGAGCCCAATGGCAGCTGTTAGCATCCCTGCCCACAAGGATCCTCCCCAGCCCTCATTGTGGCACTGATCACCTTTGCCACACTAAACACCCGGGGCTGTAGGGTGGGTCTCCGCAGGTGCCAGGTGCTCTCCTTCCTTCAGGAGAGGGGTACTCCTTGGTCTTCCTGCAGGAGACCATTAGGGATCCAGCCACTGAAGCTAGCTGGCAGCTGGAGTGGGGGGACAGGGTGTATTTTAGCCACCTCACAGTTAGTATGACTGGGGTGGCCACTCTGTTCTCCCATGACCTATGGCCTGAGGCGCTGGGGGTTGCCAAGGTTGTGCTGGGTCACCTGCTGCACCTCCAGGCCTGCGTGGAAGGACTGATGTTGAACCTTGTCAATGTCTACACCCCAACATCAGGCCCAGAGTGGGTACGTTTCTTTCAGCAGGCGTCGGCCTTCTTCGGCTCCTTGGATCCTCGCGAGTGCCTGGTCCTGGGCGGGGACTTTAACACCACCCTCGAAAAGTGGAACCAAGTGGTTCCCGGCCACCGCAGGCCTCCTCCAGGAGATTGTGGATCATCACTCCCTGATGAATGTCTGGCATGACCACCACCTGGACGATGAGTCCACTTTCACTTCTGTCCGGGTGGAGGTAGATCTCCCACGCCACTTCTGGTTGGATCGCATCTATTTATCTCATCACCGTCTCTCGTGGGCCCACTCCGCCAGCATCCATCCAGCCCTGTTCTCGGACCACCACCTGGTGGCCATGACGGCCTCACTATGGTCAGAGAGGCTGGGGCCAGCCTATTGGCATTTTAACAATAGCCTGCTGGAGGATATGGGCTTCGTGGCTCCTTCTGGGAGTTTTGGCTGGCCTGGCGAGGGCAGAGGGGTGCCTTTCCCTCAGCACAGTGGTGGTGGGATGTGGGGAAAGTGCGCACCCGGCTCTTCTGCCGTGACTACACCTGGGGTTCCAGCCAGCGGAGGGATGCGGTGATAGAGCAGTTGGAATGGGAGGTCTTGGAACTGGTGAGGCATCTGGCTGTCAGCCCTGAAGATCCATCCCTCTGCAGAGTGTGCCGGGAGAAGCGGGAGGAGCTCCAGGCCCTCAAGGATCATAGGGCCCGGGGCATGTTCGTTTGATCCTGCATTCATCTCCTTTGGGAGATGGATTGCAGCTCCCACTCCTTCTATTCCCTGGAGAAAAAGAGGGGGTCTGAGAAGCATGTCACCTGCCTCTTGGCAGAGAACGGTGCCCCCCTCACAGATCTGGAGGAAATGTGTGGAAGGGCCAGGGCTTTCTACGCCAACCTCTTCTCCCCAGATCCGACCAACGCCAATGCTTGCAGGTTGCTCTGGGATGCATTCCCGATGGTCAGTGCAAGCGACCAGGATGGGCTGGAGCTAGCTCTCATGTTGGAGAAGCAGCCATGGGAGGGATTTACACCTTCTTCAGGAACTAACATTCTGGACTTTGTAACCAACCTACAAAACACCCTCCAAACCCTCTTTAGCCCTTGCTAAAGAAAAACTACATGATGCTCAAAAAGAGCAAAAAGCCTGGTATGATAAACATGCCAGAGAGCGTTCCTTCAAAGTAGGAGACCAGGTCATGGTCTTAAAGGCGCTCCAGGCCCATAAAATGGAAGCATCGTGGGAAGGGCCATTCATGGTCCAGGAGCACCTGGGAGCTGTTAATTATCTCATAGCATTCCCCACCTCCAACTGAAAGCTTAAAGTGTACCATATTAATTCTCTAAAGCCCTTTTATTCCAGAGAGTTAAAGGTTCGTCAGTTTACAGCCCAGGGAGGAGAAACCGCTGAGTGGCCTGAAGGTGTCTACTACGAAGGGAAAAGTGCTGGTGGTGTGGAAGAGGTGAACCTCTCCGTGACCCTTGGGCGTATGCAGCGACAACAGATCCAGGAGCTGTGCGCTAGCTACGCGCCGACGTTCTCAGCCACCCCAGGACTGACTGAATGGGCATACCACTCCATTGACACAGGTAATGCTCACCCAATTAAAGTTCAACCTTACCGGGTGTCTCCTCAAGCTAAAACTGCTATAGAACGGGAGATCCAGGATATGTTACAGATGGGTGTAATCCGCCTCTCTGGAAGTGCATGGGCATCTCCAGTGGTTCTAGTTCCCAAACCAGATGGAGAGATACATTTTTGCTTGGACTACCGTAAGCTAAATGCTGTAACTCGCCCAGACAGCTATCCAATGCCACGCACAGATGAACTATTAGAGAAACTGGGACGGGCCCAGTTCATCTCTACCTTGGACTTAACCAAGGGGTACCGGCAGGTACCGCTAGATGAATCCGCCAAGGAAAGGTCAGCCTTCACCACACATGTCGGGCTGTATGAATTTAATGTACTCCCTTTCGGGCTGCAGAATGCACCCACCACCTTCCAAAGACTTGTAGATGGTCTCCTAGCGGGATTAGGAGAATATGCAGTCGCCTACCTTGACGATGTGGCCATATTTTCGGATTCCTGGGCAGAACATCTGCAAAAAGTCTTTGAGCGCATAAGGGAGGCAGGACTAACTGTTAAGGCTAAGAAGTGTCAAATAGGCCTAAACAGAGTGACTTACCTTGGACACCAGGTGGGTCAAAGAACTATCAACCCCCTACAGGCCAAAGTGGATGCTATCCAAAAGTGGCCTGTCCCAAGGTCAAAGAGACAGGTTCAATCCTTCTTAGGCTTGGCCGGTTATTACAGGTGATTTGTACCTCAATCTAGCCAAATTGCCGCCCCACTTACAGACCTAACCAAAAAGAAACAGCCAAATGCCGTTCAGTGGACCGAAGAGTGTGAGAAGGCTTTTAACCAGCTTAAAGCTACACTCATGTCTGACCCTGTACTAAGGGCCCCAGACTTTGACAAACCGTTCCTAGTAACCACAGATGCGTGCGAGCGTGGTGTGGGAGCAGTTTTAATGCAGGAAGGACCGGATCAAAAATTCCACCCTGTAGTGTTTCTCAGCAAAAACTGTCTGAGAGGGAAAGCAACTGGTCAGTCAGTGAAAAAGAATGTTACCCCATTGTTTACGCTCTGGAAAAGCTAAGCCCATATGTTTGGGGACAGCGTTTCCACCTGCAAATCGACCATGCTGCGCTACGGTGGCTTCATACCGCCACGGGAAATAACAAAAAATTTATTCGGTGGAGTTTAGCTCTCCAAGATTTTGATTTCGACATACAACACATCTCAGGAGCTTCTAACAAAGTGGCTGTTGCACTCTCCCATGAAAGTGTCCCAGAATCAACTGGTTAAAATCGTCCTTGAGATGTGGAAAATATTGTTAGTCTTTATGTACTTGGTAGTATATTTAGAGATGCATGTGTCTTATTAACTCTGTTTTTTCCTAGAGTTCCAGGAAGAAATCCCAGCCAGCGTTTCACCCTAGCTGTGATTTGGGGGGGGCGTGTCATAAATATAAAGGGAAGGGTAAACCCCTTTAAAATCCCTCCTGGCCAGAGGAAAAATCCTTTCACCTGTAAAGGGTTAAGAAGCTAGGATAATCTCGCTGGCACCGGACCAAAATGACCAATGAGAAGACAAGATACTTTCAAAAGCTGGGAGGAGGGAGAAAAACAAAGGGACTGTGTCTGTCTGTGTGATGCTTTTGCCGGGGACACAACAGGAATGGAGTCTTAGAATTTAATAAGTAATCTAGCTAGATATGCGTTAGATTATGATTTCTTTAAATGGTTGAGAAATTAAGCTGTGCTGAATAGAATGGATACTCCTGTCTGTGTGTCTTTTTGTAACTTAAGGTTTTGCCTCGAGGGATTCTCTATGTTTTGAATCTAATTACCCTGTAAGGTATTTACCATCCTGATTTTACAGAGGTGAATCTTTTTTACTTTTTACTTCTATTAAAATCCTTCTTTTCAGAAACTAAATGCTTTTTCATTGTTCTTAAGATCCAAGGGTTTGGGTCACCTATGCAAATTGGTGAGGATTTTTACCAAACCTTCCCCAGGAAGTGAGGTGCAAGGGTTTGGAGGATTTTTGGGGGGAAAGACGTTTCCAAACAACACTTTCCTAATAAATAAACCCAGATAAACGTTTGGTGGTGGCAGTGGAAGTCCAAGGGCAAAGGGTAAAATAGTTTGTACCTTGGGGAAGTTTTAACCTAAGCTGGTAAAAGTAAGCTTAGGAGGTTTTCATGCAGGTCCCCACATCTGTACCCTAGAGTTCAGAGTGGGGAAGGAACCTTGACAAAGGCTAACGGCATTTTGGGCTGTATAAGTAGGAGCATTGCCAGCAGATTGAGGGACGTGATCATTCCTCTCTATTCGGCATTGGTGAGGCCTTACCTGGAGTACTGTGTACAGTTCTGGGCCCTACACTAAAAGAAGGATGTAGAAAAATTGGAAAGAGTCCAGCGAAGGGCAACAAAAATGATTAGGGTGCTGGAGCAAATGATTTATGAGGAGAGGCTGAGGGAACTGGGATTATTTAGTCTGCAGAAGAGAAGAATGAGGGGGGATTTGATAGCTGCTTTCAACTACCTGAAAGGGGGTTCCAAAGAGGATGGATCTAGACTGTTTTCAGTGGTAGCAGATGACAGAATGAGGAATAATGGTCTCAAATTGCAGTGCGGAAGATTTTGGTTGGATTTTAGGAAAAAACTTTTTCACTAGGAGGGTGGTGAAGCACTGGAATGGGTTACCTAGGGCGGTGGTAGAATCTCCTTCCTTTGAGGTTTTTAAGGTCAGCTTGACAAAGCCCTGGCTGGGATGATTTAGTTGGGGATTGGTCCAGCTTTGAGCAGGGGATTAGACTAGATGACCTCCTGAGATCCCTTCCAACCCTGATATTCTATGTTTACAGGCTTTCTAAATCTCAGCGACTAAGCGTGGCACCAACATAACCCACCTATAAATAGATGCAATCTGGGGAAAGGAAAGGTGGTTGTGATTCTTCAGCAGCATGTGCAGACACTCCCATCCCATGAGCCAGGGCCTGCCCCGCTCTCTTCCTTTTTACTTCTGTGTCTGACAAACCGCCTCCCTTGCTGTGACATGTTGAGCTTCTAAATGCAGGAGAAATGCTGCAGGTAACATTCTTCATCCAGTATATTTGTTTAAAGCAGCTGGGAGGGAATAAGTCTCTGACTAATTCAATACGAATAGGTGAATATTCTAAAGAATGCCATTATGGTGAAGAACAAATATTTAAATATCTGAGAGACATGGAGCTAACATTAAAGTACAAGCAGTATTTCCGGGGGCAGCTCAAGGTGACTTGGCCCCACAAGGCCCATTCTGTTTGCACCAGGGGCTCCCTTAGCAAGGCTCCTGAATAAAATCCAGCATTTCTAGTCCAAAAGGGATGACCTTCTCTTCTCTGTAGGTCTTTATACAGTGGTCATCACCATAGTATCTCAGCGCCCTCCAATAATGCATTAAAGAACATGACTACACATGTAATGAGTTTGTTCTCTCATCCTCTCCCCAAGTGGAGAAGTATGTGGAGTGGAGTGTCTTGTTTTGATAGAGTTGATTTTTTTGCTTTCTGTGTGTGTGTTAACTGTACCTATTGCTATGTGTTTATATTAGAGAAGGCAAGGTCAAAGAAATGTGCCTTGCATTTGGAGTGGCAAGTGACGAGGTTTGTGATAGTCCTTAATTCCTGGGGCAATTCATTCCAGTCTCAAACCACCTCTGGAGAAGGTTCTGTCTCCTGCACTGATGAGCTTTATCCCTAGAGTTCCATTGTGCCAGAGGCCCGAAGTTGTCAGTCATGACAGTATTTGTCTCAGAGTTTTAAATGGTCTTGTAAGTATCCTGGCCCAGGCACTGGAATGCTTTGCAGATAAGGACGGGGCTTCCTGGTTGGACTACATCTCCCATGATGAACCGTGGGCAGGGACTCCCATGATGCAGCCTCTTCCCCTTTCCAGGAGGGGAGATCATGGGAGATGTTGACTGGGAGCCCAACCTGTACAGGAGAATGAGAACATGAGGCACCAGAACTACAACTCCCATAATGCATTTCCAAACCAAAATACAACCACGCTGCATAAATCATGTGTCATTTTTGGGCTGAACGTTTCCAGTTTTCAGCCAATATATTTCAGCATTCAAATTTTCACAGTAAAAATGAAATTTTCCACGGGGGGGGGGGAATATTCTGACCTGCTCTAATAACCTGTCTCAGTCAGGTCCTCAGTGATATTCATAGCGTGGGTTAGCAAAGTAAACAGAGTTGCTCTATGAACTCCTGCATGGTGTATTGTGGGAGAACTTATGGGCACTGTACTTTCTGAGCACATGGACTGAAGTGGTATTAGTCCAGCAACTGTAAATTAAAATGAAATTAAAATTAGCCAGGGTCAAATGTTACACACCCCTGTGTGGAGAATGGGAGGTATGTGTATTATTTTTACAAACATTACATGTTCCTCTGTTATCTGATTGTTATTACACTGTTTGTTACATAGTTCAAAAGGTTAACTCCTACAAGAACTCACTGCAAGTCTCCAGGAAGACAGACATTGCTTTAGATAACTTTAGATAACTGGTACATAACTGACAATACAGGTAGAATCATAGAATATCAGGGTTGGAAGGGACCTCAGGAGGTCATCTAGCCAACCTCCTGCTCAAAAGCAGGACCCATCCCCAATTAAATCATCCCAGCCAGGGCTTTGTCAAGCTGACCTTAAAAACTTTTAAGGAAGGAGATTCCACCACCTCCCTAGGCAACACATTCCAGTGTTTCATCACCCTCCTAGTGAAAAAGTTTTTCCTAATATCCAACCTAAACCTCCCACACTGCAACCTGAGACCATTACTCCTTGTCCTGTCCTCTTCCACCACTGAGAATAGTCTAGAACCATCCTCTCTGGAACCACCTCTCAGGTAGTTGAAAGCAGCTATCAAATCCCCCCTCATTCTTCTCTTCTGTAGACTAAACAATCCCAGTTCCCTCAGCCTCTCCTCATAAGTCATGTGTTCCAGACCCCTAATCATTTTTGTTGCCCTTCGCTTGACTCTTTCCAATTTATCCACATCCTTCTTGTAGTGTGGGGCCCAAAACTGGACACAGTACTCCAGATGAGGCCTCACCAATGTCGAATAGAGGGGGACGATCACGTCCCTCGATCTGCTCGCTATGCCCCTACTTATACATCCCAAAATGCCATTGGCCTTCTTGGCAACAAGGGCACACTGCTGACTCATACCCAGCTTCTCGTCCACTGTCACCCCTAGGTCCTTTTCCGCAGAACTGCTGCCTAGCCATTCGGTCCCTAGTCTGTAGCTGTGCATTGGGTTCTTCCGTCCTAAGTGCAGGACCCTGCACTTATCCTTATTGAATCTCATCAGATTTCTTTTGGCCCAATCCTCCAATTTGTCTAGGTCCCTCTGTATCCTATCCCTGCCCTCCAGCGTATCTACCACTCCTCCCAGTTTAGTATCATCCGCAAATTTGCTGAGAGTGCAATCCACACCATCCTCCAGATCATTTATGAAGATATTGAACAAAACCGGCCCCAGGACCGACCCCTGGGGCACTCCACTTGACACCGGCTGCCAACTAGACATGGAGCCATTGATCACTACCCGTTGAGCCCGACAATCTAGCCAACTTTCTACCCACCTTATAGTGCATTCATCCAGCCCGTACTTCTTTGAGTGGAAGGTGCCAATCTCTGTCTATTTCTGACGATGCTGTGCCTAACATCCCTGGGGTGGAATAGGAGAGAGGTTCTGCAGGGAGGAAACCTGAAAAAAAGAACTCTAGGATAAATAAAAATCTGAGCCGTGAGCTCAGCAGGGGACAGGGTGTGTTTTTAAGTCACTGACATACACGGCTAGACCTTGTGGAATGGGTCTTAAACAGCTGAGCCTGCCTAGGTTTTGAGGGAAATGCTATGCTTTAGATAAGCCATATGTGTGTAGACCTTTTGTTGTTTTAACTCTTCTCTCTGATTGTGATGTCCTTATGGATAAATAAATAACATTTTGTTTTGAAGAAGCTATTTTGAGTGAGTCACTGCATTTACCTACTGGTCACAACTCTCAAAGGGAAGTCTCTTTCAGGTGCCAGACCCAGTTGGACCTGCTGTGGAAATATGGGGGTAAACAGGGTGCTGTATCCTGGGAACCCAACCCATGAGTGGGAGAATCACAGGATTTCACCCTGACAGGAGTGAAGGTGCAGGAGCTGCCATGTGAAAGGCTGCACTTGAGAGAGACAAAAGAGGGCTCAAAAGAGGGGCAGTTAATCCTGGGACTGTGACACCAGATGACTCTCATTTTGGAAAGAGGAGGCTGTTGCAGGGCACGAGATGTGGTGGCAGGCATTTGGGCAGCAGCTAGTTGTTATGAGAAAGCAACAGCATTCATGCAGAAGTGGAGGAGTGGAAGGAGCTGCGGAATTGTGGGAAGGCTTTGGAGAATTAGAATCACTTGAGTGGTGCTAGCCTGCATCTACACTGCAGAGTGGCCATGTTAGCAGCAGACAAGTTGTGCTCACTTCTGTTTTAGCTAAAATCCCTCTTGGGTCAACCAACCTAAGTTGAGAGCACCACTGTGAATCAGAGTGAGGGTTTTTTTGTGTGTGCACAGGACTTGTGTTAGGGGCAACATTTGAGTTATAACTTGAGTTAACTTTGTAGTGAAGAAAACCACTGAGAGTGGAGAGAGGTGTCCCTAGCCTCTGTTTGCCAGAAGCTGGGAATGGGTGACAGAGGATGGATCACTTGATGATCACCTGTTCTGTTCATTCCCTCTGAAGCACTTGGCATTGGCCACTGTCAGAAGACAGGATACTGGGCTGGATGGACCTTTGGTCTGACCCAGTAGGGCCGTTCTAATGTTCTTATGATAATGGGATGCCCCAGGAGGCCAAACTGCAGCAGGAAAGATTTAATATTAATAACTGTGAGGGGAGTGGGAGAGGGAGCTGGTGATGTCTGCTGTGACCCTGGGCTCCAACCCATACAACTGTAGAGAACTGGGAGAAACTCCAGCTGATTGGAGGGTGGGGGAGACTGTGCAGGGCACAGGAGTGTCCAGTTGTGCATGTTGGCAAATACAGCCTGAGCTCCCCATTAGCGCTGTTGGGCTTGCAGCTCCTGGGATCTTCTTAGGAAAAGGCATGGGAGTGGTGGGTGTGAGTCATCTGTCTGGTGCCCAGCAGCAGCTAAGCGAACCAAGAGATGGTTTGGGGACATTAGAAACAGCAGAGAGAGGAATAAATTTATTGTAGCACTGTGAAATCACACAGCTGGTGCTGCCATTGGGTGCCTTGTGCCCAGGTTTGGGCACCTCACGCTACAAAAGACCTAGTGGAGAGAGTTGTCATGAGAATGGTAGCAAAGAATCAGGGATCTGAGCAGAGCTGAGGGTTATTTGGCCACCAGACAAGGAGGATGACAGGACATGATTTAAACAAGGCAGTTGAGATTCTGAACAGTCCAGCAAGCCCAGATGAGTCTCCCAGGCTAGTACTGTTCCTGGGTATGAGAACAAGAGGTCCTACCAGGTTCTTGGAGGGCAGTGAAAGAAGGAAATGCTGCTGCCCACAGCACAATGGTAGCCTGTGGCATCTGTTGCTGCTGGGAGCCATTGAGTTAAATGCAATGGCCAGATTAAAAAGCCCTGTATGATTTGCTGAGACCACTGAAGACAAGTCACTGGTGAACCATGAGTAAGAGGATGATACTTTCACACTCCTAAGCCATCTCTCCCCTGCAGTGCAGTCCACAGCAGAGACATCCTCGACCAAGAGGCCTCCATATCAGAGAGCGGAGCATTTACCACACACCCTGATTCTGTCACATCCTGTAAACGGCTGGGGCAGTACGTAGATGAGGGCCCTGCGGTGTGCTGCAGGTGTTTCTGATACTGGTGGTTTGAGAGGTGGTGCTCTCCCCTGGGAGTCAGTCCTGAACCAGGGCCCCATCAGCTGCCCCCGAAGAAGGGTAAGCAAGTACTGGGCTCAGGTCTTGGCCATTTTTACTGTAGACAATTACATTTGCCCTGTAATGTCCACCTGCACTTTCTGTAGGCTGCCTGTAGAATTCATTGTCCTGTCCTGCTCTAGAGGATGAGGGCTGCTGGGGTCAGGTGTTGGCAGTGATGTGGGGTTCAATAACAGAGCCCTACATACGGAGTTGCTAGAAGCAGTGTGATTCTTCTGATGCCAGCTACACATTACTCCAAGAGAGCAGACCAGTAGTTAGAGACCCTGGGATTTTGGACCTGCTCCACACGGGCACAGTCAGCCGCAGATGGTTACAGGAGCTTTAAGCTGCCGAACAGATAACTGGTCCTGCAGAAATTCCAGGAAGCCTGATCCTCCTGGAACATAGATCCTATTCACATCGTCTGTAACCTGAGAGCAGCTCTCCGGAGCTGGGATTAGCAAAAGTATTTGGCTTCACCTGCCCTGCTCATACAGAGCTGGTGGGCCAGTGCTTAACCCAACTGCCTCTGCCAGTGCCCAGCACAGCGCAGGAAATGTGCTTCAATGCAATAGCTGTCTGCAGGCTCAGCTACGGGCACGTACTAGGGGGCAGGCTCTGCTCCTGTTCCTGAGGCTAACTCCCACTGAAGGCAAGAGAGGGTTTACCAGGAATCAACCCATTGTTTATAACCATGGTATAAAATCTTCCTTCCTCTCTCATCATGGAACATACACATGCTCTTGCAAAGACACACGTGTGCATTCCCACACAGGCCTGCATGCACACATGCCTGCACATACACTCTCTCTCACTTCACTCCCTCACCACGGCCCATCTCCTCCAAAATGCCAACGCAATGACCTGTTCACTTGCTCATCACTGGGGCTCTGCCCAGCCCCTCTGAATGCACCTCACACCCACACCTGCCTCACCTCAGCTTTGGCTCTCTGGACCACAGCAGATGTTGCTGGCTTTTGGAGAGAGGCTTCCTGCCCCTGCTCCAGCTCCCCAGACTCCCCTTAGGGTCTTTGGCTGGCTGCTGTGGTGCACACAGCCAATAGCTGAGACCTCTTAGCAAATCACCCCCACAGAAAACAGCCTGTTTGTGCAGCTCCTTTGCTCATTTCTCCTGCTGCTCACTGGATTCTCCGATTTGAGTCTCACTGGAGTCTCTGCATAATTAACTTGGCTCATCTGATTTGCTCAGTTTGTTGCTCTCGCAGCAGCTTAACCGCCACATATCTAATCTGCTGCGAGGTAATTAACTGTTTATCTCCTAGCTAGTCACTTATTCTCCATCTGATCATCTGCAGTCCTCACTGGCTGATTATCTGCCCTAGTCACCTAAAGAACGATCATTTGCTTAACTAGGTAATTCATTGCTTCCTCACCACCCTATCTGAGCCCATCATCACGCTCCTCAGCTGCCTTGCTCCTGTCCCATATTCACTTCCCATTTGCTTCTTTCCTTACCTCTCCCCTCCACGCCTTTCACTGCCTCATAGAATCATAGAATATCAGGGTTGGAAGGGACCTCAGGAGGTCATCTAGTCCAACCCCCTGCTCAAAGCAGGACCAAGCCCCAACTAAATCATCCCAGCCAGGGCTTTGTCAAGCCTGACCTT
Source organism: Caretta caretta (assembly GCF_965140235.1). Taxonomy (NCBI): domain Eukaryota; kingdom Metazoa; phylum Chordata; order Testudines; family Cheloniidae; genus Caretta; species Caretta caretta. The sequence goes on from NC_134223.1 coordinate 3,814,488, forward strand.
AAAAACTTCTAAGGAAGGAGATTCCACCACCTCCCTAGGGAACCCATTCCAGTGCTGCATCACTCTCCTAGTGAAATAGTGTTTCCTAATATCCAATCTAGACCTCCCCCACTGCAACTTGAGACCATTGCACTTTGTTCTGTTATCTGCTACCACTGAGAACAGTCTAGATCCATCCTCTTTGGAACCCCGCTCAGGAAGTTGAAGGCTGCTATCAAATCCCCTCTCACTCTTCTCTTCTGCAGACTAAATAACCCCAGTTCCCTCAGCCTCTCCTTGTAAGTCCTTCTCACCCCCTCCCTCATGCCACCTCAGCCTGTCCATACCTGGCTCTGCATTGTCCTCTGCATTCTCATTTCAGCTGGTAGCATTTCCTTCAACCGTGGCCCTCCCTGTGGCATGTCAAAGCCAATCACACCCTTCCCCCCTCCCATCACATCCCTGGGACCCCACAATTTTCTGCCTCAACCCATTCCCCACCCCTTCTATTGCTCCCTGTGGAACGTTCACTCCACACCATTCAGACCCTTTGCACCTCTCTCCTTGCACTCACTGAAACCAGGACCGCTGCCCCACACTGCCTCTTCACCTGCTCTTCCTTAGGCATTCTGTCCTTGCACACACCCTGCCTTGAGATATCCCCACAGGACCATTGGGGAGGTGTGGGACTTCTCCTGTCCTGGTGCTTCCAGTCTCCATTCCTTCTCCTCCTTTGAGCACCACACCATCCAAAACTTCTCTTCTCTGCCTCCACACAGCCATCAGCACTGTCCCCTGGACTCACCCATCTCTGAAGACCTAAGATCATAGAAACATAGGAACTGCCAGACTGGATCAGACCCAAGGTCCATCTAGTCCAGGACCCTGGCTCTGATATTGGCCAGCACCAGATGCTTCAGAGGAAGGTGCAAGAACTTTATGGTTAGTCGATCCCCCAGGGATAGTTTCCTCCTGACCCCATTAGCCAGAGGTCAGCTCACACCCTAAAGCAGGAGGGTTTAGATCCCTGCCAAAACTCTTGGTTATTTTAAATATTTATTAATATAAATCTGGATATTCATAAAATCATAGAAATGTAGGATTGGAAAGACCTCGATAGGTCGTCTATTCCAGTCCCCTGCCCTGAGTCAGGACTAAATATTATCTAAACCATCCCAAGAATAGGTTTGCCTAACCTATTCTTAAAAACCTTCAATACCAGAGATTCCATTTGTTCCAGTGCTTAACTACCCTACTAGTTCAGAAATGTTTCCTAATATCTAACCTAAATCTCCCTTGCTGCAATTTAAGACCATTATTACTTGTCCCATCCTTATTGGTTAAAGAGAACAGTTTATCACCCTCCTCTTTATAACAATTTTTTGTCAAACAAAGGGAACCGGACGGGGACACTGAGCAGAGAACCTCGGACAGGGCCCACCGCTCCTCAAAAGCATCAAGGGAGTCGGTGGATGCCACCCAGAGGAACTCCGCCTAGATACGTGAACGGACCGAGGATCGGAAAATGGCCCCACAGTCACAGGAAACTCTATCGGCCAACCTCCTCTCTCTGGTTTTATCAGCAGGATAGTGTTAGAAGGGAGCCTTATTTCCTGTAGAGGGAAGAAAGTTTGCTATAGATTAATTAGAGCACCTGAAGCCAGTCACCTGATAAAACCCCCCTGCTTCAATCAGACAAGGAGATGAGTTGCAGCAGAGTGGATTGGTGTTGGAGCAAAGAGCAGTTTGGAGGGAAGCCGAGAAGAGTTTGAAGAAGTGCTGTGGTGGGCTAAGAAGACCAAGACCCTAGGTAAAGGGACACCTGGTTTGTGCGGGGGGGCAGGAAGCCCCACAAGCTGAAGGGCAGGAGAGGGAAGTAGCCCAGGGGAAGGAACTGCTCGTTCAAACGGTTTACTGCTATCCCTAGGGCCCCTGGGCTGGGACCTGGAGTAGAGGGTGGGCCCGGGCCCCCCTCTACTCCCCTCCTCTAGGACACTAGTGGGGCAGTTAAGACCCCAGTTCAGGGGTGAGAAACGGTGCCCTGAACCATCCCCAAGAAGACAAAGCGCGAGACCCATCAAAGTAGTGCCGACAATTTGCCATGGTACCCAAAAATACTCTTCCCCTTCCTTGACAGGTGGACCTCATCTCTGCTCAGCAGTTCTTCTTGGAATAGCATCCCATGGTTGAGGAAGCCCAAAGCCCTTCCTGTGACACCATCCACACAGCCATGTATTTACCTCCAGGATGCCTCTGGGCCACTACCCTTGATCGGAAGGATCGATGAGAACACCACTCCCTAAGCCCTATAGTCACTTCTGATCTGCTCAAGGTCATACCTTGCAGTATCATTTTGCCCACATGGATGAGCAGCATGGGGTAGTTGTCAGAGGACATGGTGATCCTAGGCAATCCTTCTATAAATGTCCCAGATATGGGCCCTTGGCAGGCAGCACATCTCCTGGTGTGCCAGGCTAGGCCAGGACAGAAAATGGATGCCTCTATCCCCCTTAAAATGGAGTCACTGGCTACTAACAACCTTTGTTTCCTTTTGGGAGTGGTGGCCATAATCCTCCCAGCCTTGGGGGTATATGGCTTCTGCTCCTCCACCTTTTGGAGAGATTCTTCATCCCTTATTACCAGGGCAGCAGATTAGTTTTTTTTTATTTCTATGGATGCTGGGTTGGGAGCAGAGATGGATCACTATCTGCTGCCAAGAGTAACCAGCAGTCAGCTTCCTCCCTGTGCAGGAACGGTTTACTCCTCCCCTGGTGGTGCTACTCCCATGCGCTCAAGCTGGATTACTTCCTCAGCCTTGGAGGTCTCCATATGCAGGTTTTCAGTGAATTCCTTGTGTGCACAGAGGCTCCTCAGATCCACCTCCTCCCCTGCTTCCTGAGAGAATCTACCAGCAGGCACCTCTTACACTGGCTTTCTATGATGGGGAAATGCAGGCCACAGTCTCTGCAAATCCACACCAGGACCTGGGTAGAGGCATCCATGGTCTGGTTCTCTGTCTGGACACAGGTGCAAGCGGAGGAGCCAGAACAGTGTTGGCATTAGCAATGAGGCCTGTCTGAACCATGATGATTTTATTCTTTCTCCCTCCTACAAACTCCATCTCAAACTCCCCTGTTTGCGGCCACCTGCTTGCTACCTCCCCTTGGTTGCTTAACGTTTGGCTTTTAAGCCTTTCTGTCCTATGTCAGCCCTGCCTTCTCAACACACAGGGGAAGGGTGATTACAAGGATGATTAAGGGTGATCAAAAATCAAGGGATCAAAGGACAGGAGGTTAGAGCCTTGATAGTACACTCTCAAGTAGCAGGCCTCTGGCCCCCACTCTCACATAGTCCCTAAACACACAGTCCCCAACAGACCAGACTGTAAACTTTCAGCAAGGCAAAAGGAAAAAAACAAAACCAAAAAACCACAAACAAGCATGCTCACTCACCCCAAGAATTTGTGCTCACTCCAAGAATTTGTGCTCACTCCTTCTTCACCCTAGAGACTAACAAATGTATTAGAGCATAAGCTTTCGTGGGCCACAGCCCACTTCATTGGATGCAGAGAATGGAACATATAGTAAGAAGATATATCTATATATATACATGTAAGCAGAGTCAGGATGAGCTCCACCCTGACATCTGGTGGTGAGGTGTGGCAAGTTGTGGAAAAGAACTTCAGGGGCTGACCTCATTTGCATAGGCACACCCACCCTGCCTAGAATGAGGCCATAGCTGCCCAAATGGTCACTTTGGCTGCTGTGGGATCCCCAGTGTCTTTATTATTGGGGCAGGAAGAATAAATTGTTATTAGCCTGATTATGGGAATCAAGGACAGTGGAACTGCACTTGGCCTTTTGTTATGATGGAGGGACTCGCCATCAACTAAGTAGCACTCGCTAGGCAAGGGACATGCTTTCCAAAACGCTGTGAACAGGTATTAATACTTGGTGGTATGGGCCCCCTGGTGAGGGCCTTACATGCTAATTGTACTGCCTCCTCTCTCCAGTGTGGTATATCAGAGCTAATTTTGATTCTATTAGGAGTCTAGTTACAGGTTGCTGAGCTGGATTCACTTTAGGCTAATGGTGCACCAGCACTGAGGCTCCCTTACTACAAGCTGAAATCATAAAAGAGCTGAAATCACTGAGTGTTGTGTTAAGTAGTGGGGGAGCCTGAAGCTATATGGTAGAGCAGTTTGCGGGGTGGCGAGCAGAGTGGCTGGTGGAGCGGAGCCCCATGGAGAGGTGGGGCCATCAGTGTTAGACCATGTAAGATGCCCCTTAACCCCCCCCCCCCTCAATCTCCGCCCAGGTTGGGAGGTAAAACTCTGCAGATAAACTTTTGAACTCTGGGGCTGCCCTGACCAAGGACAGAGACTTTTGGGTCATAGGACTTTTGGGACTTTGGGTGATTTTGGGTTGCTGGACTCAAGAACCAAAGGGAAAGGATGTGCCCCAAATTTGCTTGGGGTGAGTTTTGCTCATGGGTTGTGTTATGAATCCTGTTGGTGGTGTTTCCCCAACATAATGCCACATTGTTTCTCTCTGTTATTAAAAGGCTTTTTGCTACACTCAGACTAGGTGCTTGCGAGAGGGGAAGTATTGCCTCTGGGAGGTGCCCAGCGGGGGTGGTATATATTTGTCCCAGGTCACTGGGTGGGGGCTCGAGCCGGTTTGCATTGTGTTATTGGAATGGATCCCCTAGATACTGAACCTGGCCCTTGTTGCTGCCAACTCAGAAGGGTTACATACATACAGAGAAGGTGGAAGTTGCCATACAAACTGTGAGAGGCTAATTAATGAAGATGAGCTATAGCTATAGGGATGTAGCTATATATGTATATAGCTATAGCTCATCTTCATTAATTAGCCTCTCACAGTTTGTATGGCAACTTCCACCTTCTCTGTATGTGTGTGTGTATATATGTGTGTGTGTGTATATATCTATATCTCTATATAGATATATCTTCTTACAATATGTTCCATTCTGTGCATCTGATGAAGGGAGCTGTAGTCCACGAAAGCTTAAGCTCTAATACATTTGTTAGTCTCTAGGGTGCCACAAGTCCTCCTGCTCTTTTTTCAACCTTTAGTTACTGTTGTAACTATTCATGCCATTTCTGCTCCCAATTTCTGCTCTCAAGTGGCTTGAGGGGAGAAGCTGGCACATGCCCCTGGCTTTATCCTTGCCCCACCCAGCTATTAGTAACATGCAGGGAGCTGGCACATTCACCCTCGAGCCTGCTTGGATCCCTTCATCTAGTTGCAGATGTTTTTGCTGCACAGAATTTCCCTATCACTCTGACTTCTCCTCCGTGCGTCAAAATTGAGGGTCTTGTCACTGCCTTCAAAGTACAGCATGTCTCCGTCCCTGCAGTTCACCAGCCCTTGTCTCATTTCACATCATCCCTTCTGCTCCACCAACTACACCAGCCTTGTCTAAACACTTTTCAGCTTGTCACACAGATGGTTCCATGCCTTCTCCTATGCTGCCCCCAATGAATGGGATTTTCCTCTCTGAGCTCATCTGTAAGACCACTGCCTTCTCCATGCCAAAGACCCTCCTTTCTTGGAGACTCATCTCTGTAGAATGCTGATGCGGGACCGGTTTCAGAGGAACAGCCGTGTTAGTCTGTATTCGCAAAAAGAAAAGGAGTACTTGTGGCACCTTAGAGACTAACCAATTTATTTGAGCATGAGCTTTCGTGAGCTACATCCCTATGCACACCCTTCTGTCTGTCTGTCTATCTACCCAACACATTGTGGGCACTACTGGAAATAAACAACAATCCCCATTTTATATATAGCCATACATCTACTTACATGGAGAAGAGAGTTCTTATAGCAGAGGTTCCTTAATCTAGCAGACAAAGGCAGAACAAGATCCAGTGGCTAGAATATGAAGTGTAACAAATTCTAATGAGAAATCAGGGGTCCATTTTTAGCAGAGAGGGTGATTAACCACTGGAACAATTTATGTAGGGACGTGGTAGATAATCCATCACTTGGAATCTTTAAATCAAGACTGGATGTCTCTTTCTAAAAGATCTGCTCCAGCTCAATCAGAAGTTACAGGCTGATGCAGGAATCCCTGGGTGAAATTCTCTGGCCTGTATTAAGCAGGAGGCCAGAGTAGATTACCACAATGATCCTTTCTGGCCTTAAAATTGATGACTCTGTATAAATACATGTACACAAGCAAATACACAGAGAGAATCCAAGATGGTGTGGTACAAAGGTTGCATAAGCAAAATCTTTATCCCACCACTACATAACTTCTGAAAATGCCACAATTCCAGAGAAAGTAGTTTTAGAATTGCTTTCCAGTTTAAAAACAATGGCATTGGGACGTTTTCCTGTCCCTCTGTCTGCAAAGCTGGGCTCCCTTTGCTACATAGAGGCCACAGAAAGAGAGAGCAATAAAACAATTAACATTTTAGAAACCTCTGAAAGAGAATGCAAGTAGCTTTGTCATGCAGAATAATGCTGTCATTTTAAGAGCCACTATCCTGGGAGCTTCTTGCTCTAGAGACAAATGCTGGGTGATCCCCCAGCAGGTAAGCTGGGAATCTCCCTTCCCATTGGTACAAAGTCCCTGTTTCTAACCCTAAAGGATAATGAGATCTGACCTCTGACCTTAAATCTGTCAGAAGTCCAGACTGGGTCTTGCCCATCCTGGGCTTGAGGCCAGTGATATTCTGGGGAGAAATGACTTTGCACACATCCAAGGAGCTTGGAGGAAATTTTGTTACAAGTCCTAATAGTCTTTGACCTGATCTAATAGCTCTAGCTGTGGGCATCTGCTATATTGCTTTTACCTTCTCAGGGTCAGGTCACGGCCCTTGGGAGGTCAGCCAGTGTCCCAGATGTGGTGCTGCAGTCATCTGCAATTTTATCTTTTAGATTTACTTCCCTGGTTCTTTCTAGCTGACAGATGAGGCTGTGGTCATGATCTTCCCTGACTTTTGCCATGCTGTCCCCGTGTCTGTACACCAGAATGTCACCAGTTGTGACACTGATTTCTGTGAGTCCGGTTTGTACATCTTGCTGTGGCTGCTGGTATTCTTCTGCAGCAGGTTTGGTCCCAAAGGGCATCTTCAGCCATCTGTATCTACCTGCTGATATCCTAAATGTGGCGAGGTGGCAGCTTTACTTATCCAGTAGCACCTTCCAATTATCATCTTTGGCATCAAATGCTGGGAATGTTTGTGTTTTTGCCAAATCAGATCATATTTCTTCAATTGTAGGAATTTGGTTGTGGGCTCTTTTAAGTGGTTTGTTTAAGTTGCTTGGGTCTATGCAAATTCTCAGTGGCTGCCTCGCTGCTCATCCAACTTATGGGCTCTGTGAATTTAGCAATGAGGCCTAGTTTTTCCATTGGCTTTATTGCCCCCATTAGTTTTTGTCTTAATGCAATGGGTATTTCTGCAATGCTTGTGCGGTCCTGGCTGAATCGTTTTATCTGTTTCCAGGTGTAACATGCCTGGAAGACATCCCAGTCCTTCCAAAACATCCTGGTAATTTTTAGCAACTTTTCTGCAGGGATGTCACAGGATATTGTCTGATAGGGATATGGTTTTGTTTTTGCCTTTTTGTTTATTGTGTGACTCATTTGTCCCAGATTTAGAGTCATTAGGTTCATGAATTTACCTTATGTTTTAGCTGAAAGAGCGGCTTCTCTATTGTCTGTACTACCTGAAATTTCAACCTTTATACTTTCACTTGGTATTCTGCTTGTCATTTACATTGCTTTAGTGGTATCATGATTGTATCATCATATAAGTTTAATTTGGCTTTGCTCGGTTGCAATTTCACTTTCTTCTCTTGCATAATGTTGAGGAAATGTTTGTAGCTTAACATATTCACTGCCTACTTGGAATCCTATTTGTTCTCAGGTGCTGTCTTGTCTTTGCAGGGACTACTTGTCTGAGCTTTACAATTCATTTATTTTTGCTATTTTGCACTGCATTAATCTCATATATGTGCTAGCTTCCTCAGTAGGAAGCATTTGTTATTTTGTTTCTCTTGTCTGGAAGCTTTGGCATAACGATTTATCTTGCCACAGTTATACAGTGACTCCATACACAGGGCATTTTCCATTATCATGTTTTTTCCACCCAGTACCCACAGGCCTTCCTTTGCATTTTGTTTGTTGCCTCTGCTTTATATTTGTGCACTGGCTTTTGCACACACTTTGGTGTATTTTTTCCCTGAATTTTCATGCTTTCTCTGTACTCTGTGGTGTATTATCTCTGTGCCTGCTTCGCTTATGCTCTGCATTTGGATGTGATTTTGTTCACTAGCTTTGGGAGAACATTCTCATTCCAGATCCTGCATCTTTCATCCCTATTACTAATCACAAATTAGTTCATCTTTTAAGTTTTGATAATTGCCCTGAGTCAACCATTTTACGCAGTTTGGCACTAGACTGATCTGTTGATTCTCCAGATTCTTGATCACACTTGTTGAAACAATACTTTTCATATATGACATTTTTGTGGGTTGAAAATGCTTTTGTAGCGCTTCTAGGATTTTACATGGGTCCTCCCAGTTGGCTGCCAACACATCCAGATGCTGTTGGAGCATGTGGAAATCTTTGCCCATTACAGCGAATAGGGTGGCTGCTCTTATTTTGTTTTCCTTTTTATCCTGCCCTGTTGCAATTTTGTAGTTTTCCCAGTGTGATCTAAAGAATGTCCAGTTGCTGAACACATCCCTCTTCACGTCCATCTGCTCAGGAATCTGGTATGCCACCAGGATTAAGATGAGGCTCCTTGTGTGGCTGTTGTTGTTGTGGTTGGTTTTTTGTTGTTGCAATATTCGTAGTTTCTGCGTTCACGCATCTGGAAGAGCCAACTCCCTGCTGACACCACGTTCAATATTCAAGCATGAAAAGAGAGAGCGCAGGCAGTGCAATACCAGGCGGGATCCATCCCTCCACATGTCTTGTCCTCTCTCCTCAAGCACTCTGGAAAGTAGCACTCTCTAAGATCCTGTACTAACCATATAATAACACCCCTTCAGGGAACCTGTTTGTCCTAACAGCAGGGTGCACAGCTCCTGTGCGAAGGGGTCAGAAAGCAGCTGACTGAGAAAGCTTTGGAGGTAGCTAAAGCAATGGCAGCTGGAACAAGAGACACACATCAGCCACACTATCAGAGGCTCATTCACCTGCACATCTACCAATGTGATATATCATAGAATCATAGAATATCAGGGTTGGAAGGGACCTCAGGAGGTCATCTAGTCCAACCTCCTGCTCAAAGCAGGACCGATCCCCAATTAAATCATCCCAGCCTGGGCTTTGTCAAGCCTGACCTTAAAAACTTCTAAGGAAGGAGATTCCACCACCTCCCTAGGTAACGCATTCCAGTGTTTCACCACCCTCCAAGTGAAAAAGGTTTTCCTAATATCCAACCTAAATCTCCCCCACTGCAACTTGAGACCATTACTCCTTGTTCTGTCATCTGCTACCACTGAGAACAGTCTGGAACCATCCTCTTTAGAACCCCCTTTCAGGTAGTTGAAAGCAGCTATCAAATCCCCCCTCATTCTTCTCTTCTGTAGACTAAACATCCCCAGTTCCCCCAGCCTCTCCTCATAACTCATGTGTTCCAGACCCCTAATAATTTTTGTTGCCCTCCACTGGACTCTTTCCAATTTGTCCACATCCTTCTTGTAGTGTGGGTCCCAAAACTGGACACAGTACTCCAGATGAGGCTTCACCAGTTTCGAATAGAGGGGAACGATCACGTCCCTTGATCTGCTGGCAATGCCCCTACTTATACAGTCCAAAATGCCATTGGCCTTCTTGGCAAAAAGGGCACACTGTTGACTCATATCCAGCTTCTCGTCCACTGTAACCCCTAGGTCCTTTTCTGCAGAACTGCTGCCGAACCATTCGGTCCCTAGTCTGTAGGGGTGCATTGGATTCTTCCATCCTAAGTGCAGGACTCTGCACTTGTCCTTGTTGAATCTCATCAGATTTCTTTTGGCCCAATCCTCCAATTTGGCTAGGTCCCTCTGTATCCTATCTCTACCCTCCAGCGTATCTACCTCTCCTCCCAGTTTAGTGTCATCTGCAAACTTGCTGAGGGTGCAATCCACACCATCCTCCAGATCATTTATGAAGATATTGAACAAAACCGGCCCCAGGACCGACCCTTGGTGCACTCCACTTGATACCGGCTGCCAACTAGACATGGAGCCATTGATCACTACCCGTTGAGCCCGACAATCTAGCCAGCTTTCTATCCACCTTATAGTCCATTCATCCAGCCCATACTTCTTTAACTTGCTGACAAGAATACTGTGGGAGACCGTGTCAAAAGCTTTGCTAAAGTCAAGGAACAACATGTCCACTGCTTTCCCTTCATCCACAGAGCCAGTTAACTCGTCATAGAAGGCAATTAGATTAGTCAGGCATGACTTGCCCTTGGTGAATCCATGCTGACTGTTCCTGATCACTTTCCTCTCCTCTAAATGCTTCAGAAGTGATTCCTTGAGGACCTGCTCCATGATTTTTCCAGGGACTGAGGTGAGGCTGACTGGCCTGTAGTTCCCAGGGTCCTCCTTCTTCCCGTTTTTAAAGATGGGCACTACATTAGCCTTTTTCCAGTCATCCGGGACCTCCCCCGATCACCATGAGTTTTCAAAGATAATGGCCAATGGCTCTGCAATCACATCCGCCAACTCCTTTAGCACTCTCGGATGCAACTCGTCCGGCCCCATGGACTTGTGCACGTCCAGCTTTTCTAAATAGTCCCTAACCACCTCTTTCTGCACAGAGGGCTGGCCATCTATTCCCCATGTTGTGATGCCCAGCGCAGCAGTCTGGAAGCTGACCTTGTTCGTGAAGACAGAGGCAAGAAAAGCATTGAGTACATTAGCTTTTTCCACATCCTCTGTCACTAGGTTGCCTCCCTCATTCAGTAAGGGGCCCACACTTTCCTTGACTTTCTTCTTGTTGCTAACATACCTGAAGAAACCCTTCTTGTTACTCTTAACATCTCTTGCTAGCTGCAACTCCAAGTGTGATTTGGCCTTCCTGATTTCACTCCTGCATGCCCGAGCAATACTTTTATACTCATCCCTGGTCATTTGTCCAATCTTCCACTTCTTGTAAGCTTCTTTTTTTGTATTTAAGATCAGCAAGGATTTCACTGTTAAGCCAAGCTGGTCGCCTGCCATATTTACTATTCTTTCTACACATCGGGATGGTTTGTCCCTGTAACCTCAATAAGGATTCTTTAAAATACAGCCAGCTCTCCTGGACTCCTTTCCCCCTCATGTTATTCTCCCAGGGGATCTTGCCCATCAGTTCCCTGAGGGAGTCAAAGTCTGCTTTTCTGAAGTCCAGGGTCCGTATTCTGCTGCTTTCCTTTCTTCCTTGTGTCAGGATCCTGAACTCAACCATCTCATGGTCACTGCCTCCCAGGTTCCCATCCACTTTTGCTTCCCCTACTAATCCTTCCCGGTTTGTGAGCAGCAGGTCAAGAAGAGCTCCCCCCCTAGTTGGTTCCTCCAGCACTTGCACCAGGAAATTGTCCCCTACATTTTCCAAAAACTTCCTGGATTGTCTATGCACCGCTGTATTGCTCTCCCAGCAGATATCAGGGTGATTGAAGTCTCCCATGAGAACCAGGGCGTGCGATCTAGTAACTTCTGCGAGTTGCCGGAAGAAAGCCTCGTCCACCTCATCCCCCTGGTCCGGTGGTCTATAGCAGACTCCCATCATGACATCACCCTTGTTGCTCACACTTCTAAACTTATCCAGAGACTCTCAGGTTTTTCTGCAGTTTCATACTTGAGCTCTGAGCAGTCATACTGCTCCCTTACATACAGTGCTACTCCCCCACCTTTTCTGCCCTGCCTGTCCTTCCTGAACAGCTTATATCCATCCCTGACAGTACTCCAGTCATGTGAGTTATCCCACCAAGTATCTGTTATTCCAATCACATCATAATTCCTTGACTTTGCCATCATGTGCCAGCAATGCCCCTCTGCCATGTACATTGGCCAAACTGGACAGTTTCTACGTAAAAGAATAAATGGACACAAATCAGACGTCAAGAATTATAACATTGAAAATCCAGTTGGAGAACACTTCAATCTCTTTGGTCACTCGATTACAGACCTAAAAGTTGCAATTCTTCAACAAAAAAACTTCAAAAACAGACTCCAACGAGAGACTGGTGAATTGGAATTAATTTGCAAACTGGATACAATTAACTTAAGCTTGAATAAAGACTGGGAGTGGATGGGTCATTACACAAAGTAAAACTATTTCCCCTTGTTTATCCCGCCTCCCCCCCCCCCCCCCACTGTTCCTCACACGTTCTTGTCACCTGCTGGAAATGGCCCACCTTGATTATCACTAAAAAAGGTCCCCCCCCCCCCCGCGCGCTGGTAATAGCTCACCTTACCTGATCACTCTTGTTACAGGGTCTATGGTAACACCCATTGTTTCATGTTCTGTGTATAGAACATCTCCCCACTCTATTTTCCACTACATGCATCCGATGAAGTGAGCTGTAGCTCACAAAAGCCTATGCTTAAATAAATTTGTTAGTCTCTAAGGTGCCACAAGTCCTCCTTTTCTTTTTGCAGATACAGACTAACATGGTGAAATCTTAGCGGATCTTAAACATAAAAAAGAAGCTTACAAGAAGTGGAAGGTTGGACATATGACCAGGGAAGAGTATAAAAATATTGCTCGGGCATGTAGGAATGTTATCAGGAGGGCCAAATCGCACCTGGAGCTGCAGCTAGCCAGAGATGTCAAGAGTAACATGAAGGGTTTCTTCAGGTATGTTGGCAACAAGAAGAAAGCCAAGGAAAGTGTGGGCCCCTTACTGAATGAGGGAGGCAAACTAGTGACAGAGGATGTGGAAAAAGCTAATGTACTCAATGCTTTTTTTGCCTCTGTTTTCACTAACAAGGTCAGCTCCCAGACTGCTACGCTGGGCATCACAAAATGGGGAAGAGATGGCCAGCCCTCTGTGGAGAAAGAGGTGGTTAGGGACTATTTAGAAAAGCTGGACGTGCACAAGTCCATGGGGCCGGACGAGTTGCATCCGAGAGTGCTGAAGGAATTGGCGGTTGTGATTGCAGAGCCATTGGCCATTATCTTTGAAAACTCGTGGCGAACCGGGGAAGTCCCGGATGACTGGAAAAAGGCTAATGTAGTGCCCATCTTTAAAAAAGGGAAGAAGGAGGATCCTGGGAACTACAGGCCAGTTAGCCTCATTTCAGTCCCTGGAAAAATCATGGAGCAGGTCCTCAAAGAATCAATCCTGAAGCACTTGCATGAGAGGAAAGTGATCAGGAACAGCCAGCATGGATTCACCAAGGGAAGGTCATGCCTGACTAATCTAATCGCCTTCTATGATGAGATTACTGGTTCTGTGGATGAAGGGAAAGCAGTGGATGTATTGTTTCTTGACTTTAGCAAAGCTTTTGACACGGTCTCCCACAGTATTCTTGTCAGCAAGTTAAGGAAGTATGGGCTGGATGAATGCACTACAAGGTGGGTAGAAAGCTGGCTAGATTGTCGGGCTCAACGGGTAGTGATCAATGGCTCCATATCTAGTTGGCAGCCGGTATCAAGTGGAGTACCCCAAGGGTCGGTCCTGGGGCCGGTTTTGTTCAATATCTTCATAAATGATCTGGAGGATGGTGTGGATTGCACTCTCAGCAAATTTGCGGATGATACTAAACTGGGAGGAGTGGTAGATACGCTGGAGGGGAAGGATAGGATACAGAAGGACCTAGACAAATTGGAGGATTGGGCCAAAAGAAATCTGATGAGGTTCAATAAGGATAAGTGCAGGGTCCTGCACTTAGGACGGAAGAACCCAATGCACAGCTACAGACTAGGGACTGAATGGCTAGGCAGCAGTTCTGTGGAAAAGGACCTAGGGGTGACAGTGGACGAGAAGCTGGATATGAGTCAGCAGTGTGCCCTTGTTGCCAAGAAGGCCAATGGCATTTTGGGATGTATAAGTAGGGGCAGAGCGAGCAGATCGAGGGACGTGATCGTTCCCCTCTATTCGACATTGGTGAGGCCTCATCTGGAGTACTGTGTCCAGTTTTGGGCCCCACACTTCAAGAAGGATGTGGATAAATTGGAGAGAGTCCAGCGAAGGGCAACAAAAATGATTAGGGGACTGGAACACATGAGTTATGAGGAGAGGCTGAGGGAGCTGGGATTGTTTAGCCTGCAGAAGAGAAGAATGAGGGGGGATTTGATAGCTGCTTTCAACTACCTGAAAGGGGGTTCCAAAGAGGATGGCTCTAGACTGTTCTCAATGGTAGCAGATGACAGAACGAGGAGTAATGGTCTCAAGTTGCAGTGGGGGAGGTTTAGATTGGATATTAGGAAAAACTTTTTCACTAAGAGGGTGGTGAAACACTGGAATGCGTTACCTAGGGAGGTGGTAGAATCTCCTTCCTTAGAGGTTTTTAAGGTCAGGCTTGACAAAGCCCTGGCTGGGATGATTTAACTGGGAATTGGTCCTGCTTTGAGCAGGGGGTTGGACTAGATGACCTTCTGGGGTCCCTTCCAACCCTGATATTCTATGATTCTATGATTCTATGGCTGCTACTCTGAAACAGCTGGGCTTGTGCCCGATGGCCAGTGCCTCAGAGAGCTGCCAATCAAAGAGCCAGGGTGTCCTGGTTCCGGCCCATGATGGGGAGCCCTGAGTGTGGGGCATCTTCAGAGGAGGGATTTTTACAGATCCAGCCAGAAAAAGGGAATGCGAGCAAGGCAGCCGCTACATCCGTTAGCATGTGAGGGGATTCCAGAGTGACGGGAATACTGAGCTCTGTGTGATGGATTTGCAGTGACTTGTAATGGTTGATTAATATGAAATGCACTCGATGTTTGTCTGATTACAGGAAAGGTGTTTATTGTATGAACACATAGAGTTAATTCATACAGGGGGCTGTCGCAGCAGGCAGGACAGAGTACAATGGCTTCCAATGACCATCCATCTGCCAACACTTAAGAGACAATGCCTGGACAATTGGCTTCGATGTTTCAACCTCTGACCCCTGGTGAGCCCACCAAACTAGTGTGTCAAGAGGGCCCAAGCCTGTGAACTCCAGAGAACAAAGAGCCCTTCTGGATTTAAAAGGACACAATCTCTCAAGCCAGGGGAGAGACAGTTACGGGGCACAGGCTGACTCAGGTCCCCTGAGGTTAGGGGGGTTTTGTCAGATAGACTTGCCTAGGCCTTTAGGTAAGATAGATATGGGTAGACCTGTTGTTTTGAGATACTTTTTTCTTAAATGCTTTGTTCCTATGGTTAAATAAACAACACTTCTGCTTTGAATAGTCTGGTTTGGATGACTATATTCCACTAGTTAAAGCTCCTAAAGGGAAGAGCCATACGTACTGGCCCAGTTGGACCTGCAGGGTAAGCATGGTGGGTACACAGTGTATTGTAACTGGTCTGACAGTGGGGGAATTGCAGGATTACACCTCAGAGAGGTGAAGACATGAGGCCTGAGACCTGCGGGAGGAGTGGGGGGGGGTGGGTGCACTTGGAGATACCAGAGAGGGTCCAGAGGTATAGCGAGCCCTAAAGAGTGACAATGAGCCACAGATAAGAAAAAAACCCTGGAGTTAGGAGGCAATGGAGGACCTGTGTACCTGTTACTAAAAAGCAGATAAGGAAATACTTGGAAAAAAATCCATGTAAATGGCTGGGTCTGGGTGAAATACTGTGGGCTCGAAGATGATGGGAATTAGCTGGTTAATGTAGTGAACATCATCAAATCAGCATCCTCATCAAACATGCATAGTCTACTGGGGCCCATTGCACCAACCAGAGTGACAATAGTTGATGGTGCCGCACCAAACATTGTGTAATGAAGTTCCCAGATCTGGCTCAATCTTGCAAATCCACACATCTCTGGAGCGGCCCTGACCCAGGTAGGGTCAGGCATGCACCCCTTCATGCATTGATGGAGAGTTTCAGAAAGGGTGACCAGACAGCAAATGTGAAAAATCGGGACAGGGGGTGGAGGGTAATAGGAGCTTATATAAGAAAAAGACCCAAAAATCGGGACTGTCCCTATAAAATCGAGATATTTGGTCACCCTAGTTTCAGAGCACAGTGAGCTGGGGTGTTTTTGTCCATCTTGGTGAATGGCCAAAGGGCATGTAATGTCATTTTTGAATAGAGTGAGCGATTGAAGGAAGGCCAGATCTCTGTGAGATTGTGACATTTTGCATAAAATAAAACACCTTATGCTCAGGATTTGGTGCTGACAGCACATGTGGAATACCTCTGCTCCAACTCATCTATAAGAGGCTCCAGATTTCTGATCCATATAGCAATACAGGAGTACACAGGTTTGATAGATCCTGAATTTTGTTTCAGCACAAAGATGGTTTTGCATCCATAAGCACGACATAGACTTTATACAGGAGGTAGTGAGACCTATTTGTTGAAAAAGTCCCATTTGCTGTAACTGTTTCAAGTCTGCTTGCAGCCTAGGTAGATCAACTTGTCAACATTCTCCATGGTACTCAATCCCACCTGCACTGGGAGTTCTGGTGGCCCAGCTTCAAGCTTCTGGACCTTGGTCTTCTGCCATGAGACATTCAGTTCCATAGTGCAGGCCATGTCTTGGAGATCTTGCAGTGTGGGACTGAAATTGTCTGACTTCCCCACAAGCAAGGCAGCATCATTGGCATAGTCTTGGTCAGTAAACACTTCACTGCAATCAGGTTTTCACTGTTGGGCAGTCAACACTGGACCCTATCCTAACCACCTGGCTTCTGGGTGAGCTGCACTGAGAATTTAACTACCTGCTACATCAGGAATATATCAACATCAAATCAGATCTGGATTCAGACCATAGATCAGCACTTTGGCTCCCACTGACAGGAGTTGGTGTTCCAGATGTTCTGCTAAATCTGTTGTGCAATTTTTACACCAGTACTGGTGTGAGAGTGTGCATTGGTTCGTGACTTTTGCTGCATTGCAACACAACCTCAGGTGTGTGGCTAGAATGAATTCTCATCCTGGCACTATTGTGTCAAGCTATTGCTTTGACATGAAGACTTCCCACTCCACATACCAGAATGTACTGAACCATTGCAGATCATTTTTCAAAATTTATTAGAAACTTGAGAATTGCCAGAAGGCAGAAAAAGGACAGGTAGCAACATCTTCAATGAAAGCAGGCAAGCTCCTTGCCTGAGGAAGCAGATATCTCCTTCCAGCCATCTCCCCCAGGGTAACCCTACTTGTACTTGATTGAATCTCAGCCTGGATTGCTGCTCCCCAACCCTGGTCTCAATTCTGGCAATGCACTGGGTAAGCAGCTCATCTGCAGCTACGGGGTCGGATGCAACAGATATGAAGGGCTGGGTGTCTCCATAGCTCATAACTGCCTCACTGTCTCACAGACTCAAAGAAAATCTGAGGAGAAACTAGCAAAAGACACAAAAACTAAACAGCAAAAAATATTTTTTAAGTTCATAAGAAGCAGGAAGCATGTCAAACAATCAGTGGGGCCGCTGGACAACCGAGGAGCTAAGGAAGACAAGGCCATTGAGGAGAAGCTAAATGAATTATTTGCATCAGTCTTCACTGCAGAGGATGTGAGGGAGAGTTCCACACCTGAATTATTCTTTTTAAGTGAAAAATATGAGGAACTGTCACAGATTGAGGTGTGAATAGAGGAGGTTTTGGAACAAACTGATAAATTAAACAGTAATAAGTCACCAGAACCAGATGGCATTCATCCAAGAGCTCTGTAGGAACTCAAATATGAAACTGCAGAACTACTAACTGTGGTATGTAACCTATCACTTAAACCAGATCTTGTGTCAGATGAATAAGGGATAGCTAATGTGACACAGATTTTTTTTAAAAAGCTCCAAATGTGATCCTGGCAATTACAGGCCAGCAAGCCTAACTTCAATACCAGGCAAATTGGTTGAAATGATAGTAAAAACCAGAATGATAAGACACATAGATGAACACGATTTGTTGGTAGAACAGTCAACATGGCTTTTGTAAAGGGAAATCATGCCTCACCAATCTATTAGAATTCTTTGAGGGACTCAACAAACATGTGGACAAGAGTGTCCCAGTGGATACAGTGTACTTGGACTTTCAGAAAACCATTGACAAGATCCCTCACCAAAGGCTCTTAAGCAAAGTAAGCAGTCATGGGATAAGAGGGAAGGTCCTTTCATGGACTGAGAACTGGTTAAAAGTCAGGAACAAAGGATAGGAATAAATGGTCAGTTTTCAGACCGGAGAGAGATAAATAGCAGGGTCCCCCAAAGAGCTGTACTAGGACCAGTGCTGTTCAACATATTCATAAATGAGCTGGGAAAAAAAGTAAACAGTGAGGTGGCAAAATTTGCAGATGCTACAAAATTACTCAAGACAGTTAAATCCAAATCAGACTGTGAAGAGTTACAAAGGGATCTCACAAAACTGGGTGACTGGGCAACAAAATGGGACATGAAATTCAATGCTGGTAAATGCAAAGTAATGCACACTGGAAAACATAATCCCAAATATACATACAAAATGATGGGGTCTAAATTAGCTATTACCACTCAAGAAAGAGATCTTGGAGTAATTGTGGATAGCTCTCTGAAAACATCTGCTTAACATCCAGCGGCAGTCAAAAACGGTAACAGTATGTTAGGAACCATTAGTTCCAGGTGAGCCTTGAGTGGGCCTGACTGTTATAAAAAGCCAGTCAGCTGTGAACCAGCTGAGCGGTGAACAGTGGAGAGGCTAACAGAGGGAGTGTGCCGGGGAGTTCGCCTGGGGAGAGCCCACTGAGGCTTTCATCTTGCAGGCTTCTCTGAGTAAGTTACTACAACACCTGAGGAAGCTCTTAGAAGGAAAGTAATATGGATGGTGAGTGTTCAGCTGTTGTTACCTGCACAGGATGTGCCATGTTTGTCTTTCTTACACAGGACAGAAGCAACTTTGTCTGTACAAAGTGCAAGCTGGTCTCCATATTGGAAGAGAAGGTTCAAGGTCTGGAGAAAGAAGTATCAACCCTGCGTTGCATAAAAGAGAAACTGAAGATTTCCTGGACAGACGTCAGGATATGCTTCTACGGACACAATGTTCTGAAGATTCAGAGCAGGCTGCGCAGCGGGGACAGGAGGACGGTGAAGAAATTTGGCAGCATGTGACCTCCAGAAGAAGAAAGGGGAGCATCCATGTACCAGCAACGCAGATACAGGTAAGTAATTGTTTTCATGTTCTCTCCACAGGTACTAATGCAGAGAGTGGACCAGATGATACATCTGAGGGAAGGGAACAGAAGGAGACTCTGCCAATTGGAAGGCATGAGATGCACTGTCCTAGGGATGGGGTTTCCATGACCACCACTCCCAAGAGAAGAAGGCAGGTGGTGGTGGTCGGGGACTCTCTCCTCAGGGGGACGGAGTCATTTATCTGCCGCCCTGACCGGGAAAACCGAGAAGTCTGCTGCTTGAAAGGAGCTAGGATTCATGATGTGACGGAGAGACTGCCGAGACTCATCAAGTCCTCAGATCACTACTCCTTCCTGCTTCTCCACGTGGGCACCAATGATACTGCCAAGAATGACCTTGAGCGGATCACTGTGGACTACGTGGCTCTGGGAAGAAGGATAAAGGAGTTTGAGGCGCAAGTTGTGTTCTCATCCATCCTCCCCGTGGAAGGAAAAGGCCTGGGTAGAGATTGTCGAATTGTGAAAGTCAACGAATGGCTACGCAAGTGGTGTCGGAGAGAAGGCTTTGGATTCTTTGACCATGGGATAGTGTTCCAAGAAGGAGGAGTGCTAGGCAAAGACAGGCTCCACCTAACAAAGAGAGGGAAGAGCATCTTCGCAAGCAGGCTGGCTAACCTAGTGAGGAGGGCTTTAAACTAGGTTTACCAGGGGAAGGAGACCAAGCCCTGAGTTAAGTGGGGAAGTGGGATACCGGGAGAAAGCACGAGCAGGAGAGTGCAAGAGGGGAGGGCTCCTGCCTCATACTGAGAAAGCGGGATGATCAGCGAGTTATCTTAAGTGCCTATACACAAATGCAAGAACACTGGGAAACAAGTAGGGAGAACTGGAAATCCTGGCACAGTCAAGGAATTATGATGTGATTGGAATAACAGAGACCGGGTGGGATAACTCACATGACTGGAGTACTGTCATGGATGGATAGAAACTGTTCAGGAAGGACAGGCAGAGCAGAAAAGGTGTGGGAGTTGCATTATATGTAAGGGAGCAGTATGACTGCTCAGAGCTCTGGTATGAAACTGCAGAAAAACCTGAGACCCTCTGGATTAAGTTTAGAAGTGTGAGCAACAAGAGTGATGTTGTGGTGGGAGTCTCTATAGACCACCACAACCCAGCTAGTTAAAAATGTTAAAGAAGTATGGGCTGGATGAATGGACTATAAGGTGGATAGAAAGCTGTCTAGATTGTCGGGCTCAATGGGTAGTGATCAATGGCTCCATGTCTAGTTGGCAGCTAGTATCAAGCGGAGCGCCCCAAGGGTCGGTCCTCGGGCCGGTTTTGTTCAATATCTTCATTAATGATGGTGCAGACTGCACCCTCAGCAAGTTTGCAGATGTCACTAAACTGGGAGGAGTGGTAGATACGCGGGAGGGTAGGGATAGGATACAAAGGGCCCTAGACAAATTAGAGGATCGGGCCAAAAGAAATCTGATGAGGTTCAACAAGGACAAGTGCAGAGTCCTGCACTTAGGACGGAAGAACCCAATGCACCGCTACAGACTAGGGACCGAATGGCTAGGCAGCAGTTCTGCAGAAAAGGACCTAGGGGTTACAGTGGACAAGAACCTGGATATGAGTCAACAGTGTGCCCTTGTTGCCAAGAAGGCCAATGACATTTTGGGCTGTATAAGTAGGGGCATTGCCAGCAGATCGAGGGACGTGATCGTTCCCCTCTATTCGACATTGGCGAGGCTTCATCTGGAGTACGATATTAGGAAAAACTTTTTCACTAGGAGGGTGGTGAAGCACTGGAATGTGTTACATAAGGAGGTGATGGAATCTCCTTCCTTTGAGGTTTTTAAGGTCAGGCTTGACAAAGCCCTGGCTGGGATGATTTAGCTGGCAATTGGTCCTGCTTTGAGCAGGGGATTGGACTAGACAACCTCCTGAGGTCCCTTCCAACCCTGATATTCTATGATTCTATGATTAGGAAAGGGATAGATAATAAGACAGAAAACGTCATAATGCCACTATATAAATCCATGGCATGCCCACAGCTGGAACATGGCATGCAGTTTTTGTCATCCCATCTTAGCAAAGTTATATTAGAAATGGAAAAAGTACAGAGAAGGGCAACAAAAATGATTAGGTGTCTGAAACAGCTTCCTCATGAGAAAAGATTAAAAAGACTGGGACTTTTCATTTTGGGAAAGAGGTGACTAAGAGGTGATATGATAGAGGTCTATAAATCATGAATGGTGTGGAGAAAGTGAATAAGGAAGTGTTATTTACCCTTCCATATAACATAAGACCCAATAAAATTAAAAGGCAGCAGGTTTAAAATGAATAAAAGGAAGTACTTCTTTACACAATGTCCAGACACCCATTGTCAGGGGATGGTGTGATGGCCAAAACTATAACGGGATTCAGAAAAGAATTAGGTTCATGGATGACAGGTCTATCAATGGCTGTTAGCTAAGATGATCAGGGACTTCACTTGACCCCGTGCTCTGGATGTCCCTAAGCCTCTGACGGCCAGATGCTATGACTGGATGACAGGATGGATCACTCAATGATTGACCTGTTCTGTTCATTCCCTCTGAAGCACCTGACACTGGCCACTGTCAGAAGACAGGTTACTGGGCTAGATGGACCACTGGTCTGACCCAGCAAGGCCATTCTTATGCCCTGTCTCCCCTACTGTCCTCACACTGAACAGGTGAGGTGACAGGACAGGCTCCCGTGTCCTGTGACATCTTGCATGGGAGAGTTCTCAGGGCAGATGAGCACTAATCCAGCACTGCTCTCTGCAAGGACAGAACAGAACCATTCAGCTCCATCCATCCGTCCGTCCATCCACCCACCCACCCACAGCAGGGACATCCGCCAGGGGTCTCATAGCCTCTTTACCATGTGAGTACAATGTAGTCGGTACACAGGACAGTAACATCAGCAACAGCCTTGCTGTGTGACGATACCAAAGTGCAATTGCCTCTCCCCCTCCGAGGGCAGGCATAGACAGTTACCGAGGCATAACTGTACAGTTCTTCCTGCATTCTGGTTGACTGGAGGGGTCTGGTTTGCATGAATTCTCTAGTGTTTTCTTGACAACCATACAATATGTGAATCCCTGTACTCTGATTGGCCAACAACCATAATGCGACTAGTGCCAGGATTATCACTGCAGGATTTTCAATAGTCAGGATGCAAATCTTTCTACACTGATTGGCTACCATAATCTTTCTGCTCTGATTTGCTCCTGTACTCAGAATTTTCAAGCTGTTTGTTGTCAACAAAGAGGCTACCCCAGGGTCTCCCACCAACCCTTTGCCCTCACCAGCTGAGGAGAGAGCATCTCCTGTCACAGCCAGGGGGCTGTGGCCCTGACTGAACTTCCACAACTGTGCTGCCCCCTCTAGGAGGTTCTGGACTGGCCAGGCCTGCTCCTGGCAGCAGCCACTCCATTGGGAGGGCTTGGGTCCCTGCTGGGCTGGGACAGTGGGGTCCTGTGCGGACTGGGACTGACACCTTGTTTGGCCCCAATGTGGTAACTAATGCTGGCTTTCTTGCGCCAGGCAGCCCCCTGGTGTGGATGCACTAGAGCAGGGCGGCTCCTGCTGGCCTGACACCGCTTCACACCCCGCTTGATACTGGGGAAGGAGACGAGAGGAGGGTGCATGAGGGAGGGTCTGGGGACTGAGTGGGGGAAGGGAAAAGAGAGAAGGGGATGAAGGTAGGGAGAGGAGGAGAGGGAAGGGAGGAGTGAAGAATGGGAAGGAGGAGGGGGAGGGGATAAAACTGCTCTCTTCCTGACACTAAGAGCTCTGTGGGTAAATCCCACCTGGAGGAGAAGTGCTGGAGGCCAGTGCACTTTGCAGACAGTTCACACAGGATCCCAGGGCCCGGAGCCTTGTGTTGGGGAAGACAAAGCAACCCCAACCTCTATCCCAGTCACATGCCTGCCACCCACTGCTCCCTCAGTAACTGCCATGTGCCACGCCATGGGAACCCGGGGGCTGCTGAATGCCCTCTGCGAGCTTCCTTGGATCTGGGAGATAATCTCTGGTGTGTCCTTGGTGCGGGAGGGGGACAGGCTATGTCTCTACCTGCCGCAGCTAAATTGGGGCGGGTGCGGTTCCACTGCCATGAAGCAAGCAGAGAATGTGTCATTGTTTGCTGAGGGCGTTAGCCTGTCACCAGTATAATCCCCAAGTTCAACAGCTCCCTGCATGCAGGCCCAGGAGCTCCCATCCCACCCACGCCGACTTTCCCAGGACCCTCCTTCTCTGTCTCTCTCCTGCCCATTCTCAGCTTGTGATGCATCTGCTGCTCCATGAGGTGAACTGGAAAGTTAGACATCAAATTAGGGCTGATAGTGACCGTGAACGCTGCCTCGCTGGCCTCTGCCCTGGGGCTGATGCTCATAGGTAAAGGCCAGGTGAGTTTTCTCCAAGGGATTAGGGCAGGGGGTACCTGCTGTAGCCCAGTCCACGTTGGCTATGATCTATGAATGGGCTCTCGGCGTGTCTGCTCATTTTTCTTCAGTAACTCAGGACATCTCTGGGCACATACTGTCTATTCCCAATATTGCTGGTGGCAATCACTGCACAGACTAATTGCTGTTTCACTTGGAAAGCTCCAGACATTGCCCCGCAGTGTTAACATTACAGCCCCACACAGGGCAACACTGCACTGGGCGGAGCAAACAGGGCCTCTTGAAAAGAACAGGGGAGTTTTCCATTCTCCCGGGGACACCAGGCAGAGGCCAGTGCTCAGACACTATGGTGATGGGCATGTCCCAAAGGCACAGTGCAGATGGGGAGTGGAGCCAGTGGCAGACAGAGGGGGCAGTTGGGAGGTACTTGAGCTAGGAGTAGCGGCTGGTGCAGTTTGGGAAGTCGGCAAAGCACAGCCAGGTGCTGGGCAGCGGTTTGGGTGCTGTGAGCAGAGGGTTGACCTGAGTGGGAGGTTTGTAGGCCATGGTGACTCGGCTGGTGGCACGTGAGCATCCCACTGCAGACCGACTCTTTAGGTAGTGAGAGAGGCTGGGCAGCTCTCTCACCCCCAGGGGGCTAGGGACAGGCCAGACAGGTCCTGTAGCCGGAGGGCTGGCTGCAACTGTCTTCACATGTGGGGGCCCCAGACACAGCACTGCGAAGGAAATGAGCAGAGAACAAGCACATGGGATCCCACGGAGGCACATGCAAAGAAAAGAACAATCCAGTGTTCACACATAGGCTGGGGTGCTGACTAGGCCGTCATATCACAGAGACAGGCCTGGGGGGGCCAGACTGGGTGGCAACTGCATGTGAGACAACAATGGGACACCACTGCAAAACAGGCAGCTGACTGGCTGAGTTGTATTAACAACACCATCTGCTGCCATTTGCCATTCACCTTGGCTGTGAAACTGATTATTCTGGTGGTACTCGATTATTCGATGCAAGGAGGCTACCTCCTACGTGGATTTCCATGGTGGTGATGGTTGGTCTGTGAGAAGAACACTGACATGGCTGCACCATCAGGTCTCTTGCCTGGTCCCTAGAATCATCTTTGATTTTATCTCCTTTCCCTTCCCTCATATGATCAGTCCCTTTATGAACATAAGAATGGCCATACTGGATCAGACCCAAATGTCCATCTAGCCCAATATCCTGTCTTCCGAGAGTCGCCAATGCCAGGTGCCCCAGAGAGAATTAACAGAACAGGTAATCATCGAGTGATCCATCCCCTGTCGCCCATTCCCAGCTTCTGGCAAACACAGGCTAGGAACACCATTTCTGCCCATCCTGGCTAATAACCATTGATGCACTTATCCTCCATGAACTCATCTAGTTCTTTTTTGAACCCTGTTATAGTCTTGGCCTTCAAAACATCCTCGGACAAGGAGTTCCACAGGTTGACTGTGCGTTGTGTGAAGAAATACTTCCTTTTGTTTGTTTTTGATAGCAAGTGGGAATTGCCCAACTTGATTAATTAATTATTATTTGTAAAGGACCCAATCAAATGTTGGGTCCTCACTGTGCTGGGCACTGTACAGATACACATGAAAGAACAATCCATGCCCCACAATGCTTCTAGAACATCATTCTCTCTTGGCATTTGACAAGCAGCAGAGCACCTTGTTCTGGCTGGAAGGCGGCTTGGCACCTCTGGGCGCCTCCATCCCAGGAGCCTGACCCTTTTCACAGGTGAACGAATTGAGCCTTTGAACGAGAGCCAGGCTGCTACTGCAAATAAAGCACCACAAACAGTCGTGGTTTGGAATGCGTTTGCTCGCACACATGCTCCAGAGAATGAGTGTTACTTGACAGATGCTCACAAATCCACACGGTACATTCTCTCTCTGAAAGCAGATCTCAAAATATGTAACTTACCAAGAACAGGCGGAGTTTGGATTTTGGCTTGGAGATGTCTTCCAGAAAAATTCCATTTGAGATCAATGCAGTTGGGTAGGAGTCAAAGTCACTCATCCGGGACCAGATGCGACACTATCTGATTGGAGAACAATTCAGAAAAGGCCAGAATTTTCCATTACTTGGGACACTTTGTGATGAGACGTGGCAAATATAATCAAAGGAATTGTGAAATGTTTGCCAAGTTCCACTGCCAGCCTATGAGGAAGGCAGTGGTGGGGAAAAGGCAGCACTGAGAGGATAAGGCCCAAAATTTCCCACAGTTACTACTAATTTTGGGTGCTGCCCCCTCTGGGTGCTGGTCTGTCTGTCCCAGTTCCAGCCTTGTCCTATCTGGGCACTGGTCTGTCTGTCCAGCTCCTCTCTTTAGCCAGCCTCTTCTTCCTCCCCGCACCCCCCCACCACCTTGGATATGACACCTCAGCAATCCCCCTCAAGCTAAGCCCCTAGCTAACCATGCTCCCAACACCCCATCCCCTCGTGCAATAACCAGCACTGTGTGCTGACCAGCTCTCACTCATTGCCCCCCAGCACCCTTGCCCCATGGCAATAATTGCAGATGACACCTTCCTACTTTCTTCTCAATCACACTAACTTTTGAAGTTTCCTTCCTTTCTTGATAGATTTGACTTTGACCGCCCCCCCCCCCCCAGTCCAAACTGTTGCCCCAGGAGCAGGGGAAGGAGGCCAATTAGATAAACAGGAACTAATTAGGT
The DNA here is from genome assembly GCF_965140235.1 of Caretta caretta. NCBI lineage: Eukaryota > Metazoa > Chordata > Testudines > Cheloniidae > Caretta > Caretta caretta. The sequence goes on from NC_134223.1 coordinate 3,840,810, forward strand.
CCAGAGCCATCTCTGGAGGGGTCCATCTTCTCCAGCTGCTTCCAGACAGGAGGTCACTCACTGCAGGGTCATCTCCACTGGGCTGGGTCAACAAACTTCTCCCCAGACAGAGGCAATAAGCAGAGTCCCATGTGCGGTCTCTGCCAAGCCCATCCCACCCCCAGAGCTCAGGGCACCCCACAGCCCTGGGGTGAGGGGAGCTGGGCTCTGTGTAACCCCAGGGGTATCAATGCTGGTACTGGGGGGAGGGGGGACTAACCTGGGATCCTGGGGGCTGTGGGGCTGCCCTCTCCCTGTGCACAGCAGCCATGGGCACAAAGGGGCATTTCCACCGAAGGCCCCAGGGGCTGGCTCTCAAGCCCACAGCGCTGCTGTCAGGGCTGTACAGTATCCAGCCCTGCCCCACGGGGGACGTGTGACCTTGTGACTCTGCACAAATCCCAAATTAATTAATCCCAGGGACGCTGGGGCAGCATGAACAGCCTGTTTGATCTGATCCCTGCCGTTTTTTCCTGGGGACTCAGAGGGATTAGTGCAGGCGAGAACAGTGAAACACAACAAGGGGCTCAGCTTTCAGCACCGCCTCCCAGCCAGCACGCTCCTGTTCTTATGAGCAGCATTAGCAGCACTAATCCATAATGTCTCCTAGTGCGATCAGTGCGAGACTCACTCTCACGCCTGCTCGTGTGCACGGACACCCCTCCACACCCACCTGTACGCCCCCGTGTAACCCAGCACTCTGACACCCACACCTGTATGCGCTCACACACGAGTGCACTGAGACCTCCCCCACATACACTCACACCCCATGCCCACCCGCTCGGGCTGCCACCCCCCCCCACCTGTGTACACTCACACCCCATGCCCACCCGCTCGGGCTGCCACCCCCCCCCACCTGTGTACACTCACACCCCATGCCCACCCGCTCGGGCTGCCACCCCCCCCCACCTGTGTACACTCACACCCCATGCCCACCCGCTCGGGCTGCCACCCCCCCACCTGTGTACACTCACACCCCATGCCCACCCGCTCGGGCTGCCACCCCCCCCACCTGTGTACACTCACACCCCATGCCCACCCGCTTGGGCTGCCACCCCCCCCACCTGTGTACACTCACACCCCTGCGTGTACGGACACCCCCCTCACACCTGCCTGGACTCACACACCACACATGCCCATGTGCACTCACGCCCCCCCACACGCCGTGAGCTGACCACCCCATGCTTGTCTGCGTACACTAACATCCCACACATATCCACATGCTCTGTGCGTGCACTCACCCCTCACATTCACACCCCAGACCCGCCTGCATGTGCTGCCCCCCTCCACCCACCCCCGTACATTCACAGCCCTGCGTGCACTCATGCCCCACATACTGTCAGCACCATACATTCACAAAGCCCCACACCTGAACAGACAGCCCAGCACATACCTGCATGTACTCACCCTACGTGTGCCCATTGCCATTCACCTCTGATCCCACACATACCTGGGTGCTATTGCACATGCCAAAGACATCTTTGGGGCATCTCCAAGGGGAAAGCTGTGGGTTCTGAGTAATTCTCACTTCCTGGCCATTGTTCACACTTAAATTGACCTCCCACAATTGCAGAAAGCATTGGCTTGGCTGGCTATGTTGGTCCCCAGTGAGAACCAGCCTGGGGGACTGGTCTTACCCCAACCAAGCTGTGCGCCTTTGAGTTATTAACACTCAAACACTTCCTGATGGGAACTCGATCAGGTCCCGGGTAGGGACTGGCAATTGGAGATCCCTCCCCAGCCCCCAGATAGGCTTCCATTAGGGATGGGTAGGCTTTGCATCCTTGTCATTGTAAAAAGCCTCCAGAATGTAAACTGATTGGGAGTATCCCCAGTCCGCGCCTAGGTCCCTCAGGTTACTACTGCACTCACTGTTTGTTGGCATTGCTCTCACTTCCGTCGGGGTAACGGAGAGCAGAGTGAGCCGCGATGACCCTACAGCATTGGTGACTTTGTCCCATTCGTGGTGATTCCTGTGAGTGGCCCTTTCCTTCCCTGCATGCTAGAGGCCCCACCCCAGCTACCACCTGCACATGTAGCCCTGCTGCCAGAGAAGAGGTTAGGACAGAATCCAGTCCCACTCAGATTCCTGCTTGTGGCTTCTCCAACTTCCTGGGCCCTGCTGCTTCCCCCAGCTGGGAGTGTGGGAGGGAGTCCTGTGTGGCACGGTTCTCCACCATGAGAGTTTCCCTTTTCCCACCAGCACAGGGTGGAGAAGCAGCACTCCCCACTTCCAGGCCATTTCTTCTTCTTCTAGCATTCACAGTGTTTGCCGAGCCACCCCATAGCAACGAAGGGCCCAAAGGCCACCATGAAATCTAGTCAGCTGATGCTCGTTGACAACACATGCCATTGATGGACGGAGACCACACTGACACAGTGGGTCATCGCCCAGATCCCATGTGTAGAGGTTGGCTGCGCATATTCCTTGGCCAGTTCAGAGCCTTTTCAGAAGAGTCCAAGGATGATGAGGCAGGTAAAATCCTGGCAGTTGAATAGTGGAATCACCGACAAGGAAACCATTCCAAACATCGTCAGCCAACCACTCATCGCTGCTGACAGATTACAATCGGGCAGTTGAGACTACAGTGGACTCCTTGACACAAGTCATGCTCTGGGGTGACTGAAAATGTCCATGTGCCATGGGAGACCTGGATGGGCATGTAGCTTTTACACCAGTCTGGCTGCAGACTCTCTGAAATGAATGTGTGGAGGGGCTGTGTTGCTCAGAACCGGTAGCCATGGGATAGGAGTGGGACACAGGGTGCCAATTCGACATCATCCAATTTAGTGTGAGGTGAATGATGCCACAGAGGGGCACAGTATTCCACAGAGGAATAGCACAGTGCCAGAGACCAGGTACGAAGTGTCTGTGTGTCTGTACCCCATGTCGAACCGGTTAATTTGCTGATTCGATTATGCCTGGTCCTGACTTTGGCAGCAGTCTTTTTAAGATGGTTATGGAAAATCAAAGAGCAGTCCAGTGTGACACAAAGGTAGATGAGTTTGCCTCATGTTTCAGTCGTTTTCCTTTGAGGAAGATGTCTTACTCACATTCAGCACTTGCATTATGGAGGTTGAAGACACTTGAAACTGTCTTGGCCACACTTAGTTGGAGGTGCCAACTGCTACAGTAGGCTGCCATCTTGTCCAGGTTGGCATTCAAGATGTTTTCCAATTCAGTGAAAGACTACGACTGTGTATCACAGCAGATGCCATCTGCATAAACTTGCGTGACTGAGTCTGTGGCAGGTCATTTGTGTAGAGATTGAAGAGGGTGGGCGCAAGCATGGAGCCTCGGGAGAAGCCCTTGAATTGTCTTCTCCATACACTTGTGGTTCTGTCTCGCATGTGTGCAGGAAACCACTGAAGTAGAAGTTCAACAATGTTCACCACCCATGCTAGGTGAGCTCTTGACAGTTTTACCAGAAACGTACTGGTAAACAGTTTTACTTCCATGCCACCAATGAAAAACATCTATGGCCAGTAGGGTTAAGGAGAATATGAAGGAAATTTTTAAAAACATCAGGAACAAAATAAAATTAAATTAAATTAAAAAAAACCCTATCGATATAGATCCAATACTTGACTAGGATGATATAATAATGTTATGATACAGAAAAGGCAGAAGAATTCAATAAATATTTCTGTTCTGTATTTGGAAAGAAGCAGGATGAGGTAGGAACATCTTAGTGATCATGAAACAGAAGGGAGGATGTTAAGCAGCAACTATTAAACGTTTTTCAGCCTGCAGGACCTGATAAGTTGCACCCAAGAGTATTAAAAGAATTGGCTGAGCTCTCTGGATGATTAAAGTTGCTTTTTAAACACTTTTTAGTGCATTGGGGAAGTTTCAAAGGACTGAACAAAGCTAATGTCATGCTAATATTTAAAAGAGGAAATGGGATGACCTGGGTAACTAGAGGCCAATTAGCCAGACATTAATCATGGGCAAAATCAGGGAAAGGCTGACATAGGATGCAATTAGTAAATAATTAAATGATGGTAGCATAAATAAGGCTAATAAACATGATTTTATGGAAAATAGGTATTCTCAAACAAACCTGCAACAGGGTTTGAAGAGATCACAAGTTTGGTTGATAAAGGCAGCTAAGTATAGATTTCTGTAAAGCATTTGACTTAGTCTTGTATGACACTATGATAAAAAATTCAACATAGTCAACAAAGACAACATTAAATTGATTGAAACTAATTAACTGATAGGTCGCAAAAAGCAAATGTAAATGGGGAATTGTCACCCGATGGGGGTTTTTCAATATAATTATCAATGATCTGAAAGAGTCATAGAATCATAGAATATCAGGGTTGGAAGGGACCTCAGGAGGTCATCTAGTCCAACCCCCTGCTCAAAGCAGGACCAATCCCCAACTAAATCAAATGTAAAATGATTACTGGTAAAGTTTGCAGACAACACAAACTCTGGTGGAGTGGTAGGATGGGGACAGATCTGTGCCTAGATGTTACTGCAATACAAATAAATAAATAAATACATACATAAATAAATAAATAAATAAATAATAAAAGTTCTACAGACTGATCTGGATCACTTGGTAAGCTGGGCTTATTTGAACATGTGTTTTAATACAAACAAATGCAAGGTCATATATCTTGGAATAAAGAACTTAGGTCACATTTGCAGGATGGGGACTGTATCCTGGAAAATAGTGACACTTAAAAGGATTTAGGCATCAGGGGACATAACCAACTGAACATGAGCTCCCCAGGTGACACTGTAGCTAAGAGGGAAATGTGATCCTCAGATGTGTAAGCAGGGGAATCTCATATAGGAGTAGGGAGGGAGTATTACCTCTGTATATGGCATTGGTGAGATCATTACTGGAAACTGTCTCTAGTTCTGGTGTCCGTACTTCAAAACAAATGTTGAAAAACTGGAAAGGGTTCAGAAAAGAGCTACAAGAATGCAGTGAGGTCTGGAACACCTGCTTTACAACCAGAGAGGCCCAAGACGCTCAATGTATTTAATTTATCCAAGACGTGACTTAATCACGGTCTGGGAGCGTTACGCTTATAAGAAGCACATGGAATCTTTTTCAGGGGAAAAGGCAATAAGCTGCATTTATTGCAAATACAACAATTAGCATATGCATTCAATCACACACACACACACACACACACACACTCTCCTGCCAGTCGATGTTATAGTTACTAATCCAGAGTCCAGATCAATCTAGGGAACAGCTAGGTGGATCATGGGTGGAGAGGAGCCGGGTTCTGTCGGTCATGACACGATGTTCCGGGGAAGTCTTGGCAGGATGAACCCAAAGTTTCATGACAAGGCCCCCTGTTGATCTAGTGATTTTCCTTCCTTGGGACCAATGAGTTCTGCACTGTCATGCTGTAATCAATCATCATTTGATGAGTGCTTGTTTTCTTACATTGTTTTTCTTATTTTTTATTTTGTTTTTTATTAGTTTCTTAGGGAGTTACCCCATGCTGGTTTTGATCACAGTTATCTTGTCCCCATTGATAGGTGCCTGTCTCATTTTTAGAGTCGTCAGTCTGCCCTCCTCTGACATCTCAATAGGGGCATGTTGCAATCTCCTGGTGCCTCCAGTCTGTCCTCAATTCCTCCCTAGAACATTTGGTCTGGAGATGGCCTTTACACTTATCTTTGGACACACACATTCCTTATTCACACACAAATCAGGTTTGATTTACACAGATCATTTGAACAGGAACATCAATTTGCAGTGCAGAAGAAAACAGTCATATTTCTTTACTTATTTCAAAATACTAAACCTATAACAAAGTAGTGCCCTAAAGATCTGTCACTGCCTTGAAATCAGCTTCAGACACAAGATTCTGGCTGATGCATCTTTACCAATGGCACACTAGGCCATTCCTGTTTGCTTTCAGAAAGGGTGGCTGGCAGGATATAATCAAATCATACATCAATACATTTAATGCATGCTACACAAAATTCTTTATCCTTCATTCTAAATTATACAAAATACGAACATAAAATCCTACAAGCACTAACATGGGGCAGAGATTTCTGAGAGAAGATGGCTCTTTAATCTATCAGAAAAAGGCAGGAAAGATTCAGCAGCGGGAAGCTGAAGCTAGACAAATCCAGACTAGAAATAAGGTGTACATTTCTAAGAGGGGGTTAATTAACCATTGGAACAACTTACCTAGGGATTAAACAACTTCATAGATTTTAAGGCCAGAAGGAACCATTGTGATCATCTGATCTGACCTGCATACCCCAGGCCCGTAGGACTGCCCTGAATTAACTCCTGCTTCAAGCCCAATAGTTGTGATTGATCTAGAACATAGAACATCCAATGCCAATTTAAACATTCCCAGTGAGGAAGAATCCACCACTGGCTTGGTAAACTGCTCCAATGGTTAATTATTCTCACTGTCAAAAAATTGTACTTGCAATGCAGTAGCTTCTCCATAATTGGGCGTCTTTAAATCAGTGCTGGGGGTCTTTCTAATAGATCTGCTGTTGCTCAAACAGAAATGACAGGCGGGATGCAGCACTCACGGGGTGAGAGTCTCTGGCCTGCTAAAATCAAGAAGTAGGTCACCAGCAGCAGCACACTGTAGAGCCCAGTCTACTCCAGGCAGCGGGGCTCTGCCTCCCTTCAAGTGATTTTCATGTTTGTCAGTAACATGTTGTATGTGAAAGGATACGAAAGGGCCTGGGTACGCTCAAGTTTAATGCAGGGTTAAATTAACATTGGAGTGCATGGTCTACAAAGAGCTGCAAACCTTCCTTGGGAGCTCTTGTCCCAGCCCTAGTTGTGATGTGGGAATGTCAAGGCAACATATAGGTCCCGCTAGCCTTAGATATGGTGAGCAGTTAGAAGGGGGCTGATTCAGCTGTTACACTGTGGGAGACCCTGGGAAACCAGTCAGGTGGAATCTATTTTATTCAGCCTTGTGCTCTGCTGGCTTCACTTGTGGAACATGTAAATCCTGCTGCATTTGTGGCCATGCTAGTCCTGTGAGCGCAAGGCCAGCAGGGGCTGGAATCGCTGGGAGCTCCACCAACTTTGGGGAGGGCTGAAGAGTGTGTATTAGAGCAGCTACAAGCTCCAGGATTTTTCCTGGCATGGCATAAACCACCCTTCCATAAGGCCTAAGCATGGCTGGGTTCACATCCAACAGAGGCTGAGCTATTGCAGCTGACTGAAACATAGCCCTTCCTGGGAACCAGATCACGTTGGTGGTGCCCTGGGTGTTGGAAGCTCCACCCGGAGTGTCAGCAGAGCTGCTAATGCTCAAAGAGTCACCAGAGAATTCTCCTCAACAGTTGTAGAGTCATGAGCATGACAAACAGTGTGTGTTCCCCACTAAAAGAAAGCCAAGGAAATTCCTCCAGAAAAATTGTAGCCAACAGAGCTTGGGATCGGGATGGAATTGGTGTGATTCCAGCAGCAGATTTTTATACTAATGCAAAATCTTCAGCTCTCCTCTCTTCCCTGCCCACTGGAAGATACAGCATGGTGTATATGTAATGTCGTGTGTGTGATCAGAGCTAAAACCCTCATAGTCTTTATGTCTATACCTTCTTCTGTGGACTACACAACATGGTGCAAACAGTGAACCCAAGATTCTAAATAAATCATATCCTCTTCACATTTACCATTCCTTGTGTGTGCTCCCACCCCCAGCTTCAAATCGGCATTGGACAATGTTAATAAAACAATAGCTACTGGCTACAGAAATGTAAAAACACTCTTTAATATGAAGGGGTCATTCAGAGGTCGAAGCAAAGACAAAAGTTGATGGGATGCTACTCACCATGTACTTACCGTGCCCTTTCCTGGGGACTTCTCTTTTGCCCCCTTCCTCTGCCCTTTGTGGAAGCTGGCCCCCATTCCCATTCCCTGCTAGCTTCTCTGACCTCCTGCCCCCTGTCATGGTGGCTGCCTCCCCACTATCCCTTTTCACTCCCAGGCTGGCTGACTTGGAGCCATGGGGATGCAATGAGGAGTCATGGGTTGGAATTAAGAAAGAGGACGTGTAGATTTGGAAAAAAATCAGGGAAAGCTCTACTGGTGAGGAGTTGGTAGAGGTGGAGAGGGCTCCCAAGGGAAGGGATGAATGCCCCATCACTGGAGTCATTTAAAACCAGACTGTGAGAGGTAACAGGCTAGACTCTAGGACTAGGCCTGCACTGGCCAAGGGTAAAGGACTAGATGACCTAATAGGTCCTTCCCATCTCTAGCTTCTAGGGAAACCAGGCACATGAGAGATGCACAAGTCGGTTGCTTCTGTTAAACTGAACAGCAGTGAGATAACCAGCTATGGGTGCAGTTTTCAAAAGGGCCCAAGGGCTCGAGAAGCCCAAACCCTAGTGAAAGTCAGTGAGGTTTGTGCTCCTGCATCCTACAAGGGCTTCTGACAATTGCACACAATGCTGACGTTACACTCTTTGTCCTTATGCACCAGAATAAACCCACCAGGAGGGTGAATTGGCACCGTTTGTCAAGAGAGTCTGTGCCTGTTTTACTATGAGTTTGCATTGTTAGTGTAACCCTTCTGCCAGGTGAAGTTGGTAGCGATGAGGGCTGGGTTCAATATCAAGGGGTTCCTTTTTAACAATACAACACAGAACCGGCTCGAGCCCCCAGCCACTAACCTGGGAAAATCACACACCACGGGGGTGCATCTACAGGCAATACTTCCCCTCTCGCAAGCACTGAGTATGAGTGTATAAAAGAGGAAAAGTAACCTGGCATTAATTTGGGAAAACACAGCAAATATGATTCAGAAGCACATGAGCATGACCCACCCCCAAGTACATTGGGCAGTGCCTTTGCCTCAGGTTCTCATTGCAAGGTCCAACAAACAAAAGTCCAACAAAAATTCCTTCAACGTGCCACTCCTCTCTCCCTCCACCGCACCCCACTCACAGCTGCTGTCCTTGGTCAGCAAAGACCCCGAGTTCAGAGATGCATTCACGTGAGTTCACTTCCCACTTGGGCAGAGCAACCGAGCAATGCCTCAGGTGCCATTTGGCCATCCACTCGCTCCGCTATCATCCGGATGCTCTGCCGGCCGCTTGCTTGCTCCGTTGGCCGTTCACTCGCCCCACCGCTTCGTCAGCTGCTCACTCCGCTATTGCCTTCTCTACTGCAATCTATGGGATGTCTTGAGGTCCCACCACTTAACACAGCTCTCAGTGATTTCAGCTGTTTAGTGGCGGAGCCTCAGGCTGGGCAATCTCTTTCACCAGAAACACTGTCCCACAGGAGGTCTAATGCTTAGACCTGCTTATCAGTGTCAAAGTTTGACTCAGACTCACAATTTATCAGACCACTCTGTTTTATTAGCAAAGCTGCTCTGCTAATACATTTAGAAGTGAGCCCCCCAAGTGGGGCTTGTGTCTTTTAATTTATACAGGTTTTTGGAGAACAAGTTACAGAGAAGTTACAGACAAAAGAAGAAAAAGATTTTAGTCACCACCCTTCGAGATCCCTGAGACCATTCACGTATCTTCAATTACCTGCCACCCTTAACAATCTCCTTTAACAGCTTCCAGTTAACTAATTGCCCTTCACACCTTCCATTCTGATGCCTGCTTCTTAGACATGCTGGCTCTATCTTAATTGCTTCTCCATTCAAAAGCTAACTGTCCCTAGGTGTGCTCCCTCAGATACTTTGTAACATGCTTTGGCATGCCCTCTCATATACAATGTATCCAGCATGTCCCCTTATACAATGTTATACTTCCACATCAGCGACGTCAGCTCTAGTGATACACCACACAAAAGACTGTCAACTGAGTCTTAATCAGCTCTGTCATTAACCAGTCTAGGGAGGGAGGGTTAAAGGGTGTCTGGAACCTTTAGGCAGAGCCAACACCACCAGGTAGAAACACCTCTCCCCGCTCCCTCTCATCTCCACTGGGCTGTGGCATCCCTATCCCCTGCTTGGCGAGTGCAGTTCACAGCTTGCTATCAAGAGCACATAACAAATTAACTGCACCAGGCTCACCAGAAACATAGAGGAGACCCAGACTCTGGTCTCAGGAGCGAACAGGCCAAAAAGACCAAGAGAGGGGAGAGATGGGGGAAGCAATACAGCCCCCCAACAAAATGAGCACAGAGATAAGTGGGATGTGGCTGATCAGCTCCCTGTGTGGTTGTGGTGTTTTACAAGTTAAACACACGCAGGCCATGTCTACACTACGGGCAGTACAGCAGCCCTGCTACAGTGCTGCAGCTGTCTCCCTGGAGCGTTGTAGTGTAGATGCTTCCTGCAGTGCCTGAAGAGGGGTTTCCATTGCTTTTGGTGACCCACCATATTCCCCGCGGCGTAGCTAGGTTGATGGAAGAATTCTTCTGTTGACCTACCTGCATCTACACGGGGGTAAGGTCAGCTTAACTATGGCACTCAGGGGAGTGAAAAATTCACACCCCTGAGCATCATCGCTACGTCCACCTAACTTTTAAGTGTAAACTAGGCCTAAGCTCCCCATCACCCATTCCCACACCCCGTTGCAATGGCCAGTACCCATGTCAGTGTCCTAATGCCCCACCCTGCAACCCCTTTCCTCCACAGAAATGAGCCAATCACATACCATAACCACATGAACTAGCTAAGCAGATGGTTTAGGTCCTGATCCAACACTTAACCACATGCTTAACATTAAGCCCACGAATAATGCCAGTGGATTGGATTTAGTCACCTCGGTTCCTGTAGAGAGCTCAGAAGAAGTATGTCTTGAGGAGGGATTTAGCTGAGAAGCGGGGTAGGGCTTTACAGAGTGGGGTGCAATTCATCCACAGGGTGCAGCAGTGACGGCAGGGAGAGGAATGGACACATGGCTGGCATCACTGGTGGAGCAGAGGGCTGGGGACAAGGAAGGATAAGGGGCAAGATGGGGTGGGAGTCAGGAAGGAGAGCTGGAACGGAGAGTAGGGAGCCAGTGCAGGGATTGGAGGAGCCAATAAGATGGTCTGAACAACAGACAGGAAAAATGATTTCTGAAGCGTTGCTGCGTATGGACTGGAGGTGGGCAGTGAGTGGGGGGAGGGGCTACAGGGAGCTCTGAGTAATGTTGTGGAGGGTGAAGCAACATGATTTGGATACTGCCTGAAGGCGGGGGCAGAGGGACAACAGAGAGGAGGGTCTCTGCCTAGGGCACCAGTGACTCACTGGCAACCCAACAGCTGATGTGGGCACGGCCAGGGCCAGTGAGTTTGTGTGTGTTCAGAAGTGGCCTGCAGAACAAAGGAGCTGGACAGTCACTGACACATCCAAGTGGTGTTTTGCTTTGTTTCATTTAGAAATTTTGAAAAATTTCTAACGGAAAATTTTCCATTCTAAATTCTGTGCAGGAAAAGGTGGGTGTTTCTCCCAGCTCTTCTGTTGATGGACTGTCCAGAGTGATGGAGAACTGCAGAGCTTTGGGGACGCCGCTGGCAGTTGGGTTGCTGCTTTATGTCCAGAATAAGTTGATTACGCACGTAAACGAGAATCAGTGACATCCCCTCACTGACTTTGTGGGGCCTGGTGTCTATACACAGCAGGGCAATGTCCAGACTAGAAACCAGCTGGGGTTAACCACAACCAGCTTGCCTTGTCTACACTGGGTGCAAAGTCCTGTTTAAAGTGTTCCCCGACACATTTCAAAGCATGGCCCATTTTCCTAGGCCAGACAAGGTCTAGGAGTGAAGGCACTTGAGAAACCAACTCTGCTCAGCTCCTCCCACCCAGCAGAGAGAGAAACAGCTGCAGCTTTCCTAGGAATTTTCCTGGCTACTTAGTGCTGAAGGCTGGCAAGAAAGGGTTAAAGTGTTTTCAGTTAGGCAGCGCACAACAAACAAAAGGGATGTGGTAATCCCGGCTGCCACAGAGTGAAGAGTTCACTTGATATGCTACTTTACACGGATTCTCACAGACTCTGGGATTAAACCGGACACACTCTGAAGTCCAGGTTTTTTAGCGCGGGCTCCAACCCAGCCTGCCACATTCACTTCATATTTGGGAGCATTTTCTCTGAAAATCCTGCTGACAGATGAAGAGCAGGAAGAGAGCCAGTTTCCCATGGAACAATAACTCCATGCAGACTGCGTTGCCCGGTGCCCAACCTGGGCTCGGGTGGGGGCTGGCCAGGATATCGGCTGGAGTAACATCTCTGGGCCCAGGCCAAGGCACAGGTGCTGTCAGCCAGGATGCTCCTCCTGGTCAGTGCAGCAGGGATTCACTTTAGACCCTGGCTCCAAGCCAGGCTTCAGGGCTCAGCATTTCACTGCATTAACAAGTTATGTGCTAAGGAGTTTCATGGAGCTCAGGAAAGAGGTCTGCTGAGTTCACCAAACAAAATTGCAAGGAACATGGGAGGCAACCCAGGCCTGGCCCAGAATGTCGCAGACAAGCCGCCCTACCAGGCAGCATTAAATCCCCAAATTACCCTGGCGCAAGGCTAAAGTTAACGGACTCATGTAACCATCCAGACGCCACAAAATGGATGAGTCCAGCAGCTGAGATGTGCATTGGGACCTGAGTTCTCACTCCCACAACGCACTCACATCACGTTAGCATTGTGGCAGGGCTAGAGGCCAACCAGGCTGGGCCCCAGTGTGCAAGAGGGAAGGATAGTCCTTGCCCCAATCAGCTTGCAATCTATTTCTGATTACTAGCTGGAATGTTAAGTGTAGCATCATTAAGCACTATTGTGACTTGATTATTAATGTTAATTAACACACGCACAGTTCTAGCACACTGTTGTACCCTGGTGCTCTGGAGGTTGAGGGTTAGTTCCCCCACTCCCTGCTCCTTTGTCCCTTCCATGCAGTGAGGTGTCAGGATGACTAGTTACCAGGAGGGCCGTGTCTGAGAAGTGGCTGTTTCAGGAAACTTCTTCCTGAACTGGTGCATCTCACAATGTGGCATGATTTGGGCTCAGCCTGCTACCTGTGGAATGGAGTCAAGTTATCGTGGTCACTCCATGGGGCACATCCTATCCCCGACCTACACACCTTCCAGCCTTGGCTCCATCAGCAGACACAGCCCCATTGTACAGCAAGTGGCAAAGGGAAGGGGAAGCAGCTGAAAGAGCTGGACCAAAGGGAAGCTGGGCATGGGGAGACATGCTGGGGCTTTCAGTGCAGCTTAAATGACTTAGCTGCCCAAGTCTGACTGATGTTCAACAGGATCTGGGCTCCCGCCTTCCCTGGGCTCTTTGGAAAGACCCAGCCAAAGCTGAGGGACATGCAGTGACCTGCAGTTTGAGTGGCAGCCCCTGCAGGATGTTGCGCATGTGATGTGCTCCTGTCTGTGTGCCCTGCACCATCTGCCTCAGTGTACTCTGGGGTCAGGCTCAGGTAAGGCCAGCTGCAGTCGCCTGCTGGAGGGGACAAATCATGAACCGCATTTACTGGGTCCCCGGCAGGGACAAGTATCCATTGTTGCCTGTTGATGATAAAAGGAGGAATTTCTGCCCATTAGTGCATCCAGGAGCAGTGATGACATCAGAGGGACTAGGCACCACCTTAACCACTGGGAAGAGTTGGAGATTCCAAGGCTAGAAGGACCTTTGTGATCATCTAGTCTGATGTCCTGCAGAGCCCAGGCCAGAGCCCCTCCCCCAGTAATCCCTGCTTCCAGCCCAGAACTGCTGGCTGAGCCCTTCACGGTTTTAAAGGCTCCAAGTGAGGGAAACTCCCCCAGGCCCCTAGGCAAGTTGTTCCAGTGGCTGATCACCCTCCCGGTTAAAAATGTGCATCTTGTTTTAAAGGGTTAGAAAACATGCTCTATAGTGATAGGATCAAGGAGCTCCATCTATTCAGCTTAAAGAGAAGGTGAATGAGTGACTTGATCACAGTCTGTCAGTATCTACATGGGGAACAAATATTTAATAACGGGCTCTTCAGTCTAGCAGAGAAAGAACGCTGCCCAACTGCTGGAAGCTGAAGCTAGACAAATTCAGATTGGAAATAAGGCATACATTTGACAGTGAGGGTAATTAGCCATTAGAACAATTTACCCAGGGTCATGGTGGATTCTCCCTCACTGACAATTTTTAAGTCAAGATTGGCCGTTTTTCTAAAAAGATCTGCTCTAGGAATAACTTTGGGGAGATCTTTGGCCTGTGGTATACAGGAGGTCACAATGGTCCCTTCTGGCCTTGGAATCTATTACTCTGTGTCTCTGGGCTGTAACTGCAGTCTCCTCTTGCCCCAGATATTAAAACAGGGTGGATTTTCAGAGGGTTTTCCTGTGTGTCTGAAGAATGTTAAAACCCCCTCCTCGCTAGCTGCACTCAGGGTAGAAAGCATGTACTACCATTTTCCAATCACTTCTACATTTATTGTTAAATTCCTCCCTCCCTCCCCTCAAATCTAAGTCAGCAGTTCTCATTAAGGAATGATTTCCATGCAGATGAGCAGGTTTCTCACTGAAGCTGTTTAGGTGGGAGCCAGGACAAAGTGAGCATGGGAAGAAATGTTTCAGAAATGGAACCTGTGTTTTACACCCTTACAAAGGGCTGAAGGGATTTTACTCAAATTTGCAAAATCAAAACCCAGCTTCTTTCAGGCTGAAAAACCATTTTGTCCCCAAATCAGGTTTGCAAACCACTCTGAATATGAGAAGCTAGGTAGTTCTAATGGAACCAGTTTTGCAACCTTAGCTGTAGCCTTCAATACCGAGTGAACACTGCAATCATAGCAACAACACTACCATCATCACTGATCATTTTGATCTCCAGAGTGGTGCTCGCTGATTCACAGGTGGAATAGGAAGGTCTGGGTTTTATGGGATCTCTTTTTCTCTAGATCTTTGGAGCATGGCACATAGTCTGGCATTGGGTTACTGTGTGGTGCCTCCAGACATCGTATATCCTCACAGTGGTCATAGCCAGAAAAAGAGACATAAGGAGGTGACAAGAATCACGTTTATATAGAAGAAAAGCTCCCTGGTTTTCTCAGGCTGCCTTCACTCACGGGGCACAAAGGAGATCCTGAAGAAGTACCAAGAAATGCTCTTGTTCGTGTTCCCCACACGCAGAACCCTGCAAAAACCATAACATGTCAAGGCCTTTCTTCCAAAGCAAATCCACTCTGCACTGAGCATGCCCAGCACCAGGAATTAATACAGAGAAGACATATGGCCTGTGCTATGCAGGAGGTCAGACTAGACAGTGGTTCCTTCTGGCCCTAAAGATCTGTGAAGCTAGACACTGGCTTCCTCATGGAGCATGGAAAGGCCTGAAACTGACACATGAGAAATACAACCTCCACTCCCAAATAAAATCACTCCCAGGTCCTCCCAGCACCAGCAAGCGGGACCCATGAGACACACAGCCCTCTTGAAACACAAATAGCTCCCCACGCAGCAGAGGAAAGGGGGACTTGGGGTCAAAGAACTATGGCTCAGGAGAGCTAGATTCAGTTCCCTGCTCTTCCCTGGGGAAACTCACACAAGACCAGAGGATTAAATGGTCCTTTTGAAAATCCCACCCTATCGGCTTCCTTAGGTATCTAAATATCTTTAGCCTCTGGCCCTCAGTCTCTCTGGGCCAGATCTCGACAGGTATTTATGTGCCTATTTCCCCCTGAAATCAATGGATGTTAGGCACCTAAATACCTTGTAAAATCAGGGACCCAATGCCTTAGTTCCCAACCTGTAAACAGGGTCATGGTGCTTCTGTCACTCCACCAGGGGAGCTGAGGGTACAGCAGGCAAGTGCCTAGACAGACAAACACTAGGCCCAAACCCAACAAGCTAGTTTAGTGCCTGCTATTGGGGGAAACCAACCAAACTCCCAGCTAGCTTGGTTCAGTTTCCTGTGGAGACAGTTTGGTAGCAGAGGGGCTGCTGCAGGCAGATGCCCAAGGGCCAGGCCTGAGAGCAGAGCAGGTCAGTGATATGCCCCCACCCCACCTGAACTTCAGGCAGGTTCGGCTCTAGAACTAGGTCTGCTTGGGGCTATGCAATATAGCAAGCCTGTGCTGGCCCCCCACATCTCGGCCCCCTAGAACTCAGAGCAAGGCTGGATTAGGTTAGCGCCCAGCAGCGAACTCCATGGCTCAGGCCCATGTCACCTGGGAACAGAACCCAAGAGGCACGACACCCACCATAACCTTCCACAGATCCTGCTCTGCAATGAATGTGAAAAAGGCGACACAGAGCGTTGCCGCTGCTGAGCTCGATGGGATGCAGGAGCGGGGCCCTTCCACCCAGCAGCCACCTCCCCATGCAGTAAGCTCTCCCCACCCAGCAGCCTCCCTCACCGTTTGCTGCTCCTCTCTTCATTCCAGTCAAATATGTCTCTGGTTACTGGGTTACTGAAGCAATGAGTTGTAAAATGCAACAAACCACCTGCCCTGCCCCCCTCCCTTCCTCCCTCTGCCTTGAGCCAGGCCTTCCCCCTTCACGTTTCACTAGTATCACCATTTCCTCCTCCTGTCCTCTGGCAACTTCCCTCTCTTCCCTGAGGCTCCCCTCCCTACCATGTCTTCCCATCCCCCCCTACTCCTCAGGTCTGCTGCTCAGTCATAGAATCATAGAATCATAGAATATCAGGGTTGGAAGGGACCTCTGAAGGTCATCTAGTCCAACCCCCCGCTCGAAGCAGGACCAATTCCCAGTTAAAACATCCCAGCCAGGGCTTTGTCAAGCCTGACCTTAAAAACCTCTAAGGAAGGAGATTCTACCACCTCCCTAGGTAACGCATTCCAGTGTTTCACCACCCTCTTAGTGAAAAAGTTTTTCCTAATATCCAATCTAAACCTCCCCCACTGCAACTTGAGACCATTACTCCTCGTTCTGTCATCTGATACCATTGAGAACAGTCTAGAGCCATCCTCTTTGGAACCCCCTTTCAGGTAGTTGAAAGTAGCTATCAAATCCCCCCTCATTCTTCTCTTCTGCAGGCTAAACAATCCCAGCTCCCTCAGCCTCTCCTCATAACTCATGTGTTCTAGACCCCTAATCATTTTTGTTGCCCTTCGCTGGACTCTCTCCAATTTATCCACATCCTTCTTGTGGTGTGGGGCCCAAAACTGGACACAGTACTCCAGATGAGGCCTCACCAATGTCAA
Organism: Caretta caretta; assembly: GCF_965140235.1. Lineage (NCBI taxonomy): Eukaryota > Metazoa > Chordata > Testudines > Cheloniidae > Caretta > Caretta caretta. Next base: position 3,857,900 of record NC_134223.1, read on the forward strand.
ATAGAGGGGGACGATCACGTCCCTCGATCTGCTCGCTATGCCCCTACTTATACATCCCAAAATGCCATTGGCCTTCTTGGCAACGAGGGCACACTGCTGACTCATATCCAGCTTCTCGTCCACTGTCACCCCTAGGTCCTTTTCCGCAAAACTGCTGCCTAGCCATTCGGTCCCTAGTCTGTAGCGGTGCATTGGATTCTTCCATCCTAAGTGCAGGACCCTGCATTTATCCTTATTAAACCTCATCAGATTTCTTTTGGCCCAATCCTCCAATTTGTCTAGGTCCTTCTGTATCCTATCCCTCCCCTCCAGCATATCTACCACTCCTCCCAGTTTAGTATCAACCGCAAATTTGCTGAGAGTGCAATCCACACCATCCTCCAGATCATTTATGAAGATATTGAACAAAACCGGCCCCAGGACCGACCCTTGGGGCACTCCACTTGATACCGGCTGCCAACTAGACATGGAGCCATTGATCACTACCCATTGAGCCCGACAATCTAGCCAGCTTTCTACCCAGCTTATAGTGCATTCATCCAGCCCATACTTCCTTAACTTGCTGACAAGAATACTGTGGGAGACCGTGTCAAAAGCTTTGCTAAAGTCAAGAAACAATACATCCACTGCTTTCCCTTCATCCACAGAACCAGTAATCTCATCATAAAAGGTGATTAGATTAGTCAGGCATGACCTTCCCTTGGTGAATCCATGCTGGCTGTTCCTGATCACTTTCTTCTCATGCAAGTGCATCAGGATTGATTCTTTGAGGACCTGCTCCATGATTTTCCCAGGGACTGAGGTGAGGCTGACTGGCCTGTAGTTCCCAGGATCCTCCTTCTTCCCTTTTTTAAAGATTGGCACTACATTAGCCTTTTTCCAGTCATCCGGGACTTCCCCGGTTCGCCACGAGTTTTCAGTCTCTCCTCCTGTCCCCCATGGCGGTCTCTCTCCTCTTGCCCCACTGCAGAGCTGGGACTTGGAGGGATAAATGGGCAGCAGGGAGGGAAGGAACAATGGGAGGGAGACTCTGGTGACTCCTAGCAAAGCAGGACCCCTTTCAATAGGGCCACCCCTGGGGGCAGCCAGGGAGCACTCCAGGGAGGACTGGAAAAAAGCAGGATTTGAAAGGAACCCACAAGGACACCCAGGGTTTCCCCCGCTCAGAACAGGCCTAAGGGATTGGATCAGCTCCTAGCAGCAGGGCCACAGACAGAGGTAGGGATCAGAAATGCTCCCATGCAGCACTTGTGTGCAATCAGATGCACTGCATGATCCCGGGGTTGCAGACAGCGCCTCTCTGTGTCCATTGAGGCTGCTGCAGGGGAGGGGAGGGGAGCGGGGATTCACTCCCAGCTGGAGCAGATGTTTTTGTATTTTGGACGGGCCTCAGCAGCAGCTCTGCTGGCAGAGACTGTCTGGGAGATGCACTGACTCCCCGTTGGTGGGGAGTGCCAGTCAGCTCCAGGGCCCCGCAGAGCCACTTGAGCTGCTGCATGCCACCCTGCGCTGGCAGGACAGCACCCAGGCTCCACAGCATCAGGTCCCATCCGCAGGCAGGCGAGTGAGTTGGATCCCCCCTCTGGCACCTCATGTCTGTCTGTGTTCACAGCACAGGCCCTTTGCCCAGCTGTCGCGCTGAGACGAGGGGTGGACACAGGGTGAAGGGCAGGGGAATTGGGCCTGGCAGAGGGGAGGCACCCCGCCCACCCAGTTAGAGCATTGCTCACATCATCACCAATGACTGCTGTTCAGGAACAAGGAAACTTTCTATCTCCAGGGCAAAACTCTGTGCAGAGGACGGAGCCCTGTGGAGCCATCTCAAACGTCCCCACCTCTCGCTCCAGCTACCAGGCACGGCTCTGCCTTCGCTGATATGCGCACAGCAGTGTGGACCATGTAAACAAAACCTACCAAAACAAACCACTCCACTGCACAGACAATTCTTCCCTTGGGGAGAGGAGAGAGAACGAACCACCCAGGACAGACACTCATCACAACGCGCCTTGGCTCTGGAGATGAGGATGGGATAAGAACCCGCGCAGAACAGACGAGAGCACTGCTGGGTCCCAGCACCGGGGAACAGAGAGAGCAGCAGCACCCAGCTTCTGACACCCTCTGCTCCGTTTGGGAGGGAGCTGGGAACAGCTGTGGGACAATGGCCTAACAGCTGTGTGCGTTTCACGCTGCGTAATGCACCAGAACCAGGGCAGCCCTACTGACTCCAAGGGGCTGTTGTCATGTTTGCTACTATGGTAACAGTTCAAAGAGAGAGAGATCCACCCAGAGGGAGAGACAAGACCTGGTGCTGGCCGATGGCTGGCCCCGGCAAGGGGAGAAGGGGTACAAGGTGCAGAGGGACTGGGCGTGTCTGCCACCCTCATGCACCCTATGTGCAAGGAATGCTCTCGGCCAGTGCTGTTCTCTGCAGTAGCCACCATGACCCCTGAGCGGGTGGGAAGAGCCTGGCCAGTGGAACTGAGCCAATGCAGCAGAGAGCCTACAGACGGAGGATATTCTTCCTGTGGCCGCCTGCGCTCTCTGGAGGGAGTCCTGCTGAACTAACTCATCTGTGCTGCATGGCCCCTCCACAGCGACCTAGCTGGCTGCAGCTCCATGTGTGGCATGTAGCAAATTATTTAATGAGTTATTTTGCATATTTGTAAATGATTTGCATAGAGCCATAAATGCACTTTAGGGCTTTGTGGCAGGTGAAAGGAGTTGGCCCGACTGCTCCAGGGAATGAAGTGCTCTAGTTAGCCACAGGGCATCAGCAGCACAGCATGGGGGACATCCCCCCACTGGGCCCCATACACGGTCCTTCTGGGCAACAGGAGCACAACTCCCCTCCTCCCAAAGTGGCCATTATGCCCTTGCCACCCCCCATTCCCGTATTCTGAGTCAGCCAGTGCCCATCTGCCACAAGTGTTACCACCTGGCAGGTATTTGACCAGCCTGGCTGGGTTTTTTTATGGCTTTGCCAGTTGCCAGAAAAATAATTTAATCTGCTGGGATTTTTTTTACATGGGTCTAAAGATTTGCATTATCACCGCAGTGTGCTGGGATAGCTAATGGTAAAGGTTTCTGTGTCCAGCTAAAGACGCTGCAGGGTTCCCACTTCCACAGTTTAAGCAATAACAGAGCAAAACTGTTGAAAATACAGCAGCTGCCTGGTCACCAACACGCAAGTGCACCGTGCGAGTGTGTAAGAGGGTTTGAGTCAAGCAAGAGCAAGGAGACGTGCGAGGCACATTAAATAATGGAAGATGAGGGCGATCGGGCGAGTGATCCTACTACACCCCCGAAAAAAGGCTTGCATCTGAAATTGCACATTCAGTGACAGCTGGCTAAACAAAACAGATTACAAACACTGGCTGGCAAAATGTGCTGACAAAACAAATGCCCGTTTGTTATCAATCTTATCTGCATGGTTTTCTCTCTAGATACTATAAGTGGCTGTTGAAGCGGTGGGAGTGGGGGGTGTTGTGGTGGGCTTGCCTTATAGGGAGGGAGGTGCTGGGTTTTTTTGCATTTCAAAGGTGGTAATGCTACCTTCCACCTCTGTCCCTGCTGCTCCCACAGAGCTCTTGGATGGGAAGCGAGGGATGGCCTGAATACAGAATCATAGAATATCAGGGTTGGAAGGGACCTCAGGAGGTCATCTAGTCCAACCCCCTGCTCAAAGCAGGACCTAATCCGCAACTAAATCATCCCAGCCAAGGCTTTGTCAAGCCTGACCTTAAAAACCTCTAAGGAAGGAGATTCCACCACCTCCCTAGGTAACCCATTCCAGTGCTTCACCACCCTCCTAGTGAAAAAGTTTTTCCTAATATCCAACCTAAACCTCCCCCACTGCAACTTGAGACCATTACTCCTTGTTCTGTCATCAGCTACCACTGAGAACAGTCTAGATCCATCCTCTTTGGAACCCCCTTTCAGGTAGTTGAAAGCAGCTATCAAATCCCCCCTCATTCTTCTCTTCCGTAAACTAAACATCCCCAGTTCCCTCAGCATCTCCTCATAACTCATGTGTTCCAGTCCCCTAATCATTTTTGTTGCCCTCCGCTGGACTCTTTCCAATTTTTCCACATCCTTCTTGTAGTGTGGGACCCAAAACTGGACACAGTACTCTGGATGAGGCCTCACCAATGTCGAATAGAGGGGAACGATCACGTCCCTCGATCTGCTGGCGATGCTCCTACTTATACAGCCCAAAATGCCGTTAGCCATCTTGGCAACAAGGGCACACTGTTGACTCATATCCAGCTACTCGTCCACTGTAACCCCTAGGTCCTTTTCCGCAGAACTGCTGCCTAGCCATTCGGTCCCTAGTCTGTAGCAGTGCATGGGATTCTTCCGTCCTAAGTGCAGGACTCTGTACTTGTCCTTGTTGAAGCTCATCAGATTTCTTTTGGCCCAATCCTCTAATTTGTCTAGGGCCCTGTGTCCTAAAGACCCTTTCTCAGTAGTTGCTGCTCCCTTCCCCTCCCTCACGAAACACCTGGAAGTTCCCCTCCCCACTCAGGCCTGGGGCATCATTCCCCATAGTGGGCAGGAGCAGTGGGGACAGCAGGACGCACAGGAGCCCTGGAGACTTCTTGAGAGCAGTGGCAGTAGCCATGGGAGGAAGGGGAACCATGAAGCTGAGAAAAGGTGGAGGGGCTTATTCCCTCATGCCTAGGGATCATGCCCCAGCTCACTGCCCCAGGTCTGGGGGAGGAGAGGAGAGGTGAAGTGGAGCTGAAGACCCTAGGGAAGCGCCTCCAGAGTTTCAAGTGTTTCCCCTGCCTATATTTGGGCTTTCCATTTAGTCAATCCCACACTGCTGGGGGTGGGAGTTGGCTGGGCTGGACCAGCAGGAGGGGAAGGGCAGGGATCCCTTTCTGAAAGGGGACTCAGCAGCAATATGGATGGGAGTGCAGCATCTCCCCTTAGTGGCCCTCTGTAGCCAGAATGTGGGGGTTGGAGCACCGATAGGTGTAGGAGGATCTGGAGGGCTGGAGCATCAGGCTGTCAGGGGGTTAGGAGCCGGGAACACAGCGTTAGGGGGTAGCAGCTGGCTCAGGGACTGGGGTCCTCTCCAACTGGGCACAGCTCACTGGAGCTACTGCAGCTCCCCCCCCCAGGTTAGCCCCCCCAATAATACATCACACTGCTCTGCAGGAGTGCAGGACAGCAAAGGGAAATCAGGAGCATCCCAGAAGATGGGTGGCACCAGGCAGGCTGGTCTGCCCTTCCCCTGCCTTAGAACACAGGCCACTCTTGGACCTCAGCATGCAAGTGCCAGCACTCAGTGCCTGGTGACAATCTGAATGCAAGACAGAGCACACTCCTCCCCAATTCGTGGACTGAGGTTTGGCATCATGTGTAGCAGGAGGAGGAGATGGGGATTAAGGCTCACGTTTCCACCTCGATCCCTCCCCTCAGCCTGAAAGAGAGCTCCGTGTTCCCTGCACTCTGGGGAAAGCGGCGGGCTTTGGCCACCTATTACAGCAAGAGTCACCCCGTGGCTCTAGGGAAGTTCTTTTCCTAGCGGGTGCGTGCTGGCCAGCCTGTGACAACATACTGTGGGGCTGTCAGCGTGTGATTGGTTCTTCTGGGGGAGCTGTGGCAAGCAGTGGCAGAGTGTGTCGACTCCCACTTGGGAAAAGGTGAGGTGTGTTTCCTTCCCCCATTGCCCTTGGGTTTAATTACATCTCAAATCACCATCTTATATCCCTTTCCCCCTCTCCAGCATCCACAGTTCCCACAGCGGTTGCTTTATACCCAGCTGGGGGTTTCCCACCCTTCACCAGGTAGCAGGAATTTGTCAGCACTTTTACCAGCCAGGGACTCCCTCATTCCAGGGGAGCTCTGACACTGCACCGTAGGGCTGTGCCTAGCTAGGTTCTGGCCCTCAGCATTTCCTAGCTGTACCAGGGGCTCACCGCTCCCAGCAGATTCTGGGCCTCAGCCCCTTTTAGCTGTGCCATAGACACATTCAGCACTGACTCAGTTTCCCCAGCCTGGGGAGACAGTGAGCTTGTCCCCTCAGCCACTGAATCTGACAATGAGGGGTTCGTACCTGAGCCCTCGGGGGGTTTAACCCTGTTACATCAGTACAGAAACCACCACACCAAGAAAAATAACCTCCCATAACCGGAATCCCCAAACAATCTTTGGTGTCCACATTGACTCAGGCTACCAGCAGTGTGATGGGGCCCACCTACCCACCTCTGTTTGTCTGCCAGCACCTGGTCCGGCACAACCTTACGTCCTTCCTCTTCGGTCCCATGGGTGTGACTTAACCTTCTTCTGCCTGTGTGTGTGAGATAGAATCATAGAATATCAGGGTTGGAAGGGACCTCAGGAGGTCATCTAGTCCAACCCCCTGCTCAAAGCAGGACCAAGCCCCAATTTTTGCCCCAGATCCCTAAATGGCCCCCTCAAGGATTGAACTCACAACCCTGGGTTTAGCAGGCCAGTGCTCAAACCGCTGAGCTCTCCCTTCTGGTCAGCCAGCTTCTGTAGCTCCAGCTCTGCCTCCCCACTCTGATACCGGCCTCCAGCTCCATCGAACGCTCCTCTGTTAGCAGGCTTTGCCACTCAAGCCTCCACCGCTTGGCACCTCTCACCATTGCCGCTGGATCATCTGGGGACCTGTCTTCTTGGTCTCCTGCATGCCCAGTAGGGGAAAAGGACCCGCCCCCAGCCCCTGGTTTGGAGCAGGAGCCCCGTCCTGCCTCATGGCATGACAGCAGCATGGCCACCAGCTCCAATTGCTTCTGCTCAGCAGCTGACAGACCTCGCTGTGCCCACAGCTCTGCTAACTGCTTCTGGGTAAGCTCAGACATTTCTCTGCTCAACCAGCTGTTTCTGCTGCTTGATTCATCTTATACTTCCCTTAATTCTATTTTCCTTACCCCAAATAGACAAACAAAACAACAAGCTGGCCTTCTCTTGGTTTGTTCCCAACCTTCTCCCTTGGGAGTCTCTCAGGATCTTGCGTGCCAATGCTTGGAAGGTGATCCTGAGCTAACCAGCAAACTGGGTGTAAACTCAGCCACACAGCACCATTGGGAGAGTCCTCTGGGTACCCAGGCCTGTGATTCCCCTTGTCACCACCCTGCCTCCAGGGAGAGAAGACTTACTGGTGCTTAACTGGCTGCCAGCTCTGACACCACCAGCCCAGGAGCCACCCAAGCACTCACCTCTGGGCTCTGTCAGCCCTCGCTCTGCCAGTCAGGTTACCATAGATTCACCCCAGTCCCAAAGCCCCTTTGAAGCATCCCCTGTAGTGTACAGCCCCTTATTCACTGAAATACCAGGGCTGTTGTTCCCAAGGGACCAAATGAACATGCCAGCTTGTCTGATTCAACTCAGGATCAGCTCCTTATACAACACCACAGCGCTGAGTGAAACCAATCATAAGTGTATCAGACACCAAGATGTAAGAGATGGTGATTAAGGACAATGAAAATAGAAAGGTTACATCTAAAACAAAATAAAATCACAATTTCTAGAGACTAAACTTAAACTGCTTTACACAGAAGGTTAGCCCGCTTACCCCAAACATCCTTTGCAGACTTTCCAGCAAGCCTGGTTGACATCCCATCTTCAGGAATGTAATCACACTGTCTGGTTACTTCCTAGGTGCAGGATAAAGGGACGTTTCCTTGCCTTCTCTCAGGGTCCTGGGGTTGGGTGTGAGCAGCTCAAAGTCAGATTTCCAGGCTGAGGTCAGTACCAGAGGACAGTACTTGTGTCAGAGGTCCAGAGCCAGGTTCAGAATCCATATCAGAACCAAAGTCAATGCCTAGAGCAGTCAGTCATAGCAGCACACTAGGAAACCTCATTGTTGCCTGGACAATTTCAGGTCCCTGTGGGCTTATATGGGTTCATGGGGGAGGAGAGGAGCCTCCAAGTCAGCAACTGGGAGCCTCCAAGTCGGCTGCTGGGTCTCTCGGGTAGGACTTCCCATAACGTTTGAAGGTGTTTGTTACCTGCTGACATGGGTTCAAATGCTACCAAGCCTTCTGCTTACATCCCCCAAAGTTCATCATCTAGCCTCAGTGACAGCACAACCTCTCTTGCTTGTTTTTCCTGTTGATTTCACATTCTCCTATTGACTCCTAATGGCTTCCATTGTATTGGTTTACAATGCTGAACTTACATTTTGACAGAGAGGGAGAGGGAGAGGGATTATTCGGGGAAGGAGAGGAATTATTTAAGTTCAGTACCAATGTGGACACAAGAACCAATGGATATAAACTGGCCATCGGGAAGTTTAGACTTGAAATTAGATGAAGGTTTCTAACCATCAGAGGAGTGAAGTTTTGGAATAGCCTTCCAAGGGAAGCAGTGGGGGCAAAAGACCTATCTGGCTTCAAGATTAAAATCGATAAGTTTATGGAGGAGATGGTATGATGGGATAACAGTATTTTGGCAATTAATTGATCTTTAACTATCCATGGTAAATAGGCCCAACGGCCTGTGATGGGATGTTAGATGGGGTGGGATCTGAGTTACTATCGAGAATTCTTTCCTGGGTATAAAGAAAAGGAGGACTTGTGGCACCTTAGAGACTAACACATGTATTTGAGCATAAGCTGCAACTCTGAAACCTTCTCTGGGTATCTGGCTGGTGAATCTTGCCCACATGCTCAGGGTTCAGCTGATCTCCATATCTGGGGTCGGGAAGGAATTTTCCTCCAGGGCAGATTGGAAGAGCCCCTGGGGTTTTTTTGCCTTCTTTTGTAGCATGGAGCACAGGTCACTTGCTGGAAGATTCTCTGCACCTTAACATCTTTAAACTATGATTTGAGGACTTCAGTAGTTCAGACATAGGTGAGAGGTTTATTGCAGGAGTGGATGGCTGAAATTCTGTGGCCTGCAGTGTGCAGGAGGTCAGACTAGATGATCATAATGGTCCCTTCTGACCTTAATATCTATGAATCTATATCTTTCTTTGCTCCTGTCTGGAAGAAAACCTGTTTTCCTCCTTGGTTGATAACGGACTGTAAACATATTCAGTACATATACACACCTCCTTAAATATCATCCATCCATACATCTCACAATGAGTGTGTAGATTAGCATGACATAAGCTTTTATTAGAGACCTCACATGACCTTCTTTGGTGAACCAGAATGTCCATGCCAAACTCAGGAGATAACTGTAACTTCTATGCACCTCCACTGTGCCCCTTTGCCTGCTGACATTAAGAGGTTCTTGGGTCACAGTGATCTACCTGGATCACTTCAGCTAGAGTCATTTCTTGGGGCAGAGTAGCTCCCTAGGAACCACCAGTGTCTGGGCTAAGATTCCTGACAGGGGTTTGCTGGTGTGCTGTTCATGACACCTCCGTGGCAGGGCTGGCAACTCTAGTGTAAACAATAAAGGAGATACTCTAAGCAAATACCCAGATTCCACAGCATTGATTTATCCTTCAGTGGGGAAACATACCTGCAGGGCCCCAACATCTGTTCCAGCTTGGCAGAGAGTCCCAACTCTGTTCCTCTTGAAATGAGATGAGGGTTGGATGGTCTCAGTACAGGCCCTTCTCATAGCACTGAGGCTTCTGAGCCAGTTTACTCAGCTGCAGCTTTCCTCTATTGAGATGCGATTGGTGCTGGTGGTCCTGTTACTGATGCCTCAGCAGAAGAGGAACATGGCTGCATCTGCATCCCACATCTGCCTCTCTAGAAGTAAAGAAACATTCCATCTTGGTGTCCTGCATTGGGCTCAGGCCACTGGCCAGTAATTTATCTCCCGCTCTCACTTATTCTATGTCAAGGCAGGGAATGTATCTAAGCAGAGTTAAAGTTATAAACATGGCACTTACCTGCCCCTCCGGAGCCCATAGGAGACGCTGTCATGGTAGGAACTCCAAAATAAGGCCTTTTGAAGTTCAGGTTTCCCAGACATCCTGCACTCTGCCCCCTTCCTCTGGCCATTGTCCAGCTAATGGAGGAGACGGGGAGTACAGCAAGGGTATCAAAATATGACAGAGACACGAATGTCTCATCGCTGACCACATGGGCCAGTGGATGGGTGTGTTGGCTGCTCCGCCTCCTGGGAGATGCACTCTGGCATTGGCTGCTGAGGTATATAGCTGGATGATCTGACTTGCGTTTGTAGCGCGGGACCTCAGGGCCATGGGGAGGAAGTGGAGTGAGAGAGAGACATTTGGGTTTGTAGCTGACTGGGGTAGGCTGGGTCTTGGGCTCCTAGTGGTGTGGTGGATGTGGAGGGGCTGTCTTTGGACCCCCTGAAGGTGCTGTAGAACAGCAGGATGGGCTATGGGTCTGCAGGGCACAGAGGGTGAGATATATTGTCACCATGTTCCTAGTGTACAGCAACAGGCACGGTGCCCTGTAGGGTCAGCATTATGGGGACGTGCCTGCAGCATGATCCTGGCAGAGAGCAGGATTGGGGGTACGGTGCCCACATGGCAGGGGCACTCCATGGCACCTTGCAGGGGGATAGGGTATGGCACCGCACTCAGGAGGGGATAGTGTCTGTTGGGTATTTCTGAGCTCCCTAAGTCAGGGTGAGCACGCCCAGTGAGGTGTGTGGCACAGGAAGCCGTGCAGTGGCACGTGCCAGCGTGAGGGCCCAGCATTGCTCGCTGGTGTCACCGCAGGGCTGTGGTATGAAGATGAGGAACCATGTCCCTGCCAAGTGACCCTGCTGTGCTGGCTGGGGGTGGGAGGGTGGCAGCACCCAGGCCACAGGGAACTGCCCTGCGCCAGCAGAGCTGGCAGGTGCTTTGACATGTGGGAAGCTTTAGTTTCGCACCAGCACAGGGGCTCTGCAGGAGCCTGGGAGCCCAAAATATCCCCAAGAGGATGAAAATAACCTAGCAAGGGTCTGTCCCGGGACAGAGACCAGCCCTGGAAACAGCAGGGAACGAATCAAAGGATTCTGGGGTGTCAGTGTGAGGGGTTCTACACAGAGAGGGGAGCTGGGATGTGTGCGTGCGTGGAGACAACTGCCTCAGGGTGGGAGGGGGTACCTGTGGGGAGGGAGCGGTATCTCTATGCGCAGGGCAGGTGTAGGTCTCAGGGCGGGGCTGTCTGTGTGGGAATGTATAAGCCATGTGCCTTTACTCTCCCTCGTTCTCGGGCTCTAAAGTTAAGCAGTGCCTCCCCTGTGACAGCCCCCCCCCCCCCCCCACAGCCGCGGCTAATGACATTAGTGAGCAAGGCGTGGCACCCAAAGCTGTGCCTTGCAGGCTGGCTGGTGGAATGCAGGGCTGAGTCCCCTGCCTCCCACACTGAAGACTGGGCAATTCAGTCTACAGTGCAGAACAGGACCTGGGGAAAGCTGGTCCTGGGGAGGGCCGTGCCCCATGGAGCATGCCTGCCAGCTCTTGCTTAGCCAGCTCCCCTGCCTTGTGCATCCTGCCCAGAACAGCTGCTGCAGGAGCAGTGGCATTGCGGGAAGCTTCATGCAGATCCAGGGAGGAAGTGGGATTTTAGCTTGCTCTGCCAAAGGAGGTCACTGCACAGGGTCATTGGGCAGGACTTGACCTAGCCGAGATCAGTATCAACACAGGATCTCTGGGCCAGCTGGCAGATTCTGGCTGCTGGGAGCTGATTGAGGGGAACCACTCAAGTCACCTCACAGGAAAGATGCCTTCCTTGGGGTGACGATGGAGATGGCTCTAGGAGATTCCTTCCCCTATCAATTCCCTTCTGAGATCTCCCTGTTGGCCTCTGTTTTCTCTTGTCTCATGGATCCACGGTGGGGGACGGGACCTCCCGATGCTCATGGTGGATTTAAAAACAGCCAGTGCCGGAGAATCAAGACTGGATGTTCTTCTACAAGATGTGCTGTAGTTCCAACAGGAATTGATCCAGGGAATTCTCTCGTCTGAGTTATATAGGAGTTCAGATTAGATGATCAGTTGTCCCTTCCAGCCTTAGAATCCATGAACCTCCCCAGCCAGCCTGCCCTGTCCTAACAGCAGCATCAACCTGTCACACCTGGGAACCTCTGCCTGGCTATCAGGATGCAGGAGAATGGCTGGGAGCAGACATGGACCAAGCTCTACAGGTCAGAGGCTGCAGGGCACAAGAGCTAGGTGCCGGGTAGAGGTGACAAAGCAAGAGGGTTGAGAACTGCATCTTGGAGCACGGGGGGACAGAGACACCGATGGGACACAGAGCAGGAAGGAGAGCTGTGAGAGCTGATCTAAGTGCTGATATGAACAGAGAGATCCACAGCAAAGCCTGGGACAAAGGAGTTTCTTCTCTTCTGTCCTGGTGCCTGTCACACACCCAGGGGATGCTGCACCACCTTAGAAGGAGCATTCAAATGACCCCAGCCAAGAATGGGCCACCACTCTGCTAGTTTGATCCAACCAAGGTCATTTGGCAGAAGGAAAGACCAGCCACACAGGAGAGGTCGAAAAAGCCAGGAAAAAGTCAGATCCAGGCTTCCCTGAACAGAAAGGCCTGGATCTGAGTCCTACAGCCAGTCAATAGAGGTTGCTGATGATGAACCTCAGTGAAAACATTCCCTGAACTGAGAAGGCCTGACTCTGGCATCAGCCTAGAAGACCCATGGGAGAGAACAAGGACAAAACACCAGCCTCAGTTGCCCTGCAGGGCTGTAGGAGGAGAGACCTTAGGGCCTGGCATGAGAAGGTGAGAAATATGAAAAAAGTGATCCTTCCCTGATCCCACCTCCAAGGCCCTTAGGCTGTAGATGCAGCTGTGTGAAGGCTGATCTACTAAGTAACGCATCCATATTGAACTCACACTATTAGCTGTCTTGGAGCAAGTCTGTATGTGGATGCTCTTGCATTGGAACAAAATTCTCCTATTTTACTGATATTTACTGCGGGAAAAACAAAGAGGGGAGGTGTTCAAACTGGTTTGGTGATTTCAGTGCGAGTCTCTGTGTAGATAACACTCAAGGCTTCTGCTCTGGCAGCGTAAAAGGGAAAACAGCCCCCTGAGTGCACTCCTGCTCCGGGGGCAGCCCCAGCTAGTGGAGAGCTGGAGTGAGGTCTCTGCTGGGGCTGCTGCCAGCCTCTGGCACAGCAGGCACACTGGGGTGTGGGGCAGATGGGAGGGGACCGTAGCAGATTTACCCATCAAATGCAGTAGTAAGGGTGCACAGCTAGTCCTACCTACAGCTAGGATCATAGAATATCAGGGTTGGAAGGGACCTCAGCAGGCCATCTAGTCAAACCCCCTGCTCAAAGCAGGACAAATCCCCAACTAAATCATCCCAGCCAGGGCTTTGTCAAGCCTGAACTTAAAAATTTCTAAGGAAGGAGATTCCACCACCTCCCTAGGTAACGCATTCCAGTGTTTCACTCCTAGTGAAATAGTTTTTCCTAATATCCAACCTAAACCTCCCCCACTGCAACTTGAGACCATTACTCCTCGTTCTGTCATCTGCTACCATTGAGAACAGTCTAGATCCATCCTCTTTGGAACCCCCTTTCAGGTAGTTGAAAGCCGCTATCAAATCCCCCCTCATTCTTCTCTTCTGCAGACTAAACAATCCCAGTTCCCTCAGCCTCTCTCAGCCTCTCCTCATAAGTCATGTGTTCCAGACCCCTAATAATTTTTGTTGCCCTCCGCTAGACTCTCTCCAATTTGTCCACATTCTTCTTGTAGTGTGGGGCCCAAAACTGGACACCGTACTCCAGATGAGGCCTCACCAATGTCGAATAGAGGGGAACGATCACGTCCCTCGATCTGCTGGCAATGTCCCCACATATACATCCCAAAATGCCATTGGCCTTCTTGGCAAAAAGGGCACACTGTTGACTCATATCCAGCTTCTCGTCCACTGTAACCCCTAGGTCCTTTTCTGCAGAACTGCTGCTGAGCCATTCGGTCCCTAGTCTGTAGCGGTACATGGGATTCTTCCGTCCTAAGTGCAGGACTCTGCACTTGTCCTTGTTGAACCTCATCAGATTTCTTTTGGCCCAATCCTCCAATTTGTCTAGGTCCCTCTGTATCCTATCCCTACCCTCCAGCGTATCTGCCTCTTCTCCCAGTTTAGTGTCATCTGCAAACTTGCTGAGGGTGCAATCCACACCATCCTCCAGATCATTTAGGAAGATATTGAACAAAACCGGCCCCAGGACTGACCCTTGGGGCACTCCACTTGATACCGGCTGCCAACTGGACATGGAGCCATTGATCACTACCCGTTGAGCCCGACAATCTAGCCAATTTTCTACTCACCTTATAGTGCATTCATCCAGCCCATACTTCTTTAACTTGCTGGCAAGGATACTGTGGGAGACTGTGTCAAAAGCTTTGCAAAAGTCAAGGAATAACACATCCACTGCTTTCCCCTCATCCACAGAGCCAGTTATCTCGTCATAGAAGGCAATTATATTAGTCAGGCATGACTTGCCCTTGGTGAATCCATGCTGACTGTTCCTGATCACTTTCCTTTCCTCTAAGTGCCAGCCTGTCCTGTGCATTAAACTAACTCCACCTGCACATACCACCAGACATGTTGGCTTTATACATAGAGCCCAGCTCTTTCTGTACCACCCGGAAAGTGCTGGAACTCAACCCAAAGACAGAAAAGACAAAGCAACCCAGGGGCCAAGCCCAGCGAAGTGGATGCACTGGTTGAGCTGCTCAGCTCACTGCCTCTCAGTGGTTTTGATGCCATCACTAGGACTCCCCTAGTAACTCCCCTTCCAATAGAGCAGCTGCATAGAGCAGGCCCAGTTCATACCTGGGCCAGTGCCACAAGCCAGCCAGCACCTGCTCAAATCAGAGACCTTCCCTTACACTGACCCTGGGGAGGGCGATGTGCTGCCTGTGGGGCACGTCTCTCACCCCCTGCTCCTGGCTCAGGAGGGCCCATCTGCAGCCAAGGAAAACATCCCAAACAAGCTCCATTAACCAAATCCCAGGCCCCGCCTGGGGCAATGACTTCAGGCAGCTGCACACAGAGGGGCAGATTGAATCAGGCCTGTTGGATATGGAGAAGCCCCAATACATCTGTCAAGGTTCCTTCCCCACTCTGAACTCTAGGGTACAGATGTGGGGACCTGCATGAAAGACCCCCTAAGCTTATTCTTACCAGCTTAGGTTAAATGCTGCCACCACCAAAGTGTCTAACAATAATAACAGGGGAAGTGCCCACTTGGAAACGTCTCCCCTCCCCAAATCTCCCCAAGCACTACACCCCCTTTCCTGGGGAAGGCTTGATAAAAATCCTCACCAATTTGCATAGGTGAACACAGACCCAAACCCTTGGATCTTAAGAACAATGAAAAAAGCAATCAGGTTCTTAAAAGAAGAACTTTAATTAAAGAAAAAGTAAAAGAATCACCTCTGTAAAATCAGGACGGTAAATACCTTACAGGGTAATCAGATTCAAAAGAGAGAATCCCTCTAGGCAAAAAACTTAAGTTACAAAAGGACACAGAAACAGGAATATACATTCCATCCAGCACAACTTATTTTATCAGCCATTTAAACAAAACAGAATCTAACGCATATCTAACTAGATTGCTTATTAGCCCTTTACAGGAGTTCTGACCTGCATTCCTGCTCTGGTCCCGGCAAAGCCAACACACAGACAGAGAGAACCCTTTGTTTCCCCCCTCCAGCTTTGAAAGTATCTTGTCTCCTCATTGGTCATTTGGGTCAGGTGCCAGCGAGGTTATCTTAGCTTCTTAACCCTTTACAGGTGAAAGCGTTTTTCTTCTGGCCAGGAGGGATTTAAAGGTGTTTACCCTTCCCTTTGTATTTATGACAACATCCCATCCGGTGCCTCAATGGGGACCAAGGGCCAGTGGGGAGCTGGAGCCGGTTCGCGTGAACCGGTTGTTAAATTTTGAAGCCGTTTTAGAACCAGTTGTTAACTCGCTTCCCTGCAGGGGGTGCTGAGGCTTTGCTGGGCTCCGGCCGGGAAGTGATGTGATTCCTCCTCCGGCCACCGGGGGCGCTGCACTGCGGGAGCCGTGTGGGCTGCCGCCTGGCCCTGGGCACAAGCCCTGGTGCTGCTCCCCCGACCCCTGGCCCTGGGGCTCCCGCTGCTGCCGGGTGGGTCCCCAGCTGCTCTGCTGGGCCGGGGCTGCATCCTGCTGCTCGGGCTGCTCCGAGCCGCTCTGCCCACCAGCACCCACCCCCCTGCCCGCAGCCAGCCCCTGCCGCACCCGCTGCCCTGCCTCCAGCCACCCCCGCACCCGCTGCCTGCAGCCAGTCCCTGCCGCACCCCTGCCCAGCCCGCAGCCACCCCCTGTCTCCAGCCACCCCCTGCCCTGTCTCCAGCCACCCCTTGCCCTGCCCGCAGCCAGCCCCTGTCTCCAGCCAGCCCCTGCCCTGCCTCCAGCCACCCCCTGCCCTGCCTGCAGCCAGCCCCTGCCTCGAGCCGCCCCCGCAACCCCTGCCTGCAGCCAGCCCCTGCCGCACCCCCTGCCCTGCCTCCAGCCAGCCCCATCTCCAGTCACCCCCGCACCCCCTGCCTGCAGCCAGCTCCTGCCTCCAGCCACCCCCTGCCCTGTCTCCAGCCAACCCGTCTCCAGCCATCCCCTGCCCTGCCCACATCAGGCCCTACTGCATGCACCCCCTGCTCTGTCTCCAGCCATCCCCGCACCCCCTGCCCTGCCCACAGCCAGCCCCCGTCTCCAGCCCCCCCCCACACCCTCTGCCTGCAGCCAGCCCCTGTCTCCAGCCACCCACTGCGCCCTCTGCCTGCAGCCAGCCCCTGCCGCATGCACCCCCTGCCCTGTTTCCAGCCAGCCCTGCACCCCTGCCCGGCGCCAGCCCCTGCCGCACCCCCTGCCCTGCCCGGCGCCAGCCCCATCTCCAGCCACCCCCGCACCCTCTGCCTGCAGCCAGCCCATGCCGCACGCACCCCCTGCCATGCCCGCAGCCAGCCCCTGCCAGACGCACCCCCTGCACCATCTCCAGCCAGCCCCTGCCAGACGCACCCCCTGCGCCATCTCCAGCCAGCCCCTGCCCTGCCCTGCCCTGCCCGCAGCCAGCCTGTTTCCAGCCACCCCCGCACCCCCTGCCCTGCCTGCACCAGCCCCGCACCCCCTGCCCTGCCTGCACCAGCCCATCTCCAGCCACCCCCACACTCTCTGCCTGCAGCCAGCCCTTGCCACACCCCCTGGCCTGTCTCCAGCCACCCCCACACCCCCTGCCCGCAGCCAGCCCCTGCCGCACCCCCTGACCTGTCCGCAGCCAACCCGTCTCCAGCCACCCCCACACCTCCTGCCCGCAACCAGCCCCTGCCGCACGCACCCCCTTCCCTGCCCGCAACCAGCCCCTGCCGCACGCACCCCCTTCCCTGTCTCCAGCCACCCCCACACCGCCCTGCCCACACCAGCCCCTCCCGCACCCCCTGCCTCCAGCTAGCCCTGCCCCACGCCCCTGTCTGCAGCTGGCCCCATGTCCACTGGTGCCCTGCAGTTCCCAGGGCAGTAACCCTACACACCTGCTTCAATGAGGGGGGAGGGAGCAGCTGGGACCCACACATGTGCACACGTTAGGGTGACCAGACAGCAAGTGTGAAAAATCAGGACGGGGTGGGGAGTAATAAGGGCCTATATAAGAAAAAGACCCCAAAACCAGGACTGTCCCCATAAAATCTGGACATCTGGTCCCCCCAGCACACCCCCAGGGAGTGACGGGGCCCCACACCTGTAAAACGGAGCTCATTTCTAGCTCAGGCCCATCTTTTTGGAAAAGAACTTTAGGCAGGGTTAACACACATCCGTATTTTCCCAGACAGGTCAGGCTTTTTGCTTCTTAAATCGCTGTCCGGGAGGAATTTTTAAAATTTAAAAATTCCTCCCTGGAAAATACAGACGTACGGTAACGCTGTTGGTACAAAAAATACATACTGGGGCACAGCCCTTACATCAGAACTTTTTATAGGGAAGCGGTTGTTAAGATTTTGGCAGCTCATGACTGGCTCTCCCCATATCCAGCCTAGGAGTCACAGCGAAGCGGTGGGGTGCCCAGCCCTGCCCTTGGAGACAGCAGCCGGCTCGCTCTCGTTGTTGTGGGATGGTCAGGCCTTTTCTACACTCAAATCGTGCGACTCCAGTTAAACTGGTTTCATTAGACCAGTGCAACCCCCCTATGGAGATGTGCTGATTTCAGTTTTGCTGAAATCTGTCCCCGGTTGCCTTGAGTTAAGCTGCAATAAACCAGGTTTAAACTGAAATGTGAGTATCCACACAGCCCTTTGAACCAGGCTAACTACACAGGTTTATACCAGCCCTTGGCTAACTGGTGCTGCTCATGCTTGGACTCCCCTTGTGGCCCTTCCCTCACCCCCACATGCTCGCTTTTCTCCAAGCAAACCTCATGGGTCTGGGACTGGCCCACACCCCCTTGCAATGCGGTCTGAGCAGAGCCCCCCAAGTAGGGACACAACGGGATACTCCTGGTCTGCATCCTGCAACTGCCACTGGTTCTGCTCATCAGCAGCCCTGCCTCTGCCCCGCCCTGTCCACATGCTGGGATTGGGCCCCGTGTCTCCCCTGGCTCAGGTGTGGGGGTGCAGGAGGGAGCTGTCTGCAAACCCCACTCCAGCAGGAGCCAGAGCCAGCTCAAAGGGGGGGGCAGGCCGGCCCTAATTCAGTACCCCCAGCCCCCGAGGCAGGTTGTGTCAGAGTGGCCCAAAATGGAGCCCTGTCCTGAACTGTTATTGTCATCCTACCTGCTGCTCCACCAGGACAAATCCCTGTCACAGGGCGCATCTCTCACTGCTGGACTAGCACCTCCTCCTGGTCACTGTGGGGATTAGCTCGAGGCCAACCCCATCAGCAGTTGTCTGCATGCAGCATCCCCATGGCTCGGCCCTCCAGCCGTGTCACTATCCGTGTTCCCCCTCACTAGCCCTGGGCAATCTTCCTGCTCACTGCCTCAGTGCCACTCACCCAGCTGGGGAACTCGGGTCCACCCACTTCTCCAGGTGCCAGCCTAGGGACCCTCAGCTCAGCTCTCTGCACCTTCTCTCTCTGGGGCCTTACAGCTCTGTCCCTGGGCTGCTTCCTACTACTGGGCCTGCCAGTTCCCGGAGCTGCCTCCCTCTTCGCAGGGAGTGACCACAGTCTCCACTCACTCCTCCCTTTCACCTGGGAGCATCTGCCTTTTCACAGCAGCCCCTTCACCTGTCAGCTCCTGGGCTTTATAGGCCCCACCTAGTCCTGCCCAGCTGAGCCTCCTTAATTAGCACCCTGATCGGTTAATAGGCCCAGCTAGGCTGGATTGAACCCTGCAGGGTGAGTGTGGGGTAAACATCCCATCACACTCCCCCCCCCAAACACACACCCACAGGCTGTACCACCCCAGCACCCCCCTGGAGGGGGTCACCACCTTTGAAATGCAAAAAAATGGCACCCAACCCCTCCGCAAGGTGAGCCTGCCCCACCCCCAACCCCAACCACAAGGCAACTCCACAACCCCCCCTTCAACAGCCTCTTATAGCATCTAGAGAGACATCACCTATAGATAAGATAGCATCGCATGTCTCCTCACACTTGCGTGACTCAAACCCTCTCACACACTTTTGCAGTACACTTGTGGGTTGGTGGGTAGACAGCTACTCTGTTTTCAACAGTTTAGATCTGTTATTGCTTAAACTTCAGAAGTGGGAACTGTGACGAAGTGGGACTGTTCTTAATGGTTCCTCTGAATTCTGTGTGGGTGCCTCAGTTTCCCCTAGGCAGTTCTTAAGTATCTAGGGGGTGGAATAAGGGTGTATGATCATTGCAGAGCCCTAGAGGGCAGGTGTGTGCAGGAATCTGGACACAGAGAATGGCCAACGCCCTGTTTCCTGGCAACTGATGGCCTGGCCCTTCCCCCCTGCAAGGTGAGAGCTAAAGGGTTGGAGAACAAAGGAGTCAGGTGACCTCCTGGCCCGGGAAAGGGACAAAGCCCAGAGGAGGAGGGGCTGGAGGGAGTTTCAGTTTGGGGCTGGCTGGGGACAAGGAGTGAAGTGCAGACGGGGTTGTCTGGCTCACTGCCCCCCAAAATGGACCCAGCTGAGGGGTCCTGTTCTCTGCACCTATAAGCTCTGTGTTAGACCATGTTCCTGTTGTCTAATAAACCTCTGTTTTACTGGCTGGCTGAGAGTCACGTCTGACTGCGGAGTTGGGGGGCAGGACCCTCTGGCTTCCCCAGGAGCCTGCCTGGGCGGACTCGCTGGGGGAAGCGCACGGAGGGGTAGAGGAGGCTGAATGCTCCAAGGTCAGACCCAGGAAGGTGGAAGCTGTGTGAGCTGTGTGTCCTGCAGACAGGCTGCTCACAGAAAGGAGACTTCCCCAGAGTCCTGCCTGCCTTTGTAGGGAGCAGTTCCAGAGCATCGCCCGGGGACTCCGTGACAGGAACACTGCAGCATCTTTAGCGGGATGCATAAAACTTTTAACACTAGATATCCTAGTATATTGCGATAATACTGCAAATCTTTAGACCCACGTAAAATGCCCCCAGCAGATTAAATTATTTTTCTGGCAACCGGCAAATCCATTAAAAAAAAACAGTCAGGCTGGTCAAACAGCAGCGAGGTGGTAACCCTAAGGCAGTACCATCCCTGCCCCTCCAGGCCGAGTCCCCCTCCCCGGGCAGTACCACACCTGTCTAGGAGGTTGAGTGCCTTGGGATCTATCACACCAGGGCTCAGATTACCAGTCAGTCTAGCCCTACAGTGCATGCAGGAATGGGGCTGGGGGAAAGTGGCCTTTGCATTCTCCAACTTCCAGGGCTGTGGCCCCAACCACAGCATCAGAGCAGCCTCAGGGCTGCTGTAACTTATGGGCAGCTACCTATGGCCCTCTCTGGGCTCTGGAAATGAGAGAATGGCCACAACACCAAGCCCTCTTCCCTCCCACTCCCCACCCAACAAGTCCCCCGTGGCAAGGGCTAGGAGTGTGGCCAGTGATGGGCTGCTCCTGAGCTCTGTGCCGGAGTAACCCCCAAGGCATGGGATATCAGGGGCAGGGCTTGGCATAAGAGGGCTTTGGTGGAATGGAGAATCAGCACCATGGAGTCACCTGCTGCTCAGAATGCAGCACTGATGAATGGGTCTAGGCACAGATGTCCTGAGAGGCAGCCAATTCCTGTCTGCCAGGGAGATCTTGTTAATAAAGCTAGACAAAGAGCTGCAAGGGCGAGAGGGCGGGGAGAGGGAGTGAGAGCTTGGCAGGGAGGGGGTTGAGGGGGGAGAGGAGCCTTTCGATCAAGATTCAGCAGGTTGTGGAAAGTGCTGTGTTTGCAGAATTCAAATGGCGAGTGAAACAAGCAGTGAAAGGAGGGGAGGCAGCAGCTGCCAGGGAGTGAATGTCCCACTCCCTTCCCCTTAGTCTGCCTTTGTCACCTGCCCACAATTAGCCACAATTTATCACCCCAGGATTCTGCAATAAGTCACTCAGCAGCCTGAAACTGGCCAGCCCCTACATTTCCAGGGCCTGGAAGCCAGGCAGGCAGACAGGGAGTCTCTTCTTTCCCAGGGAAAGGCAATTACCCAAACTCAGACACACTGGTGTGTGTGCTGGGTGGAGAAACTGCTCCTTCCCAATGGGCCGAGCCTCCCATGCCAGCAAAGAACTCCCATTGTCATCCCTCTCATTGCAGAACAGAGAGTGCTCTCCAGGAGAGATGGACAAGAACTAGCCCCAAAGGCCACTTGAGGGCAAGGAGTGGCCCAAATAGCCACTCAAGGGCAAGAACCAGACCAAGCCACTAGCTGGGGGCAAGAACTGGCCCAAGTGGCAGTCAGAGGCCCAAACAGGTCCCTCATCCTTGTCTGAAGTTTGACAATGCTCAAGATGTTGCCACACTTCTCCATGGTTCTGGCCCTGCAGGGTCTCCCAGGGCTAGATGTGCTGAAGCAGCGTGAGGGCAGCTCCTGTGAGTTCTCCAGACTTGTGAGGCTTGCTCTACATTCGCCTTCACCCCCCTCCCAGGTTTCAGAACATCTCAAGGTGTTTTGTGACCACAGGAACTGCCAGAACCCATGAGACCCAGGGCCCATCCTGCTCAGTATCCTGTCTCTGAGATTGGCCAGGACCAGCTGCTTGCCAAGAAGGGCAAGAGAGCCCAGGAAAGGAGGTTCTTCTTCCATGCCCGAGCCCACTCCCCCACCCGCTGCCCAGGTGTTTCACAGCGTCACTGACTGCGGATTTGGAAGGTTGTATCTGACTGTAATGTGTGCGATTCAGACTCTGTCCATTGGTTCCATAAGGGAACAGAAACAAACCTCATGTACCGTATGTAAACGCCCACCCTGGGCAGGAATTGTGAGGCACAGACTTCACCCATTTGCACCAAACCCTCCCTGAGCTTGTCCATCAGGGAAACACCTTCGAAAGTGGGACATTTCTAATTACAGACCAATCAAGGAATTTTGCCCTGTGCTCGCAAACATCTGATGGGCAGAGGTGAACTCCAGTGGATACACAGTTCTTTTACATCATTTCTAGGTCTCAGTGAGGAAGCAGAGAGGTCTGGAGGATATACCTTCCTTCCTGTCTTGTTCAATGAGTCTTCTGGACATGGTCATTTCTATAGGCAGGTAATCGCAGAAAGAGAAACTGGGGACAAGGAAGAGTTATTGGTTGGACTGGGTGAAGAATTTGCAACAAATCATCATTTTAGAGAAAGTAACTTCTGTGTTGGCCCATGATTCTCTGTGCAGATGGGCATTCTCTCTGCATTTCTCGTTCTATAGACGGAAAGTAATTATTCCAGAGTCAGGCTGTGTTCCTTAGCTGTCATTGGCCATAGCCACATGGCATCTTTTCTGATTCCTGATTGGATGGGGTCTCAGACACTGCTGGCATGCATGCTTGCATATGCAAATGTAGAATTCGGTTCCTGCTAGTACTCAAGCAGGGGACTTCAAAATTTGCTTTCCATGAATGTTTATGCCAGTAAAACTGGATTGCTCCTGAGTTCCTGGAAATTGAGCTCAAATAGGGCAAAGCTGGGCCAAAGCAAACACTTTTAAAACTAGGAGCTAATAGTCACAGAAAAGTGTGCATTGTTTGCCCGGCTCTAGGGCCCAATCCAGCTTCCATGGTGCCAACAGAAGCAGAATCAGACCCCTCGCTATCAGGATGCATTATCTACTCATCTCCCTGTTGGTGCAGAATTGCTCCCAGGGGTATGCAGTGGCAGGTATGCCTGCTTGGAAATGGTTCAGGCAATGGGATTGTGTCACTTCCCTTGGGAGGGGCAGGAAATGATCCTTGATATTCACCTTCATTCTGCCTCTGCTCAGCTTTGTCCCATTACCATTAATAATGGTCCCTTGAATTCCCTAACAAAGTCCACTCCTACCTTGCTATTATTACACCCTTCAAATGCTTCTCATGCTTCCCCTCTTCACTGTTTACCCAAGATCCATACTTAGGGCCAAATGCTGTTCTCAGTTACACCAGTGTACATGCAAAGTAACTCCACTGACTTCCCTGGCGTTCCTCTAGATTTGCACTGACATCATGATGGGATGAGTTTGGCCCTTGACTCTTCATACTGATTCCCTCCAGGCCTGGGCTATTCTTTTTGCTCTTTGCTCCGTATTTCCCAGGTTGGCTGGTGTCTCTCTCTGGCCTGATTGCCATGTCATCAGAGCACCTGAGTCAGTGTCGTTCCTGTCCTGATGTGCCAGAGCTCACCAGAGCTACAGAGAAGGACTCTTGTCTCCCTGCCCTGCACATACAGCCTTTCTCCCCTTGTAATCTCTCACCCACTCTCACGCCATAGCCCCTCTCCTCTCTGAGCTTCCCTGGTTCCCCCTCCGCTGAGGAGCTGGGCTTTAGCTGATCTTGAGGTACATTAGCTGCATCTTCCCTGGCTTTTATTCATTTGCCACCTGATCCAGCCTCCACTGACATTAGCAGCAAGATTCCTGTTGATGTCACTGGGCCATGGAGCTGGTAATTTCCTATAAAGATCTCTCCTACAAATGACAAAGGAGGGACGGCTGATCTCACAGGATCTGACATCCTCGGGCTGGGCCCAGCATGATCTCCCTCTTTGCGTTCTCCCTCCCTGGCGTTCTGCTCCTACCAAATGAACTGTGGTTGTAAATAGGAGTGCCCGCCTGCCAGCAACATGGTCTATGCTTCAGCCAGAAAGTTCCCAGGCACAAGGACTCCAACTGGTGGATACCGACCTTGTGAACATGTTCTCCTTGACGTCCCCACAGAATGGACAGCTTCTGAGATTGTGTCTGAAACTCCCCCAATCAGTTTGTGACACTGGGGATGTGCCTTCAGGGGCTGAGTTTCCCAGACAGAGAATCTGGGAGAGGTGCTGTGAAACTCTGGTTCTTATGTAGTTCTGGACTAAGTTTAGAAGTGTGAGCAACAAGAGTGATGTAGTGGTGGGAGTCTGCTATAGACCACCGGACCAGGGGGATGAGGTGGATGAGGCTTTCTTCCGGCAGCTCGCAGAAGCTACTAGATCACACGCCCTGGTTCTCATGGGTGACTTTAATTTTCCTGATATCTGCTGGGAGAGCAATACAGCGGTGCATAGACAATCCAGGAAGTTTTTGGAAAATGTAGGGGACAATTTCCTGGTGCAAGTGCTAGAGGAGCCAACTAGGGAGGGGAGCTTTTCTTGACCTGCTGCTCACAAACCAGGAAGAATTAGTGGGGGAAGCAAAAGTGGATGGGAATCTGGGAGGCAGTGACCATGAGTTGGTTGAGTTCAGGATCCTGACACAGGGAAGAAAGGTAAGCAGCAGGATATGGACCCTGGGCTTCAGGAAAGCAGACTTCGACTCCCTCAGGGAACAGATGGGTAGGATCCCCTGGGGGACTAACATGAAGGGGAAAGGAGTCCAGGAGAGCTGGCTGTATTTCAAGGAATCCCTGTTGAGGTTACAGGGACAAACCATCCCGATGTGTCGAAAGAATAGTAAATATGGCAGACGACCAGCTAGGCTTAATGGTGAAATCCTAGAGGATCTTAAACATAAAAAAGAAGCTTACAAGAAGTGGAAGGTTGGACATATGACCAGGGAAGAGTATAAAAATATTGCTTGGGCATGTAGGAATGAAATCAGGAGGGCCAAATCACACCTGGAGCTGCAGCTAGCGAGTGATGTCAAGAGTAACAGGAAGGGTTTCTTCAGGTATGTTGGCAACAAGAAGAAAGCCAAGGAAAGTGTGGGCCCCTTAATGAATGAGGGAGGCAACCTAGTGACAGAGGATGTGGAAAAAGCTAATGTACTCAATGCTTTTTTTGCCTCTGTCTTCACGAACAAGGTCAGCTCCCAGACTGCTGCGCTGGGCATCACAACATGGGGAATAGATGGCCAGCCCTCTGTGGAGAAAGAGGTGGTTAGGGACTATTTAGAAAAGCTGGACGTGCACAAGTCCATGGGGCCGGACGAGTTGCATCTGAGAGTGCTAAAGGAATTGGCGGCTGTGATTGCAGAGCCATTGGCCATTATCTTTGAAAACTCATGGCAAACGGGGGAAGTCCCGGATGACTGGAAAAAGGCTAATGTAGTGCCCATCTTTAAAAAAGGGAAGAAGGAGGATCCTGGGAACTACAGGCCAGTCAGCCTCACCTCAGTCCCTGGAAAAATTATGGAGCAGGTCCTCAAGGAATCACTTCTGAAGCACTTAGAGGAGAGGAAAGTGATCAGGAACAGTCAGCATGGATTCACCAAGGGAAGGTCATGCCTGACTAATCTAATCGTCTTCTATGATGAGATTACTGGTTCTGTGGATGAAGGGAAAGCAGTGGATGTATTGTTTCTTGACTTTAGCAAAGCTTTTGACACGGTCTCCCACAGTATTCTTGTCAGCAAGTTAAAGAAGTGTGGGCTGGATGAATGCACTATAAGGTGGGTAGAAAGTTGGCTAGATTGTCAGGCTCAACGGGTAGTGATCAATGGCTCCATGTCTAGTTGGCAGCCGGTGTCAAGTGGAGTGCCCCAGGGGTCGGTCTTGGGGCCGGTTTTGTTCAATATCTTCATAAATGATCTGGAGGATGGTGTGGATTGCACTCTCAGCAAATTTGCGGATGATACTAAACTGGGAGGAGTGGTAGATACGTTGGAGGGCAGGGATAGGATACAGAGGGACCTAGACAAATTGGAGGATTGGGCCAAAAGAAATCTGATGAGGTTTAATAAGGATAAGTGCAGGGTCCTTCACTTAGGACGGAAGAACCCAATGCACAGCTACAGATTAGGGACCGAATGGCTAGGCAGCAGTTCTGCGGAAAAGGACCTAGGGGTGACAGTGGACAAGAAGCTGGATATGAGTCAGCAGTGTGCCCTTGTTGCCAAGAAGGCCAATGGCATTTTGGGATGTATAAATAGGGGCATAGCGAGCAGATCGAGGGACGTGATCGTCCCCCTCTATTCGACATTGGTGAGGCCTCATCTGGAGTACTGTGTCCAGTTTTGGGCCCCACACTACAAGAAGGAGGTGGATAAATTGGAGAGAGTCCAGCGAAGGGCAACAAAAATGATTAGGGGTCTGGAACACATGACTTATGAGGAGAGGCTGAGGGAACTGGGATTGTTTAGTCTGCAGAAGAGAAGAATGAGGGGGGATTTGATAGCTGCTTTCAACTACCTGAGAGGTGGTTCCAGAGAGGATGGACTCTATTCTTAGTGGTAGAAGAGGACAGGACAAGGAGTAATGGTCTCAAGTTGCAGTGGCGGAGGTTTAGATTGGATATTAGGAAAAACTTTTTCACTAGGAGGGTGGTGAAACACTGGAATGCGTTACCTAGGGAGGTGGTAGAAAATCCTTCCTTAGAAGTTTTTAAGGTCAGGCTTGAGAAAGCCCTGGCTGGGATGATTTAGTTGGGGATTGGTCCTGCTTTGAGCAGGGGGTTGGACTAGATGACCTCCTGAGGTCCCTTCCAAGCCTGAGATTCTATGATTCTATGATTCTATGTACAGCTAGTCGGAACCAGACACTGAATAAAACAAAGCTCTGGCAAGCACATAACCACTGTGTGATCTCTGAGCAGAACGCGGGACCAGGAGTAAAATGAACTCAGAAATACCCTCAGTGGAAGAATGGAGCACTTAAAAGCTCTACCAGAGCTGAAACTCTCTGGAAATGCGGAAGGTTTAAACAGTTAAATCTTGACTCTGTATCAGCAAGCAAGCAATGGGTGTCAGGAAAAAGAAGACAGTCAGATGACAGCTTGATTCCTGAAAATAGCTGATTCCGAAACACCTGATGTGTTTAACAGTTCTCAGTTCACTCAGTCAGAGAAGGATAAATATGAAACTATAGTACAGAAATTTGAGGAGTACTGCACTCCATGTACAAATGAAACATTTGACAGAGATATTTTTAAACAGCAAATACAAGAAGACGGTGAAACCATGCATGAGTTTGTTACTGATCTGAGGCTGAAGAGCCAATCTTGCAATGTTGGAGGGTAGCTGAGGCTTGGGCTATAGTTAAAATTTAAAGCTACCTAACTATGTTGCTCAGGGGTGTGAAAAACTCACTCGTTTGAGCACCATGGTTAAGCCAAGCTAACCCCCAGTTTAGATGCGGCTTGGTGGATGGAAGAATTCTTCCATCAACCTAGCTACTGCCATTGGTAAAGGTGGATTAACTATGTACAATAGTGTTGGAAGGACACTAGCTCTGCACAATTTCCTTTTAGTATGTAAATGTATCTTCTCGCTCTTCCAGATTTTTGACAAAATAGAAAATGATCCACTGGCTTTACTGAGCCTTGCCTTCACTTCTTTAGTGAGCTGGCCATTAGAAAATATTGCACTTCCAAGATAAATGACGTCATCAACTCTTTCGTAATCTTCTCCATCAATCGCACCTCCACGAGTATTGACAACATTCCCCCCTCTCTCCATGGTCTTGGTTTTCTGCATACTGATACAGTGTCCCACTTTAGCAGCGAGTCTTCTCATTCCATCCAAGTTGGTATCCAGGATGACTCTATCATCTGCAAAATCTAAGTCTAGCCCCTTATCTCTTGCCCAAACAATACCACTGTCTTTGGCAGCAGCCATCACTCATCTCATCACAAAGTCTAGGACAATGCGGAAGAGAAGTGGGGATAATATGCTACCTTGCCTTATGCCAGTAGCAATCTTAAATCATCTCTGCTGACAAAGCATGGAGAGTCGTCGTACAAAGCTTTTATCAAATTAACAAACCCTGCTGGAATTCCATATTGTCTCTGGAGCTTCCAGTGGGTTTATCTGTGGACACTATCAAACACTTTGATAAAATCATGGAAGTTAACAAACATCTTCTGCTGGTACTCTAAGCCTTTCTCAATAAGTCTTCTCAAGGTGAAAAATGGCTCTGAATACGATCAGCTGATCAAAATGCAGCCTGTTCTTTCTTGTGAACTTTATTGACAGCAGTTTTCATCCTATTCAAAATGATAATGTATTAAGATGAACCTGGTATTTTGGTATATTTTTTGTGTTTGGAAAAATTATTAAAAATATAAATTTGAAAAAGTGATAATGCAAAATATATTTCCAGCTACAGACAGGTGTGTCATCCCTGTCCAGTTATCACAGATAAGGTGTTCTCCCATTTTAAAGATTTTACAGATGACACCTCTTTTCCAATCTTCAGGACAGATCTCTTTTCTCCAAACCATTCTGTACAACCTGCACTGGTAATTCACCATCACTTCCTCTCCAGCTTTTAACATTAGGGTACCCATCTTATAGCCTGCTCCTTTGCAACACTTCATTTGGTTTATGGCCTCAGTTTCTTCCTCAAAGGTGATTACTTCTAGTAATATGGGTAAGTCCACTATTTCTTCACATCTCTCAATGTATATTAGTGGTTCTAGCTGGCTGAAGACAGCCTGGTAATGTTCCATCCAACAGGCTTTCTGTGGTTAAAATTGTACTGTCTCAAGCCTTCACAATGCCACCATTCAAGAATCGTGATGTCAGTAGTTTAGATACTAGAAAACTCTTTTTAGACTTCCCTCTCTTGTATGCCTCCTCAGCTTCTCTTGCTTTGTTTTCCAGCCATTCTCTCTTCTGGCTGAACTTTTAACTTCCTTGTCAACATATTCTTGTTGCAGAACAGCTGTTTTACTGCTGTCTCTCTTCTTTAATTCTTTCCTCTCATCAGCAAGACTCCATGTATTTGATTGGACCCATTCTTCTTTCTTTGCTCTTCTCACCTCCTCTGTAGTCATGGCTACATAGAATCACAGAAGATTAGGGTTGGAAGAAACCTCTGGAGGTCATCTAGTCCAATCCCATGCCCAAAGCAGGACCAACACCAACTAAATCATCCCAGCCAGGACTTTGTCAAGCCAGGCCTTAAAAACCTCTAAGGATGGAGATTCCACCACCTCCCTAGGTAACCCATTCCAGTGCTTCACCACCGTCCTTGTGAAATAATGTTTCCTAATATCCAACCTAGATCTCTCCCACTGCAACTTGAGTCCATTACCCCTTGTTCTGACATCTGCCACCACTGAGAACAGCCAAGCTCCATTCTCTTTGGAACCCCCCTTCAGGTAGTTGAAGGCTGCTATCAAATCCCTCCTCACTCTTCTCTTCTGCAGACTAAACAATCGCAGTTCCCTCAGCCTCTCCTCATAAGTCATGTGCCACAGCCCCCTAATCATTTTCGTTGCCCTCTGCTGGACTCGCTCCAATTTCTCCACATCCATTCTGTAGTGGGGGGACCAAAACTGGACGCAATACTCCAGGTGTGGCCTCACCAGTGCTGAATAGAGGGGAATAATCACTTTCCTCGATCTGCTGGCAGTGCTCCTACGAATGCAGCTCATTATGCCCCATTAGCCTTCTTGGCAACGAGGGCACACTGTTGACTCATATCCAGCTTTTCATCCACTGTAATCCCCAGATCCTTTTCTGCAGAACTGCTGCTTAGCCAGTTGGTCCCCAGTCTGTAGTGGTGAATGGGATTCTTCCTTCCCAAGTGCAGAACTCTGCACTTGTCCTTGTTGAACCTCATCAGATTTCTTTTGGCCCAATCCTCCAATTTGGCTAGGTCACTCTGGACCTTATCCCTACCCTCCAGCATATCTACCTCTCCCCCCATCTTACTGTCATCCGTGAACTTGCTGAGGGTGCAACCCATCCCATCACCCAGATGATTAATGAAGATGTTGAAAAAAAACAGCCCCAGGTCAGACCCCTGGGGCACTCCGCTTGATACCAGCTGCCAACTAGACTCAAGCCATTGATCACTACCCGTTGAGCCTGATGATCTAGTCAGCGTTTTATCCACCTTATAATCCATTCATCCAATCCATACTTTTTTCACTTGCTGGCAAAAATACTGTGGGAGACCGTATCAAAAGCTTTGATAAAGTCAAGATATATCACATCCACCACTTTCCCCATATCCACAAAGACAGTCATCTCATCATAGAAGGCAATCAGGTTGGTCAGGCATGAGTTGCCCTTGATGAATCCATGTTGATTGTTCCTGATCACCTTCCTCTCCTCCAAGTGCTTCAAAATGGATTCCTTGAGGACCTGCTCTGTGATTTTGCTGGGGATTGAAGTGAGTCTGTAGTTCCCTGGGTTCTCTTTTTCCTCACATGTGCTTCTTTGAAAAACTGCCATTGTCCTTCTACATCGTCCATCAGGGTCTTTAACTCTTCAGATCTATTTCAAAGCTGTTTGGAAATGCACCTTCACTGCTGGATCTACTACCTTTCTAGAATCATAGAAACCCTCTGCTTTGCATAGTGCTACCTTCTTTAGTTTTATTTTGATTATCCTAAGAGCTAACAAGAATAACTAATAACACTTCCAACATCAGCATTTGCATACACCCTAGCATCCAACTAACGACAACATGATCAAGCTGTTTTTGTGTGAACCCATCATGTGATCTCCATGTCAGTTTATGTCTTTCATGGTGTGGAAATAGTGTTTCCTTGAGGCAAAGACTGCATAGGCCACAGAGTTCAACAAAACATTCTTCATGGTCAGTCTCAGAAATGTGGCCCAGGATGGAATTGCATATAGATTCAGAGATTCCAAGGCCAGAAGGGACCAATGTAAAGTCTGTGTAACACAGGCCAGAGACCTGCCCCAAAATAATTCTTAGAGCAGCTCTTTTAGAAAAACACCCAATGTTGACAGAAGCGGAATGCATTCCACCCCTGCTGTTTAAGAAGACTCTTGGGCATTCATTGGAGAGATTGTGTCAGGATGAGGCCTTTTCCTGTAGCCATATTGTAAGGCCCAAGGCCTTTGTCTGCCACCATCTTAGCAGAGCAACAGCCATTAGCTAAGAAGCAGGAAGTCACGGCCTCACATGCCATCTAAATTACATTAAAACAATGTGATATCAGCTGATAAGAAGGAGATCCTGTCCTAATAGCACCAACCATCACCAGATAAAGAAACAGATCTTAAGATGGTTAAAGAAAATGTAGTTTGTTAGCGTCTGTCTGGCAAGAAATCACTTATCAATAGTTGTGGTTGTGAAATCCTCATTTCTTATTGTTGTATCTTTATGGTCCCCACTTCTTTATTGTTTGGCTGTATGATCTCTGTCTGGTTCTTTGATTGTTTCTGTCTGTTACATAATTAATTTTGCTAGGTGTAAATTAATTAAGGTGGAGTGGTATGATTAGTTAGAGAATTTTGTTAGGATTGGTTAGTAAAATTTTAGTATAATGATTGGTTAAGGTACAGCTAAAAAGGACTCAAGTTTCACTATCTAAACTGGGGTCCAAAAGGAATTTCTTTGGGAACCAACTCCAGGACACAGCCCCAAGATCAGAGCTGCCAGACCTCAACACTCTGCCAATGACACCGTGCAGAAACTGGTGTCTCCCAGATGAACCTGATCCTCACTGGCCATCAAGAAAAGTTCATCTGTCTTACCAGGAGTGGTGAGCACTGTAGCGTGTGCCTTCTGTTCTGGTGATTGTTAATAAATAGAGGTTAAGTAGGATATTACTGTGTAAAGCTCTTTCGCTGGTAAAAGACCCCGTAAACCCACAAAAGATTATGCTCTGACTCCACAGGGAATGGGTGTTTACCTGGAGCCCGAAGGAGTAGAGTCTGGAGCCCATGGAGCGGTAAAGTTAGGTGCCCTTCGGCTGGAGCCCTAGGAACTGGGAAAGGATGGGTGTGCCTAAATTAACCGTGTTACACCTTGAGCCCTAGGAACTAGGTAGAGATGGGTGCCCTAGAATGTGCAAGTGCCAGAGAATTTTGAGTGGGTAACAATTGTGTAACCAATGTGGAAGTGCTGTCCTGCATGGGTCAGCAGGCTGCAGACTCAGTAATTAGACAGAGACATTTATGGTGGTTTGGCCATATCACCAAGCTCTCCTGTGATAGAAGGCCAAGGTATGTCTTAGATTGAACTGGAACAGAAGTCATGGGACAAAGGAGGAGGATGGAAGAGGATGCTGCCATCATGGAGACAATTTATGAGGGAGTCTTGTTCTGCATAGCAAGATTGTGGGGAAAACAGGCAGCCTCACTGCTACCAGCCACAGGAGATGCTAAGTCTACGGTTAAATTACCTACAGTGGTGGAAATACTGTCGGGAGCATCACCACTGGAGCATCCAAGGGGTAGATATGACCTGAGTCTCTAATAAGGAACCGGATTAGGATTGGGATTTGGAACAAAAAACTCAGACAGAGACAACTGAAGACCCAGAATTAACCCTTGACAAAACAAACAGAATTTGCCAAGCAAAGAAAGTCACCCAGTCCAGAGTAAAGCTTAAGGAGTGTGGACAGTGCTAGATAATCCAGAATATCATCAGAAAAGACTTGAGGCAGAAAGGCATGCAGAGCTCAGTGGTGGAATTCAGCAAAAACAGCAAACGGAGCTGCACACACTGTGACAACCAGCACAGGCCAACACACTGCCCAGCATGTGGGAAATGCAATGGATTACGTCACTTTGTAAGAGTCTGAAAGCCCAGGCACAGCGCGCACAGTCTGGACAAATTTGAGAGTAGCAGCCGTGTTAGTCTGTAAGGAGGACTTGTGGCACCTTAGAGACTAACAAATTTATTAGAGCATAAGCTGTCATGGGCTAAAACTCACTTCATCAGATGCATAGAATGGAACATATAGTAAGAAGATATAAGTCTCTGTCAGAGCAACGGAGAGCGTTGCACCAGAAGATGAGTGGGCTGTCACCCTGAAAGCAAATGGGACATTTATTAATTTTAAGTTGGTCACTGGTGCACAAGCCAATGTGTTGCCAAAAACACTGTTAACAACCCTAAAGGAGAAGCGACAGGCAGTAAAAGGTAAACAGGTGAAACTCAGGGCTTACAGTGATGAGTTTATCCCCATTAATAGAATCTGTAAACTACATGAATGGCTAATTAATAGCTTGGGAAAGATACAATTTGTAATATACCAGAGAGGAGAGTACCCAGGATTGGGTTAAAAGTGTGTCAAGCCCTTGGTGTCCTCAAGAGGGTGCACACATTAGAGAGGCAGGGGACCGAAGCTATTGAGGAAGAGTTTGAGGACATCTTCCAGGAGATAAGGAAAGCTCTCAGCAGAGTAGAAGATAGAGCTGAATGAGTCCAACCACCCCACAATTTATGCCCCCAGGAAAGTCCCCCTGTCCCTAAGGCAGAGGCTAAAAGAGCACCTGTATAGGGTCATTGCTCTGGGAATCATAGGGCCAGTAGAAGAACCAACAGATGGATACGCTTTTTGGTCACTGTCAGAAAAAAGACAGACCCCTCACTTATGCATAGACTCAAAAGAATGAAATAAATATGTAAAAAGGGAACATTTACCATTCCTGCAAGGGGGAGATTTGGGGGGCATTTGGCTGATTTTTCTACGTTGGATGAGACAGCAGGGTTCTGGCAGGTGCCCTTAGTAAAACAGGGCACATGTTTGCGCACATTCAATACGCCTTTGGGAGACACGGTTCCCGCAGACTGCCATTTGGGTTGTGTTTGGCACCAGAGGTGATTCACCGGAAAATACAGCCATTTTTTGATGGTATAGAGAGTTCTAAGGTTTACACAGAAGATGTTTTGATCCAGAGAAAAACAGAAGAGCATGAGCAGAGTCTCTGAGCTGCTGTGGAAAGATCAAGAGCTGCTGGGCTAAAGCTAAACAAACAAAAATGTAAAAATGTAAAACATTCCCTGTAACAGAAATAATGTGCGTGGGAGAGAAGGTAACCCAGTAGGCGGTACAGGTCAATCACAGTAAGGTTGAGGCCATCACCATGCCTGTCCCAACAGATAAGAAAAGGATACAATGATTCCTTGGAATGGTGGACTATGGAGTGAAATTTGTGCCTAATCTGCTAAAACCAACAACCTCAGAACTCTCCTGTGCAAAGATGTCCAATGACCATGGGATGCAAATCGTAGCAAAGGTTTGAGAAACTGAAGGAGTTAACTGAAGAGGCCCCCACCTGGAGGTTCTGTGACAGCAAGCACCAAACTAAGTTGTCCTAAGCAGTGTGGTGGTGCGGTCGTCTAAAAGGAGTATGATCAAAACTGGGGGACCAGTGAATTATGAGCCAGAGTCACCCCGCACACAGACGCAGTGAGAGGAACACCTTACAGAGTGTAAGAAACATGCACTCACAGCCACACACCCATCTAAACAGAGATACACATACACATATACATCGACACACACGGGGGTGCACACACATGCACAGAATAGTGGAGCAGCAGCTCTGTTACAGTTAAGGTTGAGCGTTACTTTCTGCTTAAAGTAGGACTAGTCAAGTTCTCTATAATCCACAGGCTGACGCGGATTGTCCTGAAATTTGCTGGGCCTCATGGGAGTGGTGGGTGCTGTTAGCATCTAAATTTACAAATCTGCAATGTACAAAATCATCTCATGCGTCTGATATTTTTGATGCGCACCCGGCTCTGATCCTGCCCAGACTGAGCTCAGTCGTTCAGGATTCATTTCAGCCAGTGCATGGCACCCAAGGCATTAGTCAGACTGATAATGGAATGCTGCATCCACTCCTGGGATCCACGTTTCTTAAAGGATGTGGAAAAATTGAACAGGGTGCCGAAAAGAGCCACAAACATTATTCAAGGGCTGGAGAAAATGCCTTACAGTGACTGATTTAAATAGCTCAATCTGTTTAGCTAAACAAAAGGAAGATTGAGAGATGATTTGATTACAAAATATAAGAACCTTCATGGGGAGAAATTACCAGACTGATATGCTGCATGATCGGAGGGTGCGAAGGATCATTTGACTTGGCCTGTATTTCTGGCCACATGCCTTAACAACTGCCTCAGTGTTGCTGTTCAATTGAGGCCAGTATAAAACATCTCCTGCCCTTCCCTTAGATTTTTCAGTCTCTAAATTAGCGTCTTCTGTGCTTGTTAAAGGATTATTCTGTAGCACCATATGGATCACCTTCCTGGTTCCTCTTAAGACACTCTTGACTAGTACTGAGCTCTCCCCCTTAACTTGAGAATAGGGACTGGGCACACGCTGTCCCAGCGGCACTGTGATAACAGCATGCATTACGTTCTGCAGGGTCTCTTCCCAGGCAGTGCCTCCGGCAATCACAGTCCACATTTGGTCTGCGACTAGGCAGCTTTTTTAAATCAAATTGACATGCAAAATCTAGCTGTGGACTTTACTCCAGTGCACTGTTGTCAAATGCTCTAGAGAGTGTGTCTACAACCATCACATCTCTCCCAGGTTTTACGCAATTTGCAAATCGTACATTTGTAACTGAAAAAATTCTCTCTGTATCCTCAGCGGGTCCGGGTGGAGGGCAGGGTGTTTGGCAAAGGCAGTGTGTGGTTTATGGTCAGTTTCAGCTAACGCTGGCCTCCCATAAATAAAGACATGAAACTTTTTACACCCATGGACTAAGGCCAAAGCCGCCTTCTCTATCTGAGCTTATTGGCACTGAGGAGACGGGAGGCCAGACCCCACTCAGTCCTTCATGCCCTCCTCAGAACTGCTCCCTGGCCTCCCTGTCAGTTTCCAGTGCAAGGGCCACTCCCTGAGCCGGTGTCTCTGCTCCCCCCTCCCTTGGTTACGAAACACCAGAAAGATGTGCATGAGTTCAACTCCCGCACTGGATCTGAACTGCTCTCAAGTCTGGGGGCACAATCCAGGCCTCCTTTCAAAAGCCTTCTCTTTCACTGCATCAAAGGCCCCTCCTGCCCTGCCCTGTAATGGGTTTTATCATCCTCAGGAGCTGAGGAGAGAGGTTGGTTGAGAACCTGCCTCTCGCTCTCATTTCCAAGCCTGTTCTATAGGAGGAAACTTGCCCTGGGTTAGCTAGATGGATTTTAAATTGATCTAGTGACAGCAGCACAAACCCCTTAGAGAGGGGCTCTTAAGCTTGTTTAACCCTTTCCTTGCATCGCGTTTGTTATGTTCACAGCATACACACAGGAAAATTAGATAAAAACATTGCCTGGAAGGTTGCCACATAACATGACTACATCTTAGAATTCAGAACGATAACACATAAGAACCGCAAAACAGAGAGAGAGAAACCAGGCTGCTCCCTAAGGCCCCAAAGCACCACTCACTTCACCTTGCCCTAAGCTGGGTCTTTCCAGACTGACCCTGTTCACACACTTTGCTCCAGAGCCTCCTAGCCTGTAAGCAGGACCAGGGAATGAAACATCCCCGCTTCTTATAGTAATAGCTTGCAGTTCCAACACACTGGCTTCTCAGAGCCCCTGGGGCATTTGGCTCTGCTTAGCAGGGTTGGTGGTCCTGACTCTGTCTGACTATTCAGTGCCCTGCAGCTGGAGCTAAATCATCACAAGCAGAAGTGAGATAATTGCTTTCCAGTCAGATCTGAGCATCAAATGATATTGGCACCAGCAGCTGATGCTGCTGGCACCTGTTTGGGCTCTCTGAAGCTCACCTCCAGGCTGCAGAACCTGAGCTCCAGCCTGAGCCCCAGTGTCTCCACAGCTAGGGGCCCCACAAGCCTGAAGCTGCTACCCCGGGTTCAGAGGCTTGCTGCCATGGGCTGTGTAGAGGAGCCCTGTGTGACTTGTCCCCTCACACAGGGAGTCTGGGATGGAGTGGGGAAGATCTGAATCTTCCCTTCCCCATGGGGTGGGGGTGGGCACATGGCTGCCCAGTGCCGCACATTATTCAGCAGATGTGCCAATGTCCAACCCCCTTGCTTACTGGTTAGGCCTCTGCGAGGGGAATCCCAGTGAGAACAGGGCTACGGAGAGATCTCAGCACAGACAGTAGGGATCCTGGACATTCCTGGAGGCTTGGGAGCTTCCCCTTCCTTCCCCTTTCTGCCCTGCCCTCCTGGGGAAGTCAGGCCTGGCTGCACCTTCCCTGTGGGTGGGTCCCAAGTGCAGAACTGGGGGTTGCCTTGGGAAGCAGGCAAGCAAGGCCAGGCCAGGCAAGGAGGGTGTTGGCAGCTCATTCTCTCCGCCCTTGGTCCACCTGCCTCATTCACACGCCCTGATTGTGTGAGAGGCTTGCGGGGTGGGCTGGCTCCATTCAGCCCTTTCTCTCAGGGAGTGTGAGGGGCATTGTCTGCTGTGCCGGAGCTGGGCAGCTTTGGCTGGCTCCCCGCAGGGGGTCGGGCTGTCCTCCCTGGGATTAGACACCAGAGAACCAGGAGGCTGGCTTCCCACCCTAGCTCCTGCACAGGGAGCTGATTATCCCGACCTGCCGGGTTGGTTTCCCAACACCTGCCTCTGACAGCCGGCACCAAAGAGAGCAGTCGGCCTATTGTTCGTGCTGCCATTCGAGCTAAGAGCCAGGGCAGGTACAAAGGCAGCCAGCATTGCAGCCCATCCTCCCCGGCGGCAACTCCGATTACTAGCACTGCCCGCTTTGAAATTATACCAGCCTCCTTGGGCCTAGGCGCTGGCGGGTGGAGACCAGGGGTGGGTCTGGCGGTCACAGCTCCCAGAGTCCTGGGTTAAGGTAAGGCTGGTACTCAGGTGTGCTCCAGCAATTTGGCTAGTAGGGTCCGTGCTTCCCCCCATGGGGTCCAAGGAACATGTCCCCTAAGAAGGGGGCTGTCACTCCTGCCTGGGAGCCCTGGGCCTCAAAATAAGCTCCTGCGGGTTAGAATGTCTCCCTTGCTCTTACCCTGCCATGCTCTCTATGGCCAGCCATAGCAATGGCCCAGCCACTGAGTCCCCGGGTCCCCAGCACCCCACAATGCCTGCTGCCTCCTGGGAAGCCTGCACATGCCGTGCTCTTTTCTGCCTGGCCAGTTGCCAGCCTGAGACTGCTGTCACGGGGAGAGGTTCCCATAGAGAGGTACAGGTGCCTGGCATGCTTTCTGCCCTCTCCTTTGGGCAGTGCAGGGGGCTGCCTACACACAGATCCTTGTTGGCACTTGCTTTTGGGAGGGGCAGCTGGCACCCTGCACCCTGGATCCCTGTCAGGCTGTCTTCCTTCGTGGTTGGGATAAGTAATCAGTTCTGGGCTGCTGGAGACTGCTACGAGGCCTCTGTCCCTACCCTGCTGCATGAGAGGAGATCTCTGAGCTGGGGGGGATTGTGTGGGCATGCTGCCACCCCGTCCACTGCCATATGAGAGTGACATGGGCAGGTACACGGGGGGACCTGGAAAGCGCTGTCTCACTCGTTGTGAGATAGGCAGGGCACATCTTCTCTGCACTGGCTCTGCACAGCTGCCCCAGGCTGTCAAAGCATCTGGGTGGGTCAGAGATTAAGAAGCAGCCTGCGTGTGTGAAACCTCAGGTGAGATCTGAGAGCCAGACCCTGTCACATCAGTCCTGCAGGAAGCAGACATGGATGTCTGGCTGAACAGACAACTGTGAGGGGCACACTTGGGGGACGGTGGGTGGGCTGGGGTGCTCTGCCCTGGCAGTAGAATGTCTCTGGGAAGGCCCTGGATGGTTGAAATGCATGAGGGATTTCTTCTCAAGAATGAGGCCTTCCTGCTCTGAGCCCTCCTGTCCTTCTGCTCTCCTGTCCTGGGTCCGCTCCACCTGCTACTCTGGGTTTTCACCTACCAGTCATCTTCTGCGCCATGCCTGTCTCCTCCCCCAATGCAGGGCTGTGAACTTTGAATGACTCTATGTTGACAAGAAAGTCTACATAGTTTTAAAACTTCCCTTTGGAGCTGGAGACAGGACCAGGTCTGAGCAGCAAACTTTGGCATGGCAGGACTGACATCAGAGATAACCCTGGGTAGCAGAGTAGTGCCTAGTGGTTAGAGTCAGGGCTCCTGGGTTCTGTTATGAGCTCTGTTAGGGGATTGGTTGTGGGTTATGGAGCCTTCATTGTAGGTCAGACTAGATGATGGCTTTTTTTACCTTAAAATGTATGAATCTATGAATAATTCAGCCAATAAGCAGACAGTTGACTCTAGGGTATTTGCATATTATAATCCTATTGGAGGAGAAGCTATACAAGCTGTATTTGAAAAACACCATTTCCTGCCAGTGGCATCCCATGTATGAGATCTCAGCCTCCCATGTTATAGCAGCAAGAGGTTTCCCCCTGCGGTTAACTAACAAGCCACACAAGGCACAATGACATGAATGCAACATTAAGGACACAGCGTGAAAATATGTGTTAGGTGGTGCAAGAGTGAAGGTTGCAACAGTAACATTCATTTGGCTGCATCACACCTCCTTGGTATCCTATGGTATACATGTAACAGCATGAACACTAATGCCCCAGTCCTACTTCGCACTGGGAGAGCCTTACACCAGGGCAGAGTGTCTCTGAAAGGAACAAAAAAGACATTGGACAGGAAAACATGAAAGAGACAATACCGTGCACTGTGTGTGTAAATTACTGTACACTGCGTGAGCAAAATACCATGCATTGCAAGAGCAACCTGGGCAAGGCCATGCTTCTCTAGGAGTCTTAACTTTTGCATTTCCTGACTTTTCCCCTCACTATCTCCAAAGTAGAAGCAATTTCAGGAGAATATGTTCTTCAGGATGGGATAATTAGGTCAACAAGAGATGATGTTATAAAGAGAAGAGAAGAAAAGGGGAGTGGCCTCTTTCACCTTGGGGATTCTTCAAAATACAAACAAACAAAGTGTCTGATAAAAGGCCGTGTGGCAGATAATCAAATATAATAACTCAACATGTCCTCTAGCAGGGCCATAGAACTAAGGCTGAGAAATCAAATGCTCAACAGCTAGGAGAAGGTACAAGCAAAGTGTCTGAGGATCGTCTGTTCTTGTTTTTGATCATTGTTTTAATGTATTCCCTTTACCTTGTTTAATGTGTACGAAAAATATACAGGATGCACCAACAACCTGAATTGCTCTTGCTACAGATACCTTGGCTTTGGGAATTTCCTGGGGTCCTTCTTGTACATTTCTGGAACTTAATGAGGCCTATATTTTAATCTTTATGTTAAGTCTCTACATATATATATAAAACAGGGTTAAAAGCAAGGTTCATGAAAGCAATTGAGTATCTTTCATTCATACCTACAAAGACCAGAAAACCCCTTCCTATTCATGTCAAGCAATCTTCCTGAGAAATCCATCCTGCATTGTTTCTTGCTGACATCTGTACAGCCCCAGGTATGATTAATTCCTTGGCTCACAATAAAATGCTTCTCCTTGACTTTGGAGCAGCCTGTAATTTCACAATTAGCTGGTAAAACACACCGCACATTCACCTTAAGAAGCAACGTGAACCTGACCAGCTTTGCTTTCGACAGCAAGGAGAGAGCTTTGCCCGCAAGGGAAATTTCTTGGCACTTGAAGCTCTCTGATGAGGGATGTTCCTGACAGAGTTCATAGGTGTTGGAGAAAGTGGTTTAAGGTTCTCAAAAGGCTGGTTGTTTTTCCCCTCCTTTGCGCTGGGCTCAGTGCGGGGCTTGGTGCTGGGGAAGGGAAAGCGGCTGCATTCAGGAAATCACCATGGGCTCAGGTTAGGACCAAAATAATCTCAGTGCAGGCATCTCTTTGCCACCTCCCCCGCTCTTCATTTTAAAACATGCCTTTCATTCTTCCAGCTTCACTCCCTTTCTGACTGCAGCCGTCCCTCCCTGCAGGGCCCCAAGGTCACAGACACACCTGTGGGTAATGACTAGGCTGTGCTGGGGTCTCTAGTCCCTGGAGCAGTTAAATGGCCTTGCTAGACCCCCCAGCTCTCCTGTCCCAACCATGCAACTCTTACAGTACCTTCCCCACCTCCTCGTTCTCCCAGGGAGCGGGTGCAGCACAGAGTGAACTGTGCTCACCCACGGTCTCAGCGCTGATGAGGCAGGACCAGCTCTGGGACTCAGAGGCTCCATGGGCCAGTCAGTCCTTGGCCTCTGCTGAGTCTGCCCACAAGGGGCCCAGGTAGAGTCAACGCTGATTCCTGCCCACTGGGCACTGGACCCATCGATTCCTTTCGCACACATGGTCACCAAATAGCCAGCTGCTGGGAATGGCTCGGGCGTGTCTCCACCTGAGCCTAGATCATGTTCACCAGAGTCCTGAGGCGGTGACTCCGCTTGCCCTGGGGGCAGGGATGGCCGTGTTGTATCGCCCAGCCCAGCTCCGTCCCTAGTGTGGCCTCGTCACATGGTTACACCAACAGCCTTCCCTCGCCTCAGCAAAATCCAGGCAAGGACCAAGTGCAGCAGTGATATTACTGCTAAATAAACACAGCAGACCATGGAAAGGTCTCTGATCCATGGCCCCTTGCCAAGCAGGCACATCCCCCAATGCCAATTCCTGATGTTTCCTCCCAGCGTCTCTGCTGATTCCCAGCTCCACAGGAAACTCCAAGGACTGGGATTTCTGCATCCAGAATCTGCAACTCCTCGGGGAGACTGAGTCTGCCCCTACAGCTTGGCTTTGCTTTTTGCAGAGTTTACAGCTGGAGGTAGCATGGAAGCTCCTCAGATTATTGCCCACGTTCTCCTCTAACTGTGCAGCTGGACTCAATCCCATTGCAGCATGTGTGTCCAGGGTTGGTTTGATTCCATCAGCCTCTGCTCCAGCATCCCCTGACACTCTGCTCCATTGCTCCGTACCAGTTCCAGCAGGGGAGCTACCATGGGGTGTGACCAAGGGCCTTGGTGCTCTTTGGGCATGAAAGGCATCGGTGCAGCTCCAGATTTGTGCAAGAAAACAGGGCCCTAGCCCGAAGAGTTTATCTTACAACCGACATGGTGCTGGGGCAGGTCAGTGATGGAGGGCAGTAGGACACAAAAGGTGTGAGGCTGCAGTTTAGCCAGAGTCCTGCTAGTTCCATGGCTTTTGTGTTCATTTGTTTGGCTCTGGCTCCAAGGCTTGCTAAGTCCTTGCTTTGCTGATGCTTCCCTGTGTGTGTGTGTGCGTGTGTGTGCATGTGTGGGGAGGGGAGTGACTGAAGTGACTTTGGAGGAGGGATTTGAAGGTGGTGGGGGTGGCAGGGCAGGCCAGGCCAGGGAGGGTTACTACCCATGCAGAGGGGGCTGTGCTAAGAAGGCAGGAGTGGGGCAGGCGAGGAAGGGAGCAGGAAGCCATGCAATTTGTGGGGAGTAAAGGGCAAGGAGCTTCCACCTGGTGCAGAGGGTGAGGAGATCTGGGCAGGGTTGGAGCCAGTGGCTAAGGGGCAATTGCACTCTGAAGGGAGGGGCAGAAAGGGGGCAAGGGTCAGGGCATTTCAAGAGGAGGCCAGGGGTGCTGTAGGCTTTGGTGGTGGAGAGAGGGGAGGGGGCTGGCAGGGAGATGCTGTAGGACAGACCCGGCAGGAACGCGCAGGAGCATCAATGTGCAGGGATGAGGAGAGGGAGGGACATGGCCTGAAGCCACGGCTCAAACCCGAGGGTCAGGGGAGGTGGGGGAGCCATACCGGGGGGGCAGAGAAGGCAGGAGCTCAGCTTTCACTGAGCTGCGGCGGGGGTTGGGAAGGCTGGAGCTTGGCAGGGAGTGATTCCCGCTGGATTCCAGCCCGGCATCACTGATTATTTTACTGTGAGCTCAGGATTGACAATTATTAAGCCCATTTCCATCCGAACAAACCTCTGCCCAGAGGCCACCTGTGGACTGTGTCCATCCCACCCTCCTTGTCACTGACGGGTGACCTCACTCACATGGGATCAGTTCCCCTCCTGGGCTGGATGCGTGCGACTGCTGGAAAACGGTGGATGGGGATCAGCTCACCGGGCCCAGAGTGCTTTCCCTGGGGCTCGGGAGTGGGCTGCTGGAGAGTGACAGCTTTCTTGCCACAATGGACGGGCGCACACTTAATGGTGGGAAGTGTACCAAGGATTCCCAGGGGACGAGATGGCTGAACTGCAAGTCAGGTCTATCAGATCTCTGCCAGGGTATCCTGTGTGCTCTGTGCCCCTCTCTTGGGGTACTGTGTGGGGTTTGGGCCCTTCTCCCTGAGGGCCATGGCAGGTTTCTGCCCCTCCAGCTCTGGGCTCTGTATCGTCTGTATCCCCTGGGTGGGGGAAGGTCTGTGCCTCATGGGCTCAGTAGCTGGGAGGGGAGTTGCTTCTGTAAATCCTTCTGGAGTGAACTTTTGTTCCTCATGAGGTTTTTCTTGGGTGGGTTTTTATCCTTCTCACTGATAAAAGGCTCTTGGGATTGGGGGCTGGGTGAATATTGCCCAGGTACTTCTGGAACTGGAGCGTGTGTCCAAGGCAAATCCATCCGGAGGTCTTCTTGTGCAGCGCCGTGGGGTGGGTTGGAGGAGAGTTAATCGGGTTAATGCTGGGAGGTTTCGCTGCAGGGCTGTGGTTTGGCCCGGCTTTGCAGCTTTGCTCTTGGTTGATAATTTATCACCTTTGCTAACTGCCGAGAAGCAGGGCTGATGAGGGAGCGGGTGCACAGAGCTGGCAGGGAAGCCCAGCCTCTCACTGACTGGGGCTCAGTGTAAACCTCCCTGATAAAGCCTGACACTCTTGTTAAAATGTTAGGACTCTCCTTTCTCCTCCAGTCGCCATGTCTGAGAGCGCAGCCCACTCCCAGGAGCAATCTGAGCTGAGAACCAGCAATCCCAGTTGTGCTGCAGCTGAGCTCCACCGAGCTGGGGACCTGCTAGGGACATGCCAAGGGGCTGGCCATAGGCTCTCCTGGGGAACTCTTGGCAATGAGGTGGTGGGTGGCAGCAGTGCCTCTCCCAGCAACGCCACCAGTCACTCCTGGCTGCAGAATTGTGCTTCAGTATCTCAGCTGCCATCAAAGACACTTAATAACATTCCTGGCCACGTGGTTGTGGGGAAACAAACTGCAGCATCGCCTGCCGGACTCTGCAGGCAGCCTGACACAACGGCTCGGCGAGCTGTGAGCTGCCCCATTCAGGACCTCGTGGAGGCTGCGATGCAACAGCTGGGCAAAGAGGCATTTTCCGGAGTCGCCATTTTGCTGCAGCCAGCTTTCGCCAGCAGGGGGAGATGCTGATTTACAGGGCCTGCTCCTTGCACTGGGCCATGGAGCCAGAGCTGGAGTCCAGGGAGCTGAGGAGTCAGCTACTAGCTCCTCCCATCCCTTGCACACGTGCTAGACTCCTGGAGATGCAAGTCTGGGCAGCCTGTATTATTCCCTGTGGACAGGGCAGGCCTCGTTTGTGTACAGGTGTTATTTTTAATATCAGCCTCCATTACACGCAGCCTTGTGACCCCACTGACCACAATGGATCCCCTCTGAGGAGGGTGGTGTGGATCCCACATGGCCACCCTCACGGTGTGACCTCACCCATGACCCCAGGGGAGTCACTTGGTCAGTACTGCCTAGTGTTTTCCATCTAAAGACCTCAAAGTGCTTCCCTTACCAGGGAGATGAGCAACATTCTCCTCCTTGTCTAGATTGGGAAACTGAGGTCCAAGGCCGGCAGGAGTAACGTATCAGGCCCCAGTAACAGTCCTCTCCAGACGGCCACTCTGCCCAAGTCACAACAGGCTTCTGCTCCTTTGGAAAAGAAGAGCCGAAGGTGCAAAATGCGGCCAATGTTGGCTTATGGGTGTCTCCGCTGAGGGCAAAACAGCCTGTCCTGTATATAGAAAGACCAGGCAACCCAAGA
Source organism: Caretta caretta (assembly GCF_965140235.1). Taxonomy (NCBI): domain Eukaryota; kingdom Metazoa; phylum Chordata; order Testudines; family Cheloniidae; genus Caretta; species Caretta caretta. The sequence goes on from NC_134223.1 coordinate 3,902,753, forward strand.
GCAATACTCAGAACAGGGGGGAAGGAAAGGGCAGTCAACACACTGTTTGAGCTTGTGCTGCCAAGGGTTAGGGAGGCCTTTAAGAATCAGAAACCCCCAGGAGAAGGAGGTCAAAGGAGAAGGGAAGGGGGTGAAATGACTGACACAGACAATTCTATTTAACCAGAAAGATAACACCCAGAGGTGAGAATGCAGCGAGTAACGAAGACCTTGTAAACGCACCTGTGGGTTTTAACATTAAGGGGATCCTGGGGAAAGGTGGAGAGGTGCGAATTGGATGGCACAGGCCCTGTGAGTGTCCGAGGTGATGGAACAACTGACAATTCTTTGGGACAGTCCTAGTGGAGGGGAGGCCTGTCTGAACGCAGTGCTGACCTTCAAAAAGGGAAGAAGAGGGATCCTGGCAATCACTGTCCCATGCATGTAATCCCTGATTCCAGCAAGATAATGGTGCAAATATCTACAGTTAAAGCAGGCGATAGAGAGAAGGGAGCAACAGCAGCACGAGCTTATAAAGCACCAATCATGCCAGAGCAACGTGACAGAATGAGCATCCCAGGGGAATACGGTACAAGGCACGTCCCGGGAGTTAATAATGAAAACAATGGGTCCAGTGTCTCACAAAATCTTACTCAAAAACTAATTCCAATTCCCTGGCTCTCAGCACTATTGTATGGATTGAATATTACCTTACCGGAGAGTAATGATGCTCGCCAATCTCTGGAGTTGGGAGAGTGGTAAGGGGGTGCAGTAGGGGCTGGTTTAGGTCTGCTCTTATTCGTAAACTTCCTAATGAGCTGGAAGAGGGAGTAAACCACTCATTAACTCCAACTCTTGAGGTTGCTGATTGGGAGGGATTGCAAACACCAATGAGACCAGAGAGAACAGGGAGACCGACAGGGGTTAGAAATGCAGCGAGTTGAAGTCCAGCCTGAAGAAATGCAGCTGGCGTACCTAGGGAGGCTCAGCTAGTCTGTGGGGAAAGCAGAGTGAAAGATCTGCAAGGACACGGAGGGCGGTAGATCTAGATGTGCAATGTGATATGGCAACAACACTGCGTTTGTAGCGCCTCTCCCTCCATTCTTGGGTTTCCCAGCTTTGTATGCTGGATCCTGTTCACTGTGGCCCTGGGCGGGGAAGGGAGCATTGCAGGGCAAGAAGACAGACCATAGTACTGGCTGCTCTCAGCCCCAAGCCATGTGCACATGGGCTGAGCTGAGCAGCATCCCTGGCCTGCCCCTCCACCCCACTCCCCATCTCTGGGCTTGCTGTGGGAGCTTCCTCTGCAAAGGGTCTGACCACTGGAGGCCTGATGGGGAGACCTTACAATAGAGTGATGCCCCAACACTAGGAACATAAGAACATAAGATTGGCCCTACTGGGTCAGACCAAGGATCCATCTAGCCCAGTATCCTGTCTGCCGACAGTGGCCAATGCCAGGTGCCCCAGAGGGAATGATCAGAACAGGTAATCATCAAGTGATCCATCCCCTGTCGCTCATTCCTAGCTTCTGGCAAACAGAGGCTAGGGACACCATCCCTGCCCATCCTGGCTAATAGCCATTGATGGACCCATCCTCCATGAATTTATCTAGTTCTTTTTTGAACCCTGTTATGGTTTTGGCCTTCACAACATCCTCTGGTAAGGAGTTCCACAGGTTGACTGTGCGTTGTGTGAAGAAATACTTTTTATTTTTTTTAAACCTGCGGCCTATTAATTTCATTTGGTGACCCCTAATTCTTGTGTTATGAGAAGTAATAACCAACACTTCCTTATCTACTTTCTCTACACCAGTCATGATTTTATAGACCTCAATCATATCTCTCCTTAGCCGTCTCTTTTCCAAACTAAAAAGTCCCAGTCTTATTAATCTCTCCTTATATGGAAGCCGTTCCATACCCCTAATCATTTTTGTTGCCCTTTTCTCCAATTCCAATATATCTTTTTTGAGATGGGGTGACCACATCTGCGCACAGTATTCAATATGTGGGCGTACCATGGATTTATATAGAGGCAACATGATATAACCGGAGGTGGGGGTGGGGAGAAAACCTGGATTTGTGCTGGAAATGGCCCACCTTGATTATCATACACATTGTAAGGAGAGTGATCACTTTAGATAAGCTATTACCAGCAGGAGAGTGTGGTGAGGGGAAAGAAAACCTTTTGTAGTGATAAACACCCATTTTTTCATGGTCTGTGTGTATAAAAACATCTTCTGTATTTTCCACAGTATGCATCCGATGAAGTGAGCTGTAGCTCACAAAAGCTTATGCTCAAATAAATTGGTTAGTCTCTAAGGTGCCACAAGTCCTCCTTTTCTTTTTGCGAATACAGACTAACACGGCTGTTACTCTGAGACCCATCTGGTCCTGGTGACTTATTGCTGTTTAATTTATTAATTTGTTCCAAAACCTCCTCTAATGACACCTCAACCTGGGACAGTTCCTCAGATCTGTCATCTAAAAAGAATGGCTCAGGTTTGGGAATCTCCCTCACATCCTCAGCTGTGAAGACCAATGCAAAGAATTCATTTAGTTTCTCTGCAATGGCCTTATCGTCCTTGAGCGCTCCTTTAGCACCTCAATCATCCAGTGGCCCCACTGGTTGTTTAGCAGGCTTCCTGCTTCTGATGTACTTTAAAAAAAATTTGCTATTACTTTTTGAGTCTTTGGCTAACTGTTCCTCAGATTCTTTTTTGGCCTTCCTAGTTATATTTTTACACTTCATTTGCCAGTGTTTATGCTCCTTTCTATTTTCCTCACTAGGATTTAACTTCCACTTTTTAAAGGATGCCTTTTTGCCTCTCACTGCTTCTTTTACTTTGTTGTTTAGCCAAGGTGGCTCTTTTTTGGTTCTCTTACTATGTTTTTTAATTGGGGTGTACATTTAAGTTGAGCCTCTATTATGGTGTCTTTAAAAATTTTCCATACAGCTTGCAGAGATTTCACGTTTGGCGCTGGACCCTTTAATTTCTGTTTAACTAATCTCCTCATTTCTGTGTAGTTCTCCTTTCTGAAATTAAATGCCACAGTGTTGGGCCGCTGTGGTGTTTTACCTGCCGCAGGGATATTAAATTTAATTATATTATGGTCACTATTACCAAGCGATCCAGCTCCTGTGTTCCACTTAGGACTAAATCAAGAATTGCCTCTCCTCTTGTGGGTTCCAGGACCAGCTGCTCCAAGAAGCAGTCATTGAAGGTGTCAAGAAACTTTATCTCTGCATCCCATCCTAAGGTGACATGTACCGAGTCAATATGGGGATAATTGAAATCTCCCATTATTATTATTGAGTTTTTTATTTTAATAGCCTCTCTAATCTCCCTGAGCATTTCACAGTCACTATCACCATCCTGGTCAGGTGGTCAGTAATATATCCCTACCACTATATTCTTATGATTCGAGCATGGAATTTCTATCCATAGAGATTCTATGGTACAGTTGGATTCATGTACGATTTTTATTTCATTTGATTCTATGCTTTCATTCACATATAGTGCCACTCCCCCACCAGCACGACCTGTTCTGTCTTTCTGATATATTTTGTATCCTGGTATTACTGTATCCCACTGATTATCCTCATTCCATCAAGTTTCTGTGATGCCTATTATATCAATATCCTCATTTAATACTAGGCACCCTAGTTCACCCATTTTATTATTTAGACTTCTAGCATTGGTATATAAGCTCTTTAAAAACTTGTCTCCTTTTAGCTGTCTGCCATTACACAATGTAAGTGAATGGGACTCTTTTTTATTTGACTTTTTCTGATCAGACCCTGCCTGTATTTTATCATTTTCCATCCACTCGTCCTCACTGGGACAAAGAGATTCTCTATTAATAGATCCTCCCCTAAGGGATGTTTCTGTCCAAACCACATGCTCCTCCGCACCTGTTAGCTTTCCCCCAGCCCTTAGTTTAAAAACTGTTCTACGACCTTTTTAATAGGAGAATTAGAGGCAACAACATTCCAGCTCTGGCCAGCAGTTTCCCACCCATCTTCTCCAGCCCAGCCTGGCTCTCTCTGCTCCCCTCCCACACTCCACAGTGACACTCATCAGTTGCTTCCTCTTTAGGAAGGTGGTGAACATTGCCATGGGAGTCACAGAAGATTCAGCGGGGCTGTGGCTCACCAGGAAGCCTGATACCAGGCCCACTCCCCTTCCCAGACTCTCCCAGAGCCCAGTGCTGCCTCATCCACTATTTATAGCTCCTGGAGCAGGCCAGCTTGTTTGGTTTGGGATAAAGCACAGTCAGGCGGGGCCCCTCCCTGTCACCATGGGGCACGTGGCTCTCTTATCTCCCAGGACAGGCACTTTCTAAGAGCCCAGGGAGCCAGGCTGCTCTCTCTGGCCCCACAGGGTGGGGGTCTGGGATGGGAGTGGGAGAGAGACTGCACAGGGCTGGATTAATCATCCAGGATGTGCTGAGAGGCTGGGTGGGCAGGACTGGAGGGGCGGAGGTACAGCTGTAGAGATAGACAGACAGCTGGGTTGGAGTGGGCTGTGGGAACATGGTGCAGGGCTCTCAGATCTCACAGGGGCTCAGAGGGAGTTATGGAAGAGCCAGGCCTGGGAGGTATCTTGGTATTGGTGCTGAGGGCGAGAAGTGAAGAGAGGAGAAGTCATAGGAGCTATTGTAGCCTCTGCAATGGCTGTGTCCAGAAAGCTAACGCGTCTCGGTGCATGACTGAGAAGGCAGCACAGTCAGGACTGGTCCAGCTCCACATGGGAAGAGCTGCGGGAATGAGCCCCCTTCAACCATCCAGGACCTGAGCTGCTGGCACCTAGACTGTCTGGGGTGCCAGTGTGAGGGGCTGGGAGTGTCCCTCGGGTTAGCACTGCACGTGCTGGGAAGGCAGGAGAAGGGACCTGCCAATGCCGGGGAGGAGAGCTGCACCGGGTGGGGTGGAGATTTCAGCTGAACGACCTGGGGCTAGCCGGGATGCTGAGGTGGGCAGGAGCCACAGCACAAGTGCAGGAGTTTGACCTCTGCCCTGGCCTGGCTGGGCTGCTTGGGGAGGAGAGAGGCGCTTACGGGCGCATCCGAGTTGAGGTGGGGGACAGAAATCGCTACGATACGGGAATGCTAGGACCGGGGTGACCTGAGGTCCTGGGTGGGATTCCATTCAGGCTGGAAATGAGGCACAGCTTTTCAACAGCGAAGGTGATTGTCCATCGGAACAAGTCACCAGGGGATTCTCCTGCCCTTGGAGTCTTTCCAGCTCGACCAGCAGATCTGGGCTGGATGCAGGGGTCACTGGAGGAGGGTCTCTGGCCTGGGCTATGCAGGTCAGACTGGATGGTCAGAATGGTGCCTTCTAGCTTTGAAATCTATGCATTTTTTCTAAGGGAGCCTCTGGGGCAGGGTCTGTCTCTTAGTATGCATATGTACAGCACCTTGCACCATGGGGCCTCTCGGTGGAGAGTGTGATAGAAATACAAAATACACATACAAAAATTATCTTCAGAGAATATTACTAAGGTTGCAAATTCAAGTCCTCAGAAATTAGGAAATGTCAGAATTAAGGCTGCCTGTGCAACCTTCATTTGGCTCCCTGGTGCGGCTGCGTTATGTTAGGGCCCTATCAAATTCATGGCCATGAAAAACGTGTCATGGACCGTGAAATCTTGTCTCCCCCCGTGAAATTTTGTCTTTTGTGTGCTTTTACCGTATACTATTCACATTTCATGGGGGAGACCACCGTTTCTCAGACTGGGGGTCCTGACGAAAAGGGAGTTGCAGGGGAGTCACAAGGTTATTTTAGGGGGTCGCAGTATTGCCACCCTTACTTCTCCGCTGCCTTCAGAGCTGGGGTCTAGAAAGTGGCGGCTGTTGGCCGGGCTCCCAGCTCTGAAGGTGGCGCCCTGCCAGCAGCAGTGCCGAAGTAAGGGTGGCAACACCAGACTCTGCCACCCTCACTTCTGTGTTGCTGCCTGCAGAGCTGGGCGGCGGGAGAGCGGCAGCTGCTGGCTGAGGGCCCAGCTCTGCACGCAGCAGCGCAGAAGGAAGGGTGGCGATACCGTGCCATGCCAGCCTCGCTTCTGCCCTGCTGCTGGCGGCGGCTCTGCCTGCAGAGCTGGGCTCCTGACCAGCTCTGAAGGCAGCACCACCGCCTGCAGCAGGGCAGAAGGGCAGCAGCCCCCCTACAATAACCTGGCAACTGCCCCACAACTCCTTTTTGGGTCAGAAGCCCGACAAGTACAACACCGTGACAGTTCAGATTTAAGTAGCTGAAATCATGAAATTAATGATGTTTAAAATCCTATGATTGTGAAATTGACCAAAATGGATTGTGAATTTGGTATGGCCCTAACTATGATACAGACTTTAATTCCATGATCACATGCTATTGTTTCCACAGGACTCTGCCTCATTCTGTGCACAGGACGGATGGGGCTCACTTAATGAGCAGCTTTGCGATATTTTGTTTTTCCTTGTTGTTCAGTTTGTGGCCCCAGGCCTTATTTACTGCACCCATCCAAACCCTGTTCTGAAGATAGGATTAATCATTTCCTCAGGGACTTTTCTATGGCGCTCAGCACTGGAGTGTCTGAGTGCATCACAGACATGAATGAATTTATTTTCAGAACACCCCGGTGAAATGAAAGGGCATTATCCCCATTTTACAGGGCACCGAGAGTTTAAGGATTAAAGTTTACACTAATTTGGGGTGCCCAATTTGAGGCCCTTAGAACCTTATTTAGCACTAGATAGCATTTAATATGGTCAAAGCCCATTTACTTCATTTGGACCTATGAGTGCTCTGCACTTCTGTAGGTCAGACTGCACGTTGGACACCCAGGAAATGAGGAACACCCAATTAGTGACCACCTGTGACAACGCCGGGGTGACTTCCCCAGCATGACACAGGAACTCAGTGCCAGAGGAGTGATAGAATCCAATTCTCCAGGGCAGCATTCAACTGCCTTCATTATGAGGCATCCCTTTCTCTTCCTGCAATCCCCTGTCTCGTTCACTGTACACCTTCCAATTGCTGCAGCAAACGAGGCAGGGACCCTCCAGTCAGCAGCCTCTCTCACTACACAAATCTGCCCCACAGCTGGAGCAATGCCTTCCTGAGCAGTGAATGAGGCAGGGGTCCAGTGTAAGCAGGCTACCCCAAGTGATCCTGCATAGTGAATCCCATTCCCCGTTCATTCAGACCCCGATCCTGAGAGGTGCTGAGAGTCTGGACTCTCACTGCAGTCAGTGGAAGCTGAGGGCACTGACCACCTGGCAGGATTGGACCCAAAGTCTCTGAGCTCCATGGATCGTCTTCATTCTGGTGCGTGACTCGGCAGGGAAGCAGCCTCTGGGAGTACACCTGCGGTAGCACATCTTGGGGCCGAGAGGTGTCAGCTTCCACCCTCCTATGCCCTCTGGGAGGTAAGGCCCCCCCTTCTCTTCCCAGGAGCTGCTCCATGCACCCCAAATGTGGAACTGTATCCTGGGGCCTGTCTGTGCTGCATGTGGGGCAGGGATTGAGGGAAGATGGCAATGGTGATGATGCAGCCCCCTCCCCAACCCCCCCATCATCTGGGAGGGGGTAGTCCACAGGCTATGCCACATGCAGCTGCATTGCAAGGAGGGAACAGCCCAAAGCAACCACAGTGGGTCCAAGAGCTGGCCCTCCTGGTGCACGGTGATGGGTGCATGTTCCTGCTCTGCCTGTGCCTGGCCTGCACTCTCTGCAGTGTGAGCGGAGGGGGGGGCAGCAAGGGGTGCTGGTGGGGGCACGTAGTGATCAGCCCTGGAACAGGGAGTGTACAAGTGCTGTGCAGCCTGACGGTGAAGGACGGGGGTGTGAAGAGCAGGGGTGCCTGGTGGTGGAGAGCCCTGCCAATGTGCTGAGCGCTGCAGGGGGGTGTCTGCACGGAGGGGAGCAGTGTAGCAGGCAGCAGGGAGTGTTATCTCCAGGATAAACCTGCACCTGTGCTTCCCCTGGGAACAGTGTGGGAAGGGACGTCTCATGGCTTCACACTGTTCCCGTTAGCTGATAGCAGCCAGGAGGGAGCCAGCCAGGTGCCCTGACATTTCTGCTGAGTCAGCTCCTCCAGCTGGGACTCTCAGCAGAAAAAGCCCCACAACTCACCAGCTGTGTCCCTGACCTCAGGGAGCCTTCCAGGCCCTCCTGGGGTGAGGGGTGGCTCTGGCTGGTGAGGGAGCCGGTGCCTCTGGGCATGGGCAGAGCGGCCTTCAGCCCAGAGGCGCGGGCTGCAGAGCTAGTGAGGGGAGCCTCTGGATTCTGCTCGACTCGGCTCTGCACCAGGCAGGCGGCCTCAGCGGGGAGGAGAATCAGCGGCTGGGCAGCTTGGCCTCCCCTCTCCCCCCCGGATCAGCACCCCAGTGAGCGTTAAAATGTAATGAACTGTTCCCTGGCCAAAGCTCGCTGAGCCAGGGAAGGAAGGAGAGCAGAGGTGCCACCAGCCCTCCAGGGAATCCCCAGGCAGAGCTCCCTTCCCCAGCAGGGAGCCGTGCACTCTGGGGCCCTGTGGAAGGGGAGCAAAGAGCCTGCCTTCCACAGTGCCATCAGTAAAGGCGGGGCAGCACTTTGGGGGCCCAGAGGCCTTTTTGTGCCCAGGGAAGGGGTCAGAGAGCGGTGGCTGGGGGAGGAGGATGGCACTGGCGAGGGAAAAGGAGGAGCAGACAGGGACACTGAAGGAAGGTGGGAGAAGCGAGGTTGTGGGCAGGCGGGAGACGCCAAGCGGCCTGGCCCAAGGGTCCACCATTGTGAGTGACCAGGCTGTGAGGCCATAACTGGCTTTGATAACTGGGCCCAAAAAATTGCACAGTGGCCTCTGAGCGCTGCCGACGAGGGTCTGCCAGAGCTAGAGCTGCTCCCCACGGGCCGATGCCGGTGCCTGCTTCCGTGCCTGGCTGGGTCAGTCGCACAGCTTGTGAGTGTGCAGGAATGGAGTCACGTTGGCACATTTGGCCTGGCTCTGTGGGGTTTGCATCCCTGGCCTAGCAGGTGGTGTTTGCTTCAAAGCATTATTCGGCGCCCTAATCCATGGGCCAAACTGCTCCACTGTCTCTTTCCTTTGGAGCAGGCGGCTGCTTCTGGAGGTTCCCCTGCGAGTATGGCTGGGCGATGGGGCATTAAAGGTATGTGTGGGGGATGGAGGGAGACAGGTTCCCAAGCATGCTGCCTCCATGAGTGAGGCTGATGGGGAAGATCACAGCTCTCCCCATCCTTAACATTGCTCTGCTGGTCTCCCTCCCCCACCAACAAATGCCCCTCGCCCATCCCTGGAGGATGGACGAGACCTCCTCACTGTCCATGGCGAGCGAGTGAATGGCTTATTGCCAATGCCCAGGATGCTGTGAGCAATGCTTCTGGGAGGCCAGACAGCCTGCTGCCCCCTCCATCCCTGAGCTGCTGCGTTCTCAGTCCCTTAGGCTGGGTTTCCAGCTGGCAATGTGGCCTTGTTCTTCCCTCCTTTCCCAGGCTGGCAGAGCCGTGGCTGCTGCCTTCTTCCCCATTATCAACACAGGGCGATAACACCAGCTTCCTGTTTTAGAAGAACCTTTTATCATCTCCCACATGAGGCTGTGGACAATATTCGGGACTAAACAACGTTTAACCCCCCAGCTCCCTGGCTCCCCCTCCAGCTTGCTAGTGTCTCCATCTCCCACCCGACACTCCCCACTAGCTGCCCTCCCAGGAAGTTTGGGCTCACATGGTGTTCTCACTGGGCATGCACTTGGAGGGGCTGGGCCCGCGCCCACTGGGCTCGCTTGCTGAATGATAAGCACAGTGACTGTAGGAATCAGGATCCCAGGGCCAGCAGGACTCTGCAGGAAGGGGAATGATAAGTGACCACTGGTATGTCACTCACAGCCCCAGTGTGAGGGTTGGACTAGCCTTTTCTGATGCATTGTCTATTATTCACAGGTTATTAGACTGAGACCAGCTAATTGTACTTGCTGCTGTTCAGTCAACTGCAAACGCATTGCAGTCATATGCCATCCGTCAGAGGGGATCCCTGTCTCTTTGTCCATCAGGCCATGAGGCTGTACTGTCCCAAACAGCCCCAAGAGGCTAAAACATGGTTAAACCCAACTCTATCATGAGGAGCCTTCTAGACTAGCGGTCGCTCTAGTAAATGCAGGGCTTCTGAATTGAAACGGTGGGTTCCTTTGCAAACTGAATCCCGGCAGGTTTTTCTGACATACACCATGTCTATGGGCTTGGGCTGAGCTGGTGGGCTGAGTTCTTGGGCTTGTTTTGCAATCCTAGAAATGTAATTACTGGGATTTCCCAGGCCCACAGATTTTCAAAGAGCTCAGCACATTGTATGCACATTGCATGCTGAGCTGCCTTGAGAATTTGGCCACTAATGTCACCAGAGGACCTGCTGGGGAATGAGCACTTTTGGCAAACTGTGGTTGCTGAGCCCTTGAAACTCTGGCGCTGAGTTGTCAGGGGATCTGGCCCCAGGTGTTTGCAATAAATAAACCTCAGCCTGTGTTTGTGCTTTGGGTTCTGTATGGGGCATGGGGATGAGTAACATGCTGGGCTGACCAAGACCTCTCTTCCGGCTGCTGAGCAGAGCCCCTGAGGCCTTGGGAGCGTCCCCAGGATGTGCGATCCCATTTACAGTGCCTGTCCCTTTAATGCTAGTGTCACATCCCCTGGAGTTCCTGTGACAGAGTTCTCCTGTGGATACCCCTCAAGTTCTGGCCCTAACACCAGCTCATTTGGAGCTCTCTGGGCTATCGCAGAGTGAGTCGTGCTGTTTGCCTATGGTTTGCACCCCATTCTTTCACTGACATTAGCAAATCAGTTGCAAAGCATTTCCTTGCAGCTGCAGGATAGAGTGGACAAGCCTAGCAGGCCAGTGCCCTCTCATGTCACTTCATAGCAATTGCCAGATGTTAGAGATGAAGCAGGAAAGACCAGCAAGAGGCGTAAGAGCTCTCCTTCCCCCCCGCCCCAGACAGCAACAGAGAAGTTGAGGCAGCTGTGGCAGGAAGGCATGGCAGAGGAACATAAGGTGAAGCAGGGCTGGGAGGTCCTGCTGTGGCTGGTCTCAGAGACACACAGTGGCTGAAAACCTTGAGCAGATGTTATCAGAGCTAGACAGGAGTTGGTTTATGGAACAAACAATGCAGCCAAGACTAAAAACACATCCAAGCAGACGAGGGGTTAGGACAAATGTGATTATCAGTGATTCAGGCAGTACAGTGTGGTGCAAACAGAATATTGAACACCACAACCAACACCTGTCCTGATGGACAAATGGGACTCAGCAATTCATGGGCATAACAGAGAAACTAGGGTCAATTCATTCCCCTCTAACCCTCACTGATAATGCCCAAACTAGTTCTCTCAGAGCTTTACTGGACAGAATAAACACCCAGTGTGCCCTGAATAGAAACCCCCGGGAGGGTGAGAGATCTTGGCAGGGTGCTGTTACCCGCAGTTAGCAATGAGGAGGGGGTGCACTGAGGACAGGAATGCGGAAAAGGCAGCTGGGTGTCACTTAGAGTAAAAATAGCTCAGAATGGCTCATTGGGGGGCAGTTGGGGATAAAAATGGAATTAACAAGCCATGTTCCACCCATTCCCCTGATGGCTTCTCTTCTGTCTCCTCTCCCTCATCCTTTGTGTGTTTCTTGTCTGGGTAGGATGTAAGCTGTTCGGGGCAGGGACCATCTCTCCAGGTGTCTATGCAGTGTCCAGCCTGTCCATAAATACAAGAACATTATAAAAACCATTGTCACCCCCTCCGCCACTGCATCAGTCACAGACTTCTTGGCTTTACTGTCCCAGCTTCACCCACCCTGCTCACCCCAGCTGTTATCTCATCACAAAGGTGACTCCTGCCTTTGTGCCACCATCCACTTCTCTCACAACCTCCTTCACACCATCACCCAGGCTGCACCTAACCCACAGGGAAAGCTTCCAGGCAAAACCCATGAAGCCCCCATCCTGTCCTCTTCCAAGTCCCTCCTCCAAACTTGTCTCTTCTGTCATGCAGACAGGGGGGGGGAGGGAGATAGCTCAGTGGGTTTGAGCATTGGCCTGCTAAACCCAGGGTTGTGAGTTCAATCCTTGAGGGGGCCATTTGGGATCTGGGGCAAAAGTTGGGGATTGGTCCTGCTTTGAGCAGGGGGTTGGACTAGATGACCTCCTGAGGTCCCTTCCAACCCCATGATTCTATGAATGTGCAACCTGAGAGCGGCTCAGAAAAGCAGAGCTGGTCAGAATGTGACTGAAAAATGGTCCTGCTAAAAACTGGGGTTTCATCAAAAGTATTTTTTTCATGGTGTAGCAAAGTGAAGCCTCACCAGTGTAGCACCTCCTGCTGGTTGTCTTGGGAATTAGCTCTTCAGCCTCCAGAGTGCCCTCTGCTAGCCTATGTCACGTTTGCCTCAGGCCCCCATGTCCCTCCCAGACCCCTGTGCCCCTTACCCTGGGGTTCTGCCCTCCACATTACCCCCACTCTGGGTCTCCCCTCCCAGGGGAATCCCCAACCCTCTCACCCACATTGCCTCACTGGCTACTGCTAGTCATCATCTAACCCCCACTCATCGGGGCAAACTGCAGTCTGTCATAGCTACTTAGCACTGGCAAGGAGATTGGACCAGCTGCCTTTGCCTATCTCTGGGCTGTACCCCCAGTCCCAGTACCTGCATAGGCCATTGCCAGGCTGGAGTTCCCCAGCTCCTCTAGCCTTTCTCCAGCCCAACCCTGCTTCAGGTACCCTTTTCTCCCAGGGAGCTAGGTCCTAAAACTCTCTCTCCACAGCTAGAGAGAGACTGACCTAGCTCCTCCCTGAGCCCTTATAACAGGGCCAGCTGTGGCCTGCTTGGGGCATGGCCCCAGCTGTGGCTGCTTCCCCAATCAGCCTGGCCCTTTCTCTCAGGAGTGGGGTAACTGCCCCGCTACACATGGGAAAATGTTTTTTTTACTATATTCTTCAATATTTCAATGGGAAACTTCAAAATGAGAACAGGAGGACTTGTGGCACCTTAGAGACTAACAAATTTATTTGAGCATAAGCTTTCGTGGACTACAGCCTACTTCATCAGATGCATGCAGTGGAAAATACAGTAGGAAGATATATATATATAGATATAGATATATATACAGAGATCATGAAACAATGGTGTTATCACACACACTATAGTGAGAGTGATCAGTTAAGGTGAGCTATTACCAGCAGGAGAGAAAAAAAACAAAACAACCTTTTGCAGTGATAATCAAGACGGGCCATTTCCAGCAGTTGACAAGAACATGTGAGGAACAGTAGGGGGGAAAATAAACATGGGGAAATAGTTCTACTTTGTGTAATGACACATCCACTCCCAGTCTTTATTCAAGCCTAAATTAATTGTATCCAGTTTGCAAATTAATTCCAATTCAGCAGTCTCTCGTTGGAGTCTGGTTTTTGAAGTTTTTTTGTTGTAATATTGCGACTTTTAGGTCTGTAATCAAGTGACCAGAGAGACTGTCGTGTTCTCCAACTGGTTTTTGAATGTTATAATTCTTGACATCTGATTTGTGTCCATTTATTCTTTTAGGTAGAGACTGTCCAGTTTGGCCAATGTACATGGCAGAGGGGCATTGCTGGCACATGATGGCGTATATCACATTGGCAGATGTGCAGGTGAACGAGCCTCTGATAGTGTGGCTGATATGATTAGGCCCTATGATGGTGTCCCTACTGTATTTTCCACTGGATGCATCCGATGAAGTGAGCTGTAGCTCACGAAAGCTTATGCTCAAATAAATTGGTTAGTCTCTAAGGGCACCTCACAAGTCCTCCTGTTCTTTTTGCGGATACAGACTAACACGGCTGCTACTCTGAAACCTTTCAAAATGAGACAACACAAACATTGTAGTTTTGTTTCAAATTGAAATGATTTTGTTTCAATTTTCAAATATTTTTCTTAAATTTCAAATGTTCATTTTCCCTCTTTTCTCCCCGTTATTTGCCACCAAATGAAATGAAATGAATTGTACCCATGTCTGGTTGGTTTTTTCCTTCACTTTTTCATCTTTCCTTTTTCCACTCTGTAACGTTTCAAAACTTCTCCAACTTTGGAAATATTACAGAGCAGCAAAAGAAAAAATGAAATGTCACCAGTCTCCCATGGGGTAACTCTTCAAAATTTGAGGGAATTTTGCAAAAATGCAGAGTGAAGGAAGAAAGGAAAGAGGAAATAATGGACTCCCCCCTCCCCCCTGCAACCCTCAGACATTGTTCATTTGATTTCACTCAGTGACAGAAAAGGAAACAAGGGGAGGAAATTGAAATTCCAAACATTTTTCAGTTTTTAAAAACTGAATCAAAATTAAAACTTCAAATCGTTTAGAAATCTTCCCATGAAAAATTTTAAACAATCACTGGAAAAAATGTGTGTGTGTATTTATGTGTTAACCAGTTCCATCAGACAGGCATCACTGCTCCTGACTGGCTAAAAAGTGTTCATGACCTGCTATCTTTGCTGCCCTGAGTTCCTGTGATGGGGTGTTCACCCCACACTAGCCTAGAAGGGGTTAATGGAGCTGAGAAGGGGCTCATTAACTGGATAGGCCACAGCTGAGGGGAATTAGGTGGCCTAAGTAACCCCTGAGCGATGGAGCCAGCTGAGAAGGAAAAAGCAGGGCTAGTATAAAGCCAGGAAGTGGGTAGCAGATAGGCCCTATAGTGAAGGAGTCTGTAGCTACTCTCTGGGCATTAGAGAAGGAAACTAGCTTAGCTAGCTGCCTATGGGGAAAGGATGCAGGAAAAGGCTCAGGGAAATAGCAGCAAAGTTAGTGACAGTTCAGACCTTGGCTGCTGTTTAGAGGTTAAAACTGATTAAACTGGAACTTGGAGTAGAGGGTTCCCCTACCAGCCACTTTGGTCTGTGCCACTGCCCAGTAGTGGAGCAGCAGACTGCCTAGGACAGTTGTCCAGTGGGACTTTGGTACCCCAGAAGGGGAGGACTCTAGTGATGTGGCCAGAGGACTAAGGCGCCGAGAGAGGTGGACCTGGAAGGAGCTAATCCACAGAGCAGCCAGGAGGAGGCTCCCTAGGGGTGGATGGATCCTGTGACACTCCCTCAGTTTATTGTACAGCTGTTAACTCTTGTGTCTTAGCCTGTAAGCTCTTTGGGGCAGGGACCATCATTTGCTTTGTGTTAGTACTGCTCCTAGCACGTTGGGCCCCAGTTCTGGTTGGCTTCTAGGCTGTACAATAATATAATGTTAAACGTTAATTAACCCCAGAGTAAGATCCCCCCCAGAGAGGGTCCTTGGCTAACACAGAATAAAGGGTACATCCATCATGCTGAGTGCCTAGATTGAGCTAATTCAGCTCTACAGTTTGGAGCAAGGGGAACGACTATCGTAGCAGCAAACAGGACAGCTGGCTGTTTGGAGGTGTGCTCATATGGGTGGAGGTGATCTGCATAGGAAAAAGCAGCAAAGACTATGGGGGAGGCACTAGGACTGAACCGAGATGGGGCAAAGTAAGAGTCTTCCAGGGTGCCACACTCACTCGTTTCTGTTGCAATTCTTTTTCTGGGCAATAAATCCTGTGTTTGAGGCTGAGCTGGGAGGTTTAATATTATTTGTCCAAAGAATAAATGGTAAGGGGAGAGCCCACAAAGAAAAGAAAATGCTTGATTCCCAGCAGAAGGAAACTACCTTAGACTACAGTTAAGATACATATGGGGCAGAACCTACATAGGAACTGGTTTGGTAATTGAAATCCCAGCCCTGGTGCTAGCTAGAAGGAGCAGCCAGACAATAGGGTTGCCACAAGCTGCACACTCCATGGAGTTTCTAGGGAAGATCTCAAAGGGAATGACCCAACTAAATATCTCTTAAATTTTGTTTTGTACCTAAGGGCAAGGTCTGATGGTCAGAGCACAGGACTCAAAGTCAGTTAACCTAGGTTCTGTTAACAATACCCATTCGTTCTCTCTGTGATCTTGGATAAATCATTTCCTTTCTCAGTGTTTCAGTTTCCCCATATGCAAAAAGCTGATAATCTTGTACTACCTTTGCAAAGTGCCTTTAGATCGCAGGATGCAAGGGGTTGTAGAAGTGTACAGTAATAGTTGTCTAAAGGTTTCTAACCATCAGAGGAGTGAAGTTCTGGAACAGTCTTCCAATGGGGGCAAAATACCTAACTGGCTTCAAGACTGAATTTGATAAGCTTATTGGGGGGGATGGTACAATGAAACTGCCTACAATGGCATGTCGCTGATTTGTGACTGCTAGGAGCAAATATCTCTAGTGGCTGGTGATGGGTCACTAGATGGGGAGACTCTGAGTTACTACCGAATATGCTTTCCCAGGTGTTTGGCTGTTGGGTCTTGCCAAAACGCTCAGAGTCCAATTGATCACCATATTTGCGATCGGCAAGGAATTTTCCCCCAGGTCAGAATGGCAGAGACCCGGGGGGGGGGGTTGCCTTTCTTTGCAGAGGGGCTATGGGTCACTTGCAGGTTTAAACTAGAGTAAGTGGTGAATTCTCTGTAACTTGAAATCTTTACATCATGATTTGAAGACTTCAGTAACTCAGCCAGGGGTTAGGGTCTGTTACAGCAGTGGGTGGGTGAGGTTCTGTGGCCTGCAGTGTGCAGGAGATCAGACTAGATGATCATGATGGTCCTTTTGGCTTTAAGGTCCATGAGAAGTGCACAGTATTAGTTGTTGATAGTGCAGGCAGGAAGGGTAATAATAGTGCTATCAGTCTCTAGGAGTTAGTTTCAGAGATACATTTTCTGTATAACACCCTTTTATTTTCCTGTTTCCTCTTGTAGGTTTTGACTTTACGAAAAGTGACAGATACATTCGGATTTCTTTTCTAACTGCATGCAGTATGTTTGACAGGAGTTTCACTCTTGTGATAAATTAAGGTGAGGGGGTAGCTCCCTTTTATGGACACCCAGCCAGCCAGTTAGCTATAAAATCCCTCTTTTCTCTACTTGCTTTACCTGTAAAGGGTTAAAAGTCTCACTGTTATGGATAGGTAAAAGGAAGCGAGTGGGCACCTGGCCAAAAGAGCCAATGGGAAGGCTAGAACTTTTTAAAATTGAGAAAAACACTTCCCCTTTGTCTGTCTGTTGTTGTTCTCCCGGGGAGAGGCAGACAGGGCAGAGCTATGCTGTAAGAAGCTTGGGCCAGGTATGAAAAAACCTAGCAATAGCCTGAGTTTCCAGCTTAAAGGTTGCAAGCAAAACAAAAGCACCTGGGGTTAGCACAGAGTTGTCCACAAGCCATAACGAAATAAAAGCAATAAACCTAATCTCGTCTTCCTAGACATTTCCTGACCTACTTACATATCTGGGGTTTTAAATGAGGAGTTTCTAGGTATGATACTGATGATGTTTTTCATTCCTGGCCCAAGCTTCTTACAGCATAGCTCTGCCTGTCCACCTCTCCCCGGGAGAACCACAACCCAAATTAGTTTCTGCAGTACATCTGCCTACTCAGTTATTCCCCATTTTTTATTTGTGCATTTGATTTTTGCATTTGTCTCTATTGAATTTCATCTTATTGATTTTAGACAAATTCTCCAATTTACCAAGATCGTTTTGAATTCTGATCCTGCCCTCCGAAGTGCTTACAACTCCTCTCAGCTTGGTGTCATCACTCACAAATTGGATAAGCATGCTCTGTGCTCCATAATTTGAGTTACTAATGAAAATATTGAATAGTACACGACAGGCACCTGCAGAGCCCCACTAGATGTGTCCTTCCAGTTTGACAACAAATCATTAAGTATTGGTTGGGTATTGGTTGGGTATGGGTTTGCTGGGCACCCACTTTGTAGTAATTTCAGCTGGACCATATTTCCTCAGTTTGCATATGAGAATGTCATGTGGGACCATGTCAAAGCCTTACTAAAATCAAAATCTTCTGCTTCTCCCCATCCACTACACCAGTAACCATGTCAAAGAAGGAGATTAGATTGGGATGGCATGGTCTGTTCTTGACAAATCCATGCTGGCTATTACCTATCACCCTATTTTCCTCTGGATGCCTATAAACTGATTAATAATTTGTTCTTGTGTCTTTCTGGGCATCAAAGTTAGGCTGATTAGTCTATAATTTTTAAAGATGGTTATGTTTGCCCTTCTCCAGACCTCTGGGACCTCACCTGTTCTCCATAAGTTCTTGTAGATAATTTCTAAAGGTTCAGAGATTGCTTCATCTTAAGTACTCTAGGATGAATTGCATCAGGCCTTGCCGACTTGAATACTGTACATCGAACTTATCTAAGTATTCTTAAGATTCCACAAAGCAAGCAAAAGTGGAAACTTCCTAAACGTTTCTTTTGAAGTTTATTGAACCTCACCCTCTAGTAAAGACAATGGAGCAACATGTTGTTTTGTGGCATCCCTATGCCAATATGATAATTACATCTATGACAGTAACTCATCTCCATGGCAGTGTGGCAATTGTATCTATAGCTGTAACTAGTGCATATCCCTTCTGATTTCCCCCAGACTGGGATAAAGGGAGACAGGAATGTCGGTGAGAGGGGATAAGTTCCATGCATCAATGCTGTCAGCAGCCCTGACCCTAAATTTCTAAAGGTCACTCATTCTATGAAATGGGCTGTGACCCTGGCCTGGAGTCTGCTAGATTCTGATCTGCAAAGAGGCTAGAGGGAAAGTCACCCGGAGGCAGAAGGACATAGGGACTCAGCTTACACTACTCCACCCCATAGAGATCTTGGCTGGCCAGCAGGAATGGCTAATAGTCACAAGGGAGGGAGCCTGATTTCCAACCAGAGTAGCAATAGTGCTCCAGCAATGGAGAGGTGGGCAAGGGGTTAAAAATGTTGGCATGCAAGAGGATTTACCAGTGAGGATGCTGTAGGGAAATGACCCCAAACATCTGCAAGCAGCTACTTGTCTTCTGCAGTCAGGCTTACGAAGGAATCACAGACACAGATCCTGAGCTTCTCTGCCATCTGTAGTGAAATGGTTAATGCTAGAATTCTGTGCTTCCCTGCACTGAGGCTGTTCCTGGAACACAATGAATTAAGGCACCTGGGCAGCTTTTTCTAGCCTTCACTGCAGAAGGTGGGAGGAGACTGATGGCAGCTGGCACACTTAACAGAACAATAGAAGCAGGGGTTGGGTTGGGTTGGGCAGGGCTGGGGCAGTATCTGTATGGGAGATCTCCAAGGCAGGTGCATAGGTGGTTCAGTAGGAGGCACTCTTCCCTCCAAGTCAGAATAAAATCAATGCCCCGGCATGGTGCTTTGGAGGTGCTGTCTTACAGACCAGATATGAACCCGCAGTCCTGAAATGTGTGTCCATTCAATACCGGGGTAGTTTTCATAAAAGGAGTGTTAGTCCAGCATTTTGGCCAAATTCCAACTTGGGTAATTAACTTCTCCCTGTAGCTTCAGCTGGACATAGGATTCTTCACTGCCTGCCTTGTGTTCTGAAGTATCTGCTACATTCCCGAAAGGTAGCTGCATTTCTGGAATGTGGTGATTTCTGTGTCTGTCTCTGATGACTATTCAAAAATCAATTGCTTGATAGTGATAGCCTTTCAACACAGGTGAAGTTGAGCATCTTTCCCAAGCACTACATCCACTTACACAAACTTTACAAAGGGTTTTGGGGTTGTTTTAGTGAGAACCTGTCTGAATTTTTCCAAGTTGGAACTTCAGTGAGCCCTAAACCTGAGCAGATGTTCAGGTTTAAAAGGGGGAGATAAACGTGTAATTCTAAAGCCCTTCATTATTTTAAGCTTCTGGGTTCAGGCAGGATCAGACGCTAGACCCCAAGTGTCCTTCCTATGACATGTCTGTCCTGGCCAAAATCAAGATTTATAAATGCAACGAGAGATGAATTTGACAAATCTCAGCAGAGAGCCTACACTTGGGACATTTCCAGACCAAGGTTTGTGAACAAGCTTTTCAATCATGGCACCTAAAATAAGCACCAACATCCATATTCAGGTGCTTGAACTCAAAGAGTCCTGACTTTCAGAAGTGCTGAGCACCTGCCACAGCCAATGGGAGCGGTGGTGCTTAGCACCGTGGAGAATCAGGCCCTTTAACTAGTTAAACAAATAAGGACTCAACCTAGCGACCCTCATTTGAAACACTTGACCAAAGGATTTCCCACAGGACAGCTTTGTTTGTTGTGGCTGATTTATTTTTCTGAATCCTTGTGCTTCAAGTGGGCTTCCTGAACTGGCGCATTGTGCAGAAACCCTTGGGCACAGAGTTGCACCCTATCCCCTGCAGGCAGGTATCCTAGGAGTGTCACATGCCATTGCTTGGTGCAACTGCTGCAGGAATCTCCAGTCCATAGGTTCTCAGCTGCTTGTCCTCACATCGCCTGAAGTGACATGGCCTGGTCTAATGACTGCTTCTCAGAGAAGCTCATTCTGGAACCCATGAGGGGAGAGGCAATTCTTGATTCAGTCCTCAGAGGCGCACAGGATCTGGTCCCAGAAATGACTAAAGTGGAACTGCCCAGTAATAGCAACTATAATGTAATGACATGTTACATCCTTGTAGGGGGGAAAATACCAAATAAACCCACCACATTAGCATTTAACTTCAAAAAGGGGAACTCTAAAAAAGTGAGGAGGCTAGTTCAATGGAAATTGAGAAGAACAGTCACAAGAGTGAAATGTCCGCAAGCTGCACGGAAGCTAAAAACACCATAATAGAGGCTCAAACTAAAGGTATAGCCACAGTAATAATAATAAATTAGTAATAAATAATAATAGTAAAAGGACAAAAAAAGCCACCATGACTAAACAGTTAAAGAGGTGGTTAGAAATAAAAAGGCATCCTTCACAAATTGGAAGTCAAATCCTACTGAGGAAAATAGAAAGGCGCATAAACTGGCAAGGCACGTGTAGTAGTATAATTAGGCAGGCCAAAAAAATAAGTTGAAGACCAACTAGCAAAAGCTCCAAAATTAACAGCAAATATTTAACTACATCAGAAGCTGAAAGCCTCCAAACAGTCAGTGCGGCCACTGGTTGATCAAGTTGCGAAAGGAACACTCAGGGAAGACAAGCTACATGCATTCTTTTCATAAGTCTTCATTGAAGAGGATGTGAGGGAGATTCCTGCACCTGAGCCATTCTTTTTAGGTGACAGGTCTGAGGATCTGTCCCAGATTGAGGTGTCACTTATGAAGGTTTTCGAACAAATTGATAAATTAAACAGTAAACAATCACCAGGACCAGATGGTCTTCACCCAAGAGTGCTGAAGGAACTCCAATATGAATTTTCAATACTACTAACTGTGGTGTGTAACCTATTGCTTAGATCAGCCTCTGTACCAGATGACTGGAGGATAGCTAATGTGATGCTGATTTTTAAAAAAGGTTTCGGAGGTGATCCTGGCAATTACAGGCTGTTAAGCCTAACTTCAGTATCAGACAAATTGGTTGAAATAATTGTAAAGACCAGAATCATCAGACACATAGATGAACATGATAAGTTGGGGAAGAGTCAACATGTCTTTTGTAAAGAAAAATCATGCCTCCCCAATCTAGTCAGATTCTTTGACAGTTGCATTAGGGTTGTCAACTTTATAACTGCAGAAAACCCAAATATCCTTGGCCCACCCCTTAACAGAGGTCCCACCCCTTCTCCAAGGCCCTGTCCCCATTCACTCCATTCCCCCCCCCGCATCGTTCACTCTCCCCCACCCTCTCTTACTAGCTCATTTTCACTGGTCTGGGGCAGAGGGTTGGGGTGCGGTAGGGGGTGAGGGCTCCGTCTGGGAGTGCAGGCTCTGGGGTTGGGCCAGAGATGAGGGGTTTGGGGTGCAGGAGTGGGCTCCAGGCTGGGGCTGAGGTGTTTGGAGTGTGGGAGGGGGCTCAGGGCTGGGGTAGGGGGCTGGAGTGCAGGAGGGGGTTCGGGGTGGCACTGACCTCAGGCGGCTCCAGGGAAGCAGTGACATGTCCCTCCAACTCCTAGGTGGAGGGGCAGACAGGTGGCAGTGCTGACCAGAGCCATCAGAGTCCCTTTTCGACCGGGTGTTCCAGTTAAAAACTGGACACCTGGCAACCCTAGGTTGCATGTGGACAAGGGTGATCTAGTGGATATAGTGTACTTGAACTTTCAGAAAGCCTTTGACATGGTCCAGCACCAAAGGCTCTTAATTTGCTTAAGCAGTCATGGGAGAAGAGGGAAGGTCCTCTCGTGGATCAATAACTGGTTAAAAGACAGGAAACAAAAGGTAGGAATAAGCAGCCAGTTTTCACAACTGAAGGAGGTAAATAGCAGGGTCCCCCAAAGAGCAGTACTGGGATCAGTGCTGTTTAACATATTCATAAATGGTCTGGGAAAAGGAGTAAACTGTGAGATGGCAAAGTTTATAGACAATACTAAATTATTCCAGATAGTTAAGCCGAAAGCTTACTGCAAAGAGTTACAAAGGGATTCTGACATTTTACCCCATATTCTTCATAGAAATATGGTTATGATATGAATATGGCAAAACTAAGATATGTTTAATGCAAAATGGGTCATGTGAGATATCATTGGAAAGGTTATGAGTTACTGAATATGACTATCCAATCTGTATGCATGTATAATTTCTGTATCTGATGTTAGAAATATCGACTACGTAATCACCCTGATATCTGCTGGAAGAGCAATACAGTGGTGCACAGACAATCCAGGAAGTTTTTGGAAAATGTAGGGGACAATTTCCTGGTGCAAGTGCTGGAGGAACCAACTAGGGGCAGAGATCTTCTTGACCTGCTGCTCACAAACCGGGAAGAATTAGTAGGGGAAGCAAAAGTAGGGGAATTAGTAGGGAAAGCAAAACTGGATGGGAACCTAGGAGGCAGTGACCATGAGATGGTCAAGTTGAGGATCCTGACACAAGGAAGAAAGGAAAGCAGCAGAATATGGACCCTGGACTTCAGAAAAGCAGACTTTGACTCCCTCAGGGAACTGATGGGCAAGATCCCCTGGGAGAATAACATGAGGGGGAAAAGGAGTCCAGGAGAGCTGGCTGTATTTTAAAGAATCCTTATTGAGGTTACAGGGACAAACCATCCCGATGTGTAGAAAGAATAGTAAATATGGCAGGCGACCAGCTTGGCTTAACAGTGAAATCCTTGCTGATCTTAAATACAAAAAAGAAGCTTACAAGAAGTGGAAGATTGGACAAATGACCAGGGACGAGTATAAAAATATTGCTCGGGCATGCAGGAGTGAAATCAGGAAGGCCAAATAACACTTGGAGTTGCAGCTAGCAAGAGATGTTAAGAGTAACGAGAAGGGTTTCTTCAGGTATGTTAGCAACAAGAAGAAAGTCAAGGAAAGTGTGGGCCCCTTACTGAATGAGGGAGGCAACCTAGTGACAGAGGATGTGGAAAAAGCTAATGTATGCAATGCTTTTTTTGCGTCTGTCTTCACGAACAAGGTCAGCTCCCATACTACTGCACTGGGCAGCACAGCATGGGGAGGAGGTGACCAGCCCTCTGTGAAGAAAGAAGTGGTTTGGGACTATTTAGAAAAGCTGGACGTGCACAAGTCCATGCAGCCGGATGCGTTGCATCTGAGAGTGCTAAAGGAGTTGGCGGATGTGATTGCAGAGCCATTGGCCATTATCTTTGAAAACTCATGGCGATCGGGGGAAGTCCTGGACGACTGGAAAAAGGCTAATGTAGTGCCCATCTTTAAAAAAGGGAAGGAGGAGGATCCTGGGAACTACAGGCCAGTCAGCCTCACCTCAGTCCCTGGAAAAATCATGGAGCAGGTCCTCAAGGAATCACTTCTGAAGCACTTAGAGGAGAGGAAAGTGATCAGGAACAGTCAGCATGGATTCACCAAGCGGAAGTCATGCCTGACTAATCTAATTGCCTTCTATGACGAGATAACTGGTTCTGTGGATGAAGGGAAAGCAGTGGACGTGTTGTTCCTTGACTTTAGCAAAGCTTTTGACACGGTCTCCCACAGTATTCTTGCCAGCAAGTTGAGGAAGTATGGGCTGGATGAATGCACTACA
Organism: Caretta caretta; assembly: GCF_965140235.1. NCBI lineage: Eukaryota > Metazoa > Chordata > Testudines > Cheloniidae > Caretta > Caretta caretta. The sequence continues at coordinate 3,926,718 of NC_134223.1, forward strand.
AGGTGGGTAGAAAGCTGGCTAGATTGTCGGGCTCAACGGGTAGTGATCAATGGCTCCATGTCTAGTTGGCAGCCGGTATCAAGTGGAGTGCCCCAAGGGTCGGTCCTGGGGCTGGTTTTGTTCAATATCTTCATAAATGATTTGGAGGATGGTATGGATTACACCCTCAGTAAGTTTGCAGATGACACTAAACTGGGAGGAGAGGTAGATACGCTGGAGGGTAAGGATAGGATACAGAGGGACCTAGACAATTTGGAGGATTGGGCCAAAAGAAATCTGATGAGGTTCAACAAGGACAAGTGCAGAGTCCTGCTCTTAGAACGGAAGAATCCAATGTACCGCTACAGACTAGGGACCGAATGGCTCGGCAGCAGTTCTGAAGAAAAGGACCTAGGGGTTACAGTGGGTGAGAAGCTGGATATGAGTCAACAGTGTGCCCTTGTTGCCAAGAAGGCCAATGGCATTTTGGGCTGTATAAGTAGGGGCATTGCCAGCAGATTGAGGGACGTGATCGTCCCCCTCTATTCGACATTGGTGAGGCCTCATCTGGAATACTGTGTCCAGTTTTGGGCCCCACACTACAAGAAGGATGTGGAAAAATTGGAAAGAGTCCAGCGGAGGGCAACAAAAATGATTAGGGGACTGGAACACATGAGTTATGAGGAGATGCTGAGGGAACTGGGGATGTTTAGTCTACGGAAGAGAAGAATGAGGGGGGATTTGATAGCTGCTTTCAACTACCTGAAAGGGGGTTCCAAAGAGGATGGCTCTAGACTGTTCTCAGTGGTAGCAGATGACAGAACAAGGAGTAATGGTCTCAAGTTGCAGTGGGGGAGATTTAGGTTGGATATTAGGAAAAACTTTTTCACTAGGAGGGTGATGAAACACTGGAATGCGTTACCTCGGGAGGTGGTGGAATCTCCTTCCTTAGAAGTTCTTAAGGTCAGGCTTGACAAAGCCCTGGCTGGGATGATTTAATTGGGGATCGGTCCTGCTTTGAGCAGGGGGTTGGACTAGATGACCTCCTGAGGTCCCTTCCAACCCTGATATTCTATGATTCTAAGATTCTATTCTATGAATAATTACAACTGTGTTTTTACCTGGGGAATGCCCACCAGACAGTATGCAAACAGCCTGGATGGGCCATTAGGAAAGGCAATAGGACTCTGAAGATACTAATTTCCCTCCTTCCTGAAACGTTTCCAGGGATGCTGCTTTAACACTGCAGGGTCAGATGATCATGTCACCTGGTACTGGACATCATTTTGGACTTCTGGTATTTTTCCACTGGAAGCGGGTGGGGGTCAAACTAAGAAACAAAGGATTCCTGCCATATGTAAATCCTATTTAAGTCTGGGAGTCAGTTAATCTAGGCTCTTCTCCACTGCCTCCCCACCCAAGAAAGAAGACTGCTGAAAACACCTGAGTCCAAGCAAGAAAGGGCAGCCTGTGAAGGGAATACCTGGAGATTTAAGCTTCAAGCAGTGCAGTTTATCTTCAAGAAACTCTGCAACCTGCATAAAACAACATTTAGGGTGAGAAATTACTATTTGTAGCCAATTTCTTTAATGTATTAAGCAATTTTGTGTGTTTGTTTCATTTGCTCGATAATCTGCTTTGTTCTGTTTGCTATCCCTTATAATCACTTAAAATCTACCTTTGTAGTTAATAAACTTACTTTTTGTTTATCCTAAAACCCAGTTTGTGCAATTCATAACTGGGGTGAGAGTGAGGGTGGGGGTGGAGGGAAGCTGTGCATATCTTCCTCCACATTGAGGGAGGGAGCGAATTTCATGATCTTATGCTATATAGATCTCTATACAGTGCAAGGCAATATAATTTTGGGTTTACGCTGCAGAGGGTATGTGCACAGGAGTGATGGGCAATTCCCCGAGCTGAGTCTCCCCACACAGAGCTGATTGCAGATTCTGTGTGATTGTACAGTTGGCTGTGTCCCTACCTGTTTGTGTGTGAGCAGCAGGACAGGGTGAGGGAGCCCAGGCTGGTGGAACAGGCAGGCTCAGTGGGACCCCAATATATCAGGTGGCACCGTGGAAGGGGGGTCCAACCCGTCACAGGGATCTCACAAAACTGTGTGATTGGACAACAAAATGGAAGATGAAATTCAGTGTTCATAAGTGCAAACTAATGCACACTAGAAAAAAATAATCCCAACTATCCATACAAAATGATGGGATCTAAATTAGCTGTTACCACTTGGGAAAGAGATCTTGTGGTCATTGGGGATAGGTCTCTGAAAGCATCTGCTCAATGTGCAGTGGTAGTCAAAAAAGCTAACAGAATGTTAGGAGCCATTAGGAAAGTGATAGAAAATATTATAATGCTACTAATATAAAGTCATGGTATGCACACACCTGGAATACTGCATGCAGTTCTGGCCACCCTATCTCTAAAAAGATATATTAAAATTGGAAAAGGTACAGAGAAGGGCTATGAAAATGATTAGGGCTGTGGAACAGCTTCCATATGAGGAGAGATTAAAAAGACTGGGACTGTTCAGTTTAGAAAAGAAACCACTGAGTGGGGATATGATGGAGACTGGTGCGGAGAAAGTGAATAGAGAAGTGTTATTTACCCCTTCACATAACACAAAGGCTAGGGGTCACTCTATAAAATTAAGAGGCAGCAGGTTTAAAACAAACATAAAGACGTACTTCTTCACACAACACACAGTTGACCTGTGAAATTCATCGCCAGTGGATGTGGTGAAGGTCAAAAGTATAACTGGGTTCAAAAAAGAATGAGAGAAGTTCACAGAGGATGGGTCCATCAATGGCTATTAGCCAAGATATTCAGGGACACAACAGGGGATGGATCACTCAATAGTTGCCCTGTTCTCTTCATTCCCTCTGAAGCATGTGGCATTGGCCACTGTTGGAAGACATGATACTGGGCTAGATGGATCTTTGGTCTGACCCAGCATGTCCGCTCTTATGTTCTTATAGACAGTGAGGAAATGATGGTGTAGTTTCCAGAGCATGGGAGACTCCATAGGATAACAGGGCTTCCCAAGACATGGCAGTGGAATCTGGTGTTTTCAGAATTACTTGGACATTTCAAGGGGATTATTGCAAGGGATGAAGATGGTAAATGTCCCCTGAAGTACAGAGCAGAGGTTCTCAAATTGAGCTTGGCAGGTCACTGGAGAGTTGCAGAGGATATGCCAGAGGTTCCAGGGGAGGAGGCTGATCACAATACAATATAGGAACATAGGATTGCATCATTGAGTCAAGTCCCCTACTCCACAGGCAATCTTGACATAGAAACCTGTTCACAAACTTATCAAGTTCCATCTTAGACTTATGCAATATGTACATTAATAGTGCCCTGATGTTACTGTCCCCTCTCAGTAGGTGCCACAGGGATGGCGTGTGATGGAGAATGGCAGGGGAAGTGAACATGTGGTCCACACAATGAAAGCCTTTGAGGAGCCCTAGTGTAGAATGAGTGAGTGTGTGTGAATGTGTTTGTGTGTCTAGGGCTGGGGGTTGTGTAGGCAGGCCCTGGACATTGCTACTCCTATTTCTTTCCCAGATTTCTGCATCTAGATTCTGCAGCATTTGCTCACTGGGACATTAATTCAAACACAAACATTACTGCTTTCCCTCGTTTTCTGCAGCGCGGCCAGTGCCTTCCATCACTCTGGCACCATGTGTTCATTTCATCAGCTTTCACCCCATTCTTCATCACACAGTTGATGGGGATCTGGACACCACGCTTGCTAGAGGGTTTATGAACTTCCTACTTCATAAACTCTCTCTGAGTCATTCCCTTTCTTACCAACACTTCCAAAGTGTTACCTTATTTCAAAGCTGGAGAGAGTGTGGCAGTCCCTCCACATGCATGAGCAGGGGTTCTGCTCCTGGCCAGCAGACACAGCTTATTGCAGCTCTTGTTTTTGTTAGCGAGCCATCTGATTTTCAGTATTTATTCTGAAACTGCTCACAGCTATTCCCGTATTCAGTACAGTTGGATTTCTGCACTTAAACTACCTGCAGGGATTCTCAGAAGCTGCACAGGGTAGAAGAGAGCCAGTGTAGCAGGCATTTAACTCTGCTAGGGAGTATTTGTCCTTTCTAGCTCTGTGCTGGAATGTTTCACGCTGTCTGGGTAAGGCCAAGGCCAGGGCATGGGAACATGGGGGTTTACCAGACTTTACCTATTAGTGCCTCCTCTCAGCTCCACTCCCTCATCCCTCTGCCAAGCCAAGTGCAAGAGAAGAGAGCTGCAAAGAAAGCCAAGTCAAGAAATGGCCTCAATAAGTCAATGTATGACTGAGCTTTAAAGGGGAATCTGAGCTGGATCAGGTTAAGAAGGGAACAATTAATACTCAAGCTTTATGGAAATCCACAGCATGAGAGGGACATCCAGTCACCTGCCAGGTCAGACAAGCCCATGCTATTTCAAATAGCCATGTTATATGCCTTCTTCTAGCATGCACTGGGACCTGATTAGCTCTCACAGGCTAAGCAGGAGCAGGCAAGCAGAGGTATAAGTGGATGGGGGAGCACCAAGGAAAGCCCTGGGTACTGTAGGAAGTGATGCTAGTGGGCCAGGAGGTGGTCCTCCTCCTCCTGAAGCTGCAGCTTCTCAAAGCCACGGACCTGCCCTTTGGTGGTCATTCAAGAGGCCAGAGCCCTGTTTTTAACAGAAGGGGTGTTCAGCCTGGTATCCTGGCTGCACTCCAATGAGTGTGATTGCACATACCGCGCCTGAGCTGCTTACAGCTGTTGTGCACAGCCCGTGGGCCCACAGGGAGGTACTTTGGAGTCCCCAGGGGAATCCTGTAATTTGTGCCTGCCCAACTGGGGTGGAGGGTGCTGCAGTGTCTAACCGAGGTAATGATCGGTGATCGGCGATTGCGGTGGCTCTGTGCTCACGGTGGATGCAGCTCCTTTGTCAGCTGAGCTTGTAGAAGATGAAGGCAAAGTTCAGCTAGAACTGAGTAAGGAGCAAGCAATGATCTAATCCCCCTGGGCTCCAGTTTCATGAAGGAAACACAGAGTTTCAACAACTGTGCCCTGAGGGGCAGGTGTTCAGAGGGATGTGCTGTAAGATGGTGGCTATTCGAGCAAGGTCCAGGAAGTACTTCAATGGGGGAACAGAGTTTTTCTGTTCTGAATGTGAGGAAATCCAACAAGTGGTTCTGACCAGCTGGGCACAATATATGTGCCCACCTGAAAGATAAAGCTGGGTGTCTCAAGCTGCCTTCTCTTCATGGAAACTCCTTCCCTGCAGCCTTCAGGTCGAATGTCTCTTGGTGTGAGGTGGGTGGCTGTACATGCTAACAGTGCTGGATAAGACAGCACCCGAAGCAGCTCTCTGATTAAAATTCAGTTTACATTGACATGGAAATTCAGTGCGGCCCTCTGGCTTGTGACATGTTGCCAACATGGCACCTTCAGTTGTGCAAAGGTGGTGCACCACTGACCTGCGATCCCCGCCACATGGGGTGCTTTTCTTTTCCTGCCCACACTGCTGTGGTGTTTGCCGTACACTGGTACACAGATGCTGACTTCTACCCCAGCAGCAGCTGCAGGAAGTGATCCCCAGATACTTTACCCAGTCTGCAAAGGGCTTGGTGAGCTGTTGGGATGAAGGTATAGAAACATAACCAGGATCACGACCATCTTACCATGCAACTTGCCATAGGGCAGATTTCACTGGCGCCATTTCTGACCCATCTGTGCTCACTGCAAGGTTGTAAACTCCAACTCTTACAGGTGCCAGTGAGCAGGGCCATCTTGCCAGGAAGTGACCAGAGAGCAATGGGGAAATACTGGACAGCAAAAAGGTCTGTAACTAGACAAAGGCCCCCAAGCAGGCTGAGGGGTGAATGCAACAACAGAGAACTCGCTGCACATGCACAGGATTAATTATTCTTCACAGTGAGGTGAAGAAAAAATCCCCCCACTGCATGAGTCCTGGGGGCAGGTTCTCCAGCCTGGGTCATGCAGGCGGTCAGACTGGATAGGCATTATGGTCCTTTCGGGCCTTGAATCTAGGAAGTGTCCGGCACCTGTACCAGCCCCCAGATGAGCAGCTGCAGTTTCAGGAGCTCAGTATGTCGGGCACAGAGCATGCGTGAAAATCTGGCCATAAGGATCATGCTGGGAGCTGCTGGGTGCTGAGCTCACTGGTGGGCGCTGAGCCCGAGCAATCCTGCCAATCTCTCCCTGCAAGGACAAAAGGAAGGGACGGGAGGGGAGAGGGTGGCAGGAGGCATCAGAAGAGGCCTGGGGTTGGAGGCAGGAGAGAAGTGGGTCCATATCAGGAGGGATTTAAAGTCATCTGAGTCCCCCACCTCAGCCAAAGACCCAGCAGCATGGCATTGAAGAAGGGGGTGCTGCCACACAGGGGGGTTTGCTCCTTTCGGGGTGCCTGTGGGGACCACACCCTTTGCTGGGGGAAGCTGGCTGCTGCTGCTGGGGACCGGGGGAAGGGCAGCACAGAGGGGACAAGGACAGGCCAAGGGGAGGGCAGCGGGGGACGCTGCACCTGCAATAACAAGCTCCGGGCGCGGGGCCTGACAGCAGGACTTGGGCCGAGTTGGAGTTACAGCCCCCAGGGGAGACCCTGGTGGCTCAGTGCCCGGGAACCACCTCCGGGCCCAGCCTCCCTCTGTCCCTCCCTCCAAGGAGCTGAGCGGGGTCAGGCTAGCCCAGCAGTTCCCCTGCCAGGGAGGAGCTGAGCCCTCCATTGACTCCTGCCACAGACCTAGAGACCCCAGAACCACCCACAGCTGCCAGCCCCACTACACCCTGCCACAGCCCCACAGAGACCCCAGAACCACCCACAGCCGCCAGCCCCACTACACCCTGCCACAGCCCCACAGAGACCCCGGAACCACCCACAGCCGCCAGCCCCACTACACCCTGCCAGAGCCCCACAGAGACCCCGGAACCACCCACAGCCGCCAGCCCCACTACACCCTGCCAGAGCCCCACAGAGACCCCGGAACCACCCACAGCCGCCAGCCCCACTACACCCTGCCACAGCCTCACAGAGACCCCGGAACCACCCACAGCCGCCAGCCCCACTACACCCTGCCAGAGCCCCACAGAGCCCCCGGAACCACCCACAGCCGCCAGCCCCACTACACCCTGCCACAGCCTCACAGAGACCCCGGAACCACCCACAGCCGCCAGCCCCACTACACCCTGCCACAGCCTCACAGAGACCCCGGAACCACCCACAGCCGCCAGCCCCACTACACCCTGCCACAGCCTCACAGAGACCCCAGAACCACCCACAGCCGCCAGCCCCACTACACCCTGCCAGAGCCCCACAGAGACCCCGGAACCACCCACAGCCGCCAGCCCCACTACACCCTGTCACAGCCCCACAGAGACCCCGGAACCACCCACAGCCTGCCAGCCTTATACACCCTGCCACAGACGCACAGAGACCCCAGAACCACCCACAGCCGCCAGCCCCACTACACCCTGCCACAGCCTCACAGAGACCCCGGAACCACCCACAGCCTGCCAGCCTTATACACCCTGCCACAGACGCACAGAGACCTAGAATCACCCCACAGCCCTTGAGCCCCTATGTCCCTTCCCAGAGACTCCCCAGACCCCATACAGCCCACACAATGCCCTCCAATTCCCCTTTACATCCTCCCACAGACCTCCTCCCATGCACCCTCCAACAGACCCCTTCACAGATGCTCATAGACTAACCCACTGATCCCTATATATCCCAAGGTCAGACCTGCATATGCCCCAAGGGCCTACCCCTCATAAACTCCCTCACAGCCCCCCACAGAGCCACATAAACTCCCTATACATTCCATATAGACCCATACACCACCCCGAGACTCCCCACCTGCAAACCCCTCACTCTCACATATACCCTCGCAGGCTCTGATGCACTCCAGAGACATCGCCACCCCAGACCTCCTACACACTCACAGTCTCCTCACAGACTTTAACATCTCCCACAGACCTAGACCTCCCATGGGACCCCCATGTCCACTGCTGCTCCACTCACCACCCAGCAGAACCCTATACGCTGCCAGCTACCACAGCAGCATCCTCTGCAGCCCCAGTGCAATCCCCCCAACTCCCCACAAAGCCCCTGTGGCCCTAATACATCTTTGACACCACCCCGGCATCCTCCTATACGTCCTCTGGCCCCCTGACTCCCCATTCCCTGCACACCCCTGAGTCCATGTTCTTTCTGGTCCCCAGTCCCTGCCTCTTCCCAGTGCACCCTCTCATGGCCCATCCACTCCTTACCTACCCCCAGTACACCCTCTGCCCCGTTCCATCCCCACACCGCTTGCCTCCCTACAGCAAGGAGCTGGGGGTCAGGTCTCCTAGGTTCTGTTCCAGCTTTGCCATGGAGTTGCTAGCTGTGATGGCAGAGATGGGGACAGTGAAAGGTCAGACAGGCCGAGAGCATGGTGCATGTGAGGGGTAAAGAATAGGAGAGCTGGGAGGATGTTTCCCTGCAAGTGAACCCAGTCTCTAAAGCTGCTTCTTTCCTGTCTGTATTCTCGGAGTCCCTGGAGCCTACAGAGTAGTTATGGGCAGAAAAGTGTCCACAAAAATGTCACCATCTTACTCAATGAACCTATTCTGGGTGCCCAAGTGCCCATCTGAGCTCCACTCCTGCAGCTCATGGCTGCCCTGTGTGCTGACCTAGCAGGAATGTTTCCACCAGGCACCACCCAGCTCAGAGGAGGATTTAAGGCCTGGCCTGATTTCCCCATGCAAAGAGAGCTCAGGCTTCGGAAATCCTGTCTCCGTGACTCATTCCCAAGTGCCAGAGCGAGTTCCCATGAGACGCGGGCGCTGCCCCGAGCCGTGGGCACTGAAATAATCCATTTCTCCCACACCTTTGCCATAGCTGCCTCTTCAGCGCTGCTCCTTGGCTGCCTCCGCCAACCGCTGGCTCTTCCCCGGGGCAGAGCTCCAATTTCCTCCACTCTGGAGGATGATGAAGTGTCACTGATTTTGGGCCCAGCCTGCCCTGCTCTCTGCAGAGCAGCTTGTTGGTCCTGCAGCCAGACGGGCAGGTATCCAGTGCTGGCGTTGACCTGGCACTCTGTGCCATGCTGCCATGGTATTGAGCAAAGCAGATGCCAGGAAATGGTGCCAGCCCAAAAGTGCTGACATGCTGGAATCGGCACCAGGGCCCTTCTGAGCAGAGTGCTGGGGACTGCATGGCCTGGCGCCAGTCAGGAAGAGGAGCACATGTCTGAGCAGCACCTGTTTACTCCTAGGTGAGCCTGGCACAAGCAGCCTTGCTCCTTCCATCCTGAGATGGTGTATAGGGCCATGCAGGGCTGGTAGGGTTGGGCCCAGAGCGCTGCTTAGAGGCAGCTAGAGCAGGGGGAGAAGCAGCTGGGGTGGCAGGGTCTCCTCTACCCAGCCCTGGTAACACTTTCACTGCCTCAACCTGGGCTAGCCACAGCCCGCAGCTGAGGGAGACCAGGCGCGAATGCGTTGCACTGATCCAGCTGCCATGTCTCAGAGCAGACACAGAGCAGAGCATGCTCACCGGGCGGGGGGGGGGGGGGGGGGACATGGGTGAGAGTGAAGCCCCCCCTAAGGCTGACACTTCTCTCTGCTAGCCCACAATCATGGGCCGCGACGGCCTGACAAAGGATCTTTATGGGGGTGCCTGCATCTGGGGCCTAGTCCAGCCTCTGGGAGTTTTGCCATCAACTTAGTGGGAGCAGGAGCAGGTCCTCACATGCCCATATACTCGTGTACCTGTTCTTGGTGCCTACGTGCCCACTGAGCAGCCATGTATAGTAAAGGGCACCTAGGGTATGTCTATACCGGGTCCAGTTCAGACAAGCTACTGGCGCTGCTGTCAGTGGAGCTGCGTTTGCTCACGTTGGCTCCCCAATTCCCTTCCCAGCTGGGACAGTCACTGCTCCAGAAATGCCACCTGATGACCACCACTCATTTGTAGCGTGGGAGCACCAAGAGGCCCTGAGCCCTTTTGGGTTAAGCACTAGATACACGTGTAACAACAGCCCTGTCCCGGCCCCAAAGAGTTTGAAATGGGCACACACCTGGTTCTCAGTCACGTGTGTAAATAATTAAACTCTCTGTGTGCAGCACCCAGTAATAGGAGCAGGAACCCAAGAGTCACCCTAGTGTTCACAGTTCACCCACTGAGAAAGCAGGAATTCACTCTGCTTTGCAAAGCCTGACTGGAAAATGTTACCCATGGGGCTCCCCCTTCAGGCCCTACGTGCGCCACCTGCAAGCTGCCCTCAGGATCACACACGGCTTGTTGCCAAAGATTGGTGGTGCGCAGGTTTCACGAGAGTTAGTGGATCGAGGCAAAGGCTAGGCTGCCCCATAGGCTTTCACGTGACCTGCTAACTCATGTGAAAACAACAGGCTGCAGCTAGTGATGCCTTTCAGGTTAGCCCAGCTGCAGTGAGAGCAGCCGAATGGCGAAACCGCCCTCGAACCGCTGTGTGTGCTTGGGCGCGGCACTCTCTAGTGCGTGGCACAAAGGGTTCTGAGGCACATCCACATTCCTTAGTGCTGCTGACAGTTCCTTAGCACTGCTGTGAATTCTTTCCCCATGAATCAGGAGGGAACTTGTCTGTCCTTTCTGGGCACATGGGGAGAATTATCGGAAGGACCTGGAGGATTAATGGCTCTTGAGTGGTTCTAGCCTGTCTGCCTGCTGCCGGATCAGGCCCTGCCTGTCGGGCACGGCTGCTCCCTACTCAGCTTGTGGGAGCTAGCATTCCCCAGTGAAGTCTCCAACTTGGGAGCTCTTGACTTTTCAAAGGAGACTTGGCAAGTCCATTCTGGCGCTGAGGATGAGCTCTCTGGGAGGGGAGGCTGGGGGATTATGTGTTCATGGTTTTGCCCCCTACAGGGTGGTTGGGGAGCACCCAGTGGCCATGGTAACCTAGCTCAGGGTCCCCTTTTGCCTTTCACCTAAAATGTGATAGAAATCTGTTCTACCTTGGGCCCAGAATGAGCCTGCTGATTTTGAGGCAGATTTGAATTTTCTGGTGTATTTCACTGGGAGGGCCAAGAAGCTGCTCCTTTGATGGTAGGGGGTTTACCCTGCTGTACTACCTGCGAGCACGGCTGCACCTAGAGCGAGTGAAAAGGATCAGGGCCAGACCAATGCAAGTCCTGAAAGAAGCAGGCGGGAGAAGTTGTGTGGATCTCTGAATTTGTGTCTGAGGCATGGAGGGTTTTCTGGGTCTAGACGGGAGAGGGAGAAAGAGAGAAGTGGAAAGGGAGAGAGAGCTGATTTATAGCTTAACGTCTTCTTTTGATCTTGATCTCCCCTTTTTCTTGGAAGTCTCTCTCCTTACCCATGCATGGAGACGGGAGGAGGGATCTATTTCAGAGATGACTGAACTCTGGCTTCTTGCTACTTCCTGGAGATCTTTTGATGTTCTCTTTAAAACATTGTAAGGTTACGTTTCTGTCTCCCGCTGCCCCTCGGCTGTCGACATCAGAGCGTGTATGATCCATCACGACTTACCCAAACAATCTCCAGCAAGATGAAACCTCCCCGTGTGCTGAGCCAGCGAGGGAAACCCACCCCTCAGCCAGCAGCCGCACAGCTCCCAGGGTAGGTGCCTGTACCTGTCCCTCTTCCCCCAGCCTGCACACACAGAATGTGCCGGTACAGCCAGGCTGTAATGACTGGGCAGGCCGGACTCTCTCAAGTCAACCTCACCTCTCAGACCACGGAGAACAAATTCTTGCACCCCCAACACCTTGTAGGTGATAAAATGACAATTTTTATTGTGTCTAGCAGTGGGATTCCAAAGGCTTATAAATGGAACCCTCTGGGCCTGCGACCCGAACCTAGCTGCTGTGCCCGGGGGGAAAGCACCATGGCAGGCCTGCTCCAGGATTGTCACTGCATGGAGCTGTCTCCGGAGCACATGCTGTTCATGTTGCCAAGCCTCCACGAAAACACCATCTGTCTGGCCCAGCCTCACTCCTCAAATGCTGGAGAAGGAAATGTTAGTCAGAAACTGCCCTGGGTAGCAGATGTGAGTCTGTATCCCTGGCTCTTTCTCCAGGGTCATTACATGGGGCAGAGGACATTTAACCAGGAGGACAACTCTGGTCTTTGAAAACATGCCCCTGTGGGAAGACGGAGTGGGCTATGTACCTGCAGCGTCATGGCAGGCAGAGCAATGATGGGGGAGGGAGGTACAGAGTGGGGTATCAGACCCCAGCTGAAGGGTGTAGGTTGGTCTCTTGTTCAGTAAGATCTGTCTCCTTTCTTATTGGGAACATGCATAGGATGAAACTCAGCTCTCTGAAGAGGGATAGCACAAGAACTATGCACCTCTCAAGTGCTACTTGAGCCCTGTAGTGTGGTTTAGCTCAACCAGAAGTTAGGGCTTGATGCAGGAGTCACTGGCTGAGGTTCTCTGCCTTTGCTATGCCATAATGGCTCCTTCTGGCCTTGAACTCTATGGCTCTGTGAACAGGCCTTCAGCTGGCCCCCTGCATCTCACCTGCTGTGCTCATGGAAACTGCTGTTGTGGTTTGGGACCTCCAGGCCAGTGGTTAAAAGAAAATCCTCAACCTCTGTTCCCTGAAACTGTTCTCAGCAATGTCTGACAACAAAAATCGATGTGGTTAAACTGGTGCCATTGTCTAGCATAGCCCAGGCAAAAGAGTAAAATCCTTCTTTAAAGCAATCTGTTTTGTTCCATAAAATTAATTTGCTTTGTTTGACTTTGGGGTTAATTACATGGACACTGGCCATAAACTTCAGCTGGGACTGACATCACCGCAAGCTCTTCCCATTGTATCGTGAGATTTAGTGATACTTATTGTGTGTCTTGAAATCTTGACTTGAGTGCACCCTAAACACCCAGAAACCGGAAGAGAAATAACAAGAACTCAACATTTATCGTTTTTATAAAAAACATGTGTGAATTTGAAGCCAATCTCATTATTTCGGGGGACCTGACTCATGTTTTTTGAACATTAGGGGTTGGTAATGCTGGGTTGAGTCCTCACAAAGATCATATGCCCCAAATCCCCAAACCTTTTTGGGTGCACGGGGTGGGCATTGGATGAGATGGCGCCAGTTTATGGTTTTCACACAGCACTTTCCAAACGACCAGGCTGTAAAGGTGAGAGCATGCCAGAACCGCTGGAGGCATGTTCTGTTCAGGAGGCGTTTTCAGGCAGACAAAGGTGAGAACTCCTGAACTTTCACTGCATGTTACGACTGAAAAAAACATGTAACCAAAATATCTCTTAAGCCGTCCCTCTATTTTATAAATTGGTTTCTTTTAAAAAGAAATGGCTATAGGCAGCTACGCTACTTGTAACCCAGCCAAGAATAATTTGTGGCAGGAAAGTTTGAGCATTTGTAAAAATAAAATAAAATAAAATAAAAAAACGTAAAACACTTTAGAGTATTTTAACATGAACACAAACAGAGAGTCAGGTATTTAGAGGGCGGAATAACCCCCAATGGCACTGGCATTTCTGACCATGTGTTGAAATAGAGATTTTTCATGTGTTTGTTTTAGTAATCACACGACAGAACTCGGCAAGTCACTTGCTGCTTTTCTTCTTGTTAACATTTCTCTGTCTTGCTGCCATGCCAGTCAGCTTCCCTTTGCATCCTACACCTGCTGCCCTTCCAATAGATAGAAGCCTCACTTGCTGAAGGGGCAGAGAGCTCTGAAATCCTGGAATGCTGCCCTGGGGTGTGTTTCTAACCTTTTGCTGTGCTGTTTAATGGTTTCTCTGACACCACAGCCAGGTGATGTGTAGGAACCATTTAGGGCTAGATTGTGCAATCCTTCCTGATCCTGGTAGGTACTTGTTCATGCCAGTACTGTCAGGACTTCACTGGAACTGCATAGGTGAGTAAGTGCTCACCAGCTGCCCCTGTGGATCCTCAGGCATTAGGGCACAAGCTGATCACTAGTTTGGATCACGAAGAAAATCATACCCCCTCTAACCGCAGTGGTGTAGCATTGAACAACACAGCAGGTAGATCAGGGTTTTTTTTCCCCATTTTCCACATCTGTGGACTGGGATGGGGAAGATAGCCTGGGAACTTCTGTTCTCCCTGTCTCATCACACAGAACAAGGGGCTATTTCATTCAGTGAGAAGGTGGTACATTCAAAACTGATAACAGATACTCTTGCACCCAGTGCCCAGCTAGACTGTGGAACTCCTTGCCATGGGATGCAGTTGAGGCCAAGAATCTAGCAAGATTCCAATAGGGATTTACATGGATAGCAAGAATATCAGAGTTATAACAGTTAATGCGAACACATGTTTTGGAAGAGATATTATACCTCCTGCTCAGGGCTTACGCCAAGGGTTAAGAGGAGGCCAAATGTGGCGACACATTATCCATCATGCAGGTACCCTGCACCTTCCTCTGAAGCATCTAGTACTGGTCACAGTCAGAGTCAGGATGCTGCACCAGCATGGCCATTCCAATGGTCGTATCCAAATGCTGCTCTACTCTTCCATGGATTCTTGTATGGTGCCCATCACTGTGGTATCTGAACCCCTTCCAGAGTTACAAAAAACCACAGTGACTGGCCCAATCCAGGGTTCTTGCTCCCTGACAGAGATTGCATTGGCATGTGTTTTTCTTAATGATGATATTGGCTGATGGCTACATGTTGTTATTTGGGAAGGGCAGGCAGAAGGCATGGGCTTTGCATTTGGACCAGAAAGCGGTGAGGTTTGTTGTAGTTCTTAACAGCCACGCAGAGCCAGCCAGGAGGATGCTGGGCTAGCTAGGTGTTTAAGGGTAGGGCAGCCCGGATGGTCCTGCTCTAGGCATCTCTTTTTCCGTGATAGGAACTTCATCCCCTGCGCTAACACTGGCATGGAAAGGGTTAAGGCACGCAGGCATTACTGCCTTTCTTTCTTTTCCTCTTCCATTCCCTCGCCAGCATTGGGCTGAGTTCTGTTTCGTAATACTGCAGTGTTTCGTGTACTCTATCTGGCATCTCTTAGTGCCCACGACCTTTGGGGCAGGTCACCTGGATTTCTCTAGGGTGCAGAAGTTTGTGGGAGAAAGGAAGCATTTCTCTGGAGCAGCAGCATGTGGGTTCCTAATTCATCCCCCTCATGGGGAATTAGAACTGGGTAAACACATTAGGAATAAACCCAGGATGGATTCCAGCCTGGAAAGATTGTATGGTACCTCTTCTGTCACACAGAGTCTGTTAGTACACCCCTGTGTGTATGATTTCTCTGTGTTTAATGCAACTGTTTGAAATGCTAATCTGTCCATGCTGCAGCCTCCTTCATAGGAATATCTGCCGCCAATAAAATTAATCAAAACAGAAAATTCTTTGGTGTGCAGACAACTTTGCTCAGAAGGAATGTGGCTCATGTTCTGGACCCTGAAGAAACTTGCAACCTCCCAAGCAAAGCCGAAGATAAATGAATACAGGGCTGAATTTCTGCAGTGACAGAAAACACTCAGGCTATTACAGTTCTGGAAATGGAAATAGAATCATTTCCAAATTGTGCGGAAATCTTTGCTTAAACATGATGACATTTGAGTGAGAGAATGTTTTGTACACACTGCCACCTAGCTCTGTAGGGTGGAAATGCATCATCCTTCACTGGAATCTGTTCAAAATACCATGTACTCTGACCCTGTAACAACTTTAACTAGAAGTGATGAGGAACAAAAGTAATCTTGTACCCCTCCTCCCAGACCAACCCTGATTATTCCAAGATAAATGCAGTATGGATTTCAGAAGATCTCTAGGTTACGGATCTTCCCTTGTTGTATGGTTAATTGTAGTCAATAGCACCTGGTGGATATATTCCTTCTCATGTAGACATTGCCACATTTTATTTGCAATAAAGTTTATGTTATCAACAAAGCCTGCCTGAAGTCCCAGTGTGTCCTGAGGATGGAAATAGCCGGGCCTAGAGGCTTTCCTCCATGGTCGACAGGTGCTTCTCTCTTGCCATACTCCTGTCTATAAACCTATCCTCCTTCTATCTTCCATTGTAATTTACTTACGTGGCAGGCAGCTATACTAAGAAAAGTGCATTGACTAATGCAGATACCTTTCCAGGATATCTGGAATGTCCTGGGGCAGTTCATTTTCTTTTGTTCTTAGCCTGGTAATTTCTCAGGTGTCAAACTATGGAATTTCATTAGAATCTGGAGAAAGCGGCAGATTCTAGGATTTCACTAGCACTTAGAGATGAAGCCTGAAAGAAACTGGCTACCGTTCAGAAATCCTTCTGGGTTTGGGTCAAACTCTTTTCTGGCTCTTAATGATCCTTGGAAGCCTAGAGCTCCCCTGAAACTGGGTGAAAAATAGGACAGTTCCACAACTACTGAACGGGGAGGAAAATGTAAGAGATTCCCAAGAGCAACTGCCTGATGAGATAAACCCAGCAGAACTAGACTCCCAGCTGGATGATGTGATAGAACTGCTGCCTTCAGACCCTCCATGGGTCTTCTTTGAGTCTAGGCTGCATGGACCATACACGTAAGTCCAGCCCCTAGGCAGCAGGATCTTCTAGCTGGTGAAGTTCTCTCTGAAAATATCTGACCACCAGCTGGCAATCACACACTGGGGATTATCTCCAGACCTATCACTCCGATTGAAAGCGGAAAGATAACAAGTCTCGGGATTATTCTGGAACTTTAGGGCACCAGAGCTCATCGGACAGCCTGGCAATACTGTTACTACTTACTGTATTGTGAGGTGAGTTGAGAATGGGGAAGCAGTCTTGAGAATGCCAGGGTTTGGTTCTGTGCCCAGAGATGAAAATCCCAAATCCTGGAGCCACCTTTCAGCCTTCAAGGGTTTCTGGAACCCAGAGGTAGTCAGAGACCTAACACAGACCTGGGCTCAATCCTGCAGGGTGCTGAGATCACGGGTTTCCTGTGAAAATGTTTGAAGGTCCTGGAATTTCCCTTTTTAAGGCAATCTAGAGTCCTGTGGAGCTCAGCAATGGTCTCTGAAAGTTGGAATTCTCCGGAAATGTAGAGATTGTTACTTTGAAATTCCTCAGCTGGGGTGCACAGAGTCAGACTGCAAGCATGGCGCTGAGCACCAGACAGCTTGGGCCATTTCCCCCTCCCCAGGCCATTACCTCCTCTCACCTGGCT
This sequence comes from Caretta caretta, assembly GCF_965140235.1. NCBI lineage: Eukaryota > Metazoa > Chordata > Testudines > Cheloniidae > Caretta > Caretta caretta. The sequence continues at coordinate 3,943,837 of NC_134223.1, forward strand.
CCTGCAGCTCCCTTGTTATCGCTATGCCTTCGATGGCTCCACAGCACCCATCCCTGTGTATGTGGGACCTCTCCAGGGCTGCTCCAAGCCCTAGATCTCCAGCCCCTGGAATAAGTACAGTGCTGAGGCCAGGTTCCCCACACAGACAAAGAAGTGCGACAGGCTCCCCCCACCCCTCGGGCAGCCCCTGGCTCCATCCTCAGCCGTTTCAGTAGCCAGCTGAAAATGTCTCTTTGTAAAACTCTCCCTGGAGAGCCACCTCACACACGGCTCCCCTCACACAGAGTCCCCGTCACATAGATCCTGCACAAACACAGCTCCCTCCTCACATACACAGAGCCCCCATGGAGTCTGGGGAGTTCTCAATGGGTCTTCTCTCCCAAAACAAATCTTCTCATTGCATTTTCCACTGTGATGCTTTCCCAGAGCTGAGGAAGAGCTTTGTGTGGCTCGGAAGCTCGTCTCTCTCACCAATGGAATCTGGACCAATAAAAGATATTCCCTTCCCCACCTTGTCTCTCTATGCACAGAGTGTAATTATACTGTGGTAGTCTCTGAGCATTGCTACTTTAATCCAATATACCTTAGCAAAGCTTGTGCGTTTATGGTTGTAGAAGACACTGTATGATGTTCCATAGGATCTGAGAGCATGTAACTAGAAATGATATAGAGACAATGGGGTTTGCTGATTTACACCAGCTGGGAATCTGGCTCTGTGATCATTATCACACACACAAAAACTACATTCCAAGAGCATATTAAGGTTGCAATTTTCTCCTCATTATTTGATGTGCGGCCCCCAGGCCTTATTTACTGTTCACGGTTCACACTCTGCTCTGAAGATAGAATTATTCATTTCCTCATGGGCTTTCCTATGGTGTTCTCCATGAGAGTATTACCACTGAGAGTGCCACAGAAGTTCATTCATTTATTTTCACAACACCCTGTGAGATGAGGAGTTTTTATTCTGATTTCACAAATGGGAAACTGAGGCACAGGGTGATGAAAGTCAAAAGTGCCCACTAATTTTGGGTGCCCAATTTGAGACACCTAGGACCTGATTTTTACAGAGCACATAGCATTATATACCACTTTATATGTTTAAAGCACAGCTCCCATTGACTTCAGTTACATATGTGAGTGTTCAGAACGTCTACAAATCAGACGCCAGGGTCTCAAGTCATGCATTCAACAACATTAACCATGAGACCCTTCTTTTTTTTCCTGCAACCTCCTGCCTCATTTATCCTCCGCCTTCCAATTTCTGCAGGGATCCTACAGACAACAGCCTCCTTTACTACACAACCATGATTTATCGGCAGACAAGGCCCATCCTGTGCACTTGGCCCATCCTGTGGCAGGGATTCTGTGGAAAAACAGTCTGTGATCATGTAGTTAAAGACTGAATCATAATGCATAGGCACCAGGGGACCGAATGAAGGTTGCCTGAGCAATTTTTGAGCACTTGACTTTGCAACCTGAATGTTCTTTTAATGTAGTTTTTTTATGGGTAATTTCCTAGGATTTTAAAAAAGCAAACTGAAAAAACTGAAATTCCATCACATGGCATCATATTGACACCCAAGTAGTTCACCAGCAGAGTTAGCACAATTAGGTCCACTGCCCAACCCTCTGCCACTTGAGCTAAGGAAATAACTGATAGCAGTAGTAGGTTGTCATCCTTTATGTAGACAAACTGTCTATTTCACAGATACTGACAGAAGAGGAATGCAGACACTCAGGAATCTTGGATTCCATTCCAACTCTTGAGGGGGGGAATGCTGTGCTGGTCACAGACACTTGTGCCATCTCCTCCCAAGCTTCACCCCTTCTGCCCTGTCCCCTTCAAGCGGTCACTGTCCCCCTTCCTGTCTCTTCACCACCCCTAGTTCCTTCACTCAGTCCCATTCTACTCAGCGAGCAAGTCCCAATCACCACTCTTCAGGCTTCTCATCCCAGTTCCAGTCTCCTTGCCCAGCTGGTCCCAGCTCCGCCCCCCCCAAACTCCATCTTTCCCTTTCTTCCTCCCCCACTGCCAGTCCCAGCCTTCTCCACCACCCTCTGGGATCCTTGTCCCAATGTATTCCGCTCCACACCCGCCCCCAAGTCTGGCTCACACCCCTTGTGCGTTTGAATGAAATAGCTTCCTCCTGCGCGCTGCCTGGGTGTCAGCAAGGAGCACCAGAGAGGCTCCCTGCCCTGACCATAGCCTGTCCCACCCCAGCCCAGAGATGCAATTACAGGGAAAGTCCTGTCAGCCCCAGGCTGGAGCATGCTCAGTGTGGATAGAATCTTCAGGGAATTTAGCTCTGAAGCTCTAGCAAGTCTCTACTGAGCATGTGTTGAACTGACCTTTTTCAAAGGTTTGTAACTTGGCCAGTTTTGGGCAGACTTTCCCCGGGATGGCAAACAGCACATTCCTGCCAAATTTCAGGTCCCTGCTCCAAAGCACAGAGTGAGGGGTTCGCAATCAAAGGTTGCTAGATGTTTGTAACATGGGCAAAACAATGTCTTTTCCCTTCTCTTCATTCTGAGAAATGGCTGAACTATTCACTGGGGGGAATAAGCTAGTATGGGAAAATTTCAGCCCAAATGGTTAAAATTCGGCAAAGATAAACACAAGTGAAAACTGGATCTTCCAGTGGGATGTGTCTGAGCCTTAATTATAGGCATGGTCACTGACTGGGCCTTTAAAAATGTACAAAGGGGCAGAGCACAGAGTGGGTGTGTAGCCATCGACTTTGTACATTTGGACTTTTCTGTATTTAAATTCACAATCTCAGTTACAGTAAGTTTTGTGTTTTAATTCTCCTCCCCAACATCTTTTTTAAACCAAGAACTTGTTTTTGAGAAGTGTGCAAATTAGGCAGAAAAATGTCTCCCTCTGTTGGACCCTGCAGTCTTTGTAAAGTAGACCCCTGGGCCAAGAGACCCCATGTCCCAAAGTTAACCCGATGGTCTGTGTAAAAGTGAGTGTGAAAGCAGATCACTCCGAGGGTTTTGTAGCCATTGAAAGCTCCTTGTGCTCAATGAGGAAGTAACCACCCTGAAATGGTCAAATGTAAACCTCTGCCAGTTTTAAGGTGTCTGAACAAAAAGGGTCTTAACATTTACTTCGAATGGAGGAAAGTGGAGTTTTCCACCTGTCTTTTACTCAAAACTGGCTTAACTTTTTTGCTCAAGCATTAAAAAAAAAAAAAAAAAAGCATCTCTGGGATTCAGACAAACTGGGAAATTTCCAGGTGAACTTCTGTGAAAGTTCTGAGAACCTGAAAACCCTGAGAATTAAACTCCTGCCTGAACCCTAATGGTACCATCAGCTGTAACAGAGCTGCAGTCTAAAGCAAAGCCCCTGAGCTGAGCACACTTTGGTGCAGGGTTGCCACTGTTACGATTTCATCTTGATTCTCATGATAATTGGTGTTTTCCTTAAAGCCCTGGGTGCAGGAGTCTTGTGAATACATGAGAATCGCAGTTTTCATTTAAAATAAAGGTAAGTTTCCAGCCTTCACAGTTGCAACTTGAAAACATGGCCTGAGTGCAGCCTAAATCTGAGAAATGAGAAGGCCCAGACCACTCCCCTCCTCACTCCATTTATTATTTTCTAAAAATCACATGAGCTTTAAGCTAATGTCATGATTTTTGGCAGCCTGACTCAGGAACGTTTCAGATTGGCAGTGCTGGCGTGAGTGGCGAAGATGAGACGTCTTGTTTATTTTGCAGTCTGAGCCCATCTCTGAGTGCACATCCCAGGCTGTTATCGCAGCTCTGAAGCCATCTGCAGAGCACTGTTCCAAAAGCCATTACAGAAGGGAACGTTGATGGCTATCTGTGGCTAGCGATGGACAAATGGTGGAAATAATTGCTCAGTGAAGATTTTATTTGGAAAATGTTGCGAAATGTGCAGGGTAAATGGTTTGATGGATAATGTTCAACCAGCTCCGCGTGACACCTGGAAGGGGGATGCTGGACAGCTTGATTTTTTAGCAGCTGGGACTGAGCAGGTCTCTGTGGCATGTCCGGTGGGTGTCTCTGCCACCATTCTGAGCTGCCTGCTCTGTGCACTCAACCTGACACTGCGGGGAAGAGCCTTGTGCAGATGCTTTACTGACAACACACTTGAAGACAGGCGTTTGGAAACAATTAGGAGCTTCCTTAACTGGATCCCCACAACTGGCTCTGAGACACCACTGGCAGCCAAGCCCACAGACACAAGTTCAGGAGGAGGGCAGGATAAAAATACACACCGCCCCCCCCCCCCAAGTCACAGACACAGCCAAAGCCAGACTCCGATGGAGACATACATGCAGAGGTACACACAGACGAGACTTAACCTTGCACCAGCACACATGCTCACAGAGTCACTTTGCACACAGTATGTGAACCCAGTGTAATTGCAGCACATACATTTTCACACACAGAGATGCATGGATAGGCCGGCAGAGATAGTGTATGCTGGATGTGCCTATCTATGCATCACATTCACAAATGTAGTGTATCCCTGTGATCCACTCCATGAATGCTTGAGCCAGGCCTCGATTCAGGCTGACGTGTGGTCACAATGTGAAGTGCACCATTTGCCAGCTAGACGAAGAACCAGGCAGCTCCAGGGTCTGTGGGTCTGTCTAGACAGCAGTCACTGGGTGTGACGGCAGCTCCAACTGACATACCTGAGCTAGTTTTAATTTGGTAGCTCAGGACCTGGAGCAGCAAAGCCGCGGCAGCATGAGCTTCAGCACAGGCTAGCTCCATGAGGAATTATCCAGGATGCGGGCAGGTTCATGCAGCCTGTGCAGCAGCGTGCATTGCCACAGCTTTCTTGCTCCGGCATGCCTATTAGCTCAGTATGTCCGCAGAAGCTGCGGTCACACTGTGTGATTGCAAAATAGACATGCTCCATGTACCTGAATAGACTCCCTATTGCATTCACCACACTTCCATCCCGGAACTACTTCAAGGGCGGTGACTCAAGCCACACAAGCACACACTCCTGGTTCGACAGCCATGCACATGCGGACACACGGGCATGTTCAAAATATGCCTGCAAACACTTGGAGGTCATGACCATTGTCGTGACTGACAACTGAACCAGGGACTTTGGAACTAGAAAGGTAAGTCTCTTGTTTGAGCTAAAGCTGCTCACTACAACATACTCTGTGAAAGGATGTGTAACGCACACAGGGGGGCAAGACAGGACAAAAGGGGGTAATTGCCCAGAGGGCCAGGCAATGTAAAAGGGCCTGGGGGCCCCTGGCCCTTTTACATCGCCTGGGCGGGCCACAGGGCTCCTAGGCACGCGTGGGGTGGTACCAGCGGCGTCGAAGGAAGCCGGGTGGGCGTGTGAAAGCCCTGGCTGTGCCAGAAGAGCGCCCATTGACTGTTCTGCCCTGGGGCCCAAAATTGATGTTGGTGGGTCTGACCACGCACAGACATGCTGGTCCATGTAGATTTGTTCATACTGAAAGGGAGGGAGTCAGTAAACAAATTACTGCACAAATACCCCATCTTTCCCTAAATACAATGGAAACGTGCTTCCTAACTGCCTGCCAAACCACCATGGTCCTGCCAGGGCTCATTCCTCTTGTTCAGGGGTTCCTCTGGGGACTGCATTCATCTTCAGAAATTGACTAGAGAGTTAGGGGAAAAAAGAGAAGCAATTTGCCTTGGGAAACAAATGTGCTTCTTGTGGCTCAAAATGGCAGGTAATACACGGCAGCATTCTTTTATAAACTCAGCTCTCCCGGCTCCCGGTCCAGTTCCCTGCCCACTAGGCTGTGCTGCCTCCCGAGAAACACTTGCGCTGCTAGGTACCTGACTGGTGCCCATAATCAGATCTGCAGCCACAATTCAATGGCAGGCAAAAGGGAGGCTGTTCTTGGGAAAATATGCTCCAGAGGCGCAGGCCCGGGCACAGAGAGCTTTACAGCTGTGACTTTAAACAAGAGGAAGACTGGGGGCAGAGGAAGCGAGAGACATGGAGGCTCCTCTGCAGAGACCAGGCTGCAGCAATACAAAAAGTGCAAATGGCTAAAGCAGAGGTAGGTGCTGGTGAACTGAGGGAGCGGGGCAGAGGATGGGATGCAGAGAGAGATGAGGTGGAGCATGCGGGTTTGAGCTAGGTTGTGAAAGATGCGGAAGGGCAGTGGAGATGTCTGGGGATTCTCTGGGCACAGGGAACAGCAGACAGCAGCTTTCTGCATACAGTGGCCTCTGGGGACCTGGGGCTGCGAAGGAGACTGGCATCAAGGGCTGCACCAAAGGAGGAGTTGAAGCAGCAGCACTTACACAGGTGATGGAGAGTCTGAGATGATGGGCAGAGTCACATGCACAAGAGATGTGGAACTAGAGGGGAGTGGAGTGACAATGATCCCCCCAAGGTTACAGGAAATGGGAGATCTGGGCTGGGCAGGGAAATAGAGGAAAGAGAGACTTAAATAGTAGAGTAAAAGTGACTGAGAAAGGACAGGAAAAACCACAACAGCTGATGGCGGGAGAAAGTCAAAGAGGAAAGAAAGTCAGGAAAAGAGAGTGGGAATAAACCAAGGGAGGTGCTGTGCTTCACCTCACTTACTGTAGTAAATAGTGCTTAAACGTTACAAAAAATAAATGTGCACAAAACATTGTCACCAGCACTCTGTGTGCACTACTGTGAATGTGCAAAGCGCTCCCTTTGTGTCCTCAGCTCACCAGCACAAGCACTAGTGTGAATGTGCACAGGTCCCTTTGTGTTCTCAGCTCACCAGCACACTGTGCGTTGATGAGTCGCAAGTTCTATTGTGAATATCCGACTGGCCAGAATGTGCAGGAAGGCTGGAGAACGGGCAGGGTGTGGCTGCATTGACTCGGAGACAGCCCAGGGCAGGATCTGAGAGGGTGGGATGGCACTGAATAGGCTGGAGAAGATTGTGCAAGCCGTGGGAACTGGTGCTTCCCAGCCCTGCTGGCGATTTTCACCCTGTGCCATGGCTGTAGGCTCCCTGCAGCTGTATACAGTCAAGAAACTGCAGAGGTTCACTGTTAGCAGCCAATCCCAGCAGCAGAAGCAAACATTAATGAGCTGAAATACAGAGATGAAACGATCTCAGTTTTCCAGCACTAGAAGCAGCAGGGTCACATTTAACCCAGCGAGAAAGGTCCCCGGACAGAAAGGAATGGGATTCTCTACAGTCTACCCAGGCATCATCCAGCTACGCAGGGGATCAGAGAGCTGAAGCTGTAAGATCCAGATGAGATGTGTTGGACAAGGAACCCATGGAGCTGAATGAACCTTTACCCAAAGGGCTAGGTCAGGGAAGGAGAAACTAAGCCCAAACCATCCCAGCTGAGCAGCCCATCAAGATGCACGCATTACTCCCTTTACAGCCACCTAGCTCTGCCGTAATCTTCACCAGCCTTTCACTGTCCCGGCTACCTGCATTTCCCTTCTATCTGTTTGCTCTGTTGATTTTGATGGATCGCTGCACAGGCTAAGGGTCTGTCTGTGTGGTTCCCATTGTAAAACTGGGGCATTGGCTTCTCAGGCTCTCCATAGCAGTGTCCCCTCTGGGTTGTGTATGTCAAATCTTTTTTTAAACTTTCCCTTTATTTTTTTAGCAGTTTACGTTTAAAACAGCATTGTTCTGTATTGGCTTTTTTTTGGGTCTCTGCTGCTGCCTGATTGCGTACTTCCGGTTCCAAATGAGCTGTGTGGTTGACTGGTCACTTTGTAACTCTGGGGTTCATAACTCTGACGTTCTACAGTATTTGGCAATTGTCAGCAACAAAACTCAATGAACAAATATTTCAGGGAATAGTGTTTGGTGATCAACCCAGGTGTCAGATCATAGGGGAAAAAGTGAATAATGCTCTTTCCCTGGGTATCCCCAGCTGGCAAGGCGACGCACAATTTTCCAAATCCTTTTTCTTAGTTTTGAGTCCTGGAAAGACAAGCTGTGTTGCTGTTAGTGTGGGGTTAAGCAGGGTGTTGTGTATAGGCAACTTTGGGAGAGAGGGTACTGTGTGAGCAGCCGGAGAGTATGTTGTCTGATTAGTCAATTCTTCAGCCACAGTTACTCCCTGGGAACTGGCATTGGTGCTGAGCTGAGATCCTTGGGAGAAGGGATTGCCCTGCCTGCTGTTTGGCCACCGCATTTCAGCACTGGTGCATGTGGGCAAATAAAGCAAGTTACCCAAACTTCCCTAATGAGCTGTGCTGGTTTGCACCTGCGGAGGATGTGGGCCACATTCTCCTGATAGGGTACCTCAGCCACTAGCAAAGCTTGGCTGAATTGCTGAGTCTGCTCTCCATTCCAAAAGACTGAATGCTAGCCATTCCCTGTTACACAGCTGGACTCTCATGCGCTTAGCAGCTACTGAGCATCTTTCAATGCATGCAATATTCGTAGTGGACGGAGACCTTTTTTCTCTGTCCACACCAATTCCGCTTTTTGGGAATGTTTATTTGTTATTGCAATGGGTTGCTGACTAGTTTGCACAAACAATTTCTAGGGTAGGAGGGTTTGCAAGTTGTTGAATTAAGCTGTTAGATATTCACTGTTTGTGATCTGTGGTTGGTCACCTAAGTCAGATGGTATTGTTTCTGCTCCCTGACTGAATGATTGCAACCTGTTAAACAGCAGAATGATAAGGAGGGAGAAGAGTGGAGCATGAATGCCATTGTTCCTGCGAGGATACGAGAGTTTGTGGGAAGAGCAGCCAGGCCCTAAATACTGGTCCAGACAAAGACTCATTGCCATGAGCTAAGCAGCATAAATGAATATTCACAGACATTGTTTGAGCAGCTCTACTAACACGTAGTCATTGGTTTAGCTGTGATTTGCAAAGACGCCTAAGGGAGTAGGCAGCCAATGCATTTGGGCACCCAACTCCCTTGGGCTCCTATGGAAATCCCAGTCTTAGCAGACTGATTGAATCTCCCTAACCAGTCATGCCCTCCATTGAGGAGAATGTGATGGAGTGTGCTAAGGAGGGTGCCTCACGACTGCCTGCTCTGCTGTGAATGTGGTAAGAAAAGGAAAGTGGTTCATTATCTTGGCTATTGCTGAGATCTTGTTAATTTTAGTTCCTTTTTCATGTATTAACGGATTGACTTACTCCCTGTACTTGCTTTTTCTCTGCTTTATATTGTAGAATTCCTTCCTATTCCCACTAGCACCTTTGTCAGCATTAATTCATTCTGCTTTTCTCCAGTCCCTCGCATTTCCCTGCAAGCCTCAACTGATTCTGCCTATTCTTGTTTGGTTCCCCCAACTCTTCTATTTTCAGTCTAGGTACTTTTCACCTTCAGACCTTCAAGTCAGCTCCCCCGCCCCCATAGCCTCCTGTGTCCTGTGAACGTTTTTCTGAGGAACCAGAGAGTGTTACGTCTGGAGGGCTCACCAGCCTTTCTCCACTGTGGTGGGTTTTAAGACTTGCCACTGCACCATGCAGCCTAGATTTCACCCCTTCCTCCCCCTCCCTGCTGCACAGTGCAAAGGGAAGCGAGACAGCAGAGACTGCCGCAGTGGGACCGTGCAGGGAGGAAAGTCGGTTACCCAGTTCTTGTTCACTCCAGAAGCAGAGGTTTGTTGTCATGGAGAATTTCAGCGTCCAAGCAAATGGCACTTCCTGTGGCTGGCTCTGGAGCTCACAGCCTTGATCACAACCACAGCGCGTCCCCGGTGATTGCTGGTTCTATGCACAGGGCTGATGCAAGGTTTTGGAGAGTCTCAGGGTGACTCCCCCCTGGCTTATGGCCGAGCCATTACCTCTTTTGCTTTGCTTGGCCTGTGGAGCCGGAGGTACCTAACTGGACTTGAGACACCTCTATGGCCTGTGCTCCATGCTAGCCCTGGCCTGGCAGGACGCTCTCACAAGCTTTTCTCTGGGTGCGGATACAGGAGCCCCTATGCAGCCTGTCTCTGCTATGGTGCAGTCCAGCCCATGCAGCCTGCACAGGACCACACCTGATGCCAGGGGGAAGAGTCTCTGGCCTGCTTTCCCAGGCAGTGCCAGGGGAGACTGGTGTGGGAGACTCCGCCATGTGTGCAGAGTCAGTCTATTTGGCATCGATGCTGCTCTCTCCCCAGCTACTGGCACAGGGGGATAGGGATGAGGAGGGGAATGGCAGAGGTGGGCTAGGGGTTGCTGGAGTGCATGGCGCTCTGGCCATCGCCACCTGGTGCATGGTCTCTTGGGGGCTGTTGCTAGCTGGTGCAAGTTAGAGCAGCCCCCAGGCTGATCTACCCTGGCCTGGGACAGAGAGTCAGAGGCAGTAGCTGGATGATAATTCTCAGCTTCTCCTCCCTTCTCCCATCTCCTGCTTGGTGTCTGAGCTCCAAGGAGGTGCTGTCTGGGTAGGTGAACATCCCGGGGCACTGTTTGGTATCTGAGCATCCGAGGGGACATTGCTCCGATGAAGTGAGCTGTAGCTCACGAAAGCTTATGCTCAAATAAATTGGTTAGTCTCTAAGGTGCCACAAGTCCTCCTGTTCTTTTTGCTCAGTATCTGCGTCCATCAGAAGGTGCTGCTTGGTGTCTAAGCTCACGGTGTCAGAGTGGCCGGGGGCGTTGGTAGGTGACTGAGCTCTCGGAGGTGTGGACTGACCCACTCATTTCAATCCGGGCGCCGCGGTTTCTTTGCTTCTGCTGCAGCGGGATTCGGTATTTTTCCCAGAGGCCACAGAATTCAGCATTTTAGGCCTGGAATTCACCATTTGCTACAGTGAGCTGCCTGACATTTCATTTGCTGTGCCTGTCCTTCCTGGCCTGGCCTGCAGCTGCCTCTTGTTCTCCAGCTTTCCCCACCAGGTGGAAGCATTGACTTACAGTGCCTGCTCCCTGCACTGCACTGTGGAGCCAGTGAGAAGGGGAATCCAGCCTGCGGCCAGGGAGCAGGGGACCCAGAAGTGCAGGCTAGGGAGCCAGGTTGCCTGAAGAACAGCGCAGTGAGGATCTAGGGAGACGAGCTCCTGAAGTCGGCTTACCAGTTCCCCCTTCACTGGCAAGCACCTGTCTGGGGACCTGGAGGGAGGCTCTCAGCAACCATTGCAGGAGCTGAGCCTGGGGAATGGAGAACACAGAGTAAAACCCATCGTCAAGACCAATCCTAGATCCTGCACACCAGGTGTGTGCATCCGCATGGGGGTGGGGAGGAAAGGGGAGTTCATGGAGACACAGCACTGTCTTGCCACGCAGTTCTGGGGCTGGTGCAGCTGACCTGGGCCCCATGGCGCAGCGGAGCGCAGGGCCCTGGGGCTGCTCCATTCCAAAGGCACGGTAGGAGCACCTCAGCGGGGCGCCTGGGACCATGCCGCACTGGCGGAGCTGGGGAAGCAGCATCCAGAAAAGAAGGGAGACTTTTCAGAGGCAGAAAAACAACTCCTCCCCTCCCACAGCCCTGCTGCAACTAGGACTGTCTCCTGGCAGCTCCCCCAGCAGCTCTCTGAGCCAGGGCAGCTCGACCAGAGCCAGTGATGCTGATAATCCATCATTCGCATGCTCCCCAGTGTGGGAGCCATGTGCTGGAATGACTTTCCTCTCTGCACTCTCATGTTACAGGCAGGAGCATGCTGCAAATGCACCCATGCAAGTCCAGGAAAGTGCACCAATCCCACTGCCCGCCCCCCAAAGCCTCCATCAGCCTTCTATACGGGTCTGGCATGACCCCAGCCGAGAGCTAACACGTGTGGTGCTTTCCCAATGCTGACAGCTTCCGAGCATGGAGCCGATGAGCACAACCCCCTCCCCCCCACCTCCCCTCCCCGCCTGCTAGGATGCTAGCAAAGATGCAGGATGTATTGGGTGCGCAGAAGCACTCTACTCACATGGCATGCACTCAGCATGCAGCGAAGGTGCTGTGAGTGGTAGATTGGGGATGTTGTGCTCTCCAGCCAGGCAGGAGGAATGAAGTAAGAGACAAGCTGCTCAGGGATGCCAGAACCATTGTCCTGAATCTGGACCAGCTGGGCAAATTGTTCAGTCATCCCCACTCAGTCCCCAAATAATACAACAGTCAAAGGCAAGAGCTTTACACAGAAGGATCCTGGTGTATTAACTTCTGGGAGCGTGCCCAGGTCTGCGAGGGACCCAGCGGCCTTTCCCAGCCACTGAGAGCCAATGACACGAAAATATTCCAGAGCTGCCAAAAGCCAGTCCAGCACCATGCTATACGCACTCCCGTGTGGGATTATGTAAAGGGGGGGGATATGATTCCGTGGATAGGGGGAATGCGATGGACATAATATACCTGGACTTCAACAAGGCTTTTGATAAAGACCCACATGACATTCTGATGAGTAAACTGGAGAAATGCAGGCTTGGTAGAATTACCATTAAGAGGATACATAATTGGTTAAACAACCAAAAACAGAGTAACTATTAATGGAATGATGTTGGATTGGAGGGAGATGTCAAGTGGGGTTCCATGGGGATCTGTTCTGGGTCCGGTGTTGTTTAACATCTTTATTAATGACCTGGATGTACGTATACAGAGCACACTGATCAAATTTGCAGATGACACAAAGCTGAGGGGATTGCCAACACATTGGAGGACAAAGCTAAAATTCAGAAGGATCTTGATAATTTGTAGAACTTGGCTATAGACAACAAAATGAAATTCAACATAGATAAATGTAAGGTGCTACACTTAGGGAAGAAAAAACAAATGGACACATACAGAAGGGGGATAACTGGCTTGTCAGCCCCACTGCTGAGAAGGATCTGGGAGTTGTGGTGGATCACAACCTCAACATGAGTCAGCAATGCGATGCTGTTGCAAAAATAGCAAACGCAGTTTTAGGTTGCATTAACAGAGGCATAGCATGCAAGTCGCAGGAGGTGATACTGCTCTACTCAGCACTGGGTAGGCCTCAGCTGGAGTACTGTGTCCAATTTTGGTCACCAAATGTATAGAAATGATGTAGAGAAACTGGAGAGGATCCAGAGGCGAGCAACAAAGATGATCACAGGGGTAGAATGCAAAACATACGAGCAAAGGCTGAAGGAACTGGATATGTTTAGTTTGGAAAAGAGGAGATGAATGGGAATATGATAGAGGTCTTCAAATACTTGAAAGGCTGCCATAAAAAGACTTAGAAAAGTTGTTCTCTCTTGCCACAGAGGGCAGGATAAGAGGCAATGGGTTCAAACTCCAGCAGAGCAGATTTAGATTAAATCTCAGGAAATACTTCCTAACTGTAAGAACAGTCGGCCAATGGAACAGACGCCTTGGGAGGTCTTGGAAGCTCCTTCACTGGAGGCTTTCAAAAGGAGGCTGGATAGCCGTCTGTCTTGGATGGTTTAGACACAATACATCCTGCACAATGGCAGGGGTTAGACTGATGACCCTTGTGGTCCCTTCCAACCCTCTGGGTCTGTGATTCTATGATGTAAGGTTTGCTCACGGTGAATGTGCTGTCTGGAAAGGAGGTAGCCTCTTCCCTCAGAGGGAGGGGAAGTAACAGTTGGAGGAGAAGAGGGGGACAGTGGAGGGACAGAGACAGGTAGCGGAGGCAGGTAGTGGGGAGCCTGAGAGAGAGACGAAGAGAAATAGAGAGTCTGTGAGAAACAGGAGAGAAATAGGGTGAGGGGAGAGGGCAGCCAGAGGCTAGGACAGACGGAAACCGGGACTGAGAGAAACAGAGAGTAAGTGGAGAGGCTGAGGCTGAGCAGGACAGACAGATGTGCAGAAGAGGATCCCTTTGGTTTAAAACTGACAGGTGAAATCAGTCCGTGTTTGATGGTGTGTTCCTGAGTATCCATTCCTATTTGTTCCTGATTGTTGGATCCGATCGTGTCCTGCCATTGATTCATGTTGTCCCAAAGATCCAGTACAGGAGAACCAAAGGTCCTTCAGATCCAGGAGGCCTTGTTTAAGTGCACCACCAAAAAGCAAGCATCACTGCAATCGAGTCCAACTCTTCAGGAAGTACGAGAGGTGCTTAAATCTCAAAGACTGACTTGGGCATTAGACAAAACCCAGTGAGAGATCTGGGGAAAGGGGAACCTTGAACAAATAATAATAATAATCTCTAATGACAGGTTTCAGAGGAACAGCCGTGTTAGTCTGTATTCGCAAAAAGAAAAGGAGTACTTGTGGCACCTTAGAGACTAACCAATTTATTTGAGCATGAGCTTTCGTGAGCTACAGCTCACTTCATCAGATGTTGTGAGCTGTAGCTCACGAAAGCTCATGCTCAAATAAATTGGTTAGTCTCTAAGGTGCCACAAGTACTCCTTTTCTTTTTGCGAATAATCTCTAAGGTAATCATAGAGTCATAGGACTGGAAGGGACCTCGAGAGGTCTTCTAGTCCTGTCCCCTGCACTCCAGGCAGGACCAAGCATTATCTAGACCACCCATGACAGGTGTTTGTGTAAACTGCTCTTAAAAATCTCCAGTGATGGAGATTCCACCACCTCCCTAGGGAATTTATTCCAAATAATAGCCCGTGCATACAGAGATAGATAGAGAGATTTTATTTAGAGGGTTATATTTACTAAGTACACTTAGTAGTAAGTTAGACTCTCTCTCTGTCTCTGTGTATATATATTCAAACAATTATATATCTATACCTATCTATTCTTCATTATTGTATCATTTGTTCTGGTTTAAATAAAATCCCTGTCATGTTTTCTGTTTCTTTGGTTGGTTGGTTGGTTGATTTTTGGCTAGCCAGTTGTATTATGTTGGCTACCATTAAATAACCTTTTATCACTGTGTAACACCCCCCCCCCCCAGCTCTCTCCTGTCCGTTAAATTCTACCACCACGGTGATGGATCATGACTATATCTTGGTGGTTTGGGGACGTGGTGACCCTCGGATGTATTTCAAATGATAACACAATAACGCTTCTCTGCGAGGTCTGTTTACACATGCTCCCCACCCATATATTACCACGCTCCGTCCCACCAACCCTAAAGGATCAAAAATCATGAGTCAAGCCCCCAAAATTGTAAGTCTGGCCACAGAAACACAGTGCTCAACATGGGTGACGCCGCCAGCGCTGCCGGCCTGTGGTGACGCTGCCAGTGCTGCCCGGCACCAGTGTGTGGTGACGCCGCCAGTGCTGCCCGGCCTGTGGTGACGCCGCCAGCGCTGCCCGGCCTGTGGTGACGCCGCCAGCGCTGCCGGCCTGTGGTGACGCCGCCAGTGCTGCCCGGCACCAGTGTGTGGTGACGCTGCCAGTGCTGCCCGGCACCAGTGTGTGGTGACGCCGCCAGCGCTGCCGGGCCTGTGGTGATGCCGCCAGCGCTGCCTGGCCTGTGGTGACGCCGCCAGTGCTGCCGGCCTGTGGTGACGCCGCCAGCGCTGCCGGGCCTGTGGTGACGCCGCCAGCGCTGCCCGGCACCAGTGTGTGGTGACGCTGCCAGTGCTGCCCGGCACCAGTGTGTGGTGACGCCGCCAGCGCTGCCGGGCCTGTGGTGACGCTGCCAGCGCTGCCCGGCACCAGTGTGTGGTGACGCTGCCAGCGCTGCCCGGCACCAGTGTGTGGTGACGCTGCCAGTGCTGCCCGGCCTGTGGTGACGCTGCCAGCGCTGCCCGGCACCAGTGTGTGGTGACGCTGCCAGTGCTGCCCGGCACCAGTGTGTGGTGACGCCGCCAGCGCTGCCCGGCCTGTGGTGACGCCGCCAGCGCTGCCGGGCCTGTGGTGACGCTGCCAGCGCTGCCCGGCACCAGTGTGTGGTGACGCTGCCAGTGCTGCCCGGCACCAGTGTGTGGTGACGCTGCCAGCGCTGCCCGGCACCAGTGTGTGGTGACGCTGCCAGTGCTGCCCGGCACCAGTGTGTGGTGACGCCACCAGCGCTGCCCGGCCTGTGGTGACGCTGCCAGTGCTGCCCGGCCTGTGGTGACGCTGCCAGTGCTGCCCGGCACCAGTGTGTGGTGACGCCGCCAGCGCTGCCGGGCCTGTGGTGACGGCACCAGAGTTGCTGGCCTGTGGTGACGCTGCCAGTGCTGCCCACTCTCCCACATTCAGGGAGGTGATCTGGCGCCTGTTGCAGGAGCTCTCACCCCACACGTGGGCAGCAATTAATTCACCCCCAACCTCCAAATCAATCCTGCATCTTTCTGCCCCCACAGCCTCCACCCAGCCCTTGTATCAGTTCTGGCATTAGCTCCCATCAACTCTCCCCCCACTCCCCACCAGCCTCACCTCGGCTCTCTCCCAGGCCTGGGGGGCTTAAGCAGGGCCCCGTCTCCTCCTTCCCAGGCCAGCTGTTGCAGGGAGGGATTGGGAGCAGCAGAGGAGCTGGCATGGTGCTCACAAGAGGGGATGGGGGAAGAGGAAGCACAGCAGCCCAGAGCCATGGGGCTTTCTGCTCCATCCTCCTCCTGCCCCGCTTGTGGGAACAGTGTCAGTTCCTGGGGGTGTGGGGAGGGGTGTGTGGAGAGTACTGCCTGCCTTTGCAGAGCCCTGATTGGCTGCTCTACCCCAGGAAGCAGGACAGTGGGGCAGCAGCCCATCGGAGGGAGGTTCTCCCCCAGGCAGGGCTGAAAGTCGCCCATCAGTGCCCCATGGCTGCAGCCTTGGCTGAAATCCCACAGCTGGTGAGAACTGGAAGCACTGCATACATGCCACACGTATGGCACAACGCCTCAGGCCAGGGTGGAACTCATGATCTCTGGATCTAGAAGCATGAGGTTCTGAGGCTTGAGCTAAAGAACCAGCTCTGTCTAGCCATGGGGAGCAGTGGGCGGGGATGCAGCACTGCTTTGGCCAGTGGACTTCTCAAAGGCACCAGAAGGCAGTTCTGAGGATCTAAACAAAACAGGCTTTTTAGGGCCTGATTGTCAAAATGTCAGCAGTGCAAACTCCTGCTGCATAAATAAACATAGGAGCTGCCGGGCACCCAATTTGTGTGTGCAGCTGCCACGTCTGCTTGCGCAATTGTGTCTCAGCACATGCAAATGAACACAGGCACCGCCTTGGCCATTTGCACATCCAAATGCATAATGCAGACAGTAACAAGCACATGTAATTATTTAAAAACAGGCCCTTTGTACACTAGATGCTACAATGGAGAAAACACACCAAAAGGGAAAGATGTTTGACAGCGGCTTCATTACGCTCAGACCCCAGGCAGGTGTGTCAGGCTGCACAAAAGTGCAATTACCAAACATAGTTGAATAGATTCTAAGGCCACAGGAGATGCCTGAGATCACCTAGCCTGACCTTTTGCATGACGCAAGACTCAGGACTTCCCCAGAATAATTCGTAGTTGAACTGAAGCACATAATTTAGAAAAACAGCTGTTATCTAGGGCTAGCTGCCTCTTTCTGACCTCATCTGCCCCTGTGCAGTTCCAAGAGGCCTGGTCATGCCCTTTAGTGTCAGCTGGTAGAGGAGCTAACTGTTTAGGTCTTCCAGGTAAAAAAAAAACACCTCTAAAATCCATGCGGATGGTCCATTCAGATTGGAGATTTGAAAACTCGTAAATGTGAATCATAGAATCAGATAGAATCAAAGACGATTAGACTTGGAAAAGACCTCAGGAGGTCATCTAGTCCAACCCATTGCTCAAAGCAGGAGCAACCCCAACTAAATCATCCCAGCCAGGGTTTTGTCAAGCCTGACCTTAAAAACTTCTAAGGAAGGAGATTCTACCACCTCCCTAGGGAACCCATTCCAGTGCTTCACCACCCTCCTAGTGAAATAGTTTTTCCTAATATCCAACCTAAACCTCCCCCACTGCAACTTGAGACCATTCCTCCTTGTTCTGTCATCTGCCACCACTGA
Source organism: Caretta caretta (assembly GCF_965140235.1). Classification (NCBI taxonomy): domain Eukaryota; kingdom Metazoa; phylum Chordata; order Testudines; family Cheloniidae; genus Caretta; species Caretta caretta. The sequence goes on from NC_134223.1 coordinate 3,961,553, forward strand.
GAACAGCTGAGCTCCATCCTCTTTGGAACCCCCCTTCAGATAGTTGAAGGCTGCTATCAAATCCCCCCTCGCTCTTCTCTTCTGCAGACTAAACAAGCCCGGTTCCCTCAGCCTCGCCTCATAAGTTATGTGCCCCAGTCCCCTAATCATTTTCATTGCCCTCTGCTGGACTCTCTCCAATTTGTCCACATCCTTTCTGCAGTGGGGGGCCCAAAACTGGACACAAAACTCCAGATGTGGCCTCACCAGTGCCGAATAGAGGGGAATAATCACTTCCCTTGATCTGCTGGCAATGCTCCTACGAATGCAGCTCATTATGCCCCAGTAGCCTTCTTGGCAACGAGGGCACACTGTTGACTCATATCCAGCTTCTCGTCCACTGTAATCCCCAAGTTCTTTTCTGCAGAATTGCTGCTTAGCCAGTCAGTCCCCAGCCTGTAGCAGTGCATGGGATTCTTCCGTCCTAAGTGCAGGACTCTGCATTTGTCCTTGTTGAACCTCATCAGATTTCTTTTGGCCCAATCCTCCAATTTGTCTAGGTCACTCTGGACCCTATCCCTACCCTCCAGCGTATCTACCTCTCCCCCACCTTACTGTCACCCGTGAACCTGCTGAGGGTGCAACCCATCCCATCATCCAGATGATTCATGAAGATGTTGAACAAAACCGGCCCCAGGACAGACCGCTGGGGCACTCCTCTTGATACCGGCTGCCAAGTAGACATCAAGATGTTGATCATTACCCGTTGAGCCCAACAATCTAGCCAGCTCTCTATCCACCTTATAGTTCATTCATCCAATCCATACTTTTTTCACTTGCTGGCAAGAATACTGTGGGAGACCATATCAAAAGCTTTGCTAAAGTCAAGGTATATCACATCCACCACTTTCCCCATATCCACAGAGCCAGTTATCTCATCAGAGAAGGCAATCAGGTTGGTCAGGCATGACTTTCACATGGTGAATCCATGTTAATTGTTCCTGATCGCCTTCCTCTCCTCCATGTGCTTCAAAATGGATTCCTTGAGGACCTGCTCCATGATTTATCCAGGGACTGAGGTGAGGCTAACCGGTCGGTAGTTCCCCGGATTCTCCTTCTTCCCTTTTTTACAGATGGGCACTATATCTGATTGCCATATTTGCGATTGGGAAGGAATTTTCCTCCAGGGCAGATTCGCCTTCCTCTGTAGCATGGGGCACGGGTCACTTGCTGTAGGATTCTCTGCTCCTTGAAGTCTTTAAACCACGATTTGAGGACTTCAGTAGCTCAGACATTGGTGAGAGGTTTTTCGCAGGAGTGGGTGGGTGAGATTCTGTGGCCTGCATTGTGCAGGAGGTTGGACTAGATGATCATAATGGTCCCTTCTGACCTTAGTATCTATGAATCTATTTGCCTTTTCCCAATCATCCAGGACCTCCCCCAATCATCATGAGTTTCAAAGATAATGGCCAATGGCTCTGCAATCACATGAGCCCCCTCGGATGCACTGCATCCAGCCTCATGGACTTGTACATGTCCAGCTTTTCTAAATCGTCCTTAACCTGTTCTTTCACCACTGAGGGCTGCTCACCTCCTCCCCATATTGTGCTGCCCATTGAAGCAGTCTGGGAGTTGACCTTGTCTGTGAAGGCCCTGAGTACTTCAGCTTTTTCCACGTCATCTATCACTAGGTTGTCTCCTCCATTCGATAAGGGTCCAACACTTTCCCTGACCTTCTTCTTGTTGCTAACATAACTGTAGAAACCATTCTTGTTCCCCTTCACATCCCTTGCTAGCTGCAGCTCCAATTGTGCTTTGGCCTTCCTGATTACACCCCTGCATGCTCGAGCAATATTTTTATACTTGGCCCTAGTCATCTGTCCAAGTTTCCACTTCTTGTAAGCTTCCTTTTTGTGTTTAAGCTCACTGAAGATTTGTCTGTTAAGCCAAGCCAGTGACCTGCCATATTTGCTATTCTTTCTGCACATCGGGGTGGTTTGTTCCTGTGCCCTCAATAAGGCTTCTTTAAAATACAGCCAACTCTACTGAACTCCTTTCCCTCTCATATTAGCATCCCAGAGGATCCTGCCCATCAGTTCCCTGAGGGAGTCAAAGTCTGCTTTTCTGAAGTCCAGGGTCCATATTCTGCTGCTCTCCTTTCTTCCTTTTGTCGGGATCCTGAACTTGACCATCTCATGATCACTGCTTCCCAGGTTGCCATCCACTTCTACTTCCCCTAACAATTCTTCTCTCTTTGTGAACAGCAGACCAAGAGGAGCATGGCCCTTAGTTGGGTCCTCCAGCACTTGCTTAGGAAGTTGTCCACAACACTCTTCAAAAACTTTCTTGATTGTCTGTGTACTTCTGTATTGCTCTCCCAGCAGATGTCAGTCCCGCATGAGAATCAGGGCCTTTGATCTGGAAACTTCTGTTAGCTGTCCAAAGAAAGCCTCATCTACCTCATCCTCCTGGTCTAGTGGTCGATAGCAGATGCCCACCACAACATCACCCTTGTTGCTCTCGTCTCTAAATCCAAAGACTCTCAACAGGCTTTTCTCCAGTTTCATACAGGAGTTCTGAGCAGTCATACTGCTCCCTTACATACAGTGTAACTCCCCCACCTTTTCTCCCCTGCCTGTCCTTCCTGAACAGTTTGTACCCATCCATGACAGTGCTCCAGTCATGTGAGTTATCCCACCAAGTCTCAGAGTAGCAGCCGTGTTAGTCTGTATCCACAAAAAGAAAAGGAGTACTTGTGGCACCTTAGAGACTAACAAATTTATTTGAGCATAAGCTTTCGTGAGCTACAGCTCACTTCATTGGATGCATACTGTGGAAAATACAGAAGATGTTCTTATACATACAAACCATGAAAAAATGGGTGTTTACCACTACAAAACGTTTTCTCTCCCCCCACCCCACTCTCCTGCTGGTAATAGCTTATCTAAAGTGACAGGTTTCAGAGTAACAGCCATGTTAGTCTGTATTCGCAAAAAGAAAAGGAGTACTTGTGGCACCTTAGAGACTAACCAATTTATTTGAGCATAAGCTTTCGTGAGCTACAGCTCACTTCATCGGATGCATCTAAGGTGCCACAAGTACTCCTTTTCTTTTATCTAAAGTGATCACTCTCCTTACAATGTGTATGATAATCAAGCTTGGCCATTTCCAGCACAAATCCAGGTTTTCTCCCCCTCCCCCCGCCGCTTTTTTTCCACACACACAAACCCACTCTCCTGTTGGTAATAGCTTATCTAAAGTGATCACTCTCCTTACAATGTGTATGATAATCAAGGTGGGCCATTTCCAGCACAAATCCAGGGTTTAACAAGAACATCTGAGGAACACGGGGGGGGGGGGGGGGACAAGGGGAAATAGGTTACCTTGCATAATGACTTAGCCACTCCCAGTCTCTATTCAAGCCTAAGTTAATTGTATCCAATTTGCAAATGAATTCCAATTCAACAGTCTCTCGCTGGAGTCTGGTTTTGAAGTTTTTCTGTTGTTTTTTTCCTTGTTCCCCAGGCTTCTTGCATTCGTGTTCAGGCACCTAAGATAACTAGCCAATTGCCCTGCTTTCTCAGTAGGAATCAGGAGGCCTCCCGTGTTGCACCCTCCTCCTTGTGTTTCCTCCTGGTATCCCACTTCCCCACTTACCTCAGGGCTTAGGTCTCCAACCCCAGCGAACCTAGTTTAAAGCCCTCCTCACTAAGTTAGCAAGCCTGCCTGCAAAGATGCTCTTCCCTCTCTTCGTTAGGTGGATCCCATCTCTTCCGAGCAATCCTTCCTCCTGGAACAACATTCCATGGTCGAAGAATGCAAAGTCCTCTCTCCGACACCACCCTCTCTCCGTAACCACACATTTACCTCCACAATTCGATGGTCCTTACCTGAGCCTTTTCCTTCAACAGGGAGGATCGACGAGAACACGACTTGTGCCTCAAACTCCTTTATCCTTCTTCCCAGAATGCTGTGGATCCGAGAGTTCTGCTCAGATGCCTGCATGGTTAGCCTGAGGTTCTGCTCAGGAGATACAATGTGGGAGAGGGGCAGGGAGAAATGGCTCCAGTGAAAATAGCAAGGTGGACATGGATTAGCAGGCAGGCAAAGCAGAGGGGTGGTCTTTGAGTTAAAGCAGTGGACCAGGACTCAGGTTTCAATCCTAGCTCTGGTTAGGTGACTTGTTCCCTCAGTGCCTGAGCTCCACATCTGAGGAATGGGAACAATAACCGTCCCTTTGTCTGTTTAGGTGGGGCTGTCTCTGCTCTGTGCCAGGTCCTGAGTTGGAGAGGGGCCTGAGGTGCTCCTGCAATACAAATCCTCAAAATAAAAGCAGAGCAGAGTGGGGCTAGAGGAGATCAAATAGGGGCTGTGCCCCATTCCCCATTGCAGTTCTTTGAAGCCATCTCGAGGCAGCTGCCTTCAGAGCTGGGCAGCCGGAGAGTGGCGGCTGCTGGCCAGGAGCCCAGCTCTGAAGGCAGCGCCGCCGCCAGCAGCAGCGCAGAATGAGGAGGGCCCAGTGTGGTGTTGCCACCCTGACTTCTGCAGTGCTGCCTGTGGAGCTGGGAGCCCGGCCAACGGCGGCCGCTCTCCAGCCGCCCAGCTCTGAAGGCAGTGCAGAAGTAAGGGTGGAAATATCACAAGCCCTCTAAAATAACCTTATGACCCCCTGCAACTCCCTTTTGTGTCAGGGCCCCCAATTTGAGAAACGCATTTCTACCCTCCCCTATAGCACAGGTTTCCCTTTGCTAGGAGAACAGGATGGTTTTTAATTGACTCTCCTGTGGAGGGGGTGAGGATGAGTTTTGATGAGAGGGACTGGAACCCTTTGTGAACTCAGATTTCGCCCCCCGACGAGCGTGTGAGGCCCGGGGGTCACCAGCCCTGTTTCGAACACAACCTTCCTGATCCATGAACTGTCGTGAAATAGTGCCTGGCCCCCAACTCCTGACATTCCTGCCCAGGAATAGTATTTGGTGTTAGATTTCAGAGTAGCAGCCGTGTTAGTCTGTATCCGCAAAAAGAAAAGGAGGACTTGTGGCCCCTTAGAGACTAACAAATTTATTTGAGCATAAGCTTTCGTGAGCTACAGCTGTTAGTTTTGCCCGAGTAAAGTCTGCCCTGTGTTGGTAGCTGCTCATTAACTCCACAATATTGGAGATGGGGTCTTTGATCTGGCATCACGGTAACTGATTCATCACGTGGGGCTCTATTTACATAAACACTATCCCAGCTCTTCTAGACTTAAAGCGGCTCCCTTTGAACTTCAGCCATTTCAACAAAATCAACTTCATCCGCTATCCCCTCGGCCCCTCTCCCGTCAACTAGATAAACAAACAGGGGTCTTGGCAGCACTTCCAATTCTCTTCCCTTGCTCTGGCTAAGGCGTCGTTGTAACATGCACACAAAACAATGTTCCACGAATGTCCAAGGGGCAGGTGCACCTTGCTGTCCATCAGGCAGAGGGTCAGCATCCACCAGTGCCTGGAGTTGGGCAGTTCTTAAGCGGAACCAAAAGGGAGCTGGGGGGAAATAATGGGAATGGGAAGGACATGTTGTACACTGATAGCACAGCATCCTCCTAAGTGCTGCAGTCAAAGTCGGACCCTGGGGGCCTGAGTCAGAGGAGAGCTAAATGAAGGTGTAAAGTGATGGATCAGTGCCAGGGAGCAGACTGTTCTGGCTGCAAAGGAGAAGAGAAAGAGATGATATAGGAAAGGGATGTAAAAGGCCAAACAGTTCAGAGAGGGCATTCAGCTGCTCCTGTTTGCCCTGTCCTAGGGAATGAATCATAGAATCATAGAATATCAGGGTTGGAAGGGACCCCAGAAGGTCATCTAGTCCAACCCCCTGCTCGAAGCAGGACCAATTCCCAGTTAAATCATCCCAGCCAGGGCTTTGTCAAGCCTGACCTTAAAAACCTCTAAGGAAGGGGATTCTACCACCTCCCTAGGTAACGCATTCCAGTGTTTCAACACCCTCTTAGTGAAAAAGTTTTTCCTAATATCCAATCTAAATGAGGGCTCTCAGTGAAATGAGAAGGTGGCACATTTGAGAGAGAGAAGAGGAAGCACTTCTGATGTATAGTTTACTCACAGAAAGCAGTTCTGAGGGACACTGGTGAGGCAGATTATTTAGCAGGGATCAAACATGCTTTAGACACTTAAATGAATGAGATTCGAACCTGCCATTACATGAGTGAGGATCAAATCATATGGGTGACCAACCCCCATGCTTCCAGGCATTGCTGAAATATGAAGAGGATGTCAGGAATAAATCCCCTTCCCCTTTGACGTACTATCATGTAACAGTGCATTACAGGGCCTGTGTGCCTTTCTGGAGAGCATTGTGCTTTGGCCATGTCTGGATACAGGATACGGGACTAACAGACTCCTGCTGTGTCCAAGTACGGCTCATCCCACGTCCTACTAAAATGCTTCCTCTCTTTCTAGTGTCTGGCTTGGCCATCTTTGCATTAGAGACTCAACAGCCTTGGCAAGATTTGGACATCAGCCAGTGGAACAAGGAGAGAGAATCAACACTGGCCTTAGCACTACTGGGACTTCTTCCCTTATGATGTGAATCTCACCTCAGTTCCCCAGGAGAACGGCTTTCGAATTGGCCCCTGCCACCACAGCTATAAGCCAAACCACACCCGCCTGGCCTGGGCATTTGTGTTTGTGAATTTTGGTTACACACATGAGCTTGAGGAGGTGCACATGGGGACACAGGAACTGTCATAGCACGTCAAATCAGGGGTCATGACCAGCTGCTTCCGAGAAAGGTGCAAGGGCCCTGTCAAGGTTCCTTCCCCACTCTGAACTCTAGGGTACAGATGTGGGGACCTGCATGAAAACCTCCTAAGCTTACTTTTACCAGCTTAGGTTAAAACTGTTTTACCCTTGGACTTCCACTGCCACCACCAAACTTTATCTGGGTTCCTGAAAAAACGTAGTTTGGAAACGTCTTTCCCCTCAAAATCCTCCCAACCCTTGCACCCCACTTCCTGGGGAAGGTTTGGTAAAAATCCTCACCAATTTGCATAGGTGACCACAAACCGAAACCCTTGGATCTTAGAACAATGAAAAAACATTCAGTTTCCTTACAAGAAGACTTTTAATAGAAGTAAAAAGAAATCACCTCTGTAAAATCAGGATGGTAGATACCTTACAGGGTAATTAGATTCAAATATAGAGAATCCCTCTAGGCAAAACCTTAAGTTACAAAAAAGACACACAGACAGGAATATTCATTCTATTCAGCACAGTTCTTTTCTCAGCCATTTAAAGAAACCATAATCTAACATATACCTAGCTAGATTACTTACTAAGTTCTAAGACTCCATTCCTGTTCTGTCTCCGGCAAAAGCATCACACAGACAGACACAGACCCTTTGTTTTTCTCCCTCCTCCCACCTTTTGAAAGTATCTTGTCTCCTCATTGGTCATTTTGGTCAGGTGCCAGCGAGGTTACCTTTAGCTTCTTAACCCTTTATAGGTGAGAGGATTTTTCCTCTGGCCAGGAGGGATTTTAAAGGGGTTTACACTTCCCTTTATATTTATGAGAGGACCCCATAAGAGATAGCTGAGGACTGGCCCCCACACAGGGGAGATTCCTCCCCAGCCTTGTCAGTTAGTTGTTGTTCAGGCCCTGAAGCAGGAGGGGTTTTTAATAACTTGTTTTAACCCCACCTGATGTGAGGGGAATGTTCTCCCATGTACACGGAGCACAGCGGCTCGCACCAACTGTGTGCTCTTGGGACAAGGCTTCAGTCTGTATTTGCCATGGGAAGCATCATGCACATCAGTGGTGTTACCTGCATGTACCACTTATCATTATCACTACCCTCTGTCGGTATGTGTGAGTACACAGAGTCACATGCAGATGTATGTACATGCACACGCTGTCTGTGCACGCCCAGGATAAACATCGGCAGCTCCCCCCCAGGGACAGAGACGCTGTGAGGAGAAGACTCTGCCTCCCGGCTCAGCAGGTCTGCTGACAAATGATAAATCTACCCGCAGCCCCCAGAACAGATGAGCTGAGTTAGGGCTGCTGCATCTGCTTCCTCTCGCGTGGTGCTAAGCGCTGCCTGATCCAGTCACAAGCTGAAGGATGAGATCTAACAGCCTTGAAAAGCCCTGGAGCTTGGCCTGGTTATTAACGTGGCTTTGCGGCCGCCACGTCCACACACCTGGTTCCTTCAGGTTCCCAGATGTGACCAGCTTGCCCAGCACATCACACTAGCACTCAGCTGTGAGAGCAGAGAGGGGCTTTGCTCAAAGCAGGTCCAGATGGGTCTGTCTGGCCTGGTGGCTGGGACTGAAATGATTTCCACACGATGTTTCGGCCAGCAGCTCTGAGCAACGTGGGAGAGCCCCCACAGCCAGGGCCATCTGTCCTTGCAAGCGCCTGGTCAGAGCAAATCTATCCTTGCCATGCGCGCAGCTCCTTCTGGTGTCCCTGCCCATTGTCCTGCTGATACTATCTTTTAACCTGTCCTGGTTAAAAGACAGGGAACAAAGGGTAGGAATAAATGGTAAATTTTCAGAATGGAGAGGGGTAACTAGTGGTGTTCCCCAAGGATCAGTCCTAGGACCAATCCTAGTCAACCTATTCATAAATGATCTGGAGAAAGGGGTAACTAGCGAGGTGGCAAAGTTTGCAGATGATACTAACTGCTCAAGATAGTTAAGACCAAAGCAGACTATGAAGAACTTCAAAAAGATCTCACAAAACTAAGTGATTGGGCAACAAAATGGCAAATGAAATTTAATGTGGATAAATGTAAAGTAATGCACATTGGAAAAAATAACCCCAACTATACATACAGTATGCTGGGGGCTAATTTAGCTACAACTAATCAGGAGAAAGATCTTGGAGTCATCGTGGATAGTTCTCTGAAGATGTCCATGCAGTGTACAGCGGCAGTCAAAAAGGCAAACTGGATGTTAGGAATCATTAAAAAAGGGTTAGAGAATAAGACAGAGAATATCTTATCGCCCTTATATAAATCCCTGGTACACCCACATCCTGAATACTGGGTACAGATGTGGTCCCCTCATCTCAAAAAAGATATACTGGCATTAGAAAAGGTTCAGAAAAGGGCAACTAAAATGATTAGGGGTTTAGAAGGAGTCCCATATGAGGAGAGATTAAAGAGGCCAGGACTTTTCAGCTTGGAAAAGAGGAGACTAAGGGGGGATATGATAGAGGTATATAAAATCATGAGTGGTGTGGAGAAAGTGAATACAGAAAAGTTATTTACTTTTTCCCATAATATAAGAAGTAGGGGCCACCAAATGAAATTAATGGGTAGCAGGTTTAAAACAAATAAAAGGAAGTTCTTCACTCAGCGCACAGTCAACCCGTGGAACTCCTTGCCTGAGGAGGTTGTGAAGGCTAGGACTATAACAGGGTTTAAAAGAGAACTGTATAAATTCATGGAGGTTAAGTCCATTAATGGCTATTAGCCAGGATGGGTAAGGAATGGTGTCCCTAGCTTCTGTTTGTCAGGGGTGGAGATGGATGGCAGGAGAGTGAGGGAGGGAGGGATAGCTCAGTGGTTTGAGCATTGGTCTGCTAAACCCAGGGTTGTGAGTTCAATCCTTGAGGGGGCCATTTAGGGATCTGGGACAAAAATTGGGTATTGTGCCTGCTTTAAGCAGGGGGTTGGACTAGATGACCTCCTGAGGTCCCTTCCAACCCTGATATTCTATGATTTCTATGAGTGAGATCACTAGATTATGACTTGTTAGGTTCACTCCCTCTGGGGCACCTGTCATTGGCCACTGTCGGCAGACAGGATACTGGGCTGGATGGACCTTTGGTCTGACCCAGTATGGCCATTCTTATGTTCTTATAGGCAGCAGCACCAGCTCAGTACAGACACTGCTGCTTTCCCGAGGAGCAAAGGCAGGGAAGAGGATGGAGGGAGGGCGAGCATCTCTGCACTCTGGGGCATGCTTTTGTCTCACTTGCATCAGGCCCAGGGCTCTTGGAGCTGAGCTATTTCACAGCCCTCCATGTCCACTCACGACACAGACTCTGTTGTACACTAGCCACACCCCCATAGCTCTTAATTTCGACAGCCCTGCATGTTCCAAAGCCTTGCAGAGACAGGGCCATAGAATCATAGAAGATTAGGGTTGGAAGAGACCTCAGGAGGTCATCTAGTCCAATCCCCTGCTCAAAGCAGGACCAATCCCCAACTAAATCATCCCAGCCAGGGCTTTGTGAAGTCGGGCCTTAAAAACTTCTAAGGATGGAGATTCCACCACCTCCCTAGGGAACCCATTCCAGTGCGTCACCACCCTCCTAGTGAAACAGTTTTTCCTAACATCCAACCTAGACCTCCCCTACTGCAACTTGAGACCATTACTCCTTGTTCTGTCATCTGCCACCACTGAGAACAGCCGAGCTCCATCCTCTTTGGAACCCCCCTTCGGGTAGTTGAAGGCTGCTATCAAATCCCCCCTCATTCTTTTCTTCTGCAGACTAAATAAGCCAAGTTCCCTCAGCCTCGCCTCATAAGTCATGGACCCCAGGCCCTAATCATTTTTGTTGCCTCCGCTGGACTCTCTCCAATTTGTCCACATCCTTTCTGTAGTGCGGGGCCCAAAACTGGACGCAATATTCCAGATGTGGCCTCACCAGTGCCGAATAGAGGGGATTAATCACTGCCCTCAATCTGCTGGCAATACTCCTATGAATGCAGCCCAATATGCCCCGTTAGCCTTCTTGGCAATGAGGGCACACTGTTGACTCATATCCAGCTTCTCATCCACTGTAATCCCCAGGTCCTTTTCTCCAGAACTGCCGCTTAGCCAGTCGGTCCCTAGTCTGTAGCGGTGCATGGCATTCTTCCGTCCTAAGTGCAGGACTCTGCGTTTGTCCTTGTTGAACCTCATCAGATTTCTTTTGGCCCAATCCACCAATTTGTCTAGGTCACACTGGACCCTATCCCTACCCTCCAGCATATCTACCTCTCCCCCCACCTTACTGTCATCCATGAACTTACTGAGGGTGCAACCCATCCCATCATCCAGATGATTAATGAAGATGTTGAAAAAAACTGGCCCCAGGACAGACACCTGGGGCACTCCACTTGATACCGGCTGCCAACTAGACATCGAGCCATTGATCACTACCTGTTGAGCCTGACCATCTAGCCAACTTTCTATCCACCTTATAGTCCATTCATTCAATCCATACTTTTTTCACTTGCTGGCAAGAATACTGTGGGAGACCATATCAAAAGCTTTGCTAAAGTCAAGATATATCACATCCTCCACTTTCCCCATATCCACAAAGACAATTATCTCACCATAGAAGGCAATCAGGTTGGTCAGGCATGACTTTCCTTTGGTGAATCCATGTTAATTGTTCCTGATCACCTTCCTCTCCTCCAAGTGCTTCAAAATGGATTCCTTGAGGACCTGCTCTGTGATTTATGCAGGGACTGAGGTGAGGCTGACCAGTCGATGGTTCCCCGGATTCTCCTTCTTCCCTTTTTTACAGATGGGCACTATATTTGCCTTTTTCCAACCATCCAGGACCTCCCCCGATCATCATGAGTTTTCAGAGATAATGGCCAATGGCTCTGCAATCACATCAGCCAACTCTCTCGGATGCATTGCATCCAGCGCCATGGACTTTTGCACGTCCAGCTTTTCTAAATAGTCCTTAACCTGTTCATTCACCACTGAGGGCTGCTCACCTCCTCCCCGTACTGTGCTGCCAAGTGCAACAGTCTGGGAGCTGACCTTGTCTGTGAAGATCGAGGCAAAAAAAGCATTGAGTACTTCAGCTTTTTCCACATCATCTGTCTCTAGGTTGCCTCCCTCATTCAGTAAGGGTCTCACACTTTGCCTGACCTTCTTCTTGTTGCTAACATACCTGTAGAAACCATTCTTGTTCCCCTTCACATCCCTTGCTAGGTGCAGCTCCAATTGTACTTTGGCCTTCCTGATTACACCCCTGCATGCTCGAGCACGCTGGCATCTGGCTCGCCATTGCTGAATCCAGCCTCCAGCTGGCATCTGGCTTGACACTGCTGAATCCAGCCTCCAGCCCTCTCCCCTTGCTGGCCCCAGCCAGGTCCTTCAGCCAGGGGGCTCTTAGAGAGGGCAGGGAATTCAAAGGGCCCATTTTGCACCTGATTCCTAGCACTGCTCTCAACTGACTTCGTTTCCAGCCTCACCCCCTCTTACCCTTCTCCCTAATCACGAGGCAGCCACGGGAAAGGGAGCGTGTGTTGGGGCCACCCTGGAAGTGACTAGCATTTGCGTGGGGAGTACCGTGCAGTGCACAGAGGGGAACCAGGACCCTGCCCAAGGAGCTTGTCCACTGATGGAGACAGGCAGCCCAGTGCAGACCCCACACAGCCCCAGGGCTGGAGTAGCAATAGCATGAAACAAGGGAGGGAGAGGAATGAAGGCCAGAAGGGAGGGGAACAGACTCAGAGCAGGGGAAGGGAGAGGGCCTGAGGGTTGGATACTGAATCGCCTGGATTTACACCACTGCCACTAAGCTCAGAGTCTGGCTGGCCCTGGCTGCTAAGCACTCAGTGTCCAAGGTGCTGACGTTGTGTGCGGTATTGGGGACCAGGCCTCTAAGGGCTGAGCTTCCCAGACAGGCTGGGTGGGGGGCTGTGCTGTTGTGCACACAGCCAGTTGGAACTGGACCCAGTGAGATTACAACAGAGCTCCTGCAAGCCCCATAAGCGCTGAGTGTCACTGGGCAGGACATGGTGGATGGGATTCGAATGGGCAGCATGGGGCAAAGGGAGTTGTTAGCATGTGACCTAATATGTCCTGATGCTAATTATTGCAGCCTATGCTATCAAAGACTGGCTGTCAAAGACACTCCCCTGTGCTAGCATCCAGGTTACCATAGCCCAGGGGGAAGGGCTCTTCCAGCATCTTGTGCTTCAGAGAGTTGCCCTGTATCCTCATTCTCTGCCACTGAAACCTTGTGGCTCAGAGAGAGAGACCAGTTAATTGAGAAGGAATAACTGAGCGGATACAAGATGGCTGACAGAACATGGGCCTGCTCTAGAGGGGAAGCATGCTCTGGAATGTCAGGTAGAGCTGCATGAAGAGAGTTTGAGGACAAAATGAGAAACAACTAAGGAGGATTTGCACTCAGCACCCTCTGCCTGTGGATGCCAAAGTGTCCCAGCACATGAGGTGGATCATGATTGTAACCCCCATTTTAAAGATGGGAAATTGAGTCCAAGCCTTACAAACTTGGTGAGGATGCTGAGCCTTTAACACAGGCTTGCTTTCGCCAAAGTGTGGGTCAGTCATTGGCATTACATAGGTGTTAAGACCCACGAACAAGGAGTAAACCATTGTGAACAGTCTGATTACAAACCCTTCCCTAGGTGTAACTAGAATACAGGTTGGGGGTCTTTAGAAAGTGATTAAAAATCACCTTTGATCTTAGTCAAAACAACCCCTCCATTGCTCAGCAGTCACTCTTGTGATGTCACCATTATATTATCCAGTCACCAGAGTCCAGGAGCTGGTGGGCTCATAGGAAAAAACAAGCAGGAAACCCCTCCCCCCAGCAACAAATCATTTGGTGCCTTGCTCTCTGTTATACACAGGCAAAAAAGGGCAGGCTCTTTGAAGGTCGCCTGTCAGTCATCTCTGAGAAGAGAAAAAGAGAACCAACTTAAAAGCACTTTGTCATAAGAACGGCCAGACAGGGTCAGACCAAAGGTCCATCCAGCCCAGTATCCTGTCTACCGACAGTGACCAATGCCAGGTGCCCCAGAAGGAATGAACAGAACAGGAATCATTAAGTGATCCATCCCTTGTTGCCCATCCCCATCAGGTGGATGGCTCCTTCTCACTCCTGTGAGCTCTCCAGAGCCAGCCCAGGGCTTCGGGAGGGAGCTGGGCTCTACCCTGTTGGTCCCAGCCCAGCTATGAATGAAGCAGCTGGATTCCCCTCTGGCTTCAAGGATCATCAACACAATGGTTAACTAAAGTGCAATCCAGAATAATTCTGTCTAGTGACATCCACACCAGAAGGACCCTGGTTTGACACAGACCCCAAGCTGAGCGGGTAGTTAGCAAAATCATCGCTATATTTGTAAACTGAGCACATTGGATGTGAAGTCAGTGAGGCACAGTAGACCAGGGACCCTACAATGGCACTGTCAGAGTCAGAACAGCTCTGTAATAAAGGAGTTGCTGGCTGACCCGTAGCTGGTGTATCATTGACTTGAAAATGTATTGCAGGTCCAAATACAGCAGGGAAGGGTCAGGAACAAGGTGACAGTGAGGAAAGAGAGCAGAGAAATGGGGAGAGTAGTGGGGTAAGAGGGGGGCTGAGGAAATGGGCAGCATGAAGGAATAGAGAATACGGGGAAGGGAATGGAGAAAGAAAACAATAAAGAGAGGAGGAACAGGAGGGTAGGGCGTGAGGGGGAGGGCAGGAAGCCCAAGTCTCTTGCCCAGCTTTGGGAGGTACAAGAGCTGCAGACAGTAAGGAAGTCTAATGGGAGAGGAGAGGAGCAAAGCCCAGAGCCACCCAGCTGGGTCTGCAGGAGGGTTTGTGTGTGGAAGAGCCCCTGTATGTCTGCTCCTTCCCCTGAGCCCTTAGGAGCCCCCCGTGGCCTAGCTGCACAGGCTGGGACTGTGCCATTGTGAATGGACTGGGGCTGGCGCAGATGTGGGTGGCATTGACTGCAGAGCCAGGGGTGTTTCCTCCAGGCAGTCGAGGCTGTCGCTGGGCTACGATTTTGTCACGGTGGTCACGGAAATCGTGGGTTTGAATAGTCTGTGAAATGTTGTAAAACCACTTTGGGTTCGGCCCCCAGAGCGAGTGGTATTGCGATCTGGCACACGGGCAGCACGGCACTGCTCAAATTTGGCCTACATGCCCCTGCGTAGAGAGAGACGGAGGTGTGCACAGGCCAAACCCGAGTGGCGCTACAATCCCCGGGCACCAGGTTGCAACATCTGGATTGGGGCACCATGAACCACCCCGCCAGGACAGATCGCCACTGCGGGGTGAATGCGGGTTGGGTGTGCTTTCCAATACCCCAACCTCAACCCCAGGGCCTCCCCTCTTGTGTATCTTGATGCAGTAAAACCACAGTATTTGGTGGCCTTTCCATGACTTATCTTTTTTTCCTGCCCCTCTGCTGTGAAATTTACTAAAAAATTCTGTGCCAATATTGTAGCTTTAGCCCTGAGTTTTGTTACCCTGCTAGGGCCCCTTGACGTGGGGAGTGACTGCCTAGCAGAGAGCCAGGCTGCCCTGGACAGGGAGGAAGCACTGGGAATGCCCCCACTCTCGGAAAGTGACCAGGATTTCCCCAGGGATCTTGACCCTCAGTGGGTCTCCCCTGCTCCATTGTGGTCAACCCCCAGAGGGCAGGTTAGTGAGTTCTCCTTGCTCCGCTGTGAGCCTTTCCATTCAGCCTCAGGTGTCTGACAGCTGCTAGGATGATGGATCTGGAGCTCAAGTAGAGACCAGCTATCCCGGCTGCTCCTGCCTCATGTGGCGTGATGCCATCTCCCGCCCCGCGCCAGGTGTGAATGAGGCACATAGAAATCACTTCCCACATGCCACTGCTGCACAAACCCTGCCCTGCGGGGCCTGGCCTGAGCTGGCTCCAGGGACAGAGCAGCATATTCACGCCCATCTCACTTGGTGCCAGCACTTGGCACCAATGGGAGTGAGCGTGATATGGGGAGTAGGAGAGAGACCTGCTTCCGCTCACTCCTGGAGACAAGACGGTTACAATGTCAACACTGAGATTGTAAGCTTGAGCATCCCACTGCCCCTTACAAAGCCCCAGTGGCCACCTCTTGTTCCTGCAGTCACCTTTTCACAGCAGATATCCTCTCTTGTGCCATAGAGGGCCGGATTCTCAGCGGGTATAGCTCAGCATAGCTCTATGACTACAAGATATGGCCCAGTGCCTTTTTAGACTCCTATCTCCTTCCAAAGAGGTGGCTATTAATGAATGAAGTCCAGGGTCATTTAAAAGGTTATACATTTTAATTAAGGTTATATAATGAGTAGGAGATGAAATCAAGGATAAGAATTACAATCCCCAAATAGAGCTTCTTTAACAATTCAGATTACCCAGGACAGGATTAAAGGGCTAAGCATTTCACTGTGAGATGTTACGTTGCCCAAGGGGAAAATTCATAGATTTCAAATAGCTTCTTAACACTAAGTACCTAGCTTTGAAATAAGATTTTTTTTAAATGAGTAAGGCTGGGAGAATCAGGATGTTCAATCAGATTTCTACATATGTTTCAATGTGGTGTGGAGACAGGGAATAATGCGTCCATGTCCTATCGCCCAGCAGAGCGCTGAGCAGAGACTGGCTCAGAACCTGGTCTGTGCAGGATGCTGAGCTCATGACTCCCAGACTCTGCTCCTGTCATTGGCTCACCATGGCATCCCAGCTCAATTTCAAGGCTTCTCTCTTAATCTCTATCCCATGGCAGCCACATTCCACTCCATGCCAGCCTTCAGAGCGCCATCTAAGCAAGCAAGAGGCAGGGCTTTCTGGGTAACCAGCTCACAGACCCGCACTCACTCCTGGGAGACACTGGGAGGGGCAGGAACCTGAGCTGTTTCAGAGCACGCTGCAATCCCCACATCTGAACTATAAGGTGGGTAGAAAACTGGATAGATTGTCGGGCTCAATGGGTAGTGATCAATGGCTCCATGTCTAGATGGCAGCCGGTATCAAGTGGAGTGCCCCAAGGGTTGGTCCTGGGGCCGATTTTGTTCAATATCTTCATTAATGATCTGGAGGATGGCGTGGATTGCACCCTCAGCAAGTTTGCAGATGACCCTAAACTGGGAGGAGAGGTAGATATGCTGGAGGGTAGGGATAGGATACAGAGGGCCCTAGACAAATTAGAGGATTGGGCCAAAAGAAATCTGATGAGGTTCAACAAGGACAAGTGCAGAATCCTGCACTTAGGGTGGAAGAGTCCCATGCACCGCTACAGACTAGGGACCGAATGGCTCGGCAGCAGTTCTGCAGAAAAGGACCTAGGGGTTACGGTGGACGAGAAGCTGGATATGAGTCAACAGTGTGCCCTTGTTGCCAAGAAGGCCAGTGGCATTTTGGGATGTATAAGTAGGGGCATTGCCAGCAGATCGAGGGACGTGATCGTTCCCCTCTATTCAACATTGGTGAGGCCTCATCTGGAGTACTGTGTCCAGTTGTGGGCCCCACACTACAAGAAGGATGTGGAAAACCTGGAAAACGTCCAGTGGAGGGCAACAAAAATGATTAGGGGACTGGAACACATGACTTCTGAGAAGAGGCTGAGGGAACTGGGATTGTTTAGTCTGCAGAAGAGAAGAATGAGGGGGGATTTGATAGCCGCTTTCAACTACCTGAAAGGGGGTTCCAAAGAGGATGGATCTAGACTGTTCTCAGTGGTAGCAGATGACAGAACGAGGAGTAATGGTCTCAAGTTGCAGTGGGGGAGGTTTAGGTTGGATGTAAGGAAAAACTTTTTCACTAGGAGGGTAGTGAAACGCTGGAATGTGTTACCTAGGGAGGTGGTAGAATCTCCTTCCTTAGAAGTTTTTACGGTCAGGCTTGACAAAACCCTGGCTGGGATGATTTAGTTGGGGATTGGTCCTGCTTTGAGCAGGGGGTTGGACTAGATGACCTCCTGAGGTCCCTTCCAACCCTAATATTCTATGATTCTATGATCTGCCAGCCAGCCCATGGCACCAGCACAGAAACCAGCCCACCAGACACCTCAGGTGAAATCCTGGCCCCTTTGAAGTCAATGGAAAAACTCCCATTGATTTCCATGGGGCCAGGACCAGTCCCTGCTGACTGGAGGAGAGGCAGGTAGCAAGGGAACTGTATCTCATGTGTATGCTTCCTGATCTTGAGAGCCTCTCAGATATCCTGGGGATAAGTGCCATCCGGGGACATAGCCAGACAGACAAATGGAGTAAATAGGCCTGAGGATTTGGTCTCTAATGAGGAGACAGGCCTGTCTTGCAGCCCTTACTCACACAGAGTCCTGCTGAAGTCAAAGGGGGTTGGGCTCTGCAGGCTGTCCCCTCACTGCTCCGACGGGGAGGATGGTGCTACTCGACTACACAGCAGCGTCTGACCGCATCCGTAACTGGGTTATAGCCCAGGTAGGGGCAGACGTGGCTGCAGCGCAGCATCCTCCTGCTTGCAGTGCGGCCACACACCATGTTGGGAAGGATTTGTGCCCGTGAGTAAGGCTGACACTGGCTCCCTGCTCAGGCCTCCTACCGGCACGCTGCCAATCCACACCCAGTGTGAGTGGGAACCCAGCTTTTTGCATTGGCTTTGGAGGGGAAGCTGTTGTATCAGCTGTCAGTTCATGGGGGTGGGATTGGGGAGTGTGATAGGGAGGGGAGGTACCAGGTCCATTGTGGTGGGAGCTAGGAGTGGGAGACCCATTGCCTGATTGCTTGCCAGGGAACAGACAGGCAAATCTCCAGACATTCCAAGGTGGGGTTCTGAGATGCCCTGAACATTTCAGATCTTCACCCCAATTTCCTGAAATTTCCTTCCTCTTCCTCACCCCCTTCTCCACCTAACTCCCTTAACCAATTCCATGTTATCTTGGACCTGCTCTCTCCTCCTGGCTCCCAGCAGGTCTGTTTTGGGAAATGACAGGTTCTGGCTGGTAACTTTCCAAACACCAGTGTGGTGCTGAGCTCCAGGCCAGCACAAGGATTTGTAGGGAACCTTCTATCTGTACCTGGCAGGGCTGGTGAGAACTTTTTCATCTTATCTGTTTTTGATGGAAAATTGAGATTTTTGATTAAACAAAATTTTTTCTTAGCAAGTTTCTGCTTTTCATGGACATTTTTAACCTTTTATGGAAAAACTGAACACACACAAATTTTCAGCTGAAAATCAAAACTTTTAATTCAGAAATGATGAAACATTTTGTTTCACCTCTGTTCAACATTAAACTGTGTCCTTCTGCACGGCCACAGTGCCTCATTGGTGTCTTCTTTATGAGCTGGGTTCCCAGGCTGGACCACATCTCCCAGGATGCACCAGAGCCATGCAACTCCCATGATGAACCATGACAAGTCAGCAAATGGTGACACTGTGGTGCATCCTAGGAGATGTAGTCTGGCCAAGAAGCCCAGTCCATTGGAAAGAAATGGGGCATGAAGCACCCAAACTACAACTCTCCTAAGGCACCGCTGCAGAGCAGTTGGGCAGTTTAATGGTGAATTGATCCAAAACATGTGTGTTCAGTTTGACAAAGCAAAATGTTTCAATTCCATTTTCCCAGAGGAAAATGTTTGGGTTTGGGCTGAAAATTCAGTTTTGATATTTTTGATTAAAAGTCAAAATTTTCTGTGGAATTTTTTAAATTGTTTACAGGAATTTTCTACAGAAAAACCCCTAATCTTCCAACCAGCTCTAGTAGCAGGTTTCTCCTTGAGGAAGCCCATCTGATTTGCTTCTTCAGGGTGTAAGCAGACTGGACTCAGAGCCAGAAGCAGTTGGATAATCCATTTCTTTTCAGTGGAAGGCAAAGTCCAAATTCTGGCCTCACTGAGTGGGTTCTGTGTGAACCTGCTTTCTCTCTGTCTGGAGCAGGATAAGAACTGCACCGTCGAATTGTGGAAGTCAACGAATGGCTACGCAGGTGGTGTCGGAGAGAAGGCTTTGGATTCTTTGACCACGGGATGGTGTTCCATGAAGGAGGAGTGCTGGGCAGAGACGGGCTCCACCTAACAAAGAAAGGGAAGAGCATCTTTGCGAGCAGGCTGGCTAACCTAGTGAGGAGGGCTTTAAACTAGGTTCACTGGGGGAAGGAGACCAAAGCCCTGAGGTAAGTGGGCAAGCGGAACGTCTGTGAGGGGAGGGCTCCTACCTCATACTGAGAATGAGGGGCGATCAGCAGGTTATCTCAAGTGCCTATATACAAATGCACAAAGCCTTGGAAACAAGCAGGGAGAACTGGAGGTCCTGGTGATGTCAAGGAATTATGACGTGATTGGAATAACAGAGACTTGGTGGGATAACTAACATGACTGGAGTACTATCATGGATGGTTATAAACTGTTCAGGAAGGACAGGCAGGGCAGAAAAGGTGGGGGAGTAGCACTGTATGTAAGGGAGCAGTATGACTGCTCAGAGCTCTGGTACGAAACTGCAGAAAAACCTGAGTGTCTCTGGATTAAGTTTAGAAGTGTGAGCAACAAGAGTGATATAGTGGTGGGAGTCTGCTATAGACCACCGGACCAGGGGGATGAGGTGGATGAGGCTTTCTTCCGGCAACTTGCAGAAGCTATTAGATCGCACTCCTTGGTTCTCATGGGCGACTTTAATCATCCTGATATCTGCTGGGAGAGCAATACAGCGGTGCATAGACAATCCAGGAAGTTTTTGGAAAATGTAGGGGACAATTTCCTGGTGCAAGTGCTGGAGGAGCCAACTAGGGGGGGAGCTTTTCTTGACCTGCTGCTCACAAACCAGGAAGAATTAGTGGGGGAAGCAAAAGTGGATGGGAATCTGGGAGGCAGTGACCATGAGTTGGTCGAGTTCAGGATCCTGGCACAGGGAAGAAAGGTAAGCAGCAGAATACGGACCCTGGACTTCAGAAAAGCAGACTTCGACTCCCTCAGGGAACTGATGGGTAGGATCCCCTGGGGGAATAACATGAGGGGGAAAGGAGTCCAGGAGAGCTGGCTGTATTTCAAGGAATCCCTGTTGAGGAAACAGGGACAAACCATCCTGATGTGTCGAAAGAATAGTAAATATGGCAGGCGACCAGCTTGGCTTAACAGTGAAATCCTTGAGGATCTTAAACATAAAAAAGAAGTTTACAAGAAGTGGAAGAGTATAAAAATATTGCTCGGGCATGTAGAAATGAAATCAGGAGGGCCAAATCACACCTGGAGCTGCAGCTAGCAAGAGATGTTAAGAGTAACAAGAAGGGTTTCTTCAGGTATGTTGGCAACAAGAAGAAAGCCAAGGAAAGTGTGGGCCCCTTACTGAATGAGGGAGGCAACCTAGTGACAGAGGATGTGGAAAAAGCTAATGTACTCAATGCTTTCTTTGCCTCTGTCTTCATGAACAAGGTCAGCTCCCAGACTGCTGCACGGGGCAACACAGCATGGGGAGTAGGTGGCCAGCCCCCTGTGGAGAAAGAGTTGGTTAGGGACTATTTAGAAAAGTTGGACGTGCACAAGTCCATGGGGCTGGATGCGTTGCATCCGAGAGTGCTAAAGGAATTGGCGTCTGTGATTGCGCCATTGGCCATTATCTTTGAAAATTTGTGGCGAACGGGGGAAGTCCCGGATGACTGGAAAAAGGCTAATGTAGTGCCAATCTTTAAAAAAGGGAAGAAGGAGGATCCTGGGAACTACAGGCCAGTCAGCCTCACCT
Organism: Caretta caretta; assembly: GCF_965140235.1. NCBI lineage: Eukaryota > Metazoa > Chordata > Testudines > Cheloniidae > Caretta > Caretta caretta. The sequence continues at coordinate 3,982,938 of NC_134223.1, forward strand.
CAGTCCCCGGAAAAATCATGGAGCAGGTCCTCAAGGAATCAATCCTGAAGCACTTACACTAGAGGAAAGTGATTAGGAACAGTCAGCATGGATTCACCAAGGGAAGGTCATGCCTGACTAATCTAATCGCCTTCTATGATGAGATTACTGGTTCTGTGGATGAATTGTTTCTTGACTTTAGCAAAGCTTTTGACACGGTCTCCCACAGTATTCTTGTCAGCAAGTTAAAGAAGTATGGGCTGGATGAATGCACTATAAGGTGGGTAGAAAGTTGGCTAGATTGTCGGGCTCAACGGGTAGTGATCAATGGCTCCATGTCTAGTTGGCAGCCGGTATCAAGTGGAGTGCCCCAAGGGTCGGTCCTGGGGCCAGTTTTGTTCAATATCTTCATAAATGATCTGGAGGATGCTGTGGATTGGACTCTCAGCAAATTTGTGGATGATACTAAACTAGGAGGAGTGATAGATACGGTGGCAGGTAGGGATAGGATACAGAGGGACCTAGACAAATTGGAGGATTGGGACAAAAGAAATCTGATGAGGTTCAACAAGGATAAGTGCAGGGTCCTGCACTTAGGACGGAAGAATCCAATGCACTGCTACAGACTAGGGACCGAATGGCTAGGCAGCAGTTCTGCGGAAAAGGACCAAGGGGTTACAGTGGGCGAGAAGCTGGATATGAGTGAACAGTGTGCCCTTGTTGCCAAGAAGGCCAATGGCATTTTGGGAGGTATAAGTAAGGGCATTACCAGCAGATCGAGGGACGTGATCGTTCCCCTCTATTCGAAATTGGTGAGGCCTCATCTGGAGTACTGTGTCCAGTTTTGGGCCCCACACTACAAGAAGGATGTGGATAAATTGGAGAGAGCCCAGCGAAGAGCAGCAAAAATTATTAGGGGTCTGGAACACATGACTTATGAGGAGAGGCTGAGGGAACTGGGATTGTTTAGTCTGCAGAAGAGAAGAATGAGGGGGGATTTGATAGCTGCTTTCAACTACCTGAGAGGTGGTTCCAAAGAGGATGGTTCTAGACTATTCTCAGTGGTAGAAGATGACAGGACAAGGAGTAATGGTCTCAAGTTGCAGTGGGGGAGGTTTAGGTTGGATGTTAGGAAAAACTTTTTCACTAGGAGGGTGGTGAAACACTGGAATGCGTTACCTAGGTAGAATCTCCTTCCTTAGAAGTTTTTAAGGTCAGGCTTGAGAAAGCCCTGGCTGGGATGATTTAATTGGGGATTGGTCCTGCTTTGAGCAGGGGGTTGGACTAGATGACCTCCTGAGGTCCCTTCCAACCCTGATATTCTATGATTCTATGAATGCCCTCAGGGCCAATGTGCTAAATGCTCCAGAGATCCAACCATGCAGGGAGGCTCATAAGAACATAAGAATGGCCATTACTGGGTCAGACCAATGGTCCATCTAGCTCAGTATCCTGTCTTCCAACTGTGGCTGATGCCAGATTCTTCAGAGGGAGTGAACAGAACAGGGCAATTATTGAGCGATCCATCTCCTGTCATCTCGTCCCAGCTTCTAGTAGTCAGAGGTTTAGGGACATCCAGAGCATGGGGTTGCATCCATGACCATCTTGGCTAATCACCATTGATGGACCTATCCTCCATGAACTTATCTAATTCTTTTTGAACCAAGTTATATTTTGGCCTTCACAACATTCCCTGGCAACAAGTTCAAACAGGTTGACAGTGAGTTGTGTGAAGAAGTACTTCCTTTTGTTTGTTTTAAGCCTGTTGCCTATTAATTTGAATGGGGGACACCTAGATAGTGTGTTATGTGAAGGGGTAAATAACACTTCCCTAATCACTTTCTCCACACCATTCAGGATTTTATCGAGCTCTATCATATCTCCCGTCTGTGGTCTCTTTTCTAACCTGAACAGCCCCAGTCTTTTTAATCTTTCCTCAGATGGAACCTGTTCCATAGCCCTAATCATTCTTTTTGCCCGTCTCTGTACTTTTTCCAAATTCTAATATATCTTTTTTGAGATGGATCAACCAGAATTGCACACAGTTTTCAAGGTGTGAGCGTACCATGGATTGATATTGTGGAATTATGGCATTTTCTGTCTTATTACTTATTTCCCAATGGTTCCTAACAATCTGTTTGCTTTTTTGACTGCCACTGCACATGGAGCAGATGTTTTCAAAGAACTGTCCACAATGATACCAAGATCTTTCTTGAGTGATAAAAGCTAATTTAGACTCCATCACTTTGTATGTATAGGTTTTCCAATGTGCATTACTTTGCATTTATCAACCTTGAATTTCATCTGCTAGTTTGTTGCCCAGTTACCCAGTTTTTTGAGAGCCATTTGTAACTCTTCACAGTCAGTTATGGACCTAATTATCCTGAATAATTTAATGTCACCTGAAAATTTTGTCACCTCACTGAATATGTCCAGCACCAGTCCCAGTACAGATCTAATTCTCTCCATTCTGAAAACTGACCATTTATTTTTACCCTTTGTTTCCTATCTTTTAACCAGCTACCGATCGATGATAGAACCTTCCCTCTTATCCCATGACTTTGCTTAAGAGACTTTGGTGAGGGACCTTGTCAAAGGTTTTCTGAAAGTCCAAGTACACTATAGCCACTGAATCATCCTTGTTCACATATTTGTTGGCCCCCTCAAAGAATTCTAATGGATTGGTGAGGCATGATTTCTCTTTACAAAAGCGATATTGACTCTTCCCCAACATATGGTGTCTGGTTTCAGAGTAACAGCCGTGTTAGTCTGTATTCACAAAAAGAAAAGGAGTACTTATGGCACCTTAGAGACTAACCAATTTATTTGAGCATAAGCTTTCGTGAGCTACAGCTCACTTCATCGGAGCGCGCAGGAGGAGAGCCATCCCAGAAGGAGGTGTCCAGCCAGCATTTTGCTGCAGCGCTAGGGCTGATCATCTCATTTCCCCGCAATTTCAACCAGTTTGCCTGGTACTGAAATTAGGTTTACCATCCTATAATTGCCAGGATTGCCTTTGGAGCCTTTTTAAAAAATGGGCATTACATTAGCTATCTGCCAGTCATGTGGTACAGAGGCTGATTTAAGCAGTAGGTTACATACTACAGTTCTGTAATCTCGTATTTATGTTCCTTCAGAACTCTTGGGTGAATACCATCTTGTCCTGGTCACTTATTACTGTTTAATTTATCAATTTGTTCCAAAACCTCCACTAGTGACACCTCAATCTAGGACAGTTCCTCAGATTTGTCACTTAAAAAGAATGGCTCAGGTGTGGGAATCTTCCTCACATCCTCTGCAGTGAAGACCAATGCAAACAATTCATGTAGCTTCTCTGCAATGGCCTTGTCTGTCTTAAGTGCTCCTTTAGTATCTCAAATGTTCAGAGCCCCACTGATTGTTTGGCAGCTTCCTGCTTCTGATGTACTTAAAAAAAAAAAGTGTTGTTAGTATTTATGTCTTTTGCTAGTTGTTCAATTTTTCTTTTTCTTTCCTTTTGTTTTTTCCGGCCTGCCTAATTACACTTTTACACTTGACCTGCCAGAATTTATGCTCCTTTCTATTTTCCTCAGTAGGATTTGACTTCCACTTTTTAAAAGATTTATTTTTGTCTCTAATCTCCTCTTTTACTCTGTCATGGTGGCATTCTTTTGGTCCTCTTACTGGTACTTTTTAATTTTTATTTTATTTTTTTGTAATTTGTGGTATACATTTAGTACATTTAGTTTGAGCCTCTGTTATGGTTCCAGCCAGATATAGGGCAGGAGACGGTCTTCCCCTCAAACGTAATCAAAACATCTCCATGGAATGGTTTGGCTTTGTTGAACCCTCTCTGACGTGCTCTGGTTGTGGTCACACAGGCTTACCTCCTGTCTCACACCCAGAAGCCCCTTTTGGATGTAACAGGTTCAAAATGAGTTTGAGACACAGTGACCCCAACAAGTGACAGCCAGGCACATGTTCCCCCAAAGGGACCCGAGGGGGAGGTTTTGAAAAGCACTCAGTGTTGGTGTAACTTTGCTCACATGGATGCCAATGGAGGGATAAAAACTGACTTCACTGGGAGCAGCGTTGGGCCAGTGTGGAATGCTTTTGAAAATCCCACCTGTTATATGGAGGTGAAGTTAAGACATGCAGGGTTAACCCATTGTGCATCTGATGCACAGTGTGTGTATATGTAGTTTGTGCATGTGTATGTAGGTCTGCAGTGTGTTATGCATGCATGTCATTTGTGTCTGTGTGGCTGGACCTTGCAGCTACAGCGGTGTCGTACTGGCCTCTACATGTGCTCTTACTGCTGTGTACATTCTGCAGCTGCTTTTCTGTCCTGCCCACCCTTGTTCAAAGGGAGCTGAGAGAAAGAGTCCTGGGTGTGTTGCACACACTGCTGGGGCAGCTCAGACTCTGTAGAGTGTGTGTCCACTCACTCCTTTCCCAGCCAGGCATTAACCTGCCCCAGTAGCCAGACCCTTCTCTCCAGTCAGAAATTGGACCTCTCCCCCCAGTACTAAATTACTCTCACCCTCACTACAGTACCTGCAACTGACCAGTGACACCCCACACACCTGGGGTGCAGCGGAGAACTGTCCCATTCCATTCCCAACCAGTTCCATTTCCCACAGTTCTGAATGCCTTGTCACATCCCCCTCCTTTAGCCAGTTCGAACGGCGATCACGCCTAGGGCTATTCTTGGACCGAGAATGGACTCCTTCTCCGGGACTCCACGCAGTCCCTCCTCCCGACACAGCAATGAACCACGCTGTGGTGCTTTCTAGGTCCAGTTCCATTTTTGATTCCATCAAACCTTGTTGGTGCAATCATCAGAATAGCACATGAGCCTGTCTCAGGGATCTTGCTGCTGTCAAGTGATGCTAACTTTGATGATGATCCTTTTTGTCTGTAAGATTGGGGTTGACACAGCTGCTCAGAATCAGTGCTACGCCCCAGTCTTTAAACAGTCCCTTGGAGGAACCTCTTCTGTGTGTCAGACCGTCAAGGGATCCCACTCTCCCAGAGGGGTAGGCCACGTGGCTTCAGCACCTCTGAGACTGAGCCTCGGGGCTCCAGCATGCCTGTTTCACACTGTGAGCTCTGCCCAGTAAGTCCAAGTGAGACAGACTCTTTGTCAAATATGTTTACACTCTTCAGGGACCAATGCAGCTCAGCAAGGGATGTAGTGACACCAGGCAGCCTTTCCAGGTTTATTAGTTAACTGGAACACAGCATCGGCAAGTCCTTGCATTAGCACAAAGACGCAAAGGTTAAGGCACAGTCCATGCTGGCCAAGCCAGCGCTCCACATAGCCTAGCTGCTGTGGAATCCTTTTTTGGGCTCTCTTCTTTGTCAGTCCCAGGTGAGAGCTGCGTGTCTCCAAAAAGCCAGCTCTCATCCCAGCCCCAACACCGCTCGGTCCATTGTCCTCCTCCTGCAGGCCCATGTTAAGTTCATGCTCCACCTGGTTTCCTGTTGTTAGGTGTTAAATTGTTCAGTCCTTGGGGCTCCTATTGTTTTTTCTGGATCCTCCATTGGTCTGGATCAGTTTCAGCCAGTCCTTAATGATGCGTTCATCCCACTCTAGGCAGTTACGTGATCCAGTGCCTCATCTGTCCTGCTCTTCTCCAAGGGCAGCTATAACCCTTTGTGCAACCACTAGGTAGCAATCCCTACTCAAGTGTATCACTCAGCTCTGCCTGGGCAGGGATGGGATGGGGGTGGGGATGGGCACTGGGACCTTGCACAGCTCTACCTGGGGCAATTGCACAACAGGAATCTCTTTGTTACTGGAGCAGGATGTGCTGGTTGAAGGCTTCGAGATGTTTATTCCAAGGCAAATCAGTAATACAATTATTCCATGTTCATTTATTCTTTATATGTCTTAATATAAATAACTTTCTTGTTAAACAGTGCCCTAAATCATTGGTCTCTAGATGCTAATATATCACTGCAGTCTCTATACATCCCTGAAGCATTAAGCTTCTGTGTGCAGCCTAGAGCCTGTTAGCAGCCCTCCAGTAAGGAACCAGCGTACATGTGCCCACAGCCCAGGGCTCATGAATGCCTCAGAAACAAGCCCATGTGTGTGTGTGCCCAGGTGTCCGTGTGTGTGTGTGTGTGTGCGTGTGCGCTGAGGTGTCCATGTGTGTATATTCATGCAAGTATGTGACTGTGTGGGCGTACGTCACACGTGTATCCATATGTCTTTGTGTATCCACATGCATATGTGTATGTTTGTGCTGCCAGATAAGCAACGGCTGTTTCAAACCCCCATGTGGGTACAGGTGTGAGACTGAACCGGGCTGCTGGTGGTTGTGTGAGAGGCAGACCCGCCTGGCTCTGGGAGCAGTGCAGACAATAGTTTCATCTCTGCAGATATCTTGGGCGCCCTGCCTTGTCCCTTGGCAGGGAGCTTTGCTCCTGAGGCTTTAGGGCCTTTCAGGTGAGGAGAAAGAGGCTCCCTGGGGCAAAGACTCGCTGACCCCTCCCCCGCCCCCAAGCAGCGAGCTGGGGCCTGCTGTGTGCTTGGAGCCTCACGCCACACGCAGTGGCACCCGCACACTGCACAAGCTCGAGGCTGAACGATCTCAGTGCCACAGCTGTGATGGAAACTCCCCAGGGATGGGGATGTGGCTGGTCCAGCTCTCTGCTCTCTGGGCCTGACACCCCACACCTCCCCTTGCCTAGGGCAGCTGGGTGCTCCCCCTGCATGCACTGAGCTTGGCCTGGTATTGGTCAGACAGACAGACAGGTTTGTCTGATAAGCAAGCTCCCATCTGGAGGTAGGAGCTGCCCTCTCTGGCGGGGTGGCTGGCTCAGCGGGCTAACTGCTCTTGACTGCTTTACGTTCAAGATCCTTCCATAAATCCTGTGCTGTCTGCAAATGCCACCCTCCTTCACACATCGGCCCCCTCTCCTGGGGAGCCCTGACACACCATCTGTCATCCCGAAACGAGATCCGTCAGCCAAATGAGCTGGGCTCCACACCAGGCCCATAAATCGGCTGGGAGGCAGGCCCAGACACATAACTCCCTGATTTATTCACCCGGCGCTTTCTGCCGCGAGGGCTCCTCTCTACTGAGCCATGTCTCCAGACAGACTCTCGGGTTTCTATGGCAATGGGGGAGGGCGCTGCGCCAGTATCTGTTGCAGACAGGGAAGATCTGGCAGGAGGCGCTAACCTCCCTCCCTCCCTTCTCTGCTCAGGCCATCTTTTACAGCTGGCAAGTCAGACACGGCTCCCACCGCATGGAGGATGGGAAGGGCTCTTAATAGAAGCCAGGTCCTTGCCTGGCTGTGCAAGCGAGCGAGCCTGGAGCCCGCTCCCCCCTCCCCGCCCCCGCTGGGCAGGGTCAGACGACGGGACAAACTCCATCCATTATGTGGGGCGCGGGGCTGGCACTCGCAGCCAGGGCTGTGCTTAATAAAACATAGCGCCTCAAGGCCGCAGGGGGCCAGGGTCGCTCTAGGGACAGCAGGCGGGGCCCTGGCCCAGAGGGAGCATGGGGGGGGGGGCTGTGATGGATGGGGCGTGGTGACACTGGAGCCTGTGACGAGTGAGGTAGAGGATCCCAGAGAAGTGGCAGGTGGCTGCAGTACCCAGAACGGGCCAGGCGCTTTCCAAATGCTGAGGAGACAGGCCCTGGCTTGTCTGCAGACCAAGCCTGGTGAGGGTGGAGGAAAAGGCCCCAGCGCACAGGCAGAGCGAGCAGGGAGGTGGCACACCACTGGCTGGTTAGTGACAAGACTGGCTGGTCGCTGTCTTTTGCAGAGTTCATAGAATCTCAGGGTTGGAAGAGACCTCAGGAGGTCATCTAGTCCAACCCTCTGCTCAAAGCAGGACCAACACCAATAAGTTAACCTCCCAAATCCTCCCCGCGCCAGCAATCCACACTGCCACCCTCCACACCAACTCGCAGCTTCAGTTCTGGGCCTCACATTTCCTCCAGCAAGGAGACAGTCGTAGCCAGAATGATTGAACTGTGCCAGTGGGTGACTCAGTCAGCCAGTGCGGAGATGGCAGGGAGAGGAGTGAACAAACACGCCCTGGAGACAAACATCATGAGCAGAGCGCACGGGACAGGAGGACACACTGAAGGCAGGCATGCAGTGGGGGACGGGGGACTTAGGACCGAAATGCTGGCCACAAGGTGCTGGGACTCGATGCAGTGGAGAATAGGGTTGCCAGTTTTGGTTGGACGTATTCCTGGATGTTTTGTCACATGACATAACCTTTAATTAAAGATTGATCTTTAATTCCTGGAGACTCCAGAATAATCCTGGAGGGTTGGCAACCCTGGAGAATGGGATTCAGGGTGAGGGGTGGCACGTTCAGAACAATGGGCACAAACCATCACTTTAGCAGCCGTGTCTGGTATGAACCAGAGGGGACTGTGGGGATGGGGGAGGATGGAGGGCTGTGGGTATTGAGGTGGGGGCTGGGGCACTGGGGGAGCTGGGGAGGTGGGGGATGGGGGGACTGTGGGTACTGAGGAGGTGGGGGCTGGGGGGCTGGGGGTACTGGGGAGGTGGGAGATGTGGGGCTGTGGGTATTGGGAAAGTGGGGGATGGGGGGATGTGGGTAATGGGGAAGTGGGGGATGGGGGCCTGTGGGTACTGGGGAGGTGAGGGGCTGTGGGTATTGGGAAAGTGGGTGATGGAGGGCTGTGGGTACTGTGGAGGCAGGAGATGGGGGACTGTTGGTACTGGGGAGGGAGATGGGGGCTTTGGCTACTGAGGAGGTGGGAGATGAGGGGCTGTGGGTACTGGGGAGGGGAGAAGGAGGGCAAGGAGGGCTGTGACCCTGGGGATGGGAGTTTTCGGGGGCTGTGGGTACTGGGAAGGTGGGAGGAAAGTCTGTGGTAATCAGAAGACAATGGGGCATGGAGAATCATAGAATCATAGAATATCAGGGTTGGAAGGGACCCCAGAAGGTCATCTAGTCCAACCCCCTGCTCAAAGCAGGACCAATTCCCAGTTAAATCATCCCAGCCAGGGCTTTGTCAAGCCTGACCTTAAAAACCTCTAAGGAAGGAGATTCTACCACCTCCCTAGGTAACGCATTCCAGTGTTTCACCACCCTCTTAGTGAAAAAGTTTTTCCTAATATCCAATCTAAACCTCCCCCACTGCAACTTGAGACCATTACTCCTCGTTCTATCATCTGCTACAATTGAGAACAGTCTAGAGCCATCCTCTTTGGAACCCCCTTTTAGGTAGTTGAAAGCAGCTATCAAATCCCCCCTCATTCTTCTCTTCTGCAGGCTAAACAATCCCAGCTCCCTCAGCCTCTCCTCATAAGTCATGTGTTCCAGTCCCCTAATCATTTTTGTTGCCCTTCGCTGGACTCTCTCCAATTTATCCACATCCTTCTTGAAGTGTGGGGCCCAAAACTGGACACAGTACTCCAGATGAGGCCTCACCAATGTCGAATAGAGGGGAACGATCACGTCCCTCGATCTGCTCGCTATGCCCCTACTTATACATCCCAAAATGCCATTGGCCTTCTTGGCAACAAGGGCACACTGCTGACTCATATCCAGCTTCTCGTCCACTGTCACCCCTAGGTCCTTTTCCGCAGAACTGCTGCCTAGCCATTCGGTCCCTAGTCTGTAGCTGTGCATTGGGTTCTTCCGTCCTAAGTGCAGGACCCTGCACTTTATCCTTATTGAACCTCATCAGATTTCTTTTGGCCCAATCCTCCAATTTGTCTAGGTCTTTCTGTATCCTATCCCTCCCCTCCAGCGTATCTACCACTCCTCCCAGTTTAGTATCATCCGCAAATTTGCTGAGAGTGCAATCCACACCATCCTCCAGATCATTTATGAAGATATTGAACAAAACCGGCCCCAGGACTGACCCTTGGGGTACTCCACTTGATACCGGCTGCCAACTAGATATGGAGCCATTGATCACTACCCGTTGAGCCCGAGTTTCAGTTTCAGTTTCAGTTGTGTTTCAGTTGTGTGGACAATGCAGACAGATCAGTCTTAGAGCTGTTGTTCTGTAAGCTGTGGCCTGGTTTGGGCACAGCCTGGGTGTGCCAGGAGTAGGCAGAGGAGAGTTCAAGGGATGGAGGTAAGGCCCTTGATCACAGCAGAATGGAGAGGACTTGGGAAGGAAGGTGAGGGAGTCAGTCTTGGCCATGTTTAGCTTCAGTTGATGGTGCAATATCAGAGGGACAGGCCAGGGTTCATGACTGGAAGGAGGGAGATGGGTCAGGGATAGATCTGAGGGTCATCAGCATAGAAATGTCAGGTAAAGCTGTATGAATGATGAGGAGACCCAGGGATATGAGGAGTGGGACAGGGATATAGCTCTGTGGGACTCCCACAGAGAGTGTTGGAGGGGAAGGGGGATCACCATATGAGATGCTGAGGGAGTGATCAGAGAGGCGGGAAGCGACCAAGGAGAGGGCACAGTCCTGAAAACCCAGGGATGGCAAGATGTCAGGCAGGAGAAGGTCACGGACTAAAGCAGCAGGGAGGTGAAGGAGGATGAGGATGGAGCATAGGCCCTGGGCTGTGGACAAGAAGAGGTCAATAAAGAAAGTCAGACAGCTGCTGGGCAAGGATGGACAGGCTGGGAAATCACTTTTCCTTGGTGCTTGGCTTGATCTGAATTCAGTCACTGTTCATTGTATTTACTCCATCAGAGAGGCAATGTGTGAAGTGGTTAGAGGAGGAGACTGGAAATCAGGATTCCTGGGTTCTGACGTTAACTTCTTGTTTGCAGTGTTGTTGTAGCCAGGATAGTCCCAGGCTATGATAGAGGCAAGGTCGGGGAGGTAATATCTTTTATTGGACCAACTTCTGTTGGTGGAAGGGACAAGCTTTTTTGATCTTCACAGAGCTCTTCCTAAGGTCTGGAGAAGATAACCAGAGGGTCTGAGCTAAATATGAGGTGGGATGGATGTTAAGCATAAGGGGTTCCCACATGCTGTAGGAAACCACTTAAAATAAAGTGGGCAACTAAGAGTTAGCAGGCAACAAGGTGTATTACAAATTGAGGTAATGAGTCATAATCCCAGTGTCTCTGTTAAGTCCTTGGTTTTTAGTGTCCAGTAGAGTTCTGCAGCGGGCGATGTGATCCCTGTCCACGTAGCTTGTAAAGTGTTTAGGCTCAGAGATTCGGTAGAAAGGTCAGACATTGCTAATACTGATTGCTGGGGGTACTGTGTCCCCATTTGCTCATTTGTGTTAGTGATCCTGCTCTGGCTATAACGATAATTAGCACTAAGGATAGCTTGCATTGCTACAGGCTCCCTCCTTAGGAAAAATCCCAAAGTGCCTCACAAATTACACATGTGCAGGGATTGCTTGATTTGCCCCAGCGACGCAGCCACCTCTCGGGTGTGAGACGGCAAGCTGACTCTAGAACTCTCTGACCTGCTCTGGTGGTTCCCACAGCCCCAAGGTGTTAGGGTGATTTCACTGACTCACCAGGCCTGCCTGAGGGGGTGAGGGGGCTGGCACAGCTGTGACTCCGGCAGGGTGGAGTTTAAAACCTATCAGTCTGTAAGTTCTGAGGGAGGCTGCATTTGCTGAAATGTTCACTGGATTTTTCCTGTCTGCTGGGGCCTGTAAATCTGGCTGTGCAGAGGCCATTCCTGCTTCAGTCGCTCAGCAAGCAGGGCTGCTATTTTTCTTGGAGGGCTGCACTGGTGTAACCCTCCTTCCAGCACCTGCTGCTACAGCTTTAGCCACATTCCAAAGCAGCACTAGAAAACGGGCCTGTCTCTAGGTGTTTGGGACGCTGGCCGCTCTGTATTACTGCAGGCTGGGGAGCCAGTCCCATCCCATCTCAGCTCTTCTGTGGCCACCAACCCTGATATCCTATGATTCTATGATCCTATGATTCATACAGCAATGACGCAGGACAAGACCGCGGTCTTCCTTCAAGACCCAACTGCTACAGAGAAACAGGCCATGGTTAGGGACTGGCTTTGGGGCTGGGGCATTGAACCAGACTATTGTTACCGAGTAGAATCATAGAATCATAGAATATTAGGGTTGTAAGAGACCTCAGGTGGTCATCTAGTCCAATCCCCTGCTTAAAGCAGGACCAGCACCAACTAAATCATCCCAGCCAAGGCTATGTCAAGCCAAGCTTTAAAAATCTCTAAAGATGGAGATTCCACCACCTCCCTAGGTAACCCATTCCAGTGCTTCACCACCCTCCTAGTGAAAAACTTTTTCCTAATATCCAACCTAGACCTCCCCCACTGCAACTTGAGACCATTACTCCTCGTTCTATCATCTGCCACCACTGAGAACAGCCGAGCTCCATCTTCTTTGGAACCCCCTTCAGGTAGTTGAAGGCTGCTATCAAATCCCCCCTCACTATTCTCTTCTGCAGACTAAATAACCCCAGTTCCCTCAACCTCTCCTCATAAGACATGTGCCCCAGCCTCCTAATAATTTTCATTGCCCTCTGCTGGGCTCTCTCCAATTTGTCCACATCCCTTCTGTGGGGCAGGGGGGGAGGGAACGACAAAAACTGGACACAATACTCCAGGTGTGGCCTCACCAGTGCCCAACAGAGAGAAATAATCACTTCCCTTGATCTGCTGGCAATGCTCCTACTAATACAGCCCAATATGCTGTTGATCTTCTTGGCAACAAGGGCACACTGCTGACACATATCCAGCTTCTTGTTCACTGTAATCTCCAGGTCCTTTTCTGCAGAACTGCTACTTAGCCAATTGGTCCCCAGCCTGTAGCAGTGCATGGGATTCTTCCATCCTAAGTGCAGGACTCTGCACTTCTCCTTGTTGAACTTCATCAGATTTCTTTTGGCCCAATCCTCCAATTTGTCTAAGTCACTCTGGACCCTATCCCTACCCTTCAGCGTATCTACCTCTCCCCCCAGTTTAGTGTCATTTGCGAACTTGCTGACCGTGCAATTAATCCCATCATCCAGATAATTGATAAAGATGTTGAACAAAACTGGCCCCAGGACAGACCCCTGGGACACTCCTCTTGATACCAGCTATCAACTAGACATCGAGCAGTTGATCACTACCCGTTGAGCCCGACAATCTAGCCAGCTTTCTATCCACCTTATAGTCCATTCATCCAATCCATACTTTTCTAACTTGCTGGCAAGAATACTGTGGGAGACCGTGTCAAAAGCTTTGCTAAAGTCAAGCTATATCACTTCCACTGCTTTCCCCATATCCACAGAGCCAGTTATCTCATCATAGAAGGCAATCAGGTTGGTCAGGCATGACTTGCCCTTGGTGAATCAATGTTGACTGTTCCTGATCACCTTCCTCTCCTCCAAGTGCTTCAGAATGGATTCCTTGAGGACCGGCTCCATGATTTTTCCGGGGACTGAGGTGAGGCTGACTGGCCTGTAGTTCCCAGGATCCTCCTTCTTCCCTTTTTAAAGTATGGGCACGATCGCCATGAGTTTTCAAAGATAACAGCCAATGGCTCTGCAATCACATCCGCCAACTCCCTCAGCACCCTCGGATGCATCAGATCTGGACCCATGGACCTGTGCACATCCAGCTTTTCTAAATAGTCCTTAACTTGTTCTTTCACCATTGAGGGCTGCTCACCTCCTCCCCCTAGGCACACACCATACAGGAGCGTGTGCCTCTTCAGCCAGCGCTCCAGAGAAGCAGTGCTATCTGCAGGAGAATCTCTGAGGGCCTCTGCATGGACAGAGGGGCAGATCTGTGGTGTCATAAGCCATCCTAGTATGGCCAAAGGGAAGAGACAGTCCCCTCAGATATCCATAGCGCCATGGTCAAGTGGGTGTTTTTTATCTGTTCTTCTCAGTGACTCATGTGTTATTATTCTAGGCTTTGGTCTAGTGTTTTCAACCCCTCTCAGTCTTGGGTGTGATCCATTGAGCAGTTTTGCTGAGGCCTGAGAGTGCTATTCTATTGCATAGGAGTGGATTGTGTTTTCATGTGGATTTCATTTGTGACCCTCTGGTGCTTTGCAGTGCCTGGGAAGGGGGAGGGCTTTCTGGTTTGATTGAGCTAGCACAAGAAGCTACATGCTCTGTTTAGTGCATTGTTCAGAAAGGGAAGCCCGCTGAATCTAGAAGCCCATCCCTTGCTGAAGAACGGTGAAGATTTAAGATGATTTGCCTCAGATCGGCTGCGCCATGCTTGCATATTTGAATATGTGCAAGCCAAGTCTGGTGTGGGTTTCCCATGCAGCTGGCCAAAGACGAGCGTCATGAGATATGGGCAGAGGGCAGCGTAGCACAGTCTGGCATGATTTACTTATTGAAAACTACTCGGGCTGTGTGGTCAGAGCAATTGCTTGAACGGGAAGGAAATGTCCATCCTGACAGGACAGCACTGAAATAGTAGCTGCTGGGCATGTTTTCCTGTCTACAGGCTCAGTGAATGGCTCCCAAGTCAGACCTTTTTCTTGCACTGGGTATCACAGAACACTCCCTGTAGTTAGCCTTTAGGGTCCCTTGCAGAATGAGCCATGGTGCTGATATCAGCCAGAGCAGACTAATGGCCATGTGAGATTGGCATGGGAGGAGGAGTGAGAGGAGTTGTAAAATCAGACCTCCCTGACCCATGGCCACCATTCATCAAAAGGAAATTGCCTGGCCAGAGGGAAGGGTTTTAATTGCTTTGCCCTTGATTCTGTTTTCTCAAGCAAAATTTCAAGTATTCAGGCAGCCATGAAAGTGCCCATGTTAAGACACGATGTGGCACATTGCCATTTACTGCCAGCTTTGCTATGGTCACTGCCAATAGCATCCCCGCATCCCCGCCTAGAGAGGTCTCTCCCAAGCAAACAACACCCCTGTCACTGAGGTACTGAGCGTTTGTGTCATGGTGCCATAGCTAGGGTCATGTTCTGAAAGGGGCTTAATGTGGGACATAAATCCTGTTTTCGCTCTACACGCAGGTGGCCTTTCTTTGTGACATTTCACACAGGGCTAGTTTTTACACCCCTTGTGGATTTTCTGTGTGGTTTTTGTTTGGTTTCTTCCCATGAATGTTTTAACAAGAAGTTAAAGTCTGAAATTGGGCTCTGACTGAAATTAGTCAATGG
The DNA here is from genome assembly GCF_965140235.1 of Caretta caretta. Classification (NCBI taxonomy): domain Eukaryota; kingdom Metazoa; phylum Chordata; order Testudines; family Cheloniidae; genus Caretta; species Caretta caretta. The sequence goes on from NC_134223.1 coordinate 3,997,945, forward strand.
CAGCCCGTCTTTGTTGTTGACTGATCTCTTTTAAAAACCATTGTCCATCTACAGGCAAACTGGTAGACAGGTGGCTCCTGAGTGGATCTGGCATAACAGGAGAGTTTTATAAAGAAATATTTAGGACCAAGAGTCAACTTTTAGCCTTTATTCTACACAATAGCAAGTTTCCCCTTCAATGGAGGCTGGTGCACCATCTTTTTCTTCAGAAAAACTCTCTAAAGTACCTTCTTTCAAAATGGCCACCATGACCGAGTGTTTCACTAGTACAGAGGCCACAGGCTGGTCTCAGTTAAAATGATTTTGCTTTTCCTCCAGACTGAGGGGGAAGTTCAGGCTGCCCTTAGTAAAGATGGCCACTGCCTCCCATTGTTCCCAATGGGAGTGAAGGCGAGCGGTCCCCAGGGAAAATGTCTGCTCCATATGCTGTTATTAGGCACAAAGGGGCAGTGTGCAGAGCAGGGGAATAGGAGACACATAGGGCAGGAAGGGGTTCTAGGGCAATGTAGGGGATGTAGGCTAGAGCCTGACGGGCAGGGAATAGAAGTGGTAGATGGGGAAGGATAGGAAACTGTCTGAGCAAATGTGGGGCAGGGACACATGAAAGGCTGGAAATCATAGGGAAGCAGTGGGAGAAAACGTGAGAAGGGCGGAAGGGGCAGGAGGGAGCCTGGACAGTGAGGAGAGGGGAGGGGAATGGAGAGGTAGGAAAGCAGCTCCTCCAGCCCTGCGGTTAGGAGTAGGGTGGTGGAATCCCTCTGGAGCAGCTAGTGGAAAGGTGGATGTTTCTGAGAGGGGAATTATAGTTCAGTTCTGACCCAGATACTGTCACATACTTTTGGGCTGGGTGGCTTCCCCACAGATGCTCAGTAGGCAGATTTTAAAACATGATTTCAGATAGTTGTGTAAATCTCATGATTTTAAGCCAATCTCATGAGTTTTGAATACTTGTGGCTGGCAGTAGCATTCTGTCCGAGCAACATAACCCTCCCGTGGATGGCCATCTTTAGGGACTGACCCTATGACCTTTAACAGCAGGAGCACAGACCCCCTTGCTCCTGAACGAAAGGCTCAGTTCTCTTAGCTATTGATAGTAGCAGGCTGATCCTTTCTGTGGACTACCCCCTAGGGCAGAACATGCTTAGATAACAAGAGCACATTATTATTTGCTTCACTCTAAGGCTACATCTACACTACAGCGCTTACAGTGGCTAGTGCAGACGCTCTCAGTCAATGGGAGAGAGCTCTTAATTACTCCACCCCCAACGAGCGGCGGTAACTACATTGGCGGGAGAAGACATAGCACGGTCTACACCGGTGCTTAAATCGGTATAACTTACATCGCTTGTGGGTGGCTTATTCATATTCCTGAGCGACGTAAGTTATACTGACGTAAGCTGTAGATAGACAAGGTCTAAAAGTTTTCCCCAGCGTTCTGGCTCCTCCCATTACAAAGGGAAACACTTTAAAAATTACTGTAACATATTTTGACCACAAATTACTTAACAAAATGCAAAAACCATGTTGGTAGCTTATGACTTGCTTTGGTTCCTATAGCATGATTTACAGGCCCAGTCCAAGTCTAGGAGCTGCAGGGGAGTTGCAGGTCAGGACCCAGGTGCATTGGCAGAATTGTGTGTAGGGAACCCAGCACTGGACTAGCAGGACTGGGGTACATTGTACAGCTGTGTTTCACGGTGGCTGGCCAAACTGTCTGCTTCTAGCCTTTTTTCTGCCACCGCTTTCAGAACTAAGCAAATAACCAAATAATAAATCTAGAAGGGGAAAAAATGTGAAAAGACCTGGAGGATTTGGGGGTTTTAGCTTCTGAGAATCAGGAATTATTTTTGGGAAGGAAAGTGGAGCAGAGTTGTGAAAGGCAGCCGATTGCCGTGGGGTCTGAGTCCCACAGGGTTTTGGATGCCATAAGGTCAGCCCATCTCTTAGATTTAATTGGGAAGATTCCCAGGGCGCAGAGCCAGCAATCTGATTTATTTCATCAGTTTCATATTATTAGAGTGTCCTGCTGGAAAGGCACAAACATGCAGCACAAGGAGTTTTGAAACATTATTTCCTCACAGAGCACATGGCAAGTGCACATCCCAGACTTGCCCCAGGCTCGCTGAACCTGCCATGGGCCCAAGCATGCAGCCAGACGGTGCCAAAGGAATATCACCTCTCCTGCAATGCTTCAGACACTGACAAACACACCCACACGCCTATCCTGTGCGTGCACATTCCAGCAGGGACATGCAGTCAGCCATAATACACACACCTACATATGCAAGATCTACGACTCTGCACACCCACGTGTATACTCACATGGCACACAACCTAGTCACACACACACACACACAGCCATGGTGCTGTGAATGATGCTCCAGACAACGGATAGTCACATCCCAGTCCAAGATCAACAGAGGAACTGTAGCTCCCACGTGGTGTCAGCAAGAGGTTAGGGGACTTCCTGGCATGTGGGAGGAGGCGGTGACCCTGCAGAGGGAGAAGAGAGGATCAGGCTGCCCTGAACACAGAAGGTGGGGGAGGGGAAGCTTGCCAGCTTGTCGTCTCCTCCAAATGACAGAGGAGGTTTGGTATCTGCTGGGCTTTTCTTTCGACCTCACTGTCTGCTATGCCAGAGGAGGGGCACAAGGAGCTGGGATGCTGGGAGTGGTCACGGCTTTGGGAGCACAAAGATCCAGCTGGCCCAAGCCCTACCCTCCAGCAGTCACTGAACTGTGGGGCCCCCACGTGTTACAAAAGGGCAGAGCAGAGTCAACTTCCAAGGCAGCCAGCACCCAGTGCCCTCCCAGCCCCTATTGCACCCACCCCAGGAACCAGGGCAGCCAGCCCCCAATGCCCACCCAGCCCCTATTGTACCCATCCCAGGAACCAGGGCAGCCAGCCCCCAGTGCCCTATTGCATCAAGCCTGTACTGTACCTAGTCCAGGAGCAAAGGCGCTCCAGGTGCTATCAGTCCCTTGTTTGTTCTACCCTCATACACCAGTTTGTCGTACCACATGTCTGGCTGGGGAGACAACGGGGTGGGGCAGCCAGTCTAGTGGCAGAGGAAAACATGTTTCTCCAGGAGCCCCTTAGGAAGGAGATCCTGGGAAAGAGAGTGCTGCCTGCCCCTTTGCCCTAGCTGTGATGAGCCTCTTCTGCTCCAGGAGTGCAGTTCTCAAGCAGGCTGCCAGGATCTTTGCGCAGTAAAATGCAGCCAGAGGAGGGAGGGAGAGACTCACCCATAAATGGCAAGCTGGAGGGAATTAAGCCATCCCAGCCCAAAGGGAGGGAATGTTTGGAAAAGTCAGTTCCCTCTCAAGCCTGAGCATGATGGGAACTAGCATCTGGCAGAAGGTGGAGAGGCCACGTCCTCCTCCTGTTCGTTTCAAGCCGTACAGAGCAGCACCCGTAGGCCTGCAGAGCTGTGTGGTCCCCAGAAGTCATGCACATGGAGCTGGAGCCATGGGCCATTTAGACACAGGGAAGAGCAGGCCAAGGAGTTCAGAGCCTGACAGTAGCCAGCAGCCTTCCAGCGTGGGCATAGAAGAAGCTCTCTCTGAAACCCAGAGGTGACTCCTGCCCTCGGGTCCCTCTTCCCTCCCCTCTGCCAACCCTGGGTTCCTCTGTTTATCCTTGAGTGTTTGTCTAGCCATTCCTCTTTCTTTGGTCAAGTTGACACAGGCTCTTTGCTGGCAGACCCCCTCTCCCCGCAAGCCCTGCATCCTGTGTGTCTGAGATGCCTCCACAGCGTGCTCGCTTCACAGTGGAGAAGCTGGCTGGGCATGCCCCTCCCCCGGCCACACTCATGCCCTGCACACACAGTGCACACGCTGGTCCTTTGGGAGGCATAGGAGGCAACAGGCCAAGGGGAAGGAGATGTTTGGTGAACCCCGAAAGCCAGACCCTGGTCTCCAGATTACAGTTAGCTGGATTCTCCTTTACATTAAGGCTCTTTCCTGACACTACAAAGGGGCCGTGCAGTGGGCATGAATTCCACAGATAAAAGTACATTTACACCAACTGTACTTCCCTTTGCACAGCCAGTGTGGTGCAAAGGGGCCTAAATGTAAATGAGAACCCATCCCGGAGGGATGGATCTGGGACTGCCTTTACTGAAGCATCACCTTGGAAAGCAGTGCTCAGCTTCCCGGGGGGCGGGGAGGGGGGGCCCGCAAGGGGTCCCATATCATGCGCTGTTTAACTCAGGCCTTCCACCTCCTCCTGAGGGTAGGGGGCAGTCTGATCAATGAGCGATACTCCCTCAAGTGGAGGGAGATCTTGGAGGTTCCTTTTAGGTGCTCAGACAGTTTACTACCCACACAGCTTCTCATCCTGCTGAGGTATGTCTATGCCTGTGCTACCTCATATCATGTTCATTGGTTTGCAAAGACATACATTTATGGTGCTTAAGAAGTAGTACCGAGTGGTGGCCGTCAATCCATAGTTAAGTTTGTGGCAGGCTTTCCATTGTGATTGTATCTTGTCCCCCACCCCAGTAATGCCCTCTAGCTCTAGGGGGGATCTTTGTCAGTCTCACCCTCCTCTGCTCCTGCCTGTTGAACCTCCTCTGATTTTGCAGAACAGGGCTCCTTGCTTCCAAACTCCACAGGCACTTAGGTAATCGGGGAAGAGGATGCAGGAGCAAAGCTGGTGCTGTGGGCCTCCAGCAGTTTCAGCTCCATGTCTCCCCATTGGCCAGTTACAAGAATAATGGCAAAAAATGACCATTGATTCCCCCAAAAAGGTTTTCAACAGTTGCACATGCACGAGATTTCAGTGACTTTGCCTACAAGGGAGGGCAGAAGGGTTTGCCTTTCTCCGTGCTTGGAAGTTATCCTAGGACAATTAAATGGTCTGACACAGGTTGCTACATTTCTTAAAGGAGCCACATTGTAATGAATTTTGACTCCAACTGATTGACAGACTGACTTATAAATTCTCAGAAGCCATGGAGATCTGCTGATAAAAAGCCCTATATGGGAGCTAGGGTTTTGTTTTTTTGTCCCCCCCCCTCCCCCCCATCCAGTGCCTTCATAATCCAACAGGATATTTTTCTTTTGCACACAGCCATACCTTGAGGCCATAATTTATTGTAGTATCTCTTAAACTGCTTCCCAGAGAAATATAAACGGAGTTGTTTTAGCAGGGTATTACTTACAGTGCTGTACTGTCTCTTTTGTATGATAGTCAGTTCACATGAAAAATGCAAATTGAACAATCCTCAAACTTGTTTAAAGTTCATCTATTTCTCTGACTATTCCCCTCCCAGACCAGGTGCTCACCTTGATTTGCTCCCACCTCCATATGAGCCTGGATGCATACCCTAAATTTCCCACTCCCAGCTTGTGTGCTCACATAAACCAGGCCTGCTCTCCCAGCCCTGCTGCTGAACCTAAGCCGTCCCTCACCAAAGCACCAAAACACTGCATACACTAGTCTTCCCCCCAGTATGGGTGCTGACTATAAAAATGTCTCGCTTCCTTCTCTCTAGGTCTAGGTGCTCACCACAGATTGTTCCCTGTTTCTTAGCCTCTGCCAAATGCGGCCAGACCTATGGGAACATCTCTCTCTTCTGCTACTGCAAAGCCAGGATCCTGCCCATCCATGAGGAAGTCTCTGGGCCTGGATTTCCAGCCATGGGAGCAACTAATAGAAGCTGCTGCTGCAGGCGATTATTGAAGGCTATTCTGAAGCTTCAGCCACTTGCTAGGGCAAACTTTGCCAGGACAAACGTGGGTGTGACTCAGGGCTTTGGATTATGCACAGTTTAGGTGTTGACCTTTGACCCTTGTCTCTCTCCATTCAAGTCAGTTCAACAGCTGAGATCAATGAGAGCTCTTGCTAACAGTCCCTAGATTAGCTGATCTGGGAGCTGGCATTTGCAGGGGGAACTCTTGACACTTGAACTTCCTTCTTGACTGTTTGTTGGCAACTGTCTGTCTCAAAAGGGGAGGGTATAAGTGCCAAAGCAGGGGAGTTACTATGTGTTGTGCTGCAGGACCATGAGTGGCTACAAAGTCCAATTCTCCAGTGACTGTCCTCTCCACAGCTAGTGCAGGCACAAAGTGTGGGGCCAGAAGGTGAAGCCGGCACACTATTAGCACTTGAGGCCTGCTTCACTTTCCTCTTTACTCTCTTCCCTTTCCACTTTCAACCCCCTCTTCTCAGCCTCTCCGATTCTCTGGCCAGCACAGCCCTCCAATGGAGCCTGTTGGTAGCTGCATCTTTCCAGTTTGTGGTGTCGATGTTGAAAGTTTTCAAGTCCCTCCCAAACATCCTTGAACCTGTGCCTAGGTCAGCCCAGTGTCCTTGGAACATCTTCACGTTCTCCATCTTGGAGATCCACTGGAATGCTGCCTGCATGAAATAATTGCATCCTGGATTATTCAGATTCTGCAATTCAATTCACCTCAGATGGGCCAATGCCCTGCTTCCATCCTGTCCTGGATGATGCAGGTGTTGCTGTTGCACCCATAATTCATGCTGTCACTGCTGGCTTCACCCACCTTGGTATAGTCAGGTCTCTGATTTCATCCTTCCCAGCCGCAGCCCCATTCAACCCAGAGGGATTTTGGGTCAGTTTTGTGCCAGCTTGTGCTGGTGGGTAATGCCCTGCCAGCTAAAGCCAGGGAAGCTGCAAGGGGTTTTAAAGGCAAAGTGTTAAGCCAGAAGGAGGGAAGATCAGCAAACGCAGGAGAGACCAGAGACTTTTTCCACAGCATGTGAAGGAAGATACAGGCAAAGTGAGAGGCCCTCCAGCACCATCTACCGGCAAATAATAATAGGTAGCACTGTTCACATGCTTTTAGAGTCAATAAAGTTGTTATACAGAGCCATGGTTTCCCAAGTGCAGCTCTGAACAACGTCAGCTCTGGCCAGCATAGCACTGATACCAAAGGAAGAGGATGGAAAGCAAAGGAAAAAGAAACAGCTTTCAGCATGCCCGCCTCTTTGCAAGCATTTTTCCGCCCCAGCCTAATGTACAGGGAACTGGAACATGGAGCATTTTTTAGCCTGGTAAAATAAACTAAGCAAGGTACTTAATACAGGTACAGCTATTCTTCTACAGGAAAGGGAACAACAATACTGGTATAAGGCAGCTTTATACCAGCATAATGGCATCCACATTAGGGCTCCTAGCAGCATAACTGTGTCGGTAAAAACTCACCCCCCCAGCTCACCAGTTATACCCTGTACAACTTTGAAGTGTAGACCAGGCCTGACTGTAAAACTCCTTGTCTAATTTGTACCAAACTTTATGGAATTTCTACCCTGGTATAAGGGGCAATATGCAAAATCTTAGGAAGATCGGTGTCTTGTTTTTGCAACATTAGGGCCCAGATTAAAAATCAGAAATATACAATGGGAAACATGCAACAACTTTAACAATACTGTGAGTCGGCAATAATATTAATATTGCAATTCTAGAAAAAAAAATCGAATCATTCCCACCACTGGGCTTCTCAATGCGCCCTGTCTTGGCCTCGTCTGACTTGTTTAGATTGTAAGCTATTTAGTGCAAAAACTCTGTATTTTCTAGCTTTTAAACACACCTACTACACTGTCAATGTTTAACAAGTAACAAATAATAATCACAATACATGACGACAGGTTTCCTTGTAGGACATTACATATAAGAATGTCAAGAAGTCTCTCTTTCTGTTGGAGTGAAGCTCTTATTTCAGCCAAGCGGGGGGTCCTCTATTCCTGAGAAAGTCCTTAATCTGGCAAGGAATTCAAAGCAGGAATAATAATAATTCCGGCAGGTTCCGGGTGAAGGATGGGAGAGATGAATATGCCTTTCTGGAAGGCAGCTCAGCTGAGAGGATCTCAGTGAAAACAAAACAGGCTTCTTAACAAGAATCACATCCTGAGTCATTATTCTCAGATACTTGAGTGTCTGCCAAACGCTCACAGTGAGCATGTTAGCTATGTGAGGACGCTGGATCCAGTGCAAGCCACAAGTGTTATTGTTGATTTTATCACTCCAGTCTTCTATTGTACATTGGGTTCCTACCTATCCCAGATTGTGTGTGATTTGTCCAATTCTGCTGGGGCAGCCTGATTTCTTATAGGATCTCAGAAGTGATCAGACAAGTCTTTTGGGCCAGCTCAGTGTTGTTACATTGGAGGCAGCTGATGTATTGAAGAAACGTCATCAGATCCCAAAGTATTGATGTCTGATTGCAACACTGCTTTGCGTCCAGCATGCTGTACTTTCACTGAGACTCACAGAGTTTTCCTGCTTAGAAGGCTCCGGATAAGAACAACCTTAAGGAACTCTATGGGCATCTGAGTGGCTCTTAATGTTTAATCCATATCAAATGACAGAAAATAGTTTCTTCTTTTCCATCCCCTCTGTGTGTGATGCAGAAGTGAGGTTTATGCCAAGACTTAGTCCAAGCTCCAGTGTTTGCTGCTCATTAACAGGAAGCTACAACATGGATTTCTAAATATACTTGTATGGTGCAATGTGTCTTTTTAAAGCACCAGAAGAACTTTTCAGTGAGCATTTTCCTACAGCCCAATGGGTCTTCCCTCTGGATGTGGATGCCAATGTGAGCTGATGGATATGTGAGATTATCATGCATAGATCAAGACCCAAGACAATATGATAAAGGAGCAGGGATGTTTCTCTTTGTTTCTGGGCTCTTCCATCTGTCTCCCCAAGGCAAAGGAATCATTGGCAGCACCCTGTGAATGCCAGAGAACAATGACCAAACTGAGCAAGGTGCAATTCCCTGCCCTTGGCTAGAGCTGGTTGGCAGATTTTGGTGAAAATGAAATTTCAATGCAATACAACAATGAACATTTTCAGACATTTTCTTTTCATTTTCTAATGGGCTCCACTCCTGATAAATGGCTCCTGGGTACAATATAACTGCTCATCTCAAAGATCAAGTTGGCTGTTAGCTTCAGAATGTAGCCCCAGGTGTGAATGCTGGGATAAAGACTAGATTGGGCAGGGAGCTGGGTGAGTGACCGTCTGCCATGCTGACTAAAGACTTCCTAAATACTTCAGACATTTTATGCTAGATCTTCAGCTGGTGTAAAGCAGCATAGCTCCATTGACTTCAGTGCCTTTGACTTTACTAGAGCTACGTCAGTTTGCAGCATGTGAGAATCTTGCTCTTTAACAAGTGCACATGTTCTGCTTTCATTCATGGTCTGCTCCCTCTTCCTGTCCCTCTCTGCACTGGCCTACTCTCTCCCTCTCCTACTGTGTCTCCAGTTCCCTGCACTCTCCCCTTTCAGGTTTGTCGTTTGCTGACATGGGACTGGAATGGGCATCCTGAGCCATCAAGTCCAGGCTCCTGCTATCACAGGCTCCGCTGTCATGTAAACTCATTCAGAAATGTATCAAACTCCATTTTAAATCAATTCAATTATCTGTCCTCACTGCTCCTATTGGGAAGCCGTTCCAATGCCTGTCTTCTCTGATGGTTAGAAACCTTCTTCTCATGTCCACCGTGAATTTGTTCAGGGCCAGTTTATCTGCATTTGTTCTGTGCCACCATTGTCCTTTAGCTTAAATAGCTCTTCACCCTGCATGGGGTTCACCCCCTGCTGGATTTATAGAGAGCAACCAGAGCCCCTCTCCACCTGCGTCCTGCTAGACTGAACAAGCCAAGCTCTTTTAGTTGTCTTCTAAGAGAGGATCTTCATTCCTCTGAACATTTTGGCAGCTCTTCTCTGCCCTGTTCCAGCTTTAATTCATCTTTCTTGAAACTGGGTGACCAGGGTTGTGCACAGCGTTCCAGATGAGGTTTTACCAATGCCTCGTACAACAGCATTAATACTTCTCGGTCTGTACTGGAAATATCTTGCCTGATACAGCCCTTTAATGGAGAGGTTCCTTTGCCTTTTCCTCTGTTTACCTGCCTCTCAGTGTCTTTCAGGCCTGCTGCGTCTTCTCTCTCCCTCGCCACCCGCTGCACTAGCTCGGGGACTCAGCTCTGTCTTTGGGCCTGTTTTATCTCATTTGCTCAGGAGGGAAAGGAACTGAGCTTCCCTTCTGTGCCTGGCTGAAAAGAGCAGAGGCGCCAGATGGAGTGAGGCTGCTGCCTCATGCTCTCTTGCAGAGTCTGGGCCAGCTCCCATTACATTTAGGATAAGCTTTGTAATGATGGAAGCATCACTGCTCATCTGCTGAGTTAGGGCTTGATCCAGTGGCCTAAGTGGATGAGTGGGACTCTCTTCTTTAGAGAAGAAACAATAAGAGGGGACATGACACAGGTATGGGAAACAATGGGTGGTATAGAGAGGGTACACTGAGTGCCCCTACTTGCCCTTGCTTATAGCACAAGAACTAGGAGACATTGAATGAAACTGAAAGGCAACACATTTAAAACTGATAAAAGGAAATAAATACTTATACACAGGACATACTGAATCTGTGGAACTCACCAACACAAGATCTCACTGAGGCCAAGAGCTTAGCAGAATACAAAAAGCAGACTGGACATTAAATGAGAACATCTATAGCTATACTAGACAGGATACAAAATATATCAGGATTATAAAACTGCCTGTTACAGGACATGAGCTGCAGAATGAGGGTGAGAAAGGAACTTCCTTTGGGGCAGGTTGTTTCATAAGGGCTCATTTCGGGGTTCTTGCACCTTCCTCTGAAGCATCTGGTCTTGGCTGTTGTCCAAAGCAGGATACTGAGCTAGATGGGCATCTGGATTGGTCCAGTGTGATAGGTCCCATGCTCCTGTGCTCTCTCAGCTTATGACTTGAGCCTATAATGTTAATGTCTAAATGGACACGAATGCTTATGAAAGACACTGAGGCTGGCTTGGGCCCTTGGCTCTGGGCACCTCTGATTTGTTACTAATTAACATGACTGTTCTCAGCTGCAAAGAAACAATTCACGTGGTTCCTTCTACCCTAGGAGAGTGAGGAAATGAGACCACCTCCTGAATGGGAGCCCTCCCTCACTGCTCCCCCCTACCCAGGGGTCCCCATCTCTCTCTCCCTCTTTCTCTCTCTCTCTGCTCCTTCCTGCTGAGCCAGAGGGAGAGGGAAAAACCCTGCCCAAGAGTGTGTTGAATTTTCACAGGATCCCCCTCCCCCCCCAAGCCACCGCTGTGTGTAAGTGTTTTATTGTTTGCCTGTTGAGGTGTGAATGAAGTAATGGGCCTTCTCTGTCACTTCATCCGTCTCCAGCTGACAGCTCTGCTTAGACACATTGTGCTGTTCTGTATAAACCCTGTCACCTTGCCATCTCTGAACAGGCAGCTTCCTCTGGGAACCTGTAATCAAGCCCTCCTGGGCACTCAACTAGTGCTGTCTGCGGCTCATAAATCACAGCAGCTTTCCTGGAAAGCCAAGCAAGGAGACAGACAGACTGACACACATGCACACACAGCCCTAGAGCCACGTGCGCAGAACAGAGCTCCTGAAGCTCAGGACACAGATGAAGAGCAGGGCACCGCAGTGCAGGACTGGGCAAAGAAAGGGCAGCAGGGAAACTCACTGGAGAATGCCAGCACCCTGAGTTAAGAACTCTCATTCTCTGCCACGGGGATTCTGCCACTGCCTGGTGGCTGGGGCCTTTGAGCAGGGCTCTCTCACAAGGGGAAACAGGGACTGCTAGAGTGGCAGGGCTGAGAGAACCAAAGCAAGACAGCGATGCTGGAGTGATGATATCACACATGTGATCCCCGTTGCTGCCCCACACCAGGCTGGTGCCTGGATCCTTCCCTGACTTGCGGGGTATCATCAGCACCACTTCCTGGAGCACCACAGTGTTGTCACCCAAGCACTGGCCCAGCCTGACCCTGCCAGGATCCCAGCATGGATCAGGAACCCCAGTGTGACATCATGATCTACGTGCACAGTTCACAAGACTGGGAAATGTTGAGTTCTTCAATCCCTGTGGGCCTTCTTCTGTTCTCCATGTACCATGTGAGGGGATATGCCTCCCCATGGAACCCTGCAGGTACTGGAATGCCCAAGAGACAGGCTTCTCTGTGCCCACAGTCGTACATGTGGAGTCCCCCTTTCCCCAGCCAGTGTCTGGCCCCAATGACTCTGCTGAAACCCAGGTTGGGTCTACATTGAAAAGTTCCTTTGGCACAGCTAGGTTGTCAGGGCTGTGCAAAACTACACCCCTGGCCAAGGCAGCTGTGCCAACAAACCCCGCAGTGTAGACACAGCCCCGTCAATGGAAAAGGGCTTCTGTTGGCATAGCTAACACTGTTCAGCTAAAACTCCTTCTGTCTGTATATCTTGCATCTCTGCTAGGGGCTATGCTGGCAGAGCCACACCAACAGAACTAGGCCAGCATAGTCTCCCCAGTCACCTTCTCACACAGGCAGAGGGGTACATGTAGCACTGGGAGCCCAATTCTGTATTTGGCAGCAGATCTAGCCCCAAGTGTTTGTCACTCGGCTCATCCATAGGGTCCTAGCCTGTTCCTGGCTGTGAAGTGCCCTGTGAAATCTTTGGACTCTGATGGTAGCTGGGTTGGGCCCTGGATGCTGATCCCTGGACACCAGACTCAGGTACAGGCCCTGAATACTGAACCTCCGACGCCCGACAATATCAACTGCAAGGCCCTGGGTGCTGGACTCTACACACTGACCTTACAGCACACCTGCCCCTCAGCCCAGACGCAGCATCGCACCAAGTCCTGCGCACTGGATCTCTACAGGAAAATTCATGAGCTCAGTATTGCCAACCCCAAATGCTCAAAAATCATGAGTCAGGCTCATCAAAAATCCCAAGATTGGCCTTAAAATCCCGAGATTGTGTAAGAAAACTAGACGGGGGGGTCTTTTTATTTGTCTTCTGCTTTTTGAGCCTTTAGGGTGCTCTGGGGTCACATTTTGAAACTTTCCCTGCAGCTATGAGGGATAGAAACTTCCAGGCTGAAATCATCACAGATCAACTTGATTCCAGGAGCCACGGCTTTAGGGAAAAACAACGATTGTCATGAAACTCATAGACCAAATCATGAGAGTTGGCAACCCTGTGACAGAGCCACTTAATTGTTATGGGGAAAAACATCCCTTTTGAAACAGTGCTTGGACCCATGGTAGACAGGCAGATCGCACCCCCCCCCCCCGCCCCGTTTCCCCTCCCAACAGCCGTGCCATCAACATGTCACAAGCAGAGCTGCCATGTGAACCTCTCATCAGCAGAAGAGCAATACAGGAGGCTTTTCATCATCCACCTGGGCTAAACAGCATGTCAGGAAGCAGGCAGACTGCTCCCATTAACAACCCATAACATCAGGAGTCACTCAGTGGCCTGACGGGGCCTCTCCAGGGATTTCCAGGCCTCATTTATTTTGGGGATGATACTAGACCAAGACCAGCTTCAATGAAAGTCCAAGAGCCCAGGGCTAGTGGGAGGCTATGGGTATGTCTACACTGCAAGTAGACACCCGCAGCTGGCCTGTGCCAGCTGACTTGGGCTCACTGGGGTCAGGCTAAGGGGCTGTTTAATTGTGGTGTAGGCGGGCCATCCCCGGGTGTCTAATGGCAGTGTAGACATAGCCTACGGATCCTCTCCAAACAGCTGCCAGAGAGGAGAGTTCTGTGTGTGCCCTGGAGAGCAGTTTTCCTTCTGGGTCTATGGGAGAATGACTAGTGTTGCTAGGTCAATGTACCCCGGGCAAGAGGGGCCCTCCTGGCACCAGGAAAATATTTCCAAACGCTGCATGTACTGTAATCCTCATGTCAGCCCCCTTTTGATGCCAGCCATGCACTTTCTCTTGAGAGGTCACCCACATGCATGCATTCCACACAGAAGCTGGCAACAGAGCCAAAGATGTGTGTTCAAAACCAGGGCATTCCTAGAGCTTGGGCTGGGTGTTGACTTGATCTGTTCTTGCCAGCAAGAGGCATATTTCATAGGTTATATATTTTAACAGAGGAAGTGCAAGCAACCCATGCCACCCGTAAACAGTCACACACACGTACATATGCAGAACATGCTCAGATGTGTGCACGTGTCTACTATCTATTTGTGCACATGTGCACACACAGACATGTTCTAAGATGAATACATCTGCACACATACTGGGCACTGAAATCATACACACACACACACCCCCTTCAAGGGCCCCACTGGCCTCTGGTAATTTTCAGTCATGGTTTCTCTAGCCTCCACTTTCTGCCTGAGGAGTGAGCAGCAAGTTCCAGTCTGTCTAGGGAAGAGCTAGTCAAATAGGATGAAGAATGCCGAGTTTGTGGCCTCTGGTCATTTGGTATCTGTGAATGTCTGGCCAGCTGCCAGGTAGAGATGGGAAACTTTCAGGATTATTGAAGGTTTCCCAGGTTTTAGTACAAGTGTTTGTGCCTCTGCAAATTTGTAGCAGAAAGTATGCAAGTGCATCATTTACTATTCAATTGTAAACACTGAGTAGCATCATTATCATTATGATTGCCCTGCTTGAAAAGTTTTGGCCATCCAATCAGGCAACAGAAATAATAGTATATGACCGAGGTGATCACCCACAGAACACAAATAACGAACACCAATGAACCAAAGTCATCGGCCGGAGATGGTTTGCTCATGTGTTGATTAGTAGCGAATCCATTTGAAGGGACCAGGATGGCATCTGGAAGCACTCGCTCACTAGGAATGAGATCACACTGTAAAGTGACCCCTGATCATTGCCCGAGGTGGGGGCAGAGAGATTACAGTCTAGCTATGAATTATCATCATTGTCTGCTTTTCTAAAACACTCGTCACTGCTGAATCTGATCTTCCCTTTGCCGTGCCCTCTGCATGCTGAACGGGCCCACAGCAGGCACTGGGCTGTGGCAGAGGTGCTGAGGTCCAAGTCTTCAGGCCAGGAGCTGTATCAAAGCCATGCGCCTCAGTCTGTGAATGGAGGGAGAGGGAGACCTTGCTCCAGGACAGCTGGCTGGGGGGCGGAAATTGGTGCTGTGATGATGGAGCTTCAGCTACTAACAGAAATATGAGGAAGACAAGGGGGCTGCGTGGGCGGCTCAGTGTGGCCGAGAAACACAAGAGGACATTATGCCTCAGTTAGTGGCCAGCTGATATTAAACCGGAGCATGCTGCATTAACCTGGGATTACGAGAAGAATAACGATCAGCTGTCCAGCCCTGTCATCCCTCAATGTGACAGGTGCTTAAAGAATTCGCCTTATGATCCTGGAAGCTCAGCCAGGTCCCGTGAGGGAACGAGGGGTTACTTGAACACACCCGAGAAGGCTGTCAGGAGAGGAGCCAGTCAGAGGAAGTGAACCCAGGCCCTGGATCCCCAGCTTGATTCAGGAAGCCATCAGTGTGGTATGCAGCCCTCATTAAAGGGGAAGAAACAGAGCAGAGAATTCAAACATGCCTTTGGCTTTGCTGAATTCAAACTTTGCCCAAGCTGTCCGGGTGGATGGGTCCCCCAAGGACCCATGTCTGGCTCTACACTGGCTCTGATTTATAAGGTCCTTTTGGATGTGTTAAATATAGTATTAAGTGTAATAAATGTAGATCACTTTCCTAAATAGTCCATGATTTATAGCCAGATCCCTTCCCCGTAGTGCCGGGCTCATAAATCCTCTGTGCAGAGTTGTCGCAGGGGGCACATTTGTAAAGGCAGGTTGTAGAGTTAATGGCCAGGGAAGGGAGCAGGAGTGTGAGAGGGAGCAGAAAGGAAAAGCGCTGTGGGGGAGGGGCAGAAGGGGGGACTGCAGGGAGTGGTGGGGCATGGAGGGAGTGTTCCTGACCCTCTCTCCTTGAGTAGGCCCTGGTCTACACTACAAGTTTAGGTCGAATTTAGCAGCATTAGATTGATTTAACCCTGCACCCGTCCACATGACAAAGCCATTTTTGTCTACTTAAAGGGCTCTTAAAATTGATTTCTGTACTCCTCCCCGACAAGGGGATTAGCACAGAAATCGACATCGCTGGGTCGAATTTGGGTTAGTGTGGACGCAATTCGACAGTATTGGCCTCCGGGAGCTATCCCAGAGTGCTCCATTGTGACCGCTCTGGACAGTGCTCTCAACTCAGATGCACTAGCCAGGTACACAGGTAAAGCCCTGGGGACTTTTGAATTTCATTTCCTGTTTGGCCAGCGTGGCACAAGTGATCATGCAGAGCTCATCAGCAGAGGTGACCATGGAGTCCCATAATCGCAAAAGAGCTCCAGCATGGACTAAACGGGAAGTATGGGATCTGATCGCTGTATGGGGAGATGAATCAGTGCTATCAGAACTCTGTTCCAAAAGACAAAATGCCAAAATATTTGAAAAAAATCTCCAAGGGCATGAAGGACAGAGACTATAACAGGGACCCACAGCAATGCCGCTTGAAAATTAAGGAGCTCAGGCAAGCCTACCAAAAAACCAAAGAGGCAAACAGCTACTCGGGGTCAGAGCCCCAGACATGCCGCTTCTACCACTGCCCCACTTCTGTACGTGGACTCCTGCAAGGGGGGAGTCTCACTCAATGGGGATGAGGATTTAGGGGATGAGGAAGATGATGAAGAGGAGGAGGATTAAACCGTTCTCCCCGACAGCCAGGAACTGTTTATCACCCTGGATCCAATACCCTCCCAAGGCAGGCTCCCAGACCTTGAAGGCGGAGAAGGCACCTCTGGTGAGGGTACTTTTGTAAATATAATACATGGTTTAAAACCAAGTGTGTTTAATGATTAATTTGCCCTGAAGACTTGAGATGCATTTGTGGCCAGTACAGCTACTGGAATAGTCTGTTAACATGTCTGGGGATGGAGTGGAAATCCTCCAGGGACATCTCAATGAAGCTCTCCTGGAGGTACTCCTAAAGCCTTTGCAAAAGGTTTCTGGGGAGGGCAGCCTTATTCCATCCTCCATGGTAGGACACTTTGCCACACTAGGCCAGTAGCGCACAGTCTGGAATCATTGCATAACAAAGCATGGCAGCGTATGGTCCTGGTGTTTGCTGGCATTCAAGAAACATCCGTTCTTTATCTCTCTGTGTCTCTGTGTTAGCCTCAGGAGAGTGATATGATTCATAGTCACCTGGTTGAAATAGGAGAATTTTATTAAGGGGACATTCAGAGGTGGCCGTTCCTGCTGGGCTGTTTGCCTGTGGCTGAAAAGAAATCATCCCTGCTGTTAGCCATGCGGTGGGGGGAGGGGTGAAGCGATCATCCCAGAGAATTTGGAGGGGGGGGGTTAGTTGGGTTTCTGCTGCATGTTAACCTGAAAACCGCAGCCCCTCCTTTTAAATGGCCAACCCACCAGGTGTTTGGTATGGGAAAGGAGGGCGCTGCTGTTTGAAGCCATTCCCACATATTATGAAGGTTGAAGAAGCCAAAAGACTGTGGCGTACCATGGCTGCCTGCAAGCCAAATTCTGTTGCTCGGCCCTGTGTGTGTGATCTCTCACACCAAACTGGCAGGCCCTCAATATAAGAGGCAAAATGCGACCTTGTACCAAAAGCACATGTACTATGTAATGTCAACAGCTTGGTTCACCGTGAAAGAGTCTACCCGTTGTTCTCTAAAAGGTGTCTTTTTATATACTATTCTCCCTTTTTTTCCTCCCGCAGCTGCAAATGTTTCAATGCTCCCCCTATCATTTCCGTCCCAGAGGCTAGCGCAGATAAGAAAGCGAAAAAAACCACACTCGCGATGAAATGTTCTCTGAGTTCATGCAGTCCTCCTGCACTGAAAGAGCTCAGCAGAATGTGTAGAGGCAAGCAATGTCAGAGTCCAGGAAAGCACAAAATGAATGCGGGGACAGGAGGGACACAGGAGAGGAGAGGTGGCGGGATCAAGAGGAGAGGTGTCGGCAGCATGATGAGAGAAGGCAGGATGCAATGCTGAGGCTACTGGAGAATCAAACTGATATGCTCCGGCGTATGGTTGAGCTGCAGGAAAGGCAGCAGGAGCACTGACTGCCACTGCAGCCCCTGTGTAACCAACCACCCTCCTCCATAAGTTCCATAGCCTCCTCACCCAGATGCCCAAGAACGCGGGGGGGACACCCCCTCCGGGCACCCAATCACTCCACCCCAGAGGATTGTCCAAGGAACAGAAGGCTGGCATTCAATAAGTTTTGAAGTGCAGTGTGACCTTGTCCTTCCCTCCTCCACCACCCCACCTGGTGCTTTCCTCCTCCTCCACCCCTCCCAGGCTACCTTGGCAGTTATCCCCTGTGATAGGGTTGGGACTCACCTCCGCAGCGCCTCCTGTTGGTAACTCTGGGAATTAGCTCAGTCCATGTGGAATGCCCTCCGCTGGTGGTGTCCCATCCGTCTCTCACCCTCTGTTGGCATCTGGACCCACGTTGCTCTCTTCTCGCAGCATCCTCTTCAGGACACTGCCCTCCGGCAGTGCCCCCTAGTCCACACTCACCCCCTTCAGGGGGGAGGGGATTAACAGCAGCCTTTCCGCTTTGCGCCAGCCACAGTGGCCAACCACACCCCCAAAGTCTAACCCCTTCTGTCAGGGGTCGGGTGCAGTCCGCTATGGCCACTTCTAACGGCTGGGTGTAATACAAGGGGGAAGGGTGGGACCCAGGCCCAGCCCCTACTCTGGGTCCCAGCCCAGGGACCCTCTGGTAGCAACCTCCCTGCCCTCCTTCGCTTACCTTGTCCACCTCTCCTCCCTGGGCCACTTCCCCTTCGGCCCCTTTGCATCTTGTGGGCCCTTCTACCAGGGCCTGCAGCCTGGCGGGTACCAGGCTGGAGTTCCCTTCTGCTCCCCCGAGCCTGCCCAGCACTGTGCTGTCTCAGGTGCTGGTCTGCTCACTCAGAAGAGAGACCTTCCCCTTTAAAGGTCTGGGAGAGACTCCCTGACTCTTGCCTAGACAGGCTTTATATAGGGCCTAGCCTGGCCCTGATTGGCTGACTCTTGCTCGGCCCTGATTGTCTCCCCACAGGCCCTTTCTGATTGGCTGCCTATCTGTGCAGCTGCTCTGGCCTGCTGTAGCCTAATCTGTAGCCTGCTGTAGCACCGCCCCACCACATCCCCCATTTTTTCTGTGACGAATTAATAAAGAATGCATGAATTTGAAACAACAATGACTTTATTGCCTCTGCAAGTGGTGATCGAAGGGGGGAGGTCGGTTGGCTTACAGGGAAGTAGAATGAACCAAGGGGGTGGGTTTTCATCAAGGATAATCAAACAGAAGTGTCACACCGTAGCCTGGCCAGTCATGAAACTGGTTTTCAAAGCTTCTCTGATGCACAGCTCACCCTGCTGTGCTCTTCTAATTGCCCTGGTGTCTGGCTGCATGTAATCAGTGGCCAGGCAATTTGCCTCAACCTCCCACCCCGCCATAAATGTCTCCCACTTACTCTCACAGATATTGTGGAGCACACAGCAAGCAGTAATAACAATGGGAATATTGTTTTTGCTGAGTCAGTAAACTGCGCCAGCGTGCTTTTAAATGTCCAAATGCACATTCTACCACCATTCTGCACTTGCTCAGCCTGTAGTTGAACAGCTCCTGACTACTATCCAAGCTGCCTGTGTATGGCTTCATGAGCCATGGCATTAAGGGTAGGCTGGGTCCCCAAGGATAACTATAGGCATTTCAACATCCCCAACAGTTATTTTCTGGTCTGGGAATAAAGTCCCTTCCTGCAGCTTTTGAAACAGACCAGAGTTCCTGAAGATGCAAGCGTCATGTACCTTTCCTGGCCATCCCACACTGCTGTTGGTGAAACATCCCTTGTGATCCACCAGTGCTTGCAGCACTATTAAAAAGTACCCCTTGCGGTTTATGTACTCGCCGGCTTGGTGCTCCGGTGCCAAGATAGGGATATGGGTTCTGTCTATGGCCCCACCACAGTTAGGGAATCCCATTGCAGCAAAGCCATCCACTATGACCTGCACTTTTCCCAGGGTCACTACCCTTGATATCAGCAGATCTTTGATTGCATTGGCTACTTGCATCACAGCAGCCCCCACAGTAGATTTGCCCACTCCAAATTGATTCCTGACTGACCGGTAGCTGTCTGGCGTTGCAAACTTCCACAGAGCTATTGCTACTCGCTTCTTAACTGTGAGGGCTGCTCTCATCTTGGTATTCTTGGGCCTCAGGGCAGGGGAAAGGAAGTCACAAAGTTCCATGAAAGTGCCCTTACACATGCGAAAGTTTCGCAGCCACTGGGAATCGTCGCAGACCTGCAACACTATGTGGTCCTACCGGTCTGTGCTTGTTTCCCAGGCCCAGAATCTGCGTTCTGTTAGGGGGCTTATTCCTTCACCCACTTACTTCCCTGGTCTTTCTCGCATGAACAGAGAGCAACAATACGCGAAGTCCAAAGGTGCAAACAATTCGATGTTTATTGGGGTGAACTTCCAGCAAGCATGGTTCCAGTTTCCTTCCTTAGTGTCTCCCTTCCCAGCTCTGACACCACAGAGCCTTACCTGTGGCCCTGTTCCCATTCCTGCATGATTCCAATTCCCCACCCCCATTCCCTGTTCCCACATCCCCACCCACCCACTCACTCACTTCCTGATTGCAGACTATATAGTAAAACTTGAGTTCTGCTTAGCTATACTTTAACCAATCATTTTACTGAAATTTAACTAACCAATCCTAACATATTGTAACATGATTATTTAACCAATTATACCCCACCACCTTAATTAGTTTACACCCAGCAAAATTAATTATCCAGAAGACAGAAACAATCACAGAACCAGACAGAAATTATGCAGACAAACAATAGGGAAATGGGGACTACTGTGATAGAACAAAGACAGAAATGAGGATTTTACATCCCAGCTATTGATAAAGTGAGTTCTTGCCAGACAGGATGCTACCAAACTAAGTTTCTTTTTACATTGTCTAGGCACTTCCCTTTCTCTGGAGGCGATAGGCATCATCAGGACAGGATTGTATTCCTTACAGCCCAATAGCACCTTCTTTCAATGTGACTAGTTTGGAATGTGAGGATGTGAGCGGTCGCTTCCCAGCTTATGGCTGCCTCTGCTGCTTAGCCAAAGATCTTAGCCTAAGAACAGGGCCTCAGACTGTCACAGTAAGAGAAGGCCCTAACACCGGCAGACAGTGATTTTGATTGTTTCTTTTATACCTCTGTAACTAGCCAAGTGATAAGAATACACTTAAATTCTTAGAGTCTAGGCCTTTACAGACAGGCCCGAATATCTATATCTTAACACGTTCCACCACATGAACCTGCCCCATTAGCACCATCATGCCCACATTGCCAGGGCCCATGCTTTGAGAGAAATCTGTGTCCATGCTCTCCTTCCCTTTGTGCCTGTATCTCCCTCCTGGTTACCCCCCCCACAAACAACAACAGGTGTGAGGGACACCGTTTACGTCTGGCTGCTAATCACAGGTGGGATGTACAGCAAGCACTGAGGCCTGCATAAAACCCCTTGGTGCATCGTTCACATTGGCCAGTACAGAAATGAAATCCACATCTCGGGAGTTCTTTGGGGCCTGTCAGGAATCCCCTCACAACTGGTATTTTAGTGCTTCTTCCATTGTCCCTTAGTTGTGAATTTCCCTAACTGGCTTTCCTGACTTCTAAGTACAGGCTGTGATCCCATCCGTTCCACTGCCTTGTGGCCACTGAGTGCATGGTACTTTGTAATTCCCACCTTGTCACAACTGGAACATGGGTGGTCTGACCTCGTGGTCAGAGCTGGAGTCAGGCCAGGTCAGATACCAGCAGGCCAGAGTCTGAGACAGGCCAGACGGCAAACCAGGAGGCAGATGTCAGGAGGCAGGTAGGGTCAGGTTACCAGGAACAGGTGGTGCAGGGGACACAGTCCTGAGCAGGGAGAACTCAATTGCATGGACAACTTCCTGTTCCTGGGCTTAGGTTAAATAGAGGCTGGGAACCACAGGACCTCCAAGGTTCCACCAATCAGAGCCCAGGACTGGAGTCCTCTGTTAGAATTTAACTGCTATTCTAGCAGCTGTAAGCAGGTGCCTGGTTGATGGCCTCCTGCTTAAGAGTACTGTGGAGCAGGGTGCAAGACCTATTGTTCCTGACACACCTTCTTGCTCAGCCCCTTAGTGAGCTGCAGATCCAAGATGAGTTCCTGCGTCTGCATTATGAAACATAAAGTGGCCACTGTCTACTGGTCTTAGGAAGCCCTTGGCTGTTTCCTTATTGGCAGAGTGCTGATCAGAAGATAGCTGGATAATAACAATCCCCATGAGTCTCCTCTGGCTTGGGGCACTTTAAGAGTCAGTCATTCGCTGCCCCAGTGACAAGCATTGTTTTACCTCCTGTTGGGAGCTGAAGGGAACCCTCTGCCTTGGTTCTGTTCCAAGACCCCTCTGCTTCTGAGTGACCAGTATCTGCCTTTTGGGAGCAGCCCACCTGCCTTCGCTGCCCATTCAGGCTCCATCTCCAATTAGAAAGAACAGCCTGAGTGCTAGACTTGGCTTTATTTCAGTGCATTGTGCCACACTGAACCTGACAGCACTGAATAAAAGAAACCAATAAATAATAAATGTCTTAACTGGAACACTCCAGTGAGCCAGTAATTCAGTAGTTGGACAGCTTTTCCATCCCACACAAATTTCAAGATTAAAAAAAAAAAAAAATTGTCCTGAATCAGGATGAAAAACAAAATCTCAACTATTTTCATTGGGTCAATCAGAATGTTTTGTTTTGATTTTGTCTGATTTAATTTAAAAAAATTAACTATCAAATAAAGTAAATTTCTAAACAAAAAGTAATTTCTATATGAAAAATGAAAACTTTTAATCAAAATGGGGCATTCTGACATTTTCAAAATGTTTTTCCCCAGTTTTATTTATAAAATGAAATTCTGTTGAAACTGATACAATTTTTGGAAAAAAAATTAGTTAAATCAAAATTGCATTTTCCAGCAGAAAATTGTTCCAATGAAAATTTTCTAACTAACTCTGATCAAAACCTTGAGGAAGAAATTGTGAGTGACAGCTGGTTTCAGGTCCTGGACTAAGACAAAGCCTGTCACGTTGGGCTAGTATGTGGAGCGTCCCAGACCTCATCAACTTGCACACATCACATATCACATCCATAGGCATGTAGCCACACTGAGTTGGATAAGGAGCCTGCTTAAGGAAGGAGCATCTGGCTGGCCTCACGTCTGGGATGCAGTATGTGCATGATATGGGAAACATACATAGTTGAGATTTCATGAAACAAGTGGAGGATGTTCATCAGCCAGTTCAGCAGCACAAAGAACATTGGATTTGGTTACAGGGATTTTATTTGTCCGCAGAGGGTGGATGAATATATGGGAAGAGTAGTGTCACATGTTGGGTCCTAAGAAGTGGAAGGTTGGACATATGACCAGGGAAGAGTATAAAAATATTGCTCGGGCATGTAGGAATGATATCAGGAAGGCCAAATCGCACCTGGAGCTGCAGCTAGCAAGAGATGTCAAGAGTAACAAGAAGGGTTTCTTCAGGTATGTTGGCAACAAGAAGAAAGCCAAGGAAAGTGTGGGCCCCTTACTGAATGAGGGAGGCAACCTAGTGACAGAGGATGTGGAAAAAGCTAATGTACTCAATGCTTTTTTTGCCTCTGTTTTCACTAACAAGGTCAGCTCCCAGACTGCTGTGCTGGGCATCACAAAATGGGGAAGAGATGGCCAGCCCTCTGTGGAGATAGAGGTGGTTAGGGACTATTTAGAAAAGCTGGACGTGCACAAGTCCATGGGGCCGGACGAGTTGCATCTGAGACTGCTGAAGGAATTGGCGGCTGTGATTGCAGAGCCATTGGCCATTATCTTTGAAAACTCGTGGCGAACGGGGGAAGTCCCGGATGACTGGAAAAAGGCTAATGTAGTGCCAATCTTTAAAAAAGGGAAGAAGGAGGATCCAGGGAACTACAGGTCAGTCAGCCTCACCTCAGTCCCTGGAAAAATCATGGAGCAGGTCCTCAAAGAATCAATCCTGAAGCACTTGCATGAGAGGAAAGTGATCAGGAACAGCCAGCATGGATTCACCAAGGGAAGGTCATGCCTGACTAATCTAATTGCCTTCTATGATGAGATTACTGGTTCTGTGGATGAAGGGAAAGCAGTGGATGTATTGTTTCTTGACTTTAGCAAAGCTTTTGACATGGTGTCCCACAGTATTCTTGTCAGCAAGTTAAGGAAGTATGGGCTGGATGAATGCACTACAAGGTGGGTAGAAAGCTGGCTAGATTGTCAGGCTCAACGAGTAGTGATCAACGGCTCCATTTCTAGTTGGCAGCCGGTATCAAGTGGAGTGCCCCAAGGGTCGGTCCTGGGGCCGGTTTTGTTCAATATCTTCATAAATGATCTGGAGGATGGTGTGGATTGCACTCTCAGCAAATTTGCGGATGATACTAAACTGGGAGGAGTGGTAGATACGCTGGAGGGGAGGGATAGGATACAGAAGGACCTAGACAAATTGGAGGATTGGGCCAAAAGAAATCTGATGAGGTTCAAT
The DNA here is from genome assembly GCF_965140235.1 of Caretta caretta. NCBI lineage: Eukaryota > Metazoa > Chordata > Testudines > Cheloniidae > Caretta > Caretta caretta. The sequence goes on from NC_134223.1 coordinate 4,022,324, forward strand.
AAGGATAAGTGCAGGGTCCTGCACTTAGGATGGAAGAATCCAATGCACCGCTACAGACTAGGGACCGAATGGCTAGGCAGCAGTTCTGCGGAAAAGGACCTAGGGGTGACAGTGGACGAGAAGCTGGATATGAGTCAACAGTGTGCCCTTGTTGTCAAGAAGGCCAATGGCATTTTGGGATGTATAAGTAAGGGCATAGCGAGCAGATCGAGGGACGTGATCGTTCCCCTCTATTCGACATTGGTGAGGCCTCATCTGGAGTACTGTGTCCAGTTTTGGGCCCCACACTACAAGAAAATTGGATAAATTGGAGAGAGTCCAGCGAAGGGCAACAAAAATGATTAGGGGTCTAGAACACATGACTTATGAGGAGAGGCTGAGGGAGCTGGGATTGTTTAGCCTGCAGAAGAGAAGAATGAGGGGGGATTTGATAGCTGCTTTCAACTACCTGAAAGGGGGTTCCAAAGAGGATGGCTCTAGACTGTTCTCAATGGTAGCAGATGACAGAACGAGGAGTAATGGTCTCAAGTTGCAGTGGGGGAGGTTTAGATTGGATATTAGGAAAAACTTTTTTACTAAGAGGGTGGTGAAACACTGGAATGCGTTACCTAGGGAGGAATCTCCTTCCTTAGAAGTTTTTAAGGTCAGGCTTGACAAAGCCCTGGCTGGGATGATTTAACTGGGAATTGGTCCTGCTTCGAGCAGGGGGTTGGACTAGATGACCTTCAGGGGTCCCTTCCAACCCTGATATTCTATGATTCTATGATTCTAAGGAAGCAGTGTCTCCAGAAGCAAACACTGAACATTCTTAGGGTGCTGCCAGAACTCTAATCAGGATTGTCCCCAGATGATCCAGCCTTTATACCATTTACTGAAAGCGACAGCTAGGGGAAGGAAAGCATTTTTGATCAAAATATGCAACAGAGACTTTAGTGCCTAGTAGTTAGGACCCTGGCCTGATATAGGGGAAACCAAGGTTCAAGTCCTTCTTGTGCCTGGCTGAGAGCAATTATTCCAGGTCACACCAAATCAGAATAGGGACTGGTGCTCCCATAGTGTAGGCCATAGTCTCTCTCCCTGATTCCTTGTGAAAAAAATTCAGAAGTTCTTGTTTTGTTCTGCGTGGGAACAGAAAACAAATTGCAAACTCTCAAAATGTTTTGCAAATGGGATTGCTGTTTTCCAGCCAGCCCAAGCTGTATGATTTTTTTAAGCTCTAGCATTTCATGGCTTTGGAGCAGGAACATGACATTTGGTAGGGGAATTGGCCTGGTGTCAGAATGTGTCTTTTGCTCTCCTTGTGAAAATCAGCCCAAATTTGGCCAAGTGACGAGCCTCTGAAAAATACCAGTTACACACACTCAGTAAAGACTTGCTAGACCTTCACAGCTAAATCCCCTGGAGTCCATCTGCATTGAGCATGCTCAAGGCTCTCTCAGATCTGACGTCTGACTAGACTGTGCATATGCCATCCCCACAGAGCAACTGAGCATGTTCTAGCCCAGGGCTGCAGGGGCTGGGCAGGACTTCCCCTACTATTGCTTCTCCTGGCTACTGTGGTCCAGTGTGGTTTCAGGCACCAGAACTGAGCATAGGGATTCTGGCTCTACTGTTCTTTATAGGTCTCCCCCCTTTCCCCCCGGCACCCACACAGCAGGGAGGAGAAAGAAGAAATTATCTGGCTTGAATGCAGAAGGAAAAAGACCCAGAGCTGGATGTTGGGAGACAGTGGAGGGAGTAGGGTGGGACTGGGAGCTGGTGGATGAAATAGGTTTGTCAGGGAGGCTGGAATTGGGAACTGGTGTGGGGGGGGAATGGGAGTAGAGTGTGGGGCTGGAAGCTGAGGTCGTTGGGGAGACTGTGTGTGGGAAGAAGGGGTCATTGGCCATTGAGCAGCCAAGGGAGGGAGGAAGACACAGGACTGGGACAGAAGGGGTCCAGCTTGCAGGGACAGGAGCTGAGGGTTTATGCCTACTGGAGCACATGCCTCTCCAGAACTGCGGTTTTCTAACTCTCACTATTCTTCTGCTATAAATACTGTGAAACCCACTGGCAAAGTGTGTGTCCCATCCCACTCTAGTGGTCATTCACATAGCAGATGACAACCTACTACTGCTATAAGATACTGTATTAGCTCCAGTGGCACAGGTCTGGGGGGGTGGGGAGGGGGGTGGGGAGGTCTAATCGTTCCAGCCTGCTGATGGAGCAATACAATTCCACATTAGGGATTTTTTTTCAGTTTGCTTTTATAAAAACAGAAAATTTACACACAAAAATATGTTAAAAGAACATTATGGTTGCAAAGTCAAGCACTCAGAGAATGTCAACATTGAGTTTGTCTTAGCAACCTTAATTCAACTCCCCTGTGCATGTGTAATGCCAACAGACCCCAGTCGTCAGCGGGTGGGATTAAACCTGGAACCTCTGGAGTTTAGTGCATGAGCCTGTACAGTATAAGCTTAGTATAAACTCAAAGCCAACTGGCTCTTAGCTAAGGCTGTGGAGGGACTTCAGTATTGAGAGAGACTTCCCATTCCATCAAATGGAAATAGACACAAAAACTATGTTAAAGGAACGTTAAGGTTGCAAAGTCAAGCACTCAGAAGTTAGGAAATCCTTGAATTAGCGTTGCCATTAATTCAGCCTCTTTGTGCACATTGATTATGATACAGTCTTGATATCACAGATTATTTTTTCCACAGGACCCTGTTCATTCAGTGCACGGGATGGACAGTGCCCACTTAATGAGCAGCTATTCAATATTTTGTTTTCTCATTGTTCAGTATGTGGCCCCAGGCCTTATTTACTGCACACTGTTCAAACCCTGCTCTTAATACTGAATTATTCATTTCCTCCTGGACTTAGTGACCCTTTGTAAAAAGTTTGATTTAAGTGAGTTGCCCAGCTTTCGCCTGCCTCAGCCATCCTTTCCCTTCCTGAAATCCCTTCCCTCATTCACTACACACCTTCCAGCTTCTGCAACAAGTGAAGCAGTTGTCCAACAGACAGCAGTCTCCTTCCCTACAAAACCCCATATCATCCCCAGAGGAGCTCCATACTGTACACTGAATGACAGGTGGCCCTGTGGAAACTGTAGGTAAGAACATAAGAACGGCCATACTGGATCAGACCAAAGGTCCACCTAGCCCAGTATCCTGTCTTCCAACAGTGGCCAATACCAGGTGCTTCAGAGGGAATGAACAGAACAGGGCAGTCATTGAATGATCCATCCCCTGTCATCCACTTCGAGCTTCTGGCAGTCAGAGGCTAGGGATGTTCAGCGCATGGGGTTGCATTCCTGACTATATTGGCTAATAGCCATTGCTGGACCTATCCTCCATGAACTTATCTAGCTAGTTCTTTTTTGAATCCTGTTAAATTTTTGACCTTCACAGCATGCACTGGCAACAATTTCCACAGGTTGATTGTGCATTGTATTAAGAAATACTTCCATTCATTTGGTTTAAATTTGCTGCCTATTAATTTCATTGGGTGACCCCTGGTTCTTGTGTTATGTGAAGGAGTAAATAATGCTTCCTTATTCACTTTCTCCACATTAGTAATGAATTTATAGACCTGTATCATATGCCCCTTAATCATCTCTTTTCCAACCTGAGAAGTCCTAGTCTTTTTAATCTCTCCTCATACGGAAGCTTTTCCATACCCCTAATCATTTCAGTTGTACCTTTTCCCTCTGTACCTTTTCCAATTCTAATATATCTTTTTTGAGACAGGACGACCAGAACTGCACGCAGTATTCAAGGACCGAGAATACCATGGATTTGTATACAGGCATTAGAATATCTTCTGGTTTATTATTGTTTCAAACATTCTTTTAGCTTTTTCACAACCACTTCACACTGAGTAGATGTTTTAAGAGAACTATCCACAATGACTTCAAGATCTCTTTCTTGAATGATAATAGCTAATTTAGACCCCATCATTTTATGTGTATAGTTGGGATTATGTTTTCCAATGTGCATTACTTTGCATTTATCAACATTGAATTTCATCTGCCATTGTGTTGCCCAGTCACACAGTTCTGTGAGATCCCTTTGTAACTCTTCGCAGTCTGCTTTGGACTTAACTATCCTGAATAATTTAATACCATCTGAAAACTTTGCCACCTCACTGTTTACCCTTTTTTCTAGATCATTTATGAATATGTTGAACAGCACCAGTCCCAGTAAAGATCACTGGGGACACAGCTATCTAATTCTCTCCATTCTGAAAACTGACCATTATTCCTACCCTTTGTTTTCTTTATTTTAACTGGTTACTAATCCTTTCCTCTTATCCCATGACTGCTTACTTTGCTTAAGAGCCTTTGATGAGGGACCTTGTCAAAGGCTTTCTCAAAGTCCATCAACGGGATCACCCTTGTCCATATGCTTGTTGACCCCTCAAAGAATTCCAATCCATTGGTGAAGCATGGTTTCCCTTTGCAACTCTTCCCCAACAAATCATGTTCTTCTATGTGTCTGGATCATCTCTGGTGCCTTTTTAAAAAAAAACAGGTGTCACATTAGCTACCCTCCAGTCAGCTGGTACAGACACTGACTTAAGTGATAGGTTACATACGACAGTTAGTAGTTCAGCAATTTCCAATGTGAGTTCCTTCAGAACTTGTGGGTGAATATGTGAATGAATGTGATCATATAATTAAAGACTGTCTCATAATGCATGCACACAAGGGGGTGAATTAAGGTTGCACAAGCAGCCTGGCCTTCCTAACTTTTGAGTGTTTGACTCTGCAACTTTAACAGTGCTCTTACTATTACCATCATTTTTTGTGTGTAATATCTATATAAAATGGCGGAAAGGGGGGACAGTGCAGACTGAATGAGGACCAGTGCAAGCTCAGAGGGAGAATCTCAGGGCTGGGAAAGAAACAGGCCTGGGAGAAAAGAGCTGTAAGGAGAGACTGAAAGTAAAGCAACCACGGCAGGAGTAAAACAAGTAGCAAGTTATAATAGCCTTTTAGAGGAAGGCTCACTGGCAATTACAGTCTGCACTTCTGCAGGAGGACGAGAGACTCATTTATCTATGATGGAATAAGGAGGGGGCCACTTAGAGAGAGGATGGGGTGTAAACCTGGTGAAAGGAAGATTCCATTGGCCCCAAGGGAAAGGAGAGAGAGGCCTTTGCATCACAGGTGTGACGCAAGAGAGACCAACAAAACCAAGGTGCCTGATCACCCTAGATGGCCATCTCCTGGAATGCAGGGATGGTGTGCACGAGTCTAATCTCACTGCACTAAACTTCTGAATTACATTCACTCAGCCTTACTCCAGGAAGGAGAAGCTAGAGCAGGGCACTGGGCCACGTCTTTAAGACCATGCTCTCCATTATGGATACTCAGTAAAAATCTACCTCGATTAAAGTGCTGTGTTCATCACAGACATGACAAAAAACATGAGTTCTTGGGTTTTCTTCTATCCAGTCATGTTCTTTGTAACCCACTGAGCAATGCTCCTCCATGAACCTCTACAAACTTGGCTCCGTTCATTTCCACTGGAGTCACAGATGGGAGAATGAACAGGGTTAAGAAATGGTCGCATGTTATTAGTTGATTTTTAGTAAACAGTTTACAATATTTTTTATTGCAAACCAAAGGCCATTTGGCTCCAAAAGATGTGAGCCATAGACTCTGCATGGTATTAGCTGCATCTATGTGATTTCTGCATGTTTTTCTTTCGCAAAGCCATGTGCCTTAGAACTAATAAATTAATCTAAGAAATGGCTATAAGAGATAATAGCCGATTGTTAATACGTAACAAAGTAGGTTACGTTTTAAATCTGAAATGCAAGAAACCTACAGGCTTAAGCCTGCAAGATATTTATCTTAGCCAAAGTAGGCCTTAGGACTTGACATGAATTAGCTGTATTATAAAGATAAATTAACACAGGTAAGTTCACAATAAACCTGCAGAGCTTGGGTCTATGTTTGTATGCTGATGTTTTGAAAAATAACTACTTCTTCTTCTTCTTCTTCTTGTGCCCTTGTCACAAACTACACGTTTTTCCAGAACCGTGCACAAGGGATGGCTCTTTCCATCGCTGCCGCAATATCCTCCTTCATACAGGCATCCCCAAAGAGTCAGCAAACAAGCAGATGCTCCATGATCTGCACCTCACCACACTTGCATATATTCATGTCATTAGAATGGATCATATTAGTCTTTGGATCATATTAGTCTTTGATCTGCCAGTTTGCGTGCCCAGGAGGTTCAGGTATCGTCACATTGATCATTCTGTATCAGCCCCTCTGGGAAGCTATTTCAAAAAGAAAAGGAGGACTTGTGGCACCTTCAAGACTAACCAATTTATTTGAGCATGAGCTTTCGTGAGCGAGAGCTCACTGCATCGGATGCATTTCAGTGCATCCGACCGCATGTAGTCTTTCACTCCATAACCGCAGTTGTGCCTTGCCAGCTGTCATAGCCAAAGGCACAAAACTAGTTATAATACTCTTTTGCGATTTAAGGTGTTTGGTTACTCTTGTGTGACCATGTAATGGATATAGTGACCTTTCCCTTTGGCTGGCTACCGTCCTTCTGAGATCAGGCGGTGCACTGCCGCAGAGTGAGTACAGGCTATCCTTTGGTGTTGGCTTTAGATGCCTTGTCCTTAACAACTTCAAAAACAACTGCTGAGTTTGGACAGTAATGTCTAGGAGAGATCAGTAGACACCACAAGACGCCCATTGGTGGCTAGGCTGAAATATTAGAGACTTCCTTGAGCTAACTGAATGTTACTATGGTGATAAGGTGACGTACATGCTAATAACTTAAAAGAAGAACGATCCAAGTGACTTACTGGGTGAAAAGTCCCCCAGCAATATTGGGGTAACACTCCCAAAGGTGGGCACGTGGGGTTCCTATTAATGAGATTTGGTGGGCGTATGCATAATTTATAAAGAGGGCCCGGCAGATGGCTGGAGGGCATCACTTCCTGACCTTCAACACGATCCAGCCATGTCTACTCTTCTTCAGGATTCCACCTGGAGACGTGAGTGTGAAAGGACTGGCAATACTGGTGCCGCACATGATAAGACTTCTAATAAAGGTACATCTGATTCAATGTGGCTGTTGTTTCTCACATGCTCTGCAAGACTCCAGCAACAATGCTCGCCAGCATGGTGGCAGTAGCCCTAACGTTTTAGATATCAGAGTAGCCATGGAGACCAGACTTTTCTCTGACACAAGAGTTGTATGGGGTTATCAATCTGATTCAATACCATAACCAATAAGGGCTCTGCCATGACTTTTCCTGTATTTTACCCTGACAATCAGACAACCTTAATGAAGATCACGGTAGAGAATCGGAGATGTTCCAAGATCCCATAGGCTGCATTCCTGAGCTACCTTTTGTCAACCAATGGGAAACCTGGAGGAGAGTTTTATTTACTTATTTGTAACACTGGTAGCACAGATGTATATTTAACAAAGAGCAGCAAAGAAGTTGCCAGGTATTGAAAGCCCTTTGTGCTCTATCATGCTTCTCATCGGGGGAGGATGGGAGAGAGAATAAACCCCACGTGTCGGGGATAATTTGTGTTGCTTAAGTCATGACTGGAAATTGTGGAGATACGACGGTGGTGAGGGCAGGATAAGAACCTATAAAGCACAGAACATGCTGATCAGTAGCATCTTGGCTGTGTCATTCATTGACATGACACCTCAATTTCCTCCTCCATCTCTTCCCTTCTGCCTCTTGCCTCCTTCTTTACTTCCTGTCCCAAATTACTTTGTCAGAACAGCACTGAGGCCTTCTTATCTGTATGGGGGGCGCCTGGCACTCCCTTGGGTCTTGTAAAACAATAGAAGAGCCCAGGCATTTCTAAACTGGAAGTAGAGGGAAGCCTTACATTGAGATTTGCATTAGAACATAAAATGTCAGCAAATTACATCAGCTAGAAAGGAGTTGCCTCAAATAAGTGTGCAAATAGTTATATGCCCTTTTGTCTCACATTGACCGTAGCCCTTGCAGGGTTTATTTATATATTTATTGCAGTCGTGGAGGGGGTTCAGAGAGAGGTGATGAGAATGATCAAGGATGTGGAAAAACTTTCCTGTGAAGACAGATTGAGAAGGCTGGGATGGTTACTTGAGAAAGAAAATGAATAAGAGGAGACATAGTAAAAGTAGAGAAGGTAGATCGGGGACTTGTGTTCTCCCATTCGCATAACATCAGAACAAGGGGACATTCAATTAAAAGTTTGAATATTCACAATAGATGAAAAGAAATACTTTAGCAAAACATGTGAATAGACTGTGGAACTCATTGCCTCAAGAAATAATCAAAACCAAGAACTTAACAAGAGTTGAAAGGGATTGAACATTTATTTGGATAACAAGAATATCCATAGTTGTCATAATTAATGATGATAAACATTTTGGGAGAGATATTGAACCTCCTGCTCAGTGATTAAGACAACCTCTAACAATTAGGGATGTGGGGGATAGATGTAGGTGACAGATTACCCCACATTTGCTATTAAGGGGCTCTTACACCTTCTTCTGAAGCATCTGGCATTGGCCCCTGTCAGCGATGGGGCACTGGACTAGATGGACCTTGGGTCTGCTCAAGGCTGCCAATCCCAATGTTCCTATATTCTCTTGTGAAGTCATTGGAGTTGCACAGCTTGTATACAAGACCAGATAACAGTGTGCTAGGGTAGGTCCATAATAGATAGGGGAAGGTTTTCCTCTCTTGGAAGGGGAAAGGTAGAAAAGGTTCCTGGGGAGATCAGAGCTGGGAAGGGTAGACTATATAGCAATGGGCATACTCCATCAGTCAGTACACTGTGACAGGAACAGGCCAGATGGCTATAGGAGAGTGATCCTATTGGGATCCGGGAAGTGGGCAGAGCCGGAGGTGCAGCAGGTGACCCGGCACAGCCTCAGCGACCCCCAGCACCTCGGGCCGTAGGTTGGGGGAGAACAGGATTGCCACTCCAGCCGTACGAACTGTGAAATGCCTAAAGTAGACCCTATCCCCCAAGTCCAGCCGCCAGCTGTCTTCAGCGGCCGGATCCGTATGGGTCTCCTGCAGGAAGACCACAGAGTACCCTCCCGAAGGAAGGAGAGCACCTGGGACCTGCGGAGACCCATCCTACAGCCCCAGATGTTCAATGTTGCGATGATGAGCGGTGCCATGAGGAGGGCTGGGGGGGATCCTTGTTGGCAGGGATGCTCACGGCCCCCATTGGGCCACGCAGCAAACCGTGACCTACCCTGTAGGTGAGCAACGAGTCACAGAAGCCACAGACCCGCTGGTAGGCTGAGGCGGCCTACTTCCTGGTCCTTTTACCCTCCCCCATAAGGGCCCTTGCGGCCCGGAGGATCTGATGAAAGTCCCTCCATCACTGGAGAGCAAGCTGTACCTTGTTGCGGGAGCCATGGACGTCTTCTAAAAACTCCTGCAGCTCCCCTTGCAGGGCATGAGGGGGTGGAATTACTGTCTCCTGGTCATCCCCTGACGGGGCCCACGGCACAACCCCGTGGCCCACCAAGATGGGCAGACAAGGGGCGGACCCCCGACAGGGCACCCAATGGGCTGGTGCCACGTGGCCCACCTTGAACCCTGGGGCAATAGGGGGCAGTGGAGGGACGATAGCAGCCCCTAGTGGGTCGGGACAGGGAAACACAAAGGCAGCTCCATGGGGGTAATTTTTCGAAAAAGGGAAGGGGACATCCAGAGGGACGGCAATAACATCACGGGAGGTGGAAGGGCTAGGGACAGGGTCAGCATCAAGGGCAGGGCCAGGATCAGAGACAGGGGCAGGGACAGGGGCAGGGGCAGGGGCGAGATTCTGGGCTTCAGAAGCTGAGCAACTGGGTAGTGGCACCTTCCGGTCAGGCTCAAGGGTTGGGGGGGTGAGGAGGGGGCTCTCAGCGATGCTGGGCGCAGGCTCTATGGTGGATTTGGCGGCCATGGCATCAGGAGGTGGACTGTCTTCTGTAATGCCCTCACCCGGGAAGGAGGTTGATTGCTCCACACCAAAGAAGAGTGTCCCTGGTGGCTCGGGTCCCGGCCGCGTGGCTCTGGCTGTTACCTGAACAGGCTCGGTGGCCGTCAGCAGGGTGCATTCTGCGGCCGGGTTGATGGAGGAGTTCAGGGGCTCCTCAGAGGTGGGAGCGGAAGCAACAGTTAGGGGGAGGGAGCATGAGAAAAGGGGGGCTGGAGTGAGGTCGCCCAGATCGAGGCCTGCTGGCAAAGGGTCGTCATACCTCTGGGTGACCAGGGTCAGACCCAGGGCCTCAATCTCCTCATATATGGAGGCGAGATTGCTTTCCACCACCCCGGGGCTCTCCCTGCTGGCACCCGACGCGACGGTCGCCTCGGGGCTCACAGTGGCTTCGGATGGTATCAGGGCAGAAGGGACTCTGTCGGGGGCCTCGGAGGGGAGGGACTCCCGTGGAGGGGAGATACTGCCTTCCGGTGCTGCCACGTCTTCCCCAGCCGGCACCAGTGGATGGAATACATCCGTGGGCAAAGCGGAAGGCTCGGCATTGGTGCCCCCCTTCCTGGTCTTCCGAGGGGCCTCCTCATTGGATGGGAGGAGCGAAGCTCGAGCCTTCCGCTTGCCCTGCTTCCCCTGGACCAGGGCCCAGCCCTCCATGGCATCATCCGGGGGCTGGCTAGCAGGGGTCATGTTAGGGGGCAGAGGCGATGGCTCAGGGACTCGGGGGGGTAACGGTGGGTCAGCATGAGAAAGGGAAGATTCCCCCTGGGGCGGGCCCTCTCCCATGCCCGGCGGTGTCCCTGCTGCACCCTCCTCCACAGGCCCCGCCAGATTGCAAGCAGCGGGGGCGGGGCTCTCCCGCTCGTCTGGGCATAGTGGGGGAGCTGCCCCTTGGGCCCGAGGGGGAGCAGTGGTGGACTGGGAAGGAGGAGGGGTGGCTCCGGCCACCAGGCAGCTAGGGGTGCCGGCGATGATGGGGCCGGCGCCCTGCCGGGGCTTGGGGGTCCCGGATGCCCCTCCTTGCCAGGCCAAGGGGCAGTCCCTCCGGACGTGCCCCATCGCCTGACAGAGGTAGCACCAGGCCTCCCCCGTGGAGTAGTGCACCCAGTAATGGGCCCCCTGGTAGGGGACCAGGAAGGACCCCTCGAACGCCTCTCCCTCATGCGCCGCCAGCGGCAGTTGAAGCTGCACTTGCCGGTGGAATGAGAGGATGTAACGGAGGGCAGGGTCTTTGCAGCCCAACGGGAGAGGGCTGATGACAGAGATGGGTTTCCCCAGGGTGGAGAGGGCGAGTAACAGGGCGGCATTGGGAAGAAAGGAAGGGACGGAGGTCAGGACCAGGCGGATGCCCAGGTCCTCTAGCGGCTCCAGGGGGACGAACACGCCCCCCACTGCCAGGCCCTTCTCCACTGCCTCCTGGGCGGCGGCCTCCGATGCTAAGAAGAAGATGACCTTTCCGTACATTTTGGAGGCTGCCACAATGGCCATGGGACCCACCACCCTCGCCAACGCCCGCACGTAGGCCTCCACATGGGGCGAGGCGAGCACCAGGAGGCAATGGACGCCGTGCTTCCAGGTCAAGGTGGGAAAGGTGCCCCTGCCGCTATAGATGGTAGCGGAAGTGGTGGGCGGGAGAGATGACGGAGCGGCAGGCGGGGGGGCTGCCGCCACCTGGGCATACGCCCTGGGGGCCGGGGGAGGGACACCCGCAGAGTTGGTGGAGGGAACAGTGGGGAGGGACGCCGCGGCCGGTGGTGGGACCGCAGCAGTGGGGGCAGCCCCTGTCATGGAGGGCCTGGTCTTTTTAGTGGGGCCCTTCCCCTTCTTCTTACCCTGGCCCTTCCCACCGGCTGGGGGGGCTCCCCCTGAATCTGAGGGGGGGAGGGACGCAGCAGCAGCGGAGGTCACCGCGGGGGCGGCAGCAGGTGGTTCGGCAGCAGAGGTAGAGGCTTGGGGGAGTGACGGAGGGGCAGGCGGGGGAGGGGCAGCTGGGGCTGCTGGAGGGGCCCCACCCGTCTCGTCCCCCACCATCGTGAGCAGGGAGGGAAGGGGAGACACCAGAAGGAGGAGCGGAAAGGGGAAGCAGGTCGACCACTCCTTCCCGCTAGGCTGCAGGCAGGGGAGGAGGGCGCCAAAAGGGGTGGGCTGGGCGCCAGGACAAAACAGGGGTTATGGGTCAGTCGCCGACACGGGGTGGAATTCCGGCTCCTCTAGCTGCACTAGGAGTGGGGGGGATACAACAGCATTGGGGGTGCAGTGAAGAGGTTTGAAACTAAAATGGGGAGTGGCTCAAGCACATGGGAGGGGGCATGGGTGCACGGAGCAAGGGGCTAGGCAGGCTGGAGTTAGGGCAGGGAAACCAAGGGGCTAGCTTCAAAGGCTGGGGCGGGGCAAACAAACAAAGTCTGCAGAGGGAAAACGGGCGGGGCAGGCAAACAAACTGAAGCTAGTAAGGGGGGCTGGGGCAAAAGGGGGAGCAAAAGCTGCAAAGGGCAAATGTGTCAGGTAGCAAGGGGAAAAGCTGTGAGGTGGGCAGTCCAGGGGAGGGGGGCACGTGCGCCCACGTGCGCTTGCACAAAGTCAATTTGGCTGGCTGCTGCTTCTGGCCCAAGGGTGGAATCAGGGTGTGGCAAGCCAAGCAAGCAGCTGAGTCCAGAGGCACGAGCTGAGGCAGATGGTAAACAGCCAGTGGGGGTGGTGGAGGGGGCAGTGGTGGTGGTTGGGGGGGACACAGATGGATTGGGGGGCAGCTCCATGCCACACCCCCTGTGTCCCTGCAAACACAGTCAAGACCCCCACCAGAAGAGCACAGTTTGAAAGTTACTCAGTCTTAAGGCCCCACTCCACGGTGGTCTGCAAAGTCTCTAGGTGCTCCCCCACTGGTAGATGGTCCTCTTCTTCTCCTCCTCGGGGCTTCAGCAGCTCCAGGCAGTAAACTTCTGCAGCAGGAGCTCCAGGAACTCCAGATGGTGGTCCAGGCAGGCAGAAAGGAACCCTCTCAGGTGGTGGTGGTGTCATAGAATCATAGAATATCAGAGTTGGAAGGGACCTCAGGAGGTCATCTAGTCCAACCCCCTGCTCAAAGCAGGATCAATCCCCAATTAAATCATCCCAGCCAGGGCTTTGTCAAGCCTGACCTTAAAAACTTCTAAGGAAGGAGATTCTACCACCTCCCTAGGTAACGCATTCCAGTGTTTCACCACCCTCCTAGTGAAAAAGTTTTTCCTAATATCCAACCTAAACCTCCCCCACTGCAACTTGAGACCATTACTCCTTGTCCTGTCCTCTTCTACCACTGGGAATAGTCTAGAACCATCCTCTCTGGAACCACCTCTCAGGTAGTTGAAAGCAGCTATCAAATCCCCCCTCATTCTTCTCTTCCGCAGACTAAACAATCCCAGTTCCCTCAGCCTCTCCTCATAAGTCATGTGTTCCAGACCCCTAATCATTTTTGTTGGCCTTTGCTGGACTCTCTCCAATTTATCCACATCCTTCTTGTAGTGTGGGGCCCAAAACTGGACACAGTACTCCAGATGAGGCCTCACCAATGTCGAATAGAGGGGGACGATCACGTCCCTCGATCTGCTCGCTATGCCCCTACTTATACATCCCAAAATGCCATTGACCTTCTTGGTAATGAGGGCACACTGCTGACTCATATCCAGCTTCTTGTCCACTGTAAGCCCTCGGTTCTTTTCCGCAGAACTGCTGCCTAGCCATTCGGTCCCTAGTCTGTAGCTGTGCATTGGGTTCTTCCGTCCTAAGTGCAGGACCCTGCACTTATCCTTATTGAAACTCACCATAGGTCGGGGGAGAACAGGGTCGCCACTCCAGCCTGTCGAACCGTGGAATGGCTAAAGTAGACCCTGTCCCCTCACTCCAGTCGCCAACTGTCTTCGGCGGTCAGTTCCGTATGGGTATCCTGCAGGAAAACCACAGAGTACCCTCCCTCCCAAAGGAAGGAGAGCACCTGGGACCTGCAGAGAGCCATCCTACAACCCCGGGTGTTCAACGTTGCAATGGTGAGAGGTGACAGGGGGAGGGTTGGGGGGGGATCCTCACTGGCAGGAACGCTCACATCCCCCAGCGGGCCACGCAACAATCCTTGACCCATCCCGTAGGTGAATAATTGGTCACGGAAGATGCGGATCTGCCAGTAGGCTGCGGCATCCCACTTCCCCGTCCCTTTACTTTCTCCCATGAGGGCCCTTGTGGTGCGGAGGATTTGAGAAAAGTCCCCCCATCGCTGGAGAGCAAGCTGTACCTTGTTGCGGGAGCCACGGACATCCTCTAAAAACTTCCGCAGCTCTCCTCACAGCTCATGGGGGGGTGGGGTTACGGTTTCCCGGTGGGGCCTTTGGTGCAGCTGCGTGGCCCACTAAAACGGGCAAGCAGGGTGCGGACCCCCAACGGGGTGCCTGATGAGCTGGAGCTTCTAAGCCCGCCTCAAGCCCTGGGAAGATAGGGGGCAGTAGAGAGAAAATAGCAGCCCCTAATGGGTCGGGGCAGGAGAACGCAAAGGTCGCTCCCTGGAGGTCATTGGTTGGAAAAGGGAAGTAGACAGCCCCGGGGGCGGCGATAACATCGCAGGAGGTAGACTGGATAGGGGTAGGGGCAGGGGCAGAGGTGAGGTTCTGGGTTTCGGGAGGTAAGCAGCTGGATGGTGGTGCCTCCCGATCAGGCTCGAGGGTTAAGGGGGTGGGGAGGGAGCTCTCAGTGATACTGGGCGCAGGCTCTATGGTGGATTTAGTGGCCAAAGCATCAGGAGGTGGATTATCTTCTGTTGGGCTGCCGCACGGGAAGGAAGTTGATTGCTCCGCACCAACAGGGGGTGCCCCTGGCGACTCGTGTCCCGGCCGCATGACACCGGCTGTCACCTGAGCAGGCTCGGTGGTCGTCAGCAGGGTGCCATCAGCAGCCGGGTTGATGGAGGAGTCCAGGGGCTCCTTGGAGGTGGGAGCAGAAGCAGCAGTTAGGGGGAGGGAGCATGGGGAAAAGAGGGGTGGAGTGAGGTCGCCCAGATCAAGGTTTGCTGGCAAAAGGTCATCCTTCCCCTGGGCGACCGGGGTCAGATCTAGGGCCTCAATCTCCTTGAACGTGGAGGAGAGGATACTTTCCGCCACCCCGGGGTTCTCCCCGCTGGCACCCGCCACAACGGTTGCCTCGGGGTTCACGGAGGCTTCGGGTAGTGTCAGGACAGAAGGGGCTTCCTCGAGGGTCTCGGAAGGGAGGGTCTCCCGTGGAGGGGAGACACTACCTTCTGGTGCTGCCATGTTTTTCCTGGCTGACACCGATGAATGGGACACACTCGTGGGCAAAGCGGAAGGTTCGGCATCGGTGCCCACCTTCCTGGTTTTCCGGGGGGCCTCCACTTCGGGTAGATGAGGTGGAGCTCGAGCCTTCCGCTTGCATCGCTTCCCCTGGACTAGGGCCCAGCCCTCCATGGCATCATCTGGGGGCTGGTTAGCAGGGATCGTGGCAGGGGGTGAAGGTGATGGCTCAGGGACTTGGGCAGGGATGGTGGGGCGGCATAAGGGAGGGAGGATTCTCCCTGGGGCAGGCTCTCTCCCATGCCTGGTGGTATCTCTGCCCCACCCTCCTCCATAGGCCCCGCCAGATTGTCAGCAGCGAGGGCGGGACTCTCCCGCTTGTCTGTGTGTTGTAGGGGAGGTGCCCCTTGGGCCTGAGCGGGAGTAGTGGTGGTCCGAAGAGGAGGGGGGGCGGGTTTGGGTACTGGGCAGCCAGGGGCGTCGGCAATGACGGGGCCGATGTCCTGCCGGGTCTCGGGGATTCCAGATGCCCCTCCTTGCCGGGCTAAGGGGCAGTCCCTCCGGACATGCCCCGACGCCCGGCAGAGGTAGCACCGGGCTTCCCCCATGGAGAAATACACCCAGTCACGGGCCCCCTGGTGGAGGAATAGGAAGGACCCCTCGAGCACTTCTCCGTCACACGCCGCCAACGGCAGTAGAAGCTGCACTCGCTGGTGGAAGGAAAAGATGTGACAGAGGGTGGGGTCCTTGCAGCCCAACGGGAGAGGGCTGATAACAGAAACAGGTTTCCCCAGGGTGGAAAGGGCAGGTAACAGGGCAGCATTGGGGAGAAAAGGAGGGACAGAGGTCAGGACCAGGCGGATGCCCAGGTCTTCTAGCGGCTCCAAGGGGACGAACACCCCCACACACACACACAGCCAGGCCCTTCTCCACTGCCTCCTGGGCAGCAGCCTCCGATGCTAAGAAGATGACCTTGCCATACATTTTGGAGGCTGCCACAATGGCCGTGGGCCCCACCACCCTCGCCAACGCCAGCACGTAGGTCTCCACGTGGGGCGAGGCGGGCACCAGGAGGCAACGGACGCCGTGCTTCCTGGTCATGGTGGGAAAGGGGCCCCGGCCTCTATAGATGGTAGTGGAGGCGGTGGGTAGGAGAGATGACATAGCAGCAGGCGGGGGGGCTGCCATCACCTGGGCGTACGCCCTGGGGGCCGGGGGAGGGGCACCCGCAGAGCTGGTGGAGGGAACAGCGGGGAGAGTCGCCGCGGCCGGTGGTGGGGCTGCGGCAGTGGGGGCAGCCCCTGCCATGGAGGGCCTGGTCTTTTTAGCGGGGCACTTCCCCTTCTTCTTACCCTGGCCTTTTCCGCCGGCTGGGGGGTCTCCCCCAGAATCTGAGGGAGCGAGGGACGTGGCAGCAGTGGAGGTCACCGCAGGTGCGGTGGCAGGTGGTTCGGCAGCGGCAGCGGAGGTAGAGGCTTGGGGGAGTGATGGAGGGGCAGGCGGGGGAGGGGCAGCTGGGGCTGCTGTACGGGCCCCACCCGTCTCGTCCCCCCCCCATTGTGAGCAGGGAGGGAAGGGGAGTCACTAGAAGGAGGAGGGGAAAGGGGAAGCAGGTCAACCACTCCTCCCCGCTAGGCTGCAGGCAGGGGAGGAGGGCGCCAAAAGAGGTGGGCTGGACGGGGGACAAAACAGGGGCTACAGGAGAGTAATAAAAGGCAGATATATTAGCCCAGGATTAAGCAGATCCCTTTTCCCTGAGTAAGGCTGTTCCTGAACAATCAGGAGGTTGCTGGAACCAATTAGGACAGGCTAATTAGGACACCTGGAGCCAATTAAAAGCTGCTAGAATCAGTTAGGACAGGCAGGCTTATCACGGCACCTGGTTTTAAAAAGGACCTCACTTCATTTCGTGAGGAGTGTGTGAGGAGCTGGGAGCAAGAGGTGCAAGAAGCTGAGAGTGAGTAGGTGTACTGCTGGAGCACTGAGAAGTACAAGCATCATCAGACATCAGGAGGAAGGTCCGGTGGTGAGGACAAAGGAGGTGTTGGGAGGAGGCCATGGGGAAGTAGCCCAGGGAGTTGTAGCTGTTATGCAGCTGTTACAGGAGACACTGTAGACAGCTGTAATCCATAGGCCCTTGGGCTGGAACCCGGATTAGAGGGCAGGCCCGGGTTCCCCCCATCCCTCCAACTCCCTATTTAATATGAGAGGAGTTGATCTGGACTGTGGGTCCCACCAGAGGGGAAGGTCTCTGGCCTGTCCCCCGACCCATTAGATGGGCCATCAGAGAGCGCGGGGATTGTTCTCCTCCTTTTCCCCATGCTGGCCAGTGAGAAGGTTAGCCGAGTGAATGGCAGGCTTGTGCCACTAACAAAAGGAGGCGAACTGAGGCCTGCTGTAAACCTCTGAGGTGAGCAAAGCGCAAAACCCACCAAGGCAGAGGAGGAACTTCGTCACACTACCTCTGCGTCAAAGAGCCCACGGACCCGAGCTCGCCTGAAAGAAATCTGTGCTGAGTCCAGTAAATTGGAGATGGAAAGGTTCTAAAGTAAATTAAAGAGCAGGGACCCTGCCTTCTCCTATTATTTGACCCAACAGAATCCCGGTAGGTACTGCTCAATAAACTGGGGCACTTAATTTGGGGGTCGCATCAGTCTCTGGGGCAGTGGCATACACTGGGTAAAGTGGGAAGGAATTCTGAGATGTTGGGAGAAAATGTGCTGTTTGGGGGATTTTGCCCTGTGAATGTTGCTGCTCTTGGGTGAAGACCCAGCATTTGCCTGGGTACCATTTATCCAAAACCGATAGTTTTTCCCCAGTGTTGTTCAAGATGATGCTGATGGTAAGAGATGTGCGGGCAAGAGGGGAGAGCTGCCCAAGGAGTGCTGTGAGCTGGGCAGGGCTGTGGTGATTAACAGTATTTACCATGTTGATTGGAATGGTATCAAGGAGTCTGGAGCATTGTACGTAGTTTTGACCCTGCTGAGAAATTTAAGGTGAAATCAACAACTTGTGACAGAAGCTGTAAGTGTTGGGTGTAATTATGCACGTGTGAGAGCTAAATGTAGGAACAGTGACTGCATCTGGGACCCAAAGTGGGGAAAACCTCTGGTAATGGCCAGCCCCAACAATATCCTTCCAATGGTGACGTGTGAGATGCCAAAATAGGCATGGGACTATCAACAAGTCTGTCCATTCCATTGCAGACAGGGAGTGCAGCTGGAGTATCCCAGGGCGGGCTGATGACTAATGAAGAAATCACGTGTGGTTAACTAGCTCAGCTAGGGAAATCCCCGTCCGACAAATGCCAGGGTGACCTTTATGTCGTGAAAAGAAAAGGAGTACTTGTGGCACCTTAGAGACTAACCAATTTATTTGAGCATCAGCTTTCGTGAGCTACAGCTCACTTCATCGGATGCATTCAGTGGAAAGTGTAGAAGATCTTTTTATGCACACAAAGCATGAAAAAATATCTCCCCCCACCCCACTCTCCTGCTGGTAATAGCTTATCTAAAGTGATCACTCTCCTTACAATGTGTATGATAATCAAGTTGGGCCATTTCCAGCACAAATCCAGGTTTTCTTCTCCCCCCCCCCACAAACCCACTCTCCTGTTGGTAATAGCTATTACCAACAGGAGAGTGGGTTTGTGTGTGGGAAGGGGGGGGGCCTGGATTTGTGCTGGAAATGGCCCTACACCTCAGAGTTCTACTCCCACTTCTGCTTCTGACCCACTGGCTTTATCTTGGACAAGTTGTTTCCCCTTCCACTTGGTTTAGCGCTACTTATCGGAGGAAGGGCTATGGCTCGAAGGGTCTCAGTAATGTTTCCTCAGCACTTTGAAAACATTTTGCCCCTCTGCTGAGCTGCAGTAGATGGGGCCCTGCACGCAGGTTTCCCATTGAAGGGGAATCCGTGATGTGGAGTCTGGGTATTTGCTTAGTGTAACTCATTTATTGTTTGCACCAGAGACACCAGTCCTTGCACAGAGGTGTCACAAACAGCACACAGGCAAATCCCTGTCAGGAATCTCAGACAAAACACCAATGTCCAGTTCCCAGGGAGCTACTCTGTCCCAAGAAATGACTCTAGCTGGAAAGATGCAGGCAGAGAACAAACTCTTCCACTGCTCGCCACAGCCGCCCAAGAGAAACAGTGTCACAAACGAAGGCTGCGGTGTGAGTCCCAGTCAAGCAGAGAGACGTGTGCGAGTGCGCTAAGAACAGTAGTGTAACCATCACAGCATGGGCTGCAGTGAATGGCTGGCCTGAGTATGTTCCCACCGGATCCAGGTGGGCTCCCCCTCAGCGCAGCTAGCATGTACTCCACTAGTTGCTGCTTGTGCTACCCTGGCTACGCTACTGTTTTTAGCATGCTAGCTCTGTGAGAGTTAGCACGAGTGTCTCCTTTAGCTGGGAATCACACCCCTAGTTCATAATGTAAAAATAACCTAGGAGCCAGGCAGCATTTGTTCCAAGTGCTCACCTGTCAGACTGTGTGTAACAGCGCCATCTGGTGTCTCCCACCAGAACAATAAAAAAAGCGCTGTAGACATGGGAAGTAGTGGTTTTCTTGCCCAGAAACTTGGCCATTCTCAGCTTTGATTCTGTCTCTGAAACAGGCACTAGGGCAAGGCCAATAAGATCATAGAGTTATAGACCCTAGAGACAGACGTCTCATCCAGTCTTTCCTCTTAAGGCCAGGGTGGTGCAGCAGAGGAGGACTTTAGGTGCAGCTCCATGACACTGCTGCAAGCTCCTCTCTGACTTGCTGTTTGCTTTCCCTGCTGTGCCCTTTTCAGGGTTATTGTTTCCCACGTTCTCCTTTGGATTGAATAGCTGATTTTTCCCACAGTCCTGCCTGGCATTTTTCAGGCTGAGTCCCCTTTTGTTTTTTTCTGACCATAATTCGAAACTCACTCAGATCCTTGGCTTTTTCCTGTTCTAATTGGCATTTGCAATTTCTCCCAAATTCATGTCATTTGCATGTTAAATTATTGTGCTGTTACCACACTTTCCTGTTTATTAAGGAGGCTGTGATATAAGACTGGACCTAACCCACACCCCTGCTGCATCACCTGACTGTGCACCTTCCCGCTGACTCAACACATTGCCATTTGTTTTGGATCCTTCTGCCAGTTCTCAGGCCACTGGACAGTGTTCTTGTCCAAGCCACTTGGAATTTTTTAAGGGAAGATAAATGAGATGATGCAAGAAATGCATTACACAAATCTGGATGTATTAAACCTACTGCATTCCTAGCATCCCCTAGGCTGATAATTCTTTCAGAAAAGCAAACAAGTTGGCATGGTTTGTTTATTAATCATGCTGATTATTTCTCCATTATAGCCTCGATGTTTACCTAGTTTCTTTTATAAAATCTGTCCCATTACTTGACTTGGTTTAGAACATGGTAATTATCAGTATCCCTGTTTTTGCCTTTTTGTAAGATTAGTACCACAATTACTTCAGCCAAGACCTTGGGCCACTCCCTAGTTTCTTCCGACTTTTTACAAATCAGTGTCAGTGGTTTGGTGGGTTATGTCACCGGCTCCCCTAATGCCCCACAGCACATGGTTTCCAGACCTTTCTATGTAAATGCCTGATTTGTCCAAGTGTTCTCTTACCTGCTGCTGAATACCCAGCGATGCATTGGCTGGCTCTATGTCATTTCCTAATGAGCCAAACGTCTTCTCTTTCCTGTTTGTAAAGAACAAATGTAAAAAGCCCTCCAGAGCCAGAAAGAAGAACTCTGTGGGGGACAGTCAAACTGGTGTGGATTGGCAGAACTATAGGAGGGCAAAGGATAGAGTTTGAGATGGAAAGGAAAAGAAAGTGGAGGGGACAGAAAGCAGCCAGTAGGGATGGAAGTGGTGAGCAAAGGTGACAGAGTAAGCTAGAAATGTGAAAGTCAGAGAATAGCTAGAGGTGAAAGGCGAGGAGGAGAGAGAGAGGCCAGGGAAACCCGCCCAGCCACAACAGAAACTCACTTCCATGCGGAAAGGGCGAGACCTACTTTGAAAACTTGTTTTAAAGTGGGATGACAGAGGGGTTCACTGGTTTCTGACAGAGGGCTGGCCAGTCTTCAGCCAAAGCCAGGGAGAGAAAGATGATGGACTTCACTTGGTGGCATAGTTGACCTCGCCAATGCATTCATGCTGTATGTCCCCATGCAGTGAGCTGAAAAGCTTTCCCAGTTTGTTTTTGCCATAAGGCCCCATGCAGTGCCCTGATGGGCTGTGCCAGTGCATTCATGTCATTAATGTGGGCTCTGTATCATAAAATCCTGGGGTTAGTGCATGCCTGTCAGTGGAGTCCCCTTAACGGGAGGACTAAGTTAGCCATTCAGCGCAGAGCAGTGTAACACATTATACCATGGGGCCTTGTGAATCACATATCTGCTGAAATGAAAAACCCGAGGAAAGGGCGGAAACTGCTGAAGGAAAGTGGCTGTGCTCCAACCATAACATGGAAGGTGCAGCTCTGGGCAGGGAGGCGTGTGTGTGTGTGTGTGTGTGTGTGACCTATTCTCTCTGGACATGCAGTTGCCAGGCAAACTTCATGGCCATTACCAAGCCAGCCATGCTATCAGCTGCGCAGAAGGCCTGACACCACCTTTCTTCCCGAGATAACGGGACACTTACGGTGAGCAGGGATTAGCCAGCCTGACAGTCGGAATGACCCAGTGAAGCCCTTGTATCCTACCAGCAGCTGGGAGGGTAAATCCATTCACTGCTGTGACTGTGAGGGAGTCCCAGGAGCGGATCGCCCGTGTATATGTGCATGATGGGATCTCAGGGACCCGCCAGTTGCCACTTGTGTGTGTGGAGGTGATTTATGCTGACATTTCATTTTGTTGTTTGGTAAATCAGGAACTTGGAAATCAGCGTGGTTTCTTGCTGCCTAGCCCTGCTAACGGCTGAGGTTATCACAACAGCTATAAATCCCCCACAATTCTGGATGGGAAATCTCATTATTTCTTCTCTCCCCTTCCCTCCCTGAGCTCTGAGACCTGGCAGAGCCACGGGAAAGAGGAATTGATTCAAACCAGCTCCAGCTAAAGTGATCAGCTATGAATCATTCTCACCAGGAGACCCTCCCTTCGCAGAGCCCTGACTGCTGGGAAAGTTAGATGGGTTGTTTCATGGAGATGTACATCAGCGCCAGTTGGGTGCGCCTGGGGCAGCTGTTACTGTCCATGGGGCATGAACAGCCTTACTCCCCATGCCCTGCAAAGATGCAGGCGGAAATGAAAAATCTGCACCCTCTTTCCTTCCTCCTCCTCCTCCTTTCCTGAGAAGGCAGCTTGTAAGAAGGGAGTCATGAGCCCTTTCTCCTCCAGCTGATGGATCCAAATGAGGCCTTCCTGTGCACTTATAGGGGCTGAGACCCGGCTGTTAGAGTGGCCCCTAGAGGGCCCTGGGTGATGGGTGGCCCCCTAAAGTCATGGCAGGATAGCTCCAAGGGACAGGTCCCTAGAACTTCCTGTGGCAGGGTACAACAGCCAGTATAGGGTGGAGGACTCCTTGTCTGCCCCATGGCTCCACAGAGGGCAGAAAGGAATCCGGGATATCTGCTTTGGCAGGTGAGTGGGGAAGATGCAAGAGGCAGGGGAAAGCCTGGGGACTGCGCAGGGCGAACCTCTTTGCTTCGATGCCATTTTTGTGTTTGAACAATAATTTGTGCCCGAGGCAAGGGCCTGAAAAGGACTCAGGCGTGGCCCTGGTTCCTTCCTGGCTGGATGCTCCCCAGCCTGCACCCCTCCTTCTGCTCCACCTGGCAGGCCCCAGGTGACAAGCCCCTGGGAATTCACCAGCCTGGAGACAGTTCCATCTCAGGGACTGTGCACATGCCTGCCCACCTATGAAAGAAAGGACAGTAGAACCAGCCAGGGGAGCCCGCAGAAAGATCTCCAGCAGGCTATGGGCAGAGACTAGGGCTAGGAGAAAAGAGCTGGCTAACAAGCACTGGAGAATCAAGTAAACAAACAACCCTCCACCCCCTCTGAGTCCCCTGCTCCCTGTCTCCTCTTTTTGTTTCCACTCTGACCTAAGCAAGGATAATGTTATCAAGCGGAAGTTTTTCATAGCAACCTAGGAATGGCCAGGTTCAATCAGAGCCATGCTTCAACTGGTCCAGGCTCTTGTCTCTGACAGTGGCCAGTACCAGATGCCTCAAAGGAAGGCGCAAGAAAAGCGGCAGTGGGTGGAGGTGGGGTGATCTGCCCTTCCTTCCCCCAGCAGTGAGAGGCATACTGAAGCAGGACTTATGCCCTTCCCAGAACACATGGATGCATTTTTTTGAACCCTTGATATTGTAACTCTGGGTTGTTCATATTATCTGTAGACATGTCTGACCCTTTACTCAATCCTGCTAGGATTGTGACCTCAGTGATATCTTGTGTCAATGAGTCCCATAAGCTAACTTTGCTATGTGGGAAAGCATTCTTTTTATCGGTTCAGTTTCATTCAAAGTCTCCTTGTACTATGAGAAAAGGGCAATAGAAGTTTCCAATCTACCCTTCTCTAGCCTAGTCATTATTTTGTATATCTTTATCATGACCCCTTTTCTTCATCTGCACTCTAAATTAAACAGTCCCAATCTTTTCAATCGCTCCCTCTTACAGATTCATAGATTCCCAGACCAGAATGGAGCCTGGTGGAGCCTGTTCATTTGTCTGATCACTGCTCTCCAACCCCGCTTTGTTTCTGCCATATCCCTGTTGCGATGGAATGACCAGAAATGAATGTTCTATTCCAGATGAGGGCATCCCACTGATTTGGATAATAGCTTTATAATATTTTCCATATTAGTCTCCATCCCTTTCCTTCTGCATCCCATCATTTTGTGCTCTTATGATGGCTGCTGAACATTGACCAGAGATCTTCACTGAGCATGTTTTTGTTAGTAGCTCAGGCCCTTTTTCCTTAAGTTCCTACACAGATCTTGAATGAATCATCTGGTCCTAATGACTTATTGCTCTTTAATTTACCAATTTGTTCCAGCACCTCTTCTTTTGACACCACAATCCCTCATTTTTATAACCTGAAATGAATAGATGCCAGGTAGCTTTCTTCCCAGCATCCTCTGTGGTGCTGAATGAGGCAAATAAATCATTTAGTGTCTCAGCAATGTCCTTACCCTCCTTAATAGCTCCCTTTACTCCCTGTCAGTCCAGTGAACCCACTGATTCAGTCAGGCTTCCTGCTTCTGACAAATGTAAAGAATTTTTTGTGATTAGCTTCCATGCGGTTCCGTCCTAATTTCCTTCTTGCATTCAGATGATCTAGACCATCCCTGATGGGTGTTTGTCTAACCTGTTCTTAAAAACCTCCAGTGCTGGAGACTCCACAACCTCCCTAGGGAATTTGTTCCAGTGTGTAACTACTCTGACATGAGGAAAAATTGATCACCGGCTTCTTTATAACAGCCCTTAACAGATTGGAAAACTGTTATCAGGTTCCCGCCTCTGTCTTCTTTTCTTAAGACTAAACATGCCCAGTTTTGTTAACCTTCTCATAGGTCAGATTTTCTAAACTTTTTATCATTTTTGTTGCTCTTCTCTGAACTCACTCCAATTTATCCCCATCTTTCCTAAAGCGTAGTGCCCACAATTGGACACTATACTCCAGCTGAAGCCTGACCGGTGTCAAGTACAGCGGGACAGTCACCTCCCGGGTCTTACATACGACACTCCTGTTAATACACCCGAGAATCATATTAGCCTTTTTCACAGCTGCATTGGATTGTTAACTCACATTCAATGTGTGATCCACTATAACCCCAGAAAGAAAAGGAGGACTTGTGGCACCTTAGAGATTAACCGATTTACTTAAGCATAAGCTTTCGTGAGCTACAGCTCACTTCATCAGATGCTGTAGCTCATGAAAGCTTATGCTCAAATAAATCTGTTAGTCTCTAAGGTGCCACAAGTCCTCCTTTTCTTTTTGCGAATACAGACTAACACGGCTGCTACTCTGAAACCTACAACCCCAGAGCCTTTTCAGCAGTACTATCACCTCACCAGTTATTTCCCCATTTTTTATTTGTGCATTTGATTTTCCTTCCTAAGTGAAGCCCTTTCCACTTGTCTTTATTGAGTTTCATCTTGTTGAATTCAGACCAATACTCCAATTTCTCAAGGTAATTTTGAATTCTAATCCTGTGTTCCAAATTGCTTGCAACCCCTCCCAGCTTGCATCTTTTATAAGCACACTCTCCACTCCATTATCCAAGGCATTAATGAAAATATTGAATAGTACCAGATGCAGGACTGACCTCAGCTGTACCCCACTAGATATGCCCTCCAAGTTTGAGAGTGAACCATTGATAGCTATTCTTCAAGTGTGGTCTTTTGACCAGTTGTGCCACCCACTTTATAGTAATTTCATCTCAACCACAATTCCCTAGTTTGCTCATGAGAATATAATGTGCAACTGTGTCAAAAGCCTTCCTAAAATCAAGATATATCACACGTACTGCTTCCCCCATCCACTAGGCCTGTAAGCCTCTCAAACAAGGAAATTAGGCTGGTTTATCATGATTTGTTCTTGATAAATTCATTCTGGCTATTCCTTATAACCCTACTATTCTCCAGATGCTTACAAACAGATTGTTTAAGCATCTTTCCAGGTACTGAAGTCAGGCTGACTGCTCTATAATTCCCCAGGTCCTCTTTGTTCCCCTTTTTAAAGATAGGTGCTATGTTTGTCCTTGTCCACTCCTCTGGGACCTCACCCATCCTCCATGAGCTCTCAAATATAATTGCTAACAATTTCAAAATTGCTTCAGCTAGTTCCTTAAGTACCCTAGGAAGAATTTCATCAGGCCCTGCTGACTTGAATACATCAAACTTATCTAAATATTCTTTAACCTGTTCTTTCCCTATTTTGGCTCTCATTCCTTCCCCGTGTTGTTAATATTAATTGTGTTGAGTATCTGGTCACCATTAACCTTTTTAGTGAAGACTGAAGCAAAATAGGCATTAAACACCTCAGATTTCTTGATGTCATCAGTTATTAGCTCTCCTTCCCCACTAAGTAGAGGACTGACACTTTCCTTAATCTTTCTCTTGCTCCTAATGTATTTCGAAGAATCTCTTCTTATTGCCTTTTATGTCCCTTGTCAGGTATAACTCATTTTGTGAATTAGGCTTTCTGATTTTTTTCCCTACAGGCTTATGCTTTTTCATTGCACTCAATTTGCCTATGTTTACACTTTTTATAGACCTCCTGATGGAGCCATATTGGCTTTTTACTATTCTCCCTATCTTTCCTTCGCATCAGGAGAGTTTAGTATCAGGAGGTAGCTGTGTTAGTCTGTATCAAAAAAAACAACGAGGAGTCCAGTGGCACCTTAAAGACTAACAGATCTATTTGGGCATAAGCTTTCAAGGGTAAAAAAACCCACTTCTTCAGATGCTTCTGCTTCTGCATCTGAAGAAGTGAGTTTTTTACCTACGAAGGCTTATGTTCAAATAAATCGATCAGGAGAGTTGGCAGTTGTGACTTTAATCTTGCCTCCTTGAGAAACTGCCAGGTCTCTTGAACTCCTTTGTCCCTTAGATTTCCTTCCCATGGGACCTTACTCACCAGTTCTCTGAATTTGCTGGTCTGGGTTTTTGAAGTCCATTGTCTTTTCTTTCCTTAGAACCACAAAATCTATCATTTCATGATCATTTTCACCCAAATTGCCTTCTACCTCAGATTTGCTATCAGTTCCTCCCTGCTGGTCAGAATCAAGTCTAAAATAGCTGCTCCCTGGTTACTACTTCCACTTTCTGAAACAAAAAGCTGTCCCCATACATTTCAACAATATATGTTTTGCTATATTACTTTTCCAACAGATGTCTGGGTAGTTAAAGTACCTGTTATTACCACATTATGCTTTCTATTGGCTTCATTAAGCTGGATTTCCATTTTCTGCAAGATACCTTTTTGGCTCAAATACCCTATTGAAACCTTATTATTTAACCTTACTATGGGTTTTTTCCTTGCCTTTCTGCTTCCTTTTCTCTTTTGGAGTCTTCAGCCTTCTGGACCCTGTCACAGAAATTTAAATAACTTCCACA
The DNA here is from genome assembly GCF_965140235.1 of Caretta caretta. Taxonomy (NCBI): domain Eukaryota; kingdom Metazoa; phylum Chordata; order Testudines; family Cheloniidae; genus Caretta; species Caretta caretta. The sequence continues at coordinate 4,049,633 of NC_134223.1, forward strand.
ACAGATCTAAGGTTTTCAATTTAGTTTTCACTTCAGGGCCTTTTTCATGAACTTCCTCTTTTTTCTTCTTCTTTGAAGTTTAATGGCATCATGGCAGTTTTTGGTACAATTCCTTCCCCCCCGAAGGATGTAAACCTCTACGTAGACACCGTTATATCTGCTTATCTACATGGCAACTGGAACCTCCCAGACTATGGAACTAACGTAATGTTTGCTTCCATCACATTGCTCTCCAGCCTGTGTTTTGTCATCTAGTTAGACAACATTCATGGAATCATATAGTCTCATTGTGGCTTTACACTCCCCTATCAGTCTGTATCCATTTGTTGTCTCTTGTCTTATACACAGATTTTTTTGGTTCTCCATTGTAGAGCCCTAGCACAATGGTGGTGTTGCCCATGACTGCAGCTCTTAGGTGCTACAATAATGATAATAATAAATAATAATAAACCAGTTGGAATTCACAGCTTTACTTATTTCGGTGCAAGTCTGTGTGCACTCACCCTTATTTTGGAAACAAAGAGACATAGCTTGATTTAAGTTGGTAAAAAATCGACTTAACTTATGTTGAAATAGGACACCCATAGTCTGAATTGCAACCAATTTAGGTATTTCAGTTCCGATTTGTATGCAGAAAAGTCCTTATTTATAAGTGCAAACTAAAAGCCAGGTTTAAACCAATATGCAGGTGTCCACACAGGGATTTGCACCAGTTCAACAAGATCCATTTAAATTTGCAAGTGCAAGATCGTGGGCAGACCAGGTCTCAGTCAAGAATAGTCTTGTGTGTGTCTTTGAAGTTGCTGTTGCAAGATGCAATTGCTTTGGATGTGATAAATTGTTTCTCTGAACCTTGTGACATCCCCCATTGTTACTGTTCTATTGGACCTAGTTGCCTGTTTGATCTCCCTTGGCATTGTGAGCTCAGAGTCCTTATTTTGAGCTGGGGCTGATGGTACCATCCCATTGGCATATTTCTGGGGTCTTGGGGTTTGCATCAACACAGATTCCTTTGTGTGTGCCTCTCCCCTGAGAAATGGGATGTATTTGGACTCTCTGAGGCTCTTCTGTTCCTTTTCTGCTGTACATCAAGCTGAAACATTAGTGAATCTTCAGTTCCTCAGGCTCCCCCAGGAAGTGCAGAGGGATGCAAATCAAGTGAAAGTATGGAGGCCCTGAGCAGGGGGGAGGGTAGCTGAGACCTGCTGGGCTGAATTCATCTGTGCCCAAGAGAGAAGACAGGGGTGGAGCAGCATTATGTGGCTGATGCAGCTCCACACATACCCAGGGAATCTCCTGTTCTATATCACAAAGCCTCATTCGCCTACCTACCAAAGGCCAGGGGGGCAGTGCAGCGGGCAATGGGGAAATACAGTAGCTAAGGACATGCAGGACAAGAAGGGGGTATCTGCAAGGCCCCCTCCCTCCCTGGCTTCTGTGCTGCTTCCTCTCATCAGAATCCTGGTGGAGCCGCCCCTGCCTGCCCCTCCTCTCTGCCGAGTGGGCCTGCCCTACCATGGCAGAGGCTGACTCATCGCCCTGCAGTGCCAGTCTGGCTGGACCACTTGCCTCTCCCACCAGCAGGGAAAATCCTCCCCCTCGAGGGCCCCGTTCTTCTGTTTTTCAACACAGCAGCTTTATTCTAAGCCCCCTCACCCCTGCCCCCAGCACCCTTCCCCGCATGGGGTGACACAGCCACACCGTGCCCCACATGAACTCCTCACCAATGAGGAGCTCGCGGGCTCTGGTGGATGGCAGGGCCCCGAGCCCCCTGACAACCGCTGCTCGGAGCCAGCATTCCTGAAGCAGGAGTCTCACTGCCCATATGAAAAGCTCTGATTCAGCTGCGAGTGCCTGACACCTTCCCCCGCACAAAGAGGCCTTTTTCCCTGCATGCAGCTCCAACTGCTCCTGGGATAGCACTGGGCACAGGGAGCTGCCTCTCACAAAGCCACATCCTGCACACACACCGGACAAACCCGGGTGTCTGCGGAGCGGCAGAGAATGCACCGAGGGGCATGCGACTGCTGGCTGGGCCGCACCGAAGCTGCCAGCTACCCTGCCCTAGGTCATTTGAGCTTGTCCTGCAGGGCCTCCAGGCCGGCCCTTCTGGTCAAGGCCCCACACCTACCCCGCCCCTTCCACCCTCCTCCCCAACCAGAGCTCGAGCCCCGCACCGCAGCTGGAGGAGCCCTGCCCCAGCCGCCACAAGTCCGGCCGCCCCACCCCAGGCCACTGTGGCTGGCCCGCCCTAGCCCTGGGCCTGCTGGCCCAAGCACTAGGCAGCCCCAGTCCTGGAGCACCGTCCCGAGTGCCAGGCTGCTGGGCAGCCCACCCTAGCCCCAGCCCCTGCCTGCTTTGGGGGAGAGGCTGAGCAAGGGCGGGAAGAGGAGCAGCCTGGGCTGGGGCCCCGGGGGAAGAGTGGGACACAGGACAGGGCCTCAGGGTGAAGCGTGGGTGGGGCCACACCTGGCTTAGCCTCCCCTGGCCTACGATACCCACCGCCCATGTTGCCCAGCTGACTGGCCCCAAATCACTGCGGCTTCGGGCACTGCATTGCTTGTGGCTGATCTCCTGTGACAGACTCCGGACCTAGCCTGGTTCACCAGGCTCCCATGTCTCCAGGAGCCCAGTACTGGCCCCAGTAGCCTGCCTTCCTCTTCCATGTCGCAGCGCTCCATGGTGGTCTAGAGCTGAAACAGCATCGGGAAAGCAGATTGGAATGGTGAGGGAAGGGGATATCATGGGGGATGTGAGGCACCCAGCTGTGGCTTGGAGCTGAGCAGTGGCGCTTGGACTGAAACAAGGGTTGATGGTAGAGCACAATGGATTGAGCTGGGGGAGGTGTCTAATGGGGAGCCATTGGGAAAGGGGTACGCCCCAGCTTTATTTAGTATCTTTATTAACACTCTGGTGCAGGGAGTGAACCCAACATCACTGACAATCCCAGGTGAGTCCCAGCTGGGAGGGGCTGGATGCATACCTCCCCCAAACTGCCAGTGCCCAAATGTGGGGCACAATGGACCCAAAATGGCAGTGTCTCAGAAATGACTTATGTTAGTTGACATGCCACAGGTCCAGGGGCCGGAACGGGGAATGGGCCAGAGGGCCATGACCCCATCACTTTTTACCGGCCATAAGGGAGAGCAACAGAGGGGGAGGGGACAGAGAGGGGCAAGTGGGCGGCAGGGTTTTGAGGAGAAGAGGCAGCATGGGGGCAGGGTCTTGGGGGGGGGAAGGGAGGCATGCGGTGGGTCCTTGGGGGAAGGGGCAGCTCAAGGGGGGGCTTTGAGAGGAGGGGCTGGGCCACAGTTTGGGCACCGGTGACCTCCCACTTTTAGCGAGCTTCCACCTCTCTTGCGTGGGTTGCCTTCCCAGGATGTAACCAGCTCTATCTGAAAACTGAGTTTCATGATTCTTTATTTCTAATACAAGTAAAGACACAAAGTCCCATTTTCAAAAGTGACCTAGGCATGTAAGAGCCTGAGTTTCAATGAGACAAAGGGATTTAGGATCCTAAGGGGCACATTTTAAGGTATTTAGGCATCTAAAGATGCAGACAGGCACCTAGTAGAATTTTCAAGAGGAGCTAAGCCAGTCAGGGGCCGAATCCCCATTGATTTCAGCCCAGCCCAGCAATTCACAAATCTGTCCCATCCTCTGTACGCAGCAGCAGAGCAGGCTGTGGCCAGGTGCATTGCTGCTCTGCATAGGGTGACAAGTGAATGGAGCGGCTAGAACTGCAGGGGAATCATTTTTTATACACTTTGAGGGCCAAATTTTCAAAAGTGTGAGCAGGCACCTCTCTCCCATAGGCATGTGGCCTGGGGCTCAGCTGGGAGCTGCCCATGCCTTGGGGTGTGCAATGGGGCTTCCTTCTCACACAGGGCCACAGGATACTTCTCAGCCTGCCTGTGTGTACCCATGATACCTTAGAGAGCATCGAAGAGTTGTGTGATCCCTGGGCATTGTACACACTGTGTGTGCAGCTGCCTCTGAACATTGACCCCATAAAGGTGAGGAACTCAGCTTTCCCAGGCACCTTTCTGAGCCCCCCACAAATCAGGAGATGCTCAAAACCCCCAGATCCACTCGCCTTGGCCTCCCCAATGGTTCTGTTCACTCTCAGCCTCCGAGAGGCCCCAGGGCTTAGACAAGAAGAAGGGGGCTTGTCTACACTTACTGGGGGATCGACATGTGGTGATCGATGGGTCTAGTGAAGACCTGCTAAATGGACTGCAGATCGCTCTCCTGTCAACTCCTGGACTCCACCTGAACGAGAAGCACAAGGGGAGTCGATGGGAGAGCGTCTCTGGTCAACATCACGTAGTGTGGACCCCGCGGTTAGTAGATCTAAGCTACATCGACTTGAGCTACGTTATTCACATAGCTGAAGTTGCGTAACTTAGGTTGATCTCCCCCCATAGTGTAGACAAGATATTCGAAGGCTCAGGGGACACTGCCCCATGGATAAGAAGCCCACAGAATATGGGAGTGATTCCTTTGTGGACCTTGCATCAGAACAGGCGCTGGGAGGGGCCAGGAAAAGTCACCATAAATCACTTGTAATGGCAACAGTGCCACTAGCAATAATTTAAACCTACAGTCGCTATGAACCTTGTACTCTTAAGACCCTTATTGACTTCAGTGGGCTTTGGATCAGGCCCTACGTTACTTTTCTTGCGCTGTGGCACTGTAAGAGCAATGACATATACTTAAAGTCCTATGGGTCCCAGGAGCTCTAGATGTTACCCAAATAGGCTCAGCTTGTAATGAGAAATCACAGAGACATTGAAAGCATTGCATTCCTTTCGAATGCAAATCACATGTGATGTGAAATGTCAGGGTTTAGATGAACTGGCAAACAAACTGAAAACAGGATTGCTTTTAGCGAAATGTGAAAACACTTTACTGTCTCCACTTTTAAGTGCTACATATTTTATTGCTATGCTGCAGTGCCCAAAGCACAACTGAATTAAAAACAAAGCTATTAAAATCTAGCCCCCACTTCTCCAAAATGATGTCTCGTAAAGTACGGAAAATGAGATTGGCATTCACCTTGCTGAACTAAATTTGGCGCTAAACTGAGGGATAAGAGTCTGGGATTTTAGTTGTACGCTGCAGGACCCAGGTTCCAGAAAAGTGACCTAAAAGGTGCAGGGCTAAAGAGGTAATTGCAGGGGCAAAATATGCATGTGTGTGTCCATGCAAGGTCCCAGGTGCATGTTCAGATTGCTAACCGCGCTGTCTTGCACGTACACTGACGTGGCTAGGCCTGCTGTGGAGGCACAGCCTGGCTTGACTTGGAAAGGTTTCCGAGAGCGCTGAATTGGGCTGCGGTACTGGTGATGGGGTAGATCACAGAAACCCCTTTGGGACTGGCACCTGGTGTGCCTAGACTATCTCTGAGCCCGTTTTCCCTGCCAGCTTGGGACTTCAGTACTTTGCCTTGTTTGAGCCAGACACGCTTGCCTGCTGTACACACAGATCCAAGTCTGAATCATGTCCCCCACAAGCTGCGGGCTTAACTGAAAACAGCTTAAGAACTGCTCCTGCCTCCAGCACTCAGGTGCCCAGCTCCCAATGGGGTCCAAACCCCAGACAAATCTGTTTTACCCTGTATGAAGCTTATACAGGGTAAACTCATAAATGGTTCGCCCTCTATAACATTGGAGAGATACTCACAGCTGTTTGTCCCCCCACCACCACCTCCCAGGTATTAATACATACTCTGGGTTAATTAATAAGTAAAAAGTGATTTTATTAAATATAAAAAGTAGGATTTAAGTGGTTCCAAGTAATAACAGACAGAACAAAGTAAATTACCAAACAAAATAAAATAAAACACGCAAGTCTAAGCCTGATACAGTAGAAAACTAAATACAAGTAAATCTCACCCTCAGAGATGTTCCAATAAGCTTTTTGACAGACTAGCCTCCTTCTAGTCTGGGCCCAATCCTTTCCCCTGATACAGTTCTTGCTCCAGCTCAGGTGGTAGCTGGGGATTTCTCATGACTGCAGCCCCTTTGTTCTGTTCCACCCCCTTAAGAACATAAGAATGGCCATACTGGGTCAGACCAAAGGTCCATCCAGCCCAGTGTCATGTCTACTGGCAGTGGCCAATGCCAGGTGCCCCTGAAGGAGTGAACCTAACAGGTAATGATCTAGTGATCTCTCTCCTGCCATCCATCTCCACCCTCTGACAAACAGAGGCTAGGGACACCGTTCCTTACCCATCCTGGCTAATAGCCATTAATGGACATAACCTCCATGAATTTATCCAGTTCTCTTTTAAACCCTTTTATAGTCCTAGCCTTCACAACCTCCTCAGGCAAGGAGTTCCACAGGTTGACTGTGTGCTGAGTGAAGAAGAACTTCCTTTTATTTGTTTTAAACCTGCTACCCACTAATTTCATTTGGTGGCCCCTACTTCTTATATTATGGGAACCAGTAAATAACTTTTCCTTATTCACTTTCTCCACACCACTCATGATTTTATAGACCTCTATCATAGCCCCCCTTAGTCTCCTCTTTTCCAAGCTAAAAAGTCCTGGCCTCTTTAATCTCTCCTCATATGGGACCCGTTCCAAACCCCTAATCATTTTAGTTGCCCTTTTCTGAACCTTTTCTAATGTCAGTATATCTTTTTAGAGATGAGGGGACCACATCTGTACACACTATTCAAGATGTGGGCATACCAGGGATTTATATAAGGGCAAGAAGATATTCTCCGTCTTATTCTCCATCCCTTTTTTAATGATTCCTAATATCCTGTTTCCTTTTTTGACTGCCGCTGCACACTTTGTGGACATCTTCAGGGAACTATCCACAATTACTCCAAGATCTTTCTCCTGATTAGTTGTAGCTAAATTAGCCCCCATCATACTGTATGTATAGTTGGGGTTATTTTTTCCAATGTGCATTACTTTACATTTATCCACATTAAATTTCATTTGCCATTTTGTTGCCCAATCACTTAGTTTTGTGAGATCTTTTTGAAGTTCTTCACAGTCTGCTTTGGTCCTAACTATCTTGAGCAGTTAGTATCATCTGCAAACTTTGCCACCTCGCTGGTTACCCCTTTCTCCAGATCATTTATGAATAGGTTGACTAGGATTGGTCCTAGGACTGACCCTTGGGGAACACCACTAATTACCCCCTCCATTCTGAAAATTTACCATTTATTCCTACCCTTTGTTCTCTATCTTTGAACCAGCTCTCAGTCCATGAAAGGATCTTCCCTCTTATCCCATGACAACTTAATTTACGTAAGAGCCTTTGGTGAGGGACCTTGTCAAAGGCTTTCTGGAAATCTAAGTACACTATGTCCACTGGATCCCCCTTGTCCACATGTTTGCTGACCCCCTCAAAGAACTCTAACAGATTAGTAGGACACAATCTCCCTTTACAGAAACCATGTTGACTTTTGCACAACAATTTGTTTTTCTATGTGTCTGACAATTTTATTCTTTATCCCCCTTATACAGCTTTGGCACAAGGTGGGAATCTTTTGTATCTCTGGGTCTCCACCCTTCTTTCTAAATGGAAAAGCCCCAGGTTTAAGATGAAGTGAACTTATGATCAAATAAATTTGTTAGTCTCTAAGGTGCCACAAGTCCTTCTTTTATTTTTGCGGATACAGACTAACACGGCTTCTACGCTGAAACCTGTCATTATGCAAGGTTTAAGATGGATTCCAGTACCAGGTGACATGTTCACATGTGTAAGCGGGGGAATAGTCCTGCTATTGTGGGGAACTTTCCTGGCTTCTGCACTACCCTGGTGAAGTGGGCTAGCAAAAGGATCTGACTCCTCGCTCCCACTTCCTTTGCCCAGTGGCCTCCCTGCCCTTGAGGACTCCCCTTCCACTCTCCTGTTTGGCAGAGTCCTTGTAACCCCAACAAGGCTGGGCCCAGGATTCCTGGGGGGCTCGACCCCCAACCCTGCTGTGGTCACCTAGGACAGGGGCTAGGGTGTCCCTACTCTGGGATACTCTCTTTGCACTGGGCACTTCTCTGACCCACTGACCATTACATACAATTTAAAGCAAAAGCAAGTTATTTAATCAATTAATTTTTAAAAGAATAAGGAAAAATGGGAAAGGTTAAAGGAAACGCATCACCCCGCTCTGTGGCAGGGAACATCACAAACAGTGTCCCTGGAACGTCAGGGCAGTTCACAGTCTGTTCCTTGTAAGTCCCAGGCCTCCTTCTCCGGCCCTGGCTGTGCTGTAGGGATGCTGTGGGTTGGACACTTGCTCTGGTGGTGACCACACGCCCTCAAGCTCTAAGTGGTAGGACCCTTCTTCCCAGTGTCACCCCCACCCTGTCGGGGTTATGAGCCAAGCCTGGCCTGCAGAGCCTCTTGGCTGAGGTGTCTCCCTGGGCTGGGCCCGCTGCCCAGAGTCCCCCTCGCTCTCCCCAGCTGCTCACCGCACCCGGCTCCGGACTGCTCCAGCCCCAGCTCCACCACTCTGTCTCAGCACTGCTGCCGCTCTGCCTCCAGCTCCCTGGGCTGCTTCTTTGGCCCCTCTGGCTCTGGTTGCTGCAGCTCTGCTCCCAGGACAGGTCTGCTCTGCAGGCTGCTTCTGAGACTCTGCTCCTAGCCCTGACCTGCTTCCTCGGCTGCTTTTCTGGTCCCTCTGGATCTGGCACAACTCTGCTCCCCAGTTTAGCTTGGGCCCTGCTTCCTCCTTAGCTCGGCCCCACTCTGTCTGACCCAGGCAATTCTAGCTCACATGGAGAAGGGGGCTTCCCTGGCCTCCTGACTCCCTGATTAGCCTGCCCGCCCTGTCATTCAGGCTGACCTGGAGCATTGGCCTCTCCCCATTGTTCCTGGGGACTGTCAGTCTCAGGGTCCTGATTCCCCATTGACCCTTCCCCTTTGAGAACTGGGAGCTAGCAACTAAAACACCCCCACTGAATGTTAGTAAGGGGGCAACAGTCCCCTTACACATGTCCTGTGAGACCCCAAGCCTTCATTCTTCCCAGCCTGACTCCCAGGAAGGCTTGCAAGTAAACAGAGCCATCTACAGTCAATTGTCCTAGTTGAGGGGAGCCATCAAGATTCCAAACCACGATTAATGGCCCTCACTTTGCATAATTGCAACAGGACCTCAGAGTTATATTTCATATTTCTAGTTTCAGATACAAGAATGATACATTTATACAAATAGGATGACCACACTCAGTAGATTATAAACTTTGTAATGATACTTTACAAGAGACCTTTTGCATGAAGCCTATTCCAGTTACATTATATTCACACTTATTAGCATATTTTCATAAAATCATATGGAGTGCAACATCACAGTACATTCCTCCAAGAAACAAGCACACACACTCTAGACTCGCCCTTCCTACAAAGCGAGGTTTGGGAGACGCTTGCCAGTTCCCTTATTTTGATTTCTGGGAAGAGCGAAATAATGCTGACTCTTAATCCTGCCCCAGGTGCCGGTCTAAAAACACTGCAGAGCTCAGACTCCAGAGGATCCTGCAGAAGATTGAAGCAGGGGAGTTAGTGAGAGCTGCAGAGAGAGTCTCCAATCCCAGAAGAATGCTGGAGAGATGAGCTTGAGGCCTGGAGAACAGGAATTGCCTGCAGAGTTAAAAGTGCTGCAAAACTCACAGGCACAGCAGGGTTAGGCAAGACCATTCCAGACACCCAGGAGAGGAATGCGTTACTCTTTAATCGGCGAGTCCTGAGCAATCTGTTGGCTCTGGGGCTTGACAGGCTCAATTCCATTTGCAGTGTTGTTGTAGCCGTGTTGGTCCCAGGATATTAGAGCGACAAGGTGGGGGAGGGAACTCACTCTGTGACAGACCTGAAGACGAGCGCTATGTGAGCTCGAAAGTTTGTCTCTCTCACCAGTAGAAGTGGGTCCAATCTGGGCATCCCTGTGCTTCTCTGTGTAACTCTCATGCACCATGTACCCTGTTCTGTCATGGGCAGGGTGCTCAGAGTTGAGTAAAGGACATTGGGGGAAGCCAGTGCTCAGTAGTATGTGACCCTTCAAATACTCTGCGATGGGCTAGGAGAAGCCACATAAGTGCTTGCATGCCATTCTCCTTCTCCACTTCTCTCTCTACCCTTCTCCACCAGTTTTGCTGTCTCCTACCCTTTCTTCCTCATTTCAGTATCTCTCCCTCTGTCCTTTCTCTTTTTGTCTTTCCTGCTTTGAGCTCTTCCCTGCAGGCAGCAGTGCTACAGATACTAATCTGGGAAGCTGAGGCAAGCAGGAGCAAATGAAGACATTTCACAGAAACTTGGTAGTAAACAAGGATAAAGTAGGATCAGCTGCACAGAGCAGGGAGGCAGTGTCAGAAATAGTTATTTACTGAAACGGGAAACAAATATGCTTCTGGCTTTCACCGAAGAAAGATTTCCTTAAAAATATGTTAATATTAGAAGTAAAAATGCAGCTTTTAACCATGTTAAGTGGCCACATTCATTGGAGTTTTATTTACTATATAAAGGTTAACATTGGCCTGTTTATGCTACGGCCAAGGTTTCCAGCAAATTACAGGAAGGGGTCATGTAACAGTCAGCTTCAGCTAGCCTGAGATTATTTGCAGCAGCCAAATCCCTTGGGCCGGCGGAGGGGGGAGCAGCGAGGGGATATTACAAGGGACATCAAGAACCAGAATGCTGATGGAAAGGCACAACTGAGGAGTAAATTGTCATAAGCTCACACTTGGGACAACGATCCTGGAAAACGGTAACTGAAAAGAGTGAATCCAAGGGCTGAGACCTAAAAAATAGGAGCTGAGATGAGGCACCAGCCACTGAGCAATGGAACGTGGGACTATAGGACTGGCCAGACCCCCACAGATCCATCTGGGTCCAGCTAGCCCAGGGTCCTGTCTGACAGTGGCCAGCACCAGATGTTTCAGAGGAAGGGTTACAAAACCCTGCAGTGGGTAGAAGTTGGGTGATCTGCCCTCCCCTCGCCATGGAAATTTCCTCCAAACCCTTATTAGCTAAAGATTGGCTGAAGCAGGAGGTTTTAGCTCACAACCAGAACTCTCTATTTGGGCTTATCTAACTCTACTTTGCATATTATGATTCTCCAGTCTCTCTTGGAAACTAGCTACATTCTTGGCTTCAACACCAATGAGCCACAGAACAATGGGGTCTGGGGCTCAGACCTACCAATGATGGGGTTAGGCCAGTGCTTAATTTGTACTGAAAGAGGTGCTGGGGCTCAAGCAATTTTTTTTTTTTTTTTTACATTCATAACTGATGCAGCAAGTCCAGATGTCCCAGGGCTCTGAACTACTAAGTCTAGAGGTGCTGGGGCTCAGCCCTGGCAAACCCTGGCACAAATTAAGCCCTGGATTGGGGGCTGGGTCACAGAGTGATGGGGTGGGGGTATAGGCCATAGAGCGAAATGGTCGGGGGCTGGGCCACAAAGCAGTGGGGGCGGGCAGCACAAGGGTTTACTTGGTGTGATCTCTGATTGGAATTAACTCTTGAGGCAGGATTTCTATGATGTCCTGTCCCTTTAAATTTCTGAGCACTCTCCCCTCCCCAGCCCAAAGCCTCACTTGCCGGTTAGTTTCAGTTTTGCAGCCAAAACAATAAAGCAAGCACAGCAGACAGCTGTGTGTCCATCAGCTCCCTCTGAGTCTGTCTGTCTGCTCCTCTGCTGGAACTGGGCATTTGCGCTGGGCTGGGGTCCCTGGAAGAAGGGATTGTCCTGCCTGCTGTTTGACCACCTCATTTCAGGACTGGTGCATGTGTGCACATAAAGCAAGTTACTTAGAATATATGCTGGCTCCACAGCACTGATTTCTCCTGCACTGTGGACATTGGCCTGGAAGGCCCTAGGCACCTGCCTGCTCAGCAGAGGGCTGACACTGGTATCAGAAGAAAGGGCAGCAATATAAACTTTGTTCTAACCCTTTCCTGAATCCTCCTAAGCTCTTCTTTGCAACGTCAGTCTTGTGGCAGAGAGTTTCACTGGCTACTTATGCACTGTGTGAAAAAGATTTTCCTTTTATTGGTTTTAAATTTGCTGCCTTTCAAAGACAGAATACCACCGTTCTTGTATCGTGAGAAAAGGTAAACAGAAGCATCCGTTATGCCTCTTCTGTACCATCCCTTGTTTTCCATTCACCTGTCACATCCCCTTACACATCTCCTCTCCAAATTACACAGCCCCATTCTTTTTAGTGTCCCTCCAGATTGAAGCCTCTTGTGAACTCAGAATTTCTTCTATATCTGTATTCCTTCTAGGGCGCGTCTGAGCTGGGGTGACTGTAGTGAACAGAGTATTTCAGGTGAAGAAATCCCGTTGACTTATACCAAATCTTTATGTTATTTTCTAGTTGACTGAAACATTTTGTGAATTTGTGTCAATTTAGGCAAATTGCTCAGTGGCCAGTGCCTTATCTCCGCTCCTACTTTTTAGGTCTCAGCCCTCAGATTCACTCTTTTCAGTTACCATTTTCCAGGATCATTGTCCCAAGTGTGAGTTTATGACAACTTACTCCTCAGTTGTGCCTTTCCATCAGCATTCTGGTTCTTGATGTCCCTTGTAATATCCCCTCGCCGCCCCTCAAGTCAGAAATGAGCTCTCTCATTCTGAGGCTAGATTCACCTGGAGATTTAGGCACCAAAACATCCAGAAGCAGGATGGGGGGGGGGGAGGTGGACACCCCCTCCCCTTATAATCGTTAGCCCAGGGTATTCACCTGCAATGTGGAAGACCCAATTTGCCTCTCTGCTGTGGAGCAAGACCTTGAACACAGGTCTCCTATTACTCAGGTGAGTGCTATAAAGATCAGGCTACCTGTCTCTGATTTGCCATTATGCTACTACTCACTTACTCTCAGGAAGACCCTCTGAAGTCCCTCCCAGTCTCCTCTTCTCTATAACCTCAATAACGATGTGCCATCTGCCACCTCACCCTCATCCCGTGATTTGTCAGCTTCCTTAATAGCCTCTTTCAAGGAGGTTTTAAAGAGTCCAGATAAAATCAGGCAGTTCCCCTTTATCCTCTGGTTTGCTGATACGTTAAAAAAATTCCGGTAGAAGGAAGCGGTAAGGGTTCCTTTCAGTGAAGCCTTGCTGGCCGGTTCCTATCATCTCAGGAGCTTCCAGGTACTTTATCATTCTGGGAGCGAACAAATGGGTTTAACTCCCATTACTTGCTGATGACAGGGAGGGCCCTAATTGGCACTTCTGCCTTTTGAAAATCTCACCCACTGTTTTTAATGATCACTTTAACAAATCGACTGGCCCTGGAGTAAGGCTCCCCACTCTGTCGTTCCCAGGATCTGCCCTATAGCCTTTTTTAAAGGCTGGCACAACATTTTCTACCCTCCAGCTCTCTGCTACCGAAGCTGGTTTTAATCTAGGATTGTGTATTTTTGTTGGCAGCTCAGCCACTTTATTCTTAAACTCCTTTGGAACCCCTGGATGTACCATCAGAGGCAGATTTGGGATTTGTGGGGCTCTGGGCCAGAGCAAGTGGGGGTCCCTCCCCACGCCTTCTGCCTGCAGTCCACCCACCACCACCCTGGGAGCTCCTGGTGGGGAATGGGGTTGGGACGTCGGAGCTTCCCCCGCTCCCCAGCAGAAGCGCCGGGCGGGTGGACTGGGGCAAGCCCCCGCACACCAACCCAGCTCCCCAGCAGGAGTGCTGAGCGGGCAGGCAGAGTGGGGAAGCCCCTGCACCCCAATCACACTCCCCGCAGGAATGCAGGGCAGGTGGAGTGGGTCTGGGCGCAGGGGTGCCCATTTTTCCCAGGGTCCCCCAGTTGGCTGTGGCCTCTGGGCCTGGGCCCCATTGAGCCAGTAGCTAATCCGCCAGTGCATACCGTCTGCTCCTGGTGGTTTGATTTTTCATGTATCACTTTTTTCCAGCACCTCCACGTCTGACAGCTCAGTCCCTGGCAGTGCTCATATTGCACAGGTGCACAACAGGGCTAGGCTGTGGATTGTGGGGGCAGCATCTGGGTGTGGGAGGGGCCAGAGAGCAGGTGGCTTTGCACCAGGACGTGCCTGGCCAGTGAAGTCCCAGGCTCCACTTACATTTGTCATTCTGTTCCAGGAGCCCGTGTGTTCAGAACCGTTAACTCAGGCAGGGTCGATATTCTTAAAGTGCTCTTAGAATGATTAAGAACACGTCTCCCTTGTGTGATGACCTATTTTTAAACCAAATCAATTTCAACTCAGCTGGCCAAATGAAGATGGGTTTTCATCAGGGTACTGACTGCCAATTCATGTCTATCGGCCAAGTTTCAGCTCTCTCTCTGACACTGCTGAGGCACCGGAGCTGTCAGAAATGAAAAAGTCACAAGACTATGTTAATAATGGGAGGTTTTTATTCTTTTCTGTTCTCTTTGTTCTCAGTCAGCTGCACTGTGTCTGCTCAAACTTTCAAAACAATTCACCCTTAGACCAAACCTGAAAAATGTTAGCCAATCCCTGAAAGTTAGAAATAGCAACGAGCCATTCTGCAAGGATGTATCAAAGAAACCATTGCACAGCCTTACCTATAACCATCGCAACAGGCTCTGGCTGAAATGAGAGGGAAAACAATCTGAATCGCATGTACAGAAGGGAAAGGAGAAACCAGGAGTTGGTAAGAGCTGAAGGAGAGACAAATCTTCCCAGAATATTAGCTCATTTGATCAACTCTTGTAGGGATCTGCAATCATTTCTTGTGCTATGCAGAGCTCATGTAGCGTCCACTTCTTTCAGATCTAGTTCACCCTGACAAATAAATCTGACGGGTACTGCAGGACTGAGTGTACAAGGCTAATCGCTGACCCCAACAGAGGCTGTAATTGAATAGGGATGAAGTTCATCTGTCATGAGAACATGGGCCTAATCTACCTCAGAGCTTGGTCTTTCCACATAAGAGATGTATAAAGGGTGGCACTGAAAAATAACACAGATGCAACCAGTGTCACCACTGAGATGTCCTAATGGCCTATGGAGATCAGCTTCTTGATGAAGAGCTTCGGACACAAGCTCAGCCAGGCAAGACCGAAGGGATGCTGGTCAGAACGGGGAAGGGTAACATACAAACATGAGAACGGCCCGACTGGGTCAGACCAATGGTCCATCTAGCCCAGTCTCCTGTCTTCCGACAGGTGCCCCAGAGGGAATGAACAGAACAGGGAATCATCGAATGATCCATCCCCCGTCACCCACTCCCAGCTTCTGGCAAACAGCGGCTAGGGACCTATCCTCCAAAACGTAGAGTTCTTTTTTGAACCCTGTTATAGTCTTGACCTTCACAACATCCTCTGGCAAAGAGTTCCACGGGTTGACTGTGAGTTTTGTGAAGAAATACTTTCTTTCATTTGTTTTAAACCTGCTGCCTATTAATTTCATTTGGTGACCGCCCTAGTTCTTGTGTTATGAGGAGTAAATAACACTTCCTTATCCACTTTCTCCACATCATTCATAATTTTATAGACCATCATATTCCCCCTTAGTCATCTCTTTTCCAAGATGAAAAGTCCCAGTCTTTTTAATCTCTTCTCATATGGCAGCTGTTCCACACCCCTAATCACTTTTTTTGCCCTTCTCTGTACTTTTTCCAATTCTAATATATCCTTTTAGAGATAGGGTGACCGGAACTGCATGCAGTATTCAAGATGTGGGCATACCATGGATTTACATAATGGCATTATGATATTTTCTGTCTTATTATCTAGCCCTTTCCTAATGATTCCCAACATTCTGTTCGCTTTTTTGACTGCTGCTGCACATTGAGCAGATGTTTTCAGAGAACTCTCCATGATTACTTAAGATCTCTTTCTTGAGTGGTAACAGCTAATTTAGACCCCATCACTTTTGTATGTATAGTTGGGATTATGTTTTCCAATGTGCATTACTTTGCATTTATCAACCTTGAATTTCATCTGCCATTTTGTTGCCCAGTCACCCAGTTTTATGAGAAAGAGCATCCTATTTGACAAAGCTTTCCCACCATAGTGAGAATGACCGTTAAAATCACCCTGTCCTGCCCTCTCCACAAAACCTAACCCAAGTCAACCAACCTATAGCCAAGAAAGGAAAAGAGCTGAAGACTCAGTGAAGTCTTCTGGAGACCTCCCTATGCCAATCTTATTAACATGGGAGGTTCTCAGCTACCATGGTGATGGGTGCCAGTTCCAAAGCCTGAGACCAGAGAACGGTTGAGGTGAGGAAAGGCAAAGCAGTGGTGGCAGTGTGCTCCGGGTATTTGGGAGAGCACTCAAGGACTCAGCAGTAGGGCAGGGAGTATGGTGGCGGCACAGTGCAGGCAATGCGGGCTATTGTAACAGCAGTGATACATCCCCCACTCACCCCCGAGGTGGGTACTTGTCACCTGGGGCCGAGCTATTCAAGCCAGGTGCTGAGCAGGATATTGGCCGCTTTGGGAGTTCATTCAGCAGCAGGAGAAGCCATGTTTCTATCTCAGGAAACTCCAAAGGGACAGGAGGAGCCTGGCCCTGCAGTTCCCAGACAAAGGACCCTATGCCTAGGCTTTTCAGCTCAGCTGCCTGCCCCCTCTGCATAGAGCCCAGCCGGCCCTACCAAATGGGTCTCCTAAAGTCTTTCTCTGAAAAGCTTCCCCCCACCATGCTACTCCCTGAGCAATAGGAGACTGACAATCTGGGCAGTGCATGCCCTGCCATGGGAACCCCTTCTAGTGCCGCCCCTTCTTGGGAATCCCAGCTTCTCAGCTCTATGGATCGACAGAACACTTGAGGGCTGGGACTCTGCAAAGGGATGCTGGGATTTTCAGGGGTAGATACTTGAAAGTCATCCAGGGGAACACATCTGAATGTTGTCAGGCAAATTAACACACCAGATTCAAACTCCCCTTTGGAAGGGAGACGTGAGCTCTGTCTCACCCCATGGAGTCATCGTAAACAGAGAAGCCCTGGAGGAGGAGATTTCCAGCATACAGAATTTCCTCTCCATCCCAGGAAGGAGGGGCAGTCAGTGCTAGGAGGCCTGTAAAAGACCGGGAAAAGAATGTGGATGAAGTTAGAGCCCAAAGGATGGCCAAGAATCATAGAATCATAGAATATAAGGGTTGGAAGGGACCCCAGAAGGTCATCTAGTCCAACCCCCTGCTCAAAGCAGGACCAATTCCCAGTTAAAAATTAACAAGGGTGTACAGTATCATTGTGAAATCAGCACAGCATATTATTGCACAAGGACCCGGTTGCCACAAGGGGCCTGAAATTTCTCTCAGTAAGTGCAACAATTTTCCCAGAGCATCCCTGGTGCGTAGGTCTCATCCCCAGTCTTGTCTGATGAGCCATGCATCCAGCAGGGAGATCTGTGAATGTGCACGCTTAGCATGGCTGTTTTCTCTGTGCCCAGAGGCCACATTTTCTCTGGGACACATGAGGATGAAGATATCAGTCCTTACAAGCCTCTGGTTTTGCTGACTCTGGCCAGGAAGTGCCTCATTCTGGTGTGACCTATGGCGCACAACTGGATAGACCCATCTTCCACTGAGACAAGTCAATCCCTGTTGTAAACCAGCCCTGGCCAGCTCAGTATGACAGGCGCTTGTGAACACTGGCATATCAGAAATGAGGCAAGCGTGATGAGTCACCCACAGGGGAGGGCAGCCCAGCCATGTCTCTCTGCTTGTCCCTCAGTTGCCTGATGCCCTGTCATTCTTGGCCTGTTTACAGCCTCACACTGGTTAGTTCTTGTTTCTAAACAAGTGGAAGTTAAAAGACAAAACAAATGGAGGTTCCCAATTTGTCTTTGCTGATTTAGTTGGGGTTGGTCCTGCTTTGAGCAGGGGGTTGGACTAGATGACCTCCTGAGGTCCCTTCCAACCCTGAGATTCTATGATTCTATGCCTCAGAACCAAGGGGCCCAGCACTGTGGAGTGCTGAGGGCGATGTTCATTCCTATGTAGGGGGCAGCACAAGGTTCAGGTCCCACTTAAGTTGTTATGCAGCTGAATGGGTTCCTCAGTCTGGCAGACACAAGTGGTTCCTGGATCTTGTGCTCGCCCCCTGCTCGGAGCAAATGTCCCCTTGAGTGCAGGGCTTAGGCAGAATCTAGGGAGTCGGGCTGCTTGCCCAAAAGTTGCAAGTTAACATTCTTTTAAGAGGCCCCAACCCTGCCCCCAGTCTCCATGGATTGGCACCATCAGCACAGGCACAGTTAGTCAGGATCAAGGAAGAAAGCCGAGAGGCAGCCTCTGCTCCTCTCCTAGACGCAGGAGCTGGTGAATTATTTACAGCAACAGTGAGGAGTGTTTCGGGGGGGACGACCGCTGTCATTGGATTCCTTGTGCATCAGTATTTGCCAAATAGCCTGAATGGTTTCATGCACAGGGCCATTTGTGACCTGTGCCCTGTGGCTGCTTGCTCCTGGCAATCTGTGATGTATGGTTGGTCACCTACATCACATGGCATTATTTCTGCTTCCTGATTGGATGACTGACACGACGAGAACTGCCCTAGATGGCCCTCTCGGTCCCTTCTAACCCTATGATTCTATGAAAGCAGCTTTCGTCAAACTTACTTCACAGATTTTATTACACACATAACGGCAGCCCAAAGTCACAGCTGGGCACCCGAGCATGTCCTTCAGCTCTGCCTTCTCAAAGGCAAGAATTCCTTCCCTATAATCATTGTTCTTTGCCCCACCTCAGGTGCTCAGCTCAGGCTTCCCCGTGACATCAAGCATTTATAGTGAACCATTTATGGGGGGGCATTCCTGATAGCTGGCCCTTTGAAGTGGACATAGACAAGCAGCCTCAACCTTAAAGGGACCATTTGGCAGCTGGCTGCTAAGCCCCGCTTCCGTCCAGCTGGTAAAGCTCCTGTCAGGTTTCCCCTCTCTCTGGCCCTTGAAGAGATGACCCGTCTTCTGACTAGGAGCAGTAGAATAACAAACTGTGAGTAGCAAACAGTGATGTGCACATGGCCCAGAGGTGTGGGTTAAATCACAATTCATGGTGAAATCCCTGAAATGGCTGCGATTTGTGATGGCTTGGAGCTCATCCAAACACTCCCGCAGAGCGATGAATAAGACTCCCTCAATCTCTGCTCATGGAAGAGAAAGATCTGCTGAGCCCTTTACTTACCATTTGCCCTTCACTTTCTATAGGTCACAGGTCCAGTAGCAATCACTCCACAGTAGGAGGATGGGTCTTGAGTTTTGGGACATGGGAACTGCCAGACTGGATCAAAGCAGGGGTCATAGAATCATAGAATCATAGAATATCAGGGTTGGAAGGGACCCCAGAAGGTCATCTAGTCCAACCCCCTGCTCAAAAACAGGACCAATTCCCAGTTAAATCATCCCAGCCAGGGCTCTGTCAAGCCTGACCTTAAAAACCTCTAAGGAAGGAGATTCTACCACCTCCCTAGGTAACGCATTCCAGTGTTTCACCACCCTCTTAGTGAAAAAGTTTTTCCTAATATCCAATCTAAACCTCCCCCACTGCAACTTGAGACCATTACTCCTCGTTCTGTCATCTGCTACAATTGAGAACAGTCTAGAGCCATCCTCTTTGGAACCCCCTTTCAGGTAGTTGAAAGCAGCTATCAAATCCCCCCTCATTCTTCTCTTCTGCAGGCTAAACAATCCCAGCTCCCTCAGCCTCTCCTCATAACTCATGTGTTCCAGTCCCCTAATCATTTTTGTTGCCCTTCGCTGGACTCTCTCCAATTTATCCACATCCTTCTTGAAGTGTGGGGCCCAAAACTGGACACAGTACTCCAGATGAGGCCTCACCAATGTCGAATAGAGGGGAACGATCACGTCCCTCGATCTGCTCACTATGCCCCTACTTATACATCCCAAAATGCCATTGGCCTTCTTGGCAACAAGGGCACACTGCTGACTCATATCCAGCTTCTCGTCCACTGTCACCCCTAGGTCCTTTTCTGCAGAACTGCTGCCTAGCCATTCGGTCCCTAGTCTGTAGCTGTGCATTGGGTTCTTCCGTCCTAAGTGCAGGACCCTGCACTTATCCTTATTGAACCTCATCAGATTTCTTTTGGCCCAATCCTCCAATTTGTCTAGGTCTTTCTGTATCCTATCCCTCCCCTCCAGCGTATCTACCACTCCTCCCAGTTTAGTATCATCCGCAAATTTGCTAAGAGTGCAATCCACACCATCCTCCAGATCGTTTATGAAGATATTGAACAAAACCGGCCCCAGGACCGACCCTTGGGGTACTCCACTTGATACCGGCTGCCAACTAGATATGGAGCCATTGATCACTACCCGTTGAGCCCGACAATCTAGCCAGCTTTCTACCCACCTTGTAGTGCATTCATCCAGCCCATACTTCCTTAACTTGCTGACAAGAATACTGTGGGAGACCGTGTCAAAAGCTTTGCTAAAGTCAAGAAACAATACATCCACTGCTTTCCCTTCATCCACAGAACCAGTAATCTCATCATAAAAGGCGATTAGATTAGTCAGGCATGACCTTCCCTTGGTGAATCCATGCTGGCTGTTCCTGATCGCTTTCCTCTCATGCAAGTGCTTCAGAATTGATTCCTTGAGGACCTGCTCCATGATTTTTCCAGGGACTGAAGTGAGGCTGACTGGCCTGTAGTTCCCAGGATCCTCCTCCTTCCCTTTTTTAAAGATTGGCACTACATTAGCCTTTTTCCAGTCATCCGGGACTTCCCCGGTTCGCCACGAGTTTTCAAAGATAATGGCCAATGGCTCTGCAATCACAGCCGCCAGTTCCTTCAGCACTCTCGGATGCAACTCGTCCGGCCCCATGGACTTGTGCACGTCCAGCTTTTCTAAATAGTCCCTAACCACCTCTATCTCCACAGAGGGCTGGCCATCTCTTCCCCATTTTGTGATGCCCAGCGTAGCAGTCTGGGAGCTGACCTTGTTAGTGAAAACAGAGGCAAAAAAAGCATTGAGTACATTAGCTTTTTCCACATCCTCTGTCACTAGTTTGCCTCCCTCATTCAGTAAGGGGCCCACACATTCCTTGGCTTTCTTCTTGTTGCCAACATACCTGAAGAAACCCTTCTTGTTACTCTTGACATCTCTGGCTAGCTGCAGCTCCAGGTGCGATTTGGCCCTCCTGATAACATTCCTACATCTAGCGCAATGTCCTGTCTCCAGGGCTTGAGAAGATGGGGCAGGGGCTTGGCCAGAGCATGCTGCACTTTGACTGTTCTGGGCTAGCAGACAGTCTATAGTGGGCCACTGTAGTCAAGTAGGTTAGAGCTGCCTTGGGGGCTGCTCTAGTTTATGCCAAGGCCCAGGTTCCCAGATAGACCAGAGAATTTTCCTTCCCAGTCCCTGGGATTGTTTTTGCTTCCCACTATTAATGATGGACTCAGTCTGCTTCCTGCTCTTGCACCAGCAGTCAGATGCAGTGGTGCCTCCCTGCAGGCTGGACTGGTAGGGCTCTTGCAGAGCCCTTTTCTGGATGTCCATGGTGCTTTCTGTTGGTTTCCTTGCTGGAATCAGAAAAATTGGGCTCTGAGCCAGCTGGCTCAGCAGGGGAACCTTCCCATGTGTGGCCACCTAGGAGCATCTATATCTTTGTCTTTTGTTACTCTGTGGCCAGCAGATCCCAGGGCACGAAAAAGATCTGAGATTACTCACCTCAGACAGACATGGTGGTTGCTTGGGACAATGCACCCAAATACCTGACTGTCAATTCAGAAGTACAGATGCCGAGAGCAAATCCTTGACTACCACAGGGCCAGCTCCCAAGGAAGGATAGCAGAGAATGGCCAGTGATTCAGTGACAGGATGCTGCAACTGCTTTGTCTTTCAGCTCACACGCTCCTACATGTAGCCTGCTTCATCTGCCATGGCCATATCCAGAGAGGGCAGAGTAGTGGTTTCCAAGCAGCTGCTGCTCTCTGCCATCAGTTATTCACATCAGAGGGCAATCAGGCTGCACCCCCTCCTTGCCTGAGCTCTCATTTGTTTCTAATAGCAACCATGTCTCAGATCCCCCCTGTACCCCTCCAGAACAGCATACCTCCTTTTCACCAGCCAGTCAGCTTGCCACTGCAGGTGGGGCAGGGCTGTTAACTCTTTTCTTTCCGATGATCTTGGGAGAGCGTTAGGCTAAATAAGCCAGAGTCTCTTCAACAGATTAAGTCTGATGCAGACCCCAAAAGATGCTCTTGGCAACAAGGATCTGTCACCCAGGACATTTTGAGGCTGCAGCTTCTATAGCTTTTAGACATCCCTCACAGCCCCAGGTGAGACAACAGACATTGGTAGTATTTTGGTTTTGGGTGCTTGACAGAACATATGAAAGGCCCAGCACTTGATTCTGAACTCTGGCTCACCGGTGTATCTCCAGAGGGATTCAACTGACATCAGTGCTGGAAAAGTCAATGGAGTCCCTCCAGATTTACAGCAGGGAAAATGAGAACAGAATCTGGCCTTTGGTGCCTGACTGAGAATGCACAGAATAATTCTAGACTCAAGGCAATGAGTGGGAGCAACAAACCTTCTCTCTGTGTTCACCAAAGGAAGAAAAGGGGGGTTGAGGGTGTTTGTTTTAATGGGGGAAGTACTGTGGACACTGACTGAATGGCAGGAGCCAACATTTCAGTTCTTTAATCAGGCAAACCTGGAGAAGTGCTGTAAAACATTTACTTTGTATTAAAATATTGTATTGTAAACCTCTTAGAAGTTTCTGCCTGCAGAGCTGGAGGGGTGAACCGCCTGAGACAGGTCTGTAAAACCTAACACAGTAACTTCCTGGTGTCTAGCATTTCCCCTGCTGTTAATTCCAAAGCATGTGTCACAGGGTAGATACACCCCATCACTGGGTGCGGGTCAGGTGTGGCAAATCAGGGGTTATGGCTGAAGTGGCTAGAGTGGATACTGCTGTCCTAGCCTATAAAGCTGGGTAGTGTGGACTAGCAGCCACGGTAGGGGAACCTGGCCCCACCCTTCTACACCGGTCCAGACGCAGGGCCCTGTGAAACCAATAGTCCATGGTTTGGGTCAGTTTCCTATTTTAACTGGGTTGCTTCCGACACTTGGTTCCTGCTCTGTCAGTTCTCCTGGGGGTGTTGGCCCTCCGGCTCATGCTTATCCTCCGGGGTCAGTGGGGGTTACACCATCGATCCCACTGGCTTGATCTCAGCAACTGTAGTTCCCGCAACTCCCTGGCAGGAGCCCACAATGTGTATCCACTCTCCTCCACCAGCCCAGCAACTCATTTGTCTGGTACTGACATTAGACTTACTGGTCTGTAATTGCCAGGATCACTCCTAGAGCCCTTCTTAAATATTGGCATACTGGCCGCTCCCTTTTATATCCTGTCTCCAAGTTAAGCAGGTCCAGCTGGGGTGAAGGGGCGTGGCCTCTTCGGCCCACGGTGTGCGGTTAACCCCCGCTGGGTCAGTGCAGGATAGATACACCCCATTATACCATGTCTAACACTCAGGCTGTGAAATCCTAGCCCGTTGTAGTCCATAGCAAATCTTCCATTGACTTTGGTGGGACCAGGATTTCACCGAAGGCCTTTGCTACATGTCACCATGTCAGCGGGCTGCTACCTACAAATGGAATGGTCTTACGGCACTTAAGTTAAAAATAGAACATCTACATTATGGCCTTGACTGCGGGCATCTCATCTCCTGTGCCTTTCCACTGGGTTAGGAATGAGCCCCCGTTCTAGGCAGCTCCCATGTAAGGGCCTTTCCATTACAGACTGTGCTTCCAAGGGACATTGGAGCCCAGTAGCCTGACATGGACCCTTCAGGAAACAGGATCCAAATGTCTCCAAGAAGGTTACAGAAAGTGGCTCTTCCCAGGTTGTGGGACAGAGCCATGCTGTGGGAGGCAAGATGATGCAGCAGGGCTGTCATTGACTGATTTAGCATGGAGCTAAAACCTGTCAAGAGAGTGTTCTAATGGGATTTCTGCAGTGCAGATGTCCACAAATACTGCTTTGATGGAGCTCTCAGTGGTTAATAATGGCATAAAGAAAATGGCTGAGCATGTGCTGCAATCCCATTTCTAACCGAGCAGCAGAAGCCACTGTCCTATAAACAGCCCTGTGCTCTGCGATCTGATGCCTGAGCCCAGCAGGCAGCCTGGGAGCTGCACCATTTCATTGTAAAGGTTCTGGGTTGAGCTGCCTGAGCACAGAAACCCTGTGACACAAGAACTCTCCCTCTCTTTCGAGACTCATCATTCAGAAACGGCTACTCAGACTGTTTGCATTAATTGGAGGAAACTCCTCCTCGGTTGAGCTAATCTGCACCAAGTTTCGTCTGTGAGCCAAGCCATGAACCTCTGGAAATAGGAATCTGGAGTGGAAAAGGGGATACAGAGTGCCTCGGATACTAGGGAGGGGTCAACAAAATTAACTCCAGATGGGTGCCTGGGCTGCAGCACCCATGGCTTAAGAGCTGCTAACAGGATGTTCTCCACAAACGGATTCTCAGCTTTGGAATTCACTGCCCCGCCTGCTCTTCAGAGAAAGATGCAAAGTTCATCTCTCTTTCCAGGCTTCTGGGGAGGAAGAGATTCACTGAGGGCTGGATCCTGTGCCCCTATAGCTGGTGTTTGGGGCCGGGGTGCTATGGTTTTGGGTGTATTTGTACTTGTGGAACTGCATTTTTAACATGTGGCCAAGTTGCCCAAAGCTCTGGATTGGTACTTTTTAATATGTATCCTATAAATCCAAATCAATCAATCAAACAGAAACCAGAGATCCCAGCACACAACAGCATCTCTCAGGCAGGCAATTCCCACCTGTGCTGACCAGAAAGCGCAGGAACTGGCCTCCTGTGCATGTTTAACGTCAGGCACTGAGACATGCCAGATGTCACTCCCGGTTCCCCAGGTTTGTTTTGTGCTCTGGGCTATTGATGGTTTGAAAGCCCAGAGAACAGGGTCTGAGCTACCAGAAGTGAACGCTTTCTCCAACGAAGGGAAACATCCTTCACGTACTGAGGGAAGCTTTGGATTTACTTTTAGCAGGTGGTATCACAGAAGGGAGAGATGGAAAAAGCCATTTAAGTCCATCTCCTGGCTATTGCCAGATTGTTCCATCTCTTACGTTTCCAGTGCCTTGTTCAGTCTCATTTTAAATATCCCAATGGATGGGATTCCACCATTTCCTTTCCTTTAACCTAGATCCCAGTCTGCAGTGGACTCTCTCCCTCTCATTGTCACGATCGGGACATGGGCGGTCTGACCTAGTGGTCAGAGCAGGAGTCAGGTTAGATTAGATACCAGGAGGTCAGAGCCAGAGACAGGCCAGAGAGTGAACTGAGAGTCAGGAGGCAGACTCCACTTTCGGGAGAAGTGAAGACCAATCATCCTGGTGATTACTGATGTAGCATCACAGATTCTACTCAAGAATTTGGTTGGTCCTTTCTCTTTGGCTGTTGGACTGGGGATGGTAAGCAGTGGAAAGACATGTGAAGACCCCCAGCAGGCACAGGGCCCCGCATCAGAATTAGGCCATGACCTGAGACCCCCTGATTAGAGGTGATGCACTCTGGAAGGCTGTGGACTACATGGCTAATCCATAGCTGGGCTGTCTGTCAAGCAGAGGGGAGACCTGTGCAAGGGATGAAGAGATCATTTCCATAAAGTGGTCCACTACTGTCAAAATTATTTCAAGTTTGTTGGACTCTGGTAATTCTACAACAAAAGCTATGGCAATGGCATCCAGGGTAGAGATGAGGTGTCCAAGGGCTGGATGAGACCGCAGGGCTTGTGGCATGGTGCCTTGGCATGGGCACAAACATCACAGGAGGCAGTGAATGACTGTATCGTTGCATGCATCCAGGGCCAACAAAAGGAGTGGGGTATTAGTTATAGGGTCTTGAAGCACTCCAGGTGTCCCACTATTGGAAAATGGTGGCACTGGTGCAGGACTGCCTCTCTTGTGGGTCCTGGGGGAACACAGACATGGTCCCCTACATACATGATCCCTTCCTGGGAGTCACGCAGTTGCTTGTTGATAATAGCTGCTTCATCAGGCAGAATTCCTGAGCCAGAGGCAGAGTGCATCAATCTGAGCATATCCTGGTGATGAGCTGCACTGAGAAAGTTACGGGATTTGAGAATGAGGGCTGATTCCTCGTGGGGTGGTACCGTATCTTTAGGACAGGGCATCAGCCTTGCCATTTTTGGACCTGGGATGGTATGTGATAATGAAGTAAGATCATGAGAAAAATAGGGCTCATTGAAGCTGCCATTGGTTTAAGGTTTTCCAGATTTTTACAGTCAGTGAATACCTGGACCAGGTGGCAAGCTCCTTCCTGGTAGCGCTGCCATTCTGCAAAGGCATTTTTCATCACCGGTAATTCCTTATCAAGTATTTCATAGTTTAGCTTGGTAAGGGTGAGCTTCCTTGAATAATAAGTGCACAGGTGTAACACTTGTTCAGGACCAAGTCACTGGGAGAGGACAGCCCTGATCGCCATACAGGAGGCATCAGTTTCTACAGTGAAGGCTTGTGTGACATCTGGATGAGCCAATATGGATGTTGTAGTAAAGGCGCGTTTCAGCTGATTGAATGCATGCTGGGCCTCTGAAGACCAAAGGAATGGGGCATTTTACTAGAGGAGAGTGGTGAAGGGTTCAATTTGTTTTGAAAAAGTTAGGATAAATGGTCAAAAATTGGCTAACCCCAGGAAGCATTGCAGGTTGTGTACTGTGTGAGAAGTTGGCCAATTGTGGATGGCCTGGACCTTGCCTGGGTCCATCTTGTTCCCTTCTGGGGAGAAGATGAAGCCCAAAAACTCTGTTGAGGCCTGATCAAAGGCACATTTCTCAAGCTTGGCACAAAGGCCATGGTGCCGTAAGCATTCCAGGACCATTTGGACGCAAGCCATACGCTGTTCAAGGTAGTTAGAGAAGATCAATATATTGTCTAGATAGACTATTATGTACTGGTCCAAAGTATCTGGAAACACATCATTTATAAAATTATGGAAGGTGGCCAGTGCATTGGTCAACCTGAAGGGCATTATGAAAGATTCATAGTTGGTCATATCAGAAGATGGTCTTCCACTCATCCTCTTCCCTAATTTGCATGAGGTTGTACATCCCCTGTAGGTCCAATTTAGTGACTATACAGGTAGCCCACATGCTATCCAGAAACTCGGGAATCAGGGATGGCAGGTGTCATAAATATAAAGGGCAGAGTAAACACCTTTAAAATCCCTCCTGGCCAGAGAAAAAAACCCTTTCACCTGTAAAGGATTAAGAAGCTAGGATAACCTCACTGGCACCTGACCAAAATGACCAATGAGGAGACAAGATACTTTCAAAGCTGAAGGGGGGAGAAACAAAGGGTCTCTCTGTCTGTGTGATGCTTTTGCCAGGAACAGAAAAGGAATGGAGTCTTAGAACTTAGCAAGTAATCTAGCTAGATATGCGTTAGATTCTGTTTTGTTTAAATGGCTGATAAAATAAGCTGTGCTGAATGGAATATATATTCCTGTTTTTGTGTCTTTTTGTAACTTAAGGTTTTGCCTAGAGGGATTCTCTATGTTTTGAATCTGATTACCCTGTAAGGTATTTACCATCCTGATTTTACAGAGGTGATTCTTTTATTTTTTCTTCTATTAAAATTCTTCTTTTAAGAACCTGATTGCTTTTTCCTTGTTAGATTCATAGATACTAAGGTCAGAAGGGACCATTATGATCATCTAGTCCGACCTCCTGCACAACGCAGGCCACAGAATCTCACCCACCCACTCCTGCGAAAAACCTCTCACCTATGTCTGAGCTATTGAAGTCCTTAAATCATGGTTTAAAGACTTCAAGGAGCAGAGAATCCTCCAGCAAGTGACCTGTGTCCCATGCTACAGAGGAAGGCGAAAAACCTCCAGGGCCTCTTCCAATCTGCCCTGGAGGAAAATTCCTTCCCAACCCCAAATATGGAGATCAGCTAAACCCTGAGCATGTGGGCAAGATTCACGAGCTGGATACCCAGGAAAGAATTTTCTGTAGTAACTCAGATCCCACCCCATCTAACATCCCATCACAGGCCATTGGGCCTATTTACCATGAATATTTAAAGATTAATTAATTACCAAAATCATGTTATCCCATCATACCATCTCCTCCATAAACTTATCGAGTTTAATCTTAAAGCCAGATAGATCTTTTGCCCCCACTGCTTCCCTTGAAAGGCTATTCCAAAACTTCACTCCTCTGATGGTTAGAAACCTTCGTCTAATTTCAAGTCTAAACTTCCCAATGACCAGTTTATATCCATTTGTTCTTGTGTCCACATTGGTACTGAGCTTAAATAAATTCCTCTCCCTCTCCAGTATTTATCCCTCTGATATATTTATAGAGAGCAATCATATCTCCCCTCAACCTTTTTAGTTAGGCTAAACAAGCCAAGCTCCTTGAGTCTTTCATAAGACAGGTTTTCCATTCCTTGGATCATCCTAGGAGCCCTTTTCTGTACCTGTTCCAGTTTGAATTCATCCTTCTTAAACATGGGAGACCAGAACTGCACACAGTATTCCAGGTGAGGTCTCATCAGTGCCTTGTATAACAGTACTAAAACCTCCTTATCTCTACTGGAAATACCTCGCCTGATGCATCCCAAGACCGCATTAGCTTTTTTCACGGCCATATCACATTGGCGGCTCATAGTCATCCTATGATCAACCAATACTCCAAGGTCCTTCTCCTCCTCCGTTACTTCTAATTGATGCGTCCCCAGCTTATAACTAAAATTCTTGTTATTAATCCCTAAATGCATAACCTTACACTTCTCACTATTAAATTTCATCCTATTACTATTACTCCAGTTTAAAAGGTCATCCAAATCTTCTGTATGATTTCCCGGTCCTTCTCTAAATTGGCAATGCCTCCCAGCTTTGTATCATCCACAAACTTTATTAACATACCCACTTTTTGTGCCGAGGTCAGTGATAAAAAGATTAAATAAGATTGGTCCCATTGTTCTTAAGATCCAAGGGTTTGGGTCTGTGTTCACCGATGCAAATTGGTGAGGATTTTTATCAAGCCTTCCCCAGGAAAGGGGGTGTAGGGTTTGGGAGGATTTTGGGGGGAAAGACTTTTCCAAGCGGGCTTTTTCCCTGTTATATATTTGTTAGACGCTTGGTGGTGGCAGCAATAAAATCCAAGGGCAAAAGATAAAATAGTTTGTACCTTGGGGAAGTTTTAAGCTAAGCTGGTAAAAATAAGCTTAGGGAGTTTTCATGCAGGTCCCCACATCTGTACCCTAGAGTTCAGAGTGGGGAAGGAACCTTGACAGCAGGTAACGAATCCTGATAGTTATCTGATCCAATTAGAGGTAGTTAATGCAGAGTTGGAGACTGCTGTCTTTCTTCTTGATGAAAAGGACTGGTGTGCCAGGCAATGAGGTCAACTTGTGGATAAACCCATGGACCAGGTTCTCCTGGAGGTATTCTTAGAGTGCTGTCAGATCAGGTTCTGGCAGGGTATAGATTTGTCCAAATGGTATTTTTGCTCCTGGCTGCAGATCTATTGGGTAGTCATAGTCCCAGTGCAGAGGTAGGGTTTCCATATTCCTCTTTTCAAAAACAACACTGTAGTCTTGGTATTTTGAGGGAATTTCAGGTGTAGCTTCAATAGAAAGTTCTGCGTGGATAGTTGC
Organism: Caretta caretta; assembly: GCF_965140235.1. NCBI lineage: Eukaryota > Metazoa > Chordata > Testudines > Cheloniidae > Caretta > Caretta caretta. The sequence continues at coordinate 4,079,202 of NC_134223.1, forward strand.
CCCCACCTGAGCCCCTCAAGGTTTAGATGCTGGGACAGAATCTACCGCTCCCCAACAGTGCTGCTGAAAAAAACTCTGATGGAAAACAGACTTCCTCTGCTTTCCACCAAGTAAGTGGATAGTGGCAAGCCAGCCAGGAGATACTGAGGATCAGGGGAAAGTGTGGAAAATAGATCACACCAAACTGTAATGTTTCTACGTGCCCCTGAATCACAGCCTCCTGAGTACCTGTTTCTTCTGTTACTTGGACCAAACAGCAAAGAGGACCCATCAATAGTCTCTATAGGGTTGGGAGTGGCTTTGCGTTGCAGGGGAAGTTGCAGGATTCAGGCTGCTGTTGTCTCTATGAAGTAGTCAGCTGCATTCAAGTCGCTGATAGGATGGGAATTTGCAGCGGTATGTGCATCTGGATCAGCACTTGAAAGTGGGGAGCCCTTGGGTGGAGCCCAGGGTGTGTTCCAGTCAAGACTGAAGTGCAAGGGAGCCCTTTTCCCTGATTCCTCAGAGTTCCTACTGGGCAGGCAGAGATGGAGTGACCTGACTCACTGCAGCAGAAGCAGAGATGGTGCTGGCATCATTCCTTTTCTACAGGGATGAGCTGTCGACAACCCATATCCACCTGCATTGGCTTGGCAGGAGGCCGTGGTGAAAAGGTCAGAGCACATGGATAGGAGAGCTGCAAGACTCCCGGTTTTTCCTCCCTTAGTTCCCATAACCAATGGTCTATACGGATGGTGAGATCCATGACAGCATCCAGACTCATGGGCATCTCCACCCAGGCTACCTCATCTTTAATATCTTGTACAGCTGCACTGCTTCATTCCAGTCTGTATTAGCCACGAGGCAGTGGAACTGCATGGCATAGGAGGTTATGGTGCTCTGCCCTGTCAGAGCTTTGTTAGGGCTGCCTCCACCTTTTGAGCTCAGTGCAGATCATCAAATAGCACCGACATGGCCTGGGGGAAGACCTCCCAGTTTGATAATATAAGGCTGTCATGCTCCAAGAAGGGGGAGACCCAGTCTTCCCTGGATAGCAGGCTGATAACCAGGCTCACCTCTGTATGATCAGTAGCATAGGACTGAGGCTGTATCACGAACAGGAGGCAGCACTGGTTTATAAAACCCCAGAATTGCTGGCAATAACCATCAAACCATTCTGGCAGCTGTACTGGGGAACAGGGCTGCACAAGCTATGTCTGGAGTGCAGTGTTTCTGGCATGCAGCTGTGTGACTTGCTCCTGCAATAGCTGGTTCTCTGAGGCAAGCTGGACAACCTGGGCCTGCAAGGTGTGGTTGTCCACCTGAAAGGGGCAGCCCACTTGAGCATGTCTGGTGTGTGACACCCCAATATTCACCAGTGTCATGTAATTCTGATATATTTTGTACAAAGTATGGCTTGTGAGGTATCATTCTAAAAGTCTTGATCTGCTAGACATTACTATCCTGTTGGATTGTATGCACTATCGTCGTGGTGTGTGAAGTTATGACGTTTGGCTCTGTGTGTGTTACTGAAACACGTGGTGAGGCTGAAAGCACCCACAAGCTGCCTTTCGGGTACAACAGTAAAAAGGCCAAACAGTGTGAATGGCTCATTCAGGAAATGCACAAGCACCAGGGTCACCCCAGGAACTGTGAACAATAGAAACGTCTCAGAGACAGCACTGCACAATGGGGACTGTTTGACCCAGGTCACAGCAAAGGAGCTTTCCAGCAAATGGGAAGAAGATTTAAAAGGGGGACAATGACAACATGGGGGGACCTCACTCTCCCTGCAACAACACACCTGGCAACACCTGGGGGCAAGGACTGAACTGTGGTAGTGATGGTCCGAGGCTAGAAGGATCTTTAGCCTGTGTGTGAAAACCTGGGAAAGTCAAAGCAACTTGTCCCTTAAGAATCTGCCAGCCTGTTTATCACTCAGGGTGAGAATCTGCTAATTCATATCCTACCTATCTAGTGTGTTAAGCTCAGTTTGCATTTTTTGTTTACTTACTAAGGTAATCTGCTTTGATCTGTTGGCTATTCCTTATAATCACTTAAAATCTACCTCTTCTACTTAAAAAACTTGTTTTTGTTTTTAACCCAGTTTGTGTAATTCATAACTGGGGGGCGGAGGAAGACGGGGAGCAAAAAGCTGTGCATATCTCTCTCCACATTGAGGGAGAGGGCAAATTTCAATTAGCTTATGCTGTACAGTTCTCTGTGCAGTGCAAGACAATACAATTTTGGGTTTACGCTCCAGAGGGGGAGTGCACTTGAGTGCTGGGCAATTCCTTAGCTGAAAGCCTTCCCAGGCAGTACTGATTTCAGTGTCTGTGTCTTTCTGCAGCTGTGTGTGTCCCTACCTGTGTGTGTGCTAGAGGAGGCTTGAGGGCCTGGCGCAGCAGGACAGGGTGAGAGAGCCAGGCTGGTGGAACAGGCGGGCTCAGTGGTATCCCAGTACATCAGGTGGCACCACAGAAAGGGGGGCAACTCATCACGGTGGCCCAGCGAGCAGGGTAATGTGCACAGATTATTGCTCTGAGAAACTGGTGGTGATTTTGAGTGAGTTTTAAGTGAGTTGGCTGGAGAACAGACAAAATGGTTACAGGTTATTTTCTGTTTGCTTATTTTGGGCAAGGGAAGTAGGGACAGAAAAGCAGAGAAATGAGTGAAAGTGAAGCTACCAAAAAACTGGAGCTCTACATATTGCAGGTACAAGAAAATGAAAAGATGCACAAGAGACAGGTGGAATAAAGACAATTGCAGATAAAAGAACAAGAGGCAGAAGAAGCCAGACAAAAAGCAGCCCCTGAGAGGGCCATGGAAGCCCAGAAGCAAGCCATGGAACTGAGAGACAAAGAAATGGAAGAGAGGGAAAAAGAGAGAAAGCCTGCACTGACCTTGATGGAGTGGCAGAAACAGAACCCCACAGCAGGGGGGCCCCACATCCCCAAAAATCCACAAATTGTAACGGTTGTGTCCTGCATGCAGTGAGACTGGGGACATTGCTGAACACTTCATCACCTTTGAGAGGCTGTGTGTGCTCCATGAGATTCCTGAGGATCAAAAGATGACCACTTTGGTTGCAAAGTTGTCTGGGAGAGCTCTGGATATATTCAATAAGATGCCACTGGGTGATGCTTCAAGTTATGGTAAATTTAAGGAATTGGTTTTAAAACAATTTCAGATTACATCTGAAATTTATAGAGTAAAATTTAGAAGCCTTAAGAGAGGGGCTGGGAATGAGTAAGGTTTACATAGGCCACATATCACATGGTGCTCCCAAAGGTTTAGCCAGGTCCATTATGCTGGCACCAGGCCTACTCCTGTGATCTAAGTGATCCATGCAAAGTGTCACAATCAGGGTGTGAGTGGTCTGACATAGTTGTTGGAGCAGGAGTCAGGAGCCAGGCCGGGTCAGATACCAGGAGGTCAGAGTCCAAGACAGGCCAGAGGGCAAACCGAGAATCAGGGGTCAGGCAGGGCCAGTTTACCAGGAGATCAGCAGCAGGCAGTAGGAGCAGGTATTGCAGGAGAAGCAGTCCTAATCAGGAGGACCCAGCTGCATGGATAACTTCCTTTTCCTGTGCTTGGTTTAAATAGATGGTGGGAAACACTCAGGACTCCCAGCGTTCCTCCAATCAGATCTCAGGAGTTCAGCTTCAATTCTGGCACTTATTAGCAGGTCATTGTGTGGCAGGATGGAACTTACTAGGCCCTAAGAGTCCTATAGACCAGGGTTCAAGACCCATGCTCTCTGACACTCATGCTCTTGCCCTGCTCTTGTGGCCACCAGCAGTATGGACAAATGGGGACTCCTCATCTATCAATCATGAAAGTGGGAGCTAATCTGAGGGCAGGATTTTCAAACTCTTCTCACCACAAAGCATGCAGACTGTCTGCCACTGACATTCTCAAACAAAGATAGAGCAGAAGTGGCTCGGAACTGTGGTCCAGGAGGGATATGTCACACAATTCTGTCCTTCCTCCCACCCCACATCTCTTTCATTCCCCAGGAGCCGCAGCAAAGGGAGAATGTCCTGCAAGATATTCATCATATCTGCTCCATAAGGGTCATGTACTCAGCTCCCAAGGAAAGGGGACCTACACAAGCTCTGCAGATATTGGAGTTAACAGGGCTGGATCCATTTCTCAAACACCAGGAATTCACAATGGAGTTTGTCTGCTGGATGCTAAAGGCCCTGGGACTGTGGGGTTTCACTGAGTTTTACACCCTTCACAGATTATTCAGGTTCTCCACAGGACATCTGCACTTCTGAAGCAACTGGCCACCCTTTGGCTTGGCACCAGCCCCAAAGACCTGCGGGAAAATAATCTGCAATCTGGGGGTAAAGATTACATTTTTTGGAGATTTTCAACTAAATCTGTTAGTCAGAGTAAGAGTTAAAATTAATTTTAAAATGGGACCTTAAGGATTTCCAGAGCCTGGCCTCTTCTGGCTCTTGATTGTTAACTAATGGCTGGTTTGTTAAGCTTCAAACTTTCCATCTAGTCAAACAGCCATTTGAAGAAATTGGATTGGAGTTAAGTAAAGTTATTAACGATTGTTTTTTTCCTTCGTTCCCATTATATTTACAGTTTCCTTTACTCAAACTGGCAGAAAAAATGGCCAGTGTTTCACTACTGCATGAGAGATACCCCTAATAAATGTTGCTTGGGAAGATGGGGGCAGAGGCCATTATTCCCCAGGGAAGAAGAGCACTCTTTTCACTAAAGCCATCACATCTCTCAGTCTCCAGACCTGGCAGCGTGCGGTACAAGCCATCAGGTTTTGTGATCAGTAAGTAAAATGTAGGGCACCTGGGGTTTGTTGTGTGTCATAGACTATCAGGGTTGGAAGGGACCTCAAGAGGTCATCTAATCCTACCCCCTTCTCAAAGGGGGACCAATCCCCAACTAAATCATCCCAGCCAGGGCTTTGTCAAGCCTGACCTTAAAAACTTCTAAAGAAGGAGATTCCACCACCTCCCTAGGTAACGCATTCCAGTGCTTCACCACCCTCCTTGTGAAAAAGTTTTTCCTAATATCCAACCTAAACCTCCACCACTGCAACTTGAGACCATTACTCCTCGTTCTGTCATCTGCTACCACTGAGAACAGTCTAGATCCATGCTCTTTGGAACCCCCTTTCAGGTAGTTGAAAGTAGCTATCAAATACCCCCTCATTCTTCTCTTCCACAGACTAAACAATCCCAGTTCCCTCAGCCTCTCCTCATAAGCCATGTGTTCCAGTCCACTAATCATTTTTGTTACCCTCCGCTGGACGTTTTCCAATTTGTCTACATCCTCCTTGTAGTGTGGGGCCCAAAACTGGACAAAGTACTCCAGATGAGGCCTCACCAATGTTGAACAGAGGGGAACGATCACGTCCCTCGATCTGCTGGCAATGCCCCTACTTATACATCCCAAAATGCCATTGGCCTTCTTGGCAACAAGGGCACACTGCTGACTCATATCCAGCTTCTCGTCCACTGTAACCCCTAGGTCCTTTTCTGCAGAACTGCTGCCGAGCCATTCGGTCCCTAGTCTGTAGCTGTGCATGGGATTCTTCTGTCTTAAGTGCAGGACTCTGCACTTGTCCTTGTTGAACCTCATCAGATTTCTTTTGGCCCAATCCTCTAATTTGTCTAGGGCCCTCTGTATCCTATCCCTGCCCTCCAGCGTATCTACCTCTCCTCCCAGTTTAGGGTCATGTACAAACTTGCTGAGGGTGCTATCCACGCCATCCTCCAGATCATTAATGAAGATATTGAACAAAATCGGTCCGAGGACCGACCCTTGAGGCACTCCACTTGATACTGGCTGCCAACTAGACATGGGGCCATTGATCACTACCTGTTGAGCCTGACAATGTAGTCAGCTTTCTATCCACCACCTTATAGTCCATTCATCCAGCCCATACTTCTTTAACTTGCTGGCAAGAATACTGTGGGAGACCGTGTCAAAAGCTTTGCTGAAGTCGAGGAACAACACATCCACTGCCTTCCCCTCATCCACAGAGCCAGTTATCTCGTCATAGAAGGCAATTAGATTAGTCAGGCATGACTTGCCCTTGGTGAATCCATGCTGACTGTTCCTGATCACTTTCCTCTCCTCTAAGTGCTTCAGAATTGATTCCTTGAGGACCTGCTCCATGATTTTTCCAGGGACTGAGGTGAGGCTGACTGGCCTGTAGTTCCCAGGATCCTCCTTCTTCCCTTTTTTAAAGATGGGCACTACATTAGCCTTTTTCCCATCGTCCGGGACCTCCCCCGATTGCCATGAGTTTTCAAAGATAATGGCCAATGGCTCTGCAATCACATCTGCCAACTCCTTTAGCACTCTCGGATGCAGCATATCCGGCCCCATGGACTTGTGCTTGTCCAGCTTTTCTAAATAGTCCCAAACCACTTCTTTCTCCACAGAGGGCTGGTCACCTCCTCCCCATGCTGTGCTGCCCAGTGCAGCAGTCTGGGATCTGACCTTGTTCGTGAAGACAGAGGCAAAAAAAGCATTTGGTACATTAGCTTTTTCCACATCCTCGGTCACTAGGTTGCCTCCCTCATTCAGTAAGGGGCCCACACTTTCCTTGACTTTCTTCTTGTTGCTAACGTACCTGAAGAAACCCTTCTTGTTACTCTTAACATCTCTTGCTAGCTGCAACTCCAAGTGTTATTTGGCCTTCCTGATTTCACTCCTGCATGCCCGAGCAATATTTTTATACTCTTCCCTGGTCATTTGTCCAATCTTCCACTTCTTGTAAGCTTCTTTTTGGTGTTTATGATCAGCAAGGATTTTCGCTGTTAAGCCAAGCTGGTCGCCTGCCATATTTACTATTCTTTCTACACATGGGGATGGTTTGTCCCTGTAACCTCAATAAGGATTCTGTAAAATACAGCCAGCTCTCCTGGACTCCTTTCCCCCTCCTGTTATTCTCCCAGGGGATCCTGCCCATCAGTTCCCTGAGGTTGTCAAAGTCTGCTTTTCTGAAGTCCAGGGTCCGTATTCTGCTGCTCTCCTTTCTTCCTTTTGTCAGGATTCTGAACTCAGCCATCTCATGGTCACTGCCTCCCAGGTTCCCATCCACTTTTGCTTCCCCTACTAATTCTTCCCGGTTTGTGAGCAGCAGATAAAGAAGAGCTCTGCTCCTAGTTGGTTCCTCCAGCACTTGCACCAGGAAATTGTCCCCTACACTTTCCAAAAATTTTCTGGATTGTCTGTGCATTGCTATATTGCTCTTCCAGCAGATATGAGGGTGATTGAAGTCTCCCATGAGAACCAGGGCGTGCGATCTAGTAACTTCTGTGAGTTGCCGGAAGAAAGCCTCGTCCACCTCATCCCCCTGGTCCGGTGGTCTCTAGCAGACTCCCACCACGACATCACCCTTGTTGCTCACACTTCTAAACTTAATCCAGAGACTCTCAGGTTTTTCTGCAGTTTCATACCGGAGCTCTGAGCAGTCATACTGCTCCCTTACATATAATGCAACTCCCCCACCTTTTCTGCCCTGCCTGTCCTTCCTGAAGAGTTTATATCCATCCATGACAGTACTTCAGTCATGTGAGTTATCCCACCAAGTCTCCGTTATTCCAATCACATCATAATTCCTTGACTGTGCCAGGACTTCCAGTTCTCCCTGCATTTGTGTATAGGCACTTGAGATAACTTGCTGTTTGTCCTGCTTTCTTAGTATGTGGCAGGAGCCCTCCCCTCTCGCACTCTCCTGTTCGCGCTTCCTCCTGGTATCCCACTTCTCTCAGGGCTTTGGTCTCCTTCCCCTGGTGAACCTAGTTTAAAGCCCTCCTCTACAGTGTCATGCTATAACTGACAGATTGCAGTCACTTTTCATGCTAAAACCTGTTTTAAAAAGATGTTTCCTCACTGTGTAAATAATATAAACTTAAAAAAAATTAGAAAAGCAGGAATTGAGGTCATTGCGAGGATTTGAACCCTGTACGATCATAAATCCTGGTCTAGGAAAGCAGCACTTAGGTTGCTGGGATAGTTACTAACCTCTGTGTAGAGTAGCCACAAGAATCCTAGAATTACAGGCCTGAAAGGGACCATAAGAGATCATCTAGTCCAGCCCCCTGTGCTGAGACAGGAGCAAGTCTACTTAGAGGTAAGCAGATAACTACTGGTTAGACAGCAATAGAATGCTGGGAGTCAGGACTCCTAGTTTCTAGTCCTGGCTCTAGGAGGGAAGTGGGACTCATGAGTAGAGCAAAGTTAATAGGAGTGAGAACTCCTGGGCTTTATTCCCAACTCTGAGAGTGGAGTGTGGTCTAGCAGCTAGACTGGGGAAAGTGGAGGTCAGGAATCCTGAGTTCTCTGTCTTGCTCTGAGAAGAAGCTGTGACACTGCACTCTCTATTCTTCACAGTGATATTGTTATGATAGGAGTATGACATAATTATAATGTATTTTATGAAAGATAAGTCATGTGAGGTGTCACTGAAAAGGTTATGATTTGCTGAATAGGATTATCCTATTTGTATGTGTAAGCAGTGTCAGGATGAGCTCCACCCTGACATCTGGTGGTGAGGTGTGGCAAGTTGTGGAAAAGAACTTCAGGAGCCAATCTCATTTGCATAGGCACACCCACCCCACCTAGAATGAGGCCATAGCTGCCCAAATGGTCACTTTGGCTGCTGTGGGATCCCCAGTGTCTCTGTTATTGTGGCAGGAAGAATAAATTGTTATTACCCTGATTATGGGAATCAAGGACAGTGGAACTGTACTTGGCCTTTTGTTATGATGGAGGGACTCGCCATCAAATAAATAGCACTCGCTAGACAAGGGACATGGGTTCCAAAACTCTGTGACTTGAGAGAAGCTGGGAACAGGTATTGGTGCTTGGTGGCATGCCCCCCCCCACCCCCCCGTTAGGGCCTTACATGCTAATTGCACTTCCTCCTCTCTCCACTGTGGAATATCAGAGCTAATTTTGATTCCATTAGGAGTCTAGTTACAGGCTGCTGAGCTGAATTCACTTTGGGCTAATGGTGCACCAGCACTGAGGCTCCCCTACTACATGCTGAAATCACAAAAGAGCTAAATTTACTAAGAGCTGAAATCACTGAGTGTTGTGTTAAGTAGTGGGGGCGCCTGAAGATATGTGGTGGAGCAGTTTGCGGGATGGCAAGCGGAGCAGCTGGTGGAGCGGAGCCCCATGGAGAGGTGGGGCTATCAGCTTTGGACCATGTGAGGTGCCCCTTAAACCCACCCCATTTCCACCCAGATTGGGAGGTAAAACTCTGCAGATAAACTTTTGAACTCTGGGGCTGCCCTGACGAGGGACAGAGACTTTTGGGACTTTGGGTGATTTTGGGTTGCTGGACTCAAGAACTAAAGGGAAAGGACATGCCCCAATTTGCTTGGGGTGGGTTTTTGCTCATGGGTTGTGTTATGAATCCTGTTCGTGGTGTTTCCCCAACATAATGCCACATGGTTTCTCTCTGTTATTAAAAGGTTTTTTCTGTTACACTCAGACTATGTGCTTGCGAGCGGGGAAGTATTGCCTCTTGGAGGCGCCCAGCGGATATATTTGTCCCAGGTCACTGGGTGGGGGCTCGAGCCGGTTTTGCACTGTGTTATTGGAATGGATCCCCTAGATACTGAACCCGGCCCTTGTTGCTGCCAACTCTGACAGGCAAAAGGGTTACATTTTCATGTATCATTTTTGTATCTGAAGTTATGAATATTGACTATGTATCTGTATTTCAAATATAGTTACACCTGAGTAACACCCACTGGAGAAGATGTTTTCAGTCTGGATTGGGGGTGGGCAAAATACAGCCTGTGGGCCGAATCCGGCCTAACATTTCTCCCTGGCCTGCCATGACTCCAGCGGTGCACTGGGGCGCTCAAGCAGGCTGCCTGCATGCTGTAGCCCCACGCCACTCCCAGAAGAGGGCAGCTGCTGCTGGCATGTCTCTGCGCACCCCTGGCGGGTGGGGGGAGAAGCAACTTTGTGCGTTGTCCCCACCCCCAGCACCATCCTCACAGCTCCCATTGGCTGGAAACCAGCCAACGGGAGCTGCAGGGGAGGTGCTTGTTGGCATGGGCAGCGCATGGAGACCCGCTGCCTCCCTCCCCCCAAAGGGTGCATAGAGACATGCCAGCAGCAGCTGGCCGCAGCTGCTTCCGGGAGCGGCGCGGGGCCACAGCATGCAGGCAGCCTGCCTGAGCCCTGCTGCACCGCCACCCAGGACCTCCCAGCCAGAACCTGGTAAGCACCTCCCAGCCAGAACCTGCACCCCACACCCCAACCCTCTGCCCCAGGTCAGAACCCTCTCCTGCATCCAAACTTCCTCCCACACCCCTCACCCTCTCCTGCACCCCAAAACTCTGCACCAATCCGGAGCTCCCTCCAGCACCCAAATCCCACACCCCACTTTGCAGTGACACCACGCAACAGCCATACAGTTATGATCAGTCTACCATAGTGTTTATACAACCAGATTAAACTGATTTTTAAACAAACAGACAGGGTTTTTTTTCCCCACTGTCCCCTCTCAGATAGGGGTATCTGAGTGAAAAGTAATGGCCTGGGATATGCAGAAGGTCAGACTGGATTATTTGATGGTCCCCTCTGGCCTAAAATTCTATGAGATGTACAACTGACAGAAGCCAGATGTGTTCATCAGCTAGGTGATTTAGAATTCTGCTTGTAAAGATTGATTTAACCCATTTTCCTGGTACAGACATAAGGCTCCCTGCTCTATCATTCCCGGCATCAGCCCCGCACCCTTTGCTAAAGAATTGCTACCTGCAGCCCTCTGTGACACAAATGCGAGATTGCATATTTTTGTTCCCAACTGAGCCATTGCACTCTGAAACTCTTCCAGAGCTCCTGGATGCACTGGCTGGTCTCGGTGAAGCAATTTGTTTTACCACTTCCAAGTCTGACATCTCAGTCTCTGACAGTATTTCATCTGTATTACCTGTAAAGAGTAGCTCTGGGGTAGGTTTTACCCCAGCATCCTCTGCGGTGAAGACTGATGCAGAGAAAACATTTTGTTTCTCTGCAGTGTCCTTTTCCTTTTAAATTGCTCCTTTCACCCCATGGCAATCCGGTGGACCCACCAGTTCTCTCACAGACATCCTGCTTTTCATGAACTTGTAAGAAAGTCTTGTTTTCCCCCCTACATATTTTGCTATTTGTTCTTCATATTCTGCCTTAAATCTTCTATTTTTCAACACCTGTTTTACCTGCCTGTTATGGTGCGCACTCACCAGCAGAGCTCCCCCAGCACCAGGGCACAGCACTGCAGGGGGTTCTGTCTCCAACACTCCCCAGCTGAGAAGTGTCTAGTTCAGATCCTTTCAGGGTAACAACAGCTCTAATTAGTATCCAAAGTTTCACAACAAACCAGTCACTCCTGTGGGCTCTGTCTTCAATCTCCCATCTCAGCACTCGGGGGTCTCATGCCCCAGCTCTGGGGCAGAGCACTGGCCCCTCCAGCTGCCTTCTGGAGGTGTCTCCTGCAAACTCTGGCTCAAGCCCCACCAGAGCAATCCCTCTGCTCTCTGTGGCTCCTCCCTTCCGACTGAACTCCCTCTCTTTTAAGAGGCCCAGGTGTCCATTAAGTTATTACCTGATGCCTGCTAGTCCTGCTCCTCTGGGTGAGAAGCAGCTAATTAATTGTAGCATAGGAACCAGATGTACCTACCTGGCTGCTAACCCCTTTCAACCCGTGCCGGGCTTTTATCCCACCACACTGTCACTGTTCATGTCCTTGTCGACCAGCTTCACGTGTGCTGGATTTTCTCCCTGTGTATTTCTTATGCTTTGGCATTTGTATCTGTACAGATTCTACCAGATCATCCTCTCCATGCAGAAATGTCTCAGGTCTAGCACTCCTCCTCTGCCAGGATTCTAAATGGACTGGTGTCATTTCACCACTTTCAGTAACATCTCTTATGCCAAGCTCCTCTCCTCTCCCAGTTATTTTAGTTCTCTGAGCTGCGCTGTTGAGCCTCTCACTTTGGTATATAGGCATTTAAAGTCTGAGGGTTTGGCCGAGTGGCTGTTTTTATTTAACTCCTTTCTCTGATGTTCCGTTATTTTTTGGGAATGATTCCAGCCTTTCCCTTCTCCAGTTCAGCTGTACTTTCTGTCCTCTCCTAATGACCAGCTCTGGAGTGCTCTTTCTGACCTCCCCGGTGGATGTGTTTGTCTCAGCTGAGAGGTCCTCAGCACCTGTCAATTTCCCCCCAGATCCTGGGTTAAATCTGAATTCTGCTTTAAGTGAAAACCTCAGTGGAACCATAATCTGGGAGCCACAGCTGGCACCTGCATCATGCCATGTCTCCGAGCCAGCACTCTTCTTCCAAGATAGATCAGGTGGAGCCCATCACTTCTGACTGGACTTTACCTTCCCCCCAGTACCTGATACTGAACCCCCTTCTATTTACCCAGACACTCAGACCCCGCAGGCCCCTGAGTAGCTGGCCCCATGTGTGGTACGCCCAGAAGTATTCCAGAGAAAGTTACCGGATACCACAGGCTTAAGACTTCCTAATAATTTAAACGTAGCTTCTTGCTACCTCTCCTGCTTCTCCCTGTGTCACTGGGGTCAGTCTGTACCACAGCCAGGGCTCACCCCAACCTCTTGATGTGTCACAAGATGCACCACCTTCCCATCCAGCAGGCATGGCCCCAGACAGGTTTCCTAGTCACTACATTCCTGATAAAGACGGAGTCCCCATCCCCACAGACTCTCTGTCTCATGACTGCTACCTCCTCCCCAGGAGCCACCTGGTGCTTGGGAATGATCAGCCTCCTCTACTCTGAGCAGGTGAGGCCCAGCCAAGGGAAATTGTCCCTCCATTCTCCCATCATGAAACACCACAGTGCCTTCTGCGGGGGGATCAGGGCAGCTCTCAATGGCCCTGTATTCAGTTTCTAGCAACATTTCCATCTTTCTCTTTCCCTCCGGCCCAGCAGCTCTCAGCCCTTGATGCTGCCCCTGCACTCTGAGAGCCAGGAGCTGCTCGTGCCAGGACAGGCATATGCTGCTGGCTCAAGGCAGTTACATTCTGCACTCCATCCCCAGACTAGCAAGGTACTTAAGCACATGCCTAACCTTTCATGTAACACTTCTGCCAGGGGTTGTCAGCAGCAACAGGGGCTGGGTTCAAATACTTGGGGTCCCTCTTAAAACTAACAAACACCACTGAGCCAAGACCCCACATAGAATTTCTGGGGTCACTAAATACGATTCCTGGGTACTCTTAACAGGCAGCAAACACAGCATCAACTTGGGAAGACACAGCAACAATCAATGTTATTATTTGTATTATCCTGGTGCCTGGGAACCCTAGTCACGGACAAAGACCCCACTGCGCTAGGCACTGCATAAACACAAAACAAAATCTATGTGAATGATTAATAAAACACTCGCCAGGGTGACTTTGAGAGCAGTCTCTTAACTCGGTTCCCCACCCGCCGGCATGAACGTCCAACAAGCAAATGTCCCATTACCACATCACGTCGCCCTTCCCCATCTGCTAAACACCAGTGGGCAGAGTAGACTCAGAATCCAGAGGTCTCTCAGGCAAGCCTCTTTCCAGTTGCACAGGAAGGGCTGCCTGGTCCTGTCCTGAGGCTCCACCAGCCAAGCCAGCTGTAGTGATTTCAGCTTTATTTAGTGGCTGAATAGGAAGGGCATCCCCAGAATTCACTCAGATCTGCTGCTGTCCTCTGTGGCTTCAGTAAAGAGCCCTGTCAGTATTCCATCTTAGAGATGGGGTGGGGAAGGGAATATCTTTTACTGGACCAACTTCTGTTGGTGAGAGAGACAAGCTTTCCAGCTACACAGAGCTCTTCTTCAGGTCTGCGAAAAGTACATCCCAGCATCACAGCTGAATGCAAAGTGGAACACATTATTTAGCATAACTTTAGCACATATTCTAAGGGACCATTCAAAGTGGAGCAGCCCTGTCAAAGAATCCTCCCACCAGCACAGGATCCTCAGTGGAGGAAAACCAGAACTGTATAAGGCCCTTGAGCAAAGAAAAGTCCTTGTGTTTATCGAGCTACTGGCTGGTGGGCCAGGCTGACCTGCCTACCACAGAAGAAGGTTGGGGGGGAGGAAGAAAAAGGGAGCCAATGAGAATGTAGGAGTACTTCTAAACGGGTATTTAGTTTAACATCATCTACACCCAAAGTCTTCAGTCCCTTTTCCCCATGAGTTTTCTTACCTCTCAAGGAAGTCCAAGGTTTCTTGGGGATACAGGCCCCCGTCTGGGCCCCATTCTGCCTTGCTCAGTAACTTTTTCCTAAGGAGATTTTGCCTCTCCTATTCATGCCCTTTTTCTTGAGCTTGTTTTTCCTCAGCAGCTTGTGAAAGAATTGGATAATCAGACTCAGCTGCTTGGGTTTCTGTTTTCTCTCCCCCCTCTGTGATAGTTCACTTCTATTACAACTTATCACCAGCACAGCACCTCCTCCAATCTGATAATAACCCTTTTGCATATGCCACGTGCAGACCCACTACCCAACAATTCTGAGTTCATGTCCATTTATGGTGACTATCAAAGTGTCACTGGAAGAATTCTGGGTAGAAATCTTGTGCAAATATTGCTGTTTCTGTAGCCAGACTTCCCGTAGTCACCAGTAGATGGAAGCAGAGAGCTCCACTGGCTTGTCCTGTGGCATTCTGGCTAAACAGGTTCTGCAGAGGAAGCAGCTCTGGAGCATTCCCCCATTCACCAGCAGCTCCCCCATTCACCAGCAGACAGGATCAGAGAGCTCCTTGCCAGGGCTTAATTTGTAATGAAAGACTTAAGCAATTTCTTTTACTTTAATAACTGAACTGCCAGGCCCAGAGGTGCCGGGGCTCAGCCCTGGCACAGATTAAGTCCTGCTCCTTGCCCTCAAGAGCACCAGGCCACAGGGCTCACACCCATTGGAGTCAGAGAGATCACTCACATACTCAAAGTTAGAGCAGGTGCTCATGTCCTTTGCTAACTAGGGCCTCCCTGCTGTGCACAACTGCAAGTCAGTTCTTGTGAGCGGGTCCCTCATGCTCAGTCGCTGCTCCCTGGAAAGGCAGCTGTCGAATCCAATGGCACAGTCAGATGACAGAGGGGTTGGATGGGCTGGGGAGGGCGGAAGATGGCTGTACATGTCTGGATGTCACACATCAGTACACATGGAGAGCAGAGCGGCAGCGAGTGGAAAAAGCACCTCCGAGTAGAGGCATGAAAGGTTTTACAGACTGTCCTGTCTCCAGTGTCATTGACGTCACTTCTCTTTGCCAGGAACATGGCAGTAAATCCCCCTCCATGCCCCAGATCTCAGAGGCATTTATAACAAAGTCAGCCTGGGCTGTAGCTTCTCTGAAAATGAACTCACAGACCTGGCCACAGTGAGCATCACAACACCAAAGAGGAATGTCCGCAGACCAAAGCTGCAGCGTCAGCGGGGAGCGTTCTGGCTCTGGCTGGGCTATGGTAGGCGAAGCAGCCCACACGAACCGTGCCTCAGCCGCCTGCCGCGGGGTCACAGTGCTCTGCGGGCACCCTGCTGGGGGAGACGAACTGAAAGGCAGCACCCTACATCCCCGCTTCCCCTGCAGGCTGGTGCCTACCTGGCCCTGGCATGACACACGTACATACATTCCTGGAGAGAGTAGCTAGCAAAGAGCATTAAGCCCAGACCTATCCATAGAATCATAGGATGGAAGGGGACCTCAAGAGGTCATCTAATCTAGTCCCCTGCACTCATGGCAGGACTAAGTATTTTCTAGACCCCATCCCTGACATGTTTGTCTGACCTGCTCTTAAAAATCTCCAGTGACTGAGATTTCACAACCTCCCTAGGCAATTTATTCCAGTGCTTAACCACCCTGACAGTTAGGAAGTTTTTCATAATGTCCAACCTAAACCTCCCTTGCTGCAATTTAAGCCCATTGCTTCTTGTCCTATCCTCAGAGGTTAATGAGAACAATTTTTCTCCCTCCTCTTTGTAACAACCTTTTATGTACTTGAAAACTGTTATCATGTCCCAACTCAGTCTTCTCTTCTCCAGACTAAACAAGTTTTTTCAGTCTTCCCTCGTAGGCCATGTTTTCTAGACCTTTAATAATTTTTGTTGCTCTTCTCTGGACCCAGTTATGCACCCACCTGGAAGTAGCTCCGTCTAGGTTGTATTCCCCTAGTTTGTCTATGAGAAGGTCATATGAGATAGTATCAAAAGCCTTACTAAAGTCAAGATATACCGCTCTACCACTTCTCTCCTATCCACAAGGCTTGTTACCCTGTCAAAGAAAGTTATTAGGTTGGTCTGACATGATTTGTTCTTCACGAATCCATGCTGATTGTTACTCATTACCTTATTATCTTCTAGATATTTGCAAATAGATTGCTTAACGGTTTGCTCCATTATCTTTCCGGGTACTGAAGTTAAGCTGACTGGTCTGTAATTCCCTGGGTTGTCCTTATTCCCCTTTTTATAGAGGGACACTATATTTATCCTTTTCCAGTCCTCTGGAATTTCTCCTGTCTTCCATGACTTTTCAAAGATAATCACTAATGGCTCAGATATCTCCTCTGTCAGCTCCTTGAGTTTTCTAGGATGCATTTCATCAGGCCCTGGCTACTTGAAGGCATCTAACTTGTCTAAATAATTCTTAACTTGGTCTTTCCCTATTTTAGCCTCTGACCCTATGTCATTTTCACAGAAGTTCATTGTTAGATGTCCAATTGCTACTAAACTTTTTAGTGAAAACTGAAACAAAAAAGTCATTTAGCACTTCTGCCATTTCCATATGTTTTTTGGAACATTGAGTAAGGTCTTCCTTGGTCTTCCTTTTGCTTCTAATGTATTTGTAGAATCCTTTCTTGTTACCCTTTATGTCTCCTGTTAGTTTAACCTTGTTTTATGCCTTGGCCTTTCTAATTTTGTCCCTACATGCTTGTGTTATTTGTTTATATTCATCCTTTGGAATTTGACCTAGATTCCACTTTTTGTAGAACTCTTTTTTGAGTTTCAGAGCGTTGAAGATCTCCTGGCTAAACCAGGGTGGTCTCTTGCAGTACTTCCTATCTTTCCTATGCAGTGGAAGAGTTTGCTCTTGTGCCCTTAATACTGTCTTCTTGAAAAATTGCCAACTCTCTTGAACTGTTTTTCCCGTTAGACTTGCTTCCCAAGGGCTCTTACCTACAAACTCCCTGAGTTGCTGAAGTCTGCCTTCTCGAAATCTATTATCTTTATTGGGTTGTTTTCCCTCCTACCTCTTGGCTTCAGTTCCTACCCCCCACATTTTCACAGCCATTGGCTTCTCAGCAATATGGAAATACACACTGGTCTCACTCCTGTTCCTAATTACATGGACCTTGTTTAAAAATGCGCAATGAAGATAAGCCCATCAGTCACCTGCCTGGATATCAGTTCTGGGGCTGATGAAACACTAACACTGACCCTTCCTCATTGTCCTTCCAACACCTCCTCTGTCCTCTCTGCCACCTGCAAATGCAAATGGACCCAGGCCCTGGCTAAGTCTCCCTAACAGCTCTTTGGGCTGATCTGCCTGACATAAGAGACTGTTCATCACCTAGCCCTCACTCAGCATGGCACACTGTCAGAAGTAAAATTCCACCACTTGCTTATAGTTCTGATTTTTCCCCTTTCCCCTCTTTTGGTTCCTGGCCTCCTGCCACACAGTCTCTGAGGCCCAAGGAGAGATGGGACAGTTTATAAACCAGGCCTTCTCCCGGCTCTCTCCCTGAGCCCCTCCAGCTTCCAGCCGTCTCGCCACCATTTCCCCTCAGCCTCATCTGTGTGAGGGATGGTGGGTGGTCAGGCAGGGTACAGGCTAACCTCTACCTAGCTCTCTATCGCCCAGCTGTCTGCACGTCTCAGTCAGCCTGCCTGACAGTTTATCAGTGTCTATTGTCTGGCCTTCAGCCCCTCGGTGTCAAGTTGTGATCTGGTTTTGATTGATTTTTATGGACTAAATATCTGATACCAGCCCCGAAAACAGCTGGATAAAGGAGTCAGGAGGGAGGTGGTGAGAGAGAAAGAGAAGGCGAGTGGGAGACGGTGAGAACAGACACAAGTTGAGATAAACTGAGTAAGATGTGTCTGCGTGTCCTTGGCCTACCTTGGGAACCTCTCCATCCCATGTCCATGCCCATTCCCAGAACCAGAGCAAGGCCTGCTGCTCAGCAAAGTTTGAACAACAAGCTGTCTCACCAGATCAGCCTCCAGGGAGGACAGAGCAGAGCCAAAAATCCACGAGAAAAATGTGATACAAAATTGTTCATCTGTTACTGATTGGGAGGCTGAGAGCTCACTTCAAACCGCCCAATAAAATAGGCTTGGATGAGAATTTCCTGCATCCCAGATTAAGTGAATAAAGATGTTCTAGGAGGTCAGGGCAGCGGTTGGGCGGTTTGCACACAGTTTGCTGTTGCTTTCACCCTTTGTTGCTTAATGAAGAACAGAAGGAGGGTCTCCCCATCTTATTGGACCCACACAAAAAATCTTTCTTCTAAATTTAAATTAATTTCCTGTTGCAGGCCCTGGTCTGTTTATTTGACCTCGATGGAGGTTCCATCTTGGATGGGCAGCTCCTGCTCTCCGCACCTTTCTGGAACAGTGCTGGTCCCAAAGCTGGTGGTTTACGGGCAGCGTGGCGGGGTGTAGAGCATGATTAAGATTAACTCAGGCTAATTACAGCAGGACATGCTTTGGAGGAAGAGCTCTGGTTCCAGATCCTGCAGGCAATGCTGGGATGTCATTGTCTCTTACTCCAGTGGCAGGACGTGGGCAAGCCAAAAAAGAAATGGAAATTGAGGACGTGACCATGACTCAGAGCATTCCTGGAAAGCTGGTGTGAGTGCCCAGTGCAATAGGAGAGAGATCTCCGGGCCTGGCTGTTCACAGGGCAGAACTCCAGCTAAGCCAGGATGTGGCTGAGAGAGGCAGACTGAGCCCCAGGCAAGCCTCCAGGAGCGATACCTGATCAGACAAGTCTGCAGGGTAAGGCCAGCCAGTCACACAGTGTGGCAGGTACTAGGGCTGGAATCTGAGCAGAGGGACAGTGGGATTTCAGAATGGAGCCTTCTGCCCTGGTCATTAGTCTAAACCCAGCCAACGCTGGTAGTGACTGAAACTCGTCACTGAGTGGCCATGGCCTGGGTGGGATGAGCTGGAGGACTCAGTCCAGTTGCTACTGGGCCAGGTTGGAGATCTTTGCCCGGGTGATGAAGAAGAACACGTTCCATCGCTGTGGTTCAGTGTCCACTTCTTCCTTCACCCCCAGCCTCAGCATTTAACCTGCCATGTCCTACATTCCCTGTCGCTCTCTGAATATGAATGTTATGCCCACCAGACTCTACACTGGGACCCGAGGCACCACTGTCCCTCGCACCTGCTTATTGTAGGTACCTGCAATTTCATACAGTGCAATGCATTGTGAGGCGTTGCATGTCCCAGAGGTGACCCCAATGCATTGTACATTAATATGGGTGATTTTAGTAAAAGGCAGTGGCCAAATCACTACTAATGTAGGGCTGGGGCAGCTGGCCACAGGGGAGGGATGGAGAATGGGTGAGGGGTTCGCAGGAAGCTGGCATCATAGAAAAGTAGGGCTGGAAGGGACCTTCCAAGGTCATCAAGTCCTGCCTCCTGCGCTGAGGCAGGACCAAGTAAACGTAGACCATCTCTGACAGGTGTTTGTCCCACCTGTTCTTACAACCCTACAATGCTGGGGATTTCACAACCTCCCTAGGAAGCCTGTTATAGACCTTCACTACTCTTCTAGTTAGAAAGTTTGTCCTAATATCTAACATAACCCTCCCTTGCTGCAAACTAAGCCCTTTACTTCTAGTCCTACCTTCAGTGGACATGGAGAACAATTGATCAGTGCCCTCATTAAAGCAGCCCTTAACACTGGAAAAGTGTTACGAGCTCTCCCCTGAGTCTTCTTTTCTCAAGACTAAACATACCCAGTGTTTTAAATTTTCCCTCATAGGTCAGGTTTTCTAAGTCTTGTATCATTTGTGTCGCTCTCTTCTGGACTCTCCAATTTGTCCAAATCTTTCCTAAATGGTGGTGCCCAGAGGTGGGCACAGAGCTCCAGCTGAGACCTCACCAGTGCTGAGAAGAGTGGGTCAATGGAGAAGAGGGAAAGATGGGAGGAGGGAAAGCAGTGAGAACCACTGCACACATGGAAGAGAGAGGCTAGAAATCCAGCTGTCCAGTGCTGTCCAGGTGTGATGCGCTGGCCGGTGGCAGAAAGCTACAGCCCACACTAGCTGGGGTCAGAGGAACTGTAGCTGGTGGATTCCCCCATGAGCACAGCCTGGGAGAGTGATGCTGCACATGACATGGAATGATGCCTGCACAGGAAAGGCACATTTCCCCGTTCTGCAATCAGCTCTGTCAGTGTTGGACCTCAGAACCTCAGTGTCATGGGAATGTGGCCAGTCTTCAGAGGGCCACAGGAGTTGCCAGGCTGGCTCAGGCCCAAGGACCATCCACCCCAGGATCCTGTCTCTGGCAGTTGCCACCATCACATGCCTCAGAGGAAGGTGAAAAACCTGGTGGATATTCTGCCACCAGGAAGGTCTCATCTTAAACCCTATTAGTCAGAGATTGGCTTAAATTCTGAAGCAGAAGGTTACATTAACGGTTAACCTGCATTAACGGTTACAACCCTGGGTACTCTTGTTGCCACTGTCTCACCCAGCCTTTTACTGAGCAGGACCCTCCTCTGTCCCCGGCACCATCAGCACGTATCTTACACTATGGAATGAAGGCTACATGTGTAAGAAATGACGATGTGCCCTGCTGGGCTCGTAGGAGCACCAGTTTCCTCCTCTCTGACTGTGCTGCGCCTCACTTCCCCATTCCCAAGGGGCAGTGGCTGCACAGAGCAGACATTCCAGTAGATCCTCTCCTTTGTTTCTGGGGTCCAGGCCCCTGATGCTGAGCAGTTGTAGGCCATCCAATTGCACCCTTCATTTGACAGAAACGTGGCCTGATTTGCAGAGGTGCTGAACACCCAGGACTCCAGACAAAGTTGGGGGAGCTGTGGGTGCCAAGCAGGACCCTATCGGGTGGACTCGAGGCCAAATAGTTAATAAGATCACGCCCAGTGCAATCTGTAGAGGAGCAAGCTCACTGCAGGGGTCTACCCACCCACATAGTATCCAGCATTAGAGCTTTATTCCACTGCTGGTTTGCACAGACTTGCTAAGCACTCTGTTTAACGGGTCCCCTATTTATTGACCGGACAAGGGGCAGGGCCTTATCTACTCAGGGATAACTTCAACAACAACAGCAACTTCTTCTTCTTCAGCGCTTAGCTGAATAGTTGCCTGTAGCAATCATTCACCGTTTGGTCTGTTCCTGTGCAACAGCAAGAGCTTGATAGGCCAAAAGTCCAATGTCAGAACAGACTTGATGCACCATGTACTAGGGGGTCTGCCTTTGGGCTGCCTTCACCCCTCGGTCGGTGGAATTTTATCCCAGATGTTACAAGCCACCCAGAGAGCAGCATTCGCCGGAATGTCTTGCGGCATTTTTGCAGCATGTCCAAAGAGCGTAAGGTGCCTGCTGCCGACAATGACCCCAGTAGACCAGAGCGACCGTAAACGTCTGCATTACAAATGAAGTCATTCCAACTTTATGCCCAATATACGACATTGGCATTTTGTGCGGAAAGCCTCCATCTTTGCCCAGTCTGAGCGGCACAGCATCCATGTTTTGCGACCATACAGCAGTATGGAGAGGCTACAGCTCGAATAGATCCTGAACTTGGTTGTCATGCCGAGATGATGTTGATTCCATATTCATCATTGCAGAAATGTGGTGTTTAGATGTTGCTTGTAATTATTAGAATTGGGAGCACTGGCTGCTGGGAGCCTGAAAGGACAGGAAACAGGAAGGAGGCGGAGGAGTTGAGAGGCTGGGAGAAAGCTACAGAGGGTGCATCAGCAGCTAGTGAAGAGGTTTCCACTTAGAAAATAAAGTACTGTTGAAGCTTGTTAGTAACTTGCCTGCTTGATACAACATTTTGGCGATGAGGATGGATCTTCTGCCTCTGAACTCACCTGCACCCTTTCTGCAAAGCCCAGGTGAGCCTCCAATTGCTTTTACTACCTGGATCCATATGTTTGAGACTTATCTGCTTGCAATCAGTGCTACAGAGATTTCTGAAGTAAGAAAGCGTGCTCTGCTAATCCACTGCCTTGGAGCAGAAGGGCAGCATATATTTTACACTTTTCCCCTTGCAGATGATAAATATGAGACTGCACTCACTGCATTAAAGAATTTTTTTGTGTCAAAAGTGAATGTAGTAGCTAATCACTACAGATTTCACCAGCATGAGCAGAAACCAGGGGAAACTATTATGCAGCATATTGCTTCCCTGAGGAGTCTGATTGTAATTTGTGACTTTGGGAATATGGCAGATGAGATGATTAGAGACCAGCTCATTGAGAAAACCACCATGCTTCGTGTAAGAGAACGCTTACTTCTAGAAGCGCAGCTTACACTAGAAAAAGCAATAACCATTGCTACTCAGATTGAGTCAGCTACAACTGAAGCCAAAATAATGAGCATGGATACAGGAGGCACAGTCCAGGCTGTGACTTCTTTGCATAAAAGTTCACTACCACTGCAGACACACAATTGCAAGAGGAAAACTAATGTATAACCACCAAATCAGCAAATTCAAAATACAGTAAAAGCCTGTTTTCGCTGTGGATCCCCACAACACCTTGCAAGCTACACAGGATGTCCGGCAAAAGTAGCTCAGTGCAATTATTGCAAAAAGATCGGACATTTTGCTAAAGTATGTCGCAGTAGTCAGTTCAATCAACATGCAGTTACAATACCAGAGGTTACTGTGCTGAGCGTGGACAAAATTACTGCTGCACATATTCCAGAACAGATAAAGTGCACTGTAAACGTTTCCACCGTACCCTCAGGCAAACCACACTCTATTCAGCTAATGTTGGACACTGGCTCAGCAGTATCTATACTGCCTGATTCCATCTATCTGCATTACTTTAAAGATGTGCCTCTTACTGAACCCAAACTTCTCTTGGTGTGCTATTTGAAAAACCATATTCCAGTACATGGCTGCCTGCCAGTAATAGTTACATCTGGTGATTGCTGTGTAACTGTAGAGTTCTAAATTGTCCACAAAGGCACTCCTATCCTTGGCAGAGATTTATTGGCTGCTTTAAATCTCAGGGTAGTTAATGGACAAATGGATCTTCTTCAGCAAAGCACTCTTGCGGTACACACACCAGTTTCAGCTGGGACCCAACACCAAGTTGAGGAGAAACTCGGCTGTGCTTATGGGTTTCTGCATAAAGTTAAAATGCAGAATAATGTGATGCCTGTATGACAGAAGTTACTGTGCTTACCATTTTCAGACAGGGAAGCTGTTTCAGAGGAACTTAGAAAACTTTTTCAAAAGGACATTACTGAAGAGATCGACTCCTCAGAATGAGTTTCACCTATAGTAGTGATGCAGAAGAAGGGTGGAGGCATTCGCCTTTGTGTGGATTTAAGGGAGCCAAATAAAGCTGTTGTGATTGACAGCCATCCTCTTCCTCACACAGAAGAAGTATTTGCAGAACTCCGTGGAGCAAAGATGTTTTCTACTCTTGATTTGCAGAGCGCATACCACAAGGTGATGTTGCATGAAGATAACAGAGACCTCACAGCATTTATTACACATAAGGGACTATTTCATTTTAAACATGGTCCATACGGTCTCGCTTCTGCCCCAAGTACCTTCCAAAAAATGATGTCATTGATTCTGAAGAATCAACATGGAGTTCAGTGCTATCTGGATGATGTTATCATGTTTGGAAATACTTCTGAGGAGCATGACTGTACTAAACTGCATCAGCACAGCAGGCATCCAGCTCAATCGGTCCAAATGCAAATTTAGACAAACTGAACTGTCCTTTCTGGGGCATACAATTTCACAGGCTGTACTAAAACTTGATCCAGGTCATATACTGGCAATTTCAAATGCTCCTCCTCCAACAGATTTGCAAACCTTACGTTCCTTTTTGGGTCTTACCTCCTGGTATGCAAAATTCATTCCCAATTATGCTTCTGTCCTTCGAAATAGTCCCCTGAAATAGTCCCTTGTAATAAATGCTGTGAGGTCTCTGCTATCGTCATGCAACATAACCGTTATGGGAATTACTACAGAGAAGTTCAACCTTAGGGTGGACAACAGATGCACAAGCTAGTTTTGAAACGGTGAAAGACTTGATTGTACGTAGTCCAGTACTTGCACTATTCAGCCCTGCTTTGCCCACAATTGTAACTACAGATGCTTCTGATTATGGACTTGGGGCTGTCCTCACACAACTGCATGAGGACAACACAGAGAGGACTGTTGCATTTGCTTCAGGGACACTAAGTAATGCTGAGAGAAAATATTCTACAGTCGAAAAAAGAAGCACTTGCTTGTGTCTGGGCTACTGAAAAATGGAGAACTTACCTGTGCGGGCTGCATGTTCAAGTTGTGCACAGACCATAGCCCTTTGACGTCGTTGCTCACCACAAAAGGACTAGGAAGAGCAGGAGATCGTATTGCTAGATGGTCTGCAAGACTGCTCTCTTTCAATTATGAACTGGAATATAAGCCTGGAAACCAAAATATGGACGCTGATTGCCTTTCTCACCTGCCTTTGCCTTCACCAGATGGTCCACCGGAGGATGAGGATGTAGTGGTTGCGCTTATTACAGGCGCTCACTGCAGTTACAAGAGAACAATTTCAAGCCGCTTGTGCAGCATGTCCAATTCAACAAAAACTATGGGAATTTCTGACAAAGAGATGGCCTAGTCAGCCTAAAAACCTTGACCCAGGTTTGCTGCCTTATTTTAGAGTTCGGGATGAACTTTCTTTGTTTGATGGCTGTGTGCTATGAGGTACACAATGGCTCCTTGTGCCAGAAGAATTACAGTCAAAACTCATACACCTGGCACACGATACTCATCAAGGAATTGTCCGAACCAAACAATGACTACGGGATCTGTATTGGTGGCCAGGGATGGACTCGCAAACTGAAGCACTCATAAAATCCTGTGTCACTTGCCAAATGCATGATAAGACAGCAGTGACATGTACCCCTCCATTATAGCCTGTTCCTCTTCCTGAATCTGCATGGGAAAAAGTGGCGATTGACATTGTAGGACCCTTTAATACTGCTCCAATTGACTGCCATTATGCCATCACTTTAATAGACTATTTCAGTAAATGGCCTGAGGTAGTGTTTACATTGCAAATCTCTTCTGCTACAGTAATTAAGTTCCTCTCTTCAGTTTTTAGCAGGGAAGGTAACCCCAAAGAACTGGTTTCAGATAATGGTAGTCAATTTTCTTCCCTGGAGTTTGAAACTTTTCTAGCACAGTGGAACATTTTACACAGAAGGTCATCCCTATATTACCCTCAAGCCAATGGGGAAATCAAACGGTTTAACAGAAGTTTGAAAGAGCGTTTGCAAACGGCTAAACTGGAAGGGTGATTGTGCATACCCTTCACTACTGATTTCTTGCAAGCATTCCAGGCTACATGACATGCCACAATGCAGACATCACCCGCAGAGTTACTGCATGGGAAACAGATGAACACTAAACTGAACATTGCTGGATTGTTAAAGGCAGGACCTGATGCCCCAAATGAGAATGATGTGAGAAAAACAGTTGAACAGAACCAAGCAAAGTCTAAGGCTTTCACAGACAAGCGGCAGGGTGCTAAGGAACCAAAGTTTGAGTGTGGTTCCTTCATTAGAATACGAAAACCTGGAATTTTACGCAAAGGGGACCATAAATTCACAGCTCCTCTTAAAATCATAGAGAAGAAGGGACCTTCCACCTATTGACTTTCTGATGGGCGGGTATGGCATGCTTCTTATCTTGCACCTGCCTATGCACCAAGAGGAGATTACGCCAACACCCAGTCTGCATTGGGTGACTTCACCGTAGTACCAACACAACAAGACATTGCACTGGAACCGGGGCTTGAGAGACGGCCTGTCAGACCCAGACGGCCACCTCTCTGGACTAGAGACTAGGTTATTAGTATCTACAGTGTTTTCAGTGTAATATTTCTGCCAACAGTATAGTGTCTTGTTTCATATTTGTTCCTGTGGTTAGAACAATAGTGTTTATTTTAATTGGGAGCGTTTCTTAAGAGTGGAGGGAATGTGGTGTTTAGATGTTGCTTGTAATTATTAGAATTGGGAGCACTGGCTGTTGGGAGTCTGAAAGGACAGGAAACAGGAAGGAGTGGGGAAGAGTTGAGAGGCTGGGAGGAAGCTACAGAGGGTGCAGCAGCAGCTTGGTAAAGAGGTTTCCACTTTGAAAATAAAGTCCTGTTGAAGCTTGTTAGTACCTTGCCTGGTTGATACCACAAGAAGCTGTGATGCCAATCCGTAGAGTTGGAGGAACTGGTGGGTATAGAACCCAAATAGAAAAAGCTGGAGCCTTCTTCAACAGGTTAATTAGTCAAAGAGCTTGGAGTCACGAGTGGACCTGATCCTGGGTTTTGCAAATTTGTCATTGACCACAAAACATGGAGGCCGACCTTGGCCGATTCCTATTCCATTTGCTGGAGTGACTCATGCAACCTGTCGGGGCTCTGTACTAGAAGAACAACGTCATTGGCATAGTCTAGGTCTGAGAGCAAGAGATCACCGATCTTAATGCCTGTGGACCTGACGGAATGCTGCATTATGAGATCCATTGCCCAACAAAAGAGTGCAGGGGCCAAGACACAGCCCTGCCTGACACCAGATCCCGATTTAAAAGGTGCTGACATCCGATTCCTCAGATGTACATGGGCATGGTTCCGTTCTGCAGCTCATTAATTAAGTCCAGCAGAGTGGTTGGGACACCTCCACGCTTTAAGGCCTTCTGTAGCATGACTCGGTCAACTGAATCCAACGCAGCCTTAAGATCAACATACGCTATGTACAGGGGCTTCTTGCACTTGCCGTGTATCTCCCAATGCCACCCATGCCCCTTAATCAGTGTTAGTGCCCAGCAGTGACATCCCACCAGCCAGGCCTTCTTGTCTTTTTATTTGTTTTGGGGCTTGAGAGCTTGTTGTTGGGCAATGGCTCCCAGGTCTATTTATGGAGATGAGGTGGCAGTTTCTTTCTGTCTCTCAAGAAGTTAGACCACAGGCCTTGGAGTCGGGAGTTGGGAGACTTAATGTATTATCGCATAAAAAGAGTGTTCAGTCCCACAGAAGGAAGGCTGTGCAGTATAAAGGAAAGCACTGATGTATTATTAATTACTATTATTAGTGTTGATTGTGCTGGGAAGGATATTTCAAGGCCGGGGTGTGGTTAACCTTTTTAGCTTTAGTTAGGCTTGTAAGGATTAGATTTGTATTGATAAATGTTGGTTGTCGTCGATTTCACAGTGAACACACAAACTGATAAAAAGATATTTTCACTGATAATGACTGAAATGTACATATCATAGAATCATAGAATCATAGAATATCAGGGTTGGAAGGGACCTCAGGAGGTCATCTAGTCCAACCCCCTGCTCAAAAGCAGGACCCATCCCCAATTAAATCATCCCAGCCAAGGCTTTGTCAAGCCTGACCTTAAAAACTTCTAAGGAAGGAGATTCCACCACCTCCCTAGGCAACGCATTCCAGTGTTTCACCACTCTCCTAGTGAAAAAGTTTTTCCTAATATCCAACCTAAACCTCCCCCACTGCAACTTGAGACCATTACTCCTTGTCCTGTCCTCTTCTACCACTGAGAATAGTCTAGAACCATCCTCTCTGGAACCACCTCTCAGGTAGTTGAAAGCAGCTATCAAATCCCCCTTCATTCTTCTCTTCCGCAGACTAAACAATCCCAGTTCCCTCAGCCTCTCCTCATAAGTCATATGTTCCAGCCCCCTAATCATTTTTGTTGCCCTTCGCTGGACTCTCTCCAATTTATCCATATCCTTCTTGTAGTGTGGGGCCCAAAACTGGACACAGTACTCCAGATGAGGCCTCACCAATGTCGAATAGAGGGGGACGATCACGTCCCTCGATCTGCTCGCTCTGCCCCTACTTATACATCCCAAAATGCCATTGGCCTTCTTGGCAACAAGGGCACACTGCTGACTCATATCCAGCTTCTCGTCCACTGTCACCCCTAGGTCCTTTTCCGCAGAACTGCTGCCTAGCCATTCGGTCCCTAGTCTGTAGCTGTGCATTGGGTTCTTCCGTCCTAAGTGCAGGACCCTGCACTTATCCTTATTGAACCTCATCAGATTTCTTTTGGCCCAATCCTCCAATTTGTCTAGGTCCCTCTGTATCCTATCCCTGCCCTCCAGCATATCTACCACTCCTCCCAGTTTAGTATCATCCGCAAATTTGCTGAGAGTGCAATCCACACCATCCTCCAGATCATTTCTGAAGATATTGAACAAAAATATAGTTAGGCAAAGTACAGGAAATGCTGCTTGAGGACTTACTAGAGTTTGATTTAAGGATATTTACTTTGTATATTTTGATGTGATCTTGACAATTAGTGTTTTGACGGTTATAAAGCTTTGACTTTTTGAATTTCAGTGTCAACTGTCATTAAATAATTATTGTCTGACCGCCATTGTCTGACTCCTCCCATATTTTGCACAACTGTGAAAATTTAAATAAATAAAATTTTTAAAAAGCTTAAAAATAAACAATATAGCCTGTCAAAATGATAAAAATGAAATTCTGACAATCCTACTTATATGCCAGACAATTTTTATATTATTTCACCAAATATTTCCAAAATTAGTGCATTTAAAAAAATCTTTTTTAATCTGTGAATTGTCCCAAATTACCAAATTTACAAGGATGAAGAAGCTAAACAAAATTTGTTGTAAGGCTTAAGCCCTGGTTTTCATGTGCTAGTAGAATGAGGGAGATTTGGCTGTTCTTAGCCAGATAGACACCCCGGCACTGCAGTGAGAGGAGCAAGCTTCAGAATCCTCTTCTACGTATCAATCCCTTTCTGTGCAATTTGAAGCACCAAAGTGTTATCACACACAGCTGACCTCTGTGAGCCAGAGTTGAGCCAAGTTAGGTACCAAAGGTAAAAGTTCCCAAAGTTCCAAGGGATGAGAAACTTGCATCCCATTTTCAAAAATGCCTCAGTCACTTTGAAGGGTAAGTCACTACGAAAGGCCATGAGATCTAGCCTTCCACATGCCCTATGCCTTTTTGAAAATCATACGCCCACATCCCTATTTACATAGCTAAGTGAGTGGCCTCATTTCCAGGGCTGCTGAACACCTACAAATTCCAGTGACTTCATGAGAGCTGCAGCAAATCCCAGTGCCTTCAGCGCCTCTGAAGCCCCTATGTGTATTGATCAGAATGGTACTGGTCCTCTGCATTGCAAGCACAGGTCCAATCTGCTGGCCACTCTCACTCCCAGGTTTCTTTCAGATTTGCTGCTTCCCTTCTCCTTCCCACTGTTGTACTAGCTGCATTTTCTCAAATTTAATCCTACACTTCTAATCTCTGAGGGTACAACTACACTGCAGTTTGATAGCCCTGCCGCCTGAACCCTGTGAGCTTCAGTCAGCTGTCATGAGCTAGCTGTGGGTGTTTTATTGCAGTGTAGACCTACCCAGTAGGCTCTAATTCAGCTCAGTAGTTAAGCATGCGTTTAAATCCAACCCTAATCAGCAAGGCACTTAAGCACATACTTAATTTTAGGCATATGCTCAAATCCCATTAAATCAGTGGGATTAAAGGTGCATAAGTGCTTTGCTGAACAGTAGTGGACATCAGAATTGGCACCAAAGTTCCTTTGTGTGATGTTCCTGTCCTCTGCCTCAGAAGAAGCTACTGGCAAGCTTCATTCTTGGCACCAGATTCTCTCTTAACAGGAAAAAGAAAAGGAGTACGTGTGGCACCTTAGAGACTAACCAATTTATTTGAGCATAAGCTTTCGTGAGCTACAGCTCACTTCATCGGACGCATGCAGTGGAAAATACAGAAGATGCTTTTATACACACAAATCATGAAAAAATGGGTGTTTATCACTACAAAAGGTTTTCTCTCCCCCCCCCCACACACACCCTACTCTCCTGCTGGTAATAGCTTATCTAAAGTGATCACTCTCCTTACAATAAGAAAAGGAGTACTTGTGGCACCCCAGAGACCAACCAATCCATCCGAGCACAAGCCTTCGTGAGCTACAGCTCGCTTCATCGGATGCATCTGTAGCTCACGAAAGCCCACGCTCAAACAAATTGGTTTGTCTCTAAGGTGCCACAAGTACTCCCCTTCTTCTTGCGAATACAGACCAACATGGCTGTTACTCTGAAACCTCTCCTTACAATGTGTATGATAATCAAAGTGGGCCATTTCCAGCACAAATCCAGGGTTTAACAAGAATGCCTGAGGAACAGTGAGGGGGGAAAGGAATAAGCAAGGGGAAATAGGTTACTTTTTATAATGACTCAACCATTCCCAGTCTCTATACAAGCCTAAATTAATTGTATCCAACTTGCAAATTAATTCCAATTCAGCAGTCTCTCGTTGGAGTCTGTTTTCGAATTTTTTTTGTTGAAGGATAGTCACTTTGAGATCAGAAATCGAGTGACCAGAGAGATTGTAGTGTTCTCCGACTGGTTTTTGAATGTTGTAATTCTTGACATCTGATTTGTGTCCATTTATTCTTTTATGTAGAGACTGTCCAGTTTGCCCAATGTACATGGCAGAGGGGCATTGCTGGCACATGATGGCATATATCACATTGGTGGATGTGCAGGTGAACGAGCCTTTGATAATGTGGCTGATGTTATTAGGCCCTGTGATGGTGTCCCCTGAATAGATATGTGGGCACAGTTGGCAATGGGCTTTGTTGCAAGGACACGTTCCTGGGTTAGTGGTTCTGTTGTGTGGTATGTGGTTGCTGGTGAGTATTCGCTTCAGGTTGTTATTATTACCAAGCCAAGCCCTGAACTCCTTTCCCAGCTCCTACTCAGGCAGCAGGCCCAGTGGCTTCAATGGCACTTTCGATGATTAAGGCCCAAGGCCACACAGGCAGAGCCCTACACCATCCAGAGCATCCCCTAGGGCTCCAGGCAGGAAGAGGGGTCGGGACTTTGGGTTTTAGCCAGTAGAACATCACCTACAGAGCAGCAGAAACGGACACACCCTGGTCAATCTGGGTGCTTGCTCCAAAGAGTTCACCATCTTAGACAGCCAAGGAGACGAGACGATAGTGATCAAATAGCTGGGGAAGGGAGACTGTGGGGGGATCCCTGAGGAGGAGTCAGGAAGGACTCCTGGATGAAGTGAGTTTTAAAGTGGGATTTGAAGGAGAATGAGAGAGTTTGGCAGAGGAGAAGGGAGGTTGTTCCAGGTGGAGAGGACAGTCGGATAGAGGGTTAATAGCCATGTCCCAAAACACGCCTTTGGTTCTGTGACTATAAATGGCTGGGCATCTGAAGCCCTGTTTAAGCCCAACATGTGAGAAGCCAAAGAGTAGTCAGGGCCTCTTCTAGCCAGGTCCAGAGAAGAATCCCTCAGGATAAGAAGGTGAGCGCCCTTCCCCTCGAAGGCCCCAGCATGTTAGTCAAGCAGATTTAGTCCCTGGGTCTCTCTCTGCAGCAGGTGAGTCTATGGCTGGCTTTGCTGTCAGTCAGGCACAAGGAGCAAGATCTGCTCAGACCCTTGCCTGGAGCAATTCTCCATGTGGAATGTAGGGAGATAGCGGCTGGGGATATCCTAGTGCTGCTCTGTGGAGATCGCTGTCTGCTGTGTGAGTCAGTGTTACACCTGGGGGGGGGGGAGGTACAGGGAAGGGACGCTACTCTGGAGGGTGGGCGGCGGGTACCCAGTGTCCCATCCAGGCATCTGGTTTTTCTGCTGCACTGGAAATGTCTTATTTCTCTCTCTCCGCTTTCAGCCGTGTGAACTGCCTGCTGGGTCTACATTGCCCATCTCCTTCCTCTCCAGGGAGCTCTGTGTCCCTCAGCTGCACTCACTGCCAGGGCTGGTTGAATATTTTTGGATAATGCAAAAATTGCCCAGTCAAGGGCATTATCTGGCTCTGGAGCAGAAAGTCTGAGATGGCAGGAACTGAGCAGAAGAGCTCATCTAGCTTTGCCATGCAGCCTCTGTGCCTGGTTTATCTCTGACATAGCCTGTTTCTTTTGCTGAGCTCCCTCTGGAGCTCTATATCCTATGCTCTGAGGATCAGGAATCAGATCATTGTGACTCCTGTACACAGCACCAGCCCAGCTACAAGGATGGGACAGAACCGAGCAACAAGTCTGCAGCCTGCTGCATGGAAATCTTGTGGGAAGGAAATGCACTTGGTTTGGCTGAAGTCATGTAACACCCTGGGATTTGCCCAGAGGCATTAAATAAAGGAGTTAGAAATATTATTGGAACAAATTCACATTCTGTTCTCCAGACCTTCATCACCTTGAGTCAGACAGATCCGGTGCAAAGAGACTGTCATAGAACCAAATCTGTCATAGAATATCACGGTTGAAAGGGACCTCAGGAGATCATCTAGTCCAAACCCCTGCTCAAAGCAGGACCAATCCCCAATTTTTGCCCCAGATCCCTAAATGGCCCCCTCAACCCTGGGTTTAGCCGGCCAATGCTCAAACCACTGAGCTATCCCTCCCCCACTCTACTTGGGCTAGATTATAATCAGAGACACTAGAGATGGAAAAGACCATTAGGTCATCTAGGCCATCTGCCCTCGTCAGCCCTGGGCTGTTCCCTGCTGCGTATTATCTAGTGCTTAGTTCGGAATGACTCAAGTGATGGAGCTTCCATAGCTTCCCGTGGGAGATTTTTCCACACTCTAATAAACCTAATAGTTGGGATGGAAACATTTCCTGATAGTCTGCCTAAATATTCTATTGCTCATATCCATCCCATTACTCCTTCCGACACCCCCTTGGGTACCCTGAAAACACGCCTCTCTCCTTGGTGTTTATACCCTTCAAATTCTTGCTGACAGTTATCATCATATTTTCCCTTCATTGCCATCTAGCCAAGTTATACATTATGGTGTTACAGGAATGGCTCCATGGTTAAGACTGTAAACAGCTTTCCTCTATTAGCCTTTCGAGCCTATTTTGACTCCTCATATCCAGCTTCCTCAAAACTAGTCCCTTCTGTCTGAAATTGTGCGTGTGTAGCCTTTATACAGAGGAAAGGAGGACTTGTGGCACCTTAGAGACTAACCAATTTATTTGAGCATAAGCTTTCATGAGCTACAGCTCACTTCATTGGACGCATTCAGTGGGGGGGAAAAAAACCCTCCAGAGGGGAGTTCTTCTGGAAAGTTTCAGATAAAACAAAGCTGGTGTTGTGCAGATATGGGCCTTTGGAAAAGGAGTTTGTTCTCTCCTAGATGATGTTTTTTGTAGAGTTAAATCTCAGAAATGGCTCAGGATAGAAACTGCAGCCCCCCTTTTTTCTTTAGTCCTTGATAGGGTGCAGTGCATGGGGTGACTGCAGCAGTTATGCTGTGAGAAGCTGAAGGCCAGGTAAGAAAATCATCAGAATCATACCTAGAAATTGCTCATGTGGAAACCCAGATATGTGAGTATGTCAGAAAATGTGTAGAAAGTCACGATTAGGTTTATTTTGTTTATTTCTTATGGCTTGTGGATTCCTCTGTGCTAACCCCAGGTGCTTTTGTTGCTTGTAACCTTTAAGCTGAACCCCCAGAAAACTGCTTTGGGTGTTTACAATTTGGAATTGCTCTTTTAAAAATCTAGCAATAGCCTGAGTTTTCAGATATATTTTCTTTCTTTTTGTTTTTAATAAAATTTACCTTTTTTAAGAATAGGATTTGGATTTTTGTGTTTTAAGAGGTTTGTGTACGTTTTTTAGTTAGCTGGTGGCAACAGCTGATTTGTTTCCTTTCTCAGCTCTTCCCTGGAGTGGGGGTGGGGGTGGGGTGAAAGGGCTTGAGGGTACCCCACAGGAAGGAATTCCCAAGTGCTCCTTCCTGGGTTCCAAGGGGTTTTGCATTTGGGTGGTGGAAGCTGTGACCTTGGGAGTTTAATACAAGCCTGGAGTGGCCATTATTAATTTTTATAATCCTTGTGGGCCCCCACCTTCTGCACTCGAAGTGCCAGAGTGGGGAATCAGCCTTGACAGGGGGTCAACACATTTGGGGACAAGGGTGAACCAGTGGATATAGTGTACTCAGATTTTCAGAAAGCCTTTGACAAGGTCCCTCACCAAAGGCTCTTAAGCAAAGTAAACAGTCATGGGTTAAGAGGGAAGGCCCTTTCATAGATAAGTAACTGGTTAAAAGATAGGAAACAAAGGGTAGGAATAAATGGTCAGTTTTCACAATGGAGAGGGGTAAATAGTGGTGTCCCCTAGGGCTCTGTACTGGGACCAGTCCTATTCAGCATATTCATAAATGATTGGAGAAAGGTGTAAACAGTGAGGTGGAAAAATTTGCAGATGATACAAAACTACTCAAGATACTTAAGTCCAAACCATACTGTGAAGAGTTACAAAGGGATCTCACAAAACTGGGGGACTGGGCAAAAAAATGGCAGATGAAATTCAATATTGATAAATGCAAAGTAATGTACATTGGAAAACATCATCCCAACTATACATATAAAATGCTGGGGTCTGAATTAGCTGTTACCACTCGAGAAAGGGATCATGGAGTCATTGTGGAGAGTTCTCTGAAAACATCCACTCAATGTGCAGCAGCAGTCAAAAAAGCAAACAGAATGTTGGGCATCATTAAGTATGGGACAGAAAATATCATGTTGCTTCTATATAAATCCATGGTACACACACATCTTGAATACTGCGTGCAGTTCTTGTTGCTCCATCTTAGAAAAGATATGTTGGAATTGGAAAAGGTACAGAGAAGGGCAATAAAAATTCCATCTGAGGAGAAACTAAAAAGACTGGGACTCTACAGCTTAAAAAAAGAGACGACTAAGGGGGGGTATGATGGAGGTCTATAAAATCATGACCGGTGCGGAGAAAGTGGATAAGAAAGTGCTATTTACCCCTTTACATAACACAAGAACCAGGGATCACCCAATGAAATTAACAGGCAGTAGCTTACAAAGAAAAGAAAGTATTTCTTCACACAATGCCCAGTCAACCTGTGGAACTCACTGCCAGGGGATGTTGTGAAGGCCAAAGGTATAACTGGCTTTTAAAAGGAATTAGATAAGTTCCTGGAGGATAGGTTCATCAATGGCTATTAGCTGAGATGGACAAAGACACAAGCCCATGCTCTGGATGTCCTAAGCCTTTAACTCTCAGGAGCTGGGAGTGGATGGTAGAATGGATCACTCAATAATTGTACTGTTCTGAAACACCTGGCATTGGTCACTGCTAGATGCACCATTGGTCTGACTCAGTATGGCCGTTCTTATGTTCTTACCATACAACGATCCATCAGGCTCCAGCTGAGTTTAAAACTTTGCAGAAGGCTGTATGAAGACCCCATATGAGATATGAAGATAGATAGATTTCCTTAGTAGTAACCATGTGTTCCTTCTCTGCCTCCTCCTGCCATGCTTTTGGGTATGTCTAAACTGTAATTATGGGGTATGATTGCAGTTTGAGCTGACAAACCCGAGCTAGCTTTAGTCGTGCTGACTTGGGTCCTGGAGCAGTGAAGCTCCATGAAGTCAGCATGGGCTAACCACACAAGGAATTACTCAGAATTCCAGAGCGGCTGGCCCTCAGAGACCAAGTATGGGCTCTTGAGACAAGAGAGACTGAACTGGAGGAGATAAGGGAGACAGAGAGGTACATAGGGGAGACTTTCCAGGACACAGTAGATGGGTCTCACTCCCTGTCTGTCAGCCTCTGTGCTGTTGAGAAGGATGAAAGTCTTGGTGAAGAAGAATATCAAGCTGGAGCAGAAGGAAATGGTTCCATAGTGGGACCCTCCCTCCAGATGATGTCATGGTATCCCCTCGCACTGAGGATACCCCTCTAGGGGCAACCCATGTACTAGGAAGAGACAGGTAATAGTAACGGGGGATTCAATCATTAAAAATATAGATAGCTGGTTGTGATGACTGAGAGAACAGAATGGTGACTTGCCTGGGTGCGATAATTACAGATCTTTTGAGATATCTAGACAGGCTTATGTGTAGGGCTGTGGTACATTTAGGTGCCATGACATAAGGAATGGTAGGAGAGAGGTCCTGGAGGCCAAGTTTAGGCTGCTAGGTAAGAGATTAAAGTCCAGGACCTCCATGGTAGCATTCTCTGAAATGCTTCCAGTTCCACGCGCAGAGACAGTTAGACAGGCAGAACTGCAGGATCTCAATGCATGAATGAGACAATGTTGTTGAGACGAGGGATTTAGAGGAATCTTTTGGGAAAGGAGGAGCCTATACAGGAAGGAAGCCCTCCACTAAACCAAAACAGAACCAACTCCTGGCATGTAAAATTTGTAGGTTTATAGCAGAGTTTTTAAACTAAGGGCTGTGGGAAAGCCAACAGGTCCAGAGGAGCACATGGTATGGACAGAGACATATCTTAACAGAGGATTTGGTAAAGAAGACATGCTGTATCCTAGTAGAGAACAGAAGTTGATAAAGTACATGTAGGAGCTGAAGAGTAACAGTCAAATGAAAAAAGAGTCCCCATTCAGTTACACCACATGAAGGCAGACAACTAAATATTGACAAATTTTACAAGAGCTGGTGTACAAATACAAGAAATCTAACTACTAAGGGGGTGAACTAGAGTGTCTGGTGTTAAGGGACGATATTGATATAAGAGACATAACAGAAACGTAGTGGAATGATGATAATCAATGGGACACGGTAATACCAGGATACAAAATGTATAGGAATGACAGAGTAGGTCATATATGAAAGGAAGCACAGAATCAAATACAGTAAAAATCATAAATGAATCACACTATGTCACCTCAAGAGAGATGCAGAGATAAAATTTCTAGACACCATTAATGACTTGAACCCACAAGAGGA
The DNA here is from genome assembly GCF_965140235.1 of Caretta caretta. NCBI lineage: Eukaryota > Metazoa > Chordata > Testudines > Cheloniidae > Caretta > Caretta caretta. The sequence continues at coordinate 4,116,160 of NC_134223.1, forward strand.
GAGGCAATTCTTGATTAAGTCCTTAGTGGAGCACAGAATGTGGTCCAAGAGGTGAATAGAGCTGAACTGCTCAGTAATAGTGACCACAGTGTAATTCATTTTAACATCTTTGTGGGGAGGAAGTAGCATTTGAAAAAGCGGAACCACACAAAAATGAGGAAGCTAGTTAATTGGAACAGTCACAAGAGTGAAATGCCTGCAAGCTGCACGGAAACTTTTTAAAAACACTATACTAGAGAATCAAACCCTAATTATACCCCAAATTAAAAAAAACAGAAAGAGGACCAAAAAAATTCCACCAGGATTAAACAGAGTAAAAGCCGTGGTTGGAAGCAAAAAAGACATCTTTTAATAATTAGAAATCAAATACTACTGAGAAAAATAGAAAGGATGAACTCTGGCCTGTCAAATGTAATAGTATAATTAGGCAGGCCAAAAAAGAAGTTGAAGATAAACTAGTAAAGTACATCAAAAGCTGGAAGCTGCCAAACAATCAGTGGGGCCACTAGACAATGGAGGCGCTAAAGGAGCACTCAAGGAAGATAAGGCCATTTCAGAAAAACTAAATGAATTCTTTGTACAGATCTTCACTAGAAACATAGATAGCTGGGTTTGTGGTGATCGGGAGAACTGTATGGTGACTTGCCTGCCTGGTGCGAAGGCTGCAGATCTCTCAAGGCTTATGTGTAGTGCTGGGGAGGAGCCGGTGGTCGTGGTACCTGTAGGTACCAGTGACGTAGGGAAGGGTAGGAGAGACGTCCTGGAGACCAAATTTAGGCTGCTAGGAAAGAGACTGAAATCCAGGACCTCCATGGTGGCATTCTCAGAAATGCTTACAGTTCCAGGCGCAGGGCCAGGTGGGCAGGCAGAGCTTCAGAGTCTCAATGCGTGGATGAGACGATGGTGTAGAGAGGAGGGGTTTAGATTTGTTAGGAACTGGGGAAACTTTGAGGATGGGGGAGCCTATACAGGAAGGATGGGCTCCACCTAAACTGAAGTGGATCCAGGCTGCTGGCACTAAACATTAAAAAGGTTGCCGAGCAGTTTTTAAATTAAGAAATGGGGGAAGCCGATTGCTGCAGAGGCGCATGTGGATCAGACAGAGACTTCTCTTAGAGGAGTCTAGTGAGAGAGATTCTCTAGGTTTTAGTCAGGAGGAGAGGATGGAAGAGGATAAAATATGGGCCAGATCAGACGAGAAACATTCACATAAAGAATCTGACACGTCAGAAAAGGGCAGACAAACAGTGACAAGTTTTTAAAGTGCTTGTACACAAATAGTAGATGTCTAAATAATTAGAGGGGTGAACTGGAGTGCCTTGTGTTAAAGGAGGATATTGACATAATAGGCATCACAGAAACCTGGTGGAGTGAGGACAACCAATGGGACACAATCATTCCAGAGTACAAAATACATTGAAAGGACAGAACAGGTCGTGCGGGGGTGGGGGGGTGGGGAGTGGCACTATATGTTAAAGAAAATGTAGAATCAAATGAAATAAAAATCTTAAATGAATCCACATGTTCCATAGAAATGAGAAGGTTAGTTAAACAGAAATTAAAAGGTACAGTGACTAGAGTGAAATCCCTGCAAGCTGCATGGACACTTTTCAAAGACACCATAATAGAGGCCCAACTTAAATGTATACCCCAAATTAAAAAACACAGTAGAAGAACTAAAAAAGAGCCACTGTGGCTTAACAACCATGTAAAAAAAGCAGTGAGAGATAAAAAGGCATCTTTTAAAAAGTGGAAGTCAAATCCTAGTGAGGTAAATAGAAAGGAGCATAAACACTGTCAAATTAAGTGTAAAAATGTAATAAGAAAAGCCAAAAAGGAGTTTGAAGAACAGCTACCCAAAAACTCAAAAGGTAATACCAAAATGTGTTTTAAGTACATCAGAAGCAGGAAGCCTGCTGAACAACCAGTGGGGTCCCTGGACGATCGAGATACAAAAGGAGCACCTAAAGACGACAAAGTCATTGAGGAGAAACTAAATTAATTCTTTGCTTCAGTCTTCACAGCTGAGGATGTTAGGGAGATTCCCAAACCTGAGCCATCCTTTGTAGGTGACAAATCTGAGGAATTGTCACAGATTGAAGTGACACTAGAGGAGGTTTTTGAATTAATGGAGAAATTTAACAGTAGCAAGTCACCAGGACCAGATGGCATTCACCCAAGAGTTCTGAAAGAACTTAAATGTGAAATTGCGGAACTATTAACTATGATTTGTAACCCTGTCCTTTAAATCAGCTGCTGTACCCAATGACTGGAAGATAGCTAATGTAACGTCAAAATTTATGAAGGGCTCTAGAGGTGATCCTGGCAATTACAGACTGGTAAGTCTAACGTCAGTGTACTTAGATTTCCAGAAAGCCTTTGACAAGGTCCCTCACCAAAGGTTCTTGTGTAAATTAAGTTGTCATGGGATAAGAGGGAAGATCCTTTCATGGATTGAGAACTGGTTAAAAGACAGGGAACAAAGGGTAGGAATAAATGGTAAATGTTCAGAATGGAGAGGGGTAACTAGTGGTGTTCCCCAAGGGTCTGTCCTAGGACCAATCCTAGTCAACCTATTCATAAATGATCTGGAGAAAGGGGTAAACCATGAGGTGGCAAAGTTTGCAGATGATACTAAACTGCTCAAGATAGTTAAGACCAAAGCAGAGTGTGAAGAACTTCAAAAAGATCTCACAAAACTAAGTGATTGGCAACAAAATGGAAATGAAATTTAATGTGGATAAATGTAAAGTAATGCACACTGGAAAAAATAACCCCAATTATACATACAGTATGATGGGGGCTAATTTAGCTACAACTAATCAGGAGAAAGATCTTGGAGTCATCGTGGATAGTTGTCTGAAGATGTCCACACAGTGTGCAGTGGCAGTCAAAAAAGCAAACGGGATGTTAGGAATCGTTAAAAAAGAGATAGAGAATAAGACGAAGAACATCTTCTTGCCCTTATATAAATCCATGGTACGCCCACATCTTGAATACTGCGTACAGATGTGGTCTCCTCATCTCAAAAAGGATATACTGGCATTAGAAAAGATTCAAGAAGGGCAACTAAAATGATTAGGGGTTTGGAATGGGTTCCATATGAGGAGAGATTAAAGAGAATAGGACTTTTCAGCTTGGAAAAGAGGAGACTAAGGTGGGATATGATAGAGGTCTATAAAATCATGAGTGGTGTGGAGAAAGTGAATAATTAAAACAAATTAAAGGAAGTTCTTCTTCACTCAGCACATAGTCAACCTGTGGAACTCCTTGCCTGAGGAGGTTGTGAAGGCTAGGACTATAATAGGGTTTAAAAGAGAACTGTATAAATTCATGGAGGTTAAGTCCATTAATGGCTATTAGCCAGGATGGGTAAGGAATGGTGTCCCTAGCCTCTGTTTGTCAGAGAGTGGAGATGGATGGCAGGAGAGAGATCACTAGATCATTACCTGTTAGGTTCACTCCCTCAGGAGCACCTGGCATTGGCCACTGTCGGTAGACAGGATACTGGGCTGGATGGCCCTTTGGTCTGACCCAGTATGGCCATTCTTATGTTCGCTGCAGAGGATGTGAAGGAGATTCCCACACCAGAGCCATTCTTTTTAAGTGACAGATCTGAGAAAGTGTTCCAGACTGAAGTGTCAATAGAGGATGTTTTGGAACAAACTGATAAATGAAACAGTAATAAGTCACCAGGACCAGATGGTATTCACCAAAGAGTTCTGGAGGAACTCAAATATGAAGTTGCAAAAATATTAATTGTGGTATGTAACCTGTTGCTTCAATCAGCCTCTGTACCAGGTCACAGGAGGATAGCTAATGTAATGTGATGGTTTAAAAAGGATCCAGAGGCGATCTTGGCAATTACAAGTCGGTAAGCCTAACCTCACTTCCAGGCAAATTGGTTGAAACTATAGTGAAGGACAGAATTATTAGACACAGAGAAGAACACGATTTGTTGGGGAACAGTCAACATGTCTTGTGGAAAAGAAAATCATGCCTCAACAGTCTATTGGAATTCTTTGAGGGGATCAGCAAGCATATGGACAAGTGTGATCAAGTTGATATATTGTTATTGAATAAGGTCCCTCAGCAAAGCTCTTACGTAAAGTAAGCTGTCATGGGATAAGTAGGAAAGTCATCTCATAGATCAGTAAAAGATAGGAAACAGGGTAGGAATAAATGTTCAGTTTTCACAGTGGAGAGAAGTAAATAGCAGGGTCCCCCAAGGATCTGTACTGGGACCAGTGCTGTTCAACATATTCATAAGTGGTCTGGAAAAAGGGGAAACAGTGAGGTGGCAACATTTGCAGATGATACAAAATTACTCAAGATAGGTAAGTTCAAAGCTGACTGTGAAAAGTTACAAAGAGATCTCACAAAACTGGGTGACTAGGCAACAAAATGGCAGATGACATTCAATGTTGATAAGTGCAAAGCAATGCACTTTGGAAAACATAAACCCAATATGCACTCAGACCGCTGGGGTGTAAATGAGCTGTTACCACTCAAGAACGAGATCATGGAGTTATGGTGGAGAGTTCTCTGCAAACATCCGCACAATGTGCAGCACAGTCAAAAAAGCTATAGACCGTTAGGAACCATTAGGAAGGGGATTGATAATAAGACAGTAAATATAATGTTGCCTCTATATACATCCATCATATGCCCACACCTTGAATACTGAGTGCAGTTTTGGTTGCCCTATCTCCAAAAAGTTATACAATAATTTGAAAAAGTACAGAGAAGGGCAAAAAGGTGATTACGGGTATGGGACAGCTTCAATTTGAGGAGAGATCTGTTCAGCTTAAAGAAGAGAAGACTAAGGGGGATATGATAGAGGGCTATACAAACATGCGTGGTGTGGAGAAAGTGAATAAGGATGTGCTATTTACTCCTTCACATAACACAAGAACTAGGGGTCACTCAATGAAATTAACAGGTAGCAGGTTCAAAACAAACAGGAGGAAGCACTTCCTCACACAATGCACAGGCACCTGTGGAACCCCTTTGTCAAGGTTCCTTCCCCACTCTGAACTCTAGGGTGCAGATGTGGGGACCTGCATAAAAACCCCGCTAAGCTTATTTTTACCAATTAGGTTAAAACTTCCCCAAGGTACAAACTATTTTACCTTTTGTCCCTGGACTTTATTGCTGCCACCACCACCAAGCATCTAACAATATATAACCAGGAAAGAGCCCACTTGGAAACGTCTTTCCCCCCAAAATCCCCCCAAGCCCTACACCCCCTTTCCTGGGGAAGGCTTGATAAAAGTCCTGACCAATTTGCATCGGTGAACACAGACCCAAACCCTTGGATCTTAAGAACAAGGAAAAAGAAATCAGGTTCTTAAAAGAAGAATTTTAATTGAATAAAAAGTAAAAGAATCACCTCTGTAAAATCAGGACGGTAAATACCTTACAGGGTAATCAGATTCAAAACATAGAGAATCCCTCTAGGCAAAACCTTGAGTTACAAAAAGACACAAAAACAGGAATATACATTCCATTCAGCACAACTTATTTTATCAGCCATTTAAACAAAACAGAATCTAACGCATATCTAACTAGATTGCTTATTAGCCCTTTACAGGAGTTCTGACCTGCATTCCTGCTTTGGTCCCGGCAAAAGCAACACACAGACAAAGAGAACCCTTTGTTTCCCTCCTCCTCCCCTCCAGCTTTGAAAGTATCTTGTCTCCTCATTGGTCATTTTGTCAGGTGCCAGCGAGGTTATCTTTAGCTTCTTAACCCTTTACAGGTGAAAGGGTTTTTCCTCTGGCCAGGAGGGATTTAAAAGAAGTTAGCCTTCCCTTTATATTTATGACAAACCCCTTGCCAGGGGATGTTGTAAAGACCAAAAGTATAACTGGGTTCAAAAAAGAATGAAATAAGTTCATGGAGGATAGGTCCATCAAGATGGTCAGGGATGCAACCTGACGATCTGGGTGTCTCTAAACCTCTAAGTGCCAGAAACTGGGACTGAATGAGAGGGGATGAATCACTCTAAAAATGCCCTATTATGTTTGTTCCCTCTGAAGCATGCATCACTGGCCATTGTTTGAAGGCAGGATCAGGGCTGGTCCACAACCCTTTGGCACCTGAGGTGGGGAGCTCAAATGATGCCCCAATGCCCCCTTGCTTGGGCCAAAACTTTGAAAGTTCTCAATTCTGCCTTCTTCCTGTTCATAGAATCATAGAATATCAGGGTTGGAAGGGACCTTAGGAGGTCATCTAGTCCAACCCCCTGCTCAAAGCAGGACCAATCCCCAACTAAATCATCCCAGCCAGGGCTTTGTCAAGCCTGACCTTAAAAACTTCTAAGGAAGGAGATTCCACCACCTCTCTAGGTAACTCATTCCAGTGTTTCACCACCCTCCTAGTGAAAAAGTTTTTCCTAATATCCAACCTAAACCTCCCCCACTGCAACTTGAGACCATTACTCCTCATTCTGTCATCTGCTACCACTGAGAACAGTCTAGATCCATGCTCTTTGGAACCCCCTTTCAGGTAGTTGAAAGCGGCTATCAAATCCCCCCTCATTCTTCCCTTCTGCAGACTAAACAATCCCAGTTCCCTCAGCCTCTCCTCATAAGCCATGTGTTCCAGTCCCCTAATCATTTTTGTTGCCCTCCGCTGGACTCTTTCCAATTTTTCCACATCCTTCTTGTAGTGTGGAGCCCAAAACTGGACACAGGACTCCAGATGAGGCCTCACCAATGTCGAATAGAGGGGAATGATCACGTCCCTCGATCTGCTGGCAATGTCCCTACTTATACATCCCAAAATGCCATTGGCCTTCTTGGCAACAAGGGCACACTGTTGACTCATATCCAGCTTCTCGTCCACTGTAACCCCTAGGTCCTTTTCTGCAGAACTGCTACCTAGCCATTCAGTCCCTAGTCTGTAGCGGTGCATGGGATTCTTCAGTCCTAAGTGCAGGACTCTGCACTTGTCCTTGTTGAACCTCATCAGATTACTTTTGGCCCAATCCTCTAATTTGTCTAGGGCCCTCTGTATCCTATCCCTATCCTCCAGTGTATCGACCTCTCCTCCCAGTTTAGTGTCATCTGCAAACTTGCTGAGGGTGCAATCCACACCCTCCTCCAGATCATTAATGAAGATATTGAACAAAACCGGCCCGAGGACCAACCCATGGGGCAGTCCACTTGGTACCGGCTGCCAACTAGACATGGAGCCATTGATCACAGCCCTTTGAGCTCGACAATCTAGCCAGCTTTCTGTCCACCTTATAATCCATTCATCCAGCCCATACTTCTTTAACTTGCTGGCAAGAATATTGTGAGAGACTGTGTCAAAAGCTTTGCTAAAGTCAAGGAACAGCATGTCCACTACTTTCTCCTCATCACCAGAGCCAGTTATCTTGTCATAGAAGGCAATTAGATTAGTCAGGCATGACTTGCCCTTGGTGAATCCATGCTGACTGTTCCTGATCACTTTCCTCTCCTCTAAGTGCTTCAGAATTGATTCCTTGAGGACCTGCTCCATGATTTTTCCATGGACTGAGGTAAGGCTGACTGGCCTGTAGTTCCCAGGATACTCCTTCTTCCCTTTTTTAAAGATGGGAACTACATTAGCCATTTTCTCGTCGTCCAGGACCTCCCCCGATCGCCATGAGTTCTCAAAGATAATGGCCAATGGCTGTGCAATCACATCCGCCAACTCCTTTAGCACTCTCGGATGCAGAGCATCCGGCCCCATGGACTTGTGCTTGTCCAGCTTTTCTAAATAGTCCCAAACCACTTCTTTCTCCACAGAGGGCTGGTCACCTCCTCCCCATGCTGTGCTGCCCAGTGCAGCAGTCTGGGAGCTGACCTTGTTCATGAAGACAGAGGCAAAAAAAGGATTGAGTACATTAGCTTTTTCCACATCCTCTGTCACTAGGTTGCCTCCCTCATTCAGTAAGGGGCCCGCACTTTCCTTGACTTTCTTCTTGTTCCTAACATACCTGAAGAAACCCTTCTTGTTACTCTTAACATCTCTTGCTAGCTGCAACTCCAAGTGTTATTTGGCCTTCCTGATTTCACTCCTGCATGCCCGAGCAATATTTTTATACTCTTCCCTGGTCATTTGTCCAATCTTCCATTTCTTGTAAGCTTCTTTTTTGTGTTTAAGATCAGCAAGGATTTCTACACATCTGGATGGTTTATCCATGTAACCTCAATAAGGATTCTGTAAAATACAGCCAGCATTCCTGGACTCCTTTCCCCCTCCTGTTATTCTCCCAGGGGATCCTGCCCATCAGTTCCCTGAGGTTGTCAAAGTCTGCTTTTCTGAAGTCCAGGGTTCGTATTCTGCTGCTCTCCTTTCTTCCTTTTGTCAGGATTCTGAACTCGACCATCTCATGGTCACTGCCTCCCAGGTTCCCATCCACTTTTGCTTCCACTGATAATTCTTCCCGGTTTGTGAGCAGCAGGTCAAGAAGAGCTCTGCTCCTAGTTGGTTCCTCCAGCACTTGCACCAGGAAATTGTCCCCTACACTTTCCAAAAATTTTCTGGATTGTCTGTGCATTGCTATATTGCTCTTCCAGCAGATATGAGGGTGATTGAAGTCTCCCATGAGAACCAGGGCCTGCGATCTAGTAACTTCTGCGAATTGCCGGAAGAAAGCCTCGCCCACCTCATCCCCCTGGTCCAGTGGTCTCCAGCAGACTCCCACCACGACATCACCCTTGTTGCTCATGCTTCTAAACTTAATCCAGAGACACTCAGGTTTTTCTGCAGTTTCATACCGGAGCTCTGAGCAGTCATACTGCTCCCTTACATACAATGCAACTCCCCCACCTTTTCTGCCCTGTCTGTCCTTCCTGAACAGTTCTACTCCTCTGCTACCAACCCCAATAAAGGAGAACTGACAACTTAAAATGCCTTGTTCAAAAATGTTAAGTAACACTTCACTTTCAAACACCTGAACAGCAAATGTAACTTTTCCTATCTGATTAGTAAACACTGGCATTGTTATCTGTTTGAATAATCAAAGTGGTGCTTTCCGTGCTGTCTTGGTTGCAAAGGTTTGAACTGCTTCCTGCTGAAGGTCCACAGTCTGGGCCAGCTCATGCTCTATTGAGATGATTGCAAGGCCGACCAGCCTCTCCTGTGTCATTGTCGAGCACAGATTGTGTTTTTATTAACTTCAGCTTGGAGAAGCTGCGTTCTCCACTGGCAACTGTTACAGGAAGTCTTAGAAGTATGCGCAGAGCAACAAAAGCATTTGGAAAGAGGGTGGTCATTTGTGCACATATTTGTGCACATATATTCCAGAACAGCCTTTGGAGTTGATCCTGCTGAAATGTATCTTGAAAGGGCTTTCAGTTCATCACCTAAATCACTCGCATCAATATCATGCATCAAATATACTGCTGTGTTCCCTGAGCTGCATGAAACGTTCTTCAACTGACTGTATTGCACAATCTAGCAGCTGGTTAAAGAATTCAACTCCGATTTGTTGTTTGGCATCTCTTATGGGATTATCCCGGGCCTCGTCATCAAAATGTCTTCTTCTTTGGTGACTCTTGTATTCTTGAATGGCTGGGAAAATAGTTTCAGTGTGAAGTGCCTCTGCCAACTTCTGTGCTCTTCAAAACGTTTTGACATCCCCCATCTGACCGGTAAGACTGTAGGTATGACTTTGCTTTGTCCAGTTGTTCCATTGCTCCAGACATATCAAGGTCAACACCTTGGAGTCTCTTGCTTACAACATTTATTTCAAACAGTATGTCATGCCATAACACTAAGCCACACAGAAATTTGAAGTTAAGTATGTTTCTGGTGATTCCATTTCCCTCTGCCACTGTTCTCCCACGAACAGTTCCTGTCATAGCCTTATCCTCCATAATGGCAACTATGGCACCATCTATCTTCCCAATTTGGTGTTTCATAGGCTTTATCACCTCCACTCGACTTTCCCATCGTGTGGCACTCAGTGGTTTCAGTGTCAGAGAGGATGTTCCCAGCGGTTGCTTCAAAATTTGCCATCGATGAGCTGATGCAGAGAAAGATACATCGATGCTTTGAATTACATTAAAAAATTCCGGAGCAGAAGCTGATGCTGCATCACTGACCACCAAGTTCAATGAATGAGAACTGCATGGGACAAAAAAAGCTCGAGGCTTTAACTCTCGGATCTGTGTCTGCACTGCTCTGTTCTTTCCTCTCATGTTGGCACCATTAGCGTAGCCCTGACCTCTCCTGTCAGTGATCGCAATTCCCGTCTCTTCCAGCTTTTTAAGAAGCACATTTGTCATACCAGCTCCTGTAGTATCATCAATGTCAATACATCCTAGAAAATGCTCTGACAGTCACCATTGCAGGGACATTTTCACTAGGTTCTGTTGTTGTTACAAGACGCACTGTTAAAGTAAAAAGAAAAGGAGTACTTGTGGCACCTTAGAGACTAACCAATTTATTTGAGCATGAGCTTTCGTGAGCTACAGCTCACTTCATCAGATTTCTTTTTGCGAATACAGACTAACACGGCTGTTCCTCTGAAACTGTTAAAGTAATTTGTTCCGTATGGCTGATGTCAGGTGTGCAGTCCAGAATAACAGAGGAATCTCTTGCTGACTTCATATCTGCCCCAATCTCCTGTTTGACTTTTGTTGCCAGGAACTGGACGATCTCATTTTGAATGGTTTTTCCAAGTAGTGGTGTGTGCACGTGTCTTGGGTGGTGACTCTTCTTAGATGCTCCTGGAAAACACCATCAAACTCCGCCATCAGCTCCACAGTTTTAAGGAAGTTTCCATTGTTTAGCACGTACAGCTGATCTGAAGTGCCACACAGGGCTAGGTTTTGGGGAGCAAGCATTCTCACAATGCAATGAGCCTTTTCAGACATTTGGCCAGTAAGAGACTCTGACGCAATCTTCTCTTGATGCTGATCATCTGTGGTGGCCTTTAACCTTAGTCTCATCTCAAGCTCTTTCCACCTATTGAATGCTCTCTGGTGATTTGCTGCCTTCTCATGGCATGCCAGATTTCTAGCCAGATTTTTCCAGTCCTTTGTTCCTGTAGAACCCAATGTGGCTGGAACATTAGACTGGAAGAGTTTGCAACAAAAACAGTATGCAGCATTCTGGGTTTTTGAGTACATAAGCCAGGCCTCTCCACTTAGTCACCATGGGGTATTTCATGCCAATAATGTGTTGGATGGAAACTTCTATTTTCATTGTCTTTGGGGAACATGAAGTTTTTCACTTGCTGTGGCCCATGCAGTACAAGGAAGTCCCTCAGGCTACTGCTCAAGTGGGTCCACAGTCCTGGATCATCTAGACTTAAGGAACTAAACTCAGCAGCAGCTGTTTCTTATGCCTCCACCACACTCTTCTCTGATCTACACTTTTCTTCAGGAATGTGCATGGCTACATCCATTTGAGATGGAGATATGGATGCTGCAGTAGCTGCCAGGTCACCTGCACTCTGACTGAGTGGAAGATCAGGCATCTCCTCACCACTCACATCCTCACTGGGGCCAGAAGGCTCATCATGAACATTTGTGTCTATGTAACTCAGGAGAGCTCCTTCCTGCTTAGATAGAAAAGCTTCCTTTGCTTTCTTTCTTTTTGTGAATGCTGCCCCAGAGGGGCATTTTCTTCTTGCACTCATGACTGTTGTTCTGGGCCAGCTATCGTGGCTTTCAACACACAATTGACGGGGACAACTAAGCAAGCTGGTAGCAGGGCCTGAGTGAGGGAAAATAACAGTATCTTAAGGTCCTAAAAAGAAAAGGAGTACTTGTGGCACCTTAGAGACTAACAAATTTATTTGAGAATAAGCTCACTTCATTGCATGCATTCAGTGGAAAATATAGTGGGGAGATTTATATACACAGAGAACATGGGGGATGTGGGCGGGGGAATAAACATGGGGAAATAGTTTTACTTTGTGTAATGACCCATCCACTCCTAGTCTTTATTCAAGCCTAAGTTAATTGTATCCAGTTTGCAAATTAATTCCAATTCAGCAGTCTCTCGTTGGAGTCTGTTCTTGAAGTTTTTTTGTTGAAGAATTGCCACGTTTAGGTCAGAAATCGAGTGACCAGAGAGATTGAAGTGTTCTCCGACTGGTTTTTGAATGTTATAATTCTTGACGTCTGATTTGTGTCCATTTATTCTTTTACGTAGAGACTGTCCAGGTTTGCTCAATGTACATGGCAGAGGGGCATTGCTGGCACAGTCTGGTACCTGAGGCGGCCGCCTCAGTTCGCCTCATGGTAAGGCCAGCCCCAGACAGGATACTGGAATAGATGGACCATTGGTCTGACCCAGTATGGCCATTTTTATGTTCTTATCTACTCATCTGGGATGTAGGTGACCTCAGTTCATGCCCCCCCCACCTGAAGGCAGGCAGGAATTTGAATAGGGATCTGCTACCTCTCTGGTGAATGCTCTAAGGAGGGATATTCTAAAGTTGGGGGTGCTCCATCTCTCCTGTTGATGCTGCTGTCCTCTGAATAAATAGTTACAAATATGTTATTGAAGCAGGGAGCAGTGCTCTAGCCCGCAGGGGACAGAATTATTCTCCTGCTTGTGCTGCACCTCTCTCTTGAAGAGTCTTTTGGGCCAGAGAGAGACAGAAAGAGTGTTTGCTTGGCCATATTTTATGATTAGCTGAGTCAAGTGAGGCCTACCCTCAAGTGATGGCATCTCTTTGTCTGTCAAAAGGTCAGGGAATAGCCAGAAAAGTCATTCTGGATCCAGTGAAGTCCCCTCGTCCCACAGCTCTGGCCTATCCCACAGCTGGATCCCTTATGCCCAACTCCATCCTCTCGCCCCAGCCAGACACTTTGTGCCCAACTCCAGCCAACAGTTCCCCCCCTCCCCCCGGCCTCCATTTGCATTTAAAAAGTTGGCTAATACACAGAGCTCAGAAGACATAAGCAACCAAGTATATGGCCCGCTGATTCAGGGTTTTGTATGATTGTTACATCAGTAAAGACATTAAACAAAATATCCTGTATTGGGCAAGGGACATCCAGTGTGAAATTAACAGATGATCCATTCAGCCACATTCAGCCACAGTGGGAATTACATTGGAGAAAGAAAAACCACCAGCAACAGCCCATTCCAGGCACATAATCACACAGCAGTCTTTCCCAGCAGTACCATATAAGAAATAGACAGATCTCCATTCTGACTCTGCTCAGACTGCCTGTAAGGGATAAAAGGAAAGGAGGACTTGTGGCACCTTAGAGACTAACAAATTTATTTGAGCATAAGCTTTCGTGAGCTACACTTCATCGGATACGCTTCGTCGGATGCATAGTCTCTAAGGTGCCACAAGTCCTCCTTTTCTTTTTGTGGATACAGACTAACACGGCTGCTACTCTGAAACTTGTAAGGGATAAATGTACCCCTTTTGTAGTATATGGGTTAGATACTGCAAACTTTACTCATGTAGAGTAGCATTTCTTCATCCAAGCAGTCCCCTTGGGGTAAATCACAGGATTAAATACAACTCACTGCTACTGAGGGTTTCAGATTAGGGCCCTGTACATTCCAGCTACCCATCTTCAAAATACAATTGAAGATGCTGGGACGTGTCCAGGCTTAGAACCACAATAACAGCTTTAAAGGCAAAGTGAAGAATAAAGCAGTTTCCGAGAGTGCAGAAAGTGCTAGTTGAGGCTGCAAAGCTATTTCCATTTGAATCCCCCCTTTTTTCAGGTTGCTCAAAATCTGAATTCTTTTCCTTTGGGAACAGAACTTTCAGCCCAACGGGAACTTTTTGTTTCTTCATTTGGCAAACATATAAAAAAAAGCACTTTCCCCATGTAGAAATACTCTCTGCATTGGTTATTTTAGACAGCCAAGCGGGCTGAAATGCCATGTTTGGGCAATGAGTCCTTCATGAGCAGGGCCAGGACCAGATCTGAGAAGGGACCAGCAGTTGAAACATTGTTTCTGAGCATGCTCAATGAATGACACGGCCCTGAAGGTTTTAGCAAAACCCTGTCCCCTTTCTGACATCACTACACAGTCACCCTGCAAAGCCGAACAGAAGGGGGATTCCTGGGCTTCCGTTCAGTCAGAGACAGGTTTCTGCCTGCAGTTACTTGCGTCCTCTAGTTAGGTTGCTGTAATGTCCCAGGCTGTGATTTGTAGGTGCAGATTTGGACCCCAATTCTTCACCCGGGTCATGAGGATCTGTTCGAACCATTGCAGGATCAGGGCATTTGATATCTGAGTGCTGGCTCCAATAATTGCATCTTGAGAGCTCAATGTATGCCCTTTGCTGTTGACAGTGCAGGAACATCTGTGCAAATGGGTTTGTGTGCACACAGATCTGTGGGGAACAGCTGCTCTTTGGGAGGTTACTGGTATTCACCTGCTGGCAAGAGGAGCTGGGCACAGACCAGGGGATTTGCCATCCATTAGTTACTTTTTACCTTCCATTGCCCTTCTGTTTAAAAAGTTTCAGTCATCCAGTGGATGAGCAGCTGCAGCAGCCTGTTATTCAGAGCCCAGGTGCGCACCATGAGTAATGAACAGCAAATGGGTGAACAGTTCTAAAATAGCACAAGGCTTCACCCGTTATTTGCCCACAAGCTTTGACCCATAGCCACAAATAATGAATCCACTGGCAGAAGCTGGGCTCATCTTGGGAATGATTCAGAAAAGAGTTTCAGAGTAACAGCCGTGTTAGTCTGTATTCGCAAAAAGAACAGGAGGACTTGTGGCACCTTAGAGACTAACCAATTTATTTGAGCATAAGCTTTCGTGAGCTACAGCTCACTTCATCAGATTCATACTGTATGCATCCGATGAAGTGAGCTGTAGCTCACGAAAGCTCATGCTCAAATGAATTGGTTAGTCTCTAAGGTGCCACAAGTACTCCTTTTCTTTTTTCAGAAAAGAGTGAAATTCACCAGATCATTTCTCACAATGAACAAGTCAGGCAGCCAAGCTTTCTTGCTTATCCAGCCATGTATTTCAGTTGGTATCATACCTCCAGCTGAGTGGCGCTGTGTTCCAATGAAATACAAGCCTTCGTCCAACCCAACGTCTCTAGACTTATGACTGGAGACAAGTCAGGTGGAGAGTTATCAAAGCACATGACTGGGTGACAATGGATCCCAGTTCCAAATACAGAAATGACACAGACTAGTAGCAGTCACACCATGAGGCCCAGGAGCTATGGACCCCTAGAGGAGGCTGTCAACCTTCTACATTATAACCACCTGGGACCCCAAGAACATCACTTGGGAATGAGAAAGGGGCACATTCTCCTTGCTCTGTAAAACAAACCCGTAACCCAGCGGTGGCCAAATCGTGCCTCCGGAGACACATGCGGCTCTTCAGAGGTTAATATGCGGCTCCTTGTCTAGGCACCAACTCCGGGGCTGGAGCTACTGGCCCCAACTTTCCAAAGTGCTGGGGGGTGCTCACTGCTGAATCCCTGGCTCTGCCACAGGCCCTGCCCCGACTCCACCCCTTCCCGTGCCCTTCCTTGAACCTGCCATGCCCTCGCTCCTCCCTCCCAGAGCCTCCTGCAGGCCACAAAACAGCTGATCAGGAGGTGCGGAGAGGGCGGGGGAGGCACTGATCAGCGGGGCTGCTGGTGGGGGGGAGATGCTGGGAGTGGGGTGGGGAAGCTGATGGGGGGCTGCTGACGTATTCTTATAGCTCTCTGGCAATGTACATTGGTAAATTCTGGCTTCTTCTCAGGCTCAGGTTGGCCACCCCTGACCTGTATAACCCAGGTGCCAGGCTTCTCAAATAAGCTTCCTCACTTGCAACTCTAACAGGGTATCTTCCTGATAACTGATCACTCAACTTACACCAGGCAATAGCTGGCCTGTTTTATGAAGAGCCATAGGTGCTGACTCCATGGGTGCTCTGGGGCTGGAGCACCCATGGGAAAAAAATTGTGGGTGCTCAGCACCCACCAGCCACCCACCAATCAGTTGTTTGGTGACATGTGGGAGGCCCTGGAGGGGGCGGAGCAGGGGGAAGAGGTGGGGCAAGGGTCCGGGGGGCAGGGCAGTAAGAGGTGGAGAGAGGGTGGGGCCTTGGGGAAAGGGGCGGAGTGGGGGCGGGGCCCTGGGTTGGAGCAGGAGAGGAATACCCCCACTCATAAAGAAGAAAGTTGGCACCCATGTGAAGAGCACTAGGTTCTCCACAACGTGTTGCAATCCCAGACCAAACACTGTCCCCAGCTGGGATTCAGGCTGTAAATATGTGTCAGTAATTTAGGAGACAAACTTTAGAAGAACACTTGTGGGTTTAGAAAACCGAACGCTGGCAAGGCAGAGAGCCCCAGTATGGGTGGCGTGTGAACTGCCAGCTGGGGAAGGCTAGTCCCCAGCCCCCATCCCTTCCATCTGAGGCACCGCCCCTTCTGCGCTTCCCACTGGAGCCCAGAGCACCCTCCCCATCACAGCCGCTGGCCCCCACCCCAGGCTAGTGCCCCCAGCCCCGGAGTGCTCCCAGCTTCCCCCACCCCAACCCCAGAGTGTGCAGCATGGCTCCAACCCCCCCAGCCCCGGAGCGATGGGAGGGCGGGTGGCGCAGCCTGAGCCGGGGCCACCCCCAGGGAGATTGAAGCCTCCCCGAGAGGAAGCAGGAAGGGGGGCCTGGGGGAACAGCATGGGCTGGGCCACGTCTGGCTGTTTGGGTAGGCACAGCCTCCCCCAGCCTATGATACCCACCGCCCATGAGCCCCAGCAGGTAAAACCGACACACGGCCTAAGGACTGAAATCTGGTAAGGCTGAGCCGAGGCCCTGCAAACAACACCCCAAGCTTTACTTCGCCCTTATCGGAGACCTGGAGAACGTCAGCACCAATAATGTGAGCCACATGCCCTCATAGACTGTATACAGCACAGCAGTAATGAATGCACCCCTAACCTGCCTTCTCCCTGGGATAGCAGGACCACAGAAAGTCTGTCTACACTGGAGCTGGAGGTGTAGTGTCGAGGCTGGGGAGACATACCCACACTAGCTCTCATTGAGCTCGCACACTAAAAATAGCAGTGGTAACAGGAGTGGTGAGAAGGGCAAGCCGCTTCACATATGATCCCGTCTGGGACCCTAGGCACAATCTTGGGGCTGCTACCCCATCTGGGTGCACCGCTGTGCCTGCAGCTACGTTCTAGTTTTAGCACTGATTGAGCTAGCATGGGTCTGGCTACTCAGGTTGGAAATTATACCTCCAGCTCCAGTGTAGACATAACCTAAGGATTAAATTCACCTCAGGCCAGGGGGGGCCTTTGCACCATACAAATCATAGTCAGGCCCTCATTTATGGGGTGCATAGGACTTGTGCTACACGGGGAAACATTTCATACCAAGGCCTCTGCTCCCCAGGGTGCGGGGAAGGAGACAGAATGTTCCTCTCGTTCTCTTTCTCCCCAAGGCCAGGCCAGCAGTAACAAGCACTAAATGGCCCCCGTTTTTCTTTCTAAATGATACCATGGAGGTTACTGTAAGTCTCCCATTCAGGGAAGGACTCTTCAGGAGAGAGCCTGGCAGGAGACCTGCACAGTTGAATGATAAGCTACTGTCCAGCTCAGTAACTCATGCAGTTACTAAGCCCGCTGCTGCAACAAGGTCGGAAAACAGACCCTCTGGCCTATGCCCTCTCACCGAGTGTGTGTGTGCAGCAGAAGTCTGTCTAGCAGCACTGAGAGCTCTGGTGTGTACCATGTTCACATTGTTGTCCCACGTGCTGCTTGTGGATGCGGAGCCAGTTGTCAAAGATGTTGTAAATGTAACACAACAAGAACTTCTGAAAGCTCTGGAGACCAGATGCCTTGATTTAGCCAGGGGAGAGGTGCAGCCTGGACAGAGGCAGGGCAAGCTTCCCACCCACATCCCTCCCTGTCCTTGAGGCTCAGCCTTCACCTACGGGAATCATCTCCGGGGGAGAGGGGAGGTCAGTCCTCATGGGCCAGTCAGTCCTTGAGCTCTCTACTGACACTCCCAATCAGAGACCTGTAGAATTTAATAGGGATGAAACTAGTGGGGACCTATAGATATTATGCTACAAGCCTATAGAAGTGAATAGAAAATAAATCCTTTCCATGGGTGTTTTTAAAAGAATTCTACAGTACAGCCAGAATTCCCCATTTAGTTCTACAGGATGGTTCAAAATCCTGTCAGCTAGGATCTCATCCTCTACTCAGACTACAGGACCTTTCCTTAAGGTGGGGAATGATGGTGGCTGGACACTCATCCACTAAGAAGTGAGCTGACTCCCAGATCAGCCTACACCACCATCCATACCACATGCTGTATGTGCCTAATGGTGTCTGTTTGCCTTCTGGATGAAGAGCTTTCCCCTCAAGATTACTATTCCCACAGCAGCCAGTACTGGGAGTTGAAGACATGAGTGACTCACAACAAAAAGGGCCTTCTATGAACTGTCTCAGCTCAGTAGAGAAAGCTACCATGGTTTTAATCCCAGCCAGGGGAACAGTAGAGGTGTGAAGTGTGATGGCAGTAACCTTGCTCTGGAGTCAGAAATCTCCTGTCCAGATGTGCCGAGCTGATAGGGCATACAGATCAGTTTATACACAACTGGAAAGTATGCAGTCTGGGATTTCTGGGTTCGAAATAGCTGTTCTGTCCCAACAGCATTTCGAGGTATCCAAGGATCTCATGCCCTAACCATCCAGAAGCAGAGATATGCTGAAGAATATTTGATCAAAATTCACTCCAAATGTTGAGACATGTTGAAGAAACATGTTTTCCAACTGTCAGGGCTGAAGGCCTGAGCTCCATGTGGTCTGTGCGGTTACTAAAGTAACGAGGAAAATTCTCTCTTTACCTTTATAAGCTCTTTGAGGCAATGAACACAACTTCTGGGCTTGCAAAACGCCATGTGAATTTCCTGTGCTGTTCCAGAAAGATTTGTTAACAAACCAATAAATACCAACCTTGCACGTTGTAGATTTGTTTTTGTCACCATCAGCTTAGCTCATTTCATCTGCTCACATTTGATTCTCTTCAAGTTCTGCAAGGGCTCTGTGTCTGATGCACAACCACACAGAATGGTCAACTTCCTCTTGGAGAAAGAAATTTCCATCACAGAGCTCAGTCTGAGCCAGGGAAGGAGTCTGGCTTCAGCCAGAGGTGTCCTTCTTAGGGGCATTCTTTGCACCTGCCTCTGAAGCATCTGGCGCAGACCCTGTCAGGATGCTTGGCGAGATTGGGATCTGATCTAAGGTGGTAATCAACTCCATGGTAAGGCTCCTGCCGGCAAAGCTGGTTACTGAGCACTGAGTGTCCTGTCACTCCCACTGGAATAGCAAAGCAGAACTTCTTACAGTTCAGTGTGCATCCTTTTGAGTTAGACCCCACTGTGGTTCCTAGACAGGTACCTGCTCCTTCCCTGCTGCCTGTTTATATCCCACCTTTCTCTGGGGAACCAGATGCAGGCTCCCAGTCAGCCTCAGAAAGCAGCTCTCCAGTTAGACACTCTGTTGGAAGCTGGCTGCTGTCCTTTGCAATCACAGCAGCAGTGGGGAGACAGGGATTTCACCCCTCAGTGCTAGGATAAATACACTTGTCCTGTCGCATGCCCTGCTTTCCGAATGGAGGTTAGCAAGGTGAGAATCACTACATTGTCCTGCAGTGCTGCATTGTCCTTCAAAGTGTCATTTACATGGTCTGAACGTTATTCAAACCAATCATGGAAATCCTTAGGGTAGAACTAGAGCTGCCATGGCAAGTCCCAGTCTTCAGCTCTGAAGGCTCCCTCAGATCCCAGATGTCTGGAGAGAACCTGCCAGCAGCTGGGCTAGACTGCAGCCCACATTCCCCATAGGGAATGGAATGGCTGAGAGAGTTGTACGGACAGTCAAGAAAATTGTACAGAAGGAAGATTCATTCAGCTACAGATCAACATTGAAAACAGTTACTGCACACAGTCCAGTACAATGCCTGATGGGAAGACAACTCAGAACTGCTGGTCCCACATTGGAAAAGAGCCTATCTCCAAAGTGAACATAACTGTTGGGTCTAGAATGGGTTCATGCCAAACCAGATGGAGACAAAGGATGGTGAACTCCAGCTGTTGTAAAGAAAAAGAATTCAGTGCCAAGATCATAGGTGATCAAGAGCAACAGTGCAGAGTTCAAGAGAAACCGTCAACATCAACAGTTTGCTGCTCAGAAAGAACAATCAACAGAGCAAACTCCACAGATGCAGAACAAAAAGAAGACTCAGAGATTCCAAACTGACCACAGCCAGTCGTTGCACCGAATAGACAAGCAGATGACCAAGTTGTTACATGTTCAGGTTGTGAAATTAGAAAACCAGTACGATTCAGAAACACGCAACAGTCGGATCTGTACTGAACTGCAAAGACAGTGTAATATAGTAAATGACAGGAATGTAGAATGTAAAGGGGGAGACGTAATAGAATGCTACACTGTTCAGCCTCTAGGTGGGGCTGCATGTGACATCACTTATTTAAGCCAACCTCAGCCCTACCTGGCAGAGCATTCCAGGACCTCATAGTGAACACATCTGGTGTGTATCTCTGGGAAGGATGCTCTGTGGCCAGTCCATAGCTGGTGCAGAAGCCTGACCTACTAGTAGCAGCCCTGCAACTTACCATGTACAAGTTGTACATGAGCTTCCTCCTGCTCCCCCTGTGAAGAGACTACTCCCCACTCCCTCACTGCAGATGCCCCCAGTGCAGAGACCCCTATGACCCACCAAAGTTCAGAGACCTTCCCAGCTATCCCAGTACAGAGACCCCCACCTACCCCCCCCCCAGTGGAGACACCCCGAGTGCTGAGATAGGAGGTCCTGTCCCCACCAGGGTTAATGGCTCAGTAGAGGGGTTGGGGGTGGGGGGGCTGGCCAGCAGCTCCCCATGGGGCAGGCTATGGAGGGGTGAGAGGACTCTCTCTGCCTGCTCTGCTCTGGAGCCCTCCTTTCTCCTGGCTGGGGCTGGGGCAGGCCTGCCCCTTAGCTGTTGAATTGGCTCCTTGCAGATCCCATAAACAGCAAGCAGGGCCCTGACCTTTCCCCGCACACATGGCTCTGCTAAGGCTGGGCTCTGCGGTCTCTGTGCTTTGGGACCCACTGAGTCATTCATCTGACTCACTCGGCTGCTGAGTTTCCAACACTCCAGATTACTCTGATTTACTAATCCTGAAATCTCCTTCCCCAGGGACGCTCTCCCAAAGGCAGTGAGGAGAAGCCCCGCCGCTGTTAGCAGGCAGGGAAGCGGCTGAGAAATGGGCGAGTGGTTCGGCTGCAGCATGCACAGAGCTCTCTGTATGCAGCTGCCACACACATGGGCCGTCAGACACAGGCTCAGGGCTGGGCAGACCCTGCCGCCCAGCCCACTCCACTAAGGCTCTTATCGGGGGAGCCCTGTCAGCTGGCGGACACACTGCCTGTCTGTGCTGGCCCTAGCAGAGCACCATGGCTACTGGCACCTGCCACTGAGCCAGGGCAGCAGCTGCAGAAGGACTAGCCCCTGCAGAAGGACTAGCTCTGCCTCCCAGTGCCAGTGGAACAGTGTTAACTTCCCACAGTGCACTGGGGGGGTCACCTGACAGTGCTTAGCAGGGGTGGGGAGCTGTGCCGGGGGGCAGCTCTGTCCCCTGACAATGACCATGCAAAGGGTAGAGGTGGGGGCTAGGAAACTGTGCTCTGTGGGGCAGGCTCTGTGCCTTGACAATGACCAGAAGGGGGCAGGAGTGGGGCTGGGGCAGCTGTGCTGGGGGAGGGCTGGTTTCCATGACAGTGCCCAAGAGAGGGTGGGAGGGATGCCACGTTTTTGAGGCAAATACTAGGACACTTACTCACCGTTGCATAAACTTCTTTAACAAGGTAATTTGCAGAGAGGCTTGACCTTGTTCAGGTGTGTGCAGCGTTGGCAATGCTGAACGGTGCCCCCCTGACAGCCTGGGGAGTGAAGCCTGTTGTTTAGCTAAGGGAATCTCCCCTGAAGCCTGCCTCAACCTGAATCCACGGGGACGTCCTTTCGGAGCCCCCAAGGGAGCTCACTCTCCATGGCCCGGCCCTTCTTAGCCTCTGCAAGTTAGTGCAAAGCACAGTGGTGAGCGTGTGACATGGGCGCTGGAACTGAGACCCACCAAACTCACGCCATGTACAGGCCACCAAACATCCATGAAATGGAAACAACCTTCAGCGCCTACTGAACTGGGCTGCGTTCCAGCTGGTGACCCCAAAGTGAACGGCTCCATAAGCCATTAGCATTGCCCTCAGGCAGCCGTTTCTTCCAGCAAGTGCTGGCTTAATGGGGGGATCCCAGAGCTAGATGGAGAAGTTAATTTCTAAATGCCTTGGACTGAACAAACAGTGGGGCTGGGAGGGCAGCACTCAGATGCTGGGAAGCACAAGAATTAAGGTTACTTGGGCCACCTGAGTTCTGCCCCCTTGTGCATATGCTTTAGGAGACAGTTTTTAATTATAGGGTTTCGTGCATTTGCGGGTTTTGAGCCCAGAGACACAGCGCAGGCGTCTACCCCTGGAGCTAAAGGAGCAGGCTATTATCTCTGTGCACCAACCCCAGAAGGGCATGTGACCCACACTTCACCAGTGGGTAACAACTGTTTGCTAGACAGTGGTGGAATGTTGGGTATCAGGACTCCTAGGTTCTACTCTTGGATGGGGAGTATGGTCTAATGGTTACATCCAGCATAGCCAAGCTCAGATATATGGCACATTCATTCCACAAGACAGCATCATTAGGGGAACGAGACTTGCATCGGCCCTAAAACAGACCTGGTTACTATTCCCAGCTCTGCCGGAAATGACCTCCCAGATCTCTTAGTTGTAAAATGGGGGAGGGGGGAATGTTTGCCTCTCTCCTATGATAGGGATATGAGGCCTTGCTCAATAATAAGGGATGTGAGGTGCACAGAAATATTAACAGCAACCAGCGGGAAAAGTGAGACCAGAATTTCCAGTCTCCTGGCTCCCAGCCCAATGCACCTTCCCCTGTGCTAACCGATATGTGGATGGGGAGCGTCTCTTTCTTGCTAACCCGCACAAATCACAACACTGGAGGGATGGCTCTGCCTGCTTTCGAGAGCTCCACGTCCCATGCTCAGGTTAATTCACCTGAGCTCAGCTGCCCATGCTGTTCGTTAGCCATCTTCCCGGTGCCAAGGGTGGCCACAGACTTCCCAGGTGGGAGCTGCAGTTGATGCTGCAGCTGGAGCTCTGTCTAAGTCCAAACAATTGACCTATCTATGGTACTCACCTAAGCCCCGGTACCAGGTTGGAATGAAATCTACCACCTGGTCCTTCATGCTTTTAAAGAATCACCCACTCAAGAGAGAGATTTCCAGGTTCTCCAGCCAGATGCAACCCTACAGTTTGTGGCAGTGGTGTACTGTTCTGTTTGACTTTAGGGGCCACGCTTTCCATTGGGCTCTATGGAAAAGGTCCCACCCAGTTCTTATTCTCCCCGATCACCTCTTTGGGGCAGGAACTGTCCCGTCGTTCAGTGCCTGGCAGAGTGAGCGCCTGGTCCGAGACTGGTGCTCCTGGGTGCTGTCACAAGAAGAAGAGGAATGAGAGGAGGGTTGGGTTCTCTCATGGCCAGCCCCTGAGGTCTGAGAGCAGGGTCTCCTCTCAGTTTGCCTGTGCTCAGGCAATCTCTCCGTCAGCCCTACAGCAGAGCGCCTGTGGCTGCCCTTGTATCTGGGATTTCCCTGCCAAGCGCTTCCCAGGCTGATAGCAAACACATTGCGCTCTGGGAGGGGAGATGGTGCTGACTCTTATCTAGCTGGTTTGAATTAGGCGGCGAGGCTCTCTGGAAACATTGTTCTCATTAGCTCCCCGCGCCCGCCCTGGCGCCGGCTCGCTCACGTTTTATTGTGCAGTTTTTGTTACAAAATGTTCACCAGACCCCACAAAAATGCAGCCACTCTGCACGCTCGCCGGGCCCTGGCCAGAGCCACAGACACTGCTGAGGGGCAGCCAACATGCCCTCCGCTCTACAGGCCAGGCAGAACCCTGCTAACTCAGCATCCTGTCCAGCCCAGGGCGCCTGCCCACAGCCCTGCCCTGCCCCAAGGCGCCCACCCAGAGCCCTGCTAAGCCCCAGGGCAGCTACCCACAGTCCTGCCCTTTCCTGAGGGCCTGCCACAGCCCTGCTCTCTCCAAAGGGGCTTGGCCAGAGTACTGCTGTGTCCTACAGGCCCTGCCCTCCACTCTCTCCTCAACCGGAGCCTGATGGCACCACAGCTTAACACTGGGACCCGCTGCAAACCACAACTCACCGCTGAGAGCTGCAGAGAATCGCTGCCTGGGCGCGCTCACCACAGGGATCCTCCAGCGGTGACGACACTGCAGACAGTGCTGCTGTCACCCTGCGATTAATACAGAGCCCCGGGTGCTTGGTGCTGCCCAGATGCAGCACAGACAGGCCCTGGCCCAGAGTTTACACAGCAGTTAGGCGGCACACAGCCATGAAGTCAGAGCTGCCAAGGCCAGAAGGGACCATTGTGATCATCTAGCATGACCTGCTGGGTAACACGGGCCAGAGAGCTGCCCCAGTGTCATCTCTAGAGCACGTGACGGGAAGGGACGACGCACCAGACTTCTCCTTTCTTTCCCAGTTCATGTCTGTCTCTGTTGGGTCCCCTACGCTATCCCCACTCTCGCTTGGTTTGTTCTAGCCTATTACCCTCCCCACAGTTCCAGACGTGCGGTCACTGCTCAGCCCTTCTCCCAGGTCCCTCCCTAGCCCACTTCCAGACAGCTCTCGGCCGCCCTGGCTCCCCCGCATTCATGAGAACACTCACAGAGTGACAGAGCTGCTGGGCCTGGTTGGCTACTGGATTCAATGGCTGGCCCATGTCAACAGATTCTTGCTCCTGCTCTGGTGTCTCCCGGGCTCTGGTGGTGACCGTGGTGGGAAAGTGCATAAAAGGGCAGGCTGCTTCCCAATTTCCTGGCTACTCCTGGCTGCTGCTGCTCCCTCTGAAGGAGCCTGGGCTGGTTGGGGCTGCCCTGGATGGATGGTGATGGAGCTGTTGCCTCACATGGAGGAACGCAGTGCCAAGGGCCCAGGGTGCTGGAACAATGTGTGTAGTGGGGGAGCTGAGAGCCATTGAACCAACCTGTAAACATGTATATGATGGAAACCACTTCAAGCCAGGGGGTGCAGCAGCTCCCCTAGTTCCTAGTTCAAGTTGCAGTGGGGGAGGTTTAGATTGGATATTAGGAAAAACTTTTTCACTAAGAGGGTGGTGAAACACTGGAATGCGTTACCTAGGGAGGTGGTAGAATCTCCTTCCTTAGAGGTTTTTAAGGTCAGGCTTGACAAAGCCCTGGCTGGGATGATTTAACTGGGAATTGGTCCTGCTTCGAGCAGGGGGTTGGACTAGATGACCTTCTGGGGTCCCTTCCAACCCTTATATTCTATGATTCTATGATTCCAGCCCTTATGCTGGGGGCAGGCAGGGAACAGGTGCCAGTGGCTCTGCTCTCTCCCCAGCTCCCGTCGTCAAATTACATGCACCCCTGGCTCGTATGCAAAGCTCCCTCCATTGGCACATAACACAGAAAAACAAGGTCCAGACAAGACATGTAGAACATACCCCTATGTAAGAACATAACACCCAGCACAGCTAGGACATCCAGAGGTAAAGGGCAAATGTCTTCTTGTCTGCATATCCCGTATGTGAGCTACAGCAATACCTGAGCCCAAGCGGAGGGATTAAGGCCCAGTGCTAGTGTGCAGTTACATAGCGCTGAAATGTCCTCCCAGCTCTCAGAAGCTAAGGTGGAGCTGAAATGGAAGAGCCCCCAGCAGCTTGGGAAGGGGCTGCCCATTCATTGAGTAGCTCTTCTCTCTGAGTTAACGCTGACTAAATGCCCCCCTGCCCTCCCCACCCCCCGGCTAGGAGAAATGGGACCAGGTTCTGCTGTGATGCTGGTGGAACCCATTGCAGTCTCTGGGTTAATCTGGTATAACTGCAAGCAGGGTCTGGGCCATTGCACTGTTTCCTGGAGGTGCCACTTCTGATGTAGCCATGGCCTGCAGGTCTATGCTCTTACAGCCCTCTTCACAAGATCTGACTGGTGCTCTCAGTACAGTCCTGCTTGGTTAATTAGATTTTGTCTCCCTAAATCCCTGTCTCAAGCTGCTGGGGGCACCAGCCCCATGCAATAACTAGTGCATTTCACCCCAGCCGTACTGGCTATTGCTTTAGGGGAGGAAGTGGGAGTCTCTCTCGGTGACACAGCTTGACAAGCAGCTTGGGATCCCAGGAGAAGGAAAGGAAGGGATCCTCTCAATTCCGTTACCTGGGCCTCAGTTACTCCAGCATAAATCTGGAGCCAATGGAGTTGATCCAGCTTTGCACCTGTGTCATTAAGAGCCAAATCTGGCCCCCTGTGTGTTGTGCACTGGGTTAGAGCCCTCTGGCCAGAGTCTTCCTTCACCCCATCATGACTTCAAGTGTAGAAATACCCACAGAGGCCAACCCTGCCCTCCTGTCCATGAACATCAGCAGGCACATGGGTTTCACTGAGAGTGGGATCTGGCCTTAACCAGTCTCTGCACTGGGCATGAGAAATTATATAAAAGGCAATGACTCCCCAGCCTTCCCACTGCATTTCATTTATCTTCTGTGCTTAGGGTGAGCTGCTAGAGCTCATGTTTCTGGCTTAGCTGCCGTCCCAGCTTGGGACTGCTGGGTTCTACATTAGACCTGCGGTTGTCACGTGTGTATTTTAACAGAATACTGGTTCCCCTGTTACACTGATTCCATCTCAAAGGAATTTTCAGGACAGATGGTGAATTGGTCATCGTGCCCCGCTGCCCAAATCCCTTTGGGGTGCATCTACGTGTAGCTGGGAGGGTGTTTCCTTGCGCAGGTAGACATAGGGTGCCGTGTGTGCTGGAGCTAGCCTGCTGATGTAAGCAGAGTCAGGATGAGCTCTACCCTGATGTCTGGTGGCAAATTGTGGCAACGTGTGCATCGGATGAAGTGAGCTGTAGCTCACGAAAGCTTATGCTCAAATAAATTGGTTAGTCTCTAAGGTGCCACAAGTACTCCTTTTCTTTTTGCGAATACAGACTAACGTGGCTGTTACTCTGAAACGTGTGGAAAAGAACTTCAGGGGCTGATCTTGTTTGCATAGGCACACCCACCCTGCTGAGCATGAGCCCACAGCAGCCCAAATCAGCACACTCCTCCAGGGCCCCCAAAGGGCTCCAGGCACATGCCTCCACATTGCTGGCAGAGCCATGGGGAAGAGGGATCAGTTTTGAGAAGACAGAGATCTGATACAAGGTGTGAGTCAGCTGGGTCAGGTTCTCCATGCACATGGGACAAAGGGCTGAAATGAGTCTAATGAAATCGAGTCTAATGTAGACGCGATAAATCGATCCATGATTGCTCTGCCATCGACTCCGGAACTCCACCAAGGTGAGAGGCGGAAGCGGAATCGACGGGGGAGCAGCAGCCATCAATCCTGCGCCGCGAGGACGCAAAGTAAGTGATTCTAAGTCGATCTAATATACGTTGACTTCAGCTATGCTATTCTCATAGCTGAAGTTGTGTATCTTAGATCGATCCCCCCTGCTAGTGTAGACCAGACCTAACAGACGTATTGGAGCATAAGTCTATAAGGTGCCACAGGACCCTCTGCCACTTTTACAGATCCAGACTAACACGGCTACCCTTCTGATACTCTACTTTTTTCGGTATTTAAGACATGAACATAAGAACAGCTACACTGGGTCAGACCAATGGTCCATCTTGCCCAGTATCCTCTCTCCAGTGGCCAGTGCTAGAGCTTCAGGGAGAGTGTACGGAACAGGGCAATTTAGAAGAGATCTACCCCTTAGTTCCCCTCCCAGCTTCTGGCAGTCAAAGATATAAGAACACTCCGAGCATGGGGCTACATCACTGACCATCTTGGCTATTAGCCATTGATGGACCTATCCTCCATCAAGTTATTCAGTTCTTTTTTTAACCCAATTATACTATTGGGCATCATAACATCCCCTGGCAATGAGTCCCACAGGTTGACTGTGTGTTGTGTGAAGTAATACTTCCTTACTGCTGCCTATTAATTTCATTGGGTGAGACCTGGTTCTTGTGTTAAGTGAAGGGGTCAATCACCTTTCCCTATTCGCTTTCTCCACACGATTCATGATTTTATAGACCTCTATCATGTCTCCCTTAGTCGTCTCTTTTCTGCGTTGAACAGACCCAGTCTTTTTAATTCTCTTCTTGTACAGAAGCTGTTTAATACCCTCATCATTTTTTTGTCCTTTTCTGCATCTTTTTCCAATTCTAATATATCTTTTTCTGAGATGGGGTGACCAGATCTGCACACAATATCCAAGGTGTGGATGTACCATGGATGTATATAGTGGCATTATGATATTTTCTGTCTTATTATCTCTCCCTTTTCTAATGATTCCCAACATTCTGTTCGCTTTTTTAACTGCTGCTGCCCATTGAGTGGATGTTTTCAGGGAACTCTCGACGATGACGCCAAGATCTTTTTCTTGAGTAATAACAGCAAATTCAGATCCCATCATTTTGTATGTACAGTTGGGATGATGTATTCCAGTGTGTGTTATTTTGCATTTATCAACATTGAATTTCATCTGCCATTTTGTTGCCCAGTCACCCAGTTTTGTGAGATTTTCCTGTAACTCTTCACAGTTAGCTTTGGATTTAACTATCTTAAATAATTTTGTATCATCTGTGAACTTTGCTACTTCACTGTTCACTCCCTTTTCCAGATAGTTTATGAATATATTGGACTGCACAGGTCCCAGTATAGATCCTTGGGGATAGGCCCACTGACAGCAATTCCGGGCCCCAGGGCAGAACAGTCAATTTACCCACCTAGAAAGCAGCTGTCCGGCCCCCCTACCCAAGGAATATCCCCATGGTGGGATCTCTGAGCCACTCCTCCCACACAGGATCACCTGGTGCGGGGCCAAGCAAGACGACACTCTGGTAAGCTGCAGCCGAGGAGTAAGAGACTATGCATGGTGTAAGGCAGGAGCGAGGCCAGGGGCAAGGAGGAACTCACCAAAAGGGCCATAAAGCCCCACCCCAATCCAAAATACTCCCAACATAGGGGCCTCTGTGGCAGGTACAGAGCCAGTTATAGCAGCTCTGTGCTTCCCTCACTGGATCCCAGAGACAAGGAAGCAGAACCAGGGTGTTCCTAAGGGGGGCAGGAGGGGAGGTGGTCCAGGTCAGCCTATGTCCTGGCTATTCCCAGCTGCCTCCAGGCCCATGGGGCCACGGCAGCCAGAGCAGAAGAGAGGGCAGTCCTCAGGGCTCCACCCACCAACACTGAGGGCTGAATTGCCGGGAGGCACAGGCATCACCCCTCAGACCCTGCACGGATCTGAAGTGACCCAAAGGACCCGTGTCCCCAAAAGTGGGTGGATCTGAGTCCCAGAGGCTGTACTCCCCACCTGCGCCATAGCAGGTGCCTCTGAGGCTGGAGCACAGTGCCCCTCCTGCGTAGCGGGTGCTGCTGGCAGACTGTGCCCCCTTCTGCTCCCAGCGGGGAGATGGATAAGTGGAGCCATGATTCAGCGACACGGAATAATGACTGGGACAGAGACAGTGGCTGGGCAGGAACTGGGGCCATGCAAGCAACTGGGAAGGAGGATGGCAGGAAATCCTCATCCACACAATGGCCTGTTTCAGCGCTGGGGTATATACGATGAAGTGAGCTGTAGCTCACGAAAGCTTATGCTCAAATAAATTGGTTAGTCTCTAAGGTGCCACAAGTCCTCCTTTTCTTTTTGCGAATACAGACTAACACGGCTGTTACTCTGAAAACTATAGTTAGTAGTACCCTAGCTCGTTCTGGGGACATCACTGCTTAATTTATCAGTTTGTTCCCAAACCTCTTCTACTGACACTTCAATCTGGGCCAGAACTTCCGATTTATTGCTCAGAAACAATAGATCTGATGTGGGTGTGTCCCCAACATCCTCTGCAGCAGAGACTGAAGTACTTGCTCCCTCTTTAATGCCAGCCCAGTAAACAACACTCCTTAGTTCATAGATGGGTGCGTGTGAGGGTTTATTGGGAACTGGCTACACAGCAGAGGGTCAATAGTTAATTACCCTCTCTGAGACTACAAAGAGGATAGATAGACAGACAGATAGATAGATGGATCTATGTTGTGTATAAAAGATAGCTAGATCTGTGTATATGGAGACAGTTCGAATAAAGAGCGCTATCTACAGGCTCGTATGACTGCAGACATGCCAAGTCTGATGAATTGCTTGTGAGAGTCACGATTTTTAGGTAAAGTTAGGCCTGTCTCATGGTAGAACTCTCAAAATGTTGGGATTTTTTTTCCAGACATGGCAAATTCTTAAAATGTGTTTCCAGTCAAACAGGGGTTACCCCACCCTAAACAAAGGAATGTGGTTTCTCCATGGGGCAGTGATTTCCAGAGACAATGAGAATTCATTTACATGTCAGATAAACAAAGCTATCAGGCTAACAAGTGGGGAGAGAGGCAGCATAGCTACACCCCAGCAGGGAAGAAAAACTTCATCTGAGAGGTAAAGAGGTGAGGGAAGGCCAAACCTTAAATAAGCAGTGGAATCAACTGATTGCATACAGTAATACTGTACCATGTAACATAAACAGTGAGTTATATAGGCCCATGGTGCTCGTGCTCCACCAATATTCAGGAATGTGGGCCCAGCTCCACCAATGTTTGGGCTTATATTTAATCAGAGCTCTCCTGTCCATAGGACAGACCGGGACAACTGCCCTGGGCCCCACGCTTCAGGGGGACACGGGGCCAGGGCAGCCTGAGGGGTTAGTGGGGGGTCTGGCGCCGGCAGCAGCTGAGCTACCCAGCCCCAGCCTGCCCCGCTCTGCTCCGCTGAACCCTGCCCTGCTTCTTCCCACCCCTGCTCAGCCCCCACCCCACCCCCACTCCACCCCCTTCCCCCAGTCCCCTCCCTGCCTCTTCCTGACCCTGCTCCACCCCCATTCCACCCCTTTCCCCAAGCCCCTGCCTGTCTCTTTTTGGCTTCCACCCCCTCCCCCAAGTGACACTGGGAGCCGGCGGGGTGGGATGGGGCTGGGTCTCTCACTGCTGCTGACGCCAGACCCCCCGCTAACCCCTCAGGCTGCCCTGGACCCCGTGTCCCCATGAAGCATGGGGCCCGGGGCGGTTCCCTGCCAGTCTGGGAAATGGGAGAGAGGGGACTCCACTGCAGCCCCCCAGGCCTGGGGAGGGTGAATCATAGAATATCAGGGTTGGAAGGGACCTCAGGAGGTCATCTAGTCCAACCCCCTGCTCAAAAGCAGGACCCATCCCCAATTAAATCATCCCAGCCAGGGCTTTGTCAAGCCTGACCTTAAAAACTTCTAAGGAAGGAGATTCCACCACCTCCCTAGGCAACGCATTCCAGTGTTTCACCATCCTCCTAGTGAAAAAGTTTTTCCTAATATCCAACCTAAACCTCCCCCACTGCAGCTTGAGACCATTACTCCTTGTCCTGTCCTCTTCCACCACTGAGAATAGTCTAGATCCATCCTCTCTGGAACCACCTCTCAGGTAGTTGAAAGCAGCTATCAAATCCCCCCTCATTCTTCTCTTCCACAGACTAAACAATCCCAGTTCCCTCAGCCTTTCCTCATAACTCATGTGTTCCAGACCCCTAAAATCATTTTTGTTGCCCTTCGCTGGACTCTCTCCAATTTATCCACATCCTTCTTGTAGTGTGGGGCCCAAAACTGGACACAGTACTCCAGATGAGGCCTCACCAATGTCGAATAGAGGGGGACGATCACGTCCCTCGATCTGCTCGCTATGCCCCTACTTATATATCCCAAAATGCCATTGGCCTTCTTGGCAACAAGGGCACACTGTTGACTCATATCCAGCTTCTCGTCCACTGTCACCCCTAGGTCCTTTTCCGCAGAACTGCTGCCTAGCCATTCGGTCCCTAGTCTGTAGCTGTGCATTGGGTTCTTCCGTCCTAAGTGCAGGACCCTGCACTTATCCTTATTGAACCTCATCAGATTTCTTTTGGCCCAATCCTCCAATTTGTCTAGGTCCCTCTGTATCCTAGCCCTGCCCTCCAGCGTATCTACCACTCCTCCCAGTTTAGTATCATCCGCAAATTTGCTGAGAGTGCAATCCACACCATCCTCCAGATCATTTATGAAGATATTGAACAAAACCGGCCCCAGGACCGACCCCTGGGGCACTCCACTTGACACCGGCTGCCAACTAGACGTGGAGCCATTGATCACTACCCGTTGACCCCGACAAGCTAGCCAACTTTCTACCCACCTTATAGTGCATTCATCCAGCCCATACTTCTTTAACTTGCTGACAAGAATACTTGAAGAACCCTACGGAGCCGAGGTGAAGCTGTGGGCTGCAGTGGGGCTGAAATGAGGAGGGTGAAGGCTGATGGGGTGGGGGGCTGTATTGATGGTGGGTTGTGAGCAGATGGGGCTGTGCTGGGAGGGTGAACTGAGGACGGTGGGAGTCGATGGGGTGGTGATGATGGGGGCTGGGGGACTGAACTGAGGGGCAGCTGAATTGAGGGGGGTTGGGTGGGGAGAGATGGGGACCTTGGGGGACAGGGTTAATTGCTGGGAAGGAGAGGACCACGTATGGGGGTGAGAGTCCCTGCAGCAGGGGGCAAAATCACCTTACCCAGTACATGTGGGAGAGTGGGCAGCACCAAATGTAACTTGCCCACTCCAGGAGATGGGCAGGGGAAGTCCAAATATCAAACGACTGACCGAAAAAACACACTATGAACTTTTCACATGTTGTGAGTTTAGGGCCAGTCACATGATGGCTGGGGGAGGGGTCCGACTCCTGATTGTTGATCTCTTGAAGCTGGCAATCCTGTGACTGTGTAGCATTGTTCATAGATGTGTAGGTTCAATAAACTTGCTGTGTGTTGTAAGTGCAACTCTTAGCAATCTAGGGAGTGGGTTTTAAGTGCTGTCCTGGTCAGATGAACAACCCGCTCACTGGCCCATCCGGAGGGGTCCAATGCTCTGATCCCTTTCTACCCCTCCTTTGTCTGTCTCCCTCTGCATTCCCCAGTCCCATGCGTGCACAGGGGCTGGTGGTGCCTGAAGTATCAGCCCCGTGAGCCGGTGGGAGAAGTTGTTTCAGGGGCTGTGATTACCCAGGATAACACACACACCAGTCCAGGGCACACGGGGCAGGCCAGCCCAGAGGCACTAACACAGGCTGCTTACACAGCTGGGGGTGGGCAGTGGCGTGTATTCAGGGAATGCCCCTTTCACTGAGCGGTGAACTCAGCAGGCCAGGCAGAAACACTTTCCTTTCCTTTCAATGGGCTCCTGTGAGAGACGGACTCTTTCCAGGTCCCTGCCCAGAGAGACCCCAGAATAAATATCCCAGCGGCGTGGAACAGCTGCTGAGACACTGGCGGAGTGAGGAAGAGTTGCCAGGAGCCGGGCACTGGCTCACACGCGCCAGCCCCACACACAGGCCATTCACACAGATCCACACTGTTGACAGAGCCAAAAATAACTCAAGCAGCTCCATTGAAAAACCCTCCCTCGCTGAAAGGGGGAGCTTCCCCGAGGACAATATCAATATTGATAAACGCTGTGACTTCCGTGACCCAGTGATTTATACGGGAACTAGGCTGTCAGGCTAATTTCTGCAGCCTCCGCCCGGTAGCTATTAATAACCTCAGTCAGGCTTGCTGCCTCCAGGGGAGGTCTGCTGGGCATTGGTGGGGAATAGGGTTCTGCAAAGACTGACGCTCGGGTGTGGGGGCAGGAAGGGAGGGAGGGGAGTCACAAGCAAGCTGTGATTCTATACTGGGAAGGCAGGCAGGAGCTGCAGTCACACACTGGCCTCCTCAGCTTGCAGATGTCTTGCCCACTGGTCTCTGGGCACAGGCTGGAAAGAAGGCAGGACGAGGACGATGCCTGACTAATCTAATTGCCTTCTACGACGAGATAACTGGCTCTGTGGATGAGGGGAAAGCAGTGGACGTGTTGTTCCTTGACTTTAGCAAAGCTTTTGACACAGTCTCTCACAGTATTCTTGCCAGCAAGTTAAAGAAGTATGGCCTGGATGAATGGACTATAAGGTGGATAGAAAGCTGGCTAGATTGTCGGGCTCAACGGGTAGTGATCAATGGCTCCATGTCTAGCTGGCAGCCGGTATCAAGTGAAGTGTCCCAAGGGTTGGTCCTCGGGCTGGTTTTGTTCAATATCTTCATTAATGATCTGGAGGATGGCGTGGATTGCACCCTCAGCAAGTTTGCAGATGACACTAAATTGGGAGGAGAGATAGATACGCTGGAGGGTAGGGATAGGATACAGAGGGCCCTAGACAGATTAGAGGATTGGGCCTAAAGAAATCTGATGAGGTTCAACAAGGACAAGTGCAGAGTCCTGCACTTGGGACGGAAGAATCCCATGCACCGCTACAGACTAGGGACCGAATGGCTCGACAGCAGTTCTGCAGAAAAGGACCTAGGGGTTACAGTGGACAAGAAGCTGGATGTGAATCAACAGTGTGCCCTTGTTGCCAAGAAGGCCAATGGCATTTTGGGATGTATATGTAGGGGCATTGCCAGCAGATCGAGGGACGTGATCATTCCCCTCTATTCGACATTGGTGGGGCCTCAGCTGGAATAATGTGTCCAGTTTTGGGCCTTACACTACAAGAAGGATGTGGAAAAATTGGAAAACGTCCAGCAGAGGGCAACAAAAATGATTAGGGGACTGGAACATATGACTTACGAGGAGAGGCTAAGGGAACTGGGATTGTTTAGTCTGCGGAAGAGAAGAATGAAGGGGGATTTGATAGCTGCTTTCAACTACCTGAAAGGGGGTTCCAAAGAGGATGGATCTAGACTGTTCTCAGTGGGAGCAGATAACAGAACGAGGAGTAATGGTCTCAAGTTGCAGTAGGGGAGGTTTAGGTTGGATATTAGGAAAAACTTTTTCACTAGGAGGGTGGTGAAGCACTGGAATGTGTTACCTAGGGAGGTAGTGGAATCTCCTTCCTTAGCAGTTTTTAAGGTCAGGCTTGACAAAGCCCTGGCTGGGGTGATTTCGTTGGGGAATTGGTCCTGCTTTGAGCAGGGGGTTGGACTAGATGACCTCCTGAGGTCCCTTCCAACGCTGAGATTCTATGATTCTATGATTGCTGGGTGCTCTGCCTCCTGTTCTGCTGGACCCAGCCTGCAAGATGGAGGTGTTGAGTGTGCTCCACTCCCATTGGGACTGGGCACTGTGCCGGGCCAGGAGGGCAGCTCCTCACATCCTCAGGTCTCCCTCCCACTCCTGAACTGTCTTCGAAGAAACTCACATCACAAATATGCGCACCATCCACAGCCAAGAACCTTGCTCTGTGTGGTGTTATTTCACAGAATTCTGGAGCCTTTGTGGGTACATTCTCGGAGCAATTGAACAGCCCATGGGACCTTTTCTGCACAGGGAGCTGTCTGTTGCTCAGCCCTGGTCGCTGTGTGTGGTTAGTTATTTGTCAGCTGGATCCTTGGCCCACCCTCTGGCTGCTCTGCACCAACAGGGCGGCTGGAACATCCCCAGCACAGAAAGGGTCAGGGCGGGGTGGGAGGTGACTGGGATAAAGACAGTTGCCCAGGTGTTCCTGACTGGTTGAGCAGCCTCTAGGGCAGTGTTCCCTGTACTTTTCACTATCCCTGTCTGCCCCCCTACCCTGGAGGCAGGAGCGTGATCGTGGCTCGGGGCGGGGGGGGGAGTGGCTCCGACATGAGTAAGGCGGGGGAGGCTGGGGCCAGAGCTGTGGCTGGGTTGGGAGCCAGGGTGGGTGCGGGTCTGAGTCCAGGATGGGGGCTGGGGCAGGAGCGGAGCTGCGGTCAGGGGCCGAAGCTGGGCGTGGGTCTGAGGCCAGGATGAGGGCTGGGCCAGGAGCAGAGCTGCGGTCAGGGGCCGAGGCTGGGCGCGGGTCTGAGGCCAGGATGGGGGCTGGGCCAGGACCGGAGCTGCGGTCAGGGGCCGAGGCTGGGCGCGGGTCTGAGGCCAGGATGGGGGCTGGGCCAGGAGCGGAGCTGCGGTTAGGGGCTGAGGCTGGGGGGGTGCTGGGGCCGGGAGCAAAGCTACAGCCAGGCTGCGGTTGGGGCCAGCATCCATGGCCATAGTCAGGGGTCAGGGTTGAAGCAGTGCTGGGGACAGAGCAGGGATGGGTGGCGCTCCCTCTCTGCCCCTCGTGGGGGCTGGCCTGGGCCCCCCTAGGTTCCACCACATGTTCCTCCATGCCCCTATAGGGGGGCATGCCCCACAGTTTGGGGACCACTGCTCTAGTGGACTGTTCCTGACAATGTAATTTAGTTACACTTGAGGCCGGAATGGCCCTTGGCCAGGATTGGGAAAGAACAGCTAAGCCAGACTCAAGGATCTGGCCCCAAGGAAGCAAATGTTGGCTGTGACTATTCACTATTTTTAATGTGAAATTTCTCACCCAAGTCACATGATCTTGCTTCTACTCCCTCATTGGATGACTGAGGCATTTAAATGCTGAGTGGCGATAGCGAAGAACGCACGCATCATCAGTTAGACTCAAACACATGGATCTCTTGGGATCAGTGACAAATTTCATGCACACCCCCAGTATGAACAACAAACAACATGAGCCAGCAAGTACCGGGGAGAGAGCTTGCTATGTGGGCAGTCACAAAGCATGCTTCCTATTCACTGACTAGCTCTAGTTATACCCACACAGCAGTGCCTGCAGGGTGAGCTCTAAAGAGGTGACTTGGCTCAAGCCTTTGGCCTCTTGAGAGCTGGGATCCATGTAGCAACCTGCATGGAACTTGGAGGGAGGAGCACAGGTTGCAGGAGGGCAGAGTTTGGTGGAGGCCCCACGAAGTCAGCCTGTGTGCATGTGGCTGGAATGCTAGCTGCAGTTGCAGCATCTCTGTCAACAATTCTCTTAATAAAGAGCCAATTTAGTTTTAAAAACATGGAATTGTCTCATGTTATTACCCATCACATAGTACATGAAACATGGAAGCAGTAGCCAGTCAAGTCAGTAATGTAGTCAAGGGTAAACTTTTTATTTGGAGAGTTAGGACTTTAGGTTAAGTTAATTTACCCACTTCTTTTTTTTTTTTACCTCTACAATCCTGAATCTAGTGAGACCCACAGCCAGGAAGAGAGCGGGATTAACAGGCAAAAAAGCAGCAGCTAGAAACAGAACAAACAGGCAGTAAGGATGACCCAGACCACCAGGAACAGACAAAAAAGCCCTGCCCAAGCATGGAAGCAAGAACTGTGTCTGGCTACAGAGCTGACAATGGGGGATAGAGATAAGAAAATGAAGATAATTTTCTTTTACTATCCATTGAGAGAAAAGGACAAGAAATGAGTGAGACGCAGTTGCCAGGAATAATGCCCCAAACCCTGGAACAGCTAATAAACGTGTCTGATGAGAACTGTGACCCCAGAAACAATGAGATTGTAGAGACAGTCTGGTTTCTTCCCCGCCCAACCCAAGAAGCAGGTATTCTACCAGAAAAGAAGGACATACTTCAAGGAGATGGACAGCTGGAGGCCAAGCTGAAGTTAGAAACAGACCCCAGGTGCAGTCCAGGAGATGAGTGACACACAAATTCTACATTACATTAAAGAGATGAGAGCTCTGGCAACCACATGTAGCTTTGGAGACACTGAAGATTCTTTAGTAAGAGGCTCATTTGTGGGACCCAAGATTCCAGCTTACAAGTGAGATTGTTGAGAGAAACAGTTCTAACCCTAAAGAAATGCCTCCAAACGGCAACAGTCACTGAACTGTCCAAAAAAAACCCCAATGAGGAGTCACTACCCATCGGTCACTACAAAAAGTAATTTTCCCTCTGCTGATACTCACACCTTCTTGTCAACTGTTGGAAATGGGCCATCCTGATTGCATTGGCCTCATTAGCACTACAAAAGTAATTTTCCCTCCCTTGGTATTCACCCCTTCTTGTCAACTGTTGAGAATAGGCCACTTCCACCTTAACTGGATTGGCTTGTTAGCACTGACCCCCCCACTTGGTAAGGTAACTCCCATCTTTTCATGTACTATGATATATTCTGCTTACTGTATTTTTCACTCCATGCATCTGATTAAGTAGGTTTTAGCCTACGAAAGCTTATGCCCAAATAAATATGTTAGTCTCTAGGGTGCCACAAGGACTCCTTGTTGTTTTTGCTGATACAGACTAACATGGGTACCACTCTGAAACCTGGCCCAGGAAAGAGCAAACCAATGACAACCATTGATGCCTACAAGTACACAGGGTACAACTAAAAAAACCCAGGTGGCAGGATAGAGACAGATTGACCGAGAATGTGGGCTTCATGGTCCAAGGTATGTACCGTGGGAAGTGACAGGAAAGATTGAAAAAAATGCCCAGCCTATGTGTGAGGGACGTGGGTAACAGAACCACTTTACGTCCCATTGCCATGACTACCTGGAAAGAAAAAAGGAGCAGAACATGCTGTGACTGAGGATGTAGAGACTTGCACTGAGGAGGAGGATATCTGCAGATCCAAAGACTCTCTGTGTACACACACTGCAGACGAAGGCTGCCAGCCATTCAACTGCTGGTTTTGCAACTCTGTTATTAGATCAATTGCAGCTGCACTGTGGAACCAGCTCCAATGTAATCCCAGCAACACGGATAAGCAACAATGTTAGACTGGAGAAATGTGACCACATGCTGGTGATGTACAATAAAACCATTCTGAGGCCACTGGACAAATACAGAACATTGAAAAGAAATCCATGAAAAAAGAGATGTAATCACTTGGAGTTTAGAGCAGCTGACACACGGGAGAACCAACAACTGCTGAGTAGCTGCAGTGCAAGTCATAGATTTGATCACAGCTCAACACCAGAATATCCTCAACAAGAGAGAGGAGGGAGAAGAGTCACCGTGGGCCTAATCCAGCATTCTGCCAGAATAGAAGGACATACTGCAAAGAGATGGACACCTGGAGGCCAAGCTGAAGTTAGAAACAGACTCCCACATACAGCCCAGGAGACGAGTGACACACACAGTTCAATTAGCCCTGACGGAGCTGCTGAAGGAACTGGCAAGCGTGACATTCCTATTGCAGGAGAAGGAGATGTCTCGGAAGAGGCAATGCAGGACTCAGAGACGTTAAGGACAGAAGGAACCATCATGATCATGCCAAGCTGCAGCAACTCTGAAACTGTTGCTGGGAGAGGAATATTAGGCTGAATGTAGACAAGCTGAAGCTGAGAAAGACCGTGGTCCCTTGCATTGGATATCTGTTGACTTCACAGGGACTCCAGCCAGATCCTGAGGCACAGAAAGGGGATATGCTCAGGCAAGAGCTCCTGGCTGGGCTCTTTGGAACAGAATGATGCCATCGGCTCTCTCTGGGCACCAGCTTGACGTGCATTCTGAACACAAGCCATTAGAAAACAGCATGAAGAAGTCGCTACTTTGGTGCACCCAGCAGCTACAACACATCCTTGCAGGTCTGGTGCAATGAGAGGAGGATAAGGCACAGCCCTGGAAAGTCACTGCTGGTGGCAGATACCCGGAGCAGGCCAGGCCTTCCTGAGTCCAACACAGAGGGCTCTGCAGGACCAGAGATAGAGTCAATCAACATCCTGCAATACCACTGCATCTCTGCTAGGAAGCTCCAGGAATCCAGCCAAGCCCCACACAGGATAGGGTGCCATGGACAGTGGACAATTCACACTGCAGGGCCAGCCAGATCACAAGAAGCAAGTGCCCCAGGAGGTTCCCCCTACTGCCAGGGGAGGGATGAAGTGTGTGCACAAGATGGGGTTTTGTTTCAAGGGGACTAAGCAGTAAGGTGACTAGAAACGGATACATGCCTCACACCTGGGGACAGAGCCTGCCTGAGACCAGCCAGGGAGCATATCTACTGGCCAGACATAACAGCCCAATTGAGAGTGTATATGGAAGAGAGCGAGGGGTGCCAAGAGTGTAGGGATAGACAGAAAACTTTACAGCCCCATGAAATTCCAGCCTGATCTGGGAAAAGATCAGAACAGATCTATTCACTTTTAGTGTCAGGAACTATCTGGTCCCAATGCATCACTGCTCCAGCTTCCAAGTGGTGGACTATCTGGAGGACACTTAGGCAAGATCTGTGATCAGGAAACTGAAGGCACATTTTGCTGGCATACCTGACACACTCTGCTCAGATAATGGACGCAGTATATAGCAGCAGAATTCAATGATTCGATGGCACATGGGGATCTGAGGAAGTTGTCCCTGGGGAACTCACAAAGCAACAGGAAGTCAGAATCAGCAGTAGAGACAGCCAAGAAACCGATGGCAAAGTAGACAGGAAGAGATCCCTACCCAGCAATGTTGGACCATCAACAGTAGCCCAGCACAGGGACTGATGGACTTGAGAACCAAGACTCTGCTTCCCAGGAGGGGTAATCTACTGCAGCCCAGGTGAGGAACAACAGACAGCATACAGAAGGAGCTAAGAGAACACCAGCTACTGCCTGCTACAACAAAGGAGGGAAGGACCTGAGGCCACTCTGCACAGGTAAGCAAGTCGGGTTCCAATCACCAAATAGTCACACAAAGCAATGGCAAAAAGCAACAGCCCCAGCTGCAGTGGGACACAGCTCAGAAGTGGTAGCAACAGACTCAGGACAGCAATGGAGATGAAACCAAATACAACTGTGGAATAGCGGCAGACAGCCGGCACTCCCGGGCAGACAGGGCGATGGTCAGGACCAGAAGGACTTAGAAGGAGCCTCAGCATCAGCTGGCCCAATGTAGGACAGTCAAAGACACCAGGTATATGAGCAACACAAAGGGCCAACAGAACACCACCCAATAGAATGAAGGCAGCGACTGGGTGGAAGCAAGTCCCTCTCCACACAGCGATAACACAAACAAGAAGTGGGAGACAGGTTCGAAGTCCAGCACACTTAAAGGATTATAAGGCCTAACAGGACCCACTTGACGGGCAGCACAGGCCATGTCCCTAGGGTGGGCCTTAAACTAGTAACCTCTGGCCTGCCCTCCAGCAAATCAGCAAATGCTGGCACTGCATGGAACTTGGAGAGAGGAGCACAGATTGCAGAAGGGAAATGTTTAGAGGAGGCACCTGGAAGTTGGTCTGTGTGCACATGGCTGGAATGTGAGCTGCAGTTGTAGCATCTCTGTAAATAGTTTTCTTAATAAAGAGCCAGTGGGGTTTTAGAAATGTGGCATCTTCACATATTATTACATAGCACATGGTACGTGGAACAATCCAAACCAGTTAAGTTCACAAATGAAAATAAAGGTAATGGTCCCAGATCCCTTCGTATGAATGGTTTCAGAATAGCAGCCGTGTTAGTCTGTATTCGCAAAAAGATAAATTGGTTAGTCTCTAAGGTGCCACAAGTACTCCTTTTCTTTCTTCGTATGAATATTTGTCCATCCCACAAACTACCTCATAGCTTAGCACTGATTGAAACCTTTGCTCAGCAGAATGCCAGCGCTGGACTAAATGGGCTGCTGTGGGCCAAGACTGAGACCCGTAAGCACAGCTTGACAGAGCGGTGGCAGGCAAAGGCAGAGCCAGGGATGCTGCAGGTTGGGTTTGAGGGGCATTGGCCAGATTTGAGAGTGCAGGGAGGCAGAACTAGAGAAAAACAAGTGGTGATGCAGAATTATTACGCATAAGGCAAGCTGCCAAAGCAGGGGTAATATCGGCTAAAGCTGAGGTCCGTGATGCAATGCTCTCAACCCTCTGTTCTTAGGAATCACGCTTTGATTGTTTTGATCCTAAATCAGATCGCTGGGGCTGGAGATGAAAATGTCACAGACCTGGAAGGGGAGTCTGCTTCTAGTCCATTAGCAGAGGTGTGAGTGACTAAATCTGGATTTTGGTACATGGAGAAGCATGGAACATGCACTTTACTTGGCAACCCAGAGTGTCTCTTTGGATCCATTTGGAGGGCTTGTTCCTGGTGTTCCACTCCATTAGTAGTTGTGTTATGCCAGCGCATGTAAATAATTATTCTGGCACTGCTTCCCCAATGGAGTGTTGTGTGAGAATCTTTCTGCACTGTCGCAGAACTGACCCTAGAGCAGCCTGCACTGCTCCTCTGCTTCAAGCGGAGTCTGTTCTCAGCACTGCTGATGTACTAATTCCCCAGGGCTACTGGCTTTGCTGCCCCGTGGGAACTACACTGAGACAGATTGCTGGGTGTTCTCAGAAAAAGCACATTTCCAAGAGACCAAGCATGGGGCCTTTTCAGATCTGACCCCCAAGAAACTGATAGTGGAAAAAAAAATCTGAATCTCATGAAACTCCTCTTTTTTGTCTGAAAAATGGAGACACTTTAAAAACAAACAAACCAGTGTCACTGAGTTGAGATTTTCTTTGCAGAGATTCACGTAAGAATGAATGCTCATGTCTGCACCATAAACCCTTGGAAACAGAGAGATTTACAGTGGAAAGCTGAACCATCAAAAGGCTGAATGTCCCCCAGAATATGGGTCTGCATAACCTGTGTGGTATAAATGAAACAGACCTCTCACAAAGTCATAGAAATACCCAATTTGTTCAAACTCCAACAGTGCCCTCCAGCGTTGCAAATGGGGTATTACAACCTAGTGATGGAAATTATGTGTGCGGGATGAGCTAGCTGGACCCAGCAGTCACCCAGATCCTCACTTAGCGTATGTATATGCTTTGAGCTGGGGGCACGACTCCCAACTGGAGGAGACATACCCTCGCTAGCTGAGGTCAAGCTACTGCACTAAAAATAGCAGTGCATCCACAGTGAAGCTAGGGGCTAACCGCCCCAAGTACAGACCTAGTGTGTTGAACAGAATCGTACTCAGGTGACTAGCCCTCCCATTTCTTGCTCTGAAACAGCGACACTATTTTCAGCACACTAGCTCGATCAGATCTAGCTCGGGCATCTACTGAGATGTGAGCTTCAGTGTAGACAAATCCTTAGCGTGATGATCTGACAGAATGTTGCAGTGACCAAAGCCTCTGCTGGGTGAAATGTATATCCGTGCCAGCAGAGCAGTAGTCAAAACAGGAATGCTCTAAAGGCATGAATGTAGAAAGCTTGACACAACAGGGCCAGCTCCAGTCATTCAAACATCCTGCGTCTGCCCCGCTAAAATCTTGAGATTGGCTTAATGTCATGAGAGTTCAACAAATCATGCATTTGAGGGGTTTTTTATTTTCCTTCTGGTTTCTGAGTCTTCAAGGTGTACTTGTGTCTTACCTGAAACCATAAGGGTACAAGGAAAGCTCAAATTCCCATACCACCATGTGAGTCCAGGAGCTGGGGATTCAAGAAGATAAGCTTTCTGTGCTTATCAACACCTAGGAGATTATCTGAACCTCTAGGACCTGGATAATGGGGCAGGAATGATACAAGATCAGCTATGCCCCCCATGCCTGGCCGGACTCCAACAAAACAGGGGCAGGGGGCTAGGACGAGAGCAGGCTCAGATCCCCAGACCTACTTTCTGAGTCGCCCTGTGGCCTGTGTACATGCTAAGCTCTGCAGGCAAAGCCTGCCAGGGCCAGCAAGAAGGTGGGTAGGGTGTCAGTGGGGAAGGGCATTGCCTGCATCTGGATCTTGGGGGAGGAGGGAGATCCTGAGAGAATGGGGCGGGGATGGAGAAGGGGAGTCCCGGGGGAATGGGATAGATCATGAAGTGGTGGGGGGACAGGTAGTTCCCGAGGAAGGGTGGAGATGCTGAGGTCTCATGTCTGGCTGCACCAGGCCCCGTGGAGGGTGAGGGGGTGCGTCATGGGGAGGGCCCCTGCTGTGGTGAACAAGAGCCAGTGGGTCACAGCAGAGAGCTGGGTCCAGCCCTGCAGGACAGGAGCCGCCGCCAGAGGGTGATTGTGGGGCAGGCTCAGTGCCCCTAGGAATGTTTCACCAGCTGCCTGTGCCCAGCAGCGAGTGAAAAGTGTCCTGGTTAGAGTCTGGTAAGAGCTTGGGGCAAAGGGTCTGGTTTCAGCACAACCAGTTCAGACCAATCTCTGGGCCTGATCCTGCTCCCAGGGACAGCAGCAGAATCAGGCTGGGGCAAGTGGTTTCCAGCTTGTCTATTTTGTGTGATACAATAGTGACACCTAGTGGTCAATCTGCAAATACATCCTTATAAATGGCTACACTGAAAACTGGTCCCATTTCCTTAGCTGGGTGGCCTGAAAGCTCCCAGCATGGAGCAGCAGGTGGGTCTCTGGCATTGCCAAACCTGCAAGTTCTAAACTCCTGTGACAGGTCCAAAGGCTCAAGAGAGTGA
The DNA here is from genome assembly GCF_965140235.1 of Caretta caretta. Classification (NCBI taxonomy): domain Eukaryota; kingdom Metazoa; phylum Chordata; order Testudines; family Cheloniidae; genus Caretta; species Caretta caretta. Next base: position 4,160,417 of record NC_134223.1, read on the forward strand.
CCTATACAGCAGATGTATTTAAAATGTCGCGGCCCCTTGTGGGTCCATCTTCTGATGGTCTAACTCTCTGACCTAAGCCCCCACCCTTGTGCGTGTGTGTGTTTTCCCAGTGGATACACAGACTGAAATGCATGCACCATGCCCCTCTTCCCCCTGGTGGTGAGTGGGGGACCTCTTCCTCCTCCCTCAGCATCCTTCTAGGCACTGCAGGTTCCCTCAAAGCAGTGTCCCCTATCTTGCCTGGATATGTTCCTATCTGCTTCTTCCAACCACCGTCCCCTGAACCCCTCCCCATGGGCCATTGCCCCTGGTGTTCACGGGAACTACCTTCGGCCCCCTATGCACAGTCCAGCAGTTGTAGGGGGCAAAGCGCATCTGGGCTGGCAGAGAGCTACTCCTCTAAAGTCTGGAGAAGCAGGGAGATTTAGGAATGATGGAGCTGGGAGACTGGATCTGGGAGCAGGGTGAGACTAAGACTTCCTGACCAAGGAGACTGGGAATAGACTGAGAAATCTGAGGAGTGGAAACTGGGACTGGCTAGGTGAGGAAAATGAGACTGGAACAAGGAACTGGAGTGGGGAAGAGTCAGGACTGGGGCAGGAACAGGTTGGAGCTAGTGCATGGGGTCCTGCTGACAAAACAGCCTGTGATCATGTAATTAAATACGGTATCATAATGCAGATATGCAAGGGGGCAGAATTAGGATCGCACAGGCAACCTTAATTCTGGCATTTCCTAACTTTTCAGTGCTTGACTTTGCAACCTTAGTAATGTTCTTTTAACATTGTTTTATGCAAGAACATAAGAATGGCCATAATGACTTCCAGTGGTTCTCAAAATAATTTGATTGGGCCCCCTTTTTTGTGTCTGTAGTCATTTATGCCCCCACCCCCAAGTACCTACACTGCCGCCCAGCTCTGAAGGCAGAGCGGAGAGCAGCGACTGCTGGCTGGGCGCCCAGCTCTGAAGGCAGAGCGGAGAGCAGCGACTGCTGGCTGGGCGCCCAGCTCTGAAGGCAGAGCGGAGAGCAGCGACTGCTGGCTGGGCGCCCAGCTCTGAAGGCAGCGCTGTGCCAACAGCAGTGCAGAAGTAAGGGTGGCAATGTGAAAAGTGATATTTGAGATGGCAGTGCTGCAATCCAAACCTCTTGTGGCAAAGATGGTGGCAGGGTGTTGGAAAGGAGGGGACTACGCTCAAAAGAAAGAAGATTAAATAAGGGGAAGTTCAGTAGAGAAATTTGTGCCAGCAGCACAGGATAAGTGTCTGTAAATAGATTTGGCATGAGCTGATGAGAGTGGAGAGAAGGCCAGCCAAAATAGATTTGTGGATGGTGCAGATGGATAAACTGTATGTGAAAGAAAGCATAGAGTCAAATATAGTAAACATCTTAAATGAATCACATGGTACTATAGAATCTGTATGGATAGAAATTCCACGCTTGACTAATAAGAGTCTAGCAGTAGGAATATGCTACCAACCACCTGACCAGGATGGTGACAATGACTGTGAAATGCTTAGGGAGATTAGAGAGGCTACAAAAAACTGAAAACCCAATAATAATAGGGGATCTCAACTATCCCCATATTGACCGGGACCATGTCACCTCAGGACGGGATGCATGGATAAAATTTCTAGAAACAATTAATAACTGCTTCTTGGAACAGCTAGTCCTGGAACCCACAACAGGAAAGGCAATTCTTGATTTAGTCCTAAGTGGCGCACAGGATCTGGTCCAAGAGGGGAATAGAGCTGAACTGCTCAGTAATAGCGACCAAAATGTAGTTAAATGTTACATCCTTCTGGGGGGGAATACCAAAGAAACCAAGCCAAGTAGCATTTAACTTAAAAAAAGGAACTATACAAAAATGAGGAGGCTAGTTCAATGGAAATTGAAAGGAACAGTCACAGAAGTGCAATGCCTGCAAGCTGCACGGAAACTATTTAAAATCCATAATAGAGGCTCAAATTAAATGCATACCGCCCCCCCCCCAATACAGTAAGAGGACCAAAAAGAAAAAATGCCACCATGGCTAAACCGCAGAGTAATAGAGGCTGTTAGAAACAAAAAGGCAAACTTTAAAAACTGGAAATCAGATCCTACTGTGGAATATAAACTCTGGCAAGTCAAGTGTAAAAGGATAATTAGTCAGGTCAAAAAAGAAGTTGAAGAGCACCAACTAGCAAAAGACACAAAAACTAACAGCATTTAAAAAAAATACATCAGAAGCAAGAAGCTGCCTAACAATCAGCGGGGCCACTGGATGATTGAGGTGCTAAAGGAGCACTCAGGGAAAACAAGGCCATTGCAGAGAAGCTAAATGAATTCTTTGCATCCGTTTTCACTGCAGAGGATGTGAGGAAGATTCCCATATCTAAGCCATTCTTTTTAGGTGACAAATCTGAGGAATTGTCCCAGATTGAGGTGTCAATAGAGGAGGTTTTGGAAAAATGGATAAATTAAACAGTAATAAAGCACCAGGACTTATTCACCCAAGAGTTCTGAAGGAACTCATATATGAAATTACAGAAATACTAACTGTGGTACATATTCAGAGGCTGATTTAAGCGATAGGTTTAGATGGCTAAAGGTAGCTAATGTGACACCAATTTTTAAAAAAGACTCCAGATGCGATCATGGTAATTACAAGCCAGGAACACATGCCTGGCTGTTACTTGTTGGGGTCACTATGTCTCAAACTCATTTTGAACCTGTTACATCCAAAAGGGGCTTCTGGGTATGAGACAGGAGATACACCTGTGTGACCACAACCAGAGCACGTCAGAGATGGCTCAACAAAGCCAAATCATTCCATGGAGATGGTCTGATTAAGTTTGAGGGGAAGACTGTCTCCTGCCCTATAGCTGGCTGGTCTGGGCCCGGGGTGGGGATGGAGGAGAACCAGGTACGTCCCTGCTCTGCTTGACTGTGAGTGACCTGGGATGAAAAACTCTGATCTGAATCAGGCAGAGCGAGGGACCAGGGTACCAAATGTATAGGCATGACACAGCAGGTTGTGCTGGCGGGGGCGTGGCACTATATGTGAAAGAAAGTATAGAGTCAAATATAGTAAAAATCTTAAATGAATCAAACTGCACCATAGAATATGGATGGAAATTCCATGTCTGAATAATAAGAGTATAGCAGTAGGAATATACTACTGACCACCTGGCCAGGATGGTGATTGTGAAAGGCTTAGGGAGATTACAGAGGCTACAAAAACAGAAAATCCATAATAATGGGGGATTTCAACTGTCCCCATATTGATACAGAGATAAAACTTCTAGACACCATTAATGATTGCTTCTTGGAGCAACTAGTCCTGGAACCCACAAGGGGAGAGGCAATTCTTGATTTAGTTCTAAGTGCTGCACAGGATCTGGTCTAAGAGGTGAATATAGCTGAAGTGCTCAGTAATAGTGACCATAATGTAATTAAATTTTACATACTTGTAGGGGGAAAAATACCAAAGACACTCACCACACTATCATTTATCTTCGAAAAGGGGAACTACACACAAATGAGGAGGCTAGTTAAACAGAAATTAAAAGGAACAGTCACAAGAGTGAAATGCCTGCAAGCTGCATGGAAACTTTTTAGAAACACTTCAACAGAGGCTCAAACTAAATGTATACCACAAATAACAAAAAAGCAGTAAAAGGTCCAAAAAAAATGTCATCATGACAGAGTAAAAGAGAAGATTAGAGACAAAAAAAATCTTTTAAAAAGAGGAAGTCAAATCCTACTGAGGAAAATAGAAAGGAGCATAAATTCTGGCAAGTCAAGTAGAAAAGTGTAATTAGGCAGGACAAAAAAAGAATTCAAAGAGCAACTAGCAAAAGACACAAACACTAACAGCAAAATTTGTTTAAGTACATCAGAAGCAGGAAGCTGCCAAACAAACAGTGGGACCCCTGGACAATCGAGGTACTAAAGGAGCACTCAAGGCAGGCAGAACCCTTGCAGAGAAGCTAAACGAATACTTTGCATTGGTCTTTGCTGACGAGATTGTGAGGGAGATTCCCACACCTGAGCCATTCTTTTTAGGTGACAGATTTGAGGAAGAGTACCAGATTGAGGTATCACTAGTAAAGGCTTTGGAACAAATAGATAAATTAAACAGTAATAAGTCACCACGCCCAGATGGTATTCACCCAAGATTTCTGAAGGAGCTCAAATACGAAATTCCAGAACTGTAATATCTAACTTACTGCTTAAATCAGCCTCTGTACCAGATGACTGGCAGATGTATTGCCAATTTTTTTAAAAGGCTCAAGAGGCAATCCTGGCAAATATAGGCCGGTAAGCCTAACTTCAGTAGGCAAATTGGTTGAAACTAAAGTAAAGAACAGAATTATTAAACATATAGATGAACATGATATGTTAGGAAGGACTCAACACAGCTTTTGTAAAGAGAAATCGTGCCTCACCAATCTCTTAGAATTCTTTGGGGGTATCAACAAGCATATGGACAAAGGTGATCCAGTTGATATAGTGTACCTGGACTTTCAGAAGGTCTTTGACAAGATCACTTTCCAAAGATTCTTAAGCAAAGTAGGCACTCATGGGATAAGAGGGAAGTTCTTCTCATGGATCAGTAACTGGTTACAAGATAGGAAAAAAATGGTAGGAATAAATGGTCAATTTTCACAGTAGAAAGAGGTAAATATAGGGGTTCCCCAAGGATCTGTACTGGGACCAGTGCTGTTCAACATATTCACAAATCATCCAGAAAAAGGGGCAAACAGTGAGGTGGCAAAGTTTGTAGATGATACTAAATTACTCAAGATAGTTAAGTCCAAAGCAGACTGTGAAGAGTTACAAAAGGATCTCACTAAACTGGGTGACTGGGCAACAAAATGGCAATGAAATTCAATTCAATATTGGTAAATGCAAAGTAATGCATATTGGAAAATATAATCCTAACTACCTATATGCAAAATGATGGGATCTAAATTAGCTGTTACTATTCAAGAAAGAGATTGTGGAGTTGTCATGGAGAGTTCTCTGAAAACATCTGCTCAATGGGCAGCAGCAGTCAAAAAAGCTAACAGAATGTTAGGAACCATTAGGAAAGGGAGAGATAATAAGACAGAAAATATCATAATTCCACAATATAAATCCATGGTACACCCACACTTTCAATACTTCGTGCAGTTCTGGTTGCCACATTTCAGAAAAAGAGACCTTTTCTTTGGTGCTGATGATGAGACCTGCTTCTGCGCCTCGTTGTAGAGACACCTGCCCCAGAATGAGAGGAAACAGCACTTTCCGAGCCCGAGGACAATCTGCAGCCCAAGAAGGGCCTTAGTACCGAACAGGGGCCACTAACAGGGATTTTCGAGAGGGAGTTGGAAGGGGGGTGGGAAGGAGGAAAGGTACACTTGCCATTCTTTAAAACCTTTAAACTATACTATAATCAAAACTTCTTGATTTAAACAAAAACCCTATCATTAACCTAGGTAACGGTAGGAGAAAATGCAGGCAGAAGCCCAGCAGCAGAGTGGGGGATATCCTGTTTATTGCGTTCAGTGTAGCATGTATAATTACCTGCCCTGTGGATGGGTGGTGTATCTGTGCATTCGGTGCAAGGAGCTCCTGGACCTCAGAGACTGTGTACGGGCTTTGGAGGCCAGGGTGGCAGAACTGGAGGAGCTAAAGGAGGCAGAGAGGTATGTTGATAAGACTTTATGGGACACTGTAGATTTGTCCCACCTCTGGTCAGACAGCCCCTGCGCTGTTAAGGAGGATGAAAGGCCCAGAGAAGGAGAGCAGTCAACGGGAATAGAGGGAAACCTTCCCATAGTTGGCACCCTCCTTCCAGATGATGCTGGGGTATCCTCTTGCACTGAGGTTACCTCTCCGGGACAGGGAACTCCAGTCATTAGAAAAAGACAGGTGTTAGTAATGGGAGATTTGATCATTAGAAACATAGATAGCTGGGTTTGTGATGACTGGGAGAACCGTATGGTGACTTACCTGCCTGGTGCAAAGGTTGCGGATCTCTCAAGGAATCTAGATAGACTTATGCGTAGTGCTGGGGAGGAGCCGCCAGTGGTCCTGGTACATGTAGGTACCAGTGACGTAGGGAAGGGTAGGAGAGACGTCCTGGAAGCCAAATTTAGGCTACTAGGAAAGAGACTGAAATCCAGGACCTCTATGGTGGCATTCTCAGAAATGCTTCCAGTTTCAGGTGCAGGGCCAGGTGGGCAGGCAGAGCTTCAGAGTCTCAACGTGTGGATGAGATGATGGTATAGGGAGGAGGGGTTTAGATTTATTAGGAACTGGGGAAACTTTGGGGATGGGGGAGCCTGTATAGGAAGGATGGGCTCCACCTAAACTGAAGTGGATCCAGGCTGCTGGCACTTAACATTAAAAAAGTTGCAGAGCAGTTTTTAAACTAAGAGATGGGGGAAGCCGATTGCTGCAGAGGCGCACATGGATCAGACAGAGACGTCTCTTAGAGGAGAGTCTAGTGAGAGAGATTCTCTAGAGTTTAGTCAGGAGGAGAGGACGGAAGAGGCTAAAGTATGGGCCAGATCAGATGAGAAATATTCACATAAAAAAGAATCTGACACATCAGAAAAGGGAAGACAAATAAACGGTGATAAGTTTTTGAAGTGCTTGTACACAAATGATAGAAGTCTAAATAATAAGAGGGGTGAACTGAAGTGCCTTGTGTTAAAGGAGGATATTGACATAATAGGGATCACAGAAACCTGGTGGAGTGAGGACAATCAATAGGGCACAATCATTCCAGGGTATAAAATATATCGGAAGGACAGAACAGTCGTTTTAGTGGCACTATATGTGAAAGAAAATGTAGAATCGAATGAAGTAAAAATCTTAAATGAATCCACATGTTCCATAGAATCTCTATGGATAGTAATTCCATGCTCTAATAAGAATATAACAGTAGGGATCTATTATCGACCATCTGACCAGGACGGTGATAGTGACAATGAAATGCTAAGGGAGATTAGAGAGGTCATCAAAATAAAAAACTCAATAACAGTGAAAAGAAAAGGAGTACTTGTGGCACCTTACAGACTAACAAATTTATTTGAGCATAAGCTTTCGTGAGCTACCGATGAAGTGAGCTGTAGCTCACGAAAGCTTATGCTCAAATAATTTTGTTAGTCTCTAAGGTCCACAAGGACTCCTTTTCTTTTTGCGGATACAGACTAACACGGCTGCTACTCTGAAACCTGTCAATAATACTGGGGGATTTCAATTATCCCCATATTGGTTGGGTACATGTCACCTCAGGACGAAATGCAGAGACAAAATTTCTCGATACTTTAAATGATTGCTTCTTGGAGCAGCTGGTTCAGGAACCCACAAGGGGAGAGGCAACTCTCGATCTAGTCCTGAGCGGAGCGCAGGACCTGGTCCAAGAGGTAACTATAACGGGATCGCTTGGAAATAGTGACCAAAATATAATAACATTTAACATTCCTGTGGTGGGAAGAACACCTCATTAGCCCAACACTGTGGCATTTAATTTCAGAAAGGGGAACTATGCAAAAATGAGGAGGTTAGTTAAACAGAAGTTAAAAGATACAGTGACTAGAGTGAAATCCCTGCAAGCTGCATGGACACTTTTCAAAGACACCATAATAGAGGCCCAACTTAAATGTATACCCCAAATTAAAAAACATAGTAAAAGAACTAAAAAAGAGCCACTGTGGCTTAACAACCATGTAAAAGAAGCAGTGAGAGATAAAAAGACATCTTTTAAAAAGTGGAAGTCAAATCCTAGTGAGGTAAATAGAAAGGAGCATAAACACTGTCAAATTAAGTGTAAAAATGTAATAAGAAAAGCCAAAAAGGAGTTTGAAGAACAGCTACCCAAAAACTCAAAAGGTAATACCAAAATGTGTTTTAAGTACATCAGAAGCAGGAAGCCTGCTGAACAACCAGTTCAAGATACAAAAGGATCGAGATACAAAAGGAGCACCTAAAGACGACAAAGTCATTGAGGAGAAACTAAATTAATTCTTTGCTTCAGTCTTCACAGCTGAGGATGTTAGGGAGATTCCCAAACCTGAGCCATCCTTTGTAGGTGACAAATCTGAGGAATTGTCACAGATTGATGTGTCATTAGAGGAGGTTTTGGAATTAATTGAGAAACTTAACAGTAGCAAGTCACCGGGACCAGATGGCATTCACCCAAGAGTTCTGAGAGAACTCAAATGTGAAATTGCGGAACTATTAACTATGATTTGTAACCTGTCCTTTAAATCAGCTTCTGTACCCAATGACTGGAAGATAGCTAATGTAACGCCAATATTTAAGAAGGGCTCTAGAGGTGATCCTGGCTATTACAGACCTGTAAGTCTAAGGTCAGTATCGAGCAAATTAGTTGAAACAATAGTAAAGAATAAACTTGTCAGACACACAGAAGAACATAAATTGTTGCGCAAAAGTCAACATGGTTTCTGTAAAGGGAAATCTTGTCTTACTAATCTATTAGAGTTCTTTGAAAGGGTCAACAAACATGTGGACAAGGGGGATCCAGTGGACATAGTGTACTTAGATTTCCAGAAAGCCTTAGACAAGGTCCCTTACCAAAGGCTCTTACATAAATTAAGTTGTCATGGGATAAGAGGGAAGATCCTTTCATGGATTGAGAACTGGTTAAAAGACAGGGAACAAAGGGTAGGAATAAATGGTAAATTTTCAGAATGGAGAGGGGTAACTTGTGGTGTTCCCCAAGGGTCTGTCCTAGGACCAATCCTAGTCAACTTATTCATAAATGATCTGGAGAAAGGGGTAAACTGTGAGGTGGCAAAGTTTGCAGATGATACTAAACTGCTCAAGATAGTTAAGACCAAAGCAGACTGTGAAGAACTTCAAAAAGATTGGGCAACAAAATGGCAAATGAAATTTTATGTGGATAAATGTAAAGTAATGCACATTGGAAAAAATAACCCCAAGCATACATACAATATGATGGGGGCTAATTTAGCTACAACTAATCAGGAAAGAGATCTTGGCATCATCGTGGATAGTTGTCTGAAGACGTCCACACAGTGTTCAGCGGCAGTCAAAAAAGTGAATAGGATGTTAGGAATCATTAAAAAAGGGATAGAGAATAAGATGGAGAATATCTTCTTGCCCTTATATAAATCCATGGTACGCCCACATCTTGAATACTGCGTACAGATGTGGTCTCCTCATCTCAAAAAGGATATATTGGCATTAGAAAAGGTTCAGAGAAGGGCAACTAAAATGATTAGGGGTTTGGAATGGGTCCCATATGAGGAGAGATTAAAGAGAATAGGACTTTTCAGCTTGGAAAAGAGGAGACTAAGGGGGGATATGATAGAGGTCTATAAAATCATGAGTGGTGTGGAGAAAGTGAATAATTAAAACAAATTAAAGGAAGTTCTTCTTCACTCAGCACATAGTCAACCTGTGGAACTCCTTGCCTGAGGAGGTTGTGAAGGCTAGGACTATAATAGGGTTTAAAAGAGAACTGTATAAATTCATGGAGGTTATTGTCCTTGGACAATATCGCTGCCACCATCAAGTGAGTTAGACAAAGATTTAGGAAAAGGACCACTTGGAGTTCCTGTTTCCCCAAAATATCCCCCCAAGCCCCTTCACCCCCTTTCCTGGGGAGGCTTGAGAGTAAACAAGGTGAACACAGACCAGACCCTTGAGTTTTTAGGACACTAAAACCCCAATCAGATTCTTAAAAACAGAACTTTATTATAAAGAAAAAAAAAGTAAAAGAAGCACCTCTGTAAAATCAGGATGGAAGGTAATTTTACAGGGTAATAAGATTTAAAACACAGAAGATTCCCTTCTAGGCAAAACTTTAAAGTTACAAAAAAGAGGGCTAAATCTTCTTCTTAGCATAGGAAAAATTCACAAACTAAAATAAAAGATATTCGAACACATTTCCTTGCTATTACTTACTATTTCTGTAATTTTAGATGTATCATTCAGTAGGAGCTGGATTACTTGCTTGGTCTCTCTCTTTGTCTTGGAGAGAACAACAAGGAGCACAAACAAAAACCTTTCCCCCCCAGATTTGAAAGTATCTTCTTTCCCCATTGGTCCTTCTGGTCAGGTGCCAAGTAGCTTAATGGAACTGATTAACCCTTTACAGGTAAAGGAGGGATTTTATGCTACCCTTAGCTGTATGTTTATGACACCATCGTTAGAGGTTTTTAAGGTCTAGCTTGACAAAGCCCTGACTGGGATGATTTAGTTGGGGTTTATCCTGCTTTGAGCAGGAGGTTGGACTAGATGACCTCCTGAGGTTTCTTCCAACCCTAATCGTCTATGATTCTATGAAAGTGGCAGAGCCCTTCATACAGAGGGCCGTACAGAGACACTAGAGGTTGCATTGCTCAGCTGCATCTGAGGAACCAGCAGAGCCCTTGGGAAGAAGGGAGTCGGATGTTTGGGTGTGTAGGTTGAGGGACTTCATCAGAAAGCAGGAGTGTTTAAAACAGGTAGGGATGAGGGGAAGTTCATGGAGATGCCCAGGTAATGCAGGGCATGTGTGAGGCAGGAGATGTAAAAAGATGACATGTACAACCCCCAGAGGTAGTTTGGTGAGGGCATATGGGATGTTCCAGGTAGTGGCAGCGTACTTGGCCTGTCAAGTGGTGTCCTCATGAGCCTAAACTGCAGGAATGAGGGGGTTTGAATTGCTTCCATAGTGTGGGGATGGATGTGGAAGAGCAGAGATGTAATTATAAATCATGTATACAGCATCAGAAATACACATGGTGCTTTACAGGACACAGGCACCCACAGGCTAAGAGCAGGCAAACAAACATTCAATAAAAAGGAGTACTTGTGGCACCTTAGAGACTAACAAATTTATTTGAGCATAAGCTTTCGTGAGCTACAGCTCACTTCATCCGATGAAGTAGCTCACTGTAGCTCATTACATCTCTGCTCTTCCACATCCATCCCCACACTATGGAAGCAATTAGTTCTTTTACTGAGCCATGGGGTTTACAGGTGGTCTCCATTCTCTCTCTGGGTGCACGTCACTATAGAGAATCACACCAGTACGAAGTGTGAGTAAAATGCTACCATTTCATGCTGCCTACTAGACAGTATGTTTGATTGAAGTGTTTGGGAAATTTCACTTGAGACAAGAAGGCGGGTGCATAAACATTATTTTTTGCTTGAATGTCAGACTTCATATGAACTTGGGCTACACAGTGAAAAAACTAGGAAGTACAAGACACATATCTCTGGGGTAGAAATCTGGAACTAGACAACTTGCTGGCATTGCTCTGCAGTTTAATTCTTGAGTATCTAGCGATAGCACTCAATACTGTATACTTGCGGGCAAATTACATGTGAGAGGCTGGGTGTGGGTGGAATCTGGAGGGGTGGCTGTTCACCAGCAAAGCACTATAAAAGGTGTCTCAGGCTGGAGAGCTGACAGGACACAGCTGTTTTGTACCCTGGGGAATGTCACAACCCTACCTACTTTTTTTTTATTCTATAAACATCAAGGTCTAATCTTCAACTGCAAACAAAAACTAATTTCTAGAAAGTTAAAGGGAAGTGATGAAAACATCAAGGTCTTTGTCACGCCTGTTACTCCTAGCAGACAACAATAAGCATAAGCTTTAGTTTTATTTTGGAAGTGTAGATTTAGTGCTGGCGAAAAATATTAACCTATTTGACTTTCCATGGGCTTAATTTGGCCCTTGAGCATATGACTTAATTTACAGTTTTTAAATCTGACTGTTATATGCAATGTTGTAGCTGTGTTGTTCCCAGGATATTAGAGAGACAAACTCCTTTATCCCAGATGGCCTGTCACCAATGTGTGAACACAATCCCAAACCACTTCCACTTGGGCTAACCTAGTAACAGCAGGAGGCTGTCAGTCCATGGGGAGGTGGACTAACCTCTGGGGAAAATCTGACCCACACTTTGCCAGTGGGTTACACACATGTTGCTGGACCATAGCTCCAGCCTAAGCCATAGGCCTGGGCCCCACGCCCCAGCTCCCGGAGTCAGGCGATCACACAAGAGTCCCAGCGCTCATTCACTGGACAGGAAGGGTCCAGTCCTCCCGACTGCAGGAACTCACTGAAAACGCGAACCAAGTAACACAGCTGCGAGCCAGGCTCGAGCATGCAGCCGCCCAGGCCCCGCGCCCCGTGCTAGCAGCCCCGCCCCGCCCAGGCCCCGGGGACAGGCCAACCCACCACCCCACCTGCCCAGGCCCAACCCCGGGGGGTTTCTCGTGTACTCCCCTCGTCACGTGATATGGGAGCCTACTGGACATGCATCACGTGACCGGACCAGCCGCTTCCGCGGTAGTACCCGCCAGACCCGCTCTCGCCACGTGACATAGGCGGCCGTGCAGGGGCGGGGGGGGGGGGGGGGTAAGCTGTGGCTTCAAGATGGCGGCGCGCAGGCCGGGGCCCGGCACCGCCGGGGGGAGCCTGTTGTTGAAGCTTTATTGTTCCTGCTGCTGCCGCGCCGCTCCCAATAAAGGTAACCATGGAAACGGCCGGGCCGGGCAGTAACAGCCACAGGGAGCCGGGCGGGGCCTCAGGGGAACGGGGCATTCCCGCCGCCTTTCTCCCCGGCCGCGGCCTGAGGGCTCCACCCCACGAGCCGAGGGACCCCCCCACGCCCCTGCTCCTCGAGCCGCTGTGGGGGCGGGGTTGTCCCTTATCACGCTCCCGCTCCCCGCGTGCCGGCTGAGGAGAGCCCCGGCGGGTGTGGGGCCCTCTGGCAGACGATGTCCTGCTGCAGTGAGAGCGAGCCGGGCCTTGCCTTGGAGGGGCCGCAGTGCTCGGGGGCCTCTTTCCCCGCTCCCCCCCGCCCGCCCGCGCAGCGGCGTCCCCGGGGCCAGGCCGTGGCCCTCCGCCGTGAGGCGGGGCGCGCCGGAGGCTCGGCTTCCAACCCAGGCGCCGTTCCATGCCCGGAGGCGCTTTTGCGCTGCCCCGGTGCGCTCTGGGCCTTGGTGCCGGGTCTGGACCGCCCAGGTCTCTGGGGGACTCTGTTGAGAAGGTCCCTAGCGATTTTTCACATTTTAACTGAGAAAAATTGGATGGACATAATTAGCAAGGATCAGATTTTGTCATGGTTGTTTCTAGTAAAAGTCAGGGACAGATCCTGGAAGCCGTGACCTGTCTGTGACTTTTGCTGCTGTGGCTCCCTGGTTCCCCCACCACCGTGGTGGCTGGGAGCTGTGGGGTTCCCGCTCTGCCCATGGCAGCTGGAGCTGTAGGGTGATCATATTTCCCCAAGAGAAAATGGGACACCCCAACCGCTCCCCCTTTGCGAGCCTGTCACCGTCCCTGGAACCCTGAGGAGGGCCCCCTCAGGAATCTGTCACATGTCCCAGGAACTTTGCAGGGGCCCCCTGTTGCTGCTTGTCACTCCCTGCCGGGGCCCCACTGGCTGTCAGTCCCAGAGTCCTGCAATCCCAGGGGCTGGAGCAGAGAATGTCAGGGAGGTCTCTGGAAGTCAGAGATTCAGTGACTTCCATGACCTCTGTGACATAAACATAGCCTTAATAATTAGGGACATTCCCAGATCTCTTACTCTGGGCCCATGGCCCTGTCTGCTCTTCTAAAATGTTGAAAACCAGATTATCGTATTTGTCTCATCTGACAACATGAACTGGCTTAAAAATTGCTGCACTGGTTGCTGGTCTTATAAAAATATTTTAAAACTACTTAGTGGGGTAGGAATTAAAATCCCAGTTGCTGTATGTGTGGAGTTCTTTCAAGGATTTCACAATTGTGCTCCAATTCTTAGAATGCTGTTAGGGTTCAGAATTATGCTGTACACTTTATTATGATAATCTCCTCATTCTTGAACATATATAAGGCACACTTAAGAAAGCTGAAAAGCCTGTCCTGCGCAGTCAGGTGTGCCCAACTAATGAGTGTTACTCAGATTCTTTCTTTGCAAGGTGGGGAGAGAGGTCACTTTATTTAGATTGTTAAATACAATGTTTATTTAAGCAAATAAATTAGAATGTAAATTTATGAAGAAAAAAACTAAATATCTTCTTTAGTTACTTTTCAAGTATAATTTAATTCATGATCAAGGACCCAACTTATACTTGCATTAGGATGATGTATTTTATTTTAAAAATGTTATAGATATTTTCTCCTTTCTTTATGCATTTCTTTCATAGATTCCCACCCTTGGGTTTCAGAGTAACAGCCGTGTTAGTCTGTATTCGCAAAAAGAAAAGGAGTACTTGTGGCACCTTAGAGACTAACCAATTTATTTGAGCATGAGCTTTCGTGAGCTACAGCTCACTTCATCGGATGCATACCGTGGAAACTGCAGCAGACATTATATACACACAGAGATCATGAAACAATACCTCCTCCCACCCCACTGTCCTGCTGGTAATAGCTTATCTAAAGTGATATCAAGTTGGGCCATTTCCAGCACAAATCCAGGTTCTCTCACCCTCCCCTCCCCCCCCCAACTCACTCTCCTGCTGGTAATAGCCCATCCAAAGTGACCACTCTCTTCACAATGACAGGTTTCAGAGGAACAGCCGTGTTAGTCTGTATTCGCAAAAAGAAAAGTAGTACTTGTGGCACGGTAACATCTGATGAAGTGAGCTGTAGCTCACGAAAGCTCATGCTCAAATAAATTGGTTAGTCTCTAAGGTGCCACAAGTACTCCTTTTCTCTTCACAATGTGTATGATAATCAAGGTGGGCCATTTCCAGCACACATCCAGGTTCTCCGTGAGAGAACCTGGATGTGTGCTGGAAATGGCCCACCTTGATTATCATACACATTGTGAAGAGAGTGGTCACTTTGGATGGGCTATTACCAGCAGGAGAGTGAGTTGGGGGGGGGGGGGTGAGAGAACCTGGATTTGTGCTGGAAATGGCCCAACTTGATATCACTTTAGATAAGCTATTACCAGCAGGACAGTGGGGTAGGAGGAGGTATTGTTTCATGATCTCTGTGTGTATATAATGTCTGCTGCAGTTTCCACGGTATGCATCCGATGAAGTGAGCTGTAGCTCACGAAAGCTCATGCTCAAATAAATTGGTTAGTCTCTAAGGTGCCACAAGTACTCCTTTTCTTTTCACCCTTGGGTTGTACATATCCCTCCCCATATAAGCTTGTGATCTGGAAAGCAGTAGCCAGTAGCGACTGCATTTATGCCTTCATATCTCTGGTGTTACAAAAATAAAAAATGAGGGTTTATAAAGAGCCATGGTCCTTAACCATCTCCCAGTTCTTTTTGCGTACCATAAAATCAGAACCCTTGCTAATCCCAATAATCTCTGCTTTATTAGCCATCTTTAGTGCTGTTTTAGCTAGTGGGAGGAAGGAATGGGCTTACGTTTAAGGCACTAGACTGGGATGCCACAGGCTTCATGTGTGACTTTGGGGATGTCACATGGGGCAGATTTTGTGGGAAAAAAAAAAAAGTTCAGCATCCAAAAGCTTCCATTTGGACACTCAGATAAATGGCCAGATTTTCAGAAAGAGTTAATTTCCCATTTGGGCACTGTTCTCAAAGGGAGCTGATGAATATGAAGTATTTTTGGAAATTTGGCCCTTAATTGCTCTGTGCTTCAGCTTCCTATTTGTAAAATGGAAATAGTAGTATTTCCAACTACAGAGGGGAATTGTGAGGATACATTCATTAATGACTGTGATGGTGGCCTTATCAGTACCTAAAGAGAGAGATTTTAGGGTATAAAATCTTAGAAAATGTCTCCATGGCCAATGCAGAGAAGACAACCAGCTGTGAATCCTCTGAGGCCAAGATGCTTCTCTTGGGGATAAGTACTCCTGGGGGAATTCTGCAACAAAAAATTAAAAATTCTGCTCACAATATTTCAAAATTCCGCATATTTTTTTGTCAAAATAACACAATATAATCACACCACTTTCAATTATTTTTGGTCATTTATTTCAAAATACCTGTCAGCAAGTATGTCTGTAACGATACAGACAACAACAAAGATTCAGGAAATGTTTTCTGACAAATAGATTCCTTACTAGACATATTAATACAGAACTCTCAGTAATAATTCATTTAAACTACAATACAGAATCGTATTTCCCGCACTCCTCAGAAGCAGTGTAAAGGCTTGGGGGAGTCAGGGGTAACAGAGGAGATGAGGGAGATGGAAGTAAATTGCTGGGAAGGAGCCTGAATGTGAACTTGGAGGGTTGCTGGGTATAGGTGGGAAAAGTATGGAACAGGTTTTTTGGGGGGTGGGGAGGGATTGTTAGGGAGTTCTGCCATGCAGACCCTGGGTGATCCCTAGCTTCTCTCATTCAGTCAAGAACATCTGCCCCCTGTCCAAATGTGTCCCTGCACCCCCTGTCCAAATGTGTCCCTCCACCCCCTGTCCATATGTGTCCCTGCACCCTCACTCAGACACCCACTTCCCCATCCCCATGTGGTCCTGCACCCCTCCCCCTGACCCTGTGTGGCTCTATACCCCTTCCCCCCATCACCATGTGTCTCTGTGCCCCCACCCAGACACTCCCCTGTCCCAATGTGTCCCTGTACCCCTCCTCCTGTTCCCATGTATCTCTGTGCCTCCACTCAGCCACCCCCATCCCTACATAGCTCTGCACCTCCCTCCCCACTGTGGACCTGTGCCTCCACTCCCATTCAGCTCCTGCCCCAGTCTTTCTTCCCCCACTATCCCTTATGAGCCCCTGTCTGATCCCTCTCCCCCCCCCCCCCCCGCACCCTAAGCTGTCTGTCTCCCCATAGCCCCTGTCTCCTGACGTGGCCTGACAGGCGCTGCAAAGAAGGCAGGTTCTTTCTCTTCCCTAGCTGGCCTGGAGCTGCTGCTTTGTTCTATCACCACAGCGCCCTCTGGTGGGCAAAAGGCAGAACTGAAGCAACATTTTGGGAGAAGCTTTTTTCTGCGCAATAAATTAAAAATATGCATGTCTCAATAATTATGCACACGCACAGTAGCACAGAATTCCCCCAGGAGTAGATAAAGGAGTCTCACGTACTGATCCATCTGGTCCCGTCCCACTTCTCTTCTATTAGCTGGACATGCTGGTTGTTGTGAAGTTGCTTATGAGAGCAGAGCAGCTGGTATTGCTTTTATAGAGCAGTACTGAGGGATTTGTTTTGGAATAGAATAATTCTATGGACTTTACAAACAAATTTGAGGAAAATAGGCACCATTTTGGGCTGACCATTCTTACACCATGTCCTTCCAAAAGGTTTTCCTTTAGAAGACTTTCAGTGAGGATCATTATGGACTGCTTCATGCCCTGTCTGATATCCGTCTCTGTCAAGGCTAATTCCCCACTCTGGCACTTGGAGTACAGAAGGTGGGGGGGCCTGCAAGGATTCTAAAAATTAATACTGGCCACTCCAGGCTTGTATTAAACTCCCAAGGTTACAGCTTTTCTCTGACCTTGGATTGGTAGATGCTGCCACCACCCAAGTGCAGAACCCCTTTGAGAACCAAGGAAGGCGCACTCGAGAATTCCTTCCAGTGGGGTACCCTAAAGCCCTTTCACACATACACCCCCCTCCAGGAAAGAGCTGAGGAAGAAAGAAAGAAAAAAGGAAATCAGCTGTTGCCACCAGCTAATTAAACAATGTGTACACAAACCTCTTAAGACACAAAAATCCAATTCTGTTCTTAAAAAAGGTAAATTTTATTAATAAGAAAGAAAATACATCTGGAAACTTAAGCTACTGCTAGATTTTAAAAGAGCAACTACAAGAATTAAGCACCAAGAATCGCTTTCTTGAGGTCCAGCTTAAAGGTTATAGGCAAAACAAAAACACTTGGGGTTAGCACAGAGTTGTCCACAAGCCATAACGAAATAAATAGGATAAACCAAATTGCGTCTTCCTAGACATTTCCTGACCTACTTACATATCTGGGGTTTTAAATGAGTAGTTTCTAGGTATGATACTGATGATTTTTTCATACCTGGCCCAAGCTTCTTATAGCATAGCTGTTGCCCTGTCTTTCTCTCCCCGGGGGAACAACAACAGACGGACAAAAGGGGAGTTTTTTTTCAATTTTAAAAAGTTCTAGTCTTCCCATTGGCTCTTTTGGCCAGGTGCCCACTCACTTCCTTTTACCTATCCATAGCAGTGAGACTTTTTAACCCTTTACAGGTAGAGCAATTAGAAAACAGCTACTAAGAGGGATTTTATAGCTACTAGCTGGCTGGGTGCCCATAAAAGAGAGCTACTCCCACCCCCTTTCATTTATCACAGTCTCACTGGAAGAGTATGTTCTGTGCTTTATTGAAAGCAGACTGGCACGAAGGAGCTGGTCAAAACAGTGTAAACACCACAGTGAATTACAGTGTGGAATCTATATGTGTGACGTAAACATGAACAGAAATTGAAATCTGCAACTGGCATCATGTATGTATTGCAGGTGTTACTGAAAACCTGTATAATCTCAGGTTTCAGAGGAACAGCCGTGTTAGTCTGTATTCGCAAAAAGAAAAGGAGTACTTGTGGCACCTTAGAGACTAACCAATTTATTTGAGCATGAGCTTTCGTGAGCTACAGCTCACTTCATCAGATGTATACCGTGGAAACTGCAGCAGACTTTATATACACACAGAGAATATGAAACAATACCTCCTCCCACCCCACTGTCCTGCTGGTAATAGCTTATCTAAAGTGATCAACAGGTGGGCCATTTCCAGCACAAACCCAGGTTTTCTCACCCTCCACCCCCCCACACAAATTCACTCTCCTGCTGGTGCTAGCCCATCCAAAGTGACAACTCTTTACATAATCAAGTCGGGCTATTTCCTGCATAGATCCAGGTTTTCTCACATCCCCCCCACCCCCATACACACACAAACTCACTCTCCTGCTGGTAATAGTTCATCTAAACTGACCACTCTCCAAGTTTAAATCCAAGTTAAACCAGAACATCTGGGGGGGGGGGTAGGAAAAAACAAGAGGAAACAGGCTACCTTGCATAATGACTTAGCCACTCCCAGTCTCTATTTAGGCCTAAATTAATAGTATCCAATTTGCAAATGAATTCCAATTCAGCAGTTTCTCGCTGGAGTCTGGATTTGAAGTTTTTTTGTTTTAAGATAGCGACCTTCATGTCTGTGATTGCGTGACCAGAGAGATTGAAGTGTTCTCCGACTGGTTTATGAATGTTATAATTCTTGACATCTGATTTGTGTCCATTTATTCTTTTACGTAGAGACTGTCCAGTTTGACCAATGTACATGGCAGAGGGGCATTGCTGGCACATGATGGCATATATCACATTGGTGGATGTGCAGGTGAACGAGCCTCTGATAGTGTGGCTGATGTTATTAGGCCCTGTGATGGTGTCCCCTGAATAGATATGTGGGCACAATTGGCAACGGGCTTTGTTGCAAGGATAAGTTCCTGGGTTAGTGGTTCTGTTGTGTGGTATGTGGTTGTTGGTGAGTATTTGCTTCAGGTTGCGGGGCTGTCTGTAGGCAAGGACTGGCCTGTCTCCCAAGACTTGTGAGAGTGTTGGGTCATCCTTTAGGATAGGTTGTAGATCCTTAATAATGCGTTGGAGGGGTTTTAGTTGGGGGCTGAAGGTGACCGCTCGTGGCGTTCTGTTATTTTCTTTGTTAGGCCTGTCCTGTAGTAGGTAACTTCTGGGAACTCTTCTGGCTCTATCAATCTGTTTCTTTACTTCTGCAGGTGGGTATTGTAGTTGTAAGAAAGCTTGACAGAGATCTTGTAGGTGTTTGTCTCTGTCTGAGGGGTTGGAGCAAATGCGGTTGTATCGCAGAGCTTGGCTGTAGACGATGGATCGTGTGGTGTGGTCAGGGTGAAAGCTGGAGGCATGCAGGTAGGAATAGCGGTCAGTAGGTTTCCGGTATAGGGTGGTGTTTATGTGGCCATTGTTTATTAGCACTGTAGTGTCCAGGAAGTAGATCTCTTGTGTGGACTGGACCAGGCTGAGGTTGGTGGTGGGATGGAAATTGTTGAAATCATGGTGGAATTCCTCAAGGGCTTCTTTTCCATGGGTCCAGATGATGAAGATGTCATCAATATAGCGCAAGTAGAGTAGGGGCTTTAGGGGACGAGAGCTGAGGAAGCGTTGTTCTAAATCAGCCATAAAAATGTTGGCATACTGTGGGGCCATGCGGGTACCCATAGCAGTGCCGCTGATCTGAAGGTATACATTGTCCCCAAATGTGAAATAGTTATGGGTAAGGACAAAGTCACAAAGTTCAGCCACCAGGTTAGCCGTGACATTATCGGGGATAGTGTTCTTGACGGCTTGTAGTCCATCTTTGTGTGGAATGTTGGTGTAGAGGGCTTCTACATCCATAGTAGCCAGGATGGTGTTATCAGGAAGATCACCGATGGATTGAAGTTTCCTCAGGAAGTCAGTGGTGTCTCGAAGGTAGCTGGGAGTGCTGGTAGCGTAGGGCCTGAGGAGGGAGTCTACATAGCCAGACAATCCTGCTGTCAGGGTGCCAATGCCTGAGATGATGGGGCGCCCAGGATTTCCAGGTTTATGGATCTTGGGTAGTAGATAGAATATCCCAGGTCGGGGTTCCAGGGGTGTGTCTGTGCGGATTTGATCTTGTGCTTTTTCAGGAAGTTTCTTGAGCAAATGCTGTAGTTGCTTTTGGTAACTCTCAGTGGGATCATAGGGTAATGGCTTGTAGAAACTCGTGTTGGAGAGCTGCCGAGCAGCCTCTTGTTCATATTCCGACCTATTCATGATGACAACAGCACCTCCTTTGTCAGCCTTTTTGATTATGATGTCAGAGTTGTTTCTGAGGCTGTGGATGGCATTGCGTTCCGCATGGCTGAGGTTATGGGGCAAGTGATGCTGCTTTTCCACAATTTCAGCCCGTGCACGTTGGCGGAAGCACTCTATGTAGAAGTCCAGTCTGCTGTTTCGACCTTCAGGAGGAGTCCATCTAGAATCCCTCTTTCTGTAGTGTTGGCAGGGAGACCTCTGTGGATTAGTATGTTGTTCAGAGGTATTTTGGAAATATTCCTTGAGACGGAGACGTCGAAAATAGGATTCTAGGTCACCACAGAACTGTATCATGTTCGTGGGGGTGGAGGGGCAGAAGGAGAGGCCCCGAGATAGAACAGCTGCTTCTGCTGGGCTGAGAGTATAGTTGGATAGGTTAACAATATTGCTAGGTGGGGTGAGGGAACCATTGCTGTGGCCCCTTGTAGCATGTAGTAGTTTAGAAAGTTTAGTGTCCTTTTTCTTTTGTAGAGAAGCAAATACTCACCAACAACCACATACCACACAACAGAACCACTAACCCAGGAACTTATCCTTGCAACAAAGCCCGTTGCCAATTGTGCCCACATATCTATTCAGGGGACACCATCACAGGGCCTAATAACATCAGCCACACTATCAGAGGCTCGTTCACCTGCACATCCACCAATGTGATATATGCCATCATGTGCCAGCAATGCCCCTCTGCCATGTACATTGGTCAAACTGGACAGTCTCTACGTAAAAGAATAAATGGACACAAATCAGATGTCAAGAATTATAACATTCATAAACCAGTCGGAGAACACTTCAATCTCTCTGGTCACGCAATCACAGACATGAAGGTCGCTATCTTAAAACAAAAAAACTTCAAATCCAGACTCCAGCGAGAAACTGCTGAATTGGAATTCATTTGCAAATTGGATACTATTAATTTAGGCTTAAATAGAGACTGGGAGTGGCTAAGTCATTATGCAAGGTAGCCTGTTTCCTCTTGTTTTTTCCTACCCCCCCCCCCCAGATGTTCTGGTTTAACTTGGATTTAAACTTGGAGAGTGGTCAGTTTAGATGAACTATTACCAGCAGGAGAGTGAGTTTGTGTGTGTATGGGGGTGGGGGGGATGTGAGAAAACCTGGATCTATGCAGGAAATAGCCCGACTTGATTATGTAAAGAGTTGTCACTTTGGATGGGCTAGCACCAGCAGGAGAGTGAATTTGTGTGGGGGGGTGGAGGGTGAGAAAACCTGGATTTGTGCTGGAAATGGCCCACCTGTTGATCACTTTAGATAAGCTATTACCAGCAGGACAGTGGGGTGGGAGGAGGTATTGTTTCATATTCTCTGTGTGTATATAAAGTCTGCTGCAGTTTCCACGGTATACATCTGATGAAGTGAGCTGTAGCTCACGAAAGCTCATGCTCAAATAAATTGGTTAGTCTCTAAGGTGCCACAAGTACTCCTTTTCTTTTTGTATAATCTCAGTATTTCTCTCAGCATTTTTGGGCACAATGAGGCATGCTAGGAACAGAGTTTCAAAGCAGACTTTCTTTCAGAGTAGCAGTCGTGTTAGTCTGTATCCAGACACTGTATCCAGACAGGCAAAAAGAAAAGGAGTACTTGTGGCACCTTAAAGACTAACAAATTTATTTGAACATAAGCTTTCGTGAGCGACAGCTCCGATGAACTGAGCTGTAGCTCACGAAAGCTTATGCTCAAATAAATTTGTTAGTCTCTAAGGTGCCACAAGTACTCCTTTTCTTAAAGCAGACTTTGACTTTGTTTTTTGTTTTTTAGATTTCGACAGGACTTCCATGATTGTAATTTTGTACTTTGATTAGGGCTACAGTGTTCCAAGTAGGATAGATGGCAACCCTTGCTTCAAAGGATAATGGAAAACTCACTGTGAAGAGCTGGGACATACCAATTTGTTTTTCAATCTATTTTATTTCCATTCAAAGCATCAGTGCAGACAGACAGCCTAGGAAAACAAGCAATGCTTTGGCTGTATTCTGCCACGTTTAGAGATTGAGGAAGACTGAATATAGTCAAAGTGTTGCTTGTTTTCCTCTATCTGTCTGCACTGATGCTTTGAACTGAAATAAAAATAGATTGAAAAACAAATTGGTATGCTCTGGCTCATCATACTGATTTTTGCATTATCCTCTGGGAGCATTGCCTGCTCCTGCACTTTGGATCACCCAAGAGGAAGGTAATGACCCCTCAGTTTCTTTCAACTCTTCAAAGGACTGTCACTTTTGGTGGGAGAGGAAAGATAATCCATTCATGTATGTGATGTTCTGGCTTTCCAATAACCCTTTTTCTAAGGTCATCATCTTGATAACAAGAAGACAGGAAACTGGTAACATGCACACAAAAAAGTATTTAAATTCTGAGTTAAGACAGTCACTCTGTCCTTAACTCTCACATTTACACAGCATTTGATATGGAGCCTCGCTCACTTTTCAGAGACTGCTGCAATGGCCAAGGGACAGCACAGTGAAAGAATGTGACGGAACGAACGTCGGCTTTATGTTCACTTGTGTTTATTGGTTTAGATGAGAACCTTTAAAAACATGATTTGAGCAGGTGCAACATGGGCATTGCCAAGGCAAGCTCACCTCTCACTGAGAGCGGTCATCTTAGGAGAGAGAAGGACGTTTGCCCCAACGACCAATTCAGGGCTTAGCTACTGTAAGCAGAGTGCAAACAAGGGGGCCCAACTAGTGACGACAGTGATAGGATATTTCATGATGCGGGCTTTTGACTCATCAGCTGTCAGACCGAAGTGACTTTTATTTATAGCTGGCAGGCTGGATTATTCTCTTTGTTGATCAGTACACCTTCATTTTATATACTTTGCATGCTTTGTAATTTCCTATAAGCTTGAATATAAAATATTTTCCCCTAATGTTCTTACACTCAGAGTGTTTAACAGCATTCCCTTGTTTAGCCCCTTATTAGGCAATATTATCTTCTTTTGCACATTGCTTTTATCACCAGTGTCTGCATTGTCCAGGTCTGGCAATAGCATTTGTTAGCAAAGTTCTGTCAGCGGGGGGAGCCCACAACTGTGAATCTGTAAATTGTTAGTCACTTTGGTTCTAATAATCTTTAAACACAATGTTTAAAGCAGGTTTTGGTATTTTTATCAGTATCAGCAGAGGTGTTGGTCAGAACTTTATATGTTAGTTATGGCAGTGCCAAGGATATGAGATCTTCATGAGTGCAATGGCACTGGCCCTCTGACAATCCCTGATGTTAACAGCTTTCTAATGGCATGAGAGCACTAGGTACTCCTGAGGGAATTCTGTGCCAAAAAATTAAAAATTCTGTGCACAATATTTTAAAATTATGCAAAATTCTGCAGATTTTATTGGTCAGTAAATGAACATGGAGGCTCCAGCAGTGGGGAGCACAGGCCATTGGCTGCATGGAGGTGGGAGATCACACTGTAGTTCCCCCTCTCCACTCCAGAAGGATGGGGACTTGGCAATGAGGCCATACCTGACCCTGACACAGCACAAGGTCCTGCCCATTCACGCCAGGTGTACCAGGTATGGGCAGGCAGGCTTAGCCCAGCAGGATCCAAATGTAGAGGGACGTAGTGGGGGGGATCCAGGTGTAGGGTGAGAGGGTTCTGTGTGGAGAAATCTGGGTGTGGAAGGCTTGGCGACAGGTCCAGGGGGGATCTGGATGCACAGGGGCTTGGTGAGAGGTTCCAGATGCAGGGGCAATGGGACTCTGCCGGGGGGTCTAGGTGAAGGTGGTTGGGGCTCAGCAGGAGGGGGTCAGGGTTTGGGGGGCTCTAGGTGTAGGGGTTCAGTGTAAGGAGGGGGTCCAGGTACTGGGGGAGTGGGGCTTGGTGGGGTGGGGAAGTTCTATATGCTTGTGTTATACAGAATGTCAGACTGGATGATTGCATTTGTCCCTTTTGGCCTTGGAATCTGTGAAAATGGTCCTCAGTTCCCCTCCAAGGCAGCAAGCTCCCTGGATGAGAAGGCATGAAATGGCCTGCTTTTCCTCATATGGTTCTTCCTCTCTTGATCCATGAAGAAAGATTATAATTGAGGGGCTAACTCAGTTCAGCAAGTGTCTTGGCCTTCTCTCCAGGAGACTCCCTCGCACAGCCCCTTCTTTTGTTTAGATTGCCATGGAGTAGCATTGAAAATGAACAGAGGCAGCTTTCTGATCAGAAGAGGAACAATGTTCAGATGGCTCCCATGCCCCAGAGGAACCAATAACTGCACAGCTAAGCTGTGCTGTACAGAGGGTTTGAAATCCCTAAAGAAGTGAGCTCTCAAATCCTTGAGCTTGGCTCAGAAGTGGCCTCAGCGATTCAGGCTGAAAAAACAATAAAATTGCCTTTTCCTTTCAAGCAGGGATGGCAAGAGGCACAAAGAGAACATGCTGTCAGTGCTTAGTAGATAAATAACAAGTAATAATGATGACATGAAAATATTCCCTGTACAGCCCAGGCAGTAAGCCAGCTTTCCCAAAAGTCATCCATAAAGTGTCTAGAAGCTGAAGCCAGACAAATTCAAATTAGGATGAAGACACACATTTTAACAGTGAGTGTAATTAACCATTGGAAAAAACTACCTAAGGAAGAGGTAGATTCTCCATCTCTTGATGTCCTTAAGTCAAAACTAGACACCTTTCTTGAAGATATGCTTTATCCAAACATAAGTTATTGGGCTCAATCCAGAGGTAGCTGAGTGAAATTTAATGGCCTGTGATATACAGGTCAGACTAGATGATATAATGGTCCCCTTTGGCCTTAAATGTTATGAATAAAAGATATGTAATCTGCCCAGGGAGCTTATGCATCTTGGACAACAGTCCTGAGGTTGAACATAGCAGTCACCTTTAGTGTAAAGAAAATGTCCATTCTCTTTGGGATCTCAGTGGCTCTTTAGGACTCTGCAAGTGGATGACTGCAAAAGGGGCTATGACTTAGTGGCTCAGCAGCACTGGCAGCCATGGTCTATGACCCTCTGCTTCAATGTTGTCTGTCTTGGAGAAGGGGCAGGGGCCTCTGAGGCTGGTCTTGGATTTCTTGTATAATGTCTTGACCCTGCAACCTTATCTTCACTACTCCTGACCATTAGCATGGTGGGAAGAAGACTCTGGCTTCAGCCTTGGCACTGTGATGTTTAAGCAAACAGGTGGAGGAGACTGACACTTTGGAAAAGATTTTGAGGATGGGGCTGAGTAGAGAACTCTTCTTCCAGGACATAGATGCTCCCTATTCTCCTTTCACAGGGAATATCCCTTCTTTTATTCCACACCAATCATGATCAAATCCCATTTCAGATACTAGAGATTCTTCAGCTCTAGGCAAGCAGCAGCTGGGGAAATGCTGCTGATACATTGAATCTGGGAAGAAAAATGCACCTCCTTCTCCTCTCACATATGCCAGTGTAATTCCACTGGTGTGAGTTGTTACTCCTGATTTACAGTATTGTGGGAGGATAATTGAGCACATATGTTTAGTAAACCTGAGCCTAGGTAGCCGATCTGGCACTTCCCACGCAATGGAGAAGAGTTACAGACAACCAGTGGTAATAGTGACACACCTAAGCCATGTCTACCTTTGATCCAGGGAACCAGAAGGTTGAGCTGTTCAGTGTTCAGATTTATACATATTCAGGGAAAGGAGCCTCTATGCTGTACTCTGGGCATTCCTTGACGCATTTTGAAAATGCATTTATTTCCCCGGCCCTCCTGCATCTTGTGTAGCTCAAAAGCTTGTCTCTCTCACCAACCAAAGTTGGTCCAACAAAAGATATTACCTCCCCTACCCTGTCTCTCTACTATCCTGGGAGCAACACAGCTACAACAGAACTGCAGACAACTCCGTCAGTGAGTCATGCTGAACCCTAAAATGTCTGAGTCAATGTGAAGCGATGGAAACCACTACAAGCATGGTTGAGAGCTCTCCAATCATCACTACGATTCGGCGTCTGTTCTCATATGTACTGGTATACTGAGGCACATGACATTATGAATTGCACCCGTTTGACAGAATGGGCGTTCATCACCAGGCAACTGAAGACATCGGTGTGGGGTCCACAATGGGAGTTAGGTGCCTAGAAAATCACAGGAACAACACTGCAATCCACAAAGCCTGAGTTCTCACTACAAAGAATGGGGAGAGCTGGGCGCTTAATAATGTGATCCACAAAAGCCAGCACACTAGGCAGGGAGCCACGTAAGCTAGCCAGTGGAAGATGATGAGCAGAGGAGGGTGTCCTAAGCCCTTCCCCAAGTCTGGGCTACAGAGATGTGCCTATTTCTGAGAGCAATATACAAATGGGAGCTCCTCTGCTGGAGTCAGGTGGCTTAGGCACCTAATGGGTTTCTTGTGGGAATGAGTTAGGTGCCTGACTTGCTCCACAGAAAACAGGGTGGGAGTGTAGCTGCTGCCCACCATATAGCTTTTAGCCTAGTGATTAGAACACTTACCTGAGATATGGGAGATCCATGCTCAATTTCCCCTCTGCCAGAGGAGAAGAAAGGATTTGAATAGGGGACTTCCACCTCTCAGGAGTGTGTGTTAACCACTGAGATATAGGATATTCTGATATGGGGCTCCCTTGGTGCCTCCTGTTGAAGCTGCTCCACTGTGTATCAATAATTAAAGAATCATTGGGCCAAAAAGTAAGAGAGATATTGACTTTATAGTCAAATGGTAGGGCACTCACCTTGGAGGTGGGAGATCCAGGGTCTAGTCCCTCTGCTTCAATAATGTTTTAATTATTTGTCCAAAATGGAATGCTTCTCTTCCCCAGTATGTGGATCGCTCTGGGGTTTAGGCAGGAAATAGGCATCTGGATGCCTACAATGAGGCAGTAGTGCACATGCTCACAGGCAGAAATATAGGCATCTAGGGAACTTTTACAGTGGAAATTTAGGTGCTGAGACAGTTTAGGTGCCTGCAGTTGTTCAGTGGGAGTTTTGTGGACCACAGTGAAGCCTAAAATTGAGATTTGGGTGCTAAAGTACCTTTGTGAATCTGGGCCATAGTTTATATCTTTACAGTGTCAAAGATGCTGCACAACAGGCCTCCCACTTGCATTTCTTATCAAGGAGGCAGTAGCTAACACTAGACTCCTCACACCTTAATAATTCTGTGACTTCTGAGCCCCTTTACACTGTTGGTAAGTATTTCATAGGTGTGCTTTTCAGGAGTGAAATTCACCTGTGTGGAGTGGCCCAGCAAAAGTCATGTATGCCTTCAGGCTTGCTTGAGCTCCCAAGACAAGATTTAATGGGACTCGGGTGGTGCATAGGTTTTGTGTGGGCCCTCTGCATGTGGCTAACTTCACCCTATGAGAAGATTCCTGCAAGATGTCGTGTGTAATGTTCAGATGGTGGGCATAACCAGTTTTCACTAGAACTCTCTTCTCTGCACTTGTGCTATTTCTCTGCCAAATTTAAACTCTGAGCAGTTATGAGTTAAAAGCAGATTTAAAAAAGAAGTCACAAGACTGTTTTTATGTTGGGGAAAAATGTGATTTTGTTTGTATTGTCTGTTCATTCTCCCCATTCTTAAATATACCTTAATTATGGTGGCCATTCCTTAGAAAATTAATGAAAATTTTAAACAAAAACAGGAAGTTTTTTTAGCTGTTTCTTTCCACCTTGCTATTGGCTGAGTAAAGTGCTAACAAGGTATTTTGTTTTATCTGTAGCTGGTTCGCATTAAAGCAGTGTGGCATCTGAAGGAGGAAGAGGCCAGTAGACCACTGGAGCAATGGAGCTTCCCAATTACAGCAGGCAGTTTCTACAGCAGCTTTACACGCTTTGCAAAGAGCAGCAGTTCTGTGACTGCACCATCTTCATTGGGACTGTGCACTTCAGAGCACACAAGCTTGTGCTGGCTGCTGCCAGTCTGCTCTTTAAGTCCTTGCTGGATAGCACAGACACCATCTCCATTGATGCTTCTGTGGTGGCTCCTGATGAGTTTGCTCTTCTGCTAGAAATGGTGTATACCGGCAAGCTACCACTTGGCAAACATAACTTTACCAAAGTTATCTCTGTGGCTGACAGTCTGCAGATGTTTGATGTGGCTGTTAGTTGCAAAAACCTTCTCAGTGACCTCATCAACTGCTCCACTCAGAATCAGGGAGTGAGGGACAGCTCCATTCAGACAGTAGATTCATCCAGAAATAATATTGACGCTAATGAGCTACCCCAGACTGAAAACCCTCCTGCTGAAGATGCTACAGATGCTCAGCTTACTGAAAAGGCTTCAACTTCTGTTGGCTCTGAAGAACCTGAAATGGAGACAGTCACCTCCACCACAGCACAAGAAATTACTGTGACTCACGCCTTGGGCCATGAGGAGATTCTGGAGGAGGAAACCCCAATGGATTCAAAATCCCGCAACGAGGATTCAAATGCCCATGCTGACCACCATTCCCCTTCCAGGCAGGACAGCTGTGAGGAAGGGGAGGTTACTGAGCCCGTGAAGAAGAAAGGAAAAATTGGTGATCCAGGTGAGCAGTTGGGACTCCAGTCACAACCCTGTCTTTCAGCAATTTGCAACTGAGCTCCTTAATTGGTTCCTTGTGTCTGGGTGGGTGGGTGGGGTTAGTTTGGCATGTGTTCCCCTGCTAATGCCTAACTCTGAAACAAGGGTCCCCTTCTAAGAATTCAGTGGATGCCCTCTTCTCCTTTGAACCCAAACAGATCCCTTCTTGCCTTGGGCGTTACAAAGTCTGCTTCCTGATGTACTGTTAAAAGAAAAGGAGTACTTGTGGCACCTTAGAGACTAACCAATTTATTTGAGCATGAGCTTTCGTGAGCTACAGCTCACTTCATCAGATGTTTACCGTGGAAACTGCAGCAGACTTTATATACACACAGAGAATATGAAACAATACCTCCTCCCACCCCACTGTCCTGCTGGTAATAGCTTATCTAAAGTGATCAACAGGTGGGCCATTTCCAGCACAAACCCAGGTTTTCTCACCCTCCACCCCCCCACACAAATTCACTCTCCTGCTGGTGCTAGCCCATCCAAAGTGACAACTCTTTACATAGTCAAGTCGGGCTATTTCCTGCATAGATCCAGGTTTTCTCACATCCCCCCCACCCCCATACACACACAAACTCACTCTCCTGCTGGTAATAGCTCATCTAAACTGACCATGTACTGTTGTTATTTCACCTGAGCTGCTGTGAGCAAAGCCTGTTCTGCCTATATGTGGACTTCTGCATCTGACATACAGTAGAATCCATTTTTGGTGCAGAGGAAGGGAGGTGGGTAAGGCAATCTGCAGAGCAATAGGTGACCACATAAGTCTGCTAATAGTACTTTTAGCCTTTAAACTTCTGTTCACCATGGGAGGAAATAAAGGTTGCATTTTAAGTAAATGGTTCTAACTAGTGTTAAACACTTTCTCCCCTGCAGGCTGGATGACCTGTAAAAGGAATCTGTGAGTCAGTTTTTCCCTATTATATCAGAGGTGATATAAACCCTGTGTAAAGTGCTAGTTATAAACTGATGACTGTCCATCGTCTTATACTTTCCATGAATCCTTTCAATAAATGAGTAACTCGGCTCACTTCTTACATGCAGAAGCAGAGAGCAAAACCTGTAAACTGGATTTCCTGCTTCAGTATGAAGGTGTTTTCTCAGAGGCCTTTTCTGATACCAAGACCGTGCTGAAGAGACTGGATGAGTGCAGGGGAATTGAAGGGTCTCAGAGACAGGTAGGTGGTTTGCCGGACAAGCAAGAGGCTTTTCCCCTTCCCTCACCCTTTTAATGGTCTCTGTATAGGAAATCCCTTCCTGAAGTTTGCCAGAAATTCTAGTAAGTCAGGTGTATGTGTCTGTGTTCCTGAAAATTTTTGACCGCTGATAGGCATCAGCCATAAGCTTTTGATTCCAAGATCCTCTCTCAGTAAAGTATGCTTGTTCTTCAGATGGACAACA
Source organism: Caretta caretta (assembly GCF_965140235.1). Classification (NCBI taxonomy): domain Eukaryota; kingdom Metazoa; phylum Chordata; order Testudines; family Cheloniidae; genus Caretta; species Caretta caretta. The sequence continues at coordinate 4,191,066 of NC_134223.1, forward strand.
CAAAGCAACAGATCTACAAAACCAAACAGCAGGGAGATTGGAGTGGGCCTTTTGGAAACAGATTCTTGTGTCATGTTGCTTGCAGGACAACGCCCTTGAGAGAACGATGCCTGTGAGAGAAGCATGTGTGAAAGCAAGCTTGCTGGGGCATGTAATCCAGAGATTTAAATTTATGTCTGAAGGCACTTTCGTTTGTACCCTAGTCAGGGGTGAAAGTAAGTCCAGTGACTTACCGGTACTCTGGCGCCAGCTCTGGCCCCCGGAAGGGGCGGGGTTAAGGGGGTCAGAGCCAGCCCCAGCCCACCCTGTGCCCCCCCCCCCCCAGGGTAGCAACAGCAGCCCGGGGCTCCGGGGGCTATTTAAAGGGCCCGGGGCTTCCCTCTTCTACCGCCCTGGTCCCTTAAATAGCCCATGGAGCCCTGGGGTAGGGGGGGCTCCAGGGGCTATTTAAAGGGTCGGGGCTCCAGCTGCCTCTGCCGCCCCGGTCCTTTAAATAGCCACTGGAGCCCTGGAGTAGTGGCAGCGGGGCTCTAGCAGCTATTTAAAGGGCCCGGGCGGTAGAAGCAGGGGAACCCCAGGCCCTTTAAATAGCTGCCGGAGCCCTGCAGCCGCTACCCCAGGGCTCCAGCAGCAGGGCCCTGGAGGCAATTTAAAGGGCCTGGGGCTCCAGCCACTACTGGGAGCCCTAGGCCTTTTAAATTGCCCCCTGGGGAAGCTGGGCTGCCCTAGTACGGTGCACCGGCTCTTACCGGTACACCATACCAGGACGAACCGGCTTACTTTCACCTCTGACTCTAGTCCTCACTAGTACTGGCTGCTTGCCTCCTGTTTGTGGTGTTCTCTTCAGGAACAGTATCAGTTTATTATTGTAAAGGACTGATATATGAAATGGGAAAATTAAACTTGGTATGATGGGGTATACAGACTCCTCACTTGCCAAGAAAGAGTTCATGAGAGCCTGTGGGCCCAGTCATCCTCACCCCTTTGTACATGTGCAAGGTGTCAAGCCTGGAGGGAGGAGATAAAAGAGGAAAAGTCCAACTCAGTGGTGGGTGATTGGGAGAGGGAGTAGACCGCTGGACAGGACTGGCAAGTCCCTGCAGAAAAACTAGTTTAGGACAGGACATTGGTAAATACTACTTTAAACTGGGGAAAATAAAATTGTTGTTTCAGTATACTAATGAAAATTACTGAAAAATGTTTAGGATTTTGATAATAGTTTTGCAATAATGTGGGGTGTTTAATTTTATAAATAAAATAAAAAAGAGCCTTAACCTAAAGCTGTATGCTATTGCCTTGGCTACTTCAAACAGAAACAAAAACTTTTTAATCTAAGAATTCCTCTTCTTTGTTTAGCAATGAATATTACATGTTTGTTTAGCAAACAAAGAAGGGGAATTCCCAGATTTAGAAGTTTCAGTTTCTGTTTGAAGTAAACTGCCAGACTAACTGTCTAGTCAAGGACTCCATGTCTTAATCTGGCTGGCTGGAGTTCAACTGCTCCCATTGGACTCAGTGAGTGCGGTGACTCAAGTCAAAATATTTCAGCATGAGCAAAGATGGAAACCACTTTATAGAATCATAGAATATTAGCGTTGGAAGGGATCTCAGGAGATCATCTAGTCCAACCCCCTGCTCAAAGCAGGATCAATCCCCAACTAAATTTTTCAAACAAGGTGAAGTTTGCATTCCTTTGATCCTACAGTGAGTTGGTGCGCGTGGACCCCTGAGCCCATGTAGGGCCCTTTTGACTTCACTGGGGCTCCTGCAGGCACAGAATTCTGCCTGCACTGGATCAGTTTGAAATCCGCATTATTTTGTAGCTGTCTGACTGCACAACGGCACTTGGACAATTTTTCAGCAGCTATATATAAATGCCAAATAAATGAGAAATGGATTTTCTTCAAACCTTCCAGAAAATCATTTCTGGGCTGTGAACAAGCATGAAAAATTTCTGTCCCAAAGGTAATTGTGGAGGAGGAGGAACCTCAACCCATTGTAACTGAGGGCTTAGACTAAAACTCCCCACTCAGCCAGAACTATCCATTTCCTGAGCTTCCTGCTGGGATAAACAGGCTCTGTAGGCACCATTTCCAGGGAGGGAGTCCTGGTGTCGTCTTCAGGGAAACATAGTGCTGTGTTTTGAAGTGATGCTTAAAGTGCAAGTTCACCTCAGAGAAATCCAGCTCAGGACATATAATTAAGGCTGTAATTGTGTCAGTGGTAGGATTGAAAGAGTTTTCTTTCCTTGGTGTTATTTTGCCAGTCGCTTGTTGGAATCTTTCATATATGCCTTCTGGCAGCAGTGGAAAACCTGGGAAACTTCTGGATTTCTATGAATATTGTGTGCCTCAGTTTGCCCACTTGTATTGCTATCTACTTGGGGCATGTCTACACTACAGCAGCTACAGTGGCACACCTATGGCTGTGCCATTACAGTACTGTGGTATAAATGCTCCCTACATTGACAGAAGGGGTTTTTCCATCAATGTGTTAATCCATCTCTGAGAGGTGATGGCTAGGTTGTGGAAGAATTCTGTCGACCTAGCCATGTCTACACTGGGATTAGGTCAACCTAATTATGGCACTGAGGGCTCAAATTTTTTCACAGTCCTGTACGATGAAGCTAAGTTGGTCTAATTTTTAAGTGTAGCCCAGGCTTTGGTTTCAAGGGGTACATCTACACTGCAAAAAACAAACACCCCACCTTGCAGCAGCAAGTCTGAAAGCCTGAGTCTATAGAGCCCTAGTCTACAATCTGTAGCTCAGGCTAAAGGTTGGGCTCTGAAACCCTTGGGCTATTTTTAGTACTGTAGTGCGAGCCGGAGTCCTGGGCTCTGAGACTCGCTTGCACTCCTTATTTTATTGCCGTAGTCATACCCAAGGAATTAACATCTTTCCAGAGACACTCCTTGTGCTAAAGAGACAGGGAGGGGTGCCTGAGTCTGTACTTCTGAATCAGACAGTCCTTAAGAACTATAGCCAAGTGACTAAACTGGTCCTGGCAGAACAAAGGGGTAACTGCAACCTAGGTGAAACCAGCCCTCCAAATCTCTAGAGGAGGAAGAGTGGAAAACGGAGACAGCAGTGTTCCTAAAGGTCTTAAAACCACAGAGACTGAGATGTTGAAGAGAAAGGAAGAAAGGGACATGTTTCCTGAGTGAAGAGGAAATCTTTTTTGGTCTGGTCTACATGATAGAGATAGGTCAATGCAAGGCAGCTTATGTCAACCTAACTGTGGAAGTGTCTACATTTAAATTTCACTCCCGCAAATGTAACTACCTGGCTATGCCAACTTAATAACTCCACCTCCACGAGCAGCGTAAAGTAAAGCATGATGTAGTTAGGCCGCTGCAGTGTCAGTGTAGTCCAGTAGAGATAAGGGAAGTATTAAAGCCATTGTACAAGGCATTGGTACGACCTCATCTGGAATACTGTGTATGATTTTGCTCACCTGTGTTCAAGAAAGAATGAATTCAAACTGCAACAGGACAGAGAATGGAGAGCCTGTCTTAAGAGAGAAGTCTGAAAGAGCTTGGCTTGTTTAGCCTAGCAGCAGGGCCGGTTCTAGGAGGTGCGGGGCCTGGGATAAATCAGCCTCCCTGCTAGTCTCCTTTCCATCCGGCAGCATCTGCCTGACCGCCGCTCTTCTCCTCACTGCCGCCCAACCGCCTGCCTTCTCACCTCCCCACCTGCTGCTCGCTTCCCTGTTCATCTCCTCACCCCGCCCTCCCGCCTCACCTTCCCACCTGCCTCCTCACCTGACTATCGGGACAAATGGCGTCCCTATTATACATCAGTCGGGATGCAGGACAAAGGGCTAAATATTGGGACAGTCCCGATTTTATCAAACTGCGGGGTCCCTCAAAGTGCAGAGCCTAGGGCGGTTCCCCCAAATCACCCTACCCAAGGGACAGCTCTGCCTACCAGAAAGAAGACTGAGAGGGGATCTGATCGTTTTTTATAAATACATTGGGGGAAGACACCAGTAAGGTAGAGACCTATTTAAGCTAAAGGAAGTTGTTCACACGAAAACAACTGGGGATAAACTGGCCATGAATAAATTTAGGCTGGACATCATAAGAAGATTTCTAACCATCAGAGGTGTGGGGCTCTGAAACAGCCTCCCAATAGAATCATAGCATTGTAGGACTGGAAGGGACCTCGAGAGGTCATCCAGTCCAATCCTCTACACTTGTAAGTATTTTCTTACTAAGTATTTTCTAGACCATCCCTGACAGGTGTTTGTCTAACCTGCTCTTAAAAATCTCCAGTGATGGAGATTCCTCAACCTCCTTAGGCAGCTTATTCCAGCGCTTAACTATCCTGACAGGCAGGAAGTTTTTCCTAATGTCCAACCTAAATCTCCCTTTCTGCAATTTAAGCCTATTGTTTCTTGTCCTATCTTCAGAGGTTAACGAGAGCAATTTACCTCTCCTAGTAATACCATTTTTTTTGTACTAGAAAACTTATGTCCCCCCTCAGTTTTCTCTTCAGACTAAACAAAGCCATTTTTTTCAGTTTTCTCTCATAGGTCATGTTTTCTAGACCTTTAATCATTTTTGTTGCTCTTCTCTGGACTCTCTCCACATCTTTGCTGAAATGTGGCACCCAGAACTGGACACGGTACTCCAGTTGAGGCCTAATCAGCTCAGAGTAGAGTGAAAGAATTACTTCTTGTGTCTTCGCAAAAAGAAAAGGAGTACTTGTGGCACCTTAGAGACTAGTACTCCTTTTCTTTTTGCGAATACAAACTAACATGGCTGCTACTCTGAAACCTGTTCTTGTGTCTTGCTTATAACACTCCTGCTAATACATCCCAGAATGATGTTTGCTTTTTTTTTTGCAACAGCGTTACACTGTTGACTCATATTTAGCTTGTGATCCATTATGGCCCCAGATCCCTTTCTGCAGTACTCCTTCCTAAGCAGTCGTTTCCCATTTGGTATGTGTGCAACTGATTGTTCTTTCCTAAGTGGAGTACTTTGTATTTGTCCTTATTGAACTTCATCCTATTTACTTCAGACCATTTCTCCAGTTTGTCCAGATCATTTTGAATTTTAATCTTATCCTCCAAAGTACGTGCAACCCCTCCCAGCTTGGTATCATTCACAAACTTTATAAATGTACTCTCTATGCCAAGTAGTGGTGACAAACAACCTAGTTAGTTTTAAGATAGTGTTTGATAAATTTATGAGTGGGATTGTTTGACATGGTTGCCTTCTATGATGCGGGGCGAAGGTGGGGGGCAAGGCTTGATGGCCCAAGGGATCCTTTCTGGCCCAGTCTCTTATGTCCTGAATCTCATGCTTCAGGCCTTCAGCTAGTTTCCCCTAATGGTCAGGAAGGAAACTTTTCCCTCCCTGAGATAGTCTTATTTTATTTTTCTCTTTTTCATCTGAAGATTTAGAGATGGCTGTGGCTGGAGATGGGATGCTGTATGGTGTGGGCCAGTGCTCTGAATTGGTACAGAGTATTCTTTCTCAGCTGCATGGTGGTGGGTCTTGCTCACATGTTCAGGGTAAAACTGATTTCCATTCTGGGAGCTGGGAAGGAATTTTCTCCCAGGTCAGATTAGCAGGGACCTTTGAGCACAAGAAGTGGGGGTGTTTCTCCTTTCTCTGCAGCATGTAGTGCAGGTCATTTGCTAGGTTTACCTGGGTATATCTCACCAAATTAATTCCCTGCCAGTCCTGGGGCCTCAGTCATTGGTGCACTTTGGTCCCACCTGTTCTCTGCCTGTGGCATACAATAGTTTAGTCTCCAGAGGGCTGTAATAATTTGGTCCAGTCTGCATTGTTGGGCTTGGTGTGGGGATGGCTAGGTGGGATCTGATGACATGTGCCATGCAGGAGGTCAGACTACATGATCTTCTGGCCTTGAACTCTATGACTCTAAGGCCACGTCTACACTACCCGCCGAATCGGTGGGTAGTGATCGATCTATCGGGGATCGATTTATCGCATCTAGTGTAGACGCGATAAATCAATCCCTGATCGCTCTGCTGTCGACTTCGGAACTCCACCAGGGCAAGAGGTGGAAGCGGAGTCGATGGGGGAGCGGCGGCCGTCAATCCCGTGCTGTGAGGATGTGAAGTAAGTGATTCTAAGTCGATCTAAGATATGTCGACTTCAGCTACGCTATTCTCGTAGCTGAAGTTACGTATCTTAGATCGATTTCCCCCCCCCATAGCGTAGACCAGGCTTAAGTGGCTTCAGAGGTCTGAGGGGAGACTGATTCAGAGGAGAAACCATGAGCTGGAGGTCCAAGAGAGGAGACTTGGAATCCTGGAAGGACTCTGTCCCACATAACAAAGACCACTCAAGAATGTTGAGGAAACTGAGGCAGGGAATGGCATACATATTTTGAATGGCTCTGTATATCTCTTGTACTGTCGAAAGTGAAGAGTGATTGTTTTAGATATCCTTCACAAAGACTGTCTCTTTACTTCAATTATCATGTGTCTTTGAAAGGGTAAACTCTAAACCAGAGCGCTCACAAGGGTGGAGTTCTGGGAAGGGTGAGAGAGGTGTGACGGGTTCAAAACTGGTCTTGGGTCCTACAGCAGCTTCCATGAAGAGTCTGTGCCCAGGGAGTAAGTCCGGAGGCTAAAGAAGAAGAGGGCCTGGAGCCTACTCAGACCAAAGGGGATCTTTAAAAAGCACCTGGGCCCAGCATGTGGGTCCTAAAACACCAGCTGGATGAGTGTCCAGCAAGGGAGCATGACCAGGGCAGTGATAGCAGGTAATAGCCATTTTGGAGCCACTGGAGCATACTCGGAGAAGAGCAGTAACCAGGTGTGCAGGGAGCACCTCTTTCTGCTTCACACTGCTTCATGCTAGCTACTGCTGTTAAGTCCTCTGGTCTAGGGGAGCTTTCCAACTTTTCAGAGCCGTCTTTCTCTGCTAGTGCCTCTTTTGTGAGTAACTCTTCTCTGCTGGCAAGTGAAATATGTGTATTTTTAATAACGTGTCAAGAGAGGGCAAGCAGACTCTGTACCATAGCTGGTAATTTTATGGCGATTTTGCAAGGATGCCCATTAAATCGTAGGCAACCCTGGCTTTTCAGCTCCTCAGGTTTCAGCAGTGGTTTGCCTTGGACATGGCCGGCAATTTCTCTGTTCCTTAAGCATTTTGTATTCTTTAGCTTTTTGGACCCTTTCCTCATCCATGAAGGGGTACCTGGTTCTTTACAGTGGACACATGGCACTTCTAGGAAGGTGGCTACACTATGCTCACATTTTCCCTCTATGGTACCACTTCATTATTTCCTGGCACATCCAGTTAAGGTGTATAAAGTCACAGGGTTTCTTCCTTAAGTAATCTTTTGGCTCATGGCTCAGTGGACCCATTCTCTTAAATCCATGAGAAATCTTAGGCCAGGTCTACATTAATACTTATTTTGGTATAACTTACATTGCTCAGGGGTGTGAATAAGCCACCCCCAAGCTACATAAGTTACACTGACCTGAGAGTCCGCATAGAGCGTCTTCACTAGACACACTACAGTGTCTGCGCTGATGTAGCACTTCTAGTGTAGACTAGCCCTTAGTTTCTCCAGTTTTGACTCTACAGTCTCTGCTTCTGGGGATGGAAAATATAGACATGCCCTTGATGAGTTACTTTTCTCTTTAGGGCAGAGGTGGGCCAAGTTTTTGGCCTCAGGGCCACATCTGGGTATAAAAATTGTATGGCGGGCAATGAATGCTAACGAAATTGGGTGTCGGGGTGTGGGAGGGGGTGCGGGATCTGGGGTGGCACCAGAAAGGATGAGTTCAGGATGTGTGAGGGCGCTCTGGGGTGCTGGGGGGTGGGGAGTGAGGGCTCTGGCTGGGGGTGTGGGCTCTGGGGTAGGGCTGGAGATGGGGGTTTTGGGGTGCAGGAGCGTGCTCCGGGCTGGGACTGAGGGGTTTGGAGGGCAGGAGTGGGCTCTGGGCTGCGGCGGGGGGGGGGAGGGCGCGGGCTCTGCCTGGGGGTGCAGGCTCTGGGGTAGGGCTGGGGTTTGGGGTGCAGGAGGGTGCTTTGGGCTGGGACTGAGGGGTTCGGAGGGCAGGAGGGGGATTAGGGCTGGGGCAGGGGGTTGGGACGCAGGGGGGTGGGGGCTCAAGAGTGCAGGCTCCTGGCAGCGCTTACCTCAAGCAGCTCCCAGAAGCAGCAGCATGTCCCTCCTCTGGCTCCTTTGCCAATGGTTCCCAGCCAATGGGAAATGCGGGGTGCGGTGCTTGGGGGAGGGGCAGCATGCAGAGAGCCCCCTGGCTGGCCCTACATGTCGGAGCTGGAGGGGGGACATCATGCCGCTGCTTCTGGGAGCTGTGCAGCAAGCTTCCAATCCTGCTCCCCGGCTGGCGTGCCGGAGTGGGGCAAGCCCTTGACCCTGCTCCCCAGTGGGAGCTCAAGGGCCAGCTTAAAAGACCTGACAGGCTGGATGCGGTCTGTGGGCCATAGTTTGTCCACCCTTGATTTAGGGAGATCTGAGGTTTTTTGGTTAGAATCTCTCTGTGTACCTCTCGTATAAACTATTCCTATATAATTTGGTTCTGGGCTCGCTGAAAACTGCTTGGAAATGAGAAGGAGACTAAAATTGCAGTAATTTGGGGAAGCATGGAAGAGCTTTGCTGGTGTCAAATCTTATCTTCCTGTGCTGTCTTAGAGAAACTCAATTCAAATTATTGCACAGCTCATTTGTTCCATTTACTGCGAGGTTCAGATGAAGCGAAAGGAGTGTTGATTTTTCCATGTAGAGTAAATGTCACTGTGCTTGTGGATCATTTCCATTATATATGAGCCTGCCCAATTATTGCTCTCTTTTTGCAAAAGCAGGAATTTTTGAACAAAGTTATGAGGGAGTAAACTCCTTTATCCTCTGCATCCTGAATATTGGGCAATTGGCTGAAACTTTACTTTCTTTACTAAAGGCAGTGCTAGAGAAATGCTCTCTGTTGCTGGAAAAAGGATCCTGAAGTTCTGGTCTATGACAAGGCCTTTGTCCCTGGTTTTAGTTTGTCAGTTGATTGACATTTTGTGGGCTGAGGTTGAGATGAGACTTCTCTAGCGACATCACCGTTGTTTAAGGATCCACTTGTCAGTTGTCCATGAGAATGCATGTTAGAAAAACAAAAAGACCTCTGGTATCTGAATTGGCAGCGTTGGAATCGGAGTGCAGATTTTCTCTATGACTTCTGTGTGCATCATGACATTTTGATTAACTTTATAATTCGGTTATAACCTGCTTGTTTTTTCTATGGTTCAGATATGTAAAACTAGTTCCTGTGCTATCTATGCTGATAACAATTCTGTCTGTATTGAGAGGGGAAGGTTCTGTGAGTCTTTTACTTTTGCTTCAGTATGTGCACTTCAAAAATTGCTCACTAAAATAACAACTTCCTTTCACAGAGGATTGATCATTATGTCTCTGAATTTTCCCAGCAGAAACCTTCCTTTTATAGATGGTAAGCCTTGTGTTGCAGGAGACTTTACAGCAATGCTCAGCTAGAACTCTGTGTACAGCCTGTCTCTGAGAGCATATAAATGGGATTGAATTATGGAATCAGCAACTACCTTGTTTAGGGATGACTTTGTTAACCAAATATACCTTGGAGGGGGTGTGGTAGAGTGTGATGAGGGAAGTTCTACATTGAGCATGACCCTTATATCTTGTAGTTTTCCTGAGTTCCAAGGATCCATTCTGCTGTCCCTCAGATAATCACTTTCTCTGTGAAAGTGCTGTGCAGGAGCAAATCACGCAGTAATGGAGTCACGTGAGTTGCTCTGTAGCTAAGGTGTGCTTGGTATCCTGTTCTAAACTCTGGTGTGTGGTTTTTTGGGGTTTTTTGTTTTTATCACATCTCATCATAACTTTTGAGAAAATGCCCTTTTGACTTTCATTAGGTTAAGTAATCAAGCCATTTTGCAGATAGTGCAGCTGATTTTAGAGAGTACTGCTTACTGCCCCAGCTAACTCTCATAAATGTGTCAGGATTTGTCTTTCAGGAGAAGTACACGCAACCTGACTAATAACAAGACTCGGTTTAAAACCAAGGAAGTTATTAATGTTGATGCACGTTGTTGCTGTAGTACTAGTTACTAGCTGACCAAATTCAGATGTAAATAGCAATTCCAGCAGCACTTGTAAGGAATTCCTAGGGAATTTATAAGTTCTGCAGTTTCTCTTGCATGAGTTTCTGTTAAAACTCAGGTTTCAGAGGAACAGCCGTGTTAGTCTGTATTCGCAAAAAGAAAAGGAGTACTTGTGGCACCTTAGAGACTAACCAATTTATTTGAGCACTCATGCTCAGATAAATTGGTTAGTCTCTAAGGTGCCACAAGTACTCCTTTTCTTTTTGTTAAAACTCACTGGACCAACTGTTGTGTGCAGTGTTGTTTGTCATATTGGTCCCAGGAGAAGGGTTTTATGAGCATTCTAAACAATGCTGGAAAAGCACCAACTCTCTGATGCAGATGGGGTGTTTGGGAACTTAGTGTTTTATTCAGAAAAATTGGTTTGATGTGTTCAAGGCTCTTTACAATGAAAAGGGTTTAAAATGTTAATTTATAATAAGTGAAAGCTTAGATTCCATCTAAATGTGATATTTCTTAAGCTTTTCCAGGACCTGAGGCATTTTTAAAGTTTCATAGCCAATAATTGTAAGATGCACTATTGAGTCTTCCCCCAAAATGCTGGAAGGTTCTAGTTCTCATGGAGGGCTGTGTCTGAGAGAGGCTGTTCTAGAAACACTGAGAACAGTGGGATTCTTCATCTTCAGAACACCCATCCTAACAAGTCCCAAACAAATTGGAAAAACATTCATCAATATAGAGACAAGGTGGGTGAGATAATATCTTTTATTGAACCAATTTCTGTTGGTGAGAGATAGAAGCTTTCGAGCCACACCTTGACCAGTTCCTTAGCATATGTGCTAACTACTTATGCTAAACAATCTGTTGTATCTTGCATTTTTCTGTGATGCTTGGAGTACCTTTCCCAGATCTGTGACTCAAAATCTTGTCTCTCTCACCAACAGAAACTGGTCCAATAAAAGATATTACCTGGCCCATCTTGTCTGTCTGATATCCTGGGACCTACACAGCTACAAGTGCACTGCATTCACCAAAGTAGTCCATTGAGAAAGACCTGCAATCGGGTGCTTGGGTTAGCTATTCTGTTTACCTTTTAAAAAAAAATTACGAACAATGCTACTTACTTTCTCATATAAGCAGTGAAAGTCTGATCCTGGGAAAGTGTTGAGCACTCTCAACTCCCATTCACTTAAGTGGAAGTTGAATGTGCTCTGCATCTCACAGCATCAGGCCCTTAAAGAAAGGGGCCGGGTGTGCAAAACCAGAGAATTTACTAGGTCTGGTTATCAACTTTTTATTCCAAAATGCTCTTCACATTAAAGATCTTTAAGTCAATACTCCAAACATGTCTGCATCACCATTCTTCCCACAGGTCCTTTATAACGGAACCCTTGATGTCCATGTTCCTCTCTTTGGCAGTAAAAATGCCATTAGAAGGGTAAGAGCTGGGGCTCATGCAGCTCTCCCTCTGTGGATACTCTTTGCAATAGCTCATTGCATTGTCACACAGTACTAATACATGAGCATTTATACCTGTTACAAAAAGCAAATACACCATCCCCGATGGGGCCTAAAGCAGTTATCTTCAGTCTTTTTACCATAGAAATGAAAGTGACTATGATAGCAGAAAATGGCCATTCTCCCTGGAGCTGGGCTATGCGCTCAACTTCAAAGGTACTTTTGTAACATCCCTGGAGTCTTTAATAAAGGATGCAAAAAGAAAAGGAGTACTTGTGGCACCTTAGAGACTAACCAAAGGATGCCTGCTCTGAAGGGATGCCTTCTCTCCTTGAGAGTGAGACAGCTTGTGTCTTAAGGGGCGGTATTTACAACATTAATGGGCTCTAAGGAATGGCCATGAGAGCTCCAGCTTATTTTTTTCCCCTGTTATATCCCTGATTAATAGGTTCCCTAGCAGCACAAGCACATCCACCCTATTGTGCTGGTGTGGGACATAGTGATAGACTTTAGAACCCCACATTCTGATCTTACCACTACCAGCTGAAGCTCTGTGTGCTTGGCATTGCTGAACATCAGGCACCAAACCTTTTTCGGTGTGGTGTGCCTGGTTTTCTGACTTGAGGTCAAAGGTTCCCAGATAGTCTTGCTTAAAAAAAACTTCCCTCTCTCTATGCACACAAGTGACCTCCTTGTTTTGCAGTGAAACCTAGTATTCCCCACTCCGGCCTTGAGTTGCCAAAACTGCTTTGAATGTGTTTTATTAGGTACCTCAGCACTGTTGGAATCTGGCTCATGCACAGGCTCCTGAAGAGATGTATTCAGGCCTGAAATAGGGCCACTTGCCAGCTGCAATTTGTCAGACTGACAATAAATATAAAAGCTGGTCAAGTAGGCTTGTCGTTCTCCTTCCTGAAGGCTTATGGGTGAATTTAAAAGTGTTCTTGTAGCTGATACAGAATTTGATGTGGTTGGAGAGATGAATGTACCCCTCCACTGGGCACCTCACCAGTCAGTGGGCTGAAGGACTCTGCTGAGCTAGGGGCTGTGGGTGGCTGACCTTTGTGTACGTCCGCACAGGGCAGTTAACTGTGTTATTAACCCCGGCTAGCATTTTCCTGTTGTCTTACAGATGCTAGTGGCATGCTTGGAAGACACCAAAGAACAGTCAGCGTTCAAGAGCTTGCTCAGCAAAGTGAGGGATGAGCAGAGTCTGGATGCTGAGACTGTTGTGTCTGTACTGAAGCTGTTCCGAAACACACATCCCAAGATAAAAGCAGCACTGCTAGAGAGAGAGCAGGACAGTGGAGAGACCCTGCAGCAAACAGGTAGGAGGGCAGGCACACCCATGGGCATGAGAACAGCTCTTCACCGGGTCCTCCAAAACCCTTCTGCCGCTCTCCCAGCACTCTTTATTCAGGCATGCGGATTTCATTTCACTCAGGCCCTAGCTCTCTGTTGTGTGTGATATAGCCACAAACGCTAACCGAGATCTCCACGCTTTTCGGAGCAGGATTTTGCATTTCCACTCTGACTGCCTGCAGTGGAGCAATCTCAGAAATTTCTTTGCCCTTCACTCACTTTAGGTCTAAATCAATGGCTAGGTGGCCAGCGTGGGCCAGTTCTCTGACTGTGCCTCAGGATTGACTGTTCCTTTCTTATTTGAGTTTGACACAAAGCAGTGGCCTCGCAAACCTGTCATTAACCTCCAGTTTGCTTTGCGGCTTTGTGCTCTGTTAGATAAGTGAGACATTTTTCTTTCATAGAGTTTAAAGAGAATAGTGAAGTGTTTTTCTCTGCTACTTATGCTCAGGATAAGCTTTACTATTCACTTAGATCTTTCTCTCACTGGAAAATCTCTTGCTGTCACTTTTTTCAAACGTGACTTATTTTTTCTCTTGCATTTCCAAATCTTTCTTCCTCAGGGAGCACAGAAGAGGGAAAGACCCTGTCTGCTTTATTACTGGAATACAGGGAAGAGCTGATTCAGAGCGTAACACAGCTGAGCCCCATCGTAGAGTTCCTAGAAACAGGAGAGGAGGGATTCCTGACTGGCTTGGAGAAGCGGGTAACAAATCTGAAATAAGGAAAGCTCTGTATGTGTGAGGTGTACATGTGGTTCCACAGCACTTATCACATGATTTGCCAGGTCACAGTTGCTTCCCTGGGCTGGTAACTACCTTATTTTCCCTGCATAGCATGGAATAGAAATAGTTCAGGTCCTCCCATTAACTTTCTAATTGAACCATGTGAATATGAGAGCTGAATTGCAAAGGCTCATCACTGAGATGAGCACTCCCAGTCCCAGGTCTATGTACCGAATGCCCCACTGGCCAAGCTGGGGGAGGGGAGGCAACTAGTGTTCTTTATAAGTTCTGTGAAAGTCCACTGTAGTGAACCCAGAGAGCAATGCACTACCACAGGGCTGTGAAGGTCAGGTCAGGAAATTAAAACACCAGTGTTGAATACCCACACCCCAGCCTAATTAGTAGGCATGTCATTCTGTATATGTTTGTCTCAGTTGTTAAGTTATCTTTCAGGTAACTCTCCAGAGCTTTTGGTTTACTTAAACTGGAAAAACAGTTGTTCATACGTGTAAAACATTGCCATATGCAGAACATCCTCTTCTCAATTTTTGATATTCAGTGTTAGGATATAGATATTCAGGCCTGTCTGCAAAGGCCTGTACTTTAAGAATTTAGGGGTATTCTTATCACTTGGCTAGTTCTAGAGGTATAAAAGAAAGAATCAAAATCACTGTCTGCTGGTGTAAGGGCCTTCTCTAACTGTGACAGTTTGAGGCCTTGTTCTTAGGCTAAGGCCTTTGGCTAAGCAGCAGAGGCAGCCATAAGCTAGGAAGCGAACAGTCACATCCTCACATTCCAAACTAGTCACATTGAAATAAGGTGCTATTGGGCTGTCAGGCACTATCAGGACAGGATTGTATTCCTATCACCTCCAGAGAAAGGGAAGTACCTAGAAAATGTAAAAGGAAACTTAGTTTGATAGCATCCTGTCTGGCAAGAACTCACTTATCAATAGCTAGGATGTGAAATCCTCACTTCTGTATTGTTTTGTCATTATAGTTCCCACTTTGCTATTGTTTATTGGCATGGTCTCTGTCTGGTTCTGTGATTGTTTCTGTCTGCTGTATAATTAATTTTGCTGGGTGTAAACTAATTAAGGTGGTGGGATATAATTGGTTAGCTAATCATATTACAATATGTTAGGATTGGTTAGTTAAATTTCAGTAGAATGATTGGTTAAGGTATAGCTAAGAATATTACTATATAAATTAGGGGCAAACAGGAAGTAAGTTGGGATTCGAAAATAAGGAAAAAGGAACTTGTATTTTAGCTTGCTGGAAGTTCACCCCAATAAACATCGAATTGTTTGCACCTTCGGACTTCGGGTATTGTTGCTCTCTGTTCATTGGAGAAGGACCAGGGAAGTGGGAGAGTGAAGGAATAAGCTCTCTAACATTCAGCATAGTTGAAATTTACTAATTGCAACTCTTAGTATTTCCTGGTGGATTAGCAGTGCTCACCTGTGAGTGACTGCATTGTGCACACAGACTGGCCTAGCCTAAAGGACCTTCTGTTTTATACAGTTTAGCACTTTCTGCATTGTTTGGGGAAGGCTGTTTACAATCCATCTACGTACACCAAAACTCTGAATTCTCTTGTGTGTGACCTGTGATATATTTGGTAAAGGTGCCTGCAACCTCATTTCTGTTGCAGTTAGTTGGGGCTGTTTGTTGCCCTATGACACAGTATTGCAATGAATAGAGAGTATCCGTGAGGCCATTGGTGTGAATGAAGCCTGCTTTCTGTGTGAGTGGGTTTGACTTGAGGCCACAGCACCTGAGCTGAGAATCTCTGTTCTTACCTATGATAGTCTCTTAAATTACTGTTTGTTACAGGCTCCTTTTATTAACTGCTCCCAGCAAAATGTCTCTGAGCATGAACTGTGCTGCCAGCCATTCTAGAAGGCCAGAGAAGGTGCTATTATCAGAATCCCAAGTTTACCCCTCCTGGCTTTAGAGATTAGCCCAATGTTTGGTAAACTTCCTCCATTGAAGGAGACATGATTAAATGGGAGTGGGTACATGAGAAGGAAGAGTCACACAAAGCAGTGAGCATCCACCACAGGTATTACAAAGCCTGAGGCACAGATGCTCCAAGAGGTTGCATGGATCTGAGCTCTTGGTCCTTGATGCTGCATCAGGAGTGTAGATCTGTATGCATTAAGAGCAAGTGGAGCTAGCTGAAATTTTTCAATTTTTTTTTTTTTGAAAAACCATCTTTTTTTGAAATCTTAAGTACTCCCCCAAAAATTCTGTTGTTTTTTTTTCTTTGTAGTGGTGTTTTATTTATGAAATTGTGAAATGTAATGCAGACTTCTTCGTTGAGTGATGTCCCTATGGGTGCCCCGAGCTATAATCGGAGATTTATGTTAGCAGTGCCTAGTTGGGTTGCACATATGCGGTCCCCGTCTTGTGCTGCTTTAGGCAGTTAACTGGCGTTGTGCGACCAACTGTCCTTAGTTCCTTCTTTACCGCCATTGGCTGTGAGTCAGTTCACTTAGCAGTGCCTCAGAGCTTATTTAGTGTAGAATAACCCCAGTTAGTTCTAATACTATTAGAAATAGTCAACCTGTTTTCATTTGTTTTGTCCCTGTTTATTCCCCCTCCCTCCCCAAAATCCTATTTCCTGACTAGAAGTAGGTTTTCGTTGAACCTTTACTCCCAGTTCTCCCTTCATGGGGGGACGAAGCTCTCCTCTCAGGGGCATGCCCTGTTCCCCTGGCTTTAAACGCTGCCTCACCTGTAAGGCTGTCGATACCAGTGTTGGACAGAACACATCCCTCAAAAGTGTTCGCACTGCCATAAGTTAACAACCAGGACCAGGAAAGCCAGGAACTTGTAACTAAAATTACTCCTAATGGAGAAGTCCCTCAGGCCAGCATCTGAGCTGGAAGCAAGGACACCCACCCCCTGCCTTCCCCCCACACACACACCCCAGACACAAATCACCTATGGCAACCTCTGACAGAGGCTCTTCTACTAAGGCTCAGACAACAGACCACTCAACTGTAAAGGCGGCTAAAAAGCATCCTGCGGCTTCGCCAACTCGGGAAACGGCCAAGAAAAGGCGTTCCCCGCACCAGCATGCTCAGACTGTACCGACCACACCATAAGCCTCTACAGCTGAGGTAGCAGCACCCTCCGGTTCCATGGATACAGCGAGAGCTAAGGACTCTAAATGAGTCAGCTCTGACACAGTAGTAAGGAGAAAATGAAACCCCATGCTTCTGCACCACCGAAGCCAACCTGGCACCCAGCAGTTCCCCGCTAATGCAAGCCATGCTGCTACCTACTGGTGATATACTGCAGCTGGCGTGCGTGCCCGTCCCGACACAATCAGCAGCACCAACCGCTACGGCCCCCGTGGCACCGCCACAGTCGGTACTGAATCAGTTCTAGCTACAAAAGGATTTGACGGTCTCTTCAATGCCTGAATTACCCATCTTCGGCACCAGCGGTCCCCCAGCTCGCTCAGTACCAAGTCACCTTTCCACTACGCCTCAGTCAGCTCCTCCCCCCTTTCAAGCGACGATGATGATGATAATGGAGAGATTTATTTCTCCCAACACTCTTTTCCCATTCACAATCCGGCAGGGCATGCCCCATCACAGAGAGGATATCATGCCAAGGCCAAAGAACCTCAGTGGTACAAGTACCCATGAATGACACCCATGACACCTCCACCACAATGGTCATATTGGACACCACGAATGACACATCCCTCTTACCACTGCAAACCTCCCAGTCCATGGTACCGGGACCATCTCAGCCCCCTGAGGAGGTGCCTGCAGAACAGGATGAACCCTGTGACTAGGATGTTGAACCTACCCTCCACTTTTCTTCATCTTCTCCTGATGACACCATCATCCCCTCCGCCTGCCTCTTCCCCCCAAAAAAAACATTGGGGACGACTTTAAACAATTTTGAAGACCTCTATAGGAGGGTCGCAAGCTCCTTGGACATCTCACTGGAAGAAATCCAAGAAACACAACACAAACTTCTTGACATTCTATAGATGTCTACCTCATCTAAAATCTCCCTACCCATGAATGAATCCATCATGGAACCAGTTAGACTGATTTGGCAGACTCCTCCAGCAACCATTCCACCAACTTGTAAGAGCTCTGACAGAAAATATTATGTG
This sequence comes from Caretta caretta, assembly GCF_965140235.1. Classification (NCBI taxonomy): domain Eukaryota; kingdom Metazoa; phylum Chordata; order Testudines; family Cheloniidae; genus Caretta; species Caretta caretta. The sequence goes on from NC_134223.1 coordinate 4,208,830, forward strand.
CCATTGAAGGGCACAGAATTCCATTTTTCCCACCCCACATCAAATTCTTTGGTTGTTGATGCAGTCAACAAACAGGGCAGACAACCATTCCCCAAAAATACATCATATGACAAGGACTGGAAGAGGCTTGACCTCTTCGGCCGCAAGGCTTATTCTTTGGTGACTCTCCGTCTTCAAATTGCCAACTATGAAGCACTACTTGGAAAATATGACCACACAAATTATGTAAAATTAGCAGACTGTATTGAATTTCTCCCCGAGGAGAAAAAAGAACAATTTAGATCACTCACCTCTGAAGGACAGCTGATTGCCAGAATGGCTTTGCAGGCTGCTTTGGACTCTGCAGATATGGCAGCCCGGTCTACAGCTACTGTGATAGTCAGGAGGAGAGCTTCTTGGTTGCATCTCTCTGGGGAAGCCAGAGAGGTGCAATTGACACTGAAGATTTTCCATGAATAGACCTAAATTCTTTGCGGCCAAAACTGATGAGTCTTTACATACGCTCAAGGGCAACTCTCAAATCCCTGGGTATTTATATCCCTAGGAACACGAGAAGACAGAGCAAATATTACAATCCACAAAAGTTCCAATCTACACCATATACACAATCAAACAGGCAGTACGAACCTCAGGGTTGTAAACAAAGGTCTTTAAGGAGACAACAGTCTCCACCACAAGCTGCCATGTCCACCAACCATCCTCTAGACAGCAAGTTCGATGTGTTGGTCGAGGGCCCGAGAACGCTACATCTTTCAACGCTGGAACCCTTTCCCATCTCAGACCTTCTCAGACCGTCTTATCCCATACTACCCAGACTTGCAGTCCATCACAACAGACGGATGTGTATTGGAGATAATCAAGATCAAATACTCCATCCCATTTACTTCCATCCACCCTCCCTCTCTATCCTCCTTAAGGGACTCCTCTCACAAACATCTACTGTAACAAGAGGTTGCCCATCTCTTGCATCTAGGAGCAGTGGAACTGGTACCATCAAAATAGCAAGGGAAGGGTTTCTATTCATGTTGTTTTCTCTCTCAGAAAAAAAAGAGGATGGAGACTCATTCTCGATCTCAGACTTCTCAACAATTTCATAAAAACCCAACACTTCAAGATGGTCATGCTAGCCTCCATAATCCCGGCATTAGAAAAGGGGGACTGGTCCTCTAGGATGTGTATTTTCATATAATCATCCATACCTCATGTCGGCAGTTTCTTTGGTTGGCAATAGGACAGGATCACTTCCAATACAAGTTCCTTCCTTTTGGCCTATCCACTGCCCCTCGAGTTTCTTCAGAGGTCCTTGCTGTTGTGGCTGCCTGCCTATGCAGAAAAGGAATTATGATATTCCCATACTTGGACGATTGTCTGCTCAAAGCACCGACACAACAAGCGGCACTAGATGCCACAGCTGTAGCTCACGAAAGCTCATGCTCAAATAAATTGGTTAGTCTCTAAGGTGCCACAAGTACTCCTTTTCTTTTTGCGAATACAGACTAACACGGCTGTTACTCTGAGAACAGACACTCACGCTCTTTACGAGGTTAGGCCTCCAGATAAATGCACAAAAGTCTACACTGAAACCAGTGCAAGAAATTAAGTTCATTGGAGCGTACCTCAATTCTCCCGAGGCGATGGCCTCTCTACCACAACAACAATTCCTCACCTTAACCCACCTGATTTCCATGGTACAAATCAGTCCTCAAGTCACTGCCAAGACATGCCTGCAACTACTAGGCCACATGGCCTCCACAACGTATGTCGTCAGGCATGCAAGACTCCACATGAGGTGCCCACAAGCCTGGTTCCAATTGGCTTATGTCCTCCACAGATACAATATAAACAAGTGCCTCACAATATCAAACAAGGTAAAAGAGTCTCTACTCTGGTGGACTCAACCAGACAATGTCTGCCTAGGTATGCCATTCACACAAACTCCCCCAATGATGACCATCACGATAGATTCTTCACTTCTGGGCTGGGGAGCACATTTACACCCGCATTCTATCCAGGGCCACTGGTCCCCAATGCAAATTCTTCTGCACATAAATCTTCTAGAACGGAGAAGTGTTCGCAATGCTTGCTCCCAGTTCTTATTGATCATCAAAGGCAAGACCATACAGATCCTCACGGACAATGTGGCTTGCATGTTTTATATAAACAGACAAGGGGGAGCACAATCACACTCCCTCTGTGTAGAAGCCATAAGACTCTGGCAGTGGTGCATCAGACACAATATCCACATTACAGCACAATATCTACCTGGCTGCCAGAACACTATGGCAGATACATGAAGCAGGAATTTCTTCCAGGACCACAAGTGGGAACTGGACACACACGTTCTCCAGAACATCTTCAAGAATTGGGGATTCCCTATGATAGACCTGATTACAATGGCACAAAACACCAAATGCCCACTGTTCTGCTCCAAGGCAGGACTCGGTCACCGCTTTCTGGGTAACGCTTCCTTGTGAAGTGGAAAGCTCCTCTCCTTTACATAATTTGATAACATGATTTTGGCAATTAATTGATCTTTAACTATTCATGATAAATAGGACCAATGGCCTGTGATGGGATGTTAGAAGGGGTGGGATCTGAGTTACTACAGAGAATTCTTTCCTGGGTATCTGGCTGGTGAATCTTGCCCACATGCTCAGGGTTCAGCTGATCGCCATATTTGGGGTTGGGAAGGAATTTTCCTCCAGGGCAGATTGGAAGAGGCCCTGGGGGTTTTTCGCCTTCCTCTGCAGTATGGGGCACAGGTCACTTGCTGGAGGATTCTCTGCACCTTGAAGTCCTTAAACCATGATTTGAGGACTTCAATAGCTCAGACATAGGTGAGCGGTTTATTGCAGGAGTGGGTGCGTGGGATTTGGTGGCCTGCATTGTGGAGGAGGTCAGACTAGATTATCATAATTGTCCCTTCTGACCTTAATATCTATGAATCGACACGCGTTTCCCCCAGCCCTCCTCCTAACCCCGGTGAGCCACAAGATCAGACATGAAAACACCAGGGTAATTCTGATTAGCCCGCATATGGCCTTGCCAAACTTTGTACCCTTACCTTCTCAAACTCTCGGTATGCCCACCACAGACACTCCCGCTTCTGCCTCGTCTTCTGTCTCAGAACACAGGTCACATTCTTCATCCGGATCCCCAAAGACTCCATCTCAAAGCGTGGCTACTCAGTGGCTGAAGGGATCTGAAATAAGGTGTTTGAATGAAGTACAAAACACTTCGCTACATAGCTGCAGAACAAACACCCGCACCACCTACCTATACAAATGGAAACAATTTGATGCATGGCGCCAACAAAAATGAACTGCAGCAATTTCAGCCCCTTTGCCACTAATACTGGACTACTTATTACAACTTAAAAAGTTGGTTCTTTCCATGAGCTTGATTGCAGTGCATCTCTCCGCTATCACAGCGTTTCACGACAAGGTAGACGAATTATCTATATTTGCTCACCCGCTCACCAAAAGGTTCCTCAAAGGCTTCAACAACTTCTACCCTGAAGTGAGAAAAGTTACCCCACAATGGGACCTTAATCTAATCTAGTCCTTCAAATACTCACCTGCCCTCCATTTGAACGCAGGATGACATGCTTTTTGTTGCATCTTTTCTTATGGCTATTACATCTGCCAAATGGATGGGAGAATTGGGCGCTCTCATGGCAGACCCACCATACACAGTCTTTTTCAAAGATAGTTTCCCTCGTAAGATTTTGCCTAAAATTGCCTCATCTTTTCACCTCAATCAACCTATCCACCTACCGATATTCTACCCCAAGCCCCACGAGGCTAGATGGCAGTCCAGACTACATACCTTGGATGTACGCAGGGCAATAGCCTTCTACGTAGACAAAACAAAAGCCTTTTGTAAGTCTCCAAAACTGTTTATTTCAATCACTGAACGATCGAAAGGGAATGCCATATCCACACAGAAGCTATCCAAATGGATTTCGAATTGCATAAAACTGTTACCATCAGCATGTCCAACAACCCCATTTGGGGATTCTCATTCATTCCACCATGGCCTTATCAACCCCCAGAGCATTCCTTAACAATGTTCCCATTACAGAAATCTGTAAGACTACAACCTGGGCCTCAGTCCATGCATTTACTCAACATTATGCTTTAGAACAACATGCAACCTCCGCTACCCTGTTTGGACTCTCTGTACTCTCATCTGCTATGACTTCAACTCTGAAGCCCCTTCCACCTACCGGAGGGCAGAAGAAGAAGAAGAGAAAGTTACTCACCTTGTGCAGTAACATAAGTTCTTCAAGATGTGTCCCCCTGTGGGTGCTCCACTACCCTCCCTCTTCCCCTGTACTTCGGAGTTTCACACTAGTGCTCTGTAGTAGAGAAGGAACAGAGAGGGGGTTGGTCGCATGGCGCCAATTAGCCTTCTGAAGTGGTGCGAGATGGGGACCACGCATGTGTGACTCAACCGGGCACTGCTACCATAAATCTCCAATTATGAGGTCGGGGCACACAAACACCTAAAGTGGAGCACCCACACGGACACAGATCTCAAAGAACCTATGTTTATGCAAAAGGTGAGTAACTCTCTCTTCTTTTTTTTTTTTCCCCCACAATGCTGATTCACCCCAAGAGCAGTTCCATCCTGTGCATTGAATGAGGCAGGGGTCCCATGGAAACAATAGTATGTGATCTTGTAATTAAAAGCTATCATAATGCATACAGACAAGGGGGCTGGATTAAGGTTGCATGTGCAACCTTAACTGTGGCATTTCCTAGCTTGTGAGAGCTTGACTTTTCAATCCTAATATTCTTTTAACGTAACTTTTTGATGCAGTTTCCTAATTTAAAAAACAGATTGAAAAAATGCAAATTCCATCATGTAGAACCATGCTGACCCCCAGGCTGTGTCATTAGCAGGGTCTGGACCCTTTACAGTCACAGCACAGATCTACAACTTGAGCTAACAGAGTAATTGGTAGCAGTAGCAGAAGGAGATGAAACACACTTTTCCAGTGGGTTTCACAACTATTTGCTGACAGCAGAGCAATGTAGAGTCTGCTGTTTGTAAAGGGTTTTCTTGCATAGTGTCCATGCTAGCCTGTGTTTGGAATGTGGTATCTGTTATTCCTTGTGAAAAGACCATCTCTTCTGCTACTGCCTGTATTCGAGAAGTGCAATCTTGTATTCAGAGTGTGTTTTTAATCTTGTGCTAAGTATTTGTTATACCATGCATAAGGGATGGTCCATGGCTGGGTCATATAAATAAATCACTGTTAACAAATAAGATATTTATTAAAATAATAAGTTTTTTCTCTCCCTTCCACCCATTTTCCAGGAGCAAAAAAAAGAAAAAAAAACTGAAAAAACAAACAAAAAAAACTAAAACCAAAAAAATTTTTAAAAGGAAATTTATTTTGAATAAATCAACAATCTTTTTGGAACCTGCAGAATGAAAATAACATTGAAATTCTTTGTCAAAAATGTTTTTTCCATTTTTTGACCAACTCTAACTGCCAGGTTCAGTGGGAAAACATAATCCCACTGGGGGGAGGGATAGCTCAGTGGTTTGAGCATTGGCCTGCTAAACCTAGGGTTGTGAGTTCAATCCTTGAGGGGGGCCACTTAGGGATCTGGGGCAAAATTTGGGGATTGGTCCTGCTTTGAGCAGGGGGTTGGACTAGATGACCTCCTGAGGTCCCTTCCAACCCTGATATTTTATGATTCTATGATCTGACCTTGTGCATAGAGGGAGGTCAATAAACTACATATACCTATGTGACGGGTTCCCCGAGGTGCCATCTGGAACTGGGTGCCACTGAGCAGTCTGTGCCACCAACCGGGGCTCCCTCTCATACTGTGATGCTGTGACAAGCTGCAAACCTTTCCAGGTACTGCACTTACACAACAGCAGTAGAGAGACTCCAGCCAATTCCCCGCAGCTTCCCAGCCTGACGCCCCAGGGCTGTACCATCTTGCCCTGGTCAGAAGCCTGAACAATGTAAGTTTATTACTCAATCTGCCACTTCCACAAAGGAAAGTGGACGTCCACCAGCCCTTACAATCTGAGCGGATTTCCTAAGCTCTTCAACCAAAAAGCACTGTTTTAGGTAATATATAAAACAGGTTTATTAACTATAGAAAGACAGATTGTAAGTGATTATAAATAATAAAGCGTACAGATCAAAGTTGGTTACATAAGAAATAAAAGTAAAATTGCAATCTGAGTTCTATAAACTAGACAGGATTTGAATCAAGCAGTGTCTCATCCTGATAGATAATACAAACAGGTTACAGATCTTCCATACACAGGTTGGAAGTCTCTTTCAGCCAGAGACCACCTTCCCCAGTTCAGTCTTTATCCTCCAGACGTGTTTCTTCACAACCTATTTTTCTGGTTGACAAATGTCAGTCACATATAGTGTGCTTATAAACCAAAGTTACAGGCACCTTATAAATACTTCAGAGTATGATGTGAAATACTGAAGCAATGGATACAGTAGGTGCAATACAAGAAAAAGTGTAAAAAGATTATACAAAACTAATAGAGCATTGTGTAATCTTATGCCATTTTAGGCCATCTTGAGTCATTCAGACATAAAAGTCATTAAGAATTTCTCATAACTGGTTGTTTGCTTGTTCCTTCAGGTGATTCTGGATTGCTGTGAAGGCAGCTCCCACAGGGAGGCAATGGAGAGTCTGCTCAGGAAGGTGGTGGAAGAGAAGACCCTGAAAGCTGAGAGCTTGGTAAAACTCCTTGGGGCTGTAAAAGCATCATTCCCTGATCTGCACCTTCTGCTAGACAATTTGGTGGCAGCAGCAGTTGTGTCTGATGGCACAGGTATTAATGGATTTAGCTCAACAAAGAAAAGCTAAGGGGTGACTTGATCACAGTCTATAAGCACCTACATGGGGAGCAAATATTTGATAATGGCTTCTGCAATCTGTCAGAGAAGGGTATAACACAATCCAGTGCCTGGAAGTTGAAGTTAGACAAAATGAGACTGGAAATAAGAGATGTAAATTTTTAACAGTGAGGGAATTAGCCACTGGAACAATTTACCAAGGCAAATTCTCATCACTGGCAATTTTTAACTCAAGATTGGATGTTATCCTAGAAGATCTGCTCTAGGAATTATTGTGGGGCAGTTCTGTGGCTTGTGTTACACAGGAGATCAGACTGGATGATCACAGTGACCCCTTCTTCCCTTAGAATCCGTGAGTCTGTGAAATCTTCAAAGTGTTCAGATAATGGCCAGAAAGTTTGGATGTTTGTCTGGACTTCAGTGCACTTCTGAAAGCTTACTTTTATAAAAGCAGAAATGGAGACTATTTTCACAAAACACCAGATGAGTGAAAGAACAATGGGATAAGAGGACCTTGCCAGTGACAATGGTCTGTCCCTCCCCAGGCCCATGTTATGATACAGAGCAAGTGTTACCATATGCAAGCCCATAACTGCTTCTTGGTGAAATTTAAATATAATGATTTAAAGCTAATCTGTTAAATACAAGTGTGTTTCTGTCCAGTATCTAATTACAAATAAGCTTTTTAGTTAATCACATGAACATAACAGCACTGGTATCTGCGACAAACCTAAGGTTGCATACAGTGTTCCTTTTATAGGCAAAATTGCCAAACTCCACTGTTCGATGCACTGATGTATTAGTGGCATATTTGGCTGCTCGTACAGGTGTCCCCTTATGTGAGAAAAGCAGATACCAAAATCTCACAGATACCAAAGCATTCAAGCACAAACATCGCCTTTCATGCCCAGTATTTCATGTTAGCCAATCTCACTGCTGAGGAAAATGAGTCTCTCTCCAGAGCGCAGGATGTGACTAGCTTTCTTTCAGAAGGCTGGTTTTGAGTGCCTTTCCCCATGGCTTGGGACTCATGTGGAGATTGTGGGCTAGATTTTCAGTTTGTGTATATCCATTGAAATCAGATGCCAGCTGAGAATCTGACCCACTAAATTCCACAGGAGTCTCTTTGGTTCTGCAGAACATATAAGCCCTACAGTCTCCCAGAGCTGATGGGTGTCCCTGAGATCTCTCTCAGGATCTTACAAGGTTTAATCAGAGAGCTAGATATAATTTACAGGACTAAGGAGAGAACCAGAGCTGGAGAGTGGGCAAAGCTATAACCTCTGCAGCAGATGGGACACTTAAAACAGTTACACCTTCCACATCATGAATGACCATATGAAATATAGGTTCCCACACTGAATCCAGGCCCTCCCTTGGAGCTCTTTCCGTTAATGGCTGCAATCCTGCAGTGTTTAGTTGGCATTTATACAGTTTGTTTTGTAAATTTATAATGTAGCCCTATGAAAATCCAGCTCTAATAATCTAATCTAGAATTGGTGTTTGGCCTTACCCAGGAGGGTCTCACAGATGTGTCACAGAGCAAGTTAAAAGGGAGGGGCTTTCCTGTGTCACAGGTAAATGTCGATATAGTAACATGGGAGAGTCAGTAGTTCTTTCCCAGGGACAGGACCTAGGGCTGTCACATAGACTGGCACTGTTACTGTGTTTAAGCATAGTGTGTGGTAGTAATGAGACCTTTGAAGCAGTCCCTATGTGATGGCTGCTGCTGGAGTCCTTGAGTCTGCATTAATATCTGTTGAATGCAAAGTCCTTGAGTAATTGTGCTGCTGTGTTTTGCCACAGCTGCAGTTTGGATTAGGTTGCTGGGCAGTGTCAAAGTGTAATTGCAGCTCGAGACCACGAAAGTATGGATCACCACAGCATTGGGGAGAAAAGAGTGTAACTCCCAAATAACCACTATGAATGCATTTATAGTCATTTCTGTGAAAGATTTCAGGCTCCAAGGCATTCAATCCCACACAGGAGACCCTGGCAGATGCCTACCTCCAGTGTGCCCAGTGCAGCCCCTATTCTGGCTCCTCTATAACCTCCAGCTGAGGTTCTGGTTGCACCTTCTCTATTTAGGCACTCCCTGTCCATGGCTGCACTGAGTCACCGCACCTCCTCCTCAGCAATGTTCCATCTAATTTCTTAGATCCATGTGTGAAATGAATTTTTTGTTATGTGCACCAATATGGAGGAGATGTGTGGCGGGGTGGGGTCGAGGGGTTCAGAGTGTGGGAGGGGGCTCAAGGTGCGGCAGAGGGTTGGGGTACAGTGGGGTAGGGGAATTGGGGTACAGGAGGGGGCTCAAGGCTAGGGCAGAGGGTTGGGGTGTAGGGGGGGCAAGGGCTGTGGCTGGCATTGAAGGCTCTGGGAGGGGCAGAGATGAGGGGTTTGGGATGCAGGTTGCAGCGGGGAGAGAGGACTTCCCCCAGTCCACTCTCGCTGCAGCAGCTCAGGGCTGGGGGAAGGGTGCCTCTCCCTGGCCACAGCAGCTCTGTTTTTTGAGCTCTGAGGACCATCCCTCATTTGAGTGGGGTTGGACCTTCTATCCTGTGTGGGCCTAGGTCCTCCCTCCTGGACTTCAAATAGGCCAGCATCTTTCATCAGTGCTGAAGCCACTTAAAAATTAAAAACTAAATTGAAATGCAGTGAAATGTAAATGAAAGTTTAATAGAAAGCAAATTTGTGCTCATAATACCGAGAAATCCCTCTGTGACAAACATTCCAGGCAGACAGTTTACCTCATCATTTGTTGAGCACCATTGCTTCCCTTGAAACATCAGTCTACGAATATGGTTAATTATCTAATGGTAATACCCATTCCAGCGAGGAGCATTCCTTCATTACATGAGTTGCATATTCTGGAATTGAAATTGGAATAAATAGAAGCACAGTTCTTTACCATGGAAATAAAGAGCGTGGGAGAGTCCACTGATACCGTACTGCATATTGTATAAGTAGGGGCATAGCGAGCAGATCGAGGGACGTGATCGTTCCCCTCTATTCGACATTGGTGAGGCCTCATCTGGAGTACTGTGTCCAGTTTTGGGCCCCACACTTTAAGAAGGATGTGGATAAATTGGAGAGAGTCCAGCGAAGGGCAACAAAAATGATTAGGGGTCTGGAACACATGAGTTATGAGGAGAGGCTGAGGGAGCTGGGATTGTTTAGCCTGCAGAAGAGAAGAATGAGGGGGGATTTGATAGCTGCTTTCAACTACCTGAAAGGGGGTTCCAAAGAGGATGGCTCTAGACTGTTCTCAATGGTATCAGATGACAGAACGAGGAGTAATGGTCTCAAGCTGCAGTGGGGGAGGTTTAGATTGGATATTAGGAAAAACTTTTTCACTAAGAGGGTGGTGAAACACTGGAATGCGTTACCTAGGGAGGTGGTAGAATCTCCTTCCTTAGAGGTTTTTAAGGTCAGGCTTGACAAAGCCCTGGCTGGGATGATTTAACTGGGAATTGGTCCTGCTTCGAGCAGGGGGTTGGACTAGATGACCTTCTGGGGTCCCTTCCAACCCTTATATTCTATGATTCTATGATTTTATGCACTGTGTGTCAAATTGAACAGCTCTGGATTTGGTAGAGTATTACTGTGATGTGAAATGTACCTTATTGCTATGAACAGAGTTTAAGTGACTCATACTAAGTGTGCATGCATTTTCAGGGCTAGACATGATTACAAGATTTGGAATCAATTCTAAGAATTAATGTTTGTTTAATGAAATCTTAAACATTAAATATGAGAAAAAAACCTACTAGTTCTTAGCCCAGCTCCCTGCTCAGTGCAGGATTGTTCCTTACAGCTCCAGGATGCTACATTTAACGCTAGATTGGGCAATGAGGCTTTCACCGCTTTGCTTGGGAGACCAGGCCACTGTCTCATTTAATTCACTGGCAGGAAGTTTTTTCTGATGTTCACTCTGAATCTTCCTTTTCTTAATTTCATCCATTAATTCCCATTGCCCCCTTTCACCACCCTAAAGAGTTGTGCTCTCTCTTTACAGTGTGTACATTTCCAATTCTTTGAGACTCTCTATCTATTCCCCAAAAGCCCAATAGCTCTGTAATTGTAACTCATTCCTTCCTTCAGCATCTGAATCTCATTGGTGCTCTTTCCTGATTCACTCAAGTTTTCAACTACGTTCTGGTGTTGCTGTGCCTACAGTGGAATGTGGCATTCTAGGTTCCTCATTTCTCAGGTCTTCAGAAGAGGCATTGGGGTTTTTTTGTTTGTTTGTTTTTTGGCTGCTGTTTTGCAATCCACAATTTGCTTTACTTTCCCCTAAATATTCTCATCAAAGATAACCCCGCCTACCCTGACCCAGATTATCTTGGCCATGTGGTTGTTTGGGAAATGGTGTAGTGTATTTATATATTACTTGTACACACCTGAAGAGTTACTCACAGTCTGTGACTTATAGACCATAGGCGCCCTCAATCTAACGACAACTAAAAGTCAGCAATGGAACCTTCTAACTACAGGGGAATCGAAAGGAGAAACTGTGAAGGATCGTCTCACAATATTGTCTTCATATGCTGGACTATAAGGTCTGTTTAAGAAGCTGAGCCTTTGATCTTCTGAACTAGGAGGACTGTGACTGATGCTTTGAATAGACTAGGAATATCTATCTGCAGCCAGGAGACTTTTATGTGTATACACACACTGTACAGTTTATAATGTCTCCTTTTATATGGATAAGTTTAGAGCTCAGACAACTGAATGGCTAATAGCCTTTGGCTAGACCTCACTAAAGGGCAGGTGGACACTGCAAACTTCTGTTACACAGCTCAGCCAGTGCAGTGCACCTCACACCTGCTGCCATCCATTCCTTCTGATCCCCGGGGCTCTGCCAGTAACACTCCATCCTGACTGGAGTATCTAACTCTGATATTCATAGCACAGTACTACCAAGACACCTCAGACCTGTCCTGCAACCCCCTGGCCTCCAAGGCTCTTGTGAGGAGAATCTGTGCTTCCTTCAATTTTCAGTTTACAGATCCTTAGTGATTAGAACTGAAACCTATTTTTACCTTGCATCCTGTGCTTGGATTTGGACCCAGGTCTTCCAAATGAAAGGCTACTGCAGTAACCTAGTGTGCCAGTGTGGTCCCCTGTCTGCTTTATCCCCTTAGCTCTGAGCATCAGAAAGGCACAACATATTGAACTGTTGTTTTCATTTGCATTCAGCCAGAAGGACCCCAGAGGATTATGGGACCCAGTTACTGAAACGATACCAAGAAAACTTTGCAGAGCTCTTCATGGACACACAGATGCTGCTGCGAGGGATCTCAGCTGCACAAAACTTAGCTCCTGGAGAAAGAGAGGTGAGAGGATTGTCTGTCTTCATATTTGACTAGAGTATGGTGTCCTAAACCCTGATTTGTATGTGGAAGGCTAAAGAGGACCTGATTATTTCATTCATCAGTGCAACACGATGTGGGTTTTTTTATTGCAGAAGTTGGGTTAATGTCTTGTTAGCTTTCACCAGGTGCAGCAAAACACAGCAAAAGATGGATTCATGGAGCTAAAAGTTGCCAAATAGCAACTACTCACTCCACAGCCAAGGGAATGGCTTCAGTTTCTCTTGGTGCTGGCATGTCTCATCGCACACTGGTACTCCTGTAAGTACCCAGTCTGGCTGCACATTAGCTGCTGCATGGCTCAAGCATTTTGGTCACATGACACATATTCCTGGTATAGGTCGCAGCAGGGCAGTATCAAAATGCGCGTCCAGATCTCCAGCAGGCAGATGGCTAGTTGGCTAGTCTGTGGCAGATTCATAGAAGTTCCTCTTAGTGTCTTGGTGCCTGTTTCTTGAAGGTAATGGAACAGATTGTGAAGAGGGAGACTGACTCGAGTGGTTTCAGCTCACTCGTATCTGCAGCACTGGAAGAACAAACTGTGTCGGTGACTGCTGTTTGGCAGCTGCTGCTGGCAGTGCGAGAGGCAGAGCTTCCTCTGAACCTGCTCATTGAGGAAATCCGGAAGGAACCCGATGCAGAGTTTTTCTTCCAAACAGGTAGTGATGTTGTATTCTGGACAAAGATGCTTTCCTTCTAGATCCCACCAGATCCTCCCTGAGGTGCCTTTCTCATTGTTCCCACCCATCCGTCTCCCCCTCATCCCCGCAGACATCAGAAATGGATTATCTACAGAGCCTCCCTCCCGCAGTCAACAACAAATCTCACTCAGTCTACTTTCCTCCTATGCTTTAGAGGTGCTTTCCTCTCAGATCCCACCAGATCTTCTCACTTCCTGCACTCCCCCCTGCTGCAGATGTAGAGATGTACAACAGTTCTCACCACAATCCTGTGAAGTGGTGACTAAATGCTTCAGAGTTCAGATAAGCATCTAGAGGTTTGGCTGTGTGTCTGAATCCCTTGGGTCACCCCCCAACGTGGCTGGAAAAATGGTGAAAGCCATCTTACTTGTATGACTTCCAGCACCCACTCTTTATAGTTGGAGCCGGAAACACCAGAACAGCTTTTCATGTGGTGTTATGCATTGCTAGAATCGTGTAGCATATTGCTCATTGAAATGAGAAATAAGGGGACACAGCAGGACTGGAGAACTGATATTTACTAAACTCTTTCAAACAGCGCAGCATTTGTCTCTAGAAATCAGCAAAGCTTTTGGGGCCTGGGGAGGGTGTTTGTCTTTCCCTGACTCAGTTCCCCCTCCCTGGTGTCCTGCCAGGTAACGAAAATGCAAGTCTGTCACCTCCCTGCACCTGGTTAGCACCTTCAGTAAAAAACTGATTTGAAAGAATTCAAGAGGTACCATCAAACTGAAACCCTATCAGTTTGAAAACATAAGCTAATGGTAACTCCAAGGCCACAGCTGGTACAGGTCCACTGCCTGACCCTCTAGAACTTATTTCTGCCTCAGAGTTTCCCTGCCAACTATAATTACATTTTTCTACTTTAAAATGCTTTTCTTTCCCCACTTACTGAATAATAATCTCACACAAACAAGAGTGGCGCTCAGCTGGCTGACTCGCAATGTTGGGAAAGAGTGAAGCTGACTGTACACAAACTGCTGTTAAATGTACCAGGTAAACACACTGGAAAAACTAGAGAAAATATATTTATCCTCTAATTTGTTCCACTACAGCAATCTTAGGCACTGCTGGTTACAAAAGCAGGCAGGATGCACTCAAAGAGAAGTGTGATGATTGTTTAAGTTGACTGTGTTTCTTTAAAGAAATTCCTTCAAAAGAATCACGAAACCTGTTCTTCTCACCCCACGCTCCAAAGTGGACAAGCATTGAACACTGTTACTCCTGCTTTATTTCTAATTGGATTAGTTGTTGAATGGTGTTTTCACAGCCATAACTAATGCCACCAAAGTCTTCACCTTAGTCCTTGACCCTCCCCCAGCTCTCAAAGGGAAGCGTTCCCACTGAGGGGAGGTGCCCCTATCTGAAATGGGGTGAATAGAGATAAGAGCCTGCAGGAACCCCCTCCATTCTTAATATATTCTTTTCCTTCAGTGGCCACCAGTGAAAGTACAGCCATCGAGATAATACTGAGACACAGCAAGCTGATCACGGAGGCCATCAAGCAGAGAGCTGGACTGGAGGGCTTGGCTCCAGGAGAAGTGGGCCTCACAGAGGCAGTGAAAGAGGTACTGATGGGGTGGTAAGGTGGCCCACAGCTGTCCTCTGCTTTAATGCAATGTACATTCCATGATATTGACGGCTCCTAGCTTGAAATGTTCCATCCTGATTCAAGTTGAAACCACTTAGATCAGAGTAGAACATGGCATACTGGCATCTGTGTTCTCGGAGCTACCCTTCTCTGAGAATGAGGGGTTGACAGACATTTTATGCAAGGTATGCATGCAGCTCTGGCTCCTGGAAGTTACCAATAGGCCCTCATTTGAGCAAAATGTGGGTGCCCTGCCGTACAGTACCAGCTCATCTCTGCAAAGTGGCATAGATGCCTTAGGGAAAGCACAGCTGTCAACTAGCATGGTGTGGACTGTCCTGTAGGTCAGCAGCCTCCAGACTGCCTGTCAAACAAGTGAAGTATTCATAGGGGACATGCTGAGAATGATATGGCTGTTGCTATGACTTGGTGGATTTTAGCTGTCTTGTAATGTTGGCGAGCCCACCTTGGCATTCACCTCTAGGAAAGGGAGACTATGCCACATCGAGCCTGTAGAACTAAAAGAGGCAAAAGCATCTGCTGGGCTCCTCAGTGGCTGGCTGGTGGGTGAAATTTATTCACAGAGCAGCCTTCAGCTGATCAGCTCTGCTCTTCTAATTGGTGTTGCAGCCTCTCTGAGGATTTGGTGTTATTTAGACTGACTGTAAATATTTGTTAAAATGGAAAGTTCTCTCAAGCCTTGACCTGATGCAAACTCCCTAGTAACATCCTCAACTCTTCCCATGCTGTTGCTTATCTCATACACAGTTAATGCTTCTATGGCGAAGAAGAGCTACAGTGGGTATAGTGGCATGGGGTCAGAGTTGAAGGGGAGGGAAACACCCAAAGGCCATCGGAATGATGACTTTAATGTCCTATAAATCACAGCACATCAATGCTATCTCCCAATGAAAGGCTGGAGTTACCAGTTAGCTAACCATGTCATTACCCTCAAGGAAAGTGAGCTATTGGGGATTGAAATGGTCCCCACTTCCTTGGAGCAGCAGTGCTAGGTTGGCTCAGTCCAAAAGCAGCAAATTGAAATCATGTAACCTTTTCTTTTTTTAAATCCCCAGAAGCCCTTTCAGCTGGTGCAGAGTTATAAACTAAGTAAAACACAATATGTGCCAAAGGAAAGTCAGCAATAGAGGAGGTTTTGGAACAAATTAATAAATTTAACAGTAATAAGTCACCAGGACCAGATGGTATTCACCCAAAAGTTTTGAAGGAACTCAAATATGAAATTGCAAAACTACTAACTGTGGTATGTAACCTATCATTGAAATCAGCCTCTGTTCCAGATGACTGGAGGATAGCTAATGTAACACCTATTTTTAAAAAAGGCTTCAGGGGCAATCCTGGCAATTACAGGCCAGGGAGCCTGACTTCTGTACCAGACAAATTGATTAAAACGATAGTAAAGAACAGAATTATTGGACGCGCCAATGAACACAATATGTGGGAAAGCGGGAACGTGGCTTTTGTAAAGGGAAATCATGCTTCACCAATCTATTAGAATTATTTGAGGGAGTCAACAAGCATGTACATAAGGCTGATACAGTGGATGTAGTGTAGTTTGATTTTCAGAAAGCCTTTGACAAGGACCCTCACCAAAGGCTCTTAAGCAAAGTAAGCCGTCATGCGATAAGAGGGAAGGTTTGGATCAGTAACTGGTTAAAAAATAGGAAGCCAAGAGTAGAAATAAATGGGCAGTTTTCACAATGAAGAGAGGTAAATAGCAGGGTACTCCAAGGATCATAGAATCATAGAATATCAGGGTTGGAAGGGATCTCAGGAGGTCATCTAGTCCCACCCCCTGCTCAAAGCAGGACCAATCCCCAACTAAATCATCCCAGCCAGGGCTTTGTCAAGCCTGACCTTAAAAACCTCCAAGGAAGGAGATTCCACCACCTCCCTATGTAACGCATTCCAGTGCTTCACCACCCTCCTAGTGAAAAAGTTTTTCGTAATATCCAGCCTAAACCTCCCCCACTGCAACTTGAGACCATTACTCCTCGTTCTGTCATCTACTACCACTGAGAACAGTCTAGCTCCATCCTCTTTGGAACCCCCTTTCAGGTAGTTGAAAGCAGCTATCAAATCCCCCCTCATTCTTCTCTTCCGCAGACTAAACAATCCCAGTTCCCTCAGCCTCTCCTCAGAAGTCATGTGTTCCAGTGCCCTAATCATTTTTGTTGCCCTCCGTTGGATGCTTTCCAATTTCTTCACATCCTTCTTGTGGCGTGGGGCCCAAAACTGGATACAGTACTCCAGATGGGGCCTCACCAATGTCGAATAGAGGGGAACGATCATGTCCCTCGATCTGCTGGCAATGCCCCTACTTATACATCCCAAAATGCCATTGGCCTTCTTGGCAACAAGGATCTGTACTGACACATGCTATTCAGCATATTCATAAATGATGATGTGGAAAAAGGGCTGAACAAAATTTGCAGACAATACTAAACTACTGAAGATAGTTAAGTCCAAAGCTGACTGCAAAGAGTTACAAAGGGATCTCACTTGACTGGGTGACAAAATGGCAGATGAAATTCAGTGTTGGAAAGTGCAAAGTAATTGGAAAAAAATAATCCAAACTATACATACGAAATGATGGGGTCTAACTTAGCTGTTACCACTCAAGAAAGCAATCTTGGAGTCATCGTGGATAGTTCTCTGAAAACGTCTGCTCAATATGCAGCGACAGTCAAAAAAGCGAACACTGTTCGGAACCATTAGGAAAGAGACAGATAATAAGAAAGAAAACATAATAATGCCACTGTATAAATTCATGGTACACACGCATCTTGAATATTGTGTGCAGTTCTTGTTGTCTCGCCTCAAAAAAGATAAATTAGAATTGGAAAAGCAGAGAAGGGCTATGAAAACAATGAGGGGTGCGGAACAGCTTCCATAGGAGGAAAGATTAAAAAGACTGGGACTGCTCATTTTAGAAAAGAGACGACTGAGGGATCTGATAGAAGTCTATAAAATCATGAATGGTCTGGAGAAAGGGTTGTTATTTCAAGTATTCTTTACCCCTTCACATAACACAACTTAGGGTCACTGAATGAAATGAATAGGCAGCAGGTTTAAAACAAACAAGAGAAGGTACTTCTTCACACAACTCACTGTCATGAACTTGTTGCCTGGAGATGATGTTATGAAGGCCAAAAGTATAACTGGGTTCAAAAAAGAATTACAGAAGTTCATGCATGATAGGTCTATTGATGGCTATTAGCCAAGATGGTCAGGGATGCAACCCCATGCTCTGTGCATCCCCAAATTTTCAGTTTCCCGAAGCTGGGACTGGATGACTGGATGGATCACTCAAAATTGGCCTGGCTTGTTCATTCCCTCTGAAGTATCTGGCGCTTGCTGCTGTCAGAAATGAGTTACTGGGCTAGATGGACCATTGGTCTGACCCAGTATGACTGTTCTTATGTTCTGAGCTCTGTGGCGAAAGGCATGTTCTTCTGTTTCTCATACAGGGGTCTAAACCAAGCTAAAGCAATTACAGGAATGAAAAAAACATCGTCTGCCATGTGACTACTTCTTCTCTCTTGTGTTTCTTTAGCTACTGAGTATTTCTTCTCAGAAGGAGAGTTCAGAGGCCTCCTTGAAAGCAGCTCTGAGCGCTGCACAGGAGAAGTCTGTACCTGCCATCAAGATCTGTCAGCTGTTATGCACTGTTCATGAGTCTTTCCCAGGCCTACAACCAGTGATGCAGGAGCTGGGGCATGTGGGTAAGAAACCTGCAGGTACCACTCCAGTTCGCTTACACCAGTCTCTGGTAATTGGAGCTGTGTGTGGTTTAATGTGAGATCACAGCATGGAATTGTTGCCTGCCCAACCCCTGTATTGTACTATTAGAATGGGGCATTCACTAAAGGTGTGCTTGGGATCCTAGTGGATTCATGCATGTCCCCTAGTACTAGGAAATGTACTGCAAGGGCATTCCTACATTAGCAGGGACATGGATTGGTTGGCTTAATAGGTGTCGACCATCTCTAACTTCAGTGATTCACCCACTACCTTTATATGTGATTTCATGGGCTAGGCTTTTGCTCAGGAAACACTCAGGCTGTTTGTTAGCTGCATTGCATGTTCACTGGTTTACTTTCATGTGGAGCTATCTCAGCCCTGGCTGTTCACATGATACTGGATCCATGTACGTTTCTGTGTTCATATTGTAAATATATTAGCCATCTCATAGGTTGACCTAAGATAACGGTATTGTCCAGCACAAGTCTGTAGTGATATTACAACCCTATAGCACAAGGACTATGCAGTTTAGTGGTTGTTTGAACATTCAGGCTGTTTTTCCCAGTGTATTCTTAATTTGGCCCTATTGTACGTATGCTTACCCTCTAGTTCCATTGATTCAAAGTGAGCAGGCTGCATACAGCCAGAATGATCATGGTAGTGCCAGCATGGCTGAGGCTGTTCTGATTCTCAGACCCGTCCAAACTCCAATACAGATATGATATCTCAAACAGATGGACAGATCCTCCATCCAGATTCACATTCCCTGTCTGTCATAGCATGGATACTGGCTGGCATACATCAGCACAGAGAATCTCTTCAGCTGAGATACAAAATGTTCTCCTCCACAGTAGAAAGGACTCTGAGACTTACTCTGCCAAGTGTAAAAGATTCACTATCTCGACACAATAATGCCAGTTATTGCCATCTCTGCTTCTGATACCAGGCATCCTGCAGTCCTACTGTCATTGATAAGCTCTCTGAAAGTCCACCTAGCAACCATCTCACCTTTCCACCCTACAGTTCAGGGGTATTCCACCTTTTCAGACCCTACGGTGACTAGGTGTTCCTAAAAGGCCGTATGAGGGTATAGCCTCCATACAGAAAACTTTCCCATGCTAGGGATCTAATTATTATACTGGCAGGGTTATGGGCCCACCTTCTGAGCCACCAGCTATATGTTTCTTGTTTCATCTTTCTACCAGAACAGATGTTCTAGTAGCAATAACATCAGAAGGTAAGGATGATAAAAGTACTAATGACAGGGCCCCCACATATGATTTTTAATAATGACAGGGTGTCCTCAAGACATCATCCAAAATTTATACCGAACATAGTTTCTGACTTCCACCTAAACCAGGTTATACATGACCTGTGTTTTCCCCAAAACCACATTCAAACAAAGGCAAACCTAAGTGTCACACCCTAGCTGTTCGCAGAGTGCTCCTTTTACACTGATAAAACTAAGGCATTGAGGGTATTCCCCAGTCTGTTCATAGCTTATGCAGATGAAAGGTCAGGCCATTTCAACACAGAGACTTCCTAACTCGATTTCTACTTATTCTTAGCCCGCATAGACCCACCAGTGAGAGTGACAGTGCGCTCTGCTAGAGCACACGCAGCTTCTGTCGCTTCTTTGAGAAGTGTTCTGATACTAGAAATATGTCCGGCAGCAACCAGCTTTACTCAATGGTGGAAGCACCAAGATCTGATGCTCGTTCTGGTTGGTCTATCCTGTAATCATTGTTGAGGTATCTGGATGTGGGGTTGCTCAGAGCACCTCAGAAAACAGGGGGGTTTCCTGCTTAGTTTACAGCAATGGTGGTTCTTTGAGATGTGTTGTTCACATCTATTCCAGTGTTTGGTGCAATCGAATTCAGCACCTGTTGGCCAAAGGTGGCTGTTGGGGGACTAAGTGTCCAGGTGCTCCCAACCAAGGGCAAAAGGGCAGGGTGACCCCACCTGCCCCTCAGTTCCTTCACCAATACAGAGTCCAGGCTTAATCAGACCTCGCAGTAGCAGGAAGAAGGGCAGGTTATGGAATATATTTGAACAACCAGTCTTGAGGAACTACAGTTCCTGTAATTTGAGAAATCATTTCTTCTTCATTGAGTGCTTGTCTATATACATTCGACTGCTGGTGTCTTACAAGCAGTGACCTAGATTACAGGAGGTGGGCTCTAAGAGTCTTCCTTACGCACCTGCCTCATATACACATCCTGTGCATTCTTTGGGTAGTTTATGTACTATAATAAGTATTGCAGCTCAATGGCAAGTTCAATTCAGGGGGTGAAATCCTGGTCACAGTGAAGTCAATGGCAAAACTCCCACTGACTTCAGTAGGGTCAGGATTTTCACCCAGGATGCCGTATCAGTCAGCCAGGGCCTGGGAACATCTTAAGTCCCAAGTTCCTTGCCGCTCATATCTTAGAGAATGTTCTCTGTAGCATATCCAAAAGAGTGTGTATTGTCTAATCACAAAAACCTATTTAAGATGATTTAAGGTGCTGAAGGCTACAGGGAGCCTCAATGCTGTGAGTGGGAAAAGCTTCCTGTGCTGGTGTCAGGGGAGTAGATTTGGTCTGTGGGAGGGGAGTAGAGTGGAACTTTAGTGGGGCTGAAATGGAAGAGGTGAGATATGGATGGTGCTGTCTTGGCAAGGGAGGGTGAACTGGAGGCTTATCTTAGAGTTTATTTTACACTCTCTACATTTTCAGTATGCCACAGAGTGACATCTTTAGGTTTCAGAGTTAATGATGCATTAAAATGCATGGGTATTTAACGTCCCTCAGCTGTTTTTCAGGCTGCCTACAAACTCAGGGTGACAACACTGCATTGGTTACACTCAGTTTACATTTGCAAGGTTCACTCCATAACCACAAAAGTTAGAAACATACTTTCAAAAATGCAGCCTGGAGTTCCTGAGAACCGTGCTGTGGCAAGGGCTGAATTCTGCACTAGTTTCCATGGCCACAGATTTGCAGAATTCTACCTATAATGAAGAAGCCAAATAACTGTTTATATTTGTATTGCCTCCCCCACACTGATTACCACAGGGGGGGTTCCTGTAGGCTGGAGTCTGGTGTACATTTTCCAGTTTGTGCCTTTTGGGATTGTGCTGTTGCTGGGGCTTGAAAAATTGTTAGAATCTCTGGAAAGGGGGCACTAATGAGTGATTTTAAATCCAGTAGCGGTCTTCCCAGAAGAGCATGAAGCACCCCAGAGCGTTAGTGTGTCCTCTTAGAAACAGGCTATGATGGAGAGGGATTCCTGGGACTTACCCTGTTCAATTAAGGGATCTGTATTCACTTTAAATGGAAAATTCAATGCTGCCTTATCTCTGGTGCCACTAGGATGCCATCATAACAAAGGCCTCAAACCTGCAAATCTTTACCACACAGTAATTTCACTCATGTGAGTAGGAGGCAGTTTCAGAAGTGCTGAGTTCCCTGCAGCTCTGGTTATTCTCATTGGTGTTGAAATGAGAGCTGAGTTCTTTTGAAATTCTGCCCAGGTGCTCTGTCGCTTTATCCAACCCTCTGTAGATATTGGCATTTTTGACAGAGAAATTCAGGCCTGATGCTCCACTTCCTTGCACCTGATATTGTCATTGCGACCTTCACAAAGTGAATGTGAAGTGCTGCCATTTGGATGTGACCATGTTCTGTACACATTCAGGCATCCATTCACACCTCTTAGTAGGCATGGGGTGAGGAAGGCCAGAACCTGGAATTGTCAGTAAGCACTGAAATGGGAGTTGTGCACACAGGGCTCCTGACCGAAGGAAGTGGGGAGAAGGCTGGAATCAGGAAATGGAAGGTGAACAGTGAATCCCAGATTGAAGCTATGGACAAGGAGGAGGAGAAGGCTGGGGGTGCAAGCGCCAAGGAGCAGAAGGAGCCCCAAGAGAAAGCTCCCTCCAAGAAGAACTTTGTCTGCAAGGCCTGTGATAAGAGCTTCCATTTCTACTGCCGTCTGAAGGTGCACATAAAGCGGTGTCGTGTGGCCAAGGGGAAGCAAGTGCAGTGTAAAGAGTGCAGTGAGATCAAGACCTCCAAGAAGGAGCTGGAAAAGCATCAGCTGGAAGCCCACGGAGGGCCTGGAGCTGCAGGGACAGCCAAAAAGAAGAAGAAGCGGCTCCCAGTGACATGTGACATCTGTGGAAGAGAATTTGCTCATGCCTCAGGTAGGATTAGACCTGGGAGAGATTCCACAAGCAGCCGGGGAAGAGGTGCTTAGATACCAGGGTAATGGCCATAATGACAACACATTAGATAGCCTGAAATCAGAGCCCCTTTCCTCACTTATGCACTGGGGACTCTAGGGGAGATTGAGAAGCTCTGAACTGCACTGTGGAGAGGGAAATGCAGTTCAATTCATTTCACCTGCCCTGCTGATTGCCCCAGCTTCTTGCGTGATTGTTTTTTCCACCATTGCATGAAGCTTATGTCGGAAAAGTGGGGCTGCTGGCAATTTAAAAAGGCCTCCAGAAATAATTGCACTGCAAGATGGCCTGTTCAGTTCTTCAGCTGGTGGTAAGAAAAGGGCCAAAGCTTCTCAGTGCTCTGGGTTCTTTTTCCCCTTACCCCAAGCCTCCCTGCTCTCAGCGTGGTGGATGGGGTAACACTGCTCTATGGGAAGAAGGAGTTCACTGCCATGTCATTCTTTCCTCTTATCAGCAAGTGGCAGCTAGGGAAGCAGTGTGGGACTGCTGGCTGCTAAGAAAATCAGCTCCTTGGATGTGAAGTTAGGCAGTCACCTGGTGTCACGGCTGGGATGGGGTATTGCTTTTGTACAAAATACCTTTGTGCCGGGCATTAACTGCTGCCCTTGGTCTCCTACCCCCAGGAATGCAGTACCATAAGCTAACGGAGCACTTTGACGAGAAGCCCTTCTCCTGTGAAGAGTGTGGTGCCAAGTTTGCGGCCAACTCCACCCTGAAGAACCATCTGCGGCTGCACACCGGAGACCGCCCCTTCATGTGCAAGCACTGCCTCATGACCTTTACACAGGCCTCCGCCCTGGCCTATCACACGAAGAAGAAGCACTCTGAGGGTGAGCCTGCTGGAGTCATTGTGTCCCTGTTGTGCCCCAGGGCCTGTGTGCCTTTGTGTATGCTTAGAGGAGGAGCATGGCCTGGCAGTTAAAGCACAGGGCCGCACTATAGGTGCCCTGGCTGCAGAATGGGATATTAGTATTTACATATGTGAGGGGTCATGGCTTCATCCATCCACGCCTGGCTACCTCTACTGCTCCTGCCTTGCTGGTGGGTTGTTGCCTCAGCCTCCCTGGTAATGGCTCCTCTGCTTTTGTCCTTGGCTGGTGCCTGTCTCCCTGACTGCCTGCCTTTCTCTAACCTTATCTGCTGACAATGGTTTCAGCTACTCACATTAGCAGTTGATGCAGATCATTCCCCAGCTCCAGCTGCCTCTAACATCACCCTGTCACTGCCCAGCTACCATCTCACTCTGTCTCTGAAACAGACCTTCCTGTGTTCCCTCTCTCTGCCTTTGTTCTCTGTGTCCACTGCCCTTCCTGTCTTCTGGGCCCACAGCTCCAGTGTCTATTGACTCCTCCCCTCAGCCCTACATTGAGTCCTTCGCTGAATCAATGCTTCTCCCTGTCTGGTAAACCTGCCCTTTCCTCTCCATCCCCACTGCTGAAACCCCAATCCCCACCTGGGTCATCTCTTGCCTTGATTATTGCTGGCTGTCCTGCTTCTCTAGTCTGTCCCAGCCACAGCTGTGAAACTCCTCTGACCTCAGTACCCACTCCTGGAATCCCTGGGTTGGCATTCTGACTTCTACAGTCTCCCATACAAGCTCCAAGACCTTGCCTGGAAGGCAGCACATACTGTTGTCCCCACCTAGTCCCTGTTTCTTTCTCCTCCTCCACTGCACCCCCCCCCCCATTCTCGTCCCAGGCCTCTGCCCCTCTCTTCCCCTTTTGTCTCTTCCTCCTTTTCTGAGCTTTATACCTTCTAAGCACTTCCATCTCTGCCTGGAACAGCCCTGCTGTCCTTGCCTGCCTGATGCCCTCTCTGCCTCCAATCTCACTGTTTCAAACACGATTGAATTCATGGAAGTTCTATGGCCCATGCTTTGCAGGAGGTCAGACTAGTATAGTTATCTCTTCTGGCCTCATCTATGAAAGCAGCCTGCCTTCCCCTCTTCTCTGCAATAGATTTTCCCATGGTACATTTTGATAACAAATCCAAACACAACACGTTTCCATTTTGGTTTTCGAAAACTGAAAAAGTTCCTGCTTTTTAAAAAAAAAAAAAATTATTCCTTTTTTCTCTGTCTCTCTTCTTAAAAAAAACAAAGAAAAAGCTTCCTTCCTCTTTTTCCCTTCTGGAAAAAAGGTACAAAAAGTAGGAAATGGGGAGAAGGTGAGGGGAACCCCCAAAATCAAAACCCATTTTTGGAAGGTTTTGAAAAATTAAATTAAATGAAAAAATGTTGCTTCATTTTAATTTTTGTCACTGAAAAATATAAAAATCAAACTGTTTTTCCAAAACATTTAAATTTCAAGGAAATTGCACGTTAGGCTGGAAAATGTTTCAGTAGAAATATTCCACCTCACTCTACTCATCAATGCTTCCTACATCCTCCCTCACAGAATCATAGAATCATAGGACTGGAAGGGACCTCGAGCAGTCATCTAATCCAGTCCCCTGCATTCATGGCAGGACTAAGTATTTTCTAGACCATCCCTGACAGACTGCTGCCTTGGGTGTGTTTCCTTGTCTCGTGGAAGCTTGTAAGCTCCTCTGAGCAGAGAACGTGTTGCTATGTTTGTGAAGCACATTGCAAACTTGTGGCACAGCATAGATGTTTTACAATAATAAAACTGTGTCTACAGAACAGCTAGTAGTTAAATGGTCTGCACTGTAGCTGCACGTATGGTATTGTCTGTGTTTATAGTCAGAGAGAGCTCACCTTTTGCACACAAGGTTTTGTGGTTCTGATGCCAGCGTCTTTGGGAAGGACTGCTTTTGTCTGGAAGTTTGTCTTGGAACCGACACCTTGCTCACATGAGAGCTTTTGTGTTCCGTAACCTCCAGCCTCCTTTCCTGAGAAGTGAGCTTATGATGTCCAGAAATTCTGTCCCCCTTGTCAGGGCCAGCTGGAGAAGTTCCAGCCTCTGATCTTGGCTCTCACTGCAGGGAAGATGTATGCCTGCCAGTACTGTGATGCGGTATTCGCCCAGTCCATTGAGCTGTCTCGTCATGTGAGGACTCACACCGGAGATAAGCCATATGTCTGCAGGGAGTGTGGGAAAGGATTCAGGCAGGCTAATGGGCTCTCCATCCATCTGCGCACCTTCCACAGTGAGTATCTGAGCCCTGCCATGCCTCAAATAGAGTCCTTCCCATAAGGCAGAACAGAGCTGTTGGAGCTCCTTAAACAAATGGCCATCAGAATGTGACTGAGAGGCAGAGATGAAGGGGCAATGCCATGTTCAAGTGCTTGATGTTCCAGACCACAGCAGTCCTTGCTCTGCCAGGCAATGCAAGGGGCAGTCCTGGTGTCCTGGAGCTTCATGGGCGATATGAAGGACTGCAGTCTGGTCTTTCACTGGTGCTTCCATGATGGTACTTTCCCTCCTGGAAAGGAAAAGGCTGTTAAGCTTTACATGGTGGAGGTAGGGGTGGGATCTTCTCAAGGAAACAACAGCACCGTCTAACAACACAGGCCAAGGGAAAGTGGGGCTCCAAAGAACCAACTGGGAATCTTCATCACTGTAAGTGACGGGGGAAGAAAGAGGGGAATAGTACTTACCTGCAAAGATCCTAAAACTCAAATGTTTGCTATTGCCTGGAAATAACTAGCATTTCTTTTCCTCTCTTGCTCCCCTCTTTCTTCTGCCTCTTCTCATTTCTTTTCTTCTTGATCTGTCTGTCTTCCTCTCTCCTCACCCCCTCCCCCCCCCCCGCTTTTCACCACCTCTTTGTGGGAGCAGATATTGAGGATCCGTATGATTGTAAGAAATGTCGGATGAGCTTCCCCACCCTGCAGGAGCATCGCAAGCACATTCATGAGGCCCACTCCAGGGAGTACCATCCCTGCACTACCTGTGGGAAAGTCTTCAGTGCTCCATCCCTCCTGGAGCGCCACATGGTGACCCATGTTGGAGGGAAGCCATTCAGCTGTGAGATTTGTGACAAAGCCTATCAGGTGGGCTGGGCTCAGTGCACATGTTACCCCAACATCCCAAGTACCCTAATGCACGTGTTATCCCACCCCTCCAGCATACCCCATTGCATGTTGCTTTTCAGAGAAACCACTCACTGACAGTGTGCAATTAGACACTCACACAGGGCAATGCCTCCATTGCAAAAGGAACAAGACGACTCGTTGTTCAGAGCAGGGGTAGTCTTGTGACCAGTAGAAAGAAGGGAGGCGTACAAACAAGGACAATAGAAATCTGTAGGCTCTGAAAATGTGCCAGTTGCAAAGATCTAGATAAATTCCTGCCCTGGACTCCCCAGAATCTGAGCTTTGGCTTCAATATAAAGTTTCTAGCCTTCTTGGCTGCTAAGATCCGTTAGAATAGAATTCCCCATTTTGCAAATGGCTCCCTAGTGAAGCAGCAGGTATGAAAATTTAGCGCCAAATGGGCCTGTAGTGAGGAGGATGGGAGAGAACGAGTCGTGCTGGGCTTTTCAGAGGCTGTGGGATGAATTTTGTTAGTAGAGCTCACATGCTTTCTAAGCCCCACTCAGGATGCTGTACTGCTGATGTAAATGAGTTACAGTAACACAAGCAAAGTATCAACTGTGCTGAGTGGCACAGGGTGGGTTGGGATCAGATCAGATGAGCAGTACAGTTTGCTGTGTCTCTTCCCACGGCGCACAGCTGCTGTATCCATGTGGCCTTATGACCACAGCCTGTTGCTGTCACATTACCCTGTGGGACAGCTTTGCCATCGTAACATGGTTTGCTTTCTATCTTTACAGCAATTGTCAGGGTTATGGTATCACAACCGGACCCATCACCCTGATGTCTTTGCAGCTCAGAATCACCGCTCTTCCAAGTTCTCCTCACTGCAGTGCAGCTCCTGTGACAAAACCTTCTCCAGCACTGCTGCTCACAAGAAGCACGTCAAGGCAGAACATGCAGGTAAGAATCCAGCACTGTGGGCTCTGGGGAGCCAGTGCTGTGCAGTTCGAAGTGAGCTGCATAAACAGCCCTAACCTGGCAGGATTGTGCACAGCCGTCTCCTGAGACGGCACTAAAATTCACTATATCCCATCAAACCAGTCTCCTCCAGTGAGTCCCCTCTCTAGGACTGTCTACACTATAATTAAACACCCGCAGCTGGCCCGTGTTAGGTAATTCAGCCTTGCAGGGCTCGGGTTACGGGACTGTTTAATTGCAGGGTAGACATTCGGGCTTGGGCTGGAGCTAGGGCCTCATGAGCAGGGAGGGTCCCAGAGCCTGGGCTCCAGATCAGGTCTGGACATCTACACCACAGTTAAACAGCTCCACAGCCCGAGCCCAAGTCAGCTGACACAGGCAAGCCGTGGATGTTTAATTGCAGTGTAGACATACCCTCTGTGTGATTTAACTCATTCTGTAACAACTTCCCTTTGCTAAGTCATCTCTCCTAAGATGCTTCTTGTTACTGTAGTGAGATGGGCTCTTGCTGCCATGGCCCCTTGAGAAATGGCGTCTGTCTAGGTCGGGAGCCCTGGTCCACAGTGACTGTCTGATCTGGAAGGAACTTTGAGCCCACACCTCTCCCCATGCTCTTCTTTTCAGATGTGAAGTTCCATGAGTGTGAGAAGTGTAATGAGCTTTTCCCCACGCTGGCTCTGCTGCAGGTCCATGTCAAGTGCAGGCACTCAGGTCTTTTTTTATTGTTATTTGTATTCCCATAGCACCTAGGGAACCTGTGTCATGGACCAGGCCCCCATTGTGCTAGGTACTGTACAAACCCAGAACAAATAGCCCTTGCCCCAGAGCGCTTGCAATCTAAATATAAGACAACAGATGGCTACTGAACAGAAGGGGGAGTACAAGGAAACAGTCAGACACTACTGGTCAGCACCAGCGGACTCAGCTCACCAGCAGCCTAACTGTTGTCAAGTGTTTTGTAGGCATCATGGCAAAGGAGAGTTTGAAGGAGGGATGTGAAGAAGGCTAATGAAGTGGCTTTGTTGGTGTTTATGGGGAGCGCCTCCCAGACATGAGGGGCAGTGTAGGAGAAAGCACAAAGGTTCTTGTTTGAAAATTTAACAAGTGGGTGATGGAGGCTGGCATCACGAGCCAATTAGAGGTGGGAGTCAACATCTCAATAGTGAATGAGAGATGATAGGTAGAGTGGGGATAGGCTGTGAAGGGTCTCGAAAGTGAATACAAATAGCTTATGTATGGTACGCTAGAGAAGAGGGAGCCCGTGGAGGGACGCAAAAGGCAGGGGGGATGTCATGGTCCGTGCAGCGAGCTAAGAGAATGATCCTTGCAGCAGCATTCTGAATGGATATGAGTGAGGCAAGGTTGCCTTTGTCAAGGCCCAAGAGAGAAGCATCTTGCAGTAATCAAGACATGAGATGAGAGCCCGGAGGAGAGATGTAGCTGTGTGGATGGATAGGAAAGGCCGTATCTTAAGGATGTGATGGAAGAAGAATCTGCAAGATTTAGACATAGCTTGGATGTGAGGCCCTAGAGTGCATTCCAAGTCACAGATGATGCCCAAGTTATGGGCCTGTGTGACAAGCTTGGTTGGATAGTTGTCCACAGTAATCAAGAAAGGAGGTAGGGGAAAGGTTTGGAGGGCTGGGGAGATTAAGAGCTCTGTTTGAGCCTCAGTTAATGGCTAAACATCCATAAGGGGATGTAAGAGAGGCAGGTCAAGATTTTAGTTAGGACAGAAGGAGACCGGTCTGGAGTAGCGAAGTAGATCTGTGAGCCCTCAACATAGAGATGGTAGTTGAATTTGTGTTTGCAGATGAGATTATCACAGATGAGTTGTAAAGGGAGAGGAGAAGGGGATAAAGACAGAGCCTTGTGATAGCACCACAAGACAGCTGGGGTGGGGTATGAGGAGGATCCTCCTAGGACATGCTGAAGGAGGAATTAGAGAAGTACAAGGAGAACCAGGAGAGGACAGTCAGGGAAGCCAAGGGAGAAGATGATTTCAAGAAGAATAGCATGGTCAGTGGTGTCAAAGGTGACTGGCAGGTCAGGGAGGATGAGGATAGAGGACTGGTTCTGAGATTTGGCTAAAAGGGGGACACTGGAGACTTTGATGAGAGCAGTTTCAGTAGAGCTGAAGGGGAGGAAGCTACTGTGGAGAGGTTCTGGAATGGAGTTCCACTTTTCCAGTTCCATACAGTGATTGTAGAGAGTAAGGAGGGAGATGGGGCAATAGTTTGTGAGGTAGGTGGGGTCAAGGGTGTGTTTTTAAGATGGGAGAAACTAAAGCATGTTTGTCTTGTGAGGGGAATGAGAGAGGAGAATGAGAGTTTAAGGAGAAGAATAAGGGAGGGTGTGAGGGAGATCAGGAAATGGGATGGATTCAGTGGGGCAAGTCAAGGGGTTGGAGGAGGAGAGCAGATGAGAAACTTCTGTGTCTGTGAGCAGAGGAGGAGAATGTTGTAGGTGGGGAGGCGGGAAGGGAAGGCAAGCTGAGGGGAGGGGGAAGGTCACTGTCATATTTTGTCAATTTTCTCATGGAAGAAATCAGCAAGTTCCCATGTAGAAACAGAAGTGGAAGCAGGACAAGGAGGGAGGAATGAGTCAAAGGTGACAGAAAACGCGGCTGGGATAGAGGACATGGTGTTCAGTTAGGTTGGAGAAGGAATGTGTTTAGCTAGGAAGATGGCAGAATTGACGGAGGAGAGAACAAATATGTAGTGGAGGAAGTCACTTTGGTTCCAGGAATTTGGCCCAAGACACGCTGGAGCAGAAGTGGAGGAAGCAGATGTTGGGGGTGAGCTGGGGCTGAGCGTTGTGAAGGCAGATCTTGCAATGGTCTTTTTAAATCAAAATTGGAAGTTTTTTCTAAGTGATCTGCTCTAGTTCAAACAGGAATTAATTCAGGGCAGTCCTATGGCCCGTGTTGTGCAGGAGGTCAGACTATCTGATCACAGTGGTCCCTTCTGGCCCTATGTTCTATGAATGTATGAGTTGAGATTGGAGAGGAAGGCTGGTGGATCATAGATGACAGCAGCGTGGCAGGGGAGAGGAGAGAAGGGTCAGATGCAGGACTGCTCAAATGAGGAGAAGGAGTGAGGAGGGAGAGGTTGGCAGCAGTAGTAATGGGAGAGAAGAAGCCCAACAGCCCCACCACAGTCTGATACAGGGCAAGGAGTATGAGAGAAAGAGGGCAGCTGTAGAGGCAGTATCAAGTTGAAGGGATCCAGGTCTGTGTGAGAGCCAGGAGCTGGAGAGAGCGAGGTAAAAAGAGGTCGTGGATGGCTGAGATCTTGGTGGAGATGGAGTGGGTGTTCCAGAGACAGCAAGAGAAGGGGGAAGGCGAGAGATGGGTATGAGGGGTGGAGGTGGTGGCAGGGATGGGGTTGGCAGGTAGAGAGGTTGGGGGATGGAGGGAGGGCCAAGTTTGGGGCAAATATCTCCCGAGGTGAGAAGGGGAGTGTGGATATAGGATCTGGATTTGAACTGGTGGAAGGAGATGGGAAGAGAAGGCGGGAGCTGGTGGGAGCTGTAGAGGGGTGAGGGTAACAGGAAGAGGCAATTGAATCAATGCAGGGAAGAGGGGGATGGAGGCTGTGATGCAGAAGGGGGGTGGAGAGAGCTATGGGTGAGAGGCAGATGGGCAAGATAAAACCAAACCCCCACAACAATCCATGCCATACTGCATCACAAAGTGCGGGCAGGATCCCTCACCATCGTATTCAGTGTCCCACCCCTGCACACACTACTGTGCGGCTCATTGCAGAGCCTCTCACACACTGCTCCTCATTGTCTCCAGCATCACACTCCTTCCTCCCATGCCTACCCCAGCCCTGGCTCTCTGCTCCTCCAGTATGTTCCACTCAGAGTGATGCTTTCTCCATGTCTCTTACACAGGGACCCAGCCATTTCGCTGCTTGTACTGCATGGCCTCCTTCCGCTTCCCGGGGGCCCTGCAGCACCATATCACCACGGAGCACTTTAAGCAGACAGAGAGCACCTTCACTTGTGGGCTGTGTGGGGAGCTTTTCACTACTCGGGAGCAGCTGCAGAGTCATTACAGCGCTGCGCACCCAAAGGTGACGTTCATGGAATGCCAGGCCACCACTGCCCAGCTTGTGCAGGTAACTGATTCCTCCAGTCACTGGCAGTCACCATGAGTGCCAGGCACACCTCATGTAGGGGAGGCTGGAATAAGCTCCCAAAGTTGAAATGCCTCTGTTGATAGAATCATAGAATATCAGGGTTGGAAGGGACCTCGGGAGGTCATCTAGTCCAACCCCCTGCTCAAAGCAGGATCAATCCCCAACTAAATCATCCCAGCCAGGGCTTTGTCAAGCCTGACCTTAAAAATATCTAAGGAAGGAGATTCCACCACCTCCCTAGATAACGCATTCCAGTGTTTCACCATCCTTCTAGTGAAAAAGTTTTTCCCAATATCCAACCTAAACCTCCCCCACTGCAACTTGAGACCATTACTCCTTGTTCTGTCATCTGCTACCACTGAGAACAGTCTAGATCCATCCTCTTTGGAACCCCCTTTCAGGTAGTTGAAAGCAGCTATCAAATCCCCCCTCATTCTTCTCTTCCGCAGACTAAACAATCCCAGTTCCCTCAGCCTCTCCTCAGAAGTCATGTGTTCCAGTCCCCTAATCATTTTTGTTGTCCTCCGCTGGACTCTTTCCAATTTTTCCACATCCTTCTTGTAGTGTGGGACCCAAAACTGGACACAGTACTCCAGATGTAGCCTCACCAATGTCGAATACAGGGGAACGATCACGTCCCTCAATCTGCTGGCAATGCCCCTACATATACATCCCAAAATGCCATTGGCCTTCTTGGCAACAAGGGCGCACTGTTGACTCATATCCAGCTTCTCATCCACTGTCACCCCTAGGTCCTTTTCTGCAGAACAGCTGCCGAGCCATTCGGTCCTTAGTTTGTAGCGGTGCATGGGATTCTTCCATCCTAAGTGCAGGACTCTGCGCTTGTCCTTGTTGAACCTCATCAGATTTCCTTTGGCCCAATCCCCCAATTTGTCTAGGGCCCTCTGTATCCTATCCCTACCCGCCAGCGTATCTACCTCTCCTCCCAGTTTAGGGTCATCTGAAAACTTGCTGAGAGTGCAATCCACACCATCCTCCAGATCATTTATGAAGATATTGAACAAAACCAGCCCCAGGACCGACCCCTGGGGCACTCCACTTGATACTGGCTGCCAACTAGACATGGAGCCATTGATCACTACCCGTTGAGCCTGACAATCTAGCCAGCTTTCTATCCACCTTATAGTGCATTCATCCAGCCCATACTTCTTTAACTTGCTGGTAAGAATACTGTGGGAGACCGTGTCAAAAGCTTTGCTAAAGTCAAGGAACAACATGTCCACCTCTTTTCCCTCATCCACAGAGCCAATTATCTCGTCATAGAAGGCAATTAGATTAGTCAGGCATGACTTGCCCTTGGTGAATCCATGCTGACTGTTCCTGATGACTTTCCTCTCCTCTAAGTGCTTCAGGATTGATTCCTTGAGGACCTGCTCCATGATTTTTCCAGGGATTGAGGTGAGGCTGACTGGCTTGTAGTTCCCAGGATCCTCCTCCTTCCCTTTTTTAAAGATGGGCACTACATTAGCCTTTTTCCAGTCGTCCGGGACTTCCCCCGATCGCCATGAGTTTTCAAAGGTAATGGCCAATGGCTCTGCAATCACATCCGCCAACTCCCTCAGCACCCTCGGATGCAGCGCATCCAGCCCCATGGACTTGTGCTCGTCCAGCTTTTCTAAATAGTCCCGAACCACTTCTTTCTCCACAGAGGGCTGGTCACCTACTCCCCATGCTGTGTTGCCCAGCGCAGCAGTCTGGGAGCTGACCTTGTTCATGAAGACAGAGGCAAAAAAAGCATTGAATACATTAGCTTTTTCCACATCCTCTGTCACTAGGTTGCCTCCCTCATTCAGTAAGGGGCCCACACTTTCCTTGACTTTCTTCTTGTTGCTAACATACCTGAAGAAACCCTTCTTGTTACTCTTGACATCTCTTACTAGCTGCAACTTCAGGTGTGATTTGGCCTTCCTAATTTCACTCCTGCATCCCCGAGCAATATCTTTATACTCTTCCCTGGTCACTTGTCCAATCTTCCACTTCTTGTAATCTTTTTCTGTGTTCAAGATCAGCAAGGATTTCACTGTTAAGCCAAGCTGGTCGCCTGCCATATTTACTATTCTTTTGACACATCGGGATGGTTTGTCCCTGTAACCTCAATATGGCTTCTTTAAAATACAGCCAGCTCTCCTGGACTCCTTTCCCCCTCCTGTTATTCTCCCAGGGGATCCTGCCCATCAGTTCCCTGAGGGAGTCAAAGTCTGCTTTTCTGAAGTCCAGGGTCCGTATTCTGCTGCTCTCCTTTCTTCCCTGTGTCAGGATCCTGAACTCGACCATCTCCTGGTCACTGCCTCCCAGGTTCCCATCCACTTCAGCTTCCCCTACTAAGGGTTGAGGGGTCCATCCCTTTCCTTCCTCCCCTGCCTCCTCCCAGCCCCATTATTCTCTGCATTGGTGGGCATCCCCAGCTCCCCTACTTCCACTCCTGCTCCACAGCTCCCCCGCAAAAAAGCGTGACTCCAGTGAGCCCCATGTCTGATAGGTCCTTAGGCTGCTTGGAGCTCCCTGGGCTCTGGTATGCAAAACACAGGGGTGTGACTGGTTTGGTGGGGAGGAAGGAGGGAGCCCTGTCAGTATGTTAATACTTTAACATCAGTCAGGGTTTGGGTAAACAGGAAGTGCTGAGGCTTTGTTCAAACTGAATTGGTTCCCCATCATGAACAGCCCTTTACCTCCACGCTTTCCATTCCACAGACCCAGACTCCCATTCTCACCCATGCTCTCGGGGAACTCAGACAGAGGTGTTGGCGAGATGTGTGGAGCAGACTGATTACTCAAAGGAAGAGTCTGTTGGAATCCAGATGACATTCCCCATTAGATTATAACTATTTTGTAGAAGGCCAAATTAGGCCTGGAACCCCATACTGTCCCTTTAATATTGACGCTATCAGTAGAGAATAACTCTTTGGATGTGGGAGCCCGGTGTGTGAGATTCCCTGGGATGGTGTTCCACTCGTGTGTTATCATAGAATCTTTATGATCCAAGACTGCATATGGTGCTAAATTATAGCAGCTTTGTGAAGAGAAATATTAAAATTGCTTGCCTGACTTCTCTTTTGCATCACTGGTGCGTGCAGCTTGGAGTTTCCCATTAGGCTCATGCGTATTGTAATTGCAGTCCTCTGGCGTGAAAGTAAATGTTATCATTAGAGCTTGGGCTGAGAATGAATGATGCAGACGTTGGAGCAATTTAGAGGAAAGCATGCTCTAAGTGTCTCCTTGACTCTCTCATTCAGGTGATTCAGACATCGGAGCAAGGAGAAGCAGCTGAGCAGATGATCACCTTGGACGAAGCCCAGCTTGCTGACTCCCAACTCTTTGTGACATTGCCAGATCCCCAAACTAACCAAGCTGGCTCGGAGCTGGTGGCAGTGACTATGGAGGACTTGTTTGATGACAAAGTAACTCTGATTTGTGAAGAGGCTAAGTGAGGCATGGCTGAGAGCACTTGGAGGGGAAACCACCAAGCTGGCTTATCGGCTGTACGTACCGAGGTGTGCTGCTCTGGCAGTGAAATTCTGGTTTTTTGCAGCAAAAAACTGGGATATATGAGACTGGCAAAAGAAGTGACACACACTGCAGGCCCAGCACATGTGAGAATGTGAGAGATTGGCAGTACTCACCCTGCTTGGAAGTCATGGATCCAGGATGGCGTCCTTCCCTAGCAGGGGCGGTGGGCAGCAGCTTTTGGTTCTGAGGGAGCGGGCCACATGTCCCTTCCAGCCCAGGTTTGAGTAATAGGAAAAGAGAGATGGAGCACAGCTAAGCAAAGGCTCTGCACAAGCATGTGTGGGGCTTGTGTGGGGAGCAGAAGAGGGAGATGGAGGGAATTTCATTCAGTCATAGAAAGAGTTAGGGGCTGCCCGTTCAATAATCAAGAACCAGACTAAGCGCTGCTCTCAGCTATGTTGGGGTGCTGGTGACAGATGCTTATGGAGAAATCAGAGAGTATAAAGGCTGTACATGGACACACACGATATTTGCGAGAGCATAGATCTGTGTGGATAAGGCAGCTTCTGGTACACTGCTTCATTTCTTCTCTTGCCCCCTCTCACATGCTACACTGCTCAGGCCTCTGATGTGTCTACACTGCATTTTAAACCCCTGGCAGCAAGTCTTAGAGCCTGGGTCTACAGGCTCAAGGTCACAGGGTTCACTCTACAGCACTAAGAACAACCATGTACATGACTGGGCTTGAGCTCTGACGCCCAGACATACCCATAGAAAATTTGGCTGCAGCTGGGCCCTCCCCTTGGATCTCTGCTCAAGCTGAAGTTTCAGGGGCATTGCCCTAAGTGTCTGTCTTAACCTGACAAAGGGAAATCCAAAGCTTAGTCATGGGAATGAAAATAAGGTGTCTGGGGCTGGCAGCTGTAGGGTCTCAGGATCAAGCACGTGGGACAAACCATTGTGCACAGTTACAGGATGTTGGGTTACCTCTCTCAGCAGATGTAGCATATCTAATTAGCTGTCTGTTATTCAGAAAGTGGCTGCTAAGCAGGTGGGAATGGCCCAGCCTCATTCTCTCCTTTAGTCAGGACCGTTAAGCACCAATCTTGCTAACTTGGGGACTACTTGGAGCCTTGTAGGATTTCAGCAAGTGGCCCTTGCCTTTCTCAGGCCGAGTCCTCCTGGGAAAGCTGGCTGTCCATCCATCCCACATCTTGCATCCCCCTCAGCACTGCACAACTTTTAAAATGGTATACAGGAAGCTCTAACCCAAAGTCAAAAAACACTAGCCTCCAATAGCCCCTAATATCTGCAGCTGGCTCCGTTAACCTGTCTCCAGCAAGGGTTAGCAATGCCTTGTGTAGGCAGAGCCTAATCCTGGCCAAATCACTTCCAAGGCTATCAGAACAGTTCATGCCCTACACTAAGTAGTAGGGTCAGACCCACAGCTGGACAGCTACAGCTTGTAGCCTCTTTGTAAGATGACAAAGCCGCAAGATCTCCCTGCCTCCTCTAGTGCAGCTGAAGCTGCAGTGTTTGAAGAGAGAAGCAGCTAATCTGAGTGCTGTGGCCCATCATTTCTCAGGCGTTTAATACTATTACCGATGAATTGGCGCTCATGCAAATATTTCTCTTCGAGCACATAATGGTTGCCAGAATTGTACACAGCCATTCCCCTGCAGCACACAATACATGGCTTTGTGAAACGCTTTCAGATACCTTGCATAAAGCTCGCTGTCTGTGCCAGCACAATGCAAAACCTTCATTGCTGTGTAATGGCCCCTTTAAGAATAAATTTCACAAAGCATTCTTATCTGCAGTTTCCTAAAATATAATCTGATAATTAATGGTTTGCTGAACCCATTACGAAGTGCGAGTAGATGGATGCGGGGTTCCTGCAGCTCAGAGGGAAGTAGTAGCATTTATCTTCCTTTTCCTCATGCCAGAAGGTTGAACTCTGCCACTGCACCATTTACATGCTGAACAGTGATCCTCATGGGCCGAGCCCCCACAGTGAGCTATACCCATGTAATCATACTGCCCAGAGCCACACAAGAGCAGAAGATGAACAGACCCTGGCTTTTCAACAGCATCCTGTGCTGGTTCCTTGCAACCACTAGCCTGAGACTGTTGTTAAATAGTCCAAGCTTTCCTTGCCAATCACCTTGCTTGATGCCCCTATTTCAACTTGAAGGATGTGAGCAAATGGCCAAGGTGCCATTTTCCTTGCTGAGAGCAAAGGCCCAGAGAAGCAGACATTCTGCAGCATGAGTTTGTGGGTGACGGATGATGATGTCGCTGAAATGCTGCACAGTGTGTAGTGATGTGCTCCTACCTCTGAATCTCTCCCTCAGGCACGCACATGCTCAGGCTGTCTGTCCCTGGGGATTTTAAGTCAGAAGCAAATCGAAGACCCTTAAATTAACCTTGAATCCAAGCAAATCGAAGACACTTAAATTAACCCTGAATCCAAGAATGGCCAGGAGATGGTGCTCAAGGTCTTGGGAGGTCATTGCAGTGGAAAGGCCTCTGCTAACTTTTGCTGAAGCTCTCCTTGGACATTTCCAAACCTTCTCTCGCTGCTGGGCTCTTGGGCCTCTTGAGAATTTGACCTAGCACCCCAAGAGTTAAAGCACCACTCTGTTAACACAGCATGAAACTGGTTTGATGAGGCTTAGGGCCAACCCCCTCTCCCTAGGGAGGGTAAAAATGCTGCTGCTTACTGCTAGCAGCAATGAAATGGTCCAGGAACAATTCCTCCTTCGAACAAGAACAGTGAAGAAAATAGCATTGATACTTATCATATCTAAATATAATCGTCTTTCCTTTGCAGGATGCTCATGAAATTGGGAGTAGGGAGGTGGGAGGGGGTGCGGGCTCTGGGGTGGGGTCAGAAATGAGTGCAGGGTGTGGGAGGGGGCTCCAGGTTGGAGTGTGGGGGCGGATGAGGGCTCGGGTGGGACTGGGGATGAGGGGTTTGAGGTGCAGGAGGGGGCTTCAGGCTGGGACCAAGGGGTTCAGAGGGCAGGAGTGGGATCAGGGATGGGGCAGGCTGATGGGGGAGGGCTCTGGCTAGGGGTGGGGCTGAGGATGAGGGGCTTGGGATACAAGCGGGGCTCTGGGCTGGGATCGAGGGGTTCGGAAGGCAGGATTGGGATCAGGGCTGTGGCAGGGGATTGAGGCACGGTGGGGGCTTGAGTGCAGGCTCTGGGCGGCGCTTACTGTAAGCAGCTCCCGGAAGTATGTCCCCCTCCGGCTCCAAGGCGTGGCCAGGCAGCTCTGCACGCTGCCCTGACTGCAGGTACCACCCCTGCAGCTCCCATTGGCCGCAATTCCTGGCCAATAGGCGCTGTGGAGGCGGCGCCTACAGACGGGGCGGCGCGCAGAGCCGCCTGGCCACCCCTCTGTGTACTATGTAGGAGCTGGAGGCTGGGTCATGCCAGCTGCTTACTGAGAGCAGGGCAAGCCCCCGACCCCACTCCCTGGCTGGAGCGCCGGAACAGGGCAAACCCCCCACCCCACTCCCCGGCGGGAGCTGAGTCCGGATTAAATGGTTTGAGTGGCCGGATGTCGCTCGCGGGCCATAGTTTGCCTACCCCTGATCTAGTTAGTAGTACCCTTCATGTTAGAGAAGTGTTCGTTGTAGTAGTTTGTTTCCCTCGGTGGTGTCCTCACTGGGGTTTAAACATAGGTCTGTCATGTGGGAGAGCAATCCCCACACACGATGCTTGCTCAATCTCAGCAAGGCCCACATCAAAGAGCATTGTACGTGTGATGAGTCCCCCCCGTCGTCTTCCCCCCCCCGGGGTGCAACCTGGAACTGTGATACCACTGAGACCTCTGATTCACCAGCCTGGGTTTCCTCTCACACTGTGTTGCTGTGACAAAGCTGTAGACTGCTCCTGGTCCTACACTTCCACCAGCATTCACACAGGCAGGACTACACCCAGCTGCAGTTACATGTAGGCTCTAGCCATCCACTGCATGAACCAACAATAGAGAGGCTACAGCCAAAATACCCCCCACTTCCCAGCCTAGGACCCCAGAACTGTACTGTCCTGCTCTGGTCAAAAACCCGATCGGTATGAATTTATTACCCAGTTCACTTGTCCCTTGATGTGGAGAGGTCAATGCATACCAGCCCTTGTTAACTGAGCTGAGATTTTCCCAGATACTTCACTCAAAACCACACTGGTTAAGATAAAACAAGTTTACTAACTACAGAAAGACAGATTTTAAGTGATTATAAGTGATAACAAACAGATCAAAGCTGGTTACCTAGGAAATTAAACAAAAATGCAAACTAAGCCTAATATACTAATAGGATTTGAATCAGCAATATCTCACCCTGACTGATGATACAAGCAGTCCACCAAGTTTCCATATACAGGCTAGAAATCCCTTTAACCCAAGACCAGCACTTCCCCCAGTTTAGTCTTTGTTCCTCAGGCATTTCCAGGTGTTCTCTTGTGTGGGGAATGAGGCCCCAAAACATAAACGCTGACTGCATGGGTGCTCCAGGGCTGGAGCACCTACGGGGAAAAATTAGCGGGTGCTCCAAACACACCGGCAGCCAAGCTCCCTCTTCCTCACCTCCTTTCCCCCGCCCCCCGCGAGCATGCCACATCCCCACTCTCTCCCTCGCAGCGCTTCCCACCCCCCTGCCACTTAACAGCTGTTTGGCAGAGCTTAGGACTTTCCGGGAGGGAGGGGAAGGAGCAGGGACGTGGCGCACTCAGGGGAGGAGGTGGAGAAGAGGCAGGGCAGGGGTGGGGATTTGGGGGAAAGGGGTGGGAAGGGGGGCATGGCTGGAGTGGGAAAAGGCGGGGTGGGGCAGGGACTTTGGGGAAAGGTGGAATGGGGGTGGGGTGAGGGCGGTGCAGGGGTGGGAAGAAGCAGGGCAGGGGTGGGGCCAGGTATGGGGGGATGTCGAGCATTCACTGGGCAGAGAGGAAGTTGGCGCCTATGCCCCGAAAAGATGTCACTCCCTATCTTTTATAGTCTCTCCATAGGGCTGGAACCCCTTTGTCCTAAGCCAAGTTCCCAGCCCAGTTTGTGGAAAAATACATGTACCAAAATGGAATTCAGTATCATGTGGTCTGGTTGCATGCTTTGCTGACTCATAGCAGCCATTAATCATAGGCTGGCTGAAGCATTCCCAGATGAGGACAAGCCTTTTCCATAGTCCATTGTCTTTGTTGATGGGCCATTAGCACTGTCTCTAGCTTCTTCTTGTTGTACCTGAAAGGCTAGTTGTGGGTGTTACCCAGAGGAAGCACATTTGAAATACAGATACATAGTCAATATTCATAATTTCAGATACAAAAATGATAGATGCACACATAGGATAATCATAGTCAGCAAATCATAACTTTTCAATAGACACCTCACTTGATACACTTTGTACAAGGTGCATCATAATTGTCATGATCATAACATAATTATACCATTATGAGGAATATGGGATGCAGTGTAACAGTACAATCTGCAGATTGTTTAGATCACCCTTGGGTTCCAAGAGCACTGCCGCCTCACGTTCTGGAGCAGGTGCCTCTCTGAAAAAACAGAGGAGCTATTCCCTGTTGACTGCACTCCACAGCATCTCCCCATTCTCACTCCCCACCCCTCTTCAGGGATCCCTCTCATGAAATACCACTCTTCAAGCATGTCTGTCTTTTGCTGGCTTTTGGAGCGGTGGAGGAGATTCCACTGAAACACCAGGGTCATGGCTTCTACTCCCAGTACTTCCTGATACCCAAATCCAAAGAAGGGGTAAGACACATCCTTGACCTTCGCAGCCTCAACAAATATATCAGGTACATGAGGTTCTGAATGGTCACTCTATCAACTATTTTCCCTATGTTGTCTCAGAATGATTGGTTTGATGCTCTGGACCTTCAAGATGTCCACTTTCATGTGGCAATTTTGCTGAGCCACAGAAAGTTCCTTCAATTTATTGTGACAGAACACCACCTTGAGTACACAGTGCTTCCATCCAGCCTCTCCTCTGCCCCCTGGGTTTTTCCCAAATGTGTGGTCATTGTATCTCAGGAAGAAGGGAATTCACATCTTCCCTTATCTGGAATACTGGTTACTGAGGAGAAGATTCAGAGAAGTTCTTGCTGGTGTCAGCACAACACTGCATTTGTTTAACAGTCTGGGTCTCGTTCTAAACACTGGAAAGTCAACCTTGGCTCTTACTCAAAAAATCGAGGTCACTGGAACCCTGTTATATTCCCTGACATTGAGAGTGTTTCTGCCAACCAACCGTTTTCAGATAACTAGCCATCTTTGCCTCAGTCTGCAATCTCAGTCCTCCATGATAGTTCAGACATGTCTGAGGCTCTTGGACCACATGTCTGCATGTGCATTGGTAGTCCATTTTGCAAAGATGTGCCTTCACCCCCTTCAAATGTGTCTCAGGATGATCTACCATCCTACTCGTCATTCTCTAGACCAGCGTTTCTCAAATGTGGCCTCCAACAGCCACCAGCGGCTGTTTTTGCGGCCACGACCACTTTTCCTGAGCTGTGATTGGGAGACTGGGGGACAAAGCAGCAGCCCCTCCCCTCCCTGTTGCTCCTGGATGCGCCGACTTTGTGTTTGCTGGCGCCGCCAGCATAGAGCGGTGCCTTGCAGCACCTCTGGAGCCACTCGGGGCACAGTGCCAGGGGAGCCTTGGACTCTGCAGGCAGCTGGGAACCCACCTTCCTAGGGGCAGCAGGGCTCGGGCTCCGGCATGGCAGGGCTTCAGGCTTGGGCCCCAGGGCTCCGGCAGCGGTGCTTTGGGCAGTGGCAGATTACTGCATGGGCCGACAGGGCCCGTGCCTAGGGGCCCCGGACAATTTGCTCCTTTCCCTGCCCCGGGCTCCTCCTCACTGCTCCTCCTCTTCCCCCTGAGGCCCTGCCCCCTGGCCTGGCTGGAAGATGGAACCTGTGGTAAGGTGAGCTATTCCCCCTGCCCCCACACAGA
This sequence comes from Caretta caretta, assembly GCF_965140235.1. Lineage (NCBI taxonomy): Eukaryota > Metazoa > Chordata > Testudines > Cheloniidae > Caretta > Caretta caretta. The sequence goes on from NC_134223.1 coordinate 4,250,841, forward strand.
GCTGGCTGAGCTGCACACCAGAGCCCCTCTCCCTTTGTCCCCCATGCAGAGCAGAGCTGGCCCGAGGGTCATCCCTCCTCCATGCTGAGCTGAGCTGGCCCTGGCCCCTCCATACCTCTGTGCAGGGCTGGCCTGAGCCACTTGTCCAAGTCTCCCTCCTCTCCCACGCAGGGAGTCCAAAGACCTGCCATCCCGGGGCCAGAGCCTGAGCCCAAGCCCTGCTGCCCTGGTGATCAGTTGCCAAGAGCAAACTGGACAAATGCCCAGTTTTACCAAAAAAGTTGGGACATCTGGGGCCAAAATGGGACATATGGTCACCCTAGGCTGGGGTCCCAAACTTTTTTTGGTTATGCCCCTCCCCCCTTACCCAGTCCGTGCCACCCTGGGAGCTGGGCCAGGAGCAGGGCTGGATTTGGGGGCCAGGAGTGGGGCCGCAGCTGGGAACAGGATTGGAGCTGCAGCTGGGGCTGCAGCCAGGAGCAGAGTCACAGCAGGGGCAGGTCAGGGCCCCACTGTGCCCCCCCGAACATTTCTCTGTGCCCGCCTAGGAGGCGTGCCCTACAGTTTTAGGGACCCACTGCCCTAGGCTGTGGTCAGAGCTGCCCAGGGAGCCTGGGCTGCTGTGGGGAGCCCTGGACCCACCACCTGCCCTGGGCAGCATGCCTTGGGGGTCAGGGACATGTGCCAGGGGCTGCTCTTGGGGAGGAGCAGAGGGCAGGGCCCATCACGGGGGAAAGGGAATGTGGGGGGCCCAAATGTTTGTGCCCAGGGCCCCAATAAATCTTAATCCACCTCTGGCTTTGGGCTCAGGCTCCAGCCCCAGGCTGGCAGGACTCACCACTTACCCACCCCCACATCGTCCCTGACCCCCAACTTCCTCCCTGGGCTTCTCTCCCATCCCATCATTCATGTCCCCCGCTGCCTCTCCAGTGTCCCCACCCCTCCCATTGCCCCTGGCCCCCACTGCCTCCCCGGACTCCCCCCAGCCAATCGCTCACAGGCCTGGCTGCCTCCCTCTCTCCCCCATTGCCATGGACTCTCTTCTGCTGCCTCACAACCCAGTCCCCACCCGCCCCTGCTCCTCACCTCTTGACCACGGCCCCCCATCTGGCAGTGGCACCCTGGGAGGTCACCCACATCTCCCTCCTGAAAGACCAGCCCTGGTTAAATCTGCCATGCCTGCCCCCCCTATTCCCCAATACAGACATCAAACCATGGTGTTTAGGTCCACTAAAGAACAGAGACAACTGTGCATTATTTTTATTACTGAGTCTGCAAAAAATAAACCTACATAAATACATTGCAATGATTTGGGTGTGTATATGTGCATAGTTATTTGTTTTTTCTAAAATTAATTAATTTATTTTATGAAAAAGTGTCAGAGCAGCCACCAGCAGGAACTCTGAGCACGACAAATTTTGTTGTGCGAACCCCTGCTCTAGACAGACCAGTTCATCTTCCTCCAGGGTTCCTGGACTCCTTGTAGTAGTGGATGTGTCCAGAGAACATTTGCCAAGGTGTTCCCTTTGTCCATCCCTTGCCAACCAGGTTGGTTGTTACCAATCCCTCCCTGATGGCTTGGGGGGCGCACCTGGGTGCTGAAAGTAGGGGGATTGTGGTCAGAGCAGGAGTCCTCACAACATGGTGGAGATTTAGAGTGTCTACAGTGCATGTCACACTTTTTGGGATCGTATCAGAGACTCGTAGTTCATATGCTTATCAACAATACCACTGTGATATATTATGTGAACAAACAAGGGGGAGCATGCTCCAGGTTGCTCTGCCTGTGGAAGCAACAGGCTGTGGAAGTTCTTCCTCTGGCTGTGGAAGTTTGGCCCTGAGGAGAACATTACTCCAATAAGTGTTCACTTGCCTGGGGTTTGGAATCATCTTGCGGACCATCTCAGCAGGTATTTTTCCCTGAGTCACGGATGGTCCCTAAAGACAAGTGTTCTCCAGGTCATCTTCAAAGCTTGGGGCATCCCAACAATCAACCAGTTTGCTGGAAGGGACAACAGGAAATGTCGTTTCTGCTATTGGGGGGGCCTCAGTCCAAGCTCCCTGTCTGATGCTTTCCACCTCAGCTGGCAGTCGGCTCTCCTATATACCTTTCTCCTGATCATCCCTCAGGTCATCCTCAAGCTTAAGGTGGATTGGGCCTAGCTTATTCTCGTTGCCCCAGCATGGCCCAGTAAGTTCTGGTTCTCCAACCTTCTCACACTGTCTATTCAACTTCCCATACCGCTTCCTCTCCATCCTGACTTACTCACTCTGAACCAAAGCTGCACCTTTCATCCTGCGCTTAGCTCCCTGCATCTCATGGCATGGCTGCTGCTTGGCTAAATCTTCGGTGGCTGTCCAGCAGGTGCTCCTCAACAGTAGAAAACCTTCCACCAGATGGCCTATTCAGCTAAATGGAAGCGATTTTCAGTGTGGTCATTAGCTCATGGAATCCAACTAACACTGGCCTCTATCCAGGACATTTTGGAGTAGCTACTGCACGTCAATCGTTGGGGCTTGTGTTTAGTTCGTTAGAATTGTATCTGGCAGCGATATCAGCATTTCATCCCCCCATTCAAGGAAGATCAGTCTTCTCCAATGCCATGGCAGCAAGATTCTTAAAAGGTCTCTGTCTACATCCTTGAATCCGAAAGCCAGTTCCTCTGTGGACCCTTAACTCAGTCCTAGCGGTCTTAATGGGACCTCCATTTGAGCCCCTGTCATCTTGTCCCTTTCTGTTTTTGTGTCAGAAAACTGCATTCCTGGTAGCAATAGCATCTACCAGGAGAGTGTATGCATTGCAGGTTCTGATGGCTGGGCCTCTTTATGCACAACTCTCGAAAGACAAAGTGGCTTTACAACAGCATCCAAAATGTTTGTCTAAAGTGGTTTCTCGGTTTCAGTTGAACCAGGTGATAGATTTGCCTTTGTGTTTTCCTAAGCTGCATCCATCTCAGGAGGGGCAGTGTGGTCCACACCCTAGATGTCAGGCGATGTCCTGGACAGGACTAAACCATTTCATGCTTTGCCTCGTTTGTTTGGGTCATGTGCAGATCGCATGAAGGGCCGAGTGGTCTCTTCGCAGATGATCTCCAAATGGATAACATCCTGCATCAAGACTGCTTATGAAATAGCCTTGGCTACCCCCTCTCAGCAGATGTGAGCTCATTCTCCAAGGGCAGAAGCAATGCCTGTAGCATCCCTCAGTGACGTTTCCATATTGGACATTTGCAGGACTGCTACATGGTTGTCAGTACCTACGTTCATGGACCATTATGCCATAACCGTGTCTTCCACGGCAGATGCAAGCTTTGGTAGAGCAGTCCTGCGGTCCTTGTTTAGTTGGACTCCAAGCCCTGCTTCCTGGGGTGAGGGTACTGCTTGTGAGTTGCCTAGGTGGAATACATAGCTGCATCTACTCGAAGAAGAAGAAGAAATGGTCACTGGTTCTTCAAGATGTGAAGCAGACGTGTATTCCTTGACTTACTCTCCATCCCATCTGCATCAGAGTACTGCCCCTCTGTGAGTACTGCTAGGCAAATTTCTCTGGCTCTGGTGCTCGGGACATGCACGGACATCCAAGTCACATCTCGAAGGACCGCAGTTAGTGAGTAACTCTTTCTGACTGCCATGGATTAGGCCTCAGGCCCCCAGTACTATTGTGCTGTCATCAGCATCTCAGCTGCTAGTTGAGCACTCTTGTTTAATGCCTCAAGCTTCCCTCTACAGTGCGTGAAATTAGGGGCTGGGGCTGGAGCCATGCCTGAGAAATTTGTTACTGCAGTGACTGCTCCTGAGAGGTGGAAACTTATGATAGGCCTGGCCTTTCCAGCCCTGTGCTCGGTGCAGTCACTCACCAGCAGGACAGCCCCAGGCAGCGCTGTTTCTGCTCTTGGTGTTCTCACCCAATCTAACACAAGGTCTGATTTAACCAACAGACTAGTCCACCCATTTAGGGTGTCGGCTTCTTGCATTTGTACGTGGGCTGTTGGAAACAAAATACCCTCCCCTCTGGGGATCCAAACCCCCAGGAGTGTCCATCCTGCAGGATCTGCGATGCTGTGGGTATCTTGAAGGACTCCCATGGCATCTGTTTAATCTACTCAAATTCCCTGTACATTGGGCAGTTATTCAGGAGGAGGTTTGTACCAATAAGCTCTGCTGCTCTCTGCAGACTGTGGCCTGAGGTGTTTAAGCTCCCCGCTCCCCCACTCCCCCTCAAGATCCAAAGGTTCCCACTCCCAACATGTTCTTCCCCTATGGAAATCCCTTCCATTGTGCTTTCCTCCCGCCAAGGTCCAGGTCCTGTCCTTGGATCCTTGTGCTGCATGGCAGACTCCTGCTCCCTACAGCAGCAGGCCGAACCTGGTTTTCATAGGAATCCTTGCTGGTGTTCAGAATGGGCAGTGTGATAGCAGAGCCAGTTGTGCTGCTGCAATCCCCAGAGTAGTGATGTGCCTGCAGGCGTTTCCCCGGAGACGGGAAAACAGGTTTGTGCCCAAGGGACAATGTTATCTCAATTCTGTAGGTGTCCTCTGCACTAAGTGGCCCAGAGCCTGACCCTAGAGCTGACATCCCAGATCAAGCCCAGACAGTGCAAGGGGTGAAGAGCTAGCCTTTGGGTCAATGCAGCAGGATGTCTTCACTTCTGAAAGTCTCTGGAGAAGCCAGGGCGGATGTTAGATGGGAATTCACTGGTGAGCAAGCCTCAGCTAATGGAGCTGGGTCTTTCAGCTGACAGTAAAGCCTCCTGCTTTTAGATTTGAAGATCCTGGGTTCAATCCCCACTGCTGACGATTCTACCAGAGGTGTCCTACTATGCTTGTAGTGGATCAGAGTGAAAGTGGTCCTAGTAATGGGTAGAAATAAGCAGATTTATCATGGTGAAAAGCTGGGAACTAAGGGCCCTACACATAGAGTTTGGGTCCGTTTGTAATAAGTTGCTTCTTTAGACTATTCATGGCTAGAGGTAGAGAAGATACCAACAATGGAGGGAGGGTGTGGCTGGGTAAGGATGTCCTTATCGAATGTGAGCAAATCATTTTGGGAAGGGGAGTAGCTCTTTGCACGGTTCTGGTTCTGAGCTCCTCCATCACCCTCAGCCAGGAGCCATTCCACTGAAGCAGTGGGGTTGCAACAGCATAAACCCCGTGGAAGACCTGAACGGGGCCCTATGCATGTCTTCCTGGGCACAGCCACATCTCCCTTCCAGACTCCTGCATTGTGCCACTGTGTGCTGCAGCAAGGCCTACCCCAGAAAGGAGATAGAGGATGGCACCAGCACTGTGAACTGTTAGCCAGAGTATTGCCATTGTACAAAGTCCATCAAGCATCTCCTGCATCATTGCGAGAATAATACTTCAACCCCCCACTTCCAGCTCTTTCTGCAGTGAATATGTCAGAGCAAATGGCAACATTAATGGCACCTGCATTCTATCTAGAAAGAAAGTGTATTTTTCAGAGCATATATTAGCATGGAGTATGTACAATGTAAGGTATTGATTGCTAATTTCTTACTTTATGCTGCATTTGCTTTTCTTCTATAAAAATAAAATGTGAAAGATGAAATATGTAACTGCACTGCAAAATGTAAATGAATTGATTGATTGGGAGGAAAATGCGGTTTTAGAAATTGCCTGTATCTGTGATTTTCAACTGCTCTCCCAGCTGTGGGGTAGAAAGTGGGCACCTGGACTTGTGGAGTTCTGTTGTGTCTCTAAAACATTGCGCCATCCTGAAGGCAGCCAGGTGCTGGGCCTAAGTCACGTGCAGCATAGGCTGTGTTGCATAGGAACTGCCAGACCTGAGCAGAACTGGGCCCATCTAGCCCTTTACACGGTCTCCAACAGTGCCCAGTATCAGATGCTTCCAAGAAAGAACCTGCAAAAGAACCTTGTAATGGACAGTCAGGGAATAACGAGGCCATTGGGGAAATTTCTTCCTGACCAGGATCAATTAATGGTTGTTGGCTTATGCCCTGAAGCAGGAAAGTTTATAGCCCTTATTGTGGGGTTTTTTTTTTAATCTGTTAAAATGATGATGTTTACATTTTAAAGTTGAGTATCTGAAAGTTAGGAAACAACTGTTGCCCATCCCGTTCATGTGTCCATTGTGTGCACTGTGTGAGGCAGGATCCTGTTGAAAAAACAGTCTGTAATCATCTAATTAAAGATTATCTCATAAAGTAGATACCCAAGGGGCCCATAATAAGGTTGCACAGTAATGGTAAAGTGGCATTTCTTAACTTTTGAGTGCTTGACTTTACATTCTAAATAACATTCTTTAGTCTTTTCTAGGAAATTTCCTGTTTTGGGTTGCGTTTTTGTTTTCCTTTTCTTTTCAGGAAGTTTAAAAACTGAATTCTAGTACGTACAGAATACCCATCAGGCATCTCAGCAGAGTTAGAACCTGAACATTCAACATTACAGCACCAACTTAGACCACGTGAGCTTCAGGACTAACTACGTTAGTGGGCAGCAAGAGAACTCTGTGAGCCTGGAGGGTTGGTGGTGGACTCAGTCCTCAGGATGGGCTTGGGGGAGAGCTCAGTCCCGCCTTACTCTCTCTTTTCACCTCCTCCCTGAAGTTGGAGGAGTTCTCGTCCCTTCTGTTGCCTCAAGAGGGGGGGATGTGATGCTGGGTCCGTATGGTGGTACCAATGGTGGTAGGAGGGAACCTGGCCTGCTGTGAGGGCTCTCTCTCCACCCTCCTTGGGAGTAGGGGGAGCTTTAGTCACATGTTCAATATCTTCATAAACGATTTGGAGGATGGTGTGGATTGCACCCTCAGCAAGTTTGCAGATGACACTAAACTGGGAGGGGTGGTAGATACGCTGGAGGGTAGGGATAGGATACAGAGGGACCTAGACAAATTGGAGGATCGGGCCAAAAGAAATCTGATGAGGTTCAACAAGGACAAGTGCAGAGTCCTGCACTTAGGATGGAAGAATCCAATGCACCACTACACACTAGGGACCGAATGGCTCGGCAGCAGTTCTGCGGAAAAGGACCTAGGGGTTACCGTGGACGAGAAGCTGGATATGAGTCAACAATATGCCCTTGTTGCCAAGAAGGCCAATGGCATTTTGGGAGGTATAAGTAGGGGCATTGCCAGTAGATCGAGGGACGTGATCATTCCCCTCTATTCGACATTGGTGAGGCCTCATCTGGAGTACTGTGTCCAGTTTTGGACCCCACATTACAAGAAGGATGTGGAAAAATTGGAAAGAGTCCAGCGGAGGGCAACAAAAATGATTAGGGGACTGGAACACATGACTTATGAGGAGAGGCTGAGGGAACTGGGAATGTTTAGTCTTCAGAAGAGAAGAATGAGGGGGGATTTGATAGCTGCTTTCAACTACCTGAAAGGGGGTTCCAAAGAGGATGGCTCTAGACTGTTCTCAGTGGTAGAAGAGGACAGAACAAGGAGTAATGGTGTCAAGTTGCAGTGTGGGAGATTTCGGTTGGATATTAGGAAAATCTTTTTCACTAGGAGGGTGGTGAAACACTGGAATGCGTTACCTAGGGAGATGGTGGAATCTCCTTCCCTAGAAGTTTTTAAGGTCAGGCTTGACAAAGCCCTGGCTGGGATGATTTAGTCAGGGATCGGTCTTGCTTTGAGCAGGGGGTTGGACTAGATGATCTCCTGAGGCCCCTTCCAACCCTGATATTCTATGATTCTATGTGGTGGCTCCAAGAGTGAGGGGAGGAAGAAAGGGCCGCTAGGACTATGTGCCAGCTCGGGAGGACCTCATCCTGGTTCTCTTCCTTTATACCAACTTCCTTTATACCACCCAAAGCTGCTCTAGGAGCTCCCCGATGTTCCTTGTATAGTGGCTGCTGCTGCTTTGGCATATTTACTTATTATTCTGCCAGACTGCCAAAAGTATAAAGAATGCAAGCCAGAGAAAGGAAATGGAGATTTTTAGCAGATTGTCTTAACAGAATTTCATGGGACAAAGAAAAGGCACTTCTGTAGTCCAAGGGCATTCACCTTCCTGAATATCAAATGTCTGCTTCTAACAATGAAGGTGTGAGAGCTTCTCAAAGAAACAGTTGAGTGTTAGAATAAATACAGGGGTCACTACCTGCTGTCCCTAGAATATTTTTTTTACCCTAACTAATGTTTCCATTATCCAAATAAATGGCTAATACTAATATGCCCCTGACTGCAGTGATACCTTATCGCAATGAGTTCCACAAGTTAATTATGTATTATGTCAAAAAGTGCAAACGGGAGCCCTCACTTTACCTTCTCTAGATGATTTTTTTGGTCTAAAGCTTTGCCCTGTCCCCTCTTTTCTGTGTCCTCTCTAAATTGTCCTAATGTTATCCATCTCCCCACACATAGAAATCTGATTTAAAATGTGCCAGTTTTTAATCCATTTATGATGTGCCATGTTGATTTTGTGTAGCGTTCACTGATAGATTTTAAAATATAATTGTTAACGGGGACTCATCATCAAACGGGGGTCTTTTGGTGGAGCCCTGCCAGGAGCTGGTTCTCAGCCCAGTGTTTTGTCAGTGATCTGAAAGAAAATATAAAGTCATTGCAGATAATATTTGCTCATGATGCAGAGATCAGCTGAGTTATAACAAAGTGATCTAGATTTCTGGGTAAGCCTGGTGCCATTAAACAATGTATATGTTAGTATGGCCAGATGTAAGGTTATAGAGGTTATATGACTAGAAACAAAGTACATCAGCCACTTACATTTACAGAGATATCCTACAAAGCAGTTATGTTGGAAAGGACTTGGCCAAATGAATGTGAACTCCGAGTGATGCTATGGCTAAGACCATACTTGGATACTTTAAAAGGGAAATATCAAGTTGGAGTAGGAAAATTGTATTACCTCTGCACGCATCGTAGATTTGATCATTTGTGAAACTGGAATATTATGCACAATGCTGGTGTCCACATTTTAAAGGGATGTTGGAGAGGGTATAGAGAACAGCTACCAGTATGGTTCAAGATCTGGAAACCTGCCTTACAGTGAGAGACTTAGGGAACTCAATCCATTTAGTGCATCAAAAAGAAGATTAAGGGGTGATTTGATCACAATCTGCAATTCATAGAATCATAGAATCATAGAATATCAGGGTTGGAAGGGACCTCAAGAGGTCATCTAGTCCAACCCCCTGCTCAAAGCAGGACCAATCCCCAATTAAATCATCCCAGCCTGGGCTTTGTCAAGCCTGACCTTAAAAACTTCTAAGGAAGGAGATTCTACCACCTCCCTAGGTAACGCATTCCAGTGTTTCACCACCCTCCGAGTGAAAAAGTTTTTCCTAATATCCAACCTAAACCTCCCCCACTGCAACTTGAGACCATTACTCCTTGTCCTGTCCTCTTCTACCACTGAGAATAGTCTAGAACCATCCTCTCTGGAACCACCTCTCAGGTAGTTGAAAGCAGCTATCAAATCCCCCCTCATTCTTCTCTTCTGCAGACTAAACAATCCCAGTTCCCTCAGCCTCTCCTCATAAGTCATGTGTTCCAGACCCCTAATCATTTTTGTTGCCCTTCGCTGGACTCTTTCCAATTTATCCACATCCTTCTTGTAGCGTGGGGCCCAAAACTGGGCACAGTACTCCAGATGAGGCCTCACCAATGTCGAATAGAGGGGGACGATCACGTCCCTCGATCTGCTCGCTATGCCCCTACTTATACCTCCCAAAATGCCATTGGCCTTCTTGGCAACAAGGGCACACTGCTGACTCATATCCAGCTTCTCGCCTACACAGGGAGAATATTTCTGATACTAGAAAGTATTTTCATCTAATAGCCAAAGGCAGAACAAGATCCAATGGCTGAAAATTGAAACTAGAAAAATTCAAACTGGAAATAAGGTGCAATTTTTAAATAGGGTAATTAAGCAGAGGAACTATTTAGAGGGGTGGCAGATTCTCTATCGTTTGAAGTCTTTTAATGGAGATGGGCTGTCTTAAAATCTACAACCTGTGAATTGTTTCAGAGGAGCAGTCGTGTTAGTCTGTATTCGCAAAAAGAAAAGGAGTACTTGTGGCACCTTAGAGACTAACCAATTTATTTCGTGAGCTACAGCTCACTTCATCAGATGAAGTGAGCTGTAGCTCACGAAAGCTTATGCTCAAATAAATTGGTTAGTCTCTAAGGTGCCACAAGTACTCCTTTTCTTTTTACGAACCTATGAATTGTTCCCCATCACTGGTCCTTATCTAGTTCTGCTTTTTTCTGACATAGAGTGGTGTGACGGGGTAACATCTGGCCTTTGCTGCTCCCCACAGGTGGCGAGGCAGTCCTACTACACCCTGCCCCAGGAAGCAGCAAAGTGAAGGGGAAGGATTCCTCTAAGTCTGCCTAGAGAAGCCTCACAGAAGCAGCCAATCAGAGCCCAGCAGGCTCAGATCAAAGGCACTGCCAGGCCTTAGCAGGTCAGTTCATGGCTGGGACCTGAGGGGGAACGAATGGTGCTCCTCTCTAGCTATGAAAACTCGAGGGCTAGCCAGAGTCTGTTTTCTGGCTGCATTTTGCAAAACTGGATTTGCAAGGAGAGAGAGGATATAAGAACCATACCACAGTATAAGGGCAAAGCTAAAGGGGCCAGGTAGGAAGAGGCTCAGGGAAGAAGCAGCAGCAATGAATTGGATCGAGCTGTTCGTGGCTGCTGTTTATAGAATCTCTGGGTTGGAACCTGGAGTTCCCACACTGGCCACGTTTAAAGTGGTATAAACCCCAAGAAGAGGAGCAGGCTTAGTTGGAAGCCAGAACAAAGGGCTGAGTTTGAAGGGCCCAGATCTAGGGCTGAAGATCTTAGTGAAGGCAAATAGACTGTCTACTTATTGGACTCCTTCTACCCCAGAGGGGGTTCATTCAGGCAGGAAGGCCAAGTCACTGAAGACCCATCAAAGTTGGCCGGTAGCCTGCAGGGAGCACCAGAGGTGAGAAAAGGACTGCGGAACTCCAGTTAGCTGCTTCCAGGAACTCCGGAGGTGAGTGCCCCGTTGTAAGTGGCCACAACTGAAAACAATATCGAAAGTCAGATCATGGCATCAATTTATATTTAACAGCATGGCCATATTCTCATTGTTATTTTCTACTGTCCCATTCTACATACTGCTTTTTTTATTGTCTCTGTGCACTGAGAAGTTATTTTCATTGAACGGCCCACAATAACATCTAGGTCTTTTTCCTGAATGATTACAGTACATTTCAAATTTAGCAGTATGCAAGATCAATTCAAATTGTTCCTTCCAATGTGCATTACCTAGCATTTGTCAACATTACATTTAATCTGCTGTTGTGTTGCCCCCTTTCCTAGCTTTGTTAGCTCCCTCTGAGGTTCCTCACAGATCTTTCTAGTCTCAATTAACCTAAATAATTTTGTGTCATCTGCAAATTTAGCCACCTCACTGTTCCCTTCTCTTGCCAGATAATTAGTCATTCTGTTAAATACACACAAGTCTAGTGCAGTTCCTGGGGGAACCTCACTGTTCATCTTTTGCCATGAAGAGCCAGTTTGTGATCCATGACAAACTTCACCTCCCACCCTGTGATTTCTTGGTTTTTTTAACAATCTCTACTGAGGCTTTTGGAAAGTCCAAATCAATTAAATAAACTAGTTCTTCTTCATCCATTGCTTTATTGACACAAATAATTCTAGTAGCAGATGCATGATTTTCCTTTATGGAAACTATACTACTTGGTTCCTCTGTGTTTTACAATTCTCTTTTTAAATTATTGTTTCAACCCTGGTACAGCTGAGTCTGCTGAGTCATAGAATCTTCTTTGCTTATTTGGAATTGCACTTTTTGTTATTGAAGAGGCATGGGGCGTGCAGTACTTGGATGGTGTGTGCATAGTGATTTACATTTTTATAATGCCTTTAATTCTGAAGAAACCCAGACTGTCTTACCTGCTATATATCCAAAATCTCTTAACCCATATTTCTCTGATTTATGATGCAAACAGTTGTTTAACTGCACAGGGCAATGCTGAATGACAGCGTAGCAGAAGAATGCTGAGGAATGCTGAAAATACAGGAGCAATATAGGGAGAATGTAATCACCCAAAGCGGGATGTGTAAGCTCAAAAACTTGTCTGTGTCACCATCAGAACTTGGTCCAGTAAAAGATATTCCCTCACCTATCTTGTCTCTGCCCTGGTCTACACGAGGACTTTAGGTCGAATTTAGCAGCGTTAAATCGATGTAAACCTGCACCCATCCACACGATGAAGCCCTTTATTTCGACTTAAAGGGCTCTTAAAATCGATTTCCTTACTCCACCCCTGACAAGTGGATTAGCGCTTAAATCGGCCTTGCCGGGTCAAATTTGGGGTACTGTGGACACAATTCGATGGTATTGGCTTCCGGGAGCTATCCCAGAGTGCTCCATTGTGACCGCTCTGGACAGCACTCTCAACTCAGATGCACTGTCCAGGTAGACAGGAAAAGAACCGCGAACTTTTGAATCTCATTTCCTGTTTGGCCAGCGTGGCAAGCTGCAGGTGACCATGCACAGCTCATCAGCAGAGGTGACCATGATGGAGTCCCAGAATCGCAAAAGAGCTCCAGCATGGACCGAACGGGAGGTACGGGATCTGATCGCTGTATGGGGAGAGGAATCCGTGCTATCAGAACTCCGTTCCAGTTTTCAAAATGCCAAAACATTTGTCAAAATCTCCCAGGGCATGAAGGACAGAGGCCATAACAGGGACCCGAAGCAGTGCTGCATGAAACTTAAGGAGCTGAGGCAAGCCTACCAGAAAACCAGAGAGGTGAACGGCCGCTCCGGGTCAGAGCCCCAAACATGCTGCTTCTATGATGAGCTGCATGCCATTTTAGGGGGTTCAGCCACCACTACCCCAGCTGTGTTGTTTGACTCCTTCAATGGAGATGGAGGCAACACGGAAGCAGTTTTTGGGGACGAAGAAGATGATGATGAGGTTGTAGATAGCTCACAGCAAGCAAGCGGAGAAACCGGTTTTCCCGACAGCCAGGAACTGTTTCTCACCCTGGACCTGGAGCCAGTACCCCCCGAACCCACCCAAGGCTGCCTCCTGGACCCGGCAGGCAGAGAAGGGACCTCCGGTGAGTGTACCTTTTAAAATACTATACATGATTTAAAAGCAAGCATGTGAAAGGATTAATTTGCCCTGGCATTCGCGGCTCTCCTGGATGTACTCCCAACGCCTTTGCAAAAGGTTTCTGGGGAGGGCAGCCTTATTGCGTCCTCCATGGTAGGACACTTTACCACTCCAGGCCAATAACACGTACTCAGGAATCATTATACAACAAAGCATTGCAGCGTATGTTTGCTGTTAGCCACAGGGAGGGGGGAGGGTTGAGGGGGTAGCCACGCGGTGGGGGGAGGCAAAATGCGACCTTGTAACGAAAGCACATGTGCTATGTATGTAATGTTAACAGCAAGGTTTACCCTGAAAGAGTGTAGCCACTGTTTTATAAAATGTTTCTTTTTAAATACCGCTGTCCCTTTATTTTTTCTCCACCAGCTGCATGTGTTTCAATGATCACAGGATCTTCTCCTTCCCAGAAGCTAGTGAAGATTAGAAAGAAAAAAAAAACGCACTCATGATGAAATGTTCTCTGAGCTCATGCTGTCCTCCCACACTGACAGAGCACAGACGAATGCGTGGAGGCAAATAATGTCAGAGTGCAGGAAAGCACAAAATGACCGGGAGGAGAGGCGGTGGGCTGAAGAGAGTAAGTGGCGGGCTGAAGAGAGGGCTGAAGCTCAAATGTGGCGGCAGCGTGATGAGAGGAGGCAGGATTCAATGCTGAGGCTGCTGGAGGATCAAACCAGTATGCTCCAGTGTATGGTTGAGCTGCAGAAAAGGCAGCAGGAGCACAGACTGCCACTGCAGCCCCTGTGTAACCAACCACCCTCCTCCCCAAGTTCCATAGCCTCCACACCCAGATGCCCAAGAACGCGGTGGGGGGGACTCCAGCCAACCAGCCACTCCACCACAGAGGATTGCCCAAAAAACAGAAGGCTGGCATTCAATAAATTTTAAAGTTTTAAACTTTTAAAGTGCTGTGTGGCATTTTCCTTCCCTCCTCCACCACCCCTCCTGGGCTACCTTGGTAGTCATCCCCCTATTTGTGTGATGAATGAATAAAGAATGCGTGAATGTGAAGCAACAATGACTTTATTGCTTCTGCAAGCGGTGATCGAAGGGAGGAGGGGAAGGTGGTTAGCTTACAGGGAAGTAGAGTGAACCAAGGGGTGGGGGGTTTCATCAAGGAGAAACAAACAGAACTTTCACACTGTAGCCTGGCCAGTCATGAAACTGGTTTTCAAAGCTTCTCTGATGTGTACCGCGCCCTCCTGTGCTCTTCTAACCGCCCTGGTGTCTGGCTGCGTGTAACCAGCAGCCAGGCGATTTGCCTCAACCTCCCACCCCACCATAAACGTCTCCCCCTTACTCTCTCAGATATTGTGGAGCACACAGCAAGCAGTAATAACAGTGGGAATACTGGTGTAAGCAGTGTCAGGATGAGCTCCACCCTGCCATCTGGTGGTGAGGTGTGGCAAGTTGTGGAAAAGAACTTCAGGGGCTGATCTCATTTGCATAGGCACACCCACCCCGCCTAGAATGAGGCCATAGCTGCCCAAATGGTCACTTTGGCTGCTGTGGGATCCCCAGTGTCTCTGTTATTGGGGCAGGAAGAATAAATTGTTATTACCCTGATTATGGGAACTGTGCTTGGAACTGTACTTGGCCTTTTGTTATGATGGAGGGACTCACCATCAACTAAGTAGCACTCGCTAGGCAAGGGTCATGGGTTCCAAAACTCTGTAAATTGAGAGAGGTTGGGGACAAGTATTAATACTAGGTGGTATGGGCCCCTTGTTGAGGGCCTTACATGCTAATTGCACTTCCTCCTCTCTTCACTGTGGAATATCAGAGCTAATTTTGATTCCATTAGGAGTCTAGTTACAGGCTGCTAAGTCCACTTTGGGCTAATGGTGCACCAGCACTGAGGCTCCCCTACTACAAGCTGAATTCACCTAAGAGCTGAAATCCCTGAGCATTGTGTTAAGTAGTGGGGGAGCCTGAAGATATATTGTGGAGAAGTTCATGGGACGGCTGAAGTGCCTTGTGGGCAGGCTGGTGGAGCAGTTCATGGGACGGCGGGAGCTGCTGGTGGGATGCGGAGCAGAGCAGTTCGTGGACTGGCTGGTGGAACAGTTCATGGGACAGTGGGAGCTGCTGGTGGGATGCGGAGCGGAGCGGAGCTGAGCGAAGCAGTTTGTGGGGCGGCTGGTGGAGCGGAGCGAAGGCCTATGGAGCTGTGGGGCAGTCAGCTTCAGATCATCAGATCAGATCAAAAAAGGTGCCTTTTACCCCCACCCCCATCTCCACCAGGTTGGGAGGTAAAGCTCTGCAGATAAACTTTTGAAATCTGGGGCTGCCCTGACCAGGGACAGAGACTTTTGGGTCATTGGACTTTTGGGACTTTGGGTGATTTGGGGTTGCTGGACTCAAGAACCAAAGGGAAAGGACATGCCCCAATTTGCTTGGGGTGAGTTTTTTTGCTCATGGGTTGTGTTATGAATCCTGTTCGTGGTGTTTCCCCAACATAATGCCACATTGTTTCTCTCTGTTATTAAAAGGCTTTTTGCTACACTCAGACTAGGTGCTTGTGAGAGAGGAAGTATTGCCTCTGGGAGGCGCCCAGCGGGGGTGGTATATATTTGTCCCAGGTCACTGGGTGGGGGCTCGAGCCGGTTTGCATTGTGTTATTGGAATGGATCTTCTAGATATTGAACCTGGCCCTTGTTGCTGCCAACTCTGATGGGCAGAAGGGTTACACTGGTTTCGCTGAGGTCTAAGCGAGTCAGTAAACTGCGCCAGCACGCCTTTAAACATCCAAATGCACATTCTACCACCATTCTGCACTTGCTCAGCCTGTAGTTGAACAGCTCCTGACTACTGTCCAGGCTGCCTGTGTATGGCTTCATGAGCTATGGCATTAAGGGGTAGGCTGCATCCCCAAGGATAACTATAGGCATTTCAACATCCCCAACGGTTATTTTCTGGTCTGGGAATAAAGTCCCTTCCTGCAGCTTTTGATACAGACCAGAGTTCCTGAAGATGTGAGCGTCATGTACCTTTCCCGGCCATCCCACGTTGATGTTGGTGAAACGTTCCTTGTGATCCACCAGAGCTTGCAGCACTATTGAAAAGTACCCCTTGTGGTTTATGTACTCGCCGGCTTGGTGCTCTGGTGCCAAGATACGGATATGGGTTCCGTCTATGGCCCCAACACATTTAGGGAATCCCATTGCAGCAAAGCCATCCACTATGACCTACACATTTCCCAGGGTCAGTACCCTTGATATCAGCAGATCTTTGATTGCGTGGGCTACTTGCATCACAGCAGCCCCAACAGTAGATTTGCTCACTCCAAAGTGATTCCCAACTGACCAGTAGCTGTCTGGCATTGCAAGCTTCCACAGGGCTATCGCCACTCGCTTCTCAACTGTGAGGGCTGCTGTCATCTTGGTATTCATGCGCTTCAGGGCAGGGGAAAGCAAGTCACAAAGTTCCATGAAAGTGCCCTTCGCAGCCACTGGGAATCGTCCCAGACCTGCAACACTATGCAGTCCCACCAGTCTGTGCTTGTTTCCCGAGCACAGAATCGGCGTTCCACAGCATGAACGTGCCCCATTAGCACCATGATGCATGCATTGGCAGGGCCCATGCTTTCAGAGAAATCTGTGTCCATGTCCTGATCACTCACGTGACTGCGCTGACGTCGCCTCCTCGCCCAGTATCGCTCTGCCAGGTTCTGGTGCTGCATATACTGCTGGATAATGCGTGTGGTGTTTAATGTGCTCCTAATTTCCAAAGTGAGCTGAGCGGCCTCCATGCTTGCCTTGGTATGGTGTCTGCACAGAAAAAAGGCGCGGAACGATTGTCTGCCGTTGCTCTGACGGAGGGAGGGGCGACTGACGACATGGCTTACAGGGTTGGCTTACAGGGAATTAAAATCAACAAAGGGGGTGGCTTTACATCAATGAGTATTTCAGACAGGACTTCACAGAGGGTTCCAATAAGAAATGGTGCACCTAAGTAATTGTTCTTATTGGAAAAAGCAGGTTGGTCTGGCCTCTGATTGATACATGGCTAGATTTACCTCGCTGCACCTTCTCTGTGAGTGACTGCAGTGTGACCTAGAGGAATGAGTTCCCTAGATGGGGGAGGGGGCGAAGCAAATGAGTACAAAACAAATCTGGTCTATTTCTTGTTTTGATCCACTCCATCTATCTTTTACATCTTTGGCTGGCAGCAGACGGTGCAGTAGGACTGCTAGCCATCCTCATCTCTTACCTGCCTGGCAGAAGATGGTACAGTAGGACTGCTAGCAATCTGTATCGCCTGCCTGCTCACCATAAGATGGTTCAATAGGACTGACTGCAGGACTAAAGAAAATGATCTGGTCAAGTCACTCCAAATTTAGTCCCTGCGCCCATGTCTGGCCAGGAGCACCTCAGACATGACGATGACGGCTACCAGTCCTACTGTACCGTCTGCTGCCACAAGGCAATGGGTTGCTGCTGCTGTGTAGTAGTGCAGTACCACGTCTGCCAGCACCCAGGAGACATACGGTGACGGTTACCTGAGCGGGCTCCATGCTTGCCATGGTATGGCGTCTGCACAGGTAACTCAAGAAAAAAGGCGCGAAACGATCATCTGCTGCTGCTTTCACGGAGGGAGGGAGGGAACGGGGGCCTGACGATATGTACCCAGAACCACCCAGGACAATGTTTTAGCCCCATCAGGCATTGGGATCTCAACCCAGAATTCCAATGGGCAGCGGAGACTGCAGGAACTGTGGGATAGCTACCCACAGTGCAACGCTCCGGAAGTCGACTCTAGCCTCGGTACTGTGGAAGCACTCTGCCGAGTTAATGCACTTAATGTGCTTAGAGCATTTTCTGTGGGGACACACACACTCAAATATATAAAACCGATTTCTAAAAAAACGACTTCTATAAATTCGACCTAATTCCGTAGTGTAGACATACCCTCTGAGTGGAATGTGACAAAACAGTGGGGCTAATGTTTCCTACTCTTGCAGAAAGTGCCATGGCATCCATCACCAGGACTGTGGTTATACATCACATCAGACACGACATCTCCAGCAGCACAGCACCCCCTAGCACCCTAGTGGAGCACTGGCTCAGTGCTGACTCAGGGGATTGTACCACCTACTGAATTGTCAAAACCACTTTCACTGGCACCTAGGCTTTCTCTGGAGCAGTGGTTCTCAACCTTTTTGGGCTCAGGACCTATTTGTAAAAATTTATGGCCTGTCGTGACCCAGTAAATAACCTGGGGACGGAGGCCCTGGGGTGGTTTCGGTTGCATCCCGCTCCCCAGAGGGTTGGGTCCTGCCCAGAAGTCACCCCACAGTGATGGCTCCTTCAGCTCTGTGCTGTGGGGCTGGCTGGGTGAGGCTCTCTGCTCCCGGTGCTGCAGGCTTCAAGGTAGCAGTGCTGCTCAGATTTGGCCCCGTCCTCCTAAGTGGACCAAATTTGTGTGAGTGGAATTGTGACCTGGCTTGTGGGGTTGCACTGCCACTCACTCAAATTTGGCCTACTCGGACTCCCATTGTCATGACGGCTGGCCCAAATCTGAGTGGCGCAGAGACCCCAGAAGTTGCCGTGCCTGGAGCAGGGAGGCGAGCCCAGCCAGCCCCATGGAGCAGAAGCCACCATGCAACCCTTTGAAACATTCTGACGACCCAATTTTGGGTCCTAACCCATGGGTTGAGAAACTCTGGAATAGAGACCTCTCATCCAAGTATTAGCCAGTCCCAGCTTTGTGTTGCTTATGGGATTTGACTTGGGAACTTAGCCCGGGCTGGCAGCAAGCTCCCAGCCCCTCGTACACACTGGAATTAGCAGAAATGATGGAATAATAGAGAATGCAGCTGGAGCCTCATTGCTAGTATCTGTCGTGTTCCCCTCATATTGTTACCTGTTGTTTTCCTCTACTCCGGTTCTTCTGGCTGCAAAAGGCTCTACTGCTTTCGCATACCTAATGCTAGACATTGCAGAAAGATGGCCTTGCATTTGACAGGGAATCAGGCGTTGCTGAGTGATCATTCTGAACTTGTCGGAGCAACTCGGCGCAGAAGCAGCAGAGAAGGGTCCCTTGACAGTGTCAGTGCTGTCAGCACCTTTCCTCCAGACTGCCATGTGCCACAACGAATGCAGGCTGGAGCCCTGCCGCTTCCCTTGGCAACTTCAGACTCATCTGTCAGACAACCTGGCACGACAAATTGCTTTCTTTACCTGGTATGTCAGCTGCTTGTCTCTTCCCCTATTACACCTTGGCTGTGAGCGTGAAGGGTTTAGCCAGAAGGCTCTGGGCAGAGCTGCCGTGCTTCCTCCGTGACCCACACGGTGCTGGGCACTCACCTCACTGCACCAATCGAACCCAATTTCCTTTCCCATGTAACAAGCCTGTTAGCAGCTGGAGAGAACAGAACCAGGGCTGGCAGGTGCTGGCTGAGAGTTTGATTAGACGCATCGGGACAATTGTATACCAAGGAGCAGTCATTTCCCTTCAGGGGAGGTGTACACAGATACGTAATGAGGGGCTAACCTAGGGGTCGTCAGCCTTTCAGAAGTGGTGTGGCGAGTCTTCATTTAATCACTCTAATTTAAGGTTTTGCGTGCCAGTGATACATTTTAACGTTTTTAGAAGGTCTCTTTCTATAAGTCTATAATATATAACTAAACTATTGTTGTATGTAAAGTAAATAAGGTTTTTAAAATGTTTAAGAAGCTTCATTTAAAATTAAATTAAATTAAATTGCAGAGCCCCCCGGAGCGGTGGCCAGGATCCAGGCAGTGTGAGTGCCACTGAAAATAAGCTCGCATGCCGCCTTTGGTACGCGGGTCATAGGTTGCCGACCCCTGGGCTAACCAGTGTCCGTAAAAGCAGCCTGGCTTGTTTGCACTCTGGAGAGCACAAAGGTTCTACCAGCAGCAAAGCCCCCTGCCCAGAGACCAGATCCCGCTGTCGAGTCACAGAGGTCACCCCAGTGTGCTGGTGAGTTCTCAGGGGAATGAACATCATGCCTGGGTGCTTTAGCAACAGATCCCACATGTGAATGGCTGCGCTTGGCCTGGGGAAGATGGAGAGGATGGTGGGTTCAGGGATTCATAGAATATCAGGGTTGGAAGGGACCTCAGGAGGTCATCTAGTCCAACCCCCTGCTCAAAGCAGGACCAATCCCCAACTAATTCATAGAATTGCAGGCCAGAAGGGGCCATTGTGATCACCTAGTCCGGCCTCCTGTGTAAGCCAGGCCTGGGAAATTCCCCATAATGCCTAGAGCAGCACTTTTACAAAAACATCCAGTCTTGATTTTAAAATTGTCAACGATGGAGATTCCACCATGACCCTGGGTACATTGTTCCAGTGATTAATTACCCTTACTGTCAAAAACGTACCTGTTATTTCCAGTCTGAATTTGTCTAGCCTCCACTTCCAGCCAGTGGATCATGTTAGACCTGTCTCTGCTAGACTGAAGAGCCTGTTATTAGATATTTATTCTCCATATTGGTATTTACAGACTGTGGTCAAGTCACCCCTTCACCTTCTCTTTGTTAAGCAAAATAGATGGATCTCCTTGAGTCTATCACTATAAGGCAAGTTTTCTAATCCTTTAATTGTTCTCATGGCTCTTTGAACCCGCTACAATTCATCAACATCCTTGAACTGCGGGCACCAGAACATGGCACAGTATTCCAGCATCGGTCACACCAGGGCCAATGCAAAGTTCTGCTGCTGGATTTGCCAGCTGGCAGGGAGGAAATAGCAGGCTTGTCACATGGGCTAGGGCTGATGCGGGATGTTTCTGTGCTTGTTTCTAGGGAGGGGAGGGGAGGAGTGGGTAGAGGGAGCAGGTTGGCAGGGCTGCAGTGGGGTGGGCTTGTCATACACAGGAAAACAACAGCTTTCTATCACAACTTTACCCCATAGGCGCTTCACCAATGGGTCATTGAGCACTGCAGGGGGAGAGCCTGGCCCCTACCCCTCTCCATAGCAGAGACTGCTTCTACCTGGGGCCTCCACCTACCCCAAGCGTGTGAACTCTGCAGGGCCCCCCCCCCATCTCAGGGCGGATTGGTACTTTCTGCTCCCTGGTGCCTACCTGGAATTCCCATGAAGATCCTACAGTGTCCATCCCAGCTCTGGGGATTTGGCCCATCCAGCCTCGTCACAGGTACATGCTCTAGCCTCTTTGTTAGGGCAGCAGTGCTATTGGATCCAGGCTGCCTGAGGACTTTATTCTGAACCTACACTGGCCAGTAGGGGAGGCTTCCCTCATTAGTGAGTCTCCAGTGACGTGCAGGGAAGCATCTGGGAATTAGGGGATAGCTTAATGGCCAGTCAGCCTTCAGGTCCCTTGTCCCCAAGGGAAGCTGACAAGATCTCTTTATTCCCCAGTGAATTGCTTTTCCAGATTAGCCTCAGGATGTGGATCAATAGAAATGGATGCAGATGGCGCAGCTGCCTTCTCTGCCTCCACCGAGCCCTATTTGCACGTGTCCAAGATCCCCCCCTTCCCTACCCTTTCCAACGGGGCCTTTAGCTAAGTGCTCTTGTAGCACAACCTTTCCCTGTCTTTATGAGACCCACATTGAACATGAGCCTAACTGTGCCGCATCCCTGGATTCGCCCCTAGAGTTGGGGGGCCACTCTTAGGTCCAAGCTGCCCTCCTGCCGCAACCCTTGCAATGACAAGGTGGAAACTGAAGGTACAGGTACATAGCTAGATGGCGGGGAGGGGGCTGCTCCACATAGCTAGATGGTGGGGAGGGGGCTGCTCCTCATAGCAGGATGCCACCAGTTAGGAAAGCTGCTCGCTGTGACGTGCATTCCTGCTGCCTCTAGTATGTCCCTTGCTTTTCTTCTGGCTGGTTTCAAGATGGCTGACAGAGAAACCTGGCCCCAGGCCCTCCCCAGCCATCTCAGTGACTTGCACTCCCAACAAAGGTGGAGAACTTGGCTCTTATCCCGACGTGCAGAGATCTAAGCATTGACCAATGGGCCTCTGGGGAAACCTTATCTCTGGTGTCCCAGGTGCTCCTGGAATCCTCTTCAAACCTTTAGGGGATGTAGCCTGAGACTGTATCCCCTCAGGTAGGTGGAAACCACTTTCTCTGAAAGCAGCATGTTCTGTGCCAGTGGCATTAGCCTGCAGAGCGAAAGCATTACACCCACTGAGTTTGTTCTGAATGAGGAGTTGTGTGTTAATGAACCAATTGCTTTACCTCGCTGCTGATCTCTCCTTGTTGTCCCTCTCTCTGAGTCAGATGAGTTCTACTTGCAGGTTTACCTCTCCTGTACTCAGAGATTCATAGAGTTTGAGGCCAGCGGGGACCATTAGACCTCGTGTGTAACACAGGCCAGGGAATTTCACCCTGCTACGAGCGCATTGAGCCTAGTAACTTGGGTCTGGCTAACGCCTCTGCCAGAAAAGCAACCAGTCTGGTTATGAAGACATCAAGAGATGGAGAATCCACCACTTCCCCTAGCAGTTTAACCACTGGCACAATCACCTTCACTGGGAAAAGTGTGTGCCTAATTCCTCATTTTAATTTGTCTGGCTTTAACCTCCAGCCATTGGCTCCTTGTTCTGCCTTTCCACAGCAGCTGCAGGGAACGTAGCAGCTTATTCATTTTAAAGAGTGAAACAAGAATGAGAAGCCTCCCTCCACAGTGGCTCTGTGGACTGTGCCCCACTGGTATAGGACCAGGTTGGTATTATTGAGTGGCTCTTGGTAAGAGGTAGGGCAGCCCCCTGGGCTCAGAGGGAAGCAGCAGTTGCCTCTCCAATAAGAGGCAGGCACCTCGTCATGGGGGGAGGGATAGCTCAGTTGTTTCTGCATTGACCTGCTAAACCGTGGGTTGTGAGTTCAATCCCTGAGGGGGCCATTTAGGGATCTGGGGCAAAAATTGGGGATTAGTCTTGCTTTGAGCAGGGGGTTGGACTAGACGACCTTCTGAGGTCCCTTCCAACCCTGATAGTCTATGATTCTATGTCATCTCATGCCTGAGCCTGGCATTACCCATGGGGTCTCTTGGCACGGAGTGGCTGGTGGGGGTTCCAAGCATCCTTGAAATGCAATCCCACTTGCGTTGGCTCACAGCCTGGGGCACTCTGCAATTGCAGCTGCTGGGTCAGCTGGGAGGAGAGGAACACCCGACACACTGGCTATTCTGGTAAACAGAGTCCCCTCTTCTCCATTGGGGATGTGTGGGAGGGTGTTTGGTTGGAGCGTCTCTTCCCTTCTTCCTTGATCTTTCCAGCTATGACGTTGCTCTGGACATTGCTAACGGGAAAGGAAGTGGGCCAACGGATGCTCATGTACTGGCTCCTCTGCGTCCCTGCATCCGCTAGTGGGGCCGCATGGCTGTCGCTGGAGGAGGAGGAGGAGGGTTACAACGAATGGAATTACCAGGGAGTGACGTATGTATTTATGCCCCCTGGTTTTAAACTCTGGTAAAACAGAGCATGTCCAGAGATCTCCTTCCCAGTTCCCCCCAACCTTTTGCTCCAGGACGAAGCATAAGACATTTCAGCACAAAGAATTCGTTCTCAAAGTTGTTAGTGACTGCAAAGAGGGGTTTAGAAGAGAATGACCTTCAGTACAGGCTATAATCTCACTCCCTGATGCTCTAATATGCCCCACTCACACAAATACATATATCCGGCGTCCTCCAGCGAGCATCCCTTCGAGAAAATCAATGAGGAAATAGGATTTGCCAAACCTGATCAGACCACTGGGCCTGCTCCTCCAGTGTCCTGCCTCTGGCCAGGACCAATAGTATACATGTCTCAGGAAAGGGAAACACCCCCCGTTTATCCAGGCACTTACGCTATAATCTAGATGGATAAAATCCTTTCTGGGCTCTGCATGTGACCAGCTCCTGCTTTTAAGTGCGAGCTTAAGTTACCCTTGTCTCGGGCCCAATCCTGTTCCCATTTTCTCCTGTGCAAATCCCATGTCACTCCACTGGTTTCAGATGAGTTACACTCACAGAACTGAGCAGTTCTGCAGGCTAACAGCTCCTATTAGAGACTAGAGGGGCACGTGCTTTGTTGCTCATGTGGGCCCATGCTATGTGTTCCTCAGCTTTTTAAGTGCAAATGCTTTTCCAGGTTTAGGGACCACTGGAGAAGGTGTCTGGGGGAAGGATCCTAGCTGGGAGAGCTGAAGCCAGAAGAGTTGTAACAATGAAATTGGGCAGGGAGAGGAAAACTCCCAGGAGATTTGGATGGGAATAAAATAAAGTGTGACAGCAACATGAAAAGGTCCTGACAGAAAAGCATGGACGCTTCCTAGCTTGTGTAGGCTGAGTGCATTGCACCCTGCAGGGGCCCCTTGTATCCCTCCTTCTATTCCCCCACGCCTCCCTCCAATCCCCCTCTATTGAGGGACTCCCTGCACCCTCCCTCATTCCAGGGGCTCTGTGTGCTACCCATCCCCCTCCCTCACCCACCAGGGGTTCTGTGTGCATACAGCTGGTGGCAGGAGACAGGAATTGCCAGTGTGGTTCCTCATTCCTCCTTTTCCCCTGTGTCCCCCTTCTCCACAGTGCCAGGGACTCTGTGTCCCCCCCATTTCTTCCCCATTCCTCCCCCATCAGGGTCCCTTATTCCTCCTCCCACAGGGCTGCAGTGTGCAACTTCTTCTCCACATTCTTTCCCCCGCTCCATTCTCATGTATTTTCTTTCCGTCTGGGAGAAACGTATTTCCGGGTGTCCCCAGGCAGACTCCTTTGGGATGACAGGGTGGAGCTGGGAAGGATGCTGGACGGGGTCGATGACAGATGGGCCATTACAGAGCTGGTTAAAGTTGCTGGCCAGCTGCCAGGGACTCCATGTGTATCTCCCACTTCCCCCTTTTGGTTTTTCCAATTTTCACCCAAATCCACTGGCCCGTGGATTTGGGCCTGTGGCCCATTCTGGCCCGTGCTGCCGAGACCATTCCTGACCGTCTGGAACTGCTCAGGTGGGTGGGTTACAGTCAGAGAAATGCCACCAAGTTAAACATAGACCTTGACTTCACTCCGCCACACCACTGACAAACCGCAGTGTCCCCTGGCCTCCCCCCACCCCAGCCCTGTAGTTACCAGTGCCCTTGGCAGACTGGGTGATCTGCACCTGTCCCTGGCACTCCCTCCATCTCCGCTCTTCTCGGCCCTGGCCAACCAACAAGTTTGCTGAGCCACGTTTCAGCTCCGTTGCCTGGTCCAGAAATTGGTTTCTAAGTTACTAGCATCACTAAGTGCCTAGCGTCACTGAGAGCCCCCTCCCTTACCCTTTAACCCTCGACTCTGCTCAGGAGGCACCTTCTTTTAGCTGCTCGCCTCCTGAAGCCCAGAGCCTTACCTCTGCCCCTGCCCCCACCCCGTCCCTGCCCAGTTCCCCTCCTCCTGCAATGCTATTGCCGCCCCTGGGGTTATTTCTTTCCCGCCTTCCGCAGATCCCCCACAGGGAGCAGCCTTTGCACTTTCTAGCTGCGACCCCATTAGGAGTTGCAATTTTTCCCCCGCCATCCCCTTCCACCCCAAGGCGTGAAATGGATTTAATAACTCCAGCCTGTCAGACGCCCCGCCGGTGGTCTGCACCCTGCCTACCCGCCTTAGCGGACCACGAGGCTGCATTAAGAGCCCCACCAGGGAACACCCCGGAAGTCGTAACCCCACCCCCCCATGAGCTGCGGCATGCACTGCGGAAGTTCCTAGAACACACCCATGGCGCCCGCAACAGGGTACAGCTAGCTCTTCAGCTATGGGGGGACTTTGATCAAATTCTTCAGGCCACAAGGGCCCTTATAAAGGAGGGCAGGGGGCAAGGAAAGTGCGGTGCTGCGGCCTACAAGCGGGCCCGCAGCTTCCGAAAAGTTTTACTCGTCCACGGGATGGGTCACGAGTTGCTGCGCAACCCGTCGGGGGCCACGAACACCCCCACCAATAAGGAACCCCCACCCCCGCAGCCCTCCGCATGACGCCTCTCGTTATTGCAACCTTGAACACCAGGGGCTGTAGGATGGCTCTCCGCAGGTCCCAGGTGCTCCCTTACCTTCGGGAAGGGGGATACTCTGTAGCTTTCCTGCAGGAGACCCATACGGACCCGACCGTCGAGGACAGGTGGTGGCTGGAGTGGGGGGACGGGGTATACTTTAGCCACTTCACGACTTGGCAAGCTGGAGTGGCGACCCTGTTCTCCCCCACCCTACGGCCCGAGGTGCTAGGGGTCACTGAGGCCGTGCCAGGCCACCTGCTGCACCTTCGAGTCCATATGGAGGGGCTCGTGGTCAACCTTGTTAAAATCTATGCCCCGCAAACGAGCCCAAAGCGGCCACAATTCTATCAGCGGGTGTCCGACTTTCTCGGCACCCTAGATTCGCACGAGTGCCTGGTCCTGGGAGGGGACTTTAACACCACCCTCGAGGAACAGGACCGCTCAGGGGCCGAGCCGAGCCCAGCCGCCGCGAAAATTCTCCGAGGAATAGTCGAACATTACTCCCTAGTGGACGTCGGGCGTGACCATCACCCAGATGACACTTCCACGTTCACTTTTGTCCAGGTGGAGGCCCATCGGTCACACCACTCTCGGTTGGACCGTATTTACTTATCCCGTTTCCATTTTTCACAGGCCCACTCCTCCACCATTCGGCCAGCCCCATTCTCCAACCATCATTTAGCCACCATAACGGTCTCCCTCCATGCAGAGAGACCGGGGCCGGCCTATTGGCACTTTAACAACAGCCTGTTGGAGGACGAGAGCTTCATGACGTCCTTCCGGGAGTTTTGGCTGGCCTGGCAAGAGCAGTGGCGTGCCTTTCCCTCGGTGCGGCGATGGTGGGATCTAGGGAAGGTGCGCGCCAAGCTCTTCTGCCATGACTACACTCGGGGAACCAGCTGACGGAGAAATGCGGCGATAGAGCAGTTGGAACGGGAGGTCTTAGAGATGGAGAGGCGCCTGGCCGCCAACCCCGAGGACCCGTCCCTCTGCGGAGCGTGCCGGGAGAAGCGGGAGGAGCTCCAGGCCCTCGAGGACCACTGGGCCCGAGGTGCCTTCGTTCGGTCCCGCATCCGCCTCCTTCGGGAGATGGACCGCGGCTCCCGCTTCTTCTATGCCCTGGAGAAAATGACGGGGGCCAAGAAACACGTCACCTGCCTTCTAGCGAAAGACGGCACCCTCCTCACGGATCCGGAGGAGATGTGTGGGAAGGCCCGTGACTTCTACACAAGCCTTTTCTCCCCGGATCCGACCAATCCTGGCGCTTGCGGGGTGCTCTGGGAGGAACTCCCCACAGTCAGCGTGGGCGACTGAGACTGGCTAGAGCTGCCTCCCACCCTGGCCGAGTTCTTGGAAGCCCTCCATTACATGCCCACCAATAAATCTCCAGGCATGGACGGGCTGACCATGGAGTTTTACCTCGCATTCTGGGACATCCTCGGCCCAGACTTAGTCACTGTCTGGGCTGAGTCCTTGCAGAGCGGGGTCCTCTCTCTGTCGTGCAAGCGAGCGGTGCTCGCCTTGTTGCCGAAGAAGGGGGACCGCCGCGATTTACGAAACTGGCGTCCCGTCTCACTCCTTAGCATGGATTACAAAATCGTAGCAAAAGCAATCTTGCTGCGGCTAGGGTCTGTGATGGCGGACGTGATCCACCCAGACCAGACCTATACTGTCCCGGGTCGCAGCATTTTTGACAACCTATTTCTAGTCTGAGACCTTTTGGAACTCGGGCGGAGAGATGGTCTGTCGTTCTCCCTCCTGTTTCTTGATCAGGAGAAGGCGTTCGATAGAGTAGACCATGGGTACCTCCTGAGCATTCTGCAGGTGTTTGGATTCGGACCTCAGTTTGTGAGTTTTCTCCGGGTGCTGTATGCCTCTGCAGAGTGTTTGGTTAGGCTCAACTGGACCCTGACCAAACCGGTCAGCTTTGGGTGAGGGGTGCGGCAGGGGTGCCCCCTCTCGGGCCAGCTGTATGCTCTGGTGATTGAGCCTTTCCTCTGTCTCCTCCGCAGGAGGATGACAGGGTTGGTGCTGCGGGAGCCGGAGCTGCGGCTGGTCCTGTCAGCGTACGCCGCTGACGTGCTCCTCGTGATCCAGGACCTGGGCGACTTGGCGCGAGTGGAGGCATGCCAGGCCATCTATTCGGCAGCCTCCTCCGCCCGAGTCAACTGGGTCAAGAGTTCTGGCTTGGCGGTGGGGGACTGGCGGCAGGTAAGCTCTCTCCCACCCGCGCTTCAGACCATCCGGTGGAGTGCGGGTCCACTGCTCTATCTCGGCGTTTACCTTTCCGCCACGCACCCTTCCCCGCCAGAGAACTGGCAAAATTTAGAGGGCGGGGTGATAGAGCGGATTCGGAAATGGATGAGGCTACTTCGATGTCTCTCCCTCCGTGGGAGAGCACTGGTGCTTAACCAACTAGTCCTGTCCACTCTCTGGTACCGGCTCAACACCCTGGCCCCGGCCCTGGGTTTCCTGACCCACCTCCGGAGATTGATTCTAGAGTTCTTTTGGTCAGGAATGCACTGGGCCCCTGTTGGAGTTCTTCATTTATCCCTGAAGGAAGGAGGGCAGAGCCTGAAGTGTCTGTACACTCAGGTCCGCGTTTTCCGCCTCCAGGCCCTGCAGAGGCTCCTTTATAGTGCAGGTAGTTCAACGTGGAGCATATTGGCGCACGCCTTCCTGCGACGCTTCCAAGGGCTCCGATACGACCGGCAGCTCTTTTATCTTTGTCCAAGAGGTTTTCCGCGAGACCTCTCCAGGCTGCCGGTCTTCTACCAGGACCTCCTCCGGACCTGGAAACTGTTTCTAACGACCAGGTCCGTGGCGGCCACCGTGGGAGCAGATCTCCTCACGGAGCCCCTGCTACACAATCCCCAACTCCGTGTGCAGGTGGCGGAGTCCCGCTCGGTGCGCCAGAGGTTGGTCCTGGCGGAAGTCACGAGGGTCGGAGACCTCCTGGATTACAACCGGAGAGACTGGCTGGATCCCCTGATGCTTACTCGGCACATGGGGCTCTCCAGCCCTTGTACCCCCCGGTGTGTACTTCAGGAGGTGAAGGCCGCCTTGACCCCCGCTGCTCGGGCTTATGTCAACCGAGCCTTGCGCGAGAGCGCACCCTGGCCATCCTCTACCCCAGGCCCGCCGGACCTTTCCATTGGGCCCCTACCCTGCCGATCCCAACAAACCCCTCACCCTTTCACTGCAAGCCGGCTGCATGAACTGCAGCCGGTCAGTTTTCAAATCGCACCACGGAAATATTTATACACACTCACGCTTCACACCCTTCACGCCCACACCCTGGTGTCCCGCCCTGATACAAAGCGGCGGGACCTCCTGCCACCTTTGGAGGGTGAGCAACCTCGGTGGGCCAGCCTGTATTCCACCTTGGTCCCAAGGCCCATCGGGGACATCAGTTGGTGGCTCCTTCATGGAGCTGTGAGCACGGGCGTCTTTCTGACACGGTTTACACCCATCCCGGATACTTGCCCTTTTTGTAATGTGAGGGAAACCCTGGCGCACGTATATCTAGAGTGTGCCAGATTGCAGCCCCTTTTCCGGCTCCTCACAAATATTCTATTGCGCTTTTGGCTTCATTTCTCCCCTCACCTTTTTATCTATACACTCCCCATCTGTGGCCCCACAAAATCACGAGATCTCCTGGTTAACCTCCTCCTAGCCTTGGCTAAAACAGCCATTTATAAAACCAGAGAGGGGAGGTTGGCCCATGAAGCGTCCTGCGATTGTAGGCCTTTTTTCGATCCTCAGTTCATTCACGTATCTGGGCGGAGTTCCTCTGGGCGGCGTCCACCGACTCCCTTGACGCCTTCGAGGAGCAGTGGGCGCTGTCCGGGGTTCTCTGCTCGGTGACCCCGTCCGGTTCCCTCCGTCTGACCCTTTGATTGAGGGGAAGAGCGAGAGACGCCAGCCCCAGCCGTTGCCGCTGTGGATACCATCATTACTGTCATCTAGGAGGGGTCCTATAATACATGGGTGTCTACCCCCCCCAAACCGCCCACCCCGCAGCCGTGCCCATCTTGCCGGGCACTCTCAGGAGAGGGATAATCGGTGACACTGGGCGTGGCACTAGGTAACTCGAGGGGGTGGAAGATCACGAGTGTCGAGGAAGCCCCCCCGCTCTAGGCCACCAGGTAACTCAGGAGGGTGGAAGACCACGAGTGTCGAGGAAGCCCTCCCGCTCTGGGCCCAGGCTAGCCTGAACACTTATCCCTCCTGAAAGCTGCTGTGTTATACCTTCTGTTTGCGCTGTTTTGTTGCATAGTTTGTTTTGTTTTCTTTGGTAACTCTTTGCAAGCGTTACACAATAAAATTCTTTTCTGTTTCAAAAAAAAAAAAAAAAAACCTTCCCTGTTCCCTTACCCAGGGCTAAACCTCACTGCGCTCTGCTGGTTGGGGCGAGTAGGGCTCATCCACACACCTGGAGTGACTCAAGTGTAATAGCTATTACACTTTAAATCATACTTTCTTAATCCCAATTTACTCTCCAGTGTAGATGAGCCCTTCCCAGGATTGTTCAAGCCCAGAGGGCCCCAGCTTCAGCTCATGGAGCACTGCCTGGTGGCCAGTGAGCTGGGAGGTTGCAGGGTGCCAGCAGTGCCTCTTTATCCCTGTCAGGGTCAGTCCAGCTAAGACCAGCTACTGGCCTGCTCCCCTGCTAACTTGCCTGCTAGGCAACTAATTGGCTCAGATACACTGTCCTGGAACTGCCAAATTAATTGCAGCACCTGATTGCCTGCAGGATCAGCAGCCTGGTTTATAAGTCCAGCAGCAACAACAGAGATTAGCTGGTCAACACACATGCCCATAGATTCTCTGCTTTCCTGTGCTGGCCTCGTTCCTAGACCCAGCCCTGCACCTAGCTTCATTCCAGTCCTGTCCCAGCCTTGCTTCTGCCTCAGAACCAGCCCTGCTCCTGCCTTCCCTGACTCCAGGTAACCCAGTTCTGACCCACAGCTCTGATTATTGGCTCTTACTTTGTCTCACTTGGCTCTGGCATTTGTACTCTGACTCAAGTTCTGACCTCCTGATCCCACCACAAGGCTAGACTACCTACAGCCCAGTCCCCTGACAGTTTGCCCAGCCCCAAAAATGCAAAGGCAAGGGATTCAGCTCACCAACATGAATCCCATTAAGACCAATTTCTCCCTGATGGAGCTGGTAGACACTGTACAGAACCTACAGGCAGGGGTGTCTGCCCTGTGGGTGCAGAACATGACCCTGCAGGCACACTCTGTTCCGCCAGCTGCCCCAACCCCCTGGGAGCCAAAGATCCCACTTCCAGATTAAACTGACAGTGATCATGGCCGATTGCGAGGATTCCTGAATCAGTGCCAGCTCCTATTCCTATTACATCCCTGCTTGTTCCCCATCGACCAAGCCCAAGTCGGCCTTATCATTAGTTTGTTGACTGGCAAGGCCTTGGCTTGAGCCTTTTCCCTCTTGGAACAATCCAGTCCCTTCCTAGGCCAACTGGAAGAGTTTGTTCAAGCCACGTTAGCCATCTTTGAAACATCCCAACAAGGGGGTCTGGATTGGGTGGCTCCCTGTTCCCTTTTGCAGTTCTTGGTGTGCCCCCATCCGAATGGTAGCAACAGCAAGTCAGCACCCAATGCACCTCCAGCTTCTGTTGCAGATTCTGTTTCCATTTGGAGGTGCTTGTTGACTCAGGAGCCTCCTACCACTTTATGGAGTAGGGCTTTGCTAAGACTCCTGCACAAAACCTGTTGGAGACCATTGAGACCTCCTCTTCTCCAGCCCAGTAACCGTCAGACTGTTCTCTTAGTGGTGGTAACCCTCCAGGGCCATCAGGAAACCTTCCAATTTGGGTTAATCCAGGCCTCCCACCCGCAGGTTATCCTTGGGGTGCTCTGGCTCATCTCCCATGACCCCTGTGTCTACTGGAGTAAGGGGATGATATCATTCTCCAGTATTACTGGCAATTTGTCTCCCAAAACCCAGTACCCTATGCAGCTCCCACTGCCTCCTAGAGAATCCCTGCTGCAAGGCAACAAGTCCACAAGAATGCATAGTCCCCACCACAGGCAAGTCTGCTGCCACAGATACCTCACAAGAACCACAATTTTGTTGACGTGTTTAACAAAGGAAACGCCAACACCCTGTCTCAGCACCAGACTTCTGACTGCCCAATCACCTTCAGGCCAGAGCTGGGGTTCTATTCAGTCAGAGATATGCTCTTTCTGAACCAGAACTTCAGTCTCTTCACACCTATCTGCAAGAAAACCTATAGAAGGGGCTTCTCCATCCATCCACATCTTCTCCATCCATCCACATCCACATCACATCCATCCACATCAGTTTTCTTTGTTAAGAAAGGCTGCTCCTTGGGACCCTGCACTGATTATTGGGCACTCAACAAGATGACCGTTTGGAACAACTCTCTGCTCCCTTTCATCCACAAACTTTTAGATTGACTGCGTTCTGCTCAAAAGTAGACCTGTGCGGAGCCTATAACCTGGTGCGCATGCAAGAGGGAGATGTGTGGTTCTGATTCTGTCTCTTTTGGCTCTGGCATTTGGACTCTGATCTCTGTTGCAGGATCTATGGATTGTTTGTTGATTAGATGATTGATTTTAAAAAAGAAAAGGAGTACTTGTGGCACCTTAGAAACTAACCAATTTATTTGAGCATAAGCTTTCGTGAGCTACAGCTCACTTCATCGGATGCATACTGTTGAAAGTATGCTTTCATACTTTCATGCTTTGTGTGTATATAATAAGATCTTCTAAACTTTCCACAGTATGCATCCGATGAAGTGAGCTGTAGCTCACGAAAGCTTATGCTCAAATAAATTGGTTAGTCTCTAAGGTGCCACAAGTACGCCTTTTCTTTTTGCGAATACAGACTAACACGGCTGTTACTCTGAAACCTGTCATGATTGATTTTAGTTTTCCCAGTTAGGACACTGTAATTTGGTAGGTTCTTGTCCCAAGAGCAGACCCAGTATTGTCAGAATTGCTGCTTTGGGAGCCATGCAGGGCACAGCAGTGACAAACACACTGACACTCAGGGAAGATCTTCTGTAACTGTAACAGTTTTATTGTTACAATCATTAGTCCAATAAATAAAACAATCCAAATAAGTCTAAGCAAGATTTGAACGAGCTCTCCCCTGACAGCTAGTGATGAGCTGCGGGGGGAAAGGCTTCAGGGCCAGACTTTATTTACATGACACACCCACTCCGCTTAGGTGTGAGCCAGACAGAGCTGTGTTGGCAAAGTGATCAACTTTGGCTGGTGCTGGGTTACAAATCACTGTAGTACTGAGTGCAGGGGTAATGAAATGTTGTAGGAGTAAAGGGCAGCAGAATTGTGCTTGGCCTGTCCTGATTGAGGGGGTCACCCTCAACTGAACTGAATTCGCTAAGCAGGGGGCTCAGATGCCAGAGGCCTGGGAAGGGTTCGAGGGGGTGGGGACAGGTGTTCCTGCTGGGAGGTGTGGGCTCTGCCTGAGTCCTAGGCATGGTTTAACGTGCCCCTCCCCACTGGTCAAAGATACAGATAATTAAGGTTCTATTTGGAGTTTTTTTGTTTTATTAAGTGATTACTAGAGCTGAAATCATCAGTTGTGGGACAGCATTTGTGTCCAGCCTGCTTCAGCAATGAGGTTCCCCCACTAAGAGCTGACAATGACTGAGAGTCGGGTGGAACCTCAAGAAACCAACCTGCAGAGGTTATAGTAGAGAGGCAGGTGGCAGCAGAAGGTGACACTGTGCATCGCTGATGACCACAGGGCAGTTGGCGGAGCAGAGCGGCCGATGGTGGAGTGGCGGGTGGTGAGCAGAGCGGCAAGTGGCCAGTCACCCAGCAGGGCAGCTGACACCAGAGCAAGCACCCAGACAATGGAGCGAGAAAGGTGCCTCCCGCTTCAGCCGGGATGGGAGGTGAACTCATACAGCAGCACCTCTGAACTCTGGGTCTTCACTGACTAAGGACAACAACTGTGAGTGGGGTGTGGTGGAGGGATGAGGGAGGGACACGTTAAAGGAACTTTTGGTTGTTGGACTCAAGAACCTGAGGCAAAAGACACTGGCCAACATACTCTGGAGGGGAGGGAGGTTGGCTCATGGTTTTATGTTTATGAATCCTGCTTGCAGTATTTTCCCAAATTAATTCTGGGTAACTTCCCTCCTTTTTATTAAACTTTTCTTTGCTATACACATGCTCTGTGCTTGTGAGAGGGAAGTATTGCCTCGTGGAGGTGCCAAGGGGTGGTGTTTCATTTTCTCAGGTTACTGAGAAACCTGAGGGGGCTTGAGCCGGTTCTGTGTTGTATTAAGATGGATCCCTGACTATTGAACCCAGCCCTTGTTGCTGCCGACTCCACCTGGCAGAAGGGTTACACAACTATGATGATGTAATATAACACTGTCAGTGACCGGCACCTTTACAGGTATATACTTGCTCTGTCCTTGGGGAGAGCTCTAGAGGTTGAGACAGATGCTCTGGCATGGTGATGAAGAACTCCAACAGCTGTACCTAAGACCAGGCATTTTATAGACCTTGATGGTCCTCATGGATATGTATGCATAGTTCTTCCTTCCTTGACCATATCTTAACTTTCTCAACCTCATTACGTTGGGGTGTCCTTACTCTGTAGCTTAGTATATTAATGAAATTAAGTGTATTAATATATACATCAACTGGATTACTGTGGTTATCTGCGGTGGAGAATCTGCTGATATTCCTCACCAAAAGTACTCTACTGTACTACAACCTGCCTTCTTGCACTTACCGACCAGCAGTTTGCAACACTTGTGATTATTACAAAACCATAAACAAAGTCTTATGCCATCTTGAGGCTTTAGGTCACTGTTAGTTTACTTACTTATGCTGAGTTATTGAGCATCTACTCCTACTCAGGCTAGAAGGCCATATACTCATACTAACTGCTTAAGCTGTTCTGACAGGTCTACATCTATGAGTCTCTTGCATTCCTGCTATCAATTCCTTACCCCCTTTATCTTCTGACTACTGCTATGATTACTACATGGCTATACCTCCTGCTCCAACCAGTAGGCCTGACTCCTGCTCTGACCACTATGCCAGACCGCTTACGACCTGGTCCCCTGACAATCCCCCACTGTAGACACTGTAAAGACACCAAATGCTTTTCCAGGGAGGCCATTGCAGTGCATCATCCCATCACGACAGAGGAGCTGGCCTGCACCTTTGTCGATGGGAGGCCAGGTGGGCCCCTCACTGGCCTATCCCTAACGCACGGGATCTCAGACTGGGAGTTGGGACTCCTCAGGGGGTCACAAGGCTATTACATGGGGGATCGCAAACTGTCAGCCTCTACCCCAAACCCACTTTGCCTTCAGCATTTATAATGGTGTGAAATATATAAAAACATGTTTTTAATTTATAAGGGGGGTCGCACTCAGAGGCTTCCTATGTGAAAGGGGTCACCAGTACAAAAGTTTGAGAACTGCTGCCCTAACCCATCCTCCTATGGGGGATGGCCTGCAGAGGGACTTTCTGAGTGCTGATCTTCTTGGGGAGGTGGGGCTCCTTGCTAGGGGTGTGGCTTTCTGAGGCTTCCAATAGCATCACAGGAGTGCAGTGCACTTGGGGTGGTGAACACAAATGTGCACAGCTGTGGGGAGGGGCAGGAGAGGGCTGCTCCCCAGAACTGCCCAGCCACTTGGAGAGCCCAGCTCCCGCAGCAGCAGTGCTGATACAAGCCCCGGTCTGGGGCAGGGGCAGCGTGCAGAGGGG
Source organism: Caretta caretta (assembly GCF_965140235.1). Taxonomy (NCBI): domain Eukaryota; kingdom Metazoa; phylum Chordata; order Testudines; family Cheloniidae; genus Caretta; species Caretta caretta. The sequence continues at coordinate 4,286,661 of NC_134223.1, forward strand.
GTCACTCGAGTAGGGTCCGTGGTGATGTATGTGGGAAATCCCTGCAGGGTCTGATGGGGTAACACTGTGGGAAGGAGCCATCTCCCACCCCCCCAGAGGGAGGGGCATATGCAGCTCTCAGCACTGTGGGGTGGAGGATGCAATTTCTCCCTCTTCTCTCAGCAGGTGTGTCCCTAGCCCTGGAGGGAGGCTGCCAGCTCAGGGATGCTGAGACTCTCCTTTGGCTCCATGTTAGTGGCCCCAGAGGAGCTGCTGTTGCTGAGGCTGTTGCTTTCCTCATCCACATCTCTGCTATTTCACCCCTGGGGACAAGCTGGCCTCAGGCCTCTCGAGGGGCCTAGTTCCTTGGCTTCCTCTTCAGAGCCAGCTCTGCTCCAGGCACGCCTATTTCCTGGGGACTGTGCATTTGGGACCAGGCATGTCCCTCTCTTTTCTACAGGGCAGGCTGAAGCCAAAAAATGCCCTGCTGTTTCCCATCCTCTGTGATGACCCTGTCCAGGCTGGGGCCCCACACGGACCTGTGCAGCCTCCCTACTTCTCCTTGGCGAGGGAATGGTGCTGGGGTCATTCATGGGTCTGTGTCTCTCTCCTGTATGCCAGGCTTGCACCCTAGCCAGGACTGTTTAGGCTCCCGTCCAGTTCTTCCCTCCCAAGTGGGATGCACTTTCCCCCAAATGAGTGCCCTTCTCTGACTTCCCTCCCCATAGTGCAATAGCTGCTGCTTGTAGGCACATGCTCCATCTGTGCCTAGAACATGGAGTCTCTCTTTGCCTGCAGGCTCATTCCACGCTTTGACAAGTTGTTTTAACTTAGCCCTTCTGCCATCTGTTCACCAGCTTCCAAATCTGCCCACTCAGAGCTCCTCCTCCTCGTGTTCTCTCAGGGCATCTCCGTGCACTTGTTGGTAACTGGCCTAACAGTGCAGAGACAACCACACGGCCAGCGGAGCTTGGGGCTGCTATCAGCCCCACACTGGAGTTGCCTAGCCAGAGTCCCACTCGCCTTCTCTCTTGGCGGCACCAAGCGAAGCTGCTCTGAAAAGCAGGTCCAGCTTGACAATATGTTGCTCGTCGAGATGATGGTGATGGGTCATCACCCCGCTGTGGTTATTCCTGCACAAAATAAGTCTTGAATTCATTGGGCGTCACATGGCTGGAATGTATTTCCTTATAAAGCCACAAACACTGCAAAGCCCAGCAATCATCTCTGAAGACAGCATTCAGACTCAATTCGAAACCACTCTCCAAGCATTTGCTTACTGCTATCCCCACCTTCCACCACACTAACGCCCTCCCAGCATTCTCCCTACGGTGCCAGAAAGATGTTTGTGCACAAATGTGTTATGGACTCAGGATTATCTCAGGATCCCCTGGGAGAATAACATGATGGAGAAAGGAGTCCAGGAGAGCTGACTGTATTTTAAAGAATCCTTATTGAGGTTACAGGGACAAACCATCCCGATGTGTAGAAAGAATAGTAAATATGGCAGGTGACCAGCTTGGCTTAACAGTGAAATCCTTGCTGATCTTAAACACAAAAAAGAACCTTACAAGAAGTGGAAGATTGGACAAAGGACCAGGGAAGAATATAAAAATATTGCTCGGGCATGCAGGAGTGAAATCAGGAAGACCAAATCACACCTGGAGTTGCAGCTAGGAAGAGATGTTAAGAGTAACATGCAGGGTTTCTTCAGGTATGTTAGCAACAAGAAGAAAGTCAAGGAAAGTGTGGGCCCCTTACTGAATGAGGGAGGCGACCTAGTGACCGAGGATGTGGAAAATGCTAATGTACTCAATGCTTTTTTTGCCTCTGTCTTCACGAACAAGGTCAGCTCCCAGACTACTGCACTGGGCAGCACAGCATGGGGAGCAGGTGACCAGCCCTCTGTGAAGAAAGAAGTGGTTTGGGACTATTTAGAAAAGCTGGACGAGCACAAGTCCATGGGCCGGATGCGCTGCATCCGAGCGTGCTAAAGGAGTTGGCGGATGTGATTGCAGAGCCATTGGCCATTATCTTTGAGAACTCATGGCGATCGGGTAGGTCCCGGACGACTGGAAAAAGGCTAATGTAGTGCCCATCTTTAAAAAAGGGAAGAAGGAGGATCCTGGAAACTACAGGCCAGTCAGCCTCACCTCAGTCCCTGGAAAAATCATGGAGCAGGTCCTCAAGGAATCAATTCTGAAGCACTTAGAGGAGAGGAAAGTGATCAGGAACAGTCCACATGGATTCACCAAGGGCAAGTCATGCCTGACTAATCTAATTGCCTTCTATGATGAGATAACTGGCTCTGTGGATGAGGGGAAAGCAGTGGACATATTGTTCCTTGACTTTAGCAAAGCTTTTGACACGGTCTCCCACAGTATTCTTACCAGCAAGTTAAAGAAGTATGGGCTGGATGAATGGACTATAAGGTGGATAGAAAGCTGGCTAGATTGTCGGGCTCAACGGGTAGTGATCAATGGCTCCATGTCTAGTTGGCAGCCGGTATCAAGTGGAGTGCCCCAAAGGTTGGTCCTGGGGCCGGTTTTGTTCAATATCTTCCTAAATGATCTGGAGGATGGTGTGGATTGCACCCTCAGCAAATTTGCAGATGACACTAAACTGGGAGGAGAGGTAGATATGCTGGAGGGTCAGGATAGGATACAGAGGGCCCTAGACAAATTAGAGGATTGGGCCAAAAGAAATCTGATGAGGTTCAACAACAACAAGTGCAGAGTGCTGCACTTAGGACGGAAGAATCCCATGCACCGCTACAGACTAGGGACCGAATGGCTCGGCAGCTGTTCTGAAGAAAAGGACCTAGGGTTTACAGTGGATGAGAAGCTGGATATGAGTCAACAGTGTGCCCTTGTTACCAAGAAGGCCAATGGCATTTTGGGCTGTATAAGTAGGGGCATTGCCAGCAGTTTGAGGGATGTGATCGTTCCCCTCTATTTGACATTGGTGAAGCCTCATCTGGAGTACTGTGTCCAGTTTTGGGCCCCACACAAGAAGGATGTGGAAAAATTGGAAAACGTCCAGCGGAGGGCAACAAAAATGATTAGGGGACTGGAACACGTGAGTTATGAGGAGAGGCTGAGGGAACTGGGAATGTTTAGTCTACGGAAGAGAAGAATGAGGGGGGATTTGATAGCTGCTTTCAACTACCTGAAAGGGGGTTCCAAAGAGGATGGCTCTAGACTGTTCTCAGTGGTAGCAGATGACAGAACAAGGAGTAATGGTCTCAAGTTGCAGTGGGGGAGGTTTAGGTTGGATATTAGGAAAAACTTTCACTAGGAGGGTGGTGAAGCACTGCCATGCTTTACCTAGGGAGGTGGTGGAATCTCCTTCCTTAGAAGTTTTTAAGGTCAGGCTTGAGAAAGCCCTGGCTGGGATGATTTAGTTGGGGATTGGTCCTGCTTTGAGCAGGAGGTTGGACTAGATGACCTCCTGAGGTCCCTTCCAACCCTAATATTCTATGATTATCTTCTCAGTCATAGGGCACAAAAACACAGATTGTTTGAACAAAAGCTGAGATGCTGGAACCTCCATTTCATCTGAGATCTATTCAAGGGTTAAAACATTCGCCCATCATTGCGGCACTGAAATACATGAATAACGTCTAGTAGTAATTTTAGATTCAACACAGTAATAAACTTTAAAAATAGCCCTGTGCTTTAGCATTGGCTGAAATCTGGAAGGGAGGCAATTGTTAAATCTCACAATTCAGTAACGATTTGGTGAAAGGGATATGGAAACAGGTTCGATTCACCCCGACTCCCCCTCCCAAACTCTTAAATACTCCTTTTTAAATGACTGATGTGCCAGTATGTTTGGGGCCCATGGCGTAAGTGCTGTATGTTTGAGGGGGAGACTCTGTTGTTCACACATAACAGAGATGGACTCTCTGCTTTAAGTGCAAAACTCAGCCTCTTGAATCTCTGTTAACATACCCTGACCTTTAGCCTGGCTCGGAGCTGGGAGCTACAGTTCTGTTAGTATTTCTAACTCAATAGATCCCCCCTGCCCCACCCAGCTGTCTCTTCCATGCCCCGCTTTTGGAGGCTCTTTTATAAAACAGGCAGGCTCCCTTTCCCACCCCATGACCTCTCCTGCCCAGGACTCCCATCACGAAGAATCCCCGCACGGTACCTTGTCCCACACGCCCACAAGCTCCTCCCTGGGGGTCAAACCTCATTATCCGCCAGCCCTGTCTCATTAGCTGCTCTCCTCTTGGACACCGGCCGGTCTCTTCTCCTGCCCCCCGCAGGCATGTGCAATGTTTGTGTCCAACCTGAGTGACCCTTGTGGCTCCTTCCAGCTCTGAGGGCTGACACCCCCACCTCCCCCCTCAACCCCGTGTCTAGCTGCCAGCAGCCCGGCTCCTGGGTGAGGAAATTGGAGCCTGTAGTGATAATAGTGACTTCTCCATAAACCTGCCCTCTCAGGATGGGACCTCCTGCCCCAAAGGGTCCCCAGTGCCTGAGAAATCTGAACCCCTTCTCTAGCCACAGAGATACCTTAGCTTCACCTGGCTGGCCCTACCTGTGGATCCTCGTGCTGAGTATGTCCCTTCCTGGACCTCCCTCCTATGCTGTGATGCCGTGAGGCCCCCTAGCTTCCCTCATTTCCCCCCTTAGCTGGATTCTGCCTGCAGGTCCCGGGAGCCATGGCTAATGCAGACACCGCAGTGGGGGAGGCTTTGTTCTAGACACTGCTGGCTACCAGCTCACCAAGGTGATGAGCTGTGGGGTGCTCAAACCCTGTCTCCCTCGCACTCCCTTGCCCCTGTGCTGCGGTCAGCACCGAGAGGGAAGGGCTGAGCTGTTTTGCTGGTGAAGCGTCGCTATTCTCATCGGCTGGGCCAGGAGCCTCTGTTATCACGGCCGGATCCAGATCACAGCCACACAGGGCTAAAGCCACAGCAACTGCGCTGGCTTCGTCAGGGTTACTCTGCCCGGTCAGGCCGGCGTATCCCAGAGCAATGGTCCAAGGCCTCTGGTGCTGACTGTCCCTGGAGTCCACTGAGCATTACAAGAGCTCAGCAGAGCAGCCTGTCTTCTGAGCAGAGAGGAGGAATGGGAGCGACTGGCCAGGGGCTCTCGCCCTGCCTGTTATTAAGGGTGGCTCCCGGTGATACCAACGTGCAAAGCCTCTGAGCCTGCACTACTTGAACTTTTTGTAGATTTCCCCCCCCTTTGCACATGAAAGGAAGTGGCGTGGAGAGTCTGAGGCAGTAAGTGAGCTCATAAAAGGCTTTTGCTGGGAGCTGCTGCCAGCTGGACTCTGGGTGAGAGCCCCTGAGAAAACCATTTTCACTCGAGTGAAATCCTCCCTCCCGTGACCCATGCAGAGATGTGACCTTTTGTGTGCAAGGAAGATAATCCTCTCCGCTCACTGGGGCTGAAGTCTCTGTGATAAAAGCTTTACTTGAGATCAAAGCCACATGTTTTAACTACCACCACCTGAAACAAAAAGTTTGGTTTTTGCTGGATCCAAGCACTGAAGTGGTGACAGTTCCTGAGTTCATCTCCCCGGCGTGCATGTGCCAGGGCTTTGGGCCAGGCGGCTGGGATGTTGTGATTATCCCCATGCCAAGGGGGCTCATCTCAGTTTCCTGTTTCATAAAACCACTCAGGGATTCAGCTCCCCTTTCACTCTGAAGGATTTGCCAGGCAGCTGGGGAAAGAAGGGAGGGGACCCGCGAATGCCTCAGGTTTGATCTGACTGAGCAGTTTCAAGGGCATGCACACACCAGGCATCGGCTTTGCTTAAAGATCCGCTGATGCTACCAGGAGACCTGGGCGAACGTCAGAGGTGACGGAAACTTACACAGCCCTTTCTCTGCAGTGTGTCCCACACACTGCATGGTCAACCCAGGCATTCAAAAACCACGAGACAGGCCCCCAAATTCAAGAGATTGATTTTTTTTTTTTTTAAATCTCATGGTTTTAAAACCAATGTTGGGAGAAATGGGCTGAAGTAAATAAGGTGAAATTCAATGAGGACAGGAAGGAACAATCACTGCATACATACACAATGGGAAATGACTGCCTAGGAAGGAGTACTGCAGAAAGGTACCTGGAGCTTAGAGTAGATCACAAGCTAAATACAAGTCAACAGTGTAACACTGTTACAAAAAAATGGAACATCATTCTGGGATGTATTAGCAGGAGTGTTGTAAGCAAAGCACAAGAAGTGATTCTTCCGCTCTACTCCACACTGATTAGGCCTCAACTGGAGTATTGTGTCCAGCTCTGGGTGCCACATTTCAGGAAAGATGGGGACAAATTGGAGAAAGTCCAGAGAAGAGCAACAGAAATGATTATAGGTCATGTTTTCTAGACCTATGAGAGAAGATTGTAAAAATTGGGTTTGTTTAGTCTGGAGAAGAGAAGACTGAGGGGGACAGGATAACAGTTTTCAAGTACATAAAAAGTTGTTATAAGGAGGAGGGAGAAAAATTGTTCTTGTTAACCTCTGAGGATAGGACAAGAAGCAATGGGCTTAAATTGCAACAAGGGGGGTTTAGGTTGGACATTAGGAAAAACTTTCTAACTGTCGGGGTGGTTAAGCAATGGAAGAAATTGCCTAGGGAGGTTGTGGAATCTCCATCATTGGGGATTTTTAAGAGCAGGTTAATCAAACACCTGTCAGGGATGGTCTAGAAATACTTAGTCCTGCAGGGGACTGGACTATGACCTCTCGAGTTCCCTTCCAAGTCCTATGACTTTTTTTCTCTGCCTTCTGGCTCTTGAGCCTTTAGGTGTAACATTTGTCAAGCTTGTCTCTGGAACCAGGAGGGCTAGAAACTCACTTTTAAAAGTATGCAAACTGAGATTCTCCTGTAGTCCCCTGACTCTAGGAGCTGGGGCTTTAAGAGAAGCATCACATACTTCAGGTAGGGAACGGTAGCTTTGTAGCAGGAACAGTCACCAGCAGCAGGATGTCAGATAGGGCAACTGATCCCACAGTCCCACGGACACTTTGATTTACACCGTCTCACACCCTCCTAGTGCTTGTTTTTCCTGTTACAACCTGCTCATCTGTCCCTTTCTGCGACAGTTATGCCCACTTACTGCTTTACACCCTTTGAATCCCCTCTGAATTTGGTCCTCAATAAAAATGGGGTCAGTGGGTCAAGTCCTATGCTTGGGGTAACTCCACTGAGGTTAATGGACCTATTACACAAGGGTTAAATTTCACCCTGTGTTTCTAAGGTTAAGCTCAGTAACAGCTGACGTCGGTTCCTCCTGCAAAGGAAACCTCTCACCAATAATGCTAATTACTCCAATGTCCCTCAAAGGAGCTCATTTGCTACAGAGTTAAACCACCTTTCCATCCTCATTCTGAATCCTGATCAGCACACAGAAGCCCTTCCCCTATATGTGGCTGCCTGTTCTAGCCCCTCTGGCCAGAGGTGGAATGAACCTGCCCCCGGCTCTGTCATCTCTGTCATGTCGGAGCCCAGAGGGAAGCAGCTGGACAGACAGGCGCTGACTGAGGGAGAATTTGATGATGCCTGTCAGCTTGTTCCAGTAACAAACAATGGGAGCTAACTCTGGGCATTGGAAAAGATCAGCATGCCTTAAACTGGGGCGGGGGGGGGGGGAGGGGAGGAGGAATCGAACATTTCCTGCATTTTTAACAATGTAGCTTTGACTTTTCACCCACAGCAATGGAAATAGTTTTTTTCTTCCTTTCACTTGATTTGTAACTCAATTCTACACATATATATTAACATGCTGTGACGAAGTGGGACTGTTCTTAATGTTTCCTCTGAATAGTGTGGGGGTGCCTCCGTTTCCCCTAGGCAGTTCTTAAGTATCTAGGGGGTGGGGTAAGGGTGTATGATCATTGCAGAGCCCTAGAGGGCAGGTGTGTGCAGGAGTCTGGACACAGAGAATGGCCAACTCCCTGTTTCCTGGCAACTGATGGCCTGGGCCCTTCCCCCCTGCAAGGTGAGAGCTAAAGGGTTGGAGAACAAAGGAATCAGGTGACCACCTGGCCCGGGAAAGGAACAAAGCCCAGAGGAGGAGGGGCTGGAGGGGGTTTTCAGTTTGGGGCTGGCTGGGACATGGAGTGAAGTGCAGACGTGGTTGTCTGGCTCACTGCCCCCCAGAATGGACCCAGCTGAGGGGTCCCGTTCTCTGCACCTGCAAGCTCTGTTTTAGACCATGTTCCTGTAGTCTAATAAACCTTCTGTTTTACTGGCTGGCTGAGAGTCACGTCTGACTGCGAAGTTGGGGTGCAGGACCCTCTGGCTTCCCCAGGAGCCCCGCCTGAGCGGACTCGCTGGGGGAAAGCGCACGGAGGGGCAGAGGATGCTGAATGCTCTGAGGTCAGACCCAGGAAGGTGGAAGCTGTGTGAGCTGTGTGTCCTGAAGACAGGCTGCTCACAGAAAGGCGACTGCCCCAGAGTCCTGACTGGCTTCATGGGGAGCAGTTCCAGAGCATCGCCCAGGGACTCCGTGACACATGCACACGCACACCTACACGTGTGCACACACGAGCGTGTACACATGCACACACTCACACAGACACACACACGTGCTACTTTTTGTTTTTGCTAAGTCTGCTGCTGTGCTTTATTTTCGGTATCTTTCTCTCCAGGTATTGAGATCCCGATGTGGGCTGAGCACGGTGCAGATGCACTCCCAGGTCTCTGTGTCTCTGCGTTGCCAGTGGCAGAGGGCTATTCCTGGTGTGGAGGGAGGAAGAGCTGCCCTTCACGTCCCTCTCTTGATGCACTGAATGCCATGAACATGCTGATCAGTCTGAGTCCCACATTTCTGGACCAGCTGCACAAGAAGAGCTGCTCCTATACCAGAGTCACCCTGCAGCTGCCAGCTCAACAGCACTTGTGCCGTGTAGCTGCCTTGAGGGAACTTGAGCTCACAGGGGACTCATCCCCAGTGAGAGAAGCTCCCCGCGCGTTTCGTGATAACACAGGCCCAGCCGAGATTGGCTCAAACACCGACGCGACCTGGAGAAACTCGCCTCCGAGCACCATGGCCGAGGGCCATCTCTGATTAGGATCAGCCCCACAGTGCCACCCTCTAGGCTGATGACAGCACAGCTGCCAGCTCGTCATGCCCTCTGGGCTCTCTGGCCAGATGGGGACACTCTATCACCTTCTGAATTTAACCTGGCTTGAGGAAAACCCCTCTGATTGGCTGCCTGCCCCCCCCCCCCCGACCTCCTCGGGAAGAGCAGCCAATCAGAACAGTGGCGGAGAGCAGGCAGGGCTCCATCCTAGGATGGGCTGTCCTCACAGGGTGGGAGGAGGGAGCTAAGGAATCCAGCAGGTTAGGACGGCTCTTCCCCCCCCCTTCTCCCTTCCCTTCTGTGAGCAACGTGAACAGGATGGTCTCACTGGGGGGGCTGGGGCAGAACTGATGGGAGACAGGGGGCAGAGCTTGCAGGGGGGCTGGGTGCAGAATTAATTGAAGGACTGGGCAGATGTAGGGTGACAGCTTTTGCAGCAGGGCCCAAGATCACCTTAGTACATTTGGGAGCTTGGGAAGTGCCACTAGCCTCTTGCGCTACGCCGGGCAGGGGGATTCAAACATCAGAAGACAGATGAATACCCAAGATATTTCTTTAAAAAGTCCCATTGTTTTGGGGCCAATCTCATGATTTTTTGGCCTCCGGGGCTGGCATCACTGTAATAATATAGTGGCGAGCGCCAGTCACTCGCAGCATCACTCCCCAGTAATGGAAGAAGGATAATCAACTGGGCATCGGCTGTTCCCAATAGAGTCAGGGGAGGAATTTCTTCCATGTGAAGAACTGCAGTTGCATTATGAGTAATTTTCTCCTTCTGCTGAATCACTAGCTGGTGGTGCCTGCTGGTGGCAAGACTCTGTCACGAAGGACCAAAGCCCTGAGCTGGGAAGGCAACGCTAAGTTACATCACTCCCCAGCGTGTGCTAGAGGGGCAGGGGCTCGCCACTGTGTTGCACATTACCCATTCCATGAGGCTGTGGGACTTGAATCCTCAGGAAAGGGACGTTTCTCATATGGGGGGAAATGGCCAGAGTGCAGCAGTGTGCGTCCTTGCAGGACAGGGAAGGAAAGGTCTGCTGCAATGTGAACCCAGTCTGCAGAAGGACTATGCCATTCCAGCCCTTATTAGCTCTCCAATCTCAAGACCAGGTGAAGCTGTGGTTTGTAGTGAGGACTTCCTGGGGGAGCCATTTAAAGTAAGTGGTTTACAGCAAGCAGGCTGCCTGTGGAAGGGGAGAGGGAGAAGGGGGAGTGGCCAGGGGGTTGACTTAGGCTGGGCCTGTTCAGAGGAAATTGTCCTTTTGTCTTGCGTATCAGCGCTGCTTTCGAGGAGGGTGGTTCTGGACACCAGAAAGGCTGGCAGTAAGGCAGTGTTGGGATGCAATCTCAGAGGGGAATCCAGGAGCTCTAATGATCTGCCTTTGATCTTCTATTCAATGTGAAGATTTATTACAGCTTTCATTTCAAGTCAAAACTGATGAATTTCACTGGACCTCTCAAGTGGCTACAATCTGGAGGCATTTATCTTCCAGAGGGAAGAGACAGTCTCCTCTCTTATCTTGCTTCCCTGATGTGGGGGCAGCTGGGACTCTCAGATGCCAGCTGTTAACACTGTTGGGGACACTGGGGCATGGCCACTAGGTAACTCGAGGGGATGGAAGACCATGAGTGTCAATGAAGCCCCCTCGCACTAGGCCCAGGTGTCCTTGCCCCCCCTCTCCCCCCCGGCCTGGAGGCACTCGCAGAAGCTCTGCGTACTAGGCCCAAGTGTCCTTGGCCCCCCCCGCCTGGAGGCACTTGCAGCAGTTATGCTGAGGATCTGCAACAATATGTTGCAGAGTCAGACTGCCTGAAACTAAGCAAGGCCAAACAGGGCAGATATGGAAGAACAATGCTGAATAAAGCAGCTTTATGTATGGTTTAACAAATGATACAGAGAACAAGGGAACTAGCTGGGAACTGGATTGGCTGGCTATATGGATACTTGGGGCAGCTTGCTATTGGACAAGTATGCTGGGAAAAAGGATGTATAAAAGCCTGTGTAACTTCCTGCTCTGGGTGCAGATTTTGAGATTCTGTTCTCCCTGTACCTTTTTGCAGCTGCAAATAAACTTTTCTGCTTCTCCACCCCGTTGTGATTATTGGGTGTAGCACACCGGGTAGCGAACCAACTCCAGCTGTTGTCTAGCCTCTCGGCACTGGGTGCCGGCAACAACACTGTGAAAAAGTGCCAATTATGTGGTAGCAACAGGGTTCTGCATAGTCAGGGTGAGACCCCTGGCTCCAAGGTGCACAACAGTCATGCCTTGGGGAGCAGGCCCAGACGTAGCTAAGCTTTGAAAATTCTCTGCAATCCCTTGTTTCTATTCTTTCAGTGAATTCAGTGTTGACTGATGTCTCCTTCTACATCTCCCAGCCTACGTTGCATGGTGCCCTCAGAATCCACTGGCACAGTATCTTTCACTTGTAGCTGAGCATTGGCACAGATCTAGAGAAAGCCCTTTTGACGTTCTCGGAAGAGGGCACCAGAGTTAGTCACCAGCAAGGCCTCTCAGATCACCTCAGCCTGAATTCAGTGAGATGATCCTGATTTTAGCTTCCCTTATTAGCCACTGCTGGAGGTTTCCTGAAGGTTACTTTGATCTGAGCATTGTGTTGTGAAGTTATCACCTATGTCGCAGCATGATGATGTTTCTTGATGACATGGTCTCATGGTGAGGCACTGTAATGATGTCTCACCCTAACCCTGGGACACAACAAGTGTGTAATGCAAATCTAACAGCTGAGCTGGCAGCTTTAGGCCCAAGTGCTGCCCCAAATGAGCATGTCCTCCTTCTGCCATGAGCTTATTAACTTTTCCACTGCTAGTATAAGACCTTACCTATATATGTAATATTAAAATTAACATTTAATGTAATACAAAAGTTTAAACAGAAAGAATCCAAATGGGAAAGTTGAAACACTTTGTTTAGACTGGTCAAAAAATTTTCAAAATCAACACATTCCCACAAAACGTTTTGATTTTAACAAAAACACATTTTCCCATGGAGTCCAAGAGTTCCATGGAGTTCCAAGAGTCAACCTGTGGAACTCTTTGGCAGGGGATGTTGTGAAAGCCAAAACTATAACAGTGTTCGAAAAAAGACCTAGATAAGTTCATGGAGGATAGGTCCATCAATGGCTATTAGCCAGGATGAGTAGGGATGCAACCCCATGCTCTGAGTGTCCCTAGCCTCTGTCTGGATCACTTGATGATTACCTGTTCTGTTCATTCCCTGTGAAGCACCTGGCATTGGCCACTGTCAGAAGACAGGATAATGGGCTAGGTGGACCATTGGTCTGATGCAGTATGGCCATTCTTATGTTCTTTGACCATCTCTGATAGATATATAGAAGGCTATGTGTAGGGATAGATCACCTTAGAGACATTGTCAGCTTCTTTTTGTGGTTTTTAATTATGTTTATTCCAGACTCTTCCCTGTAGCTGAGTATCTCTGGGCTTTAGAGAGACAAGGTGGATGAGGCAATATATATTATTGGACCAACTTCTATTGGTAAGAGAGACAAGCTTTCGAGCTTACACAGAGCTCTTCTTCAGGTCTGGGAAATGTATTCAGTGTCATAGCTAAATACAAGGTGGAATAGATAATACATATTTCAAGGGACCATTTAAGGTGAAGTGGCCCGTTGACACCTCTCCAGCCATAGGTGGGGGGAAAAAAAGCTTGGGGGTGGAGTTTAGTGGATTATAGATTGTTGTAATAAGCCATAAATCCAGTGTCTCTATTCAGGCCGTGATTTTTAGTATCTAGCAAAGTTATGTATTTAAGCTCTCAGGTTCGTCTTTTGAAGGTGTTGTGCAGGTTTCCTTTGAGGACAAGGACTGAGAGGTCAGATATGAAGTGATCACTTTGTGAAAAGTGTTCACCCACCGGTGATATGGTGTTTTAGTCTTTTCTCATTTTTCTGTGTGAATTTATTTGAGACCATAGTAATTGTCTGGTTTCACCCACATAGTTATTATTGAGGTATTTAGTGCACTGGCTGAGGTACACTTCATGTTGTGATAGGCATGTGTAAGAACCATGAATCTTGACAGTGTGTTGTGGGGGGTTGTGTTGATCATCATAGCAGTGAAGATATGTCTACAGGTTTTGCATCTGCTGTTCTTGCAGCATGGCATACTACTTTGAGTTGGTGTGTCCTGGCCTGTGGGGGAACCTACTTGTGATGATGAGCTGGGAGAGGTTGCAAGGATTGTTTGAAGGCCAGAAGAGGGGGTTCAGGAAAGATTTCTTTCAGGGTGTGGTCCGCATTGAGTATGGGGTATAATTGTTTGCTGATACCCAGTCTGGGTTCCAGGATGAAGTGGCAGGTGACAATTAGGGGTGTTCTGTTGGAGAAAGTTTTATTTCTGTATTGAAGTGCATTTTCTCAGGGTATTTGGGTGGCCTGTTCCATGAAGTGATCTATATCTCTGGTAGAGTGTCCTTGTTTGGTGCAGTGTGTTATGGTGTATATACCGGACTTTCTCCTTGGAGCATATTCTGTGGTATCTGGCTGTAGAGAACAGTTTTATTGGTGTGTTTAGTGGTGGTTACTGGATCTGTGAAGGTAGGTTTGATGATCCACATGTTTCTTATATATAGTCTGTAGGGTTCCATTGTTGAAGCTGATAATGTCCTGGAAGTTGATGCTGGTCTAGGAATGTTCTAGAGAGAGTTTAATGGATGGGTGGTGGTGGTTGAAGTTGCGGTGGAAATCTATGAAGGAGTTTAGGTTGTTTGTCCAGAGGATGAAAATATCATTGATGTATCTTAGGTATATCATTGGTTTTGTGGTGCATTCATCCAGAAATTCTTCTTCAAGGTTGGCGTGTTGGGGAACCATCCTCGAACCCATGGCTGTTCCCATGGTTTGGACAAAATGTTTGTTGTTGAATGTAAAATTTTTGTGGCTGAGGATGGAATGGATGAGTTTGGCAATGTGTTTAGGGTAGATATCTGGGGATTGTCCATTATCTTGTAAATATTTGAGGCAGGTAGCGATGCCGTCACTGTGTGGGGCATTGGTGTATAACAAGGATAATGTTTGTTGAGTTTCTGGAGGACCCCAGCAGAAAGTCAGTTGTGTCCTGGAGGAAGCTGGCCCTTTTTGTGCTGTTCATCAACTGCTCACTGGTCATTGTTGGTGATTGGTCACCAGTCACGTGTTGTTATTCCCTGACTGATTGACCCAAACTTTTAAAGCAAATAGTAAATAATGCATCTCCAGATGTACATTTTTAGAGACATGAACATTTGGACTAAAATGAGTGACATTTTCAGGACATGTGAACTTTTTCACAAGTGTCTGTTGCCAGTAGGAGTCTGTGACGCTGTAGGGAATTGTGAAACACTCTATATTATTATTAATACCAGTATTATAAAATTGCAATGAATCATGCCAGATATGCCATATAAGGTGTCAGTGAAAATGTTATGATTTGCCAAGTATTATGATCTTGTTTATATATTTGTATCACCTTTGAATTATGAGTTACAGATATGTAGGGTATATCTGTATTTCCAAACTTGTGCTGTGTTTCTGAGTGACACCCCCAGACAGGTTGGCGTCAGCACTGCGTTGCCTGTTAGATGGCCCATCAAGGGTCATCAGTGGTACAATGAACCCATGGAAAGGAGCCAGGGGATACACCTTATGACACAGCAAGACATAGGGGCATGCCTGTGGACAGAGAACTCCTAAGGCTTTTCCATGCCATGTGCTGCAAAGCTTGTGTTTGGGACAAAGGAAGTACATGCCACATGACAAAAGAATATAAAAGGCAGCTGCATCTTCTCCATTTTGTCTTCATTCCTGCTTCTTACCCCTGGAGTAACTTTTCTACAAACTGAAGCTCTGAACAAAGGACTGACTGACCCATCCAAGTTTTGGAGGTGTTGCAGAGGGACTTTCAAGCCAGCAAACTCACCAATACTGCTAAGGACCTGATGTATGGACTTTGAAGTCTCTGTATGTATCTGATTGCTTTACCTTTCAACAACTCTCTTTATGTTCTTTTCTTTTATAATAAACCTTTAGTGTTAGATGCTAAAGGATTGGCTGGCAGCATGGTATTTTGGGTAAGATCCAAACTAATATTGACCTGGTAACATGTCTGGCCCTTTAGGGTCAGAAGAACATTTTGTATAGTGAACAAAGTTTTTAAATAACTTCTCACTGTACTGTACCTATGTGCGGATTGGGAGCCAGAGAACTGGAATGCAATAAAGGCAGGATCCCTGCCTGTCGTGGCACCACGCTGCACATGCCCCGGAAGCAGCCAGCAGGTCTAGGTCCTAGGCAGGGGGACCACGAGGTTCCATGTGCCGCTCTTGCCTACAGGCATCACCCCCCCAGCTCCCATTGGCCAGTTCCCAACCAATGGGAATGCAGAGTTGGTGCTCAGGCTGGGGGAGCTCCCAGAGCCCTGTGGACCCCCGCTTAGGAGCCAGACCCGCTGGCCATTTCTAGGGCACAGCACCAGCCTGGACAGGTAGGGACTAGCCTGCCTTAGTGCCAAAGCACTGCCAAACAGACTTTTAATGGCCTGGTCAGCAGTGCTGACCAGGTCCCTTTTCGACTGGGTGTTCTGGTTGAAAACTGGATGCCTGGTCACCCGAAGTGAAGCAGAAGACTGCCTGAGACCGTGAACCTTGATATACTCTCCCCCCAGAAGGGGAAACCCCAATAGTCACCTGGCCAGAGGGCAGAGCTGCGAAGATGACACTGGTTTCTGAGAGAGAGTGAGGAGCTGCAGAGGAGACACTGATGGGGTGTGCCTACTGGAAGGGGCATTGGCCTGACCCAGCTAATCCCCAGAAGCTCGAGAAGGTGGTGCCAGCCAGCGGTGAGTAGAGCAAACCTGTCACAGTTCCCCTTAGCACAGCTGCCCTGCAGGCCACTGCTCAGAACCCCGAGGGTCGCAGGTGGGAAGCCCCTGCTGAGAGGCTGCCCTTGCACTGTATTGGGTCCCCGTCTCCCCTGGCAGATTGTAGGCAGCCCTGCACCCACAGTAGTTCAGTTTCAATTGGTGTGCGCAGGGGGCATCATCCACTGTCAACCTGTCCCCTAATCCATCCTGCAGCTGAGCAGTGGTCTGCCTAGCTGGCAGGTACTGCTGCTCCCTGCCCGAGGACTGTTCCAGAGCAGCCGCTGGATTGATTGGCCCTGTCACCACTTGATGGATGTATTCTTATGAACATAAAGTCTGAACGCTGTGCTCCAGCATTCCACTCTGGGCATGTGTCATCGCCGAGGGGTGGCCGGGAGAAAACGCCCTGTGGCGCCTTGTAGCAGGGTGGTCATCCCGCTCTGGCCCTGAAGGGGCTAAAACAGCCCTGGGAGAGGGCTGCGCCTGGGGAGCCAATAGTAAAAGCAGCCCTGGAGAGGGCTGTGGCTGGGAAAAGCAGCTGAGTGACTAGCTGGCCACAGGTGTGCCTGGCTTAATCAGGCCACAGCTGGCCCTATAAAAGGGCTGTGAGCAAGACACTCCGGACTCGCTCTCTAGCTGTAGGGAGAGAAGGACCTGGCTGCCTGGGAGCTGAGATTAGATTCATAGATACTAAGGTCAGAAGGGACCATTATGATAATCTAGTCCGACCTCCTGCACAACGCAGGCCACAGAATCTCACCCACCCGCTCCTGCAAAAAACCTCTCACCTATGTCTGAGCAATTGAAGTCCTCAAATCGTGGTTTAAAGACTTCAAGGAGCAGAGAATCCTCCAGCAAGTGACCCATGCCCCATGCTACAGAGGAAGGCGAAAAACCTCCAGGGCCTCTTCCAATCTGTCCTTGAGGAAAATTCCTTCCCAACCCCAAATATGGCGATCAGCTGAACCCTGAGATTCACAAGCCAGATACCCAGGAAAGAATTTTCTGTAGTAACTCAGATCCCACCCCATCTAACATCCCATCACAGGACATTGGGCCTATTTACCATGAATATTTAAAGATCAATTAATTACCAAAATCATGTTATCCCATCATACCATCTCCTCCATAAACTTATCGAGTTTAATCTTAAAGCCAGATAGATCTTTTGCCCCCACTGCTTCTCTTGGAAGGCTATTCCAAAACTTCACTCCTCTGATGGTTAGAAACCTTCGTCTAATTTCAAGTCTAAACTTCCCAGTGACCAGTTTATATCCATTTGTTCTTGTGTCCACATTGGTACTGAACTTAAATAATTCCTCTCCCTCTCCGGTATTTATCCCTCTAATATATTTACAGAGAGCAATCATATCTCCCCTCAACCTTCTTTTAGTTAGGCTAAATAAGCCAAGCTCCTTGAATCTGCTTTAATAAGACAAGTTTTCCGTTCCTCGGATCATCCTAGTAGCCCTTCTCTGTACCTGTTCCAGTTTGAATTCATCCTTCTTAAACATGGGAGACCAGAACTGCACACAGTATTCCAGATGAGGTCTCACCAGTGCCTTGTATAACAGTACTAAAACCTCCTTATCTCTACTGGAAATACCTCTTCTGATGCATCCCAAGACCACATTAGCTTTTTTCATGGCCACATCACATTGGTGACTCATAGTCATCCTATGATCAACCAATACTCCAAGGTCTTTCTCCTCCTCCATTACTTCTAATTGATGCGCCCCCAGTTTATAACTAAAATTCTTGTTGTTAATCCCTAAATGCATAACCTTACACTTCTCACTATTAAATTTCATCCTATTACTATTACTCCAGTTTACAAGGTCATCCAAATCTTCCTGTATGATTTCCCAGTCCTTCTCTAAATTGGCAATACCTCCCAGCTTTGTATCATCCGCAAACTTTATTAGCACACTCCCACTTTTTGTGCCAAGGTCAGTAATAAAAAGATTAAATAAGATTGGTCCCAAAACTGATCCCTGAGGAACTCCACTGGTAACCTCTCTCCAGCCCGACAGTTCACTTTTCAGTAGGACCCGCTGTTTTCTCCCTTTTAACCAATTCCTTATCCACCTTTCAATTTTCATATTGATCCCCATCTTTTCCAATTTAACTAATAATTCCCCATGTGGCACGGTATCAAAAGCCTTACTGAAATCTAGGTAAATTAGATCCACTGCGTTTCCTTTGTCTAAAAAATCTGTTACTTTCTCAAAGAAGGAGATCAGGTTGGTTTGGCACGATCTACCTTTTGTAAAACCATGTTGTATTTTGTCCCATTTACCATTGACTTCAATGTCCTTAACTACTTTCTCCTTCAAAATTTTTTCCAAGACCTTGCATACTACAGATGTCAAACTAACAGGCCTATAGTTACCAGAATCACTTTTTTTTTCCCTTTCTTAAAAATAGGAACTATGTTAGCAATTCTCCAATCATACAGTACAACCCCTGAGTTTACAGATTCATTAAAAATTCTTGCTAATGGGCTTGCAATTTCGTGTGCCAATTCCTTTAATATTCTTGGATGAAGATTATCTGGGCCCCCCGATTTAGTCCCATTAAGCTGTTCGAGTTTCGCTTCTACCTCAGATATGGTAATATCTACTCCATATCCTCATTCCCATTTGTCATGCTACCATTATCCCTAACCTCCTCATTAAAGACTGAGGCAAAGTATTTGTTTAGATATTGGGCTGTGCCTAGATTATCCTTGACCTCCACTCCATCCTCAATGTTAAGTGGTCCCACTTCTTTCTTTGTTTTCTTCTTATTTTTATAACGATAGAACCTTTTACTATTGGTTTTAATTCCCTTTGCAATGTCCAACTTTACTTGACTTTTAGCCTTTCTCACTTTATCCCTACATGTTCTGACCTCAGTAAGGTAGCTTTCCTTGCTAATCCCTACCATCTTCCGATCCCTGTAGGCTTTCTGCTTTTTCTTAATCACCTCTCTGAGATGCTTGCTCATCCAGCTTGGTCTACGACTCCTGCCTATGAGTTTTTCCCCATTTCTTGGGATGCAGGCTTCCGATAGATTCTGCAGCTTTGATTTAAAGTAATCCCAGGCCTCCATAAATTCATGGAATCATAGAATATCAGGGTTGGAAGGGACCTCAGGAGGTCATCTATTTCCACCCCCTGCTCAAAGCAGGACCAATCCCCAACTAAATCCCAGCCAGGGTTCTGCCAAGCCTGACCTTAAAAATATCTAAGGATTGAGATTCCACCACCTCCCTAGGTAACACATTCCAGTGTTTCATCACCCTCCTAGTGAAAAAGTTTTTCCTAATATCCAACCTAAACCTCTCCCACTACAACTTGAGACCATTACTCCTTGTCCTGTCCTCTTCTACCACTGAGAATAGTCTAGAAATATCCTCTCTGGAACCACCTCTCAGGTAGTTGAAAGCAGCTATCAAATCCCCCCTCATTCTTCTCTTCTGCAGACTAAACAATCCCAGTTCCCTCAGCCTCTCCTCATAACTTATATGTTCCAGTCCCCTATTCATTTTTGTTGCCCTCCGCTGCACTCTTTCCAATTTGTCCACATCTTCTTGTAGTGGGGGGCCCAAAACTGGACACCGTACTCCAGATGAGGCCTCACCAATGTCGAATAGAGGGGAACGATCACGTCCCTCGATCTGCTGGCAATGCCCCTACTTATACAGCCCAAAATGCCATTGGCCTTCTTGGCAACAAGGGCACACTGTTGACTCATATCCAGCTTCTCATCCACTGTAACCCCTAGGTCCTTTTCTTCAGAACTGCTGCCGAGCCATTCAGTCCCTAGTCTGTAGCGGTGCATGGGATTCTTCCGTCCTAACTGCAGGACTCTGCTCCATGATTTTTCCAGGGACTGAGGTGAGGCTGACTGGCCTGTTTTCCAGGATCCTCCTTCTTCTTTTTTTAAAGATGGGCAATACATTAGCCTTTTTCTAGTTGTCCGGGACTTCCCCTGATCGCCATGAGTTTTCAAAGATAATGGCCAATGGCTCTGCAATCACATCTGCCAAGTCCGTTAGCACTCTCGGATGCAGCATATCCGGCCCCATGGACTTGTGCTCACCCAGCTTTTCTAAATAGTCCCGAACCACTTCTTTCTCCACAGAGGGCTGGTCACCTCCTCCCCATGCTGTGCTGCCCAGTGCAGCAGTCTGGGAGCTGACCTTGTGAGTGAAGACAGAATCATAGAATCATAGAATATCAGGGTTGGAAGGGACCTCAGGAGGTCATCTAGTCCAACCCCCTGCTCAAAAGCAGGACCAATCCCCAATTAAATCATCCCAGCCAGGGCTTTGTCAAGCCTGACCTTAAAAACCTCTAAGGAAGGAGATTCCACCACCTCCCTAGGCAACGCATTCCAGTGTTTCACCACCCTCCTAGTGAAAAAGTTTTTCCTAATATCCAACCTAAACCTCCCCCACTGCAACTTGAGACCATTACTCCTTGTCCTGTCCTCTTCTACCACTGAGAATAGTCTAGAAATATCCTCTCTGGAACCACCTCTCAGGTAGTTGAAAGCAGCTATCTAATCCCCCCTCATTCTTCTCTTCTGCAGACAAAACAATCCCAGTTCCCTCAGCCTCTCCTCATAACTCATGTGTTCCAGACCCCTAATCATTTTTGTTGCCCTTCGCTGGACTCTTTCCAATTTATCCACATCCTTCTTGTAGTGTGGGGCCCCAAACTGGACACAGTACTCCAGATGAGGCCTCACCATTGTCGAATAGAGGGGGACGATCACGTCCCTCGATCTGCTCGCTATGCCCCTATTTATACATCCCAAAATGCCATTGGCCTTCTTGGCAACAAGGGCACACTGCTGGCTCATATCCAGCTTCTCGTCCACTGTCACCCCTAGGTCCTTTTCCGCAGAACTGCTGCCTAGCCATTCGGTCCCTAGTCTGTAGCTGTGCATTGGGTTCTTCCGTCCTAAGTGCAGGACCCTGCACTTATCCTTATTGAACCTCATCAGATTCAAAAGAGGACAGAGGCAAAAAAAGGACTGAGTACATTAGCTTTTTTCACATCCTCTGTCACTAAGTTGCCTCCCTCATTCAGTAAGGGGCCCACACTTTCCTTGACTTTCTTCTTGTTGCTAACACCTGAAGAAACCCTTCTTGTTACTCTTAACATCTCTTGCTAGCTGCAACTCCAGGTGTGATTTGGCCTTCCTGATTTCACTCCTGCATGCCCGAGCAATATTTTTATACTCTTCCCTGGTCATTTGTCCAATCTTCCACTTCTTGTAAGCTTCTTTTTTGTGTTTAAGATCAGCAAGAATTTCACTGTTAAGCCAAGCTGGTTGCCCACCATATTTACTATTCTTTCTACACATCAGAATTGTTTGTCCCTGAAACCTCAATAAGGATTCTTTAAAATACAGCCAGCTCTCCTGGACTCCTTTCCCCCTCCTGTTATTCTCCCAGGGGATCCTGCCCATCAGTTCCCTGAGGGAGTCAAAGTCTGCTTTTCTGTCTGTATTCGGCTGCTCTCCTTCGTTCCCTGTGTCAGGATTCTGAACTCGACCATCTCATGGTCACTGCCTCCCAGGTTCCTATCCACTTTAGCTTCCCCTACTAATTCATAGAATCATAGAATCATAGAATATAAGGGTTGGAAGGGACCCCAGAAGGTCATCTAGTCCAACCCCCTGCTCAAAGCAGGACCAATTCCCAGTTAAATCATCCCAGCCAGGGCTTTGTCAAGCCTGACCTTAAAAACCTCTAAGGAAGGAGATTCTACCACCTCCCTAGGTAACGCATTCCAGTGTTTCACCACCCTCATAGTGAAAAAGTTTTTCCTAATATCCAATCTAAACCTCCCCCACTGCAGCTTGAGACCATTACTCCTCGTTCTGTCATCTGCTACCATTGAGAACAGTCTAGAGCCATCCTCTTTGGAACCCCCTTTCAGGTAGTTGAAAGCAGCTATCAAATCCCCCCTCATTCTTCTCTTCTGCAGGCTAAACAATCCCAGCTCCCTCAGCCTCTCCTCATAACTCATGTGTTCCAGACCCCTAATCATTTTTGTTGCCCTTCGCTGGACTCTCTCCAATTTATCCACATCCTTCTTGTAGTGTGGGGCCCAAAACTGGACACAGTACTCCAGATGAGGCCTCACCAATGTTGAATAGAGGGGAACGATCACGTCCCTCGATCTGCTCGCTATGCCCCTACTTATACATCCCAAAATGCCATTGGCCTTCTTGGCAACAAGGGCACACTGCTGACTCATATCCAGCTTCTCGTCCACTGTCACCCCTAGGTCCTTTTCCGCAGAACTGCTGCCTAGCCATTCGGTCCCTAGTCTGTAGCTGTGCATTGGGTTCTTCCGTCCTAAGTGCAGGACCCTGCACTTATCCTTATTGAACCTCATCAGATTTCTTTTGGCCCAATCCTCCAATTTGTCTAGGTCCTTCTGTATCCTATCCCTCCCCTCCAGCGTATCTACCACTCCTCCCAGTTTAGTATCATCCGCAAATTTGCTGAGAGTGCAATCCACACCATCCTCCAGATCATTTATGAAGATATTGAACAAAACCGGCCCCAGGACCGACCCTTGGGGCACTCCACTTGATACCGGCTGCCAACTAGACATGGAGCCATTGATCACTACCCGTTGAGCCCGACAATCTAGCCAGCTTTCTACCCACCTTGTAGTGCATTCATCCAGCCCATACTTCCTTAACTTGCTGACAAGAATACTGTGGGAGACCGTGTCAAAAGCTTTGCTAAAGTCAAGAAACAATACATCCACTGCTTTCCCTTCATCCACAGAACCAGTAATCTCATCATAGAAGGCGATTAGATTAGTCAGGCATGACCTTCCCTTGGTGAATCCATGCTGGCTGTTCCTGATCACTTTCCTCTCATGCAAGTGCTTCAGGATTGATTCTTTGAGGACCTGCTCCATGATTTTTCCAGGGACTGAAGTGAGGCTGACTGGCCTGTAGTTCCCAGGATCCTCCTTCTTCCCTTTTTTAAAGATTGGCACTACATTAGCCTTTTTCCAGTCATCCGGGACTTCCCCGGTTCGCCACGAGTTTTCAAAGATAATGGCCAATGGCTCTGCAATCACAGCCGCCAGTTCCTTCAGCACTCTCAGATGCAACTCGTCCGGCCCCATGGACTTGTGCACGTCCAGCTTTTCTAAAAAGTCCCTAACCACCTCTATCTCCACAGAGGGCTGGCCATCTCTTCCCCATTTTGTGATGCCCAGCGTAGCAGTCTGGGAGCTGACCTTGTTAGTGAAAACAGAGGCAAAAAAAGCATTGAGTACATTAGCTTTTTCCACATCCTCTGTCACTAGTTTTAATAGTTTTAATTCTTCCTGGTTTGTGAGCAGCAGGTCAAGAAGAGCTCTGCCCCCAGTTGGTTCCTCCAGCACTTGTACCAGGAAATTGTCCCTTACACTTTCCAAAAACTTCCTGGATTGTCTGTGCACTGCTGTATTGCTCTCCCAGCAGATATCAGGGTGATTGAAGTCTCCCATGAGAACCAGGGCCTGCGATCTAGTAACTTCTGTGAGTTGCCGGAAGAAAGCCTCATCCACCTCATCCCCCTGGTCTGGTGGTCTATAGCAGACTCCCACCATGACATCACCCTTGTTGCTCACACTTCTAAACTGAATCCAGAGACACTCAGGTTTTTCTGCAGTTTCATACTTGAGCTCTGAGCAGTCATACTGCTCTCTTATGTGCAGTGCAACTCCCCCACCTTTTCTGCCCTTCCTGTCCTTCCTGAACAGCTTATATCCATCCATGACAGTACTCCAGTCATGTGAGTTATCCCAGCAAGTCTCTGTTATTCCAATCACATCATAATTCCTTGACTGTGCCAGGACTTCCAGTTCTCCCTGCTTGTTTCCCAGGCGTCTTGCATCTTCAGTCCAATCTACTTCCCTAACTAATTTCCTTAATTTTTGAAGTCAGCTCTTTTGAAATCAAAAACCCTAGTTGCAGGTTTATTTTTGTTAATCCTTCCATTCAGTTTGAACTGAATTAGCTCATGATCACTTGAACCAAGATTGTCCCCTACAACCATTTCTTCTATGAGGTCCTCACTACTAACCAAAACCAAATCTAAAATGGCATCCCCTCTTATCGGTTCAGCAACTACTTGGTGAAGGAATCCATCAGCTATCGCATCTAGGAAAATCTGAGCCCTATTGTTATTACTAGCACTTGTCCTCCAGTCTATATCTAGGAAGTGACAGTCTCCCGTGATCACGCAATTTCCATTAGTATTTACTTCATTAAAAACCTTAAAGAGGGCTCTATCCATATCCAAATTAGATCCCGGCGGTCTCTAGCACACCCCAAGCACTATCCCAGAGGAGGCTCTAGTAGTTTTCTTCCCCAATGTAATTTTTGCCCAGACGGACTCTGTCTTATCCATTCCATCGCTTCTTATTTGTTTACAGTCTACCTCATCATTGATGGACAATGCTACTCCACCACCTTTGCCTTTATTTCTGTCTTTCCTAAACAGCACATACCCCTCAATACCCGTAGTCCAGTCATGACTGCTATTCCACCATGTTTCTGTTATCCCTAGAATATCTGGTTTCCCTTCCTGCACCAGTAGCTCTAGTTCCTCCCTTTTGTTACCTAGGCTCCTCGCATTGCTGTACAAACATCTTCATTTTTGCTGTTTGGCCTCGCTCACATTCTGTACCCTATTAGGCACGGTCATTCTACATTCTATTAGACTGGTATCCACACTGCCCTTCCTCCTTATATACATTCTCCTACCCACGGCTGTATCCTTTCTTACTTCGTTTTCTTCCCTCTCAATGCTAAAATCCAGCATGGAGATAACCTGAACATCTCCCAACCATCTCCCCCAAATTCCTAGTTTAAAGCTCTCTTAATCAGTTGTGGCAGCCTCCATCCTAGAAGTCTATTTCCTTCCCTACTCAGATGAAGTCCATCCTGAGAGAACTGTCCTCTGTCCATGAATGCCTCCCAGTGGCCATACATCCCGAAGCCCTCCTTATAGCACCACTGCCTAAGCCATCTATTGATAGTCATAATCTTGTCACACCTTTGTTGCCCTTCTCTAGGAACAGGCAGAATCCCACTAAAGATTGCCTGAGCCTCGATTTCCTTAAGCGTTTTCCCCAGCCTAGCATAGTCTCCCTTAATACTTTCCAGTGAGAATCTAGCCGTATCATTTGTTCCCATATGAAGGATAATTAGGGGATTCTTTCCTGCTCCCTTTAGGATCCTTTTCAACCTCAGGTCTACATCCCGTATCTTAGCACCTGGAAGACAGCATACCCTTTTCTTCTCTGGATCAGCTCTGGTTACAGGCATGTCTATTCTTCTCAGTAAAGAGTCCCTGATCACATAGACCTGCCTTTTCCTGGTGACGGTACTATTCTCCAGTCTATCCCCTGATCCCTCTGGCTGCAAGTTCTTTCCATTCCTATTCTCCCTTGTAATCCTCTTCAACCCATCCTGTATCCTCCTGGGGCTCATATTTGGTGTAGTCTTCATTGACTCTTCCCCTTTTTCTATAGGTGCCCTGCTCAGGTATCCTATAGATACCTGAGCAGAGTATCTAGAGTGGAGCAGGGCTGAGGGAAGGCCAGAGGAGCTGGGGAGCTCCAGCCTGGAAAACCCCCAGGCTGCAGGCCTTGCTAAAGGCCAGGAAAGGTACTGGGACTACAGAGGTGTAGCATGGGAATAGGCAGAGGCAGCTGGTCCAACCCCCCTTGCCGATGATGAGTGGTTTACAGACTGCAGTCTGCCCCCATGAGCGGGGGCTAGATGGTGACTGGCAGTAGCCACTAAGGCAAGGAGGGGATAGAGGGTTGGGGGTTCCTCTGGGTGGGGAGACCCAGATTGTGAGTTACTGCTGGGGGCAGAACCCTGACATAGAGAGGCACCGGGGTCTGGGAGGAACACGGGGCCAGCGACAGGCAAGACACCAGCCTGCAGAGGGCGCTCCGGGCAGGAAGAGCTAATTCCGGAGACAACGATTAGGAGGCGCCGTACTGGTCTGTCATCGCTTCGCCACGCACTTCCAGCCTGGGACTCAGGCTCTTGCCATGATCTGATGTCCCATCAGCAACTGTGCAGCCAGCTGATGGGCAGGAGGGTAACTCCCAGAAAGGGATGGGACAGGCAGCAGGGGGAAGGAAGGTTTGAGAATAAGGATGGGCTTGTAGCTAAGACTGGGACGCAGCAGATTGGAGGTGGCTTCTTTTGCAAACCTGGACACGTAACAGATTCTCTCTGGGCCCCAGTTCACCAGGCTGGGTCTTTCCTGTCACCCAGCTTGTTCTGTCTCGTATATTTAGTTTGAGAGCTCATTGGGTCTGTCACTCTGTGTCTGTGCAGCGCCTGGCACAACAGGGCCCTGATCTGGGCTAGCATCTCTAATGCTCTTGTAAGACAAATACACAAAAACAAGGCTGAAGGAAGAGGACTACAGTGGGTTGGGAATTTCTTGACAAAACTTTTGTGGGCAGAAAATCCTGCTTTGTGAAAACGGGAACTGCTTCCGGGAGAGGGTTGGGTTCAAGGAATTGCCTGTTTTGGGGTTGGGGGGAATCAAAATGGCCAAAAACGAGCAGGTTTGCCATTTTAAGAATGAAAAGTTCTGGGTTTCCATCTCACAACAACATTGGTTTTGAAATTGAAGTGGATTTATAGTAAAACAAAATGTAAGTTACATTGTGGTTGTTTGTCTATCTCAGTCTGTCTGTCTTGTCTTCTAGACAGTGAGCTCCTCAGGGCAGTATCTGTTTGTTCAGTGCCAGCCCAGCACCATAGGTCCAACCTGGTTGGGTGTCTTTAGGTGTGGACAGAATACAAACCTTAATCCCAGTTAGGCAGACGGGGCAGCGGGGGGGCATATGGCTAACGGCTGGCAGTGGAAAGGACAACAGGCTTTCTGGAAGTGAGTAGAAGAGGCGGAAAGGAGGCTACTGGGGCAGAGCCCTCACTGTGAGCTTTAGATCATGAATTTTACACACAAGTGAAGAGCCATGGGTCTGGGGCTTTAGCCTGAAAATTGAGGTGTGGTGAGCCCCACTCACCAGTACTAGGGATAGTACTAGGGATAGTTCTGATGAGCTGGTGTCCTGCGGAAAAAGAGATTCTCTAATCACAAGTATAACCATTAAAAATCCAGAGTGCAGCTGAGCGAGAGGCAGGGCTGCTCATGCATTCAAACCCCAGCTCTTCCTGACACTAATTAATGCCTTGCAGTGCTTTGAAGAGGAAAACAGCTATCTACGATAAGCAATCAGTGTGATTTTTACTATGATTTTATTACATCAACCTTGCAAAGTTATCTTTTCTCACTTGCTTTTTTTGAACGGGCACATAAGATATCATTATTTTTTCATTTTCATTATTAGCCTCCTTGTTGATGTGATAAAGGGCAGGGGTGAGGATTTGGGTCTATTTCCCATGGGAATTTTGTAAGGTTTCATTATGTGAGTTCAGCCCGGTAGGGCAAAGAGACACAAGGCCTCTTGCTCCAGCTGGCAGCAGTCCCCAAGCAACCATTCAGCAGCTGGAGATGGCCAGAGCACTGTGTCCTCCAGCTACACTGCACCTGCCAGGCCCCGCCTCTTCTTGATGGCCTCAGTGCTGACTGGGCTGCAGGGAGGGAGGTGTAGGAGCCGCTGTGCACCTGCTGGGGTCTCTCCCCCACCCACACACCTAGGGGCTGCCATTCCCTCTATGCCACCTGAGAGAATCTGCCCCCCAGTACTGATGGCCTGTGCTATGCCGGAGGTCACCTTGTGATGGTCCCTGCTGGCCTTAAATCATAGGTGCTGAAACTGGGGGGGCTGTAGCACCCCCAACTGGAAGTGGTTTCCATTATATCCAGGGCTTACAGTTTGGTTCGATGGCTCTCAGCACCCCCACTATAACAATAGTTCCAGCACCCCTGCCTTAAACTCCAGGGGCAATGGGTCTTTTAACAATAGGTTTGTCCCTCAGGCTGGAAATTACTGTCCGAGAGACTAGAGACGCAAAGGGCTTGGTTCCAGTCAGCAAGGACAGATAAGAGTGGCTATCAGGCACATAGGGATCATGGGGCCTCAGATGAGACTGGTATCGTCTGCACTGTTTGGCCCTCAGTCACTCCAGACCCATGAATTCCCCCTTGGGCACCAAGCAGAGAGCAAGGCCAGGCTGTAGAGAGGTGCCTGTGAATTGAGCTAATCCGTAGCAATAATCCTTCTTGTGAACCTTGCCCATTTCATGGTCAGCGAGTGGTTCTTATCACGGTCTGATTATTCCTAGCCAGTCACTGAATGTCCAGGAGAAATCATTCCCAGTCTGAGGGTGGTCTGTGAATTGGTCACTTTGACTCTGCTAATTTCCATGTGTGGTTGGTCTCCTGAATTGATTCCATCCCTGGTTGGATGACTGCAACATTTGCAAATGTGATACAAATAGTGCCCTTTCTGGCCTGAATTTCCAGAGCAGTCACTGTTTGAGCTAAAGTCGGTGAAAGTCTCTGTGTGATTTGTGGCTGCCCAGAGCTGTATGTACAATGAATGGTCGGACCTCTCCTAGCCTAGGCTGCTATTGGGTTGGGCTTTCTCAGTCTCTCGTGTTGATGCTGTTCCACTTTGTATTAGATGTTTAACTAGTTATTGGAGCAGGGACTTGAACTCAGGTCTTCTATGTCCCCAGGAGTGCCCTAATCCCCAGTCTATAGAGTCACTCTACTGGCTTGCCACACTGTTATTTCCTCTCACCCAATGGGTGCCACCTAGTGGGCACTACCTTAAAACCCACTTGTGGGCTATGCCCTGAAGGAACCCCTGAGCTAATCTGTCACTCCCATTTTGTTCATCACAGCAGCCTCTCGAGCCATGCCACCCTCCCAGCCCCTTTGTGAGGATGGCCATTTTCCCGTTTTGCTGTGCCACCCTTTAAACACCAGTCACTACTGCTGCTAGTGATCAATGGCTCCATGTCTAGTTGGCAGCCGGTATCAAGTGGAGTGCCCCAGGGGTCGGTCCTGGGGCCGGTTTTGTTCAATATCTTCATAAATGATCTGGAGGATGGTGTGGATTGCACTCTCAGCAAATTTGCGGATGATACTAAACTGGGAGGAGTGGTAGATACGCTGGAGGGGAGGGATAGGATACAGAAGGACCTAGACAAATTGGAGGATTGGGCCAAAAGAAATCTGATGAGGTTCAATAAGGATAAGTGCAGGGTCCTGCACTTAGGACGGAAGAACCCAATGCACAGCTACAGACTAGGGACCGAATGGCTAGGCAGCAGTTCTGCGGAAAAGGACCTAGGGGTGACAGTGGACAAGAAGCTGGATATGAGTCAGCAGTGTGCCCTTGTTGCCAAGAAGGCCAATGGCATTTTGGGATGTATAAGTAGGGGCATAGCGAGCAGATCGAGGGACATGATCGTCCCCCTCTATTCGACATTGGTGAGGCCTCATCTGGAGTACTGTGTCCAGTTTTGGGCCCCACACTACAAGAAGGATGTGGATAAATTGGAGAGAGTCCAGCGAAGGGCAACAAAAATGATTAGGGGTCTGGAACACATGAGTTATGAGGAGAGGCTGAGGGAACTGGGATTGTTTAGTCTGCAGAATCATAGAATCATAGAATATAAGGGTTGGAAGGGACCCCAGAAGGTCATCTAGTCCAACCCCCTGCTCAAAGCAGGACCAATTCCCAGTTAAATCATCCCAGCCAGGGCTTTGTCAAGCCTGACCTTAAAAACCTCTAAGGAAGGAGATTCTACCACCTCCCTAGGTAACGCATTCCAGTGTTTCACCACCCTCTTAGTGAAAAAGTTTTTCCTAATATCCAATCTAAACCTCCCCCACTGCAGCTTGAGACCATTACTCCTCGTTCTGTCATCTGATACCATTGAGAACAGTCTAGAGCCATCCTCTTTGGAACCCCCTTTCAGGTAGTTGAAAGCAGCTATCAAATCCCCCCTCATTCTTCTCTTCTGCAGGCTAAACAATCCCAGCTCCCTCAGCCTCTCCTCATAACTCATGTGTTCCAGACCCCTAATCATTTTTGTTGCCCTTCGCTGGACTCTCTCCAATTTATCCACATCCTTCTTGAAGTGTGGGGCCCAAAACTGGACACAGTACTCCAGATGAGGCCTCACCAATGTCGAATAGAGGGGAACGATCACGTACCTCGATCTGCTCGCTATGCCCCTACTTATACATCCCAAAATGCCATTGGCCTTCTTGGCAACAAGGGCACACTGCTGACTCATATCCAGCTTCTCGTCCACTGTCACCCCTAGGTCCTTTTCCGCAGAACTGCTGCCTAGCCATTCGGTCCCTAGTCTGTAGCTGTGTATTGGGTTCTTCCGTCCTAAGTGCAGGACCCTGCACTTATCCTTATTGAACCTCATCAGATTTCTTTTGGCCCAATCCTCCAATTTGTCTAGGTCCTTCTGTATCCTATCCCTCCCCTCCAGCATATCTACCACTCCTCCCAGTTTAGTATCATCCGCAAATTTGCTGAGAGTGCAATCCACACCATCCTCCAGATCATTTATGAAGATATTGAACAAAACCGGCCCCAGGACCGACCCTTGGGGCACTCCACTTGATACCGGCTGCCAACTAGACATGGAGCCATTGATAACTACCCGTTGAGCCCGACAATCTAGCCAACTTTCTATCCACCTTATAGTCCATTCATCCAGCTCATACTTCCTTAACTTGCTGACAAGAATACTGTGGGAGACCGTGTCAAAAGCTTTGCTAAAGTCAAGAAACAATACATCCACTGCTTTCCCTTCATCCACAGAACCAGTAATCTCATCATAGAAGGCGATTAGATTAGTCAGGCATGACCTTCCCTTGGTGAATCCATGCTGGCTGTTCCTGATCACTTTCCTCTCATGCAAGTGCTTCAGGATTGATTCTTTGAGGACCTGCTCCATGATTTTTCCAGGGACTGAAGTGAGGCTGACTGGCCTGTAGTTCCCAGGATCCTCCTTCTTCCCTTTTTTAAAGATTGGCACTACATTAGCCTTTTTCCAGTCATCCGGGACTTCCCCGGTTCGCCACGAGTTTTCAAAGATAATGGCCAATGGCTCTGCAATCACAGCCGCCAGTTCCTTCAGCACTCTCGGATGCAACTCGTCCGGCCCCATGGGCTTGTGCACGTCCAGCTTTTCTAAATAGTCCCTAACCACCTCTATCTCCACAGAGGGCTGTCCATCTCTTCCCCATTTTGTGATGCCCAGCGTAGCAGTCTGGGAGCTGACCTTGTTAGTGAAAACAGAGGCAAAAAAAGCATTGAGTACATTAGCTTTTTCCACATCCTCTGTCACTAGTTTGCCTCCCTCATTCAGTAAGGGGCCCACACATTCCTTGGCTTTCTTCTTGTTGCCAACATACCTGAAGAAACCCTTCTTGTTACTCTTGACATCTCTGGCTAGCTGCAGCTCCAGGTGCGATTTGGCCCTCCTGATAACATTCCTACATGCCCGAGGAATATTTTTATACTCTTCCCTGGTCATATGTCCAACCTTCCACTTCTTGTAAGCTTCTTTTTTATGTTTAAGATCTGCTAAGATTTCACCATTAAGCCAAGCTGGTCGCCTGCCATATTTACTATTCTTTCGACTCATTGGGATGGTTTGTCCCTGTAACCTCAACAGGGATTCCTTGAAATACAGCCAGCTCTCCTGGACTCCTTTCCCCTTCAAGTTAGTCCCCCAGGGGATCCTGGCCATCCGTTCCCTGAGGGAGTCGAAGTCTGCTTTCCTGAAGTCCAGGGTCCGTATCGTGCTGCTTACCTTTCTTCCCTGAAGAGAAGAGAAGAATGAGGGGGGATTTGATAGCTGCTTTCAACTACCTGAGAGGTAGTTCCAGAGAGGATGGTTCTAGACTATTCTCAGTGGTGGAAGAGGACAGGACAAGGAGTAATGGTCTCAAATTGCAGTGGGGGAGGTTTAGGTTGGATATTAGAAAAACTTTTTCACTCGGAGGGTGGTGAAACACTGGAATGCGTTACCTAGGGAGGTGGTGGAATCTCCTTCCTTAGAAGTTTTTAAGGTCAGGCTTGACAAAGCCCTGGCTGGGATGATTTAATTGGGTATGGGTCCTGCTTTTGAGCAGGGGGTTGGACTTGATGACCTCCTGAGGTCCCTTCCAACCCTGATATTCTATGATTCTATGATTCTATACCAATGGGATGTTCTCAGCTTGCACTTTTTCAAATAACAAATTTTTGAAAATCCAGCTTTGAGCAAGAACAAGTTTTAAAAGCTGCCTTAAATTGGTCAGTGAATTGTCTTTTCTCCGCTGCTGAGGTCTGTAAGGCCTTCTCTGAGCATATGGATTTAACTGTGTTGGGCAGGGGGTGGCTTCCTACCAACATGGTTTAACTGGTGCAAGTCGCGTGGGGATGGAGTCACCTGGGTGTAAAGGTGCCTGTACTGGGAGAGCTGGTGCCCTTGCCCTACAGTACTTCCATGCCTAACTACCCCATGCCCTGACAAGGAGGAAGCTGACCTGCAGTGAAGCAACACTGCGTTTACACCACAGGCTGTCAAAGTCACCCAGGGAACAGAGAGAACAGACGCTTGCCTCTACCTCTTTCTGTTACAGGAATCTCAGGTTTCTTTTGGCAGTGGATCAGGGGCAGTTGCAGACAGAATGAGATGTTCAGGTAGGCAGTGGTGCTTTAATTCCCTCTGAGGCTAATGCTCATCAGCCAGCGCTGGGCATCAGGGCCAAGTGCGAAGCCTTTGCCGACCGGAGCTTGTAATGCAAGCCCAGGCCTGGCCTCCTGCAGCCTTCTCCCCAGCGAGGGGGCTGCTCTGCTAGGAATCTCAGCAAGTGGCTTCCTCTAACTTAGTCAAAAAAAGAAAACGGTGACATTTAAGCCCTTTCTCCCTAATGGGAAATGGCAGATGAAATGAAAAGTTAATGAAGGTAACTGTGTCTCACAGAATCTGGGCTCTTCCCCTCCCTGCCGGCCTCTCCATTCTCCAATTAACATCTTGGCTGGATGGCCAGGCTGTGAAGAATCTGCCAAGATAGGGGGCCTGTGGGGGTAGGGGTGGAATGGGGGAGACGCCAGCTGCTCCTTCTCTTGGCACAAAGCAGATGAAAAGAGCAATCTTCCATGTGTTTGAGAAGGGAACAGAGACCCCCTGTGCCTCTCATTCACACCACTCCCTCCCCTCTCATTAGAGCAGGATTCTTGCGAGCCAAGCACTGCAACTGCTACAAGGAGGACTAAGTACATACTGCCCAGGGATTGCTATTATGCTCCTGAAGGGGGTTTCCTGTGCTTGGGAGCCCAGGGACTGTCCTGTAGCAGGGGAGGTCTCGTTCCAACCCCCAAGCTGTGCACGGCAGACTGCCAGATTTACCCTCCGGCCTGCTGTACATTCGGCCCCACAACTTCTGCGGGGCTGTGGAGCTGAAGACAAACTGCAGATCTAACCATGGGTATTGTGGAGAATAGATTTGTACGTGGAGGGGCCTGGGCTGCTGGCAGGAAACGGTAGTGCAACTCGCAATGAAAAGCAAAGCTAGTGGTGGCGAGGGCACCCGACGGCTGGTGCCAGCTTGGAGTGAAGGTGCTTAACAGGCTAGAAACATGTCTCCTGCCAGAAACCCCAGCTCTCCCATTGCCCTGGGACAGGACACGCCTGCTGTTCTCAGTGCAAGCGCTGAGGGCCCTCTCTGGGGCAGCAGCCTGGGGAACAGGGAGCTGCTCTCTGGGAGCATGGTGCACTTTAGAAGGGAGAAATATGCCTGAGGGCGTCCATGTTGGTGTGCCTTTTGGGGTAGTGCCTCATCCCATCTCTGAAAGGAGAAACACCTCCTTCAAAGCCAGGGCTCCCTTGCCTTGCTGAGCAGCCAGTGGTGCATCACGAGCTTCACACAGCAGTAAGCCCATCCGTGTGCAAAAGCAACAGAGTCTCTGGCACAAACAGAGGCATCATTCTGAGCAGGAGGGATCCACACAAGCGTGTTGGAAGGCATTGGGGCCCATCCTTCCAGCCCTACACACACCCGGGGCCGGTGTCTCCCAGACTGGCAGAGTTAGGCAGAGTTTGTTGGAGAAGGAACCAAGATCAGCTTCATGGGGAGGGGATGGGGAGGAAATGAATGTGATTTTTAAGCCCTTTAAGCCCTGTTCCCTTTTAAGGATGGAGCCGTCCCTGCTCGCTGCAGAGGTTGCAGTGGGGGCAGGAGCAGGGTGGGCGGACGGATTCCAGCCCGAACAACACGAGTGGTGCAGCTGCACCAGCTCAGGCGTGAGCGCAGGCTGGGCGGGACCCTGGGTCATTACCAGGCAGCCAGCCCACTCTTCAGCCCTACTGCTGGCTTCCTGGCTCTCCGGATGTGAGCTAGCTAGACTAAGCGAGCTCAGCTCTGCTAAGAGGTAGGAGAGGGAATGTGCATTTCTCCCTGCCCACAGCAGTCTATGATAAATCCAGCCAACAGCTAAAGCAATTGCAGGCTCTATTGACATGTGTAAAGCTTCCCCAGCTCTGGGGAGCCCCCTCTGGGGACCTGTGGCAGGTCGGAGAGCCATGCTACGTTGGAGATACCCAGCCATGGGGAGCAGGGGCCTTGGAGTCAGCATGGAAGCACAGGACAGCTCAGCAGATACCATAAGGTCTCGGAAGCTCTCTGGATTCTGGGGGCTCAAACCTCCCACTCATTCCCTGGGGGAGGGGACCTTTTTCTCCAGTAGACCCATCTGGGACAGCCAGAGGGAGTGCTTCTCCTCCCCGCCCAGCTGCATCACATAGACTTTTCCACGGTAGAGGGAGATAAAAGGTAAAGTCCAGTGTGCTGCTGCCATTTGCCCCAGCTCTGCTCCTGCAGAAGGGCGGGACAGAGAGGGGGCCCCGGCATAGGGCTACTCCAGCTCTTCGTTCGGTTCATTGGGCCCACGGATCAGCACACTCCTCAGGGGAACACTCAGCATTGTACTAAACCAATTTTAGGAAAGTGTTCAGTGATGCCAGGGCCCTTAGTGTCAGCTGGCACCTGGGCTGCCACTGTCACTCCCCCCATCGTCAGGTGGGAGTTAAATTGTCCCAAACTCCCCGTCACAGTACAGACCGAGAGATCCCATTGAAATAAATCACACACCCGTGTTACCTGCTCCTACAGCTCAATAGTCCTGGGCACATCCTCCGGCATGAGCAACCCGCTGCTCCCCCCAGGTGTGGGCTGGGTCCAGGTCACTTGCTGCTTCCGGCACCAGGCCTCCTGCTAACCTCCCATGCCGCCCTGGATCCTGCGTCCCCCTGAAGTGTGAGGCCTCCCCAAAGCCCAAACATTGGTAGAGCCAGGCCCACGTTCCTAAACACTGGCAGAGCACGGGACCCACGGGACCCACGGGCCCCTATAACTCACCGCCTATGCTTGGCCGAACTGTCCGAGGGTCAGACACAGCCAGGTAGCTGCTCCTTCCCCGTTGTTACACCCAGCCAGGTATTGTCGGGGGCAGGACGTGTTGACGCTGACATCCTTCTTATGGCACTTCCACCCTGTTCAGGAAAGAGCCTGACTCCCATTCTCCTGTGATTGGCAGGCCCCAATCAGAGAAAGGCTGCGTGAATTGTGGGGTGTTCATCAATGTCCAAAGACCCAGCACTAAAAACATCAGTATAGGATAGGCCAGGTGGGAGCAGATCCTAGGCCCACCCAGTCCAGTGTCTGATCTGTGACAGTGGCCAGCGCCAGCTACTTCTGAGGCAGGTCCAAGATTCCTGTGACCTCTGTCACGGAGTGTGAGGGAGTCCAGGCTCTGCACCCCTCTTCCTGGGATTCACTGAGACTCTCAGCCAGCCAGTAAAACAGAAGGTTTATTGGACAACAAGAACACAGTCCAAAACAGAGCTTGTGGGTCCACCCAGGACCCCTCAGTCAAGTCCTTCTGGGGGAGCAGGGAGCTTAGACCCCAGCCCTGGGGTTCCCTGCGTTCCTCCACCCAGCCCCAAACTGAAAACTAAACCCGCCCCCAGCAGGCTCTCTCCTGCAGCCTCTGTTCACATTCCTAGGCAGAGGTGTTACCTCCCCCTCCCGCTCCTGGCTCAGGTTACAGGCTCTCAGGTCTCCCATCCCCAGGGCACATTCCCAGGTCAACACTCCCCCCTCCCTGCTGCGTCACATCATCACACCCTCTGCTGAGACTGAGCCAGCGATGACGTGAACCCTGCCCAGTACGAACTGGGCTGAAGTCCTCAGCTCCCTGCCACTACCCGAACCAGGCTCCCCGTGTGACCTCAAGATTAACAGCTCTGAATGCCTTCTCCCAGCGCCAGCCTCACTTTGTCATGCAGCCAGCAATGGGCATGGGAGCCCCCCTGGGCATCTCCCTCCACATCCCCAAGCAGCCTCAGCTAATGAGATGGCACCTGCTTTCTGTGGGCCATTGGGTCCGAGACCAGGTGGATGCGCAAGTATGTCTGGAGCATGCATGCTGTGTAGGGCTGCCAACCTTCTAATTTCTGAAAACCAGACACTACTGCAGGCATGCCACAACCTCCCCCTGGACCATCTCTTCCATCTCTAAGGCCCTGCCACCCACGCTCTGCTCTCCCCCTTCCTTGTGGCTAGATCCTCTCCACCGCTCTCCCCTCCCCCATCTGGGCTTCCTCTGCTCCAGGGCTGGGATGGGAGCCTGCTTGGCCATGAGATGCAGGATGGAGGTGGCCCTGGCTGAGCAGGGGCTGGCACAGTTTGATGACCCAGCACCTCCCCCGACCCAGAAGAAGAGTATCTACTGGGCCCACGGGGCCTGTGCCCAGGGGCCCTGGCCAATTGGAGGCCCCCAGAAAAATGGGCACCCTGGGGCCCAGTGGAAATCCACTGGGGGGTGGCAGGGGAAGCCTTAGTAACAGTGCCGCCCTGACCCCAGAGCGCCGGGCAGGCGGGGCAGCCCCTTGTAGCCCCACCCCATCCTCAGAAAGCAGGAAGATACCAGTCACCTGTTCTCCTTCAGCTGACGACTACATCCCCCAGTCTCTTCCTTGACACGGTTTGGAAGCAGGCATTTTTATAAGGTGATACAGCTTCTGGTGCTGCTAAATAGTTAGCAAGCACTTAGTATTTTAGCTGTTTTCCAAAAAAGTGTAGTAATTACACGTTCCTGAAGCTGATGTTTATGATTCTGAAACCTGTCTTTTGGAGGCTTTCAAGAAGCTAGATGGCTGGATTAAAAACGTGTAGGTCCACTAATACTGGAAAGTAGGGGTAGCACTTCAAAACTCAATTGTCAGTCTTCTGCACCCAGCAGCTGGTGTTTGGCAGTCCAAGCATTTGGTCATCTTTTAGGTAGCAATTTTACCTGGAGCCCTAAATGCGTGTCTCCCCCTCTAACTTCTTTCATGCACCAGCCTCTGAGCCATGTCGTCTTGGTAAAGGCGTGAACCCAACCAGCCTGTTAGTGCAACAGCTCCTCAACAAGCCCAGATGGCTGCAAGGTGACACCCGGCTGCCTGCGTTGCAAACTCCCCACTTAGAACAGGATTGGACAGGATCTATTTTATTGATGTGGCTGAGTGATACCAAAAGCAGGGACTGGCTCCAAAAGGACCCTGTTACCTAATCCCCACATCCAGGCCCTCAACAATCAGCCCCAGCTGAAGATGGGAGAACAATGACCCCCCCCAGAATCTTGGCCACGGGAATCTTCCTGGGTCCCTAGAGACACGTGTAGTTAACACACACACATGTAAGAAATGACCAAATTATCTGTTGTGCGTTAGAGCCAGAGTGATATGCTGGGCAGAGACTCCGGGGCAAAAGGTGGCTGAGTGTCTTGTCTCCGCGTACTGAGAGTTTGTGGTGAGATCAAGTAGGCCTTGATCAGCATCACCTTCAACTCCCACCCTCCCTAGCAAAATCAGCCACATTTTTCCTTATGACTGTAACCCTTCTGCCTGTCAGACTTGGCAGCAACAAGGGCCTGGTTCAATATCTAGGGGATCCATTCCAATAACACAAAGCAAACCGGCTCGAGCCCCCACCCAGTGACCTGGGACAAATATATACCACCCCCGCTGGGCGCCTCCAAGAGGCAATACT
Organism: Caretta caretta; assembly: GCF_965140235.1. NCBI lineage: Eukaryota > Metazoa > Chordata > Testudines > Cheloniidae > Caretta > Caretta caretta. Next base: position 4,324,631 of record NC_134223.1, read on the forward strand.
TCCCCTCTCGCAAGCACCTAGTCTGAGTGTAGCAAAAAGCCTTTTAATAACAGAGAGAAACAATGTGGTATTATGTTGGGGAAACACCACCAACAGGATTCATAACACAACCCATAAGCAAAAAGCCCACCCCAAGCAAATTGGGACATGCCCTTTCCCTTTGGTTCTTGAGTCCAGCAACCCCAAATCACCCAAAGTCCCAAAAGTCCAATGACCCAAAAGTCTCTGTCCCTGGTCAGGGCAGCCGCAGAGTTCGAAAGTTTATCTGCAGAGCTTTACTTCCCAACCTGGGTGGAGATGGGCGGGGGGAGAGAGAGGTAATGGGGCACCTTACATGATCCAAAGCTGACCACCCCACAGCTCCATAGGCCTTCGCTCCACTCCGCTCGCCGCCCCCATGAACTGCTTCGCTCAGCTCTGCTCTGCTGCCCACAAGCAGCTCCTGCCGTCCCACAAACTGCTCCGCTCCACATCCCACAAGCAGATCCTGCCGTCCTATGAACTCCTCCCACCAGCCATCCCACAAACTGCTCCACAATATATCTTCAGGCTCCCCCACTACTTAACACAACACTCAGTGATTTCAGCTTGTAGTAGAGGAGCCTCAGTGCTGGTGCACCACTAGCCCAAAGTGAGCTCAGCAGCCCGTAACTAGACTCCTAATGGAATCAAAATTAGCTCTGATATGCCACAGTGGAGAGAGGAGGAAGTACAACTAGCATGTAAGGCCCTCACCAAGGAACCCCATACCATCAAATATTAATGCTTGTCCCCAGCCTCTCTCAATTCACAGAGTTTTGGAACCTATGAGCCTTGCCTAGCGAGTGCTACTTAGTTGATGGTGAGTCCCTCCATCATAACAAAAGGCCAAGTACAGTTCCAAGCACAGTTCCCATAATCAGGGTAATAATTTATTCTTCCTGCCCCAATAACAGAGACACTGGGGATCCCACAGCAGCCAAAGTGACCATTTGGGCAGCTATGGCCTCATTCTAGGTGGGCTGGGTGCGCCTATGCAAATGAGATCGGCCCCTGAAGTTCTTTTCCACAACTTGCCATACCTCGCCACCAGATGTCAGGGTGGAGCTCATCCTGACTCTGCTTACATGACTTCACCTACAGTTGGCTCTCTCCCGGCTGATGGGAGATTAGCTCTGGCGATGTCATCAGCCAGATTCTGCTCTAATTTACACTGTATAGTTTTATTGGAAACCTGCCCACTTCTAAAGGCGCAAGCCCGCCCACTTCTAAAGGCCCCTCCCCCAGCCTGGCGGGAGGGACCACTGGACCCAGGGACCAAGTGAATGCAAGGGACAACTAAAGAAAAACAGGGATCGGAGTGAAGGTCATAGGTTCAAAACGAGGGTACCAGATGAGGATACCGAGCAGAGAACCCTGGACAGCGCCCACTGCTCCTCAAAGCTATCAATGGAGCCAGCGGACGCTGCCCAGTGGAACTCTGCCCAGATGCGTGAGATGAGGGAGGAACGGAAATAAGCCCCACAGTTGCAGAGCACCCCCTCATCCAGCAGCCTCCTCCTGGTGTTGTAGATAGATACTTTAGCTAGAGCTAGGATGAGGTTGACAAGACGGTCTTGCGACTTTGTGGGGCCATAGATGGGGTGTGCAAAAAGGAACAGGTGCGGGGAAAAGTGCAGCCAGAACCTCAACAAGAGGTTCTGGAGGAGGGAATAGGAGCTGCAAGCTGGTGCATTCAAGATAGGCATGCGCCAGGTTCTCCCTCACGCCGCAAAAGGGGCAGGCCTCAGGTGTAGGGGTGAACCACGCCAGGTGCATGCCTGTGCTCACGGCTCCATGAAGGAGCCGCCAACTGATGTCCCCGGCGAGCCGTGGGACAAAGGTGGAATAAAGGCTGGCCCACTGGGGCTCCTCACCTTCTTGAGGTGGAAGATAGTCCCGCCATTTTGTGTTGGGGCAGAACACGAGGGTGAGGAAATGCAGCGTGTGGAGCACGAGTGTATACAGATGGACTCCAGGCGTGGTTTGGAACCGAACCGGCTGCAGGGTGTGCAGGCGGCTCAGAGTGTGGGAGCGGGGAGGCCGGGGAGCGCTCGTGGAACAGGGGCTGAAGAAAAATGTCTGGAGGGCTGGGGGTGAGCGGGGAGCACCCTCTTGCAGGGCCCACTGCAGGAAGACGAGAGAATCTGGTGACAAGGTGGTCTCCACCTCCTGGAGTACGCGCCTGGGGGTCGGAAGGGTGGAAAGCCCCATGCGTCGACCGAGCACACGAGTGCCACCCAGTCCCCCCGACGTAGTCCAGAAGGTCTCCGACTCTGGTGGTTTCTGCCAGGACCAACCTCCGACGCACCAAGGGAGACTCTGCCACCTGCACACATAGATCAGGCTCTGCGAGGAGGTCGCCCCCTTAGTGGCCACAAAGGTCACCGAAAAAAGCTTCCATGTCTGGAGGAGGTCCTGATGGAAGACCGGCAGCTCTGAGAGGTCTCGCAGAAGGCCCCTCGGGTGGAGAAAAAGAGCTGCCGGTCGTATCGGAGCCCTCGGAGGCGGCGGAGGAAGGTGTGTGCCAACGTGCCCCATGCCGGACTACCTGCACCATAAAGGAGTCTCTGCAGGGCCTGGAGATGGAAGACATGGACCTGGCTGCACAGGCTCCCTGCACAGGGAGCTCGCCTGCCACCCGTCCCCGACCACCAGGCCAGAGCTCTTGACCCAGTTGACCCGGGAGGAGGAGGCCAGAGAGTAAAAGGCCTGGCAAGCCTCCACCCACACCAGGTTGTCCGGGTCCTGGACCAAGAGAAGCATGTTGTCGGTGTACGCCGGCAGGACCAGCCGCAGCTCCGGCTCCTGAAGCACCAACCCCGTCAACCTCAGCAGAGGAGATGGAGGAAGGGCTCAATCACCCAAGAGGGGGCACCCCTGCCGTATTCCCTGCCCGAAGCTGACCATCTCCGTCAGGGTCCAGTTGAGCCTGACCAGACATTCCGCATCAGCGTACAGCACCTGGAGAAAGCCCACAAACTGGGGCTCGAAGCCAAATGCCCGCAGAGTGCCCAGGAGATACTCGTGGTCCATCCTGTCGAACGCCTTCTCCTTGTCCAGGATCAGGAGGGCGAATGACAGACCATCCCTATGCCCCAGCTTCAACAGGTCCCGGATCAAATACAAGTCATCAAATATGGTCTGGCCTGAGATGGTACATGTCTGGTCAGGATGGACCACGTCTGCTAGCACAGACCCCAGCCGCAGCGAGATGGCCTTCAGCACGGACTACAAGGTCGTAGTGAGGAGCAAGATGAGATGCCAATTCCGTAGGTTGCGGAACATTGGCCTGCTAAACCCAGGGTTGTGAGCTCAGTCCCTGAGGGGGCCATTTAGGGATCTCGGGCAAAAATTGGGGATTGGTCCTGCTTTGAGCAGGGGGTTGGACTAGATGATCTCCTGAGGGCCCTTCCAACCCTGATATTCTATGATTCTATGATACAGTGGGGCCCCCCTCCAAAGGGGAGGCCAACCGCTCTGTCTGGGCTGTGGACGGTGCACCCACAGGCCCGGGGCATGGCTGCTCGGCCTTGGCCATCGCCCCAAGGGCCTTGGCGGCCTCGGACAAGGTGCCATCTGCGGCCGGGCAGAAAGGAAGGGCCAGAGGCGCCCCAAGGACCAAAGCGGAGGCAAAAGTTGGGGGTGAGGGGCAGGGGGAGAAGGGGGCAGCAGGAGTAAGCCGCCGCACAGATCGAGGCCCGCTGGTGGAGGTTCATCCTCCCCCAGGTGAGTTCAGTGCCCGTGGCCCCGGCGACCTCCCTGCCAATCACAGGGGCAACAGTTGTCCCAGTATTGGCGGCGGCAGGGGACACAGGTGGTATGGGGCCATGGAAACTTCCGCAGAGGCCTCCTTGGGCGGGGAAGGGACTCAACAAGGGGGGCGGTGGCAGCTCCATCCGCTGCCATGGCTCCCGTGGCTAGCGCCTCCTGCTGGGCTCCTTCTGGGGGTGTGGCGGAAGATGTAGCAGACGGGTGGCAGGCGAGCTCTTTTGGGGGGCCTCCTCTCCCTCCTCGTTAGAGGGGAGGGATCGAGCCCACGATTTTCAGCCGCCGCTCTTCCCCCGGCCGAGCACCCAGCCCTCCGAGGTGCAGGTGGAGGGCCGGTCAGCAGGGGCAGGGCCAGGGGGCGGCAAGGGCAGGACAGTGGGGGGAAGGGAAACCTCCTCCTGGGGCAGGCCCTCTCCCTCAGCTAGCAAGGATCTCGCCACCCTCTCCCCCACAGGAGGAGGGGCAGCGGCAGCCGGGCCGCCAGGGTCACTGGCAGTGACAGGGCCGGCTCCCTCCCTGGTCTCGGGGGTCCCGGGCAGCCCTCCGAGCCGGACCAGGGGGCAGTCCCTCTGGACATGCCCCGTTGCCCAGCAGAGGAAGCACCAGGCCTCCCCAATCGAATAATGGACCCGGAAATGGGCCCCCTAATAGGGCACAAGGAAGGACCCCTCAAGGACTCTCCCTGCACGTGCATGCTTGAATAAAGGAACCTCAGGTTTGTTCTGATCCAAACACAACACATGGTTAATTTTTCCATGACACAGCCCAGCAGGAGAGGGCTGATAGCAGAAATGGGCTTCCCTAGCGTGGAGAGGGCAGGCGACAGGGCAGCGTTGGGAAGGAAGGGAGGGACGGAGGTCAATACTACCCATACACCCAAGTCCTCCGGTGGTTCTAGGGGGACTAACACCCCTTCCCCCCCCGCCAGGCCCTTCTCTACCGTCTCCTGAGCAGTGGCCTCCGACGCTAGGAAGAACACAACTTTACCATACATCTTGGAGGCCGCCACAATGGCCGTGAGCCCCACCACCCTCGCCAGTGCCCGCACATATGTTTCAACGTGGGGCTAGGCGGGCACCAGGAGGCAGCGGACGCCTTGCCTCCTGGTCAGCGAGGGGAAGGGACCCCGGCTGCCAGGGATGGTACCGGAGGCGGCAATCAGGGCAGATTGCGCGGTGGCACGTGGAGGGGCGGCGGCCACATGTGTGTATGCTCTGGGGCCTAGGAACTGAGCACCCCCAGAGCTGGTGGCAGGAACAGCCGGGGAAGGAGGGGCCGTGGCAGACATTGGGCCACGGCAAGGGGAGCGGCTCTGCTGGCGGGAGATTTTGTTTGCCGGGCAGGGCCTTTGCCCTTTTTGTTCCCCTGGCCTTTTTTACCAGTGGAAGCGGGGGCCATGGCAGCAGCGGAGTCTGGACCAATGGTAGCCGAGAGTTCAGCCACAGGGGTAGGTAGGGATGGTGGCGAAGGGGGGACCACAGGGTCAGCAGGGGCAGGAGCAGGAGCAGGGGCAGGGTCCTCCTCCATGCTGGCAAAAGACAGGAGGAGGCCTTAATATGGGGTTGGAACGATGGACAGCCGCTCTTCCCCACTAGGCAACACATAGGGGAGGAGGACGCTAACAGGAGGGGTGGGGGGATGGGGGTGGGCGACTATTCCTCCCTGCTAAGCTCTATTCAGGGAAAGAGGGCGCCTTTAGGGTTGGGGGGGGGGAAGGGGGAGGTAACGGGGAAGGGGGAGCAAGGGAACAAGCAACCACACCTCCCCGCTAAACTGCAAGTAGGGGAGGAGGGTCCTGTGAGAGGAGAGGGACCACCCACTCCTCCCTGCTGAGCTGTAGGCAGGAGAGGAGGGTGTCCCAAGGAGAGGGGAAAGGGAAGAAGCAACCACTCCTTCCCTCTAGGCTGCAGGCAGGGGAGGAGGACACTAGCAGGGGCAAAAAAGGGGGGTACAGTTACGGGACAGGGATACCGGCTCCTCTAGCTGCACTGGGAAAGGGAGGGATTCCAATTCCATTAGGAAGGCTGTGAACAGTGGGGGGGGGGAACTGAAAGGGGCACAAGGGCTTACGGATGGGGCATGGGCGCACAGGGAGAAGGAACTGAACCGGGGGAGCAAGGGAGGACAGGGGAAAAAGGGGAAACCTAGGCAAATCACAAATGGGAGCTACAAGGGGAAGGGCGGGGCAGGCAACCAAACTAAAACCCAAAGTTTGGGGCAGGGCAGGTAGCAAACGCCAAAGGGCCAGAGCGGGAAAGGCAAACTAACAGAAGGGGAACTACCAAAGGGTCAAAACAAGTAGTTGGGGGGGGGGGCAAACTAACACAGGGAAGCTGGGGAGGACAGCAGGGAAAGGCCCCACGCAGCTGGGGGGGTGGGGTAAATCCAAGGTGCGGGGCATGTGCGCCCACATGTGCCTATATAACTCAGTCTCTGCTGCTTACTGCGGCACACAGTCCCAGGTAGAGAAGGGGGAAGAACAAGCAGCCATGTCAAGGGGCAAAGAGTGGGTTCAGATGGTAAGCGGGGTGGTGGAGGGGGCGGCAGCAATGGTGGGGGAGGTAGGAGGGAGCAGATGGGCAAGGGGGAGGGCTCCGCACCTCTCCTCCGTGCTCCCCACAACAGCAACAGGAGTTGCCACCACCCCAGGAGCAGAGACGTTAAAGTCGCTCAGTCCGTGGACAAACCCCCACCACGATGTCCCTCGGTAGGTGTCCTCCTCCGCAACGACAGCAGTGTCTCCAGCACAGCAGCAAACAGCAGTCAGCTGGTCAAGCAGGAGGGACCCTTAGGTGGTGGCAGGGCCCGTGCTTCTCCCTCCAGAGGCCGGGGTGTGGGGGGGAAGGATGGCAAGCCCCCCCCCCCAGCAGCAGCAGCAGTAACAGTAGTCCAGGGAAGGAGACTCCAGCCATCAGAAGCAGCCCAGGGAAGGAAAGCATTCCAGCCAGTAGCAGCAGCAGCCTAAAGAAGGAGGGAGCTCCAGCCAGCAGGGCAGCCCAAGCAGACTGTCCTCTCCTTGCAATGGGGTGGCTGCCCCATTCCTACAGAACAGGGGTTGAAAGCAGCCGTGGAGAGGCCTATGGCTAGGATGAGCAGCTGAGGGAATAGCTGACTACAGATGTGGCCAGCTCAATTAGGGCCCAGCTGGCCCTGATAAGAGGGCTGGGGACCAGGAGCTGAAGGAGTCTCACTCTAGCCCTGGAGTGGGAAGGACCTGGCTGCCTGGGAGCAGGGTATCTGAAGCAGAGCTGTACTGAGGGGGGGAGGAAGAGTAAGAAGAGCTGGGGAGCTCCAGCCAGGCAACTCCCCAGGCTGAGGCCTTGGTTAAGGCCTAAAGAGATATGGGGGGCGATAGAGGGGCAGCCTGGGGATAGGCAAAGGCAGCAGATCCTACCCCCTTGCCAACGATGAGTGACCATCGCAGACTGCAGTCTGCCCCAGGGAAAGGGGGCTAGATGATGACTGGCAATCACCACTGAGGCAAGGTGGGCTTAGAGGGTTGGGAGTTCCCCTGGGGAGGGGAGACTCAGAGTGTGGGGGGTACTGCTGGGGACAGAACCCTGAGGTAAAGGGGCACCGGGGTCTGGGAGGGACACTGGGCCTGAGGCAGGCGACACACCGGCCAGCAGAGGGCGCTCAGAGTGCTGCAAAAGAGCTAATTCCCGGACAACCAGCAGGAGGCACCGCACCAGTGAGTCACTAGGCCAATTGAGGGGCAGTGGAAAAATGCTTCCCCTGTGCCCTGGCTCTGTTCCCTGGCAGGGGCAGCAGGTGAAGCCTCAGTGCCTGGCCCCCGGCTGCAGGCCTGGCACTGAAGAAGCTCTAGCTCCCTGCCACGGCCTTAGGGCTGGGGGAGCTCTCAGTCCCCGCTGCAGCCCCAGGACTATGGTGGGAGGGTATAGAGCTTCTCCAGTCTTGGGGCTGGGGGGCAGAAAGGAGCAAATGGGGTGAAGGCCTTAGTAGGGGGGTGGAATGAGTGGGACTGTGGGTGGAACGGGGGGGACCACGGGGGAAGGGGCATAACAGGGTGGGGCAGTGGCGGGGCCACAGGTGGAAGGGGCAGAATGGCAGAGAGACTGCAGGCAGAAGGGGTGGGGCCCCCCACTTGCTCTGGCCCAGGGCCCCACAAAATCTTAATCTGCCTATCCCCCACCCACCCACGGTAACTGGATTTTGGTGTCCGGTCAGTATATCTGACTGGACACTAAACTGGTCCCCTTTTGACCGGACTTTCTGGCCAAAAGCCTGATACCTGGAAACCTGAATGCTGTGGGCTGCGCTGACCTGTGTTTGCCACCAAGCCTGCCCGTCCCCATTAATTGTCAGCTTTGAAATGATTTCTTCATTTGCACTAATGCAGTAAGAGGCCAATTTTCCTGTGTTCTTTGTGTGGAAGCAAACTGGTGCTGCTTCCTGGGCAGTGAGCATTGTGCTGCCTGACTGTCCGCTATGCTAATGCACCGTCTCACTGCAATTTCATTTCAACAGGGACTAATTTAAAAGAAATGACCAGCCTGCCAGGGGACTCCAAAGATCCCTTCTGATGAGTTTTAGCAGCTTCAGCAAAACTCTAATTTGAATTTCAGTGCCTGCTGTGTGATTTGCTCAGTGACAGTGGAGCGAGGATAGAACTAGTGCTGCCTGTCATTGGAGCCTCCATCTTTCACCTCATTGTGCTGATGTGTTACAGGAGGGGAAAAAGGAAGGGAAAAGTTAAGAGAGGGTGGCTTGAATAAAGTGCATGTGCAATGCACATGCCAAGGAGAAATAAACAACTGATGATAGAGAGGAAAGAAAATCGAGTGTAAAAGGACTGGGCTGGGAAGAGGGAGCTGAATAAATCAGAGCAGGAGGTGCTGGTGACCAGGAGGGGAGGCTGCAGGCCCTAGTGCCGGTTAGCAACTCACGTGGGGACAGTCGGTGTTCTAGCCAAACAGTGTAAAGGCTTGGCCAATTTGGGGTAAGCTGATAATGGTGCAGGAACAGATTCATCTTGAAATTAGTGAGAGTGTCTTGTGTAGCTCAGCCGCTCAGCCCGGGAGCCTGGAGGAGATGGGGCCTCACAACAAGGGAAGCCACCTACATGTTGCGGGTTCACAGATCAAAACAAACCCCTGTCTGTGGCCTACTCAAATCTCCCCAGCCCGCACCCCAGGGGACGTTGGTGGCACTTGATATTTGATGCATTTCATACAGACAACGCATGAGATCAGTGAGCAAAAGGAACACAGTGGCCAGAGTCTAGGAGATATGCCAGTGTCAAACAAAATTGGAAAAGATGCTGGTCAGACCGAGAGCTTAATCAATGAAATACTCCAACCTGCATGGCCAGCACAGAGACAGTGAGATGCACCAGCCGACGGGACCAACACAGAGCTAGAGAGACGCCAGCCAATGGGACCAGCCTTTAGAGCCAAATTCACAGATAGTTTTGATGCCCCGCAAAATGCATTTTCCAATGAATTTATTATTCAATTAGCTGGATTCATTAGTAGGGAGCAGGGGCGGTACCTCCCCACGCCAGCCTGTCTCTGCTTTGGATCTTCATATCTGCTGTGCCCACATGCCATTGCCCAGGAGCCCATGGACGCTCGAGTGTTGAAGGCCCCACGCTCCCTGCAAGCACAGGGTGCAGTGTGGCTTGTTTCCACCCCTGGTGCTTCATGCCTCTTGTTATGCATGTGTGCCTCTTTAAGAGGGGCCTGGTGGCTGAGCAAGTGCCCCAGGTGTAACTGCAGCATGGTTGGCTCCCTGTGTAATGTCTGGAGCTGCCATGGCTATGGCTGTCACAGGCAATTTCATGCCTTCCCTTATATCTTTAGTTTCCCCTGTCAGAGACAGCTTCATCTGTCTGAGAGGCCCACCGTGCTGAGATGGCAGCTTTGGGGGGCAGGGGCACCCTGTCCTTTTGTTACCCAAGACCCAGATCCACATCCAGCCTCTGATACAAAGGAAAGGAGCTTTGGCCTGGCCTCTCGTGCAGAATATCAATCATCTTCTGCAGAGCTTGCACTTTCTGATTAGCAGGAGTGCTCAGCTGCATGAGAAAAGCCACTCAAAGCCTGGGAGGGGCTGCTCCCGCAGGCTGGGGGCGTCTGCTCTGACGGGCAGCTTGAGAGCAGCTTGAAGGCTTCTGTCAATCCCGCGGTAAGCACTATGCATCCCGATCAGGCCTCAGCTCGGCTGGGGGAGAATCCAGGATTAGAGAGTAGGCAATGTGCCCCCTGCTACAGACTGCAGCAGCCCTTGAAGACCATAGACTGAAAGCATGAGGGGTTCGAGTCTCCATGGACACAGGGCAGTCATTGGGAAAGTGCCATCCCCACTTCTCCCCAGCTGTCATGAGGCTCAGGGTTCCCCTTATCCTGCTTTTTGCTCCCTGGAGATGAGCTATGCCTGAGTTCATGCCACTTATTGAAGGGTGTCTCTTCCCTCTGCTACATTGCGTGGACTTGACATCTACTAGCTTGTCTAATGCCTTAAGGCTGTCCAGGGATCATGGCCTCTCCTGGTCCCCTCTGTGTAGGCCTGGGAGCTCCCTTAGCATAAAATGGGGACTCAGGAAAGCTTGAAATGTGGGCTGCAGCTATTCCTTGGTTATGGGTTGATACATGGAGTGCACCTTTCCCACCACCGAGCTCTTGCAGGACAAAATCCCCGTGCTTTCAACAAAGGATCCCTAGGCCCCTCACCCAACCCAACCCGCCCTGCAGAAATGCCCAGGGAAAGAAAGAGGCCCTGCAAAGAGCTCAGAGCTTCCACTCACTTGGACTCTGTTGGGCCGGGGGAGAGGCGGGTCCAGAGCCCAGGGCCCTTCACTGGGAAGATCTGCCCCATGGGCCTCGTGAGGATGGGTAGGCTGAGACCCCAGGGCACCCTACAGCAACAGCTTTGTCCAAGTGAGGGATGCAGTGCTTGGTTCTGCACATCCACAGGTGGCCAAGGACTCCGAGGTTGTGAATTTATGCAGCAAATGCAGATCTTGGAGCAGATGTTGCCTCCACCATCTCCGACATCATCTTCCAGCCAACCAGCATCCTCTCTCCTGCCTGCACTGAGCCTCTGCCAGAAGCTTTCACTGCACCCCAATCTCGGGCAGCTCCTGGGGAATAAGGAGAGCCCTCTGGTTAGGTGAGCAGCCATCTGACATCCTCTGCCTCCATCATCTCTCCTACCCCTGCTCTGCAGCAGGGAGAGGAGGGGCAGAGGAAGACTAGACAGGGCAGCGACTGGCTCCGAGGGGTGATTCCCTGAGCATAGGCCTAGGGATCACTCATCTAAGCGATGCCAGCGCCTTGTCCTTCCCAAGGCAGCTGCTGCTATTCCACCCCAATAACAGACCCGAGGCTCCTTGCTTGATTTCACCAACCCAAATGGATGTAGGTCCAAGTCCCAGGTCATGGCCCAAAGCTCCCTGAGCACTGTTCTGTGTCAGTCATTACCAGCACAGTTACTGGGACAGTAGCACTGTCCCACTCCTCCATCCTGCCTCACCTGCCTTCTATCTGGGGATCTGCACACTGGCCTTCCATGGGTTTAGAACCCACTGCAGGAGCTGCAAAGACAATGCTACAGAGTGGGGTTTGGACCCACCTTCCAGTGCTTGAGTGCTGGGGAACAGCTCTAGAGAGATGGGTCAGAAATTGCCATAGTGTGTGGGCTCCTGGATGTGGTATCTGCTAAAGTGAGGCTCAGCCTTGGCTCAGGTCAAGTTTTGCAGGGATCTTTGTGCCATCTTGGAGGACACCGGTGCCAGCAAGAAGCACAGCACAGAAAAAAGCAGCTAGCAACTCTTTGGGAGAGAAAAGGAGAGCAGGGAAGAGGCCAGGGGTCAGGAGGGGCCCAGACTCAAGGTGCTGTGAACAAGGGGAGTCATGACCAGTGGTTAATGGCAGGGAAAAGCTCAGACTTGCAAATAGAAGCAGGACCAAAGAACTCTGAGAGGAGACTGCTGGGTGAGGAAAGTGGACAGTGGAAGCATGTGACTAAGAGAACTAGGAAGAGGAAAAGACTGGCTAGTGAAGGAGAAATAGAGCTCAGGAATAGATTTGCGGAGTTCGAAAAATGAAGAAGGGGCACAACAGGTGGTCACTGAAGGTGAGAGGGCAAGGAAAAAGAGAAGAGCAGCTAGCCCTATAGGAAGAGGGGAAGAGTCAATGGACATAACTCCAAATATGAGGCCCAGGAGGATATGGGATGGGTTGCAGAGGATTGCAAGGGATAATAGGAATCGAGAGGACTTGCAACCAGAGGGAACAAGGGATAGACCAGATAATTGCTCCATTGCCAGGAAAAGGCAGGTCTATGTGATTGGGGACTCCTTACTGAGAAGAATAGACATGCCTGTAACCAGAGCTGATTCAGAGAACAGAAGGGTGTGCTGTCTGCCGGATGCTAAGATACGGGATGTGGACCTGTGGCTGAAGAGGATCCTAATGGGAGCAGGAAAGAATCCACTGATTGCCCTTCATGTGGGAATAAATGATACGGCTAGATTCTCGCTGGAATGTATCAAGGGAGACTATGCCAGGCTGGGGAAGACGCTAAAGGAAATTGAGGCTCAGGTGATCTTTAGTGGGATTCTGCCTGTTCCTAGAAAAGGGCAACAAAGGTGACAAGATTATGATCAACAGATGGCTAAGGCAGTGGTGCTATAAGGAGGGCTTTGGGATGTATGGCCACTGGGAAGCATTCATGAACAGAGGACTGTTCTCTTGGGATGGACTTCACCTAAGTAGGGAGGGAAATAGACTTCTAGGATGGAGGCTGGCACAACTGATTAAGAGAGCTTTAAACTAGGAATTTGGGGGAGATGGTTGGGAGATGTCCAGGTAATCTCCACACCGGATTTTAACATTGAGAGGGAAGAAAACAAAGTAAGAAAGGATACAGCCGTGGGTAGCAGAATGGACATAAGGAGGAAGGGTAGTGTAGATACCAGTCTAATAGGTGATACTGGCGGTAGAATGTAATGTCTGTGGCCAATCGGGTAAAGAATGTGAGTGAAGCCAAACAGCAAAAATTAAGATGTTTGTACACTAATGTGAGGAGCCTAGGTAACGAAATGGAGGAACTAGAGCTACTGGTGCAGGAAGTTAAACCAGATATTGTAGGTGTAAGCAGAGTCAGGATGAGCTCTCCCCTGACATCTGGTGGTGAGTCATGATGGGCTGTGGAAAAGAACTTCAGGGGCTGATCTCATTTGCATAGACACACCCACCCTACCTAGATGGTCACTTTGGTTGCTGTAGGAGTCCCAGTTTCTCCGTTATTGGGGCAGGAGTAAACTGTTATTATCCTGATTATGTGAATCAGGGACAGTGGAACTGTACTTGGCCTTTTGTTATGATGGAGGGACTCACCATCAACTAAGCAGCACTCATTAGGCAAGGGTCATAGGTTCCAACTCCCAGTGAATGGAGAGAGGCTGGGGGATAGGTATTAATACCTGGTAGTATGAGCCCCTATGGTGAGGGCCTTACATGCTAATTGCACTTTTTCCTCTCTTCACTGTGGAGTATTAGAGCTAATTTTGATTCTATTAGGAATCTAATTACAGGCTGCTAAGCTGAACTTGCTTTGGGCCAGTGGTGTACCAGTACTGGGCCTCCCCTACTACAAGCTGAAATCACTGGGTATTGTGTTAAGTAGTGGGGGAGCCTGAAGATATATGGTGGAGCAGTTTGTGGGACAGCTAGTAGAGTGAAGTGATTTGTGGGATGGCTGCTGGAGTGGAGTGCAGCCCCATTGAGAGGTGGAGCAATTGGCTTTGGACCATGTAAGGTGCCTCTTAAACCCTGCCCCCTCATCTCCACCCAGGTTGGGAGGTAAAACTCTGGAGATAAACTTTCAAACTCTGGGGCTGCACTGACCAGAGACTTTTGGGGTGTTGGACTTTGAGTGATTTTGGGTTGCTGGACTCAAGAACCAAAGGGAAAGGACACGGATGAATTTGCTTGGGGTGGGTTTTTGCTCATGGGTTGTGTTGTGAATCCTGTTGGTGGTGTTTCCCCAACATAATGCCACATTGTTTCTCTCTGTTATTAAATGGCTTTGCTACACTCAGACTCTGTGCTTGGGAGAGGGGAAGTATTGCCTCTTGGAGGCGCCCAGCAGGGGTGGTATATATTTGTCCCAGGTCACTGGGTGGGGGCTCGAGCCGGTTTTGCATTGTGTTATTGGAACGGATCCCCTAGATACTGAACCCGGCCCTTGTTGCTGCCAACTCTGACAGGCAGAAGGGTTACATAGGGATAACAGAAACATGGTGGAATAGTAGTCATGACTGGACTACAGATATTGAAGGGTATGTGCTGTTTAGGAAAGACAGAAATAAAAGCAAAGGTGGTGGAGTAGCATTGTATATCAATGATGAGGTAGACTGTAAAGAAATAAGAAGCGATGGAATGGATAAGACAGAGTCTGTCTAGGCAAAAATCACATTGGGGAAGAAAGCTACTAGAGCCTCCCCTGGGATAGTGCTTGGGGTGTGCTAGAGACCGCCGGGATCCAATCTGGATATGGATAGAGACCTTTTTAATGAAGTAAATACTAATGGGAATTGTGTGATTATAGGAGACTTTAATTTCCCAGATATAGACTGGAGGACAAGTGCTTGTAATAATAATAGGGCTCAGATTTTCCTAGATGCGATAGCTGATGGATTCCTTCACTAAGTAGTTGGTGAACCGACTGGAGGGGATTCCATTTTAGATTTGGTTTTGGTGAGTAGTGAGGACCTCGAAGAAATGGTTGTCGGGGACAACCTTGGTTCGAGCAATCATGAGCTAATTCAGTTCAAACTAAATGGAAGGATAAACAAAAATAGATCTGTGATGAGGGTTTTTGATTTCAAAAGGGCTAACTTTAAAAAAAATTATGGAAATTAGTTAGGGAAGTAGATTGGACTGAAGAACTTGTGGATCTAAAGGCGGAGGAGACCTGGAATTACTTCAAGTCAAAGTTGCAGAAGCTATCGAAAGCCTGCATCCCAAGAAAGGGGGGGAAAAAGCGCAGCCCACAGCATTCGGGTTTCCAGTATCTGGCTTTTGGCCAGAAAGTCCGGTCAAAAGGGGACCAGTTTAGTGTCCAGTCAGATATACTGACCGGACATCAAAATCCAGTTACCGTGGGTGGGTTGGGGAGCAGCAGATTAAGGTTTAGTGGGGCCCTGGGCCAGAGCAAGTGGGGGGGCCCCACCCCTCCTACCTGCAGTCTCTCTGCCATTCTGCCCCTTCCCACCTGCGGCCCCGCCACTGCCCCACCCCGTTATGTCCCTTCTCCTGGGGTCCCCCCCTTTCCACCCACAGTCCCGCCCATTCCACCCCCCTACTAAGGCCTGCACCCCATTTGCTCCTTTCTTCCCCCCCACAGGCAGAAGTTGTAGACAAAGCTGGATGAGAAAGCATCTCAGAGAGGTTATGAAGAAAAAGCAGAAGGGAGGGATTAGCAAGGAAAGCTATCTTATTGAGGTCAGAACATGTAGGGATAAAGTGAGAAAGGCCAAAAGACATGTAGAGTTGGATCTTGCAAAGAGAATTAAAACCAATAGTAAAAGGTTCTATAGTCCTATAAATAAGAAGAAAATAAAGAAAGAAGAAGTGGGACCGCTTAACACTGAGGATGGAGTGGAGGTCAAGGATAATCTAGGCATGGCCCAATATCTAAACAAATACTTTGCCTCAGTCTTTAATGAGGAGGTTAGGGATAATGGTAGCATGACAAATGGGAATGAGGATATGGAGTAGATATTACCACATCCGAAGTAGAAGTGAAACTCGAACAGCTTGATGGGACTAAATCGGGGGGCCCAGATAATCTTCATCCAAGAATATTAAAGGAACTAGCACACAAAATTGCAAGCCCATTAGCAAGAATTTTTAATGAATCTGTAAACTCAGGGGGTTGTATCATATGACTGGAAAATTGCTAACATAGTTCCTATTTTTAGGAAAGGAGGGAAAAAATGTGATCCGGGTAACTACAGGCCTGTTAGTTTGACATCTGCAGTATGCAAGGTCTTGGAAAAATTTTGAAGAAGAAAGTAGTTAAGGACACTGAAGTCAATGGTAAATGGGACAAAATACAACATGGTTTTACAAAAGGTAGATCTTGCCAAACCAACCTGATCTCCTTCTTTGAGAAGGTAACAGATTTTTTAGACAAAGGAAATGCATTGTATCTAATTTACCTCAATTTCAGTGAGGTATTTGATACAGTTTCACATGGGGAATTATTACCTAAATTGGAAAAGACGGGGCTCAGCATGAAAACTGAAAGGTGGACAAGGAACTGGTTAAAGGGGAGACTACAGCAGGTCCTACTGAAAGGTGAACTGTCAGGCTGGAAGGAGGTTACAAGCGGAGTTCCTCAGGGATCAGTTTTGGGACCAATCTTATTTAATCTTTTTATTACTGACCTTGGCACAAAAAGTGGGAATGTGCTAATAAAGTTTGTGGATGACACAAAGCTGGGAGGTATTGCCAATACAGAGAAGGACTGGGATATCATACAGGAAGATCTGGATGACCTTGTAAACTGGAGTAATAGTAATAGGATGAAATTTAATAGTGAGAAGTGCATGGTCATGCATTTAGGGATTAATAACAAAAAAACTTTGTTATAAGCTGGGGACGCATTACTTGGAAGTAACAGAGGAGGAGAAGGACCTCAGAGTATTGGTTGATCATAGGATGACTATGAACCGCCAGTGTGATATGGCCATGAAAAAAAAAGCTAATGCAGTCTTGGGATTCATCAGGAGAGGTATTTCCAGTAGAGATAAGGCGGTGTTAGTACCATTTAACAAGGCACTGGTGAGACCTCATCTGGAATATTGTGTGCAGTTCTGGTCTCTCCTTTTTTAAGAGGGATGAATTGAAACTGGAACAGGTACAGAGAAGGGCTACTAGGATGATCCGAGGAATGGGAAACCTGTTTTATGAAAGGAGACTCAAAGAGCTTGGCTTGTTTAGCCTAACCAAAGGAAGGCTGAGGGGAGATATGATTACTTTCTATAAATATATCAGAGGGATAAATATCAGGGAGGGAGAGGAATTATTTAAGTTCAGTACCAATGTGGACACAAGAACAAATGGATATTAACTGGCCACCAGGAAGTTTAAACTTGAAATTAGATGAAGGTTTCTAACCATCAGAGGAGTGAAGTTCTGGAACAGCCTTCTAAGGGAAGCAGTGGGGGCAAAAGACATATCTGGCTTCAAGGCTAAGCTTGATAAGTTTATGGAGGGGATGGTATGATGAGAGAGCCTAATTTTGGCAATTAATTGATCTTTGACTATTAGCGGTAAATATGTCCATTGGCCTGTGATGGGATGTTAGATGGGGTGGGATCTGAGTTACTACAGAGAATTCTTTCCAGGGTGTCTGGCTGGTGAGTCTTCCTCACATGCTCAGGGTTTAGCTGATCACCATATTTGGGGTCAGGAAGGAATTTTCCTCAAGGGCAGATTGGCAGAGGCTCTGGTGGGTTTTCGCCTTCCTCTGCAGCGTGGGGCACAGGTCACTTGCTGGAGGATTCTCTGCTCCTTGAAGTCTTTAAACCATGATTTGAGGACTTCAATAGCTCAGACATAGTTTAGGGGTTTGTTACAGGAGTGGGTGGGTGAGATTCTGTGGTCTGCGTTGTGCAGGAGGTCAGACTAGACTATCATAATGGTCCTTTCTGACCTTAATGTCTGTGATTCTATGGTTCTGATGGGCTTGGCCCCATGGGATGTGTCAGACCCAGCGTTAGTTATCTGGGTCACTGGGAGTGAATTTCCTCTGTTCTGTCACTGTCTGCAAAGATACACCAGGCAATGCAGAACCTCTCCCTACGTATTTGTGCACATTCCGATTCCAGATCACTGGGACTGATGCTAGTACTAGCACTAATTAATAGCGATGAGTCCCTGGCTTTCCCATAGCCCCTCCCATCCCAGGATCTTCAGGTACTGTACACATGCTCGTCAGCCTGGCCTCCCCTGGGAGGGAGGGGATGGGAATGCAGACACCTTGCTGCTTTGATGGGCTCTCGGAGTAAAGCACAGTGATGCTGCGACTCTGCAGGGGGAGACCTCCGTGCCTGGAATCATCCTGTCCCTGTGAGAGCCACCATGAAATCGCTCCGACATTAGTCCCTTCTTAAGAAAGCTGTCACAGACACCCCCATTATCCCTTGGCTCCGCCCCCTGCCCTCTGTTTCACCAGATAATCTGCTTTTTAAAAATACATTTTCCACTGGCTTGGTGGAAGTTCAGGTCCATCCTGGTTCCTTGTCAGTGAGTCATGCTGAGGAATTATCAGCCTGGACAGTTGTTTGTTTGTCATTGTGCAATAGAGCAAAGTCTGTTCTGTGGCTGATTAGAGTGGTACTCTGCATGTCCCCAAGGGGCCCTGTGAGCTCATCCCAACCGCAGTCAGACAGCCTCTACAGAGGAGCATCCTCTTCCCTCAGGCAACGGAGGGCTAAGCCCTCCAATTTGCCTCACTGCAAATGCAACCCTGGGGTCCCAGTCTGTCCTGTGCCCCTTCATCTCGCCCTCTGGGAACCCAGACCGAGCCAATGGATCTGGAGACGCAGCAGCTTTTCTGTGCTGTGTTGCAGGGATCTCAGGTGTCCTGGCTGGGGGATGGGTTGCTCTGTATCTGAACGGATCTGAGCATCCCTGGCCACATCCCAAGGGGACAGTTTTCTGCTACTCCACAGAGCAGTGAGCTGTAACAGTGCCCAGCCCTGAGCGGGCGTGCAAGGTGAAGCCCTACCTCTCCCCCCCCCCCGAGTGTACCGTCTGGCTCTAACCCCCCCCCTCCCCCATAGGAATGGCCTCACATCTGCTTTGAACAGGCTGGAGCCTGGCAGCACACCTGGAGAGAGCCAGTGGGGCATTAGCCACTGCCCAGTTGTTGTATCAACCAGGCAAGGTACTAACAAGCTTCAACAGGACTTTATTTTCAAAACCTCTTTACCAAGCCGCTGCTGCACCCTCTGTAGCTTTCTCCCAGCCTCTCAACTCCTCCCCATTCCTTCCTGTTTCCTGTCCTTTCAGACTCCTAACAGCCAGTGCTCCCAATTCTAATAATTACAAGCAACATCTAAACACCACATTCCCTCCACTCTTAAGAAACGCTCCCAATTAAAATTGTTCTAACCACAGGAACAAATATGAAACAAGACACTATACTGTTGGCAGAAATATTACACTGAAAACACTGTAGATACTAATAACATAGTCTCTAGTCCAGACAGGTGGCCGTCTGGGTCTGACAGGCCGTCTCTCAAGCCCCAGTTCCAGTGCAATGTCTTGTTGTGTTGGTACTACGGTGAAGTCACCCAATGCAGACTGGGTGTTGGCATAATCTCCTCTTGGTGCATAGGCAGGTGCAAGATAAGAAGCATGCCATACCCGCCCATCAGAAAGTCAATAGGTGGAAGGTCCCTTCTTCTCTATGATTTTAAGAGGAGCTGTGAATTTATGGTCCCCTTTGCGTAAAATTCCAGGTTTTCGTATTCTAATGAAGGAACCACACTCAAACTTTGGTTCCTTAGCACCCCGCCGCTTGTCTGTGAAAGCCTTAGACTTTGCTTGGTTCTGTTCAACTGTTTTTCTCACATCATCCTTGTTTGGGGCAGCAGGTCTTGGCTTTAACAATCCAGCAATGTTCAGTTCAGTATTCATCTGTTTCCCATGCAGTAACTCTGCGAGTGATCTTTGCATTGTGGCATGTCATGTAGCCTGGAATGCTTGCAAGAAATCAGTAGTGAAGGGTATGCACAATCACCCTTCCAGTTTAGCCGTTTGCAAATGCTCTTTCAAACTTCTGTTAAACCGTTTGATTTCCCCATTGGCTTGAGGGTAATATAGGGATGACCTTCTGTGTAAAATGTTCCGCTGTGCTAGAAAAGTTTCAAACTCCAGGAAGAAAATTGACTACCGTTATCTGAAACCAGTTCTTTGGGGTTACCTTCCCTGCTAAAAACTGAAGAGAGGAACTTAATTACTGTAGCAGAAGAGATTTGCGATGTAAACGCTACCTCAGGCCATTTACTGAAATAGTCTATTAAAGTGATGGCATAATGGCAGTCAATTGGAGCAGTATTAAAGGGTCCTACAATGTCAATCGCCACTTTTCCCATGCAGATTCAGGAAGAGGAACAGGCTGTAATGGAGGGGTACATGTCACTGCTGTCTTATCATGCATTTGGCAAGTGATACAGGATTTTATGAGTGCTTCAGTTTGCGAGTCCATCCCTGGCCACCAATACAGATCCTGTAGTCATTGTTTGGTTCGGACAATTCCTTGATGAGTATCGTGTGCCAGGTGTATGAGTTTTGACTGTAATTCTTCTGGCACAAGGAGCCATTGTGTACCTCATAGCACACAGCCATCAAACAAAGAAAGTTCATCCCGAACTCTAAAATAAGGCAGCAAACCTGGGTCAAGGTTTTTAGGCTGACTGGGCCATCTCTTTGTCAGAAATTCCCATAGTTTTTGTTGAATTGGACATGCTGCACAAGCGGCTTGAAATTGTTCTCTTGTAACTGCAGTGAGCGCTTGTAATAAGCGCAACCACGACATCCTCATCCTCCGGTGGACCATCTGGTGAAGGCAAAGGCAGGTGAGAAAGGCAATCAGCGTCCATATTTTGGTTTCCAGGCTTATATTCCAGTTCATAATTGAAAGAGAGCAGTCTTGCAAACCATCTAGCAATACGATCTCCTGCTCTTCCCAGTCCTTTCGTGGTGAGCAACGTCATCAAAGGGCTATGGTCTGTGCGCAACTTGAACGTGAGGCCCCACAGGTAAGTTTTCCATTTTTCAGTAGCCCAGACACAAGCAAGTGCTTCTTTTTCGACTGTAGAATATTTTCTCTCAGCATTACTTAGTATCCCTAAAGCAAATGCAACAGTCCTCTCTGTGTTGTCCTCATGCAGTTGTGTGAGAACAGCCCCAAATCCATAATCAGAAGCATCAGTAATTACAATTGTGGGCAATGCAGGACTGAATAGTGCAAGTACTGGACTATGTACAATCAAGTCTTTCACCCTTTCAAAACTAGCTTGTGCATCCATTGTCCACGCTAAGGATGAACTTCTCCTTAGTAATTCCTGTAACGGTTCAATGACAGAAGCATAATTGGGAATGAATTTTGCGTACCAGGAGGTAAGACCCAAGAAGGAACATAAGGTTTGCAAATCTGTTGGAGGAGGAGCATTTGAAATTGCCAGGATATGACCTGGATCAGGTTTTAGTCCAGCCTGTGAAATTGTATGCCCAGAAAGGAGAGTTCAGTTTGTCTAAATTTGCATTTGGATCTATTGAGCTGGACGCCTGCTTTGCTGAAGCAGTTTAGTACAGACTGCAGGTTATTGTCATGCTCCTCAGAAGTATTTCCAAACATGATAGCACTGAACTCCATGTTGATTCTTCAGAATCAATGACATCATTTTTTGAAAGGCACTTGGGGCAGATGCGAGACCGTATGGAACACGTTTAATATGAAATAGTCCCTTATGTGTAATAAATGCTGTAAGGTCTGTTATCTTCATGCAACATCACCTTGTGGTATGCGCTCTGCAAATCAAGAGTAGAAAACATCTTTGCTCCACAGAGTTCTGCAAATACTTCTTCTGTGTGAGGAAGAGGATGGCTGTCAATCACAATAGCTTTATTTGGTGTTGGATCATATTAAAGAAGTTCTGTATTAAAATCACAAATGAGTTTGATTCCCCATAGTTTAAATTCCAGGGTATTACTAATTAAGAGGTCTCTTGGTTTTTGGTACTGTTTCTCTCCCTCTGTGTGAAACTTGCAAGCTGCTAATTGTGTTAGTACATTCTAAGACAGAGTCTGTTCTCAAAGCAATTCTTTGTAAGAACAACTACTCACACAGACAGAGACTCAAAGCAATATTCTGTAACAACAGAAACAGCACCCAGAGACTCCCCGCCCTTTTGTTGTATTCATCTCGCTTTGTTAACAATTGTGATTAAAATAGAGATAGAGGATGAATGTGGATGGATGCTTGGTGTGGATAATAACTGAATGATCAGGAAGGTGCCCGCCTAAGAATCCAGTGTCCAACGGCTGAAGAAGGCATCAAGTGGAAATAACCAGAGGACCCCCGGAGGTCAGACTGGAATCCACCCAACAGCCTCAAAATGGGAGAATCAAAGAACAAGATAACATCTGGCAGCACGGAGCTGTCAGGAATATGCCATCTGCTGATTGATTCAGCAACAGCATGATGAAGCAATTCCTATAGACTGGCATAGGAAGAAATTCCTATAAAAATGGACTCTAGAAAGTGAGAACTTTGGGGTCTGATTCTGCAAACCAACTTCCAGAAGCGTCAGATGAGCATCTGACAAGGCCCTGCTCCCTCCTCATGTCCAAGCCACCTAGCCAGTGGCTTGGCATGAGCAACTCTAAGGCTGGTAACTATGATAACTACCTTGCAGAACCTGTGTGAATAAATATGAAATTGAATAGAAAGTTATAGCTATAGCTAACTGCTTACTATGATTCTTTCTGTATTCACAATAAATGTGGCATTTTGCCTTTTTCCCCTTTAATAAGATCCTGCTGGTTTTTATTTTATTGGTATAACATTGGTTCCCTTAAATCCACACAAAGGCGAATGCCTCCATCCTTCTTCTGCATCACTACTATAGGTGAAACTCATTCTGAGGAGTCGATCTCTTCAATAATGTCCTTTTTGAAAAAGTTTTCTAAGTTCCTCTGAAACAACTCCCTGAGTGAAAATGGTAGGTGCAGTAACTTCTGTCATACAGGCATCACATTATTCCGCATTTTAACTTTATGCAGAAACCCATACGCACAGCTGAGTTTCTCCTCAACCTGGTGTTGGGTCCCAGCTGAAACTGGTGTGTGGACCGCAAGAGTGCTTTGCTGAGGAAGATCCATTTGTCCATTAACTACCCTGAGATTTAAAGCAGCCAATAAATCTCTGCCAAGGATAGGAGTGCCTTTGTGGACAATTTAGAACTCTGCAGTTACACAGCAATCACCAGATGTAACTATTACTGGCAGGCAGCCATGTACTGGAATATGGTTTTTCAAATAGCACACCAAGAGAAGTTTGGGTTCAGTAAGAGGCACATCTTTAAAGTAATGCAGATAGATGGAATCAGGCAGTATAGATACTGCTGAGCCAGTGTCCAACATTAGCTGAATAGAGTGTGGTTTGCCTGAGGGTACAGTGGAAACGTTTACAGTGCACTTTATCTGTTCTGGAATATGTGCAGCAGTGATTTTGTCCACGCTCAGCACAGTAACCTCTGGTATTGTAACTGCATGTTGATTGAACTGGCTACTGCGACATACTTTAGCAAAAT
Source organism: Caretta caretta (assembly GCF_965140235.1). Lineage (NCBI taxonomy): Eukaryota > Metazoa > Chordata > Testudines > Cheloniidae > Caretta > Caretta caretta. The sequence goes on from NC_134223.1 coordinate 4,347,780, forward strand.
GTCCAATCTTTTTGCAATGATTGCACTGAGCTACTTTTGCCGGACATCCTGTGTAGCTTGCAAGGTGTTGTGGGGATCCACAGCGAAAACAGGTTTTTACTGTATTTTGAATTTGCTGATTTGGTGGTTATTCATTAGTTTTGCTCTTGCAACTGTGTGTCTGCAGTGGTAGTGAACTTTTCTGCAAAGGAATCACAACCTGGACTGTGCCTCCTGTATCCATGCTCATTATTTTGGCTTCAGTTGTACCTGACTCAATCTGAGTAGCAATGGTTATTGCTTTTTCTAGTGTAAGCTGCGCTTCTAGAAGTAAGCGTTCTCTTACACGAAGCATGGTGGTTTTCCCAATGAGCTGGTCTCTAATCATCTGATCTGCCATATTCCCAAAGTCACAAATTACAATCAGACTCCTCAGGGAAGCAGTATGTTGCATTATAGTTTCCCCTGGTTTCTGCTCATGCTGGCGAAAATTGTAGCGATTAGCTACTACATTCACTTTTGGCACAAAAAAATTCTTTAATGCAGTGAGTGCAGTCTCATATTTATCATCTGCAAGGGGAAAAGTGTAAAATATATGCTGCCCTTCTGCTCCAAGGCAGTGGATTAGCAGAGCACACTTTCTTACTTCAGAAATCTCTGTAGCACTGATTGCAAGCAGATAAGTCTCAAACATATGGATCCAGGTAGTAAAAGTAATTGGAGGCTCACCTGGGTTTTGCAGAAAAGATGCAGGTGAGTTCAGAGGCAGAAGATCCATCCTTGTGATCAAAATGTTGTATCAACCAGGCAAGGTACTAAAAAGCTTCAACAGGACTTTATTTTCAAAGTGGAAACCTCTTTACCAAGCTGCTTCTGCACCCTCTGTAGCTTCCTCCCAGCCTCTCAACTCCTCCCCCCCTTCCTGTTTCCTGTCCTTTCAGACTCCCAACAGCCAGTGCTCCCAATTCTAATAATTACAAGCAACATCTAAACACCACAACAGTGCTACCCCCTAGGATCTCTCACCTGACAAGGGTGAAGCTGTGTCACCATAACCATAAACGTGTCCCCACAAGCACATGATCAAAGGGCCAATGGCAGACATAGAAGATTCAGCACCAATGCCTCTTCCTCGCCCGTCCCCAGAAGGAGGTCAACTGCCAATGCAGCTAGCCCATACCTAGGCCCGAGACCAGAGCAACAGGGGCAGGAGAATCAGAGACCTCCAGGTCTTGCCAGAATTGCCTCAACCCAACCTGCTCAGCCACTTTCCCCTGAAATAGGAGGTTTGAAACAGGAGGATAACTAACAAAACTGTCCCTCTTGGACATGGTTTCTACAGCGGGGCCCTCACGCTCATGGCCATAAGGGAACTGACTGGCACCCTACCCTATCAAAATATGTTGAGAATCTCCAGGAAAAGTGACCTGGCACTTGCAGCCAGGAAGGCCATGGGTCCAGCTAGCAAGGTGCAGCCCAAAGCTATGTCAGGACCTCCAGAACATCAGTGGACAAGGGCTGGAACTCAAGCAAAGAGGATGTTGTATCCTGCTCTGCTCCTTGGGAGGCAGGTGGCTCAGTTCAGATCAAAGTAACATGGAAATTCCTCCCAGCAAGAAAACAAATGCCAGCAAGTGGAGACACCTGGTTTCCCCAAGCTGTCCCTCTGACTGGGGCTTTCCAGGCCCTGAGGTGGAGGTGAAGAATCCCTCCTTGGCCTCCAATACCTTGGTCTGAATTGGCATGAGATTACCAACACCAGTCTGCTAGCCGTCTTTTCCGTCACTTGGTCTGTCTCGAGCCATCTCAACAGCATGGTGACATAGTGCAGACGGAGCCAAGGACAGAGGCTGCTTAGGAGCCACCGTATGGGTTGCTGAGAACAGGGGTCCTTCCAGCCCATCAGCAGAGTCTGTCAGCTCAGCAGCTTTCTCCCAGCCGAGCAGCAGACACTTTGCTGCTAACCTTGACACCGAGCCCAAGTGAACATGTACTCAGTGAGCACACACTGCAGATTCCAACCCACGTTCCAGCCCACGGAGCTCACAGGCTGGGGCACGTGCTGGCCATCCCCTATTAAAGCCCGAATTCAATGTTGTGGGAACTAGGGCACTGGCCGTTCCCAAAAGAGGACGGCTCTCCTCATGAGGTACCTTCCTGCAGGAGCTAGGGCCATTCTGTGACTGCCTCCTGCAGGAGCCAGGGCCAGGTTCATGTGGAGCTCCTCAGTAAAGGGAGCGGAGGTTGCATTCACATACTCATTGCTGTAGAAAAGCCCTGGAGAGGCAAATTGAGTCTGTCTGGATCCTTGTGATCTCATCCAAGCATTAAGCCATCCCACGGTTACCCAAACAATTTAGAGCTCTCTCCTCCCCCTTGGGGTGCAATGGCCCTCATGCTTCATTAGGGGAATACATTTGCAACTGCAAAACCTTATATTATCCCTTTTATTATCAGGAAGAAGTTGCAGAAACTCAAAGCTAGTTTGTCCATTCTGTCTCCATTCTCACAGCTTTGTGAATATCTAGCTATCCTGGTCAGTAATGCTGCAGCTGATACTTTTCTATCTGTCTGCCTGCGTCCAAGCTGAATTCTCCTGACTCTGTAGTTTTTGTTTTCAGTGTATGGTGGCTGAGCCTGCAAGATGGCTGTGAGTCGTGTCAAATCCAGGCCTTTGGTTACGCCGTTACCCTTTGCCTCCCAGGATACATTGCAGCCAAGCACCTGGGTGTTGGGTGAGATGCACAATCGGTGCTTTGGGAAACTGCATCACCCAGACTTGCCATGCCCAGCACAGACTGTGCTCAGTACAGAGCCTTTCGCTTGTTTGTTTGGCAATGTCTTAGCGCAATGTGGATCCCAATACAAGACGGAAGAGAGTCCAGCCCACGTGTTAACCAGGCTCTTGCGGAGATGGTGGGGCTAGGCTGGCTGAGGCTCAGGAATGTTTGTAGGTTAGGGAAAGCAAATGGAAGAAAGGGCAGAGATGGTGGCAGCAGCAGCTCTGATTGCCAGCCTGTGCCACCTGCCATTCGTTATACAGGCCAGATACCTATGGGCGCCCTAGCCATTGTTGGATGCTCAGGGAGTGGCTCTGGCCCATAACCCTTTATATCATCTACATATAGCAAGAAAGTTGTAGTCATTTCTTTTGGCTGTGGATGTCCCCTGCTGGACGGCTCTCTGTGCTCTGCAGGGGCTGTCCATTCCCAGCACTCAGACAGACTCCTAGGGCACCGTGCTGTTCACTGTCTGCTCTGTGGCATTTCCTGTCGGAGCCACACTGCACCTGTGATCTGCACTGGGTACTGGAAGATTGCTGGGTGGAGTTCAAGGCATTGGTTTTATGCTCAGTGGGTTGAGCAGAGAGAGAGAGAGAGAGAGCGTGAGCGCAAGCCACTCTCCTCATGCGATACCACCAAAGTCCGGATCGGCTGCAGCTAGTGCCTCCTGGTCAGCTGCCAGCAGGGCATTCTCCATGAGATGGCCTCAGCACTGGAGTCTACTTTCCCCTTTCAGCTGCCAGAGATAGGATCTCCTTCCCTCCATGGCACACTGCAAGTCCCACCTGTTGTTCCAGGGCATGAGGTGGGGGCAGGTGTTGAGCAGGCTTGTGGGGTATTGGATCATCCTTTGCTGGCACCGTAGTATTTGGTAAATGCTTTTGGTTTAACTGTTATAGAATTTTGCATTCACACTTCTAGCACCAGGAGACAGGGTAAATGCCAACATCTTTGTGCCTCTCTGGTGATGTCAAGCTGCCACAGACCAGCCAGTTAAGCCAAAGGCAGCCAGAGTGGTGCAAAGCAGCAGGCATGTGGTGGGAAATCTTGCCCAGGGAGTGTCAGTCAGCACACTGCAATGAACCAAATAACCAACCAATTAAAAACATGAAGGACCCAAAAGACCTGCAGCAATGGTTGATGATGTCTGAGCTTCTGGATGTAAAGCTGGGAGCTGTGCTCTAGAGGTCTAGAAGAAGGTGCACATCTCAGCCCACAGCAAAGCATGATCTGTGTTCTGGAACTGAGCCACCCTTTCATGGTAGATGATGCATCTAATCCCACCTAGAACAACTCTGGGCCTTGCAGAACTACAGTCACTTCCAGGTATAATTGTCCAAATTCACCCCAGCATGACTGAAGGTAAATTACCACAGTGAGAGCTGCTGATGCAACATAATGGGTTCACTTCAGATACACGTTATATTGTTTTGCAGAATACAAAGAGGCCGGAGCACAAAAGGGCCAGTGTTGCCCATTTTACTCCTAATAAAGCATTGACTCGACAAGCAGCTGAGACTAAAATTGGATTTAATTTAGTACAGCTCCAGAAGGCCACCCAGGATATTACACATCAAAATTGTACCAACAGAGTGGTCCTATGCAGAAGCAGAAATGGCACTATACCCTACTGCAGTTAGCTCCAAATTCTTTCATCCATATGTAGAGAGTCTGATCAGAAACCCTGAGAACCAGTTGTCTTGGACAGGGACATAGGAAGTCAGGCCTTGTGGTCAGAGCAGGCATTGAAAGCCAGGTGTCAGAGCTGGACTCAGTAGCTGGGTGAAGCATAGAAGCAGAGAGTGGAACAAGGTAGTACTCAGGAGTCAGACAAGAAGGCAGGTCCAGTACAGCATCCAGTCAGCAATTCACCCAGCTGCTCAGACAACTTCCTGTGCCGCCTCCTGGCATAAAGAGCAAGTCTTATCCAACAGGAGAGGCTGGATGTCTCCTCCAAACGGGGGCTTTGAGGATGGTGCCTCTGATGAGCTAGGGTCCACCAGCTCACATGGTCTGCTGGTCTCAGCAAGCCTTGGGTGGGAGCACTAGGCTGAGGACTGCTTGGGGACCTGACTTTGAGTCCCATGCTCCCCTCGCATTGGCCCTGAAACCACCCCCCACCCCCACCCCACTGTACAGCATCAGGCAGCTAATTCTCCAGTTGCAGAGATCAAGAGTCTATGTTGTGCATAATGTGTGAGTGGCCACTAGGCTAAGTCAATCCATTACTGACCTTGGGAGAGCCCCACTGGTGGAACAGGGAGAGTAGTGCAGTGGCAGGTCAGAATCTTTCAGTCCCAAAAGACTCCAGATCAATTGGTACCCTAGATCTTACACCAAAGACAACATTGGTAGCCAATTCTATAGTAAACTAACTAAAGGTTTATTAGTCATGAAAAGGAAATGAGAGTTATTCAGAAGTTAAAGCAGATAAAATATATGGACAGGTAAAAAGAAAAGGAGTACTTGTGGCACCTTAGAGACTAACCACTTTATTTGAGCATAAGCTTTCGTGAGCTACAGCTCACTTCATCGGATGCATACTGTGGAAAGTACAGAAGATCTTTTTATACACACAAACCATGAAAAAATGGGTGTTTACCACTACAAAAGGTTTTCTTTCCCCCCACACCCCACTCTCCTGCTGGTAATAGCTTATCTAAAGTGATCACTCTCCTTACAATGTGTATGATAATCAAGTTGGGCCATTTCCAGCACAAATTCAGGTGGGGTGTGGGGGGAAAGAAAACCTTTTGTAGTGGTAAACACCCATTTTTTTCATGGTTTGTGTGTATAAAAAGATCTTTTGTACTTTCCACAGTATGCATCCGATGAAGTGAGCTGTAGCTCACGAAAGCTTATGCTCAAACAAATTGGTTAATCTCTAAGGTGCCGCAAGTACTCCTTTTCTTTTTGCGAATACAGACTAACACGGCTGTTACTCTGAAACCTGTCATTATGGACAGGTAAGTCACAGACTATAATTCCAAGTGGTAGCAGAGATGTAGCAATCTGCCAGTTTCCCCAAATCTCTCAGAGCTACCCAGAATAACTCTGGGAATCTCCATCTTTGTTCAGTTGTTCCGCTCTGTTAGAAGCCACACAGTCCAGAGATGAAGGATCTTTCCCTGAATCCATACTTATAGCTTCTTCTCACAGAAAACAAGCTGCCAGAGTCACTACCCACCTGGGCTTTTCCTTTGATGATGGAGAGTGAGGAATGCATCTAAAGTCTTTGATCTCCAATCATCACACACAATCCTAGAATATTAGGGTTGGAGGAGACCTCAGGAGGTCATCTAGTCCAATCTCCTGCTCAAAGCAGGACCAATACCAACTAAATCATCCCATCCAGGGCTTTGTCAAGCAGGCCCTTAAAAACCTCTAAGGATGGAGATTCCACCACGTCCCTAGGTAACCCATTCCCATGCTTCACCACTCTCCTAGTGAAATAGTTTTTCCTAATATCCAACCTAGACCTCCCCCACTGCAACTTGAGACCATTGCTTCTTGTTCTGTCATCTGCCACCACTGAGAACAGCCTAGCTCCATCCTCTTTGGAACCCACCCCCCTTCAGGTAGTTGAAGGCTGCTATCAAATCTCCCCTCACTCTCCTCTTCTGCAGACTAAATAACCACAGTTCCCTCAGCCTCTCCTTGTAAGTCATCTGCCCCAGCCCCCTAATTATTTTCGTTGCCCTCTGCTGGACTGTCTCCAATTTCTCCATATCCCTTCTGTAGTGGGGGGGACCAAAACTGGACGCTATACTCCAGATGTAGCCTCACCAGTGCTGAATAAAGGGGAATAATCACTTCCCTCGATCTGCTGGCAATGCTCCTGCTAATACAGCCCAATATGCCATTGGCCTTCTTGGCAACAAGGGCACGCTGATGACTCATATCCAGCTTCTCGTCCACTGTAAGCCCCAGGTCCTTTTCTGCAGAACTGCTGCTTATCCAGTCAGTCCCCAGCCTGTAGCAGTGGATGGGATTCTTCCTTCCTAAATTCAGGACTCTGCACTTGTCCTTGTTGAACCTCATCAGATTTCTTTTGGCCCAATCCTCCAATTTGTCTTGGTCACTCTGGACCCTATCTTTACCCTCCAGAGTATCTACCTCTCCCACAGCTTAGTGTCATCTGCAAACTTGCTGAGGGTGCAATCAATCACATCATCCAGCTCATTAATAAAGATGTTGAACAAAACCGGCCCCAGGACCAACTCCTGGGGCACTCCTCTTGATACCAGTTGCCAACTAGACATCGAGCCGTTGCTCACTACCTTTTGAGCCTGACAATCCAGCTTTCTAGCCATCTTCTAGGCCATTCATCCAATCCATACTTTTTTAACTTGCTGGCAAAGACCACTTGCTTTGAAATTAGCACTTTTCTGTGAAAGTTCTTCATCTGCATTCCATGAGATTTCTTTCTTGTTTGATGGGTTATTTAGTTACAGGGGATATATACAAGGGTGTATACAGTGTGAATGTTTGCTATTACATTATAATGGGATACACATAAGTGAAAACAATGCAAGTAACCTCCCATTAGTTTTCATGAAGTTTAAACACCAACTACACTTATGCATTTAACAATCACTTTGATCTATACTAACACAAGTGAATAGGCCTGGGGCTTTGGCATGGGCTGGCACCTCGTATGCCAGCGTCACAAGTGAAACCCTGTGGCAATGAATCCCAGCCAGGCAAAGGCAAATACCACCACCAAAAGCATTTCTCTGGCAAATCTCTGCTGAGCGCTAGCAATACAGCATGAGACCAGAGGACAGTCACTGGAAAACAGCTAGAACTATGGGGGAAGCAAATAAATTCTTGTGTAACCCTTCTGCCCGTCAGAGTTGGCAGCAACAAGGGCCGGATTCAGTATCTAGGGGTTCCATTCTAATAACACAATGCAAAACCGGCTCGAGCCCCCACCCAGTGACCTGGGACAAATATATTGTGACGATGTGACGCAGCAGGGAGGGGGGAGTGTTGACCTGGGAATGTGCCCTGGGGATGGGAGACCTGAGAGCCTGTCACCTGAGCCAGGAGGGGGAGGGGGAGGTAACACCTCTGCCCAGGAATGTGGACGGAGGCTGCAGCAGGGAACCTGCTGGGTGAGTTTAGTTTCAGTTTGGGGCTGGGTGGAGGAATGCAGGGAACCCCAGGGCTGGGGTCTAAGCTCCCTGCTCCCCCAGAAGGACTTGACTGAGGGGTCCTGGGTGGACCCACAAGCTCTGTTTTGGACTGTGTTCCTGTTTTACTTCTGTTTTACTGGCTGGCTGAGAGTCTCAGTGAATCCCAGGAAGAGGGGTGCAGGGCTGGACTCCCCCACACTCCGTGACAACTGGTGGCAGCTGTGGGATCTACTGCACCCCGTGAACGGCGCTTCCTGCAATAAGTGACTGGGGAACAGTAAAATGAAGGGGGATTGACGGGGACCAGGCGTGCTGAAGATTCAGAGAGAGACAGTTTCAGGGGGCGGTTAACCCCTGGGAGTGTGTGACCAGAGAGAAGGACTTTTGCAGTAACAGGGTCCCCCGGGGGATTGCAGTGAGCGGTCCGAGGGGCGGAGGAGTCTGCAGCTCGACCCTGGCAAAGAGATGGTGACCTCAAGAAGGACTGGCACACGAGGGGTTTTTCCTGGAAACCGTGGACAGCTGCCCAGGCCTGCGAGTGGCCAGCAGGGAGATGTACGCTAAACGCCTTAAGAGTGACCTGGTTGAGCTGTGCAGGCAGAGGGGGCTGCGCATCGGGACGTCCACCAAGGAACAGCTGATTGTCCAGTTGGAGGAGAGGGATGACCCGATCCCTGTCCCTGAGGTAAGCCGCCCGGTGGATGCAGCGTGGGTCCTGGGGCCTGACCGAGCTGGGAGGGGTCAGACTGCTGCCGAGGACATCCCGAGACCCTTCCTACCTATGCCTGGGGGAGGGGTTGGGGGAAGCCCAGCGAACACCGAGGGCACCCTGACCCCGGCAGCCAGCAGGGGATCCTCCCAGCAGAGCTCCCCATCCCTGGAGCGGAGGCGGCTGGAATGGGAGAGGGAGCTGAAAATGAGGGAGCTGGAGGATCATGAAAAACAACGTCAACATGAGCGTCAGGAGAAGGAGAGGGAACGTCAGGAGAAGGAGAAACAAAGGCAGCATGAACTGGAGCTGGCCAGGCTGAGGAGCAGTGGGACCCTGGCTGCGGTGAGTGTGGGGGGACCCAAGACTGCAAGGAGCTTTGATAAGTGCTTCCTGGCCCAGCGTAAGGAGGGGGAGGACATAGATAGCTTCCTGGTGGCCTTTGAGAATGCCTGCGAGCTGCACAGGTTGACCCAGTCACCCCCTTACTGGACCCCAAAGCCGTGGAGGTGTACAGCCGAATGACAGGGGCAGAGGCAGGGGACTATGAACTGTTCAAACAGGCCCTGCTCCGTGAGTTTGGGCTGACCCCCGAGATGTACCGGAGAAGGTTCCAGAGTCAGCATAAAACGCCTGAGGTCACCTACCTACAACTGGCCAACCGAATGCAGGGATATGCCTGCAAGTGGACAGTTGGGGCCCAAGCTAAAGAGGACCTGCTTGACCTAATCATACTGGAGCAACTGTATGAACAGTGCCCATCCAACCTGAGGCTGTGGTTGATGGACAAAAAGCTAGAGAACCCCCAGCATGCAGGGCAGCTGGCCAACGAGTCTGTGAACAGTCGGTTAGCGGGTAGCAGGGAGGAGTCCCAAAAGAACAGGCCCCCCCTGATGCAGAGAGAGAGTCACCAGGGGACCTCCCAGCGGAGAAATAGGGAGAACCCCCTCCAAAGGGGAACGCCTGGCATCGGGCCCCTCCGACCCACTCGAGGGGACCAACGTGACCTGAGCTGCTATCACTGTGGCCAGAGAGGCCACGTACGGACCCAGTGCCCCGGGCTCAGGGACAGACTGAGCAGACCCAACCTACCCAGGGTTAACTGGGTAGGGACCCAGCTGGACGAGGGGCAGACGACCCAGGCAAGGGGAGCTGCCAGTTTACCACCTGCTCAGGAGGGAAGAGTACTCCCGGCCAGCCCCGCCAGAGGGCTGGAGGCTCTGGGCTCAGGGTCCTCGGTTTACAGGGTGGGCGAGGGGTTGTCCCTCCGGAGAGAGTGCCTTGTTCCCCTGGAGGTGGATGGGAGGAAGGTCAATGGATACTGGGATACGGGCGCAGAGGTGACGCTGGCCCGGCCCGAGGTTGTGGCCCCAGGTCGGGTGGTGCCCAACACCTACCTGACCCTGACGGGGGTGGGCGGGACCCCATTTAAGGTGCCCGTGGCAAGGGTACACCTGAAATGGGGGGCCAAGGAGGGCCCCAAGGATGTGGGGGTACACCACCATTTGCCCACTGAGGTTTTGATGGGGGGAGACCTAGAGGACTGGCCAAGCAAGCCCCAGACCGCCCTGGTTGTGACCTGTAGCCAGAGCCGGCGAGGGGCACTGCGCTCTGACCTTGGGGAGGGTACCACACCAGAGGCGCAGGACCCTACCCTGGTGGGGAGGGAGCGCCGAGGGGCACGGCTCGGAGAGGCTGTGGCCTCAGACCCGGCCAGTGAGAGGGAACTGGTCCCCATCCCTTCCCCAGCCGCTGAGTTCCAGGCCGAGCTGAGGAAAGATCCCTCCTTGCAGAAGCTCAGGGACCTGGCCGACCTCAGTGTGGGACGGACCATGAGGAGAGGCTGCCAGGAGAGGTTCCTGTGGGAGAAGGGGTTCCTGTACCGAGAATGTGCTCCCCGAGGGGAAGTGGAGTCCTGTGGGATCAGGAGGCAGCTGGTGGTCCCCCAGAAGTATCGCCGCAAGCTCCTGTACCTGGCCCGTGACATCCCCCTCTTAGGGCACCAGGGAATCTGGCGCACCCGGCAGAGGTTGCTACAGAACTTTTACTGGCCCGGGGTCTTTACCACGGTCCGGCAGTATTGCCGATCCTGTGACCCCTGTCAGAGGGTGGGGAAGGCCCGGGACAAGGGGAAAGCGGCTTTGAGACCTTTGCCCATCATAGAGGAACCTTTCCAGAAGGTGGCCATGGACATAGTGGGACCTCTCAGCAAGACGACCCGGTCAGGGAAGAAGTACATTCTGGTGGTGGTAGATTTCACCACCCGCTACCCCGAGGCAGTGCCCTTAGCTTCCATTGAAGCCGACACCGTGGCGGATGCGCTCCTGACCATTTTCAGCCGAGTGGGGTTCCCCAAGGAAGTCTTGACAGACCAAGGGTCCAACTTCATGTCGGCCCTGCTCCGGTGTTTGTGGGAGAAATGTGGGATCCGGCACAACTGGGCCTCAGCTTATCACCCCCAGTCCAGTGGGCTGGTGGAGATGTTCAATGGGACGCTAAAGATGATGCTGAAAACCTTTATGAACCAGCACCCGCAGGATTGGGACAAGTACTTACCTCACCTGCTGTTCGCGTACAGGGAGGTGCCTCAGGAGTCTACCGGATTTTCGCCTTTCAAACTGTTATATGGAAGGAGGGTGAGGGGCTCCCTGGACCTGATGAGAGATGAGTGAGAGGGGAAGACCACTCCCGATGGAGAGTCAGTGGTGGAGTATGTCCTGATCTTCCGAGAGAGACTAGCTGAACTCATGGGCCTGGCCAGGGAGAATCTGGCCAGAGCCCAGAAGAAGCAGAAGGTCTGGTATGACCGCACGGCGCGGGCCCATGCCTACGCCACCGGGGATCAGGTGATGGTTCTCATCCCCGTGAGAAAGAACAAACTACAGGCTGCCTGGGAGGGCCCTTTCAAGGTTGTCAAGCAGCTAAATGAGGTAAACTATGTGGTGGAGCTGTCGAACCGGGCGCACCACCGCCGGCTGTACCATGTGAATATGATGAAGCCATATCATGCTGGGGGAATGTGGTGTTGGCCGTGTGTGGACAGTGGGAGGAGCAGGGAGATGACCCTTTAGTAGATCTATTCCCTGGGACCAGAGCTGGTTCCCCCCTGGAAACAATTCCCCTCTCGGATCAGCTAACCCCTGCCCAGCAAGCTGAGGTCAGGGGGGTGCCGCATCCGTACCGACAGCTGTTTTCCAACCAGCCTGGACGCACTAATCTGACTGTCCACCGGGTGCAGACAGGGTCGCACCCGCCGATAAGATGCTCCCCCTTCCGAGTCACAGGGAAAACTGCTCAGGACCTGGAAAGAGAGGTCCGGGACATGCTGGCTTTGGGGGTGATCCAGCCATCTGCCAGCCCTTGGGCCTCGCCGGTGGTGCTGGTCCCCAAAAAGGACGGGTCGGTCTGGTTCTGTGTGGACTATCGGAAGCTCAGTGACATCACTGTATCGGATGCCTACCCCATGCCCAGGCCTGACGAGCTCCTAGACAAGCTGGGAGGAGCTCAGTACCTTACCGCCATGGACCTTACAAAGGGCTACTGGCAAGTGCCGCTGGATGCAGATGCCCGGTTGAAATCGGCCTTTTTCACCCCTCTGGGGCTCTATGAGTTCCTGACCCTGCCTTTCGGCCTCAAGGGAGCACCGGCCACCTTCCAGCGCCTGGTGGACCAGCTACTGAGGGGGATGGAGAGTTTTGCCGTGGCATATATTGATGACATCTGTGTCTTTAGCCAGACCTGGGAGGACCACGTGTCCCAGGTTAGACAAGTGCTGGACCGACTTCAGGGGGCTGGGCTGACTGTAAAAGCGGAGAAGTGCAAGGTGGGGATGGCTAAAGTATCTTACCTGGGCCATTGGGTGGGGAGCAGCTGCTAAAGCTGGAACCAGCCAAGGTGGAGGTGATCAGAGACTGGCCCGCTCCCCACACCAAAAAGCAGGTCCAAGCCTTTATTGGGATGGCAGGATACTACCAAAGATTTGTGCCCCACGAAAGCGCCATAGCCACCCCCATCACTGAGCTATGCAAGAAAAGGGGAAGCCAGACAAGGTGGTCTGGACCGAGCAGTGCCAGGAGGCTTTCTGGGCTCTGAAGGAGGCTCTGGTCAGTGGCCCAGTTCTGGCAAACCCAGACTTTGACAAGCCCATTGTGGTGTTCACCGACGCCTCAGACACGGGACTGGGGGCGGTGTTATTGCAGGAGGATGAAAAGGGGGAGAGATACCCCATCGTGTACCTGAGCAAGAAGTTGTTACCCTGGGAGCAACACTACGCGGCCATCGAGGAGGAGTGCCTGGCCATGGTGTGGGCCTTCAAGAAACTAGAGCCCTATCTCTTCGGGCGACACTTCACCGTTTACACCGACCACTCTCCCCTGACCTGGCTGCACCAGATGAAAGGAGCCAACGCCAAGCTCCTGAGATGGAGCCTGCTCCTGCAGGATTACGACATGGACGTGGTCCACGTGAAGGGAAGTGCCAACCTGATAGCGGATGCGCTGTCCCGGAGAGGGGGCCCCGAACTTCCCCAGGTCACTGGTCAGAGTGACCCCACTCAGTTCAGTCTCGAAGGGGGGATAGATGTGAGGATGTGACGCAGCAGGGAGGGGGGAGTGTTGACCTGGGAATGTGCCCTGGGGATGGGAGACCTGAGAGCCTGTAACCTGAGCCAGGAGCGGGAGGGGGAGGTAACACCTCTGCCCAGGAATGTGGATGGAAATTGCAGCAGGGAACCTGCTGGGTGAGTTTAGTTTCAGTTTGGGACTGAGTGGAGGAATGCAGGGAACCCTAGGGCTGGGGTCTAAGCTCCCTGCTCTCCCAGAAGGACTTGACTGAGGGGTCCTGGTTGTACCCACAAGCTCTGTTTTGGACTGTGTTCCTGTTGTCCAATAAACCTTCTGTTTTACTGGCTGGCTGAGAGTCTCAGTGAATCCCAGGAAGAGGGGTGCAGGGCCTGGACTCCCCCACACTGCGTGATATATATACCACCCCCGCTGGGTGCCTCCCAGAGGCAATATTTCTTCCCCTCTTGCAAGCACATAGTCTGAGTGTAGCAAAAAGCCTTTTAATAACAGAGAGAAACAATCATAGAATCATAGAATATCAGGGTTGGAAGGGACCCCTGAAGGTCATCTAGTCCAACCCCCTGCTGGAAGCAGGACCAATTCCCAGTTAAATCATCCCAGCCAGGGCTTTGTCAAGCCTGACCTTAAAAACCTCTAAGGAAGGAGATTCTACCACCTCCCTAGGTAACGCATTCCAGTGTTTCACCACCCTCTTAGTGAAAAAGTTTTTCCTAATATCCAATCTAAACCTCCCCCACTGCAACTTGAGACCATTACTCCTCGTTCTGTCATCTGCTACCATTGAGAACAGTCTAGAGCCATCCTCTTTGGAACCTCCTTTCAGGTAGTTGAAAGCAGCTATCAAATCCCCCCTCATTCTTCTCTTCTGCAGGCTAAACAATCCCAGCTCCCTCAGCCTCTCCTCATAAGTCATGTGTTCTAGACCCCTATGTGGCATTGTGTTGGGGAAACACCCCTAACAGGATTCCCAACACAACCCATGAGGAAAAAGCCCACCCCAAGCAAATTGGGGCATGTCCTTTCCCTTTGGTTCTTGAGTCCAGCAACCCCAAATCACCCAAAAGCCCAATGACCCCAAAGTCTCTGTCCCTGGTTAGGGCAGCCCCAGAGTTTGAAAGTTTATCTGCAGAGTTTTACATCCCAACCTGGGTGGAGATTGGGGGGGGGGGTTAAGGGGTACCTTACATGGTCCAAAACTGATGGCCCCACCTCTCCATGGGGCTCCACTCTGCCAGCCACCCCATGAGCTGCTCTAGGCATCCAACAAACTGCTCCACTCAGCATCCCGCACCATATATCTTCATGCTCCACCACTACTTAACACAACACTCAGTGATTTCAGCTCTTAGTAAGTTTAGCTCTTTTGTGATTTCAGGTTGTAATAGGGGAGCCACAATGCTGGTACACCATAAGCCCAAAGTGAATTCAGCTCAGCAGCCTGTAACTAGATTCCTAATGGAATCAAAATTAGTTCTCAGAGGAACAGCCGTGTTAGTCTGTATTCGCAAAAAGTCTCTAAGGTGCCACAAGTACTCCTTTTCTTTTTGCAAAATTAGTTCTGATATTCTACAGTGGAGAGAGGAGAAAGTACAACTAGCATGTAAGGCCCTCCCCAGGGGGACCCATGCTACCAACTGTTAATACCTGTTCCCAGCCTCTCTCAGTTCACAGAGAATTGGAACCCATGTCCCTTGCCTAGGGAGTGCTACTTAGTTGATGGCGAGTCCCTCCAGCATAACAAAAGGCCAAGTACAGTTCCACTGTCCTTGATTCCCATAATCAGGGTAATAACAATTTATTCTTCCTGCCACAATAACAGAGACACTGGGGATCCCACAGCAGCCAAAGTGACCATTTGGGCAGCTATGGCCTCATTCTAGGCGGGGTGGATGTGCCTATGCAAATGAGATCGGCCCCTGAAGTTCTTTTCCACAACTTGCCACACCTCACCACCAGATGGCAGGGTGGAGCTCATCCTGACTCTGCTTACACTTGGAATGTATCAGGGACAACTTTTCGTTCCAGAAAGTGGAGGAAGTAACCAGGGGACAGCCATTTTAGGCTTGATTCTGACCAACAGGGAGGAATTCATAGCAAATCTGAAGGTGAAAGGCAATTTGGGTGACAGTGATCATGAAATGAGAGATTTCATGATTCTAAGGAAAAGGAGTGAGAGCAGCAGAAT
Source organism: Caretta caretta (assembly GCF_965140235.1). Classification (NCBI taxonomy): domain Eukaryota; kingdom Metazoa; phylum Chordata; order Testudines; family Cheloniidae; genus Caretta; species Caretta caretta. The sequence goes on from NC_134223.1 coordinate 4,363,157, forward strand.
AATTATAATGGACTTCAAAAAAGCTGACTTTAAAAAACTCAGAAAACTGGTAGGTAAGGCCCCATGGGAAGAAAATCTAATGAAAAAAGTTGTTCAGGGGAGCTGGCAGGTGCTTAAGGAAGCAATATTAAAGGCACAACTGCAAACTATTCTGATGCAAAGGAAAGACAGGGAGAATAGAAAGAGCCTAACATGGCTCCATCAGGAGCTTTTTGATAATCTGAAAATCAAAAAGGAATCCTACAAGAAGTGGAAACCCGGACGCATTGCTAAGGAGGAGTATAAAAGGACAGCACACGTATGTAGGGACAAAATGAAAAATGCTCAAAATGAGTTACATCTTGCAAGGGACATAAAAGGCAAGAAGAAGAAGTTCTTTAAAGACGTTAGGAGCAAGAGAAAGAGGAAGTGTGGGTATTGTACTTAGCCGGGAAGGAGAGCTAATAACTAATTATATCAATCTGGCTGCGGTGCTTGATGCCTATTTTGCTTCAGTCTTCACTAAAAAGGTTAATGGTGGCCAGATACTCAACACAATTAATATTAACAACCAGGGGAAGGAATGCAAGCCAAAATAGGGAGAGATCAGGTTCAAGAATATTTAGATAAGTTCAATGTATTCAAGTCAGGAGGCCCTGATGAAATTCATCCTAGGGTACTTAAGGAATTAGCTGAAGCAATCTTGGAGCCATTAGCAATTATCTTTGAGAACTCCTAGGGGACAGGAGAGGTCCCAGAAGACTGGAGAAGGTACCTATCCTTAAAAAAGGAAACAAGGAAGACCCAGGGAATTATAGACCAGTCAGCCTGACTTCAATACCATTTAAATAAATGATATTCTATTATTGTTTAACAGTGCAATTAATCTTTTTAATTACGTGATTTATCACGATTAATTTTTTAATCGCTTGACAGTCTTAATTTTCATTAATGACTTGGATAATGGAGTCTAGCATCTGCTTATAAAATTTGTTGTTGACACCAAGCTGGGAGGTGTTGCTAGCACTTTGGAGAACAGGCTTAAAATTCAAAATGACCTTTACAAATTGGAAAATTGGTCTGAATTCAAAGATGAAATTCAATAAAGAGAAGTGTAAAGTACTTCACTTAGGAAGGAAAAATCAAATGCACAACTATACAATGGGGAATAACTATCTAGGTGGCAATGGTGCTGAAAAGAATATGGGGGTATAGAGGATCACAAACTGAATCTGAGTCGTCAGTGTGATGCAGCTGCAGAAAAGACTAATATTCTTGAGTGTATTAACAGAAGTGTCGTATGTAAGACACAGAAGGTAATTGTTCTGCTCTATGCAGTGCTAGGGAGGCCCCAGCTGGAGTTCTGTGTCCAGTTCTGGGCACCACACTTTAGGAAAGATTTGGACAAACTGGAAAAAGTCCAGAGGAGAGCAACAACAATGATAAAAGCTTTAGAAAACGTGGCCTATGAGGAAAGGTTATAAAAATTGTATGTTTAGTTTTGAGAAAGGAAGACTGAGGGGTGACCTGATAACAGTCTTCCAGGATGTTAAGGGCTGTTATAAAGAGGACGGTGATCAGTTGTTCTCCTTCTCCACTGAAGTTAAGAAAAGAAATAATGAGCTTAATCTGCAGCAAGGGATACTGAGGTTGGATATTGGGGAACTAAGGGTAGTTAAGCTCTGGAGGACATGGAGTCATGGAAAGTCAGGGAGTCATGGAAAAGCAGACTTTGACTCCCTCAGGGAACTGATGGGCAAGATCCCCTGGGAGAATAACATGAGGGGGAAAGGAGTCCAGGAGAGCTGGCTGTATTTTAAAGAATCCTTATTGAGGTTACAGGGATAAACCATCCCGATGTGTCGAAAGAATAGTAAATATGGCAGGCGACCAGCTTGGCTTAACAGTGAAATCCTTGCTGCTCTTAAATACAAAAAAGAAGCTTACAAGAAGTGGAAGATTGGACAAATGACCAGGGATGAGTATAAAAATATTGCTCGGGCATGCAGGAGTGAAATCAGGAAGGCCAAATCACACCTGGAGTTGCAGCTAGCAAGAGATGTTAAGAGTAACAAGAAGGGTTTCTTCAGGTATGTTAGCAACAAGAAGAAAGTCAAGGAAAGTGTGGGCCCCTTACTGAATGAGGGAGGCAACCTAGTGACAGAGGATGTGGAAAAAGCTAATGTACTCAATGCTTTTTTTGCCTCTGTCTTCACGAACAAGGTCAGCTCCCAGACTACTGCACTGGGCAGCACAGCATGGGGAGAAGCTGACCAGCCCTCTGTGGAGAAAGAAGTGGTTCGGGACTATTTAGAAAAGCTGGACGAGCACAAGTCCATGGGGCTGGATGCGTTGCATCTGAGAGTGCTAAAGGAGTTGGTGGATGTGATTGCAGAGCCATTGGCCATTATCTTTGAAAACTCATGGCGATCGGGGGAAGTCCCAGATGACTGGAAAAAGGCTAATGTAGTGCCCATCTTTAAAAAAGGGAAGAAGGAGGATCCTGGGAACTACAAGCCAGTCAGCCTCACCTCAGTCCCTGGAAAAATCATGGAGCAGGTCCTCTAGGAATCAATTCTGAAGCACTTAGAGGAGAGGAAAGTGATCAGGAACAGTCAGCATGGATTCACCAAGGGCAAGTCATGCCTGACTAATCTAATTGCCTTCTATGATGAGATAACTGGCTCTGTGGATGAAGGGAAAGCAGTGGACTTGTTGCTCCTTGACTTTAGCAAAGCTTTTGACACGGTCTCCCACAGTATTCTTGCCAGCAAGTTAAAGAAGTATGGGCTGGATGAATAGACTATAAGGTGGATAGAAAGCTGGCTAGATTGTCAGGCTCAATGGGTAGTGATCAATGGCTCCATGTCTAGTTGGCAGCCGGTATCAAGTGGAGTGCCCCAGGTGTCGGTCCTGGGGCCGGTTTTGTTCAATATCTTCATAAATGATCTGGAGGATGGTGTGGATTGCACCCTCAGCAAGTTTGCAGATGACACTAAACTGGGAGGAGTGGATGAGAAGCTGGATATGAGTCAACAGTGCGCCCTTGTTGCCAAGAAGGCCAATGGCATTTTGGGCTGTATAAGTAGGGGCATTGCCAGCAGATCGAGGGACGTGATCATTCCCCTCTATTCAACATTGGTGAGGCCTCATCTGGAGTACTGTGTCCAGTTTTGGGCCCCACACTACAAGAAGGACGTAGAAAAATTGGAAAGAGTCCAGCGGAGGGCAACAAAAATGATTAGGGGACTGGAACACATGAGTTATGAGGAGAGGCTGAGGGAACTGGGGATGTTTAGTCTACGGAAGAGAAGAATGAGGGGGGCTTTGATAGCTGCTTTCAACTACCTGAAAGGGGGTTCCAAAGAGGATGGCTCTAGACTGTTCTCAGTGGTAGCAGATGACAGAACAAGGAGTAATGGTCTCAAGTTGCAGTGGGGGAGATTTAGGTTGGATATTAGGAAAAACTTTTTCACTAGGAGGGTGGTGAAGCACTGGAATGCGTTACCTAGGGAGGTGGTGGAATCTCCTTCCTTAGAAGTTTTTAAGGTCAGGCTTGACAAAGCCCTGGCTGGGATGATTTAGTCGGGGATCGGTCCTGCTTTGAGCAGGGGGTTGGACTAGATGACCTCCTGAGGTCCCTTCCAACCCTGATATTCTATGATTCTAAGGCACAGGCAAACTAGGCACATGCCTAGGGCCCGAATTCATGGGAGGGTGGAAGGGTAAAGCCAAAATGTTTTCAGTTTTTTTAGCTGATGCAGATTTGCATGCAAACTGAAAGACTTGAGCTAGTGGCACTCTGACGTGGCGCACGGCATCGTGGCACCACTCAAATTTGGCCCAGCCACCTCTTCATCATGGTGAGCAGCACCCCGAGCAGCAGCAGGATGAGCAGCCGGTCCTGGCAGATCCACAGCAAAGTGGGTGTACTGTCCAGCTCTTCGTGGTGATTCATATTAGAGGACAGGGGCCCAAGTGTATGTTTGGGCCCAGCAATGGGTTAATCTGGCCCTGAGCACACCCAGAAGCTCTGAGCTGGAAGCAGGACTCACTCTGATGTGCTAAGCAGGAGGTCAGGCTGCATGATTACAATGGGATAAACTTTCCAAAGCACCTAAGTGATTTAGGAGCCTTCAGACCACTTTCAAAAGTGACTTAAACATTGAAAGTTGCCTTTTGAAAAGGGTGGTTCAGTCGCCAAGGCATCCTTGAAAATTTTACCCAGCGGTGTCTTCTGGCCTTGAAGTCTCTGAGTTCTGTCACTCCCACTGTCATCTGAGTCAAAGAGCAGAAAATCATCTGTTCTCTTGAGTCTCCTTCTGGGAGCTTTACTCTGCCAGAACAATCAATACCTCCAGTGCCCCAGCCAGAGTGGGTGCCAACCTGTGACCCACTAGAGTGACGGGTACCGGGTGCAGCAATGTCCAGTCAGTCTGAACAGCAGCCATAGGGAAAGTTTGCCTTTATGAGTAAAATGTCAGGGTGCAGTAGGCAGCCTGCTGACGTCTACACCATTTGTTTAGATTGTTTCAGTGCCCTGGCTTGAAACAGTTATTGGGATTTGTGTTTATATGTTTCTCCACCCCAGCCAATGCACCTAATTAATGTGACTGTTCCTGAGGCTGCTAGAACAGGAGTCAGGAAGGCTCTCTTATTTTGACGTATGACATTTACATTATGCCCTCCATCCCCATGCTAGAGCGGCACATGTATCTGGCATTTAGGGTGACCAGCTGTCCCGATTTTATAGGGACAATCCCGATTTTTGGGTCTTTTTCTTATCATAGAATCATAGAATCATAGAATATAAGGGTTGGAAGGGACCCCAGAAGGTCATCTAGTCCAACCCCCTGCTCAAAGCAGGACCAATTCCCAGTTAAATCATCCCAGCCAGGGCTTTGTCAAGCCTGACCTTAAAAACCTCTAAGGAAGGAGATTCTACCACCTCCCTAGGTAACGCATTCCAGTGTTTCACCACCCTCATAGTGAAAAAGTTTTTCCTAATATCCAATCTAAACCTCCCCCACTGCAGCTTGAGACCATTACTCCTCGTTCTGTCATCTGCTACCATTGAGAACAGTCTAGAGCCATCCTCTTTGGAACCCCCTTTCAGGTAGTTGAAAGCAGCTATCAAATCCCCCCTCATTCTTCTCTTCTGCAGGCTAAACAATCCCAGCTCCCTCAGCCTCTCCTCATAACTCATGTGTTCCAGACCCCTAATCATTTTTGTTGCCCTTCGCTGGACTCTCTCCAATTTATCCACATCCTTCTTGAAGTGTGGGGCCCAAAACTGGACACAGTACTCCAGATGAAGCATCACCAATGTCGAATAGAGGGGAACGATCACGTCCCTCGATCTGCTCGCTATGCCCCTACTTATACATCCCAAAATGCCATTGGCCTTCTTGGCAACAAGGGCACACTGCTGACTCATATCCAGCTTCTCGTCCACTGTCACCCCTAGGTCCTTTTCCGCAGAACTGCTGCCGAGCCATTCGGGCCCTAGTCTGTAGCGGTGCATGGGATTCTTCCGTCCTAAGTGCAGGACTCTGCACTTGTCCTTGTTGAACCTCATCAGATTTCTTTTGGCCCAATCCTCCAATTTGTCTAGGTCCTTCTGTATTCTATCCCTCCCCTCCAGCGTATCTACCACTCCTCCCAGTTTAGTATCATCCGCAAATTTGCTGAGAGTGCAATCCACACCATCCTCCAGATCATTTATGAAGATATTGAACAAAACCGGCCCCAGGACCGACCCTTGGGGCACTCCACTTGATACCGGCTGCCAACTAGACATGGAGCCATTGATCACTACCTGTTGAGCCCGACAATCTAGCCAGCTTTCTACCCACCTTATAGTGCATTCTTCCAGCCCATACTTCCTTAACTTGCTGACAAGAATACTGTGGGAGACCGTGTCAAAAGCTTTGCTAAAGTCAAGAAACAATACATCCACTGCTTTCCCTTCATCCACAGAACCAGTAATCTCATCATAAAAGGCGATTAGATTAGTCAGGCATGACCTTCCCTTGGTGAATCCATGCTGGCTGTTCCTGATCACTTTCCTCTCCTCTAAGTGCTTCAGAATTGATTCCTAGAGGACCTGCTCCATGATTTTTCCAGGGACTGAGGTGAGGCTGACTGGCCTGTAGTTCCCTGGATCCTCCTTCTTCCCTTTTTTAAAGATTGGCACTACGTATATAAAGGCTCCTATTACTCCCCACCCCCATCCCGATTTTTCACACTTGCTGTCTGGTCACCCTACTGACATTTGTCACTCAGAGCAGTGGGTTTGGGGCCAGATGGAGCAGTTGGGAATATAATAGATCTGCAGGCAACAGTGTCTTCGTTGTGTGCTCAACAAGACCCAAGGCATCGCGTCGGCTTATTCCCAGCAGCACAGCAAGCTGCAGCCATGCTCCGCAACACAATGATGCGGCCAGAGTGGTCCACAGCCATCACAGCCACAGGGAGGTGCCGTTGCCATCACAGCACGGCACTAACTCATCAGCCTGGCTCGCTGGGGACACTGCACCCCAGTCTGGCTTTGAGATGATGCCAGCACTTTGTCACACCATCCCCCTGACTCCAGAACACAGCCCCGTGGCTTCAGTACAGGGCGGCGGGTGTCATGCCTGGCTGAGGTGCTTAAACCCAGCACTCGTACAGTTCTCCAGCCAGCCCTGCTGTGAACCAGGCTAGTGACCAGCATTGCAGAGCGGGGAATTGAACCCAGGGTTTCTATGTCTCGTGGCTGGCTGCACCCTGGGTACGAATAGGTAGCTACTGTTGTCCTCCCTGGGCATGAGACATAAGGCCACAGGTCCAAGACCAGGCCAGCTGCTCTGCACCGAGCACCCAGAAGCCCTCTGGCACAATTCCCCTTGGTATCAGTGCCCAGTTCCCGGAGTGAATGCACTGTCACTGGAGATTGCTGCCCCTGCAGAGTCAGGGAAATGGCCAAGGTGAGATCAAGGGGGTACGGGGATGGAAAGTACCATGGAGCTGAAGGGCCTGATGTGGGCGTGCATGTCCTGGGGCCAGCATGGAAATGGGGCAGCAGTAGAAGGGGTGGGGAAGCAGGGCTGGCAGCCCGGGGGAGTGCAGGGGGCTCAGAGCATGTCTCCCCAGGAGGGTTGTTGGCGCAGTCCCTGTAGTTTAGTGCAATCAGGTGCCTTGCCAAGGAAGTGGTTTGCTCTTCAGCTGTGTCTTCCTGCGTGTGAGCTTCCTGACAGGGCTGATGTAAGGGTCCAGTGAGGGGATGAGCCCGACGCCCACATCTCCTCCCCTCCGAACACTGCTCACTAACTTCTGGGAGACCAGGCTGGGCTGTTCCGGCAGTCCCAGGGTTGGGGCATTTTGACGGACCAGCAACACAGACACTGCCTGAGGCCCTGGGACAGCCTGGATTCTCAGGGTTCTGGAGATGGCCCAATGCATGTGCCTCTCAGGGCATGTGCCTGGCCCCTGTGCTGTCTGAGGGGAGTGTCCCTGTGCTCTAAGACTGACCGGGTAATTCCAATATTGTCATGACAGGCAGCGGATCAAAGGCTGGGTACAGGGGAGGGAGCAGCCCTGGCAGGAGGAATGATGTGCAGTTTGCATTTAGAAAGCACTTAAGAAGCAATTATCCAGTGCTGGGAGCCCTGACCAGAGAGTGTGACTCATGTATTTTAATGCGTATTTCAAAGAGATGAAGATTGGTCCCCAGCAGGGGGGTCTGGCAGTCACGGAACAGCTGTGTGCAGCTCATGTGGCGACATGCTAAACATGCAGCCACCTCACGCACATGCATACTCTGGAATGCAGAGAAACCTCTGGGCTCCATCATCCCCCTCCCACTCTGCTCCCTCACCCCCAAGGGGACAGGGACCAAGTGCAGCAAGGGAAGTTCACGGCTTTACGGCTTGCGTCTGGAGGGGTCAGGTCAGAGGGTAGCTGGGCTGCACTCAGTGTCTCCATCTGGCCTGCCCTGTGCTGGGGGTGCTGTAATTCCACAGGGAGGCAGGGTGGTTTGGGGCTAGGTACAAGGAAGCGGGCCAGGGATTTTCCCAGCGAAGTTCCGCTCAGATGTAGCTTCTAGTATTGGGGCAGGGAGCTGTACAATGCCGTTTCCTCCAGAAAGCTCAGCCCAAATGCAACCTCCAGTGGGATCACCTTAGGGGTCACCCGGGCACAGGTCTCCTTGAGTGGTGGTGTTATGCTAGAAACACCCCAGTTGTACTTGGAGAGGACATCAGGCCCACCCATGCTACACCCAGGGACTCAGGGCAAACACTGGGAGCCAGTCCCTGCAGGCAGTGGCCTGGCCTGGTGGGTAGGGCACTGTGCCAGGAGCCAAGAGCTGTGCATTCCAGGCCTGCACCTATCAGTAGCTGTCTGTGTCCCCTTGGCCAACCTGCTCCCTGTCTCTAAGGTGTGGCTGCTGGTTCTTACCTCCATTTCCAGAGCAAGCTGAGCTCTGGCTAATAATGTCTAAGTGCTGAGTGTGAGTGTACTTCACAGTGTTGGAGCAGGGGTGATACCTGGCAGATTTGTCTCCCTATAGCTACAGCACTATCTTGCCTCAAAGGCTGGAAGGTTTCTCTCTGGGGTGTGCTAAGGGGTTACTCATCCTGGAGGTGGGACTAGCCCCCAGAATGATTCCCCTGGCTTCCCTGTGGATCCTGATCCTTTCAGTACCAAGTGGGTGGACTGTGGGGAAATCTCCCAGGCTTGTTTCCTGTCATGTTGCAGCTTAGGAATGCGTCTCACTAATGGTGAAGCCTCTTTGGGGGAAGAGACCACCTGGGAGATGCAGCCTGGTCCTTATTTCCTAATGAGAGCCAGGCTTATACTGGCTACATGTGTTAAAGAATCTAGTAATGAATAAACTATCACTAGCAATTATCTCTCCCAGTGCTGGCTGGAGCAGCCCGGGATATGGCAAGCAATAACCCCCTGATCTGAGACAGAGATCTCGACTCTTCAAAGGGAGTAGACCTGCTGTGATCTGAAGGGAGAAGGGGGAGCCCTGGCTGGCTGGATCCCTGACGCTACTCACTGAGCAGGAGAGGAGGGCAGTCTGTGTGGCTGTGTCCTGGAGGTAGGGAATTAGTGGAGAGCTAACCTGCCCGTAGCTTGGGTGGGATGTCTGGGTAAGACGAGACAGAGCACGGATTGGGCACTTTCCCTAACAGCAGGAGGGAAAGAGACCTGGCATTTGGGGCCAATCCGTGGGGCTATCTGGATCCAAGTGGGAATATGGCAGACCCAGGGCTGCGTGAGCATTCGGGTCTGTTACATTGCACCATGCCTAGACAGCAAATAAGGCATTTGGAGCCCAACTGCGGTCCCACCTTCCCTCCTGTACGTAGCCATTAGCTCTGGACCCTTTTGGACTGTCCTATCTGTCTGCAGACATTGTGAGCCCAGTGTCCCAGGGGTTCTGGGTGCCTCTGGCCCGGCCTGTGTCAAGGAAGCTCCTATGCTGTTCTACCTGCAGCTTGGGTAAGATGCCAAGGGTGCACTGGGACCACCAGTGTAAGGAGATGACAGCTCCTGCAGCTGAGCAGTGCCCCACACACCTGGCCTTACCACACACCCGGCCTCGCCTCTCCAGAGATGCAGCCCACGGCACTGGAGCCTCTCCCCAAGTTGTCGCTGGCTTGTTCTGAACAAACACACACTTGGACTAGGCCAGCCTTGCACCAGTTCTGCATATTGGCCAGGGGGCCCGCCCATGCCCCTTCTCAGGCTCTCCCTCCCCCGGAGCGGGCCCCTCCTCCTCCTCCCAGTAGAAGGTAGAGTGTGCGGCCTGTTGGCAGCGCCGTAGAGCATGGGTCAGGAGGTTTTCCCAGTGCATTGGGCAGTCCCAGGGGGTCTTGTGCTGCTCCTTTTATGCCCCTGTGGCCCACTGCCTCCAACAAGGTGCAATCCAGCCAGGACAGGCCGTTGTGTGGGTTGAGGGCAAGCGGGGGCTCACTGCTCTTTGCTATTGTGTTTGGAACTTTCATTCCTGAGTTCACATTTCTATGGCCCTGTCAGTCAGCCCTGGGCGGCACGAGCCCTGCCCGGACGCAGGTACGAGTGTCATGCAATCCACGTGCTAAACTGCTGGTAACAGCAACTCCTGCTACAGAGAATGGTGCTGCTGGGGCTGTTAGAGATCAGTGGGACTACACTGTAATTGCTTTGACTAAGATTATGTCACAGAGGTCACGGATTCCATGACTTCCAGAGATCTTCACGACATTTTCTTCTTCAGTCCTGGAAGCAGCTGGGCTGGAGCAGTCAGCCAGTGGGGGCCCTGGAGCTCCGAGCTGCTACAGGCAGCAGTGGTACCCCGCAGGTCCCAGCCACCAGCTCCAGAGCTCCAAACCGTCGCGGGTGACAGGAGGTCCCTGCACCTCCAAGCCACCATGAGTGATGGAGGGACCTTAGTGTTCCCAGCTGCCGCAGGCAGAGGGAGGATCCTGCATCTCCGAGCCACTGGCCCCGGAGCTCCGAGCCACTGCAGACAGTGCGGGGGTCTCCACAGCTCCGAGTCACCACGGGTGACGGGGGACCCTGGAGCTTCCAGCTGCCATGGGCCTGGGGGTGGGGGACGGACCCAGCTGCACTGGTGGCAGGTGCTGGATCCCCTTCCCTTCCCGGGGCTTGGGCTCTCATCCCCCCTTCAGCCCATTTAGTCACAGTTATGTTTAGTAAAAGTCAGGGACAGTTTATGGCCTTCCATGAATTTTTGTGTATTCCCATGACCTGTTCCTGACTTTCATTAAAAATAACAGTGACAAAATCTTAACTTTACCGCTAATACACTCAAGAGATGCTTTTCTTCCCAGCATCGCCCACCTCTGGTTCTGGCCACACCCACATGGGCTGGGCTTCAGAAGGAGTCTTGAGCTGGACCTGGGCTATTAGCTCTTGGACATAATCTGTATTAGTGCGTCAGGGCTCCTGGGACTCAGAGGAGCGGGGGGCTGCTGCCTTGTCTGAAATGCTGCTGATCAGTCATGCCAATGGCGTGGGTGAGGTTACCTTCTGCTCAGCTAAGATTGCACCCAGCCCCCATTCTGCAGCATGATCCTTGCCCTCCTGTTGCTCTGACATGGGAAATTCCCTTGGTCTGAAAATCACCAGATTCCCTCTGTAGATCAAAGAGGAGGATTGTGCAAAATCTGAAGGAGATTCCTTATGCAGGTTTGAGTTCCAGAGCCTTGAAATTACCCTGAATTGAAATTCTGACTTCTGTCTAAAGTTTCTTTGTCACCTGCTAGCTCAGTAAGGTCCAGTTACTGCCCCCTTCAAACCTCCTGGAGTGTGAAAGCTCCTGGACAATATGGCCACCAGGTATGTTTGAGGAAAGTAAGTTGTAATTAAAACACAGTAATTAAGCAATGTTTGCCATGGATCCTGTAGGTCCCAATCCTAGTCCTGCTGGTTTCAGTGGGAGATCTGAACCCAATGCTGCCTCCATTGATGATGGTGGTATATTTCTTATTTACTATCATATTGAATATACCCTATTCAGGATTAGACGCTATCATATGTGTGGGTGATCATGTCGCCTCCTATCCGTCAGTGGCAGCTGAGAAAGAACATAAAGGTGTTGATTTGTGTGAGTAGCAGCCTGGAGGGATCTTTAGCTCCAGGGTTTGAGGCCTCTGTCATTGTAACTCTAAGAACAGGCTTTGGTCTCAGCTCAGCAGCTGTGTGGGGCTTTAGCAGGGAAGGGGGCAACTGCAGTCCTGTTACAAGATGACTTTGACCCCCCTGGGTAACTCCAAAAAGAAACGCTCTCTTACACTCCCAGCAAGGCATTGTGAAGGCTCCCTGGCAGCTGCCTGGTGTTCTGGCGCTTGAGTACATCCAGTGAAGACTTTCTGAGAAGAAAACACCCTAAAATGGCTCTTTCTGGACGTTTTTTCCCAAGAGTCTAATGTTTCTTTGTACCCCTTGAGCTGCCCATCTCATTGAAACTACCCCACGACCTGATAATGTAGTTAGGGTTTGATTTTGGCTCAGGCAAGAGGCTGTTTTCAAGGGCAAGAACCGGAAAATGCTTAAGAAATTGACATAATTGAAAATGAGACAAGTCTCTCTGTCATTTAACATCAGCCTGAAAAACATAAGGTGATGAAAAATATTTCCATCTTCAATCTCCGATCCAGCTAGGGCTGCCTTGCCAAACTCCACAGCACGGCCAGCACTCAGTTTTATAATGAATCTTGTGGTATTTGGTGTTTCCCTTAAAGCCCCAGCTCCTTGAGTCAGGTGATTACGTAAGAATCTAAATTTGTATGTTTAAAAAAGTTTCTGGTGGCAGAGAAAACCCCTGAAAACCCTGAAAACATGACCCCTAAGGACTCAAAGCCAGAAGGTCAGTAAAAAGACCCTGAGCTAATTACATTTGTAAGTCTTGTGATTTTTAAGCCAATCTCATGATTGTTTGGGGTGTCTCATGATTTTCGAATGCTTGGGGTTGTTCAGACTGACTCCAGGATGTGGCAAAACATCCCCCCGCCTGCCCTACCAAAGCTTCTGTGGGGACGTGTAATGTGCACAGCAGGATTTTCCATGTGGGATAAGTGAGGAGACTTGCCCGAGGTTATACACCAGAATACCTGAGTCAGCCCTGGGAACAGACCACAACCTGTGAGGTGCTAGACCCATAGCACAGGAGCTGGAAATGAGGGGAACGTGCCTGTAGGCCAGCGCTTGGAGTAGCCCACAGCCACAGCATTCCCCAGATCCAGACAGGCAGTGGTGAAAGCCTCCTCCCATGCAGTGTAATAGAGAGGTGTAACCTGGGCCACCTGGGTCCTTCTGGGGCACTGCAGCTAGCACTGGAGGTGGGTTATTTTTGCCTTGCTTGCTACCCCCATAGGTACACCTCAGACTTACAGCCCCCTAAGGAACAGACCTCGCTTTCCCTGATCCGGGGTGACTATGTTCAGAAAAGAAATGGTGCTGCTCACGCTGCAGCTCTGCTCCCTGCGTGGTTCAGAGTCACGGTAGGGAACGGAAAATGATTTTGAACTGTATTTGCCTCCCGCTAGCCCTGTGGCGTGAGTAGGTCTCTGGGAGAACAAGATGCCTCCTGCATCAGCACAGCTGTGCTAAGCTGGCTTCTATTGCTGGAGCTCTGTGATGGAGCAGCACTGGGTCAGCTCCGTACTTAAGGTTGGGTTCCATATTTTAGCTGAAGCCAGGATTCAAGCTCTTCTTTCTGCATGAAGATTACAGCGTAGCCTTGTTCAGCACTTCCTCTCTAAGCACATATTAATGTTTCTGACCATTTACAAGTAAATCTGTTAATTAATTTATGAGTTAAAATTAATTAAAATCAGGCCTTTTAGACATATCAATTTGTTTATTAACCTTTTGTCAGCCCCCTTTAATGAACAGATGGATTCTTACTGGCCTTTTAACTTCCCATAAAGTCAAAACTCATTGAAAACAGGTCAGTAGGCTACATCTGAAGAAACTAGGTTGTAATTAGTCTAATTGATCAATGATTATTGTTTATACCTGATTGTATTATAGTCAGGGCTGGATCAATAATTCGGGTCATTCACAAACAGTATCACTGTGACAGAATCTTCACCTCTTCCCAGGGGCATGTGGTTGTCTGATCATGAGGGAGACACAGGCAGCAGGATCTTCCAAAATTCCTGTCCTGGGAGGTAGGCAACAGACTTACACTTACATACACACCCACACACCTTACCAAGGGGCATGTGCCAGGACTGTCACATGTAGTGGTGCCTCCCCTCAGGGTAACTGAACTGTTTCATTAGAGTTGGTGGGAAAGGAAGCTAATGAGGATAAAGATGCGGAATCCTGAAAGGTTTTATTTGCGGGAATACACCCTCAAAAGAGAGTCTTCAGAAATTCACAACTAGACAAAGCACAAGCTGGTAGCCATCCATCACCGTTGGTCATTAACAAGCCAGGGCCTCTCAGTGCACACTGCTAGCACCAGAAAGGAAATGTGACAAATGACATAAAAAGAGCACAAAACTCTGTGTGTGTGTGTGTGTATTGGGGGGGCAGGGGTGTAATGCTTGTGATCACATGACAAGCTATGTGCAAGGGAAAAAGTCGGCAGTTCATATCAGGAAGGCTGCCTGGTGAGGCCATTGGGTGTGGAGCCTCTACGTGAGCTCCCTTGTGGGAACATGTGCAAACAGGAAAGTGACCAGAGAACTCATCAGCCATCCACAGCTCATCAGAATCTGGCAGGCATAAGACATGTTCTTTGCAGAGCATATTCAGCAAACTGAATGACACACCCCAAAGCTGCACCCGTAGCTCCCATCCATCATGGCCTGGTAAAGAAAATGCTGCTGTTTGCGTTGTTTACATGCCCATGAGCCACATTGTGGTGATGTGTTAATGGAGGGAAATTTCAGACTTCTCTGCGCTGGAATCTCTCCCCATCTTCTGGCACCTTTGCACTCCTCAGGTGGCCCTAACTGCCTATCTGAGAATTTCCCTGGCATGGGGGACCTCTCAGCTGTCATTAAGCCAGTTCCTATGCCACCAGCCCCAGAAATCCCGGGCAGAGGGTATGTTGGGAGCAGGGGGTGTTGGAGGGAAGCACATCTTTGCTCTGCCAATTTTCAGCTTGCCTAAGTTAGAGCAGCCCCTAGGCTGCTCTGACTTAGGATATGTCTACACTTTGAGCTGGGTGTGTAATTCCCAGCTCAAGGAGACATATCTGCTCTAGCTCTGATTGAGCATCTTCTTCTTCCTCTTTACTCCCTTCCGTCAGCTCAGCAGCGATGACGGGTCCGAATGAAGTCTTTCCACCACTTTCTGTCTTGTACCAGGTTCATGGCTTTGTTCACCTTTAAGCCTTTTTTGTTTCTATATCTTTCTTCACCATGGCTATCCAATGCATCCTCAGTCTTCTTCTCTTTCAATTTCCTTGCACTCTGGTATGTATCACCATGTATGGTATCCTTTCCAGGTCCATTCTTAACATGTGTTGAAACCAGGGCAGTTGTTTTTCTCGAGTCTTCTGTAACAGCGTTACTTCTTGCCCTAGCCGTTTTCTTATCGTCTTGGTGCCTAGCATCTCATACAGGTCATACTTGGGGCTAGCTCCTCCTGCAGCTCATGCTGCAAAGCTACACTCTATTTTTAGCCCACTAGCTCCATAAGAGCTAGCACAGGCAGATCTCCCTGAGCTGGGAATTCCACCCCCCGTTCAAAGCGTACACATTCCTTACGCTGCAGCCAGAGCAGTGACTGTATCCCCACTGCCCTCTGGCACAAGTAGGTCCCAGGGCAATAGAGGCTGAGCCATGACATTTCCAAATGAAGCTCACGTCTCATTCTTTACCCATTCAAGGGATCAACAGATTTCCTACGTGTGATCGCAAGTGAACACTGAAGTGAGCGATTATGTTTCCATTTGTTTAGCCATTGTTTTATTATTACAAACTCCAGCTTTAAATGGAGCATTAGTTCAATGGTTTGCAGTGTTGAATTAATTTTAAAGTGTACGTTATTGTAAACAGGCAAAGGGATTAAGCCTGCGTTGGCCTGCTCTGCAATTAGGGGCTCTTTGAGATTTCCAGTTCCAAAAGAGACAAAACCCTTGAAATAAAGGCAACAGTTTAGGCTAATATCCTTTTATTTTGTCTGAAACTCAAAGGGATGCTAATTTTTAAAAATGTCAAAAAATAACCATACTAAATATAATAATAAATATAATATAAATATACATGTGATATTTATATATAAATATATGATCAATTACAATATGATTATATATAAAGTACAAACATTACAAAATAATACATATAAATATGACTATAATAAAATAATAAAAATAATTATAAAAATAACCCTAATAATAAAAAGTCAGACCTGACGCAGGGTGCTATGTAAGCTTGAAAGCTTGTCTCTCTCACCAACAGAAGTTGGTACAATAACAGATGTTGCCTCCCCCTCTTGTCTTTCCAAAGATAACCCGGAGTTTTGGTGGGAGCTGGTACAGTTGCTGAGTGCTGCTTTCAGCATGCTCTGCAAGCACTGTTCCTTGTGTCTGCAAGCTCCTCTAGACATGATGGCTGCTCCCTTCTCTGCCTTATCACGTCCATGTCATAGAATCATAGAACTGTAGGGCTGGAAGGGACCTTGAGAGGTTATTAAGTCCAGCCCCCTGTGCAGCGGCAGGACCAAGTAAACCCAGACCACCCCAATGGGTGTTTGTTTAACCTCTTCTTAAAAAGCCTCCAATGATGGGGATTCCACAGCCTCCCTGAGAAGCCTATTCCAGTGCTTTACTACCCTTAAGAGTTGGAAAGTTTTCCCAAATATCCAACCTAAATCTCTCTTGCTGAAGATTAAGCCCATTAATTCTTCTCCTACCTTCAGTGGACATGGAGAACAATTGATCACTGTCTCATTGAAGCTCTTAACATATTTGAAGACTATCAGGTCCCCCCTAGTCTTCTTTTCTGAAGACTAAACATGCCCAGTGTTTTAACCTTTCTTTGTAGATCAGCTTTTCTAAACCTTTTAATAATTGTATTGCTTTGAATTCTTTTCAATTTGTCTACATCTTTCTTAAAGTGAGACGCCCAGAACTGGACACAATACTCGAGCAAAGGCCTCAGTGCCAGGTAGAATGGGACAATTGTCTTCCCCGTCTTACATATGACACTCCTCTTAATACACAACAGAATCATATTAGACTTTTTTGCAGCTGCATCGCACTGACAGCTCAGATTCAGTTTATGATCCTTTATAACCCTCAGGCCCTTTTCAGCAGCACTAACACCTAGACAATTATTCCCCATTTTGTAGTTGTGCATTTGATTTTTCCATCCTAAGTGAAATACTGTACTGTGCACTTGTCTTTATTGAATTCCATCTTGTTGATTTCAGATCGATTTTCCAGTTTATCAAGATTGGTTTGAATTTGAATCCTGTTCTCCAACCATGCTAGCAACCTTCCCAGCTTAGTGTCATCAACAAATTTTATAAGCATAATCTCTGCTCCATTATCCATGTAATTAATGAAAATATTGAATAGTAGTGGACACTGGACATGTTCCTGTGGAACCCCAGTTTAACAGCAAACCATTGATAACTACTCTTTGAGTGCAGTCTTTCAATCAATTGTGAACCCACCTGAAAGTAATTTCATGTGGACCACATTTCCCTAGTTCACTTATGGGAATGTCTTGTCATGTCATGAGGGACTGTGCCAAAAGCCTTGCTAAAATCAAGATATATCATGTCTACTGCTTCCCCCCATCCACTAGGTCAGTAACCCCAACAAAGAAGTATTAGGTTGGTTTGCCATAATTTGTTCTTGGCACATCCATGTTGGTTATTCCTTATAACCCTATTATCCTATAGGTGCTTACACATTGATTAATAATTTGTTCCAGTACCTTTCCAGGTATCGAAGTTAGGCTGACTGGTCTATAATTCCCTTTTTGTTCCCCCTTTTAAGATAGGTGCTGTGTTTGCCCTTCTCCAGTCTTCTAAGACCTCACCTGTCATTCATGAATTCTCAAAAATAATTGCTTCAGGTAGTTCCTTTAGTACTCTAGGATGAATTTCACCAGGCCCCAACAACTTGAATACATCTGACTTATCTAAACATTGTACCACCTATTCTTTCCTTATTCGGCTGGTGTTCCTTTCCCCTTGTTGTTAATATTAATGTTGTTGAGTATCTGGTCACTATTTACCTTTTTAGTGAAGACTGAAGAAAAATAGGCATGAATCACCTCAGCTTCTTGGTGTTGGTGGCATATGTAGAGACTAGCAACCTTAGCAGGCTGACAACACTGTGGTTGGTTTATTAGTGATTATCAGTGATGATACAGGAGCCAGAGAAAGAGTCAGTTTGACTCTCAGAGCACAGGGACCATTTGTAGCACTGGCAGGAACATAAGAATGTGGGAATTGCCAAACTGGATCAGACCCAAGGTCCATCTAGCCTAATGTCTGTGTGGCAGCAGGTGTGTATTATCCCCATTTTACAGATGGGGAAACTGAGGCTGAGAGATACTAAGGCCAGGCATTTTCTCCTGCTGTCCAGATGGAACAGCACCAGACACTTACAAAATGTGCCATGGGATGTTTACCCTCAGTGCAGAGAGAAAGGGCCTCAGTGTTGAGATCCCACCCGAAAGACCCCACACAGCAAAGTGGCAGGAGCTCAGCTGATCTGCCTGAGAAGGTGGAAAGGCTGAGTCAGCCCTGCAAGGGGCCTGTGGTTTCAAGAAGTCTACATTTTGCAAACCACCTGCTTAGCCCACAAAGTCATCCCCTCCGGTGATATCACTGTCCTTACACTCTGGAGACTCTGAGGAAATACATGCTGGAATCTTTTGTGCTATTACAGCTATTGTTTTAGTAGCTGTGGCTAATTTTTGTTTGTTTATATTTTCCCTTCCCTGCAGAATTTTGGGTGGATGTGTGAGACTGTCACTTGTTTCGGAGCTCCGTAGTTCCCCTTCTTGGGCATGCACAATCAACACAGTGTATATGCCTTTCAGGGGAGAGAGCCGCAAGGACTGAAGCCAGCAGACTGATAACAATTTGTTTGGCAGGGTCTGTCTCCAGTGCTGCTAACTCTTGTGATTTTATTGTAAGTCTTGCAATATTTTATGTGTTGCTTAAAGCTCCAACTCCTGGATGCATATGATTAGGTGAGAATCTCAGCTTTCATTTTAAAATAAAGGCGAGCTTTTAGCCCTTGTGTTTGCATAGAAAAGCCTGAAAACAAGAACCACATGCACCCTTTGCACAGGCAGAGAAAAAGAACTTGAATTTTATAATTTTTTAACACATCTCTTGATTTTTGGCACTTGACTCAAGGGTTTTCAGTGCTTGGGGTTGATAATATTGTGTCTCTCCTTCCTTAGCCAACTGGTAAAATGTCATTGTTAAAAGAACCACTTGGGATCATTTAAAAAGAAATCCAGAGAGAGATTTCCAGTACATCACCTGATGTCAAACCCCTGGGTGGATTTGAGCAGCCTGACTTAAACATGTAATCCATTCCATGACTGTAGAATCCAGGCCAGGATTTAGGTAGTTCCTTTGTAGAGGTGGTGACTTTAGGCAGCTCTGGCTGTGGCACTAGAAAACCAAAGAGCAGCCTCAGTAAATGCCCAATCCCCATTAACCTAACGATGCCCGCGTCCTGCTCCTCCACTGTGACGAGGGGCGCCACCAACTGCACTCCTAAAACACACCTTTGTGCATGGAGTGAAGCCCAGCTGGCCCTCAGGGCAGCACCTGCCTTTGCAGAGCCAGGGGACGGATCACTGAGGGAAACACGACCTCTTAAGAGGCTGGAGGGTGTTTGACTGAGCCGGGCGGGGCTGGTCAGATTCATGGTGGGCACATTCGCCAGGGCACCGCTTTGGAGCAGGTTATAATCCCCAGGGATAAAACACACCCTCTCCACACCTGGAACGCACCCAGGTGCTGCCTAGCACTCGCGGCCAGCATTAGGCCAGCTGTGCTGTTTCAAAGGGACAGCCCCAGCCTGCTGTTGGCTCTGCTCTCTCCCTGTCGAAAGTGCTCTCTGGCCAGTACATTACAGCAGAGTCACCGGGCAGAGCTGTCAACAGTGATCGTTGCTGGGGGTTGTGGAGGCTGTTGGGCACTTGTAAGCTCTGGGTTTCTGGGTCCCCCCGAGCAGGTGGATATGTGCGGGTAAGGAAGGCACACCTGTCCATGCTCCCACAGCATCTGTGGGGAGCATAAGCCCTCTCTTTCCTTCGGGGCTTGGGCCTTCCTGGTTGCCTGGGGCTTCTCCCAGGCAGGGTGACCCATCTTTTCCTCCTCCCTGGAGTTTCCTTCCTTTGTGGTTTTATTTCTCTCCACCAACCTTTCCTATGTGCTCTCACATTCCTCCATTTGGGTCTCTTTCTGTGAGCCCTTTTCCTTTTTTTCCATCTGCTCTCCCCATACCTGCCTCCCTCTCTTACCATAGCATGGAGATGGGGTGGGACTGCCCTGCTGCTGGCTGGAGCAGTTGAAAGCTAAGTCCTCCCTTCTCTGCACAGCCGGCCTTCACTGCTGTTCAGTGCAGAGAGACTGAGGCAGGGATTGGAATGACGGGTGCTTAGCTCTTGGCTGCCTCTCTGATCTGCCCTGTGTCCTGTATGGGCAGGATGTTCATCATCAAACTGCTCCACCAGCTGCCTGGCCTTTGGCTGGGACTATCAGACCGAGAGCTGGGTTACTAACCTAGGCAGAACTGGGTGGAATGGGAGAGCGGGCAGGTCTGGCAAGGTATGTCCCTTTCTCTCCCGAGTTACTGCATTCCAGTGCACGCAGCAGGGCAGAGTCAGTTTTGGATGGTGGCTTGAAAGCCTTTCTCATGACACTGAATTGTTTACTAATATATGCTGGCCAGCATATCTATCTACCTACCTATCTAATATCCTATTAATAATTTGTCTGATCTTCACCATATATATATATTGTGACAAAGTTCCTCCTCTACCTTGGTCGGTCTTGTGCTTACTGGCGGATTTGCTCGCCTTGGAGCTTCATAGCAGCCCTCAGTTTGGCCATTTTCATGAACCAACAGTCCAGGTCGACTCCTCCTGTGTCTGACCAGGAGCTGGGAGGTTTGGGGGGAACCCAGGCCCGCCCTCTATTCCGGGTTCCAGCCCAGGGCCCTGTGGTATGCAGCAGTTTAGAGTGCCTCTGGTGTATAACCTCGGCATAAGTCCATGGGGCCGGATGCGCTGCATCCGAGAGTGCTAAAGGAGTTGGCGCATGTGATTGCAGAGCCATTGACTATTATCTTTGAAAACTCATGGCGATCAGGGGAAGTCCTGGACGACTGGAAAAAGGCTAATGTAGTGCCCATCTTTAAAAAAGGGAAGGAGGAGGATCCTGGGAACTACAGGCCAGTCAGCCTCACCTCAGTCCCCGGAAAAATCATGGAACAGGTCCTCTAGGAATCAATCCTGAAGCACTTAGAGGAGAGGAAAGTGATCAGGAACAGTCAGCATGGATTCACCAAGGGCAAGTCATGCCTGACTAATCTAATTGCCTTCTATGACAAGATAACTGGCTCTGTGGATGAGGGGAAAGCGGTGGACGTGTTGTTCCTTGACTTTAGCAAAGCTTTTGACACGGTCTCCCACAGTATTCTCGCCAGCAAGTTAAAGAAGTATGGGCTGGATGAATGCACTATAAGGTGGATAGAAAGTTGGCTAGATTGTCAGGCTCAACGGGTAGTGATCAATGGCTCCATGTCTAGTTGGCAGCCGGTATCAAGTGGAGTGCCCCAAGGGTCGGTCCTCGGGCCGGTTTTGTTCAATATCTTCATAAATGATCTGGAGGATGGCGTGGATTGCACCCTCAGCAAGTTTGCAGATGACACTAAACTGGGAGGAGAGGTAGATACGCTGGAGGGTAGGGATAGGATGCAGAGGGCCCTAGACAAATTAGAGGATCGGGCCAAAAGAAATCTGATGAGGTTCAACAAGGACAAGTGCAGAGTCCTGCACTTAGGATGGAAGAATCCCATGCACCGCTACAGACTAGGGACCGAATGGCTAGGCAGCAGTTCTGCAGAAAAGGACCTAGGGGTTACAGTGGATGAGAAGCTGGATATGAGTCAACAGTGCGCCCTTGTTGCCAAGAAGGCCAATGGCATTTTGGGATGTATTAGTAGGGGCATTGCCAGCAGACCGAGGGATGTGATCGTTCCCCTCTATTGGACGTTGGTGAGGCCTCATCTGGAGTACTGTGTCCAGTTTTGGGCCCCACACTACAAGAAGGATGTGGATAAATTGGAAAGAGTCCAGCGGAGGGCAACAAAAATGATTAGGGGACTGGAACACATGACTTATGAGGAGAGGCTGAGGGAACTGCGATTGTTTAGTCTGCGGAAGAGAAGAATGAGGGGGGCTTTGATAGCTGCTTTCAACTACCTGAAAGGGGGTTCCAAAGAGGATGGCTCTAGACTGTTCTCAGTGGTAGCAGATGACAGAACAAGGAGTAATGGTCTCAAGTTGCAGTGGGGGAGGTTTAGGTTGGATATTAGGAAAAGCTTTTTCACTAGGAGGGTGGTGAAACACTGGAATGTGTTACCTAGGGAGGTGGTGGAATCTCCTTCCTTAGAAGTTTTTAAGGTCAGGCTTGACAAAGCCCTGGCTGGGATGATTTAGTTGGGGATTGGTCCTGCTTTGAGCAGGGGGTTGGACTAGATGACCTCCTGAGGTCCCTTTCAACCCTGATATTCTATGATTCTGTGATTCCAAACTTAAAGCCATGGCAAATGAAAACGGGAGAAAGGTGACAGAAGACAGAACCCTTTGCTCTACAAGTTGTAAATAGCCATGCTAATCTGTCATTTTTGCTCACTAGTGTAAATCTTGAGCCTTGGAGTCATGTATGTAACTTGTTTAAACTGGAAATTGAGGGGAAACATAAAAAAGGGAAAGATAAGGAGCAAAATGGTATTGCAACGCAGTGTCTCATTTGTTTAGATTTGAACAGTAATATAAGAGAGCTGACAAAGAATTTAAAACTAGAACAAAATCAAAATGGGAAATAAAAACAGCGAGTGGAAGGTATAAAAACCTGTAATACTCTTCTTACCTACAGTTTACAAGAAATTAAGGGAAGACTAGGAGATTGACAGGTGAGATGCAGCCAGCAAGAA
This sequence comes from Caretta caretta, assembly GCF_965140235.1. Lineage (NCBI taxonomy): Eukaryota > Metazoa > Chordata > Testudines > Cheloniidae > Caretta > Caretta caretta. Next base: position 4,385,793 of record NC_134223.1, read on the forward strand.
GGAGAAAAATTAGACTGGCAAAGACAGGCTAAAAATCTTAAAAATATGTGTGACACTGCATTCCATATTCTTCATAGTGATATTATTAGGATATGGTTATAGCAAAATTAGGATGCATTTTATACAAGACAAGTCATGGGAGGTGTTATTGGAAAAGGGCTGGTTTTCTGAATATGATTATCCTATTTGTATGCATGTATTATTTTTGTATCTGAAGTTATGAATATTGACTATGTATCTGTATTTCAAATGTAGTTACACCTGGGTGATGACTACTAGGCAAGATGCTTTCAGTCTAGATAGCTGGTTGGGAAGGGCCTATTCAGGGCAATGAGTCATTAGGAGAAACAATAGGCCTTAGGAAAAGCTCATCTCCTACCTGGTGAGCCTTCCTGAGAATGCTACAGACAGCCTGTGAGTGATGGCTGCTATGACTCTACAAGGACATGTGACCAGGCCACATGATGCTGGATTCCATCTTGGGATGTCAGTATTTTTCCACAGACTAGTCTGGGAACCAAGCTTTGGAACACAGGGTTCTCGCAATATGCAAAACATATATAAGGCAGGAAGTGATATCATTGATGGTTCTTCACTCCCCACACAAGACTCCTGGAAACAGCTGAGGAACAAAGACTGAACTGGGGGAAGTGCTGGACCCAGGCTAAAGGGATTTCTAGCCGGTGTATGAAACACCTGGGGATTCCAAGCTGCAAAGCAAGTGTAATTTGGGCCTTAAGAATCTACAAGGCTGCCTGTACTATCAGTTAGGGTGAGAATCTACTATTCATATCCAATCTATCTAGTATATTAAGCTTAGTTTGTGTTTTCTGTTTATTTGCTAGGTAATCTGCTTTGATCTGTTTGCTATCCCTTATAATCACATAAAAGTTATCTTTTGTAGTTAATAAAGTGCTTGGGGGAAATCTTTGCTTGGTTATCACAAGTTTGCATTGTCCTCTTCACATTGAGGGTGAAGCGGACCAGGTATTAAACCCGTATACTGGCCAGACTTGACCAGGGCAGGACAATACTGCTCTGGGGTCCCAGGCTGGGAAGCTGGTGGTTAGAAAGCCTGCATGTAACTGCAGCTGGGTGTGTCCCTACCTGTGTGAATGCTGGTGAAAGTGCAGGCTGGAGGGCTTTGCAGCTTGTCACAGCAGTACCATGTGAGATGGAGCCCAGGATGATGAGCCAGGGGGTTCAGTGATACCCCAGTTCCAGGTGGCACCACAGGGGAACCCATCACAATATGTATGGAAGTGTCTCATAACTGCAGCAAGGAAGAACACTCCTGTAATGAACCTGGAGTGCAGACATAAGCAACAGGCACTTGGGGAACAAATTCAGATTTTGTGGGAACAGGTAGCAACCCCCACTCTCCTCCATGAGAAGTCCTTATTCCCAGCCCCACTGCTCTAACCCACAGAACCCCATTCACCTCTCAGAGATAATAATATAACTGTCTCACTCCAATATTGTGATGTACAGGTCAAATTTTTCCTTTATGTCTTTTGTCACTGCTGCCTGTACTTTGAAATGTCCTCAGATAATTAATTAATCTCTCTACATTGCTTTCTCCTCACTTCTCCACTCTCTTTGTTTTAAAAGTTAAATATTATAGTTATTACAGAAAAACCCATCATAGAAAGAGATGGAGATGGAGAAACTGAAACAAATAAATCATCAAAATGCTTAAGATAAAAACTTTAAATAAATCTAATAAAATTAATGATTTTAACCCTTCAGGAATGTAACAGCTAAAGAAACACCTAACTTTCTTGAAGATATGGTTGCCAAGCAACAGAAATGCTAACTTTGCTTCTAATCCTAGCCACTAACATATGAAACATATGTTTCCCCTATTACTATATAGTAGTATTCTTAAGATAAAAGTAATGAAACTAAACTAAATTAATACAACAAAGTGGGCAAATAACTAAATAGGGATTTTATCAATTCTTATTAAAAGTTTTAAATAATGACTTAATTAAATTAATTTAAATGTTTCATTCTTGTGTTTACTTTTTTATTTTCCAAAATACATTGCCTTAATAATGTTAAGCTCTTAATGTCATATCTTAAATAGTTATAAATACAATTTGGGCACCATTCATCTTTAATTGTAAGTTTGTTATATATGATCAGTATGCTGTCCTATGTTGTATGTTGTGTCACAGGACTAATTTTTGTTTTTATTTTGTTGCAACGGAAGCCAGTTTTACACTCATAATTATAAATCTGCGTTTTAATACTCTGGTGAGGCCATACCCATCATAACACCAGTTCTTTTTTTTTTTTTGCAAAGCTGAAAAAGGCCTCGGTTCTCAGTACATGTACATCGATTTCTGCCTTAATAAATAATGGAATTGCAAACAAAAAAGGCTTTTATTCAAAAGTAAAAAAACCAGTAGGGGGAAAATCTCAGGATTAATGAAAGGTTATATGAATAAAATCACAGCCCAGAATCCCCAAAGCACAGAACATGAGAGCTACTCCCCCACCTGCCCCCAGAACACCCTTTCAACCAAACTGTGCTTCCCCGGGACCATTGCAGCCCTTTTGCACTGGAGCAGCATCAGCCCCCTGCTCTGGTTCATGCTGGTAGACTCTATGGCTCGGTCTGCCCTCGGAAATCTGCTGAAGCAGCAATGGGAGGGCAAGTGTGGAGTGGGCTCAGAGTTACTGCCTGCTCTGAGCAGGAAGCTGTGCAGTGTCTTACAGCGTGGAGCTGCCTGGCCTCTTTGCACCAGCAGAAGCCTCTGTCAGGGCCCACTGCTGAGTGCCCCAGTCTCTTGTCCTGGCATCTCAGTGCTACTGCAGCTGCCTTTGAAAGTTCCACTTTACCCAGAGAGAAAATAAGCAAGGCAGCAAGCACCAGCTGGGCGTGCGTGGAGAAAAGGACATTAATACCTTTCGTATCCAGCAATCAGAATTTCTTCGAGAGAGAACACTACAGTATCCCATTCTTGCTTGCTCATCCTCCTCCCGTTTAATGAAAATCAGAGCCAGGCATTAAAGAGCTGTTTAGCATTTCAATACGTTTAATATCCTCACTGATAAGGGAACGAGGGATATTACCATAAAGCCTTCCTTAAACTCTCCCCCCTTCTTCAGCCAGCACTCCTGGCTTATGTTTGTCTGAATTCCAATTCCAAATCATCTCCATTAACCAGGCAAAATTATGATAAGATTATTTTTTTCATATAAAGGATATTAATACACACAATTTCTGGTAATGACAAGGGAGAAGAGAGCACCAGGCCTCAGCAGCCCTGACCTGAATTAATCAAGCACTGATTGTTGCGCCTGCCAGGGGCCCCTGGCACTCCGGAGAGAGGCCATCACTTGCAATGCCCCCTAATGACAGTGCACCAAGGGGCAGGCCCCTTTCGGGGGGAGGGGGGCGTGTTAATGAAAGGAGCACACTGCCTACTCAGGGTAATTGAAAGGCCTTCTCCTTGCCTTGGTGAGGAGCTGAGAGCACTCATCAGCTGCACCTTCTGGGACTCACAGGTGGAGCCTTGTTCAAGGGCATGAAGCAGCCACCTGGACTGCTTGGGGCTGGGGAAATATACCCCTGCGATGGCTGTAAGGCCTCCCTGGGAGTACCCCTGGCGGCTGTGCCTCCCTGGCAGGCACAGCATTGGCATAACCAGAAATACACAGGCCCCTGCAGGAGCCCTCCCAGAAGGAGGCACCTGGGAAGGCAGGGGTATCCCTGAACTCCAGTTATCTCCAGCAGATTTGATGGCCCACTGAGGTAATTGCAGTCCGTGTGCAACGGAAGTGGCTTTAAGGCTGCTCTGACCTGTCCTAGGGCCCCAGCTAGCTCCTTGGGCCATCCCAGCGTTGGAGAGGCACATTGCTTCCCCTGCAAAGGCCCAGCATGGCACCGTGATGGCTTCCCCCTCATAGCTCCAGCAGGGACTAGGCAGTGGCGTAACTAGGGGATGCTGGCAGGAACAGGCTCAAAGAGGGAAAGGACAAAGAGGAAGAAGGCACTTTAGGCTGGTAGCTGAATGGGTCCAGATGGGAAGGTGGGGCTCATTAGCTCATTTCCCTCAGGTATCCTGGTACGGAAAGCCCCATAGCAGCATTTGGGGGTTTATTGCCTTTGCCCCAGTGAATACGCTCCTACAGGCTTCCTTTCAACACCAGCCATCCCGTGCAGGGCTTCCTTTCAGAGGCCTGCTCCAGACAGGTGAACTGAGTGTGACAGAGAGGCCAGCATAACCTGGGAGCAGAGAAGATTTCCACCCTTCTGCTCACTCTGTGGAAGGTCCCCATGTCTGCCCGTCGACATCACATTTGGTTTCCCTATAAACTCTGAGTCTGCAGCTGGGACAATACAGATTACACTGAGAAATGGAAACAATAGATGAAAGCTTATTAACTGGCACCAAAAGTACTCAGAAATCAGGGCTTGTGGTCAGAATCACTATGGTCAAAAGGGGCCTGGTGCTGCCCCCTTGCCAGAAGACCAAGTACTTGTGAGGAATCTTTCCAAGAGAGGGACCAGGAAAATTAAGATCCTACTGGGACAATAATATCCATGCAGCATGGGAAAGGTAAGGGGATAGTCCAGTCTCTGGAACAGAAGAGAAGATGGAAAAGGAGGTGTTAGAGTTCTCTGCAATCTTTTACTTCCCTGTGACTTCTTTGGCCAGGTTCAGCTCCTCTGCTGGTAGGTTGTTCTGCATTCTAGCCCCAAGACTGATGGAATTTAGGTAAACAAGTGATACTGACTTATGGTGTGGCTGCTGCTCTAAACGGAGGGCTTTATAGTTCTGGATAGTTTGTTGTTATGGATATTTTTCTAACTGGCATACCACATGGCAGTGACTTGGAATTCCATGACTGTCCCACCGATACATAGGGATTGTTATTTCATAAGATATGAATAGCTTTGGGAATTAAAACAGCTCACTCAGTTCTGCCGGATGGTGGATCTACAATGGCCACAGAAACATCCTATAATGTGGAATAAACTGAAGGGAGATATAGATGTGTCCACCATGGGCTCCCAAACTTGTGACAGAGACAGGCCCAAAGATTCACCTAAGAGCACCAGTTATGAGTAGGTGCAACTCACACACGACTGCTGGTGAGTCGACTGGATGAACTGAATGTTACGGTTTGGTAAAAGCAATGTCGGGATGATCGTGTTTTTGAGTAAGGGAATGCCAGGGATGCATGGACCTGTACCCTGTCCCTTTAGGGGCTGGAGCTGCTCAGCAGGTCAAAGGGGACAGCTCCGATTGTGGCAGCAGAGTTTGATGTACTCCCCTCCAGAGGGACACACAGCGCTGGGATGTGTGCAAGCTGGGGGCTTGGTTTGGGATACTAAGTTTAATAAAATGTCAGTTTTAAAACAGTCCCTAGTGTGTGCACGAGAAGGGAAAAGAGGGAGGGAGCCTGGAGGGCCTGGGGCACCCTTTCTGTACCCCAGCTCCACAGGCTGATTCCTCCGCTGCTCACACCCTGTGAAGGGAGGGGCTGGGTTTTCAGAGTCTTTGAGTACAGCTCAAGCTCAGAGCCTCCCTCCTCTTATCCTATCCTCCCTCCTCCCAGCTGGAAGCTCAGGAGCAGGATGGAAACATGTCTTGTGTCCAGGGAGGGGCAGTCGCAGGGTTTACCAGTGACCAGGTAAGAGCCAGGCTGGCTCCTTGGAGTCTGGTACTCCCCGAAAGCCATGTGCTCTGGCTGCTTCTCAAACTCCTCCTCCTGCACAGGAGACCCGGCAGGGCACTTGGCAGGAGAGACCCAGACAGATGTGCAGCCTTGGCACTCTTTCCAACCTGAGGGCATGTCTCAGGTTCTCAGTCTGCGCAGGCGCCCAGCAGACATACGCCTCTCACACCCGTGGTCTCTAGTGCTCTGCCTGCACCCCTTTAACCCTCAGCAGTGTGCTGCACCAATCCCTCCTAAAGCGCAGGACTGCCATTCAACCACCAGTCCCGCCTGGCAGAGAACTGAGTCTGGCTGAAACGCCCACTCTGCTGCAGCCTTTCTGATACAGAGCGAAGAGAACGGGTGGGGGATGGAGGAGCAGCTGAGTGAGTGCTCCTGGAGGTGGTGCTGTTCCCTTAATGACTCAATCACCAGCTTCCACTTGCACTGCCCAGCAGAAAGCTGCCTCCCAGCTACCCACGGGCAGCCCAGGCTCAGGGGGGAGAGAGCAGAATGGGAGGGTGCGATGGAGCCAGGAGATGCAGCTGCACCCCGGCAGTTTGTTACTGGGCTGACCCTACTGATCCAGAAGTTGCTAAGATTGAAGAGACCAAGTGCGGCTGACATGGGAGGAGGGAGGGTCAGGACTTTCCTTCTTCAGCCCCAGCTCTGGAGGGCAGCCCAGCCGGGAAACCGAGCCTGACACAGGCATTTCTATAGCATCATCACAGACCTGATGCTGGGTGCGTCCAAGACCGGGATGCACTGGGAGGGTGGAAGGATGCTCCCAAGGGCCCTTCTAGGGTGTGACTGCTGGACCCTTGGTGCAAAGCGTGGGCCGACGGCATGGCTGAGGGGCCCTGCTCTGGCCTGGCTCAGAGCAGCGGTGCTGCAGGCCCAGGCTGGGCTGCTGGGCTGCTAAGCGTTAACTGTCCTGAAGGGAGGGGGCCCCCAGAGGAATTATTAGTTTCAACTCTCTTCCTTTCTCTCCTGCATCTAAAAATATCCTCCCTGTCTCCGAGCAGTCAGGTGCAGAACCACGTCCAGGGGACGCTGCGGATAACAAGAGATACGCCGAGGAAGCAGCAGAGCCGCAGCCGGAGGACGTGGGACGGCGACAGCGAGAGCTCGCTGCTGGAGGGAGGGGCAGCGGGGTGAAGGCAGCACCCACCGCACCTCCCCTGCCCAAGCATGGGACCCAGGGCTTAGTCCCAGGTTCTTGGAGGAGCTGGCGGCTGAGTGGGGAAAGAGGAGTCTTATTGGGTCCAGGCAGGGTCTGCAGAGTTCCCACACACTGGGCTGGCCAGAGGGAGCAGGGACCCCACAGGAAGCAGCCAGTGGGGGCAGGAACGGGGGTCTCTGAAAGACACTGTCAGAGCCACTTAATCCCTGCCAATGGGACAGAGCTGAACCCAGCACACCGCTCTCCTGGCTCTCCTGCCCCCCCCCCCCCCCCACTCAGGGACTCATTACCATTTCTTCCAACCTTCCCTACCTGTGTCCCATCTGTCCCCTGTGGTGCTGGGCTTTGGTAAGACCTGGAAGGATCAGGTTCTCAGCCAGTTGGACCCAATGCTCTGGTGATGGACGCTCTATAAATATCTCCAGCAGACGGCTGACAGACACCCTGTCCCTGACAGACACCAAGGCCTGCTGGAGTCCAATGAGCTCCGGTGGGCCGGTGCTGCTGGGGCAGGAAGCACACACAATGGTAGTGGGCGGAGACTGTGCCCGGACCTGCCCCTGCCCCCCCCTGTGGCCTGGTTCTCCTTGCCTGCCTGTCTGAGTGGCTCGGAGCGATGATCTGCCTGTCTTTTTCCAGAGAAGGACTGACAAGTTGCAGTGACCCATGACTGCCCACACAGGCATGCACATGCACACACAGCCCACAGAGCTGGAGATCATAACATCCTGCTCCCTTGTGAACCCCATCTGGGAAATTCTCCAGCTGTGCCCCACAATAGGATCAGATAACATCCCAGGCCTCCAGGCAGTGGGGCCAAGTGGAAATCACTGGGTGCTGGGTGCAGGACCAGCCCCATCCAGCAGAGGGCAATAGGAACAGCACCGTGCAAGCTTGCATACTACCCTGTTGCAAAAAGAAAAGGAGTACTTGTGGCACCTTAGAGACTAACCAATTTATTTGAGCATGAGCTTTCGTGAGCTACAGCTCACTTCATCAGATGCATTTAAGCTTATGCTCAAATAAATTGGTTAGTCTCTAAGGTGCCACAAGTCCTCCTTTTCTTTTTGCAAATACAGACTAACACGGCTGTTACTCTGTACCCTGTTGCAGTGGTTCCCAAACTGGGGTTCGCAAAACTTTACAGGGGGTTTGCCAGAAAAATTTCACTAATGGCAGCCAGAGGACCCCAGGCATTGGAGGCAGCAGGTGGGACACTGTTGCAGGGCTGGCAGCCCAAGCCCCAGGGAGAGCAGGGCTGGGGAGTTGGGGCTGGCAGCCCAAGCCCCAGGGAGAGCAGGGCTGGGGAGTTGGGGCTGGCAGCCCAAGCCCCGGCAGTCAGCGGGACCTGCAGCCCAAGCTTAGTGGAGCTCAGTTGACCGGGGTGGTCAACGGGGTCCAGCAGGAGGAGCCCCATGGAGTGCGAAGTGCAGAGGAAATTTAAACTTAAATCCCTGGAAATATTCATTTTAGGAGGGGGTTCACAAGATTTCACAATTTAGTGAAAGGGGTTCGAGGTCTGTTAAAGTTTGGGAATCACTGCCCTGTGGGGAGACATTGCCTGCAGCTGGCCACCCTGGTATGGGCTGCCTCACGGGTGTAAATTGCACCCTGGCTGCGCTGGGGAGCCAGGGACCCTCCAGGAGCTGCCCCAGGGGAGGAGCCAGGCTCCGAGGGTAGGATGGAGGCAGAACTTACAGGGATGGGGTGGGTGGCTAAGGGGGTAGGCAAGGGAGTGCTGGTTGGGACAGACATTGGGTGGGAGGAATCCCTATGTGAATGCTGTTCCACCCTGGGCTGGCTGGGTGCTACATGAGCCTGGCAGAATATTCGCCTGGAGACCTAACCTAATCCAGCGCCTCTGAAGTGGAATCTGCACTTTGAAAGTCTTCACCTGAGTGACCAGGTAGCGATGTGGGCACCTCCTCTCACCAGTGCTGTGAAGCAGGGATGACCCAAGGCATCTGGGCACAGTGCCATGGAGACACCACTGTGCTTCTGCAGTATTAGAAAACAAGTTACCCACAAGATTCACCACAAAGAGACCATCCAGCATGGGCATTTTTGCTCATTGGTACAGGGATGCGGAAGTTATCGGGAGCATCCAGCACAGCCCCATGAGGAGCCCAGACAGTGCGAGCAGCTTGCCATGGGTGTGACTTGGGACAAGCCAAGTCCAATGGCACAGTGAGCCAATGGCCTGCTGGGGGTGGCTCATCCCCCCACTATTGCCAAGGGGGGGTGTACTGGGGTACTGACATGCAGATGCCTCCCTTCTGCAGGACTGCGGGGTGGAGCTGACCCAGTGCCATAGTCTGCCATGGGTGGGCACCTCTCCTTTCTAGTTCTACAGAAGGGAAGGCTGGCAGAAGCCAGGTTCAGCAATGCTCCATTCAGTGTAAATACCTCTGGGATCTCCTGTTCCCAGATGCTGAGGCTGAATGCAAAGGAGCAGCCCTTAGTGGTCAAAGACCAGGTTCAGGACTATTTAGAAAGGCTGGACATGCACAAGCCCATGGAGCCGGATCTGATGCATCCAAGGGTGCTGAGGGAGTTGGCGGATGTGATTGCAGAGTCATTGGCCATTATCTTTGAAAACTCATGGTGGTTGGGGGAAGTCCCGGATGATTGGAAAAAGGCAAATATAGTGCCCATCTTTAAAAAAGCGAAGGAGGAGGATCCAGGGAATAGACTCACCTCAGTTTCTGGAAAATCATGGAGCAGATCCTCAAGGAAACCATTCTGAAACACTTGGAGGAGAGGAAGGTGCTCTGGAACACTCAACATGGATTCACCAAGGGCAAGTCATGCCTAGCCAACCTGATTGCCTTCTATGATGAGATAACTGGCTCGGTGGATATGGGGAAAGTGGTGGACGTGATATATCTTGACTTGAGCAAAGCTTTTGATACGGTCTCCCACAGTATTCTTGCCAGCAACTTAAAAAAGTATGGATTGGATGAATGGCCTGTAAGGTGGATAGAAAGCTGGCTAGATTGTCGGGCTCAACGGGTAGTGATCAATAGCTTGATGTCTAGTTGGCTTTAGGCAATTTTTACTCACCCGGTGGTGCTCCGTATCTTCGGAGGCACTTTGGTGGCAGGTCCATCACTAGCTCTTGGTCTTCGGCAGCACTTCAGCGGCAGGTCCTTTAGTGCTGCCAAAGACCTGGAGCGACTGAAGGAACTGGTTCTTCAGCTTTTGGCAGCTCATCACACCCCCTCTATTTGGCACTGGTGAGGCCACATCTGGAGTACTGTGTCCAGTTTTGCCCCCCCCCCCCACTACAGAAAGGATGTGGACAGATTGGAGAGAGTCCAGTGGAGGGCAATGAAAATGAGCAGGGGCCTGGGGCACATGACATATGAGGAGAGGCTGAGGGAACTGGGCTTGTTTAGTCTGCAGAAGAGAAGAGTGAGGGGGGATTTGATAGCAGCCTTCAACTACCTGAAGGGGGGTTCCCAAGAGGATAGAGCTTGGCTGTTCTCAGTGGCAGCAGATGACAGAACAAGGAGCAATGGTCTCAAGCTGCAGTGGGGGAGGTCTAGGTTGGATATTAGGAAACACTATTTCACTAGGAGGGTGGTAAAGCACTGGAATGGGTTACCTAGGGAGGTGGTGGAATCTCCATCCTTAGAGGTTTTTAAGACCTGTCTTGACAAAGCCCTGGCTGGGATGGTTTAGTGGGTGTTGGTCCTGCTTTGAGCAGGGGGTTGGACTAGATGACCTCCTGAGGTCTCTTGCAACCCTAATCTTCTATGATTCTATGATATAGTACTCCTGTGGGAATTCTGCACCACTGCACATGCACAGAATTCATGTCTCGTGCAGCATTTTTCCCCCGCAGAAAATACATTCGGCCAAGAAGTGCTGCAGTTCCACCTTTCTCTCACCAGAGGCCGCAGTGGCACCAGAACAGCTGGCTGACCTACAGTAACAGCTAGCAGCCAGCTGTGTTCATTACAGCAGCCTGCCCCTGGAGCCAGAATGGGGCACACAGGGCTGCTGGGAGGGGTGTCATACATAGATGGCTTCAGAAGGGCTATTGCGGGGACAGACTAGGGCACAGGTTCAGGAGCTAGTGGGGTGCCAGCATTGAGCCTGGGGCTGAATGGGAGCGGGGGCTCCAGGGCTACATGAGAATGGGGGAGCAGGGGCTCCAGGGCTACATGGGGATGGGGGGACTGAGGATCACATGGGGACAGAGCCCAATATGCCTGACTGAATGGGAGAGGCTCGGGGTCAACCAGGGTCTGCATGGGGGAGGCTCTCCAACTCCCTAACAATCCTCCCCCAAAAGAAACTGTTCCATACTTCTCCCACCCACACCCAACAATCCTTCAGGACCACTTCCAGTCCTTTCCTCTCCCACAGCTCCTCCATTACCCTGACTCCCCCAAGACTTTGCACTGCTTCTGAGGGATGCAGAAATACCATTCTGTACTGTAGTTTAAATGAATTACTCAAAGTTCTGTATTAACATGCTTAGTAAGGAATCTGTCCCCAAAAAATGTTTTCTGAATGTTTTTTGTCTATATTGTTACAGACATACTTGCAGACAGGTATTCTGAAACAAACTACCAACATAATTGAAACTGGTGTGTTTATATTGTGTTATTTTGACAAATAAAATGTGCAGAATTTTTAATTTTTGGCACAGAATTTTTAATTTTTGGTGCAGAATTAATACAGAGTCTAATGGTCAGTGCAACCCTGCATTATGGGGGATGGCTGAGCCCTTCATTTCCTTGTGCTTACATGCTGAAAACAAAGGCCCACGCAATCTGTACTGATAGGTCCCGGCTCAGCCCTACCCAGTGCCTGCGGAACAGGCAATTCCAGTAGGAAAAGGGATCACCGGATCCTCTTAATGGGGGTTGAGGGCACTGATCACCTGACCCTACCTAGGCCAGCACCACTAGGGGGAAGCACCCTGAGCCTCATCGCAGTGAGACAGCTCCAAATTCCCCTCTAGCATGATCTGAACTCTAACTCCATCCAGCTAGAACCCTAATCCTGATCCTAACCCTAAGGACTAATCCTGACACTGTCCCTACCTTTAATTCTCTCTGTTCCTGAGCACAAATGTGGCTCTGCCCCTAAACCTGACCATGGCTATAGCCCTGACCCAGACTTAAACTGAAGGCTGATCCCATGAAGCCCCTGATGACTCAGTTGCTCTATTGCACATCTCCAGACAGCCAGCTACCCAGGGAAACAGGCCATGAACAAGTTGGTGGGGACTGGTGTCACGGAGTCCCTGGGCGATGCTGGAACTGCTCCCCATGAAGTCAGTCAGGACTCTGGGGTAGTCGCCCTTCTGTGAGCAGCCTGTCTTCAGGACACACAGCTCACCCGGCTTCCACCTTCCTGGGTCTGACCTCGGAGCATTCAGCATCCTCTGCCTCTCCGTGTGCTTCCCCCAGCGAGTCCGCTCAGGCGGGGCTCCTGGGGAAGCCAGAGGGTCCTGCACCCCAACTTCGCAGTCAGACGTGACTCTCAGCCAGCCAGTAAAACAGAAGGTTTATTAGACGACAGGAACATGGTCTAAAACAGAGCTTGCAGGTGCAGAGAACGGGACCCCTCAGCTGGGTCCATTTTGGGGGGCAGTGAGCCAGACAACCACGTCTGCACTTCACTCCATGTCCCAGCCAGCCCCAAACTGAAAACCCCCTCCAGCCCCTCCTCCTCTGGGCTTTGTTCCTTTCCCGGGCCAGGAGGTCACCTGATTCCTTTGTTCTCCAACCCTTCAGCTCTCACCTTGCAGGGGGGGAAGGGCCCAGGCCATCAGTTGCCAGGAAACAGGGTGTCGGCCATTCTCTGTGTCCAGACTCCTGCACACACCTGCCCTCTAGGGCTCTGCAATGATCATACACCCTTACTCCACCCCCTGGATACTTAAGAACTGCCTAGGGGAAACTGAGGCACCCCCACACTATTCAGAGGAAACATTAAGAACAGTCCCACTTCGTCACATCTCTCCCCCCTTCGAGATCGAACTGAGCGGGGTCACTTTAGCCAGTGACCTGGGGAAGTTCGAAGCCACCAACGTTCCCATGGATGCCCCAGCATCTCTCCCATTCCTTGGTAGGAGTTACACCAGGCCCTTCCAGTTTCACACCCTCCCTTAGGTCAGGGGTGTTCGATAGCACTCGCAGGCCGCATGTGGGAAGGTTTATGCAGCCCATGCCCTTTGGCCACCCCAAGAATGTCTCCCCATTGACCATCACCTTCTGCTCCCACTGGAGGTCCGAGGGGCCTGGCCCCAGGAAACTCCACACAGACATATAGGTTGGGGTCAGGAGTGGGAGCCTGTCCACATCCCCAACCATCTGGCTGACGGAGTCTATGGCCTTGGGACCCAGCAAGGGAGCTAGACACCGGGGCTTTTCCGCAGGGTCCCCTTGGTTCAAATCGTCAGCCTGCTCAAAGGCAGTGAGGTGGGCATCCACACCCCCCCCCCCTTAACCAGGGGCAGCAATTTAGTCTCGAGGTTCCCTGCGGAACTGGCCCCCCGGGATCTATCCCCACTCACCCCGGGGAGGTCCCCTAGGCCTCTCCGCCCCACCACCGCCAGTTCATGCTGCTGCTGCTTCTGCAGCTCTTTCTCGGGCTCTCGCTGTCTCCCACGGTCCTCTTGCTCTCTCAGACTCAGCTCCAATCCCGTCCGTCTCGATCCCCCGATGGGGAACCCGATCGTGAAGACCCTCGTCTGGTCGGGGACAGGAGTCTTGGCGATGCCTGGCTACTACTCCAGCTGCTCCCAGATCCTGCTATAGCCCCAGTTGGGGTCAGGAATCTGTTCCTTAGAGCAGTCATCCTCCTCCAGCTGCACGATTAACTCTGCTTTGGTGAACTTTCCAACGCTCAACCCTCTCTTTTTGCACAGGGTTACAATGTCCTTCTTAAGGAGAAGGTGACAGGCCATCACTCCGCTCCTCCCAAGTTGTTGTGGACTCACAGGCCCGTGTGTTCTCAGCTCCCCACGGTTTCCAGGGAGAACCCCTAGTGTGCCAGCCCTTCTCGAGGTCACCACCTCTTTGCCAGGGTCGAGCTGCAGACTCCTCCGCCCCTAAGACTGCTCACTGCAGTCCCCAGGAGGATCCCATTACTGCACAGTCCTTCTCGCTGGTCACACACTCCCAGGGGTTAACCGCCCCCCGAAACCGCTCCTTTCTGAGCCTTCAGCAGGCCTGGTCCTCGGCAATCCCCCTTCGTGTTACTGCTCCCCAGTCACTTACTGCAGGAAGCGCCATCCACGGGGTGCAGTACATCCCACCGCTGCCACCAGTTGTCACGGAGTCCCTGGGCGATGCTCTGGAACTGCTCCCCATGAAGTCAGTCAGGACTCTGGGGTAGTCGCCTTTCTGTGAGCAGCCTGTCTTCAGGACACACAGCTCACCCGGCTTCCACCTTCCTGGGTCTGACCTCGGAGCATTCAGCATCCTCTGCCTCTCCGTGTGCTTCCCCCAGCGAGTCCGCTCAGGCGGGGCTCCTGGGGAAGCCAGAGGGTCCTGCACCCCAACTTCGCAGTCAGACGTGACTCTCAGCCAGCCAGTAAAACAGAAGGTTTATTAGACGACAGGAACATGGTCTAAAACAGAGCTTGCAGGTGCAGAGAACGGGACCCCTCAGCTGGGTCCATTTTGGGGGGCAGTGAGCCAGACAACCACGTCTGCACTTCACTCCATGTCCCAGCCAGCCCCAAACTGAAAACCCCCTCCAGCCCCTCCTCCTCTGGGCTTTGTTCCTTTCCCGGGCCAGGAGGTCACCTGATTCCTTTGTTCTCCAACCCTTCAGCTCTCACCTTGCAGGGGGGGAAGGGCCCAGGCCATCAGTTGCCAGGAAACAGGGTGTCGGCCATTCTCTGTGTCCAGACTCCTGCACACACCTGCCCTCTAGGGCTCTGCAATGATCATACACCCTTACTCCACCCCCTGGATACTTAAGAACTGCCTAGGGGAAACTGAGGCACCCCCACACTATTCAGAGGAAACATTAAGAACAGTCCCACTTCGTCACATCTGGTACCTCAAGGCCATTCCAATGCTGAGTGCAGGGGAAATGCCTAGACAGATTCCGGATTCATTTCCCTGAAGGGGGAATTGTTGAACCTGCACTGGGAGAGGAAAGGCTAGCATTCTCTGCAGCAAGGGCACCTCCCCAAGGAGGTGTTCGAAGTGGATCAAGCCCTCAGGAAGCCAATCATAGAATATCAGGATTGGAAGGGACCTCAGGAGATCATCTAGTCCAACCCCCTGCTCAAAGCAGGACCAATCCCCAATTTTTGCTCCAGATCCCTAAATGGCCCCCTCAAGGATTTAACCTTGGGTTTAGCAGGCCAATGCTCAAACCACTGAGCTATCCCTCCCCCCAATGGTGGTGTTGCATCCAGCAGCAGGGAACCAGTCCCAAGCACCAGGACCCTGTCAGCCCCCACACACAGCACCTTGTGAGGCTGGAGCACTCCCATTCACCTGCTGTGGATGGACTATAAAAGTCTCCAGGGCCCTCTGAAGGGAAATGCCTTGGCCAACAAGAGAAGCAGCATCAGATGGAGGAGTGGGCCAGCCAGGTCTCTATTCCCTGAGACCCAGACAACAGCGGTCCTCCCAGTCCCAGTACCTAACCCAGGACAAGAGGGGACTCCCCACTGAGGCAGGAGGGATCTGCCCTGCCCCCGACATTCAAGAGGAAGAGAAAGATTTTGTATCTCAGTAAGTGAGCCTGAGCTGGTGGATGGTCTCACTGTCCCTGGTGCAGCTGTCCGGGTGGCCGTGGGATTACTCCACGGTGGACTGGCCCCACACTACAGAAGTACGTACTGCAGAGGGAAGAGTTGAAAAGCAGCCCCTCCTTCATGAGCAATGGTGTCTCCTCAGATCCCCCCAAAAGACTCACATTCTACGCTACCCATCCGGACTGGGGTGAGGACCGGAGTGGGTCCTAGAAGTGGCACCGCAGCTGATGCTATGTGCTGAAATAGGCTTAAAATGGGACATTCATCATTGGACTAAAGATCTCAGCCATTCCCTTTTCTGGGCTTCCTAGCGCCCCCTGTCTGCATCTGGCTGGGTCCGGCTGTCTGCAGCTGTCTTGTCCAGACTAAGCAATCTGGGACAGGCCTGTCTGCAGTTTGTGTCTAGCTGACAATACTAAGCACATTAAATACTAAGTCACAACAACAATGCATTCAGACGTCAGGATTTGCCACTGGTTACTCCTCACACAGATCGGAGAGCATACTTAGTCCAGGAAACAACTGTGGCAGCTGTTGGCAAATGGTGGGTTTTCAGGGCTGACCATTGTATCTGCCAGCGTCTGCGTTCTCCCAGCACCATCGGATCACTGCATCACACAAACACTACAGCACCCGCATTACCAGCCCAGCATGTGGCCGTGACGGTGGCTGGAGCAGCAGCTGCAAGAGCACTCGGCACACAAAGTGCTGCCCTGTCCCTTCTGGCAGAACGGCCTTTCCTTTGGAAGCGTGGCCAGGCCAGGGAAAAGGTCCTAGCTAACAGGTGTTGATTCAGCGCTGCTCTAGAGTGTGTTGGGTCCTAGTACAGACACGTTTCGAAACAGGGTAGTTGGGCTGACACCTTTTTAAATTGCACTTCATTCTACCCTGTCAGTTAACACCTTGCTCCCCGTCTAGACAAGGCCAAAGAGAACAAGAGACGCACCAGAGTGAGAGCCCAGAGTGTGCATCTCTGTGCAGCAGGGTGCTGGGCTCAGAGAAAACCCGCCCATGGAGTCCAGCCCGCTGGAGTGCTCTGGTCCATCCCCAGACGTGTGGGATTTATCCTGGAGGGCCACTCCCTCCCCCTCAGCTGCGGAAGAAACGCTAGCCCTGGGACTCAGGAGAACCTTTGCAAGAACTTTCCAGCCTCTCCCAAAGCCCCCCCTGCACCCCAGCCCGGGCTCGCCACAGGAGGGATCGCCTTGAGAGCTCGGCTTCTTCTGTCCAGCGTCCATCCACTGCCTCTCTCTCCCAGCCAGCCCTTGCCCTGCTGCGCGTCCCGGGCACGGTCCGCCCGGGACAGGGAGCAGCGCAGCCACCTTGCTGCCCCTGCCAAGGAGGCGGCGGCTGTAACGCTGGGCGTCCCGGCAGCCTGCCCCGCGCTGAGCCGGAGCCAGCGAGCGCCGGGGTCGGTTTCAGCAGCACGAGGCCGGGGTAGAGGGAGCCCGGCCCGAGGATGGATCCACCGTAACAAGGGGGGCTCCCTGAAACCCAGGAATCCCATTGGCTTCTAGGCGGTGACGGGCAGTTCGCTCCCGCCCCCCATGCAGCTTGTCTGGGTGTGCGCGAGCAAGAGTGAGGAAAGTGCTGCCGGCTCGGCTGGGCTCCGCCGAACCCCCCACGCCAGCGCCCGCAGGAGCGCGGCCAGGCGGGCTGCCCCGGCCCCCGCCGCGCCGCGGACCATGGCCCGGCCGCCCCCGCTCTCGCTGCTCCTCGCCATCGCCGCCTGTGCCTCGGCCGCCACCAGCGAAGGTAGGAGCCGGGTGGCCCGGCGAGCGCGGGCAGGGGCCGGGCTGGCACCGCTCGCTCCGCCGGGCGCCCGAATGCCCGAGTTCTGCGGCCCAACTTCAGCGCCGGGCAAGAGGACTTCGTGGCACATGCCAAGGGCCTGCCGGGCCGGGCGGAGCAGCCGGAACCGCGGCGTTCTCCGCTGCCCGGGCCGGACCGTGGGGCTGGGGCGGTCAGTGCTGGGGGCGTTGGAGGGACAGAGCGGGCGGTGCAGACGGGCACCCCCCGGGGTACGCGGCCAGAGGGAATGGCAGAAACTTCCAACGTGGCCAGCTGTGAAGCCTCCAGGGACCCTGCGGCGCAGCTCCCCTGCCCGGCCCCGCCCGGCTCCCCTGGGCGCTGGCAGTACCATTCCTGCTGCCTCTGTCCCCTGCAGCCCTGGCATCCTTGCACCATCTCTGACCCTCCAGCTGCCTATCGCCCCCACAGCGCTGACCACAGGGTCTGGGCTGCCTTTCCATGAGATCCCTGCTGCCCCAGCTACCATCTTCCCCAGCCTTTCTCCCCTTCCCTGCTGCCCCATCTGCCAGCCTCACCTGGCACCCTCCACACTGGGTGGCCAAACATCCCCACCCTGAGAGCAGTGGTTCTCCCCATTCCCTGTGACC
Organism: Caretta caretta; assembly: GCF_965140235.1. Classification (NCBI taxonomy): domain Eukaryota; kingdom Metazoa; phylum Chordata; order Testudines; family Cheloniidae; genus Caretta; species Caretta caretta. The sequence goes on from NC_134223.1 coordinate 4,403,788, forward strand.
CAGCACTCGTCTAGCCTTGCTGCCCAGTTCCCTCATCCCTATGCCTGTTTTTCTACCCCTTGGTCCATCACCCCTGTCCCTGACCCCCCTGCTGCCCAGCTACCTGGCTGGTTTCTTGCTTCTCTTTGCCATAGGGGAATCCTAGCAGTGGAGCCCAAGTGCTAACTTTCTCCTCTTACTCAAAGGTGGTGTTTAAAGTGGTCTGGAAAAAAGTGCAGGGGGGGTGGGGGTGGATGGCTCATAATCTGGGACCTGCAGCTTGGGTCAGACAGTGCCCTGTGGTCACCCGGCTCCATTTTAATTACATTGTTTGTGACCCTTTGCCGCCCCCACCACACACACTTTGGAGTTCCCTGCCCCCCAGAGCCCAGTGCCAGCTCCCGTTACACAGAGCTGCCTGCTGGGCTGTCCCTGCCCTCTCAGCAGCCACACGAAGGGCAGCAGCCAGCGAGCCTGGGCAGCACTGCGGCTACACTAACCCCAGCGCTGGGCACCTGAGCTCAGCTAACCCTGCCCCCAGACAGAGCATCTCAGCTCCCAGGCAGCAAAGCCAGGGAAGCTGCTCTCCATTGCCTTGTGCTCCAGGGAACATTCCCATGTGCTGGCTTCTTTACAGCACAGGGAGGAGAGTGAGGCGGGGGCTGGAAATTCAGCTGCCTCTGGATCGTGCTGGCTGGGAACCAGCTTAGTATGGAGGGAGGAGAGCAGGTCCCTAGGGGCATGGTCTCAGGCAGCCTGCCCCCTGGGAAAGGCCCTCTGGAGAGGAGGCAGTGCTGGATGTGCTGGGGTCCGGCTGTGGTGCGGGAAAGGTACGTGACTGCTGCTGGAGTTCTTCCCCACGTCTCACCCTGGCCAACACCACTGTGGATCTGGGCCCCCCAGCAGTCAGGGGCATTGCCACCAGCTCACCCTGGGGGATCGGTCACTGTCTTGCTCAGATAACAATGTGCAAGCCCTGTATCGACAGAGTCCTGTCACCCTGGCCCTGTGGCTCAACGTGGGGCTGGGCTGCCCTTTCCCTGAGTCTCCCCCTGCCAGGGACTCACGCCTAGGGGGTGACATGCATGTGGGAGACCGAGCTGCAGCCGGAGCCGCACCGTCCACATGGCTGTTTTCCCTGTGCTAGCTTGCACCCTGCTAGCGTGAGTCTGTCTCCCAGGCCTGCAGTGTCGCCATATCCTTACCAGGCTTCAGCTGACCCCTTGTTGCCCCAGGGGTGGCCCGTGCGCAGGGGCCCTCACCCTGCTGTGCCACCGGGGCAGCTCAGGTCTTAGCAGAGTCCCTGTTGAACCCATCCCCACGCAAATGGCTCCCGGGCTGGCAGGTGTTTGAGCAAGCGCCCCTGGAGACAGCTGTGTGCTGGGCTGGGTTCCCCAGCTGGGAGGTTTTCTGTGTCCCTGCCAGACTAGCTCTGTCTCATGGCCAGGTGAGCTCTCCCGTAGCCCAGCTTCACTCATCCCTTTACCCACATTCATCCCCTGGCCCCATGTGCCCGTTTCCCCACACCGCAGATCTCGCAGCACTGCTGGTTGCCCGGCTGCTCAGACAGGGGCAGGCCCCCCACCCTTTGATCAGCTACAGAGGTACCAAGAGTTGAGACCATTGGCAGGCTTCTCGCTCACACTGCTAACTTCTCTGGGACCAGGGACTGGATTCTGATCCAGCAGGGACTGACCTGACTCTCATGCGTTCATCTGCCCTCATCCTCAGACCCCAGACCCTTGCCCCAAACCCCGCTGCTTGTTTGCAGGTTTGAAATGGTGGGAGAGCTTTGATTTGTTGCTGCGGGGCTCGCACTGGGGAATGCTGGACTGTGGGGACTGGGGTACGCGTGTATCACGTGATGGGGAGATATGTACTAGGCAGCGCGGAGTCTGTGATGTCAGTGATATTGGAGAGATGCGGGGGAATGCCAGGCAGGGTTAGGTCTGTGTTGGCAGGGTTAGACTGGGCAGCACATTGTCAGTGGTGTTGGGAAAATACAGAGTTGTCCGTGGGACCACAGCGATCCCAGTGTCTATGGTTCCAGGGTTACGCTGACCAGTGGCCTGTTAGCGGTGCCGTGGACATGCTGGGCACTGATTGATTCTGATGCTGCAATATCCTTGGTAGCTGAGTGTGACTGATGCCAGGGTAATGTGGGGCAGGGATATGTCCATGGTACCAGATTTCTGTGGGGCAGAGATGTGTCAATGCTGCCTGGGTAAAAGCTGGCAGCAAGGTCTGTGTTGCCAGAATCATAGCAGGCAATAAATGTAGTGCCAGGGACTAGCACAGTGTCATCAGGGTTACACAGGGCTGGGATGTGACTGTGGTTCTGGGACTACAATGGGCAGAACTCTGCCAGTTTTTTCAGATTATATTGAGCACGTATGTGCCCATGATGCCAGGGATATGACAGTCTGGGATGCAGGGGATACAAAGCGCCTTGATGTGTCTTGGATGCCCGGCCATTGATGAGCCTGTGATGCCCAGTGTATAATGGGTACGCATGGCACTGGGGTTATATGAGGCTGGGGCTCAGCCATGGTGGCACAGTTATATTCAGCTGCAAAGTATTTCTGCTCCTCTGGTTATACTGAGCAAGGATCTGTTCCTGGTGCCAGGGTAGCTGGGGGCAGGGATGTGACTGCTCTGCTGCCTGCACACAGGACAGCGATGTATCCGTGGGGCCAGAGCTACAAAGGGCAGTGATGTGTCAGTGGAGCCTGGGGTGCACTGGGCAGCGGTGGTTTCGTGGGGCCATGTCTGTGCCTGACAGTGCTATGACCTACCCCCGAGGGTTATGTCAGGCATGTGTGTGTGTGGCACCCAGAATACACTGGGCAGGCATGTGTGTATGGAGCCAGGATTACTCTCAGTATGGGGTGGCTTATACTGGGCGGGGGTAGTTCCCCGGGGCAGGGTTATACTGGGCAGGGGTAGTTCCCCGGGGCAGGTTATACTGGGCGGGGGTAGTTCCCCGGGGCAGGGTTATACTGGGCGGGGGTAGTTTCCTGGAATGGGGGTAGTTCCCTGGAGCAGGGTTATACTGGGCGGGGGTAGGTCTGTTAGGGCTGGATTGTTCTAGAGAGGGACAATTTTGCGGTTGGGTTTTTACTGCCCACGTTTTGCAGCTCAGCACCCTCGTGTGCCTGCTTTCAGGCCCCCTACCCAACCCCATCATCCTGCTTCAGAGTCATAGGCAGGGGGGCTGGAACAATTTTTATTACTGAGAGCCATTGAACCAAACTGTAAACCCTGGATATAATGGAAACCACTTGCAGCCGGGGGTGCGGCAGTGGTGTGGTTTCCATTCTATACAGGGTTTACAGTCTGGTTCAATGGCTCTCAGCACCGCCATTACACACATTGGCCCAGCACCCTTGCACATAGTCCTGTCTGGATTCCTTTGACCCCACCCTGGCTCAGCCCTCTCTCCCCAGACTTCCCATCCCCCTTCCCACTCCCTCCTTTGTCCTAGCCACTCATCCTGTAAGGACCTTGGCCACTCCACCTTAGTCTAACCCTCTCCCACCAGCGTTCCCCTCCCCACACACATCCTAACACTGCTCCAGACTCAGACACTACAATAAGAATCAAATCCCGTGTAGCTCTCTCCCCAAACTCTCTTCCTGGGGTATGAATGGGGTGGCTGCTCCCAACCTCTCTGGGGCTTGGCTTTGCCACGGTAGGGTACAGAGAGCAGTTGACGGGCACTGGGCTCCATTCCTGGCACCGGAGGGTCTAATTTGCATTTAGCCATCGTAATCTGTAGCCTGTAATCTGGGCCCTCGGGTGTCTGCATCCCACATGCAGTCGGGCAAGCCACAGCCCACCGGAGCCTCTGTGCCAGAGTGACACCGCTCCCTGGAATGCTTCCCACCATCCCCGAGTGACCAACCTGCTGGGCACGGTGGGCACCCGGGCATCACTGCCCCTGTGTGCAGTGTGTGAGGGGTGAATTGTTCAGAGATCTAGTTGATTTTATTCTGAGCGCTAGAACCTGGTGTAAATCCAGAAGGTGGAAAGTGCAGCTGCAGAGCAGAGAGTCCTTCTCAGTCACATCTGCATCAATTAGTTTAACGTGCACGCATTGGGTGTGTGCGTGCAGAGGGTCTTGGGTGTGTTTGTGTGTGTACGATGGAGAAGCTGCCCCAGACTACTCTTCCTTCCATTCCACCAAAACCTAACAAGCCCTCTCTTTCCAAAGGGATTGAACAAGAGCTCAATTTTCCACCTGCAGGGCCCTTCCCCATGCTCGAGGATTCTGCCTACCTATGAGGACCCAATCTTGCAAAGACTGACAGTTGTGGGTAACTTAATGCCTGTCAGTAGTTCCCCTGAGCTAGGTCTTTGCAGGATTGGGGCTGTCAGATGTGTGTTGTGGGTGTGGGGGCTGATATGACTTGTTCAGTGATGAACTTCAAACAAGCTGTTTGGAGAAGGCAAATTCTTTTTCTGTTGTGCAGGAAATTCTGACATTTTGAAAAATCATTTTTGTTCCAAATCAGAACTAAAAGCCAAAATTTCCCACAGAGCAAAAATTCTGAAAACTTTTGCTTCAGCATCATGGACCCATAATGTTTCAATAAACTGAAATGTTCTGTTTGGATAATATAATGTAATTAATAAATAGTCAAAATGAAACAAATCAAAACAATGAAACTGAAACGAAACATTTTTATCTCAAAAAGAAAAGGAGTACTTGTGGCACCTTAGAGACTAACCAATTTATTTGAGCATAAGCTTTCGTGAGCTACAGCTCACTTCATCGGGTGCATGCAAGCTTATGCTCAAATAAATTGGTTAGTCTCTAAGGTGCCAAAGTACTCCTTTTCTTTTTGCAAATACAGACTAACACGGCTGTTACTCTGAAACCTATTTTATCTCACTGAAACTTAACGTTTCAACCTTTTCAAAATGAAATAAAACAGTTGCAAGATTCATCTTGACTTTTTCCTATCAAACATTTCTTCAGTAATGACGTGTTCCTACAAAATATTTTGATTTTTGACAAATCTGCATGTTCATATGGAAAATTGTTCTGTCAAAACATTTTCAACCCACTCTACTTAACAGTGTTTCCTCTGGCCTGAGAGCTACCAGCAGCCCTGCATTCTTCCTCTCAAGTTTAGGAAAGATCTGTCAAACCAGTGGAGTCTTTCAAACTGACAGCAGTGTTTAAAGTGCTACCTCTATAGGCATGAATGTGTTTATAATACCACAGCATCCCCTAAGTGACTTTGGGGAGGGCATTATTATTATATGCCTGTCTGTGTAGATAGGTGTGTGCATGCATATCTTTGTCTGTGTCCCTCATCGCATCTCTTGTGGGACATCCCATGCGTGCTTCCCTTTGCTGCAGGGAGTGACTGATAAGTGGTGCACCTAAATGTAGCCTCTTGGCATCTCTGTAAAAGGGAAGCAGCTCCATTTAAGCTGCCCAGCTTTCTCCTCCATCCGCTCTGATTGCAGCCTGGAGCACATTTACCCATCACAGCCTCTCCTGATGGATAAGCAAGGTGCTAACTGCTAGCTGCTTTCTGCACTCATGTGGAGATCACAGCACCCCAATAGAGTCCCAAAGGCAGAGGATGGTGCTCCAGGAACAAAGGCCACTGGGCTATGCAGACTACTCCACGCCCAAGTGCTGTGATTGTGCAGTTATCCTGGGTTCATCCTGTGTATTGCCAACCTGGGCTCATAGCGTGGTCTGATTTGTTTCAGACCTTCCTATGCAGCATCAGGACTCGGTGATGTTGCATATTTATGTTGTATTGGACATAACCATAACACCCTTCCTGTGCAAGGAACCAGGAGTGACCAGGATAGTGTTAAAGGCAAGGAAACAGGAAAGCTGAGAGTCAATTAAAGCTTGAAGGGAAAAGATACAGGCAGCCAGTGATCAGAATGAGTTAACGCAGCCAATGGGGGAATGAGTGCATTTATCAAATATATCAGGGGAAAAGGAAACACTACGGAGACAGGCCAGCACTAGATCCATTGATAAAAGAGGAAGAGGAAGAAATTAATGATCACTCTGAAATAGTTGAGATACTGAACTTGTTTGAAAATCTATCTTCAGGCAGAAAAAGAGGGGAAAGTAATTTGGTCAATTAGTGAGTGCAGAAGAACCTGTAAAAATAACTATTGACAAAGAATATAAGCCATATTCTATCATCTGGTTTTAATCAGAAATCCCCACTGATATCAATCAATGCTTCAAATCTGCAATCTGCTTCAAAACTCGTAACATAATCACACCTGAGCTGAGGAAGCATTTGTATAATCTGAACATGCCCAAATTAGCTGTCTGGGATTAAATGCATGCCTGGGTATTTAGAGAAGCAGCAGATAAATTTACTGTGTTACTGATACTCACAGTGTTGTTGGAGCCATGTTGGTCCCAGGATATTAGAGAGACAATGTGGATGAGATCATATCTTTTATTGGACTCACTTCTTCTGGTGGGAAGTTTTCAAGCTCTTCTTCCGATCCGGGAAATGTGCTCAGAGTGTCACAGCTAAATACAAGGTGGGACAGATTGTTCAGCATAAATAGTTAACCCATATTTCAGGGGACCATTCGAGGCAAAGTGGCCCATTAACACCCCTCCAGTCATAGGGGAGAAGGGAAGTGGGGGCAGGTAAGGGGAGAAGAGAAAATGCTACTGATAGCGATTTCTGAAAAATCAAGGAAAGTGGTGAGGTGCCCTGAGTTAGAGAATAGCAAATACAGGTACCAGTCTTCAAAGAAGAAGGGAAGAGTGATCCTAGTAATTCCCATTGTACAAATCTAACTTGTAAAATAGAGCGACGGGGGAAACCCTCTAGACAGCTAACAGAGGGATTCTCCAAGTTGCCTAATGGGCTTTGCTTACAGGAGCAGATTTTCAAAAGTGCTCAGGCCCAGATTTGTAAGTGGTCAGCTCCGTCCCACAGCTGGGGTCATATTTTCAAAAGAGCTCAGTGTTTAGTGTTCTTTTGAAAACTTGGCTCTTTATTGTGGTGCCTAAATGGGAGCATCATGTGGACCACAGCTTAATGGAGAGATCATTTCACAGACTCCTCTCTCCCCTCCTAATCTTCCAGTTGTAATCTCATTAATGGGCTCTGTGCTCAGATAGAAAATGAGGCAAAATTCATCCGATAATTTATTCAGTGTGCATTATTTTTTCAGCCCTGCTTCCAGTGGTGATGAGGAAGCGATCATTCACCTAGTAAATATCTGAAAGAGAGAGGGAATGGCGTTTACGGCTGTAATGCTTTGAGGATGCTACATTCAGTTTTAGCATTTAGGAATAGGGAAAATAACAAAGATTTTCTTCCTGTAGATCATTAGAGATGAATGAACAGTGCAAAAAGGACTTGTGAATTTTTGAATAAAACCTGTGAATTGGCTTGGACAAAATTTGCAAACCCTGTTCTTTGTTTCCTGTGAATGCCTGCATGAGTGGTTTTGTTGTTGTTGTTTTCTGTTTACAAGAATGTTGGTGGAAAGCAGAGACTGGTGTGACTATATGGGGGTGCCAAAGGGTTCATACTAGGATGGGGTCTGAGCACATCTTAAAGGCTGTTTAATTTCTCCTGTTAATAGTATTTTCTAAAGCTGGTTCAAAACTGAAAACAAATGTTTACAAAAATGTTGGAGTTATTTTCATCTTGCAGAATTCAAAATGGACGTAGTTTTCAAGAATTTTTTTCACAGTTTAAGTTTTATCAAAATAATTATTACAATTTGCTGTGTACTGAAAATCCAGTTTTTGGTAAATGACAAATGTGGATAACTATTTTGATAAATATAAACATATATAATGATAAATATAAATTTAAATCAAACTTGAAGATAAATTAAATTCATTACCAAAAGTGTTCTCTTTATTGGTTACCAAAACCCCAGTTATGTGAATGACCATTTTGATAATGAATTCAAGAATCATTCAATAGAATTTGTTTTGAAATTAACATGAACATTTTTGCAAAAAAATCCTAAAAATTGTTAACAGTGTTGATAATTGTTGTAAAAAATGTCAATTACAAATTTATTTTTCTGAGGAAAAAATCCTTTCCATTGAAAAACTTTCAACCAGCTCTAAAAATTCCAACCTAGGGGTAGAAATGCCAGGGCCTCCACGTGTGGGTTCGGTGCAATATTAGAGGGAGAGCTGAGCTCCATGGGTACACAAAACTAGTAGCCACGTGTGGCACAGGAAGTTACCGAGAGCAACCTGTTGGGAACATTGGTCTCGGGCGAGAATGCTGGGCAATGCAAATAATTTTTTCAAGTATTGCACATGCAAAGTAAAAAGAGCATTAGCTCTAAGAAATTCCACTGTGGGATGCGTCCGTAGTAGGGACATGTTGAGGCAGCCTGAAAACATGCTGCCTTGTCCTTCTCATGGGGATCCGGGCAGAAAGACCAGGCAGGCATCACCCCTAAAACAGCTGCAGTTGTGAAAGATGAACCACTTTCTGCCACACCTCTTGCCAAGACCCCGACACAGCGACCGTACAGATTACAGGAGCTGCTGTGCACGCTTGATAGCGTACCTACAGAGTGTGTGTAGTAGTGATGCTGAACCATGTGGTGTAAGAACCTGTATCAGTAGGGCCTGTGCCTACTAGAGTGATGACTTCTGAAAGACTAGGTGTGAACATATCCAGGAAATTTAAATTGCAGCCCAGCAACATGTCTCTGAACACATGGACGTCACACTTTTGCAAAGTGGCCACAGAGTCTGATTACCTCCAAGTGGATACCGAGCGTCAGCAAGTCCAGATAAAGCCAGTAGGAGCCTGTGGGGCTCCTCTGAAAACCATGCATCAGGACCCAGATCCTCAAAGTTATTTAGGTGCCTAATTCCCAGTGATTCCAATGAGAGTTAGGTGCCTTGAATACATTTGAAGATCTGGGCCTAGGTGTCTCAGACTTGGACATCCAAAAATGGAGGCATCCCAGATCACTCACCACTCTCACACCTCTGCCCATTCAATGGAGAGCTCCAGAATCCAGGGGAAAGGGCAGCAAAGCGCAGCATTGGTGTCAGGTGACAAACGTCGCAGTATTGCCATCAGGCAGGAGAGGAATGAGAGAATAAAGGGAGGCTGGTTGGGAGCTGACCTGACCCAGAGGATTGATGCACTAAGGCTGGGATTTCCAAAGCAGCCCAAGGGAGTGATGAGCCCAAATCCCATGGGAGTTGGGCACCTTTGAAAATCCTCATCTCTATTGCTTGGGATCAACCAGCAAGAGGTTTGATTAAAAGAATTTAAGGCAAACCTGTTCACTTCAGAGACAGACCTCTTCGAATCCTGGCAAGGCAGAGCATGCGTATGGAGGGATGCTGCCAATCGGTAACTCAAGGAGCTAGGGGAAGAAAAGGTTTTCGAAAGGAGGGATAATCTCCCCAGTAGTTCTTAGTGCGTGGGCTGCACCAAAACCAGCCAGCAGAGGATGAATTTTGTGGGGATTGTCACTGAAGAGAAAATCCTGCTTAAAGGGAAATCAACACTCCATCTCCGCCCCCGTCCCCGGACTGAGCAACGAGAGCAGATGGAAAAATTGACCAGTTATGGGCCCAATCCTGCAAATACTGATAGATGAAACTCCGCAGCTGAGTGACCCCCTTGGCACTACTCAAGTAACCTTACACACGTGCAGGTTTGCAGGAGAAGGCCTTGAGATTTGACAGGCTTGCCAGCAGGTGGTGCTGGACAGTAAAGCTGAACTGCACTTTGTTATTAATGTAAAGATTTTTCCAGTAAAATAGGATCCCTGATGTTGCAGGTTGTGCATGGAGTGTTCTCCTTCCCGCCACTCCACCATCCTGGACCAGGGGTCACACCTTATCTAGCCCTCGGAGGAAAGAGAACTGAGCAGATTGTGGTGGAAATTATTCTCACATGCTGGAGCAGATAAATACCACATTTGTGCTCAGCATGTTTGCAAACCCATCATTTGTATATGTGTAAAGGGGTGAAGTTCAGGTGAGTGCTTCTGAGCCAAACCTACGAAATGCTCCTAGTTGTTCCCATGTCTCTCGTTCCGGGCGGGAAGGGATCAGTTTCAAAGGGGTTTCCAATGTGGGTGTCTCAGATTTTTCTCAAGACACCTGGGGCTTGACTTTCCCATGTTCTGAGACCCCCACCGCTCCCCCAGACTTTGGCTGGCGCTGGGGTGCTCAGCATGACTGATGACACCCAGGGGGCTGGTGTCTTGACTTGGGCACCCAAAATCTGTGGCCCCTTTTGGAAACACTGTCTGTGTGAGCACTCTGCAGAGGTGCAGTAAGAACTGTTGAAGGACGTACAAAAAGCAGAGCTAAGGCAGTGCACAGAGCAGCCAACTGGCTGAGATTTGCTTGGAATATTTTCAGCAGAACTTTACTAAAAATCCAAATGATGTGTAACTCATGCTTCTGGTTTGCAAAGAGTCTCTGAATGGAACAGAGCTGAATCTTGTCAACCGCCGTGCACAGTCCAGAGCTGGCTAGGCTCTGTTAGAAAGGAGAGAAGTGTGATCGCATCACGGTGGAGCTGAGAGTAAAGAAAACAAGGCTCATTTTCCAAGCTAATGCTCCCCTGCACCCAGTGCGATTGGGGAGCCCGAGTGCCTGGGAGGCTCTGTCTGCGCTCTCGCTACTGACAGCTCTCTCTTCTTGCTAGTGCACGACTCTTAGCATGAGACGCTGCCCTGTGCTGCTCCAGGCTCCTTTCTCCTGGCGAGCTCCGTGGCAGATGCTGCTCATCAAGAGTTTTCATATTCACTTAAAGGAGCCACTCCTGAGAGCACCCAGGGCTCTTTCATCTTCTCTGTCTTTCGACCAGGCATTGTCCTGGGTTCTGGGTCTCTGCTGGCCCTCTGGCATGTCACACACACAGCTGCCCTGTGGGGCCAGCACCCCCCTCACACAGCAAAGTCAGCATGAGGGACACCACATGGCAGCTCAGCTCCTGATCACCACCTCACTGGGGCAGTCTCTACTCCCATATTTCTTGGGCACTGGATCCATTGACCTGGATCAGGAGATTCCTCTGGGGAAGAAGAGGGGATCCACTCCCCATTCCTGCTAGCCGCTTCCTCACTGGAGTCTGGTCGACAGCCTCCACAGCTCAGCCTCTCTCCTTCCCCCTTCCCTCCCCAGCTCCGAGCCTCGGCCTTTCCCTCTTGTAGCTCAACTTTATGGGTTTGGCCAGACATGAATCTCATTCTCTGGGCTCCTGCCCCAGCTGATTCAGTCCCCAACTCAGGCCTCCTCCCTTCCGCTTTCCCCTCAGGAGCCTGCATGGACACCCATAACTTCTCTCCCCAAAGACTAAGGTCAGCCATGCCCAGGGCCACGCTCCCACAGCACAGGGCTGTTACCTCTACCCACCCATCCTTCTTCCCAGTGGCCTGCTGCTGGGCTCTCCCAGCACAAAGCGCTGCCCATCCCACTGGTACTAGCCATGTCTTCTCTCTGCTGATGGGGCAAGTGCAGCAGCGACCCCTCCACTCACTGGCCCTCCCGGGCTCCATCTGCTCCCACAATGCCTGTCCTCTCCCATGGCTCCTGAGGGTTCCTTCTCCTTCGCCTCATCTCACGCCTCCGGGCCTTGAACGGTTCCATGGAGCTGCTTATTTCATCTCCAGCCCACTGGGTTTTCCCACCCCCTCCTCAGTCTCTTGCCCTGAACGTATAACAAGCCGTAGCCCTTCTTCGGATTCCCACACTCGCCAGCCAGGGGCGCGCTGACAAGCTAGTTGGGCAGGGGAAGGAGCAGGCCCGTGACACAGGGGAACTTGCACTCCTACCTGAGAGCTGGGGAGCAGTCAGACAAGACGTCTGTGCATATGTTGGTCAGGCCCCTCCCAGAGTCCACATGCTGCTTTCAGGCCCCTTGGGGCTGTTATTCAGCACTCTGATCCTCCTCTGTTTGCCAGGCTCCAGCAAGGTGCGGGGCAGCATCCAGCTGGCCCCAGACCTACAGTTACTGGAGCCCCTCTCATTTGCAAAGAGCCATATTCACAGGCCAGCGAACGGATTTGTAATGCCCCGCCCTGGCTGGATTGCTGGCAGCAGGAATCAAACCTAGGTCCTCTGGAGCTAAATGGAGGGGACTCAGCTGTCTGAGTTAGCAAGGCCAGCTACCTTAGCAGGCTCATCCATCTCTAAATGTGGCCCAGTCGCCACTAGAGGGGGACAGAGTGCTGCCTGGAGTCAGTGGGGACGATTTATTTGTCATTCATTATTCTCCCGGTGAAAAATAAAACTCCAGGTACCCCCAAGACCAATGTTTCCCAGCACGAGTGCTATTGCTGCTAAGGGCAAGACCAGGGGTGGGCAAACTATGGCCCGTGGGCCGCATCCAGCCCACCAGCCGTTTTAATCTGGCCCTTGAGCTCCTGCTGGCCAGCGGGATCTGGGGCTTGCCGTGCTCCAGCCGGGGATCAGGGTCAGTGGCCTCTCCACATGGCTCCCAGAAGCAGTGGCATGGCCGCGCTCTGGCTCCTACATGTTGAGGCAGCCGGGGGCTCCACTCTGCAAGCTGCCCCTGCCCCAAGTGCCACCCCCGAAGCTTCCATTGGCCGGGAACAACAGCCAATGGGAGCTGCAGAGGCTGTGCCTGCGGACAGGGCAGCATGCAGAGCCGCCTGGCTGCACCTCCGCCTAGGAGCCAGAGATGGGACATGCTGCTGCTTCTGGGAGCCACTTGAGGTAAGCCCCACCTGGAGCCTGCACCCCTGAACCTCCCCCGCGCCCCTGCCCCAGCCCTGATCCCCCTCCCACCCTCAGAACCCTTAGGTCCCAGCCCAGAACACCCTCCTACACCCCAAACTCCTCATCCCCAGCCCCACCCCAGAGCCCACACCCCCAACCAGAGCCCTCATCCCCCCCACCTCACTCCCCTGCCCCAGCCCAGAGCCCCCTCCCACACCCTGAACTCCTCATTTCTGGCCCCACCCCAGAGCCCTCACCCCCTCCCACACGCCAACCCCAATTTTGTGAGCATTCATGGCCCGCCATACAATTTCTATCCCCAGATGTGGCCTTTGGGCCAAAAAGTTTGCCCATCCCTGGGATAGACCCAGGTTTTCAAAGTTGCTGAGGAGCTGCAGCTTCTATTGCAGGCAGTAGTGGCCTGGAGTGCTCACCCCCTTTCTGGATCCGGCCCATTGGGTGCAGGGGCGGCAGGTTTGTAGAAATTTTGGTGGTGCCCAAACCCGCCCCCCAAGCTCCACCCCCAAACTCCACCCCCCACCTGCCTAAGGCTCTGGGAGGGAGTTTGGGTGGGGGCGAGGAGGTCTGGGGTGCAGGCCCTGGGCTGGGGCAGGTGATTGGGGTGCAGGATGGGTGAGAGGTTGGGCTCTGGGAGGGAGTTTGGGTGGGGGAAGGGGTCTGGGGTGCAGGTTCTGGGATGGAGTTTGTGTGCAGGGTGCTGGCTCTAGGCTTGGGCAAGGGGTGGGGGTGCAGGAGGGGGTGAAGGGTGCAGGCTCTGGGAGGGAGTTTGGGGGCCAAAGGGGGGATGTAGGCTCTGGGAGGGGCTGGGGAGAGCGGGGGGGCTGGGAGTCTCCACATTCTGCTACCCCTAGGCACTGCCCCCGCAGCTTCCCATTGGCCTCTGGGGTGCTTGGGGCAGGACACAGACCAACCCCACTCAGGGGCTGCAGGGAGGTGCCGGCAGCCATGTGGAGCGAGCAGGCAGGAAGCCGTTCAGCTCTCCTGTGCTGCCGGTGGTGAGTGGGGGCCCCCGGGCTGTTTTAAATGGCCCAGGGGATGCACAGGGCGGGGGCGCCCGGGAAGGAAGGTGGGGCCGAGGGAGAGACCAGTGCTGGAGCCAGGCCCTGGAATATTCCTGGTGCCCAGGCACCACGGGCCCATAGAACTCGCCACCCATGCTTGGGAGGTGCTTAACTTCAGGCATCCAGGTTTGGACATTGTGGTCAGTAAGAATAGCATGTGATTTAGCGAACCAGTCCGGAGGCTGTAACTGGTGTGGACAAACAATCCACTGCAAAATCAAAAATTTTACAGCTGCTTTCAACTACCTGAAAGGGGGTTCCAAGGAGGATGGATCTAGACTGTTCTCAGTGGTAGCAGATGACAGAACGAGGAGTAATGGTCTCAAGTTGCAGTGGGGGAGGTTAAGGTTGGATATTAGGAAAAAACTTTTTCACTAGGAGGGTGGTGAAACACTGGAATGCATTACCTAGGGAGGTGATGGAATCTCCTTCCTTAGAAGTTTTTAAGATCAGGCTTGACAAAGCCCTGGCTGGGATGATTTAGTTGGGGATTGGTCCTGCTTTGAGCAGGGGGATGGACTAGATGACCTCCTGAGATTCCTTCCAACCTTGATATTCTATGATTCTATGAATAACAAACAATCTGGAGCCATTCATGGGTTGTTCCTGGACAGGACAAACTCCATATACCAGTGATACCAACTCCCAGTTTTACTGTGAGTTTTTCAGGATTTGATTTTTTCTTAAATCCTGGAGTCGTGAGAATTTCATCTTTCTTTTCAAGAGAAGGTACATTTCTAGCCCCCTCATTGCTGTGGAGAAAAGCTTGAAAGTGTGACCCTGTAGAGAACAGAAGGCCAAGAAAAACACCTGACATTTTGTTATTGTTTAAAATCTCATGGGTTTTAAGCAAGTCTGATAATGTTTAGAGGCCTGATTCACGGTGTTGAAGGCTTGCGGGGTTGGCCGCTCTGCTGATTCGCTGATTAAATGGTTGGCTACAGATACCTGGCCACACCTGTCTCTTGAAAATACTGCTTCGGTCTATGGGGAAAGCATGCCACTGCCCGGTTTGCCTCCTGCAGGGGGTGCCCATTCCTGGTGCCCATTCCTTGCCCCCTTTCCATAGATTCCAAGGCCAGAAGGGACCACTGTGATCATTCAGTCCGACCCTCTGGAACTCTACCACAACCATTCCTGCTGGAATGAGAGCAGATATTTTATAAAAAATCCAAACTTGACTCAAAAAAGGCCAGTGATAGAGAGGCCTAGACAAACTGGAGGATTGGGCCAAAAGAAATCTGATGAGGTTCAATAAGGATAAGTGCAGGGTCCTGCACTTAGGACGGAAGAACCCAATGCACCGCTACAGACTAGGGACCGAATGGCTAGGCAGCAGTTCTGCGGAAAAGGACCTAGGGGTGACAGTGGACGAGAAGCTGGATATGAGTCAGCAGTGTGCCCTTGTTTCTAAGAAGGCCAATGGCATTTTGGGATGTATAAGTAGGGGCATAGCGAGCAGATCGAGGGACGTGATCGTCCCCCTCTATTCGACATTGGTGAGGCCTCATCTGGAGTACTGTGTCCAGTTTTGGGCCCCACACTACAAGAAGGATGTGGATAAATTGGAGAGAGTCCAGCAAAGGGCAACACAAATGATTAGGGGTCTGGAACACATGACTTCTGAGGAGAGGCTGAGGGAA
Source organism: Caretta caretta (assembly GCF_965140235.1). Taxonomy (NCBI): domain Eukaryota; kingdom Metazoa; phylum Chordata; order Testudines; family Cheloniidae; genus Caretta; species Caretta caretta. The sequence continues at coordinate 4,419,195 of NC_134223.1, forward strand.
CTGGGATTGTTTAGTCTGCAGAAGAGAAGAATGAGGGGGGCTTTGATAGCTGCTTTCAACTACCTGAGAGGTGGTTCCAGAGAGGATGGTTCTAGACTATTCTCAGTGGTGGAAGAGGACAGGACAAGGAGTAATGGTCTCAAGTTGCAGTGGGGGAGGTTTAGGTTGGATATTAGGAAAAACTTTTTCACTCGGAGGGTGGTGAAACACTGGAATGCGTTACCTAGGGAGGTGGTAGAATCTCCTTCCTTAGAAGTTTTTAAGATCAGGCTTGACAAAGCCCTGGCTGGGATGATTTAATTGGGGATTGGTCCTGCTTTGAGCAGGGGGTTGGACTCGATGACTTCCTGAGGTCCCTTCCAACCCTGATATTCTATGATTCTATGATTCTATGAGGCCGTGACTCTGATGCTTGCTTTCTGCTTTGGTTTATTCATGGTGCTGTGCTGGATCCAGTAGTGGGGAGAACCCAGAGTGTGGGGGAGTTGAGAGCCCTGCTTGGCGAGGGTGCCCGGAGAGGGGAGCTCAGTTTCACCACTCTGCTGTTTGAGTGGGTTAGTAACTGAGAGGCAGAGAACAGACATGTCGGGAAAACACAGCAAAGAGTTTAATTATCAATGCAAAAGGTGTTCCAGGGACAGAGCCTGGCTGGGAATCTTGGGAGGCCTTTGAAGTTCTAATGGCGAAGAACTGAAGCCCAAGGGGACAGGGCTGCTCCCACTGACCCTTCCTCTCCATGTGTGTGCTACTGAGATGACTGCCTGGGAGGGAGAGGATCTAATCAGTGGGCCGAGGACTGCAGCAGGTTAACAGTTAGTGAGGGATCTTGGAGCTCCTCTTGCTCCCCTGCTGCTTTCGGATATGCCTAGAAACATTCTGGATGAAAGGGACCCCTTATGAAGCATCTGGCACGGCCATCTGCACTGGGGCAGGGCTGATTGCTCTGTCTCTGTACCGTCGATGCTAGCTGTGGGTCTAGTCCAGCTCACCTGCAGTGGGGCAGGCCTTGTCCTATGTTCTTTTCCCCACTGCGAACCCAGGAGCAAGGCTTGGTGGGAGGTATTTTCTGCGCTTCTTGTGATCTTTAATTCTGTGCCTTTCATTAACATCAGTTGCTGTTGTGTGGCTAAGTCACCCCTCGCCACGGTGAGAAACTTCCCTTAACTGGACTGTTCAGTCTTCTGTGTTTCAATTAATCCTGACACGTTACCCATGGGCAGCATGTCTAGTGGTTAAAGCAAAGAAATCCAAGTCAAGAGAGCTGGCCTCTGTCCCTATCGAAGCCAATGTCTCACTGTGTCACTTTGGGTAAGACTTGCAGCACCTCCTGCCTCAGTTTCCCTATCTGTAAAGTAGGGAGAAGGCTGTTTACTCACTCTTACGAGCCACAGATTAAGTGCAAAATCTAATCACTATTATAATGACAAGTAAAACCAGTCAGATTTCTGCTGACTGGGCCAATAGCATCATATCCTGTCGCACGTCTAAGGGATTGTGAGCCTCGTTCTTATGCCATAAAACAGGATATCTGCTTTCATACATGAGCACATAGTCTGGAGACTGCATCCTTAGGGCTAGATGGGAACTACACATGTGTCCATTAGCTGTTTATTTTACAATAATGGAAATGCTCATTACCTCTCCCCCTGCACATGGGGACCTGGGTAAGCAGCTCCGGATGGGACCGAGATTGGACAGAATGTAGCTGATTCGTTTCCTGCCACTCACCAAGGCACAGTGCTTGGGCGGGAGGAGGAGTGCGCTGCAGGAGCCATGCAGCACAAGCAGCGGCTGCCAGGCATACACGGTGTCCCAGCGTCCCTGGGCGATGCTCTGGAACTGCTCCCTACGAAGCCTGGCAGGACTCTGGGGAAGTCTCCTCTCTGGGAGCAGCCTGTCTGCAAGGCAAGAAACTCACACGGCGCCCACCTTCCTGGGTCTGACCTCGGAGCATTCAGCATCCTCTGCCCCTTCGTGCGCTTCCCCCAGCAAGTCCGCCCAGGCAGGGTCCTGGGGAAGCCAGAGGATCCTGCCCCCCAACTCCACAGTCAGACGTGACTCTCAGCCAGCCAGTAAAACAGAGGTTTATTAGACGACAGGAACACGGTCTAACACAGAGCTTGTCGGTGCAGAGAACAGGACTCCTCAGCTGGCTCCATTTTGGGGGGAAGTGAGCCAGACAACCACGTCTGCACTTCACTCCATGTCCCCAGTCAGCCCCAACTGACTCACTCTCCCCGTCCTCCTCCTCTGGACTTTGTCCCTTTCCCAGGCCAGGAGGTCACCTGATTCCTTTGTTCTCCAACCCTTTAGCTTTCACCTTGCAGGGGGGAAGGACCCAGGCCATCAGTTGCCAGGAGACAGAGTGTCAGCCATTTATGTACACTGGCCCTTTGCTCTGCAACAATTACACCTCCTTATCCCACCACCTAGAGACTGAAGAAATGCATAGGGGAAACTGAGGCACCCCTACAGTATTCAGAGGAAACATTAAGAACAGTCCCACTTCGTCACATCTCTCCCCCTTCCAGACCGAACTGAGCAAGGTCACTTTAGCTGGCGACCTGGGGAAGTTCGAACCCACCAATGGGTTCCCATGGATGCCCCATCATCTCTCCCATTCCTTGGTGGGAGTTACACCAGGCCCTTCCTATTTTACGCTCTCCCTTAGGTCGGGTGTGCTCGATGGCACTCACAGGCCGCATTTGGGAAAGTTTATGCAGCCCATGCCCTTTTTCCACCCCAAAATCCCTGGGGTTCAAACTGAGATCAGGTCTTCTCCCAGCGCTCCAGTCTGGAGGGCTGTGATTCGGGCTCTCTTGGTTAAGAGCCCCCGTCTTGACTTTGGCCACCCTCTGGCTATGTGTCTCTGTCACCCGCCGCTCGGCATCAGCCCCTTTCATTGGATGCAGCCATGTCCAGGCAGAGGGGTCAGTATACACTGCAAAGCACCGCCCCAATAGATACGGCTGCAGCTCTTTAAGGGCCTGCCCCATGGCCAGACGTTTCTTCTTTATGGCCACGTAATTCTGCTCCCGGGGCAGCAGCTTTTTGCTTGGGCACCCAGTGGGGTGTCTCCCCCCCTCCGCATCGACCTGCATTAGTATCATGCCCAGCCCTGTGTCTGTGGCATCGGTGAACACTGTAAAGGGCTTGGCACTGTTCGGGTTTACCAGATTTACCAGGCCCTGGGTTAGAGCCTCCTTCAGTGCACAGAGAGCCCTCTGGCGCTGCTCGGTCCAGACCACCTTGTCTGACTTCTCCTTTGTACGTAGCTCAGTGATGGGAGTAGCTAGGGAGCTAAAGTGGGGTACAAACCCCCAGTAGTACCCCGCCATCCTGATAAAGGCCTGGACCTTTTTTCGGTCTGGAGAATGGGCCAATCTCTGATCCTCTCCACCAGCCCCTTGGACTGAGAGTGATATGCAGAGGTCCAAGGCCAGACCACACAATTCTCCCACAAGCCCTGGAGCAGGGCTGACATGACATTGGACCCCTGGTCTGTAAGGATCTCGCTGGGAACCCCTTCTTTGCTGAAGATGGTCAGCAGCATGTCTGCCTCAGCAGAGGGCAGATGCCCCACCCCTGGGTAGCGGTTGGCAAAATCCAACACCACCAGGATGCATTTCTTCCCCAACCAGATCGCCTTGCTGAGGGGCCCCACTATGTCCAGAGCCCCTTCCCTGCCATGGGATCACTTCCCAGCAGCGCCTCTGGACCAGGCAAACCTGGTTAGCAGCCATCCTGCCCTGCCTGTGGGCCCCCCCCCCTCAGCTGGGGTCTTATCTGCCCCCTTGCTCAGCGCTGTCCTGGCTGTCCCAGTGGGGGCAGGCAGCGAGCTCTCTGCTCTCTTTACCGCATCAGAGCCAGTGTGAGCCCCCTCTCCAGTGTTCAGGGGGGCAGGGAAAATCTCTTTGTCCCACCCAGCCCCAGGGGTCTGGTTACAGGTTGGCAGGTATCCTAAGCCTAGCAGCTCCTCCCTCCTGCCAGCCAGGTCATCTGCATTTTCACTGACCATTTCCCTCTTCGCCAATTGGTTCCCTGGATTCAAATTCAAACCCTTGGCCATTACAGGAGCAGGGCCTGGATCCGGTCCCAAAGAGACACAGTCACCCCCCAACAGGGTCTCACAGCTGATATTCTGGAGAACCCCAACAACTAGCCAGCCCGACCCCTTCTGGGTCTGCACAGGGATCTGGGCCATCGGCAGGGTGAGGGGCTTCATCCCTAGGACCTAGGACCCTCACCCAGGTCTCACAGCCCCTCAGCATCTGAGGCTGCACCACCCAGGGCCTGACAACAGTTCTCTCTGTTCCAGGGTCTTGCCACCCCAGGAATGTCTCCCCATTGACCGCCACCTTCCGCTCCCACTGAGGGTCCGAGGGGCCTGAATCCAGGAGACTCCACACAGACATATAGGTTGGGGTCAGGAGTGGGAGCCTGTCTACCACCCCACCCATCTGGCTGATGGTGTCCATGGTCTTGGGACCCAACAAGGGAGCTAGACACCAGAGCTTTTCCGCAGAGTCCCCCTGGTTCAAATCACCAGCCTGCTCAAAGGCAGTGTGGTGGGCATCCACATCCCCCCCCTTAACCAGGGGCAGCAATTTAGTGTCAAGGTTCCCTGCGGAACTGGCATCCCGGGGTTGATCCCCACTCACCCCTGGGAGGTCCCCTATGCCTTTCCGCTCCACCATAGAATCATAGAATATCAGGGTTGGAAGGGACCTCAGAAGGTCATCTAGTCCAACCCCCTGCTCAAAGCAGGACCAATCCCCAAATAATCATCCCAGCCAGGGCTTTGTCAAGCCTGACCTTAAAAACTTCTAAGGAAGGAGATTCCACCACCTCCCTGGGTAACACATTCCAGTGTTTCACCACTCTCCTAGTGAAAAAGTTTTTCCTAATATCCAACCTAAACCTCCCCCACTGCAACTTATGACCATTACTCCTTGTTCTGTCATCTGCTACCACTGAGAACAATCTATATCCATCCTCTTGGGAGGGATAGCTCAGTGGTTTGAGCATTGGCCTGCTAAACCCAGGGTTGTGAGTTCAATCCTTGAGGGGGCCATTTAGGGATCTGGGGCAAAAATTTGCCCCGCTTTGAGCAGGGACTTGGACTAGATGACTTCCTGAGGTCCCTTCCAATCCTGATATTCTATTCTATGATTCTTTGGAACTCCCTTTCAGATAGTTGAAAGCAGCTATCAAATCCCCCCTCATTCTTCTGTTCCGCAGACTAAACAATCCCAGTTCCTTCAGCGTCTCCTCATAAGTCATGTGTTCCAGTCCCCTAATAATTTTTGTTGCCCTCCGCTGGACTTTCTCCAATTTATCCACATCCTTCTTGTAGTGTGGGGCCCAAAACTGGACACAGTACTCCAGATGAGGCCTCACCAATGTCGAATAGAGGGGAACGATCACGTCCCTCGATCTGCTGGCAATGCCCCTACTTATACATCCCAAAATGTCATTGGTCTTCTTGGCAACAAGGGCACACCTTTGACTCATATCCAACTTCTTGTCCACCGTAACCCCTAGGTCCTTTTCTGCAGAACTGCTGCCTAGCCATTCGGTCCCTAGTCTGTAGCGGTGCATGGGATTCTTCCGTCCTAAGTGCAGCACTCTGCACTTGTCCTTGTTGAACCTCATCAGATTTCTTTTGGCCCAATCCTCCAATTTGTCTAGGGCCCTCTGTATCCTATCCCTACCCGCCAGCGTATCTACCTCTCCTCCCAGTTTAGTGTCATCTGCAAACTTGCTGAGGGTGCAATCCACACCATCCTCCAGATCATTTATGAAGATATTGAACAAAACCGGCGCGAGGACCGACCCTTGGGGCACTCCACTTGATACCGACTGCCAACTAGACATGGAGCCATTGATCACAACCCGTTGAACCCGACAATCTAGCCAACTTTCTATCCACCATATAGTCCATTTATCCAGCCCATACTTCTTTAACTTGCTGGCAAGAATACTGTGGGAGACCGTGTCAAAAGCTTTGCTAAAGTCAAGGAACAACACGTCCACCGCTTTCCCCTCATCCACAGAGCCAGTTATCTCATCATAGAAGGCGATTAGATTAGTCAGGCATGACTTGCCCTTGGTCAATCCATGCTGACTGTTCCTGATCACTTTCCTCTCCTCTAAGTACTTCAGAATTGATTCCTTGAGGACCTGCTCCATGATTTTCACCAGGTCATGCTGCTGCTGCTTTTCCTGCAGCTCTTTCTCAGGCTCTCGCTGGCTCTCTCAGTCCTCTTGCTCTCTTGGACTCAGCTCCAATCCCATCCGTCTCTGATCCCCCGATGGGGAACCCGATCATGAAGACCCCCATCTGGTCGGGGACAGGAGTCTTGGGGATGCCTGGCTACTGCTCCAGCTGCTCCCAGATCCTCCCCGATCTGGGTCAGGAATCTGCTCCTTAGAGCGGTCATCATCCTCCAGCTGCACGATTAACTGTGCTTTGGAGAACTTTCCAATGCGCAACGCTCTCTTTTTGTACAGGGTTACAATGACCTTCTTAAGGAGATGGTGAGAGGCCATCACTCCACTGTTCCCAAGTTGTTGTGGACTCACAGGCCTGTGTGCTCTCAGCTACCCACGGTTTCCAGGGAGAACCCTAGTATACCAGCCCCTCTTGAGGTCACCACCTCTTTGCCAGGGTCAAGCTGCAGACTCCTCCACCCCGGGACCGCTCGCTGCAATCCCCAGGGGGACGCTGTTACTGCAAAAGTCCTTCTCGCTGTTCACACACTCCCAGGGGTTAACCGGCCCCTGAGACCGTCCCTCTCTGAGCCTTCAGCACGCCTGGTCCTCGTTATCCCCCCTTCGTTTTACTGTTCCCCAGTCACTTACTGCAGGAAACGCCATCCACGAGGTGCAGTACATCCCACCTCTGTCACCAGTTGTCACGGAGACTGTGGGCGATGCTCTGGAACTGCTCCCTACGAAGCCAGGCAGGACTCTGGTGAAGTCTCCTCTCTGGGAGCAGACTGTCGGCAGGGCAAGAAGCTCACACGGCTTCCACCTTCCTGGGTCTGACCTCGGAGCATTCAGCATCCTCTGCCCCTCTGTGCGCTTCCCAACCAGAGGGTCCTGCCCCCCAACTTCGCAGTCAGATGTGACTCTCAGCCAGGTTTATTAGATGACAGGAACATGGTCTAAAACAGAGCTTGTAGGTTCAGAAAACAGGACCCGTCAGCCGGGTCCATTTTGAGGGGCAGTGAGCCAGACAACCATGTCTACACTTCACTCCACATCCTCAGCCAGCCCAAAACTGAATCACTCCCCAGCCCCTCCTCCTCTGGGCTTTGTCCCTGTCCCGGGCCAGGAGGTCATCTGATTCCTTTGCTCTCCAACACCTTTAGCTCTCACCTTGCAGGGGGGAAGGGCCCAGGCCATCAGTTGCCAGGAGACAGAGTGTCGGCCATTTATGTACACTGGCCCTTTGCTCTGCAACAATTACACCTCCTTATCCCACCACCTAGAGACTTAAGAAATGCCTAGGGGAAACTGAGGCACCCCCACAGTATTCAGAGGAAACCTTAAGAACAATCCCACTTTGTCACACATGGAACCTTAATCCTGGATCATAGCAGGCTTCCAAAGCCTTCCCGGTCGCTCACAGTGAGATCGGAGGCCGTGTCTTTGCTTGCCTAGGGCACTGTTTTCCCGTGGAGGGTCCCAGCAGGGCCTATGCTAGCAGCGACCTCCCTGCTGCCTGGCTGGCGAGTAAGGCGTCCTGTGTGTCGCCAAGGGCGCAGGTCGCCTGCTGCAGCATTCCGAGCAGGAAATCTTCCAGATCCAGCCCCTTGCTGGGTGAATTACCCAGGGCAAATAGGCAGAAAATCTTCCAATTAACAATAACAAATAACAATGGACGTGAGATCTCGGAGGTAATTACTGTGTGCCGAGGGCAAGGCAGCTCTTTGGCAGTCTGTGCAGTGCCTGCCAGGCGCACAGGGCCTCGTCCTGCTGCTGAGCCAATGAAACCCTGAAAATTCTTTCCAATTGTTCTGCTAACATTAATAAATGGCTCCAGAGCCCCTAATCTGCTCTGTCAGGAGCGTGATGCCTGGGCCCTTCGCAGTCAGCTTGCTTCCCCGCTACCTGCCTCCGCCACCCGTTCCCTGAGTTGTAATAGTAAGTGAAAGTGGCACTGTTCCTCTGGCTGCATGGAGCCCGCCCTTGCTAGAGGAGAATGCCCTGCCTGCTGGAGTCTCCTTCCTGGCCTTGAGGGAGCCCAGCTGAGGCGGGTTCAGCAGTGGTGTTTATTGTTTGTATTCCGGTTCCTAGAGTCCCCTGCCAGGTCTGGTCTCCACACCACTTTTGTACCAATGGAATTATTTCACTTAGGGCTGTGATTTTTCTACTGACATAGTGAAATGGGTGCAACCCCCAGTGTGGACATAGTTATATCAGTGCAAAAGAGCCTGATCCTGGGATTGCCTCAGAGGAGGTGGGAGCCAATAGCCAATCAGCAGAGAGGAGAGAAGGATCAGGGTGCACGCTTGGCAGCTGTCTGATGACATCGTCAGTGGCCAAAGGTCCCTGTTTCTGTGCTTGCAGGTGCTGGCTGATATTTTGAGCTGCCTCTGCTAAGCCATGCAGTTGGGGTGGCCACACTGGAGCACACACTCTCTGGCCAGTGTGCCTTGGGGCTGTGCCGACTGGGTTGCCACCTTTCTAATCACTGGCAGCCGGACCCCTGAGGTCCTGCCCCACCTCTTCCCTGAGGCCCGGCCCCTGCCTCACCTATTCCCTTCAGGCCATGCCCCCTTCTCCGCCTCTTCCCCCAAGGCCCTGCCCCTGTCGCTTGTGCCTCTCTCCCCTCCCCCTCTCCTTGGCTTGCTGGATTGTCTCCACCTCCCTCCCCTGACAGCTGGGCTCCCTCTGCTCTGGGAACCACTGCAGCCTGACAAGGAGCCAGCCTGCAGGTAGAAGGTGGCCCTGGCTGAGCAGGGGCTGGCGTGGGTTAATGACCTGGAGCCTCCCCCTGCCCCATGGTGACCAGACTGTTAGTGTCCAGTCAGTGCATCTGACTGGACACTGCCAGGTCCCCTTTTCAACTGGACTTTCCAATAAAAACCCAGGCACCTGGCATCCCTAACTGGCACCCAGACATAGAAGCCAAAAACCAGACTGTCCGGGTAAAACCTGAATGCGTGGCAGCCCTGCCCAGAGTCCGGGTACCATCTCGCTGAGCAGGGCTGTAGACACCCCTATCCGAGAGGGAGTCAGTGTCTGGCCTTTCTGAGCACCTTTCGCCTGCCTGCCACATCGCCAGAGCAAGCTCGAGCCAGCAGCGTTTCACCCACATGCTCACGGCATGTGAGCAGGGCGTGTGGGTGCCATGCCAGCTGTGTCTGCTACCAAAGGGCTGTCGAGCTGGTGGTGGGTGGTGCTGTGCGGGGGTCTGAGGCCCGGTGCTGGCAAAGTGCAGGGAGTGTTACAGGCCATGGCAGGGGTGGTTCCATGCCAGAGGGTTAAGAGATTGTGAAAGCCAAAGATCAAGCAGTAGCGAAGCAGGGAAAGGCTGGAGAGAGCGGGTGGGAGGATCGATTGCTGGTCGATAGAAGCAATGGAAGGTCAGTTTGTCCTGCTCCTGATACAAGGCTGAGCCTGCCGAGAGACTCCGGAAATCCGCAATCTCCTGTTTGCCTTACAAGCTTTATTGATTGAAGCGTCCAGGGAAACATACCAGGTGCAGAGCATTTCTGGGGCAGGCGTGCACTTCCCGTAGGCTAATTCCAAGCAGTAGCTGAGCTGCTGGGCACATCTGTATGGGGCTAATGGGAGCCAGGTGTATCAGTTTGCAGCCCGCAGGCAATCTCCCCCCTCTCTGCTTTTATTCCATGCTGGCTTCCTCTCCTTCTCCCAGAAGACATTGAACTGGCTTAAATAGAAAACTCTTGAGAGTGTGTAAAGACATCCTCGTCCCTCCCCTGGCCTAAGCAGCTTTCCTCTCCCTGGATTGATTTGTCTGGGCCTCCTCCTTAAGCTGGGCTCCCAGTGGTAGGAGGGCATTAGAAGGGGTGACTTTGATGGCACCCCTCTTGCAGCCTCTCCCCTGCAGTCTGTTCTTGAGAACTCCAGTCTCTCGTGTGGTGTTAGCAGAGTCGTGAAGGGGGGTAGCTGCTTCTGGCTGGGAAGTGGGGCAGCGTTTGGTCTGCAGACTTCAAAGCCAGATCACACCATGCATGAAGTGAGTTGAAAGGGCTCAGCTGAGCCTCCAGAAGACAATGAGAAACTGCCAGCCCAGCGAGGTGAGTGCTGCACTGGGCTGGGGAAGGCTCAGGAGAATGTCTCAAGTCCTTCCCGTCTTCTCCTTGCCCCTCCTGCTCTCTGTCCTCTCCCATCTCCCATTTCCTCAGGAGGGGCTGATACATGGGAGTGCCCCCTGTGCTGGACGGTGCATGGATCCTTGTTGCAGAGGACCCTGATCTGCAGCAGTTTGTAGAGCCTGGCTGAGCACACAGCCCCTGTTAGCAGAACATCACCAGAGCTAGAGCTGTGTCCCTTCCCAGCCCAGCAAGGGACCTGCACTAGGAACTCTCAGTGACCCCAGGTGAGAAGGGCCCCTGCAAATCGGCCTGTTACCCTTAGTCAGCTCCTCACTGTCTGTGAGCTGAGTAACAGCCATGGACATCAGTGCCCCAAAGGGTGAGACCCTCTGCAGGGTTTAATCGGGTGCAAGGTGCTGCCCTGTGCGGGGATGGGTGAGGGTCAGGGCAGAGCAAACAGGAATCAGACCCATGCACCCACTCTCCCCCACACTCACAGCTCCCCTAAAGATCTGTCATGCTGGCTTCACCTCTGGTTTGCTCTGCAGTCACCGTTCACCTCTCCCAGCTCTGCACTGTCCCTTCCCGCAGGAGGTAAGTGGGAAGAGACGCTGGGAGAAGGGTCCGGGGGCATTTGTCCCCTCTGCCTACATCTCACCGCTTGATACCTGCTTGCTTTGCCCTGATGATGATGCAGGCCCCAGCCCACTCAGCCACAGACTCTGAGAGCAGAACGAGCACCCTGCTAATTGTCCAGCTCTTGTCACCCTTGCGGCCACAGTAGCTGAGGGCTCCTGCCTGTCAGGTCTGGACAGGGGCTTGCGGCATCTGTCATTAGTATCGGAGGAGCTAGTCAAGACATCTACAGTTGTAATCCAGCCAGCTGTAAATGTTCACCTCTAGAACAAAGACCGCAGGATGGGAGGCTGTCTCCTGGGAAGTAGGGACTCTGAAAAAGATTTGTGGGAGGGGGTGCATACTGAGCTGAACACACTCTCCCAGTGCGACCCTGTGACCAAAAGGGCTAATGTGATTATGGGATGCAAGAACAGGGGACTCTCGAGTAGGAGCACAGAGGTCATTTTATATCTGTGTTTGGCATTGGTGTGACTGCTGCTGGAATCCTGTGTCCAGTTCTGGTGCTCATAATTCAAGGAGGATGTTGCTATATTAGAGATGGTTCAGCCAAGAGCCACAAGAATGATTAAAGGATTAGAAAACCTGCCTTAGAGTGATAGACTCAAGGAGCTCCATCTATGTAGCTTAACAAAGAGAAGGGTAAGGGGTGACTTGATCACAGAGTGTAAGTGCCCACATGGGGAATAAATGTTTAATAATGGGCTCTTCGATCTAGCAGAGGAAGGTCTAACACGATCCAATGGCTGGAAGTTGGAGCTGGAAAATTGAGGTTGGAAACGAGACATACATTTTTGACAGTGAGAGTAAATAACCATTGGAACAATTTACCAAGGGTTGTGGAGGATTCTCCATCATTGACTGTTTTTAAATGAAGATTGGATATTGTTCTAAAAGATCTGCTCTAGGAATTATTCTGGGGAAGTTTTCTGGTCTGGGGGATATGGGAGGTCAGACTAGGTGATCACAGTGGTCTCTTCTGGCCTTGGAATCCATGGAGCTCTGAGCGTAGGTGGATATGGGAGCACACATTCTGCACCAAAAAATAAAAGTTCTGTGCACAATATTTTAAAATTCTGCAAATTTTATTTGTCAAATAAACGTGGAGGCTCCAGCGTAGCACTGAGGAACACAGGCCACTGGTTGCACAGAGGTGGAAGATCACTATGCAGCCCACCCCGGGACACAGACTCAGCAGTGAGGCTGCACCCAACCCTGACACAGCACAAGGACCGGGCCTGTCCCCGAAAAACATGAGGGCCCTCCCCTCTGTGCCAGGTGCACCAGGCGTGGGCAGGCAGGCTCAGCCCAGCAGGATGCAAGTGTGGAGAGGCTTAGTGTGGGGGGATCCAGGTGTGGGTTGAGAGGGTTCTGTGTGGGGCAATCTGGTTGCGGGTGGCTCAGTGGGGGATCTGTGTGTGGGGGGTGGATCTGGATGCACAGGGGCTTGTTGGGGAGTTCTGGGTGCAACAGTAAAGGGACTCTGCAGGGGGGTCCAGGTGAAGGTGGTTGGGGCTCAGCATGGGGGAGTCTGGGTGTGGAGGGGATAGAGTTTGGCGTGGGCTCTGGGTGTGGGGGACTCAGTGGGGTGGGGAATCAGGTGCAACTGGTTGGGGCTCGGTGGGGTGCAGGGGCAGTGGGGCTCATCGGGGGAGTTCTGAGTGTGGGGGTGAGGCTTGACAGGAGGGTCTGGGTATGAGGGGGTCTGGAAGCGTGGGGGTTGGGTGGATGGGGGAACAGCTCCCTGTAGAGGGATCCCTCCTCCTGCAGCTGAGGAGTGTTGGGTGCAGGAAGCGGCGGGAGGGGGTTTGAAGAGCTTCCTGCAGCTGCAGGAGAAATCTGGGGGTAAGTCTGACCCAGCCCCAGATGCTGTGTAGGGGAAGAGGACGTCCTGTCCTCCCCAGCCCAGCTGAGCTAGTAGCTGAGCCTGGTGCAGGGTAGGAGCCACCAGCCAGGCTTTCCTCAGTTCCACCCCCTGCCTCACAGTGATTTACCTCTCTGCTGGCTGCCCTGGGTACCTGAAACATACTGCTGGGGAGGGTCGCATGACTAATCTTGTGGCTTCCCTTTGCTTCCCTGTCAGAAGGTCAGTTTTCTGCAGGGAAACAAAGACATCTGTGGGGGACATAAATTCTGCACATGCACAGTGGTGCAGAATTCCCAAGGAGTAACACAGCCTCATGGTCCTGCACTTAGGACGGAAGAATCCCATGCAATGCTACAGACTAGGGACCAAATGGCTAGGCAGCAGTTCTGCAGAAAAGGACCTAGGGGTTACAGTAGACGAGAAGCTGGATATGAGTCAACAGTGTGCCCTTGTTGCCAAGAAGGCCAATGGCATTTTGGGCTGTATAAGTAGGGGCATTGCCAGCAGATCGAGGGACATGATCGTTCCCCTCTATTCGACATTGGTGAGGCCTCATCTGGAGTACTGTGTCCAGTTTTGGGCCCCACACTACAAGAAGGATGTGGAAAAATTGGAAAGCATCCAGCGGAGGGCAACAAAAATGATTAGGGGGCTGGAACACATGACTTCTGAGGAGAGGCTGAGGGAACTGGGATTGTTTAGTCTGCGGAAGAGAAGAATGAGGGGGGATTTGATAGCTGCTTTCAACTACCTGAAAGGGGGTTCCAAAGAGAATGGATCTAGACTATTCTCAGTGGTAGAAGAGGACAGAACAAGAAGCAATGGTGTCAAGTTGCAGTGTGGGAGATTTCGGTTGGATATTAGGAAAAACTATTTCACTAGGAGAGTGGTGAAGCACTGGAATGCGTTACCTAGGGAGGTGGTGGAATCTCCTTCCTTTGAGATTTTTAAGGTCAGGCTTGACAAAGCCCTGGCTCGGATGATTTAGTCGGGGATCGGTCCTGCTTTGAGCAGGGGGTTGGACTAGATGACCTCCTGAGGTCCCTTTCAACCCTGATATTCTATGATTCTATGGCCTCATGGTGTAGGTGGGTGTGCTGTGGGGTGGGAGCACAGAGCATCACGGTGTAGGTGGGTGTGCTGCAGGGTGGGAGCACAGAGCCTCACGGTGTAGCTTGGGTTGTGCTGTGGGGTGGGAGCACACGGTCTCACAGTGTAGGTTGGGCTGTGTTGCTTTTCAGGGTGTTTGTGAAAGGTGAGCAGTTTTCTAATGCATTTTTTCCTCCCGTGTTTTCCAGTGAACTTGTTGGACACAGCAATGATCCCCGGAGACTGGGGCTGGCTGACCTACCCATCGCACGGGGTGAGTATGAGGCTATGAGCACACTGACGAAATGGGGTCTTTGGGAGCCGGCAGGGCATGTTGGCTGTGGCCCTTCTGGGCAGCTTTGGTGTAAATGGAAATGAGACAGCAATGCCTTCTCCCTGTTGAACATACAAGCCTCTTCAGCCTGCAGCTGAGCCTAGCAGAGTTTGCCAGAAGGGTCTGTAGCACAGTCCTGTTGCCCTCGGCCGTCTCCTCGGCACGGGTGGGTGTTCCGTGGTGAGGTGTTCTCAGGCCCCACGCGGCTGTACTGGGGTGAGCATGCTCAGGAGTTGGAGTCTCCTTTGGTTGTTGTCTAGCACAACCCAGGAGGTTGGAGTTACACGGCAGTTTCTTATCAGCCTCAAGATTACAATTTGCACAAATAGAGCAACAGGGATATTTGTGTGGCAGGAAACTGGTATTGTTAAAAGACAACTCTGTAAGACCGCACTGCTGGTGACACACCTTGACGGGCCATGAAAGGGCTGTAACCACGATCCCCCGATTTCTACCCCCGGCTGGGAACAGCACAAGCTGTCGCCATCACGTGTACCCACAAGCAAGCAAGCCATGCAGACACACCTATATTCAAACACAGCAACTGTGCTCCAAACATGTGCATACCTCCCCTCCCCCCTCATGTGGACACACACACACACACACACACACACACACACACACACACACACACACAGTTCCCCATGTTCGACTTCCCCCACCCAAGGACAGCACCCCTGACAACACACGTTTATAGTGGACCCAACCTGGGAGCGAAATACCAACCAACACCAATTTGTTTGCCCAGTTACCGTTTGCAGCCTTCTCAGCTGTGATTTGCAGCCCATCTGCTCCTCTCCCGGATGCCTGTGTCACCGAGTGCCCCACTGCCTGTTGGCATTATGTTGGGCACTGCAAGAGGCCAGTGTCAAAGCCAGAGTCACAAGCTGGAAATGGGACTTGGAGAGGGCCAGGTTCTCATGAGGGTTTAGCCGTAGCCCTGTGGTTTCATTGTCTCCATTGGGCACATTGAGCCTCCCTCACACTGAATAGCACCTTCCTGGGCCAGACACGGACTCAGGTGCACTTCAGGATGAGACGGGATCAGCATCTGGCTACACATGTGCACATCTGTGAGTCAGGGAGGGGCTGTTATGTAATGCCGCCAGCCGTTTCCCACTAATCAGCGGCTGTTGGCTGTGGTGGTGTTGGTGCTTGCTCTGAGACTTGTGCTCATCCAATCAGGGAACAAAAACAGTCCCACTCGTTACGTGGCCAATCAGAACGAAGCAACACAGCTTCTAGCGGAACTGAAATGTGCCGGAGTGGCCTTCTCAGAAGTGTTGCGTTTTTATGGTCCCCTCTTTTTCCTCTCTTCTCTAAACTACGTGGCCCTAATCTCTTCAATTCCTTCTCATAGAGGAATCATTCCAAGGCTCCAATCATTTTCTCTGATCTGTTGCTGGAGTCTTTCTCTCTCTGCTCTATCTGTTTGAGAAGGAGTGATCCGAACTGTGAAGTCTTAATAATAACGATGAGGAGATTTTATGTAGAATATTATCAAATATGTAATTACATCAAATCCTTGGCTCAGCTCTGACTTTAATTTTAGAAACTGCAATGATGAGTACCCTGCAAACAGAATATATTGTAGATGGTTAGACCTTTTCCAGCCACGCTGCCTTACTGCACACAAGCGTCAGACCTCACAATATGGTCTCCAATGCTTTGTCCAACCTAGGTTTAAATACTCAGGCAACGAGGCTTTTGCCACATCCTTCAGGAAACAATTCCACATGTTCATACAGGACAACCCTGCTTCAGTGCTGCTTCTGACATTCAGAGTCAATTTTCCTTTGTTCACTTTCATTCCGTTCCCCTTTGTAACATCCTTTGTAACACAATTCCTTCCCCTCCTAGGTAGTCACACCCTTCAAACACTCAGGGACTGTTGTCACATCTCGCCCTGTGGCTGTTCCTTTGCCAAGCTCTACCTGTCGCATTCAACTCTTTCAATCCCTCCCACCAGCTCTCTAGTGAATCCTTTTGGTTAATCTTCCGGGGCTAGACCCCAGCAGGTGTAAATCAGCGTATCTGCATTGACTGCAGTGGATCGTTGCCCATTTACTCTAGCTTAGGATCTGCCCTGATGTGTAGTTTTGCATCCTAAGTTAATTTTCTTATTCTCCTGGGTCCCTCTGTTGCCTGAGACACAGCTGAGCACATCCTCTGCCTTTGCGTTCACTCATCTCTTGGCTCCTGCTTCCTCTCCCGCTGTGCTGACTGCTCATTCAGCATCTCTGCATTCTTCTTTCTGCTCCTGTGCCATTTGTCTTTAGTTCCCTCCTCTTCTTGCCTCTTTGGGCGACCTCTGCTACTTCCATAGCTAGAGCCACCACCTCCATGCTGATAACATCCAAACCTCTCTGTCCAGCCTCCACCCTCTCTTGCAGCCAGTGGTGGCTTCTCTCAGGTGTCCTGCCACCAACTCACACTCACTCTCTCCAGGATGAACTTCTTTAACTGACAACTCCGCTAGCCTTCCTGTCTCCCAGGCCTGTGACTGTGGTGTCCTTGACTCAGCTTTCTCCTCTTTCCCATGTGGTCACCACCAGGCTAGAGTCAGTCTATCAAAACTGTTTCACTTTGTATAAATAATTAAATATTGAGCAGGACAGAGGCAGCCCAGTGGGCAGAGCATTGACCTGCGATGTGGGAGATTCCAGGTCAAGTCTCTATGTCAAATGAGGCAGAGCTGGGCCTGAAGGTGAGTCTCTTAACACCCTGGTGAGTGCCAGGCTAGGCTTGTCAAAACCAGGAGGTTTCTGCGAAACATTTTGGTTTAGACAGAACGGCATTATTCAATAGAAAAAAGGTTAGTTGAAAAACTTTCGATCAGCTCCACCTTTACGCTGTCTGGGTTTCAGCGATGGTGGCTTCCTAGCATGCCAGCTCCCCAGCTCCTGGCCTCCTAAACTAGGATAGGCAGAAGGTCCCTAAAAGTGTGTGTGTGGAGGAGGGCAATGGCACCCCAACTGTGCCCTGGTCCCTGCACCACCTGTTCTCCCTGAACCCCCACCCTTGTACCTCCCATTCCCCCAAGATCCCGCCCTCACTCTGCCCCTTCTCCCCAAGTCCCCTGCTTCCTTCACAAGTGGGAGGGCCCTGGCCCCCTAGCTCCCTCTGTTCCTGCGCCCCGTCCTAAACCCATTTGTTGCTTTGGATAAACAGTTTCATTTCCTGTGTTTCCTGTTCCATATTTGCCACTTAAAATAGCCTTTGAAGATGTGCCCTTGTGACGATTTCTCCATTGACTGGTGAACGTTACCCCAAATGAGCATCTCATTACCCTCTGTCCAACAGCCTGTGCTTTGAATCCAAGTCTGTCCTGGCTGGCGAGGGCCAGCAGGGGGTGCTGTGTCTGATGCTGATGGGAATTGTCAACACCTGTCCATTGGGAGGGCAGCTGCTGTGTCCAGAGAATGTCACTCGCTGCACTGATGATCTGGCTAGCTACTGCCCTGTCTGCCGTCTCGCATTGTTGGTTCGGAGTCTACGAAGGTTGTGGCTCCAACAATTTTCAGACCAACTTGATGCCTCTGGCAGCCTTGAGTCCTGGCGGTGTGGTTTCAGGACTGGGTCCCGCACTGCTGGCCTTGGCAGACCTCCTGGCGATGAGTTAAGATTGTGTGCCCATGCCGGTATTGCTACCCTGGGAGTGGCCAAAGCAGCACAATATCACCGGGCGGCACGGGGCAGGGCTCCTGCTCCCTGAGGGTGTTCTCATGTGGAGCTCCACGGCATGCCCCCTCCCCTTCCTTCTCAGTGTATAGGGGGCCGCTGGAAGGGCTTGCAATGCGATATGCCTGCAGGCTGCTGGTGGCACCCAGCTCTCCATCACTGCCTCCCCAAGCCCAGCTAGGACTCCTAAGACCTGGCCCAGGGGCGGATGAGACTGGCACACGAGTGAGAGCTGGTTGGCTGAGCTCAGTCTAGGTAAGATAGCGGCTCGTGGTTGGGGAGCAAGCAGAAGATAGCTGTGGGTTATGGCTGTCCCATGTGCTGAGGATGCATCTGCCATGAGTTCCCAGGCTGGGGGGCAGTTGGGGCGCTAGCTGCTGTGAAGCACTACCATGCAGAAGCGCTATCTGGGTGGCTTTCTACCATTCATTCGGGGCTCGGCAGTTGTGACCATTTCTTTCAGATACAGCCCTTACTGCATCGTCCACGCTTTTGCCACCACTCGCTTAGACGCTGCACGGGGCTCTGCAGGGGGCTGCACTCCAAGGGTCTGTCTCCACAGCCGCTGGGAGGGTGACATGCATCCTCTAGCTGTGCTCTGGCTGCACCTGGAAATAGCAGTGGGACTGCAAGGGCACGGGCAGCTCGGGCTACCCACCTAAGAAACATACCCAGGAGTCAGGTGGGATTGTACTAAGGCGGCTAGCCTGAGCCACCCATGTCACCATGGCCCCACTGCTATCTTTAGGGGCTAGCTCCAGCAGAGCTAGCAGATATTCAACTCCCTGCGCTGGGAATTACACCTCCCAGCAGCTGTGTAGACGGACCCCGTGACACCTGGAGACAGGAGCTGGTGCGGAATGCTGCAGCTTCTCCCTGGAGCAGTGTGTCTCAGAGGGAGCCCGTGCCACGGTCCCAGCTCCAACATCCACGTGGTGCCAGGGTCGTGGGGTAGAATTTAAGGCATTGTTTTTTCCCTGTGGAGCCCCCAGTGGTTTGGGACCTGCCTGCCTGAGAGATGCTTGTCTCCTTGTGCCATCCTGCCCCCACTGAAATTAGTGTGGATGTCTGAGTCGCCCCCTCCCCCTGCTGCATAATAGAGAGGCAGGGCAGTCTCTGTCAAGGCCCCAGACCTTAGAATGTAACCCGCTCTTCCCCCCGCTGGCATCTGCTGCCCATCAGGGCCTGTTCTCAGACCAGCTACTGACCCAAGCTGTGGGAGGGAGGGGCTGCGGGGGTAGCTGTTGGCCTGGGGAAGGGGCATATTGTCACACTGGGATTTTACTGAGCCTGGTTGTTTTTGGCAAAGGCATCTTGAGCTCAGACTCCTCTCTGAAAAGCTACCTAACTAAATAAAGCTCTTGCTCTCCCCCCTAGGGCTGGCTGTCCGTGGTCCTGGCCTGAATGATCAGGCTTCAGGGTGTTAATTGCCTTGGCTGGAGGGTCACCCTGAAGGCGTCTCAGCCTGCGTGGAAGATGCAGGGCTCCTCTAATGCTGAGCCTTCATTCCCAGCGTTAATTCTGTCCCATGTGAAATATGACTCACGGCCAGATTAATCTGTCACAGACGCCTCCTGTCAAGGGATGGAATTTCCCACTCTAGCTTCCTCCATCAAGAGACAGGCCATCTCATCCTTCACCCCCCGAGCCATGCCCCCCAGCACGCTCATTGCCTCCCTTTCCTCCCAGCAGGGCCGTGCTCTAAGCCTGCTGCCAGGTTCAGACCCCAGGCGCACACCAAGCGCTGGTGGGTTTCCCTCGGCACGGGCACACGGTGGGCTGCCAATGTGCTCTGTGTGCACTACAAGAGCACAGAGCACCAGCCCCTAAAGGGGCGCCATCTGCCGGGGGCTCAGGGGAAGGATAACACCAAATTAGCGTCATCTATCAGGTTCTGCCTAATTACAAGGCGGGAGCTCCATGGAATGCCCCAGGGGACCTTTGCAGCCTGGTACCAATGGTATTCGCTTGGTGGAGAACATGGCAATCCTGTTCAAGTGCTAATGTTAGCAGAGTTGGCATGAGGGCCCCACAGAGCGGGCTGCTGGAGCCCCTGATCCTCCACTCGGAGGCCTCTAGGAATGTCACAGCAAAGCTCCGCTTTCGCTTAAGAGCAACAGGAGCCTTCGAGACTTCTAGCCCCGCTGTTTGTCCATGCAGTCCGCTTCCTGCCTCCCCAGATTCCCCCAGCTGAGACCCCTACTTCCCTGGGCCCCTCTTCACACCCCTCCAGGATGCCTGCCCTGCTGCATCTCTCACGGTTCTCCTGTCCTCCACGTCCTGGCTTAGCCCAGCAGACTGGCTCGGAAAGGCAGCTTAGACTGGTCCGTGTTTATATGCATTGCGCTTTACCCAGTTTGAAACAGCTTGTTACTTTTGATGCTCACCCCGACTCTCCCCAAAACACTGGCTGGTTTCTCCTCAGCAAGAGGAAACAAAACACACCTAGACCTTCTGGGCCCAGCCAGGTTGAAACTCTGATGGCTCTGGAAAGGCAATTTTTAAAACACCATCGCTTCAAAGCACTGCCCAGGGATGAGCTGCAGCATGCCGAATTTCAGGAGGATCATTGTCTTCTGAGGGAGTCAGGGGGCTGTGAAAACTGGGCTTTGTTTTTCTTTACTGTTCAATGTGGTCTTGGTGTCATGGCAGCCTTGGCTTCCTCCATCATGTCTCTCTGCAAACAGTGCCTGCCCCTAGGCTGGGATGGGCCGGCAAGCGCCGGTGGGGATGGTATTTGTTCTCATGTGGACTGTTGTCTGTTAGGAGCGGGACCAAGAGGCTAACAACCATATTTCCAAGAGGCCCCTAGCAGGCTGTAGCTGCAGATGGTGATAACTTTCAGTCATCATTGCCCTAGATTGGATTTGGACTGGCAGCCTCAAAAGGGACCTCCTCCCTCACTTTCAGCTGCAGCTGGTGGGAGGCGCTGGTGAGTTGCTCTGTCTGAGCCTCACAGACAGAGGAGCCAGGGCCGGAAGCACAAACGCAGCCGCCTGAGTGCGCTCGGGCTGGGCGCCCTTTGACCCCAGGGAAGGGCAGGCAGCGGGAAGTGTTGGGGTCTGGTTTGACATTTCCTCTCTCTGGGTGATTAACGGGTGCGTAATTGGCTGTAATAGCCACACTGACTGTCACCCTCCATCTCGGTGACACATGCAGGGGGAGGAAGGGTTAGTGGGGGCCGCCCTGTTCCTGCAGGCTTCCGCTCCTCTCAATTAAAACTTCAAAGCGCTCCCAAGAGGTTCACGGCCAACTCCCTCCCTGGAACCGTTCCCTTCACACTGACAATTAAACTCTTCTCAGTGCCGTCAAACAACCTCACTTCCTGCTTCTCGCCCTGCCCTTTGCCAGTCCCTGCCACAAAGTGCCCCAGTACCCCCCTCCCCTGTGCCCGCATAGCACATGACCCATCAGCCCCTCTGCAAATTGCATTTCTACTGACTAATTAAAATGCTGATGAGATGAGTCAACATATTATTAATTATTGTATCATCTCCTTTGATTTACAAAGTCAAACAGGAAATGATTTTGTTCAGATACCGAGTATCTAAAGAGGCTGAATGATTCTTGCAATGCTAATTACGAAGGGAACGCCTGGATGGCACAACCCCCCCTCCCCTCTCCTCGCCCCCACTCCCCATGATATCCCCTGCACCTCCACCAGGACCTCTGGCAGCTGGCGCTGCAGCCTCCTCCCTCCTGCTCTGCTCAATCCCAGAGGACAGAAAGGACCAGGCTACTTGTATGGATGGGACAATGCAAAGAAGAAGATGTCATGCCAGAGGGGTGTGACTATGCTAATAGCTGTGTTAAATCCCTAAACATGCCCAGTGGGATCTAGATACTTCCAGAAGCCTTAGCCAGGCCTCCAACCAGACTGAGAAACTGCCCTTTCACTAGTGAACAAAGGGCCACCCTCTCTCTCACGGCCTGTGCTGGTTCTCATGTAACTCACAGTCTGTGGTCGATGTGGGACTCTTTTTGCCAAGGCAGTCAAATCACTTACCCTGCCTGACCCCACCCCCTCTCACCTGGATGCACACACACGTGGACACACGGCGGGACAGTCTCACCACACACAAACACGGACACATTTGCCTTTGTCAAGGCTCATGGCTCTGAGAGGAGCTGGCCGCCTGCCTCCTGTCAGTCCGGGGAGGAGAACTGAGGGGCAGCTTTTTCTAGTGGTGAGAGCAGGGAAGCGGGATAGACCCCCAGCTTTACCATTCACCTTACCAGGTGGCCTTGGGCAAGATGCTCAACTTCCTCATGCCTCATTTCTCCCTCTGCACAATGGGGCTAATAATACAGACCTCCCCCACAGGGGGCAGTTTGTGAGGGTTACTCACTCAGTGATTGACAAGTGATTTTATAAGTGTTGTGAGATCCTGGATATAAGTATCCTGGTTATTGTCATCTGCTTGTTAACGAGGATCCTGGCAACTGCTCTGTGAACACGGACTCCATTGGAGATCTGGCAGTAGAGCCTGGTTTGTAATCTCTCCGTCTGTCTGTCTGGGTAACGGTCAGTTGCCTGCAGTGTGTTGCTCAGAAGAAATTGCTGCTTGTTTTCCAGACTGATTTCCTGCTATGTGGCAGGTGCCTCGCTCTCTGTCACTCTCGGTTTAACTGTGCAGCTGCTTTTGGGTGCCCTGAACGCAGGCCAGGAACAAAACCCCCCCAAACCAGCTTGTCATCGCTCTGGAATAATCCAAAAAGTATCAGTGGAATTGCACCAAATTTGCTTAAACAACCAGCTGAGATGCATGCCACAGGAGAAGCTGCCTGTCGTGCTTGAGTGCTACCGATGAAAGTTTCCTGCTGGTGAAGCACCAGCGGGGTGGCCAGGGGCTGATCTCCTGCATCAACGGAGCAGTCACAGCACAGACAGGAGGAGCATCTGGCTCATTGCCCCACTTAAGGTCTCTCCCACTTCTGGCAGGGAAGGTCTTGGCCTCTCTCCCGAGCCTGCTGCCAGGAAAGCCATTGGGACCTGAACCCTCCCACCGGACAGCCAGTCAATGATAACAGCTCTTGGGTCGGAGTGAGTCAGGCCGGCTCTTTTTCTACAAGGCATTTGTACCATCACACTAGAGGCGAGGGGCTTCCTACCCCATGGCCAACCCCTCAGCCATCCTGGGTGCTATCAGCTGGGAGAGTTCACTGCTCTGGAAGGCCTGGGCTAAGAACGGAGACGCTTTGCTGCTTACAACAGCCTTTGAATGCAGGCACTCCCATCTGCATTGTTTGTAACTGCCTAGCACAGAACGTGGGGGTGGAGCCCTCACCTCCAGAGAGGACCCCTGAGCCATGGGTCTGCAGGTGCAGCAGAGTATCAGGCAACAGTGGTCAGGAATATGCTGCAGGAATATCTAGGCTTTTACAGCTGCCCGGGACCCCCTTGGCCTGCCATGAGATTTCCGGGGGTTTCTCTGGAAGGTCTGGGCTCTGCCTGCATGAATATTGGCACTGAAAGCAGAGTACAGAACATGCCACAGTGCAGCTAATATTCATTTAAAAATGGGTATGTCAGGAGGAGCGGAGCCTTTGAAAATAAAGATTTTAAACAAGATAAAAGCACTTACAGCTAATTCCCTGGATGCTGGTAACTACCAGCAGTTAACGGCCTGAGGTAAAGCTCAGGGTAGTTAACTGCCTAACAAATCCCTTGTTAGCCATCAGAGTGACTGATTTTATGGGGATTGTCACTATTAAAAACCACATTTAATGCTTTATTGCTACAATAATGTGGGTTATTTTCCCTCTTCCACTTGACTGTGCTGCTGGCTCCTGGGAAGGACTCGCAGCTCAGTGCCCATCAGGGAAGAGCTCAGGACATTTCTGGGGGCAGTGGCAGCTCTACCATGCTGGCAGGACCAGCAGTGAGGGCTCCGTGGCTGTCCCCCGTAGGCATGATCCCAGGACTGGGTAGGCTGAGGCTCTTTCATGGAGCCCCCTGGCTTGGCACAGCCAGAGGGTGGGAGCCATTTGGGGGATTGTCATGGAAAATAGCAAGGCTGAGGCTCTTTCATGGAGCCAGGCTTTTCTCCTTATGTGTTCGTTCCCTTCAACTTCCCCTTTTCCTCCTCGTCCCCCTCCGTTGCACCATGCAGGCCCTGGGGAGATTTTGGAGACCTTGCTCAGCCGCAGAGCTATCTGCTGTTTGCATCTTTTCCCTTTTATAATCTGGTATTTCTTTTTTTATAACTTATGTTGACTTTAATTTAAACTATTAAACGAGCCCCTGAATGCTGATGGAATTGCACTCCCTCCCCCCGCCGCGCACTCACCGCGCTAATTATGATGTCCTCATTTTCGTCTCTCTGGGGGATCTTATCACAGTGACGGGGGACGAGCTGAGCTTCGTTTAATAAAAGCCACTTCAAACCAGCAGCCAGGAGCCGGCCGAAGTGAGCGCGGCTGGAGAGGCCAGGTGCACGCACAGCGCCCTCGTTATTGAACTGATCCTTATCCCCTCCTCCTCAGCCCCTCACTCAAAGTCAGCTCTGCCAGGCAGAGACGCCTCTCCCGGGAAGGGCAACTAGCCTTGGGGTCCTGTAATTACCGTAAAAGAGAGAAACCCTTAAAGTCACAGAGTTGCCTAATGCCTGTCCCTGGATGCTGAATCTCTCCACGCACACACAGGATGGGATCTTGTCCCACGCTGGTGGCCCAGGAGCACAGGGACCTAGTGACACTCCCGAGTTGATGCGGGATCACTCTAGGCCCTCTTCAGGCAGGACACACTCTGGGCTAATAAAAAGACCTAGCTTTGATATAGTTCTTTTAATCAGTGGCACCAGCTTCCCATCAGTAGAAGTTACCAGGCGATCAGACACTCTTGGTAGCCTTTGCTAGAGCGAGCTATCAGGGATGGGAAAGACCTCTCCAGATCATTCCTTCCAACCAGAGGGAATATTCCCAAGGAATCCCAAGTGATGGGACATCCACCACTCCCCACGGGGGTCTGGTCTGCGGCCCAACAGACCCTCTGGCAGAGAGACAGTACCTCCCCTGTTGTTACTGTGAATTATTTGTGTTACTGTAGCACCCAGGAGCCCTAGTCATGGCCCAGCCATCATAGTATATGAAAACAGGAGACAAAGATGGCCCCTGCCCCAAGGAATGAGCCCCTTGGGGTTTCCTGAGTTGGTGTTTCCAGATGCTGAGCCTTCCCCCTTCGCTGTGCCGATCGTGCCCAGCACCTGCAGAGGTGCTGCAGAAAGCTGTTCCCTCCCGCTGCGTCACTCGTAGTTCAGGCTCTGGCTGTCTTGCCCATCAGAAGTAGAGGGAGCAACTGACCCGCCCAGCGTCATACTTGCCCGCAGCAAGGTAAAAGAAAGTGTTCAGTGGTGCCCATTGGGCCTGCTTATGTCTGCCCCCATCCCTAACAGCTTGGCATGATGGAGGATGGGACCTGGGAGCCACACCCTGGGCCAGGCATGTTTACACGGCGCAGCGGATAATGGTGACGACTGGCTGATTTCTAGCAGCTTGCATCAGAGGAGCTCAGAGTGCTTGGGAAACCCTGAAGGAGCTACACCGCCGCCCTCTCCGCGAGGCTGGGAGGGGTTCTACAGAGGAGAAAACCAAGGCACAGAGAGATACGTGAAGCACCAAGGCATAGGCGCCGACGCTGTGGGTACTCCAGGCTGGAGCACCCCTGGGGAAAAAGTGGTGGGTGCTCAGCACCCCCCGGCAGCTCCCCAATCAGCCCCACTCCTTTCCCAGAGCCTCCCACCCACTGATGGGTCCCACCGATCAGTGCCTCCTCCTCCCTCCCCATGTTCCGCGGCGTGCAGGAGGCTCTGGGCGGGAGGGGGGAAGAGTGAGGAGGAGGCATGCTCGAGGGAAGGGGTAGAACAGAGCGGAAAGAGACGGGGTGGGGTGAGGGTGAGAAGAGGCAGGGTGCGGACTTCGGGGAAGGGGGTGGGAGGGCGGGGCCTGGAGCAGAGCCAGCAGCTGAGCACGCCCCGGCACATTGGGAAGTCAGCACCTGTGCACCAAGAGCACCCAGGGAGGCTGTGGCAGCCTTGCCAGGCCAGGGGAGGAGAACAGGATGGCAGCTGGTCGCAGGGAGCAGGGCTGAGCACGGCACGCTCTGCGCTAGAATGGCAGCAGGGGAGTAGTCGCTCAGTCTTCTGCCCAGGAGCTGGGATCGGGGCAGGAGGAAGCCTTAGCCCACGAGCTGGAATCTTCCTACACTAAGAGATGCTGAAGCAGAGGGTGGCCATCCTGACTTGCTTTCCGTTGAAGTTTTCCTTGCTCCGTGTCTCTCCCTGCGTCCCTGGTTTCAGACCCTGGAGTGGAGGCCAGGATGACTGGACCCCTGCCCACCACCCCTCCTGGCGAATCCCCCCAGGGGCTCAGGGCCTTGCTAGAGCTGCAGTGTGATCCCAGTGACCCTGGCCCTGAAGGGCTAGTCCAGAGAGGATGGGTCTGCGCTGCCTGTGGCAGGCAGGACTCGACTCCCTCATTCTGTTATTTCCCAGACCCAGTGTAAGACAGTGTCAGTGTCTCAGCGCTGTTATCGGGTGCTGGTTCCCCGTGTGTGCCTCCTGCAACCAGGCCTGTGGTCGTTCCATGGCTCCACCATTAGGCTGGAGAAGTCTTTGCTAGAGAAGCCCCGTGCAGTCTGCTCGGAGGCGGAGCAGTGAGTGGCACGCTGAGTCAGGCATGTTGGTTGCTGCCCCAGAGGCAAGCGATGCACATTAGCGGAGCCCTGAGAAAGGAAACCTGTTTACATCACAGAGAGGAGGCTGGGGCAGCCCAGAGTCGCTGCTTTCACTTCAGTTCTAAGGTAGGTCAGCCTCAAAGACCTGCCCAGCCTCCCTGCCTGCTGCTCCCCGCAAACGTCCCAGGCCCCGACCCACCTCCGCTTTCCAATAGCAGCCTGAGTGTCAAGGGTGAGAGCTCTTCTCAGGAGCCGTCAGATGCCTGCAAAGGGAGGAGAGAGCGAGGCGTGGGGAAGGCCAGACTGGGAAGGTCATGGGCCTGCTGGCTGGCAAGCACCACACCATGCTGAGTGCCAGCCTGCAGTGCAGAGAATGAGCCACGTAGCTCTGAAAGCCAAGCCATGGTGCCAAGGGCAGAGGCCGCACAGGAGAGGCCCTGTGGAGGTGGAGTAAGGTCTGACCCCACTGACATGGTCTTTTTAGGGGGCCAGGGGCAAAGAGCAAGCAAAGAACACCTGAAAAGTAGGAAGGTCCCCTGCAGGTTTGACCTTGGGTTGAGGCCAGCCAGCAAACAGGCTGGGCTAACAGTATCACCCCCAGCCACCTGCATAGTGACCACCCACCTGAGCATGCCCGAGAGGTGCTCAGGAGTAATGTAGAGAGGACTTGCCATCAGGCATGGGCAGGTGTGGCTTGGGTGTGGCACAAGCAGGATGAATGTGTGTGACCCAGGAACCTCTTAGTGCCAACCAACAAGGGGCATGGAGGGGGTGCAGAGGGGTAACAGGGATCTTCTGGGCCTGGTATATGCAATCCAAGAAGTGTCATGGGAGGTGTCAACTGAAAGCCAGTGTCATACTGGTCATCAAAATCATGGTGAGACGCATGTATGGATGTTATAAGTAGGGATGTACATAGGTTGTATGTTATGTTCTTATGGTCTGTGCGTAGGGACAGGTCACCAGGTTTGTTATCAGACAAGAAGTGTTTCCCTAGCTGGCTGTTTACATGTTAATTAAGTATTGCACAGGTCACAGTCGGCTCCACTCACCAGTCTGAATGAAATGCTAACAAAGGGTTGTGAAAACTTCAAAGAGAAAAGTACCAGGGAAGCAAGCAGTGGTGGGGGGACACTACCCTATCTGGAGGGGCACAGCAAAGGTTTTGTCAAGTATATTTAGGGAACAAAGAAGACACCCTAGCATCCTTCACTGGGTAAGTAAATGGACAGTGAATTTGCTTCATGAAAAAAGGATCTCAGCCAGGCTTGGGTGAAAACACTGGGGAGAACTTTGGATGAGATAAGTGTCTGAGACAGGGGGTTAGCCTGTGAGTTAAGTGTAGTTTCTAGGAAGCGTGTTGTGATTTTGTTTTATGTGTAGCCATTTGTTCCTAATATTTTTACTCACTATCACGTCACTCTCTGTTCTTTGATAATATCCGGATCCATGTTTTCACTATAAATATATCTCAGTGCTGTGTGTTCCGCAGAAGCTGTGTTCTAGGGTAGGACTCGTTAGGGGCAGTGTATTGCTCCTTTGGGAACCGCGGGACTGGTGATTCTGTGAGGGTTCAGTGGATAAGTGGCTGGACTCTGGCTTGTCACATTCCCCAGAGAGCCCTGTTCTTTGCTTGCCCTGAGCCCCAGCTCCCAGTGACACCTCACAGCGGAGAGCTCACGTGGTGTCTGGTGAGCACTGGGGGCAGGGAGCGATCCTGGGGCTGCACCTCATGGCACTGACAGTGGGGTGGGCAGGCGCCTTTTCCAGCTCACAGTTGCAATTAATGTCTCAATGGGCTCAGCAGGGAAAAGACAGAAAACAGACATTGGTGTCGTTTGTGCCCAATGAATTGTGACAATGGCTTTAGCGTCCTCCCCCGCACATTTCCCTGCGTGCTGAAGAACGGCTTTCCACTCACTCCAGAGAGGGGAGTGCCCTGTTGTGCTGTAGTGGGATGTGCCACTCCCTCCAGCGCTGTGTTGTGTTGTGCTATAGTGTGGTACATGTCCTGGCTCCTGTCCCCTCAGCTCCCCCTGGGCCCACTAGGTTTGCTGACTCTTTTTATTGCTTTGGTAGGACAGGGCCCTGGACAGGGCCGGCAGATTTGGGGCGAACAGAGGCTGGAAACGTTCACTTACCAACCTTAACTCAGCCCTTTCTCACCCCAGAGAGAGAACCCCATGTTGTTACTTCACAAATGCGTTTCTGTTTGTGTGAATACTAACAGTCTGGTCTGATGCAGTGACATGACCCCTCACTCTTCCCCAGTGTATCGGGAAGGGGCCTGCCTAGGTGGGGGTTGGTGGGGTGTTTTCCACATGATCATGATGGATGTGGAGAAGTTCAACTGGCCAATCTGGAGCATTGGCTTGGGAGCTATTGCATCAGTGAATGAGGCCATCAAAGTCCTGGACCAGGATGATGGCAGAGGGGCTGTAATCATGGGCTGGGTTTGCCGCTTTGTCTTTGTGAGCCATTGGTCAATGGGAAGTGGATGTGGTGCCTGGGGCAAAAGGCCAGAGAGAAGGTTGGGTTCCGTTTTTCTTTGAGGATTTCTAGACTCCTGCTAGTTCTAGTTATAACCTGCTGAGGCCTTGTCTTCACTGCAGAGTTAACTTAAGTGTCGGCCCTGTCCTGTCTCCCATCCACACACAAACCTTTTACTTGAGTGTGTTGCACTTTTGAGGCTATGTCTACAGTGTGCTGCAGTGTGGCCCACGGGGGGGTGTGAACTGCTGCGTGCACCAGAGTGTTGCACTTGAACTGTCCTGTGTGGATGCTGCTGGCACAAACTAACAGGTACCTAGTTCACCTTAGCGAACAGGACTGTGTTAACGTGAGCTAGGTGCCTTTTAGTTCGTGTGGCAGTGTCCACATGGGGCAGCTAGATTGCAACACTTTGGTGCGCTCTGCAATTCCCGTGGCCTGCACTGCGGTGCAGGGTAGACAAGCCTGACCTTGAGTTGGCTGCCCTGGCTGGGGGCGCAGGCTAATGCTCATCGGCTGCTGACCCAATCGCTCTGTGCAGTTCCAGTGTTACTTCGCAGTGTGTCCACTCTCACTGGAGCTGGACTAACTCAAGAGGGGGTTAACCTGAATGCAGATAACTAAAGTAAACCCTGCAGTGAAGACAAAGCAAGAATGCTCAGCTGCCAGAGGCTTGTTTGTTAAGTTTCACTCCACGTCCCCAAATGTGCTGAAGATGGAATCCCTACAATTCAGGGTAGCCAGAGGCAGGGGCTATGAACTCTGCAGGAGTCCTGCACTCACTGGGTACGTCAACTGCACTTTAGGCTGATTGTAGCACAGGTAGGCATACCAAAGCTAGCTTTAATCTAGCCTGGGTAACAATAGCAGTGAAGGTGCACTGACCTGGACCCTGCGCAGGCTAGCAAGCTGATGAGCTTGTACGGGGGCAGCTAGCCTGCACCTCTTCACTGCTACTGTTATCTGGGCTAGATAGATGAAAGCTAGCAGGATATGGTTCCCTGTTTTACAATCACCCCATAAACTTCTGGGTAGACATACCCATTCTCTCTGGTGCTGCACAGTTGCTGGGGTCGGAAAGCGGTCCTACCGAGCTGACACATGGCCTTTCTGAATGCCATCCTGGGCATATTTCTAACATGCCCATCACGTTGTGTCTGTGGGGTGGATGCACGAGACGCCTCAATGCAGCTGTATGATTTTGGAGGTGATTTTTGTAGTAAGCAGAAGTTCATTTTTCCAGAGCGAGTGACTAACTTTTCAATTATGCATCAGCATATTTCAATATCCCCTTTGAACTCATTTTCCTTGAGGCCTAATGACTGCAACACACGGGAAGTTCCTCTCTTTTCCAGGCAAATCTGAGCTCTAGGACAGCAATAGAAAGTTAGGAGACTTTTCCAGAAGTGAGTGCATTTTGGAAGTTGCAGGTGCATTTTGGAAGTTGGAGGTTCAACCCTCCTTAAACCTTGTGAGATGCAAAGAAGTTCTCCTCTTGCAGGAGACTAGAGATGCAAAATTTCTGCCAGAAAGGAGGTTTGCTTTTGCTGGAGGTAGAGGCACTAGGAAGCGTGAACTGTCCCAATGTCATTCCATCCCTACTAACCATGTGCTCACATGATGCGGTGCAGAAGGAGCCAACAGGCCTGAGGTCAGCAGGGCTAGACAGGATAATATGGGGTTTGGCAAAGCAGAGTTGAGAGTTCTCAGCTCTAAATGGCTTCGCACTTCCAGGGACCAGCATGTCCTGCACCTTAGGAAAGCAGGGCCCATGCGGCTGCTTACAGCATCTGGGGGTGACAGGGCCAGGGCCATTTTGATGGGCTTGGTGTCTGGGTTAAAGAGCTTGAGCTGAAGTGGGTTTGTGGCAGAGGCCTTGGGGGCAGGGGGCGGCACACATGGATTCAGGGGTCAGATTCTGAAACACAAGTGACATTTCTAAGGGCTTGGTTCAGATCTGAAAGATCTTTGCTAGTGAAACGTGCTTGCACCCTGTGTCATATTGCCCTCTAGCGGCTCCTCCACATTCAGGGTAACAGCCTACTGCTACTTCTACTCTAGTACTCCTTTGACTTTAGTGGTCGAGGTCTCTGCTATGGATCTGAAGGTCCTGAGTTCAAACACCACTGCTGAAACACGGGGCAGGGGAGTGTTGTCCTGGCAATAAGTATTATAGTGTCCGTGGTGCTCGGACAGATCTGCCAGGAGCCCCAGTGTCCTGACAGAGTCCGGGCCTTCCGTAGCAGGCAAGGCATCAGCAAGGGCCATGGCTGAGCCAGGGGCCTGCCCCCAGTGTCACTCTGCATGTCACTCTCTGGCGGTTCATGCGAAGGGCAAGTACAGCGTCTGGGGGCGGGGGCAGTATCATTCCAAAGCTCCAGCCCACTCCCAGCAGGGTCTGAGCCCTTACCACATTCAAACGAGTCTCTGCTCCAGAGCTCCTGGCTCCCTCCTGCCCTCCCTCCCTTCCCCACTCAGACACACAGGATCCCTGCCTTTGGGAGATTGGGCCCTTCAGCCCATTGGCTGGGCCCCACTGCTGCATCCTGTGGGGCTTCCACTTGGGTGGCACCGTGGCGTGCGCTGGGATGTCCCTGGCCTGGGGAGAGGGACTAGGGCTCAGGACCAGAGAAAGTAGAAGAATGGGGCTAGTCTTGGTGGAAGGAGAGAGAGGGAGGAGGACAAGAGTGGGAGGTGGCAAGGCAGGAGACCAGGTAAGTTTGGAGGAGCCCCAGACCAGAGCCCCATTTTCAGCATGACAGTCACTCACCGGGCTGTGTTCAGAGCAGTGCTGATGGCTGAGTCTGGGGGGATCACTGGTCAGGGCAGCCATCCAAGGAGCAGTGTGCAAGGAAGATACGGGAGAGCCCCAAGGCACCTCTCCGGTCAGCCTCTCTCATTGCAGTCACAGTGTTTATGAGTTAGATGCCAGCAGGACATCTTGTGCTGCCCCTCAGTCTAGGGCCTCTACTAGGCACAGCAAACAAGTCACAGAGAGGGAGGCTGGAGCAGGAATTATTACTACAGATTTTCTGGAGCCCAAACCTTTGTTTTATGCCAGGACCTGGCCCCTTCTGGTTGCTCTGGCTGATTTCTGGAACCCCCTCCAAAAAAAAAAGCAACCTGCAATGTGCTCCTTTAGTTAAGGAGGAGAAAAAGCAAGGTAGGAGATTGGTCAGAGGCCCCATGTGCCAGCTCTCGGTGCCAGGGGCAGGAAGGAAGCTGGAACGGGTCTGTTGGCAGGGGGAGGAGCTTGGCTAATTGATGCAAGAGTGCCCTTTCCAGTCCCGACATCACAGAACTCTGCAGGAAAGGTAGCTTGTGTGCTTTTCATTTTTTGCTCTTTGTTGTTTGTCATTCAACAGTCACCTCTTTAAAATGTTTGTCATCCAGTCAGGGAGCAGAAGCTGGGACCCAAGGGACCAATCACACACCATTAATAACCGTGTCCAGCTGCAGTGGACAGTTTGTGAGCTTCCCAGAACCTGAGATCTGCTCCCAGGAACTCTGGTGAATCCTCACGAACAGGGAACACACCCATGGAAATCAGGGTGGGTTTGCCAACAATTTGAAAACAGCAAAAGGGCTCAAGGAAAGGGGGATTTGTCAGAAGCACCCAAGGGATTTAGGAGCACAAATACCAGCGGCTTTAAATAGGGCTTGTGCACCTAAATCCCATAGACCCGCAAAGTGTCCCCCTAAATTCATAATCAGCTTTATTCATAAAAGATCATTCATTCAGCTGCAGTTACAACCGTTCTGTTGTGGGGAGATGAAGGGCATGTTCACACTTACCCTTCTCCCCCCGTCCGAGGGCTTGTATCAGTGAATGGCTGATGTGCGTGTTCATACTAACCTCTCCCCCTCTGTCCCACAGTGGGATTCTATCAATGAAATGGATGAATTTTTCACCCCTATCCACACCTACCAAGTCTGTAATGTCATGACCCCAAACCAGAACAACTGGCTGCGCAGCAATTGGGTCCAACGGGACGGTGCCCGTCGGGTTTATGCTGAGATCAAGTTCACCCTGCGGGACTGTAACAGTATGCCTGGGGTGCTGGGCACCTGCAAGGAGACATTCAATCTCTACTACCTGGAGTCGGACCGGGACCTGGGCACCAGCACCCGGGAGAGCCAGTTTGTGAAGATTGATACCATAGCAGCCGACGAGAGCTTCACCAGCGTAGACCTGGGGGTCAGGCGGCTCAAACTCAACACTGAGGTGAGGGGCGTGGGACCCCTGAGCAAGCGGGGCTTTTACCTGGCTTTCCAGGACATAGGGGCCTGCATTGCCATCGTCTCTGTCCGGGTATACTACAAGAAGTGCCCCGCGATGGTCAGGAACCTGGCGTCCTTCTCCGAGGTGGTTACCGGGGCGGACTCCTCCTCCTTGGTGGAGGTGCGGGGCGAATGTGTGAGGCACTCTGAGGAGAGAGACACCCCCAAAATGTACTGCAGTGCTGAGGGGGAATGGCTGGTGCCCATTGGGAAATGTGTGTGCAGCGCTGGCTACCAAGAGCAGAGAGATTTCTGTGTGGGTAAGTCTCTCTTTACCTCTTAAAGGGGAGGGCTGGGGGCAAAGATACCAACATGTCAAAATGAGCCATAGAATATAGGATTTGCACAATGAACTCTCACAGCAGAAATGGTCCCGTGAACATTCTTATAAATTCCAGTGGGTAAGGGGGGGGATTTTATTTATTTTATTTGATCTTTTATTCACAAGTAGACATTCCCCTACACCAGGGTGACCAGATAGCAAATGTGAAAAATCGGGACGGGGTGGGGGGTAATAGGTGCCTATAAAACTGGGACATCTGGTCACCCTACCTTGCTGCATTTGCAATCCAGACGTTGCAGCACTGTGCTAGGGCACAGGAACCTGACAGTGACATTGGCTGGAAACTGACAAAACAGACGTGAAACGTCCTGGTCTGTTTTCCTTTCCGAGCTGAGGGAAACACTGAAAGCGAATCGGCCGTGTGAACGGCTGAGCGTGTGAGCGGGTCAGGAAGCCGGGTGGGTTATCCCCATCAGTGTTATTGGTGACACAGGCAAGGAAACCTGCTTTGTAGAAAGCTACAACTTTACGCTGGGAATGTCCCTCCAGCAGCTGAGAGCTGCTCCGTGCACTGGCTGTTAGCAGCTCATGGCCAGAGAGAAGAGCCCTCCCTCCTGCATACCTAAGCGCTGCCTCTCTCACTTCTCTTTGGCAGGGAGTTGACAGCAAAGCG
Source organism: Caretta caretta (assembly GCF_965140235.1). Classification (NCBI taxonomy): domain Eukaryota; kingdom Metazoa; phylum Chordata; order Testudines; family Cheloniidae; genus Caretta; species Caretta caretta. The sequence goes on from NC_134223.1 coordinate 4,453,495, forward strand.
AACAAAAGAGAGACACTAAGATGTATAAAACAAGGTTATCGCCTTAATCCCATCATCAACCAGAGCTACCCCTGCAGCCTCCAGGGGTGTAGAGGAGACTTCCCCAAGAGCCCCCCCGCCCCAGGAAGGGGTTCATGCTGCCAACTGTATAAACTGTGATAAGGAGTCTGGTGAGCAGGCAATAGCCCTGTAGCAGGCTGCGCAACTGGCATGGGGCTGCGTGTGTACAGAATTCCATGCACTGGGCTCCCTGGGAGACCCCTCTGTGCAGGTTTGTTTGCTTTTGGTTTTTCATGCGAGGTTTTTAGAGGAGCAGAGCTTTGACTCTGCAAACAGGGTGTAACCCTTCTGCCCATCAGAGTTGGCAGCAACAAGGGCCGGGTTCAATATCTAGGGGATCCATTCCAATAACACAATGCAAACCGGCTCGAGCCCCCACCCAGTGACCTGGGACAAATACATACCACCCTTGCTGGGCGCCTCCAAGAGGCAATACTTCCCCTCTTGCAAGCACATAGTCTGAGTGTAGCAAAAAGCCTTTTAATAACAGAGAGAAACAATGTGGCATTATGTTGGGGAAACACCACCAACAGGATTCATAACACAACCCATGAGCAAAAAAACCCACACCAAGCAAATTGGGGCATGCCCTTTCCCTTTGGTTCTTGAGTCCAGCAACCCCAAATCACCCAAAGTCCCAAAAGTCCAATGACCCAAAAGTCTCTGTCCCTGGTCAGGGCAGCCCCAGAGTTCGAAAGTTTATCTGCAGAGCTTTACCTCCCAACCTGGGTGGAGATGGGGACGGGGGTAAGGGGCACTTTACATGATCTGAAGCTGACCGCCCCACAGCTCCATAGGGCTCCGCTCCGCTCCGCCAGCCGCCCCACAAACTGCTTCGCTCAGCTCTGCGGCCCACAAGCAGCTCCTGCCATCCCACGAACTGCTCCACCAGCCGGTCCACAAACTGCTCCGCGTCCCACCAGCAGCTCCCACCATCCTATGAACTGCTCCACCAGCCTGTCCACAAGGCACTCCAGCCATCCCGCAAACTGCTCCACAATATATCTTCAGGCTCCCCCACTACTTAACACAACGCTCAGTGATTTCAGCTCTTAGCCCTGGTCTACACTAGGACTTTAGGTCGAATTTAGCAGCGTTAAATCGATCTAAACCTGCACCCGTCCACACGATGAAGCCCTTTATTTCGACTTAAAGGGCTCTTAAAATCGATTTCTTTACTCCTCCCCTGACAAGTGGATTAGCACTTAAATGGGCCTTGCCGGGTCAAATTTGGGGTACTGTGGACACAATTTGACGGTATTGGCCTCCGGGAGCTATCCCGGAGTGCTCCATTGTGACCGCTCTGGACAGCACTCTCAACTCAGATGCAGTGGCCAGGTAGACAGGAAAAGAACCGCAAACTTTTGAATCTCATTTCCTGTTTGGCCAGTGTGGCAAGCTGCAGGTGACCAAGCAGAGCTCATCAGCAGAGGTGACCATGATGGAGTCCCAGAATCGCAAAAGAGCTCCAGCATGGACCGAACGGGAGGTACGGGATCTGATCGCTGTATGGGGAGAGGAATCCGTGCTATCAGAACTCCGTTCCAGTTTTTGAAATGCCAAAACCTTTGTCAAAATCTCCCAGGGCATGAAGGACAGAGGCCATAACAGGGACCCGAAGCAGTGCTGCATGAAACTTAAGGAGCTGAGGCAAGCCTACCAGAAAACCAGAGAGGCGAACGGCCGCTCCGGGTCAGAGCCCCAAACATGCCGCCTCTATGATGATCTGCATGCCATTTTAGGGGGTTCAGCCACTACTACACCAGCCGTGTTCTTTGACTCCTTCAATGGAGATGGAGGCAACATGGAAGCAGGTTTTGGGGACGAAGAAGATGATGATGAGGTTGTAGATAGCTCACAGCAAGCAAGCAGAGAAACCGGTTTTCCCGACAGCCAGGAACTGTTTCTCACCCTGGACCTGGAGCCAGTACTCCCTGAACCCACCCAAGGCTGCTTCCTGGACCCAGCAGGTGGAGAAGGGACCTCCGGTGAGTGTACCTTTTAAAATACTATACATGGTTTAAAAGCAAGCATGTGAAAGGATTACTTTGCCCAGGCATTCGCGGCTCTCCTGGATGTACTCCCAAAGCCTTTGCAAAAGGTTTCTGGGGAGAGCAGCCTTATTGCGTCTTTCATGGTAGGACACTTTACCACTCCAGGCCAGTAACACGTACTCAGGAATCATTGTACAACAAAGCATTGCAGTGTAAGTTTGCTGGCGTTCAAACAACATCCATTCTTTATCTCTCTGTGTTATCCTCAGGAGAGTGAGATATAATTCATGGTCACCTGGTTGAAATAGAGTGCTTTTCTTCAGGAGACACTCAGAGGAGCCCGTTCCTGTTGGGCTGTTTGCCTGTGACTAAACAGAAATGTTCCCCGCTGTTAGCCACGGGGAGGGGGGAGGGTTGAGGGGGTAGCCACACGGTGGGGGGAGGCAAAATGCGACCTTGTAACAAAAGCACATGTGCTATGTATGTAATGTTAACAGCAAGGTTTACCCTGAAAGAGTGTAGCCACTGTTTTATAAAATGTGTCTTTTTAAATACTGCTGTCCCTTTTCTTTTCTCCACCAGCTGCATGTGTTTCAATGATCACAGGATCTTCTCCTTCCCAGAGGCTAGTGAAGATTAGAAAGAAAAAAAAACGCACTGGAGATGAAATGTTCTCCGAGCTCATGCTGTCCTCCCAAACGGACAGAGCACAGACGAATGCGTGGAGGCAAATAATGTCAGAGTGCAGGAAAGCACAAAATGACCGGGAGGAGAGGTGGCGGGCTGAAGAGAGTAAGTGGCAGGCTGAAGAGAGTAAGTGGCGGGCTGAAGAGAGGGCTGAAGCTCAAATGTGGCGGCAACGTAATGAGAGGAGGCAGAATTCAATGCTGAGGCTGCTGGAGGACCAAACCAGTATGCTCCAGTGTATGGTTGAGCTGCAGCAAAGGCAGCTGGAGCACAGACTGCCACTACAGCCCCTGTGTAACCAACCGCCCTCCTCCCCAAGTTCCATAGCCTCCACACCCAGACGCCTAAGAACGCGGTGGGGGGGCCACCGGCCAACCAGCCACTCCACCACAGAGGATTGCCCCAAAAAAAGAAGGCTGGCATTCAATAAATTTTAAAGTTGTAAACTTTTAAAGTGCTATGTGGCATTTTCCTTCCCTCCTCCACCACCCCTCCTGGGCTACCTTGGTAGTCATCCCCCTATTTGTGTGATGAATGAATAAAGAATGCATGAATGTGAAGCAACAATGACTTTATTGCCTCTGCAAGCGGTGATCGAAGGGAGGAGGGGCGGGTGGTTACCTTACAGGGAAGTAGAGTGAACCAAGGGGCGGGGGGTTTCATCAAGGAGAAACAAACGGAACTTTCACACCATAGCCTGGCCAGTCATGAAACTGGTTTTCAAAGCTTCTCTGATGCGTACCGTGCCCTCCTGTGCTCTTTTAACCACCCTGGTGTCTGGCTGTGCGTAACCAGCAGCCAGGCGATTTGCCTCAACCTCCCACCCCGCCATAAATGTCTGCCTCTTACTCTCACAGATATTGTGGAGCACACAGCAAGCAGTAATAACAGTGGGAATACTGGTTTCGCTGAGGTCTAAGTGAGTCAGTAAACTGCGCCAGCGCGCCTTTAAACGTCCAAATGCACACTCTACCACCATTCTGCACTTGCTCAGCCTGTAGTTGAACAGCTCCTGACTACTGTCCAGGCTGCCTGTGTACAGCTTCATGAACCATGGCATTAAGGGGTAGGCTGGGTCCCCAAGGATACATATAGGCATTTCAACATCGCCAACAGTTATTTTCTGGTCTGGGAATAAAGTCCCTTCCTGCAGCTTTTGAAACAGACCAGAGTTCCTGAAGATGCGTGCGTCATGTACCTTTCCCGGCCATCCCACGTTGATGTTCGTGAAACATCCCCTGTGATCCACCAGAGCTTGCAGCACTATTGAAAAGTACCCCTTGTGGTTTATGTACTCGCCGGCTTGGTGCTCCGGTGCCAAGATAGGGATATGGGTTCCATCCATGGCCCCACCACAATTAGGGAATCCCATTGCAGCAAAGCCATCCACTATAACCTGCACATTTCCCAGGGTCACTACCCTTGATATCAGCAGATCTTTGATTGCGTGGGCTACTTGGATCACAGCAGCCCCCACAGTAGATTTGCCCACTCCAAATTGATTCCCAACTGACCGGTAGCTGTCTGGCGTTGCAAGCTTCCACAGGGCTATCGCCACTCGCTTCTCAACTGTGAGGGCTGCTCTCATCTTGGTATTCATGCGCTTCAGGGCAGGGGAAAGCAAGTCACAAAGTTCCATGAAAGTGCCCTTACGCATGTGAAAGTTTCGCAGCCACTGAGAATCGTCCCAGACCTGCAACACTATGCGGTCCCACCAGTCTGTGCTTGTTTCCCGAGCCCAGAATCGGCGTTCCACAGCATGAACCTGCCCCGTTAGCACCATGATGCATGCATTGGCAGGGCCCATGCTTTGAGAGAAATCTGTGTCCATGTCCTGATCACTCACGTGACCGCGCTGACGTCGCCTCCTCGCCCGGTATTGCTTTGCCCGGTTCTGGTGCTGCATATACTGCTGGATAATGCGTGTGGTGTTTAATGTGCTCCTAATTACCAAAGTGAGCTGAGCGGCCTCCATGCTTGCCTTGGTATGGCGTCTGCACAGAAAAAAGGCGTGGAACGATTGTCTGCCGTTGCTCTGACGGAGGGAGGGGCGACTGACGACATGGCTTACAGGGTTGGCTTCAGGGAATTAATATCAACAAAGGGGGTGGCTTTATATCAAGGAGTATTTCAGGCAGGACTTCACGGAGGGTTCTAATAAGAAATGGTGCACCTAAGTTATTGTTCTTATTGGAACAAGGAGGTTAGTCTGGCCTCTGATTGATACATGGCTAGATTTACCTCGCTGCACCTTCTCTGTGAGTGACTGCAGTATGACCTAGAGGAATGAGTCCCCTAGATGGGGGAGGAGGCAAATGAGTACAAAACAAATCTGGTCTATTTCTTATTTTGATCCACTCCATCTATCTTTTACATCTTTGGCTGGCAGCAGACGGTGCAGAAGGACTGCATGCCTTCCACATCTCATGGCTGCTCAGCAGAAGATGATGCAGTAGGACTGCTAGCAATCCATATCATCTGCCTGCTCACCACAAGACGGTTCAATAGGACTGACTGCAGGACTAAAGAGAATGACCTGGTCAAGTCACTCCAAATTTAGTCCCTGCACCCATGTCTGCCCAGGCGCTCGTGGCCAGGAGCACCTCAGACATGATGATGATGATGGCTACTAGTCATACTGTACCATCTGCTGCCACAAGGCAATGGGTTGCTGCTACTGTGCAGCAATACCGTACCATGTCTGCCAGCACCCAGGAGACATACAGTGACGGTTACCTGAGCAGGCTCCATGCTTGCCATGGTATGGCGTCTGCACAGGTAACTCAGGAAAGAAGGCATGAAACGATTGTCTGCCCTTGCTTTCACGGAAGAAGGGAGGGAAGGGGGGGCCTGACGATATGTACCCAGAACCACCCGCGACAATGTTTTAGCCCCATCAGGCATTGGGATCTCAACCCAGAATTCCAATGGGCAGCAGAGACTGCGGGAACTGTGGGATAGCTACCCCCAGTGCAACGCTCCAGAAGTCAGCTCTAGCCTCAGTACTGTGGAAGCACTCTGCCGAGTTAATGCACTTAAAGCATTTTCTGTGGAGGGACACACGCTCAAATATATAAAACCAGTTTCTATAAATTCAACCTTATTCTGTAGTGTAGACATACCCTTAGTCAGTTCAGTTCTTTGATGAATTCAGCTTGTAGTAGTAGGGGAGCCTCAGTGCTGGTGCACCATTTGCCCAAAGTGAGCTCAACAGCCTGTAACTAGACTCCTAATGAAATCAAAATTAGCTCTGATAGTCCACAGTGCATAGAGGAGGAAGTACAATTAACATGTAAGACCCTCACCAAGGGGCCCATACCACCAAGTATTAATACTTGCCCCCAGCCTCTCTCCCTTTACAGAGTTTTAAAACCCATGACCCTTGCCTAGCGAGTGCTACTTAGTTGATGGTGAGTCCCTCCAGCATAACAAAAGGCCAAGTACAGTTCCAAGCACAGTTCCCATAATCAGCATAATAACAATTTATTCTTCTTGCCCCAATAACAGAGACACTGGGGATCCCACAGCAGCCAAAGTGACCATTTGGGCAGCTATGGCCTCATTCTAGGCGGGGTGGGTGTGCCTAAGCAAATGAGATCGGCCCCTGAAGTTCTTTTCCACAACTTGCCACACCTCACCACCAGATGTCAGGGCGGAGCTCATCCTGACACTGCTTACAAGGGACACTGGGCTTTGTTTGAATTTAGGGGCCAGGCAAGCATTGTTGTTCATCTTACAAGACTTGACGCAGGGTTAGAACCTTCAAAGTCACATTGGAAAAGACCCAGGCTCTGTTGAGACCGTTTTCTGCCCTGGGGAGTCCAGAGTTCTGTGGAGTTGGGAGAACAGCCAGAATAGGAGCTCATTTCTTAAATTCCACCTCTCCTGGTGTCTTTGATTTTAGTGTTATCCTGGGATACCTAGGATTGTTGGCTTAACTCTTCCTTGGGTGTCTTGGGGGAGTTATTGCTGCTAGCAAAGGGTTTCTGGTGCCTTGGTGTGTGTAAAGGGGGTGGGTAGGGCAGGTTAGGCAGAAAGTCACCTTTGGCTAGGTAATTTGTAACTAACCCTGCTGTTCTTATTGGAAGTCCATTGTGCAGATCCAGTGTCAGATCCTCCACCCCAGGTGCCCGGGCCCTGAGACAGACCTCTGCCAGGCAATAGCAGAAACAAATCTTTATCTTGGCAGAGCAAAGAGATTAGAGTCATTAGAGTCTCCCCCTCCCCCTAAATCTGTGGTGCTGTGGGCCGCTCTTCTACTGCAGCTGCCTTGTGGCTCTCCATGACTAGACACATGGCGTGACGGGGTAGCCCCGGGGTTCCACAGCTGAACCCACGTAGTGGCTGGCCCATGCTTCCTGTAGCAAGTCTAGAGGAAGGCTGTGATTGTGTCTGCAAAGTTCCTTGCCTCCTCTGCCCCTCTGGCCCCTTGTCTGCCTTGTACCCTGCAGTGATGTGTGGTACACTGCCACACGTATGTGATGTGTGTGAGTAGATACAGCTGTGATGGGATCCCCAGAGTACAGCCTGGAACTGGGGTACAGCTGTGCCCCCTTAACTCTCCAGCCTGGGCTGTCTCTCCCAGTGCTTTGCCAGTGACAAGCAACAAACCCCTCCGGGCGCTGTGATCACTCAGCACAACAGCACGTGGAGCCCCACACCCGGCTACCCTGAGCCACGGACACAAACCACACAGGGAAACGCACCAGCCAATTCCCCCAGCCCCTACCCTTACACCCCAGAGCTGTACCGTCTTGCCCTGGCCAGAAGCCTGACCAGTGTAACTTTATTACCCAGTCCGCCCCTCCCTCAATGTGGAGAGGACCTGCACCAGCCTTTGTAAACCGAGCTGAGATTTCCCAGGCACTTTGACCAAAACGCACTGTGTTAGGTCAAATATAAAACAGATTTATTAACTACAGACAGATCGATTTGAGTGATTATAAGTGGGAGGCATAAAAGGTCAGAGCTAGTTACCAAAGAAAATGAAAGGTAAGTGCACGGTCTAAATCTTAAACCTTATTAGAGTAGGCAGTATTTGGACCAAGCAGTTTGCTCACCCCACTGGATGTTACAGTTCTTAATACACCGGATTCTCCCTTAAGCCTGGACCAGTCTCCTCAGTTAAAGGCTTTATCTTTCCAGTGTTCTTGTTGCTTCCAGCATAGATGGGGGAGAAGAAAGGCAAAGGAATGATGCCACTGTCCTTTATTTTATACCCTCAGACCATGTGCCTGGAAAATACGAGCACAGACATGTCCTGGTGGGCTCTGCTGAGTCACAGCGTTGAGCAATCCCCCCCGGTAGTCTTGTGCAGCTGAGTCATTGAGCTGAGCAGTCACCACTGTGGGGTGCTTGCACCACCGTCATTGAATTGTAAACCCCTTGATTCCACCTCCCCTGCTGATTAATGGTCGGTTGACACCCTCCTGGGAGTGGTTCACCTCGCAGTAGAGACTCTCAAATTTACAGCATATTTCAGTAATAACCGTACAGAAAAATCTCATAACGGCATACACACTGATGCTATACATATTTGGACAGAACAGTGGGTTTCAGCAGATCATGACCTTTCATATGATATCTTACCTGGCCTGTTCTGTATGAAATGTGTCATAATTATATGACGGGGGTTAATATGGCAGCTCCAGGATGCTGCTTGGTGGTACAGAGTGCGACAACACCGTATACAGGGCTCAGCATTGGTGTCTGCACTAGCTAACAGCAATTCACTCTGCAGCTGGATGTAACTCTTGGTGCCAGCCTCAGCAAGACTCACTCTCCTTTGGCTGATTCCTGGGGATAAGTCCCTTAGAAGAACAGATGGCCGCCTGGACACTCCGTCCCCCCCCAACTCTGCCCCCCCCAACTCTGTCAAAGTAGTGGCAGTGTACACTTGCTGCGGGCTTTCTGGGGTGGTGGGAATCCATCCCCACAAGAGGCAGTAGTTGGGCTGATGGCAGAATTCTTCCATTGACCGAGGAGCGTCCACATTAGGGCTTAGGTCTGCTGTACTACATCTCTAAGGGGTGTGAATGCTTCACACCCTCTCGGTTGACCTACGTGTTAGCTGTAGACCAGGCCTCTGAACGCTGTTAATTAGAGCTGACGTGGTTTCTAGCTTCATGTGCCAAGGTTATAAGCATGTCACATCTATAGATGTCAGAGCCTGGTATTAGTTCTTCACTGCCTTTATGACTTTCTTTGTACCCCCTGGAGAGCTCAAAGGGAAAGGGAATCTTTCTTGCAAGCCACTCTCATGACTAGGAATTGACAGCACTCTCCACTTCTCCTACCCCGGGCTGTCTCTGCCTCTCTACAGGTGCATAGCTAGATGAGCTGCTCTGTAGGAAAAGCATCCCCCTTTTTCAGTTAGCAAATCGGTCAAGAGCCCATTAAGTTCTTCCAAGCAGGGAGTGTGTCTGTGTTTGGTCTGTGCAGCAGAGTTATATACAAAACAAGAATGACCCCGATGTCGTTTTAATTCACTAAACATTGCAGATGGATTCTGTGCAGCCTGTGGGCTGTTTGCTCTGACAAGTCGCTCTTGGCTGCGTGGAGCAGGTATTGGTCCTCACCCGGGCTGACACGCTTTAACCAGGGCAATACTGAATCATGAATAATATGTTGCAGAATGAATCATTTTTTGCTGAAATGCATTACACGTTGAGGATTCAAAAAACCCTGGGCCAGGCTCTCTGCTGGGCCAACTCTGTTGAAGCCCACAGAGCCTGAACTCAGTGGCTCGACACCAGGGTAGAACCTGGCCCATTTCCACAGCTTGCTGGCAGCTCTGTTCACACATATCAGAGGAACAGAATTCAGTGCTTCTGTGCACAGCTCAGTTGTGCTCTTCTACTACCACCGTCCAGGGCCCAAATTCCATCCCGACCCTGCTGGCCAGGGAGGAAGTTCTGCTGTTGGATGTTTATCCCTTAGGCGCTGACCCATCATCATCATGAATGTTAATTAGCATTAGCAGCAGCGCCCATTGCATGCTGGGCACTTTCCAAACACCAACGTCCGATGCTCAGAGAAACCCACGATCTAACGACAGACATTTGAGGAAAGGGAATGGGAGTAAGAATAGGCCAATTGGATGCACAGCTGTATTCACAGCTGTCTGGATTCTCTGGCAGCAGCACACAGCAGAGCAGTGGGGCTGGAACTGGGGCAAAGGGGGTCCTGCTGCACACCCTGGTTTAAAGTGGTTTCCATCATATGCAGGGTTTCCAGTTTCGTTCAATGACTCTCAGCCCCACACTGTACAAATGCCCCTGCTGCAGAGGGATAACGAGGAAGGGCTGGCGGACCACCCAGAGTGGGGCCGGAGAGGGAGCCAGGCTGGAGCACTGGCGGAGTGGAAGGGACAGGGCGGGGACAAAGACAAGGGAGGATTGGGGCGAGGGGCAGAGCGGTGCTCAGCCTCCAAGTGGCAGGTGGGGAGCCATGGAGGGTAGTGATCAGGTCACATCACCCTGCTCGAGGAATCCACTCCGCAAGACACTGGCAGGGTTGGTGCCCCTCTGCCGCAGGAACTGGGGCTGGAGGCTGCAGGCCTCACCTCAGGCTCTTGCAGAATGCCCTGCTGGTGTCAGACAAGGCTCTGACTCTGAATTACTTTCAACTCAAAGGAGAAGTGGGGTGGGAGAGTTGCTCTAAAAACTGGCTCCCTCCCCAGGGACAAAAGCAGAGAGAGTGGGAGCTGCAGCCTCCAGGCCTGCCGGAGGGAAGGGAAGAACATAGCACCCTGCTGGCGTGGGAGCAGGCACCAAACTGTGGCAGGGGTGCGCACCTGAGGCTGGATCAGGCCCCCGCTGCCGGCCGTGATAAAGCTCCCACTGACCTCAGTGGGGCAGGGCAGGAATGCAGCAGCAAGAGGCATTTGGTGATTCGCTCCAATGAGAGGGCAGATGTGGATCTTGGCGGCTGGCAGCTGTGGTATGGAGGTGCCCGCAGCAAACAGGCCAGATTAACGTAAATGACTTGAGTGACAGGAGGCTAAATCTGGGCTGAGGCCCAGGCTAAAGGGACCCCAAAAGGTGACTACAGAAGGTAGGAGGGATGGTGCGTAGGAAGTAGCAAGCTGGGTGCCCATCTGCCTCATCCCACACCTGGGCTTGAGGTTCATCGGCCCCCAGCTCTGCTGATCTAGCCTCCCATCCCCGAGTACTGACCGGCTCCGTTTTCCTGACCTGTCTTCCATCACTCTGGTAGGTACTTAGAAAAATGGGTTGAGTGGAAAGCCCTCCACTCTTCAAACATCTTTAGCTTTGACAAATAAGGCATCCGCCTGTGAAAGGCAAAAGGAAATTAATTCAGAATCACATTTTAAACACTGCTGTAAAGGCAAAGGATCTCGTCTTTCATTTCTTCTCCAAGCCAAAACGGAATTTCCCTGATATTTATAGAAAGATGATTAGGCCTCCACAGAGTGATTTATATCCTCTCGGCCCAATGGCAGAAAATGAAAAATCGCTGGGGCGCCAGGCGCTGGAATCTTGCTCTTGTCCGCTTGACAATTAAAACGGCTAATTTCCAATTTCGACAGATCCACTCAGGTTATAAATCTTTCCGGAAAGGCCCTTTTCACTATGAAAAATGAACTCTGCACCTATCCAGCACGCGAACCTTAGATCCAAAGATCTGTATCCGTTTGCTTGAGTGTGTAAATATATTCCCTGAATACACCCTTCCCCAGGCTGACACTGGTAATGGGGTGATTGACGGGTTGAGTCACTTATTGCCCGTGTTCTTGTTGCAAAATAATATTGGGATTTGCTACAGGTTCGTTACAGTGCTTCCTTATCAGAGTGGCCCCTTGTGGCACCGTGTGGTGCAGCAGCCCCTCAATCCTGGTTTCCCAGCTGATCTTCCACTGTTCTGCCCACCCACCCTCACCTGCTAGGTTGCAGAGACTCAGCCCTCAGGTGAGGTCACTGACAGGTCTGCCCTCCCGGTGCATTCAAAGTGCACAAGTCTGAAGCATCATAAACAAATTCTTCCCTTACCCACAGGGAATCTACTAGGCTCCTACTTTCCTTGCCCCCAGCCTTCTCTCCCACAGTCAGAGCCCCACAGTTGCTCTGTGCCTGCTCTCCTCCAGCTGAGCAGGGATCTTCTTTTTAAGCCCCTCCCTGGAAGACTTTTCCTGTTCCAGGTGTCTTAATTTGGGCTAATTGGGCCTTCAGTAGTCCATTAACCTCTTCCTGGCTTGCACAGCGGCTTGTGGGCCCCATGATGCGTTCCTCCACTGTGAGCTGCTGAAGAGGGGGGGTGGTAGGAAGTAACATTGAACTTGGACCTTTCGATCAGATGTCACCCAAAGGTCATTAGTGTGTCTTGCAGATTTCAGCTAGCCAAGTAGCCTTGACAGCTGCACTCCTGAAGTCTGGTTCTCACGCTCATTGTAAGCTGCCAGCATCTCCCTGGTTAGAACCGTGCCAGTGCTAAACCAGATGGGGAGAGGGAACAAGACAGTTTCTACTTGTAGTGTAGACACAGCTGTGATGGGTTCCTCCCGGGGTGCCAACTGGAACTGGGGTACCACTGAGCCCCCCTGACCCACCAGCCTCCCTATTACACTGTACTGCTGTGATAAGCTGCAAAGCCCTCTCCAACCTGCAGTTTCTCCAGCATACAGGTAGGGACACACCCAGCTGCAGTTACATGCAGGCTCTCTGACCAGCCCCTGCATGGGAAAGCTACAGCTAGGGCAATTACCTGCTGCTCAGGCACAGACCCTCTCTGGAGTATAAACCCAAAATTATACCGTTTTGCGCTGCACAGGGAACAGTACAGCGTAAGCTCATAAAATTTGCCCCCTTCCTCAATGTGGAGAGGAATATACAGTGGCTTTTTGCCCCTGCTTTATGATTCCCACACACTGGTTTAGATAAAGCAAAAATAAGTTTATTAACTATAAAAGATAGAGTTTAAGTGTTTATAAGTGATAGCAAACAGATCCAAGCAGATTATCTAGCAAATAAAAAACAAACTAAACTTAATATACTACATAGATCAGGTATGAATAGCAGATTCTCACCCTAAGAGATGATACAAGCATACTGCAGATTCTTAAGGGGCAAGCTGCACTTGCTTATAGCTTGGAATCCCCAGGTGTTCCATTCACAGGCTAAAAATCCCTTTAGCTTGGGACCAGCACTTCCCCCAGTTTAGTCTTTGTTCCTCAGCTGTTTCCAGGTGTGTTGTTGTAGGGAGAGTGAGGTACCATCATGATGTCATTTCTCCCTTTTATATCTTCTTCCCATTTGTTGGAAAGCTCCTTTGCTGTGACCTGGGTCAAACAGTCCCCATTGTGCAGTGCTGTCTCTGAGAGGTTTCTGTTGTCCACAGTTCCTGGGGTAGTCCTGGTGCTTGTGTGCATTTTCTGAATAAGCCATTCACACTGTTTGGCCTTTTTACTGTTGTACCCGAAAGGCGGCTTGTGGGTGTATTCAACCTCACCACGTGTTTCAGTAACACACACAGAGCCAAACTTCATAACTTCACACACGACGATGATAGCGCATACAATCCAACAGGATATTAATGTCTAGCAGATCAAGACTTTTAGAATGATACCTCACAAGACATATTTTGTACAAAACATATCCTAATTATATGACAGTGGTGAATAGGGGGGTACCAGGGTGTCACAATAGCCTTAAAAATATGACATAGTTTACAACATATAATGATCCAAAGCGAACCCGAACTCTGGGGTAAATGCTTTATACTAGAAAGCAATTTCCTAGCACTTGCTGATTTCTACTTCTATGTCGGTGCCTGGGAAGGCATGGGGGGCAGTGTGGGATTGTGGGAGAAGCATGTTAACTGGATCTTTCTACTCTAATAAGAACATAAGAACATACTAGTTCTTGAGAAGGACACAGAGTGGCAGGGGGAACAGGGAGTCCTCTCTAGATTGGGGGCATCCTCGCACAGAGAGGTGCTACTTTGTATCTGTGCCAGAATCTGGCTGGAAGTTACTGGCTTCAATATCATATTGCTGGAACTGATTTTGCTTTCATACATTCTCATTGTGCTGCTTTTTAGTGTCACTGATTCCCCATGTCATCTGTCTAAGGGATGGGGCAGACAGGAGACCATTTATCATTGCATGTACCTCGCCGCTATTGCCTTTTACTATTGCCTTTTCCTGTTCCCAAACTCACTGGTTATGTTCTGTTTCATTTACCTTGTATTTAAGTCCACCTCCACTGTGTGCCAATCATTTCTGTTGCCTTTCTCTTGACCGCTCCATTTTCTGGTCTGATGTTTCTCAAGATGAGGAATCCGAAGCTGATCGTGATGTTCAAGGTAACATCGAACCATCCATGTCTAAAATTACCATTACAATGTACCCTCCACTATTCTCTACCTCCTTCCCAATGCTCACATTTGATGGTCAATTTTTAGCAGCCATTGTGCATGGAAGAGTCCTCTACTGAACTGGCCATGTTGACATTTGCACCAGAACTGTTTCAGGAGGGGTTACAATTAATTCATGCCATGTTACTATGACCTTGTGGTTTGAAAAGCATTCACTGCACTTCTCTGCATTGCAACCCACCTGCTGACATGTTGCTGAGGTTTCTGGTTTCATTCAGTCTCTCCGCTCTTGCTCCCTTTTGACAAACGTACATATTTTATAGCAACCTATATAAAACCCTCCTGATTTTCACGAATCAAACATGAGCAAAGGATGGAAGCTGGAGGCATGAAGGTAGGACCTCCCGTGTAGTGGACCTCCCGTGTAGATTGGTCCAGGCTGAGGTTGATGGTGGGGAGGAAGCTGTTGAAATCATGGTGGAATTCTTCCAGGGTTTCCTTCCCATGGAAAGGGAAGGAAAAAATCAACATACCCTTAGAGCCCCAACTGGGCTATTCTATCTACTACCCCACTATCAACCTCAGCCTGGACCAATCTACATGGAAGCTCCACTTCCTAGACACTACAGTGCAAATAAGTAATGGTCACGTTAACACCACCCTATACCGCTATGCCTACCTTCATGCCTCCAGCTTCCACCCTGGACACACCACACAATCCATTGTCTACAGCCAAGCGCTGAGGTACAACTGCATTTGCTCCAACCCCTCAGACAGAGACCAACACCTACAGGATCTTCACCAAGCATTCTCAAAACTATGATACCCACACAAGGAAATAAGGAAACAGATCAACAGAGCCAGAAGCCTCCTGCTGTGAGACAAGCCCAAGAAAGAAACCAACAGAACTCCACTGGCCATCACATACAGACCTCAGCTAAAACCTCTCCGACGCATCATCAGTGATCTACAACCCATCCTGGACAACGATCCCTCAGGTTTCAGAGTAACAGCCGTGTTAATCTGTATTTGCAAAAAGAAAAGGAGTACTTGTGGCATCTTAGAGACGAACCAATTTATTTGAGCATGAGCTTTCGTGAGCTACAGCTCACTTCATCGGATGCATACTGTGGAAACTGCAGAAGACATCACGATCCCTCACTTTCACATGCCTTGGGAGGCAGGCCAGTCCTCGGCCATAGACAACCTGCCAACCTGAAGCATATTCTCACCAGCAACAACACACCGCACCATAGTAACTCATAGTAACTCAGGAACCAATCCATGCAACAAACCTCGATGCCAACTCTGCCCACATATCTACACCAGCGACACCATCACAGGACCTAACCAGATCAGCCACACCATCACTGGTTCATTCACCTGCACGTCCACCAATGTAATATACACCATCATGTGCCAGAATGCCCCTCTGCTATGCACATCGGCCAAACTGGACAGTCCCTATGTAAACTGCATTGTGCCTCTGTTCCAGCCATTGTGTGGGACCTGGACCAACGGATGCAGCCGCCAGGTGGGAGTAGGAGACACGTCATTCTCCGGAGAAATAAAATGGAGACTCCAGCCATTTGCAGTCATCAAAGGGCCTCCGGCACGCTGTGTCAGAGCTGGGCTGCTCTATTGGGAACACCAGCCAGTCGTGCCGGAGCCATTACGTCCTGCTGCCTGCACTTGCACTTTCCGCTGGAGTCAGGGTGCGTTTTTACTCACCCACCGCTCCCAGGTCCCACCGTGCTGGTGCCTGGGAACATTCGTTCCAGTTTGTGGTGTGGAGGGGTCCTTTGGGGGCGAGGACTGTGCACATCCAGGTCATGGTCACTCACTCCCCTGGAGACACGCCGAGTTGTTGGGAATTTGGGGTGAAATGGCCAGTCCTTCCAAATTCCTCTTCCCCGTGGCTTGTACCGCTCTCAAAAATTGACTCCAGGGCCTGTTTTTTCCTGGTCACAAGGTATAAATGAGCTATTCCGGAAAGTTGGGTTAAAGTCTGTTTAGCAAATGGTGAGTTATGTGCATGTAGCTAATCTGTTATGCCTATTAGGAATATAGTCATGTGACTACAAATCTCTGCTCTCTGGAAACTGACCTACATCCATTCACTCAGGCAGCGTGGTGATATCTGGCTCTGCAGTGTCTTCGGGGAAGTGTAGATGCAAACAAACAAATAGAAATGTGTAAAACACGAGCAAGAGGCATATGGAACTTGCTGACTTTAGGACCAGAGCTGGTCACTGTTCAATAGGAATAATGCTCATGGAGAAATTAGGGCCTTGTTTTTGGCCTGGCCCCGATTTCTCTGGTTAGTTTTGGTCTTCGTGCCTGTTTGCTGGAGAGTTTGGATGTATCATTCTAGCCCACAGAGTATCCGTGAGCTGGGCAGTCTGACTGCGGGACGGGTCACCTAAGAGATGCGGGATTGCCTTTGCTTCAGACTGCAGAACAGTAAGCCAAGGATAGCAAGAGCGAATACTCCTGCTCACCCTCAAACTCCCTTGTTGGCATGTGAATATGGGTGTTTAGCAGTAGAACAGCCACGATTCCCCAAATATCCTGGTGAACAAACCCCTGCTCATGCCAGTGCTGACCCATAGCAACCTCGACCGGGCACAGGCCGGCGCTGACACATAGCGACCCCCACCAAGCATGGGCCAGCGCTGACCCATAGCGACCCCGACTGGGCACAAGCCAGCGCTGACCCATAGCGACCCCGACTGGGCACGGGCCAGCACCGACCCATAGCAGATACCAATGGGGCAGGGGCCAGTGCTGACCGATGGTGACCCCGACCGGGTATGGGCCAGATCTGACCCATAGCGAATACCAATGGGGCACAAGCCAGCGCTGACCCATAGCGACCCCGACTGGGCACAAGCCAGCACTGACCCATAGCGACCCTGACTGGGCACGGGCCAGCACTGACCCATAGCAGATACCAATGGGGCAGGGGCCAGTGCTGACCGATGGCGACCCCGACCGGGTATGGGCCAGATCTGACCCATAGCGAATACCAATGGGGCACAGGCCAGTGCTGACCCATAGCGACCCCGACTGGGCACGGGCCACTGCTTACCCATAGCAAATGCTGACCGGGTTCCAGACACTGAGACAGAACATGAGCTTCCTGTAATGAAACACTGTGGCAGATCTTGACCAACTCCACTCTGTCTGGACATGGTGCCTGGGCTGGGAATGGCTCCTGGAGCCTTCAGACTCTGTCGTCCAGCCAGGGAGACTGGAGGGGATGGGGGAAGGTGACCTGGCAGGTCCTTCCCATCTGTGATCCCTCCGAGTCAATGAGACACAGAGAGGCTATGGCTCTTATAGGAAATGGCCAGTCTAGGCCTCCAGGGCTAGGGGGCCTTTGCACCCTCAGAGAGCAGACAGGTTACAGGGCCCTGCCCAGGCTGGTTCTCTGGCGCTGGTGGGATGGGGGTGGTGAAAATGGGTTTGGGAGCCTGGTTAACAATCTGGAAGCTGGTTCATTATGTTCCAGTCTGTGGGATTCATGCTGACGAACCAATCAACAAATTTAATGGACCTTAAATTTCCTTGTGGGCAACTTTAAGCGAGCAATTAAAGCACCACGGCATTGCTAATTACCAGGAGAAAGACCTGGCTTGATAATTAGGTGCTTGTGAATAGAGTTTTGCGGCCATAGCCATTGATGAACAAAGTCAGGAGAGGAAAATTAGTGTCCTACACATGGGGGGAGGCTGCGGGGGGAGCAGAGGAGTATGTGGGAAGGGGAAGGGCACCATTGGATTGTCCTACGTGAGGTAACTGCTGAGGAATGATGCTTTCTGGGAATGCTAGTGGTGTGACTGCCTCCCGTACAGAAACCTGGGAAGCACTAGACATATGGGCAAAATGTCCTAGGCCAGACCCCCAGCGGGCATAAATGGGTGCGGACATTGGCACAGAAATAGCACAGCAGCGGCCTGTGAAAGTTCCCCTTTGCAGGGCTCCAGGGAGTTCTTGGCGACTTTAGAGGGTAGGTGGTGTATGCAAACCCGGAGACATGTTTCTGGCTGGTGGGAAGTGGTGGAGAACCCTGGCATAGTTTGTTAGGATTGCAGGGATGGATGGCAGGATATTTGTTCGCTGCACTCAGCAAACAGAATCATCCTGGCCCCACAGAGCATTTGAGGCACTTGGGACATTTTCAGGATAGTTCCAAGAGCCCAACTTTATGGAGGATTTTTGCAAAACTGGCAAGAGAGGAGTTTGCAGGAGCATTAATTTCCCTGCAGCTGGAAGGAGCCTTTTAGTTACTGGGCATGAGGAGGATTTGCTGTGCCGTTTCTCAGGGCTCAGCATAGTCACCTCTTCTGATAGAGTCTCTAATTCCAGGGTCACATGCTGCCCTTGACGCACAGGAGGGTTGGTGAATGAGGCAGCGGGTCAAGGCATAGACTCCTTACAAGCCTGGGTATGCCTGAGGGGCTGAATTAGGGTCCCACGGGCTCAGGCCCTTTGATTTCTCTAACAACCTTTTCATGCTGCTGGTTTGAGTGTAGCAGCCTCCCACAGTGACCTCGGGCTCATGAGGTGGGGTGTGTTCCGGGTGCCTAGGAAGCAGCCTGGATTGGCCACGCCAGTGGAGACTGGGCACTGACTGTGCTGGTGGCTCTGTCCCAGCCAGTCAGATCACTGCCTGGGGACTGTGCATGCGTCACAGATATCTCGCTATCATGCCCAGTCAGTGGTCACCTAAAGTGCAGCTACCCGGATTCAAGGGCTCCTGGCACCTCAGTGGCATTCGCCTGGCTTGGTCCGCCCTGGAGATTTGGCTCATTCACACACACACACACACACACACACACACACACACACTGTTTGTGACACAGCGGCTCAGAGAGAGAAACATTGTTGTGACTCCGAAACAACCCACCTGGATCCAGACACGCCTGCAGAAATCCTCCGCTTTTCTGTGATTGGGGCTGGCTCTGGCCTACTATCTAGGACGAGTGAGCTGGGAGCTACAGACGCAATCTTGCTGTCGCTGACTTCAATGGGAGCAGAACTGGGTATTTGTGTGAACACGTTGCCTTCGATTGAGCACATGGGCGTTTCTTTAAGTGCTAACCAACTGGGGCCTTTAGCTCAAGTGGCTGCGGGCTGTGCTGACAGACCAGTGGTCTGTCGGGCTGTCTTATGGAGAAGAGATAACCTCACTGTTACATTCCTGGAGACACCCAGAGATATTAAATCAACACAAGAGTCTTGCTGGAAGGTTGTAACGGAACATGGCTGTTTCGTAGCATTCAGAACAAGGACACACAAGAACCCAAAACAGAGAGAGAGACAAGGCAGGCTGCTTCTGGAAACAGAGGCACAATTCACCCCCACCTTATTGTAACTGACTCAGAGCATGTGGCTTCCCTAGAGTTCTCTAGCCCGTAAGCAGGACCAGGGAATCCCTCACACTTTGTGATCGTTTGTCATTTTTAACACACTTTCCTGTGTACACCGCACCCCATGTTAAGGCTGCAACCAATCTCTCATTATCATTTGATCCCCTTGTAACTCCCATCCTTCCTCCTGCCTCCCCCAGCCCTTCACTAAAAGAAGGAAAACCTGCTGGTGCTTTCAGAAATGTGGGTTGAGGCTCATTGGCAGCTTGACAGTTTTCTGACACTTGATTACGCTGAGTGAGAACTGTCTGAGAGTAAAACACTTTCAAATGGCTCCGATTATCAGTGTTTTGCAAATTCCTGGATGTTTCTTTGTGTCCCTCGATCTGCCCAATGGATTCACGGGAGCCCACAGCCCTGGAACATCCTAGGGGGAGAGTTCTGTATTTTCTCCTGCAAAGTGCAGTTTTCAAGGGATGGTGCAGTAACATGTTTAAACAGCTACTGCTCTATGAAAAGGAGACTCAATTCTCTGTTGATGCTGTCACTGCGGAAAAACAAACAGGCCACCCTGCAGACAATATTTTCATCCTTGGCTTCTGAACTGACCTGGGTTGGTTTTTGAAAGTTAAGGAACCCAGGATCTGGGAAGAAGAGTCCTCTCCCTCCGAGCTCCACCTGAAGCCCCCGGCTGGAAGGAAATGCATCTCTGCCAGACCACAGTAAGGTGGGCCCATTTTCTGTACTCAGTTAAACCAGATGTAGCATCAGTCAGGTGGTGCTGACCCACTTACATCAAATACTTGGAGATCTGCAGATGGACGGACAAAGCATTATTAGCCGTATAGCCTAGAGTCAATAACTAAGGCTCAGAGAGGTGCAGCCCATCTGCTTAGAAGCCCCAGGGATTTGGATGCTCAGCAGTGTCGGTGGAATTCAGTGATCTGGGCTCTAGGCCAAGGTCCTTGGCTGGCTGCGCTGTGTCTGCCTGGCTAATTTAGCTAGGTCAGCGCGTCAGGTGTGCTTTGGAATAGGCTGGGTTCTGCAGGCGCTATTATTAGCTTGGCCAGCAACACTCGCCCCTTTAATTTAATAATCCAGTGATTTGGCCCATCTCATTTATTTGTACAAAATGTAAACCTGTGTCTTCATTTATTACCTGAAAGCAATGCGAAAAACAGTTAAAATAATAAATCTTACATTGCCCACATAAAACCAAACCCAGAACGTTTCATTAATGGGAACATATTAAACTACTGGTGTCTTTTTCCTGACTTGTCTGTATGTTGACAGTCCTGATGAAGAGCTGGTGTGCATTTCAGGTCAGAGTTAAGGAGATTGTGCTGTGATGGGAGAATAATGCACTCCATTGATTTTAAGCACCTGGGCCTTGTCAGTGGCACAAGAGGCAGGTTTGCTGCCTTCACTGGGTTTGGGGACTAAGAGTTTGGGGTTTGAATCTGTTTCTTTTCCTTCAGCCATCAGCATTGGGTAGTGAAGCAGAATCGCTGGAGTTTGACCAACTGGGAAAGGGTCAGAGGTTCCTGGAAGAGGGCTCTTGGCTCAGGCGCATGTGGAGCATTCGCTGGGTGCATGGGAAAGGCAGCACATCCAGAGGCACCTCTCCGCCGTAGGGAGTGAGGCAGAAGCTGTGTCCTAGCGGGATGTTGGCAGTAGATGTAACTGGCTAAGAGCTCACACAAGACACCCATAGCCAGGCTTTCTGAGGTCAGGCAGGGCCACTTCACTGCTAAACTCCCATGTGAGTGCGGGGTGTGTAGTGGAGCGCAGGAGGCCTGGAGAGAAGGCTCTGCAGCTCAGTCTGAGTTTGCTCATTGGGCCTGGTTTTCCATTGCCCTGCACCTTGCCTGCCCATGGACACCAGCATGATGTCGGTGTAAATTGCTCCAGTTCTAGCAGTTCACACTTGGTGCCAGTGCATACAAGCAGCCCAGGTGCAAGGCAGTGTAAACCTAACCCTCACTGAGCTCACGCTGGGCATGGGCACAGTCCCAGCACACAAGGAAGATTACCCTTCTGGCTTCAGAGTGGAGAACGCTCACCTCGAGGATCCGTCCTCTAACCAGCTCGTTTGAGGAGGGCGCTCTCACAGCTCTCTTGCCGGACTGAGACCCGGAGTCTACCCAGGCCTCTGCCATGGACTTGTGTGATCTTGGGCAAGTCCCATGGTGCCGTGTTTGCCTCTGTGTCAATGGGGATGATGAGAACACTGCCCTAGGCACCTTCCTGGGGGTGTGACGAGGCGAGTCTCATGGATATTTGCAATGCCCTGGGAGGTGGAAGGAGCTAGAGCAGAGGTGGTGTGTGTGTGTGTAACCCCTTTTCCCTCACACCCACACAGCCACAACCTGGTACAAGTCACACCATCCTACGTTTGCACACAGCAGATTGCAGCCTGATGAGGATCTGGTGCAGCACTGTGCATTTGGCCATGCCCCCCTCCTGTCCCCAGCCTCACACCACCCAAGGAGTTCCATGGCTGGGCAGATCCTGGGCTGCCCCTTCAGGACAGCATGCCAGCTGCAGGAGGGCCCGGGGTGGGCTGGGGGTAACCCCTGCTGTTTGTGCCTCTCTTCTTCACTCATTTGCATTATTCACAAGCCAGGATCTTTGTCTCCTGAGGCCCTTGGCTGCCCTTACTCTGAGGCCAAACTCCCAGTGCTGCCCAGAGGGGAGCTGTGTGCCAAGCTCCAAGGCACCAATGCTGGGAGAAGTCAGCAGCTGTCACAGCTTGGTGGCCTTGCTCAGTCACAGCTATGTATTCATGCCTTTCCTTCTATGCCAGTGGTTCTCAAATGTTTGTACTGGTGACCCCTTTCACATAGCAAGCCTGAGTGCGACCCCCCCTATAAAATAAAAACACTTTATATATTTAAAACCATTATAAATGCTGGAAGCAAAGCGTGATTTGGATTGGAGGCTGACAGCTCATGACCTCCCATGTAAGAACCTCATGACCCCCTGAGGAGTCCCGACCCCCAATTTGAGAACCCCTGTTCTACGCTGACCTTTCTGGTAATGGTCAAGTGGCAAAAGCCACAATATTGCTCTGGGAACAGGGGTCAGCCATGTCCGAGCACTCCAGTCATGGGCACCAGCCCCGTCCGAGCAGCCCGGGCGTGGGGACCAGCAATGTCCGAGCACCCCGGGGCATGGGGATTGGCCACATCCAAGCGCCCCGGGCACAGAGATTACTGAGGCACTTTTAGTTCAAAATGCCTTTTACTCTAGACAGAGGAAAGCAAGGAGAAAGATCCAGGTCTCCAGAAGAGAGCACAGTGTGTGCCTTCTCTGGAACAGGCTGCACCACTGCTGAGAGGGGGCAGGTGCTTAGAAAGCTGAGTGAGCAGTGCGCTCAAACAAGGTTCCATAGGGAAGTCCCAGCTCACTGGAAACTCGACATTTCTCAGTTTGATTGTGCCCTTCTCGTCCAAATGCTGGGGAATGTGATCGGCCCCCAATGTATGTTGACGCATTGGTGTTTTCACCAGCCTTAGCTGAAAGCGAGGCTTGTGGTTTGCAACACTGAGGAAAGGGCCTTGGAAGAGGCACTGCACCCTGGGCTTGCCAGGACAGGCACAGGGCGTTTGCTGCTCAGTACAGATGGGTGGCTGCAGATTCCTGGGCTCATGGGTGGTGGGTAGAAGAGGTTGTGCCTCCCCAAACAGCCAGGCGTGGCCCCGCCCACACTCTGCCCCCAGGCCCCCACTTTGGCTGTGCCACTGGGCTCCAGGGGCTGGGACCACACCGCTTGCCTTCCTGGGGCTAGAGGGCTGCAGCGGCGCCCCACAATCTCCCTCTCAGCATGCCGGGGCTGGGGTCCCCTCTCCTGCCCCCCCCCCCATCCAGTAACCCTGGGAATGAACAGCTGGGCTCAGGCCCCAGGGATCTGCTCAGAAACGGAGCTGTGGCCTCCCCAGTAATGTGGATCAGAGGCGGAGCGAGAATTGGCCATCTCAGCAGATGGGCTTGGCACGGAAGCTTCTTGCACTTGTTGGCGAAGTGGCACTGGCTCTTGCTAGGCCGGCTGCTGCTTGCCGTCTCTCCAGAGAGTTTCCTGTTTCACAGACAATAAGCTGGTTATTGTTCCCTTAACTGCATGGGGAATGCAGCTCACTCCTCGCTCTCCTCTGGCTGGGAGCCCTTCAAAGGCTGTCTGATCCCTCTGCAACCGTGCCTCTGCCCAGCACCGTAACCGGGCCGTGACCCCGCTCCTTTTCTGAAGTGGCTGGCAGGCGAGGCTGGTGAGCCTACCCTCTCGCTCCCCCCTGCAAAACCCTCTGAGCCTGGAATCCGTCAGACAGACAGCCTTATGCACAGCAGCCCCTGCCTGAGCAGCTTCGCCACTGGCCTTCCTCGGGTCCCCTGAGACAGGGCCTGTCACGCAGACACAGCGCAGGCTTTATGTCTGGGCTGTCGCCCGCTCTGAAGGATCCCAGTCCTCTGTCGATTTGCTGTCCCTGCACTGAATGGCAAGTGCACAGGGCAGCAGTCATAAGAATGAACCAGAGGCCACTGTGGCATTCTGGTCACCTACGCTCTTCCCCGTAGGTGTGGGGCATCCTGGAGCAGCAAAAAGGCTGAGGCCGGCCCAGCATGGGCTCCACCACCCCGAGGGGGCTCAGCCTTCTCCATGGTCGGGGCTGGGGCATGGATGGGAAGCTGAGACGGCTGTGGTGCAGCCGGCCCTTGAATGAGAGGGAAGAATTGGCACAGGCAGCCCCTGAGTTAGAAGAGGGGTCATGGGTGCCGCCAGCCCCTGAGTAAGGGAGAGGGTACAAATGTTCCCTGGAGAGGGGGCAGGCACCCAGCAGCCATGGGGAAGGGGAGAGAATGCTGGACGATGCTAAAGGCCTTTACTGATACGGTTTAAAGGGAGGTTCCTGTTGGTCACCAGGGAACATCACCCTGTGGTAGCAGGGCTTCCTTCAAGACAGCAGAGCCCAGCCCCTGTTCCCTGTCGCCAAGCCAGGGGTGGGGTGGAGAGGCAGCTGGACAGCTGGCCTGGGAATACTTGAGGCGCACAATGCCCTGCCCTGGTACTTCCCAAGGTAGCTTAGCTCTGGAACTTTGGCCAAGAGTCTTCCAACTTGGGCCAGGGTTGGAAGATCCTGCCAGGATGCGCCTGGTAATTCATTTCACATGCAGGAAGATATTTTTATTTTTCAGAGGGAAGAAAAGCGCCCCCGCCCCATGTGGCTTCATGGTAAGAACCCCGCTAGGCCAGGGCCGAGATAGCCAGCTTTCCCCTGCCCTACCCAGGCCAGAGCACTGCTGACCTTTCTCTTCAATTCTTACCAATATTTATTTGCATTGCCTTGGAGCCCCGTGGTGCCAGGCGCTGTACCAACATGTAGGAACAAACAAGTAGAGAGCGGAGAATCAGAGTCTAACACAAGAGAGAAAGCAGTAGTGGGCTCAGGTAGATGTGGGGGAACACAGTGAGGTGTTTGGGCCATCGTAGGGAGCTGTGGTCACGGCTCACTGGTTGCCCAGCTTTGTTGAGTTTTTCGTAGGCTGGACGGCAAAAGGGGTTTGAAGATGGCAGTTGCTGGCTTTGTGGATGTTAACCGAACTCCTCCCACAGGAGAGGGGAAGTGCGATGAAGCTGGGTGGAAAATGTTTAACAAATGATCGCTGAAAGCTGGCAATGGGGCCGATAGCATCTGAGAGACGACAGGGAGAGGCCCAGACTGGCCTGGAGAGTGAAGAAAAGTCATTCGGGGTTTCTGGTTTCAAATCTTTGGGGGCCTCTTTGACCATTGGACTAAATAGCCTGGCCGTGTGGCTCCTGGGAAAGGGCCTTCTCCTAGAAGAAGTCCCTTCACCTAGACTCCTACCAGGTAATTCACGGGTCCCGCTCATCTCCTGCACACTGTGTCATGTGCAGTTAGCACATGGGATTCTGTTCTGAGCCCACCAAGTCTTTGCACTTGCCTCAGGTTTCCAGTAAATTAGGGGACTTCAGCACTCTAGAAATTCCCTTCTGCAGTAGCAGAGCGCAGTATTACTCAGCTGGCAAATCCTTCACACACAAAAAGTCATTGTGAGGAATAATTATTTCCCACCATAATTACATTTTGACTACAAAATTCCACCTGCTCTGCTATGTGCTGTGATCCCTCTTGCACTGATGGGCCACTGTCCTGCCTCTCATGTTGTCAGTTGCAGCCAGGCAAAGTGAGTACGCCATCAGTGCAGACTGGGAGCAGCAGTGGGAGGGCCCAGAGGGTTGTGGTTTGGGAGTGTTATACCCCACTTTGCAGCAGAGGTAGAACTGACAACACGAGGGAAAAGCAGAGGAGAATCAGGCCAATGGAATCTTTCCTGTCTCTGGGAAGCCGCCCATTCAGATCAGCCCTTAGTACTGACTGACAGGCGTTATTTGATGAACACTCAGGGACTCACATGGGAAATGCTTTTAGTTCCCACTGGGCAGGGAAGTGACACTGGGGGAAGCTGCATGAATGCTGTTTGTGCTGCCCCCTTGTGTGGCTGACCAGAGGCCTCTCAATCCTGCCACTTCAATTCACAACAGAAACACAAAAACACGCACACTTTGCATCTCCCCCTTTCCTGTTGGAACACTGCCCGCAACTACAGTTCAGTCTGGGACACTGCCAGCCTGGACTGCCGTGGCCCCAATTTGCACAACTAGAAAAAACAAAGAACTTCTCCGTTCTTGGCTGCTAGCACATGGCCCTGTGGGACTCAACCTTTTCCATTGGTTGGCCGCAAAATCTGTAAACTTGCCATGCAGCTGAATTTGATGCCCTTTGCTTGCACATATGCCACTGGCTGGTAATCCCACACTCAGGGTTTCTTTAGCCTGGCCAAGCTCATATTGGAAAGACTTCTCCATTGTCTTTCTTACTGACACCAACTCCACTCCTATTGGGGTGAATTCTGCTCCGCTGTAAATAATGTATGTGAGACAGGGTGGGGGAGGTGTTATATTTTATTGGACTAACTTCTGTTGGTCAGAGAGACAAGCTTGCGAGCTACACAGAGCTCTTCTTCAGGCCTGGAAAGGTACTCCCAGTGTCACAGCTAAATACAAGAGCAAACAGATAGTTTAGCATAAATAGTAAACTGGTATTCTAAGGGACTATTCAAGGTGAAGTGGCTCATACTTATGCTGAACTATCTGTATTTGCTCAGAACCTTTCCCAGACCTGAAGAAGAGCTCTGTGTAGTGTCGTCATATGTTAGCTGTGGGCATGTGTTCTCTCTGCGTGCTGCACTGGCTCTGGCCAGATAGCCCATTCAGCAGGCTCCGATCAAACTGCCCAGAGAGACCACGACACTTGGTTTAGTAGCGAAGGCACTTGGTCAGGTTTACTGTGGACGAAGCATGGCCCTAGCTACCCGGATCAATGTCTACAGTTACATGTATGCCAGTGACAATGGACCTGCTCAGTCAGTGGTGGGACTTTCCACGGCCGCCTAGGCCGGACACTGACACCCCCTCCCCGCCCCCCGAGAGACCTCTTTATACACCAATACAAACAAGTTACGTATTGCCCCTCTGCAGGGCCAGCCCTAGCAATTCTGGGGCCCTACGCAGCCCCCCCCCCCCCCCCATGGGCAGGGGCAGGCCTCTGCTGCAGGGTAGCGGGTGGGCCGGCCCCAGGCCTCCATGGGGAAAAGCAGGGGGGCTGGCCCCAGGCCTCCGTGGGGGGAAAGTGGGGGGACTGGTCCCAGGCCTCTGTGGGGGAGGGGGCGGGCCCCAGGCCTCCAAGGGGCGGGGAGCAGGGGGGGCTGGCCCCAGGCCTCCGTGCGGGGAAAGCGGGATGGCTGGCCCCAGGCCTCCATGGGGGGTTAGCGGGGAGACTGGCCCCAGGCCTCTGTGGGGGAGGGGGCGGGCCCCAGGCCTCCAAGGGGGGGAACAGGGGGGCTGGCCCCAGGCCTCTGTGGGGGGGGTGGGGCTGGCTTGGGGGGCAGGGGGGAACCCCCCCCAGCACTCAGCTGTCGCAGAGTGCAGGCCCGGCCCTGCTGCAGAGCTCAGGGGGGTGCGGGCGGGGCTGGGGCTGCACTCGCCGGCAGCAGGAGTGCTGCAACCCAGCCTCAGCTGCACCGCCGATGAGTGCTGGGGGGACGGGGGGCTGGGGCGGAGCAGGGGCGGGGGCCTGGGGAAGAGCCAGATCAGGGGCTGGAGCAGCACACAGCTGTGCAGGGCACCAGGAAATGCAGTGTCCCAAATTTCCTGGTGCCCTGCACAGCTGCATGCTTTGCATATGGGTAAGGACGGCCCTACCCCTCTGATGCGGTTAGTTACCACCCATTATTATGTACACGTTGGTTCGATCAAAACATTTCTATCCGTCACACTCTCATCCTGACCTTATCTTTAGGAGGGGTCAGTTGTGTTCTCATTATCTTTGGCGGGGGGCTTGTACCATACTTGATATCGGGGTGTTCTGGTACTGCCCTTCTGGAATGTGCTTGTGTGAGTGTCCTGTACCTAGCACTTCTCAGGAGCGTGTGTGTTTTTGCAATACCAGCCCTGTTCTTGCCAGGTTCTGTGAGCCTGCTCACAGCTTATCTCTTGCTAACTTTGCTTTATATTAGCAAGGCTTTACCACTACTTTAGTTCAGGCCTCAGGCCTCACACCGGGCCTCTGATACAAGGCCTTGTCTCAGGCTCCCTTTCTACTACATGTGACTCGAAAGCTTGTCTCTCTCACCAACAGAAGCGATCACCTCACCCACCTTGTCTCACTAATATCCTGGGACTGACATGGCTACAACACCGCATACACTAATGTATGTGAGCATATGCAATGTTCTCTCCAGTTTGTCAAAGGCCTGCGGCATATCCAGCTCAGTCCATCCCACCTCAGTCTATGACAAGTTGCCCCCTTTATGGTGCCACCGGATGTACTGGGATACCACTGAGCCCGCCTGTTCTGCCAGCCTCGGTCCCCTTTTACCCTGTCTTGCTGAGCTAGGCTCTTAAGCCTCCTCTAGGACACACACACAGAGGGCCACACCCAGGTGCAGAAAGACAGACACAGACACTGAGATCAGCTCTGGGAAGACTCAGCTTAAGGGACTTGCCTCAGCACTCAGGTGTCCACCTCCCTTGAAGTGCAGACCCAAAGGTATGTTATGAAATCTGCCTCCTCCCTCAATGTGGAGGAGTGTATGCACAACCTCTTACACCCCCACCCCCCGCCCCATTATGAATTGGACAAACTGGGTTTCAGAATAAACAAAAACAAGTTTGCTAGAAAGAATAGATTTTAAGTGATTATAAGAGATAGCAAACAGAACAAAGCAGATTACTGAGCAAATAAAACAAAACATGCAAACTGAGTTTGATTCACTAAAGAAACAGGTGACAAATGCATCTGATGAAGTGAGCTGTAGCTCACGAAAGCTTATGCTCAAATAAATTTGTTAGTCTCTAAGGTGCCACAAGTCCTCCTTTTCTTTTTTTAGGTGACAAAATGTAATTTCTCACCCCAAAAGTTGAATTAAGCAGGATGCAGAGTTTCTGTAGCTCAGAGTTCCAGTTATTTCTTCTTACAGACTGGACCTTCTGGCCTTTCCCTTCAGGTTAGTTCCTTTGTCCCTTCAGGTTCTTTCAGCAGTCCTTCTTCTTGGGTAGGCAATTGAGGAGAGTCATATTTGCCTTCCTACCCACCCCTAAATAAGATTTACATAAGATCGGAAACTTTTGTTTCCCAAACTTGACACACACACCCTCTCCTTTTAGTGGAAAGTTACAAGAAGTCCAAGATAATGGTGACAAGACCACCTGACCTAGTACTGTCACAGTTATGGCCCAGGATGCTTCCCAGGAAGGAGAGAGATTAGTATCTCCACAGTCTTGTTTTTTCTTTCTAATGGCCCATCAAATCTGATGGCCTGTTGTCTGGTGGGTGTTTTTCAAATACACACCCAGTTGTAATTGTTACATAGTCCATATTCCTATCTTTAGACACAGAAATGATACATGCATACAAACTGGATAATCACATTCAGTAAATCATAACCTTTTCAATGACATGACCCATCTTGCATAAAACATATCTTAGTTATGTCATATCCATATCATAAGCATATTTCCATAAAGAATATGGAATGTAACATCACACAATCCACTTCTCGCAGCAAGATAATTATCATAGCCTCTCAGCCCAGGCTGCATTGGTTTCTATTACAGCAGGCCTGATCCCAATCCAAGCTTTTCATTGGCTTATGTTGTCTCTTGCTCGTATGGGTGCTGGTGCCTAGCAAAATGCTTCTTCCATTCAGTCCCAACCTCCACTGTGCATGAGGTCCCACTGCCACACAAGGGGTCAGACCCAAAGGTGAGCTGATCAGTATGCATGGACGTGGGCTCACTCCACCATTCATGTGATTCCTTCTGTGTGGCTACACCATGGTGAATTTGGCCCAGAGAGTGGGTGGAAGGAGATGGGGCCAGTGACGGGGCCCATGGGGAGCATGGGGATGGAAGGTTATTCAAGTTGTTGGATAGACTGAAGCTTGGAAAGGGGGGTGTGAGGGACAGTGGAAAGGTTGAAGCTACAAGAGGCAGCCGTGGCATGACCCCGGGAGTTGGCAGGAGGGCTGGAGAGAGGATAGGTGGGATTTAAGAGTAACAAGAAGGGGTTCTTCAGGTATGTTGGCAACAAGAAGAAAGCCAAGGAAAGTATGGGCCCCTTACTGAATGAGGGAGGCAACCTAGTGACAGAGGATGTGGAAAAAGCTAATGTACTCAATGCTTTTTTTGCCTCTGTCTTCACTAACAAGGTCAGCTCCCAGACTGCTGCGTTGGGCATCACAACATGGGGAGTAGATGGCCAGCCCTCTATGGAGAAAGAGGTGGTTAGGGACTATTTAGAAAAGCTGGACACGCACAAGTCTATGGGGCTGGACGAGTTGCATCCGAGAGTGCTAAAGGAATTGGCGGCTGTGATTGCAGAGCCATTGGCCATTATCTTTGAAAACTCGTGGCAAACGGGGGAAGTCCCAGATGACTGGAAAAAGGCTAACGTAGTGCCAATCTTTAAAAAAGGGAAGAAGGAGGATCCTGGGAACTACAGGCCAGTCAGCCTCACCTCAGTCCCCGGAAAAATCATGGAGCAGGTCCTCAAAGAATCAATCCTGAAGCACTTACATGAGAGGAAAGTGATCAGGAACAGTCAGCATGGATTCACCAAGGGAAGGTCATGCCTGACTAAACTAATCGCCTTCTATGATGAGATTACTGGTTCTGTGGATGAAGGGAAAGCAGTGGATGTATTGTTTCTTGACTTTAGCAAAGCTTTTGACACGGTCTCCCACAGTATTCTTGTCAGCAAGTTAAAGAAGTATGGGCTGGATGAATGCACTATAAGGCGGGTAGAAAGTTGGCTAGATTGTCGGGCTCAACGGGTAGTGATCAACGGCTCCATGTCTAGTTGGCAGCCGGCGTCAAGTGGAGAGCCCCAGGGGTCGGTCCTGGGGCCGGTTTTGTTCAATATCTTCCTAAATGATCTGGAGGATGGTGTGGATTGCACTCTCAGCAAATTTGCGGATGATACTAAGCTAGGAGGAGTGGTAGATACGCTGGACGGCAGGGATAGGATACAGAGGGACCTAGACAAATTGGAGGATTGGGCCAAAAGAAATCTGATGAGGTTCAATAAGGATAAGTGCAGGGTCCTGCACTTAGGACGGAAGAACCCAATGCACCGCTACAGACTAGGGACTGAATGGCTAGGCAGCAGTTCTGCGGAAAAGGACCTAGGGGTGACAGTGGACGAGATGCTGGATATGAGTCAGCAGTGTGCCCTAGTTGCCAAGAAGGCCAATGGCATTTTGGGATGTATAAGTAGGGGCATAGCGAGCAGATCAAGGGACGTGATCGTTCCCCTCTATTCAACATTGGTAAGGCCTCATCTGGAGTACTGTGTCCAGTTTTGGGCCCCACACTACAAGAAGGATGTGGATAAATTGGAGAGAGTCCAGCGAAGGGCAACAAAAATGATTAGGGGTCTGGAACACATGACTTCTGAGGAGAGGCTGAGGGAACTGGGATTGTTTAGTCTGCAGAAGAGTAGAATGAGGGGGGATTTGACAGCTGCTTTCAACTACCTGAGAGGTGGTTCCAGAGAGGATGGTTCTAAACTATTCTCAGTGGTAGAAGAGGACAGGACAAGGAGTAATGGTCTCAAGTTGCAGTGGGGGAGGTTTAGGTTGGATATTAGGAAAAACTTTTTCACTAGGAGGGTGGTGAAATACTGGAATGCGTTACCTAGGGAGGCGGTAGAATCTCCTTCCCTAGAAGTTTTTAAGGTCAGGCTTGACAAAGCCCTGGCTGGGATGATTTAATTGGGGATTGGTCCTGCTTTGAGCAGGGGGTTGGACTAGATGACCTCCTGAGGTCCCTTCCAACCCTGATATTCTATGATTCTATGATTTAGAAATGTTACAGAGGGGGAAGCAACAGGATTTGCTGCAAGGCTGGATGGGGAGAGAGAAGAAACGGGAAGGGTCCCAGACATTTTAATTAATGCCTTGGATAACAGAAAGAAAAGGAGTACTTGTGGCACCTTAGCGACTAACCAATTTATTTGAGCATGAGCTTTCATGAGCTACAGCTCACTTCACTTCACTTCTGATGAAGTGAGCTGTAGCTCACGAAAGCTCATGCTCAAATAAATTGGTTAGTCTCTAAGGTGCCACAAGTACTCCTTTTCTTTTTGCGAATACAGACTAACACGGCTGTTCCTCTGAAACCTTGGATAACAGAGAGGACAGTATGTTTATAAAACTTGGAGATGACACCAAGCTTGGCATGGTTACAGAAACTCTGGAGGACAGGATTAGAATTCAAAACAGCCTTGATAAATTGGAGAATTGGTCTGAATTCAACAAGATGAAATTCAGTAAAGACAAGTGCACTGTACTTCACCTGGGAAGGAAAAATCAAATGCACAGCTACAAAAATGGGGAATAACTGGCAAGGCAGACTGCTGCAGAAAAGGATAGAGGGGTTATAGTGGATCGTAAATGGAATGTGAATGAACAAGGTGATGCAGGTGTGAAAAAGGTGAAGCTCATGTTGGGGGTGTATTAACAAGAGTGTCCTACATAAGACCTACAGGAGGTCACTGTCCTGCTCTACTCGACTCTGGCGAGGCTTCAGCTGAAGTATTGTGTCCACTTCTGAGGGCCTCCCTTTAGGAAAGATGTGGACAAATTGGAGAGAGTCCAGAGTTGAGCAACAAGAATGATCAAAGATTTAGAAAACCTGATCTATGAGAAAAGGTTAAAAATGTGGGCATGTTTAGTCTTGAGAAAAGAAGACTGAGGTGGGACCTAGTAACAGTCTTCACCTGTTAAGGGCTGTTATAAAGAGGTGTGTAATCAATTGTTCTCAATGTCCACTGAAGGCAGGACAAGAAGCAATCAGCTTAATCTGCAGCAATGGAGATTTAGGTTAGATACTAGGAAAAAACTTTCCAACTATAATCATACAGGTGATTAAGCACTGGAATACGTTGTGGAATCCCCAGCCTTGTTTTAAGAACAAGTTGGACAACACCTGCCGAGGATGGTCTAGATTTACTTAGTTCTATATCAGTGTGTGTATGTGGGGGCAGGCTGGACTAGATGACCTCTTGAGGTCCCTTTCACCCCTACCTTTGTATAATTCTGTAATCCTAGGTCATAAACTGGAGAGATAGCAGGAGTTGGGAGCTGACAAAAGAGATGGAAAAGGAGGCAGGGAAGGGTTGAGATGAAGTTTATATCTTGCCATGTTTCATTTAAGGAGCATTGGCAGATCCCCGCAGAGATATCAGTGGGAAAGGACAAGCAGGGGCCTGGGCAGAGCAGGAGAGGATAGTGGTGTACATTTGTGAGGGGATAAGAGACTGTCAATGCAGATGGGGTCACAGGAGCAAGAGCAAAGGGAAGTAAAGAGAGCACCAAAGACAGCTGTCATGGGAAGGAGGAGAAAGACTCACTGAAGGTAGTGCTGAAGGCGCTGTTAGCAAGCTGGGAGCTGAATCAGGGAATGGCAGCATCATGGACATCCACGCAAGAGATAAGTGAGAGCTTGATAGGGTCAAAGGCAGAAGGGATCAAGGAGAACAAATATGGAGACCAGGCTCTCAGGCTGGGCCAGGAAGGGGCCAGTTTTGTGGGTAGTTTCAATGGAGTGGAGAGTGTGTATTATCAATCCCATGGGCCATATCCTGGGCCCTTCCAATGCATCTGTGCCAGCCTCATTGTGAGGCACATCCAGTGCCTCCTGGACAGACCAGGTGCAGAGAGTGAAACCAGTGAAGGGTGCATATGGCCTGCCCCTTTGCAGGCACATCCCATGTGCCCCATGCAAGTCCTCCCAGGGCCCAGCCCTGAACATAAGAACATAAGAATGGCCATACTGGGTCAGACCAAAGGTCCATCCAGCCCAGTATCCTGTCTACCGACAGTGGCCAATGCCAGGTGCCCCAGAGGGAGTGAACCTAACAGGTAATGATCTAGTGATTTCTCTCCTGCCATCCATCTCCACCCTCTGACAAACAGAGGTTAGGGACACCATTCTTTACCCATCCTGGCTCATAGCCATTAATGGACTTAAAGTCCATTAATTTATCCAGTTCTCTTTTAAACCCTGTTATAGTCCTAGCCTTCACAACCTCCTCAGGCAAGAAGTTTCACAGGTTGACTGTGTGCTGTGTGAGGAAGAGCTTCCTTTCATTTGTTTTAAACCTGATACCCATTAATTTCATTTGGTGGCCCCTAGTTCTTATATTATGGAACAAGTAATTAACTTTTCCTTATTCACTTTCTCCACACTTTCTCATGATTTTATAGACCTCTATCATATCCCCCCTTAGTCTCCTCTTTTCCAAGCTGAAAAGTCCTGGCCTCTTTAATCTCTCTTCATATGGGACCCCTTCCAAACCCCTAATCATTTTAGGTGCCCTTTTCTGAACCTTTTCTAATGCCAGTATATCTTTTTTGAGATGAGGGGACCACATCTGTACCCAGTATTCAAGATGTGGGCGTACCATGGATTTATATAAGGGCAATAAGATATTCTCTGTCTTATTCTCTATCCTTTTTTTAACGATTCCTAACATCCCATTTGCTTTTTTGAAACTGCCGCTGCACACTGTGTGGATGTCTTCAGGGAACTATCCACGATGATGCCAAGATCTGTCTCCTGATTAGTTGTTGCTAAATTAGCCCCCATCATACTGTATGTATAGTTGGGGTTATTTTTTCCAATGTGCATTACTTTACATTTATCCACATTAAATTTCATTTGCCATTTTGTTGCCCAATCACTTAGTTTTGTGAGATCTTTTTTGGAGTTCTTCATAGTCTGCTTTGGTCTTAACTATCTTGAGCAGTTTAGTATCAGCTGCAAACTTTGCCGCCTCACTGTTTACCCCTTTCTCCAGATCATTTATGAATAAGTTGACTACGATTGGTCCTAGGACTGACCCTTGGGGAACACCACTAGTTACCCCTCTCCATTCTGAAAATTTACCATTTGTTCCTACCCTTTGTTCCCTGTCTTTTAACCAGTTCTCAATCCATGAAAGGATCTTCCGTCTTATCCCACGACACCTTAATTTACGTAAGAGCCTTTGGTGAGGGACCTTGTCAAAGGCTTTCTGTAAATCTAAGTACACTATGTCCACTGGATCCCCCTTGTCCACATGTTTGTTGACCCCCTCAAAGAACTCTATTAGATTAGTAAGACTAGTACGACGCGATCTCCCTTTACAGAAACCATGTTGACTTTTACGCAACAATTTATGTTCTTCTATGTGTCTGACAATGGAGGACAGGCTCCCTCCATTGACATGGCCTTCCAGCCACTGGCTGGGCATGCTGAAAACTTCCTACAAGCGGACACAGCCAGTGTGTCCAGGACAGGGCCCATCTGGGACACCTAGTGAGCCTCTTCCTTTCCAGGGGTGTTTGTCTCTGTACAGGGAGCGCTAAGGTGTGGAGTTTTGAGGCTGTTTAGAAGAGAACTTGGAGGGAGTGATTGATGATAATGAATTCACAGCTGTTATGGCCATGGAATCATTAGCAGTGAAACCTGCCTCTCACCCTGACATTGCCCAAGGTGACTCAAACTCATATCAGCAAGGCCCCTCAGCTCTCAGAAGTAGTCAGGCTGGTATCCTGCCACGCCCTGGCAGTGTAGGGTCAGGAGTTGAGCTTTGGGTCTGCACAGGAGTTGGGCTTTGGGTGTGCTTGAAAGTGAATGTCCCATGCAGTGTCCCATTGCATCCCCAGCAAGAAGGGAAGGAAGGGCAGCTTCACTGCCTGACACATTGAATTGGAAAGACACAAAAAGCTCGTCCATCTCCATCACTGGCATGGGGATGGTTCTGGCACCATCTCCATCACTAGTGGAGAGGGGTGTTTGTACCATCTTCTGAGTTAGTATAGGGGTTGTTCTGGAGCCATTTGCATTGCTGACAGGGAGTGGTTTGCTCCTTCTCCAGTGCTGGTGTGGGCTGGGTTTCACCATCTGTATCACCAGAAGAGTTTCCTGCTTTGAAGGAAGTGGCAATGGCTGTCTTGGCCTGAAGCAATGGCGATGGTCAGCTGTGTTTGTTTGAAGGAGTGGTGATAGATATGTTGGGTTGAAGTAGTCACAATGTTTGGTTGTAAAAACAACGCGTAGTCCTTGTGGCACTTAGACACGAACACATTTATCTGGGCATAAGCTTTCATGGGCTAAATCCACTTCATCAGGTGTATGGAGTGGAAAATACAGTAGCAGGTATAAATACACAGTACATGAAAAGATGGGAGTTGCCTTACCAAGTAGGGGGTCAGTGCTAATGAGACAATTCAATTAACAGTAGAATACCAAGGGAGAAAAAATTACTTTTGTAGTGGTCATGAGGGTGGCCCATTTCAAACAGTTGACAAGAAGGTGTGAGTAACAGTACGGGGAAATTAGTTTTTGTCATGATCCATCCACTCCCAGTCTTTATTCAGGCCTAATTTGATGGTGTCCAGTTTGCAAATTAATTCCAGTTCTGCAGTTTCTTATTGGAGTCTGTTTATGAAGTTTTTGTTGTTGAAAAATTGCTACTTTTAAGTCTGTTATTGAGTGACCAGGGAGATTGAAGTGTTCCCCTACTGATTTTTGAATGTTCTAATTCCTGATGTCAGATTTGCGTCCATTTATTCTTTTGCGTAGAGACTGTCTGGTTTGGCCAATGTACATGGCAGAGGGGCATTGCTGGCACATGATCGCATATATCACATTGGTAGATGTATAGGTGAACAAGCCCCTGATGGTGTGGCTGATGTGGTTAGGTCCTATGATGGTGTTCCTTGAATAGATATGCGGACAGAGTTGGCACCAGGCTTTGTTGCAGGGTTTGGTCCCTGGGTTAGTGTTTTTGTTGTGTGGTGTGTGGTTGCTGGTGAGTATTTGCTTCAGTTTGGGAGGCTGTCTGTAAGTGAGGACTGGCCTGTCTCCCAAGATCTGTGAGAGTGAGGGATCGTCCTTCAGGATAGGTTGTAGATCCTTGATGATGCACTGGAGAAGTTTTAGTTGGGGGCTGTAGGTGATGGCTAGTGGCGTTCTGTTACTTTCTTTGTTGGGCCAGTCTTGTAGTAGGTGACTTTTGGGTACCCTTCTGGCTCTGTCAATCTGTTTCTTCACTTTACCAGGTGGGTATTGTAGTTGTAAGAATGTTTGATAGAGATCTTGTAGGTGTTTGTCTCTGTCTGAGGGATTGGAGCAAATGTGGTTGTATCTTTGAGCTTGGCTGTAGACAATGGATCATGTGATGTGGTCTGGATGAAAGCTGGAGACATGTAGGTAAGTATAGTGGTCAGTAGGTTTCCGGCACAGGATGGTGTTTATTTGACCATCACTTATTAGCACTGTAGTGTCTAGGAAGTGGATCTCTTGTGTGGACTGGTTCAGGTTGAGGCTGGATGTTTGGTTGTGTTACTTTGAGGGAGTCCTGATGGTTGTGTAGAGTTGAAGGAATGGCAGAAGTTGTTTTCATTTGAAGGAGTGGCGATGGCGGGGGTGTCAGGTTTAGGGAAGTGGCAAAGGCTGAGGGTGTCGGGTTGAGGGAAGTGGCGACGGCTGGCGGTTTCGGGTTGAGGGAAGTGACGACGGCTGGCGGTGGCGGGTTGAGGGAGTAGTGACAGATGGCTGTGGCAGATGGAAGGTGTGGTGATTAAAGTGGCCATGCCACATGAGGGAGTCACAGAGACATTTATCCTTGTGGATCTGAATAATGGTGACTCTCCAGGCCAAGAGGTATTGAGAGAAGGCTCTGCAGATTGGGTGTGCTGTGCCAAAAGCTTTGTCAACCCAGGATCTGTGTAGCTTTGAGGATATGGGGAAGGGTGACAGGCAGGTATGTTGTGTAGGAAAAGCGACAGGAGGCCATACTGGCTTGAAGAAGCTGCATGGATTTGAAGGTGCGATGGGGGATGGCAGCTTGGGTCTGAGGAAGCAGTAAGATGCGGGTGTGCAGGTGAGAGGAATAGAGGGCAGTGGCCATGAGGATGCCGTGGGGTGAGGCCTGGGGCAAGTACTGGCTGTGCGGGCTATGGAAGCAGTGACGGGTGCTTACGTAGGTGTGAGGGGGCAGTGACAAGTGGCTATGCAGGGCTGCTTAGCGCTGACACATGGTCTTGTGGGCCCAATTTGGAGATGGCAGGTAGTCATGTGAGTCTGTGGGAGGGGCTGTAGGCAGCTGTGCAGGTCCAAGGAGCAGCCACTGGTGTCTGTGCTTGTCTGTGGGAATGTGGGCTAGAGGGGGAATTCACAGGGTGCTGCAAAGTTGCAGTTACTAGCAGCTGTGTGCATTGGCAGATGTAGTGACAGTCAGCTCTCTAGACCTGAGGGAGCAGTAAGAGTTGACTTCATGGGTTGGAGGGAGCAGGAGAAACCATCTTTGTGGGTGTGGGAGAGCAGCCAGCTTCATGGGGCACAAATTAACACTGAATTATTGGAGTTGCACACAGGCAACACCAACGAACTCAACAAAGCCATGTCACTCAGGACACCATAGAATCATAGAATCATAGAATCATAGAATATAAGGGTTGGAAGGGACCCCAGAAGGTCATCTAGTCCAACCCCCTGCTCAAAGCAGGACCAATTCCCAGTTAAATCATCCCAGCCAGGGCTTTGTCAAGCCTGACCTTAAAAACCTCTAAGGAAGGAGATTCTACCACCTCCCTAGGTAACGCATTCCAGTGTTTCACCACCCTCTTAGTGAAAAAGTTTTTCCTAATATCCAATGCCCCATCTAACACAAGTTTCTTCCTAATGCTCCATGTCCCTTTCCCAACAACCTCACGTGGCTCAAGCATGGAGCGTTTGCATTTGGAGAGGGGGTTCATTGCTGCCTTTGATCAGCGTTGGGTTCTCTGGGTCCTATGAGAGCTTGTTCCATTGCCATATCCCTGCCACCATGTTCGAGCAGCTTCTGAGATGCAGAAGACAAGAAGATTGGCAGCTGAGCTCTGTTGTCTACGTGGCTCATTTCCATGTCAGTCTGTCACGTACACACATACCAAGGGGCATTTCTCATGACTATTGGGTTTCTGCATGACCAACGAATGGAACAATCCTGAGTCCCAGCTCCCGGTGCTGAGCGCAAGAGGGCTACCCAGCATCACTGCTACTCCTGGATGTACCCCCCACTCCTGCCTTCATGCTCCTGAGGAGAACAGACAAGAGAAGGACCCCAGCCAGGAACTCCAAGCAGGCTGCACTTCCATCTCCCGCCACTCCCAAAGCTGCCTTTCCTTCTCCAAATCGCTTCCCTAGGCAGAGTACTAGGCCCCGTCAACACCAACTTGGACATGCAGGGTGGCTGATCCTTGGCTATCATTTCCTTGACAGGTTCATCTATCATTTCTGCTACCCTGCCAACTTATTAGCAGATGTTATTCTGTTCCCAGAGGATAAGTGGGAGGTAAACAAATGGCCCAAACTACAGATGGCTTGGCAGAGCCTGCCCCACACTCTCTCTTATTGATACAAGACTGCCAGCTCCCGAGACCTCCCAGTACAGGCAGCAGCTGCCAGGAGGCGTCAGGAGCTGGGATGTGGAGAGGGGGAGCTGCAGCACCAGGCTGGGATGTGTGGATGGTCTGTGCCGGAAGCAGAGCCACTGATTCCAATCACTGTGGTGGGAGGCACGGAGCAGAAATCATGTGATGTTGGCATCATTATGCCCAAGTGGCATTAAAATGGCAGGTTATGGGTTTAGAAGCAAGTGTATATTTCATGCAAGTGTATGTGCTTTGAGAGCCTGAGGCAGAAGTGCTTTGGGTTAGAGATTTCCTATTCACACCCTGATGGTTGTCATGCATATGTGCTCCATGCGTGTGTATGCGTGTGTGTAGAGGAGGAAGTGGACCCACATAACCATTCCTTACTATAGTCCCCAGTGCTCTAATTAACCCTGATCACCGTGATCCTCCCAGGTCCTGCACTGACTTTGTGGCACTGCCTCTTAGCTAGAGCTGGGCTTGTAATTCACAACGCCTTTTTGGATGAATATTTCTGCTTTAGGAGCGGACTGTGATTTTCCCAGAGTTGGGCTACACAATCATCTCACTGGAGGTCCATCTGTGGGGAGGGATGGGTACATTGGGATGGAACAGCATCTCCTTTGCAATCCCATTCTGTGAGTGGCAGAAAGCTAGAATTCAAGCTCTTTTGACCAGATTGGACGGATAGGTCACATGATGTCCCCACTCCCCATTCGGATGAACAAACGTCTCAGCATGAGGGTGCCCAACAGAACTTGACATTGGCTTGCCATGAATATTCAGTAAGTTACTGGAGACCTGCCATTTCTCACCCTAGGAAGGGAGCAGAATGTGATCGTTTAAGGATTCTAATGACTATCCACTGAAAATATTTGGCAGTGTACCCCGAGCTCTGCTCATGGTAGCCCCAGGTCATCGGACTCTATGGATATATGGAAACTCAGGGAATTCAACCCAAGTCCCCATACCAAGGACCTAAGGAACTCACTTTCTCCTCCTGTGGCAGTTCAGATCAGTGGAACCAGCTAGGCTGCCAAGCCCCAGTTTAGACCCAAGCTTGCTGGTCTCCAGACTAGGATACACTGCCAGGCCTGCCTGTGAGCCCAGGAAGGGGTGAGCTGACATGGTTTATGTGGGAGGAGATATTCTGGGAGGGGTGACGGAGCAGACAGGAGTGTTTTGTGACTGCTGATCCATGCTGCCATGTGCATGTTCTTTGCGTACAGCTGTCTGTCAGCACACCTTGTGCAGCATTGTTGTACATCAAAATAAATCCCCATGGCATCCTGGATACTCCCCAGAGGGCTCTCCCGAGATGGAAATGTCCAGGAGCACTGTATAGAGCTGGATAATTTTGTTATAGGTTGTTCTGGACCATTCTGTGGAATTCTACTCCTGCTACAGGGTGGGTTAAATAACCTAGAGACTATCTCATTCTTTATTTCATTCTGTAGGTGTAGGTTATTTCATTCTGTAGGTGTTAGTCTGTGGGGCTTGTTAAATTATTTTACCCAATGGCAGTTCCCTGCTGGTTTGTTCTTCTCACCACTAATCATTGAGTGTCTGTTCTCCCACACTCTATTGGCCTGCGTTTCCTAGCAGGACCAGAGCTGTGGGAGTGGGACATCCCAATAGGTATGGTAACATGCTTTTGATCGAATAGGTGCCAACTCCAGGACACAGTCA
Organism: Caretta caretta; assembly: GCF_965140235.1. Classification (NCBI taxonomy): domain Eukaryota; kingdom Metazoa; phylum Chordata; order Testudines; family Cheloniidae; genus Caretta; species Caretta caretta. The sequence goes on from NC_134223.1 coordinate 4,494,674, forward strand.
TTATCTACCCGGTCTCCCAAAATGCAGATATGGGAGGACTATGTAGCCCACAGAACAATCCATATGTTCTAGTACATGGACTCCTGCTCTAGCATAGCCTGTTTCAGACACTGTCTCACATGCCTGCCACAGAAGCCATCTTGCATGTGGACACACACACACACACCCACACACACACACACACACACCCCATGGCCCTGGAACAGGAACTGTCCAGTACACATGTCCTGGCTCCATCAGAGACTTGACCAAGATCCCCTGGTCTGCTCCGCGGACTTTATGCATCCTAGTGATGACAGATCCGCATGGATCTGGCTGAATGTCTGACCTGTGTCATAGCCAAGACACCATTGCACATTCACACCAGCTCTGGCCCATTGCTGTGTTTCATGTGGAGCATGTATAAACAGTGGTAATTTAGCATAATTTTCTCCTTGACTACATCTAAAATAAATGTGAATCATTGCCACAGGTAATTAACATTTCTTTACAACATTAAATTCTAAACGATTACAACTCCTGCTCAATGAAAATTTGTCATGCTTTGTGTTCCCATTTTTCCTGGCCAACTGTCTCTCCAGAGCTGATAAATGGGAGCAGCATGCAGTGACAAATTGGCTCTGACTTCACCACCCCTAATTTGGGGGATCAGCTCCAGCTCCTTGGTCAGAAAGCACAAATCCAGAGGACGAGCAACCTCACAAACACTGCACACACGAGCCCTGCCAGCTCGGGGCATAAGTGAGTGCATCTCCCACAGCTGGGGAGTGGAGCTGGAAGGAAGGTGCATACTGGCCTCTGCATTGTGCAAACAGGCACAGAGAGGTGACGGCCAAAGGCCAGACATAGGTGCCTGGAACAACATGGCCAGGCTCTGATGTTAAGAAATCATGAGTCAAAATCCACAGGATTGGCTCAAGAATCACTAGATTTATGAAGAGAAGAAGTGTTAGTTCTTTGCCTTCTGGGGAGTGTGCGCAGGTCACGCTTTCCGTCTTCTCCCTACCACCAGCAGGGCTGGAAACGTTCTTTTGTGAAATAAAAGCTCAGATTCTCATGCACCGCCATGTTTCAAGGAAAACGACAGATGTCACCAGACTCACAATGAGATTGCCAGAGTTGGCAATGTTGCCCAAGCCAAGCCCTATGGGCACGTAACTGATGTGCCTCAAGCTGGGCACCAAAAAATGAAGGCATCCAAATTAGGGTCTGAGTAACTTGCTTCGGGTCACACAGGGTATCTGGCGGAGCTGGGATAAGACCCTAATTCTCCTGGCCAGAGCTCTCATTGTGCTACCTGGCAGGCTTCCTAGCACACTGAAGCCCAGTCAGGCTTGCTGTCCCATACTCGTCAGGGCAGGAAGCAGCAGCTGAGGCAGGGTGGGGAGTGGTGGAGGAGGAGGGAGAAGACCCTTCTCTGGCAGATTCGGGCCCTTGCTGCCCTCTCCATGTCTCTGAGGGGTTGCTCAGGAGAAGCTGACTGTAGCTTTGCGAAGAGGGAGAGCTGCTGGGAGGACATGCATCACAGCAGGAGAGAAGGGACTAGAAGTGGCCCTGAGCTACTGTGCTCTTCCGCTCCCTCCTTCCCTCTCCCCGCCTCACCTGTTACCCCAAAACTACTGTCAGCTTCTCCTGGGCAATTCTGCTCCTTCCCACACAGGCCTATCTGCCCTTGGTGAGAAGGAGAAGGGAATTAGGCATCAGGAGCCAAAGCTCTCAGCTATCCCTCCACCTTGCCTTGCAGGGCTGACACAGCCCGGGGTATACAACTCAGCTGCACCCCACTGAAAACATTGTCCTGCATTTAATCGACAAGGAAAATCTCCATGTGCCAGGTGTAGCAGCCTGCCTGGAACTTGGAGGGAGGAGCCCAGCTTGCAGAAGGGCAGAGTTTGGAGGAGGCCCCAGGAGGTCACTCTGTGTGCACATGGCTGGAATGTCAGCTGCACTGGTTGCACTTCTGGAAATGGTTCTCTTAATAGTTTAATTTTGTTTTACAAGCATGGAGGCCTCTCATATTATTACCCAGCACTGGTACATGAACCATATGGGGAGGCCTGAAGGGGATGCTATGGCAGGGAATAGCAGAGTCCTGGACAGGCCATGCCTCCTCCTCTAGCAGGGAATTAATTATCCCCCCTCACCTTGCCTGGGTGTCTTGCCTACTTTGTGCTGCTGCTCGGCCCACTCCCCTGCCTTGTGCTGGGAAGCACCAGCTGGTGGATGGTGCTAGGAGGCCACTGTAGGCAGCAGCAGGGCAGAACCAGTCTGGAGCCTGGGTCAGTTTCATGCAGAGGTATATGGGGACCCTAAAGCCCCCTGCCACTGGTCTCTCCGGGGCTTCTAGAAAGGACAGGGAAGAGCTAGTGAGCTGGGAGGTCCCTTTGGAGGGGCAGGAGCGAAGCTCTCTCATGGAGCAAGTATCTCCTTTAGGGACATTGAGCTCAGTGTGTAGATATGGGATTTACCAAGCCAGTGGATGAGTCTGTGCTGGGTGCTGCCTTCTGACTGCATCCTTCCCCCTCTCCTCTAGCCTGTGAGCTGGGATTTTACAAGTCAGCCCCTGGTGACCAACTGTGTGCAAAGTGCCCCCTGCACAGCTACTCAGAGAGCCGGGCTGCACAGGTGTGCCGCTGTGACAGCAGCTACTACCGGGCAGCACAAGATCCCCCATCTGCAGCCTGCACGCGTAAGTACCTGCCCATCTGCCTAAGACTGCCCACCCCAGCCTGCCCACCCACTTTCCACAGCACACAGGGAACAGAACCCAAATCAGCCTGACTACAGCAGCAGAGGGAGATTCCCATGCAAGTGGGAAGGGCCAGAAGGTCGGTGAGGGAATATCTGTCTGTGGGACGAGAGGGAACCCTGACACTACATGGGTGAATGTGTTAGAAACATTAGGCTGGAGACCTGGCCCCAATGGAGTCAATGGGAGATTTGCCATGCTCTGTGTGTGTTTGTATGCGTGTCTGGGGCGCTCGCTGTGAGTGTACCTCGGGGTGTTTGTGTTGTCCTGGAGGCATGACTGCATTAGGATAAAGGTGTGTGTTTCAATCAGGATAGCTCACATGTCAAAGCTACAATGTGCCTTAACTCCACAAAGATTTTAAAGCATGTAACTGTCGTGTTTTCTTAGTGTAGATGGGACCTGTCTCTCTGCATGTGAATGCCATGGATTCATAGCTACATAGATTCCCAGGCCAGAAAGGACTATTGTGATCATCTAGTCTGATCTCTTGTATAACACAAACCAGAGAATTTCCCCAAGGTAATTCCTAGAGCAGATCTTTTTAAAAAACAAAACCCAATCTTGGTTTAAAAGTTATCAGGAATGGAGAATACACTGAGACCTTTGGTAAGCTGTTCCAATGCTTAATTACTCTCACCTTTTTTCCATTCTGATTTTGCCTAGAGTTAACTTCCAGCCATTGGATCATGTTAGAACTTTCTCTGCTAGACTGAAGAGCCTGTTATTAAATATTTATTCCCAGTGTAATTACTTGTAGACCGTTATCAAGTCACCCCTTAATGTTCTCTTTGTTAAGCTAAATAGATGGAGCTCTTTGAGTCTATCACTATAAGACAGGTTTTCTAATCCTCCAATCATTCTCATGGCTCTTGGAATCTTCTCCAATTTATCAACATCCTCCGTGAATTGTGGGCATCAGAACTGGACACAGGATTCCTGCAGCGGTCATGCCAATGCCAAACCAAGGGTAAAATCACCTCTCTGCTCCTACTCGAGATTCCCCCGTTTATGCATCCCAGGATAGCATGAGCCTTTTTGGCCACGGAGTCACACTGGGAGCTTGTGTTCAGCTGATTATCCATGCTGACCCTCAAATATTTTTCAGAGTCCCCCATTCTGCCAGTATGGCCTGCATTCTTTGTTCATAGATCTCTACGTTCACATTTCGTCATGTTAAAATGCATGTTGTTTGCTTGCATCCAGCTTACCAAGGGTTCTAGATTGCTCGATATTGGTGACCTGTCTTCATAATTATTTACCACTCTCTGGTTTTTTGTGTCATCTGCAAACTTTATCAGTGATGATTCTGTTTTGTTCCAGGTCACTGATAAAAATGTTTAAATAGCATAGAACTAAAAACAGATCATTGAGGGATTCCACTAGAAAAACTCCCACTCAGGGCTTGTCTACATTACCCGCTGGGTCGACGGGGTTGATTTATCGCGTCTAGTCTAGATGCGATAAATTGACCGCCGAGCAGTCTCCCGTAGACTCCGATACTCCACCAGGGCGAGAGGTGCAGGCGGAGTTGATGGGAAAGCGTCAGCTGTCGACTTACCGCAGTGAAGACACCACGGTAAGTAGATCTAAGTACGTCGACTTCAGCTACGTTATTCACGTAGCTGAATTTACGTAACTTAGATCGATCCCCCCAGTGTAGACCAGGCCTTAGTGATGAGTCCCCATTTACAATTACATTTTGAGAACTATCAGTTAGCCAGCTTTTAATCCATTTAATGTATGCCATGTTAGTTTTTTAATCGAAGTATTAGCCAGGATGGGTAAGGAATGGTGTCGCTAGCCTCTGTTTGTCAGAGAGTGGAGATGGATGGCAGGGGAGAGATCACTAGATCATTACCTGTTAGGTTCACTCCCTCTGGGGCACCTGGCATTGGCCACTGTCAGTAGACAGGATACTGGGCTGGATGGACCTTTGGTCTGACCCAGTATGGACATTCTTATGTTCTTATACTTGTGCTAAAGCACTGAGAAAATTAGAACAGAAGCAGAGCTTGTGTTATAAATGATTTGGCCCTAGTACACTGTAAATAAGATAAGTTCACCTGTATATAAATTAGGGTTTCTAAAAACAAGAGAAATATAACTACAAACAAAAAATTAATCATATTAACCAAATTAAGTGATTTAAGGGTGAATCCCATAGATCGGAGACACCAGGAAATATCAGTGCACAGTGAAGAAACCCCCGCGCATCAGAAGAAGAAGGTAAAGTGCAATATAAATAATAGACTGGTCAACTACACCTCAACCTACTGTATATGAACAATGAGTATGCAATCGACTAGAGAGACAATATAAAGATGGATCACTAGTCAGGCCAGGTCTAACTGTTATTTAAATTGTGTATTATTAAGCAAAGTGAGTTCATGCATGTACCTATAGTTTTAATCCTTTCTCAGTGAAATATGGTTAAATTTGGTTATTGTGTAAAAGCAAATATATCACTTTTGTATACTACTTTGTTAATTAATATAATAGTACCTTATCAGGAATGCACAAAACTCGAGGCCTGGGCAAAAGACTATTCCATAGTCCGGTAACTTTCAAAACAGTAGACTCCAAAATCTAGATGGAATTATTGGTTACATTTCAAGATTATCTGAATCTGGATATCTATTTGATTTGCAATGTGCATACATTGCTAAACTGTTTAATCAGACACAAAGAAAGTTAACAAACTAATTGCAGCAAGTGATATAAAGGCAAGGAAAAACCAGACTGGTAAAGAAACCATAACCGACTCATTAGGAAACATTGAGGAAGGAAAATTGCCTGACCTCATTAGTGATGAACACCTACCTAGTATTGCCCTCAGTGTTTAACAAAAACTATGGCTAACCGGCAGCGTCATGTAGACAAATTCCCTTTAAGTACCAGTCGTAATTCGGGTTGAGTGACACAGTATCTTAATGGAGATATGTGTTGTTAAAACAACCTTGCTCAGTGCCTGGTTCCAGGTACATTTCTTTTTAGCTTCACTAACAATATTGGAGCCTGACACAGCAATATTTAATAAATTGGTTACTGGTCATTCAGTCAGTTATCTGGAAGACAGCATCTTCAAGAAACAATTGGCTCTCCGTCAACTAGCAGTGTATCATGCAGCCATGCAAACCTGAAAAGCGCCTCACACAGCTTATTATGCCAGGGATGCTTTTGACATTTCAGCTCATGTGTGTGGTCACAATGGTTCAGCCTAGTATGAGACAGAGAAGCTAGCTGTGCCTGTCTCCGGCCCAGTAAAGCTTTCCAGCAGGTGCTAACCAGCAGGAAGGGTAACCTATAACATGGATGGACAGTACTGTGTAGTAACTAATTACAAGAAGTTTATACATGGAGGCCTCACTTATAAAATCACTACTCCACATTTCTGTTTTACCCCTCATGTACATAGCGCTGTGGAACACACTATAATAATTCCTATCCCAGTTTTCAAAATGAATCCGAAGTGAGCCCAAATACTGGAATGAAGTTAAAATTTACCTACCAGTTTTAATGTGCTTATTAATCACTTTAAATTTAAAAACATTACTAGACGAAACCACACACATTCAGATTAACAGTGACATGCACAAGGCAGAACAAGCCTTGAATAACTTTTTATTCATGATGGGGATCTTAAAATACTGTTTTCCCACAGCTGGATAGAGGTTGCATTTAAGACTTTGCTTGTGTTACAAGGTGTATTAGTTTTAGCTGTGATAATTATCTATTGCCACTTATGGAGTTTGTTAAAACACTTTAAATCACATATAAAGGCCCTCACCACTAATTCATACATTCATTTGGCAAAGATGTGGCCTTGACTATAACAATTATCAAGGCAATAAGTGGGGGGCCTGTTAAGTAATATATGCTGGCTAGCGTATAAATATATATCATATTAATAAAATGTATTATCTGCACCATACATATATGTATATTAGTGTGCACAGAGCAATAACATAAAGCACAAATATTGTAACAGTGATAAAGCCCAAACCAGCCTATACAGTAATCCTGTTCACTTATGCTAAGTATCCCATAACTCCTTGCATTTGCTGAAATAAGCATTTGGCAAAAGCAGACAGGAAACTTGTCAAAATCCAGAAACGTCAATTCGTTCTATGTCTTAGTCCCAGCTAGGGAAGTACCTTCACGGACCAGTACCTGGAAAGCTAGTATACAAAACAAAGCTAAGGAAGGAACAGAACAGCAAGTTAGGGAAGTGGGACAAACTCCTGGCTTAGGCTATAGTGGCATGTAACTTGTAACATCATCATATAAATAATACCAGCTGGGATGTGTGACTTGGGGAGTGCACCTTCTGCGTGAGGTGAATGTAACATCGCTGCATAGGGCTGCTCTTTGGAGACTGGTATTTTATAGAGCCCTTTCCTGTACCAGATTAATAAACCTGACACACTGGTCATTTAGTCTCTTGAGTATGTTTCGTAATAAACCAACGTATTGTCAAGCAATTGACTGTGCAATTTATCAACAATCCTATTCTCGTCAGGTTCTCACACTGCATGTCACCTTCAGATCAGCCTGTACCTAGGATCTGTTATTTCCTTCACCCCACACACACACCCAGGGCATGGCACCCTCAGGTCAGCCTGTATCTAAGTTGTGTTATTTCCTCCCCCCCAAACACACACCCAGAGCATGTCAGTCATCCTCTAGTCAGCCAGTATCACTCTGTTCTCTCCCATGGATCACATCACCTTCCATGAGCTTTTCTCTCGGCCTGCCCCCCCCAACCCCGAGCACAACACCCCACCAATCTCAATGAATCTCTGCTTCCTTTCCAGGGCCCCCCTCTGCTCCTGTGAACCTGGTCTCCAGTGTGAATGGCACCTTGGTGACACTGGAGTGGGCTCCGCCCCTGGACAAGGGGGGGCGCACTGATATCACCTATAACGTGGTCTGCAGACGCTGCACATGGGACCTAGGCCAGTGCGAGGCGTGCGGCAGCGGGATCCGCTTTGTTCCCCAGCAGATGAGCCTGGCGCAGGCTGCCCTCACCGTGGCCAACCTTATGGCCCACATGAACTACTCCTTCTGGGTGGAGGCTGTCAATGGCGTGTCCAACCTCAGCCTGGAGCCCAAGAGATTTGCCGTTGTCAACATCACCACGAACCAGGCAGGTAGGAGGAGCAGATACCCCCAGGAGGCTTGGCCCATGGCAACTGATGTGAACAGCTCCCCACTGGGTCCAGCTGGACCTTCTCCCAAGGGGGGTCAGCGTTTACCTAAAGGCCCCCCGAGGGATCTGAGTCAGCCCTGCTTTTCCTGCGCTCAGAAGGGGAATAAGCCACAGTCACTGTGTGTGGGGCCTGTGACAAATGCTGGCTTGTCATGGTAGCTCCTACTCAGGCATCTGTGAGAAATGGCCCTTGTGGCCTCAGCCGGTGTGGTACCGGCACTGGGGAGACGGAGCTGTCTGGGGCTCACCGCTGAACCACCATCTGCAGACACATGCTTTGAGCGAGCGGGGAATTAATCTTCTTCAGTTCACTTTCAGCCCGTCACATTCTGCTTCAGTGCCACGGCCTCAACACCCTGGCCGTTCAGCTGTGGCCTCACGCTGGGCTGCGCCGTTTCCACAGGAGGCCGGGGGCACACCGGACATTTGTTTATTGACAAGGAACACTAAGTGGAGCATGAACCCCCCGGCCTGCTCCTCACCTCCCTTCCCAAAGGACCATGCAAAAGTTCATGCTCCATCTAGTGCTCCTTTCCCATCTCACACAAGGGCCAGCAGCTAGCAGGTGCCTGTGTTGTTTGCTGGGGAAAGTCTCTCTCATGCATATCTTGTCTTTTCCAATCCCTTGCTGAGAAACAGCCTCTTTCCGCAGGAAGCCGTTCCCCACTTTGGCTCAGAGCAGGACCTTGGGGCCCATCTCCAGTGCAGGGACTGGCTCTTCCAGCTGTGCTCCCCAGTTGGAAACAAGCACAGGGAGCATTACATGATGAGGAGCCTCAGGGCTTGCCTACACTGACAGCACTGCTGAAGTGCTTGGTGGAGATGCTACCTACGCCGACAGAGAGTTCCCATCGGCACAAGTACTGCACCTCCCTGAGGGAAGCCCTCCCATCTACATAGCCCCAGGGTTAGATCGGTACAACTACCTCGTTCAGAGATCCACACCCCCGAACGACATCGTTATACTGATGTACATGGGTAGTGTAAACCAGGGCTCATTCTGCTCTCCTGTACAAGTGTCAATTGGGAATAACTCCAGAGAAGTCAAAGGAGTTGCCTGGGTCAGCTCACAATAAGTGAGGGGAACAAGGCCTTTTATTGCAAACTGTCTCCTGCAGCTGCCCAGGCTCCCAACTGACCCCACCCCCGCCCCCCGGAGGACATCCACCCTTCCCCTGCCCCTCCTGCCGGCCCTGCCCCAGTGGTATCACACCCATGCTAAGGGGACAGGCACTAAATGCCTGCAATGGCTGGCTGCATAGACAGATATTGAATGCTCCCTAGTTAGCTTGTCTCGTAGAATGTGACACGCTGAACAGGTGCAGCTGGGAGCAGCAGAAACAGGCAGGCTGGAAAGAACAGAAGTTTAGCCGTGTGGCTGGAGGTGTTTAAAGGGACACTCAATGTAAAAGAGGCACCAACCTGCAAAGCGGAGAGCTGTGATCAGTGCGATAGTCAATAGTCGTTCTCAGTCATCCCGACAGCTCCACCACTCAGAGCAGGGGGGCGGAGTCGGCTCCCATTTGAATGTGCAGAAATCAGAATCTCAGTGCTGTTTTTTAGGTCAGTTCATGTGAGCTGGGAGTGGATTCTCCCTCCTGCTCTGCACCCTGCGCTTTGACCTGCTGTTGGGAAGTGCAGTGTGTGTTGTTGCAGAGATTTCTCCTCCGGAGAGGGGCCAGCTGGGGACTGTGTCGGATAGACCATACTCCCTGGACTGGCTAGGCCCATTCAATCAATCTTTACTGCGCTCTTCGGGGAATCTCACCAATCCCTGGAGTTCAGGAGTGCCAGGGATTGCTGTGGAGTGCGGAGCCTCAGTGCTCTCTCTGCCCATAGGGATTGCTTTAACTTGTATTCCCTTCTGTTGTGCCCAGCAGGGCTTTCTGGGCCTGGGTCACCTTCCCACTGGCCTCTGTCTTCGCTAGGGATTCTGACCTTGCATCGCTTCCAGTTAGTTCATATGGTCACACGGGCCAGTCTGGATGCTCCCTGAATGTTTGTTCCGGGTCAGTGTTCCCCGAGGCCTGTCTACACATAGTTTCTGTGCTGTTTTAACTATACTTTGTTCTAACCCAATCCAGTGGTAGCGGCACAAAAGCTGGGAGTTGGGCAGCTCATAGGCTGATCCCTAGCGTCACCCTTGTGGCCAGGAAGAAACATGTGGGGAGTGTCCCCAGGAGCTTTGACAAAGGCATTATCTGCACAGATGCGATCTTTGTGTGTGCATTAGAGCAAGAGGCACCAAGCAGCCCTGTCGAAACATGCGAAATATACTGCAGCCCAGCAGACTGTGGCTAGTTGAGGCCCTGTACACACCACCTGGGCTTGACCTCCCTTAGCTGCAGTGCGGTAAAAACAACAGCACCTTGTCTGCACAGGAACGGGGCAGCCAGTGCTACCTGGAGTTACCATTTCCATGCCCAAACACCACAGGCCCCATCTTCTCCTATATTCTGCCTCCAGCAGGGGCTGCAAGTTGAGGCTTTAAAAAATAGCAAGACCCTTTCCTTGTAATAAACCAGCCAGTCGTGCAATGCTGTAGGTGGGTGAACTATCCCTTCCTGGCCCCCACTCGGAGCCTGCACAGTTACAGTGTTAATGCTGATCATCATGCAGTTCTCTGGCCCTTTTATCTGTCTGCTGAAAGCCTGAGGCAGGGAATCCCACAGGCAGGTCCAGGGAGGCAAGAAAGTTTCCCTTTGTTTGATCTCAGTCCGCCAGCCTTTGTAGTGATGCCATGGGACAGTGCTTGCTGGGGGCACAGGCCATAAGGCGGCCAGACCTCTTGGGTAGCCAGTGTTATGATGCATCCTGGTCCATAGCTAAAACACGAATGCAGCTCCCCTGCAGCTGCACACCACAGCACTGAGGGGGTGTATGTGTAATGTTACTGCTCACCCCCCCACACCAGAAAACTGGAATATTCCATTATGATTACCGATCCTCCCACCTGGCTCACCAATAGGGCATTCCATTATTGCTGCCCCCAAAAATGGCATATTCTATTGCTACCCACCCATCCACCCAACAAAACAATGGGGTATTCCATTATTGTTGCCCCCCACCAACTGAAAAAATGGAATATTCCATTATCGCTCTTCTAATAACCCAGCATAACCAGGGGTAGTGCGTTATCATTGTTCCCAGGCACCCACTGTAACACATTGTCTCTTGATCCTTGTGCAAGCCTCTCCTCCGGGAGAAGATTCCTGTGAGCGGGGGGCCCCGTAATCTAGCCGGCCAAGGCACAGCAAGGTCCGGCATCTGGAAGGTGAAGCGAGATACATTAAAGTGGAAATGGGCTAATTAACCACGGGAACAGCTTGCCTAGGGATGTGGTGGATTCTCTGTCATTTGGGGTCTTTAGATCGAGAGTGGGCATCTCTTATCTCAGTGCTCTGGGCTGGATGGGGTCTCTGGCCTGGGCTATCGAGGTCAGACAGGATGATCAGAACGGTCCATCCACCCACAATGACACTGGAGTCTTTCACTGGTACCCTCTCTCCTTGTGACAGTGGCATGTTCCATTGTGCCTCCCTACATCCATCCACAATGATGGAGTGAAAAGATAGGCAGCAGCAAGGAGTGTGCCTGGGGCCCGAGGATGCCAGCTGTGCAGGTGGGGGGCTCTTCCTGCCCCTGGCACATAGCCTGGCCTGGCTGATGATTAGCTAGACAGACTCTTCTGCACTCTGGTGCCGTGGGCTGGCAAGGGTGTAACTGAGGCCCCATTGACAAGAAAGGTTTGTGAATCTGCTCTACCTTTGTGAACCCAAAACAGAGAGAGCAGCACCCACGGCCTGGGACAGCAGGAGGTTGCTGCCCCTCCTTGCTAGGGAACAGAATGAAGTTCTGGGACAGATTGTGCTTTAGTGTGGGGCAGTCAGACGGGTCAGTGCTGTGCCGGGGCCCTGGGCAACTGGACAGCGAGGTCCTGCTCTTGGGGAAGGTGCTAGACAGCTGGGCTGCCCTCTGAGCGTGTGCCTAGAGACCCCAAGATTGGGGCAATGGCTGGACTCCGAACAGGCTCTGGAAGTTCCAGAGATCCAGGGATCCAGATGCTTGGATTCCCAGGCTGCAGCATGGCTCGATCTGTCACTGGAGACAAGTCCACTTTCTGATGTTCTGTCGTCTTCATTCTCAGCCCCGTCCCAGGTGGTGGTGCTTCGCCAGGAGAGCACGGGTCAGAACAGCGTCACGCTGCTGTGGCATGAGCCAGACCAACCCAACGGCATCATCCTGGAGTACGAGGTCAAGTACTACGAGAAGGTAACAGCAATTTGCTGGCCCAGCCCTGCAGCCTGGCCATGGTGCATTAAGCCAGGGTTATAGTTTAGGCTACTGTTTGCATGGTGTAATTACTGTTAACAGCCAGACACATAGAGAGAGTGACTTCCAGGCTCCTCCCCAGGCCCAGCGCTCTCTCAGTGAGATCTTTGCCTTGCTCTCCAACAGGACAAGGAAATGCAGAGTTACTCCACTCTAAAATCCAAAGGCACAAGTGCGACTGTCTCTGGGCTCAAGCCTGCAACGCGCTACATCTTCCAGGTTCGGGCCCGGACCTCTGCCGGCTGTGGGAGGTTCAGCCAGATGGTGGAGGTGGAGACCGGGAAAGCAAGTGAGTGCACGAGAGGATGAGGTCGGGGAGAGAGCGGAAGTGTGTGCCTGGGCACGAGGGTTAAAGTGCACACCCAGACGCACAGCACTTGGTCAGGGGGCTGTTTGCTTTTGACTTCGGCCGGAGTGGGATCCGCTGCACAGTCTCGGTGGCTGAAGGGAGAGGAGTAAGGGAATGGGGAGGTGAGGGCTGAGTCAGAAGGGAGCGGTGGTTCTGCTGACCTGGAAGCCAGGCTGGGAGTGCCAGGCACTGATGTTGGTGCAGCAGCTGGCATCTGGGTGGAGGGGTTTGCTTGGGGGATTATGAGCAGCTGGAAATGGATAGTGGCACATGATAGTGTAAGCAGGTGTGAGATGGGGAGGGAAAGCTCGGGGGGCATGGGCCTGGGACTCTACACTGCAGACTAGGAGAAAGGCAGAAGAGACCTCATTGGGTCTGCCTTCCCTGCAGAGCTAGCCCAGCTCTTAGCTGGGCGTTGCTTCGAACCCTGCCCACCATCTGCACACAAACCCCTCTGACCTTCGGGTGGCCACTGACACATCCCAAGAATCCAAGAATTCCCCCCTCCCCTGCCTGCATCCAGCTGCCCATCTGTGTGGGCCCTGGCTGAGTCACTCTGCACGGAGATGCTGCCCCCACCCCTGTTCCCACCAGTGTCCTCCTGTATCCACAGTTTCTTCCTCTCTCCTCTCATTTTCCCTGGACAAAGTCATGTGTGGTGCTGCGTCTCTCCCGGACAGGGCCAGTGCTCCACAAAACCAGGACTATCTGGCTTCAAATCGGACGAGTGGCCTCCCGAAGTGTGATTGCTCTTTGCAGTGAGGATGCAGGTGAAATCACTGCGGTGTGACATCCTCCAGGGCTTTCCCACAATCCTGCCGTGTGCCCAGAAGGATAGACAAGTACTCCCACAATGCACTGGGAAAGACTCACAGAGCGTCCCAATTTACTGCAGCACAAAGAACCACGGGACGTGCCCCCAGAAATCCTAGCGACCTGGTGAGAGCATGGGAACCCGGGCAGGGCTTTGCAATGCTTGCTGCTCCCTGCAGGAATTGCCGAGTCGCTCTGTGGGGAGGAGCGACACTGCAACTGTCAGACAGAGGGAACAATTCTCCCAGGGCTCCTCGCGCCCTGAGAAATGCCATTGCAACGATTAGCGCAAGGAAGTGGCAGCCAGCACTGCCGGGTTCTGCACTCACCTTTGCCACACGTTTGCTGTGCCACACTGCCCAGTCTAGGTCCATGCCTCAGTTTCCCCATCTGCAAAGAGGTCCCTACATAGGGGGTCAGGAAGATTAATTCCTTTCCCATCAAGATCCTCAGTGGAAGGTCTGGCGATGGGGCAGAGTGTTATATATTATGAAATGTAGGTTTACAGAGGCTGGGTTAGTGGGTGCCTCACAGCAAGCACATGCCCCTTGAGTTCCCCTTCTGTGATGTTTCTCTTCCAGTAGCTCTCAGATATGACACCATGACAATCATCTGGATCTGCCTGACCCTGATAACTGGCCTTGTAATCCTGCTGGTGGTTCTGATCTGCAAGAAGAGGTAGGAGACCCGCAGAGGTTACTGCATGCTGAACTCAAAGACACTTCATGTTGGCTCCCCCTAGAGCTAGGGCAAGAGGCTGCCTTAGCGCCACACCTGGGGATTCTGTTCGGTCTGCCTGACAGGGAGTGGAGCATCGTTGAGAGCAGCAGTGGTGGAGACAGAATGACAGGGAGCAGGAAGCAAACCAAGGAAATGATCTAAGAGACCAGAGTGGTCCTGGGGAGAGTTAGATCAGATAGACAAGAACAGGGCTCCTGGTCACCTCAGGAGTTTGACACAGGAGAAGGGGGACCTGGAGCTGATCTGAAATAGGCCTGTTGGGAAAGCAATAGTCTGGTAGCACCTTGCTAGGACCGGGTTTTAGTGTCAGTATAAAGCAGGGATAGTCAGTCAACAGGCAGACCACGGGCCAAATCCGGACCACTAAGCCAAATCTGGACCGCCAGGCACTTTTGAACATCCCCTGAAATCTTTTCATTTATTTATTATCATTATTGGCTTGTTTATTACTTTCTCTAGAATCTGGACTGTGACTATACCTTGGCCAAGACATTTGGACCTTGACAAAAAATAATTGACTACGCCTGGTGTAAGGTTTTTTTTGTGGATTCTGAATCTCAAGACCCTAAGTTCAAAGAAACTGCCTGATGATGCCTTGTCACTATTGAGCATTTTGAAATATGAGCCAGGTGGCAGTGAAAGCATTTTCATTGAAGTTCAAATATTTTTAATGAAAACTGCACACTAATGTTTGGTGATGGAGCTAGGAGGTACATATGTGATGTCTGTATTAGAGTTTGTACTAGCTGTGTACCTTTCTAGCAAACGCCCTCCTCCCCCAAACTGAGACTCAAGGTATTTTCTTCCTGTACTCTCTGAGCATGCTCACAACAAATTCTTACATCTTCACTCATGCGAATTAATTTTCAAATACTGGACAATTATAGACATTAATCAATTATAAACCAAACACTCACCACACACCAAACACAATACAGGAGATCCACACAGGCAAAATGAAGTCGAGGATTGCTGCAGATGTAATATACAGAGAAGCCATAAGTAAGAAGCTAGACCTGTGCATTGATCCCTTAAACGCCACTAGGCTCTCAGAGGCATTAGTAAATATTGACAGTGGTAGAGTGGCACAACCATCAATGTAGACAACTCACTTACAGCTGGAATTTTCCAAATGCGTGAATTTGAACATTGCTGGCCCTCCCTCAGGTTCTGTGACACAATACCAAGGAGAGCAGAGACGCTGGCAGTGCGAAAAGCATGCACAGGTTGGGCCAACAAAGATATTTGACACTGAGCTTATCTATGGAGGAGTGATAGGCCTACAAGCAAGTTCATGAGAGGTTGACATCAAGAATATTTTGACAGGTGATTGGTTCCTGTACCGACATCAGCGTTCGCTGCCTCTGGTGACAGGATTGCCGAGGCTAAATCTAAGCTAAAGAAGCAGCTGCAGACAGAGGTGTCAGCTAGACATCCTTCCTAAGAAGTCCCCTGCACAGTCACTGACAGTTCTGCCATACACTTGCCAGCACGTGGTATCATCAAGGGCTTTGTGACAAATTTCAGAATCTATACTGAACACGAGCTAGCAGCAGGTGATGTATACTTTGTCTCGGACACATGCAAATCCTTCAGCACAGTGAGAGTCACAAAATCGAGCACAGCTACAGAAGCATCATTTAAGGACAAATGCATAGGTACCTCCGCAGAAAGTTGTCTTGACAGTTAATGAAAATAAAGAGTTTGTTTGACATCATTTGTGCAGAATTATTAAAGGCAGAGAAAACACCTGAGCTGAAATAAACCAGGGGGGTGCGGAGGTCAACAGAGGAGATATGGTCACCTCGCATGAGGAAGCAAAGAACATCCTCAGACATCAAACAGTGATGGTTGCAAAAGAGAAAGTGGTGGAAAAGTCGGTATTATCAGATGACATTGATGTATTTCTCTTACTCTTGCATCATTACCTTGAACAGAGCCTAACATATTTAGTGATTATGGAACCCAGAGTCCAAGAGAGAGCTGTAATAGACATCCGTGCTACTGCAGAGCAGCACCGGAACATTGCACCAGGCCTGTGCGCTGTCCGTGCGCTCAGGCTGTGATACAGTAGCTTCCTATTTTGGCCTCATCAGAATGACTCTGTTGAAAATTCTGCAAGCTGGGTCCTCCCTCTCTCTGCTGGGTGACACCAATGCCACAGTGCCTGCTGACGCTGGATAGGCACCCAATTCCTGGCCGTATGCTACAGACAATCAAACTGGGCCCCATGTTAGAAGCATGGCAGAAATCATGGGCAGGGAAAATTGGCAAAGGTACCATATCAAAACCAAAGCTCGGCTCCTTACCACCACCAAGCGAAGCACTTATAGGAAATGTCGAATGAGGACATATTCAGGTGCTTTGGATCTAGCTGCCCCACCGCTGGATCCACTGCAGGATGGATGGATGGATACGCGATGATAGTTCCAAGTCTCCATTTTCAAAAACTGTACCAGACAATGGCGCACAGATATTTTGAAGTTAATCGAGGGTAATGGACCTTGTAATCTATGAGCCAGATTGCCAGGAACCATATTCTGAACATGCTCTGGAGGTGTGGAGTGCGTAGTGACCTGACAAAATCAGCATTTGCAGATGAAAACAGGGATGACAAGTAGTGACCTGTATTACTCATGTTGGGACACTCCGCTGTTGTTGGAATGAGACAGAACACCAGTAATCATTTATAATGTCTCCATAATGAAGTATTTGGTTACAATTATTATTATATTTACCGTTTTGCTGAATAGACACGTTTATGGTGTCTATAGTCCAGCCCTCTGTGGAGAAAGAAGTGGTTCGGGACTATTTAGAAAAGCTGGACGAGCACAAGTCCATGGGGCCGGATGCGCTGCATCCAAGAGTGCTAAAGGAGTTGGCGGATGTGATTGCAGAGCCATTGGCCATTATCTTTGAAAACTCATGGCGATCGGGGAAAGTCCCGGACGACTGGAAAAAGGCTAATGTAGTGCCCATTTTTTAAAAAAGGGAAGGAGGAGGATCCTGGGAACTACAGGCTAGTCAGCCTCACCTCAGTCCCTGGAAAAATCATGGAGCAGGTCCTCAAGGAATCAATTTTGAAGCACTTAGAGGAGAGGAAAGTGATCAGGAACAGTCAGCATAGATTCACCATGGGCAAGTCATGTTTGACTAATCTAATTGCTTTCTATGACGAGATAACTGGCTCTGTGGATGAAGGGAAAGCAATGGACGTGTTGTTCCTTGACTTTAGCAAAGTTTTGACACGGTCTCCCACAGTATTCTTGCCAGCAAGTTAAAGAAGTATGGGCTGGATGAATGGACTATAAGGTGGATAGAAAGCTGGCTAGATTGTCAGGCTCAACGGGTAGTGATCAATGGCTCCACGTCTAGTTGGCAGCCGGTATCAAGTGGAGTGCCCCAAGGGTCGGTCCTCAGGCGGGTTCTGTTCAGTATCTTCATAAATGATCTGGAGGATGGTGTGGATTGCACCCTCAGCAAGTTTGCAGATGACACTAAACTGGGAGGAGAGGTAGATACGCTGGAGGGTAGGGATAGGATACAGAGGGACCTAGACAAATTCGATGACAGAACAAGGAGTAATGGTTTCAAGTTGCAGTGGGGGAGGTTTAGGTTGGATATTAGGAAAAACTTTTTCACTAGGAGGGTGGTGAAACACTGGAATGCGTTACCTAGGGAGGTGGTGGAATCTCCTTCCTTAGATATTTTTAAGGTCAGGCTTGGCAAAGCCCTGACTGGGATGATTTAGTTGGGGATTGAGCAGGTTGCACAGCAGAGCCAAGAGGCCAGTGAAGAAGCTTGGCAACATGTGACCTCCAGAAGAAGAAGGGGGAATGTCCGGGTTCCAGCAACGTGGACACAGGTAACTAACCGCTTTCATGTTCTCTCCACAGGTACCATTGCGGAGAGTGGACCAGATGATACGTCTGGGGGGAGAAAGCAGAAGGAGACTCCGCTGGTTGGAAGGCATGAGATGCACTGTCCTGAGATGGGGGGTTCCACGACCACCACTCCCAAGAGAAGGAGGCGGGTGGTGGTGGTCGGGGACTCTCTCCTCCGGGGGACTGAGTCATCTATCTGCCGCCCTGACCGGGAAAACCTAGAAGTCTGCTGCTTGCTGGGGGCTAAGATTCGCGATGTGACGGAGAGACTGCCGACACTCATCAAGCCCTCGGATTGCTACCCCTTCCTGCTTCTCCACGTGGGCACCAATGATACTGCCAAGAATGACCTTGAGCGGATCACTGCGGACTACGTGGCTCTGGGAAGAAGGATAAAGGAGTCTGAGGCGCAAGTGGTGTTCTCGTCCATTCTCCCCGTGGAAGGAAAAAGCCTGGGTAGGGACCGTCGAATCGTGGAAGTCAACGAATGGCTACGCAGGTGGTGTCGGAGAGAAGGCTTTGGATTCTTTGACCATGGGATGGTCTTCCATGAAGAAGGAGTGCTGGGCAGAGACGGGCTCCACCTTACGAAGAGAGGGAAGAGCATCTTTGCGAGCAGGCTGGCTAACCTAGTGATGAGGGCTTTAAACTAGGTTCACCGGGGGAAGGAGACCAAAGCCCTGAGGTAAGTGGGAAAGCGGGATACCAGGAGGAAGCACAGGCAGGAATGTCTGTGAGGGGAGGGCTCCTGCCTCATACTGAGAATGAGGGGCGATCAGCAGGTTATCTCAAGTGCTTATATACGAATGCACAAAGCCTTGGAAACAAGCAGGCAGGGAGAACTGGAGGTCCTGGTGATGTCAAGGAATTATGACATGATTGGAATAACAGAGACTTGGTGGGATAACTCACATGACTGGAGTACTGTCATGGATGGTTATAAACTGTTCAGGAAGGACAGGCAGGGCAGAAAAGGTGGGGGAGTTAGCACTGTATGTAAGGGAGCAGTATGACTGCTCAGAGTTCTGGTATGAAACTGCAGAAAAACCTGAGTGTCTCTGGATTAAATTTAGAAGTGTGAGCAACAAGAGTGATGTAGTGGTGGGAGTCTGCTATAGACCACCGGACCAGGGGGATGAGGTGGATGAGGCTTTCTTCCGGCAGCTCGCAGAAGCTACTAGATCTCACGCCCTGGTTCTCATGGGGGACTTTAATTTTCCTGATGTCTGCTGGGAGAGCACTACAGCAGTGCATAGACAATCCAGGAAGTTTTTGGAAAGCATAGGGGACAATTTCCTGGTGCAAGTGCTAGAGGAGCCAACTAGGGGGGGAGCTTTTCTTGACCTGCTGCTCACAAACCGGGAAGAATTAGTAGGGGAAGCAAAAGTGGATGGGAATCTGGGAGGCAGTGACCATGAGTTGGTTGAGTTCAGGATCCTGACACAGGGAAGAAAGGTAAGCAGCAGGATACGGACCCTGGACTTCAGGAAAGCAGACTTCGACTCCCTCAGGGAACGGATGGGTAGGATCCCCTGAGTGACTAACATGAAGGGGAAAGGAGTCCAGGAGAGCTGGCTGTATTTCAAGGAATCCCTGTTGAGGTTACAGGGACAAACCATCCCAATGTGTCGAAAGAATAGTAAATATGGCAGGCGACCAGCTTGGCTCAACGGTGAAATCCTAGCGGATCTTAAACATAAAAAAGAAGCTTACAAGAAGTGGAAGGTTGGACATATGACCTGGGAAGAGTATAAAAATATTGCTCGGGCATGTAGGAATGAAATCAGGAGGGCCAAATCGCACCTGGAGCAGCAGCTAGCGAGAGATGTCAGGAGTAACAAGAAGGGTTTCTTCAGGTATGTTGGCAACAAGAAGAAAGCCAAGGAAAGTGTGGGCCCCTTAATGAATGAGGGAGGCAACCTAGTGACAGAGGATGTGGAAAAAGCTAATGTACTCAATGCTTTTTTTGCCTCTGTCTTCACTAACAAGGTCAGCTCCCAGACTGCTGCGCTGGGCATCACAACATGGGGAATAGATGGCCAGCCTTCTGTGGAGAAAGAGGTGGTTAGGGACTATTTAGAAAAGCTGGACGAGCACAAGTCCATGGGGCCGGACGAGTTGCATCCGAGAGTGCTAAAGGAATTGGTGGCTGTGATTGCAGAGCCATTGGCCATTATCTTTGAAAACTCATGGCGAACGGGGGAAGTCCCGGATGACTGGAAAAAGGCTAATGTAGTGCCAATCTTTAAAAAAGGGAAGAAGGAGGATCCTGGGAACTACAGGCCAGTCAGCCTCACCTCAGTCCCCGGAAAAATCATGGAGCAGGTCCTCAAAGAATCAATCCTGAAGCACTTAGAGGAGAGGAAAGTGATCAGGAACAGTCAGCATGAATTCACCAAGGGAAGGTCATGCCTGACTAATCTAATCGCCTTCTATGATGAGATTACTGGTTCTGTGGATGAAGGGAAAGCAGTGGATGTATTGTTTCTTGACTTTAGCAAAGCTTTTGACACGGTCTCCCACAGTATTCTTGTCAGCAAGTTAAAGAAGTATGGGCTGGATGAATGCACTATAAGGTGGGTAGAAAGTTGGCTAGATTGTCAGGCTCAACGGGTAGTGATCAATGGCTCCATGTCTAGTTGGCAGCCGGCGTCAAGTGGAGTGCCCCAGGGGTCGGTCCTGGGGCTGGTTTTGTTCAATATCTTCCTAAATGATCTGGAGGATGGTGTGGATTGCACCCTCAGCAAATTTGTGGATGATACTAAACTGGGAGGAGTGGTAGATACGCTAGTGGGCAGGGATAGAATCATAGAATCATAGAATCATAGAATATCAGGGTTGGAAGGGACCCCTGTAGGTCATCTAGTCCGACCCCCTGCTCGAAGCAGGACCAATTCCCAGTTAAATCATAGGATACAGGATAGGATACAGAGGGCCCTAGACAAATTGGAGGATTGGGCCAAAAGAAATCTGATGAAGTTCAATAAGGATAAGTGCAGGGTCCTGCACTTAGGACGGAAGAACCCAATGCACAGCTACAGACTAGGGACCGAATGGCTAGGCAGCAGTTCTACGGAAAAGGACCTAGGGGTGACAGTGGACGAGAAGCTGGATATGAGTCAGCAGTGTGCCCTTGTTGCCAAGAAGGCCAATGGCATTTTGGGATGTATAAGTAGGGGCATAGCGAGCAGATCGAGGGACCTGATCGTCCCCCTCTATTCGACATTGGTGAGGCCTCATCTGGAGTACTGTGTCCACTTTTGGGCCCCACACTACAAGAAGGATGTGGATAAATTGGAGAGAGTCCAGCGAAGGGCAACAAAAATGATTAGGGGTCTGGAACACATGAGTTATGAGGAGAGGCTGAGGGAACTGGGATTGTTTAGTCTACGGAAGAGAAGAATGAGGGGGGATTTGATAGCTGCTTTCAACTACCTGAGAGGTGGTTCCAGAGAGGATGGTTCTAGACTATTCTCAGTGGTAGAAGAGGACAGGACAAGGAGTAATGGTCTCAAGTTGCAATGGGGGAGGTTTACGTTGGATATTAGGAAAAACTTTTTCACTAGGAGGGTGGTAAAACACTGGAATGCGTTACCTAGGGAGGTGGTAGAATCTCCTTCCTTAGAAGTTTTTAAGGTCAGGCTTGACAAAGCCCTGGCTGGGATGATTTAATTGGGGATTGATCCTGCTTTGAGCAGGGGGTTGGACTAGATGACCTCCTGAGGTCCCTTCCAAACCTGATTTTCTATGATTCTATGATTGGTCCTGCTTTGAGCAGGGGATTGGACTAGATGACTTCCTGAGGTCCCTTCCAACCCTGATATTCTATGATTCTATGATTTGTTGAATATTTTTCACATAATAAAAAGTGGTCACTGTCTCAAATGACAATTAAGATCCATGCTATACCCTCAGCCCTCCACCTCATGTGCCCTATTATTCAAATATGTGTTGTTATTGACTGATATTGCAAATGTTAAATACATGGATTTCATATATTAGGACTCTGCTGCTTTGATTTTGTCTGCTCCAATTCATGTGAAATCCTGCTGATTATGGGAGGGCTGGCAAGGGTGGGATGAAATGCTGATGTTTCAAAATGCTCAACAGTGACAGTGCCATTAGGCAGTTTTGTGTAACTTGTGGTCTAGAGATACAGAAGCCACAAAAACACCTTTTCTGGACCCTAAATCGAGGTTGACCAGAGGGGCTGCCAGACTGCGATGGGGCTACAGGTCACGTGCAGCGGACAAACTCAGAGCAGGGAAGAGCAGATTATCATTGTGAGATGGGGGGATGGATGGACTGGTGTTCTCTGAGCTGGTTGCTGTTGAACCGTGGACGTGGTACACAGGATATCCTGGTCTGGGCAAACTGAAAGCTGGAGGTGGGGGGTGAACATCAGCAGTGCAGCTGTTGTGTGCCCTGCTGTCAGTGGGGGACGGGGTGCAGCAGTCGCAGTCAGCTCCAGCTCAGCTTCTGGGTGAATCTCTGGTACTGCGCCTTGCTCACTTGCAGCCCTTCCCAGGAACCCGCGCCTGAGTGTATGTGAGATGGGAGGCAAAACTGATGGATCAGGAGTCTTCCCTCTGCCTCTTCTGTCTCCATGGCAGGCACTGTGGTTACAGCAAGGCTTTCCAGGATTCAGATGAGGAGAAGATGCACTATCAGAATGGCCAGGGTAGGTAGATGGAGATGTGTCTGGGGTCAGCTGTTCTCTGCCTCTCAGCAGGGGCTGAGTTTTGGGCCAGCTACTTTCTTTGTCCCTCTGGGTATCTGCACCCTTGGGCTGGTCTCGAGAGGTCTGTGTTCTGAAGGGGGAATTTGGCTTTCCCTGGAGTTGGGTGCCAGAGAGCAGGTCCCCACTGACTGGGGCATCTCTCCTCTGTATGTGGCCCTAAGGATTCCTGCCGCCTCTCTGGCTCCCAGGCGGCATTGCTGTTTGCTGTTGGAATGACCTCGCTTTTTATTTCCCCACTGAACTCTAACAGTGAAGTTCCCTGAGTCAAAGTTCTACGTGGACCCACACACGTACGAGGACCCCTGCCAAGCTGTGCACGAGTTCACACGAGAGATCGAGGCCTCAAGGATTAAAATTGAGAAAGTCATTGGGTCCGGTGAGTACCCTGGCTCTGCGCGTTTCACACCCTTAGAACT
Organism: Caretta caretta; assembly: GCF_965140235.1. Classification (NCBI taxonomy): domain Eukaryota; kingdom Metazoa; phylum Chordata; order Testudines; family Cheloniidae; genus Caretta; species Caretta caretta. The sequence goes on from NC_134223.1 coordinate 4,517,911, forward strand.
TCCTTCAGAAACCCATTTCTTCCCATGGGCTATGGTGCTAATGTTTGTGCAGTACTCTGGAGACTCAAGGGGCTAAATAAATACAGCTCGTGCTGAGTGTTATGATGATCCTCAGTGAGGGTTTAAGCCATTCCATAGCTTTCTGAGCACAAAAAGCATGTGCAGAATTTTTTAATGTATGAAATGAACCACCCCGAGCCAGATGCTCAGCTGGTGTTAATCGGTGTAGCTCAGCTGCAGCCAATGGAAGGACACTGACTTGCGCCAGCTGAAGGTCTGGCTGTCCATGCACGGGTGTCTCCTATGCTGCTACCTTGAATTCCACCCCCAAAGTACATGTCCGGGCTGAGAAGATGCTGGAGCCATTTCAGCAAAAAGGTTGATTTTTTTCTGAAAAGTGATATCTGCTGAGAATAGGGGGTTGGAAGGCAAGCGCACAAGAGAGAGGGTGAGCAAGCCAGCTGTCAGCTGCTGGTGACACCCATGGTATCCAATGGCTGCACAGAGTCTGAGTACCTTGGCAATTGCACAGAACCAGCCAGGATACGAGAGCTCAGAGCTTCCAAGGACCCCAGGCTGGGAGGTGTCAGGAATTCTCACTAAACCAGCCCTCCTCTTGCTTTTCACCTGGCTTTGTACCCACATTGTTTTGAGGGAAGTTGGAAATCCCATAATAGGACGTGCTTAGCACACCTCATCATTGCTATGCAAGCACAAAGGTGGGTAAGAGTCTTTATGCCTCTGAGGCACAGAGCCAGGCAATAATTCCTTATGGTGAGTGCATGGTAGGAAGTAGAACCCAGGAGTCCTGACTCCCTAAGCACTGGACCATGCTGCATCTTTTTATCAGCTCTAGAAAACAGGCCCCTATCTGTTGGCTCTGGACATCCATTTAGCCTTAGTGGCTGAAGGAGTGCTGATTTGGTGAGCTGCCAGGGAGCTGCAGTGAATTGAGAAGCTGAGCCCTTTCCCTTGTCTTTTCTTGCTTTGCAGGAGAATCTGGGGAAGTGTGTTATGGCCACCTGAATGTGCCAGGGAAGAGGGAGCTTCCCGTGGCCATCAAGGCTTTGAAAGCAGGTTACACGGAGAAGCAGAGACGAGACTTCCTGAGCGAGGCCAGCATCATGGCGCAGTTCGACCACCCCAATGTTATCCACCTGGAGGGTGTGGTCACCAGGAGTACGTGGCTGGGTGCAACAGATTAGAGAGGGCAGTCACATAGTCAGTGTAGGACCACAGGGACAAAGGGGAATCTGATCTCACAGCCAGAGCCCTCAGGAAGTGCTTTCCTCTCCCAAGCCTGGCAGAGACCCCCGTACAATCAGGTCCCCAGGGGCTGGCCAGCTGTGGCACAATGTATATCTCACTAATGGGGCCTTGCACTTTGCTAGCCCCTTTCATCCCCAGGGATCCCCAATAAAACAAACCAAAATGCAAACTCTTCTGTGCCGAGATCCCTCTGTTCACCATCGAAATGCAGCCACCCGTGGGGTGAAATGCGGCAGCTGCGTGACTGACTATTGCAATGCTACCGGAGAGTGTTGGACAGGAATGGAGGCTCCTGTATCCAGTGGGAACTACAGAGGGAATTAGGAAGGTGGGGCACAGAGGACCAATATGAAATGTGTCCCGAACATGGGGGTAAGCATGTCATGGGTGGGAGCTCCCACCAGTTCCCAACAGGCAGGTGCTACATTAGAGACAACTGGTAGGCTTGGCACCCGTTGGCAGGCCTACCAAAGAGACATGTTCCTAGAGGGCCCCTGCTGAAGGGCTGGGTGGGCACTGGCAGGTGGCAATGTGAGGGCGAAGCTTGTCCTGACACTGCCCTCACTATACCTGCTCTGAGGGCTTCATTGTCTGGGGCTGCACATACAGCACTGAATTCTTGGGAGCTGATAATAAAGTGCCTTTGGATTGCCACTCGCCAGGAGGCTCAGAATGAAGTCCTACCGTGAGCCGGGGTCTCTGCTGCTAGATTCAGGCTCTAGAGTCTAGGAGCCGGCTCCTCAGCCCAGCAGCGTTCTCTCCTTTTGACATTCCCGATTAGCATCTTGAGAGGGAGACAGCTTGTCACTCGCAGGACTGGTGCTCTTCTCCTTTCCCTTCTAATGTCATTAGCGAAATGAAGTGTTTATTCCTGGCTGCAGCTCAAACCACTGGTGGGAGAATGCTGTTAGTTGGGGCTTTTCCAACCATTCATTTGAGGGAGGTGAAATGGGATGCCTGACAGGGTCCTTTGTAACATCACATGTGGTGGCTCCCCTCACTCCACTCCACTCTGCACCCCAATGCCAGAGATCGGGGTTATTGGATTAGGAGAAGCACTACCCATTAGCCTTCATTTTAAAGGCCGTATCGTATTGAATTGTAATGTAATGTGAAGTCTTAGTTTTAAAAGGCACATTGAAATGCAAAGCATTATGGTAATGGGATGCAAATTTCATTTAGACAATGAAACTGACTTAACAACAACAATGGCACCTGTAGAGAGACTGCGAGGTGGATGCGTGAATGCGAGTAGGATGCGTTCGTGCGAGTAGGATGCGTAAGTGTGAGTAGGATGTGTGTGTGCGAGTAGGATGTGTGTGTGCGAGTAGGATGCGTGAGTGTGAGTTGGATGCATTCATGCGAGTAGGATGCTTTCGTGCGAGTAGGATGTGTGTGTGCGAGTAGGATGTGTGAGTGTGAGTTGGATGCGTAAGTGTGAGTAGGATGTGTGTGTGTGAGTAGGATGCGTTCGTGCGAGTAGGATGTGTGTGTGCGAGTAGGATGTGTGAGTGTGAGTTGGATGCATTCATGCGAGTAGGATGCTTTCGTGCGAGTAGGATGTGTGTGTGCGAGTAGGGTGTGTTAGTGCTATATTCACACACTGGTGTGGTTCACATGCGTCACCAGAATGGGACCTCACCACCTCTTTGCAGGGCTGTGGGAACAGCTTGGTTGTCCCTGTGACCCTGGATTTGCTTCCCTCCCTGCACTGGGCAGGCACCAGGGCTCCCAGAGGAAGGTGACTTTTCTATTAACTTGACCTCTCTTGTCTCCTGCAGGCAAATTAGTAATGATTGTAACCGAATACATGGAGAATGGCTCACTAGATTCCTTTCTCCAGGTAATCAGCTCCTCTGTATTTTTATTCATTGCACATTCCTCAGGGCTGAGTGGCTGATGAGGGAGAAGAACAGGCTGATCCACACACTGCAGTCTCATGACCACGGTGACCGCTGAGTAAAAGCTGCAGGCACTGAGGGAACACTAGCTCCAAGGCATCTGCACTGGATCTCACAAGGAGCATCCGAGTGCAAGAGGCAGGACATCCTAGTGCACAGGATCATCTGCCAGAGCTGTGTAGTGGGAAGAGTGGAGGGTTGAAGGTTGGAGGTGACCGGAGTAAAACCTGTCCTTCATTTCCGCTGGCCTGGCTAGGTTTGCACTGGGAGGTGTCTGGGTTTGGAGCCCAAGTGTGGGGGCATTACAGATTGCAACAGATGAGCTGAATGAGTGTAGCTTAACGAGGACAGGGTTCTGGTCCTACAATCATAGAATCTCAGGGTTGGAAGGGACCTCAGGAGGTCATCTAGTCCAACCCTCTGCTCAAAGCAGGACCAATCCCCAATTTTTGCCCCAGATCCCTAAATGGCCCCCTCAAGGATTGAACTCACAACCCTGGGTTTAGCAGGCCAATGCTCAAACCACTGAGCTATCCCTCCCTTCAAGGTCAGCGAGGTCCAAGTCGCCATGCAGAATCAGTGTTTGTCAGGTGCCCGGCAAGAGGTCAGGAATAATATCAGGGATGTTTTCTCTCCAGAAACATGACGGGCAGTTCACCCTCATCCAGCTGGTGGGAATGCTGAGGGGCATTGGCGCCGGCATGAGATACCTCTCCGATTTGGGCTACGTGCACCGGGACCTGGCCGCCCGTAACGTTCTTGTTAACAGCAACTTGGTCTGCAAGGTGTCCGACTTCGGCCTGTCGAGAATCCTCGAGGATGACCCGGACGCTGCGTACACCACCACGGTACATTCTGCGCTTTCCTTGCCTTTTTCTCTGGGCTGATTCATAAAGAGCAGCAGGCATTCCATGCACTCTTCAGGGAGAGAAATCAGACAGTCTGAAGCAAGGAATGAAGGCTGGGAAGCTAAGCCTGATCTCCACCCTCTTGTGCTGGTGCCATGAAATATGGACCCCTTTAGACCATTATAAATTATCTGACAATTCATCACATAATACAAACTCGTTTCTTATGCAGCCGTTCATGGAGGGAGTTGCAGCACAGTGGGAGCTGGCACCTTCCCCAGCCTCCTCTCAAAGACAGTCCACACACTGTGCAGAGTCCCAAATCACCCTCTTCTGGGGCGTGGGAGGGGCCAGATTAATCCTCCTCCCACCTGGTTCCACCCTCCGTTCAGACCGTAGCTCCTCTCTCCTTCCATCTCCCATGTAACTGGGTGAGGAAATGCCACCACACTATTCCATGCATACAGTCTCAGGCTTGGCCTCATGTTTTAATCTCAGTGAGATCAACAGAACAAGCTGAGTTTGAAGTAGATTGGTTCAGTAGTTTAAAAATGGTTTAAAGTTATTGAGTCCCACTGCTGGCTGGAGCAAAGGATTTCTTATTTTAGGAAGAGCTAGCAGTGACCCCTAGATTTAGGTAAACTAATGTTTTGGTTATAGAAGATTCTTGTGACCTTTTTTTGAGGTGCTCTCACCCCTCCATTATATGCTGCAGGCCTTTGACATTCCGCCGGGGCAAAGCACCGGGGCTAGAGACGTGCCTTTTGCTTGTCCCATAAAATTCTGTTGCGGTTTGGCTGAGACAGAAACATAAAAATCATCATTTCCGTTCTCTGGCCTGCATGGCTGAGGGAAATGTTGGCAGCTTGCCAGAATAAACAGTCTAAGGACAAGCCCCAGCCTGAGGAGCTGCCAGAGCAGCAGGAGTGCTGGGAATGAGGCCGAGAGCTGGACAAGGCTCCCACCCAGACCACATTCCTTCCCAGACCTGGCACATAGGGTAGGAGCCCATCCCCCACTCTAGGGGCACCACATGGGGCAGGAGCCTATTGCTTCTTGGCATGGGAGGGGGGAGAGAGCCCACCCCATTCCCCTCTGAGCTAGCACCCTTCTCCTCATATAGCAGGTACAGCAGGTAATGTGGTCTAAGTATGTGTTACAATCATGGAAGTTCAGGGTTCAAATCCTCCTGGTGATGCCTGATGGGATGGCTGGGTGACACAATTATACATCACAGAATTTGGTTTTTCTTTTAAAGAAAATCTTGAAATTACAAACAAAAACTGTGTTAAACAAACATACATTAGACTAGAGAGACAAGGTGGATGAGGTAACATCTTGTATTGGACCAGCACAAGTCAATCACCTTGTGTCTCTAATATCCTGGGGCCAACACAGCTACAACACCACTGCACACATAATTTAGATCAGGGGTGCTCAACCAGGAGCACATGTACCCTTGGGGGTTTGCAGAGATCTTCCAGGGGGTACATTGAGGGGAGGGATAGCTCAGTGATTTGAGCTTTGGCCTGCTAAACCCAGGGTTGTGAGTTCAGCCCTTGAAGGGTCCATTTAGGGATCTGGGGCAAAAATTGGGGATTGGTCCTGCTTTGAGCAGGGAGTGGGACTAGATGACCTCCTGAGGTCCCTTCCAATCCTGATATTCTATGATCAGCTCATCTAGATATTTGCCTAGTTTTACAACAGGCTTCATAAAAAGCACTAGCAAAGTCAGTACAAACTAAACGTTCATACGGCTCTGTATGCTATACCCTGACGTGTACGTACAATATTTATACTCCAATTGATTTATTTTATAATTATATGGTAAAAATGAGAAAGTAGCAATTTATCAGTACTAGCGTGGCTGTGCTACCTTGGTATTTTTATGTCTGATTTTGTAAGCAAGTTGGTTACAGGGGATCTGTTGGGAGTGACAAGGTGCTTGGTAAGGAAAGTTTGGATGAGCCTAGGCAGCCTTGTGAGCTGATGGCTGTGTCTAGTCAGCAGGGTGGGAAGGCGAGGAGAGTGGAAGATGAGTGTCCCTGGACCTTACCTATTACCTGGGTGGAGAATTGTGACAGTGAAGGAAATGTGTCTGTCAGGGGTACTGACTTGCCTATGGAGGGAGCTACCCTAATCTCCAAGCAGTTGTCTGTGACCAAGGAGAATGAGATCCCAAGCTGTGTGTCTGGTAAAGGAGAAAGTGTGTCCAGCTCTTCTTTGTCTGTGGAGCAGACAGAAGGGGCCTTTCAGCCTGTGACGGTTGAGGGTAGTGCAGTTGTCTCAGAGCTGGTTCTGGATTCAGCTAAAGCCCAGGAAGGGAAGGGTCCTAAGTTTGTGTCTGCTCGGGAGAATGGCCCTGTAACTAGGTCGCATCCAGTTAGTGTCTATGTAAAATCCCAGAGACCAGACAATTCTGGTGCTTGTATTTTGCCTGTTGCTAGTGTGTTGTTGGGAAAGGGTGTAGCAACTCTGTCTAAATCAGGGTGAGATCATAGCCGGGGCACAAGGAGAGCATGAAGGTGATTTGATTGTGTTACCTGCTGAGGGTGTTGAAACCTGTAGCAAGAAGGAAAAGATTCCTGAACTTGTGTGTGGCAAAGGGAAGGAGAATGCTTCTGACCTTTTATCTAGGAAGTCTGCAAGTTTGCCTGAAAGGGGATTGTGTAGGAATCCGCCGGATGGGCCAGAGGTAATTCTGGATGTAAGGGAGACCCAGAAAGAGTCTGTTGTTGCTCAGCAAAGTGTTCCTCTAGAGCAAGCCCTAGGTAAAGAGGGTAAGAGCAGAATTTCTGTGAGGGGTGAATTGTTGCATAGGAAAGCCCAAGGGAAAGGAAACCTCATGGAGTCTTTGCAAGCAGCTTACTGCAACTGAAGGGTGTGAAAGTGATTTAATCAAGTTTCAGAGTAACAGCCGTGTTAGTCTGTATTCGCAAAAAGAAAAGGAGTACTTGTGGCACCTTAGAGACTAACCAATTTATTTGAGCATGAGCTTTCGTGAGCTGAGCTGTAGCTCATGAAAGCTCATGCTCAAATAAATTGGTTAGTCTCTAAGGTGCCACAAGTACTCCTTTTCTTTTTGATTTAATCAAGAAAGTTTCAGTTTCTAACAGCCAGAAATTTTCTGTTGTGAATGAAGCCACTGACTTTCCTGTTGAAAGATCCAGTGTGGATAGCTTTGAGAAGGTCTCAGATGGAGTGAAAGCTGTTAAGAAAGTTAAACAGTCCTATAACCAAGTGGCAGTGTTTGGCCAGCTTGTTGTTCAATCCCAGTTTGACCCCCTGAGGTTTTGGTGTGGCCAAAGGGCGGGCCGCATAAACCTTCCCACATGTGGCCTGCGAGTGCTATCGATCACCCCCGACCTAAGGGAGGGCGTGAAACTGGAAGGGCCTGGTATAACTCCAACCAAGCAATGGGAGAGATGCTGGGGCATCCATGGGAACTTTGGTGGCTTTGAACTTCCCCAGGTCACCGGCTAAAGTGACCCCACTCAGTTCGATCTCGAAGGGGGGAGAGATGTGACGAAGTGGGACTGTTCTTAATGTTTCCTCTGAATAGTGTGGGGGTGCCTCAGTTTCCCCTAGGCAGTTCTTAAGTATCTAGGTGGTGGGATAAGGGTGTATGATCATTGCAGAGCCCTAGAGGGCAGGTGTGTGCAGGAGTCTGGACACAGAGAATGGCCAACACCCTGTTTCCTGGCAACTGATGGCCTGGGCCCTTCCCCCTTGCGAGGTGAGAGCTAAAGGGTTGGAGAACAAAGGAATCCGGTGACCTCCTGGCGCAGGACAGGGACAAAGCCCAGGGGAGGAGGGGATGGAAGGAGTTTCAGTTTGGGGCTGGCTGGAGACATGGAGTGAAGGGCAGACCTGGTTGTCTGGCTCACTGCCCCCCAAAATGGACCCAGTTGAGGGGTCCGGTTCTCTGTACCTACAAGCTCTGTTTTAGACCATGTTCCTGTCGTCTAATAAACCGCTGTTTTACTGGCTTGCTGAGAGTCACGTCTGACTGCGAAGTTGGGGTGCAGGACCCTCTGCCTTCCCCAGGAGCCCCGCCTGAGTGGACTCGCTGTGGGAAGCACACAGAGAGGCAGAGGATGCTGAATGCTCCGAGGTCAGACCCAGGAAGGTGGAAGCTGTGTGAGCTTTGTGTCCTGAAGACAGGCTGCTCACAGAAAGGAGACTGCCCCAGAGTCCTGACTGGCTTCATGGGGAGCAGTTCCAGAGCATCGCACAGGGACTCCGTGACACATGCATCTTCCAATGACTAATAATTTCTGGGCTTGTTCTCCCTGCCGGGCTTGCATGCTGGACACCCTGCAGCACCGCACCAGACACCTTCAAGGCAGAGGCTGCGTTCCTCAGTGAGATGTAGGGAGAAGGAGCCCAGATTCTAGGCTTTGAGGAGTCTAAACATTAGCCTACTCTCTGTCTTATTGTCTTCCTTATATCCAGCTCTGTGGGACACCTGCTGGTGGAGGCCTTCCAGCAGCCAGGCTAAATTCTTGGTGCTTTCAGGTTCAGTCCTGCGTGCAAGCAAAACTCTCGGTACTCGGCCTTGGTGACACCATGAGATTATCCTGGTAGGGCTGGGATGTGTCACATGACACAAGCCCTGAGCTGGTCATTGGCCCTTGTCAATCCTGCTCCAGTTTCCAGATCTACCACCTGTCCCATGCCCTTTCTTTGAATATATTGGGGGCACTCTAGGGTAGACTAGGGCAAGCTTTACCCAACGTGGGCATTTGCCACTGAGAGAGTCACTAGATGAGGGTTTCCAGATGTTCTGGGCAGACAACTTCATTCAGCTTTGCTTCAGTGGGTGCTAGCGATGGGTGTACATCCGGTCTCGAGCCTGATGCAGGGGCAAGAAATGGTATTTAAAATTCAGCCTCTTTACCAAGGTTTGGGTCAGGTCATATTTGAAATGAACACATTTGCTCAGCATCAGCGCCTGCCCAGAGTCTGGCGTTAGAAGCCAATCCTGTGTTCTCATGCTGCCATTACTAACTGTTCCAGAGTTACCCCTGTGACAGGATGGCAGGGCTGCATCTGCACTGGCAAAGCCAGGACTCCTCACTCACCCTGGGAATGCGCCCACGTAGCCAGGCTAGGGCTCAGCGTGTCTTCTGGCTAACCCTGTTCTGAGCTGGGGTAGCTGACACAGTGATGGAAGTGCCTGACCCCTGCCTACACTATTGCTACCAGTAGTGAATTATGGGTCCCACTTTGCCAGTGTAGACAAGGCCCAGGAGAGAACGGAGCTGCTAACAATTCATGGGAGGGAGGAGGAATCGTATGACCTTCCCAGTTAGATGAGCTCTCTGACCCAGTGAAAGGAAGGGAGATTTACATTCAGGCCCTGCAGTGTTGCTGATGCTGGTCACCGAACCAGAAAGCCATGTCATGTCCTGAGGGGGTGAGTGGGGAGCTGCCTGTTCTAGGCTCAGTCTCTATAGCCCCACCAGCAACGTTACACTGGGAAAGGCCCTGCCCGGGGTCCACTGGTTCTTAGGGCTGCTATAAGTCTAGCTAATTGTAAGCGGGGGAACTGTCCCGCTATTGTGGGGAACTTTCCTGGCTTCTGCACGACCCCGGTGAAGTGGGCTAGCAAAAGGATCTGACTCCTTGCTCCCACTTCCTTTGCCCAGAGGCCTCCCTGTCCTTGAGGACTACCCTTCCCCTCTCCTGTCTGGCAGAGTCCTCGTAACCCCAACAAGGCTGGGCCCAGGATTCCTGGGGGGCTCGATCCCCAACCCTGCTGTGGTCACCTAGGACAGGGGCTAGGGTGTCCCCACTCCGGGGTACTCTCTCTGCACTGGGCACTTCTCTGACCCACTGACCATTGCATACAAGTTAAAGCAAATGCAAGTTATTTAATCAACAATTAATTTTTAAAAGAATAAGGAAAAATGGGAAAGGTTAAAGGAAACACATCACTCCGCTCTGTGGCAGGGAACATCACAAACAGTGTCCCTGGAACGTCAGGGCAGTTCACAGTCTGTTCCTTGTAAGTCCCAGGCCTCCTTCTCCGGCCCTGGCTGTGCTGTAGGGATGCTGTGGGTTGGACACTTGCTCTGGTGGTGGCTACACGCTCTCAGGCTCTAAGTGGTAGGACCCTTCTTCCCAGTGTCGCCTCCACCCTGTTGGGGTTACGATCCAAGCCTGGCCTGCAGAGCCTCTTGGCTGAGGTGTCTCCCTGTGCTGGGCCCGCTGCCCAGGGTCCCCCTCGCTCTCCCCAGCTGCTCACTGCACCCGGCTCCGGACTGCTCCAGCCCCAGCTCCACCACTCTGTCTCAGCACTGCTGCCGCTCTGCCTCCAGCTCCCTGGGCTGCTTCTTTGGCCCCTCTGGCTCTGGTTGCTGCAGCTCTGCTCCCAGGACAGGTCTGCTCTGCAGGCTGCTTCTGTGACTCTGCTCCCAGCCCTGACTTGCTTTGTGGGCTGCTTTTCTGGCCCCTCTGGCTCTGGTTGCTGCAGCTCTGCTCCCAGGGCAAGTCTGCTCTCTCTGGGCTGTGCCTCTGGCTTTGGGACTGCAGCTCTGCTCCCAGGACAGGGTCTGCTCTCTCTGGATCTGGCACAACTCTGCTCCCCAGTTTAGCTTGGGCCCTGCTTTCTCCTTAGCTCGGCCCCCCTCTGTCTGACCCAGGCAATTCTAGCTCACACGGAGGAGGGGACCTCCCTGGCCTCCTGACTCCCTGATTAGCCTGCCCGCCCTGTCATTCAGGCTGACCTGGAGCATTGGCTTCTCCCCATTGCCCCGGGGGACTATCAGTCTCAGGGTCCTGATTCCCCATCGACCCTTCCCCTTTGAGTACTGGGAGCTAGCAACTAAAACACCCCCACTGAATGTTAGTAAGGGGGCAACAGGCCCCTTACATAATGCTGTGTGTACCTAGTGGCTGCGGGTTGGACCCTCAGCACTGACAGGGCTTGGGGCCTGTTTGTTTGGTCTCAAAGAATGGAGGGAACTAGGCTAAGCAAGACCAGGCCTGGGAGCTTTTTGCTGGGAGACCCAGGAGACTCCATGGTGTTTGAAAGCACAAAAGGTTCAGAGTCGGTGGGTCTCTGTAACAGACTGGGCGTGCTGGCGGTCACGGAGATGCCAATGGCAGGTTCCAGGCTGATGCAAGTGGACACTCCCAATGCATGCCTGACCCCAGCTCCTGCTCGGGGCAGTGAGGCCCAGCTCCAGCTCTCCACAATAACTGCGGAATGGCCTTGCTGCCCAGGTGCCAGCTCTTTGCCCTGGGTGGGGCCTGTCATGGACGGTTACCCTGTGTTCTGTGTTTCAGGGGGGGAAGATCCCCATCCGCTGGACGGCCCCCGAGGCCATCGCGTACCGCACGTTCTCCTCAGCCAGCGACGTGTGGAGCTACGGCGTCGTCATGTGGGAGGTGTTGGCCTATGGGGAGCGGCCCTACTGGAACATGACCAACCGTGATGTAAGGGAGCGTCATCCTGCCTCCGGCTGGGCTGGTATCAGGCCGGTTCCCTCCCTCCCTCTGCTAGGGGCGGCACCTCATGTTAATGGAGAGGTCATGAGGGCTCACGGCGACAAGTTACTGGGTGTCCCCGCCCCGCCGCGTGTGACTCGGTGTCCCCGCCCCGCCGCATGTGACTAGGTGTCTCTGCCCTGCTGCTTGTGACTGGGTGTCCCCTCCCCACCGCGTGTGACTGGGGGTCCCCACCCCGCTGCGTGTGACTGGGTGTCTCTGCCCTGCTGCGTGTGACTGGGTGTCCTCACCCCACCGCGTGTGACTGGGTGTCCCCACCCTGCCGCATGTGACTGGGTGTCCCCTCCCCGCCGCGTGTGACTGGGTGCCCCCGCCGCGTGTGACTGGGTGTCTCTGCCCTGCTGCGTGTGACTGGGTGTCCCCTCCCTGCTACATGTGACTGGGTGTCCCCACCCCGCTGTGTGTTACTGGGTGTCTCTGCCCTGCTGCTTGTGACTGGGTGTCCCCGCCCTGCCGCGTGTGACTGGGTGTCCCCGCCCCGCTGCGTGTGACTGGGTGTCCCCTCTCCACTGCGTGTGACAGGGTGTCCTCGCCCCGCCGCGTGTGACTGGGTGTCCTCGCCCCGCCGCGTGTGACTGGGTGCCCCCGCCCCGCCGCATGTGACTGGGTGTCCCCGCCCCGCTGTGTGTGACGGGGTGTCCCTGCCCCGCTGCGTGTGACAGGGTGTCCCCACCCCACTGCTTGTTACGGGGTGTCCCCACTGCGTGTTATATATGTGCTTTAGGTGAGGTTGTGTTAGGGGGTTGCCGAGATGGAAAAGACAAAGGAAGGGAGGGGTTGGAGAGTGGGAGGGGGTTGGCGCAAAGAGCCAGTCAGCCCAAGGGATGGTGTGTTCAGCGTGAGACCTCCAGAGAACAGGGGCCTGCTACCACCGGTGGCCATTGGTTGCTGCTTGAGCTGCTGCTGCAGCTGCTCTGCGAGTTCAGTCTGTGGCTGGCTACGCAGAGCTCTGGAGCAAAGAGCCAGGCCCTCACAGAGTGCGCTCTGGGAGGGCTTTGTGCTCACCCTGAGCAAACCTATCTTTCAGGTCATTAATTCAGTGGAGGAGGGCTACCGCCTGCCTGCTCCCATGGGCTGCCCTACAGCCCTGCACCAGCTCATGCTGGACTGCTGGCAGAAGGATCGCAGTGAGCGGCCACGCTTCTCCCAGATCGTCAGCATCCTGGACAAGCTCATCCGCAACCCTGAGCATCTCAAGTGCACAGCCACAGTGAACCGGTAAGGCCTGCCACAGCCATAGCTTGGAAAAGATGTCTCTTGAAAATAGGCTCAGCCGTGAGTGGAGCAGCTGCATTTCACACACTTGGATTCACATGCCCAGCCCATCTCCACACAAAGCTCAGTTGTACACACAAAATACACACGGGCACCGAAGTGCATACACAATACTAGGCCCTGGCAATGTGGATAACCCTCCAGTAACCCTCTCTTTGGCTCTGCCTGACCAGAGAGGGCCCCAGCCCTCTTACCCCTGACCTTCACTTCTTGTGGAAACACAAGCCGTGGGGAGCGGTAATTGTGCAATGATAGAATAATGCTGGGGTGTCAGACTGCCATCCCCAGCTGCACAGCCTGGGCTATGGCTGCTTTCTTGGTACCTTGACTCCACTCGCTGATCCGCCCCTTAGCACTAAGTTTATGCCTTTTCTCTTGTCTTCTAGGTTCACCCAAACTCCCTTTGACAGAGGTTTCTTTGATTTCACGAGCCGTTTCACCGTGGAGGACTGGCTGGATTCCATCAAACTGGGGCGCTATCGGGAGAACTTCGCGGTGGCGGGGTATTCCTCGTTGGGGATGGTGATGCGGATGAACATCGAGTGAGTATGAAGGGGGAGAAGTGACTGATGTAGGGGATGGCACCACTGGTCACCCCATCACCTTCTGCTGCCCTCCTACCTTGGGCTCTGTAGATCTTACAAGCTAAGCAGTGTTAGGCCTACTTAGCACCTGGAGGGGAGAAAATCCAGATACTGAAGGAAGTGGAGTTGGTGCGTCTCTCCTTGGTGCTCTTCTTTATGAGTCAGTCCTGAGCCAATGCACCAAGGTGATGCTGAGCTCTGTGTGTGTGTGTGTGTGTGTGCACATGCATAGGGCTGTGTGTGTTTGTGCATGCGTGTGCATACGGCTCTGTGTGGTGTGACGCAGCAGGGAGGGGGGAGTTTTGACCTGGGAATGTGGCAGGGGAGTCTCACTGGGGATGGGACACCTGAGGGCCTGTAACCTGAGCCAGGAGGGGGAGTTAACACCTCTGCCTGGGAATGTAGACAGAGGCTGCAGGAGAGAGCCTGCTAGGGGGATTTAGTTTTCAGTTTGGTGCTGGGTGGTGGAACGCAGGGAACCCCAGGGCTGGGGTCTAAGGTCCCTGCTCCCACAGAAGGACTTGACTGAGGGGTCCTGGTGGTACCCACAAGCTCTGTTTTAGACTGTGTTCCTATTGTCCAATAAACCCTCCGTTTTAGTGGCTGGCTGAGAGTCACAGTGAATCCCAGGAACAGGGGTGCAGGCCTCGGACTCCCCCACACTCTGTGACAACTTCTCTCCCCCCTTCGAGACTGATCTGAGCGGGGTCACTCTGACCAGTGACCTGGGGAAGTTCAGGGCCCCCTCTCCGGGACAGCGCATCCGCTATTATGTTGGCACTTCCCTTCACATGGACCACGTCCATGTCATAATCCTGCAGGAGCAGGCTCCACCTCAGGAGTTTGGCATTGGCTCCTTTCATCTGGTGCAGCCAGGTCAGGGGAGAGTGGTTGGTGTACATGGTGAAGTGTCGCCCGAAGAGATATGGCTCTAGTTTCTTGAGGGCCCACACCATGGCCATGCACTCCTTCTCGATGGCCGCGTAGTGTTGCTCCCGGGGTAGCAACTTCTTGCTCAGGTACACGATGGGGTGTCTCTCCCCCTTTTCATCCTCCTGCATTAACACCGCCCCCAGTCCCATGTCTGAGGTGTCGGTGAACGCCATAAAGGGCTTGTCAAAGTCTGGGTTTGCCAGAAGTGGGCCACTGACCAGAGCCTCCTGCAGTGCCCGGAAAGCCTCTTGGCACTGCTTGGTCCAGACCACCTTGTCTGGCTTCCCCTTCTTGCATAGCTCGGTGATGGGGGTGGCTATGGCGATAAAACGAGGCACAAACCTTAGATAGTATCCTGCCAACCCAATAAAGGCTTGGACCTGTTTTTTGGTGTAGGGAGCGGGCCACTCTGATCACCTCCACCTTGGCTGGTTCCGGCTTTAGGCGGCCGCTCCCCACCCAATGGCCCAGGTAAGATACTTCAGCCATCTCCACCTTGCACTTCTCTGCTTTTACAGTCAGCCCAGCCTCCTGGAGTCGGTCCAGCACTTGTCTAACCTGGGACACATGGTCCTCCATCCCCCTCAGTAGCTGGTCCACCAGGCGCTGGAAGGTGGCCGGTGCTTCCTTGAGGCCGAAAGGCAGGGTCAGGAACTCATAGAGCCCCAGAGGGGTGATAAAGGCCGATTTCAGCCGGGCATCTGCATCCAGCGGCACTTGCCAGTAGCCCTTTGTAAGGTCCATGGTAGTAAAGTATCGAGCTCCTCCCAATTTGTCTAGGAGCTCATCAGGCCTGGGCATAGGGTAGTCATCCGATACAGTGATGGCATTGAGCTTCCGATAGTCCACACAGAACCGGATCGACCCGTCCTTTTTGGGGACCAGCACCACGGGTGAGGCCCAAGGGCTGGCTGATGGCTGGATCACCCCAAAGCCAACATGTCCCTGACCTCTCTTTCCAGGTCCTGAGCAGTTTTCCCTGTGACTAGGAAGGGGAAGCATTTTATCGGCGGGTGCGATCCGGTCTGCACCCAGTGGACAGTCAGATTAGTGCATCCAGGCTGGTTGGAAAACAGCTGTCGGTGCGGATGCGGCACCCCCCTGACCTCAGCTTGCTGGGCAGGGGTTAGCTGATCATAGAGAGGAATTGTTTCCAGGGGTGAACCCGCTCTGGTCCCAGGGAATAGATCTACTAAAGGGTCACCTCCCTGCTCCTCCCACTGTCCACACACGGCCAACACCACATTCCCCCTGGCATAATATGGCTTCATCATGTTCACATGGTACAGCCGGCGGTGGTGCACCCGGTTCGACAGCTCCACCACATAGTTTACCTCATTTAGCTGCTTGACGACCTTGAAAGGGCCCTCCCAGGCGGCCTGTAGTTTGTTCTTTCTCACGGGGATGAGAACCATCACCTGATCCCCGGTGACGTAGGCACGGGCCCACGCCGTGCGGTCATACCAGACCTTCTGCTTCTTCTGGGCTCTGGCCAGATTCTCCCTGGCCAGGCCCATGAGTTCAGCAAGTCTCTCTCGGAAGATCAGGACATATTCCACCACTGACTCTCCATTGGGAGTGGCCTTCCCCTCCCATTCATCTCTCATCAGGTCCAGGGGGCCCCTTACCCTCCTTCCATATAACAGTTCGAAAGGCGAAAATCCGGTAGACTCCTGAGGCACCTCCCTTACACGAACAGCAGGTGAGGTAAGTATTTGTCCCAATCCTGCGGGTGCTGGTTCATAAAGGTTTTCAGCATCATCTTTAGCGTCCCATTGAACCACTCCACCAGCCCATTGGACTGGGGGTGATAAGCTGAGGCCCAGTTGTGCCGGACCCCACATTTCTCCCACAAGCACCGGAGCAGGGCCGACATGAAGTTGGACCCTTGGTCTGTCAAGACTTCCCTGGGGAACCCCACTCGGCTGAAAATGGTCAGGAGCGCATCCGCCACGGTGTCGGCTTCAATGGAAGCTAAGGGCACTGCCTCGGGGTAGCGGGTGGCGAAATCTACCACCACCAGAATGTATTTCTTCCCTGACCGGGTCATCTTGCTGAGAGGCCCCACGATGTCCATGGCCACCTTCTGGAAAGGTTCCTCTATGGTGGGCAAAGGTCTCAAAGCCGCTTTCCCCTTGTCCCGGGCCTTCCCCACCCTCTGACAGGGTCGCAGGATTGGCAATACTGCCGGACCGTGGTAAAGACCCCAGGCCAGTAAAAGTTCTGTAGCAACCTCTGCCGGGTGCGCCGGATTCCCTGGTGCCCTGCGAGGGGGATGTCATGGGCCAGGGACAGGAGCCTGCGGCGATACTTCTGGGGGACCACCAGCTGCCTCCTGATCCCACAGGACTCCACTTCCCCTCGGGGAGCACATTCTCGGTACAGGAACCCCTTCTCCACAGGAACCTCTCCTGGCAACCTCTCCTCATGGTCCGTACCACACTGAGGTCGGCCAGGTCCCTGAGCTTCCGCAAGGAGGGATCTTTCCTCAACTCGGCCTGGAACTCAGCGGCTGGGGAAGGGATGGGGACCGGTTCCCTCTCACTGGCCGGGTCTGAGGTCACAGGCTCTCTGAGCCATGCCCCTCGGTGCTCCCTCCCCACCAGGGTAGGGTCCTGCGCCTCCGGTGTGGCACCCTCCCCAAGGTCAGGGCGCAGTGCCCCTCACCGGCTCTGGCTATGGGTCACAACCAGGGCGGTCTGGGGGTTGCTTGGCCAGTCCTCTAGGCCCCCCCCCATCAAAACCTCAGTGGGCAAATGGTGGTGCACCCCCACGTCCTTGGGGCCCTCCTTGGCGCCCCATTTCAGGTGTACCCTTGCCACGGGCACCTTGAATGGGGTCCCACCCATCCCCGTCAGGGTCAGGTAGGTGTTGGGCACCACCCGATCTGGGGCCACCACCTCGGGCCGGGCCAGCATCACCTCCGCGCTCATATCCCAGTATCCATTGACCTTCCTCCCATCCACCTCCAGGGGAACAAGGCACTCTCTCCGGAGGGACAGCCCTGCGCCCACCCTGTAAACCGACAATCCTGAGTCCAGAGCCTCCAGCCCTCTGGTGGAGCTGGCCGGGGGTATTCTTCCCTCCTGAGCATGTGGTAAGCTGGCAGCCCCCCTTGCCTGGGCTGTCTGCCCCTCGTCCAGCTGGGTCCCTACCCAGTTAACCCTGGGTAGGTTGGGTCTGCTCAGTCTGTCCCTGAGCCTGGGGCACTGGGTCCATACGTGGCCTCTCTGGCCAGTGATAGCAGCTCAGGTCACGTTGGTCCCCTCGAGCAGGTTGGAGGGTGCTGACACCAGGCGTTCCCCTTGGGAGGGGGTTCTCCACATTTCCCCGCTGGGAGGTCCCATGGTGACTCTCTCTCTGCATCGTGGGGGGCCTGTTCTTTTGGGACTCCTCCCTACTACCCAGCTGTCCACTTGTGGGTATATCCCTGCATTCGGTTGACCAGTTGTAGGTATGTGACCTCAAGCGTTTTACGCTGACTCCGGAACCTTTTCCAGTACATCTCGGGGGTCAGCCAAAACTCACGGAGCAGGGCCTGTTTGAACAGTTCGTAGTCCCCTGCCTCCGCCCCTTTCATTCGGCTGTACACCTCCACGGCTTTGGGGTCCAGTAAGGGGGTGAGAAACTGGAGCCTGTCTGCAGGGTCAACCCTGTGCATCTCACAGGCATTCTCAAAGGCTGTCAGGAAGCTATCTATGTCCTCCCCCTCCTTACGCTGGGCCAGGAGGCACTTATCAAAGCTCTTTGCAGTCTTGGGTCCCCCCTCACTCACCGCAGCCAGGGCCCCACTGCTCCTCAGCCTGGCCAGCTCCAGTTCATGATGACGTTGCCTCTCCTTCTCTTCCCGCTCATGCTGATGCTGCTTTTCATGATCCTCCAGCTCCCTCATTTTCATCTCCCTCTCCCATTTCAGCCGCCTCCGCTCCAGGGATGGGGAGCTCTGCCAGGAGGATCCCCTGCTGGCTGCCGGGGTCAGGGTGCCCTCGGTATTCGCTGGGCTTCCCCTAGCCCCTCCCCTAGGCATAGGTAGGAAGGGTCTCGGGATGTCCTCGGAGGCAGTCTGAACCCTCCCAGCCCGGTCAGGCCACAGGGCCCACGCTGCATCTACCGGGCGGCTTACCTCAGGGACAGGGATCGGGTCATCCAAGCGATCCCTCTCCTCCAACTGGACAATCAGCTGTTCCTTGGTGGACCTCACAATGTGCAGCCCCCTCTGCCTGCACAACTCCACCAAGTCGCTCTTTAGGCGTTTAGCATACATCTCCCTACTGACCACTTGCAGGCCGGGACAGCTTTCCATGGTTTCCAGGAAGAACCCCTAGGGTTCCGGTCCTTCTTGAGGTCACCACCTCTTTGCCAGGGTCGAGCTGCAGAGTCCTCCGCCCCTGGGACCGCTCGCTGCAATCCCCCGCGGGCCCCTGTTACTGCAAAAATCCTTCTCTCTGGTCACACACTCCCAGGGGTTAACCGCCCCCGGAAACCGTCTCTCTCTCTGAATCTTCAGCACGCCTGGTCCCCGTCAATCCCCCTTCATTTTACTGTTCCCCAGTCACTTACTGCAGGAAGCGCTGTTCACAAGGTGCAGTAGATCCCACTGCTACCACCAGTTGTCACGGAGTCTGGGAGAGTCCGGGGCCTGCACCCCTTTTCCTGGGATTCACTGTGACTCTCAGCCAGCCAGTAAAACGGAAGGTTTATTGGACAATAGGAACACAGTCTAAAACAGAGCTTGTGGGTACCACCAGGACCCCTCAGTCAAGTCCTTCTGTGGGAGCAGGGACCTTAGACCCCAGCCCTGGGGTTCCCTGCGTTCCACCACCCAGCACCAAACTGAAAACTAAATCCCCCTAGCAGGCTCTCTCCTGCAGCCTCTGTCCACATTCCCGGGCAGAGGTGTTACCTTCCCCTCCCCCTCCTGGCTCAGGTTACAGGCCCTCAGGTCTCCCATCCCCAGTGAGACTCCCCTGCCACATTCCCAGGTCAACACTCCACCCCCGCTGCGTCACATACATAAGGCTGTGTGTGATGCGTAGGGCTCCATGTGTGTGTGTGCGTGCGTGCATAGGGCTCTGTGCACTTGTGTGTGTGTGACAAGATGGTGTGTTCAGCAGGGTTGGATGGGAGGCTACACAGTGGAAGCTCAGTGACAGTCAGGCCATTGCACAGCATGATTGCAGAATGAGGGGATGCTAATCAGAGTTTCCTGGACACATCAGAGAAGCTTCTGAGTGGAGAGGGCTGTCTGTCCATCGGTCTGTGTGTCTGACTGGGTTATCTGTGAGCAACTCATTAAACAGAATCCAATTTCAGAGCATCGCTCTTACTTGCTCTTAGCCTGTCAGGAGCTGTTTCCCCTCTGCCTCCCTCTCCCCCTGGGGATGGCACAGGGGCAGGGGCCCTGGGGTGGGCCAAAGACAGCCAGTCACTCCTGAGAACAGCACGTCAGCCCTCAGGACCAGACAATGGCTGCTCCGCCACTGGCAGGTGAGTGCAGCTGAGCCAGCGGAGGGGGAGCCCCGTGGCCTGGCCTGCAGCACAGGGGGAGCCGGGGTTCTGACGTTCCCTTTGTTTTCACAGTGACGTTCGGAGCCTGGGGATCACCCTCATGGGGCACCAGAAGAAGATTCTGAGCAGCATCCAGATCATGAGGTCTCAGCTGCTGAACACCAGTGGCCCCAGGCGGCATCTCTAATCGCCAGCTCCCCAGACCCAGCAGCTGGCAGTCCAAAAGCACTGATCCTGGCAGAGTGCCGAGCAAAGCCAGCGGGAGAAGCGCCAAGCCAGAACCTTGAGCCACTGGGGCTTTCTGTTGCCTTGCTGTGAGTCGCGCTCCCAAGGGAAAGTGGAAGAGCTTTCCAGGTACATTGCTGAATCTGCTGGCTCCTTCCTCTGGCTGAAGGTAGGAGCAGCCTCCAGAGCAGGGCAGGCCACTTCATTTTCCATCCTGTGTCCCTGCGGGGCCGGGGCTCCTAGCATGGCCTAGCTAGGGGCTGTGCAATAGAAGGGAGCAGCACTACCAAGCTGCTCCAGCAAGCTAACCACACGGGGCGTGCTGACCAGGCTGGGCCTTGCAAAGGGAGTAGCACTGACTGACAGCGATGGCGGGAGCAGCCGGGCAAGTCTCTTCCATGCGCTGCTGCCGCCTGTGTCTGAGCTGCTATTGTACTACCCGGAGGCTTAGCTGGATCTCTGAGCCTAGCAGGGCCTCCCACACCATTGCATGGCAGAGACAGCAAAGCGCCCACTCCCACCACCCTGTGATGGTTCCTGCTCTACCCAAGACCTCCAGCACTGCTCTCAGGAGAGTCACCGGGAAACTGGACCATCTTGAGCCTCCTGCGGCAGTTTCACGGGTGCTGTGAGCGGAGGGGACTTCCTTGGAGCTGGGGAGAGGGGCCCAGGAGCGCTGGCGCCTGCTAGGGGAGACGTGAGACGTGCTGTCAAAGGAGAACCCGGAACCCGCTAGGAAGTCTCCACTTCCTGAATGCACCAGCACTGAACCCAGCACAGGCAGGCCAGGGCGAGGGGAGAGCATGTGTCTTAGGGCTACACGCTCAGGTTTTCCTCCGGAGCAGAGGTCAGTCTTGTGCCGCATGAGGGGCCGTGTCCCCTCTCACGGTCCTGTCACATCTTCTTCCGCGTCTGAGGGGGCTGTATTGAACTCTGTTCCTACACTGCCTAAAAACAGCCAGGGGCTGCCCGAGCCAGTCTGCCTCATTGTGTTCACAGAGCCTGGCCAAGCCTCCCCTGGAGAGTCACCAGCGGCACTGCTCCCAGCAGCACGCCGAGCTGCGAACACACCATGCCCCTGCCCAAGGCTGTGCCCAGCTGTCAGATCCAGGCTGCCCAGCAGGTGAGGGCTTCTCCACGCCACCCTGACAGGAGCTGCGCCAGCTCCCTGCTTGCGCCCCCTGCTGGTGAGCGCGCCCCGGCACGATGCGGGGCTTTGGAAGGCAGCAGGCCAGTGCACTGAGGTTGTTGGACGCACTGAGCTGTCCCCAGAGGCAGAGACTTGCTCGAAGCGGAGGGACTGGCACAGGCTGGAGAGGAAAGCGGGCCTCTTGCTCCCCTTTGTAAATACAATTTTCTACCGTGTTCAAAGCTGGTTTACTATGTCTGACTTTAGACACGCAAAAATGGTCTCAAAGCACAGAAAGCCCAGCCCAGAGGTGGCCACGCTGCCAAGACTCTTCAAGGGGGCATGTAGCCGGAGCTCACTGAGGGGCCCCACTCCGTGGGGCAGGGGCAAAGAGCTCCACCCAATGCTGCTGTTACTTGTGTGTCTGAGACCCATGCCGGTTCGCAGGCGAGGCCAGAGTCCGCTCTCAGTTATGGCAGAGGAAATCCAGAGGCACTCCGTTGGTCCCAGTAGGGATAGTCTGGATTTACACCAGCACATGTGACAGCAGGATTTGGCCCGAGGTCGCCTTCCAGCAGCGCCAGATGAACTGGAGGATGGCGGGATGTGGGGGGAGGGGTTAAAGCCATTTTCCAGTCTGCAATAATCCTGGCTAAACTAAACCCTCCCTGGGCTTGGTTTAGTTTTCTATCCAGGGCATCTACATCTCAATTCTACTCTAGGACTATATCGTGGGCACTCTACTGCTTCCTATGGAAGCTCTTCCGAACGAGGGCTAGATGCAGTATGTGGTTCTAGGTACATTGCACCCTCTGTGCACTCAGACCCCTCACGCGCCAATCCTGGGGTCTGTGTACTCGGAGCTTTACGCAGCACATGGAATGCGCGGGGGAGGGTGCTGGCTGGGCCTTACCCGACCTGCGGCACATGGGAGGTATAAGGGCAGGAGGGTTCTGGATAGATCCTGGTTCCCGGGGGGCAGAGGGTTGCTGGATGGTCCCTAGGGACGGGGAGGGTTGCTGGATGTGTCCTGGTACCCAGGGATGGGGGGTGGGGTTGCTGGACAGCCCCAACCCCTGGGGATGGGAGTTGCTGGATGGGCCCTGGTACCCAGAGGATGGGGGGTTGCTGGCCAGGTGCTGGTCCCTGGCAGAGGAGTGTTGCTGGATGGGCCCAGGTCCCCAGGGACAGGGAGTTGCTAGATGGCCCTTGCCTCTCTCTTCCTTGCCCTTCTTTTATGGTCTGAGTCTGCACCTCTTCCCGGACAATAAAACTCTTCCCATTGCCCATTTCTCTGTCTCTTATTGACAAATGTGTCATGTGGGGCTGCTCGCACGGGGCACAAGGGCTGGTGAAGCTGCTAAGGGATCCACAGGTGGCTGCTGCCATCCCTTCCGGGAGGCATGGGGCCGCCCAAGGGGCCCTGCCCAGAGGAGTCAGCACCCCTTCCCTTCTCTCGCCCCACACAGCACTGCACACACAGGGCAGGCCTTTCGGTTATTTTACGTGTGAGATTCTGTGGGCAGGTTCCCTGCTCGAGGAGCATGTTGAGCTGAGAAATGGGGAGTGGCAAAGCCAATATGAGTTATATAGTGTGAGTGCATGAGTGTGTGAGTGCATGCACATGTGTGTGCATGGGTGTGTTTGTGTGTGCATAGCATGTGTATGGCTGTGTGTGTGTGCATAGCATGAATATGAATGGATGTGCATGTATGTGCAAAGCATATGTGTGCATGGATGCACTTGTATGTGAATGCAAGCACATGTGCATTTTGTGCATAGTGTGAGTGTGCATGGATGTGCATGTGTGTATAAGTGCAGGCATGTGTGTAGCATGAGTGTGTGTGCATAGCATGGGTGTGCTTAGCATGAGTATGCATGGATGTGCGTATCTGTGTGAGTACATGCACGTGTGTCTGTGTGCGCGTAGCATGAATGTGTCTGTATGTGTGGCTGGGTGGGTGGCTGGGTGGGAAGAGAAGAGTTAGTGTCATTGCTGTTGTTGTTACAGTCCAATCCCATTTCATCCTGGGTGCTGGTTGGATGGAGGAGTCACCTGGGTCCCTCTCTCTGGCCAGGTGTGGTCAGGACTTCTCTCGGGACCAGGAGGACAAAGGCCCTGGGTCCCAGGAGATGGTGGACGAGGCAGCCGTGATGGTGAAGCTTGGCCCAGTAGCCAATTTTTCTCCTCTACATCTCTTTCTTTAAGGCCTCACAAAGGGAGTTGTTAGGGGGCTTATTCCTTCACCCACTTACTTCCCTGGTCCTTCTCGCATGAACAGAGAGCAACAGCACCCGAAGTCCAAAGGTGCAAACAATTCGACGTTTATTGGGGTGAACTTCCAGCAAGCATGATTCCAGTTTCCTTCTGTCCCCTTCCCAGTTCTGACACCACAGAGCCTTACACCTGTGTCCCTGTTCTCATTTCCTGCCTTTAGCTCAACATGATTCTAATTTCCCCACCCCCATTCCCTGTTCCCATTTTCCCCCTTAGCAAAACATGATTCCAATTTCCCCACCCACCCACTTACTGACGCACACACACACTTCCTGATTGACTGCAGACTATATAGTAAAACTTGAGTTCGTCTTAGATATACCTTAACCAATCATTTTCCTGAAATTTAACTAACCAATCCTAACATATTGTAACATGATTATTTAACCAATTATATCATAGAATATATAATCATAGAATCATAGAATATAAGGGTTGGAAGGGACCCCAGAAGGTCATCTAGTCCAACCCCCTGCTCAAAGCAGGACCAATTCCCAGTTAAATCATCCCAGCCAGGGCTTTGTCAAGCCTGACCTTAAAAACCTCTAAGGAAGGAGATTCTACCACCTCCCTAGGTAACGCATTCCAGTGTTTCACCACCCTCATAGTGAAAAAGTTTTTCCTAATATCCAATCTAAACCTCCCCCACTGTAACTTGAGACCATTACTCCTCATTCTGTCATCTGATACCATTGAGAACAGTCTAGAGCCATCCTCTTTGGAACCCCCTTTCAGGTAGTTGAAAACAGCTATCAAATCCCCCCTCATTCTTCTCTTCTGCAGGCTAAACAATCCCAGCTCCCTCAGCCTCTCCTCATAACTCATATGTTCCAGACCCCTAATCATTTTTGTTGCCCTTCGCTGGACTCTCTCCAAATTATCCACATCCTTCTTGAAGTGTGGGGCCCAAAACTGGACACAGTACTCCAGATGAGGCCTCACCAATGTCGAATAGAGGGGAACGATCACGTCCCTCGATCTGCTCGCTATGCCCCTACTTATACATCCCAAAATGCCATTGGCCTTCTTGGCAACAAGGGCACACTGCTGACTCATATCCAGCTTCTCGTCCACTGTCACCCCTAGGTCCTTTTCCGCAGAACTGCTGCCTAGCCATTCGGTCCCTAGTCTGTAGCTGTGCATTGGGTTCTTCCGTCCTAAGTGCAGGACCCTGCACTTATCCTTATTGAACCTCATCAGATTTCTTTTGGCCCAATCCTCCAATTTGTCTAGGTCCTTCTGTATCCTATCCCTCCCCTCCAGTGTATCTACCACTCCTCCCAGTTTAGTATCATCCGCAAATTTGCTGAGAGTGCAATCCACACCATCCTCCAGATCATTTATGAAGATATTGAACAAAACCGGCCCCAGGACCGACCCTTGGGGCACTCCACTTGATACCGGCTGCCAACTAGACATGGAGCCATTGATCACTACCCGTTGAGCCCGACAATCTAGCCAGCTTTCTACCCACCTTGTAGTGCATTCATCCAGCCCATACTTCCTCAACTTGCTGACAAGAATACTGTGGGAGACTGTGTCAAAAGCTTTGCTAAAGTCAAGAAACAATACATCCATTGCTTTCCCTTCATCCACAGAACCAGTAATCTCATCATAGAAGGCGATTAGATTAGTCAGGCATGACCTTCCCTTGGTGAATCCATGCTGGCTGTTCCTGATCACTTTCCTCTCATGCAAGTGCTTCAGGATTGATTCTTTGAGGACCTGCTCCATGATTTTTCCAGGGACTGAAGTGAGGCTGACTGGCCTGTAGTTCCCAGGATCCTCCTTCTTCCCTTTTTTAAAGATTGGCACTACATTAGCCTTTTTCCAGTCATCCGGGACTTCCCCGGTTCGCCACGAGTTTTCAAAGATAATGGCCAATATCCCACCACCTTAATTAGTTTACACCCAGGAAAATTAATTATACAGCAGACAGAAACAATCACAGAACCAGACAGAGATTATGCAGACAAACAGTGGGGAAATGGGGACTACAGTGATAGAACAACAAAGAAATGAGGATTTCACATCTCAGCTATGGATAAGCGAGTTCTTACCAAACAGAAAACTATCAACCTAAATTTCCTTTTACATCTTCTAGGCACTTCCCTTTCTCTGGAGGCAATAGGCATCATCAGGACAGGATTGTATCCTAACAGCCCAATAGCACCTTCTTTCAGTGTGACTAGTTTGGAATGTGAGGAGGTGACCGGTCGCTTCCCAGCTTATGGCTGCCTCTGCTGCTTAGCCAAAGGCCTTAGCCTAAGCACAGGGCCTCAGACTGTCACAGTAAGAGAAGGCTCTTACATCGGCAGACAGTGATTTTGATTCTTTCTTTTATACCTCTAGAACTAGCTAAGTGATAAGAATACACCTAAATTCTTAGAGTCTAGGCCTTTACAGACAGGCCTGAATATCTATATCCTAACAGGAGTGATGGGCACAATAGCCCAACGGCACCTAGTTTCTGACGTGGCAATTTTGGTTCACTGATTTCCAGTTCCGCACTTTCCAGTTTACCAGGCATGATCTGACCGCAGTGCTTGGCTTTGGACTCATTCAGGCTGTCTGTCTGTCTCCCTTTCATACCTTTTCCCATCACCACCTGCTGTTATCGGTTACTGCGCCATCTTCTGAACTTCCCCTCACTTCTTCCAGCGGAACCCACAATGAGGGTGTGCTTGTAGGTCCAGTTACTACGACAGGCCCCACAGGAATAGAGCAGCAATTCCTTTCTGGGCCTGACAGAGAAACGAGCTGTGACAAAAAGACCAATGCAAAATGGAAAAGTAAAACACTCCAAGGATGCACATTTCCTGCTAGGGCTCCAACAGGCCTAGCCTAGAATAACCTCAGCAACAGGCTTATGTCAAGCACTAACGCTGAGCCAGGGTCCCAAGGAGTCGCTACAGCAAGTCTGTTCAATTTCATCTGCAGGCCTGGCTGAATCCTAGCCTTTGTCAGTTTTCGGTAGGTTCTGGGTACTGCAGATTTACCCAGATACAATACTTGGCTCCACCCGCAAATTCAAAAATCATTATAAATATCCAAACTGAAGGCAGGCGAACTGCTTTTGAGCAATGAACCTGTGACCCTAGCTATGCTATAACGGAGAAGAAAGCCACCAGGATCTGCTACGGAGGAATCTGCAGATCTGGAGGGGCAAAAAGGGATGAGTGTATGTTTAAAGCATGAGAAGCATGTGTTTCCTTGCACCATTATTGTGAACAGATGCTGCTCACCACCCTTACTAAGGTGAAAATGTCAAAGGCAGATATTTCATATGCCCATCAAAAGCATCACTCACCCCAGGAAGTGGGGAGCAGAAATTTGCTGGGTGTTTTAAGCTTCCACATTGCATTGATTCATAAAGCTGACATTCACATTCTGCCAGATTTAGGGGGTTTCACCTTAGGCATTCAATCCAAAAGCAAGCACCTGCCCCCGGGGAGCTTATGTGTGTTAGAGACTGGCCTAGGCGTACCTGGCTGACAGCTAAGCATGCAACATGCAGAGTGACATATCCATGGGGTTATAGGGGAATACTATTCAGAGTCCTCTGCACAGCTACAATATTATTAACCTCTGCAAATTAAACAAACATGTCCATGCTAATAGCCGCTCACTAGATAGCCTCCCCCAAGCCCCCACTTGTGACAAGGGACCTGAGTTTCCAGTTTTGTAACATTACGATTCTCCCTTCCCCCTCTTGAAGAGGTACCTGCAACTCCTGAGAAAAACAGTCGCGGCCAGGGCTAGCCAACCAGGGGCCAAGAGGCTGGCTCCTGATGTGTTTTATCTCCCGATGTGTTTTAGCATGGCCCCACTGGATGCTGAAGCCAGAAGACACAGTTTAGTTTTCAGATTATCCAAGTCCTTATGTTCTTGCAGTGAAGGGGCCAGCCAGGCAGCAGGGCAAAGGGGCAGGTGACTGTACATTCAGGTGGGCCTGGCAGGTTCAGGCCACCTGTGCTCCCATTTACCTACGTTGTCAGGGTATCTCTGAGCTTCCTGGGAAGCAGCAGGGGGAAGGGCAGGGCAATTAATCAGACAGGAACAGATGTTTTGCTGCGTGGGCTCAGGGTTGGGGGCGTCCAAGGAGTGACACACAGGCCAGGCATGTTGTCTATCTGTTTAGAAAGAAACCAGGGGTTGTAGATGGGAATCCTAAAATCAGTCCTGCTGTGGGGGACCAGCTGGCCAAGCAGACAAACCCTCCCAACCCAGGAGCCCCTACAGAGCCCTCAGCATATTTACAATGCCAAACGGAGATGCTTGTGCAGCCAAGCAACCATTTGACATGTTTCCCAAAGATTTATCGCAGAGATAAACCCCAGGAATCAGCATCCCGTCCCCCCTTTCCCCCCCATGAGCATCCCCAGCAGAGAGCCAGGGACACCAACCTGCAAACACTCAGTCTCTAGAATTACTATATTGAAACCGCCATGGAACCAGGGCTGGCCTTACCATGAGGGGAACTGAGGCGGCTGCCTCAGGTGCCAGACTGTTGTGGGGGGGTGGGGGGAATGCCACTAGGACCCAGAGTGTAGACAATTGTGTCTGCTGCTGGTGCATCTGGATTCTCTCTGCTCGAGATGCACAGAGATGGGGGAGTGCTGTGCTGGAGGAAGGAGGGCACAAGAGACAGAACAGGCAGGCAGGAGAAAAAGTGAGGGGGCATAACAGAAAGCAGCAGGAGCTGCAGGGAGAGAGAGGAGGAGGAGCCTCTTATGTACCTCACTAGCACCCCAGGAGCCTGGACTGATTAACCCCAACTTCTCAGGGAGCTTCCTGTTTCCTGCTGCTTCCCTGAACCCACTTAAGGAGACCAGGCAGTCAAATGAAGTAGTAGGAGCCAGTTAGGCCCTTAAGACGCTGATATCTTCCCTCACTCAGGACCTGCTACTAGCCTGCTTATTTGTCCCCTTCAATTGAGTGTTGAGCAGAGGTGAAAGTAAGCCCGTACGCTCTGGTACAGCAAACCGGTAAGAGCCGGTGCGCTGTACCAGGACCGGCTTTCCGAGAGGGCAATTTAAAGCCCTGTGGTAGCGGCGGCAGGGCTGCGGCGGGGATTTAAAGGGCCCTGGAGCTCCAGCCACTGCTACTGCCCCGGGGCCCTTTAAATCCCGGTCTTAGCCGTGCTGCCCGAGCCCCGGGGTAGCGGTGGCAGGGCTCTGGTGGGGATTTAAAAGGCCCCGGAGCTCCAGCTGCCGCTACCCACCCAGGACCCTTTAAATCTCCGCCTGAGCCCTGCTGCCCGAGCCCTGGGGTAGTGATGGCGGGGCTCTGGCGGGGATTTAAAGGGCCCCGGAGCGCCAGACCCCGCTACCTCCCGGGGCCCTTTAAATCCCCACCTGAGCCCTGCTGCCAAAGCCCTGGGGTAGCGGCAGCGGGGCTCCGGAGAGGATTTAAAGGGCCGGGGAGGTAGTGGCTGCTGGAGCCCCAAGCCCTTTAAATCCCCGCCTGAGCCCTGCTGCCCAAGCCCTGGGGTAGGGGTGGGGGGGCTCTGGCGGGGATTTAAAGAGCCCCGGAGCTCCAGCCACAGCTACTGCCGAGGCCCTTTAAATCCCCGCTGGAGCCCTGCTGCCGAAGGCCTGGGGTAGTGGCGGTGGGGCTCCGGCAGACATTTAAGAGAGCCAGGGCGGTAGGGCTCAGGCGGGGATTTAAAGGGCTCGGGGCTCCGGCAGCTGCTACCACAGCGGAGCCCCAGGCCCTTTAAAGCTCTGCCAGAGCCCAGAGCCCTGGGATAGCGGTGGCAGCTGGGAGCCCCCAGGGCTCCTCAGTGATTTAAAGGGCCCGGGGCTCCACTGCGGTAGTGGCAGCTGGAGCCCTGGGCCCTTTAAATCACCTCCGAGGCCCGGGGCTCCCAACCGCCTCTGCAGCTGGTAGCTCGGGGGTGATTTAAAGGGCCCCAGGCTCCCAGCCGCCACTACCACAGCTGGAGCCCTAGCCCTTTAAATCAAGATTTAAAAGGCCCGGGGATTTAAGGCCCTGCCTCTTCCGGTTGAGGCCAAGCCCCCTGCTCAGGACTCCAACATACCAGTAAGTCCTCTAACTTACTTTCACCCCTGGTGTTGAGAGCCACTATAGCTGGCCCAGAACAGCAGTCATGAGTGCAAGAAGAAAATGCCCCTCTGGGGCAGCATTCAGAAAAAGGAAGAAAGCAAAGGAAGCTTTTCTATTTAAGCAGGAAGGAGCTCTCCTGAGATACATAGACACAAATGTTCACAGTGAGCCTTCCGGCCCCAGTGAGGATGTGAGTGGTGAGGAGATGCCTGATCTTCCAGTCAGTCAGAGTGCAGGTGACCTGGCAGCTACTGCAGCATCCATATCTCCATCTCAAATGGATGTAGCCATGCACATTCCTGAAGAAAAGTGTAGCTCAGAGAAGAGTGTGGTGGAAGCGCAAGAAATAGCTACTTAGTTCCTTAAGTCTAGATGATCCAGGACTGTGGACCCACTTGAGCAGTAGCCTGAGGGACTTCCTTGTACTGCATGGGCCACAGCAAGTGAAAAACTTCATGTTCCCCAAAGACAATGAAAATAGAAGTTTCCATCCAACACATTATTGGCGTGAAATACCCCATGGTGACTAAGTGGAGAGGCCTGGCTTATGTACTCAAAAACCCAGAATGCTGCATACTGTTTTTGTTGCAAACTCTTCCAGTCTAATGTTCCAGCCACATTGGGTTCTGCAGGAACAAAGGACTGGAAAAATCTGGCTAGAAATCTGGCACGCCATGAGAAGGCAGCAAATCACCAGAGAGCATTCCATAGGTGGAAAGAGCTTGAGATGAGACTAAGGTTAAAGGCCACCACAGATGATCAGCATCAAGAGAAGATTGCGTCAGAGTCTTTTACTGGCCAAATGTTCTGAAAAGGCTCATTGCCATTGTAGAATGCTTGCTCCCCAAAACCCAGCCCTGCGTGGCACTTCAGATCCGCTGTACATGCTAAACAATGGAAACTTCCTTAAAACTGTGGAGCTGATGGCGGAATTTGATGCTGTTCTCCAGGAGCATCTAAGAAGAGTCACCACCCAAGACACGTGCACACACCACTACTTGGAAAAAACATTCAAAATGAGATCGTCCAGTTCCTGGCAACAAAAGTCAAACAGGAGATTGGGGCAGATATGAAGTCAGCAAGAGATTCCTCTGTTATTCTGGACTGCACACCTGACATCAGCCATACGGAACAAATTACTTTAACAGTGCGTCTTGTAACAACAACAGAACCTAGTGAAAATGTCCCTGCAATGGTGACTGTCAGAGCATTTTCTAGGATGTATTGACATTGATGATACTACAGGAGCTGGTATGACAAATGTGCTTCTTAAAAAGCTGGAAGAGACGGGAATTGCGATCGCTGACAGGAGAGGTCAGGGCTACGCTAATGGTGCCAACATGAGAGGAAAGAACAGAGCAGTCCAGACACAGATCCGAGAGTTAAAGCCTCGAGCTTTTTTTGTCCCATGCAGTTCTCATTCATTGAACTTGGTGGTAAGTGATGCAGCATCAGCTTCTAGTGAGGCTGCTGAATTTTTTAATGTAATTCAAACATCGATGTATCTTTCTCTGCATCAACTCATTGATGGCAAATTTTGAAGCAACAGCTGGGAACATCCTCTCTGACAGTGAAACCACTGAGTGCCACACAATGGGAAAGTCGAGTGGAGGCGATAAAGCCTATGAAACACCAAATTGGGAAGATAGATGATGCCATAGTTGCCATTATGGAGGATAAGGCTATGACAGGAACTGTTCGTGGGAGAACAGTGGCAGAGGGAAATGGAATCACCAGAAACATACTTAACTTCAAATTTCTGTGTGGCTTAGTGTTATGGCATGACATACTGTTTGAAATAAATGTTGTAAGCAAGAGACTCCAAGGTGTTGACCTTGATATATCTGGAGCAATGGAACAACTGGACAAAGCAAAGTCATACCTACAGTCTTACCGGTCAGATGGGGGATGTCAAAACGTTCTGAAGAGCACAGAAGTTGGCAGAGGCACTTCACACTGAAACTATTTTCCCAGCCATTCAAGAATACAAGAGTCACCGAAGAAGAAGACATTTTGATGACGAGGCACAGGATAATCCCATAAGAGACCCCAAACAACAATTCAAAGTTGAACTCTTTAACCAGCTGCTAGATTGTGCAATACAGTCAGTTAAAGAATGTTTCATGCAGCTCAGGGAAGACAGCAGTATATTTGGGATGTTGTACGATATTCCAAAACACCTCACTATACCCGAAGAAGACCTACACCAGCAATGCAGGGCACTAGAGACAGTGTTGACACATGATGACATGTGCGATATTGATGCGAGTGATTTAGGTGATGAACTGAAAGCCCTTTCAAGATACATTTCAGCAGGATCAACTCCAAAGGCTGTTCTGGAATATATGTGCATAAATAAGATGACTACCCTCTTTCCAAATGCTTTTGTTGCTCTGAGCATACTTCTAACACTTCCTGTAACAGTTGCCAGTGGAGAACGCAGCTTCTCCAAGCTGAAGTTAATAAAAACACATCTACGCTCCACAATGACACAGGAGAGGGTGGTCAATAGAGCATGAGCTAGCGCAGACTGTGGACCTTTAGCAGGAAGCAGTTCAAATCTTTGCAACCAAGACAGCACGGAAAGCACCACTTTGATTATTCAAACAGATAACAATGCCAGTGTTTACTATGCAGACAGGAAAAGTTACATTTGCTGTTCAGGCATTTGAAAGTGAAGTGTTATTTAAGATTTTTGAACAAGGTATTTTAAGTTGTTAGTTCTCCTTTATTGGGGTTGGTAGCAGAGGAGTAGAACAGGAAGAAGGCAGAATTGAGAACTTTTAAAGTTTTGGCCCAAGCAAGGGGGCATGGGGGCATCATTTGAGCTCCCCACCTCAGGTGCCAAAGTGTTGTGGGCCAGCCCTGCATGGAACAGAAGCAAAGGTAGAAAGGATCATGACAGTGTCACGCCCAGTCTCGCAGCCCAAAACCATTCCTTTCATAGAGTGGAAGCCAGTGCCCACCAGCACCTCACAGGGTTCGGCCCCAGGGCAGTTTGTGTCCCAAGCAGAGACATCCTGTTCCAGTGATAGCCAGGCATCAAGGCAAGTAATCCATTCTTTCACTGGTGGACTAGATTTCCTTCTCTAGTAATGGATAGTGCCATTTCTAGGTACTGACCAGGCAATCCCACTATATTTGCTTTGCTATCTGTCCAAGCTGAACTGGGATACATCATTAATAATACAAACCCCTACATGCTGTCAGCATTATTAAGGTGCTTGGTCACTGTGGTACAGGACTTTAAAAGAGCCAGCAGTTCTACGTGACATTGCCCACGTTGGCTTTACACATGCACAATCCCTCTTCTTTGTGTCAGTTTTATGAAATCTTTCTGAGGTCAAACACGCTCTGTGGCTAACGTGAACAAAGGGCAATTTCTGCTTGATCGTTATTGATATTCCTATCTGCTCACATATCAGCCCAACTGCTGAGGACACTGGATTCCTGGCCCCCGTCCCTCTTCACTTTACACTTAGCTGTGTGTTCAAGAAGATTACTCCGCATAAACGGATAGGAGATTGAAACATCACTATCGATGTTCTAACAGTTAAACTGGTTAAAAGCTGGCTCCACAGATACAGTTGCCTTAGAAATTTCCCTTAAACAATATCTATGTTGTAAATCACAATAGACATGTCTCTTAGCCTGAGAACTCCTCAGAGGATATCAATATACGCATTCTGAAAGCTCATAATCCCATTTCATCCCAGTCTGGAAACAGACTTGGCTCTGGAGAGCCTCAAGTAATCGCAGGAGCGGGAGCAGAGGCCAGAGCCACACCCTGGAGTTATTTCCCAGTTGCTGAGAAAGTTGTGCCCAATTGTCAAAGCAAGGCATGTGCAACAAGCTGAGGTTCAGCTTTAGTCAAACGGGAGGAAGTGCTTCGGGATCACAGGGATTAAGGCTTGCCTCAGAAAAGTAGCGAAAGATTTCCAACCCCCTCAGGTTAAGGCTGTGTCTACACTTGTCATTTTTGGATTCAGTTCCCAGAGGGTGCAGCTTCCCGAGTGGCAGCACTAGAGCAGGCTGTATGTAGAGCCAGGGGCTGGGGCATTCACCACGAGGCCGTCTAACCCAGAGAACGTGATGAGTAAAAGTCTTGAGCATGCTGGAGCCTTGTCTACGCTGCAGTTTTGCTTGGGGCCACCCCCACTTGAGTGACACCCTGGGAGTTACTGGGTTGAAAACTCCTTGCACTTGATTCACTGAGAACCGTAGGTGTGATGACACCCAGCAGCGCCACGCCTTAAAAATCACTGGGATTCACAACGCTGGAGGTAGTGACCCAGGTACAAGTATGGGGCAATGGCCCAGGATATTGGCACGATGGTCCACAGGCAGTGGGGGTTTTAGCTGATATCTCCTGAGGGTCACACAGGCACAGAGAACACAGCTGCTACTGGCAACCCAAAACTGCCCAGGCCTGTATGCTGCTAGCCTGTTTACTGCAATGGTGCCAGCCGAACTTGTCACACAGTGGCGTTGGAAAGCGTCCCACAGTGCAGGAAGAAATAAGGCTGCTGTCCCTCGAAACTTTCAGGAGAGTTACAGAGTTCCTGAGTTCCTCCATGAATGTTTCCTTGAGTTCTCTCAGGACGATAAAGGGTCACCCCGATGTGTACATAAACTACTCTGCCCCCTGCCCGCCCAACAAGGGAATGAAAACCAGATCCCAGCGCTACCTCTGTTTGTTACAGCACTACCTGTTTTCGTATCAGTAAAGCAATAAAACCCCCGACACCTGTGTCTTGTTAACTTGGGGATGGGCCGGGCGCCATCTTTAAACGTAAACAGCGAAAGGAAAAATGCACTCACGTTTACCGAAGGTCTCTGTCTCTTCATCAGGTTCATCCCTGAACAACTGGTGGGGCTAGCTAGACTGTGGTGGGGTCTTGAAGAGGTCCTGGCTCACGGGATGGCT
The DNA here is from genome assembly GCF_965140235.1 of Caretta caretta. Lineage (NCBI taxonomy): Eukaryota > Metazoa > Chordata > Testudines > Cheloniidae > Caretta > Caretta caretta. The sequence goes on from NC_134223.1 coordinate 4,552,372, forward strand.
GGAGTCCCCTTCCTCCTCCTCTTCTCTGTTCACAGCAGGAGTCTCTGCCTCTGGCTCCTTCAACGTGTCCATGGTGGTCTGCATGGCGCTGGTGGGGTCTCCGCCGAGCATAGCCTACAGCTCATAGTAAAAACAGCAGGTCTGGGGGGCAGCACCAGCTCTACTGTCGTGCTTCCTGGCCTTGTGGTATGCCTAGCAGAGTTCCTTTGCTTTCATGCGGCACTGCTGCTGGTCCCTGACATACCCCTTTGCCTGCATCCCCCATGCAATCTGCTTGTAGCTGTCCTTGTTTCTGCGGTTGCTCCCAGGCAGGCAGGCTCTTCCCAGTTAACAGCCCAGTCACTGGTCTCTGAAGGACCATGAAGGTTTTACCCCAGAGGCATCTTATCTCTAGGCATTGGCTCGCTTCCTATTTCTTTCTCCTAACAATCCCTTTTGACTTAAAGCCCTAGAGACAGCCAAAGTGGTGGAGGGAAAATCTTTTAGTGGCCCAACTTCTGCTGGTGAGAGATTAACTCCAGATAGTCAGCCAGAAACTATCCTTTACAGCAATGGGCCAATCATATTGCACATACAGTATTCATCACTTAATACAGAGGAGCCCGCCAGCCTTCACAACTACACACAAGGGTTCAGCATAAAAGATCACATGTGGAGGGAGAGCAAGTCAGGCTGAGCATGTGAGTGTGCAAGAGACTGCGGACAAGTTAGTGCAAATGGTGAATGTGTATAGATGGCTGTGGAGCTGGGCATACAGCAGGGTGAGTGTGTAATCCAACATGCATACAAGTGAATGGGCATGTTCAAGGGAGCATGTGTGAGTGAAGGAGTGTGCCTGCAAGTTTGGATGCATTTGGGAGGGTTAGCCGGTGTGCATTTGTGGGTGCAAACAGTAAGCAGGGGTGAGTGTGCTGGAGAACAGGCATGTGTGCATGTGTCGGTGACTAAGTGCACACGCTCATAGCTGGATGTGAGCATGATTATATGTGTGAGCAGGTGAGGGTGAAAGCAGGGGAGTGTGCATGTGAGGGAGCATGTATTCAGAGTGTGCAGTCCCCAGGCCTGGAGGGATGGTCTGGCTCCAGCCCTCCTGGCTGTGCTCTCCCTGCATGTGTGGACCAGTGAGGACAGCAGCACCCAGCAGTGCTGGGCCCCTCTCACTCAGTTAGCCAAAGGAAAAGCGTCTCATTAGCATTCCTTTATACCTCTCACATCCTGTGCTGCCAGGGAAGGGTCAGCAGCACTTATGAAATTTTCAATTCCCAGAGGTTTTGAATGTACATGTTTTTTCTGTGTCTGAGCTGCAAGAAGATTATGAATAAAAGATTAAAATTGGAAGTCTCCAGTCAGTTAAGAGCAATGCGATAAGCATCCATTCTGGGAGAGGAGAGCCGAACGCCACTGCATGCATACTGAAAATTAGCAGCACTTCAAACGGGTAATAAACAAAAAGCTCCGTTCTTTGATGTGACACTTTGCCTGGTTGCTGGGAAGAGGGAGACATGATGCTGGGAGGAGTAAAGGTGCGGGGCTGGCAGCTGGGCTGTGAGAGCTGCTAGAGGCTTGTCCACCAGCAGAGCGAGTGCCGGGGTCTCAGCGAGCAGCTGCTTTGCCCTTACAGAGGAATCAGTGCAGCAGCAGGGTGGAACCTTGCACTGGACTCCGTCAGCTCTCTAGCACAAAGCTCTAGCAGATGCTGCCAGCCTCCCATGGCCACATGTCCCTCTGCCCGGGCCGCTGCTGGGGAGCTCAGCCTCAGGGCTGTTATCATTCTGCCGGGATCCTCACTATACACCTGGCATTTCCCACACACACACACACACACACACCCCTCTGTAAGTTTAGCTCTTTAAGAGCTGCCTTCCTGGCTCCTTATGGTGGAGGCCTGGCAGCCCAAGGAGGGTGTGTGCAGCTCAAAACACTGAGCAAGGAAACAGCAGAAAATTAACACACAGCTGCTGTGAAGGCTGTGACAGGCCAAGGGCCCTGCCCCAGAGGGCACGACTGGCCGAGGGCCCTGCCCCAGAGAGCCAGGCAAGCTGTGCCTGCTGCACCCACTGGAAAGGTGAATTTCATAACTCCTAAGAAATAGATGTTTAAAGTTTGCCAATTTCTCCCCTTGCTCCCTGCCAGCCAGGAGATACCGCAGTGAAACAGGCCACTTCAGCGCATGAGGCAGCAGGAGTGAGCAGCCAGGTGAGGGCTCATGTTAGCCTAGTTTAATACCAACTTATGGACCTTTATTTTGGAGGAAGCTGTGGGACTTCCCTTCCCAAAGCTCCCCTGTGCTGGGGTCCAAGCTGGGAAATGCAGAAAGGGCAGGAAATCCAGCATTAGGGTCTTGCTGCAACTGAAACCACCCCTTTCATGTGTTAATAAATACTACAGGCCAAGAACAACATCCATGCTATGATGTGTGCCCTGCATCCCGGCCACGGTGCCCTGTGTCCCAGCCATGGTGCCCTGCCTAGGTGCCCTGCGTCCTGGCCATGGTGCCCTGTGGCATTACCACAATTAATGGAGCGTAGACTGGAAATACTAAAGACATTAAAAATGCCCAGTGTCCTCTAAACTAAAACCAGGCAAACCAATATTCCCTGCCCCCATTAACCTTACACAAGTGAATAATCTTTACTCTGGGGATTAGGTCTCTAGGTTTCCTGGCGCTGCTCTGGGGGAGGGTAGAGGGGGTTAGATCTTAGAATCACATACTATCAGGGTTGGAAGAGATCTCAGGAGGTCATCTAGTCCAACCCCCTGCTCAAAGCAGGACCAACACCCACAAAATCATCCCAGCCAGGACTTTCTCAAGCCAGGCCTTAAAAACCTCTAAGGAAGGAGATTCCACCACCTCCCTAGGTAATGCATTCCAGTGCTTCACCACCCTTCTTGTGAAATAATGTTTCCTAATATCCAACCTAAACCTCCCCCATGGCAACTTGAGACCATTACTCCTTGTTCTGTCATCTGCCACCACTGAGAACAGTCTAGATCCATCTTTGGAACCCCCTTTCAGGTAGCTGAAAGCAGCTATCAAATCCCCCCTCATTCTTCTCTTCTGCAGACTAAATAATCCCAGTTCCCTCCACCTCTCCTCATAAGTCATGAGTTCATAGAATCATAGAATATCAGGGTTGGAAGGGACCTCAGGAGGTCATCTAGTCCAACCCCCTGCTCAAAGCAGGACCAATCCCCAATTAAATCATCCCAGCCAGGGCTTTGTCAAGCCTGACCTTAAAAACTTCTAAGGAAGGAGATTCTACCACCTCCCTAGGTAACGCATTCCAGTGTTTCACCACCCTCCTAGTGAAAAAGTTTTTCCTAATATCCAATCTAAACCTCTCCCACTGCAACTTGAGACCATTACTCCTTGTCCTGTCATCTTCTACCACTGAGAATAGTCTAGAACCATCCTCTTTGGAACCACCTCTCAGGTAGTTGAAAGCAGCTATCAAATCCCCCCTCATTCTTCTCTTCTGTAGACTAAACAATCCCAGTTCCCTCAGCCTCTCCTCATAAGTCATGTGTTCCAGACCCCTAATCATTTTTGTTGCCCTTCGCTGGACTCTCTCCAATTTATCCACATCCTTCTTGTAGTGTGGGGCCCAAAACTGGACACAGTACTCCAGATGAGGCCTCACCAATGTCAAATAGAGGGGAACGATCACGTCCCTCGATCTGCTGGCTATGCCCCTACTTATACAGCCCAAAATGCTGTTAGCCTTCTTGGCAACAAGGGCACACTGTTGACTCACATCCAGATTCTTATCCACTGTAACCCCTAGGTCCTTTTCTGCAGAACTGCTGCCTAGCCATTCGGTCCCTAGTCTGTAGCAGTGCATGGGATTCTTCTGTCCTAAGTGCAGGACTCAGCACTTGTCCTTGTTGAACCTCATCAGATTTCTTTTGGCCCAATCCTCTAATTTGTCTAGGTCCCGCTGTATCCTATCCCCACCCTCCAGCATATCTACCACTCCTCCCAGTTTAGTGTCATCTGCAAACTTGCTAAGGGTGCAATCCACACCATCCTCCAGATCATTAATGAAGATATTGAACAAAACTGGCCCCAGGACCGACCCTTGGGGCACTCCACTTGATACCGGCTGCCAACTAGACATGGAGCCATTGATCACTACTCGTTGAGCCCGATGATCTAGCCAGCTTTCTATCCACTGAATACATCCGATGAAGTGAGCTGTAGCTCACGAATGCTTATGCTCAAATAAATTTGTTAGTCTCTAAGGTGCCACAAGTACTCCTTTTCTTTATCCACCTTATAGTTCATTCATCCAGCCCACACTTCTTTAACTTGCTGGCAAGAATACTGTGGGAGACCATATCAAAAGCTTTGCTAAAGTCCAGGAATAACATGTCCACTGCTTTCCCCTCATCCACAGAGCCAGTTATCTCATCATAGAAGGCAATTAGGTTAGTCAGGCATGACGTGCCCTTGGTGAATCCATGCTGACTGTTCCTGATCACTTTCCTCTTCTCTAAGTGCTTCAGAATTGATTCCTTGAGGACCTGCTCCATGATTTTTCCAGGGACTGAGGTGAGGCTGACTGGCCTGTAGTTCCCCCGATCCTCCTTCTTCTCTTTTTTAAAGATGAGCACTACGTTAGCCTTTTTCCAGTCATCTGGCACCTCTCCCGATTGCCATGAGTTTTCAAAGATAATGGCCAATGGCTCTGCAATCACATCCGCCAACTCCTTTAGCACCCTCGGATGCAGCGTATCCGGCCCCATGGACTTGTGCTCATCCAGCTTTTCTAAATAGTCCCGAACCACTTCTTTCTCCACATGGTCACCTCCTCCCCATGCTGTGCTGCCCAGTGCAGCAGTCTGGGAGCTGACCTTGTTCATGAAGACAGAGGCAAAAAAAAACATTAGCTTTTTCCACATCCTCTGTCACTAGGTTGCCTCCCTCATTCAGTAAGGGGCCCACACTTTCCCTGACCTTCTTCTTGTTGTTAACATACCTGTAGAAACCCTTCTTGTTACTCTCAACATCCCTATCTAGCTGCAACTCTAACTGTGATTTGGCCTTCCTGATTTCACTCCTGCATGCCTGAGCAATATTTTTATGTTCTTCTGTGGTCATTTATGCAATCTTCCACTTCTTGTAAGCTTCTTTTTTGTGTTTAAGATCAACAAGGATTTCACTGTGAAGCCAGGCTGGTTGCCTGCCATATTTACAATTCTTTCGACACATCGGGATGGTTTGTTCCTGCAAACTCAATCAGGATTCCTTAAAATACAGCCAGCTCTCCTGGACTCCTTTCCCCCTCATGTTATTCTCCCAGGAGAGCCTGCCCATCAGTTCCCTGAGGGAGTCAAAGTCGGCTTTTCTGAAGTCCAGGGTCCATATTCTGCTGCTCTCCTGTCTTCCTTTTGTCAGGATTCTGAACTCAACCATCTCGTGGTCACTGCCTCCCAGGTTCCCATCCACTTTAGCTTCCCCTACTAATTCTCCCTGGTTTGTGAGCAGCAGTTCAAGAAGACCTGATGCTGGGACAGCAAAAGTGAAGCTGAATAAATGGGGGCCTGATCCAACCTCCTGACATCAATGGGAGCCTTGCCATTGACTTCAGTGGGCTTTGGATCAAGCCTTATGGTTCTTTGCCAAAAAATATAACATGCATTACAAATTCAATGAGGTTCTCATGAGAAAGAAAAATAAAATAATGAATTATATTCCATCCCAGAACTATTTCTAAATGATGCATTGGTTCTGGAGTGGCATTGACTAGAAAATGCATTATTGTTACTGTTATTTATTATTATTATCAAATTGCAATCACGTATACAAATCATTTACCAGTTTCTTAATAGCAACATAGAAATTGTGTTCAAAGAGGATAAATATCTTACATTTAAACATCTTTTTGCCATAGCTGTTGAAGTTGCTTTAGGTAGAATAAAAGTGTGGTAGATATTCGAAAATGATGGGAAATAGAAACAAAATATTTCTGAATATTTGATATTACTCTGTGCTGCACAAAGCTGTGAATTTCTGTGATTGAAACTCCTCAAGGATTTCCATCCCTTTCACCTGTACTGCACGCTCAGTTTGTCACAATGCTCTGTCTTGTTATTTTCATAAATATTTGGCGAACAGTAACTGTTTGAAATGAAACAGTAGCTAAGCTTTCCCCCAGTAGCTCGAATGTCTCAAACTTGACACTGGATCTAGTGATTCACACTGGTTGCTCCTTAGCCTGTTATCCTGCCCCAATATGGTTATTTGTATGGAGAAAATTCTTTTTTCAGCTTTATATCCTTTTGATAATTTGTGAACAAAATTAAAACTACTTTCATGGTTTCCAACTACTTTCCATAGGCTCCCCAGAGCGAGGGAGCGCTCCTTGGTCAGTCTGTAATCTGAGAGCTCGCTGCCTGGAGTGTTCCTCCCCTTTCTGGATAAATGCTAACATAGAGACCTATTAAATGGAACAGCAGCAGAAGCAGGAGTCATTTAAAACTAGATGAACCAGGACACTGGAGCATATACTGCAGGGAGCAGCCCTACCCTGGCCCCAGGGCACAGGCTGGATGGACTCAGGTAGGCCTTTTCCTTCTCTAAAGTCCATGCTCCTGCGTTGCCTATTTGCTGAGCCTGAAGTCTCCTCTTGCAGGACTTTGAGATCTTGTAATAAAAGAATCTGACACTGTCACAGAGCATACGTGCAAGGGATGGAGTGTTGGTGGGAATTTACTGCTGCTCCTGAGATCAAGTCACTTGAGGGGGGTCTTATCTGGGGAGCACCTAGGTCGCTGGGGGGCATCTGGCTCAAGGAGAGCAAGTAGGTCACAATGGTTAGGACTGGATAGCTGGAGGTTTGTGGGTCATTGAAAGGAAATGAGCTATTGGGGGGGAGGGCATTAAGTGGGACCCAGAGAAGAACTTCCAGCGGCAGGCAGAGCAGGCCAGAAGGGAAGGAAGGATGGAGCCATGGGTTGAGAGCAGCCTTGGACTTGGGTGACCTGGGCTCAGATCCTTGCTCCCTGTGTGACCTTGGGCAAGTCACTTGGTTCCTCTGGACCATGGTTCCCATCTGTCCAGTGGAGACAGCAGCCCAGCCCTGCTTCCCAGGGTATGTGAGAGAAACCCATTAAGGCTGTGAGGCACTCGCGCACTGCCGTGATGTGGCCAGGGAAGCACCTTAGACAGACAGAAACTTTTTGCCACAGGAAATGCCTGTTCAACAAAATGAAAATGTTTTTTTTTTTATTTGTTCATATCCCTTGGTGAGCTCTGAGTCCCCCTGACTCCACCAACGCTCCCAGCCTTGGGCACCAGTTGCCAGCTTCTCACACAATCCCCTTGGTGCCAGCATCTCTGCGGCCCCCTGTGCAGAGCCCCACCCACCTGAGCTCATCCGCAAGGCCCCTGCTCCATCCCTCCTCGTTAAACCCTCTTCTGCTGTGTTGCTGAGAGCGACTCTAGATGGCTCTATCCCTGGTATCTGCGCTGCCATTGTATTCCCCTCCCCCAGCCTCAGCCTTGTGAGCTCCTCCGAGCCGGGAGTATCAGGGAACTCTTGGAAACCTCCTGGCACATCGGGGGCACCGGCACCAATAAATACAGCTGCTGAGCGGCCTGGCTCACTGCCTGCGGGACTGGGACTGGGGCTGGGGCTGGGGCTGGAGCTGGGTGGTGAGACTGGAGCCAGTGACTGTCTCCAGGTTCCGGTGGTGGAGTCCCCTCTACGACTGCCCCTGAGGCAGCTCTGCCCAAGGGCCAGAGGGATGTGCCCTGGCCACTACTGGAGCTCATCTTCTTTTCCAACACACGGCCCAGACACAGAGCTCACGGCCCCCCAGCGCGCTTAGTCTCTCCCTGAGGTGGAGCTGCTGCTGAGGCCAGGGACCCCCAGTTTCGCCATCCCTAACCCCTCCCTCCCAGCATGGCGGCAGACAGAGAGCCCTGACGAGCAGGCCCGTGGAGAGGAGGAGGACGCTGCATTTGGAAGTAGTGTACTTTCAGCAGGTAGCAGGGCCCTATGCCTAACACCCCAGAGACCAGGCCGCTGAGGCCTCTTTAAAATTCCCCTCACATACTGCACAGGAGGCCGGGAAGGAAATTGATTTTTGGAAGCTTGGGGTTTTTTATTTCCCCTCTGCAAAGTGCCTGTCAGAGACACCCGCCTCTCCGGGAGGAGAGGCTGGACGGATGGACGTGGCTGAGCTGAGAGATGTTTCACTCCAGGCTGCAGAAAGCGCCCTGGTAAGTCCCCTGGTGTCAGCGCTGACAGCCGCGGCTGCTGAGTCCCTGCCCTCACAAAGCAGTTCCTTCACTTGGATCTTCTCCCGCTGCCCTTGCTGATTTTCCTCCTCAGGCTTTTCTTCTCTGTGTCCTCTTTTTGGAATGAATTTCCTGGCAGCTGAGTTGCCCTGAACTCTCCCAGCCCACCTCTCCTGCCCCTGCCTTTGTCAAGCTGGGATCCCTTGTGAGCAGAGCCCTCCCTAAGCTCAGCAACAATACCGCTGCCTCTCCCCCAGCAACCCGGGGCAATGCGTGCCCTGACATTCTGTGCACGGGTAGCATGGGGATGGCAGGAAGGGACGGAGCCATTACCCAGCATTTCTCCAAGAGCAGTCTTTCCTTTGGCATACTGCTAACCTGCTAGCGGTACTAGGGTCCCAGTTTGCTGGTGTCAGTTTTTTGACATGAAGAAATAAGTTAGTTTCCAGGGGGGTAGATCCTATAGATAGCAGCACTGCAGCTAGGAAACTATTTTGAGTGACTTTGGCAATGAACAACCTTTCACTGGTGACATTCTCAGCTTGAAAAAAAAGAAAAAAAAAGACCGGCACCGCAATTAACACAGCATTTCTCCAAGATCTAACGGCCTATACATTCAGTTCCACGCCCCTTGTAAGACAATATTAACAGCACCATCTTGTGTCTCCCAAGGACAAAGCCCTGGCTGGGATGATTTAACTGGGAATTGGTCCTGCTTCGAGCAGGGGGTTGGACTAGATGACCTTCTGGGGTCCCTTCCAACCCTTATATTCTATGATTCTATGATAGTACATCACCTTATACAAGAGAAGATACAATTTACCAAAAAGAAAAGGAGGACTTGTGGCACCTTAGAGACTAACCAATTTATTTGAGCATGAGCTTTCGTGAGCTACAGCTCACTTCATCAGATGCATTTAAGCTTATGCTCAAATAAATTGGTTAGTCTCTAAGGTGCCACAAGTCCTCCTTTTCTTTTTGCGAATACAGACTAACACGGCTGTTACTCTGAAACCTACAATTTACCAAGTTTGCTATTAAAAGAGCAACAGCACCTTCATAGTTAAGATGGCAGCAAGGTTTCTGTTTAAAGCTCAGCTTTCAAAACTCTCTGTAAAACAGGGGTGGCCACGCTGAGCCTGAGAAGGAGCCGGAATTTACCAATGTACATGGCCAAAGAGTCACAGTCACACGTCAGTAGCCCCTGATCAGCTCCCCCACCCCACTCCCAGCGCCTCCCCCTCCCTCCCTGCACCTCCCGATCAACTGTTTCATGGTGTGCAGGAGGCTCTGGGGGGAGGGGGGAACTTCAGGCTCAGGCGAGGGAGCGGGAAGGGGTGGAGTGGGGGCAGGGGCTGTGGCAGAGCCAGGGCTTGAGCAGTGAGCACCCCCGGCACATTGGAAAGTTGGTGCCTGTAGCTCCAGCCCTGGAGTTGGTGCCTACACAAGGAGCCGCATATTAACTTCTGAAGAGCCGCATGTGGCTCCGGAGCCATGGGTTGGCCACTCCTTCTGTAAACCATATGCATAGTGTAGACTGGCTTGAAATGTGGCACACTAGTTCAGGGCCTGAGGCAGAGCTTGTGGTACAAAACTGGGGTCATTTGGTCAAGGAGTTCCAGAGACATAGCCCCTCTCCCTCCCCACCCCAATGATATTTTTAAATTTTCAGCTTTCTTACGCCTTTTTCTTCAGTGAGAAAGCGGGGAGGAGGGTCCCCACAATACAGATAACCCTGGACTGCTCCTTCTGGCATCTAGGGCAAGACTTCCAAGTGCTCAGCGCCCACAACTAGAGTGGGGTTTAAAAGAACTCAGTTCCTATTCAGGCATCCAAGAAAGGGCCAGATTTTACAACATGCTCAGCAGCTGCTCTAGTGACACTAAAGGGCACCTTTTTGAAAGAGCTCAGCATTTGGGGCACATCTGTCCTGCTGGACACTCATCTAACTGATGTTTCAGAGTAACAGCCGTGTTAGTCTGTATTCGCAAAAAGAAAAGGAGTACTCGTGGCACCTTAGAGACTAACCAGTTTAAATTGGTTAGTCTCTAAGGTGCCACAAGTACTCCTTTTCTTTCTAACTGATGTTGTCTGCATTTGCCGCAGGCTCCCCCTTTGTGTACAGGTTTGTAGCCTTCCTCCCACCTGTCTGCATCAGACATTGTTTGGTTTGGAGTTGCCTCAAAAGATAGGGACGCTGAGCCACTCTGGTCAGCACCTCTCTTTTGAGCTGTCTTTGGGCCATGTCCTGCAATCCAGAATTGTCCACGGGATTATTGAAATCAAGCTCTGCTCTCTGATGTCTCAGTTTTTCACAGATTTTGGGACATTTGCCCCAAATGCTCTCCTGCCCTGAATCATTGCAGGATTGCAGCCTTGAAGGGGAAAGTATATGATGGGGTGTTCACCCCACATCAGCTCTGAAGGGGTTAAGTTGTCTTAGAAGGGGCCAATTAATCTTGAAGGCTACACCTGGGTTTGGAGAAGTCAGGTGTGGTCGATAAATTACTGATTGCCAATGAAGCCCAGCTGGGGGAGACACTGGGTAAGATGCAAAGCCAGGAAGCTGCAGCAGAAAGGGGCTGCAGGGAGAGAGTCCGCAGTCACGCTCTGGGCACAGAGAGGTGGTAGGAGGAAGCCCACCTGGGATCCTGTCCCTGACAGAAGGGGTTTCCCAGAGGAGCTGCGGGGAAGAAAGCTTGTGGAAGGCAGAGCAGGAAGAAGCCAGGGAAAGAGCAGTGAGGGCTGAGACTGTGTAGACCTTAGCTGCTGCTTATAAGGCCACTGGACTGGAACCCGGAGCAGCAGGCAGGCCTGGGTTCCCCGATCAGCACTGGGAAGTGGCACAGGACTGGTGAAGGTGGCATCTGGACAGGTGGTCCAATGACCCAGCAATACCCTGGAAGGGTATATAGTGCCCTGGCCAGAGAGCTGAGTCACAGATAGAGAGCACCCTGAGTCCTGGAGAGCGAGAGGGGGCATGGGGCGAGCGACCAAGTAAATAAAGGGGGTGCTAGATTGGACAAGAGCTGATTCCCAGGCCCAATGGTGAGTGAAACCCGTCACCCACACAAAGCAGAGAGTCCTTGGAGGAGGATGGAGCAGGAGCATGTCCAGAGGAAGCACCATCCTGTAGGGAAACAAATGGCCTGAAGTTTAAAAACTGGCTATAGTGAAATATGGCAAGAGGGGGAGTAACGCTCAGAGCTTTGCTTCAGCTGGGGGCACGCAGGCCCCGTCCTAGTTCCCAGGAGGTGTTTTTGCTGCAAGGAGAAGAGGCTGGAATATCATTACAGGGACAAATGCCACCCACAAAGTTCTAGACCCTGAACTCCACCAAGAGCTAGCCTGTGTCTTACAGCCTCTCTCCATCCACACCTGTACACTCACCCATTCTGCCCTCCTCAGGTGTGCGGGGCGGGGGGCTCATTCCCTGAACAGGGGGTGGGGAAGGGTGAAGGAAGCATAGGTCTAGGGCCTGCCTCTTACGGGTGGGCCCTGGGAAGCCCCCTCCCTAAGGAACAGGGTTTCCTTTGCTTAAGGGGAAGACCTGCCAGAAATGCAGCACACAGACTTCTCTACCCTAAGGTGTTCAGCCCAGTGCCTATGGACAGCCCTACGACAACAAAGCGGTGTGTGCAGCCCTACAATAACAATCACTGCGTAACCCTACGACAACATAAAAAAGAAGCTTACAAGAAGTGGAAGGTTGGACATATGACCAGGGAAGAGTATAAAAATATTGCTCGGGCATGTAGGAATGAAATTAGGAGGGCCAAATCGCACCTGGAGCTGCAGCTAGCGAGAGATGTTAAGAGTAACAAGAAGGGTTTCTTCAGGTATGTTGGCAACAAGAAGAAAGCCAAGGAAAGTGTGGGCCCCTTAATGAATGAGGGAGGCAACCTAGTGACGGAGGATGTGGAAAAAGCTAATGTACTCAATGCTTTTTTTGCCTCTGTCTTCATGAACAAGGTCAGCTCCCAGACTGCTGTGCTGGGCATCACAACATGGGGAATAGATGGCCAGCCCTCTGTGGAGAAAGAGGTGGTTAGGGACTATTTAGAAAAGCTGGACGTGCACAAGTCCATGGGGCCGGATGAGTTGCATCCGAGAGTGCTAAAGGAACTGGCGGCTGTGATTGCAGAGCCATTGGCCATTATCTTTGAAAACTCGTGGCGAACGGGGGAAGTCCCAGATGACTGGAAAAAGGCTGATGTAGTGCCAATCTTTAAAAAAGGGAAGAAGGAGGATCCTGGGAACTACAGGCCAGTAAGCCTCACTTCAGTCCCCGGAAAAATCATGGAGCAGGTCCTCAAAGAATCAATCCTGAAGCACTTACATGAGAGGAAAGTGATCAGGAACAGTCAGCATGGATTCACCAAGGGAAGGTCATGCCTGACTAATCTAATTGCCTTCTATGATGAGATTACTGGTTCTGTGGATGAAGGGAAAGCAGTGGATGTATTGTATCTTGACTTTAGCAAAGCTTTTGACACGGTCTCCCACAGTATTCTTGTCAGCAAGTTAAGGAAGTATGGGCTGGATGAATGCACTATAAGGTGGGTAGAAAGTTGGCTAGATTGTCGGGCTCAACGGGTAGTGATCAATGGCTCCATGTCTAGTTGGCAACCGGTGTCAAGGGGAGTGCCCCAGGGGTCGGTCCTGGGGCCGGTTTTGTTCAATATCTTCATAAATGATCTGGAGGATGGTGTGGATTGCACTCTCAGCAAATTTGCAGATGATACTAAACTGGGAGGAGTGGTAGATACGCTGGAGGGCAGGGATAGGATACAGAGGGCCCTAGCCAAATTGGAGGATTGGGCCAAAAGAAATCTGATGAGGTTCAATAAGGATAAGTGCAGGGTCCTGCACTTAGGACGGAAGAACCGAATGCACAGCCACGGACTAGGGACCGAATGGCTCGGCAGCAGTTCTGCGGAAAAGGACCTAGGGGTGACAGTGGACGAGAAGCTGGATATGAGCCAGCAGTGTGCCCTTGTTGCCAAGAAGGCCAATGGCATTTTGGGATGTATAAGTAGGGGCATAGCCAGGAGATCGAGGGACGTGATCGTTCCCCTCTATTCGACATTGGTGAGGCCTCATCTGGAGTACTGTGTCCACTTTTGGGCCCCACACTACAAGAAGGATGTGGATAAATTGGAGAGAGTCCAGCGAAGGGCAACAAAAATGATTAGGGGTCTGGAACACATGAGTTATGAGGAGAGGCTGAGGGAACTGGGATTGTTTAATCTGCAGAAGAGAAGAATGAGAAGATGATTTAATTGGGTATGGGTCCTGCTTTTGAGCAGGGGGTTGGACTAGATGACCTCCTGAGGTCCCTTCCAACCCTGATATTCTATGATTCTATGATTCAACAAAGCGGTGTGTGCAGCCCTACAATAACAATCAGTGCGTAGCTCTACGACAACAAAACGGTGTGTGCAGCCCTACAATAACAATCAGTGTGCATACAAAGGAGGGATACATTATTATAGTAAAAAGACAGGTTTCAGGCCTCAAGGGGATTGTTAAACAGAACGGTGAGCAAAATGACATCCAGGCTGAAGTGAGTGCTACCCCAATACTCCAGTTTGATGCTGTGTTGCTCCCCTGAAATCAGTGGGGCTGCATGGCGTAGAGCTGAGTTAGGGAGCAGCGAAAGAAGCCCAGCTTGTTTACTGAGCTGTACTAGACCCAAAGGGCTGATGATGATGATCCACCTGCAGAGTGTGCAGCCTGCCGGGAGCTGCACCCGGAGTGTGCTGGGTGGGAGCTAGATGCTGGGGAGAGGGGGAGGAGCAGCTAGAGGGGATGGGAAGAAAGAAGGTGGGGGGAGGGGTTCTGCGTGTCTAGCTACCCTGCTTGTGCCAAGCGCAGCACTGGTGGAGGGGCTGATGTCAGATCAGGCTGCTGTCCAGATGCAGCATTAGTTGGGGCCAGGAGCAGGCCGGTCAGCCAGTACCTGAGGGCTGGGGGTGGGGACGGAGGACAGGGGTGGGTGGCACATTCCAACACCCTGTGACTCCAGGGTGGCCAGCTCTCACTCATGTGATGTGACATTGACCCTGCTTCAGGGTGTCCCGCCATAGCACCGACGCTTCCCGTCATCAGGCGATTTTGGGAAGCAAAACCAAAGAGACAGAGCCCCACACAGGGTGTCCGCTAGCCTAGAGACAGGTATACTGACCCGCAAGCCCAGGCTTTCTCCACTGACTACTGTCATAGAATCATCGAATCTCAGGGCTGGAAGGGACCTCAGGAGGTATCTAGTCCCACCCCCTGCTCAAAGTAGGACCAATCCCCAACTAAATCATCCCAGCCAGGGCTTTGTCAAGCCTGACCTGTCCGCTGTTCTGTGCCCTTGATGGGAGCCAAGGTTTCATATTCTGGGGGTCATAGAATCCTAGAATATTAGGGTTGGAAGGGACCTCAGGAAGTCATCTAGTCCAACCCCCTGCTCAAAGCAGGACCAATCCCCAATTAAATCATCCCAGCCAGAGCTCTGTCAAGCCTGACCTTAAAAACCTCTAAGGAAGAAGATTCTACCACCTCCCTAGGTAACGCATTCCAGTGTTTCACCACCCTCCTAGTGAAAAAGTTTTTCCTAATATCCAATCTAAACCTCTCCCACTGCAACTTAAGACCATTACTCCTTCTCCTGTCCTCTTCTACCACTGAGAATAGTCTAGAACCATCCTCTTTGGAACCACCTCTCAGGTAGTTGAAAGCAGCTATCAAATCCCCCCTCATTCTTCTCTTCTGCAGATTAAACAATCCCAGATCCCTCAGCCTCTCCTCATAAGTCATGTGTTCCAGACCCCTAATCATTTTTGTTGCCCTTCGCTGGACTCTCCAATTTATCCACATCCTTCTTGTAGTACGGGGTCCTAAACTGGACACAGTACTCCAGATGAGGCCTCACCAATGTCGAATAGAGGGGAACGATCACGTCCCTCGATCTGCTGGCTATGCCCCTATTTATACATCCCAAAATACCACTGGTCTTCTTGGCAACAATGGCACACTGTTGACTCATATCCAGCTTCTCGTCTACTGTCACCCCTAGGTCCTTTTCCGCAGAACTGCTGCCTAGCCATTCAGTCCCTAGTCTGTAGTGGTGCATTGGATTCTTCCGTCCTAAGTGCAGGACTCTGCACTTATCCTTGTTGAACCTCAACAGATTTCTTTTGGCCCAATCCTCCAATTTGGCTAGGGCCCTCTGTATCCTATCCCTGCCCTCCAGCATATCTACCACTCCTCCTAGTTTAGTATCATCCGCAAATTTGCTCAGAGAGCAATCCACACCTTCCTCCAGATCATTTATGAAGATATTGAACAAAACCGGCCCAAGGACCGACCCTTGGGGCACTCCACTTGATAGCGGCTGCCAACTAGACATGGAGCCATTGATCACTACCCGTTGAGCCCGACAATCTAGCCAACTTTCTACCCACCTTATAGTGCATTCATCCAGCCCATACTTCTTTAACTTGCTGACAAGAATACTGTGGGAGACCGTGTCAAAAGCTTTGCTAAAGTCAAGAAACAATACATCCACTGCTTTCCCTTCATCCACAGAACCAGTAATCTCATCATAGAAGGCAATTAGATTAGTCAGGTATGACCTTCCCTTGGTGAATCCATGCTGACTGTTCCTGATCACTTTCCTCTCGTGTAAGTGTTTCAGGATTGATTCCTTTCAGGATTGCTCCATGATTTTTCTGGGGACTGAGGTGAGACTGACTGGCCTGTAGTTCCCAGGATCCTCCTTCTTCCCTTTTTTAAAGATGGGCACTACATTAGTCTTTTTCCAGTCATCCGGGACTTCCCCCGTTCGCCATGAGTTTTCAAAGATAATGGCCAATGGCTCTGCAATCACAGCCGCCAATTCCTTTAGCACTCTCGGATGCAACGCGTCCGGCCCCATGGACTTGTGCACGTCCAGCTTTTCTAAATAGTCCCTAACCACCTCTTTCTCCACAGAGGGCTGGCCACCTACTCCCCATGCTGTGATGCCCAGCGCAGCAGTCTGGGAACTGACCTTGTTCGTGAAGACAGAGGCAAAAAAAGCATTGAGTACATTAGCTTTTTCCACATCCTCTGTCACTAGGTTGCCTCCCTCATTCAGTAAGGGGCCCACACTTTCCTTGGCTTTCTTCTTGTTGCCAACATACCTGAAGAAACCCTTCTTGTTACTCCTGACATCTCTCGCTAGCTGCAGCTCCAGGTGTGATTTGGCCCTCCTGATTTCATTCCTACATGCCCGAGCAATATTTTTATACTCTTCCCTGGTCATTTGTCCAATCTTCCACTTTTTGTAAGCTTCTTTTTTATGTTTAAGATCTGCTAGGATTTCACCGTTAAGCCAAGCTGGTCGCCTGCCATATTTACTATTCTTTCGACACATCGGGATGGTTTGTCCCTGTAACCTCAATAGGGATTCCTTGAAATACAGCCAGCTCTCCTGGACTCCTTTCCCCTTCATGTTATTCCCCCAGGGGATCCTACCCATCAGTTCCCTGAGGGAGTCGAAGTCTGCTTTCCTGAAGTCCAGGGTCCGTATTCTGCTGCTTACCTTTCTTCCCTGTGTCAGGATCCTGAACTCAACCAACTCATGGACACTGCCTCCCAGATTCCCATCCACTTTAGTTTCCCCCACTAATTCTTCCCGGTTTGTGAGCAGCAGGTCAAGAAAAGCTCCCCCCCAGTTGGCTCCTCTAGCACTTGCACCAGAAAACTGTCCCCTACATTTTCCAAAAACTTCCTGGATTGTCTATGCACCGCTGTAGTGCTCTCGCAGCAGATATCAGGAAGATTAAAGTCCCCCATGAGAACCAGGGCATGTGATCTAGTAGCTTCTGCGAGTTGCCGGAAGAAAGCCTCATCCACCTCATCCCCCTGGTCCGGTGGTCTATAGCAGACTCCCACCACTACATCACCCTTGTTGCTCACGCTTCTAAACTTAATCCAGAGACACTCAGGTTTTTCTGCAGTTTCATACCGTAGCTCTGAGCAGTCATACTGCTCCCTTACATACAGTGCTACTCCCCCACCTTTTCTGCCCTGCCTGTCCTTCCTGAACAATTTATAACCATCCATGACAATACTCCAGTCATGTGAGTTATCCCACCAAGTCTCTGTTATTCCAATCACGTCATAATTCCTTGACATCACCAGGACCTCCAGTTCTCCCTGCTTGTTTCCAAGGCTTTGTGCATTTGTATATAGGCACTTGAGATAACCTGCTGATCGCCCCTCATTCTCAGTATGAGGCAGGAGCCCTCCCCTCACAGACGTTCCTGCCTGTGCTTCCTCCCGGTATCCCGCTTTCCCACTTACCTCAGGGCTTTGGTCTCCTTCCCTCGCTGAACCTAGTTTAAAGCCCTCCTCACTAGGTTAGCCAGCCTGCTCGCAAAGATGCTCTTCCCTCTCTTCATTAGGTGGAGCCCGTCTCTGCCCAGCACTCCTCCTTCATGGAACACCATCCCATGGTCAAAGAATCCAAAGCCTTCTCTCCGACACCACCTGCGTAGCCATTCGTTGACTTCCACGATTCGACGGTCCCTACCCCGGCCTTTTTCTTCCACGGGGAGGATGGACGAGAACACCACTTGCGCCTCAAACTCCTTTATCCTTCTTCCCAGAGCCACGTAGTCCGTAGTGATCCGCTCAGGGTCATTCTTGGCAGTATCATTGGTGCCCACGTGGAGAAGCAGGAAGGGGTAGCGATCCGAGGGCTTGATGAGTCTCAGCAGTCTCTCCGTCACATCGCAAATCTTAGCCCCTGGCAAGCAGCAGACTTCTCTGTTTTCCCATCAGGGTGGCAGATAGATGACTCAGTCCCCCTGAGGAGAGAGTCCCCGACCACCACCACCCGCCTCCTTCTCTTGGGAGTTGTGGTCTTGGAACCCCCAACCTCAGGACAGTGCATCTCATGCCTTCCAACCAGCGGAGTCTCCTTCTGCTTCCTCCTCCCAGATGTATCATCTGGTCCGCTCTCCGCAATGGTACCTGTGGAGAGAACATGAAAACAGTTACTTACCTGTGTCCGCGTTGCTGGTACCCGGACATTCCCCCTTCTTCTTCTGGAGGTCACATGTTGCCAAGCTTCCTCACTGGCCTCTTGGCTCCGCTGTGCAACCTGCTCTAAATCTTTAGAGCTTTGTGCCCGTAGAAGCATATCCTGACTTTTATACAGAAAATCCTCAGATTCTCATATGCAACGCAGGGTCGATATCTGTAGCTCCAGACCTTCGATCTTCTCTTCCAATATGGATACTAGCTTGTACTTTGTACAGACAAAGTCGCTTCTGTCCTGTGGAAGAAAGACAAACATGGCACATCCAGTGCAGGTCACAATAGCTGAACGCCCCCCTTCCATATCACCTTCCTACTATGAGCTTCCTCATAGAGAAGTTGGCAAGATGTAAGCCTCACTAGGCTCACTCCAGGCGAACTCCCAGGCAAACTCCTGCTGTGTGCTGCTCTGCTGTTCCCCGCTGCTCAGCTGGTTCGCCCCTGCTCAGCTGGTTCGCGGAGCTCTGGCTATTTTTAGCCATTCCCAGCGAAGGTAACTGAGAGCTACCCAGCTCACTCAAGGGAGAGCTCTGAGATAGCACAGCCAAGGCTCACTTTACCAGACAGACTGTCAGAAGGAACATGCCAAATTAGGTGTTTGTGTAACTCACGCTACAGTGGGGCTTTGGGTCACCCACTAGCAGCTGTATCACATTTAATGACTCTGATACTGTTTCTGTGTTAGGAGATCACGTTCTCTAGCTCAGTGGCTCTCAACCTTTCCAGACTGCTGTACCCCATTCAGGAGTCTGATTTGTCTGGCATAGCCCCAAGTTTCACCTCACTTAAACGATTTGCTTACAAAATCAGACAACAATACAAAAGTGTCACAGTGCAGTATTACTGAAGACTTGACTGTCTCATTTTTACCATACAGTTATAAAATAAATTGATTGGATATAAGTATTGTACTTACATTTCAGTGTATAGTACATAGAGCAGCACAAACCAGTCACTGAATGTATGGAATTTTTGTTTGTACCAGACTTTGCAAGTGCTTTTAATGTAGCCTGTTGTAAAGCTCTAGATGAGCTGATGTACCCCCTGGAAGGAAGGGGATACATGCACCCCTTGCTGAGAACCACTGCAGAAGCAGCTTGGGCTTTTCATCCAGAGCTCCCAGGTTCAGATGACCCAAACAGGGCATTGTTACATTCATTTGTGCTGAGGGAGTATGAAGATGGTGGCTGTCATAAATATAAGGGAAGGGTAAACACCTTTAAAATCCCTCCTAGCCAGAGGAAAAACCCTTTCACCTGTAAAGGGTTAAGAAGCTAGGATAACCTCGCTGGCACCTGACCAAAATGACCAATGAATTGGCCCAATCCTCTAATTTGTCTAAACTGGGAGGAGTGGTAGATACGCTGGAGGGGAGGGATAGGATACAGAAGGACCTAGACAAATTGGAGGATTGGGCCAAAAGAAATCTGATGAGGTTCAATAAGGATAAGTGCAGGGTCCTGCACTTAGGACGGAAGAACCCAATGCACAGCTACAGACTAGGGACTGAATGGCTAGGCAGCAGTTCTGCGGAAAAGGACCTAGGGGTGACAGTGGACGAGAAGCTGGATATGAGTCAGCAGTGTGCCCTTGTTGCCAAGAAGGCCAATGGCATTTTGGGATGTATAAGTAGGGGCATAGCCAGCAGATCGAGGGACGTGATCGTTCCCCTCTATTCGACATTGGTGAGGCCTCATCTGGAGTACTGTGTCCAGTTTTGGGCCCCACACTTCAAGAAGGATGTGGATAAATTGGAGAGAGTCCAGCGAAGGGCAACAAAAATGATTAGGGGTCTGGAACACATGACTTATGAGGAGAGGCTGAGGGAGCTGGGATTGTTTAGCCTGCAGAAGAGAAGAAAGAGGGGGGATTTGATAGCTGCTTTCAACTACCTGAAAGGGGGTTCCAAAGAGGATGGCTCTAGACTGTTCTCAATGGTAGCAGATGACAGAACGAGGAGTAATGGTCTCAAGTTGCAGTGGGGGAGGTTTAGATTGGATATTAGGAAAAACTTTTTCACTAAGAGGGTGGTGAAACACTGGAATGCGTTACTGGAATGCGTTGGAGTCCCTTCCAACCCTTATAGTCTATGATTCTATGATTCTATGAATGAAGAGAAAAGATACTTTTAAAAGCTGTGGGGGGAGGGCGGAGAAACAAAAGGTCTCTCTGTGTGTGTGATGCTTTTGCCGGGAACAGAACAGGAATGGAGTCTTAGAACTTAAAAAGTAATCTAGCTAGATATGCATTAGATTTGGTTTTGTTTAAATGGCTGAGAAAATAAGCTGTGCTGAATGGAATGTAGATTCCAGTTTTTGTGTCTTTTTGTAACTTAAGGTTTTGCCTACAGGGATTCTGTATGTTTTGAATCTGATTACTCTGTAAGGTATTTACCATCCTGATTTTCAAGAGGTGATTCTTTTACTTTTTCATAGAATCATAGAATATCAGGGTTGGAAGGGACCTCAGGAGGTCATCTAGTCCAACCCCCTGCTCAAAGCAGGACCAAGCCCCAACTAAATCATCCCAGCCAGGGCTTTGTCAAGCCTGACCTTAAAAATATCTAAGGAAGGAGATTCCACCACCTCCCTAGGTAACGCATTCCAGTGTTTCACCACCATCCTAGTGAAAAAGTTTTTCCTAATATCCAACCTAAACCTCCCCCACTGCAACTTGAGACCATTACTCCTTGTCCTGTCCTCTTCTACCACTGAGAATAGTCTAGAACCATCCTCTTTGGAACCCCCTTTCAGGTAGTTGAAAGCAGCTATCAAATCCCCCCTCATTCTTCTCTTCCGCAGACTAAACAATCCCAGTTCCCTCAGCCTCTCCTCAGAAGTCATGTGTTCCAGTCCCCTAATAATTTTTGTTGCCCTCCGCTGGACTCTTTCCAATTTTTCCACATCTTTCCTGTAGTGTGGGGCCCAAAACTGGACACAGTACTCCAGATGAGGCCTCACCAATGTCGAATAGAGGGGAACAATCACGTCCCCCGATCTGCTGGCAATGCCCCTACATATACATCCCAAAATACCATTGGCCTTCTTTGCAACAAGGGCACACTGTTGACTCATATCCAACTTGTCGTCCACTGTAACCCCTAAGTCCTTTTCTGCAGAACTGCTGCCGAGCCGTTCGGTCCTTAGTCTGTAGCGGTGTATGGGATTCTTCCTTCCTAAGTGCACGACTCTGCACTTGTCCTTGTTGAACCTCATCAGATTTCTTTTGGCCCAATCCTCTGATTTGTCTAGGTCCCTCTGTATCCTATCCCTACCCTCCAGCGTATCTACCTCTCCTCCCAGTTTAGTGTCATCTGCAAACTTGCTGAGGGTGCAATCCACACCATCATCCAGATCATTAATGAAGATATTGAACAAAACCGGCCCCAGGACCGACCCTTGGGACAGTCCACGTGATACCGGCTGCCAACTAGACATGGAGCCATTGATCACTACCCGTTGAGCCCGACAATCTAGCCAGCTTTCTATCCACCTTATAGTCCACTCATCCAGCCCATACTTCTTTAACTTGCTGGCAAGAATACTGTGGGAGACCGTGTCAAAAGCTTTGCTAAAGTCAAAGAACAACACGTCCACAGCTTTCCCCTCATCCACAGAGCCAGTTATCTCGTCATAGAAGGCAATTAGATTAGTCAGGCATGACTTGCCCTTGAAGAATCCATGCTGACTGTTCCTGATCACTTTCATCTCCTCTAAGTGCTTCAGAATTGATTCCTTGAGGACCTGCTCCATGATTTTTCCAGGGACTGAGGTGAGGCTGACTGGCCTGTAGTTCCCCCAATCCTCCTACTTCCCTTTTTTAAAGATGGGCACTACATTAGCCTTTTTCCAGTCGTCCGGGACTTCCCCCGGTCGCCATGAGTTTTCAAAGATAATGGCCAATGGCTCTGCAATCAAATCCGCCAACTCTTTTAGCACCCTCGGATGCAGCATATCCGTCCCCATGGACTTGTGCTCGTCCAGTTTTTCTAAATAGTCCCTAACCACTTCTTTCTCCACATGGTCACCTCCTCCCCATGCTGTGCTGCCCAGTGCAGAAGTCTGGGAGCTGACCTTGTTCGTGAAGACAGAGGCAAAAAAAGCATTGAGTACATTAGCTTTTTCCACATCCTCTGTCACTAGGTTGCCTCCCTCATTCAGTAAGGGGACCACACTTTCTTTGACTTTCTTCTTGTTGCTAACATACCTGAAGAAACCCTTCTTGTTACTCTTAACATCTCTTGCTAGCTGCAACTCCAGGTGTGATTTGGCCTTCCTGATTTCACTCCTGCATGCCCGAGCAATATTTTTATACTCTTCCCTGGACATTTGTCCAATCTTCCACTTCCCCATAAAAGGGAAGGAGGAGTATCCAGGGAACTACAGGCCAGTCAGCCTCACCTCAGTCCCTGGAAAAATCATGGAGCAGGTCCTAAAAGAATCAATCCTGATGCACTTGCATGAGAGGAAAGTGATCAGGAACAGTCAGCATGGATTCACCAAGGGAAGGTCATGCCTGACTAATCTAATTGCCTTTTATGACGAGATTACTGGTTCTGTGGATGAAGGGAAAGCAGTGGATGTATTGTTTCTTGACTTTAGCAAAGCTTTTGACACGGTCTCCCACAGTATTCTTGCCAGCAAGTTAAAGAAGTATGGGCTGGATGAATGCACTATAAGGTGGGTAGAAAGCTGGCTAGATTGTCGGGCTCAACGGGTAGTGATCAATGGCTCCATGTCTCGTTGGCAGCCGGTATCAAGTGGAGTGCCCCAAGGGTCGGTCCTGGGGCCGGTTTTGTTCAATATCTTCATAAATGATCTGGAGGATGGTGTGGATTGCACTCTCAGCAAATTTGCAGATGATACTAAACTGGGAGGAGTGGTAGATACGCTGGAGGGCAGGGATAGGATACAGAGGGCCCTAGCCAAATTGGAGGATTGGGCCAAAAGAAATCTGATGAGGTTCAATAAGGATAAGTGCAGGGTCCTGCACTTAGGACGGAAGAACCGAATGCACAGCCACGGACTAGGGACCGAATGGCTCGGCAGCAGTTCTGCGGAAAAGGACCTAGGGGTGACAGTGGACGAGAAGCTGGATATGAGCCAGCAGTGTGCCCTTGTTGCCAAGAAGGCCAATGGCATTTTGGGATGTATAAGTAGGGGCATAGCCAGCAGATCGAGGGACGTGATCGTTCCCCTCTATTCGACATTGGTGAGGCCTCATCTGGAGTACTGTGTCCAGTTTTGGGCCCCTCACTACAAGAAGGATGTGGATAAATTGGAGAGAGTCCAGCGAAGGGCAACAAAAATGATTAGGGGTCTAGAACACATGACTTATGAAGAGAGGCTGAGGGATCTGGGATTGTTTAGCCTGCAGAAGAGAAGAATGAGGGGGGATTTGATAGCTGCTTTCAACTACCTGGAAGGGGGTTCCAAAGAGGATGGCTCTAGACTGTTCTCAATGGTAGCAGATGACAGAACGAGGAGTAATGGTCTCAAGTTGCAGTGGGGGAGGTTTAGATTGGATATTAGGAAAAATCTTTTTCACTAAGAGGGTGGTGAAACACTGGAATGCATTACCTAGGGAGGTGGTAGAATCTCCTTCCTTAGAGGTTTTTAAGGTCAGGCTTGACAAAGCCCTGGCTCGGATGATTTAACTGGGAATTGGTCCTGCTTCGAGCAGGGGGTTGGAGTAGATGACCTTCAGGGGTCCCTTCCAACCCTGATATTCTATGATTCTATGATTCTTGTAAGCATGTTTTTTGTGTTTAAGATCAGCAAGGATTTCACTGTTAAGCCAAGCTGGTCGCCTTCCATATTTACTTTTCTTTCTACGCATTGGGATGGTTTGTCCCTGTAACCTCAATAAGGATTCTTTAAAATACAGCCAGCTCTCCTGGACTCCTTTCCCCCTCATGTTATTCTCCCAGGGGATCCTGCCCATCAGTTCCCTGAGGGAGTCAAAGTCTGTTTTTCTGAAGTCCAGGGTCCGTATTCTGCTGCTCTCCTTTCTTCCCTGTGTCCGGATCCTGAACTCGACCATCTCATGGTCACTGCCTCCCAGGTTCCTATCCACTTTAGCTTCCCCTACTAATTCTTCCCGGTTTGTGAGCAGCAAGTCAAGAAGAGCTCTGCCCCTAGTTGGTTCCTCCAGCACTTGCACCAGGAAATTGTCCCCTACACTTTCCAAAACCTTCCTGGATTGTTTGTGCACCGCTGTATTGCTCTCCCAGCAGATATCAGGGTGATTGAAGTCTCCCATGAGAACCAGGGCGTGCGATCTAGTAACTTCTGCGAGTTGCCGGAAGAAAGCCTCGTCCATCTCATCCCCCTGGTCCGGTGGTCTATAGCAGACTCCCACTACGACATCACCCTTGTTGCTCTAAACTTAACTTCTAAACTTCTAAACTTAATCCAGAGACACTCAGGTTTTTCTGCAGTTTCATACTTGAGCTCTGAGCAGTCATACTGCTCCCTTACATACAGTGCTACTCCCCAACCTTTTCTGCAATACCTGTCCTTCCTGAACAGTTTATATCCATCCATGACAGTACTCCAGTCATGTAAGTTATCCCACCAAGTCTGTGTTATTCCAATCACATCATAATTCCTTGACTGTGCCAGGACTTCCAGTTCTTCCTGCTTGTTTCCCAGGCTTCTTGCATTTGTGTATAGGCACTTGAGATAACTCGCTGATCGTCCCTCTTTCTCAGTATGAGGCAGGAGCCCTGCCCTGTCACGTGCTCCTGCTCGTGCTTCCTCCCAATATCCCACTTCCCCACTCACCTCAGGGCTTTGGTCTCCTTCCCCCGGTGAACCTAGTTTAAAGCCCTCCTCACTAGGTTAGCCAGCCTGCTTGCGAAGATGCTCTTCCCTCTCTTCGTTAGATGGAGCCCGTCTCTGCCTAGCACTCCTCCTTTTTGGAACACCATCCCATGGTCAAAGAATCCAAAGCCTTCTCTCCAACACCACCTGTGTAGCCATTAGTTGACTTCCACGATTCGACGGTCTCTACCCAGGCCTTTTCCTTCCACGGGGAGGATAGACGAGAAGACCACTTGCACCTCATGAGTGGTGCAAGAGGCTTGATGAGTCTCGGCAGTCTCTCTGTCACATCGTGAATCCTAGTTTCTGGATTCAGAAGACTTCTCAGTTTTCCCGGTCGGGGCGGCAGATAGATGACTCAGTCCCCCTGAGGAGAGAGTCCCCGACCACCACCGCCCGCCTTCTTCTCTTGGGAGCGGTGGTCGTGGAACCCCCTACCCTAGGACAGTGCATCTCATGCCTTCCAATTGGCGGAGTCTCCTTCTGTTCCCTTCCCTCAGATGTATCATCTAGTCCCCTCTCCGCATTAGTACCTGTGGAGAGAATATGAAAACGGTTACTTACCTGTATCTGCATTGCTGGTACATGGACGCTCCTCTTTCTTCTTCTGGAGGTCACATGCTGCCAAATTTCTTCACCGTCCTCCTGTCCCCGCTGCGCAGCCTGCTCTGAATCTTCAGAACGTTGTGCCCATAGAAGCATATTCTGATGTCTGTCCAGGAAATCTTCAGTTTCTCTTATGCAACATTCTCCAGACCTTGAACCTTCTCTGCCAATACGGAGACCAGCTTGCACTTTGTACAGACAAAGTTGCCTCTGTCCTGTGTAAGAAAGACAAACATGGCACATCCAGTGCAGGTCACAACAGCTGAACACCCCCCATCCATATTGCCTTCCTTCTACGAGTTTCCTCAGGAGTTGTAGTAACTACTCAGAGAAGCCAGCAAGATGTAAGCCTCAGCAGGCTCTCCCCAGGTGAACTCCCTCTGTTAGTCGCTCTGCTGTTAGCCGCTCAGCCGGTTCACAGCTGACTGGCTTTTTATACAGTCAGGCCCACTCAAGGCTCACCTGGAACAAAGCACTCCCAATTCACACTTTTCAAACCACCAATCAAGCACATGGTCAAACTGTCAAACTGTCCCCACAACAGACGCTTTTTCTTCCATTAAAATTCTTCTTTTAAGAACCTGATTGCATTTTCATTTTTCTTAAGATCCAAGGGTTTGGGTCTGTGTTCCCCCTTGCAAATTTGTGAGGATTTTTAATCAAGCCTTCCCCAGGAACGGGGCTGTAGCGTTTGGGGAGGATTTTGGGGGAAAGACGTTTTCAAGCGGGCTCTTTCCCGGTTATATATCTGTTAGATGCTTGAGGGTGGCAGCAATAAAGTCCAAGGGAAAAAGGAAAATAGTTTGTACCTTGTGGAAGTTTTAACCTAAGCTGGTAAAAATAAGCTTAGGGGGTTTTCATGCAGGTCCCCACATCTGTACCCTGGAGTTCAGAGTGGGGAAGGAACCTTGACATGGTGGCAGAGTGGTGGGATTAACTTGAAATCATTTTGAGATCAATTTGAGATTTTTTGAACCAGAAGCACAGATTTTAAAAGGAAATATTTTTTTCCTTTGGGCTGCTGGAAAGCAGGTTTTAAGCTGAAAGCAGTTAGAGGTTTTTTTTTCTCTGAGTGGGGGCCAGAGCAGCGACAAAAGGGAATGGTCTTTTGTGAGCTGGACTTTTATCTTCCTAAAGGCAGGGTAGTTAACCTCCTGCAGGGAAATGTATAAGTCTTCACAGACCTGAAGATGTTTTTTTTTACCTAAGAGCAACTAGAGGGGTTTTCTGTCTATTTGCCTGGAGACAAAGGAGTTAGGGTTTTTTTGTTTTGTTTTGTTTTTGTTTTTTTTTAAAGGATTTTTCTGTAGGCTGACAATCACTATCAGAGAATGTAGGTATCATATTACAGCACAGCAAAATTTTACAAGCCAAGTTTTTGTTTGTTTGTTTGTTTTATTTCTAACTCTTGGGTGTAAAGTTAGTTAAAAACAGAGAGGCAAAGATGACAGAAACGAAGACACAACAGAAATTGGAGTTAATCAGACTGGAGGCAGCGAAAGAGGCAGAAAAAGCCCTAGAAGCTGCCCACAGGAGAGATATGGAGGCAAAGGACAAAGAAATGGAGGCAGCGAAAGAGGCAGAAAAAAACCAAGAGGCTGCCCACAAGAGAGCTATGGAGGCAAGGGACAAAGAACTGGAGGAAAAGGAAAAAGAGAGAAAGCATGCGCTGGAGATGGAGAAGGCAAAGGCTCAGCAGAATATACCAAAAAACCCTAGCAATCCTTCTCCAGGTACCACTTCCCATCCCAGAAAGTTCCCCACCTACAAGGCAGGCGATGATACCGAGGTCTTCTTAGAAAACTTTGAAAAGGTCTGCCTTGGGTACAGCATCTCTACAGACCAATAAATGGTAGACCTGAGGCCGCAGCTCAGTGGACCCTTAGCTGAGGTGGCAGCTGAAATGCCTAAGGCACAAATGAACCAGTATGAACTGTTTAAAACCAAGGCGAGAGTCAGAGCGGGGCTAACACTTGAGCGTTCCCATCGGTGATTCAGAGCCCTAAGGTGGAAACCAGACGTGTCATTTACCCGACATGGCTACCACATTGTGAAACACTGGGATGCCTGGATATCGGGAGCAAGAGTTAAATCTCCAGAAGATTTGCCCTTCCTAATGCAAATGGAGCAGTTCTTAGAGGGTGTTCCTGAGGAAATAGAAAGATACATCCTAGATGGGAAGCCCAAAACTGTAATCGAGGCTGGGGAGATTGGAGCCAAATGGGTGGAGGTGGCAGAAAAGAAAAAAACTGGTCGCAGTTGGAGCGGATACCAGAAGGGACAACCTCAGACCACACCCTACTACCGGGGTCAGTCCAAGGCCCCAACTACCCCCCAAGGGACCCTCCAGACACCTTATCATCCCGCCACACCATTCTCCAGCAACCCTCCTTGCCCCAGTGACCCATCAGCTGAACGATGTTTCAAATGTAACGAGCCGGGGCATGTAAAGGCCAACTGCCCCAAGAACCCCAACAGACTACAGTTCATTGCACCGGAATCACACCAGAGGTCCTCAGGCCCAGTTACCTCCCAGATACCTTCGGAGCGGAGGGAAACTGAGTGTGGGCGGGAAGAAGGTCACCGCGTGGAGGGACACCAGAGCACAAGTGTCAGCTATCCATGCTTCCTTAGTGGACCCCAATTTAATCAACCCAGAGATCCGAGTGATGATTCAACCCTTCAAGTCAAACTCTTTCAATTTGCCTACAGCCAAGTTGCCTGTCCAGTACAAGGGCTGGTCAGGAACGTGGACTTTTGCAGTCTATGATGATTATCCCATCTCCGTGCTGTTGGGGGAAGACTAGGCCAATCATGTGAAGCTAGCCAAGAGGGCAGGAATGGTCACCCGCAGCCAGGCTAAACAAGCCATCACGCCTAGCTCTAGTTCCGGAAACTTCTACCAGGACCCAGTCAGAGGTGATGGACCCGGACAGCAGGCCAATGTCTGCAACAGCAGTAGTGGATCCAGTCCCAGAGACCAAGACAGAGCCAGTCCCAGAACCAGAACCCACCAGACCCATTGCCAGCACTGAATCCAGTACTTGCAACCCCAACAACAGAGGGCCCCACCGAACCTGGACCAGCAGCAGCCAATAACCCTACACCAGAGGCTCAGCCGGAGCCTGAACCCTCACATAGTGCCCCAGCGGAGAGCAGTTCACAGTCAACGGAAACAGCCCCATCCCCTACATCACTTCCAGAGGGACCAAGCCTAGGTCCACAATCCAATGAGGAACTGATGTCTCCAGCATCAAGGGAACAGTTCAAAACCAAACAGGAAGCAGATGAAAGCCTCCAGAGAGCTTGGACGGCAGCACAAATCCAACCCACCGCCTCTCCGCTCTTCTAATTGATCCAGGTTTGTTGTAGAAAGAGGACTTTTATACAAGGTAACTCTTTCTGGTGGACACCAGGAAGACTGGCATCCTAAGAGACAGTTGGTAGTTCCAACTAAGTACCGGGTCAAGCTCTTGAGCTTAGCCCATGATCATCCTAATGGCCATGCTGGGGTGAACAGGACCAAAGACCTTTTGGGGAGGTCATTCCACTGGGAGGGAATGGGCAAGGATGTCTCTACCTATGTCCAGTCTTGTGAGGTATGCCAAAGAGTGGGAAAACCCAAGACCAGGTCAAAGCCCCTCTCCAGCCACTCCCCATCATTGAGGTTCCATTTCAGCGAGTAGCTGTGGGTATTCTGGGTCCTTTTCCAAAGAAGACACCCAGAGGGAAGCAGTACATACTGACTTTCATGAATTTTGCCACCCAATGGCCGGAAGCAGTAGCTCTAAGCAACACCAGGACTAAAAGTGTGTGCCAGGCACTAGTAGACATTTTTGCCAGGGTAGGCTGGCCCTCCGACATCCTCACAGATGCGAGGACTAATTTCCTGGCAGGAACTATGGAAAGTCTTTGGGAAGCTCATGGGGTAAATCACTTGGTCGCCACTCCTTACCACCATCAACCAAATGGCCTGGTGGAGAAATTTAATGGAACTTTGGGGGCCATGATACGTAAATTCGTAAATGAGCACTCCTATTAAAAGGACCTGGTGTTGCAGCAGTTGCTGTTGGCCTACAGAGCTCTACCACATCCCAGCTTAGGGTTTTCACCATTTGAACTTGTATATGGCTGCGAGGTTAAGGGGCCATTACAGTTGGTGAAACAGCAATGGGAGGGGTTTACACCTTCTCCAGGAACTAACATTCTGGACTTTGTAACCAACCTACAAAACACCCTCCGAACCTCTCTAGCCCTTGCTAAAGAAAACCTAAAGGATGCTCAAAAAGAGCAAAAAGCCTGGTATGATAAACATGCCAGAGAGGGTTGCTTCTTAACAGCGCTCCAGGCCCATAAAATGGAAGCATCGTGGGAAGGGCCATTCATGGTCCAGGAGCACCTGGGAGCTGTTAATTATCTCACAGCATTCCCCACATCAAACCAAAAGCCTAAGGTATACCATATTAATTCTCTAAAGTCCTTTTATTCCAGAGAATTAAAGGTTTGTCAGTTTACAGCCCAGGGAGGAGATGACGCTGAATGGCCTGAAGGTGTCTACTACAAAGGGAAAAGTGCTGGGGGCGTGGAAGAGGTGAACCTCTCCATGACCCTTGGGCGTATGCAGTGACAGCAGATCAAGGAGCTGTGCACTAGCTACACGCCGATGTTCTCAGCCACCCCAGGACTGACTGAACGGGCATACCACTCCATTGACACAGGTAATGCTCACCCAATTAAAGTCCAACCTTACCGGGTGTCTCCTCAAGCTAAAACTGCTATAGAATGGGAGATCCAGGATATGTTACAGATGGGTGTAATCTGCCCCTCTGGAAGTGCATGGGCATCTCCAGTGGTTCTAGTTCCCAAACCAGATGGGGAGATACGTTTTTGCATGAACTACCGTAAGCTAAATGCTGTAACTCGCCCAGACAGCTATCCAATGCCACGCACAGATGAACTATTAGAGAAACTGAGACGGGCCCAGTTCATCTCTACCTTGGACTTAACCAAGGGGTACTGGCAGGTACCGCTAAATGAATCCGCCAAGGAAAGGTCAGCCTTCACCACACATCTCAGGCTGTATGAATTTAATGTACTCCCTTTCGGGCTGCGGAATGCACCCGCCACCTTCCAAAGACTTGTAGATGGTCTCCTAGTGGGATTAGGAGAATATGCAGTCGCCTACCTTAACGATGTGGCCATATTTTCGGATTCCTGGGCAGAACATCTGGAACATCTACAAAAAGTCCTTGAGCGCATAAGGGAGGCAGGACTAACTGTTAAGGCTAAGAAGTGTCAAATAGGCCTAAACAGAGTGACTTACCTTGCACACCAGGTGGGTCAAGGAACTATCAACCCCCTACAGGCCAAAGTGGATGCTATCCAAAAGTGGTCTGTCTCAAAGTCAAAGAAATTGGTTCAATCCTTCTTAGGCTTGGCTGGTTATTACAGGCGATTTGTACCTCAATACAGCCAAATCACCGCCCCACTGAGAGACCTAACCAAAAAGAAACAGCCATATGCCATTCAGTGGACCGAAGAGTGTGAGAAGGCCTTTAACTAGCTTAAAGCGACACTCATGTCTGACCATGTACTAAGGGCCCCAGACTTTGACAAACCATTCCTAGTAACCACAGATGCGTCCAAGTGTGGTGTGGGAGCAGTTTTAATGCAGGAAGGACCGGATCAAGAATTCCACCCTGTAGTGTTTCTCAGCAAGAAGCTGTCTGAGAGGGAAAGCAACTGGTCAGTCAGTGAAAAAGAATGTTACGCCATTGTCTATGCCCTGGAAAAGCTACGCCCATATGTTTGGGGACGGCGTTTCCACCTGCAAACCGACCATGCTGCATTACAGTGGCTTCATACCGCCACAGGAAATAACAAAAAACTTATTCGGTGGAGTTTAGCTCTCCAAGATTTTGATTTCAACATCCAACACATCTCAGGAGCTTCTAACAAAGTGGCTGATGCACTCTTCTGTGAAAGTTTCCCAGAATTAACTGATTAAAATCGTCCTTGAGATGTGGAAAATATTGTTAGTCTTTATATACTTGGTAGTATATTTAGAGGTGCAAGTGTCTTATTAACTCTGTTTTCTCTTAGAGCTCCAGGAAGAAATCACAGCCAGTGTTTCACCCTATCTGTGATTTGGGGGGGCGTGTCATAAATATAAAGGGAAGGGTAAACACCTTTAAAATCGCTCTTGGCCAGAGGAAAAACCCTTTCACCTGTAAAGGGTTAAGAAGCTAGGATAACCTCGCTGGCACCTGACCAAAATGACCAATGAAGAGAAAAGATACTTTCAAAGCTGGAGGGGGGAGGGGGGAGCAACAAAGGTTCTCTCTGTGTGTGTGATGCTTTTGCCGGGAACAGAACAGGAATGGAGTCTTAGAACTTAGTAAGTAATCTAGCTAGATATGCATTAGATTCGGTTTTGTTTAAATGGCTGAGAAAATAAGCTGTGCTGAAAGGAATGTAGATTCCAGTTTTTGTGTCTTTTTGTAACTTAAGGTTTTGCCTAGAGGGTTTCTCTATGTTTTGAATCTAATTATCTTGTAAGGTATTTACCATCCTGATTTTACAGAGGTGATTCTTTTACTTTTTCTTTAATTAAAATTCTTCTTTTAAGAACCTGATTGCATTTTCATTGTTCTTAAGATCCAAGGGTTTGGGTCTATGTTCACCTCTGCAAATTGGGGAGGATTTTTATCAAGCCTTCCTCAGGAAAGGGGGTGTAGGGTTTGGGGAGGATTTTGGGGGAAAGACATTTCCAAGCGGGCTCTTTCCTGGTTATATATCTGTTAGATGCTTGAGGGTGGCAGCAATAAAGTCCAAGGGAAAAAGGAAAATAGTTTGTACCTTGTGGAAGTTTTAACCTAAGCTGGTAAAAATAAGCTTAGGGGGTTTTCATGCAGGTCCCCCCATCTGTACCCTAGAGTTCAGAGTGGGGAAGGAACCTTGACAGTGGCAGATGAGGGGTTCTTGCCATGGCGAGGCTGAGGGATGGGGGTTGGTGAAGTACTGGGTGCTGAGTGGGACTAGAAGTACTGGGGAGGTTTCTTTGAGTGGCCTGCGTTAAAGATCCCAGGCGAGGCCCCTTGTGTCTTAGAACCGTCAGGAAGAGGAGCTGAAGAGATTGAACTTTGGGTGTTGGTTTATGTGGACTTAGGACTGGGGTACCCCACAAGGAGAGTGGAACTAAGCCATGACCTGACTGGAGGGCTGAGCTGGGCTACTGTGGGTGACCATTGCCAGAGAGCGCTAGAGGAGTAAAGCCTGCTATATCACACCCAGCCACAAGGGGGCATGCCAGCAGTGACACAATTCTACTACAGGTTTGGTCCACACACAGGGTAACAGCACGCTGCCCTCAATTGGGGCAGAAGAAGCGTGTGCTACTGATCCAAGGGTTGTCAGTACAAACCTGGCTGAGGACACTTGGGGCTGAACAAATATGTACAGCTCTGTATTACAGTGAGTGTGAGGATCCGGGTATCTATTGTTCACCAATGTGGTTAGTCCTGAATGTTGTGTCTGTATTTGCTTTACTGCTGCATTTATTAGCAGCATTTGGTTAATGGGAGCTGTCCTTGTAAGAACTGGGTGTGGCAGAAGTCGAGGGTGTTTGGACAAAGCAGTGTGTGGGAGACATTGCCTGTGCCCAGAGAGGGGCAAACCCTGCCTGTGACAGCTCCCCAAAGGACAGAACTTGGTTTAATAACATCCCAGAGAGCAGCCTCATTCCCCAGGGGCTTACAGGGTTTGGACGCCTGCTGGCGCTGCTCATCGGC
Source organism: Caretta caretta (assembly GCF_965140235.1). Classification (NCBI taxonomy): domain Eukaryota; kingdom Metazoa; phylum Chordata; order Testudines; family Cheloniidae; genus Caretta; species Caretta caretta. The sequence goes on from NC_134223.1 coordinate 4,585,914, forward strand.
TGCAGAGCCTCCCGCTTGCCCAGCTCTGCAGGGGTCGGAGGTTGTTCCTGTGTACTGGAAGTTTGGTGGCCTCCATCTGGGATCAGAGTAACAGCCGTGTTAGTCTGTATTCGCAAAAAGAAAAGGAGTTCTTGTGGCACCTTAGAGACTAACCAATTTATTTGAGCATGAGCTTTCGTGAGCTACAGCTCACTTCATCGGATGCATACCGTGGAAACTGCAGCAGACTTTATATACACACAGAGAATATGAAACAATACCTCCTCCCACCCCACTGTCCTGCTGGTAATAGCTTATCTAAAGTGATCATCAAGTTGGGCCATTTCCAGCACAAATCCAGGTTTTCTCACCCTCCACCCCCCCACACAAATTCACTCTCCTGCTGGTGATAGCCCATTCAAAGTGACAACTCTCTACACAATGTGCATGATAATCAAGTTGGGCCATTTCCTGCACAAATCCAGGTTCTCTCACCCCCTCACCCCCCTCCCATCTGGGATGTGTTTGGCTCTCAGCTCCACAGACAAGCCTGCGCTTGCACCAGAATGTCGGCTCTTTGGGGTAGGGTCTGTTCTGACTTTAGTGCCCGGCACGAAGGGGCCTTGATCTCAGGTGGGGCCTCCAGCGAGAGCTCCTGCAGTGGGGACTTGTCTCGTGCCCATCGTGACAGAGACCCCTCCCTCCCGCCCAGCCATGCAGTGTGGCACTCTTTGAACTGTTTGTGATTTTAAACCCATTTGTTTAACATGGTTCAGACCCCTGTGTATTGACTGTAACCCTGGCATATAGCCACTGAGCTTCAGGGATGCGTTAAAGTCCCCAGTGCTGCTGTGCCAAGCCCCATTGCGTGAGCTGCTGTCTGCACGCACAGCCATGCAGACTGCGAGTGGGGGAGGGGGCTGGCTCTTTAAATCCTGGCCCTGTGGGAGGCCAGAAGCTTGTCAGTTTCAATCAGTTGTTAACTTGCTTCACCATTAGCCCAGCCCCCTGAAATATCTTTGGTGGTTATGGGCGCAGGGCCAGGGATGTCCAGCTCAGTGGGCTTCCACTGGCAGCTCCAGCCCCATGTGTCTTCCTGCCTGGCTCCATCTGAGTCACAGGGATCCCTGCATGCCATCACGGTCATGGACACTTTCACAGAGGTGACAAGAGGAGAACAGAATCCTCACGCTATCCAGGCAGGAAAACATTGTCACGGAAACATGCAAACAGATCAATACCTCTTGCTCCATGACCCCTTCTCTGGGACAGGCACCAACCCTCCACCTGGCTCCTCTGCCCAGGCCTGGGGCAGTCCGGGAGCACTGCAGCTGATCACGGGGTCTCCCAATTCACTCATCATTGTGCCTGGACTCCTCTCCTCCCTTCACGGAGCTTCACTATTCATCCTCTGCCGAGTCCTTTCCATGCACCTCATTCTGTAAGTGTGGCTCAGAAAGCAGCCCTCACTGGAGATGAGAGGAGGGGATGAGGTGAGCTCCTCCAAGCTCTCTTCACTGGATCCTAGCAGCAACAAGGTGGGACTGAATCCTGGCACCTTCCTGCCTGTGACTTGCCCGGCGCATCATTGCTGGACAGAGAGTAAAAGTCCATGGGGTCTGGTTCCACCACACCTCCCAGCCAGACCCTGCTACCCCAGTGCACTGCTCCGCCTAACAGCAACCCAGGGTTTGCTCCTGGGAAATTTCCTACAGTGCCCCCAGCTAGGAGATGCTGAGCCTGGCATAGTTCTTCCCCTCTGTACGGTCTTACTGGGAAAGGCTGGGACTCTACCCACAGCCAGCCCTCCTGTCCTGCTCCCTGCAGCGCCCCTTACTGGGAGAGGCCAGGACTGGCACAGCTGTGAGTTCCCCACGGCCGCACACCCACCCCACTCCCTGCAGAGCTGCCAAGCTGTGTGGCTCCATGCATGATGCTGGTCACACGAGAGCCAGTCACTGATTCTCAGGAGCAGAGCAGACAGGAAGGAACAAGCTGACCCACCCGCATCCATGGGACCACATGTGCCTGGGAAGATGAGGGGGAGCCTATTGGCATGTAGTGGAAATGGAGTAGCAGTAGCCCACTAGCAGGAGGCGGGACCACCCTGCTGGACAGGTGACGGAATTCCTGGGTACAGGGGGTTGGTGATGGGACAGATGGGTGAATCTCTGGGCAGCTGAGCATGAGAGGGGCAATGTGTGAGGTGGCTGGGGAAGTGGCTAGAGCAGCAGGGGTGAGTTCTGCTTGGGTGCGGATTGCCTGGGATAGGTGTGGGGGGGGGGGGCATAGGACAAGGGCTGTGGCAGCTGAGTGCCAGAAGCAAGGGCAGGTGGCTTGCTTGCCACCTTTTCACTGCACATCCTCCCTGCTCCACTCCCTGGCTGTCCCTCCAGGGTGTAAGTGGGTCAGCTGGAGAGGGGCCCCACAGCCAGGAGTCACTCCAGAGGAATCCTCACTGTGAGCAGCTCAGGGGGATGAAGGAGAGCTCAGCAGTGCTTTGGGCAGGTGTGTGGAGGGGGGCAGAGAGGGCTGCCTGGTATTGGGCTGCTATGACAGCTCAGAGAGCAAGGAATGGAGTAGCTGTTTGATCCCCTAGTGCAAGGGCTCCCCCACCGGTCCCTGCAGCACTTCCCCAGGAGTGACTGTGAGTGCCAGCACCCTATCCCACCCACCCCCCATTCCCTGCAACGCCCCTGTCAAGGTTCCTTCCCCACTCTGAACTCTAGGGTACAGATGTGAGGACCTGCATGAAAACCTCCTAAGCTTACTTTCACCAGTTTAGGTTAAAACTTCCTCAAGGTACAAATTAATTTATTCCTTTGCCCCTGGATCCACTGCCACCACCAAACTTTAACTGGGTTTACTGGGAAATGTAGTTTGGACACATCTTTCCCCCCAAAATCCTCCCAACCCTTACACCCCACTTCCTGGGGAAGGTTTGGTAAAAATCCTCACCAATTTGCATAGGTGACCACAGACCCAAACCCTTGGATCTTAGAACAGTGAAAAAACATTCAGTTTTCTTACAAGAAGACTTTTAATAGAAGTAAAGGAATCACCTCTGTAAAATCAGGATGGTAGATACCTTACAGGGTAATTAGATTCAAAACATAGAGAATCCCTCTAGGCAAAACCTTAAGTTACAAAAAAGACACACAGATAGGGATAGTCATTCTATTCAGCACAGTTCTTTTCTCAGCCATTTAAAGAAATCATAATCTAACACATACCTAGCTAGATTACTTACTAAAAGTTCTAAGACTCCATTCCTGTTCTGGCAAAAGCAGCATACAGACAGACACAGGCCCTTTGTTTCTCTCCCTCCTCCCAGCTTTTGAAAGTATCTTGTCTCCTCATTGGTCAGGTGCCAGCAAGGTTACCTTTAGCTTCTTAACCCTTTACAGGTGAGAGGATTTTTCCTCTGGCCAGGAGGGATTTTAAAGGGGTTTACTCTTCCCTTTATATTTATGACAGCCCCCTCCTGCAAGAAGCTGAGGCTGGAGTCGCTGGGAGCTCCCCGCACAGCTGGGGCTCCTACACCATTGTGGACAGCACCTCCAGCATGGAGACACTGGGGCTGGAGCAGCTGGGAACCTCCCGATCAAAGGGTCCTTTTAACCAGGTCTACACAGTCACCTCAGTGTTTAGTACCTCTATGGCATGTCAGAAGGGGAGAGAGCCACTTGTAACGGAGTCTCCAGTCAAGGCCCAGTAAAGGGGCTTTCCACACCAGCTAGAAGCCCCCCACAGGAAGGAATGTTCCCACTCTGTGGGCCAGATCCTGATCACATTTACACCACTCATAAATTGGAAGCATCTCCACTCTGGTTTTAGCCTGGTGTCACAGGAATCCATGTATGGTAGTTGAGCTGGGACCAGCTTCTGCCTCTCCACTGATCTTTCACTGTCACCTTAGCCTGCAGCTGGGCCTTTAAGAAACCTCAGTTGTCCTCTTCATCACACTAACTCTGTACTGCTCCCGAGTCACAGCCATGTAGCCCAGTAAGACAGGCCATGGAGCGCGATCGACTCTTAATTGCCCATATCTCAGCGAGGACCTTGGGATAATTAACCTGTCAGCCCTCCAGCTGAAAGCCTGGCCTGTAGAAGAGTGTTGCTGACATGTCACAGGGCCATTTCTCACAAAGCTTTAACTTCACTTTCTCCACACCAGTCTGCTTTTATAGATCTTTTTCATATCCCCTCTTACCCATCTCTCTTCTAAGCTGAGCAGTCTCAGTCTTTTTAGTCTCTCCTTGTGTGGCAGCCATTCTATACCTTTGATCATCTTTGCTGCCCTTCTTTGAACCTTTTCCATTTCCACTACATGCTTTTTGAGATGGGGTGACCAGAACTGGACACGGTATGCAACATAGTGTAGGTGTACCAGGCATTTATATAGTGACATTATGATATTTTCTGTTTTATTTTCTATCCCTTTCCTGGTGTTTCCTAACATTCTGTTAGGGTTTTTTTTTTGACAACTGCTGAGCATTGAGCTTAAGTTTTCAAAGAACTATCCACGATGACTCCAAGATCTCTTTCTTGAGTTGTGACAGCTCATTTAAAACCCTTCTTTATATATGTGTAGTTGAGATTATTTTTTCCAATGTGCATTACTTTGCACTTATCAATATTTAATTTCATCTGCCATTTTGTTGCCCAGTCACCCAGTTTTGTGAGATTCCTTTGCAACTCTGAGCTAAGGCCAAAGTTGACTGCAATCTTCAATAATTTTGTGTTCTCTGCAAACTTTGCCGCCTCACTGTTCATTCCCTTTTCCAGATCATTAATGAATATGTTGAACAGCACACATCCCAGTACAGATCCTCAGGGGACCCTGCTGCTTACCTCTCTCCATTGTGAAAACTGACCATTTATTCCTACCCTTTGTTTCTATCATTTAACCAGTTACTGATCCATGTGAGGACCTTCCCTCTTATCCCATCACTGCTTAGTTTCCTTAAGAGCCTCTGGTGAAGGACCTTGTGAAAGGCTTTCTGAAAATCCAAGTACCCTATATCAGCTGGATCACCCTTATCCACATGCTTGTCGACCCACTCAAAGAATTCTAGTTGATTGGAGAGGCATGATTTCCCTTTACAAAAGCCATGTTGACTCTTCCCCACTAAATAGTGTTCATCTATCTGTCTGATAATTCTATTCTTTACTATATTTTTTTACCAATTTGCCTGAAATTAGGATTAACAGCCTGTAATTGCCAGGCTCGCCCCTGGAGCCTTTTTTTAAAAGGGTGTTACTTTAGCTGCCTTCCAGTCGTCTGATACAGAGGTTTGTTCCCAAACCTCTTCTACTGACACACCAGGGCAGGACAGTACTTCAGCTGTGTCTCCCCCACATCCTCTGCGGTGAAGACCAATGCAAGGAACTCATGAAGCCCTATGCTATAGAACCTGTGATGCCCATGGCATTTCCCCTCTCCCAGCTCTAGTCTGGGCTGTTGGAGCCATTGCTAGCTGGGAGAAACTGAGGGTGAGGGGGGTGGCGGGAAGAGGGGCTGTGTTGTTTGCTATGGGAGGCAGTGATGTGCTGCTGACTCACAGCAACCTGCTGAGAAACCTTTCAGGGGCCGTCAGTGGAAAGGGTCGGGGACAGTGAGGGCGGAGAGGCACAAGCCGTTAAGAAACCTCTTATGTTTGCACAAAACACAATCCAGGCAATCAGATTCCGCTGCCCTGGGCTGTGCTCCCCCATCTCTCCCCTCTGTCTGAGGGTCTGGCTCGCATCCACATGCAGCTCCCTTATCTGGCCCTGCCCCAGACCCCGAGGCAGAGGATCCCCATGACTCTGACTCCCTGGGCTGGTTTTGTTGAAGTGGAGTGCAGGATGAAATATGAATGAGGCGCGGTGCCATGTCGCATGCTGCCGGGATGGATCCTGATTCAATTAGCACTGATGTTTCTTTCATGAGAGAGGGGATTGCTTTTCTCTGGAGCTCTTTGCTGCAAATACCGAGTTCAGTCACGGAAGAAGATGGCTGATTAACCACCCATTGCCTGCTGCTGCTCCCAGCCTGCTGCTCCCTGCAACTGTCCACGCCCTGCCTGCTGCCTTGACAGACTCCTTGACCCCTTCCAGCATTCCCTGATCCCCTGCCTGGGGGCAGCTCCATGCGCCTGCCACTGATCTGTCACTCACAGGCACATGGCAGATTCCACACTGATGCTTGTAGAGCAGAAGGCTGCTCCATTGCTGGAAGAAGGCATAGTCTCCCATGGCTGCCTGTATCCCAAAGCTATTCCTGGCACCAGCCTTTCAACAGCCCCAATCCTGGCATTTCCCTCAAATAGTCTCAGCTGGAAGATAGTGCTTCTTTTGCTGCTTTTCCAGCTGGACACCTTTGTTGGTAAATGTAACATGGGAAAAGTGATCTGTTGGTCGGGAGTCTGGATCCCTGCTTGGAAGATTAAAGGGCAGCACTCACAGGACCAGTTCAGGCATGAAGAAGCATTTCGGTAGGGGCAGTGGAAGGGGAAGGAGAGAGGCTGGCCCTGTCCTGGAGGTGGGGAGGGCAGATGCACAGGGGATGGGAAAGGACACTCCTCATCAAGCATGGGGCCCAGTCCCGTAGCTTTGCAGAGGACACTAACACGTCATGTTGGAGGGCACAGGATGGCAGAAAACCATCCTCACTAACACTACTGCCAGCAAAGCCCTGAGTGTGCTCTGCTACTATCTGTGGAATCATAGGAGGAGTTGTTTGCAAATATCCAGGTCCCAGCAGGTGTTGGTGGTAATATCCCTGGAACCCAACTCAGGATTCAGTCGCACAGTCAGGACGAAAGTTTCTTCTTCTTCATTCTCCCATTTAATAATGTCCAGTCATTGGATGGGGGAGCAGTAACAAGATCACGCGACAAACCACAATGTGAACCGTCAAAGTGAACAGCTTGGAAGCAGCCTCGAGGCAAAAACTGAATTGACAAATGTATGTAACTAATAAATGCCTTCTCTGAAGTCAGAGTCGGCTTGTGAACAAGCCGCTCGGTGGTACAGGGAAAGAGGATTCATTAGTAACAAATCAGAGGAAATGAAGACTAGTTCTTATGGAATCAGGAAGTGGTTTTTGTCTTAGTCAGTTCATAGGTGGTTTTCCTAAAGTGCCAAGCCTACAAATTCAACCTGGGGACTGAGAGTTAAGCTGGGTTAGTTCAGGCTGGGCTAGCAAGAATGATTCTACAATCAGAACCTTGTTAACAATTCTGTTTGATAGAGCAAGAGCTCAAATAGACTCCGGTTCCCTCTCGTAGAGCTGCCTTCTCTGCAGGGCTGGCAAGAGGAGGAAGTTCTCAGCAAGGTAAGTGGATCTGACTGTGAATATAGCCACGGAGCAAATCTGGTGAGTCCAAAGGTGCCATTTGTCCATTGTACCTTTTTTGGGCATCACAGTGCTTTACGGACCATGTAAAGGGCATGACAAGTGATTCAGAGATGGGCACCAGGGGAGTATTTTACCCAGAAGGAGGGCAGGATGCAACCAGGAAGTCCAGGAAGACAGAGAGATTGTAAAATGGATCCACTGAGCTGCAGAGCCAGACATCAGCCACGAGGAAGGGATGCCCCAGTCTGAAGCAACACTTAGACAGCTGAAGGGAAAGAACAGTGGAGACCGAAGAGCGCAACGGACAGAGCCATGAAGCACTCAAACCATAGGAGAGGTAGAGGTTTCGTTGCCTTTCTTGTTATGCACTTTTCTGCTCTCCTCTGCCACTCAGGTTCAGTCCAGTTTTATTTCAGTTCATGTTCACCAATGCCAGGTGAGACTAGAAGATCTAGGAAATATGCTCCTTAGTGCAGAATATTCATTGTCCTTAGGCTGTCTCTATGTTTGGCTGATATGAGGTTTATGGAGATTTTGCTATAGACCAACCAGCAGGGACTGGTGATATTATGCAGGGTCAGGAGTAGCAGCAGGATGGGAGGAACTGCCTGGCTTTCCACAAGGGAACACCAATGGATAAGATCTTCCCCTGTGAGTACATGTGTATGTGCATACATGTATGTACGTGTGTGTGCACATGTGGCTGTACCTAAATGCTTTTGCCAGTTCAAAATTCTAAGGTTTCACAGTTGCATGAATTTCCTAGGCCCAAGGCACAAGAGAGTCCCTCAGAAAATTACACTAAGGTTGTATAGTCAAGCACTTAAAAATCAGGAAAAGCCAAAAGTTAACCTTGCCTGTGTAACCTTAACTCTGCCCTTTTGCATACATGACTTACTGTTCTGTCATTCATTACGAGTACCTATTATTTCCCAGACAGCACAGCAGAATATCATAGAGTTTTTGACAGTCTCAGATATGCCCCTGTAAATATATTTTTATTCTGTGCGGTCTGCTCACACTCTTTTCATTGTCACAATGGCCCAGTCTATCCTTACAGCTTAGGCTTTCCTTTTGAAGTGTTCTCGTCACTCTAGGGTATATATTTCAATCATTTTGTCAGCAGCTGTGTATGGAACAATTTATTTTCAGCAGGTGGCCCAGCCTTCCTGACGTGTAATTCAGGAGATAATGCAGTTAACTACCAAGCTAATTTACCAGCACACCCATGTGGTGCACAGTCTTTTTAGGTGCAATTCAAGGCACAAAGCTATTAACTATGAAGCTAACATAGCTGCAGATTTAGATGGCTTATACACGCCAGCAAACGTCCAGTATTAATCTGCCTCATTATACTTAACTCTACAGTCAGTTGTGGAGGAACAAATTCCCTATGCACAGACGGTGCTAGAGGAATCTGCGTGGCAGAGAGGTGCCCAATATTACAAGAGTCACATGGGTGACTAAGGGTAGCAATAGTGGGCTAGATCCTGGTGTAAATTAGCATAGCTCCACTGACTTCACAGGAGTTACCCTAATTTACACCAGCTCTGGATCTGGCTCACTCTGATTGGTGAGCCCACTCTATTCTCTCTCGTAAATAGAGGTAGATCCTGTGACGAAGTGGGACTGTTCTTAATGTTTCCTCTGAATATTGTGGGGGTGCCTCAGTTTCCCCTATGCAGTTCTTAAGTATCTAGGTGGTGGGATAAGGGTGTATGATCGTTGCAGAGCCCTAGAGGGCAGGTGTGTGCAGGGGTCTGGACACAGAGAATGGCCAACACCCTGTTTCCTGGCAACTGATGGCCTGGCCCTTCCCCCTTGCAAGGTGAGAGCTAAAGGGTTGGAGAACAAAGGAATCCGGTGCCCTCCTGGCCCGGGAAAGGGACAAAGCCCAGAGGAGGAGGGGCTGGAGGGAGTTTCAGTTTGGGGCTGGCTGGAGATGTGGAGTGAAATGCAGATGTAGTTGTCTGGCTCACCCCCACTCCCCCCCCCCGGTCAAAAAAGGACACAGCTGAGGGGTCCTGTTCTCTGTACCTACAGGCTCTGTTTTAGACCATGTTCCTGTCATCTACTAAACCTCTGTTTTACCGGCTGGCTAAGGGTCACATCTGACTGCGAAGTTGGGGGGCAGGACCCTCTGGCTTCCCCAGGACCCCGCCTGGACGGACTCGCTGTGGGAAGTGCACAGAGGGGCAGAGGATGCTGAATGCTGCGAGGTCAGACCCAGGAAGGTGGAACCTATGTGAGCTTCTTGCCCTGCAGACAGGCTGCTCCCAGAGAGGAGACTTCCCCAGAGTCCTGACTGGCTTCGTAGGGAGCAGCTCCAGAGCATCGCCCAGGGACTCCATGACAGATCTCCCAGGCCATGTTCTCGGAGTGCTTCCCCCTCCCTCATGGCCAAGCTTCTCTCGTGACTGATTATTAAGAAAAGCTGCCAGGTGGCCCAGCCCCAGTGTTATTAGCTTAGCAGCCAGCATGTTGCCATTGCACCGAACGTGCACGGGCCAATCTGCCCCAACGATGGGATGCTCCCAGACACCTGGCTCTTCTCCACCCTCGCAGTCCCTTTTAGCAGCCGCAGCAGCACCCCCTCTCCTGCCTCCCTGCTAGCTGCGTGCCTGGCTACCATTTCTAAGCTCCTTTCCGCCGCTGTACCTTGAACTCCAGTCTGAGAGGAGGAAAGGAAGGGGAGGGGGAGCGAGAAGCAGTGATCCCAGGCCCAGGGGAACACTTGACATGCTATTCCTCTCACACGGGCAGCACTTGACACGCTACTGCTGGAACAACAGAGCAAAAAGCCCAGAGGTTTCTCTGAGATAGGCACTGCCCCCAGTGCCGTGCCTGAGAGCGCCTTCCTTTTCCCCGCACTCACACCTTAAAGATACAGTCACATTTCTGGTGTGACGAGGAGGCTGTTACAAGAGAGAGAAACACACTGAAAATCTCAGTGAAGCAGGATCCTCTGCAGCTTTTGCTTCTTTTCTCTCTGCTTTTGCTTCTTTTCTTGCCCTCCTCTTGCCTTTCCCCTGGTTTTCTACCCATCTTTCTCTCCCTTTCCCATTCAGTGTGTAGCCCCCTGCCCCCAGGCCTTGGGTCCCTGGTCTCTCTGTGGGCCAGAGGGCATCTCTTTGCCTTAGATTCCCTAGGATCAGGTGTGGCACTCCCGCACACAGATGCATCCTTAGCGTGACCCATCCATTAGGTGAGAAGGTCGTTGCTCCATCACCTGAGAGACAGTGTCCCTGGCACCCAGGACCCTTTGGAAGATCTGCAGATCCTTGGGGAGAGCCTGCTCCCCAAGACTGCTTGAAACAGTTCTCATTTCCTAAGGAGACACAAGTTCTGAGCTTGATGGCTAGAAGCAGAAGCAAAAAAAAAAAAACATGGCAAAGAAAGATGTTCTCTTGGTCTGTCTTCACTACAGAGCCAGCCTGGGCTCTCATCCATGTGTCGTCCTGAAGCCCCCTCCCATCCACACACAAACCCTCTCACTTCTTGTATTAATTTAGATGGAATAAATGGGCCAAAGGTGTTAACATAACCCAATCACCGTCCAACATTAACCACTGTTAAAGAAAGTCTGGGTGGCATACAGAGACCTCAGCCTGCTTAGTACCACGGCAAACACCCTATTAAACAGCCTTTTCACCTTTTAATAAAGATACAGAAAAGAAGGAGAAACAGTTAAAGCATTGGAAAGGGAAAATAGTAAGTCAGGCTTTCATTGTAACAACAGCCCTTGTTCCCTTTAGCTGGGGTTTTTAGTTTTTAGAAGGAAAACCCCCTCGTTTCACAGTTTCTTCTCTTGGATGGGATCAAAGCTGGGGATAACTGTCTGTGGCAGGGTGCTTGTTAGCAGGAGCTATAAGGCTGGGATGAAGTGAGAGCAAGGGGGGTGGAGACCAGGAGGGGAAGGTCAGACTCAGACTCAGACAGAGGTGGGAGTCTCCTGGTCTGTTGCTGGCCAGGCCTGTGACAGGCCAAGCTGTTGTAAAAAGCCTGTATATAGCTGGAAACTGGTGGTGGGGACTGGATCACAAATAAAGAGCACGGGTGTTGCACCACCCTGAAGTGTCCCTGAGTGTCTGAGAAGAGGGGGAGAAGGGCCTAACTGAAGGGTCACGGCGTGCACCCCATTACACGTGGGGGCTCGTCGAGGATCCAAAGGCACTGCCAGGGCGTGGCTACCCAAGGATGGAGAGAACCATGCAGTGGTAACTGACCACACCCGCCAGCCTCCTTAGCAGAAGCTATAAAACTGGGAGGAAGTGAGAGCAAGGGGGGCAGAGACCAGGCCCGGCCCAGAGGAAGGTGGGAGTCTCCTAGACTGCTGCTGGCCAGGTCTGTGACAGGCCAAACTGTTGTAAAAAGCCTGTCTGTAGTTGGAAACTGGTGGTGGGGACTGGATCATAAATAAAGAGCACGGGTGTTGCACCAGCCTGAAGTGTCCCTGAGTCTCTGAGAAGAGGGGGAGAAAGGCCAAGCCAGAGGGGCACAGCGTGCATCCTGTTATACGGTCCTTTGGGGAAAAGAGAAAGATAGTTGAGATGGGCTGGAGCTGCTGTTGTTAAAGTCCGATTCTGTTTCACCCCACGTGGTGTTTGGGCTTCACCTGAAGTGGGTAGAGGTGGCGATGTCAGCTGGCAGCCAGGATGGTGAAGCTTGCTCCAGTCTGTGCTTTCTGTCTCTTCTCCTCCCCCTCCCCCCCCCATCTCTTTCTTTAAAGACCCACAAAGGGAGTGGCAGGTGGAACAGCCCATTGTTATTTTGTCCACCCGTTAGACATAATACACAACACACCAGTTTTGGTTCATTAACTTGGAGCTCTACATCATCTGTTTTTAATAAGCATAATTTTCATTTCAACAATCCTGGGATTATATCAGTGTGGGCTTTCTGGTTTAGACTAATCCAGTTTCTTTCTCTGTGTAAGCAGTGTCAGGATGAGCTCCGCCCTGACATCTGGTGGTGAGGTGCGGCAAGTTGTGGAAAAGAACTTCAGGGGCCGATCTCATTTGCTTAGGCACACCCACTCCGCCTAGAATGAGGCCATAGCTGCCCAAATGGTCACTTTGGCTGCTTGGGATCCCCAGTGTCTCTGTTATTGGGGCAGGAAGAATAAATTGTTATTACCCTGATTATGGGAACTGTGCTTGGAATTGTACTTGGCCTTTTGTTATGATGGAGGGACTCACCATCAACTAAGTAGCACTCGCTAGGCAAAGGTCATGGGTTCCAAAACTCTGTGAATTCAGAGAGGTTGGGGATAAGTATTAATACTTGGTGGTATGGGCCCCTTGGTAAGGGCCTTACATGCTAATTGCACTTGCTCCTTTCTCCACTTTGGACTATCAGAGCTAATTTTGATTTCATTAGGAGTCTAGTTACAGGCTGCTAAGCTCACTTTGAGCTAATGGTACACCAGCACTGAGGCTCCCTTACTACAAGCTGAATTCACCAAAGAGCTGAGCTGAACTGACTAAGAGCTGAAATCACTGAGTGTTGTGTTAAGTAGTGGGGGAGCCTGAAGAGATATTGTGGAGAAGTTTGCGGGACGGTTGGAGTGCCTTGCGGACAGGCCGGTGGAGCAGTTTGTGGGACAGTGGGAGCTGCTTGTGGGCTGCAGAGCTGAGCAAAGCAGTTTGTGGGGTGGGTGGTGTAGCGGAGCGGAGCGGAGCGAAGGCCTATGGAGCTGTGGGGCGGTCTGCTTCAGATCATGTAAGGTGCCTTTTACCCCCGCCCCCATCTCCACCCAGGTTGGGAGGTAAAGCTCTGCAGATAAACTTTTGAACTCTAGGGCTGCCCTGACCAGGGACAGAGACTTTTGGGTCATTGGACTTTTGGGACTTTGGGTGACTTGGGTTGCTGGACTCAAGAATCAAAGGGAAAGGGCATGCCCCAATTTGCTTGGGGTGGGTTTTTTGCTCATGGGTTGTGTTATGAATCCTGTTGGTGGTGTTTCCCCAACATAATGCCACATTGTTTCTCTCTGTTATTAAAAGGCTTTTTGCTACACTCAGACTAGGTGCTTGCGAGAGGGGAAGTATTGCCTCTTGGAGGCGCCCAGCGCGGGTGGTATATATTTGTCCCAGGTCACTGGGTGGGGGCTCGAGCCGGTTTGCATTGTGTTATTGGAATGGATCCCCTAGATATTGAACTCGGCCCTTGTTGCTGCCAACTCTGACGGGCAGAAGGGTTACATCTGGTTTTCTTGCCCCTATTCCCCTCATCCATTTGTTGTTGTGACATCTTATGAACTTTCACTCACTTCTTACAGATAAACTCATAATCAGGGTAAATTTGTAGGCCCAGTTATCACAACACACTTCAGTTTGTGGGGCTTTACAGCCAGGCTAGCTGGTCTGCTTTGGGGGTGGGTTAGAACAGAGAAATGTTGTGTACCAGATCCACCACTCTTACTTCAGTTTTAAGCCAGTGTGACTCCACTGGTGTCAGGGGAGGTAGTTGTTAGGGGGCTTATTCCTTCACCCACTTACTTCCCTGGTCCTTCTCGCATGAACAGATACCCGAAGTCCAAAGGTGCAAACAATTCAATGTTTATTGGGGTGAACTTCCAGCAAGCATGATTCCAGTTTCCTTCCTTAGTGTCCCCCTTCCCAGCTCTGACACCACAGAGCCTTACACCTATGTCCCTGTTCCCATTCCTGCCCTAAGCCAAACATGATTCCAATTTCCCCATCCCCATTCCTTGTTCCCATTTCCCCCTTTAGCAAAACATTATTCCAATTTCCTTATCCCCATTCCCTGTTCCCATTTCCCCCCCACCCACACACCTACCCCCCCACTTCCTGATTGACTGCAGACTATATAGTAAAACTTGTTTCAGAGTAACAGCCGTGTTAGTCTGTATTCGCAAAAAGAAAAGGAGTACTTGTGGCATCTTAGAGACTAACCAATTTATTTGAGCATGAGCTTTCATGAGCTACAGCTCACTTGAGTTCTGCTTAGCTATACCTTAACCAATCATTTTCCTGAAATTTAACTAACCAATCCTAACATATTGTAACATGATTATGTAACCAATTATATCCCACCACCTTAATTAGTTTACACCCAGCAAAATTAATTATACAGCAGACAGGAACAATCACAGAACCAGACAGAGATTATACGGACAAACAATAGCAAAGTGGGAACTATAATGACAAAACAATACAGAAGTGAGGATTTCACATCCCAGCTATTGATAAGTGAATTCTTGCCAGACAGGATGCTATCAAACTAAGTTTCCTTTTACATTTTCTAGGCACTTCCCTTTCTCTGGAGGTGATAGGAATACAATCCTGTCCTGATAGTGCCTAACGGCCCAATAGCACCTTATTTCAATGTGACTAGTTTGGAATGTGAGGATGTGACTGTTCATTTCCCAGTTTATGGCTGCCTCTGTTGCTTAGCCAAAGGCCTTAGCCTAAGAACAGGGCCTCAGACTGTCACAGTCAGAGAAGGTCCCTTACACCAGCAGACAGTGATTTTGATTCTTTCTTTTATACCTCTAGAACTAGCCAAGTGATAAGAATACACCTAAATTCTTAAAGTACAGGCCTTTGCAGACTGGCCTGAATATCTTTATCCTAACAGTAGTGAAGATCAATCAGGCCCCATCCAGCTAGATTTAAACAAAGCAGGAGAGGCAGCTGTGTACAATGAGCAGGGAGATTGCTGCACAAAACAGAACAAACCCCACTTCTGCATTAGCCACAACGAGCAATGAAAGACCCTGGGGTGTCCCATGAGAGAGGTCAGCCAAGTAGCCTGAAACCTGAAAGTGGAGAAACATGGAGAAGGAAACCTGGATCTGGACATTGACCATGAAAATCTGAGCCATGAACCCAAGCAACATAACTGAAGCCCCAAGTAGCTATAACTCTGAGGAAGCAGATGCTGTCTGAAGTGGGAGCCACACAAGAGTGCATCTATCGGTCTACTCCATTGGTTAGCAGAGCTGTGGCCAGATACATACCAACCAAGTTAAAGATTGTTAATTCCATAGAATGGTTCAA
The DNA here is from genome assembly GCF_965140235.1 of Caretta caretta. Taxonomy (NCBI): domain Eukaryota; kingdom Metazoa; phylum Chordata; order Testudines; family Cheloniidae; genus Caretta; species Caretta caretta. The sequence goes on from NC_134223.1 coordinate 4,601,262, forward strand.
ACGCAAACAAGAAGATCAGTGTGTCTTGGACTGTGTCCTAGAACTAGTGCTCCTTCCACCCAGCCTGGCAGGAACCCACAGAGGAACACACAATACCTAGTGCTTCCTGGTATTAGATTCTGCTGATTCATCTAATCAGGTCAGCATGGACCTCTCCCCTTAGTCCATGGCTATTAGGAACTGGTGCATAATTGGGATCAGTGCCATATTGGGCCCAGTCCCAAGACTGATCTGTAAGGTTCTGAGAAATCTGGGATCCCTGGAACTGGCTCCTCCCCATCCTCACAGCCGCCTTCCCTACAGCCAGGCAGCACTAGCCCTTAGGATAGCAGTCTGCCCTCTGGAAGGGAGCTATTAACAAACCTCATTAGCAAAGGGGCCTGGGAGGGACTTAGACCAGTTCAGACCCCGTCCCCTGCTCTGAGCAATAAACTGGTAATTCCTAAACATGAGAAGCTCTCAGCTCTGCTCTGCCCCAATGCTGCCAGGAAAAGCCCTGGCTGAGCACGGCTATCGCCCGGGGCCCTGGTCCCTCAGAACAGTTCAGCTGCTTGTGCAGATGGAGCGAACCTATTCTCAACATTATTGCAGGACGCCTGGCGGATGCACGTTCAGCCAGGTTACTCAGTGTGCCCAGGATGCAGAGCTGCACAGCAGGGAGGGGTGTCACAGTGCCCAGGTCTCAAACCGAGGCCTGGTCAAGGAGGCAGCCCCACTCCAACCCACCACTTGACAGTCTGCTGGCACTAGCATACCCATGAAGCCCAGCCAATGTGAACCTCTGTCCTGAGGTCCGATTGGCAGAGTCCCAGAGCGACTGACTGGCCCTACTTCAGCAGGAGCAGGAAACTGTCCAAACAACTGGACTGCACCCTGCTCTGGGCTGTGTGCCTTGTACCTCCTGCTACCTACTACCCGCTCCTGCTTCCCCAGCTTGGTCTCCTGGCATTCCAGCCGAGTGTGACTCCTGGCCTCTGACCTCCAGTTCGTCTCCTGCCTCTGACCCCCTGTATCCTGACCCAGCTGACTCCTGTCTTGTGACCAGCCTCTGGCTCTCAGGGCTGGCCTTACCATGAGGGGAACTGAGGCCGACTGTTGGTGCGGGGGGATAGGACCCAGAGTGTAGAAGATTGTGTCTGCTGCTGGTGCATCTGGATTCTCTCTGCTCAAGATGCACAGAGATGGGGGAGTGCTGTGCTGGACGAAGGAGGGCACAAGAGACAGAACAGGCAGGCAGGAGAAAAGGGGAGAGGGAATCACAGAAAGCAGCAGGAGCTGCAGGGAGAGAGAGGAGGAGGAGCCTCTTAGGTACCTCTCTAGCACTCCCAGGAGCCTGGAGTGATCAACCCCAACTTCTCGGGGAGCTTCCTGTTTTCTGCTGCTTCCCTGACCCCACATGAGGAGAACAGGCTGAAGTAGTAGGAGCCAGTTAGGCCCTTAAGACGCTGATATCTTCCCTCACTCGGGCCCTGCTACCAGCCTGCTTATTTGTCCCCTTCAACTGAGTGTTGAGAGCCACTATAGCTGGCACAGAACAGCAGCCATGAGAGAAAGAAGAAAAGGCCCCTCTGGGGCAGCATTCAGAAAAAGGAAGAAAGCAAAGGAAGCTTTTCTATCTAAGCAGGAAGGAGCTCTCCTGAGATACATATGTTCATGGTGAGCCTTCCGGCCCCAGTGAGGATGTGAGTGGTGAGGAGATGCCTGATCTTCCAGTCAGTCAGAGTGCAGGTGACCTGGCAGCTACTGCAGCATCCATATCTCCATCTCAAATGGATGTAGCCATGCACATTCCTGAAGAAAAGTGTAGCTCAGAGAAGAGTGTGGTGGAAGCGCAAGAAATAGCTGCTGCTGAGTTTAGTTCCTTAAGTCTAGATGATCCAGGACTGTGGACCCACTTGAGCAGTAGCCTGAGGGACTTCCTTGTACTGCATGGGCCACAGCAAGTGAAAAACTTCATGTTCCCCAAAGACAATGAAAATAGAAGTTTCCATCCAACACATTATTGGCGTGAAATACCCCATGGTGACTAAGTGGAGAGGCCTGGCTTATGTACTCAAAAACCCAGAATGCTGCATACTGTTTTTGTTGCAAACTCTTCCAGTCTAATGTTCCAGCCACATTGGGTTCTGCAGGAACAAAGGACTGGAAAAATCTGGCTAGAAATCTGGCATGCCATGAGAAGGCAGCAAATCACCAGAGAGCATTTGATAGGTGGAAAGAGCTTGAGATGAGACTAAGGTTAAAGGCCACCACAGATGATCGGCATCAAGAGAAGATTGCATCAGAGTCTCTTTACTGGCAAAATGTTCCGAAAACACTCATTGCCATTGTGAGAATGCTTGCTCCCCAAAACCTAGCCCTGCGTGGCACTTCAGATCCGCTGTACATGCTAAACAATGGAAACTTCCTTAAAACTGTGGAGCTGATGGCAGAGTTTGATGCTGTTCTCCAGGAGCATCTAAGAAGAGTCACCACCCAAGACACGTGCACACACCACTACTTGGAAAAAACATTCAAAATGAGATCGTCCAGTTCCTGGCAACAAAAGTCAAACAGGAGATTGGGGCAGATATGAAGTCAGCAAGAGATTCCTCTGTTATTCTGGACTGCGCACCTGACATCAGCCATACGGAACAAATTACTTTAACAGTGCGTCTTGTAACAACAACAGAACCTAGTGAAAATGTCCCTGCAATGGTGACTGTCAGAGCATTTTCTAGGATGTATTGACATTGATGATACTACAGGAGTTGGTATGACAAATGTACTTCTTAAAAAGCTGGAAGAGACGGGAATTGCGATCGCTGACAGGAGAGGTCAGGGCTACGCTAATGGTGCCAACATGAGAGGAAAGAACAGAGCAGTCCAGACACAGATCCGAGAGTTAAAGCCTCGAGCTTTTTTTGTCCCATGCAGTTCTCATTCATTGAACTTGGTGATCAGTGATGCAGCATCAGCTTCTAGTGAGGCTGCTGATTTTTTTAATGTAATTCAAACATCGATGTATCTTTCTCTGCATCAACTCATCGATGGCAAATTTTGAAGCAACAGCTGGGAACATCCTCTCTGACACTGAAACCACTGAGTGCCACATAATGGGAAAGTCGAGTGGAGGCGATAAAGCCTATGAAACACCAAATTGGGAAGACAGATGATGCCATAGTTGCCATTATGGAGGATAAGGCTATGACAGGAACTGTTCGTGGGAGAACAGTGGCAGAGGGAAATGGAATCACCAGAAACATACATAACTTCAAATTTCTGTGTGGCTTAGTGTTATGGCATGACATACTGTTTGAAATAAATGTTGTAAGCAAGAGACTCCAAGGTGTTGACCTTGATATATCTGGAGCAATGGAACAACTGGACAAAGCAAAGTCATACCTACAGTCTTACCGGTCAGATGGGGGATGTCAAAACGTTCTGAAAAGCACAGAAGTTGGCAGAGGAACTTCACACTGAAACTATTTTCCCAGCCATTCAAGAATACAAGAGTCACCGAAGAAGAAGACATTTTGATGACGAGGCCCAGGATAATCCCAGAAGAGACCCCAAACAACAATTCAAAGTTGAACTCTTTAACCAGCTGCTAGATTGTGCAATACAGTCAGTTAAAGAATGTTTCATGCAGCTCAGGGAAGACAGCAGTATATTTGGGATGTTGTACGATATTCCAAAACTCCTCACTATACCCGAAGAAGACCTACACCAGCAATGCAGGGCACTAGAGACAGTGTTGACACATGATGACATGCGCGATATTGATGCAAGTGATTTAGGTGATGAACTGAAAGCCCTTTCAAGATACATTTCAGCAGGATCAACTCCAAAGGCTGTTCTGGAATATATGTGCACAAATAAGATGATCACCCTCTTTCCAAATGCTTTTGTTGCTCTGCACATACTTCTAACACTTCCTGTAACAGTTGCCAGTGGAGAACGCAGCTTCTCCAAGCTGAAGTTAATAAAAACACATCTACGCTCCACAAAGACACAGGAGAGGCTGGTCGGCCTTGCAATCATCTCAATAGAGCATGAGCTGGCCCAGACTGTGGACCTTCAGCAGGAAGCAGTTCAAATCTTTGCAACCAAGAAGGCACGGAAAGAATCATAGAATCATAGAATATCAGGGTTGGAAGAGACCTCAGGAGGTCATCTAGTCCAACACCCTGCTCACAGCAGGACCAATCCCCAATTAAATCATCCCAGCCAGGGTTTTGTCAAGCCTGACCTTAAAAACTTCTAAGGAAGGAGATTCTACCACCTCCCTAGGTAACGCATTCCAGTGTTTCACCACCCTCCTAGTGAAAAAGTTTTTCCTAATATCCAATCTAAACCTCTCCCACTGCAACTTGAGACCATTACTCCTTGTCCTGTCATCTTCTACCGCTGAGAATAGTCTAGAACCATCCTCTTTGGAACCACCTCTCAGGTAGTTGAAAGCAGCTATCAAATCCCCCGTCATTCTTCTCTTCTGCAGACTAAACAATCCCAGTTCCCTCAGCCTCTGCTCATAACTCATGTGTTCCAGACCCCTAATCATTTTTGTTGCCCTTCGCTGGACTCTCTCCAATTTTTCCACATCCTTCTTGTAGTGTGGGGCCCAAAACTGGACACAGTACTCCAGATGAGGCCTCACCAACGTTGAATAGAGGGGAACGATCACGTCCCTCGATCTGCTCGCTATGCCCCTACTTATACATCCCAAAATGCCATTGGCCTTCTTGGCAACAAGGGCACACTGCTGACTCATATCCAGCTTCTCGTCCACTGTCACCCCCTGGTCCTTTTCCGCAGAACTGCTGCTAGCCATTCGGTCCCTAGTCTGTAGCTGTGCATTGGATTCTTCCGTCCTAAGTGCAGGACCCTGCACTTATCCTTGTTGAACCTCATCAGATTTCTTTTGGCCCAATCCTCCAATTTGTCTAGGGCCCTCTGTATCCTATCCCTACCTGCCACCATATCTACCACTCTTCCTAGTTTAGTATCATCCGCAAATTTGCTGAGGGTGCAATCCACACCATCCTCCAGATCATTTATGAAGATATTGAACAAAACCGGCCTCAGGACCAACCCTTGACTCCACTTGATACCAGCTGCCAACTAGACATGGAGCCATTGATCACTACCGTTGGGCCCGACAATCTAGCCAACTTTCTACCCACCTTTATAGTGCATTCATCCAGCCCATACTTCTTTAACTTGCTGACAAGAATACTGTGGGAGACCGTGTCAAAAGCTTTGCTAAAGTCAAGAAATAATACATCCACTGCTTTCCCTTCATCCACAGAACCAGTAATCTCATCATAGAAGGCAATTAGATTAGTCAGGCATGACCTTCCCTTGGTGAATCCATGCTGACTGTTCCTGATCACTTTCATCTCCTCTAAAAGTGCTTCAGGATTGATTCCTTGAGGACCTGCTCCATGATTTTTCCAGGGACTGAGGTGAGGCTGACTGGCCTGTAGTTCCCAGGATCCTCCTTCTTCCCTTTTTTAAAGATGGGCACTACATTAGCCTTTTTCCAGTCGTCCGGGACTTCCCCCGATCGCCATGCGTTTTCAAAGGCAATGGCCAATGGCTCTGCAATCACAGCCGCCAACTCCTTTAACACTCTCGGATGCAACGCATCCGGCCCCATGGACTTGTGCACGTCCAGCTTTTCTAAATAGTCCCTAACCACTTCTTTTTCCACAGAGGGCTGGCCACCTACTCCCCATGCTGTGTTGCCCAGCGCAGCAGTCTGGGAGCTGACCTTGTTCGTGAAGACAGAGGCAAAAAAAGCATTGAGTACATTAGCTTTTTCCACATCCTCTGTCACTAAGTTGCCTCCCTCATTCAGTAAGGGGCCCACACTTTCCTTGGCTTTCTTCTTGTTGCCAACATACCTGAAGAAACCTTTCTTGTTACTCTTAACTTCTCTCGCTAGCTGCAGCTCCAGGTGTGATTTGGCCCTCCTGATTTCATTCCTACATGCCCAAGCAATATTTTTATACTCTTCCCTGGTCATTTGTCCAATCTTCCACTTCTTGTAAGCTTCTTTTTTATGTTTAAGATCCGCAAGGATTTCATCGTTAAGCCAAGCTTGTCACCTGCCATATTTACTATTCTTTCGACACATCGGGATGGTTTGTCCCTGTAACCTCAATAGGGATTCCTTGAAATACAGTCAGCTCTCCTGGACTCCTTTCCCCCTCATGTTATTCCCCCAGGGGATCCTACCCATCAGTTCCCTGAGGGAGTCAAAGTCTGCTTTCCTGAAGTCCAGGATCCGTTTTCTGCTGCTTACCTTTCTTCCCTGTGTCAGGATCCTGAACTCGACCAACTCATGGTCACTGCCTCCCAGATTCCCATCCACTTTTGCTTCCCCTACTAATTCTTCCCGGTTTGTGAGCAGCACGTCAAGAAAAGCTCTCCCCCTAGTTGGCTCCTCCAGCACTTGCACCAGGAAATTGTCCCCTACATTTTCCAAAAACTTCCTGGATTGTCTGTGCACCGCTGTAGTGCTCTCCCAGCAGATGTCAGGAAGATTATAATCAAAGCACCACTTTGATTATTCAAACAGATAAAAATGCCAGTGTTTACTATGCAGACAGGAAAAGTTACATTTGCTGTTCAGGTGTTTGAAAGTTAAGTGTTACTTAAAATTTTTGAACAAGGCATTTTAAATTGTTAGTTCTCCTTTACTGGGGTAGGTAGCAAAGGAGTACCAGGAGAGGAATAAAACAGGAAGAGGGGGGGATAGCTCAGTGGTTTGAGCATTGGCCTGCTAAACCCAGGGTTCTGAGTTCAATCCTTGAGGGGGCCATTTAGGGATCTGGGGCAAAAATTAGGGATTGGTCCTGCTTTGAGCAGGGGGTTGGACTAGATGATCTCCTGAGGTCCCTTCCCAATCCTGAGATTCTATAATTATAAGGCAGAATTGAGACTTTTCAAAGTTTTGGTCCGAGTGGGCATGGGGGCATTATTTGAGCTCCCCACTTCAGGTGCCAAAATGTTGTGGGCTGGCCCTGCTGGCTCTGACTACTAGGTCTGGTTGCCCGTGACCCAGCTGTGATGGGGGGGTCAGCCATGATGCCGTGCTGCTGGTCTGCACTCTGCTACGAGTGGGGAGCTCAGCCATGGCCCAGAATTCAAAACGATTTGTCATGCAATTGACTGGACTGGCCTTGATTGAACCTGCACTATTCAAATGCCTCGGCTGCTCTGTTGCAAGAATTAAATCACTTCTTGCTGTCAACCACCCAAAAATACCTAATGAGTGGGGCGCCCTCCCCATACCAACCCTAACCCTAGCTCCAAGTACCCTATGCATACTCTGTGGTGGCATGGTGCTGTGCATGACACTGCACCTGCTGGGTGGCATGGCACTGCATTTCACTATGTAGTGCTGAGCTTGCTATGTTGCACTGTGTGTGCTGGGTGGCATGGCACTGTGTTGCACTGCATGGCGCTGTGTTGCACTGCATGGTACTGCACATAGAATCATAGAATCATAGAATATCAGGGTTGGAAGGGACCCCAGAAGGTCATCTAGTCCAACCCCCTGCTCAAAGCAGGACCAATTCCCAGTTAAATCATCCCAGCCAGGGCTTTGTCAAGCCTGACCTTAAAAACCTCTAAGGAAGGAGATTCTACCACCTCCCTAGGTAACGCATTCCAGTGTTTCACCACCCTCTTAGTGAAAAAGTTTTTCCTAATATCCAATCTAAACCTCCCCCACTGCAACTTGAGACCATTACTCCTCGTTCTGTCATCTGCTACAATTGAGAACAGTCTAGAGCCATCCTCTTTGGAACCCCCTTTCAGGTAGTTGAAAGCAGCTATCAAATCCCCCCTCATTCTTCTCTTCTGCAGGCTAAACAATCCCAGCTCCCTCAGCCTCTCCTCATAACTCATGTGTTCCAGTCCCCTAATCATTTTTGTTGCCCTTCGCTGGACTCTCTCCAATTTATCCACATCCTTCTTGTAGTGTGGGGCCCAAAACTGGACACAGTACTCCAGATGAGGCCTCACCAATGTCGAATAGAGGGGAATGATCACGTCCCTCGATCTGCTCGCTATGCCCCTACTTATACATCCCAAAATGCCATTGGCCTTCTTGGCAACAAGGGCACACTGCTGACTCATATCCAGCTTCTCGTCCACTGTTACCCCTAGGTCCTTTTCCGCAGAACTGCTGCCTAGCCATTCGGTCCCTAGTCTGTAGCTGTGCATTGGGTTCTTCCGTCCTAAGTGCAGGACCCTGCACTTATCCTTATTGAACCTCATCAGATTTCTTTTGGCCCAATCCTCCAATTTGTCTAGGTCTTTCTGTATCCTATCCCTCCCCTCCAGCGTATCTACCACTCCTCCCAGTTTAGTATCATCCGCAAATTTGCTGAGAGTGCAATCCACACCATCCTCCAGATCATTTATGAAGATATTGAACAAAACCGGCCCCAGGACCGACCCTTGGGGTACTCCACTTGATACCGGCTGCCAACTAGATATGGAGCCATTGATCACTACCCGTTGAGCCCGACAATCTAGCCAGCTTTCTACCCACCTTGTAGTGCATTCATCCAGCCCATACTTCCTTAACTTGCTGACAAGAATACTGTGGGAGACCGTGTCAAAAGCTTTGCTAAAGTCAAGAAACAATACATCCACTGCTTTCCCTTCATCCACAGAACCAGTAATCTCATCATAAAAGGCAATTAGATTAGTCAGGCATGACCTTCCCTTGGTGAATCCATGCTGGCTGTTCCTGATCACTTTCCTCTCATGCAAGTGCTTCAGGATTGATTCTTTGAGGACCTGCTCCATGATTTTTCCAGGGACTGAAGTGAGGCTGACTGGCCTGTAGTTCCCAGGATCCTCCTTCTTCCCTTTTTTAAAGATTGGCACTACATTAACCTTTTTCCAGTCATCCGGGACTTCCCCGGTTCGCCACGAGTTTTCAAAGATAATGGCCAATGGCTCTGCAATCACAGCCGCCAGTTCCTTCAGCACTCTCGGATGCAACTCGTCCGGCCCCATGGACTTGTGCACGTCCAGCTTTTCTAAATAGTCCCTAACCACCTCTATCTCCACAGAGGGCTGTCCATCTCTTCCCCATTTTGTGATGCCCAGCGTAGCAGTCTGGGAGCTGACCTTGTTAGTGAAAACAGAGGCAAAAAAAGCATTGAGTACATTAGCTTTTTCCACATCCTCTGTCACTTGTTTGCCGGGTGGCATGGCGCTGTGTTGCAGTGCATGGCACTGCACATGCTGGGTGGCATGGCGCTGTGTTGCACTGCATGGTACTGCACATGCCGGGTGGCATGGCGCTGTGTTGCACTGCAGTGCCCTGTGTTGCTCATTGCTGTGTGGGATGTGTGGCATTGTGTTGCCTTTGACACTGCTCTGCATTAGCTCCAATGCACCTCTCCCCCTGTGCTGCAGGATTTTCCGAGGAGCAGGCTTGTGCAGGCTCCTCTGGCTCCCCTGGAGAAGAGTGAGTGGGTAGCTCCTGCCCATTTATGTGTAAGGAAAGAAAAAATACAGACGGGTGATTTTCTCTGGGGGGCCGGGCGCAGCTCAATCTCGTTGTGTGCAGTGAAGCCTAAAGGACACCTTGAAAAGTTCTTCTCTTCTGTCTGGGAAAAGCTGACTTTTCTCTTCAGGGGCTCCTCAGGGATTTCCTGTTGGATTTCTGACATCGAAGGGAGTGTCCTGCCCCATGTCTCCATGTCAGCCTGGCCCCAGTGTGGAGCACAGCCCTGGGCCAGCCCCCTGGCTCAGAGCAGGGCCATGTGGGCAGGGCAGGTTTCAGAGGCCCTGGGACAGGATACAGGATAGCTTGGATGCTGCTCTGGGGAGGTTTGAAGTGACATGGCCAGCTCCAGTGTCACGACCTCACCTGCTCGATCCCTGTATCTGGGGAGATTGCTCTGGATGGGGGGGCTGAAACGCAGGGGTCCAGGCGCAAACGGTTGGGGAGGATTTTTTAAAGCAGTGGCCTGTGCTCCCACAAGCAGCTCCTTCGCCCCACACAGCTGCTGGGCGAGCTCTGCAGACTCACGTCTCCGGACTGGAGGATCCCGCTGCGACTCACCTCCGTCTTCGCTGGGAGCACCCCATTACTCTAGTCATGGGCTCAAATACCCCAGAGATCAGCTCAGTGTAATCAGCTGGATAGAGTCTTGTGCCCACTCAGATCTGTCACAGGCTTTGGTCCCCCCTGGGCAGAGCAGGGTCCCCATTTCCCAGCACCTCCCTGCCCTGTCCATTAAGCCCTGCAGTGAGAGCCCTGCTTGGGGAGACTGTAGCACCCAGTGGTGCCAGGGACCAAATGGGCACCAGTCGCCAACTTTGTCTGAGCCCATCTGTCCGTCCTCTCTTGGCCAGTGGAAGGTGACAGCTGACATGGAGGTTGCTGGGCAGAGCCAGCTGAAGGGCCCCTCTCCTTGATTCCCTGACTCAGCCCCTCCCCTCCCAGCTGGGGGCAGTGACTGGGGTGCCCCAGAGCTCTCACTAATGCCCAGGGCTGGTTTAACCTTTTGTGGGCCTGCACCAAACATATTTGTGGGCTCCCATAGAGGCAATGGACCATGGCATGGGGAGGTCAGTCCCCAGAGTGAGGGGCCAGCCAGGGGCAATGGGGCATGGCATGGCAGGGGCAGCCCCGCTCCTCCCAGCCCAGCGCGAGGGAACTATCTACAAACTGTCAGTTGCCAGACGCACAGTGACCTGCCCAGCCCTGTGCTGCCAGCATGCCCCTTCCCCTCAGGGGTGGGCCCATGCCACGCCACACAGCCCCCCCACCCAACACCCCCCTGACTCCGTATGCCCAGCGCCCCCCCAGTCACATCCACAAATGCACAGCACCCTGCAAACCACCCCTGCCCAGTGCCCCCTACCCACAACCCCATCACAACTGCCCACCATCCCACACAGAACCCCCACTCCCGAGTGCCCCAACACACACATCCTCCCCGCCCCCTCACAGCCCAGCACCCCCCCAGACCTCCCAGAGACCCTCTCCCCCAAGCCCTGCCTCCCGGCTGCACTCACCAGCCCTGCTGGGAGGTGATTGTGGTGCGATCAGCCAGACCAGAGCCTGCTCCCGCCGGGCTCCCTCAAGACCTACTTGCCTGGAGGGGCCCAGCCAAGCCCCCCACACTGTCTCCCCCCCTCCCCCCCACACACACTCCTGGCTGAGACTGGCCAGGCTTCTGCACCAGTCCCAGGTGGCTCAGCTCCGGGGAGACAGGTGGGGCCCCACAGGTGGTGGGAAGCAGAGACTGCCCGGAGCCAGAGCTGCACTGGGGTCCTGCCAGGGGGCAGAGAGGAGCCCTTGGCCAGCTGGCCAGCAGGCCAAGAGGAGCAAGTGGTGGGCAGGGAGCCAGCAGGGTCTCGGGGCGCAGGGCAAGCGGAGCATTGGCCCGGCTCCATGGTGCCACGGGTGCCATTGTAAACCCGGCACTGCTAATGCCTCGTAAAACACCCGGGAAAGCCTCTGCCAGCACTTCAAGCCTGCCAGCTCCTCAGCAGCTCCTCAGCCCCCCGCCCAGCCCCCCAAGCTGCTTTCTCCACGGGCTCCCTTTCTTTCTGGAGTGCCTGGAGGAAGTTACCCTCATCCTGCTACCTTAGGACCTTACCCCAGATAACCAGCCAGCAGCCTGCAGACCTCGTCTGCTACCAACACTGGGGGGTTGCCTGCCACAGCTGTGCTCTTGTCCGCATGGCATCGCCCCCGCCGGCCAAGCCCTGCACCCACAAATCAGGAGGCGGGCTCCAACGGGTCAGATTTTGGGATGGGAGCTGTGGGGAGGGCGGGGTTTCCATTCCATCCAATGTCTGATTGCTCCACACTTCAAGCTTTTCTCTGCAGTCCAGAGGGCTAGAAATGTGCTTTTTAATGGGACTCTTTGGGGGTGTTGTTCCCCAGATGGCCATGTCCAGGTCCCTTGGCACAACGGAGGTGCAATGCTGCTCTGGCAGAGCCATGGGACATTGGCCCTTTGATCCCGCCTCCTAAACCAGCCTACACCAGCCCAGTTCCTTTCCCCACACCACACGGCTGCCTCGGTGGCTCCTGTTGGCATCTCATTGTGCAGGCTCTTGTGTGACCGTGTTCTCTGCTTGTTCTGTCCCTCCTGCAGCAAGCTGCCACCAAGTCTCCCACCCCAACTTCCATAAACCCCACACCTGGCATCTCTCCCCAGTGGTTCCTGCAAGCACTGTGCTCTCAGCCACACCCAGAGTCCCTCCTGCACCCCAGAGCACTCTCAGAGTGTGCAGCCTGCCCCAGCTGGTCCCACCCAGCCTCAGGCATGACACTGCTCCAGTCCCCCATTCGGGGCAGGCTGACGATTTGGCAACTTTTCATAGTTTGATTTGTCTAATTATCCACCCAGGCACAGCCAGAATCCTGGCCCTGCCCTGTTCCCCTCTACCCCTCCCACATGGGGCATCCCAGTGGGGCCTGGGGATGCTGGCTTGTGCTCACCTTGTCAATGGCTTCATTATGTGTGGGAAAGCCCTGTATTTTGCATGTCAATTTCCCATTGGCCCAGGGGGTCCCGCTGGGCCCCTCACTTTGATATTGTAATTTAGCAACAGGAAAACAGTTGTGCTCTGAAATTAAACAGTCAACAAGCTTCCCTTAAACTAGGGAATTATTTCTACATCATTTGGCATTTTCTACTCTGTTAATTTCCTTCTAGTCTGTCATTTTCCTCATTTGGCCAAATACCCCCTGGGGCTGGCAATGGCCCACGTAAGGCCTGGAGCATCTGTAGAGGCCAAATGAGTCACTACTCCCTCCCTGGCTGGCTCAGCATCCCTTGGCCAAGTCTCACTTGGTCTTGGGCTCTCCTGGACCCATCAGGGCCCCTCCTGGCTCAGTCAGCCCGCCCAGTTCCCTCAACTCTCAGATCAAAGATACCAGGGGATCCCCGGCTATTCTCCAGGAACGGATCTCTGCACAGCACCTTCCCCTCCATTCATAGTAAATAACTAGCAAAGCCATGACTCACTGGTCCATTGCAGGTGCTCAGCACCTCTCAGCATTTCATAGGTTCCAAGGCCAGAAGGGACCACTGTGATCATCTAGTCAGGTCTCCTGTATAACACCTGCCACAGGCCTGCCCCAAAGTCTGCCCTGAGGTTGGCACCCACGTGCGTGAGTCAGCCAGACAGCTTGACAGTCATCTGCAAACTTTATCAGTGATGATTTTATGTTTTCTTCGAGGTCATTGATAAAAATGTTAACTAGCAAAGGGCCAAAAATCGATCCCACTGAGACCCCACTGGAAACAGACCTGCTCAATGATGATACCCAGTTACATTTTGAGAGCTATCATTTAGCCAGTTTTTAATCCATTTAATGTGTGCCATGTTAATTTTATATCATTCTATTTTTTAACCAAAATATTGTGTGGTATCAAGTCAAACATCTTACAGAAGTCTAAGTATAGTACGTCAACGCTATTACCTTTATCAACCAAATTTGTAATCTCATCAAAAAAAGCTATCGAACTAGCTTGATAGGATCTATTTTCCATAAACCCATGTTGATTTGCATTAATTATATTACTCTCCTATAGTTCTTTATTAAATTGATTCCCATACCAGCCATTCCATTCTGTTCCCCAGGATCAGTGTCAGGCTGACAGGCATGTAATTACCCAGGTCATCCCATTACCCTTTTTAAAAATTGGCACAACATTAGCTTTCTTGCCGACTTCTGGAACTTTCCCAGTGTGCCAGGATGTATTGAACATTACCAGTCCAGTGAGCTCATCAGAAGGCTCTTTTAAAACTCTTGGATGCAAGTTATCTGGATCTGCTGATTTTACAATGTCTAACTTTAGTAGCTGCTGTTTAACATCCTCCAGAGACACTAGTGGAATGTAAAAAGAAAAGGAGTACTTGTGGCACCTTAGAGACTAACCAATTTATTTGAGCATGAGCTTTCGTGAGCTACAGCTCACTTCATCGGATGCATACCGTGGAAACTGCAGCAGACTTTATATACACACAGAGAATATGAAACAATACCTCCTCCCACCCCACTGTCCTGCTGGTAATAGCTTATCTAAAGTGAATGTAAGGAGTGCTATCATCACCATATAATGAGACTATGTCATCTGGTTTTTCCCCAAATACAGAACAGAAACACTTACTGAACACTTCTGCCTTTCCTGCATTATTATTGATAAGTATTGAAAATTCTACCGTTTCCATCTAGTAATGGACCAGTTCCATTGCCAGGATTTTTGTTCATAATATATTTTTAAAAACTCCTTATTGTCCTTAACTCTGCTTGGCCATAGATTTCTCCTTGTGTCCCTTTGCTTCCCTTATTAATGTTCTACAATTCCTATCTTCTGACTTATATTCATTACTATCAATTTCCTATTTCCTCCATTTATTGTATATTTTTATAGCTGTCTTCACTTCCCCGTTAAACCAGGATGTTGGATTTTTTTTAACCCCCAGGGCCTTCTTCCTCAATGGTGGGATTGGGGCTTTTTGGGCATAGAGCAGGAACAAAAATAACTCCCTTGCACCTGTCCTGTTTCCTTCATCTGCAGGATGGAGAGTGCTTTGAGACATCACTGAGTGGAATCATGGCCACTCCCTCCTCCTTCCAGCAGCATGTCCAGCCAAAACCCCACTCCTGGAAGCTGTACCCAAGGACCAATGTGATGGTCCCTGTCAGCCTAGATCCTGCAGGGCCCCTGTAGCATGAAGTGTGTGTGCATGGGGACGATGGTGCAGGGGGTACAGTAAGGGTGTGGTTTCAGAGTAGCAGCCGTGTTAATCTGTATTCGCAAAAAGAACAGGAGTACTTGTGGCACCTTAGAGACTAACCAATTTATTTGAGCATAAGCTTTCGTGAGCTACAGCTCACTTCATCGGATGCACGCCCTTGTAAGTGCAAACGAAGTAAAAGTAAGGCCAAGTGTTGGGTCTTACCCTCTGCATTCCCCAGCCCCTTCATACTCCAGCTCCCTGACGTGCGGGTGGGCAGGGTAAAAGCACTGAGCCCTGTCAGAGGAAACTTAAGCTTAAGTTGGAGGAGGCAGTTAGTTCTGTGCCCCCCTCCCCACCTCTGAGATCTCACCATGCTGCTCAGCAAGGAAGAACTTGGCAGCCACAGAGCAGCTCTCTTGGTGATATAAGATCAGGTCCCCCGCTGCAGTCTGTGGTGTAGGATTGGGCCTATCCCCACATTCTAGGCCATGCAGGTTCGGGCACCTCCCCATAGTCTCAGCGATGCAGGATCAGGCTCCCTCTGCAATTCAGAATCAGGCCCTTCCTTGTTGTCTTGGTGAATCAGGATCAGGCCCCTCCATGCAGGTTTTATTCATAGATTTTAAGGCCAGAATGGACCATCACCACCATTCTGTCTGATCTTCCGTATCACACTCCCCGTGAGAGCTGCTGGCGGAGTCAGAGTAGATCATTTAGAAAGAGACACATCCAGTCTCAGCCCTGGGATGGAGACTCCCCCATGCCCTGAGTTAGTAGTTCCAATGTGCTCCCCTGTGCCGAGTAAGGCAGGATCAGCCCTTCCCCACCTCCCCCCCTCCCCCCCCCAGTAATGCTGCAGTGCAGATGTCTTCCTGCTTCCCCCCGCCCCAACAAGTGCTCTTGATAATGCAGGTTTGGGCCCCCCACGCCATGCAGAATCAGGCTCCCCTACCCTTAGCAATCCCTGGGCCCTCTTCACAGGGCAGGATCACACCCTACCACATGCTCTGCAATGCTGGATCAGGCCTCCACCCCAAGCTCTGCTAAGACCTAGCTAATGGTTTCCATATGCTCCTTCACCTGTGTCTGTAACATAGAATAATAGAATATCAGGGTTGGAAGAGACCTCAGGAGGTCATCTAGTCCAACCCCCTGCTCAAAGCAGGACCAACCCCAACTAAATCATCCCAGCCAGGGCTTTGTCAAGCCGGGCCTTAAAAACCTCTAAGGATGGAGATTCCACCACCTCCCTAGGGAACCCACTCCAGTGCTTCACCACCCTCCTAGAGAAATAGTTTTTCCTGATATCAAACCGAGACCTCCCCCACTGCAACTTGAGACCATTGCTCCTTGTTCTGTCATCTGCCACCACTGAGAACAGTCTAGAGCCATCCTCTTTGGAACCCCCTTTCAGGTAGTTGAAAGCAGCTATCAAATCCCCCCTCATTCTTCTCTTCCGCAGAATAAACAATCCCAGTTCTCTCAGCCTCTCCTCATAAGTCATGTGTTCCAGTCCCCTAATCATTTTCACTGCCCTCCGCTGGACTCTCTCCAATTTCTCCACATCCCTTCTGTAGTGCGGGGACCAAAACTGGACACAATACTCCAGGTGTGGTCTCACCAGTGCCGAATAGAGGGGGCCATCTGCTGTCTCTCCTCCATACTTTGGTTCTCAGCTCTCTCCTCGTTCTGGGTTTATACAGCGCCTGGCACAATGGGGGCCAGGTCTATGGCAGGCTCCTATGTGCGACCACGATAATAATACAGAATCATTATACTAATTCTTGGCTATGCAGGATCACGCCCCACACAATCCACAGCACAGGATCCCCTCCCCCACCTCCCCGCAGACCCCATCCTACTCAGCACTTGAAGGCTGCACTCCTGTGCCTCCCACCACCCCCGTGCTGCCCCGGATCAAACCTTTGCCCCTCACATCCCATTGTCACCTAGCGTTAGCTCAAACCCCAACCCCCTGTTCTGCTGTCCAGTCGCGTGCACCACCTCGTGACCTCCACCCAGACAGCGACGCCCGGCTGCTTCCCACGAGTAGCCCTCGTGCTCGGTGTCCATGCTCCCCTCAGGGGGCTCTTCGATGAGCCCTCGATGAGAAATCCCCCTGGTCTGTCTCCTAACACCCTCTCCCCGTTCAGGGGCAACTGCCCTTCCCCACCGCTTCCTCCCCCTTCTCCGCTGTGCCAATCAGCTGGCTACAAATTGCATGTTCTGAATCCCCAGTGAAATGACCACTCGCAACGGCTCTTATTTAATCTGCTCCGGATTGGCAGCTCTGCCATTAGCCGGCCTGGCAGAGCAGCCACTAGAGAAGGCCTGGCAAGGGGAGGAATAATAGAACGAGCCCATTGCGGAGCCTGACAGCCCATCCACAACGTGTCATTTCCGAGCAAGCCGGGCCAGTCCCTAGTTAATCTCGCTGTCCTCTTCGACCCGCTAACAGCACCAATCACTGTGTCACAACCGCAGCTCTCGGCCTCTTAGGATCGCTCCGGCAGCTCAACTCACGGACTAGCCACGAGCTTCCTGCAGAGAGCAGGGCGTTTCTAGAGACACCGCTCGGTGCAGGGCCATAACACGGAGCTTTCAAGGGCTAAACGCTTCATGGATGCGGCACGACTAGAGGAGACGGAGCAGGGAGTGACAGCACCGCAGGCGTGCGCACACCCACACCCACACCGAGCCACTCAGACACCAGCACGCCCCAGCCCCAGCAGCACCCCTGCGCACACACAGGCTGGTGCACACACCCTTCAGCCCACCCCACACTCCCACACAAGCAGACACTAACACGCCCACACTCCCCTGCCGCATGCACACACTCCTGCGTGCCCACCCCCACGTAATGCCAAACACAGTCCTGGAAAGGCCGCTGTTCGCAGGGACAGGAGCCTGTGGCGCCAGGTGCTCTCTTCAGGGTGATGGGCCCTGGTTACCATGGGGAGGTGCAGTCTGTGAGACTAGCAGAGCTCGGTCAGCAGGGACCGTCCCACCTCCAGAGGCAAGGTGAGAGCTACATTCGGGTCTCTAGGTGCCAAAGCCCGCTCCTCCCCCAGACCTGCCGGTCCCCGTAAGGCCCCCGAGCAGAGTCACACACAGAGTCAGGAGGCTCCGACGCTGGTGAGCTGCCTGGCTCCTAGAGGCCTGTCCCCGGCCAATGCCCTTTGCTTGCTGAATTCAGAGCTCTGGGGGGACACTTAGGCCATAGTGCAGAGAGCTCAGGCCAATTGTCAGAGACTCATTTCCACAGTCCAGCCCCTCAGGTTCCCCTAGTCCTATCACATCCACTCGCAGCTGCTGCTCCATGGCTCCTTGCACAACCCCAGTTGTTACGCGGAGACAGCCATGGTTTATCATAGAATCACAGAATATCAGGGTTGGAAGGAACCTCAGGAGGTCATCTAGTCCAACCCCCTGCTCAAAGCAGGACCAATTCCCAACTAATCATCCCAGCCAGGGCTTTGTCAAGCCTGACCTTAAAAGCTCTAAGGAAGGAGATTCCATATACCTCCTCATGAGTCATGTGCCCCAGCCCTCTAATCATTTTCGTTGCCCTCCGCTGGACTCTCTCCAATTTGTCCACATCCCTTCTTGTAGTGTGGGGCCCAAAACTGGACAGGGTACTCCAGATGTGGCCTCACCAATGCTGAATAGAGGGGAACGATCATGTCCCTTGATCTGCTGGCAATGCTCCTACTTATACAGGCCAAAATGCCATTAGCCTTCTTGGCAACAAGGGCACACTGTTGACTTATATCCAGCTTCTTGTCCACTGTAACCCCTAAGTCCTTTTCTGCAGAACTGCTGCCTAGCCACTCGGTCCCTAGTCTGTTGCAGTGCATGGGATTCTTCCATCCTAAGTGCAGGACCCCTGGTCACAGCTTGGAGCAGGAGCTCCTGGGAGCTCCTGGGACCTTTCTGGGTGACTGCAGGACAGCGGTGACCAAGGCCAAGATTCATGGAGTCATAGATTCCAAGGCCAGAAAGGACCATTGTGATCATCCTGTTGGATCTCCTGTCTGGACACAGGCCAGAGACCTGCCCTGGAAAAACAGCCCATCTTGATTTAAAAATGGTCAGTGAAGGAGAATCCACTGTGATCCTTGGTACATTGTTCCAATGGTTAATTACTCTCACTGTTAAAAATGTACACCTAGACTGTGATCATCACCCCTTCACCTTCTCTTTGTTAAGCTAAATAGATTGAGCTCCTTGAATCTATCACTATAAGGCAGGTTTTCCAATCCTTTAATCATTCTCTTGGCTCTTCTCTGAACCCTCTCCAATTTATTAACATCCTTCTTGAATCATGGGGACCAGAACTGGACACAGGATTCCACCAGCGGTTGCACCAGTGCCAAATCCAGAGATAAAATAAACTCTCTGTTCCACTCAAGAGTCCCTCGTTTATGCATCCCAGAATCGCATCAGCTCTTGTGGCAACAACATCACACTGGGAGCTCGTGTTCGGCTGATTATCCCCCACGGCTCCCGAATCTTTTTCCGAGTTGCTGCTGCCCAGGATAGTCACCCAGCCTGTAAGTGCAGCCTGTGTTCTTTGTTCTGAGACAAAGATTAAAACATGTTTAGCCAGTTTAAAACACATATTGTTTGTATGCACCCAGTTTACCGAGCAATCCATCTCGCTCTGTGTGATGGGGCACTCACCTCTCGGCAGTGGCTGGGTGTGGTGCTGCAATCTTTTCTGCTCCTGGCACCCCTGTAGGTTGTTGGCCTCACTAGGTGGGTCTTTAGCGGCTCAGCCTCCTGCCAAGTCACACAGTCTAAAATGGACAAACCCTTTCTGGGGTAACAAAGGTCCAACAAGGACAATGGCTGTGCCCTTGTTAGTGTCTTCAGCCCTGTCTCTGGGCTCAGGTCTCAGCCCCTTTGGGGCTAGCTTTAAGTCCTTCCTTGTCCTATTACAGGGCACTGCCCCCGCCAGGGGCTTTCTTCCTGGAGAGACTCTGTCTTCACTTGTTCTCACTGCCCCAGCTCTCCAGCTAGGTCATCTCTCAGTCCAGTTCACCAAATGATCTGTCTGTCCTTACCAGGGTCTTTAGCCCCGTCCCTGAACCCTTTAAATTCTGCCCTTTGCTTGGCCTTCTAAACAAGCCTCACCCCCTTCTCAGGGCTTAGCCCACTTCCCCAGCACCCGGGCCCACCAACTACTCCAGATTCCAGCCCAAGGACCCTAAACATAGCAGCCACATGCTGCTTCCTTCACTTGGTTGCTGCTGCTATTCCCTGGCCTCTTCACCTCTGTCCATTACCTTAGGGCTAGAGTGCTCAGTGCCTCTCACTCCCAGATTTAGCTACTGCAGGCCAGAGCCGAGCCGAGCCGAGCCGAGCCGAGCCGAGCCGAGCCGAGCCGAGCCCCCATCCTCCTGCTCTAGCCCCAGCCAGGGACTGCCCTGCTCAGCCCCCACAGCACCTTTTATCTGAGGGCCTGTCAGGCTCTGATTGGCTGTTTCCCTGAAGGACCTACCTTCTCTCCTCCTTTCCTGGGGCAGGGTGAGGCATGAGGCCTCCAGCAGGAGGCTTCCAAGGGCCTGGTGCACCTGGTCACACTGTACCAGTGACCTGTCCTCTTCGTTAGTTGCCACTCCCTCAATTTTTATGTCATCTGCAAATTTTATCAGTGATGATTTTATGTTTTCTTCCAGGTCATTGAGCAAAATGTTGAATAGCGCAGGGCCAAGCACTGATTCCCTTGGGACTCCATTGGAAACACACTTGATGATCCGCTCTTCCCCCAGCTGTGTTTCTAATAAAGACATCTATGTTCCCATGGCCTTCTTGATACGCACCTCACGTGGTCCCACCCTGCCCAGCTGAGCTGATTGAAGCCTATGGGGAGGGGCAGGCTATTCTTACACAAGCAGAAGGTGGGCCTCTCCCAGGAAACCATGTCTGGAGCTGCAGGGCTGACCCATGATCCCATCTGTAGGGCAGTGAGTGGGGCTGTAGTGACTGTTCAATCCAGGAGCACCTGGCCACTGATGTCCCTTGGGCTCACCCGGGTCACCAATCGAGCTGGGCAGCAAACAGGTTTCCCAGTCCATGAAACTTTTCAAGATGTCACAAATGTTCCCATTTTGCACTGGGACAAAACTGAGACTCTCTGAAGTTTTTTTGCAGGGAGGAGAGGGGGTGAGATGGAGTACGAGAGCCCAGCCCCCCACAGGAAGGCCAACAGCTGCTGATCTGAGTGCTCTCCTGCAATGAAGGAGACCCAGGTTCAAGTCTCTGCTCTGCTTGAGTCTGACCAGAGACATGACCCTGGGTCACATACGTCCTAGAGGAGTGCCCTAAACTCTGGGCTATAGGCCATTCTAAGGCAGGCTGGGCTGTCTCTGGTTATAACTAGAAATTCCAACTTTAGCCTGAGAAACCTTCTTGACGAAAGTTTCATTGACTCTAGGGACGTTCCTGCAAAAAGTTTCACTTCAGATGAATCTGCATTTTGCGATGGAAAACTGTTTTGTCAAAAAATTTCCAATGGGCTGCAATGGGCATGATCTCCTGTCAGTGTTCAGTAGTCTGGGACCTGGTGGACATTTTCTGTGTCCAGACCCCTGCACACACCTGCCCTCTAGGGCTCTGCAATGATCATACACCCTTATCCTACCACCTAGATACTTACAAACTGCATAGGGGAAACTGAGGCACCCCCACACTATTCAGAGGAAACTTTAAGAACAGTCCCGCTTAGTCTCACTGGGATGCTGCCCTCTTCTGGCTGAGATGATACCTTGAGTACAGAAGTTCATTGGTGGCGATGAACAATTGTGCATCACGTGATCGGCAGCCTTTCCCCAGGATCTCTCTTCCACCTTGTGCTGTTCAGCAAAGTCCATACATAGACACCTCTGTCCCTTTGTGGATCTGGGCCAAAGTAACTTCCCAAGGTCACACAGGGCATTGAATCCAACTCTCCCAATTCGCAGGCTGCTGCCCTAACTACTGGATCATTCTTCCTCTCTGGGGTGAGTAGCTGTGAATCCCAAGGTTATAGCCTTGTACACGGTGTAACCCACATTCTGCATGCTCTAGCCCAAGTCCAGCAGGCAGGGGGACAGCCAGAAGTGAGTCAGGTTTACACTTGGCTTGTGCTGAGTTTGTTTCCCTGGATCTGGGCAGTATGCTGACAGGCAGAGCCAATCGCTTCAGAGCTCACGAGTCAAGGTCCAAGGAGATCAGTGACCACAGACACAGCAAATTGCAGGGAAACTTTCGTGCAGTCTGAAAGAATAACGCAAAGTTGTCTGGAAAAGAATGGCTTTAAGTGGGAGCATAAAGAAAAAATGTTCCACATCTGGCCAACAGGGAAAACATCAAAGCTCAAATCCAGGGCAGTCTGCAGCAGCCGCGAATCCTACCAGGATAAATTATGTTTGCACAACTTCAATTACTGCAGTTAATTTGCAATGTTACGCACCAGCCTTCCTGGTGACAGCGCACACCGCTGGGCTCTCTTCCTCCTCATGCTGAACCTGTCAGCTTCAATCTGAATGGAGCCTCAGGACAAGCAAATGCCCCAAGAGGAATCAAGATTCCCAGCCAGGGATCTGACCTTGCCCCAGAAACGTGCAGGCCCCCTCTCAGAAAAAATACAATTAGCTCAGTTTGTACTTCCCTGGGGACCTCCTGCTGTTGGAATCACAGTCCTCGCTGGGGTCTATTCGCGGCTTTCATGCTGCCATTCCAGGTGTGTGGGAAGGAAGCAGCTCTCCTGGGTGGCCCAGGTTCAGTACCTGGCATGTCTGTGTGGCAGGGCCAATGTTCAGGTGTGACCAAGTGCATGCAGCTGCCAAAGACCCATGGCCTCAAGAGGGAGAGTGATGCTTTGTCCTGTAGGCAGGAGGCAGCCAATGGGAGGTTGCTGAAATCGCAGGGGGCCCAGAGTCCTTGGGAGAGGATGGATGGGGTTAGTGGGCTGTGCCAGACCTGAGAACTGGGAGAGCTGCATTCTCTCCCCGGCTCTGCTACACACTCAACGCAAGGTCCTGGGCAGGCCACTTCCTCTCCCCGCCCCAGTGCAGCAAGGAGGTCAGTGCCATTTACTTTCCTGTGCTGGGGGTGACGAGGCCAATTGAGTTCCCAAGTTGGATGGAAGGAAGCTTGGAACAAAGGATCAGTCTCTGGGTCAGCTTCTCTGCCGCTCGCCCTTGTCAGAAAACGAAAACGCGGTTCAGACTCAGCTGATGTCTATCCTTTCTCAGCCAGGAGTCCCCAGTTGTGAGCTGGGGTCCCCTCCTTGCAGGTAGTCTGCCACACGGCCACCAGTGCTGCTACCCGAATCTGCCAGACTCTTAGATCCCCTTGATCTCTGCTGCTTGCTGTCCCTCTCGTTAATTTCAGCTCACTCCGGTAATGCTTTCCTCTCTCCGCAGGCCCTTTGGGGAGCATCCCGGTCCCCCAAGAGGTGGGGGAGCTCTGCTCAAGGTGGGGTTTGCAGTTACAAAGTTTGCACACAAAGCATTTCAGTGACTTCTTCAAAGCTGGTTTGTTTGAGGGAGGTCACGGGGAGGCATTCCTCCTCCAGTTCTTCCCGCAAACACGAGCCAAGTTGTTTTCAAACGAATTCAAATGATTCACCTTTTGCTCCACAGACAAACTCCCCCGCCCCCCACCTTCTCCTTTGAAGATGCTCACAACATGTTGGACTTCTCAAGAGTAATTTTTGAGTGAAACAGAAAAAAGATATGCAAACGACAGACTCAGGCCCCTGAAGACCACAAGTCTGTTTAAGAGTTCTAAAGCATGCAGACGAGGCGGGCTGCCTTCTCTCAGAGTCAGCGCTGGAGAAGAGAGCCATGGAACGAGGGACTATTCCCCATCTGCTGCATAAATCGAACATTACTTCAGGCAGAATGAAAAATCAGAAGATACTTCAAAGGCATGTGCGCTCGCTATGTGTGTCAGAGCACAGCTCTCAGCATTCTGGGTTGCCCTCCCATTACAGATGAACTTTTGTACTCCATTAGACAGCCTTAAAAAGCATAAAACATAAGTTCATTTGCTTTTCAAGTTCCCTCCCCTCTCGCCCTGTCTCCTTTTGCAACATACAAAGCTGTCGGGATATTGGTGAACAAACAAGTACTTGTTTTGCTGGGGAAATTCTCTTCATCCTCCTTGGAAATACAATGCAGGCTCAGCAAGTCACTGTGGGTGCAGACAAGGGTCTCCAGTCGCATCAGCAGAGGCAGTGCCCTTGTAAGATCAACATTGCCGTGTGTGTGTTCACCCCCGGGAAGAGCCCCAGCTCCTACCAGAACGGAAAATGCCTTTGTGACACCCATTGTGTTGCGTTGGGCACTTGCGGGACGGTTACAAATGGATTTGCAGTGGCTGAGATGATATCGGGCTGGTTGACTACAAATTTCAAATTAAACTTTTTCCCATCAGGAAGTGAAGTTTCATTGAAATTTTTCACGGAGACACGATTTTTTTCACGATTTGGGTTGAAATGTTTCATGTCTTGTCAAGGTTGATCTCCGCATCCGCCTGAGGAGCCATGGTGCCCCCTGGGAGTTGTAGTTCACACCCTCCCCCGTTCTTCCCGAGGGTCTGGGCTCCCTGAGAGCTGATGACACACAGCAGACTCCCTGTGGCTGAGCTGCTGCAATGCATCATGGGACTCCACAACAGGAACAGAACCTGTCCATGGGAGCGTAGCCCCTTCAGGAGGCCAGCTCATGGGCCGAGCTCCCTTAGCTCCCTTCCACAAACACACCCGCTGTATCTGCTCAGGGACTCTGCTCTAATGGCCGGGCCCATGTGCACGGGAGAGAGCAAGGGGGAAAGTGCCGTAGGCTCCACATCGGATGGGAACCTTCCAACAGAATTAACAGGATTCTATCCCTGCCAGACGATCCCTGAAGACGACTTCAAAAACAGCCCGATGGAAAGGCTCTCACTGCTGAGGACTTTCCCTAGGGCTGGAGAGTGAGTTTAATAGAAGCCCTTCACGTTTCTATAGAGCCCAGTTGATTTCATCCCTACTCCATTTTACAGGCCTTTCCCAAGGCCAGAGCTGGGAATGTAGCAAGGATCCAGATCAGTGCAGCTTACCCCAGCAGAGAGTGCTGGAGCACATGGGCCTCCGGGTTTATAATAAGCCTCAGAGAAACCTTACCAGTAAAACCCACTGCCAGTAGGAATCACAGCTGGGACTCCAGGTCCCCTGCAGGGTCTGAATAACTCCCACTGACTCAGTCAGAGCAAGCCTAGAGCCTGGGTGAGGGGCACAGGCAGGAACCTGCCCTCTGGCTCATCCTTACAGCGCTCTCACGGCCTTACAGTGCCATGGGCAGCCCAAGGCAGCAAGAGCAGCAGTGGCATGACAGGACACGAAGCAGACAGGCTGTGACTGTCAGCTCCGAGGAATCCAGTGCAATGCCAGGCAGAGGCCGGGTGCCATGGGGGCCAAAGTTCCTCTCTGGCATGGAGGAAAGCAGACCTCTAGGAAACAGGGAATGCAGCGCAAAACAATGGGATTGCTGCTCTGTGGGGAGCAACCTGAGACGGGTGCAGCCCTGTCACATTGCAGCAGACGATGCTGAACACTTGAGCAGTAGGCGCCATGGAGACCTGTCTGCACTGACCAGAGCTTGATCTGCCCCCAGGGAGCATTTCTCATTGGCGTAGACGCTCAGCAGTATGGGCCGAGCCCCAGGACAGGACTCAGCAAACAGCGTTTCTCCCCCACGGTATTTCAGAAACATGGCTCTGTAGCCTAGACAGACCCAATGCTCTGGAAATGCCTCAGTGCCTACAAACACTGCACAAAGCCTGATCCCCCTTCTGGCCGCATTTCACGTACCGCATTCTGGGTAATAACATGAAAGGACTCCATGGTGGTAAAACTAAACTGACTGTTTATCAAGAGAACTATGTACAGAGGTGCTGCAGCTGGGGCTGACATTCCAGCCGTGTGCACACAGACCGACTTCCTAGGCCCTCCTCCAAACCCTTCCTGCAACCTGTGCTCCTCCCTCCAAAGTCTGTTCTGGTTGCTGCAGCCAGCACCTGGTGTTCCATTTACACCTGTTAAAAATGGATGTAAAATGACACCACTCAGACTTGGTGGCCTCAGGCACACACTGTGCGTTGATGTAAATGCTAATGCAATGTGGCAGGCCACAGATGATCATGCGCTAGGTCTCTGGAGGGGCTGCCTGTTGCCTCAGTGATGGATCCCACGTTGCCATTGAAATCTGTGGTGGGAAAGGAGACCCAGTGAGACCGTGTGTGTGTGAGCGAGACCGCGCAATGATAGTTTTATTAATTGGCAAGAGCAATTCCATGGCTGCCAATTGCATTTGGTCCCATGAGAAAAGCACCATCCAGGAATGGCAAAATCCCCCTAAAAATGGGGGCCACCAGTGCCCGAACCACAGCCCTGCCCTCCTGCACTGCCCCTTCTCCCCCGCCCTCACACTGCCCCTTCTCCCCGAGGCCCCAGCCTTGCACTGTCCCTTCTTCCTGAAGCCCCATCCCCGTGTCTCCTCTTCCCCCGAGGCCCTGCCCCCGTGCTGCCTCTTCCCCCCAACACCCTGCCCCCAACTCGCTCGTCTCCTCTTCACCCCTCCCCTCCTTCGCTCACCCATATGGCCCGTAAAAAGTGGGGGGATGGCCTTCTGAGCCCCCCTGTTCCAGTGCCATCCAATGTCGAGTCCCCTCCCCTGGGGTCCCCAACAGGCTGGGCCAGCTCCCTCACTGCATGAAAGTGGGAGGCTGAATATGTGTCACTCTGGATAAAAGTGGCAGCACTTCACCCAGCTGGCACGCGGAGCCGCACCCAGCTGGCACATGGAGCCACACCCAGCTGGCACGCAGAGCCACACCCAGCTGGCACGCAGAGCCACACCCAGCTGGCACGCGGAGCCACACCCAACTGGCACATGGAGCCACACCCAGCTGGCACGCAGAGCCACACCCAGCTGGCACGCGGAGCCCCACCAGCTGGCACGCGGAGCCACACCCAGCTGGCACGCGGAGCCACACCCAACTGGCACATGGAGCCACACCCAGCTGGCACATGGAGCCACACCCAGCTGGCACGCGGAGCCACACCCAGCCGACATTCCCCACCTGTGCTGGCACGAAAGGCCCACCCACCTACCCCAGCATCTCTGTGTCAGCCACAGCCTGCAGCCTGGCAGGGCGGTGAGATGAACAAGAATGGAAGGGGGAATTTCAGACTGGTCCTGATCTGGAGAATGCCTTTGTGGGGACATCCACCCCCACCCCGTTACATACACACAGGCCAGCACGGGACCTGTGTGCTACTTAATCCCATGTGTGCTCTCCAGCTACGGCTGAAGTGGGAGTTACGAGGGACCTAACCTTTGTCCTGGCTCTCTGCATGGGGAAATAGCCCCACATGTGCAGTGCCTGCAGCCCAGGTCTTGCCCAGCTGTGTGTGTGGGGAGGGCAATTAGCCAAGAGGAAAAGACCCACTCCCACCAGCGTCTTTCTGATCCTGCTCTTTTGCTTCACAGGAGATACCTGCGCCTTAGACAGGGAGGGGTGGGAATGCCAGGCTAAGGCTGGCGGAGGAGGTAGAAATCCCCACCCCCATCCCAGCGTTTTGCAGCCATTTCCTGAGGAGACGGTTTGCAGGGAATTACTAGGATCCTTCTAAGGCTCTGCCCCATGTATGAATCCCAGCGATGGCAGGTGGAGACCCTAGCTGCTCCTTTAACCATAACCACATGTCCAGCAGAGGCGTGCATACGGGTATGCCCAGGCACAAGCCCACCCTAATCAGGGCCGCCCCATGCTCAAAAAAGAAAAAAGAAAAGAAAAGGGGGGCCGGACTGCCGGAGATGGTGGGCGGGGGAGTCTGGGGTAGGGCGGGGGCCCAGCCTGGCCTGGCCTGCCCTGGCCTGGCCTCTCTTCTCCAACCTGCTCTTCCCTGCGGGGCTGCGCCCTGGGCTCTGTCCTGTTGCTCCGCGGCCACCGGCAGCCAAGCTCCCACCTCGTCTCCCAGCACGCCACGGACTCGGCCCTCTTCCGCTCCCTGCCCCCAGTCCGCGGTTTGCCAGGCAGAGAGAGGGGGACGTGGGGGGCAGGGCCTTGGGGAAGGGGGTGGAATCGGGGTATATTCCCCCCTCCAGCCCCCTGATGTGAACCACTCCGGGCAGGGGGCTGGGAGCACCCCTACGACCGCAGCCCACCTCCCCAGCCCTGACCTCTGCACCCCTGTCACATACCCCAGCCCTCTGCCCTGACTCCTGCACCACCCAACCCTGACTCCTGCACCCCCAGCACGACCCCAGCCCACCTCCCCAGCCCTGACCTCTGCACTCCCGTCACACACCCCAGCCCTCTGCCCTGACTCCTGCACCCCCCAACCCTGACTCCTGCACCCTCCCATGACCCTAGCCCAGCTCCCCAGCCCTGACCTTTGCAACCCACACACACACCCCCCAGCCCTCTGCCCTGACTCCTGCACCCCCTCACACACCCTGCCCTGACTCCTGCACCCCCTCTCACCACCTGCCCTGGCTCCTCCACCCCCCGCATGACTCCAGCCCACCTCTCCAGCCCTGACCTCTGCAACCCACACACACACCCCAGCCCTCTGCCCTGACTCCTGCACCCCCCCACACCCACGACCCCATCCCTGACTCCTGCACCTCCACACATACCCAGCCCCGCACGCTCCATGTCCTGACTCCTGTACCCCCCCACATCCCCACCCCCACCCTGAGCACCAAACGGGGAGCTCCTGCGCCCTTCTGCCCACATATCCACCTGCACTCCTCGCACCAAATGGGAGCTGCCCTAGGTAAGCGCTCCACACTCCAACCTCCTGCCCCAACCTTGGGCCCTCTCCCTCATTCTAGCTCCTGGCCAGACCCTGCACCCCAGCCTGCTCCTTCACCCTAACTCCCTCCCAGACCCTGCATCCCCAGCCCTGGACTCAGTGCACCCCCGCCCTCAGCTCAGTGCGGAGAGAGACAAAGAGAATGAGCTAGAACCAGGGAGAAGGTAGGTACCCGCTCTATGTGGGCAGGAATGGGGGGGATCCTGTTTACCGCCCCCCAGCCCTGCTGCACTTGCAGTTTACCCCCAGCCCCTCCCTTGCTCCAGGGACCAACCCTAGCTCCCGCCCCGCTGTGCTTTTGCCCCCGGCCCCTGCCTTGCTCCCGGTCCCTGCCTTGCTCCAGTCAGCAGGGACTAACCCTCCCCCCATGCCCCACTGTACTCCTCTTGCCCCTGGCCCCTGCCTCACTCCAGCTGGTGACCAATCCCCCCTATGCCCCGCTGTGCTGTTGCCCCTGGCCCCTGCCTTGCTCCAGCTGGGGACCAATCCTTCCCTCTGTCCCCACCATGCCCAGCTGTTAGAGTGGATAAAAATCAATGACTAAAACAAAAATCAAAAATATCAGATTTTTGTATTTAAATTGGATTTTTGAGGAAAAAAACATATCTAAAGATAGTTTTAATTAAGATACATTATATCTCATCATGGAATAGAGATTATAAAATTCTAATTCTATAGTATGAGACAATATATTCATGTAATGTTTAAGAAAAGTTTTGTAAATGAGTTCTAATAGTTCATGGATTAGGGACCCAATCTTATGGGGTTCCACAGGCTTCTGTATAGCTTATTTAGGTTAATCTTTCTATCTACCCAATGGGACCCAGTGCTCAGTCGAGAAGATACCATCAGAAATGCTTAGTTTTGCAGTTGTATTATGATGTATTATGCAATAAGCGCCAAATTGCGTAACATAGATGTAGAAATGTCTAGAAAGCCCGCGTTCGCTCGCAGCATGCATCCCCACTACTGCGGTGCCACATTACCATTGGTCCTCCCCTCCCCCTCCGACTACTATTCTAGAAAATTCTTTGACCTATATAAGCAGCCGCGTCAGGCGTGCCCAGTGCAGCGTCTACAGTGTTTGTAATCTTTGTTGCGTGTACTCTATTGAAATAGCATAGCAAGCCCGTGGCTTTGTTTTAATTCAATCGTATGATACCTCCTTTTAATTTTAAAATATGGATCGGTTCGTTGTTAAGATAAGAAAAGGAGCAGACAAACTGAATTATAATGAATGTGCTGATAGTAGTCCAAATACCTCGGACTCCTCGGTTAAGAACTTACATGGAGAAGTTTTTGCCTTCCTCTGCAGTGTGGGGCATGGGTCACTTGCTGGAGGATTCTCTGCACCTTGAAGTCTTTAAACCATGATTTGAGGACTTCGATATCTCAGACATAAGTTAGGGATTTGTTACAGGAGTTGGTGGGTGAGATTCCGTGGCCTGCGTTGTGCAGGAGGTCAGACTAGATGATCATAATGGTCCCTTCTGACCTTAAAGTCTAAATCTATAATGCCGTACCAGTTCCAGTGCGTGCAATAAACTGAGTAATCACCAACAGAAGCAGACTTTGACTCTTAGCCTTGGTCTACACTAGGAGTTGAGGTTGAATTTTTAGACTTAAAGGGTTCTTAAAATCGATTTCCTTACTCCACCCCCGACAAGGGGATTAGCGCTTAAATCAGCTTTGCTGGGTCGAATTTGGGGTACTGTGGACACAATTAGACAGTACTGGTCTCTGGGAGCTATCCCAGAGTGCTCCATTGTGACCGCTCTGGACAGCACTCTCAACTCAGATGCAGTGGCCAGGTAGACAGGAAAAGGCCCGCGAACTTTTGAATTTCAATTTCCTGTTTGGCCAGCATGGCAAGCTGCAGATGACCATGCAGAGCTCATCAGCAGAGGTGACCATGATGGAGTCCCAGAATCGCAAAAAAGCTCCAGCCGGACTGAACGGGAGGTACGGGATCTGATCACTGTATGGGGAGAGGAATCCGTGCTATCAGAACTACGTTCCAGTTTTCGAAATGCCAAAACATTTCTCAAAATCTCCCAGGACATGAAGAACAGAGGCCATAACAGTGACCCGAAGCAGTGCCACATGAAACTTAAGGAGCTGAGGCAAGCCTACCAGAAAACCAGAGAGGCAAACAGCCGCTCTGGGTCAGAGCCCCAAACATGCCGCTTCTATGATGAGCTGCATGCCATTTTAGGGGGTTCAGCCACCACTACCCCAGCCGTGTTGTTTGACTCCTTCAATGGAGATGGAGGCAACATGGAATCAGGTTTTGGGGATGAGGAAGATGATGATGATGAAGCTGTAGATAGCTCACAGCAAGCAAGCGGAGAAACCGGTTTTCCCGACAGCCAGGAACTGTTTCTCACCCTGGACCTGGAGCCAGTACCCTCTGAACCCACTCAAGGCTGCCTCCCGGACCTGCCAGGGGGAGAAGGGACCTTTGGTGAGTGTACCTTTTAAAATACTGTACATGGTTTAAAAGCAAGCATGTTTAATGATTAATTTGCCGTGGCATTCGCGGCTCTCCTGGATGTAGTCCCAAAGCCTTTGCAAAAGGTTTCTGGGGCAGGCAGCCTTATTCTGTCCACCATGGTAGGACACTTTACCACTCCAGGCCAGTAGCACGTACTCGGGAATCATTGTAGAACAAAGCATTGCAGCGTATGTTTGCTGGCGTTCAAACAACATCCGTTCTTTATCTCTCTGTGTTATCCTCAGGAGAGTGATATCATTCATGGTCACCTGGTTATAATAGGGTGCTTTTCTTAAGGGGACATTCAGAGATGCCCGTTCTTGCTGGGCTGTTAGCCTGTAGCTGAACAGAAATGTTCCCCGCTGTTAGCCACGGGGGGAGGGGGGTGGGGTGGGATGGGGGGCTAGCCACACGGTGGGGGGAGGAAAAATGTGACCTTGGAACGAAAGCACATGTGTGATGTATGTAATGTTAACAGCAAGTTTTACTGTGAAAGGGTGTACCCACTATTCTATAGAATGTGTCTTTTTAAATAACACTGTCCCTTTTTTTTTCTCCACCAGCTGCATGTGTTTCAAGGATCACAGGCTCTTCTCCTTCCCAGAGGCTAGCAAAGATTAGAAGGCGAAAAAAACACACTCACAATGAAATGTTCTCTGAGCTCATGCTGTCCTCCCACACTGACAGAGCACAGACGAATGCATGAAGGCAGACAATGTCAGAGTGCAGGAAAGCACAAAATGACCGGGAGGAGAGGTGGCAGGCTGAAGAGAGTAAGTGGCGGGCTGAAGAGAGGGCTGAAGCTGAAAGGTGGCGGCAGCATGATGAGAGGAGGCAGGATTCAATGCTGACCTGGAGGATCAAACTAATATGCTCCAGCGTATGATTGAGCTGCAGGAAAGGCAGCAGGAGCACAGACCACTGCTAGAGCCCCTGTGAAACCAACCGCCCTCCTCTCCAAGTTCCATAGCCTCCTCACCCAGATGCCCAAGAACGCGGTGCGGGGGCCTCCGGCCACCCAGCCACTCCACCCCAGAGGACTGCCCAAGCAACAGAAGGCTGGCATTCAATAAGTTTTAAAGTTTTAAACTTTTAAAGTGATGTGTGGCCTTGTCCTTCCCTCCTCCACCACCCCTCCTGGGCTACCTTGGAAGTTATCCCCCTATTTGTGTGATGAATTAATAAAGAATGCATGAATTTGAAGCAACAATGACTTTATTGCCTCTGCAAGCGGTGATCGAAGGGAGGAGGGAAGGGTGGTTAGCTTACAGGGAAGTCGAGTGAAGCAAGGGGCAGGGGGTTTCATCAAGGAAAAACAAACAGAACTTTCACACTGTAGCCTGGCCAGTCATGAAACTGGTTTTCAAAGCTTCTCTCATGCGCACTGCGCCCTCCTGTGCTCTTCTAACCGCCCTGGTGTCTGGCTGCGCATAACCAGCAGCCAGGCGATTTGCTTCAACTTCCCACCCCGCTATAAACGTCTCCCCCTTACTCTCACAGATATTGTGGAGCACACAGCAAGCAGTAATAACAGTGGGAATATTGGTTTCGCTGAGGTCCAACCGAGTCAGTAAACTGCACCAGCGTGCTTTTAAACGTCCAAATGCACATTCTACCACCATTCTGCACTTGCTCAGCCTGTAGTTGAACAGCTCCTGACTTCTGTCCAGGGCGCCTGTGTACGGCTTCTTGAGCCATGGCATTAAGGGGTAGGCTGGGTCCCCAAGGATAGCCATAGGCATTTCAACATCCCCAACAGTTATTTTCTGGTCTGGGAATAAAGTCCCTTCCTGTAGCTTTTGAAACAGACCAGAGTTCCTGAAGATGCGTGCGTCATGTACCTTTCCCAGCCATCCCATGTTGATGTTGGTGAAACGTCCCTTGTGATCCACCAGTGCTTGCAGCACTATTGAAAAGTACCCCTTGCGGTTTATGTACTCACCGGCTTGGTGCTCCGGTGCCAAGATAGGGATATGGGTTCCGTCTATCACCCTACCACAGTTAGGGAATCCCATTGCAGCAAAGCCATCCACTGTGACCTGCACATTTCCCAGGGTCACTACCCTTGATATCAGCAGATCTTTGATTGCGTTGGCGACTTGCATCACAGCAGCCCCCACAGTAGATTTGCCCACTCCAAATTGATTCCCGACTGACCGGTAGCTGTCTGGCGTTGCAAGCTTCCACAGGGCTATTTCCACTCGCTTCTCAGCTGTGAGGGCTGCTCTCATCTTGGTATTCTTGCACCTCAGGGCAGGGGAAAGCAAGTCACAAAGTTCCATGAAAGTGCCCTTACGCATGTGAAAGTTTTGCAGCCACTGGGAATCGTCCCAGACCTGCAACACTATGCAGCCCCACCAGTCTGTGCTTGTTTCCTGAGCCCAGAATCAGCATTCCACGGCATGAACCTGCCCCATTAGCACCATGATGCCCACATTGTCAGAGCCCATGCTTTGAGAGAAGTCTGTGTCCATGTCCTCATCACTCTTGTCACCGCGCTGATGTCACCTACTCACCCGGTTTCGCTTTGCCAGGTTCTGGTGCTGCATGTACTGCTGGATAATGCGTGTGGTGTTTAATGTGCTCCTAATTGCCAAAGTGATCTGAGCAGGCTCCATGCTTGCCGTGGTATGGCGTCCGCACAGAAAAAAGGTGCGGAATGATTGTCTGCCATTGCCCTGACGGAGGGAGGGGTGACTGAGGACATGGCTTACAGGGTTGGCTCACAGGGAATTAAAATCAACAAAAGGGGTGGCTTTGCGAGAAATAGAATGGCCCCCTCAAGGATAGAACTCAAAACTGGGTTTAGCAGGCCATTGATTTCACGGAGGGAGGGAAGAGAAAATGAATACAAAACAAATCTGGTCTATTTCTTGTTTTGATCCACTTCATCTATCTTTATACATCTTACTGGCAGCAGACTGTGGAGTATGACTGCTAGCCATCGTTATCTCCTGGGTGCTTGGCAGAAGACGGTGCAGTATGACTGCTGGCCATCGTCTTCTGCTGGCTGCTGATTAAAAGACAGTGCCCTGCCAGTAGGACTGAATCACCATGAAACGAAACTTAAAAGGGAAATGACCTGGCTGAATCACTCCCATGTTTGCCCAGGCGCCCCGACCTCATCGAGGTCAGTTAAAAGAGCACCCTGGACTATGTCGACGATAGCTACCAGTCATACTGCACTGTCTGCTGCCAAAAGGCAATAAACTGTTGCTGTGTAGCAATGCAGTACCGTGTCTGCCAGCACCCAGGAGACATACGGTGACGGTTAGCTGAGCGGGCTCCATGCTTGCCGTGGTATGGCGTCTGCACGGGTAACTCAAGAAAAAAGGCACAAAACGATTGTCTGCCGTTGCTTTCACAGAGGGAGGGAGGGAAGAGGGGCCTGATGACATGTATCCAGAACCACCCGCAACAATATTTTAGCCCCATCAGGCACTGAGATTTCTACCCAGAATTCAAATGGGCAGCAGAGACTGCGGGAACTGTGGGATAGCTACCCATAGTGCAACGCTCCGGAAGTCGATGGTTGCCTCGGTACTGTGGACACACTCAACTGACTAATGTACTTAGAGCATTTGTGTGGGGACACACACAATCGACTGTATAAAACCGCTTTTTACAAAACTGACTTCTATAAATTCAACCTAATTTTGTAGTGTAGACATACCCCTAGTTCAGGTCAGTGTAGTTCCTATTCAAAGCCATCAAACATTCCATCTGATGACCTGGTCTGAGATATCAAAAAAATAGATTAGAACGCCAGTCTCGATTATCTAGAGGTCCTTATCAACCTAGATTAAGTATGTTTCCTAGAAGTAAAATAGGGAATAAACAAAGAAGTTTTCAGTCCGATTGGTATGAAAAGTATAGGTAGTTAGAATATAGCCCATCAAAGGACGCAGCATTTTGCTTTTACTGCCGTTTCGTCTCCTCTAATGATGCAGCAAACAAAGGTCACACTTATCCAGCATTTATTGATAAGAGATTCAGAAACTGGCATAGGGCTAACGAACGTTTTAAAAACCACCAACTGTCAAAATCTCATGTGTTGAGCTGTTCTTCATGGTCAAGTTTTAATGAAGGGAAACCTATTGATGTATTGTTGGATGAGGGCAAACAGGCTTATCTGTCTAAACAAGAAGAACGGTGCCATAACTGAAATGTAATGGAGCGACTGATTGACATTGCTCTGTGTTTGGCAAAAGGTGGGAGACCATTCAGGGGTCACAATGAAAAAGCTGACAGTTTTGAGAGAGGTTTATTTCTAAATCTTGTCAATATGCTCCAAAAATATGATCCCGTAATAGCAAAGCATGTGCACCAGTCTCCTCAAAACGCTACCTATCTGAGTAATCGCATCCAAAATGATTGAATTGTGGCCTTGCACAATGTTGTGCAACAAAAGGTTGTGTCTTCACTAAATGGAAAAATGGTCTCAATAATTGCCGACAACACTCCTGACTGTGGACACCATGAGCAGATGTCCATTGTGGGGCGATATTTTGACAATGAAAAACATAGTCCAGTTGAACATTTGGTGTCTGTTCAGAGACTATTAACCGTTGATGCTCAGTCTATTTTTGACCAGTTAAATGACGTCCTTGGCATTCTTAAAATTGACGGGTCATCAGTGATGTCTGTCTGTTTTGATGGCGCATCAGCTAAGTCTGGATGTACTGTGGGAGTTCAAATGAAATGTAAAGAAAGAAACAGTGAAATACTCTATGTACACTGCTATGTGCATTGTTTGAACCTCGTCCTAGAAAATGCATGCACTGCAAGTAAACAGAACTGTCTTTGATTTTTTTCGTGTTATTCAGGCTCTTTATGCCTTCATGCAGGGGAGTCCTATGCAACATGCAGTAATGGAGAAGATTTCACAGGAAGTAGGATGCCAGTTGAAGACTTTGAAGTCCCTGCCAAACACAAGATGGGCATGCAAAGCAGAAGCAGTGGCTGCTGTAAAACAAAACTACTCCATCATTTTACAAGCTTTACAAGAAATTATCAAAACAACTGGCCTTGTTGACGCTAAAATAAAAGCCAGGGGCCTTATCCATGAACTAAATTCATTCAAGTTCCTCTTTGCCCTTCACATGATGGACCCTATTCTCCAGGTGGTGGTAAAAGTGAGTAAGGCTCTTCAAGCTCCAGATCTCAACTTATTTACTGCAATGACAGGGGTGAAAAGCTTGTGTAACTCTTTGGCTGTGATGAGAAGTGGCCCAGAATATTTTCAATCTATTTTCAATGACAGTGTGAAAATGTGTATAGAGAATGATATATCGATTCCTCCAGTTAAGAAGAGAAAAACGTCCATTCGTATCGATGATGCATTTGAGACCCAGCATCTCTTTGATACAAAAGAGGAGCAGGAGAGAATAACTTCATTTTCCCCACTTCTAGACTCTTGCTCACAACCTGACTTTGTTTCATATCGGCAAAGTTTTGACCACTACTTTAGTTCAGGCCCCAGGCCTCATACCAGGCCTCTGATACAAGGGCTTATGTCTCAGGCTCTCTTCCTACTTCACCAGCCATGAGAAGAAACCCACATCTAGACACCAGGGATCCACTTCACCCCATGACAGACCATGGGAGGAGGGGGCGGTGCTGGTTCTCTGACCCAGAGGAGGGGAATCCACCAGTCAATGACCATTTTAAATCAAGTTTGGGTGTTTTTCCTAAAAGATCTGCTCTAGGAATGATTGTGGGGCAGTTCCCTGGCTTGTGTGATATAGGCAGTCAGACTAGATGATCATAATGGTCCCATTCAACCTATGAAAATCAACTCTGTTCACAGGGTATTTCAAAGAGTAACTGCCCAAGTCTACAGGGAATCCCAAAGTCCTGAGGTGATGAGGTAGCTTAAAGAACAAGATGAAAATGTGGACAGGATTCACAGAGAGCAAGATACCTTAGATCCAAACATAACCAGCCCCAGGCTGAGTCTAACATGTTGGACAAATTGTTCTAGCTACAATAAAAGCAATAGCTGCACAATGTAATGCAGCTCTGCTGAGATGTAATTTATCTATCTGGGACGGTGTATTCCAAGTCTACCTGTGGTCCATCAACCCTCTGGGGCCTACAGGAAAGTGACATACCTGGCATAGGGAAGGCAGAAAGAAATCGGCATCTGAGCAGCTAAAATCACTGATCAACAGGCCTCTGCCTCGCAGAGCAGGTCAGGAATTTTTCAACAAAATGTTTTTTTCATTGGAAAATGTCAGTTAGTTGAAACTAACTTACACCGTTCACAGGAGAAGTCCAGTTTCTGTGACTTCTACAATTAGAAAAAAATTGGGAAAGAAAGCTTCAAAATTGTCCAACTTTTTCAAAACTAAAAAGTTCAGTTTTTCAGTTAAAATTATTTTTTGTTGTTAAATTGAAGTTAATTTATTTTAAAAAAATGTTTACAAGTCTGAATTCAAAACACATTGTAAAATTATCAAAATGAAACCTTTTGATTGACCCAGACCAAAATGTTTGTGTCGTTTTCTGTTTGTGAAAATTGTTGTAATTTCAACTTTTTGTCTTGATTCAGGATGGGAAATTTGAAATCTCATAAATTCTCATGGGAGGGGAAAACTATTTTCTACCCAGTTCTACTCTCAGCAGATGCATGTTCTGAAGGTCTAGAGGTCCTTATTCAGGAAGGACAGCCAGTTGCATTTGCTCCAAGATACCAAACCAAAGCCAAAAGCAAACACAGATCAATGGGGAGATGCTGACAGAGGTTTGGTTGTCTTAAGTTTCATAGTTACATAGAGCTGAACGCCAGAAGGAGTGTTAGACCCTCTAGTCTGACCTCCTGTACAACACAGGCCATTAACTTTCATCTGGATACCCTTACATTCAGCACAAAGACTTTAGTTCATAGAATCATAGAATATCAGGGTTGGAAGGGACCTCAGGAGGTCATCTAGTCCAACCCCCTGCTCAAAAGCAGGACCCATACCCAATTAAATCATCCCAGCCAGGGCTTTGTCAAGCCTGACCTTAAAAACTTCTAAGGAAGGAGATTCCACCACCTCCCTAGGCAACGCATTCCAGTGTTTCACCACCCTCCTAGTGAAAAAGTTTTTCCTAATATCCAACCTAAACCTCCCCCACTGCAATTTGAGACCATTACTCCTTGTCCTGTCCTCTTCCACCACTGAGAATAGTCTAGAACCATCCTCTCTGTAACTACCTCTCAGGTAGTTGAAAGCAGCTATCAAATCCCCCCTCATTCTTCTCTTCTGCAGACTAAACAATCCCAGTTCCCTCAGCCTCTCCTCATAACTCATGTGTTCCAGACCCCTAATCATTTTTGTTGCCCTTCGCTGGACTCTCTCCAATTTATCCACATCCTTCTTGTAGCGTGGGGCCCAAAACTGGACACAGTACTCCAGATGAGGCCTCACCAATGTCGAATAGAGGGGGACGATCACGTCCCTCGATCTGCTCGCTATGCCCCTACTTATACATCCCAAAATGCCATTGGCCTTCTTGGCAACAAGGGCACTCTGCTGACTCATATCCAGCTTCTCGTCCACTGTCACCCCTAGGTCCTTTTCCGCAGAACTGCTGCCTAGCCATTCGGGCCCTAGTCTGTAGCTGTGCATTGGGTTCTTCCGTCCTAAGTGCAGGACCCTGCACTTATCCTTATTGAACCTCATCAGATTTCTTTTGGCCCAATCCTCCAATTTGGCTAGGGCCCTCTGTATCCTATCCCTGCCCTCCAGCGTATCTACCACTCCTCCCAGTTTAGTATCATCCGCAAATTTGCTGAGAGTGCAATCCACACCATCCTCCAGATCATTTATGAAGATATTGAACAAAACCGGCCCCAGGACCGACCCCTGGGGCATTCCACTTGACACCGGCTGCCAACTAGACATGGAGCCATTGATCACTACCCGTTGAGCCCGACAATCTAGCCAACTTTCTACCCACCTTATAGTGCATTCATCCAGCCCATACTTCTTTAACTTGCTGACAAGAATACTGTGGGAGACCGTGTCAAAAGCTTTGCTAAAGTCAAGATACAATACATCCACTGCTTTCCCTTCATCCACAGAACCAGTAATCTCATCATAGAAGGCGATTAGATTAGTCAGGCATGACCTTCCCTTGGTGAATCCATGCTGACTGTTCCTGATCACTTTCCTCTCATGTAAGTGCTTCAGGATTGATTGTTTGAGGACCTGCTCCATGATTTTTCCGGGGACTGAAGTGAGGCTCACTGGCCTGTAGTTCCCAGGATCCTCCTCCTTCCCTTTTTTAAAGATTGGCACTACATTAGCCTTTTTCCAGTCATCCACGACTTCCCCCGTTCGCCACGAGTTTTCAAAGATAATGGCCAATGGCTCTGCAATCACAGCCGCCAGTTCCTTTAGCACTCTCGGATGCAACTCGTCCGGCCCCATGGACTTGTGCACGTCCAGCTTTTCTAAATAGTCCCTAACCACCTCTTTCTCCACAGAAAGTTACACTAAAGCATTAAAGCTTTAGTGTAACAGAAAGTTACACTAAAGCTTTTAGTTACACTAAAGCATTTCATAAAAAGAACAGGAGTGCTTGTGGCACCTTAGAGACTAACAAATTTATTAGAGCATAAGCTTTCGTGAGCTACAGCTGAAGTGAGCTCAAGCTCACGAAAGCTTATGCTCAAATAAATTTGTTAGTCTCTAAGGTGCCACAAGTCCTACTTTTCTTTTTGCGGATACAGACTAACAGGGCTGCTACTCTGAAATAAAGCATTTCAGTCCTCAGAAGACTAAACTGTTGTGGGCCACAGGCAGAGAACAGGAGAAACCGAGGTGCCTGATGAGGTGAGACATGCCGAGATGATCCCAGCAGGCAATTCACACCCATGCTGCAGAGGAAGGTGAAAAATGCCTAAGAACCCTGCCAATCTGACCTGGGGAACAGTTCCTTTGTGACATCAATTCTGGTGATCAATTAAACCCTGAGCATGTGGGCAAGCCCCACAGCTGGCATTTAAGAAAGAGGATTCTCTGTACCACCTCAAAGCACAAGTCCACTCCATCCAGTGTC
Source organism: Caretta caretta (assembly GCF_965140235.1). Classification (NCBI taxonomy): domain Eukaryota; kingdom Metazoa; phylum Chordata; order Testudines; family Cheloniidae; genus Caretta; species Caretta caretta. The sequence goes on from NC_134223.1 coordinate 4,641,389, forward strand.
CTGTCTCCAGCTGTGGCCAATCTCTGATGCTTTAGGAGAAGGTGAAAAAAACCACACATCTGGCCAATTGTGCAAAAATTCCTTCCTGACCCCTGCAGCCGTGAAACATGAGATTTGATTCCACGCATTATTTTAATGCAGAGCTGCAAGTGTGATGAGCTGAGGGCAATGCAGTTCTCCCCATTGCCCACAAAGGAAGTGGATGAAGAGGGGTCTCATCGATTCACAGATTTCAAGACGAGAGGAGACCACCTGCACCATACAGCCTGATACCTTCTTCCGCCCCGCACACAGACCAAAGAATTGCTCTCAGAAGCTGGGGTAAGATATCTAATCCAAAGACTCCTGACAATGGTGAGTCCACCATCTGCCCTGGGAAGGTGTTCCATCCAGTGTTTAATCACCCTCACTGTTAGGAAATTGAGTCTTATTTCAAGGTTGAATTTGTCTAACAAACTTCCAGCAACTGGATCTTGTTATGCCTTTGTCAGCAAGGCTGAAAGCCCATCACTCTGAGATCTGTTGTCCTGGAATAAGTAACTAGACACCATGATCATGCCACCTCTCAGCTTCCTCCTCAATAGGCTGCATAAACTGAGCTCCTTAAGTCCCATCCAGGACACATTGGTACGTGTCCACACAAGGCTGTTGTAAAATCGGGACCTTCACTCGACACAGTAACCACCAGCTTGAAGAATGTGACTTACATTGTGAGGCTATAATTGTAACTGCCTGAAGATGTCAAGGACAGGCCCGAGCAGCTTCTTGTAATGCTGCACCAGGAGTCTTTGGCTGTGATTATTCTCCTACCAGAGGGGTCCACCCTAGGACAGTGGGTTTGGTACGGGAAATGACCAGGCTGAAGGGAACCGGTTCTCCAAGTTTGGACCTCGAGGTTGGGGCTGGGACTCTACCCACTGACTGGGGTTCTGAAGCAGGTCAGGAGTCACATGACAGAGGGGTCAGGAGCCTACAGGCAGTGTTTGTGCAATCTCCTGCTCTGTCCACAACCAACCATTGCCTGACACCAGGACTGTAGGAGTCCAAGGGTAAGGAGGGACCTGCCCGCTTGGCACATGGACTGAGCCAAGGGATTCACCAGAAGCAGTGAGCACAAACTTGGGAAGTGAGAGCCTACAGGCTTTGGTTGGGCTGTCTAAAGATCAGTAACTCATGTGCTAGGAAAATAAAGTTACCCTGGTTTTAGAAACTCCTGCGCAAACTGCATGCATTAGTTTACCTGCCAGGTGACCCCCGCAGAAATAACTATAACCGGCACTCTCATGGAGGTGGACTCTGGGGAAACATGCATCAGTGACTGGGGAAGCTTGGGAGGACTCAGCACTGGTTTCTGGGCCTAGGGCAGTTGGACTGAGGAATCCCACATCCCAAGGGATGGTGGTAGAATGAGGATCTGCACCCAGGAGTTTGCCTAGAGGCCCAGAGCTAGAAACAGTTACTGGATGAGCACCTTCCAGAACCAGCTGGCTTGGAAGCATGTGGGATCCAAGGTTTGGGTCCAGTTACAACAGACTAGTGACCGTTTACCAGGGGATTTAGCCAGGGCTGTGAAAGCAGCAATATAGAAGGGAGAGAAAAGGAATGGAGCACAAGGCACCTGGAATGTTTTTTTAAAACCCTCCTTCAGCACTGCCCAGAATCCAGAAAGGATGTCAAAACTGCCGAGATCTGGCCTGCAAAGGGAATATAAATGGAATAAGGAACTACCTTGAGAATTATCCTACAGCAGAGTCAGGAGCATATGTTCTGCAAGCAGCCAGTTGGAAGCATTGCAGAAATTACTGAGATTTACTGGAGACACCTGAGACATGCCAGGTCTCTATTAACACAGGAGAGAAAGGAGAAGATGCCATTCTTCAAAGAACAGATGGTGGTGTGAGCAGATCTGTAACACAGCCAGCAGGGTCATTACAGCCACCAGCTGGGCTAGAAGCATCACCCAGCAGCAAGGAATGGGGCAGACACTGGTGGGAGATGATGAAGAGCAAAAGTCTCCTTTTGGCTGCTGGGTTATGATAGATGTTCATGTCTGGGCACGTGGGGGGCACTGGAGCATTCTGTTCCTATCTCTGTGTTTGCAAAGTGCCACAACTTGCCTGGCGCACGGGGTGAACGCTTCTGCCTACAGATGTGTATGCACTGAAATAAACACATACATAAAGTTACCAAGTGCCAGCAGCCCTGACACAGCCTGCCTGGAGTGAGTCCTATGAGTGGCCATGGCCTGAGAAAACCAGCCATGGTCACACACAATCGTCTCCAGGAGGGGGGAAATATGAAAAAATTCCTTTAAAATCAGTTGAATCTAATCTGGGTCCACAGCCCCCAACAGGCATTAAATAGGGCTGGAGCGTGTCACAGCGAGGGGGGGAGTAGCTTTGGGGCCCCAGCTGTTCCTCTCTAGACGTTTCAGATTTTGTTCACTCTTAGCCCCCACTCTGTCTGTCCTGGGTTGACACTGGCAGTGAGGAGGCTTGGCATTCTCAGGCCCTAGGCAGGTGGGCTGCAGAGTCCCACAACCTCTGCAGTACTGCCCTTTACACTCCCCCATCTTCCCCGAACCTTAACACTGCCTAGCCTAGTGTCCGCTGGGCTATTCCACACAGACGGGCAACGTGCTGCAGACACAGGAGCGCTGCGCTGACAGCCCTGTGAGCCTCCCAGCATGCCCAGTTAGCAGGGGATGTTTGCAGCAGCTGGAGCAGACCCAGGCTGAGTTGAGTGCTGGTGAAAGTGCCAGGCCGTCTCTCCACACCCAGCCATAGAGCTTTTCTACACAGCTCAGGCTAGGGCAAGGGGTTCGTCCCAGACTGCCTGCCCACCTGCTGACGAGGGTGGGTACATCCTGCTGTGGCAGGTTTGCTGTGACGTGAACTCTCCAGCTAGGGAGCGGACTGAGGCCAACATTATTCCCCCAGGGACACCGTTCTGCCTGCTGTTGGCGCTGGCTTTTAGTCCCCACTAGCCCGGCTCAGCTCTGGGCACTGTTGTGTTAAGACACCCTGGGCGTGTGGCTGCAGAAGCCCTTTCGTCTTGCCAGTGTTTGTTTCATGTGGGTATCTGTTTCTTGCACACAGCGGGGAAGTCTGCACACAGCAGGTTCCAGGGCGGGTAAATGCTAGGAGGAGGGATCTGAATTTTTAAAAGGATACAGAGATTAGTTGGCAGTGGAGACAGACAGCACCGAGAGAAGGGACACCCAGGACTCTGCATTGCCGGGAGCATGCCAAAGACCAGGAGGGGATCTTGGAAGGAAAACCCTTTTAAGTGGGGTTCCCTTTCTCCCCCAGCCCTGGCTGGAGCCATAAAGAGGGATTCTTCACAGGGGAACACTGCAGTTCCACTAAGCCCCTCTACAGTAAGTCTTTTATAGCAGTGGACCAGGGAGGCCTCAGCCTGCAGCAGACACATGCCCCCCTCTAGCAAGCGAAGCATCACAGGGAGCCTGATAGAGCTGGAGCCTGGCACAAAGGGGAGAGGTGGATAATACGGAAGTTCAGAAAGAGCAAAGCAGAGTCCTGTGGTGCTAGGTCACACATGACCCAGAGCCTTACGGAGCGTGAACACAGCCGGAGCTTTACGGCTCAGCTGGTGCAGCACAAAATCCAGGTCTGTAAGTGCTGGGTCTGTCTGCACCCAGGACATAGAGGGTGGCCTAGCACAGAGCCTTACAGTGAGAGGGAATAGCCCAGCACCTTATACAGAGGGGCACAGCTCAGAGCTTTAGAGAGGGGCACAGATACTTTGCTTGACACAGAAAAACTTGGCCAATAAATGGAGTATTTTAGGAGGAAAAGCCAGTGTCTGTAAATCTCTCTGCATCCCGCCCCTCTCAATGGGACTGGGGGAAGCTGATGCTCAGAGGCATGGCAATGGAGCGCCACCTAAGAATGCAATGAGAGAGGGGACGTCCCAGGTCTGCTCCTTCTAATGCCTTATGCTGGGCCGCAGCCTGCTGCACTGTGAAAGGTGAGAGGGACCTGGCCCGGGAGTGAGGAGCTGCAGTCTTGTTTGATCAGCAGCAGATGGGAGTGCACACAAGAGAGCGATAATTAATTAACTGTGACTTTCCCAGCCGAGAGACTCTGGTTCCTATTGATCTCCGTTTTATCTGGAGTAATAGAGACAATTAGGAGGGAACACAGCAGCAGGAGTTAATTACCAACGGAATGAAAACTGTGCCTTTCAATTTATTCAACTTTTATCATGAAGTCACGCTGCTACAGAAGCACTAAGGAGAAAGCAGCTTCTCCTGCCTCTCCAGCGCGGCTCTCGGCACCTCCGGCGCTCAGCAATCGATCAGAAAGGATAAATTCATCCTAGTGCCAAGGTGAAAAAAAACCTGACCCCCAGAGCTCTGGGAGAACAGAGTGCCTGGAGAGAAGAGCCGGCAGAGCCCTGGCCCTCCAGCCGCCTAGCCACTGTGGCAATTCTAGGAATCCCTGCCCCTCCCAGCTTAAAAGGACAGATGCTCCCTCCACTCCTTGTCATTATTATTGAGAATGTTTATGTATGGATGGGGTCCACAAGCCCCGCTCAGGATGGGACCTTGTTGTGTGGGGCACTGCACACACACAGACCAGAGACACCCCCTGCCCTGAAGTCTCATGACACCAATAGGTGAAGGGTTTTGGCTTGGGACACAAAGTAGCAGTGAACTAGTGCAAGGAGAGACTGGCTCAGCATAGACGGTTCCATGGATTGCAGTGTGGTTTGGCTCAGCTCATCGACAGCCCTGATTGCAAATAGACCTGCTAGAAATAGACCCCCAAGAGCCCAGCACACAGGACCAGCCTCTCCCTTCGGTGAGCACACAGCATGGCGCCTGCGAGGAGACTCGCTGCTCTCCCAGGACCCTGTTCTCCCACTTCAGGATACCAGTGATTCTCTGACTCCAGTGGGCATCACTTGTATCGTGTAGGGAGACTAGGCCCCAGAGGGGTGGAAACTGCTCACGAAGTGTCTTTAGAACACCAGGGGCACAGCCTGAGTGATGATCTCTCTCTAATGACAAAGAAGAACTTGGCTCCTATTTGCTTCCTGCACATTCTTTACCCTTTCCTTTAAGCAGGCTTTACCTGGCCTGCTTTCTGGTTGTGTCCCCCTCCTACACCCTTCTGCCCTACTTTCCATCCCTCATAGCACAAGCATGTAGCATGTGTATGCTTGTAGGGGTGGAATCAGAAAGGCTTAGGCGCATAATGAATGGGACATAAAAAGCCATAAGAGGTTCTATAAATACATTAGGAGCAAGAGAAAGATGAAGGAAAGTGTAGGTCTGCTACTTCACAGGCAAGGAGAGCCAATAACAGAGGAAACTGGGAAGGCTGAGATGTTCAATGTCTATTTTTCATCAGTTTTCTCTAAAAAAAAGTTCATAGATTCACAGATTCCAATGCCAGAAGGGACAATTGTGATGACCTAGTCCAATCTCCTGTATAACACAGTTCACAGAATTCCCCCCAAAATAATTCCTAGATTGTATTTTTAGACAAACGTCCAATCGTGATTTTAAAATTGTCAGTAATGGTGAATCCACCACGGCCCTTGGTAAATTGTTCCAGTGGTTAATTATTCTCACTGTTAAATACCTATTTCCAGTCTGAGTTGGTCTAATTTCAACTTCCAACTGTAGAATCAGGTTAGACCTTTTCCTGCTAGACTGGAGAGCCCATTATAGAGTCACTGCTTCCCAGGATAGATTCCCCCCATAAAGTCCATAAAGTATTGACTATATTATGTGTTCCTAAATGTATACATTTACATTTAGTCATGTTAAAACACATATTGTTGGCTTGTGCCCAGTTTACCAAGCGATCCAGATCACTCTGATTCAGTGACCTGTTCTCTTCATTATTTACCACTCCCCCAATTTTTGTGTCATCTGCAAACTTTATCAGTGATGATTTTATGTTTTCTTCCAGGTTAATTGTTAATTATGACCTGATGTTTAACACAATTAATCCTAACACAAAGGGGGAAGGAGCACAAGCTAGAATAGGGATAGAACAGGCTAAAGAATATTTAGATAAGTTACATGAATTTAAGTTAGTGGGGCATGACAAAATTCACCCTGGTATATTTAAAGAACTAGCTGAAATAATCTCAGAACCATTAGCGATTATCTACGAGAATTCATGGAGGTCAGGTGAGGTCCCAGGTGACTAGAGAAGGGCAAACATAGTGCCTATCTTTAAAAAGGGGAATAATGGGGACCCCAGGGAATTATAGACCAGTTAGCCTAACTTCGATACCCTGGAAAGAGACCACAACAAATTGTTAAACAATCAGTGCCTGGAAGATAACAGGGTGATAAGAATAGCCAGCATTGTTCTATCAAGAACAAATCCTGCCAAACCAGCCTAATTTCCTTCTTTGACAAGCTTATGGGGGAAGAAATAGACATGATTTATCTGGATTTTAGTAAAGCTTTTGATACTGTTCCACATGGCATTCTCCCAAGCAAAGTCGGGAAATGTGGCCTAAATGAAATTACTATAAGGTGGGTGCACAACGGGTTGAAAAGCTGTACTCAAAGAATAGTTATGAATGGTTCACTGTCAAACTGGGCAGGTGTATCTAGTGGGGTGCCATAGGGGTGTGTCCTGGGTCCAGTGCTAGTCAATTTTTTCATTAATTGCTTGCATAATGGAGTGGAGAGTTCGCTTATAAAATCTGTGGATGACCCCAAGCTGGGAGGGATTGTAAGCACTCTGTGGGACTGGATTAGAATTCAAAATGACCTTGACAAATTGGAGAATTGGTCTGAAATCAACAAGATGAAATTCAGTAAAGACGAGTGCAAAGCACTACACTTAGCAAGGAGAAATCAGATGCACAGCTATAAAATGGGGAACAACTGGTTAGGTGGCAGTATGGCTAAAATAGATCTGGGGGTTATAGAAGATCATAAATTGAATATGAGCCAACAATATGGTGCAGTTGCACAAAGGGCTGATATCATTCTGGGCTGTAGTATCAGGAGTGCCATGTGTTAGACATGGGGGGCAATTGCTCCAGTGTCCTCAGCACTGGTGAGGCCTGAGCTGAAGTACTGTGTCCAGTTTTGGGAACTGCACTTTAAGATGGACGTGGACACATTGGAGAGAGCCCAGAGAAGACCAACAACAATGATAAAAGGTTGAAAAATTTGACATTTATCATGCAAATGTCTCTTCCAACAAAAGAGAGCGAGACAGTGCTACCTGTGCTTGAATAGCCCAGGGGTCAGGGCAGCCACCTCAGGTGTGGGACACCGCGGCTGACATCCCTGCTCTCCCACAGCCATTGGCTACCTTGGCCTGGATCTCTCTCTGTAAAACCTACTGTAGTAGGCAGACGAATACATATAGCCCAGAAAACGAAGCCTCAGTGGAGTCATGATAACGTTCTATGAATCCCCTCCAAAGCAATAGTATCAGTGAAAGAAGGGGACTACACACCTCAATGAGAAGCAATGGGCTGAAATGGAGGAAGGTAAGATTCAGGGAACACATTAGATAAATGTTCTTTACATGAAAAGCAACTGGGCAGCAGAATAGACGTTGAGCAAATAGTTTCAGAGAACTATCCACAATGACTCCGAGATCTCTTTCTTGAGTGATAACAGCTAATTTAGACCCCATCATTTTGTATGTATGGTTGGGATGAGGTTTCCAATGTGCATCCAATCAGCATTGAATTTCATCGGCCATTTTGTTGCCCAGTCACCCAGTTTTGTGAGATCCCTTTGTAACTCTTCCCAGCCTGCTTTGAACTTCACTGTCTTGAGTAATTTAGTATCATCTGCAAACGTTGCCACCTCAGTGTTCGCCCCCATTTCCAGACTGTGTTGAGCAGTGCTGGTCCCAGCACAGATCCCTGGGGGAGGTGGCTAAGGTGATGCACAGCAGTAGTTCAGAAGAAGGGATGGGGGCATGGTGAGGACCCCATGTTAGTGGGGATGGCGTAGGGTGGCATTTGTCTATGATTCGATGACTGCTGGACACACTCGCAAGGGTCTTTGTCCTATGTAAAGGGGCAGTGGCCCAATTTCAAACACCTTGTTTGGCTGGGTATTGTGAGGTTGCTGGGATGGGAGGCCACGTTGTATCCCTGTTGTAAAATGGTGATTGTTTCTGGTACTGCGTCTGAGAATGCAATAGCTCAGCCAGTGGGAAGAGCACGTGCTGGGGTGCGTAGGGGGCAGATTTATTCAGCTGTCTGGCCAGCGGCTATGGGAGACAGTAGCTGAAGTCTGTTAAGCCCCCACTAATCCTCCATGACCAAACCCTTCAGGTGTATGCCCCTAGGGCAGGTGGCTGCATGGGAGCACAATGCACTTGTGCTCAGCGCTCCCAGGCACCCTGTGGATTGCTCAGAGCTGGAAAAGGGGAAAATGCATTTCCCTGGCTAGGGGCCTTTCATTGCAGACTCAAAGCACAAGGCCATCTGGGGAGGGATAGCTCAGTGCTTTGAGCATCGGCCAGCTAAACCCAGCGTTGTGAGCTCAATCCTTGAGGGGTCCATTTAGGGATCTGGGGCAAAAATTGGGGATTGGTCCTGCTTTGAGCAGGGGGTGGGACTAGATGACCTCCTGAGGTCCCTTCCAACCCTGAGATCTATGATTCCCCAGGAGAGCACACCTGCTGCCACCCCCAGCGGGACAGGGACTTTCCAGCATCAGACCATTTTGACTACAAAGGAGCAGGTTCGTAACCCCCCAGGAAGCTCACCTTGCTCCTGGGTCTGTGTGTGCTGGGAGCTCAGGGAGAGGCTGTCCTGGGAGCAGGGGGCCAAGGACAGACCCAAAGGGAGAGAGGAGAGACACTGTTTCGAGCAGTGGGGCCCTGTCAGCTCAGAGGTGCAGATAGTAGACGGCCTGGATGGCTGCCAGCCACCTGCTCAGGAGTGGAGCAGTGTCTGAAAGAGAGGAGGGGGTAGACTCAACAGGCTGACAAGTCAGCAGACCCCAGGGCCAGTGGAGAATGTGGTCTTGGGGACATGGCCTTTGTAGAACCCACGTTCTGGGAATCTGCAGCCAAGGAGAGAGGGGAGTCAAACCCTGTGAACGCTAGGGATTGTGCCATGGCTGGGCAGTAAAGGGCCTGCCCTGCTGTGATTGAGGGAGTGGGTGCCCTCTTCTTCCGTATTCATAGATTCATTGGTTTTAATGCCAGAAGAGATGGCTGTGAACACACAGTCTGACCTCCTGCATAGCCCAGGCCAGAGACCCTGCCCCAGTGATCCCTGCACCCAGACTAGAGCCGCTGCGGGAGCTAGAGTAGAGCTCTGAGAAAGACACAACCAATCCTGATTGAAAGACACCAAGTGACGGGGAATCCCCCATGCCCCAGGTGAGTGGTTCCAATGGTTAATCAACTTCCCTGTTAAAATTGTGCACCTGGTTTCTACTCGGAATGTGTCTAGCTTTAGCTTCCAGCCCTGGGTCTTGGTCTGTCTTTGCTAGATTAAAGAGCCCTCTGCTACCAGACACCTTCTTGCCAGGTCTGTACTTGCAGGTCAGGCTTGAGTCAGCTCTGACCTGCCCGTTTGACAATGTGCAGAGTGGCCACAGTCACACTGGGAAGAACAGATCTACACCCAAAGGCTTGACTCGGGACAGTGGCTGAGTTTCGGTCAGGCTCAGGTAACACATGGCAGCTGAACCCAAACTCAGCTCAGCTTTTCCCGAGCACCGATGCAGGATAGCCTTGTAGCTGGTTGAGTTGTGGCCTCAGCTGCTATGCAGAGGTCCAAACACTGGGCTCCCACCAACCAGAGGCGCTACCCTGCATCTGAACCGGGAAAAGAGTCAGGGTTAGGCTGGCTTTTGCTAGCCTGAGCTAGTTAACCCTATCTAAACCCAACCGCATTCCCTGCTTGAGGCAAAGCCAAGTCAGCAGCAGCAGATCTGCTACATGGGTGAGGACGTGTCCTGCCCCCAGTGCCCCTGGCAACCAACGCCCTCTGGGCTGTGCAGATAAGCCCCTTCCCAGGCACCCTGTAAGGTCTGTAGCTGCTGACCTTGCTGGGAAATCACTTGCTGAGCTCCCGGAGCGAGGGTGCAGGTTCCCGCTGGATTCCTTGCCATGTTCCCTGCTGCTGCCACTGAACGTTTCTCTGCCCAAGAGTCCTTCCCGGGGAAGTTGCTGGGAACTCAGGCCCTTTCCGACCCCGCCAAGTGAGGAGAAGCGCCTCATTTGCATAACGTTTCGCACATCAGCTCCAGCTTCCCCACCAGCCCCAAATTTTATCTGATTTCAGCCTGATGACTTTCCCCTCCACTTGAGAGAATTAATTAATTGCTGGCTCTACTCTGGGTTGCTTTCAAATCAATAATGGGATGAAAAAGAAGGGTGGCGCACCTGTCATTAATCATCATTATATGAGTGACTCCAGAATTAGCTTGCCCTGAAGGCCAGAGTTATTGCTGATACAGATGAGATGCTTCCACCTTGCTGGAGACAGAGCAAGATCCCCTCCCCATCCAATGGCTGCCTGGAGCCAGCCATGGAGCCCAATCAGCAAAGCCTGTAACAGGGACCCTGGGGCAGGAAAAGCCCAGTGTTTATGGGTATCGGACTTGGCACACAGAAGAAGGGCATAGCAGGACACCCCTCTCCATGTCCCAGACATGGCTACTGTAGGGTTGTCCCCATCGCCCCAGTATTTATTTCTGCCCTACCTAGGTGTCTGTGACTGACCCACTCACCGGGTGTGTGCGTCCTCGTGACATGTGTGTGTACATGTCATGAGTCCATTGCCTCAGCTCAAGCCTCCAGCCTGTGTCCTCTCCATAAACTTGGCTTTACCCTTGACACAGAGTGCTCCTCCTCTTCCCACCACCCCATCCTCTCTAGATCTGCTCATCACCCTCACCCCAGTGCTGCTGGTGCAAGCTCCAATCCCCTGAATCCCCTTCTCATGTTGACTATTGCAACCCCCTTCTCTGGACCCCTCAACCCAGCTAGATTACAGTGCAGACTACAACCTGTACAGGGTGCTGCTGCCCACTTCCTCTCATGCACAAAGCTATGGGAGCGCAGCTTCCATCGCCAGGCACCCAGGTGACACCCCATTCACTGCACATGACACAGCTCATGACTCCCGGCTTCCAACACCCTTCACAGACTCCCTCTCGCCAGCTCTTTGTTCTCTGCTTGTTCCCATTGCTCTTCTAGGGCTGGCTTCCATGCAGAAGCCTGCCAGCATGCAGATCCTGGCCTCTGGAAGAGCCTTTCCCTGCGGCTTTTCTCTGCTTCTCTCTCTGGGGCCTGGACAACACTCAGGACTAAGCAGAGAGCACCCCAGGGAAACAGGAGCACTGTCTCTCGAGAGTCATTGGCACCTGTGCTCCCAATTCCCTGAAATCCCACAGTCTGGTCACAACCCCATCACTATCGCTGTCCCAAGGCACTGGTCCGTGACCCTCAGCATGCCCCGCTGTGCAACTGACCCTGCGCCTGCAGGGGTGGGGCCGGCCCTGCACACCCTGGGGTGCTACTGGCTCCAGAGCAGTGGCGGCGACACCGACTGCATGTCCTGCTGTGTTTTATTGCCCAAGGTGAGATAACTGTGTCCCCTGGGATGGGGAAGGGCTTGGGGAGCCCTGTCCCTCCTGGCCCACTCTGCACTGGGAGCTGGGCCTCTGGCAGCTCTCCCAGGAGAAGCCATCCCCCAGCATTTCATTGATCTAACCCAGGAAGGCAGGAAATCTCCAGCCCCCTTCGGACGGCCTGTCCCTGCATGCCAGGGGCCTGCGCCTGTTGTCATTGATAATCCTAGCGCTAAATCCCCAAGCAGGTGACGGGCGGTAGATTAAAATCCAGGGATTTTTCTGCCCAGAGACAATGTAATGAGGAGGGAAGAGCACAGCGGAGGTCAGTGGGGGGCTCCCACACCCCACAAGCCTGGGCAGCGGCTTCCTCGCCTCTCAGCTGGCCACCACGCCCTACCCACAGGACCCTGTTCCTCAGGCAGCTCATTATTCCCACGTATGTGACAGCCGTGCAGAGTTCTGTACACCCTCCCGCCAACACATCCCTAGCCCAAAGCGCTCACCGCCTCGGGTCTTGTCTCACCTGGGAAAGGTGTGTTTGCACATCCTGTTAGTTACCCACACTGAAACGCTGCCTTCGGCCCTCCCCTAGGCACGGCTTAACACCTTCCAAATGGGGGTAGCTGGTTGGGGCCAGCCCTCGTGGGCAGCACAGCAGAGTTTGGTCAAGAGGTGGGCAGGGAGAGAGGGGTCCGGATGGGTTGGGAGTAGGGAAAGGAAGGATGGAGAAGAGGGACAGTCACATCTTGTCACCAGCCTGGCCGTGGTCTGCGGGCAGGACATGTAGGTACCAGGGCAGGGACAAATCTCAGCAGGGGTTCAAAGGAGGATCAAAGAGTGGCTGTACTGATTCTGCCAGGGAGTTTCCCCAGGTGTGAGGGGCAGTGCAGAAAGCTGCATGAAGGTGTTTACAGGAGCCTCGTGGACCTGGAGACATGGACTAGCCAATAGAGGGTAACAGAGAGCCACTCTGTGTTCACTGGAGTCACACCTGACTCTCCTGAAGTCAACCTGAGTCTGGTGAAAAGCAAAAGGTCCCATTCTATCCCTGTAACTTACCTCCCAGCTTGTGACACCGGCGACGTCGTGTGCGACAAAGGGCCGAAATGTGTGAATATCTTCATCAATCCATAGGTTTTAAGGCCAGACAGGATTGTGATCACCTAGTCTGACCCCTACTCCACCCAGGCTAGGGATCTTCACTCAGTAATTCCTGTGTCCCGCCCAGAACTTATGGTTTCGCTCGAGCAGAGCGTTTCGAAAGAGACATCTGATCTCGATTAAAAGACTTCAAGGGTGGGAACCTCTCCCGCACCCCTGGGCAAGCTGTTCCAATGACAGGTTTCAGAGTAACAGCCGTGTTAGTCTGTATTCGCAAAAAGAAAAGGAGTACTTGCGGCACCTTAGAGACTAACCAATTTAATTGAGCATAAGCTTTCGTGAGCTACAGCTCACTTCATCGGATGCATACTGTGGAAACTGCAGAAGACATTATATACACAGAGACCATGAAACAATACCTCCTCCCACTCCACTCTCCTGCTGGTAATAGCTTATCTAAAGTGATCACTCTCCTTACAATGTGTATGATAATCAAGTTGGGCCATTTCCAGCACAAATCCAGGTTTTCTCACCCTCCGCCCCCCCCCCCCCCCCCACACACACACACACAAACTCACTCTCCTGCTGGTAATAGCCCATCCAAAGTGACCGCTCTCTTTACAATGTGTATGATAATCAAGGTGGGCCATTTCCAGCATAAATCCAAGTTTAACCAGAACGTCTGGGGGAGAGGGGGGAGGGAAAAAAAAGGGGAAATAGGCTACCTTGCATAATGACTTAGCCACTCCCAGTCTCTATTTAAGCCTAAATTAATAGTATCCAATTTGCAAATGAATTCCAATTCAGCAGTTTCTTGCTGGAGTCTGGATTTGAAGTTTTTTTGTTTTAAGATAGCGACCTTCATATCTGTAATTGCGTGACCAGAGAGATTGAAGTGTTCTCTGACTGGTTTATGAATGTTATAATTCTTGACATCTGATTTGTGTCCATTTATTCTTTTACGTAGAGACTGTCCAGTTTGACCAATGTACATGGCAGAGGGGCATTGCTGGCACATGATGGCATATATCACATTGGTGGATGTGCAGGTGAACGAGCCTCTGATAGTGTGGCTGATGTTATTAGGCCCTGTGATGGTGTCCCCTGAATAGATATGTGGGCGCAGTTGGCAACGGGCTTTGTTGCAAGGATAGGTTCATGATGACAACCTATATTCCGACCTATTCATGATAATCAAAAAGGCTGACAAAGGAGGTGCTGTTGTCATCATGAATAGGTCGGAATATGAACAAGAGGCTGCTCGGCAGCTCTCCAACACCACTTTCTACAAGCCATTACCCTATGATCCCACTGAGAGTTACCAAAAGCAACTACAGCATTTGCTCAAGAAACTTCCTGAAAAAGCACAAGATCAAGATCCGCACAGACACACCCCTGGAACCCCGACCTGGGATATTCTATCTACTACTCAAGATCCATAAACCTGGAAATCCTGGGCGCCCCATCATCTCAGGCATTGGCACCCTGACAGCAGGATTGTCTGGCTATGTAGACTCCCTCCTTAGGCCCTACGCTACCAGCACTCCCAGCTACCTTCGAGACACCACTGACTTCCTGAGGAAACTTCAATCCATCGGCGATCTTCCTGATAACACCATCCTGGCCACTATGGATGTAGAAGCCCTCTACACCAACATTCCACACAAAGATGGACTACAAGCCATCAAGAACACTATCCCCGATAATGTCACGGCTAACATGGTGGCTGAACTTTGTGACTTTGTCCTTACCCATAACTATTTTACATTTGGGGACAACGTATACCTTCAGATCAGCGGCACTGCTATGGGTACCCGCATGGCCCCACAGTATGCCAACATTTTTATGGCTGATTTAGAACAACACTTCCTCAGCTCTCGTCCCCTAATGCCCCTACTCTACTTGCGCTATATTGATGACATCTTCATCATCTGGACCCATGGAAAAGAAGCCCTTGAGGAATTCCACCATGATTTCAACAATTTCCATCCCACCATCAACCTCAGCCTGGTCCAGTCCACACAAGAGATCCACTTCCTGGACACTACAGTGCTAATAAACAATGGTCTCATAAACACCACCCTATACTGGAAACCTACTGACCGCTATTCCTACCTACATGCCTCCAGCTTTCACCCTGACCACACCACATGATCCATCGTCTACAGCCAAGCTCTGTGATACAACCGCATTTGCTCCAACCCCTCAGACAGAGACAGACACCTACAAGATCTCTATCAAGCATTCTTACAACTACAATACCCACCTGCGGAAGTGAAGAAACGGATTGATAGAGCCAGAAGAGTTCCCAGAAGTCACCTACTACAGGACAGGCCTAACAAAGCAAATAACAGAACGCCACTAGCCGTCACCTTCAGCCCCCAACTAAAACCCCTCCAACGCATTATTAAGGATCTACAACCTATCCTGAAGGATGACCCAACACTCTCACAAATCTTGGGAGACAGGCCAGTCCTTGCCTACAGACAGCCCAACAACCTGAAGCAAATACTCACCAACAACCACATACCACACAACAGAACCACTAACCCAGGAACTTATCCTTGCAACAAAGCCCATTGCCAACTGTGCCCACATGTCTATTCAGGGGACACCATCACAGGGCCTAATAACATCAGCCACACTATCAGAGGCTCGTTCACCTGCACATCCACCAATGTGATATATGCCATCATGTGCCAGCAATGCCCCTCTGCCATGTACATTGGTCAAACTGGACAGTCTCTACGTAAAAGAATAAATGGACACAAATCAGATGTCAAGAATTATAACATTCATAAACCAGTCGGAGAACACTTCAATCTCTCTGGTCACGAAATTACAGACATGAAGGTCGCTATCTTAAAACAAAAAAACTTCAAATCCAGACTCCAGCAAGAAACTGCTGAATTGGAATTCATTTGCAAATTGGATACTATTAATTTAGGCTTAAATAGAGACTGGGAGTGGCTAAGTCATTATGCAAGGTAGCCTATTTCCCCTTGTTTTTTCCTACCCTCCCCCCCCCAAGACATTCTGGTTAAACTTGGATTTATGCTGGAAATGGCCCACCTTGATTATCATACACATTGTAAAGAGAGTGGTCAGTTTGGATGAGCTGTTGCCAGCAGGAGAGTGAGTTTGTGTGTGTGTGTTTGGGGGGTGAGAAAACCTGGATTTGGAAATGGCCCACCTTGATTATCATACACATTGTAAAGAGAGTGGTCACTTTGGATGGGCTATTACCAGCAGGAGAGTGAGTTTGTGGGGGGGAGGGACGGAAGGTGAGAAAACCTGGATTTGTGCTGGACATGGCCCACCTTGATTATCATGGGTTTCAGAGGAACAGCCGTGTTAGTCTGTATTCGCAAAAAGAAAAGGAGTACTTGTGGCACCTTAGAGACTAACCAATTTATTTGAGCATGAGCTTTCGTGAGCTACAGCTCACGAAAGCTCATGCTCAAATAAATTGGTTAGTCTCTAAGGTGCCACAAGTACTCCTTTTCTTTTTGATTATCATGCACATTGTAGGGAGAGTGGTCACTTTGGATGAACTATTACCAGCAGGAGAGTGAGTTTGTGTGTGTATGGGGGTGGGGGGGTGAGAAAACCTGGATTTGTGCTGGAAATGGCCCACCTTGATTATCATGCACATTGTAGGGAGAGTGGTCACTTTGGATAAGCTATTACCAGCAGGAGAGTGAGTTTGTGTGTGTGTGTTTTGGGGGGGGGCGGGGGGGTGAGAAAACCTGGATTTGTGCTGGAAATGGCCCACCTTGATTATCATGCACATTGTAAGGAGAGTGGTCACTTTGGATGGGCTATTACCAGCAGGAGAGTGAGTTTGTGGGGGGGAGGGACGGAAGGTGAGAAAACCTGGATTTGTGCTGGAAATGGCCCAACTTGATTATCATACACATTGTAAGGAGAGTGATCACTTTAGATAAGCTATTACCAGCAGGAGAGTGGGGTGGGAGGAGGTATTGTTTCATGGTCTCTGTGTATATAATGTCTTCTGCAGTTTCCACAGTATGCATGCGATGAAGTGAGCTGTAGCTCACGAAAGCTTATGCTCAAATAAATTGGTTAGTCTCTAAGGTGCCACAAGTCCTCCTTTTCTTTCTGTTCCAATGAGTAATTACCCAGCCCTGTGAAAAACTGGTGCCTTATTTCTAGTCTAGAGGGTTCTAGCTTCAGCTTGCAGCCATGGATCTAACTCTGCTTTTTGCTGCTAGACTAAAGAGCCCTGCTAGCAGAAAGCTCTCACCCCTGCAGCTTCCTGCAGCTCGTGACCGAGTCACTTTTTAACATTCTCTTGGAGAAATGAAATAGACGGAGTTTCTTTAATCTCTCATGCTACAGGAGGTTTTCCAGACCTTGAATCATTCCTGTAGCTCTTTTCTTAAATTGTTTCAATTTTTCCAACACCCTTTTTGTGGTGTGGACACCAGACCAGGGCCTGGTATCCAGTGGTGGTCTCACTGCTGGCAATACAGAGGGAGTCCCCCAGCCCTGCTCCTACCTGACGTCCCTCTGCTTGTACATCCAAGGGTCACCATTCCCCCTCCTAGCTACAGCACGTGCTGGGAGCTCCTGTTCATGGCCCCCAAGCCCCTTTCAGAGGCCCTGCGTTCACAAAGAGCCCAGAGGGTAAGTGAGACCTACATCCTTCATTCCTAGGTGCACAAGGCATTTGGCTGTGGGAAAATGCTTGTTGTTCACGTGATCCAATGTTGCCCCTCATTTACTGATTATAAAGTTTCAGACTAGTAGGCCTGTCTGAGTGAGGTTTTCTCACTGTGTGCATTAAACACACCAGTTTGTACAAAGGAAACTGGAGAACCAATTGTTATTGCATCCAGCTATAAAGTACCTTCTCACCCAGGCCATCAACAAGACGTTATCCCTGCAAGCAAAGCCCACTCTGCAGGCATCGATCTGCTGCATGTCAACCCAACTGCTGGGCCCTGCCAGTGCCTAAACCCCTACGACTGGGCTGAGTCTAGTCACTGTTTCTAGCTCTGGGTCTCTCTGGCACACTCCCCAGGCTCAGCCCTTATGTCTGAGCCCATCCCTGGGCATGGGACTCTGCTGTCCAGCTGCCCTGGGTTACATCCTAATAGACTTCAGGTGACAGGTTCAGCATGTACCACACCTGGGAAGTTACAAAGGTCCATCCAGCCCAGTGTCCTGTCTTCCGACAGTGACCAGTGCCAGATGCCCCAGAGGGAGTGAACCTAACAGGTAATCATCAAATGATCCAGCCCCTGTCACCCATTCCCAGCTTCTGTCAAACAGATGCTAGGGACACCATCCCTGCCCATCCTGGCTAACAGCCATTGATGGACCCATCCTCCATGAACTTATTTAGTTCTTTTTGAACCTTGTTATAGTCTTGGCCTTGACAACATCTCCTGGCAATGAGTTCCAGAGGTTGACTATGTGTTGTCTGAAAAAGAACTTCCTTTTGTTTATTTTAACCTGCTGCCTGTTAAGTTTAGGCAGAAGGACAATTTTTCTAACTTTCTCTCACTTGCCACAAACTCCACCTGGGATCTGAAACTCCAGCTGGTTCTTTCTGCCCCTGGGAATAAAGATTCCACAGTCAGGATAATCTACTGGAAAGTCTGACATTGGTATTGCTTCTAGATTTGCAAAGATAAAGGCCCATCCCAGATTACTAGTCCTACGACTGATCCAGATTAGTGTTAAAATTGGTGTTAAAAACCTATCCCAGATTTAAAAAACAAACCGACCAATTGCTCTGCTCCCTCTTTAAAGGTTGCAATAGGTGGGCATCAGAAAATAAATACATCTCACCCTGCAAACTACCAGTGTCCCCAACTCCCTCACAAGAGACCTGCAGTCCTGTTAGTTGAGAACGAATGGCTCCTGGGGCTACAAATGACCCCGACATTTGCTGTAATCATAGGTAGAGGCTAATGCCTACAGCATATTGACACAGTATTTCACCAGCCCCCAAAACACCATGCAGGACACCTGTCATGGGGTCCACTCACTGCTCCTGGCACCTCCTCCTCATTGGTCTGGGGATTAGCTATGGCCCAGCATTGTGTCCTCCTCTGGTGGAGTCTCTACCATCCTCTTGCATCCTCTGCAACTCTGCAATCCACTGTCCTTTGCCTGGTCTATGTCATGTCCCCAGTGGGTGGTAGGGGAAGCCAGGCCTGCCCTCTACTCCGGGTTCCAGCTCAGGGGCCCTCCGGTCAGCAAGCAAGGCCTGCACTGTCCTACCTTACTGCTTTCCCACGTTCCCAGCTTCCCCTCCGAGTCTCGGTTTGCCAGTCCACAGATACCTGTGGACAGGGGTGAAAGTAAGTTAGAGGACTTACCAGTACGCCAGAGGCCTGAGCAGGGGGCTTGGCCTCAACCAGAAGAGGCAGGGACTTAAATCCCCGGGCCCTTTAAATCAAGATTTAAAGGGCCAAGGCTCCAGCTGCAGTAGTGACAGCTGGGAGCCCAGCGCCCTTTAAATCACCCCCGAGCTACCAGCTGCAGAGGCGGTTGGGAGCCCCGGGGCTCGGGGGTGATTTAAAAGGCCCAGGGCGCCAGCTGCCACTACCGCAGTGGAGCCCCAGGCCCTTTAAATCACTGAGGAGCCCTGGGGGCTCCCAGCTGCCACCGCTATCCCAGGGCTCTGGGCTCTGGCAGAGCTTTAAAGGGCCTGGGGCTCCACTGTGGTAGCAGCTGCCAGAGCCCCGAGCCCTTTAAATCCCCGCCTGAGCCCTGCTGCCCGAGCCCTGGGGTAGTTGTGGCCGGGCTCCATCGGGGATTTAAAGGGCCCCGGGGCTCCAGCCGCCGCTACCGCCCTGGCCCTTTAAATGCCCGCCGGAGCCCCACCACCGCTACCCTAGGGCTTCGGCAGCAGGGCTCCGGCGGGGATTTAAAGGGCCGGGGCAGTAGCAGCGGCTGGAGCTCTGGAACCCTTTAAAACCTGCCACAGCCCCGCCGCTACCCCAGGGCTTTAAACTGCCCTCTCGGAAAGCCGGTCCTGGTACGGTGCACTGGCTCTTACCGGTTGCAGTGGGGGAGGTTTAGGTTGGATATTAGGAAAAACTTTTTCACTAAGAGGGTGGTGAAACACTGGAATGCGTTACCTAGGGAGGTGGTGGAATCTCCTTCCTTAGAGGTTTTTAAGGTCAGGCTTGACAAAGCCCTGGTTGGGATGATTTAACTGGGAATTGGTCCTGCTTTGAGCAGGGGGTTGGACTAGATGACCTCCTGAGGTCCCTTCCAACTCTGATATTCTATGATTCTATGATATGCCGTACCGGGGCATACTGGCTTACTTTCACCTCTGCCTGTGGGCTATCTATCGATAGCCCCAAACACACTTCTCTTCTCCCAGGGAATGACTGCTGCCCACTTTTCCTGCAGCCTTGAGCTGTTCACAGCTCCTGGGCTTTATACTGGCCTCTCCTCGTCTGTCCAGTTTAGCCTGCTTCCAATTAGTGCAGCCTAAATCTCTCCCCTGCTCACTGCTTAATGGGTTAATTACCCCACCTGGCCTATGTCAACCCTCTCAGGGCCAGTGCACCCCAGCACAGCACCACACCCAGAATGTGCAAGAAGCACTAATGTGCCATTTTCCCTCCTGACCAGTGTGATGGGCTGTACTCCCCATCCTGGCCCTGGAAGAGTGGAATCAGGCCAGCGGGGCCCAATCGCCAGTTAAGCTGCAAACAGGGGAGATGTAGGCTGTGTGAAGAGCACTAATTAGAGAGAAGGAACCAGACAGGGCTTCTACACAGCCAGGAGACTGGCAACAGGGGTGCAGCAGGGAAGAAGCCTGCAGTGTCTCTCCCTGAGGTCAGGGAGAAGGAAGGGATGATAGAAAGGGGAGATCTAATCCCAAGAATCGCCAGAAGGAGGCGCCACCCAGCCGTGAGGAGAGCGCCCTGTGACAAATGGGCACAAGACTAATGAGTGATCCTTACACACGAGCCACAGCTCTGTCTCTCAGGGCTGAACCTGGGAAACAGGAGTCTGGCTTTGTCACCAAATACATTGTATTCCTGTTACTGTGATAATTCTGCATAATTAATGCCTGGAGCTCTGAATGCAGCCCTCTATGGGACCGGTGGGTTTATTTATCACAGACTTACGCCCAAGGAATGGATCGCAGGAGGCATCACCCAGAAGGGAGCTGTGTTCGAGGAAGAGCGGCTGGGTGTGCTATTGCATTTCATAAAGACTCTGTAGCAGACTCTGTAGTCCAATAGAAATTCGACGCTAGCCACACTGCTAGCCACATTTGTGGTTTTGAATTTTTCTTATTAGCCACATTATAAAAAAGCCACATGCATTAGCCACAATTCAATAGCCTATTAGCCACATGTGGCTAGTGGCGAACGTATTGGACACCACTACTCTGTAGCGTGTTCCTTATCGGACAGCACTGACAGTTCCCTGAGACTGAATCACAATCTCTCTGGCTGTAGCCTACACCTGTGCAGCTCTGGGGATGCTCAGAGCTAGCCAGCATGGCAGGGTGATGGACATTAGCAGAAATCACCCGTCACAAGACTAGCTTTGCCATTGCGTGACGCAGGATAGGATTCCGTAGCTGCGTTGGGGCCGCAGGACTGGGAATGTGTTTTGGCCAGTAAAGCAGGTGCTGCAGTTCCCCAGGTTCATCGCTATGCTGGATGGGGCAATGTCTACAAGATGGGGCGATGTCTACAAATGCCGCGGCATGTTCCAGGGATTTACATCCTGGAGGGTTCCAATCTTCCATTTAATTCCTAGACTAAAAAATACATGAAGCTAAACCCAAGGCTGAGAATACGTCTCAATCCCAAACCGGTGAAGCAAGGGAGTAAGAAGTGAAGGGGAAAGACTTGTGAATTCCTTTCCACCTTCACTTTGCTGATAACTCTGCTACACTTCATACCGTTTTCACTCCCATCTCCGCCAGACACCCTATAGCAGAACCCACCCCGGCTTCATCAAACTCGCACTCTGACCCATCACACATTGTGCGGTGACCTTGTGCATCTCTCGCCCCTTTCTGGCCACAGATTGGTGCCACCAAAGCCCAGCTCACTGATGCATGAGGTGGTTCTGACTTAACCCCGCTGCGGTCACTGTTCAGCAAAGTGTGTTACAAATGGCCGGATGCGGAGTGGGCATTTTGGTAGGTCACATCATAATGTAGAGATCAGCATAGCTTTAAGTACAGAACCTGCTTCAAACTGATCTTTTCACAGTCAGGCCTAATCAGCAGCAGGGATTGAACCTTTGCATCCCTAACTTAGGCCCTGACTAGCTGAGCCACAAGACTAACTGCTGCTGCTCTGTGCAGCCCCGCCAGCAGAGGACTCAGACACCGTCTAGTGCGTGACAGAGCCATTTGCTTGTCAGCCATAGAACAGTGGTGACCAGGCATCATGGCATCTATCCTGGTCCTGGGTGAGGAGTGCGCTGTATAGCAGGAGAACTAGCCCAAACTAGCTCGGTTGCCGTAAACGGCCCTGTGTTGCAGTCGCTACTTTTGGGGGTTATTATTTTAGAAACTCGAGCTCGGGGCCTGCGTGACCTTGTCTCAACTCTCCGCTAGATTAGGGTTTGGTTTGAAAAAAGAAAGAGGCAGTGGGAGGATCTGCTGCTTTTCTCTGTCTCCTGGGGGGGTATTTGTGGCGGATGCACTCTGGTGGCAGTGGTCCCCGATTCAGTGAAACCATTGCCAAGCTGCATGATCGGTCTCCACGCCCCATAGTGTCACTGTAGGGCAGTGTTACAGTGGTGTGAGTGCCCCAGGAGCTGTGCAGGGAGCGCACTGAGGGGAAAGGGGAAGGAGGGGTCAGGCTGGGTGGGCAGGGATAGGGCATGGGGATTTAGTGCAGGGCAGGGAGGCCAGCAATGTGCATGAGGCTGGGAATGGAGGATGGAAAGCGATTGATGTGCAAGGAAGTTCTGCACTGGGGAGACCAGAGTGGTCTGGGGAGGGGATCCCACGTCCTCGGTGCTAAAGCATCAGGGCTTGGAGGGCTCATAAGAACAGCCATACTGGGTCAAAACAAAGATCCATCCAGCCCAGTGTCCTGTCTTCTGACAGTGGCCAATGCCAGGTGCCCCAGAGGGAATGAACAGAACAGGGCATCATCAAGTGATCCGTCCCCTGCTGCCCATTCCCAGCTTCTGGCAAACAGAGGCTAGGGACACCACCCCTGCCCGTCCTGGCTGATAGCCATTGATGGACCTATCCTCCATGAATTTATCTAGTTCTTTTTGAACCTTGTTATAGTCTTGGCCTTCACAACATCCTCTGGCAAGGAGTTCCACAGGTTGACTGTGTGTTGTGTGAAGAAGTACTTCCTTTTGTTTGTTTTTAACCTGCTGCCTATTGATTTCATTGGGTGACCCCTAGTGTTATGTGAAGGAGTAAACAACGCTTTCTTATTCACTTTCTCCACTCCAGTCATGATTTTATAGACCTCTATCATATCCCCCCTTAGTCATCTCTTTTCCAAGCTGAAAAGTCCCAGTTGTATTAATCTCTCCTTACACAGAAGCTGTTCCATACCCGTGTGCTCTCCATGGGACAGTGCCACAGCTCATCATGCACCCAGACAGCACCACCGGAAGGGCTGTGCAGGAACTGGCCTGAAAGTAGCGAGACACCCACACTCGGGACTGGCACCTCCAGAATCGGGCATACCCTGTTTGGACTCTCGTCCACTTAACTGCTTCCTCCCCGAAAGACACCGCTATCCCGGATGCATCTCCTCAGTGAGCACCTGGGATTCAAAGGCCAGAAGAGATGAACTTTGACACTCATTTCTCTCACCAACTCTGCTGGTTCCTGAGGCAAAACCTGTCCCCTTGGCCTTCTGCCCCCACACTGTGGGCAACCACACTGCCCACCCAAGGGCCAGTGTGACAAGGAGCTGGAGACCCTCTCCACAGGTGTATACAATGGAGCAGGCTGGAGATGCTCATTAATGATTTGGATAATGGAGTGGAAGGTATCCTTAGAAAAGCTGTGGCTGTCTCCAAGCTGGTGGGGCTGCCAGCACTTGGGAGGACAGTGTTAAAATTCAGGATGACCTTGTAAATTAGAGAATTGGTCTGAAATCAGCAAGATGAAATTCAATGGAGACAAGTGCACAGAACTTCACTTAGGAAGGAAAAATCAAATGTACAACTATAAAATGGGACCAACCGGTTAGGCAGTCGTGCACAGAAAAGGATCTCGGGAGTATAGTGGATCCCAAATTGAATGAGATAACAATGTGATGCAGCTGTGAAAAAGACTAACATCATTCAGGAGTGGGGGGGATATTAACAGAAGTGTCGCACATAAGACACGGGAGATAGTAGCTCACTCTCCTCAGGTGAAGCCCCAGCTGGAGTTCTGTGTCCAATTCTGGCACGATACTTTAGAAAAGATGTGGGCGAACTGAAGAGAGTCCAGAGGGGAGCAAGAAAAATGAGACAAGATTTAGAAAACCTGACCCGTGAGGAAAGGTTACAAAAACTTAGAACGTTTAGTCTTGAGAAAAGAAGACTGAGGGATGACCCAGCAACAGTCTTCCAATCTGTTAAGGCAGGACACTAAATCATGGGCTTAATCTGCAGCAAGGGAGATTTAGGTTAGATATATGGGAAAACTTTCTAACTGTAGAGGTACTTCAGCTCTGGAATAAGCTTCCAAGGGAGGCTGTGAAATCCTCATCACTGGAGGTTTTTAAGAACAGGTTGGACAAACACCTGTCAGGGATGGTCTCGGTTTATTTGATCCTGCCTGAGTGCAGGGGGCAGGACCTGACCTCTCGAGGTCCCATTCAGCCCTACTTGTCTATGGTCCTATGCACCCCCGTTAGTACAGAGGTGCATCCTGCGCATGACTCAGCTCCGTGCTGTAATGAGCCATTGCTCCCCACCAGTACAGAGGCTGCCTCCTGGAACCTATAGTCTTCACAGGGAGCACCTCTGTGTTGATGGCACCGGCTGTGTGCTGCACGTAAGCCACCCGATGCTGGTACATAGGGGACCCCCACAGTGCAGGCGCAGGCCCACCACAAAAGGCTCAAAGCCGGTGTGCATTTTTGCATAAGCTTCTTGGCCTTAGACAATCCCAGCTATTGGCACGGAGTAGTTAATGCCAATTGAATTCATCCTGATCCGAGTCATTATTACAATGAATGCTACCCAGAATTAATAATGGCACTTAGCAGGATATTGTCTGCGCTCCCCGGCATAGCTCACACTGCATGACCAATTCCGTGCTGCCGAGGATTCACGAACGCACTGCTACATTGTGCAGTAATAACAGCCTTCTACTCAAAGAGATAAACAGTGTGAGGAGGATTTGCTGGCAAAATACAGCTCCAAATGAATTACTAAAAATGATTCAAAGAGGGTTATTTCCATCCTGTCTCCAGTCACCTGCAAACGCTCTGATCCGCCTGGAATGGGAGCTCCAGCTATGGCAGCCTCTCCCTTTAATTACATGAGCTAGAGAGCAGCAAGCAGGACCTATGGCATGAGTGCGCATGAAGTGCTGCCAGAAATACCCCAGCCAGCCCCTGCACCAGAGCCCGCGTGAGCCCCGCCCAGGGTGAATCCCCATCAGAGGAGAAAGTCACTCCACACAGCCCTGTCCAGAGAGACAAACGCGGGGGGGGGGGGCATTGCTTTGTGAGGAGGGTGGGGCTGGGAGCAGGAGCCTTTGGGGCAGCAGGACTCCACGCATGTCCTTGGTGTCCTGCATGCCAAGGAACCTGGGAATTTGGGTTTGCAGCTGTGGCCAGGAAACACCAACTCCCTGTTTGAAACCCTGCGTTCCCTGCAAACGGGGCAGTGAAAGTGCAGAGCTAGCCAGCGGGGCAGGTTCTCAGGCCTGCTAGAGTCTGGAGGGAAATGTGAAATTTTCCTAGTCCTCAGTCAGCCAAACCCTTTGAAGTAACATCTCATGAAAAGCCAGAGTGAGCAGCCCACTCCAGACCATCCAGTAGCACTGGGGTAGGGCCCTCCTCCAGCATAGGAAACCCAGGAGCAAGTTCTTATTCTGAACCAGGCAGAGCAGGGGCTTTGAGCCCATGGCTGCCACATTCCAGGGGAGGGCCTAAACTGCTGAGCTATTAGATATTTGGGGGTGGCTCTCTGGTTTGAACCAGTAATTCCATCCCGGAGCAGAGCCCCTTGTAGACGGACACTCTGGTCAAACTGATCCTTTCCTCCAGGAACTTTTGGTTTCGATGAATTGGCATTTGCTGACAAAAAAACACTTTAGTGAAAAATTCCTGAGCACCCCTCCTCCCAGCCCACTCGGGGTGCGGGGGGACACCCAGAGCAGGCAGCTACCTGCCAAGCACCCTCAGGTTCGCTACTCACAGCCAGCACCTTCTCTTTGCAGGAAGGAGCTGCCGTAGCCTGATGCGGCAGTAATGCAGCGCAGGGTGCATCTCCATCCTGTGCCACCCACTCTCTGGGCAGTGCTGACCCACTTTGTGCCATCCTCAGTCCCCCACTAGCAGATTGTCCATCTCAGGGGCCTGGACCAGGGTCTAGCCCAGCCAGTGTGGTGTTTACGAGGACAGGAGAATCTGGCCCTGTACATCCTCAGTCAAGGTCCAAACACCCACCCACATGAGCTTTTACTGCTGGGACATGCTGAAGCCAACTTTCCCCTCCTCCACAAGCCCCACTGGCTTCCTAGATCCCTCCCTGGCTACCCAGCAGAGTCTGTTATGTTTTCCCACTAACATGGTAGGACTCCCACACCCACACACAATGCAGCTGCATCCCTTTAATAGGATGCACCTTGCTGGCTGCTCCTGACTGGGGTTAAGGTCTCATCAGAATGCAGAGCAGCGTTGGTTTCTTTTCCCTCCAATCAGTTTATAGCGAGCAGTTGTCAAACACTTCCATAATCCCAGGTATAATGAACCTCCCCATCTCCTGGAGTCCTGTCCCTGTCACCGGAGCTGGCTGTGGGCGAGGAAAGCACTTTGCATGCAGATTATTTATCGGCTCTCGAACTGATCAAAATAATCACCTCCCTTCTTGGGTTGGGGTTAGGACATTAGGAAGCGGGTTTGTGTGTGTGTGTGTGTGTGTATGTGTGTGACACGACACGCCTGGTTTTGTCCTTTGGAACTCATGGACAGCAAGGGGACACATGCACTTTGACTTGGATGCTGAGCTGGTCAAGGAATCTAAGGGCCAAGGAATCTACATGGCCACTTAGTGCACGACAAGCCAGGAGGTGACTCTAAGTTAGTGCCCTGGCCTGCTACACACTAACTGGCCGGGCGGACCCGCTGCTGTGCACTACAAGTTCCCTGCTGCCCTTTCACGTGCTGCTGTTTCAAATGGGAGCACGTCACGGTGCGCTCTGGAACTTGTCAAGTGCAGTAGCTGGGTCCACATGTCCAGTTAGTGTGCTGTAGATTAACCCCCTGGCTTGCCATGTATGAAACTTCCCAGATGTCAGCCCTGACCTTGGCTTTGGACCTAGCATACCTGTGTAAGCAGAGTCAGGATGAGCTCCACCCTGACATCTGGTGGTGAGGTGTGGCAAGTTGTGGAAAAGAACTTCAGGGGCCACTCTCATTTGCTTAGGCACACCCACCCCGCCTAGAATGAGGCCATAGCTGCCCAAATGGTCACTTTGGCTGCTGTGGGATCCCCAGTGTCTCTGTTATTGGGGCAGGAAGAATAAATTGTTATTACCCTGATTATGGGAACGGTGCTTGGAACTGTACTTGGCTTTTGTTATGATGGAGGGATTCACCATCAACTAAGTAGCACTCACTAGGCAAGGGTCATGGGTTCCAAAACTGTGTGAATTGAGAGAGGCTGGGGATAAGTATTAATGCTTGGTGGCCTGGGGTCTTATATGCTAATTGTACTTCCTCCTTTCTCCACTTTGGACTATCAGAGCTAATTTTGATTTCATTAGGAGTCTAGTTACAGGTTGCTGAGCTCACTTTGGGCTAATGGTGCACCAGCAGTGAGGCTCCCCTACTACAAGCTGAATTCATGTAAGAGCTGAAATCACTGAGTGTTGTGTTAAGTAGTGGGGGAGCCTGAAGATATATTGTGGAGCAGTTTGCGGGAGGGCTGGAGTGCCTTGTGGACAGGCTGGTGGAGCAGTTCATAGGACGGTAGGAGCTGCTGGTGGGATGCGGAACAGTTCGTGGGACAGTGGGAGCTGTGTGTGGGCTGCGGACCTGAGCGAAGCAGTTCGTGGGGCAGCTGGTGGAGCGGAGCGGAGCGAAGGCCTATGGAGCTGTGGGGCGGTCAGCTTCAGATCATGTAAGGTGCCTCTTACCTCCGCCCCCATCTCCACCCAGGTTGGGAGGTAAAGCTCTGTAGATAAACTTTTGAACTCTGGGTCTGCCCTGACCAGGGACAGAGACTTTTGGGTCATTGGACTTTTGGGACTTTGGGTGATTTGGGGTTGCTGGACTCAAGAACCAAAGGGAAAGGGCATGCCCCAATTTGCTTGGGGTGGGTTTTTTGCTCATGGGTTGTGTTATGAATCCTGTTGGTGGTGTTTCCCCAACATAATGCCACATTGTTTCTCTCTGTTATTAAAAGGCTTTTTGCTACACTCAGACTCTGTGTAGGGGAAGTATTGCCTCTTGGAGGCGCCCAGCGGGGGTGGAATATATTTGTCCCAGGTCACTGGGTGGGGGCTCGAGCTGGTTTGCATTGTGTTATTGGAATGGATCCCCTAGATATTGAACCCGGCCCTTGTTGCTGCCAACTCTGACGGGCAGAAGGGTTACACCTGCAAGTGGCCCATCTGCTCTGATATTCTGCTGGGCAGTGGCCTGTGCCTGAAACTTCAGAGGAAGGCAAGAAAACATAGAGCACCTTGAGCAAAAATTCCTGCCTGACCCCCTGTGCTGACCTGCGTATGCCCTGAAGCCTGGGATAGGATCTTCCTTCCAGCACCATGTGTGTAGCTCCAGATGATGTTTTCTCCTGTGCAGTGATCATTCTGTGACAAACAGGGGCATCTGGGGAAAAGAAACCCAAGAATTTAGCAGTGCTGGAAGTGCATGTCCTGCATGTGAGTCATACTGACTTTCCGGCCCCTGGAGCAGGGCAGCTCAGGGATGAATTATCCCACCAGGGCCCGTGCCAGCCCCTTCACATCAAATCAAGGTCTGGTGCAATTTCAAAATGACAACAGCTTAGTGCTACTGTGGCAGCATCGAGGCAGGAGGGTGTCTGGGCAGGAGGTGTCACTTCCCCCAATAAAACATTAATACTCACAATATGGCCCCAGGGGCTGGGAGACAACTCTGACAGCAAGCAGTCTTGATTAAAATGAGAAGAGCAGCAAAAGGGAAGTGTGATATTTAATAATGAGCTATGAGAGAACAGCAGGACCCCAGGCCTTCAGCTCAGGGATGGACTGATAGCAGCAGCAGAAACCAAGGTTACTTTATTAATAACACAAAGCAAGTGTGATTCTCCCCATTTTATAGCTGGGGAAACTGAGGCACAGAGCGGGGACGGGGCTTGTCCATGGTCTGTCAGGTCAGTGGCTGAGCTGGGAATGGAACCCAGAGGGCAGATAGTGTAGAATAAGAGACAAAACATGTGTCTTTAATATCAGACTCGTTGCAAGAGCTGGAAGTAGAAGCCAGGTCTCTCCACCTTCAAAGTGGTGCCTGGTCTATTGGACCCCCCAGCCTCAAACCCAGAGGGACCGGATGATGTGCTGTCACTGTGACCAGAGGTGGAGGGTGCCTAGCCCCTGGCCATGCAGTGGAAATGCTGCCAGCCTGTTGGAGCTGGCATTAGCAGGCAATCACAAGCCCTTTAGGCAGGGCAGGGGGGACAAGGCACTTCCTTCAGAAACAGATCTGGGTCAGTGGCGCGTTCTCTGGGTGCTGGATCTCAGGGTTGGGCAGCTCTTGGACTTAGCACCAAACCCAGACTGTTGGGTGGCTGCCTTTTCTTAGCGCTCTGCTCCAAAGATAGAGTCTTCTCCAAGGGCAGAACTCAGGACCTTCGGATTGTGAGACTGACAAGCGAGCAACCAACTGAGCTAAGCCACCTGAAAACAATGACACCTAAGGCGGCACCATCTGCCACCTAACGTGGGGCTTGAACCCACAACCCTGAAATCAAGAGTTTCATGCTCAGCTGAGCTAGCTGGGTGAGCCAGCAGTGCAGGGCTAGGTACATAGGTCACTAGGGAAGGCTCTGTGCTCTGGGCTATTCAGGAGTTGGACTGGGTGATCCAAATGGTCCCTTCTGGACTTAAAATCTCCGTGTCCATTCCCATGGAGGGGAGTCTGTGGAAGCGGCTCTTCCTGCCTGAGGAGAGGGACTGATTGAAACAACAGATCAAAGGAAAGAAGGTGAAGTCCAACAAGCCAAGCAGAAGCCCTGGCGCGCACCTGGCCTGCTGAGAGCACAAGAGGACCTGCGTCTGAACTCAGTTACACTGGCTAAATCCAGAGTCACTTCAGTGGGGTTACTGCACTTAGCCCTGTGTCGCTGAAACCAGGATCCAGCCCAGGAGGTGAGTCCACTACAGCTGAATTAACCTTCATAACTGCCTTCCTGAGAGCCATGGGGAGGGAGTTCATAGAGAGGTAGGGCCAGGGGGATCTCCAGAAGTCATCAAGTCCCACCCCCTGTGCTAAGGTACGTCTTATCCACAGTGACAGCTGGAGAAACTGGGCCCAGGGCCCTTACAGAGACTTGGCCAGGAGCTGTCTGCAGTGCAGCAGCAGCGTTAGGAACAGACCCTGCAGTCCCTCCCCACCCCCACCCCAGCTCTCCCCAGGAGGATGCAATTGTTTAAAAACATGTGATTCATCAAGGTGAACAGCGAACGCAGCAACTCCTGGGCCTTCCGCCAGCACCAGCCCTGGGGAAAGGGAATATCTCACAGAGCTGCCGTTGTGGCACGGGGGAAGACTGGCTGGCCGGTGGGCGGTGCCCAGTGTGGGGTTGGGAGGATCCTGTTGTCTGGTACCCCAAGGCAGATGTAATGGCTGACTCCACTGGGCATAACTCCCTAGCCTCTTGTAGGCCCAGAGCTGGGGGACCACTGTACAAACGCTCCATGATTGGACTGATGGGATTCACCTGGGCAATGCAGCACTGCCAAGCCCAACACTTAAAAATCATACACCAGGACCTCAGAAATAAAGATCAGTTTAAATGTCAGGAGATTTTGCTAAAATAATCAATTTGGGATTCTTACTCGTAGCCTGCTGGTCTATACGCCTATATAACGCACTCAGAGCCTGTTTCCAGTTTATCCCCACTACCCAGAGGGCTAGGAAATTACTTGACTTAAAATGGAAAATGAGTCTCACCTGATCACAAAGCTCCAGGAGCTGGTTCTTTAAGAAACACACCAGCTCTTGTGAGACTCATGATAAAATTATGAAGATTAGTGATGCTGCTGAGCCATGGCCCCTTTCCCGTGAGCGATGCCACTGGGCCTGGGCCCCTTTCCTGTGAGCGACGCCACTAGGCCCAGGACAGGTGCCTCTCATAAACAAGCTGAGTGTTCCCACCCTGGCACAAGCTACCCACACTTCCTGCACATGGGTATGCAGGGCGGTGCAGCTGTCTCTCGGTGGTTCTGTTTTCTGACTCAGGAGCAGGGCTGTTTGTGGGGAGCCTGGGAAGGAAGCCTCGGAGGCGCCTGTCCAGATGAATTCAGTGCTTCCCTGTGCCGTAGGGCACCTGCATTGTGCACCCAGTGGAAGAACTTTCCACAGCGCTGGAGCACCGGAAATACTCCCTGGGAACCTGTCTACTCTGCCAGTCCCAGAATGCCCAACTTACCCTGCACATTCACCAGGCTTCACTGGGGCTTGGGCTGGGTTTGAAAGACGTTCACAGAGCATTTCCTTGCCTGGTTTATACACTTACTTCCAGCGACTGCCTACAAAACATCTGCTCTTCTCAATGTCACAGTCTGGTCATTTATACATCGCATCTCCACCACTGCCCACAAAACCATGGATTCATACAGCCTAAAGGGACCGACAGATCATCTTGTCAGATCTCATGAACAGGCCCATTCAGTGTCACCCAGTTACGCCTGTGTTGAGTCCAGTATTTTGTGTTCGGCTCAGGCATCCTTCAGAAAGTGGCTAGTCTGGATTTGAAGTTATCCCGAGACGGTGAACCTCTGATGGTGCCTTGGGAGTTGGTTCCAATGGTTAATCCCGGTAGCACAGCATGCCATTCCCATGCCACTCTCCTGTCACCGTCACTGGGTGTGTACAGTCAGGCCCAAGGTGCCTACCAGAGCTGGCTGGAAATTTTCCAGTGGAAGTTTTTCTTTTAGAAATTGCTGATTTAATAAACTTTCACTTCACTCAGCTGCTGGTGTTTGACAAAGCTGTGAGCAATGGCACAGAGAGGTACTGGGTTATTCCTGGAGAAGGATCCCCCTCAAAAACCAAAAACAAAGCTCCAATACCTCCCTCTGCTGTAGCTCATAGCTTTGTCAAAAACCAGCAGCTGAGTGAAGCTAACAAGAGTCTGGTTAGTTTCATGCCTGCTATTCAGTGGTGGGCAACTGTGACACTGACAAGACTGATGTCAATTTCAGGCATCTCCCAGTGGCCTGGGCTCCCAAGCAACTCACCAGGTGGGCTGCCCCAGAGCTAGGCCTCTGTAGGAGCCTGGGAACCTGGAGAGCTTATTTAATTTTGGAAACACCAAAATGTTCCAGGTTTGGGAACATTCTGGTTTTTCTGAAGGGAAATATTGCGGATTTCCAGGTCTGCAAAATATTTCAAGTGTTTGGTTTTTCATCCTGAATTGGGACAAAATAAATTCCCCAAACTGGCAATCCGTTTCCCCAGCCAGTTGTAATGAGTATGGAGGGGCTGCGGGCTCAGTCGCACTGCCAGACACAGGAGAGTGTAGGCCAGAGTCCACAGGCCACGCTGCATGGATACCCTGGGCATCACAAAACTGCGGGTGCATTATGGTGTGATATTCCCCAGCGATACCCATGGTTGTGAGGCACTCACTGCTACCTGCCCGTAGTGTGAGGCACTCTTTTCTCTGCCTGCTGTGAATCAGCTCCCTGAAACCCCCAGCTTCTGGCAGCACCACCACTGCCTTTCAGGCCCCCCCTGGCCTCTGTACAAGCAGTGATAGGCACGCACCAACTCCCCAATACTTGGAATGTTCCCTGCAGTGTCCAGCCCCTTATCCACTGACCACTCACAGAATTACCAGGCCCGCTGTTCCCAAAAGGACAGTACATGCCAGCTGATAAAAGTCAACTCAGGACCAGCACTTTGCTTAACACCACAGCCCTGAGATATAGTTATAGTGAAAACATTTATTATCACACAGCAGAGATCCAGCTGACAGCAAGCAACAATGTTAGAAACAAATGGTCACATATAAAACAGAATCAGAGCACACTTTCCACTCCGCCATCCTGTGTGGCGAAGACCATCTGAACAGGTTTTCTCAGGGGTGGGAAGCCCGTTTTTCTGAAGTGGTGCTGGAGGGTTGAGGAGAAGCGCGGCTGGGAAGAAGGAGCTAGTGGGGGGCATTTCTGGGGCTGCACAGCAGGCACCATTATTGATTTGGAGTGAGGTGGGCAAACTGCCCTGGACACAATGAATGGGACCCCAGCCCTTCACAAAACTCAGGGAAATGGGTGAGAGATTCAACCATTTCCTTATAGCTCCTTACCCCCATCACCCACCCCCACACATCGCATCATTTTTGCTGCTGTCTCTGCACCTCCATACTCTGGCTGGGTGGCTGGGTGACACTGTAGCACTTTCCACGCGGCCGGTGCCACCATGCCCCATGCAGCAGAGAACATGATGCGTTCCGCCTAGCGCATTATGGGTCCCACAGGTAGAGCAAGAACACCCCTCCCTGGCGTGCCCCATTGAAGGTGAGGCATAGGTGGGTGGCGCTGTTAATGGTTACCAGCAAAAACCACGAGCCACACTCCACGGCTGCAGAGTTCTACCGACTGGGACAGTCGGACAGGTTCATATCTTTCCCATAAGCCATGCAGTCTGTCCGCACGCAGGGGGTGAGCATGCCCGTTCAATCAGGCTGCAACAGACCCACTTTCACTCTCAAGCCTGGGGGCTAAAGAGGCTCATTTACTGAGCATCTGGGGCCGGGTGGCTGGGTGCTGAGGCCTGATGTTAACACTCAGGCAGTGCCCAGCTGCCTATAGCCCTTTAGGGGTCAGCCCCACTGTGAGGCCATGGAGTTCTCATGGAAAAACGAGAGACTCTGAGTAGGTAACCAGCTCTCCATAGTGAACAATTAGCCATAAGATAAATCAGTGCCAGAGTCTATTTCCCCTTTCAGACTGCAAATCTCCAGCACTTGCTGGGGCTGGGGTCACTTGCCTCACTCATGACAATGGGGCCAGCCCCACTGGCCTGCTAGGGGAACCAAAATACCAGGAAACTCCCCATGACCCAGGGTCTGGCTTTGCTGAACCCAGTTACCGTGGGTTTTTACTGAAGACGGAGCCCCTCCTCACTCAAAGCCCTCTGGCTGGAGTGCACTGGACGGTACACCGGAGTCTGGCCAGGATAGCCCTGGGGATATCTGCTAATGCTGCCTTTGCAGCACTGCCTGGGTCCAGCCTGCCAGGAGGAGGCAATCCGATCTGAGTCCCCGAAGTGACATAAGACGCCTTCCAAATCGAGCAGATGTGGGAAGTGAAATTCAGCTTCAAATCGATCCAAGGTCAGTTAGAGGAAAGCCGAGTTCCAAGCGAAGCTGCCGGGAAGTAAGTGGTAACAGTCCCCAGCCAGCACAGAGCTCCAGCCTCTGCTGACCCAGTTACTGCTAACGCTCAATTGCAGAAAACTGCTACTTAATTGCCAAGCCACAATGCCAAAGAAACCTGCACGGGGCGGCAAAGCCCTTGGCAGCCGCACACTCGCCTCTGGGGACTGGGTGATCGTGAAGGCTTGGTGCTCCCTGCCAAGGCAACCACCCACGACAACCCCAGCAATGCTGGCAACATGCTGCCTTTGCCAGGCTTATGCAGCCCCCAGACTATATGCAGGGACAGAGAGCTGGGATGCCAGGCTAATTCCAAAGGGCTTCGAGGGGTGCTTTAGAAACACCCTAGGCAGAAACCAGGATCTGGATCAGGACTTGTGACCTGTGTAGCCAATTGAGGGCTCATGGGGAGATCAGCAGCCTCATGGAAAGCCAGCTACCCCTGCTGTCCATCCTAGCCTCTCGCCAGCCCACTCCCATGCCCTGCACCCCACTGACATGGCTCTTACCATGCTCTCTGAGGACCTCTTCCTGGCCTGTACTCCAGCCTCATCAGCAGCTGCCTTTGACACTTCTCCTCTCCGTCCTGTCCTCCGGGCGGTTTTGTGACTGTTCTTTCCTGGGTCTCCCCCTGCACCTCAGATCACTCCTTCTGGGTCTCGTTGGCATGGTTATCCTTCTTCCCTCTTCTCTTTCAGTGGGGGACCCACAGGACTCTGCCCATGGCCCCCTCCTCCTCTCCCTCACACCTGCTCTCTGGGTGATCTCAGCCACCAACAGGGCTTTGAATTCTATCTTTACGCTGACACGCCTGTTGTTCTGTTACATGCCTGTGCATATGCTCCTGTCACAGCTTTGACTCCAGGGCACACTCTGGAGGGGTACTGTCGCACACTCTGGAGGGCTACTGTGGCACACTCCAGAAGGGCATGGAGTCCATTGATACAGACAGTCATTGTTCACTCTCCCCCCGGGTTGCCAACTCTCATCATTTTATTGTAAGTCTCACAAAAGTTGGTGTTTGCCTTAAAGCCCCAGCTCCAGGAGTCCTGTGATTACATGAGACCCTCAGCTTGCGCTTTTTTAAAAACTACATTTCTAGCCCTCCTGGTTGCAGAGAAACACTTGAAAATGTTACCTGAGCACAGCCTACAAGTACAGAAGCCAGAAGGCAAAGCAACAGATCCAATAGTTACTACCTATTAAAAACCTCCTGGTTTGGGGGGCCTGATTCATGAGTTTTAAATGCTTGGGGTTTGCCGCCTGTGTGCTCTCACTCTGACACCTGCCCACCCTGGCATGACGGGGTCACACTCAGCTCCCCCACCCAGCAACACACAGGCTCTTGCCAAAGTGCAGCCTTTCCAAAAGCTTCATGTACAGGCTGAATCCAGCTTGCCAGGCCCCTGCTCCCATTTTGCGGGGCTGCTTGAAGGGGGAGCCTCCTGCAGGGTGGAGCTGTCACTGGCTGTCCACTGAGTTATAAGCCACAAGGGAGCTGAAATGCACAGTAGCGTGAGTTCGGCATGTTTGGCTGCCCAAACCAGAGGGTGCCAGGCTGGGTGCCAGTTTGTAGGGGCCTACTGCAGCTTCTGCTCATGTCCCTGCCAGTCCCAGCCAGCTACCCCACCCTCACCCCACCACCCCCACACACACACTGCAGCTCGGGCGATGCTGGACCCGCCTCATCTCTCGTTCATACTGGTCCAAGGATTTTATCCTCCCATCTCCGGGAGGGAGGCCCCCTGCAAGCAGCATGTTGTGTGTCTCTGGGTCCACGCAAGGCTGCCTGGGCCTGGCAAAAAGGCTTATGGGACTTCGGTCATTTTCAGAATAGTCATAATTGACAATGGGCCTTGGAAACAGGGAAAATCAGTGGAAATTGATCAATAGTACAAATAGCGCGGAAGCACTGAGAGAGGTTTTCCTCATGGGATTGACAAGGGCTCCATTCCGATGACCCCTGACTCAATGGCAGCCCCTTGCTCACTCCAGCAGCCTTGCTCCATGCTCATGGTGAGCTGAGGTCTTATGCCGACCATCAGGCACGACTGTACTGTGCGCTCGTGTCACTGACTCGTGCAACGCTACTCCTGACTTGGGCTAGCAGGCTGGAGCTGGCCGCAATGTGAGCAGAAGCTGCAGCAGGCCCCTACAAACTGGCTGTGTGGGGAGGGATGGATGGATGGAAGGTGGGGTGGGGGGGCATGGATAGAAGGAAGGAAGGAGGCATGGAGGGGGTGGATGAATGGACCCGTGGATGGGGCTGGGAGAGATTCTGACACTAAAGCAAGACTCCTCTCCTGGTGTTCCAGGTGATCTAGGTGTCCCGCAGGCAGGAACAGAGGGAGAGGGGAGACAATCCTCACTCAGTGCACTGGATCTCTCAGGGCAACCTAGGCAATTGGCCACAGGTTTCATGGTGCCTAAGGAGCATCTAGCTACAGGCTTGGTGGGGTCCCACTGCTTTATACAGCACGAGTAAAGCCAGGGCCATTTGAGACCCAGGCTGTCAGCCAGAGCTGGAGTTGGCCAACCCACAGTACCGACAAGGTGCCATTCTTTCCCGTATGTTTTTTAAGTCATAAAATAACTGAACGCCCAATGGCACAGCTCCAGGTTTGGCACACAGGCTCCCTGCAGTGAAAACACTGCCGGCCATGGGGCAAATCCACCCCTCCCAAGCCAGTCCCCGTCCAGCTCTTCACTGTTGTCTGCAGGTCCCAGCAGGCAACACTCACCCAGACTGCTCCATGCCTTGGGCCCGGACATCTCCATAGGCCACACCTCAGCATGGGCTCCATTCAGCCCCAGGTTCCTGGCACATCATCAACATGGAACACATGACTTATGAGGAGAGGCTGAGGGAGCTGGGATTGTTTAGCCTGCAGAAGAGAAGAATGAGGGGGGATTTGATAGCTGCTTTCAACTACCTGAAAGGGGGTTCCAAAGAGGATGGCTCTAGACTGTTCTCAATGGTAGCAGATGACAGAACGAGGAGTAATGGTCTCAAGTTGCAGTGGGGGAGGTTTAGATTGGATATTAGGAAAAACTTTTTCACTAGGAGGGTGGTGAAACACTGGAATGCGTTACCTAGGGAGGTGGTAGAATTTCCTTCCTTAGAGGTTTTTAAGGTCAGGCTTGACAAAGCCCTGGCTGGGATGATTTAACTGGGAATTGGTCCTGCTTCGAGCAGGGGGTTGGACTAGATGACCTTCTGGGGTCTCTTCCAACCCTGATATTCTATGATTCTATGATTCTATGGCTCTGGGCTGTGGGACGCCTTCTCTGATCCCATCTGATTTATCAAACCCACTTTCTCCCAGCTCTCGGTCACTGTTGCCTGAAACGCTGTCATTTAGATTCCAGCTGGGTTTGATTTCAAATCCTCCCCATCTAACATTTCAGTGACGAACATTAGCGGGGGCTAATTTACATGGCAAAGCGATCTATCCCAAGCTGCTCATTACACAAGTGAACAAATAAATAACAAATACATTAAGCAGTGGGAAACAATCAAACAAATTAGCCAAGAGATGTGAAATAATTGCAGGCCCTGACAATCCATAACAAAAAACAAGGGGGAGGAGGGCTGGGCACACATTCCCAAGGTCACCTAATAGCTGCTCTAGGAGGCTCATCTGTCTTCTGGCACATTTCAGGCACCAAGACGGGACCAGCCCCAGCCCAAAAGAGACTAAACAAGAAGCTGAAGCATGAAACCCTGTGGCTTGTTTTCTAACCTCCCTGCTCCCCGTGCATCTCAGCACAGCACCTCGGGCTACAAACTCAATACGTTTCACACACCAAGCAGAAAGTGACCATAGGGGTGGCTGTTTCCTATGGGGTGTGTGGTGGGGCTGATACACCCCATCACGCTTTGGACGTGGGATGAAGGGGTGTTATGGCTCCACAGCTGAGTTTGAATGACCTCCCCTAGTCTCAGGGCAGTGGCCCTCCTATGCTGGGCTGTGCAGCCCAATGGCCAGAGTCCATATAGCAGCCTCTCCCTCAGGGATGGGTGGTCTAGCGGCCAGAGTCAATAGGGCTGCCCTGTTTGTTAGGGCTGCATGGCCTAGTGGCTGGATTGGTTGGAGGGATGGGTGGCCATGTGCTCTAATACCAGGTGCTGGCAGTCACTCGTGGTTTGAAACGTGCAACTTTG
Organism: Caretta caretta; assembly: GCF_965140235.1. NCBI lineage: Eukaryota > Metazoa > Chordata > Testudines > Cheloniidae > Caretta > Caretta caretta. The sequence goes on from NC_134223.1 coordinate 4,679,965, forward strand.
AGCTTCTGTATAGTCTTATGTGACTCTAAAACTGGTTACCATAAAAATATCCCTGTTTCTGCTTGGGAACCAAGGAGAGCTAGAGCTAGGCCTAGCCAGCCATGGCTAGAAGACAGGTCTTGTGGGAAGTGCTGGAGATGGCACTCCTGAGAAAGCTGCCAGAGAAGACAGAAACCTGCTGGTCAACAGTCTGGCCCCGTGGCACTCTTGGCCAACTAGGATACTTGGCACAGAACCCGGCCCCAATTCCAGCTGGGGCAATTCCATGCCACAGGCTCCGCTCCGCTGCCGTTCCAGGCTTCTAACTCACCTCCTGCCCCAATGTTATGCAGTGTTGCTGTGCCAAGTAAACCAGCTGCTGGGCTCTATTTCAGAGGTGGCTGCCCTTCAGCAATGGGGGAGGTGACTCCTGTATGCAATGGCCACATCCTCAGCCCCAAACCTGGCAGAGTGGGGGCTGGAGAAAATGTGAGGAGTCCAGGCCAAAGGCAGTCTCAGCTGCCACAGTGGACCCTGGGGCCGGGGGCTGCCACACCCTGGAGCCATCATTACGCTGGTCTGGTTCCTGCCGAGGCTTGGGCCGCTGAAGATCCAGGGCCCCTGGAGACCCCTCTGCTAGCCTTGTACTGAGCCTGGGGCCTAGCAGGTGTAACTCAGTGCAGTGAGAGGGGCTGGACCATTCAGCCCCGCTGAGGCTTTGGCCCATTGACTGGTAAGTGCTCTGGTCCCTTTGGGGTGCTCAGGGCTGTAGAAACGAGGGGCCCTCCACACTGACCAAGGGAGCCGGACTGCCTGAGGAACTGCAGCTTCCCAAGCTCCCAAGGCCTTGTCATGCCAGGCCAGCCCCTTAGGAACCTGGTGTCCAATCCTTGGGGCCCAGCTCAGAACGCTGCTGCCCTAGGGATGATTAATGTCCCCTCCCATCAGACACCAGCTGCCCCCTCCGGCCCTCACCCGCTCCCCACACTGCTCTGCCCCACACCTGCTCCTCTCCCCACTCCAGCCACCTGCTCCAGGTCCCATCCCCAGCTCAGCAGCACCAGCCTTGCAAGCATCTCCATGCGGCACTGCTCTCCATGCGGCACTCCATGGACACTTTCTGCTCTCCATGCGGCACTGCTCTCCATGCGGCACTCCATGGACACTTTCTGCTCTCCATGCGGCACTGCTCTCCATGCGGCACTGCTCTCCATGCGGCACTCCATGGACACTTTCTGCTCTCCATGCGGCGCTGCTCCCTCGGTGACGCGGCTTACGGGTGCTGGCCATGGCTCGCTCTGCCTTCTGCTCCCTCTCTCCCTGCTGCTCAGCACGGGAAGCACCAGGGAAGCATTTTGCCAGGATACTAGTCAAGCATCGCCTGTGCTTGTGTCACTGGGTATACTGAGTGGGCTGGTCGAAGGCTCTTTAAAGGCGCTCCCTGCGGCCCACAAAGCAGGAGGCCCCTGCACTGCAGAGCGGCTGCCCCGTCCAAGCCCACAGACTTTGGGAGCCCTGTGGCTGGATCCCAAGGGGCCAGAGCAGAGGCTGGAGCTTTGTGCGGACTGGGGCGGTTGGAGGAGCTGGCGACTTTGCTGGGGAGACAGTGCCATCTATTGGCCACCAGCCACCCAACGTGGGCATGGAACGGAAAGAAGGGAGCCAGCCTGCCACGCTGCCCCACACTGACAGCCGCCGTGTAGGGGGAACAGGGGGAGTGGGGCAAGGGGAGGGGTGGGCTTCTCTTTCCTCTCACCCCCTTCCTTTGTCTGTTCCCCTCTAGTTAGGGATGTGTGGGGAACACCCCATCAGGAATGGTACTGGGGGCTGCAGTCCCATCAAGCCCCACAAATCGTGCAGGGTTGGTCTGGGTCAGTCCTTGGCTGGGAGACCTCCAAAGATCACCCAGGGTTTTTCAGGGAGCAATGCAGGGGAATCACTAGGGGGCACTCTCCTCTCTGAGGCCGTGCTGGAAAGCTCACCGTGGCTTCGGTGGGGCCCAGATTTCACAACGTCTGATTCCTTCCCAAACAAAGCCGTGTTCTTCTTCTATTGTTTATCATGTGCCCACATCCCCACCTAGAGATCCGGTCCCCGGACATTGGGCTCTGCACATCCAGACCAGGACAGTACCTGCCGTAACAAGGGCTCATTCTAAGCAGTCGAGCAGGCAGACACAGACAGACAGCAAATGTCACAAGAGGCTGTTGCCAGCTCTGATGAGGCTAGCACCAGTCTCACAGTGTTTGCTGTTCCCTATCAAGCCCCAGCTCCCGGAGCCCTGGGATTGTGGGAGAATCTCAGCTTGCATAGTTTCTGTCTCTCCTGGTTTCAGAGAAGAGCTTGGAAAGATGGCTCACCAGGACCCAGCGCAGACAGCAGAGACAGCCCCCAAGGCAGGTTGTTTTCAGTATCCTGGTTATGGGGCCTGGCTGGTGACTGGAAGGCCTGGGGCTGGCCACACCCACTCCGTGCTCAAAACACACAGGCTGAGGCACTGGGGCCGTGAGCTTTCTAATGAGGGAAATGCCTTGAGGGATGATGTGACCCTGAAAATGCAAACAGCCCCCGTGTCCCCACAGGGCCCTTCCGAGCCCCAGCCTCACGCTGCGCTGACTGCAGGCTCTGATTCTCCACTGGCACATCAGTGCCCAGTGAGTGTACACTCTCCGAATCAGAGCCCTGAGTCCCCTTTATGCCAGCTTGGCAGGGGCGAGCACTATCAAGGTATTCCTCCAGCGCAGGGCCGAGCCTGGCACACAGCGCCACCAGCTCTGCACTGCCTTGGCAGTAGCCTTTGGCACAGGGGATGGGGCAGACCTGTTCCCAGCAATTCCACTCTCTTGTAAATCCCCATGGGACAAGGGAAGCAGGGGCACAAGGTAGGGCCTCATAGAGGACATGCCAGGATCTTTAGCTTCCGCTACCCTGTGCCAGTGCAGGGACCAATCTCTGTCTGCCCCTTGGCACTGGTAAATCACACAGAAGGTGAAGGAAACAGACACTCCAGCTGCTTCCTCTTGCCCAAGCAGCACTGCAGAGCTCTGAGTTGCTGCCCCCGTTCTGAGGCTGGGCATGCACTGAGATCTGGTGGTTATACTGAGGGTCTGCGTGCATCTGATCCCAGCACACTGGAGAGGAAGAAAGTAGGAGCTAGAGATCGTGAGTGTCTAGTGCTAAGAGCTCAGGTGGGAGAGTGATGCAAACCCACAAAAGGGTGATGTGAATCCACAGACACCAGTGGGAAGGTGATGCAAACCCACAGACACCAATGGGAGGGTGACACGAATCCACAGACACTAGTGAGAAGGTGATGCAGACCCACAGACATTAGTGGGAGGATGATGTGAATCCACAGACACCAGTGGGAGTGTGACGCAAGCCCACAGACATCGGTGGGAGGGTGACACAAGCCCACAGACACTGGTGAGAGGGCGACATGAATCCACAGACACCGATGGGAGGGCGACATGAATCCACAGACACTGGTGGGAGGGTGACACAAGCCCACAGACGCCGGTGAGAGGGTGACATGAATCCACAGATACCAGTGGGAGGGTGACACAAGCCCACAGACGCCGGTGAGAGGGTGACATGAATCCACAGACACCAGTGGGAGGATGACACAAACCCACAGACGCTGGTGGGAGGGTGACACAAGCCCACAGACGCCGGTGAGAGGGTGAGAGGGTGACATGAATCCACAGACACCAGTGGGAAGGTGACACAAACCCACAGATGCTGGTGAGAGGGTGACACAAGCCCACAGACACCGATGGGAGGGCGACATGAATCCACAGACGCTGGTGGGAGGGTGACACAAGCCCACAGACACTGGTGGGAGGGTGACACGAACCCCAAACATAGGAGAGTGATACAACTGCATCCACCGGCATGGGATGGTGGGCAGCCAGCCCAGCAGAGCCAGCCTGGGCCCGGAGAGCCAAGCCTGGCTCTTTCCTAGTGCGCTGGCACCAGTAACGAAAGGTTTGCAGGCCCCATCCTGCCCTCACTGACCCCTGAGCAGGGGGAACTGATGGGAGCTGAGCCGGTGGTTCTGCTGATGCTGCAGCAGGGCAAATAGAGCTGCAGCCCGATGGTGACTGAGCATGGAGAGCTGAGCGGAGCAGGGGGTGGAGGAGCCCTTTTCCAGTCACTAGCAGAGCTCGCTCTGGACAGCACACAGTGTGTCTGAGCAGCTAGTCAAGGTTGCTCACACCCAGCAACAAAAATCTACAGGGCTTTTCCCTTCCAAATTGCAGATCTCTGTGGGAAATGAACTGAGCTGAGCCAAACGCCTCCGCACTGTCTCTCTTTGCTGCTTGGTATCAGTGTATTGATTTCTACGTACAGGGAAAGAGCCGCCAGCTGGCCCTGCAGTTTGTAGCAGGTCCCTGTTTGTCAAGCAGAGCCGGATCCACCCTGGCCCTGCCTTTCCATCTGCAGCCCTTGATACCCATTCCGGGGGCAAGGGGGGAAGTGCTAGCTCAGAAGGGGAGGGTTTGAGGCACACGTTGCACTCGTGCAAATGACACGAGGTCCAGGCATAGAATCAGGGCTGAGTTTGTAGTCAAATTTTTGGGTAGTACAGAAAGGCAAAGAGGGGAAAGCCCTACAGCCAGAATGGTTCCATCCCTTGCTGCTCTCAGCTGATCGTCAGCACCCCTGGACGTGCAGGTGGGTGCTGTTCCCCATTGCACAGGTAACCCACGGTGCAGTGAAAAACTCAAGGCAAAAGCTCGGGGATAGCGAGGAGGCCGGGGGGCGAGGCAGCCAGTGGGAGGACAAGGCAGCAGAGCAGCACCCGGACTGAAAATCAAGCCACGAGATGGAAACTCAGAAAAGGCAGAGACTCGACTGCATTTGAAAATGAGGTTTGAGCAAACCAGCCTGGCACATTGGTCATAATGAACTCCTCCAGGCCGAACCTCCTCACTCACCGCAGGGCGAAGGCTCTGGGCCCTGACTGTCAGGCTCCTGCATGCGTTTCGGACTGTGCACGTCTATCTGGGACTGTGCAAGCAGATCACAACTGTACACACATGTCCGGATGATGGTGTACAGCTGGCATCATGCTCACATGTTGGGATTGTGCACATTAACAAATTTGCTGAACTACTGCACTTTGCTTCTAAAAGATCCTGCACAATTTGGCAGGCAGGGAACAAAGCTAATCTTGTCCTGCTGGTCTTACAGTTAGGAAGTTTTTCCTGAGATTCAATCTACATCTGCTCTGCTGGAGTTTGAACCCATCACCTCTTGTCCTGCCCTCTGTGGCAAGAGAGAACAACTTTTCTCCATCTTCTTTATGGAAGCCGTTCAAGTATCTGGAGACTGCTATCGTGTCCCCCTTTACTAAACAGACGCAGTTCCACCCTTTGCTCGTATGGCTGCATTCCATCCCTGTGACCAGCTGGGTCAGAAATAGGGTCAGTGAAGGTGTCAGAGCCCGAGCGCCAGCCTGATCCGTAACGTCAGAGCATTGCCTATGCCACTAGCACGAGCGACTCATGTGAGCCCCGCTGTTGCTCTGGGCTGCAGGGACTGGCAGGGGCTGTGCAGACGTCCCTTGAGTCAGCACCCACAAACACAGCTCAGGTGCCCAGGGAAAGGCCTCCCAAACCAGCAACTCCATGACTGAGAGCTGTGGTGAGAGAACAAGGGGCTTGCAGTGCAACATGGCAGCAAAGGAGACAGCAAGAAAGAAAAGACACAAGGGGAACTAGCAACAGAGATCTGTGTTTGAAATAAACATGGAGACCACTCAACCCAGAGCAAAGCTGACAGCCCCTGGGCTGCGATACCAGGGTCAGGGGCTGCGATGCCAGGGTCAGGGGCTGTGGTGCCAGGGTAAGGGGCTGTGGTGCCAGGCCCAGGGCCTGTGATGCCAGGCCCCTGGGCTGTGGTCCCAGGCCCCTGGGCTGCGGTGCCAGGCCCAGGGGCTGCGGAGCCAGGGAAGTGAGAAGGAGAAAATCTTCCACCTGCAGCTGCCAGTGCTTCATCTGGAGAGTCTCTGCTGAAGCCACTTGGCCTGTCCCTGCCCCTGCTGCAGAGCAGAGATCTCAGGCCCTCAGCCCTGGATGCACTAGCACAGAGGAGAGGAACGGCCCCCAGCCCTAGGGCTCTGTGCCAAGCTGGACCGGTCCAGGGGAGCGCAGGGGCATTCGCTCTGCTGGCCAGTGTGAACGGGCAGCAGCACCGTGGCCCCATCCAGCCTGGGAGGCAGAGGGGCCCGAGGCAGGAATCCACAAAAACAAAGACAAGAAGCTGCAACAAACAGACCCATGAAAGGCACACGCAGCAGAGTGAACACCAGTAAATAGAGATGGAGATGAAGGGACAGGGAATCAAAGGCAGAAAAACAGAGGCGGGGTGGGACTACAGCCGGCTCCTCGAAGAGCTGAGGAGCGAGAGATGAAAGAGGACGAAGAGCATTTGAAGGAGAAATGAGAGACAGAGAGAGAGAAGGGGGAGGAAGGCCACACGTTTAGCATTTGGGCACAGCGAATGGGCACAGCGACCACACTGTGACAAGTCTGCCCCAGGAACGCCCAGAGCCAGGCAGCAAGATCCCCACCCCGGAGCCCCGGAGTAGCATAGAATCATAGAATCATAGAATATCAGGGTTGGAAGGGACCCCAGAAGGTCATCTAGTCCAACCCCCTGCTCGAAGCAGGACCAATTCCCAGTTAAATCATCCCAGCCAGGGCTTTGTCAAGCCTGACCTTAAAAACCTCTAAGGAAGGAGATTCTACCACCTCCCTAGGTAACGCATTCCAGTGTTTCACCACCCTCCGGAAAAAGTTTTTCCTAATATCCAATCTAAACCTCCCCCACTGCAACTTGAGACCATTACTCCTCGTTCTGTCATCTGCTACCATTGAGAACAGTCTAGAGCCATCCTCTTTGGAACCCCCTTTCAGGTAGTTGAAAGCAGCTATCAAATCCCCCCTCATTCTTCTCTTCTGCAGGCTAAACAATCCCAGCTCCCTCAGCCTCTCCTCATAAGTCATGTGTTCTAGACCCCTAATCATTTTTGTTGCCCTTCGCTGGACTCTCTCCAATTTATCCACATCCTTCTTGAAGTGTGGGGCCCAAAACTGGACACAGTACTCCAGATGAGGCCTCACCAATGTCGAATAGAGGGGAACGATCACATGAAGTGGCCTGTAGGCCATCAGTGGGCACAGTGCCCAGAGAGGACTTTGGTGCATTGACAAACCGGCCGTGCTGTAACAAGGGGCCCGTGGGTGACACCTGCGTACTGCTCTGTGCCAGGGTCTGAGCCCAGGGGCTCAGGCGTAGGTCCAGGGCGGGTCAGGAGGGCTGTGCTGTGCCGGACAGCCGAGGGAACTACTTGTGCAGGGGATGTGGCACTGAGATTCAGGACCAGGGCTTTACGCCACCTTTGCACCATCCGGATCCTGGGCTGCTCTGGGGGCTGAAAAGGCCCCTGGTGTAAGTTAGAGCAGCCCACTGCTGCTCTAACCTATGGCAGCCTGGCCCAGGTGCCAGCAGCCTGCAGTGAAGTCCAGAGTCTCACAGACCCATGCGCTGTGGGCCCATGGCCTCCTGCCCCTGGGCTCCACCCCAGCATGCCCCTTACACTGCGGCTTGCAAGCGGGCAGTGTAGAGCTCGTCACTGGGCCAGCTCTGAGGGACTTTCCCCCCGCCAGCTGCGGTGCATGGCTAGCCCCTTGACACAGCAGGGCAGGGACACAGTCTCGGACCCCCAAAGGTCTCTGGGTACCAAATGCCACTGAGTTCACACTCCCATAGATCGCACGGGACATAGGCACCAGTCTGTGGTGGGGCTGGTTAACCATTGGGTGAGGTGTCTACAAGCCCCATACGCTGGAGCTGCCAGCCAAGCAGTGTCTGTCTCTAGGGCTCTGTGTGTGGAGCGGGGGCTGGAATCCAGCACCTCTCTGGAGCTGAACTCTCTGCCATGAGTGGGGCCCAAAGCAGCTGCCCTAGCAGCACCCTCTGCAAAGCAGCTGCCCATGGGAGAAGGGCATTCATGGAAGGTCCCATTGCTCCTCTGTCCTTGCTGACACATACATGTGGGCTGGAGCCTGGCGGCCAGCCTTGCACATGTCTGGAGAGGCATCAGCACATCCCGAGCAGCCAGGGGAGGGCTCAGCTGGGCTGCCAGGAGCTGGCCTTACGTCTCTCTTGTCTCACCTGGCTTATTTAGAATCATAGAATCATAAAAGATCAGGGTTGGAAGGGACCTCAGGAGGTCATCTAGTCCAACCCCCTGCTCAAAGCAGGACCAATCCCCAAACAAATCATCCCAGCCAGGGTTTTGTCAAGCCTAACCTTAAAAATATCTAAGGAAGGAGATTCCACCACCTCCCTAGGTAACGCATTCCAGTGTTTCACCACCCTCCTAGTGAAAAAGTTTTTCCTAATATCCAACCTAAACCTCCCCCACTGCAACTTGAGACCATTACTCCTTGTTCTGTCATCAGCTCCCACTGAGAACGGTCTAGAGCCATCCTCTTTGGAACCCCCTTTCAGGTAGTTGAAAGCAGCCATCAAATCCCCCCTCATTCTTCTCTTCCGCAGACTAAACAATCCCAGTTTCCTCAGCCTCTCCTCATAAGTCATGTGTTCCAGTCCCCTAATCATTTTTGTTGCCCTCCGCTGGACATTTTCCAATTTTTCCACATCCTTCTTGTAGTGTGGGGCCCAAAACTGGACACAGTACTCCAGATGAGGCCTCACCAATGTTGAATAGAGGGGAATGATCACGTCCCTCGATCTGCTGGCAATGCCCCTACTTATACATCCCAAAATGCCATTGGCCTTCTTGGCAACAAGGGCACACTGTTGACTCATATCCAGCTTCTCATCCACTGTAACCTCTGGGTCCTTTTCTGCAGAACTGCTGCCGAGCCATTCAGTCCCTAGTCTGTAGCGGTACATGGGATTCTTCCGTCCTAAGTGCAGGACTCTGCACTTGTCTTTGTTGAACCTCATCAGATTTCTTTAGGCCCAGTCCTCCAATTTGGCTAGGGCCCTCTGTATCCTATCCCTACCCTCCAGCGTATCTACCTCTCCTCCCAGTTTAGTGTCATTTGCAAACTTGCTGAGGGTGCAATCCACACCATCCTCCAGATCATTAATGAAGATATTGAACAAAACCGGCCCGAGGACCGACCCTTGGGGCACTCCACGTGATACCGGCTGCCAACTAGACATGGAGCCATTGATCACTACCCGTTGAGCCCGACAATCTAGCTAGCTTTCTATCCACCTTATAGTCCATTCATCCAGCCCATACTTCTTTAACTTGCGGGCAAGAATACTGTGGGAGACCGTGTCAAAAGCTTTGCTAAAGTCAAGAAACAACAGGTCCACTGCTTTCCCCTCATCCACAGAGCCAGTTATCCCATCATAGAAGGCAATTAGATTGGTCAGGCATGACTTGCCCTTGGTGAATCCATGCTGACTGTTCCTGATCACTTTCCTCTCCTCTAAGTACTTCAGAATTGATTCCTTGAGGACATGCTCCATGATTTTTCCAGGGACTGAGGTTTGATTTTCCCTTTCCTCTCACAGGTTTTGGTGCAGCACTGGGCTTGTAAAGATCGTCTGTGCTCTTCCCAGCTAATGTAATTTACCAGCTCCCCACTGGGGAAGCAACTAGAAAGAGCCTATTAGAGCGGCAGGGCCGTCGGCTTTATTTGCCACCATTAAGGGCTTGTCGCCTGCACAGTCAGCCTGGGCTCTTACCTAGGTGTTCCCCGAACTCCCCCTCACCATGTCCACACACAAGCTGCTCCGCCCTGAGTGAGATCTGTGTTCCACCAGACCGGCTGGCCGGGCGGGGGCAGGTTAGAGCCCAGGTGCTGCTGTCATTTGGGCTGGGCGCCTACCCACTCTGCAGTGAGCATGCAGGTGAAATCACTCCTAGGCGACAGTCCTCCAGGGTCTTCCCATGGTCCCGCCGTGTGCCCAGAAGGACAGACAAGTTCTCCCACAATGCACTGGGAAAGACTCATAGAGCGGCCCAACTGACTGCAGCACAAAGACCCACGGGATGTGCCCCCCAGATCCCAGCAACTGGCACAGGGAGCGCCTCCCCAGTGACGACACAGGAACCCGGGCAGGACATTGCAGTGTGGCTGCTCACAGCTGTACTGGGCTCACCCGGGGGCTCAGAGCTGGGTGCCCATCAGACCAGCTAGCTCTGCAGTGAGACTGACCCTGCAGTTGCCAGTCCCTTGGGGAGAAGGTTCTAGGGACAAGGACACACCCTGCCCCAGCCCTGGCTTGTTCTGCCTGGCACCCCCATCCTGTCCAGCCCCTCTCGTCTGCCCACTTGCAAGGGGCTCCCGCCCCGTGTGCTCTCTCCGTTAGCCCAATGCCCACCCTCTCCATACTGTGGCACAGATGAGCCGTACAATTGCTGGGGATTTGCCTCCCACCCAGACGAGTGTTTCTTAGTCACTCGCTTCAGCAGACAGCCCTGAGGGTCTTCCTCTCGCAGACACATGGGTTTGATCCTCCGCCCAGCCCGTGTTGTGCCTTCTGGGCTCGCTCAGCGAACATGCTTCCGAGTGCCTCTGTGCCCATGTCACCGTATGCTGCTGCTCTGTCACACACTGACTTCCCACGGTGTGTGGGGGCCCTGCTGTGGCTGTGTTCACATGCCCCTTTGAGCTCAGTGCTCCTTTGGCATCAAAGGCAGCGCCGCCAGTTACCCTGGTGTCCCTGCCCCTGTGCCCAGCCCTCTCTGGAGAGGATGGCAGTGGGCTGGAAGGTTCATTCCCCTGGGCAGGGAGGAGAACAAGTATACACCCTCGTGTTCCACACGTTTCACTTCCTTACCCTCATGTCCCGCCCTGATACCAAATGGCGGGACTATCTACCATCTGTGGATGGTGAGGAACCCCGGTGGGCCAGCCTGAACTCACAGCCCTCTGGGGATATCCGCTGGCAGCTCCTCCATGGAGCAGTGAGCACAGGAGTATATCTGGCGCGGTTCACCTCCATCCCTGACACTTGCCCCTTCTGCAGCGTGAGGGAGAACCTGGCGCATGCTTATCTTGAATGTGCCAGGTCGCAGCCCCTCTTCCGTCTCCTCCAGAGCCTCCTGTTGTGGTTCTGGCTGCACTTTTCCCCACACCCGTTTATATTGGCACACCCTGTTCATGGCCCCATGAAGTTGCTAGACCTTCTCGTCCACCTCCTTCTGGCCCTGGCCAAAGTGGCCAACTTCAACCCCAGGAGGAGGATGCTGGATGAGGGGGTGCTCTGCGACTGTGGGGCCTGTTTCCGCTCCTCCCTGGTCTCATGCATCCAGGCAGAGTTCCTCTGGGTGGCCTCCGCAGGCTCCCTAGACAGCTTTGAGGAGCAGTGGGTGCTGTCCGGGGGTCTCTGCTCAGTGTCGCCCTCTGGATCCCTAGTTTTGAACCTGTGACCTTCACTCCTGTTGTTCATTAGCTGTCCCCTGTGTTCAGTTGGTTCCCGGGTCCAGTGGTGCCTTACACAAGGCTGGGATGCTGGTAATCTGCAGTTAGCCTTTGGTACTCAGATGATGGACAGAAGTTAGATAGCTACTGAACTGAATGCATCCGTTGAAGTGAGCTGTAGCTCACGAAAGCTTATGCTCTAATAAATTGGTTAGTCTCCAAGGTGCCACAAGTCCTCCTGTTCTTTTTGCGGATACAGACTAACATGGCTGCTACTCTGAAACCTGTTGAACTCCGGTACTCCCTGCGCCCACATGTGGGGGACAAGGAAAGCCTTTGCCTAGGGCGTCTCTGCGCTCGGCACCCACTTCACATAGGGCAGGAGAGGAAGGTCGAGGTCCCTAGTTTAAGGAGCCATGGAAGAGGCCAAGACAGGTTCCTTCTCTGCCACTTGAACATGGTTTTGTGATGAGGCAATGCTGCCACCTGGTGGGCATCCTGCAAACCACCAGTTCCCCTGGCTGCGCTGTGTCCTTCAGACACGACTTCTCCCCAGCCACTCCACAGGGAGGGAAGGGCTGGGCTGAGATTCTGGGGGCTAGCTTACGTATCGTTTCTTACATTCTCATTGGAAGGAAGCTAACGCGTCTCTGGGCGACCGCAGGAAACAAACGACTCCTGCAGGTGTCTAGAGAAATTGGCTCTGGAAGTGGCTACAAGGCACCCGTATTGATAAGAGTGCCGCGCCACATTTACAATCCACTGCCCTGCGGCTCCCCACGCGGGCGGCCCCCTGCCCATCCTAGGCACCTCCTCTGTCCCCCCACAGCCCGCCCCCCATTTCTGTCTCATTTTCAGCATCCCAGCCCCATCCCTGGCACTCTCCACACTGCCCGCAGGGACTCAGTGGCCTGAAAGGCGGGTGCCACTGTACAGTTGGAGTAGTGGGCATTCTCCACACTGACTAACCTCACCAAAGGTGGCAGAGAAAGCCCCCGTAATCCAGTACTACTGCCATGCACATGGCCACACATTCTGGAGGGCATGGGAGTCCTGAGACAGGCCTAGACAATGGGAGTTGACAGGTGGAGGAGAGCCGTTAGGGGCTGTCTCACACCCAGGTGTGCTGCTGGGCACGAGGACAGAGCAGCTCCCACTGCAGATGCCACAGAGCTGCTCAGAAAACGTTTAAACTCGCTTCTGATTAGACAGCAAAGGAAGGAGCCTCCATAGCAAGAAGGTTTCCCAGGCATGGCCAGAGCCCCAGAGCCCCACTGCTGTCAGGAGCACAGAGGGTCCGGAGGGGTCAGAGACAGGACATGTCCCGGCGAGTCCCTCCCCTGGGAAAGAGACCAGCACAGCATGCGGCCAATAGCGTTGCTATTACTGCAGCGGTGAGCCAGCATGTGGGACGAGATGGCCCCTGCGGAGTGGCTAGCCATCTAAAGGACAGAGAACGGACTCGAATGGGGAAGGCTCCACGGGGCACTGAGCCATCACACTGGCTCCACAGCTTCTCCTGTAACAGAGACCTCTATTACCATAGTCTCGTTCAGCCCATAGGCCCCTTTGCATGGGGCAGGGGCTAGCATTGCAACCTGGCCATTCCCCTTTGGCTGCCAGCTAGTTCGCAGCCTGTACTCAACATTCAGCTCAATTGTGCTTTGGGCAGAGACACTCCCGAGCTACACTCCCAGTCTCCAGTCGCTGACACCAGCATGAAGCCGTCTGCCTCTGAGGGCCACCCCCAGGAATGTGATCAGCTGGGCCCAGGCTGATTGTCAGAGCTGGTCCCTGAGACACAGGCGAGTGGCAGCCAGCTGTTTCTCTATCACCGCAGTACCCAACGCATTCACCCTCCCGCCAACCCGGCAGGCAGGACAGCGCTAGCATCCCCAGTGCCCAGCCCAGGATCCCGGGCACAGGGGCCGGATTCACACCTGGACTAGGCTGTTGTGAAGCACACGCTGCGTTCTGCACCACGCCGAGGCTCCTCTGCGCAGTGTGGGGAGAGCTGGGGGCCAGAGCCTGCCCTTCACACCAGCTTGCCGCTGGGCACAGAGCCGCCTGTGCTAGCCAATGGGAGACGCCGAGCAGAGGGGTGTGTCCTAAGACCCGCCTCTCACGGAGCTAGGTGCCCAAATCCGGGCTCCTGGGAGCACCCAGCCCCACTAGTGATCCACGCCCGGGAGCCAGCTGCCTGCAGGCAGGTGGTTTAGGTCCTTCGGGGGGTTCTTGTGAGAATGAGTTAGTTGGCCACCTCGCTCCCCAGAGAACAGATAGAGGAGGAGGGTGCCCAGCTTATAACGTTTAGCACATCTGGAATGTGGGAGAGCTTGTTCAGTTCCCCCTCGGCCACTGGTGGGGGAGGGGGGAAAGGATCTGACCAGGGCCCTCCCACCCCCCAGGTGGCTCTCGCCCCGGGCTGTTCTGACATGTGGGGAGGGGGCTCCCTCCATCTCACCTGATGAAGCTGTTCCCCTGGGGATAAACAATGAACTGGTCATTAGAGCTGGACCCTGGGTCTCCCACCTCCCAGGTGGGTGCCCTAAGCACTGGGCATTCTCTCGCTCCGGCCCCGTGGAGCTGTTCCATGGTGCAGAACGATGTAAACAGCCACTGGGACAGAGCCAGAGAGCTAGAAAGAGAGTGACTCCAGAACCTGGTGGTTAGGGTGTCGAGGCAGGAGATCCAGGGTCCTGGCCCCCTTCTGCAATCACTAGAACAGCTGCCATAGGAGGGAGTGAGGGAGCTGCACACCACAGCATCCCGGAGCTCAGAGGTGAGAGGCTCCTGAACCAGGGTGCGGGTGCTAACTGCTGGGCATTGCCACCACCACCACTCTGTCAGTTGGCAGATTTTGAATAGGACCTGATCTGGTAGGTGGCCTCTGAGCTCCAGAGGCCCCAGCTTTCTAATGTGCTAGGCTAATCCCAACCAGCAAACCCTTATGACCCAATGCAGTGTTTTAGCCTCAAAGAGATTTGCTTTTGCTCTTTCAGACCAAGCGCAGGACTGTGGTGCTGGAGCTGTGACTTGGAACCCTTGGTTCTGGCTAACGGTGGTGAATGGAGAACGGAGGGGGATTACATTAGCTAAGAGATCATTTCTGCAGTCAACCAATCTTGATTATTGGGGGGGGGGTGCTCAGCCAGCTCCCCACAGTTGCTAATGCACTGGAGAGACAGTTGCAAAATGGCTGACCATTTCCCAGGTCTGTTAGTGCCAAGCCCTGTCACTGCAGATGAGCCTGGGTAGTGAGGGAGGATTTAGTCTCTGCTCAGGGAGCGAAGGCACAGAGAGCTGCACAATCTGGCCTGCAACATCTCACAGCGAAGAGGGAACAGCCAGCCAAGCGCAGATTCCCTGTCCCCCTCCTGGAGCCAGAGAGCCACGTGGAAGGGAACCCAGACACCCCAAAAGAGATTTGCCACCTCAAAGAGCAGCAGCGAGGGCAGCACAAGCTGTTTTGTCAAGTTGGCAATAGCAGGTAGCAAGAGCTGTGCTCAGACTGACCCAGGACACAGCCGGGGAAGTGGCCGTGGCCGTGGCTGGTGAGATGATCACAGGCTGCGTTCGAATGCCTGCAGCACCACTTTTCTAGTCTCAGCAAAGGACATGGAGAAAGAACGGAATAAAACCCCGTGCTCAGATTCCACCATCACACGGGCTGCATCCGCGGCAGCCAGGGATACTGAGGGAGTTCTTGAGAAGACGCTGCAGCCGTGGAATTGACAAGGCTGGCTGCAGATGAGACTCTGTCTGGCGAAGACAAGCCAGCACCACATTCATCTGACGGGGCTGTTAATACTTACCCGGCATGAAAATGATCCCAGCCATTCATGCCTCCATCGGGTGGTAGCACCACCTTGTCCCCACTGTGGCAGGTTCTGCAACCACGTTCATTGTCTTTGGGGACTTCGATGAATGGGTTGTGTTTGATTGTGTTCAACTCCATGGGGGAGGTTACCCAGCTCCTAGAGAACTGAAAATGGGGGTGGGGGGATTAAGGTGAGTCACTAGGACTACACAACTCTAGAGGGGTACCACCCCCTGGAGTGGCTCAAGCTGCATTGTCCAGTAACTAGGAGACAAAGAAAAATGGCTTTTGATAGAAAAAGGCTACATTTAAACTGCCTTGGCGTCTTCTTTCAGACCCAGCAAACAGACAGGACTGTCTGGCCAAGGGGGCTCCAACCGGGCAGAAGGGTTGGAAGAACTTTGACCTACCAGGGCCCCATAAGACTGATGGGTGACTTGCAGAACATTTCAGCAGGTGTGTAGGAACTTTTATTGTTTTTCATGTTTCTCTGTAAGGCTTTTTCCCTTAAGAGTAAAGGTGCTTGCTTGGGAAAAGCTGGGTGGTAACTTGTAACTGCTGGCAATACATTCTTCATAGTCCTCATAGAGAGAGCAAAGCACAGATGCTGGGCATTAGGCAGTCTGGCTTGCTGGGGATATCCCAGTGTAAGGCAGGGAGGTGGGAAGCCATAAAACCCCGGTCAGGAGGTAGAGTGATGCAGGACACTCCCTCTGCCCCCCAGAGAGGTGATGACTGGGAGCTGGAAACCCTAAGTGGGTGCCCTAAGTGCAGTGACCCTCAAATTGGGACACCCACTTCTCCAGTCTGTGTGTAGGAGTGTTGAGGGGATCATGTCAAATACGTTCTTGAAATCTAGGTCAAGTGGGTCAGATGGGGTTCACCTGTGAGAGCTGGCATGGGCAATTGCACATCATGGTGTGGGGCAGGGAAGGACCCTGTGGGGTCTGCTATTACACAGTCTGGAGGCATGGCCAGTGAGGGACACAGAGATGTGAAGCCTTCAGAGGCTGTTTCCTTCCATGTCCCTGGCTTTCGTTTGAGTGCCTGTCCAAGCCTTTCTTACACCAGTGGGCAGGCTAAGCTAGGAGTTCATTCCCTGCCTGCTGGTGGCACTGCTGTCCCTGGCACAGAGCTTTCACATGCTGCCCATCAGTGCTGGGGAGAAGAGGAAGCATGAGCCAGACAGACCCCATTTCCAAAGATGATGTGCCTGGGCCAAGTCTGGGCTTTCAGCAGAGCACAGACATACACAGAGACACTGCCACATACTGAGCTGCAGTCATTAGACTGAGAGGCTTCACCCTACCATACACCACACTCACCTTTCTGGCGGTTGCGCAGAGCCTGGCTGTGGTGTCTGTGGCATGTGCATGCCCTTGACTGCTTCTGGAATCAGCCAAGAGAACTTCAGAAACAGTATGGAGCAAATGGCAAAAAGGGGGAGCCATTAGCAATGAGTGAAAACCAACAGTTAAAAATGAAGACAATTGATAAGGGAAGCTAAACTCTATGGCTGGTACTGTTAAGGATAATAAGAAATAATTATTTAAATATATCAGGAACAAATGAAACCCTAGTATAATCCCTCTGTCAGGTGCTGTCAGGAGCAACAAAGGCCGGCTTCAATATTTTAGAGTGTGACAGTCTGTACCCCTATGTTCACCGCTCTAACAAAATTATGATAAATTTTGCAAAAAAAGTATTCCTTGTGAGGTATCATCAAAAAGTCATAATTTGCTGATCATTATTGTGTGGCAACATTGTACGTAAAGTTATAAGATTCTACCATATGATATTACTAAGACCTGTTCCAACTGGGGAGTAGTTACAAACCCATTCCCTAGAGACAAAAGGAAAGACGGGTGTCAGCAAAATCAAATGGTCCATCCCCTAGTTAAGTGGTGATTCTCTGACAGGAAAGAGGGTGTGAGTGAAAAATCTACATCTTGACAAAGAGACAGCTTGGGGTTCCTATCCACCTAGACTTTCTGTCTCCTGAACCTCAGTTGGAGATATTCTCAAAGAAGAAAAAGAACTATAAGAAGGGAGAGCAGATGCCCCAAATGATCTCTCCCTTTCTTTCTACCCACAGCATCGACAACACCTGAAGAATAAGAAAGCAGCATTGGACTGGGAGAGGAATCCTGAATGTAAGAAATTCAGCCAGTAAGACTGCTGAAACATTTGGTGTGAGAGACTTTGCTTTGAATTCACTTAGCTTGTTCAATTAGCCTTAGTTGTGTTGTACTTTTATTTTCTTGTAACCAATTCTGACTTTTATGCCTGATTGTTTGAATTGAAGTGTTTGGGGAATTGTATTTGGGATCACAGGCTTCATGCATATCATTTTCTATTAATAAAATGAGGGACTTTATATGAGCTTGTGTTGTCCAGGAGAGCTCTGGGCAGTACAAGATGCACATTTGTGGGGAAAGTCTGGGACTGGGAATTGGCTGGTGTTTCCCTGCAGTATAAATGGAGGAGATGGTATGATGGAATAACATGATTTTGGCAATTACTTAATCTTTAAATATTTGTGGTAAATAGGCCCAAGGGCCTGTGATGGGATGTTAGATGGTGTGGGATCTAAGTTACTACAGAGAATTCTTTCCTGGGTATCTGGCTGGTGATTCTTGCCCATATGCTCAGGGTTCAGCTGATCACCATATTTGGGGTCGGGAAGGAATTTTCCTCCAGGCCAGATTGGAAGAGGCCCTGGGGGTTTTTTGCCTTTCTCTGTAGCATGGAGCACGGGTGACTTGCTGGAGGATTCTCTGCACCTTGAAGTCTTTAAACCATGATTTGAGGACTTCAATAGCTCAGACATAGGTGAGAGGTTTATCGCAGGAGTGGGTGGGTGAGATTCTGTGGCCTGCGTTGGGCAGGAGGTCGGACTAGATGATCATAATGGTCCCTTCTGACCTTGGTATCTATGAATTCAAGAGTGACTGCCCACAGCACTCATACAGCATAGCTGGGAGCGGTTTACATGCTGGAGGCTGTGTGGGAGTAGACCAGGAGTGGTTGTTCTCACAGCGAAGCTGGGTAAAAGGCCCCCCAGGTTGGAGAACTGAGGGGACACAGCTGTTCCTCAGTCCAGATTGCACCCTGGTTAATGTCACATAGGTTTTCTCTTAAAATTAGTAAACACACTAGCTCAACCCTGACACCTGGGAAAACTAAATCCCTCTGTTGGGTGTCCTTGACAATCAATACATCCCCTCCCACAAGCATTGTGTCTCTGTGTGTGAAACAGAGAACACTTAACTAATAAGGGGAAAGGGAACCCAGCATTTACTGGAGAAAAAACAATAATACATCAACCACAGGTTTCTGTGAATGGTAAGTAAAACTTCCACCCCGCAGTGTCCTTTGCCTCCATTGCCCCATCTGCCAGTGTGAATGCCTAATGGACAAATGTCCTTTTGACATCTCATGTACCATCCTCTTTCCCGTCTGGGGCATCCCACTCATGCTTTGTTGTCACTGGATAATGAAATTGCAGAGCCCAGGAATGTATTTGGACAGGTCTATCTCCAGCCCCTTGGGGGCAGTGCTGCCTGGCTTCTGTGGGTAGGTCTCACCCAGGTCAAGATCTGCTTATTCTGTTTCTTGCTCCAGTTCACCAGTGCAGAGGGCTCCTTCTCTCTCACAGTAGCAATGGTATAGTCCAGTGCTAGATAAGGACAGTGTGACGATCTGTACCCCATAGTCACCCCTTGCACACTATTATAATAATCTTTGTACAAGTATGCCTTGTGAGGTATCATTTGAAAACTCATATCTCACTGGTTTCAGAGTAGCAGCCGTGTTAGTCTGTATCCGCAAAAAGAAAAGGAGGACTTGTGGCATCTTAGAGACTAACAAATTTATTTGAGCATAAGCTCACTAGTCAATACTGCCCTGATAAAATAAGTGTGGCAACATTCCACTGTACAGTGTTACTAAGACATATTCCAAGTCTGGGGAGCGTCTGGGAAGAATCCAGACGTGCAGGTAAACCCACTGGGGACAATGGGGGTGAGCTGGCAGCTCTGTGATTTGCTTCTTGGGCTGCCGGCTGAACCCTCTTCTCCTGCAAGCAGGGGAGGCAGCTGGCCAGGCTGTGGCGAAACCAGTTCCTCAGAGACAAAGGACAAGCTGAGGCCTCAGCCAAGTGTGAAGTAGGTCAAATGGGCCATCGCCTGTTAAATGGCCATTCTTTGGCAGGAAAGATGGTGTGGGAGAAAAATCTACATTTTAGCAAAGAAACAGCATGGGGTTCCCATCCACACAGACTTTCTGTTTCCTGAACCTGAGCTGGCAATGCTTCTCGAAGAAAGGAGAGGATTCTAAGGGGGAATTGCAGATGCAGATCACACCCTAAAATATTGAAGCTGGCCCTTGTTGCTCCAGACAACACCTGACAGAAATGTTATACTAGGGTTTCATTTGTTCCTGATATATTTAAAGAATTATTTCTTGCTGTCCTTAACCATACCAGCCATACATTTTTCACAGATACATTTAGTTTCCCTTATCAATTGTCTGCACTTATCGCTTCGTTCTCTCTGCCCACAGCGTCTATGACACCTGAAGTTCAAAGGAAGTTGCATTGGACTGGGGGATGGATCCTGACTGAAAGAAGTCTAGCCAGTAGGACTGCTGAAACTTGTGGTGAGAGAGACCTTGCTTTGAATTCACTCTAGGTTGTTACATTAGTTCCATTTTACTTTTCTTTTTCTTGTGACCAGTTCTGACTTTTAGCCGCATTACTTGTATTCACTTAAAAGCCATCCTTCTGTAGTTAATAAACTTATTTTATTGTTTCATCTAAACCAGTGTGTTTGGACTGAAGTGTTTGGGAAACTCCATTTGGGATAACAGGATTTGTGCATATCATTTTCTATTAATAAAATGACGGGCTTTCTATGAGCTTGTGTTGTCCAGGAGAGAGCTGGGCAGTACAAGACGTACATTTCTGGGGAACGTCTGGGACTGGGTGCATGCTGGTGTCAGCCTTCAGAGGAAGACAAGAGTGGCTGGCTGCAGCACTCCGGCAATACAACTGGGAGTGACGTACATGCTGGAGGCTGGGTGTGAGCAAACCCACACAGCAGTGTAAAGGGCACCCCAGGTTGGAGGGTTGAGGTGACACAGCTGTTCATTGTTCTAGATTGTATCCTGGGCATGGTCCAACTGTAAGTCATAATACAGAAAAGCGCCAGAAGGATAGGTGTGAAGTATGCCTTGAAAATACGTTGTTAACGGCTACAGCGCTCTGTCACGCATGCTTGATCTCGCTCTGCTCAGGTAACTGTATCTGTGGCAAGTGAGGTTGCCACCAATCACCCTTATGCCTCTTCCAAATCTTTGGCTTCTTCTTAGAGCTCAAGACAATGAGTCAAGAGCCCCCTACCAGCAGATAGGACATCTTGTGTGCAGAGCAGTAACTAAGCTAAAGTTAAAATACACCATGCCCAGGACAGGAAAGATCTGATAGAATCATAGAATCATAGAATATCAGGGTTGGAAGGGACCTCAGGAGTTATCTAGTCCAACCCCCTGCTCAAAGCAGGACCAACCCCAACTAAATCTAAATAAATGATGACTGAGAAGGAATCTTCCAACTTTCCTGAGTACCACAAACCAAAGACTCGCCCCAACCCCACATGCTGCTCAGTGAGTCAACAAGCCACCCCTGATGCTGAGAGGCTAAGGGATTTGGGCCCTTAGTTTCAGGGGCAGGCCCATGTCTAACCCCAAGGCCACTCTGAGTGTCTGAGTGCCCTGTCACAATGTGAGCGCTGTCAGATTCTCAGGCCAGGTTTGAAGCTCTGGAGGGCCCCAGTGCCGGGTGTATGGCAAGCAGGGTGACTACCTTTTCAAAATGCAAAAACGGGACACATGCAGGAGTCCTGCCCCCTCTGGAGCCCCACCCTCTGCTCCTCCTCTTTCCCCTGAGGCCCCGCCCCCTGTTCAGGCCAGATGCCAGAGCTGGGCAGTGGTAAGAGCCGCCCAGGGAACCTGAGCTGCTGTGAGGAGCCCCAGCCCTTCCACCTGTCCTGGGCTGGGGGTTGGGGGGCTCAAGATCAGCCCCTGGCCCATGTCCCTTCCCCCCAGGGCGCACTGCCCAGGGCAGGTGGAGGGTCCAGGACTCCCCACCGCGGTCCAGGCCCACTGGGTGGCTCTTAACCTCTTGACCTGCTGTCACGGAGTCCCTGGGCGATGCTCTGGAACTGCTCCCCATGAAGTCAGTCAGGACTCTGGGGTAGTCGCCTTTCTGTGAGCAGCCTGTCTTCGGGACACACAGCTCACACAGCTTCCACCTTCCTGGGTCTGACCTCAGAGCATTCAGCATCCTCTGCCCCTCCGTGCGCTTTCCCCCAGCGAGTCCGCTCAGGCGGGGCTCCTGGGGAAGCCAGAGGGTCCTGCACCCCAACTTCGCAGTCAGACGTGACTCTCAGCCAGCCAGTAAAACAGAAGGTTTATTAGACGACAGGAACATGGTCTAAAACAGAGCTTGCAGGTGCAGAGAACGGGACCCCTCTGCTGGGTCCATTCTGGGGGGCAGTGAGCCAGACAACCACGTCTGCACTTCACTCCATGTCCCAGCCAGCCCCAAACTGAAAACCCCCTCCAGCCCCTCCTCCTCTGGGCTTTGTTCCTTTCCCGGGCCAGGTGGTCACCTGATTCCTTTGTTCTCCAACCCTTTAGCTCTCACCTTGCAGGGGGGAAGGGCCCAGGCCATCAGTTGCCAGGAAACAGGGTGTCGGCCATTCTCTGTGTCCAGACCCCTGCACACACCTGCCCTCTAGGGCTCTGCAATGATCATACACCCTTACCCCACCACCTAGATACTTAAGAACTGCCTAGGGGAAACTGAGGCACCCCCACAATATTCAGAGGAAACATTAAGAACAGGCCCACTTCGTCACATCTCTCCCCCCTTCGAGATCGAACTGAGCGGGGTCACTTTACCCGGTGACCTGGGGAAGTTTGAAGCCACCAATGTTCCCATGGATGCCCCAGCATCTCTCCCATTCCTTGGTAGGAGTTACACCAGGCCCTTCCAGTTTCACGCCCTCCCTTAGGTCGGGGGTGGTCGATAGCACTAGCAGGCTGCATGTGGGAAGGTTTCTGCAGCCCATGCCCTTTGGCCACCCCAAAACCCCAGGGGGTCAAACTGGGATTGGGTTTTCTCCCAGAGCTCCAGTCTGGAGGGCTGCAATTCGGCCCCCATCTTGACCTGGGCCACATACTGTTCACTTACAGAACTAGCATGGAGACATCCCTTTCCCAACAACCTTGTCTCCCCAACAAGCTGGCCAAACACAGCCACTGGGTTATAGGACGGTATACCTTTCTTAACAGCTTTCACTCCATCTGAGACCTTCTCAAAGCTCTCCACACTGGATCTTTCAACAGGAAAGTCAGTGGATCCATTCACAACAGAAAATTTCTGGCTGTTAGGAACTGAAACTTTCTTGATTAAATCATTTTCACACCCTTCAGTTGCAGTAAACTGCTTGCAAAGACTCCATGAGGATTCCTTTCCCAAGGGCTTTTCTATGCAACAATTCACCCCTCCCAGAAATTCTGCTCTTACCCTCTTTACCTAGGGCTTGCTCTAGGGGAACACTTTCCTGAGCAACTACAGACTCTTTCTGGGTCTCCCTTACATCCAGAATCACCTCTGGCCCATCAGGCGGATTCCTACACAATCCCCTTTCATGCAAACTTACAGACTTCCTAGATAAAAGGTTAGAAGCATTCTCCTTCCCTTTGCCACACACAAGTTCAGGAATCTTTTCCTTCTTGCTACAGGTTTCCACACCCTCAGTAGGTTCCACAATCACATCACCTTCCTGCTCTCCTTGTGCCCTGGCTAGGATCTCACCCTGATTAGACAGAGTTGCTACACCCTTTCCAACAACACACTAGCAACAGGCAAAATACAAGCACCAGAATTGTCTGGTCTCGGGGATTTTACATAGACCCTAACTGGATGCGACCTAGTTACAGGGCCATTCTCCCGAGCAGACAGAAACTTAGGACCCTTCCCTTCCTGGGCTTTAGCTGAATCCAGAACCAGCTCTGAGACAACTGCATGACCCTCAACCATCACAGGCTGAAAGGCCCCTTCTGTCTGCTCCACAGACCAAGAAGAGCCGGACACACTTTCTCCTTTACCAGACACACAGGTTGGGATCCCATTCCCTTTGTCCCAGCACACAAGGCTGGTCACAGACAACTGCTTGGAGATCAGGGTAGCTCCCTCCATAGGCAAGTCAATACCCCTGACAGAGAGACCCATTTCCTTCACTGTCCCAATTCTCCACCCAGCTAACAGGTAAGGTCCAGGGACTCTCATCTTCCACTCTCCTCGCCTTCCCACCCTGCTGACTGGACACAGCCATCAGCTCACAAGGCTGCCTAGGCTCATCCAAACTTCCCTTACCAAGCACCTTGCCACTCCCCACAGATCCCCTGCCCTGCCTGTGTCTCCCCCCACTCAGCTGGGGTCTCAGCTCCCACTGTGCTCAGCACTGCCCTTGCTGTCCCAGTGGGGGCAGGCCACTGCTTTCCTCACTGCATCAGAGCCAGCGAGAGTCCCCAGTCTGGTGTGCAAGGGGGCAGGGAGCATCTCTCTGTCCCACCGAGTCCCAGGGGTCTGGTTACAGGCAGGCAGGTAGCCTGAGCCTAGCGGCTCCTCCCTGCTGCCAGCCAGGTCATCTGCATTTTCACTGACCATTTCCCTCTCCACCGATTGGTTCCCTGGATTCAAATTCAAACCCTCGGCAGTTACAGGAGCAGGGCCTGGATCCTGTCCCAAAGAGACACAGTCACCCCACAACAGGGTCTCGCAGCTGGTGTCCTGGGGCACCCCAACGGCCAGCCAGCCCCACCCCTCCTGGGTCTGCACAGGGATCTGGGCCATAGGCAGGGCGAGGGGCTTCGTCCCTGGGACCCTCACCCAGCTCACACAGGCCCTCAGCCTCTGAGGCTGCACCACCCAGGGTCTGACACCAGTTCTCTCTGTCCCAGGATCTCGCCACCCCAGGAATGTCTCCCCATTGACCATCCCCTTCCGCTCCCACTGGGGGTCCGAGGGGCCTGACCCCAGGGAACTCCACACAGACATATAGGTTGGGGTCAGGAGTGGGAGCCTGTCCACCTCCCCACCCATCTGGCTGATGGAGTCTGTGGCCTTGGGACCCAGCAAGGGAGCTAGACACCGGGGCTTTTCCGCAGGGTCCCCCTGGTTCAGATCTCCAGCCTGCTCAAAGGCAGTGAGGTGGGCATCCACACCCCCCCCCTTAACTAGGGGCAGCAATTTAGTCTCGAGGTTCCCTGCGGAACTGGCCCCCCGGGATCTATCCCCACTCACCCCGGGGAGGTCCCCTCGGCCTCTCCGCCCCACCACCGCCAGTTCATCCTGCTGCTGCTTCTGCAGCTCTTTCTCGGGCTCTCGCTGTCTCCCACGGTCCTCTTGCTCTCTCAGACTCAGCTCCAGTCCCGTCCGTCTCGATCCCCCGATGGGGAACCCGATCGTGAAGACCCTCGTCTGGTCGGGGACAGGAGTCTTGGCAATGCCTGGCTCCCGCTCCAGCTGCTCCCAGATCCTGCTGTAGCCCCATTTGGGGTCAGGAATCTGTTCCTTAGAGCGGTCATCCTCCTCCAGCTGCACAATTAACTCTGCTTTGGTGAGCTTTCCAATGCTCAACCCTCTCTTTTTGCACAGGGTTACAATGTCCTTCTTAAGGAGACGGTGACAGGCCATTACTCCGCTCCTCCCAAGTTGTTGTGGACTCACAGGCCCGTGTGTTCTCAGCTCCCCACGGTTTCCAGGGAGAACCCCTAGTGTGCCAGCCCTTCTCGAGGTCACCACCTCTTTGCCAGGGTCGAGCTGCAGACTCCTCCGCCCCTGAGACTGCTCACTGCAGTCCCCAGGGGGACCCCATTACTGCACAGTCCTTCTCGCTGGTCACACACTCCCAGGGGTTAACCGCCCCCCGAAACCGCTCCTTTCTGAGCCTTCAGCAGGCCTGGTCCTCGGCAATCCCCCTTCGTGTTACTGCTCCCCAGTCACTTACTGCAGGAAGCGCCATCCACGGGGTGCAGTACATCCCACCGCTGCCACCAGTTGTCACGGAGTCCCTGGGCGATGCTCTGGAACTGCTCCCCATGAAGTCAGTCAGGACTCTGGGGTAGTCGCCTTTCTGTGAGCAGCCTGTCTTCAGGACACACAGCTCACACAGCTTCCACCTTCCTGGGTCTGACCTCAGAGCATTCAGCATCCTCTGCCCCTCCGTGCGCTTTCCCCCAGCGAGTCCGCTCAGGCGGGGCTCCTGGGGAAGCCAGAGGGTCCTGCACCCCAACTTCGCAGTCAGACGTGACTCTCAGCCAGCCAGTAAAACAGAAGGTTTATTAGACGACAGGAACATGGTCTAAAACAGAGCTTGCAGGTGCAGAAAACGGGACCCCTCTGCTGGGTCCATTCTGGGGGGCAGTGAGCCAGACAACCACGTCTGCACTTCACTCCATGTCCCAGCCAGCCCCAAACTGAAAACCCCCTCCAGCCCCTCCTCCTCTGGGCTTTGTTCCTTTCCCGGGCCAGGTGGTCACCTGATTCCTTTGTTCTCCAACCCTTTAGCTCTCACCTTGCAGGGGGGAAGGGCCCAGGCCATCAGTTGCCAGGAAACAGGGTGTCGGCCATTCTCTGTGTCCAGACCCCTGCACACACCTGCCCTCTAGGGCTCTGCAATGATCATACACCCTTACCCCACCACCTAGATACTTAAGAACTGCCTAGGGGAAACTGAGGCACCCCCACAATATTCAGAGGAAACATTAAGAACAGGCCCACTTCGTCACACCTGCTGAGGTCCCTTCCAACCCTGATATTCTATGATTCTATGGTTCCATGATTAACATGGCCCAGCTCTGGCTTCTGGCCTGGCCAGGGGCAGGGCCTCGGGGGGAAGAGGCGAGCAGAGGGCGGGACCTCATGTCAAACAGGGGCTAAGGCGATGACTCCACAATCTCTTTCTCGAGTGGTAACAGCTAATTTAGACCCCTTCATTTTGTCCGTATAGCGGGGATGATGTTTTCCAACGTGCATTACTTTGCATTTATCTACATTGAATTTCATCTGCCATTTTGTTTTTTGTTGTCCGGTCACCCAGGTTTGTGAGATCCCTTTGTAACTCTTTGCAGTCAGCTTGGACTTAACTAACTTGAGTAATTTTGTATCTATTAAAACTTTGCCATCTCATCCCTTATCCCTTTTTTCAGATCAATTATGAACACTGTCCCCATACAGATCCTGGGGGACCCCACACTTTACCTGTCGCCAAGCTGAAAACTGACAATTTATTCCTACCCTTTGTCTCCTGTCTTTTAACCGGTTACTGATGGAGGAGAGGACCTTCCCTCTAATCTCATGACTGCTTACGAGCCTTTGTCGAAGGCTTTCTGAAAGTCCAAGCACACTATGTGCACTGGATCACCCCTGTCCGTGTTTGCTGACCCCTTCAAAGCATTCTAAGAGATTGGCGAAGAGCTCACATTTTCAGCTCTTGTTGGACTAAAATGGTCTTCCCCTGTGAGTAACTCACCTCTTGCACATGCAGATCCACGCTGTCTCTATCACAGTAGTGCTCTGACGACTATGTAGTGCAGCCAAGACAGGACTTGGAATACCAATGTAAAAACACACAGGAAATGTGCACATGTGTCTGTATGAGTGTTAATGTGCACATGTGTATGCTTGTGTGTGTATCTGCATGCGTGTGTATGTGTATGTAGGTATGTAGGTATGTATGTACATGCATTCTGTGTAAGTGTCCGTGTACCTATGTGCCTGCCTGCACAGTGGAGGAGAGTCACTTTTCAGGCTAACTTTGCACTCACAGAGAAGCAGATAAGGGCACAAGCTCCTTTTCTGTTCCTGGCTGGGCCCCCTTACAGGTCAAGGATATTTGCATTTCCAGGTTTCTCTAAATTCACACATGCACTGAGCATGCCCATCCTCAGCACTAAGCAGGGCAGATTCCCTGTTCTCCTGCTACCCATGCCATCAGCAATCACACATGCAGCTAAATTGTGTGAGACTTGCTGATGGGCTCTGGAACGTCAGCTAGAAGCCTGGTGTTCCTGCACATTTGTGGCTTCCCAGCAGTCTCGGCCGGCTGTGCTGGCTTGCCAGTCGCTACTCCTCCGGGCTGCTCCCTGCAGTCTGGCTCTGGGTGCTTTGCTCAGACACACGTTTCTCTCTGGGTTTTTCCCTTCATTCATTGCCGTCGACTGGATGTTTTCTGTGTCCCATCAGTAGCAGACCCTGGAGCTGCTAATGGCTTTGCCCTGGCCCCAGGGGTGCACTGCGGTGCCAGGGGGATGCTTTCTGGCAGCTCTTTTGGACCTGGTGTCAACAAAGGTACAGGGTGCCAAGCACTGCCTGCTGCTGGCTAGAGCATCTGAGGGAAACAAATGCAGGTGGCTCAAAGCGACTCGAGTGGCAAAGGCGGGCTCGGCAGATGGTGCCACTGGCCCGTGTTGGAGAAGGGCACACAGCCAGGAGAGATGGGCCTGGAGCATGCTGGGCCAGCCCCACCTGCCCCTCTGAGCCAAGCTAACAGGATGGGGAGGGCCATGGCAAAGAAACTGCTGCTGCAGTGCATGTTTTCCTGCTGAGAAATCACAAAGCAAGTGGAAGAGGGGCTGGGTGATGGGGAACGGGACAGGGGGATGGGAACAGGAGTGGGGGGCATGATGGGGAACGGGGCGGAGGGATGGGAACAGGACTGGGAGCACAATGGGGAATGGGATGAGGGGAAGGGAACAGGACTGGAAGCATGATGGGGAACGGGATGGGGGGATGGGAACAGGACTAGGCAGATGAGGCATGGGGTCAATGGTTGTATGTTGTTGACCCTTTTTGGCTAGAGCAGCTAGTTTGGGTCCCTGGGGATGTTACCTTGGGGAGACCAGTGCAGGCTGATATTTGCTTTGATGCAGTCTTGTTTCTCTACAAGGAATGTACAAAGTCCGGTGTGTCCGAATGCAGGAGGAATTGAGATCAAAAGGGGCAAGTTCTTGGCTGACCCCAGGCCTCTTTAGCCAACACCAGACCCAAAAGCCCTTTCCTAGCTTTTTCCAGCATCACTCTGTACTCACTGACTCCTGCTTGGCTTCCTGGCTCTCTCTCTCTGGTGTGTG
This sequence comes from Caretta caretta, assembly GCF_965140235.1. NCBI lineage: Eukaryota > Metazoa > Chordata > Testudines > Cheloniidae > Caretta > Caretta caretta. The sequence continues at coordinate 4,708,390 of NC_134223.1, forward strand.
TGGTCTCAATTTCTGTGTGTCCTGCCTTCCCTCACACGCACACACACCCCACGAAAAATACTCACGAAAGCCCTCTATAGGTGGGAGGCATCTGGCAAACTCATTCTGACAGTGATGTTAAGTGATGGGTGAGTTCACACCTATCAATCTCTATGAGGTTTTAACTCAACCCATGCAATATTTCAGCCAGCTCATAGCAACACCATGGAATTAGTTTTACAATTTTCTTTGTTTAAAATCCCAGTTTATTGAGTTTGCTCCTTGAGAACACCCTGCCCCGTACAAAGTGCAGGTTTCACACAGAACTCCCTCACAATTCTGGTGAGATATAGTGCAAGTCCTGGTGTCCTGCCCCACTCTTGCACACATTCCATGTGCTGTGTCACACCTATACTGAGCTGCTCCCCGCAAACCTTAGCCTCTGAGTGCCAGCTCCTGGGGCCAGGGACTAGGGCTTTGTTCAGTGTGTGCAGTGGTGCCCTGCAGTAGGGGCTGCTGGGGGGCCAGGGAGGCACCGAGCAGGAAGCAGGGTCCGGCCTGCCCAGATCTGCTGTGGTTTTGAGTCTAAAAGTGTTAGCACTTTTGCTGACCAGGACGTTCTCATTGTTCCGGGAGACCCAGCACGGGGCAGGGGGTAAACACCAAAAGGGGAAATGGGTGGGGAAGTGAAACTCAGCAGCTTCTTCCAACCCTGATCGGACAGAGCCACCCGCAATCCCCCCAGCCCGCACTCTCCGCCTCATTCTCCCTCTCGGGGAAGGTCAGAGACCAAACGAAGCCCCCTGCTCACAGAGCCTCGGCCAGCCTCTGGGAGAGGTAAGTGACTCTTCTCTGCGCTGCCCAGACGCACTTCTCCCGTGCAGGCTGCATTCTGGTTCCCCAGTGGCAGGTCTCTGCGTTCGGGATCCCGCAACCTTTCTTTCTCAGCCCCTTCCCGCCATGTTCGGACTGGCTCTCTGCCACCTCGCTCTTCGCCTGTCCTGGGCCGAGGAGCTCCCAGCCCCTCCCCAGGTGCATGGCTGTAGGGAGCTGGGAAGGGGGTAGCCCCTCAGGCCTTGCGCTCCCTCTCAGAAGGCCAGTGTGCAGGGGGTCCCAGCCAAGCAGTACAGGGGGATGGTCACGTCCCATTCCCCTTGCCCTGCGATGCAGCCAGTCTGCGGTGGCTCTGTGCTGAAATGACAAGTCGCTTTCCTTGCCTTGCTGCTGCACGGCATCTCTGAGCCCTGCCCAGTTGCAGTCAGCTCTCATCAGGTCATTCCCTGCTCCAGGGGCTGGTCTCTCTGGGCCCATCTTCCCTGATAGTCAGAGCAGTTCCTGGCTTGGGGTCACCTTCTCCCAGCCCTGCAGATGGGGGTCCCCTGCAGGTCAGGTCAGGGTCTCAGCCTCAGCTAGGGGCTGGGAGCGAAGTTTGGGCTCTGCATCATGTATCTGCATCAGACCTAGCCCACTCCTGGCTCTGGATGGGTGCCCTGGTCATACCCCCATGCTGCTCATGGCCAGGATGTAGCCAGTTCTGAATCTGGGTGTTGGCTCTGACCCAGGTTTGATTCTGGCTGGATGGGTCATCTCTGCCCCGGTGCTGACTCTGGGGTGGAAGACTGGTGAACATGACATTGTGAATGACATATGAACAGTGGAGAGAGGAAAGGAATCAGAGTCTGACAGTTTAAAACACTGGTTGGAAGCCTGGGCCCATGGCAATCTATGGGGGTTTGGTCACTGACACCAAAAAGGCCAGAATCTCACCCTGTCTATTAAACCCCAATACCTAATGCACCGGTTGGAGAAAGGATGTCTTTGTTAAAGGACCATTCCTGGTCCCTCCAGCTAGGTTGTGTGCACTCTCAGCATGCACTTGGAGCCCCCAGAAGCACAATACCAGGGACAGCAAAGGTCACAGGCCGCATGTTTCTAAGGTACAAGTGAGCAGAGACCCCCCCCCTTTAATTGGTTATCTCTCCCACCCCCACCCCCCATGCTTCTAGAACTGCCCCTTGAATCACAGGTACCTTGGAGGGAGAGAAGGGGACTGAGCTGTTTTTTGATCCTTGGCTCATGTTCTGCTGCTCTGTGCATAGTTGTGATGGTCTCTTTCCAGGTCCCTGCCCGCTGGTAGTCAGCCTCCGCCCCGTGCACGGCAGCCCCTGGAGGTAAGGACAGCCCCCCCCCCCCCCCCCCCCACACACACACACAGACCATAACCAGTGTGGTTAGTGAAGGAGAATGGCCATCTCCGGAATGGTTCTGGAGACAAATTCAAAACTGAAATATCAATTTTCCAAGAGGGCCCATTGCAAATCCTGGGCAGTGACAACAGTCTCCACAGGCTGGAGGGGTTTGTGCAGCTAGGATTTCACCCAGCTCTAGTGTACAGTGCCTGTCTCTCTCTCTCTCTCTCTCTCTCTCTCTCTGTGCGTGGGTGGGTGGGTGGGTGTGGCAAGCTCCCTATCTGCGGCTGTGTGTAGTTGGGTTGGGGACTCTCCCCGGTCCAGGCAGGGGTCTGTAGGGAGGTGGCTGTTGTCCCTGGCTGGAACTGTGCCCCTTGCAGGTGCTGACTCCCGCAGCGGGGAGCAATTGTGGGAATGCCCCAGCCACGGCTCACGCTAGGGGGCCCATGTGCTTGCAGAGGCAGAATGGCTGGCAGATTCTGGCTGGCAGCCAGCACCCTGGCCATGATCCTGGGCATGGCAGTCCCTCAGGAGAACGTGTGTCGAGCACTAAATGGCAAAGATGGCTACCCGGGAGTACCGGGCCTCAATGGGAGGCCAGGGCAGAAAGGCGACAGGGGCGAGCCAGGTAAGGTGGGAGAGGGGAGCTGTAGCTCCCAGGGCTGAGAACATGGGGAGGGCTGGGTATGGTGCTGGGTATTGTCTCTACGGCACCAGTTCCAACTCAGCCCTGGCTGGCTTGGTGGAGGGGACTGAGCCGGGGCGCTGGCCCAGGCCTGCTCAACAGTGAGGATGGAGCTGGGCTCTGGCCCAGGCCGGCTCGGCAGAGGGGAGGGAGCCGGGCGCTGTCCCAGGCCAGCTCGGCAGAGGGGACTGAGCTGGACGCTGGCCCAGGCCGGCTCGGCAGAGGGGAGGGAGCCGGGTGCTGGTGCAGGCCGGCTCGGCGGTGAGGATGGAGCCGGGCTCTGGCCCAGACTGGCTCGGCGGCAGAGAGGGATCTGGAGGCTTTTGCCTAGGCTGGCTCAGTACAAGGGATGGAGCCGGCCTCTGGCTGGAGGGTGGCTGGTCATGGGGGGATGTGGCTGGCATCAGCCAACAATGCCTGGGCCCAGGTTCCGTCAGCCGCGGCCTGTTCCTCTCTTCCAGGGTTGCCGGGAAGGAGATCGGGGATCCAGGGACCCAAAGGTGATGAAGGGGAGCCTGGGTCTCCCGGCATGCCTGGGAACCAGGGCTACAGGGGGCCAAATGGTTCCCCCGGGCTCCCAGGGCAGCCGGGGAGGAAGGGAGCCAAAGGCAAGGCTGGCAATATCAAGGACCAGCCCCGACCCGCCTTCTCGGCCTCCAGGAAGAACCCCCCGACCCACGGGAACGTGGTGGTCTTTGACAATCTCATCACTGACCAGGACAGCACCTACAGCACCCAGACGGGCCAGTTCACCTGCCGGGTGCCCGGCGTCTACTACTTTGCCTTCCAGGTGATCTCCAGCGGGAACCTCTGCCTCAGCCTCGCCCTCAATGGGGAAAAGAAGTTGGGCTTCTGCGACAGCAACAGCCGCGGCATCCTGCAGGTGAACTCAGGCAGCGGTGTGCTCAGGCTGGCCCCGAACGACCGGGTCTGGCTGGAGAGCGACCCCCGCCAAGGCAACAGGGTGTACGACGGCACCGAGGCCAACAGTGTCTTCAGCGGCTTCCTGCTCTTCCCTGAGACCCAGTGACGCCCCTCAGCCAGCGCTACAGCAAGGCGGCCCCTGACGCTCCGAGCCCCCACCGCTTCGCCCGCTGGCCTGTGAGAGCCCGGCCGGGGGGTGTCCTGGAGGGCCGCAGGCCAGCCAACGTGTGCAGACCCAGCCTTTCCTCCCGCACCACTCGGGAGAGCGCTGCGCCAACACACGTGGGGCGCCCTGTGTGCCCTGCAGGGGTGGGAGCCGTCTGCTGAGCTCCCCGGGGCCTGTATCAGAATACTCTGTGTCCAGTTCCACGAGTGTAGGGGATATAGGCCCTGGCCAGGCGTGACGGCCCAGACCCTGCTCCTGCAGAGCTCCCCTTGGCTTTGATGGGACCAGGATCGGGCCCCAAGTGTCTGCCCTGGGAAGCCTGTGCCATCGCAGGCTGGTTCTGGGCATTGTGGGACGAGCGCACCCCCAGCATGCCAAACAGACCGGGAATCCCCACCTGTCCCCATGGGCTGGCATCTGGACTGCCCGGGTCACTCACAGCAGGGGCCTCCTTCCCAGCAGCCAAGTGTGAGGCTCCTCAGACAAGGGTGGGCTCCTTCCTCTGGCCCCATGGCCATGATACCACAGCCCGCAGCCCAGGCCTTAGACAAGATCTGTCTGCAAAGGGCCAAAGCCTGCCAGTGGCCCTGTCCTGCTGTGCACCCCTCTGCCCTGGCCTGCATCCCTGTAACGTGCGGCCTTGAGAGAGCTGCCCGGGGGACCAGGATGTGGCGTGGGGGGATAGGGGTGGTAGATAGGCTGGGTTTGCTCAGCTGCTGGCTGCTCTGTGCCTGGACTGGAACCCCAGCTAACGCCCTGGGAAGTATCATCTCGCCTTCCAGTCAGGTCCAGTCCGTCGCCCACAGCCGGCGCACTGCCTAAAGAGCCACAGCTCCCACTCCAGTCAGGGTCCCCCCCTTCCCGGCCAGGCGCTGCCATTCAGCATGGACTGTGTGCCCCAGGCCAAGGAGAGTGGTCACATTCGGTGCTCTGTCCGAGCAGCACAGTCCCAGACAGTGCCCCAGTCCCAGGGAGCGGAGGCTCAGATCTTCCTGCCATGCTGGTTCTCATCTCCCTGCCGAAGGAGATCAGTTGTCACCGGTGTCATTCCCCCGCTGTGGCCCCTTTATTCCCTGATAGAAAATCGCTGTTGGTTGTGGCTTGCACTGTACTAACCATTGCAAATCCGGAGCTGGCTGCAGGCCACCCCTGGCTTTCACACCCTTCCAATCAGCACAGACGAATAAACCCTTTCTTTCCCTCGCTCATTCCCATCCAGTGCCTTGGTTTTCTTTCTCGTTCACATCGTCCTGCAAACCGTCAGTGTCCCGGGCCCTTTCCCAGGCTGCTGCTTCCATGGCAGCCCCCCCGGAGCCAGGAACAGCACAGGCCCAGAGCACAACAGGCTGGCGTCTCCCAGGAAAGACCCCCTCAGGATTTGAACTCACCAGCCTTTGCAGAGCCTGCCTTTGGCTCCAGCTCCCCCATCCCAGTGCTGTCCAGCGAGTTCAGGCTCCAAGCCATGATGTCCCTGGGGAGCCTAAAGGAGCCAACAAGGCCAGAGTGTTTCTGATCTGTCAGTACTAAGAGCAATGCCTGGGCAGGCATCTTTCCACCCTGCACCCGGGAAAAGGGATCAGCCTGGCTGACCCAAATACGCTGCAGCTACATAGAAGGTGCAGCAGCCACACACCGCAGTCCATCCTGAGCAGGAGGGACCCCCCAGGGCCAGTGGGCGTCCAGATTCTGTGGCCCTGGGCATCTGGGCATCTGGGCGTGACAGGGAGCAATGGGTAAGGGAGAAGAGTCTCTGGGAGGGTGACACTTTTTTCTTCCTAAATCAAAATGAGGCCAGCAGCCTCATTCCCATGTGGGAAATGGGGTCCCCCAGCTTGGGCCAGGCTGCAGGCCGTCAGTCCCAGGACCCCTGCACTGTGGGCTGTCCTGTGGCATGCCCAGGCACTGGATTGCTGGTGGGAAGGAGAGCTCTGCCCTAGCGGGAAAAGGGGGAGGGGAGCCGGGCATAATGGGCACTGCCCCCTGGTAGGGTCCCCGGGCATTACCCTCCCCCCCACACACAGCAAGCAGAGCAGGCAGAGGACATGTGCCCCTTGCAGAGGGCAGAGCTGGTCCTTCAGGGAGCACGCACTGGACACTCCTGGGGGCCAGCTTGGATTCCTCCTGGGGGCTGCGTCTGCCCCTTAACACCCTGCCCACAGTGACAGAGGAAGGGATAGGGAAAAGAGAGCTGCTCACTCACACTGGTGGGCGCTGTGCTCTCCTCACCAGAACCGGTGCCTCGTCCAGGGGCCGGCGCTCCTGGAACATGCTGGACAGACAGGTGAATGGCTCGACCTCGAAAAAGACTTTTGCTGATGCAGCTAGTGAGCCAACACATGGGCCCTGGGGCACTGCCCAGAGGGGTGATACCTGGGTATGGGCCACGGTGCCAGGAGCCCTCCCCAGGGGCTGATACCCAGGTATGTGCCATGCCGGCACCAGGACCCGACCCTGGGGGCTGATTCCCAGATTCCCGGTGTGTGCCACGAGTCCTTCACTGATCCAAAAACATTCTTCAGTAAAAGGAAGCAGGAGTTATATGGGTATTGACCGCGACCCCCCACCAATTCAGTCGTTTTCGCTGGCACCCAGGGGGCTGAGCGGAGGGCTGGGCTGGCCAGGGTGCCCAGTGCGAGGCTGGGAGCGGGCCGTGACACGTGCCAGGAGATGGGGATGACACAGACTCAGCACTAACCCTCATCCCCCGACCGATGGGCGAGTGTCGGAGGTCACAGGGTTCTGAGCAGGTGCTCTGGGCACTGGGCTGAGGTTGTGCCACTGTGGGGGCACCCCCAGCATGGCCCTCTGCCCTCCTACACTTCAGTCCCAGGGGAGGGGAAGAAAGCGGGAAGGTGAGCGGAGGGGCAGTGCCCTGATGGAGGTGCGCATCTGCCTCTGGATCAGCCGTGAGCACTGCACACTGCCCCTGATCCTGCTGCTGACCCTGGCACCCCCGGTCTGGTCCTTCCTGCCCTGCCCCTTGGCGGCCAGGCCCCTGATGAGGTGGGGAGCACTGGCGCGGCATTCAGTGCTGCCCGGCACTGTGGAAAACGCTTGCTCAGAAGAAATGTCCAGGACAGGGATGTGAAACTTGGCCAGGGCCCCAGCGAGGGGGCTGGTCTTTCCAAGAGGCCTGTCCTGGACTCCTTCAGCCACCAACTTCCTCCTGGCTGGTGTTGCAGCCAGAGCTCTGACAAGCCAGCCAGCAACCCCACCACAGCAGAGCCCTCCAGAGAGCGCAGGAGCCAGCGCCCTGCCCCAGAGAGGTAAGGGGCTGGCGGGGGGCAGCCGCAGGACATTGGTGAAGCGGCTAGGCCTGTGTCACTGTGCTGTGGCCACGGTGGCAGGCATTGCCATGGCCATAGGAGCTGACGTGTGGCTCTGGAAGGGCTGGCTGGTGGGCTCACAGCGGGGATACCCCAGTAGCCTGCTCCTGGGAGTGGCCGTACTTATGGCCACTGGTAGGTCAATCTGCATAAGGGTTTTCACTAACTCTCTGCAGGACTTCTGGGTCTAAGAGCCCCTGCAAGGCCGGAGGGCAGAGGCATGGGCCAGCAGGTGCACTGGTGTGGGGCAGCCAAGCTGGGTAATGCACTGTCCAGTGCAGGGACAGATTGCGGAAAGGCAGAGCTGCCCCCCGAGCAGCGCAGCACCAGGGATCCTGGAAATAGGACAATGCCCTGGGAACCGGGCTATCCTTGTGCCAGCACCAGGGAACCCCAGAATGGACCTTTCTCCAGCAACCCAGCTGTGCTGTGGGCCACAGCTAGCACCAGTGACAGGCAAACCAGGGCCAGGCAGCTCAAGCCTCTCTGTCCATGCACCCACAGCAGGGGCCATTCCTGACCTATGCTCAGAGCCGGGAGCGGGAAGGGCTGCCGGAAAGGAGAGAGGCTGCCCATGAGGGTGGGAAGGGAGACGCTGCCCTGACTTTCTGGCTGGGCTCTGGGCTCAGGCAGGCAAAGCCCATCAGGCAGCGTTCTGGACCCATGCAGGCTGCCGAGGGGACAGGCTGTGCCCAGGGGGCGGGAGCGGGTGGGGATGGCGAGCCGAGGGAGGGTGGGTCCTGGTATGAGCGAGGGTCAGAGTAACCTGCGGTCTGTCACTGGGTGGAGATGCTACACCCAGCCTGGCAGCAAGGGGCCTCCGCTGTGCCCACAGCGACAGGACAGGGACTCTCAACACTCTCCACATTTCCACTCGTGGTAGGACAATGATAGTCAAGAACGTCTGGGAACCAGTGGGCCTGGGCCTAGCCCTTCTCCTCCTGGCGCTGGAGACCACCGTGACAGGCAACGCTTCCCACAGCTGCTATGGTACCCCTGGGCTGCCTGGCACACCTGGCATGCCTGGCAAGGATGGCAGAGATGGGCTGAAAGGAGTCAAAGGCGAACCAGGTAGGTGCCCTCTAACAGAAGCTTGTCAAGGGAGTGGGCATTGGAGAGGTGTCACCAGAGGGCTCCCCGCGGCCCATAGTGCCCGGAAGATAGAGGATTAGTGCCAGCTCTGTCCTGGGGTGCACAGGTGGGAAAGCACAGAGGGAGAGGACAGGACATGGCCCCACAGCCTGACCCCAATGCAGGGAATCAGCTCCCCTTCTCCGGCGCCTTTCCTGCAGGAGTTCAGACACTGGCACAGTTGCCTGCTCAGCTTCAGAGTCCTGGGGGCTGGCTCAGGGATACCAACCCTTTGCAGGCACGGAACGGAGGGGAGAGGACTTGCCCACACAGCCAGGGTAGGCTGGGAACACGGCCGCTCAGCCACCAGGGCAGGGGGGGCAGGGAGGAGCCGCCAGCCGTCCCTTCCCAATGCACGGAGCCACTGGATCCACACTGACGGACACTCCCTGGAACCCCACAGGCATCCCGGCCATTCCTGGAACCCGAGGGCCCAAGGGGAAGAAAGGAGAACCTGGCATCCCTGGCCTGCAAGGAAAAACTGGTCCCATGGGTCCCTCTGGCATCCGGGGAGAGCCGGGTGAGCAAGGCCAGCCTGGAGGGCCCGGCATGGCTGGCAATTACAAGCAGAAGCACCAGTCAGCCTTCTCAGTAGTGAGACAGACCGGGCAGCACCCAGACAAGAATGCCCCGGTGGTGTTCAACCACGCCATCACCAACCCCACCCAGGACTACAACACCACCTCGGGCAAGTTCACGTGCCGCGTGCCCGGCCTCTACTACTTCGTCTTCCACACCTCCCAGATCGCCAACCTCTGTGTCAACATGTACAAGAACCGGCAGAAGGTGGCCAGCTTCTGCGACCACATGTCCAACAGCAAGCAGGTCAGCTCCGGAGGCCTGCTGCTGCGCATGGACACCGGGCACCAGCTCTGGCTGGCAGTCAACGATTACAATGGCATGGTGGGCATCGCTGGCTCTGACAGCGTCTTTTCCGGCTTCCTGGTCTTCCCAGACTAGGCGGGCCGGGCCAGCTCTGGCACGCGCCGGCTGATCCCAGCCTCTCTCTGCCCTCTAACGTGCACGCTGGCGCTCTCCCTGCATCGCAGCGCCTCACCGTGGGGCACAAGGGAACGGCACACCCGGGGCTCTCTGCACAGGTCTTCTGCTTGCGTCAGCTTGGCTGGGCTGGGGCCGGACCTGTTGGCTGCAGTCCTGTCCCTGTTGGGCCCCGGTAGCCACCCAGAGCAGTCAGACTCCAACCAAAAACTAACCAGGGCCGAGCAGGTTTTCACATGTGTTTTCAAGACAGAGTCACCAAGTGTAAGGGAAGAGGGTTGTCTGGCTGCATCCCTGCTTAGCGAGAACCACGGTGGCCCCACTGTCCCCGCTCTCCCCAGCCGCTCTGCGCTCTCTACACAGTACAGGGTCTAGCTGCTGCACGCTCTGCATTAACTAGCCCTCGCTGCTTCACGCTGCTCACACCCAGAGACTCCTAGCCCTGGGGTCTCCCCGCTGCCCCCAGCGAGTCACACCAGGGATGGGTTCGCCCCAGAAAGTTTGGAAAGGGAACTTGGCCATGAGCTTCTGTCGAAAACGTCAATAAATCCCCACTCTGTGGCACGGGGCCTGGTGTCTCATGTTCTACCCTCACCACGCAGCATATCAGAAACCTCTGTGTGTGTGTGTGTGTGTGTGTGTGTGTGCGCGCGTGCGTGACCTATTTCTATAGCACTGGTTACAGGAGCTAGACATCGAACGCCACCAATGCCCAGCCAGGCCTCCATTGCCCGTGTGGGGTGTGCGCTCCTGTTGGTGGGCGACTGGGCGCAGTTGGGAAAGGGGAGTTTGTTTCAGAGCAGGGCAGCGCTGAGCTCCCTCTGCCCCATGGAGTGAGGGGGGAGGAAGGGGCCTGTTTCCCATCCCTACACACAGGCCCGGGTTCCATCTCCCTCCCAGTTGTCTCAGCCCTCCCAGGCAGAGGCTGTGGCCAGGCAATGAGCTGGTTCAGCCCCTTCTCTAGATGGCCTCTGGGTACAAGTCCGGCTCTGACTGCAAGTTAAGCTGCCCTTCCCCATGGGGCCTGAGGAACAGTGCCTGCCACCACCCCCACCCCGGATGGATTCTCTCTCTGTTGACACAAGGGTGCAAGTGAGTCACAACCCTAGGGCCAAATGCATCCTGAATTGGCCTTGCCCCAGGCCCAGCCCCTAGCCCAGCTCCCTGGCAAACACACACAGCGCCACCATGCCCCTGGCCTTGGCGCCTGGCACACCCTGGCCCCGGCGCCCAGAGGCTCCAAGGGCACAGCACACAGCCAGGCCTCATCCAAACAGAAATGGCCTGAGAATGCCTGTGTCCCATTCCTCCCTCCCAGCCTTGTAGATTGGCCCCACATCGATGTCCTGGGTCTTGGTGCCTCACCTCAAGGCTTCCAAGCTGCTTCATGAAGCTGCTGGGCCCCGCAGCACCCTGCCCAGCCATCGTCATAAAGTGCAACTGTTCCGTTCCCACCATGGACACAGGGATTGTCAGACGAGCTTAGGATCCTTGGGGCCTCTCTGAGGCCAGCTCAGAGGCACTGAATGTCAGAGGAAGCTGGGAGCTGCCACAGAGCCTCAGGGGGCATCCTGAGATTCTAGGAACGGGTCTGTAAAGCTCCAAAGCTCCCTTTGACGCACAGACACAAGGGGCTGATCCCCACCGCCCCCTGAGGCCATGCCAGGGCCCAGGACAGCACCGCGCCTTCTCAGCTCATGCTAGACTCTGGAGAGTGCTAGAGGAAGCGCCTGGGAGTCTGGAGACCTGGGCTCTGGAGATAGTCACCGCACATCTCTGGGCACCAGTCTCCCCATCTGTCCAGTGCAGCTCAGCCGGGCAGCTGGACCCTGAGCATGGGTCACTCAGGGTCTGTCTACACTGCAGTTAGGTACCTGCAGCCGGCCCGTGCCAGCTGACTCGGGCTTGCAGGGCTCTGGCTAAGAGGCTGTTTAACTGTGATGAAGATGTTTGGGACCCCACCACTCGCCCCCATCTCACAGGGTCCCAGAGCCCATGCTCCAGCCCGAGCCCAAATGTCTAAAGTGCAATTAACAGCCCCTTGCCCCAAGCCCTGTGAGCCCAAGCCGTGGGTGTCTAATTGCAGTGTAGACACACCCTCAGAGGCCTAAGCTAGCCAGGGCCTTCTGTAGCCGAGCCCATCTTTCCGCAGTCTCTGTAGTGACAATTGTGGCCCAGCACTTCTCAGTTCTCTGGATGAGGAGGCAAAAACTCCCCCAGGTTACAACACAGGGCTCCAGTGGTGTTTATAACCAGGAGCTGCTTGTCCGAATGGCTAGTGCCTGCCCCAAGCCTGGCTCAGGAACTCCAGGCAGGTTTGAGTTCACAGAAGAATGGACACCTGAGCATTCCCTCCTGACACCCGCAATAGCACCTCCCCGGGGATCTGCAGGGGCGTGCATGTGCCACTCGCTGGTTCAAAGCACTTACAAACTCTGCTAATGAATCAAGCCAAATATCTGCAGAGCAGGGAGCTTCCAAGGAGCCCTTTCAACTTGAAATCCGCTTGACCGAGAGCTCCCCCTAGGGCAGGGGAGCCTGAACCACACCCCTGGCCCTACGTGACACTGAGCGCTGGAAGGGCCATCACAGTCACTGGGGAATGCAGGATCAGGCCCCACTGTGTGGACACCCCAGGCCAAATCCCAGCCTGGCGTGAGCCGGGGCAGCCCCAGGAGGCTGGGGAGTGCATGTGCCTGGAGCAGGGCTGAGTGTGGCCCACGGGGCAGAGGCTCGGCAGGGAGCAAGGACAAGCGGAATCGATTTTAAGAAATGTGCCTGGTGCTACCTAGATCCAGGCCTGCTCTGACTGGGGTTCTCTGGGATAGTCCAGGCCGCGTGCAGCTGGAGGAGGCGTGACTCCAGGCATGGACAGGGCCCCACAAGCCCTCCGGCTCGCCTTTCATGCAGGGGTGATCTTAGAGAGCCAACTCCTAACAGAAAGGGGCAGCCAGATGTGGCGGCTAGAGTCCCAAGGGACAGGGAATCCGGGTTCCTTTCCTCCCCACAGCACATGGCAGCCCCTCAATGGTCTGTGACCCCCAGCCCAGCCGGGCTCCTGCTCCATTAGCCGCATGCCCCGAGGCTGAGAAACGCCGGGAGGGAGGGAGGGCGGTTCTTAGCGATGGGATGGAATCGCTCTCGACTGCGGCATGAGGCTTTGCCAGGCGGTGAGTGTCTCTGTGCTGGCTGCCCAGCGCTCTGTCCAGGGGACAGCATCCCGCAGAGTCAGGGGCCAGATGCAGAGGTGATGGGCACAGCTGGCCCCCTTTGACCTTTGCACACACACTCCCCAGTGGAGGCGAACCTGCAGCACTTCCACACTGAGAAGCCAGACAGAGGTGAGTTAAAGTGGGGGGTGGCCCTTCCATTTGCACCCCTGCGAGCTGCATCTCTGCCTCAGCGTCGGCCCAGCGGTGACTCCCTGGAACACGAGGGCTGGCTCGGGAGATGTGTGGGAGGGGTGAGTCTAGGCAGGCCGGGCAGCGCCGGGGATCCAAGGGAGCTGGTGGGCTGGCACGGGGGACATTACAGCCGCTCTGGCGCCCTCACACTCACATGGACCCTTGGAAGCAGGTAAGTGCAGCCCTGGGACCTCAGCACCGTCATGTCTCCCAGCCCATGTCTCGTCTGGCCCAGGCGAGTGGGTCCCAGCAGCACCAATGAGTGGGGCCAGATCCTCACCCCATGGACACCCACTGGAGTGTTTTCTTTGACCCAGGGCGTGGGAGGGGGGGCTCTGTCTGCACAGTGCCACCAGGAAGTTAGTGACACCTTCGTGTGCAGCCACAGGGCATAGGGCTGGGTGCTCACGAGTGACCCTTATTCCCACAATGCCCCCAAACCAGCTCTCTATCACCAGGGTGTAAGCGCAGAGACTGCCCTGGCTGCTCTGGGTTTTCAGAGGGGGGACTCAGAGCAGGGTCAGGGGGGCCAGGTAGAGTTGGATCTTAGCAGCCTGTGACCCTTTTGGGGAGTTTCCTATAAGGGCAGGTGAGGGCACGTACCCCAGTAAGAACAGACCCACTGAGCAGCACTTTCTAGGGCTTGGGCCAAGAGCTGCTGATGGCCAGAGGCTCTGGCCCAGCCACGCCCAGGCTCCCTGCAGGGCTCAGGCACTGGGGGTCCTGCTGAGCCTGCAGAAAGAGCCTGTGGTCAGCTCCGAGCGGGGCAGCGGGGGATGTGAAAGTGCCAGTGTGCAGAAGGGCCAGAGCCAACAATAAAAAAGGGATGTGGCCAGTTCCTCTCCTTGCCCAGCCTTTGTCTTCTCACGCAAACTTCTGCTTTCCCTGCGCAGGGTCACTGCCAAGCTGGACTGAGACGCACCCGGCCTCATCCCTGCTCGCTGCTGCAGGACGCTGCGAGGTAAGAGCGAGCCCGCACGGTGCCACAGGCGCCCAATTCCTTAATAGCCACGAACGAGCCGGTCGCTTGGACAGAGCAGTGTCCCTAAGGGGCTGCCAGGGCTCCAGAACCCTCTCTGCACCCGGCTCCCTCTGGGCTCGAGAGCAGACTCGGCTCTGAGCTGTGGAGCAAGCCCTGCACTGAGCTCCCAAGGGGTTCTGGCCCTGCCCCAGCCATGCGTTCCCAGCCAAGCTAACCTTGCCGAGAAGCAGCTCCTGATGTTGCAGTGTTTTGTGTCTGGCTTATACGGTGCTGGGCTCTTGGTCTGTAGGACCAGGAGATTCCGAGATTCCAAGGCCAGCTTGGACCACTGTGATCATCTAGTCTGACCTGAATAACACAGGCCAGAGACCTGCCCTGAACTAATTCCTGTCCGGTGTGTCCAGGGGGCAAGTCACAGTCACAAATGGCTCGGACAGGACGGTCTGGGAGAACTGGCGAGACTGGCGCACTGATGCTGGCAGTTCAGCTCAGTGCCTGATGAGACAGCCCATTAGCCTGGGGAACAGGCTCCAGCGGACAAGCCCCACAGCAGGACAAAGCCCTGGGGGACAGATGGTTTGGGAGGGTGGCTTATGGACGTAACCCTGCTCTCAGTTACTCTGGAGCAAACCCAGAATCTCGCCACTGAAGCTAATGGAGCCACTCCAGGTTTGCAGTGGTGTAAATCAGAGCAGGGTTCGGCCCCAAATGTTTTGGTTCTGTGGCTGGATGGGGAATTGCAGCCGGTGGAGCTGGCGGGATCTCAGAGCAGTGGGAGCTGGGGCAGGATTTGACCTGAGCTGGGTGAGGTGCCGACGTGAGAGCCATGCGTGCTGCTCTCCCTGTCCCTCCCACAGAAGCTCTGCCAACACCGAAGGTTTTGCTGCTACTCTCTCTCCCCTGCGCTGCCCCGCAGCTTGGGGACTGGGCCACTGGTGCCTGAGCCTTGAGGCTGTTCTCATCTGGGGAGGGGAGGAGATGTGCGGTCCGGGGGCCAGTCTCTCCCCATTCATCCAGGGGCAGCTCCATCAAAGACAACGGGGTGTCAGGGGGAGGACTTGGGCCTGTAGCTTTTCCTTGGAGCGGCTCCTGTCGTGGACTTTGCTCCTCCGCTGCCCCCAGTACTGGGGGAATGTCCCCATGGCACGGTGCCCCAGGGCTGCGCTGTTCTTGGCAGCCTGCTGCCCAGCCCTCTGCCCAGCCCATCACCCCGTGCTGCCCTGTGAGCTGTGCTGTGTCCCTCTGCTCTCTCCAGCGCTGGTGCCGACATGATGCTGTGGGCCATGCTGCTCTGCCTGTCCGTGGTCCCCCTGGCCAGGGCCGATAGCTGCAAGGGCTACGCCGCCATCCCGGGCATTCCGGGCGCACCAGGACAGCCAGGCTCCAATGGCAAAGATGGAGTGGATGGCCCGAAGGGAGAGAGAGGTGAGAAGGAGGTGGGAGCTGGGAGCAGGCAGAGCTCTGGGCCAGAGTGGTGCTATCGGGATGACAGCAGCTCCCTGAAGGCCCTTTCGGAGTAAAGCATGATTCCTGGGGTTAGCTGTTAGTGCCTGCCCAGACAGCCCGGCCCTTGCTGCTCTCCGCCAGGAGGATGCATTGCTGGAAGCAAATGGTTTGCACTTTTCCAATGCAGGAACCAGCCAGCCACAGGTACGAGGAATATGTCCCTCCTTGCCCCCTGGCCAAGAGGGGAGCACCAGGGGAGAGGTAGGCCTGGCTGGAGAGAAAGCGGAGAGGGGAGGTGTCTGCGAGAAGGGATCCCTGCTGCAGGGGAGCAGGAATGGGGCCTGATCCAGAGGGGTGCAAGGGAGGAGTTTCGAGTGCAGACAGGAGGGGGACAGACAGAGCGCTGCACCTCGGGCAGGAGGGTGAGGGCGTTGCTATCAGGGCTACACGGGTGGCAGCCATGGGCAGTGGGTATAATAGGTTGGGGAGGCTAAGCCTCCCCAAACAGGATGCGGGGCACCTCCCTCTGGAGGCACACCACTCGCCTGCCACCTTCAGAGCACTGGCCTGAGGCCCCGCTCCAGCGTCCCGCTCTTCCCCCATAGCCCCACCCACGCTGCTCCTCTTCCCATCCTAGCTCTGCCTCTCCCCCAAAGCCGGCGGGGGCTCAGGCGGGCAGGCCAGCGGGACAGGGGCTTGGACAGGCAGGCTGGTGGCCCAGGGCTTGGCCAGCTCAGGCCAGCCGGAGGCCCATGGCTCAGAGTGACTCAGGCCAGGACTTGGGGCGGCTCAGGCAGGCTGGGGCTTGGGTCAGCTCAGGTGGGCCGGCTGGGGCTCCTCTGGGGCTCCTCTGGCTCCAGTGGGCAGGAAGGGGGTGGACTCAGGCAGAAGGAGTGGGGCAGGGGGCTAGCCTCCTCAAACAGGCGGTTCATGCATCGCCCATGGTGGCCGCAACGGTGGTAAGTTTTCAGGAGAAACAGCTAGTGCAGACACAGCCTTGTGCAGACTGCGCCGAGCCAGCACCTCATCCTGGCACCGCTGCCCCTGCTGCCAGGCCATTCGAAGGAGGGCGTTTGCTCAGTTCACCGAGTGCAGCCTGGCACCTGCAGCTCGGCCTCGTGCCCTGAGCACATCCCCCCTGGGGCAGGTTCTGCAGCCTGCGGTCTGCCTGCGCTAAACAACCCAGAGACCCACCCCGGGGGCAGCCCTGGCCAGCACATGTCCTGCGAGGGGCGCTCTAGGGGCTGCCCCAGGGAAAGAACTCGCAGTGCCTGTGAAAATGGAGCCCGCAGGGGCACAACCTAAAGGGCCGACACACAGGCCCTTTGTGGGGAAGCAAATTGCCTGGTGGGATTTGGGAATCCATCCTGCAGACCTCCACTACGGGAAATGCTGGGCAGGTCCCTGTGTGTGGGGGGGGGTCTCAGTGGGCACCGGTGTCCCTGTGTGAGGGGGGGGTCTCAGCTGGCACCAGAGTCCCCATGTGAGGGGCGAGGGTCTCAGCCGGCACCAGTGTCCCCGTGTGAGCGGTGGGGGGGGTCTCAGCTGGAACCAGTGTTCCCGTGTGGGGGGGTCTCAGCTGGCACCAGTGTCCCTGTGTGAGGGAGGGGGTCTCAGCTGGCATCAGTGTCCCCGTGTGAGGGGCAGGGGGTTTCAGCCAGCACCAGTGTCCCTGTGCCGTGGGTGGAGGACTTTCCGGCACAGAAAGCCTGGAGGAGGGTTTCCTCGTCCACCAGCCCTGAGCTGGTCGCATGGCTTTGGTGGAACATCCGAGGCCACGCTCTGGGCTCAGCAGCGAAGCTAGGAACCTGCTAGTGATAAGATGAGGAACGAGAACAGAACCTGTGAGCCTTCCACTCCTGACTCTTCTTTTCCTGTTCTCTAGGTGCCCCGGGGCAGGTGGACGATGAAATGGAGCTGGGGGAGAAAGGAGAGCCGGGGAGCCCTGGACACCCCGGGAAAGTTGGCCCCAAAGGCCCCGTCGGCTCCAAGGGCTCTCCGGGCCCCATGGGTCCTCCTGGGCCAATGGGTGAATCTGGGGACTTCAAGACCACCCTCAAATCTGCATTCTCAGCTGCCAGGACCATTAGCATGCTGCCACGTCGGGAGCAGCCCATCCGCTTCGACCGCATCATCACCAACGAGAACGGGCACTACGAGAACAGGTACGGGCGGTTCACCTGCCGGATCCCGGGCCTCTACTACTTCACCTACCACGTCACCTCCCGGGGCAACCTGTGCATCAACATCAAGAAGGGCCAGGGCACCAAGGGGGAGAAGGTGGTGACCTTCTGCGACTATGTGCACAACACCTACCAGGTCACCACTGGGGGGGTGGTGCTGCGGCTGCAGGCAGGCGAGTCGGTGTGGCTGGAGCCCACCGAGAAGAATTCCCTGGTGGGGATTGAAGGGGCTGACAGCATCTTCTCCGGATTCCTGCTCTTCCCCGACGCCTAGCCGCCTGTGGACAGCGCCCCAGCACTCACTCTCCGACGTGCTCCCCGCATGTCACTCCCGAGCGCAACGCGCTGGCACAAGCTTCCACGCTACAGCCCGTTGATACATGAAGTGCTTTCCCCAGCAGCAGCGCCGGCTACCGCTCAGGGCACAGGCCCGTGGCACTTCCCCCGCGCAGAGCTGCCTTCTCTCGGTACTGCCCGTCCCACCCCTGGTGCAGCACCAGCTTCAGCCCTACCCAGCACGCAGCCCCCTGGCAGAGAACCCACAACAAGGGAGGCCTGGCCCCAGGAGACCCATCCCTGAATCCCTGGCAAGCGCCTGCGGATCCCAGGCCCCAGCCCATAGCGTTCACATAGCTTCTGCTTGCCGCGGGAGGGAGACACAACCCCTTTAAAATGAGCAAAGCACCAGCCCCCTCAGCACAGCTAAGAGTGATGGTTGGCCCAGGGAATCACAGCCAAGTGGGGGTTCCTGTCACAGCAGTGGGGATTCCCCAGCATTAATTCTATAGCCAAGGCTTCTCATGCTGGAGAATCATGGCAGCCCAGCCCTGATAGACAAATATTTGGGTGCAGTGGAAGTGCCCACCATCCTCCCCCAGGGGGATGCCCAGCTGTGAACCACTGTGGCCTGCTCACTGCAGCACCCATGCTGTGGGGCCGATGGGGTCAGGCCAAAGGGCCCCGCCCCAGCCCCAGCTCCCGGGAGATGATCCATCAGGAGCAATCTGAGATCTGCACTCCCCTTTCCAACCCAGCTGGAGCTGCTGGACTAGCCAGAGCCTGACACCCTGCGGCTGCCCTGCTCCGGCCTGTAGCAGGGAGGAGACCTCCAGTGAGGACACCTGCATCCTAGCCAGCCCCACTGCCTTCTCCACTCCAGTGGCTGCTTGCTATCCGTTGGGGCTAGTGCTCGCCAGGCCTGAGCATGCTCGTACACATTCAGGCCCTAAGCCAGGCCCCACAGAGCAGAGACAGCCAATAAACTTGATTTCTGCTATTGATTTTGCTGTTCTGATTTAATTAACAAATAGTCTGCCAGTGCTACTGGGGTGGTCTGGGGCAGCCCAGTGAGGGAGGGGAAGTCCTGGCCAGCCACCAACACAGGGCTCAGCAAACACATCAGGGGCTGCTCCCAGCCAGACAGCAAGAGCTAAGACTGCAGAGCTCTTAGAGCTGGGAACATTCTGGGTGCTGCATGGCCGTTGGGGGATGGTAGGGTGCTGGGTGCTGCATGGCTGTGGAGGATGGTAGGGTGCTGGGTGCTGCATGGCTGTTGGGGGATGGTAGGGTGCTGGGTGCTGTATGGCTGTGAAGGATGGTAAGGTGCTGGGTGCTGCATGGCCGCTGGGGGATGGTAGGGTGCTGGGTGCTGTGTGGCTGTGGAGGATGGTAAGGTGCTGGGTGCTGCCCATTCCTGGCTCTGTGCGGTGCTGATGGATTCTCTCATCAGATGTCATTCTGTGGGCAATGGCCTTGACTGTGGCCAGAGCTCTGGGGGCTGTGGGGCTGTGGAGGGGCTGGGGCTGCAGGATTGCTGGGGCGTGTCTGGCACGTCTGGTACAGGCGCCAGGGTGTGGACTCAGGGCACCGCCATGCCCAGCAAGAGCAGGTGGTGCAGGGGTTAAAGGCCCTGGTGCTGCTCAGACACTTCGGGAGACTCCTTCCCTTCCTCCCCTTGTTCATTCTGCCCTGGTGTTATGGAAACACGATGTGATGAAGTGGGACTGTTCTTAATGTTTCCTCTGAACACTGTAGGGGTGCCTCAGTTTCCCCTATGCATTTCTTAAGTCTCTAGGTGGTGGGATAAGGGGGTGTAATTGTTGCAGAGCAAAGGGCCATAAATGGCCAACACTCTGTCTTCTGGCAACTGATGGCCTGGGCCCTTCCCCCCTGCAAGGTGATAGCTAAAGGGCTGGAGAACAAAGGAATCAGGTGACCTCCTGGCCCGGAAAAGGGACAAAGCCCAGAGGAGGAGGGGCTGGAGGGGGAGTCAGTTGGGGCTGGCTGCGGACATGGAGTGAAGTGCAGATGGGGTTGTCTGGCTCACTGCCCCCCAAAATGGACCCGGTTGAGGGGTCCTGTTCTCTGTACCTACAAGATCTGTTTTAGACCATGTTCCTGTCATCTAATAAACCTTCTGTTTTACTGGCTGGCTGAGAGTCACGTCTAACTGCGAAGTTGGGGGACAGGAACCTTTGGCTTCCCCAGCACGCCACCTGGATGGACTCGCTGTGGGAAGCTGTGACGAAGTGGGACTGTTCTTAATGTTTCCTCTGAATATTGTGGGGGTGCCTCAGTTTCTCCTAGGCAGTTCTTAAGTATGTAGGTGGTGAGATAAGGGTGTATGATCGTTGCAGAGCCCTAGAGGGCAGGTGTGTGCAGGGGTCTGGACACAGAGAATGGCCAACACCCCGTTTCCTGGCAACTGATGGCCTGGCCCTTCCACCCTGCAAGGTGAGAGCTAAAGGGTTGGAGAACAAAGGAATCCGGTGACCTCCTGGCCCGGAAAAGGGACAAAGCCCAGAGGAGGAGGGGCTGGAGGGGGAGTCAGTTGGGGCTGGCTGGGGACATGGAGTGAAGTGCAGATGGAGTTGTCTGGCTCACTGCTCCCCAAAATGGACCCGGTTGAGGAGTCCTGTTCTCTGTACCTACAAGCTCTGTGTTAGACCATGTTCCTGTCATCTAATAAACCTTCTGTTTTACTGGCTGGCTGAGAGTCACGTCTGACTGCGAAGTTGGGGGGTAGGACTCTCTGGCTTCCCCAGGACCCCACCTGAGCAGACTCGCAGTGGGAAGCGCACGGAGGAGCAAAGGATGCTGAATGCTCCGAGGTCAGACCCAGGAAGGTGGAAACCGTGTGAGCTTCTTGCCCTGAAGACAGTCTGCTCACAGAGAGGAGACTTCACCAGAGTCATGCCTGGCTTCGTAGGGAGCAGTTCCAGAGCATCGCCCACGGTCTCTGTGACGACTGGTGGCAGAGGTGGGATGTACTGCACCCCATGAATGGCGCTTCCTGCAGTAAGTGACTGGGGAGCAGTAAAACAAAGGGAGATTGATGAGGACCAGGCATGCTGAAGGCTCAGAGAGGAGCGGTTTCGGGGGTGGTGGTGGTGGTGGTTAACCCCTGGGAGTGTATGACCAGCGAGAAGAACTTTTGCAGTAACAGGGTCCACCTGGGGATTGCAGCGAGCGGTCCTGGGGTGGAGGAGTCTGCAGCTTGACCCTGGCAAAGAGGTGGTGACCTTGAGAAGGGCTGGCACACTAGCGGTTCTCCCTGGAAATTGTGGGGAGCTGAGAGCACACAGGCCTGTGAGTCCACAACAACTTTGGAACAGTGGAGTGATGGCCTCTCACTGTCTCCTTAAGAAGGTGTGAGGATGTGACCTGAGGCAGCAGGGAGGGGGGAGTGTTGACCTGGGAATGTGCCCTGGGGATGGGAGACCTGAGAGGCTGTAACCTGAGCCAGGAGGGGGAGGGGGAGGTAACACGTCTGCCCAGGAAGGTGAAGACAGGCTGTAGGAGAGAGCCTGCTGGGGGGGGGTTTAGTTTCAGTTTGGGGCTGGGTAGAGGAACGCAGGGAACCCCAGGGCTGGGGTCTAAGCTCCCTGCTCCCCCAGAAGGACTTGACTGAGGGGTCCTGGGTGTACCCACAAGCTCTGTTTTGGACTGTGTTCCTGTTGTCCAATAAACCTTCCATTTTACTGGCTGGCTGAGAGTCTCAGTGAATCCCAGGAAGAGGGGTGCAGGGCCTGGACTCCCTCACACTCCTTGACAGAAGGACATTGTAACCCTGTGCAAAAAGAGAGGGCTGCGCATTGGAAAGTTCTCCAAAGCACAGTTAATCGTGCAGCTGGAAGATGATGACCGCTCTAAGGAGAAGATTCCTGACCCAGATGGGGGAGGATCTGAGAGCAGCTGGAGCAGTAGCCAGGCATCCCCAAGACTCCTGTCCCCGACCAGATGGGGGTCTTCGCGATGGGGATCGGGGGATCGGAGATGGGTGGGATTGGAGCTGAGTCTGAGAGAGCAAGAGGACTGTGAGAGACAGTGAGAGCCCAAGAAAGAGCTGCAGAAGCAGCAACAGCATGAACTGGCGGTGGTGGGGCGGAGAGGCCTAGGGGTCCTCCCCGGGGTGAGTGGGGATAGACCCCGGCGTGCCAGTTCTGCAGGGAACCTCGAGACTAAATTGCTGCCCCTGGTTAAGGAGCGGGGGGATGTGGATGCCACCTCACTGCCTTGAGCAGGCTGGAGATTTGAACCAGGGGGACCCTGTGAAAAACCCCCGGTGTCTAGCTCCCTTCCTGGGTCGCAAGGCCATAGACTCCATCAGCCAGATGGGTGGGGTGGTGGACAGGCTCCCACTCCTGACCCCAACCTATATGTCTGTGTGGAGTCTCCTGGGTTCAGGCCCCTCGGACCCCACAGTGGGAGCGGAAGGTGATGGTCAATGGGGAGACATTCCTGGGGTGGTGAGACCTTGGGACAGAGAGAACTGTTGTCAGCCCCTGGGTGGTGCAGCCTCAGATGCTGAGGGGCTGTGTGAACTGGGTGAGGGTCCTAGGGATGAAGCCCCTCACCCTGCTTATGGCCCAGCAGGAGGAGGGAGGAGCTGCTAGGCTTAGGATACCTGCCAGCCTGTAACCAGACCTCTGGGGCTGGGTGGGACAAAGAGATGTTCCCTGCCCCACTGCACACCGGAGAGGCGGCTCACGCTGGCTCTGATGCTGTAAGAAGAACAGAGAGCTCGCTGCCTGGCCCCACTGGGACAGCCAGGACAGCGCTGAGCAAGGGGGGAGACAAGACCTCCGCTGCGGGGGGACACAGGCAGCGCAGGACAGCTGCCAACCAGGTTTGCCTGGTCCAGAGGCACTGCTGGGAAGTGATCCCACACCAGGGAGGGAGCGACCAGGGACAGGGCTCAGTGGGGCTGTGACCCCAGGCCCAGCCCGCGAGAGGGAACAGGTCCCACTCCCTTCCCCAGCAGATGAATTCCAGACCGGGCTGCAGAAGGATCCCTCCTTGGAGGAGCTGAGGGAACTTGCTGGCCACAGTACTGCAAACCCCGTGGGGAAGGCTGCAGGGACAGATTCCCGTGGGAGAAGGGGTTCCTGTACCAGGAATGGGCTCCTCCAGAAGAAGTAAAACTGTGGGGGATCAGGAGGCAGCTGATGGTCTCCCAGAAGTATCGCCGCAGGCTATCATACCTGGCCCACGATGTCCCTCTCTCGGGACACCAGGGGATCCAGAGCCCCAGGCAGCGGCTGCTGCAGAACCGTGACTGGCCGGAGTCTGTGATGCAGCTCAGCAGCACTGCAGGTCCTGCGCCCCCGGCCAGAGAGGGGGGGAAGGACGGGATAAGAGTGAAGCCCCCTTGAGACCCCTGACCATCACAGAGGAACCTTTCCAGAAAGTGGCTCTGGACATAGTGGGGCTCCTCAGCAAGGCGACCTGGTCGGGGAAAAAATACATCCTGGTGGTGATGGATTTCGCCACCCGCTACCCAGGGGCGGGGGCTCTGTGGTAGACACCGTGGCAGACTGACCATCTTCAGCAGAGAGGGGGTCCCCAGCAAGGTCCTTACAGACCAGGGGTCCAATGTCATGTCAGCCCGGCTCTGGGGCTTGTGGGAGAAATGTGGGGTCTGGCCCACTTGGACCTCTGCATATCACCCTCAGTCCAATGGGCTGGTAAAGAGGATCAGAGATTGGCCCGTTCTCCAGACCAAGAAACAGGTCCAGGCCTTTATCAGGATGGCGGGGTACTACTGGGGGTTTGTACCCCACTTTAGCTCCCTAGCTACTCCCATCACTGAGCTATGTACAAAGGAGAAGTCAGACAAGGTGGTCTGGACCGAGCAGCGCCAGAGGGCTCTCTGTGCACTGAAGGAGGCTCTAACCCAGGGCCTGGTAAATCTGGTAAACCCGAACAGTGCCAAGCCCTTTACAGTGTTCACCGATGCCACAGACACAGGGCTGGGCATGATACTAATGCAGGTCGATGTGGAGGGGGGGAGACACCCCACTGGGTGCCCAAGCAAGAAGCTGCTGCCCTGGGAGCAGAATTATGTGGCCATAAAGAAGAAATGTCTGGCCATGGGGCAGGCCCTTAAAGAGCTGCAGCCGTATCTATTGGGGCGGTGCTTTGCAGTGTATACTGACCCCTCTGCCCGGACATGGCTGCATCCAATGAAAGGGGCTGATGCCGAGCGGCGGGTGACAGAGACACATGGCCAGAGGGTGGCCAAAGTCAAGACGGGGGCTCTTAACCAAGAGATCCCGAATCACAGCCCTCCAGACTGGAGCACTGGGAGAAGACCTCATCTCAGTTTGAACCCCAGGGGTTTTGGGGTGGAAAAAGGGCATGGGCCGCATAAACTTTCCCAAATGCGGCCTGCGAGTGCCATCGAGCACACCCGACCTAAGGGAGGGCGTAAAACTGGAAGGGCCTGGTGTAACTCCCATCAAGGAATGGGAGAGATGATGGGGCATCCATGGGACGTTGTTGGGTTCAAACTTCCCCAGGTCACCAGCTAAAGTGACCTCACTCAGTTTGGTCTGGAAGGGGAAGAGATGTGTGGAAGTGGGACTGTTCTTAATGTTTCCTCTGAATACTGTAGGGGTGCCTCAGTTTCCCCTATGCATTTCTTACGACTCTAGGTGGTGGCATAAAGGGTGTAATTGTTGCAGAGCAAAGGGCCAGTGTACATAAATGGCTGACACTCTGTCTCCTGGCAACGGATGGCCTGGGCCCTTCCCCCCTACAAGGTTATAGCTAAAGGGTTGGAGAACAAAGGAATCACGTGCCCTCCTGGCCCGGAAAAGGGACAAAGCCCAGAGGAGGAGGGGCTGGAGGGGGAGTCAGTTGGGGCTGGCTGCGGACATGGAGTGAAGTGCAGATGGGGTTGTCTGGCTCACTGCCCCCCATAATGGACCCAGCTGAAGGGTCCTGTTCTCTGCACCGACAAGCTCTGTGTTAGACCATGTTCCTGTCATCTAATAAACCTCTGTTTTACTGGCTGGCTAAGAGTCACATCTGACTGCGAAGTTGGGGTGCAGGACCCTCTGGCTTCCCCAGGACCCCACCTGAGCGGACTCGCTGTGGGAAGCGCACGGAGGGGCAGAGGATGCTGAATGCTTCGAGGTCAGACCCAGGAAGGTGGAACCTGTGTGAGCTTCTTGCCCTGCAGACAGTCTGCTCCCAGAGAGGAGACTTCACCAGAGTCCTGACTGGCTTTGTAGGGAGCAGTTCCAGTGTATCGCCCGGGGATTCTGTGACACACATCCCCAGACACGGCCCCCCCTCCTTTGGGAGATCACCTGTGGCTACGACCAGGATGGAAGAATCCCATGCACCGCTACAAACTAGGGACCAAGTGGCTAGGCAGCAGTTCTGCAGAAAAGGACCTAGAGGCTACAGTGGACGAGAAGCTGGATATGAGTCAACAGTGTGCCCTTGTTGCCACAAAGGCCAATGGCATTTTGGGATGTATACGTAGGGGCATTGCCAGCAGACTGAGGGACGTGATCGTTCCCCTCTATTGGACATTGGTGCGGCCTCATCTGGAGTAGCGTGTCCAGTTTTGGGCCCCACACTACAAGAAGGATGTGGAAAAATTGGAAAGCATCCAGTGGAGGGCAACAAAAATGATTAGGGGACTGGAACACATGACTTATGAGGAGAGGCTGAGGAAACTGGGATTGTTTAGTCTGCGGAAGAGAAGAATGAGGGGGGATTTGATAGCTGCTTTCAACTCCCTGAAAGGAGGTTCCAAAGAGGATGGATCTAGACTGTTCTCAGTGGGAGCAGATGACAGAACAAGGAGTAATGGTCTCAAGTTGCAGTGGGGGAGGTTGAGGTTGGATGTTAGGAAAAACTTTTTCACTAGGAGGGTGGTGAAACACTGGAATGCGTTACCCAGGGATGTGGTAGAATCTTCTTCCTGAGAAGTTTTTAAGGTCAGGCTTGACAAAGCCCTGGCTGGGACGATTTAGTTGGGGATTGGTCGTGCTTTGAGCAGGGGGTTGGACTAGATGACCTCCTGAGGTCCCTTCCAACCCTGATATTCTATGATTCTATGATTCTATCCCTGCCTGGCCCCACGGGCCTGATTTACACCAGGGCAAAACGAGTGCAGTGGGAGCGTGCAGCGTTGTCCCTTCAGCCAGGCAGTATTGCATAGCCGCTTCCATCAGTGGTCGACGATCACACAGGGACCAGGGCAAGGGGATTCAGGCCGAGCCTGGTGCGTCAGGAAACCGGGTCTCTTCCTGGCTCTGCCACTGACTGTCTGGGTGACCTTGGGCAAGTCTCTGCCCCCCTCAGTGTCTGTAAAATAGAGATAAGAAGGATTGGGAAGCTATGCTGAGGAATGCTCACAAGTGCCTGGATCTCTGAGGAGTGGCAAGAGCGGGCTCATTGCACCCACACAATACACCCCTGAGCAGAGCTACAGCCACATGGCTCCCCGCTGGCCCACAGGGGTGTGACAGCATCTCTCAGTGTGAAACTCCAGTGCTGGTGTCTCACCACGATTACAGCTGTCCAGCAATCAAACACAGCCAGCCAGCCAGAGACCTCAGGGCTCCGTCCGCCCTCCCTAGAGGTTCCCCTTCATGGGGCTTCCAGGGGAGTCTCTGAGCACTGGGGAAACAGCATCTACTCCCAGAGACCACTCAGTTCCAAAGGTAGGCTTTGGAGCAGGCCACTTACATTCAATACACCCTCGTCCTGGCCAAAGCAACAAGCCACTAGCTCTAGGAATCCTGATAGCCCAGGGACACATATACCCCTAGTACACTTGACAACCCATGGACACATATACCCCTAGTACAGCTGACAGCCCGGGAACACACATACCCCTAGTACAGCTGACAGCCCGGGGACACAAATACCACTAGTACAGCTGACAGCCCTGAAGTACACATATACCCCTAGTACTGTTGACACACCAGAGGACACACATTCCCCCACTTCAGCCAACAGCCCCAGGGAAACACATACCCCTACTACAGCTGAGAGTCCTGGGAACATATGTATCGCAACTACAGCCAAAAGACCAGGTGACACATGTACCTCAACTACAGCCAGCAGCCCCAAGGGACACATATACCCATAGTACAGACAACAGCCCAGCGACACATAAACCCCTAGTACATCACACAGCCCCGGGGAAATATATACCCCCGAATAGAGCTGACAGCAACAGGAACACAAATATCTCTAACACAGCCCTGTGAACAGATATACCCTCCAGTACAGCTGATAGCACAGGGACACATATACCCCTAGTACAGCTGACAACCCTGGGGACACATAAACCCCTGATGCAGCCAGCAGTCCCAGGGACACATATATCCCCAGCACAGCTGACAGCCCCATGGACATATATAATTTATCATATTGACATGGTGCTCAGTGAGTCCAGGATGGAAGCCAAGGCAGGTCCCTGTTTCAGCACCACTTTCTCATCTCCATTTGCGATTTCTCTCTCTCAGTATGACTCAGCCCAGGCCCAGGATATCTACACTCAACCGGAGCCTGGGCTCTTCTCAACACAGCCGCTCTGATGTGCAGCAGCCACCTCAGTTTGGCTGCTGGGGGGGCCTTCACCCTCAGGAGAAGTCGCCTCAGCTAGGAGCCTCAGGCAGAGGTCTCTAGATAGGGGAGCGTGCCCGTGGTCCCTGACCATGACGGGAGCTGTCTCCCTGCCTGGGATAGAAGGTACAGGGGTTTTCAGCCCTGGCACAAAAGCCTCTCTTGAGGGGGACTGTGTTTGTGCCTGTCCCTCTGCTCCTACTCGTGATTCCCATTTATGCATCCCAGGATGGCATGAGCCCCTTTGGTCAGAGCATTGCACTAAGAGCTCCTGTTCAGCTCGTTATCCACCCCCATCCGCTGAACACAAGCTCCCGGTGTGAAGCTGTGGCCAAAAGGGCTCATGCCATCCAGGGATGCATAACAGGGGACTCTTGAGTAAGAGGAGGGAGGTTATTTTACCTCTGTATATGGCCCTGGTGCGACCGCTGCTGGAATCCTGTGCCCAGTCCTGGTGCCCGCAATTAAAGAAGTATGTTGATAAATTGGAGGAGGTTCAGAGAAGAGCCATGAGAACGATTAGAGGATTAGAAAACCTGCCTGATAGTGATAGACTCAAGGAGCTCCATCTAGTTAGCTTAACAAAGAGAATGTGAAGGAGTGATTTGGTCCCAGCCTATCAGTACCTAGATGGGGAACAAATATTTAATAATGGGCTGTTCAATCCAGCGGAGAAAGGTATGACACGATCCAATGGCTGGAAGTTGAGGCTAGACAAATTCAGACTGGAAATAAGGCATACATTTTTAACAGGGAGGGCAATTAACTACTGGAACAATTTACCAAGGGTTCGGGTGGATTCTTCATCACTGGCCATTTTAAAATCAAGAGTGGATGTTTTTTTCAAAAAGCTCTGCTCTATGAATTATTTTGGGGAAGCTCTCTGACCGGTGTTATACAGGAGGCCAGGCTAGATAATCACAGTGGCCTTAGAATCTGTGAATCCCCAGATCTTTTTCAGAGTCACTGCTTTCCAGGATAAAGTCTGTAAGCATGGCCTGCATTCTCTGTTCCTAGATGTGTACATTTACATTTAGTGACATTAAAGCTCATACTGTTTGTTTGAACCCAGTTTACCAACCAATCCAGATCACTCTGTCCTCATTATTTATCACTCACTCAATTTGTGTGCAATCTGCAAATGTTATCACTGATGAGTCTATGTTTTCTTCCAGGTCACTGATAAAAATGTTAAATAGCACAGGGCCAAGAACCAATCCCTGTAGGATCCCACCAGAAATATATCCCTTTGTTGGTGATTGCCTGTTTACAATTACATTTTGAGAACTATCAGTTAGCCAGCTTTTACTCCATTTAATGTGTGCCATGTTACTTTTATATCTTTCTAGTTCTTTAATCAAAATGTCGTACTGTGCCAAGTCAAATGCCTTACAGAAGTCTAAGTATATTACATAAACACTAATACCTTTACCAACCAATCTCATCAAAAAAAGTTATCAAGTTTGTTTGACAGGATCTACTTTCTATAAAGCCAAATTGATTGGCATTAATTATATTACCCTCCTTTAATTCTTTATCAGTCAAGCCCTGTATCAGATGACACATTATCTTGTTTGGGATCTATGCCAAACTGACAAGTCTATAATTACCAGGTCATCCCTTTGACCCTTTTAAAATATTGGCACAACATTTGCTTTCTTCCAGTCTTCTGGAGCTTCCACAGTGTTCTCAGCCTTATTGAAAACCAACATCAATGGTCCAGTGAGCTCCACAGCCCGCTCTTTTAAAGCTCTTGGATGCAAGTTATCTGGAACTGCTGATTTAAAAATGTCTTACTTTAGTAGCTTCTGTTTAACAACCTCCTGACATATTAGTAGAATGAAAAGTGTTATCATATGACATGACTACATCATCTGTTTTTTTCCTCAAATACAGAACAGAAATATTTATTGAACACTTCTGCCTTTTCTTCATTCTTATTGATAATTCTACCATTTTCTAGTAATGATCAATATCATTTTTAAGATTCTTTATTGTTCCTAATATACTTTAAAAAAAAATCCTTCTTATTCTCCTTACAATTGGCCTTAGATGTCTCCTTGTGTTCCTTTGGTTCCCTTATCACTTCTCTACAATTCCTAGTTTCTGGTTTATATTAATTAGTATCATCTTACCCTTTCTTCCATTTGTTATATATTATTTTTCATATTTTTATAGCTGCCTTCATTTCCCCACTACCTATCATCTATCATTCGCTATTGAGATGCCAACTCCCACCTCCCATCAGCCCATGATGCCAGCGTCCATCGCCCACTTGTTAAATTTTCAAACAAGAATCTTTGTGCTTTCTCATGTGCTGCCCCTCATATCTGGGAGGAGCTCCCCATAAGTAGCCACCAAGCCACCTCATTAGCCTCCTTCAAACTGTCCTTTGCCATGATGCCTACAAAACCCTTGACAATGGTTAAGCTGCCTGGTGTGAAGAGACTGCAAACCAACATCATCTCCCTGTTATCTTGTACTTGCCTCTCAGTTTGTCTGTGTCCATCTCTTGGCTCTTGGCTTATGTTCAGATTGTCAGCTCTTTGGGGCAGGGACTGTCTCTTTGTATCCGTACAGTGCCTGGCACAGTGGGGGCCTGGATCAGGGCTGGGGGTGCTGGGCCCTATGATAATAATAATATATGCTGGAGGCACCTTTAGCCTCCAAAAGGGTGTGGTTTTCTGTTTGGCGTGAGCACTCCCTGACACACACAGCCAGTGAACTTTTCTCTGCCCTATGACCTTGGCATTCCAGGACTCTGCTGATGCCCCTTGATCACAACCCATAGCCCCCCTGCTGTTCCAGTCCTCAGGCCTTCACACACAGCTCTCCCATTGCCCCTCAATCCCAACCTGCAGCCCCCTCATTCCCAACCTGCCTTGCCCAGGTGGCCATCAATGAACAGCACAACCACAACCTCACGTCTCCCAGGATGACCAGGCCCGGCATAGCAGCTGCAGGTCAGGACTGAGGGCCATCGTCACTGGGTGAGGCAGGCAGACTGGGATCAGGGGCCTGCAGAGCGGGACACGGGAGTTGGCAGAGCTGTGTGTGTGAAGAACCTAGGGGTAGATGTGGACCAGAATTGAGGGACAGCAGCAGCGCTGGGCGGGTGACAAGCAAGAAATAGCAGGGTGAGCACATCCACTGGCCAGGCCTGCTGAGCCCTGCGTGCTAACGCCTGGGGAGTCAGGTAACTGCACCATCAGCTATGCAAAGCTAGAGTGGCACACTGGGGCAGGAGGGCCACGTGGCAGAGACTGGGAGCCACCACTACCCTCCCTGCCCTCTCACCGTCACCCTGGCGGGCTTCCTGCGAACCTGAACGCCTGGATTCTGACTCACTGTGTGACCCCAGGGCTGCCCCAGTGGCTCAGCTCCCCACCTCTAATGGAGACCTCGGCGCCTGCCTGTGCACAATGCACTGAGAACAGGCGAGACCGTCTTTGGAAATGCCAGCCGGCAGCGTCGTTATCTATGATTACAGCCCCAGGTCGCAGGGAGCCCCATAGCGTGGGGACGGGGAGTGCAGTGTAGTGATCCCCCTGTCCTGTGGGTCTCCCAGGGCTCTCCACCAGGTACCTTGAGCCCCCACTGTGTCCTGCTCTAGCATAACTGCACACTTTGGCATGGCCGTCTCTGTTTGTGTGCAGGCCTCCTGAAGTCAGAGGGACTCTGAGGGGCGGGCGGCCCCTTTGCAGGATTGGGGCCTATGCAATTATATGACCAGTGGCCTGAAGCCCCAGAGCCCACTGTTGACAGCTCCTGGAGAACAGGGGCTCATAGAGGAGGGAAATGGCTGAATGGCCACACCTGACTTGTACTGCTCTTATGGGACGGTTTGGTCAAAATTCAGCTACGTTTTGATTTTGGGGGTAAAAAATGTTATTAGCCCTGTCAGTTAATGAAAGACAAGAGAGGTGCCTCAAATGGGGCTGAGGTAAGGACCCCCCTAACCAGCCTGCAGTCTGGCATGCTGGCTTGCACAAAACCAGGATAGAAAAGGGGCGCTTGGCTGGGTGGTACATCGCTGGTGGCGAGGACTTTGATCCGAGTCCTAAGCCACTGACTTCCTTCCCGCTGGAGACGTTGCATGCAGGGGGGCAGCAGCTCTGCCGAGAACTCCAGTGAGGGGTTCCCTGCTCAGCAATTGGTAACAGCTGTAATCCTGCGGGCTGGGGTAGGCGGCAGAGCACTGCCCTGGCAGCAGGTGATGCAGTACTGCCCTAGGGACTGCAGACAGACCCACCTGCCAACAAACAGCCAACATAGGTGCAGCAGAAGAGGAAGAAGAGGGAAGTGGGAACAAACCTTGTTGGATGCTCACACCGTGATGGCAGGACTAGGTTTGAGACTATTGCCAAGACACCCTGGGAGTGTCATATATATACACACATATATCTATGACAGGTTTCAGAGTACCAGCTGTGTTAGTCTGTATTCGCAAACAGAACAGGAGGACTTGTGGCACCTTAGAGACTAACCAATTTATTTGAGCATAAGCTTTCGTGAGCTACAGCTCGCTTCATCGGATGCATTTAAGCTTATGCTCAAATAAATTGGTTAGTCTCTAAGGTGCCACAAGTACTCCTTTTCTTTTTACATATAATCTATGTGAATGATCATGCTGATGAATTATTACTGGCTTTCCCACATTTATTCCCTGTCCCCCTTCACACCCACCTGCCATGAAGTTTTCTTTGTTTCATACAATGGATTCAGTGCTTCCGAGTGGGGAATTATTGCCCGTCAAGTGTGCCGGGGTATTCCGTTTCCCTGGTTTCCAGGTGGGGGCTTAGGCCATGTAGTTGTATTTTGAGAAGGAACCTCTAGACTTTGAACCTGGCCCCTCTTGCTGCCAACAGCCCCTGGCTGGAGGGTCTCCCAGTGAACAGGGGGTGAGATCTGCAGTACTGCAAGGATCCTTCCTTAATAATACAGATGGAAGCCCCAGGGCTAGAAAACTAGAGGGACAGAGTTCTCTGCTCCCTCTGCTGGGGAGAAGAGGATTAGGATGGGTTTGTCTTTCTTCCACAGGACAGAAGCGACTTTGTCTGTACAAAGTACAAGCTAATATCCATATTGGAAGAGAAGATCGAAGGCCTGGAGCAGCAGATATCGATCTGGATATGGATTTCTGTCTGGCCTCTCTCAGTCGCAAGAGAGAACAACATGTAAACAAAGAGCACAAAACAAAAGCCTTCCCCCACCCCCCACCCCCCAAGATTTGAAAGTATCTTGTCCCCTTATTGGTCCTTTGGGTCAGGTGCCAGCCAGGTTAGCTGAGCTTCTTAACCCTTTACAGGTAACAGGATGTTGCCTCTGGCCAGGAGGGATTTTATAGCACTGTATACAGAAAGGTTGTTACCCTTCCCTTTATATTTATGACAAGGGCAAACACCTAACTAGGTTTAAGATGGATCTTGATACACTTATGAATGGGATTACATGACAGAGTTGCCAACGCTAGCTGGACCTGGACCCAATGATCCAAATGCTCCCTTTCAGTCCTATGTGCCCATGGCCCAGTTGATCTGGTTTGTCTGATTTCTTACCCGCAAATGTGTATACACGGGCTTTTCATAGTGTTTTTACTGATTTCCCATTTCCTCCAAATAACAGCTCCTTGGGGTCCATGATCCGAGGATCCTGCATGTTGGTGAGTGAGGGAAAACACCCCGGGCGACCAGGGAGGCTCTATTTTAAATCAATACCATAGGTTCCTGCAGGCTGCCAAACTTTGGCTTAATTCTGGCTGTTGGCTCGGTACGGAAATGGCTGGACAGTGCTTAGTGGCCAGTGGAGTGCAGAAGGTCAGATTAGATGATTTGGAGGTCCCTCCTGGCCTGAGGGTTCTAGGTCTCTGATAGGCCGGAGCCAGACAGATGAGTCCAGCTCTGGGCAGGGGCTCAAACCAGAGTTTTGTATATTTTCGTAGCAGGATCTTTAGGCAGCAGGAACCAGCGCTCAGTGCTGGCATTGGCACCCGGCAGGAGGGTGACACAGAGATATTTACCACCTCCCCATAATGAAGTGCTGGGCCTGGGCAGCTCCCACATCTGTGGGTATGTAATTGTGGTGCCCAACATTCAGCATTCACCTCTTGACACCTCCCCTGCACGCTGAGCACTAAGCCGCCCTGCTGGGATTGAGTCTAATATTCCAAAGTTCTGTGCAGCATCGAACATCAAGCTTCTCCAGTAGAACCCTGCCGTCAAAATGCCATCCTCTCTCCAAATGTGACATTACCTCCCCTCCATTGCCCCCTCATGAGTCCTAGAACAGGTCACTTCAGTCTCGCACCGGTGACTGAAATCAGTCTAGTACCTTGTAACCCATCTAGCTAGCATGGGAATTATATAATATACCCTGGAGAAGGGAGATTTCCCACTACTTCTGGTGGACATTGGCCTGTAGAATCGTGACACATTTATATACAGGAAAGCTATTCGAGGTCACTTTTACATTGAATGGACCTGATTCTCCTTTTACACCACTCAAATTCTATTGAGTAGGAGAACTGGGCCCTTTAATTAAAACTCCCATTTCAGTGGGTGCAGGATTAGGCTGTTGGTATCAATAAGAAGTCTTGCTTTCGGAGAGGGAATTAGACCAAGCAGCTAAATTTACAAATTAGCTAAATTAACACACGTGGTGGGGGACTAATGTGGGGGGGTAAAGTGACAATCAGGCCTTGATTAGAGCTGGATCAATCCCCACATTTCCAAGGAATTCAGGGAAACTGTGGCAAAACTGCTGCGTTTCACCAGCTTCCACTTCAAAACTATGAATGCTGTGTGCTTTGATGGAAAGGGACCGAGGTCTGGCCTGTTCAGAACTGGTCTGTAGATCGCTTAAAACTGGGCTCCCGACTGTTCCAGACTGCATCAAGCTGGGCTGGCAGTCACGCGACAAGCTCCTGAACCTCCTGCTAACACTGCCTGGATAACCAGCATGGGAGGAAACACGAAAGCTTCCCACAGCTTGAGGTTTCACTAGAAACAGCCCACGTGGTTCTGGAGAGAAGCAGCCTCGTTCTGTTCTCCCACATAGGAGTTACACTGCTGGAGCTTCCTGGGCTCCAATGCAGTTTTCTCCTGCAGAGGAGAATGAGCCTGAAGTCTCAGTATAGATCTGACACCGTTTACCAGGAGGTGGAGCTGGAGAGTCAGGCAGTCAGGACCTCACCATACACTGTGGAGATTATCCACAATAACAGGTTCCCTACGATGTACATAGGATGCACCAGTGGATTTTCAACCCCCTTGGCCCAGACACTGCAAGAGCTGAGGAGTCGTAAGTTATCTGGGTAGAAGTGTCCAGGGGTAACTCGGGCTCAGCTCTTGGCACGCTGCAAAGATATGGGGAGAGACGCAGGCATTCACTCAGTCTCCAGCTAGCACCAGGGCTCTGGGCCTCTATCAGCAGCCAGGCACTGATGAGCTTCGGACGCTCTAGCCAAAGTCCCACTGGCAGAAACTGGGACCTGATCCAGGAACGACACCAAACATTTGCTGGAGCTGAACACACTGCCATGTCAACGGGGGCTGGAGTGTGCTTACCCATTGGATTGGAGCTGAAATACACACAGGCAGAGAGAATACCCCTGGTCTGCCAGTGCCCAGCCTGGTTAACCTTCAGGGCATGCTGCAAGGATCTCACAGGCATTTGGGGCCAGAACAGGATGAGGGGTGGAAGTGGGATTGATGATCGTTGCAATACAATGGAGCTCTGAGGTGGGAGTGAATTATGGTTGGGAGTGTGGTTGGCAGTAGATCTTGGGAGTTCAGTGTATAGCTGCTGGTTATTGTGGTGCTGTCCTATTGGAAGGAGGGCCCAGAAGAGGGGACTTCCTTTCCTAATGCGTATGCAATGAAATAAACACGTAATACCCTGGACAGTCTGCAGCCTGGCCAGAACAGATTGGAATTATGCACAGACCATGAAAGAGACCCTACTGTGTGGAGTAATGTCCATCCACAGCTAGTGCTATGGGAGACATTCACCTGATAAGTGGCCACACGCCCCTACTCCCAATCCTAGGCCGGACGATGCAGACTCCTCCAGCAGATGGCAGATGCGGTGATGCTCTTTGAGACAGCCAGCCCTGGCTCAACGTGGGGCCTGTAGACCCCCATCACACTGACCTTCCTGGTGATCACTCCAAAGCCAACAGTCAGCAAGCCAAGATCCCACACAGCAGCATGTCTGCAGCCCAGGGGCCAAGCACGTATTATCAGCAAAGATTGGTGAATGGAAAAATGTCCGTGAATACTTGTTTGAATTCAAAATAGTTACTTAACCAAAGACATGTGTGTGCTCCTGCTTAGCTGCATGAATTCATATGATCTACCTGGACTTTTAACCGATTTTTGACAGGTCCCTCACCAGAGGATACTCTTGTCTCTTCTTCTGACCCCAGCATCCCATATTGATGCCAGCAGTGCCCCTCTGCCAAGAGGCAGTAGGTTTCTGTGGCCTTGCAGGCCAGCTTCCCAAGGGAGGAGAAATTAGTGATGCTGAGTCTGGGTATATTCTAAATGTAACTTGCTTTATTCACACACATACACCACTCCTGGAACAGAGGTGGTCGAAAAGCAGGCAGGGTGATCCGTACTTCCAAGGATCTCAGCCCAGCACCGATGCCCAGTTCCCAGTGAGTAACTCTGCCTCAAGAACTAACTCCAGTCAGAGATCAAGGCAAAAACCAAACTCA
Organism: Caretta caretta; assembly: GCF_965140235.1. Classification (NCBI taxonomy): domain Eukaryota; kingdom Metazoa; phylum Chordata; order Testudines; family Cheloniidae; genus Caretta; species Caretta caretta. The sequence goes on from NC_134223.1 coordinate 4,744,396, forward strand.
TCTGCTGCTCACATGGCACCCTCTCTCCCCAAAGCTTTCTCTACACAAGCCCTTATATAACACCCCACTAACCACAACACAGCATGTCTTCCCACGCGTAAAACTTCTTCGTGCTGAGAAAAAGAAATGGAAAGGTCTGAATAACAGTGCCACCTTGTGGCACCTGGAATTACAATACTAGGTGGTCATGGGGTGAGAGTCGAAGTACCTCTTGCATTAGAGACTGGCCAAAGGTTAACAGCAGAACCACAATGCTCTGTACTTGGACAAGTGTCTCTTTAATATAATTATTAACAATCTAAGGCAGCTTTTGGTGCTGAAACAGTGGAGGTGTAGCGACAAAATTCTTTAGTTTCAGCGACAAAATAAACCACCTCAACAAGAGGCATGGAGCTTTTTGCAGCAAAGTTAAAGTGGCAAAACGTCAGTGTAGACACTGCCGTTTATTATATCGCCAGAACTGGCCTCGCCCAGTATCCCACAATGCCCAGCATGAGTGCTCTGCTCACTGGTTTGAACTCAGCTGCCCTCCCCTTTCAAAGCTCGGGGAAGGTCTGACAGCTGAGCCTGCTGCTCTGCTCGGGGAACAAAGAGCAAATCATTAACGTGGAATGCTGCTGTCTCCCACACTAGGAACACAGAGGCAGGCAGGCAGGGCGGATGTGTGTGTGTGAGAGAGAGAAAGAGACTGCTATGCTGTGCAGAGCCAGGGAGGGAGGCGGGGGGCTGATGACAGGGGTATCCTCCTCCCCTTGCCTCCGGACTGGTTGCTTCCGGTGGCTGTCTGAACCTAAGAGACAACGGCATGCCAACACACTCATGCTTCCCCAACATACACACTCCCCCAAGACACATTCCGTCTGTCTCTCCCACACACACACACTCCCTGTCACACACTCTCTGCTATCCCCCCACTTCAGTTGAAAGGCAGCTGGCAATCTAGTAGGATGTCCATGGAAGGATGGGACTGAGAAACCTGCATCATGTGATGCTGTCCCTGCCCCAGGAGGCATTGCAAACCCTTCCCAAAGCACCCTGCAGCCAGAGGGATAGCTATCCACAGTGCACTGCTCTCTGTGTTGATGCTAGTGTGGATGCACTCTGCCGAGACCAGGAGCATAGTGTGGACATGCAGCAGCAGTTTAATGAAAGCGCTTTAAAACGGCATCACCTTTGGTGACAAAACTCTGCAGTGTAGACACAGCCTCAGCTACCTCAGGAACTTTTACCCTGAGAATGCAGATGGTGACTGAATTTAGGCACCTTCAGTGCTCAGCTACAGTGTCGCCTAAACCTACATCTGGAGTTGAGGTGCCTACAGATTGCCATAAAAACCACCCAAAAGAAGTGTGATTGGTCCAAAAAACCCCATGAAAAAGGCATAAAAGAAGCGGGGGTGGGTGCTGCCTCCCTTTGGAATTGCTGCTCCTTTTGGAATTGCTGCTGCTCGGGGTCAGAGGGCACCAAGGCCTCGGGCGCAAGGACTGTGCCAGTTGCACTGTGACTCGGAGGCAAGCACTGTAGGTATTTCAGCAGCTAGGCCCTGTAGGCGCTAGCCCTGGTGGGTCCAACACATGGCTCAGGGAAAGGGTGTTCACTGGGGCTGGCAGGAAAGGGAAGGTTGCCAGCACCCTAGGTACAGAGGCTTAAACAGGTACAGTTCAAAGGGAGCGAAAGTGGTTCCTGTTTGGGTCTCTGGGGCAGCCCAGTCAAGAGCCAGGCCTTGTGCCTCTGGTGCCCTCTCCAGTCCAGTCTCTATTCCAAGCAAATAGGAGCTTGCAGGCTTTCAGGCTGGGCTCAGTTAGCATCTCTCCTTGGGGCCCCTCTTCACTGGCTCCCTGCCCAGCTGCTGCTGCTCCCTCATAAATCCCATCCGAACCCTGCCATATCCGGCAGTTCCACACCCAGCTGTGCATATTCTTCCTGCCTGCTTGCCATGGGGCTTCTGCTTCAGCTTCCCAGCAACTCCATTCAGCTGCCGCTCCCAAAGAGAGCCCAGCCACTTGCTGGTTCCACACCTTCCCCCTACCAGGCCAGGGGAAGGGGTGTACAGTGAGGCAGGGATTTCCCTACACTCCCCCATCCCTCACCCCAGTGGTCAAACTGACCAAGATGAAGAACACACCAAAAACCAAGAATATAACAACATGTCATCTGAAGGTTCAAGTGGAGTATCTATAGCCAAACCACCCAAAGCACAAATACAGCTACTTACTGAAGAGACAGTGTCTCCACAACCTAAAGGCAGTGCTGGTGATCAAACTTTTCCCATTTATTGAAGTTACAAAATATAGCTACTGGTGCACCTCTTGCAAAAAAGCTTACAAAGAAGGAAAGCTTCCCACTGCTACAATTGGTAAAACGGGAGGGGCTTCTTTTGCCAGACAAATCAGCAAAGCCAATGCTGATAAACTGTGTGAAAAGGCTGCAAAACACCAAGCCTCTGGACTGTATCGACATGCAGAAAGCCTTATAAGCCCGTCACTGTCAAAGCCAATTTTAGAAGTACTTAATGAGGCTGTTAAAAATGCTGGAGACACAACACAGTTTATGTGAACCAACACGGCCGTGGCCTCCTACTGTCTATTTCAGCAAGAGACACCGCACGCTGCAAACCAGAGGCCAATGTTAACTGCATTTTTGCTTGTTAAACCTGAAGTTGGACACTGGTTCTGAACAAGATGAGATTATGAGACTATGATGAGATTACTGGTTCTGTGGATGAAGGGAAAGCAGTGGATGTATTGTTTCTTGACTTTAGCAAAGCTTTTGACACAGTCTCCCACAGTATTCTTGTCAGCAAGTTGAGGAAGTATGGGCTGGATGAATGCACTACAAGGTGGGTAGAAAGCTGGCTAGATTGTCGGGCTCAACGGGTAGTGATCAATGGCTCCATGTCTAGTTGGCAGCCGGTATCAAGTGGAGTGCCCCAAGGGTCGGTCCTGGGGCCGGTTTTGTTCAATATCTTCATAAATGATCTGGAGGATGGTGTGGATTGCACTCTCAGCAAATTTGCGGATGATACTAAACTGGGAGGAGTGGTAGATACACTGGAGGGGAGGGATAGGATACAGAAGGACCTAGACAAATTGGAGGATTGGGCCAAAAGAAATCTGATGAGGTTCAATAAGGATAAGTGCAGGGTCCTGCACTTAGGACGGAAGAACCCAATGCACAGCTACAGACTAGGGACCGAATGGCTAGGCAGCAGTTCTGCGGAAAAGGACCTAGGGGTGACAGTGGACGAGAAGCTGGATATGAGTCAGCAGTGTGCCCTTGTTGCCAAGAAGGCCAATGGCATTTTGGGATGTATAAGTAGGGGCATAGCGAGCAGATCGAGGGACGTGATCGTTCCCCTCTATTCGACATTGGTGAGGCCTCATCTGGAGTACTGTGTCCAGTTTTGGGCCCCACACTTCAAGAAGGATGTGGATAATTTGGAGAGAGTCCAGCGAAGGGCAACAAAAATGATTAGGGGTCTGGAACATATGAGTTATGAGGAGAGGCTGAGGGAGCTGGGATTGTTTAGCCTGCAGAAGAGAAGAATGAGGGGGGATTTGATAGCTGTTTTCAACTACCTGAAAGGGGGTTCCAAAGAGGATGGCTCTAGACTGTTCTCAATGGTATCAGATGACAGAACGAGGAGTAATGGTCTCAAGTTACAGTGGGGGAGGTTTAGATTGGATATTAGGAAAAACTTTTTCACTATGAGGGTGGTGAAACACTGGAATGCGTTACCTAGGGAGGTGGTAGAATCTCCTTCCTTAGAGGTTTTTAAGGTCAGGCTTGACAAAGCCCTGGCTGGGATGATTTAACTGGGAATTGGTCCTGCTTTGAGCAGGGGGTTGGACTAGATGACCTTCTGGGGTCCCTTCCAACCCTTATATTCTATGATTCTATGATTCTATGATTCTAAGACTGGCAAATGCTCACTATCTTTCTGCAAGAAACTCAACTGACTGGTTAGAAGCATGCGGTGCAACAGTGAAAGGCTCAGCAGCTGAAAAAGTGAAGAGCTCTCTCACCACATTCAGAAAATTTGCATACATGGCTGATGAATGCACCGATGCAAATGGGTGTCAAGTATTAAGTCACTGCGTACGTTATCTTGGTGTCAGTGGTAGGCCAGTAAGTGCATTTCTAGATGTTCAGGTTATAGAAGACACACTGGCTGCATCTGTGACAACCCACATTTTATCAGAGTTAAATGCTTGTAAATTGGACCCCAAACAGATGGCTGCTTGTGCATTTGTTGGAGATACAACTTCTCTGGAAGACCTGGTGGAGTACAAGTTTTCTGTAACCCTAATCTGTCCTACACAAGTGCAGAGGCCATCTTAACTTCAGTACCCAGAAAGATAATGGACCAAATAATTAAGCAATCCATTTGCAAACATCTGGAAGTTTAAAAGGTGATAAGTAATAGTCAGCACGGATTTGTCAAAAACAAATTGTGTCAAACCAACCTAATAGCTTTCTTTGACATGGTAACAAGCCTTGTGGATGGGAGAAGTGGTAGATGTGGTATATCTTGACTTTAATAAGGCTTCTGATACTGTCTTGCATGACCTTCTGATAAACAAACTAGGGAAATACAATCTAGATGGAGCTACTATAACATGGGTGCAAAACTGGTTGGAAAACTGCTCCCAAAAAGTAGTGATCAGTGGTTGACAGTCAAGCTGGAAGGGCATATCGACTGGAGTCCTGCAGGGATCTGTCCTGGGTCTGGTTCTGTTCAATATCTTCATCAGTGATTTAGATAATGGCATAGAGAGTACACTTTTAAGTTTGCGGCTGATACCAAGCTCGGAGGGGTTACAAGTGCTTTGGAGAACAGGATTAAAATTCAAAATGATCTGGACAAACTGAGAAATTGTCTGAAGTAAATAGGATAAATTCAATAAGGACAAATGCAAAGTACTCCATTTAGGAAGGAACAATCCGTTTCATGCATACACAATGAGAAATGACTGCCTAGGAAGGAGTACTGCAGAAAGAGATCTGGGAGTCACAAGTTAAATATGAGTCAACAGTGTAACACTTCTGCAAAAAAAATATCATTTGGGGATGCACTAGCAGGAGTGTTGTAAGCAAGACACGAGAAGTAATTCTTCTGCTCTACTCCATGCTGATACGGCCTCAGCTGGAGTATTGTGTCCAGTTCTGGGAGCTGCATTTCAGGAAAGATGAGGACAAATTGGAGAAAGTACAGAAGAGAGTGACAATAATGATTAAAGGTCTAGAAAACATGACCTAGGGGAAAGATTGAAAGAATTAGGTTTGTTTAATCTGGACATGATAACAGTTTTCAAGTACATATAAAGTTGTTACAAGGAGGAGAGAGAAAAATTGTTCTTGTTAAGCTCTGAGTATAGGACAAGAAGCAATGGGTTTAAATTGCAGTAAATTCGGTTTAGGTTGGGCATTAGGAAAAACTTCCTAACTGTCAGGGTGGTTAAGCACTGAAAAAAATTGCGTAAGGATGTGAAATCTCTGTCACTGGAGGTTTTTAAGAGCAGGTTACACAAACACCTGTCAGGGATCATCTAGATAATACTTAGTCCTACTTTGAGAGCAGGGGATGGGACTAGAAAGACCTCTCAAGGACCCTTCCAACCCTACGATCCTACAGTTCTATGGTCTACTCAACTAGCAGTAATACGAGCTGCAGAATCTTCAAAAGACATTTAAGAAGCTATAAATTGAATGTCTTCATTATACTCTTTTTTTCAACAAGAGTCCAAAAAGACAAAATGTCTTGGAAAAAAATAGAAGATGATCTGGGACTGAAGTTCAAATTAGTCCAACCTGGGAAAACCTGCTGGCTTTCTCATGAGAGATCCTTGGCTGCTGTCTTAAAATTACCGCAACCATTATTACTGGCTTTGGAAAGTATCCACCAAGATGGGACAGGTCTAAGTAGTGAGGCTGGTGGTCTACTTTTGCTACTACGTCAGAGAAGACAATTGGCATTTTCTCTCTTGTAAGTCTACTTTTGAAACCACTTGGGTCATTAAGCAAAGCCATCCAGGCATCTGCTACAACGGTAGCAGATCTTTGTCCAGCAATAAAAGCTACACTTGGATCAATCAGAGAGATATCCATGAAAGATGTCAGTCCAGAAGTTGACTAATGAAGGTCATTATATTGAATTCTTAAGTGAAGAGGATAAAAAGTGTTTGTTTTAAAGCATCTGAAAAAGTACACAGACTTGATTCTTACAAATCTACTACAGTGACTTTTGGATTGTACTCAACCTCTACGTAGCTTTTACAGATGCCTGTCTTCTCAAACACTGACAGTTGAATGGAGTGAGGCATTACCAGCAATGGGGCTGCCAGGTGATCAGGACAGAATAGAGAATTTGAACATAGAGTGGAATGTCATTTGACAAACGAATGAAGTTTTGACTTCAACTTCTTTTTTATCGTCACTAGTGGCTCAATCCAATCTTTGTGCTCTGTTTCCTGGGATGAAAGAAGAAGGAATTCATCTCTTGCTACTCCCAGTCACAACAGCTACAGTTGAGCCTTCCTTTTCCTCTTTGAATAGAATTTTGTGTCTGAAGGACATCACCTTCTGCCTGATCATGTGAATGAACTTATGAGCATATCAACTGAGGGGAAGTACCGGATGTATGAGAAGCCCCCAAAGATGAGCCACCCAAACAAGATGTTAGGATGCATTAAATAATACTAAAAATATCCTACTGCCATCATATAAATTAATGGGATGCCTTCAACTGGATACAGTGAGCAGTTCTGGTCATCCCATCTCCAAACGGATACAGCAGAAATAGAGGGGGCTCAGAGATGCAAGGAGAGGCCTGGAAAGATCAGCACTCTTTAGTATACAGAGAAGATGAACAAGGACCTGCTGTAGGAGGTAAGTTGGGTGACCCAGCTCACCCTGTCCCATAACACAAGAACGAACAGGCATTTGATGACAGTGAGAGGCAGCAAATATAAAACTGATTCAAGGAAGCCCCTTTTTGCACCATGTCCCATTAGCTTGTGGACCTCTCCGTGCCAACGTATCAATCAGGCTCATTTCCGCCATCGCACAGCAGATAGAGTGGAGTGAAGCAGCACAGCTGTACCATTCCAGTGGGGCTTGTGAAAAGAAATCAAAGACGAACTGGCAGGCCTAGATGCCTCATGGACCTTACCATCTGCATAGACAATAGGCTGGAAGAATGAAGAAAGGAGAAAAGAGGTTCTCTGCTGTCATCCTCCCCACATGCCATGACCTCACCTTCTGTATTTCTCACAAAACCTATGCAAGCTGATCTGTCTTGTCAGCAGCTCACACCCAAAGAAAAGGAATGGCACTGTCAACACTACCTGTGCTTTTAATGTGGTGAACCCAACCATACCATCTCAGCTTGCCCAATACAAGCACCAAGTTGCTTGGGAAAGAAGCCAGCCCAGGCATGGTGGAGGAGATGAGAATTTCCCCGTACCCTAGTCCTCACTGAGATTCCTGGGGCTTCCCACTTGCAGGTGTCTATCCATCTGTGCATCCCAGAGGATCCCCAATAGATTATATTCCAACAGGCCCTCATTGGTTCAGGAGCACCAGACAATTGTATGGATGCAGCTACAGCTCGGGCCCTACAGATTTCCCTGCTATACTAGGCCACGGTTGAAACTATTGACAGCTCCCCGCTGACTTCAGGTCCGGTTGTGGAGGAAACTGTCCCCCTAGAGCCTGTTATTCAGGGACACCTAGAAACAATACAATTCGGTGTGATCCATTCCTGATCCTTGGTACCTCTTGGATGACCATTCATGATCCCCTCATTCACTGGCGAGAACAGGTCACTTTCCCATCAGAATTTTGCTGACACATGGCCAGGGACCAGAAAGGTTGCACCCAGACCCGAGACAGTTCAAGTAGGTGTAGCTGCCTGCATTGAAACACGTACTGAGGGAACTATGGAATTTCCCCCCAGGTACTGTGACTTCACTGACATTTTTGAGAAGAAGAAGAATACAGAAAGCCACCACCCCACATCAGGACTATGATTGCCCCATGGAACTCCAGCTGGCGGTGAAGGTACCATTTGGGCAGATATTCGCAATGTCAGACCCTGAACTGGCTGCGTTGTAAGACTATCTGCAAGAGAACCTAGCGGGGGACGGGGACAGGGGGGTTCATCTGCAAGGTAACTTCACTAGCTAGAGCTCAGTCCTTTCCACAAAAAAAAGAAGGGTGGGAGCCTCCGCCTCTGTGTCGATTACAGAACCCTGAATCAGGCAGCAATCCAGAACCGCTACCCCCTTCCGCTAATCTCTGAGTTGACAACGGACTGTGTGTGGGCTGCCTGCCAATTTGCTGACCTGGATCTCTGGGAGTGTGCAATCTTAGCAGTATTCAGGAGGGCGCCCAATGGAAGACTGCCTTTTGGACCCACTATGGCCACTTTGAATATTTGATTAAGTCATTCCAACTGAGTAATGCCCCAGCAACGCATCAGCACTTCATTAACAATGTGCTACAAGTCCTAATGGACTAGTTAGCAGTGGTATACTTATATGATATGTTGATCTTCTCAAATGATCTGGACCAACACACCACTCACATCGGTACAGTGCTGGACTATGACAACACTCTCTATGGTAAACTTGAGAAGTGCGCATTAGATCAGACCTCAACCAAGTTCCTGGGTTTCATCCTGACTCCGGAAGGAATCAAGATGCATCCACACAAGGTCCAGGCTGTCCACAAGTGGGCAGCCCCTGCAATGTGCATGTGCATGACCTACAAGTTTTTAGGCTTCACAAACTTTTACTGGGAGTTCATTTTGAATTTTTCAAAACAAGCTGAGCCCCTCACTGCCCTACTCTGGAAAAATGCCCAGTTCCACTAATCACCTGAGGCCCACCACGCATTTGAGCTGCTAAAGTTTGCCTTCACCACCTCTCCAGTACTGGCCCAACCAGACATGATGCAAGTTTTTATTGTGGAAGCTGATGCATCTAGCACAGCAATCAAGGCAGTCCTCTCCCAGGGGCATGCACCCATGCAAATACTGCACCCCATCGCCTGCGACTCGAGGAATCTTACCCCTTCTGAGCAAACTACAAGCTCTTGGACAAGGAGCTTTTAGCAATTAAGACCACCTTTGAAGAGTGGCAACACTACTTTGATGGGGCCCATCATCCAGTCCAAGTGTTTATCGATCATAAGAACCTGGAGTACCTGCACAGGGCCAAAGTCCTAAACCAATGACAGCTCTCAGTTCAACTTTACCTTGACCTACCACCCTGGAACTAGAAATGGCAAGGTCAATGCCTTAACCCATAAATACAGCACCAACCCACGAGGCCCCAGTCTGGAACCAGCCCACATTCTCAAGTCCCATAATTTCCCCAACTTGACTCACCACCAGGACCTGCTCACACTCATCTGCTCTGCCTCTGTCTCTGGAATTCCACCCAACAAGTTGGCCGTTATCGATCAAGAACCACAAAAAGCCCCCTGGGAGGGGATCGCGTAAGTAAGGGACTGCATTTATGTTTCCCCAGGACCTGCAAGAATGGCAGCTCACCAACTATGCCATGACTCCATCCTGGCAGGACATTTAGGGAGAAATAAAGCCTGATGATTAATGCCTGGTTCTCCTGGTAGCCACAAATGTGCCCCACGATAGAGACCGTTTTCACTTCCTGCCAGGTGTGTACTCACACCAAGATCCCATGCCAGAAACCCTGTGGTCTCCTCCAACCTCTGGACACCCCATCTCGGCCTTGGGAAGCCATTTCCTTGCACTTTGTGGTGGAACTACCCTAATCCAGTGGTTTCATGACCATTCTGACACTGGTAGATCGTTTTTCTAAAATGGTCCACTTCATTCCATGCATGGGTTTACCCTCCACAGGGGAAACTGCCCAGCTCTGATAAACAATATAGTCTGTCTTCATGGACTCTCGGAACACATCACCTCTGATGGGAGGTGTCTATTAGGAGTGCACGTGCACCTGTCCTCTGCCTACCATCCTCAATCAAATGGCTAAACGGAGAGAATCAACCAGATCCTAGAACAATACTTACGATGCTACATCAACTATCACCAGGATGACTGATCTTCATTCTTACCATAAGCCAAATTGCCAGGCCACAGCCCCTTATTTATTTTTATCATCTGTGGGTACTACCCCCAATCTCACCCACAACTACCCTTATCCTCCCCCAGCCATCAGCCTCAGACCTAGTAGAACATCCATTACATCCAAGAGGAGATGAAGGGACACCATGAAAAGATGAAGGAGGAGTACAAAAGGCACATGGACAAGTAAAGACAACAGGGCCCCACCTACTCTGTAGGACAAAAGATATGGCTTTCTACAGAACACCTCCTCACGGACAGACCCTCTCAGAAACTAGACTATCAGTTTCTTGGCCCTTACAGATTCAGTGACAAATCAACCCGGTCACCTTCAAGCTCTAGCTCCCTCAATCCCACAGAGCACACCCCATGTTCCATGTCTCACTTACTAAAACCCTACACTGAGAACACATTCCCCCATAGAGCCCAATCACCAAAAGTACAAAGTCAGGAGGAATACACTGTGCATATTATGAGGCAAATTATGGTACTTGGTGAATGGGAAGGTTAAGGCCCAGAAGAATGCACTGGAGAGCCAGCTGAAAACATTTGCACTCCTGTCCTGGTTCAGGTGTTTTATAGGACCCATATCACTCAGAGGGCACCCCTAGGAGAGGGGTGGTGTTAGGACCCTGGGATCTCAAACCCTGGTCCACAGGAACAGCCATACACCAACGCTCTGCCTGGCAGCCTGCTGACAGTAGTTTACCTGGAACCCACGGAGCCCATCCTGAGGCTCAGGCTCTGCCCTTGAGGTCCGATTGAGAGAGCTGCAGAGCAGCTGATTGGCCTGCTGGCCCAACTTCAGCCAGGAGCAGGGAACTGTCTGAACAGCTAGGCTGCACCCAGCTCTGGACTGTGGGCCTTGGGCTTCCTGCCCCTGCTGCTTGATTTCCTAGCTTCCTGCCCCAGCTTGACTCCAGGCATCTGACTTGTGGTTCCTGGCCTCCACTTGGTTTCCTGCTTCTGACTTTCTGGTATCCTGACCCGGCCTGGCTGTGCTTCCTGACTGGTTCTCCAGTTTGTCTCCTGCTTCTGATCTCCCAGTATCCTGACCCAGCTGACTCCTGTCTTGTGACTGTGGACTCTGGCTCTGACTACTAGGTCTGCCCATGACCCAGCTGTGACAAGCTCCTTCCTAGCCAGGCCTTCCTGATCAGTTCCCGAGACAGGAAAGTGGGGAAAGGGCAAAATTCCTTACCCTGAATCTGCTGCCTGGGTTTCTGGTTTGACTAGCATTGCCAGCTGGGGCAACTAGTAGCTGAGAAGGAGAGATTTTTCCTTGTGTCCGGCAAGCGCAAACACATTCTATCTCTGTCTCCACCTCTGGGCTCCGGCTCTCATCCTTGTTTCTGGTTCAATTCTGAAGAACTGCATGTCACGCCGGCTCATTCTGGGCTAACCAGGAAGGGGTTAACTCCCAGCCCTTTCCACTGCTCTGCCTCCTTATGAGGAACAGACCTTGCAGAGCTGCAGAAAGGTTCCTTCTTCCCTTGGCAGATCTCGGGGAATGAAAAGTCTGTGTTCCACATATTAAATTACTCATAAAATATTTGGCCTGTCCCTGAGGCGGTTCAGCAGCCAGCCCAGCCCCCGCCGACCCCTCCGACAGCCTGCCGATGTGCATCTGCATGTCACCTCCTGCTACAAGGTCAATCTCTCCCATTTAAAGCAGCAACATTAGAAAGCAAACCAGATTTCAGCCGGAATTAGCTTCAAATGGAGCATTCAGGGGAGCGGAGCGGGGGAGAGAAAACCCAGCTGGGGTGAGGATGCGCCTGCCTCCGTGCAGCAACTTCCCCCAGACAGCCCAGCAACCCTGCCAGGGCACCTGGGGTGGATGGGGGAGGGGAACACCAGCCCCTGCCTTGGTGCGCTGGGATGATGCTGAGGGCCGGGGCTGGGAAATTATTCTGTCTCCTCTGAGCGTGTTGTGCTGGGCACGTGCAGGGTGTTTGGGTAGGTGAGTTTGCGCCGGTGCCCCACTGCGGCCCTGCCAGCCCCTTCCCATGCAGCCTGCCCAGGGGAACCGGCCTTCAGTGAGTTTTGTTCTCCCACTCTCAGGCCAGTTGGACTGGCAGGGCCATCTGTGACCTAGAAACCGCCAGGACTGGCAGGGAGGGGTGGCTGATCTCCCTGGGCCCAGGTTACCATGGGGACGACCAGAGACTGGTGAGCTGGCCCGTGTTCAGCTTCAGGCAGCGCTAACCAGCATTCCTTGCTGTCAGTCCCAGCTCCTTCTGCTCTGTTTCTTGCTTGGCCTCCAATCCTGGAGCAGGCAGCTCTTCCCTTTAGAGGAGCAGCATCTCCTCTCTGCCCCAGAGGGGATCTGCAGCATAGATTCGCCTGGTCCCCTCCTGCCCAGGCCTGCCGCTCTCTGCAGGGCGGGCTGGATGGCACAGGCAATTAGACCTAGTGAGATTCCTGGGATCTAAGCAATGGCACCCATTGCAGACCCACGGTCCCAGGGCAGAGTTCCACAACACTCATCCACAGCTCCTTTGGGGCTGCCTTCAGTGAGCTCAGAGACGGCCTGTGTGGGCACTGAGGGGACAGGCTCAAACCCCGCAGAGACCCCCAGGGTGCTATAAGGAGATACTCCATGGTGGACTCCATATGCACCCATATACAGAACGGCCGCAGCATGTACGTGAATCCTCGCTGGAATCCCGTATAGCCTGCACCAGGCCTCATTTTGGAGCATCAGCATTCTCCAGGCCCCAGAAGCGCAGGAGTCCAGGCGTGTCTGTGCTGTACATGCAGTGGGAGGATGGTCTGTTGCAGGGGACTGGGAATCAGAATTCACAGCCCTGCCACTGCCTCATTAGGCAATCTTGGGTGAGCTGCTGCCCCTCTTTTTGCCTCAGTTTCCCCATCTGCAAAAGGGGCTAGTCATACTTAAGGTACCAGTCTCACAGCTGAGTTCCGTATAAGTAGGTTGAGCTCTTCACACGATGTTGAAATCCTTGTTATTATCTTGCCCTGCTTGCTGGAGAAGATGCGCATGGGACTTCCTGTGATGTCAGCTGAGGTGAGACTGGACTTACATCATGAGACAGGCACAGAACCAATGAGAGCGCCAGGCTTCCCTTCTTGTCACAGGTGGAGTGTGGGAGTCAGGTGACATTAGTCTAAAGGACGCCAGTGTTCACAAGAACTACAAATAAAGAGCCTTTCTGTGCCCAGGGCACATGCGAGTTGCAAACTGCATGGACCCCATTCCAAGCACGTACCATGCGCGGTATGGACCATCACACAGTACTAGAGATGCAGAAGCAGGCTAGCCATGGGTGCTGTGGGTCAGGATCGAGGTGCCCTGTGCTGTGCTGACAAAGGTGTGAGGAAGGTGGCACAAGCCCCTCGACAGCTCGGCAGCCTTGCCTTTCCATGAGCACTACACTTATGTACACAGAAAAAATTCGGGAAAAGAGCTAGGACCACACAGCATGTGTGAGGGGCAGCCACATGACGCCAAGCCAGTGCTGCTAAGCCACAGAGGGGTCTTTTGGGAAATGTGTGCAGTGCATATGGAGACATGCCTGAAATTCCCATGTGGTTTGTAAAGAGGAATTATCTCCAAGCAAGTCCTCACTCTTGACTGATTTACGGAAGAGCACAAGGCGGTGCTCCGGAGCCTACAAACCGTTCACTGACGGCTGCCCAGACCCAGCACTCCTTTCAATCTCCATTATGTGGCAGAAGGGCTTTTATTTGTAATCATGTTTAGAAATGAGCATTGGCGGTCAGCGAGGAGGGAGTACCTGCAATAGGTGAGCAGTGATCCATCCGGACCAATGCAGAGTGACAGCTGTGCTGCTAGGAAAGGTTTTCTGCAATGGACACGGGGCCCTGGAGAGATCATGGATCATAGTCCTTGCTGCCCAGTGCCTGGCACTGCCCAATGAGAGGCTTTGGATTGTTCCTCTGTTAAACCCTCCCTGTCCATCAGTGTTAGCCTGGCCAGCACTTTCCATTTTATTCATTTACATTTTAAACTATCCCCTTCCCAAATAACTTCAGGCTCTTCCATAGCCTGATCACTGCAGTCAGGTGCCAAGATCTATCTACCTATCTCCAAACACCCTATCATCATCTATCTAATCTATCTATCTATCTAACCATCTATTGTAACAGACAGACCCCGCCTGACAGACCTCTCCCCTGAAGGAAGAGAACCTGAAGTAGGGCTGTCCACGCCCACAGCCAGGCAGCCACCTATGTCTCCAGCTCAGGCCAGTTGAGAATTGTGGGCAGTGCAGTGGACTGGGACCCAGGAGAGTGAGGCCCAAACCTGTCTCTCTCCTGGGACCCAGCTGGGTGCTTGCTATTCACAAATGTGCAAGGAGAGCCTGAAGGTGAGATGCCAGACCCTTTGGGCAAGCCTAGCTCCCCTGCCGCCAGTCCCTCCTGGCTACTGGGGATGTCATGGAATCCTCTGAGCCTCTCTGTCTCCTCTAGGGCTGCTCCCTGCCCCATGCTAGTTCCCAGCCCTCAAAGCACCTGTTCCCATGGGCTATTTCTAATTATTTGAAGACATGGAAGAGTGAGGGGATCCACTTCCTAACTAAGCAGGTCCCGCTCTCTCAGCGGTCCTCCAGTGCTCTCAAAGGCAGTATGGTTATCTGCTCTGAACGCCTGCCAACGTCCCTGCAAGAATCATCTTCAATTCTGACCCCATGAAAACAGGCTGGAAAAGACCACATGGAAGACCTAAAACACAACGGTTGGACTGTGTCAAGGGGCACCTGTCCCTAGCAGGCATCCCGCCTTGTAACACACCAGCTTTCACTCAGGACAGAACACCATGATGTCCAGGGCCCTCTACGCTGTCCAACGGCCAGCATGATGAGAACTAACCTGAAGACACTTTTTTTTTTCAACCTTCAGCCTTTTTTTTTTTTTAAGTATATTTCTAGAACCAGATTCACCACTACGATCTGGCTGCGTTTGGCCACCCTAGAGCAGCACAAGGCAGCCAGAGCATATGGGTCAGAGCTGGGTTTATAGCTGCTTTGCTTGACCATAGCAGCACAAGGTTTCTGAGCCTGTGGGTCACACCTGAGTCATGCTTTCAGGCTTTTCTCTGTAACCTGGAGGCCTAGAGGCTTTCCCTTGTTAAAAAAATGCACACTGAGAGTATCATCACAGGACTGCAGGAGGTGGGTCTTTTAAAAAAGCACCCAATATGAGATGCGTGATCAGAGCCTGAGAGCTGGCCACACAGAGTTCCATGCTTCTGGGGAGAATATGTTGTATTTTTCATACAAAGAAAAGGGATTGAATCCCTGCTGTAAGGTGCAAAATGCAGCTCAGCCCTAATTAGGGAGCCACAACTGACACCTTCACACTGTCTATCCCACTGGTGGGTTGAATGCCAAGGCTGCCAATTGCCCAGAATTTTGTCCTGAAGGCAGCAGCATTTGCCCGCAGTTGTGCAACCTCATGTCGGGGTGTCCCTAAGTCTCTGACAGCCGGAAGCTGGGACTGGACAGCAGGGAATGGATCACTCAATAATTGCCCTATTCTAATCACTCCCTCTGAAGCGTCTGGCATTAGCCACTGTCGGAAGACAGGACACTGGGCTAGATGGACCTTTGGCCATACTGGGCCAGACCATTCTTATGTGTTTTCCTGACACATGGAATCGTTGTGGCATCTACTGCAGAGGTGGCCAGGATCTCTCTGCTCCCTCTGTTGGATCCCAGTCCACAAGGAGCTATTAGGAGAAGGTGGCAGCAGGCTCCCTCATGCTCCCAAGCAGCTGCACCCACCCCACCCCCGGGCACCTCAGCATCCACCCCGACTAGTAGCTCCAGCAACACTCCCCAGACTCTTAGCAGCCCCAACCTCCCAAGGACCCAGCAAATATCCAGAAATTCTTGGTATCCACCACTCCCTGCTATGCCAACACAGGCCTCTCCAGTGCCCTAACATGAGAGTCCCCACCCCCACCACTCTCCCATCCACCCAGCTACAAGCCAGATACCGTCGAACACCTACACATCCACCCAGCACAACCAACCTCCAACACCCATGCATCTTCTCCAGCCACGCTCCCAGCACAGCCAGATTACAGCACCCTTCCTACCTAGCCAGTCACATAGACAGCTGCCAAACTTTGTGCAGTTCTGTGCCCAACTCTGACCACTGCTCCGGGCTGTGTTGACCTTAAATGAAGTTTCTGGTTATCAATGTAATATATCTCGACTTTAGTAAATATTTTGATACTGTCTCACATGGCCATCTCATAAATAAATTAGGGAAATATTGCCTAGACCAGTGGTTCTCAAACTTATTTAATCAGGCCCCCCTTCTTTATGTCTGTAGTCGTTTATGCCCGTCCCTTCACAAGTACATATAGTGCCACCCCGCTCTGAAGCTAGAGGGGAGAGCGGCGGGCGCCCCGCTCTGAAGTTGAAGGGGAGACTGGCGGGCGCCCCGCTCTGAAGTTAAAGGGGAGAGCGGCGGGTGCCCAGCTCTGAAGTTAAAGGGGAGAGCGGTGGGCGCCCCGCTCTGAAGTTGAAGGGGAGAGCGGCGGACGCCCCGCTCTGAAGTTAAAGGGGAGAGCGGCGGGCGCCCAGCTCTGAAGTTAAAGGGGAGAGCGGCGGGCGCCCAGCTCTGAAGTTAGAGGGGAGAGCGGCGGGTGCCCCGCTCTGAAGTTAAAGGGGAGAGCGGCGGGCGCCCCGCTCTGAAGTTAAAGGGGAGAGCGGCGGGCGCCCAGCTCTGAAGTTAAAGGGGAGAGCGGTGGGCGCCCCGCTCTGAAGTTGAAGGGGAGAGTGGCGGGCGCCCCGCTCTGAACTTAAAGGGGAGAGCGGCGGGCGCCCAGCTCTGAAGTTAAAGGGGAGAGCGGCGGGCGCCCCGCTCTGAAGTTAGAGGGGAGAGCGGCGGGCGCCCAGCTCTGAAGTTAAAGGGGAGAGCGGCGGGCGCCCCGCTCTGAAATTAGAGGGGAGAGCGGCGGGCGCCCCGCTCTGAAGTTAGAGGGGAGAGCGGCGGGCGCCCAGCTCTGAAGTTAGAGGGGAGAGCGGTGGGCGCCCCGCTCTGAAGTTAGAGGGGAGAGCGGCGGGTGCCCCGCTCTGAAGTTAAAGGGGAGAGCGGCGGGCGCCCCGCTCTGAAGTTAAAGGGGAGAGCGGCGGGCGCCCCGCTCTGAAGTTAGAGGGGAGAGCGGCGGGCGCCCAGCTCTGAAGTTAGAGGGGAGAGCGGCGGGCGCCCAGCTCTGAAGTTAGAGGGGAGAGCGGCGGGCGCCCCGCTCTGAAGTTAGAGGGGAGAGCGGCGGGCGCCCCGCTCTGAAGTTAGAGGGGAGAGCGGCGGGCGCCCAGCTCTGAAGTTAAAGGGGAGAGCGGCGGGCGCCCCGCTCTGAAATTAGAGGGGAGAGCGGCGGGCGCCCCGCTCTGAAGTTAGAGGGGAGAGCGGCGGGCGCCCCGCTCTGAAGTTAAAGGGGAGAGCGGCGGGCGCCCCGCTCTGAAGTTAAAGGGGAGAGCGGCGGGCGCCCAGCTCTGAAGTTAAAGGGGAGAGCGGCGGGCGCCCAGCTCTGAAGTTAGAGGGGAGAGCGGCGGGCGCCCAGCTCTGAAGTTAGAGGGGAGAGCGGCGGGCGCCCAGCTCTGAAGTTAGAGGGGAGAGCGGTGGGCGCCCCGCTCTGAAGTTAGAGGGGAGAGCGGTGGGCGCCCCACTCTGAAGTTAGAGGGGAGAGCGGCGGGTGCCCAGTTCTGAAGTTAGAGGGGAGAGCGGCGGGTGCCCAGCTCTGAAGTTAAAGGGGAGAGCGGTGGGCGCCCCACTCTGAAGTTAGAGGGGAGAGCGGCGGGTGCCCAGTTCTGAAGTTAGAGGGGAGAGCGGCGGGTGCCCAGCTCTCAAGTTAGAGGGGAGAGCGGTGGGCGCCCCACTCTGAAGTTAGAGGGGAGAGCGGCGGGCGCCCCGCTCTGAAGTTAGAGGGGAGAGCGGCGGGTGCCCAGTTCTGAAGTTAGAGGGGAGAGCGGCGGGTGCCCAGCTCTGAAGTTAAAGGGGAGAGCGGTGGGCGCCCCACTCTGAAGTTAGAGGGGAGAGCGGCGGGCGCCCAGCTCTGAAGTTAAAGGGGAGAGCGGTGGGCGCCCCACTCTGAAGTTAAAGGGGAGAGCGGCGGGCGCCCAGCTCTGAAGTTAAAGGGGAGAGCGGTGGGCGCCCCGCTCTGAAGTTGAAGGGGAGAGTGGCGGGCGCCCCGCTCTGAAGTTAAAGGGGAGAGCGGCGGGCGCCCAGCTCTGAAGTTAAAGGGGAGAGCGGCGGGCGCCCCGCTCTGAAGTTAGAGGGGAGAGCGGCGGGCGCCCCGCTCTGAAGTTAGAGGGGAGAGCGGCGGGCGCCCCGCTCTGAAGTTAGAGGGGAGAGCGGCGGGCGCCCAGCTCTGAAGTTAGAGGGGAGAGCGGCGGGCGCCCAGCTCTGAAGTTAAAGGGGAGAGCGGCGGGCGCCCCGCTCTGAAGTTAAAGGGGAGAGCGGCGGGCGCCCCGCTCTGAAGTTAGAAGGGAGAGCGGCGGGCGCCCAGCTCTGAAGTTAGAGGGGAGAGCGGCGGGCGCCCCGCTCTGAAGTTAGAGGGGAGAGCGGCGGGCGCCCAGCTCTGAAATTAGAGGGGAGAGTGGCGGGTGCCCAGCTCTGAAGTTAAAGGGGAGAGCGGCGGGTGCCCAGCTCTGAAGTTAGAGGGGAGAGCGGTGGGCGCCCAGCTCTGAAATTAGAGGGGAGAGTGGCGGGTGCCCAGCTCTGAAGTTAAAGGGGAGAGCGGCGGGTGCCCAGCTCTGAAGTTAAAGGGGAGAGCAGTGGGCGCCCAGCTCTGAAATTAGAGGGGAGAGCGGCGGGTGCCCAGCTCTGAAGTTAGAGGGGAGAGCGGTGGGCGCCCAGCTCTGAAGTTAGAGGGGAGAGCGGCGGGTGCCCAGTTCTGAAGTTGAAGGGGAGAGTGGCGGGCGCCCCGCTCTGAAGTTAAAGGGGAGAGCGGCGGGCGCCCAGCTCTAAAGTTAAAGGGGAGAGCGGCGGGCGCCCCGCTCTGAAGTTAAAGGGGAGAGCGGCGGGCGCCCCGCTCTGAAGTTAGAGGGGAGAGCGGCGGGCGCCCAGCTCTGAAGTTAAAGGGGAGAGCGGCGGGCGCCCCGCTCTGAAGTTGAACGGGAGAGCGGCGGGCGCCCCGCTCTGAAGTTAAAGGGGAGAGCGGCGGGCGCCCAGCTCTGAAGTTAAAGGGGAGAGCGGCGGGCGCCCCGCTCTGAAGTTGAAGGGGAGAGCGGCGGGCGCCCCGCTCTGAAGTTAGAGGGGAGAGCGGCGGGCGCCCAGCTCTGAAGTTAAAGGGGAGAGCGGCGGGCGCCCCGCTCTGAAGTTAGAGGGGAGAGTGGCGGGTGCCCAGCTCTGAAGTTAAAGGGGAGAGCGGCGGGTGCCCAGCTCTGAAGTCTGAGGGGAGAGCGGTGGGCGCCCCACTCTGAAGTTAGAGGGGAGAGCGGCGGGTGCCCAGTTCTGAAGTTAGAGGGGAGAGCGGCGGGTGCCCAGCTCTGAAGTTAAAGGGGAGAGCGGCGGGCGCCCCGCTCTGAAGTTAGAGGGGAGAGCGGCGGGTGCCCAGCTCTGAAGTTAGAGGGGAGAGCGGCGGGCGCCCAGCTCTGAAGTTAGAGGGGAGAGCGGCGGGCGCCCAGCTCTGAAGTTAAAGGGGAGAGCGGCGGGCGCCCAGCTCTGAAGTTAAAGGGGAGAGCGGCGGGCGCCCCACTCTGAAGTTAGAGGGGAGAGCGGCGGGCGCCCAGTTCTGAAGTTAAAGGGGAGAGCGGCGGGTGCCCAGCTCTGAAGTTAAAGGGGAGAGCGGCGGGCGCCCCGCTCTGAAGTTAGAGGGGAGAGCGGCGGGCGCCCAGCTCTGAAGTTAGAGGGGAGAGCGGCGGGCGCCCCGCTCTGAAGTTAGAGGGGAGAGCGGCGGGCGCCCAGCTCTGAAGTTAGAGGGGAGAGCGGCGGGCGCCCCGCTCTGAAGTTAGAGGGGAGAGCGGCGGGCGCCCCGCTCTGAAGTTAGAGGGGAGAGCGGCGGGCGCCCCGCTCTAGAGTTAGAGGGGAGAGCGGCGGGCGCCCCGCTCTGAAGTTAGAGGGGAGAGCGGCGGGCGCCCCGCTCTGAAGTTAGAGGGGAGAGCGGCGGGCGCCCCGCTCTGAAGTTAGAGGGGAGAGCGGCGGGCGCCCCGCTCTGAAGTTAGAGGGGAGAGCGGCGGGCGCCCAGCTCTGAAGTTAGAGGGGAGAGCGGCGGGGACCCCGCTCTGAAGTTAGAGGGGAGAGCGGCGGGCGCCCAGCTCTGAAGTTAAAGGGGAGAGCGGCGGGCGCCCAGCTCTGAAGTTAGAGGGGAGAGCGGCGGGCGCCCCGCTCTGAAGTTAGAGGGGAGAGCGGCGGGCGCCCCGCTCTGAAGTTAGAGGGGAGAGCTGCGGGCGCCCAGCTCTGAAGTTAGAGGGGAGAGCGGCGGGCGCCCCGCTCTGAAGTTAGAGGGGAGAGCGGCGGGCGCCCCGCTCTGAAGTTAGAGGGGAGAGCGGCGGGCGCCCAGCTCTGAAGTTAGAGGGGAGAGCGGCGGGCGCCCAGCTCTGAAGTTAAAGGGGAGAGCGGCGGGCGCCCCGCTCTGAAGTTAGAGGGGAGAGCGGCGGGCGCCCAGCTCTGAAGTTAGAGGGGAGAGCGGCGGGCGCCCCGCTCTGAAGTTAAAGGGGAGAGCGGCGGGCGCCCCGCTCTGAAGTTAGAGGGGAGAGCGGCGGGCGCCCAGCTCTGAAGTTAAAGGGGAGAGCGGCGGGCGCCCCGCTCTGAAGTTAAAGGGGAGAGCGGCGGGCGCCCAGCTCTGAAGTTAAAGGGGAGAGCGGTGGGCGCCCCGCTCTGAAGTTGAAGGGGAGAGTGGCGGGCGCCCCGCTCTGAACTTAAAGGGGAGAGCGGCGGGCGCCCAGCTCTGAAGTTAAAGGGGAGAGTGGCGGGCGCCCCGCTCTGAAGTTAGAGGGGAGAGCGGCGGGCGCCCAGCTCTGAAGTTAAAGGGGAGAGCGGCGGGCGCCCCGCTCTGAAATTAGAGGGGAGAGCGGCGGGCGCCCCGCTCTGAAGTTAGAGGGGAGAGCGGCGGGCGCCCAGCTCTGAAGTTAGAGGGGAGAGCGGTGGGCGCCCCGCTCTGAAGTTAGAGGGGAGAGCGGCGGGCGCCCCGCTCTGAAGTTAAAGGGGAGAGCGGCGGGCGCCCCGCTCTGAAGTTAAAGGGGAGAGCGGCGGGCGCCCCGCTCTGAAGTTAGAGGGGAGAGCGGCGGGCGCCCAGCTCTGAAGTTAGAGGGGAGAGCGGCGGGCGCCCAGCTCTGAAGTTAGAGGGGAGAGCGGCGGGCGCCCCGCTCTGAAGTTAGAGGGGAGAGCGGCGGGCGCCCCGCTCTGAAGTTAGAGGGGAGAGCGGCGGGCGCCCAGCTCTGAAGTTAAAGGGGAGAGCGGCGGCCGCCCCGCTCTGAAATTAGAGGGGAGAGCGGCGGGCGCCCCGCTCTGAAGTTAGAGGGGAGAGCGGCGGGCGCCCCGCTCTGAAGTTAAAGGGGAGAGCGGCGGGCGCCCCGCTCTGAAGTTAAAGGGGAGAGCGGCGGGCGCCCCGCTCTGAAGTTAAAGGGGAGAGCGGCGGGCGCCCAGCTCTGAAGTTAGAGGGGAGAGCGGCGGGCGCCCAGCTCTGAAGTTAGAGGGGAGAGCGGCGGGCGCCCAGCTCTGAAGTTAGAGGGGAGAGCGGTGGGCGCCCCGCTCTGAAGTTAGAGGGGAGAGCGGTGGGCGCCCCACTCTGAAGTTAGAGGGGAGAGCGGCGGGTGCCCAGTTCTGAAGTTAGAGGAGAGAGCGGCGGGTGCCCAGCTCTGAAGTTAAAGGGGAGAGCGGTGGGCGCCCCACTCTGAAGTTAGAGGGGAGAGCGGCGGGTGCCCAGTTCTGAAGTTAGAGGGGAGAGCGGCGGGTGCCCAGCTCTGAAGTTAGAGGGGAGAGCGGTGGGCGCCCCACTCTGAAGTTAGAGGGGAGAGCGGCGGGCGCCCCGCTCTGAAGTTAGAGGGGAGAGCGGCGGGTGCCCAGTTCTGAAGTTAGAGGGGAGAGCGGCGGGTGCCCAGCTCTGAAGTTAAAGGGGAGAGCGGTGGGCGCCCCACTCTGAAGTTAGAGGGGAGAGCGGCGGGCGCCCAGCTCTGAAGTTAAAGGGGAGAGCGGTGGGCGCCCCACTCTGAAGTTAAAGGGGAGAGCGGCGGGCGCCCAGTTCTGAAGTTAAAGGGGAGAGCGGTGGGCGCCCCGCTCTGAAGTTGAAGGGGAGAGTGGCGGGCGCCCCGCTCTGAAGTTAAAGGGGAGAGCGGCGGGCGCCCAGCTCTGAAGTTAAAGGGGAGAGCGGCGGGCGCCCCGCTCTGAAGTTAGAGGGGAGAGCGGCGGGCGCCCCGCTCTGAAGTTAGAGGGGAGAGCGGCGGGCGCCCCGCTCTGAAGTTAGAGGGGAGAGCGGCGGGCGCCCAGCTCTGAAGTTAGAGGGGAGAGCGGCGGGCGCCCAGCTCTGAAGTTAAAGGGGAGAGCGGCGGGCGCCCCGCTCTGAAGTTAAAGGGGAGAGCGGCGGGCGCCCCGCTCTGAAGTTAGAAGGGAGAGCGGCGGGCGCCCAGCTCTGAAGTTAGAGGGGAGAGCGGCGGGCGCCCCGCTCTGAAGTTAGAGGGGAGAGCGGCGGGCGCCCAGCTCTGAAATTAGAGGGGAGAGTGGTGGGTGCCCAGCTCTGAAGTTAAAGGGGAGAGCGGCGGGTGCCCAGCTCTGAAGTTAGAGGGGAGAGCGGTGGGCGCCCAGCTCTGAAATTAGAGGGGAGAGCGGTGGGCGCCCAGCTCTGAAATTAGAGGGGAGAGTGGCGGGTGCCCAGCTCTGAAGTTAAAGGGGAGAGCGGCGGGTGCCCAGCTCTGAAGTTAAAGGGGAGAGCGGTGGGCGCCCAGCTCTGAAATTAGAGGGGAGAGCGGCGGGTGCCCAGCTCTGAAGTTAGAGGGGAGAGCGGTGGGCGCCCAGCTCTGAAGTTAGAGGGGAGAGCGGCGGGTGCCCAGTTCTGAAGTTGAAGGGGAGAGTGGCGGGCGCCCCGCTCTGAAGTTAAAGGGGAGAGCGGCGGGCGCCCAGCTCTAAAGTTAAAGGGGAGAGCGGCGGGCGCCCCGCTCTGAAGTTAAAGGGGAGAGCGGCGGGCGCCCCGCTCTGAAGTTAGAGGGGAGAGCGGCGGGCGCCCAGCTCTGAAGTTAAAGGGGAGAGCGGCGGGCGCCCCGCTCTGAAGTTGAACGGGAGAGCGGCGGGCGCCCCGCTCTGAAGTTAAAGGGGAGAGCGGCGGGCGCCCAGCTCTGAAGTTAAAGGGGAGAGCGGCGGGCGCCCCGCTCTGAAGTTGAAGGGGAGAGCGGCGGGCGCCCAGCTCTGAAGTTAGAGGGGAGAGCGGCGGGCGCCCCGCTCTGAAGTTAGAGGGGAGAGCGGCGGGCGCCCAGCTCTGAAGTTAAAGGGGAGAGCGGCGGGCGCCCCGCCCTGAAGTTAGAGGGGAGAGTGGCGGGTGCCCAGCTCTGAAGTTAAAGGGGAGAGCGGCGGGTGCCCAGCTCTGAAGTCTGAGGGGAGAGCGGTGGGCGCCCCACTCTGAAGTTAGAGGGGAGAGCGGCGGGTGCCCAGTTCTGAAGTTAGAGGGGAGAGCGGCGGGTGCCCAGCTCTGAAGTTAAAGGGGAGAGCGGCGGGCGCCCCGCTCTGAAGTTAGAGGGGAGAGCGGCGGGTGCCCAGCTCTGAAGTTAGAGGGGAGAGCAGCGGGCGCCCAGCTCTGAAGTTAGAGGGGAGAGCGGCGGGCGCCCCGCTCTGAAGTTAAAGGGGAGAGCGGCGGGCGCCCAGCTCTGAAGTTAGAGGGGAGAGCAGCGGGCGCCCCGCTCTGAAGTTAAAGGGGAGAGCGGCGGGCGCCCAGCTCTGAAGTTAGAGGGGAGAGCAGCGGGCACCCAGCTCTGAAGTTAGAGGGGAGAGCGGCGGGCGCCCAGCTCTGAATTTAGAGGGGAGAGCGGCGGGCGCCCCGCTCTGAAGTTAGAGGGGAGAGCGGCGGGCGCCCCGCTCTGAAGTTAAAGGGGAGAGCGGCGGGCGCCCAGCTCTGAAGTTAGAGGGGAGAGCGGCGGGCGCCCAGCTCTGAAGTTAGAGGGGAGAGCGGCGGGCGCCCCGCTCTGAAGTTAAAGGGGAGAGTGGCGGGCGCCCCGCTCTGAAGTTAAAGGGGAGAGCGGCGGGCGCCCCGCTCTGAAGTTAGAGGGGAGAGCGGCGGGCGCCCAGCTCTGAAGTTAGAGGGGAGAGCGGCGGGCGCCCAGCTCTGAAGTTAAAGGGGAGAGCGGCGGGCGCCCCGCTCTGAAGTTAGAGGGGAGAGCGGCGGGCGCCCAGCTCTGAAGTTAGAGGGGAGAGCGGCGGGCGCCCCGCTCTGAAGTTAAAGGGGAGAGCGGCGGGCGCCCCGCTCTGAAGTTAGAGGGGAGAGCGGCGGGCGCCCAGCTCTGAAGTTAAAGGGGAGAGCGGCGGGCGCCCCGCTCTGAAGTTAGAGGGGAGAGCGGTGGGCGCCCCACTCTGAAGTTAGAGGGGAGAGCGGCGGGTGCCCAGTTCTGAAGTTAGAGGGGAGAGCGGCGGGTGCCCAGCTCTGAAGTTAAAGGGGAGAGCGGCGGGCGCCCCGCTCTGAAGTTAGAGGGGAGAGCGGCGGGTGCCCAGCTCTGAAGTTAGAGGGGAGAGCGGCGGGCGCCCAGCTCTGAAGTTAGAGGGGAGAGCGGCGGGCGCCCCGCTCTGAAGTTAAAGGGGAGAGCGGCGGGCGCCCAGCTCTGAAGTTAGAGGGGAGAGCGGCGGGCGCCCCGCTCTGAAGTTAGAGGGGAGAGCGGCGGGCGCCCCGCTCTGAAGTTAGAGGGGAGAGCGGCGGGCGCCCAGCTCTGAAGTTAGAGGGGAGAGCGGCGGGCGCCCAGCTCTGAAGTTAGAGGGGAGAGCGGCGGGCGCCCCGCTCTGAAGTTAAAGGGGAGAGTGGCGGGCGCCCCGCTCTGAAGTTAAAGGGGAGAGCGGCGGGCGCCCCGCTCTGAAGTTAGAGGGGAGAGCGGCGGGCGCCCAGCTCTGAAGTTAGAGGGGAGAGCGGCGGGCGCCCAGCTCTGAAGTTAGAGGGGAGAGCGGCGGGCGCCCAGCTCTGAAGTTAAAGGGGAGAGCGGCGGGCGCCCCACTCTGAAGTTAGAGGGGAGAGCGGCGGGCGCCCAGTTCTGAAGTTAAAGGGGAGAGCGGCGGGTGCCCAGCTCTGAAGTTAAAGGGGAGAGCGGCGGGCGCCCCGCTCTGAAGTTAGAGGGGAGAGCGGCGGGCGCCCAGCTCTGAAGTTAGAGGGGAGAGCGGCGGGCGCCCAGCTCTGAAGTTAGAGGGGAGAGCGGCGGGTGCCCCGCTCTGAAGTTAAAGGGGAGAGCGGCGGGCGCCCAGCTCTGAAGTTAGAGGGGAGAGCGGCGGGCTCCCCGCTCTGAAGTTAGAGGGGAGAGCGGCAGGCGCCCCGCTCTGAAGTTAGAGGGGAGAGCGGCGGGCGCCCAGCTCTGAAGTTAGAGGGGAGAGCGGCGGGCGCCCAGCTCTGAAGTTAGAGGGGAGAGCGGCGGGCGCCCCGCTCTGAAGTTAGAGGGGAGAGCGGCGGGCGCCCAGCTCTCAAGTTAAAGAGGAGAGCGGCGGGCGCCCAGCTCTGAAGTTAGAGGGGAGAGCGGCGGGCGCCCCGCTCTGAAGTTAGAGGGGAGAGCGGCGGGCGCCCCGCTCTGAAGTTAGAGGGAAGAGCGGCAGGCGCCCAGCTCTGAAGTTAGAGGGGAGAGCGGCGGGCGCCCCGCTCTGAAGTTAGAGGGGAGAGCGGCGGGCGCCCAGCTCTGAAGTTAAAGGGGAGAGCGGCGGGCGCCCAGCTCTGAAGTTAGAGGGGAGAGCGGCGGGCGCCCCGCTCTGAAGTTAGAGGGGAGAGCGGCGGGCGCCCCGCTCTGAAGTTAGAGGGGAGAGCGGCGGGCGCCCAGCTCTGAAGTTAGAGGGGAGAGCGGCGGGCGCCCCGCTCTGAAGTTAGAGGGGAGAGCGGCGGGCGCCCCGCTCTGAAGTTAGAGGGGAGAGCGGCGGGCGCCCCGCTCTGAAGTTAGAGGGGAGAGCGGCGGGCGCCCAGCTCTGAAATTAGAGGGGAGAGTGGCGGGTGCCCAGCTCTGAAGTTAAAGGGGAGAGCGGCGGGTGCCCAGCTCTGAAGTCTGAGGGGAGAGCGGTGGGCGCCCCACTCTGAAGTTAGAGGGGAGAGCGGCGGGTGCCCAGTTCTGAAGTTAGAGGGGAGAGCGGCGGGCGCCCAGCTCTGAAGTTAAAGGGGAGAGCGGCGGGCGCCCCGCTCTGAAGTTAGAGGGGAGAGCGGCGGGTGCCCAGCTCTGAAGTTAGAGGGGAGAGCGGCGGGCGCCCAGCTCTGAAGTTAGAGGGGAGAGCGGCGGGCGCCCCGCTCTGAAGTTAAAGGGGAGAGCGGCGGGCGCCCAGCTCTGAAGTTAGAGGGGAGAGCAGCGGGCACCCAGCTCTGAAGTTAAAGGGGAGAGCGGCGGGCGCCCAGCTCTGAAGTTAGAGGGGAGAGCGGCGGGCGCCCCGCTCTGAAGTTAAAGGGGAGAGCGGCGGGCGCCCAGCTCTGAAGTTAGAGGGGAGAGCGGCGGGCGCCCAGCTCTGAAGTTAGAGGGGAGAGCGGCGGGCGCCCAGCTCTGAAGTTAAAGGGGAGAGCGGCGGGCGCCCCGCTCTGAAGTTAAAGGGGAGAGCGGCGGGCGCCCCGCTCTGAAGTTAAAGGGGAGAGCGGCGGGCGCCCCGCTCTGAAGTTAGAGGGGAGAGCGGCGGGCGCCCAGCTCTGAAGTTAGAGGGGAGAGCGGCGGGCGCCCAGCTCTGAAGTTAGAGGGGAGAGCGGCGGGCGCCCAGCTCTGAAGTTAAAGGGGAGAGCGGCGGGCGCCCCACTCTGAAGTTAGAGGGGAGAGCGGCGGGCGCCCAGTTCTGAAGTTAAAGGGGAGAGCGGCGGGTGCCCAGCTCTGAAGTTAAAGGGGAGAGCGGCGGGCGCCCAGCTCTGAAGTTAGAGGGGAGAGCGGCGGGCGCCCCGCTCTGAAGTTAGAGGGGAGAGCGGCGGGCGCCCAGCTCTGAAATTAGAGGGGAGAGTGGCGGGTGCCCAGCTCTGAAGTTAAAGGGGAGAGCGGCGGGTGCCCAGCTCTGAAGTTAGAGGGGAGAGCGGTGGGCGCCCAGCTCTGAAATTAGAGGGGAGAGTGGCGGGTGCCCAGCTCTGAAGTTAAAGGGGAGAGCGGCGGGTGCCCAGCTCTGAAGTCTGATGGGAGAACGGTGGGCGCCCCACTCTGAAGTTAGAGGGGAGAGCGGCGGGTGCCCAGTTCTGAAGTTAGAGGGGAGAGCGGCGGGTGCCCAGCTCTGAAGTTAAAGGGGAGAGCGGCGGGCGCCCCGCTCTGAAGTTAGAGGGGAGAGCGGCGGGTGCCCAGCTCTGAAGTTAGAGGGGAGAGCGGCGGGCGCCCAGCTCTGAAGTTAGAGGGGAGAGCGGCGGGCGCCCCGCTCTGAAGTTAAAGGGGAGAGCGGCGGGCGCCCCGCTCTGAAGTTAGAGGGGAGAGCGGGGGGCGCCCAGCTCTGAAGTTAAAGGGGAGAGTGGCAGGCGCCCCGCTCTGAAGTTAGAGGGGAGAGCGGCGGGCGCCCAGCTCTGAAGTTAAAGGGGAGAGCAGCGGCTGCTGGCCATGAGCCCAGCTCTGAAGGCAGCGCCACACCAGCAGCAGTGCAGAAGTGAAGGTGGAGATGTGAAAAGTGATATTTGTCAGTATCACTTCTCACAGCAGATATCACTTCTCTTAGCACCCCACTGCCACCCTTATTTCTGCGCTGCTGCTGCCACCCTGGGGCTGAGAGCCAGAGCCCCGTTGCCTCCAGGTGAGGGATGGTTGGGGGATGGAAGAAGAGTCTGAGCCCGGGCTGCATCCCGGAGAGGGATTGAGGGAGGATGGTGGAAGGAGAGCCCAAGCCCAGGCTGCCTCCCAGTGCGGGACTGGCGGAGGGAAGGAGAGCCTGAGTGGCAGGGACCCAACTGTCCCCTTTATCCCCGCCTCACGGGTGTGCATGGCCCTTCTGCACAGGACCCAGTTACCTACGGCTGACAGCCAGAGCTCTTAAAAACAAAAAAAAAAGGGCACACAGCTCTTGCCTCACTTGACACATTCCCATGCCTCCCTTGAGACCCGCTCCTTAGTTTGAGAACCTCTGGCCTAGATGAACCCACTATAAGGTAGGTGCACAATGGGTTAGAAAAGCCTACTCAGAGAGTAGTGATCAATGGTTCATAATCAAGTTGGAAGGGCATATTGAGTAGGGTCCCTCAGGGATCTGTTCTGAGTCCAGCTCTGTTCAATATCTTCATAAATTATTTGGCTAATGGCATAGAGAATACACTTGTAAAGTTTGTCAATTATACCAAGCTGGGAGAGTTTGCAAGAACTTTGGAGGACAGGATTAGTATTCAAAATGATCTTGATAAACTGGAGAAATGGTTTGAAATAAATAGGATGAAATTCAATAAAGACAAATGCAAAGTATTCCACTTAGGAAGGGACAATCAGTTGCACACATATAAAATGGGCAATGACTGCCTAGGAAGGAGTACTGCAGAAAAGGATCTGTGGGCTATAGTGGATCACAAACAAAATATGAGGCAACAATGTAATACTGTTGTAAAAAAAGTGAACATCCTTCTGGGATGTATTAGCAGGAGTGCTGTAAACAAGACACAAGAAGTAATTCTTCTGCTCTACTCAGCACTGATAAGGCCTCAACTGGAGTTCTGTGTCCAGTTCTGAGCAACATGCTTTGGGAAAGATGTGGACAAACTGGATAAAGTCCAGAGAAGAGCATCAACAGTGATTAAAGATCTAGAAAAAATGACCTCCAAGGAAAGATAGAAAAAACTGGGTTTGTTTAGTCTGGAGAAGAGAAGACTGAGGGGGGACATGATAAAAGCCTTCAAGTACATAAAAGTTGTTATAAAGAGGAGGGTGATAAATTGTTCTTCTTAACCACTGAGAACAAAACAAGAAGCAATAAATGGCAGCAAGGGAGATTTAGGTTACATTTAGTAAGGATAGTTAAGCACTGGAACAAATTCCTTAGGGAGGTTGTGGAATCTCCATCATTGGGGATTTTTAAGAACAGGTTGGACAAACACCTCTCAGAGATGGTCTAGAAGATCAGTGGTTCTCAAACTAGGGCTGCCGCTTGTTCAGGGAAAGCTCCTGGCGGGCCGGGCCCATTTGTTTACCTGCTGTGTCTGCAGGTTCGGCCGCTCGTGGCTCCCACTGGCCACAGTTCACCGCTCCAGGCCAATGGGGGCTGCAGGAAGGGCGGCCAGCACATCTCTCGGCCTGTGCTGCTTCCCGCAGCCCCCATTGGCCTGGAGCGGCGAACCACGGCCAGTGGGAGCCGTGATTGGCCGAATCTGCGGACGCAGCAGGTAAACAAACCAGCCCAGGCCGCTAGGGTCTTTCCCTGAACAAGCGGTGGTCCTAGTTTGAGAACCACTGGTCTAGATAATACTCAGTCCTGCCTCAGTGCAGGGAACTGAACTAAATGATCCGCCGAGGTCCAGTTCTACATTTCTATGAGTCTATGATATGCAAATTTTTTCCAAATATGGAAATTAGCCCATGCAATAATTTGTGTAAACTGTCCCACTGGGAAAGACAAAAAGCTTGTCAGCTGTGCAATCTGGGCAGCTCTGAATGTGAGGGAAGCCCACAGATGGGGTTTTTGTCCAAGACTCGGGCTTCAGTAATACAAATAAATAAAAAATAAAATAATAATAAATAATAAATAATAATAATAACAATACGCTTGTCACTCACCACAACCAAACCTCGCTCTTTTATAGAGGGTAGGTGTTGGGTTTATCACTTTGCTCCCTGCTGCTACAAACATTCTCAGGGCTACTGACAGGACATGGTGCATGTAATGCATCAGTTGGGAGATCTGAAAGGTGCATGGCATGGCATTTGTGTATAATGTATCTTCACATGCACACCTCTGTTTGCACGTGTGTATCTATAGGGATCTGTGTGTGTGAGCATATTTGCATACATGAGTGGGTTTGTGTAGTTGCACAAGTGCATATATTCATGTGTACAAGCAAGTGTATGTGTAAGGAACCAGGGCATAGGCGATCTGGCCTAGTGGTGGTTGCTGAGCAGGAGTCAGAGGAATTGCACAACACAGGTCTGGTAAGCAAGAGTCAGGGTCAGAGTAAGGTCAGGGTCAGAAACCAGAGGCAGTACCAGGCTGGAATCAGGCTCAGAGTCTGGCCAGAATTGGAGACTGGAGATCAGAGTGAGTACCGGGCTGGGGTCAGGGCCAGGAGACAAGGTGAAGTCTGGAATCACAGTCGGCCAAAATCTGTGTGGTTGCCCAGACAACTTCCGAGGCCAACCCCTGCGTTAAATAGGGTGCTTGGCCAATCAGAGGGCTGCAGGGCACTGTCACTCTGGCTCCCTAGGGTGGTACTTCCTGTGGTACCTACTCTGCACCATGCTCCCTAGGTGTGGCTCAGCATGGTACTGTGGGAATCTAGGGTCTAGTCTGCAGACCCTCATTGTCTATGGCAGTGCATGTGTGTGTTTCTGAATGTGTGTATATGTGACACCCCCAGAAGGGCGAGATAAAGGGCCCCCTCTGTGCCCAGCGTCCTGAGGATTCCAGTCTGTGACAGCCCCATCTCTTATGCTTCAGAGTCAGGCACTGGAAACACAAACTGGCTTAGCCAGACCCAACCCCCTGCTGGGCTAGTGAAAGGGGAAAGGAGCTTCGGACAATCCTGATGGGAATTTCCCACTGCACATCAGCTGCGTCTGTGGGTCATTTGGATCCCGTGAGCCCAGGGGTTTTCCCAGATGCAGCTGTCTTGGGGCACTCAGCCCTATGGCACTTGGCCCCTTTGGCTCTGCTCTCCCTGCGCACATGGGGAGGGAGGCCTGGCCCTGCTTGTGGCCTGGCCTGATGCACAGGGGCAGCACACGTTTCGGGGAGGACTGTTTGACGTCTCTCAGCTGCCGCCCCTATTGTGCCATTTGTTTTTGCATCCCTGTTAATCAGGAGACTGTCTGCTCTTTAGAAGCTGGAATACAAAGAGCAAAATGTCGCAGCAGGGGACGGCCATGCTCAGGCAGGGAAAAACAGAACAGACACTTTTTCCCAAGCTTTGCCACTAGATGTCACAGGGAAAGCAACACTCCATGTGCTGCCCAGCGCTGAGGCCTGCCAGTCCCCGACTCCCACGGCGTGTGCACCTCCAAGACAAACATCCTGCTTCAAGGCTCACATAACCCACACAGCGGGCTCTCCTCTTTTCCCAGGGGCCTGCGCCCAGGCAGGGGTGGAGGTTCCCTGTACCTCACTCTGCTGCTTCCCACCCTCCGCGCTGGTGGCCCCAGCTTGCTTTGTCTGGCTGGGGAGCCCTGGTGAAACAGTCCCTGGGATTCAGGGTTCAGGGAACATTGAAATGCAACTGAATCCTTTTCCCCGGAGCCAGGATAAGCCACCCGCTCAGCTGCTCTCCCAGGGGGGAGCTGCGCGTCACCCTTTCTCAAAGGGGCAATTCTGTCAGCCCGGGGCCCTCGGCACCTACAGCAATGTGGTTCCTTAAACAAGCCGAACAAACAAGGCCTTTATAGGCACATTCTTTCCTTTTGGAGTGGAAGGGGGAGAGACGGCGCGAGAATTCGGAGGCGTCCGACAGCAGCGGAGAAACACACAAAGGGCTGAAATGAAAGGGCATCGAGCAAATCCTCTTAGAGGCCTTGACTGTATGTGTATGCTTATCCCTGCCCCATCTGCTGGGAGAGATTCCCCAGGCCGAGGGGGCTAGGGGCTGTCACTCCTCCCGCGCCGCTAAAACAAGAAAAACGCATTCAAGGAATTAAAATGGGATGAAAAGGAAGAAAGGCTGCGCCACACTGGCCTGGAGATCCTGGTGGTAAATATAGCTCTGCTGAGGGCTGTGGCAGGAGAAGGAGGGGGCACGAAAGCCTTGGTTACTGGGAGGGAATCCCACAGGCCGGGGGGGAGGGGAGACGAGCTGTTAGCCCAGTTCCCAGTGTCCACAGCTCAGCCAGAGGAGGAGGGGGAGGTTTTTGAATTGTTTCTGCACGTTGCCTGACTATGGAGGGATAGACTGTGTGACCCTCACTCCCCAGGCACAAATGGAAAAGCAGAACTGACGGGTGGTGAAATGCCCAGCCTGAGTCAGGGCTCTGTCCTGGGCCACCATTACTGAGCAGTCTCTGCACTGTGCTTGACTGCGCCATGTGTAACCGGACCAACGGGGGGAACATTTGCAAAAGCACCTCAGTGACTTAGGGTGGAATTCTCACAAGCGAGTAGGGAAGTGAGGTGCCCAATTCCCACTGAAAACCAATGGGGTTTAGGCTCCTAAGTGACTCTGTCACTTTGGAATCTGGGGCTTAGGCCACAGGGCTTTGTCTAGCTTTACTCAAGTAACTGTTTGGGTTGGGGGTGATTTTTGTCATTTATCCCGGTATAAGCCCTACGGAGGATGTGGCTGACTGGGCTAAAAGGGCTTTACCCCAGGACAGTCCTTCTCCTTTCTGGATGGGAACAGCACCTTTACCCTGGTATAATCAAGTCCACCCCAGGGGGTTGTATCGCTTCAGCTCTGCTGGGATACAGAAAGTGGGACAGCCACCAAGTCCAGGCCAGTCCTGGGGCGCTTTGGAAAAGGTCCCCCGGGGTGAGGCTGTGGGGATGCACAGTGCAGGCTTTTCTCTTTTGGGGGAAAGACAATTACTGGAGCCTGAGGCAGGTCTCAGCCCAGCTCCCACCGAAGCCAACCCTGAGAGGAGGTGTCGGGGGCTGGTTAGTCTGGAATAACTACATTTTGCAAGAAGGCATTAGAACTTTTTCTTCAGCAATTGTTTGAGCATCCACCAGGGTCTGCAAATCCACCAGCTTGGAGCTGTTCAGTAGCTTCTTGGATACTGTTCCAAGCAGTATCGGCCCCTAGGCTCCGCTTCTCCCCAGCAGTGGGGGGGCCCAGCAGAGAGCTGCTTACAGCTCACAGACTTTTTCATCTCATTTCCTTTTCTGCACCCCTTGCAGTTGCCTCGTGCTCTCAAATTTGTTCTAACGAGTTCGTGATTTCTCCCTTTGACTGGGTTCCAAATACCCTGCGTGTTCCAAGGACATATCTGGACAGTAATAAACAGTAATGTGTTCCCTGAGAGGCGCTATAATCATGTCTCTCCATTAGACCCTCCTCCAGCCAGGGAGCCAGCAATGGATTTTCCCCAGAACTATAAACTTTAATGCCATAAAAATTAACCAACTTAATCATGAGCAGTATTTTAAACCAATCCAGTGCACACCGAGGAGCTGTTCCCAAGTCCTTGCACGTCAACTGGGCATCTTGTTAGCCTTTAGCACAAGAAATTAGGCCTTCCACCATGGCTTTATAAAGCAACTTAAAGCTTACATATGGATCAGGTGATCTTTGGCCCAAGCCGATTGGGGGTCAATGTGATCTATAGTAGTTTACCGATGTGCAACAGAAGGCACATGCCACCTATATGCTGCTAAGGACCTGATTGCAATATCTGAGCATCTCATGGGCATTAATGGATAGATCGCCCCACCAAGCCCTGTAAGGGAGGAACGGATCATCCCCACTGTATAGCCAGGGACCTGAGTGGAATTCCCAGAGCATTCGGTGCCAGCCCAGTGCCTCTCCTGAGAGCATAATTAGGCCAATGCTGAGCACTGTGGACACGCCCCCCCCCCCCCCACGCTCCCCCACCTGCACAGCGATTCACCACACAGTGATACGCTGGTATTGCTGGGAATTCAGTCCAGGCCTCCTGAGACCCAGCTCAAGGCTCGGTCTGGTTTTGTGCAGGACTGGTGGTAATGTTGAAAGTAACTGGATAGCAGGGCCATGTCTGTGGTTGGGCTCCTTACTGGGGTGAAGCCTGCACACCCTCTGTAGCGCTATAGAGAAATCGGGAGGAGACGTAATGGTCTTGCTGTTCTGTGCACCGTGGAATTTTTTATTTACCACAGCTAAAGCAGCTTGTGTTTCTTTCTAGCTGTGGCATGAGCCTGATATAGGGCATGGTCTTTCCTGGCCGTTGGGCTGAGGGGGCCTCGGCACCAGCTGCCCTTGGAGTTTGGTGCTTGTTCTGTGGGGCTGGAATTTCTAATGAATGAAACCAGGCTGGGGTGCTCAAATGGCTGTTCTGGGAGGGGTGGGGGGAGCATCAGGAAAGGGAAAGAAGCTGCTGGTGGAGCAGAGGGCATCCAGATAGAATACAGAAAGGCAAAAGCGGCGGTGAGGGTGTCAGGCTCCTCAAGATGCTGTCAGGGAGACAGACATGAGTGCGAATGGTGTCAGCAGCCACCGGGGATGGCAGCAGGAACTAAGCTGACATCCCTTGCAGAGGGCTGGCCCCCAGCTAGCAGCACTGGGGGAAGTCAGGGTTGTGCTGTCCTGTGGAGGCCTGGCTGGCAGCTTCCCATCAGATTTTGCTCTAGATTTCAGAGCGTGCTGCTGAGGGAGGGGTCAGTGGTGCATGGGCATGAAGGGGCTGCAGCCAGGGAGTGCTCCTGCCCACCCGAGGGAGAGATGCAGCTGTGGCTGGCACCTCCAGAGCCCTGCACTCATGGGTGGATCGTGACAGAGTGGGGCTGTTTGGTGCATTCATTATTCAGGGGATAGGGTTGTTCTACTGAGTGCAGAAGTGGCTCATGGGCTGATCTGGTAACTTGTGTCATCTTGGGGATAAACGGGCAGCACGTTTCCCACAGAGATCTCCAGGGAATGACTCTGCAAGGCAGGCACAGGACGGGGCAGATTCCGGAGGGCGACAGGGCTCCCAGGCAGGGGTCAGCTGAGAGGGACTGGAAATATAGAAGTGCCAGCTGAGAGATGCCATTAGCTCTTACCATACACGAGCTGTGGCCCAGAGGTGAGTGCTGCATTTTCACCTGCATGTGGTAAGATCTGTGCACACACCAGTCTCCTCTGGGAGGCTGCTCCAAACCAGGGCTGCCCAACCAGACAGCTCCGGGCCCTAGTTGCCCAAGTCTCACCCTTGCAGTAGCCAATGCCCCGGTTCCCACAGGGTGAGTTGTTGTGTACAAACACTGCTGTGTTCAGATGGATGGAGAGGTGGCCTCAGAGGTGAGCTCAGACCAGCTCATCGAGGTTTTTAAAGATGAGGACCAGAACTTTGGATTGGACCCAGTATTCAGGGCAGGCATTGCAGTATCTGGATCACTGGGGTGATGCTCTGCTACAGTTTGAACCTGCTGGAATTACTCTTTATGGCCTTCACCACTATTCCCAGGTAGAATGAATTGCATTGGTTAAGCCTGGATGCCCTGACAGCACAGATCCCTGTGGCCAAGTCAGGATGGAGCCAGTCCTGGATGGAACAACAACTTCGGTCAGCTAGTTTTATCTGGGAGCCTAGTCATAGTGAAGAGCATCCCAGAAGGGCCCCAAGGCTACAGCCAGAGAACAGACCCCTTAAACGGGGATAAGGAAGTGGAGCAGGCTACTTCTTTCCACTAACATCTCTTCTTCCTTGGCCAGGTTTAGCTTCAGCCAGTTGCTTTCACTCAACCACTCTCCTCCCTCCTAGGGCTGCCCTGGGACATCTGGGAGGTAGTACGGTTAGCATTATCCCTGCAATGATGCCTCTCAGTCTCCACTTGGATCAGTTCAGGGACAGGTCTGAGCCTTGAGGAACTCCACAAGTCAGGACTCAGAGACATTCCTCTGGCGTTATTGTGAGAGGAAGGATCTGATCAAGCTCAGTGCACTTCCTCCTACCCCTGCCAAGCCTTCCAGGCAGCTCATGGTTGACTACCAAATCCACAAGAGATCCAGGGGTATATGTACTGCATCCACCTGGACAGCATGTACATATAGGCATGTACAGCAATCAGGCACTACAGTGTGTGCATATACAGCTACCAGCTGAGAGCAAGGTGCTGTGCATACATACAGGGCCTGGAATTTTTGCAGTCCCAAAAAATCTAGGCACACCTGAAATGAGGATATAATCATGGGCCTAGTGTTCCTTACACTGTCTCCAGGATCTTCATCGCATGTCTTGGAGGTGAATTTCTTTGATACAGCACAGCTGGCCAAAACAGCTTGTCTGTAATTCACAAAATAAATAAGCCATTAAAGCCTGCACATCCTATACCCTGCCAGAAAACCCTTTCTGCTCTCAGCAGTCAGCTCCTGGGGAAGTCTGGGAGCTGAGAAATGTAAGCACCTTCCTGCCAAAGTTCAATTTAGTTTGACTTTGGCCCACATTTCTTTCTGCACCGATTCCCTTTTAACCTCCTTGACTTATCTTCTGACTCTGAGAGGGGTCTTCAAAAATTCAAACCTTTAAAACCATCTTTCCAGGAGACTGGCTTGGCTAGCTTTATTCCCCTGCTGCTGCACATGCTCAGTTCTGCTCTGTTCCACAGAGGGACACAGATGGGGATGTGCATTCACCAATTCACTCAGACATGACAGGGTCACTAGAGTTTTAAGACTGCAAATGGAACTCTTCCCTCCCCCCAGACACACAGTGGAGACGGGAGAGGCCTATCTGGATACCTATCAATCCGGCATGTAGCTTTGCAGCATCCTCAGATGATGAGCAAGGATGGAGACACTCCGTTGTCTCTAGTGTCCACAAACACTTCTCACATGCCCAGACTATTCTGAGGGCTGGATCCTCAGCCAACACACAAAGTGTTGAGGCTCCAATGACTTCGGTGGAGCTAAGATGATCAGTGCCAGCTCAGGATCTAAATATCCAATATGCAGAGGTAGAAGGAGGTGCTGGGTCTTTATGGGCATTGTGAGAATACTGCCTGTAATCCCAACAAGTGGCCTTCCAGGCTTCTGGGTTTAGCTGGTGCCCAAAGCTACTGCAAACACTGTGCCTACTACACTGTATTAAACTAGCCCTGAGGTTTGAAATTAAGCTTTTCCCATCACATGGTCCTCTGGCCTTATCTCTCCAAGCAGAAACCCCCTGGCCTCAGTCCTCTCCACCCTGCTCCTCCAACTGCACTAATCTGGCTTGCTGGCCAGGTGAAAGGAGGAGGAAAGTCAGCATTGCTGGCACCTGAGGGCTCTTGCAAAGCTGTTCTCACTGCTCTCCAAATGACATCCTCGCTGAACAGCTCCCTGAGACTCTTGGCTTGAGCTGCTGTGCTGGTGAACTCCCACTTGGCAGCGTTACAGCGCTGGGCTTGATCACTGCTGTGTTTGCTTATCTAATGCTGTGATTTAACACAGATTCAGGAACGTGCACACTGTCCCGGACTCTCCTTTAAATTATTTTATTGCTTCCTGTGAACCAGTTAAGTGTATCCTGTTCACACACAGCTGCCAGCTTGGGGTTTCCACAGTACAATCCCCTTTGTCAGATAACAAAATGCCCTTATTACCAGTACAGCCACAAAACCCACAGGCCCTGGGTTGCTAGTACAGCTGGTTAGGAATTCTCCATCAGAATGGGGGTTTTTTGCTTTACTTTTTTTATTTATTTTGGACTGAAAGTGCAGTTGCTGCACAATAGAAATGTTCCATGGGAAAATTTCAATTTTGTCCTTTTTATTTTATTTATTTATTTATTTTCCACTGGGAAAATCTAGAGGTTATTTTGGGTTGAAACATGTCAGTTTGTCAGACTGAACTGAACTGAAGTGAAGTGGTTCGTGTTGGGTCACTCTGACATTAATCTCTGTCCCCCCAAGCAGCTCTGGGGTCTCCTGGGAGCTGTAGTTCAGGTACCTGAAGTTCCCAGTCTCCTGTACCGGCCAAGCTCTCTAGTCAGAGTACCTTCTCCCAGCCAACTTTACATTATTTGATAGGAACTTGCAGTACACGCCTCCTGCATTTGTAACTCCGGACATGGAAGTATGCTCTAAATTCTAGTGTCCCAGCCGCAGTACCCAGCTTTCCCTGCTTGGGCGAACGTTATCATTTCTTATATTTCAGCTCTGGCACTGCCCAGAGGCCCCATCAGGACTGGGGCCCTGTGATGCCCACTGCTGTACAAGCACACAGTGGAGCTCATTGCCTTTTGTGTCTGTGAGTAACATTGGTCACCCTCAGAGAGGCCTTGGCTTGCAAATCGTACTGGCTGTTCCTGACTTAATACAGGCTGGCATCAGCAATGACTCACGTTCTAGCCGTTAGGATTATCACATGCCAACTCTCGTCCTCAGTGCTTCAAATGCTCCCTGTCCTGCTGTCAATCTGTGGTTTTCTGTGCAAGTCTCCGCAGTGCTGTGGCTACAGTTACCACGTCAGGAATGAAGCTGGCACAAAGAGAACTAATTCCCGGGAGCTGCATCCTTTGCATGATTGTCCAGACTCCGAGCAGTTGTCACACCTCCGCGGTACTTCTCTGTACTTGTACTGATGGTACCGAATAATAAGATCAGAACTAAGAAATGGTTGGTGCCTTCTCTAGAGCCAGAGTATTTATACCTGGGCCCCTGTTCTAACCACTAAATAGTATGTCTTCACCAATCTATCTCAGTCACACCCAACCAAAGCTTTTGCTGTCCTAGGCGAATGTTTTCAGCCATCTCAAATGTACTTCTGGGTTCCCATGCGTAGTGATGCTTCCCAAGAGGAGCAGCTCTCTCACATCTCTCTTGTTCCGGTGGAATAATAGGAGCCATGCTCCAGGAGCGGATGGTATCCCAGCCATCAGCTCGGGATCCCTTTGAGGATTACGAAGTTCCGGCCAGCTGTCCCGGGCATGGGGTGAGTGATCCACCCACTGAGGATTGTTTCTCAGATTCATGAATTCCAAGGCCAGGTGGGACCATTGTGATCATCTAGTCTGTCCTCCTGTAGAACGCGGCCAGAGACCTGCCCCACAATCATTCCTAGAGCAAACTGGTTAGAAAAACGTCCACTCTGGATTTTAAAATGGGCAGTGATGGAGAATCCACCACAATCCTTGGTAAAAGGTCAACTGTGGTGGGACTCAAACCCACAGCCATTGAATACCGACCC
The DNA here is from genome assembly GCF_965140235.1 of Caretta caretta. Classification (NCBI taxonomy): domain Eukaryota; kingdom Metazoa; phylum Chordata; order Testudines; family Cheloniidae; genus Caretta; species Caretta caretta. The sequence continues at coordinate 4,783,509 of NC_134223.1, forward strand.
ACCTCTAGAAGGGCCATTAACCACCCATGTTGCCACTGAGTTCCTAATGTCTGTGGGATATGTGTCACTCCCTGTGACTGGGTGTCTCTCTCCTTTATGGCCGCTTCACTAGCTTTCCTCAAATGGACATACTTGATGGGTACATTCCCAGACTCTTGAGGGGTTCCCTCTACAGCAGCTGGGCTCTTGAGGCAGCTCTAGGCCATCCAGTCTCCTCTCTGCCTGAGATTGACCTTTGCTGCTTTCCTTGCCCGTGCTATCAACTCCCTCTAACTCAGGTACTCCCAGGGCCTGTAATATCTGAGCACCTCACTGTCTGTAAGGGATTCATCCTCCCACACCCTGCGAGGTCAGGCAATGCTCAGGCTCAGAGGGCCACACCCACAAAGTGGCTTAAGAGGCTAATTACCTCTTTAGGCACCTAAATTCAACATGTAGAATCATAGAATATCAGGGTTGGAAGGGACCTCAGGAGGTCATCTAGTCCAACCCCCTGCTCAAAGCAGGACCAATCCCCAATTAAATCATCCACAGTGAGGTGCCACTTACATTCTCAAAACCCCACGTAGCTGCCGCCTAACCTCATACGTGCCTAAGTCTCCACCCACTGGCGCTGGCAAAGTGACCTAAGTCCTCATGTCCCCTCGCTGCTCGGAGCCCTAGTGGCCTTCTCCAACCAGGCCTATCTTGCCATCAGGGCCTCATCCTGCAGGGGTGCTCAGAGCACACCTAAGACCTGATACCTCTCAGTCCCAAAGCAGGAGGGCCAGGTGCAGGACCCTGAGAGGTGGGTGTGGGCTGTGGGGGCAGCCCAGCACCAGAACAAAAGAGAGTGTGTGTGTCAGAATAGCCAATAGCCCTGCGGTTGAGCTACTCACCGCCAAGTCCCCGCGCCCAATCAAGCAATGAGAAGTCAAACCTGGGTTTCACTCAGGAGGGCCCTTCTCACAGACGTTGTGGATCAAATCATGCTCTGAAGGGGATGGGGGCCATCTGATTCCCAGTGCCAGTGTTTTGCAGCCAGATTATGGCTGCCTCCACTGCGGGTGCACTGAGGACTCCCTGGGCAGTTGTCCCAATGCAGCACACCTGTGCCAGGCCAGCAGTAACGTAGCCCTGTGGATCCGCAGGCTGAGAGGCTGTGGGACTTACAGACACTGTAAGGATTTTAGCAGAGCCACGCATGAGTGCATCCAATTAGCATACAAGGCAGGAACTGGGCAGGAAAGGTAATTCCCATCTGAGCACATTGTGTGATTGATCCCCAGGGCTCCAGCTGCAAAACGTTGCGTGCTGCATGCACATGGTGCAGCGTCAATCCTCTGACCACCTTGTTCCGAACGAGATGCTCCTCGCACACTTAAACCAGGTCAGAGATGCATGTGGTCAGGGAATGTAGAGAATGCAACCCACCAGGTAGTAATTAATGATCAGAGCATTGTGCAGGACTCAGAGCAGTGAGCCCTCAGCTAGCATGCCTCTGGGAGCAGGCTCAAAGGCTGACCCTAACTAGGCACTGGAGCTGAGGTCCCATGAGGAGACACTGACACATGATTATAGTGGCCAGTCCTTGATTCATGCACAAAGTCATCTTCTCTATGGCCCCTCAAGCACCTGGAAGGTTTGTTAAATCAAACAAAAAGAGTCTGGCAGAGTCAGGCTCCTGTCCTGCGGGCTGACACGCTAGGCATAATGGCCCTGTAACAGGGTTCTGCTCACCCCTGGCAAGCCTTGTGTCTGGGGATTAGCTCTGCCCGGTCTGACACCCCCTTCCGTGGGTTGCTTGTGCTGCAGGCCCTCTTGCTCTCTTGGTGCTTCCTCTTCATGGCTTGGCCTTCCAGCCACGCACTGCAGTTTTCCTCCTCTGGGGTGGTAACAATGTCTCACCGGACCAGCAGTCCTGTGCCATTCGGGGCAGTCTTCCCAATCAAGACTGTGCCACTTTCCTGTGGGCTGCTAGGGGAACCTAGGCCTGCCGGCTACTCTGGGTTCCAGCCCCAGGACCCTAGAATCAGCAGCCAAGGTCTGCACCGCCTCTACTCTTCCTGCAGTTTCCCTGAGCTTTCTCCTACTCCACCCTCTGCAGGCTTCCTTCTTTACCACCCTTGGGTAAACCCTTCCCTCAGGGTCAGGCTCTCAGGGCTTCTGCTCCGCTAACAGCTTATTTTTTCCTCCTCCCACTCACTAGGCTCAGAGAGGGACTGCAAACCTCGACACTGCAGTCCTGTCTGGTCTCCCTTCCTGGCTGTGTACCAGCCCTGCCTACTGCTGCCCAATGGGCTCTATCTTCAATTAGTGCTAGTCCTTCAAGTCTCAATCTCCTCCCCGGGGCAGGTGAATTAGCCCCTTCTGAGCCACTTTAACCCCTGCAGGGGCGGTGTGGGATGGACAGGCCCCTCGACATAGCAAAGACAGCAGGCCAGGGCTTCCCTGCACTCCTGGGCCCTGCTCCCTGACCAAACCAGAATGTGGAATCTCCTACTTAGGCATTTGTGCGCTCCTCCAGGGATGCAAACTGAGCATTTGTGGGCTTGTCCCAAGTTTCCCTCCAGTCAGGGGAAGCCCTGAGCCAGCCAAAGGGTTGGGTTCAGGGGTGCTCTGAAAGCAGACAAAGCAAAAGCATCATTTATCTAGAGGACTGGCTGCCTGAGAACACTTGGACGTCAGTGTGAAGAGGAAGGGAAGGCCGCAGGACCAGGAATAGGGACACACTTTCAGGAACAGCTCAGTTATGGGCGCAAAAGTGTGGCCACAAATCTGGAGGCCAGGCTAGGGGGCCTGTGAAAACGTGCCTGACCGTTGAATTTCACCTCACACTGAAGATTGTTTCGCTCGTGCCATAACTCGGTGCAGGCAGAGTTCTCAGGAGGGAGCCACAGGCTAATGGCAGCCCCCACAGGAGCCTTTGAAAATTGGGAGCTGCTCTGAAAGATGCCAAATGGGTCCAGTTCAGTCCGTCCACTCTGTGCACTGAACCAATGGAAGTGGGGCAGGATTTTGTGGGCTCTCCCTGTGCTGGCGCATGCAGGGAGCTCTCAGAATACGATATCTATCAATATGTGTCCAGCAGCCATCCCTCCCTGCAGAGTGGGGAGCACACCTGGTGCTGGGTGCAGCTGAAGTGCACAGCCTGGCGGAAGGGTCCCACCTCTGCAGAGAAGCCTAGGCCTGATTCAAGTCCCAGTAAAGCCAGTGGCAAAACTGTTGTGATGACAGTGGCAGCTGGACTAGGCCCTAGTGCCTAGTTTGGCCGCTTGCACTTGGTTAAGGGCTGGGCCAAGTGTGCGAAATTGCAGAGAGCAGGATCAGCCCCTCAGCAACACTTGCTGCTGCTTAGAGACGCCTTGTGCCCAAGTGAAAGCACTTGGCACCTGCAAACCTCTGCGCCTGAGCCCCCTCGGGGTGTGCGAGGGACAGGAATCCCACAAGTGCGAGGGTAACCTGTAGAGCTTGCTGTGGCCACCATCAAGCACATCCTGCCGGACACACACTGCCGGGGAATGCAAGCAGCATGCACAGACAACCGGGCTCCTCTGGGGAAATGCAGCATCGTGCATTAGAAAGTGCAGGCCGCATGCCTGGGATGAAGGGGAAGGACTAGAGTTTAATTTTATGGCAAGTGTTTCCAGTGTCACCGCAGCAGCAAATCCCATAACACAGACTGATGGGGTGTTCCACAGGAAGTGCTCTTGAGAGGGCATCTCTCAATTCATCTTTTTACCTACCAGCGCTTTCCAAACCCACAGTGTGCTCTGAGATACACCCGCCCAATGGCTTCGCAGTCTCTGCACACATACAGGGAACGCTCCACTTCTGCCACTGCTATGCCCACAGCCCCCACTCTTGGATCCCTTCACAAACTCCCCACTCCCTCGGCCCTGCACAGCCGCAGCCCCTCAGCTGTGCACCCCCTTTCAAACTCAGCGCTCTGGCCACACCTGGCTCCAAACCACTTGCTTTGTCTCCTCCTGCCATGCTTCACTCTTGGGTCTTTTTCATGCAATTAACCTCTTCTCCCCCTTCAGATCCCCTTTAAAGCTTGTCACAAGATGGGGACCTTTTCCCTCCCTCCCAGGCCACCACAGCACTGAACTGCAAAGTGTTCGTATTATTGAACTATACACACAGAAACTCTTTCAAGCATTCTTTGGGTCACACTAGGTAGGACTGGCACTTCTGAGGCACAGAAAAACTTCTGGTCTTTGGGTAGGCCAAGGACGCAGGGGACAGGTACAGTCTGTCAGCAGGGCCAGGTCCCAGGGCTGGAGGGAACCATTGAGTGGGGTTCAGATCTTGGAAATTACATGAGACTTGGAGGGAGTTAGGGCCAGGGCTAGGACACTACTTCCCCATTGGCTGGTGTCTGCCCCTGGCACGCTGCACACACCAAAGCGGGGCAGCCATGGCGCACGCTCTGCCAAGAGGTGTAATGGACTGCTACACTGTATTACACTGTTCAGTCACTAGGTGGCACTGTGTGTAACATACCTTATTTAAGGTAACCTCAGCCAAACACCACAGAACATTAACGGATCTTATAGAGTACGTCCACACAGCAATTGAACACCAGTGGCTGACTCCATGACCTGGAAGGGGCCCAGAGCCCAGGATGCAGCCCAAGCCCAAACATTTACAAAGCAATTTTTAGCCCTGAAGCCCGAGCCCCAAAAGCCTGAGTCAGCTGACCCGAGTCAGCCGTGGATCTTTTATTCCAATGTAGACGTACCCATAGTGAACACATCGGGTGTGCATCTTTCTGGGAAGGATGCTCTGTAGCCAGTCCATATCTGGTACAGGACCCTGACCTGTTAGTAGCAGGGCTCAGGGCACTGAAACCGAGGGGAAGGGGCAGGGGGCCATAGCTCTCCACTTTTGGTCAGGGCGCACCACACCCCCTTCCCCTCCTCTTCGCCCTAAGGACCTACCCCCCGCCAGGCCAGTGTGGAGCCCAGCCGGGGAATCCGGGCAGTTGTGGGAGCTGTAACAGACCCTCCACCTGCCCACGGTGCAGGGCGGCTAAGAGCAGCCCCAGGCCTGTGTTCCTGCCTCCCAGGCTCCCTGCCTGGCCCAGGGCAGATGGAGGGTCCACACTGGCTCCCCATGTGGCTCTCCCCGACCCAGCTCCAGCCTGCCCTGGCTGGGGCACCCGAAGGCTGGGGACAAGGGCAGGGGGCTGCTTCCCCCCCACCCCATATCCTGGGGGGGGCAAGGGCTCCCCGGACCCACTCTGGCTTCCAGCTTGGCCGGGATCAGGCCCTCTGGAGAAAGAGGAGGGGCAGGGTGGGGCCTTGGGCAGGGAGGCCTCCCCACTTTTGGAAGGCTCCCGCGCCCTTGGCAGGCCTGCAACCTACCGCGTACAAGAAATACATGACATGGTGTTAGTCATGGGATTAGTGCTGGAGGAGAAAGGAACAGACGGAAAACAGCAAAAATTTTTGCAGATAGATGGAACAAATCAACAAAGGCTGCAGACAGAAGGGGAAACAAGCAACAAAGGTTGCAGGATCTCATCCACATGACACTGTTCAATGCCCCAGAGATCTTCAGGTTTAACAAGAAGAGACCAGCCACATCAGATAAAAAGGCACAAAGAGATTATGAACACTTTTACAGTCAGCACTCAGGCTGGGACACTGGAAACTTACATCAGTAGAGCTATGTCATAAAGGGGTGTGAAAAATCCATACCACCCTAAACCCTGGTGTAGACAGCTCGAGGTCGATGGAAGAATTCTTCCTTTGCCCTAGCTACCACCTATTGGACCAGGTCTACCCCAGGTATAACTACATTGCTCTGGGGTGTGAAAAATTCACATCCCCAAGCAATGCAGTTGAACAAGCCATGCAGTGAAATCAGAAAGGCCAAATCGCACCTGGAGTTGCAACTAGCAAGAGATGTTAAGAGTAACAAGAAGGGTTTCTTCAGGTATGTTAGCAACAAGAAGAAAGTCAAGGAAAGTGTGGGCCCCTTACTGAATGAGGGAGGCAACCTAGCAACAGAGGATGTGGAAAAAGCTAATGTACTCAATGCTTTTTTTTCCTCTGTCTTCATGAACAAGGTCAGCTCCCAGACTGCTGCACTGAGCAGCACAGCATGGGGAGGAGGTGACCAGCCCTCTGTGAAGAAAGAAGTGGTTCGGGACTATTTGGAAAAGTTGGACGTGCACAAGTCCATGGGGCCGGACGAGTTGCATCCGAGAGTGCTAAAGGAGTTAGCGGATATGATTGCAGAGCCATTGGCCATTATCTTTGAAAACTCATGGTGATCGGGGGAAGTCCGGGACGACTGGAAAAAGGCTAATGTAGTGCCCATCTTTAAAAAAGAGAAGAAGGAGGATACAGAGGGCCCTATACAAATTAGAGGATTGGGCCTAAAGAAATCTGATGAGGTTCAACAAGGACAAGTGCTGAGTCCTGCACTTGGGATGGAAGAATCCCATGTTCCGCTACAGACTAGGGACCGAATGGCTAGGCAGCAGTTCTGCAGAAAAGGACCTAGGGGTTACAGTGGACGAGAAGCTGGATATGAGTCAACAGTGTGCCCTTGCTGCCAAGAAGGCCAATGGCATTTTGGGATGTATAAGTAGGGGCATTGCCAGCAGATCGAGGGACGTGATTGTTCCCCTCTGTTCGACACTGGTGAGGCCTCATCTGGAGTACTGTGTCCAGTTCTGGGCCCCACACTACAAGAAGAATGTGGAAAAATTGGAAAACGTCCAGTGGAGGGCAACAAAAATTATTAGGAAGCTGGAGCACATGATTTATGAGGAGAGGCTGAGGGACCTGGGACTGTTTAGTCTGTGGAAGAGAAGAATGAGGGGAGATTTGATAGCTGCTTTCAACTACCTGAAAGGGGGTTCCAAAGAGAATGGATCTAGACTGTTCTCAGTGGAAGTAGATGATAGAACAAGGAGTAATGGTCTCACGTTGCAGTGGGGGAGGTTTAGGTTGGATATTAGGAAAAACTTTTTCACTAGGAGGGTGGTGAAACACTGGAATGCGTTACCTAGGGAGGTGGTGGAATCTCCTTCCTTAGATATTTTTAAGGTCAGGCTTGACAAAGCCCTGGCTGGGATGATTTAGTTGGGGCTTGGTCCTGCTTTGAGCAGGGGGTTGGACTAGATGACCTCCTGAGGTCCCTTCCAACCCTGATCTTCTATGATTCTATGATTCTAACCAACATAACCTCCAGTGTAGACAGCACAGTATAGATACTGCCTCTCGGGGAGGTGGAGTACCTCTGTCGACAGGAGAAGCCTTCCCATTGGTATAGGTAGCATCTTCACTGAAGCGCTACAGTGGTGCAGCTGCAGTGTTTTAAGTGTAGACAAGCCCTCAGGGAGGTGGATTCCTTCACTTACAGGAGAAGCCCTCCCATTGGCGTAGGAGTGTCCACACTGGAGCTGCACTGGTGTTACTGTAGGCAAGCTCTGAGCTAGAGAACTCCTGGGTCTAGAACGTGGTGACAATGTTTGGGTCAAACTGGATGGAGAAAAAGGATGGAGAACTCCAGCTGTTGTAAAGAAAAAGAATTCAGCACCCAGATCGTGTGTGATTGAGACCAATGGCGGAGAGTTCAGCAGAAACCGTCGACATATACAGTTTGTTCCTCAGAAAGAAGAATCAACAGAGCAAACTCTGCAGATGGCAGAAGCAGAACGAGAAGAAGAAGGGCTGGTCTACCCTGGGAACTTACACTGGCACAGCTACACCTCGCAGCAGTGTGAAAATCCCACCCCGAGAGCCGTAGCTATGCCACCCTAACCCCTGTGTAGACAGCGCTAGGTCAATGGAAGAATTCTGTCAACCCAGCTAGCGCCTCTTGGGGAGGTGGATTACCTCCACTGACTGTAGTGAGCGTCCACACTGACGCACTACAGCAGTGCTGCTCTGCTGCTGTAGTATTTTAAGTAGAAGGAGCCAAAGGCTCAGAATTTCAAACCAGTCGTTAGAACTAATGGGCAGCCAGATGACCAAGTTGTTACGCATTCAGGTCATGTAATTAGAAAACCAGTACGATTCAGGGACACTGAACAGACTGATCTGTGCTGAACTTTAAGGATAGTGTGATAGTGTATATTAACCTAGAACTTAAAGGGGGAGATGTAATGGAATGCTAAACTGAATGACGCTGTTCAGCCACCAGGTGAGCTGATTTAAGCTAACCTCAACCAAACCAGACAGGACCCTGCCGTGAACACATCTGGTGTGTACTCTGGGAAGGACACTCTGTGGCCGGTCTGTATCTGACACAGAAGCCTGACATGCTAGTAGCAGCTCTGCTTGTGCAAGAAATACATCGCAAGGCACATGGCCCGTAGCTACCATCACTGCACGCACAAGTGCACAGCAAAAAAAAAAAAAAAAAAAAAAAACCAGCAAATTATTTCTTCTGACCAGCAACCAGAAAGGCCCTAGAAAAACCAGCTGGGCCAGTCAAAACCCAGCCAAGGCCTTCAGTTTAACTTTTCATCCATAAGAGAGATCCCCTCTGGCTAGCTGGGGACTGGCTGAGTAAGGAGTTAGAGGAGAGTGCACCTGTTCCTGAATCACCAGCATGCAGACCCTGCCATGAGTCCCCCAGAGCACTGGATGAGCCCAGCCCTGAGTGACGTATGGGCTTGGCACAGAGGCATAGAGCTGGTGAGATGGGCCTGAGCACCATGGAACCACGGAGCCTGTGGGCCATGGAGGCCGGGGCTCCACTATGTGGGACAGGGCATCTCTCCAAACCTTGAGCCTGGGGAGAGAGTAGAATCTTGCCCTGCACTTGACCCCAGAAAGCATTTGGAGTGTGTCCGAGGCAGAGCATTATGGGGGGAATTTAAGCATATGGGTCATTTTCCCTAGGACCGATTGCAATGTCTCGGTCAGGGCCAGCAGAATCCCCCTGACACCTGCGCTGCCATCGAATGGCGTGTACCCAGCCCCGGGTTCATCGATCACATCCACTATGTCCTTCAAAGCCACTCACCTCAGCCTGCCCAACAGCGCTTCACTAAAGCGAGAAAGGCCTGCTGTAAATCCAGCCTCGCTGCTCCTGCTCTGCCTGCGTCCCACAGCGCAGCCAGAGCTGCCGGGGGGCTTTGCCAGGTGAGAAGAGCAGGAGGGTTTGCTCATGTTTTAAAATTGCTCTCCAAGCTGATTTATCATTCAGACATGGGGGGCGGGGGTGAATCGCTGTCTTTGCTCCCCAGTCCAGTATCACCTCAGCGACCGGCTCAGTGGCAGCAGGGCTAGCTTGTGCATGGATGTGCTCAGGGATCAGGAGTTAAGTGTTTACGTGATAAGCGATATGTTAAAAACATAAGTTTAAAAATGAATGCTCGCTGACAGTACTATGCTATTAGTTAATAGGCAGAATTAACTCGCTGGCCTGGGGCCAAGCCCATCACAGCCAGAGCCAGAACAGCTGAAGCTTTGGGCTTTGCTTTGACGTGATTTGCTGCTGTAGCAAGACTCCATTTTCAGTAAAAATACGCTAGTGTTTCCCCCTCCCAACCTGCCCCTGGCCTGGCTGCTCGAGGCTCTCTGGAGCCCAAGGGATTCTGCCAGAAGCCAAAAATCTTCCCTTTCACATGCAGAGACTTGAGCAGGAGGCAGGTTCCCCAGCTGCCTGGCTGCTCCCCAATCATCTTTATAGACAGTTTTACTGCCCCAGATTTCACCAAGGGACAGCACCAAATTCTTCCTATTGAACATAAAAATGCCCTCCCAGCTATGGGATCCATCCAGCTCCAGTATCGCCGGGCCCCCAGCAGGCAGGTGGAAAACTCACTGGAACATTGGTGGAAGACGAAGATTAAATGGGCCCTGATCCAACCAACCAAAGGATGACACTCCCTGCTTCCCTCTAGTGCTGGTGACTCTTGGCTCCCTACCTTGACACCATCAGAGAAGAGAACCCAAATGGAAACTGGGGGAGCAGGGCTGGAGGGGCTACTGGGGGTCTGCGCCCCAGCCCCCTGTTGATCTGAGGTGGGCACGGTCTTGGCAGGTCCTCGGTGAATGGAGCAGGAGGAAATGAACGGCTGGATCAATGGGGATGCTCCTGTTAAAGGTGGCCCAGGTGAGCCATGTAGGTGCCAGACCTACAGGTAGAGGGGGAGAGTCAGCACAACAGGGGCAGTGCCAACAGGAGAGTGTGGCTTTGTGCGGCCAGAGTCCATAGGTAAAATAAGGCTGGCATCAGAGAGAGGAGAAAGGACTTATTTCACTTCCCTTTGCCCTCTGCTGCTGGCTAGCACCCCGGCATCGAGGGGGTCGGGTGCCTGATGCCAGACGATGTTCTTTGGGAGCATGCTGACAAATCCCATGGCTGGACTGCTGCCAGCAGCTGTGGGTCTTCTGGCTTCTTGGAATAGGTTTTAACCCTCGGCTTGCCGGAGGCATGTGACCCTTCCCCCCATCACGACGATCTAACTGAAAACAAAGAAGGGACTAACCTGCTGGGGGATGTCCTCCAGATTCTACATCTCTGTGTGCTTTCAATCCACTGTCCTGCCCCGGCAGGTGGGCTAGGGGAGGGAAGGGGGAAAGCCACTGTTTGGATCTGACCTGCCACTGATGTTCTGTGTGGGCTTCACGGCAGTAATACATGAGCAAATACAAATCCTCTGCCATTTTCTGCCGGGTCTGGAGTGTTGTAGCCGTGTCAGTCCCAGGGTATTAGAGAGGCAAGGGGGGGTGAGGTGAGACCTTTTATTGAATCAATTTCCGTTGGTGAGAGAGACGCTTGCGAGCTCCATAGAGCTCTTCTTCAGCTCTGGGAAAGGTAATCAGAGGGTCCCAGTTACATACAGTGGGGAACAGACTGTTGAGCATAAGCAGTTAACACATATTTCAAGAGACCAATCAAGGTGAGGTGGCCTCTCCAGTCATAGGACAAAAAAAGCAGATTAGTGGGTTACAGATTGTTATAATAAACCATAACTCCAGTGTTTCTTTTCAGTCCATGATTTTTAGTGTCTAGCAAAGTTATGAATTTAAGGTCCCAGGCTCTTCTTTTGAAAGTGTTATGCAGGTTTCCTTTGTGGATGAGGACTGAGAGGTCAGATATGGAGCGATCGCAGTGTGAAGAGTGCTCACCCACTGGTGACAGGGTGTTTTTGTCTTTTATAACTTTTCTGTGTGAGTTCATTCGAGTGCGTAGTGATTGGTTTCATCCACATAGTTGCTAGTGAGGCATTTAGTGCACTGACTGAGGTACAGCACATGTTGTGACCGCCGTGTGTAGGACCCACAGATCTTGAAAGGTGTGTTGTGGGGGTGTTGATCATCATAGCAGCGGGGATATATCTGTGGGTTTTGCATCTGTTGTTCTGGCAGGGCCTGGTGCCACTTTGAGTTGGTGGGTCCTGGGATGTGGGAAGCTTGCTTCTGAAGATGAGTTTGGAGAGGCTGAGAGTTGCTTGAAGGCGAGAAGAGGAGGTTCAGGGAAGATTTCTTTCAGAATGTGGTCCCTATCAAGTATGGGCTGTAGCTGTTTGATGATACCCATTTGGGTTCCAGTGTGGGGTGATAGGTGACAATGTGTGGTCAGACTTCCCCCCAGCCCCTGTACTGAAGCAAGTTCTCTTGGGGTATTTGCGTAGCTATTCCATGATGTGATCTCTTTCTCTGGTGGATGTCCTTGTTTGGTGAAGGGCGGTTTGAGTGTGTTAAGGTGTGTATCCAGGACTTTCTCCTATGAGCATATTCTGTGGTATCTGGGTGCCTGGTTGTGTGTTCGGGGTGGTTCCTTGGTGTGTTTGGGGTGATTATTGGATCCTTGGAGGTAAGGGTGATGATCAGGGGTTTCTTGCATATAGTCTGCAGAGTTCCATTGTTGAAGCTGATCGTGGTGTCCAGGAAGTTGATGCTGGTGTGGGAGTGATCTAGAGAACCTCAGCTGATGGGCAAGGATTGGAGCAAAGGCAAGGCACACACCTCTGCAGGCATTATGGGAAGGGCTGTACAATGGGGTCTATTGCTCAGCTCTGAGTTTGACTGGCTATATGGCCCTGGGCAAGTTCCCGGGCCCATGTTTTCAGAAATACCTACTAATTTTCGGTGCCTCTGTTGTGAAGAACCCAACCTGAGATACCCTAGGCTTTATTTTCAAAGGTCCCATGCATCAGTTGGACTCGTGGGTGCTTGGAACCAAAGAGAGTCTAGCATGAGGGGTCTCAGAGCAGGCACCCCAAATTAATGGATACTCCTAAAAATTCAAGCCTAGGTTTCTAAAGCTGGGCACCCAAAATTTGAAACCACTTTGAAATGTTGGCCTCAGCCATGCTGGTTTCTCATCTACAAATGCGGGAGAGGGGGATTTTAAATGCTGCTGCCCCGGCTTTGTGAGCTGCTTTGAGTTCCGTGGATGAACATTCCTAAAATGTTAGGTTTCAGAGTAACAGCCGTGTTAGTCTGTATTCGCGAAAAGAAAAGGAGTACTTGTGGCACCTTAGAGTCTAACCAATTTATTTGAGCATAAGCTTTCATGAGCTACAGCTCACTTCATCGGATGCATACTGTGGAAAGTGTAGAAGATCTTTTTATACACACAAAGCATGAAAAAATACCTCCCCCCACCCCACTCCCCTGCTGGTAATAGCTTATCTAAAGTGATCACTCTCCTTACAATGTGTATGATAATCAAGTTGGGCCATTTCCAGCACAAATCCAGGTTTTCTCACCCCTCCCCCCCCCCACACACAAACCCACTCTCCTGCTGGTAATAGCTTATCTAAAGTGACCACTCTCCTTACAATGTGTATGATAATCAAGGTGGGCCATTTTCAGCACAAATCCAGGGTTTAACAAGAACGTCTGAGGAGGGGGGGGGTAGGAAAAAACAAGGGGAAATAGGTTACCTTGCATAATGACTTAGCCACTCCCAGTCTCTATTCAAGCCTAAGTTAATTGTATCCAATTTGCAAATGAATTCCAATTCAACAGTTTCTCGCTGGAGTCTGGATTTGAAGTTTTTTTGTTGTAATATCGCAACTTTCATGTCTGTAATCGCGTGAGCAGAGAGATTGAAGTGTTCTCCGACTGGTTTATGAATGTTATAATTCTTGACATCTGATTTGTGTCCATTTATTCTTTTACGTAGAGACTATCCAGTTTGACCAATGTACATGGCAGAGGGGCATTGCTGGCACATGATGGCATATATCACATTGGTGGATGTGCAGGTGAACGAGCCTCTGATAGTGTGGCTGATGTTATTAGGCCTTGTGATGGTGTCCCCTGAATAGATATGTGGGCACAGTTGGCAACGGGCTTTGTTGCAAGGATAGGTTCCTGGGTTAGTGGTTCTGTTGTGTGGTATATGGTTGCTGGAGAGTATTTGCTTCAGGTTGGGGGGCTGTCTGTAGGCAAGGACTGGCCTGTCTCCCAAGATTTGTGAGAGCGTTGGGTCATCCTTCAGGATAGGTTGTAGATCCTTAATATTGCGTTGGAGGGGTTTTAGTTGGGGGCTGAAGGTGACGGCTAGTGGTGTTCTGTTATTTTCTTTGTTAGGCCTGTCCTGTAGTAGGTGACTTCTGGGAACTCTTCTGGCTCTATCAATCTGTTTCTTCACTTCCGCAGGTGGGTACTGTAGTTGTAAGAATGCTTGATAGAGATCTTGTAGGTGTTTGTCTCTGTCTGAGGGGTTGGAGCAAATGCGGTTGTATCGCAGAGCTTGGCTGTAGACGATGGATCATGTGGTGTGGTCAGGGTGAAAGCTGGAGGCATGTAGGTAGGAATAGCGGTCAGTAGGTTTCCGGTATAGGGTGGTGTTTATGTGACCATTGTTTATTAGCACTGTAGTGTCCAGGAAGTGGATCTCTTGTGTGGACTGGACCAGGCTGAGGTTGATGGTGGGATGGAAATTGTTGAAATCATGGTGGAATTCCTCAAGGGCTTCTTTTCCATGGGTCCAGATGATGAAGATGTCATCAATATAGCGCAAGTAGAGTAGGGGCGTTAGGGGATGAGAGCTGGGGAAGCGTTGTTCTTAGTCAGCCATAAAAATGTTGGCATACTGTGGGGCCATGTGGGTACCCATAGCAGTGCCGCTGATCTGAAGGTATACATTGTCCCCAAATGTAAAATAGTTATGGGTAAGGACAAAGTCACAAAGTTCAGCCACCAGGTTAGCTGTGACATTATCGGGGATAGTGTTTTTGATGGCTTGTAGTCCATCTTTGTGTGGAATGTTGGTGTAGAGGGCTTCTACATCCATAGTGGCCAGGATGGTGTTTTCAGAAAGATCACTGATGGATTGTAGTTTCCTCAGGAAGTCAGTGGTGTCTCGAAGGTAGCTGGGAGTGCTGGTAGCGTAGGGCCTGAGGAGGGAGTCTACATAGCCAGACAATCCTGCTGTCAGGGTGCCAATGCCTGAGATGATGGGGTGCCCAGGATTTCCAGGTTTATGGATCTTGGGTAGTAGATAGAATATCCCAGGTCGGGGTTCCAGGGGTGTGTCTGTGCGGATTTGATCTTGTGCTTTTTCAGGGAGTTTCTTGAGCAAATGCTGTAGTTTCTTTTGGTAACTCTCAGTGGGATCAGAGGGTAATGTCTTGTAGAAAGTGGTGTTGGAGAGCTGCCGAGCAGCCTCTTGTTCATATTCCGACCTATTCATGATGACAACAGCACCTCCTTTGTCAGCCTTTTTGATTATGATGTCAGAGTTGTTTCTGAGGCTGTGGATGGCATTGTGTTCCGCACGGCTGAGGTTATGGGGCAAGTGATGCTGCTTTTCCACAATTTCAGCCCGTGCACATCGGTGGAAGCACTCTATGTAGAAGTCCAGTCTGCTGTTTCAGGAGGAGTCCACCTAGAATCCTTCTTTTTGTAGTTTTGGTAGGGAGGTCTCTGTGGATTAGTATATTGTTCAGAGGCATGTTGGAAATATTCCTTGAGTCGGAGACGTCGAAAATAGGATTCTAGGTCACCACAGAACTGTATCATGTTCGTGGGGGTGGAGGGGTAGAAGGAGAGGCCCCGAGATAGGACAGCTGCTTCTGCTGGGCTGAGAGTATAGTTGGATAGGTTAACAATAGATACTCGGTTAGATACTCGGTACTGTTGTTACTATTGTGTTAACAATCCCAGTAACAGGATTTGGTTGTAGTTTTGCTCCTAGGTGAACAGATGGGAATTTTAAATGGCTGCAATCCTTGTTCTGGGGTCTAATAGAGCACTCTGTGGTCTAGGTGGGATCCTTGACCAGCTAACACATGTTAAAATACAGCTTGCTCTGTCTTTACTAGGGATTAAAAACATTAGTTAAAACATGGTAGCAACCACCTTTTGTCCTAGTCTAGACACACCCTCTGGTGTAACTAAGGCCATGTCTACATGGCAGAGTGTTTTGTGTATAACCTAAAGGGTTAATTTAAATCAGTCTAGTTATACCAATATAACCCTGGTGTGGACACTCTTATTCCAGGGGGTTTAAACTAACCTAAAAATCCCCAACCTTATACTAGAATAAGAACGTCCACATGGGGACTTAGACAAGTATAACTAGATCGGTATAACTGCTAAAACTTCCCCATGCAGACAAAACCATGCACTATTGTGGTAAGCTAAAGGCAGTTGTGGCATTGTAGTTAGTTGATTGCCACTAGGAGGCAGCACAGAGAGCACCAGCTATAGAGAAGCTGGCTCTCTGGATACCCTACAATCAGATTTTCTGTCTCTCCCTGAATAGCTTTTGTATAGGCCACACACATGGATCTGGCACAAAGATGAACATAAGAAAATGGGGTGGGGGTGGTGGGGAATGGGAGCATCAAATCCAGCCAGACCATAAGGAGAAAAGTCATTTTCTCCTAAACACACATACATCTGGTTATGAGATCTGCTATGTACACATTCAGAGTGATAGATCCAGTGGCCTCCGGTGGGCGGAAGAGACCCAGTTGGGAGTGTTGATGTTTGAGAGAGAGCCATGCATGGCTCCCTGGGGCTGGGGTTCAGTCATTTCCCTGCACTGACAGCACCAAGCTTTCCATAAGGGAGGCCCCTCTCCCAGGAGACTGTTAAGGAGGGTCCATAGCCCCAGGGCCACGGCCAACATCTGCTGGTGGAGTCCAAAGTGGACCTGAGGGATATATAACCTCCTGAGGTTCCTTCCAACCCTGATATTCTATGATTCTATGATAGACGCTCCTGAGTATGGAGCGAGGGGATGATTCGGTGGGGCAGTGCTGGGTCAGGGTTCTTTGATATATTTATTAATGACTCTGAGGAGATGGAGGAGAGCGAGATGGTAATGTTTGCGGGTGACCCTGGGCTCTAACTAAAACAAACCATAAAGAACTGGGAGAAACTCCAGCTGAGCTGAGCATGGTGGAGATGGCACAGGGTGATGGCAGGAAAAATCCAGGCTGGCTGTGTCCAGTTGTGCACTTTGGCAAATATAGCCTGAGCTCTGGTGCTGCGGGGCATGCTGCTCCAGGGATCCTCTGAGGAAAAGCTTGGGAGGTATTGGGGGCATGAGGCATTGGTCTGGCACACAGCAGCAGCAGCTAAACAAGCAAAGAGGCTGTTTGGAGATATTCAAAATGGGAGAGAGAGGAATATGTTCTAATGACATTGTATCAAACGGCAGGGCCACCATTGGGAGCTCTGTGCCCAGGCTTGGGCACCTTGCAACAAGAAAGATCTAGTGGGGAGTAAGGGGTTCTGTGAAGGACAGTGGAAATGGTTTGAGGCCTGTGTGGTACTCTCTTGCAGCAGAGGGTGGAGAGCCCAGGGCTCTTCCCCTTGGAAGGGGCATTAGAAAAGTATCGCAGGTGATGAAGAGCAGAGGGAGAGCTGGTCAGTGCCCCCTTCTGTCCCCTGCCTGCTAATGTGAGAACACTCGGCCTCTCTAGCACATCAGTGGCAGCTCCATTTAGATTCACTGAAGGGAACCGCTTCTCCATACAGCCAGTGTGGGTCAGGATGGGGGCTTCTCTGTCAGAAGGGAGCGTCACCACACTACCCCCAGTGGTCATTTTGATGAGCAATAATAAAATGTGTAGCTTTATGTGCTCAAGAAGGGAATGGAGTCTCCCGTGCCTGGGCTGGAGCGGTCTGCTGCTGGGGTCACGGAGGGTCGTTCCCCTCCTGTGCACAGCTCTGCACAATTAACCAGCGGCATTGTTGCTGGCGTTTACCTTCCTCTGACGTGCTGGCTATTGCCACTGGAGGGCAGCGGGATGCAGATTGCGTGGGCTGATGGTGGACCTCTGTGTGCCCAAGCTGCTGTAATACAGTACCAGGAAGCTCGTGGTGGGATTAATCCTGGGCTGGCTGCTGCATGCTGGAGCCCTGGGCATGAAGTCAGAGCTCGCCAATATAATCATTTGGGGTTGATCACAATGGGGACTGGCCCCCAAATGCCCCATGGCGCTTTGCCATAGCTTCTGAGAGCAGATGGGCTAAGGGGTTGTCTTGTCAGGAACTTGGACCCCAGGAAACCCCCTCTCCAAAAGCTCTCTGTCCCAAGTACTCTAAGAGCTTCCAGAACCATGTGGTGCCTCGTTCACCTTTCTATGGGGCCCCTTGCAGAGTTCAGACCCGCAGAGCAGTGCTGTGACACGGGAGCGTGAGCTCCAGAAGGAGTGCTGCTTGCCATGGGAGCCGGCTGCGGGGCGTGGGGGGATGTGTGTACTGGGGAATGACAGCCGCAGGGGCAATGCTGTCGCTGCAGGGAGCAGGTGGAGGGGGGACACAGACAGGGGTGGGGCTGTTACTGCATTAGAGCACTTGAGGCAGGGAGTGTGCCTGGCTTTGGATTAGTCTTATTCATAGAATCATAGAATCATAGACTATCAGGGTTGGAAGGAACCTCAGGAGGTCATCTAGTCCAACCCCCTGCTCAAAGCAGGACCAATCCCCAATTTTTGCCCCAGATCCCTAAATGGCCCCCTCAAAGATGTGGGGAGTGAGGGGCTGATAAAGGGGGAGCCCATAAGCCAGGGAATGCAGTTGCAGGGCAACGTGGGCTGAGTGGCTCTGTCCAGGGCAGGGACTGAGACAGCACCAGTCACCTGGAATCCAGGCGAGGAGTGGGCCGAGCAGCACAGCCGGGGTAGAAGGAACCAGGGTAGAAGAGTTCAGGCCTGCAGCACCTCAGCTCACCTGGAGGGGTGGGGCAGGAACCCCCCAGGGCCATAGTTTCTGGTCAAAGAGGCTAGAATAGTTTTGCCAGCACCAGAAACCACTGCACTGGGGGATGTTGGCCAGGGCCAAGGCGCCAGGGAGAGAGGGGGCCAGATCCTGATCTCATTCACACGACTGTAGACATAGGGTAACTGCTGGGACAGCAGTGGAGTTAATCCACTTTGCACTGGTGCGAGTGAGGCTGCGGCATAGCGCAGGACATGCTGTTTGTCATGGCTGGAGTAGCTTTTGGGCCATGCTGAACGCAAGGGGTCAAACTCAGCTCTTGAGCGCTTTGCTGTCTGGACCATTACTGTACACTGCCTGCAGGAAGTACCCTGAGACAGTTACACTGGCACAACTGAGAGCCAGTTTGGTCACTGATTTGCATCTCAGTTACACCACTGCCTTCAGCGGAGCCACTCCTGATTGACACAGATGTGAGTGGAGGCGAGTCAGGCCCTACAGCCATGTGAAGTCCTAGTCAGCACTGGAGATGCAGGGTGCACCTGTGCATGGGACCACTGCCCCACTTGTGCATGCTCCACTGGGACTAATATCTCTACACCTAATAAAACAACAGGGTGGGGGACAAGCCTGGATTCGGGAGGGATGAGCCAGGAATTAGCCACCCCCTCAATTCACCTGTGTTTTATCTGACTCTTACTATCAGGTTTTTGCCCCTCTGCTGGGGAAGGCTGGCAAAGCTTGGGGGTGCTAAAAGCACATAATAAGAAGCAAATTGCTCCATTTGAACCTCTCCCTTTCCCAGCCAGGGGCTGACAATGTGCCCACTGCAGGAGACTTTGTGGCTGAGTGGCAGGAGATCACCCACAGAGGAACCATCACTTGACTTAGAGAGGAGCCTGGATTGCTGTGCCAGGGCCGTGCCCAGTCCTGCCAGCTTGAATGCACCACTGGGTAACGCAAAACCCGACAGCTGTTTCATACGTTCTCTGTAACCAGCCTGACAGTTTAACACCCGGCTGGCTGGGGCCTGGGTCAGGCACAGGTAACCCTTCGCCAGACACAGCCCGGGGCAGGCGCAGGTAATCCCCGGCCGGGCACAGCCCGGGGCGGGCGCAGGTAACCCCCGGCCGGGCACAGCCCGGGGCGGGCGCAGGTAACCGCCGGCCGGGCACAGGTAACCCCTGGCCGGGCACAGCCCGGGGCGGGCGCAGGTAATCCCCGGCCGGGCACAGCCTGAGGTGGGTGCAGGTAACCCCCGGCCGGGCACAGCCCGGGGCGGGCGCAGGTAACCCCCGGCCGGGCACAGCCTGAGGTGGGTGCAGGTAACCCCCGGCCGGGCACAGCCCGGGGCGGGCGCAGGTAACCCCCGGCCGGGCACAGCCTGAGGTGGGTGCAGGTAACCCCCGGCCGGGCACAGGTAACCCCTGGCCGGGCACAGCCCGGGGCGGGCGCAGGTAACCCCCCCTCCGGGCACAGCTGGCGATCCCGGGGCGGGCGCAGGTAACCCCCCCGCTGGGCACAGCCCGGGGCGGGCGCAGGTAACCCCCCCGCTGGGCACAGCCCGGGGCGGGCGCAGGTAACCCCCCGGCGGGGCCCAGCTGGCGAGCCTGGGGCGCTGCTCCCCTGGCCCGGCAGGTGACGGGCGACCCCGCCCCGCCGGCCGCGGCTGACTGACAGCGGCGGGAGATACCACTGGCGGCGGGGGGGCGCCGGCCCCGCTCGCCCGCCGGGCCGCCCCGCGCCGCCCCCCGGCTCCCGCCCTCCGCAGGCTGCGCCGCCCGCCCGGCCCGGCCGGCGCGGCGGGACGCGGGGGCGGGGCGGCGGCGAGCGCTCCCCCGCGCGGCGCGGGCGGTGGGTCGCTCCAGCCTGGCGGAGCGGGGCCGGCTCCGCGCGCCCCATGGCTCACTCGGCGGCGAGCGCGCGGCGCGTGTGTCTGCCTGCGCGGGGCCGGGCTGGCCGCATGGAGCCGCGGCCGCTGCCCCGCTAGCCCCGGCCGCCGCCCCGCGCCCGCCCGCGCCCGCCATGGCGCTGCTGGCCGGCTGCTGCCTCCTCCTGCTGCTGCTGCCGCCGCTCGCCGCCGTGGAGGGTAAGTGCGGCTCCGGAGCTCGTGTGCGGGGGCCGCCCGGCCGGCACAGGCGAAGGCATGGCGGGGAGCCGCCGCCTTTCCCGGGGGCAGGGGCCGTCGCTTCCCCGGGCCGGCGCCGCACCCCTCCTTCCCCCCTCGGCACGGGAACGGGTCCCCGGGAAGCGCTGCCGCGAGCAACCGGCCGGGGCCCCCGGAGCCTGGGGGACATGCAAAGTTTGCAGCCTAACGGTGGAAGTGCGGGGGGAGGGGATGGGGGGCCAGGACCCCGCATCCCGCTGGCCAATGCGGGGACGCTGTCCGGGGGCTCCGGGCTGCAGCTGTCGGGCTTGGCTGGTGGCGCCTGGACCTTCCCAAACATGGCGTGGAGACAGAGTGGGCGTGTGGGGCACACAGGTCCCCCTCTCCCCATGCCGTCTGCAGCGGCTTCTGGCATGTGCCTTGGGTGGCATTGCCAGCCTGATGCCTGTGCTGTGCCCTCTGCTGGCACCACCGATAGCTGCCCCTGGCTTGGTGGGCAGCCCCAGCATGGCAGCTGTGCACTCTGAGAGATGCTTAGGGTTCCCGGTCCTGGCGCCGCACAGGCTCCCCACCTCAGCCTGGCGCTGGCGGGCGGGAGAGGGTTTGGCATGTGCCTGTAGTGGGCCCTGGCACCTTCCTGGCTTCCGGAGCCTGACATTAGCCCTTGGCATGGGCTTTCGGGAGCCCTGTGTTCCCTGGAGATGACATGTTCCTGGCTGTGTTCTCCCCAGGCCGTGCAGGCTGGATGCCAGGTAGGGAGCCTGTGGAATGTGGGTGCGTTTGGAACATGCTGCCCGACAGGGGGAGACTCATTGCGGCGGCACTGTCTGGGCACAGGATGCGGTGGGATTCATCCTTCTCGCATGCCTGTCCATCCGTGCCCTCACACCGCCCTCTGTGCTGGGAGAGAGCTGGCCCTGTCGCCCAGGGAAGCACCAACTGCATGGAGCCCTGGGCTCCGCTCTCTGGGGCCGAGAGGAGCGCGCTGTCTCCGGCTGGACTCTGGCTTGGTGAGAGCTTTGAGGGCAGCGAATGGAACGTGCCTTCAAGGCAAGGGGTGACTGGATCCCTTGCTGGGCGGATGGATGGTTTTGTGTGGACGCCACTGGGTTTGGATGTCAAGACAAATGCCCGGAAGGGGCCCACGGCTCTGCGTTGGTGTGGGCTAGGGATGAGGCACTGTTGATTAAGTCGGAGTTTTGGGGAATGACTCATGGGTTGGCCAGCTATACGTAGTGATATTTACAATATGCGCGCTTGGCACAAACAGGACTATTTACGTTGCAGTGGAGAGCACTAGCCAGCAGTGCTGTTCAGAGGAGCCTGGCATGTTTTTAATTATAGGGAGATGAGTGTGTCTGTAGGAACATCCGTGTCCAGGGCGGGTGGCTGGCCTGATCAAATGGCAGTATTGATGGTTGACAGCGGCATTCCTGCAAAGCCAGCCAGACCCGACACTGCTGACTACAGCAGGAGTGGCTGCTGCGTAGGCGACTAGAGCCATGGGAGGGGAGGGGGCTGGGGCTGTGCACAGGAGCTGGCTGACACTTCCGCCCCCACCCTCCTAGTGCCACCTCTCTGTGGCAGAGGAGAGCCCCATGCAGCCCACTGGACAGCGCTAGGGATCAGTAGCCCCATGTACTGTGGCGCTGCCTGGCCATAGGGCTCCTTCTCCATTTTCTAGAAGGAGTCAGAAACGCCAGATAACATGGGCGGCTTCCCGGTGCCATGGCAGCGTCTGGCTGGGCGCGGAGTCAAGAACGTGCTGGGCTTGGGGGGCTTTTCTCCTCTGTTAACTGGATTGCCCGGCAATGCAGAACCCAGGCTGTCGGCTTTGGGGTCTGACTGGCCTCACATTAACATTTCCCCCACACACGCTCCCCTGGGCGCTCCACTGTGTGTGTGTCCTGGTCAGGGGCTCTCAGCAGATGTTGCCCCACCAGGAAGGCGGATCTGTTCTTTGGCCAGTCGCATTGGTCCAGGCGTTTCCCCAGCTGTGCGTTAGTGTCACTCTCTGCCTGTCCAGTGGCCCGTCGGCACCCACCCTCAAGCCCTTGCACCTGAGCGAGGAGCCTGCGTCTTTCCATTTTTGCAGTGAAAGGCCCCCAGCCCTCCCCAAGGGGGCTTTGCTCACGTGGGTTTGAAATAGGGAAACAAGCAGCTTTTTTGGGAAAGATGATCCTGGGCCTGGCTTGAAGTCATTGGGCTGGGCCTAGTCTCAGGCTCCTCTCCAAGACCCTGCCAGCACCGGCCTGGAGCATGGAAATGAAACCAGAGCTGGGGCTGAGTCTTCTGCTCCTGCCGCTCGCTCCTTTACCATTTACTGTAGCAAGAGCCTTGTTCTCTCCACCTGAAGGCGTGTCTGGTGCTCCTGTGGGCTGTGGCACCTCACAGGTCAGCAGCTCCCATCCTTGCTTTGCAAAGCTCCAGTCAGCAAATGCAGTGCTCCTTACTGGCCAGCCCCCAGACTGCCAGATTGGGGGGGGAGAGGCGGGAGTGCTGCCAGTTTAAAAAGTCATTAACATTATGGAGAGCCATTGGTGGGGGTGTACTGGGTGTGGAGCGGGAGGAGGAGGGCCGTAGGGGGAAGGGCGTGCACAGGGAAGTCCTGCTCTACTCAGGCCTGTTGGGCACTGGAAAGAAAAGAGGGGAGAGGGGGAAGGGGAGGAGAGAGGGGAGCAAGGGGAGGGAGTCACAAACCAGCTGGACATTAGAGCCTGAAACACAGTTGCCAGAGTCAAAATGGGACAAATGCAAACTGGGGTCAGTGCGTTTCCCACTGGACTCTCTGGGCCTCATGCTGGGTGTGAGTGACTCACACAGTAGGTGTGAGTGTGCACTGGTGCTATGTAAGCTGCATCTCTTGGGCATTCAGTGGAGTGGGGAAGTGGAGAGAGTGGAAATGTGCCGCAGGAAGAGGGGGCTCTCAGATGGGTAGCTCATAGGCTACACTCTCCAGAGGCCTAGCTGCTTTCCATGCTGCTAGCCCCTTGCCCCCCCCCCCGCCTCCCCGGATGGGTCAGCTTCACTCATGTGCTCGCCACCTTAATGCCAGGTTGGTGTAAGTCACTCATATTATGTCATATTATGCCCTTGAGCTGCCCCCCTCCCTGATGGATAATGTCCATTGCCTGCCAGGGCGGTCCTGGGCATGGCCCATGGTCCCACACTACTTCTGTGTGATGCCTAAAATTGTAGGATTGAAACGGACTTTGGGAGATCATCTAGTCCAGTCCCTTGCACTCATGGCAGGACTAAGTCTAGATCAGGGGGGACCCAGCATCATGTTCATGCAAGCAACCCCCAGCTCAGGCTGGCTCTGTCTCTCTGATAGCAAAGCCTAGCCCAGAACTACCGCCCCCAAGCTGAATGCCGGCTCCGCTGTCTTGGGGTGATGTGGTGCTCTCCTCCCTCCTTGAGTCACTCTTCTCCAAGGTGGTAAGCCTGG
Source organism: Caretta caretta (assembly GCF_965140235.1). Taxonomy (NCBI): domain Eukaryota; kingdom Metazoa; phylum Chordata; order Testudines; family Cheloniidae; genus Caretta; species Caretta caretta. The sequence goes on from NC_134223.1 coordinate 4,807,153, forward strand.
CATGCTGATTGGTCCTGCAGCTACCATGTCAGGCTGTGGCTCTGCCTTGGCCAGTGTAGGAAGAAGCTCAGACATTTATGCTTCAGTGCCTATGTCTAATCCATTCTAGCCTCCCTTGCCTTGTGCGAGCTGGGCTATTGGTAGGTCCCCCTGGTACTTGCCTCCGCTCTAGCAGGTTGGCTAAGCATGTGTGCCAGATCTACTGACACAGCAAATCAGTGTTAAGAGTCCTTCCTTACATTGGAGGCTCGGCAGGCGTCTCACTCCACCATATGTCTGAGTGACACCTCCTCAGCCCCTGCTCCCTGAATGTTCCCCCGCTGCCTTCGCAGCTGCAATGGACTCCTGGCTGTTTTTCCTTTTTCTCCAACAGGCAGGGCAAGACCTTTGGCTTATTTATGGGAGACAGTGTTGTCTAGTTGTTAGATTGGGGATCATCTTCTCGGAGACAAGACTCCTGGGTTCTATTCCCAGCTCTGTGATGTTGGGGAGGTCACTTGTCCCCTCTGTCTCTCAGTTTTCCCCATCTTTAAATGAGTGAAATAATACAGACTCCCATCCTGGGAGGCTTCACTAATTGATGTTGTAAGGTGCTTTGAGATCCTTTGTTGAAAGTAAAGAGAATGCTGTACCGACCAGTAATAGATATGTACGTATCCGTATTTACACACACTTGGGCTAATTCCCCAAAGCTACACATAATTATGAGCAGAATCACTGGGAAGAAAAACTTAAACTGGGAAGTGTGTATGGGAATTAGGAGTTGTTTAAGAACATTTCACTAGGTGCTCCAAAAGTCTCAGTATCTCAGCTGTAAAAAAAGGCTGTTTTTTAAATCTTAAAGGAAATGTGCAAAGAACAATAAAATATAAATCAGTGTGGAAAAAGGGGAGGTGAGTGGCAGTGAATATAAAACAGAAGCTGAGAGGGTGCAGGCGGCTGATAAGAGAAGCAAAAGGGATCCTCCCCATATCTGTGTCAGAGAGTTAAGGGTAATAAGGAGGTGTGTTCAAAATGTACCTGGAACAAAAGGAATCCTAAAAATAGTGTTGTCAGTAATGGTGCAGAAAAGGCAGAAGGGTTCAATAAATATTTGTCCTCTATTATGAATCAAGTTGGATGATCTATCCATTGTGTACAATGATGTAAAAATACTTCTCCAAGGGTAACGAAAAGGACGTTCAGTAGCAGCATCTACTCAAGTTACACCTTTTAAAATCAGCAGGGCCAGAAAGCTTGAACCTGAGAGGTTTAAAAGAGTTGGCCAAGGAGCTCTTCATACCTTTGATTTTTACTTTTATTAAAACTTGCAGTGCTCGAGAGGTTTTAGAGGGCTAGAAGAAATGCAGTATTGTTCGAACAAAATGTTAACGAATAAATGGGATAACCTGGGTAACGACAGGATACTATTAGCCTGACCTCGATGCTGGGAAAAACAGTGGAACAGCTAACACCAGAATTCCACCACTAACAAGCCAACAGATGGAAATATAATTAATACTGGTGCACGTAGTTTCATGGAAAATAGGTCTTGTCACACCACCTTGATATCATTCTTTGATAAGGTACAAGTCTGGTTGATAAAGGCAATTGTGTTGACTGAATATACTTAGAATTCTGTAAGGACTTAGCTCTGTCAGACGTTAATCATTTCCCTCCCCGAAATGTATAAAATCATTGCATCCCATATTAGATGGATTAAAAATGTGCTAACGACCAATCTCCAACTGCAGTTGCTGGTAGGGAATGATCCACAATGGGGTGTTCCCAATGGGGTCCTACAGGGCTTGGTTCTCAGCCTAAGGCTATTCAATAATGTGTCATTACACGTGCTTGGCAGAAGGGGTGGCGAACTAAGGGGGGGGCACCTTGGGGTTCTGGTTAGGAGCAGCTTGACTGTGAACACAGTGAGGCCCTGGCGTGCTGCTCAGCCAGGCCGAGGTGTCGAAAGGCCTTGTCTGTGCAATACATAAAATGCTTGCACTGGGTTGGTGTAGTGATAGTATCACCAAGTCCCTTGTGTAACACTGGCTGTAATGGCATCAGTGTGCGTACAGTAGGCTTGCTATTCCTGTACAGAAAGAAGAACAGCTCTGCGAGTGGGAGGCACTTTTGTACCGGTAAAACTGCATCTACAGGGGAATAATACCGGCAAACCTATGTCAGTGGTACATTCACAACCCCCGACTGACACTCTGTTGGCACAAACGCTGCATGTAAGCCAGGCCAGAGGTACATTGAAAGTCCTGCGGGAGGGGAGGAAATTGGTGACTTTCCTGTCCTGACCTGTTGTGTCCCTCAATCGCATTTCCCTTGGGGGATCCTGAAATAGATTCTCAGCAGGGACTGATCCACAGAGCCAGTGCTAGGACCAAGGCAGGGAGCAATGGGGTCATTCATGGAGCATTCTGCCATGGTTGGGATGCCCTGTCCTCTGTCACAGCCAGGGGGCGCTCTGGACTGTGGAGGGCAGCAGCAGAAATAGGCCAACCGCAGATGAATTCCCGAACATCTGGGTGCTCCTCATCTGAGCTGGCTGAATTTTTTGGGAAAACAGGCTCTCTGATACTGCCTGCTTCTGGATCAACCCCAGGGCTTGCCGGCCTTCAAGAGCTGTGGCTGAATGGGGAAGGGCGGGGGGCCATGGCAACTACTGGGGGCAGGGGAGGCCCTATTTGGAGACTTTTGTGGGGGTTCCAGAAAGGTTCAGTTCATAGCTCCCAAGCCTTGCTGTAAGGCTGTGTTGAAAGGCTCTGGGGGGCTGCAGGAGGTTCAGGGGGCCTTGTGCCTGCTTAGTGCCAGCGTTCTCTTCAGGCTCCTTGGGGGCCTGGGCCTCAGTGGCAGTTTCACTATTGGCTCTGATTGCAGCAGGCCGGGGCCCTCCCTTCGCTGATCCTGTGGGCCCAGGTGCAGGCCATCCAGGTGCAGACCATCCAGCTCCTACCCTGTGCTGAACTGTGGGCGCTTGGGACTCCGGGACTGAGCGCTAGAACCACCCGGAAATAGGTGTGGCGGGAGAGCCCCCCCCAGTATCACGGTTTCATCACTGCCTCCTCCAAAATCGGGTCTGCCTGGGGGGAGAGAGTTATGGGCTCTGGGTCTGGCTGGGGTCAGCACCTTTACTGTGGAGATTGATCCTCTTCATTGCCGTGTGATCCCAGGCCAGCCCTCCCTAGGTGTCTGGCACATGGAGGCCGTGCTGGGCTGCCTGCATTCCTTCCAGGCTGACACTTCTCCCCTCCCTCCTTGGTAGGGTGGATGGTCTAGTAGACAAGGCATGAGGCTGGGGCCTGGGAGACCTGGGATTAATTCGCTGCTCTGGCACAGATTTTCTGGGTGACCTTGGGCGAGTCTCTTAATCTGCCTCACTTCCTGTCTGTTCAATGGGGGTAATGCCCTTTGGGGTATTGTGAAATTAAACTCCACTGACGATTGTGAGGTGCTCAGAGGATATGGTGAGGAAGGCCAGGTAAGTACGTAGAGTGCTGGAGCTCCTCTATTAGGGTTATCTCTTGCTGTGGCTTTTGTATCTGCTCTTTCCTGAGCCTCAGGTTGGTTTGCACAGTTACAATCTGCGGGGAGAGCACAGAGCGGACTCGGATGGGGAGGGCTTCGAGCTATGAGGAACCCATACAGTGTAGGGTTGCCCTGTCGCTGGCTTGGGTCTCACCACAAGAGGAGAATGAACAAGATGCTGCCTTTAACACATCGGGAGTGAATGCTGCTCCCGCTGGCTGCCTTTTGACTGGGAATGGGAGGTTCTGGAGCTAATTACTGATGCCCCTCCAGCCCATGGGAGGCTGCTTTTCCAGCTTGCCCCCCATGTGTGTAGGAGTTTGTCTGGCACTTCAGGATGGAGCTGTGGAATGAAAGGCTGGAAATGGATGGGTCCTAGGGTAATTACTCATCACTATCATGCTGGGCTGCTAGTTACAATCTGTGCAGCTTCCCTGTAAAGGAGCGACAAGTCCTCCCAACTAGAACCAGTGCACAGGGCAGAAACAGTGCAACCCTCCCCGCCCCCCGCCAGTGAGATGTAAAGTGTATATGGTAGCACGGATATAAATGACTGTAGACCAGGAGGTGAAGACACACCTGAACCCTGTGCCAATGTACCCTCCAGGGCTCTCTGTGTTGCTGAGCAGTGCTGCCACATCTGTACTCCTGCTTTTAGCTGTGTAGTGTCCCACTGGTGGAGTTTTTACCACTGCAGGGAAAGGCTCTGATGGAAGGTGGCAGTGGGGAAACGCACCTGGCAGCCTTTCCCTGACTCTGGGAATTCTTTCCCAGGTATCTGCTTGCTGGGTCTTGCCCTCATGCTCGGGGTCTAACTGATCGCCAGACTTGGGGTCAGGAAGGAATATCCCCCTGGATCAGATTGGCAGAGACCCTGGGGGGTTTTCGCCTTGCTCTGCAGTATGGGGCATGGGTCACTTGCAGGTTTCAACTAGTGTAAATGGTGAATTCTTTGTAAAGAATTCTGAGGTCTTTAAACCATGATTTGAGGACTCCAGCAACTCAGCCAGAGGTCAGGGGTCTGTTACAGGAGTGGATGAGCGAGGTTCTGTGGCCTGTGATGTACAGGAGGTCGGACTAGATAATCCCGTTGGTCCCTTTTGACCTTTAAATCTGAGTCTGATCCAAAATGAAACGTGTAGACGTTGCCAAATGGACATTTTTCAGAACTTTCTGTTCCACCAAATGTTTTGATATTTTTGCCCTTTTGTCCCTATTCAGGACAAAAATGAATTTCCAAATACCAGTGTTTTCCATGGCCCCGGGTTTTCAACCAGGTGTGTTTATCACCAGACAATTGACTCTGCAGCCCTGCTCCTTCAGTCCCCCTGCTGGGTGCAACCCCGGGGAGTGTGCTAGAGCAGTGGTCTCCAAAGTTTTTGGATCGCACACCCCCACGGTGCCGCGAAAGAAAGGAGAGGGGAAGATTTACCCCAGGCGTGCCACCGAAGCAAGAAGAGGGGAAGACCGGCTGCAGGCGTGCAGAGCTGCTGTCAAAGGAAAAAAACGGTGGAGTGCTGTCCGCCGGCGGCACTCCTGCCTCGCACCCCCTGGGATCCTCTGGCGCACCCCCTGGGGTGCATGCACCCCACTTTGGAGACTACTGTGCTAGAGAACCAGGGTGAGTTGGGTTTCCTTGTACTATACCTTGCCATTGCCATGGCATCTGTCTGTGTGCTTGCAGGGGTGACTGCTGTCATGGGAGGGCCTGTCTCAGAGCAGAGTCCCCCTCTGGGCTCTCTTGGACACTCTCCCTTTGTCATGGCTGTTTTGCTGGTGTCTCTAATCTAAAGAGTGTCTTGGGCCCTGCCAGGCTGGGGTGGGCTTTGTGTGCAGAGCAGAGCTGCCAGCACAGCCGCTTGGCTCACCGGGTGCTCCCAGATCCCTTTACCTCCCTTCTCATAGTGATAACCCTCAGGGGAACAACTGGGAGAGGGGCAGTATGCAAATCAGAAGGTGTCCTAATAGTATGGCAGTGGATATGCTTCGCCTCTGAGCATGTCAAGTGTCAACTGGATGTTTGCAGTCCCCTGAGCTCGCTGCAGCTGGAACTGGAAGTGCTGGGTCTGTTCTCCTGCCTCCTGAGGTCCAGGCTAATGGTTACAATGCATCATGCACCTGCAAAGCCACTGTCTGTCCCACTGGAGAATGGCTGTGCGTGGGAGTGGCTCTGTACTCTTCCCCCGTGTAGAGAGGGCTCTGGGTTGATGGGGCTGGGTCCTGGGAAGGGGTGTGGCCCGGCATCTGTGTGCTTCAGCTATTCTTCAGCCACATGAGCTCCATAAGAGAGGGTCTTTGTAGACAGGGCCATGCAGCTCCAGGGACAAGAAGGCACAAGTCCTGTGTGCTTGGATGGAGCAGAGCAGTGGCAGTGTCTGGCTACAAAGCCAAGTGCAGGTCTGCTCCTGGCTAGAGCCATTTGTTTTATTAGTGACTAGAGGCTGCTGGATCCAGTCTGCCTGGCAACCCCCTCCCAATCAGAGATTCCTTCCTGAGTTACTGGAGCAAGAGAGCAAAGGGTGGAGGGTGGGAGCACAGAGATCAAGCAAGAGGGGACACTGGGACCTGAGCATACCTGTGTCCCTCCGGCAGAGGAGTCATCTCTTCATAGAGATCCCCAGTGGATTCAGATGAGACTCTTGTACAAGGACAATGTGTCAGTCTCTCCCCCCCCCCCCCCCCCCCGCGCGCGCGCGCACACACACATAGAGGGGACTGGGAGCAAAGCAGGGGAGGGGGGCTGTTGGGTTGGATGCAGAGGGCTTTGTGCTCCTGTATTTCCACTTGGCTTCTGAGCAGGCAAAGTCGCTGCTCCTGCCAGCAGCTGCCTGGGTACCCCAGTTCCAGGGGTGTGGCAGGCTGATTTCCAGGAGCTTTATACTGGGCCTGGGCAGGGGCATGGCCAGAGCCTCGTCCTGCTGGGGTCACTGCAGATCAAGATGTGCCGAACGCACCAAGCCAGGCCTCGGAGGAGCCTTTCATGTCTGAGCCGATTATCCTTCCCTGCCTGCGGGAGGGGGTTGGGAAAGCCTGGCAGAGAATGAGGTAATGAGCACGGTAGAGAGGGTTCTCCGGCTCCATACAGACCCTCCCGCCAGACAGTGCAGTAGAGAGGCAGAGCAAAGGGCTGTGCTGAGCTGGGGCAGTCGGGGTGGAGATCAGGGAGTGACTGGCTGGCTGCAGCAGGCACAGGGAATAGCTGGCTGTGAGGAGAGAACAGCCTCGTGGACCCTGAATGCAGTCAGATCCCAGGAAACTAGCCAATACGTTCAGTGTAGCGCTGGCTTCAGTGTGGCTGAGGTCACAGAGCAGCCGGCGCTCTGAGCCTTGCTGGGCCAGCGGTTCCCGGTTCGGTCGCTACCCAGAGGAGGATTTCTGTGGCAAGTCAATCGGTTGATAAAACCACTCCAGGGTTCAGAAGCATGTCCACGATACGTTCCCCAGAAGGCCCACAGCACCCTGCCAGGATGGGTCCCCTGTGTGTTGGGCACTGCCAGCTCTCAGTGAACAAGGGGTTAACGTCTTGTCTGTCCCAGGTACTGTATATCTGGGCTGCCTGGGAGACAGGGAGGGCCTGTGGGGCCCTCAGGTTCCACACCCACGGGTGACGGGGCGGGTCCGAGCCCCAGGAGACTGTGTTTGCTGGTCATCTCACATTGTTTTTCCTTTCCCTTGCTGACGGTGACTGTGTCTGTCTGTTTCATTGTTCCCCCAGCTTAGTATTGCAGTGTGGGTGGGAAACAAAGACACAGGGAGCTGCCCGGCCCGCAGGGAGGCTGGGACAGCGTGGGGATTAGAACCCGGGAGATCTGACCCAGTACTCCTGCTCTGTCATCTTGCGCCATCCCAGCCTCCTGTGACCGAACAGAGCGAGGACAACAGTGTCCAGGATGCCGGAAGGAGCTTCATTGCTGCTCTGTTAAAATTGCTGGGGTCTGCTTCCTGCTCCACTGTCTCCTTCTCTGGATGTGTCAGAAGATTCCCAGCACTGCCTCCAGTCTCCCCAGATCTGCGTGCCAAGTGGGGCTGGGGGAAGACACCCCTTTCCAAAAGTGAGATCTATGAATGGCTTTAACCAATTGAAAAGGAAAAGCTGGAGGGGAGCTTATCATGGCAGACCTGGGCCGTCCCCCGAGGAAGGTCACCTGCATTTTGGCTTCCCCATAGGAGCGCAAGGGCGGGGGCATTCTGTGGGAGGAGGGGAGGCAGCTTGCTATCGATCTGAAACGTTCTGACACACTACTGTGTCATAGGCCAGCTGGGAACATCCAGGAGTGCAGGGGTCACCCAGGGCATCCCCTGCATTGCCATAAGCTGCCACACCACCGTTGGGTTAGGACTAGACTTTTCTGTTTGGGTCTCTTCTACACAGCCTCATTCCCATCCTCATGACTCTAGTATCTGGGTACCCTCCGGTCGTGGAGCAGATGTGACTAATGTCCGTTCCCTCTCATAGATGTATAGATTCGTAGATATTTAGGTCAGAAGGGACCATTATGATCATCTAGTCTGACCTCCTGCACAACGCAGGCCACAGAATTTCACGCACCACTCCTGCGAAAGACCCCTCTCACCTATGTCTGAGCTATCGAAGTCCTCAAATCGTGATTTGGAGTGGGAGTGGTTTGGTTTGGTGGATTTGGGGGTTCTCACGTCCATGCTGCTCTGTGTTTAGTCAGCAAAGGCAAGTCAGAGAGGTGCCCAGGTGGGAGGGGGGCAGGTTGGGGTGGGCCTTGGTTCCTGGGGGTGTTTGTTCCAGCCTGGGGATGGCTCTCAAGGAAGCTCTGACTCCTTCCCAGGGAGAGTTCTGCTTGATGGACCTGAAGCGCTTGAGCCCTCCCAGCCCTGCATGTGAGTCAACATCTCCATTTCACACGGTGATCCCCAACTGTCCAGTTATTACGGTTATCAATAGCAGACAGGAGTAGAAGCCAGGAGCTCCTGGGGCCCAGCCCCATGTCTATCCCTAGGCCTTGCTGCCTCTCCTAGCCACCACCCAGTTCCTGGGTAGTTCTGGGTCCACTACAGGCCCAGTGTGAGGAATCAGGGTTGGCCTGCTCTGGAGCTGGGCAAGGTGTGAGGCTGAAGCAGTGATCCTGCTCCCCCTTTGCCCTGCCCTTGGTGCTGCTCAGATCCACAGAGAACGGACCCCTCCCCCCCCCACACATTCATCTCTGAGTCTCACCAGCAAATACACACAGCATCTGATCCAAAGCCACAGAGGTCAACCCGAGTCTCTGCATTGCCTTCTGTGAGCTTTGGCAAGAATCCTCACATCCTCACAGGTATTTAGGCACCTCAGTTCTGTTGGTTGCACTGGGTGTTAGGAGTCTGGCCCAGATCCTCAAGGTATTTAAAGTGCCTGTTAGTAAATGGAGCAGGGCCCTGGCCTGTGCAGCCTGTCCCCGTATGGAGATCCTGGGAGATCAGGGTGGTTCCCGATGGGGACTCCCCTAGTCCCGCCCTTCCAGCTTGCCAGTGCTGCCAGCTTGGTTCCTGGAGAGCAGCCGGCTGCGTCACCAGCATTGCTGCTGGCTTGCGTTCAGCACTTCCTCTAGGAGCAGCACTTGGCTGCCAGGAAACATCTCTGGGGAGACATCTGCTTTCTAGCAACTTCCCTGAGGCAAGAGAACAGGATGAAGTCAGGCGGTTTCTGTCCTGGTCCCTCTACCTGCTGCAGCTTCTCTCCTTTCCACAAAGCTTTGTGTGCCCATCTCTGCCCTGTTGGCAGGGCTGGGGAACCACCTGGACCAGGAAGAGGGTGCTCTGTCCACCAGGCGTTTCGTGGCTGTTGCTGTGCCCCCATGTCACAGCAGTTAGGGTGCCCGTGCAGATGGCCACAAACCCCTCTGTGCAGAGCAGGCTGCCAGCACCAGGCGGCTGCCGCAGGGAACAGTTTGCTCTTTGCTATAGCCTGAACTCCACATAGGCGCTCTGGGCTTAGCAGTGCAAGCCCTCAAGCTCTGGCACTGAGAGTGAGGACGGACGGAGCACGTCTTGGCGGAGGGGTCTCTGTTATGCAGAGCTCTGGGTTCCCACTACGGTGAGGTTGGAGGGACTCGGTCTGGGGCCTGGCCAGGTCCAGCTTGTAGCCAGAGTTGGGGTCTTGTGACCACAGGTCCCTGGGCTTTGATTTCAGCTGCAGAGAGGGCCAAGTGCTTGATGGTACTGGAGCAGGAGACTGAAATGCTGCTCTTCCCCCTCCCAACTTGCTCCCCCCTGCCCAATCTGCACCCTGGATCTCCCCTTGCTCCTCATCCCAGCCCAGGTCTTTGTGCCCTCTACTGCCAGAGCACCCAAGGACTGTATTGGGTATGGGTGGCGGTGGTGTCAGCATGTGCTATGCTGCCAGAGACCCCCAGGGGACTGTATTGGGTACTGGGGGGGGGGGGGGGGGGGAGAGACCACACACTCAGCGCGTGCCATGCCGTCCGTTGCCCCAGGGGGCCGTATTGGATACGGGTGCGCGCGCGCGTGTGCATTGTGCTGTGTTGTCAGAGCGCCTCCAGGGGCTGTATTGGGTACCCGGGGGGGAGTGGGGGGGAACGACTCAGCGCATGCCATGCTGTCAGTTGCCCCAGGGGCTGTATTGGGTATGGGGGGGATGGGACCTCAGCATGTGCCATGCTGTCAGTTGCACGGGGGGGGGGGGGGGGGGCGTATTGGATACGGGGGGGGGGAAGAGATCAACGTGTGCCATGCTGCCAGAACGCCCTGGGGGGGCTGTATTGGGTACGGGGGTGTGTGCGCGTGCGCTATGCTGTCAGACCGCCCCAGGGGGCTGTAGTGGGTACCCGGGGGGGTTCTTGTTAGCGCGTGCCATGCTGTCAGTCACCCTGGGGGCTGTATTGAGTACGGGGGAGGGGGGCTCAGCATGTGCCTTGCTTTCCAAGAGCCCGGGGGGTAGGGGGGGGTGTCAGGGTGTGCTGTGCTGTCAGAGCGCCCCGGGGGGGCTGTATTGGGTGTGGGGGGAGGGGGGCTCAGGGTGTGCTGTGCTGTCAGAGCGCCTCGGGGGGGCTGTATTGGGTGTGGGGGGAGGGGGGCTCAGGGTGTGCTGTGCTGTCGGAGCGCCCCGGGGGGGCTGTATTGGGTGTGGGGGGAGGGGGGCTCAGGGTGTGCTGTGCTGTCAGAGCGCCCCGGGGGGGCTGTATTGGGTGTGGGGGGAGGGGGGCTCAGGGTGTGCTGTGCTGTCAGAGCGCCTCGGGGGGGCTGTATTGTTTGTTGTTTACTTTCTAGAGTGCAGTGTGGGTGCACACCTGCTCCGACTGGGTTCGAGGTGGTGTGTCTGGGGGCACAGGGGGTGATGGGAGAAGCGAGAGCAGGGGCAGTTTGTGTGTCTGGGGAGCTGCGCATGCGCAGAGGAGGGGGGAGACGTTTGGGAATGACTGGTATGCAGGTCTCTTTATCTGACTGAAGCCTCCCTTACTGGCCCCCGGGAGACGAATGGGCCATGTCTGCCCTTCATCCTGTGTGTGTGGTGTGGTGAGGGGTTTGGGCTCTCCGCAGGGCGAAGCAGGCTGGGCCATGCTGCCTAAGTGGAGCCTGGTAGCTGCTGCTGTCCGGCGAGGTGCTGCTTGCCGCCAATCTGAGGGGTGGCCGCGAAGGCAGCCGGTTTAGCTGGGCTTGCCCAGCACCGGCAGGTGTGGAAGGAGAGCGCTCCAGGGGCTGAAATCACTTCAAAGGAGTGTGCTGTTGCCCGAGGAGAGCAGAGAGTGCCTCAGTGAGTGGCTGCAGGCGGAGGGTGGGTATATGAGAAATGCAGCTTGTCCCACAGTTAGTTCCTCTTCACTCCTGCGTGCGGCCCAGGCCGTGTCTGCACTGCGGTTTGGGCTTGTGCTAGTCTGCACGCGTTCGCTTAACTCCAGTTAAGAATGCACCTTTTTTCTTGGGGGAGATGTACCCTGAGTGGGTAACACATGGAGAAATCGGGGCTGATTCTCATCATGCTACATCAGAGTAAACCTGGAGTAACTCCAGGGCAGTCCCTCTGCATTTACATTGCCAGAACTGGTCCTTTCACCAAGGCATGTGTACGTGTACAGACACACACACCTTGGCACTGCTGGCTGCATCTGCATTCTGCTTGCTTGGGGTTATGTGTAAATCCTCTTCGGGGTGCAGGAGAGCTGCCTGCGTTCTCATCCCTGTTGGGCTCAGCCTTCCCTGCACCCGTGGATCTCTGTGCCTCTAGCTTACCTGACGTCTCAGCAGGGAGGCCGTGTCCTAGCTCCATTTTCCGTACCCCTGCAATGCCCACCCACACTGTCTCCATGCAGCTCTGCCGAGCTGTGGGAGACCACATGCTGCATCCTGGGCAAGGCAGCCCAACAGCTGGGTGCCCTGCGTCCCTATGCCCAGAGCTCCTGCTGGGGTATTCAGCTGTGCTGGGCCCCTGCTCCGGCCTGTGCGTCAAAGCACATTGAGTCCATGCTGTACTCAGGGAGTGTGAGCAGGGTCAGGAACCGCAGCGACTCCCTTCCTCTGGAGGGCTGCTCCGTGCAGGCTCTCAGTGAACTCTGCTCTGTCAGGTGCTGCGGGTCAGGGAATCTGTTTTTGAACCTGACCTAATTCTGCTTGTGGGAGCTAGTAATGCCACCGCAGGGCCACGAGAGGCAGTGCCAACGGATGGGCCGGGGAAATAGATGCTTCCCCCACCCGGGCAGCCTCTCTTGCTTGAAGGGGCTGTGGCTTTGTACCCTCAGCAGACACACAGCCAGCCACAGACAGTCCCTGTGCGACTGAGGCTGGGCCTGTCTCCTCTTCCCCAGCCCAGCGTGGACAAACGTGGAAAGTATTTTGAGTTGGAGTGTGGGAAGCCCAGGGCTTTACAGAGCAGTGGGATCAGCTCCCTGGTGAAAAGCGGTGGGCTGGGAAAGCCCCCACCGGAGAGCAAAGGGACAGCAGGTTGGCAGCAGCTTGCGCCAGATCGGCATAATTGTTTCCGTGCTGAGGGACACAGGCTAGTGGCTCAGGAACGGGCTGGGGCTGTGGCTCCCCTGACTTCGGGGAGGTCTTTGATACAGGCCCTGAGCGATATTTTCATTTGGAAACTGGAGCCGTCTGGGTAGGGATGGACATACCACTGGATAGCAGCCCTGGAAGGAGTGACTCCTGGTGATCCTGGAGTAATGAAGGGATTGGTGTCTGGCTCGTGGGAAGCAGCAGTTGGGCACTGCAGAGGTCTGTTCTGTATCCAGTATTGTCATAAACACACTGGCTGATGGACAGCGAATCAGGTTCATTGATGGCATAAGCCTGGAGCAATGATAGCACTTCGGAAGGGAGAAAAGTTGTCCTGACCTGTCAGTTTCTTTGCTCTGAGATGTCAGGTCGGCTGGCCTTTCCCCAAACCTGCCCTGCCCTGTTTTAGACTGTAAGTGATGGTTCTGCTGCTTTGGAGAGATAGGAGGGCCTGCTCCCCCCGCTCAGTTTCCAGTGACTGTCATCTGAGCTGCCTCCATGCATGAGGCAAAGTAACCCAAAGCCATCAGTCCTGGGTCGTCAGGTGCAGCCTCCAGAGACAGCACTGCTGTCCAGCATGGTCTCACAGGTGTGGAGAGCAGGCTGACCTCAGGGTAAGGGTATTCAGCCCCAGGGGAGGAGTGGTGGAACATGAATTTCACTCCATTAACCTGCGGAGTGCTGGCCAGGCAGACACAGGCCCAGGGCTCAGAATGGACAGAAAATTGAATGTGACTCAGTAACTTGTTGCTGTCACTAGAAGGGCAGATATTACTTTGGGTTTTAATAAAAGGGTCACTCCCCATCTCCAGGGGTGCAGTCTGGGGTCCTGCTTCTGGGGAGGGATAGCTCAGTGGTTTGAGCATTGGCCTGCTAAACCCAGGGTTATGAGTTCAGCCCTTGAGGGGGCCATTTAGGGATCTGGGGCAAAAATTGGGGATTGGCCCTGCTTTGAGCAGGGGGTTGGACTAGATGACCTCCTGAGGTCCCTTCCAACCCCGAGATTCTCTGATTCTGCTAGTGGCTGATCCCTGGTGCTGGGTGCAGGAGAAGATCCCCCGGAGCAGGGCCTGTCTGTATTTCCTATTATTTACCCACCTTTCATTCTGCCTCTGTTTCTTTGCTTTCCTTTACTGATAGCTCACTGCAAACTCGGGAAGCAGAGAAGGAGGTTCTCCCATGAGAGAAGGAGCTAAAAGCTCATTCTGACCTGATGTCAAACTCTTTGCTTTCTGACTGAGTATTTGCCAGGAGATTTCACTGTGACTGACACCTGTTCTGGCTGCAGATTGACAGCTTTCGATAAATACAGATCTCCTGGAAATGCTGAATTGACTGTCAGCTGCTTCCACTTGTCACCTGTGTTTCTGCTAATATGGAGCTTGAACAGCGTAGAAAGGCTGTGATGTTGCCCCTCTAGGCATGGCCATGGCCTGGGCGCTGCCAGCTCCCTGGCTAGGGCTGTAGTGCTGCCAGCCCTTCTGTGGTAGGTTGCAGAGCGTGCGGAAGTGTTGAGCAACACCAGTGCCGGGGGAGGCTACCTATGGTAACAGAGGAGCGCAGGATCTATGGGGCAGGCCTGTTCCTCTGGACTGAGCCCTGGTGAGTCGCAAGCACCATGGGTGCCAGTTCCCTTCATGACAGGAGCCCAGAGCACTAAAATGGCAGCGTGTAGGTGGGGTGATATTACTGTGGCTTTAATAGGATGAACAGTCTCCAGGATGTGGGAGCTGACAAGGGGAGGAGGCACCTGGTTTTAGGTTAGACTGGCCAGAGTTAAGTGCTCTGCCACCGCACATACAGAGCATCTGAATAAAGACTGTGGTTCAGTTACTAGCAGTGAATGATGTAAAATGACCATGGTACCAGGATTGGGGGAAGTGATAAAAAGAACTGGAAGCTGGGTGGTTTTTTGTTCGTTCATTTAAAAACAAACGAACAAAAAAACACTGAAGTAAAAATCACTCAGGAGTGAAAAACAAGTTTGAATGAAATAAGATGGACCAATTCAGTTAGCACATTTCTAAAAATGTTGAAGTGCTGCGGAAACCTGGATTTATGTTTGAGGGCATCAGGGTCTACTCTAAGGGAAGATGAACAAAAGATTGCTACCTTTTTGAAAAGTACAGGTGCTGAAGCAATTTGTTTATATAATTCATTTTGAGATTAATGAAATGAAAAATTTCAGTTTCATTCAAATCAAATGGAGGAAGAGACTTTTGAATCATTTAAAACAGATCTAAAGATAAGAACTCAGATGTAATTTTCTGAGTCAATAAGAGATCAGTTGTGATGCGTATAAAAGATCTCTGTGTAAGAAGATTAGAACAGTCAGATCTAAATCCAGAAGGAGCAGTGAGAATTTGCCAAACTGCTGAACTTAATCAACAATTGCACATTTTAGAAAGAAAACCAACTGATATGAATATAGACTTAATAAGAAAGTGTATATTAAAAAAAAAAGGCTATGGAGGAAAACAGAGTCAAAGTATTAAAGTTAAAACATAGGAGCATATGAAAGAATGCTCTAGAATGTGCAGGGAGCCACCAACCTAGACAATGTCCAGCAGATGGTCAAACCTGTCACACCTGCAAGAAACAGAATTATTCTCGAAAGTTGGTAAACAGAGACGTCTGGAAGAACTTAAAAATATACATTTAGTTCCAAATTCAAAAGTCTCAGAGAAGATGCCAAGTAAGGAATGCAGAGCTGATGTTACAGAAGAAGAAAATTGTGTTTCTGAGTATTTTGAAACAGAGCCACTCTGTGAACTATAAGGAGGATTGGATAGTTACACTATCTACTAATGGAACATGCATTTTGTATGTAATAGATACAGGTGCACAGGCTAATGTAATTTCTTCTGAAATTACAAAATGTCTAAAAGTAAAACCTCTAGTAGGAGAACAAATGCAGATTCATTTACAATCTAATATAGTGGTGAAAAAATTCCTGTTATGGTATTTGTGAATTACAGGTCATAGTTAAAGATAAGATTTGTAGTAGTTAAGGGACAAAGTATTTCTATTTTAGGTTTAGAAACGTGTTTAGCACTAATTCTAATTGGTAGAATTGAGACTATTCAGGATTCTGAAATGCCGGAAAACTTTGAGGTATTCACTGGCATTGATAAATTGGATACAATGTATAAAACAGATATGTTAAATGAAACAAAGAAATCAGTTATACATACAACTAGAAAAATACCCTTTGTTTTAAGACCGTGGTTTTCGACTTGTGATCTGCTGACCTGTGGGGGTCTGCAGACTGTGTCTAAGGGGTCCGTGAAAGGTTGTCATTATTACAGAATAGTGATTTTCAACTTGTGGTCTGTGGACCCCTGTAGTTTAGACTAAGATTTCCAAAAGGGTCCACAGGTCCATTTGAAATTTTGTAGGGATCCGCAAATGAAAAAAAGATTGAAAACCACTGCTTTAAGAAGTAGGGTACAAAAGAAATTGGAAAGGTTCTTTAATTTAGATATAATTAAAGAGTTGAAGAACCAACTGGGTGAATTCAGCTGTAATAGCAGAATAGAAAGATGGATCCTTACGTTTGTTTAGATCCGAAAGACTGACTTACGTATGTTAAAAAGGAACATTTAAAAATACCTACCAGGGAAGAAATATTTGGACAAATGGCAGGACCAAAATACATTTCTTCTTTTTGATGCTTCATATGGATTTAGGCAGATATCTTTGGAGCAAGAAGGTCAGTTGCCATGTACATTTAACACAGCTTTTGGATGTTACTGTTTTAATGCTCCTGAGGTATTTCATGGAGCAATGCAAAAGTTTTTTGAAAATATAGATATAGTAATATGGGGAAGAACTTTAGAAGAGCATGATATAAGATTAACTAAATCATTACCCAGAGCAAAAGGAGGATTGAAACTTAACAAAAATACATGTAAATTTATTGTGCAAGAATTAACATTTCTTGGAGAAGAACTGACCAGTCAGGAGTTGATCCACAGTGAATACAAGCCATTGATGATATTGCTTACCTAAAAGATAAGAAGCCATTACAGAAATTTTTGGGTGTGGTTGATTTTGTAGGAAAATATAAACCTAACCTAGCAGGAAAAAACAACCAACAAATTGAAGGGCTTTAACTTTGAAAAAATAATCAATGGAAATGGGACTATGAACACAATAAGAATCTGAGCAACTAATAAAAACCGCTCCAGTATTAAAATTATTTGATAGTAACAGACTTACAAAATTATCTTCAAATGCATCCAAACAAGGCCTCAGAGCAATTCTATTACAGAAGTGTCGTGCACTATGAAAACCAGTTGCTTATGCATCTAGAGCTATGTCAAACCGAATGTCAGTATGCTCAAATAGAGAAAGAGGCTTTGGCATTGGTTTTTGCATGCAAAAAAGTCTCACTTTTGTATGTGATAGAACTGTACTTGCAGGAGTAGTTCATAAGCCATTAGTTAATATTTCAAAAAGGAACATGACAGACATACTGCCTTGGTTACAAAGATTATTTTTTCAATTTTATGTATATGATTTACTAGTGGAGTATCAGCCAGGCAAATCATTAATTGTTGATAGAAAAGGAGTACTTGTGGCACCTTAGAGACTAACCAATTTATTTGAGCATAAGCTTTCGTGAGCTACAGCTCACTTCATCGGATGCATATCGTGGATGAAGTGAGCTGTAGCTCACGAAAGCTCATGCTCAAATAAATTGGTTAGTCTCTAAGGTGCCACAAGTACTCCTTTTCTTTTTGCGAATACAGACTAACACGGCTGTTACTCTGAAACCTGTCATTAATTGTTGATGATATTCCTTCTAGAGTTTAAAATGTAACCAGCGTAATTGAAGAAGGTGATGTGATACATGTAGATGTACTTAAATAGTTTTCTGTATCAGAAAGAGTATGGAAAGAAATTGTACAAGTAGACAGGTTGAGAATTTGCAAACAGTTATTACAGCTTGTGAAAAAGGATATAATAAATTATACTGAAGCCATATAATCAATTTATTCAAGATTTATCAGTAATAGAAGGAATTCTGGTTAAAGGCAATAGAGTAGTAATTCCTTTAGGGTTTACAGCAGAGAGGTTGCAGTGCATACATGACGGACATGTAGGCATAGATAAATGAAATGTAGAGTGAGAGGTTCTGTGCTGGCCCCAAAAGACAGAGTAATATAAAGAATGTGACATATGTCAAAGACATAGAAATGCTCAGTCTAAACAACCTATGACACATATTCGTGAAACTTAAGACCTCGGTCTAAAGTAGGCTTAGATCTATTTCAGCGGTTCCCAAACTTTAACAGCCACGAACCCTTTTCACTAAATTGTGAAATCTCATGAACCCCCTCCTAAAAATGAATATTTCCAGGGATTTAAGTTTAAATTTCCTCCGCACTCCGTGGGGCTCCTGCTGCTGGACCCCGTTGACCACCCCGATCAACTGAGCTCCACTGAACTCTGGCTGTAGCTCCCTCTGACCGCCAGGGCTTGGGCTGCCAGCCCCGTGTGGAGCACTGGGGTTCGGGCGGCGGGCTCCTTGCTGACTGGGGCAGGGCTCAGGCTGCCAGCCCCACCTGCCCTGCCCCACTCTTCCTAGGCTGTCTGCCCTGCAACCGGATCCCACCTGCTGCCTCCAACGGCCGGGGTCCTCTGGCCGCCATGAGTGAAATTTTTCTGGCGAACCCCC
The DNA here is from genome assembly GCF_965140235.1 of Caretta caretta. Lineage (NCBI taxonomy): Eukaryota > Metazoa > Chordata > Testudines > Cheloniidae > Caretta > Caretta caretta. The sequence continues at coordinate 4,825,313 of NC_134223.1, forward strand.
TGTAACGTTCTGCAAACCCCAGTTTGGGAGCTACTGCTGTATTTGAATATAAAGGAAATGCTTTTGTTCTAGTTCATTTTTGCATTTCCCTGAAATATCTATACTATAAAACACATATGCCAGTCAATTTATAAAATGAAATTAGTTTTTGCGAGGCATTGCATTCCCAACACAGCAATTACTGATGATGGACCTCAATTACATAGTCAAGTGTTCAAAAGTTTTTGCCAGTATGTGTATGATTTCAAACAGATTGCATCAAGCCCAGGTTTATCCTCAGTCTAATGGGCTAGTTGCAAATGGTGTTAAAATAGTAAAAAGATTACTAACAGAAGCTGAAGAAGTGAATTCTGGTTTATATTTGGCGTTATTAAATTACAGAACATCGCCATTACCATAAGGTTTATCATCTGCACAGTTTATTTAACAGAAATCTTAGAAACCGCTTATGTATTGGTTTTTTTCCAAGGAGGATATAAGGAGAGGAATAAGTATCAATATCAGTTGAGTTTGTATTAAAATAATTATTAGGATGGAATGAACTACTTGATTTGAAACCCAATGATGGAGTACGTGTCTGTAATGGGAGAAGATGGGCTTGGAAAGCTACTGTAGCAAAGGAGGTAGCACCGTAGACTTATGACGTCATGACTAGTAATGGTCACGTGTACAGATGAAATCGGAGGCATTTGCAATTGTTACTTGCGAGACCAGACTCTGGGGTTGTCTGCCCTTAAAATGCTACAGTGGCCCAGCTGGGCCAGTGTAGATGCTACCTTTGCTGATGGGAGCAGTTCTCTCATCGGCCTTGGTAATTCACCTCCACAAGAGCTGGTAGCTAGGCTGACAGAAGAATTCTCCCATTGACCTAGCACAGTCTACACAGGGACTTAGGTCAGCTGAACAAAGCTGCATGGGGTGTGGATTTTTCACACCCCTGACCGACTTAATTAAACTGACCTAATTTTGTAGTGCAGGCTAGGCCTCGGCTGAAAGAAGAAATAATATAGTACAGCAATAGGAGCAGCAAGAAAATGAAAATGACGTCAGTCCTCTAAGTAATAAGAGAACTTCATTAATATGGCAAATATAGAAGTTACACTATTACTGCATCCAAGGAGACCTGTTAAAAGACTTATAGAAATCTGTTAAGATAATTCTGATTTTATATGTATTTATACTTGCATAAAAATGCTGAAAAAAAATTGCAAGAAAGGAGATGTGGTATTATTGTGGCTTTAAGAGACTCCAGGATTTTGATCTGACAGTAGGAGGCAGCTGGTTTTAGGTTAGACTGACAGACTGGAGTTCAGATGCTCTGTCTTTAACTGCCTATCTAATAAAGACTTGTTAAGTTACTAGCAATGGCTGGTTATTAAGACTAGTGGATTACATGACTGTAAAACACAGGTGGGGAGTAGGCATGTCTGAGGAGTCATGGGCTGCAGGCCAGCTCTCAGCGGCTCAGATACTTCTCCCTACCCAGAGTCCACAGAGCTGTGCCAGAGATGGATCTGTCCCAGTGTTTCCTAAACTGAAATTTGGAAAAAAGCAGAATTAGAGACCGAGAGAGAGGATCACTGTGAGCTCTGGCAGGGTCCCATCCTTACGTAAATTCACACAGGTGGGTGTTTAATCTCCTCCGCTGGGCGAGGCCTTGGCTGCTGCTCTGTAGTCAGCTTTGGGCAACACATCTAAAGAAAGGCAGACCCGAGGTGAGAATTAAAAGGTGCGCATGCTGTCACTGGCCCCCTGGCTGGGGTAGCAACTCATCTGGGCTCTGGCAGAAGGATGCTGCAAAACATCATTGAACACAAAGCCCTGGCATTTAGGTGCCTCAGTGGGCACTGAGCTCTCAGTTGTGGGTGCTGAGCTCTTGAGAATCTGGCCCTGTATTTTGACCTGAGTTTGGGAGGTTGCCAGGGTCTGGGCTGGTCTAGTAGAAGAAGCAGAAGCATACAGAGACATAGATCTTATTAATTTTTCTTTCTTCAGATTCTTCTCCAGCAGATCAGCCTCCATCTAGCAGCGTGCAGCACTGTCAGGGTTGTTATGATACATCATTGTACTGCTGGAGCGGCTAGCGGCACCAAGCAGGGATCAGGGTGTGGCTGAGCTGGGCTGGGCATGGCAGAGAGACACCGTGTAAAGACAGGCCATGCCCTGGGGAGCTCACCATCAGGCAGCGAGTTCTAAAAAGTCGAAGACTCAGTAAGAGTCCTTGCTGAGGTCCTCATTCCCCATGAGAAGCTGGTTCAGATGGTTAAATGTACTGCTTGGGAAGCCTCATCTGAGGCTTTACTTTGAGGAGGAGAACAGTGAGCTGTCCCATCTGCTGGCAGGACAGACCTGTACGCAGCTGGGGATGCTGAGCCCTGCTCAGACCTCAGACGCTTTCTCAGAGACCTCACGTGAGCAGCTCCCTCTGTCTGTCTGCAAAGCAGTCATAGCCCTGGATAGTGCTTTGCGTCCCAGTGCACAGACCACAATGCCTGCCCAGGGGTTCATTCTCCACCTCACACAGTTTCTGTCCTCCAAGCTCCCCCACAACCCATCCCTGCAGGAAACCACACCCAGGCAATATGAGCCTGGATTCAAATCCTTGGGTACTGTCTGTCCTGCAAAATCCACAGCCATAGCTCGTGTCTCTGAGGAGCACTGCCAGCAGAGTCCGATGAGATCCCTAAGGGTTGCAGAGCTGGTCTAGACAGAAATGTACAGTATCTGCTCCTCAGTGTGGCGCATTAGGAATAAAGGCTCTAGGCGCTGAGCAGAAAATGTCTGTCTTCATTTACAATCTTCCTTTTAAAAGTTGATTGTCTGTCTAATCTTCTAGTGCACACACTCTCCCACCCCCCCACCCCTCTCTCTCTCTCTCTCTCTCTCTCTCTCTCTCTCTAATCTCTGTCTGTCACTAGATATTCCAGCTCCTCACCACCATATCTTTGGCAGGACTGAACGGCAGGTTCTTGTCTGAGCTGTGTCCTCTGAGCAGTAATGCAGAGCTTTGTAGCTTATAGATGGTCCCTTGTCGTCTTTCATATCAAATCACTGGGTCAAAATTACTGGTAAGTTTTTAGTCCAAACATTGATTCTCACACATTGAGCCTGGGGTCCAGTCTCTTGTCAGTGCACATGCAGATCCCAATAAAGTGTCTGGATTCCTACATCTGATGGGAGGGCGGAGCAAACTGCATGAATGTTCATCTGAATCTGGCCCCTGCACAAGTTATAGGAGAATCTGAACACCCTACAGAGTCTCCATCCTTTTCTCCTAGGTGAGGCTGGAGCACGCTGCAGGGTTTTGCATGGCCCAGAGTCAGTTGTTGTGGATTGTTGGCAAAATTTCATCGCACACACAACCTAGAGTCCAGCTATGCTGCGTGTGTGTGCGGGGAGAACACACTTTCTGGGGCTGCTTAGGCCCGGGATGCCCGCATCTTTCATGACAGCTGTGATGCAGAGGAAGAACTGTGGTTCAGGTTGTCTTGTGAGCGTCCGATGGGGATGTTGGTTCTCCTCTGCCTTGGTTCCTATGCGGCACTCCTTGCCAGGATATCTAGGGTGTTAGAGCTTTGCAATGCTCATTTCTATAGCTTAGGAGTCCACTTGTGATCAACATGTTCTGCCACAGGCCAGGCAGACTTGCGTGCTTCTGAGAGACAGGACATAGCTGTTGTAAGGTCTCCTGGTTGTGTGAAAAGTTTATTTTCAAACAGCCCTACTCCATGTGTTACTGACCACCAGCCGTTAGGGCTGTTGCAACCCTGGTGTCCCAGTGCTCTTTAGAGGTCCTTCTAGAAAGAGCTTCCAGCTGTATAACGTGGAGCATTTATGAAGGAAACAGATCAATACAATTGGACCTTTTGGCTATTAGAAGTTAAGCAGGGCAATGCTGGGTCAGTACGTCTGAGTGAAGTCGCATCCAGGAGCCCTGGAGTGGGGCTGGCGAATCAGTGACTGGTGCTCCTCTATCCGCGTCCGTGCTAGAGCTGGACGAGAACTTTCTGTCTGAATGGTTTTTGAAGAGACATACTGTTTCTGCGGAATGACTTCCATAGATGCTTCAATTCTCCATCTGGCAAATCAAAATACTTTATTCTGGGACAGGTCATTCCGAATTGAAACGTTTGGTTTGGAGTCAGTTTGTGTACCACCTCCTCCCATTCTCCTCTAGGAGTCAGGCTCCTTGGCTGGACTTTATCTCCCATGATGCACTACACTCTTCATTTTTGGTGAGGTGTCATGATGAAGCATGGGATATGTAGTTCAGCCAGGGAGTCCAGGCTATCAGGGAGAACGGGAGCAGGAGGCACTCAGAAGACAACTCCCAAGAGATACCACAGTGGGTCATGCAGACTCAGTTTAGTGTTGAACAGACTTAAAAATTAAACATTCTTACATTTCCAAATTGAATTTTTTTGGAACTTGTCATTCTGTGAAAAGCTTCAATATTTTGCCTTTTGCCCAGACTTGCCATGAAAATATATGTCTAAATATTGGAATTTTCCATGAGACAGAAATTCCTTTTTTTGATCAGCTCTGCTCTGTGCCTTAGCACCCCCCTCCCCCTCTTCTATGTGGCTGGAGGTGCTGTGTTTTGAATGAGACGAGAGACTGAGGCTCTGTTGGCCATTGAAGTTCCTACAGTGCTTTCTGTAAGAGCAGTGGTGAATACCTGCTTATTGAATTCCAGCTCTCTACATTACCTACACCCCTCTGCCATTCCAGATACAGTGTTCTTCACTTGTTGCTTTGGACTATTAAGCAGCTGTCGTGGCTCACCCCAGAGGTGGCTGCTCTCAAGGGGTTGGAGCAGTGATCCCTGTGGTGTGTGGGGGTGTGTGTGTGTGTATATATATAAATAATTTTCTTAAGGCAGAAAAATACTTCAGGATCTTTCACGATGAAAAGCACTAAACGTATGCCACTCTGTTACCAGGAGGCTGCCTTCTAGCATGCCTCACGCATGGACTTCTAGGAGCCTCCCAACGGCTGGCACTAACCAACGCCTGCAGCTGGTCACGCTGTAAGGATGTGTCACTGATATGGCTGATCCCGCTGGAGTCGTTACACCGCGGCTATTCTCGGGGCTCTCTGATGGGGTCGAGACTCGCAGGACTCCACGTTTTATGTGCCATGGGGCTATGCCAGCAACTTAATCGCAGCTGAACTCTCTGAGAGCAGTATAAAAATGCTGTACTTGGTATTAGATTACCTGCCCTCCCTGTAAAAGACTCTATAAACAGTCCGTCAAGCCCAAGAATTCCTCCGTTGGCTGCGAGGCCCTTTGCCCTTCATGGGGCTGGTGTTTGCTTTGACTGAGTCTTGAGGGGGAAGGGGATGCTCCACTTTAAAGTGACCCCCAAAGGATGGCATTTTCCGTGGATTAGTGGAGGGAACCCAACTGCGGGCTGCCTTGGGAGAGATGGTGTTGAATGTCAGTGGAGCTGGCTGGGGAGGGCAGGGGGTAAGAGGCTCCAGCAGCGAAGCTCGGGAGACACTGACAACAGCAGCTGCTTTGTCTCCATTTTGAAGGGATTCTTAACTATGAATTTACATCTTGTGAAAGGTGCTGGAGTGAGAGTGTTGGAGTCTCTTGTTTAACCTTAGGACGGGGGCAGTGCTGGGAGTCACAGTGCATATTGCCCTGCCCTCCTGTCCTGCTTACACACCTCATGTTCCCTTGTCAGCCTCTGCCGAGATTCCTTGTCACAACCCGTAGAATCATAGAATATCAGGGTTGGGAGGGACCTCAGGAGGTCATCTAGTCCCACCCCTTGCTCAAAGCAGGGCCAATCCCCAGTTTTTGTCCCAGGTCCCTAAATGGCCCCCTCAAGGATTGAACTCACAACCCTGGGTTTAGCAGGCTAGTGCCCAAACCACTGAGCTATCCCTCCCCAGCTCAGCCCTCCACCTCTCTGGATTGGCACCAGTCTGTTGAGTGGGCCCATATTCTGCTAAATTCCTGGGGACTGGATTATGATCCTTGCTTGGGGTCTCTGGTGCACTCCCAGGTGGACTTCTTGGGCAGTGGGACCCTGCAGTGTGGCTGCCTTAGACCTCATAGCCACTGCTGTAGCCTACCCTCAGTTGTTTGAACATGCTCCCTCAGACCTCCCTGTGGGCACTCTGAGCTCCTTTTCAGGGGCAACATGTCAGGTCAACAAGGAACACAGGCTTAGCCAAGGAATTCCTTATCCAGAGACACTTTACTCTGAACAAAGCACACTAGAATTAGAGCTATTTGAAAAATAACACTCAGTGCTGAATGCAGTCCCCACAGTGAGGTCTCATGCCTATTGTTAGTCCTGTGTTTAGTCACTGTCCTAAGGCCAGGCAGCCTCTATCCCCCTTTTGCCTGCGTGCTTCATGAAGCAGGGGAACTTCTGAACTCCACCTTCCTCCCGCATCTGCTTCTGTGTAGGGAGTCATGGTGTTGTGATGGTCTGGTAGCTGAGAGGCATTCAGGGTGTGTCTACACAACAGCTGGGAGATGTAAACCTCTGCTCAGGTGGACGGTTAACTGTGGCAGCATGGGCAGCGTCTCAAAAGCTAGCTGCCCGAGTATATGCCCAGAGGGTTGAGCAGGATTGCCCTAGATTGCTTTGTGCCAATGTATCAGACATTCTGTCCCCAAGATGTCAAGGCCCTTCTATGAACTGGATGCTCTGATCCACAGTGGAGGTTGCAATACAACATGAGTCATGCTTCCACATGAAAGCTGGAATACAAAATGGAGCCCTGAAAACCAAACAGCACTCACAATCTGACACTTGTATCCCCCATGTGTGTCACTGCGTCAAGGGCACCAGTTGTGAGGGCAACCTGCCAATTTGGAAAGAGATTTAAACCATCCAGTTGTTTTATATACAGTATGTCAGTGGACAGCTGTCAGATGGGAACCTGTCTATTCACTGTTAACCAGGGCAGGTGGCTGTGGTGGGAGAGGTAATGATTTAGGTTTCTCATCTACTTAAGGTTGATAATGGTGTTTTGCTTGTTTTGAGTTTCTATATGACTTCTGTTTGTACTTTTTCTCTTTGTTTCTTCTTAGGTGGAAAATGTGCATTAGGTTCCATCTAACTGGTATCCAGAGGTCCACTTCAGGGCTAATCTCTGTAGGACAGAATACTTTGTCCAGTCATAGATTATAAAACCAGAAGGGGACCACTGTGATCACGTGCCCTTGTTGCCAAGAAGGCTAACAGCGTATTGGGCTGCATTAGTAGGAGCAGTGCCAGCAGATTGATGGAAGTACGTATTCCCCCTCTGTTCGCCACTGGTGAGGCCACATCTGGAATATTGTGCCCAGTTTTGGGCCCCTCACTACAGAAGGGATGTGGACAAATCAGAGAGTCCAACGGAGGCAACAAAAATGATCAGGGAGCTGGGCATATGACTTACGAGAAGGGGCTGAGGGAACTAGGGTTATTTAGTTTGCAGAAGAGAGGAATGAGGGGAGATTTGATAGCAGCCCTCAACTACCTGAAGGGGAGTTCCAAAGAGGATGGAGCTCGGCTGTTCTCAGTGGTGGCAGGCAGTGGTGAGCTGCAGCTGGTTCGCATGAACCGGTTGTTAAATTTTGAAGCCGTTTTAGAACCGGTTGTTAACTCGCTTCCCTGCAGGGGATGCTGAGGCTTTGCCGAGCTGTGGCCAGGAAGTGATGTAATTCCTCCTCCGGCCACCGGGGGCGCTGCGATGCGGGAGCCACGTGGGCTGCCGCCTGGCCCTGGGCACGAGCCCTGATGCTGCTGCTCCCCTGGCCCTGGGACTCCCGCTGCTGCCGGGTGGGTCCCCGGCTGCTCTGCTGGGCCGGGGCTGCCTCCTGCCGCTCAGGCTGCTCCGAGCCACTCTGCCCACCAGCACCCTCCGCACCCCCTGCCTCCAGCCAGCTCCTGCCGCACCCCCCGCACCCCCTGCCCTGCCTCCAGCCAGCGCCTGCCGCACACCCTGCCCTGCCTCTAGCCAGCCCGTGTCTCCAGCCACCCCCTGCCCTGCCTCCAGAAACCCCTGAACCCCCTGCCTGCAGCCAGCCCCTGCCGCACCCCCTGCCCTGTCTCCAGCCACCCCTGAACCCCCTCCCCACAGCCAGCCCCCATCTCCAGCCGCCCCGCACCCCCTCCCTGCAGCCAGCCCCTGCCGCATCCCCGCCCTGTCTCCAGTCGCCCCCTGCCCGCGCCCCCCGCCGCCCCCTGCCACCCCCTGTCTCCAGCCACCCCCGCACCCCCTGCCCGCAGCCAGCCCCTGCTGCACCCCCTGCCTGCCCTGCCTCCAGCCACCCCTGCCTCCAGCCACCCTCTGCCTGCAGCCAGCCCCTGCCCCACCCCCTGCCGCACCCCCCACCCCCTGCCCGCAGCCAGCCCCTGCCTCCAGCCAGCCCCGCACCCCCCTGCCTTGCCTGCAGCCACCCCTTGCCTCCAGCCAGCGCCGCACCCCCTGCCTCCAGCTGGCCCCACGTCCACTGGTGCTCTGCAGTTCCCAGGGCAGTAACCCCGCACACCTGCTTCAATGAGGGGGGCAGGGAACAGCTGGGACCCACACATGTGCACACCCTAGGGTGACCAGACAGCAAGTGTGAAAAATCAGGAATGGGGTGGGGGGTAATAGGAGCCTATATAAGAAAAAGACCCCAAAACCGGGACTGTCCCTATAAAATCCGGACATCTGGTCCCCCTAGCACACCCCCAGGGTGTGGCAGGGCCCCACACCTGTAAAACGGAGCTCATTTCTAGCTCAGGCCGATCTTTTTGAGGAAGAACTTTAGGCAGGGTTAACACATACCTGTATTTCCCCAGACAGGTCAGGCTTTTTGGTTCTTAAATCGCCCTCCAGGATTTAAAATTTAAAAATTCCTCCTGGGAAAATACGGACGTATGGTAACCCTGTTGGTACAAAAAATACATACTGGGGCACATCCCTTACATCAGAACTTTTTATAGGGAAGCGGTTAAGATTTTGGCAGCTCATCACTGGTGGCAGGTGACAGAACAAGGAGCAATGGTCTCAAGTTGCAGTGTGGGAGGTCTAGGTTGGATATTAGAAAACACTATTTCACTAGGAGGATGGTGAAGCACTGGAATGCGTTACCTAGGGAGGTGGTGGAATCTCCTTCCTTAGAGGTTTTTGAGATCTGGCTTGACAAAGCCCTGGCTGGGATGATTTAGTTGGGGGCTGGTCCTGCTTTGAGCAGGGGGTTGGACTAGATGACCTCCTGAGGTCCCTTCCAACCCTGATATTCTGTGTAGTCTGACTCCTGCATAACGCAGGGCATAACTTCCCCAAATTCCAGCTTGTACTAGAGCACATCTTTTAGGAAAAAACATCCAATCTTGACTTGACTTGCTGGCGCCAGACAACTCTCCACAACCCTGAATCAAAATGGTTTATTAACCCTTATTCTTAAAAATTTACACTTTATTTCCAGTCTGAATTTCTCTAGTTTTAACTTCCAGCCATTGGATTGTGTTAGACCTTTCTGTGCTAGAGTGAAGTGCCCATTATCCAATTTTTGCCCCCCTTGTAAGTAGTCAAGTCACCCCTTAACCTTCTCTCTGTTAAGATTAATAGATTGCACTCCTGGTGTCTGTCACTATAAAGCATGTTTTCTGAGTAGTCCATATTAGTGGTCCGAATTCACACACGAGATCTGATAGCCAGAAGATCCCAGCCAATGAGAAGGTACAGCAAGGCAGGGTGGGAGAGGCAGAAAGGCAGGGGCACGTAGGATCTGAGTAGCAACTGGTGGGCAATGGCTTGTTGCTCAGACAAGGCCAGAAAGGAAGCAGGAAGTTTATATATCATCAGCCAATCAGGGTCAAAATCCTGTGACCAGTCAGGAAGCAGGATGTGGAATCCTTGAAGCTGGCCCACCCGAGTATCTGAATTCCCGGGTAATTCAATGAGTTGGTGTGATGCGGCAGCCAAGACTGCTTCCCAAGAATTGAGTGGACCTGGGTCCAAGATCAGGGTTCTAGGCCAGTGCTCTGATGTACTGGTGCCAGATGCAGAGATATTACCTCCCTACTCCTACTCGAGATTCCCATGTATACATCCAAGGATCCCATGAGCTGGGAGTTCAAAGTTCAGCTGATTATTCACCAGGATCCCTATATATATATACCTACACACACACACAATACTTTGCAGTTACTCCTTCGCAGAGTGACCTGTTCTGTAAGCATGGCCTACGTTATTTGTTCTTAGAAGTATAACTTTACATTTGGCTGTTCTAAAATGCATATTGTTTGCTAGTGCCCAGTTTACCAAGCGATCCAGATCACTCTGTACCGTAACCTGTCCTTTCCATTTTTACTATTCCGCCAATCTCTGTCATCTGCAAATGTTATTGATGGTGGTGGTTTTTTTTTCAGGTCATTGATGAAAAATATTAACTAGCATTGGGCCAAGAACTGATCCCTGTGGGACCCCAAAAGAAATACACTTGTTCAATGATGATTACCCATTGATTGATACATTTTGAAACCTATATTAGCCAGTGAGTGCATGCTGTGTTAATTTTGTGTTGTTTTAGTTTTTAATCAAAAAGTTGTTTTATACAATTTAAAGCCAGAAATTGAGTCTGACCTACTGTATATCGGAGGCTATTCAATTTCACCCACGTACCCCTCTGTTGAACCCAAAGACGAAGAATCGATGAAAGTGGAATTCAAACCCACAAGTGCAGAGCACAGTGGATTAGCAGTCCATTGCCTTAGCCACTTGGCCACCTTATCACAATACAGTCAGTTTGTCTTGTTGGTACGAAGTCAAATGCCTTACAGATGTCTAAGTAAGTTACATCAACACTGTTATCTTAATCAGCCAAACCTTTTGATGAGATTACAAGTATCTCAAGTTAGTTTGATAGGATCTACTTTCCATAAACCCTTGTTGACTGGCATTAATCAGACTAATCTCCTTTAATTCTTTATTATTTGAGTCTTGTATCATCTGATCCATTACTTTGCCCAGGATCCGTGTCAGGATGATAGGCCTATTATTATCCAGGTGTCCCATTTACCCGACTTAAATATTAGCACAACATTAGATTTCTTCTGGAACTTCTTCAGTGTTCCAAGAGTTATCGAAATCCCATTAGTGGTCTACTCTCTCGAGTACCTTTGCCAGCTTTTTCAAAATCTTGGATGCAAGTTGTCTGGACCTGAGGATTTAAAAATGTCTAGGTTTAGCAGCTGTTGTTAACAGCTTCCAGAGATACTATTGGAACGGAAAATGTTTCTTCATCATCATATGTATGACTACATCATCTGTTTTATTCTTCCCCAAATACAAAATATTTATTGAACTATTCAGCGTTTTTCTGCCTTACTGTTGGCAATTCTACCATTTTCTTCTAGTAATGGACTATACCATTGTCTAGTTTAAATATCTCAAGGATTGTGGGGCTTCTACCACCTCTTTCTGGAGACAGTGCCATGGTCTTGTATATCTAATTGCCAGGATATTTCTTAATATGCATTTTACATTTCCTTTTTTGAATTTCAGTCCCATTTCTCCTAGCTACAGTTTATAAATTCTCCCCCTTCCGCAGTGTTACACCTTGCACATAATTCTGGTGTAGGTTGGGACAAGCAGTTTACCTGGAGAAGTTTCTTTTTCTCTTTTGAGAATGGTCTAAAAACAGATAGGCTGAGAGTTTCACGGGATAAAGGGGATTTGGACGCCTCATTGCAAATTTAGTTTTAATGGGAACCCGTTGTCCAGATTCTCTAGGTGGTCTAAAAAAATGTCAGCGTTATTCATCATATAATGTCAGCAAATTATTCTTGGTTTGTAGCTTGTTAGTGGGGAGACTATTGTAAGTATTTGAAATTCAAGTTCATAAACCACAAGACCATTCTTTTTCTCCAGTGAAGAATGATCAGTCTCATTTGTCTCCATATTAGCTCCACTCTATTATTTCTATAGCCCTATTATTATTAAATATTTGTAGTAGCACCTAGAAGCCCCAGCTGCCCCCATTTTGCTAGGGGCTGTACACCCCTCATGAAAAGTTCTATATTTCTCCTTTCCTCCTGAGCCAGTGCCTGTTCCTATCGGTGGCGTTTCCATGAATCTTCTCCAGTTTGTCAGCTCCTCTGCTAATGAGCTGCTGATGCCACCCCTAGAAACACGGTAATGAGTTTGCTGATGAGACGGAACCTCTTGTGTGAGATGGGGTCATGCCTGCAAATTGGCCTCCTTTCTGAGAAGTAGTGCAGAGTAGGGGAGAGAGGTTGTTGGGGAAACATATGGTTTCCCTATCATTTGTATCTGTAATTTTTCAGTAAATCTTGACAGACTGTTTGTGACAAAGCTTTAGATTTACAAAAAAGACTAGAAGGGAAAATTAGATCTAGTCTGACTTCCTGAATAACACAGACCATTACATTTTACCCAGACACTCCTATATTGAGCCCAATAACTTGTGTTTGGCTAAAGCAGTGGTCCCCAAACTGGGGGCACACCCCCTATGGGGGTGCAAGGAAACATTTGGGGGGGCGCACAGCGGGGCCTGGGTCATCCCCCATGGGAGGTAGGGAGGGAGTGCCACCCAGCCCCACTCTGCCCCCAGCTCTGTTCTGGCCCCAGTTCCCAGCTGCGGCTCTGCTCCCGCCCTCACCACTGCCCCCTCCCTCAGCTGTGGCCCCAGCCTTGGTCCCTGCTCCCAGCCTGGTCCTGGCTGTTGGCCCTGGCTGTCGGCCCTGGCCCCAGACCCACCCCCAGCTGCGGCTCTGGCTTTCAGCCCAAGCCACGGTCCCGCTCCTGACCATGGCTTCTGGGGGCGGGGGGGCTGAATGGGGTGACTGGGAGCATGACGTGAAAAGTTTGGGGACTACTGGACTAAAGCATATTTTCTGGCAAGGCATCCAGTCTTGATTTGAAGACATCAAGAGATGGAGAATCCATCGCTCCCTTAGATAGTTTGTTCCCATGGCTATTCATCGTCACTGTTAAATATTTGCGCCTTATTTCTAATTTGAATTTGTCTGGGTTTAGCTTTCAGTCATTAGTTCCTGTTTTGCCTTTCAGTGCTACATTAAAGAGCCCTTTGGTACTGGTTTTTCTCCCCATGGTGGTACTTACACACGAGTCCCCTCTGTCTTCGATACACTCAACAGGTTGCACTTGTTAAGTCTCTCACTGCAAGGCACTTTCTCCAGCCCTTGCATCATTGGGGTGGCTCTTTACTACACATACTCCAATTTTTCAACACCATTTATAAAATGTGGACACCAGAACTGGATGCAGTTTTCCTGTATTGGTCTCACCAATGTCATATACAAAACGTGGTCACTTCCTTGCTTCCTACCCACTGCTCATATATCCAAAAATCTCATTGGCGCTTTTTGCCACAGCATCACACTGAGAGCTCATGTTCAATGCTCATCCACTGTAACTGCTAAATCCTTTTCAGAGTCACTGCTTTCCAGGATATAGTTCCCCAGTCTGTAAGGATGGCCAGTATTCTCTCTTCCTAGATATGCAACTTTGCATTTGGTTGTCTTAAATTACATTTTGTTTGAATGGCCCCAGTTACCAAGCGAATCCGTTCACCTGTCCTGCCCACATCATTATTCACCACTACACCAATCTTTGTCCACAGATTTTTATCAGCAATGATTGTATATTTACTTCCAGATCATCGATGAAAATGTTGAAGAGCATCAGGTACCTGCAGAACCCCGCTAGAAACACCTCAGTGATGACTCCCTATCGACAGCTATTTCTTGTGATCTGTCAGTTAGCCAGTTCTCTGTTGATATTGAGTAGAGCTAATTATTTAATCAGAATGTTGTGTGCTACTAACTCAAAATGCTTCACAAAACTCTAAGTAGTAACATTTTATCAACCAAACTTTTAATCTCATAAACGAATGAAACCAGCTTTGTTTGAGAAGACCTATTTTCTGTAAAGCCTTGTTGACTGGCATTAATTACATTCCTATCCTTCAGTTTGCTGAGTTGAATCCTGTATCAGCATTTCCATTATTTTGCCCAGGACAGATGTCAGGCTAGCCAACCTATAGTTAATGGGTCATTCCACTTTCCCTTTTTGTCTGTTGGCTCAGTACTGTATTAGCACTTTATCAGTCTTCTGGAATTTCCCTGGGATTCCAAGATGTATGAAAAGTTTATCTGCATAACAGAGATGTCCTTAGCCAACTTTTTAGGACCCCTCAGTGCAAGTTACCCAGGCCTGATGATTTTAAAAATCTGTATCCCGTAGCATATGTCATCTAGCATCCTCCTGAGTTACTAATGTACCACATGAGGATGATGAAATACTTTCCAGTACAAGTCCGTCATCCTGCTTCTTTCCAAGTACAGAACAGAAATATTTATTGACTGCTTCTGCATCATTATTAACAATTTTATCATCTCCATCTAGTAACAGGTCTCCATCATTGCTGGGATTTCTTTTTTCCTAATATACTTAAACTCCTGCTTATTGTCCTTAGCGCTTCCCTTATTTTTCCCTAATGTCCTTCGCTTCCCTTATCAATTTTCATCACTTCATAACTTCTAATTTTTTCTCTTACTCCTTTTCCACCATTTGTTATGTATTGCTTATTTCTTTCTAATTGCTGCCTTTGTTTCACACTGATCCAGGATGTCAAAAATTATCATTTTTTTTGATTGTGGAATTATGGCTTTTTGGCCCTGTAATAAACTCCTCTTAAAGCACTCCCAATTTTCCTTCATATCTTACTAAATTTTGCTCATAATTTTCCCTTAGTTTTGGGAAACTAGCCCTGGTGTAGCCCCTAGTTCAGTGTATAGGTTACTGACATGAGCCGGAAATAAAACCTTGGTCTTGACCCCCTGTATCCTGCTCCACGAATGGATAGAGCTGATCCTGCTTTCCCTCCAGCTTGGTGTCCTTGTGTATGTGGCTAAATTGTGCAATGGATTCCTCTCACGTTTGTGTTCACACAGTTACTTGTTACTATTGAAGTAAATGTGCCTGCAGGGGAGATGCCTCAGAGAGAGGACAATTGCCAATTATTTAGTATTATGATTTAATCTGTGAAACAGACACACAGCTATCAGTCAGTGCAGGGCGGCTTTGCTGCTGGGATGGCTCTTATTTACCTGGATACTCAGTGTAGAGAGGTGTCCAGCGGAGTGAGGCTTCGGCGGAAGCAGGTGGGATGGGGCTGAACGGTTCCCGTGCTCCATAGCCAGTGGGTAGGAGCTAGGTTGCATGTATTGTGGCTTTACTGACTGGCTGCTAGAGGCGGATGCTGTACAGGCAAATATAAAGCAAGTGCTCTTAGATCTCTGCTGTGCCTCCATGCAGTCCAAGCAGCCTCTAGCGATCATAGCTAGGCCTTTTCCCTCCCATCTGGGATTGCCAGGGAGGCAGCTCATGTCTGGCAGCTTTGGCCCCGCTGTGCTTGGGCCCCACAAACCAGTCGGGTGACTCTAGAAGCCTAGGTGGGATCCATCCATTCTCTGGCAGGAGCCCGTGGTTGGGCATGGAGGGGATGGACCAGGGCATGGGCGCGTTGAGACTGGAAGGGCTGAGGGATCCCTCTCCAGCCCAAGTCTCTCGGGAAAGTGTCACCTGCAGGAGCTGGATTCTTCTCATGCACACTTTGGATCACTGCTGCTTGTGGTGGCTTCTGGCCCTCCCAGAGTCACCTGCCCCCATGTGCCCTCGTCCTTAAGCGTGGGGAGCTGGGAGCGAGTGGAAAGCTACAATCTCTCTCATCCCCATGAATATGCAGCCCCTTCCCCAGGAGTCCTTTCCTCCTGTAGGGGAACGGGCAGATTCTGGGTGGGAAACGCTGTCCTGGTTCGAAAGAACTCTCCTTTCATTATTTGGCCCAACGTTCCTTCACTCTGCTGCTGTGCCACGAGTGCTGGTGCGCCCCCTGTGGTGTATTGCACCTGCAGCAAGGATTCCACTTGCCCCCGTATCCCCAGTGGTGCCTGGAGATGTCCTTCTGGTCTGGGAAATGAACTGTCTGAGGGGAGGTAGCTCATGAGAACACCACCTCTTTTTCTGAAGTGGAACTGCTGGAGAATCCCTCCGCTGAATAGACTGTAATTGCCTGGCAAAGGTCTAGGACAGTGGTTCTCAACGAGGGGTATGTAGAGCTCTTACAGGGTGACATCAGCTCATCTAGATATTTGCCTGGTTTTACAGCAGGCTATGTAAAAACACTAGTGAAATCGATACAGATGAAAATTCCATACAGACAATGACTTGTTTACCCTGCTCTGTATACTATCCACTGAAATGTACATACACTATTTATATCAAGTTGATTTATTTTATAATTATATGGTATGAATTAAAAACTCAGCAGTTTTTTAGTAGTAGTGTAGCTGTGCCACTTTTGTATTATGTCCGATTTTGAAAGCAAAGAGTTTGTGAGGTGAGACTTGGGGCTACACAAGACAAATCAGACTCCTGAAAGGGGTACAGTAGTCAGGAAAGATTGAGAGCCAATGGTCTAGGAGACTGTTGCAGGAACTACTCTAAACTAAACAATCCTTTATTTCAAAGTTTCTCTCCCTTTGGAGTGATCATTTGCATTCCCATATCCACTTCAAAAGACCGTCTGAGCCTAATGGGAATGACTGCTGTGGCCAGTCATATCTCCTTCTGCAGCCCAGCATCATGGATGGAGTAGTTTGCGGGAGAGGGAGGATTGCATCTTGCTACGCTGAGAAGGCAGTGACACCATTAGCTGCAGGTATGACATATACACAGAAAGGCCCACAGCAGGTTTGTACGTTTTAGCAAGAACATGAGCTTCCAAAATTGCAAAAGTAATTAAAGATGCTCCCCTCGGCCTCATGGCTTTACCTAATGGAGCAATCCAGATACCTTGGGTGTGACAGCTGCTTTAGTGGACTTTTTCAACTGTAAAATCGGAAGCGTGGTTGTGGATAAAATGGCACATACTAGATACTGTGCAATGGATTCCACTCTGGCTTGTGTTCACACTGATTGTTACTATTGAAATAAATGTGTCTACAGGGGAAATGCATGTGACCCAGTGATAAATAGCAAATGCTGGATACTATGGCCAGTGTGTATGTGATGCCCTGTACCCTTGCTGGCCAGTCCTTGCAGGAGGATAAAGGCAGCAGGAGCTCTCATAAGAGCTGGGCCACTGGTAAAGCAGCCAGGCCTGACTTGGGTGGATTTGATTCCTGTTTGGAAACATCAAATACTAAACTGATACTGATGTGTAACGATGTTCACTCACCCTTGGAGTGCCTCCTTGTGGCTGCATTTAGGGATTAGCTCCTTTCAGGTCAAAAGCCCTACTCTTCTAACAAGAAAAGGAGTACTTGTGGCACCTTAGAGACTAATCAATTTAGCTCACGAAAGCTCATGCTCAAATAAATTGGTTAGTCTCTAAGGTGCCACAAGTACTCCTTTTCTTTTTGCGAATACAGACTAACACGGCTGTTCCTCTGAAACTCTTCTAACAGTTGCTCACATCTTAACCCCCCACTCCCACCCTGTTCTCCAGAACTCTCAGTGCTCCTTCATGACTCAGCCTGCTGGCCAGATCACTGAATAGTCCTCCTCTTCCAGGGTATCCAGGTGCCACTGGATCTGCGGTCCACATGCCATTCTGGACAGTCTTCCAGCCCAAGGCCAGGTCTTGTCACTTTCCCGCTGGCTGGTAGGGGAATCTGGGCCCAGGCACAGTCTGCTTACTCCCAAGCCTTGTCGCTATTTCCAGGGACTCCCTCCTACTTCCTTGCTCTGTCTTTTGTTTCCCCTACCACTGGATTTACCAGTCCAAACTCCCTTCTCCCCAGGAGTGACTGCAGACTACTTCCCCCGCAGCCCCCTTCTGTTCTAAGCTTCTCTCTTTATACAAGCCCATCCTGCTCCTCCTAGCTGAACTTCATCCTCCATTAGGCTTTATTAGTTCCTGGCTCTCCTCCAGGTGTTGCATATAAGGTTAATTGACCTAATATAACCTGCTCTGCCTTGTTTGGGTGGACACCCCATTGCATGATGGTTACCAATTAACAGTTATGACATGCACACAGTTGGCAAGGGAAGCTAAAGGTATCAATGAAAAACGTGGCCAGTGGACTAAAGGACAATAAGAAGGATTTTTTATTTTTTGGGTGTATATCAGGAACACAAAAAAAATCCTAGCAAGGGGGTAGGTCTGTTACTTGTTAGAAATGGTCAAATTGTCAATAATGATGCAGAAAAGTAAGACGTGCTCAATAAAGTCTTTATATATTCATAAAGAACCTGGCCGGCTGGTACACATCTTGCAGTAATAATGAAATACTTTATTTCCTGACCGTATCTAAGGAGGATGTGAAACAGCGACTACTAAACATCTTTAAATTGGCAGGACCCAGATAACTTGCATCTAAGAGTTTGATAAGAATTGGCAGAGGACCTCTTTGAGCCATTAATGTTGATATTTAACAAATCTTGGAATACTGAGGAAGTTCCAGAGGACAGGTTAAAAACTAATACTCTGCCAATATTTAACAAGTATAAATGGGATGTCCCAGGTAACTATAGGCCAGTTAACCTGACATAGATACTATGCAAAATAATGGAACAGCTAATGCAGGATGCAGTCAGTAAAGAATTAAAGGCTGGTAGAAGAATTAATGCCAGTCAGTATGGTCCTATGGAAAATAGGTCTCGACAGACAAATTTGAAATTGACTTTGATATCACAGGTTTAATCGATAAAGGTAACACTGACATACTAGTACTTCAGCAAGGCACTAGACTGCCTACCACAAGCGTTCTGATGAAGAGTTAACATAAAATAAATGCAGCATATACTAAATGGATTAAAAACTGATATCTTAAGAAATTACTGTAAATGTGGAATCATCATTCAACAGGTATGTTTCTAATGTGGCTTGAATTTGCAGGCAATACAAAAACTGGCAGTGTGATAAACAATGATGAGGACAGGTCATTTATACAGGATGATCAGGGTCACTTGGTAAGTTGAGCTCACTTTAACGACACGTGTTAATACAGCCAAATGGGATGTCATTCATCTAGGAATAAAGCTTACTGGAGGCGGGCTGTATCCTGGAAAGCAGTGACTCTGAAAGGGACTTGGGTCATGATGGGTAACCAGCTGAGCATGAGCTCCCAGTGCAATGTGGTGGCCAAGAGGGCTAATGGGTTCCTGTTCTGTAAGCAGAAAAATACCGAGTAGAAGCGGGGAGATGGCATTACCATTGTATATGACATTAATGAGACCACAGCCAGTTCTGGTGTCCACACTTCAAAGGGGATGTTGAAAAAATTGGAGAAGATTCAGAAAAGAGCTACAAGAATGACTCAAAGTCTGGAAATCCTGTCTTATAATGTGGGTGAGGTAATATCTTTTATTGGACCAACTTCTGCTGATGAAAGACAAGCTTTTGAGCTTATGTAGAGCTCTTCTTCAGGTCAGCTGGTCTCTTTCACTAACAGAAGTTGATCCAGTAAAAGAGATTACCTCATCCACTTTGTCTCTCTAATATCCTGGAAACAACACTGCAAACTGCCTTAAAATGACATACTGAAGTAGCTTCTCCAGAAGGTTAAGTGATGACGTGATCATGGTTTATAAATACCTACAGGGGAAGAAGGTTGCTGATGGTAGAGGGTTCTTTAATTTAGTAAACAATGGCAGAACAAGATGGAGTGGCTGGAGGCAGAAGCTAGACGAATTTGGGCAAGTAAAAAGGCACACTTTTTAACAGTGTGGATAATTAACCACTGGAACCTTTCCAGTAAGTCTGGGAACATTGAGGAAGGTCCCGGAGATTGGAAGATGGCTAGGTGTTGTGCCAGTGTTTAGAAAGGGTAAATGGAATGACCTGGGTAATCCTGGATTTGTCAGTCTGATTACGACCCTGGGTGAGAGGATGGAGCAGCTGATATGGGACATTTAATAAAGTATTAAAGGAGGGCAACATAATTAATGCCATGGATTTATGGGAAATAGATCCTATCAAACTAACTTGATACCATTTTTTTTGACAAGATGATGGGTTCGATTGATAAAGGTCCTAGTGTTGATAGAATTCTATCAGATGTGTGGTTGCGTAGTCAAACAACATTTTGTTTAAAATAGGAAGATATAAGATGAATATGGCACATGTTAAATGGATTCGTAACTGGTAGGTCTTAATGTAATTGTAAACAGGGAATTGTCATTGGAGGGGAGGGCTTGTAGTGGGGTGCCAAAGGGTTTGGTTCTTGGCCCTACACTATTCAACATATTTATCAATGCCTTGGAAGACTATGTAAAATCATCGCTGATAAAGTGTGCAGAGGACACAAAGATGGAAGGAGTGGTAAATAATGAAGAGGACAAGTCATTGCTACAGAGTGATCTGATCGCTTGGTAGGCTGGGTGGGAAGCAAACAACGTGTGTTTTAATACAGCCAAACGTAAAGTTATGTTTCTAGGGACAAAGAATGTAGGCCATGCTGTATCTGGCGAAGCAGTGACTCTGCCAAGAAAAAAAAATACTGATCATGGTGGATAATCAGCTGAGCATGAGCTCTTGGTGCATCACCGTGGCCAAAGGGGCCAATGCAATCCTTGGAGGTCTAAACAGGGGAATACCGAGTAGGAAGGTTCTAGTTCTATTTGGCAGTGGTGCAATTGCTGCTGGGATATTGCATCCAGTTCTGGTGTCCACGGCTCAAGAAGGATGTTGATAAATTGGAGAGGGTTTAGCGAAGAGCCATGACAACGATTAAACGGTTAGAAAACCTGCCTTATAGTGATAGACTCAAGGAGCTCCATCTATTAGCTTAACAAAGAGGAGGTTAAGAGGTGACTTGAACACACTTGGATTCCAAGGCCAGACGGGATCATTGTGATCACTTAGTCTGACCCCCTGTATGTCATTGGCCAGAGACCTGCCCCAAAATAAATCCTAGACCAAGTACCTACGTGGGGAACAAATATTCCAAATGGGCTCTGTAGTCTGGCAGAGAAAGGTATAACACGATTCAATGGCTGGAAGTTGAAGCTAGACAAATTGAGTGGAAATAAGGCATCAGTTTTTAACAATGAGAGTAAGCACTGCAGTAATTTACCAAGGGTTGTGCTTGATTCTCCATAATGCAATTTTTGAATGAAAATTGGATTTTTTTCCTAAAAGATCTGCTCTAGGAATTATCTGGGGGAAGGTTTATGGCCTGTGTTATACAGGCGGTCAGACTAGATAAGAGTGGTTCCTTTTGGACTTACAAAAAATAATCAGAGATTCTCATATTTTATCAAATATAATTCCAAGTCATGACATGTCACTCAAATTGCCTAACATAAAGAATTTACTGGGAAAAGAATTCTGAGTTGAATTTTATTTGCTGCATTTCAACTGTGCATGTTCTTGCTGGGAGGAGTGTCTTACAGAACTAATATTTCAATAGAAATACTCATCTTAAACAAGATATTTTGGTTTAAAAGTGTTCACTAATAAAACTATTGTAGCATGGCTGTAAAGTGCTTGTAAAATTGCAGCCAAGCAGGGTGAAACTTTTCTGTGAACAGTTTACATGTTCAGGTCAGCTGAAGGCATTCATGAATTTTCAGAGTAACAGCTGTGTTAGTCTGTATTCGCAAAAAGAAAAGGAGGACTTGTGGCACCTTAGAGACTAACCAATTTATTTGAGCATAAGCTTTCGTGAGCTACAGACTTCGTAGCTCACGAAAGCTTATGCTCAAATAAATTGGTTAGTCTCTAAGGTGCTACAAGTACTCCTTTTCTTTATTCATGAATTTGGCACACAGTTTTGGCTGGGAAAAAGGAGGGGGAATTTTTCTGGAAAAGTCAATGGTTTTTTGTTTTGAAATTTAGCTAGATTCAGGGGGGGTAGAAGGAAATGAAAACAAAATGAAATGTTTTGTTCAACCCCGAAACCTTTTTCCCTGTTTGGTCAGTTCGAGGGCTAAAACCGATCTGTTTGCCCAGCCACAAACCCTCCAGCATCTGCTGTCGGATGCTACCTCCTATTTGCGACTGAAGGAGCCTCTCAGAGGGGATGATGCAGGTAGGGTTGCCAGGCATGTGGCTTTTGATCAGAAAACTGGGCTGTTAAAAGTCCGGTCGGCAGGGGTTAAGGCAGGCTCCCTGCCTGCCTGGCTTTGTGCAGTTCCCCAAAGTGGCCAGCATGTCCTTTAGGTGCAGGGATGATCAGGGAAGCTCTAAGTGCTACCTCTGCCCCCAGTGCTTGCTCTGCATCTCCCATTGACTAGGAACTGTGGCCAATGGAGCTGCGGGGGCGGTACTGCCTGGCTGTGCCTCTGCCTAGGGGCCAGGCATGCTGGCTGCTTCTGGGAGTAGCGTGGAGCCAGGGCAGGCGAGGAGCCTGCCTTAGCTCTGCTGTGCCACCAACCTGAGGTAAGTGCTGCCTGGCTGGAGCCCGCACCCTGAACCCCCTGCCTCAGGTCGGAACCCACTCCTGACCAGAGCCCGAACCCCCTGCCTCAGGTCAGAACCCCCTCCTGTACCCAAACTCCCTCCCGGAGCCCCCTCCTCATCCTAACTCCCCCCGGCCCCAACCCACCCCCCTACCCCAGCCCAGTGAAAATGAGTAAGGGTGGGGTAGAGCGAGCGATGGAGGGAGGGGGGCTCGAGTGAGTGGGGCAGGGCCTCAGAAGGAGTGGGGCGGGGAAAGGGTGTTTGGTTTTGTGCAATGAAAAAGTTGGCAACCCTAGGACGCAGAACGAGGTTTGCAAGATGCAGAAGCATAATGTCATTGTGCTACCGCCACTCCAGAGGGCGTCGGTGGCGTGGTGGGCTAAGTGAGGTGCGCTGCCGGCTTGATCTCTGTGGGTTTGTGATCTGGAGTCGGGAGCAGTCTTTTCTAACGGCTCTATATGGTTGGATTTCTATACAGAGCTGGGTTGCAGGCTTTGCTTCTCCATCTCTGGTAGCTGTATTGGTCTTTGGCCAGGCTGCATGTAAAGCCTCTGGCAATGTGTTTGTAAGGCGCAGGGCTGAAGGGGGAAGGGTTTGAACTGGGGCTGCTGCGCACAAGCTTTGGGCTCCTTGTCAGTGAAGAACTCCACCAGCGGTGTTGGAGCAGATTGCATACTGGGGGTGCTAAGAGCCATTGAACTGAACTGTAAACACAGTCTGCGACGGAAACCACTGGAACTAGGGGTTCCAGCCCCCCTGCACTCTGAGATAGAAGCGAAAAGGGCTGTAGTTGATTCTCTGTCCCTAGGAATGGTTACGTCTTTCTCAAAAAGAGCTGCTCTAGGTTAAACAAAGCTATTAGACTGGAAGCAGGAATTAATTCAGGGAAGTCCTGTGGACGGTGCTAGGCAGGAGGTCGGACAAGGTGATTGCAAATCATAGATTTGTAATTCCCAAGCCAGAGGGACCACTGTGATCATCTAGTCTGCAGTGCTGTATAACACAGGCCAGAGACCTGCCGCAAAATAATTCCTAGAATAGATCTGTGAGGAAAAAAGTCCGGTCTTGATTTAAAAATGGCCAGTGTTGGAGAATCCACAGCAGCCCTTGGTAAATTGTTCCAGTGGTTACTTAACCTCCCTGTTAAAAACTGATGCCTTATTTCCAGTCTGATTTTTGTCTAGCTTCGATTTCCAGCCACTGGATCATGTCATGGCTTTCTCTGCTAGATTGAAGAGCCCAGTGAATGGCCCCTTCTGGCCTTAAACCTATGAATCTGTGAATTGACCTTTGTTCTCTTGATATCTTGGTTGGGCACCTCCATGCTTGGGTGGCGAGTTAGTCTTGACAGCTGGCACGACCCCAGATACACCTGTGCTGCTGAAGCTTATCCTTGTGTGTCCGGGCCTCTGAAGCTGGATCCTGAGGCTCACATACTTCCAGGATCTCTATCTGCACAGTCCCAGGGAGTCTGGACCCATGGGCAGATCAGCTCTGGTTTGGGGATTTGTCCACCAGAGCCAGCTGTGGTGTGCCCCTCCAGCCCTGTCTTGTGGGACAGCTGGTCTGCTGTGCCTTGTGCAGAGCTGTGACCTCCACTTCCTCGGAGCAGCCAGGGATGAGAGCCTGTTTGTTCCCCAGCGCCTCACCCCTCTGTCCCTGTCTGGTGGTAGGGCTGGTCAATGCGAAGGCCGTTGCTGGGTCTGACTTGTGCACATTGCAGGCAGGATGCTTAGAATTGCTGACCAGCTTCTGAGCGCCCATATGCATGTTGCATAGAGCCTTGGTTTAATAAGCCGCTGCTAGTGCAGAGCGGGCAAAGCGGCTGTACCTGGTACAGTGTTTGGAAGCACTCACCATGCCGGTGGCACCTTCTCAGAGAGCCACACCCATGCTGTGTCTGGCACCGGGCCATTCCCCCAGCACATCCTCACACCCAGCTTGTGGATGTGCTTTGGAGATCTCTGAGGAGCCAAGGGGCTCAAGGCAAGCCTGGGCAGTTTCCTTTGGGAACACATTTCTGCTCTGCCTACCAGGCTGTGGTCTGTGTTAGCACCACTGTCCCTGTCAGGCAAACTTGCTAGTATTTGGCTGGGAAGTTACTGGAGGGAAGCTGTAACTGAAGTTGAAAGCCTTACTAGTTGCCAAGGTGCAGTTACCTGGCTGTCGGTGGCTGTCATTCTCCATGGCAATATGGATCTTACCTTAGGAGACTTGTCCCTCCACAGCCCCCTCTGCGCTCCCTGCTCCCCAGAGATCCCTGCATGGCTTGTTGACTGGACTGAATTCTGTACACACAGTGCTGCCCCCCAGTAGCCCTTTCCATGAAGCTTTCCCAAGCTCCCAGGTGCCTGCTGTGAATGTGTTTTCTCATAGCTGGTCCAGAATAGCTGGATATCTCTGCCTCTGCTTGAACAGGGCCCACTGCTATCTGGGAGGGTGGATTAATGTGCAAGGTACCTTCCGAGGCTTACATACTTCCAGGATCTCTATCCACACAGTCCCAGGGAGTCTGGATCCATGTGCAGATCAGCTCTGGTTTGGGGATTTGTCCACTGCGGTGTGCCCCTCCAGCCCTGTCTTGTGGGACAGCTGGTCAATGGCCAGCCTGTGCTCTGTGCAGCCCTCCACTTGGAATTGTGAGTTGGGGGTCACCAGTCCAGTTTCACCCTTGCTCCCGTTTTACTGGATTATTTTTATAATAGCAAATTGCAAATCCGACCTGCTTAAATACCAACTCGCTCTAGGCGAGAAAAGTCACTCTTTAGGAATATTCAGCTAGTGGATTTTTATTATCTATAAAGCTGTGGCAATGTGTAGCAAACAGGTGAAGTGATTAACCAGCCACCCAACATCTGTTTACTTGTTCCACGAGTTGCAAGGAAGTGAGTGATCACTACAGTACCGTGGTGCAGCCTTCAAAGGCGAAGGGATTGTTTCAGTAGCAGAGGGTAACCGAATGCAGTCACAAGTTTGTATTCATTTAAAAAAAACATATTCAAATATTCTGGCCTTGATTCCCAGCCATGGAATGTGTATGTGTCCACAAGTCTGGGCGTGAGCATGTGTGTGTGTACACACAAGCATATTGCGTGCATGTGTGTTTGTACATCAGGTGCATGTGTGTACGTACTTGTGGTAGTGTGTGCGTTGGTACTGTGCAAGTACTCCTGCCCGTGTATGTCTGCATGCGCACAAGCGTGTGTATGTGGAAGTGAGTGCATAACTGTGCATTAGGGCATGTGATGTCCCTCTGCGTCTACATGCCCTTTCCTTGAATCCTCCCACTGGCTCCCTAGAGCTGACTGACTCTCCCCTCCCTGCTCAGTTAGAAGCAAGTGTGTGTGGAGAGATTATGGGAGGCGGTTAGGCCGGTGACACCCCCACCCTCCCCCCCAGAGCAGCTTTCAGGCCCCAGGGGTTCTCCGTGAATAGCCAGGTAGGGGTTATGACAAGAGGGTTTATTATGATGCTTAATGAACCAGGGAGCTGCCCAAGCAACTTCTCCTCCTGGAAATCTCTCCATTCGGGCCTTGTAACGAGGGCGCGACGCAGGCACCCTGATCTCCACTGCACTGTAAAGCCACCTGAGAAGTTACTTTCCCGGCTGCAGCTTCTCCCTGCAGCTGGCTTGGCATAACTCAGCAAAGCCGTCTCCCTGGGGAGCCCCATTCTTAGCGTGGCAGCAGCCGCATTCCAGAGGCAGTTCGCTTTGTGTGCAGACAGATTCCGCCTGCTCCGGGGAGGAGCAGCACGCGGTCGTAGTAAATCATGAAGTGAAAAGCTGCCGGTGGCTGGGTGGCTCTTGCAGTGGGCTTGGTGGCTCTGAACTCTTCCCTCCACTTGACTCCACAAGTGTTCCTACACTTCTGATGTGGATTGCGGGGAAAGAGGCTTTCCTGTCACAGCCCACCCACATCTCCCAGGTGTGGGCAGTGGTATTCTCTCCCTTCCCCCCTTTGATTTCCTGCAGCCGAAATGCTGATGGGCAGGAACTGGTAAGATGGAGCTGTTAAGTTCTGGAGAGCTCCCAATGCAATGCCAGGAAATAGCCCATGGATAGGCAGGTCTGCAGAACATGAGGGCCTCTAGCTCTTGCCCTACAAAGCTGTAGGGGAAAGCCCCGGGAGCCAGGGGCAGGGTGTACGTGGGATGAGCCCTCACTCGGGGAATCCATGGGAGCTGCAGTGTGGCCATTCTCCAGGTGAGAGAGCCACGTTTCTCCGTTCAGGTGGGCTATGGGCCTTCTAAGATTGAATCTTTCCGACTCTTTCTTTGTCTCCGGTTCAGAGCAGCAGCATGGAGTGTGAGCTGAAGATGGTAATTGGTGTCAAGTAAGCGTAGCTCCCATAGAAACACATGATCATAGGCGCCAACTTCTCCTGGCGCCAGTGGGTGCTCACGGCCCCCCGGCCCCACCCGGTGCTCACGGCCCCCCGGCCCCACCCTGACTCTGCCTCTGCCCGTATTGACTCCTTTCCCCAAAATCCCTGCCCCAGCCCTGCTTCTTCCCTACCTCCTCCCCTGAGTGCGCCATGTTCCTGCTCCTCCCCCTCCCTCCCAGAGCTTGTTATGGCGCGAAACAGCTGGGATGAGAAGCAGGGATGGCGCTCAGGGGCGGAGGCGGTGATGAACTGGGGCGGGGAGCTGCTAGTGGGTGCAGAGCACCCACCAATTTTTTCCCCATGGGTGCTCCAGCCCGGGAGCACCCACAGAGTCGGCACCTATGCACATGATTGCTTTGTACACCCCTGTGCAGAGCCCAGAGTCTGTGCTGAGCAGGATTCTTATTCAGTCTGTTTACCCCAGTATTCTGGCCAAGCTTCCCTTTGGGCAAATGCACTCTCCTTACCTGCAGTTTCAGTTGGGTACAGTGCTCTTTACTTCTGTCCTAAATTCTCATGTAGTCTTGGCATGCCCGATAAAACTGCTGCCATGCTCCACTCCAGAGGTGGCTGTATTTCAGTGGTGGATGTTTTCTCCCAGAGGGATTTGGTATTGGATATCATGATGATGGGTGCAGTACAAGGAGCCTGAATAGAACAAAACAGAATGAAATAATGGAAAGTACTAAACTAATGTGAAGTCTTATTAGTTCCCTTGCAGGCTGTCTGGTATGGAGCTCAGCATGTCCAAGAAGAACAGCTAGATGCTCAAATGCAGCATCTGGAACACACCTGCAGGGTGTGAACAAAGAGCGTGATGCTTTCTCATCTGCTTTTATAATGCAGAACTTGATATGCAGAGTCTGGTTAGCTCTGAGATTGTGAATGGAGTCAGTGAAAGGGGAATTGTATGTGAGGTGCATTCTCTAGCATGCTCTGAGAGCATAAACTCTTTCGGTCTTGGTCAGATTTACAGCTGGTTCCAGAGTCACGGCTGAAGTTCTAAAGGTCACTGGTGGGTGCCTCAGTTTCCCTGTCTGTAAAATGGGGACAGTGATCTTGCCCTACTTTTGTGTCATGCATTGGACGGAAAGTGCTAGATCAGTGACAAGTCTTGGCTGGCGTTATTGAGCATTGAAGTGGTTTTGAAAATGTTGGCAAAACTGTTTTCTTGATTGAAAATTTCCTCAAGTGTGCGATGGGATTTCCAGTCAGTGAGAGAGATGCCCAGAATAGCCTGGTGATTAAAGCATTTATCGCCGATATGGGGGTTCAGTTCCCTGTGATGAACAGGGGTAGAGCAAGGGTTTAGAAGGCTACAAATCAGACTCTGGCTTTCTGGTTGGAGCCGTTCCACTTTGTATCACTAATTATTCGCTGACCAGGGAGACAGATGGACTCTCTGGTCTGGTGGTATGGGGACTCACCGGGGATGTGGGAGACTCATTTCCAAGGCCTGGTCTACACTACAAAGTTAGATAGACAGACATGTACATCTTACCTCAACCTAATTATGTCCACGCTACAGCCTTGTCCCGCCGATGTAAGTGCCCTACTACACCGACATTACTCTACCTCCACGAGAGGCGTAGAGCTTATGTCAGTGTAGGTAGGGCAGCACAGTGTCTGTCTAGACACCGGGGTTATTTACATCAGCTGTTGGGTGTCATTCTGGTCAATTTCATGGCTCTAGTATGGATCTGTGAAATTGACAGGAAAGCTGGGCTGTCACCCTGGGGTGTGTTGGGGGCTCCAGCTAGAGCCTGGCTATCCCCTGGACTCCCTGCTCCAAGCTGGGCTGCACCCACCCCGCTCCCCACTTGGATCCATGCCCCCCCCCAGGATTCTGGTTCTAGCGGAGGGGAGCTGTGGACCCGGGCTCTCAGTGCCTTCCGACTGCCCCTTTTAAGTCAGTGGAAGCGCTCCTGGTGAGGATATGCACCATCGACAGAAGAAGGGCAGTGTGGACAAGAGTTAAGTCTAACAATGTTAGGTCGACTTAAGTTCCTAGTGTAGATGTGCCCCAAGTCACTGCCCCAGAGCAAAGACTTTGAACCTGGGTCTCTCTCATCCTAGGCGAGTGCGCAGACCACTGTTCTGAGGACTCTCTTGTGCTTTTTTTAACTTTACACACAACATTTCAAAAGTCTAATTTTTTTCAACATGGGGATGAAAACAAACGTTGGGACCTCAGATTTCGTCACAAAACAGAACTGTAGTTTTTGGGCCTGCCCTCCTCACCATTGCTTTGTGCTCTGGGGAGCTGTGACTTTTCACTGGTCTTCTCTATGACACAATCTGTGCTTGGAAAAGGGGGAGGTGTGGGAAAGTGGAGCTGCCAGACTGGTTGGTGGCTCCGGGGAAGGGAGACATTTCTCTCTCACAGATAGAGGATCTGCTGCATTGCTCCCTGTTCTGGAGAAGGGCATTGTCCCTAGGTGTGCGTCCGTAATCATTGTTGAGTTGGTGATATATGTAACAAGGTCAAGGCAGTGACACCAGATTCCTTTGAGGAGAAACCCAGCGATTTTCTGTGAGGTAAACACTGCGCGTCTGTATTAGAGGGGTAGCCGTGTTAGTCCGTATCCACAAAAACAATGAGGAATCTGGGGGCACCTTAAAGACTAATAGATTTATTTGGGCATAAGCTTCCGTGAGTAAAACCCCACTTCTTCAGATGCATGGAATAAAAATTACAGATACAGGCATAAATATAGAGTAACTCCTCACTTAACGTTGTAGTTATGTCCCTGAAAAATGTCACTTTAAGCGAAACGATCTTAAGCGAATCCAATTTTCCCACAAGAATTAATGTAAACGGGGGGTTAGGTTCCAGGGAAACTTTTTTTGCCACACATAAGACCACTCACACACTCTCTCGCTCGTTTTAAATAAACAATTTAATACTGTACACAGAGATGATGATTGTGAAGCTTGGTTGAGGTGGTGGAGTCAGAGGGTGGGATACTTCCCAGGGATTGCCTTACTGCTAAATGATGAACTAGCAATTGGCTGAGCCCTCAAGGGCTAACTCATTGTCAATGCAGCCTCACACTCTACAAGGCAGCAGGAATGGAGGGAGGGGAGACAGCATGGCAGACAGAGATGCACACCATATGTGTGAGAGAGAGATGTGCGTTTCCCCTTAGATATGCTGACACCACTCTTAAATACACTACCTTGTTAAGTTAATCAGCAAGCTGAGACCGCAGCAGCTGCTTCCAGGAAGCTCCCTCTGTCCTGAGCCCTGCTCTATGGAGATGGGGTAAGCAGGGTGCAGGAGCAGGGGCGAGGGGGACACCCTGACATTACCCCCTCCTCCCCAGCAAGGAGGAGGCTCTGGAGAGCAGCTCCAAGGCAGAGGGCAGGAGCAACAGGTGGCAGTGGGGGGAGGGACAGCTGAATTGCTGGCAGTTGAGAGCCTGCTGGGGGGCTGCTGCACAGGGAACTTAGGGGAGTGGGTCGCTGATGGGGTGGGCTGCTTGTCCACCCTGGTTCCAAGCCCCCACCAGCTTGCTGCAATGGGCTGCTCTTCCTGCAAGCAGTGGACAAAGCAGGCGGCTGCCAGACGACCTTATAAGGGAGCATTGCGCAACTTTAAGGGAGCCTGTTCCCTCATTGATCAACAATGATCAACAATGTAACAATGTTAACTGGGATGACTTTAAGTGAGGAGTTACTGTTCTGACACATGCAGAGAAGGGAGTTACCTTACAAGTGGACAACCAGGGTTGACAAGGCCAATTCAGTCAGAGTGGATGTGGTCCACTCCCAATAATTGATGAGGAGGTGTCAAGACCAAGAGAGGGAAAATTGCTTTTGTAGTGAGCCAGCCCCTCCCAGTCCCTATTCAAGCCTAAATTAGTGGTGTTAAATTTGCAAATGAATTGTAGCTCTGCGCTTCTGTGGACTGAGCAAACCCATCCAATTCCTGCAGGTACTCTGACCCCACAGCAGTGTGCGTGGGCCCAACAGGCCCAGAGCCAGAGCAGCATGGAAGCCTCCACTTCCCTCTCCTTATATGAAGAAAAGAAGTACTTGTGGCACCGTAGAGACTAAGGTGCCAAAGTCCTCCTTTTCTTTTTGCGAATACAGACTAACACGGCTGCTACTCTGAAACCACTCCTTATATACGGATGAAAGTCTTCCTGCCGGCCCAGCGCAGTGTGTGTGAGGGTGGCTGCCCTGAGAGCAGGCAGGGCTGTGCCAATGTCTCTGCAGTGCAAAATAAGGCCGGGGTGTGAGTGAGCTGCCTGTCTCTTTAAGGCCATCCTCTCCCCAGCAGAGCGAGTCTCTTTGCTGGGGGTTGGCAGCAGGATTTCTTGTGGCAGCAGCTCCCAGGGGGAGTGAGGCTGAATGATCTTGTCCCAGTGAAATTTCATTTGAGTTGCTGTTTACAAGAATTGGCCTCTCAGGGCTCTGCAGTAGCTGGGAGCCAGCGCCCAAGCAAACGCTGGGCAGTGGGATTCCACCGCCTGTGGGGAAGGAAAAACAGAAGAGGACTGAGTGTGTGCACTCTGGCAGCGAGAGAGGGAGAGCTTTGCTCACATGCTGCAGCTCACTCCGAGGAAGTCTGAGTGGCTGGCCGGCCTGGGGGGGTGAGTGCGTGTGGAGGTGTACATGCGTGCACTTGCCTTCCCAGACTACTCTGTAGCACTGATGCATGAAACTCAATTACCCGAGACGTAGAGGTTAAGGAGCAAATTTTAAATACAAAGGTGCTGGCCCAATGACTTCATGTGTCTTTGGTGGTTCCTACCTGGTCCTTGCAGCTGGGTGCTGCTGGGCTGTTCTGCTCCTACAGGGGCTGGCCATTGTTTCCTTGACCACGTTGGGTGGAGACGAGGAGCATCCTGGTGTGCAGGGAGGCCAGAGGCTGGGTCACATGGTGCTGAGTTTGTGAGTTTAAAGAGAAATAGCATGGAATTACAGAGTTAAAGATGAGCATTTCCTGTGACATGGCTGGATTGCCCGGCCCATTTCCTTGGCAATCTTTGTGATGTTCCTTTTTATAGTTTAAAGAAAAAAAAAATGTTTGCTGGAGCCCCAGCAGTTGGACCTCCACCCCATTGCTGGGGGACAGACCCTTGCCACACCACACCTTGCTGTCTGAGTGTTTTCCCTGCTAGTTAGCCCTGGTGTCCCCTTCTGAATTCTGTCCTCGTAACTCCCAGTTCTGCCTCGGGTGGCAGCCCAAACAGGTCCCCTCCCTCCTTGGCATTTACAGCGTCTCGTCCCTGCAGCCTCTTGTTGGGGCTGCCTTGCCCTGGGTTATGCCCACTGGGAAGGATTAGCTCTTAATCATCCCTCATAACATATTTTTGTCACTAAAAGATGTGCTGGTTCTTAGCTGTCCATCAGCGGGGCCCAGGCAGCAATGTGCCCCACCCGCCCTCCTGTGCCGACCTGACTTCTCCATACTCGTACAGGAAGGGGCACAATGTTTGCTCCTAGAATGATAGTGGGGGAGAGTGCCGCTCCCATCGGCTAAACACACTGGTCACAGAGAGCCTGGAATCCACTTGGACCTGAGTGACTGAAAGCTGGAAATGCAGAACCAAGTCACTGGGCCACCGCCCCAGCGTGACTTCCACCCCTTCTGATCTGCGCTGGGAGCAGGGAAAGATCTACACATCCACCTTAGCCCCATGTCTGCCAGGAAAGGGTTGCGGGGATGCAGAGTGGGATGCTCCATGTTTCCAGCCTAACTAAGGGATAATTTTCTTCTTCTGGTTCTGTCTTCCCCCGAGTCATTTATTATTGATCAGCCCCCCACGCTGCTGCTTTGCTTAGTACGTTTTCACTGCATGCCGACGAGGCCATTCCATATGGCAGACAGGATGCAGGAGCTTAATTTCATGGTGAGCCCTAACTTCCTGCTCCCAGGGACGGTTCTCTAAGCGGGGCTAGCCCGGCCTGGGTCAGTCCCAGAGGAGCCCATCTGCCACGTCCCTGTAGGAAGTGTGAAGAAGTGCCTCAAAGCAGGTTGAGGAGTTCACTTGGGCATGCAGGAGAATAAGAGGCTGAGTTTTTTGGGGCTGTTCAGAAAGGAGCTGGACCAGGCTCCTAGTTTGCCACACTGCAAATCACATCTTAACAGGCAGGTTTACAGGTCCCTTTCTGTGTGCCACTGTGTAGAATGCTTTCCTCCCCTCCGCAGTGAAATTGGCTTTCCCTTTACCTATTTGCCGTCAGAAGGGCAGCCTCTGCTCCCCTTCACCATTGCATGAGCCTTCCACCCCTGCCCAGGTGGCTGGATTCTGTGTACTGGAGCGTTCATCTCAAGAAACCCCTCCTTTGTTTTTGAAATGCTGTCTAAATGTGGGTGCGTAGAAGTGCTGTTTTGGGTGTGCCGCTGAGGTTCTGTATGTAGTGCCCCTCACACAAGCCTATAAAGCAAGGGGGGAGGGATAGCTCAGTGGTTTGAGCATTGGCCTGCTAAACCCAGGGTTGTGAGTTCAATCCTTGAGGGGGTCATTTAGGGATCTGGGGCAAAAATTGGGGACTGATCCTGCTTTGAGCAGGGGGTTGGACTAGGTGACCTCCTGAGGTCCCTTCCAACCCTGAGATTCTATGAAATGACAAATGAAGGCAGCCAGCAGCATAGACTCCCCATTGCCCTGCCTAGAGAGCAACCTTGTCACTTGTACAATGGCTGTGCCGTACAACCCTAACTCTGCCCCGGGCAGAATGGTAGCCCTTCCACTTGCCCAAATTCTGCCCATTCACCACCAGGCTTGTTAGCGTGACATTTCATTGCTACAGCTCTCGGGAGTAGGGAAAATCCATATACAGGGAGTACTGTGCTGCCCTAACTCTAACTCCTGTGTGGACCAGCTAGGTGGTGGACTGAAAAATGTTTCTGTGGTGTTCAGAGCGGTGGGGTTCCTACAGCAATGGAAAAGCCCCTTCCGCTCTGCCTTTGTAGTCCCCGTTGTGTAGACATGGACCCAGACTCCCCCTTTCCTGCTGTCCCTGCTGCACATTGCTGTCAAACTATACCTACTCCACTGTCGGGAAGTCTCTGGGTATCTGGTGTGTGTGATCAGCTTTCATGACAGAAAAAGTAACTGTCTGACCCTCCCAGCTGTGAAGAAAGGTTCGAAATCCTGATGCCTAAGGGCTCAGAAACCAGAAGGCAAAGACAGTCCCACAGTTTTAGCCTTTAAAATCTTTTTAAAATTTTGGGGGCCTGATTCATAGCTTGGGGCCAGCAGCACTGCAAGCTCTAAAAAGTGAACTGGCTCACTTTTTAGAGCTTGCAGTGCTGCTGGCCCCGGGAAGAATAAATTCACATTCTCTCTGGTTTCTATGTTAGCAGCTGGACCCTCGCTTCCTCACTGTTCATACAAGAGGGTGCACTGGGCATGCTGCCCACAGGTGGCAGGGTATGATCCTCTGTGCAGTGGCCAGCTCCACTAGCTGGCACTGATGTGGAGGGGACCCCGTGAACCTGCCCCATAGGTCATGCTAACTTCTGGCGAGCGGAAGGACTGCAGCTGTGCTTGGCATTCAGTGTCCCCTGCCCACATACTCATAGCTGGGCTTTCATGCAGGGTCAGGGTCAGGTGGGGTCACTAATTTCAATGAGAGCAGAGGTAGTGAGCCCGGTAGAAAATCACCCCTCCCCTGGTGTTCTCAATAATACAGAGAAGGGGGTGAAATTCCCAATCACCAAGCCTCTGAAGGTAGACGAGAGTGCTGTTTAAAGGCACATATCCTGTTTAAAGGCACATTGCCAGGTCAGCAACACTGCACCAGGTTTATGTAACGTGCGGGCTCAGGTGTCATGTCTTCCTCTAGCGGCCGGCACACATTTGCAGAATTATAGCCTACCACTACTACCAGCCAATGGATTTACTCCTTTAGCTCAAGTAGGAAGACCTGGGGTGAACATGCAAGGTTCTACCCCCACCACCAACCTTTGCAGGAGCGTTACGTTTATCAGTAAGGAATACTCATGCGGGGTGGGGGAGAGAGGGTGCCCTCTCATACGCCAGATGTAGAAGATAGAATTCATCCATAGCTCCCAGAGGAGCAAACTTCTGCAGCTACACTGGAAGCAGCTATAGCTTCCAGCTGGCATGTACACCGTAGCCCTCCGTGCAGCACACCTAGGGGCCCTTGTACATGCATACAGCTCGGTGCTTACAGAGCACAGTAGTAGCAGGTCCTAACTCACATATAGTGCTTTCCCTCAGTAGGTCTGACAGCCCTTTGTAATCTTCAGCATGGGTCTGTTTAGTTTGGAAAAGAGGCGGGGGGAGGAACTTGATAGTGGCCTTCAAATACTTGAAAAGCTGCCATAAAAAAAATGGAGACAAGTTGTGCTCTCCTGCCGCAGAGGACAGGACGAGAGGCAATAGGTTCAAACTACAGATTAAATCTCAGGAAAAACTTCCTAACTGTAAAACCAGTAGGACAACGGTCCAGACACCTATGGAGGTTGTGGAAGCTCCTTCACTGGAGGCTTTTAAAGGAGCCTGGATAGCCGTCTGTCTTGGATGGTTTAGACACAACAAATCCTGCACCTCGGCAGGGGCCTAGACTAGATGACCCTTGTGTTCCCTTCGAACCCTGTGGGCCTGTGATTCTAGCATGCTTAGCCTCACATCCCAATGCCCTGGGAGCCAGGGTAGTGCTGTTATCCCCACTGGGCAGGTGAGGAACTGAGGTTCAGTGACTTGCTTGAGATCACACAAGGAACCTGGGGCAGGGCATGGATCTGAACCCAAGTCTCCCAAGACCTAGGCTACTGTCCTGAGCACCTTAGCAACAGGACCATTAGAAATTTACTGCAGCTACCCAATCTGCCTGATATATAGTGTAAAGTGCTCCTTCAGATTCTGGCTGAGGATTGTGTTTGGAGGAGCCCTTAGAAGGGGCCCCGCTGAGGAGTCTCCTCTGCTATCAAGTCACTCTCAGTGGCTGGCATCCTGCATGCTCTGTGCTGGGAATTTAGATCCTTGTAGCATTTGTGGTGTGGAGTCACTCCTGTGGCCCTGAGATCTAGTCCTGGACTTCTGTCATTGCCCTGCCTAGTCAGGGCACGGAGCGTTTCTGAGGTAAGAAGCCCTAATCTCTGCACTTTCAAACCTGCACTGGCTCTTCAGTTCCTCAGAAGTCGATCCTGGGTGGAGCTGCCAGCCAGCAGCAGAGGCACGGACCATCCATAAAAATATGGAAAAGCAGGAACATGGGGCTGTCAGCGAAATGTCAGTAAAATGGGGAGAATCTGTCCCTGCTCCTGCCACATGCTGTGTATTTCCAGGACTCGTGCATGGGCTCTGTTAGTGAAAGGACCTGAGCCCTAACCCAGGGTGTAGTGGCACCTATAGATATTGACACCTAGGTCCCAAAACCGATGCTGCGCGGGGCAGATTGCTCACATGGTGCTGTGGGATTCTCCTTTCATCCAGCGAGCCCCTGTGCAGGACAGTGTCTGTGCTTTGCAGTGATCAGCTGAAAGCTTGCCAGGCAAGGGCTGTAGCGTGGGTACATAATGTGCAGGTACATTTCTCCCCGTGGGGTTGGCAGCCCCGACACTCGGCTGTCAGGGTCTTGGATCTGCTGGTCACTGGTGCCCACTTCAGTTAGTGAAGTGACAGCTTGGAAGATGGAAAGGTTCCCTTGGGCAGCCTAAATTCTGATACAAACAAAAGGTCACTTGAGCGATGGCTGGTCCGTTGGTGCTGTGACCTTCCTGCACCTTGCCCTGAACTTCCCTCTCCCTCCACAGCACTGCACTAGGGGGCACTGAATGTGCCCCTCCCACGGCTCTAAGAACCCACCAGAGAAGCCAGGAACCAAGCTCACTGAGTCCATGGTGCAGGCTGGGGCTGCCTAGTGCCCTTCACGAGCTCGGCCTCCTACCTGCATCCCCACCGCACAGCAGTGAGCTGGGAGAGACAGTGTCACTGGGATGCCATGCTGGCGGCCAGCCTGCAGTGGGGAGCAAAAGGGTGTATCTGGGCCGTAGTGCTGAATGTGGCTTGCCGTGCTATGCACACTCTACCCAATACACCCAAGACGGCTTCCTGAGGGGAAGGCTCCCCACTTGCTCTCAGGAGCTCCACGGAGCTGTCCTGTGCTCCTGCCCCTGTCCTGCACCCCTCTCTGAGCTGTTCCGTCAGGTCCCTTAGGAGCTGCCACTATCAGGGAACCCCAGTGGGCCTTAGGTGCATCCTATGTAGTGTCTTCAGGGCTGGGGCAGCTCTGTGCAGGGCTGGGAGCCGGAGGAACCGGTGTCTATTCCCAACTCTGTGATCCTGGGCAGGTCACCTGCTGTCTCTGCGCCAGGGCGGGGACGCTGCCCCACTCGCATGGATGTGTCTGAAGCACGTCCGGGCTGCCTGCCGGGGCGTGTGACTGCATGGCACCTCCTGCGGGTTGGGAGCCTGGCTCTGTCAGGGGACTGGGCTGTATCGTGCCAGGGCCAGTGTTTACCCTGGCTGTGCGTCTGTCTGCCCGGTGCTCGCTCGCTCCCCCTCACAGCCCCTGCTGAGTGCAGCCTGGCCCGATGCAGCCCCTGCCCAGCTCCCGGGAGCTGCTGTGGACCCGTCCCGCTGCTCTGGCTGGCAGTGGCTGAGATCATTGATTCAGGTCAGGGAGCCACTGGGCCTGCCTGGAGCCAGATCTGCGCTCTGGTTTCCTCCCCCTGCCCCATCCCCAGCTGACAGTCACCAGCCATTTTAATTAGATGCATTTTTAAGAACAAGTGTCAGCCTCAGAGGCTTATGGGATTGATCACCCAGCATGGCTCTTCTCTGCTTGGGGCGACAGCTCTCTGCCCAGCCGAGAACTAATGAGGTGTGTGTGTGTGAGAGAGCGCAAAGGGGACGGGGCTGCCACTGCTGCCTCTGGGGGTGGGCGGGGTGTGGGGCCAGGCAGAAAGGCCCCTTGCGGCAGCTGTTCAGGAGACAGAAGATAGGTGGCCTTAGGTGGCAGCACTAGCCTGCAGGCTGCCCAGCCCCACTGCTGCCGGGGCTCCCGGCCCTTGCCCAGCACAATGGGGTCTGGTGCCGTGAGGGGGAGGGGAAGCAAAGTCGCGGCTCATGTGGCTGCCGGTGTCGCTGGTGCTTGCTGGGTCCTTGGGTTGCCTTGAACTCTCGTGCTCAGAGAGCCCAGGTGCCTCAAGCTCCCTGCCCCTGCAGTGCCCGTGTGGCCGGCGCTACGAGCCATACGCCGCTGTCCGGGGGCGCCGGCTCTGGGTTTCCGTCGGGGGTTGGCCGTACTTACAGATAATCTTTTCCTTTGAAATGTTATTGCCTTGTGTGCATGCAAGGGGAGGGGCGCCGGGGGGAGGAGGTGGGTCACCATCTGTGTTTTCCAATAAAAAGAAATTAAAATGGAAGCCCATTAAGGGGAACTTGATTGGGATTCTGAGCAGGGCTCCAGAGCCTGCTGAGAGCGAGGAGCCGCTTCCAAATGACCCCACCAGGTAGGGTGACAAATCTCACTGAGCCAGGCCTCTCTGGCAAGCAGGCTGCTGGCTCCCCTTGCACACCTGGAGTCACACCAACCCCAGTACCGGCAAGGGCTAGCCCAGTCCCTTGGCTGTGGGGTTTTGGTGGGGGGTGGCCCTGCCTGCCACTGGGAAGAGCCCTCTGTTCATCTGCTGGACTCCTGGGTCAGACAGGAGAAGGGGCTGAGGGCAGGGTCACAATGTTTCCCGTGTATCTGGCTGGGTAGTGCAGCCCTGCTCATCCCATCCTAGGGAGCTCTGGCTTGCTGCCCACTGGCATGGTCAGGTGGCCATGGGGATAGACTGCACAGACAGCCCCGCACTGGGCCTGGCCTGTGCTGAGAGCGCAGCTCCTAGATTTGCTGGTCCGGCTGTGGGCCTGGCCCTTGGCACCGCCCATGGAGTAGGTAGCTGGGGATGGCTCTGCTCACCAGCATGTGCCCCGCTGAGGCCCAAAGCTGGGAGGGGGCAGGGAGGCTGTTTCCATGCCTGCGTTTGCAGATGTGACTGGCCCTACTCGGAGCCCTGCTGGATAATGGGTGGGGATTCGGTGGGCGTATGGCGGCTGCTGGATCACTGAGCAGAGCTGGAAAAGCTCACCTGGGTCTCCATGGTTGCACTTGGTGGGGAGAAGGGGTTCCTCCAAGTCTGACAGCCCCCTTGTCACTTACATGGTGGGGTCCTGAACAGAGAGTGTCTAGGCTGGGACCCAGGGTGAGCCACGGGGCTTGCCCCCCCCCCCCGCCTTTTGTGCCCCACCTATACCAGTGCTAAGGGTGTTAAAGTGCTCCTGGCTTGGGGCGAGGCTGCACCTGCAGCGGAGCAGAGCTCAGTGAAGATGCTTCGAGCGAATCGCGCTCCCCGAGAGGCAGGAGCTGTGTCGACAGGAGAAGCCCCCCAATTGACACAGCACTGTCCGCACCGGGAGTGTGGTTGGTGTAACTGCATAGCTATGGGGGGCGGGGGGGTGGGAGAGTAAACCCAGGCTCAGGGACGCTGCACTGCAATTGAAGGCGTGACTGCAGTGTCAGTAGCCAGCCCCTGGTAGCTTTAACTGAGCTAGTACAGGTAACAATAGCAGTGAAGGCGTGGTAGCACGGCACCCTGAGTATGTGCCCAGCTCCCCTGGCAGCCTTGTTCTCGGGGGGCTGGGTCCATGCTGCTCTGGCTTCACCTGTGCTAGTTAGTTGAAAGCTAGCCCAGGGCTGCCTACCCACGCTGCACTCACACCGCCGCCAGCGGCGTAGCTAGATCTTCCGGCTGGTTTGCAGTGTGCCCCAGGGGCTGGGCAGGAGGGAGCAGGCCCTGGTGGGGCTCGATCCCCTTGACACCTCCGAAAGGAACCAGCATGGGGAGGCCAGCTCGGGAGAGCTGGTTGGGAAGTGACGGGATGAGACTGGCTGCTCAAGTGACTGGCTTTACCTCCTGGCTGGTTCCCACAGTGATGGCCTGACAGGGGAGGCCTGGCCCCTGCTGTGCTCAGAGGAGGCCGACTGGACTTTGTTCAGAGCTCAGGGAGAGGCTGTTCAGGGCAGCAGCTAAAGCAAGACCCCCTCAGAGCCCTCCTCAGTCCATGGTCTTCCCCAGGGGGGGCTGGGGAAGCCACCGTGTCTGAGAGGCTGCTCCTGGACAGATCAGGCCCAGTTGGCACAGTCCACCCAGCTCGGGGCCCGTTCACCTACAAGTAGTGGCTGCTCACTGGAACTCGGCAGCAAGACCGGTCCCGTTACCTTAAACGACGAGCCCCATCCCTGCCCAGGGGAGCCACTGTGGACTGTCTGGTCAGCTGCCTCTACACGCAGGGTTTGTGTTAAGGAAAAGACACAAAAGCAAAGTGTCACATACCACCCCCCCGTAGCAATCGAGCGGCAGAACCCAGCTAGCTCACTGGGCCAACACATCCTACTCAGACTCAGGAGGCCCTGCCCTGGTCAATGAAGGTGCTGATTCTTCCTTTCTCTCGATGGTGCTTGTCTGTTGAGACTCTGAGCTCTTGGGGCCCGGCTGGGTCTCCACTGGGGACCCCGGTCTCAGCTGAGAACTACAGGGGTCACTTGAACACACACGATAGTGCAGAACAAACACGTGTGACAAGGAGAGTATTGGAAACCTGTCTCCCCAGTGCCATAGCGCAGGCAGGTGGTTTGAAATCAGCAGTGTCCCTTTAAGGATGGGCACTGAACCCTTTAGCACTGGGGTAAGAGTGCCATGCCAGGGTGCGACGTGCAGCACCAGCGCGCGTTCCGGTTGGGATTCGCCACATCCCCAGGGGTGGAAATGGGGACCCTTGTCACAGCTCAGCCCCTCCGTGCTCCCAGAGAGTCTAATCTGCAGGGCATAGCACTTCCCTGTCGGGTTGGGGATTGGCAGCCTCCACCCCGTCCCAGCGAGAGAAACGCACCCTGGACCAGAGTGACTGAGGGGGGCACGGCCTCGTCATGGTGCCAGCCAAGCCCCTGGGTCGCGGAGCGAGAGTGCTGGTGCTGTGGGGGGCAGGTACAGCTTCGGTTCCAGTCCCTAGCTGCACTAGCCCCCTGGGGCAGAGGGACAAAGGTTGGCCCAGGGTACTGAGTGAGTGAGTGCACCTCCGGTGGAGTCCATGGACCTGCGTCTCCTCCCATCAGGGCTGCTGAGCCAGAGCTGGACCCAGCCCATTTGAGGTGTCTACGCGCACGTGCTGGGGGAGATTCTACCACATGCAATTGACTTCGCCATTAATTTTCTTCCTGTCCCTGGCGGCTGTTGCAGTCCCCCAGCGTCTGTCTGTGAGGAATCGGTGCCCTGCACCCTGCAGCACCGCCGCCACCACCTGCTGTCTCGAGCAGCCACGTTGTTGGTGCAGAAATGAACAATGTCACCGGTGTAGCTTACAGCTGGGCTGAGGCTCAGGTACCAGGAGCTCACGGGCGTGGAGAGGAACATCAGCCCTTCTTGGCTTCACGGTGTCCCTCCTGCCCCTATTGGTCGTGAGGTGGGAAGGTAGGAACCTGGCTATGGGCCAGAGTCTGGAAACGCTGGGGCTGGAGTTTCAGCCTCTCGGCCAGGACTGTCATCAAGGGGACAAGTTATTCTCCTTAGGCTGGGGAACTGAGAGAGACCCACCCAACACGTAGGCAACCTGTGGAACTTCCTGCCACAAGATATCTTGGAGACCAAGTATTTCACAGGGTTGCAGAAAGGTTTAGCCATTTATATTGCTCTGATGATTCTTAGGTTTTTTGTCAGACTGATGGGTAGCATTCGCTAGGATCACAGAGTTGGAAATCTTTCTGTAGCAGGGCATGCACCCGCCATTACCTGCCTGGGGGGTTCTTGCACCTGCCTTGGAGGCAGCTGGGCTGGCCGCTTTTGGAGGCAGCAGACTGGGCTGGGTTGGCGCCTGGTCTGATGGCAATTGCTAGCTTTACTGAGTGCACGTGCTCATGGGAGCAATGGGGGCAGCTTTCAGGACCCACCGAGGGGCAGACTGGCATCTCTCATGGCACTTGGAAACCTGCACCTTGCAGGACTGGATGCGGGGGCTATGCAGATGGCTCAGATTCGAAAGGATTCAGTGAGTGGAGATTGCAGATGGGAGCCTCCCTGCAGCCTAGGCAGTCATGTGTTTTCTGTCCCAGACTCATAGAATATCAGGGTTGGAAGGGACCTCAGAAGGTCATCTAGTCCAACCCCCTGCTCAAAGCAGGACCAATACCCAAATAAATCATCCCAGCCAGGGCTTTGTCAAGCCTGATCTCAAAAACCTCTAAGGAAGGAGATTCCACCACCTCCCTAGGTAACGTACTCCAGTGTTTCACCACCCTCCTAGTGAAAAAGTTTTTCCTAATATCCAACCTAAACCTCCCCCACTGCAACTTGAGACCATTACTCCTTGTTCTGTCATCAGCTCCCACTGAGACCAGTCTAGAGCCATCCTCTTTGGAACCCCCTTTCAGATAGTTGAAAGTAGCTATCAAATCCCCCCTCATTCTTCTCTTCTGCAGACTAAACAATCCCAGTTCCCTCAGCCTCTCCTCATAAGTCATGTGTTCCAGCCCCCTAATCATTTTTGTTGCCCTCTGCTGAACTCTTTTTTTTTTCCCAATTTTTCCACATCCTTCTTGTAGTGTGGGGTCCAAAACTGGACACAGTATTCCAGATGAGGCCTCACCAATGTCGAATAGAGAGGAACGATCACGTCCCTCAATCTGCTGGCAATGCCCCTACTTATACATCCCAAAATGCCTTTGGCCTTCTTGGCAAAAAAGGCACACTGTTGATTCATATCCAGCTTCTCGTCCACTGTAACCCCTAGGTCCTTTTCTGCAGAACTGCTGCCTAGCCATTCGGTCCCTAGTCTGTAGCTGTGCATTGGATTCTTCCGTCCTAAGTGCAGGACTCTGCACTTGTCTTTGTTGAACCTCATCAGTTTTCTTTTGGCCCAATCCTCTAATTTGTCTAGGTCCCTCTGTATCCTATCCCTACCCTCCAGTGTATCTACCACTCCTCCCAGTTTAGTGTCATCTGCAAACTTGCTGAGGGTGCAATCCACGCCATCCTCCAGATCATTAATGAAGATATTGAACAAAACCGGCCCCAGGACCGACCCTTGAGTCATGGCAATCATAGCCTTCCCAGTCCACCAGGTGCTGGAGCCTTCCCCTAACTCTCTGCGAGTCAAGGATTTGATAGATCAAGTACTCCTGCTGTCCATGGACTGTTATGGGTGGCTGTGGCAGACTGGAGAAATTTGGGTTCTTGCTGTACAGTTTTAAAAGCGAGATGTGAAAGACGGGGTGGATCTTCAAGAACTCAGGCAGCTATAACTTGAAGGCCACTGGATTTACCTGTTCTATGGTCTTGAAGGGGCCCAGTATTGGTAGTCTAGTTTGGCAGATGGGCAGCCTGATTTGGGGCAGAGAACTGCACCTTGTCCCCTATTGGGGGGCACCCTGACAGCCTTGGTCTGTGTGGTGGTGTTAGGGTGACCAGATGTCCCAATTTTGTAGGGACAGTCCTGATTTTGGGGTTTTTTTATATATAGGCTCCTATTATCCCCTGTCCCGATTTTTCACACTTGCTGTCTGGTCACCCTAGGTGTAGATAAGTTTCTCTGACGGATGACAGGTGTTCTTTCAGGTCCTGGTGCACTGGTATAGGTGGGAGGCTAAATCCACAGTGGCTGGTACTGAGGAACTCCTGGAGAAGTCCAGATGGAAGCAGGGGAGAAAGTTTGCGAAGAAGGGGCTGTGTCGGGTCGGGGTGTGGATTGTATTGTTATATGTGAATTCGGCACAGCAGGGGATGCAGAACATCAGACTGCCATTGCTCATCCTGTTGACAGTGGGAGAAGGCGCACCACGAGATTCGAGAAATTCGTCTTTGGGGGGATAGGGCCTCTGCTTTCCTGTTTCTTGTCCCTGGGTGATAGGTTACAACAAAGCTGAAGCAAGCAAAGAAAAGGGACCAGCAGATCTGGCGTCAGCTAAGACGTCTGGCAGTCTGTATGTACTCCAGGTTCTTGTGGTCTGGCAGGACTTGAATCAGAACTCGGCTCCTTTTCGGATGTGGTACCACTCCTCAAAAGCTGCCTTGATAGCCAATAGCTCCTTTTCCCAAATATTTTGGGATTTTTTCCTGCTTGGAACTTCGTAGGACATCTTGATGTAAAGTGTCCTCATTCCCTGCAGCATAGGCATAAGCCTGATGCCCAGCATCAACTCTTCTCTACGTCAGAGAGGTGGGGCCAGGCTTGACTGACTTGTATGGGTTCTGTTGATGAGGGGCCGGAGCTGGAGGTGTTCAGCCAGGTGGTTGACTAAGCCTCCAGGCCGGGTGGGGATTCCACCTGGGCCAATTCATCTTTAGTATCATTGTTGAGGCTGAATTGGAAATAACAGTGGGCATCCTCACTCCATTTGATGAATGTGCCAAGTCTTGGAACTCTGCTGCTTGTGTAGCGACTGGCCAGTGTCCCTTCTGCGACAACTGATGGACAGCTTTGGCTGCGTGCTCACGGGCTGAATCGTCAGCAATCGGTGCATAGCGCTAACCAAGTCCTCAAATTGTCCTAGAAGTGGGCTTGATTTTTCAAGGAGTGTAGATGCTCAAGCCAAGGCCTTCCCAGTAACCGGGCTGATAATCAGTCCCCTTCAGCTTGGTCAGTGGGATATGACTGTGGTCATGGCAGAAATAGGAGCCAATGCTTATTTAGGAACCCACAAAATTTGTCACGATTGCAGGAACTATTGAGTTGTGTGCACTGAAAACCCATAGGAAGGAATTGATTATGGGGAACACACTGGCTCGAATTACACTGGCTCTCTGTCGCTGAGGGCGATGCAGAAGTGGGGCGCTCTGCACAGGGAGGGGCAGAGCTGTACGGGGGAC
Organism: Caretta caretta; assembly: GCF_965140235.1. Classification (NCBI taxonomy): domain Eukaryota; kingdom Metazoa; phylum Chordata; order Testudines; family Cheloniidae; genus Caretta; species Caretta caretta. The sequence continues at coordinate 4,869,930 of NC_134223.1, forward strand.
TCACCCTTCTCTGTGAGCGGGTGTTCCCTGCTGGCACTGAGAGGGTGCGGAAACCTCCACTCCATTCGGCCAATCCATGTGCAGCGGGATAGGAGTTTTGTTGTGGAGAAGGAAGCATTACAGTCATACGGGGGTGCGGGAGCAGCCCAGCCCAGCTCAGCTCTGTGCAGACACCCCTCCACGGGGTCAGGACTCCCGGGAAAGATTCAGAAGCTATCGTGAGAGATGGAGCCCCAGAGCTGGTGGGCATAGGCAGAGCAAGAACCCCTGAGTGAAATCGTCCACCGCACAAGTGCAGCAGCCCCTTGATTTCCTCCCTGGCCTAGCACGGTGCCCTACACAATGCAGTCCGATCCTGCTCCCATGGCTAGCCTTCCACTGACTTGCGCGGCAGGAGGGGCAGACCTGGGACCCATCAAAACCAGCAGGAAGTGAGGCCAAGGGCAGGTGGGAGTTACTCTGAAGCCATAAAGAACCCAGCTATCCGGGTGGGGCGGGGGGAGCCCGCGGGAGTCACGAAGCCAGAGGGAGGGTGGTGTGTACTGGTTAAGGATATCGGCACCATCCGGGGCCCTTTCCCATCCACACAGTGTGTGAGCAGACCGCTTCCCCTCCCCTTCCTGCTGGGTCCCTGGCCTGTCACAGGCAGAGGGCATGCATGCCTCATCCTCCCCAGGGCTGGGAACGTGGGCTCTTCTCCTGATATCCTGCAGCCTGGATTGAGTCCTCGACTCCCGTGATGCCAGCGGGGTGTCGGACTGCCCCTCCTCCGTGCATTGTTATTGCTGACAAGGACCCCACTCCTATGGTCTGAGCCGTGGGGCTGGCCACGCACATCCCACTGCAGGGTCAGGCCTGGGCCTGACGGTTACTGGGGTACATGGAGTATTGCTGCATGGGCGTGAGGCCAGAGCCGTGGGCATCGTTCTGTACTTGGTGTTTTCAAGGGCCAGTGCAGAGAAATTATTCTGCCCCTGGCTGCCTGCTCCCTGCTGCCCCAGAGCAAACACTAACACCGCCAGCGCTCCTGCCAGTGCAGTAGGGCATTGCCACACCATGCCCTTGGCTTTCCTTGTTCCCTGAAGGCGTGTGTGTGTCGGGGGGGGGGGGGGGGGGGGGGCTGGGAATCCCATTCCAGATCAGTCATCGTTCATTCCCTTTCCCTATCAATCACTCTCTCCCTCTTGGAGGCTAAGTGGATCCCTGAGCAAAGTATCCCAAGTATCCTGTCGCCCCGGTTCACAATGCAGTGTGCCGTTCTGTGCTGACTGGTCGGCTGTGGGGATTGGGTTTCAGTTTGTTCCGCTGGCCCCAGGCCAGGCAAAGCAAAGCCGGGTGTTGTCGTGAAGGGCAAGCAGCTGCCTTTGGGTTTGCAAGACCCTCTTAGCTCTGACTGGTGAAAATATTATATTAGGCCCCAGTAAAGAGCAGGAGGCAGATAGGGGGCCTTTCAACTGCAGGGAGGATAAATACATCTGCAGGAAAGCTCCTTAGCCAGGCCCAGATGGATTCCTCATTAGCTACCCCCCCTGCACAGGAGTTCGTGGCTGTGCACAGGCTGGCCTAGAGCGCGCGTTTCCCTGTTTTGATGAGGGATTTTGTGCCAGATCAGCATATCCGTGCATCTGTACATCATGGAGCTTGCCACGCCGCGGGAGATTCCAGTGCTCTGCTGAGAGGGAAGTGCCTGAGCTGGGCCAAGGGACGTCACTCAGCTCCACTCATCACAGTGGGAAAGGAACCGGGAATGGGCCCCGTCTGTCCCTGGGGAACTCCACCACGTTTATGGGGATGGCCCAGTGTGTTGGGGCACCAGGCCCTGGGGATTCCCAGGACATCCTTTTGGGTCTCAGGGGACAGCCCACCCTGCCCAGTCTATGTCTGTGCTCAGGGCTCAGGCCTACATTCTTGTAGCTGTTTTTTCTTCGGTCACTTACAGCGTTGCCGACTCTCGCCATTTTAATATGAGTCTCGTGATATTTGGTGCATCTCTTAAAGCCCCAGCTCCTGGAGTCCTGGCACTCCGAGGAAGCCTTGCCTTTCATTTCTTTTTTTTAAAGGAAGTTCCCAGCCCTGCTAACTGTGGAGAAAAGCTTGAAAACATTCCCCCCCCCCCCCCCCCGAATCAGAAAGCAAGTAGCAAGAACCCCAGACGTATTGTTTCAAAGATCTCCTGAGCTCTAAGCTGATCTCATGACGTCGGCGGCCATGATAGCGAGCGCTGGGTGTTGGCAGCATGGCACAGGCGGGGCCAAGGGCAGCTTTGGACTTGCCCCTCCTGGGAACGGTGGCGTACCTCTCCCCACACACCTGCACCCCTTCCTGGGTGTAACAGCTCCCGCTAACCTGCTCCTGATTGGAATATGCTCAGGCCCACCAAAGGCCAAACTGCACTATGGCAGTGTGGGGTCGTTGCTCCCTTGGACAGGGCCTTGCTGAGGAGGGAGCATCACTGCAAGGCCATTCCAGTACAATTCAGAGTCAGCCTTTGAGCCCAGTTCGTCTGCACCGAGGTCTTGGTGTTGGGCACGGGGAGCTGTCTGCACTGCCGGGAGGGCAGCCTGGAACTGGCCTGACAGATGCAGCTCATTGGCTGCGTGCCCTCATGCAGTGAGGTGCTGTAGGTCAAGTTTGGATTAATTTTGCTGCCTGCAACTCTTGGGCAATGCACCTTATGAGCTTTATGCTTCAAGGGCTGAGTTACCATCGATTGCAGTTGAGAGCTTTGATATCTTAAAAAGGGGCATTTAATTATATAGGCAATTACTTACCATCCAGCACCAACCCAGGAGGGAGTCCCTTCCAGTGTCCATGCAGAGGTCTATTCAGTCAGTAACATTGAAGTGGGAGAAACTTTGGTTTATTCCTTACCCTGAGAAATAACTAGAGAAGCAGAACGAGGAAGAGGCTGCAGTGAGGAGGGGAGGGAGGGGAAGAAGGGATTAGAGATGTGAGAGGAGAAATGAAAGGGTGAACTCCAGCTGTTTGGTGCACTTTGCATCTGGACGCGAGTGCTTGTGAATGAGGTGTTTGTCACAACTGGTGAGAAACACAGGGCCAGATCCTCAATGTTTGTGAACTAGGCCATAGTGCGCACACATGCTCTGATGAACCCCTTCCCCTCTTTCCCCCCTTGCCAATGCCCCTTAATTTTGACCTTTAGCATCCCCTACTAGTCCTGTCCTGCCTTCTCCTCCAAACTCTGCCAATGACCCTCAATCCTCAGCCAGCCAGCTGCGGAAAAGTGAGTCCCAAGCTCTTTTCACTTGTGACTTAAGTAGCAAGAGGCTAGTGTGCAAAACAAGGTCCCCCCTCCCCCCTCCGGGTATCAACACGGGTGTGATTTTCACATGGTCCAGAGTAGGTTCTGGACCAGCTGGCGGCTGTGTACCGACGGTGCTGACCTGCAGAGTGCTCTGAGCTGGGACTAACCGAGCACAGGCTTGTGTGGCAGAGTGGCTGTAATGCTGTGGAAGTCCTTACAAGCCAGCCCCGTCAGCGAGGGCAGAAAGTTGCTCAGTGAAAGCATCTTCAAAGTGAAAAGGATAGGCACTTACCATAACTGTGCCATGGGGAGCTGTGCAGTTTATGGTGGGAAGGAGTCCAGAGTTGTGTCTGCGAGTTCTGAACAGCTGCAGATTTATTTATAATGCCGGGTGTAGTGTGTGAGTCTGCAGATAAACACACGGGAGGGAATAACGCAAACAACAACATTGATAACAGGCTTCTTCTGCTAGAGGATCTCACTGAGCTGCAGCTATCGCCAGCCACCAGCGATGGGCCAGCAGCCAGATACCCACTCCCTCCTGCTCCCTGTGGGCCCGCTTCATGCCCGGCATTGGCGGAGCACTGCTACGGCCAGGATGCAGGTCTGGGCTCTGCATGAGGCAGGTGCTTCCGGGCCTGCCAGGGCATTGCGACACATCCAGCTCCCACCGTGGCGTTCAGGTGGCTGAGCTGCCACTGTGCCGTGGGCCTTCCGTGAGCTCCCATGTTCTTCTGGGACCCGTGTGACAGCCGCTGCCAGTTAGCAGGTGCCAGGCTGCTGCCGCCACACGAGGCTTTGGGGAAGGGTGAGCAAAGCAGCCAGTCTCGCTGCTGGGTGGTAGAACTCTACCCGACCAGCCCCTCTGCTGAGGCAGCCAGTCGCCTGCATCGACACTGCCCGTCCTCCATACGCTGTGCAAATAGCCGGAGTTCGCTCATCTAGCCCCTCAAACCAGCTGACAAAGCCAGGCCACGGCAGAGATTGAGACCCAGGGAAGGGACGAGACTGGCGCAAAGCAACGGCAGAGCTGGCACCCTTATTTGCTGCTCTAGCCGCTAGAGCTCCCACCTCCCTTGGCTTGAGGCCCTTTCCTCTGGGGATCTCAAAGCACTTGAAAACAGTTAGGCCTTGCACTCCCTTGGGAGGCAGGGGAAGATGCTGAAAATCTCACAGCAACTGAGGGGCAGAGCTAGTACTAGAATCCAGGAGTCCTGAATCTGGTCTGTCTCTAGGCACCACTTGGCTTTCCTGCCGGCCGTTCTGACCAGGCATTAAGCCGGCGTTCCAGCTACGGCCTCTCCTTCATCCCCATCCCCACGTGGCCGTCTCATTCCCATTCAGGGCCTCTTGGAGCCACTAGTAGCTCACCAGCTGTGTAGGCCGGGAAGGGGAGAGTGCTGGGTGGCAGGCAGTGCTGCTGGACAGGAATGCTGGGCTGCAGGAGGCCATGGGCCTTCGCTGTGGATGGCATGCAGCGGCACATTGGGTGTGGGCTCTCTGGCACAGTGCCCATGGAGTTGGCAGTCAGCCTGTGCCCAGGAGGCAATGGTGTGGCATTAGCAAGGATTGATGGCTGGGGACAGTGGGGGATGGGAATGTTTGCTGTTGTCTTGCGAGTTCAAATCCTGCTGAGGGTAGGAGTGATTGCCGGTTGTTTGCGGCTGCTCAGCGGTCCCCTTGAGAAAGGAGCTGAGATCTCAGTCCAATTCCCATGAGCCGCTAGCGCCACGATACAAACACCCAGCTTCCCCAGATCAGTGGTCTGAAGGGGCATAACCCCATGTGCTTCAGGGAGTGAGCAACCACTGACTAGCTGAGCTCGGGAGGAAGCATCCTTTGGATCAGGCCACTGCCTGGTACAGGTTGCTGGGCTCATAGGCTGCTGGTCTGATCTCATCTGGCAATTCCTGCCTTCAGAACCGTCCTCAAGTCGCCTTTAAAACCTTGTCGTTGGCAGCTGTGGTGTTTGACCTCTGTCCAGTGGAGCGAAGAGCAGCAAGCCCCAAGGAGCATGAGAGGCCAGGGCAAGCAATGCTGGGTTTTAGTGGGGTCCATGTGGATTCTTTTCAGATAACCTCTGGTCTCTTGCTGGTGCTTGCTGTGTCTGCACAACATCTAGCACAGTGGGGCCGCTCGGCACGACTACGGTGTGAGCTAGAGAGAGAGCTGGGGGCAGCAGCCTGGCAGCAAGACCCTGGGGGAAGTGTGCCTTGCCTGGCGAGAGAGGAGGGGCTGCTCGAGTCTGAGCCCTGCTGCCTCCCTCAGCCTTACCTTTTGCCATTGTTTCCTGCCAGCGCTCCATTGGTGCTGGTCCAGAGTCGGGGGCGGGGGGAGCCCCCCACCAGGGTTAAAGAATCACAGTTTTAAACGTTAATTTATAGGACTGAGCCCAGGTCCCCCGAGCAGGAGTGTGTAGGGGCAGGCAGCCTGACCTGGCCTCCTCATGGCAAGCCGGGCAGAGTGAAGACCTCAGGGCTGCCAGCAGCTCCTCAGGACCTGACAGGTCGGGTCTGGTCAGGCCACAGAACTGCTGTGCTGATCCCACCATGGGCTGGGCAGGGGGCCATCTTGCTTTTGGGGTGGGAGTCTGGCATCAGCTTGAATCTGGGAGTGAGCATGGGTCAGCAGGAAGGTGGGAGCCCCAGTGGGGCTGGGGTGTTTACAGGAGCCCATTCAGGGTCGCTGTGGGTAAGGGTCCATGTCACTACGATGGGCAGCGTACCCAGCTCTGTGCGCTGGTCAGATGTTTTGCATCCCTGCTGCAGGACGGCTTGTGAAGATGCAAAAACATGCAGCCTTTCTGTGGTTTGGGGGCAGAAAAACTCAAAGGGAGGGGCAGGAGCCCTGCATGCTGTAGCTTATCGGGAGGCATACTGCCCTGCAAGCCCTTATCTCAGCTCTGCGACTGAGTGCTGTTAACGGGGCTGTGGCTTGCCAGCCTCTCTCGTGCATTAGAGTCACACTCGTAACTGTCGTTCACCCATTCCACAGAGCAGGTAACTGAGACCTTACCCAAGATCACTCCAGACAGAGCTGGAAGTTCTGATGTAATAGAGCCATGTCTCCTCCACTTTGCCATTGTCTTTTAGGAGGAGAACGTCAAATAAGGTGCTTGTGTAGCCCACCTGACCCTGATGGTGGTCTGTGTTACCAGATAGACTATATTGTATTGACTCAGGTACTGCTTCCTTGCTAAGAAGGTGGGTTCTTCAGCTCAAGTTGAAAACGCTCAGGCATTTATGCCCTCAGGTTGGTTCCCCGACTGTGATGGTTCGCTGGGGTGCAACCTGGAACTGGGGTACTGGTGAGCCCTCTGTCTTACCAACGTGGGCTCCCTCTCACACTGTGACATTGTGGCAAGCTGCAGACCCCTCCAGGTACTGCACTTACACAGCCACCCGCAGGCAGGGATACACCCAACTGAGTTACATGAATGCTTTCGCCAGCCACCCATGAGCCAACAATATAGAAACTTCAGTCAATTCTCCCCAGCCTTGCATTCTAGCACTGTACCGTCTCACCCTGGTCAGAAGCCTGACCAGTGTAAGTTTATAACCTAGTCTGCCCCTCACTCACTGTGGAGAGGACAATGCACCAGCTCTTGTTTCTGAGCAGATTCCCCAAGCATTGCAAACAAAACCCACTGTTTTAGGTAGAATATGAAACAGGTTTATTAACTACAGAAAGATAGATTTTAAGCGATTATAAGTAGCAAGCTTACAGATCGAAGTTGGTCACCTAAGAAATAAAAGTAAAATCTCAGTCTGAGTTCTATAACTATCCAGGATTTGAATCCAGCAGTATCTCACCCTGATGGTATAGCTCCTTCATACACAGGCTGGGATTCCTCTTTTCAGCCTGGAACCACCTCCCCCATTCAAAGTCTTTGTTCTCCAGATAGGTTTCCAGGTGTCGAGTTGTGAGGAGAATGAGGACAAGTGACGATGTCACTTGCCCCTTTTATAGCTTCTTCCAGCTTGCTGAAAAGATCCTTTGCTATGAGGTGAGTCAAGCAGTCTCCATTGTCATTGTGCTCTCTCTGAGAGGTCTCCATTGTACACGGTTCCTGGGGTAGTCCTTGTGAGTGTGGATTCCCCTTAATGGGCCATCAACACATCTCACTCCTCCACTGTTGCTCCTGAAAGGTTGGTTGTGGGTGTTTCCAACCTTATAACACATTTCAGTAATATACACATAGCAAAACTTTATAACTTCCCATCCAAAGACAGCACGCACAATCCAACAGGGTATTAATGTTCAATAGATCAAGATGTTTAAAATGATACCTCACAAGGTATACTTTGTATAAAACATATTATAATTAAATCACCCTGGTGAATGGGGGGGTGCCTGGCTGTTGCTTTGGGGTACAGGGTGTCACACCCACATGCCCCAAACAGGTGTGGTGTTATATTCATTAGACCACAATCCGCTCCCAGAGCGAGGAACAGAGCCCAGGAATCCTGATGTCTAATATTGCACCTTGGCTCACAAGTCACTGTGTAACTTGCTGGCCGTGTGTTTGTTGCAGCTCCAGTTGGGGCCAGGCTTCATATATGACAGCAGCATGTACTCCCCCCACCCCCCCCCCCGCCCTTTCCTGTTGTTTGCTCCTGTAGGCAAAATGAAAGAGCTCTGTGCTGTAGCCTTCACGGACGTGGGGTCAGACACTGCCACTGGCCAATGCAGGAGTACAACAAATATGTAACAGCCTGTAGTTATTTAGGGTTGCAGATGAGTGCCGGGTTGCACAATAGTTTGTTATTGGAGAGTTGTCTAAAGCACTTGGCTACTGATGCAGATCTTTTTACAGAGAAGAGCATTATCGCTGTGGCATAGAGAGAAATCTGCCCCCTTCGTAAACAGATTACGGAGCAGGCTGGGAGTGTGGCTTTGTGGCAGAGCCTTTCCCTTTCAGAGATAATTAGCTCCGGGCTCAGCCTGGCAAGCCCATACCCAGCTCCACAGCAGACAGGCGCAGAGCATGGGGGAGTGGACTTGCTAGGCAGGATGGACAGTTTTCTGGTGCAGGTAGAGGATTATTAATAGATTCAGACTTTCCAGGACAAGGGGGACCTCTAGGACCATCTAATCCATTCTGCTGCCTAGCACAGGTCAGGCAACCTTGCCCAGGGCTTTCTGTATCCAGCCCAGAACTGCTTTCTCTTTGAGAGAGATGTCCATTTGCGATTTAAACTCTTCAAGTGCTGGGGGATCCATCATCTCTCTGGGTAAATCTCGGCACTGGTTAGTTACTCTCCCTGTAAAAAACTGGGTCTGCCTTCCGATTGGAAGTTTGCCACTTTCAACGTCCAGACGTTGCCTCTTGTTCTGCCTTTCCCTGCTAGGTTGCAGAGCCCTCTGCTCTCAGATACTTGCTCTCTGGGCAGGTACTTACAGACAGTGATAAGTCACCTCTTAACCTCCTATTTGATAAGCTTACTCTGCCCCCATGCAGCAATAAGACCTGTCCAATTTAAATAAGAACAGACCCTGAGGGACATTCAGGGTGGCTGGCTGGGGAGATGGGATGGGGACAGGTTACACTTTTTCAAACCTTCACCGTTTTGTTGGTCACTAGTTTAGACTCCATGCTAGCATTTCACGAAGAGACTGTGAAAACAGGGCCCACTGTGCCTTTAACTAGCTTGGTGCCTGGTATGTGGAGTGTCCTCTCTGGAGCAATCTGGCCATGCTAGCCTCTCACCAAGGATCCCGTTGTTGATCTGATGTGGAACCTGGGAGGGAGGCAGAGCTAAGCCCTTTGCAGCCTAAGGATGCATAAATGGATTGCAAATCGCTCCTGATTCCATTTGCTGGAAATCAGAGAATTAACACCGTTACTGGGTTTGGAAGGAAACAATGCGTAAGGAAAGAGTCGAGCGTGCTGCCCTGGAGTGCTCAGATGAGTGAAACTGATCCGGGGAGTGGAGCAGGAATGTACGACAGGCTGTACACCTCACTACAGAGCTGTGGACAGCAAGAAATAGAAGAGTGAGTGTTCACTGATCCCAGGTAGGGAATGCCTTCCAGACAGTGCTCAGCAAGAGCAAGACAACAAATGGGAAAATCAGAGGCTTGGAGCCAGCTAGTTATGTATGGTTTCATTTTTGATTCACGTGCCAGAGAGGAGAATGGGAGAGCAGCATTTCAGCCAGTAAACAGCCTCCCTCAGGGTTGCCTTCCCTAGCTGTTGATTGGTCTGATATTCTGCTGTTGCAATGGAAGGCTCAGATTGCCTAGCAAGGAGGTAATGCTTCCAAAGAGTTCTTCCTTGGTCCTCTAGGGCCAGTGTCTTCGCAGTGTGGTGTTTGATTTGATACCACATGACATTTTGATTAAAAGACTAAAAAGATATAATGTTAACATGGCACACAATGGATTAAAAACTGGCTGATAGGTCTCAAAATGTAACCGTGAACAGGGAATCGTCATCAAGCAGATGTGTTACTAGTGGGGCCTGGCGGGGGTCGGTTCTTGACCCTGCACTATTAACATTTTTATCAGTGACCTGAAAGAAGACACAAAATCATCCCTGATAAAGTGTGCAGGTAACACAAAACTTGGGAGAATGGTAAATAATAAAGAAGACAAGTCACTGCTACAGAGCGATCTGGATCTCTTGATAAACTGGGCACAAGCAAACTGTACATTTTAATATGGCTAAATGTAAGCATATACATCTAGGGACAAAGAGTGTAGCCCACAGTTACAGGATGGGGGACTCTATCCTAGGAAGCCATGACTCTGAAAAAGATTTGGGGTGTTATGGGGGATAATCAGCTGAACACGAGCTCCTGGTGTGACACTGTGGCCAAAAGAGCGAATGGGATCCTGGGATGCATAAAAAGGGGAATCTCGAGTAGATTATTTCACCTCTGGATTTGGCCCTGGTGGAATCCTGTGACCAGTTCTGGTGCCCGCAATGCTAGAAAGAGGTTGATAAATTGGAGAAGGTTCAGAGAAGAGCCATGACAATGATTAAAGGATTAATCCGGATAGTGATAGACTCAAGGAGCTCCATCTATTTAATACATGGACGATTAAGTGGGGTCACAGTTCTTGGGCTCCTGATGGGTGCATCCTACTGTAGGGACACCAAAAAAACCTTAGGACACTTCCATCTGCCTCAGTAGGGATATCGAATACGCACTTGAGTTATAGTTCCTTGCCCATGTATAAACTCCCATGCCCCGAGTCCCTTTAGTGTGGAGCTGTGCTACCTGGCCAGTAGACCAGGGTCCTTTTCCCCCTGTAGGCCTGGTGGTGGGGATCTGGTAAATGGCCTTTCTGAGGGCAGTTCCCCGAAGACATTCAGGAGACTCCTTTTGGAGCTGTAGAGCCACCAACTGCTCTCTCCAAGAGCTGCCGGGCAGCTGCCGGGAACTTCCTCCTTTTCAGCCCTTATTCCACCCCGACATGATTGACAGGGCCAGAGGGGCAGGACCAGCCTTGCCCACACCCCTTCATCACTGGTTTGGGGTTTATAAATCCCATCACAAAGGGGTGACTTGATTACTGTCGGTAAGTATCTACACTGGGAACAAATATTTAATAATGGGGGGCTTGCCTAAACTATCGCTTAAGGTGATGTAACGTACGTCACTCGGGTGTGAAAAAACCACCCCCGAGCGACGCAAGTTACATCGACTTAGAGTGCTGTCCACACCACGCTGTCGGTGGGAGATGATCCCCCGCTGACACAGCTCCTGTCTCTCGTTGCAGTGGAGTAATTGCACCAATGGGCGAGTGCTCTCCCGTTGGCATAGCACGCCCTCACCAGATGTGCTACCATGGCACATCTGCATTGATACAGCTGTGCCAATGTAGCACGGTAGCGTAGACTAGCCCAGGCTCTTCGTGATAACAGCGAAAGGTCGAGGAAGTTGAAGCTAGGCAAGTTCCGACTGGAAATAAGGTCTACATTTTGAACAGTGAACCTTTGGAACAGTTTACCAAGGGATGTGGTGGAGTCTCCATTGCTGACAATTTTTAAATCTAGAGTGGATGTTTTCCTCACCGATCTGCTCTAGGAATGATTGTGGGGCAGGTCTCTGGCCAGCGTTCTACAGGAGGTCAGACTAGATGATCACAATGGTCCCGTCTGGCCTTGGAACCTCTGAGTAGCTGGGGGGTTAAATAAAGAGCGTTGGAGATGTCCAGAGGGCAGGTGCTGGGGAGGATGCGGTGGCTGGTGTTAATGAGACAGTGCACCCTTGTGGCTGTGTTTGTGTAAGCCTCTGATTTTTTTCACCTTTTTGCTGCACATGGTGAGACCCTCTGACCACCTTCCCCCCTCTCCTCATGCTGGGTGCTAAAAGCAGAGAAAAATCCCATTGTCTGTGTTTGCTGCAGGGTGCTTTGATTCTTCACCTGCCAGGATCAAGCAGTAGGAGGCAGCATCTCTGGGATGCCTCCCAGGGATGCTGGATTGTGGTTCCCATGTGATTGGCTCAGAATCTGCGATGAAATCAGTGCCATCTGCTGAGGCTGTAGAGTGGCAGCCTGTGATCTAGAACATGTAGAGAGTCATCCAACCGGGAGCTGACGGTGGATGAAATAATGATTGATCGGTATCTCTGGTACAATGCTGCTGCATTTCCATGTGCAGCCACCCATGAGTCAGATGATGGCCTGAAATCACTGGTAGAGCAGGACAGAGATGTCAGCCATATGGCTGCTGCTAGCATGGTTTCAACCTTAGTGTAGATAGGGCTGCTGAGGCAGACTTGCTCTGTCTAGCTGGACATGTTTTTAATTTCCTGCCCCCTTCCCCATCTATTCTGTCATATCGCCTCCACTCTCTGTTTTTAAGCTTTTGTTTGCTAGCCAGACCAGGGAAGGGGCTAGGTACTTGTGATGCTGAATGGGCAGCTGTGGAGGGAGGAGGAGTTGTGTTCTGCAAATATGGATATTATCAACGTGACTAGAGCTGAACAAAAAGTGACTCCAAAGGCCACGGTGCTAATGAATGCTGGGGGCTCTCTGTTGAGTGTCTGCCCTTCCTCTTTGCTGTGTCTAGGCAGTGCAAGCAGGAAAGGCGATGTGCCAGTTTCCAAGCAGAATAAGTTTCCCATTATAGCCAGTAAACCCAGCAGATCAAATTAACGTGTTAGTCTCTAAGGTGCCACAAGTCCTCCTTTTCTTTTTATGGGAGAGCTAGCGAGAGGGGTTGCGGGGGGGCTAAGGGAGTGAGGCTGGGGAGGTAGGTTGAGCAGTAGGACAGGGGAGTGCAGGTTCACTCCTACTCCAGCCCTTCGCTGCCTGGGCTTTGAGCTGGCTGTGGTGTGAAGGAGGCAATCTCTGTCAGTGTCCTTTGGCAAAAGTCACATAACGTGTCTCCTTTTTAATATAAAACTCGCTGGTATCGGGAATTCAGACCTTGGTCCAGCACCGTTCCAAAGCACTTGCAAAACTTCAAGCACGTGCTAAAGTGCTTTGCTGGACGGGGGCCTTAGTCTGGAGATGCGTGGGCCTAAAGTCTGAAGGGTCACTTCCCAGCCCTTTCGGAGCTGGAGGGAGTGGAGGAAAGGAGAGACCCCAGGCCGTGTTTCATGTGTAACTGCATCCAGCTCCTAAACTCCTCAACAGCTTGACTTCGAGCGTCCCTGAAAATGCACTCTTCACCGTGCGTGTGCGCTGTACATTAGAGATGCACATTACTCAAACCTAAGAAAGGGATCTTATCCCTGCTATAAACGCAAACTTCAGTGCAGCCTTAGCCATAGACTCTCCATCACACACTGTCACATGGGACTGTCTGGGATGCTCTCACTAGGGGTCAGGAGGTATTTTCATCCCAAGCCTGTTTTCAGGCAATTAGAGCTTTCTGCAGACAAGTCCCCTTTGGGCAGCCGTTTCAGAGAAGGCTGCACACTAGTTAAGATACAGTCTGTCGTGGAAGCATCAGACTTTCCCTGAACCCAGCCCTCCAAGCGGGCTTTGAAGTTGGAGGAAATTTGTTTAGAAGTAATGTAATTAAAATATTTTTTCCAATACATTTTAGCATAAAAGTTGAGCACAACACAGAAAGATACGGAAAGCACAGAGGCCAAGAGTAAACACAGCTACTCATATCTATGCTAAGGAGAGGACTCCTCTGAAGAAGAAATCATTGTTAGTACTGTCTCATCAGGAACCCATCTCATCATGGGTTTTAAGTCCTGCTTATACGCTGGGGTGACTAGATGCAGTTACGTTGCCAGTATTGTAAGGTATCTGGTCAATGCTTATGATACAGCAGTTTGCTAATATACAGTGCTAATAACACAGAGGACTGCTAGCTCTCCCCTACAAAAGGTATTAAGGAGAAATGGACAAGAAAAAAACTTGAAGCATAAAATTATATTGTGTATGGGGCATAGGCCCTGCGTTTTTACTTTTCCCCACGGGGGAACGCCCGAGACCCCGCCCCACTCCATCCCCTCCCCCGAGGCCCAACACTTGCCCCATCTCTTCCTGCCCCCACTCTGCCCCCTCCTTGAGGCCCCCGCTCGTTGCTCTCCGCCCTCCCCCAAGCCCCTCCCCAAGTCGCCAGGCAGCTGTGCCTATGGTATGTGGCATGCTTGTCTGGTAACACTTCCAGAGGCAAATGGCAGCCGCATGGTATCTGGATTCCCCAGTGCAGACCAGTTAGCCTAGCTGTCCCTTATTGAGCTCTATGGGTCTGGGCCCTCGCTGTGTCTCCCCCACTCACCCTCCCTGGGCCTGACTGCATGTGTCGTTGGGAGGCTGCCTGGAGGGAGCGTGCATAATTCCACACTGCTAACCCGGAGCAGAGGGAGGGAGCATCTCTCCAGTTGGGGCCCCACCAGGGCCACAGCCTCAGATGCCTCTTTCTTCCCTGCCAGGACCACTGCATCGGAAGGTGCCCAGCACACCTGGCAGTGTTTACGTTGCCAGCCCATCCCCTGCTTTTGCCTTTGGGGCTCACCTGTCCCATGTTGTGCGTTGTGTGCGGGTTAACAGAACCCGTGCTGTGTGGTTCCATCGCACAGGCTTCCAAGCGTACCTGAACCTAGCCTATTCCTAAACACAAAGAAGCAAAAATCAAAGGGATTCTGTGTTTAAAAATAAATAAATCCCTGAAAGAGAGGCTGAGATGGTAAAAACCCTGTGACCCGTGTCACTCCCCAGCAGCCCCAAATCCAGCCCTCCCTGCCGTTGCCATGCTTGGCCCTTTGCGGTGGATGGGGGCGGGGGGCCCAGGCATGAGACTTACCTTGCATGCACGCAACTCAGTGTGGTAGAGTGCAGGGTGTGGGAGAACCTGGAGTGGAATGTGGGGGTCTTCAGTTTCCCAGCTTCCCCACTCCGCAGCCGGGGTGGGAGGGGGCACTGTGGAGGCTCCTGTGTATGCTGCAGCAGTCCCCACCCCATGTCCCACTGAGAGCGCTTGGTGTGGCTGTTTTTAACATGGGCACAGCAACAAAATTTTCCTAATTTTGTTCAGAGGAATGGCTGGACCGTTTTATCTGAAACCTCCCAGAACACCTCAGGCTGAGGCAGACACCTGGCAAGCAACGTTTCAAACTGAATGGTTAAATGTTGGCAAAGTTATAAGAAATTGAAAGAAGGATCTTATAATGAAAGTATCTGGCAGCCTTCACGGTCATCATTGCTACCTGCACTGTCTGTAAAAACTTGGTCTATTTTTTTCTCAGTCCTGATGGGCTGAAACATCATCTGACCTAAAGCCTTTGGGCCCAGATTGCCTGGAAAATCAGCCTTAATGTTAAAGTTTAATGTTGTTTAAATCCTTAAGTCAGGGTTTTTCCCTGTACACTACAATGTGCTTTTTGGCAGTGCTGCTGACTATTATTCTTACTGTGCAAAGTGGTGGGAAAACGTCATGTTCTTTTACATTTAGCTCTCTAAGCAGAGGTTAGCAGAGAAGCCTCTAGTTCCGCTCGCTGGGCTGCAGCTCCTGCACTGCCGTTTCTGAGCTGCTGCCACGTAGTCCATGAGGATTAGATATTTTTGAAGGGGAAACTCGCCCCTGGAGGAGCAGATTTCACCTGGGGATGGTGTGAAACGGCGGGGCTGCAGCCCCCTTCTCGGTACAGATTGTGGGTGAAGCAAGGCTGGCAGGGCCATGCTGAGAGGTGGACCAATGGCAGGGCCCTCCAAGGCTGAGCCTGAGCACCAAGACGGCTCAGGTACCTGCCGCTGCTTGTGCACACACGGCACTTGGGGACAGGTGTTGACCCCCAGTGCAGAATGGAGGTGTTCCTCTACGCAGAGGGGCAGGGTTGGCAGCACAATAACACTGCTGAACCCCGCTACTTCAGCACTACCTGCATGCATGGAGCTTAGCTCCTGTTTGGGGCAAGGCAGACCAGGGAAGGGGTGGGACAGGGGCCGCTCTAGTCTTAGGTAGACTAAGCAGCTGCCTAAAGCTGCAGATTTGGCCCGGCTGCCCCTCCGTCATGACAGAGAGCGGCTAGGCCAAATCTCTGTGGCATTGCGACCCTGTGTGCCAGGTCACAACGCCACTCACTCAGATTTGGCCTGGCCACCCCTCCATCATGACTAGCTGCCCTAGGCCTAGGAGGAGGGGTGCAGCACACTGAAGTTTTGTCTACCACTCCAGATTGTCTTGAGTGGCCTCTGTCTGCCACTCTGTGGATCAGCCCATTATCAGCCTGAGGGAGGGACTACAGAACAGCTCCTCATGCCGCTGGAGAATTTCTCCCCAGCCCATGGTCCTGAGGGAGATCCCCAGTGCACGAGCTGAGCTGGGGCTGGACCTGGCGCCAGGGGCCTGGTCCAGGGCCAGGCTCTCTGTGGATCAGGCCCTACGTGAGCGTGGGCCACCCTCCTTGCTGAGAGCTAGCAGAACTCCAGCTCTGGCGGAAGCCCTAGGCTCTGGAGTGGGTCATCAGTGGTATGTGAAGAGACCAGATGCTAACCTGGGGCGGATGCTGCTCGCTGCCCAGGATCATAGCTGGTTCCTGCACCAATCTGCTTGTTAAGGCCTCTGCCCTGAGCCGTGACTGGAGGCCTTCCTGGGGTGCGTGAATGGCTTTCCTGGTCCGGACCCTGCTGTGCTGCTCACTCGGACCTGCCTGCTGAGGTTGCCTCCTGGTTCTCTCCCCTTGACGGCTCTTTTGTAATCTCCCCACAGAAACGCTAATGGACTCCACCACGGCGACGGCAGAGCTGGGCTGGACAGTGCATCCTCCCTCAGGGGTGAGTTCTCTGTTCTCCTCGGGATTGAAGGGAACAGTGGTGTAGGACACAGATTGGGGCAGATTAGCAATCCTAGATGTTACTGTTTACTAAAAGAGATTCACTGAAACAGGGCCAAAACCAAAACAAGCAGAAGGCAAAAACGTTCCCCCCCCAAATTCCTGAATTCTGAGATTTTGAAAATGTTTGATATGGGGTAAGATTTTAAAAAGCATCTGCGTGATTAGGAGCCAAATTCTCATTGGCTGTCAATCGGACTGAAATGCCTAAGGGGCTAAATCCCTTTTGAAAACGGCAGTCAGGTGCTTTTGAAGCTGTAGCCCACTCTCTGTAGTCGCTGAAATGCTCAGAGGGGGGTGGGAGATTCAGCAAATGCTTCATCAGAAAATTTCCCAGAACTTTTTTTTTTTAATTGTCAAAATGTGAGAAATGTCAGTTGTTCGGGTTGGAAAAGGGCGTGGCCAGGAACAGGAACACTGAACCCAAACACACCTGCTGCAGGCCCAGGGCCTGGCATGAACTGATGAGAATGGCAAGTGAAACTGGCCTGGCTTCTCTGGCTCGTCGGGAAGCAGCCAGAGCTAGACAGCTCAGCTCTTGCAAGTAGCTGCAGAAGGCGTGGCTGAGGGGTCCTGCCTTTCCCCTCTCCATAAGGGATACTGGCATCTCCTCCTGGCAATAAGTGCTGCAGTCTTGGGGAATTAGCACCGAGGAAGCCAGTCACTGTGGGCCAGATCTGACAGTGGTGACGCCCTGTCTGCTCGCAGCAATGGGAGTTTGCTGGAGGAAGTACTGAGTAACACCCAGTAAGGGCCTGGGCACTTGGGTCTCTACGTGGCGCACACGTCCAAGGAAGTTCAGTGAGGTAATTTGGACTCTCCCTATACTCCACTCCAACCAGACCACTCTCACGGTGAACCAGATCCTGGGGGCCTTACTCAAACTCCATCCGACTTCCAGGGCTGTATGACTCCAGACTCAGCCCTGGCCTGGAGGTTGTGAAGGACACCAGAGAAGCGCTGGGTCTGTTCTGTGGTCTCCCATAACACAAAGATCCATTTGAAGAAATGAAGAGAAACACGGCGGCGCAGGTGGGCCTGCAGGGTTTGAGCACCATGTTCCCTTGTCCCTGCCTGGCAGCTGGGAGCAGCCCTTGTTCACTGCAGATGACTCTCTGGGGCTGGGGCGAGGTGTTGTCAGCGGAGGGCCCTGGATTCTGGGCTGTGCTGACTGAGCCGAGTTTGGTGACTATGTGTGCGTTGAGAGACTCTCTTCCGTCGGGTCTGTGGGGCTGAGCTGGCAGGCTCCAGGAGAAGTATGACAGGCACACGGAGGCCAGGGTGTGTCTGCATGGCAAGTGCAGAAGCTGTGCACCCGCCCCAGGGCTCATCCCAAAACCATGGTGACAGAGACACCATGCCGGAGTACATGTCCCTCGGCCATTTCCCCTTGCCTGGGGGAGGAGGAATTTCCTGTCCCGCAGCAGTAAACTACAAGACCCCCATGTTGGCAGTTGGTTCAGCTGTGACAGCAGAGCACTTTGGAGGAGAGCTCCGACTAAGGCTCTCATTCCCACCTGCTCCTGTGTCCTCACACCCAAGCAGTGTAAGGGGAGTTCTTACTACCCTTACTGGCACCTGGTGCTGGTGCTGTGGGATCTCAGCTGGACCGAAAGCCACAATTCGAACCATTTGGCTCAGTGCAGGAAGTGCAGAGGCATATGACAGGCAGTCAGGGAAGCACTGGACGGTGACTCGGGAGAAGATCCAGATCTGCGATGTTGTTACTTAACCACCCCAGTTCCTGGGGCTGTGCTGAAGTCCAGAAACCCTGCCACACCCAGGCTGAATTCCCCTGCTGTAGTGCGGAAGGTCTTGGCGCTGACAGGAGGGAGTATGCTGGTGTGGTTAAAGCATGGGGTGCAAGGTGGGCCGATGTGGGGTCCATCTGCAGCGCCACCACAGACTGGGGAAAGGCGCGGCCCCTCTTGGCACCTCAGCTCCCCAGCCACAGGGCCCTGCCTCCTGTGCGGGAGGCTGCGTTGCCACGGAGGTGCTGTACCAGGCACGGTGTTATTGCCCAGCATCCACTGCAGTCTCCCACCTGCCTTGGGCACTGACAGGGCTCTCTGAGGTGTTAGACCGGAGCCCTGACACGCCTTACTCTTCCTCCTCCCCTCCCAGCTCAGGGTGCGGGGGGATCTGCCCTAGAGCCAGGGGCCTTGGCCTGCAGCCACAGCTGGGGCATTGCCAGGCCACTCGAGGAGCCTCACTAGAGATTCTTTCTGAAGGCGCAGACAACTCGCACTCTGGGCTCTCCAGCCCTGCGTCCCTGCTCCCCCGCAGCTCTGGGATCACCAGGGACTGGAGACGGCCTGGGGAACACCAGAGGCACAGAGAGCTTGGCAGACCCCAGAGATGCAGGCGGCTTGCCTTCCCGTTGGCCTCAATCGCCCTGACCTGCTTTGTCCTAACCTGACATGTTCGATCACAGGGGACCGGGCCAATACACACCCAGCATATGTGAGGGGATGGGGACCGGGCCAATACACTCTCCTTGCAGAACCCACCTGTATTTGTTATGATTTTTCGGTTGCTTTTCTGTGCTACTTGCCCCTGTAATTTGGTGCCACAGCCTTTGTAAGACACCGGGACAGTCTTCTTCTGGATGATAATGCTGGAAGAGCCGTATTTCATGCAGGGCAGGGAAGTTCCCGTCAATAGATTTTGTGACTGAATGTTCATTTGCTTCCTCTTTATCCCCCCTGGCCACTCAGCATTGCTAACAGCCAGTGACTGAAATGTGTGACAAAACCTGCTGCAGTTTTCCACTGCAATATAGATGATAGTGAGAAATAAAATCTGTGGAGGCAGATTTGTGGACGGTGCAAATGAGGAAAATTGGAACTATGTGAGGATCATGTGGCTGCCTTTATGTGAGTGCCTCCACTGGGTATTTATCCTAAATGTGCACGGCGCAATCTCCATGCCTAGCACTGTAGGGCCTGAGTGTCTCTCGTGAGGCTTTTCACAGCCTGAAGGGCCAGGGCCGTTGGGCAGGTGTGCTCTGGCAGCTCTCGGAGAGTTAGCACTGAATTTCTGCTGGCGGCAAGCAGTGGAGGGGTTCGCTCTGGGAATGATGAGAGCTCTGGCTAGTGCCTTGTGCTGGGTAAGGCAGTCCTGTTTTCAGGGAGGGCGTCTTCCCAACACATCAGGTTTCACGTCCATGGGAAACTGTTTGTTTGGCTTCTCAGTGAGCAGGCTTCTGATACGCCATTCCAGCTGCCTGGGATTTTGTCACTAGTGCCTACCAGATTCCCCCTCTTGCTGCACTCCAAGCTGTAGCTCACGAAAGCTTATGCTCAAATAAATTTGTTAGTCTCTAAGGTGCCACAAGTCCTCCTTCCCTCAACCCTGGACCCCGCTGCTTCCTGCTGCTACAATCCATGGTGCTGGTTCCTGCCTGTGCCATGGGAAAGACGCTGGCTTTAGGTGTTGTGGGTGGGGTGGGGCCACCGCTGGATGCTGCACCCTGTCTGGCCTGGACAAAGCCATGGGAGGAGCTCTACTTTCTTGGGACGGCCCAGTTGATGGCTAAACCTCCTCCCAGCCAGTGTCCCTCTCACATCTGTGCACACCACAAATGAAGAACTCGTGTGCCTGCCCCAGCCGCGGCCTGCTGGGTAGCCATGCGTTCCTGCTCCAGGGTGTGCTCAGCGCCACCTGTGCCGGAGGGAGATGTCCCCAAATGTTGACCGGTTTCTCCCCTGAGAAGGAGCCTTCAGGCCCCTGCAAGGATCCGGGAGCAGGGGCAGCAGAGGGGCAAAGCATGTCTTTCGCTTGCCTTCCACCTGGGCTCCATTGGTGGCATGTTCAGCAGCAGCCTGGATATTCAGCACTGGGGTGGAGTTTTGCCACATCCAAGGCAAAGAGAACCTTTCTTTTGCCCTCTCTCTGGAAGTACTGGGCTCTGTGGAGGCGAGGGAGCCCCGCACACAGACTAGGGAACATTGTTTGCCGGGCTCAGCTTTGTCAAATCAGTGCCTTTCCCAGAGCTGAGAGCCAGGCCTCCACTGCAGCATTGGTTCCACATTGGGAACCGGAGGCTGGAGAGAGCTTGGAGAACAACAGGTGCCGGGGTTGGAAAACAAACCCTGCCAGGTGTGGAAGGCTCAGAGGACTGGGCAGGGTCACTCTGGAGAGGAGGCAGCTAAGGGAGATGTAATAATGGCCTTTAGATCTGCCAGGAGACCTTGTGCAGCAGACAGGCTCAGCTATTGCTGTTAGTCACCAGGGATGGTGCCACAGCACGTGGATGAGCCTGCCACAGGGAAAGCCCAGGGAAATAGATGGGGAAACATCACAAATATGACTGCATAGGGAGACCCTGGTGTCCTCTCCATCACCAAATCCCAGTCCCTAGGGGAGCTTTAGAAAGCATGCCATCAGCCCTGCACCCTGGCCCTGAGCGATGGATCAGTCACTAGGAGCCCAGATGTATTTCCGGGATGTTACCTGGGTCCTGGGTCTCCTCTCACAGCCCCTGGAGTGAGTTGGGAGTTGCTGGGGTGCTCGTCAAGCCAGCCAGCTCTGCTGGCTGTTGGGGTCAGGGTTTCAGCAGCCAGCCTCTTCCCCTTGAGAACATCCAACCTGCTGGGCGCAGAAAGTCTTGACTATCTGCCCCAGTGGGCTTGAAAACTGGGGACAAAGAATATCCAGGAACTGTTTTCCTGTGCGTCAGTGTAGCGTGTTGCCCAGCCCGACCTGAGGGGCTGTGGAAAGAGGGAGCAGGGACACAGGACAGGGTGAGGTGAGGTCAGTGGGCAGTCAGTCTTGGTCAGGGTATTGCTGTTATTTATTTGGATTACCATCATGCCGAGGGCAGTCCTGGCCCAGGCCCCCATGGAGCCAGGTGCTGTACGAACATAGAATACCAGCAGGGTCCTGGGCTCAAAGAGCTGCCTGTCTAGATTAGCTTGGTGGGTTTGGGGGTGGGGGCATGAGAGGTGGGGAGATTAGGGGAGGGGGATAGGAAGCAGCCATAAAACAAGAAGAGACCATCCCAGTCACATATGCCAAATGTCTAGAGAGGTTGTTTTCCCTGTAGGTTTGTTCCATGTCCGATGTGAGGTGAGTTTGTGGCTCTCAGTCAGGGCAGTGGTCCCCAAACTGTGGGGGGGGGGGGTGGAGGAACATCCGGGAGCGCATGGTAGGACTCATGCCAGCCCCCATGTGGTGGCAGGGGCGGGGTGCACCACCCAGCCCCGCTCTGTGCCTAACTCCACTCCAGCCCAGCCCCCAGGCCCTGGCCACGGCCCTGCTCCTGGCCACAGCTCGGCCACTGGCCCTTGCTACTGGTCCCCGCTCCTGGCCGCAGCTCCACCCCCAGCTGCTGCCCCCGGCCACAACTGTGCTCCCAGCCTGGGGAGGTGCGGACACGTTCCATTACTGGTAAGAGGGGCGCGAGAGGAAAAGTTTGGGCACTGCTGGTTAAGGGCTCAGTGCCCTTTGCACAGGCCGGCTCTGACTCCCTTCCTTGCTGGCAGCCTCAGGACAGAGGCTGAGGAGTGACTGAGCTCCCCTTTCCTCTCCGAGGGGCTCCCCTGCCTCAGCCATGTGCTCAGTGTGGGGAAGCTTGGCTGCCCCCTCTGCTCATGTTGCTGCTGCTAAACCAGACACTTTCCATTTCCTGGGCTGCTAATCGGCACCTTTCACCAGTGCTGCCTGCCCTGGCCTCTCGGCCAAGGTTCAGCCTGGAAAAGGATTTTACCTCCAAGTTAGGAATCCTGAGAAAGCAGGTTCTCATGGAATGTCTGCCCCCTTTGTAACCACGGTGGGACCAGTGGGAGATATTTGCAAAAGGCATCGTGTTACTTTACTGCGAGGCCGGACCGTTAACAGGCCCCTGCTGGAGAGGATCCCTGGTAAAGACATGACCTGCTCGCAGATGGGATTCACGTCCCTGCCGCAGCCTCACCACACAGCCCCCAGAATGCCATGCACACACCACCCCCGATCCATCTCCTGGGAACCGGGCATGGGGCTGGGCAGCAAACCCTATTCACAAACCAGACCAGCTCCCTGCAGACAAGGCAGAGGCCGGGCCTCAGCCCAGGGGCTAAGTGTTTAATTAGGGTTTCTGCTACATTTCAAGCAGTTAAAGGAGCCCTGACAAGTAGTTTGGAGTGAATAGTTCTCCTTCAGCACCTTAACACGGCTCTAATCTGGATGGCAAATGCCCTTTGTGATGTGTTTGAACCTTACCCAGCCTGGCACTGAGAGATCAAAACTCTAGTCCCTGTTTGGGTTGGACCTACCCTGCCTAGCCCAGAGCTTTCCTGCTGGTGCAGTGGGAGCAGCATGTCCCAGGAGCTGTGCAAGTGTCCGGGGAATGCTAGCGCAGAGGCAGGGAAGCTTGGAAGGGGGAGCCAGGTGTCCCAGAGGGGAGAGTAAGTGATGTTCACCAGCCTGACCACGCCAAAGCCCAGGTGGGTGGCGGGCGTGGGATGGGGTGGGGAGGGGAGGGATCTATTTCAGCTTCCCAGGTGATGGTCTCCCAGCCAGCGGGGAGCGAAGCTACAACAAACAAATGCCTGGCCTGGCTGGCCATGCCCCTTGGAGGTGAGCAGGGCGGCCCCTGCTGACGGGTCCCTCTCCTCGTCAGGAATGGGACGCACTCTGCCAGGCTCACTAGTTCTTGTCTCTGCAGAACGGGGCGGAGGTCTGCTCTCCCCCACCCACTACTTTGCAGGCTGTTTGTGGAAGGCTGCCCCAGAATGGGGTGTAAGGTGCCCCCGCCCCCCCATGGTAGGTCCTGCAAAGGCTCAGGCTGCCTTTCCCGGCAGAGCGGGGCTGCGAGCGAGAAGGAACTACTGCACTGACATCCTAATGGCAAAGAGGGGCTGGCGGGACAGCTCATTCCTTTAGCAGAGCCCACTTCCTGGGGGCACGGGGCCTCCTAAAACGTGTATCATTGTAACCCACTGCTGTGTGTGTTCCAAGTTCTCCTCAGGGAATCCGCAGAGGACAGGAGTCTGTTGCAGCCCGAGCCAGGAAGCTTGGCTCTTTAGTTCAGGCTGTATTTAGTTTTGAAGAGCCACAGTTCAGCACCTATGTGCTTGCCAAGAGAGCAGCCATCACATGCTGTTCTTATTGGCTGTGTTATTGGGCCAGGGATCAGTCAGGGACTCTGGAGTTTCTCACTTCGTGGCTGCTGGGTGAGTCCAGCCCAGGCTGATGCCTTGTGTAAAATGAGCCAACAGGTCTCAATCTAGTTCCTAGTATCCCTGTTATACAAGGAGCTGTCCCACGTGGAACCCTTTATGGAAGGCTTTGAAGAAGCAATGGGCCCCGGAGCCCAAATTCCACTGTCAACCCCAAGCTTCAGGCCAAGGTTGCAGGCGGAGTGGAGCTTGCACTGCCCCCGTGGTGTTTGTTCTGTGTGGAACAGAGCCCTTTGGTCTGCACGGGCCCTGCTGACGCAGCACCGGGCACAGCGCATGCACGTTCTCGCACTCAGCTCAGAAAAGGAAAGTAGACAATGATGCATTAGTAGCAGCATTGCCAGCAGATCGAGGGAAGTGATTATTCCCCTCTATTTGGAACTGGTGAGGTCCCATCTGGAGTATTGTGTCCAGCTTTGGTCCGTCCCCTACAGAAAGGATGTGGACATATTGGAGAGAGTCCAGTGGAGGGCAACGAAAAGGATCAAGGGGCTGGGGCACGTGACTTACGAGGAAAGGCTGAGGTGAATTGGGCTTGTTTAGTCTGCAGAAGAGAAGAGTGAGGGGAGATTTGATAGCAACCTTCAACTACCTGAAGAGGGGTTCCAAAGAGGATGGATCTAGACTGTTCTCAGTGGTAGCAGATGACAGAACAAGGAGTAATGGTCTCAAGTTGCAGTGGGGGACGTCTAGGCTGGATATTAGGAAACACTATTTCACTAGGAGGGTGGTGAAGCACTGGAATGAGCTACCTAGGGAGGTGGTGGAATCTCCATCCTTAGAGGCTTTTAAGGTCAGGCTTGACAAAGCCCTGGTTGGGACGATTTAGTTGGGGATTGGGCCTGCTTTGAGCAGGGGGTTGGTCTAGATGACCTCCTGAGGTCTCTTCCAGCCCTAATCTTCTATGATTCTGTGTTACAGCCACATTTTTCTCTCTGGACCATGCAAGGCGCAGTGCTGGGTTGGGGCAGCGTCCTCTACAACATAGCATCCTTCCCATCTCGGGGTGGGGACAGGAGGCAGAGCTACGAATGAGGTTATTCACCAGGCCCCCAGGACAGACAGGGAGATGCAGAGCTGAGACGGCATTTTACTTGGAGAAAAAATATGGAAACACACAGTACATTTCAGAGACATCTGTCTCCATCATAAAGGAGCATAGGAAGGCACAAATACACTGAAGTCAATGGGAGTTTTGCCATTCACTGCAGTGAAGCCAGGATTTCACTCCTGGAGTCTGACCGTCACTTGTACCTGTGTAATGGTGAAACAGTCATTCACTCCCTTTGCCCAGCTGTTAAGTGACGGCTCAGGGTGGAAGTGATGGAGACTCTGGCCCTTCATGGTTTTCTTTGCAATTTACTTTTTAAAATATCAAGTAACCCTTTCCCCTGTGACAGTGGAATGAACCAGGAGTTGAGAGCCCTTCTAACAGAGGCCCAGGCTGTGCTAGACACATGTAGGTACTTTAATGACCCTTGAAGACCCTTTAATGACCCTGCCAATCAGTGCATGTATCTCCCGCTAACAAGAGTGGAAACCCAGTAACCACCCAGGAGAAGAGAGCCCCTAGCCAGTGTGGTGGCTTTGTCCTGTCCCAGCAGCGGCAGTGTAGCCTGAGTGCACCACGTATCCTTTAGCTGCTCCCCCCCAGCTCCCTTCTTCATTGCATCAGCCATTCCCAGCACCTGGCTGCGCGGCGCATTAGATGAGCATGAAGCATTTGAGGCGTGTGCCCTGGCTCAGGGAGCATGGAGACTGGGAGGGACCCAGTGTACGCTGGCATTGGACTCTGGGGTGGCTGCACCTAGCCAGAGCCCTAGTGTAGATACAATTGACCCTGGTGCAGCGCAGTTTGTACCGATGCAGCTGACCCCACATTGAAATGGGCTTCTCCTCTGCCTCCAGGCAGCCTGAGTCTTTGTCTATCAGGGGGTGGGGAGAGGCAGAGATGTGCCCCCACCGGGTATGTAAATGGGCGTAAGCCGACTGCCAGTGAATGTAAATGCAATGCAGCCCAGTGACTCTTTGTGTCCCATCCACAGTGGGAAGAGGTGAGCGGATATGACGAGAACATGAACACGATCAGGACGTACCAGGTGTGCAACGTCTTTGAGTCCAATCAGAACAACTGGCTGCGGACCAAGTACATACGGAGGAGAGGAGCTCACCGCATCCACGTGGAGATGAAATTCTCCGTCCGGGACTGCAGCAGCATCCCAAACGTTCCTGGCTCCTGCAAGGAGACCTTCAATCTCTACTACTTCGAATCTGACTTTGACTCGGCCACCAAGACCTTTCCCAACTGGATGGAGAACCCCTGGGCAAAGGTGGACACCATTGCGGCTGATGAGAGCTTCTCCCAGGTGGACCTGGGTGGCCGCGTGATGAAGATCAACACCGAGGTGCGCAGCTTTGGGCCGGTCTCCAAGAATGGATTCTATCTCGCATTCCAGGACTATGGGGGCTGCATGTCCTTAATTGCTGTCCGGGTCTTCTACCGCAAGTGCCCCCGAGTGATCCAGAACGGCGCTGTGTTTCAGGAGACACTCTCTGGAGCAGAGAGCACTTCACTGGTGGCGGCCAGAGGGTCGTGCATTACCAACGCAGAGGAGGTGGATGTCCCCATCAAGCTGTACTGCAATGGGGACGGGGAGTGGCTGGTGCCCATTGGACGGTGCATGTGCAAGGCTGGCTATGAATCAGTGGAGAACGGGACCATCTGCAGAGGTAACCATTTTTCGTTGCTTTTGTTAGGATGCTGTGTCCTTAGCATGGGAACCTGTGATTGCACCAGGCCAGGGCACATAGGCCACAGCCCCCTGGCTCTTGAAGGTGCCTCATCATGCTGTTTCTCCTGCAGGCAGAGGGAGGTTGGCTGCCACAGATTCGTTCACGTGCTGTTAGCAAACCTACCCTGCTCAGTGGCTTTGTCCTGCCTCTGCAGTGGCAGCAAGTCTGAGTGCACCACGTATCCTTTGGCTGCTCCCTCCCCAGCTCCCTCCTTCATTGCATCAGCCATTCCCAGCACCTGCCTGCCGGGCAGTGGCTCTTTGGCAAACTGTTGGTGACTGGGATTTTTAGGCGATATTGTAGGCCCTGCTTCCTGGCACTGGAGGCGGGTGGGAGAACCTGGGTTCTGTGGGCATTGCTCAGGGTGAGGAATTAGGATCTGTAGCTTTAATCTGCAGCTCTGTCAACCTGACAGTGTCCTCCGCAGCCAGGGAGGGGAACAATAGGAGAACAGCCCAAACAAAGGCCCAAGGGAGCACACACTCTGTCTAGAGCAACAGATGGGCCTCGCTGTGAGGGCTGAAGCAGTGTGTGTGCGCGTCTGGTCACTTACCCTTTGTTCTTCCTATGGGGAGCTTTCCCTGCTCTTGCCTGCACTGGGCAGCATGATCCAGTCCCTTCCATTCATTCTGCAGGCTCTTCATGATCTCTGTGAGAGCTGGCCATTGGTTCTAAACATGCATCTGGCTGGCTGATCTCCATACACCTCTCTGTCGTTGGCTGATTTCCCATCACTATGGTCCCTGTTCATAGCCTGCTTGGACTGCCTGTCCTTGTGCCTGGGGGCACCATGAACACATGCTCCTTCTAGCTAAGCTTCTGAGCACGCCTGCCCATTTGTGCCTGAGTCGGGTGCCCGCTGGTGTGTATGGTGGCCAGGCTTACGCTCCCGAGCCATTTGAGGGACACGCACACACAGACATGGCGTGTTCCATGTTCAGTGCCCGCGCCATGCATGCTGATCTCCCAGACAATCTGCAGTGCTTCACCTGGGAAAATGCCAAGTGGAAGGCTCGCCCTCGCCTGGCTAGAGGGTCCTGGCATTGCCTGATTACAGTACCTGTGAGTCATGCAACTCAAGGATGCCAGTAGCTCTTAGCATTGCAGGGCTGGATTACGCTAGCCAATCAGAACAGGTGGTGAAAGGATGGGCAGGCAGAGTCCCTCCCTGCAGCAGCAGGGTCTGAAGGGGAGTCCATTCTTAGGGAGAATTGTGATCCAAAGGGATTATGTTTAGACTGTAACAGGACATCCAGACTACGGAGAAATGTCTAACAGAGGTACTGCTAGGAGTGGCTGCAATCTGGTCCCTTACTGTGGCGGGGAGGGGAGAGCAGCAGGAAAGAGTCACCCAGGAATGAATAACTTTCACTTGCCCCCCCCCGTAATTCTTTCTGGCCTTCCAGCCTCCTCCCCCAGTTCCACTGCTCTCTTCCCCCCATGTCTTCAGGTCCGCTCACGCTCCTGGTGCCAGCTCCCATCTTAGCTGTTGTTTCTTGGAGATAAAGTTTCACTTGCAATTGCCTGGACACTCGGGGGAGTCACACATTCCTCAGCAGATAGGCAGGCCCTGGGTGAACCAGCAAGGTACAAGCGCAGTAGAGACCACCAGGACTAGGGCCTCCTGCAGGCACAGAAAGTCAAGGTCTGCCAGTCCCACTCTCTGCTCAGAGGAGAACTCTCCCTCAAGGTCCCAGCCAGCATGATCCTCCCTCGCTCTCCACTGGCACTTCGTGTATCCCTGAGAACTCCACGATTCGCCCCTTCTGCCCCATGGGAAGGGTACTGGAGAGGGGCTGCACTGCGACTGAAATACAGCTGAATCAGCGAGACTTCCACTGGGGTTTGCTGAGGGTTCGAGCTGGAGCAGCTCTGCCTTCCCCAGTCCTGGGGTGTGGCAGGAAATGGGCTCGGGGTCACCTTGGCCTTCCCAATGGTCCGACAGAGCCCGGGTCTTGCTGCTCACAGCTCCTGCTAAAGGAACCTGAGTCATGTACTGCAGGTAGGGGTGGGGGCAGGGTGGGTGCTCTGAGATACCTGGCTGGAGGCGTCAGGGATTTGGATCTGGTTGTTCACTGTTTTTCTGCTGTAACAGAATAAGTGTAAGTCAAGTTTTTCTGTTCTCTGTCAGCTGTGGTCATTGAAGGGCCCAAAAGATCTGAGGGCTGGTTCTCTGGTTAATCACTGTGGGCATGTCTGGATTAACTCATCAGTTAATGGGAACATTCTACATCCTGGTCCGCAGTGGAGAACCCCCTTTTGTCTGCAGTGGAGGACAGAGGCATCAGCAGAGTTGTGCGTGGAGCTGGGTGGGCAGCTGCACGGCAAGGTGAGGGGCTTTGGTGAAGGAGCAGATGTACAGGGGAAGAGTGCAGAGTGTCCTTGCACTGTGCCAAACTCCAGCCGATTGCTTTGGTGACAGGTGGAACCGTGGAGGGTCACCCCACTGTGTGCTCCCTTGTCTGTTTCCACCAGCCCCTCCAGAGTGCTGCCTAGAGCCCAACCATGGAGTAGAGGTGACAGTGCTGACGTAATAGACTTTGGCTTCTGCGAGGCGTTTGACTTGGTACCGCGAGACATTTTGATTTAAAAACTAGAGAGATATAAGAGTATCATGGCGCACATTAAAAGGGTTAAAAGCTGGCTAACTGGTCTCAAAATGTGATGGTCAGTGGTGAATTGTCATTGAACAGGTGGGTTTCTAGTGGGATCCCATAGGGATCAGTTCTTAGCCCTACATTACTTAATATTTTTATCAGGGGTCTGGAAGAAAACATTCATCACCGATAAAGTCTGCAGATGACACACAATTTGCTGGGGTGTGTTAAATAATGAAGAGCACAGGTCATTGATTCAGAGCGATCTGGATTGCTTGGTAAATTAGCCTCATGCTAAATGTAAATGTATACATCTAGGAACAAAGTACACCCTCCTTCACCACCCTCCTAGCATACGTTTTTGACAGTGAGGGTAACAAACTGTTCCAATGGCTAATCAGGGCTGTGGTAGATTTTCCATCACTGTCCATTTTTCAATAGAAGAGTGCATGTTTTTCTCACAGATCTGCTCTAGGAATTACTTTGAGGCAGGTCTCTGGCTGGTGTTATACTGGAAGTCAGTCTAGATGATCACAATGGGCCCTTCTGGCCTTGGAATCTATGAATGTCTGACTCACTACCCTAGCCCTGGCAGTTACTATGAAGGAAATTGGTCACAGGTCTGTGCCGAAGGGACACAGTGACTTACCAATGGAGCAGGGCCTGGAGACCAATATTCCTGTTAGAAAAGGGACCGTCAGGAGAATTCAGCCCTGCCTAAGCCAGAGGAGGGGCAATTATGCCCCCTGCTCCGGTGCTCATCTCAGTCCTGGTGCAGGGTAGGGCAGCCATCTGTGGGCCATTGATGTCATAACTTTCCAGCCTGTCCCCTCCTGCCTGCTCTCTTCCCACCCCACAATGCCCCGTGCAGGGGGACCAGGTGCAGGGATGTCGCTGCAGAAGGTACCCTCAGGGCCATGTAGCTGCCAGATAGCCCGTTTGTACTGGGTGTGCCAGCACGAAGGTTCTGCAGGGCACAGTGACTGGGGCATACTATCTCTGTGATACTGTCTGTGCACCTGGAAAAATGAGGCTATTCTCTCCCTCTTCTGCATGCTCATGTCCCTGCCCTCTCCTACCCTCATTCAGGCCTGCTCACACTGAAAAATTAGATCACCCTAGCTACGTGCTGGAGTTGGGTCGACCTAACCTTCGGTGTAGATGTGGCTAGGTCAACAGAAGGATTCTTCTATCAGCTTAGCTACTGCCTCTTGAGGAGGTAGGTTACCTGCATCAATGGAAACCCCGCTTCTGTTGATGAAGGAAGTGTCTCTGATCCAGCAGCGCCATAGTTGTGCCTCTGATGTGGCTGCAGCATAGACATGTCCCAGGGTCAGCCCGGAGCCTGCTCAGAGGCTGCTGGAAAGGGAATGCTTCTCTCTGATAGACTTGGAGATGATGGCAGTAGCTGGGGTGCTAACTGGATGCAGCTGAGCGGCAGGCGAGGGTGGAGGTGTGGGAAGGGAATGTGACAGTCTGGTTGGAGAGAGAAGTACAGTTTTGCAGCTATGTAATACACTGACAAGGGAACTCCCAGGCCCAGGAGCAGGATGGATGGTAGGGGAGAGAGAGCCAGGGAAGCTGCTGAGGTAACGGGAGGGAGGAAGAAAAGCGTGCGAGCCTGTGAAAAGGAGTGAAAAGAGGCAGCGCAGCCAGGGGGATCAGATTGGCTCCTGGGCAGACACAGTTATTGAAACATTTCATTCCAGCCAACAGAGCCGTACCTTGTCCAAGCTAAATATAAAAATCCCATTACAGCCCCGATAGCATCTTGGCAATCGGTGTCAAGACGGTGTTTCTTCAAGATCAATTATAGATATGGTGAGGGGATTGTGAAGGGAAAGGTGCATCCCAATGCATGCGCTGCGAGGTGGGGGAGTGCGTTGCCTCCCAGCGGGGAAGGGAGGGGAAGGGCAGCGGGCTGGTCTTAAAATCCCTGAATCTCTGCGACAATTCATAGAATATCAGGGTTGGAAGGGACCTCAGGAGGTCATCTAGTCCAACCCCCTGCTCAAAGCAGGACCAATCCCCAATTAAATCATCCCAGCCAGTGCTTTGTCAAGTCTGACCTTAAAAACTTCTAAGGAAGGAGATTCTACCACCTTCCTAGGTAACGCATTCCAGTGTTTCACCACCCTCCTAGTGAAAAAGTTTTTCCTAATATCCAACCTAAACCTCCCCCACGCAACTTGAGACCATTACTCCTTGTCCTGTCCTCTTCTACCACTGAGAATAGTCTAGAACCATCCTCTCTGGAACCACCTCTCAGGTAGTTGAAAGCAGCTATCAAATCCCCCCTCATTCTTCTCTTCTGCAGACTAAACAATCCCAGTTCCCTCAGCCTCTCCTTATAAGTTAAATTAAATTAAATAATTTAAAAATTAAATTAAAGGGATGGACTGCCCTGGGATCAGAACGGGCCCTTTTGGGTCTGCAGGAAAGGCTGGCCCCTGGAGCACCCCGGGGCAGGCGCTGTGTTGGGCCATAGGCCCCCCGCACACCCCAGTGCAGGGGCCAGGCAAGCAGCCTTGGACAGATACAATGGGATTTGCTGGAGCCCCTACAGTGTGGGCAGAAGCCAGGAGGAGATGGAAGGGTTAAAGAGGACATGCAGGCAGATTCAGAGGCACGTGTACAACCCCCTGTCTCAGGGAGGACAGACAATGAGTGAGGGATAGCAGAGGGAGATCCCTGTAGATATGAATGGTGTTGGGAAATGGACCTTCCAAGGAGGAATGTCCAGGGAGAAGGGGCTGAAGGAACCCCAGAGGGAGTCCTGCTTGTAGCAGAACATGGCCCACTATGCACACCAGGTGTGGTAGGGTAGGTGCTTGTGATCACAGGTACCAATGCTCTCTGGGTGTCTCAGGGTCAGTGCTAGTGGTCATGGGGACCAGTGACCTCCAAGGGTTAGACATAGGGGCTCTGAGGACAAAAGAATGGGTAGGTTCTCCAGGATGAACCACCCAGCCCTCTCTCGTAAGTGGGTGGAGGGGGACAGTGGGTTGTTAACGAGACTCCCAAGGGACTGATGAGCACAGGGCCGGACTGGCTGCTGCCAGCAGTGACACACACTGTGTTTATACAGTTCCTAGCATGGGGGGGTCCTGGTCCACATTGGGCTCCTAGGAGCTTTGGTAACATAAATAATACTACAGAGCTGGAAAAGCTGCGCAAGGTATTGTCCAGCCTGCTCCAGAGGGCAGCTGGACATTGTTATGTCTGTTTTTGGGAAATTCTGAAAAAAATCTTCAATCTGAATCGAAACAAAAAACCAAAATTTCCCGTGGAGTGAAAATTTTAAAAAATCCTTTTGAGAACCATCAAAATGTTTTGTTTCAAGTTGATTCCTTTTATTTTGACTTTTATATTATACAAACATATTAAATATAATACATTCTATGGATTATTAACTAAACTATAGAAATAGGATGAAATGTGATATTTTAATGTAATATAAAAGTCAAAACAAGGGCAAGTCGGATGAGAGTCAAACCCAGACATTTTTGCCTGATCAGAGTGAAATGTTTCGCCGCTATCCAATGGAAAGTCGGAATGATTCCTGTTGATTTTCTCTCATAAAGAATTGTGTCAGCATTGACAGGCTTCCGGGAAATGTTTTGGGTTTGACGACGCTGCAGTTCCCGATGTCAATGCTGGCCCAAGCAGCTCTCGCCAACCAGTACTGCCGGCACCCTGGTACAGTGACCTTAGGGTGTCAGGTGCTCGGGCTTCCGCCACTTGCCTGGGAGACTCATGAAGCCCATGGCGTGGCATGGCAGCCACAGGCTGCAGCCCAGTCTGACCTGGCTCAGAGGAGAGGAAGTAATTTGAAAGTAATCTAGAAAGTGAGTGAACCAGAGGAGGGGGAAGGAAACCAGAGTGGGGAGAGCAGGAGTGAGATGGGGGAGAGCCGGGTTGTGTCTTCTCTTTGTTTTCCTAGCAGCAGGATTTGGCGAGGTGCAGTGACTAAGTGCTGGTTAATAACACAGTGGCCTGCAATCCAGTCTTCTTGGGGCAGCTGGCTCAAGATCTGCACCACAGCAAGTGGGGGGCGTTCCCTTGGGCACCATGCTGGCAGGGACTCAGTGACAGGGTGGTGGAGGGGTTGGAGCTGGAAGGTGTTTGGGGAAAGTGCCAGGCCTGACGGCCCAGCTTTGGATTCCCACGGTGGGCTGGGCTCCTGGAAAGTCCAGGGGGAATGGGAACAGGAGGGTGGCCATCCACAGAGAGAGAGTGTGTTTGCAGGGATAATAACCGTCCCCACCAGAGTCTGAGACCCAGGACTGCCCCATCCCCATGGGGCTGAGCAGAGTAGTCTGTGGGCAGGGTAAAATTTGGCCTAGACACCAATGGGAGTAAGGGCCCATCCCTGCTTGTGTCTACAGAGCTGGCTCACTGAACAAAAAGGGCATGGGGGGTCAGGGAGGGAGTGGTGTGAGGTGGATGGGGTTTGATGTGGGGGTTTGGGAGGGAATGATATAAGGTACAATGGTGAAGACTGAGGCAGAGTCTGTGAGGCAGACGGAGGGGGCTGTGAGACCTCATGGGAAGTTGAGGATGGAGGGGGCTGAAAGAAGGGGGCTGGAAGAGAGAGGGAGGGAGTCCAGGGCTGTGGTCAGTGGGATCTGACCCGTCTTGGGGAGGGGCTGTGTGTGTGACTTGTGCGCTCCAGGGTGGGAGGAGGTTGTGCATGTCCGACTGAGATGTCCTGGGAGCCTCTGTTTTTGTCTGGTGTCCCTGTCTCAGATCTCTTCCCCTGACAGAGCCACTGTGGAGAATACGGGGTACAGGATCCCTTCTCTCCTACATGACTGCACACCAGAGCCTCTCCCAGGACTCCCTGGGGCAGAGCTTGGCCTGTCCATACCAGGTGCTTAGGCACAGTGCAAGCGCTGCCAGCCAGGACTGTGGGGTACTAGGTCTGTGAACATGGGAACCTCCAGGCCTGTCTGCCAAAGCCCGTGGCTGAGAGAGCTGGGCAGTGCAGCTGTCCCTGGGCTTAGTCACACCTGAGCTGTGGAAGGGCTGTAGGGAGAGCCCTTTGGGGTAGCTCTCTCCCTGTGGGGCACAGCTCAGCCCTGGCATCCCCTTCCTCTCGGCAGCCCCATTGCTGGGCCCCCACAGCAGGGGAGAGGGAAAGGATAGGTGACGGCACAGTGAAAGGGTCTTTGGTTCCCAACCTGCTTCTCTTATAGGGATCTGGGGAGCTGTGACCCCCTTTTTGCTTTCCCCCTGCTTTCCCCCCTCCCCCAGTTCCCTTCTTAGCCTTGCCCCATCCCTGAGCAGCCTGGCCCAGAGCACTAACCTGCACATGTGGCTGGCAGGTTTTCCCATGTTTCCAGAGGTGGGAGGAAGTCTGGGCCTCTTTCCAACAGCAAAACACAAGCATATTAAAGCCGGCCCTCAGTGTGAAGTACTATCAGATGGCCCGGGCAGCCTGCACGGCACCCAGCCTGCAGAGGTGGAGCACTCCGCTTGCCTGCGCTGTACTATTAATGCGTTTCATTTGGAAGATGCAGCCCAAGTGATTAAAAGGCTCCAAACGCTGCTGAAAGAGCTGGGAAAGTTGCAAGCTTTCTCTGCTGGGCTTTTCATCTGGGTAATACAATGCAAACCTGCTTGAGGCACCATACAAGAGATATTTATTGAGGAAGTTCATGCATCTAACAGCTTAAGCTCTTCTAAACTTGCAGCCATGGCACAAAAGGATTTGGGAGCAGTTAACAATTCTGTGTGGTTAAGAGATTTTCATTTCCCTGGGTCCTGCTACTCAATCCCACAGGGCCCCACAGGGGAGACTGAGTGAGGAGCACCACTTGTCTCCTCCGTCCAGAGACAATCACTTCCCTGCTTCTTTCCCTTGTGTTTGCAAGGGTCTCATTAACATGCTGCAGCCGAACGCCCCTCCCCCAGACCTTCCCTCCAGAGACTCTGCATCCTGGCTTCTCCGTCTTCCTCACTTTCTCCTTCTCTCCGTCTCTGCCTCTGCGGTTTTTCTCCATGCCCTTTCCCTTTGTCTGCACTCCCGCCCCACCCCATGCACTGTATTAAGCGCGTCTGTGTCTCTGCCTCTCCGGTTTATTGGCTCTGGGCTGGGATGGCAGAGGCAGTGCTATTGTTGTGCTCTCTGCTAGGTCTGGTTGTACCAGACTCTAAAATCAAGCGCTTCCTTTGACAGCAGTGTCCATCTGTGTGTTCACAAAGGCTTCTGTCTAAACACTAAAGCCAGGCGCTAGGACAGAAGCAGCTGCCCATGTACCCTAAATGGCATGAGCTGTGCGTGGTCCCTTGGCCTCCACTTTGGATTACATGGTGTGTCTCAGTGTATACGTAACACTTCAATAGGCCTGGTGTTTCCATTCACGGAGACATGGCTCTTTGGGGCAGGGACTGTCCTTTTGTGCTGTCTTGTACAGTGCACTGGGTCCCAGCCCAGCACCACTGCAGTAATGCTCCTTGCCCCATTGGAGTTAATAGGACATTCCCCTCAAGTTCAGCAGGGCTCGGATTTCACCCAGGGTCCACAGACTGTTCCTATGGCTCTCAGAGGCGTTTCTAGAGGAAGGCAAAGAACAGTCCTTTGACTGTCCCGGGGGTGCTGTACTCTGGGGTCAGATGTGGGCTCTCCAGAGTGGGATGCTGTACTTGGGGCAGGCCTCAGTCCCAGAGTTTTGTGTCGGAACCATGTTCTTTAACCCTTGACTGAGTGATTAGCTGCTTAGCCAGACACCGGCCAGTTGTGTTTGCTGCGTGACTGCGGCTCTGGATTATGGCCCCATTCATCAGGCTGATCCACACAGAGACGAATTGCTGTGCCAGGCTACATGGCTGCTGTTGCTTCCTTGAGAGCCGTATGCAGAGCATTCTCCCCATGCATGAAGGCCCCTTGCCCTCTTGAGGGAGGGACAATGCCACAAAAGGGTGAGCATTTCTCCCATGTCGGTGTGAACTTCCAGACACAATCCTGACATGGACAGGGACCCACGATGCTGCTGGGTACAGCTGTGTGCCCCTGTGGCACAGAAGATCCTGGGCAGGTTTGTGTCACTTTGTCTTCAGACTGTTCTGTGGAGCCATACGCCAGAATGGGATTCATTCCAGGGCATTGGATGAAAATGGCATCGGGACATGGAAAGCATTCACCATGCACAGGTGGTGTTGTGCCCTGCGGACTAGCTATGTCCTCTGTGCATGGGCACATATTAGCCACGTCCTCGTGTGGTCCCATCTGTGTGGACTGTGGTTTTGGCTACATGACTCCTGGTGTGTGCTGGTTCTTGGGCTCTGGCGCTGCTGGACTCTGCTAATGCGGGTCCCGTTCTCTGTGCTCCCCCCTTTGTCTCTGCAGGCAGAATGCTGCTCCGTTCTTTCCTCCTCCTCCAGTCTGGTCCCTCCTGTTTCTCGCTGACCCCTGTGTGTTGTGAATCCAATTAGCACCGCGATGGGGATCACAGCTGCACAGCGTCAGGCTATTAACTGCACTGAGCATGCTCAGTGCCTCAGAGCCACGGGAGGTGCCAGCCTCTTCTGCTTGTAATTCTGGGACAGCACTTGGGCTCCTGGCGATGGGAAAGGGGCTGGGGGAGGGGCAGACACACGAGTTAGGTGGCATGTGTCCCCTGTAAGTTCAGCTCCTAGCCAAGCCTGCGATGGGGATGTCCCTGAATAGTGAGGGCCCTCCCGGCTAGGGTGCAGGTTGCCCCCTGCTCACACTGTGCGCTGTGGTGGGGGAGGGGAGGATTCACTTTCCTGGAGGGGCTTGGCCCTTTTCGATGGGGCATGGGAGGCTGCTCAGTGAGGAACACAGCACTCTCAGGAGCGGAGGCTCTTCCCCAGAGGTTACGCTGACCTTCCCAAACAGCCAGAGAAAGCAGGGACTCTTCAAGGAACTACTCTGTCAGTTTGCCTTTAAGATGCAGCATGTGGTCAGAGTTTTTCCAGCAAGGCATGTCTGCAGGGGGAAATGGACCGGAATAGCTGTTCTGGAATATCTCCCCATGCAGACACTTACTCTAGAATGCTTCTAGAGCTTTACATCCCTGCCCATCTTCCTGATGAGTTCTGGAGAGAGCTCTTCTCGATACCTGTTCTAGCACCACTAAGCTCTGCCCTCCTGCTGCATCGCAAACGGAGAAACCAAGACCTGGAAATCAAACCCAGAACAGCGGCCGGCCGTACAATCACTAAGAAAGAAACAATGTGAACGTAAGCATGGCTGGAGTGGGGGACTGACTGGTGCTATGCCTGTGGGTGCTGCCACTGACTCTGATCTTAGACTAATTGTTTAACTTCTAACTCCCCATCTGTAAAATGGAGGAGATAACACTTCCCAGACACCAGGGTGTGGGTTTGTTTGTTGTAATTCATCACTGCATTGAAGCACTCTGAGATCCTCAGATGGAAGGTGCAGTGTTCTCTTCTGCCAGATGTATTCCCCTAGAAATGGACAGCACCACATTTGGGGAAATAGGAAACTCCACAGCTTGGCTAGTTCCCCCCAGGGGCTAATTTTGGGTGTGCTCCTGGGGGAGGTGGCTCTGAGGAAGCTCTGGAGATGACTATGTGGTGCTGCCGCAGGTAGGTCTAAGGAGGGGTGCCTAAGGTAATGCTCAAGGGGCCCATTCTGTCACTCTCAGCAATGGACAAAGGACCACGGCCAAGAAAGGTGACTGAATTAAAAACAAATCAAGGCGGGGTTTGTTTCTACCCATCTAAGCCAGGACCTGGAGACTACAGCACAAGGGCCAGCCAAAGGCCCAAGATAGGTGCAGGCCCAACGCTCACTAACAGGAGTCAGAGGGAATGGGGTAGGGATGTGCTGGAGGTGGGTGTCACAGTTCATGGCAGGTGCCACCTGTATTTCCCCTCCATTCTTCACCAAGGGCACTCATTCCAGGCTCCTGGCTCTTCAACATCACCCTTCTTTGGCATAGACCCACGTCCCTCTCCCATCTTGGTTTTTCCAGGCTGCACCATAAGAACGGCCATACTGGGTCAGACCAATGGTCCATGTAGCCCAGTGTCTTCTCTCCAACAGAGGCCAGTACCAGAGCTTCAGAGAGAGTGTACAGAAAAGGGAAATTTTGGAGAGATCCACCCTTTTCTTCAGCTCCTGACTTTTGGCAGCCAGAGGTTTAGGGATGCCCCAAGCATGGGGTTGTCCCCCTGACCATTGTGGCTAGTAGAGGATAGGTCCATCAAAGGCTATGAATTTATCTAATTCTTTTTTTGAACCCTGTTATACTTTTGGCCTTCACAATATCCTATGGCAATGAGTTCCAGAGGTTAACTGTGCACTGTGTGGAAAAAGTACTTCATCTTTGTATTCAGCCTGCTGCCTATTAATTTAAT
This sequence comes from Caretta caretta, assembly GCF_965140235.1. Lineage (NCBI taxonomy): Eukaryota > Metazoa > Chordata > Testudines > Cheloniidae > Caretta > Caretta caretta. The sequence continues at coordinate 4,908,355 of NC_134223.1, forward strand.
CAGGTGACTCCTGGGTTTTATATTGTGGGAAAGTGTAAATAACATTTTGCTATTCACTATTTCCAAGCCATTCATGATTTTATAGACCTCTATCATATCCACCCTTAATCGTCTCTTTTCTAAGATGAGCAGCCCAACTTTTTAGTCTCCTCATATGGAAGCTGTTCCATACCCTTGATCATCTTTGGTGCCCTTCTTTGAACCTTTTCCAGTTCCAATACATCCTTTTTGAAATGGGGCGACCAGAACTGAACACAATATCCAATGTGTGAATGCATCATGATTTATCTAGTGATATTATGATATTTTCCATCTTATTTTCTATCCCTTTCCTAATAGTTGTTAACAGTCTGTTAGCCCTTTTTGACCACTGCTGAGCATTGAGCTGAAGTTTCCAGAGCACGATCCATGCTCCAAGATCTCTTTCTTGAGTGGTAACAGCTAACTTAGAATGCATCATTATGTATGTGGAATTGGTATTATTTTTTTCCAATGTGCATTTCTTTCCACTTGCCACTGTGGAATGTCATCTGCCATTTTGTTGCCCTGTCACCCCGTTTTGTGAGATCCCTTTGTAACTCTTTGCAGTCTGCTTTGTAATTAACTCTCTTGAATAATTTTGTATCATCTGCAAACTTTGCCACTTCTGTTCACTTCCTTTTCCAGATCATGAATGAGTATGTGGAATAATAGCACAGGTCCCAGTACAGCTCCTTGGGAGACCCTCTTGTTTACCGGTCTCTATTGTGACAACTGGTCATTTATTCATGCCTTTGTTCCCTATTTTTCAACCCTTTACTGGTCCATGAGAGGATCTTCCCTGTTATTCCCTGATTACTTAGTTTCTTTAAGAGCCTTTGGTGTGGACCTTGTCAAAAGCTTTATGAAAGTCCAAGTACTCTACAGCAACTGGATCACCCTCATCCATATGCATGGTGATTCCATCAAAGAATTTTAATAGATTGGTGAGGCATGACTTCTCTTTAAAAAAGCCGTTTTGACTCTTCCCCAACAAATCATGTTAATTTATATGTCTGATCATTCTGTTTTACTATAGTTTGTACCAATTAGCCTTGTTCTGAATTTGGGCTTACTGGCCTGGGATTGCCAGGATCGCCTCTGGAGCTCATTTTAAAAAATTGGCGTTACATTACTATCCTCCAGTCACCTGGTACAGAGGCTTGTTTCAGTGATAGTTACATACTATAGTTCATAGTTCTGCAATTTCATATTTGATTTCCTTCAGAACTCTTAGGTGAATATCATCTGGTGCCGGTGGCTTGTTACTTTTTAATTTATCAATTAGTTCCAAAATCTCCTCTGTTGACACATCAATGTGGGACAGTTGTTTGGATTTCTTGTCCAAAAAGAATCCACCCCCGATGAGTTGCCCCTTTCCCTGCCACCGCCCATATTATTGCCGCCTCCGAGGTTGTCTCGTTTCCTCCGTCTATGGACAATTCTCAGGGAGCGGTTTTCATGCCCCCTTTTCCTAACATCATGGGGGCTGCACTATTCCCTCCGTCTCCCCCTCCTGTGCCGAGGATGGGGACGGGCTGTCCGGTGCAACTGAGCCGGGGTTCTGCTCCATGCTTGCCCATCTCTACAGGCCGCGAAGATGTTTCAGGGGCCTCACCGGAGGACAGCAGCAGGTTGGCTGCTGCGTCCCCCTCCGCGCTGAGGGAAGAGCTGCGCCGTTTCCTGCAGGACACTCGTGGCACAAAGGGCAAGGTGCAGCTCGCCCTCCAGCGCTGGGGGGACTTCCATCACGTCCTCCGGGCCGTGAAGAGCCTTTTGGGGGAGGGGAGAGGGACTGGGAGGCAGGGCCTCGCAGCCTACCAGTGGGCCCGTAAGTTCCGCGACTCCCTGATGTCCTTTGGGGCCGAACATGGGTTGTTGCGGGGCCTGCTGGAGGCCGTCGATTCCCCTGCCTGTGAGGATTCACCCCAGCCCTCCCTATGAAGGATACCATCTTTGCCACACTGAACACCAGGGGCTGTAGTGTGGGTCTCCGCAGGAGCCAGGTGCTCTCCTTCCTTCGGGGTGGGGGGGGTACTCTGTGATCTTCCTGTAGGAGACCCACACGGCTCCAGCCGTCGAGGCTATCTGGTGGCTGGAGTCGGGGGACGAGGTTTACTTTAGCCACCTCGGCGCCCGTTCGGCTGGGGTGGCCACCTTGTTCTCCCCCGAGCTACGGCCCGAGGTGCTGGGGATAGCCAAGGTCGTGCTGGGTCGCCTGTTGCACATCCGGGCCTGCGTGGAGGGGCTGAGAATAAACCTGGTCAACGTTTACGCTCCGAACACAGGCCCGGAACGAGTGCGGTTCTATCGGCAGGCGTCGGCCTTCCTCGGCACCCTGGATCCTCACAAGTGCCTGGTCCTGGGCGGGGACTTCAACACCACCCTCGAGGAGCGGGACCGCTCAGGAGTCGAGACATCCCAGGCAACCGCGGGTGTCCTCAGGAAGATCGTGGATCATCACTCCCTGGTGGACGTCTGTTGTGACCACCATCCGTACGACGATGTTACCTTTACTTATGTCCGGGTGGAGGGGGATTGGTCGTGCCACTCCCAGTTGGACCGTATTTATATCTCACGTTTCCATCTGGCACGAGCCTACGCCTTCGGCATCCGGCCGGCCCCGTTCTCGAATCACCACTTGGTGACTGTGACAGCCTCTCTCAGTCCGGAGAGGCTGGGGCCGGCCTATTGGCATTTTAATAACAGCTTGCTGGAGGATGTGGTCTTCGTGGCATTCTTCCGGGAGTTCTGGCTGGCCTGGCAGGGGCAGCAGCGTGCCTTTCCCTCGGCGAGGTGGTGGTGGGATGTGGGAAAGGTACGCGCACGGCTCTTCTGCCGCAACTACACCCAGGGCGCCACCCGGCGGAGGGATGCGGTGATAGGGCAGTTGGAGCGGGAGGTTTTAGACTTAGAGAGGCGTCTTGCCTCTGGCCCCGAGGATCCACCCCTCCACGCAGCGTACTGGGAGAAGCGGGAGGAGCTGCGGGCCCTGGAGGACCATAGAGCCCGGGGCGCTTTTGTCCGATCCCACATCTGCCTCCTTCGGGAGATGGATCGCGGCTCCTGCTTCTTCTATGCCCTGGAGAAAAGGAGGGGGGCCAAAAAGCATGTCACCTGCCTACTGGCGGAGGACGGGACCCCCCTCACGGATCCGGAGGAGATGCGTGGAAGGGCCAGGGCCTTCTACGCTAACCTTTTCTCCCCGGATCTGACCAATGCCGATGCCCGCAGGGTGCTCTGGACCGAACTCCCGACGGCCAGCGTGGGCGACCGGGACCGGCTGGAGCTGCCTCTCTCGCTCTCTGGCCGAGCTCTCGGAAGCCCTCCGTCGCATGCCCACTAACAAATCTCCGGGCATGGACGGGCTGACGGTGGAGTTCTGGGACGTCCTCGGCCCGGACCTTGTCATCGTCTGGGCCGAGTCCTTGCAAAGCGGGGTCCTCCCTCTCTCGTGCAGGCGAGCTGTGCTCGTCTTATTGCCAAAGAAGGGGGACCTCCGCAACTTACAGAATTGGTGTCCCGTCTCGCTCCTCAGCACGGACCACAAGGTCATAGCAAAGGCCATCTTGCTGTGGCTGGGGCCCATGCTGGCGGACGTAGTCCATCCCGACCAGACCTACACCGTCGCGGGCCGGACCATCTTTGACAACTTGTATTTGGTCCGGGACCTCTTGGAGCTGGGGCGTAGAGATGGTCTGTCGTTCGCCCTCCTGTCCCTGGACCAGGAGTAGGCATTCAATAGGGTGGATCACGGGTATCTCCTGGTCACCCTGCGGGCGTTCGGCTTTGGGTCCCAGTTTGTGGGCTTTCTCCAGGTGCTGTACGCTGACGCGGAGTGTCTGGTCAGGCTCAACTGGACCCTGACCGAGCCGGTCAGCTTCGGGCAGGGAGTACGGCAGGGGTGCCCCCTCTCGGGTCAGCTGTATCCTCTGGCGATCGAGCCCTTCCTCCGTCTCCTCCGCCGGAGGTTGACGGGGTTGGTGCTTCGGGAGCCGGAGCTGCGGCTGGTCCTGTCGGCGTACGCCGACGACGTGCTCCTCATGATCCAGGACCCGGACGACCTGGTGCGGGTGGAGGCCTGCCAGGCCGTTTACTTGGCGGCCTCCTCCGCCCGGGTCAACTGGGTCAAGAGCTCTGGCCTGGTGGTCGGGGATGGGTGGCAGGCGAGCTCCCACCCACCCGCGCTTCAAGCCATCTGGTGGAGCATGGGTCCGCTGCTCTGTCTTGGCGTTTATCCGCCACGCATCCTTCTCCACCGGAGAACTGGCAGGATTTGGAGGCCAGGGTGGGTGAGCGGTTGCGGAGATGGAGAGGACTGTTCTGGTGTCTCTCCCTGCGAGGGAGGGCGCTGGTGTTGAACCAACTGGTCCTGTCCATGCTTTGGCACTGGCTCAACACCCTGAGCCCAGCCCCGAGGATCCTGGCCAGGCTCCAGAGGATGGCTCTGGAGTTCTTCTGGCCGGGGCTGCACTGGGTCTCTGCAGGGGCTTTGAGTCTTCCCTTGGAGGAGGGAGGACAGGGCCTGGTTTCCATGCTCAGCCAGGTCCATGTCTTCCGCCTCCAGGCCCTGCAGAGGCTCCTTTATAGTGCAGGTAGTCCAGCGTGGAGCACGTTGGTGCACACCTTCCTCCGCCGCCTCCGAGGGCTCCAATATGACCGGCAGCTCTTTTTTCTCCATCTGAGAGGCCTTCCGCGAGACCTCTCCGAGCTGCCGGTCTTCTACCAGGACCTCCTCCGGACCTGGAAGCTTTTTTCGGCGATCAGGTCATTTGTGGCCACTGAGGGAGCAGACCTCCTCACGGAGCCCCTGCTACACAACCTCGACCTCCATGTGCAGGTGGCGGAGTCTCCCTCTGTGTGTCGGAGGTTGGTCCTGGCAGGAACCACCAGAGTCGGAGACCTCCTGGACTACGACAGGGGAGATTGTGTGGAGCCCCGCACGCTCGGACGATGCATGGGCCTTTCCACCCTTCCGACCCCTAGGCGCGTACTCCGGGAGGTGAAGGCCGCCTTGTCACCCGATTCTCTCGCTTTCCTGCGGCAAGCCCTGCGAGAGGGCGTTCCCCGCCCACCCCTCACCCCTGGCCCTCCGGACATTCTTCTTGGGCCCCTGTTCCGCGAGCCCCCCCGGCCTACCCGTTCCCACACTCCGAGCCGGCTGCTTACCCTGCAGCCGGTCTGGTTTCAAACCGTGCCTAGAAACCATCTGTACATGCTCGTGTTCCATACGTTACATTTCCTCACCCTCGTGTCCCGCCCTGACACCAAATGGCTGGACTATCTTCCACCTAAAGAGGGTGAGGAGCCCCGGTGGGCCAGCCTTTACTCTACCTTAGTCCCATGGCCCGCCGGGGACATTAGTTGGCGGCTCCTTCATGGAGCCATGAGCACAGGTGTGCACCTGGCGTGGTTCACCCCTACACCTGAGGCCTGTCCCTTTTGCGGCATGAGGGGGAACCTGGCGCACGCCTATCTTGAATGCACCAGGTTGCAGCCCCTATTCCTGCTCCTCCAGAACCTCTTGTTGAGGTTCTGGCTGCACTTTTCCCCACACTTGTTCATTTTCGCACACCCTATCCGTGGCCCCACGGAGTCGCAAGACCTCCTCGTCAACCTCCTCCTGGCTCTGGCCAAAGTCTCCATCTACAATACCAGGAGGAGGATGTTGGATGAGGGGGTGCTCTGTGACTGTGGGGCCTATTTCCGTTCCTCCCTAGTTTCACGCATCCGGGCAGAGTTCCACTTGGCAGCGTCTGCTGGCTCCCTCGACAGCTTTGAGGAGCAGTGGGCGCTGTCCAGGGTTCTCTGCTCGGTGTCCCCATCCGGTATCCTCATTTTGAACCTTTGACCCTCACTCCGGTCCCTGTTTTTCATTAGTTGTCCCCCGTAATCAGTTGGTCCCTGGGTCCAGTGGTCCCTCCCACTAGGCTGGGGGAGGGGCCTTTAGCTTGCGCCCACCCACTTCCCGAGTTTTCCAATACGACCCCGCTACAGGGAGGCAGTTAGGAGTAACCATTCCCTTAAATGCAAACCCAAAGAGCTCTTTTAGAAGAGTGGCTGATCTTAGCAGAGCAACTCAAACCTTGTCAACAGCTGATTGCTGGCATTGCCTAAGAAACAGAAGCTCAAGGTGAAGAAATTTAGTTGCAACTTGAGAGCGTTTTCATATCTAAGGCTCAAGAAACTCATTCATGTGGCCAATTTTTGGAATTGGGCAATAAAGTTAGCCGCCTAGCTTTCAAAACCACGCTATCCCACTCTTGCTCTGTCCATTATACCTGCATCTGTAACAGAGGGCACGTGTACACTTAAAATGCTGCACTGGCGCAGCTGCACTGCTGTAAGGAGATAGGAGAGAGCTGTCCTGTCGGCATAGCCAGTCCGCCTCCCGAGAAGCGGTAGTTTTGTCAATGGGAGAAGCTCTCCCACTGACATGGCGCTGTCTACATGGGGGTGTTAGGTTGGTATAACGATATTGCTCAGAGGTGTGGGTTTTTCACACCCCTGAGTGATGTAGTTATATCGATATAGATCAGTAGCGTAGACCAGATCTGAGACAATAAAAGGGCAACAGTTAAATAGCAGTAACATTTTTAAAGTTGTACAGAAAAAGTTTATTCCCCCTAAATGAACTCTTGCTACAATAGAAATACATAGTGGTATTGAAACCATCCACATCTTGGAGATTACTGAAGAACAGAAAGTGCAATCTGAAGCAGAGATATCAACAGAGAAACTACAAAATGCTATTCCAAAGGGTAATTCTCCAGGGCTGCTTGGCTTTAGCAGTAAGTTCTAGAAATCTGTTCAGGAGTTAGAATCATAGAAGATTAGGGTTGGAAGAGACCTCAGGAGGTCATCTAGTCCAACACCCTGCTCAAAGCAGGACCAATCCCCAATTATATCATCCCAGCCAGGGCTTTGTCAAGCCGGGCCTTAAAAACCTCTAAGGATGGAGATTCCACCACCTCCCTAGGGAACCCACTCCAGTGCTTCACCACCCTCCGAGTGAAATAGTTTTTCCTAATATCCAACCTAGACCTCCCCCACTGCAACTTGAGACCATTGCTTAATCGTGCCTTGAATACGTTAAACATTCAGTCACTCCCTTGGACAAGGAAAATTGCCCAATTCCTGTTTGGAAGCCAGTGTAACTGAACTCCTGAAAAATGATAAAAATCCAGAAGACTGAATCTCACACAGGCTAATTTTATCAATTAAACTAGACAATAAAGCACTGAAAAAGCCTCAGAAAACCAGCTGCCCCTAACCTTGTCACTGCTGATTTTTACCAAGCGCTCTCGCTTTATTTAAGGCAGAACTACACATCACATTTGTCAAATGGCAAATACCATTAAAGAAATGCAAACATCACTGCCTTTTTCTAGCATTGGCTATGGAGAAGGCATTCTACAGAGTGCTTTGGGGCAATCTCTTTGTAGTACTGGAGAGATTTAGTTTCAGACATCAACCAATTACCTCCATCAAACTGTTCCACCGCTCTCCACATGCCTTCCTTTATGTGAATATCTGCAGAGCAGAGATATAGGGCCAGGTTTGTAAAGGCATTTATGTTTAGAAAGATGCTGATAGGCACCAAGTGGGATTTTCAAAAGAGTCTAAGCCCTGGTCTACACTAGGACTTTAGATCGAATTTAGCAGCGTTAAATCGATTTAAACCTGCACCCGTCCACACAATGAAGCCCTTTATTTCGACTTAAAGGGCTCTTAAAATCGATTTCCTTACTCCACCCCTGACAAGTGGATTAGCGCTTAAATCGACGTTGCCGGCTCGAATTTGGGGTACTGTGGACACAATTCGATGGTATTGGCCTCCGGGAGCTATCCCAGAGTGCTCCATTCTGACCGCTCTGGACAGCGCTCTCAACTCAGATGCACTGGCCAGGTAGACAGGAAAAGAACCGCGAACTTTTGAATCTCATTTCCTGTTTGGCCAGCGTGGCAAGCTGCAGGTGACCATGCAGAGCTCATCAGCAGAGGTGACCATGATGGAGTCCCAGAATCGCAAAAGAGCTCCAGCATGGACTGAACGGGAGGTACGGGATCTGATCGCTGTTTGGGGAGAGGAATCCGTGCTATCAGAACTCCGTTCCAGTTTTCGAAATGCCAAAACCTTTCTGAAAATCTCCCAGGGCATGAAGGACAGAGGCCATAACAGGGACCCGAAGCAGTGCCGCGTGAAACTGAAGGAGCTGAGGCAAGCCTACCAGAAAACCAGAGAGGCGAACGGCCGCTCTGGGTCAGAGCCCCAAACATGCCGCTTCTATGATGAGCTGCATGCCATTTTAGGGGGTTCAGCCACCACTACCCCAGCCGTGTTGTTTGACTCCTTCAATGGAGATGGAGGCAATACAGAAGTAGGTTTTGGGGACGAAGAAGATGATGATGAGGAGGTTGTAGATAGCTCACAGCAAGCAAGCGGAGAAACCGGTTTTCCCGACAGCCAGGAACTGTTTCTCACCCTAGACCTGGAGCCAGTACCCCCCGAACCCACCCAAGGCTGCCTCCTGGACTCAGCAGGCGGAGAAGGGACCTCTGGTGAGTGTACCTTTTAAAATGCTATACATGGTTTAAAAGCAAGCATGTGAAAGGATTACTTTGCCCTGGCATTTGCGGTTCTGCCTTTGCAAAAGGTTTCTGGGGAGGGCAGCCTTATTTCGTCCTTCATGGTAGGACACTTTACCACTCCAGGCCAGCAACACGTACTGGGGAATCACTGTAGAACAAAGCATTGCAGTGTATGTTTGCTGGCATTCAACCAAAATCCGTTCACGCGGTGGGAGGAGGCAAAATGCGACCTTGTAACGAAAGCACATGTGCTATGTATGTAATGTTAACTTTCAAGGTTTACCCTGAAAGAGTGTAGCCACTGTTTTATAAAATGTGTCTTTTTAAATACCGCTGTCCCTTTTTTTTTCTCCACCAGCTGCATGTGTTTCAATGATCACAGGATCTTCTCCTTCCCAGAGGCTAGTGAAGCTTAGAAAGAAAAAAAAACGCACTCGCGATGAAATGTTCTCCGAGCTCATGCTGTCCTCCCACACTGACAGAGCACAGACGAATGCGTGGAGGCAAATAATGTCAGAGTGCAGGAAAGCACAAAATGACCGGGAGGAGAGGTGGCGGGCTGAAGAGAGTAAGTGGCGGGCTGAAGAGAGTAAGTGGCGGGCTGAAGACAGGGCTGAAGCTCAAATGTGGCGGCAGCGTGATGAGAGGAGGCAGGATTCAATGCTGAGGCTGCTGCAGGACCAAACCAGTATGCTCCAGTGTATGGTTGAGCTGCAGCAAAGGCAGCTGGAGCACAGACTGCCACTGCAGCCCCTCTGTAACCAACCGCCCTCCTCCCCAAGTTCCATAGCCTCCACACCCAGACGCCCAAGAACACGGTGGGGAGGCCTCCGGCCAACCAGCCATTCCCCCACAGAGGATTGCCCAAAAAAAAGAAGGCTGTCATTCAATAAATTTTAAAGTTGTAAACTTTTAAAGTGCTGTGCTTAAAGTGCTGTGTGGCATTTTCCTTCCCTCCTCCACCACCCCTCCTGGGATACCTTGGTAGTCATCCCCCTATTTGTGTGATGAATGAATAACGAATGCATGACTGTGAAGCAGCAATGACTTTATTGGCTCTGCAAGCAATGATTAAAGGGAGGAGGGGAGGGTGGTTAGCTTACAGGGAAGTAGAGTGAACCAAGGGGCGGGGGGGTTCATCAAGGAGAAACAAACAGAACTTTCACACTGTAGCCTGGCCAGTCATGAAACTGTTTTTCAAAGCTTCTCTGATGCGTACCGCGCCCTCCTGTGCTCTTCTAACCGCCCTGGTGTCTGGCTGCGCGTAACCAGCAGCCAGGCGATTTGCCTCAACCTCCCACCCCGCCATAAACGTCTCCCCCTTACTCTCACAGATATTGTGGAGCACACAGCAAGCAGTAATAACAGTGGGAATATTGGTTTCGCTGAGGTCTAAGCGAGTCAATAAACTGCGCCAGCGCGCCTTTAAACGTCCAAATGCACATTCTACCACCATTCTGCACTTGCTCAGCCTGTAGTTGAACAGCTCCTGACCACTGTCCAGGCTGCCTGTGTACGGCTTCATGAGCCATGGCATTAAGGGGTAGGCTGGGTCCCCAAGGATACATATAGGCATTTCAACATCCCCAACAGTTATTTTCTGGTCTGGGAATAAAGTCCCTTCCTGCAGCTTTTGAAACAGACCAGAGTTCCTGAAGATGCGAGCATCATGCACCTTTCCCGGCCATCCCACGTTGATGTTGGTGAAACGTCCCTTGTGATCCACCAGAGCTTGCAGCACTATCGAAAAGTACCCCTTGCGGTTTATGTACTCGGCGGCTTGGTGCTCCGGTGCCAAGATAGGGATATGGGTTCCATCTATAGCCCCACCACAGTTAGGGAATCCCATTGCAGCAAAGCCATCCACTATGACCTGCACATTTCCCAGGGTCACTACCCTTGATATCAGCAGATCTTTGATTGCGTGGGCTACTTGCATCACAGCAGCCCCCACAGTAGATTTGCCCACTCCAAATTGATTCCCAACTGACCGGTAGCTGTCTGGCGTTGCAAGCTTCCACAGGGCTATCGCCACTCGCTTCTCAACTGTGAGGGCTGCTCTCATCTTGGTATTCATGCGCTTCAGGACAGGGGAAAGCAAGTCACAAAGTTCCATGAAAGTGCCCTTACGCATGCGAAAGTTTCGTAGCCACTGGGAATCGTCCCAGACCTGCAACACTATGCGGTCCCACCAGTCTGTGCTTGTTTCCCGAGCCCAGAATCGGCGTTCCACAGCATGAACCTGCCCCATTAGCACCATGATGCATGCATTGTCAGGGCCCATGCTTTCAGAGAAATCTGTGTCCATGTCCTGATCACTCACGGGACCGCGCTGACGTCGCCTCCTCGCCCGGTATCGCGTTGCCATGTTCTGGTGCTGCATATACTGCTGAATAATGCGTGTGGTGGTTAATGTGCTCCTAATTGCCAAAGTGAGCTGAGCGGGCTCCATGCTTGCCGTGGTATGGCGTCCGCACAGAAAAAAGGCGCGGAACGATTGTCTGCCGTTGCTCTGACGGAGGGAGGGGCGACTGACGACACGGCTTACAGGGTTGGCTTCAGGGAGCTAAAATCAACAAAGGGGGTGCCTGTACATCAAGGAGTATTTCAGGCAGGACTGCACGGAGGGTTCCAATAAGAAATGGTGCACCTAAGTTATCGTTGTTATTGGAACAAGGAGGTTAGCCTGGCCTCTGATTGATACATGGCTAGATTTACCTCGCTGCACCTTCTCTGTGAGTGACTGCAGTGTGACCTAGAGGAATGAGTCCCCTAGACAGGGGAGGAGGCAAATGAGTACAAAACAAATCTGGTCTATTTCTTGTTTTGACCCACTCCATCTATCTTTTACATCTTTGGCTGGCAGCAGACGGTGCAGAAGGACTGCATGCCATCCACATCTCATGGCTGCTCGGCAGAAGATGGTACAGTACGCCTGCTAGCCATCCCCATCTCTTGCCTGCCTGGCAGAAGATGGTGCAATACGACTGCTAGCAATCCTCATCTCTTGCCTGCCTGGCAGAAGATGGTACAGTACGACTGCTAGCAGTCCGTATCGCCTGCCTGCTCACCATAAGACGGTTCAATAGGACTGACTGCAGGACTAAAGAGAATGACCTGGTCAAGTCACTCCAAATGTAGTCCCTGCGCCCATGTCTGCCCAGGCGCTCCCAGCCGACGCGGCCAGGAGCACCTCGGACACGATGAGGACGACTACCAGTCGTATTGCACCGTCTGCTGCCAGAAGGCAAGGGGTTACTGCTACTGTGCAGCAAAGCCGTACCGCGTCTGCCAGCACCCAGGAGACATAGGGTGACGGTTACCTGAGTGGGCTCCATGCTTGCTGTGGTATGGCGTCTGCACAGGTAACTCAGGAAAAAAGGCGCGAAATGATTGTCTGCCCTTGCTTTCACGGGGGGAGGGAGGGAACGGGAGGCTGACGATATGTACCCAGAACCACCCGCGACAATGTTTTAGCCCCATCAGGCATTGGGATCTCAACCCAGAATTCCAATGGGCAGCGGAGACTGCGGGAACTGTGGGATAGCTACCCACAGTGCAACGCTCCGGAAGTCGACGCTTGCCTCGGTACTGTGGAAGCGCTCCGCCGAGTTAATGCACTTAATGCACTTAGAGCATTTTCTGTGGGGACACACACGAATTTATAAAACCGATTTCTAAAAAACCGACTTCTATAAATTCGACCTTATTCCGTAGTGTAGACATACCCTAAGCAGTTTAGGTGCCTAACACCCATTGTCAATGCAACAAGGTGCTTAAAATCAGTGCAGGTTAGTGGCCGCACCTCCTTAGGTTCTTCTGAAAATCCCATTGGTGTCTTATCTGTATCTTCTGCCACCTCAGGACCTTTGAAAATCTCTAGCCTTTTCTCCTTAAAGAGCAGTGCAAAGCAAGGGCCCCTGGTTCCTGTGTCCATTGTGTATCCAGCTCCATCTCTTGTCTCCAGACAGTGCATCACAATCACAATAAAGAACATAAAATGGTGTCTTGGCAGATGAATCCTATGTTAACTCAGTGAAATTGAACCTTCCAGGCAGCCGCGAGGCCTATAGCACTGTAGCCAGCTTTCATGTAACGATGACCAAGTCAGACGCTTAGGCACCCATCCAACAAGACTCTCCATTTCCATTTTCATATCTGTCATCCCCTGACAGATTTACATGCTCGGAGATACGAATCTGCAGCCCTTTCCATACACCTGATGTCATGGCTTTCAGAGGTCTACCACTACTAGGAACTGGAGAACCTTTTGGGAAGGGAGAAGTCTATACAGGAAGGATGGGCTCCACCTAAAGCAAAACAGGACCAGACTGCTGACACACAAAATTAAAAAGGTTGTAGAGAAGTTTGTAAACTAAGAGCTGTGGCAGGAGAGCACACGGTTCAGACAGAGACATTCCTTAGAGCAGTAGTTCTCAACCTGTGCTCCGCAGATCCCAGAGGATCCACGGACTATGTTTAAGGGGTCCAAGAAAGACTTAGACTGAAAACGGACTGAATAGAATTCAGCTATATTTACAGACAGTAGATTTCCAAAAGGGTCCACATCTCCATTCGAAATTGTGTAAGGGTTTGTAAATGAGAAAAGGTTGAGAACCACTGCCTTAGAGGAGGATTTATTAAAGGGGACACTCGATATCCCCAAAATGTTGAGAGGATAGAAGTTGATAAAGCACAGGTAGGAACTGAAGAGAAAGTCAAACAAAAGAGAGTCACCATTCAGTTACATCACATAAAGGCAAATGTTATCTGTACTTGTATACAAATGCTAAATACTAAGATGGGTGAACTTGAGTGCCTGGTATATAATGAAGATACTAATATAATAGTCATCTTAGTAACTTGGTGGAATGATGATAATCAATGGGTAATACCAGGGTGCAAAACATATAGGGAGGACAGAGCAGGTTGTACTGCTGAGGGAGTGGCACTATATGTGAAAGAAAGCATAGAGTGAAAGAGAGTAAAAATCTTAAATGGCTCAAACAGTATCATAGAATCTGTATGGATGGAAATTCCGTGCTTGAATAATAAGAGTAAAGTAGTAGGAATATACTACCGACCCCCTGACCAGGATGATGATGATTGTGAAATGCTCATGGAGATTAGTGAGGTTACAAAAACATAAAACTCTGTAATAATGGGGGATTTGAACTACCACTACATTGACTGGGTACATATCACCTCAGGACGGGATGCAGAGATAAAGTTTCTTGATACCATAAATGACTGGTTCTTGGAGCAGCTAGTCCTGGAGCTCACAAGGAGTGCACAGGATCCAGTCCAAGAGATGAATAAACCTGAACTGCTCAGTAACAGCAACTGCAGTGTAATTAAATTTAACATCCTTGCGGGTTGCGGGGGGGGGGGAAATACCAAAGAAACCCACCACAGTAGCATTTAACTTCAACAAGGGGAACCACACACAAATGAGGAAGCTACTTAATTGGAAACTAAAAGGAACAGTCACAAGATGAAATGCCTGCAAGCTGCATGGAAACTATTTAAAAACACCGTAATAGAGGCTCCAGCTAAAATAATAAGCATAAAGCCATTAAGCCTAGGGCCAAAAAAAAATGCCAGCATGGCGAGGGAAAGAGATGGTTAGAGGCTAGACGGTTAGAGTAGGATTTGACTTCCAATTTTTCCTTTAACAATTGGAAGTCAGATCCTACTGAGGAAAATAGGCACATAAACTCTGGCAAGTCACGAGTAAAAGTGCAACAAGCCAGGCCAGAAAAAGAATTTGAAGAGCAAATAGCAAAAGACACAAAAACTAACAGCAATTTTTTTTAAGTACATCAGAAGCAGGAAGCTGCCAAACCGACGATTGAGGCGCTAAATTGACAGGGGTCATAGGAGCAGCCATGTTAGTCTGTATCCGCAAAAAGAACGGGAGGACTCATGGCACCTTAGAGACTAACCAGTTTATTTGAGCATAAGCTTTCGTGAGCTACGGCACACATCCGATGAAGAGAGCTGTAACTCATGAAAGCTTATGATCAAATAAATGTGTTAGTCTCTAAGGTGCCACGAGTCCTCCTGTTCTTTTTTTTGAGGTGCTAAAGGGGCACTCAAGACAGACAGACGGCCATTGCAGAGACGCTGAATGGATTCTTTGCATCGCTCTTCACTGAAGAGAATGTGAGGGAGATTGCTACACATGAGCTGTTCTTATTAGGTGGCAGATCTGAGGCACTGGCCCAGACTGAGGTATCAGTAGCGAAGATTTTGGAACAAATTGATACATTAAACAGGAATAAGTCATCAAGGCCAGGTGGTATCACCCAAGAGTTCTGAAGGAACTCAAATATGCAATTGAAGAACTACTAACTGTGGTATGTAACCTATTGCTTAAATCAGCCTCTACACCAGATGACTGGAGAATAGCTAATGTAATGCCTATTTTTATAAAGTGCTCCAGAGGCGATCCTGGCAATTACAGGCCAGTAAGCCTATCTTCGGTACCAGGCAAATTGGTAGAAACTATAGTAAAGGACAGAATTATCAGACCTATTGATAAACATGATTTATTGGGGAAGAGTCAAAACAGCTTTTGTAAAGGGAAATCATGCCTCACCATTCTATTAGCATTCTTTGAGGGGGGTCAACACGCAGGTGGTAAGGACGATCCAGCTGGTATGCTGTTCTTGGCCTTTCAGAAAGCCTTTGACAAGGTCCTTCATCAAAGGCCCTTAGGCAAAGTAAGCAGCCATAAGATAAAGAGGGACGGTCCTCTCCTGGATCAGTAACTGGTTAAAAGGCAGGAAACAAAGGGGTGAATAAATGGCCAGTTTTCACAATGGAGAGAGGCAAACAGCTGGATTACCAAAGGGTCTGTATTGGAACCAGTGCTGTTCAACATATTCACTAATGTTCTGGAAAGAGGAGTGAACAGTGAGGTGACAATGTTGTAGACAATACAAAATTACTCAAGATAGTTTAGTCCTAAGCCAATTGCAAAGGGATCTCACAAACCTGAGTGACTGGGCAACAAAATGGCCAGTGGCATTCAACATGGTTAAGTGCAAAGTAATGTACATTGGAAAACATAATCCCAACTACCCATACAAAATGTTAAGGGTCTAAACTATCTGTTACCATGAGAGAAGGAGATCTTGGAGTAGTCATGGATAATTCTCTGAAAATTTCAAATCAATGTGCAGTGGCAGTGAAAACAGTTAACAGATCTGTATTTCAAGGAATCCCTGTTGAGGTTACAGGGACAAACCATCCCGATGAGTCGAAAGAATAGTAAATATGGCAGGCAACCAGCTTGGCTTAACGGTGAAATCCTAGCGGATCTTAAACATAAAAAGAAGTTTACAAGAAGTGGAAGGTTGGACATATGACCAGGGAAAAGTATAAAAATATTGCCCGGGCATGTAGGAATGAAATCAGGAGGGCCAAATCGCACCTGGAGCTGCAGCTAGCAAGAGATGTCAAGAGTAACAAGAAGGGTTTCTTCAGGTATGCTGGCAACAAGAAGAAAGCCAAGGAAAGTGTGGGCCCCTTACTGAATGAGGGAGGCAACCTAGTGACAGAGCATGTAGAAAAAGCTAATGTACTCAATGCTTTTTTTGCCTCTGTCTTCACGAACAAGGTCAGCTCCCAGACTGCTGCGCTGGGCATCACAGCATGGGGAGTAGATGGCCAGCCCTCTGTGGAGATAGAGGTGGTTAGGAGCTTTTTAAAAAAGCTGGACGTGCACGAGTCCATGGGGCCGGACGAGTTGCATCCGAGAGTGCTAAAGGAATTGGCGGCTGTGATTGCAGAGCCATTAGCCATTATCTTTGAAAACTCATGGTGAACGGTGGAAGTCCCAGATGACTGGAAAAAGGCTAATATAGTGCCAATCTTTAAAAAAGGGAAGAAGGATCCTGGGAACTACAGGCCAGTCAGCCTCACCTCAGTCCCCGGAAAAATCATGGAGCAGGTCCTCAAAGAATCAATCCTGAAGCACTTACATGAGAGGAAAGTGATCAGTTTTAAAGGTCAGGCTTGACAAAGCCCTGGCTGGGATGATTTAATTGGGGATTGGTCCTGCTTTGAGCAGGGGGTTGGACTAGATGACCTCCTGAGGTCCCTTCCAACCCTGATATTCTATGATCAGGAACAGTCAGCATGGATTCACCAAGGGAAGGTCATGCCTGACTAATCTAATTGCCTTCTATGATGAGATTAGTGGTTCTGTGGATGAAGGGAAAGCAGTGGATGTATTGTTTCTTGACTTTAGCAAAGCTTTTGACACGGTCTCCCACAGTATTCTTGTCAGCAAGTTAAAGAAGTATGGGCTGGATGAATGCACTATAAGGTGGGTAGAAAGTTGGCTAGATTGTCGGCCTCAACGGGTAGTGATCAGTGGTTCCGTGTCAAATGGAGTGCCCCAAGGGTCGGTCCTGGGGCCGGTTTTGTTCAATATCTTCATAAATAATCTGGAGGATGGTGTGGATTGCACTCTCAGCAAATTTGAGGATGATACTAAACTAGGAGGAATGGTAGATACGCTGGAGGGCAGGGATATGATCCAGAGGGACCTAGACAAATTGGAGGATTGGGCCAAAAGAAATCTGATGAGGTTCAATAAGGATAAGTGCAGAGTCCTGCACTTAGGACGGAAGAACCCAATGCACCGCTGCAGACTAGGGACCGAATGGCTAGGCAGCAGTTCTGTGGAAAAGGACCAAGGGGTGACAGTGGACGAGAAGTTGGATATGAGTCAGCAGTGTGCCCTTGTTGCCAAGAAGGCCAATGGCATTTTGGGATGTATAAGTAGGGGCATAGCGAGCAGATCGAGGGACGTGATCATTCCCCTCTATTTGACATTGGTGAGGCCTCATCTGGAGTACTGTGTCCAGTTTTGGGCCCCACAGTACAAGAAGGATGTGGATAAATTGGAGAGAGTCCAGCGAAGGGCAACAAAAATGATTAGGGGTCTGGAACACATGACTTCTGAGGAGAGGCTGAGGGAACTGGGATTGTTTAGTCTGCAGAAGAGAAGAATGAGGGGGGATTTGACAGCTGCTTTCAACTACCTGAGAGGTGGTTCCAGAGAGGATGGTTCTAGACTATTCTCAGTGGTAGAAGAGGACAGGACAAGGAGTAATGGTCTCAAGTTGCAGTGGGGGAGGTTTAGGTTGGATATTAGGAAAAACTTTTTCACTAGGAGGGTGGTGAAACACTGGAATGCGTTACCTAGGTGGTAGAATCTCCTTCCTTAGAGGTTTTTAAGGTCAGGCTTGACAAAGCCCTGGCTGGGATGATTTAATTGGGGATGGGTCCTGCTTTGAGCAGGGGGTTGGACTAGATGACCTCCTGAGGTCCCTTCCAACCCTGATATTCTATGATCCTATGTTAGGAGCCATTTCGAAGGGATCAATAAGACAGAAAATATCATAATGCCACTCTATAAATACATGGTGTGCCCACACCGTGAATACTGTGTGCAGTTCTGCTTATCCCTGCTCAGAAAAGCTATGTTAGAATTGCAAAAGGCACAGAGAAGGGCAACAAAAATATTTGGGAGTATGGAACAGCTTCTATATATGAGAGGAGATTAAAAAGACGGGGACGGTTCAGTTTAGAAAAGAGACGACTGTACTGGAGTGTGACCGAGGTCTATAAAATCATGACTGGGTGGAGAAAGTGAACTGGGAAGTGTTATTTACCCCTGCACAAGAACCAATGAAATTAATAGATATGAACTTTATAACAGACATAAGGAAGTACTCCTTCAAACAATGAACAGTCAACCTGTGCAAATCATTGCCAAAGGGTGTTGTGAAGGCCAAAAGGATAACAGTGTTCAAAAAAGAATGAGATAAATTCATGGAGGGTAGGTCCATCAATGGCTATTAGCCAAGATGGTCAGGGAGGCAACTCCATACACTAAGTGTCCCTAAGATTCTGACTGCCAGATGCTGGATTGGATGACAGGAGATGGATCACTCAATAATTACTCTGTTCTGTTAATTCCCTCTGAAGCTGCTGGCATTGGCCATGGTTGCAAGACAGGAAACTGGGCTAGATGCACCATTATAGTCATACTTATTTCTTCACTATCTCTGTTTGGCTAAGTCAGCTTGATAAGAAACCTTCCACAAGCCCCATGGTTCCTCCAAGCCTTCCCAGTACTCCCAACTTCTTGATGATATCAAAATGCTGTGTGTGGTGCTATGGAAAATACTGAGACTCAGGCTTCAAAGACAGAAAGATTTGGAACTGATATATTTTACAGACACTCAAAACAATATCCTCATATCCCAAGCACAGAAGCTGTATATTGTTTTCCTTTTATTCTTTCCAATCTGACTTATGGACAAGATGCTTTGCATCTTCAGGAGATCAGATAACATCCTTTTCATGGGACCATGTGGCAAGTATGGAAAAACACAGTCAGATATCTTGGTTCAATGCCAAAATTCTCTCTGACTCCTTGGATATGCAGGATCCCAGCTTTCCTGCAGGACAAGAAGATACCAACTCTAAAAGATGAGACATCAAAGAACTATCACCCTTTAGAGACTTCATCCAGGGTTTAACTCTGCTGAACTTTGAACAGATCAGAATTCAATTTATATTGTCCTTTTGGGGTTTCTATACATACCTATCATTTGTACACTTCCTAGACATTGTTACTAAAGGAGAAGCAGCTCAAATGGAGAAGAATCAATTAGAAGAAGCGCTTGGTGAATGGTCTAACCCAAGTAAGCCCTTAACTCGACATCTTAGTTGAGAAATACTCTGAAGTGTGAGCTCCAGCTTTTGTACCTGCGACTTGTGTTGTCCACATTCCTCTTAAGCATAATCAATGACAGAAATTATGTGAATGCCTTTAGGAATTTCTATTTGCAGTGCTTACAAGTAAAAGTAAACACAGTATTTTCTGCTTTGCCATTTTCATTCCATTTTAAAGAAAGCAAATTCAGTTCTGTATCTATGATGCCCTAACTGTGGTTTTCAATCACCCTGATTCATAAAGAGGTTATGGAACTGCCCTTCCACACTCCCATTTTGGACATTGATTCACTGCTTCATACATTACAAGTCAGCAATCATTTTGGTGTTTAACCCTTTATTTCATAGTAGCAGCCATGTTAGTCTGTATTCGCAAAAAGAAAAGGAGTACTTGTGACACCTTAGAGACTAACCATGTTTACAGTGTGCATGATAAACACCCATTTTTTCATGTTTTGTGTGTATATAAATCTCCTCACTGTATTTTCCACTGAATGCATCCGATGAAGTGATCTGTAGCTCACGAAAGCTTATGCTCAGATAAATTGGTTAGTCTCTAAGGTACCACACGTACTCCTTAACTCTTTATTATACATTCTGGGGCCAGACCCATTGCACCAGCTCTCTAGCACTGACTTTAGACTACAGAGCACAATTCCTATGGTGAGCAAAAAGCCCAGCTGAAATCTCCTAACTACCCCAAATAAAACACCCACATTCCAGATATGGCAAGGAAAAGTCCAAAGCTACCTTAACCTACTGAAAACACTACACTGGATTGGCAGCACTGAAGTATCTTCTATAGACAGTGGAGCACATAGATCTGTCCTGGGGCTGTGCAAAGCAATAAATCAATTCACTAACCTAGACTTTAGAGAAACCTGAGTTATGTTCTGGTTAATCTGTCCGGTGCCCAGAATATTAGTATTTGGTGTTCAGATTTATAATGAAGATCAGTTGGCTAGAAGGGAAAGTTTATCATTTATCATTTTTAATTACTGTGCTACCATAAATATTAGGAGTTCGCAAAATGAACAACAACCTATGTATTTGTATCTTCTGAGGACCTTATAATATTGAACTGTTCTCTGCTTACTTGTGGGCTGGATAGAACCTCTGTGACTCAGCTTGGAAAAGAGATGACTTTTAAGGGGGGATATGATAGAGGTCTATAAAATCATGACTGGTGTGGAGAAAGTGAATAAGGAAATGTTGTTTACTCCTTCTCATAACACAAGGACTATGGGTCACCGAAGGAAATTAATCGGCAGCAGGTTTAAAACAAACAAAAGGAAAAAGAAAAGGAGTACTTGTGGCACCTTAGAGACTAACCAATTTATTTGAGCATGAGCTTTCGTGAGCTACAGCTCACTTGAAGTGAGCTGTAGCTCACGAAAGCTCATGCTCAAATAAATTGGTTAGTCTCTAAGGTGCCACAAGTACTCCTTTTCTTTTTGCGAATACAGACTAACACGGCTGTTACTCTGAAACCAAACAAAAGGAAGTATTTCTTCACACAACGCACAGTCAACCTGTGGAACTCATTGTGAAGGCCAAGACTATAACAGGGTCCAAAAAAGAATTAGATAAGTTCCTGGAGGATAGGTCCATCCATGGCTATTAGGCAGGATGGGCAGGGATGCAAAACCATGCTCTGAAGTCTCCCTAGTGTCTGTTTGCCAGATGCTGGGAATGGGCACCAAGGGATGGATCCCTTGATTGCCTGTTCTGTTCATTCCCTCTGGGACACCTGGCATTGGCCACTGTTGGAAGACAGGATACTGGGCTAGATGGACTTTTGGTCTGACCCAGGATGGCTGTTTCTGTGTTGTTGTTAATCATGAATTCAATAAAAATGAAAACGACCAGAATGAGAATAGGGTTCCGACTGAAAGCGAGCATATCCTACATCCTACCTGCACATTTCTTCCCAAAGAAGACACCTGGTAATTCTGTATTTTTCTGTGATGGCAGAATGATTGTTAGGTCTGGGTACAAAAATGAGTAAGACTCCAGGATTGTCAGGGCAGCCCCCATGCTTCCCAGGACATTGTCTCTGCTAGAGGCAGGGTCACCCTCATTCTCTAATTTGGCTTGATCTACACAGAAGACTCTTGGGTAAAGGGCCTTAATGTAAAAGAGAATCAGGCTTCCCCTGCTAATTAAATGCCAAAATAAAGCTGTTCCATCTGAAAGTCTGAGCTGTGAAATGCGCAGGCATCGGATGCAAGTTCTCGCAGCAGCACTAGCCCTGCCGTGTTGCACACATGTATTAAGGCAATAAAGCTACTGCTCGAGACAGGAATAGGGAATGTTCTGTACACAAAGGGGGCTGAATTACAGTTACTATGGGAACAAGAACTGTGAATTTCCTGAGGCTTGTGTGATTAAAATCTCGGTGTAATAGGGCATTCCTGGGGCTCTCTACTCAGCAAATACACGAGCAGAGGAAACGGGGCGGAGTGTCCATGGGCAACGCAAGGCACCTTTCCGGGTGAGGCTTACCCCTGCTATGCCTGCCTGTGCCATGGGGGCAGGTGGAGTGAGGAGCCACTCAGTCCCAGGGAAGGAGGATGAAATGCTGATGCCCTGATCCTGTTCTCACTCATGCTGGGCTAAATCGGAGTCATGCCCTTGAAGCCCATGGCTGTCAGAGCACTGTGAGCGAGGCCAAAGCCGGCTCAGGGGCTCCAGGAGGAAGGGTATCAAGAGCAGACACAGATGTCTAGCACAGAGGAGGGGGGTGATCAGCCCTTTCAATAGCAAGCACTATAGATCCCAGGCTACCTGGGCTTTTGTGATACCATCACAACGACAGAGAGGGCTTGGGGGAAGGGGGGAACCTGTGAGGCAGGGAGGGGCAGGATGGGTCAAGAAGGATCCAGATATCTAGAGTCAGGGTCAGATCTCCAGACCAATGCTTGTCACCAGCGGCTGGCCTGGGACAATACATGGAGGAGACATCACACACACATCCTGCCCCTAGCCACGAGAAGGGCTGCAGTTTGGCTCTGTGGAGGCCTGGAGTAGCCCTGCCATAGGGAGAGACCTGGGCAGAGATGGGTCCTCTGGGGTTGACCCTCCCTCAGCGACCTGGGCCCTACCCCACCCCCTGCTCCTTGCCACAGAGAGAGGCCCCAGCATCCAGCACCCTCTTTGTGCAAGGGAACCTCACTGATTTCCTGCCAAGGAGGCCCTTGCAGCCACAGTGGGGGCTGGAGTTTGCCCCTCAGCGAGCCCTGCCTGTGGTCAGGGGAAGTGGAGCTCACCCCCCAGCTGCAGGCCCCTTGCGCTCATTCATAATGTCTCCAGTCCACAGCCAGTGTCTCTGCCGTGCCCAGCTCAGCTTGGGGTGGGGACCTGAGCATTGAACTCCACATGCTGTCACTGAGGGCACATCTACATTAAAATGCTGCACCGAGGCAGCTGCGCCACTGTAGCCCTTTAATGAAGACACTCTACGCTGACGAGAGAGAGCTCTCCTGCCAGCGTCGTTAATCCACCAGCCCGAGAAGCTGTAGCTACATCGGCAGGCGAAGCACTGTCTACACCAGGGGTTAGGTCGGCATAATTACGTCACTTGGGGTGTGGATTTTTCAGGTCTGTAGAGTAAACCAGACCTGAGAATCAAAGTGCCTCTTGCCCTGGCCCGCAAGTCACAGCAGGGGTCTCTGCCCAGCTTTGGGCATGGCAGCAGGTCGTTTCTGTTCCCGCCGCTTGCTGCCGCCTACTGACTTCTGGCAGCGAGCTGCCTCCTAGTATTGCATCCCTTGGCAGGCTGACTTCCTTGCTGACATCATCTCTGTATGAACCATGGAGGGGAGGGATGGGGCTCTGGGTTAAGGCGATGAGCATTTCCCATCCGAAGAGTCTCCAGACCATGGGGCAGTGTGGGGCAGGGAGCTTGTCCCAGACAGTGTGGTGTTGGGGAGAGTAGAGAGACGTGAATGGAAATACAGGCAGGTGCACAGCTCTGCAGTTCAATCATTCTGGGATGGGCTCCCGGGACACGTCTGTCCCACTTCACCCGCCTGAGAGGAGTGGAAGAGACTGAAAGGGACCTGTGCACAGCTCTTCTCTCTGTAGCTGGGCCTCGTATGGACAGACACACAGACTCCCAGGTCCCATTCACTGGGATGGGTGGAAATTCTGGGGTTGTCATTATATTTTTATTTTGTGATTAGTTCACTTGCTAGAGGCCCAGGAAAAGTGGAAGTTACTCCCAGCTGCACTCACGACTTCTGAGTGCCCTGGCATAGGAGCAGCTGTGCCCTCTGGGTACCCTGGCACCAAATCCCCCTGCCCTCTCTCAAATGTTCAGCTGCTGAACTGTCAGGCCTGCTGAGGGAAGGTCTGTTTTGCGGCTGTGGCAGCGCTCAGTGCTGGAGCTGCTAGCGGGCTGGAAATGTCTTTTGTCAAAGCCTGAGATGCCTCCAACCTCCTTTAATTAAAGACAATTACTGCTTTCAGCCCCTCTTCACAGCTCAGCCTGGTTGTTTGCAAACACACAGCTGCAGGAGCCTTTGTGCCCCTCTCTGAGTCCCGCTTCCCTGGAGACACACAGAGATTTCTTTATTGTCGGCATTATGGCAGAGGGAAAGGAGGGGCGGGGGAGCCTCCCATTTGGGGACATTATGAAGTGCATGAGGGAGATTATACCCACTGTCCCATGAAACTCAGAGCAGCCCCAGCTTCCCTTTGCATCGGGTCTCTTCTCCCTAGCCCTCAACAGAGTTAAATAGCAGATGGCAGCTGAGGGACCAAGCAGGTCTCCAGTGCGGACGGAGGGGTAAGAGCTGCGAGATATGAAGAGCCATGGAGCATGCAAGATCCAGGGAGATTTTGTTGCTGCAGAGGAGAAGGCTCTTGCCCCACGTGCAGTGCAGTTGTGTGAAGGGCCAGCGAGGCGGCTGGAGCAGGTGGGGAGGGAGGAGGGATGGGAGGGGCGTTCTGGGCATGACCTTCGTTCTGTCAGTGTAACAAGGCTGCTGGCCCAGTACCAGGCAGGCCAAGGCTGTGCTTTTCCACCCAAACCACTCTGGAGCTGTCGGACCCCTCTTGGAAAAACCTGAAACCTCCTGTAACCAGTAAACCCCTATTTGTGTGCTCAAATAACCCTGAGGCAGCCAAATGGAGCTTTATCAAACCTTCCAAAACAAGCAGCCCTGGCGCAAGATCAAGCAGGATCCGTTGCAGCCTTGTGGGATATTGTTTCCAAAAATGTGTGCGCCTGAGCATGAAAGTGTCTCTCAGGCCTGAGTTTCATAGTGCTCCAGTGTGGCTCTGAAGTGGAGTGTCCAACTCCAGATGCTCTGTCCAAGGCTGTGGCTCCTCCATTTTCAGGTGCTAATAGTTTCCTCGGGGAGAAATCGAGGAGGAGTTCTCAGCAGCTGAAGCGTTTGGTTGTTAAATTCATTGCAGAGGTTTGAATTGTAAGAGCTCAGCGCTTGGCCTCTGGGGAGCCAAGATCCTTTCTGAGCTCCTAAAGAGCTGACACTGCTCTGTCTTATAGTCATTTTGCAGCCATGAATCCCTGGTGAGCATTAATCACTGTACGAGGGGAAACATCCCCCACAGATGGGAAGCCCAGGAGCTATTTCCTCTTAAACAGCCTGTCTCTGGCCATCTTTGCTCTGCTTCAAGGCGGTTTCTTATTCCACAGAAGGATCTTGCAGGCCAGCTGGAGAAGTGGGGAAGAAGTGCTAAAGCAGCTCTGATACCCGGCATGAATCTCTGATCTACCCAGACACACAAAGGGTCTGTTTTCACTGCAGAGCTAACCTGGGTGATTGGCACCTGTGGGCGACTCAGGCCCCCACGCTCCCGAAAATCAACCCTGTTGGCAACTCAGGCCCCTGCGCTCCCAACAATCAAGCCCTGTCGGCGACTCAGGCCCCCGCGCTCCTGACAACCGACCCTGTCGGTGACTCAGGCCCCCACACTCCCAACAATCAACCCTGTCAGCGACTCAGGCCCCCGCATTCCCAACAATCGAGCCCTGTCGGCGACGCAGGCCCCCGCACTCCCGACAACTGACCCTGTCGGCGACTCAGTCCCCCGCACTCCCGAAAATCGACCCTGTGGGCGACTCAGGCCCCTGCGCTCCTGAAAATCGACCCTATTGGTGACTCAGGCCCCCGCATTACCAACAATTGAGCCCTGTTGGCAACTCAGGCCCCCGCGCTCCCGACAACCGACCCTGTCGGCGACTCAGGCCCCCGCGCTCCCGACAATCGACCCTGTGGGCGAGTCGGGCCCCCGCACTCCCGACAATCGACCCTGTGGGTGAGTCGGGCCCCCGCACTCCCGACAATCGACCCTGTGGGCGAGTCGGGCCCCCACGCTCCCGACAATCGACCCAGTGGGCAAGTCAGGCCCCTGCGCTCCTGACAGTCGAGCCCTGTCTGTGAATGACCACACTGCAAAACCAGACTGAAATTACTGCACCCTCATAGGTGCTGTGTTCCCTGTGTGGGTTGCTCAGACTCCTGGAGGCACATCCCATGGTTCATAGCATGACCCTGAGCAGTGCTGCTCTAGGGATTCTCTGGCAGCGTATTGTGGGAGAACTTGTCTGGCCTTTCTGGCCCGGTGTGAGAGTTGCTCTGAACCTGCAGTGAACACACTCTAGATCTCTGTCTGCAGCCTCTGTTCCAGCCAGTGCCAAGGCCAGGATCCTGCTCAGGACAATGGCCTGTCCAGCTGTTAATGCAACTCTCATGTTGGCAAGAGGAGGTAGATACAGTTTGTGCAACTTGGTGGGGGACATGTTGGCACACTGCTCTATTTTCTATATCGATATCTATATCTGTGCTTATGCCTTGCCCTGAAAGGGAGGTTCGGGTTTATGCAGTGAAACATAGACCATGGCTGTTTATTAGAAAATTAACGAGTATAAGTAACTAAAAGTCTCTTAACTCCCCTGGTTTCAGAGGAACAGCCGTGTTAGTCTGTATTCGCAAAAAGAAAAGGAGTACTTGTGGCACCTTAGAGACTAACCAATAAATTGGTTAGTCTCTAAGGTGCCACAAGTACTCCTTTTCTTTTAACTCCCCTGCTGTCTCTCATGCAGAGTGACCTAGATCACCTGATAAGTTGGGCCCATTGAAACAAAATGTGTTAATACTGCCAAATGCAGTTATACATCTGAGAACAAGGAATGCAGGCCATCCCTACAGAATGGGGCCTGTATCCTCGAAAGCAGTGACCTTACAAAGGATTTAGGGGGTCAGAGAAAAAAGCCAGTTTTGGGTCAATTGAAACATTTCATTTAGTTGCAACCTTTTTTGTTTTAAAAAAAAATTAATATATAAAACAAAGTAAATTTTGAAACAAAACGTTGTTTTCAAATGAAACAAACACGTTTCCAATTTTTTTTCAAAATGAAATTTGATTGCAATGAATATTATTTCATGAAAAATTACCATTTTGTCGAAACAGCATTTTTGATGGAAAACTGTTCTAAAAAATTCATGCTCAGCTCTGCTGTGCAGCGCTGCTGAGAAAACAGCCAGATGTGCAGAGGGGGCAGCCCTCCATTTGCCGTGTGCTGATTTCAGAGGCTCCCCTTTCCTGTGCAGCCCACTGCGGGTGGGAAAGACTTGCATACTGTGCTGGAAGCTTCTCACATGGCTGGAGAGACTATTGTCTTACAGGTGAACTCTGTGAGCATTAACCCCTCAGTCCTTCTCACTATCCTGCTAAGCACAACAGCCCATCTTTCTCAAAGCAATCTGCTGGCCGAGCTGCAGGATTTCGTGCCTAGAGAGCAGGACAGTGCGTGGAGTGTGTGTGCGTAAAGAGGATAAGAGGGATATTTTGTGTTGGAGGTGTACAGCACAGCCGTGTGTGCGCACGCACGTGCATTGTGTCAATCCAGAGGGTTCGTGGGGTAGTGTATGCTATGGCCTGGGGTAAATTGAAGAGGTTTCAGTGTATGAAGGGGTGATTGGGATGGCGGTGTATAGTGTGGTATTGATGTATGTAGTATGGTTGTGTGTAGGTACAGTCTGCCGGGGTTGTAGACAGTACAGGATATATACACGAGCGCGGGGATGCATGGAATGTGTTTTCTAGGAAGTAGCCATGAGCAGCCCCAAGTGACGCTGACTCCTCCATGCCTGAGTGGTTGGGGTAGCTTGGACGTACACGAACACTTCCCTGCATATCAGCTGAGGCAGCAAGGCCAGGGACCCCCTACGTTCCCAGCCTAGCCCTTTCCAAGTAGAATTTGGGGCTGTACTGCTCAGCCTCCCCAGTGAGCACGGCCCCAGCCTGTCTGAGCAGAGTTTGATGCTTTATGAATGTGCTTCAAAAGCCCAGCTGTAGGCTTCTAGCCCGTTGCCATGGAAATAGCTTTGGGTGGCTGGTCCCTCTGGTGTGGCTGCCACCTTGCAAAGCTTGCCAGGTGTGCTGGCTGCAACCCCTGCCCCCACACAGGATGCCCTGCAGAGCTGGGGCTCCCACCAGGCAGGCGGTCACCTACAAACAGGGGACTGAAGTCTCAGTGGCCTGGGAAGGTCGTTTATTTCTATGGCATTATGGGCTAATGAAAGGCTAGAGGTCAGCACAGCAGTCCTGCATCTGTCCATATGTTTGCAGCCTGCCAAGTCCCCCCCACAGCACAGCGCCTCCTAGTGATGGGGACACTGTCCAGGGCAATGAGAACCCTGTCCTGCCCTGCGCCCACGTCTGCCTGTGTCTGGGGGACTGTGGCTCCCATCCTGCCTTCTGCCCTGTCATACGAGTGGAGCTGGTGTAACGGGGCTGTAAAACTGGCTGTACTAGGGCCAGGAGACACCTCCTGTGCCTGGGGGAGGGGTTCCCTGCTGGTGAAAAGTCTGGAATGGTGCTGCACCAACTCTCCAGTGGCCATGAGGAGCATGGTTCTTGGCAGGCCAGCTTTCGGGCTCATGCCCAGGACTAGATTGATCCTCAGCAAGCCCCAGGATGCAGTGGGGAGTGGGAAGGGGGCTGCAGAGGGCCATACAGCTGCCCTGCGTTTCTCCCTCGAGCTGCACTGCATGAGCTGCCCCCTGGCTGCAAGGCCATGTGTTGGAAGGTCCTCTACCAGTGATGCCCCCTGCCCACAGGCTCCCAGCCGCCTTCCCAGAGAGCAGCTTGCCCAGCCATTAGGGAGTGGGCTGTCAGGGGTGCAGGTCTCGCAGTAATCCTGCCAGTGGTGCTCCATATGCCAGGTCTCTCATGCTTGGCATGCTCTGTGCTAATGCTCAGTGGGTGGATGCCTGGGGAGAGCTGGGCTGATTCCAAACAGTTATGATATTAGAGGAGTGCTGTTTGCTAATCCAGCTAGGGGACAGGGAGCAGATGGGCACGTTCCACACCCAGTCTCCCACCTCCTGCCCCAACATTAAAGAAGCCCCTTCTCCGACTTGTGCTGCAAATGGCCACTGGAGCGGGACGTGACTGGGGCTGTGCTTCGAGAGATAAAGATCAAACAGACACTTGCAGTCAGAAAAACCTTCGCCTTCATGTAGAGAACAACAAAACAAGGAGGAACAAAGATAAAATCTTCAGGAGAGAGCACAGTCTGTGCATCTCTTCTGTAACAGTCTGCACTGCACTGAACACAGAACAGCTCTGGACAGCTAAGTCCACA
Source organism: Caretta caretta (assembly GCF_965140235.1). Lineage (NCBI taxonomy): Eukaryota > Metazoa > Chordata > Testudines > Cheloniidae > Caretta > Caretta caretta. The sequence continues at coordinate 4,937,342 of NC_134223.1, forward strand.
GAGTGTACCAGGAAAGCAAGGCATAACCATTTTACAGCTCAATATTCCACCCTCTAAGCTAATGCAGGTCTCCCTGGGGGTCAGAGGTTAAAATGTGGTTGTCAGGCTGAGTCATCCCTCCCCAGTTCCTGTCCTCCATGAGGGTTCTTTAATTTTTACCTAATGGCAGAGTCCCACGTGGAAGCTCAGGTGTGAAAACTTCGCCAGAGACTAGAGACTGTTCATGGGCGATGGGATTCGCATGTCAGAGGTGAACAGAATGGTGGAGATTTCCTTTACAGTGTGTGCTTCTCCCTATGTTCAGAGCCTTGTACTAAAACTAGCTGGCTGGAAACCTCTCTCCCATGGAACCAGCCTGGAAACCCACGGTGTCCAGCAGAGGGGGGGAATCAGGGGCAAATGGGAGCCCAAGAGAGGGCTGGTTAGGAAAAGAATTTCCCTAAATCAGTAAAAACCTCAGTGCCTGTTACTGGGAACTCCAGCGCCTGCCAGACCCAACTGGGGACCACAGAAGGTTAGGCTGCTGCACAAGGAAAGCAACCAGCGGTTCCCCCCAGGAAGTTGCCATGACCTCTCCTCGAGGTGGGAGGTGGGGCCTCACTCTGTGCTGGCAAAGCCCCGGCATTGCCCCTCTTCTCAGTGGTTCTCTGGCTTCTTTGGGGCAGGGAGGGGAAGCAAGTATTCTGCTTAGGGCTCAGCTCTAGGTGGCAGGAAGCTTTGGGTTGTTACTGGCTCTGCTGCAGACTTGTAACAGGGAGCACAAACCATTCATGACAATTGGGCCCTGTCAGTGATTCAGGCACCGGCACCCCTGACAGTAGGGCCCTGTCAGTGGTTCCGGTGCCCCTGACAATCGGGCCCTGTCAGTGACTCAGACACTGACGCACCTGACAGTCGAGCCCTGTCAAGCCCTATGAGCTGTAGGGAAAAAGCTGTGTGATCATGGGGGACTTCAATCTGAGAGTTGTGTTGGAGCTTTCGTGCTGCCAGTACCAAAATATCCTTTGTAATTTCTAAATATTATAGATGGCAATTTCCAAATTCAAAAAGTCTTGCACCCAACATGGGGGAGTCCTATATCAGACCTTGTCTTGCAAGTGACAGAGGAACTGATCACAGAACTAAAAATTACTGGTAGCTTAGGTACAATGATATATATATCACAGGTACAGACCTGTCACATATAGATGTTTCACAAAGCTGAAAACAGTTATGAGCCAAATCATAATTTTATTAGAAAAATGTGAATGATAATTGGGAAATAAGAGCACTTTATTAGATGCCCAGAGGTTAAGCGGAGACTACAGTAGGTCACACTGAAAGGGGAACTGTCAGGCAGGAGGGAGGTTACTAGTGCAGTTCCTCAGGAACTGGTCTTGGAATCAATCTTATTTAACAATTTTATTACTGACCTTTGCACAAAAGTGGGGGTGCACTAATAAAATTTGCAGATGACACAAAGTTGGGAGATATTGCCAATATGGAGGAGGACCGGAATATCATACAAGAAAATCTGGATGGCCTTGTCAACTGGAGTAATAGAAACGGGATGAAATTTAATACTGCAGAGTGCAAGGTCATGCATTTAGGGACTAATAAGAATTTTTGCTAGAAACTGGGGACTTCTCCTTTGGAAGCAACAGAGGAGGAGAAAGAGCTGGGTGTATTGGTTGATCACAGGATGACTGAACCGTCAAGATGATGCAGCCATGAAAAAAGGCTAATGCAGTCCTAGAATGCATCCAGCACGGTATTTCCAGTAGAGACAGGGAAGTGTTAGTATCATTATACAAGGCACTGGTGAGACCTCACCTGGAATACTGTGTGCAATTCTGATCTCCCATGTTTAAGAACGATGAATTCAAACTGGAACAGGTGCAGAGAAGGGCGACTAGGATGATCGAAGGAATGGAAACCTACCTTATGAGAGGACACTCAAAGAGTTTGGATTGTTTAGACTAACCGAACGAAGGCTGAAGGGAGCTATGATTGCTCTCTATAAATACATCAGAAGGATAAATACCAGGGAGGGAGAGGAGTTATTTAAGTTAAGCACCAATGTGGAAACAAGAACAAATGGATATAAACTGGCCATCAGAAAGTTCAGGATTGAAATTAGGTGAAGGTTTCTAGCCATCTAGGGAGCGAAGTTCTGGAACAGCCTTCCACGGGGAGCAGTGGGGGCAAAAAACCTAACTGGCTTCAAGACTGAGCTTGATAAGTTTGTAGAGGGGATCATAGAATATCAGGGTTGGAAGGGACCTCAGGAGGTCATCTAGTCCAACCCCCTGTTCAAAACAGGACCAATCCCCAACTAAATCATCCCAGCCAGGGCTTTGTCAAGCCTGACCTTAAAATTATCTAAGGAAGTAGATTCCACCACCTCCCTAGGTAACGCATTCCTAGGTAACCCATTTATGAAGATATTGAACAAAACCGGCCCCAGGACCGACCCTTGGGGCATTCCACTTGATACCAGCTGCCAACTAGACATGGAGCCATTGATCACTACCCATTGAGCCCGACAATCTAGCCAACTTTCTCTCCACCTTATAGTCCAATTCATCCAGCCCATACTTCTTTAACTTGCTGGCAAGAATACTGTGGAAGACCGTGTCAAAAGCTTTACTAAAGTCAGGGAACAACACGTCCACTGTTTTCTCCTCATCCACAGAGCCAGTTATTTCATCATAGAATTAGATTAGTCAGGGATGGTATGATGAGACTGCCTATGATGGAATGTAGCCCATCCGTGACTTCCAGTAGCAAAAATCCCCAAAGACTGAAGATGGGTCACTAGAAGGGTAGGGCTCTGAGTTACTACAGAGAATTCTTTCCCAGGTATCTGCCTGGTGGGTCTTGTCCACATGATCAGGGTCTAACTGGTTGCCATATTTGGGGTCAGGAAGGAATTTTCCCCAGAGACCCTGGGTTTTTTTTTTTTTTTGCCTTTCTCTGCAGCATGGGGCATGGGTCACTTGCAGGTTTAAACAAAAGGAGTACTTGTGGCACCTTAGAGACTAACCAATTTATTTGAGCATAAGCTTTCGTGAGCTACAGCTCACTTCATCGGATGCATACTGTGGAAAGTGTAGAAGATCTTATTATATACACACAAAAAGCATGAAAAAATATCTCCTCCCACCCCACTCTCCTGCTGGTAATAGCTTATCTAAAGTGATCACTCTCCTTACAATGTGTATGATAATCAAGTTGGGCCATTTCCAGCACAAATCCAGGTTTTCTCACCCCCCCCCCCCCAAACTCACTCTCCTGCTGGTAATAGCTTATCCAAAGTGACCACTCTCCTTACAATGTGTATGATAATCAAGGTGGGCCATTTCCAGCACAAATCCAGGTTTTCTCACCCCCCCCCCCCACACACACACATACAAACTCACTCTCCTGCTGGTAATAGCTTATCCAAAGTGACCACTCTCCTTACAATCTGTATGATAATCAAGGTGGGCCATTTCCAGCATAAATCCAAGTTTAACCAGAACGTCTTGGGGCGGGGGGGGGTAGGAAAAAACAAGGGGAAATAGGCTACCTTGCATAATGACTAAGCCCCTCCCAATATCTATTCAAGCCTAAGTTAATTGTATCCAATTTGCAAATGAATTCCAATTCAGCAGTCTCTCACTGGAGTCTGGATTTGAAGTTTTTTTGTTGTAAAATAGCGACCTTCATGTCTGTAATCGCGTGACCAGAGAGATTGAAGTGTTCTCCGACTGGTTTATGAATGTTATAATTCTTGACATCTGATTTGTGTCCATTTACTCTTTTATGTAGAGACTGTCCAGTTTGACCAATGTACATGGCAGAGGGGCATTGCTGGCACATGATGGCATATATCACATTGGTGGATGTGCAGGTGAACGAGCCTCTGATAGTGTGGCTGATGTTATTAGGCCCTGTGATGGTGTCCCCTGAATAGATATGTGGGCACAGTTGGCAACGGGCTTTGTTGCAAGGATAGGTTCCTGGGTTAGTGGTTCTGTTGTGTGGTATGTGGTTGCTGGTGAGTATTTGCTTCAGGTTGTTGGGCTGTCTGTAGGCAAGGACTGGCCTGTCTCCCAAGATTTGTGAGAGTGTTGGGTCATCCTTCAGGATAGGTTGTAGATCCTTAATAATGCGTTGGAGGGGTTTTAGTTGGGGGCTGAAGGTGACGGCTAGTGGCGTTCTGTTATTTGCTTTGTTAGGCCTGTCCTGCAGTAGGTGACTTCTGGGAACTCTTCTGGCTCTATCAATCTGTTTCTTCACTTCCGCAGGTGGGTATTGTAGTTGTAAGAATGCTTGATAGAGATCTTGTAGGTGTCTGTCTCTGTCTGAGGGGTTGGAGCAAATGCGGTTGTATCGCAGAGCTTGGCTGTAGACGATAGATCGTGTGGTGTGGTCAAGGTGAAAGCTGGAGGCATGTAGGTAGGAAAAGCGGTCAGTAGGTTTCCGGTATAGGGTGGTGTTTATGTGACCATTGTTTATTAGCAAAAAGAAAAGGAGTACTTGTGGCACCTTAGAGACTAACCAATTTATTTGAGCATGAGCTTTCGTGAGCTACAGCTCACTTCATCGGATGCATCGGATGAAGTGAGCTGTAGCTCACGAAAGCTCATGCTCAAATAAATTGGTTAGTCTCTAAGGTGCCACAAGTACTCCTTTTCTTTTTGCGAATACAGACTAACATGGCTGTTACTCTGAAACTTGCAGGTTTAAATGAGTGTAAATGGTGGATTCTCTGTAACTTGAAGTCTTTAAACTATGGTTTGAGGAGTTCAGTAATTCAGACAGAGTTCAGGGGTCACAGGAGTGGGTGGATGAGGTTTTGTGATCTGCAGTGTGAAGGAGGTCAGACTAGATGATCACTATGGTCCCTTCTGACCTCAAAGTCTATGAATCTATTTAATAAAAGGCTCTCCAGTCTAGCAGAGAAAGGTCTGACGTGATCCAATGCTGGAAGTTGAAGCCAGACACATTCAGGCTCGAAATAAGGTGTACATTTTTAACGGTGAGAATAATTAACTGTTGGAACAATTTATCCAGGATCCTGGTGGATTCTCCATCAGTGACAATTTTTCAATCAAGAGTGAACGTTTTTCTCACAGATCGTCTCTAGAAATTATTTTGGGGAAATCCTGTGATTTACTGGAAATCGGACAATGGACGGTCCCTTCTGGCCTTGGAATCTATGAATGTGTGATCAGGCACTCCTGCCACTGTCAATCGACCCAGTGGGCGAGTCAGGCCCCCGCGCTCCCAACAATCGACCCTGTTGGCGACTCGGGCCCCCGCGCTCCTGACAATCGACCCTGTTGGCGACTCGGGCCCCCGCGCTCCCGACAATGGAGACTGTCGGCGACTCGATCCCCCGCACTCCCAACAATCTACCCTGATGGTGAGTCAGGCCCCTGCGCTCCCGACAATCGACCCTGTGGGCAAGTCGGGCCCCCGCACTCCCAACAATCTACCCTGATGGCGAGTCAGGCCCCCGCACTCCCGACAATCGACCCTGTAGGCAACTCGATCCCCCGCACTCCCAACAATCAACCCTGTGGGCAAGTCAGGCCCACGTGCTCCCAACAATCTACCCTGATGGCAAGTCAGGCCCCCGCGCTCCCGACAATCAACCCTGACGGCAAGTCAGGCCCCCATGCTCCCGACAATCGACGCTGTGGGCAAGGCGGGCCCCTGCGCTCCCGACAATGGAGTAAGTCGCCAACTCAATCTCCCGTGCTCCCGACAATCGACCCTGTGGGCAAGTTGGGCCCCCGCGCTCCCAACAATCTACCCTAAATCATAGAATCATAGAATATCAGGGTTGGAAAGGACCTCAGGAGGTCATGTAGTCCAACCCCCTGCTCAAAGCAGGACCGATCCCCAAATAAATCATCCCAGCCAGGGCTTTGTCAAGCCTGACCTTAAAAACTTCTAGGGAAGGAGATTCCACCACCTCCCTAGGTAACGCATTCCAGTGTTTCACCACCTTCATAGTGAAAAAGTTTTTCCTAATATCCAACCTAAACCTCTCCCACTACAACTTGAGACCATTGCTCCTTGTTCTGTCATCTGCTGCCACTGAGAACAGCCTAGAGCCATCCTCTTTGGAACCCCCTTTCAGGTAGTTGAAAGCAGCTATCAAATCCCCCCTCATTCTTCTCTTCTGAAGACTAAACATCCCCAATTCCCTCAGCCTCTCCTCAGAAGTCATGTGTTCCAGACCCCTAATCATTTTTGTTGCCCTCCGCTGGACTCTTTCCAATATTTCCACATCCTTCTTGTAGTGTGGGACCCAAAACTGGACACAGTACTCCAGATGAGGCTTCACCAATGTCGAATAGAGGGGAACGATCACGTCCCTCAATCTGCTGGCAGTGCCCGTACTTATACATCCCAAAATGCCATTGGCCTTCTTGGCAACAAGGGCACACTGTTGACGCATATCCAACTTCTCGTCCACTGTAACCCCTAGGTCCTTTTCTGCAGAACTGCTGCCGAGCCATTCGGTCCCTAGTCTGTAGCGGTGCATGGGATTCTTCCATCCTAAGTGCAAGACTCTGCACTTGTCCTTGTTGAACCTCATCAGATTTCTTTAGGCCCAATCCTCCAATTTGTCTAGGTCCCTCTGTATCCTATCCCTACCCTCCAGCGTATCTACCACTCCTCCCAGTTTAGTGTCATCTGCAAACTTGCTGAGGGTGCAATCCACACCATCCTCCAAATCGTTTATGAAGATATTGAACAAAACCGGCCCGAGGACCGACCCTTGGGGCACTCCACTTGATACCGGCTGCCAATTAGACATGGAGCTATTGATCACTACCCATTGAGCCCGACAATCTAGCCCACTTTCTATCCACCTTATAGTCCATTCATCCAGCCCATACTTCTTTAACTTGCTGACAAGAATACTGTGGGAGACCGTGTTAAAAGCTTTGCTAAAGTCAAGAAACAACAAGTCCACTGCTTTCCCTTCATCCACAGAGCCAGTTATCTCGTCATAGAAGGCAATTAGATTAGTCAGGCATGATTTGCCCTTGGTGAATCCATGCTGACTGTTCCTGATCACTTTCCTCTCCTCTAAGTGCTTCAGAATTGATTCCTTGAGGACCTGATGGCGAGTCAGGCCTCTGTGCTCCCGACAATCGACCCTGTCGGCGACTTGGGCCCCCGCACTCCCGACAATCGACCCTTTGGGCGAGTCAGGCCCCCGTGCTCCCAACAATTGACCGTGACGGTGAGTCGGGCCCCCGCGCACCCGACTATCAACTCTTTTGGCGAGTTGAGCCCCCGCGCTCCCAGCAATCGACCCTGTTGGCGAATCGGGCCCCCATGCTCCCCACAGTCGACCCTGTGAGCAAGTCAGGCCCCCGCACTCCCAACAATCGACCCTGTGGGCGAGTCAGGCCCCCGCGCTCCCGACAATGGAGCCTGTCGGCGACTCGAGCCCCTGCGCTCCTGACAGTCGACCCTTTGGGCGAGTCGGGCCCCCGCGCTCCTGATAATCAACCCTGACGGCGAATCGGGCCCCCGCACTCACAACAATCGACCCTGTCGGTGAATCGGGCCCCCATGCTCCCCCACTGAGTCCCCCAAATTCAATGGTCACTTCTGAAAATGTTGCAAACCCTCCCTGCCGCCTGTCCCAGGCCTGTGCCACGGAGGGGTAGTGATGCTGACCAGCCGCAGGCTGTGAGCTGGGGCTCAGGTTTGCTCTTCGATGGGAGGTGGTGCAGACGTTGCCATGCTTATTGCACACCGGCAGCCGTGCTCCCCAGAGACACATTCCTGCCAGAGCTGCCCCCTTGCACTGCCTGCGAACGGAGCTGGATCCCACCCGCTCTGAACATTTGACCAAGTGACCTTGCTGCCCTGGGATCAGATCTGCCTGGCCTCCGGGCACGGTGTCCCCAGCCCCGGGCCACGACTCTGGCAGGCATGACGGACCTGGCTAATTTCCTCTTGGATGTGTCCAGAGAGGAAGCTGGCAGCTTCTGCCAAGCGCTGGGTGCAGACTTGCATGGCCCTTTTTCCTCATGCTCCTGATCAGGAGGTGAAAGGCCAGGCCAGGAGCTGTGGAGTTGCCTGAGCAACGGAGACCTAGTTCAGTACTTGAGGCCTGGCTGGGAGCTAAAGGCACCTAATAGCGATGGAGAGCTTCGCTCCCCCAGCAACCTGCTGCCCCAGCGGAGATGAGAGAGGCTCATTCAGGCTGATTTGCTTTCATTAACTAGATTTGTTATTTTAATCTGTTAAAGTAAAAGCTAGTTGAACCTGCCTGAGACCCCTTGGAGTGGGGTCTGCTGGGACATGGGCTGAGGCAGCAGGGAAGCCAGCCAGTCACATAGGGAGAGCCCCCTCCCGCTTCTGCGTGTCCTGCCCCACCCTGCCTTCCTGTACCTCCCTGCTGCTCCTCAGCCTTCCAGCCAACCCTGCACCTTCCTGTCCCACATGCAGCCTCCCTGCCCCCTCCATCTCCTGCACCTGCCACCCAGCCTTTACTGAGTAGCTGCTGAGCTGCTTTTCTAAACGGGGTTATTTCCCATGAAGCATCATGATGATGCAGAAGAAGAATCTGTAACGAAAAGGGGCCACTGCTGCTCTTGGTGACACTGCTGACATCCCAGGCAGCCCATCAACTTCCACCGAGCTGCCATGGCTGCGGCTGAGAGCAGTCGGTGCTGCCATGCCCACGCCAGGCACAGGTTCACTTCTCAAGCTGCTCAGGGTGGGGCATCTGCCACTGGAGTTTTGGTGGGTGAGGATTGTGCACAGCCTCTGTGCAGCTTCCCAAGAGGCAACAGGGAGAGCTCTGCTTTCTGCTCTGTGAAAGCCGTTTGGAAGGCGAGAAAGTTTCTGCTCAAGTAGAGCAGTGAGAGCAAACGCCCACAGAGACCTATGGGTCTGTGGCACGTGTTCTCACCCTGAGAGCAAGCAATCCGGTTATGCCCCTCTCCTCCCCTTCCTTTATGGCCAGATGGGAGGGGTGCATTGAAGATGAGGCTGTGTAGGAGGAGAGGTTGGGTCCCTGCTCTATAGCAATCCCCCTGCATTCCCTTTATAGGCACCCATCGTTGCTTCTCTGTGCATGTCAGTAAAATGGACACATACCTATGGGGTATTTTCTGCACATTTCTATAACCCAGTCTGCAGCCTAGCCGCATGATGGATGGTGAAAGGGCCATCCTGGCAGAGCCCAGCTGTTTGGGAAGCACTTCTCAAATACTAGGAGAGGGTCTGCCTGTCCTTCCCAGACACCCCTCATCAGGTTGGTATGTCACTTGGCTTTCTCAGAGACTGATTCTTCTGCCTAGGAGTGTAGCTCACGGCAGTGAGAGTCCATGTGTGCAGCGTGGGTCTCTGTCTCCTCATGGAGTCCCTTAGTTCTGAACTCCACATGGGAGTAGCTAATTTGTTGCCCAAAGGGTGACAGTGTGCTCCCATGGGCACCCCAGAGAGGGAAGGTGGTTTTGTGGCTAAGGTGCTGGCCTGGCACTCAGAGGTTCATGTGTTCAATGCTTAGCTCTGCCACAAACTGCCTGTGTTACCCTGGGCAAGTCATGTAATCTCCCTGGACATGGTCTTTAACAGTCTTTGTGTAGCATGAAGGATCTGGCTCTGGGTCATGTCAGCATCCAAACGGAGAAGAGCAAATGAACGGAGTTAGCATAGCAAGCTAGTGGAGTATGGCAAGAGTTGGGATCTCCTTGTGAGATCCTCCTGTAGGCCTTGGCAGCCGTGAGCAAGAACCATGCCATTGACCTGTACTTCTGACTTTGCTTTTACGTTACAGTCCAAATGCAGCCTGGGGAGTGTCAGGCAGCCTGTGGAGCTCATGAGTGCTGCCCAGGCCAATCTGCATCTTATTACTGAGCCCACCAGGAGTACAGGTCCCAGCATGATCGGAGAGGTCATGCTGCATTGCATGCTGGGACCTCTGCCCCTTCACCTCTGCCAGCAAGATGAGGGCAGGTGCAACCAACACCATGTTATGTAACTTACGTGACGGGCTGAGTGGCCAATGCACTCCACTGCTGGTGGAACATACAAAAGGATGGGCACCCAGGCATGGCAAACCAATATATAGCAGGCAGGCTATGCAAGATCAATAAACAGCCAGCCAGGGAGATCACATATGTCCATGAAGGATACAGGTTTCAGACGAGGTCTTTCTACACTGTTCTCTGCATCTAATCAGAAATATAATCAGACTCTTCCTATTTCTAGCACCTTTCATCTGAGGGCCTGAAAGGAAGATAAGGATCAGTAACCCTGTTTTTTTAATGTGAGGTAAACTGAGGCACTGAGGGGGTAGTGGTTTGCCTGAGGTTACCCAAGGAGTCAATGGCAGAGCCCAGAACAGAACCCAGGAATCCTGGGCCCCGGCCCTGTCCTCTAACCCAGGGTTCTCAAACTTTATTGCATTGCAACCCACTTCCAACAACAAAAATTACTACTTGACCCTCGTGCCCTGTGTTACTCTAGATTCTAGAGTCTATGATCAGGGCTGGCGTTAGGGAGTGATAAGCGGGGTGATAAGCAGGGCGATTGCCCAGGGCCCCATGCCACAAGGGGCCAAACGAAGATAAGTTGCTAAGGTGTCGGCTTCAACCCCGGGCAGCGGAACTCGGGCTTCAGCTTCAGACCCGGACTGCAGGGAGTCCAGCCCTGGTGACCCCATTAAAACAAACTCGCAACCCACTTTGGGGCCGTGACCCACAGTTTGAGAAACACTGCTCTAAACACTACACAGGCTGCCCTCCATTCCGTAGCATGGGTTTTTTGATTTCTTAGTGCATTAAAGCTTTTTGCCCAAGGAAAAAGGGATCATGCAAATGATTTGCCCCAGGGGATTTACAGAGGTTGTTTAAGCCAGCAGATTCCGCCTCCTCCCTAGCTGTGCCATGCAACTCAATATTGCTTATGAGTTCTCCTCCCCTACATGCAGAGTGCGGCTGACAGATGTGGACATGCAATCACTGTCCCAGGAGAGAGCAATTAAAGCTACACTGGACCCTTCTAAGTCACGCATTAGTGTCAGGAATTTCTAATCAATCAGCTCAGTGCCTTGTGGGGTCAAAAGTCTCTTTGAAATTCCAGTGGGGAACAGCTCCTAATGGGTTTTATGTTGATTGCTATAAATTGATTTGTGTTAAGAAAAGCAAGTTTTGTTTCCTTCTGAAAGCCCTAAATACGCTCTGGGGGCAGGACGAGCAGTGGAGTTAGATCTCTTCCTGTCTTCACTTAGGTTCTGTCCCTCGCCAACATGCACCATACACATACATAGTTCTAGCTCCAGAGCCTGCTAGGGAAAGCTCAGTCTTCAGCACTGGCTGTTGGCTGAGATCCCTATCTGGTCACTGCTTGCAGAAGGCCTTGCAGACTAGGGGCTGAAGACGGATGTGCCATGTTGTCTCTAGCTCTAGGGCAGGGTTGTACTCAAAGGACCTATGCATTGGAGCATTTTGCTGGGAAGTGGCGTTTTGCACTCGAATGCGCTGTGGTGAGACACAGACGTGCATGGCAGGCTAACACGCTAGAAACCTCCTTTGTGAGACATCAGAATTCTGGTTGTGCTCAGATGAGTGGTGGTGCAAGGGCCGACTAACCGGCATACATTCAAGGGCTATTCGCACTAAGGAGCTGGGGGACGACCTGCTGAAAATTCGGCCATTTTGCATTAATGTGGCTGGATTCCTTGCTGGCTGGGGCTCTTCCTTCCTTGTATGGGGGTAAGAGGAGAGCTGAGTGCTGGGCAATGCGAGTGCTAAGGGCCAAAGCATGGAACAAGATTGCTGATGTATGCACCTTGGTTGCAATGTATACAGAAGCTGGGAGGTTTCCCAGGGTGTCTTGGGCTCACGTTGGGACAGACGCTCATGGCCTGTGGCACAGTGAGTAGCGCCGTCCCCCATGAGGAGTAAGGAGAAGTAAGGCCTAGTCTATGCTACATGTGCTACAGGGCCACATCTGGTGAAGATGCTCTGTGCCGACAGAAGAGAGCTCTCCGGTCGACATCATAACACCAAGAGACGCGGTAGCTATGTCACTGGGACAATGCTCCTGCCAACATAGCATTGTCCACACTGGTCGGTGTAACTTACGTCGCTCAGGGGCATGGATTATTCACACCCCTGAGTGATGTCAGTTGTATCAAAGTAAGCTCTAGGGTAGACCAACCCAACATACTGAGAAGAAAGGTACTAATTACTGTTAGTAATAGACCAGTGAGCTTTGTGTAGTACTGCACTATTGTATCTGATATTTGGATAGGATGCTATATACTGGAGCTTTTTCGGATGGTGTTGGGGTGTATTGGGGTTCTGTGTCTGGGATGGAGTGTTGTATGTTGGAGTTCTGTGGGATGTTGTTTGGATGTATCGGGGGCCTGTATCTGGGAGGGGGTGTTGTGTGCTGGAGCTGTGTCAGATGGTGTTGGGGTGTATCAGGGATCTGTGGCTTGGATGAGGTGTTGTGTGCTGGAGCTCCGTCAGAGGATGCAGGTTTATATGGGGGCCTGTGGCTGGGAGGGGCTATTGTGCGCCACAGCTCCCGGTGTAGCCATGCAATGGTGGTTAGTGCTGTGGTAGTGTCCGTGATGTGGCTGCGATCGACATATTCTTGTGTCAGGTTTCATTGTGCTGGCTGGCTGGCCCCCTCGGCACAGCCATGCACAGCTGGGGAAGGCTCTGCTGTCCTTGTGCTGCAGGTTTGTGAGGGTGCTGTTACACTGTGGCTCCTCGCTATCACCTGGGCCTGGGTTTGGTATGTGCCCAAGAGGACTGAGTTGGGTGCCTGTTGTCCTGTGAGTGCCTGCTGGGGCCTTGCTGCCCATTTGCTGTGCCACTCGGTTGGCACTGCTGCCTCCTCTGCAGAGGGCAGGGCAGCGGCCCTGGATGGGTGCCCACACTGCTGTCAGTTGTTGTTTCCAGCAGGCTGCAGGAATCAAACATTTTGACAAGAGGCTGCAGCCTGTGCCTCTGTGGAGGGGGCTGGCTGCTGGCTGAGAGCAGCTTCCCCCTCCTGGCAGCAGTTCACACTCCATGGCCCTGCCCTGCCCAGGCTAAACCCCTCCAGGGGTCCAGTCTGGAGACGGGGGAGGCCAGGCCGCAAGGCAGGACGTTGGGTGTATTCCATGCCATCAACACTGCGTCTCTACAGACACCAGACAGCTCCCTGCATCCCTGGTGGGTGGCTCGTGTGTTCCAGCTATTGATCCGCCTGCAGGCCTGGATCCCACCCCAGAGCCACAGCGTAAATCCAGGGTAAGGCTGCTGACCAGCCAGGGGTAACCCTCATGTGCACTGAAGTAACTGAGAGCAGGGTCTGCCTGCTGCCATGCACCACGCTAATGTGGGAAACAAAGGGGGACAGGCAGCGGCCAGGGGCTCGCTGGGCCGTGGCGGGTAGGGGGGCTCCCTGCTGGATCCCAGCCCACGCTCCAGGAAGAGGCGACCGTAACATGGCTGTTTGCTCTGCCGTGAGTGAACCCAGGAGCAAGGCTGTTCATATTTCTGTACCGAACAGGGAGCTGACGTTAATGAACAGCTAATTAACATCACAGGCCTTGATGGTTCCAGTGTCAGTGTCCCTAATTAGTCTCACACTAATCTGCTTTAATTAACTGTCCCTGTCGCGCTTTTAATTTAATTTTCAGCAATAGACCAGAGATGGCAGCCCTTTGAGTGTTTCGGTCTCAGTACGGTGGTGCCACTCGGATTGGGCAGACTGGCAGCTCCCTGGTGCTGTGATGGGATTTCCTGGGAAGGGGTCCTGGGGAGGGGATGGCAGTGCCAGGGTGGGTACAGGCAGGGGAGGAGCGGCGACTCCGAGGGCTACACCACCAGGCTGGGTCCCCATCACCATCTGAAAAGACGTGACCACATGACTGCAAGGTAGGGCTGAGTGACCAGGGGTCACACCTGACACCGCAGCTGAGTCCATGGCAGGGCAACCACAGAGATGCAGGGTGTGCCCAGGAGCAGGATAACAGCCAGTCCTCCCTGATGCCCCGAGCACACAGACCAGCACTGCCTGGCCAGGCTCAGGGACACAGAAATCCCCGCAATGCCCCCAGGCACACAGACCAGCACTGCCTGCCCACATGCAGGGACACAGAGATCCCCCCAATACCTCCAGGCAGACAGACCGGCACTGCCTGGCCAGGCTCAGGGGCACAGAGATCCCCCCAATGCCCTGGGCACACAGACCAGCACCGCCTGCCCACACGCAGGGACACAGAGATCCCCCCAATGCCCTGGGCACACAGACCAGCACCGCCTGCCCACACACAGGGACACAGAGATCCTCCCAATGGCCTGGGCACACAGACCAGCACTGCCTGCCCACACGCAGGGACACAGAGATTCCCCCCATGCCCCAGTCACACAGACCAGCACTGCCTGCCCACACGCAGGGACACAGAGATCCCCCCAATGCCCCCAGGCACACAGACCAGCACTGCCTGGCCAGGCTCAGGGGCACAGAGATTCCGCCCATGCCCCAGGCACAGAGACTTGCACTGCCTGCCCATGCTCAGGGGCACAGAGATCCCCACAATGGCCTGGACACACAGACCAGCACCGCCTGCCCCGACTCTCCCCCACCCTCATGCCCCAGGCACACATGGGTGTGTGGAGGGGATGGCTAGTGCACTGGATATATGGGGGGGGCAGTCAGCGCACTGTGTGTGTATGGGGGTTGTGGATGGTTATTGTACTGGGTGTGTATATCGGGGTGGTTAGTGCACTGGGTGTGAGTGGGGGCAGTCAGTGCACTGCGTGTGTATAGGGTGTATGTGGATGGTTAGTGTACTGGGTGTGTGGAGGGGGTGATTAGTGTACTGGGTGTGTGGAGGGGGTGGTTAGTGTACTGGGTGTGTGGAGAGGGTAGCTAGTGCACTGGGTGTATGGGGGAACAGTCAGCGCATTGTGTGTGTATGGGGGGTGTGGATGGTTATTGTACTGGATGTGTATAATGGGGTGGTTAGTGCACTGGGTGTGGGGGGGGCAGTCAACGCACTGCGTGTGTATGGGGGGTGTATGTGGATGGTTATTGTACTGGATGTGTATAGCGGGGTGGTTTGTGCACTGGCTCTCCTGTCCGGGAGTGTGCGAGATGCTTGCACACACTAGTGCGACCAGGGACAGCTGCTGGTGAGCCTGGTGCCCGCCCCAGTGGGCAGGACTGGGGGTGATCCAGCCATGCCGGAGGAGCTGCCCAGACTGTGGGCTGGGTCCTGCAAGTGGCAGCCCCGCATGCTGCTGCTTTCACTGCTGTGGTTCCTGATAGAGCCCTGCAGCTCCGCGGATCTCCACATTCCATCCGTGGGTATACGTTTCGAATCCGCTCCACTTATAGACTGTGACCTCTTAACCTTCTTGTGGATAAAGAAAGTAGACTGAGCTGCTTTCATCTTTAATCATTCTTGTAGTTTTTCCTGATTTTTCAACATCCTCTCTGAAGTGTGAACACCAGAACTGGACACATCATTCCAGTATGATTTTACCAATACCCATACAGAGGTAACACACCACCTTCCTCCAGCGTTCCCCTACTTATACATCTCAGGATTGCTTCACCTTCTTAGCTACAGCATCGCACAGGGAGCTTATGTTCAGTTAGCTATCAGCCATGACTCCTAGGTCCTTTTCAGAATTTTTTAATTCAAATCGTATGCAATATTAGATAAAGTGCCTTACGGAAGCCTAAGCATTCTATGTCAACACAATTACCTTTATCAACCAAATTTGTGATCTCATCAAAAAATAGCATAAAGTTTGTTTGATAAGACCTGTTTTCCATAAAAACATGATGATGGGAATTAATTCTGCTTCCACCATTTAATTCTTTATTGATTGTGTCCCGTATCAGCCTTTCCATGATTTTGCCCAAGATCAATGGCAAGCTAGCTGGCCTAAAGTTACCCTTTTAAAATATGAAGTTGATCCAGTTTTAGCTTTTTCCAGTTCTCTGTAACTTTCCCAGCGTTCCAAGATTTGTTAAAAATCAATATCAGTGTCTTGGAGGGTTCTTCATCCAATTATTTTAAAACTCTTGGGTGCAAGTTATCTGGTTCTGCTGATTAAAAAATATCTAACTTTAACAGTTGCTGTTGTTAGTCTCTGATGGAATAGAAAGTATTTCATGATCACTGTACATTGTGAGTACATCATCCTGCTCCTTTCCAAACACAGAACAAAAATATTTATTGAACACTTCTGCCTCTTCTGCATTGTTGTGGACAATTTGACCATGCCAGTATAGTAATGGATGTACACCATTGCTAGGATGTCATTTGTTCCTGATATATTGAGAGCATTCCTTCCTATTGCCCTTTAAACCCACATGTCATTGATTTTTCAGTGATACCTTTAGCTTCCTTTATCAATTGTCTGAATTTCATAATGCTAATTTAGAGTCATTGGTATCAGGTTCCCACTGGGAATTGGTCCTGCTTTGAGCAGGGGGTTGGACTAGATGACCTTCTGGGGTCCCTTCCAACCCTGATATTCTATGATTCTATGATTCTATGATTCACTTTTGGCAGTTGCTGTATGCCTTTTTTTTTTTTACTGCTGCTTTCATTTCCCTTCTTGACCAGGGTTGTTTTTTAACTGACAAATCCTGCTTTTGTACTGTGGAATTGGGGGTTTGGGGGCTCTAGAAACTCTTCTTAAGAACTTTCAATTATCCTTTCCATTGTTTGGTTTACAGTTTTTCTTCCAATCAGTTTTGCTCATAATTGTTTTCAGCTTTGGAAAAGAGGCCCGTTTCCTGCATCAAGTCTATATGTTAAAGCAGTGGTACTCAACCTATTTACCATTGTGGGCCACATCCACACAATATATATACTCCCTGATGGTCTGCAACTGTGTACTGATTGGGCTGCAAGTGGCCCACGGGTTGAGAACCACTGTATGAGAGGCTGGGACTGTATTCTGTGTGCACATCACAAATGTCATTAGGTCATGATCACCTGAACCTAGGTAACCACTTATTTTCATTAAGTGATCAGTTCGTCTTTTTCTGTCACAGATGAGTGGAAAACCAGTGGCCTGAGGCAGACAGGGCCAGGCTTGGCACGCAATATTTCACCTGAATGTTTTCTCCACACTGACCCTTCCCAGCCCCCTATGTCCCTTGCATGAGCCCAGAACACGAAGGGTCACATTCACTGCTGAGCTCAGGGAAGCTGCACTTCTGTAGGCCAGCAATGAGCTTAGTTCAGAATCTGAGGCAGGTCCTGCCACCCAGGGTCAGCTTTCCAGGCTGGCTGCCTAGGGCCTGCAGGAGTTGGCCCTAAGCTGAGCAAACATTTGCTACTGAGCTGGATGGCAGTGGGGCTGACATCCAGGACAGGTTTGCAGGCCGAGATCCATACAGTGGCTGTGCCGGATCCATCCTAGCTGCGGTGCCGCTATGAGCTGGGGAAGAGAGGAACTGCAGGCCTGGGAGAAAGAGGGGTCAGCACCGCTTGTGGAAATGAGGCTCCTGAGGTTCCAGAGTGAGGTGAGTGTCTGGGATTTGCCCCACACAGGCATTTTCCGCCTTGTGTGGGTTACACTCAGTGACGGCCATTGGACCATGCAGCCCCTTTCTGTTCACCCAGACACCCTTCATGCATGGCTGGTGGGGTCAGCCAGCTGTGAAACCGAATTCCCTTCCCCCAACCACACACACAGTGCACATGTGCAGACACACATGCCGGCACACACAGATACAAACTCACACATGTATGCGCACACACATATACAAACACACATGTGCACACTCCTGCGTACACAAACACAGACACCTGTTGCTTAGCTGCATTCCCTCTACCCCTGATCCCTGGGGATGCCAGCAGTAGTGGACAAGGTTGAATCAAGTGAATGCAGAAGGCTTAAGGTCAGTGTCTCATTGCACAGAGCTCTGAGCACAGCTCCAGACCCTGGAGAACTCTTCTGCCCATCAGCAGTGTTGTCAGGGAGCCATGAGGGCCAGTCCCACCAATGACCTGCATCTCAGGAGAGCTCCTTAGAAAAGCTGCAATTTGGAAGCTCAGGCTATTTCACTGAGCAGGAATTGGACTGGAAGGGTTTGGTGGGGGGTGAGCTATCTGCTCAAATGGATCTCAGACCGGGCTTGAGGCTGAGAACTGACTGATGGGGTCTTCTGGGCAGCCTGATGAGTCGGATATATCCCTTGGGTGTCCATTTGCAAGCGTCAACCTAACTTCCAGGGCTGAGTAGCTGCTGTGCGCGCTGTCAGTGAGCGAGTGGGGTCAGACTTGCGTGCAAAGAGGTGAGTGGGGATGTCATATGTGTGGAGTGGTGTGTCCTTTCTGCAGCAATGGGTGAGGTCAGCCTCAGCCTCGTGGGATCTCCGCAGCTTTCACTGTCTTGTTTTCTTAACCTTGACCCTGGGATCTGTCAACACCTTATGCTGCCTTCCAAGAACATCTCCTGTGCCCCACGTCCCTCTCTCTTTTTTCTTCTCCCTCTATGTGTATCTGCTCTTAACTTCTCCGTATGTCCTTCACCTTCCCCATGCTATGCTCACCTCTCCTGCCCAACCACCCCTGGCTAAATCACATTTAGAGGCCCTGGGATTTTTGTGGAGAGGCAGAGCACCAAGACAGAACACAGGAGATGTATACAGAGAGCTGTGGAACAACAGAGATTGTAAAGACAAGTTTCATAGATATTTATTCTTAAATGCACACAGACTGGGCCATAGTTCAGCACTCAGGCACCCTGGTGCCACTCACATTGAAGCCATTGGGGACCCCCTGTATTTAGCTTGCCTAACACGTTCCATTCTAAAATTACTTATGTTTGTTAAGTTTAGTTTATTTTAAAACCCCCCAGCTCTAACACATCTATAGTTTGCAGCAAGAGTTTGAAATTTGGTGGGGAAAAGCCCTCAGGTCAGGGAGGTGCCTTTTAATGGCCCTGGGTAAATCCATTCATATTTGAGCAAGTTAAGATTATGAATTATTGAAAATTGCTGTTTCCCATCTGTGTTTTGCTCAGTACAGCTTGTTTCTGAAAACCCTGAACGTTCTATATGCATCACACCGGCGTCTTGCCACGTAGCACTGCTCTGGGCGGGACATAGACAGAATTATTATTACTGGTGTTGGTGCTGCTTTCCCCAACTGAAGCTTCCTTTGGCCTGGAGGAAGGTGCACTGAAATGGGGACTTAAGTTCAAGTCTCATTTAATCTATTGACTAGTGTTAGCCCTTCACAACCCTTGTTATTGAATAAGCCTTCTAACCCAGTGGTCTCCAAACCGTGGGGCGCGCCCCCCTAGACGGGTGCAGAGAAATGTTTGGGGGTTTGGGGGGTGCATGACAGGGCCCAGGCCAGCTCAGCATGGGGACAGGGAGGGAGCACCACTCAGTTCCGCTCCTGCTCCAGACACAGCTCAACTCCATCTCCAGCTCTGCCCCCAGCCACAGCTCCACTCCACCCCTGCCAAGCTCCGCCCACATAGAATCAAAGAATCATAGATTATCAGGGTTGGAAGGGACCTCAGGAGATCATCTAGTCCAACCCCCCTGCTCAAAAGCAGGACCCATCCCCAATTAAATCATCCCAGCCAGGGCTTTGTCAAGCCTGACCTTAAAAACTTCCAAGGAAGGAGATTCCACCACCTCCCTAGGCAACGCATTCCAGTGTTTCACCACCCTCCTAGTGAAAAAGTTTTTCCTAATATCCAACCTAAACCTCCCCCACTGCAACTTGAGACCATTACTCCTTGTCCTGTCCTCTTCCACCACTGAGAATAGTCTAGAACCATCCTCTCTGAAACCACCTCTCAGGTAGTTGAAAGCAGCTATCAAATCCCCCCTCATTCTTCTCTTCTGCAGACTAAACAATCCCAGTTCCCTCAGCCTCTCCTCATAAGTCATGTGTTCCAGACCCCTAATCATTTTTGTTGCCCTTCGCTGGACTCTTTCCAATTTATCCACATCCTTCTTGTAGTGTGGGACCCAAAATTGGACACAGTACTCCAGATGAGGCCTCACCAATGTCGAATAGAGGGGGACGATCACGTCCCTCGATCTGCTCGCTATGCCCCTACTTATACATCCCAAAATGCCATTGGCCTTCTTGGCAACAAGGGCACACTGCTGACTCATATCCAGCTTCTCGTCCACTGTCACCCCTAGGTCCTTTTCCGCAGAACTGCTGCCTAGCCATTCGGTCCCTAGTCTGTAGCGGTGCATTGGGTTCTTCCGTCCTAAGTGCGGGACCCTGCACTTATCCTTATTGCACCTCATCAGATTTCTTTTGGCCCAATCCTCCAATTTGTCTAGGTCCCTCTGTATCCTATCCCTGCCCTCCAGCGTATCTACCACTCCTCCCAGTTTAGTATCATCTGCAAATTTGCTGAGAGTGCAATCCACACCATCCTCCAGATCATTTATGAAGATATTGAACAAAACCGGCCCCAGGACCGACCCCTGGGGCACTCCACTTGACACCGGCTGCCAACTAGACATGGAGCCATTGATCACTACCCGTTGAGCCCGACAATCTAGCCAACTTTCTACCCACCTTATAGTGCAATCATCCAGCCCATACTTCTTTAACTTGCTGACAAGAATACTGTGGGAGACTGTGTCAAAAGCTTTGCTAAAGTCAAGAAACAATACATCCACTGCTTTCCCTTCATCCACAGAACCAGTAATCTCATCATAGAAGGCAATTAGATTAGTCAGGCATGACCTTCCCTTGGTGAATCCATGCTGACCGTTCCTGATCACTTTCCTCTCATGTAAGTGCTTTAGGATTGATTCTTTGAGGACCTGCTCCATGATTTTTCCGGGGACTGAAGTGAGGCTGACTGGCCTGTAGTTCCCAGGATCCTCCTTCTTCCCTTTTTTAAAGATTGGCACTACATTAGCCTTTTTCCAGTCATCCGGGACTTCCCCCGTTCGCCACGAGTTTTCAAAGATAATGGCCAATGGCTCTGCAATCACATCCACCAATTCCTTTAGCACTCTCAGATGCAAAGCATCCGGCCCCATGGACTTGTGCACGTCCAGTTTTTCTAAATAGTCCCAAACCCCTTCTTCCTTCACAGAGCGCTGGCCACCTCCTCCCCATGCTGTGCTGCCCAGTGCAGTAGTCTGGGAGCTGACCTTGTTCGTGAAGACAGAGGCAAAAAAAGCATTGAGTATGTTAGCTTTTTCCACATCCTCTGTCACTAGGTTGCCTCCCTCATTCATTAAGGGGCCCACACTTTCCTTGGCTTTCTTCTTGTTGCCAACATACCTGAAGAAACCCTTCTTGTTACTCAAGCTCCACTCCACCCCCTGCCAAGCTCCGCCCCCATCCGCAGCTCCACTCCGCCCCCTGCCAAGCTCCATCCCCAGCCGCAGCTCCACTCTGCCCCTGCTCTGCCCCCAGCCCAGCTCCAGCCACAATTCCACTCTGTCACCCACCCAGCTCTGCCCTTGTTCTCTCCCTATAGCTCCACTCCGCCCCAGCTCAGCCCCGTCTCGGCTCCTCCCCCATCCATGGTTCTGCCCCCAGCTCTGTGATCAGCCCAGGCTCCTCTGCTGAGCCAACCGTGTAGTAATGGAGGGGAGTGCAGGCAGATTCCATTACTGGTACGGGGGTGGGGGGGGTGACAGGAAAAGTTTGGGCACCACGGCTCTAATCTCACCGAGAGATTATACAAACCTAGACTAGAACCCAGCTTTCCAATATGTCTGAGCCAAGTCTACTCCATCCTGCCCCAGCCCCTCCGAAAGAATCTGCCACATCTAAGGGCTTGTCTACATGGGGATGTTCAGGAAAGTTTGGGTGAACCAACTAATGGTGTGAAGTCAATGCATTAACCTCCCCTACCCATCTCCTGTGGATACTTATCCACTAGTCTGGGGTGCCTCAGTGATTGGGCACCCACCTTTGGGGGGGCCAGATTTTTCCGCAAACTCAGCTTTTTATAGTGCTTTCTATGTTCAACTCGTAGGACTGACAGTAACTAATCGCTCTTTGCAACACTGCTTTGTGAGGCAGGTGAGTTAGGATCCTCACCCCATTTTACAGAAGGGGAGACCAGGGACTGAAAGACTTTCCAAGGCCCTATAGTGAGGCTGTGGCAGAGACTGGATCTGACGTCAGGACTACCTGGTTGCTAGCCAACTGCAAGACCAACCAACAAGGTGCAGTTGTGAGTGCTCAGCACTGCTAAGAATCAGGCCCCCCAGTGTCTCACACTGGGCACCCAGAAAATGAGGAACACACACACTTAGTGGACACCTGCAAATATTTTCATTTTAGCAACCTGTGCAACATCACCTAGGAACTCTGTGCTAAAAGCAGAGCCAGAAAATTCTCCTGGCTGGTATTCACCTGTCTTACCTGTAACCCCCTGCAGCCCCCTCTCATTCTCTATGCACCTTCTGGCTCATACAGTGACTGAGGTGCTGTACATACAACTGCCTTCTTCACAGCAAAACCCCGGTGCATTCCTGGAGCATGCTCCATCCTGTGTACTTAATGAGGCAGGGGTCTCAAGGAAAAAATAATGAGATAATATAATTAAAGACTGTATCATGCTGTATATGCACAAGGGGCCAGAATTAAAGTTGCACGGATGACCGTGATACTCGCATTTCCTAACTTTTGAGTGCTTGACTTTATTTACACTGGTTTTTTTAACCTCGTTTTAGTGTGTGTAATATAAATATCGGTCAGAACACTATGCTGCTGTTTCAGAGTAATAGCCGTGTTAGTCTAGTATTCGCAAAAAGAAAAGGAGTACTTGTGGCACCTTAGAGACTAACCAATTCATAAGCTTTCGTGAGCTACAGCTCACTTCATCGGATGCATACTGTGGAAAGTGTAGAAGATCTTTTCATACACACAAAGCATGAAAAAATGCTGTTGTGTACTTCGGTTTTGTACAGTGCTTAAATACCTTAGTGATTGCTGTTATGGAAAGTGATAGATTGATAATAGATAGTATAGAGTGGACTATATGTAATGGCAGGCATTGGAATTCTAGTTATGCCTCACTTGGGGCGGGGGAAGGGGCCACAACTCAGTTCTCTGAAAACATCTGCTCACTGTGCAGCGGCAGTCAACAAAGTGAACAGAACGTTGGGAACCATTAGGAAAGGGAGACATAACAAGACAGAAAATATCCTAGTGCCACTGTATAAATCCATGATGCACTCATGTGCAGGTCTGGTCATCCCATCACAGAAAAGATAGCCTGGAATTGGAAAAGGTTCAGAGAAAGGCAACAAAAATGTTTCGCGGTATGGAACAGCTTCCGTATGAGGAGAGAGTAAAAAGACTGGGACTTTTCACCTTGGCAAAGAGACAACTAGGGGGATATGAGGGAGGCCTATAAAATCATGACTGGTGCAGAGAAAGTAAACAAGGAAGTGTTATTTACTCCTTCACATAACACAAGACCCAGGGGTCACGCAATGAAACAATAGGCAGCAGGTTTTAAACAAACAAAAGGAAGTATTTCTTCACACAGTGCACAGTCAACCTGTGAAAATCATTGTCAGGGGATGTTGTGAAGGCCAAAAGTATAACTGGGTTAAAAAAAGAACTAGATAAGTTCCTGGAGGATGGGTCCATCCATGGCTATTAGCCAGGATGGGCAGGGTTGCAACCCATGCTCTGAGTGTCCCTAGCATCTGTTTTCCAGAAGCTGGGAGTGGATGACCGGGAATGGATGACTTGACAATTGCCTGTTCTGTTCATTCCCTCTGATGCACCTGGCATTGGCCACTGTCGGAAGAGAGGATACTGGGCTAAAGGGACCATTGGTCTGACCCAGTGTGGCCGTTCTTATGTTTTTAACTCCAGCGAAGGGCAACAAAAATGATTAGGGGTCTGGAACACATGACTTATGAGGAGAGGCTGAGGGAACTGGGATTGTTTAGTCTGCAGAAGAGAAGAATGAGGGGGGATTTGATAGCTGCTTTCAACTACCTGAGAGGTAGTTCCAGAGAGGATGGTTCTAGACTATTCTCAGTGGTGGAAGAGGACAGGACAAGGAGTAATGGTCTCAAGTTGCAGTGGGGGAGGTTTAGGTTGGATATTAGGAAAAACTTTTTCACTAGGAGGGTGGTGAAACACTGGAATGCGTTGCCTAGGGAGGTGGTGGAATCTCCTTCCTTGGAAGTTTTTAAGGTCAGGCTTGACAAAGCCCTGGCTGGGATGATTTAATTGGGTATGCGTCCTGCTTTTGAGCAGGGGGTTGGACTAGATGACCTCCTGAGGTCCCTTCCAAACCTGATATTCTATGATTCTATGATTCTGTGAAAGCTGGAGCATCCATTCCTTCCCCAACCTTTGCTAACATTGATTTTAGATTGGCCACCATTTCACATAGCCTCATATTCTCAGAAGGTTGGCCTGCCTTTAGCAAGTACTGCTTTTGCCTGTAAATTTGCACCTTCACTGGATTATGGGCTCCAAACCGTGCCGTGTATCAGCTGGCACACATTGGGTATCTTGAGGCACAAGTATTCTGATCTGTGTCTCAAATTCATTTTGCAGGGTCAGAGATATAGGCACAGAATTCTGCAGGTATCCATTGCGCTGGCAAAGGGGGAGGCTGGCTATCAGCCTGAGTGAAGATGTGAATGCTGGGAGACTGGCAATTGTGAAGATCTGCTTGTATCACTCCCTGCCTCTGTGGCACCTGCTCTCTCCTGCATGGTGGTGATGTGGCCAAGTCCTTACAATTCTTTCTGTGTCTTTCCTCGGTGGTTTGTTGCTAGCTAGGGCTATTGAGGCAGTTTGTGATCAGGTCATTTTTAAAGCTTTTAAAATGTTTGAGAGCCAGAAGCTTGTCTATAAAAAGTAAATCAAAGATGGTAGAAAAGGGCAGGCTTTCAAAGTAGAAGTGAAGAAGTGGATTGACTTAGCACCCTGTCCTGACTGAATGACAGCCCTTTGGGACCGCGCTTTGGAGAAGTGGACTGTCGTGGTCAAGTGTGATTGATCTAGTGCAGTCAGTGAATTTAGTGGGAGAAAAATCCAGTTCGTTCCCTTGGCTGTTTATACAAACAATGGTTTGACTTTTGTACTCCTGGTATAAATGACTCTTTTGACACGCAGGCCAATAGTGCAGCAGCAGCATGTTTGCATAACCTCATTTCCAAGGGCATGTTTACCCACCTCTCCATGGGCTTATGCACAGTCCGGAGTCAATAACCAGGGAGTCAAGAGAGCAGAAGTGAGCTGGGAACTCATCAGAGGGGGCTTTCAAAATGGGAATTCCAACCATCAGCATTCAACTGCCTCCACAAGATAGATGGGAAAATGTGTGTTGGACCACTGGGAGACAATGCAGGAAAACAGAGCAGTCGACATACAGGATCTGACCCATTAGTACTCTCTGCCTGAGGAATGGACCCTCTCGGACACTGCTGAGCTGTCACGTGACTTCACGTTTATAGCAACAATTGAAGCAGTCTGGATTGTAATGTGTGACAGACTGCATAGATTCGAAGGCCAGAAGAGACCTTGTGATCATCTAATCTGACCTCCTGTATAACACAGGCCAGGGAACTTCCACAAAAGTATTGCTAGAACAGATCTTTGAGAAAAACTTCCAATCTTAATTTAAAAATTGTCAGTGATAGAGAATCCACCATGTCCACTGGTAAATTGGTCCAATGGTTAATTACCCTCTGTGTTGGAAAGTTATGCCTTATTTCCAGTCTGAATTTGGCTAGCTTCAATTTAGATCATGCTAGACCTTTTCCTACTAGACTGAAGAGCCCATTCTTAAATATTCCCCATGTAGACACTTATAGATAGTGATCAAGTCACCCCTTCACCTTCTCTTTGTTAAGCTAAATAGATTGAGCTCCTGGAGTCTCACTGTAAGGCAGGTTTTCTAACCCTTTAATCATTGTCATGGCTCTTCTCTGAGCCCTCTCCAGTTTATCAACATCCTTCATGAATTGTTGGCACCAGAACTGGACACGGGATTCCATCAGCGGTCGCACCAGTGTCAGTTATAGAGGTTAAATAACCTCTCTGCTCCTGCTTAAGATTAATAGTGGAGGCAGAGATAAATGGCAAGGTCTATCTCTCTGTCTGTCTAATCTGGGCACTTAGGTGGCCCCATCACAGTAGGGATACAAAGGTAAATTTTCATCTAAGATTTGCAAATAATCAGTGAGTTTTCTGCAGAGTGGTTGTCCCAATGGCAGGAGATGCAGAGAAGGTTCTGACCCCGAGAGTGCCGAGAGAGGAATCCAGCACTATGTGAGGAGAGCAGTAGTGGGATCATAAGAATGGCCATGCTGGGTTATACCAGTGGCTCATCTATCACAGTATCCAGTCTCTGACAGTGGCCAGTGCCAGGTGCTTCAGAAGGAATGAACAGAACAGGGCAATTATCCAGTCCCGACTTTTGGCAGTCAGAGGTTTAGGGGCACCCAAAGCATGGAGTTGGGTCCCTAACCATCCTGGCTAATAGCCGTTGATGGACTATTAACACCTAGTGGGTGTTGGTCCTGCTATGAGCAGGGGATTGGACTAGTTGACCTCCTGAGGTCTCTTCCAACCCTGATATTCTATGATTCTGTGGCCCCAACATTTTGTATGTGGAGTTGGGATTATGTTTTCCAATGTACATTGCTTGGTACTTATCTGTGTTGAATGTGACCTGCCATTTTGTTTCCTGGTCACCCAGTTTAGTGAGATCCCTTTGTAACTCTACACAGTCTGCTGTGGACTTAACTATCTTGTATAATTTTGTATCATCTGCAAATTTTGCTACCTCACTGTTCACCCCTTTGTCCAGATCATTTATGAATAAGTTGAACAGTGCAGACCCTTGGTGGACCCCACTATTTGCCTTTCTTCATTGTGATAACTGATAATTTATTCCTACCCTTTATTTCCTATCTTTTATCCAGTTACTGATCAATGATTGATCAGTATGGGATCCCTCTTATCCCATGATTACTTAGTTTGCCTAAGAGCCTTTGGTGAGGGACCTTGTCAAAGGCTTTCTGAAAGTCCAAGTACACTGTATCCACTGGATCATTCTTGTCCACATATTTGATGATGCCTAGATGCATGGTTTGTTTGTTTCATTGATTCATTAATGCTCACGGGCAAGATTCACCTAAGTCATTCTGAGGTTTCCATAGTGTATCAGGGTCTTAGTCCAGCCAAACTCTGTCCTGGGTGCAGGCTCTGTTCCCAGAGACCTCATGGTGTAGGAGGGTTTTATATTCTATAGGTGCTCTAAACATAGAGTTCTGATTTTCAGTTTTAACTGATGAATGCTGATGATACATCCCCAGTGAAATCAGTGTTTATCCATTGGAACACTAGAAAGACACCAAAAAAGGTTACTTATATGTGAGGGCTTATCTACACAAAGCAGCAATGTGGACTTTGGGGATGTGATTTTTAAAGCAGCCAGGCTTTCCGGTGTGGATGGCTCTGGTCCAGCCTAATTCGCAAAGTCAGGTCGATGTAAGTTGTCTTGCGTCGACCTGTCTGTGCACATGTCTACAACCCAAATTTGTCTCTGGGTGACATAAGCGCCCTTTACAGCAACACAGCAAGACCCCCTCCCCAAAGGGCATGGAGCCATGGTTGGCCTACTGAGGTTGACACAGTGCTTGTGTAGACACTGCATAAGCAGTGTCGACCATACCAGTTCTCCAGCAGCTCTCCCACAGTGCCCCATTCCCTGCAACAGTGACAGCTCTGGTCGTTATTGTAAGCTCCTGTGTCCAGGGGTCACGGGGACCAGAAGCCATCCCCACTCCCCTTGAAAATTCCCTACATGTTTTGGAAATGTCTTTTCCTGACTGCCCACCTTGGCGAGCACAGCTCGCAGCTCAAACTTGTATCTGACTGCCCAGCTGACCTTGCTGCTCCATGCATTTGTGCTGCTGTCTGGAATAGGCAAGAGGTATTGGCTCTCCTGGGCCTGTGGGAAGAAGAGTCTGGAAGGCACAGCTATGGACCAACCACAGAAACGAGCAGATTGCACAGGGGATGCAGGCAAAGGGGTATGTCAGGAACCAGCATCAGTGCCGCCTGAAAGCAAAGGAACTTTGCCAGGAATACTACAAGGCCAGGGAAACCAACAATAGATCTGGTGCTGACCCACAGACATGCTGCTTTTACAATGAGCTGTAGGCTATGCTTGGCAGAGGTCCCACCAGCGCCATGCAGACCATCATGGTCACGTTGAAGGAGCCAGAGCCAGAGACTCCTGATGTAAACAGTGAAGAGGAGAAGGAACAGGAGGAAGAGGAGGAATGGGGAGATGCAGCAGGGGGCTCCAGCCCTGCCACAAGCCAGGTCCTGCTCAGGATTCCATCACAAGCTAGCCAGACCTGCCAGGTGAGCGAGAATGAGCCCGATGAAGGGGAAGGAAACTCGGGTAAGTGTGCATGTGCAGTTTTCTTTACAGGGTTTAAATGTAAAGATTCTGTCTGGTCCATCCTTGAGTTAACAAGACACAGATGTCAACTTTTCATTGATTTACTTATATGAGAAGAGACAGCAGTACAACAGAGTTGGCAGAGTTGGCATCTGCTTTTCATTCCCATATTGGCTGGGGTGAGGGGGACGGGGACAGAACACTTTGTTTATGTGCATAGGTATCCCTTATATCCTCCTGAGAGATCTCGGGGAACCTTGTATGGAGATACTCTGCAATCCCCTCCCAAGCTTTCTAGGGATGGCTGCCTTATTTCTTCCCCTGTGGTAGGGCACTTTCCTATGCCACTCTGCAGTGAGTTTGACTGGCAGGATTGCAGTAAACAGACTCGTGGCATACAGGCCTGGGCAGCTTTGGGATGCCAGTAGCAGCTTTGTGACCCTCAGGAGTGAGATATCAGCTGAAATCACCACTGCCTGGGGGAAACTGTGCCAGTATTCAGTGCCATTGCCCCATACTCCTATCCATGGAACAGGGACTGATACTTTATAGATTCATGCAACAGAACATTTTTCCCTCCTTGCCCCTGGTGGACCATACGCACCATGGCTGGGGCTGGAGAGCGGTGCTGTTTATTGGCACTGCGTGTCTTATTGGCAATAAGGAAAGGGAGTTTTAAAACTTCTCTTTCCCTTTCCATTGTGACTGCAAATCCAGTGGTATATCTGTTCCATTCTACCAGCAGCTTCTGGTGTGATGGCCTTGAGGAGTGCACCCACCACAGAAAACTTGACCCTGCTGAGGAGGAGAAAGAAGAGGACTAGGGAGGATATGTTCTGAAAGATATTGCAAGCCAGTGCTGCCCTGAACCACAAAGAAAGGGCCTGGAGGGCCAACATGACCAACAGTATGGAGAAGGAAACAGAAAACAGGAAAAAGGCCCAGGAGTCCCAGCAAGACAAGGAGATGGAAATGCACCAGGACATAATGGGACTTCTCAGGCAGCAAACCCAAATGCTGCAGACCCTGGTTGACCTACAGGTCGAGAAATCCCCAATTCTCTGCCCTTCACAGTTGTTTCAGAATTCCCTGGTTACTGCTCCTTACACCCCACAACATTCCACGTGCATCATGGGCTGCATCCTTTCCCCTACCGCTCCACGCTGGGACAGACAGCAAGGGAAACCACAGCTTCACAAACACTGAGCTGCATTGGTTTTCTCACTCAATAAAGTTCTATTTTTGGAGCCTCAAAGGATCTTTATTAGTTTACAACAAATATTGTTGAATGCGTAGTAGTAGTCAAAGCAAACAAGACTTGCGGCTGGTCTACAGGGGAACTTACATTGGCAGAGCTATGTCTCTCAGGGGTGTGAAAAATCCACACCCCTGAGCAGCGTAGTTAAGCCGACCTGGCATAGGGAGCACTAGGTCAATGGAAGAATTCTTCTGTCGACCTAGCTACTGCATCTCAGGGAAGTGAATTACCTTTGCCAGTGGAAGAATCCCTCCCATCAGTGTAGGTAGTGTCTACACTGAAGCACTACAACGCTGTAGTGGTTTAAGTGTAGACAAGCCCTTGTAAACGCACACCAAGCACCATGGGACACAGCTTCAGGAAAACACCCAGTCCTATTTATAAATGTACACACCGTGTACCACACCGTGCATAGCAGCACCCACAGCTCCAGGCCCAGAGAACACTCTAGCACAGAACACTACTGTGGCTGACCACTAAAGTGTTCTTTCAAAGCCTCCCTCAACACATAGCTACGTACTGAGATCTTGCAATGGTTCTTGTGTCTGGCTGTTCAAAGTCAGCAGACAGCCACTCCACCTCCACCCTTGAGGCAGGTTTCCCCCCTTTGCCTCTCAGATATTATGCAGGACACAACAGGCAGCTTTAACCACTGGGACATTTTTTTTTACTGTGATCCCATATAGTGAGTAAACACGGCCACCGTCCTTTCAGTCAACCAAAAGCACGTTCAACAATCAGTCTGCACCTGCTGAGCCAGTAGTTGAATCTTTCCTTGGTCCTGTCAAGATGGCTGGTGTATGGCTTTGTGAGCCAGGGGAACAAACGGCAGGCTGGGTCCCCCTGAATTCCTGTAATCGTTTCCATATTGCCAATGATAATCTGCCGGTTGGGAAAGAAAGTCCCTGCCTTCAGCTTTCTGAACAGTCCTGTGTTCGTAAAGATTCATAGATTCCAAGGCCAGAAGGGACCATTGTGATCATCTAGTCTGACCTCCTGTATAATACAGACCAGAGAACTTCCCCCAAAATAATTCCTAGAGCAGATCTTTTAGAAAAAAAACATCTAATCTTGATTTAAAAATGGTCAATGATGGAGAATCCAGCCCAACCTTGGTAAATTTTTCCAGTGGTTAATGACCCTCACCGTTAAAAATTTACACCTTATTTCTAGTCTGTATTTGCCTAACTTCAGCTTCCAGCCCTTGGATCATGTTATACCTTTCTCTGCTTGACTAAAGATCTCATTAAAGATGCGAGCATCATGCAACTTCCCTGACCTAGCCACATTAATAGCAGCAGCCCCAGAGATCCACTGATACTTGCATAACCATAGAAAAGTATCCCTTTCTGTTGATGTACTTTGTGGCAAGGTGGTGCCAAAATGGGGATATGTGTGCCATCTGTCATCCGACTGCAATTCAGAAACTGCATTGCTGAAAATCCGTCCACTACGTCTTGCACATTGCCAAGAGTCATAGGCATGTGTAGGAGGAGACAATTAGTGGCCCTGTTCACTTGCATAACAACAACACCTAAAGTGGATTTTCCAACTCCAAAATGATGTTCCGCTGACGAGTAACAGTCCAGTTTGCCAAGTTTCCACTGTGGAATCGCCACTTGCTTCTCCTGTGACAATGCAGCTCTCATTCTGATGTCCATGCACTGGATGGCTGGGGCGAGCACAGCACACAGGTCCCGAAATGAGGCTGTGCGAGGGTCGGGGCTCGGGGGGAAAGGGTTGCGCAAGGGTGGGGATTCGGGGGGAAGGGGTGATGCGAGGGCAAAGCCATGGTTTGGGCGCCTGTTGCCTCCCACACACACACAC
This sequence comes from Caretta caretta, assembly GCF_965140235.1. Lineage (NCBI taxonomy): Eukaryota > Metazoa > Chordata > Testudines > Cheloniidae > Caretta > Caretta caretta. The sequence continues at coordinate 4,968,815 of NC_134223.1, forward strand.
TTTTAGGGTGCTTCCGCCACTCCTCTTTTCCACTCTGGCCACACCTGGAGAGTCATGAGCGTCTGCTCATCTGCCTCTGAAGCTTTCAGCAGCGGCAAACCCTCTGTGTGGAGTCAGTGGGGGAGACAGTGGACACTAAAATGTGAGCAACATGCAGATGACTTGCTGCGATAGCCGCCACCTTGCACTGGGACAGTGGCACTACCAGCCTCCAGCGTGTGACCCGTGTGGGCAGGAGACAGAACTTCCTGCGGGACTGGCCAACAAACCTGGAGCTCACTCCTGGAGGGCATCAGGAGGGAAGGAACCTCAGTTCCTTCAGACCCAACTACAAACCCCGTGTCAGCCAATCTGCCCATGGCACTAGCATGGGAACCAGCCCATCAGACACCCAGCGAGAGGGGAGAGCCAGAGACATCCTCGCCGTGTGCACCATCATATCGGGACGTGGTCAGACACTGCAGGGACAGAAATGGGACAGGGAGCGTGGGCCGGCCGACTGACTGACTGACAGACAAATGTCAGGTTTCAGAGTAGCAGCCGTGTTAGTCTGTATCCGCAAAAAGAACAGGAGGACTTATTGCACCTTAGAGACTAACCAATTTATTGGAGCATAAGCTTTCGTGAGCTACAGCTCACACAGCTAATCACCCACAAATCCAGTTTAAGGCACTGGGAGCTGCAGGTGCTTAGTCCAGCGACCAGTGGACCTGTACATCCTGACACCATTTCAATGTCTGTGTATCTAATTGGCAGCATATTCCATTTTGGTTTTGGTGTCAGCCTGTCTCTTCCCCATCTCCCAGCATTGTGCCAGACCACGCTCTGCCCTCAGTCACACCTGTGTATCAAAACCCTGCCTGAGGCCTTGTCTTCACTTCTAAGGAAGGGGTGTTTTCACCTGGTTAAAACCACCATGGGATCTTGGCCCTTTCGTTTTACTCTGAGGGAAACCCTGCAGGGGTGCAGGCCTGGGCCTCAGACCTCAGGATAGCTCACGTGTGTTAGTTACCCCCAGATAAAAGCCGGGAAGGCAGTGCCTGTCCCTGTCTGTCTCCCCCTTTGTCTGTCTGTCAGTCTGTCTCTGTCTTTCCAAGGCACTGGCTGAGGGATGGAAGCTGGAAGAAGGGCAGGCGGTTTTGAGGGGCTCTGTTTCAGGAAAGCTCCTTTTATAGTTTTATGTTTCCTTCAGGATTAAAGCTGGTTCCTCGGGGCTCTGGACATGGAATGTTTGCCAATTTTATGAGGGCTTTTAGAGGGGCTTTTAGAGAGTCCATCCTATCCCCTCTTTTATAAGGGCTGAGATAAGATTATCTTTGTTTTAACACCAATTAAAGCAAGAAGGGTTTATGGGCTTAGGGGCTTTCCATCAATCCAACTTTGATGTCACCACTGGCTTGCTTGCCTTCTTTTCAGTACGTTAAAAGGTTGGGAGAATTTCCTTAATGGTTAACATCCCAGCCCAAGGAGACACAGCTTTTAGGAGAGGAGCTTCGGGAAACATTTAAACAAGACCAAACAAAGAAACAAAATATGAAAGTCCTAAATTCTTCTGGAGGCGAGTTGGACACAGAGCACTTACTGTCCAAATAACCCACCCTGTAAGAATGTCATCTCTCAACTTTTCAATCCTTTTAAAAACTTAAAATCAAGATGCTGTTTGCCCTTTTAAATCTTTTTTGAAGTACCAAAAAAAAAAAAAATAAAAAAAAAATCATCCCTTATATTGTAGGGAATCTGTCAGACACAAAAAGCAAAACTTTTGCAACCAGTAACTGGGGAACAGATGAGTCCATCCTCTATCTTGAGAGGCTGAAGAAACAGAACATGCTCGATTGATGCTACTAGAATTCTTTGAGGGGGTCAACCAGCATGCGGACAAAGGAGATCCAGGGGATATAGTGTATGTAGATTTTCAGAAAGCCTTTGACAAGGTCCCTCACCAAAGGCTCTTAAGCAAAATAAGCAGTCATGGGATAAGAGAGAAGGTTCTCTCATGGATTGGTAACTGGTTAAAAGATAGGAAACAAAGGGTAGGAATAAATGGTCAGTTTTCAGAATGGAGAGAGGTAAACAGTGGTATCACCCAAGGATCTGTACTGGGCCCAGTCCTATTTAACATATTCATAAACAATCTGGAAAAAGGGGTAAACAGAGAGGTAGCAAAATTTGCAGATGATGCAAAACTACTGAAGATAGTTAAGTCCCAGGCAGACTGTGAAGAGCTACAAAAGGATCTCACAAAACTGGGTGACTGGGCAACAAAATGGCAGATGAAATTTAATGTTGATAAATGCAAAGTAATGCACATTGGAAAACATAATCCTAACTATAAATATACAATGATCGGGTCTAAATTAGCTGTTACCACTCAAGAAAGAGATCTTGGAGTCATTGTGGAGAGTTCTCTGAAATCATCCATTCAATGTGAAGTGGCAGTCAAAAAAGTGAACAGAATGTTGGGAATCATTAAGAAAGGGATAGATAATAAGACAGAAAATAGCATGTTGCCGCTATATAAATCCATGGTACGCCCACATCTTGAATACTGCGTGCAGAAGCGTTCGCCCCATCTCAAAAAAGATATATTGGAATTGGAAAAGGTTCAGAAAAGGGCAACAAAAAGTATTAGGGTATGGAACGGCTTCCATATGAGGAGAGATTAAGAAGACTGGGTGGGACTTTTCAGCTTGGAAAAGAGGCAACTAAGGGGGGAACATGATAGAGGGCTATAAAATCATGAGTGGTATAGAAAAAGTAAATAAGGAAGTGTTATTTACTCCTTCTCATAAGACAAGAACAGGGGGCCACCAAATGAAATTAATAGGTAGCAGGTTTAAAACAAACACAATTTACAAACCATACAACTCTTAGTTAGTAAATAATCTAGCTAGAAATGTGTTAGATTTCCTTTTGTTTAATGGCTGGTAAAATAAGCTGTGCTGGATAGAATGTATATTCCTGTTTTTGTGTCTTTTTGTAACTTAAGGTTTTGCCTAGAGGGATTCTCTATGTTTTGAATCTGATACCTGTCAGGTATTTACCATCCTGATTTTACAGAGGTGATCCTTTTACCTTTTCTTTAATAAAAATTCTTCTTTTAAGAACCTGATTGATTTTTCATTGTTCTTAAGATCCAAGGGTTTGGGTCTGTGTTCATCTGTACAAATTGGTGAGGATTCTATGATTTTTATCAAGCCTTCCCCAGGAAAGGGGGTGTAGTGCTTGGGGGGATATTATGGGGGAAGACGTCTCCAAGTGGGCTCTTTCCCTGTTCTTTGTTAACACGCTTGGTGGTGGCAGCATAGGGTTCAAGGACAAGGCAAAGTTTGTACCTTGGGGAAGTTTTTAACCTAAGCTGGTAGAAATAAGCTTAGGGGGTCTTTCATGCAGGTCCCCACATCTGTACCCTAGAGTTCAGAATGGGGAAGGAACCTTGACATGGTGTATGGTAACACCCATTGTTTTATGTTCTCTGTGTATATAAAATCTCCCCACTGTATTTTCCACTGCGTGCATCCAGTGAAGTGAGCTGTAGCTCACGAAAGCTTATGCTCAGATAAATGTGTTAGTCTCTAAGGTGCCACAAGTACTCCTTTTCTTTAAACACAAGAAAGTATTTTTTCACGCAACGTACTGTCAACCTCCGGAACTCCTTGCCAGAGGGTGTTGTGAAGGCCAATACTATAACAAGGTTCAAAAGAAAAGGAGTACTTGTGGCGTCTTAGAGACTAACCAATTTATTTGAACATAAGCTTTCGTGAGCTACAGCTCACTTCATCGGATGCATTTCGTGAGCTGAGGCTCATGAAAGCTTATGCTCAAATAAATTGGTTAGTCTCTAAGGTGCCAGAAGTCCTCCTTTTCTTTTTGCGAATACAGACTAACAGGACTGCTACTCTGAAAGGTTCAAAAGGGAGCTAGATAGATTCATGGAGAATACTATTAGCCAGGATGGGCAGGAATGGTGTTTGCCAGAAGCTGGGATTGGGTGACAGGGCATGGATCACTTGATGATTACCTGTCTGTTCATTCCCTTTGGGGCACCTGCCGTTGGCCACTGTCAGAAGACAGGATACTGGGCTTGATGGACCCTTGGTCTGACCCAGTGTGGCCGCTCTTACGTTCTTATGATGCATTTGCTAGTAAGTTATGGTGTGAGGTTTAGGTGATATAACTGGGCACAGCTCCTCTCGGGATGGGGCGATGGTGTAAATCAGCAGAGCTCCAGGGAGCGGTGCCAGTTTACATCACTTGAGGATTTGGCCTTTTGTGGGTATTTCAGCTGGCTAACATGTGGTTAATGTAGTGCTGAGACAGGGTCACACAGCCCTTCACCCTCATCTGGAGACTGCATAGTGCCTCCTGCAGAATACGTAGGGCACCCACATTGCGGGATGGTTGTGATAATGGAGAGTCTCAGGGCTTGTCATCACTACCACTGCGATCGATGCAGCAGCGTTGCTTTAGCAGGTCTGGTGAAGACGCGCTTCGTGGATGGGAGAGTGCTCTCCCATCGGTGTAATTACTCCACCTCAACGAGAGGGAGAGCGCGTTCCCACCGACAGTGCGGGGTAGACACGGCGTTAAGTCAATGTAAGTTACATCGCTGGGGGCGTGGGGAGTGATGTAACTTACAGCAGCTTAAGGCCTCAGTTTGACGGGGCGGACATCTCGGACCAGGCGACCCCCATTCCATTTGCTCATCAGTAGTTTTCAGGAGAAGCCTCAGGTCTGGTCAGTGTGTGCTGTGTGTGTTTTGTGTGACATGTGGGAGCGGTTCCGCGTCCCTGTGTACTCAGGGCTGGGGCTTTGGCAGAAAGCCTGTTATTTCTCTTTCAGGGCTGGTAAGGTGAGTCCCATAAGCAGCCGTGTTGGTTTAACTGGGCTTGCTGAGCAGGGAAAGAATTCCATGCATGCTTCTTACTGACCCCCTAATCCCCTCCCCTGGAGCGGCTGTGCGCAGGCCTCCGTGCTGGCTGCAGGGGGGTCACGATGCACGCTCACAGGTATGCCTTTCCCACAAGTGGGGCAGTCTCGCCAGATGCTTGAACTTCTGAGCCATGTTTGCAGAGCAATGACCTTTTGAGCCCAGCAGAGCAGGAGAGTTGGACGTGGGAGAGGGTTCACAGCCCAGGGTTAAGGCTTGCGAGCCATGACAGGCAATGCTACAGGGACATGGACATTGTGGTCAAATGGGGGTGGAGGGCGGGTTCTGAATGGTTCTCAGTGATGTCATCCCTGAGCCTGCCATGCCCAGTAAATACCAAGTCTGCATTTTCTGTAAATATTCCATTTCAGGATCACACCAGAGGCCATGGGCCGGGGGGGAGGCCAGCCCTGCTGGGGTGAACATAAAAAGCAGACAGCACTCTGCCCTGGCCACTGGAGGGGAAGGACTAGATGGGGCCTACTAGGGTTCTGTCCGCGCTAATGCCTACCATTCTCATCACCCAGCTGTGCCTTACACACGGCACCCCATCTGTGCAGTGAACCCGTGTTCTGACCAGTGTTTTACAGAGCAGTCAGGGCCTGGCCTGTGAGACCAACCAGGAACTAACCAGTACATGCTGTTAGCTCCGTACATCTGAAATGGATAGACCTGAAACAGAGCATGGAACATGTGGAAGCCTATTGGGAAAGGAAACAGCTTGTATCAGAAACTTTCCAGAGGTAGTAACTGAGTCCGGGAGTGCCAGCTTTGGAGGGGAGGCCTGTTCTTACAGCTAATGCACAAAACTAGGGGTCAGAAATCCTGGCTTCTCTTCCTGGCTCTGTCACAGGCTGGCACTGGGCAAGTCATGTGCTCCCTTTGCACCTCAGTTCCTCTACCCACAACACTGGAGTAGAAATGCCTGCCTGACGGGGAGATCTACTAGTCTTGGTTTATTACGGATTTGAGATCCTGGGATGAAAGGTGCTGTGGTATTATTATTATTGTTATGAGCTGGGTGAAACGCTGTTCGGGGTTGAGAGAAAACCCCATTGAGATTGATAGGTGTGAACTCACCCTTCAGTTAAGATAACTGTAAGCATAAGCAGTGTATGAAACTGACCAGGAGCTTTTGGCTGAGCATCGTTTTGGGCAGGTGTGTGCATGTGTGTATGTATGTGAAAGCCAAGACGCTGAAATTGCAGTGTGACCCTGGGAAAAGCTAGAGGGAGAGCGTTTGGGTCTGGTGTTGGCTAAAGAGGCCTGGGGCTGTAAGCTAAGAAATTGCTCCTTTTGTTCTTGGTTCCTTGTGTGTTCGGAGACACAGGTCTTTGTACACTCCTTGTAAATAAACAAAATTGCATCAAAGAAAATATCAGACTGCATCAATTTCTACTTCCAGGTGGAACATCCCCAGGGCCCTGAACTTTGACTCACTGGTCCGGTCAAAAAGGGGTAATATTATGAACAGCAGCGAAGGAGCCTGAATCTAGGGATCCTGTTAAAACTCCTATTAGCAAACTGCAGGATGCTCTCCAGTGTCCTGAGGGATCAGCTTCTGTTTCTGTCCTGTGGAGAATCACTGGGTTAAACTGCAAGTATTTGCATTGTGGATTTTTCCTCTTTTAATGACAGCTCTTTAATCCACATTAAAGAAGCTGGTTGATCTTCACATTTCCCTTCAGTTAATCTCATTTAACCTTGGGTTCCTCTCAGCATGTCCATGCACTGCTGTCGGTGTGGCTGGCAGGGACAGCACCTGGCAGTGGGATTCCTGGTGTCGCTTACACACAAGGTAATGCTGCAGGCTGGTTTTTAAAAAGTTCTGGGCTTGCTTATTGGGGAGGAAACTGGAGGAATGGGTGGAAACAGGCAGGAACGGCTCACTTAGCCTCTCTCAGGAAGCGTGGCAAGTGTGTGGTTTAGTGGTTAGAGCGAAGGGCTGGCACCAGAGACCCACCAGTTCACTGTAGCCCTGCTGACCCTGGAGAGTGCTGGTGTTCCCAGGACTGGCTCAGGCATGTGTGTGGCCTGAGAAGCACATGTGTGCACACTCAAAGATTTCCAAGTGCTCCCAGTTGCACCAGCACCCGGCAGTGCCCTCACACCCACCAGTTCCATGGGACTCATGTTGGTGCTAGTGTTGATGGAAACCAGTGGTGTTACAGCCACACTCATCCAGTCAGTTCCCTCGGCACAGTCCCACAACACTGCCGGCCACCCTTCAGTGACAGCTGAAAGCCCTGGCTCTGTCACTTGTCTGCCACCCTGCTGCTAGTTCCAAGGAGCCTGAGAGAGTGAGTGCAGGACAGGACCACCTGGAGATGCACAAGTGCAGATAGAGGCAGTATATTCTTGTGAGAGATGCCACTCTCCAGGTGTTCTGTATGTGCCACAGGTGTGTCTGCATATAGAATAACTCGGGGATACTGCCAGGTGGGCACCTGTGCTGAGGTGCAATCCTGACCGCGGGGACGTGAATGGCAGAACTCCCACTTACTCCAGGGATTTCACAGCAGGTGTCCAATGCAGTGGCGGGAGGAACCCTGAACCACTTTACATTACCCAGGCTGGCAAGGTTAGATTTGCAGGAGGACCAAGTTGTTGCCCCATGTAACCTCAAAAACCTGCCTTCCCTAGTGCAGATGGATGGGGAGGGCGGGTGCGTGGTTGTCACATGTCAATCTGGGTATAAAGCAGGAATCTCACTGGGCTCTTGAGGTGCGCTCAGTGCTCCCCCTTCTTCCCCAGCACCCGGTGCCTTGGGAGTGTTCAGATCTGGGCCTGAACTGGGTAGCGGGGACCCATCTCTGCAGAGATCCCCACCCTGCCTCTGAGCCAAGTTCCCCCTGGTGTGGATGTGGATGGTGAAAGGGCAAATTAAGCTGACTGCAGGACCCAGCCTGCCCACTTCTGGATGTGGCTTTCTCAGCCACGAATGGGCATCCTGACAATCCCAGCAGCTTAGGCAGACGTGCACACCCAGGCCCCAGGGAACTGGGACATGGCTCTCTTGGATTGCCAAGGCCACAGCTAATGGAGGCAGTTGAACTGCAAAGCTCTTGGTGCAAGGGTGTCAGGCCACCTCCACACAGCCTCTGGATTGTGTTGCTCCTGCATGTCGCCCAACTTGCGTCTGCAGAAGCATGGGGGGAGTGGGAGATCCCAGTCAGAGACCCACTCCCAGCCCTCAGCCCTCCAAGGGGGGATGGGATCACTTGTATTTGCATCAAGTAAAAGGCTCAGCTGGCTAGAACTCTTCAAACGTGTCTGTGCAGTAATGACTACAGGAGAGCTGGGTGGACTTTCCAAAGGCCTTTGTCAAGGTCCCTCACCAGAGGCTACTAAAGAAACTAAGCCAAGTTGTGAGGGTATTGAAAAAAGGGTGAGGAAGGAGCAGGCAAAATTTGCAGATGATAGAAAATTATTTAGGTTAAGCTCGCGACTCCCCGTGTAATAACCTCACAACCCCAAGGGGTCCTGACCCCCAGTTTGAGAACCTCTGCTAACCAAGGACCTAACCAAGCTAGGGGAAGGGGCAACACTATGGCAGAGAAAGGTCAGTGTTGGTAAGTGCACGCTGGAGGGAACAATGTGAACTACTCCTACAGCTCTCTGGGTTCTGAATGAACAGTGTTAGCTCAGGGAAATGATCGGGGCGTGATTGCGGGCAGCTCCATGAAGAGCTCTGCTCAGTATGCAGCTGTTGGCAAAAGAGCAACAAGACATTAGAAAGTGGGAGGAATAAAATGGAGGATAATATAGGAAACTATAAAAAGAAAAGGAGGACTTGTGGCACCTTAGAGACGAACCAATTTATTTGAGCATAAGCTTTCGTGAGCTACAGCTCACTTCATCAGATGCATCCGATGAAGTGAGCTGTAGCTCACGAAAGCTTATGCTCAAATAAATTGGTTAGTCTCTAAGGTGCCACAAGTCCTCCTTTTCTTTTTGTGAATACAGACTAACACGGCTGTTACTCTGAAACCTGTCATAGGAATCTATGTCAAGTGCTGGAATATGCCTCGCTGGAATGCTATGTGCAGTCCCCGTCACTCCGGACAGCAGAATTAGAGAGGATTGCTGAGATGAGTGATGAGGGCCTGGAAAAACTCCCATGTGAAGAGAGATTGAAAAGGTTTGGATTGTTACCTTAAAAGTGATAAGAACTGATCTGATAAAAGAGTAGAAAATAATGTCTGGTCTAGAGATGGTCATCAGGAATTTATAGTCATAGAATATCAGGGTTGGAAGGTCATCTTGGAAGGTCATCTAGTCCAACCCTCTGCTCAAAGCAGGACCAATCCCCAATTTTTGCCCCAGATCCCTAAATGGCCTCCTCAAGGATTGAACTCAGAACCCTGGGTTTAGCAGGCCAATGCTCAAATCACTGAGCTATCCCTCCCCCCACAAAGTCTCCCTGTCCCATAGCATGAGAACTAGGGGACATGCAGTGAAATGGAAAGGTGGCAAATTCAGACCTGGTCAAAGAGAATACTTTTCACACAGCACAATTGCCCTGTGGAACTCATTGCCACCAGATGTCATTGCGGCCCAGAGTTTAGCAGGATTCAAAACTGCATTAGACACTTGTGCAGATTACAGCTATTTGCAGTTATAACAGTAAATGCTAACAATAATGACGGGTTTTGGAAGGCGAGAAACCCTGCTGCACGAGCCAGCCTCTAATTCTTGGGGTCAGGAGGCAAGATGGATTTGCCCCATCCTCTGGGGCAGCTGGCATCATGCAGTGTTGGTGATGGAAGACTGAGCTGGATGAGCCGAGCTCGGCACCAGCCTGGCTATTCCTATCAGCTTATGATCCTATGAGGCACATTCTTGTTCCCAGGCACAACCTCTCCTGCTAGTGAAGGGCATTTGTCTGCTAAGAAATGAGGGTGCAGGGAGTGGAGCTGAGGTGCCTGTTGTAATTAGGAATTCACGTTGGTGAGGAATTGTGCGTCCCCAGTGCAGCTCCGGGGATTAGCTTTCAGCAGGAAAGCATGAGGCGAGAGTGAGTGCAGGAGACACGGGAGAGAGACAATGGGAGCATTCCATGGCGCATGCGAGGCACTGAAAGACAGTGAGGCAAGGGAGGGCTGATCCTGATTTAATCCCCAGTCTCTGAACCCTACGGGTGCTGGGCTTGCCCAGCGTGGTGCCTCCTAGTCAATGGCATTGTCAGGTGCTGGGCACCGGCAGGATCAGGCTGCAGTGGCCCTCTGCCCTTCCCCCTCCCTACGGAGAGGTGAGGAGGGCAGCTGAGAGATAAGGCTGGAGGATATTAAAGGATCTCTGTTAAACTTAATTGACAGAGCCGGGGCTGGCTGCTTTGTGTCAGACAGTGAGAACAGCCTCTCTTGTGCAGCAAAGGGCCTGTCTGGAGAAACAAAGGCAGGCAAACAAGGCAGAGGAGAGCCCTTCCTTAGAGCCATGAATGCGGGGCTAGGGCTGCCATTTTGGAAGCTTTTCTCCCCGGGAGAACTGCTTGACATGAGCTGTTTGCAGAAGTGATCTGCGGGGAGGGGAGCTCCGGAGGCCTGTGCTTGAGCGGTTTTCAAGAGACACTCTCAAGGCTTCCCTCAGTCTCCGTGCAGCTCACGGGATTAACTCAAGGGGCTGGTTTGAACCAACATGGCCAGGCCCTCCTGGAGATCAGAGGCTGCAACTCAAAGGCTCTGCCATTCGAATGGAAGGGGATGGAAGCTGGTGGCAGGAGCCTCGGTTCCCTCTGAGCCTGGTGCACTGGCCCAGGGCGCACACACCAGCGACTTTCCCTGACTTGGGAGATGGGGTCTGTGCAGGAAGCAGGCAGGACAGGTCCTAGGGGCCGGGGCGGATGCTGGAGCCCCTAAATGTTGCTATTTAAAAAACAACCAACGTGCCAAGGGTCCATTAAACCCCTGCAAAATCTTGGATTTAAACAGTAAAATTGGGTTTCTGCATCAGTATTCTGCTACTGTTTATAATTCCTGTGGCGAGTCTCTGGTCTGCCGCTGCGCCGCTGGTTAACACGGGACGGCTCTGCACACAGTAGGCACTTCTGAAAACAATTTCTGGCCCTTGATAAGCATTGGCTGGTGCTGGGCCTGCAACATCAACTCCCAAGGACTGGGTGGGAAAAGAGCTGGACCTATGCAGCCTATGCTGCAGGGAACAGCCCAACCCACCCATAGAGTGTAGACGGCAGGGGACGGGGCAGCCCCACGGCTGGGGTACAGATGGCAGGGGACAGGGCAGCCCTACGGCTGGGGTACAGACGGCAGGGGGCAGCCCCACAGCTGGTATGTAGACCGCAGGGATGATGCTAGCTGTGGTATCTCCTAGATGGGATCTAACAAAGCATTTCTGATCTCTCTCTCCTGTGAGTCCAGCCAGCAAACCGCGCGCACCAGCCAGCCTGTTCCGACGCAGCGTTGGGGCAGGAGATGCCCCAGGAGAGGAGGGAGCTGGTACCAGGGAAGCCGCAGGGCAGGTGGCAGGAGGAAGAAGCTGCAGAACCCTGTTTTCCACCCAGCTCTGTCCAGGCCCAGCTGTGTGAACTGCCCAGAGTTCTCCATCGCCCAGGGGAAGGGAGAGGCTGCTGGGGCCTGGCAGAAGCCCCCACTGAACACAGAGCAAGAATCTCCCTTCCCAAGCAGCTCTGCTCTCCCCGAGCCAGGACAGAGAGAGATTGGACGGCAGCCCCAAGAGAGGTGCTCGCTAGGCTGGTGCTAAAGGAGTCAATAAATCCTCGGAGGATTCTCCCTGGGAGTCCCAGCACCTGTCCATTTACACATGCTCCCATCACATGCATCATGTGCCCCCAGGCTGGGGCCACCCCCAGCGGGCCTCATGCATGTAGCAGGCACAGTGGCCGGAGCGGGCACTGAAGGCTGCCTGCCCTCTGGGGGCTGGTGCACGCTATGGAGCCGGCTTGGCAGGAGCGGGAGCAGCTTCGGACGAAGAGTGTGTTCTCCCACGCCTGATGCTGCCTGGCCAGCGGCCCCCTCCCCTTGTCCCCTGCTGACTCTGCTTTTCAGAGTGCGCACCGCTCCCAGCCGGGGAGGGAGCGCCAAGAACCGAAAACCGGGCCCTGGCCATCCCTGTGTCAGCGGAGCCGGCCCTGTCAGCAAACGGCCACCGTTCCGTGCCCCCCGTGCATCCAGCCGCTGCCATGCACTGCAACGGGGGGATGAAAGGAGCGGGCCCCAATGACTAGCCTCGGGGTGGCACTGGAATTAGCGCACCGAAGACTGTGAGCTATTGCAGCCCCAGCAGGCAGGTCAGAGCCCCTCCCGGCAGGGTAATTTCTCCCCCTTTCCCTGGCTAACAGGGGTTTTGAGAAATAAATCGGTTCTGCCTTTGGAGCCCTCTGTGCTGCAACCATTCGCTTTTCCCCCGCTCCATTCTGGTGTCTAGGCACAAACTTTGCTCCCGCCTTCCCCGTCACTGAGGGAGCTTCTCACAGGAACATCCTCATCTGTCTCCCACCACCACAGACCCTGCTCAGCGCAGGGAGCTTGGGGTGACCGGTCTCCATCCACCACACACGGGACTTACTCTGGGGTCTGCAGCCTCTGTGCCCCTTCTTCATTCCCACAGCAAGGCCCAGGCGGTGCTGGCTGTGATGGCACCCCATGACAATGAGAGGAGGGGGAGACTGAAGGGAGGGGGGCAGCTTTCCCCCTCCCCATCCAGATAGGGCAGACAGTGCTGAGGTGGAGAGGGGCACAGAGATCTCACCCTTGCAGCCTCAGGTTCTGAGCGAGGGGATTTGGAGGAGCAGGTCTGCAGCGATGGGAGGTGAGTTTCCCATTCCCTGTGCCGTGGCTGCCACAGGGGCTGCCTGTGGAGATTGTGCCTAGGAACCAGCACAGAATGAGGACACATTTAAACTAACCAGTGCAGCTGCTGGGTCACAGGCTGTCACGGAGTCCCTGAGCGATGCTCTGGAACTGCTCCCCATGAAGCCAGTCAGGACTCTGGGGCAGTCGCCTTTCTGTGAGCAGCCTGTCTTCAGGACACGCAGCTCACACAGCTTCCACCTTCCTGGGTCTGACCTCGGAGCATTCAGCATCCTCTGCCCCTCCGTGCGCTTCCCACAGCGAGTCCGCTCAGGCGGGGCTCCTGGGGAAGCCAGAGGGTCCTGCACCCCAACTTCGCAGTCAGACGTGACTCTCAGCCAGCCAGTAACACAGAAGGTTTATTAGATGACAGGAACATGGTCTAAAACAGAGCTTGCAGGTGCAGAGAACGGGACCCCTCAGCTGGGTCCATTTTGGGGGGCAGTGAGCCAGACAACCACGTCTGCACTTCACTCCATGTCCCAGCCAGCCCCAAACTGAAACTCCCCTCCAGCCCCTCCTCCTCTGGGCTTTGTTCCTTTCCCGGGCCAGGTGGTCACCTGATTCCTTTGTTCTCCAACCCTTTAGCTCTCACCTTGCAGGGGGGAAGGGCCCAGGCCATCAGTTGCCAGGAAACAGGGTGTCGGCCATTCTCTGTGTCCAGACTCCTGCACACACATGCCCTCTAGGGCTCTGCAATGATCATACACCCTTACCCCACCCCCTAGATACTTAAGAACTGCCTAGGGGAAACTGAGGCACCCCCACACTATTCAGAGGAAACATTAAGAATAGTCCCACTTCGTCACATCTCTCCCCCCTTCGAGATCGAACTGAGCGGGGTCACTTTAGCCGGTGACCTGGGGAAGTTCGAAGCCACCAACATTCCCATGGATGCCCCAGCATCTCTCCCATTCCTTGGTAGGAGTTACACCAGGCCCTTCCATTTTCACACCCTCCCTTAGGTCAGGGGTGGTCGATAGCACTCGCAGGCCGCATGTGGGAAGGTTTATGCAGCCCATGCCCTTTGGCCACCCCAAGAATGTCTCCCCATTGACCATCACCTTCTGCTCCCACTGGAGGTCCGAGGGGCCTGGCCCCAGGAAACTCCACACAGACATATAGGTTGGGGTCAGGAGTGGGAGCCTGTCCACATCCCCAACCATCTGGCTGACGGAGTCTATGGCCTTGGGACCCAGCAAGGGAGCTAGACACCGGGGCTTTTCCGCAGGGTCCCCTTGGTTCAAATCGCCAGCCTGCTCAAAGGCAGTGAGGTGGGCATCCACACCCCCCCCTCCTTAACCAGGGGCAGCAATTTAGTCTCGAGGTTCCCTGCGGAACTGGCCCCCCGGGATCTATCCCCACTCACCCCGGGGAGGTCCCCTAGGCCTCTCCGCTCCCCCACCGCCAGTTCATGCTGCTGCTGCTTCTGCAGCTCTTTCTCGGGCTCTCGCTGTCCCCCACAGTCCTCTTGCTCTCTCAGACTCAGCTCCAATCCCGTCCGTCTCGATCCCCCGATGGGGAACCTGATCGTGAAGACCCTCGTCTGGTCGGGGACAGGAGTCTTGGCGATGCCTGGCTCCCGCTCCAGCTGCTCCCAGATCCTGCTATAGCCCCAGTTGGGGTCAGGAATCTGTTCCTTAGAGCGGTCATCCTCCTCCAGCTGCACGATTAACTCTGCTTTGGTGAACTTTCCAACGCTCAGCCCTCTCTTTCTGCACAGGGTTACAATGTCCTTCTTAAGGAGACAGTGACAGGCCATCACTCCGCTCCTCCCAAGTTGTTGTGGACTCACAGGCCCGTGTGTTCTCAGCTCCCCACGGTTTCCAGGGAGAACCCCTAGTGTGCCAGCCCTTCTCGAGGTCACCACCTCTTTGCCAGGGTTGAGCTGCAGACTCTTCCGCCCCTTGGACTGCTCGCTGCAATCCCCAGGGGAACCCTGTTACTGCAAAAGTCCTTCTCTCTCCCCGGGCCAAGCTGCAGGCTCCTCCGCCCCTGAGACTGCTCACTGCAGTCCCCAGGGGGACCCCATTACTGCACAGTACTTCTCGCTGGTCACACACTCCCAGGGGTTAACCGCCCCCCGAAACCGCTCCTCTCTGAGCCTTCAGCAGGCCTGGTCCTCGGCAATCCCCCTTCGTGTTACTGCTCCCCAGTCACTTACTGCAGGAAGCGCCATCCACGGGGTGCAGTACATCCCACCGCTGCCACCAGTTGTCACGGAGTCCCTGAGCGATGCTCTGGAACTGCTCCCCATGAAGCCAGTCAGGACTCTGGGGCAGTCGCCTTTCTGTGAGCAGCCTGTCTTCAGGACACGCAGCTCACACAGCTTCCACCTTCCTGGGTCTGACCTCGGAGCATTCAGCATCCTCTGCCCCTCCGTGCGCTTCCCACAGCGAGTCCGCTCAGGCGGGGCTCCTGGGGAAGCCAGAGGGTCCTGCACCCCAACTTCGCAGTCAGACGTGACTCTCAGCCAGCCAGTAACACAGAAGGTTTATTAGATGACAGGAACATGGTCTAAAACAGAGCTTGCAGGTGCAGAGAACGGGACCCCTCAGCTGGGTCCATTTTGGGGGGCAGTGAGCCAGACAACCACGTCTGCACTTCACTCCATGTCCCAGCCAGCCCCAAACTGAAACTCCCCTCCAGCCCCTCCTCCTCTGGGCTTTGTTCCTTTCCCGGGCCAGGTGGTCACCTGATTCCTTTGTTCTCCAACCCTTTAGCTCTCACCTTGCAGGGGGGAAGGGCCCAGGCCATCAGTTGCCAGGAAACAGGGTGTCGGCCATTCTCTGTGTCCAGACTCCTGCACACACATGCCCTCTAGGGCTCTGCAATGATCATACACCCTTACCCCACCCCCTAGATACTTAAGAACTGCCTAGGGGAAACTGAGGCACCCCCACACTATTCAGAGGAAACATTAAGAATAGTCCCACTTCGTCACACAGGCGGATAGGTGCTGAGCCCCTGCCTCTCCCCCTGGAGCCAGGGTGCCCAGTCTCTCTCCCTGGGGCTCATGGGGCTTGCTGGGGCTCAGCACCTCCCAGGTTTTGGCCTCCTTTTCATAACAGGTACAATTAATCCTCACTCCAAGCCCAGCGAGATGGGCTTTGATGCTCTCCTCTTGAGGCAGTGATGTGCCGAGCTGCCCGTCTGGGCCGCATCGCAAGGCACATGCAGGAACCATTCCATGACGGCTTGTTCGTGAAGATTAGCAGCATTACGTGATACCCGGGACTTCATACAGGATGCAAATGACTCAGCTGTGTGATCTTTATGGCCTGGGGAGCTACCAGCTTCGTGGCTTAGCAGTTGAGGGGCGGAAGGCATCTGGGCTTGTGAGTCATCCAGCAGGGTTAGCTGGTGCAGGGCAGAGCTGTCAACCTGGCCATTTCTGAGCTCAGCCAACCAGGGGAGGGTGCAGCTCCCTCTTTTCCAGAAGTCAGAGCCCAGGAGGTGTGTTTCAGGTAGGCCAGGTTGCTTTTGCATAGCACTTTGAACATAAGAACATAAGAATGGCCATACTGGATCAGACCAAGAGTCCATCCAGCCCAGTATCCTGTCTGCCGACAGTGGCCAATGCCAGGTGCCCCAGAGGGAGTGAACCTAACAGGTAATGATCTAGTGATCTCTCTCCTGCCATCCATCTCCACCCTCTGACAAACAGAGGCTAGGGACACCATTCCTTACCCATCCTGGCTCATAGCCATTAATGGACTTAACCTCCATGAATTTATCCAGTTCTCTTTTAAGCCCTGTTACAGTCCTAGCCTTCACAACCTCCTCGGGCAAGGAGTTCCACAGGTTGACTGTGCACTGAGAGAAGAAGAACTTCCTTTTATTTGTTTTAAACCTGCTACCTATTAATTTCATTTGGTGGCCCCTAGTTCTTATATTATGGGAACAAGTGAATAACTTTTCCTTATTCACTTTCTCCACACCACTCATGATTTTATAGACCTCTATCATATCCCCCCTCAGTCTCCTCTTTTCCAAGCTGAAAAGTCCTGGCCTCTTTAATCTCTCCTCATATGGGACCTGTTCTAAACCCCTAATCATTTTAGTTGCCCTTTTCTGAACCTTTTCTAATGCCAGTATATCTTTTTTGAGATGAGGGGACCACATCTGTACCCAGTATGCAAGATGTGGGCGTACCATGGATTTATATAAGGACGATAAGATATTCTCCATCTTATTCTCTATCCCTTTTTTAATGATTCCTCACATCCTTTTTGCCTTTTGACTGCCGCTGCACACTGCATGGACGTCTTCAGAGAACTATCCACGATCTTTCTCCTGATTAGCTGTAGCTAAATTAGCCCCCATCATATTGTATGTATAACTGGGTTTTTTTTTCCAGTGTGCATTACTTTACATTTATCCACATTAAATTTCATTTGCCATTTTGTTGCCCAATCACTTAGTTTTGTGAGATCTTTTTGAAGTTCTCCACAGTCTTCACTCAGCTTCTCTGAGTGCTGGGCTTATGGTACAGATGGGGAAACTGAGGCAGGGAGGGGCAGAGGCTTGTCCAAGGTCACACCGTGAGGCACGGTCTAGCCTGGGAGGAGAACCCAGGAGAGCCTGAGGCAGCAAAACTGTGTTTGGAGCCTTGGTTCCCCCCTTTCTAGGGATCTGGGATGGGGCAGAGGCAACTTGTGTTGCTCCTGTGTTGTGGTAGATAAGGTGAGACCTGCCCACAGGGCACTGTCCACCCTGTCTGTTCTCTGCCGCCTCTCGGTTTCTTGGCTCACCTGCTTCTTGCTCGAATCATTACAAGGGAGGTGGGGGGTTCCTTACCACCGCTGGTGCTCCTCCCCTAAGTACCAGGGCATTTGGGGGTGGGAGAGCTGGCTCTGTGCAGCCGGGAGCCAGCCAGGACTTGGAATGGACCCTTTGCCTTCACCACAGAGCCAGACCCAACCTCCAGGAATGTTTTCGTTTTCAGCTTTCAGAGCTGGAGTAGATTTCAGCAGGCTCAGTCAGTGGCCTGGGTCTCCTGTGGATACTGCCCTTTGCATACTGTCTGTAGGGGAAGGGGCCTGTATCTCGGGAAGGCTTTGATCAGATGATCACACATTTCCACCACAAACTACCCTGGCCCTGGAATTTCAGACTGATCGAACTCCGCGTGTTGATTGCAGCTTCAAAATGGGGCTAAAAACAGAAACTCTGCAGCAGCCTTAGCTATGGAGCAGGCATTGCTCCTCCATTTCACTGAGAGCTGCTTGGCCATCCCTGCTCCCCACAGCTCAGCCCTCTCAGTGATGGGTTTGCAGTCAAATGTGTGCTGGAAGTTGGATCAGCAGTGGAGCTGCTGCACTAGGGGGTTTGGGAGTGTGTGAAGATCCAAGAGCATGGAAGGAGAAGCAGCTTCTCACTGGCGATGCTCAGACGAGTGAAGAGAAGGGGGTTGGTAACAGAGATCACTGGGAAAGGGGTTCGTTTTCTGTGGAAAACTTTGACTTTTTGTCAAAAAAAATGAAAACTGAAAATTTTTGGCTGAAAATTGTTGAAACCCAAACATTGCGGGGGGGAGGGAGGGAGGGTTGGTTGGTTTGCTGATGAAAATAGAAATTTTTTGAGGAAAGCAGAAACCTTTCACAAAACCTTTTTCCACAATTTTCTGCAGAAAGAATGTTGTGACAGAAAATTTCTGACCAGTCCCAGGCTGTAACCTCCTTCTCAGGCTGTTTTTTCTCACCCTTCCAACCCTTGGCAGAGTGGAAGGAGATGTTCTGCAGAAATCATTGATTTCAAGAATTCGCTCTGATAAAGTGAAATGGGAAATGGTTTTATTTATTGTATTTCACTGCACACAGCGTCTGCCATCCCCCTTGCTACACAACAAGTTAACAACATACAATCAGCAGTGGATGCGGAGAGCAATACAGACAGACCACTACAGTCCACATTTAGGAGCCTGGGGCCAGGGGTGCAGGAATCAACCAGTGGGGTTCCATGACCTACAAGGGCTTTTTGTTGGATAAGACACTTGGCAGTAATTTCTCGATTTCCATCACAACTATTATTTGCCATAATTCACATCCCGGTCCTCAACCTTCAGCCCACCATGCATTCCCAGGAACCATTGTAACACTCCTCCCACTAGGGGCTGGAGACCTGACACAAGGCCGTCACCACTCCTAGTGCATCTCCTTTAGTTCCAGTGGGAGAACTCTTGTCTTGGGATCTGCAGGTTCAGGTCTCAGCTGGGGGCGTCACGGAACATAATTGCAACATCCAGGCATCAACAGTGGCATAATGGGCAGAAGCAAGGAGATGGAGTAATGGAGTCAGCTCCTTTTTAAAGTTCTAATCGCACTGCCGAGTAACTGGGAGCCTGTCCTGTAATCATAGGTAGGGACTTCTCTCTGGCTAGCAGGCACTTCATCTTCACGGTCTGACAGAGCAGCCGTGTCTGGTTCCTGGAAACGTTCAAACCAGCTGCTGCTTCTGCTGCTCGTTTGTTTTAAATTGTCAGATTTTGGCTTTGGACCCTGAAATCCCCTGAATGGTGTTGTCCAGCAGCTCCAGTAGAAGCCAGGCAGCCCCCTCGCTGCCTATCTCCCCACCCCACTGGGCTTTCCTCTCACCACCTGTTGTTCTCACTTCTTTTCCAGGCTGCCCATCAGGGACGTTCAAGGCCAGCCAAGGGGACGAAGGGTGTGTTCATTGCCCAATTAACAGCAGGACTACTTCGGAAGGGGCCACCAACTGTGTGTGCCGAAATGGATATTACCGGGCAGACTCCGACCCCCTGGATATGCCATGCACCAGTACGTAACCACCCGGCTAGACAGGAGAGGGGAGCGGGGAAAGGCCATGGGATGGTACAGACCCTGAAGCAGGGATGAAACTATTTCAAATTGCCTGTTGGTGTCTAACAAATTGTCCCAGACTGGAGCTGCACATCCCCCCCGTGGCTGCATATGAAGGTATTGGTGCCGTCAGGGACTGTCTCTGGAGACTGTAGTCAAGGCTGCTGACTCCAGTGGGATCAGATGGGCAGGTGGCACAGATATCTTCATCTCATTAGGGGCTACAATGCCTGGAGCTCTCAAGCAGCGGGAGTTGGTTGGAGTTAGGGTTTGGTTCAATGTTAGCCCTAAGTTTGGGGTTAAAAATAGTGTCAGCCTTAAGTTGAGGTTGTAGTTAGAGTTAGGGGTAGGTTACAGTTCGGGCTAGTGTTATTGTTAGTGGTGGGTTCGGGCTAGTTTATAGTTAGAGTTAGAATTAGGGTTACTGTTTGTTTAGGAATATGTTGTATTTAGGGTTAGGGCTAGGCTCTGGTTAGGGTTAGCATTGGGTTAGGGCAGGTCTATAGTTAGGGTTAGCATTGGGTTAGGGCAGGTCTATAGTTAGGTTTAGCGCTGGGTTAGGGCTAGGCTCTGGTTAGGGTTAGCGTTGGGTGAGGGCTAGGCTGTAGTTCGAGCTAGCATTGTGTTTGGGTTGGGTTGTGATTAGGGATAGGTTTTGGGTTCCTGATGAGGGGTCTATGAAGGAACCACGTTAGAAACTCTTTGGTGAAAGTTTCTCAGGTTAAATGACTTAATGCAAAAAAACTCAGTCCAGCAAATCCCATTAGGACAGTGCACGTCTCCTGCCTGCCTGGAGCTGAACATGCTTCCTGAAGGAGGCCAGTGTCATCATCTCTTCCTGCACTGGGGGAATCGGAGCCAGTGACTGCCTGCTCTTGCCCAGTTGTCCTGTCCCTGCTCTAATCACTGCACTAAGCATCTCCACTCGAGGCTGCAGAGGGCCAGGCAGCCTCCCAGCTCAGGGTGGTGCACATGGTGAGGGTGAATTGTGCTGAACGTTTTTTTTCAGGAGCTGCTCCTGGAGTTTCCCAGTCCTGCTTATCCCATGAAATGCTAGGGTCCTGCACAGCTACTTCAGTCCTGCCCTGTTCCCACTCCGGCAGGTGCATAGCTTTTGCCTGCTAGGATGGATTTGCTAGTTGTCTTCACACTTTCTCATCTTTCCTTCTATTATTGGGAGAAAATTTCCTTCTTTCCCACTTTTTATTTACATTTTTGGGAGCACAGTGCACAGTCCCTTCTCTGGCTGATGTTGCCTCCAGTTAGCCTAAGGAGGATTCCTTCAAGAGGTTAACACTCCACAAGCCCAGCCCCGGAGGGCAAACAGCAAATTCACAGAGCTGTTTTCACCCTGAGCCTTAGGAGGAACTGGCCACCTGGGACCATTGTCACTTTGATAACCTTCCTTTTTGAATGTATCCGGCAGAGTTAAGGTCGTTTTACTTCGCTAATGTAAACAATTTTGTATCTTTTTAATTGAATTCCAGTTTCCAACGAAATGCAGCTTGACACAACTCCGAGTAAACAGTTATCATGTAGTAAATAAGAAATGTGTCATTCACCATTTTCTAGCTTATTAACAAATGTCAAAAGAATCTGAAGCAATATATGATAAGTGATTGTCATGTAAATAAACGTGGTTAGGGCAGCGTATCATCCTGGTTAGCAAAAAGAAGCATCACCTTTAGTGTAAAGGCTGTATTTGCTTGCAAATCAGCATGTTTTCATGGTTATGTCAGCCAGTGGGAAAGAACCATTTTTAGGAAAATAACTAAAAAGTACAAATGCAAAACCAGATTAAAATCACTGATTTAAATTAAGGTTTCCTGCTCGCTGATTTGAATCAACGTCCCCTGAGAGTGACTGAGCTGCAGAGTGGGTGGGGGTGCTAACAGTGGCTTCTGGGATTTGAGGCCTCCCCTCCTGCTCATTTGCCCACACCCTTGGGGTGGGGTCCTTGGCCCTGGAGCTGTGGACCTGGGAATTGCACATCACTCTGTGGAGGGGGTGGAGCTGGTAGTCCATGGATGTTCCTGAAGCAGCCAGGCCAGCACAGGGGAAACAAAGTTTTGGCAGGTAGCAGCTTCCATCTCCCTTCAGTCTGGGCTGATCAGAAACATGCTGATGAGCATGTGTGCGCTCTGCCCCATGGGGACGGGGGTCACGGACTCTCACTCACTCTCTCTTTCCCTCTCCCGTACAGCCATCCCGTCTGCCCCGCAGGCCGTGATCTCCAGTGTGAACGAGACGTCGCTGATGCTGGAGTGGACCCCGCCCCGGGACTCCGGGGGCCGCGAGGACCTGGTGTACAATATCATCTGCAAGAGCTGCGGCTCTGGACGTGGTGCCTGCACCCGCTGTGGGGACAACGTGCAGTTCTCCCCACGCCAGCTGGGCCTGACAGAGGCCCGCATCTACATCAGCGACCTGCTGGCCCACACCCAGTACACCTTTGAGATCCAGGCCGTGAACGGGGTCACTGACCAGAGCCCCTTCTCCCCGCAGTTTGCCTCCGTCAATATCACCACCAACCAGGCCGGTAAGGAATTGCGCTTGCTCTGCTGTTGAGCCAGGCTGAGGCTCAGGGGTAGGAAGGGAGTCGGGAGCCTCTCACTTCCTGGTCACATTGTTGCTGACCAAAAGCCCGTCCCACCTGAGGGGTGGTAGTGACCTGGGTGGGTGCCAGCCCGTTTCCCCGGCCACAGGGAAAATATCCCTTGTCCTAGCAAAGAGACTCTTTTGTGTATGTTTGTACAGGGCCTAGCACAGTGGGGTCTTGTCTGTCCCTGGACTCTGAGGCACACAGTAATCCAAATAATGGGCTGTAGACGTCACCTGGCAGGAGCTTGCATTGCCACTCTCTCTGGTCCGGCCTCTCTGCAAGTGCTGCCAATGTTCCAGTGGCCAGAGCTGGAGCGCTAAGGCAGAGGGGCTGGTGGGGAGGGGGAGGCTGCACAGGACGCGCCAGTTCCGCATTCAGCAGCTCTCACAGGATGATGTCGCAGGGGGACATGGCCACAGACAATTGCTAATAAGAAGCACTACTCCAAGGGCAGTTCCCTTTTTCTCCCTCGGGCCAGAGTCCGGGAGTCCCCAGGATCTCAGAGCTCAGGGGGTTGGTTTGGGTCTGTTGGACTGTGGCTTGAGCTCATAACTCAACGGGTGGGCACCAGGTCAGCGTCCACGTGCGTGAGCATCCAGATCTGTGTGCTGGTATGCATGGCTGAGCTGTGTGTGTGAGCCTGAGTATGAACGGTGTGTCTGTGTGCTGGGAGAGAAACAGCGGGCACACGGCTTGGCTGTGCAGGGGGTCTTTCTGTGTAGGACTCTGAGCGTGTGTACATGTGGGCTATGTGTCTATTTCTGTTCTAGTTAGGAGAGATCTAACCATTTCCCTCACAGGGGCTCCTCCCGCATTTAGAAGCTGTTTAACGCTCTGATTTCACACCTTGCAATTAAGCGCTGCAGTCGCTACATTAATGCCCCAATCGTGAACTTTTCCACTTCTGCAGAACAAGCAGCTGAGGCGGCTGACATTGCGAATTGAGTTTTTTTAGTTGCCTCCTTTCAGAGCCTTGGATCCTCCTCTTGTGCCTCCCTTGTCTGACACTCCCTTATTATCGGGGCTCACACTTCTCAGGCTGTGTGATGCCTCTCTTAATGTATCCATTCATTAGCGCTAAACAGTAACTGCCTGCTCGCTAATTCCTCTGTAATTAGAGGCTCTGAATTCTTTTGCTTACACTCAGCCTAGTCTGGCAGCCTTGGTGTATCTCATTAGCAGTTGGTAACAGAAGCTGTATCTACAAAGATACAACAGGGAGCTGGGAAGAAGGGGAAAGGGGGGAACACAGGGAAAGGAGGGTACTCTGCGGCAGGGAAAGGAGAGATGGGGGAGGGAAGAGGGTGGCTCAAGGGCAGCAATGGTTGGATACAAGAACGCCTGTTGAATGGCTTAGGGGTTGGCATGTCTGCCTTTGCAAGGAGAGCTCCAGGCTCAGTCTCCACCTGGGGCTTGTTCTCAGCTTTCCTGGGAGCCTAAGAGGAGGGCGGGCTATTCCCCACCTCCTGCAGAGGCTGGGCAATGCTTTCCTAGTGAACATGACAGCTACCTGCTCTCCCTCCTTCTTGCCTCAGCAGCTCTTGAGAAAGGACCACCAGCCATGGGTTGCTTTGGCCTTGGAGTCATTTTCGGCTCCCCGCTGGTGCAGCTCAGAGGGCAGGACTGGGAGCTGGATTGCTTCCCTAGACTGAGCCCACTTGTTGCCTTGGTATCGATAGTTCACTGACACTCCTTGACGTGATAATATCAGGTGCTGCGGAGCGTGGCACAGTGCTCACACAGCAGCCAGGCAGGGGCAGACAAAGCCATGAAACTGCTGTGGCTTGAATGGCACAAGGAGAGCCAGCCTTCTCCAGGAGACTCTGAAGGCAAGCAGATGGTGCTGGCTGACTTCAGGCATGGTGGCTTCTTTAGCATCCCAGATGGGAGAACAGCCCTAGAGGGAATGGAGGAAACACCCCTGCAGAGGAAGCAGGGTGTGGGCTGAAGACCAGAGCCAGAGGAATGCCATCGCAGGAGGAGATGACATCACAGTGACCATGGTGCGAAAGGGGTAGCCCAGGAGCAGGGGAGCAGGTTTGGAGAAGGGAGACACCTGTTGTTTCTCAGGAAGGTGTTGAGTCAGAAAGGGGTGAGAGAGAAGCAACCGTGCTCTGGGTCCTAGGCTGACTTTGGGACAGAGGGGAGGGTGCCAGGCTGAGCAAAAGCACAGGCAGGGATTGGAAGAAACGTCCGAGAATTCAACTGTGGCTGAAGATCCACCTGTGGCTGCAGAAGATCGTGAGAGAGGAAGGGTTTAAGACAGGTTTTCCAGACCTTGAATCATTCTTGTAGCTCTTTTCTGGGACTTCTTTGAAACATCCTTTTTGAAGTAATTGGACATACTGTCCCAGTAATCGTCTTGTCAATGCTCTGTGTGCTGGCAACATCACAGCCCTACTCCTACCCAGTGTTCCTCGGTTCTTCAGCCCAGAATTGTGCTGTTCTTCTGAGCACAGAATCACACTGGGAGCTCATGTTCTCTTGGTTTCCATCTTAACCCCTCAGCCCTCTTGGGTGTCATTCCAAGGCCAGCCGGGACTATTGTGATCATCTCGTCTGACCTCCTGTAGAACACACACAAGTTCCCCAAAATAACTCCTAGTGCAGAGCTTTCAGAAAACCACCCAGTCTTGATTTTAAAATAGCCACAACCCTGGTACATTGTTCCAGTGGCTAATTACTCTCACTGTTAAAAGTGTACACCTTATTTCCAGTCTGAATTTGTCTAGCTTCCAGCCATTGCATCATGTTAGACCTTTCTCTGCTACAGTCCCCCATTCTATAAGTATGACCTACATTCTTTGTTCCTGGATGGATGACCTTCTGTGTGGCTGTGTTAAAACATACAATGTTCGAATGAGCCCAAGCAATTTAGGTTGGTTTGTATAACTCTCCTGTCCCCACTGTTGTTTACCAGGCCTCCAATCTGTGTGTCATCTGCAAACATGACCACCAGTGGTATTGTATTTTCTTGAAGATAGTTGATGAAGGTATTGAATAGCATTGGGCTAAGAATAGATTGTAGGAGCATTCCAGTAGAAACACAATGCTGATTCCCCATGTAGTTACTTTTGGAGATATATTGGTCAGCTCATTTTCAATCCATTTGATATGTGTTATATTGTTTAGTAAGAACGTTGTGTGGTACAGAGTCAAAGGGGGTTGGGTATGTCTACACAGCAGTGCTTCCCAGTGTGGATACACAGACACACACTCATGAGCTCAAGCTAGCACATAGAAATAGCCGTGTGATTGCAGCAGCATGGACAGCGGCTCAGACTAGCCATCCAAATACACAGAGAGGGGACTGGGCAGGTTTGTACTCAGATGGCCAGCAGCCACCCTGCTATTTTTAATGTGCTAGCTCATGTCTGTCTATCCGCACTGGGAAGCCCACTTCCAGCTACGGTGTAGACAGAGTTTATTTATATTATGTCAACACAGTTACGGTTATCAACCAAACTTGTAATCTCATAAAAAATATATGTTAGTTTGGTGAGATGTATTTTCCATAAAACCAGGCTGATGGACATCACTTATGTTACTATCCCTTAATTCTTTCCTGACTGCATCCCATATCAGCTGTTCCCTGATTTTTCTCAGGATTGATGTCAGAGTAACTGGCCTGTAGTTAATCCCATTTACCCGGTTTAAATAATGACACATCAAGAGTTTTTTTTCCAGCAGTCTCTGGAGAGAGAGACTCAAAACTCTCCATCGTGTGGCTCATATGTTAAGATAGACATTATCTTGAGAACACTTTCCCTCTGGCTCACAGTCGTGTAGATCCACCTCCCTTCTCATTTACCCTTCACCCAGACCCCCCGCCCCGTCCATTTTCAGGAGAACAGACTCACCTCCCCTTCATCCATCTGCAAGGTGGCTACGTCCCTTCGGGATTGGCCATGATGAAGATGATGATGGCCTCCCCTTCATGCTCACCTGACCTCCCTGGGGTAATGACACCACTAGTTTACATGGAAAAGCTACTTTAGGAAATTAGCTTCTTTTAATACAATTTGGTGATTGAAGCAAAGAAGTGAGTCAGCACCATGTGACCTGCCTGCCCCACTCTGCAAGGACACCCAGAAACTTCCTGCTGACCACCAGTGAGCCAAAGACTACTGTTTGGGAACAGCTGCCTTAAGAAGACACAGGGCCCAAAAGAGCATGCACAGATGTCTATAAGGACCCGGAAATTTGTCACCACCAAGGTTCCCTGTTTTGCACAGGATGCTGCATTGTCAGCAAAGGTTTGCAAAGGCCAGGACCAGATTCTGTCTGCTTCTTCGCTGGAGTGAAAGCTGAAGAGAGGGCACCTTCCCCCAACACCCCTTAGGGCTCCCAGAACCTTGGGGCTCACTCTCCTACAGTGGCTGGGGTGGAGCCATGGCCCTGTGCCCCTTCTGCACTGGCCAGCCCTGGGTGGATTGCAGGTGGTACTCTTGTGTACATGCACGGCTGTCAACCCCACACTTTTCACCACCATTTTCATGCCACATTACTCTTAAGAAAGATGTCAAGTAGGTATAAAAACATGGACCAAACAAAGATATTTAATGATTCAAGAAGGTCTGCAAGTTTCCTGCTGAAAGATGAACCAAAATCACAGTCACAATGTCCCTGGGATTTCTTAGGGGCTTTGCAATGGGAAGAACCACTCAACGAGCATTTCTGAAACTCCCATGCTGGGTTGCCCTGCTGCTCCGTCTCATTCTGTTTATAACGTACTGTGGGGACTCTATCTGTGATGTGCCGTGGGGCTGCTGTGTCCGTGATGTGCGGCGGGGATGCTGTGTCTGTGATGTGCTGCAGGAATGCTGTGTCTATGATGTGCGGCGGGGATGCTCTGTCTGTGATGCGCCGTGTGGACCCTGTGTCTGTTACGTGCCCTGGAGACGCTCTGTCTGTGACTTGCAGTGGGGACACGGTGTCTGTTATTTCTGGGGGACACTGTGTCCGCGATGTGCCACGGCAATGTGTCTGTTATGTGCCATGGGGAAGCTGTGTCCAGGCTGTGCCAGGATACGCCATGTCTGTGATGTGCTGCGGGGATGCTGTATCTTTGATGTGCCGCAGGGAGGCTATGTCCGTGATGTGCTGCGGGGACGCTGTTTCTGTAATAAAAAAAAACGAGGAGTACTTGTGGCACCTTAGAGACTAGAAAATTTATTTGGGCATAATCTTTCGTAGGCTAAAACCCACTTCATCGGATCCGTGCAGTGGAAAATACAGTAGGAAGATATATGTACACAGAGAACATGAAACAATGGGTGTTGCCATACCAACTGTAACGGGACTAAGTTGGGCTATTATCAGCAGGAGAAAAAAAACTTTTGTAGTGATAATCAGGATGGCATATTTCAAACAGCTGACAGGAAGGTGACACTATATCCATGATGTGCCATGGGGACGCTGTGTACGTGATGTCCCAGGGGAGTACTGTGTCTGTATCTGTGACGTGCCACGGGGGAGTTGTGTCTGTGATATACCGTGGGGACACTGTGTCTGTGATTTTTGGGGGTGCTGTGTTCATGATGTGCCGTCGGGACACTGTGTCTGTGATATGCCGATGGGATGCCGTGTCTGTGATGTCTCATTAGGACACTGTATCCATGATGTGCCAGGGGGACGCTGTGTCTGTGTTGTGCCATGGGGAGGGTATGTCCATGATGTGCCAGGGGGACAATGTGTCTGTGATGTGCCATGGGTTCACTCTATCCGTGATGTGCTGTGGGGCGCTGTGTCTGTAATGTGCCACCAGGACGCTGCGTCTGTGGTTTGCCACAGGAACATTGTACCTATGATGGGCCATGGGGACGCAGTGTCTGATGTCCCAGGGGGATGCTGTGTCTGTGATGTGCCTCTTGGACGCTGTGTCCAAGATGTACCATGGGGACACTGTGTCTGTGATTTTGGGGGGACGCCGTGTCTGTGATGTGCTGCAGGGACCCTGTGTCTGTGATGTACCAGGGGGACGCTATATCTCTGATGAGCGTAGGGATGCTCATGTCACTGTCAGTGATGTGCCACGGCGACGGTGTCTCTCTTATGTGCCACGGGGACGCCGTTGTGACGTTGCACTCCATATGTTTTATAGAAATATGCTTATGAGTGTGAATATGATGTCACTGGAATATGCTTTATGCAAAATGTCTCTTATAAGGTATCATAACAAAAGTTATAACCAACTAAATATTTTCCTCCTATTTGTATGTATGTTTCATTCTTGTATCTGAAACTAGAAATATGAAGTATAACTCCTAGGTCCTATTGTAATTATGCAAAGTGTGGGCCATTAATTGTGGTTTAGAATCTTGATGGCTCCCATTGCCTAGGACAATTGGTTGTAAATGGTTTAGTTACCTGCAAACCTTACTGTGTACATGTGGGCCAACCCAGGAAGAATGGAGACTAGGGGTCTTACAGTGACATGTGGCCATGTCACATGACACTGGAATCCATCTTAATCCTTGTACTTTTCCATTGATGAGGCAGGGGTGGGGACAAGCACAGACAAAAGATTCTCACCTTGTGCCAGTGCTATAAAAGGGGGTGAAGCAGGACAAAGGGGGCTGCCAGTCATGAAAAAAACCCTGCTTACCACCTGAGATGTCTGCTGCAACTAACAAGGACTATACCAGGGGAAAGGATTGGGCTCAGACTAGGAAGGAGTCTAGTCTGTGAAAAAAGCTTATTGGAACATCTTTGAGGGAGAGATATTACCTGTAATCAGTTTCTTAATGTATTAGGCTTAGACTTGCATGTTTTCTTTTATTTAATTTTGTGACTTGCTTTGTTCTGTCTGTTATTACTTGAAAACGCTTAAATCCCATTTTTTATACTTAATAAAATCACTTTTGTTTATTAATAAACCCAGAGTAAGTGATTAATACCTGGGGGAGCAAACAGCCTTGCATATCTCTCTCTTGGTGTTATAGAGGGCAGACAATTCATGAATTTACCCTGTATAAGCTTTATACAGAGTAAAACAGATTTATTTGGGGTTTGGATCCCATTGGCAACTGGGTGTCTGGATGCTGGAGACAGGTAACCTGCTGAGCCATTTTCAGTTAAGTCTGGAGCTTTTGGGGGCGTGGACCAATCCCTGGGTCTGTGTTGCAGCAGGCTAGCGTGTCTGGCTCAACAAGGCTGGGTTCTGGAAGTCCCAAGCTGGAAGGGAAAACAGGCTCAAAGGTAATTTCAGCACATCAGGTGACAGTCCAAAGAGGATCTCTGTGACTGAACCTGTCACAGCCGTGTCCATGATGAGCCACAGGAACACTCTGTCTGTGATGTGCCAGGGGGATTCTGTGTCTATCATGTGCCACAGGGACACTGTGTCCGGTATCTGCCATGGTGACGACTCTGTGTTCGTAATGTGCCACTGGAACACTCTGTCTATGATGTGCCGCGGCGATGCCATGTCCATAACGTGCAGCGGGGACACTGTGTCCATGATGTGCCACGGGAACACTCTGTCTGTGATGTGCTGCGGCGAGGCCGTGTCTGTAACATGCAGCGGTGACACTGTGTCCGTGATGTGCCATGGGAACTCTCTATCTGTGATGTGCCAGGGGGATTCTGTGTCTATCGTGTGCCACGGGGACACTGTGTCCGGTATCTGCCGCGGAGATGATGCTGTGTCTGTGATGTGCCACGGGAACACTCTGTGCCGCGAGAAGGCTGTGTCCATAGCGTGCTGTGCCGTGGCGAAGCAATGTCCGTGATGTGCCATATGGACACTCTGTCCGTGATGTGCTGCGGCGATGCTGTGTCCGTGATGTGCCAGGGGGACACTGTTTCCGTGACGTCCAGCAGGGACTGTTATTTCTGTGGGACACTGTGTCTGTTATATGCCTCAGGGATACTGTGTCTGTGATGTGCTGCTGGGACATTGTGCCGTGCAGATGCTGTGTCCGTGGTGTGCCATGGGACGCTGTGTCCGTGATGTGCCACGGGGAGGCTGTGTCTGTGATGTGCCATGGGACGCTGTGTCCGTGATGTGCCATGGGGAGGCTGTGTCTGTGATGTGCCACGGGGAGGCTGTGTCTGTGATTTGCCGTGAGGACGCTGTGTCCGTGATGTGCCACGGGGAGGCTGTGTCTGTGATTTGCCATGGGACGCTGTGTCCGTGATGTGCCATGCAGATGCTGTGTCTGTGGTGTGCCATGGGACGCTGTGTCCGTGATGTGCCGTGCAGATGCTGTGTCTGTGATTTGCCGTGAGGACGCTGTGTCCGTGATGTGCCATGGGGAGGCTGTGTCTGTGATTTGCCATGGGGAGGCTGTGTCCGTGATGTGCCATGGGGACGCTGTGTCCGTGATGTGCCATGGGGAGGCTGTGTCCGTGATGTGCCATGGGGACGCTGTGTCCGTGATGTGCCATGGGGAGGCTGTGTCTGTGGTGTGCCATGGGACGCTGTGTCTGTGGTGTGCTATGGGGACGCTGTGTCCATGATGTGCCATGGGGACGCTGTGTCCGTGATGTGCCATGGGGAGGCTGTGTCCGTGATGTGCCATGGGGAGGCTGTGTCTGTGATTTGCCGTGAGGACGCTGTGTCCGTGATGTGCCATGGGGAGGCTGTGTCTGTGATTTGCCATGGGGACGCTGTGTCCGTGATGTGCCATGGGGAGGCTGTGTCTGTGATTTGCCATGGGGATGCTGTGTCCATGATGTGCCATGGGGAGGCTGTGTCTGTGATTTGCCATGGGGACGCTGTGTCCGTGATGTGCCATGGGGAGGCTGTGTCTGTGATTTGCCATGGGGACGCTGTGTCCATGATGTGCCATGGGGAGGCTGTGTCTGTGATTTGCCGTGAGGACGCTGTGTCCGTGATGTGACACGGGGACACTGTATCTCTGATGTGCCAGGGGGATGCTGTGTCTGTGATATACTGCGGGGAGGCTGTATCTCTGATGTGCCACGGGGACGCTGTATCTCTGATGGGCTGCCGTGACGCTGTGTTAGTGATGTGCCGCAGGGACACTGTGTCTGTGATGTGGCTCAGGGAGGTTGCATCTATTATGTGCCTCGGGAACGCTGTGTTTGTGGTGTGCCGTGGGGACGCTGTGTCCCTGATTTGCTCTGGAAACACTGTGTCTGTTATATGCTGCTGGGATGCTGTATCTGTGGTGTGCCACGGGGATGCTGTGTCCGTAATGTCCAGCGGGGACTTTTATTTCTGGGGGATGCCATGTCCGTAATGCGCCAGGGGGATGCTGTGTCTGTGATAGGCTGCGGGGATGCTGTGTCCGTGATGGGCCGTGGAGATGGTGTGTCCGTGATGTGCTGCTGGGATGCTGTGTATGTGATGTGGCATGGGGAGATTCTGTCTGTGATGTGCGAGGGTAATGCTGTGTCCTTGGTGTGACGGGGGACACTGTGTCCATGATGTGCCATGGAGATGCTGTGCGTGATGTGCTGCGCAGAAGCTGTATCTGTGATGTGCAGCGGGGATGCTGTGTCTGTGATGTGAAACAGGGACGCTATGTCTATTATGTGCCTCGGGAACGCTGTGTCTGTGGTGTGCCATGGGGACGCTGTGTCCCTGATTTGCTCTTGGGACACTGTGTCTGTGATTTGCCATGGGGGCACTCTGTCTGTCATGTGTCATGGAGACGCTGTGTCCATGATGCCCCAGGGGGATGCTGTGTCTGTGATGTGCCGCTGGGACGGTATGTCAGAGATGTGCCACTGGGACGCTGTATTTGTGATGTGCCAGGGGGATGCTGTCTGTGATTTGTTGCGGGGAAGCTGTGTCCATACGGTGCCGTGGGGAGGCAATGTCAGTGATTTGCTGTGGGGATGCTGTGTCCCTGATGTACTGCAGGGACGCTGTGTCTGTGACATGCCAGGGGGACACTGTGTCCGTAATGTGCCACTGGGATGCCGTGTTCGTGATATGCTGTGGGGAGGCTGTATCCATGATGTGCCGCAGGGACTCTGTGTCCGTGATGTCCCAGGAGGACACTGTCTGCAATGTGCCGTGGGGACGCTGTGTCTGTGATGAGCTACGAGGACGCTGTCTCCATGATGTTCCATGGGGGCTGTGTCTGTGATGTGCTGCGGAGAACCTGTGTCCATGATGTACTGGGATGTACAGGACAACAGGCCGCTCTCTCGTGATGTTGCAGGAGCCACCCTTTTACGTGTCCTGGTTTCCTCTTGTTTTTAGCACCTGCAGAACCCCGTCCTGGTGTACAGTCTGGGCGGTTTGGGGTGGGTTGTAGAGCACCAAGGAGGAACGGCCCCTTTCTGGGATGTGTCCCAAACAGCACTTTGTAGGGCCAGAGGTTTATCAGACCCTGACTCGGTACTGTGGGGGAATGGAGTGAAGAATGCGTAAGAGAAAACAGGAGCTCCCAATGATCGGGAGAATGAAAACAGCTAGTTCTTCTAGAACACATCCCTTTAACGTGCCCCTCTTGTGTCGCTCTGAGCAAGAGGGCAGGAGTAACTCTGGGGCTAGGGGCTCTTGGCTGCAAAGAGACGTCCAGGAAGAGCTCTGGGACAGGCAGCAGCCCAGACTGCAGCTAGTGTGTCACAAGCGCAGCCCAGGGCACATCCCAGCTTGCTTTCTCATAGGGTACCTGGCCTCTGGGAGCCCACTTCCCTGCCTGGGAAACAGACACATGCTAGCTCTGCTGGCGCTAGAGCGCTAAAAATAGCAGCGTGGCCATGAGGGCACAGCCTGGTCTATGCCTATCATGGGTCAGCTCCCTGGCTCCACCAGCCACGGGCAGCACATGCCTCTCAGCCTCTAGAGGCTCTGCCGTCCTTCTGCCAGTGAGCGACAGGCACCTTCCAACCCTGGAGCCCCCCCAGCAGCCCCTGGAGCGTCCAGCCCTGGTCCCATGGACACTGTCAGAGTTCCCAGACCCGCTGTTCTCAGAGCAGCCATTCTCCCACCTCAAGAGCTCTGCTCTGCTCCCAGCACTTAGCTTTGGTTATCACGAAAATAAGTATACGTGTAATCAGCAAAGAACGGAGATTTGGGAAGTAGCAAATAAACACATGGCTACATGTAGAATAAAATCATAGCGCTGCCTACGCCTAGACTGAGCAAACAAGTCACTTCCCTCTCTAATAAAGTTTAGCTCACCCGAATTCTTTCTCCCTGCGTTTGACAGCCAGGCTTTCTGTGACCCTCTGTCCATAAGACAAGCACGCTGGCAGCTTGTCCCCCAGGTGAAGGATACTGTGTGTCTCCTTGCATTCTCCTGGTATACCAGATGACTTCTTTGATCATAGTGAGAAACAGGACACCCTCCTGCTGTGTGTCCTTTCCTGTAGATTTTGTGATCTCTTGTTGACTTCGCAGTCTAGATTAGCTGGTGGCTCCATAGGCAAATAGATTTACCTTGGAAGACACACAATAAACAGCCAGGGAGAAATAAACATCTGCTATCCCCTGCCTGAGCAGAACCTGTTTATAACCTTCTGGTGACCGATGTTAACTTACTCTTAATGACTTACTCTGGTGACTTAATCTTAACTTCAGAACATAATTTTCAGCATAGATGCCTAACTCCTTAACTATCACCATACGTAACGACCAGTGCCTTACTGGATGTTGGTAGAGACCTCACATGCTACCCTTTGGCACACTGTTATGTAGACATCAGACCCAGGAGATCCCTATAAAACCCTTTGCTCCCTTTGTGCCCTCTGCCACACAGACACCGGGGCCGGCTGAGATGGTACTCGGACGGCCAGCCTGAACCTCCACCTAGTCCGTCACGGCCAGACTGCTATTTGTAGCATGCTAGCTCCAGCAGAGTTCGTAGGTCCGTGCATGTCTGTTCACCCAGGTTCGGCAGCACTCTCCCAACTGCTGTGTAGACAGACCCTTTGTGCCTGGAGACCGTGGTGATGAGTGCAGCATAAACACTTCGGCTTTGTCTGCACTATGAGCTAGGAGTGTGATTCCCCAGCTCGTGCACACACACAGGGCTCCATGTGAGCTAGTGTGAGTCTAGATAGCACTGTAGCCACGGTTGCATGGGTGGGGGCAGTGCAGGCGTGGCTGAGCCATGCCGAGTATATACCGTCCTTTTCGGGCAGGTATGTACATCACACGACTCAGCCATGGCTCTGCTGCCATTGCCTAAGCTACCACATCTACACTGCTATGTATTCTCCCACTAGCTCCCATCCAGCTACCAAGAGTATGTGCACACCGGCCGGGGAAGCACAGTCCTAGCTCATAGTGTAGACGTAATCGTAGACACACAGACGGACAGATCAGCATTGCCCACTGGAGACTGCCCAGAGCCAGGACTCCCAGATGGCAGGAGCTTTGCAAGCTGCTAGCACCTCAGGACTCTTGTTTCTGTTACTGTAGCTGGCAGTTGGAGGAAGTTGGCAAACCAGGGTGTGAGATACATTGCTAGAGCTTTTCTGGCAAATTCTGTAACCCTCCTTGCACCAGCTATATGGGATCCCCCCACCTCCTGATCCCGACTCTCCCCATCCTATAAATACCTCCAGGAGTTTAAGGTTTCCGACACTGGTTTGGGGCTTGAGAAACCTGTTCCAAAACGTGTGCAGAAAACAAAGACCTGTCCCTGACGGAGAGGGGTGGACGTCTCCCGTGCCTGCTCAGTGCAGCTCCCCCTCCCAGAGATGGGCTTGTCCCCGCTGTGTTTGTGCACAAGACAGATGGAGTGACCGAGGTGCTAGCCCTTGGCTAATGGGTGTGTGAGATGTGGCTAAGCCTCAAGTCTCAGGCCACAAGCCGGAAGTTTGGCACGGCTGACGAAGGGGCTAACTGGGGGTCAGTGACGCAGTCATAGCCAACTCTTCTCCTCTAAAGGGATGCACAAGGATTTTAAAAATGAAGGACCCCCTTCTCCCCTCCATTGCCCCACTGTCAGTGGGAATGGCAGAAACTGAGCCCTCAACTTCATCCAGTAGCTACCGGTGCTGGGGAAACTAGTTACAAAGGCCTTCGTCCAGTATGTCAAAGCTACACAAGCCCATTGTCTGACTCTAGGCCCTTGAATTCGGAAGCTAGCCCCTTCTTCTTCCACAAAATGGCTCTGGGAAATGCCTCTGGATGGTCTCTACATGAGCCAACAACAGCTCCCACCCACATTCCTGGCAGGGCAGCACGGTGCTGCGGGGCGGGCTCTCTGGCTCCTCTCAAAGCTGCAGGCAGTATCCAGTTCTGCCATGACCTGGGATGATGTGCTAAGCTCTGCCAACCCAAACGGCTCAGGGAAGGAGCTGGATGCAGGACAAAGGAAACTCAAGGATTGGAAGAGGAGTCAGGAGCAGTTTGTGAAGCTATTGCAAAGTGGGGTGAACGTAGAGAGCATCTACTGTAACCTTCCCCAGGTAGAAACAGGCCAGGGGCGAACTGCGTCTGGGCCTACCCCTGCGAGTGCATCCCCTGTGGCTAGGACCAGTTGAGCCGTAGGTGAGGTTCTCTCCAGACATGATGGCAGCTCCAGAAACAGAGAGAGCTCTCCATGGGGCACATGAGGCTAGATCAAAGTGGCCCAAAACAAATGCAAAATCCCCAGAAAATCCCCCCTTCCTTTCGTGCTGGAGAAGGAGTTGAAATGGCTTGTCCCATGCCCTGTGCTAACAGCAGGGCCGCCTTTGCTCCAGCCGCATGGCACTGGAGCAGGGCGCATCCAGGTTTGGGCTGTGGGGGAGGAGACAATGTCAAACCTGCCCCAGGATAGTGCATTGACACGCACGCTGCACTGCCCAGTCGGCATCTCTGCCCAGCGCCACCAGCGGAACCCCCCCCTGCTCCATTGGCGGGCAGCAGCGAGGTTTGTAAACTCAGTTGAACAAAGAAACAGAAGACGGCCAAAAGCTTCCATCTGCCTGAGCCAAATTACTGGCCTTGCTGCATTAGAACCTGCTTTAAAGCCTGTAATCCAATCCCAGTGGGGCTTTCGTTCATTTAAGCAGGGCCAGAGTCCAGCTTTGGACTCAGCTGCTGGGTTTTTTTAAGCTCGTCCAGCATTTGTGAGGCCTGAGAGCTGGACCTGTTGTGAAATTTTCCAGACGCTCTGTGCACACAAACAATGCGAGTGTGAGCTGGAGGGGGCTACCTTGCCAGCCACAGGCCGGCAGCCTTTGAAATGGAATCCGGCAAGCTGTAAAATGCCAATCCTTTATGGCTGCAGCAATGAATTCCCTGGCCCGAGGCTGCACTGCATTACAGGAAAGAGTCACTTGTTAAACTAGCCCCAGTGCCATCAGCTCTGCACCTTTCCATTGCATCCTCCACTTCCACTTGGAGGCAATTGATTTCCAAAGCGTGTGCCCCAGCTTTGCCATCATGGGGGGAGGGGACAGTGGCACTGAACTGGCCAGCAAATTGAGCACTACCAAGTGTTCGGTGGGTACTGGCCCTGTTGCTAAATGCCCAGGCTGCCTTCTGGAGAGTCCCAGAGTGGGGATGGGGGTGCAGGCTCCCTCCATGGGGCACCGAGGGAAGACTGCTGTAAAGGCCACATGTGACACCCAGACCTCACTGCACACACCTGGGGGAGGGGGGTGTTAAATATCTCACAAAGGGAAGCCCTGCCCTGACTCTGCTTCCCCATTTAGTTCCGTAGGGCCATGGCCCTCACCTTGTTCCCACCGCAGAGCTGGATCCTGCCTGCATCCTCCAGCACAGCATGGCCCCTCAGCACCAGCTGCATGGTCTCTGCTGGCACCTCGTCAGAGTGCAGTACCCTCAGTGTGGGACCCCGTGGCACACACAGGCTGCTTCAGAGCAGTGAGGAGACAAGGCCGCACCAAAAGGGAGAAAAGCAGCAGATGCCAATGAGGATTATCGCCAGAGAATGACACAGTCAGTGTTAGCTTGAGGAGCACTGTCCATGCCCCAGCTCTCAGGGTGTGACCTGCTACCGGGTCCGAATGGTGGTGCATACCCCACGTTAGTACTCACAAGGTGCTGACAGTTAGAGGGGAGAGGAGCAAAGGGAGATCCCGGGGTCCAGGAGGCATCCTGCTCCCCGGGGGCAGTGGAGGGGAGGCAGGGGGAAAGCAATGGAGGACATTTGCCAATAACAGCCAATTGATTTGGCTACAGAACCCTAGGAGGACCGTGAAAAGTTGGCTGTGGCTTTGAGCCCAGTGGGGCCAGTGAGTGTGAGGCAGGGAGCTGACGAGGGGTGACTTGAAGGCAGAACCTGGAGACAAACATAACCCGGCATCCCTCTCAAGCAATGCAGCCCAGCCCAGTTCTTGTGTCTGCGTCGGGAAGGGCCCTGGCAGGCGAGAGACTATAGGCTGTCAGAGACTAGAGGCTGTCAGGAAGGAAGCTACAGAGGCTTGGGGTGAGGTATTAGAATGATGGGGCAGTGACAATGAACCATCCCTGCTCTGCAGCCAGTCCTGTAATCTAAGGGAAAGGGGGTGCTCCATTCATTTCAAGGGGAGCTAGTTGTGAACAAATAGAGGCAGCCCAGCCCTGCTGCGAGCCTAGCAGAGGATGGAGGCCCAGTATGTCAGAAAGACAGAGAACATGGCTGGCATTTGTAGGGAAGACTCCTTGTCCGACCTCATGCTCCAGGAGTGGGCTAGTCGCCTATGGGACTCAGACAGGACCCTAGGCGCTGACTTACTCAGATCCCGGGGGTTGCTCGACTCCCGCTCCACCCCAGGCCCTGCCCCACCTCTTCCCACCCCTCCCTCCACCTCTTCCTGCCGCCGCTCCCCCACTCCCCCCAGCGCCTCCTGCACGCCGCTGAACAGCTGATCGCGGCGGGTGGGAGGCACTGGGAGGGGAGGGGTGAGGAGCTGATCCACAGATGGGCTGCTGGTGGGTGCTAAACCCAGAGCACCCACGGAGTCAGCGCCTATGGACAGGACTATTCCACCAATGGGCAGCCTTGGATGATTGGACAGGTACATTGTGGGGCTCTTCCCTCCAAAGCATTGGGTACTGGGCACTGCCAGAGTCTGAATTCCAGCCTTGATAACCAGCTTCTTTGAGCCCAGGGCCTGGGAAGCCCCCAGCTGCCTTGCGGTGAACCTAGGTGCCTTCCTCTTTGCTGCAGAATGGTGAGGCTCAGTTTCTGATTGCCCCGGAGAGTTAGAAGAAAGGGATCCTCTGGTCGTCTAGCGTTTGAATCCCAAAATGACCATGTAGGAGCTTCCCAAGAGCACTGTCCTTCTAAGGGTTAGCTGCTTGGATGCAAATTGTGATCTCATTACTCATGTAAAGTAGTTCCATCAGCTTCACTGGGGCTACTTGAGCGAGTAGAGGAATCACAGATTTGCCCTTTGGGAGCAGCAGTGAGAGCAGGCCAGGCAGGGGGGTGCAGTGCATGTTGAACAGACGGGCTGCAGTCTCCAGTCCCTGAAGGTGAGTTGTCAGGTCCTGCCCTGGCAGTTCAGATCCCCCGGCAGAGCTGGCAGGGCAGAAGGGGACACTTTTGGCTGCCCTCCCACTACATTCTTCACTATGCCTGCCCACCACCACCTTATCCCTTGGCCTCCGGACCAGGCAGCGCCTGCATCTCCCTAGTATGTTCTTCCCCTGCTGCTTCGTCTCCAGCCCGAGGTCATGCCGTTAATCCTGACCCCGAGAGCACAGCCGTCTCTGCATGCTGGTAATTGAAAATGTCAGAATTCCCCACTGACCAGCTCATAATAAAAGTCGTTCCCAGTCTGGTAAGCTGACACTCCAGGGACTGTGATCTGTCAGTGGGGCTCTGAGGGAGGCTGGAAAGCACCCAGCTGTTCACCCCTTCATTTCCATGGTTAATTTCAATGTGCTCTGGAGGAGAGGACAGGGCCTGGCTTTGCTCTTTCGGTCATGACCATTTTCCAGAGCAAATGTTGCCTCTGTCTGACACGACATGAGTTGCTGGGATTAAAGTGATCAGAGATGGGGGTTATGCTGCCTGTAACATGACCTTCCCAGCTAAGCCAGAAGGGGGAAGGAGTGCCTTTGATTATACGGGGACCGAGATGGAGCCAACCTCCTGACAAGTTAGGAGAGAAAGGTTCACCCTGTAGTCATGGCAGCTGGGGGGGGTGGGGAACCAGTGGTAACGTGGATGGATTGGAACTGGCATGGTTGCCAGTGGAGATACAGCTCATGAAAGAGAAATCAGAGAAGGACTGTGGTTTCCTCCATTGCTGGCACGTGGTCCCAAGTCTAAGGTGATAGGTAAAGTCAGTGAGCCACCACGCAGCAGCCAGGAGACAATGAAGAGGACTCCCAGACTGGGGTGTCTCAGGCTCTGGTTAGTTCTGTGCTGCTCCTTAGAGTCTCCAGTCTCTTCCACCAACCATTTCCCTGTTGTCCCGGGACCCACAAAGGTAATTGTGGGTCTTTGCGTCTTCCCCTAAGTGCCACGCCTGTGGAGGCTCTGAATGGCCAGGGAGATTGTCTAGCGTGTTCCTGCAGCTGGGACTCTTACAGGCCAGGCCAGAGCCCAGCCCTCTGGGAGTCTGACTTAGTCATAACAAAGCATGGCAGGTCCCTGACAGATGGGATGATCCTGGAGACAAGCAGCCCTCTGTTATTGAAGTGTGTTGAGGACAAGGCCAGTCTGGGTTCCCACGGGACAGTGTGAAGCCAGTGGTGAATGGGTCATGTCACAGGGTGACAGGCTCTGTATTCATCTGTCCGGGGTTGGGAGCACAAATACATAGTCACAGACATGATATCAGGCAGTCTCATCCTCCACCGTCAAGTGGATGGTAATGTGTCTGCTCACCTTTGTCCGGCTCTGTGCAAAAAGCCTCTTAGCACTGATTGCAGTTCACATGGAAGGTAGACAGAGACCACCGGGGCGAGAGCATGTTTCCCTGCAGGCAGGTGGCCTCTGGGGGGCTAAGTACGCAGCAGTCCCCGGATGGAGAGAGAGCTCCCACTGGAATTCCTGCTCTCTATGTGATTAGAGGCAGGTGGCAGGGCACGCACTCGCAGTTAGTTTGAGGACTCTGGCCTGCTGCTGCTAGAAAAGCCCTGTCCTGCTGCTGGTAGAGTCAGGGGACAAGTTAGAGCGGGGATCACATCACAGCTTCCTCAGAGCACCTATAGTTCAGCCACAGATAACCTCCCCTCCTGTCCCAGCCAAGCAAAGACTCTGCATATCTTGCTATTTTATGGGAGGCACAGAGCCCGCGAATGGGCCTCTTTTGTCTGCTTTGCCTGATGCAATTCTTCATAGTCTGATGATTCCCTGCTGATTTTTGTCAGTTTTATCATAATGAATTGCCTTAAGCATCACACAGCAGCTTCCCCAATTACCCTCATTTCTAGTACAGCCGAAATCTCTCGGCCCCAGATCACAGCACAGTGTGGTGCATCTGGTGGATATTGCAGAACTTCAGGGAGGCGGCTGAGGCTGCGGCCAGGAGGAGTTGGGTTTGGTCCTAGAGAAGCGGATGGTAGGAATCAGACAGAAAGCAGGTGAAGGGGATGCAGGGACTGTCTTTGTATTTGGTGTTTGCACAGGGTCCTGGTCCCATGATTAAGGCTCCTAGGTGCTACAGTAACATCAATTAATCAAGTGCAGTACTCTTCCAAATGGAGACTAAAAGTGGCTCTGAGGGCCTCTTTGCTTATAGGCTCTTAATAATTTCCAGATCAAATGGGCTCAGCTTACAAGTC
Source organism: Caretta caretta (assembly GCF_965140235.1). NCBI lineage: Eukaryota > Metazoa > Chordata > Testudines > Cheloniidae > Caretta > Caretta caretta. The sequence goes on from NC_134223.1 coordinate 5,009,604, forward strand.
AAAAGATGCTTTTCGAGACTCAGCCAGGGATTTGTGCGCCAAGTTCATGCATCATCACTAGTGATAAAGACCATGCAGAGCAAACTCTGCTGTCCCTGACATCTGCAGTTTTTGAGTGGGTTCGCACAATTTGAACATGCACTCCCAGAGCAATAGTGTTCCAAAAAGGGCTGCTCCTGGGATAAACAAACGAGGGGAATCGGACGTAGAAGAAGGGAGGCGGCATTACCTATGTAGACAGCGCTGGAGAGACCATTCCTGGGTGCTGTATCCAGTTCTGGTGACCACACTTTAAATCTAAAGCTGAAAAATTGGAAAGGCCTCAGCAAAGAGCTATGGGAATGATTCAAGATCTGGAAACCCTGCCTTATAGTGGGAGACGAATGGAGCGCAATCTAGTTAGCGAACTGAAGAGCAGGTGACGAGGCAGTTTAATCTGAGGAAAAGATTTCTGAGTCTAGACTCCTTTCACCTAGCAGACAAAGGCAGAACGAGATCCAGTGGCTGGAAACTGAAGACAGTACAGTTAACACTGGAAATAATAGGCATACATTTTAAGAGGGAAGATAATACTTAACCATGGGAATAACTTCCCAAGGAGCGAGTGGATTCTCCCTCACTGGGAGGCTTTAAATCAAGACCAAGTGTGTTTCTAAAAGATATGCTCTAGCTCAGCCACAAGTCTTTGTGTTAGATGCAGGAGTCACTGGCCTGTGTTGTTCAGAAGGTCAGACTAGAGGGTTGTAATGGTCCTTTCTGGCCTTCCTATGAAACCTACGAACTCTCTCTTTCCCTTTTAAAGGACTGTACTGGGACTCAGTGTTTCCTTTAGGATATTGTTGCATTTGCATTGACCTGTCTCATTTAAAAGGCATGACACGCTTTCTCCTTTATTTTAGCTTAATTTTTTTTATCATCTTCCACAGGCAAACTGAAAATATACAACAATATATTGTACAATTAGGGAGGGAAGCCAAAAACATGCTACAGCCATCATGGAGACATCATAACAATGCTGCTTTGCACATGCCTTAGTTAAGCCATATATTCGATTATAGGAACCAAAACCTCTCGGAAGACAAAGGAGGGAATGTTTGGTTGTCTACTGTGTGTTCCATCTGACAGATCTTCTTAGCATATGCGCAACATGCCTCAGGTGGCACCTGACCAGGAATCAGAAAGTGCTGGATAGCACCTGTAATCGGTCTACCAAGAATCAGGTGCGTTTTCTAGTGGACCAGAGTCAGGCCAAAGTGTGTATATTGCTGCTGTGAAAAAATGGTCCCTTCTTACGCCACAGATTTTCTGCCTGCTTCTCTCTTCAGCGTCAGAGCTGCCTGGCGCTGCAGAGCTGATACAGATGACAGAGCTAAAACAGAATCTGGGATTCTGTTTTAGCTCTGTCATCAGCAGAACCATTCATTCAGTTCCAGCTGCTGAGCCAAATCCTGCTCTCAGTTATACCTGTTCTGCCCCCAGGGGGCATTGGGGCTGTAACCGGGGGCAGCATGTGAAGGCAGTGGGGCTTCTGAGATGTAACTGAGGGTAGACTTTGGCCTACAAGATCAGCATTACTGGTTGCGAAGCAAGAACCAGAAGGGACCCCTTTTTTCCAAGGTGAGAAGGAAGGGTTCCCTCCCATTGTGGAAAGGAGGCTGTGTGTGTTTCTGTAATCCGTGCTGCCCAACATCCCTAGAGTCACCAGGAGGATAAATTTGTCTCTCCCTGTGTGTTCAGATGGGCTGAAGAGACACACCTAAAGTTACAGCAGTTGTTGGGGCTGGGGTGTGCCAATGGTGCCCGATCCATTGGCTCTGCCCTGCACAGGGCTCTGTTAGGAGAAACTGCCCTCTTTCTCAGATTCCACTTCCTCATGCTGAATAATTGCATCAAGTACACGTAATGAACAAGGAGCAGCCAAGCAAACCATCCACTAAGGAAATAAAGAAGCAATGTTTAGCTCTGGAGCAGAGGGTGCACCTTGCAAAGAATAATTACGGTGCTGTTTATTTTGTCACGGGGAAAAAAAGTGTCATTTTTCCTGCAACAAAATGGCACATCCCACAGGGCCACATTCCGTTTTACAAACATATTTGAACAGCCGGCATCAGCTAGACAACACTCTGGAAAGCGGCAGAAATGTCCCAGTGCAGAGCAGAATAAAAGAACAAAGAATGTCCAGTCACTTCTTAAAAAGAAAAGGAGGACTTGTGGCACCTTAGAGACTAACAAATTTATTGACCCAAGGGAGAGAAGCTGTGTAAAAGGTGTTCAAAAGTAATGAACTTCAGTAAATTCAACTTAAATATTCTGGAACTTCTGCTACCGGAAACTTTTTCTCCGCTGAGTTCATTGTGTAAATCCTCTGGTTCTCTGCACCTGTGTTTGTCACTCAGCAGTGCCCACCCGAGTCCAGTGTGGACTCACACACAAAGCCTACTACCTGTCATATCCCCCTAGCCTGCCCCGACTGAATGAGGCTGTTCTCTGCATTCTTGCAGCTGAACTAAGGTTTTAGAATCAAAGACATCTAGGACTGGAAGGGACCTCGCGAGGTCATCTAGTTCAGGTCTCTGCAATCATGGCAGGACTAAGTATATCTAGACTATCCCTAACAGGTATCTGTCCAACCTGGTCTTAAAAATCTCCAATGACAGAGATTCTACAGTCTTCCTAGACAATTTGTTCCAGTGTTTAACTACCCTGACAGTTAGGAAGGTTTTCCTAATGTCCAATCTAAACTGCCCTTGCTGCAATTTAAGCCCATTGCTTCTTATCCTGTCCTCAGAGGTTAAAGAGAACAATTTTTCTCCCTCCTTGTAACTCCTTTTATGTACTTGAAAACTGTTATCATGTCCTCTCTCAGTCTTCTCTTCTCCAGACTAAACAAACCCAATTTTTACAATCTTCCCTCAGAGATAATTTTTCTAGACCTTTAATCATTTTTGTTGTTCTTCTCTGGACTTTCTCCAATTTGTCCACATCTTTCCTGAAACGTGGCACCCAGAACTGGACACAATACTCCAGTTGAGGCCTAATCAGCATGGAGTAGAGTGGAAGAATTACTTCTTGTATCTTGCTTACAACACTCCTGCTAATACATCCCAGAATGATGTTTGCTTTTCTTGCACTAGTGTTACACTGTTGACTCATATTTAGCTTGTGATCCACTCTGACCCCCAGATCCCTTTCCGCAGTACTCCTTCCTAGGCTGTCGTTTCCCATTATGTATGTGTGCAACTGATTATTCCTTCCTAAGTGGAGTACTTTGCATTTGTCCTTATTGAATTTCATCCTATTTACTTCAGATCATTTCTCCAGTTTGTCCAGATCATTTTGAATTTTAATCCTATCTTCCAAAGTACTTGCAACACCTCCCAGCTTGGTATCATCTACATACTTTCTAAGTGTACTCTCTGTGCCATTAGCTAAATCACTGATGAAGATATTGAACAGAACCGGACCTGGAACCGATCCCTGCAGGACCCCACTCGTTAGGCCCTTCAGCTTGACTATGAACCACTGATAACTACACTCTGGGAAGGGTTTTCCAACCAGTTATGCACCCACCTTATAGTAGCTCCATCTAGGTTGTATTTCCCCAGTTTGTTTATGAGAAGGTCATGTGAGACAGTATTGGTATTTTGCATTGCTATGTCTTATTTTCATTGCAGGAATGGCATGGAGGAGGGCCCAGGCTGGGGCCCATTGTGCTAGGCTTGGGCACTGTACCCAGGAAGGAACAGTCCGTGTCCCAAGGACCTTCCCATCTAACTAGACAATAGACAGAGAATGGGAGACGGGAAGGGATATTATCTCCATTTTGCAGATGGGAAACTGAGGCCCAGAGTGATTATCTGTGACTTGCCCATGGTCTTGTGTGGAATCTCTGGCAGAACTGAGAGCTGATATCAAGTCAGAAGCTGAGGGATTCTCTGGATCCCCCAGTGTAGGAGGCTCTGAAGGGTTAAAAACTCACATGGCTTCACCGTACATGGCAGCTGGCTGATAAAATCACTGTCCTGCTTTGTGGAGTCACACAGCATCTGGGCACAAGATGCCCTGGTGTTTTGTAGTTCTGTGGTTAGAAGCTTTTCCTGTGGCTAGACTCTGAAAAGACACTCAGCTGAATGGCAAAGATATGTCTAGGATCCCCTGAGCTGCTTTGGAAATCAGCACCCCTCCTTCTAGCAGAAAGATGTGATCTCCTAATTCCCAGGCGATGGGGGTCATGCCTGTGAACAGAGCCAGAGGCCATATCAATCCATAGGTTGCTGCTGCCCCATCAATGGGTGTTTGTGTGGAGACAAAGGTTTGCAGCATTGTTCCATGCAAACCTGTTCTCTCCAAGAACAAATGTCTCCCCTTGTGGTTCCTGTCAAGGGGGCAATGTTGGGGGTTCCCCTCCTGCCTGCAGGACTTGACTGCGCTTGGCTGTCCTTCCAGGAGTGAATGGGAATGCTTGTTTCACAGCTACAGCAAGGTCACTGATGTTACTCTCAAGTGCCTTTCCCATAAGTTGAGCTGCTTCATGACCTCCAGCAAGGAGAACATCTTGCAGGTATTTTCCCCCACACTTGCCTACATAGGATGAAACCCCACCTGTGCAGAAGGTATGAGTGGCACGTAAGTGGTGCTTTGGTCTTGTGCATAAAGGGATTTCCCCCATCCACAGCACTGGTTGTCACAAGCCCCAGCACCTTTGCTGAAGCAGTGCCAGACTTTCATAGCGTTTGCATCGTCACTTTGGAAATGGTTCTGAAATGTGTCCCCTCCAGATCAGCTTTGAGACCCCCCTCGCTGGTACACTCACCTGTCCTGCACTAGAATGTGGCAAGTTCACTGAGGACACGGCTCTCTTGGGCTTGGGTTCGTTAATCACGGAACGACTCACTCAGAGGTGGTTTCCGCTGATTTCTTTACTTACCGCATCAATATGGTGGTCAAAAACTAGGGGAGATACTTACTAGCCACGAAGTCGTTTGTATGACCCCGGCGCCTTCTGGGTGAGGTTGTCAAAAGTGCTCGGCCTTGGAGTAACTCTGTAAGCTTCCATTGACTCCACTGGGAGCAGAGTGAGACCAGCGCTGAGCATCTGCTAGGCCTGCCCCTGGTACTGTAGGAATGCAGGGTTCCGTTAGACACAGTACAGCGGGCCCATTAGCAGATGTAAATGCTCCCATTGCTTTTCTAGCTGCGTTTATTCTGGGCCAAACTGTCTCCCCGTCACCACTTCTTCTGCAAGGCAGGTTGCATCAGAATCAAGCGAGATGGCACTCACGGGGCATGTTTCTTTTACAGTCCCCTGGATTATTGTACGTGGCGGAGAACATGCCACCAGCAGGCACACGGCACGTTCCACTTTCATAAAGCAGAGACTGGCACATGCTGGAGAGATTGTACGTAGTGTTCCTTCACTTTCTGATCTGCAGGATTCAGTCATTCATGGTGGTTTAGTGTGCAAAGGGCCTAAACACACAAGAAGCAGCATGGATTGGTGGTTCAAGGCCCTGCATGGGAACAGAATCTGCTCTGTCTGTCTTGCTGTCCTAGGTATGGTGAGCCCCTCTGTGAGGTCTCTCAGGCGGGTGTGCAGAGACAACTCCTCTTGGGAAAGGATTCATCCACTTCTCCCCACCAAGAAGGAAGCACAATTGGGGGATCATTCTTGTTTTCTGAGTGGGGGGCTTGTGCCCATTCTCCTAAGCTCCTCTCTGCTCCCACTGCTCTCAGCCTGAGAGAGCCCTGGCGCAGACCAGCGCATGCTCCATCCTCCTTCCCTTGGCCCTGCCTCAGCGATCCATGGCTTGGGCACACCCACGTCTCTCTGCCCTTTTTCTGCAGCAAGGGAAACCCAGTGTGAATCTCATGCTTGTCACTGAGATTGTCGGTTTTCCGAAAAATTCTTGATGGTGGTGAAAATAATCAGCCATAGTAACAATGAAATAACAGCCGGGGCTAGAAACGTCATCACTTCATTCAAATGAAATCACATCTCTACCCTACTCTTTACAACAGTCAGCCCTGGTCCTGCAAGAGGATTGCAGTCAGTGGCACTTCATGTGGGGCACGGGCCCTGCAAGATTGGGCTGACAGAGTGGGAGACTGCACCAGGTGGATGGGGCAACAGTGAGTGATGATACAAAGCCTAGAGGGGAGTAAGGGAGCTGTGAGGAGAGAGGATTGGGAAGATTGCAGAGAAACAAGCACATGACCTGAAACAATAAGGGTGAGGAGCTCTGGTTTGCCATGACAAGAGACAGGAATCCAGTGAAGGGCACCAGGGTTGGAGCAGAGGGAGAGAAGGTGACTTTAGCAGCTGTGATTTGGATAGTGGATGGGAACTTGCCATCCCACGGGCAGTCTCCAGTCCCTACCCTCATCATGTTTCTGAGGGAGCATTGCCTGGCAGTGACACTACCAGGGGGAGATCTCTGAGACAGACATAGATCTCAGGCCATATCTACACTACGAAATTAGGTCGAATGTATAGAAGTCAGTTTTGTAGAAAGCGTTTTTAATACAGTCAATTGTGAGTGTCCCCACACAAATGCTCTAAGTGCATTTACTCAACGGAGTGCGTCCACAGTACCGAGGCAACCATCGACTTCCAGAGCATTGCACTGTGGGTAGCTATCCCACAGTTCCCGCAGTCTCCGCCGCCCGTTTGAATTCTGGGTAGAAATCCCAATGCCTGATGGGGCAAAAACATTGTCGCAGATGGTTCTGGGTACATGTCATCAGGCCCCCTTCCCTCCCTCCCTCCGTGAAAGCAACGGCAGACAATCGTTTTGCACCTTTTTTCCTGGGTTACACGTGCAGACGCCATACCACGACAAGCATGGAGCCCGCTCAGCTCACCGTCACGGTATGTCTCCTGGGTGCTGGCAGATGCGGTACTGCATTGCTACACAACAGCAGCTCATTGCATTTTGACAGCAGACAGTGCGGTATGGCTGGTAGCCATCATCAACGTACTCCAGGGTGCTCTTTTAGTCGACCTCGGTGAGGTCGGTCAGGGGCGCCTGGGCAAACATGGGAGTGACTCAGCCAGGTCATTTCCCTTTTAAGTTTCGTCTCATGGCGATTCAGTCCTGCCGGCAGTCCTACTTCACCGTCTTCTAATGAGCATCCAGTAGACGACAATGGCCAGCAGTCATACTGCACCATCTGCTGCCAGCAAGATGTATAAAGATAGATGAAGTGGGTCAAAACAAGAAATAGACCAGATTTGTTTTGTATTCATTTTCTCCTCCCTTCGTTCCTCCCTCCGTTAAATCAATGGCCTGCTAAACCCAGGGTTTTGAGTTCTATCCTTGAGGAGGCCATTCGGTTTCTCCTTGTGTCAAGGTTGCTTCCCCACTCTGAACTCTAGGGTACAGATGTGGGGACCTGCATGAAAAACCCCCTAAGCTTATTCTTACCAGCTTAGGTTAAAACTTCCCCAAGGTACAAACTATTCTATCTTTTGTCCCTGGACCTTATTGCTGCCGCCACCAAGCGTCTAACAAAAATAACAGGGAAAGAGCCCACTTGGAAACATCTTTCCCCCCCCAAATTCCCCCAAGTCCTACACCGCCTTTCCTGGGGAAGGCTTGATAAAAATCCTCACCAATTTGCAGAGGTGAACACAGACCCAAACCCTTGGATCTTAAGAACACTGAAAGAGTAATCAGGTTCTTAAAAGAAGAATCTTAATTAAAGAAAAATTAAAAGAATCACCTCTGTAAAATCAAGATGGTAAATACCTTACAGGGTAATTAGATTCAAAACATAGAGAATCCCTCTAGGCAAAACCTTAAGTTACAAAAAGACACAAAAACAGGAATATACATTCCATTCAGCACAACTTATTTTATCAGCCATTAAAACAAAACAGAATCTAATGCATATCTAATTAGATTGCTTATTAACCCATTACAGGAGTTCTGACCTGCATTCCTGCTCTGGTCCCAGCAAAAGCAACACATAGACAGAGAGAACCCTTTGTTTTCCCCCCCTCCAGCTTTGAAAGTATCTTGTCTCCTCATTTTGGTCAGGTGCCAGCGAGGTTGTCTTAGCTTCTTAACCCTTTACAGGTGAAAGGGTTTTTCCTCTGGCCAGGAGGGATTTAAAGGTGTTTACCCTTCCCTTTATATTTATGACACCTTGATTTAAAGCCACCCCCTTTGTTGATTTTAATTCCCTGTAAACCAATCCTGTAAGCCATGTTGTCAGTCACCCCTCCCTCCGTCAGAGCAATGGCAGACAATCGTTTCGCGCCCTTTTCCCTGGATTGCCCGAGCAGACGCCATAACACAGCAAGCATGAAGCCCATTCAGCTCATCGCAGCAGTTCTGACCATTGTAAACACCTTGCGCATATCGTGCAGTTTATGCAGAACCAGCACCTGAAAAACCAGGCGAGGAGGCGACAGCAGCGCGGTGATGGGGACATGAACACAGATTTCCCTAAAACCGCGGTCCCCAGCAATTTGGAGATCATGGTGTTACTGGGGCAGGCTCATGCCGTGGAACGCCGATTCTGGGCCCGGGAAACAAGCACAGAGTGGTGGGACCGCATAGTGTTGCAGGTTTGGGATTATTCCCAGTGGCTCCAAAACTTTCGCATGCGTAAGGGCACTTTTATGGAACTTTGTGACTTGCTTTCCCCTGCCCTGAAGTGTAAGAATACCAAGATGAGAGCAGCCCTCACAGTTCACAAGCTAGTGGCAATAGCCCTGTGGAAGCTTGCAACGCCAGACAGCTACCGGTCATTCTGGAATCAATTTGGAGTGAGCAAATCTACTGTGGGGGTTGCTGTGATGCAAGTAGCCAACGCAATCACGAAGCTGCTGATATCAAGGGTAGTGACTCTGGGAAATGTGCAGGACATACTAGACGGCTTTGCTGCAATGGGATTCCCTAACTGTGGTGGGGCTATAGATGGAACGCATATCCCTATCTTGGGACTGGACCACCAGGGCAGCCAGTACATAAACCGCAAGGGGTATTTTTCAGTGGTGCTGCAAGCACTGGTGGATCACAAGGGACATTTCACCAACATCAACGTGGGATGGCCGGGAAAGGTTCATGACGCTCACGTCTTCAGGAACTCTGGTCTGTTTAAACGGCTGCAGGAAGGGATTTACTTCCCGGACCAGAAAATAACTGTTGGGGATGTTGAAATGCTTATAGTTATCCTTGGGAACCCAGCCTACCCCTTAATGCCATGGCTCATGAAGCCATACACAGGCACCCTGGACAGTAGTAAAGAGCTGTTCAACTGTAGGCTGAGCAAGTGCAGAATGGTGGTAGAGTGTGCATTTGGACGTTTAAAGGGTCGCTGGCGCAGTTTACTGACTCGCTCAGACCTCAGCGAAACCAATATTCCGATTGTTATTGCTGCTTGCTGTGTGTTCCACAATCTCTGTAAGAGTAAGAGGGAGACGTTTATGGCAGGGTGGGAGGTTGATGCAAATCGCCTGGCCGCTGAATACGTGCAGCCAGACACTAGGGTGGTTAGAAGAGCACAGCAGGAAGCACTGCGCATCAGGGAAGCTTTGAAAACCAGTTTCATGACTGGCCAAGGTACTGTGTGACCCTTCTGTTTGTTTCTCCTTGATGAAAACCCGCCCCCTTGGTAACCTCTAAATTCCCTGTAAGCCACCCGCCCTCCCCCCTTCGATCACAGCTTGCTTGCAAAGGAAATAAAGTCTCTGTTGTTTAAAAAACATGTATTCTTTATTAATTGATTATAAAAATAGGGAGATAACTCACAAGGTAGCCCGGGGGTGTGGTAGGAGGGTAGGAGGGAAGGAAAAGGCCACTTTAAAACTTCTTGAATGACAGCCTTTTGTTGCTTGGGCTGTCCACAAGGGTGGAGTTGTTGGGTGCCCAGAGCCTCCCCCGCGGTGTTCTTGGGCATCTGGGTGAGAAGGCTATGGAGCTTGGGGAGGAGGGAGGACAGTTAAACAGGGGCTGCAGCAGCATTCTGTAATCCTGCTGCCGTTCATGAACCTCCACCTTGGGGAGGACGGAGCATGTCCGATTGATCCCACAGTAGCCCCAGCGTTGCCTCATGCCTCCTCAGATCTTCCTGCCACCACCTCTCCTCACGTTCATCGGCCACTTTGCCGTACTCTTCTATTGTGTCCCTCCACACATTTTGCTGAGCTCTGTCAGTGCCGGACGACTGCATAAGCTCAGAGAAAATTTCATCGCGTGCATTTTTTTCGTCGCCTTATCTGAGATAGTCTTTGGGATGGAGGAGGGAGGCTTGAAACATTTGCAGCTGCTGGAGGAAAAAAGGGAGTGAAGTATTTTAAAAGATACATTTTACAGAACAATGGCTATACTCTTTCACGGTGAACAACACTATTCACATTACATAGCACATGTGATTTTGGTACAAGGTCGCATTTTGCATCTTATATTGAGTGCCTGCGGCTTTGGTGTTGGAGATCACACACACAGGGCCAGGCAACAGAATTCAGCTTGCAGGCGGCCATGGTAAGCCATAGTCTTTCAGCTTCTGCAACCTTCATAACAGCAGCCCCCTCCTCTCCCATACCAAGCAAAGCCCATTGAGTTGGCCATTTAGTGCTGCGGTTTTCCTGTTAATGTGCAGCAGCAGAAACCAAACTAACCCCCCCACCCCATCCAATTCTCTGGGATGATTGCTTTACCCCTCCCCACACCGCGTGGCTGGTATCAGGGAAGTTCCCTCCTAGCCAAACACGAACAGCTCAGCGCCAATGCCCACCCCTCCCCCCCCACAGGATTTCTTTTCAGCCACGGGCAAACAGCCCAGTAGGAACGGCCACCTCTGAATGTCCCCTTAATTAAATTCCCCTGTTTCAACCAGGTTACCATGAACGATATCACTCTCCTGAGGATAACACACAGAGATAAAGAACAGATGTTGTTTGAATGCCAGCAAACACCTGGACCATACACTGCCAGGCTTTGTCATGCAATGATACCAGATTACTTGCTACTAGCATGGCGTGGTAAAGTGTCCTACCATGGAGGACGGAATAAGGCTGCTCTCCCCAGAAACCTTCTGCAAAGGCTTTTAGAGTACCTCCAGGAGAGCTTCATGGAGATGTCCCTGGAGGATTTCTGCTCCATCCCCAGACACATCAACAGACTTTTCCGGACGCTGTACTGGCCATGAATGCATCCCAAGTCCTCACGGCTACTTAATCATTAAAAAACGCTAGCTTTTATAACATGTATTATATTTAAAAAAGTACACTCACCAGATGTCCCTTCTCCAGCTTTGTTGGGTTGGCAGGGTATTTCAGTCAGGGTGATAAAAAGATCCTTGCTGTCGGGGAGAACGGTGTGCTGTGTGCTCTCCTCAAGCTCGTCCTCCTCCTCCTCATCTTCCCCATCCGCAAAATCCTCAGGCATGGCGGAGAGTACCCCATCATTGGCGTCCACGGACAGGGGTGGGGTAGTGGTGGCGGCCCCCCCCAGAATTGCATGCATCTCAGCGTAGAACCAGCATGTCTGGGGCTCTGTCCCGGAGCGTCCGTTTGATTCTTTGGTTTTCTGGTACGCTTGTCTGAGCTCCTTAAGTTTCATGCGGCACTGCGTTGCCTCCCTGCTGTAGCCTCTGTCCCTCATGGCCTCGGAGATTTTTTGAAATGTTTTGGCATTTCATCTTTTGGAACATGGTTCTGATAGCACGGATTCCTCTCCCCATACAGCAATCCGATCCAGTACCTCCCATTCGGTTCATGCTCGAGCTCTTTTTAGATTCTGGGACTGCATGGTCACCTGTGCTGATGAGCTCGCCTGGCCAAACAGGAAATGAGATTCAAAAGTTCCTGGGTCTTTTCCTGTACATCTGGCCAATGCATCCAAGTTCAGAGTGCTGTCCAGAGCAGTCACAGTGGTGCACTGTGGGATAGCTCCCAGAGGCCAATACCTTTGAACTGCGTCCGCACTAACCCTAATTTGAAACAGCAATGTGGATTTCAGCACTAATCCCCTCATTGGGGAGGAGTACAGAAATTGGTTTTAAGAGCCCTTTATGTTGAAAAAAATGGCTTCGTTTTGTGGACGGGTGCTCAGAGTGCTTTGCCGATGCTGGCCTGTGTCATTATCCCTCTTTCACAGATGGGGAAACTGAGGCACAGAGCAGGGATGTGACACAGCAACTTACTGGTCTCCTGACTCCCATGCCTGGCCCCTAAGTACCAGTCTATGCTGGAGAATAACCCATCATGAATGTTGCAAAATAGTAAATGAAGAAAATCAGCTGAAAAGCCAGGATAATGCATCATGAAAGTGTACTTTCTTTGTTCATTTATTTTGACAATTGCAGCTTCATTTTAATTATTTATGATTCTGCTTTGTTATGTGCTGTGGCCAAGCTGGTCAAAGTAACAAAGTCTTAGAAACAGCCTGTTACTGGAGACCTGGGGGCAGCAGTCTGCCGTGAAGTCTTTGTGGAGGTGCAGTGAGAACCCTGGGAATTTTGCACAGGGGATGAGTGAGGTGCTCGGCACCTCGTACATTGGGGGATGCCTGGCTGCTCTCTAACACCTGTTCTCAGGGTTGTTTAGTGAATTGCTTTTACATCACAACATATTTAAAAAGCCGGGCCTAGTAAAAGCCGCTTTGAGTGTGAGTCTCTCTTTCATGTGGAAACAGACCTAGAGAGATAGTGACAGCGGTGTGATGGGATCCTTGGGATGCAACCTGGAACTGGGGTACAGCTGTGCCCCCTTAACTCTCCAGCCTGGGCTGTCTCTCCCAGTGCTTTGCCAGTGACAAGCAACAAACCCCTCCAGGCGCTGTGATCACTCAGCACAACAGCACGTGGAGCCCCACACCCGGCTACCCTGAGCCACGGACACAAACCACACAGGGAAACGCACCAGCCAATTCCCCCAGCCCCTACCCTTACAGCCCAGAGCTGTACCGTCTTGCCCTGGCCAGAAGCCTGACCAGTGTAACTTTATTACCCAGTCCGCCCCTCCCTCAATGTGGAGAGGACCTGCACCAGCCTTTGTAAACCGAGCTGAGATTTCCCAGGCACTTTGACCAAAACGCACTGTGTTAGGTCAAATATAAAACAGATTTATTAACTTCAGACAGATCGATTTGAGTGATTATAAGTGGGAGGCATAAAAGGTCAGAGCTAGTTACCACAGAAAATGAAAGGTAAGTGCAAAATCTAAATCTTAAGCCTTATTACACTAGACAGTACTTAGATCAAGCAGGTTTCTCACCCCACTGGATATTACAGTTCTTAATACACCGGATTCTCCCTTAAGCCTGGACCAGTCTCCTCAGTCGAAGTCTTTTGTCTTTCCAGCATTCTTGTTGCTTCTAGTGTAGGTGGGGAAGGAGAAAGGCAAAACCATGATGCCCTTGTCCCCTATTTTATAATCTTAGTCCATGTGCCTAGAAGACACTTGCCCAGACATGCCCTGGTGGGCTTTGCTGAGTCACAGCGTTGAGCAATCTCTCTCCCCCCCCCCCCCCCCCCGCCCCAGTGATCTTGTGCAACTGAGTCATTGAGCTGAGCAGTCCCCATTGTGTGGTGCTTGTGCAATGATCATTGAATTGTAAACCCCTTGGTTACACCTCCCCTCATGATTAATGGTCATTTGACACCCTCCTGGGAGTGGTTCACCTCCTAGCAAAGGAGAATCTCAAATTTACAGCATATTTCAGTAACAACCATAGAATCATAGAATAACAGAGTTGGAAAGAACCTCTGGAGGCCATCTAGTCCAACCCCCTGCCCAGAGCAGGACCAATCCCAACTAAATCATCCCAGCCAGGGCTTTGTCAAGCCTGACCTTAAAAACTTCTAAGGAAGGGGATTCCACCACCTCCCTAGGTAGCGCATTCCAGTGTTTCACCACCCTCATAGTGAAAAAGTTTTTCCCTAATATCCAACCTAAACCTCCCCCACTGCAACTTGAGACCATTACTCCTCGTTCTGTCATCTGCTACCACTGAGAATAGTCTAGATCCATCCTCTTTGGAACCCCCTTTCAGATAGTTAAAAGCAGCTATCAAATCCCCCCTCATTCTTCTCTTCCGTAGACTAAACAATCCCAGTTCCCTCAGCCTCTCCTCATAACTCATGTGTTCCAGTCCCCTAATCATTTTTGTTGCCCTTTGCTGGACTCTCTCCAATTTATACACATCCTTCTTGTAGTGTGGGGCCCAAAACTGGACACAGTACTCCAGATGAGGCCTCACCAATGTCGAATAGAGGGGAACGCTCACGTCCCTCGATCTGCTGGCAGTGCCCCTACGTATACATCCCAAAATGCCATTGGCCTTCTTGGCAACAAGGGCACACTGTTGACTCATATCCAGCTTCTCGTCCACTGTCACCCCTAGGTCCTTCTCTGCAGAACTGCTGCCTAGCCATTCGGCCCCTAGTCTGTAGCTCTGCATGGGATTCTTCCGTCCTAAGTGCAGGACTCTGCACTTGTCCTTGTTGAACCTCATCAGATTTCTTTTGGCCCAATCCTCCAATTTGTCTAGGTCCCTCTGTATCCTATCCCTACTCTCCAGCGTATCTACCACTCCTCCCAGTTTAGTGTCATCTGCAAACTTGCTGAGAGTGCAATCCACACCATCCTCCAGATCATTAATGAAGATACTGAACAAAACCGGCCCCAGGACTGACCCTTGGGGCACTCCGCTAGATACCGGCTGCCAACTAGACATGGAGCCATTGATCACTACCCGTTGAGCCCGACAATCTAGCCAACTTTCTACCCACCTTATAGTGCATCCATCCAGCCCATACTTCTTTAACTTGCTGACAAGAATACTGTGGGAGACCGTGTCGAAAGCTTTGCTAAAGTCAAGAAACAATACATCCAAGGCTTTCCCTTCATCCACAGAACCAGTAATCTCATCATAGAAGGCAATTAGATTAGTCAGGCATGACGTGCCCTTGGTGAATTCATGCTGACTGTTCCTGATCACTTTCCTCTCGTTTAAGTGCTTCAGAATTGTTTCCTTGAGGACATGCTCCATGATTTTTCCGGGGACTGAGGTGAGGCTGACCGGTCTGTAGCTCCCAGGATCCTCTTTCTTCCCTTTTTAAAAGATGGGCACTACATTAGCCTTTTTCCAATCTTCCGGGACTTCCCCCGATCGCCATGAGTTTTCAAAGATAATGGCCAATGGCTCTGCAATCACATCCACCAATTCCTTTAGCGCTCTCGGATGCAACACATCCAGCCCCATGGACTTGTGCACGTCCAGTTTTTCTAAATAGTCCCGAACCCCTTCTTCCTTCACAGAGGGCTGGCCACCTCCTCCCCATGCTGTGCTGCCCAGTGCAGTAGTCTGGGAGCTGACCTTGTTCGTGAAGACAGAGGCAAAAAAAGCATTGAGTACGTTAGCTTTTTCCACATCCTCTGTCACTAGGTTGCCTCCCTCATTCATTAAGGGGCCCACACTTTCCTTGGCTTTCTTCTTATTGCCAACATACCTGAAGAAATCCTTCTTGTTACTCTTAACATCGCTCGCTAGCTGCAACTCCAGGTGTGATTTAACCTTCCTGATTCCATTCCTACATGCCCGAGCAATATTTTTATACTCATCCCTGGTCATTTGTTCAATCTTCCACTTCTTGTAAGCCTCTTTTTTGTGTTTAAGATCAGCAAGGATTTCACTGTTAAGCCAAGCTGGTCGCCTGCCATATTTACTAGTCTTTCTACACATCGGGATGGTTTGTCCCTGTAACCTCAATAAGGATTCTTTAAAATACAGGCAGCTCTCCTGGACTCCTTTCCCCCTCATGTTATTCTCACAGGGGATCTTGCCCATCAGTTCCCTGAGGGAATGAAAGTCTGCTTTTCTGAAGTCCAGGGTCCGTATTCTGCTGCTTTCCTTTCTTTCTTGTGTCAGGATCCTGATCTCGACCATTTTATGGTCACTGCCTCCCAGGTTCCCATCCACTTTTGCTTCCCCTACTAATTCTTCCCGGTTTGTGAGCAGCAGGTCAAGAAAAGCTCCCCCTCTAGTTGGCTCCTCCAGCACTTGCACCAGGAAATTGTCCCCTACATTTTCCAAAAACTTCCTGGATTGTCTATGCACCGCTGTATTGATCTCCCAGCAGATATCAGGATGATTGAAGTCGCCTATGAGAACCAGGGCGTGTGATCTAGTAGCTTCTGCGACTTGCCGGAAGAAAGCCTCATCCACCTGATCCCCCTGGTCCGGTGGTCTATAGCAGACGCCCACCATGACATCACCCTTGTTGCTCAGGCTTCTAAACTTAATCCAGAGACTCTCAGGTTTTTCTGCAGTTTCATACTTGAGCTCTGAGCAGTCATACTGCTCCCTTACATACAGTGCTACTCCCCCACCTTTTCTGCCCTGCCTGTCCTTCCTGAACAGTTTATAACCATCCATGACAGTACTCCAGTCATGCGAGTTATCCCACCAAGTCTCCGTTATTCCAATAACATCATAATTCCCTGACTTTGCGAGGACCTCCAGTTCTCCCTGCTTGTTTCCCAGGCTTTGTGCATTTGTGTATAGGCACTTGAGATAACCCGCTGATCACCCCTTGTTCTCAGTTTGAGGCAGGAGCCCTCCCCTCTCACATGCTCCTGCTCGTGCTTCCTCCCGGTATCCTGCTTGCCCACTTACCTCAGGGCTTTGGTCTCCTTCCCCCGGTGAACCTAGTTTAAAGCCCTCCTCACTAGGTTAGCCAGCCTGCTCGCGATGATGCTCTTCCCTTTCTTCGTTAAGTGGAGCCCGTCTTTGCCTAGCACTCCTCCTTCTTGGAACACTATCCCATGGTCGAAGAATCCAAAGCCTTCTCTCCGACACCACCTGCGTAGCCATTCATTGACTTCCACGATTCGACGGTCCCTACCCCGGCCTTTTCCTTCCACGGGGAGGATGGACAAGAACACCACTTGTGCCTCATACTCCTTTATCCTTCTTCCCAGAGCCACGTAGTCCGCAGTGATCCGCTCAAGGTCATTCTTGGCAGTATCGTTGGTGCCCACGTGGAAAAGCAGGAAGGGGTAGCGATCCGAGGGCTTGATGAGTCTCGGCAGACTCTCCGTCACATCGCGAATCTTAGCCCCTGGCAAGCAGCAGACTTCTCTGTTTTCCCGGTCAGGGTGGCAGATAGATGACTCAGTCCCCCTGAGGAGAGAGTCCCCAACCACCACCACCCGCCTCCTTCTCTTGGGAGTGGTGGTCGTGGAACTCCCAACCTTAGGACAGTGCATCTCATGCCTTTCAACTGGTGGAGTCTCCTTCTGCTCCCTTCCCCCAGACGTATCATCTGGGCCACTCCCCGCAATGGTACCTGTGGAGAGAACATGAAAACGGTCACTTACCTGTGTCCGCGTTGCTGATACATGGACATTCCCCCTTCTTCTTCTGGAGGTCACATGTTGCCAGATTTCTTCACCGTCCTCCTGTCCGTGCTGCGCAGTCTGCTCTGAATCTTCAGAACCTTGTGGCTGTAGAAGCCTATCCTGACGTCTGTCCCGAAATCTTCAGTTTCTCTTATGCAACGCAGGGTTGATACCTGTTGTTCCAGACCTTGAACCTTCTCTTCCAATATGGAGACCAGCTTGCACTTTGTACAGACAAAGCCGCTTCTGTCCTCTGGAAGAAAGACAAACATGGCACATCCAGTGCAGGTCACAACAGTTGAACACTCCCCATCCATATTACCTTCCTACTATGAGCTCCCTCAGGAGATACAGTAATTACTCAGAGAAGTCGTTAGAGTGTAAGCCTCAGTGGGCCCACTCCAGGCGAACTCCCAGGCAAACTCCTGCTGTTTGCTGCTCTGCTGTCCCGCGCTGCTCAGCTGGTTCCCCGCCGCTCAGGTGGTTCGCGGAGCGCTGGCTTTTTTTAAACAGCCAGGCTCACCTCAAACAAACACTCCCAACTCCCGCCCATTTCAGCCAACCAATCAAGTACTCACTCAAATTTTCAAGCTGCCGTCACTGCAAACACTCCAATCCTCTCACCAAACACACACTCAGATACCCAGATACTCACCAGCACAGATCCCAGGCAAACCCCTGCTGTTGGCTGCTCTGCTGTCCCCCGCTGCTCAGCTGGTTCCCCGCCGCTCAGCTGGTTCATACAGCAAAATCTCATAACGGCATACACACCGGTGCTACACATATTTGGACAGAACAGTGGGTTTCAGCAGATCATGACTTTTCATATGATATCTTACCTGGCATGCTTTGTATGAAATATCTCAACCATATAGGAATGATGAATATGGGGGTTACAGGGTGCTGTTTTGAGGTACAGTGTGTCACAGGGGCTGTTACCTCATTACCTTTTCTGAGGATTCAAAGCCTGGTGCTGCAGATGTGGGGAGTTTATTCTCTTGGCCATTCTCACTGGGTCTCTCTCCCCGGCCCTGACGTAGCTCTGCCTGAGACTGGTTTTGCATCAGTCGTGCACACTGGGGTTATGCCTAATTTACATCTGTGTGAGAGCAGAATCCAGCCACGTGTCCGTGGTGCTTATTGGGAGGGATAGCTGCACTGTGCTGTGAGTGAAGAGGAATGAATTAGTCTGCCTCTGCTTTGCTTGTGAGCCCAGCCCTGGGTGCCAGAGAATCTCACGTGACCATGGAAATGGGGTAAGAATCTGTAGCTGCATCATTCCTAGCGGGCTACACATTGAGCTGTTTTGGCAATCAAGGGTAATCTCACTGGTGATCAGCTGGTGGGCCAGTCTGAGCCGTAGCTGGAGGGATCCGTCGGGTGCAGGAGAACTAGTGGCGTCTGCATGTGTGACATTTCCAGGAGGATTGTGATGGGGCGGAAGAGTCACTGTTGTACATATTTCAGAGTAGCAGCCGTGTCAGTCTGTGTCCGCAAAAAGAAAAGGAGGACTTGTGGCACCTTAGAAACTAACAAATTTATTTGAGCATTTATTTGGCCCCGGTAGCTGTGCAGACCAGTGGCCAGTGCTGGAACTGAAAGCGATGGCGACGACGGAGTAATGTTACTGACCTGCCCCCTCCAGCATCAAGTGCCATCTGTGCCATGCAGTTGATTTACAGTTCTCTCCTCTCCCTCTTCCAGCCCCGTCTGCTGTGTCCATCATGCACCAGGTCAGCCGGACTGTGGACAGCGTTACCTTATCGTGGTCTCAGCCTGACCAGCCCAACGGAGTCATCCTGGATTATGAGCTGCAGTACTATGAGAAGGTATCAGCAGAGCCCAGAGCTGCCCACGGTTAATGTGGACATGGGGAGAGGCAGCTCAAACCTTGGCCATCCTGGGTGGAGCTGCTTCGGGGGACTGACCATCTCAGCCAGGGATGGCATGTGCCCCGGGAGCATGTGGCGGCGCACCAGGTGCCAGAGGCAACTGAAGAGAATAACAGACAGGACAGGCACTGAAGCTGACCCAGAGTCAGTCTGGCAGTGCGTGTTAACCCTTCAGATCCCAGCGATCGCATGTGTCGGGCAGGTCTCCATGCAGCTAGCTCTGGTTGGGCGATATAGCTGGGTTTGAAAGGGAATGGGAAGCCACTGAGGAAAGTTCTTGAGGCCTTGGGAGGAGCATCTCAACCTTCAATAATCAAGAGCTAGTGGCTGTCAGCACCATTGCAGGCTGGCCCTTCCCGCCAGTTTGCGAAAGCCGAGGTCCCAGGGACTTGTTAGTCCCTTTCCCTGGTGCAGCAATGGTGCCTCCATGGAGCAGGAACAGTGCTGTCTGGAACCTCGCAAATTGAGACACTAGTATCTTGGGGCTAAATTCATGCTTGCTGGAACTCCACGGAGTCAATAGTTTTACACCAGGGATGAATTTAGCCTCCAGTGCCAGTCCTACGGGCTTCTCTGCATTAGCATTGTTTGCACCAGTGCAGCCTCCAGTGTGCATGTGTTGCACTGGCAAAAACTGGGCTTGCACTCCCCGGTGTATACACAAGTTGCACAAGTACAAAGCTGAGCTTGCACTTCCCAATATGTATGTGTTGCACCAGTAGGAAGCAGGGCTTGCACTCCCCCGTGTGACTTATCCAGGGATAGAACTGTGATAAATGGTGCTGATGCAAGCTCCACTTTACACGAGTGCAGTGCACCTGTGCTGGGGGTCTACACTGATGCAACTACCCCAGTGCAATGCCCTAGGGGACAGGAGCTGATGTAAGAGGCTGGAAGAGGTCCAGGTGGAATGGCCCGTGTGAGTGAGAATCCATCCTTCTCCGAAACACGCCCCATTCCAGGTGCCACCAGCCCAGCCAGAGAAGAGAAGAGGGATTCTGTGCTATTCAGTTGAACTCACCCTGCACAACAGGAGGAAGTGCAAGGGCCAGGACTGTAACTTCCTTTGCATGGGGATGAGGTGTCGGAAGGGCTGGCTTTGTGCTGCCAGGGCCTGCAGTGCTGGGGGTCTGGCCGGAGTGCAGGGTCGCAGGAGAAGGCCCAGCCTCAGTGAGTGGTGCTGAGGCTTTGGCAGGATGGACCCCGCTGGGAACAGGAAATAGGGGGCAGGAGCCTTCTTCTCCCAGGAGCATATCTCTGCCGCAAACTACACATTAAAAAATAAACTTAAAAAATCCCCACCTAATTAAAACACTTTATGATTTAAATGAAAAGGAAAATATTTTCCCAGCAGCTGCTAGAGGAAATGATTAATCCCCATTGCTCCCTGCCCGTGACCTATTTTCTCAGCACCAAGAGCCAGAGGGAGAGTGGGGAGGGAGAGCTGCTTTGTAAGCTGTAAAATAGGTCCTGACCTATATTGCATATATCTGAGCCATTTACTTGACCCCTGGAAATGATCCCAGAGAACCTAGCAAATTGGATGGGGAGATAACCAGACAGATCCAGAGAGGGGTCCCAGCCCAGAGACACTCTAAGCAGCAACAGAAGATCTCGGGGAATTTATTCGCTCGTTCTCTCTCTCTCTTTTGGTGGGGGTGTAAATACAGGGAAATGGTCTGTAAAGCCAAAGCTGTGTCATACGCCCCTGTCCGCTGGGCTGTGGCTGGGTGCTGGGGGAGGCTGCTCTCCTCCTTGCTCTTAGAGATTATTGCATAAGAGGCAAATGGTCTTGGTGACAAATGGCACAAATAATGCCAAGATGTAATGGTTCCTACAGCTTACGATGCAAATGGCATTGGGGCTCTGCAGAGGAGCCTGGGCTGGAATTCGCTGCCAGCATTAGCAGTGGGCAGAAGGGAATATTCTAACCCCAGCCCTCCTTTGGCTTGCAGAGGGAGGGGCTGGTGTCGATACTACAGTGACACTTGCGGGGTGTTTTGACATTTGGACAAGTTGGTCCTTGTCCTGGCCACTGTCAGCCCTCCACCCTCCAGAAGCTGGGAATGGGCGACAGGAATGGATCACTTGATGATGACCTGTTCTGTTCATTCCTCGGGGGCACCCTCGTAACTAGGCCAGACCCAGAAAAACCCCTCTTCTCCCTAAGAGATCTCTCCTTGCTAGATTTCAGCTCCCAACCCCAAGTGGCTTGGACACCCAGAGCTGCTTAAAAGTGGCAAAGTTGTCTCATCATGGAAAAAGTGCGCTTGCTTCACTTGAAAAGCCCAGAATTGTTTTTGCTCAAAGTTTCAAAACAAATTCCCTCCTGGGTAGTAACCAGCCCTGGAGAATTTCAGCCCCAATGGTTGTGAGCACCTGAAAAATGGGGGTTTCCAATGGAAAAGCTTAGGGCCCCTTAATAGACTCTGGACTCCATAGGGAGCTAAGAGAAGCAGAGGCCAAAAAACCTTTCCCCAAGCCACACTGGCACTTGGGGCAGGTTATTTTGCATTTCCTGTCAGTGTCACACAGGGACAGGACAAAGAATAATGGAAGAACAGTTGGGCTTGGCATGCACAGAAAGATGCCAGTTGCCAGCCCTGTGCAGACCCCTCTGTCGATGTGTCTGTGCTGCCCTCGGGATGCAGTTGCAACTCTCCCAGCTGGCTGTAATCCATGGAGCAGAGCAGTGCAGCCCAGGCTAGCCTCACAAGTCATTCCCAGGGGTCCAGGAGGGCTCGTGCAGCCCCCATTGCAGCCAGTGCTGCTGTGGCTTCACTGCCGACAAGATCCACCTTTGCCTGCCCAAGCAGCACTCGCCCCCTGGTGCTGCGGTGTCGGCGTGCCCGCTGTGTCGGTGGCGCACGCGCGTTGGCAAAACCAGGCTGCAGAAGCGAGCCTGAGCAGGACGGGGCTGGCTGGCAGGGAGGGTGGGACGGGAGCGTTGGGGCCCGGGGCTGGGAGAGCAGTCCGTTTGTTCACTGAGGGAGGGAAGCACTGGGAGGAGCAGGGAGCCCTGCTTTATGTGGCACTCAGAGTTCACGTGCTAATCCCAGCATCCCCAGGGCAGGGGATGTCCAGACTCAGGGTGTAGTGGGGTCTGCCCCAACCTGTGACAACCAGATCCAAGGCTGGGAAAGAAACGGAGAAGCATTTCTCAGTCATTTCATATTATCTGGGCAGCTCTGGAGTGGGTTTGGGCAGGGGGAAACAGTGTAAGCTCATCAAGTGCTTGTTGCAAAAGGTGATGAACAAAAGGCTGCCAATGGGCCAGTTCCAGCACCCATTTTGGGGGGAGGGGGTGGAGGTGAGGTGGACCTAGATCCAGCCCGCGATGCCACGGTGCTGCCCACGTTCCAAAGCCTGCCGCATCGGACAGAAAGGACACTGCCCTAGCTAATGGCCTAGCTGGCCCGGCATGGGGACAGTCTCTTGGAGCTTGGGGCTGAAGTCTTCCTTACTTTTCTGCTGGACTGATTCCTCCTGGGAAGAATGTGCTTCTTCTCCTACCAAGTGAGCTGGTCCAGCTCCTCTTTTCAGGCTGACAATCCCAACCCCCCAGATTGTTAGGAACCCCACCCCCTGTGTGGCACAGTGCCCTGAAATGCCTGAAGGCAACACTCCTGGACTAAGGCAGTGACCAGTGTAAAGCAGGTTTAAGAGGGAGGATTTTGCCTCTGGCCTGGGGAGTCTGATGCTCTTTCCCTGAGGATCAGGGGCCTGCTCAGGCTGAGTGGCTTCTGCCCAGCGCTCAGATGTCGTGCGTGAGGCGCTCAGAGCACTGAGTAAATATTGTTGTAAAGTGGTTCGCCCTGCAGGTGCAGGCTGGTTGGCTGCTTCCTTTCCTTAAGGGGCAGATTAACCTGACAATTGCAACGTTTTCATTTGGGCTCAGCTGGCAGGTTTTGATGTATCCAATGTATTTATACAGCCTGCACATCACCCCCAAACCAATCCCAGTGCCCTAGTGGAACAAAGGAGAAGCGCAGACCTGTGGAGATCAGCACGCCCCTCACATGCCCTAAAGGCCCAATTACCCCAGGATACCTCCACCACACCGGGCATGCACCTTACTGGGAGTGGAAAGGTTCAGAGCTACAGTCCTCAAAACCCCATTAGTAAACAACATTTCCTAGGAGAGCCACGCCCTGGTTATAACAGCCCTTACCTTATTAGAAGACTGTTACCAGGTCCCCGCCTAATCTTCCTTTCTCAGGACTAGACATGCCCAGCTTTTTTAACCTCTCCTCAGAGGCCAGGCTTTCTAACCCTTGGCCATATCTGCCTTTACATGTGGTGCCCAGAACTGGACACAGGACAGCAGCTGAGGCCTCACCAGTGCTGACAGTGGGACAGTTGCCTCCCATGTCTTACGTACGACACTCCTGTTAATACACCCCAGCATGATATTCACCTTTTTAGGAACTGCATCACACTGTTGACTCCTGTTCAGTCTGTGATCCATTATAATCCCCAGATCCTTTTCAGCAGCATGACTGCCGAGCCAGCTACTCCTCATTTTGGAGCTGTGCATTTGATTTTTTCCTTCCTAAGTGAAGTACTGTGCACTTGTCTTTATAAAATTTCATCTTGTTGATATCAGACCAATTCTCCAATTTGTCGAGGCTGTTTTGAATTCTAATCCTGTGCTCCAAAGTGCTTGCAACCCCTCCCAGTTTGGTGTCATCCACAAATTTTATAAGCATACTATCCCTCTGTTACTCAAGTCATTCATGAAAATATTGAATAATACGAGACCCAGTACAGAGCCCTGTAGGACCCAGCAAGAAACATCCTCCCAAGGATGGAGATGGAAGTGGGTCAGATGTGGAGGGAAGGGGATAGGAGTGGGTAAAATGGGAAAGGGATGGAGACAAGGAGTGGGTAGGCCACTCTGCATGGTATCAAGCGTAGTGCCCCAGGGATCGGTCCTGGGGCCGATTTTGTTCAACATCTTTATTAATGATCTGGATGATGGGATTGATTGCACCCTCAGCAAGTTCGCAGATGACACTAAGCTGGGGGGAGAGGTAGATACGCTGGAGGGTAGGGATAGGGTCCAGAGTGACCTAGACAAATTGGAGGATTAGACCAAAAGAAATCTGATGTGGTTCAACAAGGACAAATGCAGAGTTCTGCACATAGGAAGGAAGAATCCCTTGCACCGCTACAGGCTGGGAACCAACTGGCTAAGCAGCAGTTCTGCAGAAAAGGACCTGGAGATTACAGTAGATGAGAAGCTGGATTTGAGTCAGCAGTGTGCCCTTGTTGCCAAGAAAGCCAATGGCATATTGGGCTGTATTAGTAAGAGCATTGCCAGCAGATCAAGGTAAGTGATTATTCCCCTCTATTCAACACTGGTGAGGCCAAACCTGGAGTATTATGTCCAGTTTTGGTCCCCGCACTACAGAAGGGATGTGGACAAATTGTAGAGGGTCCAGCGGAGGACAGTGGAAATGATTAGGGGTCTGGGGCACATGATTTATGAGGAAAGGCTGAGGGAACTGGAGTTGTTTAGTCTGCAGAAGAGAAGAGTGAGCGGGGATTTGATAGCAGCCTTCAACTACCTGAAGGGGAGTTCCAAAGAGGATGGAGCTATGCTGTTCTCAGTGGTGGCAGATGACAGAATGAGAAGCAATGGTCTCAAGTTGTAATGGGGGAGGTCTAGGTTGGATATTAGGAAACACTATTTCACTAGGAGGGTGGTGAAGCACTGGAATGGGTTCCCTAGGGAAGTGGTGGAATCTCCATCCTTAGAGGTTTTTAAGGCCCTGCTTGACAAAGCCCTGGCTGGGATGATTTAGTTGGTGTTGGTCCTGCTTTGAGCAGGGGGTTGGACTAGATGACCTCCTGAGGTCTCTTCCAACCCTCATATTCTATGAGTCTATGGAAGGGATGCAGATAGGGACATAAGTGCAGAGAAGGGTGATCCTTCACATTTGTACGGAATGAAGAGCATGGTTCATTCAGAGCAGAAGAGTCACTGTCTCCATCCAAATTCAGCTTTTGCTATGGGTGAGTCCAGAGTCCCCCATGCAACAGGTGGTTTCCATTTCTATACCAAGTGGGATCATTGTGCAAGCCCCAGGAGCGGGAGATCTGCAGAAGCAGAGACTTTATTGCTCCCCTATAGGTGCATGGGAAAACTGAAGGGGCTTAAATGGGAACCTGCCCCAAGGGCTGGAACCATACAGTTGGAGTCTGTGTAACCCCTCAGCTGGCCCCACTCCAGCAGGAGACTGCTGGGGCCTTGTGCAGGCACTAAAGGTCATTGTGCTCTTCACAGTGCCTTGAAGCTAATGTCTCTCTCATTAGCTAGTTGCATGTCTAGATATTCACATGCACGTATATTTAGGACTGGGGGGTTTGCTTCCTCACTAAGCAGGTTGTATTCCACTGGGTTGTTTTGATAGGGTTGCTTATAAATTCTAGGGGCTAATGGGGAAAAGGAAGAGAAATCAAAGGTGTGGGGGGAACAGATGGCCTCACTGCGGAAGCATGGACTTTGCAGCACCATATTTGCCCCCCAGATCTCCCCTTCACAGCAACGCTGAGCTCAGACTTCCCTCCCACCCACCCACCCAGCAGTTGAGGGACTAGCATTTAGAAGTTCATTTCTGTTGTCGTTCACTGCTGGCGAAGCCATCTTGGATTTGCAACCAGCCCCTCAAGCAGAGCGCTCCTGACCCCTGGGCACTGAGCAGCGTGCTGTTAGCTGTCACTTTGCATGGCTTCCCCAAGATTCTCTGCTGGACTCAGAAGCAAGGAGCTGCTGCACTCAAGCACCACTGAGCCCCATGGCTTCCCCAATCACTGAGTTGTTGCCCCGCCAGAGAACCCCCTGCAGATGCTCCCTTCTGTCCGCAGAAGAGAAGAATGAGGGGGGATTTGATAGCTGCTTTCAACTACCTGAGAGGTGGTTCCAGAGAGGATGGTTCTAGACTATTCTCAGTGGTAGAAGAGGACAGGACAAGGAGTAATGGTCTCAAGTTGCAGTGGGGGAGGTTTAGGTTGGATATTAGGAAAAACTTTTTCACTAGGAGGGTGGTGAAACACTGGAATGCGTTACCTAGGGAGGTGGTAGAATCTCCTTCCTTAGAAGTTTTTAAGGTCAGGCTTGACAAAGCCCTGGCTGGGATGATTTAATTGGGGATTGGTCCTGCTTTGAGCAGGGGGTTGGACTAGATGACCTCCTGAGGTCCCTTCCAACCCTGATATTCTATGATTCTATGATTCTCTCTGGAGCCCTGCTGGGAGCTGTCCAGGCTGCAGAGATTGCAAAGCTCCTCATGCCTGACAGGGGCCAGGAGCCCAGGCTCGGCTCTCTGACAGCATGTGTTGTTTCCTTGGCAGGATCTGAGTGAATTCAATGCCACGGCAGTGAAGAGCGCCACCAACACCATGACTGTGCAGAACCTCAAAGCCGGCACCATCTATGTCTTCCAGGTGCGAGCACGCACCGTGGCCGGCTACGGCCGCTACAGTGGCAAGATGTACTTCCAGACCATGACCGAAGGTGAGACAGGCAGGCAGCTCCCTCTGCGTAAAGGGGCAGAGACCAGGATCAGGGCTTTAGCAGGGTGGGCCTGCTCTGGCAGGGGTGCTGGTGCCTTCTGCTGCAAGGCTGTGAATCCCCCCACCCTCCCTACTTGGCAGGGCTCAGGTGAGCAGACACAGAGGGATGGGCACAGAGTTCTTCCGAGGGTTCCCACCAAGCTGGGACCCGCAAAGGGTGCTTTATTCCCCCCTCACCCATAGCCAGGGATGGGGTAGAAGACTCACATTCCCCCTTCCCCCTGCACTGTGGGGAGCTGCATCCCCCACCCGTGTGTGAGCTTCACACCTGCGGGGGTCTCACGGCGCAGTAACTGGTTCCCTTCATCCTGTGTGCCAGCTGAGTACCAAACCAGCATCCAGGAGAAGCTGCCGCTCATCATTGGCTCCTCAGCAGCGGGTCTGGTGTTCCTCATTGCCGTGGTCGTCATCATCATTGTGTGCAACAGGTGGGTTACCAGTGAGCATGCCACGCGCTGCCCAGGGACAGTCCCACCACGCTCGGCCTGGCACGGTGGTGGGATAGGTGAAGGGTGACAGGGCATGTGGGAGTGGGGGAGGTGGGAGGCAGAGGGCAGGTGGGGGTGAGGGCAAATATGAGGGGAGGGGAGGGCAGAGGCCAGGTGGGAGAGATGAGGGCAGGTGGGGACAAGGGGCATAGAGGGTAGAGGTTATTGGGACTGTGTGGGCACGGTGGGATGGTGCTTACATGCCCCATGCTTGGAGCACCCTGCCCTGCTGTGCCCATCCCTTCCCTGACCCTCTCAGTGCTCGCTTTCCTTTCAGAAGACGGGGCTTCGAGCGAGCCGACTCCGAGTACACTGACAAGCTGCAGCACTATACCAGTGGCCACAGTACGTACCGCGCACCCGTGCCTGGCCTGGGGGTCCATTCCTTCTTCGGTTCGTTCTCTTATTCACTCTTTCCCTGTGTAGAGTGTGAAAACCCCACTGGGCCCAGCCAGGCTCCGGGCCCTGTGGTGGCTAGTCCTGCCAGGAGCACCCTCACCTCCCTTCATGTCAGTTACCTGGAATATGGGGCACCATGGAGCCAGCGGGTCATTTTAAGGAGCCATTTAAGGAGTCTTCACCATGAACCAAACTTTTGGATGTAGAGGCCAAACTTAATCTGGAATTTATTTGGCAAATTTATGGTTACTAGCATGAAATTAATGGCTCAGCACGCTCCGTATCCTCTAGAATCCCACCCCATCTAGAGCATCCTCTAGGACCTCGGACCTCCTCAGAGAGTATCCTCTAGAACCCCACCCTCACCTAATTGTAGACCTCACCCCACCTCACTGTGTGTCCTCTAGAATCCCATTCACCACCTTGCTGTGCATCTCCTAAAACCACATTGCCACATCCCCTAGCCTCCCAGTGCATCCTCTAGAACCCCACCCCAACTCACTGTGTGTCCTCTAGAACCCCACCACCCCCCTCATTGTGTGTCCTGTAGAACCCCACCACCCACCTCACTGTGTGTCCTCTAGAACCCCATTCACCACCTTGCTGTGCATCCTCTAGGGAGAAAGGAATAAGCTATATCAATATAAGGCATCTTTTTACCAGTATAATTGTGCCCATCCCAGGACTTGTACCAGTACACCAGTTAAAAATTACACCCCTAACAACAGAGCTATGTCCAGATAACTTTCTAGTGCTGACCAGGCCATATAAGGTGTACAAATCTGCATTCACATTTCCCACTAGCAGCTAGCAAAGACTGTCACAGTTTGGCTGGCCTTAATGAGTTAATGTCTGCACAGCCATTGAATGAGCTCCGGTGCTGTTGTTGTTATTGTGCTGTTGTAACTGTGGTTGTCACTTTGCCGACCAATAAGAGCCCCAGACGCTGCTCAGTGTCCCAGCTGTGCCACCTTAGCGGCGAGTGTGGCTTTGTTTGAAGTGTCAGAAACCCCTGAAGTGCCATCCAGTCTTCGAATGCCCTTGGCTTGCACTCTGGATAGAATGGCCTTCCTTGCATTCTGGCTCGCTGGCTGGGTCCCATCCCTGACATGTACCCACTACTGGCACTTCTGGGTCTGGTGCTCTAATGAAGCGCCGTGCGGGACCCCACTGCACGCTCTGCTCCAAGGCTTGGCTCCCAGGAGCAGCCCAAGTTCTGCGGCAGGCTAGAATACAGCTGGTGAAAGGCTCTGGTGGGCAGAGCCAAGGTATCTGGTAACAGCTGGGAAGTGTGGTGCTCAGTGTTGGCAGCCTAGCCCCCAGCAATGAGTCCAGTGTGCGCTGGGGCATTCAAAACCAGTGGTGAGTTCCAGACAGGCTCCCTCTGGTGTGTTCTGCTCCGTCTGGTAGGGGGAGCTTGGCTCTTGCAACTGCCGTGGTGTCTTCAACCTCCAGGCCTGGCTGTGTCTAGGCCACCAGTGCTGGGTTTCTCCCCCCCTCTGGGTACAGTTATCTGTGGGGAGGGCACCAGACTGGATTCTCCATCTCCCTGGCTCTGCCACTGACTTGCTGTGTGGCCTTCAGTAAGTCACTTAGACCAGCATTTTCATGGTGGGGTGGAAGGTTGGGAGCCCAAGTGCATAATGACGTGGCAACGTAAAAGTACCCGGCTAGTCATGGATGCTAGGCATCTCTAGCTCCCACTGCCTGTGTTACTGGAGGTTTGCCTGGGGAGGCTGAGAGCAGAATCTGGCTGCTTTCTATCTCAGTCTGGTCTGCTGGCTAACATCTGGATTCCCCCATATTAAACTCCAAAATGACAGAGCTCCGGGGGTTTTTGGATGCCAGGCTCAGGTTCTGTGGCCTTGGTCACTGCGGTGGCTGTCTCGCTGTAGCACAGCCTGGCATGAGGTCCAGGATACCTGTACCCTGGGGGTGCAATGGGCAGACTGAGGCAGTCTCTGCAGTGCTGTTGCTCTCGCTGGGGAAGCCAGAGGGGTTGGGTCAGGATGTGTCTGCTGCCCGAGCTGCAGGAGCATCTATTGTGGAGGAATTGTACTTAACCATTTTCGTTGTTTGCAATTAGCTCCTTTGGCCTAGGATCCAGGCTCCTCCGTGGCTGATGAGCCCTGTGTTCAGGAGGGGCCTGCTGACGGGGCTCTGTGCTCAGCCAGCGAGAAGCTCTGCTTGGATTGTGCTCTTCCTATGAATGCCACCTGCTTCTCCACATCCCGCTCTCCTGCACATGCTCCCACTGCCTGCTGGGTTCAGAGCCTGCCCCTTGCCCACAGCAGCATTTCTCTCTTGCACACACACACACGCACGCACACAGACCCAGATACACACACACAAACAGGCATGCACGGGTTCTTCCTTTCCTGTGTGTACTCTTCTTGCTGTCTGGCTGTCATTCCATGTGCATCTCTCTGTCTGACTCTCTCCCTCCACCTATTTGCAGTGACTCCTGGAATGAAGATTTACATTGACCCCTTCACCTATGAGGACCCCAATGAGGCCGTCAGGGAATTTGCAAAGGAAATCGACATCTCTTGTGTCAAAATTGAGCAGGTGATCGGAGCAGGTAGGCTGGGCCACACTGGGCTGGGCTCTCCAACAGCCCCACAGCCTCCTTGTGGTAGCCATGCCCAGGGGCTAGGAAGGAGCTTGCTGAGCAGCTTTCACCTGTGAGACAGGGGAACTAGCTGTGGCCAGCAACAGAGGAATGGGGCCAGCCCGAGCATGTCCTGCTATGTGGGGTGCCCAACCTCAGCAGCAGGCTGCCTGTGTCAGCTGGCACTGGGTGCTCTGCGGGCAGCACACTCAGCCCCGCAAGGCAGGAACACTTCACTGCGCTCTTGAATGCTCATGCCCAGCTGGCTGACCCAGAGGGAGCAGGATTTAGCACTCCTCAGCTGGAAGGATGCGTGGGCCTGAGGAGAAGCATTTGGCACAAAACAAGGGGGAACAGCAGTGAGATTCCTGATGAACTCAGCTGCCCCCAGAAAAGAGGGGGCAGGTATTATGTGGGTCCAGTGTGCTTGGGTCATGTGCATGGGCCAGCATGCAAGGAGATGAGTTTGTGGGTAGGATGTGTGTGGGGCTGGGTGCATGGGAGGGGCATGCATGGGGCTGGGCGCATGGGAGGGGTGTACATGGGACTGGGTGCATGGGAGGGTGGGTGTGTTTGGTAGAGTGGGAGCAGCAGGGTCCCTGTACAGAGGGTCTGAGTGGCAGGCAGAGCACTGGGGAGGCGAGCAGTTTGTAACCTGTGCCCTCTCCCATCT
Source organism: Caretta caretta (assembly GCF_965140235.1). Lineage (NCBI taxonomy): Eukaryota > Metazoa > Chordata > Testudines > Cheloniidae > Caretta > Caretta caretta. Next base: position 5,040,598 of record NC_134223.1, read on the forward strand.
CAGGGGAGTTTGGGGAAGTGTGCAGTGGGCACCTCAAGCTGCCTGGCAAGAGAGAGATCTTTGTGGCCATCAAAACACTTAAGTCGGGTTACACGGAGAAGCAGAGACGGGACTTCCTGAGCGAAGCCAGCATCATGGGGCAGTTCGACCACCCCAATGTTATCCACCTGGAGGGTGTGGTCACCAAGAGTGCCCCTGTCATGATCATCACCGAGTTCATGGAGAATGGCTCACTGGACTCCTTTCTCCGGGTATGAGGTGCTGGGAAGTGCAGTGGCAGAGGGGATGCTGGGACCAGGGTGGGAGATGGCAAGCGGGGCCCAGCCCTTGCTGACTCACCTTTTCCTATGGCAGCGCTACACACCTCCAGGCCAGCAGCATTCATCCTGCAGGCTGAGAGCAGCTGTACTGTGCTCTGGAAGGCTCTGCCCCAGGGCTGGACACAGGCAGAGGGCATACACTGCTCACACACCTGTGCACACACACACGTTGTGCAAATACTGCTTGCACACTGTGCACGCATGTTTCACGCATACACATGCGGCACTTAGCTCACAGGTAGGACACACGTTTCAAATGTGCTCAGGGTCAGATGTCGGAGTTCTGAGCCCCCAGCGGCTTCCCTGGGGACACTGGCACCCAGCCGTTCCCAGTGTGCCAAGCTCTTGTGGGATCCAGCCACAATTGTGAGCATCCCATGTCAATTAATACAGTGTAGGCTCCACATAAACATGTCTTCCAGGACACAGAGATTGATGCCAGGCTGCAGCCTACTACTTAACTTAGTGAGGAACAGACGCCCGTGGTCTGTCTATACTGCAGTTTACCACCGTGTTAGCAGCATGGATTACATAACACGGGTTACAACATGACGAAACACAAGTGCAGACACATCCACACACACACTGCATACCAAGGCACACAAGGACAAATGCACGACTTGCCCAGCGCACACATTCACGATGGCCAGGGCACACGTGCACACACTGCCTGCCAGTGCACATGTGCTCACACAGTGCACAGGGCACATACGTGTTCAAGGTGAAATCCTGGTTCTGTTGAAGTCAATAGAAGTTTTGCCATTGGCTTGTATAGGGGCAGGATATCACCCTCAATCCGCTCGATCTAAACCTTTGTGTGCCTCAGCCCGAGGTGAATAATTCATTGTGCTGAAAGGAATAACCCACTTAGCTGAGTGAGATGCTAGTGCCCGAATCCTGGTGTGCAAGTTGCACCTCTGTATGGCAGCAGCTCCCTGAGATCACTGCTCTGAAGGGGACGTGTCCCTCCACACCCTTGCCCGCCCCCCCCCCCACTTGTCAGGGAATTGTTGGTGTGGAAAGTTCTCTGTGGTGCATATACCTGGGAGATGCTCAGCTGGCGAATGCTGCGATTGTTGGGCAGGAATAGGTGTGACAAGGTGCCCCTGTGCCTCGAAGGCCCATTCCTGTGTCAGAGCACTAGGCCTCACAGCCCCCGTCATAGGCAGCAACACCAGGCCTCTTATTCCAACAGAAATGGCTGACAATTCTCCTTTGAGTGTATGAGAGCAGCTGAATTCTGGGTCAGAGACTCAGGACTCCTGGGTCCTAGTCCTGAGTGCTGCTGACTCCTTGCGTGACTATAGGCAAGTTACTCTGCGTCTGCGTGCCTCTTTCCCTGGCCTCGTGTCGGCATGAAGTGCAAACCCATACGGACTTTTCCTGTCTCCCCCTAAGCAAAACGATGGGCAGTTCACTGTGATCCAGCTAGTGGGCATGCTGCGGGGCATTGCTGCGGGCATGAAATACCTGGCCGACATGAACTATGTACACCGGGACCTGGCTGCCCGCAACATCCTCGTCAACAGCAACCTGGTCTGCAAGGTGTCCGACTTCGGCTTGTCCCGCTTCCTGGAGGATGACACCTCGGATCCCACCTACACCAGTGCACTGGTAAAGCTCCTATCTCCAGAGCTTGGGGGGAGGGAAGGAGATGATCAGGGGGGAGGGAGAGAGAGGAGAGGTGTGGAGAGTGAGAGAAACACGGGGGGGTGGGGGGGCAGTTGGCGAGCCCTCGGCCTGGTGGTGAGCCTGTCAGACTCGGCTCATTGCTGTTGGTGTGAGCACTTCCCAAAGGGCACCACACACAGGGCCTGAATAGGGAAAGGGCAGAAGGGCTCAGACATGAAAAGCCATGAAATGAGAGCCACGCAGAGCCACAGAGAAGGGGAAGGGTCTGCACCTGGAGGGGTTCATTCATATCGGGCTGAGGATAAGCACCCTCTGTTTCACACCCACACTCCCAAGATGGGGACAATGCATTTTGTCAGACAGAACGGCCCAGGCCCAGGCATGGTCAGGTACACTGCAGGGCAGAGCTAATGGCTCACAGGAATGCCAGGGTGAGGGGGCGGGGTGGAGCTGGCGGAAGGGAGGTCTTTCATAACGGGCGTGTAAGAAGATTCTGGAATTCTAGAATTTCTCATTCTGTTTCTGTCTTTGCTTCATGGTTATCCACTTCGCTGCCCTAACTGTTCATGAGGCTGCACACATCAGTTCACATCCCTGCCAGTAGCTAATGCCCTAAAACAACAGACCAGTGTATGAAACCCAGTGCTGATAAGAAATCCGGCAATAACAAACCATGAGCTTCTTCGAACGACAGCTTCTTCTAAATAGTGTAAGGAAACCAATGACAGAAGAGTATTCACCGAACCACAGACATGGAGGGCTGGAAGGGTCCTCAAGAGGGCATCCAGTCCAGCCCGCTGTGGTGAGGCAGGGCCAAATATACCTAGACCATCCGTGACAGGCATTTGTCCAGCCTGTTCTTATAGACCTCCCATGACGGGGATTCCACAACCCCCCCTTGGAAGGCTATTCCAACACTTAACTATCCTTACAGGCTACCTCTGCTCAACAAGCTAGGGGTATGATTCCCTGTTCACCCAGACACATTTGTGCTCGCTGTCATAGAGCTAGAGCACTGAAACCAGTGTAGCCATGGGAGCACATGAAGCATGGCACAGACTAGCTTAGCCAAGTACAAACTCATCTGAACCCTGTGGGTGTGTCTGTGGTGAAGCTAGCCCATGCCGCTGTTCGCTGCTGCCCGTGCTGCCAAGGCTGCACTACTCTGGTTAGCACGCTGCCTCAGTGAGAGTTAGTGTGAGCATGTCTACATGGGCTGGGAAACACATCAACTCCGGGGGTAGACATACTCATTGTTAGAAAGCTTTTCTTAATAACTGACCTAAATCTACCTTGCTGCATATTAAGCCCATTACTTCTTGTGCTACCAGGAGTGGACATGGTGATCAGCTGATTGCCATCCTCTTTATAACAGCCCTGAACAGATTTGAAGACTGCTATCCGGTTTCCCGCCCCCGTCTTTTCTTCTCATGACTAAACATGCCCAGCTTTTTAATCTTTCCTCGTAGGTTAAGTGTTCTTGATCATTTTTGTTGTTCTCCCCCAGACTCTCTTCAGTTTCTCCACATCTTTCCTAAAATGTGGCGCCCAGAACCGGACACAGGACTCCAGCTGGGGCCTCACCAGTGCCAATTACAGCGGGACAGTTACCTCCCATGTCTTACATACAACACTCCTGTTAATACACCCCAGCATGATATTAGCCTCGTTAGCAACTGCATCACACTGTTGACTCCTGTTCAGTTTGTGATCCGCTATAACCCCTAGATCCTTTTCAGCAGCACTAACACCTAGCTAGTTATTCCCCATTTTGTACATGTGCATTTGATTTTAACTTCCTAAGGGAAGTACTGTGCACCTGCCTTTATTAAATTTCATCTTGTTGATTTCAGACCAATTCTCCAATTTATCAAGGCTGTTTTGAATTCTAATCCTTTACTCCAAAGTGCTTGCAGCCCTTCCCACCTGCACGTAACAAATTTTATAAGAATATTCTCCATCCAAGTCACTATGGAAATATTGATTAATCTGGATCTATGACAGACCCCTGTCTAGGTCCCCACTAGATGTATACTTCCAGTTTGTCAGTGAACCATTGATAGCTACTCTTTGGTACAGTTTTTCAACCAAATGTGAGCACCTCTAGACCACATTTCCCTAGTGTGCTGATGAGAATTTCATATGGGACTGTGTCAAAAGGCTCATTAAAATCAAGATAGATCATGTCTACAGCTTCTCCCCATCCACTTGGTTGAGTAACCCTGTCAAAGAAGGAAATTAGGTTGGTTTGGCATTTGTTCTTGACAAATCTATGTTGGCTGTCACTTCCTACCCTATTATTCTCTTGGTGCTTACAAATTGTTAACAATTTGTTCCAGTCTCCAGGAATTGCAGTTATGCTGATTGATCTATAATTTCCCGGGTCCTCTTTGTTCCCCTTTTTAAAGATGAGTACTATGTTTGCCCTTCTCCAGTCCTCTGGTACCTCACCTGTCCTCCATGAGTTCTTGGAGATGATCGCTAACAGTTCTGAGATTGCTTCAGCTCCACTCCACTAACCCGCAAACCAAAAATTCCCCACAAATAACCCACCAGTTTCTTCCAACTTCTCAGCAAAGTCTTGACTAGCAGAAGCAGCATAATGCTGACATCTCACAGTACAAAGGCCTCGTTGCTGAATGAGACTACAGCATTTACTAGGACTCAGAGAAGGAGAGTCATGAATAATTAAAACTTCACTGCACTGTTAAAGTCAGTGAACAAGGTACAGTTGTTAGTCAAGATGTTTGCTTTTTGCTTGCTAGTTTGCAGAATTCATTACTGTGCTGTAAGTCTCCCAACTGTTGGCTGAAATGCATTTTTCATAGATTCATGGATGCATGGATCATAAGGACAGAAGGAGCCATTGTGATTATCAGTCTGGTCTGATTCCTGTGTTGGGCCATAAGACTTCCCTGAATTAATTCCTGTTTGAATTAGATCAGCTGTTTTAGAAAAAAACATCCAATCTTGATTTAAAATTTTCCAGTAATGGAATATCCACCCCAGCCCTTGGTAAATTATTCCAGTTGTTAATTACCCTCACTGTTAAAAATGTATGCCTTATTTCCAGTCTGAATTTATCTAGCTTCAACTTTGAGCAATTAAACATTTTATAGCTTTGCCTGCTAGAGTGAAAAGTCTGCAATTATCAAATTTCTGTTTCCCATGTAGTTAAATATAGACTCTGATCAAATCACCCCTTAACCTTTTCTTTGTTAAGATAATCAGACTGAGCTCCTTGAGTCTTTCATCCTGTTAATTCCTTTTAAATATTGGCCCCACATTAGCTTTTTCCAGTCCTCTGGAACTTCCCTATTTCCCCAATACATTGAAAATCAACATTAGCAGTTCAGAAAGCTCCTTTTGTATGTAAGGTATCAGGACCTGCTGATTTTTAAATGTCTAGCTTTAGTACTGCTGTTTAACATCCTCCTTAGTTACGGTTGTAATGGAAAGTATTTCATTATCTTCCTATCTTATAGCTATATCATCTGGATATTTTCCAAATTTGGAACAGAAATATTTATTGAACACTTCTGCCTATTCTGCATTATTATTGACAATTCTACCATTTCCATCTAGTAATATTCCTATACCGTTGTCAGGATTCATGTTGTTCCTAGTATACTTTAAAAACTTCTTACTGTCCTTAACTTTGTTGACCATAGAGTTCTTGAATCCTTTGCTTCCCTTATCAATTTTCTACAATTCTTAAATTATTATTTATATTCATTACTATCAACTTCCTTTCCTTCCATTTGTTATATATGGGGGGTTTATATCTGATTTCTCTTCTTCTCTAAGACAGGCTCTTTGTTTAACCAGTGTGGGCTTTTTTCTAGATAGTGAGATTGTTGGCTTTTTGGCATCTAGTAAACTATTTTCAAACAATTCCCAATTATCATTCACATTTTTCTATTTAATGTTTTTCTCCCAGCTTGCTTTTTCTCAGTAGTGTTTTCAGCTTTGTGAAATATGCCCTTTTAAAGCCTCAACTATAGCAATTTGGACTTTATTCTGTTTGCACATAACAAATATAATTAATCCATGATCAACTGTACCTAAGCTATCACTAATGTTTAGTTCTGTGATCAATTCCTCTTTATCTGTCAAAATAAGGTCTAATATAGGATGCCTTCATGGTGTATGCAACACTTTTTTGAGACAGAAAATTGTCATCTATAATATTTAGAAATTCCAAGGATGTTTTACTACTGGCAGAATGAAATCTCCAGCATACGTCACTCAGATTGAAGTCCCCCGTGACACCACAGGGTTTTTTTCCTACACATTATAGATAGGTGGTTAAGAAGGCAAATCATCTTGTTCTCTATTGTGCTTTGGTGGTCTGTAGCAGACACCAATTAGTACCCCCATCTTGTGCTTTATCTGTTAGAACATTGATCCACAAACATTCAAAATAATTGCTTCCAAGTTGTCAGTGACTCAGAAACAGGTAATGCCATTGTTTATATAGAATGCCACTCCCCATCCCCTTTGAGCCTTCATAAATAGGTTACAACTATTCATTTTAACATTCCAATTATGTGAATCATCCCCCCAGATTTCAGTAATACCAATTAAATCAAATTTATGCTCATAAATGAGCAATTCAGATTCTTCCTGTTTATTGCCCAGGCTCCTAGCACTGGTGTATAGTCAATTTAGGAATTTCTCCTCTTCGTGTCCTTTGGTGTCTTGACTGATTTTGTTCTCAACCTCTTGGTTTTGTGTTAAATGAATATTCATTTGTTCCTCCCCTTTTGTTACTAGTTTAACACCCTCTTGGCTACTCAAGCCAGCCTGTCCCCTTGAGGATTGGTTGCCGTTCTACTCAGGTGGAGGCCATCCAAACTATATAGCTCCCTCTTCCACAGAAGGTAGAAAAATGTGCCAGAAAACCCAAGCCCTCCACCACTTACCTAGCCAGTGATTCACTTCCAGAATCTTCTGCCTTTCATCGCTCCTAGGACAGGAAAGATCTTTGAGAAGACCATTTGAACATTCCTCTCCCTCAACACTCTTCTGAGTTCCCTCAAGCCATGTATAGCCGGGGAGGTATCGCGTGAAGCAGCATTGTTAGTACCTATAAGCACCATCACAAATGGATCCTTCCCACTGACTTCAGATGCGCATCGAGTCTTAGAGTCACAGCTCCACTTTCACTCTCTTCTTCAAGGAGCGATCCAGCGACAGTCCTTTAGAGATGGTGGCCATGGTTGTAACCATCTGCCTTGGTCACAGGAACCATTCCATCCATCCAGAGTTTGGGGAGCGTTACTGCTCTCTGTGATTCCTCATGCAGTGAGAGAGACAGCCAAAGGGTCTGATTGCCAGAGACATTCAGAAGACCGCCAGCGATTGGGACTCTTTCCTAGAAGGTGTGCTAATGTAAGCAAGGCCTGTTTCCCTTTGCGTAGAGATGCAAGCACAGGGGGACGGATCAGACCTGGTCTAAATGGACTTGCACCTGATCATGAATTCCAGGCACAAACTCAAGTGCCCCATGTAAGGGTGAGTCTTTGCCATGCTAGCGGAGGGACCAGGGAAATGCTCTCACTTGGGGCAGTGGCTCAAGCTTGAGTAACAGCCACCCAGCTGAGGTTCACTGCCACGCTCTCCTGTTCTGTGTGGCTGGCGCACCTGTGGGAAGGGAGAGAGATGGCACGTGCAGACCCCATGCCTGTGTGCCATTGCCTCCTGGCACACGTAACAGCTGGATTGGAGAAGTGCTGAAATGGACATGAATTGGGCCCAGGGTGACTCTGCTGAGGAACAACAGTCCTGAAGCATGGGAATGTCACCTGCCCTGCAGAGAGGAGTGTTGTGTTTTATAGGAATGCAGTGCTGGCCAGTAGTATTTGCCTTTCATGGCTGGACTGGCTGGAAGATGCTAGGATGAAGTTCTCTGTCTAGGCCTCTGGAACTTCCTCGTCCCCAGTCTGGGTCCTTGAGCACTCATGCTGCATCTGATCCCTCTTGGAGCACCTTCTCTGCTCAATCCAGACCTGGAAAGCTTTTCATTTTATCTGAAGTTCAGTGGGTCTCATCAGACCACAGAGGGCATTTAGGGTAATTGCACTGTTACTGTGTCTAGCATCTGTAGTGGTCTGAGACTGTTTCACCTAACAGGACCCCTAGTAAGAGGGAGTAGATAATTATTATTCACGTGGACCAGATCTGTCTCACCTCAGCCAGCTTAAACCAATAGTGACTCCAATGCATTTACTCTGTTTACATGAGGGTAACAGCAGAACCTGGACCTATATGACCCTCTATAATAAAAAGATAGCCACAAATCTTCCAGCATGGGAACTCTAGCCCCAGGAGTATCATGCATCCCACAAATGTTGAACAATTAAACAGGGCATCTTTTAAATATCAGCATTTATCCTTCCACTGGGATAACTAGCTGACAGCAAGAGGATGGAGAGAAACTCAAGAGAGAAGAGTCAAGATTTTCTATATTTTTACATACTAATTTTTCTTCAAATGAATCTATTGGCACAAGCGGCCTTAGGTATGGGAGTCCAGAGATCACAGCAGTTTGTAGGAGAATGGTACTCATATAAACCCAGTCTGTAGGCAGCCTGCAGTCAGAGCAGCTCAGGGTTTCATCCTTCTTGCAAGACAGGGAGGAATAAATTGATTCATGTCCGGGTAGCCCACTGGTTCCAAAAGGGCAGTCCTTGTCTAACCCTGCATAGGAGTACTGATTTGTGTAAGTGTGGAGAGGGGTAAATTCTGGTCAAGGAACTTTGGCACGTTAGTAATTTCATTGCTCAGAATTCTAGTTATCTGGCCCAGTGGCTCCATTTCACTGGTTCATTGTATGCAAAGACTCCAGATCTCATCCTTCTCTCTTTCTCTCACTTTCCTTCTCTCTGTTCCTTTCCTGCAGGGTGGGAAGATCCCGATCCGGTGGACGGCACCAGAAGCAATTCAGTATAGGAAATTCACATCAGCCAGCGACGTGTGGAGCTACGGCATAGTCATGTGGGAGGTGATGTCCTATGGGGAGCGGCCGTACTGGGATATGACCAATCAAGATGTAAGTTATCAAGAGAGATGTGGTGGAAACATTGAAATCTGCCGTAGGCATGGAAAAGGCAAAGGCTCCCTACATGGTTAGGCTGAACTCAGCCTGAAGCATGCTGGGGGGATTCTCTGGTCATGAGAGTTATCTTCATGGCCAAATCCTTTGGCAGAAACAATAGGGCTGGCTCTCACCTCCTCTCAGGCCCATATATGTCTCTGTGGCTAGGTGCAGAGGCCATACAGGAGGTACAAGGGTCCAGAGAAGAATTCCTCCAGCTCAGAAGTAGCATAGGGCTGACATAAGCAGCCTATACCACTCCCCCTTGCAAGCTGTAGGGTAGGGAGCATGTCAGAGGTGAGAGGGGACCCTTTGGGGGCGGGGGATGTGCTCTTTTAGTGCTGAGTGCTAAGGGGGATCTCCCATAGGCAGTCCAAAGAAGGCCCCCGGGGCACTGGGGAGGGTTTCAGTCCCTGCTGCAGCACAGGATATGGGGGGTGCCACGGTGACATAAAGCCACTATAGCAGGCTTCGCTCAGGCACCAGCAGGCCTAGTGGTCAGGCTGCAGCCAAACAGCCTCTCCGCTGCTGGGCCCGCAGGCTCAAGGTCACAGTTCATTGCCCCCATGGTGTCCTCCACGATCTCTCAGGCAGCTGGAGGAAGAGGGAAGGACAGCGGAACCCAGGCCCTCCCCCGCAACCAGGTCCTGGCTCAGGGCCCTCGGGGAGAGAGGTGGCTCCGTCCCTTGTGGCTGCCACACCTGATCAGCATCCCCTGGGCTGCTTCCTACCATCCCTCTTTCCTTTCAGTGTTGGGTGTGCCCCCAGCCTTCTGTTTATACAATCTCATTAGTTCGGGGCTTCAGTCCGGCGGTGGGGGGGTGCTGCTTCCCAGCTCACCCTCAGAGTCTAGTTGTGAGTCCCCCCCTTAGTCAGAGGGAAGGGGGATCCCAGCCGAGTCTTACTCACAGTCGTGGTTAGGGTTGCCAGGCATCCAGTTTTCGACTGGAACGCCTGGTAGAAAAGGGACCCTGGCGGCTTCAGTCAGCACCGTTAACCAGGCGGTTAAAAGTCTGGTCGGCAGTGCAGTGGGGCTAACCTGGCTCTGTGCAGCTCCCCGGAAGCAGCCGCCATGTCCGGCTCCTAGGTGCCTGGGTGGTCAGGGAGGCTCCGGCCGCTGCCCCTGCCCTGAACGCTGCCTCTGCAGCTCCCATTGGCTGGGAACTGCGGCCAGTCAGAGCTGTGGGGGCGGTGCCTGTGGGTGTAGACACTGCACAGAGCTGCCTGGTTGCCCCTGCACCTAGGAGCCGGACATGGCTGCTGCTTCCGGGAGCCATGCGGAGCCAGGGAGGGAGGGAGGGAGGGAGGGCGGAAGCCAGTCAGTCCTGCTGTGCTGCTGACCAGGAACCACCTGAGATAAGTGCCGCCCGACTAGAGTCCGCACCCCAAACCCCCTCCCAGACCCCGAACCCCTGCCCCAGATCGGAACCCCCTCCCACACCCTAACTTCCTCCCAGAGGTCGCACCCCTCACCTCCTCTTGGCACCCCATTCCCCTGCCCAGCCCTGAGCCGCCTTTTGGAGCCCACACCCTGCACCCCAACCCCATCCCTGCACCCCAACGCCAGCCCTGATGCCCCTCCCACACCCAAACTTCCTCCTGGAGCCCGCACCCCCTCCTACACCCCAACCCCAGCCCTGATGCCCCTCCTGCACCCAAACTCTCTCCTGGTGACTGCGCCCTGCACCCTTTCCTTCACCCCTAACCCCTCATTCCTAGCCCCACCTCAGAGGCCACACCCCAACCCCCTGCCCCAACCCCCTGTTCCCGCACTCCAAACCCCTCAGTCCCAGCCTTCACCTGCACCCCAAACCCCTCATCCCTGGCCCCACCTCAGAGCCCACATCTCCAGCCAAAGCCTGCACACCCTCCCACACCCCAACCCTCTACCCCATCTCTGAGCCCATTCCCACACTCTGAATCCCTTGATCCCAGTCCAGAGCCCCCTCCTATAACCCAAACCCTACATCCCCAGCCCCACCCCGGAGTCCTCACCCCCTCCCGCATACCAACCCCCTGCCCCAGCCCAGTGAAAGTGAGTGAGGATGAGGGAGGGCAAGCGATGGAGGGAGGGGGGATGGAGGGAGTGGGTGCAGGGCCTCTGAGAAGGGGCGGGGCGAGGGCATTTGGTTTTGTGCAGTTAGAAAGTTGGCAACCCTACCCTTCCCCTGTAGATTGCTCTGCCTCAGCAACTGCAACCAGACTCTCCTCCCCCTGCCGGAGCTCCCTTGTAAGCAGGCCCTCCCTAGGGAGCATGCCGGGCAGCTGCTGAGGGCCAGGCCTTCTTGGCCCAGACGACTCCACCACTCCTTTTACCTTAAACCCCCTCACAGCCACCTTGCCCCTTCTTCCCTCTTGGGAGGTGCAGCAGAGTCTAACCCTCCATTGAAACCCATCAGCTCCATGGAACTAGCATGGGCTTAGCAGTAAGGCTCTGCCTTGTGAAGGATCCACAGCTGGGGACAGTCACTATCAGGCAATGACGCTGAAGATCAGGAGAGCCCCTGCACAGAGCACCGGAAAATGGAAACATTCTGCACTGTAAAGGCCTTGTTGCCTGGGACATTCCCTCGCAGCAAGCCTCAGGACTCAGACACCCTTCTGTGAGACCCCCCGACCCGTCCTTTCCCTGCTAGAGCCCATTTTCAGAGCCTTTCCTCCCAGGCCATTCTTGTATCCTGCGCTCTCCACGAGCTGGGCATGGTTCTGGCTGGTGACGGAAGACTGTTGTGTGCAGTCAGCTGTTTCCATCCTTGGGGGGCAAACAGGCATTAGTGCAAGATGGAGGCCCCAAATGTGTGTGTCACTTACTCTGGGACCTGGAGATTCCCCTGGGCTCTGCCCCCTTATCTCAGTGCAGGGACATAGCTGTGATTTACACCTCCTCGTCGTGGAAATGCAGCCACTCCCACAGTTCCTCTCTTCCAGACAGAATAGTTCACCAAATTCCACCCCTTTGGGGTGTCCCAGGAGTGCTCTATGAAGGAGGGTTATCTGTAGATTTGTGAATGTGTAATTAGCTAATAGAAAGAGCACCAGCAAGTGGCACTTAAGGATATGTAGCATTGTTCATAAGTCAGGCATGGTAAAGGGGTGTTTGCAAATGGCTTCCTAGTTAACACTAGCGTAACCAACGTCCAACTGCACCGATCCAACGCATCCTTCTGTGCCCAGCATTTCCCTCTCCCTGGCGGGTGCGTAGGAATGTAGGTGTAGGTGCTCACAAGAACTCCGTTATGTCTGGAGGCCACCGCCCTCCTTCTCAGGGAGAGAGACCCCAGCTCCCTCCCCCTCCTCTCACCTGCTGAGGGACGGGCGCAGAGGTGGTTGGAATATTTTTGACAAAGCCAAAACATTTTTCAGAGGCATGTCAGTTTTCACCAGTCCAGAGCTCTATAAAAACTTAATAACGGCCCTACTGGGTCAGACCAATGGTCCCTCTAACCCAGTATCCTGTCTCTGACAGTGGCCAATGCCAAGTGCTTCAGAGGGAATGAACAGAACAGGGCAATTATCGAGTGATCGAATCCCTGTCGTCCAGTCCCAGCTTCTGGCAGTCAGAGGTGGCTCACTTCTGACCAGGCTATAGCCTTGTGGTTAGGGCACTGGCCTTGCATGTGGGAGACCAAGGCTTGAGTCCTTGTTCAGCCCAACTCAGTATAATCTGTGACAAAAACTCAGCTCTGAACTGGGAAGAGTTTAGGCCTTTGGAGCTGGGTCCGCCACATCCCAGGCCAGCGCCCTAGCCACCTCACTGTAGAGTGTGCAAGTTAGTGTCTGTCTGGTCTGACGTGACCTTGGACCCAAAACTTCCCACTGCAGATTAGCCTCCTGAGTCCAGGGTGTGAGAGTCGGAAGGAGCCAGGAAGAGGAGGTGAGGCAGAGAGCTCAGGGCTGGCAGCTGGGTAGGTGAGGATTTGCTGGGTCAATGCCAGATCCAAAATCCCGATGCCTGTGTGATGACTGTCCCCAGCCCCACTCCCCCTGTGTGCCCCCTTCCCTCCTTTCTGTCTTGGATAGATCTGCCAGCCGGAGAAAGAGCAGGGAGAGGGGACAGTTCACATCTCTCAGGAGAGGGTTTTCTCCAGCCCTTGACCAGGAGCCGAGAGCCGCACAAAGCACACTAGCGATTCCTCAGGTTAGGCCCGGAAAGGCTGAGCGGGGCACATCCTCACTGGCCAGTGCTGCTGCTTGGAATGGTGGGCGAGGGGCTTGTGGGATCCAGACACAGTTTAGCACTTGTGAGGATGTGGGCGTGTCCCAGCAGCATTGTAGTGAGCGCAGAGCTCTCCCTGCACGCAGCTTTGTCACTGCACCTCAGCACCACCCTGCACCCAGCCCTGGGCTCTGCCAATGTCCCTCAGTGCTGACTGGCAGCCCCCCGCGATTCCAGTCCTTGGCTCAACGCAGAGATGGGCGGCTCCGTGGTACCCCTCCATCCTGACCAGTAGCCCACCTGCTATTTCACCTCTGGATTCCCTTTGCACACCCTCAGCTCTGCCAATGCCCCTCAGTTATGACTGGCAGCCCCCTGCTCTTCCAAGCCTCACATTACAGGTCGGTACATGCACACACGTATTTGACCCTATACCTTGGACTTGATCTCCCACCTTCCGCTGCTATTCCAGTTCTGCGCTCCCCACACGGTTCTGCCTGAATCCTGACTCGTTGTATCCCTGTTGTTCTCATTCAGGGTCTCTCTCCACAGCAGGGAATGAGTTGCACTGTATTGTACTGCATTGTATATGGTGACTTGCTGTTCTCATGTAGCTAAGCAATCCTTAGGGTTACGTGTGTGACCTTTCCATTGCCACCTTCTCTGGGGTGAGCTCTTCCTTCTCTCTCATTGCTAGGCAAGTGCCGTAGCTGACTGCAGTCTCTGAGACTCTGACATTTCATTTAGTCGGCACAAGGGGCTCTTGTCTGGAGCCAGAGCAGCCTGCTCTGAAGTGCCCACCGCTTTGTCTCCTCTTTCTGTCGCGCTGGCGACCAGCTAGTTCTGTGCCCCAGGGCACAACCCAGGGGATGCCCAGGGGGATGACAAGAGAGCTTCCCAGAAGCCTTCCTCGCTGCGTGGCTCTGTGTGAGGAACAGGCTGCCCTCTGAACAGACCATACCACATTCGAACAGCCTCCTGACTCTGATGCACCCGCATCACTCTGGCCAGGGCAGCAGCTGCACGGGCCAGACACTGCTAATGGTGGCAAAGGAAAGGGGCAGGATGTTCCTAGGGGAAGCCCTACTGGGCGTGGGGATGCATGTAGGTACTGTATGCATGGAGAGGCCAGCATCCCCCAGGCATACATGGGGGCATGGAGAAGCCAAAGAGGCAACCGAGCAGCAGCTCCTAAGCACGAGTCTATATGCCAGCACAAGTCTATATGCCAGCTGTTTTCTTGCAGGCTTTTGTGAAAGGTTTTCTAGCCTCCGCTCCATGGGTGACCCTGCTGCCTCCCCCTCCCCATTCTGTTATCCACGCTGGAGCTTAGGTTGCTCCTGCAGTCAGGGCAGTGGTGTGGACCTGGCTCAGGGTGTGTCTGCACTGCAAATAAAAGCCTGCGGCTGGCCTGTGCCAGCTGACTTGGGCTTGGGCTGCAGGGCTCTTTCATTGCAGTGGAGACTGCCAGGCTCAGGCTGCAGCCCTGGCTCTAGGACCCTCCCATCTCTGAGGAGTCTGGCCCTGGAAGTCTGAGCCCCGCAGCCTGAGCCCCGCAAGCCAGTCCTGCATCCCTGAGTCGGCTGGCATGGGGCAGCCATGGGTGTCGAGCTGCAGTGTAGACATACCCTAAGTACACACAGCTGCCTGGGAGGCCGTGGTCAGTACAGCCCCATCTGATTAAATGGCACCAGTGCACAGAAAGGCCGGGGACCATCAGAATGGAGGGATCAGAGAACACTGCCAGTGGGGAGGGGACATGTGGCAGAGCTGCCCCATTAGTAACCCAGGTCTGCCCCTCAGGCTCCATTCCATGGATGGGGCCAGGGAGCAAACCAGGTGTTTCCTTCCCACTGTGGGTGTCACTACCATAAAAATAACTGACCTGCCCATGCTTGCAGAGGTATGTCACCAGTGATTCAGTGCGACAGAGGAACCCAGCCCCTGTGGTCTAAGATTGTCCATGCCCGGTACTCCCTGAAGACGAGATGATGAACAATGCGAATTCAGCGGGCACTGCTTTGGCACACGATACTTGTGCTGTCCCACTCCTCCTTGCTACTCCCACTGCATTGACCGTGTCACTGCGGTTTGTCTTGCAGGTGATAAATGCAATAGAGCAGGATTATCGGCTGCCCCCTCCCATGGACTGCCCCAACGCCTTGCACCAGTTAATGCTCGACTGCTGGCAGAAGGACCGGAACCACAGGCCCAAATTCGGGCAGATTGTCAACACGTTAGACAAAATGATCCGAAACCCCAATAGCCTGAAAGCCATGGCACCCCTCTCCTCCGGGTAGGTATCTCTTCTGTCGCCTCTGAGCGTCTCTTTCAAACTGAGCTCCATCAATGCCAGGTACCATCAATGTCCACACCAGACTGTGAAATCTGAAGGTATGCCTGGGCATTTCCATTATTTACAGGTAGCGGTGCCTTCCAATGGTTGGAGCGGATGCACCTCCCTTTGGTCGGGATTAACAGTGCGTATGTCCTCCTCTGTAACATGTCCCGAGCCATGCGTTACAAAGAAAACTGGGAGAATACAAAGAGGTTTCTACAGGCTTCAGCTCACTGGGCAGCATTTTTAAGTTCTCTTAGAAAACCAAGGACCCAGGTTCTAGTCCAGACATTGACCTTTGCCAAGTAATGGATCCATTACATGGCTCGAGTTCCTGGTGAGCATGTGTAGAAGATATCCTGGGGAGGAGACAGTGTCAGAAATCCAGATACTGTTTGTGACAGTGGGCTGCCTTTTCAACCTGTCACGGCCCCGGCGTCGGACGAAAGGCCCTTGATAACAGGGTGGATTTGCAAAAAGCTGAAAAGGAAAAGGGAGGCTTCGTTTCTTTTACAGAAATAACCGAACTTTCCCAACTCTGATTTTGTGTCATGAGGGAATAGCTGGTACTGGGGCTGGGTATCTTGCTTGGGGAGGAGAGAGAGGTTGGCCCGGAGCTCTGTGCTGGGTCAGAACCAGGAAGAAACCTGAGCTGGTTCAGTCAAGGAGCTAGAGCGTCCCAGCCACTATTTGGGACTTCTGCAGCTCCCTTACTTTTGTTTTTTCTTTCTTTCCTGTGCCCCAAGAGCCCCCAGCTCCCGTCCCTGGGAGGAAGTGCTTGGCTAGCCCTCCTCGTAGCCATCTAGCCACTTAACCTCACCAGGCTCCCTGAAGGAGCAAACAGACTTTGGCGCTTCCCAGGCAGATCTGTTTGTCAGTAACAATACGAACTTCACAGGCACTTGGCCCCTTCTAAGAGCAAACCAAAGGGAGTGAGCCCTGAGACAAGGCAGATTTTAATGAGCTGAGGATATCTGCAGCCCTGCAACATTCGTCCTCATTAGTGATTGGCCCTGGAGGGAGCTTGCTTAAACGCAGGCGCGGCCAAACGGCTAGCAGTGCGGGCTGGCACCAGCATACAGTCAAGTACAGCCTTGCTGCTCTGACAAATACATCTGTGAAGAGCTAGAAAGAGGGTGCTGGAGCCAGAAGATATTGTGTAGACGGGAGACGAAAGTGTGGGTAGGCAGTAGTATGTGAGTGACTTTGCAGATGCTACTGACTTGTCATTATGAATTGTTATCCTCACAGGTCTGCTTTGTTACAACTAAAACTAGGGATCCCCTTTAGGGGTACAACAATTCTATTAATTTCTACTGCATCTCTGAGCTGAGCTCCCCAGAGCCCTGTGCAGACATGCCTCTCAACCCCACCCCCTGGAGTTCAGTATTATAGAATCATAGAACATCAGGGTTGGAAGGGACCTCAGGAGGTCATCTAGTCCAACCCCCTGCTCAAAGCAGGACCAATCCCCAATTTTTGCCCCAGATCCCTAAATGGCCCCCTCAAGGATTGAACTCACAACCCTGCGTTTAGCAGGTCAATGCTCAAACCACTGAGCTATCCCTCCCCCACAAGGGATAGTGTCCCCATTTCACAGATGGGGAAATTGAGAAAGAGAAGGGACGCAATGTATTCACGACCACATAGTAAATCAGGGATAGAACTGGGGATAGCACTCAGATCCCCATCATATGCTTAGATTAATAGAGTTATCTATTCCAAGGCCAGAAGAGACCACTGTGATCATCTTCTCTGACCCTCTGTGTAACACAGATCATAGGTCATTGCCAAAATAATTCCTAGAGCATATCATGTAGAAAAAAATCCAGTCTTGATTTTAAAAGGGTCAGTGATGAAGAATTCACCATAACCCCTGGTAAATTGTTCCAGTGGGGGTTAATTAGTCTCACTGTTACACCTTATATCCAGTCTGAATTGTTCTAGCTTCAACTTCCAGCCATTATGTTTCATCATGGTATATCGTTCTCTGCTAGATTCAAGAGGCCATTGTTAAATATTTGTTCCCCATGATAGATCTAAATTTGAGCTGCTAAGGGGAAGGGAAGGGTAACATTTTATCCAGCCCCACAGCTTTCTGTACTGTTGGTCCACGCTTGGGTAAAGTCATCTACACAGGGACAGATGATGAATGAACTTGCTGCAGGGGCATTCCAGGGTTTGCCCCACCTTCCACAGCCAACAAAGGGTAAAGAAAGCCCCTCACAGGCTGCCACTAACTTCTGCTCATTTTCGGTCTCTCTTCTTCAGGATTAACCTCCCTTTACTGGACCGCACAATCCCTGATTACACCAGTTTCAACACAGTGGATGAATGGCTGGATGCCATCAAGATGGGCCAGTACAAGGAGAGCTTTGCCAGTGCCGGCTTTGCCACCTTTGATGTGGTGTCACAGATGACCATGGAGTAAGTGCCAATAGCAGTGGTTACAAACCAGACGCAAAGACCTCAGGATTCTTGCAACAATTGGCCATTATCAGATTTGAGGTTTCTGAGCTTTATATTAATCTTATCGTTACGCAATATTAATAATTTTTTGCCAGAAAAAGAAAACAATCCCCCCAATCATTTCTAATCTTTTCTATTCCTGCTTTTCCTCATTAATCCACGGGCTGAGTATCTGTCTACTAGATATTTCTACACCGTTCATCTCCATGCTATCCGATTGGTTTTCTCCCTCCTATGAAGATGCAGTTCTGCATGGGGTTCTCCAAACCCTGTAATTAGCACAACAATGTCAAGGGGGAACAGTAAACATTACAGGCGGGCACAAGGCAGTTCTTCTGCCACTAGGGGGCACTTTGGGATGCCATGATCCTAATGGATTCATTGCTGACAAGATTTGCATATTGCATACAAGTCGCTCCCTGAAGAAGGACTCTGAGAGCCAGGATGGTATCCCGTTCATTCCAAATAACCCTGCACACATCTGAAACAATGGTATGCCCCCCACCCCCATCCAACAGTAACAACAATATAGCAGGCTCTCCAGAGACGAGCAGGCTGCTGAAATGCCAGCTCCAGTGGGCTGCGGGCTGCTGGAATCCCTTAGGGCCTCGATGTGTCTATTAAAAGATTTGTGGCCAGGTGCATCAAAATTTGGAAGCCCTGCGGAGACAGTGGAATTAATGACCCATGCGGTAAGGCTGTCTGTAAGCACTGGAATGCTTTGTTTTCTTATGGGTCTGGGGCAGGGCAGCCTTCAGGTGAGCACACGTACAGCTGATGGTCAATCGAAACCCATTCAGCCAAACAGCCAAACTGACCTTTTCTGTTTGGGGGTTTTTTGTTTTGTTCTTCACCTGGAAATATCTATGGGACCGTTCTGAACGTGTCCATGTATCCACAGCAGCTCCACGACTGCTAGAGGTGGCTTATGAAGCCTACAGGCTGAGCTTAGAAATGACGGTAACAGGTGCCCTAGGACAATCAGAGCAACTGAAGGAGGGCGAGAGGGAGGCTCTGGGTAGGGAAGAAGCACTGGTACACAAGCTGGGGAACACAATGTCAGCACTGTGACCCCACAGCTCTGCCAAACAGGTGACTGGGGGTTGCAGTGTTTCCAATAAAAACATACCCAAATTCAGCCTTCTCCAAGTCTCTGACTGGGCCAAAAGAAATCTGATGAGGTTCAATAAGGATAAGTGCAGGGTCCTGCACTTAGGACGGAAGAACCCAATGCACAGCTACAGACTAGGGACCGAATGGCTCGGCAGCAGTTCTGCGGAAAAGGACCTAGGGGTGACAGTGGACGAGAAGCTGGATATGAGTCAACAGTGTGCCCTTGTTGCCAAGAAGGCCAATGGCATTTTGGGATGTATACGTAGGGGCATTGCCAGCAGATCGAGGGACGTGATCGTCCCCCTCTATTCGACATTGGTGAGGCCTCATCTGGAGTACTGTGTCCAGTTTTGGGCCCCACACTACAAGAAGGATGTGGATAAATTGGAGAGAGTCCAGCGAAGGGCAACAAAAATGATTAGGGGTCTGGAACACATGACTTATGAGGAGAGGCTGAGGGAACTGGGATTGTTTAGCCTGCAGAAGAGAAGAATGAGGGGGGATTTGATAGCTGCTTTCAACTACCTGAAAGGGGGTGCCAAAGAGGATGGATCTAGACTATTCTCAGTGGTAGAAGAGGACAGGACAAGGAGTAATGGTCTCAAGTTGCAGTGGGGGAGGTTTAGGTTGGATATTAGGAAAAACTTTTTCACTAAGAGGGTGGTGAAACACTGGAATGCATTACCTAGGGGGGTGGTAGAATCTCCTTCCTTAGAAGCTTTTAAGGTCAGGCTTGACAAAGCCCTGGCTGGGATGATTTAATTGGGGATTGGTCCTGCTTTGAGCAGGGGGTTGGACGAGATGACCTCCTGAGGTCCCTTCCAACCCTGATATTCTATGATTCTATGATCCTATGATTCTGGGCTGAGAAGCTGCAGATGACCGTATACAGAGCTGGTTGCTGAGTCAGTGGATTTGAAACGTTTCTTGGGGATGGTTCAGTTTTGCCGAAGTTCTGACTTTGCCCAGGCAGGTTTTGAAAGCTGCCGAGTTCCCCACCAGGTTCGCTTCCTGGGTCCTCAGCAGCCTGCCTGCCAGGTTGCTGGGGGGGCCCGCACTTCCAGATCCCATGGCTCCAGGAAAGCCTGCCCCACCCCTGCAAAGACTGGGGAGGCTGGGAGCTGAGGGTTTTAGAGATGCCTATTTTGGATCTTGTGGTGCAGTAAAGGGTGCTGGGAGTCTGAGCGGTATCTGTCAGTGCAGGAAGGGAGGGAAGGTCCATGTAGAGCCAGCACCCAGAAGTCATAGAATCATAGAATATCAGGGTTGGAAGGGACCTCAGGAAATCATCTTGTCCAACCCCCTGCTCAAAGCAGGACCAATCCCCAATTAAATCATCCCAGCCGGGGCTTTGTCAAGCCTGACCTTAAAAACTTCTAAGGAAGGAGATTCTACCACCTCCCTAGGTAACGCATTCCAGTGTTTCACCACCCTCCTAGTGAAAAAGTTTTTCCTAATATCCAACCTAAATCTCCCCAACTGCAACTTGAGACCATTACTCCTTGTCCTGTCCTCTTCTACCACTGAGAATAGTCTAGAACCATCCTCTTTGGAACCACCTCTCAGGTAGTTGAAAGCAGCTATCAAATCCCCCCTCATTCTTCTCTTCTGCAGACTAAACAATCTCAGTTCCCTCAGCCTCTCCTCGTAAGTCATGTGTTCCAGACCCCTAATCATTTTTGTTGGCCTTTGCTGGACTCTCTCCAATTTATCCACATCCTTCTTGTAGTGTGGGGCCCAAAACTGGACACAGTACTCCAGATGAGGCCTCACCAATGTCGAATAGAGGGGGACGATCACATCCCTCGATCCGCTCGCTATGCCCCTACTTATACATCCCAAAATGCCATTGGCCTTCTTGGCAACAAGGGCACACTGACTCATATCCAGCTTCTCATCCACTGTCACCCCTAGGTCCTTTTCTGCAGAACTGCTGCCGAGCCATTCGGTCCCTAGTCTGTAGCGGAGCATTGGATTCTTCCATCCTAAGTGCAGGACGCTGCACTTATCCTTGTTGAACCTCATCAGATTTCTTTTGGCCCAATGCTCCAATTTGTCTAGGTCCCTCTGTATCCTATCCCTACCTGCCACCGTATCTACCACTCCTCCTAGTTTAGTATCATCCGCAAATTTGCTGAGAGTGCAATCCATACCATCCTCCAGATCATTTATGAAGATATTGAACAAAACCGGCCCCAGGACCGACCCTTGGGCCCCTCCACTTGATACCGGCTGCCAACTAGACATGGAGCCATTGATCACTACCCCTTGAGCCCGACAATCTAGCCAACTTTCTCCCCACCTTATAGTGCATTCATCCAGCCCATACTTCTTTAACTTGCTGACAAGAATACTGTGGGAGACCGTGTCGAAAGCTTTGCTAAAGTCAAGAAACAATACATCCAAGGCTTTCCCTTCATCCACAGAACCAGTAATCTCATCATAGAAGGCGATTAGATTAGTCAGGCATGACCTTCCCTTGGTGAATCCATGCTGACTGTTCCTGATCACTTTCCTCTTGTGTAAGTGCTTCAGGAGAGATTCCTTGAGGACCTGCTGCATGATTTTTCCGGGGACTGAGGTGAGGCTGACTGGCCTGTAGTTCCCAGGATCCTCCTTCTTCCCTTTTTTAAAGATTGGCACTACATTAGCCTTTTTCCAGTCATCCAGGACTTCCCCCGTTTGCCACGAGTTTTCAAAGATAATGGCCAATGGCTCTGCAATCACAGCCACCAATTCCTTTAGCACTCTCGGATGCAACGCATCCAGCCCCATGGACTTGTGCACGTCCAGCTTTTCTAAATACTCCCTAACCACCTCTTTCTCCACAGAGGGCTGGCCACCTACTCCCCATGCTGTGTTGCCCAGCGCAGCAGTCTGGGAGCTGACCTTGTTTGTGAAGACAGAGGCAAAGAAAGCATTGAGTACATTAGCTTTTTCCACATCCTCTGTCACTAGGTTGCCTCCCTCATTCAGTAAGGGGCCCACAGTTTCCTTGGCTTTCTTCTTGTTGCCAACATACGTGAAGAAACCCTTCTTGTTACTCTTAACATCTCTTGCTAGCTGCAGCTCCAGTTGTGATTTGGCCCTCCTGATTTCATTCCTACATGCCCGAGCAATATTTTTATACTCATCCCTGGTCATTTGTCCAATCTTTCACTTCTTGTAAGCTTCTTTTTTATGCTTAAGATCCGCAAGGATTTCACCGTTAAGCCAAGCTGGTCGCCTGCCATATTTACTATTCTTTCGACACATCGGGATGGTTTGTCCCTGTAACCTCAATAGGGATTCCTTGAAATACAGCCAGCTCTCCTGGACTCCTTTCCCCTTCATGTTAGTCCCCCAGGGGATCCTTCCCATCAGTTCCCTGAGGGAGTCGAAGTCTGCTTTCCTGAAGTCCAGGGTCCGTTTTCTGCTGCTTACCTTTCTTCCCTGTGTCAGGATCCTGAACTCGACCAACTCATGGTCACTGCCTCCCAGATTCCCATCCACTTTTGCTTCCACTGATAATTCTTCCCGGTTTGTGAGCAGCAGGTCAAGAAAAGCGCCCCCCATAGTTGGCTCCTCCAGCACTTGCACCAGGAAATTGTCCCCTACATTTTCCAAAAACTTCCTGGATTGTCTATGCACCGCTGTATTGCTCTCCCAGCAGATATCAGGAAAATTAAAGTCACCCATGAGAACCAGGGCGTGCGATCTAGTAGCTTCTGCGAGCTGCCGGAAGAAAGCCTCATCCACCTGATCCCCCTGGTCCGGTGGTCTATAGCAGACTCCCACCACTACATCACTCTTGTTGCTCACACTTCTAAACTTAATCCAGAGACTCTCAGGTTTTTCTGCAGTTTTGTACCTGAGCTCTGAGCAGTCATACTGCTCCCTTACATACAGTGCTACTCCCCACCTTTTCTGCCCTGCCTGTCCTTCCTGAACAGTTTATAACCATCCATGACAGTACTCCAGTCATGTGAGTTATCCCACCAAGTCTCTGTTATTCCAATCATGTCATAATTCCTTGACATCACCAGGACCTCCAGTTCTCCCTGCTTGTTTCCAAGGCTTTGTGCATTTGTATACAGGCACTTGAGATAACCTGCTGATCGCCCCTCATTCTCAGTATGAGGTAGGAGCCCTCCCCTCACAGATGTTCCTGCCTGTGCTTCCCCCCGGTATCCCGCTTGCCCACTTACCTCAGGGCTTTGGTCTCCTTTCCCCACTGAACCTAGTTTAAAGCCCTCCTCACTAGGTTCGCAAAGATGCTCTTCCCTCTCTTCGTTAGGTGGAGCCCGTCTCTGCCCAGCACTCCTCCTTCATGGAACACCATCCCATGGTCAAAGAATCCAAAGCCTTCTCTCCGACACCACCTGCGTAGCCATTCATTGACTTCCACGATTCGACGGTCTCTACCCAGGCCTTTTCCTTCCACGGGGAGGATGGACGAGAAGACCACTTGCGCCTCAAACTCCTTTATCCTTCTTCCCAGAGCTACGTAGTCCGCAGTGATCCGCTCAAGGTCATTCTTGGCAGTATCATTGGTGCCCACGTGGAGAAGCAGGAAGGGGTAGCGATCCGAGGGCTTGATGAGTCTCGGCAGTCTTTCCGTCACATCGCGAATCTTAGCCCCTGGCAAGCAGCAGACTTCTCTGTTTTCCCGTCAGGGCGGCAGATAAATGACTCAGTCCCCCTGAGGAGAGAGTCCCCGACCACCACCACCGCCTCCTTCTCTTGGGAGTGGTGGTCGTGGAACCCCCAACCTCAGGACAGTGCATCTCATGCCTTCCAACCAGCGGAGTCTCCTTCTGCTTTCTCCCCCCAGACGTATCATCTGGTCCACTCTCCGCAATGGTACCTGTGGAGAGAACATGAAAACGGTTACTTACCTGTGTCTGCGTTGCTGGTACCTGGACATTCCCCCTTCTTCTTCTGGAGGTCACATGTCGCCAAGCTTCCTCACTGGCCTCTTGGCTCTGCTGTGCAACCTGCTCTAAATCTTTAGAGCTTTGTGCCCGTAGAAGCATATCCTGACTTTTGTCCAGAAAATCCTCAGATTCTCATATGCAACGCAGGGTCGATATCTGTTGCTCCAGACCTTCGATCTTCTCTTCCAATATGGATACTAGCTTGCACTTTGTACAGAATAAGTCGCTTCTGTGGAAGAAAGACAAACATGGCATATCCAGTGCAGGTCACAATAGCTGAACCCCTCCCCCCCCACCATATCACCTTCCTACTATGAGCTTCCTCAGAGAAGCTGGCAAGATGTAAGCCTCACTGGGCTCACTCCAGGCGAACTCCCAGAACCTGCTCTGCTGGTTCGCTGCCGCTCAGCTGGTTCGCGGAGCTCTGGCTATTTTTAAACAGCCAGGCTTCCCTGAAACAAACAAACAGACACTCCTAATACCCGCCCCCTGCAGGCTACCACCCAATCAGGCACTCGCTCAGGCTTTCAAACTGCCCTCCCAGCAAACACGCACTCGGATGCTCACTCAGCAAACACGCACTCGGATACTCACCAATCCCAGATTTCCTTCGGGATGTTAGTGCAGAGGATGCTGTCTGAGAGTCTGGGGAATGCCAGGGCTGCTGGGGCCTTGGGTACTGCTGTGTTGGGAGTCTCCCCATTGGGCTGTCTCAGAAGGCGCAGGCAGAGGGCTGCTTGAGTGTGCGCAGCCTGCTCAGCTGGCTGCTCTCCTGCCCCCACTCACCGTTGGCTTGTGACTGGAGGTAGCAAAGGGCCAGTGCAAGCTGCCCTACGTGGCTTCTGTGCTGGAGGAATGGTCCTGCAGTCCCTTGCCTCACGTGTTTGGCCCCAGCATGTCCAGGCGGTGGTGTGACAACAGTCGAATGGAGAGCATCTGATTTACAACAGGGAATTCACCATCTACAGTAATATGTCCTTTGTAGTGCCAGCCCCCTGCTTCCCTGGGACTTGTGTAGAGCCTCAGGCATAGAATTCACAAGCATGACTTTTTCTGATAAAAACAAATCCCCTAATAGCCAATGGTTCAGGCCGTGGAAATCCTGGCCAGGAGAAATAGACAGGATTAGCCGGGGGACAGGAGCCTCCTTGCCCCCACTGGGGATGCAGCAGCTTGGCAGTGACCACAGATGGTTCCTGTCCGACAGCCAGCCATGCAGCAACTTGTGTGAAATGAGCTGCTGGCCCCAGTCCTAGTGGGAAGGTCCTGGGTGCCCACACACAAAATCTTCAGCATTGGCACTAACTTGCCATCCTTGTTGGCGCTCCCCTTAGAGACGCTAAAGAGCAAAAGCCCGGCTGTCTTAGAGAAGGATCCCTTGGGATGGAGCTGAGGTACAATATGATGCACAGCCCAGGCAGCTTCCATCAGATTCATGTATGTGATGGCAATGGGACCCATCAGAATACACAGACGATAATAAACATGAATACTAATGTAATGTTTTCCATAAAGAGACCTCAAAGTGCCTTGCAAACAAAGGTCAGTGTCATGATCCCCATGTTACTAATGTGAAAACTGAAGGACCAAAATGTGATGAGAGAGCGAGATGACATAAGAACAGCCACACTGGCTCAGACCAGCGGTCCTTCTAGCCAAGTGTCCTGTCTTCTGACAGTAGGCAGTGCCAGGTGCTTCAGAGGGAATGAACAGAACAGGGCAATTATCGAGTGATCCATCCCCTGTAGTCCGCTCCCAGCTTCTGGCAGTCAGAGGCATAGGAACACCCAGAGCATGGGGTTGCATCCCTGACCATCTTGGCTAATAGCCATTGCTGAACCTATCCTCCAGGGCTGTCAGTCCTCCACCTTCCATCAGCAACAAATTCACGTCATTTGTTGCAGTTCAGTGATTTGCAGAGCTCTGAACATGGGAATGAGCTGTTAGTCGTCAGTTCTGAATATAGTGTGTGGCATAGACCATCTTGGGCATACTGCAGCTACCTAACAGGAAGTGCAGAGGCTAGGAGAAGTAGGCTAGGGAGAGACTTAGAGACAGACAAAGTACCGGGGCTCTGAGTGAGAGACAAAATCCAGTTTAACCTGTTACATTTCTGTAGTAATAGTTTAATAGAAGCAACCCTAAGACTCCCAGCTTCCTCAAGAAAGCTCTGCAGATGCATGTTCAGCATATGGGTTTGTTCTGTGTCTGAACAGGGTTCCTTACTGGCCTTTATTGTGTATTTGTTTTTATTCCAAAGGGACATTCTGCGAGTCGGGGTCACTTTAGCAGGCCATCAGAAGAAAATTCTGAACAGTATCCAAGTGATGCGAGCACAGATGAATCAGATCCAATCTGTGGAGGTTTGATGTTCACACGTCCTCACACTCCTCTTCCTCAAGGCCCTTCTCCCCTTTGCCCCTGTACGTCCAAGCTCCAGTTCTTGAGTGTTCTGCATTCACCATAGACAGGCAGCTGCTCTAAGGATCATGGCAACAGGAAGAAACATCCTGACAACAAAAGGTTGCCAAGAGCTTCTAGAATTTAAGCAATGGAAAAAGGGAACAAGGAAGACAAATATTTTGGGGGAAACTATGAAATATTTTTTAAAAATAATAATAATAAAGCAATGGCATTTTTGAAAAGGGCTCTGAGATCCACAGGAGTCTCCAAAGGGAGATAAAAGAGCAGATCCTTTCATTTTCTTCCTGCACAAGGCTGCTTCAGCAGGCCTCAGACACCTCTGGAGCAAAGAGACTTTGTCAAGGAGATGAAAGCCAAGTGAAGACATGGGAAGCGCTCCTCCGTTTCTCCCTTGGGATGGTGACTCTGGGGTTATCCTGCAGCCAGCAGTCATCCCCGAAAGCCCCCAGCTGGCAAATCACAGGGAGAGAGAGAGAGCTGAGAAGTTCTTGCCATGTAATGGACCAAGCGCATCTGAAAAGTGGCAAACTTTTGCAAAGCTGAAGATTTTTGTAAAATAAACAAACTGAGACAAGAAGATTCTTTTTTCCTGCAGATGAGCAGGAACCTTGAACCCACTGGGAGTGGGGGATGGGGAAACCAATCCTTTTTAGAGCTCTTATTTTCGCTTGACATGGAACGGTTTAGTGAGTGACGCGTTTTCCAGAGGGTCTTCCCATCCACCCCTCCAATGGCATCATTGTCTCATACATATCATATGCACAAGACTTTTAGTGATCGCCTCACTAGTTGCCAATGACCTTTTCTCAGAAGACTTCCCAAGTACAGTATGTAGTAGTTTTTGATTACAAATGCTGACGTGTCCATTTATTTTTCTGTTGTCGTTGTTTGGAAATTTGTCCTTTGACCTTGTTTGTTTACAACAATTTGTGGTTTGGGGAATGGATTTTGTTTTTTGGTTGGTTGGGTTTTTTTATGAAAAGGAACTGACATTTCCAGGCTTCGTATCTCTCCAGAACTTGAACCTTCTCCCTGTGGAAGGAGAATTGCAGCTTACTGACTAGACAATACGCCAAGGGCAAGATTTTTTATATTCACATTTCCTCCTGTTTGCTCGTTAGTTATTTTGTAATTTCCATTGCCTGACAGCTGTTTCTAGCTGCTGGGTGTCTGGCTGAAATAACCACCTGCCCAGCTGGGGCTGCTGCTGCAGGGCAGGGCAGGGTTATGGAGGGGTTTGTGGATGGGGAAAGAGGGGTCATTCCACAGCTCATGATCAGAGCCCTTTGGAGACGCAGGACTGTTTAGGGAGGTGAGACCCGAAGAGTTATGCTGATCCTACCAGCTGTGAGAAAAGAAGGGGTGGGGGGATGCACTAAGGGCAGCCGCCAATATCCTGGCAGAAGGTTTCTCAGAGTGGGGACGCTGTCACAGGCCAGGCTGTAAATCATTCACTGTGATACCTAATGCCGTGTGGCTGCTCTCTATGCACTCAGATGCTCAGCCCCTGCCTCAGGAGCTGCTTCACGTGCCAAAGGCTTCGTTCTCAGCCACCACATCTAGGGGAGGCCAAAACAGCAAAAGCGAAAACTCGTGAACAAATAGGTCTGGCCAAGTGCCCACAGCAGGCAGGTTCCTCCCCAGACCAAACCAGCCGACCAGTCAGTCAGGGGGGTTATAAAGAACTGACACAGAGGCTTTAGTTACAGAACAAACCCCTGGACACTGGACAAATCGTAGGGCAGTGCATGAGCGCAAATGCTTGCATTTGCTCTTGGAGCTTTCATCATTCTGTGTCCTTCTGGGCATGTGCGGTATCACTCGGCATTCCTCAGGCTGCGCCCAGGGTCACCATGTCTTTCATGGAGGAACACCTTTGCTTTGCAGCAGTACAGGGCCTTGAAGACGTGTTCACAGGGAGCTAGTCTGGATTATTTTCCAGTGGCTGAAGCCAAGAGGGCAAAGCATGTGCTGTGAAGAGAATCCTATGTGTGGCTCACCCTCCTGGGTCACGCAGGCTTGTACTGGAGTCTTTATAAAATATGTAAAGCCCTGTACAAAATACTTAACGTTTTCCCCTTAAGATTTGACTGGGAGACAAAACATGGCTGAGAGACAGGTCCCAGTGAGCTTTGGGTCACCCCTCTGCTCAGCTCTGTTCTCTCTGGTGTGTTTGGTGCACAGCTACAGCAGCAGGAGCCTGAAATGCAAAGTCTGCCTCTCAAGGGTCCGTTCATCTGAAATGTGTCTAGACACTGGGGCTGGTTTTTACATGGCCTGATGGCCAAACAATCACTGGTATTCTGGGGACCTCTGTAGCTGGGCCAGGCCGTAGTTCTCAGTGACCTCCGTGTCAATTCAGAGCAACTGCTCTGAAATGAATGGCACCGCTCCAGATTTCACGGAGAATAGAATTTGGCCAAGTCTCTGATGATTGGGGTGAGAAAGAAGCAATGGAAGCAGACTGAAGTAACGCCAGGCGTGCTTAGGCTCCTGGGGGCCCGGGAGTGTCAGCTGTCTGTTCTGCGTTCTGACACACAGTCCAGTCAGTCTTTATCTGTGTATTCAACTGGTGTGTGTGTAAACGGGCCCTGTGTTTAACAAGCAGCATACCTGAGAACTGTGTGATCTAGCGTTACAGGATTGGCACACAAGAGACAGTGTGTCAGCTGGAACATTCCTAGTGCTTGCCAGGGGCGTACTGGGAAAATGGAGGCCTCTCCGCACAGACTGTGATAGATGGGTGAGCAGAGCATCAGAGAGAAATGCTTCCTTACTGCAGCTCTCTCTTCCACTGCAAGCGCTACATTTTAACACGGGAGAGCTCATCAGTGTCGCCCAAAGGTATCGGACGAGGCTGCTCAGTGCCATCCCCAGGGGACGGACGCACAGGGCTGTACTAAATCGTATAGCCATAGTCAGCCAGCTGCTATGTGAACAAGGAACGCTTTTGAGTGCGAGGAGAGCTGCCTCTGTAAAAAACCCACCAGCAAATTCCAATGGGGCAACCATCTGGAATGATCACATGATGCGCTTGCGTTGGCTTTCCCAGACAATGCTTGACTGTTCTGGGCCACCCATTACATGCTTCCATGAACTCAGTAGGAGTGATGGCCATGCTGCAGCCCTCACAGTCGGTCACCTTCGGACAGGGCTCTGGGGAGAGCTTATGATCGTGTCCACTGGGCGATGTTCTGCCTTGATGCACTAAACCTGCTCTTCACCCGCCAACTGGCATTATGCACATCTAATTGCCTGACCCCACCCACTGTGAAAGAAAGGATTGTACAGAGCAGTGGATGCCGGAGTTGGCCTGAGCGGTGGCAAGGCAGAAAGGTGCATCGTCATTTCTTCCCTGGACCAAAAATCACACAGTGTCAACCCAAGAAGTGCATGTTTTCTGGTCTGTTAATGCCAGGCGTCACGGTGACCGCTTACCTGGGACGAGCGGAGAATGAGACAGAAATGGAAAGAACGAATAATGCACCATTTCTCTCTGCAGCTCTCCAGCTGAGAACATGAGGAGCCACCGTCCAACATTCCTCACCCGCCCCCTTGCCTGGTAATGCTTTCGGAGGTAGGGTCTGCTCCTAGGAAAGCAGAGAGCCACTGGGGTGACTTCAAAACAATTGCATTTCATGGGTGTAAAACATACTATTGTGAAACATTCTTATAGTGGCAAAAATCAGCTTCAAACAGAGAGCAGGTAACAAGTGAAAAAGTAACGTGGACACTGTGACACAATGGAGTGGTGGTGTGTATATCTTTTAGCAATTTCATCTTGCTGAGTTTGTCAGTCAGCTTGTTGCAATTTGGCTGTTTCCCTCCAGCCGTCCAGCCCAGCTTCCAGATCTAGGGTTTTCTTCCTCCAGCTTCTTACAGTCCATCTTCCAGCTGCTACAGCCTGCCTTGCATCAGTAATGATGGTGTCTGGCAGGAGAATTTAAGTTGGAATTCCAAAGTTATGTTGAAAATAGCAATAAAAATGTCAAGCAATGACCCACCCATGGTGTCGATACCATAACTGAGCAGCAAGGACCAGAAAGAGTAGGATGGAGGGTGCTGATGCCAGGGTACCAGAATCCCAAGGGTGTCATATTTAACAAGTTTCAAAGTAGCAGCCGTGTTAGTCTGTATTCGCAAAAAGAAAAGGAGTACTTGTGGCACCTTAGAGACTAATAAATTGGTTAGTCTCTAAGGTGCTACAAGTACTCCTTCTCTTTATATTTAACAAGCAACTCTTAGCTTTCACCTCCAGCTCTGTAAGTTGAATTAATGGCTAAGAGCTACTTTGGAGTAAAAGAAAAATAAACTCGGAAGCACTTTCATTATAGCTCTGCCATGAGCACTTGCTTCCTCTCAGCCACAGTGGAGGATGGAGATATAGGGGCCGTTGGGGGTGGGTTCACCATTCAGGGATTCATCTTTTTGTCTCATGTCTCAAAGATAAGAAACTGTGGGCCAGATCCTCAATTGCTGTCAATGGACAAAACGCCATTGAAATCAAAGGGGCTGTGCCAACTTACGTCAGCTGAGGAGTTGCTCAGTTAGGTTCTTTATGTATTCTGAGCACTTACCCACCAAATAGTGACCAGTAACTTCCAGTACTGGGGCACCCCCAGGAGCTAGGTGCGTGTTGCTCACAACAGCATTAGTTCATTGTATAGTGGTATCAGTTAATTGTCGTAGTACACAAGTGAAAGGGCTGGTTCCTGCTCTCCCTTACACTTGTACACTAGGGTAGCCCTGGTGGCTTCACTGGACTAGCTCAGATTTACACCAGCGTAAGCAAGAGGAGACCCATTTGCAGTAGAGCAGATAAAGTAATCACCAGTGCAAGGCAAAGAGGAAAGCAGTGATCACCTTGTCACTTACACAGTCACTGCATGGAAAACTATTGTAGAAGATCACAGTCTAGCTGGGATGGCAGGAGTAACCCGCAAGGCTGGATCCATCTAGAGTGTAAAACAGAGCCGGGGAAGAGGGAGGAAATCACCAGTACGGGGTTGTTCCAAAGGTGAGGTATTTTTACAGCTGAACGGAAGGGGGTGTTTTATCAATGTTTGGTCCTAAATGTGGCAGGAACGCATCCACCCATACGGCAGTCCATCTCTTGGGTCTGGGCTGTTCTGCCAGCAACAATGGATCACGTCTGCTATCGAGGTTAGCTTCACTGGCCGTTCCTGGGGAAACACCCCAGAGAGGCTGAGGAGGGACAGCTTTTCCATTCCTCTCCTTTGCTCTGTATTCCGAAGGGGGCCTGTGTGGAGCCAGAGTCCTCAGATTTGGAGAGCTCGGTTGTGCCTGCTCCTGATTGCCTGCCTGAGATTGGGCATCAGAGGAAGCCCGATCTGTGGCGTCGTAATCATCTCCACAGCCACCAGCAGGTGCTGCAGCACAAAAGTCGATGCTGACTTGGGCGAGTGATGGTGCTGCAAGTTTCTCTCTCACACTGGTGTCCTTAGTAACAAATAATGCAGGGAGAGAACTAAAGGAAACCTACAGGGCAGGATGGCAAGCGATTTGGAGTATTTCGTAGGTCGTCTCTGGGGAGTGCAGGGGTGAAAGATGGTCATGGAGGCAAAGCCCATCCTTCACCCGTCACACAAGAGTGCCAGTGCCTATCAAAGCGCAGCCCCTGGCGTGGATGGGTGGCTGAGCTCACTGCAGAAGGGACTGGCCCATGTTTGCTTCTGTCCTATTGTAACCTGCAGCTCAGGGCATGAAAATGCAAAACGAGGCCTTGGGGGAATTCCTGAGGGAAGCAAGAAGCTGCCCTGTCAGTCTGTGTGTGACCTCCGTGGAGCTGGTCTGAGCCAGGGGCCCAGCCCAGAGGGCAGTGAGGGGGTAGTATTATCATTGTGTCTCTGATTGCTGCACACAGATATTTTCCTTTGGAATAGCTCTGTGTGCGCTTGTGCAGAGACCCCTGCAAGCTCCACGTGGCGAACCAGCTGCAGGCAGCGCCCCCATCTGGCAGGTTCATGCAGGTAATGCTGCGCTGTCCTGCAGGGGGTGATGGGCTCACCCTGCCAGCTGGGGAGATTTGAAGGCTCCAGGCCTGGCTGCTGGGAGGCGGTGAGTGCTGGGGTGGAGCTGTGAGCTGATCTGGCACTGAATGCCTCCCTGGGGGAGGAGCCAGGGAAGGAGTTAGGGGACTCCTCGCAGGGTGTCACTTCTGCCAGACCCCATCTGTAGCACCCTGCAAGGTGCTGTGAGGTAGAGAAGGGAAATGGTGCTGCCTGCCACCTCCTCCGTCTCCAGGGCAAAGGCTGGTGCCGTTTACATCCCCAGGCACTTTCTTGCATTTCCTTTTAGCTTTGACTGGTCCCGCTGCTGGGCAGTCTGAACGCCCACCTGCCCCTGTCATCACTCCAGCCAGCCAGGCACTGAGGTGCTACCCAGCTGGGTGAGGAGCCCTCCTTCATTAACTCTGCAAAGCCCTGGCACTGGGAGCGGTGGGTGGGAACAAACCTCGAGCTTTAACAGTGTTGCCAGCTCATGAGTTCACTGTGAGTCTCACAATATCTGGTGGGTTTTTTTAAAGCCCCAGCTTCTGGAGTGCTGGGATTATGAGAGAATCTGGGCTTTCCTAAAAACAAAGGTGCAATTCCTAGTTTTTATCTGTGGAGAAGCATTGTGACAGGTCACCCCAAAGCCATGGAGAGAGACCCCAAAGCTGTGAAAGGGGACCTCAAAGGCACCACACTAGCAGGCAGAGCCAGACCCAGCCCTGAGCATTTATTCTAATCTCAGGATTGCTTAAGGCCCATCTCATCAGCTTTCACCACTTGGGACTGGCAGTGCCTGGGACCATAGTGCCCAAGGGAATTGGGCAGGGCGGGTGGGGCACCAGCCCAGGGAGTGGGCAGCACAGCACCCCCAAGCAGGCATAAAGGGGGTCTGGTAGGAAAGGGTTTTTCTTTTCTTTTTTTAAGGAAATAATTTCTAAGGGGTGAGGGCAGAGAGGGCCAGTCTGAGCATGAGGTGGGGCTCCCGGTCAGGGAAGGGGCGAGCAATTCAGAGTGACACCCCAACCCCCAGCCATTCTGACATGTCAGAACTATACAAGGGGCTGGGTAAAGCTGGACAACAAAATTCAACTAAACTTTTTTCCATTGAATAATGGGGTGCTCCAAGGAAACTTACTGGTTTCAAGAGAAATTTTGTTGTGAAGGTTTCTCAGGTCTAGGATCCAGCTAGATATGAGAGCGAGTGAGTGACACCCCAGAACAGCCAGTACCCCTCACCTAGCAGCTGGGAGAATCAGGCAGAACCAGGTTTGAAAACAGCTGTCCCACAGCCCAAGCAAGTCCCTAACTGCCATTTTATAAGGGGCTCATTTACATTCAGAATTGGAATTAAATCAAAATTCTAACCCCCAAAATGTCTTGCAAAGCGGAGTGGTTTTCTGCCCAGCCCAGTGTCTGAGGCTAACCATGAGTCTGGCTTCTCTGGGGTGGATCCTCTGCCACCGAGCTCCCTGCAGCTCTGGAATCGGCTCCAAACTTTTCTCTGCCTTGGTTAATTTCTCTTTATGGCCTCTCCTCCCTTTATAGAGCTACCACAGAGCACACAGGTGTTGATGCAGTTCAGGCCAGGCCTGCACACCGCTAGGAAAGCAGATGGAAGAGTGAAGCCAGGTTGCTTTGCCCCTGAACCATAACAACCTCCGTGCCCTGGCTCCCTGTGCTGCCCATCCTCTCCGGGAGCAAGTTGCCCTGGATGACGGGTCTGCAAGGAAGCTTAAAGGGGTGTCAGGATAGCAGGGCTGATGCAGCTTGTTTTAAATATTATGCACCTGTTGGCCCTTCGCAGCCACTGCTGTGCCACAGGGAGGGGCCCTAGCCCATCAGGCTCCCCATGGACAAATGAGCAGACTGTCCCAGCCACCTTGTAAACAGTGATCCATGTTCTTGGGAGATGAATTATTGAGCACTCCCAGCTCTAACATGGGCTTCTCCTGCGTGACCCCAGCACAGCTAAGCCCTCTTGCTTCCCCACCGCCTGGTCAGGAGCAGCGTGTGGGGAGCAAGCGTGCTGCAGGACTTGGTTAGTCCCAGCGTGAAGGATCCTGGGATCAGGCCCTGCATGCTCTTTACTGTGGGATGGGTCGGTGAAAAGGGCAGCTTGCTGGTCGAGCAAAGAAGCACAATCTGAGTGTATTTTTGGGAAGTGATGCAATCCGTTCCCTGAGCCCAGGAGAGTGGGGAGCCGTGCGAGTGATTTAATAGTTAAACCTAGGATTAGGTGTTAGGTCCCTGGGTCTTGTCCCGGCTCTGTGACCTCGTGCAAGTAATTTCTCCTCCCTGTGCCTCCAGAGTGCATTGAGCTTAGTTAATTAATCATGTTCTTTGCCATCTTCCATTAGATGCTTTAGAAAGGCAGAATATTGTACTAAGAGCCTTGACTTGCTTGTAGCAACCATCTTCTAGACATGAGCACCTTGCTTTGAGCAGCCACAATTCCTGCTGATCCCAGTGAGAGCTGGGTTTCAATGCACCTCTCAGGGTGAGGCCATCAGACTTGTCTTGAATGGTCCCTAGCAAGTATTGCGGGCTCCAGAGGGCATCGTTGTTCTCTGGGATACAGGTGAGGAGCTCAGTGAAGGTGAGCAATAATTATGAGCCTCAAGACCTCAGTGTAACGTAGAGTGGGCTGGGTTGGGCGACTCAACGTCCTTTTCTGTAGCACTACACACAGTCTCATATCTCAGTGCGCGTCTGAGAAACCGCAGAGAGCAAACATCCCTCTCCATTTACCAGAAAGGCAGCTATTGCGACCAATATCATTCCAGAAGAATCTGCAGCTGTCCCTGCTGCTGGACTTCTGCGCCCAGAGCCAGGATTGGCAATGCAGAGGGGAAACTACCTGCCCTCATATAAGGAAATCCTTCAATGCATATCTAGATAACACCGTAGGGAGGCGAAGAGCCATACGGTAGTGGAAAGGCTGGCTGAGTGTAATGGCAATGTCTCTGCTTGCCTGTTAGCATCTACATTCAGCAGATGCTTCCATATGATCCGTACTATGCTGGGGATTTTCCCTTTCAAAGAGAGGTGCTGAATAGCTCTAGCCTGTGATATGTTTGAAAGGCTTACAAAGAGGTGCTGACATTATTCCGGAACAAGGTGTTTGTGGCTGAAAGTCCATTTTGCTGTGTTCCTAGTTCATCTGTTGGCTCACAAGGTGGTTAATAGTCTTTGTTTCATCACAGAACCTTGTGGCTCAGTGTGCGAAGCCCTCATTGGGAGGGAGAGGGACCCTTCGACTGCCCAAGACAAGTAACTAATCAGTATTCCATCTGCTCATTAGCCACCCAGCATTTGCCTCATGGAGTGACCTTGTTATCTGGTGGGCCCAAGGGGAGTCCCAATCCTGATTACTTGCTCTGTCTCGCCCTCGTACATTGGCTGTGGCCCTGTGGACAATGTAATGGTTTTCATGACAGTATTTGTATTTTTTTAAACGTGAATGGGGAGATAGTGTGCAGGTCCTTGTAACACAGGGGTGTGTGTCTTCCATTCCGACCAGGGCTTCCCCTGGCTTCGTCAAATATCTTTGGATGTTCCTCAGAAAAAAATAAAATAAATCGGATGTATTTATAAACGAAACAGAAACCTGCTGCTCCAATGCCTTTGTAGGAGTATTTTTAACACAACATTTTTTCAAAATAAATG
The DNA here is from genome assembly GCF_965140235.1 of Caretta caretta. Lineage (NCBI taxonomy): Eukaryota > Metazoa > Chordata > Testudines > Cheloniidae > Caretta > Caretta caretta. The sequence continues at coordinate 5,076,745 of NC_134223.1, forward strand.
TGAATTGTAACGTTTGAAGCATTTGCTCTTGGTTTTCCTTCCTTGCTCCTCTTCCAACTTTTGCCCTCCTCAGTAATATTGCTCCAGTGTAAATGCTGAACTAGGGAACCACAAAAGGTATTGGTCCCTTAGAGAGACACACACAGAATGACTGCATACTGCATGCCTGGGAAATATCCTTATGATCGATCGATAGATTAGATTAGATTAAATTAAAATTAGTAGCACCATGCCCTCGCCTAAGTGTAAAGTGATGTAGGCTGTTAATTTGACAAATTCTACTATTTTCTCTGCGACTTTTCCACAAACAGACTTTGATTTATGAGAGTTTGAGTCAATGGATTGTTTGTAAACTAGTGACTTTGACAGCTCACTGTTCATTATTCCTGGTATGTGATTGACCATTTAAGTTACATGGAGGTTCTGCTTCCTGCTGGGATGGCTGAAACATTTATAAACAGCAGGAGGAAAATCAAGGAGAGCCCAAACGGTCTGAGTGGACACTCCACATGAAAAGGGCTGCATGTGCGGTCATGAGATTTCACTCTCCATCAACATCCCTGTAATCAACAAAAGTGGCCTGTACTAAAGTTCACAGTAAATTAGTGACAGGTTCACAAATTTAACAGAAGTGAATTCGCTGTTTTTATTTGATTGAATGCTCAGAAATAGTTCTCTGCAGCGTTCAGCTCACAGGAGAAATAATGCACACGCTAAGGCCTTTTCTACACTACAGAGTTAAGTCGTCTTAAATTACATTGACGCCGGTATGCTGCTTTAATTATATCAGTTGTACACATCCACACAACGCTCCTTGTGTCAGTGGAGTGAGTCCAAAGTCAGTGCTCTTGCATCAACAGAGAGCGCGTTGAATCGTGGGTAGCTATCCCACTGTGCAACTTGCCTCCCGCGGCCGCTGGGAGATCTGGGAATGGATCGCAGTGTATCACGAGGGCGTGCTCACCGTCCCATGATGCAATTCTTTCCATGCCATCGTTCCATGGACTTCCGACTTCACTTTGTGTCATTTTATATCAGTCCCTGTAAACTGTGCACCCACCATCTCTGCCTGAAAGCATGGATCCTGAACTGCTGGCCAGTCTGGTGATGAGTGTTACGAACACAACACGGCTGGTCCTGCAGTATTTCATGAGCTGGGAAATAGAAAGTGAATCTGTATTGTCTGTCCTGCTGCATGCAATGGAAAGAAACAAAGATTGCTGCTAGCATTCACGGAGCAGCTGCACACAGTGGACTGTCTGTACTGGGCTCAGGAAACAAGCGCTGAGCAGTGGTTGTATCCTATGACTGGAGAATTGCAAATATAGTTCTTATATCTAAGAAAGGAAAAAATTATCTGGGAAACTACAGGTCCATTAGGTTGACCTTAATTGTATGCAGGGTCTTAGAACAAATTTTGTAAGAGAACGTAGTTAAGGACATAGAGGTAAATAGTAACTTGGCTGAAATACAACATGGTTTCACAAAAGGTAGATCGTGCCAGACCAAGCTGATCTCTTTCTTGTAGAAGATAACTGATTTTCTAGACCAAGGAAATGCAGTAGATCTAACCTACCTGGATTTCAGTAAAGCATTTGATACCATTCCACATGGGGAATTACGAGTTAAATTGGAGAAGATCGGAATTAATACAAGAATTGAAAGGTAGGTAAGGCACTGGTTATAGGGCACACTAGAAAGGGTCATTTTAAAAGGTGAACTGCGAGGTTGGAGGGAGGTCAGTAGTGGATTTCCTCAAGGCCTGGTACTAAGACCAATCATATTTAAAATTTTCATCAATGACTTTGGCATAAAACTTGAGTGTCCTAATAATTCTGCAGATGACACAAATTGGGAGGTATTGCCAATATGAAGATCTGGATGACCTTGAAAACTGGAGTAATAGAAAAGGGATAAAATTTAATAGTGCAAAGTGCAAGGTCATGCACTTAAGGACTAACAACAATAATTTTTGCTATAAACTGGGGATTTATCAGTTGGAAGCGATGGAGGAGGAAAAAGACCTCAATGTATTGACAGGTTTCAGAGTAGCAGCCGTGTTAGTCTGTATCCGCAAAAAGAACAGTAGTACTTGTGGCACCTTAGAAACTAACACATTTATTTAAGGATAAGCTTTTGGGGGCTACAGCTCATTTCATCGGATGCACAGAATGGAACATATAGTAAGAAGATAGATAGATAGATACAGAGAACATGAAAAGGTGGAAGTAGCCATACCAACTGTAACAGGCTAATTAATTAAGATGAGCTATTATCAGCAGGAGAAAAAAAACTTTTGTAGTGATAATCGAGATGCCCAACTGCCTAACCCATTCCAGTGCTTCACCATCCTCCTAGTGAAATAGTTTTTCCTAATATCCAACCTAGACCTCCCCTACTGCAACTTGAGACCATTGCTCCTTGTTCTGTCATTTGGTACCACTGAGAACAGTCTAGATCTCTTTGAAACCCCCTTTCAGGTAGCTGAAAGCAGCTATCAAATCCCCCCTCAGTCTTCTCTTCTGAAGACTAAATAATCCAAGTTCCCTCAGCCTCTCCTCATAAGTCATGTGCTCCAGTCCCCTAATCATTTGTTGCCCTCTGCTGGACCCTCTCCAATTTGTCCACATCCTTCTTGTAGTGTGGGGCCCAAAACTGGACACAGTACTCCAGATGAGGCCTCACCAATGCCGAATAGAGGGGAATGATCACGTCCCTTGATCTGCTGGCAATGCTTCTACTTATACAACCCAAAATGCTGTTAGCCTTCTTAGCAACAAGGGCAAACTGTTGACTCATATCCAGCTTCTCAAAAAGAAAAGGAGTACTTGTGGCACCTTAGAGACTAACCAATTTATTTGAGCATAAGCTTTCATGAGCTACAGCTCACTTCATTGGATGCATACTGTGGAAAGTGTAGAAGATCTTTTTATACACACAAAGCATGAAAAAATACCTCCTCCCACCCCACTCTCCTGCTGGTAATAGCTTATCTAAAGTGATCACTCTCCTTACAATGTGTATGATAATCAAGGTGGGCCATTTCCAGCACAAATCTAGGGTTTAACAAGAACATCTGAGGAAGGGGGAGGGGGTAGGAAAAAACAAGGGGAAATAGGCTTGAATAGAGACTGGGAGTGGCTAACTCATTATGCAAGGTAACCTATGTTAATTGTATCCAATTTGCAAATGAATTCCAATTCAACAGTCTCTTGCTGGAGTCTGGATTTGAAGTTTTTTTGTTGTAATATCGCAACTTTCATGTCTGTAATCGCGTGACCAGAGATTGAAGTGTTCTCCGACTGGTTTATGAATGTTATAATTCTTGACATCTGATTTGTGTCCATTTATTCTTTTACGTAGAGACTGTCCAGTTTGACCAATGTACATGGCAGAGGGGCATTGCTGGCACATGATGGCATATATCACATTGGTGGATGTGCAGGTGAACGAGCCTCTGATAGTGTGGCTGATGTTATTAGGCCCTGTGATGGTGTCCCCTGAATAGATATGCGGGCACAGTTGGCAACGGGCTTTGTTGCAAGGATAGGTTCCTGGGTTAGTGGTTCTGTTGTGTGGTATGTGGTTGCTGATGAGTATTTGCTTCAGGTTGGGGGGCGGTCTGTAGGCAAGGACTGGCCTGTCTCCCAAGATTTGTGAGAGTGTTGGGTCATCCTTCAGGATAGGTTGTAGATCCTTAATAATGCGTTGGAGGGGTTTTAGTTGGGGGCTGAAGGTGACGGCTAGTGGCATTCTGTTATTTTCTTTGTTAGGCCTGTCCTGTAGTAGGTGACTTCTGGGAACTCTTCTGGCTCTATCAATCTGTTTCTTCACTTCCGCAGGTGGGTATTGTAGTTGTAAGAATGCTTGATAGAGATCTTGTCTGGAAATGGCCCACCTTGATTATCATACACATTGTAAGGAGAGTGATCACTTTAGATAAGCTATTACCAGCAGGACAGTGGGGTGGGAGGAGGTATTTTTTCATGCTTTGTGTGTATAAAAAGATCTTCTACACTTTCCACAGTACGCATCCGATGAAGTGAGCTATAGCTCACAAAAGCTTATGCTCAAATAAATTGGTTAGTCTCTAAGGTACCACAAGTACTCCTTTTCTTTTTGCGAATGCAGACTAACACGGCTGTTACTCTGAATCCAGCATCTCGTCCACTGTAACCCCTAGGTCCTTTTCTGCAGAACTGCTGCCTAGCCACTCGGTCCCTAGTCTGTAGCAGTGCATGGGATTCTTCTGTCCTAAGTGCAGGACTCTGCACTTGTCCTTGTTGAACCTCATCAGATTTCTTTTGGCCTAATCCTCCAATTTGTCTAGGGCCCTTTGTATCCTATCCCTACCCTCCAGTGTATCTACCTCTCCTCCCAGTTTAGTGTCATCTGCAAACTTGCTGAGGGTGCAATCCACTCCATCCTCCAGATCATTAATGAAGATATTGAACAAAACCGGCCCCAGGACTGACCCATGGGGCACTCCACTTGATATCAGCTGCCAACTAGACATGGAGCCATTGATCACTACCCGTTGAGCCCGATGATCTAGCCAGCTTTCTACCCACCTTATAGTCCATTCATCCAGCCCATACTTCTTTAACTTGCTGGCAAGAATACTGTGGGAGACCATGTCAAAAGCTTTGCTAAAGTCAAGGAATAACACATCTACTGCTTTCCCCTCATCCACAGAGCCAATTATCTCATCATAGAAGGCAATTAGGTTAGTCAGGCATGACTTGCCCTTGATGAATCCATGCTGACTGTTCCTGATCACTTTCCTCTCCTCTAAGTGCTTCAGAATTGATTCCTTGAGGACCTGCTCCATGATTTTTCCAGGGACTGAGGTGAGGCTGACTGGCCTGTAGTTCCCAGGATCCTTCTTCTTCCCTTTTTTAAAGATGGGCATGACATCATCTGGGACTTTCCCCGATCGCCATGAGTTTTCAAAGATAATGGCCAATGGCTCTGCAATCACATCCGCCAACTCCTTTAGCACCCTCGGATTCAGCGCATCCGGCCCCATGGACTTGTGCTCATCCAGCTTTTCTAAATAGTCCTGAACCACTTCCTTCTCCACAGAGGGCTGGTCACTTCCTCCCCATGTTGTGCTGCCCAGTGCAGTAGTCTGGGAGCTGACCTTGTTCATGAAGACAGAGGCAAAAAAAGCATTGAGTATATTAGCTTTTTCCACATCCTCTGTCACTAGGTTGCCTGCCTCATTCAGTAAGGGGCCCACACTTTCCCTGACCTTCTTCTTGTTGCTAACATACCTGAAGAAACCCTTCTTGTTACTCTTAACATCCCTTGCTAGCTGCAACTCCAATTGTTATTTGGCCTTCCTGATTTCACTCCTGCATGCCTGAGCAATATTTTTATACTCCTCCCTGGTCATTTGTCCAATCTTCCACTTCTTGTAAGCTTCTTTTTGGTGTTTAAGATCAGCAAAGATTTCACTGTTAAGCCAAGCGGGTCGCCTGCCATATTTACTATTCTTTCTACAAATAGGGATGGTTTGTTCCTACAACCTCAATAAGGATTCTTTAAGGCTCTCCTGGACTCCTTTCCCCCTCATATTATTCTCCCAGGGGATCCTGCCCATCAATTCCCTGAGGGAGTCAAAGTCGGTTTTTCTGAAGTTCAGGGTCTGTATTCTGCTGCTCTCCTTTCTTCCTTGTGTCAGGATCCTGAACTCGACCATCTCATGGTCACTGCCCCCCAGGTTCCCATCTCCTTTTGCTTCCCCTATTAATTCTTCCTGGTTTGTGAGCAGCAGGTCAAGAAGAGCTCTGTCCCCAGTTAGTTCCTCCAGCACTTGCACCAGGAAATTGTCCCCTACACTTTCCAAAAACTTCTTGGATTGTCTGTGCACCACTGTATTGCTCTTCCAGCAGATATCAGGGTGATTGAAGTCCCCCATAAGAACCAGGGCCTGTGATCTAGTAACTTCCATTAGTTGCCTGAATACCCCAGTTACAGTTCAAAGTATGTGCGATCAGTTCCCATTTGGGCCTTGGAGCAGTCCAGTCAAGGCTCTTCAGGACTAGTGCCTGGGGTGCCCGCTTTACTCCAGTCTCTGTTCCAAGTAATAAGGCACTTGCAGGTTTCCAGGCCAGGCTCAGTTAGTAACTGTCCTGGGGCCCATCTGCACTGGCTCCCTGCCCAGCCCCTGCTGCTCCCCCGTAAGTCCCATACAGACCCTGCCCCACATGGTCATATCGGGCAGTCACAGCCGGGTCCACAGCAGCTCTGCCTGCATTGCTGCTCCCAGCTTCCCTCCAGCTCACCATGCAGCCATGTGGCTGCTTCCCTGGAGTTCCCTGCTGCTCTCAAACAGAGCCTGGCCTCTTTCTGGTTCTGGACTCCTCCCCCGACTTGGCATGGGGAAGGCGCGGGCAGCAGGGAAGTGGCTGATAGAAGTCCCCCACTCTGCAGATCTATCACAATAGTTTAGAGGGGGCATTAAACTGGCTCATATGGCCGAGGAAGAGGCTGTGGATATGTTGAGTGACCTGATGTTCAAATGCTTGTTCCAACATACAGCAGCAATAAAGAAACATTGGCTTGTAGCGAAAGGAGATAACAAAGGTCTTCAGTCATTAGGTTCATAGCCATTACATAGCCTACTTTTGTCACCCCGCTTCTCAGATGTCAAAAGACTAAGCTCTTCTTGGTTACACCATTAGCAGGCTCTGGAGCAGAAGAACGGTTCTCCCAGCATTGCAAATTTACCAGGTACGGAGTTTTGCAATAACAAGAAGTGACCATTTAAAATATTTTGAAACCATGTCTCCAGATTTTACAGCCCTGTCTCCCTCACCGCAGCACCATGGCCAGCCCCTGAGCTCAACTCTCCCTCCTGCACCCCAGCGTTCATCAGAGTACTGGCTTTGACGGACTGGAGCTGTTTTCGATGTGCGTTGTTACTGCCTGCAGCACCCTCCAAGAAGCCTCCACATCACAGACTATGCAGCTAAAACTGAAGACCTTTGTTTGGCTCCTGGATCAGCTGCTCTGTCTGGTACCACAAGCCTTTAAGAGCTATATAGGGCCAGTGCTTCCCCCTAGCTCCTAGTGCCCTGGGATACTTAGCAACTTTCACTGCCCCAAGCCCTCCAATACCCCAGGGCACCCAAGTAACCTAGGGACCCTGTGGGGCTAAGCAGCTCCCCCATAACCTAATCTGTATAAAAGGAAATCAATTTACAGCTGAGCCACGAAAACATGTCAGTGCAAGTACTGATAGGGGCTTTCAGCACATAAAACACTGGCCACTGACATGCCGAACTATCTGCGGCTGCTACAGGCCACTTCCCTTTTCCTACCAGGAAACGTCAAGGCTCTAAATAGGGTCAGGGACTAGGTTTGCTCCCAGTGCCTTGGAGAGCAATTAGGAAAAGCAATGGCCACTCCAGGGGAGGAGGGCAGAGGGGTGCAAATTAGCATCAGACCCTACCACCCAGTAAAGAGAACAGCGTCAGTGAAGGGTAAATGGGACCAGCTCCCATAGCACACAGTCCCAGTAGATCCCGCCAGTGCATACAAGAAACCAGGCCCAGTCCAGCACCCATGATGCGAGAAGCCTATGGAAAGACATTTCATTCCAAGCCAGCAATGTCCCACTTGCCACACTAAGGCAGGTTCCTGACTGTTGGGCTCTTTTGACTTCCACCCACCTCTGGTTCCCCAAGCACTCCTCACCCCCCGGCACAGGTGTGTCTCTCACCATTGATATGTTGGGTATTGTAACAAGAGCTGCTCTGAAGTGATTTTATTGCCCATGAAATGTTTGGAAGAAAAGGAAATTGGGTTGTCTCAGTTAATGTTTTTAATGGAATTTTCACTTTTTCATCCAAATCTCAACACCAAACAGTTTGCAGAACTGGAAAATAGTTGGTTTTGTGGGTTGTGCTTTTTCAGTGAACCCTTGCCCCCCACCCGAAATGTTGAGGAAAACGGAGATTTTCTTGTGAAAATGTCAGTTGTTAAAGAGACGTTTTCAACCCTCTGGAATGAGTGTTAAGGGAGGGCTGCCCATGCATTTCCCTTAGGGGTACTGTAGGGTCCTGATCCTGGGATTAAAGATGACACTTAGCACAGCCCAGCTGTAGGTGCATGATGGTGGTGCAGGGCGACAAGTGTAGTAACAGCCTTTCACCACGGGGGAGCTGAGCTCACACTTCACTAGTGAAAGGTCTTGTATTAATCGAGGGTGAGTTTTGGTCCATATCACAGACCTGCTACATGACTGACCTGGTCATTAGCGAGTCTTCTGAGCTAGGTTCGGACACATCATAGATGTCTCAATTGCCTCCCCATGAGGCTGCAATCTACAGGGGCCCACACCCTCAGCAATTAGGGGAGACAGCCTGGTCTAGTGGCTAGGCTGCTGGGCCAGGCCTCAGGAGCCCTAGGGTCTGTTCCTGGCTCTGCCACTCACCTGCTCTGGGACCAGGGACAAGTCACTGCGCCTCTTCCCCCCTCTGTTTAATAGTAATAAAGTCATACTGAAACTCTGGGAGCCATTTGGATGTGTGCGTCCCAGTGTGGTTACCAGGGTGGGTTTGGCCTGTGTGTGACCAAATTCGTTCTCCACCTTCAGTCCTGGCTCCCTGTCAGGTCTTGTCCACCTCTGGCTCTGGAACTTGCTGCCCTCTCAATAGACTTTGGGAAAGGGCCCTAGACCAGTGCACGTGATCCTGCTGTGAGAACGGGAGACTCACCCCACCAGTACTGCCCTGATGCCGCTTGGGCTCCGCCTGCTGCTCGCTCCCTGGCTGTGCCTCCTCTGGCCTGACAGCCCCAGTTCACATGGAGGATGAGCCCTGGGTTCTCAGTTTCCTCACTGGCCTGCCTGCCCTGTCAGTCCAGCTGACTAGGAGCACTGGCCTTTCCCCATCAGCGCTGGGGACTGTCAGCCTCAGGATCCTGGCTCCTCTTCATCCCTTCCCCTTGCTCCTGGTACTGGGAGAGGGACAACCGAAAGCGCCACTAAGTTTCAATAAGGGGCCACCAGACCACTTACAAGTTGACGATTGGGAAATTTCCCTCACAGCAAATAGGGGGGGGGGGGGGAGCAGCCGGTCCCAGTGAAGTCTGTCACAATGAGCTTCTTCAGCATATTTTTCCGAGCCTGACTGAAATGCTCAGGCAGCCCTTCTGTTTGTGGGTGGTGCACGGAGGTCCAATAGCTTTCATTTGTAACCCTCCGCGCAGCTTCTTCATGAGTCATGGCAGGAAGTTAATCCTTCAGCCATTAAGATCTCCCAGGTGAGAACTTTTACCAGCTCAGCTGAGCTTGTCTTTGCATTAGCTGAGTATAGAGGCATTGCCTCCGGGTACTGGATCGTGTAATCTACGATTATCAGTAGAGAGCAGCATCTCACTGCACTGGTCTCAAGGGGCCCTACCAGGTCCACCGCATTCTATCAAAGTAGGTATCCACCAATGGAAGGGGACTAAAGGGGGACCAATGAGTTGGCATTCGGGACAAGAGGCACAAAAGTCTATTGCCACTTAAAATATTCCCAGGCAGAAAAACTAGCTCCAGATTTGGGTGAGGGTTTTCTCCTTACCTAGCTGTCTTGAAAAGGGGACAGCATGTGCCATCCTCAGGACTTCCTGCCAGTATGGTCACGGGATCAGGAGTTAGGTTCGAACTTCTCTGCGCTGGTCACCCTTCTCAAAGTGATAGATTCTCTCTGCTAGGAGTTCAATCCCAGGATATTGGCTGGCTCGCTCCCCATTCACAACACTCAGTTGGTCATAGGCCCAGCCCAGAGTCTCATCTGACTGTTGTTCTCCAATGAAACCTGGACAGAACATCTGTCTCCTGTAGGAGGGATACCCTGCTTCTTCACCTGGGAGGGAGACTGGGAGAGCCTCTGGCTAATCGGACCCTGCTTCCCCTGGGTCTGCCTCCTTGGCTACCTCCTCCCAACTCACAGGACCTTCAACCCCTTCCCCTGGGTTGTCTGAGATAGGTGTAGCTGGAGCCTCGGATGGATCCAAATTGCCCCAGCATCTCCCCAGATTATTCCCAGTTCTGGCTCAGAATCATGGGGGAGGCCACTGTTGGTCCTAGTGCTATAATTAGGAACCCCACATGTTGGCCTGTGTTTAGTAGGGGAAGACTTAAGTCCGCCATGGATGCATGGTGAATAAGTTGTGTCACCAAGGGGTTCCCAGCTGGTACTAAGCAGTCCCATACTAAGATCTGACCACACCCTGAGTTAACAAGACCTGTCACATTGGCCCCCATTTATCTGAACAAGGGCTGACAAGTTGGCCGGTATTGGTTTCTGAGCCTGGTTCTTGGCAGTTTAGGCCTGTCCATAACGTCAGATAGAGATAGCCAGAATGGCCACACAAAAAGCAGCCTCCAGCCCTTGGTGGTCAGAGTAAACTCATGACTCTAGCCCTTGGGCAAGATCTTTGCTGTGCACACACCCTGTCCCAGACCTCTTCTCCTTCCAGATGGGGGCCTGTGGGAGACTCCTGTCAAGCTAATATCTCGTTTTGATGAAATTACAAGTTTGGCTGATAAAGGTTTTAGTATTGCTATAAGAGCCTTAGACTCCAGTAGGGCATTTGACTTGGTACCACATGGCATTTTGATTAAAAACTGGAACAATATAAAATTAACACAGCACGCATTAAATGGATTCATAACTGGCTAGCTGATCGATCTCAAAATTTAATGTAAATGGGGACTGAGTAAGTGTGTTTCCAGTGGGGTCCAGGAGGGAACAGGTTTTGACTCTATGCTGTTTCACATTTTTATCAATGACCTGATAAAGTTTACAGAAAATAGAATAATTGGGTGCATGGTTAATACTGAAGAGGACGGATCACTGATACAGAGCAATCTGGATTGCTTGGGTAAACTGGGAACAAGCAAACAATATGCATTTTAACATGGGTAAATGTAAATGAATGCACCTAGGAACAAAGAATGCAAGCCATACTTACCAGATAGGGAAACGCCCTACTGGGAAGCAGTGACTCTGAAAAAGACTTGGGAGTCATGATGGATAATCAGCTGAACATGAGCTCTCAAGGTGACACTGTGGCCAAAAGAGCTGATGTTATCCTGGGATGCATACATGGGAATATGAAGTAGGAGTAAAGAGGCTAATTTACCTCTGGTTTTGGCACTGGGACAGAAAAGAGCCACAAGGCTGATAAAAGAATTTGAAAACCTGCCTCATAGCGATAGAGTCAAGGGTCTCCATCTATTTAGTTTAATGACGAGAAGGTTGGGGGTGGCTTGATTACAGTCTATAAGTACCTAAATGGGGAACAAATATTTAATAATGGGCTCTTCCATCTAGCAGAGACTGGGATCACATGAGCCAGTGGCTGGAAGCGAAGCTGGACAAGTTCTCTTTTTCCCCTTTGAAAAAAAAAAAAAAAAGAGCGAATCCAACAATTACCATTGGTAAATCCAATCTCAATTCCTTGTAAATTGGAATCAAATATTAACAGGAAAACAAAACTCTAAAGAGCCAAAGGATAAAAGCACAACCAGCAACATGGATTTATACCGAACAAATCCTGGCTGACAAACCTGGTCATTTTTGAGACAATTACAATATGAGAGCCTGCAAGGTGTGAATGAGGTATAAAGTGCAGCACCGTGGCCTTGGCAACATGTACCTCATCCTGTCATACCTGGAGAGTAACTGCCAATTAGCTGAGGTGTGAGCTTTGCCACGTGGAATGAGCGAAGCCTGAAGGATCATAGACAAAGTGCTCTACTACACAGCATGGCTGGACACATTTTGCTAAAAAAATAATTGCTGTAAAAATGGGGTTTTGTCATAAATGAATTTTTTCATGAGAAAGTGTCATTTTCATTTAACAGTTTTTCTACTGTAAATTGCAAAATGAAAAAAAATTCAAATACTGATTTTGTTTTATTTGGAAATCCAATTTCAGTCTGGTACACAAAAATCCAAATACGGGCAAAATAAGGGACTTTGGTTTTTCCCCTTTTGCTGCCCCTTTCTGTCATTTCCCACAATTGAATGACTAATGACTTTGAGCTGCACATTTTCAATATTTCCTTCTGTTTCTTTTCCCACTCTAACTTTTCAAAACTTGTCCCCCTTTGGGCAAGGAAAAGTGAAGCTGTCTCACTCTGCCCTTTGGTAACATTTGAAAGACTCAGGAAGGTTAGAAAAGTTGCAGAGTGGGGAAAGAAGAAAGGGAAAAAAGACAAAGGGAAGTGTGAAAAATAAACAAAACCCTGGCTCAGGCCTTGGACAAGACTCCTTTTATCACACAAGGGGCAAATGGGGGCCAGGAGAGTGAGGAAAGGGGCTGAATTAACATTCAAATTTTGAAAAAATTCGAAATGTTTTAAAAAAAACCCCACTCTTTTGGCAAATGTTTGTTTAAAAAAGAAAAGAAAAAGACAAGAACAAATTGTTCCCTTTGGAACCCTGTACAGTGGAAACAACTTCAGAATTAGGAACCTTTCATACAACTTTTGTTTCCATTTTTTGGTTAGGTTTAATTAGCCCTCCCAAATACAGACCAAGCCTGCATTCACTTTATTTCCTGCATTTTGTCACTGCCAGTTCCTAGCCCATCTGCTGCTCTCTGTCCTTCCTCAGTCTTTTTTGGCATTAATGCTTTCCAGAATTGCCCTGTCCTTCTCCATGGCTGTTGTGATAAATGGGGGGGGGGGGGGGGTAGCTACCTTGTATGGACCCAGCCAGCCAGTTAGCTATAGAATCCATCTTAGTAGCTGTTCTCTACTTGCTTTAACTGTAAAGGGTTAAAGAGTCTGACTGCTATGCATAGTTAGTTAAAGGGAAGTGAGCAGGCACCTGGCCAAAAGAGACAATGGGAATGCTGAAACATTTTAAAATTGAAACAAGACTCCCCTTTTGTCTGTCTGTTGTTCTCACGGGAGAGGAGACACAGAGCAGCGATGCTGTAAGAAGCTTGCGCCAGGTATGAAAAATGATCAAATCATACCTAGGAACCACTTATTTGAGACCCCCAGGTATGTAAGTAGATTAGGAAATGTCTAAGAAGACACAATTAGGTTTATTATTTTTTAATTTCTATAAGGCTTGTAGACTTCTCTGTGCTAAACCCCAAATGCTTTTGTTTTGCTTGTAACCATTAAGCTGGACCTCAAGAAAACCATTTTTGATGCTTAATTATTATATTTCCTTTTTTTAAATCTAGCAATAACCTAAGTTCCAGGTGTATTTTCTTTCTTTTTGTTTTTAATAAAAATTTCCCTTTTTTAAGAACAGGATTGGGGTTTTGTGTCCTAAGAGGTTTGTGCAGGGGTTGTTTAATTAGCTGGTGGCAACAGCTGATTTCCTTTGGTTTTTTTTCCCTCAGCTCTTCCCTGGTTGGGGGTTGAAAAGGCTTGAGGGTGCCCCACAGGGAGGAATTTCCAAGTGTGCCTTCCTGGGTTCCCAAAGGGGTATTTTTGCACTTGGGTGGTGGCAGCATCTACCCATCCAAGGTCACAGAGAAGCTGTAATCTTGGGAATTTAATGCCAACCTGGAGGGGCCAGTATTAATTTTTAGAATCCTTGTGGACCCCCACCTTCTGCACTCGCAGTGCCAGAGCGGGAAATCAGCCTTGATAGCTGTGTATTCTTGTTATTCGATACAGCTGCAGTTTTCCAGGCTGTTTGTTTCAGTTTGTTTTTTCTTGACCATATTTCACCTCTCCTGTTTCTTCCCTTTTTTATCATTTCTCTGCCCTCAGCCATGTTTCAAACACTTACCATTAGAAGTATTATTATTTGCCTTGCAATAATGCCAAGCAGCCCCAGTCCTGTACCAGGACCACATTGCCCCAGGTGCTGGACAAACCGACAGCATTTCTCAGCTCAGTATCACCAGCAGATTTCAGTAACATGCTTCCGGAGCATTAATGATTATTGTTGTTATGGGGGTTAGGTATTTGGTAAGCACTGAAAGTATACAAGACTCCAAGCTAAAGAGAGATCCTTAATACTGACCCTGCAGCTCCTCAGAGCCACCTCCCCAGATCATTGCACTGTCGTGCCTCACTCCACCAGCTAGATTTTATGCAACACAATAGTCCTTCTAGCCAAGGTATATTACTGTCATTTGGATCAAATTCTGGTTCCCGGACAGACACAGCCCCTCACTCCACAAGCCACGTCCATTGCAATCTACAGGTTTCAGAGTAACAGCCGTGTTAGTCTGCATTCGCAAAAAGAAAAGGAGTACGTGTGGCACCTTAGTGACTAACCAATTTATTTCAGCATAAGCTTTCGTGAGCTACAGCTCACTTCATCGGATGCATACTGTGGAAAGTGTAGAAGATCTTTTTATACACACAAAGCATGAAAAAATACCTCCCCCCACCCCACTCTCCTGCTGGTAATAGCTTATCTAAAGTGATCACTCTCCTTATAATGTGTATGATAATCAAGTTGGGCCATTTCCAGCACAAATCTAGGGTTTAACAAGAACATCTGAGGAAGGGGGAGGGGGTAGGAAAAAACAAGGGGAAATAGGTTACCTTGCATAATGACTTAGCCACTTCCAGTCTCTATTCAAGCCTAAGTTAATTGTATCCAATTTGCAAATGAATTCCAATTCAGCAGTCTCTCGCTGGAGCCTGGATTTGAAGTTTTTTTGTTGTAATATCGCAACTTTCATGTCTGTAATCACATGACCAGAGAGATTGAAGTGTTCTCCGACTGGTTCATGAATGTTATAATTCTTGACATCTGATTTGTGTCCATTTACTCTTTTACGTAGAGACTGTCCAGTTTGACCAATGTACATGACAGAGGGGCATTGCTGGTACATGATGGCATATATCACATTGGTGGATGTGCAGGTGAACGAGCCTCTGATAGTGTGGCTGATGTTATTAGGCCCTGTGATGGTGTCCCCTGAATAGATACGTGAGCACAGTTGGCAACGGGCTTTGTTGCAAGGATAGGTTCCTGGGTTAGTGGTTCTGTTGTGTGGTATGTGGTTGCTGGTGAGTATTTGCTTCAGGTTGGGAGGCGGTCTGTAGGCAAGGACTTGCCTGTCTCCCAAGATTTGTGAGAGTGTTGGGTCATCCTTCAGGATAGGTTGTAGATCCTTAGTAATGCGTTGGAGGGGTTTTAGTTGGGGGCTGAAGGTGACGGCTAGTGGCATTCTGTTATTTTCTTTGTTAGGCCTGTCCTGTAGTAGGTGACTTCTGGGAACTCTTCTGGCTCTATCAATCTGTTTCTTCACTTCCGCAGGTGGGTACTGTAGTTGTAAGAATGCTTGATAGAGATCTTGTAGGTGTTTGTCTCTGTCTGAGGGGTTGGAGCAAATGCGGTTGTATCGCAGAGCTTGGCTGTAGACGATGGATCATGTGGTGTGGTCAGGGTGAAAGCTGGAGGCATGTAGGTAGGAATAGCGGTCAGTAGGTTTCCGGTATAGGGTGGTGTTTATGTGACCATTGTTTATTAGCACTGTAGTGTCCAGGAAGTGGATCTCTTGTGTGGACTGGTCCAGGCTGAGGTTGATGGTGGGATGGAAATTGTTGAAATCATGGTGGAATTCCTCAAGGGCTTCTTTTCCATGGGTCCAGGTGATGAAGATGTCATCAATATAGCGCAAGTAGAGTAGGGGCATTAGGGGACGAGAGCTGAGGAAGCGTTGTTCTAAATCAGCCATAAAAATGTTGGCATACTGTGGGGCCATGTGGGTACCCATAGCAGTGCCGCTGATCTGAAGGTATACATTGTCCCCAAATGTAAAATAGTTATGGGTGAGGACAAAGTCACAAAGTTCAGCCACTAGGTTAGCCGTGACATTATCGGGGATAGTGTTCTTGATGGCTTGTAGTCCATCTTTGTGTGGAATGTTGGTGTAGAGGGCTTCTACATCCATAGTGGCCAGGATGGTTTTATCAGGAAGATCAGTGATGGATTGTATTTTCCTCAGGAAGTCAGTGGTGTCTCGAAGGTAGCTGGGAGTGCTGGTAGCATAGGGCCTAAGGAGGGAGTCTACATAGCCAGACAATCCTGCTGTCAGGGTGCCAATGCCTGAGATGATAGGGTGCCCAGGATTTCCAGGTTTATGGATCTTGGGTAGTAGATAGAATATCCCAGGTCGGGGTTCCAGGGGTGTGTCTGTGCGGATTTGATTTTGTGCTTTTTCAGGGAGTTTCTTGAGCAAATGCTGTAGTTTCTCTTGGTAACTCTCAGTGGGATCAGAGGGTAATGGCTTGTAGAAAGTGGTGTTGGAGAGCTGCCGAGCAGCCTCTTGTTCATATTCCGACCTATTCATGATGACAACAGCACCGCCTTTGTCAGCCTTTTTGATTATGATGTCAGAGTTGTTTCTGAGGCTGTGGATGGCATTGTGTTCCGCACGGCTGAGGTTATGGGGCAAGTGATGCTGCTTTTCCACAATTTCAGCCGGTGCGCGTCGGCGGAAGCACTCTATGTAGAAGTCCAGTCTGCTGTCTCTACCTTCTGGAGGAGTCCACCTAGAATCCTTCCCTGGATTTGTGCTGGAAATGGCCCAACTTGATTATCATACACATTGTAAGGAGAGTGATCACTTTAGATAAGCTATTACCAGCAGGAGAGTGGGGTGGGGGAAGGTATTTTTTCATGCTTTGTGTGTATAAAAAGATCTTCTACACTTCCCACAGTATGCATCCGATGAAGTGAGCTGTAGCTCACGAAAGCTTATGCTCAAATAAATTGGTTAGTCACTAAGGTGCCACAAGTACTCCTTTTCTTATTGCAATCTACGGTACCGTCCTTCAAATGCAGCCACCATAGCCACATGCGACCACCAGGGGGTTTACCTGCGGCCACAACAGCTTCCTGGGCTGTGATGGGGGGGGGCACAAAGCACCGACCCCTCCCTCTCTATTGCTCCTGGAAGTGCCACTCTGCACGTCTCTGGAGACAGGTGTGGCACAGCACTGAAGGAGTAAGGGGAGTTCTCTACCTGGGGGAAAATGGGGGGGGCTTAGTGGGGCTCAGATTTCAGCCCTACAGTGGTTGGCTGGTGGCGACTCAAGGAGCCTGGTTGCAGACTAGGGCTACAGCCATGGGGCTTCAGACTCCAACCCCTGGCTGCGTAGTGGCAGGCTCCAATCTCTGGCTCTGGCTGTGTGGCACTGTCAAGGCTGAATCCCCACTCTGGCACTCTGAGTGCAGAAGCTGGGGGCCTGCAAGAATTCTAAAAATTAATACTAGCCACTCCAGGCTGGTATTAAACTCCCAAGGCCACAGCTTCTCTCTGACCTTGGCCAGGTAAATGCTGCCACCACCCAAATGCAAAAAAAACCCCATACCCTTGGGCCTAGGAAGGAGCACTTGGGAATTCCTCTCTGTGGGGTACTCTCAAGCCCTTTCAACCCCCCCTCCCTCCGGAGGAAGAGCTGAGAAAGGAAACAAAGGAAATCAGCTGTGGCCACCAGCTAATCAAACAGCATATGCAGAAACCTCTTAGGACACAAAAATCCAAATCTTTCTTAAAAAAGTAAATTTTATTTAAACAAAAAGAAAGAAAATACATCTAGAACTTAGGCTTTTGCTAGATTTTAAAAGAGCAATTGCCAAAAATTAAGCACCCAAAATAACTTTCTTGGGGGTTCAGTTTAAAGGTTACAAGCAAACAAAAGCATCTGGTGTTAGCATTGAGGAGATCCACAAGCCAAAATAAAGAAAAAACCTGATCACATTTATCTAAACATGCAAATAATCCTAATATCAAAATAATAATAATATCTAAACATAAATAATAATCTAAATAATATCTAAACATCCAAATAATTCCTTCTAGATATGGAAGGTGATTTTTCATACCTGGTTCAAACTTCACACAGCATTCCTGCTTACACCATTGCTGCTCCATTTCCCTGCAGCCCAGAGAGCAACAGACAAAGGGAAAGTTTTCTTTCCCCATTTTAAAAAGTTCCAGCCTTCCCATTGGCTCTTTTGGTCAGGTGCCCACTTTTTTTTTTCTTTACCTGAGGGACTTTTTAACCCTTTACAGGTAAAGCAAGTAAAGAACAGCTACCAAGAGGGATTTACAGCTAACTTGCTGGCTGGGTGTCCATCAAAGGGAGCTATCCCCCCAATTTATTTATCACAGGCTCCGACCCCTAATCCTGCCGGAGGCCACTGGCCCCAGGCACTGACCCACATCTGTATATTCCGACCCTCAGCCCTACTCACTGACCCGGGTGCCAGCCCTAGGCAGCAACCCTGAGTTCCAGCAGCTGCCGGTGCTGGGTGCAGATCTCTGGTGCTAGCCTTGGGCTCCTGTGGTTGCTGGCTCTGGATGCTGCCCCTTAGCCCTGGACATGTGGCAGCAGGTGCAGACCCCAAGCACAAGCCCCAACCCTGGCTGTGTGCTCCAACCCCCAGCCCTGGCCGCTGTCCCCGGGCACTGCTCCTGGATGTTGACCCAAGTTCTAGCAGGTGCTGACCTGCAGGCCCAGTCACGCAGCAGCAGGCTCCAGTGGGTGCTGGCCCAGGACACTGACTCCTAGCCCTGGCTGTGCAGCATCAGGCGCGGACCCCAAGCAGTGACCCTATGTGCCAACCCCTGGCCCTGATTGCACAGCAGCAGGTGCCGGCTCTAGATGCTGATCCCCAGCTGCATGGCAGTGGGCGCCGATCCCCAGCCCTGGGCCTGCAACCGTGGGCGCCGACCCTGGGCTCCAGTGGGTGCTAGCCCAGGATGCTGACCCTCACCTCCGACCACACAGTGGCGGGGGCCCTGCATCCATTGCCCCTGGTTCCCTCTGCTTCATCTCCCACCCCTCCATCCAGGTGAGAAATTGCCAGGACTTGCTGTGAAAAGTGATATTAACAAACATACAAATATCACTTTTTTATCATTATTTTTATCATTGACTCTGCAAAAAAACCTACTGTACATAAATAACTTACAATGATTTGGATCTCTATACACACATATTTAGTTGTTTTTCCTAAAATTAATAAAGTGTTTTAGGGGAAAGTGTCAGAGCGGCTGCCAGCAAGAGTTGGTGGCCGCACTCTGAGGCCACCAAAAAAATGTTTGAGCAAACCCCTTATGATACTGTCTGTAGCCAATGAGAGGCCTCAGGGTGAGCAAGGGCAGCAGACTCAGGCCGTTTGGGAGCAAGGTTTCCAAAATTACAACTTGATCTTCCTTCCCTGCACCCCTAGGATCCTGCGAATGCTCATTATTGCATTTCACGGCAGGTGGCACTGACTGCTGGGAAGAGCTCCATTCACCCCAGCCGGTCTGGTCACTCCACTGTCCCTGGCAGGGCTGAGCCGTTGACATCACAAAGGTGGGGAGGACAGAGGACAGTTGCACTGCTTGGCCAATGGGACACACAATAACCACAGCCAAACATGGACAGGGAGAGGAATGGGGTGCTATGGGGATGGGTGCAAATCGGTGCGTGGGGATGGAACTGACCGAAGGATCGTTTAGTCTGAAAGCATGAAAAATCTCTCTTTCTTTGATTCTTATACAGATGCCCACACAGTAGGGTCATTTTGTGGACAATTCACAGAGTAGGTTCTTACCAATTACAAAGCAACTGTCCATCACACGCCGTCATAAAGAAACCAACGTTGCAGGGCCAAATTCATCCCTGGCACACCTCTGCTGGAGTCAATACTTACACCAGGGATGAACTTGACTGAGAAAACTTAGCCAGGAAAAATATCAGACCAGTGAGGTCTGCTGTGAAATAGTCTCCCAGGTGACACAACCAGGCTGGAGAAAACACCAGTGACTGTAGAGAAAAGACCAACCCTGCCCTAGCAGAGACATGGGCTGTATGATCTAATAACTCTTAATTTCTAACACACACCTATCAAAGCCCACACTCTGCTCAGCTTCCTCAGACCGCTAGCCGCTGGACTTCGGGGCTGAGATTAGCAGGGTCAAGCACTAAGGAGTTATAATTGCAAATATTTGAATCATCAGCTGCTAAGGTGGTAGTGTATGGCCGCCAGGCCCAATGCTAGCCTTAGGACAGAGAAAACTCCAACGCTTGAGTATTTTGAGGCAGAGATTTTTTCCGTCCAACTAGAGTTGGGAAAAAAAATTCATGAAAATTGGAGGTCACTGCAGAGCTTGCTAATGGAAATCTCTGAGTGGCTTGGGGTTATTTTTTCTTTTCCAATTAACGTCACCTGCTCTGACTGGGGAGTTCACACCACTCACATGTTAAGTAAATTGGTGTCTGGATTTTTATGAGCTTTGGCATGAAGGAGTAGCCAGTGAACCAAGAGAAATCCGGAGCTTTGGGATCTCGGGTGCCCAGGATTTTCCAACTTGCGTCTAAACCAAAGGATTGATTGAGAGAAACCTTTGGTGAGACTCAAGAACCCTGGGCGATCATGCTGATGCAATTTATCATGAAATATTGTTGTGTAAGTCCATTCTTCCAGAACCTCCTCCCGCTGCTGGAGTTTCATTTGGGTTATTTATGCATCGGTGATGTGTTCTGAATGCCTCGTTTACATTGATGGATATTATACTTGATGTCTTTCCTTCTGTCCCTTTGGTGGTGCGAACGTGAGAAAGGGCACTGAACTTTCGATGACTCTCTTGTATAACTAAAAAAAAAAAGAAAGTTTTTTTTTCTCTGGGTTCAAAAGTTCAGCGCGCGTCAAGAGGCATCAGCTTCTTGGCTCCGAGGCGTGAAGGGCGGGGGGCTTTCGGGGAGGGCTTTATAGCTGACGAAAGATAATTATTCTGGGACACAAATTTGGGAATTCTCACCCTTGCCAGCCTCGCAAACCCCTGCGTTTGGAAAATGACTTGCTGTGACCTTGGCACCCCACCGCGACGGTTCACCATGCCACGAGGAGCTCGCGGCAAAAGCAGGAATCTCTCCTCATTTCATCCAGTGCATTAGCATCGCCTCCGGGTCCCCTTGGTCTGCACTTTGCTGAGGTTTGTAGAACCAAAAAACAAGGACCTTTGTTGGGAGAGATAGGAGGAGGGCAAAGGAAGGAGAGTGAAGTGAGAAATCCCACTAATTCCAGCCTTCTCCAGGAATTCTCACAAAAAATTCAGGACCAGGACCTTCCCAAGTTCAAACCGCCTTCCACACAGACTCACACAAGGCAGCAGAAAGGCCATTAAGTCTGAAATTGAGTGTGCTGGCAACACCAGTTTACTGTGGAAAGGAGCCATCATGTCAGGTGGCCAAGAAAAACCGAACCCACTTCTGTGCATGGAAAAAACGTTCCTCTCTAGTTAAAGAGAGTGGCTTTTTAAAGTAAAAAGGAGTACTTGTGGCACCTTAGAGACTAACCAATTTATTTGAGCATGAGCTTTCGTGAGCTACAGCTCACTTCATCGGATGCATACTGTGGAAACTGCAGAAGACATTATATACACAGAGACCATGAAACAATACCTCCTCCCACCCCACTCTCCTGCTGCTAATAGCTTATCTAAAGTGATCATCAAGTTGGGCCATTTCCAGCAGAAATCCAGGTTTTCTCACCCTCCGCCTCCCCACACACAAACTCACTCTCCTGCTGGTAATAGCCCATCCAAAGTGACCACTCTCTTTAAAATGCGTATGATAATCAAGGTGGGCCATTTCCAGCACAAATCCAGGTTTTCTCACCCCCCACCAAAAACCACACACGCAAACTCACTCTCCTGCTGGTAATAGCTTATCCAAAGTGACCACTCTCCTCACAATGTGTATGAAAATCAAGGTGGGCCATTTCCAGCACAAATACAGGTTTTCTCACCCCCCCCCCCCACACACACACACACAAACTCACTCTCCTGCTGGCAATAGCTCATCCAAACTGACCACTCTCCTTACAATGTGCATGATAATCAAGGTGAGCCATTTCCAGCATAAATCCAAGTTTAACCAGAACGTGGGGGGGGGGGGGGTGTAGAAAAAAACAAGGGGAAATAGGCTACCTTGCATAATGACTTAGCCACTCCCAGTCTCTATTTAAGCCTAAATTAATAGTATCCAATTTGCAAATGAATTCCAATTCAGCAGTTTCTCGCTGGAGTCTGGATTTAAAGTTTTTTTGTTGTAAGATAGCGACCTTCATGTCTGTGATTGCGTGACCAGAGAGATTGAAGTGTTCTCCGACTGGTTTATGAATGTTATAATTCTTGACATCTGATTTGTGTCCATTTATTCTTTTACGTAGAGACTGTCCAGTTTAACCAATGTACATGGCAGAGGGGCATTGCTGGCACATGATGGCATATATCACATTGGTGGATGTGCAGGTGCATGGCCCACCTTGATTATCATACGCATTTTAAAGAGAGTGGTCACTTTGGATGGGCTATTCATAGAATCATAGAATATAAGGGTTGGAAGGGACCCCAGAAGGTCATCTAGTCCAACCCCCTGCTCGAAGCAGGACCAATTCCCAGTTAAATCATCCCAGCCAGGGCTTTGTCAAGCCTGACCTTAAAAACCTCTAAGGAAGGAGATTCTACCACCTCCCTAGGTAACGCATTCCAGTGTTTCACCACCCTCTTAGTGAAAAAGTTTTTCCTAATATCCAATCTAAACCTCCCCCACTGCAGCTTGAGACCATTACTCCTCGTTCTGTCATCTGCTACCATTGAGAACAGTCTAGAGCCATCCTCTTTGGAACCCCCTTTCAGGTAGTTGAAAGCAGCTATCAAATCCCCCCTCATTCTTCTCTTCTGCAGGCTAAACAATCCCAGCTCCCTCAGCCTCCCTCATAACTCATGTGTTCCAGACCCCTAATCATTTTTGTTGCCCTTCGCTGGACTCTCTCCAATTTATCCACATCCTTCTTGAAGTGTGGGGCCCAAAACTGGACACAGTACTCCAGAGGAGGCCTCACCAATGTCAAATAGAGGGGGAAGATCACGTCCCTCGATCTGCTCGCTATGCCCCTACTTATACATCCCAAAATGCCATTGGCCTTCTTGGCAACAAGGGCACACTGCTGACTCATATCCAGCTTCTCGTCCACTGTCACCCCTAGGTCCTTTTCCGCAGAACTGCTGCCTAGCCATTCGGTCCCTAGTCTGTAGCTGTGCATTGGGTTCTTCCGTCCTAAGTGCAGGACCCTGCACTTATCCTTATTGAACCTCATCAGATTTCTTTTGGCCCAATCCTCCAATTTGTCTAGGTCCTTCTGTATCCTATCCCTCCCCTCCAGCGTATCTACCACTCCTCCCAGTTTAGTATCATCCGCAATTA
Source organism: Caretta caretta (assembly GCF_965140235.1). Classification (NCBI taxonomy): domain Eukaryota; kingdom Metazoa; phylum Chordata; order Testudines; family Cheloniidae; genus Caretta; species Caretta caretta. The sequence continues at coordinate 5,099,948 of NC_134223.1, forward strand.
CCAGCAGGAGAGTGAGTTTGTGTGTGGGGAGGCCGTATTACCAGCAGGAGAGTGAGTTTGTGTGTGGGGAGGCGGAGGGTGAGAAAACCTGGATTTCTGCTGGAAATGGCCCAACTTGATGATCACTTTAGATAAGCTATTAGCAGCAGGAGAGTGGGGTGGGAGGAGGTATTGTTTCATGGTCTCTGTGTATATAATGTCTTCTGCAGTTTCCACAGTATGCATCCGATGAAGTGAGCTGTAGCTCAACTCATGCTCAAATAAATTTGTTAGTCTCTAAGGTGCCACAAGTACTCCTTTTCTTTTTGCGAATACAGACTAACACGGCTGTTACTCTGAAACCTTTTTAAAGTAAATGGCTGTCTCAGAATGAAAGGCCAAGGGTCTAAATGGAGAACTGAGCCACACAACTACCCGGGCAGAGAAACACTGATGGCTTGACTTTATTCTCATACAGCCATTCCTTAATGCTCTTATGTGTCCTCAGGGGTGAGGGCAGGAAAACAAACTCCAGCTTTCTGCAGCAGAGTTACCAGGGGCGAGGGGCATTCGTCTCCACACCAGTGTCTCTGTTTTCAGGACGCTGCAGAGTATTTCCAACTGATGCCATCTGTTTGCCTGGGGAATGGTGCTTTGTGGCTGCTGGGGGGCACACGCTGGTCAGGAAGACACAGGGGGGACAGATGGAGACAGAGACAAAGGATAGACTTTCCTCTCTTACTCCGCCGTGGTCCCTGACTTGCCTGTGGGCAATCTTCATTCCTTCCTCCCGGGGTCGTTGAGTTCTCACCCCCAGGAGCTGCCATTCCCTGTACTTTCCTATCAACTTGAATACTCTGCCATGGTGCCTCTGTGGTCCCAGGGCTTTAACATGCCTCACTTAGCTTCCCTAGGAGAGCCCCGTAGAGCTCCCAGCCCACTGGGCTTGTATAATTATCCCCATTTTCTGGCTGAGTAACCTGAGGTGCAGGGAGGGTAAGTGACTTGCCCAAGGTTACACAATGAGTCAGCAGAAAAGCCAGAAATAAACCTTTGCAAGCAGCCCTGTCCCCCACCCTTCCCCACCTGGCTGTCAGCCCTGGCTAGGAACACACCTCCCCTCTGCGCACAGGGCAGCCTCTGACCTTGCTGCTAACAAGGGAGAGGAAAGACAAGAGAACAGAGTGCACTTCACACAGCAGGTAGCCTCTCAGGCCTGGTCTACACTAGGATGTGAGGTCGAATTTAGCAGCATTATCTCGATTTATCCCTGTACCCGTCCACATGACGAAGCCCTTTTTTCGACTTAAAGGGCTCTTAAAATCGATTTCTTTACTCCACCCCCAGCAAGGGGATTAGTGCTGAAATCTGCCTTGCCGGGTCAAATTTGGGGTACTGTGGACACAATTCGACGGTATTGGCCTCCAGGAGCTATCCCAGCGTGCTCAGTTGTGACCGCTCTGGACAGCGCTCTCAACTCAGATGCACTGGCCAGGTAGACAGGAAAAGGCCCACAAACTTTTGAATTTCATTTCCTGTTTGGCCAGCGAGGCGAGCTCACCTGCACAGATCACCATGCAGAGCTCATCATCACAGGAGATCATGCAGTCCCAAAATCGCCGAACAGCTCCAGCATGGACCGAACGGGAGGTACGGGATCTGATCGCTATACGGGGAGACGAATCTGTGCTGGCAGAACTCCGTTCAAAAAGACGAAACGCCAAAATATTTGAAAAAATCTCCAATGGCATGAAGGACAGAGGCTATAACAGGGACCTGCAGCAGTGCCGTATGAAACTTAAGGAGCTAAACGGCCACTCCGGTTCAGAGCCCCAGATGTGCTGCCTCTATGATGAACTGCATGCCATTCTAGGAGGTGCAGCCCAACCCTGTGCTTTGACTCCTTCCAAGGAGTGGGAGGCAACACGGAAGTGGATTTTGGGGGCGAGGAAGATGATGAGGAGGAGGAGGTTGTAGACAGCTCACAGCAAGGAGACAGAAACCAGTTTCCCCAACAGCCAGGATCTGTTTATCACCCTAGACCTGGACCCAGTACCCCCTGAACCCACCCAAGGCAGGTTCCCGGACCCTGAAGGAGGAGAAGGGACCTCTGGTGAGTGTACCTTTGTAAATATTATACATGGTTTAAAAGCAAGCATGTTTAATGATTAATTTGCCCTGGCATTCATGGCCAGTACAGCTACTGGAAAAGTCTATTAACGTGTCTGGGGATGGAGCGGAAATCCTCCAGGGACATCTCCATAAAGCTCTCCTGGATGTACTCCCAAAGCCTTTGCAAAAGGTTTCTGGGGAGAGCAGCCTTATTCCATCCTCCATGGTAGGACACTTTACCACACCAGGCCAGTAGCACGTAGTCGGGAATCATTGCAGAACAAAGCATTGCAGTGTATGGTCCCTGCATTCAAGCAACATCCGTTCTTTATCTCTCTGTGTTACCCTCAGGAGAGTGATATCATTCATGGTCACCTGGTTGAAATAGGGTGGTTTTAGTAAGTGGACATTCAGAGGTGCCCGTTCCTGCTGGGCTGTTTGCCTGTGGCTGAACAGAAATCTTCCCCGCTCTTAGCCACGCGGTGCGGGGAAGGGTGAAGTGATCATCCCAGAGAATTGGCGGGGGGGTAGTTGGGTTTCTGCTGCACGTGAACCCAGAAACCGCAGCCCCTCCTTTTAAATTGCCAACCCATTTTTAATGGCCAACCCAACGGCTACTTCGTATGGGAAATGAGGGTGCTGCTCTTTGAAACCATTCCCACATGTTATGAAGGGGATAATAACATGTAATAACAATGGGAATATTGGTTTCGTTGAGGTCTGAGCAAGTCAGTAAACTGCGCCAGTGACCCTTTAAACGTCCAAATGCACACTCTACCACCATTCTGCTCTTGCTCAGCCTATAGTTGAACAGCTCCTGACTACTGTCCAGGGTGCCTGTGTATGGCTTCATGAGCCAGGGCATTAAGGGGTAGGCTGAGTCCCCAAGGATAACTATAGGCATTTCAACATCCCCAACAGTTATTTTCTGGTCTGGAAAGTAAGTCCCTTGCTGCAGCTGGTGAAACAGACCAGAGTTCCTGAAGATGCGAGCATCATGTACCTTTCCCGGCCATCCCAGGTTGATGTTGGTGAAATGTCCCTTGTGATCATTCAGTGCTTGCAGCACCATTGAAAAGTACTTCTTTCGGTTTATGTACTCGCTGCCTTGGTGCTCCGGTGCCAAGATAGGGATATGGATTCCATCTATCACCCCACCACAATCCCATTGCAGCAAAGCCATCCACTATGACCTGCACATTTTCCAGAGTCACTACCCTTGATATCAGCAACTCAGTGATAGTGTCATAAATATAAAGGGAAGGGTAACCATCTTTCTGTATACAGTGCTATAAAATCCCTCCTGGCCAGAGGCAAAACCCTTTCACCTATAAAGGGTTAAGAAGCTAAGGTAACCTAGCTGGCACCTGACCCAAAATGACCAATGAGAGGACAAGACACTTTCAAATCTAGGGGTGGGGGGGACAAAGTGTTGGTCTGTCTGTGTGATGCTTTTGCCAGGAACAGATCAGGAATGCAGACTTACAATTCCTGTTAAATTAGAAAGTAATCTAGCTAGAAATGCATTAGATTTCCTTTTGTTTAATGGCTGGTAAAATAAGCTGTGCTGGATGAAATGTATATTCCTGTTTTTGTGTCTTTTTGTAACTTAAGGTTTTGCCTAGAGGGATTCTCTATGTTTTGAATCTGATTACCCTGTCAGGTATTTACCATCATGATTTTACAGAGGTGATTCTTTTACCTTTTCTTTAATTAAAATTCTTCTTTTAAGAACCTGATTGATTTTTCATTGTTCTTAAGATCCAAGGGTTTGGGTCTGTGTTCACCTGTACAAATTGGTGAGGATTCTTATGAAGTCTTCCCCAGGAAAGGGGGTGTAGGGCGTGGGGGGATATTTGGGGGAAGATATCTCCAAGTGGGCTCTTTCCCTGTTCTTTGTTTAAAACACTTGGTGGTGGCAGCATACGGTTCAAGGACAACGCAAAGTTTGTACCTTGAGGAAGTTTTTAACCTAAGCTGGTAAGAATAAGCTTAGGAGGTCTTTCATGCAGGTCCCCACATCTGTACCCTAGAGTTCAGAGTGGGGAAGGAACCTTGACAGATAGCGTTGGCTACTTGCATCACAGCAGCCCCCACAGTAGATTTGCCCACTCCAAATTGATTCCCGACTGACCGGTAGCCATCTGGCATTGCAAGCTTCCACAGGGCTATCACCACTCGCTTCTCAACTATGAGGGCTGCTCTCATCTTGGTATTCTTGTGCTTCAGGGCAGGGGAAAGCAAGTCACAAAGTTCCATAAAAGTGCCCTTACGCATGTGAAAGTTTTGCAGCCACTGGGAATCATCCCAGACCTGCAACACTATACAGTCCCACCACTCTGTGCTTGTTTCCCGGGCCCAGAATCAGCGTTCCACACCATGAACCTGCCCAACTGACACCATGATGTGCACATTGCAGGGGCCTGTACTTTGTGAGAAGTCTATGTCCATCTCCTCTTCACTCTCGTCACCATGCTGCAGTTGCCTCCTCCTCGCCTGGTTTCGCTTTTCTTGCAGGTTATGGTTCTGCATATCCTGCTGGATAACGCGCGCAGTGTTTATAGTGCTCATAATTGCCACGGTGATCAGAGCGGCCTCCATGTTCCCAGTGCTATGGCGTCTGCACTGAAAAAAGGCGTGAAATGATTGTCTGCTGTTGCTCTGACGGAGGGAGGGGCAACTGACAACATGGCTTACAGGGTTGGCTTACAGGGAATTAAAATCAACATGGCTTTGCATCAAGGAGAAACAGAATGGCCCCCTCAAGGATAGAACTCAAAACCCTGGGTTTAGCAGGCCATTGATTTCACGGAGGGAGGGAGAAGAAAATGAATGCAAAACAAATCTGGTCTATTTCTTGTTTTGATCTACTTCATCTATCTTTATACATCTTGTTGGCAGCAGACGGTGCAGTACGACTGCTGGCCATCATCATCTCCTGGATGCTCGGCAGCAGACGGTGCAGTAGGACTGCCAGCAGGACTGAATTGCCATGAGATGAAACTTAAAAGGGTAATGACCTGGCTGAGTCACTCCCATGTTTGCCCAGGTGCCCTTGATTGACCTCACCGAGATTGTCTAAAAGAGCACCTTGGAGTACGTCAGCGATGGCTACCAGTCATAGTGCACTGTCTGGTGACTTATGGGTACTCTTCTGGCTCTGTCAATCTGTTTCTTCACTTCAGCAGGTGGGTATTGTAGTTGTAAGAACTCTTGATAGAGATCATGTAGGTGTTTGTCTCTGTCTGAGGGGTTGGAGCAAATGCGGTTGTATGGTAGAGCTTGCTGAAGACAATGGATCATGTGGTGTGGTCTGGATGAAAGCTGGAGGCATGTAGGCTAGGAATAGCGGTCAGTAGGTTTCCAGTATAGTGTGGTGTTTACGTGACCATCGCTTATTAGCACCGTAGTGTCCAGGAAGTGGATCTCTTGTGTGGACTGGTCCAGGCTGAGGTTGATGGTGGGATGGAAATTGTTGAAATCATGGTGGAATTCCTCAAGGAATTTCCATGGAAAAGAAGCCCTTGTGGATTTTTTTTTTCCTCTCCTGCTGATAATAGCTCACCTTGACTGATCACTCTTGTTATAGTGTGTATGGTAACACCCATTGTTTCATGTTCTCTGTGTGTATATATATCTTCCTACTGTATTTTCCACTGCATGTATCCGATGAAGTGGGGTTTAGCCCATGAAAGCTTATGCTCAAATAAATTTGTTAGTCTCTAAGGTGCCACAAGTACTTCTGTTCTTTTTGCAGATACAGACTAACACGGCTGCTACTCTGAAACCGGTTCTAATGTAATCAATACTTTCTCTACTTATAGCTCAGCCAAATCTTTGTTTCAACACATATGGCCACACAAGCTTTGGTCTACAGGTGATGAAAATGTTTGAATATTCAAAATTTTAACAATTTTTTTTGGCAAAAAGTTTTCCATTTTTGACTAGCTTTGGGAGTGAATAACATTTTTTCAAAATAAAAATTTCAGCTAATATCATTGGTAAACCTTTTATTCTTCTGCATTTTTGACCAGCTCTCTTTTGACCTTCGTATTTCCAAGATAGCAGCGGACCAGTGCTGTAATCCACACCTGATGTACTTGTCCTTGCCTCGTACCTGCTCCTGGTCCAAATTGAGGCCTGTCTTTCAATGAGCACCATGCGGGCTGGACTCTTTTCACTGTGAGCAGCTGATTGACTTCAATATAGGGGGTCTGCCCTGTGGAACAACTTACAGGACCATATATTCATGGCGTTCATGATTTTCCTTTCTGTCCTTGATCCCTGAGGCTAACCTCCTGCATAGCCCAGGCCAGAAAAGGTCACCCAATGATCCCTGCATCCGGTCCATAACTTTTAGTAAAGCTCGGGCAGATCTTTTAGAAGCAGACACCCAATCTTGGAGGTTCTCCATTTTATTTGTTCTTTCAGGACTGGCGCCTTAGAGCACACATACAGTGTTGCCAAGTTCCTCAATTTTATCGTGAGTCTTGTGATTTCTGGTGTATTTCATAGAGCCCAGCACCTGGAGTCAAGTGACTGGAGGAGACTTAAACCAAGTCAGTTTCTGGCCTTGGTGGCTGCAAAGAAAATCTGGAAACATGAAGCTAGTGCAGCCTGACGAATCAGAAACCAGAAGGCAAACTACTTTATTCAGTTTAGCTTAAACCCCTTCTCTAGCAACATAAACTAAAAAAATGCCTCTCTCATACTTCAATAAGTGTCCACACAGGAGTTATACTGGTATAACTAGATTGGTTTAAATTCACACCTAGGCTTATACCAGTCTAACATTCCCACGTAGACAAGCGCTTGGTGTAGGAACCTACACAGCCTGATAACACAGCTGTATGTAGCCACTTCATAACAAGGCTGCTCCTCTTTATACCCCACTTCAGGCAAAAGACAACCAGTCCCTCACCCAGCAGCCCCCACCTGGAGTGGGGGGAAAGAGCATGGAACCATTAGATTTGAGGGGAACAGGAAGTCTGGAAGACTGCTTTACTGAGGGGTTGTCTCCTGTGTCACCGAGTGAGGGAGAAGGTTCCTCAGGAAGTCCCCTATTAAAATCTGGGCAGAACATCCCTGGACAGATGGAAGCAAGCAGCCTCAGAGATCCCCAGCATGTTTGGGGGATAATTACTGAGCTATTGGCCACTGTGCTTAGACCCCAGCAGAGCAGCCAGGTCCCCACTGACACTGAGGCTAGAAAAGTCACTCTCAGCTCTGGGTGATCTGCTGCAGATCTTGACAAACAATTGTGCTCATCTTTCCAAGCTGCTATCTGAAGTGTTCTTGGCTGGAACATTAATGTGTTTCAAGGGGCATGAGCACCAATGAAAGAGCTGGAGCATCAGTTGTCATGAGGATGAACACAACAGCTGACAGCAGAGCCTTCTGATCTGCGTTGGGATCTGTGGGCTAAGATCCCTGGCTCCGGTGGGCAAGTCAGCAGCTCAGTGCAGTTATTGTGGTTTGTTATGCTGGGGGCCAGCTTTCGTCTCTAGTCATTTTTTCCCTCTTGGTTAGTGCTCCGTGACTGATGGGGATCTCAGTAGAACACAAATTGATTTGCTTGGCTTTCATGGTTGCCTCTGGACTGTAATTACTCAGGCAGGAAAAATTAATTAGTCCAGTGTGGGCTGACTGCTGCCCTCTAAGCAGTGCTGAATCTTAATTGGAGTGCTCCAGAGAAAGGCACTGATTCACACCACGGTACTGAGGGGCACAGGTTTTTTCTGGGGGCAACAGTTGGTGGGGGCTGAAGGTCACCATGAGCAAAGTGTCAGCTCTGACATTGCCAGCATCATCTTCACACCCTGTTTAGCCATGAGAATGAGCCCATCGAAACCTGCCTGTCCCTCTCTGAGATGACAGTGTAACGCTACACAGGCTTTCTATTTCTGTGCTTAAGGGAATATGCCGAACAGTAGGGAGAGGAAATTCTCCCCAAGATATTGGGTAATTGATTACTGACTATTCCTTTTCTGGTGTCTATAGTGCTAACTGCCACAGCTGTATAAATATATCTATGACACGTAGATATTACAGTGACGGGCGCTATAGAAACCCTAAGGTGGATGGAACTGAACAGCATAGGCCCTCAGTCGTTAATGCCGTCCTGCAGATTCCCAGGGATCACCGAGCAGGGTGACACAGGGATTGGTGGCTGTGCATTCACTTGAGACAGCTGGGAAGTTGCCAAAGAGTAGGGACACTGGATGACAGAGTGGGGTCCCAGCTGAACTCCTGGGCATTCTCAGTGACCCACTGTGGAGTCTAAATCAATTACTTCATCTTCTATCATGTCTCTGATGTTTATAAAGCAGCTTAGAGGGTGAAGGGAAGGCACAGCCAAGCTCTGCAATGCATTGGTTAGCCTCTGACCATGTACAGTCAGGGGAGCGGATGAGAACAATCATCTCATGCATCCTCTTCTCCCCTCCCAGAAGGCTCCCCATGTTAGATTACCCCAGGGCAATTAAACCTCCATTTGAACAGGAAATTGCTCAGGGAGCCTCCAGGTCCTCCTACTCTGCTCTGACCCTTATGATGTGGATTCATTCCTGCCTTGAAGTCTCCTGATGCCACACTGGGATGGAGATGCTTGTGCTTTCTTTGCTTTATAGCACTGTAAATGTCAGGCCTGTTCCTCTGTAGCTGCTGTTACTGGTTTGGTTGCTCACGCTGTGTTCCTGTCTCATCCTCTGCCTTGCTCCTTCATCTTTGTCCATTCTATAGAAAGGTCCTGTGAGCCTTGTACAGCCAGCTTGGTGCACTGGTGTTCAGCTCACACCACTAACATGGACAGTCCATGCTGGTCTGAATAGTTTGGGTTATTTCATAGGCTAGGACCGTGCCCCCTTCCCAACGCCCCTATCCTTTTCATCCTGTTACGAGGGTCACTCACTCATGCTTCTTATACAGCTGATCAGAATTCTTCAAATAAAAGAGTGGGGGGCGGGGGGGGTTGGCTGAAGAATAGTCTTTTGTCAAAAATGAAACTGTTTCATGAAAAACATTGTTGATAATATTGACATCTTCTGTTTTCCAGAATTTTTTTATATTTTAAGTCAATATTTTAATCAAAATTTTATTGATGTTTATCAAATTTATTTTCAAAATCATTGATTTGTTTTCTTTACATAAGACAGTTGTCAGTAAGAAAATGCAGTTTTCAGGGAACTGAACAATTTATAAGGATTTTTAAAAAATTTTTGATTAATATTTCAATAAAACTTGTTATAAAATATTGTAAAATACAGACAGTGGTTCCATTTTGAACCTTGTGAAATGGAAACCATTTCAACCTTTTGAATTTTTTTGTGGAACCATTTCCCCAGTTTTCAGCTAGCTCTATTCTTCTTTAAACTTAAAACCATCTCCTGTTTTCAGGCTTAACTGCACCTGTGTAGAGGGCCCTCCAGATTGATCACAGAGAGTTCCTAGCATACATCTGGGCCCTAGTTCTGTTGCTTTCAGATATTTGCAGACTGCTTTGGGACATTAAAGGTAGTTCAAGACCAGAGTGTTTTTCATACAGTCCCTTTGTTTCAGGAGCTGATTATTTCACCATGAACTGTTCTCCCCAGTTTGAATTTTGTCTCATTACTATAATTACTTATTGTTTGGTATCAGGGACTCCAGAGTTAAGGTTGCAGCTGAGGGGGGTTTTTTTTGTAAACCAGATCTGGCACATATCCCACCCCACCCGATCTGAATTCCACAGGCAATGAAATGTTGGCCTCAATTTGGGGGTTTGGATCTATATTTTAGGAAGAATTGTTCTGCCAAATGTGAAGTAGATTGGATGAAGAATCCTTTAATTCAATTATGACAGCCTAAAAAAAGAATTCTCTGCAGGCGTCAAAAAGTCTTCTAAATATTTTTTGCTGCTATGTAGTAAAAACAAAACTGTTACACATCACCCAGTTATGCAGTGTCTCTTCCCCTTGTGACTGGATAACAAGATACAGTAGAACCTCAGAGTTACAAACCTGTCAACCACACAGCTCATTTGGAACCGGAAGTATGCAGTCAGGCAGCAGCAGGGACCAAAAAGGAAAATACAGACCAGTCCTGTGTTAAACATAAATGATTAAAAAAATAAAGGGAAAGCAGCATTTTTCTTCTGCATAGTAAAGTGTCAAAGCTGTATTAAGCCAATATTCAGTTGTAAACTTTGGAAAGAACAATCCTAATGTTTTGTTCAGAGTTACGAACATTTCAGAGTTACGAACAACCTCCATTCCCAAAGTGTTCATAACTCTGAGGTTCTACTGTATTAGTAGGTACGATAAAGGTGTCTAAGTCGCTGTTTTAGAACATAAGAATGGCCATAGTGGATCAAACCATCCATCTTCTGACAGTGGCCAGTGCCAGATGCTTCAGAGGGAATTAACAGAACAGGGCAATTATTGACTGATCTATCCAGTTGTCCAGTCCCAAATTCCAGCAGTCAGAGGTTTAGGGACACATAGAGCATGGGGTTGCACGTCTGACCATCTTGGCTATAGCCATTTGTCAAGGTTCCTCCCCCACTCTGAACTCTAGGGTACAGATGTGGGGACCTGCATGAAAAACCTCCTAAGCTTATCTTTACCAGCTTAGGTCAAAATTTCCCCAAGGTACAAAATATTCCCCCCGTTGTCCTTGGACTGGCCGCTACCACCACCAAACTAATACTGGTTACTGGGGAAGAGCTGTTTGGACGCGTCTTTCCCCCCAAAATACTTCCCAAAACCTTGCACCCCACTTCCTGGACAAGGTTTGGTAAAAAGCCTCACCAATTTGCCTAGGTGACTACAGACCCAGACCCTTGGATCTTAAGAACAATGAACAATCCTCCCAACACTTGCACCCCCCTTTTCCTGGGAAATGTTGGATAAAAAGCCTCACCAATTTGCATAGGTGACCACAGACCCAAACCCTTGGATCTGAGAACAATGAAAAAGCATTCAGTTTTTTACAAGAAGACTTTTAATAAAAAATAGAAGTAAATAGAAATAAAGAAATCCCCCCTGTAAAATCAGGATGGTAGATATCTTACAGGGTAATTAGATTCAAAAACATAGAGAACCCCTCTAGGCAAAACCTTAAGTTACAAAAAAGATACACAGACAGAAATAGTTATTCTATTCAGCACAATTCTTTTCTCAGCCATTTAAAGAAATCATAATCTAACACATACCTAGCTAGATTACTTACTAAAAGTTCTAAGACTCCATTCCTGTTCTGTCCCTGGCAAGAGCAGCATACAGACAGACACAGACCCTTTGTTTCTCTCCCTCCTCCCAGCTTTTGAAAGTATCTTGTCTCCTCATTGGTCATTTTGGTCAGGTGCCAGCGAGGTTACCTTTAGCTTCTTAACCCTTTACAGGTGAGAGGAGCTTTCCCCTGGCCAGGAGGGATTTCAAAGGGGTTTACCCTTCCCTTTATATTTATGACACCATTGAAGGACCTATCCTCCATGAGATTATCTAATTCTTTTTTGAACTCAGTTTTACTTTTGGCCTTCAAACATCCCTGGCAATGAGTTACAAAGGTTGATTGTGTGTTGTGTGAAGAAGTACTTCCTTATGTTTGTTTTAACCCTGCTGCCTATTGATTTCATTGGGTGACCCTGGTACTCATGTTATGTGAAGGTGTAAATAACAGTTGGTTATTTATTTTCTCCACACCAGTCATGATTTTATAGACCTCCGTCATATCCCCCCTTAGTTGTCTCTTTTCTAAGCTGAACAGACCAAATCTTTTTAATCTCTCCTCATATGGAAGCTGTTCCATATCCCTAATCATTTTTGTTGCCCTTCTCTGTACCTTTTCCAATTCTAATATATCTTTTTTGAGATGGGGTGACCAGAACTGCACGCAGTGTACAAGGTTTGGTTGCACCACGGATTTATAGAGTGGCATTATGGTATTTTATGTCTTATTATCTATCCATTTTCTAATGGTTCCTAACATTTTGTTTGCTTTTTTGACATTTTGAGGTTTTTTTGTTGTAATATTGCGACTTTTAGGTCTGTAATCGAATGACCAGGGAGATTGAAGTGTTCTCCGACTGGTGAGATTACAGACCTAAAAGTCACAATATTACAACAAAAAACCTTCAAAAACAGACTCCAACGAGAGACTGCTGAATTGGAATTGATTTGCAAACTGGACACCATTAAATTAGGCTTGAATAAAGACTGGGAGTGGATGTGTCATTACACAAAGTGGAACTATTTCCCCATGTTTATTCCTCACTATCCATATTTTCTCTCTTGTAATGTAATGTATCGAGAGCCTCTTCAGATGATGTATTTATTGCTCACAGAAGCCTGAAAGGCAAAAACTCTGTGGACTCTCCCCCCTAAGCAAACTCCCAGGCAAACGCCCTCTGTTTGCTCTCACTAGGGTGGCAACTGGCTGCCTTTTTGTAAGTATCCTTTTTTAGATGTATCCACTTACCTCACAGGAGCGTTGTGAGGATCTATCAGTTAGTGTCTGCACAGTGCTTTGAACAGGTAGACTACTGTAAAACAATCAGGCTCGACATGTCTTAAGCTGAGTGCCCAATCCTTGAGACACCGCAAATCAGTGGAGACTTTTACAAATGTTGATTTTAATCTTCCTGTGCCGATTTTCCTGTCTGTGAAAACCCTCCCCACCGCCCAGGGGTCTCACACAGACAAACTCATTAATGTTTGTGAGATTCTCAGATACCACTGTGATGAGTACCATCGAATAGCCCAGGAGGAAATGAACAATTCCATATTCAGGGCAGGGTTTGCATGGTGAGCAGTAAACAAGACCGGGGGCCACATGCTGAACAATGAGAGTAAAAAGTAATATTGAGCAGCTGCTTTATTCCCCAAAACACCATCTCTCCTGTGCACTGAATGAGGAGGGATTCTGTGGAAACAGTAATATGGGATCAGGAATTAAAGACGGTCAGAATGCATATGCACAAGGAGACTGAATTAAGCTTGCATGGGCGACCTTAATGCTGCCATTTGCTAATTTTTGAGGGCTTGACTTTGCAACACCAATATTTTTAACTTCATTTTTGTATGTAATAAATAAATATATGAAATAACGCTGACTCTCTGGGGCAACCCTCTCCTCACCTCTCTCCACTCTGAGGAGCAGAGTTTCATCACAGTTCTTCGTTTCCTATCTCTTAATGAAATCAGTTCTTAATCCAGCAGGCCTTCCTCTTTATCCTGCAGCTATTTATTTTCCTTAATAGTCTTTTATGAGGACCCTTATCAACAGTGTTTCAAAAATCCAAGTAAATTACATCCACTTCGGTCACCTTTATCTACAGTTTTATTAACTTTTTCAGGTCAGCAAGGCACAAGTTTCCCTTTCAGAAGCTGTGCTAGTTTGACCCAGTCAGGTTACACTGCATTTATGTAAGAACTGTATTGTTTTCTTCTTAATTAGCCAGTTTCCTGAATTCTCTCTTAGACATTGGGTGAGAAACTTTCTAATCTCCTGGAACAGTTGCTGTTATTAAGGATAAAGGGCCTGATCCAAAGGCCACTGAAGTCAATGGAAAGACTCAAAAACATTTCTTATGTTCCTCACTATCTCTGCCATTTTATGTCTTTCTTTCCTTTAGAACCTTTGGAGAAATCCCCTCCAGCCCTGTATTTCTTGAGTTATTCAAGTTACTCCATAGCTTTGCTCTTAAAGACCTCTACTAGTCTGAAGGTCACACTCTTCTTTCCTATAAAAAGCAGTTTTAGAGCAAAGATTTCCCCATCCCTATATATAGTAATAATAAGTATGTGGGATATTAATTGAACTTGTTTGCTTATCTCACCATTCTCTTTCCTTGCACTTTCTCCTAAGGTCGTGTGTTCACAAGAGTCTTCCTGCTTCCAAAGTCTGATTAGCTTTTGCATTCTTCTTTTTGGCATCTCTGGACATCTATGCTTTGTATTCTCTCTCTGTCCTCCTTATCTCCCGTTTGCAGCTTAGCAGTTATACCTATCTTCATATTCATTCTCTCAGTGACTTTTTTATCACATTTAGTCAGCCTGTAGGACTAAATTTTTAAAGGAAGCTTGAAGTCCACACCCATAGGACAAGCAGCATGCTATTTGATTTGGGGCTTCTTAGTCCTTAAGATTTTTGTTCTGTTTGGAGTTGGTGCAGATAATTCCACCTGGAGAGGATACGGGACTGATGAAGTGAATGGATGAGGAGTTTGAGCTACTGGGTTGATGATACCCATATGACCCCCTCTCTGTATTGTGGGAAAGCTCTGAGCATGGCAGAAGTCACGGCTAGCTCAAGTTGATCTGGGGACCACTGCACAACTATTCAGTGGGAGTCATAGAATCACAGAATCATAGAATATCAGGGTTGGAAGGGACCTCAGGAGGTCATCTAGTCCAACCCCCTGCTCAAAAGTAGGACCAATCCCCAATTAAATCATCCCAGCCAGGGCTTTGTCAAGCCTGACCTTAAAAACTTCTAAGGAAGGAGATTCCACCACCTCCCTAGGCAACGCATTCCAGTGTTTCACCACCCTCCTAGTGAAAAAGTTTTTCCTAATATCCAACCTAAACCTCCCCCACTGCAACTTGAGACCATTACTCCTTGTCCTGTCCTCTTCTACCACTGAGAATAGTCTAGAACCATCCTCTCTGGAACCACCTCTCAGGTAGTTGAAAGCAGCTATCAAATCCCCCCTCATTCTTCTCTTCTGCAGACTAAACAATCCCAGTTCCCTCAGCCTCTCCTCATAACTCATGTGTTCCAGACCCCTAATCATTTTTGTTGCCCTTCGCTGGACTCTTTCCAATTTATCCACATCCTTCTTGTAGTGTGGGGCCCAAAACTGGACACAGTACTCCAGAGGAGGCCTCACCAATGTCGAATAGAGGGGGAAGATCACGTCCCTCGATCTGCTCGCTATGCCCCTACTTATACATCCCAAAATGCCATTGGCCTTCTTGGCAACAAGGGTACACTGCTGACTCATATCCAGCTTCTCGTCCACTGTCACCCCTAGGTCCTTTTCCGCAGAACTGCTGCCTAGCCATTCGGTCCCTAGTCTGTAGCTGTGCATTGGGTTGTTCCGTCCTAAGTGCAGGACCCTGCACTTATCCTTATTGAACCTCATCAGATTTCTTTTGGCCCAATCCTCCAATTTGTCTAGGGCCCTCTGTATCCTATCCCTGCCCTCCAGCATATCTACCACTCCTCCCAGTTTAGTATCATCCGCAAATTTGCTGAGAGTGCAATCCATACCATCCTCCAGATCATTTATGAAGATATTGAACAAAACCGGCCCCAGGACCGACCCTTGGGCCCCTCCACTTGATACCGGCTGCCAACTAGACATGGAGCCATTGATCACTACCCCTTGAGCCCGACAATCTAGCCAACTTTCTCCCCACCTTATAGTGCATTCATCCAGCCCGTACTTCTTTAACTTGCTGACAAGAATACTGTGGGAGACCGTGTCAAAAGCTTTGCTAAAGTCAAGAAACAATACATCCACTGCTTTTCCTTCATCCACAGAACCAGTAATCTCATCATAGAAGGCGATTAGATTAGTCAGGCATGACCTTCCCTTGGTGAATCCATGCTGACTGTTCCTGATCACTTTCCTCTCCTCTAAGTGCTTCAGGATTGATTCTTTGAGGACCTGCTCCACGATTTTTCCGGGGACTGAAGTGAGGCTGACTGGCCTGTAGTTCCCAGGATCCTCCTTCTTCCCTTTTTTAAAGATTGGCACTACATTAGCCTTTTTCAAGTCATCCGGGACTTCTCCCGTTCACCACGAGTTTTCAAAGATAATGGCCAATGGCTTTACAATCACAGCCGCCAGTTCCTTTAGCACTCTCGGATGCAACTCGTCCGGCCCCATGGACTTGTGCACGTCCAGCTTTTCTAAATAGTCCCTAACCACCTCTTTCTCCACAGAGGGCAGGCCATCTCTTCCCCATGTTGTGATGCCCAGCGCAGCAGTCTGGGAGCTGACCTTGTTCGTGAAGACAGAGGCAAAAAAAGCATTGAGTACATTAGCTTTTCCACATCCTCTGTCACTAGGTTGCCTCCCTCATTCATTAAGGGGCCAACACTTTCCTTGGCTTTCTTCTTGTTGCCAACATACCTGAAGAAACCTTTCTTGTTACTCTTAACTTCTCTCGCTAGCTGCAGCTCCAGGTGTGATTTGGCCCTCTTGATTTCATTCCTACATGCCCGAGCAATATTTTTATACTCTTCCCTGGTCATATGTCCAACCTTCCACTTCTTGTAAGCTTCTTTTTTATGTTTAAGATCCGCTAGGATTTCACCGTTAAGCCAAGCTGGTCGCCTGCCATATTTACTATTCTTTCGACACATCGGGATGGTTTGTCCCTGTAACCTCAACAGGGATTCCTTGAAATACAGCCAGCTCTCCTGGACTCCTTTCCCCTTCATGTTAGCCCCCCAGGGGATCCTTCCCATCCGTTCCCTGAGGGAGTCGAAGTCTGCTTTCCTGAAGTCCAGGGTCCGTATTCTGCTGCTTACCTTTCTTCCCTGTGTCAGGATCCTGAACTCAACCAACTCATGGTCACTGCCTCCCAGATTCCCATCCACTTTTGCTTCCCCTACTAATTCATAGAATCATAGAATCATAGAATATCAGGGTTGGAAGGGACCTCAGGAGGTCATCTAGTCCAATCCCCTGCTCAAAAGCAGGACCCATCCCCAATTAAATCATCCCAGCCAAGGCTTTGTCAAGCCTGACCTTAAAACTTCTAAGGAAGGAGATTCCACCACCTCCCTAGGCAACACATTCTTCCCGGTTTGTGAGCAGCAGGTCAAGAAAAGCTCCCCCCCAGTTGGCTCCTCCAGCACTTGCATCAGGAAATTGTCCCCTACGCTTTCCAAAAACTTCCTGGATTGTCTATGATTGTCTGTGATTGTCTATGCACCGCTGTATTGCTCTCCCAGCAGATATCAGGAAAATTATCCCCCTGGTCTGGTGGTCTATAGCAGACTCCCACCACTACATCACTCTTGTTGCTCACACTTCTAAACTTAATCCAGAGACACTCAGGTTTTTCTGCAGTTTCGGACCGGAGCTCTGAGCAGTCATACTGCTCCCTTATATACAGTGCTACTCCCCCACCTTTTCTGCCCTGCCTGTCCTTCCTGAACAGTTTATAACCATCCATGACAGTACTCCAGTCATGTGAGTTATCCCACCAAGTCTCTGTTATTCCAATCACGTCATAATTCCTTGACATCACCAGGACCTCCAGTTCTCCCTGCTTGTTTCCAAGGCTTTGTGCATTCGTATATAAGCACTTGAGATAACCTGCTGATCGCCCCTCATTCTCAGTATGAGGCAGGAGCGCTCCCCTCACAGACATTCCTGCCTGTGCTTCCTCCCGGTATCCCGCTTTCCCACTTACCTCAGGGCTTTGGTCTCCTTCCCCCAGTGAACCTAGTTTAAAGCCCTCCTCATTAGGTTAGCCAGCCTGCTCGCAAAGATGCTCTTCCCTCTCTTCGTCAGGTGGAGCCCGTCTCTGCCCAGCACTCCTCCTTCATGGAACACCATCCCATGGTCAAAGAATCCAAAGCCTTTTCTCCGACACCATCTGCGTAAGCATTCGTTGACTTCCACGATTCGACGGTCCCTACCCAGGCCTTTTCCTTCCACGGAGAGGATGGACGAGAACACCACTTGCGCCTCAAACTCCTTTATCCTTCTTCCCAGAGCCACGTAGTCCGCAGTGATCCGCTCAAGGTCATTCTTGGCAGTATCATTGGTGCCCACGTGGAGAAGCAGGAAGGGGTAGCGATCCGAGGTCTTGATGAGTCTCGGCAGTCTCTCCGTCCCATCGCGAATCTTAGCCCCCGGCAAGCAGCAGACTTCTCGGTTTTCCCAGTCAGGGCGGCAGATAGATGACTCAGTCCCCCGGAGGAGAGAGTCCCCGACCACCACCACCCGCCTTCTCCTCTTGGGAGTGGTGGTCGTGGAACCCCCCATCTCAGGACAGTGCATCTCATGCCTTCCAACCAGCGGAGTCTCCTTCTGCTTTCTCCGCCCAGACATATCATCTGGTCCACTCTCCGCAATGGTACCTGTGGAGAGAACATGAAAGAGGTTAGTTACCTGTGTCCGCGTTGCTGGAACCCGGACATTCCCCCTTCTTCTTCTGGAGGTCACATGTCGCCAAGCTTCTTCACTGGCCTCTTGGCTCTGCTGTGCAACCTGCTCTAAATCTTTAGAGCTTTGTGCCCGTAGAAGCATACCCTGACTTTTGTCCAGAAAATCCTCCGTTTCTCGTATGCAACGCAGGGTCGTTATCTGTTGCTCCAGACCTTCAATCTTCTCTTCCAATATGGAGACCAGCTTGCACTTTGTACAGACAAAGTCGCTCCTGTGGAAGAAAGACAAACATGGCACATCACAACAGGTCACAACAGCTGAACCCCCCCCCCCCCTTTCATATCACCTTCTTACTATGAGCTTCCTCAGAGAAGTTGGCAAGATGTAAGCCTCACTGGGCTCACTCCAGGCAAACTCCCAGGCAAACTCCTGCTGTGTGCTGCTCTGCTGTCCCCCGCTGCTCCAGGACCCATGAGTCCATGTGTAACTTTCTCTTAGCCATCCCAAACTCCTAGGTGATGCCAGCTGGGATTTCAGTCCCACAGGGACAGATGGAAAAAAGTAACATGATCAGAACTGGCATCTGTTTGTGAAGACCTGGGGTCACTCGAGCACTGGCCATTTCCTGTGCCCTTGCAGTAGATCAAAAGTGTACAGCTCTTCTGGGGTATGGACCAACAGATTTCAGGAAGGATTTCACAGCTGACTTCCCTAAGCTGGTGTCAGTGCTGCTGTTAGAGTTGTGATGGATTATTGTTCTTGGGCATTTTAATATGAATGAGGATTTAGCATGGATTGGTCAGAAGGCCGAGAGCTTTGAAAATGTCCATATGCACAGTCTCACCTTTGAGACTGGTTTGATGTTTCAGATATTTGGGTCATTCCTGTGGGATGGGCTGACCATCACAGCATTGTTGTAAATACAGGGCTATCCCACACCCATCTCACAGCCAGAGTCGGGTTACTCCTTGAGGCTTATGAATGTGATGGATCTCTGTAGTCTGCTCACTGGTGCTGAGGCATACCGTCCAACCTCCAGCTTGGTGTTGACCACATCTCTGACAGCTATCACTAGGTGTTATAAAAGGCTTTCAAGTTCTGGGTTTCTTGCTGTAACTTGGTCATCTTTGGTAACTGCAGGCCACTGCGGTCTAATGGTGATCTTTGAAATTGCTGAGCATAGACTGGAGGGGAGCTGGCTGGGCATTGGATCTTCTTTTGTGCCAAGAGCTGATGCAGACGCACAGGAGAGCTTTGACTGAATCCAGAAATGTTATCTGTCATGAGTCAGACATACCACAAGCAATGAGTAATCCGATTGCTTCAGACTGACTCCCTCAGCTAGCAGTTCACTCAGCTGATCACTGTGGCAGCATTTAAAACGTTCTTTGTGGATAAGCCAAGTCAGTGATGGCTGGTCCCCTTCTGATTGTGAGAGTAGGGCTCTCCTAGCAGATTGATATCCACTGGGTTCTTCTGATTTGGTCTCAGGTGAGGCTGTTTATGGTCTCCTGGGTCCCCAGAGACTCCCCACTTGTGGCTGTGACCCCAGCTTATAGCAAGTAGTGTGACTGTGGTGGAATTAATGGTAAGCATTGTCAATGCATCACATAGTGTGGGCGGGGGGACAGTGGGGAGTACTGATCACGCATACATGTAGCCATTCATTCCAGTTCAGTAAACCATCTCTTGAAGCTGCAGCCTTTGCCATTTAACATGCAGACTCAAGCCACCCCTTTGTTCGGGAAAGTGATGGAGAGACAACACCGAAGCCCTGGTTTGGTCTGCCCTGCAGGGTATGATGCATCACACTAGTCTGTCAGGAATCTCCAAAGAACTAGAGACCTAGCACGTAATTGTTACAAACATGACTGCCCCTCCCCCAATATTCTACACCCCCAAAAAGGGGTCACTGACCTACAAGATAGTGAGCTGTGAGTTCTAGTCCATTCTTCAAAAGGTGACCTGCCATCTTTGTTATTTACCATTCCCCAATTTTGTATCATCTGCAAACTTTATCAGGGATGGATTTTATGTTTTCTTCCAGGTCATTGATAAAACAGTTCAATAGTGTAGGACCAAGAACTGATCTCTGTGGGATCCCACTGGAAACACACCCACGCGAAGATGATTCCTCATTTGCAGTTACATTGAGATCTATCAGTTAGCCAGCTTTTAATCCATTTAATGTGTGCTGTGTTAATTTTATAGTATTTTAGTTTTTTAATCAAAATGACATGCAGAACCAAGTGAAATGCCTTACAGAAGTCTAAGTATATTATATCGACCCTATTACCTTATCAATCAAGCTTGTAATCTCATCAAAAAAGATACCGAGTTAGACAGGATCCGTTCTCCATAAACCCCTAAACCATGTTACTTTGCATTAATTACATTACCCTCCTAAACCCCAGTCATCTCATTTACTAACCTTATTAAAAATTGCCACTACATTCGTTTTCTTTCAGTCTTCTTCATTTCAGTCTTTCAGTTCTCCAAGATTTATTGAAAATCAACATTAATGGTCCTGTGAGCTCCTCAACCAGCTCTTTTAAAACTCTTTGCATGCAAGTTATATGGATCTGCTGATTTTAAGCTTGTGTTTAATAGTCTCCAGAGGTACTAGAATGGAAATATTGCTATCGTCATCATATGATGAGACTATATCATCTTTTTTCCCAAAGTTGTCAGTGACTCAGAAACAGGTGATGCCATTTTTGACAAAGTGCCCCTCCCCCTCCCCTTTTCCCCACTTGATCCTTTCTAAATGGGTTATAACCAGTGATTGTAACATTCCAGTTGCGTGAATCACCCCACCAGGTTTCAGTAATACCAACCAGATTGACTTTATGCTCATAAATGAGCAACTCCAATTCCTCCTGTTTGTTCCCAGGCTCCTAGCATTAGTGTATAGGCAAGTCAATAATTTCTTCTTTTCGTGTCCTTTGGTTCCTTGATTAGTTTTGTTCTCAACAATGGTCTCAATTGAGTAATGGTCTCAAGTTGCAGTGGGGGAGGTTTAGGTTGGGTATTAAGAAAAACTTTTTCACTAGGAGGGTGGTGAAGCACTGGAATGAGCTACCTAGGGAGGTGGTGGAATCTCCTTCCTTAGAGGTTTCAAGGTCAGGCTTGACAAAGCCCTGGCTGGAATGATTTAGTTGGTGTTGGTCCTGCTTTGAGCAGGGGATTGGACTAGATGACCTCCTGAGGTCCCTTCCAACCCTGATATTCTATGATTCTATCTCAAATTTATGCTGAACGCTCATATCTTCGCTCTTTTTACTCTCCCATTTTGCTATTAGTTTAACCCCCTCCTGACTACTCTAGCCAGCCTGTTCCCAAGGCAATTGATCCCTTCTCCTGAGATGGAGGCCATCCAGACTATACAGCCCCCTTTCCCCATAGAAGGTGGACCAATGTTTCACAAAACCAAAGCCCTCCACCACTTACCTAGCCAGTGACTCACTCCCAGAACCTTCCGCCTTCCTTTGCTTGTGGGACAAGAAGGATCTCAGAGACATTGCTTGGATATTCTCCTCCTTCAGCACGTTTCCAAGTCCCCTGGCATGATCTGCTAGCTATGAGATACCCTGTGATGTAATGTCTTTAGTGCCCATATGAACCCCCACCCATGGATTCTTGCCCGTCAACTTCGGAAGCCTGGCCATTCTTAGCGTGACGTCTTGTGTCTTGGCTCCAGGGAGGCAGCACATTGTCTTGTTGTCCACCTGTCCTCTACAGAATGTTCCTTCAATTCTTCTGAGCATTGAATCTCCATGAAGGATCGTCTCTCTTCCTTGGGCAGCTGGAGAACTCTTGGCAGGTAAGTTTGATTTTCTGACAGGTTGGGCCGAGCTGCCAGCCCCTCATGTGGGAAGGAAGTAACCGATACCATTGTCGTGGGAGGAGAGGGAGCAGAAAAGGCCCAGCCACTCAGAGTTGCTCCACTCCCTCCCCACCCTCCACTCTAATGCTGCAGCACCAGGGCTGGGAAGGGAGACAGAAAACCCCCTTAAGGCTGCCTGCCTTCCCCAGGCTAGGGAGAGGAGGTGTGAAGTTCTCCTGGGACTGGGAGAAGGTGAAGAGCTTCTACAGTGCAGGAGCAGCAGAGCTGTACTGGGGGCTAGGGGGCAGAACACTTGTGTGGCTATGTGGGTGGAGATGACCTAGGGCTGGAAGTTGGGTCAGATGCGAGGGCCAAGGGGCACAAAAGTAATTGATGTGGAGCCTGGGCACAAAACTAATTGATGGCAGGGTGCCAAAATCATATTGCTTGCTATAAAATGGTAACCCATATCATCCCCCACACTGGAGGTGGGCAGGGGAGTTCTAAACTCAGAAGACAGCTCAGAAATAGCCTTTATTCTTTTTTAAAACTGTCTCATGATTTTTGAGCTAGTCTCGTGAGTTTGGGGTCTGACTCATTATTGTGAACTCTTAGAGCTGGGAACACGAAAGCACCTCTACCCTGCAGGGCTGGTATGGAAGCTCAGACCTCTCTGGATACATCTACACTACAACAGAACATCTGTGGCTGCCTGGGTCACCTGACTTGGGCTCACAGGGTTTGAATATGCAGGCTCAGGCAAGAGCCCAGGCTCTGAGACCTAGTGAGTGGGGAGAGCCCCAGAGCCCAGGCTCCAGCCCTAGCCTGAACATCTACACTGCAATTTTGTAGCCATTCAGCCCAAGCCCCACTAGCCTGAGTCAGCTGCCCCGGGCCAGCCGCGGGTGTTTAATTGCGTTGTAGATACACCCTCTGAGGTTACTGGCTCAGCACTTTTAGCCTGGGTGGCTGATATCATGGCATAAGCAACATATCTCACCATGACCCTATGGTTTAATTATTGTAATTTCCCTCTTCACGGGGCTCTCAGGAGGGCTGTTCCATTGCTTGCAGCCCATTCAGAGTGCAGCAGCATGGTTACCCAATGGTCTGATCTATTAGATCATGTTATGTACAACCTGTTTTCTTCATCTATATGGGTAAATTTCTCAGAGCTTTTAAATCTAGAACACAAAGGAAGAACAAAATCTAATGGCTGGAAGTTAGACCCATTCAGACTAGAAATAAAATGCAAATTTTTTAACAGGGAGGGTGATTAACCCCTGGAACAACTAACCATAGCTTGTAGATTCATAGATACCAAAGGTCAGAAGGGACCATTATGATCGTCTAGTCTGACCTCCTGCACAACGCAGGCCACAGCATTTCACCCACCCACTCCTGCGAAAAACCTCTCACCTATGTCTGAGCTATTGAAGTCCTCAAATAGTTGTTTAAAGACTTCAAAGAGCAGAGAATCCTCCAGTAAGTGACCCATGCCCCATGCTACAGAGGAAGGCGAAAAACCTCCAGGGCCTCTTCCAATCTGCCCTGGAGGAAAATTCCTTCCCGACCCCAAATATGGAGATCAGCTAAACCCTGAGCAGCCATATGGGCAAGATTCACCAGCCAGATACTACAGAAAATTCTTTCCTGGGTAACTCAGATCCCACCCCATCTAATATCCCATCACAGGCCATTGGGCCTATTTACCAGGAATATTTAATTACCAAAACCATGTTATCCCATCATACCATCTCCTCCATAAACTTATTGAGTTTAATCTTAAAGCCAGATAGATGTTTTGCCCCCACTGCTTCCCTTGGAAGGCTATACCAGAACTTCACTCCTCTGATGGTTAGAAACCTTCGTCTAATTTCAAGTCTAAACTTCCTGGTGGCCAGTTTATATCCATTTGTTCTTGTGTCCACATTGGTACTGAGCTTAAATAATTCCTCTCCCTCTCCGGTATTTATCCCTCTGATATATTTATAGAGAGCAATCATATCTCCCCTCAACCTTCTTTTAGTTAGGCTAAACAAGCCAAGCTCCTTGAGTCTCCTTTCATAAGACAAGTTTTCCATTCCTCGGATCATCCTAGTAGCCCTTCTCTGTATCTGTTCCAGTTTGAATTCATCCTTCTTAAACATGGGAGACCAGAACTGCACACAGTATTCCAGATGAGGTCTCACCAGTGCCTTGTATAACGGTACTAAAACCTCCTTATTCTTACTGGAAATACCTCTCCTGATGCATCCCAAAACCGCATTAGCTTTTTTCACAGCCATATCACATTGGCAGCTCATAGTCATCCTATGATCAACCAATACTCCAAGGTCCTTCTCCTCTTCTGTTACTTCTAATTGATGTGTCCCCAGCTTATAACTAAAATTCTTGTTATTAATCCCTAAATGCATGACCTTACACTTCTCACTATTAAATTTCATCCTATTACTATTACTCCAGTTTACAAGGTCATCCAGATCCTCCTGTATAATATCCCTGTCCTTCTCTAAATTGGCAATACCTCCCAGGTTTGTATCATCTGAAAACTTTATTAGCACACTCCCACTTTTCCAAGACCTTGCATACTACAGATGTCAAACTAACAGGGCTATAGTTACCCGGATCACTTTTTTTCCCTTTCTTAAAAATAGGAACTATGTTAGCAATTCTCCAATCATACGGTACAACCCCTGAGTTTACAGATTCATTAAAAATTCTTGCTAATGGGCTTGCAATTTCATGTGCCAATTCCTTTAATATTCTTGGATGAAGATTATCTGGTCCCCCCGATTTAGTCCCATTAAGCTGTTTGAGTTGCGCTTCTACCTCAGATATGGTAATATCGACCTCCATATCCTCATTCCCATTTGTCATGCTACCATTATCTCTAAGATCCTCTTTAGCCTTATAAAAGACTGAGGCAAAGTATTTGTTTAGATATTGGGCCATGCCTAGATTATCCTTGACCTCCACTCCATCCTCAGTGTTTAGCGGTCCCACTTCTTTCTTTGTTTTCTTCTAATTTTTATATGGCTATAGAACCTTTCACTACTGGTTTTAATTCCCTTTGCAAGGTCCAACTCTACTTGACTTTTAGCCTGTCTCACTTTATCCCTACATGTTCTGACCTCAGTAAGGTAGCTTTCCTTGCTGATCCCTCCCATCTTCCACTCCCTGTATGCTTTCTGCTTTTTCTTAATCACCTCTCTGAAATGCTTGCTCATCCAGCTTGGTCTACAACTCCTGCCTATGAATTTTTTCCCTTTTCTTGGGATGCAGGCTTCCGATATCTTCTGCAGCTTTGATTTAAAATAATCCCAGGCCTCCTCTACCTTTAGATCCATAAATTCTTCAGTCCAATCCACTTCCCTAACTAATTTCCTTAATTTTTGAAAGTCAGCCCTTTTGAAATCAAAAACCCTAGTTTGCAGATTTATTTTGGTTAATCCTTCCGTTCAGTTTGAAGTGGACTCTTCATCCCTTGGAATCTTTACATTAAGCTTTGATGTCTTTTTCTAAAAGATCTGCTCTAGTTAAACCAGAAGTTCTTTGGCTGGATGCAGGAATCCCTGGGTGAGGGTCTCTGACCTGTGAAATGCAGGCAGTCAGACTAGGTGATCATAATGGTTCCTTTTGACCTTAAAATCTGTTCATCCACGAATGAGTCTTTATACTGCATGCTTATGAAGTGCAGCATTGACTTTACAGTGGAATTACTGTTTCTTAAAGTCCTTACCTGTGCTTGTCTTGATTTACATTGAGGATATGCTCTGTAAGCCTTGCATTGCTTTGCACACACTAGCTGTGTTTTAGGATCCCACTACTACACTAAAGGCAGCAGACCACAGAACTGTCCCTGGGATGGGCCCTGAACTGGATCTTATTTTGTTTTACATCAGCCTGAGTGTTTTGGACATTATTATTTTATACCTGCATTGTGTGTCCAGGTTCCATGACTGAGGATACAAATCAGGTGACTATGCTCACAAATGTCTGTTTAGACACCTAATAGGCCATCGGTATATGCACCTTGCACATATGGTTGTGTTATTACTAGGGCCCTACCAAATTCACAGTCCATTTTGGTCAATTTCACAGTCATAGGATTTTAAAAATCATAAATTTCATGATTTCAGCTATTTAAAGCTGAAATGTCATGGTGTTGTACTTGTAGGGGTCCTGACCCAAAAAGGAGTTGTGTGTGTGGGGGGGTCCTACCAGGTTATTGTAGTGGGGGTTGCAGTACAATCTCTGTGCTGATGCTGGCGGGGCATTGTCTTCAGAGCTGGGTAGCTGGAGAGCAGCAGCTTCTGTCCGGGATCGCAGCTCTGAAGGCAGAGCTTCCGCCAGCAGCAGCACAGAAGTAAGGGCGGCACGGCATGGTATTGCCACCCTTACTTCTGCACTGCGGCTGGCGGGGCGCTGCTTTCAGAGCTGGGCGCCCAGCCAATAGCTGCCACTCTGCGGCCGCCCAGCTCTGAAGGCAGCACAGAAGTAAAGATGGCAATACCGTGACCCCCCCCTAAAATAACCTTGTGACCCCACTATAACTCCTGTTTGGGTCAGGACCCCCAATTTGAGAAACGCTGGTTTCCCCTGTGAAATCTGTATAGTATAGGGTAAAAGCACACAAGAGACCAGATTTCACTGTCTGTGACGCGGTTTTCATGGCTGTGAATTTAGTAGGGCCCTAGTTATTACATATGCAAATATCATCACACAGATTTTCAGGCTTGACCCGCAGGTTTCCTTCTTCAAACATTTTGTCGTAAAAGTCAGAAGCTGGTTTTTCTAAGTGCAGGCAGAGCAAATTCCCTGTACCCTCATCTCCTGTCCTTTTATATCAACATAAGTGACTTGCTCAGGGTCACACAGTGATTCAGTGGCAGAGTCCGGATTAGCGCCCAGGATGCCTCACTGCTGCCTCTGTGCTTTAGTTACAATATCCTCCTCCCTGCAGGGGCAAATAGACATCACTGTCCCTCACGCACCAAACTCCCTCACCCAGATACAATACACACACATACACACCCATCTATTCACACTCATACTAACATGCACACATCGTCTCACACTCCTCCCGACACAAACACCGACGCTCATCCACAGCCAGCCACCCACACGTGCCTCTCCCTCGGCCAGCAGCACGGGACTGGATCCTGGGTCTGGCTCCCTCACTGCGCCTCCTGAGAAGGTTCGTGTGGCTCCTCTGAAACGCTGCCTCAGTGCCGTGAGTTTGTGACTGTGACACATCATTCAACAGCCTCCATCGTAAGCCGCTCTGTTACCATGGCAACTCCCTCCTTGGCCCTGTTCCGGGGCTCCTGTGGGCTGCCTGATATTCACCTTGACGCCTTTGCAGAGACCTCAGGGGACAGACTTTAAGTCTTAGGGCACCTTGCACTTCTCAGGCTGGCGTGATTCCTTCCCCCACGGATGAGTACGAGCTGTCAGGCTTCAGAGAGGATTCAGCACTCTCCGATTCCTGCCCAGCCCCCTCGGCACCTGCCAGGCCAAGCGCTGGGCTGGGCAGAGGCCTGGGCCTCTCCGCTGTCCGAGCTGCAATGAGTTGGGTTCTCAGTGCTCCCGCCTGGGGGGTGGGGAAGGGCTGGGCAGAACCAGACCCTGGTGAATGGGCTTGGGTCTATTTCCACGCTCTGTTCAGTTGCCTCCCCATCTCTGTCATACTCTGGAGCCTTCACCCTGCTCTGTTTAGCTATTCAGCTGGGCAGCCTCCCGGGCCAGCCTTTGATGCGCCTTTGAGCCTAGTAGCACAGCTTGCCGTGTCGCTCTCCTCCCTTGCTCCAGCCTTGTTTAAATGATATTTTCTGAGGACATTTTTCTCATTTCTTTTCTGCCTCTGCCCCCGGCCTCTGGATCCAGTTTTCCTTGCTGATATATTCAATGCCCTGCGTCCCCAGCCCCAAACTAGACCTGTCACAAGGGGTACACGCAGCCTCTACAGAGCTCTGCTCCCAGCTGGTTAGCACCACTGGGACGAAGCAGCACTTAGACCCTCTCCTTTCGGCCAAGCACAGGGCTCATTAGGAAGAGAGCTGCAGTGGGGCCTCTTCCAAAATGGGCATACTTGGCACCTCTGTGGTGGGAAGGAGACATGTCATCAGGTGCCCTTAGCTGACTCCCCTCCCCTCTGACGTCTAAGGCTAAAGATACCTTCAGCCGCATAGTGCTAATTTATTTGTAGATCCCAAAAGGTGGTGTCAAGGCAGATTCCCCACTCTGGCACTTTGAGTGCAGAAGGTGAGGGCCCGTAAGGATTCTAAAAATTAATACTGGCCACTCCAGGTTTCTATTAAACTCCCAAGGTTACAGCTTTTCTCTGACCTTGGATTTGTAGATGCTGCTACCACCCAAGTGCAAAACCCCTTTGAGAACCAAGGAAGGCGCACTTGGGAATTCCTTCCTGTGGGGTACCCTCAAGCCCTTTCACACACCCCACCCCTATCCAGGGAAGAGCTGAGAAAGAAAAAAAAAATCAGCTATGGTCACCAGCTAATTAAAAAAAAACACATGTGCACAAACCTCTTAAGACACAGAACTCCAATCCTGTTCTTAAAAAAGGTAAATTTTATTAAAAAAAGGAAGAAAGAAAATACATCTGAAAACTCAGGCTATTGCTAGATTTTAAAAGAGCAAAAACAAGAATTACGCATCAAGAATAGCTTTCTTGAGGTCCATCTTAAAGGTTACAAGCAAAACAAAAGCACCTGGGTTTAGGCACAGAGGAGTCCACAAACCATAAAGAAATAAAAAAGAGATAAACTTAATCGCATCTTCCTAGACATTTCCTGATCTACTTACATATCTGGGGTTTCTAGTTGTAAGTAACTAGTTTCTAGGTGTGATACAGATGATTTTTCATACCTGGGCCAAAGCTTCTTACAGCATCGCTGCTCTGTGCCCCTGTTCCCAGGAGAACAACCACAGACAGACAAAGGGGAAGTTTTTTCTTAATTTTAAAAAGTTCTAGCCTTCCCATTGGCTCTTTTGGTCAGGTGCCCACTCACTTCCTTTTACCTATCCATAGCAGTGAGACTTTTTAACCCTTTACAGGTAAAGCAAGTAGAGAAAAGAGGGATTTTATAGTTAACTGGCTGGGTGTCCATAACAGGGAGCTACCCCCCACCCCTTCATTTATCACAGGTAGGTATATAGGAGTAGCCCCATTTCACAGACACGATAGCCAAACACATAGTGTGTTGTGTTGAAAACTACTGAAATGGCAAGCCATTCCTTTAAATGCTCAGAGGTTTTCCTGGTCCTGCTGGCAGGCTAGGAAGCAATGTAGGGAAGCATGTGATCTGGGCCTAGAAGCAGTCAGTTTGTAGCCAGCCTAGAGTAAGGTGGGGTGAATTGTGTCTCTCTCTTTTGGGGAGCAGCCTGCTCTCACGTGCTCTCTGTTTTTTGGTTCTTTTGTGTTACCATTCCAAATTCTAAGAAATAAAGTAGTGTTACATTGCAACCTTCCAGCAAGAGTGGTTCTGTTTTTAGCTAACTTCTGTGTTTGTATGTTGTGGAGCAAGACACAGATTTGCCGTGATTCTGAAAGGCAGCATGGCTGTGGAAGAGACCTGGATCTGGGTTCCTTTCCCAGCTCTGCTAGAAATGATCACATGCAACCTCTTAGTTACCTCATCAGTAATATGGGGATAATGATAGTTGCCTACTTCCTAGGGTAGAGTTATGAGGGCTGACTTGATAATAAAAGCTGTTAGATGCACAGAATTATTAACAGCAGTCAGTCCAAAAGGCAAGAGCTAAACCCATGTTCTCCTGGCACCCAGCCCACTGCATCACTCTTAGGCCAGGCAGTTTTTTGGGGCAAATTTGTTTTGCCTGTGTCTTGTCTGGAGTTCTTGATCCATGTATAGCATACACATACGATGCAAGAGGCTCAGCTGAACCAGGGAGCATGCTCAGTGCAGTGGGAGTGTGAAAACAATGAGCAAACATATAAGTTCTAGGAAGCATGTGCAAATGGTGATTTTCTGCAGCTTATAATTCAAGCAAACTTGGGTAGCTTTACACAGGGACCGCAAAGGCCATGTACCTGCTTCCACAGCTCTCCCCTTGCCAAATTTCAGAGTTGTACTCCAAACCTCAGGGGTGCTACAAGTGTTCAAACAAATAGAAAGATTTTGGAACACTGAACTACCTATTCTTCATTAGCCTCCTTCTCGTAAATGGCTGAACGCTGGCTGGTTGTTGCTCTCTGTCTGTGATCAAGCTTCAAAAAAAACCCAATTCCCTCTGGAGACAGACTCTGCACTTGCTCCAAAAGTTCCCTGCGACATGAACAAGAATTCCACAGGGAACACCTTTTCATGCCAGCTGTGAGGGCAAGCAGGTGGGGTCAGGTACTTGCTGGGGAGATGGGAAACCCAAGTTCTTGTTCCAGCTCTGAATTGGCAGAGCTAGAGCTCGAAGCTGGGGCAGCACATCTTGGCTAGTCAGAGGCAGGGCTCTCTCTATTTGTTTGTGACAGTTTTCGAAAGGGCTCATTTTCCTTCAGAATGAAAATAAATATTGAAACTAGGGCTGTCAAGCAATTTAAAAAATTAATTGTGATTAATCGTGCTGATAAACAGTAATAGAATACCATTTATATAAATATTTTTGGATGTTTTCCACATTTTCAAATATATTGATTTCAATTACAACACAGAATATAAAGTGTACAGTGCTCACTTTATATTTATTTTTTATTATAAATATTTGCACTGTAAAAATAAAAGAAATAGTATTTTTCAATTTCACTTAATACAAGTCCTGTAGTGCAATCTCTTTATCATGAAAGTTAAAATTACAAATGTAGAGTTATGTACAAAAATAACTGCATTCAAAAATAAAACAATGTAAAACTTTAGAGCCTGCAAGTCCACTTGGTCCTACTTCTTGTTCAGCCAAGTTTGGTTACATTTGCAGGAGATAACGCTGCCCACTTCTTGTTTACAATATCACCTGAAAGTGAGAGCAAGTGTTCACATGGCACTGTTGTAGACAGCGTTACAAGCTATTTACGTGCCAGATGCGCTAAAGATTCATATGTCCCTTCATGCTTCAACCACCATTCCAGAGGACATGCCCATCAATTTTGATGATGGGTTCTGCTTGATAACAATCCAAAGCAGTGCAGACTGACACATGTTCATTGTCATCATATGAGTCAGATGCCACCAGCAGAAGGCTGATTTTCTTTTTTGGTGGTTTGGGTTCTGTAATTTCCACACTGGAGTGTTGCTCTTTTAAGACTTCTGAAAGCAAGCTCAACACCTCGTCCCTCTCAGATTTTGGAAGGCACTTCAGATTCTTAAACCTTGGGTTGAATGCTGTAGCTATCCTTAGAAATCTCACATTGGTACCTTCTTTGCATTTTGTCAAATCTGCAGTGAAAGTGTTCTTAAAACGAACAACATGCTGGGTTATCATCTGAGACTGCTATAAGATGAAATATATGGCAGAATGTGGGTAAAACACAGAACAGGAGACATACAATTCTCCCCCAAGGAGTTGAGTCACAAATTTAATTAATGCATTATTTTTTTAATGAGCATCATCAGCATGGAAGCATGTCCTCTGGAATGGTGGCCAAAGCATGAAAGGGCATACGAATGTTTAGCATATCTGGCACATAAATACCTTGCAATGCTGGCTACAACACTGCCATGCAAACGTCTAATCTCACTTTCAGGTGACAATGTAGATAAGAAGCGGACGGCATTATTTCCTGTAAATATAAACAAATTTGTTTCTCTTATTGCCTGCGGAACAAATAGGACTGAGTGGACTTGTAGGCTCTGAAGTTTTACTTTGTTTTGTTTTTGAGTGCAGTTATGTAACAAAAAAATCTACATTTGTAAATTGCGCTTTCAGGATAAAGAGATTGCACTACAGTACTTATATGAGGTGAATTGAAAAATACTATTTCTTTTATCATTTTACAGTGCAAATATTTGTAATAAAAATAATATAAAGTGAGCACTGTACACTTTGTATTCTGTGTTGTAATTGAAGTCAATATATTTGAAAATGTAGACAAACATCCCAAATATTTAATAAATTTCAATTGGGATTCTATTATTTAACAGTGGAATTAAAATGTGATTAATCGCAATTATTTTTTTTAGTTGCTCTCATGAGTTAACTGAGTTTAATCAACAGCCCTAATTGAAACCTTCAATTTTTTGGCAAAACCAAATTCTTTGTTTTCTGGCCATTGCTAGCAGCAGAATCCCTGAAATATATGAGGCCTGCTCCACTCCCAGAGCCAGGCTCTCAACAAGGTGTTGCTGGAGCTGTAACTGTGAATACTGCCCTGAATCCTTAGGGAGCTCCAGGGGATTGGAGGGTTCATCTGCCCCAGGCTGGTGACACCTCTGCCTGCTGACTGGCAGTGCCTGTGATCATGGGTGGTGGGTAGCATAGGCAGGGGAAGGCTGTGCCTCCCCAAACAGCCTGCCATGGCCCCGCCCACACTCCGGCCCCAGGCTCCCTCCTGCCTGCTTCCAGGTCCCTTCTGGCTCTTGTGGCCAAGAGGCTGGGGAAGGCAGACTGGGGCCAGTGCACACAAGGCCCAGCGCTAGGGGACGCTGGGGCTGAGGCCACACTGCATCACCTGTGCATCCACCCAGCGCTGGGGGTGCTGGGCCCGTGCTGCCCACCCAGCACTCTAGGCCGGGGGCGCTCCAGCCATGCTACCCACCCAGCACGCTGGGGCTGGGGACCTGCGTGGGGGCTGGCGGCCGTGTCTATGCCGGTGAGGGAGGGGGCAGAAGTGAAGGGCTGGGGCCTTGGGCGGGGGGGAGGCAGGGACTAGTCTCCTCCCATGACACATTCACCCATCACCCATGCCTGTGATGTGGCCTGTGAAGGACACCATGTCCAACTGCATGAAAGAAACAGGGAGGCTGAGTGACTGATGACAGACCTGTTCGCATAGCAACAGCATCTACGATCAATAACACACACAGAGCAGGCATGTCCTGGCACAGTTCCCAACAGCCCCAGCCCCCGGCAGGAGCCTTGGAAAGCCATCTGCACTCAGCTCCAGCTAGAAGAAAGGTTAGAGAATAGCCAATGTGCTGACAAACCATCCAGAACAAATCCAACTGCATCTCATGCCCTCCTTCCCCCTGGGCCTGACAACGAATCCAAGGTCTGGAGAGCCGGCTGGGTTGGAAATCTAGGTGTATCTGCTGCAGCCAGGTCACCAAAGACTGATCGTGGCATGACCTGTACCCCAGGGGGGTAGGATCAGCAAGGAGACTTCCAGAAACAAGGGCAATCCTCTGTGCCAGAACACAGACTATGCTGACAGAACAGAGAGAATCACAGCAGGGAAAGCTCAGTTCATCACTCCCATCAGCCAGTGCCTGGCTGGGCCCTACATTCTCCTCTGCCTTGTCCTGCCTAGCGGCCAGTGGCCTCCCCTTCACCCCCTTAGAGACAATTCCTCAGCTAGCAAGCTCTCACTTCCAGAGAGATTTTCCTAATGTTTAGCCTAGATATTCCTTCGCCTATTTCCATCCCATGACTCCATAAAGCACCCCTGGGCCCTGGTTAATCCATTCTGCACCCCCCCACCCCCGAGTGTGTGAACCCTTCTGCTGTGTGTAAATGTATGACCACTCCCCCCAACACACTGTCACCATCCCCTGTGGAACCAAGCTAGTGAAATGGCCAGTTCTTTTGATCATTCCTCTTCAACCCTGTCTCCTGCCTCTCAATCATTTTTGTTGCATTTCTGCAAACTCCTGTTTCTGGAGCAGGTCACACCTCTTACAGGTGTTGTTTCGGGCTCTCATCAGACCCGCTAGGGTCATTTTTTCCAAGGTTTTCTCGGTCACCAAAAGGGCTAGAACCACTTTTTTTAAAAACGGAAAGTTGAGATTCTGCAGCATGATTCTGTGGCAAGGGGTGAATAGGGAATCCGATGCCACAACTAACATCACCTAATACCCCGGGCCTTGGCTAGAGGGGAGTGAAGAACTGGAGTAGTAGGAGGGTGCAGGTTGGGACTGAGGTTCAAAGATAGAGCTGTGTAGGGAACCCATGGCTGGAATAGCGGGGAGGCTATGGTTAGAGGTTGAGGTGCATCTGCAGAGCTGGCGGGGGGTGTGGGCAGAAAACCAGGGCTGA
The DNA here is from genome assembly GCF_965140235.1 of Caretta caretta. Taxonomy (NCBI): domain Eukaryota; kingdom Metazoa; phylum Chordata; order Testudines; family Cheloniidae; genus Caretta; species Caretta caretta. The sequence goes on from NC_134223.1 coordinate 5,134,141, forward strand.
AGTAGGAGGGACATTGCAGGTCGAGACTGAGGGGCATCAGCAAAATGGTGGGTGAGTGCAAGGAACCCATGACCAGAAGGGCAGGGGGGTGCAGCTGGGGAGTCAGGAGCATTGGCAGAGCTCTGTGAGGGGAAGCTATCAGCCCCTGCCTGCTTCCGTTATGCTTGGCCCCAGCCTGTTCTTGGTCTCTCTCACTTCCTTAAGCAGAGCCCTGAAGAACTAATTCCCCTCTCCCCTTCAATTCCCCTCTCCCCCTCAAAATGAAAAGTTACAAAAACCCCAAGCCCTGGGAAGGTTTCTGTGCTTTTAACGAGGCCTTTTCTGTAGCTTGTTAGAGAAACAGGAGAGACCCAAAGGGCGACTTTGAAAAGGCTGGCTGCACACACTGGCGCGCGAGCTGCCCAGGCTCCAGCGTTGTAGAAGAAAAGGCCTGCCATGGGGCTGACCAGACCAGGTCACCCTTTGTCAGAATCCTCCCAGGGCTCCAGCTAGCAGCTTCAGACGCTTCTGTGTCGCTTGGTTTTAAATCAGCCTGGGTTGAAGTTCTAGTTTTAATCCTCCATAGCCAGCAGGATTCCAGAGCTGGGGCAGGTGGGAAGGGGGGAGCGATAGCTCAGTGATTTGAGCATTGCCCTGCTAAACCCAGATGTAAGCAGTGTCAGGATGAGCTCCACCCTGACATCTGGTGGTGAGGTGTGGCAAGTTGTGGAAAAGAACTTCAGGGGCTGATCTCATTTGCATAGGCACACCCACCCCGCCTAGAATGAGGCCATAACTGCCCAAACGGTCACTTTGGCTCTTGTGGGATCCCCAGTGTCTCTGTTATTGGGGCGGGAAGAATAAATTGTTATTACCCTGATTATGGGAACTGTGCTTGGAACTGTACGTGGCCTTTTGTTATGATGGAGGGATTCACCATCAACTGAGTAGCACTCGCTAGGCAAGGGTCATGGGTTCCAAAACTCTGTAAATAGAGAGAGGGTGGGGGATAAGTATTAATACTTAGTGGCATGGGCCCCTTAGTAAGGGCCTTACATGTTAATTGCACTTTCTCCTCTCTCCACTGTGGAATATCAGAGCTAATTTTGATTTCATTAGAAGTCTAGTTATAGGCTGCTGAGCTCACCTTGGGCTAACAGTGCACCAGCACTGGGGCTCCCCTACTACAAGCTGAATTCACCTAAGAGCTGAAATTGCTGAGTGTTGTGTTAAGTAGTGGGGGAGCCTGAAGATATATTGTGGAGCAGTTTGTGGGACGGCTGGGCTGCCTTGTGGACAGGCTGGTGAAGCAGTTCGATGCGGAGCAGTTCGTGGATAGCAGAAGCTGCTTGTGGGCCGCGGAGCGGAGCTGAGCGAAGGAGTTCGTGGGGCGGCTGGCGGAGCGGAGCGCAGCTGAGCGAAGGAGTTTGTGGGGCGGCTGGCGGAGTGGAGCGCAGCTATGGAGCTATGGGGCGGTCAGCTTCAGATCATGTAAGGTGCCTCTTACCCCCGTCCCATCTCCACCCAGGTTGGGAGGTAAAGGTCCGCACATAAACTTTCGAACTCTGGGGCTGCCCTGACCAGGGACAGAGACTTTTGGGTCATTGGACTTTTGGGACTTTGGGTGATTTGGGGTTGCTGGACTCAAGAACCAAAGGGAAAAGGGCATGCCCCAATTTGCTTGGGGTGGGTTTTTTTTGCTCATGGGTTGTGTTATGAATCCTGTTGGTGGTGTTTCCCCAACATAATGCCACATTGTTTCTCTCTGTTATTAAAAGGCTTTTTGCTACACTCAGACTATGTGCTTGCGAGAGGGGAAGTATTGCCTCTTGGAGGCGCCCAGCGGGGGTGGTATATATTTGTCCCAGGTCACTGGGTGGGGGCTCGAACCGGTTTGCATTGTGTTATTGGAATGGATCCCCTAGATACTGAACCCGGCCCTTGTTGCTGCCAACTCTGACAGGCAGAAGGGTTACACAGGGTTGTGAGTTCAATCCTTGAGGTGGCCATTTAGGGATCTGGGGCAAAAATTGGGGATTGGTCCTGCTTTGAGCAGGGGGTTGGACTAGATGACTCCAGAGGTCCCTTCCAACCCTGATATTCTATGAAGGGGCCCAAGGAAATGTGTGAATGATGCACTTCACACACCAAGGAGAGAGTCAATCAGAGACATAAGTGGCTCTTTCTTGTCAATCCCTAGCGTCTGGGGCTGACTGAGGGGGATTGAGTTGGGGGAGGGGATATGTGCCTGAGAGGGGCAGCTTGCCTTGGCCATTGTCATTTGACACCAGCTCCACTCCCCACCCCCATCAACCCTTAACTGGCACAACGAGCATTAGTTCTGCCTTGGTCATGTGCACACCCGTGTCTGGGCCTGGCATGGCGTACCTGCACGTGAGCATCTGGAGGTGGCATGGTGTACCTGCACGTGAGCATCGGGGGGGTGGCATGGAGTACCTGCACGTGAGTCCCATGAGTTCATTCTGTTTAAAGAAATGTTTCATTAGATCAGTTTTAAATCTTATGCTTTTCACTTTGCCTGGGAGTGGGAGTATCCTTCAATCTTGTAGTAGGAGTGAGCAACCTATAGGCTTCCTCCCATTGTATTGTGTAGGTCTCTTGTGGTCCCTCTTAGTCACGTCTTTCTGAACTATAAAGACCCCACCTTCCTGTCTTTCGTCTGTGGGACTCTGCCCAGGCACCTGCTGATTTGTGTTGTCCTCTCTATGCCTACCGCATCCTTTCTGAGGCCAGGTCTACACTACAGACCTATATCGGTACAACTACATCACGCTGGTGTGAAAAATCCCTAGTTATATCGCCCCTCCCCCGATGTAGACAGCACGATGTCGATGGGAGGGCTTCTCCTGCCGGCATAGCTACTGCCTCTCGGGGAGGTGGATTAAGTACGCCGACGGGAGAAGCTGCACCGATGCAGGGTTTTCAGTGTAGACCTGCCCTGAGATGTGCAGCCCGGCACCATGTGCTAGATTCTAGGGTTGTGTGCCAGTGATTTATACCACAATAGAATATTTATATAGCATGCTCTATCCCTTTCTTAACACAACCCATCTCCTTGTTAAATTGCTGCCCACAGAGCAGATGTTCTCACTGAGCCTCCTTTCACCCCCACTTAAAAACCAAAGAGCAGGGTCAGATGAAGCCCTGTGAGCTTTACACATCTCTGCGAGGGACTGACAACCACATGGAAGGACAAGCACTCCGAAACGTCACTCCAGCTCTGACTCACATGGGCATAGGAGGCCTGGAAACACTGCTGCATTTGAATTCAGTGCTGAGAACGTACCTCTGCCCTCTCTGCAAGGCAGACAGGCAGCACCTTCTGGACATGGGGAAGAGATGGCCAGCCCTCTGTGGAGATAGAGGTGGTTAGGGACTATTTAGAAAAGCTGGACGTGCACAAGTCCATGGGGCCGGACGAGTTGCATCCAAGAGTGCTGAAGGAATTGGCGGCTGTGATTGCAGAGCCATTGGTTGGCCATTATCTTTGAAAACTCGTGGCGAACGGGGGAAGTCCCGAATGACTGGAAAAAGGTTAATGTAGTGCCAATCTTTAAAAAAGGGAAGAAGGAGGATCCAGGGAACTACAGGCCAGTCAGCCTCACCTCAGTCCCTGGAAAAATCATGGAGCAGGTCCTCAAAGAATCAATCCTGAAGCACTTGCATGAGAGGAAAGTGATCAGGAACAGCCAGCATGGATTCACCAAGGGAAGGTCATGCCTGACTAATCTAATTGCCTTCTATGATGAGATTACTGGTTCTGTGGATGAAGGGAAAGCAGTGGATGTATTGTTTCTTGACTTTAGCAAAGCTTTTGACACGGTCTCCCACAGTATTCTTGTCAGCAAGTTAAGGAAGTATGGGCTGGATGAATGCACTACAAGGTGGGTAGAAAGCTGGCTAGATTGTCGGGCTCAACGGGTAGTGATCAACGGCTCCATGTCTAGTTGGCAGCCGGTATCAAGTGGAGTGCCCCAAGGGTCGGTCCTGGGGCCGGTTTTGTTCAATATCTTCATAAATGATCTGGAGGATGGTATGGATTGCACTCTCAGCAAATTTGCGGATGATACTAAACTGGGAGGAGTGGTAGATACGCTGGAGGGGAGGGATAGGATACAGAAGGACCTAGACAAATTGGAGGATTGGGCCAAAAGAAATCTGATGAGGTTCAATAAGGATAAGTGCAGGGTCCTGCACTTAGGATGGAAGAATCCAATGCACCGCTACAGACTAGGGACTGAATGGCTAGGCAGCAGTTCTGCGGAAAAGGACCTAGGGGTGACAGTGGACGAGAAGCTGGATATGAGTCAGCAGTGTGCCCTTGTTGCCAAGAAGGCCAATGGCATTTTGGGATGTATAAGTAGGGGCATAGCGAGCAGATCGAGGGACGTGATCGTTCCCCTCTATTCGACATTGGTGAGGCCTCATCTGGAGTACTGTGTCCAGTTTTGGGCCCCACACTACAAGAAGGATGTGGATAAATTGGAGAGAGTCCAGTGAAGGGCAACAAAAATGATTAGGGGTCTAGAACACATGACTTATGAGGAGAGGCTGAGGGAGCTGGGATTGTTTAGCCTGCAGAAGAGAAGAATGAGGGGGGATTTGATAGCTGCTTTCAACTACCTGAAAAGGGGTTCCAAAGAGGATGGCTCTAGACTGTTCTCAATGGTAGCAGATGACAGAACGAGGAGTAATGGTCTCAAGTTGCAGTGGGGGAGGTTTAGATTGGATATTAGGAAAAACTTTTTCACTAAGAGGGTGGTGAAACACTGGAATGCGTTACCTAGGGAGGTGGTAGAATCTCCTTCCTTAGAGGTTTTTAAGGTCAGGCTTGACAAAGCCCTGGCTGGGATGATTTAACTGGGAATTGGTCCTGCTTCGAGCAGAGGGTTGGACTAGATGACCTTCTGGGGTCCCTTCCAACCCTGATATTCTATGATTCTATGACACGCAACTGACCACACTCCAGCTGTGTGCTTGCGACCAAAGCCAGGTTTTCATCATCCGTTAAACCTCTCAGGCCCCTCAGACATTCCAGACCCTAAATCAGGGGAATACATTAAGATGTTCACCTGGTTTAGAGAAAGGATTTGCTTGGTGAAGCACACACCCTGCTGCCTTTGCTTAGCCTGCAGTCCTGCAGTTTGCATGGGCTGGGGTAGCCCTGACTGCAGCAGGCTTTCTGTGTGGGGCAGTGAACATCGAGTAATGCAACCAGAGAGACAGGTACAGAGGGAAGAGCATCTTCACAGGCAGGCTTGTTACCCTAGTGAGGAGGGCTTTAAACTAGGTTCACTAAGGGATGGAGACCTAAACCCAGAGGTAAGTGGGGAAGTATGAGTGCTCAGAGCTCCAGTATGAAACTGGGGAAAAGCCTGTTAAGAGTCTCTGGGTTAAGTTTAGAGGTGAGAACAAGGGTGATGTCGTGATGGGCATCTGCTATCGACCACCAGACCAGGAGGATGAGGTAGACAAGGCTTTTTTCAGACAACTAACAGAAGTTTCCAAATCACAGGCCCTGGTTCTCATGGGGGACTTCAGTCACCCTGACATCTGCTGGGAGAGCAATAGAGCCGTGCACAGACAATCCAGGAATTTTTTGGAGAGTGTTGGGGATAAGTTCCTGGTGCAAGTGCTGGAGGAACCAACTAGGGGCTGTGCTCTTGTTGGCCTGCTGATCATAAACGGGAAAGAATTGGTAGGGGAAGTAGAAGTGGGTGGCAACCTGGGCAGCAGTGACTATGAGATGGTCGAGTTCAGGATCCTGGCAGTTGGCAGATGTGATTGCAGAGCCATTGGCCATTTTCCTTGAAAACTTGTGGTGATCATGGGAGGTCCCGGACAATTGGAAAAAGGCAAATATAGTGCCCATCTTTAAAAAAAGAAAGAACCATGGAACTACAGACCGGTCAGCCTCACCTCAGTCCCTGGAAAAATCATGGAGCAAGTCCTCAAGGAATCCATTTTGAAGCACTTGGAGAAGAGGAAAGTGATCAGAAACAGTCAACATGGATTCACTAAGGGCAAGTCATGCCTGACCAACCTGATTGCCTTCTATGATGAGATAACTGGCTCTGTGGATATGGGGAAAGCGGTGGACATGATATACCTTTACTTTAGCAAAGCTTTTGATATGGTCTCCCACAGTATTCTTGTTAGCAAGTTAAAAATGTATGGATTGGATGAATGGACTATAAGGTGGATAGAAAGCTGGCTAGATCATTGGGCTCAACGGGTAGTGATCAATGGCTGGATGTCTAGTTGGCAGCCGGTATCAAACGGAGTGCCCCAGGGGTCAGTCCTGGGGCCAGTTTTGTTCAACATCTTCATTAATGGTCTGGATTATGGGATGGATTGCAACCTCAGCACATTCAAGGATGACACTAAACTGGGAGGAGAGGTAGATATGCGGGAGGGTAGGGATAGGGTCCAGAGAGACCTAGATAAATTGGAGGATTGGGTCAAGAGAAATCTGATGAGGTTCAATAAGAATCCTGCACTTAGGACAGAAAAATCCCATGCACCGCTACAGGCTAGGGACTGACTGGCTAAGCAGCAGGTCTGCAGAAAAGGACCTGGGGATTACAGTGGATGAGAAGCTGGATATGAGTCAGCAGTGTGCCCTTGTTGCTAAGAAGGCTAACGGCATATTGGACTGCATTAGTAGGAGCATTGCCAGCAGATCGAGGGAAGTGATTATTCCCCTCTATTTGGCACTGGTGAGGGCACATCTGGAGTATTATGTTCAGTTCCGCCCCCTTCCCCCCCCCACACACACACTACAGAAAGGATGTGGACGAATTGGAGAGAGTCTAGTGCAGGGCAATGAAAATGATTAGGGGACTGGAGCACATGATTTACGAGGAGAGGCTGAGGGAACTGGACTTATTTAATCTGCAGAAGAGAAGAGTGAGGGGGGATTCGATAGCAGCCTTCAACTACCTGAAGGGGGGTTCCAAAGAGGATGGAGCTCGGCTGTTCTCAGTGATGGCAGATGACAGAACAAGGAGCAATGGTCTCACGTTGCAGTGGGGCAGGTCTAGGTTGGATATTAGGAAAAACTTTTTCACTAGGAGGGTGGTGAAGCACTGGAATGGGTTACCTAGGGAGGTGGTGGAATCTCCTTCCTTTGAGGTTTTTAAGGTCAGGCTTGACAAAGCCCTGGCTGGGACGATTTAATTGGTGTGGTCCTGCTTTGAGCAGGGGGTTGGACTAGATGACCTCCTGAGGTCTCTTCCAACCATAATCTTCTATGCTAATCTTCTATGCTTTTTACTAAACACTTCTTTTGGGGTGAAAAGTGTCTTTTCAATTGACAAAATATTTTGGTTTGTGATATTTCTCTGACAAGTTGACATTTTCCACAGAAAATTTGACAGAAACAGAAGTTTATGTTAAATTTTTCCACAGAAAAGAATTGCTGTTTTCCATCCATAGGCTTGGAATGCCTTGCTCCAGACACTGCTGATGGCTCGCCCCAAAGGGAGTGCTGGAATAGAGGCAAACTCAGTCACAGTGTTGTTTGCTCCCACGAGTAAAACAGCATCAGGCATGATAAGACCTTTAATAGAGACCTCCAAGAAACATAATTGGTGCCAGTGTTTCTGTAGAGGGCACTCTTCACTGCAAGTCAGTGTGGAGCATTGCCCTGGAATGGCATGTGGGCTGCTAGAGGTGTGATCCAGCCAAGCACTTGAGCTGGACAGGGTCCAGAGAAAAGTCATAAGAATGATTAAAGGATTAGAAAATCTGCCTCATAGTGACAGACTCAAAGAGCTCCCTCTATATAACGTAACAAAGAGAAGATTAAGGGATGGCTTGATCACATAAGTAACTACATGGGGAACAAATATTTAATAATGGGCTCTTCAATCTAGCAGGGAAAGGTACAACACGATCCAATGGCTGGATGTTGAATCAAAATAAATTCAGGCTGGAGATAAGGCATATAATTTTAACAGTGAGAGTAATTAATCACTGGAACAATTTACCAAGAGTCATGGTGGATTCTTCATCACTTCCCATTTTTAAATCAAGACTGGATGGTTATCTAAAGATTTGCTCTGGGAATTATTTTGGGAAAATTCTCTGGCCTGTGATATGCAGGAGGTCAGACTAGATGCTCAGAATCAGACTAGATGATTCTGTCCTTAGAATCTATGAATCGATGACTTGGCTGCTTGAAGTTCCCATGGCACCGTTTGGGGAAGCAGAGCGTTAACCCCAGTGATCTGGTGAAATTTCAGTCTGCCTAAAAATCCTTTCACTCTTCCAGATAAACACAGTATTTTCACACCAGACTCCCTTGCCTGCTGCCCAGAGCGTCTGCCGTGAAAACTGGTAGCCCTTGCTGACTTCGGTGTCCACTCGCTAGGTCCCCAATGGGCCCCAAGTCTGTTTTCTTGCCTCCTGGCCTCCATGGGACTGTTGATCTCTCTCTTCATTCTAGGCCCTGTTGGGCTGCTTCCATAGTGTCATAGACTTTTAAGGCCATCCAGCCTGACCGCCATCACACCTGGCAGAGGCCTTCCCACAGTGATCCCTGAATCCAGCCCATAACTGCTGGGTGAGCTAGAGCAGAGCTTTTAGAAAGAGACATTGGGTTTGGATCTAAAGCAACCCAATGATGGAGAATCCCGCTGCCGGGGGATAAATCATCCCAATGGCTAATCACTCTTACTTTACCAGGCTCTAGCAGGGTTGCCTTGTTTTTTTAAATTGTTTTTTAAATTGTATTCAAACCAAAACAACTCTACTGACACTGGTCAGAGCAGCCCTAGGCCCCTGTGGGGCCTGCTCAAGATGAGTGCATCAGCTCTACGGCTGTAGAGACCAGGAGCATGGAAGTGCACCTGCTGATAGGCAGTACCTGCCATTCTGCATGAGCACTGCAGTGCAGCAACCAGTGGGATCCCATCAGGCCCCTCTAGGTGGGGCAAGGCTCAGCTAGAAGCCCAAGGGCCTTTCTGAGCAGATCATCCTCTGCCTTAGATGCTCACCACAGTCCAGTGTCTCCATGGCCCACTGAGATGCCATCCTTAGGTTCACACCAGCGGCACTCTGCGTTTCCTCCCTGCAAGCTGATTCTTCTCCAGCCATGGTTTAGCATGCTGCTTGCCTTCAGCCCCCGCTCACTCTGGTCCATGTGACACACTCCCTCCACCCTGTTTTATTCATTGCCTCCTTTGGCTGCTTATGTTCTTCCAGCCAGTGCTGTGTGCAGGCGGGTAGCCTGGCCTCTGCCTCAGATGTGCTGACCCTGAGGATTAGGCTTTTGTGGGAATTTTGTGCCAATGAAGTTAGTTATGTCTGTAGCTTCTCCCCCATGGAGTCACTTTGTACCCGCTCCTTTCCCAGCTCTGTCTCATTTGTTAGCCACGTTTGTCTTTCTGTGACTACACAATAGCCTCAGATGTGTCCATCTGTCATGTGTCTGATCACACTGTCCAGTGCTTTCCCTGCTACTAGAGCCAAGTCTGCAGGCCTGTATGTTGCTGAACCTTCCCTACAGAGATACGTTGCCCTAAGGCCAGTAGGGACTATAGTGACCATCTAGTCTGACCCCCTGCATAACACAGGCCAGAGAACTTCCTCAAATTAATTCCTGTTCACCTGGAACAGAACTTTTAGAAAAACATCCAATCTCACCAGAATAGCTGAGGGGTTAAAGCAGTAAACTTAAAATTCTAATGGGTGTGAGTCTGTGTGGGTTTGAATCCTGTCTCTGGTAAGGCTGTGATGACTGCTGTGTCCTTGCGGGGAGGGATAGCTCAGTGGTTTGAGCATTGGCCTGCTAAACTCAGGGTTGTGAGTTCAATCCTTGAGGGGCCATTTAGGGATCTAGGCTGAAAATTGGGGATTGGTCCTGCTTTGAGCAGGGGGTTGGACTACATGATCTCCTGAGGTCCCTTCCAACAGATTTAAAAATTGCCAGTGCCAGAGAAATGGCAGACAGCTAAAAATTTACAAGTGCTAGAAATCTAAATACTAAGATGGGTGAACTTGCATGCCTGGTATTAAATGGGAATATTGATTTAAGAGGCGTCACAGAAACATGGTGAAACAATGATAATCAATGGCACATACCAGGGTACAAAACAAATAGGAATGACAGAGTAGGTCGTGCTGGTGGCGAAGTGTCACTATATGTGAAAAAGCATAGAGTCAAATAAAATCTTAAATTAATCAAACTATACATAGAATCATAATGGATATCAATTCCATGCATAGATATAAGAATCTAGCAGTAGAAATATGCTACCGACAACCTGACCAGGAGGTGATGGTCACTGTGAAATGTTCTGGACGATTAGAGAGGCTGTAAAAATAGAGAATCATAGAATCATAGAAGATTAGGGTTGGAAGAGACCTCAGGAGGTGTCTAGTCCAACCCCCTGCTCAAAGCAGGACCAACACCAACTAAATCACCACAGCCAGGGCTTTGTCAAGCTGGGCCTTAAAAATCTCCGCCACCTCCCTAGGTAACCCATTCCAGTGCTTCACCACCCTCCAACTGAAATAGGTTTTACCTAATATCCAACCTAGACTTCCCCCACTGCAACTTGAGACCATTGCTCCTTGTTCTGTCATCTGCCACCACTGAGAACAGCCGAGTTCCATCCTCTTTGGAACCCCCCTTCAGGTAGTTGAAGGCTGCTATCGAATCCCCCCTCACTCTTCTCTTCTGCAGATTAAATAAGCCCAGTTCCCTCAGCCTCTCCTCATAAATCATGTGCCCCAGCCGCCTAATCATTTTCACTGCCCTCCACTAGACTCTCTCCAATCTGTCCACATACTTTCTGTTGTGGGGGGCCCAAAACTGGACACAATACTCCAAATGTGGCCTCACCAGTGCCAAATAGAGGGGAATAATCACTTCCCTCGATCTGCTGGCCATGCTCTTACTAATACAGCCCAATATGCCATTGACTTTCTTGGCAACAAGGGCACACTGTTGACTCATATCTAGCTTCTCGTCCACTATAATCCCCAGGTCCTTTTCTGCAGACCTGCCACTTAGTCAGTTGGTCCCCAGCCTGTAGCAGTGTATGGGATTCTTCCGTCCTAAGTGCAGGACTCTGCACTTGTCCATGTTGAACCTCATCAGATTTCTTTTAGCCCAATCCTCCAATTTGTCTAGGTCACTCTGGACCCTATCCCTACCCTCCAGTGTATCTACCTCTCCTCCCAGTTTAGTGTCATCCGCGAACTTGCTGAAGGTGCAGTCCATCCCATCATCCAGATCTTTAATGAACTCAATAATAATGGGTGATTTCAACTACCCCATATTGACTGAGTACATGTCACCTCAGGACGGCATGCAGAGAAAGTTTCTAGACAGTGTAAATGACTGCTTCTTGGAGCAGCTAGCCCTGGAACCCACGAGGGGCGAGGCAATTCTTGATTTAGTCCTAAGTGAAGCACAGGATCAGGACCAAGAGGTGAGTATAGCTGAACTGCTCAGTAATAGCGACCGTAATATAATTAAATATAACACCCTTGTGGGGGGGAAATACCAAAGAAGTCCACCACAGTAGCATTTAACTTCAGAAAGAGGAACTACAAATAATGAGGAAGCTAGTTAAACAGACATTAAAAGGAACAGTCACAAAAGTGAAATGCCTGCAAGCTGCATGGGAACTTTTTAAAAACATCAAATTAAGTATACCCCAAGTTAAAAAACAGAGTAAAAAGACCAAAGAAGTGCCACCATGGCTAAACAACAAAGTAAAAGAAGCAGTTTGAGGCAAAAAGGCATCCTTTAAAAATTAAATCATAATCAAGAAAATAGAAAGGAGCATAAACTCTGGCAAGTCAAGTGTAATAGTACAACGAGCCAGGCCAAAAAAGTAGTTGAAGAGCAACTAGCAAAAGATTCAAAAACAAATAGCAATTTTTTTTTAAGTACATCAGAAGCAGGAAGCTGCCAAACAATCAGTGGGGATGCTGAACGGTCAAGGTGCTAAAGGAGCACTCAAGGAAGACAAGGCCATTGCAGAGAAGGTAAATGAATTCTTTGCATCAGTCTTCACTGTGGAAGATGTGAGGGAGATTCTCACGCAGTTTTTTCAGGTAACAAATCTGAGGAACTGTCCCAGACTGAGGTGTCAATAGAGGAGAGTTTGTAACAAATTGATAAATTAAAAAGTAACAAATCACCAGGACCAGATGTTATTTACCCAAGACTTCTGAAAGAACTCAAATATGACATTGTAGAATGCTATTATTTGTAGTATATAACCTGTCGCTTAAATCAGCTTCTGTACCAGACATCTGGAGGGTAGCTAATGTGACACCAATTTTTTTAAAAGGCTCCAGAGGTGATCCTGGCAATTACAGGATGGTAAGCCTAACTTCACTAGCAGGCAAATTGGTTGACATTATTGTAAAAAATAGAATTACCAGACACCTGGATGAACATGATTTGTTGGGGAAGAGCCAACAAGGCTTTCGTAAAGGCAAATCATGCCTCACCAATCTATTACAATTCTTTGAGAGGGTCAATAAACATGTGGACAAAGGTTATTCTGTGGATATAGTGTACTGGGACTTTCAGAAAGCCTTTGACAAGGTCTCTCACCAAAGACTCTTAAGCAAAGTAAGTAGTCATGGGATAAGAGGGAAGGTCCTCTCCTGGATCAGCAACTGATTCAAAGACAGGAAGCAAAAGGTAGGAATAAATGGTCAGTTTTCAGAATGGAGAGAGATAAATAGAAGATTACAGGACAAGGAGTAATGGTCTCAAGTTGCAGTGTGGGAGGTTTAGGTTGGATATTAGGAAAAACTTTTTCACTAGGAGGGTGGTGAAATACTGGAATGCGTTACCTAGGGAGGTGGTAGAATCTCCTTCCTTAGAAGTTTTTAAGGTCAGGCTTGACAAAGCCCTGGCTGGGATGATTTAATTGGGGATTGGTCCTGCTTTGAGCAGGGGGTTGGACTAGATGACCTCCTGAGGTCCCTTCCAACCCTGATATTCTATGATTCTATGGTGTCCCTCTTGGATCAGTACTGTTCAACATATTCATAAATGATCTGAAAAAAAGGGATAAACAGTGAGGTGGCAAAATTTGTAGATAATACACAACTACTCAAGAAAAACAATGAGGAGTCCGGTGGCACTTTAAAGACTAACAGATTTATTTGGGCATAAGCTTTCATGGGTAAAAAATCCACTTCTTCAGATGCATGGAGTGAAAATTAAAAATACAGGCATAAATATATATTGGCACATGAAGAGAAGGGAGTTACCTTACCAGTGGAGAACCAATTTTGAAGGCCAATTCAGTCAGGGTGGATGTGGTCCACTCTCAGTAATTGATGAGGAGGTGTCAAGACGAAGAGAGGGAAAATTGCTTTTGTAGTGAGCCAGCCACTCCCAGTCCCTATTCAAGCCCAAATTAATGGTGTTAAATTTGCAAATGAATTGTAGCTCAGCAGTTTCTCTTTGACTACTACTCAAGATGGATAAGTTCGAAGCAGACTGAAAAGTTACAAAGGAATCTCACAAACCTGGGTGACTGGGCAACAAAATGGCAGATGAAATTCAGTGTTGATAAATGCAAAGTAATGCACATTGGAAAACATCATCCCAACCATACATATAAAATGATGGGGTCTAAATTGGCTGTTACCACTCAAGAAAGAGATCTTTGAGTCATCGTGGATAGTTCTCTGAAAATGTTCACTCAGTGTGCAGTGGCAGTGAAAAAAGTAAACAGGATCCACTGGGAAAAGGATTGATAAGAAGACAGAAAATATCATAATGCCACTATATAAATACATGGTACTTCTACACCTGGAACACTGTGTGCAGTTCTGGCCACCCCATCTCAAAACCATGTATTAGAATTGGAAAAGATACAGAGAAGGGCAACAAAAATGATTAGGGGTATGGAACAGCTTCTGTATGAGGAGAGATTAAAAAAACTGGAACTTTTCAGCTTGGAAAAGAGATGACTTGGGGGGATATGATAGAGGCCTACAAAATCATGAATGGTGTGGAGAAAGTGAATAGGGAAGTGTTATTTACTCCTTCACATAATACACGAACCAGGGGTCACCTAATGAAATCAATAGGCAGCAGGTTTAAAACAAACAAAAGGAAGTACTTCTTCACACAACGCAGTCAACCTATGGAACTTGTTGCCAGGGAATGCTTTGAAGGCCAAAAGTATAACTGGGTTCAAAAAAGAATTAGATAAGTTCATGGAGAATCGGTCCATCAATGGCTATTAGCCAGGATGATCAGGGATGCCACCCCATGCTCTGGGAGTCCCTAACCTCTGACTGCCAGAAGCTGGAAGTGGACAGGAGATGGATCACTTGATGATTGCCTGTTCTGTTCATTCCTTCTGAAGCACCTGGCATTGCCACTGTCAGAAGACAGGATACTAGGCTAATGGACCATCGGTCTGACCCAGTATGTCTGTTCTTAGGTTAACTACCACAGTCCTTGGTCAGTATTTCCAATGGTTAATTACCCTGTTAGAAATTTGTATTTCATTTCCTGTCTGAATTTGGCTAGCTTCAGCATCCGGCCTTTGGATCTTGTTATATCAAAACTTAATTCTCGACACATCATTAAATGTGTTACCAGTGTTACCTTATACTGAGGACTCCAAGTAGAACCTGGGAAGCTGGACAAGGTCTGTAGAGTTTGCAGAGCTTTGGGATAGCACAGTGGGAATCCTACAACAGCTTCCTCGAAGTTAAAATATGGAAGCATTTCAGGAATTAAATGTAACCCGTCTGCCAGGTGGTTAATGGCAGCAATAAGGGTGGGGTTCAATATACAGATTCATATATTCCAAAGCCAGAAAGGACCACTGTGATCATCTCATTTGACCTCCTGCACAGCCAATGCCAGAGACCTGCCCCAAAATAATTCCCAGAGCAGATCTTTTAGAAGAATATCCAATCTTGATTTAAAAATTGCCCACGATGGAAAATCCACTAGGACCCCCTCACAACAAATGACTAAACCAGCTTGAGAAGCCACCCAGGAAGCTTTGCCTGATGTGTGTGGCAGGAGGTAGCTACGTGGTGTATTTTGGGAGAGGCCTGTTTTTAAAGACAGGGAGTAAGTCAGCAGCGCTCCATAGACCATGCTTAGGGGCATTTAACTAACAAACAAAATGCAAACTGCCGCCATGAGTTACGCTGAAGAACCCAGTGAAGCAATGGCAATATGATGTCAGAGCTACAGCTGTCCAATCACTGCTAGACCCAGAGATCAGGATATGACATCATGGTCACAGCCGTCCAATCACCACCCAGTGCAGCCAGCTGTGGATTTCAGGGTATCCATTAGCACTCAGGTGACGGGGATAAGTGGAAATAACATCGGGGTAAAAATGTAAAAGAAAGGCATCCCTGGGAGTCTCAGCCCAACCACATGCCAGGTCAACAGTTCGGAAGCATGTCTCACTGTGAAATGTATTGGAAAATAAAGATTTTAATTACTATGGTCATTCCAGAGCCCATTAGCGTCAGTCGCTGGCTTGCTAAAATGTGGCATTGTGTAGAGCGAGGGACCTCGGTGCTGAGGACTTTGAAGGAGTGCACCAGCCTGGTTTGATATGAGCATGTAGCAGAGGAGGCGTGAGTAGGGGCAGTGCCAGTAAGATTATAAATTCAGGATGGAGAGGCTTAAGAGCCCTCTTCAGTGACTTTTGGGTTGAAATGTACTAGGGCCAGATCTCTGCCAGAGGGTATTATTCAAGAGGGGGATATGTGAGTGAAAATATTACAGCTGTTTTAGAGACTGAAGGGATTAAAAACAAAATTGACTTTGCCATTGTCAACACAGTCCTGGTGGTGGCCTTCTGCAAGGTTGCAGGGAAGGAGAGAGGAGAGTTACAGTTCCTTGGTGGGATGTGGAATCGTATGCACCCAGGCTGTGCCTACCTGCACTAATATCAGCCGTTGCGGGGTGCATAGGGCTGCCTCTTTTTCCTCTGTGCTGTGCTAATATTGGGCACTGTCACAATAGAAACAATGTTAGTAATAAGCGAGCTGTTCCCGTTTGCTGCTTTTTAGCATTTCCCTTAAGTAGTTATGTGACACTGCACCGCATACTCTTCACAGCGATATTATGATATGATTATGACATAATCATACTGTATTTTATGCAAGATAAGTCATGTGAGGTGTCATTGGAAAGGTTCTGATTTACTGAATACAATTATCCTATTTGTATGCATGTATCATTTTTATATCTGAAGTTAGGAATATTGACTATGTATCTATATTATAAATGTGTGTACACATGGGGAACACTCACTAGGCAAAAGGCTCTCAGTCTAGATGGCTGGCTGGGAAGGGCCCATTCAGGTTAATGAGCCATTAGGAGAAAACAACAGGCCTAGAAGAAGCTTATCTGTGTGTGTGTGTGTGTGTGTGTGTGTTTCCTGAGGACACTGCAGACAGCCACTCATGGCTCCTGTGACACTACAGGGACATGTGACCAGGTCACCTGGTGCTGGACTCCATTTTGGGATATCTGTGTGTTTCCACTGACTGGCTTGGGAACCAAGCTTTGAAACAAAAAGGGTTCCTGCCAGGTGGAAAACATCATGCCTAGGAGAACTGGGAAGCACCCAGGCAAATGGAAAACAGGTTTCAGAGTAACAGCCGTGTTAGTCGGTATTTGTGCTGGATTTGTGATTTGTGCTGGAAATGGCCCAACTTGATTATCATACACATTGTAAGGAGAGTGATCACTTTAGATAAGCTATTACCAGCAGGAGAGTGGGGGGGGAGGAGGTATTGTTTCATGGTCTCTGTGTATATAATGTCTTCTGCAGTTTCCACAGTATGCATCCGATGAAGTGAGCTGTAGCTCACGAAAGCTCATGCTCAAATAAATTGGTTAGTCTCTAAGGTGCCACAAGTACTCCTTTTCTAAATGGAAAACAGACTCCAATGTCTTAACCAGAATCTCTGAGCCTTGGGGAAGGGTCTGTAGTCTGTGATGTTTGGCCTCAGTTCTTATTTTATAGCAATCAGTTTGTCTGTCCTTACTCATTTCTGAATGAGTGGAAAGATACTTGGGGTATTCACAAAAAGAAAAGGGGTACTTGTGGCACCTTAGAGACTAACAGATTTATTTGAGCATAAGCTTTCGTGATGCATCCGATAAAGTGAGCCGTAGCTCACGAAAGCTTATGCTCAAATAAATATGTTAGTCTCTAAGGTGCCACAAGTCCTCCTTTTCTTTTTGCAAATACAGACTAACACGGCTGCTACTCTGATACTTGGGGTATGTTTGTTGCCATGCTGAGGGCTGGCCTCACGGCCTGTGGGCACAACTTGCACCCGCAGAATAATTTGTGAGCCAGAACTGAGTGAGCTCTCACTAACTAGCTGAGATCTGTGCCTCAGTCAGGTCATTCAAGGTGCAGCCTCCAATGTATGCCTGTGAGTAAATTCCTGCCAGGATCATGTGGGTTCCAGAAACGGAAATTGTCTTTCTGAAAAATCTGTCCCTTCATGCAGTTAGGAGACAAGCCAACGGCCCAACTGTTCTGTCAATGGGATTGTTACAAACTCCAGCCAGAGTCAATGTATGGAACCTCCTGCCTGCCAGTGCCCTTTCTGGAGTAAAGTGGACTGTGTGTACATCCCATTTACCCCAGTAACAAACTGAAAACAAACAGGGAAGCCTTCTGTGGAAATACTGCAAATTCAGACAGTGTTTTCTTGTGGTTGTTAAAGTAATAGTAAAGCATGAATGGGAAGTGCTGGTCTTCACCCCAACCAGACAGGGAGGAGAAGAATACGGAACCTTTTTGCATGGCTGTGAATCAGACTTTAGGGCAACCCTCTCCCCATTGAGTCCTGTGGGCACTAGTTATGCAAGGCCCAGTGTCTTAGAGAGGTGTGAATAGATAAGGTGTAAACTTTCACTGCCAGGTCACAAGGTGATGTGGTCAAAGGCCTTGGGCTCACACCTAATGTTGGCAAAATCTTTCTATCTCACACTTTGCTCGTTTGTGCTCTCTATCTGTCCTGTCTTCTGCATTATTTGTCAAGGGATGTGGATGTGTTACAGCTGCTTTGGGCTCTATATCCACATGGTAAATTATTTGTAAGGAGCCTATGCCTCACTAAGTGCACTCTCAAAAGCATCCTTATAAATATATTAACTCCTTATGGCTCCAAGATACCAAGCTCAGAGAATAACAACTACCCTGCCACTTACACTGCCTGCCAGTTCTCCTAACCTAGCTAAGTGTGTCTGAAGTCGGTGTGTTCTTTCTTGCTCTAAAATAAATCATGGTGACATGTATAAGAATAACCTAGTTCTTAAATTTGCAAGAAGAAAAAGAAAACCCATTTGTTCCACTATTTCTGAGACGGTATCTATTGACCCCATATTGAGAACAGTATAGGACATAACTAGTGGAGTGGAGCTACAAAATCAATTTAGCAGAGTAGCAGATGGGGGGCGGGAGGAGAGAATTATCTAGTTCTCCTTCACAAAGTGAGCAATTTATCCAACAAACATACCCATTCTCTGTTAGACAATTACTTGCAAAAACACTTTTGAAAACCCAGTCCTTTATTTGTAGTGTCTTGATGAATCATCTGCAACTGTTCTCTCTTTCCAATGCATGCTGTGGGATTGGCCACCTAACTCACATTTTTGCTCCCTGGATTGGATGACCGAAATTTTACAAATCTGGGAGTGAACGCCTGTCTTTGTGCATGGCTGCTATTCCCATAGGATGAGACTGAGCCCTGTGCAAGGACCCAGCCCCAAGGGCCAGTCCCACATGAGCTACACTTGGAAGGATTATCAAAGGTTGAAATGGTGCCTGCACAGGGTGAATTGCACCCAGGAGGTACAACTGTTCTCCACACTTGTGTAAAGTTGTGTTTTCTTTGCAAAGGCATTGAGGGGAAGGAGGAGCAAACTTAGGGTAAATCCTCCCCTGGGGTAACTCAACATAGCTCAAGTGAAGTCAATGGCATTGAAGCAACGGTGCTGTCAGTTTACACCAGCCGAGGGTTTGTCCCAAGGCTGTGATGGGACTGACATAAAAAGCAATTCAGAAAGCATGAAAATGTTCTTAAGTAGTGCTGCCCATCACTGGCTTGGGAAACAAAGCGGAAAGCAGTTGTCATCACCCCCCTCTGGTCAGTCAGTGAACCCAGGACTGTTAGGAGTGAGTTGGCAGCCCAGGTAATTACATTTCACTTCTCTGGACTGGGCTTTTGCTTGTCCAGACTGCTGTTCTCCTCTGTTCTTGCCCTGTTGAGCCCCATCCCCTAGTCTGGTATTAGCTGTGGTCTGAGCTCCATGATACAGACTCCTTCTGGATCATGGGTTCATCATATAAACTGCCCTCTTCTTTAGAGCCCAAATGATTTCTGATCTGTGCAGTTGAGTGGCTTCTGTTGGCTCTCCCCTGGCTCTGCTGCTGCTGTTCTCCAAACCCCAAGCAGGCAGGTACATGACCTCTATCCTAGACGGGCTGACCTTGAGGATTAGGCTTTCCAGGGGAGGGAAGGGCGTTGTGAAGATGAAGTAAGGCATGTTTGTATTGCCTCCACCCCTGCCCATGGAGTCACTTTGTGTCAGCTGTTTCCCAAGCTCTGTCTCATTTGTTAGCCACATGCATCCTTTCTGTCACTGCATGATCTCCTCTTTAGCTTTGTCCACACTAAAAGGATTAGTACCCATGTCTCAGTGGTAGAGAGTGTTTAAGTGCTGGTGTGGAAGGGCCCAAACATTGTTACTTCCATGTCAAGGACCCTACTTAGAGCACTCCTGAAACAGATGGCTGTGTATGCTGCATACATGGCATCCCTGGGGCAACACCTTTACCAAACCTCGTTCAAAAAATAATAATTTCAGTGAAAACAGATTTTGCATTTTAAAATCAATTGCTATAAAACCAAGGCTTTAAAGGTGAAGACAGGAGTTAACTGATGCAGTGGAGAAGGGGGAAACGGTGGAGGGAAGCACAGGAGGGATGGCTGTGATCAAAGCGACTCACCAGGAAGGTCTGTTAGCCGTGGGCAAAATTGAGATGCTAATGGTATGAGAGAAGAATGAACTTGTTGCTAAAAAACACTGGACTGGGAGTCAGGAACCTCCAAGCTCCTCTCACAATAGATAAGGGGCAGCTGGAATGGCTAGAATTAAAATTACTATCAAAATGAGACAGCCAAGCTGTGCAGATTTCCCATCCCTGGCTGTAGCGTGTCTGTACTCCTCTATACTTGCTGCTTCTCCACCTAGTGCATCTTGGCAGATCCTTTGTGCTCACGGGCTGAGTCCACCTCTGTGTTACTCATCTGTACAGTGCCAGGCCCAACTGGGCCCTGATTTATTGAGTTCTCCTAGTGCCACAGGCGCTGACCCTGGGGGTGCTCCAGGGCCGGGAGGGAGGGGGGAGGAGTGGGAACTCGGCACGCTCCAGGGAGGAGGCAGGGAAGAGGCAGGGCTGGGGCGGGGAGGGGGTGGGACGGGGCGGAGTCAGGGCCGGCCTGGGGGCTGGTTGAGCACCCACCGGCACCAGCAGAAGCCGGCGCCCATGCCTAGTGCTGCCATAATTTACACAGTAGCTATGAGTAGAAGGCCAGAGCAGCCTCCCCTGCTCTGTGACGGAAGAAATCGTGCAAATGGATCTTTTGACCCTGACCTTTTTCTTTCCCTTCCTCTTAGTATCATCTGTTCACTCACACATGTGGCTTCTGAGCCAAGCGTACCCATGCACCTCCCAAACGCCAACCCGACCAGTCATGCGCACAGCACTCGAGGCAGTGTGGAAGCACTGTCCCCATTTCATGGATGGAAGACTAAGGCCCCGAGAGGTTAGATAAGCAGAGCTGAGTGAATAATAGAATTTTTAGTCCATGGACCAAACCAAAAAAGTAAAAGAAAAACCAGTTAGATTTGAACTGAAACAAAATTTTTTGTTGAATTGAAAAGTCAAAACTATTTTGTTTTTTCATCAATTGCTGGATTCCCAGACTAGATGGGATCATTGTGATCATCTAGTCTGACCTCCTGTCTGCCACAGGCCAGAGAATTCCTAGAGCAGATCTACAAAAACATGCAGTCCCGGTGTAAAAATTGCCAGTGATGGAGCAGCTGCAATGGTTAATTACTCTCACCCTTGAAATGTGAGCCTTATTTCTAGTCTCAGTTTGTCTAGCTTCCATTTCCAGCCATTGCATCCTTCAATACCTTTCTCTGCTAGACTGAAGAGCCCAATATTAAGTATTTGTTCCTCATTTAGGTATTTATAGGCTGTGACCAATCACCCCTTCACCTTCTTTTTGTTAAACTAAATAGATTGAGCTCCTAGAGTCTGACACAAGGAGGCAGATTTTCTAATCTTTTAATCATTCTCATGGCTCTTCTCTGAGCTGTTATGGGGCATGGCTTCCCTCTTGCCTTCTTCCCTGCAGAAACTGCACAGACTCCAGTGGTTTCCCTGAACCCCTTTTATTTTAAATTCCTGTCACCATTTCTGCAACAGTCTATTTACAGCACCACTGTGCTTTTTGGCCCTCTCCCCAGGGCCTGAGGGGAACAGAAGTCTCTCTCTCTCTCTCTCTCTTCCCTGAAGCGCCCATGTAGGCTCAGCTAGCCCTAGCCCTATCCCTAGTCTCCTCTCTCTCTCTCTCCTTTTGGGGCTTCCTTCCTGCCTCTTTATCAGCCTTGGGCTGATGGGTTAATTGGCTCCTTATCCCATCCAGCCCACCTGGCTGATTGTCTAGTTACTCCCACCAGCTTTCTCATGGGGAACTAATTAACATTAACATCTGAGTGATAAGATTGCAGGCTCAGCTGTTCACACCCTGCTCTCTGTTGAATGAACCTCTCCAGTTTATCAATAGCCTTCCTGAACTGCGGACACCAGAACTGGACACAGGATTCCAGCAGCCCTAATGCCAGCGCCAAATACAGAGGCAAAATAACCTCTCTACTTCTACACAAGATTCCCCTGTTTCTGCATCCTAGGATCGCTTTAGCCTTTTTGGCCACAGTGTTGTACTAGAAGTTCCTGTTCAGCTGATTATCCACCACAATCCCCAAATCGGTTTTGGAGTTACTGCTTTCCGGGATAGAGTCCCCCATCTTGTAAATATGGACTGTGTTCTTTGTTCCTAGATGTGTACGTTTAGCCACGTTGAAATGCATCTTGTTTGCCTGCACCCAGTTTACCAAGCAATCCAGATCGCTCTGTATCAGGAACCTGTCCTCTTCGGTATTTACCACTTCTCCAACTTTTGTGTCAACTGCCAGCGTTATCCATGAAGCAGGTCGTGCCCAATAAAGGCTGGACATGTGTTATACGAGCAGTGACCAACCCTATTAACCTTCACCGGTAAGCAATCCTGCAGCTGATGCATAGGCAGTAATGGACTCCAGCTCACTCTCACATAGCTTTATCAGCCCTGCCAGAAAACAGGAGCAAATCACAGCAGAATAACGTATTTTAGACACTTAAACTAGCAAGTCTGTCTCTGGCTATAGACAAGAAGCAGATGTGTGGAGTGCAAAGGTGCTATATTTACACAGGTACCTTTTAGAGTAGAACCACCTTCAGTGTTTGCTTTCCTGACTTTTTAAAATTCTTTAGGTGCACAACTTCCATGTAGCTTTTTTTTTTCACTTAATGAATCACAGTTACAAAATTATTGGGTGAGGGAACAACCTATTACATGAGAAGCAAACTCTGAAATCAGATCTCTTTTAACGTAAGAACATAAGAACATAATTAAATATTGAATGTCACAAAAATCGTACATACCAAACCCATGAATATATGTATTAATTAATAAAACATTTAGTGCAATCAGTGTTCATTTTAACCGGTTTAATTGTACACATGGGATGTTTCTGAACTTTACAAACCCCCAGTGAGGAGTGGTCTCTTGCCATTTGTAGCAAAGGATCATGTTTTATAGCAGGAATGTTTGTTTCACCTGCATTTGTCAGCCAGGGCCTCCTTCTCCTGCATCTGGGCTATTAGAGAGAATCTTGCAGAATTTCCTCCTAATTCTTCAGTCAAAGGCAGGGTACGCCCCCTAGGGGGCGCACTAAAATTCACACGTCCTCCAAGGTTTGTGCAGATCCAGCTGTACAAATCTTCATGATGGCAGGGCTCCCCAAATCGCAGCCACTCCTATCCTCTCTGAAGGAGTGTCCAGGGTCACAGAGTGGGGGCTAGGCAACCTATTGCAGATTCTGCCTAGGGTCTAGCCTGCTTCCAGTGGCATTGAATTACCCGCCAGCCTCACAGCAGGGTTTAAAAAAACCGAGGAGTCCTTGTAACACCTTAGAGACTAACACATTTATTTGGGCATAAGCTTTCGTGGGCTAGAACCCACTTCATCAGATGTATGAAGTAAAAGATACAGGAGCAGGTATAAATACGTGAAAGGATGTGGGTTGCTTTACCAAGTGTTAGGTCAGTCTAATGAGATAAATCAATTAACAGCAGGATACCAAGGGAGGAGAAATAACTTTTGAAGTGGTAAGACAGTGGCCCATTACAGACAAAAAGGAAAGGAGTACAAATTTGTTAGTCTCTAAGGTGCCACAAGTACTCCTCTTCTTTTTGTGGATACAGACTAACACGGCTGCTACTCTGAAACCTGCCATTACAGACAGTTGACAAGAAGGTGTGAGTAACAGGAAGGAGACATTAGTCCTGGGGAAATTAAATTTAGGTTTTGTAATGACCCAACCACTCCCAGTCTTTATTCAGGCCTAATCTGATGGTATCTAGTTTGCAAATTAATTCCAGTTAGACTGACCTAACACTTGGTAAAGCAACCCACATCCTTTCATGTATTTATACCTACTCTTCTATCTTTTACTTCATACATCCGATGAAGTGATCTGTAGCCCACGAAAGCTTATGCTCAAATAAATGTGTTAGTCTCTAAGGTGCCACAAGGACTCCTCATTGTTTTTACTGATACAGACTAACATGACTACCACTGAACTCTGTCAGCAGGGTTTAAGTTTATCGGTTTCCTTTAGATTTTAGGGTGGTCTGGGTGAGTTGGGCTGGGTTTCTGTTTTACAGTTATCCTTAGTCAGTAGGGCTCAGAGGTGCTTTTAGGGTTAAATATAGAGGTAACCTATGGCAATCAAGGGTTGGCAAAGGCCTCCTCTGAACAGGACAGAAATCTATTCATAGTGGGGAAACGCTGGGGAATTCACTCATCACTTTCTCACCGCTCAGGATTGAAACTTGTGCAGGGAGACTGTTGGGCCACACCCCAGCTGGGCATGAGCAAAGCAGCAAGGCAAAAGGGCAACCTGGGGAAGCTAAGCAGAGAGGGAATAATGAAGGCGAAACAGAGGGAAAGGAGAGGAAACGAACTGGAAGGGAGAGAG
This sequence comes from Caretta caretta, assembly GCF_965140235.1. Classification (NCBI taxonomy): domain Eukaryota; kingdom Metazoa; phylum Chordata; order Testudines; family Cheloniidae; genus Caretta; species Caretta caretta. Next base: position 5,158,511 of record NC_134223.1, read on the forward strand.
AAAAGAGAAAGGAAGGTGAATGGGGAAGGGAAGGAGAGGAAAGGAGTAAAGGTCTGGAGGAAAGGGGAAGTATAATCTAGGAGACACAAAACTGTGAGATGTGTAAAATGTGTTTGTTTCAGAGCAGCATATGCTTAATTTATTCTTAAATGCATCATAGGGTGATGCAAATAGATGCAAGATGTATGTAAATTCATGTAAATATGTATGCAACTTAGTATCTGCCCTCAGGGTCCTGGCAAGTTGCCAAAGTGGCCCTTAGCGCTGCAGTGGTTGTATATGACTGTTCGTGACAACCGTTCTGCAAACACCAGCCCTGATCTGACAGCAGCATAGCCGCATGGTCTGGGCCTATTACTGGTAACAGGGGAAAGCAGGAAGTATTAATCACACCCTCTCTATGCAACCATCTCAGCTGTCCTCTGTTGTTTTTCCTTCCTAATGATTGCAGGGCCAGATCCCCTGGTAGAGTAAATGGGTAAAGCTCCATTGCCTAGAATGGTGCTGTGCCCAGTACACTAACAGGGGATTGGCCTCATGTGGTTTAATTTTATGGACTACTGCAGCTCCTCTTTCATTTTATTTCATTCTGACTGTATTTATGGAAATTTGATACATTTTTTGTTTATAAAAATATCATTAAGAGCACAAATTAAAAAACACCCCAGTACACACATACCTACACACTTTGCACCCACTGGTGCAACTGCTGCTGGAATACAGTGTCCAGTTCTGATGCCCACAATTCAAGAAGGATGTTGATAAATTGGAGAGCTTCAAAGAAGAGCCACGAGAATGATTAAAGGATTAGAAAACCTACCTTATAGTGATAGACTCAAGAAGCTCAATCTATTTAGCTTAACAAAGAGAAGGTGAAGGGGTGACTTGATTACAGTCTATAAATATCCACATGGGGAAGAAATATTTAATAATGGGCTCTTCAGCCTAACAGAGAAAGAAGTAACAGGATGCAGTAGCTGGAATTTGAAGCTACACCAATTCAGACTAAAAATAAGATGCAAATTTTTAATGGTGAGGGTAAATAACCATTGCAACAAGTTGCCAAGGGTCGTGGTGGATTCATCACTGATATTTTTTAAATCAAGATAGATTGTTTTTGTAAAAGATCTCCTCGAGGAATTATTTGGGGGCAGGTCTCTGGCCTGTGTTATACAGGAAGCCAGACTAGAGGATCACAAGGTCCCTTCTGGCCTTGAAATCTATGACTCAAGTGCTTATATACGAATGCACAAAGCCTTGGAAACAAGCAGGGAGAACTGGAGGTCCTGGTGATGTCAAGGAACTATGACGTGATTGGAATAACAGAGACTTGGTGGGATAACTCACATGACTGGAGTACTGTCATGGATGGTTATAAACTGTTCAGGAAGGACAGGCAGGGCAGAAAAGGTGGGGGAGTAGCACTGTATGTAAGGGAGCAGTATGACTGCTCAGAGCTCCGGTACGAAACTGTAGAAAAACCTGAGTGTCTCTGGATTAAGTTTAGAAGTGTGTGCAACAAGAGTGATGTAGTGGTGGGAGTCTGCTATAGACCACCGGACCAGGGGGATGAGGTAGATGAGGCTTTCTTCCGGCAGCTCACGGAAGCTACTAGATTGCATGCCCTGATTCTCATGGGTGACTTTAATTTTCCTGATATCTGCTGGGAGAGCAATACAGCAGTGCATAGACAATCCAGGAAGTTTTTGGAAAGCGTAGGGGACAATTTCCTGGTGCAAGTGCTAGAGGAGCCAACTAGGGGGGGCGCTTTTCTTGACCTGCTGCTCACAAACCGGGTAGAATTAGTGGGGGAAGCAAAAGTGGATGGGAATCTGGGAGGCAGTGACCATGAGTTGGTTGAGTTCAGGATCCTGACGCAGGGAAAAAAGGTAAGCAGCAGGATACGGACCCTGGACTTCAGGAAACCAGACTTCGACTCCCTCAGGGAACGGATGGGTAGGATCCCCTGGGGGACTAACATGAAGGGGAAAGGAGTCCAGGAGAGCTGGCTGTATTTCAACGAATCCCTGTTGAGGTTACAGGGACAAACCATCCCGATGAGTCGAAAGAATAGTAAATATGGCAGGCGACCAGCTTGGCTTAATGGTGAAATCCTAGCGGATCTTAAACATAAAAAAGAAGCTTACAAGAAGTGGAAGGTTGGACTTATGACCAGGGAAGAGTATAAAAATATTGCTCGGGCAGGTAGGAATGATATCAGGAGGGCCAAATCGCACCTGGAGTTGCAGCTAGCAAGAGATGTCAAGAGTAACAAGAAGGGTTTCTTCAGGTATGTTGGCAACAAGAAGAAAGCCAAGGAAAGTGTGGGCCCCTTACTGAATGAGGGAGGCAACCTAGTGACAGAGGATGTGGAAAAAGCTAATGTACTCAATGCTTTTTTTGCCTCTGTCTTCACTAACAAGGTCAGCTCCCAGACTGCTGCGCTGGGCATCACAAAATGGGGAAGAGATGGCCAGCCCTCTGTGGAGATAGAGGTGGTTAGGGACTATTTAGAAAAGCTGGACATGCACAAGTCCATGGGGCCGGACGAGTTGCATCCGAGAGTGCTGAAGGAATTGGCGGCTATGATTGCAGAGCCATTGGCCATTATCTTTGAAAACTCGTGGCGAACGGGGGAAGTCCCGGATGACTGGAAAAAGGCTAATGTAGTGCCAATCTTTAAAAAAGGGAAGAAGGAGGATCCTGGGAACTACAGGCCAGTCAGCCTCACCTCAGTCCCTGGAAAAATCATGGAGCAGGTCCTCAAAGAATCAATCCTGAAGCACTTGCATGAGAGGAAAGTGATCAGATACAGCCAGCATGGATTCACCAAGGGAAGGTCATGCCTGACTAATCTAATCGCCTTCTATGATGAGATTACTGGTTCTGTGGATGAAGGGAAAGCAGTGGATGTATTGTTTCTTGACTTTAGCAAAGCTTTTGACACGGTCTCCCACAGTATTCTTGTCAGCAAGTTAAGGAAGTATGGGCTGGATGAATGCACTATAAGGTGGGTAGAAAGTTGGCTAGATTGTCGGGCTCAACGGGTAGTGATCAATGGCTCCATGTCTAGTTGGCAGCCGGTGTCAAGTGGAGTGCCCCAGGGGTCGGTCCTGGGGCCGGTTTTGTTCAATATCTTCATAATAATATCTTCATATCCTGCACTTAGGACGGAAGAACCCAATGCACAGCTACAGACTAGGGACCGAATGGCTAGGCAGCAGTTCTGCGGAAAAGGACCTAGGGGTGACAGTGGACGAGAAGCTGGATATGAGTCAGCAGTGTGCCCTTGTTGCCAAGAAGGCCAATGGCATTTTGGGATGTATAAGTAGGGGCATAGCGAGCAGATCGAGGGACGTGATCGTTCCCCTCTATTCGACATTGGTGAGGCCTCATCTCGAGTACTGTGTCCAGTTTTGGGCCCCACACTTCAAGAAGGATGTGGATAAATTGGAGAGAGTCCAGCGAAGGGCAACAAAAATGATTAGGGGTCTGGAACACATGAGTTATGAGGAGAGGCTGAGGGAGCTGGGATTGTTTAGCCTGCAGAAGAGAAGAATGAGGGGGGATTTGATAGCTGCTTTCAACAACCTGAAAGGGGGTTCCAAAGAGGATGGCTCTAGACTGTTCTCAATGGTAGCAGATGACAGAACGAGGAGTAATGGTCTCAAGCTGCAGTGGGGGAGGTTTAGATTGGATATTAGGAAAAACTTTTTCACTAAGAGGGTGGTGAAACACTGGAATGCGTTACCTAGGGAGGTGGTAGAATCTCCTTCCTTAGAGGTTTTTAAGGTCAGGCTTGACAAAGCCCTGGCTGGGATGATTTAACTGGGAATTGGTCCTGCTTCGAGCGGGGGGTTGGACTAGATGACCTTCTGGGGTCCCTTCCAACCCTGATATTCTATGATTCTATGATTCCTTGAGACAAGATGTCAGAGCAGTACCCCTCAATTGGATGGGAATTTCCAAAAATATCCATACAAATGACACCAAACAAAACTAGGAAACCCAGATGAAAAGGAGCTACAAGGAGCCCCAGGCCTGGATTTCAGTTGGACATTTGCAATCGTATATGTACATTTGGGCGTGTGTAACTTATGTGTGCAAACACCTGAGGTATGTGTACCTACACAGTAGAGTTAGAAGCCTAATTGCCCAAGCTCATACACAAGTTCCTGAGGTGCAAATTAAGTCAGGCATTTGAGTGCACGTAGATTCAAACTGAGTGGCATGAGGCTAACTTTGAAAATCAGGCCCTTCATTTCTCTCCCACTTGCCAGAGTCTGAGAATTTATCCATCCCAAACTGAGAAAGTGCAGCAGGCTGGCCAGCCAGCAGCTCTGGGCTTCGGCAATTCTTCCACAGGAGCCAGAAACAGGTCCAATAAAAGACATTACCTCACCCACCTTGTCTCAGACAGGAAAGAGTTAGCCAATGAAGATGTGTCCAGAGTTGCCCCTCGGTGTATTTACATGGTTCAGATCAGGCATGTTTAGGATGAGGCAGAGGCCATGAACTGCACACTTCAGCTCTTTTCAAACTGATTTGAGTGACCCCCATTCTACTTCACTCCCCGCCTCCCGGCAGTCACTGCATTGTCCAAGGTCTCCTTGCTTTCCTTCAGCCTCTTTGCTTCCCTTCCCTCCTCTGGTAACTTGTGGGATGTTTATTCCCCTTTATATGAAGCAGTTCTGCTTAACTTCTCCATCTTTCCTCACTCTCTTGGTTTTATCCCCTGCTCACTGAATTCCTCTGATCTGAAAAACACATCCCAGTCAACTTTATTGATTCCATCATGAAAATAAAGCCAGGGCCATCCCACCAATGAGATGCCAGATGAGGACAGCACACAGAGTCTGCCTCAAGCCCCTGTTCAGTGCTGTCAGATAAAATTCGAAAGACCAGGCCCCCTTGCTGAAAAAGAATGCCGAACCATTTTGCCACGTGCCCAGCCCTTGGCTGCGTTCTCCTGGTAACGTGCCTGTGCTATGCTGCTTTACAATGAATTTTTTATCATACTTCAAATATTAAATATTTTAGAAAGTACATTTCCAGCACTGGGCTGGGCCGCTACGCTGTCTCTGTTGGGTAGCTGAAGGGGAGAGGGCTTCAGCCTGTCACTAAGGCTCAGAGTTTACACTACACAGCAAGTTAAGAAGTTGCTTACATTTATAAAGCTTTAGAAAATGGAGCAATATGGTGCTGCTCCTGGCCTCCTACTGCCCGGCTGAATGAGGTAGCTCACCCATAGAGAGGCTGGCCTGCTGTTTCAGATGGCAGCATGAAGGGAGCCAGAAGGATGCTGGCATTCTGGTACTAAAAATAGATTTTTTTAACTTATGGCACATCCACCTGAGCCCATTAAATGCTTAGTCTGAGGATGGATGCATTGGAGGTAATTTGAAGGCTAAATGAGCCGACCATCTAACCAGCAGAGGGTGCCGCAGAGGTCCAGAGCAGGTGGTGGTGGGAGGTGGACTGGAAAAGAGGGAGCTGGGGAATTCTTTGTCTCCCCATGCAGAATTAAGTGCCATTAAAGGGCACATTGTGAAATGAAATCACTTTTAAGGTACATCTACACCAGCATCTGGACAGGGCTCCTTGCACATGGTTGTGCCGGAATCCCTATACCATCCACATCTAAACCCCAGAAACATAGGTTTCAAGACATGTATGGAGTAAGAATGCAGTACTAGGCAGTCATTTCCCATTTTGTATGTGTGCAACTGATTGTTCGTTCCTAAATGGAGTACTTTGCATTTGTACTTATTGAATTTCATCCTATTTACTTCAGACCATTTCTCCAGTTTATTCAGTCATTTTGCATTTTAATCCTATCCTCCAAAGCACTTGCAACCCCTCCCAGCTTGGTATCATCCACAAATTCTCTATGCCATTGTCTAAATAATTGATGAAGATATTGAACAGAACCGGACCCAGAACCGATCCCTGTGGGACCCCACTTGCTACTCCCTTCCACCTTGACTAGGAACCACTGATAACTACTCTCTGGGAATGGTTTTCCAACCAATTATGCACCCACCTTATAGTAGCTCCATCTAGATTGTATTTCCCTACTTTGTTTATGAGAAGGTCTTGTGAGACAGTATTATTAACTGGAGGTAGGCAGGAAAGGTGGATAAACTTCCCTGTGGGTTTGACAAAACAGATCTCAGGGAAAACAAAGTGAAGTAACTGCCATCACATACTGAACAATACTAAAACCCCTCCCCCAATGACCTCTTTGAACCATGGGGTTATTCATGGTTCACAGACAGCAAGTGTCCTGAACACAATCACAGTCGCTTGAAATCAGTTGTAAAAGCCCATCCCAACCCCTCCACCAACTGCTGTCAGGGTCCTTCAGGCACTGAGTAATCCCCCGAAACTATGGTCTGGCTAACAGTTGTGAGTATTAACACAGAATGAAAGAACAATAAGTGCAATTTAACTGAGCAGACACTCTTGGCAGAACAATCGCTAACCAGGTGTAATACCTGTGGAGGCGCCTGCCCCAATTATCCATAACGAGTCATTACATAAATGACTGGCTAATGACTGTCCATAGGAGGGGAACAAAACTGTGTGTTGAAGCACAAGTGAGTGGGAATGTTCCCTGCTGTGTTTTCACAGCAACTGCATGGGGTGTGCTTTGTTTGTTTGGGGCCAGGCTGAAGTCACCCCCTGCCTATCCACTGTTCCAAGATGTAGACACAAATTGCATCCCGGATTTCCCTGGCCCACAGCAGTCCAGCACCAATATGAATGCCCACTGGATCATGCTGTCTTTAAAGGCTTTGCAAGCCTGTCCTGTCCTGTGTCCACTCTGTCTTAAAGTACTTGTCTTTAGTCTCAAATGTTATGAAGTGCACAGCACTCTACAGTAAGACAGAAGGTGTTGCACAGCATATTTGGACACATGTAATGGGTATGGGGAAAATTGGTGAGCGTACACATTTGCGTGGACCCATGGCTAGACATCAGTGTAGACATAGCCTGAGACAGTAACCTGCTCCTAGGTCCAAAAGGGAATTAGTTGCATGTGAGAGATCAGCACCAATTCTCATGAGGCTCATGCAACTGCGGGCATTGAAGTCAGGCTGAGATGTAGAGAACAGGACTGTTCTCTGTGCCCCGGGTGCCAGACACTAGATAGTATGAAGTGTTGTTGTATGCCCCACGGAGAAAATCTGGGATACACACCTTAACACCCTCAAAACTACCTTCAACAAACAAGGAAACTCCACCAGAGAAGTAGATTGCCTCATGGAATGGACTACCCAAATACCCCAAGAAAAACTGTTTCACTACAGACATAAAATCCCCTCTGACCACACACCCCTAGTTGTCACCTACCACCTCATATTGGAACCCATATGGTGTATCATCAAGCAACTGCAACCAATACTGGAGCCCAAGATATAGGACCTACGAGGTGGGACAGTCCAAGAGCTTGAGCTGCACCCCAAGCCCGAATGTCTAAACCCCAGTTAAACAGCCCCTTAGCCTGAGTCAGCTGGTAGGGGCCAGCCATGGGTGTCTAATTGCAGTGTAGCCGTACCCTAAGACACTCGATAGAGTAAATCTCTCACTGTCAGGCATTTTCTCCAGCCTGGAGATGAACTGGAGGGAAAAACTGGAGAAGAAGGCACTTGGGAACCAGCATATAAGTTTGGGACAGAAGACTATTCCATTGTCCTACCGGTGCAGTGACAGAGTGGACTCTGGCTGCCCCCAATTCTTCCTCAGAGCCGTCTGAAAATGGGCTGGTCCCCCTAGCTTGCGAAGACATCTCAGTGATATCTGTCCCTGTCCAAGGGAAGAAGTACCCTCAGCACTGTAATCCAGTCACCTCTCAAGCTTCTTTTTGGTAAGATAAACAGATTGAGCTCTTTAAATCTCTCATGCCAGGCATTTTCTCCAGCCCGCCGGTCATTTTTGAGGCTCTTCACTCTCCCAATTTTTCAACATCCTTTTTAAAATGTGGACACCAAAGCTGGATCCAGTATCCAGTATTGGTCTCACCAATTCCATCTACAGAGGTAAAATCACCTCCCTGCTCCTACTCACTACTTCCCTGTTTATACATCCCAGGATCGCATTAGTCTTTTTGCCGCAGCGTCAAGCCAGGAGCTCATGTTGAGTTGCTTTTATACTGATCCCCTAGATCCTTTTCAGAGAAACAATCCCCCATTCTGGAGGTGTGGCCTGCTTCACTTGGTCATAAATATGTAACTTTGCATTAGACTGGAATTTCTACTTCTGGTGGGCTGGGGTCATTTCTCGAGTGGACAAATGCAAGGTCTTCTCTGCTTGTGGTCCAGCCAATATCACTCAATGATATTCTAGGGCAGTTGAGGAATTTTGGGCCACTACACGGGAATTGTACCCAGGTCTTTCCTGGTTGGTAAAATACAGTGGAGAAAATGTGAGTCAGCTGTTGGAGAGGTACGGCACTACTTCCCTTGAGGAAGGGAGGGTGATAGTTCTTCGTGTCTGGCTCTCTGAGCAACCTCCAGACATAGATACAGGTCTAGTTTCTGCTCGCTTTCTTCCTTTCCTCGTGGTGTCAGAGCAGATACCTGGAGTAAGGGCTGAAAAGAGGGGGGAAACAGAGGGACAACTGTACCAGTGTCCTAAGCTCAGCCCCCCCCCACCCCAAACATCCATAACTGGGGTGAAATGTGAGGGGGGTGGGCCTCCAGCAAACAAGATGTACTACAGCCCAAATTTCTCTTGATGGGCCTGGCTGGAGTCTTCACTTTCTTGATCTTGGTCAGCCCCACCGCTGTCCAGGCAACAGCTTGGAGCCTCCCCTGCTTTCATCAGTCAGCAACCTGCTGGAGGAAAAACAAGTCAAGTAAGGGACCCTGTTGGATTTTTTGGATTAGGAGCTATTGCTGACACAGCCAGGGACTGCAGCAGGCGCAGGTGGAGTCGCTGTAGAATGGCTCTGTCCTTTCCATGCTGACAGCACCTATGGGTATGTGATGGAGCGAACCCCCACCATGGGCAAGAAAACATTAAAGGTCAGTTAGGCACATTCACTCTTTGGCTGACAAGTAATGTTAGATAGCTACTCATCAGCCACAGAGATTAGGTGATACCTGGATTTATAAAAATACCTGAGAGTCTTCAGACTGAGGGAGAAGCCACAGTGAGCAGAGAGGCTGGCTGGTTCCCAGGAATGGGTGAAGCACCAGAGAGAACTGGAGGTCAGAGACCTCAGGAAGACACAGGCTGGGCAGGACAGTGCTTGACACTGGAGCCGGGGAAAGGCAGTGGAACCCCAGGAAAGGGCTGAGCACAGGGCCCAGCAGATCGGCTGACTCTTTGGGACCTTGGACTATACTCAGACATTTGGTTACCCCAGACATTCGGACTAGTCTCTTCTCAGCCAGGGGGCTTGGTGGCATGCAAAGACAGACTGCCTCCAGGTGCCATGGGAGACAACCCCCCTGCAATATTACAGCCTGACAGCAGGGCAGTTCTCAATGTGAGGACTCACCGTTCAAGGGTAGCACCAGTTAATGGCATGTCTGCCCACAGGGCTCACCCATGTGAGGCAGCACAGGGGCTGTTGTGTCACTCCCTGCTGTTCTAGTGTGTGCCAGGACACTAGGAGGGAGAACGAGGTGGCTTTGGCTATAGTATCTCCAGTATGAAGGTAACTGAGCCCTGTGTCTGCTTCTTGCAAACAGCTGGTGCATTCCCTTTGTGCCTGGTGTTGCCCTGGCTTTCACTTTGTGCCTCAGCTCCGAGCCCCTGTGTTTGCTCCCTGAGCAGGGATATTGTGGCTCAGTGTGGAGCAGGGCTCAGTGCGGGGAAATCTTACCCTCTTGTGCCCACGCTCTGGCTACAGGACTCCTGTGTCCTGGGCTGTTAAAGGGATCTCTTTCCCAGCACTCAGGTCTTTGTGAAGATGGGAAGCAGGACCGGCTCTAGGCACCAGCAAAGCAAGCACGTGCTTGGGGTTGCACAGTTCCAGGGCGGCGTTCCGGTCACCCCTTTTTTTTTTTTTTTTGCTTGGGCAGTTGCGCTCTCGGAGCTTGGGGCGGCAAACATTTTTGGGGCAAATTGGGGGCAAAAAAGTTTGTGCTTGGGGCGACAAAAAACCTAGAGCCGGCCTTGATGGAAATGGTGTTACCATGTAACATACCCTGCAGGGAACAAGGCCGGGAGACCCTGCTGGGGTTTCTCCATTCCTTGGTACCACTGCACAAAGTCTGTACTGCTCACCCTAAATAACAGAGGGATCTGAACCCAACTGCCCTGCTGAGCTGCTCAGGGTCTGATCTGGGAAAGCTGCCAGTCCACACTTCACCACCAGTTCCCTGTCCCAAAGGCCATTGCCTGCAGCAATTCAACATTCAGACCAGACTGAGCTCAAATGTTTGTACAGCTTTGGCCTCCAGCAATCCCTGAGAGCTGTCTTTCTCCCTGTTTTCCTGCCATGGCCACACTAACCCGGCCCCATGCTCTGCCCTCTGCCTGGCTATTTGTGACAGTGTGTGGACTGGGCAGTGGTATGCAAAGGCCTGAACTCTAAATTGTCCAAGGTAATGAAAGTCCAGCTCTGACTGTTATAGAAAATTGTTTAGAAAAAGGTACAAAGGAAGACAGACTGGAGAATGGAAACCAGTGAACCAGAAACCAGTGAACTAAAATTGTTATGTTGGAAATTAGGCATAATCAGTGGATGAAATATTCTGCCCATCTCTCCCTCTTGGAGTCCTTAAAAGATACCTGGGAGAGCTTCAAATTAGCTGGTTGGTGGAAATGAGTGGGACTGAAAGGAGCGCGCTTCACTCTCATGGCTGCCAGCCTCACCATCTTCTGAGACCATCTTCTGAGATTCACCGTGACACTGCTGGGCTTTGTCATCCAGATCTGGAGAGATGTGCTGACAAGACTAGGCCAGAGAGAGGGACCCAGATGACTTTGCCACCTCCACTGGCCCCAGCTAAATCCCAAACCCCACCCAGGTTGTGAGACTTGGGATCCCCCTTCTCCCATGTGTCCTTTTCCTTCCCTGGCCTCATTTTTTCTCTTTCTCCTCTCTCTCTCTTTTTGCCTCCTGTTGAAGAAGAGTTTGACTCAGCCAGCCAACTCTATATGTAAGCAGAGTCAGGATGGGCTCCACCCTGACATCTGGTGGTGAGGTGTGGCAAGTTGTGGAAAAGAACTTCAGGGGCTGATCTCATTTGCATAGGCACACCCACCCTGCCTAGAATGAGGCCATAGCTGCCCAAATGGTCACTTTGGCTCTTGTGGGATCCCCAGTGTCTCTGTTATTGGGGTGGGAAGAATAAATTGTTATTATGCTGATTATGGGAACTGTGCTTGGAACTGTACTTGGCCTTTTGTTATACTCACCATCAACTGAGTAGCACTCGCTAGGCAAGGGACATGGGTTCCAAAACTCTGTGAATTGAGAGAGACTTGAGACAGGTATTAGTACCTGGTGGTGTGGGCCCCTTTTTGAGGGCCTGAAGCACCAATTACAACTCTGTCTCTCTCCACTGTGGAATGTCAGAGCTAATTTTGGGTCTATTAAGAGTCTTGCTACAGGTACTGGGCTGCATTCACTTTGGCCTTATGGTGTACCAGCACTAAGGCTCCCACTACTGTGAGCTGAAATCACTGAGCACTGTGTCACGTAATGGGGAGCCAGAAGATCTAGAGTGCAGCGGTGCTGTTTGTGGATAGGCTGGCGGAGTGTTTGTGAGACGGCGAGCTCTGCAGCGCTGAGCCAGTTGTGGTGGAGCGGAGCTGTTCGTGAGACAGCGGTGTGTTCATGAGACGGCGAGCTGAGCTGAGCGGAGCTGAGCGGAGCTGGTCGTGGTAGAGCGGAGCTGTTCGTGAGACAGCGGTTTGTTCATGAGACGGCGAGCTGAGCTGAGCTGAGCAGAGCTGAGCGGAGCTGGTCGTGAGACAGCGGTGTGTTCATGAGACGGCAAGCTGAGCTGAGCAGAGCTGAGCTGAGCGGAGCTGGTCGTGGTAGAGCGGAGCTGTTCGTGAGACAGCGGTTTGTTCATGAGACGGCAAGCTGAGCTGAGCAGAGCTGAGCTGAGCGGAGCTGGTCGTGGTAGAGCGGAGCTGTTCGTGAGACAGCGATGTGTTCATGAGACGGCAAGCTGAGCAGAGCTGTTCGTGAGATGGCGAGCTGTGCAGAGCGGAGCCGGTCGTGAGACAGCGTAGCAGAGCAGAGCCCTGTGGGGCAGTCAGCTTCAGGACACATAAGGTGCCCCTTACCTCTTTCCCCCACACACAGGCACATTTTAGCCAGGCTGGGGAGTAACACTCTGCAGATGAACTTTTGAACTCTGGGGCTGGACTTTTTGGACTTTGGGTGATTTGTGGATTGCTGGACTCAAGAGACATTTGGGTTCTGGGACTCAAGAACCCGAGGGAAAGGATGTGGCCCAATTTTCTGGGGTGGGTCTTTGCTCATGGTTTGGTTAATGAACACTAGTTGTGGTGCTTCCCCAATTTAATGCTGATGTTGTTTACCTCATGTTATTAAAGATTCTCTACTACACCAAGACTCTGTGCTTGCAAGAGGGGAAGTATTGCCTCTTTGAGGCACCCAGGGGGTGTGTAAGATTTTCCCAGGTCACTGGGTGGGGGCTCAAGCCAGTTTTGCATTTGCTTTGATGAGAGGGAACCCCTGTGTACTGAACCTGGCCCTTGCTGCTATCAACTTGGCCTGGCAGAAGGGTTACATATATATCTTGCAACACTGATGGAAGCGGCTGTGATCAGCAAGGCAGTTAAAAACAATTACTTAAACAGCCCAACAGTGGTACAAGTTTGCCAGGTCTCAGAGGGGCTGATCAGACTTTGCCTGTGCCTGAGTTCCTCCAGAAGTGAAGCTGTAAGTGAGAGTCAGCACCAGAGACCAAAGCTGCATTTTCTCTCTTTGCTTTTCATAGAATCATAGAATATCAGGGTTGGAAGGGACCTCAGGAGGTCATCTAGTCCAACCCCCTGCTCAAAAGCAGGACCAATCCCCAATTAAATCATCCCAGCCAGGGCTTTGTCAAGCCTGACCTTTTCTTTCCTTTCCCCTTTTGTGTGTTTGTCTTGTTTTGCCTTCAAGAAAGAGACGTAACAATCTAGCAGTTCCAGGCTATCTAAAGTAAGTCACGCACACCCCGGACAGTTTTTACCATCTTTAACACCACCTCAAAGGATGTCAAACTGGGGAGAGAGGGGGGTGAGTGTTCCCTATAAAAACCCTAAAGGGAAAAGGAATAAGGGATATGTTAAAATGAAAGTCTTACTTTATGCTTAACATTTCAAATGCTTCAACCCTTTTTCCTGCTTTTTCTGTATCTTTAATAAAATGTTATAAAGGTGTTTAATAGTGTGTTTGCCATAGGACTAAGCAGACCAAGGTCTCTGTACTGGAAACCCCCAGCCAGGTTTAACTGTTGAGTGTTGTACAGTGATAGTGTCATGTTAACACCTTTGACTAGGCCCATTTATTCCATCGAAATTAATACAACAGCAGGCACATGGGAGAGGCACAAAAGGGGTTAATAAAAACTGCAGGATTAAGCCATCAAGTCATCACTGCAAAACCCTGCTGTTAGCCACAGGGAAGGGCCCAGACAGCCTCTCCTTGGTCATTAAATGAGGGGTAATTTCATCCAGGCACCTGCTGCTGACCCATTTAAAGAGCTCCAAGGCAAGGCAGTGTGGGCTGCTGTTGCCTCAGTCTTTGATTTCTGGGGCCTGTTGGCAGGGGGAGATGCTTGTAGATATCCCAGTACCTTTCTCTTTGACAAGGGGATGCATGTTCCCTACCTTCCCCCAAGCCCAGCTGCTGGAAGGGAATAAGCGATGGGTTCCTCCTAGAACAAGGCCCTGCCTCTGTCATTCATAGGGCTCTGGGGATGGCCTGGGGGAGTCAGAAGTGCAAAGGTGTCAGGAGTCAGGCAGGAGGGGGCCCCTCTGCTGCTCAGGCTGTAACCATTCCCATCTGCGGCAAGGGGCCTTGGCCAGTCAAATTCCCAATTCAAGCTCCAGTGATCTGCCCACAGATGGCAGCACAGCCCTGTAGTTTGCCAGACATGGATTGCCAGAGGCTTCCTGGAGCCAGGGAAATGCAGCACTGAGCTGACTGGGCAGGCAGGGCAGACTCCTCGTGTCAGCTCTTACATCTGTGCAAAGCGGGTGTCACACACTGCCAGCTCAGAGTGCTTCCTGCCCTCCCCTCCCCTGCCACGGCCATCTTTACCCCAGGCTGCATTCACTCTGCCCAGGTGTGAACGGTGACACTGGGTGCAGGGCCAAGGAGCCCCGGGAACTTAGCCTTCCACTTTCACATCACCCAGCACTTTTCCCTTGGATGCAGGTTTTGTTGCCACCCATGGCCTGAAGCGCCCACCCCACATGGATCCTGCACGTGCCACAGGCTCTCCCTCTGCATGCCAGTGCCAGGGTCTTCTCTGCTCCATGCAGTTCAGTGGGAGCAGTAAGGCTGGCAAAGCTGGGGATCCTGTTTCCATGTGACCCACCACAAGTACCACATAGAAGATGAAGGGTCCAGGGCCCCAAGCCGGGCATGCACTCCCTTATGGCCAATTGTTAAACATACTAGACATGCAATTGTGCCGCTATCTAGTATGTCAGGTTTCAGAGGAACAGCCGTGTTAGTCTGTATTCGCAAAAAGAAAAGGAGTACTTGTGGCACCTTAGAGACTAACCAATTTATTTGAGCATGAGCTTTCGTGAGCTACAGCTCACTTCATCAGATGTTTACCGTGGATACTGCAGCAGACTTTATATACACACAGAAATCATGAAACAATACAAAAAAACAAAAAAAAACCAATGTTTCATGATTTCTGTGTGTATATAAAGTCTGCTGCAGTATCCACGGTAAACATCTGATGAAGTGAGCTGTAGCTCACGAAAGCTCATGCTCAAATAAATTGGTTAGTCTCTAAGGTGCCACAAGTACTCCTCTTCTTTTTATCTAGTATGTAGTTATCACAGTCTGGTGTGCAAATCATATACCTTTGCACACAAATGGCCATAATTAATTCTTCTTCCTTTCAGTGTGCCAATGTTGTGGCAACTGCCTGTAGGAGTTAGACACACAATTGTGCTCTTAACTGGCTTGAAAATGTGTCTTTGAGGCATCGAGAAAATGGTTCTGGGCTTCTGGGCATCATGCTGGTGAGCAGGGAAATCTGTCCTGTGCTGCCACCACATGGTAACCAGCTGCTGTCACCTGCCCCCTTGCACCCCACAGCCCACCATCAAGTGAGTGAAGAGAGTGCTGACAGTGGGGCAGCCCAAAAATGCCTCTTTGGACTCACAGAGGAAAAGCCTCTGCCTCTGCACAGGGAAAGGACCCTGGGGGCTTTGGGGCCTTGGTTGTCTGGGGACCCTGCCAATAGGATAAGGGACACTGGCAATGGGATCCCAATGCACCGACGCCTGACGAGAACGGGCACTGCCAAGGGAAGCCCAATGCACACACATCTGGAAAGGAACTCCTCTGCAGTGTCAGCCCAGGGCGCAGACACCCAGCATTGTGTGATTGCACTGTGCAGAGCCAGTCCATAAATGAAAACAACGAGGAGTCCGGCGGTACCTTAAAAACTAACCGATTTATTTGGGCATAAGCTTTCGAGGGTAAAAACCCCACTTCTTCAGATGCATGGAGGGAAAATTATAGATACAGGCATAAATATACTGGCACATGAAGAGAAGAGAGTTACCTTACAAGTGGAGAACCAGTGCTGACAGGGCCAATTCAATCAGGGTGGATGTGGTCCACTCCCAATAATTGATGAGGAGGTGTCAAGACCAAGCGAGGGAAAATTGCTTTTGTCGTGAGCCAGCCACTCCCAGTCCCTATTCAAGCCCAAATTAATGGTGTTAAGTTTGCAAATGAATTGTAGCTCTGCAGTTTCTCATTGAAGTCTGTTTTTGAAGTTTTTCTGTTGAAGGATGGCTACTTTTAAATCTGTTATTGAATGTCCAGGGAGATTGAAGTGTTCTCCTACTGGCTTTGGTATGTTACCATTCCTGATGTCTGATTTGTGTCCATTTATTCTTTTAAGAAGAGACTGTCTGGTTTGGCCAATGTACATGGCAGAGGGGCATTGCTGGCACATGATGGCATATATCACATTAGTAGATGTGCAGGTAAATGAGCCCCTGATGGTGTGGCTGATGTGGTTGGGTCCTCTGATGGTGTCGCTAGAGTAGATATGGGGACAGAGTAGGCAACGGAGTTCGTTACAGAGATAGGTTCCTGAGTTAGTGTTTCTGTGGTATGGTGTGTAGTTGCTGGTGAGAATATGCTTCAGGTTGGGGGACTGTCTGTAAGCGAGGACTGGCCTGTCTCCCAAGGTCTGTGAGAGTGAGGGATCGTTTTCCAGGATAGGTTGTAGATCGTTGTGATGCACTGGAGAAGTTTTAGCTGGGGGCTGTACATGATGGCCAGTGGTGTTCTGTTATTTTCCTTGTTGGGCTTGTCCTGTAGTAGGTGACTTCTGGGTACCTGTCTCACTCTGTCAATCTGTTTCCTCACTTCCCCCGGTGGGTATTGTAGTTTTAAGAATGCTTGATAAAGATCTCATAGGTGTTTGTCTCTGTCTGAGGGATTGGAGCAAATGCGGTTGTGTCTTAAGGCTTGGCTATAGACAATGAATCATGTGATGTGTCCTGGATGGAAGCTGGAGGCATGTAGGTAAGTATAGCGGTCAGTAGGTTTCCGGTATAGGGTGGTGTTTATGTGACCATCATTTATTAGCACTGTAGTGTCCAGGAAGTGGATCTCTTGTGTGGACTGGTCCAGACTGAGGCTGATAGTGGGGTGGAAATTGTTGAAATCCAGGTGGAATTCTTCAAGGGCCTCTTTCGCGAGGGTCTATATCAGGAGTGGGCAAACTTTTTGGCCCGAGGGCCACATCAGGGTGCAAAACTGTACGGAGGGCCGGGTAGGGAAGGCTGTACCTCCCCAAACAGCCTGGCCCCCACCCCCTATCCGTCCCTTCCCACTTCCCGCCCCCATCACAACCCCCAACCCATCCAACCCCCCCTGCTCCTTGTCCTCTCGCTACACCCTCCCGGGAACCCCTGCCCCTAACTGCCCCCCCTCCGCCCCCGGGACTCTACCACCTATCCAACCCTCCCTGATTCCTGTCCCCTGACTTCCCTGACCCCTATCCACACCCCCGCCCCCGACAGGCCCCCCGGGACTCCCACACCTATCCAACCACCCCCTGCTCCTTGTCCCCTGACCGCCCCCCCCCCGAACCTCCGCCCCATCCAACCGCCTCCTGCTCCCTGTCCCCTGAGTGCATTCTGTACAGCTGAGGTTATGGGGCAAGTGATGCTGTTTGTTCACAATTTCAGCCTGTGCACGTCTGTGGAAGCTCTCTCCATAGAAGGCCAGTCTGTCATTTCGACTGTCAGGAGGAGTCCACGCAGAATTCTTTTTCTTGCAGTGTTGGTAGGAGGGTCCCTGTGGGTCAGTGCGCTGTTCAGTGGTGTGTTGAAAATATTCCTTGAGTCGGAGATGGCGGAAGCAGGCTTCCAGATCGCCGCAGAGCTGTATCATGTGCGTGGGGTGGTGGGGCAGAAAAAGAGTCCCCAAGATAGGACAGACTCTTCTGCCAGGCTAAATGTGTGGTTGGATAGATTAACAATATTGTTGGGTGAGTTAAGGGTACCACTGTTGTAGCCCCCTGTAGCATGCAGGACTTTAGATAGTTTACTGTCCTTTTTCCTCTGTAGAGAAGTAAAGTGTGCGTTGTAAATGGCTTGTCTTGTTTTTGTAAAATCCAGCCACATGGAAGTTTGTGTGGAAGGTTGGTTTTGTATGAGAGTCTCCAGTTTTGAGAGGTTTCAGAGTAGCAGCCATGTTAGTCTGTATCCACAAAAAGAAAAGGAGTATTTGTGGCACCTTAGAGACTAACCAATTTATTTGAGCATAAGCTCTCGTGAGCTACAGCTCACTTCATGCTCATTCTTGATCCTTAAATGAGATACGAGACTCTAGCCTCTGCCCACCTCCGGTGGCTGCACAGCAGGAAGCAAGAAGACCCCATGATTTTATCACAAGTCTTGCAGACCCCCACCTTCTGCACTCAAAGTGGGGAATGAGCCTTGACACAAGCTCTGAAGGTAGTTCTGCTGCCAGCAGCAGTGCAGAAGTAAGGGTGGCAATACTGCAACCCCCCTTCAATTACCTTCTGACCCCTGCACAACCTCCTTTTGGGTCAGAACCCAAAGAGTTCCAACACCATGAAATTTCTCATTTAAATATCTGAAATCATGACATTTATTATTTTTTAAATCCTACGACTTTGACCAAAATGGACCGTGAATTTCATAGGGCCCTACTCATCATGTGAACACACAGCCTTGCTTTGCTGCAAACACACAGCCTTGCTTTGCATGGCATTCTTGGGGGTATCCCAGTGTCCTTTGCTTCACCACTAA
Source organism: Caretta caretta (assembly GCF_965140235.1). Classification (NCBI taxonomy): domain Eukaryota; kingdom Metazoa; phylum Chordata; order Testudines; family Cheloniidae; genus Caretta; species Caretta caretta. The sequence goes on from NC_134223.1 coordinate 5,176,982, forward strand.
GCAGGGTGCAGTCCGGGGTTATTTTTGCTGGGAATTTTTCTAAAAAATCCCATATTTCCACGGTCTCTGCCCCATGCCTCCTTTCTGGGTGGGTTCGTGCCATTTTCAAATTGCTGTCTGCCAGCCTGGCCCCAACAGTGCACACCCCACTACGGTGACAAGCTAGAAGATGCAGCAGCTCCTTAGGTATTACAGCCACCTAAGCCAGACAAATTCGGCATTGGACTTTGGCTGTCACACCACTAAGCAGAGGATGCGGGAGCAGCGGAATATTCTTCAGCAGCAGCAGCTTGTCTAGAAGTAGGAGAATGCTCTGAAGCCATGGCGGCAGGGCAAGAGGGAAGGGAACAATGCCGAGCTGTACCGAGGTATAGCCAGGGCAGGGTTGGCAGTGGCGAGCGGCAGCTCAGGGTAGCCCTGATGAATACGTACATATCCACAGAGTTCAGGCCGGTTGGTATTGGCACCCTGCCCATTCTGCCACTCACTGCTGCTGTTGACCGTGCTCCTGCATCTACTCTCCTGTTATGACTATGCTAGCTGGATGAGAGCTTGTGCGGTGTGTCTACGCAAGCTGGGAATCACACCCCAGCTCTGAGTGTAGACGTAGCCCGAGGCTGGTGAGCTGCAGGGGACAGTTAGAGCTGGTCAGGGATGTTTTGATAGAATGGTTTTCACTGGACATGCCAATTTGTCAAAATCGACTCTTCCAGCAGGGACATTTTAGTTTTAATGAATTTTGCCATTCAAAAAATATTTTAAAGAAGCACTTGGAAAATGTCCTGCTTTGACATTTCCAGGATTAGATCTTTTGATTTTTTTTCAGTTCAAAACAACTTTTTTGTTTTAAAAATATCTAAAAATAGAAAAGTCAAAAATGCAATAAAATTTTTCAATTTACCCGATGGTTTTTCCCTCAAAAAATATCAAGATTTTGGCTTTTATCCCAATTTGTGACGGGGAAAAATTGCAATCTCATGAAAGTTTTCATGGAGCAGGCAACCTGTTCCCTACCAGCTCTGGGTGACTGTGAAAGCAGAGTTACTGTGGATGGGTCTGCTCCATCTCCTTTGGGAATGAACAGGCAGAGGAAGGCCTCTTTCTAGCACCAGGGGTGGTGAGTTATATGGGCCCGTGGTGCCCGTACTCCAGCAAATTCAGGGCCCAGGGGCCCGACTCCACCAATGTTTGGGGCTGGGTCTCCCCCAGCACCCACTGCAGGGGAGACAAGGGGGCTTCCTGGACCTGAGAGGGGCCCGGCCCCTAGGATCACGTGCAGTGAGGTTGCGGGTGAGTGTGCTGCTGGGGGGTCAAGGGGGGCCCCTCCCCCGGAGATGGGGGGGGACTGTGGAGGGGAGAGGGCTGGGAGGATTGTGGAGTCCTCTACTCTGGCCCCAGCCCCCGGGCAGCCTGCCTGCGCGCCAAACTCCTCATCCCCAGCCCTGCCCCACCACAGAGCCCGCACCCCCAACCAGAGCCCTCATCCCGCCATACCCCCCCCACATTGTGCAATATAGGGGAACGGTACTGTTTCCAGTCCATTTTTACATTCTTTTAATATATATATATTTGCTTTCAAGGCAGGTGTGTGTGTGGCGGGGGGAGACTTGGGCACCACCAAAATTATACAAACCTGTCGCCCCATCTGGCACTGGTGCAGGCCTTTCATCTGGGAACAGTAGGGTTCTGAATTCATTTCAGTTGGATCCCACAGGTGGAGACCACTGGCAAGTGCAGGCCATGGCTCCATGGTGAGGCCTGCTGTGTCCAACGGAGGCCAGTGCTCCTGGCAAACACATCCACGGCTGCCAGTGCCAGAGATGGAGGGGCTGTGTGACTGCCTGCAGAAGAACTGCTGCAGAGAACAGCACCTCCTATTAATTTACTGAGACCCGTTGGCCTTCCAGAGATGCGTAGGCTAAGATGAATGAACAAAGCAGCACCTGGGAGTCACCGGCGATCAATGTAATCACTGGGAGATGGAGATGGAAAGCACAGGGGGTGTGTGACTGTCTCAGTCTGGCCTTTCTGGGAACAGTGAAATTGCACAAGTTTCTGACGATACGCAGACCCCTCAGCATGCTCCGCAGTGACTGTTTACAGCCATTCAGCCTATTTGCCTATCATTCACTGCATTTGCCAGGCAGATGGAAAGAAGCCTGCTCCCTGTTCACTTTCATGCTCTTCTCTACTGGTCCCTTAGGGGTGTTGGGGTGAGGGGATCGCATCCTGTTGGCCGTGCTCCCTTCAGGTGTGGTGCTCACACAGCTCTGCACGCTCACAGGGCAGGAAAGCCTCTGCCTGGACTTCATGTTCCCATGACTGATGCACTTACATGCCTGCTGCAATTGAAGCTGTGAAAGATCCCATGGGTGAGGAGAACATGCAGCAGCCTCCTGGACATGGCCTGTGGGGAGCTGCTAAAGAGGAGCATGGGTCTGTGCCACCTCTAGCCGCACTTTCGAGTGTGCATGTGTGTGTGTAAGAAAGAGAGAAAGCCCAGTGCTTGAGTAGGGACAGGAATAACAGGACACTTTCTAAAGGACTTTGCTGGAGACAACAGGTGGATTACCAGAGCCATGTCTTCCATTTAGCAATAAGAGCCATTAAACTCCTTGTTGCCATGGGACTGCAATTTCCAGAGGCGATACCCATTATCAGGGAACTAGCTGCCAGCAGGCAGTTAACAAGGGAGCTTGGAAATGGCCTAGTAAAAATCTAGGCCCCCTGCAGACTTCCGAGGCTTGTGTGAAATAGAACAGGGACCCCTGAGCTACATACAGCTGCAGTCTATACAGATGCTGGGCAGCTGAAAGCACATCTACCACTACCCCAAATAAGGGAATTGCCTTTCAGACCTACCACAAGAGGCTTATTTTGGACCAGCGATGGCTTTAGCAGGGCTTCCTGGGTGCAGCTGCACCCTCAGAAACCCCTCCTGTCCTGCAGAGATGGCCTGGCGCCCTGGTTAGAGCATTGTGACCTGGCTGCGTCGACCGCTCACAGCAGCACCCTTAATTCTGGCACTGCAACCCACGTCCCCGCTCACTGTCGTGTGGAGGGGACCTGATGCAGCACCCCACCCCCACTCCAAGGCCTCCTAGCTGCACTGGGCTGGGATTACGGTTGTGGTGCCCAGCGTAGGGTGGTGCTGCAGGCAGTTGGTGCCCCCTGGGCAGGGTGAAGAGGAGGCAGTGGAGGAGAAGTGCACCCACTGAATCAGGTCTCAGAGGAGCAGCCGTGTCAGTCTGTATCCGCAAACAGAACAGGAGGACTTGTGGCACCTTAGAGACTAACCAATTTATTTGAGCATAAGCTTTCGTGGGCTAAAACCCACTTCATCAGATGCATGCAGTGGAAAATACAGTAGGAAGATATAGATATAGATATACAGAGAGAACAGAAGGCTCTTTCTGCCACTGTTCTGGACACTAATAAATAACCCATTCCCCACCAAGCCCCTCCCAGGCCATAAAGAGCTCCTCTTCCTCCTCCTCCTCCTCCTCCCACATGTGGGGCACCAGGACTTGTTCACACCTTTACTGGCACTAATGGCCCACACAAACCCTGACGGAGAGCTCTGGGCTGGGCCCAAATGGCAGGAGCTGGACAGACATGCCCAAACCCAGGCTTTGGCTCCTGTGTCCATCTCCACAATAGTGCTGAGTAAACCCAAAGAAACATCTCCCCAGTCACCTGCTGCATCTCCCCCAAACAATACACTAATCATGGCAAGCACCTCCCAGCACTCCACAATCCACAGGACACTCTCCATGCTAGACTTGCTTTCACCTGTCCAACCCCATCACCTCTGCCAGGAAACTCTTCTGCAGCTCCATGTTGGAGACGGAACTGAGAAAAGAGAGTCCTTGCACAGCAGCAGTCAGGGGCCTACAGGCAGACTGTCACCCTGGCCCAGCTCAAGTGGCGTTGGTTTTGTTAGCACAATCCATAGTCTCCCTAAAGATGGCATTTGCTATTCTCCAGCCCATACTCCCTGAGGGGAGGTGACTGGGGTGCAGGGTTGCTCCGTTAGGGGCAAGGAGGCCGTGGCACAGTAGAGCAGCCAGCGTTGCAGAAATGGGCTCTGAGCAGAGGAAAATCCCCCCTGCTCCATGTACCTGTCCAATCCTGCCTGGCTGTCAAATCTTCTGACATTGAGCATTTATTTTTGCACAGATGTGTGGTGGAGTCCTCCTGAAAGCTGCAATAGTGTCCAAAGAGTCCATCAAATCCTTCAGGACAGTCATTCCCTAGGATAATGGGAACTCCAATCATGGCATCTTCCAGACGCTCATAACCAGCCTGGGCAAAGAAAATGCACTTCTGAGGCAATACTTGCCCTAAACACTGGATATCTGCCGCCAAACATCCAATTACAGGAGTATCTAATCTGTTAGCTGCTATCAACTTTATCCAGTGGGCATCCCCTATAGCATAAGGTCTTTCAAAGTTCTTATAAAAGTAACTTGCCTTCATGGTGGTGACTTCAGACCTTATGTCATGTAAAGACCATGCCTTTACCCCTCCAATCGCCACTTCCACGATGGGGCTGGCTCCAAAAGCTCTGGCTTTCTTTTCCTCTATCCGTGGACTGTCCAGAGTTCTAGCCATCTGTAAACCCACCCTAGGTGAAGTAGTGAGTGTCTCATCCCCTTTTTGAGAGTCTCTTCTGCCCTCACTTGAATTTCGAACTTCAAATCTCTCCCTATCAGGAGAGGAAATTCTTCCTTGATCCTTTCAGTTACGTGGGGATTCTCTCCAGATGTGATCGGACTCGTGGCGTCCACATCAAACCGGGTTGTCCTAGTTATCTCTTAATGGAGATGTCCTGAAATTTTCTGCCCCTCAGAATGCATTGTTTGCTTTTGGTTGATGCACTATTTTAAATAGCTCTTCTTGTTGATCACGAAGTCTTTGTCCTGCTTTGGTCAAACTCTCCAAGACAGTGCTTGTATTGTCCAAATCTGCCAGGATGGCTTGGATAACACCTTCATTTTTTTCTCTATAACTATTTTATTTCCAGCTCCTTCAATATTCTTTTCATCCTCCTCAGCCCCTCAAAGGCTCCCCTCATCAGGTCAGGAAAAGTCAATGTAGGCTGCTCCTTGAATCTCCTCTTCATTTCATGTCTTAAATCATCATCCCTCAGTCCTATCACTTCAGGATGGCATCTGGGTCCGTCATTCCCCATACATGTTAATCAGCAACTTGAAAATGTTTTCTGTACTCTCCTCTCTGGAAGGAATGGCCCTATGCATTGCCCCATTGGCAGCAGGCCCAGGATAGTTGAGGAAGGGCATTCAGCTCCTCTGTTTTCATTGCTGGAGGGCAGCAAGCCTGGAGCCCCTTGGATTCTGAAGTGTATGAAGGGAGTGTCATCTGTGGGTCAGTCTACATTATGGGGTGGGGGTGTGAGTCCTCTGCTTATGTACATTGAGTTAGTGGGAGTATAGATATCAGTGTAGCTGTGGTCGCATGGGTAGCAGCAGCAGAGTACATACCCACCAGTTTCAGGCTGAGTCGAGAATCACACCCCTAGCTCGTAATGTGGACATGGCCTCAGAGTGAGCACAAGGGATGGGGAATCAGGACTCCTGGGTTCAGGTCCTGGCTCTGCTACTGATTCTGCATGTGGCCTCTGGCAGGTCACTTCCCGCCCCTCTGCCCCACCACCAGGAGTATCTATAAAGAGCTTTCCAAGGGTGGACTCTGGGGAATAATGAACATTTCATTCCTGTGGCATGTTAAAACCAACCGCTCCTGCAACCCCCACTGTGCCCTGTTGTGCTTGTTGCACCCCATGAGAATAGCAATGCCACTCTCTTTTCTGGCAGCTTCCCTGGACAGATGTTCCATCCTCTGCGCAAGGGTGAGGCAGAGGGAATAATCTGCGCTGAGAGGCTGCCTGCTGGGATTAGTGCTCCAGCCACTCTTAACAACATCTGTGGCAGCAGGAAAGCCCCAAATTCATCAGCACTGGAACCTGGAGAACAACAGCAGCGAGGCTGGTAAGAGCTTTCCAAGGTTCTTTTACCCACCGCGGAAATCACTGCTAATGGGAAGCAAGGACGGGAGAGGAGGGAGGCTTTGGTGGCTTGAGGGGCAGTGATACTATGGTCCCTTGTGCGCTTGGAGCCTGTGACACCGGCCCTGGGCACTGCTCCCAGCCCTGAGAGCACCACAGATCAATGCCTCCATCTTGGCTTCTCTAATCATAGGTAGCTGAGATGAGCTCATGTCTCTTCAGTTTCAGTAAGTGTCCAGCAGAGAGAGGCCAGGGAAGGGGAGGGGTTTAACCACCCCCGCAGGGCCTGGGCGGGATGAAGGATCATGTCACACCTCGACCCGACCCGTGGGGAAGCTTCAGCCTTGAAGAACTCTGTGCTCTAATTCTCTAGGGGAGCTGGGGGAGAAGAGAGGGGGAACTGCTGCCAGCCAGATGACTTGGGGGCAGGGTCCTGGCAGCAGGAGGGAAAGGGGCCTGGGCAATTTGAAAAGGACACCGTATTGCTAGCTAGTTCCTTTAGGTCAGTGGTTCTCAGCCAGGGGTACACATACCACTGGGGGTACCCAGAGGTCTTCCAGGGGGACATCAACTCATCTAGAGATTTGTCTAGTTTTACAACAGGTTACATAAAAAGCACTAGCGAAGTCAGTGCAAACTAAACTTTCATACAGACAATGACTGTATGACAACCATCCTTAGAGGTTTGTAAGGCCTGGCTTGACAAAGCCCTGGCTGGGATGATTTAGCTGGTGTTGGTCCTGCTTTAAGCAGGGGATTGGACTAGATCGGGGCGGGCAAACTTTTTGGCCTGAGGGCCACATCGGGTTTCCAGAATTGTATAGAGGGCTGGTTAGGCAAGGCTGTGCCTCCCCAAACAGCCAGGCGTGGTCCGGCCCCAACCCCCTATCCGACCCCCCCGGCTTCTCACCCCCTGATCCCCCCCCAGGACTCCTACCCAATCCAACCCCTCCCCCGCGTTCCCTGTCCCCTGATGGCCCCCCCGGGACTCCTGCCCCATCCACCACTCCCTGTCCCATGACTGCCCCCACACCCCCCACTCCTGACTTCCCCCTGCTGCCCCATCCAACCCCTCCTCTCATTCCTGACTGCCCCCTTGGGACCCCTGCCCCCATTCAACCCCCCTGTTCCCCACCCTCTGACCGCCCCAACCCCTATTGACACCCCCGCCCCCTGACCACTCCCCTGCCCTCTATCCAACCCCCCCTCCTCCGCTCCCTGTCCCCTTACCGCACTGTCTGAAGCACCGGTGGCGGGCAGCGCCCAGACAGAGCCAGCCACGCACCGCGCAGCACAGGGCACCGGGTCAGGCCGGGCTCTGCAGCTACGTGGCCCCAGGAGCTCGCAGCCCCCCCGCCCAGAGCATTGTGCCGGCGGAGCAGTGAGCTGAGATGCGGGGGCCGGGGGGGAGGGGCCAGGGGCGAGCCTCCCCGGCCAGGAGCTCAGGGGCCGGGCAGGAGGGTCCTGCCAGCCAGATGTGGCCTGCGGATCATAGTTTGCCCACCTCTGGACTAGATGACCTCCTGAGGTCTCTCCCAACCCTAATGTTCTATGATTCTATACTACTCTATATACTATACACTGAATTGTAAATACAATATTAATATTTCAGTTCATTTGAGAAAAGAAGCAATTTTTCAGTAACAGTGTGCTGTTACACTTTTGTCTGATTTTGTAAGCAAGTAGTTTTTAAGTGAAGTGAAACTTGGGGGTACACCAGACAAATCAGACTCCTGAAAGGGGTACAGAAGTCTGGAAAGGTTGAAAGTCACTGCCTTAGGGGTGGGCTGGTATTACGCAAAACCAGAGAGAAGCAGAGGGTGTGAAGCTGCCACCTGTTCTCGCACTCTCTGAGCTTATTTTCTGGAGCAATCCCCTCTTTCCTGCTTCATCCCCTAGTGCTGGGCTCTCCTGCCTCATTCTAATAGGCAGCCCTGCCCTCACTTTCCATATGCTGGCATCTGAGTTCCCTCTACCCCTTGCTCAGACTTGCCCTGCGGTCCCTTTTTTCCCCTGTTCTAACCCTTTGTTCCCTGCTCCTAGGAGTTTCCAGCCCTGGACTTGCAAAAGCCCCCCAGCGCTGGTGATGAGAAGCGACTCCTAATCAGCCATGGAAGGGTTACAGAAACGGGTAAGGCCCAACCTTCCCAACATCCACAGCCGCTTCACTGCTCCCATTCCCTTGGCTGTTGATTGTCAGCATCAGAGCCCAGGCCAATGGAAAGGAAATAGTCTGACATTGTATCCAAATAAAGTATGTAGCTCACCAACAAATGGCTGGGCCTGATTCTCCTCTTGCTTACAGCACTATAACTCCATTGACTCTAATGGGATTATTCCTCATTAGCTTTGGTGGACGTGAGAGCAGGATCTGCCCGCTGTGTTCCCTGTCTCTGCCCATCTGGGCATCGTCCTCCTGTGTTTTGTAAATTATTAGCCTGGCGATTCCCCACCAAATGTACTGGGGCTGAGTGAGTGAGCTATGTGTCACAGACATGAAGATGCTGTCCATCACAAGGGTTAATCGCCTCCCTGCACAAATGCCAAGAGGAGATGAAGATGCTATAAATAGTTCACAAAGCCCAGCTGGTTTCAGCCCCAATTCACACACATGGCAGAGAAGCATTAGACAGAATTAATATTCTATCTCACAGGCACTTTCAACCCTGAGAGAGTGAAAAGCAAATTCCACTCTGGCCCTGTAGCTTTAATGTCCTTGCTGGGGAGGGGCCGGGGGGTGAACGACACTTTCTGGAAGCTCTGATTGGGTTAAATGGACAGAGAAACACAGAGACAAAGCAACAGTCAGCTAGAGAGCAAAGATCACTCCAGGCACTGCCAGAGAGGCCACGCAGCTCCTCCCTGGGACGGGAGGTTGCAGCTTAGAGCATGGCGAGACAGGGTGGCTGGCAGATCTCTGCTCTGCTGTTGCCACACTTAAAATCAGCTAGCCTGGATCGGATACATCCAGCATATTTTGTGCTTCCTGGCAATGGCCTGTGTGACTGAGACATCATCTGAGGATGGTACAGACGGGAGCTGTGAATCATGTTGGGCCTTAATAACTTGTGATAAGGTCTGTCACCAGCTAAGTGACACACAGAAGTGTGAGTATTAATTCACTGGAAGGGACACAGGGAAATATTACACTGCGTGGTGTAAGAGAAGGGTTTAATAGGGGGCGACTTATCTGAACCTCTCCCCAAACTTTGGGGGCTCAGAGAAAATGGGACATGGATCAAATCACCCTGCAGATCTCCTCTCCCACTTGGGACAGGAATTGTATGGAATCTCTGTTGCTGAATAAGAAGAGACAGGTAGAAGAGTGTATTTCCCCACAGACTGGGTTGGGAGTTATTTGTGGGTAATTCATTTCCTGTAAATCCCATGGAGAATGAATAGCTCTGTGCAGTCAGTCAGATTTAAGCGCTCAGCACCCCAGTGAATGGCGAGAGATGTCCCATTTGTGTGTAAGTGCCATTTGTCTCTGGGTTTGGAGAGCAGGACATAGTCGCTGGTGCTGCAGTGGGACTGGTGTGTGAAGAGATGGGACTGGAGGTGCAGGGCACTTGCCTGCCAGGAGAGGTGAACGAAGGTGGCATCAGGTGAGAAAGGTTTTGGGCGCCCTTCCCTTTTGGATCAATGTCTAGTGGGCTGGGAAAGTCCGAAGTGCATGAAGTGAGCAGATTGGGGATTACCTCCTCCCCCAGAGATTAAACCAAGAAAATCCCATTTCACTCTGACGTCAGGGCCCTGGGAGTCACCGGCAGCAACGGGGTGGGGGAAGAAGCTAGGAGGAGACAGTCTGGGCAGGAGGCATCAGTGAAAAGGCAGTTTTACCATGTGGGAGCTAAAAATGAAAAGTGAGGGCCCTGGTCTGCACTCTCAGCTCCTACAGCAGGAACATGGCATCTCCTTGCAGCTCTAAGGAGCAGCTCTCCAGAGTGGACTAACAGATGGGTAAGAGTGAGCTTTGTCACTCAGGACTGGGGCCGGGGGCAGTGTGACCCTAGCAATAGACCTGGCTGATAATAGCTTAGGGTCTGATCAATTCCTTCCACCTATGTGAGCCTTTGCTCCTGTCAGCTAGGGCACAGTATGTTTCAGTGTAGCTTGGGGCTTCATTGTCTCTCTCTGAGCTGAGCAATGTAGCCCTGGCTTCTCTTTTCTCCTTCTCCTGTATCTATTTATCCGCTTTCCATCACCGTCTTCTCTTGCTCTTTCAGACCAGGCCATCTGGACTGGATGGCCTTTGTCCTTCCTCTGTATGTCATTCTCCCTCCTCACCCCTTCCTGCCCCCCTCTTACCCTCTCCCCCCTCCCCCACCCCCCGCTGCCTCCATCAGACAGATGACCTGACATCACCCTTCCTGGTGCATGCTGGTTCCCCCTGCCCCCCTTCCTGTGGGAAACTAGGTCTGTGACAGATCCAGGATGGGGTCCTTTTCTGGTACATGCTGCTTTCCTTTGTGTTGATGGGTGTTCCCTGGCAGGTGAGAGCTGTCCTTGCTCAGGCAGCTGGAGCGTGGAGAATGCAAGTGTTCTGGCTGTCAGCTCTTTGGTCCATCCAGCATGCAGCAGGATGGGTGATGTCAGGACACATGGCTGATAGAGGCAGCAAGAAGGGACAAGGGCTGTTACCTTCCCACTTAGGGATGGAAGAGCCCAGAGTACTATGCAACTTCAAAACCTGCTGTGGAAATGTTTGAAATAGACCAAAAGGTTTCACAAAATAGTTGTAACAAACATCTGTTCATATTCAGAAAGTGCCCGTAAGCTTAGGAGGGGGGAAAGGGGCTAAGTGCTGATGGGATCTGGGTTCCCCTTCAGGATCCTCAGTCACATGGGCCAGAGCGTGAGAAAGGTACCTACAAGTCTGACCGTGGCTTTCTTAGTTCCCTTGTTACATGAGAAGAGTATAGTCCCTGGGGACTGGCTCAGTCTAACCTGATTAAAGATAAGTGAGATGCAGACAATTTAATGCAACTTTTTGTGTGTGTGCATCTTGCATGCAAATGACATCGCACACGACATGACTCAGACTGAAGGTGTGGTGGGGATGCTGGGAATGAGCCATGATTATTCTGTACCGAATAGGCCATGATTTAATAGCATGAGCTCGCATACTGAAACCCAAACCAGTTTTTAAGCAACTTCCAGCACCAGCTGCATCAATGGTGGCATAGATTATTCACAGAATTTTGTGGCATTTCAGCTGGTCACGTTATAAGCTGTCTATTAATGCTACAGTGATTGCACCAGGAACTCATGTCCTTGTCTGTAGATCATGTACATACCTAATTTATAAGCATGGGAGGCAGTTCCTCTCTCTCTGTGTCCTATAAACAGTACCACTGAAACCCCCATGTCTCTTCTTTGCAGCAAGCCTCCAGAGGGCGGAGTCTCCTTAGGCTCTTGATGATGGAAGTGAAGTGGATCCACGTGGCACTAATCTTCTTTTCCCTGCTCTCTGTGACCATGATGGGCTGCTTCCTGTGGCAGTACAGCCTCCCCAAGGAGGAGCCTGGTGAGTATCCAGCAATCAGCCTGCACACAGTGGGTCTCAGAACCCAGAGCCCAATGCCATTGAAATCAAGAGGTGGTTGTTTGAATAAACTCTGCAGGGTTGAGCACTACAGATAGTTGGTTGGACGCTGCAGGGGAAGTAGTAGATACGGCTCTCCCTCCTGCCCTGTGCACTCAGAGCCTCTCTTTCATTACACACAACCTAATTATTTGCCCAGTGGGTTCAGTGAGATGGAAGGGTCTAACAGGTGTGAATGAGATTCCAAATGAAAAACAAAGAAAACCTGCCAGTGATGATAAGAAAGGGTTGCCTCAGGATGTCAGGGTCTACACTCAGAAGCAAAGTCAGGGGTGGTGAGTAAGGTGGGGCATGATAAGCCCTCCTAAGCCTAGCTGGATTCCCTTATACCTGCTAAAACCACGCTGGAGTAATTTACATCCTAAGGAGGGAGTCAGAAGGTGCATGTTAAAGCTGTGGGTGGCTACTTTAATGTACACCTGCGTACCCCCTCTTGCTAGCAGCGTTACCTGCTACTCTTCTCTCCTGGCCCCTTGCCATATGGGTCATGCCAGCTTAGACCCCATAGATTCACTTCGACTTCCTCACACTCAGTTATTGCAAACTCAGTGGGACAGATTCAGAGGCAGCATGTGCAGGGATGTAATTCATACACTGGTAAGTGGATGTAAGGCTAAGAGAGCCCAGAGAGTTACAGAGACACTTTGAAGGGGTCAGAAGAAGACATTACACCAACATAGACTCCTTCTAAACTCACTTGGACTCACCTCTGAGTCTGGATCTCACTTTCTTCTTATGGGGCTACACTGGTCAGAATCTGCCTGGGGTTTCACGGTCATTGGTCCACAATGGTCTCAGCCCGAAAGTTCTGCAGTGATATTTCTCCTCTGCTACACAGCACCACAACATGGCACATACCCACCCCAAAGGGGTAAAAGAAGGGGAAATCACAGGCATTTTCTTTATAATGTGTAGAGCTGGGGAGCTGTGCTTCAGAAGCTCACTGGAATCTGATGGGCAAATATTGGCCCCAGGTAGGAGAGTTCCCATTTTCCTTAGGAAATAAGAGTTCTTCATTTGCACCAAAAATTTAAAATGAGGAAGAAAATTATTGGGCCCCTGATTTCTCCCTGGCATGGCAGATGGTCAGCTGTTTCTGTGGGTGGCCCCATGTGTCCAATGTGTTCTGGTTTGGAGCTGGTTTGTTTCCTTAGGTGTCCAGGTCACTTTCAGGCAGTATTCACAATATTTACTGGAAAAGCTTATTTCCATTTGCTGCTTCTTTCCCTCCCTGTGGAGTCACAGTGCCCAATTGATGCTCATGGGGAGACTTTGGGACACAACTTGGTCCTACTGAACTCAACAGCAAAACTCCTACTAACTTCAGGAGAACCAGGATTGAGCCCTGTGTCAACTATGCTCTCTCTGCCAGCCCGCTGTCACTAGTACACTCAGTCAAGGATTTCCCTCGTGTACTCAGTACCTCGCTGGGGTAGATTTGAAAGTGCACCAAAAACATGTCGTGCTGAAATTCTGTGTGAGTTGTAGGTCTGTCAGCCCCTCCTTTGCTTTACACAAGGCCTCTTCAGGCTCTGTAAGGTCGGTGGCCTCATCCGCACTTCTTCATTCTGTGTAATCTTCTATGTAAAACATGTCAGCAAACCCATCTGCTCAACCAGCCTCCTCTCTGGAATTGTTTCCAGGCCCATCTGCAATGGAGGTGAGATCAGAAGCTATTCAGATGTGTCCCCGCTATCCAGAACCTGTACCACTGGACCACCCAATCCCAATCCTGAAGGATGCGCTGGAGAAGGTCTGTGGGAATGGCATGGATGGGGGTGTATATGTCTTAACCTCAGTGACCTGTAGGTGTAGGGAAGAGAGTCTAGGAATGTAGGAAGGAAGAGATCTGGGTTCTTCAGTCTCCTTCAGTCTCCAGGGTCATATTAGGACAGGTGACTGTCTCAAGTGTATCCAGGACCAGCTGAACTCTAAGCCCTCCAAAAGTCTTGATTATCCTCTGGATAACACAGTAACAACAACATCCAGTTTGAGGAGCACAACTCCACACTTCCCTTCCTGTGGCCTGACTCCTTCACAGGAAAATTTGAGTGTCTCTCTGTGACTTCAGTGGGAAGCACTTGTATGTGTGGAAAGGTGAGCAGGGCTCTGGGAAAGAAGAGACAAACTACCAGAAGCTTCTGGAGATTAGTGTGCCCCTCTGATGTAATTCTTATTCCTAATTACATGGATATATAAACAGAGGAGTTAAACAGTTAAACAGAGGAGTTACACTTCATGTTCTTAAAATCACCATCTAGCAGGTGTGTTTCCAGTGGGGTCCTGCATGGATCGATTCTTGGCCCTACACTATTTAACATTTTTATCAATTACCTGGAAGAAAACATAATCATCATTGATAAAGTGTGCAGATGATACAAAAATTGAGGGGAGTGGTAAATAATAAAGAGGACAGATTACTGATTCAGAGTGATCCAGATCTCTTGGTAAACTGGTTGCAAACAAACTATGTGCAAGTTAATATGGGTGAATATAAATGTATGCATCTAGGGACAAAGAATGCAGGCCATACTTATAGGATGGGGGACTCTATCCTGGGAAGAACTGAGAGTTTATATTCACTAAGAGATGGGGTTTAGGAAAACATTCCCCCAATGGGATAGATTGTTATAGATTGTCTATAATTGCCCGTTGATGATGGCAGACCAGGTGCCAGCTCATTCCAAGGCCCTAGGCCACACTGAACAGTTACAAATTCATAGCTGGGAAACCAGTCTGGCTTATCTGTGTGTTAGTGTTATCAGACTAGATATTAGATGTTAAATTGATAAGAATGTGCTTAGTGTTTAGACTTTATAAAATGCCTGCAGGATGCTGTGTGTATTGATCTCACTTACAACCTCCATAGCCCATGGTATAAAGGTATATTGAGTGTTTGCATTGTAAACCTCTGTATTTGTGTAACTCACCAAACAATAAAGAAGCATTAATTAAGGTAAAGTGCTGACCCTGCATACAAGATGGCCTATTGAAGGCAAATGAGGTGATGTGTAGCATCAAAGGACAGAGACCCTGTTGATGGCATTCCTAACTCCCTCCAGGAAAGAGAGATCTACAATTTATCCCATCATTTGGGACCCTTGAATGGAGGGGTTTAAAGTCCCTGACAAGGAAAATCTCTTTCATCCTGTCTGGATTCTGAGAGGCAAAGATTACTAAACATAAGCAAAAGAGATCTCCATGCTGCTGGCATGGGTTAGTCCTGAAAGATATTTTGACTTGACAGATTACTACAATGCTGTCACCTTTTGAATCACAGTCTGAACTCATTTGTGTCTATATGCTTGCTTGCTTGAACCCCTAAATAACTCTCTTATTTCTTTTTCCCAGTTAATACACATTTAGTTAGTTTATTACAGGATTGGCTAAAAGTGTTCTCTTTGATGTAAGATTTAAGATGCAAATTGACCTGGGGTAAGAGACTGGTCTCTTGGGACTGGAGGCAACCTGAATATTTTGTGATTTTTTGTAAGTGACCATTTATAGAATCATAGAATCATAGAATATCAGGGTTGGAAGGGACCTCAGGAGGTCATCTAGTCCAACCCCCTGCTCAAAGCAGGACCAGTGGCCTACTAAATCATCCCAGCCAGGGCTTTGTCAAGCCTGACCTTAAAAAACTTCTAAGGAAGGAGAGGTTTCAGAGTAACAGCCGTGTTAGTCTGTATTCGCAAAAAGAAAAGGAGTACTTGTGGCACCTTAGAGACTAACCAATTTATTTGAGCATGAGCTTTCGTGAGCTACAGCTCACTTCATCGGATGCATACCGTGGAAACTGCAGCAGACTTTATATACACACCGAGATCATGAAACAATACCTCCTCCCACCCCACTGTCCTGCTGGTAATAGCTTATCTAAAGTGATCATCAAGTTGGGCCATTTCCAGCACATATCCAGGTTTTCTCACCCTCCACCCCCCCCCCCCACAAACTCACTCTCCTGCTGGTAATAGCCCATCCAAAGTGACAACTCTCTACACAATGTGCATGATAATCAAGGTGGGCCATTTCCTGCACAAATCCAGGTTCTCTCAGCCCCTCACCCCCCTCCAAAAACTTTGGGAGCTCACATTTGTTACTGGGTTGGTGAAATCTAATTCTAGAACATACCAGCAGTTTGGGATGTCCGCCCTGGTTTTTGACAGTCTGCTCTGAGGTTGGCAGTCTTGGTCATGAGCCACTCCAGACAGCGTGCCAGCCCATTACTGGAATTCTTGCACCTTCTTCTGTAGAATCTAGTATTGGCCAACATCAGAGAAAGGATATTGAACTGGATGGCCTATTGGTCTGACTGCGCATGGCAATTCTTATATTCCCTTGAGCTCTTTATTGGGTTGGACATGGCTACATGGATACCTCTCAGCATTCCTTGCAGAAACTAAATGTAGGGTTGTATTTGGCCAATGGTCTTCCACATTCTGCTCCCTTGGGGTGCTGATGTGCCAATCAAGGCCATATGGGGTTATCATGGGGTAAAAGTCAGGTCTCCAGGGAAGCTGATCTCTCCATTGAAGTTGCACAGCTGCCAAGTGTCAGGCATTTCATAAGGTTTTTCACGAGCTCTAGTAATGAGTATGGGGGAGGGGTTTGAGTGAGTGCAGGGAAAAGGGTTTGGGGTGAGCATGGGAGGGGGGTGTGGGCTAAACACTGTCCTGTGTGATGGGTTTCGGAGTGAGCACTGTCCTGTGTGATGGAGGCTTTTATCCATAACGATTCCAAGTCCTTTACAAAGCCATTGTATGCAAGAGTCCATCACTGAGAATCACTTCCCTGAGGAGTGCGGTAGCTTCTAACACTGCTCAAGCATGTGCACAGTGGAGCAGAGAAAATCTGGTCAATCCAATTGATTCTGCAAGTAAAAAAGAGATTCCAGATTGGAATTTGAACAAGAAACTGGGACTGATCTGCTTGATGTTGTAAAAGTGCCATGGAATCTTTTAATATCCACAAATGGTCAGGACCTTGGCTTTATGCATCTTCCACCCTAAGATATTAGTGTGAGGACTCACATTTCATAGAATCATAGAACCATAGGGTTAGAAGGGACTGCAAGGCCCATCTAGTCTAACCCCCTGCCAAGTTACAGATTTATTATATCTCAACCATCCAAGACAGATAGCTATCCAGCCTCCTTTTGAAAGCCTCCAGTAAAAGAGCTTCCACGACTTCCTGACTCCCAAGGCAGTCTGTTCCATTGTCGTACTGTTCTGACAGTTAGGAAGTTTTTCTCACAGGTATTGAGTTTTATTTTTCCCAGTGGGTGCTCCACCCCTGTTCTGCCCTGAGGCTCCGCCCCCTCCCCCAAGGGTCTCTGCCCTCCTGTAAGTGCCTCCCACCAGTGTCTGAACAGCTGATTGGCAGCCCCCACCAAAGAGTTGCGGCTGGTGCGTGCTGAGCACCCCTTATTTTTTTCTGTGCGGGCTTAAGCCCCAGATCACCCATGGAGTCAGCACCTCTGGTTTTTCCTGAGGTTTTAATTTAAATCTGCCATGCTATATTTTGAATCCATTGCCTCTTTTTATAACAGCCTTTTAAGCATTTGAAGAGCATTAATCATATCCCCCCATAATCTCCTATTTTCCAAAGTAAACAAACCCAGTTCCTATGGTTTGCATTTCATCCCTTTGATCATATTTGTCACTCGCCTCTGGATCTTTTCCACTTTCTCTACATCCTCTCTATATGTTGGTGACCAAAACTGCACACAGTGCTCCATCTGAGGCCTACCCAGCACCGAGCAGAGCGACACTATTACCTCCCACGACTTGCATGCTATGCCTCTCTTAATGCAACTTAAAACTGCGTTTGCTATTTTTGCAACAGCATTGCATTGCTGACTCATGTTGAGGTTGTGATCCACCTCAACTCCCAGATCCTTCTCAGCACTGCTGCTGCCAAGCCAGTTATCCCCTATTTTGTATTTGTGCATTTGGTTTTTCTTCCCTTACATTTATCTTTGTTGAATTTCATTTTGTTGTCTATAGCCCAGTTCTACAATTTATCAAGATCCATCTGAATTTTAGCTCTGCCCTCCAAAGTGTTGGCAACCCCCTCATTTTTTTGTCATCTTCAAATTTGATCAGTGTGCTCTGTATACCTACATTCAGGTCATTAACAAAGATGTTAAACAACACTGGACCCAGAACACCTGCCTGTGGAACCCCATTTGAGACCTCCCTCCAATCTGAAATCATTCCATTAATAGTTACTCTCTGTTTGCAGTTCCTTAATCAATTATATATCGATTTAATGGTCGTTCTTCTGAGCCCGCATTTCTCCAGCTGGCTGATTTGAATGTCATGTGGGACTGTGTCAAAAGCCTTGCTGAAGTCCAGGTATATTATGTCCACCGCATTTCCCCCATCCACCAAATCAGTTACCCTGTCAATGAAGCTGATGTGGCATGATTTGTTCTTGGTAAATCCAGGCTGGCTGCTAGTGCTCACCCCTTCGTCCTCCAGGTATTCGCAAATTGAATGTTTGAGACATTGCTCTCATAGCTTCCCAGGTATCAGCGTCAGGCTGACTGGTCTGTAGTTCCTGGCTCCTCCTTTCCCCCTTTTAAAGATGGACACTATGCTAGCCCTTCGCCGGTCTTCTGGGACCTCTCCTGTCATCCATGAGTTTGTAAATATTATTGCCAGTGGCTCCGAGATTTCTTCAGCTAATTCCTTCGGTACCCTTGGATGAATAGCATCAGACCTAGCTCACTTGAATTCATTCAAATTGGTCAGAAGATCTCTGACATGTTCTTTACTTATCCCAGTCTGCATCCCTTCCCCTTTATTGTCTATGGTATGTGACAAGACTGCACATCTGGGTTTCGTACATTTCCTATTAAGCGCTTTGAGATGTACTGGTGAAAAGTGCTATATAATAACTAGGTATTATTATGGGAATTTTATCTTTGTTTAAATAACAAGGTTTGCAGATACTCAGATGATGGGAACCAGCTAATAATCAGTAAGCAAGGGTACAGAGTAGAGATGTAGAACCGTAGAAAAACATTAAAGAAATGATGGGACAGTCAAAAGCAAAGATTTTGTGAAAAATTCAATTTTCAGAGACGGATCATTGATTAAAAATGCTTTGTTTTAAATATTTGACTTATCTTTGTACAGAGCCATTTGCTCACCAGTAGATAAATGTAATTATCCCTGTTCACTGTGAATGCACTGTTGTATTGATTCATTCCTTTGTCCTACTCTGTGCTTGCCTTCAAACTCCTCACCACTTTCTAATCTTCTCCTAGGTGGACATGCTTCTGCGCCACAAAATCCATAGCCCAAGCCTCCCTGCCATGTCTGCCATTGTTATCTACAATGACACTGTGCTCTGGACAGGCAACTTTGGGAAGAAGAATGGCTCTGACCCCTTTTCAGCGATGCCCAATGAGTACACCATTTACAGGTGGGGTTTGCAAGTTAATACAGCAGGAATTGGGTATGATTTAGCTATTGGGTTAGTGGAAAATTACTGTCACTATGCCTCGACAGACAGCAAGTGGGAGGGATGTATGCACTGCATATCAATTCAATTACATAAATACATTCTGAAATCTTAAAAAAACCCTACTTCTTCCAAATGTGGGGCAATAAAAATAGAAGAGCCATCACAGATCCTCCCTTTAATGTGTGCCAGGTGCAGTTACAATGCAACTGTCTTGTTTGCAATGTTGTTGTAGGCATGTTGGTCCCAGGACATGAGAGAGACAAGGTAGGTGAGGAAATATCTTTTATTGGACCAACCTCTGTTGGTGGAAGGGACAACCTTTTGAGAGTCACAGAGCTCTTCCTCAGGTCTGGAAACAGTAATCAGAGTGTCTGAGCTAAATACAGGATGGCACAGATCGTTAAGCATAAGGGTTTCCCACATGCTGTAGGAGACCATCTAAAAGAGCATTTCCTGCTGATGAAGCACTGTCCAAACCAGTGCTTCTCATTGTTAAAACTTTTGTCGTTCGGGGTTTTTTCCCCCCCACCCCTGAGCAACAAAAGTTTTAACGATGAAAGTGAAGTGTAGACATAGCCTAAAATAAAGAGATTGTGGGGGAAGGTTGGAGCAAACAGCTAATCAACAGAGGGCAGTGGTAGTCCAGCCTAAATTGGAGAAAGTTCTCCAAAAGGCTCCTCTCTGTAGTAAGTCCGTGTGAAGGGGAGGCACCACCTGGTTCCTAGTACCTCCAGATTGTGAGGGGTCTCCCCTGCACAACTCTGGGTTTAGCGGGTTTTGTGGGGAGGGGTGCCCCCAGCTGGGTCCCATTTTACCACACCACCCCCAGTGCTGCAGACTCTATAGTTAAGGCTAGACAACAGCTTCTATTATCTTCCCATCTTAAACACGCTCTCAGCTTACTGAAGCATTTACCATTTGGAATGAAAATTTCAAGGCTTGGTTTCTGCATGCAGGTGGATTTAATTTTATTTTTTAAAGTTTGGGCAACGTCAGCTGTTTCTGAGTTCCATCAGAGTGAAAAGAAATATTTTTTCCACTGCAGAAAAACCTAATCACCATTTTCTGTACAGCACTAGAGCAAGTTATCTAATGCTTGAAACTTGGCCTGTGCATAATCCGTACTGAGGTGTAATGCTTTTGCTGACTTGGGGTAAAATGGGGTTCATTTAGCAAAGTAATGAGTCCTGTATTTGGGAAATGTATCCTGAGCATGCTCAGTAGATGAAGCCAGTATGGACATACTCCTTCCCCCAGTGAAGTCAATGAAAGGTTAGTTGTTCTCTTAAATGTGCGAGAATATGTCCTAGATGAGACCCTTCGAAAGAGATGCCCTACACATGCGCATGAAGCAGGGTTTCATATCGTCTTTGCTAAATTTAAATATTTATAACTTTAAATCTATTGAACTGATTTTCCTCAAACTTGATTTTTTGGTTGATCTCATTAAAACTTAAAGGTCAAGCTAAGTCTGATGAAAATCCCTGGTAATTTTAAAGTTATGAACATTTAAAATCAGTTTGTTAAAACTTTTGCCTTTGTTTTTTGAGCCATTCAAAGCTGCAGCAATTCAGAGCACCCTGAGACTCTGCAGCACTCCCGTTTTGGATTGAGCTAAACTGAGCTAGGATGGTCCAGAAATCACTGACTTAAAACAATGATATCGTCAAAATGACTAAATGTGGCTTGTCTTGTCAGTCAGTTTAGTGAAGTTATTCACATTTCAATTAATCACACGTCTTAAAATGGGATGATCTAAACTGAAGTCAGCTTGAACCTATTCTGTCTTGAACCCTGCCCATCCTTGCCTGGCTGCTCAGTCTTGCCATGAACCCATCTACCCTTACCCCTCCCTGTTTTTTGCAGTTTAAAATGCATTTCTACTCAGAATGTGAAAATAACAACCTCTTACTCAGCAGCTCTGCTCCTGTGGGCCCAGTGGTGGAAGCCCCACTGACGCTGGTGAGCACACACAATTGCGAGTAACTCTATTGACTTCAATGTGGTTCTGTGCACAATCAGGTGCTCACCAACAAGAATAAACATTGCACATCTAGGTCCTATAAGTATCAGGTAATAATATACCCACTGCAGTGACAAAAATACATTTTTACCTCTCTGTACTCTTTTTTTAGCGTCACGACACAGCTCAAGGGCTCGGGTCCCACCAGCTGTGCAAACTCTGTGAAGGCAAAGGGATGGGGAGAACAAGGGTCACTGAGGGCAGAATTTTGTCTGCAGAACCAATATCCCTGAGGATGATGCATGAGAAGGGAAGACTACAACTTAATTCACAGGGATCATTTGCAGCATTAGAAGTTGGAAAATACGTCCTTTTACATGTAAACTGAGCATACTTGATCCTGAGTTGCTGAGATGTAATAAATAGGAGACCTACAATGCCATTTTTAGACAGCCACTTTTTCAAGTAGAACTATCCTTTAAACTGCTCTGTTTAGTACTTTAGAGCAATGTATGTCACTTCAAGGCCTTTGATCCCTTCCAATGGCAAACCACACATGTTGGGGAGGGCAGCAACGGAGCTGGAATGTGTGCATGGGGGGGGGGGGGAGAGGCATACACTTCCTTCAGGATTTTGTAAAATGCACACATACAATACAAGGGCAAAATTGTATATAGTCCATGCACAGGTATGAAAAGGATTACTTAACCAGCACTATTTTGCCTTTAGTGATAACCTGCCCTGTAATTAAGGGGTGTCCTTGATCTGGCAAAGAGACAGCTAACAAAGAGTAGGTTTCAGAGTAGCAGCCGTGTTAGTCTGTATCAGCAAAAAGAAAAGGAGTACTTGTGCCACCTTAGAGACTAACCAATTTATTTGAGTTAGTCTCTAAGGTGCCACAAATACTCCTTTTCTTCTAACAAAGAGTAGAAATGGTTAATTTTTAGCATGGGAAAAGATTAACCATGATGTACAGGAAGGTTCTATTCTGGGACCAGTGGTGTTTCATGTATTTATTAGTGGACTGGAAAAAAGTGAGTAGTGAGGTGCGAAACTGTCCTGATTATTCAGGTTAAACTAGCCTAGAGAAGACTGTGAGGAGCGTCACAGGGAACTAATCAAGAATCAAGCTAGGTAAATAAGCAATATGACAGATAAAATTCAATGCTGATAAATACAAAGTTATGCACATTTAAGGGAAAATTTGAATTACTCATACACCTAGAGGCTTTAAATTAACTATCCCAACTCAAGAAGAAGACCTGGGCATAATTATGAAAAGCGGTGTTAAGATGTGTAAGATTAAAGGAAAACAGGTTGTTTTGCCATATTAGAAAATCCTTACAATTGTTTAGTTGAAAAGCCCTAGCACCTTCATGCTTTGAAGCAGGGACTTAACCTTAGGGAGATCTCCCTGCTGTTGCCATTAACATTCCCCCAAACTTGGCCCCAGGTATTAGTCTCCTAAAAATTGCAGTTTGCCCAAGCTCCACAGAGACTTAGCGTTTGGCAGCTAAACTAGCCGAAGATTCTGCCTGCACTGAGCATGCTCCAGCCATTCACAGCTCCTACATGTGCCATCCCCACAGAGCAGCTGAACATAGGGGCTGCAAGGGCTGAGCTGGACTTTCCTGCAATTTGGCCTCATCGCTGCCAGGGGCTGCTGTGGTTTGGTGCCTCTCCTGTGCTCTCCATGCTCCTCCGGTGGAACCCAAGCAGCAAGGAGAAAGAGGAAGCCTGGCTGTAGTTTAGGGTGGTGAGAAATGGGAGAAGGAGCCAGGGAGAACAGAAGAAAAGGGGATGAGAGTAGGAGCCAAGGCGGGGGGTTGGATAGGAGCAGAGGAGGGGGAGATAGGAGTCTGGGCAGGTATATAGGCATGGATGGGGGGAGATACAAGCAGAGGGGAAGTGGCAGCAGCCAGGGGGAGGTAGATAGGAGCAAAGGAGGAGGCGGAGCATTGGAGAGGCAGTCAGGCAGGAGCAAGGGAGGAGCAGGGCACGTGGGGGGCAGGGCACGTGGGGGGCAGATAGGAACAGGTGGGGAAGGGGTGCAGGAGGCCGAATGGGGGCATAGATTGGAGAAGAGCGGTAAGGGAGAAGAAGCCGAGGGGTGGAAGCAGGTAGGAGTAGAGGGGAGGAGGGACAGAAGCCAGGATTGGGGGATAGATAGGAGGACACAGGGGATGGAGACAGGCTGAGGGCACAGGGACAGAAGAGTCTATAATCGCTGGAGCCCACTTGTCTCCAGAACCTAGGCACTCAGCTACTATGGTGATGAGTCTGGTGTAGGATCCTGTACAGAATAGATCAAACCTTGGAACTGAACCTAGGTGTTGAGTTTCTACTTTCCTCTGCTGTCAACAAATAGCTGTGAAACTCTCCAGGAAGGTGTGTGTCCAGACTCCCTCTAGTGGCACATGTACATTGAGGAAAACAGCCTATTACTGTTAGCTCAAGTGACAGATATATGTGTGGTGGATCTAAAGGTTCCAACCCTTCTGATGATCCAAGCTGGTGTTAATACGATTTCACAGGATAGAAATTCTGTTTTTTCAGTTTGTTTTCTAAAATCCTAGGAAATTGCATTAAGGTTGCTCTAAAGTCAAGCACTCAAAAGTTAGGAAATACTAGAGTTAAGTTTCCATGCACAACTGTAATTTGACCCCCTTGTGCATATACATTACGATAAAGACTTTAATTACATGATCACATGCTATTTCTTCCACAAGACCCCTGCCTATACATTGATATAAAGTTAAGGCTGCAAAATTAAGCATTCAAAAATCAGATCTGAATGTTGAATACACAAACGTATTCTCTCCACATGTAGATACACATTATGTTACAGTTTTAATGAAATTAATACAATCTACCTTAAATATTCCTGAGTATCTCAAGGGCTATAGAAAATACTGTAAAAATCTATTGTATTATTTGCAAACAATTCTATTATATTATTTCTATTGGATTATTTGATTCCATACGTGAAAGTTGTAGCATAATGCATATGGGCAACCGGGCCAGAGTTATATATGTTCAAGCTTAACTTTAATCTTTCCTGACTTTTGGTCCCTTATTGTTACATTAATGTAGATTATAAATTTAATAAAGCAACAGATAATCAGCTCCTTGAGCAATCTGATGTGCTGAGCATCCCTTAAATGCTGTCCCCTGTTTGGACTTGTTTAGAATAGCTGAGTTGTTCAGAGAATGTTTGGCATGACGTGGTAGCCTGAAAGGTCTTAGCCTCTAAGTTCCCTCTAAGCTTCACCAGCAGGCTATCAAGGGCTGCCCAGACGGAGAGAGGCGCCTCCCCCTCGGCCTTGGGCTGCTGCCATGAGAGAGGGCTGCGGGGAGTCCTCTCTCCCCACCGCAGCCCTGGGGAAGCCGGCACCCCAAATCCCTCATCCCCAGCCCCATCACAGAGCCTTCACCCCCAGCCATAGTCCTCACCCCCCGACACCCAACCCTCTGCCACAGCCCTAAGCCCCACGCCGCACCCTGAACCCCTCAATCCGGGCCGCACCCCAGAGCCTTCACCCCCAGCCAGAATCCTCACCCCTGGCACCCCAACCCTCTGCCCCATCCCTGAGCCCCCTCCCACACTCTGAACCCCTTGGCCACACCCCTGCCACACATCACCTCCATATTGGTGCACATAACAAAATTCGTTCCACACACAGATGTAAAAAATTAGAGGGAACATTGCTTGGCCCAAGGACTAGTTAATGCTGGACTAGTAGCTGGTGGTGAAGCCATGTAACCATTTGTCCCATGACAGGATTGCCAGCATCTCCAAGATCTTCCCCACCATCATGCTCTACAAACTGTGGGAGGAAGGGAAGGTGACATCTCTGGATGATCCTTTGGAACGCTATGCCCAGAGCTTCATTATTAAAAATCCTCTGGGGCGACTCAAGGAATCTGAACAAAGATACACAGCGGATGGGCTGATCTTCCTGGAGAAGGGGTCACTGCCACTCAAGCCATCACCTGTTACACTGCGCAGGATGGCTAGTCAGCTCTCAGGTGAGAGAACCCCACTCCCAGTTCTTCAATCCTCACCAAATTCTCCAGCTTGACTCTGTGCATCAACATACCATTTAAAACAACAAAACTCCCTGTCCCCAGTGAGAACAGGACACAGCAATGCAAAAACCTCTGTCTGTGTTTGTCAGGCAGTGCAAACAGCCCCTCCTGGTGTGAACCAGGATTCTCCAGCTGCTCCAACAGGCGAGCCAAAAGAGAGCCTCTCTCCAGCCCAGCTACTAGCAGGTGCACTGAGTTGGTCTGTTGTCTGGGATATGCCTCCCACTGACTGAGCTATGATGAGTAGGTCTTCCCCTGACTAAGCCAGTAGGAGCTGCTGGATTCCTGGCTGTTTCCTGTTTCCTAATTTCTTTGCAATTCAGGCTTCTGCATTGAAATCAGGGATGAAATGTGAGGCAGCTTCTTGTCACCACAGTTCCTCCCCAGCCCAGAGTGCTGTCACGGTCTGTGAGGTGGAGTTGGGAGGCAGAGAATTGTTAAGCATTGTTTGTTTTGATGGGATATAGCTTCTATAATCGAAATGCTGGCAGTGCGGCCTCCTGATCTGGGATAGCCTGGTGTTTGCTGTCAGAGGACGGCTCTTAATCTGCTGTTTCTCTTATAAATGAGTAACTTTGATATTAAAGTAGCTGTAGATGGCAAGGCCTGATATAATCTGGAAATCCCTCAAAAGGTACGGCTATTAATGCCTGCTGTTAGCTGGTATCAAGTGCTCTGCTTTGACACTCCTTTAGAAGCATGCAGATTCCATTATTAACCCAGAATTAGTGGGCATTGCTATTCTGAGATATTTTGGAAGCAGGTAATCTTGGCATCAGCAGGCAGGGATTGTGCCTTTGCCTCCATTGTTCTTCCTGTAAAATGGGGATAATGATGCTAACACATAATTGTAAGGTGCTTTAAAATTGAGGGATGAAAAGCACCTTACAGAGTAAACGCAACACACGTTATGCATGTTTTTATTGTCAGCAAGGTGTGGTTGGCTGCACACACCATCCCCATCTAGTAGTTAGGGAAGGATGATTTTAAAAGTGAATCCAATATCAAATGCAATGTTATAGTTGCACAGTTAAACCCACAAAGTCAGGAAATGCAAAAGTTAAGATTTTAATAGCAACATTAATGCTGCAGTGTTGCACATGATATATATCTTAGCGGTGGCTTTTTACAGCATAAACAGTAATATACAATGCAGCCTCACTACCCTGCATTTCTCTGATCTGCGTGCTGTAAAATCCACTCACACCTCTGAGCAGAGATAGTGCTGGAGTGAAGTGCTAGGTTGCTAAGATTTTGTTATATTGAAATGTACTTATGTATTAATTATACTATGAAATGTTGTTATAAATAATGATGACTACACTTGTCAGATCAATTAACAAAGTGTGTGCGTAAAGCGATGACCTTGCTTTTTTTTGGTTATGCTTGTTCACTCCCTAATTTGCAGATTTCAGTACCTTGTTATGAACCTCCCAGTCAGTGGTGGTAATTAGGGAGGCTCTACTGTATCAGTGCCTGACTCTACAAGGGATTGAGCATTACCTGCTTGGTGCTAGGGTTGCCAACTTTCCAGTTGAAGAAAACCGAACACCCTTGCCCCGCCCCCAGCCCCACCCCTTTTCAGAGGCCATGGCCCCCGCTCACTCCATTGAGCATTGGCCGGCTAAACCCAGGGTTGTGCATTCAAACCTTGAGGGGGCCATTTAGGGATCTGGGGCAAAAATTGAGGATTGGTCCTGCTTTGAGCAGGGGGTGGGACTAGGTGACCTCCTGAGGCCCCTTCCAACCCCGATATTCTGTGATTCTATGCAAGTCAGCTATTGTAGCAGCAGCTCCCTGACCTGCATGAGAGATCGTAGACCTCAACCCAGGCCTACAGAGCCCTGTTCAGGCCTCAGACCACAGCCACCCCGAGCAGCTCACTTGAGTTAGGGGAGAAGGGGGCCAGTGATGCTCTAGCTTGCAAAAGACCCCACAAAGCTCCTGATTGGGTGAGACATCCAGCCCCACCTATTGGCTGGGAAGCTCTACTTAAACCAGAAAAAGGCACAGAAAGTTGTGTAATCAACAAGAGGGATCCTTGCTGGCTGTGAGTATGGTCTCTGCCTCCTTGCCTGATGCCTGAGCCCTGCCTTCCTGCTTGTTCCTGGTCTCCTTATCCCAGGCCCCTGTCTGTTCCTGGTTCCTGCTTTCCTGCCTCACTCCACGTCCCTGCTTCTAAAGCCTACCCCAACTCTGTCTCTGCCTCTGACCTTTGGCTTGGCTCCTGACTCTAGCTCCGGTTCCAAGCGCCTGACTCTAACCATTAGGCATGACTGCCTCCACCCTGGTCCCTACAGCCTGCCCAACTCCCCAGGTTAGGATAGATAGGGAACCCGTGCATTGATCTCACAAAGAGGGAGGGGCTTCATTACACTTTGCGCACATTGTATGGCCTTTTTTATACAGGTCAGATGAGGATCACAGGGGTCCCTTCTGGATTAACAATCTATGACTCTGGGCAAGTGCTCACTGAGCTTGATGCAAACAAGTAATTTTTCTATTGCTTTTACCCTCTCAGTCACAAGTTCCCCCCAAACTATGCGCAGGCCCTAGACCTCTGAGGATTCTGCCCATGACAAGTTCCAGTTCTACACTTCCAGATCCTCAGTTTGTGTAAATCATCTCAATGAAGTCACCGCAGCTATGTTTTGCTGAGAATTTGGCCTCAGGGGGTTGTTTAATGGAGCCCTGTTCTGAAAAGTGTGGTTAAAATGTATTTTATTTCTAGTGGGAAAAGTGAACTGTTTTCACTCTCCTACAACTCAAAAAAGTCTGGAGGAATTTAGCACAAACTGAAACAAAAAATCACTTTGGGACAGAAACAAGTTTGGAAAATTTCAGCCCCCCACAAATGGATGTTCCTGACATTTATAAATATATGACAACTGGGGATGTAATGGAAACTGTTTTGCAGGAGCTCCTAAGCTAATGGAACATGTTCACCTGAAAGCTCTGGCTGGGATTTACTGAGCCCTTTCGATCAGCCTTTCCTTCCAAAAGGCTCTTGCACAAGCCTGGATCCAGCTAGGGTTTTATAATTCTTCAAGACATTTTACTAAAAGGAAGCAGAACAAGTTTGGCAGAAAAGTGTGGGTCAGCTCTTACCTTGTTACCCTGAGTGATTCGCCTCTCCCCAGTATAGCTCTGTGCACTGTACTGTACTGAAGGATTTTTTTCCCTGGGTCACATATTGGCAGAGATCCTGGGGTGGGGGGTTGCCGTCCTCTGCAGCCTGGGGCACGGTTGACTTGCAGGTTTAAACTAGTGTAAATGGTGGATTCTCTGTAATTTGAAGTCTTCAGATCATGATTTGAGGACTCCAGTAACTCAGCCAAAGGGTATAGGTCTATTACAGGAGTGGGTAGGTGAGGTTCTGTGGCCAGCGATGTGCAGGAGGTCAGACTAGATGATCACGATGGTCCTTTCTGGCCGTAAAGTCTATGGGTCTATGAGTAGTAGCACATTTGCTGTGTCTTTGGTAGAGAGTGTAATTAATCACTGTTGTTTTCCTTTGTCTTTGACTCTACAATTTTGGATCATTATTGACCAAACTCAATGAGTGAATCTTGATGTTATCCTAACGAAAATCATTATTTGTCTATTGCTGTTTTATATCCTATTGTTCCCATGGCACAGGGCTGCCCAGGAGATTGCGGTCCACCAGTCTGCTGTGGAGAGGAAGCACACAAGATGCTCTCGCTCTCTTGAAGGATGATGTTCTGGTAGTTGACCCAGGAACCAGGTCAGGTGTATGCATGACTTACGCTTCTCTTGGCTAATATCTGGCGACTGTAGCAATGCTTAGCTGCTAAGGAGTCAGAACCAGAGCTGCAGGTGGTGCAGGCAGCTCCTTCCTGTTACAGTACAGTGCCTGCAATCCTCGCTCTCCTTTAACATGCATCATTCACTCAAGTACCATTAGATATAGAGAGAGAAGACAAAGTGGGACAGTTTGGAAGTCAGCATTAGCAACTAGTGACAGCACAGTCAGCAGGGATGCAAGGCCATTCTGCCGTGTTAACGCCGGGTCTCATGTCTGATCTGTGTCTGGTAGGAAAGGACAGGACAGAATTTACATCTGTAGTGGAGAAGGCTCAGGCTGAGGTCTTGGTGATCCATTCCAGAAAAAAATCAAGTTGTCAGATAAAGAAATTACATGAAAATCAACATATTGTCAATAATATCTATAAATGTCCATTGCAATAAAAAACCCTATTACAAGACCATTACCTGGGTTTGCAAAGTCAAGCACTTAACAGTTAGAAAATGCCAAAATTTAAGTTGCCTGATAATAGAGGCCTCATCAATCTGGGAGACAAAGGCAGAACAGGATCCAGTGGCTGGAAGCTGACAGTAAACACATTCAAACTTAAACTTTGCATATTTTTAGTGAGGGTAATTAATCATTGGAACAACTTGCCTAGGGACATGGCGGATTCTCCATTACACAGAGTCTTTACATGCAGAGTGGAAATCTGTTTCTAAATGATCTGCTCTAGCTCCACCTGAAGTTATGGGTTTGGTTCAGGAAACTCTGGGTAAAATCCTGGCCAGGCAGTCAGACTACATGAGCATAATGGTTCCTTATGGCCTGCAGATCTATTAACCTGTCTCACTCCTCACTGAGGTACATGCGTGCCTCCAGGATCACTTGCTGGTCTCTGAGCACCTTGGTACTTCAGGTGTCAAAATTATTTTGATTTTTTCTCTTGCTCATACACGCCCATAACATTCTGAAAAGATAATCTTTTCACAGGAACATTTCCTATCTTTGCATCCATGCAATGGTAACATTTTTCTGGGAACTCTGAACAGAACATTTTCAGCCACTTTTGCAATATAAGTGTAAGTAGGAAAAAAATATATTTTCCTGCTGTTTAAAATGATCATCCTGTTTTTTTTTTCAATTAGTTCAAAAATGGCTGAGCTAGGTGTGTATGGAGTGCCCATTGAGAACTATGGCCATGCCTAAGCATGGAAGTAAAACCTGATTATAAATAACAACATTATGACTGGTTGAAAACACTTCTAGAAAGACAAAGTGTGCCCATGTGGGTTGTTTCTGAAGTGCGAACATTTCTGTCTTATGTCAATAGATGCCATTCGAGCTTAAAACTTTAAAACAGCTTATGGACTTATAGGACTCAAGCACTTATGCTTCCTTAAGGACGTAACATTGCTGTGATGCTGCCTTGCTGACTCAAAGCAATTTAAGTGCTTTTGCCACCTTAAGGTGGTTTAAATGCTTATGCCATGTTAAGTATGCAAAGCAGCTTAGCTGGGACTTTTATGGCCTGCTCCTGAGAGACATGGTGCACTTTTGCATCTACAGGCCTTCAGCCCTGTCCTTCCTTTTAAAAAAAAACAGTGTGAAGTGCAGAAAACTGAATGCACTGTCTGCTGAACAACTGAAAACAACAAGGTAGGAAATGCAGAATTAACTGTTCTTGCGGTGATATCTTTTGGCATGTATTGGGTGTAGTATTTCCAGTCTCTATTGCTAAATGTGGACTGTGATATCTACAGGTTCCACATCAAGATATGATGTTTTTTCTAAAAGACATGCTCTAGGAACTTTTGGGGGGACATTCTCTGGCTTCTCAAATAAATTGGTTAGTCTCTAAGGTGCCACAAGTACTCCTTTTCTTCTCTGGCTTGTGTTATACAGGAGGCCAGACTAGATGATCACAGGGCTTCCCTTCTGGCCTTGGAAACTATGACTATTTGAATCAGTGTGGCTAAGTTAATGCTGCTGTTGGAATCCTCCCTTCTATATTTCCTGACTTACCAGCGATTCAGAATGGCAAAACCTCTGCTCCTCTTTCTTTCTTCCTCCGCTCTGCACTCAATCTGCCTGCCCTTCGGCCCTTTGAAAATTTAAGGTGGTTTCAGGGTACAAGAGAGTAGAGTTTGGAAATATCTTTTCTTAGTTCCCGTTAGCACATGATCAGACCACATCACAATCTGCCTGTGGCTTTTATAGAATGCCTAATGCTGTGGAATCTATGGAGGTCAGGGTTCTTGCTGTCACACTGTCTGGAGTGGCTCTGGACCATGAGTACCAACGTCAGGGCAGACTGTCAAAACCAGGGCGGACACCCCAAACTGGTGATATGTTCTAGAATTAGATTTCACCAACCCAGTAACAAATGTGAACTCCCAAAGTATTACAGTAGTCTTACAATGCAGTCACAGGCAGTCCCCTTGGACGCTCCAGTCTATCTTGCCAGCCAGGCAAGCTGGACTATGTGATAAATGGTCACTTACACCAAAAATCACAAAATATTCAGGTTGCTTCCAGTCCCAAGAGACCAGTCACTTACCTCAGGTCAATTTGTGCCTTAAATCTTACATCAAAGACAACACTTTTAGCCAATTCTATAGTAAAATAACTAAAGGTTTGTGAGGTAAAAAAAAGGAATGAGAGTTATTGAGAGGTAGCAGAGATGTAGTAGAGATGGTAGCAGAGATGTATAAATCTGCCAGTTTCCCAAAAGTCTTTAAGGACTACCCAGCATAACTCTGGGGATCTCCATCTTCCCATTCAGTTATTCTGCCGTGTTAGAATCCAAACAGTCCAGAGATGAAGAATTTTTCCTTGTGTCTGTATTTATAGCTTCTTCTCACAGAAACCAAGCTGACCGCAGCAGTTCCCACCCAGATTCCTTCTTCATAGGATAAGGGGAGAGGGGAACGCAGTTAACAAAGTCTTTGATCCTTGATCTCACACAGTGACTCATCTGTGTTTAATGAACAGGATTTAACATCTTCTTGTAAGACACCATCATTTGCATTACACCAGGCTTTTTTCTCATTTGATGAATTACTTAGTTACAGAGGTATATACAATGCAAATGTGTGCTGTTACATTATAACATGAGGCATATTTGAGTGAGAACAATACATGCAGCATCCTACACACATTTATAAGACACTAAGCACATTTTTACCAACGTAACATCTAATATCTACTTTGGTGATGCTGACACACCGCTAAGCAAGACTGGTTTCCAGCTATGCCTCTGTGAGAGATCAGTGAGGCCTGGGGCCTTGGCATAAGTGGGCACCTGAACTGCCAGCGTCACAGGTGCAACCCTGTTCTGAAGATGACACTGAATTGCATTTCTTTCTCATTTCAGGTGCCATTACAGTAATTTGGCCTTCTCTCTGATGGCCCACGTGTTAGCAGATCATGCCGCCGAAGGGGAGTACCAGCGGTGGGTCTCAGAGAATATCCTGGACCGCTTGGGCATGGAGGACACTGGCTTTGATATCACACCACCAATCCGGTCCCAAATGGCCGTCGGGTTCTATAGCAGTGGGCAGCCTGCCCCCCTTTATGACTTGGGCTGGTACAGGCCATCTGGCCAGATGTACTCCACAGCCGCTGACCTTGCCAAGCTTGCAATGGTCTTCCTGGGCACCTACCACCGGCGCCTTTTGGAGCCTGACACAGTGAAGACGATGCTGACACCTCTTTTTAAGTGCTCCAGTGAATACTTTGCCAACAAGACTGGCACACCCTGGGAGATCAATGAGCAGCTGGGCTATGATATTATCAGGAAGGATGGTGACCTCGATGGCTATTCAGCCACCTTCTCCCTTGTCCCCAAACTCCGCTTAAGCTTCATAGTGCTAATGGCAGGGCCTAGGCCCCAAGGGGGAGATATTGTGACTCAGACATATGAGTACCTTATCCCTGCCATGAAGACAGCATTCCGGGAGGCAGAGAAAAGCCTGAGCCCTCCCCCAAATCCCACTCCTTATGTTGGCTATTACACTTACTCCAACCTGACCTTCTATGAGATTAAAGTTGGGCCCATTGGGGTTCTGGTCATGCAACAGTTTGGACCCCATATTGAAGAGCTGATCCCTGAAAATTACCGGACAATCAAGCTCCACCACCTGGAAGACCGAGTCTTCCAGGTGGTTTTTGACAAGGAGTTCCCATGCATTCTGCGGCTGGGCTCTGCCTCAGTCTCACTGGAGACCCAGGATGGGCAGCTCTTTAATTTCTATCCCTTTGACCGCAAGGGTTTGTCTCCCGGCTTTGATGCCCCAGGACTAAACACATACAATGTGGTGCGCATACATCGCAAACCCGTGTTCTACAGCTAACTGCCCTGGCTCCTGTGTGACCATGTGTGGAAGTTGGCTTCTGTTCTGTGTGTCCCTGACTCTCCTGCCCCCAAGGCCTTGGGGATGCAGCTTAAAAAGGAAAGATGCTGGCAAACTGACCATTCCATCCAACAAAAACTCTCTCTTCTGAAACGATTGCTGGCAGCTGGGGGAACCTGAAGAAACTACATGCTGGATATGTTGGATGTCTGGGATATGGACTCCACTGCATAATTCCCAGCACTTAAATCTTCCAGTGCTAACGCTGCCCATTTGGCCACCATCACAAAGTGTGACTGGCTTCAATGGACCATTGGGAATCTCCTGTGCTTTTGAGCCAGAGTCTATTCTGGTATCCAAGGGTTTTTCAGGCAGCTATCCTCTTCCCTGCTACTAGGATTCAACTGCCTTGCCCACTCAGGTTTGCCATAATCTGAGATCCTAGACCACTTTGTAACATCTAAGAGAGAGTGGGGTCCATCTCTTTCATATGGCTCAGTGGGGTACAGCAAGCAACCTGCATCTGTGTGAGTGGTAGGGAGCCATGTAGTTTCACTATGGGCTGTGTGGGTTTCTGCTGCCATTGTGGGTCCACAAAGGAAATCGTAGTGTTTAGATACAGAAGATCAAAGAGGATTAGATTGGTAGGTGCTGTAGTACTACAGTGATGAGCTTTATGAATACCTAGATAAGTAGATGTTCTCTGAGTGCATGTACATATGGAAGTGAGTGCACTTGTAAAAAGTTGGTTTCAGGGCTGCGTCTCTAGGTAGATGTCTGTGTGTAGGGGTTTTGAGTAGGAATGCATGAATGTCTGTATGTGTTGCGTGCATGCCTCCCTGTGGGTGTTTGTAGTTGTGAGTACTGTGTGTTTTGTCCTGTGTTGTGGCTCAGATGTGAGTGTAGATCCCTGTGTGAGCATTGTGAGCAGAGACTGAGCTGTGTCAGGACTGTGGCTCCAATGGGCTCTAACTTTTCCCAATTTCCCATGTGTAGCAGAGAGCAGCTTCAGTGCTGTCTGGACGAAGAGTTAGCTAGAACACAGACTGAAGACACATGATAGGGCACTAGCCTGAATCATAGAATATCAGGATCGGAAGGGACCTCAGGAGGTCATCTAGTCCAACACCCTGCTCAAAGCAGGACCAATCCCCAATTTTTGCCCCAGAACCCTAAATGGCCCCCTCAGGGATTGAATTCGCAACCCTGGCTTTAGCAGGCCAATGCTCAAACCACTGAGCTATCCCTCCCCCCCAGAGCTATCCCTCCCCTTTAAACTTGATCCCTTTAAATTAGGACCACCTTCAAGTACCTTGTAATGCCACTGATGCATTTGCCTTCTTCCTGACTGCCTAGGCAGGGATGACAGATGACACACAACAAGTTGCTATGTTCAGTCATTTGCTTCTATCCCCTTCCTGGAGGGAGCTGGCAGTGATGGGAAAACATCACAGCAGTGCAAGGGGAGCAGAGGTTTTAGGAACATGAGCATCAGCAGAGGAAGGATCCAGCTAACAGAGACCTTTGGCTGCATCCACACCCACTTTGTGCTGACGGCAGCATCACTGCTTATAGCTCTGCCTGGAGCCTGAGTTCAAACCCATCAGAGGGCTGGAGCTAGATAAATGTTACCATTGTGATTAATCAACTTCACTGCTGAGTGCTGGCTCAGACTTGACATGGACTGTATAGTCCTGAAATCCTTGGCTGTGGTGCAGGGCAAGGGCATGGTAAGAAAATCTTCTCAGTTCAATGACTTTTCGGCAGTGTGTGTTCTCTCGCACCTACCCTGGTCTCTTGTGGCTGGTTAATTTCCTCCACTTGGTCATAAGCCCTTGTTGGCAGCCAGCAGTGATTGAAAGGTGCTCTGCTGCTGCTCATTCTTGCAGGATTTAGGAGAGCCTGGCTCATCCTTGGGAGTTGCCAGAGCTGGAAGATGTGGATCTTGTCCTCTCTGCCTCTCTTCCTGTTCCCCTGTCTCTCTCCTTTCTATTCTTCCCATCTTCAAGTTCACTGGGAAAAGAGATTATAAACAGTGCCTAGAAATCTCTCCACCTCCCTTGTTCTCCATCTAAGCTCACCATTAAACATAGGATACGACATAAGGACTGCCCCGCTGCTCCATCCAATCCCTGGAGTCACAGCTGTTGCTGCAGTGCAGTCTTGGTCCCAGTGTTGTTCTCTGTGGGTGATCACAGCTCTCACCTTATGCATCTTCTGATGTTCAGATAGTAACACTGTGCAATAACAATCATATTAAACCCTGTCTAAATTCTGACTGCTTCTGTGACTGATGGTGCCTGGAACACATGGCTGCGGACAGTGTGACTACTGGACTGAGATTATGTGTATATACACCTGACTGCAATGCTCCTCTCGGCACTTTTTGCAAAATGCAGCTTTCAGGATTTTGAGCTCATGACAAGTCCTCTTGTGCTGACCTTAAACCACAGAACCAGCTGTCTGATTCTGTGGCTGGGACTTCTCTGGCCCTAGAGTACAAGGGGTTAATCCTCACTCACCGTCCATTTCTCCTCGCGCTGGGGGAAGGGCACAGTGTACTTGGATTGCTTAGGAGACGGGGTAGGATGGCTTTGGGAAAATGGGGCTCTGCATCCAGAGGCCAAAGGTCAGGGCTGAGCCCCCTGAGCTGGCCACTGTCTGTTATGTCAGAATGTTTCACTTTCCTGTTAACATTGACCCCCAAAGAGAAGCCCTTGCTGACTGGGAGCATTTCTGTTTCCTACTGAGTCACTCCTGTAGCTTATGCACTAGCCTGAACTAATACTCCTGTTGGCACCTTGGTACCCGTAGATGCTACGGAAGCCTGTCCTGTGTATTCTACAGCTTTATTTCCTAAATATAAATGAGAGACAATATTCATGGTCTATGTTTTTAAAGGAGAATTCACTCAATAACCTGAATTTTAAATTAACAGAGCTTTTCTTGTGTGTGTGTGGATGGGGGGGGCAGGGGGACTATCAAAGGATCTGGATGGATGGGACCTGATTTACTCTCATTCCCACGAGTATAAATAGTGACTAGCTCCATTGATGTCAGTGGAGTAACACTGGCAAAAAAAAATTGATGGAAGTGAGAGCAAGAGGAAACCTATAGTTTCTAGCTCAGGCCATTTTTTATTAGAGGAGTGAAATGTCCATGGAAGTATGGCAGAATGCCCTGTGACTAACCCCTTCCAAAAGGGACATGGACCAGCTCCTTTATGACTTCCCTCAGACATGCTGTCTGCATCTCACTGATGTTAGCACACTACTAAAAGTAGAAATGCAAAATCTACCATCTACAGGAAATTACAGGCTCCCTAGCTTTTATTTCTCTTTCCCACAGAATTCCAGCAGCACATTTATCTGATTGCACAGAGATCAATGTGTCTAGATCAAAGCTGGCAAATGATGTATTGCAGATCCCAGCTCTGAATAAATCAGAAATGTGGGAGGATAGTCAGTAGTCCCTGTAGTCCATGTTTGCCTTGTGCTAATTAGTACTGTTACAAAGGTCATTAACACAAGCATGAAACTTTGGTACCAGCTGGGCATAATCCCTAGGGATGTATTTTGCCTTATTTTCAGTGACTCTTGACTTTTTGACAAAGTGTAAAATCATCTGTCAATAACCTACATCCCCAGTGGATTTACTCCTGTGTAATCATGAGAGATTATAAAACGACCATAGGCTAGATGCTAGACCATATTTTTAAACATGGTTATAAGCCAGTTTGGCCTCATCCTCACTAGATAACCAAACAACTTTCAGAGTAACAGCCGTGTTAGTCTGTATTTGCAAAAAGAAAAGGAGTACCTGTAGCACCTTAGAGACTAACCAATTTATTTGAGCATAAGCTTTTGTGAGCTACAGCTCACTTCATCGGATGCATACTGTATACATCAGATGAAGTGAGCTGTAGCTCATGAAAGCTTATGCTCAAACAACTTTGAAAACCAATTGAAATGCAGGAGGGAGAGCATTTGTTAAAATGTAATTCCTCAAGTGAGCTTGAGCCCTAGGACCTTATCCAACTTCCGTTGATATCAACTGAAAGACTTTCCCTGACTCTAATGGGAGCCGAATAGGCCCCTAGTGACCTCTGCTTCCATCAGTGGAAAGGCAGGTGAGCAGGCATATGCCACAATTTTTAAGATCCCTCCACAAACATTGCTGTTTGCTGCAGAATCTCAGCTTTCATTTTAAATAAAATTCTAACCTTCTTATTAGCCACATTGGAAACTGACTCCAGACAAACAACAACAGTGAATTTTACTCAACCCTGCACACCTTAATAAGGTATGAATTTCAAAGCTTGGTTGGGACCATTTATTATGGTTTTTTTTTAAAAAAAACATTTCATTTATAAACATCTGTGATAGTGACACAGAAACATCATGGGGGAAATCATATATTTTACTCCTGGGGGGATTCTGCGCCAAAACATTAAAAATTCTGTGCCAAAAAATTAAAAATTCTGCAAAATTCGGCATATTTTATTTGTCAAAATAATGCAATATAATCACACCAGTTTCAGTTGTTTTGGTAATTTATTTAAACTACAATACAGAAAAATGTCACAATAACTATTCAGTATTTTCTAAATCCATGAAAGTTAAATTACAAACCCATGGTAACTAATACCCTGCATTCCAGTTATAATCCTGGGTTTTCACTTAAATTACATTACAGAACACAAACAGCCAAAAAACAGTAGAATGTCATTTTAAATTGCTCAGACTTTCACACATGAAAGTCATACAGTTTTGCTAATCATTGTCCTGGACCTGGCTGGGTACTTTGAGAAGTGCTTGCTTCTGATTGTCCTGACATTTTATTAACTGCTTGGTCTGTTTTATTTGCCCTCAAATTTTTTTTAATGGGTAAGTAAAATAAATCCTGAGCTGTAATCTTACTCCATTGTGCCACTTTGGCACAGGAGAAAAGTGAGAGAGCACATAGATCTTCCTAGCTGATTCCCTTACTGTCATTTTTAAGGCTTTACATCACTCTGGCAATCTAGGGGTCTTAAAACTTTTACAGGTTTTATGCTCCTGGAGGAATTTAGTGAGAATGGGAACAGTTAACTAACAATAGGAACATTAACAATGTTACTATGCCGGCAGGCTGCTACCTTCTGCCTCAGAGAACGAGATCAATTAACTAGCAGGCAGGCTGCTACATTTCTGCCTCGGGGACAGAGTCTTCCTCATGCACAATAAAAAGACTTACCCCTCCATGCCCCGCAAGCCACAGTAGCAAGCGAGAGGGATAGAGTCTCTCTTGCTTGTTGTCAGGCAGGCACGCATGCCCAGTCCCACCCCGATGGTGATCAACATCTCCCCCGCAGGCACACATGCCCAGCCTCCCTCCCCCTGCAGTGATTTATGTCTTTCAGGCTGCTCCAGGCACGCTGGAACAGACGTGCTGGCTGGGCTGCCAGGGAGAAGGCAAATTTCACCGCACAGATTTCTTTTGCATTTTTCTGCATGGGGAGCACAGAAATATGCAGACCGTGGATGCAGAATTCTGTAAGGAGTAATAATATTTAAACTGAACAACCTTCAATTTTAAGGAGAGATACGAACAAAAAGGACATCATATACAAATTATGTCAGTGGGCCATATTCTGCTCTCAGTTGCATGCGTATAACTGCCAAGTAATTACACTAGATTTACACCCTTGCACCTGAGAGCAGAATTTGACCAGTGAGTTTTAATGTTTTTCATTCACTGAATATCTCAAGTAGTTTACTATGTCGAGAGAAACGAATGCTCTAATTGACTGAATTAACCACAGGGAAAGGGGCAGATCTTCAGCTGGGGTAAATCAGCAAAGCTCTGCTGCCCTGAAGAGCCACTGATAAAACATGCAGGCACCATAACCATGTGGCATCAGCCATCTAGGACCAGCTGAGATCGCCTTGTTAATCTAACATATACAGCTCTGGAAAAATTCAAGTGACAGTAAAATCATGGTTGAGCGCTGACGTCACAAGTTTTAGCAAGCAATTACTTACCCAATAAGCATTTAGCTTCATCCTAAGTCATACATTTCCTCAATCAAAACAATATGGGCTCAATTGTTGATGTTATTGGAGCGCAAGGGGGAGTGCAAATCCCATGATGTCCCTGTGCAGCCTCATTGGCGCTTGGGTCTGGGACCACAGCAGTAAGGAGATGTCGCATGCCTGCTACTTCCCCCCAAGCAAGTGGGTGGGGAATGGATGAAGCCAGCACAGCTGACTCAAGGACTTGGTGTCAGAAGATCCCTTCTCTCTCCCCATCAGAGATGAGCAGCTGTAAGATGAAGTGGCACAGCTGGGAAGCAGTTAGCTATTTGAATCCTGCCTTTAGTAAACAATTGTATCAGAAAGCTGCCCTCCTGGATCATTGGCAGCTGGTATCAAGTGGAGTGCCCCAGGGGTTGGTCCTGGGGCTGGTTTTGTTCAATATCTTCATAAATGATCTGGAGGATGGTGTGGATTGCACCCTCCGCAAGTTTGCAGATGACACTAAACTGGGAGGAGAGGTCGATACGCTGGAGGGTAGGGATAGAATACAGAGGGACCTAGACAAACTGGAGGATTGGGCCAAAAGAAATGTGATGAGGTTCAACAAGGACAAGTGCAGAGTCCTGCACTTTTAGGACGGAAGAATCCGAGGCACCGCTACAGACTAGGGACCGAATGGCTAGGCAGCAGTTCTGCAGAAAAGGACCTAGGGGTGACAGTGGACGAGAAGCTGGATATGAGTCAATAGTGTGCCCTTGTTGCCAAGAAGGCCAATGGCATTTTGGGATGTATATGTAGGGGCACTGCCAGCAGATCGAGGGACGAGATCGTTCCCCTCTATTCGACATTGGTGAGGCCTCATCTGGAGTATTGTGTCCAGTTTTGGGCCCCACACTACAAGAAGGATGTGGAAAAATTGGAAAGGCAACAAAAATAATTAGGGGACTGGAACACATGACTTCTGAGGAGAGGCTGAGGGAACTGGGATTGTTTAGTCTTCAGAAGAGAAGAATGAGGGGGGATTTGATAGGTGCTTTCAACTACCTGAAAGGGGGTTCGAAAGAGGATGGATCTAGACTGTTCTCAGTGGTAGCAGATGACAGAACAAGGAGTAATGGTCTCAAGTTGCAGTGGGGGAGATTTAGGTTGGATATTAGGAAAAACTTTTTCACTAAGAGGGTGGTGAAACACTGGAATGGGTTATCTAGGAAGGTGGTGGAATCTCCTTCCTTAGAAGTTTTTAAGGTCAGGCTTGACAAAGCCCTGGCTGGGATGATTTAGTCAGGGATCGGTCCTGCTTTGAGCAGGGGGTTGGACTAGATGATCTCCTGAGGTCCCTTCCTACCCTGATATTCTATGATTCTATGATCATTCTGTCTTTGTTCTCTCCTCCCCTTTACTCAAGATGGGCTCTTTGCTCACTCATTCTCCAAATCATTCTGTCACTTCAGAGGCTGGGAGGAGACTGGGTTTTGTGCTGACCGGTCATCCTGGCAACTCTCCCAATGTCTTCCCTCTGTCAGAGGATGGGCAGACAGCTGCTTTTTTAAACTGCTGTGACGAGTTCCTGTGCATATCAGCTGACAAAAGGGGGCACTGTAGAGTCAAAAGGCCCAGGGAGACTTGGCTTTGTTACACTAGGACAGTGCAGGAGCCATCCAGTGTACAGATCATGCACTTTCTATGGCTGCTTCATCTTTGAGTCACTAGAGAGTGGCATGCACTCATCGTTAGTTACAGTGTCTGATCGTCCTGCAGCTTTTTCTAGTTGAGAGGGGGACCGCATATACCTTGCCGAGTCCTGGAGAGCTGTGTGGAAGCCCTGCATGAAGCATGGCAGCAGACCATTTCCCGGAAGCAGCTGCAGAACATGGTGGAGAGGAGGTTGTAGATAATGGGGTTGATGGCAACGCTCAGGCAGTAGACCCTGGAGTTGTAGTGGAAGATGGACAGATCTGCTGTACGCCCCTGGGTGGCGGAACTTCACACCAGCCTTTTGAAGTGGAACGGAGCCCAGCAGATGGTGAACACCACCACCATGACACGTGTGGAGAGAGGGAGCTGGGCAGAGAGCTTGAGACACAAACAGCAGAGCAAAGACAAAGTTTAGTGAGGAATGGCTGATAAACATAGGTGGGGGCTCTGGCTGATAAACATATGCTGCCAGTAGCTGTAGGGTAGCTGATCAAATAGCTATCAGCTAGCCATTAACAGACTATGTGAGGTTCCAGAGATTCCCTGGCATTATGATTGGTTAGATGGTTGTAACCGTAATCCCAGAATGTTTCAGAAATGAGAGCCACCAGAAGAAGATACATGAGAGGAAGGTGGTCATCCTCGATTAAGGGGTTATTATGAAGGCACTGGATATTTGGTCCTGCTTTGAGCAGGGGGTTGGACTAGATGACCTCCTGAGGTCCCTTCCAATCCTGATATTCTATGATTCTATGATTTATGGCAATGGCTTCTCTGATCACTGATGCTATGGAAAGTTTAGCAAAACCTCATGCTTTAGGGCATATGCTGAGTGCTATAGGAGCCAGGAAGGAATCTCCCTTCCCCATGTGCATCACTGCACAACTGACAAGATGCATTATGGAGAGATTGAATTTTCTGCAGAAGCATTGGGGACTAGTCGCTATGTAGGATTCTAGGCTAGATGAACCCCCAGTTTGATGTAATATGATAAACCCTATACTCCAGTGAGCATCTCTGAGAACAGGAATTGACAAGGTGAACATTGACTCGTACTGTTTGGGATTAGAGAGAGTTGCCATCGAAGGATATGCTGCCCATGAGCATCATAACAGGTCAGTTCACTGATAAATGGAAGGAACTGGCCAGTTCCTACAATGACAGCTCTGTACAATGTGTTTTCTGTGTAGTGTCTAGGTATAATTCACTCTGTGTGTAGCACACAATCAAGCTGGTTTCCTCTTAGGTGAAGTTGTCCTTAACGCTGCCCTTCTTCTCTGTGGTAAGAGAGTGGAATGCAGGAGTACTGGTAAATCCGGTCTTCATTTTCCCACGCCAGTCTCTTGACGTGCCTCAGAACTAATGTTGTGTCTTTTGCACTTTACACAACAAATGTAATATGAAGAAAACACGGGGGCACTGTGTGGTCCAAGGAACCATGTTTACTAACTATAAACAACAAGCATAACCTAGCAGGGTAGGTGCACTGCTGCTCTGGCAAAATTCTACCTGTAGAACACAGTGAGGTTCACAAATTATTTAAATGAACACTACCCAATTCCTGTGCACTACAGTAAGAAAAGTCTGATGTTGCTGTTATGTGACAAGATTCACTACCCACTGATTCCAATATGTATAATCTGCAATGGGGAGACCCTGCAATGCAAACGCCGAGATACTTAAGTTAACCCACAGATCAAGTATGAAATTAGGACACTTGAGAGAACCTTTTTCACACCTTGATGACAATGTATCACTGATTTTTTCCAAAGTCCATGGACATTAGAGCTAGAAGAGAAGTGGAAAGATGGGTGAAGTATGAGAAGAGGGGTGGCAGAGACGTGATGTAAAGCCATGGGACACAGAGAGTGATGCTAACGAAAGCAGAGCCTGTGCAGATGAATGCTGAAACTCGGATGGGGTCAGCTTTCAGGGGTGCTGTGAGATTTGTAAAGCACCTTGAAGTCTTTAGATGAAAGCTCCTGTGTACAGACAGTGCAAAAGGCTGTAGAACCCTGTTTCCTGAAGTGCGTTCTTGTTCCTGGGAGAGGCATTTTGTGACATTTAATTCAAAAGGACAGTTGATTTGGAGAAAACTGTGTCACTGAAAATTCTCTTTCTATTAGTGCCTTTGCTCCTGCAGTACTTGTTTCTAATACACGTTCTAAAACCTCACAGAGTCCTTGGGGTAGAATAATTTATAAGGGAAAAAGCAAAGTCTGCCCATCCTTCATCCTGACTGAATGCAGGAATATACTCCCTCCATGGTGCAGCCCCCCAGAGCCTCTCTGCTGCAGTCTCCTCCGGAATTCAACCCCCGGCTCGTCCTTTCTCCCTCTCCCCAGCAATTATTTGGTAAGGCAGCCTCCTGGTAGGCTGCTTTTTAAATTTAGGAAGTTTCAAGCCCTGCTAGGGCTGTATTTCTGCTGGTGCTAACCCCGTATATACCTCACCATGGTGCAGAGCACCAGTGTGTCCTGAGACGTTCCCTGGGAAAGCGAAATGCTGCCTGTACCACACACCAATCGGTCTCAACCACTGGACTCCTTTTCACGTTCATGCCTGTTAAGTCTTCCAAAGACAGAAGTGACTCTGCAATGGCAGACCAAGTACAGAGATGGGTAGGGAGGATATCTGTGCACCTTGGAGTATTGTTCACTTGCCATCGATAGCCAAATATATTAGTTCTCAAAGACCCATGCTCATGGCAATTGCTAAGAGAAGTAATACGTGTCATTAACCTAGACCACAAATGGACCACCTGGCCCAAGAGGGACTGCACAGAGTGGAAGGGAGGCCACAAGGACTTATGCTAAGTTATGATGTTGCACACACTCTAGGTCAGAGGAGCTTGTGTTTGACACCTCCCTGCCTTATTTTATCTTAAACAAATGCTATTTTTATGTCAGGTTTCCTTGCAAATCCAGCATTGACCTTGGAAGAAACAGCCACTCTGTCTATGGTCTGACAAAACTCA
Source organism: Caretta caretta (assembly GCF_965140235.1). Lineage (NCBI taxonomy): Eukaryota > Metazoa > Chordata > Testudines > Cheloniidae > Caretta > Caretta caretta. The sequence continues at coordinate 5,220,950 of NC_134223.1, forward strand.
TGTAATGTTCAGGGAGCAGTCAGGATGCAGGTTTGTCATGGGACTGGGCCCAGCACTTTCATGAACTGCCCCAACCACTCAGCACAGCCTGAGCCTGCTCAGACTTCTGGAAACATCTAGTTTACACTGGACATGCTCAGAGATATAAGGTTTCTCCATACAAGAAAGTTGCATTGATTTAACAGTGTATTTTAAACTGATTTAACTAAACTGGTGCAAACCCATGTGTGGACACTCCGATTTTGGTTTAAACTGACTGATTTATCTTCAGTTTAAGTAATTTAGGAATCAATTTAAGCTAAACTGAAATAAATCACTCTTAAACCAAACTAAGAGTGTCTACACAGCCTTTTACCCAGGTTTAACTAAATCAGATTTTTAAAAATCTCATGTAGCAAGACCTTAACATAGCTTTTCTCTTGCAACACTTCATCATCTCATTGCTTTACTCCGCCCCCTCTCCCCCCCCCCCCCCCAGTGCGGTAGGGAATCATAGAATCATAGAATATCAGGGTTGGAAGGGACCTCAGGAGGTCATCTAGTCCAACCCCCTGCTCAAAAGCAGGACCCATACCCAATTAAATCATCCCAGCCAGGGCTTTGTCAAGCCTGACCTTAAAAACTTCTAAGGAAGGAGATTCCACCACCTCCCTAGGCAACGCATTCCAGTGTTTCTCCACCCTCCTAGTGAAAAAGTTTTTCCTAATATCCAACCTAAACCTCCCCCACTGCAACTTGAGACCATTACTCTTGTCCTGTCCTCTTCCACCACTGAGAATAGTCTAGAACCATCCTCTCTGTAACTACCTCTCAGGTAGTTGAAAGCAGCTATCAAATCCCCCCTCATTCTTCTCTTCTGCAGGCTAAACAATCCCAGTTCCATCAGCCTCTCCTCATAACTCATGTGTTCCAGACCCCTAATCATTTTTGTTGCCCTTCGCTGGACTCTCTCCAATTTATCCACATCCTTCTTGTAGTGTGGGGCCCAAAACTGGACACAGTACTCCAGATGAGGCCTCACCAATGTCGAATAGAGGGGGACGATCACGTCCCTCGATCTGCTCGCTATGCCCCTACTTATACATCCCAAAATGCCATTGGCCTTCTTGGCAACAAGGGCACACTGCTGACTCATATCCAGCTTCTCGTCCACTGTCACCCCTAGGTCCTTTTCTGCAGAACTGCTGCCTAGCCATTCGGTCCCTAGTCTGTAGCTGTGCATTGGGTTCTTCCATCCTAAGTGCAGGACCCTGCACTTATCCTTATTGAACCTCATCAGATTTCTTTTGGCCCAATCCTCCAATTTGTCTAGGTCCCTCTGTATCCTATCCCTCCCCTCCAGCGTATCTACCACTCCTCCCAGTTTAGTATCATCCGCAAATTTGCTGAGAGTGCAATCCACACCATCCTCCAGATCATTTATGAAGATATTGAACAAAACCGGCCCCAGGACCGACCCTTGGGCCCCTCCACTTGACACCGGCTGCCAACTAGACATGGAACCATTGATCACTACCCGTTGAGCCCGACAATCTAGCCAACTTTCTACCCACCTTTAAATGCATTCATCCAGCCCATACTTCCTTAACTTGCTGACAAGAATACTGTGGGAGACCATGTCAAAAGCTTTGCTAAAGTCAAGAAACAATACATCCACTGCTTTCCCTTCATCCACAGAACCAGTAATCTCATCATAGAAGGCGATTAGATTAGTCAGGCATGACCTTCCCTTGGTGAATCCATGCTGGCTGTTCCTGATCACTTTCCTCTCATGCAAGTGCTTCAGGATTGATTCTTTGAGGACCTGCTCCATGATTTTTCCAGGGACTGAGGTGAGGCTGACTGGCCTGTAGTTCCCAGGATCCTCCTTCTTCCCTTTTTTAAAGATTGGCACTACATTAGCCTTTTTCCAGTCATCCGGGACTTCCCCCGTTCGCCACGAGTTTTCAAAGATAATGGCCAATGGCTCTGCAATCACAGCCGCCAGTTCCTTTAGCACTCTCGGATGCAACTCATCCGGCCCCATGGACTTGTGCATGTCCAGTTTTTCTAAATAGTCCCTAACCACCTCTTTCTCCACAGAGGGCTGGTCACCTCCTCCCCATGCTGTGCTGCCCAGTGCAGCAGTCTGGGAGCTGACCTTGTTAGTGAAGACAGAGGCAAAAAAAGCATGGAGTACATTAGCTTTTTCCACATCCTCCGTCACTAGGTTGCCTCCCTCTTTCATTAAGGGGCCCACACTTTCCTTGGCTTTCTTCTTGTTGCCAACATACCTGAAGAAACCCTTCTTGTTACTCTTAACATCTCTCGCTAGCTGCAGCTCCAGGTGCGATTTGGCCCTCCTAATTTCATTCCTACATGCCCGAGCAATATTTTTATACTCTTCCCTGGTCATATGTCCAACCTTCCACTTCTTGTAGGCTTCTTTTTTATGCTTAAGATCTGCTAGGATTTCACCGTTAAGCCAAGCTGGTCGCATGCCATACTTACTATTCTTTCGACACATCGGGAGGTGATGTATTACTTGTAGAGTACTGGGAGAGGGACACTGGTCAGTAGTTTTTGCCCTTTGCTTCCTCTCTGTCTTTGCACCAGTGAGTCTTTGGTGACACAGTTAGTTGGATGTATAAATCATGAAACGAGGTCGATTCTTAGAGCCCCGCTATCTGCAGAGAAATGCTTCGTCCTTCCCTGAGGAAAGCATGTACTAAATCCCTTGAAAAATGTACTAAAGTTGAACAGACTTAGTGATCTGGAGCAAATCTGGGATCCCTCTTCAGGGGGCTAAGCATACTAGGCACATGACCCATTCCACTGATTTAGAGAATGTTTCCCAGCTCCTTTTCTGGACATATTCACAAGTGGCTGCAGGTGGTTTTCCTAGCTTTATACCTTTTCTTTCTCTATCCCTTCCCTCTTGCCACCCTTTCTTGGATAAAGGACTCCCTGGATGGGAATTGTTAGAGGGAAGAGCACAGAACTGGTAAGGGAGAAGCCCCAGGGGGTATTCTGAACAGGGCTGCCAGCAGCAGAAGCAGTGCTTGGATTACCCAACACAGTGTTCCAAATCCAGCTTTCTCTGGGGTGATTTGCACTGCCTTCTGCTGCTCCTCTTGGATGCTTCTGTCTCTCTAATGATTTCTGGAGACATCTGTGGCCATGATTGATCAGAATATAATCCCCACTAGACACAGAGTCACAGTGACCACACCCTTTCCCCCTCCATTTCTAATTTTGTATTGCCACTGCATTTCTTCCTGTCTGTAGCTCTCTGCCTTTAAATGCTCTGAGTGCTAACAGTGACATGCTGCTTGTTTTTTGCCTATTATTTCCATTTCCTTGTCCAAAAGATGCACACACAGATCAAGGTCATGATGTTTTTCAATGCAGCCTGAACAAAATGTTGTAAAAGCTAGCCCCATTTCCATGGAATTTGGGCTGGGGAGAACTAACTTAGTCTGCTTGGGTTAGCCAAGGCAACTCTTCATAGAGCAAAGGCACCCCCATCCCCAGGAATGATATTAAATACCATTTTGGGGGCTAACAGGACCATAGAGAGCTGATGACATGCACGGGACAGTGCAATGAAGTTGCAAGATGCTGCAGAAGCTAGAGCACTATTGTGAGCTGTAGCACGATTCCTTTCCCTGTAGGACTCAGGGTCACCCACAGGCTTTGGCTATTGCTTTTCCTGACAGGGTGTTATAATTTCTGAAGTACGAGGGGAATGGGGATACAGTAAAGCTCTAAAGGAGCTGGAACTCAAAGAGAGGAAACAGGGCATGCTAGGATGGGATGCTTGCAGGCTACCTGCCCGAGAGCTGCATGATTGATACTTTACTATTGCCCTGTTTCTGTTCTCAATGGGGAGCCAGAGCCAGCTGCCCTGGGTGCAGGATCTCAGTCCGAGTTCTAGAAGCAAAGATCTAAAACCCAAACAAAATCAAGAAAGGCAGCACACAGGTGTGACACCAGTAGTGGGCGAGCCACCCTGGGGCGAGTACTTCTCTGGCTTCCTGGGGCAAATGACAGGAAATGTGGGCTACTGATTGGATACCTCTTCCTGGAGATTTCTGTTGGTACAGACGTAATCCCTGACAAGGCTACAGTTACCATATTTCAGGTTCCCCAAAGAGGACACTGCAGGAGAGGGGAAGCTGGGGGGAGAGAAGGAGGGGGAGCAGGAGGAGGGGTGCTGCAGTTGGGGGAGCTGAAGGAGCTGGGTAAGTACTTGCAACAGGGGCACTCTCTGGAGGTGGGGGGCAGTGTCGCTCCCTGTCACGGTGGCAAGGTAACTGGTGCAAGCCTGGGACGCCCTGCCCGGGGCTGGGAGCTGGGGCCTGGGTGGGCTGGATCCAGCAGCTGTGGCTTGCAGGAGACTGGACCAATCAGCTGCAGATGCAGGGGAGGGACCAATCAGGAAGCAGACCAATCGGGGTGCTTTCTGAGCTGCAGCTTGTCTGTTCCGCAAAACCCCTGGATGTTTCCTGTTATTTTTTAAATCCCTCTGGACAGAGAAAGGAGGCTCAAAGAAGAGGCTATGCCTGGGAAAACCCAAACGTATGGTAACCCTAGGCAAAGCAGAAAGCAGTGGCTCTGCCTCTTAAAACTGCTTGCACATGGACCATTGTCAGTTACAATCTGGCCTGGCTCTGGCTCTGATGGGCAGAGCTCCAGGTAACCTGCATGGCACAGGTGGGAAAAAGACTGGCTCAGGGTCAGGTGCTGGCAGGATTTCTACGACTAACTTGTTGTTGTTACCTTTTCTCCAAGAAGGCAAGTGATTGAACAGCAGCTGTAACGCACCAGCTGCACTGCACAGATCCACGCCAGGAGAAACAGAATCATCAGTCCCAGCAAAGCACAAATTGCACAGCAAACGCGTTGGAGGATTGTGGCTACTGGGGGGGAGGTCAGAGGGTTGGAGAAGCGGGACTGCATCCTGGGACTCCTACCTTATAGGTGGGTGCCCAGACCACGAGCCTACAGAGCCATGCACTCTCTTGCTTTCTCTTTCTGGCCCAATGGTTCTTTAATTATGTCATATAGAGTAGAACAGCTTCAACGAAAGGGACTGAGGGAGCCCTGAATCGGGAGGAAGCACAATTTAGCGAGTGGGGTGTTTGGTCTGCCTCTGGGTTGGCTGTTTGCTCTCTGTGTACGGGTTGTGAGCTGGGCCACAAACAGTGGTCCCTCTGATTTTTTCCATCCATGTGTGAATGCATTTTATGTGCACCAATATCGAGCTAATGTGTGGATGTGCGCCACCACTAGAAACAAAAAACCTAGATATAATTTTTTTTTAAAGTTACAATAGGGATAATTACTCAGCCAGGACAAGTTAGGCACTTTAGAACTCACTACTCAAAGAATTAAATTTAAGCATAAGAGAGAAATAAAATTATGAAATGAACAGACCAGTCAAAAAACTAAATTAACACACTTTGAAAGAATAACATTACAGAGAATAAATGTGCATTCCAGGAAGTTCCAAGAAGTAACAACAACAACAACCCAAGTATGTGTTGGGAGTGAGTGTGAAAGAGACAGAGTGTGTTTTGTGTGTCAGAGACAGTGTGTGTGTCTATGTGTGAGACACAGAGACTGTGTGTGTTTGTGTGTGTGGCAGAGTGTGTGTGTATGTGTGTGTGTGTGAGCGAGAGAGAGAGACACACACACACAGAGAAAGTGTGTGTGTGTGTGCTGGCTGCTGGCGAAGTCTATGAGAGACCGTGCGCTGTCTCTTTAAGGAGCTCACCAGAAAGCCTGTTATTCAGACTGCAGCAATCCTGCTCTGTGGCGATGGGATACATGGGCATCGGGAAAGGCAGGGGAGAAAAACACCCTGATATCAGTGCCCTCCTCCTCTCCCCCACACTCTGCACAGCAAGTAGGAGGGTCCCAGGAGCAGCTGGACTGGGGCTGCAAGGCAGAGGGCAGGAGCAATGTGGCTGCAAAGCAGGGTAGGGAGGGGCACATGATCACATGCCGCCGGATGTGAGCGGCTCTGCTAATCAAGTGTGCGGCACTTGGTTCATTCCTGGGCAGCCGTGCAACCACACAGCTTAGAGGGAACACAGGCCACAGGCCCATGAGTAAGCAGCTGAGGCAGGTCTGTTTGGTGCCTTCATAAAGGCCACGAGGCTCTAACCCTTGGAGCTTTGATCAGCTCCGTTCTTTGAAGTCTCTGAGTGGTTATTCACTTACTGGTGGTGAGGGGCAGAGCTGAGCTGTGCTAAACAGTGCAAGTTGGCATAAAAAGTCACTAGCTAAATGTCACAAGAGCCAAGAAAAGAGGTGGCTAACAGGAGAGTTTCGGAGGGAGTTTAGAGAGGGAGTGCGAGAGGCTTTTCTTTCAGGTTCAGCTCTATGTATGATTTCAGTATGGCCAGCAATGGAATAATGATGGTGACCTACAAAGGATGTGCCATGGTGTTTTTTTTTCTTGCCTGAAGCCAAAAAGGACTCTGTGTGAAATGAAAGTTGGTGTCTGTGCTGGAGGAGAAGCTCCTTGGATTGGAAGGGTAAGTGGAGACACTGCTGAGAATCAGAGAAAGTGAGGAATTCCTCAACAGCCAGGTTTGTGAATCATCAGTACCCCAGGTTTGTGGAAGAAAGGAGCTGGTCATGAAGAAGTTGGGGAGAAAGGAAGTCAGAAATGAGGTCTGGTAACTTGTTACTTACAGGGGCAAGAGTTCACCACAGCATTCTGGATGGTTGGAGATAGCCAAGGATGGGCAGGCTATGGCCATCAGAGAGAAGAGGATGGGAAGGAGTTCCACACAGCTAGAATTTTCCAATCAATACCAGGCCCTCATGATCCAGCTAGTCCAAGGGAACAGAGAGATGTAAGGGACACACCTGAGGATGGCAGCTCAGCCCAACCTGTAAGCTTTCCCACAAAGAGTTCTCCAGGCATCCGAGGAAGACAGATGATCCTTGTTGGGGATTCAATATTCAGAAGAACTGAAAGAATATACCGCAAAGGACAGGGAGACAATGTGACAGTGTGTTGCCTTCCTGGAGACATGAGACATCACTTACTCATGGGGGCATTCTGTGCAAAAAAATTCAAAATTCTGTGCAAAATATTTTAAAACTCTTCAAAATTCTGCAAATTTTATTTGTCAAAATAACACTACATAATCACGCCAGTTTCAATTATTTTGGTAATTTATTTCAAAATACCTGTTAGCAAATATGTCTGTAACAATACAGACACACACAAACATTCCCCTCGGAGTTGATGCAAAATGATGAGAGGCTGGGTGAGCCCTAATGCTCCACTGTGTATAAATAATCATTGGAGCAGGGCCTGGAATCGCCGGGGAAGACAGCTGTTACACACACTACATGAGCTGATGCATAGCTCAGTGTTTGTACACAATGGAACAGCTCCAACCGGAGAAGGAGAGAGAACCCCACCCCAGAATGCTCCAGTGGCTGGGGCACTCACCTGGAAGAAGGGAGACCCACCTTCAAGTCCCTGCTCTAAATTTCTGGGGGGAAGGGAAATTAAATGCAGATCTCCCACATCCAGGGTGAGTGCTCCTACCTCTGGGCTAAAGGTTATAAGGCAGGCTCTTCCTCCTCAGTTTTGTGTGAGGAAGGTCTTAGGAACCTAGCTCCAGGCATGAGTTTACAGCTATGAAACCCGAGCAGAGGGAGGTGCCGAACTCCATTTGAGGGTTAGGCTATACCCCATCTTCAGCATTTCCTACTGGCTAGTTGAGGTGGCTCCCCACCCAGCATAGTGGCTTTCGTGGACCCTATTCTGAGACACTTCTCTCTCCCCATGCATGTACAGGGACGCTGGGCACCTAATGCGGGGGGGAGGGTTCCACTGGGTGGCAGGACACTTAAAGTGAGGTGCTGCAACACTGAACCCAGATCCCCTTTGTGGATCTAACCCTTGAGACCAGCCAAGATGCTATGAGGCCTTGGCAAGGCAACTGAAACAGTGCTCCCTGCCCTAGCCAGAGGCACAGCGTGACAGTGCACTGCTGCAAAGATTACCAAGTCCTGGTTCTTAGGGAGCATTCTGTGTGCATGTTTCTATGGCAACTAAGGAAATGCTGACACCCTGCAGAGCTGGGGTAATTCACTTTTCATTAGGGAAGCAGCGAAATTGGTTCCTTCCCCTCCTCCTATGATCTGGTGGCCATTTCAAAAGGAGCACCACCAAGGAGCCTCTCGCTCTTAGCCTAAGGCCAAATTCAAAGCTGACATAAGAAGGTGCAGCTCCAGTGAAGTTAAGGGAACTGCACTTGCTTGGATCATCAGTGATTCTGGCCCATTGTCTCTTCTAATTCCCATAGAACTTTTACACACTGAGTCTATTTCTTATTAATGCTCCTGGCCTTTGAGCTTGGTGGATGGTGGGCTCCAGTTGCTGCAGCAGTCAGCTGACCAAGCTCTGCCTCTGGCCTGGGCAGTGACTTCTGTATCAGGTGTATACATGACAGGGGTTCGATTTTATGAATTTGTCAAGGTGTGTGTTACATTTTAAAGCTGAAGGCAATTGGATAAGTGCTGTAGCTGATAGAGAATGGAGTCTAATAGCATATCCCCTGCTTACGAGTCCAGGGAGCACAAGCTTACTAATTTAACACTAGGTTCTTTTCAGGTCAACTTTTTATCTTGGACTGTATTTCTTAGATCAGGGCATTCTTAACCAATCAGCATTTTATTAATTTACCCAGAACCACGTCATTACACAATCAGCAGTTCACCAATCCAAAGTAAACACAACCAATGTCCCAGGCAGGTACGTACAGTCTTGTAAGCAATTCATAGACTAGGGTTAAGAGTTATACCAAAGAACAGTGCAAATCACGGGCATTCCTTATTATATTTACTTATGATAATCAGTCGTCAATTCCAATATGCTTCTATTACATTTATTACACTTCTAGTACATCTCCAAGAAGTAAGGACACAGATTTCCTAAGGGCATCGTTAAGAGTGGTCCCTCCTTTTTGAATAGTTTGGTATAAACAGGACAAGTTTAAAATATCAAAAGCAATTGCTTGAAGTTATTATTTTAAATCTCTCTTAGGCCCGTTTGTTTGCACTTGTAAAGGACACCACGCAGATAGCATTAATTAGTGGGCGGTGGTGCTTGGCACAGGGCTGAGTGATGCCTCTGGCGCTGTGTGTGCCATAGTGTGATTGCCTTCCACTTCTCACTTCAGACCCAGCTGCTGCCTAGCCTTGACGAAAGGAAGACAGAGTATGTAAGTCCTTCTTGCTGGTACAAAAGCCTCTCCACCATGGTGAAAACTCTTGCAGTGCCTCCTTGTGGCACCACCTGGAACCCGACCACACCCTGAGGCTTCAGGCTAAATGTATGAGAGATCTAGGAGCAGCATGAGCCCCAAAGGTGCAATGGGAAGGCCCACTGACGTGTGGATATGCCCTGGTGTTCACCCACCATGCGCCAGCTATGGGTAAATAGTTTCAACCCTGGATTACATGGTGCAGGTGGCTATCCTTCGGTACGAAGAAGTACAACTTCTCAAAGTGCCAAATTAGACCCAGCTATGGGTTCTATAGCTGCGTCCTGCCAGTCACCCTGCTTGTTGCAGTTTCCTCTACCAGTTGGGCATTTGCCTAGTTGGGATGAAAGAGAGGGATCAGTTAATGCACAAACCCTACCCATTTAAATCCACTCAGTTTGTCTCACAAGTTTCGAGTCTTGTGGCAACGAGGGAGTGGCAACAGAGGCAGACAGATGCTGCTGTTGGGAGCCCCCAGTCACAAACCTGCATGCATAGTGGTGTGGGTGTGATGGTCGCTTGTCAGAGACACTGGAGCAGCTGCATTGTTTGTATTCCGCCCATGCAACAGAATAGCCCTTTTCAGGGACGGTGCTGCTCTCCCCAGTGCAGGGAAAGGAGAGAAAAGGATCCCTAAATGCCTGCTCCATTTCCTAACCTTCCAGTTTACTGTGGCTGGTTGATCATCCAATTCTGCAGACAAAACACAAAGAGTGTGAAGTATATAAAACATACCAGCAATACTGCCGCATTAGATATCCAGAAGCTTCTGGACACTGACAACTAAGCAGAGAGAACTGTCATTATCCTCTGAGAACTTAAGAGATAGGGCATTGACACCACTGATCTTAGCTAAATTCGCTGTGCCAGTGAATCTCAGCTCCAAGAAGTTGGTGCTGGATATACGTTTTATTGGATCAGTTTGCCAGATGCAGAAAGGTGCCAATCAGGTGTTGGTTGCTGAACAGACTCTCCACCATTGCCAGCGATAACATCATCTCCGAGAGTCAGTGTGGCATTCGCACAGGGGACTCAAAAAGGTGGGTGTGATTTTCGCTGCTTGCCAATACAGGACAAGTTGCAGGAAATAAACTATGACCTCTATGTGGTGTTAGTAGACCTGATGAAGGCCTTCAGCATTGCTAGTCACAAGACAGATCTTACACAAACTTGGGTGCCCACAGAAATTCATCACTATGACCATATACTGGCTAGAGTGCTGGAAAATGGTTCTTTGTCAGAGCCTTTCTTTGTCACGAAAGGCATAAAGCAGGGCTGTGTGTTAGCACATACACTATTTACCATTCTCTTGGTGCTATGCTGCTAGATTCTTTCAAAGACTGCGACCAGGGCATTTACATGCACTTCCACACAATCTCCAGCATCTTCATGCTCGCACCAATGTGCTTGACATGCTCATGGAAAGTTCGTCTTCACGGATGACTGTGTACTCATAGCACATACCGCTGAAGACAGGCAGCATCTAACTGACTGCTGTTCTAGATCAGCAAAGCAATTTGGACTCCCTATCAGCCTCAAGAAAACCGAAGTACTTTATCGGCCAGGGAAAATGCATTCTGTCCCTGTAATTGCAATTGATGAGACACTGCTTAATGCGGTAGAAAAATTTTACTAGCTTTAGCCAATAATGCCATGATTGATAATGAAATCATGCAGCTCATTTCTTAAGCCAGTTCTTCCTATGGTCAACTTTGTCAACACTTGTGGGATGTAAGAGGCACTGAGCTTCACACCAAGATTAGTCTCTATTGTGTGATCATGTTAAGCTCTCTTTTCTACAGCTGTGAAACATGGACACTCTACAATGGGCACTTGAAGCAACTTGAGGATTTCACATGCACTATCTGTATCTCATTTGTAACATCAAGAGATCGGACAGGACACCAAACATCGAAGTCTTGGACCAGTTAAAAAATTTTTAAAGGATAAGGTTGATGTGACGCTGGCAGACCAGGTGCCAGCTCATGCCAAGGCCCCAGGCCGCACTGAACACTTAGCTGGAAACCAGTCTGGCTCACCTGCGTATTACCATTATCAAAATAGATATGTTAAGTTGATAAGAATCATGGAATCATAGAATATCAGGGTTGGAAGGGACCCCAGAAGGTCATCTAGTCCAACCCCCTGCTCGAAGCAGGACCAATTCCCAGTTAAATCATCCCAGCCAGGGCTTTGTCAAGCCTGACCTTAAAAACCTCTAAGGAAGGAGATTCTACCACCTCCATAGGTAACGCATTCCAGTGTTTCACCACCCTCTTAGTGAAAAAGTTTTTCCTAATATCCAATCTAAACCTCCCCCACTGCAACTTGAGACCATTACTCCTCGTTCTGTCATCTGCTACCATTGAGAACAGTCTAGAGCCATCCTCTTTGGAACCCCCTTTCAGGTAGTTGAAAGCAGCTATCAAATCCCCCCTCATTCTTCTCTTCTGCAGGCTAAACAATCCCAGCTCCCTCAGCCTCTCCTCATAACTCATGTGTTCTAGACCCCTAATAATTTTTGTTGCCCTTCGCTGGACTCTCTCCAATTTATCCACATCCTTCTTGAAGTGTGGGGCCCAAAACTGGACACAGTACTCCAGATGAGGCCTCACCAATGTCGAATAGAGGGGAACGATCACGTCCCTCGATCTGCTCGCTATGCCCCTACTTATACATCCCAAAATGCCATTGGCCTTCTTGGCAACAAGGGCACACTGCTGACTCATATCCAGCTTCTCGTCCACTGTCACCCCTAGGTCCTTTTCCGCAGAACTGCTGCCTAGCCATTCGGTCCCTAGTCTGTAGCGGTGCATTGGATTCTTCCATCCTAAGTGCAGGACCCTGCACTTATCCTTATTGAACCTCATCAGATTTCTTTTGGCCCAATCCTCCAATTTGTCTAGGTCCTTCTGTATCCTATCCCTCCCCTCCAGCGTATCTACCACTCCTCCCAGTTTAGTATCATCCGCAAATTTGCTGAGAGTGCAATCCACACCATCCTCCAGATCATTTATGAAGATATTGAACAAAACCGGCCCCAGAACCGACCCTTGGGGCACTCCACTTGATACCGGCTGCCAACTAGACATGGAGCCGTTGATCACTACCCGTTGAGCCCGACAATCTAGCCAGCTTTCTACCCACCTTATAGTGCATTCATCCAGCCCATACTTCCTTAACTTGCTGACAAGAATACTGTGGGAGACCGTGTCAAAAGCTTTGCTAAAGTCAAGAAACAATACATCCACTGCTTTCCCTTCATCCACAGAACCAGTAATCTCATCATAGAAGGCGATTAGATTAGTCAGGCATGACCTTCCCTTGGTGAATCCATGCTGGCTGTTCCTGATCACTTTCCTCTCATGCAAGTGCTTCAGGATTGATTCTTTGAGGACCTGCTCCATGATTTTTCCAGGGACTGAGGTGAGGCTGACTGGCCTGTAGTTCCCAGGATCCTCCTTCTTCCCTTTTTTAAAGATTGGCACTACATTAGCCTTTTTCCAGTCATCCGGGACTTCCCCCGTTCACCACGAGTTTTCAAAGATAATGGCCAATGGCTCTGCAATCACAGCCGCCAATTCCTTCAGCACTCTCGGATGCAACTCGTCCGGCCCCATGGACTTGTGCACGTCCAGCTTTTCTAAATAGTCCCTAACCACCTCTATCTCCACAGAGAGCTGGCCATCTCTTCCCCATTTTGTGATGCCCAGCGCAGCAGTCTGGGAGCTGACCTTGTTCGTGAAAACAGAGGCAAAAAAAGCATTGAGTACATTAGCTTTTTCCACATCCTCTGTCACTAGGTTTCTCTGTCACTGGATTCTTTAAAACACAGCCAGCTCTCCTGGACTCCTTTCCCCCTCATGTTATTCTTCCAGGGGATCCTGCCCATCAGTTCCCTGAGAGAGTCAAAGTCAGCTTTTCTGAAGTCCAGGGTCTGTATTCTGCTGTTTTCGTTTCTTCCTTGTGTCAGGATCCTGAACTCGACCATCTCATGATCACTGCCTCCCAGGTTCGCATCCACTTTTGCTTCCCCTACTAATTCTTCCCCATTTGTGAGCAACAGGTCAAGAAGAGCTCTGCCCCTAGAATGTGTTTAGACTATAAAAATGCTTGTACGATGCTGCACGTATTGATCTCACATATAACCTCTATAGCCCAGGGTATAAAGGTATATGGAGTGTTTGCAATGTAACCCTCTGTAATTGTGTAACTCACCAAACAGGAAAAGAAGCATTAATTAGCGTAAAATGCTCATCGTGCATAAAAGATGGCCCATTGAAAGCAAATGAGATATCGTGTAGCATCAAAGGACAGAAACTTTGTTGATTGCATTCCTAACTCCCTCCAGGAAGGTCAGATCTACACGTGAACTCATCCTACCAGTTTTGGACTCTGGAGAGGAGGGGATAAAATCCATGACAAGGAGAAACTGAATTGCTGACAGATTACTACTTCTATCACCTTTTGAAACCATAGACTGAACTCACCTGTGTGTATATGTTGCCTGCGTTAACCAGTAACTCTCTTATTTTCTAGTTAATAAACCTTTAGTTAGTTTGTTACAGGACTGGCTAAAAGCGTTGTATTTGATTTGAGATTTAAGGTACAAATTGACCAGGGGTAAGTGACTGGTCTCTTGGGACTGGAAGCAAACTGAATATTTTGTAAAAAGAAAAGGAGTACTTGTGGCACCTTAGAGACTAACCAATTTATTTGAGCATGAGCTTTCGTGAGCTACAGCTACGCTACCAGCACTCCCAGCTACCTTCGAGACACCACTGACTTCCTGAGGAAACTTCAATCCATCGGCGATCTTCCTGATAACACCATCCTGGCTACTATGGATGTAGAAGCCCTCTACACCAACATTCCACACAAAGATGGACTACAAGCCGTCAAGAACACTATCCCCGATAATGTCACGGCTAACCTGGTGGCTGAACTTTGTGACTTTGTCCTTACCCATAACTATTTCACATTTGGGGACAATGTATACCTTCAGATCAGCGGCACTGCTGTGGGTACCCGCATGGCCCCACAGTATGCCAACATTTTTATGGCTGATTTAGAACAACGCTTCCTCAGCTCTCGTCCCCTAAAGCCCCTACTCTACTTGCGCTATATTGATGACATCTTCATCATCTGGACCCATGGAAAAGAAGCCCTTGAGGAATTCCACCATGATTTCAACAATTTCCATCCCACCACCAACCTCAGCCTGGTCCAGTCCACACAAGAGATCCACTTCCTGGACACTACAGTGCTAATAAACAATGGCCACATAAACACCACCCTATACCGGAAACCTATTGACCGCTATTCCTACCTGCATGCCTCCAGCTTTCACCCTGATCACACCACACGATCCATCGTCTACAGCCAAGCTCTGCGATACAACCGCATTTGCTCCAACCCCTCAGACAGAGACAAACACCTACAAGATCTCTGTCAAGCTTTCTTACAACTACAATACCCACCTGCAGAAGTAAAGAAACAGATTGATAGAGCCAGAAGAGTTCCCAGAAGTTACCTACTACAGGACAGGCCTAACAAAGAAAATAACAGAACGCCACGAGCGGTCACCTTCAGCCCCCAACTAAAACCCCTCCAACGCATTATTAAGGATCTACAACCTATCCTAAAGGATGACCCAACACTCTCACAAGTCTTGGGAGACAGGCCAGTTCTTGCCTACAGACAGCCCCGCAACCTGAAGCAAATACTCACCACAACCACATACCACACAACAGAACCACTAACCCAGGAACTTATCCTTGCAACAAAGCCCATTGCCAATTGTGCCCACATATCTATTCAGGGGACACCATCACAGGGCCTAATAACATCAGCCACACTATCAGAGGCTCGTTCACCTGCACATCCACCAATGCGATATATGCCATCATGTGCCAGCAATGCCCCTCTGCCATGTACATTGGTCAAACTGGACAGTCTCTACGTAAAAGAATAAATGGACACAAATCAGATGTCAAGAATTATAACATTCATAAACCAGTCGGAGAACACTTCAATCTCTCTGGTCACGCAATCACAGACATGAAGGTCGCTATCTTAAAACAAAAAAACTTCAAATCCAGACTCCAGCGAGAAACTGCTGAATTGGAATTCATTTGCAAATTGGATACTATTAATTTAGGCTTAAATAGAGACTGGGAGTGGCTAAGTCATTATGCAAGGTAGCCTGTTTCCTCTTGTTTTTTCCTACCCCCCCCCCCCCGATGTTCTGGTTTAACTTGGATTTAAACTTGGAGAGTGGTCAGTTTAGATGAGCTATTACCAGCAGGAGAGTGAGTTTGTGTGTGTATGGGGGTGGGGGGAATGTGAGAAAACCTGGATTTATGCAGGAAATAGCCCGACTTGATTATGTAAAGAGTTGTCACTTTGGATGGGCTAGCACCAGCAGGAGAGTGAATTTGTGTGGGGGGGGTGGAGGGTGAGAAAACCTGGATTTGTGCTGGAAATGGCCCACCTGATGATCACTTTAGATAAGCTATTACCAGCAGGAGAGTGGGGTGGGAGGAGGTATTGTTTCATATTCTCTGTGTATATATAAAGTCTGCTGCAGTTTCCACGGTATGCATCTGATGAAGTGAGCTGTAGCTCACGAAAGCTCATGCTCAAATAAATTGGTTAGTCTCTAAGGTGCCACAAGTACTCCTTTTCTTTTTGCGAATACAGACTAACACGGCTGTTACTCTGAAACCTGAATATTTTGTGATTTTTTTTTGTGTAAGTGACTCTTTACCACATATTCCAGCTTGCCTGGGTTGGAAGATAGACTGGAGCGTGCAAGGGGACTGTCTGTGACTCCATTGTAAGACTATTGTAGTACTTTGGGAGCTCACATTTGTTACTGATTTGGTGAAATCTAATTAGAGAACATACCACCAGTTTGGGTTGTCCGCCCTGGTTTTTGACAATCTGCCTTGAGGTTGGCACTCTTGGTCCAGAGCCACTCCAGACCACGTGCCAGTTGATACTATAGATTTTCAAATCATTAGGCATATCACACGGCGGCATCCGCTTTGCGTTTGTTTGGTTTTTTGTTTAGTGTTCTTATATGAGATTTTTAGTAATTTTAAGATAATTTTAAGTTTTTAAGAAAAAACTAAAGAAATTCCCAGGCAAAAAGTTTTGACAGTAGATCTCAGTAGTTTAAGATTAAAAAACATTGTAGGAATGTTGTAATTATCCCAAAATGAAGCAATGTAAACCCAGGAGAGTCAGAGATAAGATTACTTGAAAAAGAAAACCAAATGTTAAGGGAGAAATGAACAGTTTGGGCATCCAAACAACTTTATGTCTGCCCTAGAGTGCTACCATGGGGGGAAATGTGTCTTTAAAAAGTAGTGCAATCAAATGTGGGAGAACAAATACTAAAATGCTTTCATTAAACATACTTTAAGAAAAAATACCTGGCATGACTCTAGGGCAGTGCTAAGGTCATTGGACGGCCTTGACCACTCTTTCTTACCTTAACATGTTTGGATTTCTTTTTAGTGTAACCTTAACTTTGAGTTTCCTAGGTTTATAATGCTTCCTTTTGGGATGATTAAAACATCTCCGCAGGTTTTTTCTTTTTTGTCTTTACACCCTCAATTGTAATTCGAGGGTGATCAGATAGCAAGTGTGAATAATTGGGGACAGGAGTGTGTGGGGGGGGGAGTGGGAAGGAGTAATAGGAGCCTATATAAAACAAAACCCTGAATATCAGGACTGCCCCAATAATATTGGGATGAAGGGTTTAGTCACCAGGAAATACTGCTGGGAGCAGGTGCTACTCTTTAGCAAAAAGGGCAGATTCCAGTCACAATGGATACTCAGATTGGTAGCTCAGATCATCCTGCACTGAACAGGGATCGTTACTGGGATGCTATTTTTGTAATGTAAGACAATGCCAAGTGGGTGTGAAGCACTACCGAATCAGAATGGTGGGATTTGACATCCACTCGTGTGGTCCTGGTTAGCAGCAGGGGAGAATCTGGTCTGCTGAGTTAGGCCCATAGGGAAGAGCCAAGAGGTGTGAAATGCTACCACATCAGCAGGGCAGCATATTGGACCCACTCTGTCTCAGTGTAAATGACCACATGAGGCACAGGGCAATAGGGAATCCGTGCTTGGGATGTGCTGTTTCAGGGGCAGTGCAGCTTTCCCCTCACCCATGGGCCAGGCTGTGAATGTGCCACTCAGAAGAGTTTGGCAAAGCCTCAGACATGGGACAGGTGAAAGGTTACAAATGCAGCAGGAGGAGTGATGGGAGGGAGCGACAAAGAGATGCAAGGCCCTGTGCGATGAGTGTGAAACCAGCCGTGGGATGCAGAGTGAGCCCAGGATAGGAGAGGAAGGACTTGTTTATACCTCAGTGGTTTTCCAGATGGCAAATGAGCAAAACCCAGAGATAAATAAGCCGGTCTGAGAGCTCCAGTTCTCTGCGGGTCCCAGACCCTTCAGGGAGCACTGTGCTAAGCAATTATACCAGCCAAGGATGCTTTTTACAGTAGCACCAAACCCAGTGCAGGGCAGTGGAGGAGTGTTGGGAACTCATTGCCTGCCATTCATGATGGCTGCTGGATATCTGTGAAATTATGTGATTTCCCCCTTCCTCCTCCCGCGCCTACCCTCCCCCTTCACACATAATCCTGCAGCTGCTTGAACAGTCTCGCAGTTTAAGTGATGCCACTGCAGAGATTTAAATTACAAAGCTCCCGGATGCAACAATTCCCTCCAACCTTCCCCACAGGGCCAAGCAATGGCTCCTTAGGAGGCAGTTCCCAATCTTCCTTTTATTTCATTTCCTAGCAGCAAGAAAAGGGAAGAAAAATGTTCTGTCGATAGGTGCTGGAACTAAGCGTTCTGGGGGAGCTGCCGCACACCCTGGCTGGAAGTTTCCATTATATACGGGGTTTACATTTTGGTTCAATGGCTCTCTGGACCCCCCACTATAGAACCCCCTGGTTCTGACCATTGTGCTCTGGCTGCTTTGAGCTGCTTTGCTGTACCCGTGAGTTTATTCTTAAATTTTTTCAATGATTTACAGTTGATACTGCATAACTTCAAACCATTAGACATAGTCACATGGCAGCAATCCCTTGGGTTTTTTGTTTAGCATTTTAAATAATTTTAAGAAACCAAAGAAATTCCCATCTTTGCTAAGGTTGAGAGTTTGTGTCAGTAATTTAAAGGTAAAAAACATTACAGGGATTTTGTAATTATATCCAAGCCAAACATTACAAACCCAGGAAACTGAAAGTTAAGGTTACATTCAAAAGAAATTCAAACATGTGAAGGTAAGAAAAGCACAGTAAGGCACCCATACAAATTTATCTTTCTCTTGCCATGATGCCATGGGGGGTGGGGGGGGAATGAAAAAATGTCTGTTGTGTCTTTAAAAATCAGTTTAATGTAATCTGGGATTACAAATACTGACATACCTTAATCATAATCACGGGGTTATTGCGTGATGTCACTCCAGGCCAGAGTTAAGCTTGTCTGGGTTCATTAGCCATGTTGCGCCCAGTCTATGACCCCTGGAAGGTCCAGTGTTAAGGGAGTTTGAGTCTGCACTGTGTGTGGAGCATTACATGTGAAAGCTCTGCAATAGGGTCAGCTTGGGATCTACAGTTCAATGAATTCAAGACCTTTTCAGAATACTTGAGCTGAAAGGCACGTATGAGTAATACAGAAATCTTCTTTTCCTCTAGAGCATTGAAAGATGCTCTCTCATTCTTAAACTCAAATGACCTTCCTTCCATCTCTTTATTTGTCACTGGCAAGAATAAAGCTGTTACAAATAAAGAAACATATTCTCATTTACTGGGCCAGGAAATTTAACTACTTTCATCATGTCCAAGATTACTATGAAAGCTGGTTAACCTTGATAGAGGACACTAATCCAATCACAAACCAGAAATTCCACTGTGGAGGATTTTTACAGTTATGCATTTGCTTGATGACTGTTTTACTCTGGGATTCCATTGAGGATTTAGGAGGGGACAATTATCCTGCACTGATAAAGAATAAAATAGGAAACAACCCCCATTCGCCAAGAAAATTTGGAAGTGAAACATGATCCTGCTGAAATGAGCTTGATTCCATCAGTGCCTGCCAGTAAAAGAAGCATCTATATCATTGCTCAAAGAGTTTGTCTGTCTATTCCAAGAAATATGTTGTATTTTGCATAAGTATCTTTTTAACAGTTTTGGTGGCACTTGTTATTCTTTGAGGCAAAACTGTTGAGCAGTCTGGTAAGCTGTTGATACAGTTCCAGTCAAGGATTGGCAAGGTAACCAGGGAACCGAGGAAAGCTAACGTTCCAATAAGAAGGAAGACCCTGTACTTTATTTGCATCTTGATGGCTATGGTTAAGAAACTAAAAGCAGAAGTTCCTCCTAGTATAATAAACACACCACCTTCCCTAAGAAACCAGATTGTGTAGGGCAGGCTTGGAGTTTTCTATCCAGACATAAGAATGTTCACTTTGTAAACTAGACCAGTTAGCAAATCACAGAGAGTTAGACTGCTGATAAAAAAAAAGTACATGGTTGTGAAATCTGTTATTTTTCCATAGGGCAAAAAATACGATCAAGTTCTCTAAGGCTATGAAAGTGCATATGATTAAAAAGGCAACATTTGTTAAGTCTCTGGGATCAGTTGGCTTTTCTCTTAGAATAATTTTTCCTATATAATTATAATGTAGCACTCTGAGAGAATCAGCCTCTTTATTTCCTTGTGGGATGAAGTGAGGCACTTCCATCTTTAAGCCACAGTTCCACTCGAAGAGCTCATCTTCTTTTATACAATGGTTGTCCAATCCTTGCTGAGCCAATAGTTTTGGGCCAACACTTCAAAAGTCCATTGGCTTCCCTTCCTAGGTAAGGAGAAAACGTCTGTCTGTGGCATGGTGAGATGGTGGGAGGAAGGTTGTTGTCAAAAGTGAAGTAGGTTGCACACTTAGCCCTAGTCTACACTAGGACTTTAGGTTGAATTTAGCTGCGTTAAATCAATGTAAACCTGCACCCGTCCACACGATGAAGCCCTTTTTTTCGACTTAAAGGGCTCTTAAAATCAATTTCTTTACTCCACCCCTGACAAGTGGATTAGCGCTTAAATCAGCCTTGCCGGGTCAAATTTGGGGTACTGTGGACACAATTTGACGGTATTGGCCTCCGGGAGCTATCCCAGAGTGCTCCATTGTGACCGCTCTGGACAGCACTCTCAACTCAGATGCACTGGCCAGGTAGACAGGAAAAGAACCGCGAACTTTTGAATCTCATTTCCTGTTTGGCCAGCGTGGCAAGCTGCAGGTGACCATGCAGAGCTCATCAGCACAGGTGACCATGATGGAGTCCCAGAATCGCAAACGAGCTCCAGCATGGACTGAACAGGAGGTATGGGATCTGATCACTGTATGGGGAGAGGAATCCGTGCTATCAGAACTCCGTTCCAGTTTTCAGAATGCCAAAACCTTTGTCAAAATCTCCCAGGACATGAAGGACAGAGGCCATAACAGGGACCCGAAGCAGTGCCGCGTGAAACTTAAGGAATTGAGGCAAGCCTACCAGAAAACCAGAGAGGCTAACGGCCGCTCCAGGTCAGAGCCCCAAACATGCCGCTTCTATGATGAACTGCATGCCATTTTAAGGGGTTCAGCCACCACTACCCCAGCCGTGTTGTTTGACTCCTTCAATGGAGATGGAGGCAACACGGAAGCAGGTTTTGGGGACGAAGAAGATGATGATGAGGAGGAGGTTGTAGATAGCTCACAGCAAGCAAGCGGAGAAACCGGTTTTCCTGACAGCCAAGAACTATTTTTCACCCTGGACCTGGAGCCAGTACCCCCCGAACCCACCCAACGCTGCCTCCTGGACCCGGCAGGCGGAGAAGGGACCTCCGGTGAGTGTACCTTTTAAAATACTATACACTGTTTAAAAGCAAGCATGTGAAAGGATTAATTTGCCCTGGCATTCGCAGCTCTCCTGGATGTACTCCCAAAGCCTTTGCAAAAGGTTTCTGGGGAGGGCAGCCTTATTGAGTCCTCCATGGTAGGACACTTTACCACTCCAGGCCAGTAACACATACTTGGGAATCATTGTACAACAAAGCATTGCAGTGTAAGTTTGCTGGCATTCAAACAACATCTGTTCTTTATCTCTCTGTGTTATCCTCAGGAGAGTGAGATATCATTCATGGTCACCTGGTTAAAATAGGGTGCTTTTCTTCAGGGGACACTCAGAGGTGCCCGTTCCTGCTGGGCTGTTTGCCTGTGGCTGAACAGAAATGTTCCCCGCTGTTAGCCACGGGGAGGGGAGAGAGTTGAGGTAGCCACGCGGTGGGGGGAGGCAAAATGCGACCTTGTAACAAAAGCACATGTGCTATGTATGTAATGTTAATAGCAAGGTTTACCCTGAAAGAGTATAGCCACTGTTTTATAAAATGTGTCTTTTTAAATACCGCTGTCCCTTTTTTTTTCTCCACCAGCTTTTTTTTTCTCAATGTTCAGAGGATCTTCTCCTTCCCAGACGCTAGTGAAAATTAGAAAGAAAAAAAAATGCACTTGTGATGAAATGTTCTCTGAGCTCATGCTGTCCTCCCACACTGACAGAGCACAGACGAATGCGTGGAGGCAAATAATGTCAGAGTGCAGGAAAGCACAAAATGACCGGGAGGAGAGGCAGCGGGCTGAAGAGAGTAAGTGGCAGGCTGAAGAGAGTAAGTGGTGGGCTGAAGAGAGGGCTGAAGCTCAAATGTGGTGGCAGCGTGATGAGAGGAGGCAGGATTCAATGCTGAGGCTGCTGCAGGACCAAACCAGTATGCTCCAGTGTATGGTTGAGCTGCAGCAAAGGCAGCTGGAGCAGAGACTGCCACTACAGCCCCTGTGTAACCTACCGCCCTCCTCCCCAAGTTCCATAGCCTCCACACCCAGACGCCCAAGAACGCGGTGGGGGGGCCACCGGCCAACCAGCCACTCCGCCACAGAGGATTGCCCAAAAAAAAGAAGGCTGGCATTCAATAATTTTTAAAGTTGTAAACTTTTAAAGTGCTGTGTGGCATTTTCCTTCCCTCCTCCACCACCCCTCCCGGTGCTTCTCTCCTACACCATCCCTCCCGGGCTACCTTGGCAGTTATCCTCCTATTTGTGTGATGAATGAATAAAGAATGCATGAATGTGAAGCAACAATGACTTTATTGCCTCTGCAAGTGGTGATCGAAGGGAGGAGGGGAGGGTGGTTACCTTACAGGGAAGTAGAGTGAACCAAGGGGCGGGGGGTTTCATCAAGGAGAAACAAACAGAACTTTCACACCATAGCCTGTCCAGTCATGAAACTGGTTTTCAAAGCTTCTCTGATGCGTACCGCGCCCTCCTGTGCTCTTCTAACCGCCCTGGTGTCTGGCTGCGCGTAAACAGCAGCCGGGCGATTTGCCTCAACCTCCCACCCCACCATAAACGTCTCCCCCTTACTCTCAGAGATATTGTGGAGCGCCCAGCAAGCAGTAATAACAGTGGGAATATTGGTTTCACGGAGGTCTAAGCGAGTCAGTAAACTGCACCAGTACGCCTTTAAACGTCCAAATGCACTTGCTCAGCCTGTAGTTGAACAGCTCCCGACTACTGTCCAGGCTGCCTGTGTACGGCTTCATGAGCCATGGCATTAAGGGGTAGGCTGGGTCCCCAAGGATAACTTTAGGCATTTTCTGGTCTGGGAATAAAGTCCCTTCCTGCAGCTTTTGAAACAGACCAGAGTTCCTGAAGATGTGAGTGTCATGTACCTTTCCCGGCCATCCCAGGTTGATGTTGGTGAAATATCCCTTGTGATCCACCAGAGCTTGCAGCACTATTGAAAAGTACCCCTTGCGGTTTATTTACTCGGCGGCTTGGTGCTCCGGTGCCAAGATAGGGATATGGGTTCCGTCTATGGCCCCACCACAGTTAGGGAATCCCATTGCAGCAAAGCCATCCACTATGACCTGCACATTTCCCAGGGTCACTACCCTTGATATCAGCAGATCTTTGATTGCGTGGGCTACTTGGATCACAGCAGTCCCCACAGCAGATTTGCCCACTCCAAATTGATTCCCGACTGACCGGTAGCTGTCTGGCGTTGCAAGCTTCCACAGGGCTATCGCCACTCGCTTCTCAACTGTGAGGGCTGCTCTCATCTTGGTATTCTTGCGCTTCAGGGCAGGGGAAAGCAAGTCACAAAGTTCCGTGAAAGTGCCCTTACGCATGCGAATGTTTCGCAGCCACTGGGAATCGTCCCAGACCTGCAACACTATGCGGTCCCACCAGTCTGTGCTTGTTTCCCAAGCCCAGAATCGGCGTTCCACAGCATGAACCTGCCCCATTAGCACCATGATGCATGCATTGGCAGGGCCCATGCTTTCAGAGAAATCTGTGTCCATGTCCTGATCACTCACGTGACCACGCTGACGTCGCCTCTTCACCTGGTATCGCTCTGCCAGGTTCTGGTGCTGCATATACTGCTGGATAATGCGTGTGGTGTTTAATGTGGTCCTAATTGCCAAAGTGAGCTGAGCGGCCTCCATGCTTGCCTTGGTATGGCATCCGCACAAAAAAAAGGCGCGGAACGATTGTCTGCCGTTGCTCTGACGGAGGGAGGGGCGACTGACGACATGGCTTACAGGGTTGGCTTCAGGGAATTAAAATCAACAAAAGGGGCGGCTTTACATCAATGAGTATTTCAGGCAGGACTTCACAGAGGGTTCCAATCAGAAATGGTGCAGCTAAGTAATTGTTCTTATTGGAACAAGCAGGTTGGTCTGGCCTCTGATTGATACATGGCTAGATTTAACTCGCTGCACCTTCTCTGTGAGTGACTGCAGTGTGACCTAGAGGAATGAGTCCCCTAGATGGGGGAGGGAGGGGAAGCAAATGAGTACAAAACAAATCTGGTCTATTTCTTGTTTTGATCCACTCCATCTATCTTTTACATCTTTGGATGGCAGCAGACGGTGCAGAAGGACTGCATGCCATCCTCATCTCTTGCCTGCCTGGCAGAAGATGGTACAGTAGGACTGCTAGCAATCCGTATTGCCTGTCTGCTCACCATAAGATGGTTCAATAGGACTGACTGCAGGACTAAAGAGAATGACCTGGTCAAGTCACTTCTAATGTAGTCCCTGCACCCATGTCTGCCCAGGCGCTCCTGGCCAACGTGGCCAGGAGCACCTCGGACATGACGATGACGGCTACCAGTCCTACTGCACCGTCTGCTGCCATAAGGTAAGGGGTTGCTGCTGCTGTGTAGCAATGCAGTACCACGTCTGCCAGCACCCAGGAGACATACGGTGACGGTTATCTGAGCAGGCTCCATGCTTGCCGTGGTATGGCGTCCGCACAGGTAACTCAAGAAAAAAGGCGCGAAACGACTGTCTGCTGCTGCTTTCATGGAGGAAGGGAGGGAACGGGGGCCTGACGATATGTACCCAGAACCCAGAATTCCAATGGGCAGCGGAGACTGCGAGCAGATCGAGGGACGTGATCGTTCCCCTCTATTCGACATTGGTGAGGCCTCATCTGGAGTACTGTGTCCAGTTTTGGGCCCCACACTACAAGAAGGATGTGGATAAATTGGAGAGAGTCCAGCGAAGAGCAACAAAAATGATTAGGGGTCTAGAACACATGACTTATGAGGAGAGGCTGAGGGAGCTGGGATTGTTTAGCCTGCAGAAGAGAAGAATGAGGGGGGATTTGATAGCTGCTTTCAACTACCTGAAAGGGGGTTCCAAAGAGGATGGCTCTAGACTGTTCTCAATGGTAGCAGATGACAGAACGAGGAGTAATGGTCTCAAGTTGCAGTGGGGGAGGTTTAGATTGGATATTAGGAAAAACTTTTTCACTAAGAGGGTGGTGAAACACTGGAATGCGTTACCTAGGGAGGTGGTAGAATCTCCTTCCTTAGAGGTTTTTAAGGTCAGGCTTGACAAAGCCCTGGCTGGGATGATTTAACTGGGATTTGGTCCTGCTTCGAGCAGGGGGTTGGACTAGATGACCTTGAGGGGTCCCTTCCAACCCTGATATTCTATGATTCTATGATTCTATGAACTGTGGGATAGCTACCCACAGTACAACACTCCAGAAGTCGACGCTTGCCTCAGTACTGTGGAAGCACTCCGCCAAGTTAATGCACTTAATGCGCTTAGAGCATTTTCTGTGGGGACACACACACTCGAATATATAAAAACAATTTCTAAAAAACCGACTTCTATAAATTCGACCTAATTTCGTAGTGTAGACATACCCTTAGTTTTGTATTTTTTTATATCTTATACTTGCTGTTAGGTTACCATTTGTCAACATCAAAAGGCATATGAATGGCCTGTTCTTCTGACAAGGGCCCCTGTATGATTGTATATGTCTGTGTTAGGAGTATAAGCAGCAGGGCATCTGGGCCATCACAAAATAACCCTGAACCACACAATTCCCCCACCCTTTTCTTCATATCTGCTCTGAAATCATGCCCTTTTCCACTTCAGCTGGGCCTTTTAATTCCCCCCCACACCCTCACCCGCTGCATTTGGGTGTTAGTCATCATAACACCTCCGTTTTCAGTGATTTCTCAGATCTCTGATCTACTGTTTTGTAATATTCAATGCTGCAAAGAATCTACGGTTACAGCTTATATAAAAGTGTTATACAAAATAGTAGAATAATTGTTTAGGGCCCCTTGAATATGGTGATAAACAAAAAAACATACTTGTTGCTTTGCAAGTACTGCTACAAAATATCTCCAAGCATGTAATCAATCCCCCAATGTTTTTGTTAATCTTTTTTATATATTATTTCTGATAGTCCATTGAATAGGGGAAATAATGCCTCAAAGTGTGGAAGTGTTTCCATGTGCTTGCACACGCTAAAGCATGACAACTACCAATGAATGGCTACCTACAAAACTGATTCACTAAAAATGATTTTAGTCAGTTATTGCTATTCCCCTAAAATGCAACTCTCTTCTCCCCATGTCCTGGCAGACGTGTTACGTTTCAAAAGTTTGTTTTTAAAAACATTATTTCATATGATTAAAAATGGTATGTTTAGCAAAAGCACAGAGAAGATAATAGTTTTAAAATAATAATAATTAAAAAAAAGCCAGGAAAGGAGAAGGAGGGAATGCAGTGGGCGGTGGAATTCAGGCTGTTTCTTTAGAACACTGTGTCAGAGGCGACTGCCTTATCTTTGAACTTCATCCACTCACAAATCTAGGGCTTTTTTCTTTAAAAAAAAATATTTTTTATTGTAGAAACCATCAATTGTGGGTTGTATATTCTGCCCTGGATTTTAAAGCTTTCTTTACAGAAGATAAATCTTTAGAGCAGTTTTTGTTTGGTTGGTTTTTTGTATTCTGGTCAATTCATTTAGGCAGAACTTTAAAAAGCAAACTAACAATTTTTTAAAGAGCTCCTTTAAACCTTTAAAAAGCTATGACATGTCTTGTTACATTTTATTTTTTTATTGTAAAACCCTTCTTATATGAGGGTTTTGTAGAATATTGCTCAGAACCTATGTCCACACAATTGACATTCCTGTAAACTATTTTACACGTTTTTTTCTTACTATGTAAGTCATTAAACAAAAAATTTACTATAATTTAAATTGTGTCAAAGGAATGATAATTATTTAGTTATAGAAATTAAGTAAACGTAGCAGTTTCCTGTTCTTGGCATCTCTTTAAGGTGTAGAAAGATGCTTACGTTACTTTTAAAATTTGTGACAGTATAGATTTTAGTTATTTTGTTTCAATTCTCATTTTATTTAATTTTAATCCTGTGATTAAAAATTCTTTCACTATGAAAGATAATCATTGTTTTCAAAAGGAGCAGGTCCCTGAAAACGCATTGGAGCAATTTCCCAAAGGAACCATTTGCGCACTGAATCCTGTGCTGGATCTCACTGTTGATTTTTGTGAGCTACCGCGATAGCAGAAGTGCTTGAGTATCTCGAAAATCTGTCCTTTGACGGTGATTTGTGGTGAATCATGTGCTAGGCCTGACGCAGGCTGATAGAGCACTTTGGTCTTCTCAATATTGAGTGAGAGTCCTAGGCTTCTGTAAGCTTGTGCAAAAAAATCCAGTGTGGACTGAAACTGAAAGTCATTCTCAGTGTGGCGAGGTACCACCAGCGATGCCTCTGGAAGATTCTTCGCATCAAGTGAGAAGATTGCTGCACTAACGCCAGCATCCTCACTGAAACCAATGTCACCAACACTGAAGCAATGATCCTCATGCACCAATGCTGCTGGGCTGGACATTGTGCGCGGATGCCAGACTCTTGCTTCCCAAAACATGTCCTCTATTCTCAGCTCACCCATGGTCAGAGATCCCATGGTGGTCAAAGGAAATTCTACAATAACACACTGAAAGCGTATCTCAAGAAAACTGATGTGGACATCACAAGCTGGGAGGAGCAAGCCACTAACCGACCCCAATAGCGCCACATCCTCCATCAGCACCTTGCCTTCAAAGCTGAAAAGAGAGAGAGAAGGAAGGAAAAAGAAAGAACTTTTTTCCATCAGGCAGCTGACCCACCTGGAAATGTCTGTACCTACTGCGGGTGGATCTGTGGTTCCAGGATCGGACGGCTGAGTCATCTCAGGACCCATATGTAAATCCGTGGTTGAGATCATACTCAAATTGTGGGATCGCTGCTGGTGATGATGATGAATAGTGGAAACTGGTATAATTGGGTATATCTTTCTGTAACGGGGTGTCCACCCCACACAAAGCCTGAAAGGATTAAGCAGACTAGGTGGGCCAGTAAACACCCAAACTGCACCTGGACGAGGAGTCAAGGAGCAATGACGACAAATTAAAGAGAAAGCTCAGGTGGATAGGAACGAGAGGGGCCTGTATAAAGTCAGTAGCTAAGAGTAGAAGGGGGCTGCAGAGAGGGAGGCTGCAGTCACACTCAGGGTGACAGGAGGCAATGTAGGAAGTAGCCCAGGGATACAACAGTAAAGGCTGAGGGTTGTGCAGACCTTGACTTCTTGTTGTAGGGTCCCTGGGCTGGAAGCCAGCATAGAGGGCAGGCCTGGGTTCCCCTACCAGCAACTGGAGAAGTGGCACCATTAAGGGGCAGTGAAAGAGAAGATTGTCTGGGACAGTTGGTCTTGAGACATTTTGATGCACAAAGTTTCCCTGAAAGGGGAAAACTACAGTGGCCTGCACTGGAGGGCCAAGCCAAAAAGCAGGAGCACTTGAGTCCCGAGAGAGCAAGACAGAGTGACGGCATGTCACTGCAGGAAAGGGAGTTAGCCAGGCAGAGCTAATCCCCAGACACAGCCAGAAGGAGTTGCTCCAGCGGTGAGTAGAGCACCCCATGACACTCTCATTCCGGGCTGTCTACCATTTTTTTTAAAGACAAATGCTCAAGGAATTGTATAGAAAGAGGAAATTTTTATGCCTGGTCCAAAATTCAACAGCTGTAAGTCTAAGTGGTACATTTGAATAGATTTGTAAATAAAGCAATCTGCATGCATGCTCCTTTTCAAGGGTGGTTCATGTTTCTTCAGATAAAACCTAAACCACAGAAGAAAGTAAGGGTTTGTTTGTGGGGGTCATATGCCCACATTCTTTCCTCTGTCATTTAAACAATTAGAAAGCCTTGGCTTGGCTTTTTAATTTTTTATTGTAACACAGCTGTAAATATGGGTTGTGTATCAAGTAATACATTCCCTTTGTCTTTAATCAGTTAAAAAGCTGTGTCATTTAAAATGATAGTGCACACATTTGTAAATAGCATTTTGCTATCCATTTGTTTAAAGAAAAAATTACTGAAAATTCTCTAACTGGATTGAGACCAAAGGATGGCTCTGTCTTACAAATTCATGTTAATCCTGTCATGTTTAAATCCAACATAAAAACATGCTGATATAGGTTTATTTCTAATAAAAAAATTATTTTGTTGCAAAAGTTACGTTTTTTTTAAAAAGCAGAAGAGATGAGGGGGGATATGTTTCTTCAGATAGGAACAATCTTTATCTTCCTCTATTATGTAGTTCTTTCGCTTGTCATTTTTAAATGTTTATTTTTCAATCTGTAAATGTTGGCGATATTATACTGGCCCCCTAAATCTTCATTTTACAAATAATACCCTGGAAATTCATGTTACAGGATTTTTAAACGTTAATCCTGTGATTTAAAAATTCTTTTGGTAAAAAAATTACATTCTTTTAATAGAAAAGAGAAGGGGGATATATTTGTTTCTCTATTCTTAAGCAAAAGGGGAAAATGGCCAGCATAAAGACTTTGCTTCGCCACAATTTACAAATGTCATTTTTATTTCACTAGACCTCCACAAAATATCCCTAAGCCCTGGGTTTTGGGGTGTGTGACAACTACAAAACAGTTATCAATGCTCTGTTTTTACATAGAATCATAGAATCATAGAATCATAGAATATAAGGGTTGGAAGGGACCCCAGAAGGTCATCTAGTCCAACCCCCTGCTCGAAGCAGGACCAATTCCCAGTTAAATCATCAATTCCCAGTTAAATCATCGCATGTTTATTTGTGAAAAAAATTTTAAAAGTTAGGCAAAAATAGCATTCTTATCTCTGGTAAAAAGTGTTATCAGCATTTTTACATAAATTTTAGCCTTTCTTTTAAGTGTGTGTTTTGGATAAAGTGTGTGAATATGAAGTTTTGTTTTCAGTTTACCAGTGTAGTGGGTTAGCGGTGGGTCTTCCTCCTGTGGGTCAGTGGGAGGCCACTGTGCCTCACTACATCAGTGGGTGTCGCCCACAGACAGGGAACTAGCAGAATAGTAAACCTTCTGCGGCTCTGGCCTTTAGGCTCGGGCCTTTGCCAGGGCAGAGCACCAAACAGTCTCGAAGCTTCCAGCCCTCTGGTGTGCAGATTTGGCTCAGACCCCGGACACCAGCAACCTGCTCACCACACAGTGGACTCTCCCTGGCTTCCACCAGCCCAGTTATTCACTGCTGGGGAGACCATTATGGGGAGACCAGGGCTGGATGGGAAGCCAAGGTGAGACCATTGGGCTGTGAGCAGCCTGCTGGTGACAAAGGGCTGCCCAGCACAGAGACACCCAGGGTTATAGGGCAGGTGGTGACCGAGCCCCTGAGGGTCTCAGGGATACTCCCAAGCGTCATGGAGCCTGTCTGCCATTTACTTGAACTAGGATTTGTGTAGCTGTGTTCAGTGCAGCCCTTGGTGAACAAACTCCTCTCTAGCCGCTGGTTAGCTAGTGGTCAGTACACGAACCTAGGACTTGTGCGCAGAGCTGTGCTAATAGCTGGATTTTTGGTTCATTGGCAGTTCCCTAAAAAAATCAGTTTGGATTAACTCAAAACTGACATTTTAAAAACGTCAGCGAATCAAGAAGCCAGAGGAAAGTTGTTTGGGGTCAAAGTGGTCTTTCACAGTTACCAGCGAGGACCAGGATGGGCACCTGTAGAATAAGAAAATTTTCTTCACCAATTTAAATGAGAAGAGATGAAGAGCACCAAGGCAGTTTCTTGCTTGCAGTAAATGTTACATTTCCTTTCACAACCTATTCCCTGTTGGATTTGTAGCCACTTGCCCTATATTTCAGCAAATAGACTTGTTTCACTGTAAAGGTCCTAAAATGTCTGTGACATAGACAAAAGTGTGTGAGGACATTCAGGGTAAATATGGTTTCATATTTCAGCTGCACCCTACTCAGAATGGAATTTGCACCTGGATACTTGTACTGTCATCAAAAGCTAAATCATGTATGAGAACACAACGCATTTTGCAATCGAAAGGGGCTGAGGATCCTTTCTGGCATGTACCGGGGCTGCTGCTGGCAGCCTGAGCCTGAGGGAGTCCCAATGCGCAGGCTTGGCTGTTCTTTATCTACAGGATTTTATACTTTTATTATCTAAGGTGGTAGATAGCAAAGACTTCTACAAAATATTAGACACCAGCAGGTCGCATAGAACACTTCACTCCTCATCTATTGGCAAACATATTCTCAGACAGCATCCTTGGCAGAAGTGAAACCACGTATGGTAATTAATATATATGTTACACCTGAGAAAGTTTTCACTGCCACTGTTTCTGAGGTCTTGTCGGTAGCTAGGAATGCTCCAGGTTTCATAGTTCTGACTTTTGTCATTATTCAGCCACAGCAAGGAAACATTTTCCCCCTCTTGAACTTCTAAAAGGGGTGTGTTCAGGGCTTGTGGCTGTGACAACACCGAACTTCCCAGGTTTACCTCCACACTAAGTGTTCTAAATGTGGTGTGGAAGTGTTTATTCCATTGGCAACCCCACGTATAATTGCAAAGATCAGATGCAGCTTCAGCGATAAAGTCACTACCAGCACATCCAGAATACATGACATTTATATGGTGCCTTTCACCCCTAACATTTCACACACTGCTCTTATATGCCCATGGAAATGCAGTCACTTCAGATGGGGGCAAACCCCAATGCCTACAAAAAGTGCCATGAGCTCTGAAATGTCCATGGAGAGCAAACAGGAATGTGGACCCCTCCCTGTGCTGCACTCTGGGGCTCAGCACAGAAGGCACAGCCCAAGGAAAGGGACTGCAGCCACCTCTGTGTCTCCAGATATTGGGCTGCTGCTGGGACTGAAATAGCTCCCAGCATAAGTTTGAGCAGGTTTGTTATGATAAATAGTTTCCCAATATGGGACACTATAGTATGGTTATGGACAAAACTAGGAGAACTCCACTTTCAGGAAGTGCTTGATGAGAGAGAACGGCATAGGAGGAAGAAGAAGGTTGCACTTGGCTCTGACTCTCTTTATCCTTGAGCAATGAACAAGCTCCAGCTGTCTAACTGATGGCAGCCTGTCCTAGTCAGCCCATGGGATGCTCCAAGGCCCAAATCCTTGTAGAACCATGTGCTCTGGGCTTGACTGATTCATCCTCTCCCAACCGCAATCCCACCCCTGGCATTCCCCATGTACTGGAATTGCAAGATACAGAGAAGGACCCTCACTGAGAAAGTTCTCCCTGACCTCCTGAAGCACCTCTGCTGTTCGGTGCTCAAGCATAAAAAAGAGAGACGAGAACGTGCAGCACACCAGCTTAACTGCCCCCTCCACGTGCACTGTTCTTTCTCGTCCTGAAAGTGGAGTTCTCACTGTTCTCACTGTTCCAAGACATTACCCTACTCAGAAGCACACTGTCATACTGTAACACCCATCCCACCCCCCATTGGGAAGGTATTGACCAAAATCCCTTTTGTCACATTTGAGATCACAAATCTTGGGAGACAGGCCAGTCCTTGCCTACAGACAGCCCCCCAACCTGAAGCAAATACTTACCAGCAACCACATACCACACAACAGAACCACTAACCCAGGAACCTATCCTTGCAACAAAGCCCGTTGGCAACTGTGCCCACATATCTATTCAGGGGACACCATCACAGGGCCTAATAACATCAGCCACACTATCAGAGGCTCGTTCACCTGCACATCCACCAATGTGATATGTGCCAGCAATGCCCCTCTGCCATGTACATTGGTCAAACTGGACAGTCTCGACGTAAAAGAATAAATGGACACAAATCAGATGTCAAGAATTATAACATTCATAAACTAGTCAGAGAACACTTCAATCTCTCTGGTCACGCGATTACAGACATGAAAGTTGTGATATTACAACAAAAAAACTTCAAATCCAGACTCCAGCGAGAAACTGTTGAATTGGAATTCATTTGCAAATTTGATACAATTAACTTAGGCTTGAATAGAGACTGGGAGTGGCTAAGTCATTATGCAAGGTAACCTATTTCCCCTTGTTTTTTCCAACCCCCCCCCCCCCCAGACGTTCTTGTTAAACCCTGGATTTGTGCTGGAAATGGCCCACCTTGATTATCATACACATTGTAAGGAGAGTGGTCACTTTAGATAAGCTATTAGCAGCAGGAGAGTGGGGTGGGAGG
Organism: Caretta caretta; assembly: GCF_965140235.1. NCBI lineage: Eukaryota > Metazoa > Chordata > Testudines > Cheloniidae > Caretta > Caretta caretta. The sequence goes on from NC_134223.1 coordinate 5,254,167, forward strand.
AGGTATTTTTTCATGCTTTGTGTGTATATAAAAAGATCTTCTACACTTTCCACAGTATGCATCCGATGAAGTGAGCTGTAGCTCACGAAAGCTTATGCTCAAATAAATTGGTTAGTCTCTAAGGTGCCACAAGTCCTTCTTTTCTTTTTGCAGAATTAACCAGGAATCCCGTAACCTACTTACACACTTAAGATTCTATTATACCCCTTAACATCCATCTTATGATATTTATCTCATCACATCAGCTGAACTCCAGCTCTTTTTCCTTGTTTGTTTTTTAACTCTTAACTTGCTTGTGAATTAAGGCATTTTCCTCAGGGTTTGGGAGGGGTGTTCTTTCTGCCCCCTTAACCTTGCGTTTACATTGGAGGCACATTGATGTTTTTCTTGTGACAACAGAATACTGTTGTCTTGTACTTGGCTGTGCTGGTGGAGTGGCGTTTTGAGTGTCCATTCCTATATCTATCAGTCATTCATCGGCTTGTGTTCCTTCCATGTCCTGCTGATCCACTCTCACCAGACACTGTATTTCATTTCCTCCACATCTATGGTTTCATCTTGTGTTTGTAGCAGGCATGTGAATTTGCAGTTTCAGTTAAATATATGCCCACCCGTTGCTACGTTATATGAACAAGGATTTATCTGTTCCACATCTGGTGCTTGATTCCAAATGTACAAACTCACTGCAAGTAAACAGCTGCCCGTTGTCTGAAAGTACACTTTTGGAGATGCCGCTTTTGCTGAAATATGTCATTGTTTTGCATGTGATGGTTGCTGTGGTAATCGTGATGCTGGCAGACCAGGTGGCAGTTCATGCCAAGGCCCCTAGGCCTCAGCTGAAGACTGACAAATGCATAGCTGGAAACCAGTCTGGCTTTCCTGTGTGTTAGTGTCGTTAAAATGGGTATTAGGTTTATAAAAATGTGTTTAGTGTTTAGACCTTATGGAATCCTTGTAACTTGCTACATGCAGGAATCTCACTTACAAGAGCTGTACCCTGTGTTATAAGGTAATATTTAAGTGTTTGTTTGCGCTGAAACTGTAAACCCCCCCAGTCAGGAGAGAAGCATTACCAAGTGTGAAATACTAGTTTACCACGGGAGCTGTTGTCTCCTGCCCAACAAAAGAAAGCCTATAGTAGGGTTACCATATTTGAACATTCGAAAAAGAGGACATTCCACATTGGGGTGCTGTCAGTTCCGCCCACAGTCCACCCCCACTCCTCCTACTCTCCGCCCCCACTCTGCCCCAGGTCCCTCCCCCCCCGCTCGGCCCCACCACCGCACCCCTCCTCACACCCTGGCCTGCCACTGGCTTGCTGCATCCCTCCTCAGTTCCCCACCCACCACTCACCTCCTCCCACCTGCCACTCACCTCCTCACTCCCTTGCCAGAAACCCCCATACCCGCCCCGAGAACCCCCGCCTGCCGCTGGCTCACTGCTTGCCTCCTCACCCCCGCCCGCGCGCCCACCCGCTGCTGGCTCCCTCAGCCGCTCACCTCTTCAACCGCCGCTGGCCGCCGCTGGCCTTTTCACCCCTCCCCCCGCCTGCCACTGGCTCACTGCCTGCCTCCTCACCCTCCCGCCCGCCTCCTCACCCTCCCGCTTGCCCGCAGCTGGCTCCCTCACCACTCGCCTCTTCACCACCGCCCCCCTTCCCGCCTGCCTAGTCACCCCTCCTGCTGCAGGTCCCTCAGCTCCTAGGATCAGGGGCAGCCGAGGGGTCTCCACGTGCTGCGCCCGCCACAAGCACAAGCTCCATGGCTCCCACTGGCCGGGAAAAGTGCCAGTGGGAGCTGCTGGAGCCACGGAGCGGGGCTTGCAGGCGCCGGCAGCACACAGAGAGCCCTGCCCCCCCCCCCCGACTCGACCCAACCCTAAGAGCTGGGGGGCGAGGTGGGGAGCCCCGGCTGTGCTTACCTGGGGCGGCCCCCGGGAAGCATCCAGCAGGTCCCTCTGGCTCCTCGGGTCGGGTCGGGTTGGGGGGGTGGGGCAGAGAGGGGCAGAGGGGGCGGAGGGCTCTCTGCACATTGCCGGCGCCTGCAAGCCCCACTCCACAGCTCCGGCAGCTCCCATCTAGGGTTACCATACGTCCCTATTTTCCTGGACATTTTTAGATATTTAAAAATTCCTCCCAGATAGCGATTTAAGAACTAAAAAGCCTGACATGTCCAGGAAAATACGGACATATGGTAACCTTAGCCTATAGACTCCCAACAAACCATTGTGGAACATCAGAGGACAAAGGACTTTGTTAATTGCTCCCCCCACACCTATGAGGAGGAGATGTGAAAGCGGACTCACCCCATCAGCTTGAACTCTGGAGGAAGGGAATAAAAATCCACGACAGGAAGATACTGCATTTTCCTGCTGCTTGGACTCTGAGGGGTAAGGATTACTAAGCATAAGCAATAGATCCCCACTGCTTGGCCTGGGTTAGCTCAAAAGGACATATAGAGCTTGCTTATTATAGAAGTTTCTATTACACTTTAGAACCTAAGGGCAAGTCTACACTACAAAATTAAGTCGACTTAAGTTATGTCTACGTAGTCACCCCAGTAATGGAATCAGTTTTATACATCCACACTTTGCTCCTTGTGTCAGTGGTGCGCAGCCTCACTAGAAGCACTTGCACTGATTTAACTACCATTGTGGGACATTGTGGGATGGTTTCTGAAAGACAGCTACAGCCGATGTAAGCAATGTAGCATCAGTATTGACATCGACTAACACCTAACTACATCAATTTAAGAGTTACGAGTTACTTCCGTTGGAGCTAAATTTTAGTGTAGACCTTACAGCATAGCTGCCTTACATCAACCCAACTCTGTTGTGTAGACCAGACCGAAGACAGCAATTCATTTGTGTGTGTGTGTTTACCTCCTTTAACCTTGTAAATAACTCTCATATCTTTTTCTTAGTTAATAAGTCTTTAGTTAATTTATTATAGAATTGGCTACAGGTATTGTCTTTGGTGTAAGATCTGAAGTGCAATTTACCTGGGGTAAGTGACTGGTCCTGTGGGATTGGGAGTAATCTGAATATTGATGTGATTTTTGATGTAAGGAACCATCTATCACAAAGGCAAGAAACTCCAGACAGCTTGACAATAGTGTCTGACAGTTTGTCTAGTTCCCAGAAGTCTGAATAGCAGTCTACAATAATTAACTTGTTTGGGTGATTTGCTACAATAATTAATTTGTTTGGGTGGAAAAGTCCATTCCTAGTTTGCTCCAAGGCCTGTTGGTGATACTGTGCTTTTTCATTGCCTCTTTTAGCTGCTTCGTCTGCATTTCTACACATTTCACAGCTGCTCACCGGGTCTCAAGTAGTCTTGGTCATGTTTGGCCAACATAGAGCATCTCTGGCTTTCTGATACAGACTTCTATTCCAAGAAAAATTCTCAAGAGAAGTTCTGTACTGAGTGATTTTGAGTATTGAACTAACTTCTCTTGGCAAAAGAGACAAGCTTTCAAGCTACACACAGCTCTTCCTGGGAAAGATACTCAGGGTGTCAGAGCTAAATACATGGTGGATCAGATTGTTTAGCATAACCCCACAAACATGCCTAGAAATTATTTATCAACAGCCAGGCACTCAGATACCACAGAAACTTGTGCTCTGAGGAGAAAGTCCTGGATACACACCTTAAGACACTTAAAGCCACCTTCACCAAACAAGGACACTACACCAGAGAAGTAGATCACATCAGGAATGGACCTCCCAAGTATCCCAAGAGAATCTGTTTCAATACCAAGCCCCTTACACCACAAGTTGTCACCTGCCACTCCACGTTGGAATCCACACAGGGTATCATTAAAGCCTTACCACCCATACTCAATGAGGACCATATCCTGAAAGAAATCTTTCCCGAACCCCCTCTTCTGGCCTTCAAAAGAAGATGGTAAAGTACAGGTAGGATCTGACAAGAAACAGTCACGTGAAAAAGGGTCCCATTAATTTACATCACATAATAGCAGACATCTAAAAAGTGACAAATGTTATAAGTGCTTATATACAAATGCTAGAAGTCTAAATACTAAGATGGGTAAACTTGAATGCCTGGTATAAAACGAGGATATTGATGTAATAGGCATCACAGAAACTTGGTGGAACAATGATAATTAATGGGACATGGTAATACCAGAGAGTGACAGAGTGAACCAGGCCCAGAGGACCCCTGCTGGAAGCTCAGGGTCCTATCACACCCTGTCCCAAAAAGGAGCAGTAGAGCAAAGTCCTCCAAGTGGCCTAGAGAGACTGCGCAGGAGGCAGCCAATCAGGGAAAGGCTGCAGGGAGCAGCCAGTCAGATGGTTGCAGACCCATATAAAGGGAACTGCAGTTCAGAACAGAGTCAATTCCTTGTTGGAGCCAGAAGAGTGCAGTGGTGCTCCTGGCTGGCCCAAGGGAGCTGTAGTACCATGGACCGCTCAGTTGTGGCAGGTACCAGGGGAGCAAGAAGGTGCTCTTGGCTGGCTGCTGGGAATGAAGATAGAAGGGCCCTGAGGTAAGGGTGAAGACTGGGACTGTGGCCCAGGGAAACATAGCAGCATCTTGAGTGGGATGCAGCAGGTGGCTGCTATTCATAGGGTCCCTGGGCTGGAACCTGGAGTAGTGTGCGGGACCAGGTCCCCCCCATAAGCCACTAAGGAAGTGGCCTACAATTGAACAGTGATTAAACCCCCAGAAAGGGATCTGAACAGCAAGAGTTCCAGCTGGAGAGTTGGGGCCGTGACAGAACATAAGAAACATAAGAACATAAGAATGGCCATATTGGGTCAGACCAAAGGTCCATCTAGCCCAGTATCCTGTCTTCTGACAGTGGCCAATGCCAGCTGCCCCAGAGGGAATGAACAGAACAGGTAATCATCAAGTGATCCATTCCCAGCTTCTGGCAAACAGAGGCTAGGGACACCATCCCTGCCCATCCTGGCAAATAGCCATTGATGGACCCATCCTCCATGAATTTATTTAGTTCTTTTTTGAACCCTGTTATAGTCTTAGCCTTCACAACATCCTCTGCCAAAGAGTTCCGCAGGTTGACTGTGCGTTGTGTGAAAAAATACTTCCTTTTGTTTGTTTTAAACCTGCTGCCTATTGATTTCATTTGGTGGCCCTAGTTCTTCTGTTATGAGACACAGACCAGAATGGGCAAAGAGTCTCCTAGGAGGAAGCCCTGGGGACTTGGACCATTACCAGGGCCAGATGTGCTTAAAGATTTTGTTGTGCTAATACCCCGGAAGGGTATTGAGTTGTGTTCCATACAGACTGTGTGAGACTCAGCCGGAGGCCTGAGTTGCAAGAAACTGCTGAAGAAACTGCCAGAAGGGGTCACCAGAGACTGAAAGAGGTGCAGACACACACCTGTCCAGAGGGTGCTCACAAGTGGTATACTCATGCTCAGTGCTCACACATGGTATAAAATATATAGGAATGACAGAATAGGTACTGCTAGTAGGGGAGTGGCACTATATGTGGAAGAAAGCACAGAGGCAAATGTAGTAAAAATCTTAAATAAACCAAACTGTACCATAAAATCTCTATGGATAGAAATTTCATGCTTGAATAATAAGAATATAGCAGTAGGGATATATTACTGACCAGGATGGTGATTGTGACTGTGAAATCTAGCAGCACTTACTAATGTCTGTCTTTGGCAACAAGTACTGAGAATACTTGTGCTTTTTCCAAGTCAGGTACTCTTCAGTTGTTAAGCATTTGTGCTTAATGCTTTACATTGTTTGGATCTACCATAGAACTTCAGAGTTTGAACACAGAAATGGGGTCAATGTTCACTTGTAAACTTTTGAAAGAACAACCCTAATATTTTGTTCAGAGTTATGAACTTCACGGAAATGCAGGGTGTTCGTAACTCTGAACAAAATATTAGGGTTGTTCTTTCAAAAGTTTACAACTGAACATTGACTTAATACAGCTTTGAAACTTTACTATGCAGAAGACAAATGCTGCTTTCCTTTTTTTTTTTTTTAGTAGTTTACATTTAACACAATACTTTGCTGTATTTGGCGGGGGGCTTTTTTGGTTTGGGTTGGGTTTTTTGTCTCTGCTGCTGCTTGATTGTGTACTTCCGGTTCCAAATCAGGTGCGTGGTTGACTGGTTAGTTCATAACTCTGGTGTTTGTAATTCTGAGGTTCTACTGTTTGTAAATGTGCAGCTTGTCTGGCTTTTCAATTGCTACCATGTTGCTTATCCAACTTGTAGGATAAAGACTTTAGCAATGATGCCTTCTTTTTCCATTTTCCTTGTTGTTGCCACTTGTGACATTGTCAAATTAAAATATAATCATGCAAATAATTTTTGCTATATTATTGCAGCAAATCTTATACAAAATATAACTCATGGCCAGAAAGGGTTAAACAGCTTGCAGGCTAACTAGCCCAAAGCCGACCTTTAAAGACATGTTAGAAATGGTAATTAGGGCCATCCTATACTATAGCTACTAATTCAGAGATCAAAAGGGAATATTAACATTTAGATGAATCTTGGGTGAAATAATATCATTGTCTATATGTCTCTTTGAAGTTTGTGATAGACCGCCTAATGGATAAATTGCCCTATGTTAATTTGTGTAACTAATTACTGGTAATGTTTAGAAAACGGAAGGCTACATCCAAAGCCTATTGTTTACCCAAGACTGCATGATCAAATGAATGTTAGAACATTGTATAAAAAGACCCTTGGGTTCTAATCCTGTTTATCTCAGATCTGCTTGATGCTTCAATGCAGGGGAAGATTAAGACACAAGATTGAGATCCCAGTGCTGACTGGTACACCCTGCATATGATATTGGACATTGGACTATAACCTATGAACTAAATTCTAAAGAAACTCTTTGCAGCTACAAAGCTCACCATCTCTGCTATGTATCTGAACCTCAAGAATTGAACTCATGTCTGTATGTATATTGATCTTTTAAGCATACTCTCTCTCTTTTCTTTTTTAATAAATTTTAGTTTAGTTAAGAATTGGCTGTAGCGTGTATTTGGGTAAGATCTGGAATATTCAACTACCTGGGAGGTGACGAGTCCGATCCTTTGGGATTGGTAGAACCTTTTCTTTTATATGATGAAATAAGATTTTCAGAAATCTTCATCATATATGACGGGTACCTGGATGAAGGCCTGAGGCTGGATTACTTTAAGGGAGCTATGTTGTTGTTTTCTGGACAATCAGTGAGGTAATATAGAAGCTGTTTAGTGCTGGCTCAGTAAATCTAAGTGTTGAATTATCCACCCGCTTTGAGGTTTGTCTGCCCTATTCTTTGCAGTTCATCCTAATTGAGTGACCTCAGCTGGCTCCCCACGGGGACCCTGGTCACACCACTATTATTTCTTTCTGTTCCATGGATGCTCTGCAAGGCAGGTACTGCCCTGGCTGAATTGTTTTATCTATTTCCAGGTGTGATCTGCCTTGTACATATTTTATTCCTTCAAAAACATCACAGTAATATTTTAGCAGCTTTGCCACTGCAACACCACAGTACACTGTCTGCTCTGGATCTGGCTGTTTTGCTTGTATGTGTATTGTCTGAATTGTTTGTTCCCAGTTTAGTGACTAGGTTCATTAATTCACTTGTTTTAGCTGAAAGGAGTGGCTTCTGTGTTGTCCGTAATACCTGAAATTTCAGCTTGTTAATTTTTCCTTGGTATTCTGCTTGTACTTTACATTGTCCTAGTGGTGTTATAATCATGCCTTTGTATAATTTCAATAAGCTTTTCCTTTGCTGCAATTTTGCTTTCTTCCCTGAGGAAATCATTGTAGCCAAGCACATTCACTGTCACCCCACTGTCTATTTGGAATTCAATGTCCTATTTGTGTGCTACTGTAATGTCTTTGCATCTGGTGCTAGTTTGAGCTTTACAGTTAATTTATTTTTGTTGTTTGCACTGTATTAACGCCATAAACATTCAAAATTTAATCCTCTGAGTCACTGATTGCTTCCTCAATATAGTGCATTTTTTTTTCATGTCTGCAAGCTCTGGCATAACAATTTCCTTTGCCACAATTGTTGCATATGACCCCATATACAGGAGATTCTCCATTGCCACAGTTTTTTCTTAACAGTATCCACAGGTCTTCCTTTGCATTTAGTTTATCTCCTCTGCTTTGTGTTTGTGCATTTGCTTTTGCACAAATTTGATGTATTTTCATGCTTTCCTGTGTTACTGGGGAAATTATCTTTGTCTGTTCCACAGCTTCACTGCATTTGGATGTGAGATTGTCCTCAGCTTTGCACGTGTCTGTAGCTCTTAGTGTGGGCTCTCTGAGCATTCTCACTCCAGCTCCTGCAACTTTTGTTGCTATTACTAATCCATACAAATTCGTTCCTCTTGTTAAGATTTGATAATTACATGAATTAGCCATTTGGGGCAGTTTGGCAATATATCGATCTGTTGTTTCTCCAGATTCTTGATCACTCTTGTTGAAAAGATACCTTTTTAATATGATGTGGAGGATGGCATGGATTGCACCCTCAGCAAGTTTGTGGATGACACTAAACTGGGAGGAATGGTAGATACGCTGGAGGGTAGGGATAGGATACAGAGGGACCTAGACAAATTAGAGGATTGGGTCAAAAGAAATCTGATGAGGTTCAAAGAGTCGTGCACTTAGGATGGAAGAATCCCATGCACCGCTACAGACTAGGGACCAAGTGGCTAGGCAGCAATTCTGCAGAAAAGGACTAGGGGAAGGGGTAAAAGTAACTTAAAGGACTTACCGGTACATGGCCTCAACAGAAAGAGGAGGGGCCTTTACATACCTGGGCCCTTTAAATCAAGATTTAAAGGCCCAGGGGCTCCAGCTGCAGAGGCGTCTGGGAGCCCTGGGGCTTGGATGGTACTTTAAAGGGCCTGGGGCTCCCCACAGAGGCTGGAGCCCCTGGCCCTTTAAATCACCGCCGGAGCCCTGCTGCCGCTACCCTGGGGCTCCAGCAGCAGGGCTCAGGTGGTGATTTAAAGGGCCAGGGGGTCCAGCTGCTGCCCCCTGGGGAAGCCGGTCTGGTCTGGCACAGCCTTACTGGCTCTTGATGGTACACTGGACCAGACCAGCTTACTTCCACCTCTACCTAGGGGTTACAGTGGACGAGAAACTGGATATGAGTCAGCAGTGTGCCCTTGTTGCCAAGAAGGCCAATGGCATTTTGGGATGTATAAGTAGGGGCATTGCCAGCAGATCGAGAGACGTGATCGTTCCCCTCTATTCGACACTGGTGAGGCCTCATCTGGAGTACTGTGTCCAGTTTTGGGCCCCACGCTACAGGAAGGATGTGGAAAAATTGGAAAGAGTCCAGCGGAGGGCAACAAAAATGATTAGGGGTCTGGAACACATGACTTCTGAGGAGAGGCTGAGGGAACTGGGATTGTTTAGTCTGTGGAAGAGAAGAATGAGGGGGGATTTGATAGGTGCTTTCTACTACCTGAAAGGGGGTTCCAAAGAGGATGGCTCTAGACTGTTCTCAGTGGTAGCAGATGACAGAACAAGGAGTAATGGTCTTAAGTTGCAGTGGGGGAGGTTTAGGTTGGATATTAGAAAAACTTTTTCACTCGGAGGGTGGTGAAACACTGGAATGCGTTACCTAGGGAGGTGGTGGAATCTCCTTCCTTAGAAGTTTTTAAGGTCAGGCTTGACAAAGCCCTGGCTGGGATGATTTAGTTGGGGATAGGTCCTGCTTTGAGCAGGGGGTGGGACTAGATGACCTCCTGAGGTCCCTTCCAACCCTGAGATTCTATGATTTGTGTGGAGGGGGGGGGGGTTTGAAAGTGCTTTTGGAGCGCTTCTACAATTTTACATGCATCTTCCCAGCCTATTGCTGACATGTCCAGATGCCGTTGGAGTATGTGATGGCCTTTGCCCCTTACAGCTAATAATGTGGCTGCTTTTTCCCCCCCCCCTTTTTGTCCAGTTTCATTGCAATTTTGTAGTATTTTTGCTCCACTGTGAGCTAAAGACTGTCCAGTTGCTGAACACATCCCCTTGCATGTCCATCTCCCAATACACAGTAATCTGGTGTGGTGACATGACTTGTTTGGGTGGGTAGGTGCAGTGCTTAGTTTGTAATGAAGTAGGTGTCGGGTCGGGGCCATCCCAAAGGGCATGCGGGGCCCGGGGCGGAAAAGACAAATCCGTCACTTCCGGGACCAATCTGTCACTTCCGAAACTGACCGTGCCAGCCAATCGCACCTGCCCGTTGGGCCCCCAAAGCACGGGGCCCAGAGTGGTTGCCCCAAATTGTCATACCCAAGGGACGGGGTTCAAGCAGTTTTTTTACTTTCATAACTGACGTGCCAGGGCTATTAACTGCCAAGCCTAGAGGTGCCGGGGCTCAAATTAAGCACTGGGTGGGAGTGTTCTTTGTGGGGGGTTCCCCAATATTCTCAGTTTCTGATTTCCTGATGACTCACTGGTGACACCATGTTTGGCATAATAAGAGAAAAATGTGACCTCCCAGTACCGGGGAAGCTGAGTGATGCTATTGGTTGGGGTAGAGAGTGAGGAGTGTAAACATGTGAAGAAACCTTTCTTGTTACTGCAAATCCCTGCCCAGCCCTCTGCAGAGAACGACTCACCTGAAATGTAGGCTGTGAGAGTGCCCCCTGCTGTGCAAGGTTGGGAATGCAATGAAATGACCGGAAAAAAGTGTGTGTGTAAGAAAGAGAGAGAGAGATTGACCCTCTAGTTTTTAGGACAGAGTCTAGAGTGCGGAGGGTTCAGATGGTTTCTTTTTGTACCTGTGATTTGTCCTTATTGTGACTGTAATTTTTGGGTTTTGTTTTGAAGTTTTTATTGAAATAAACATGAATACAGAGATCCTGATCTTTCTGCAGTCCATATTAGACAAAGAGAAACTCACTGCTCCCTTCCCTCCTTCCTTCCCCATAATCCCTTCTTATGTGTGTTTGTGCTTTAAAACATTACAGGATCCACAGAGAGAGTCGCAGATTCCTCTCCTGGGCACCACACCTGGGTCTCCTGGCTCGAGGCTCCAGCTTTTGAAGTTGTTTTCTGGGCCCCAGCGCCTTTCATTTTCTCATCTCCAGGATCATACTCTGGGTAAACTAGCCCTTTGCAGCAACAAATGGAAACCGTGCAGGTCTGTGGGCAACAAGCTCTTGGGAACTGGCACAGGAAGCTGAAGCAAAGGCTTGAGGGGGTGTAGTGACATGATCAAACAAATTTCCCTGCAGCTCCACGGTGGGCTTCAGGCTCCAGGGTGCCCAGTGATTAATCCTCAGGCTTGCTGGGCTAGTGGAAGAGGCACATTTAGCCCCGTGGTGAAAGACCAAGCATCTGCCATTGCCCTGATGTAACCACTCAAGCCTGTTAGGAGCATGGTGAGCATGGGTGTCCAACAGAGTCTGTGCTGTGTTTTGCTCTCTAGGCTTTCATACCACACCCAGCCCGATAGCCAGGGAGAGCCAGGGTAGGTCCTGGCAGTAGAAGGGGTGGGAAGTACTCAGGGCTCCAGAAGTATGCAGCCTTCCGAGGTATATGTTTATTTCACAGTGTGGGGCCTAACTAAGGAGATGTCTACATTGCAACTAAAAACCCATTGCTGGCCCGTGCCAGCTGACTAGGGTTCATGGAGGTCGGCTAAGGGGCTGTTTAACTGTAGTGTTGGCATTCGGGCTCAGGTTGGCACCCATCCTCTAGGACCCTGTGAGATGGGAGGGTCCCAGAGCCCAGGCTGCAGCCCAAGCCAGAACATCTGCACAGCAGTTAAGCAACCCCTTACCCTGAGCCCTGCGAGCCTGAGCTGGCTGGCACAGGCCAGCAGCAGGTGTCTAGCTGCAGTGTAGACATCGCACTAACCAGGGCTCAGCCCCTGAGGCTATGTGCGTCAGAGCCAGCCAATGTGGGAATTACGCGAATGAACATCCCAGGTGCGGTGCTCAAGTTGTCCAAAGCAGCTGAAAGGTGGCAAAAGCCCCGTCCAGCCTGTTCTTGAAAACGGTTTATAGAAGCGAGCGAGTATTGGCGGCAGACTGGCAGACGCTGAATATGTTGAAGTGATTAGGGCTCTCCTGGGCTCCTGATGAGGTCACTGGTTTGCACTGCAGCAAGAGCTGCTACTCAGTCAGCAAACATTAAACAGCATTCTAAACAAACGGAGGAGCACCTATTCCGGAGCTAACTGGGGCAGAAACCGAGGATTAATGTGCCCTGAGCACAGTGCTTCATTGTGTTATGATCAAGCGTGGTCAAATATTATATTTGCTTTCAATTACTTTTATTAGTTGAGATATTCTCCATCTGCCTTTGTGTATCCTCCTTTCTGGAGTTATTGCAACACACTCACGTGTATCGCGTAGATATGAAAATATCCAGTCCATATACAGCATTCTTATAGATAGGCACTTTCAATGAGAGACAGACATTTGCATTCAAAACTGATTCAAGAAAACCCTTTTTCATACAACACATAGTGACACTATGGAGTTCATAGTTACACAAACCCAGAGGCCAGAATCTTTGCAAGAGGGACTGGCCATTTATGTGGATTAACATGAATATGCAAAGCTATTAGTTCATGCTAACAAAAAGTGTTGTAAGAGACATGCAAGCTCATGCTTCAGCATTAAACCAATCTCTAAGTAGTTAGGATTAGCAAAAACAACAGGAGTCCTTGTGGCACCTTAGAGACTAACAAATTTATCTGGGCATAAGCTTTTGTGGGCTAGAACCCACTTCATCAGACACATGGAGTGGAAAATACAGAGGCAGGTATAAATATACAGCATATGAAAAGATGGCAGTTGCCTTACCAAGTGGGGGGTCAGTGCTAATGAGGCAAATTCAACCAGGGTGCATGTGGCCTGTTCCCAACAGTTGACAAGAAGGTGTGAGTATCAACAGAGGCAAAATTACTTTTTGTAGTGACCCAGCCACTCCCAGTCTTTATTCAGGTCTAATTTGATGGTGTCAAGTTTGCAAATTAATTCTAGCTCTGCAGTTTCTCATGGAAGTCTGTTTTTGAAGTTTTTTTTGTTGAAGAATGGCCACTTTTAAGTCTGTTATTGAGTGTTCAGGGAGATTGAAGTGCTCTCCTACTGGTTTTTAATGTTACAATTCTTGATGTCTGATTTGTGTCCATTTATTCTTTTGCATAGAGATTGTCCAGTATGGCCAATGTAGATGGCCGAGGGGCATTGCTGTCACATGATGGCATATATCACATTGGTAGATGTGCAGGTGAACGAGCCCCTGATGGTGTGGCTGATGTGGTTAGGAGAGATCTTCCATAATGAACACTGTCTGTGGAAAATGTGGGGACAGTATTGATTATAAGGTCCCCCTACAGTGCTGGCTCTCCCTAAGAGCCATGTGCCCAGTGTACAGTATGGTCCTGGAATACTGATTTCCCCTGTCCCTGCAGTTACTCATGATTTTGGGGGTCTTGTGGCTCATGTGTGCTTGCCTGGGGTCAGCCAGTTAGTGACAGGTATGAGAATAGTGGCTGTGTTTTAAATCACTGAATCAATGGTCTGTGTGTTGCAAACAATACTGCTCCTGTAAAATGTTGATTTTGGCTGCACAGATATGACCTTGGGAACCTAGCCTCCCTCTTTATCACTAGCTGAACAGCTGCGCAGAATTAGAAAGTGTCCACGAAGAACTAAAGAGGACTTTCTGCGTGATGTCATGATGCACTCCACGGCCGAAAAACAAGAATTGAAGGAGTAGCCGGGCAGCGAAAAAAGGGACCGAAAGGAGAACGCGGCGCGCCAGAACGAAGCCCCAGAGCGCTCTTGAACGTTATGGAACGCCAAGCGGACATGCTCCAAGCACTACTAGCACTGCAAACCAGGCAGCTCCATGCCTGCCCTCCCCTGCAGCCTCTGTTGCCAAACTCTTTCCCCTGTGGCCCCCAGACCCCGCCAACACACTCCAGTCTGTACCCACTACATTCCACTCCTCCCCCGTCACAGTCCAGCACTGCAGATTCCCACTACCCACTGCCCTCAACACCCGTCCCTCTGCAGTTTAGCCCTGCTGAAGTACTGTACCCGCTACACTGTACTCCAAAGGGCAGTGTTGCATATGATACCTGGACATACACAAATCTTTAACTGTCCCAGGACCCCACCTCCTCCTGGGACCCTCCCTTCCCCATCCCCCACAGTGCTGATGTGTTGTTTTTTGTTTGTCTCTCTCCTCCGGTTGTTGTGTTTTAATAAAAGAATTGTGTTGGTTTGAAAGCAAACAGAGCCCTGCAAAGCAACAGACAATTTTCTTAAACCTTCATAGTGCATCATCTGCACCAGTCCCAATCACCTCCTAGCATTACAAGCGCTGCACTCCCAAGCATAGCAACAATTAGTGGATTTCAGCTTCAAATTGCTGCCTCAAGGCATCTCTGATCCTTCTGGCCCCATGCTGCCCCCTCTCTGATAGCCCTGGTCTCTGGCTGTTCAAATTCAGCCTCCAGGTGCTGAGCCTCAGTGGTCCAGCCCTGAGTGAAGCTTTCACCCTTCCCTTCACAAATATTATGGAGAGTACAGCACACGGCGATAAGCACAGGAATATTGTCATTGGCCAGGTGCAGCTTCCCACTGGGCCTTTAAACAGCCAAACGCGCACACAACAGTCATTCTGCGCTTGCTCAACCTGTTATTGAACCGCTCCGTGCTGCTGTCAAGGTGCCCCATGTATGGCTTCATAAGCCACGGCATTAAAAGGTAAGCATAGAATCATAGAATCTCAGGGTTGGAAGGGACCTCAGGAGGTCATCTAGTCCCACCCCCTGCTCGAAGCAGGACCAAATCCCAGTTAAATCATCCCAGCCAGGGCTTTGTCAAGCCTGACCTTAAAAACCTCTAAGGAAGGAGATTCTACCACCTCCCTAGGTAACGCATTCCAGTGTTTCACCACCCTCCTAGTGAAAAAGTTTTTCCTAATATCCAACCTAAACCTCCCCCACTGCAACTTGAGACCATTACTCCTTGTCCTGTCCTCTTCTACCACTGAGAATAGTCTAGAGCCTTGGGGCACTCCACTTGACACCAGCTGCCAGCTAGACATGGAGCCATTGATCACTACCCGTTGAGCCGGACAATCTAGCCAACTTTCTACCCACCTTATAGTGCACTCATCCAGCCCATACTTCCTTAACTTGCTGACAAGAATACTGTGGGAGACCGTGTCAAAAGCTTTGCTAAAGTCAAGAAACAATACATCCACTGCTTTCCCTTCATCCACAGAACCAGTAATCTCATCATAGAAGGCGATTAGATTAGTCAGGCATGACCTTCCCTTGGTGAATCCATGCTGACTGTTTCTGATCACTTTCTTCTCATGTAAGTGCTTCAGGACTGATTCTTTGAGGACCTGCTCCATGATTTTTTTGGGGACTGAGGTGAGGCTGACTGGCCTGTAGTTCCCAGGATCCTCCTTCTTCCCTTTTTTAAAGATTGGCACTACATTAGTCTTTTTCCAGTCATCTGGGACTTCCCCCATTCGCCACGAGTTTTCAAAGATAATGGCCAATGGCTCTGCAATCACAGCCGCCAATTCCTTTAGCACTCTCGGATGCAACGCGTCTGGCCCCATGGACTTGTGCACGTCCAGCTTTTCTAAATAGTCCCTAACCACCTCTTTCTCCACAGAGGGCTGGCCATCTACTCCCCATGCTGTGATGCCCAGCGCAGCAGTCTGGGAGCTGACCTTGTTCGTGAAGACAGAGGCAAAAAAAGCATGGAGTACATTAGCTTTTTCCACATCCTCCGTCACTAGGTTGCCTCCCTCATTCAGTAAGGGGCCCACACTTTCCTTAGCTTTCTTCTTGTTGCCAACATACCTGAAGAAACCCTTCTTGTTACTCTTGACATCTCTTGCTAGCTGCAACTCCAGGTGCGATTTGGCCCTCCTGATTTCATTCCTACATGCCCGAGCAATATTTTTATACTCTTCCCTGGTCATATGTCCAATCTTCCACTTCTTGTAAGCTTCTTTTTTATGTTTAAGATCCGCTAGGATTTCACCGTTAAGCCAAGCTGGTCGCCTGCCATATTTACTATTCTTTCGACTCATCGGGATGGTTTGTCCCTGTAACCTCAACAGGGATTCCTTGAAATACAGCCAGCTCTCCTGGACTCCTTTCCCCTTCATGTTAGTCCCCCAGGGGATCCTACCCATCAGTTCCCTGAGGGAGTCGAAGTCTGCTTTCCTGAAGTCCAGGGTCCGTATCCTGCTGCTTACCTTTCTTCCCTGTGTCAGGATCCTGAACTCAACCAACTCATGGTCACTGCCTCCCAAATTCCAATCCACTTTTGCTTCCCCAACTAATTCTTCCCGGTTTGTGAGCAGCAGGTCAAGAAAAGCTCCCTCCCCCAAGTTGGCTCCTCCAGCACTTGCACCAGGAAATTGTCCCCTACGATTTCCAAAAACTTCCTGGATTGCCTATGCACCGCTGTATTGCTCTCCCAGCAGATATCAGGAAAATTAAAGTCACCCATGAGAACCAGGGCGTGTGATCTAGTAGCTTCTGCGAGTTGCCGGAAGAAAGCCTCATCCACCTAATCCCCCTGGTCCGGTGGTCTATAGCAGACTCCCACCACTACATCACTCTTGTTGCTCACACTTCTAAACTTAATCCAGAGACACTCAGGTTTTTCTGCAGTTTCATACCGGAGCTCTGAGCAGTCATACTGCTCCCTTACATACAGTGCTACTCCCCCACCTTTTCTGCCCTGCCTGTCCTTCCTGAACAGTTTATAACCATCCATGACAGTACTCCAGTCATGTGAGTTATCCCACCAAGTCTCTGTTATTCCAATCACGTCATAATTCCTTGACATCACCAGGACCTCCAGTTCTCCCTGCTTGTTTCCAAGGCTTTGTGCATTTGTATATAAGCACTTGAGATAACCTGCTGATCGCCCCTCATTCTCAGTATGCGGCAGGAGTCCTCCCCTCACAGACGTTCCTGCCTGTGCTTCCTCCCGGTATCCCGCTTTCCCACTTACCTCAGGGCTTTGGTCTCCTTCCCCCGCTGAACCTAGTTTAAAGCCCTCCTCACTAGGTTAGCCAGCCTGCTCGCAAAGATGCTCTTCCCTCTCTTCATAAGGTGGAGCCCATCTCTGCCCAGCACTCCTCCTTCATGGAACACCATCCCATGGTCAAAGAATCCAAAGCCTTCGCTCCGACACCACCTGCGTAGCCATTCGTTGACTTCCACGATTCGACGGTCCCTACCCAGGCCTTTTCCTTCCATGGGGAGGATGGACGAGAAGACCACTTGCACCTCAAACTCCTTTATCCTTCTTCCCAGAGCCACGTAGTCCGCAGTGATCCGCTCAAGGTCATTCTTGGCAGTATCATTGGTGTCCACGTGGAGAAGCAGGAAGGGGTAGCGATCCGAGGGCTTGATGAGTCTCGGCAGCCTCTCCATCACATCGCGAATCTTAGCCCCTGGCAAGCAGCAGACTTCTCGGTTTTCCCGGTCAGGGCAGCAGATAGATGACTCAGTCCCCCGGAGGAGAGAGTCCCCGACCACCACCACCCGCCTCCTTCTCTTGGGAGTGGTGGTTGTGGAACCCCCAACCTCAGGACAGTGCATCTCATGCCTTCCAACCAGCGGAGTCTCCTTCTGCTTTCTCCCCCCAGACGTATCATCTGGTCCACTCTCCGCAATGGTACCTGTGGAGAGAACATGAAAGCGGTTAGTTACCTGTGTCCGCATTGTTGGAACCCGGACATTCCCCCTTCTTCTTCTGGAGGTCACATGTTGCCAAGCTTCTTCACTGGCCTCTTGGCTCCGCTGTGCAACCTGCTCTAAATTAGAGCTTTGTGCCCATAGAAGCATATCCTGACTTTTGTCCAGAAAATCCTCAGATTCTCGTATGCAATGCAGGGTCGTTATCTGTTGCTCCAGACCTTCAATCTTCTCTTCCAATATGGAGACCAGCTTGCACTTTGTACAGACAAAGTCGCTTCTGTCCTGTTGAAGAAAGACAAACATGGCACATCCAGTGCAGGTCACAACAGCTGCACCCCCCCTTCCATATCACCTTCCTACTATGAGCTTCCTCAGAGAAGTTGGCAAGATGTAAGCCTCACTGGGCTCACTCCAGGTGAACTCCCAGGCAAACTCCTGCTGTGTGCTGCTCTGTTGTTCCCCGCTGCTCTGCTGTTCCCCACTGCTCAGCTGGTTCGCCACCGCTCAGCTGGTTCGCAGAGCTCTGGCTATTTTTAAACAGCCAGGCTTCCCTGAAACAAACAAACAGACAGCCCCAGACAGCAGGGTCTCCCAGGATCAAAATGGGCATTTCGACTTCCCCTACAGAGATCTTCTGGTCTGGGAAGCTTCCTGAAGAAGGCCAGTGTTCTGAAAGATGTGTGAGTCATGCACCTTTCCGGACCAACCTGCGTTAATGTCTGTGAAACGCCCACAGTGATCCATAAGTGCCTAGAGAATCATAGAGAAATACACCTTCCGATTAATGTACTCGGTGGCTAGGTGGTCTGGTGCCAGAACTGGAATATAGAATCATAGAATCACAGAATCGTAGAATAACAGAGTTGGAAGGGACCTCTGGAGGCCATCTAGTCCAACCCCCTGCCCAGAGCAGGACCAATCCCAACTAAATCATCCCAGCCAAGGCTTTGTCAAGCCTGACCTTAAAAACTTCTAAGGAAGGGGATTCCACCACCTCCCTAGGTAACGCATTCCAGTGTTTCACCACCCTCCTAATGAAAAAGTTTTTCCTAATATTCAACCTAAACCTCCCCCACTGCAATATGTGTGCCATCTATCGCCCCTCTGCAGTTAGGGAAGCCTATCTGTGCAAAGCCATCCACAATGTCACGCACATTGCCCAGAGTAACGGTCTTTTGGAGCAGGATGTGATTAATGGCCCTGCACACTTCCGTCAACTTGAGTCCAACGGTCGACTCTCCCACTCCAAACTGGTTAGTGACCGATCGGTAGCAGTCTGGAGTAGCCAGCTTCCACAGTGCAATCGCCATGTGCTTCTCCAACCACAGGGCAGCTCTCATTCTTGTGTCCTTGTGCCGCAGGGCTGGGGCGAGCTCATCACACAATCCCATGAATGTGGCTTTCCTCCTCCGAAAATTCTGAAGCCACTGCTCATCATCCCAGATGTGCATGACGATGTGATCCCACTGCTCAGTGCTTGTTTCCTGAGCCCAAAAGCAGAGTTCCACTGTGGTCAGCATGTCTGTGAATGTCACAAGCAATCTCATGTCGTAGCTACTATGCGTGGCGAGATCAATGTCACACTCCTCTTGCCTTTGTAGTTTAAGGAATAACTCCACTGGCACTCGTGATGTGTTTGTGAGAGCGAGCAGCATACTGGTCAGCAATGTGGGATCCATTCCTGCAGACCGAAGAGGCAGGATACGCAGTACACAAACCGTTGAAAGATGGCGCCAAATGCAGTCGGAAGCACAGGGATTGCTGGGGTGCGAAGCAATGCATCATGGGGCATTGGGACAGGACCCAGGATGCCCCACAACCCCTCCGCCTTCCCACAACTCTTAGTGACAGAAGAAGAAGAGATGCTCTGTAGGATAGCTGCCCAGAGTGCACTGCTCCGAATACCACTGCAAGTGTGAACTCACTATTGCACAGGCAGCTGACAGTGTGAACACACAGCTGCGGTTTCCCTTCAGCGCTCTGAGAGGTGCTGTAACTGACAGCGATGTAACTCTGCCAGTGTAGACACACCCTTAGGACCACACAGCTCACCACTGCTATGCTCATTTAAATAAAAAGCCCTAGGTTGAGCTGTGACTCGTACAGAAACCCAATTCCTCAGTTATTTGTTGAATTGCAAAAGTTCTAAGCTAGTCTCAGACACTTTGCATCTTTCCCCGTTACAATAAAATCATTTTTAAAGTGAATTTTAAAAACACTGGTTTCAGAGTAGCAGCCGTGTTAATCTGTATCCACAAAAAGAACAGGAGTACTTGTGGCACCTTAGAGACTAACAAATTTATTAGAGCATAAGCTTTCGTGGGTATAGGCTTAGAGCATAAGCTTTTGTGAATAAATATGTGGACAGAGTTGGCATCGGGCTTTGTTGCAGCAAAGCCCGATGCCAACTCTGTCCACATATTTATTCAAGTGACACCATCATAGGACCTAATCACATTAGCCATGCCATCAGGGGCTCATTCACCTGCACATCTACCAATGTGATATATGCCATCATGTGCCAGCAATGCCCCTCTGCCATGTACATTGGCCAAACCGGATAGTCTCTAAGCAAAAGAATAAATGGACACAAATCTGACATCAGGAATCATAACATTCAAAAACCGGTAGGAGAACACTTCAACCTCTCTGGCCACTCAGTAAAAGATTTAAGGGTGGCAATTTTGCAACAGAAAAGCTTCAAAAACAGACTCCAATGAGAAACTGCTGAGCTTGAATTAATATGCAAACTAGATTCTGTTAACTTGGGTTTGAATAGAGACTGGGAGTGGCTGGGTCATTACACACATTGAATCTATTTCCCCATGTTAAGTATCTCACACCTTCTTGTCAACTGTCTAAATGGGCCATCTTGATTATCACTACAAAAGTGATAATAGCTTATCTTAACTAATTAGCCTCTTACAGTTTGTATGGCAACTTCCAACTTATCTGTATATATATATATATATATATATATATATATATATATATATCTTCTAACTATATGTTCCATTCTATGCATCTGATGAAGTGGGCTCTAGCCCATGAAAATTTATGCTCTAATAAATTTGTTAGTCTCTAAGGTGCCACAAGTCCTCCTTTTCTTTTTTAAAAAAACACTGTTTCTTACAGAATGGCCAATCCCTGGCTCTCAGGTGTTTTCTCCCTGTATGTATTTGTTCATGGGGACATTTGGGGATGTCTCTGGATCTTAGTATGCAGTGTTGTAGCAGTGTGGGTCCCAGGATATTAGAGGGACAATATGGGTGAGGTGATATCTTTTATTGGATCAATTTCTGTTGGTGAGGAAGACAAGCATTCGAGCTACACAGACCTGAAGAAGGGCTTTGTGTAAGCTCGAAACTTTGTCACTCTTGCCAACAGAAGTTGGTCCAATAAAAGATATCACCTCACCGACTTTGTCTCTGGATCCTAAGTCATTGTTCAGCAGAGCATCAGTGAGCTTTGGTTACCAGATTCCTTCTTCAGGACCTTCTCCTGCTGCAGTCACTCTGGGGACCCTTGGTGACCTGGGCTTTGTTCCCCATAGTGACAGCACTTGTGTCTCCCCCGTCCCCATCTCAGCAAGAACCGCTCCTTCTCTTATGTCCAGACTTCTGTCCTGCGATGTGCTGGTCTGCTCTAGAGACATGGCTTGTTTGTGAGGTGTTTTGCTGTTGCTCTGGTTTCCCCTTGTGTTATCAGTCCATATGTTGTAGCCAGGGGACTGGGTCAGAGTCACTCCCTGTCTGATTAGGCAGCAGATATCTCATCTGACAGCGCTGTGTTTTTGCTGGTACCATGGAAACCTGTCTGCGCTTCAGTCCCTAGTAGCCTGTCCTCTTGTGGTGGCACGACACCGCATTGCAGAAACACAGAGTAACTCTCCCACCGGCGAATGCGCCTGGAAGTCCAAGCAGAGCAGGATGGTGTAAAATATCTTCTTCCACAATGCAAGTCATCTTCAAAGGCACAAACCCATTGCACACACTGCAACCAGACAGCACCACTGCAATGCAGTCACCTGTGAAAGGCGGGGAACAGCCAGGATTCTGCACAATAGTGGGGGAGAGCAGAAAGTTTGGCCAAGACACTGGGGCAGCCATCCCATGCAGAGCAGGGCGGATCTTGGTTTTTAAAGGGGTCTATGAGGGATCTTCACACAATGTGATACCAGAAAATCAATGGATCTATCTTGGGCGGGAGGAAGAAAGAAGGGCTAAGCTCAGGCATTTCATAGCAGATGCTGATGCACCTAACCCATTGCCCTCTGTCTCTCTGCAGCCTGCAATAACAAACCAGTGTGCACAGCCCAGGACACAGGAATTATCCCACATTGTAATAATGAAGTGACATTTCTTAACCATTAGGTACAGTAGAACCTCAGAGTTGTGAACACCTTGGAAATGGAGGTTGTCCGTAACTCTGAAATGTTCGGGACTCTGAACAAAACGTTCTGGGTGTTCTTTCCAAAGGAACATTGACTGAATACAGCTTCAACACTTTATTATGCAGAAGAAAAATGCTGCTTTTAACCATCTTAATTTAAATGAAAGAAGCACAGAAACAATTTCCTTATCTTGTCAAATCTTTTTTTAAACTTTCCCTTAACTTTTTTTTAGTCGTTTACATTTAACACAGTACTGCAGTGTAATTGCTTTGGTTTTTTTTTTTTTTTTTTTGGTCTCGCTGCTGCCTGATTGTACTTCTGGTTCCAAATGAGGGGTGTGGTTGACTGGTCAGTTCATAACTCGGTTGTTCATAACTCTGAGGTTGTACTGTAAAAATGTTTCCTCTTTTCATTCGTGGCTGACATTTGTCTATAGCATCATCAGACTGAGAAACTTGTAGGTAAATGGAGCGATTTGAAGGGGAACTGCAATTCCCAACACAATCTTTGTTTACTGTTAAATTAAAGTTGCTGAAAGAAAAGGAGTACTTGTGGCACCTTAGAGACTAACCAATTTATTTGAGTATAAGCTTTTGTGAGCTACAGCTCACTTCATCGGATGCATACTGTGGAAAGTATAGAAGATCTTTTTATAGACACAAAGCATGAAAAAATGGGTGTTTACCACTACAAAAGGTTTTCTCTCCCCCCACCCCACTCTCCTGCTGGTAATAGCTTATCTAAAGTGATCACTCTCCTTACAATGTGTATGATAATCAAGGTGGGCCATTTCCAGCACAAATCCAGGATTTCACAAGAACGTCTGAGGAAAGGGGCAGGGGGAGGAAAAAACAAGGGGAAATAGGTTGCCTTGCATAATGACTTAGCCACTCCCAGTCTCTATTCAAGCCTAAGTTAATTGTATCCAATTTGCAAATGAATTCCAATTCAACAGTCTCTCGCTGGAGTCTGGATTTGAAGTTTTTTGTTGTAATATCGCAACTTCCATGTCTGTAATCGCGTGACCAGAGAGATTGAAGAGTTCTCTGACTGGTTTATGAATGTTATAATGCTTGACATCTGATTTGTGTCCATTTATTCTTTTACGTAGAGACTGTCCAGTTTGACCAATGTACATGGCAGAGGGGCATTGCTGGCACATATCACATTGGTGGATGTGCAGGTGAACGAGCCTCTGATAGAGTGGCTGATGTTATTAGGCCCTGTGATGGTGTCCCCTGAATAGATAAGTGGGCACAGTTGGCAACGGGCTTTGTTGCAAGGATAGGTTCCTGGGTTAGTGGTTCTGTTGTGTGGTATGTGGTTGCTGGTGAGCATTTGCTTCAGGTTGGGGGGCTGTCTGTAGGCAAGGACTGGCCTGTCTCCCAAGATTGTGAGAGTGTTGGGTCATCCTTCAGGATAGGTTGTAGATCCTTAATAATGCGTTGGAGGGGTTTTAGTTGGGGGCTGAAGGTGACCGCTAGTGGCGTTCTGTTATTTTCTTTGTTAGGCCTGTCCTGTAGTAGGTGACTTCTGGGAACTCTTCTGGCTCTATCAATCTGTTTCTTCACTTCCGCAGGTTGGTATTGTAGTTGTAAGAATGCTTGATAGAGATCTTGTAAGTGTTTGTCTCTGTCTGAGGGGTTGGAGCAAATGCGGTTGTATTGCAGAGCTTGGCTGTAGACAATGGATCGTGTGGTGTGGTCAGGGTGAAAGCTGGAGGCATGTAGGTAGGAATAGTGGTCAGTAGGTTTCCGGTATAGGGTGGTGTTTATGTGACCATCGTTTATTAGCACTGTAGTGTCCAGGAAGTGGATCTCTTGTGTGGACTGGACCAGGCTGAGGTTGATGGTGGTATGCCAACATTTTTATGGCTGACTTAGAACAACGCTTCCTCAGCTCTCGTCCCCTAACGCTTCTACTCTACTTGCGCTATATTGATGACATCTTCATCATCTGGACCCATGGAAAAGAAGCCCTTGAGGAATTCCACCATGATTTCAACAATTTTCATCCCACCATCAACCTCAGCCTGGACCAGTCCACACAAGAGATCCACTTCCTGGACACTACAGTCAGACAGAGACAAACACCTACAAGATCTCTATCAAGCATTCTTACAACTACAATACCCACCTGCGGAAGTGAAGCAACCACATACCACACAACAGAACCACTAACCCAGGAACCTATCCTTGCAACAAAGCCCATTGCCAGCTGTGCCCACATATCTATTCAGGGGACACCATCACAGGGCCTAATAACATCAGCCACACTATCAGAGGCTCGTTCACCTGCACATCCACCAATGTGATATATGCCAGCAATGCCCCTCTGCCATGTACATTGGTCAAACTGGACAGTCTCTACGTAAAAGAATAAATGGACACAAATCAGATGTCAAGCATTATAACATTCATAAACCAGTCAGAGAACACTTCAGTCTCTCTGGTCACGCGATTACAGACATGAAAGTTGAGATATTACAACAAAAAAACTTCAAATCCAGACTCCAGCGAGAGACTGTACTCCTTTTCTTTTTGCGAATACAGACTAACACAGCTGTTACTCTGAAACCTAAAGTTGCTGAGTAATTCCTCCCTTAAGCAAACAGCTGTAAACTGTCATAGTTACAATCTCAAATGTGTGAGTATTGAGAAATTTACCCTTGCGATCACCAATGTCTGATTATGCCTGTTATCTCAGGATAAACGTACCCACCAAACTCTGTAAAACAGACCCTTGACGGGCCCTGTTCTGAGGGGTTCTATTAGGACACCTTGCCAGCCTAGCACTGTTAATCACCCGTGCATATAACTCAGTGAATTTTCTTATCTTCTCCATGGTGTTCCCTTTTCACCGCCTTTCATAGAATCATAGAATCATAGAATATAAGGGTTGGAAGGGACCCCTCAAGGTCATCTAGTCCAACCCCCTGCTCGAAGCAGGACCAATTCCCAGTTAAATCATCCCAGCCAGGGCTTTGTCAAGCCTGACCTTAAAAACCTCTAAGGAAGGAGATTCTACCACCTCCCTAGGTAACGCATTCCAGTGTTTCACCACCCTCTTAGTGAAAAAGTTTTTCCTAATATCCAATCTAAACCTCCCCCACTGCAACTTGAGACCATTACTCCTCGTTCTGTCATCTGCTATCATTGAGAACAGTCTAGAGCCATCCTCTTTGGAACCCCCTTTCAGGTAGTTGAAAGCAGCTATCAAATCCCCCCTCATTCTTCTCTTCTGCAGGCTAAACAATCCCAGCTCCCTCAGCCTCTCCTCATAACTCATGTGTTCCAGACCCCTAATCATTTTTGTTGCCCTTCGCTGGACTCTCTCCAATTTATCCACATCCTTCTTGAAGTGTGGGGCCCAAAACTGGACACAGTACTCCAGATGAGGCCTCACCAATGTCGAATAGAGGGGAACGATCACGTCCCTCGATCTGTTCGCTATGCCCCTACTTATACATCCCAAAATGCCATTGGCCTTCTTGGCAACAAGGGCACACTGCTGACTCATATCCAGCTTCTCGTCCACTGTCACCCCTAGGTCCTTTTCCGCAGAACTGCTGCCTAGCCATTCGGTCCCTAGTCTGTAGCTTTCATTTCAGTCTTTATTGTTTTATATACTCTACAGACTTTAATATCAAGATCTCCAGGGTGGTGACCTTGTCCTTTCTGCATGTTTTGTAAGGTGCTCTGTATATCTCTGGTGCCCAGTAAATAATAAAATACAGTGAACAGTAACCACAGGAGCTGAAAGCCTGGCTGTGCTCTGCAGAGTGGCTCTGAAAGGAGCATTGTTGGGTTCAGGGGTTTTCTAATTGCCAACTGAAATGCTGTCTCTCCCTCAACCAGTAGGGAGGATGGGGACTGGGCCTGGCAGGTCCTTGCATGGGACTGAGAACCCACATGGCCTCTCCCTGTTAAATAATAATAATGAGGTGATGATGCTGATGATGATGTAACTCAGGCCAGCTTTAGTGTGGTGCTCTGTCCCCTCTGATGTGCCCAGTCCACAGAGAGGGTGAGGTGCCTGCCTCAGGCTTGGTTGGAATACATGGGTCTTGCAGGTCCATCAGGAGAGCCTCCTATATTAAGATCCCCAGGTTTGAACACTGCTGCTGATGACCCATGGAGTGAAGGGTAGGGGCTACATGTGAGGTGAGGATTTATGTTTCAGTCGCAAATTAACCCCTCTCCCCTGAGATCAGACACTGTTGTACACACCCATCGGGCACATCTACACTTCAAGCTGGAGATGCAATTTCCAGCACCAGGAGACATGTAGATGCTAGCTCTGATAGAGCTAGAATACAACCAATAAAAGTGTGGATGTGGTTGTGTGAGCAGTGGGAGGAGGGGCTAGACACCCTGAGTGACTCAGACAGGGTCATACGTGGGAGCCGCTAGCTCCTCCCACTGCTCATGACATCTTGTCTGAACTCCTATTGTTAGTGCGCTAGCTTGATCAGCGCTAGTGTGGTATGTCTCTTCAAGCTGGAAATTACATCTCCTTCTCAAAGTGTAGATTCTAGGCTTTAAGGTCCAATGGGACCATCACAATCCTCTTGTCTGACCACCTGCACATCTCAGATGGCAATTCTTCACCCATCCACCTCTGCAATAACACCCATAACTCTGGCTGAGTTACTGAAGTCCTCCAATCTTGATTGAAAGACTTCAAGTTACAGAAAATCCACCATTTACTCTAGTTCAAACCAGCAAGTGACCTATGCCCCTAGCAGAGGAAGGAGAACGCCCCCCACCCCCACCTCCCCACAAGGTCTCTGCCAATCTGACCTGGAAAAATTCTTTCCCAATTCCAAATATGGCAATCAGTTAGACCCTGAGCATGTGGGTGAGAGCCACCAGCCAGACACCTGGGATAGAATTCTCTGGAGTAACTCAGAGCCCTCTTCAGCTAGTGTCCCATCTATAGCCATTCAAGATATTTGCTAACAGCAATCACAGATGGGCTACACGCCATTGTAGGCAATCTTATTGTACAATCCTCTTTATAAACTTATGAAGCTTAGTCTTGAAGCCACTTAGGTTTTGTGCCTGCGCTGTTCCCCTTAGGAGGCTGTTCCAGAACTTCATTCCTCTGATGGTTAGAAACCTTCATCTAATTTCAAACCTAAACTTATTGACATACCCATTAGAATCTGACCCTTCCCCCAAAGAATCAGAATCATAGAACCAGAGGGTTAGAAGGGACCGCAAGGGACCTCTAGTCTAAGGTGCAGGATTTGTTGTGTCTAAATCATTCAAGACAGATGGCTATCCAGCCTCCTTTTGAAAACCTCCAGTGAATGAGTTTCCACGACCTCCCAAGGCGTCTGTTCCATTGTCCTGCTGTTCTTACGGTTAGGAAATGCTTCCTGGGATTTAATCTGAATCTGCTCTGCTGGAATTTGAGCCCATGGCCTCTTGTCCTACCGTCTGTGGCAAGAGAACAACTTTTCTCCATCTTTTTTATGGCTGCCTTTCAAGCATTTGAAGACCATGATAATGTCCCCTCTTAATCTCCTCTTTTCCAAACTAAACATACCTAGTTCCTTCAGCCTTTGCTCATATGGTTGTATTCCATCCCTGTGATCATCTTTGTTGTTCGCCTCTGGTATTGTCACCTCTTGTGACTTGCTTGTGATGCCTCTGTTCATCAATCTAAAATCGCATTTTGCCTTTTTTTTTTTTTTTGCAACAGCATCACATTGTTGACTCATGTTGAGGTTTTGATCCACCACAACTCCTAGATCTTAAGCAGTGCTATTTCTAGCTACTAATGCATTTGGTTTTTCTTCCCTAAGTGTAGCACCTTACATTTGTCTTTGTTGAATTTCATTTTGTTCTGTATAGCCCAGTTCTCCAATTTGTCAGGATCCGTCTGAATTTTAGCTCTATACTGCAAAATGTTGGCAACCCCCCGAGGTTTGTGCCATCTGCAACTGTGATCAGTATGCTCTCTATTCCTACATCCAGGTCATTAATAAAGATGTTAAACAACATTGGACCCAGAATAGATGCCTACGAAACCACTCTTGAGACCTCCCTCCAATCTGACATCATTCCATTAATAAAAAGAAAAGGAGTACTTGTGGCACCTTAGAGACTAACAAATTTATTTGAGCATAAGCTTTCATGAGCTACAGCTCACTTCATCAGATGCATTCAGTGGAAAATACAGTAGGGAGTTTTATATACATAGAGACCATGAAACAATGGGTGTTACCATACACACTGTAATGAGAGTGATCACTTAAGGTGAGCTAGTACCAGCAGGAGAGAGGAGGGGAAAAAAACTTTTGTATTTCCCCTTGTTTATTTCCCCCCACCCCCCACTGTTCCTCAGATGTTCTTGTCAACTGCTGGAAATGGCCCACCTTGATTATCACTACAAAAGGTTCCCCCCCCCCCCCCCCGCTCTCCTGCTGGTAATAGCTCACCTTAAGTGATCACTCTCATTACAGTGTATAAAAGTATAAAAGTAGTGCCCAGGCCATTTGGGATACCCAGCTATGACATGTCCATGGAGAAAGCATGTACTAAGTTATGTTAATGCTGCAATGTTTTTTAATCATACCAACCTTCATGCATATGTATTTATTTTAGTTACAGACCACTCTTCTTTAAAGACAGACAAATGGAGACCGAATGGTTTGGGCAATCACTAAATGGAGATGAAGTATTTCACCGGACCGGTTTGGGTCTAGGTGGGTAGTGAGCAGGGTCCACCAGACCAGGTGATGATAATTACCCTTCTTTTTAGCAATTTTAGTAGAAGGTCTGAGGAATGCATGGATGATGAAGGGTAAACTATCTACTTACTCCAAAAAGGTGTTCTGCCAACAAGATTTGAGGTGCAGATCTCATCCATAACTGATTTAAGGAAAATATAACTTCACTCTCCAGGGATTCCCATCCCATGTTCCTCATCTGCACTAACTTCACTTTACAAATGTTTGAAAAACTTATGAACAATTCGCTTCCCTTCATTCCCTGACAAAAGGATTCCAATGGATATGAAACAAACATTAATAAAAATAAAAGTTTGCCATAGGCTGAGACCTCACAAACCCTGTTTCAGCTGAGAGCAAACGTCAGCAATTGACGTATCACCCCAGAAATGAGTGAGGAACTACAGAGAGTGCTGGCTTCACCTGAACCCCAGCAATTGCTGGAGAGCTCTGTTCATGACTGAAACATGACCAAATGGGGAAAGCAACAATCAAAAGGCTCATGTATGACTCTGTTCTCTGGTGGTGAAAACGTCTCAGTTTCGTGGCCAAGGAAGAACATACCTTTAGCTCAGTGTCAGCTGCTGTTCCTGTCCTCTGTACTTCTTTTTGCTTTCAGAGACAACAGTGGCTGGTACTAAATATTTAATGCAATTTTTCTTTCCCAATCTCATAGTTTTTATGAGTTCTTTATTGCTTATAAATCAAACCCACCTTTTTTGCTGCTTTCATTGCCCTTTGCTTGAGTTAAAATGTTACTCTAATGGCAGTTACGCCTTTGTATGTTCAGTGTTTATCTTGCTATCATTCATCATAGGACCATTCAACTTTATTATCGGCAGGGTTGGCAGCACCACCTATTGTTAAGGATGCCCAGCACTCCCCACTGTAAGACCCTGGTTTTAGTTGCTTTTTACCTTGTGAAACTTTTAACTGTTTGGGCGGAAATTTTACACGCTGGGCGACTGCTTCAGGCTGATTTTTTTTTCTTTAATTTCAATGAAATTAAAATTCAGCCAGTTTGGAGACCAAGGCTAATGGAAAATATGCTGCTTTGCTTATGTTAAAAAAAAATTCTTGGGAACTATTTTTGAGAAGTGCTAGTGCCCCCTGTGTGTTGGAGCAGGACCTCGAAATTTGGCCTTTGTGTCAGGGAGGTGCCTCATGCCATTACCATGAAAAATCTTCCCAAGTCTTTAAAAATGATGGTGTGCACATGCTCAGTAGAGACTTGGTTGAGCTTCACAGCTAAAATTTCTGAACATTCTGTCTGCACTTAGCATGCTCCAGCC
The DNA here is from genome assembly GCF_965140235.1 of Caretta caretta. NCBI lineage: Eukaryota > Metazoa > Chordata > Testudines > Cheloniidae > Caretta > Caretta caretta. The sequence goes on from NC_134223.1 coordinate 5,284,270, forward strand.
CAGGGCTGAGCAGGACTAGGCTTCTGCAGGCAGTGCTGGGTTCAGGCACCAGAACTGAAAGCAGGGAGACCATCTCTCCAGTGCTGTCAATGCCCCCCGCCCCCCGACTCAGGCAATGTGGAGGAGGAAGCTGCTTGATTCAAATGCAGAGGGGGAAAGAGCTGGAATGCGGGGAGGCAAGGTAGGTTGGAACAACAAGAAAACTGGCAGGGAGGAAGGAATACATGACCAGGATGCGGGGGAGGGAAAACGGGACTGGGATTTGGGCCTGAGGCAGGGACTAGGCCTGTCTATGCAAAGAGACTGGGATGTGTGAGCCAGGCGGAGAGGCTAACAGAGGGAGTTTGCCTGGGAGTTCGCCTGGGGAGAGCCCACTGAGGCTTACATCTTGCAGGCTTCTCTGAGTAGTTACTACAACTCCTGAGGAAGCTCATAGAAGGAAGGTAATATGGATGGTGAGCATTCAGCTGTTGTGACCAGCACAGGATGTGCCATGTTTGTCTTTCTTCCACAGGACAGAAGTGACTTTGTCTGTACAAAGTGCAAGCTGGTCTCCATATTGGAAAAGAAGGTTCAGGGTCTGGAGAAACAAGTATCGACCCTGCGCAGGGCAAATATGGCAGGTGACCAGCTTGGCTTAACAGTGAAATCCTTGCTGATCTTAAACACGAAAAAGAAGCTTACAAGAAGTGGAAGATTGGACAAATGACCAGGGAAGAGTATAAAAATATTGCTCCGGCATGCAGGAGTGAAATCAGGAAGGCCAAATCACACCTGGAGTTGCAGCTACCAAGAGATGTTAAGAGTAACAAGAAGGGTTTCTTCAGGTGTGTTAGCAACAAGAAGAAAGTCAAGGAAAGTGTGGGCCCCTCACTGAATGAGGGAGGCAACCTAGTGACAGAGGATGTAGAAAAAGCTAATGTACTCCATGCTTTTTTTGCCTATGTCTTCACGAACAAGGTCAGCTCCCAGACTACTGCACTGGGCATCACAGCATGGGGAGGAGGTGACCAGCCCTCTGTGGAGAAGGAAGTGGTTCGGGACTATTTGGAAAAGCTGGACAAGCACAAGTCCATGGGCTGGATGCACTGCATCCAAGAGTGCTAAAGGAGTTAGCGGATGTGATTGCAGAGCCATTGGCCATGATCTTTGAAAACTCATGGCGATCGGGGGAGGTCCCAGATGACTGGAAAAAGGCTAATGTAGTGCCCATCTTTAAAAAACGGAAGAAGGAGGATCCGGGGAGCTACAGGCCAGTCAGCCTCACCTCAGTCCCTGGAAAAATCATGGAGCAGGTCCTCAAAGAATCAATTCTGAAGCACTTAGAGGAGAGGAAAGTGATCAGGAGCAGTCAGCATGGATTCAGCAGTGGACATGTTGTTCCTTGACTTTAGCAAAGCTTTTGACACAGTCTCCCACAGTATTCTTGCCAGCAAGTTAAAGAAGTATGGGCTGGATGAATGGACTATAAGGTGGATAGAAAGCTGGCTAGATTGTCGGGCTCAACGGGTAGTGATCAATGGCTCCATGTCTAGTTGCCAGCCGGTATCAAGCAGAGTGCCCCAAGGGTCAGTCCTGGGGCCAGTTTTGTTCAATATCTTCATCTGGAGGATGGCGTGGATTGCACCCTCAGCAAGTCTGCAGATGACACTAAACTGGGAGGAGAGGTAGATACACTGGAGGGTAGGGATAGGATACAGAGGGGCATAGACAAATTGGAGGATTGGGCCAAAAGAAATCTGATGAGGTTCAACAAGGACAAGTGCAGAGTGCTGCACTTAGGACGGAAGAATCCGAGGCACCGCTACAGACTAGGGACCGAATGGCTAGGCAGCAGTTCTGCAGAAAAGGACCTAGGGGTGACAGTGGACGAGAAGCTGGATATGAGTCAACAGTGTGCCCTTGTTGCCAAAAAGACCAATGGCATTTTGGGATGTATACGTAGGGGCATTTCCAGCAGATCGAGGGATATTATCATTCCCCTCTATTCGACATTGGTGAGGCCTCATCTGGAGTACTGTGTCCAGTTTTGGGCCCCACACTACAAGAAGGATTTAGAAAAATTGGAAAGCATCCAGCAGAGGGCAACAAAAATGATTAGGGGACTGGAACACATGACTTCTGAGGAGAGGCTGAGGGAACTGGGATTGTTTAGTCTGTGGAAGAGAAGAATGAGGGGGGATTTGATAGCTGCTTTCAACTACCTGAAAGGGGGTTCCAAAGAGGATGGATCTAGACTGTTCTCAGTGGTAGCAGATGACAGAACAAGTAGTAATGGTCTCAAGTTGCAGTGGGGGAGGTTTAGGTTGGATATTAGGAAAAACTTTTTCACTAGGAGGGTGATGAAGCACTGGATGAAGCGTTACCTAGGGAGGTGGTGGAATCTCCTTCCTTGGAAGTTTTTAAGGTCAGGCTTGACAAAGCCCTGGCTGGGATGATTTAGTTGGAGATTGGTCCTGCTTTGAGCAGGGGGTTGGACTAGATGACCTCCTGAGGTCCCTTCCAACCCTGATATTCTATGATTCTATGAGGCAGGGAGACTGAGAGAGCCTTAGCAAGTGGACCGGGGCTATGAGTCCAGGATGAAGAATAGGGCTGTGTGCAGGGCCACGGGGTAGGAGTGTGGGGAGAGGATTCATAATTTTAAGGCCAGAAGAGCCTTAAAAGTCTAACCTCAGAGGAGCCTGGGACTGGATGCTGAGACAGAAACAGGATTGGGGGGAAGTAGAACCCAGTGAGTCAGGGAGAGACTAACATTGGATGAGTAGGCAGGGGGAAAGCTGGGACTAGCTGGGCAAGGTGACTGAGATATGGAGTGAGAGGAAGGAGGTAGGGGGAGGGGAAACAGATCTGACAAGGAGCCAGGAGTCAGGGGAGAACTGGGCCTGGGTAGGCAAAAAGACTGGGACAAAGATCCAGAGGGATGAGGGGTGGAGTTTGGACAGTGAACTCAGGGCGGGAGACATGGAATGGGAGCCAGTGGAGACAAGGAGCAGCCAGGGGCAAGCAATGGGCATCCAGGAGAAGGGAGACAGAAAGATCGGATGAGTAGCTGCAGGTGGGGTGGGGACACTTGGGCTGGGAGTAGAGGAGGAAGAGTGGGAGTGGGGGGGACAGGTTGGAGTATGTCAAGCTCCTGTACCAGATATGGATTGGTTACAGAGCATGCTTATACACACCAGCTGTGTTCATCCTACAATCCTTTAATGCTCTGCCAGGTATGGCTGAGGTTCGTTTAAATAAGGTATTTTACATAATACTGTTTAGCATTTCATTGCACCTGGTAAGTTCAACATTCCTACCATTTACAATATTTACACTATCCTTGAGGTTCAGTATGGATCAGTCTGTTAAGTGTCTCTGAATTATGCTGGTTTTCTAACTGCAAGACTCGAATGTATAACAGCTTGGTCCTCTGGCTCTCCATTAGTTGCAATGACTGTCTGTGGATGGTTTGGAATCCTTGAGTGTTCTTCTTGTTCTGCATCTGTTGCCTGTAGAATTTGATCTGTTGATTGTTCTTTCTGGGGAACAAGCTGTAGATGTCGATGATTTCTATTGAACTCTCCACTGTTGGTCTCGATTACATATGAGCTGGGCAACGAATTCTTTTTCTTCACAAAGAGCTGGAGTTCCATCCATTTTCTCCATCCAGTTTGACAAGAACACAGTCACCAGGTTCTAGACCTGGCAGTTCTTTGAGTAACATCTCTTGTAAAAGTATTCATAAGCTCTTTTAGCCCGTTTATCTGATTTAGCTACTATCTTCATGTCTGGCCACTTTGGAAACAGGTTATTTTCCAAAGTTGGAACAGTAGTTCTGGGTTGACATCCCATCAAAAGATTTGCTATTGGTGTTGATCTGTAACTCAGAAGAGCAAGAAATGGATCTTCCTGCTGCAGGATTTTCTTGGCTATCGTACAGATTTCTTAGCCTCTCCATTTGCTTGTGGGTGATATGGGCTGCTAGTAATATGATCAAAATCGTATTTAATTCAAAATGACTTAAATTCTGCTGCAGTGAATTGTAGTCAGTTGTCCATCAGTAGTTGTTCTGGAATACTGAAGTGAGCAAAAGTACACTCAAGTTTCTTGATAACACTGCAACATGCTTTTGTCTTTCAAGTACGTTATTTCTGTATAACTGGAAAAATAGTCCACTATGGTAAGGCAATGATGTCCTCTGAATTTGCATAATTCAGTTTCTTCCAAGGTCTCTCTGATAGGGGTGTTTTGTATGGTGTATGATTCAGCATTGAATCTTAAGTTGATTTGAACTGGATCTCCTTTCAAAAGTCCAGTATCATCAACTCCTCCATTAAGTTTGTCCATCTTTTTCACTAGACTCATCACAGCTGCCACACTATGACTGAGAAGGCTGTTGTTCTTTGAGCCTTTGATCACATGCTCTTGAATGCACAGCTTTTCTCCTCTTAAGTTGTTTCTGTAGTGAACTGGCCTATGCAATCCAGAATCCCTCCAAGGCAAGTCAGAACTGCATCAGGCAAAGAGAGGTTGAAGGTGATTGCAAGACCCTTCTGAGATAACCTTGACAGCCGTTCCTGAGTCAATTTTAAAATCAATAGTTATATTCAGTTTCACTCTCCAGGCAGGCTCCATGTCATCACAAGTGATAGAACCCAGGAACAATGGCTCTTGACTATAATATGAGTCAAGTCCCTGACTGCTTTGGTTTGGCAAACAGCTGCCCATATCCTTATTTGGTGCAGTTATTACACCATGAGCCTCTGGTTGAACATATATCATCTCTTGGGATATAACTTTTTCCATACCTTGTGCGTGTAGGCTGAAATTTGTCCCTCTTAGCCTTGGAGTTCTCTCTCCTGGCCTCAGAGGTCTTATGATAATGACTTTTAACACTCGTGTGTCTATTTACAGTTTCTAAGCTAGTTTCAGGTTTTTCAGGTTTCTCAAGTTGTTCTAGGTCAGAGGTGGCCAACCTGGGTCTTCGGAGCTGCCTGCGGCTCCTCAGAACTTAATATGCGTCTCCTTGTCTAGGCACCGACTCTGGGGCTGGAGCTACAGGCACCAACTTTCAAATGTGCCGGGGGGTATTGTGGCTCTGCCACAAGCCCTGCCCTGACTCCACCCCTGACTCCACCCCTCCACCCCTGAGCCTGCCATACTCTCGCTCCTCCCGCCTCCCCTCCCAAGCCTCCTGCACCCCATAAAACAGCTGATCAGGAGGTGCAGGGAGGGAGGGGAAGCGCTGATCAGTGGGGCTGCCGATGGGCGGGAGGCACTGGGAGCCAGAGCAGGGGGCGGGAACTGATGGGGGGCTGCTGACGTATTCCTGTGGCTCTTTGGCCATGTCCATTGGTAAATCCTGGCTCCTTCTCAGGCTCAGGATGGCCGCCCCTGCTCTAGGTTTTGCTGTTTCACCAGCTCACATAGCTGTGCTATTTGAATAGGTGTGTCGCCACTGTCATCACCTGCCCTGATAGGGCTTGTGGGCATGAATAACCTCGCTCTGAAAACACTCAGACCAGGGGTTTATCTACTCATCCACTGGGCGGGTGCTTCCTCGCATGGGTAGACAGACGCACTGGCTCTGCTTGAGCTAACATTCTAACAATAGGCGTGACTGTGGCTTAAGCTCGAGACCCCTTTCTATCCACACAGAAGTCAGTCTGGCTCAGGCCAAAAACCCCTCTGGGCTTGGGCCTTCACACCCTGAGGGGGGGTGGGTCAAAGCCTTGGTCCCACGGTGATGTGGTCAAAAGCCCAGACATTTTGCAGTGTGGACACAGCTCAAGTCCGGGTCACCAGACTCAGATCTATAGAGTTCACCAACACTATCCCACAATCCCTTGGGGCTTTGCTTCCCAACCCTTCCATTCCCAACCTTCCCATTTGCTTCCCAGGAACCAGATGAAATCTCCTGGGTCAAATGCAGCTGCTTAGTATTTAACCCTTCATGTCCATGCCAAATGCTCTACTGAAAACACTCAACTGTCACATGTATTAGCTATGGATGGCAGTAAGAAGTCCTGCAGCAAGTGCACTGATGGCTGGCCAGAGGAACACAGCTGGATTCTGGTTAACCTCTGCTGCGAGGCGAGCAAGAAATGGTCATGTCTGCAAAGCTCTATCCAAGGACTGGCCTCACTGGGGATCGACCACACAGCAACACAATGGAGGGAGCAAATCAAGCAGGTGAAGACACACTACCACAAGTCAAGGATGCTAACGGCATCTCTAGGAACCTTTTCCTTCCTCTTTTACAAGGAGTTTTCTAGGGTTCTGTGTACTGTAGCCAGCACTGAGCCCACAGTGGTACATGACAATCTGCTGAGTGGGGATAGCACCCATATAACCACCCAGTCATGGGCACCACCAGAGGAGAGCCAGATGTTGGATGACGGGCAAGAAGTGACCCTGGAGCTGAAGCTGGTAACCGAGGGCTATGTCTCTGGAGCAGCTACCGCACATCCTGGCTCCATACTCAGAGGAGCTGTTTGAGGGTGGCCCTGGGGAGCAGCTGGCTGCAGAACCAACATCAGCACAAGCACAGGAGCCAGAGATTGCTCAGTTTCTGCCACTGTGATGGTTTTTATTTAATATAGGGATGGGATGGATTTCTGGCGTATGGCTCTAAGTTATTAATACAAGCCCTGGTTTTGGTGTGCTTCCCTTCGCAGCAGAACACATGCCATCCCGCTAGCGCCACCCCGTCCCCCGACACCATGTGGGATTCGAAATGGACACTCTCCCCCCCGCCCCCTGCTCCCCAAACAGAGGAAGAAAGTTAAACTAGCAGTGATCATGACATTTTTACTAGTATCTCATTGCTTGCTATAGGAATGGGCTGGGGTGCCACAACTGATAGTGTCATGTACCATCCCTGTCTAATGCAGCCCACCTTATTAATCAGCCACTCCTAGACTCACCCAGCCCACCTGCAAACTGAGTCCCCCAAAAACCTGGCTGCAATGAGTCCAATCAACACTGGAGTCTGTAGTTGGTCCATAGCTAGCTTAACACCGATTACAGTGAAGGGTGTCAGTCTGTCTGTGATTGGCGTTCCCATGGCTGGCAGTCAGGCAGGTCCGTGCATGGACACAGGGTGCTTTGTAAGGAGGCTGCATGTGGCTCTAGGCTAAATCAACATCTTGTTGATTTTTTGCCATGAATTTTCATCTGTTGCTGACAGGTGGTAAAAGCAAACATCTCATGAAGGAGGAACTCCAGATGGCTGGTGACATCCCTGGGGAGGCCACACTTATTACGGTCGCCTCTGTAACTCAAGGGCCCCTGGATTCCCTGATATGCTGGTTGGCCACTGGATCCCGAAATATCTCCTTAGCATAGATGGATGGCTGTCCTCCATTGGCCTGGAACAAAAGTTAACACTTACACTCGGGGACCTCCAGAGTCTCAGCGTTTGCCTGCCTGACCTGATTGAAAAAACATAGCTGATAACGAGACCACTCATCATCTCCACCCTCCTGGAGAAAATGAAGGGGATCCGGAAATCATTTCAGTTGCATTTTGTATGTGTATCACACCATGATGTGGGATGGCTTTCAGGACTGCTCCAAAGGATATCAGAAGTAACCAGTGTTTTTTTGATGTGAACAAAATAATGTCCATTGATAAAAAGCATCATCTTTTGACCTTGAATTACAGCAGCCCTTTTGACAGTGGAAAATGTATTTTTTTTATTGTGATCAGACAACAATGTACTCTTCCTTTTTAACTTTCAAAGCCCTTCCACCTCCATAAGGCAAACACGCAGCCCCAGGAGCTTGGGGGAGCGGCACTACCTACTGCGGGGCAAGAAGAAATAGTCAGAGATGAGCTGAGAGAGCGACTCTAGATAAAATGAATCAACAGAGAGTTCCAAAAAGGCCAAATGGGGTATCAAAAGGCTAAAGATGTAAGAAGGGTGGAAAGAGACACAAAGGCTGCACAGCACGAGGAGACAGTGGTGGACAGATCCATGGCGCAGGCCTGCAGGTTGAGGGAGGATGCCGGAGAGCAAGAGGAGGATCTGTATGAGTGACAACTTGTGCTCATGGCTACCAGACTGCAGGCTCCATTGCTGTCTTCAGCTCCTGCTCCAGCCCCATGCCCTGAGTACCCTCCATGCTTTTATGTCCGGAAGACTGTACAGTCTTTGGACCATTCAGGGGGTGGCTGGATCATGTCATAGACCAGCAATGGTAGCACACAGACTGGACAAATGTATCCTGTGCATTCAGCCATTCCAGTCTGGCATAGCCTGTGGGTTCAAAATCATAGAATCGTAGAATCATAGAATGTCAGGGTTGGAAGGGACCTCAGGAGGTCATCTAGTCCAACCCCCTGCTCAAAGCAGGACCAATCCCCAACTAAATTATCCCAGCCAGGGCTTTGTCAAGCCTGACCTTAAAAACTTCTAAGGAAGGAGATTCCACCACCTCCCTGGGTAACACATTCCAGTGTTTCACCACCTTCCTAGTGAAAAAGTTTTTCCTAACATCCAACCTAAACCTCCCCCACTGCAACTTGAGACCATTACTCCTTGTTCTGTCATCTGCTACCACTGAGAACAGTCTAGAGCCATCCTCTTTGGAACCCCCTTTCAGGTAGTTGAAAGCACCTATCAAATCCCCCCTCATTCTTCTCTTCCACAGACTAAACAATCCCAGTTCCCTCAGCCTCTCCTCAGAAGTCATGTGTTCCAGTCCCCTAATCATTTTTGTTGCCCTCCGCTGGACATTTTCCAGTTTTTCCACATCCTTCTTGTAGTGTGGGGCCCAAAACTGGACACAGTACTCCAGATGAGGCCTCACCAATGTTGAATAGAGGGGAATGATCACATCCCTCGATCTGCTGGCAATGCCCCTACGTATACATCCCAAAATGCCATTGGCCTTTTTGGCAACAAGGGCACACTGTTGGCTCATATCCAGCTTCTCGTCCACTGTAACCCCTAGGTCCTTTTCTGCAGAACTGCTGCCTAGCCATTCGGTCCCTAGTCCGTAGCGGCGCATGGGATTCTTCCGTCCTAAGTGCAGGACTCTGCACTTGTCCTTGTTGAACCTCATCCGATGTCTTTTGGCCCAATCCTCATTTATCTAGGTGCCTCTGTATCCTATCCCTACCCTCCAGCGTATCTACCTCTCCTCCCAGTTTAGTGTCATCTGCAAACTTGCTGAGGATGCAATCCACGCCATCCTCCAGATCATTAATGAAGATATTGAACAAAACCAGCCCCAGGACCGACCCTTGGGGCACTCCACTTGATACCGGCTGCCAACTAGACATGGAGCCATTGATCACTACCCGTTGAGCCCAACAATCTAGCCAGCTTTCTATCCACCTTATAGTCCATTCATCCAGCCCATACTTCTTTAACTTGCTGGCAAGAATACTGTGGGAGACCGTGTCAAAAGCTTTGCTAAAGTCAAGGAACAACATGTCCACTGCTTTTCCCTCACCCACAGAGCCAGTTATCTCATCATAGAAGGCAATTAGATTAGACAGGCATGAAAATGCACCAGAATGGCCAAGGATAACCAAGGGACAGGGCACATCCAGGAATAGCTGGACGTGACATTTGGAAACAAGCCCTTTTCACTGTTTTTGCACTTAGTGTGTTTATTGTGCTGTACATTTTGATGACAGCCAGTCTACCTTTCTGCTTCATCTACTGGTATGTAAATAACTGGATAAAATAAAGTGTTTGAATTTGCATACAGGGATACAATAGCAAGTTTTATTATATGTCCTGGTAAAAGTGGCACAAACTAATGAGGAATCCAGCAGTGTCTTGAGTCTACTCATGGCCAAAAAGCCCCCTTTTCCTCTCAGACATTGTGTAGAACACAGCAGGCCACAATAAAGTCGACTGCACTGATGACAACGGGGTTGTACTTTGGATGGCCAACCCATCCCACCATCCAAGCAATGTATTTTTGGCGTGCTAGCTTGATGAAAGTTAGCATACATATGTCTGCTTGAGCCGGGAATTATACTCCCAGATCCAGTGTAGATGTACCCTGAGTCTGGTTCATCATGGGTGATGGAAGCTGCTTATACACTCAAACAAGGACACTGCATGAGTCTAAGAGCACTCTCGGGTCCACCAGTATGGTCTCTACAGGGCACTGAGCGTCTCTAAATGAGATTCAGGTATCTGATGCAGATTAGCAGTACGTTACGGGATGTTGCTGATCTGTTCTGTGCTTTATAGAATAATCCTGAGACATGGAATACCCTTTGTTGTGAAGTTGGCTGTGGCCTGGTGCTCATGCCATCCAAAAAATGGAATGGAGGAGAAGAGAGACCAGTGGATAGGCTGTTAGCCTCCAACCGAGCAACCTGGGTTCAGTTCCTGCCTCTATGTGACTGTGGTCAACTCATTTTCTATCTCTGTGCATCAGTTGCCATGTGTAACCTCCCTGCCTCACCCTGAGGTGTTGGAAGGTGCTGAAATACTACCATAGTGGGGCCATCTGAGTCCCTGAGATAGATAGGTGGATTGATAGAAAACCCAGCCAAGGGAAATGATATTGCCCATGTCAGAAAAGTCAAAGCCAATTACACGTGAGCTTTGGTCCATCTCTTGCTGGCATCACTGAGAAGAAGCAGCTCCCAAAGAGTGTCACAGATAAAATGACCAGAGCAAAGATCTTGTTTGTCACCTTTGGTTGCAGATGACAGGGAACCGGTGACATTTATCCCTATAAACCAGCAAGAACAGAGCCTGATTTCCTTCAATAACTAGGAGGAGGGGAACAGATAGTTCCTCTTTCACATTGACAAATTTGACATACTGCGTCACTCTGCCCCTGGTTTACACAAACATTATAAACATAAATCAGTTTCAAAAAGTAACCATGAGACCAAACAACAAATATTCAAAAATAATTATCTTGAAGGCTGACATGTCCCCAAAATGCCACGCTAGACACTACCTCAGTTTTCCAGGAAAAAAACCCCAGAGCCGAGCAAGAAGTAAAAAATCCAAACAAAAGGATTAGCAAGTAGTTTTGTGCATAAAAGTACTTACATGGGGTCTCTATGATTTGTGGGAACATATTTTTTGTTATTCATGAACACTCAGACAACTACTGGGTATTACTGAAAACATCCCTGAATCCTGAACACTCACCAGTTTTTCCACTAACGATTATTTCTCCAAAAATTCACAACGAAGAGTGCATTATTCATCATTCCTATGCTTTGCCCTCCTGTTTAAAATATGTCCGTCCTATAGTCATGCAGCAGAAACAATGCAATGGGACGGAAACAACACAGTCACAAAGAAATGTAATTTAACAGTGCAAGGTCATGCACTTAGGGACTAACAACAAGAATTGTGCCAAAAGATGGTGATTTATCAGTTGGAAGTGACAGAGGAGGAGAAAGACCTGAGCGTATTGGTTGATCAAAGGATGACTATGAGCTGCCAATGTGATGCAGCTGTGAGAAAGGCTAATGCAGTCCTAGAAAGCATCAGGCGAGGTATTTCTAGTAGAGGCCAGGAAGTGTTAGCACCAGTGAGACCTCATCTGGAATGCTGTGTGCAATTCTGGTCTTCTGTGTTTAAGAAAGATGAATTCAAACCGGAACAGGTGCAGAGAAGGGCTCCTAGGATGACCTGAGGAATGGAGAAACCTACCTAATAAGAGGAGATTCCAAGAGCTTGGCTTGTTTAGCCTAACCAAACGAAGGCTATGGGGAGCAATGATTGCTCTCTATAAATACATCAGAGAAATAAATACCAGGGAATGAGAGGAGTTATTTAAGTTAAGCGCCAATGTTGACACAAGAAGAAATGGATTTAAACTAGCCATCAACAAGTTTAGGTTTGAAATTAGATGAAGGTTTCTAACCATCAGAGGAGTGAAGTTCTGGAACAGCCTTTCAAGGGGAGCAGTAAGGTCACAAAAACCTAACTGGCTTCAAGACTGAGCTCGATAATTTTATGGAGGGGATGGTATAATCAGACTGCCTACAATGACATGTAGCCAATCTGCAACAGCTGGTAGCAAATATCTCCAATGGCCGGTGATTGGACACTAGATGGGGAGGGCTCTGAGTTACTACAGAGAATTCTTTCCCAGGTATCTGGCTGTTGGTCTTGCCCACATACTCAAGGTCTAACTGGTGCCCTATTTGGGGTCAGGAAGGAATTTTCTCCCAGGTCAGATTGGCAGAGATTGTGCGGGGGTTTCACTTTCCTCTGCAGCATGGTGCACGGGTCACTTGCAGGTTTAAACTGGAGTAAATGGTGCATTCGCTGTAACTTGGAGTCTTTAAATTGTGATTTGAGGGCTTCAGTAACTCAACCAGGGGCTAGGGATCTATTACAGAAGTGGGTGGGTGAGGTCCTGTGACCTGCGATATGCAGGAGGTCAGACTAGATGATCATGATGGTCCCTTCTGGCCTTAAAGTCTGAGTAAGCAATACAACAGTACAGAAACAATACAATCACAGAGAAAAAATGCAGTCTGACACTATGATCAACCACACAGCGTGGATGAGATTCACTCTGTGCAGAGGGCCGACATAACATTTACATACCATTCAAAATCCCACCATGCCCAGCAAATCAAAGCAAACAGTGTATGAACAAACCGAAGGTGAAAATGGTTATTCCAAACTATTCTGTGATTGGAGAATATGTACTAAGCGCTTTGAGGTCAGGCCAGAGTTTTTATATATGCATGTCTAGTGCTATGGGGCCCAAGTTTTGCACTGGGACCCTGGGAGATACTGTAATGTTAATATTCAAGATGAAAGAAAGTGGTTCTAGCCACTGCTGCTATCTGAACCTTGAGAGGCTAGGTCAGGTCAGTTATACCCCAGCACTGTGCACTACATTGGCAGGAAGAATGATGTCCATCAGCATCACCAGCGCTTTCTCTGTGCCAGATCTGGGGCTGATGTAAGCGACTGTTGGAAGTCAGGGCTGTAGGAAGCAGCCATGTGTGTAAACTGCTTTGAGATCCCTGAGTGGGCAGTGCTATGGATCCATAATTATCATCACTGCTGGAGGTAGGATACCAGCCTGGACCAGCCAATAGCCCTGTGTGGCATCAAGTATCGGGGAGGGGGGCATACTAGTCTGTATCCACAAAAACAGCAAGGAGTCTGGTGGCACCTTAAAGACTAACAGATTTATTTGGGCATAAGCATCTGAAGAAGTGGGTTTTTTACCCACGAAAGTTTATGCCCAAATAAATCTGTTAGTCTTTAAAGTGCCACCGGACTCCTCATTGTTCCTGTATGACATGGTCAATCCTATTCTTTGGAATCCATTCCCAAACCTCCCCTGTTTAACTCTCCGGTCAATGTATAACCCTGCTTCTCTTTTGCCAGGGTAGTGGAGAAGCTAATATATATTATACTATTATTTGATTTCCCTATGTAATATATTGTTACATCTGGCTTAAGAAGATTTTACAAAAGACCCTTTTCTCCCTCCCTGCTGCCTCTGGCTGTGGCCCTTTTGTGTTCCTGGCAAGTGAGCAAGAGGCCTCTGGTTAGGCAGAGTCGATGGCCAAAGAGTTTGACCTTGAAGCTAAACCCCTTTGTTTACTCCCACTGGCTCACTGATTCCCTAGATTAGAACCAGTCATAATCCCACAATCATTAACCAGCAGACTCTTCCCTTCCAGGAGCAATTCTCTCCACAGGACTGGGAGAAGACAGTGAAACACAAGACATGAAGTACTTGTGGCACCTTAGAGACTAACCAATTTATTTGAGCATAAGCTTTTGTGAGCTACAGCTCACTTCATCGGATGCATACTGTGGAAAGTGTAGAAGATCTTTTTATATACACACAAAGCATGAAAAAATACCTCCTCCCACCCCACTCTCCTGCTGCTAATAGCTTATCTAAAGTGATCACTCTCCTTACAATGTGTATGATAATCAAGGTGGGCAATTTCCAGCACAAATCCAGGGTTTAACAAGAACGTCTGGGGGAGGGGGTTGGAAAAAACAAGGGGAAATAGGTTACCTTGCATAATGACTTAGCCACTCCCAGTCTCTATTCAAGCCTAAGTTAATTGTATCAAATTTGCAAATGAATTCCAATTCAACAGTTTCTCGCTGGAGTCTGGATTTGAAGTTTTTTTGTTGTAATATCACAACTTTCATGTCTGTAATCACATGACCAGAGAGATTGAAGTGTTCTCCGACTGGTTTATGAATGTTATAATTCTTGACATCTGATTTGTGTCCATTTATTCTTTTACGTCGAGACTGTCCAGTTTGACCAATGTACAGGGCAGAGGGGCATTCCTGGCACATGATGGCATATATCACATTGGTGGATGTGCAGGTGAACGAGCCTCTGATAGTGTGGCTGATGTTATTAGGCCCTGTGATGGTGTTCCCTGAATAGATATGTGGGCACAGTTGGCAATGGGCTTTGTTGCAAGGATAGGTTCCTGGGTTAGTGGTTCTGTTGTGTGGTATGTGGTTGCTGGTGAGTATTTGCTTCAGGTTGGGGGGCTGTCTGCAGGCAAGGACTGGCCTGTCTCCCAAGGTTTGTGAGAGTGTTGGGTCATCCTTCTGGGAGACAAGCCAGTCCTTGCCTACAGACAGCCCCCCAACCTGAAGCAAATACTCACCAGCAACCACATACCACACAACAGAACCACTAACCCAGGAACCTATCCTTGCAACAAAGCCCGTTGGCAACTGTGCCCACATATCTATTCAGGGGACACCATCACAGGGCCTAATAACATCAGCCACACTATCAGAGGCTCGTTCACCTGCACATCCACCAATGTGATATGTGCCAGCAATGCCCCTCTGCCATGTACATTGGTCAAACTGGACAGTCTCGACGTAAAAGAATAAATGGACACAAATCAGATGTCAAGAATTATAACATTCATAAACTAGTCAGAGAACACTTCAATCTCTCTGGTCACGCGATTACAGACATGAAAGTTGTGATATTACAACAAAAAAACTTCAAATCCAGACTCCAGCGAGAAACTGTTGAATTGGAATTCATTTGCAAATTTGATACAATTAACTTAGCCACTCCCAGTCTGTATTCAAGCCTAAGTCATTATGCAAGGTAACCTATTTCCCCTTGTTTTTTCCTACCCCCCCCCCCCAGACGTTCTTGTTAAACCCTGGATTTGTGCTGGAAATGGCCCACCTTGATTATCATACACATTGTAAGGAGAGTGGTCACTTTAGATAAGCTATTAGCAGCAGGAGAGTGGGGTGGGAGGAGGTATTTTTTCATGCTTTGTGTGTATATAAAAAGATCTTCTACACTTTCCACAGTATGCATCCGATGAAGTGAGCTGTAGCTCCCGAAAGCTTATGCGCAAATAAATTGGTTAGTCTCTAAGGTGCCACAAGTACTCCTTTTCTTTTTGCGAATACAGACTAACACGGCTGTTACTCTGAAACAAGACATGAGAAGACTTGCAACAGAAACTCAGTTCTGCCCTCCCAATACCTGCGGCAGTGGGCAGTGTTCTATAGTGGGGCGTCCGGCTACTTTTGTGCCAGTCACAAGGGTGAATATAACTGTGTGTGCCAGTGTGCAATAATTCCAACACCATGCAAACACCGTTGTCATTTACCCTGCACATAAACATGGGGTGATAAGTAGCTGCCAAACCCATGGGTGACCCATGCATGCAGCGATATCTTCCCCATAGATTTTGTGTTCTGCTCTTTTCTGAGCTCATTCGGTAAGAAGTCTTTTTACAGCCATTTGATTACTCTGTGTGGGAATCCTCTCTGCACTTAACAGCAGCTCGGCCATTATCCTCATGTCTTCCTGGGAAAGAGGGAGGATGCCAGCAACATGAAGACTAGAGTCAGTTGAATACCAGGACTTGCCAAATAAAATTATCCAGTGACTATCCCCCCTATTTACTGAATAATTCACTGAACTAGTTTTTGCCCAGCAATAAATTAGATTGACTATCACTCACTGGATCATAGACTACATGATTGGAAGAAAGCTGCTGACATTCTCAGATAATGCATTGGCTGGACAGTCTGCGATCAAATGTCATAAAGTGATGCCCTTGGAGAGCCTGCAGAGATTTCAGTTGAGGAAAGGCTGTGGTCACCTGCTTGCTCCATGGTGGTTCTTACAAGGGGATGGTATTTCCCCACTGTGCAGAAAGACAGCACATGGCCCAGGTCCATTGAGCTTAAGTGGTATAAGTTGGCTCTCTCTGGCTCTCTCTCTCTCTCACCATACTCACCCGTCTGTCAATCTATTGTGTCCACCCCTATTTTAGCCCTCCTCACCCTTCAGTCCTCAGGCTGTTATTTAGACTGTCAGCGAGACCCTTCTGTCCAGTGTTCCAAATAGGAAGGAGTCGGAGAGAGAGATTTCCTCATTCTATCTGAATCCAAAAGTGAAGAGGAAAACTCATGCCTGACCCTGGCAATAGAGACAACATCATGCTATGGGGTCACCTGGTCAGGAACAGACAGTAAAGGTAAATGGGGCACAGTGTGTCCAGACACTGTGTCTGACCCCCTCCTGAGTGTGTCGCACCCTCCTCTAGCAGAGACTGAAGGGTCTGGCTGCCCTGGCTCAGCTTGTCATGCCCACCAAGTCTCATTGAGCTGTATTGAACTGAATGGCGTAGCTCTGGGTCAGCAGAGGGTTCAGATAAGTGCTGGAAACAGAGTGGAATGAGAAGGATCCATGACTCGCTATCCTAAATTGGTTCCCTTTTGGAACAAATCAAAAAGGACCTGTATTCTCTGGCCTGTGTTACCCAGGAAAGCAGAGCAGATAACGACAATGGTCCCATCTGGTCTTAAAAGCCATTAATCTGTTTGCATTAGGAATTGATATTCCTTACATTCCTTACATGGAGTCACCCAAGATAAGCAGATTTACATCTGCTGCCCTCTCCCCAACCTCCAGCCCAGAGAGGAGGCCAGTACCTTTGGATAGTGGGGGGCCAGGGGGAGGGCAGCAGCTTCAGCAGATGTTACTGAGCACGCTCAGTACAAGCCAAGCAGCAACTCTGTGGGAACAGAGCATGTGACCTCCCCCCCACCCCCCACACGCATCCGTCTCTGCTCCAGTCTGATACACCTCTTCCTAGCAACAAAAATCTTGATTGCATAGGGTGACCAGAAAGCAAGTGTGAAAAATCGGGACGGGGGGTGGGGGGTAATAGACACCTAGATAAGAAAAAGCCCCAAATATCAGGACTCTCCCTATAAAATCAGGACATCTGGTCACCCTATGATTGCAAGAGAACTGGAGTTGTGAGCACCCCTCAGTAATGTTCACATTCAGCTCAGCAGTGTGAACAGCAGCCTTTCCAGAGCACCATCAGCAAGCATTTTGGAATACTCTTAAACAGAATTTGGTTTCAACCATGTTTTCAGCCCTTCAGATTCAATTTCTGAAAGCTTTTTTGCAAGAAGAATTATGCTCTGAGAGAGTGCGTGCTGGGGTGTAGCTGAGATTTATTGAAATGAAACAGAACTTATTTGGGAGAAGTGTGCAGTGGTGACGGCATCCAATTGGGGAACAGAACCAACACCGTGTGACCTAGTATCCAATAACACATCTCTAATAACAAATTATCAATTATCAGAGGCGTAGCTGTGTTAGTCTGTACCCACAAAAACAACGAGGAGTCCGGTGGCACATTAAAAACTAACAGATTTATTTGGGCATAAGCTTTCGTGGGTAAAAAACTACAGATGCAGGCATAAATATACTGGCACATGAAGAGAAGGGAGTTACCTTACAAGTGGACAACCAGGGTTGACAAGGCCAATTCAGTCAGGGTGGATGTGATCCACTCCCAATAATTGATGAGGAGGTGTCAAGACCAAGAGAGGGAAAATTGCTTTTGTAGTGAGCCAGCCACTCCCAGTCCCTATTCGAGCCCAAATTAATGGTGTTGCATTTGCAAATGAATTGTAGCTCTGCAGTTTCTCTTTGAAGTCTGTTTTTGAAGTTTTTTGTTGAAGGATGGCTACTTTTAAATCAGTTATTGAATGTCCAGGGAGATTGAATTGTTCTCCTACTGGCTTTGGTATGTTACCATTCCTGATGTCTGATTTGTGTCCATTTATTCTTTTACATAGGGACTGTCCGGTTTGGACAATGTACATGGCAGAGGGGCATTGTGTTATGAAAAGCTTCCAAAATCTGAGATTGAAGTGATTTAGGAATGATCACTTGCATTCCCCATAAGACGCAACCATCATTCACAGATGATTCACACTGATGTGACATGAGTTGTGTAAACTGGGGATTCTTTTGCTCCAGCACTGTACCCAGTAGTACCATCCCTTTCACAAGAGGAGCACATCATCTTTCGTGGTTTCTTTGTTGATGTCTGAACTAGTGCTGGTTAAACTATCCATCCCATTGAGATAGAAAACTTTGCCTGAAGTTTCTTTGGGTTGATGAAAACTTAGGCATGGCAGCCGCAACAGCCCATCTGCATTGCCATGCTGAGCCCGTTAATGGAACTGAATAGTATAGGAATGAGCTGAAAGTAGCAATGCCCATAGTTGCATACAAGCAGCAGCAAATAGTTTCGGCCCCAAAATTGAAAGTAAAATGTGATGACCCATCAGCTCGGTAAACATGTCTACCAGGCAGGTAAGTATGGAACTTTCCAATTCTGAAGACAATTCTGAGAGCTTCTCTCTCTATCTGTGCATAGTTCTTCTCAGGAGTAGTGAGTGTTCAGGATGCAAAAGCAGTTGGTTTCTCCAAGCCATTAGGAAATACCTGGGAGGGAACTGCACCTACTCCATATGGTGAAGCATCACAAGCCAATTGCAATGATAGCGAAGCATTGAAATGTATAAGAACTTAGGCTGATGTCAACAGTTTTTCTTGCATAATGGCAGGTTTCAGAGTAGCAGCCATGTTAGTCTGTATCCGTAAAAAGAACAGGAGGACTTATGGCACCTTAGAGACTAACCAATTTATTTGAGCATAAGCTTTCTTGAGCTACAGCACTGAATGCATCCTATGAAGTGAGCTGTAGCTCACGAAAGCTTATGCTCAAATAAATTTGTTAGTCTCTAAGGTGCCACAAGTCCTCCATTTCTTTTAACAGTTTTTCTGTTACCTTACATGCATGCACCCACACTCGCCAGTCCATTTCCATTTCTGATTTGCCTGTAATAGTCCAAGTAAAGGAGCCAATACTGTCTCCAGGTTAGGCAGACATTTTCCATAGTAGTTAAGCATTCCTAAGAATGAATGCAACTGTGACACGTTCTCTGGCTTGAAGAACCACCTTCTCTTTCTCTGGCAATTTCCTTAAGCATATGGCATCAATTATATGCCCAAGGTATTCAATTAAAGGTTTGAAAAACTCGGATTTGTCTTGATGTATTCTCAGTCCACAGTCTTCTAAACACCTCAAGACAGCATCCAAATTTTGAAGATGATCCTTTCCTGTAACAAGGATGTCATCAAAATAGCACTGAATCAAGAGGCAACCTGTACTATGATGCCAAGAGGCAACCTGTAGTAACAAAACAAGACTTTGTGTGTGTTGATTGGGAGATATGTGTTAGATACTGGCTCAATCTCCATTTGTAGGTATGCACTAAACAAATGTAATTTCCTGAAACATTGTCCATCACTCAGAGTAGCAAACAATTTTTCAATATGAGGTAGTGAATACTGGTCTGCAGATAAAACTGGTTTCAATGTCATGTTGAAAGCTCCACACATTCAGACAGAGACATCCTTCTTGATCAGTGGCTTGATGCGTGTAGCCCACTCCCTCTGCGAAACTGGTGACAAGACTCCAATGTTCACTAGATGGTCCAAATCAGCTTCCACCAGAGGCTTCAGAACATAAGGCAGAACTTTGGGCTTGCAATATTTCATCTGGCTGTCAGAGTTAACACTGAGCTTCACTGGCACATTGCTCATTGTTCTTTTTCAAAAACTTTGGCGGATCTGTCCAATATCTCTTGAAGATGTCGAGGTATTTTCATCATTGCCTTGATTTCAGTCCAATTCACCCTCAGCTTCTCAAGCCAAGCTATGCCAAATCATTGTGGATACTTTCCTTCAATCACATACAGTGGTAAATTGTCCATATAGCTGAACTTTCACCTTTTTGGACTAACTTTTTTCTAGTATAAATATTCAAAGCTGGAGCTTTCTTCCAGGGAACTCATGTCAAAGTCTGGTGATACGTAGATGCAGAAATCAGTGAAACAGCAGCTCCAGTATCCAAGCTCCATTCTTGTAGGAACTCTTTCAATCAAGGGTGTAACCCAGATGTGATCTTTGACTCCAGCTTCTGATAATACATGTGGTACTAGGTCTTGGTCAGTGTCACTAGAGCTTTTATCTTTTTCCACATCATGTGTTCCTGACTTCCATCCTTTCTTAGGTTCAGAGTTCATCGATATCTTCTTGGATGTACAGTTACTCTGCATAGCTGGTCGTTAAACTGTGCGACAGGGCATGGCAATGTGTCCTTTCTTCTGGCACTTTCTGAAAATAACCTGATGTACCCAGCAACCCTCAGTGTGCTTAGTTTGAGCACAATGGCCACATGGAAATTCCTTACTTTCCCATGGTCTCCCGTCTCACCGATGCAGCAGGGGAACATCTCAGTCAGGGTGGGCAAACTTTTTGGCCTGAGGGCCACATCAGGTTTCCAAAATTGTATGGAGGGCCAATTAGGGAAGACTGTGCCTCCCCAAACAGCCAGGCGTGGCCCGGGCCCCACCCCCTATCCGGGCTTCTCACCCCCGACGTCCTCCCCAAGACTCCTGTCCCATCCAACCCCTCCATTCCCTATCCCCTGACTCCTCCCCACCCCCCGGGACCTCTGGCCTATCCACACACACCCCGCTCCCTGTCCCCTGACCGCCCCCGGACTCCCGCCCCTACTACCTCCTGCAGCCCCATCCAACCCCTCCTCTCATTCCTGACTGCCCCTCCCCCGGGTCCCCTGCCCATCCCCATTCCCTGTCCCCTGACGGCCCCTCTGGGACCCCTGCCCCATCCAGCCCTCCCTGTCCCCTGACCGCCCCCAGAACCCCCACTCCTGACTGCCCCCCATGATTTCAGAGGGGTAGCCATGTTAGTCTGTATCAGCAAAAAAAGCAAGGAGTCCTTGTGGCACCTTAGAGACTAACAAATTTATTTGGGCATAAGCTTTTGTAGGCTAAAATCCACTTCATCAGATGCATGCAGTGGAAAATACAGTAGGAAGATATATATACACAGAGAACATGAAACAATGGGTGTTGCCATACAGACTGTAACGAAACCAATCAGTTAAGGTGGTAAAAACTATTTCCCCATGATAATTTTTCCCCTACTGTTACTCACACCTTCTTGTCAGCTGTTTGAAATGGGCCATCCTGATTATCACTACAAAAGTTTTTTTTTCTCCTGCTGATAATAGCCCACCTTAATTGATTCGTCTCATTACAGACTCATGACCCTCTCCTCGCTGTGTGCTTATATGCACCTTTGGATGCTCTTGGGCTCCCTCTGCTAGCTATAGACCCTCAGTGCAACCTAAGCTGCTTACCTGCCTGCTTGTCTGCTAGCCCATGGCCAGTCAATATGGCTGCATGCCTGTACTCATGGCTTCTTTGTTTGCACAAGCTCTGGGCAGGCAGCGGCCTATTCCTTTATTCTGCTTCCATTTGCCTCCTTCCCTCTCTCTAGCTAACTGGTTCACACTGTCCCAGGAGCAAAGAGCTGCCTGTCACCATGTACCTCTGGGGGAACTTAACCTCTTTTTTCAATAGTATTATTTGATTACTTTTCCTTCATCTTGGGCAGGCAATGGGAGCACTGAATACTGGAGGGATATAAAAGCCTCGATGCCAAATGTATTTCTAGGGCCTGCAGAGTAGGAGACAGACAGACGCAGAGGGAGATGATGCTGTGGTGGCTTTATTGTTCTGGCTGCAAAACTGAAACTAACATGAAGGCGAGGCTTTGCACTGGAGATGGTGTAACGAGGCTGGTTCTGGTGGGACCCAACCAAGAGTGCCAATTCAGGACAAATTGCTACAAGCAGGGCTGTTACAGCCCAAGGCTGGGGTTTCTGTGCACACCAAAGCAAACCAAACCAGCCAAACAGAGAAGACTTTGGTTTTACCCCACTGGCTAACCACAAGTCACACAAGCAATTCCCTCAGACACTCCAGTTTCCCAGTATCCCCACCAGTGCCCCTCGTCATGGGGACAAATGGTTATGAAAACTGATACCCCAGTAAAAGAAGAAAGGTTCTCTCGATCCCAAAGGACCAAGCCCCAGACCCAGGTCAATATACAAATCAGATCTTACCCACAAATCACGCTGTTGCCAATCCTTTAGAATGGAAAATCTAAAGGTTTATTCATAAAAGGAAAGAAATACAGATGAGAGTTAGATTTGGTTAAATGGAATCAATGACATACAGCAATGGCAAAGTTCTTGGTTCAGGCTTGCAGCAGTGATAGAATAAACGGCAGGTTCAAATCCAGTCTCTGGAGAACACCCACAGCTGGGATGGGTCTTTCAGTCCTTGGTTCAAAGCTTCAGTGTAGCAAAGTCCCTCCAGAGGTAGGAAGCAGGATTGAAGACAAGATGGAGGAGCTGCAGCAGCTTTCTATAGTCTCTTGCCATGTGGTCTCTGCTTTCTTTGTTCCAAGGACAAGCTGCCCATCCCATGGCCTGGAAACACCTTAGAGTTCTGTCCATAGGCAGGTCCCTGCCTACCTGGCTGAGTCCCAAGGCGTGTCTGCCTTCTCTCAATGGGTCACTTGTATAGCTGATGGTCCTTAATGGGCCATCAAGCAGGCTAGGCAGAGCTGGCACCAACTTGTCTGGGGTGCCACCCAGAAGCACAGCATAAGTTTGAAATACAAACAGTATAGAGCCAATACCTATATCTTTAAATACAAAAATGATACATGCAAACAGATAGCATAATCCTAACCAGCAAACCATAACCTCATCTTAGACACCTTATTTGGCCCCCTTTATACACAATTTGGTGCCACTACAGGATCTTGGTTGCAACAATGATCTATATGGTCCCAATTCAAGTCAATAACATCACAGATGGACGGGGGGAATATAGAGTGCCTGGAACATCGAAAGGGCCAGGACATCACAGAAACCATAGTGTTATGCCAAGAGGTACTGGTGACTGCTTGAATCACAAACCTCATGGAGAGTGGTGTGAATGTACCCTTCAGTTCCCATAAGTCTCAGGATGAGTTCATCAGAAACCCCCACCTAAGACAAAAGGAGGGCTTGAGCCCAGCTACAAGTGTGGACTGAGTGGGCAGAGGCCTTTGCTGAGTAGTGTGGTGGGGGCTAAGGCAGGACACACAGAAATTGAGAACAGACAAAATAGAGGGAGGGGGTTGAGGCAACAAGCAAGAAAGCCAAGCAGTAGCCTGTGCACACTGTGGACCCTGGAAAAGCTAGAGAGAGAGATTTTGAGTCTGGTGTTGGATAAAGAGGCCTGGGACTGTAATCCAGGGAATTGCTCCTTTGTTCTTGATTTCTTCTGTGTTCAGGACTTCGTACACTCTTTGTAAATAAACAAGCTTGCATCAAAGAAAATACCAGACTCCATCAAATTTCTGATTCCAATTGGAACATCCTCAGCAGGCAAGCAGCTCATCCAGTATTAAACTGGACAGTCCTGCTTTTCCTGTTTGGCCAGCGTGGCAAGCTGAAGGTGAGTGCTGATCTCTTCAGCAGAGGTGACCATGATGGAGACCCAGAATCACAAAAGAGCTCCAGCATGGACTGAAAGGGAGGTATGAGATCTGATCACTGTATGGGGAGACGAATCCATGCTATCAGAATTCTGCTCCAAAAGATGAAATGCCCAAACATTTGAAAAAAATCTCCAAGGGCATGAGGACAGAGGCTATAACAGGGACACACAGCAGTGCCACATGAAACGTAAGGAGCTCAGGCAAGCATACCAAAAAACCAGAGAAGCAAATGGCCGCTCGAGGTCAGAGCCCCAGACATGCCGCTTCTATGATGAGCTGCATGCCATTCTAGGGGATGCAGCCACCGCTACCCCGCCCCTGTGCTTTGACTCCATCAGTGACTTATCACGCAACAGGGATGCGCATTTCCTTGCATGAGAGGAAAGTGATCAGGAACAGCCAGCATGGATTCACCAAGGGAAGGTCATGCCTGACTAATCTAATCGCCTTTTATGATGAGATTACTGGTTCTGTGGATGAAGGGAAAGCAGTGGATGTATTGTTTCTTGACTTTAGCAAAGCTTTTGACACGGTCTCCCACAGTATTCTTGTCAGCAAGTTAAGGAAGTATGGGCTGGAAGAATGCACTATAAGGTGGGTAGAAAGCTGGCTAGATTGTCGGGCTCAACGGGTAGTGATCAATGGTTCCATGTCTAGTTGGCAGCCGGTATCAAGTGGAGTGCCCCAAGGGTCGGTCCTGGGGCCGGTTTTGTTCAATATCTTCATAAATGGTCTGGAGGATGGTGTGGATTGCACTCTCAGCAAATTTGCGGATGATACTAAACTGGGAGGAGTGGTAGATACGCTGGAGGGGAGGGATAGGATACAGAAGGACCTAGACAAATTGGAGGATTGGGCCAAAAGAAATCTGATGAGGTTCAATAAGGATAAGTGCAGGGTCCTGCACTTAGGACGGAAGAACCCAATGCACAGCTACAGACTAGGGACCGAATGGCTAGGCAGCAGTTCTGCGGAAAAGGACCTAAGGGTGACAGTGGACGAGAAGCTGGATATGAGTCAGCAGTGTGCCCTTGTTGCCAAGAAGGCCAATGGCATTTTGGGATGTATAAGTAGGGGCATAGCGAGCAGATCGAGGGACGTGATCGTTCCCCTCTATTCGACATTGGTGAGGCCTCATCTGGAGTACTGTGTCCAGTTTTGGGCCCCACACTTCAAGAAGGATGTGGATAAATTGGAGAGAGTCCAGCGAAGGGCAACAAAAATGATTAGGGGTCTGGAACACATGAGTTATGAGGAGAGGCTGAGGGAGCTGGGATTGTTTAGCCTGCAGAAGAGAAGAATGAGGGGGGATTTGATAGCTGCTTTCAACTACCTGAAAGGGGGTTCCAAAGAGGATGGCTCTAGACTGTTCTCAATGGTAGCAGATGACAGAACGAGGAGTAATGGTCTCAAGTTGCAGTGGGGGAGGTTTAGATTGGATATTAGGAAAAACTTTTTCACTAAGAGGGTGGTGAAACACTGGAATGCGTTACCTAGGGAGGTGGTAGAATCTCCTTCCTTAGAGGTTTTTAAGGTCAGGCTTGACAAAGCCCTGGCTGGGATGATTTAACTGGGATTTGGTCCTGCTTCGAGCAGGGGGTTGGACTAGATGACCTTGAGGGGTCCCTTCCAACCCTTATATTCTATGATTCTATGATTCTATGATTTTGGGGATGAGGCAGATGAGGAGGAGGTTAAAGATAGCACACAGCAAGCAAGCGGAGAAACCGTTTTCCCCAAGAGCCAGGAACTGTTTCTCACCCTGGATCTGGAGCCAGTACCCCCCAAACCCACCCAAGGAGGGCTCCCGGACCCGCCAGGTGGAGAAGAGACCTCGAGTGAGTGTTCCTTTGTAAATATAATACATGGTTTAAAAGCTAGCGTGTTTAATGATTAATTTGCCCTGGCATTCGCGGCCAGTACAGCTACTGGAAAAGTCTGTTAATGTGTCTGGGGATAGAGCGGAAATCCTCCAGTAACATCTCCATAAAGCTCTCCTGGATGTACTCCCAAAGCCTTTGCAAAAGGTTTCTCGGGAGGGCAGCCTTATTCCGCCCTCCATGGTAGGACACTTTACCATGCCAGGCCTGTAGCACATAGTCTGGAGTCATTGCATAACAAAGCATGGCAGTGTATGGTCCCAGTGTTTGCTGGCATTCAAGCAACATCCGTTCTTTATTGTTATCCTCAGGAGAGTAATGTCATTCATGGTCACCTGGTTGAAATCGGGGAATTTTATGAAGGAGACATTCAGAGGTGGCCGTTCCTGCTGGGCTGTGTGCCTATGGCTGCACAGAAATCTTCCCTGCTGTTACCCACGCGGTAGTGGGAGGGGTGAAGCAATCATCCCAGAGAATTGGGTGTGTGGGGGGTTAGTTGGGTTTGTGCTGCACGTTAACCTGAAAACTGCAGCACCTCCTTTTAAATGACCAACCCAACGGCTGCTTGGTATGGGAAAGGAGGGCGCTGCTGTTTGAAACCATTTCCACATGTTATGAAGGTTAAAGAAGCCAAACGACTGTGGCTTACCATGGCTGCCTGCAAGCCAAATTCTGTTGCCTGCCGGCCCTGCATGTACGATCTCTCACACCGTACTGGCAGACCCTCAATAGAAGAGGCAAAATGCGACCTTGTCCCGAATGCACAGGTGCTATGTAATGTTAACAGCAAGGTTCACCCTGGAAGAGTCAACCCATTGTTCTCTAAAATGTGTCTTTTTAACTACTACTCTCTCTTTTTTTTCCTCCCGCAGCTGCAAATGTTTCAACGCTCACACTGTCATCTCCGTCCCCGAGGCTAGCGAAGATTGGAAGGTGAAAAAAACGCACTCACGATGAAATGTTCTCTGAGCTCATGCAGTCCTCCCGCACTGAAAGAGCCCAGCAGAAAGCGTGGAGGTAGACAATGTCAGAGTCCAGGAAAGCACAATATGAACGTGAGGAGAGGTGGCGGGCTGAAGATAATAAGTGGCGGGTTGAAGATGATAGCAGGGGCGGCTCTACCAATTTTGCCGCCCCAAGCAGTCACTGCCGAATTGCCACTGCCCCACCAGCGGCAGAGCTGCTGCCAAATTGCCACCATGCCTGGAAGAGCAGAGGAGCTGCCGCCCAAAAGCCACCACGGGACAAGGACTGCTGCCCCATTCTGAATGCCGCCCCAAGCACCGGCTTGGAAAGCTGATGCCTGGAGCCGGCCCTGGATGATAGGTGGCATCAGCTTGCTGACAGAAGGCAGGAGTCAATGCTGAGGCTGCTGGAGGATCAAACTGATATGTTCCGGGATATATTTGAGGTGCAGAAAAGGCAGCATGAGCACAGACCCCCGCTACAGCCCCTGTGTAACCAACCACCCTCCTCCCCAAGTTCCATAGCCTCCTCACCCAGATGCCCAAGAACGTGGTGGGGGGCCTCCGGGCACCCAACCACTCCAGAGGACTGCCCAAGTAACAGAAGGCTGGCATTCAATAAGTTTTAAAGTGCAGTGTGGCTTTGTCCTTCCCTCCTCCCCGACCCCTCCTGGCCTACTTTGGCAGTTATCCCCCTATTTGTGTGATGAATTAATAAAGAATGCATTAATTTGAAGCAACAATGACTTTGTTGCCTCTGCAAGCTGTGATTGAAGGCGGGAGGGGAGGGTGGTTAGCTTAAGAACCTGAAGAGAAGAGAAGAGAAGAGAAGAGAAGAGAAGAGAAGCATCATTGGCTATGGAGCAAGACTTTTGTTCCCTCCCCAGACTTTTGTTTCCCTGACTTCTCAGAGGTCTATATACTCCATTATGTCTTCCACTTTTTGTGCACCCCCACCCCCCGGCTGCCCCTGAGTTCACAGGATATAATATAATCACAAATAATAGTTCTAGATGCTGACACAACTTAGCCCCTCCCCAGTGTTTCTGAAATTAAACCCCTAGCATAAAATCGAATCGAATAGGGATGGGAGGGCTCAGGTATGTAAAGTTAAGGGTGTGCTGAAATGCTTTGCTATACTGGAGCATGAGTTTAGTGCTACAAGCTATATTGCAATTAGGGGTGGCTCCAATTAGGCAGGAAAACAATAGACAGCAATAAAACAATGAAATCCAGCATCTGTGTTCTGTTTAAGTGGTACACTAATTACCAGCTTCTGTGTATGAACACGTGGCATTAACTATAAGCATCACAGTGTCTTCTCATCACCGTTTGGTTAAGTGGCAGAACTAGTTTGGGACTATTCAAAGCAGAATCTAAGGTCCTGCATTCAAAACAAGCAAACAAACAACTTTTCTTGTTTGAATTTAAAATTGAGCTGCCAAATTTTCAAATGGGAGTGCTGGTGCCTTAATGTAGGCACCTAAATCCATATTCAGAGAGCCTGAATTTTAGAGGTGCCCTGAACACTTGCCTTTCTCAGTGCTTTCAGCACCCTGCTGGGCTGGCCCTGGAATCCGCATTTCCCTAACACAGACTTTCCCCTTCCAATCATCCCACTCATCTTCCTCAGCAGCTGAGTGACCCTGGTCACTGCACATTGTCCCTTAGGGGAACTGCAAGTGATTTCACTCTCAGGGTGACAGTCACGCAGTACGTAGAGCCAGCACAAGGCCTAGGCATCGCTGAAGTGCCATCTAGACCCTATTGTGAAGGACTAAGTGGGACTTCAGAGATGTCTCGGTCCTGTGCTGGCCCTTTGCATGGGAGTGAAGTGCATCCTCAGCACATCTTGGACCTGGTTATTCCATGTACTGAATCCAGTGAAGGCACTAGTAGCTGACAGTGTTCTGCACCTCCTAGGAGGCACTGAGCAGCTCGCAGTATTGGGCCATTGGTTGCCTTTGATCTCCATCACAGCTGGGCTACAGAGGCTTACAGTGATGAATTCAAGCATAAACACCAAGCAACAGACATAAAACTTCAAACAGGATGATCAAGGCTTATTGTTATCTTTTATTTGGCCTCATTTCCATGCAGGCACTTCAGCTGGCTCTTTGCCAAGGAGATTATAATTGACCCTAGCCAGTGACAGTGGTGTCTTAGTTACACAGTAACCACAGGGGAACCCTTTAAAAATCACACCTTGTTGTCTTCAGGTTAAAGGAAACCAGGTCCAAAGAACTTCGAGGCAAGGTGAGAGCTCAGAGGCACTTCCCGAGACTTCTGGTCACCATGAACACTCTCCTAAGTGCAGTTCTGTGTCTGTGCACCCTGGCAGCTTTCTCTGACTGTGTCACAGTCCAGGTAAGAGTTTTTTAATTCCTCCTGCAGCCCCAGGTGCATCACATAGGGCTAAGCAGGATTAGCCTGTGGCAACAAACTGGAAAATACCCGCGCTTCTGACAGTCTATCATTAGTTTAATCTTTAATAATACCCCAAAAGGGCAGGAAGCGATGAGCGTGCAATATGGCTGGTCATGCAGGAGGTTGCTACTGATGCGCTAACTTTGACCAGATTGTGTAAGGAATAAATTCCAATGTGAGCGGGCCCAGTTGTGTAGCGCGTGCCAATTCAGGAACAAAACCCCGCCTAATGTTTATTTTAAAAAACCCAAATCAACGAACCAAAAAATAGACAAACAAAAGACATGACATTGGCAAGCCACCACCTCGTTCGCTTTGCCTGTGTTTATATCCCTTCCCCACTCCCTGTCACCCTGCTCATGTGTTAAAGCCCTTCTCCACATTCTGCGCCAGTCCTTTGCATTTAGGTTGTAAGGTCTTTGAGGCAGGGTCTTTCTCTTACTCTGTTTGTTCAGCAAAATGGAGCTTTGATCTTGATGGACCCTCTTGGTGCTGCAATCAATAATACAAATAACACTTATAACCATGATCATAATCAGTTTCTTCCTCTGCTAGGCAGGTGGCTATTGGCTTGTCCCCCTCTGTCCCCTATAACTGCAGTAACCATGATGCCCCAGGTATTTCAGTACATAAATTTGGGTTTAACAGGTCCCTGGGTTTGATTTTAAACTAGTGCCTGAATTTTTTCGGAAATAACTGAGAACGTAGAAAGGTGCAGTGAGATAAAACTCAGCAGGCAGCCTACGTGTCAGACAAGGGGCAAATCTATTTAGGAAAGAGGTGGGGAGGATAAAGAATTTGGGATTAGAAAAAAAACCCATATACAACACACAAACTTAATGACCAGTATCACAAAGCCTAGTCAAAAATATCTAATAAAGCATAAGGTTTCCTCAAAATCAACACTTTCCTTCAGGAAAAGAGGGATTTTGGCTGAATTTTCCATTAGGAAAATCTAAACAAGTGTTTTATTCAGGTCAATATTAATGTATGTGTCCTCCTGAGCTGCCGCAGTGCCTCATGGGAGTTGTCGTTTGGGTGCCTCATGCTCCCATTCTACCCTATAGGCCATGGACAGACTACATTTCCCTTGATGCATCATGATGTCTTCCTGTGGCACATTGTGGTGCATCGTGGAACCGCCATGGTTCGGTAGGCCTGGTTACATCAGGGTATGTCAGCACTTGCTCACACAAGTGATCTGTAAGGCCTGCTCAGGCTTGTGTGGCCATGGTGTGACTCCTCTGCTCAGATACCTGTCAGCATCCTATCTCACCCTTCTCAGATGGACAGTAGAAGTGCAGAGGGTGGCTCTCATCCGCCTACCTGATCCTACTCCTTCCTGCTGGGGGCTGTTTGGCAAAGAGAAGCAGGTCCCACGAGGGATACTCCATAGGACTCTCCTCTCCTCTCCCTTATCTCCTCAGGCACCTTCTAGAGGCTGGGATTATATAAATGTTTACTGTCCCGAGTATAACTAAT
This sequence comes from Caretta caretta, assembly GCF_965140235.1. Classification (NCBI taxonomy): domain Eukaryota; kingdom Metazoa; phylum Chordata; order Testudines; family Cheloniidae; genus Caretta; species Caretta caretta. The sequence continues at coordinate 5,314,741 of NC_134223.1, forward strand.
CTTACACTGGTATATCGCACCTTTCTATCCAAATGATCACAAAGCCACACAAACACTATGGGTGACTATGGACATTCAGCCATCTGCACAGGGCAGCATATGCCCTATCCACCACTTTCATCCCTTAGTTTGAAAGCTTGCTTTCCCTCTGGTTAGGATAAATGTCACCACAGAGACATAGGCATCACCTCACTTTACACTGAAATGCAACCGTCTCTAGGGTTGAATTAAAGCATGCCACGATTTCAAGACCAGAAGGGACTATTGTGATCATCTAGTCTGACCTCCTGTAGAACACAGGACACAGAACTGACCTGAAATAATTCCTGTCCGAAGTAGAGCAGATCTTTAAAAAAAACATCCAATCTCGACATTAAAATGGTCAGTGATGGAGAATCCACAACGACCCTTGGTAAATTGTTCCAATGGCTAATTACCCTCACTGTTAAAAAGGTATGTCTTATTTCCAGTCTGAATTTGTCTAGCTTCAACTTCCAGCCATTGGATTGTGTCAGACCTTTCTCGGACAGATTGAAGAGCCCATTCTTAAATATTTGTTCCCCATATAGATATGGATAAACTAGGGTCAAGTTGCCCCTTAACCTTCTCTATGTTAAAACTAGACAAATTGAGCCCCTTGAGTTTATTACAAAAGCCAGGTTTTCCAACCCTTTAATCATTCTCATGGCCCTTCTCTGAACCCTCTCCAGTGTATCAACAGCCCTTTTATAGAGCTCCACAATAAGAGTAGAGCAGTATCAGTAATAAGCTGACATAACTCTGCACCGTTTTTAATGCTTTGCAAACAGCAGTCAGGAAGTGAAGGGAAACTATTGTAAATAAATGGCAGCAGGTGGCAATCCTGAACCTGGCTTCTCCTAACACAACGGTTATAACCTGTAAAGGTCAGTCTGCCATGCTACATCAGGGGAGAACATAGGTCAGTTCATTAGAAAAAGGAGTCTGAAGGCCAGGAGATGACAATGCCAGCTGCTTTGCTGACTCACTCTGCAATCACTGGACCTCCCTTGTGCTTCATTCAGCCAAGCTGAGATAGCCGAGTGAAGAGCCCGAGCTTCTCTGGAAGCTGAAAGTGCTGGGGATGTGAGTGAGACAGGTGGGGGATCCTGGGACAGTGGCCAAGGTAAGTGGAGGAGAAGGCTGGAAAGGTGTGTGCAGCAGTGGAGGAACTTTGGGAAGTTGACTAATGCATTCAATGGGAGAATATCACCATGTTTTCTGTCCCACATCATCTGAGCAAATACCCTGTGTTGTCATGGATGCCTCCTCCTTCTGTGCACAAAGGAATTTCCATAACAGAACAACGCAAGGCTCCATCTAATCTAGTAGCCTGAATTTAGCAGTGTCCAGTGCCAGATGGTTCAAAGACACGTATAAAGTTGAGTTCTCCTGCATGCACCAGTCTTTATCCAACTGCCCTTGAACAGTCAAGGATTTCTGTAGCTTGGGGTATAAAATCCAGGGAATGGACCAAATTGTGGAGTTACTTTTGATTTACACCAGTGTAACAAAGAGTAATTTGGCCCCATCAGGGACTAGATTCTGCCACCATTGCTCCTGCTGAGTAATGTCACACTTCATGAGTATCCCACTGAAAATAAAGGGTCTATTTGTGTATTAAGGTTCTGCTCAAAGGGGGTAAAGATGGCTGTATGGAGACTTATGCTGGGATGTCTGGGCTAATGTGTGGGCTTCTACTAAGGTAGCCTTCTTAGAAGAAAGACTTAATCCATATACAAGGCTCTAGGACTCTCAAACTGCTGTAGACTGAAGAGGGACAGAGTGAGTTTCAGTGTGTGTCTCTCTTTGGCAGGTGGGAAAGTTCTCATTCTCCCTGGAGTCTGTGAAGAAGCTGAAAGACCTCATGGACAGTTCTGTGACCAGGAATCCACAGCTGCTTAGTGCCAGATCCGCCTCTCTGTGTGCCAGCCCTGACCTTCCCACGGAGTTCCTGAGTCTCTGTGACACAACAGATGCTGACCAGATATTTCAGGATTTACGTAGGTGTTTACTGTTGGTACCCTAGAAGCCAGCCATGTTCAGTAGGGAAAAATCCTGCCCTAAGCATCCCACAATGCTGCTTTGCCTTTCCACTCTCAGCACACTCTACTCCCCACATGCCCCAACGCTCTAGTACCCTGTGAGTCTCCAGGCTGAACATTGTGAGGCCATCGGATTCCCACTACAGTGTGGGGTTTGATTTCCCATTTCTCTCTCTGTCTTGGGGAGGATTTTCTCCCAGGAGAAATTCAGTGTTGATCAGCTGCGTGCAGCTCTTTCACTTCCTTCCCCTTGTGGTTCATGTACATTCCCTCAGAGACTCTGTCACCCTCCAGGAGGCCTGTGTCCCACCCCTCAGAGCAAAGGGGCTCTCTGTTTGGCTGTGAAGTGTGACAGGTATGTACTGACCAGGCACCATGGCTTGGAAGGGTCTGTGGCACTGTCAGCAGTTGGAGTGCCCCTGACATTAGAGGAAAGGGAGAAGCCAGCCCTAACCTTATCTGTTGTCTTTGATTTTAGAACCCATTGCAAGTTCCCCCGAGCTTTGTGAGATTTGTGCTTTTGCTGCATGTGCCGGCTGTTGAAGAGAGTCTTCCTCAGCCTCCAGCCCTGGGAGGTATTACAGCAGCACTGCTCCAGCGCCCTCCATTGCCCTTCAACCTCCGCTTTCTGCTGACTCGAGAAGACAAGACAGTAACACTATGACTCCTTCCATCTTCTCAACACCTCTCCCTCATGGCAGCTTCAGTATTGCCAGCACTGAACATTGAAAATCATCAGCCAGACCCCACCTCACAAATAAAAAATGATAAATCTGGAGGGGTTTTTTATTTGTCTTCTAGTTTCTGAGCCTATAGGGAACACTCCGGCCATGTTTTAGACATTTTCTCCTCTACTATGAGGGACGGAAACTTAAGTTTGTGTTTTAAATGATAGACTCTCACATAATCACTTGACTCCAGGAGCTGGTGCTTTACAATACACCAAATATCACAAAATGCACAATAAATTCAGAAGAGTTGGCAACACTGCTAAACCACACAAGAGCCAGCAACATGGTGTTCATTCTTATCTGTCCACCAGGCCTGCTCCCCACTCCATAAACCCATCATTTATTTATTAGGGAACAGGCAAAAAGCACTAATTTTCTTCAAACATACACTTCAAACCTTCATCTATTTTGAGATTTTAGCTAGAAATTAAACCTTCATTGAGCACTGAAAAATCTTTGGATGAGGATTTTTTAATTCCAATTTTAGGCCAAGACCGGGAATAGAACCATAAGGGCCAAAATTAAGCGTGTCAATAAAAGCTGTCCTCACGAACGCCCCAGTCCAGAAATCTCATTGGAACCTGATTCTGCAAGATTCTCAGGGTCAGGGCCTGATCCTGCAGGCTAGCTGCCCATACTTGATCACAAATAATTTCCCACGTCAATGTTTCCTTCGGAGCACAGGTGAGCAAATAACTGAGGTTTTGGTTTAGTGGCTGAACCAAACAATCTGGTTGACCTGAAACATATTTTTCATGTTTGTTTTGTTTTTTCTCACTGAAAGGAAAAAACCAAAAAAGAAAATGTTGTTACCCATCAAACTAAATATTTTGTTCAACCCAAAACAATTTTTTTCTATGTTTTCATTTAGTTTGCAAGTGATTTTTACCTTTCCTTTTTAAACACAAATCTAACTCCACTTGGAAATAAAACATTGTTTCAGAATAAAAAGAATGTTTCCTTTAAAACCTGTTGAGATGAAACATTTTGACTTTGGGGAATTCCACCCCCCACCCCCAGCTGAAACTGTCGCCTGAATTTGACCCAAATTCACAAATAGGTTTGGTGGACTACATTTTTCGGTGAATAAAATATTCATCTGAAAAATTTCAAGCCAGCTCAACTCCTGCGTCAGGACCAGCCAGTCAGAACAAAATAGAACAGCACCATGGCAGCAACTGCTCCTCCATGCTGCAGACAGACCCACACATCAGGAGTTAGGCAGAATGGATAGGAAAAGCATTACACATTTTTCAATTAACTACCCCAATGGGCAGGTGCCTACATCATCTCTAGCCCCCTAGGGGGCTGCGTCAGTAGAGAGCATGAAGACTGATGAAGCCTGGAGAGGGAACGGCTCTCTCCCTGCAGAAGTGGTCCCCCCAGCTCAGGCTTTGTGGAAAATTAGCAGAGCAGTGTGTGGGGCAAGTGTCGACTGACACTGCCCAGGCTAGGCATGTCTCGTGGAGAGATGATTTCAGCCTTCTATCTAGGTCTCTTTGTCCAGCAACTTCACCAGCACCAAAAAAATACAATTAAATGACAGGTTTCAGAGTAACAGCCGTGTTAGTCTGTATTCGCAAAAAGAAAAGGAGTACTTGTAGCACCTTAGAGACTAACCAATTTATTTGAGCATGAGCTTTCGTGAGCTACAGCTCACTTCATCGGATGTATACCGTGGAAACTGCAGCAGACTTTATATACACACAGAGATCATGAAACAATACCTCCTCCCACCCCACTGTCCTGCTGGTAATAGCTTATCTAAAGTGATCATCAAGTTGGGCCATTTCCAGCACAAATCCAGGTTTTCTCACCCTCCACCCCCCCACACAAATTCACTCTCCTGCTGGTGCTAGCCCATCCAAAGTGACAACTCTTTACATAATCAAGTCGGGCTATTTCCTGCATAAATCCAGGTTTTCTCACATCCCCCCCACCCCCATACACACACAAACTCACTCTCCTGCTGGTAATAGCTCATCTAAACTGACCACTCTCCAAGTTTAAATCCAAGTTAAACCAGAACATCTGGGGGGGGGTAGGAAAAAACAAGAGGAAACAGGCTACCTTGCGGTCAGGACTGTCCACTTGTGGAGAAACATGGCCTATGGCCAGCATAAGTAACATGCTGTATTTCTTTTCTCTGCCTCTTTGCATTGTGTGGGAACTATGCCAATAATGTGAGTTGTCTTTCTTCAGCTGACTGGCCAGTTCCACCCTCCCCTCTGAGTGGTCCCCAAGGGGAGTTCTTTCACCTTTCTTTCTAGTGAAGATTCACCCTCACTATTTACTCTCAGAATTTGAGAACATGGAGCAGAGAGAGCAATAAATGATTGTGTAAAGCACGCTCATGCAAACTTGAATTTCATGCATAGCAGCTTATAAACATAGTCAGAAGCCTTCCCACACACACTTTCCACAAATAAACAACACCATGTCCTCTCCCTTTAAAACTATTGTAACATTGCAGTCTGCCCTTCTGGCCTCCAGCCATCCACAGGCTCTTTTGTCTTCCAACAAAACAATCCAACCTGTGGCCTAAATTCTATTTTTGTGCAGAGACCTAAATTCTGTTTTACGTCTCTGTCTTGGACCTCTCTCCAAACCAACGTTCAACCCCTGACTCAGATAGGAATGACAAAAAATATCATTTTGTGTTTATTCAGGAAACCAGAGATGTCTTTTCCACATGCATTCATAGAATATCAGGGTTGGAAGGGACCTCAGGAGGTCATCTAGTCCAACCCCCTGCTCAAATCAGGACCAATCCCCACTTTTTTTTTGGCCCCAGATCCATAAATGGCCCCCTCAAGGATTGAACTCACAACCCTGGGTTTAGCAGACCAATGCTCAAAACTACTGAGCTATCCCTCCCCCCTAAAAAAAGCGGGGGGGCTTTGAGGCTCCCAGCCGGTCTTGCGGAACAAGGGGCTACTACCATTTACATCATTATTTACAACATTTCAAGCAATCATCTTGAATTCATTCAGCTGCAAACCTTCTCAAACCTAAAGCTTAGTTACCTTTTCTCCCCCAGAACCTCAACATACCCTGGTTTCAGGCTGACCTTGTGTTATTCTAACCTGATCAAAGCCAGCAAGTATTGGAAATCTGATAGGAAAGCAAAGATTTGACAGATTTCCCTTCTAAATTCCAGACCAAAATAAGCTTCTAAATTTCCTATTTATCCAAATTACAACTACGCATGGCTCCAGACCACCCACATGTTACCCATTGCTAACCAGGATAGGTGTGAATGACCAGTAGCATAGAGATGTCACAGAAAGAAATTCATATTTGGACGCACACATCTGGAGGCAAAGCCAGAGTCATGAAAGATTTAGTAAAGGAGGAAACTGAAACCTAATGTGGATACCTGTGAATACAGGAAGTGCTTGGATCAACCTTCAGCTGAGACTCAGCAAATAATAATGTGTGCAAGTCAGCAAGACATAAACATCAAAGGAAAGTTGGGTTTTATTTTCCATGCAAACAAATGAGGGTACCTTGATTTGCCTAATTCCAAACATTGTGAGATAGACACTAAACTAGAGTATCTGTGCTTTGCAGGGTGGGTACACTATAGCCAGACTTTGATACTTAGACCTGCCACAAAAAGCCAGCTGTTAATGATAATGTTAATTACAAAAGAAACATTAGTTATTGTGTGCATGAATGAGTGTCAATTTTCTAGTATGAATTTGTGACCAAAGTACCACTTAACCAGAAAAAATATCCACTGACAAGTAAGAATGTCCGGACTATTGTTTATTTATTTACTTATTTTTAACTATAATGCTTCTTTACATCTTTTTCTGTAAGTGGGAAATAACTTGCTGATATACAGAATATGGTAAGTGAACAAGACTTTATTTTTAGCCACGCAAACCTGAACAAAATACAGCGATATGTTTTACAATTAAAAAATGCACCTATTAATATATACAGAAGAACAGCATAACAATGTACAGGAGCTGTTATCTCAAAACTATTGAGATTAACAATTACGGTGATAAAAACCAAACCGGGTGACACCTGACAAGGATGTGTATTGTACTCTGTAAAGGTAGAAAAATTGTGTTTTCCTCATGTATATTTCAACTGCAATTACACCACAAGACCTGGATTGTGTGAAATATTAAAGTGTACCTGCTTGTTGCAGTATTGAGAGGTAAATGCACAAGTTATCACTACAGTCTTATTACTAAGAAGTCAGTGAAGGTGCAGCAGAAGAGCAGCAAACGCAAACGAAAAAAACTAAGGCTCACAGATCTCAAATGGCAGAAAATACACCTATCCCTAGATGAAATTATATAGCTTTATTATAAACACATCCACATCATAGGGGTGCACATACATGTAACACCCAGGAAGACATATGCACACAGCCAGCACAATCTCATGCACAAATCCTTTGCTACACGTACATAACTTAAGCAGTAAAGAAAAGATAGGAGTGGTGTGAGGAGCCTAGCAACTAACCATCAACTTGCCAGAACCCCACCAGGCTATAGAAAGGTCTCCCTTGAGTAGCCTCTTGCATCTTAGAAAAACAGATACCACAAAGAAAGGGAAATGTCCTGGAACCCTGGATTCCCATAGACCAAACCCAGGAACAATGAGAGTGGCTTGCTTCTAAGCTCAGGGGCCAAGCACTGCCAAGCAGAGAAAGAAACTGCTGATGCTGCCCTGGGCAGGAGGAGAAAGCCCCCTTGCCGGTGGTAGATCGTCAGTGTTCTGCAGCTCAGCACCTATGCTAAGGAATTTATTATTGCTGGGGTCAGGTCACAGGGTCCTCCTGGGAAAAATTCTTGAGGGGGGGGTATATTGGGTGGGGGGGGTTGCAGAGGGCGGCAGGGCAGGTGGTTGGTTCAGGCTGATCAGCAACATTAAGACAACTAAATGGACACTGAACCAATCCTGTCTTTAACCCCACGACTGCAGGTGAAGACAATCACACGCAGCGTTAGACCTCACAAAGTTTTTACAGGAGATGATATGATTCCCCAAGCCTCCCACCCATCCTAACAAAGCTTTGAGGAAAGTGAAGCCGTGACCCTGGCGTGGGTGTTGGAAGGGGATCTTCTTCGTGTTTCTCAGGGCTAGTCTACGCTAGACGCACTACATTGGCACAGCTGCACCGCATCTGGTGAACAGCTCTCTCATCAGCATAATAAATCCACCTCTGCAAGTGGAAGTCACTGTGTCGGCGGGAGAAGCTCTCCCACCGCTTAGGTCGGTGTAACTCACGTTGCTCAGGGGGTGGCTTATTCACACCCCCGAGCCACATAAGTCATACCAAAGTGGGTGGTAGTGGAGACCTGGCCTAAAAGAGAATAGCTTTGCCAGTGCAAATGATGCTGCAGGATAAATGCAGAGATTGCAGGGCTTGGCTGGCCCCCTATACGTGGTTTCATCCTTCCTCAGCGACAACCAGCGCAGGCTGCATTGGCGCAGATTTCGCATATATCCATGTCTTGGACAGCCACGTCTGTTCAAAAAGAAAAGAGAATATTTCAGTGATACTGTCAGGGCATTTCTGGAGGGGAATTGAGCAAGCACATCAGGGGACATAGAGACTCCTTCTCACTGCTGCTTTGGGAGCTTTAATAGTCACCCAAACAAAATAACAAGGGAAACTGCACCTTGTAAAGTCTGAGCTGATGAGCGAAATCTTTTACCAATACACTGGGGAAATAGTTATTCAGGGACTGAACCAGGAACACTCGGTAGCCCAAACCTGTGCTGTACAGAACCAAGATTTATCAAGTTTAAAGCCAGAAGGGACTATTAGATCATGTAGCCTGACTTCCTGGATATCCCAGGCCGTTGAATTTCACCCATTTATCCATGTATTGAGCCGATTAATTTGTGTTTCACTAAAACATCTCCAGAAAAACATCCAGACTCAACCTGAAGCCATCAAGAGATGGAGAATCGATCACCTCCCTTGGTACATAGTTCCCGTGGTTAATCACCCCTGCTGTTAAACATTTTGCCTTATTTCTGATTTGAACATGTCTGATTTTAGCTTCCAGCCCTCAGTTCTCATTCTTTCTCTGCTAGATGAAAGAGCCCTTTAGTATCTGGCGCTTGAGCTAACAGCTAGATTGTTCTCACATGTTGGAGTCTGGATTTGGTGACATTCAGGATACACATCTTTCCTTTGGACTGAGAGAGTCTAGTCCGGATGGTGCTTATCTGGGAAGGGCCACTTATAGCAGTCTTGATCTAGTGAGTTGTAGTGTTAGAATTTTTTTTCTGCAGTGCTCAGACAGCAAATAAAATTCAATGACAAACATTATAGGGTTTCATGCAGGAATCACTGGGAGAATTTTCTGGCCTGGGCTATGCAGGAGGTCCGACTAGATCAGGGGTGCCCAACCTACAGGCTGTATACGGCCCACCAGAGGATTTCATAAGGCCTGCAGTCTGTGTCAACACAATACACTAACGGCCGATTCATTGGCGTTTTGTCGTCATGTTTACAACATTTTAGTTTACACAAATGTGTAAACAGGTTGGTTCTAATTGTACAGTATTGTATCTAAATACATACACAACAAGATGAACGTAAAATAGAAATCAGTACAGGTGACTGTAAAGCTTATTAAAAATCTATAGAATCTGCATGGCACACACAAGGGTGTGCTTAGGGTTACGTGGCCCTCCAGTGTAAGAAGGTTCGGCACCACTGGACTAAATCATCACAATGGTCCCTTCTGGCTTTAAACTCAGCCAAGTTGTAGCAAGAACAATTCCCCTGGGGGAGCTATCCCCTGGTCGCTTCAGCTTGACTCAGGTAACTCCTGCATCAGCAGGTGTCACTACAGAAATCTCTGTGCTAGCTAGCGTCAACCTCAACACTGCTGCCGTCTCTACAGGGCCTGCGCGATCAGCAGCTGCTCTAAGGCCGAGAGCCGGGGGCAGCGCAGTTCTGTTTCTTCTGGCTGCCGCTCTCGAACGTTTGCGATTGAGCTACCGGGGCAACAAGGGAAGCTTGAGAGTAGCATTACGTACTCAGCCTGTTAAAAATGGCAGGGGCGTCGTCCCTTTGACATACGGGCTGAAATTCTTCGGGCAGCTCCGGGTTTGCACACACAGAAATGAAATTTGTCCTAGCCATCATATGGGGACTGGCTGTGGTGTTCACAGCCAAGAGTTCCTTCAGCTTCTTCACAGCCTCTAGCGGGAACGAGAATTCCCCCTCCTATTTAGAGAGAGCCAAAGCAATATGTCAAGCAAAGAGTCATTACACAGATCCCTCTCGCGCCACCAGAAGCCAGTGATGCCAAACACGTGCACAACGTTACATTCCAGTGGGAAAGGATGGTGCTCACGGTTGAGTTATTTTGGAACCGCAGGAGGGGGCCTGTTAGATTAGCACTCACTGTGGCCCAATTGGCAGTTCTTCAGTACAGAGACCTTTGAGATCACCTCACCATGTGACCAAGCTGGCCAATCAGCTAGCCAGAGGCTTTCTACCCATTGTACTGAACAGCAGCAGCTGCATGCAATATTGCACTTATCCCTGCCAGACCCTTCAGCTAAAAGTCTCATCTGCTCTGGAGTGTGGACAGAGAATGAAGAATGTACCCACTCCATGAGGAGGAACCCTGTCCTTTGCTGTGGTCCAAAAAGAGTCCTGTATTTTTATGTAAAAGCTGGCCCAGCCCTGTGGTGGTGACTACTATTTCTACTCAGCTTGGTACCAGCATCAGACGATGCTTAACAGATAGGCAACACTACGCATTTGCAGTCCAGTGGGAGAGGGATGGGTAGGTAGGAGGGAATAGACTAGGTGGAGTAGCAGGGCTTAGAGGAGCAGAGCTTGACTCATCGCCCCCTTCCTTTCCCACCAGACAGAATGTCTGTTCCTGGGCTGCAGAGCAGCCAGATTTTAGAATGGAAGTTGAAACATTTATTTGAAAATTATTTCTGTTTACATTCCACAGACACCACATGCCTCACAAAGCATCTTTTATGCATCTCTGCAATGTGCCATCAAGATCTGTGCCATATGTCAGGTACTTTGTTTACCCTACACAGCCCTTGAAAGCACATTGCAAAGTCACATGGATGTCAGTCACCATCTTGCCGAAGATGCTTTGTTGGTCATGTGGCTTCAAGGACATATGGAATGAAAGCAGGCAGAGGGATTTCACAAATCAACAGTGTCAGTGGGGTTTTTGCCTTGAGAAATCAGTTTGAACCTGGGGAAGCTGATCTGGCCCAAGCGAAAGGGCTAGAATCCTTTTCACAATTGAATTGCACAAGCATTCAGGTCTCATGAGTGACAGGGTGAAACCAAGATCAGTGAATATCAACACAGGGTTTAAAAAATACAAATGAACTTAACATTCTGTACAGTCACAGGTAATAGCCCTGCCCACGGAGCTGGGCTCAAAGTGCAAGGAGCTGGATGTTTAGAGCTGAGCTTCTTACACTCCTGCGTGAGTGTGTGCACGTGGCCACTCTTGGCAAGACATTTGGTTTGTTACTGGCAGTAGAATAAGAAAAGAGAACCAGGGGCAAACAGCACATTAAAGATATGAGAAAAGGCAAAAACAGGTTTTCAATTAAACGTGGCTTCATGGTGTATAAAAATAGCCATTGCTGCAGCCACAAGGCAGACAGGAAGTTGGAGATTTTTTTCCTTTCACAGAAAACCATCTGTTCCCACCCACAGTCCTTGAGCTCAGGATCAGCTTGGGAGAAAAGGAAGAGGTGACCTCACAATCAGCAGCACCCTGCCCCAGAAGGGGAAAAGAAGAGTAAAGCAAAGCGGAGCTACTGTATAACAGTTCCTGGCAGACCTGCCCTACACGCAGAGGCTTGATGAACAGCTGATGATATTATACACCTTGGCATTCCAATGAAGTTAGTGAAATGGCAATGGAATTCAGTGATCATAGGCTCCTGCTGGGGTCTGAGCACAGACAGAATTCTCTCTCTCTTGTTCTCTGTCTCTCTCGCACACACTCACCCGCCCCCTTTGGGTCACATTTGCAAAATAACACAGCACCCAACAGCTTCCCGTTGTTCCCAAAGGCCCCAAGAGTGCGTGCTGAGCACTTTTGATAATCTGGCCTTATTTACCACACCCCTTTTGATTTAATAGCCTTTAGATCCATTTTTTATTCCCTATGTGACATTTGTGCAGGCTCCGTCACATAAATTAGCTGATTATTTGCAGGAGGAACTTCTGCCTAGAAGCAGATTAGCCAGGTGGGCCAGAAATAACTTAGCCCCTTCTGTGAAATAGGAGATGTCCCTAATCACTATGTCTGGAGGTGCCTGGCAGCAGGCACATGCCAGGCCACCATCAGGCATACACTTGGCACTTATAGTCCAGAACATCTCTCATTGGAGGACTCCAAAGCATTTGTGAAAACGATCAAGTCTCACAAACCTAAATAAATACAAACCCCGTTATAAATAAAAACCCCATTATACAGATAAATGGAAGCACAGAGAAATGAAAACTGTGCATCCTGCTGAAGCTGTGGCATGGTGAGGATTAGAACCCATGAGTCTACTTTATAATCTCCTCTTCTAACCATGCTCCCTTGCATCACAGTTGATGAATCTGTAATAATTAAAGAACAGAGGCCTGAGAGCCCATGATCTCACCTGGACATAGACAGGCTGGGAGCTGGGCACCAGTATCAGAAGCATAACAGTTACTGGGAAAACAATGCCTTTCATGGCACCCGCAGGTTCTACTCCCTTTTCTTCTCAGGCTACGGCTTTTTTCTTGATTTGAGTGCTTCGCTCTCCTTTTCCAGTGTCTCTCTGGCTCCTTTTCTCTCTTCTCTCTGCTCCTTTGGATTCTAAATACTCAGTTCCTCTAGCAGGCAGGCCTGTTTCTTCCCCAATGGAAGGGAAGCTTTATAAGGCCTTCACACACCATTGACTTGGTCATTCATTAATTCAACCACTGATTGAGCAAATTTATTGCCAGGTAATTAACACTGAAAAGACTAATGGTTAACTACTTATCAACAGAGCAGGCCAGCCCCACCCATACAGGTCCCAATGTTTATGAGTCTCTTCAGGCCTGGGAAAGTGGCTATAGCACGAGGAACCACAAAATTCCAGCTCTTACGTGCCTAATCCCAACGTACTGTCTGTACCATGTCCCCCCATGTGGTGTGTCCTTAATTTCCCGGCCAGCTCATGTGTCCGCAGTGTTCTGAGAACGAAAGAGGATTGGAAAGAGATAAGAGGCATTTGGCCACTTGAAGCAACTGCTGGTCACTTGGCTCGCTCCTGGAACTCCAATGAGTAAGGAATGCAGTGAGGGATCTGGGGGATTTGAATGTGCTCAGGACCCGAGGTACCTGCAGTGGATGGATCAGTGAGTTTCTCTCCCTGCTGCTCTTTGAAGCACCTTACTAGGGTGCTCCCATATGCATGGTACAGCCTAGCCCCAGAGCAGCTCCCAGCCGTGCAAAAGAAACAGTACGCAAGGAATGCAAAGGGATTGTGCAAGAATTTCTCATGGTCCTTAACAATGACACAGTCCTGGCAAGACTCTTTCCACCCTGTAGCCAGCCAGCAGGCTCTCCAGCTGCAGACCGACAAACCACACAATCCCCACAAAGTGAGCATCCCCATCAGGGACCTGCACCCGGTTCCTGTTGGGAGTGAAATCACCATGGGCCCTTCCTGAAATGAAAGGTAAAGTCCCCTGAATGGCTACATCAAGATGGCCAGCCCACATCAATCACACAGTATTGCTATGGCCCCCAGACCCTCATGGGCGCTGTGCAAGCACAGCCCAAAGGGAAGACCCTGCCCCAAGGAGCCAACCATCTGAGTATAAGACAAGAGACAACAGGTGGACACAGCCAGATTGATGGGGGAAGGACAAGGAGACAGTGCTGGTCGGCATGGTGGCCAGGGGTCCCAGCACATTAGCAGCCTAGCCACTGCTGAGCTTTTGTGTAGGCTTCAGGGAACAGGAGCATTTTGTGGAGGGCTCTGAAGGAAGCTAATGAGCTCATTTGGTGGGTACTCGTGGGGAGCAACCACCACACATGAGGGGCAGCCTGGGAGAAGGCAAAAGAAGTTTGTTTGAAGATGTAACAAATGGGCGATGCAGGCTGGTATCATGGGCCAGTCATAGGCAGGAGGTGGCCTTGTGACACTGAAAGAGAGATGACAAGTAGGGCGGGAATTGGCAGGGAAGCTGGCTCAGAATTAGGTCTTATTCCCCCCCCCCCCCCAAGCCTCAGCCCTTCCCAAATCTAATCAACCCCACACCTCAGCCCCAACCCACACCACACCACTGCCTACGTCCATAAAGTGTGGGCAAGGGGCCTCTTTCCTTCTCTGAGCTCCTGAAACTATCTCCCTTACCATAAAATAACCCCTTTGTCCTCTCCTACCAGCAACCTTCCCTCAATACTCCCTGCCCCACTCCCTCTTTCCCCTTCCCAGGGCTACCTGTCCCACTCCCCCCGACCCCCTACTCTGCCCCCAGCAGTCCCTGCTTTGGAATATTCTGAAGGGGTCCAACAAGTTGTCGGGGTATGTGCTGAGCCCCTGGACTGACTCCTGGATGCCCCACAGCCCCTCATTCTCAGGTCTCCCCTGAACTTCAGGGCGCAGCTGAACACACCCACAGTCATAGAATCATAGAATATCAGGGTTGGAAGGGACTTCAGGAGGTCATCTAGTCCAACCCCCTGCTCAAAGCAGGACCAATCCCCAATTTTTGCCCCAGATCCCTAAATGGCCCCCTCAAGGATTGAACTCACAACCCTGGGTTTAGCAGGCCAATGCTCAAACCACTGAGCTATCCCTCCCCCCTATCACTCCCCAGTCCAGTCTCACCTGCCTTTGGGAATCACCAGCATCTCTGCAAGGTGCCACAGGGCTTGGCAAAGAACAGAGACGGGTGTTTCTTTCTGGCTGTCCTTCTCCTTAGCCAGCTGCAAGTGTAAGCAGAGTCAGGATGAGCTCCACCCTGCCATCTGGTGGTGAGGTGTGGCAAGTTGTGGAAAAGAACTTCAGGGGCTGATCTCATTTGCATAAGCACACCCACCCCGCCTAGAATGAGGCTATAGCTGCCCAAATGGTCACTTTGGCTGCTGTGGGATCCCCAGTGTCTCTGTTATTGGGGCAGGAAGAATAAATTGTTATTACCCTGATTATGGGAGTCAAGGTCAGTGGAACTGCACTTGGCCTTTTGTTATGATGGAGGGACTCGCCATCAACTTAATAGCACTCGCTAGGCAAGGGACATGGTTTCCAAAACTCTGTGATTTGAGAGAGGCTGGGAAGAGGTGTTAATACTTGGTAGTATGGGCCTTACATGCTAATCGCACTTCCTCCTCTCTCCACTGTGGAATATCAGAGCTAATTTTGATTCCATTAGGAGTCTAGTTACAGGCTGCTGAGCTGAATTCACTTTGGGGTAATGGTGTACCAGCACTGAGGCTCCCCTACTACATGCTGAAATCACAAAAGCGCTAGACTTACTCAGAGCTGAAATCACTGAGTGTTGTGTTAAGTAGTGGGGGAGCCTGAAAATATTTGGTGGAGCAGTTTGCGGGACAGCAACCGGTGTGGAGTGGAGCCGTTTGTGAGAGAGCGGAGCAGAGGCATTCGTGAGACGGTGGGTGGAGCGCTGTGGGGTAGTCAGCTTCAGGTCATGTAAGGTGTCCCTTACCTCTTTCCCCCCCGCCACAGGCACATTTTTACCCAGACTGGGGAGTAAAACTCTGCAGATAAAATTTTGGACTCTGGGGCTGCCCTTACCAGGGACAGAGACTTTTGGGTCGTTGGACTTTTGGGACTTTGGGTGATTTTGGGTTGCTGGACTCAAGAACTAAAGGGAAAGGACATCGCCCAATTTGCTTGGGGTGGGTTTTTTGCTCATGGGTTGTGTTATGAATCCTGTTGGTGGTGTTTCCCCAACATAATGCCACATTGTTTCTCTCTGTTATTAAAAGTCTTTTTGTTCCACTCAGACTATGTGCTTGTGAGAGGAGAAGTATTGCCTCTTGGAGGCGCCCAGTGGGGGTGGTATATATTTGTCCCAGGTCACTGGGTGGGGGCTTGAGCCGGTTTTGCACTGTGTTATTGGAATGGAACCCATAGATACTGAACCCGGCCCTTGTTGCTGCCAACTCGGACAGGCAGAAGGGTTACAAAAGGAGGAAGGGATGCTAATGCTATCACCTTGCCCCATGAACAGACCATGCCAGCTGCCCTTTGCTGCTGGTTTTTACAAGGCTGCCATGAGAAGTGAGGAGCGAGGTGGGGCACAGACACAAGGGAAAGGGGCGGATTGCTTGGAAAGGGCCCAGTCTGTATCCAGGTAGCCCACAAATACCCAGGGTAACACTGCAGTGGTGCCCAAGTGATTTAGGAGCATGTTTCATTTTCAGAAGTGACTTAGGCACTTCAGGAGGCAGAGTTTCAAACGTATTTAGGTGCCTAAAGATGCAGAAGACACATGAAGTGTGGATCCAAAATGTGAGCTGAGCAAACAAGGGGAACCTTTTTCCTCACCCCCATTCATTTCAATTCAGAAGGAAGCTGACATTGCAGCTCAAGATTCAGACAACCGCTTGACCAAAAATGAAACAAAGAGTAATCGTCTCAGAGGCTGGGTCAACTGACTGACTCGAGTCATTCCCAGTGTGTCCTGGCTCTCATCTCCCCCTTGTGCTGTGTCCCCTAGATCAGCTGCACTGCAGCACTAGAGAACCACCTCCGCTTTCCAGCCCCCCTTCTCTGCTTCCTAGCCCACATCAGCGCCAAATTTGCTCAAGGCGTACTTCTGTTCTCCAGCTGACCCCCTGACTGCCACATTGGAGAAGTTCCCACTCTTGCTTCTCTCCCCCTGCACATTGCTCTGCAGCTAAGACCCAGACTTACAGGCCGCACCCATCTTTCCTCTCTTTGTCCCTCTCACGCGCATCTCCAAAGCTCAGATCAAGACGTCAGCATTACATGACATGGAGATGTAGCAAGAGATGGAGCATTTTCTTGAGGCCTTCCCTTCAGGGGCTTCATGAGAGTCACAAGCTCTGACCAACAACGACAGACAGTAACAACATCAATGGTAATTAATGCTTAGTACTTCTCTAGTGCACGTGCAGCTGCCTGTGACGTGAGAAGGAATATCAGGCACTTTTCAGGCCTCTTGTCCCAACTTCCCTTTGTAAGGAGCTGGGAGAGAGATGCTCGCAGGTCCCAGAAACAGCAGGTGGGGCCGGGAATCTGGATTCTCCTTGCAGCTTTCTGTTGAGAAGCCTGGGATGGCTGTGTGCCCTAGAGCCCAATTCAGAGCTGCTCTAGGAGATGGTGAGTCAGATGGGCTCTCTGCATTGAATTGACCATGCAATGGTTTGCTGCACCAGCGCACGCCCTGCAGATTTAATTGCTCTGAAACATCCCATCAAACTGACTGTGCCCTGGTCTACACTAGGATTTTAGGTCAAATTTAGCAGCATTAAATCAATGTAAACCTGCACCCGTCTACACAATGAAGCCCTTTATTTTGACTTAAAGGGCTCTTAAAATCAATTTCCTTACTCCACCCCTGACAAGTGGATTAGCGCTTAAATCGGCCTTGCCAGCTCGAATTTGGGGTACTGTGGACACAATTCAACGGTATTGGCCTCCGGGAGCTATCCCAGAGTGCTCCATTGTGACCGCTCTGGACAGCACTCTCATCTCAGATGCACTGGCCAGGTAGACAGGAAAAGAACCGCGAACTTTTGAATCTCATTTCCTGTTTGGCCAGCGTGGCAAGCTGCAGGTGACCATGCAGAGCTCATCAGCACAGGTGACCATGATGGAGTCACAGAATCGCAAAAGAGCTCCAGCATGGACCGAACGGGAGGTACGGGATCTGATCGCTGTTTGGGGAGAGGAATCCGTGCTATCAGAACTCCGTTCCAGTTTTTGAAATGCCAAAACCTTTGTCAAAATCTCGCAGGGCATGAAGGACAGAGGCCTTAACAGGGACCCAAAGCAGTGCCGCGTGAAACTGAAGGAGCTGAGGCAAGCCTACCAGAAAATCAGAGAGGCAAACAGCCACTCCGGGTCACAGCCCCAAACATGCCGCTTCTATGATGAGCTGCATGCCATTTTAGGGGGTTCAGCCACCACTACCCCAGCCGTGTTGTTTGACTCCTTCAATGGAGATGGAGGCAATACGGAAGCAGGTTTTGGGGACGAAGAAGATGATGAGGAGGAGGAGGTTGTAGATAGCTCACAGCAAGCAAGCGGAGAAACCGGTTTTCCCGACAGCCAGGAACTGTTTCTCACCCTGGACCTGGAGCCAGTACCCCCCGAACCCACCCAACGCTGCCTCCTGGACCCAGCAGGTGGAGAAGGGACCTCTGGTGAGTGTACCTTTTAAAATACTATACATGGTTTAAAAGCAAGCATGTGAAAGGATTACTTTGCCCTGGCATTCGCGGTTCGCATGGATGTACTCCCAAAGCCTTTGCAAAAGGTTTCTGGGGAGGGCAGCCTTATTGCGTCCTTCATGGTAGAACACTTTACCACTCCAGGCCAGTAACACGTACTCGGGAATCATTGTAGAACAAAGCATTGCAGTGTATGTTTGCTGGCATTCAAACAACATCCGTTTTTTATCTCTCTGTGTTATCCTCAGGAGAGTGAGATATAATTCATGGTCACCTGGTTGAAATAGAGTGCTTTTCTTCAGGGGACACTCAGAGGAGCCCATTCCTGCTGGGCTATTTGCCTGTGGCTAAACAGAAATGTTCCCCGCTGTTAGCCACAGGGAGGGGGGAAGGTTGAGGGGATAGCCATGCGGTGGGGAGAGGCAAAATGCGACCTTGTAATGAAAGCACATGTGCTATGTATGTAATGTTAACAGCAAGGTTTACCCTGAAAGAGTGTAGCCACTGTTTTACAAAATGTGTCTTTTTAAATACCGCTGTCCCTTTTTTTTTTCTCCACCAGCTGCATGTGTTTCAGTGATCACAGGATCTTCTCCTTCCCAGAGGCTAGTGAAGCTTAGAAAGAAAAAAAAACGCACTCGCGATGAAATGTTCTCCGAGCTCATGCTGTCCTCCCACACTGACAGAGCACAGACGACTGCGTGGAGGCAAATAATGTCAGAGTGCAGGAAAGCACAAAATGACCGGGAGGAGAGGTGGCGGGCTGAAGAGAGTAAGTGGCGGGCTGAAGACAGGGCTGAATCTCAAATGTGGCGGCAGCGTGATGAGAGGAGTCAGGATTCAATGCTGAGGCTGCTGGAGGACCAAACCAGTATGCTCCAGTGTATGGTTGAGCTGCAGCAAAGGCAGCTGGAGCACAGACTGCCACTGCAGCCCCTCTGTAACCAACTGCCCTCCTCCCCAAGTTCCATAGCCTCCACACCCAGACGCCCAAGAACGCGGTGGGGGGGCCTCCGGCCAACCAGCCACTCCACCACAGAGGATTGCCCCAAAAAAAGAAGGCTATCATTCAATAAATTTTAAAGTTGTAAACTTTTAAAGTGCTGTGCTTAAAGTGCTGTGTGGCATTTTCCTTCCCTCCTCCACCACTCCTCCTGGGTTACCTTGGTAGTCATCCCCCTATTTGTGTGATGAATAAATAAAGAATGCATGAATGTAAAGCAACAATGACTTTATTGCCTCTGCAAGCGGTGATTGAAGGGAGGAGGGGCGGGTGGTTGGCTTACAGGGAAGTAGAGTGAACCAAGGGGTGGGGGGTTTCATCAAGGAGAAACAAACAGAACTTTCACACCATAGCCTGGCCAGTCATGAAACTGGTTTTCAAAGCTTCTCTGATGTGTACCGCGCCCTCCTGTGCTCTTCTAACCGCCCTGGTGTCTGGCTGCGCGTAAACAGCAGCCAGGCGATTTGCCTCAACCTCCCACCCCGCCATAAATGTCTCCCCCTTACTCTCACAGATATTGTGGAGCGCACAGCAAGCAGTAATAACAGTGGGAATATTGGTTTCGCTGAGGTCTAAGCGAGTCAGTAAACTGCACCAGCGCGCCTTTAAACGTCCAAATGCACATTCTACCACCATTCTGCACTTGCTCAGCCTGTAGTTGAACAGCTCCTGACTCCTGTCCAGGCTGCCTGTGTACGGCTTCATGAACCATGGGTAGGCTGGGTAGGCTGGGTCCCCAAGGATACATATAGGCATTTCAACATCCCCAACAGTTATTTTCTGGTCTGGGAATAAAGTCCCTTCCTGCAGCTTTTGAAACAGACCAGAGTTCCTGAAGATGCGAGCGTCATGTACCTTTCCCGGCCATCCCACGTTGATGTTGGTGAAACGTCCCTTGTGATCCACCAGAGCTTGCAGCACTATCGAAAAGTACCCCTTGCGGTTTATGTACTCGGCGGCTTGGTGCTCCGGTACCAAGATAGGGATATGGGTCCGTCTATGGCCCCACCACAGTTAGGGAATCCCATTGCAGCAAAGCCATCCACTATGACCTGCACATTTCCCAGGGTCACTACCCTTGATATCAGCAGATCTTTGTTTGCGTGGGCTACTTGGATCACAGCAGCCCCCACAGTAGATTTGCCCACTCCAAATTGATTCCCAACTGACCGGTAGCTGTCTGGCGTTGCAAGCTTCCACAGGGCTATCGCCACTCGCTTCTCAACTGTGAGGGCTGCTCTCATCTTGGTATTCATGCGCCTCAGGGCAGGAGAAAGCAAGTCACAAAGTTCCATGAAAGTGCCCTTACGCATGCGAAAGTTTCGCAGCCACTGGGAATCGTCCCAGACCTGCAACACTATGCAGTCCCACCAGTCTGTGCTTGTTTCCCGAGCCCAGAATCAGCATTCCACAGCATGAACCTGCCCCATTAGCACCACGATGCATGCATTGGCAGGGCCCATGCTTTCAGAGAAATCTGTGTCCATGTCCTGATCACTCACGTGACCGCGCTGACGTCGCCTCCTCGCCCAGTATCACTTTGCCCGGTTCTGGTGCTGCATATACTGCTGGATAATGCGTGTGGTGTTTAATGTGCTCCTAATTGCCAAAGTGAGCTGAGCGGCCTCCATGCTTGCCTTGGTATGGCGTCCGCACAGAAAAAAGGCGCGGAACGATTGTCTGCCGTTGCTCTGACGGAGGGAGGGGCAACTGATGACATGGCTTACAGGGTTGGCTTCAGGGAGCTAAAATCAACAAAGGGGGTGTCTTTACATCAAGGAGTATTTCAGGCAGGACTTCACGGAGGGTTCCAATAAGAAATGGTGCACCTAAGTTATTGTTCTTATTGGAACGAGGAGGTTAGCCTGGCCTCTGATTGATACATGGCTAGATTTACCTCGCTGCACCTTCTCTGTGAGTGACTGCAGTGTGACCTAGAGGAATGAGTCCACTAGACAGGGGAGGAGGCAAATGAGTACAAAACAAATCTGCTCTATTTCTTGTTTTGATCCACTCCATCTATCTTTTACATCTTTGGCTGGCAGCAGACGGTGCAGAAGGACTGCATGCCATATACATCTCATGGCTGCTCGGCAGAAGATGGTACAGTATGACTGCTAGCCATCCTCATCTTTTGCCTGCCCGACAGAAGATGGTACAGTACGACTGCTAGCAATCCGTATCGCCTGCCTGCTCACCATAAGACAGTTCAATAGGACTGACTGCAGGACTAAAGAGAATGACCTGGTCAAGTCACTCCAAATTTAGTCCCTGCGCCCATGTCTGCCCAGGCGCTCCCAGCCGACATGGCCAGGAGCACCTTAGACACGACGAGGACGGCTACCAGTCGTACTGCACCATCTGCTGCCAGAAGGCAATGGGTTGCTGCTACTGTGTAAAAAAGCCGTACCACGTCTGCCAGCACCCAGGAGACATAGGGTGACGGTTACCTGAGCGGGCTCCATGCTTGCCGTGGTATGGCGTCTGCACAGGTAACTTGGGAAAAAAGGCATGAAACGATTGTCTGTCCTTGCTTTCACGGAGGGAGGGAGGGAACGGGGGCCTGACAATATGTACCCAGAACCACCCGCGACAATGTTTTAGCCCCATCAGGCATTGGGATCTCAACCCAGAATTCCAATGGGCAGCGGAGACTGCAGGAACTGTGGGATAGCTATCCACAGTGCAATGCTCCAGAAGTCGACTCTAGCCTCGGTACTGTGGAAGCACTCCACCAAGTTAATGCACTTAATGCACTTAGAGCATTTTCTGTGGGGACACACACACTCGAATATATAAAACCGATTTCTAAAAAACCGACTTCTATAAATTCGACCTTATTCCGTAGTGTAGACATACCCTTAGGCTTAGTTTTGGACCCAGTATTCTGTGCAAGACAGAGCCAGTTTGCTCAGACTATATTGGTCTGAACTAGACCCTGCTTTGCCTACCACGGCTATATCTGGATCCAGACTTCACCACTTTGGCCCATCACTAATAATGGTTAAAGGGGAATCCTCAAGTGCTGCCCAGTCATTGGGCTGAACGCTGCTCTCACTTACACACCAGCAACCACTTCTGACATCATTTGGAGCCACATCACCCACTCCTGCCATCTCTGGGGTGGAGCACTGTCGAACAAAGCACTGCCACAGCATACAGCATGATTTTGGGAGGAGAAGCGAAGGGTTAATTCTGGCACTTCCCGGGGAAGGTGAAGGCAGAGTAATGTGCACTGAGAATGACAGTGAGGTCCACTGAGGAGAGCTTTCGAGCTTCCACAGAGCTGAAGACCTGAAGAAGAGCTCTGTGCAGCTGGAAAGTTTGTCTCTCTCACCAGCAGAAGTTAGTCTAATAAAAGAGACTATCTCACCCACCTTGTGCTTTTTAAAGCAGGATGGGTAAGACTGGCTCAAGTTTTTTCAAAGCTGCAAGGCTGCTCCCTGCTGGACAGAGGAAAGTCCTGCAAGGTACCAGAGCCCGGTTAGTTCTGACTGACTCATGATGGTGAGTGTGAGGAAATGCCTAACTCACGAGCAGGTTCTTTAAAGGGGGAATCTATACAACGTGGACTCCGTCTGACGTGACTTGCTGTGAAGCAGCTGTCTTCAGAACAGACCTTCAAACTGAATTCCCTTTTTTTTACTGAGCGAGGGGTGGAGAAGCTCTTTAGAGCCATCCTGTGTTCTCCAACACACAATACAGGTCTGCACAAGAGACTATCGTATCACAATGCTCACTGATCACTTCGCCCTAGAGATAGAGTGAGAAGGATCCATGCAGGTCATGATATCCACTGAAGCCCCCACCTTCCCATAATCTGCAGCACTAGCTGGTGATTCTGGGGATTTACTCATATTGATTATTTATACTGATTATTTAAGGGAGACAGATTCCATTACACTCCACCGCACATTTCAACATTGGGGAGTCCTGCTTATAGCTCTGCTCACCCAAGCCAAGAACAAGAAGTGCTCTCAGTTCTGCCCCAGAGGTGGGCTAGGTCACCACTCCCTGGGGGTGCCTTTCACCTTTGCTGGAGTTCAGGCATTTCCCCCAACTGCAAGGTGCTGGTTGAGATAAGGAAAGACAAGGCCAGGGTTATTCTAGTAGTTCTGACATGGCCAAGAAAAACATGGTTCCCTTACCTCACCCAGCTCACTGTTTGTCAACCAATCACCCTCCAGACCATCCCCATCTTCTCTCTCAGGATGCTGGTCAAATCCTCCATCCCATCCTTGAGGCTCTTCAACTCACGGCACGGCTGATAGATGGTTCACAGGGTTAGAAACAACCTGTTTTGAGGACGTAAAGAGAGTGCTGTTACATAGTAGGAAGCAATCCACTTGTAATACCTATGTGCAAAAGTAGACAAGATTCTCTAACCAGTGGGCGAGTTCTCTAACCAGTGCACTCTGGGATATTCTAGGGTGGGCGTTTCTCAGTCACTCCTGTTGAAGCTGTGCCCCTGTTGCTAAATAAGGAAAGACTCGATGGACAGCAAGAGAGCGCGCAAGTAAGGGAGCAGGAGAATGACTTTGTAGCTTGGTAGGGAGCACGCCAGCCTGGGAGGTGAGATCTAGGCTCCAATCTCCCCACTCCAATGACTTTTTTAAATTAGGAAGGAAGTTGTCATTCTTGCCTCCCTCGTCATTTTGTGTAAGCTTGTCTGTAGGGGCCCCATCCGATGGGCAAGCTCTGACCACGCTGACTGGATGAGGACCTGCAGGCAAGTTGAGCCGACAAATGCCTAAGTTCCCCCAGTTCATGCATCGCTCTGGGGCTTAGGCATCTGGATGCCTGGTGTGGAGCTGCAGTGTGCTTGGGTGATACGGTCTGGAAGCCCATGAAGATAGATAACATGCACCAGCAGGAGCTGAGCCATTGTTTCAACAGAGGGCAGATGGTCACTGGGGCTGAAGTGCACTATATTAGTTGTTGGTCTACAGGGTGGGCTGTGCTATCAGGCTATGCCCAGCAAAGTAAGTGGAGCCTTGGGCTGTCAATCAAGGTGTCTGTTGTGTGACCTTTGTAGGTCTGCACATGCACAGAAGGGGATTCCTGGCCAGAGGTACGCAGGCCTCCGAATCTTGCTTATGCTGATGCTTCATGTGAAAGGCACCTGTTTACCCAACAACAGCTCAGGCTCTGTGTTTACCTAACAAGGTGTGACTTTGCATTGATTGGTTGGTTTGTTAATATATGTCCTGTATGTTATGACCAGTTCTTTGGCACTATCTGCGGGACAGGTTACCCCAATCATGACTCTGCCTGGTCAGCCGAGCTCCAGTGTCTGTTGCCTCACATGTGTCAACTACTTGCTTAAGTTCCAGGTAGTCAGCACCTGGCCGGACCAGGTGGGCAGCAGAACCCGAGTGCAACACCACCACCCAGAGGAAGGATAGGGAGGGGCTAGCCCCCCCACCCCCAGCACACAACTGTCGAGACCACAGTGTGGTCTTCAGAGTCAGAGGGCTGAAGATATCCCTGGTGATTGAGGCCCAGGGTTTAGGTGGGGTCTCCAGGAGGACTAGAGTGCCAAGGGGCTTAGTGCAGGACATTTTGGTGTGTGAACATAGTAGGTCACAAGCTTTAATGTAGTCCTGGACTTTGGCTCATGTACAGGCCATCAGATGCACCAGGAAGCCAGGCCGAAAATCTTCAGGTGGTCAGAATGGCCCACCAACAGAGTGTCATGGCAGAGGTGAAGTACTTCTAGCTGGGGGCACCCTGGTGGGATGTATATGTGCCGATCGAGGTAAGTGATTCCCACCCTGTGTGGAGCATTGCACCCTGGTTCTGGCTCTCATTTGATCAGCTTGTTCCAACACCTCCTGAGCTAAGCTCACCTGCAGTTACTGTAGCAACTGGGAGCATCCCTGGGTGGGGGGTCCAGAAGGGTAGTAATAGAAGCCCAGGCATAGGCCCGAGTGTGGAGACCTCTTGCCAGTGAATGGGAATCCTTAATCGGGGGTGGGGTGGGGATTTCTGAGCACCTTTCAAGTCACCCATTGACAGGGACCATAAATTCACAGGACCGAATTGCTGCCCAGGAGTAGCTGCTGGGCACCCAGGCACTGAAGGTGCCCCACCAGTCAGTCTGGAGTATCATTATGCTGGGGTAGACAAACCAATGGAAGTTCACCTCAGTACTACTTGGGATAAAGTCTTGGAAGGTGAATACGTAGACGTATTATCACTGCTGCACAGGGAGATGCTGACAGACAGTGAGCCAAGTCCGAGCAAGCAGGGCAATGACATGCCCAACCGGCCCAGGATAGCTAGAGCATGGGGAAATTTGGAGGCTGTTTCCTGATCCAGGCGGGCGTTATTGCCAAGCCTTACCCAGACACAGTAATAATCAAGGTATAACCGGGTGGGCAGAGAATACATTTGGAGGCTTGCTTTGTTTATTTGTGATGAACAGTTTAGATCGAGGGCAGCAACACAAATTGGGATCCGGTAGGAGATACCGCATCATACGCTGTGGTCGGATTGGATGACATCACAGGGACCCGGAGTACACAGAGACGTTGGCCGGTTAATTCTGCTGCAAGCCCAGCAGAGGTCTGACGTGCGTAACGCTGTTTGCTGGGGATTCAATGAACGTGGTTGTTTTCATAGCATCTGCAAATTCAGGCATGCTCGCAAAATGTGCCTTGGGGCCCATACAGCCCATTCTTGCAAGCGTGGTAGGGGAAGGTTGCAGTAGGAGAACAGGATGGGGACAGGTCAGGTGCCCCCCATAGGGGCAGGAGCAGGGCATGGGGGACAAAACACAGGAGGGGTGGGAAGCGAGCTGAATGCAAAGGGCTGGTTCAGGGCACCATCCCCAGTTAAGATGGAGGTATTAAGGGTGCTTCTTTGGGTTACTCTAATAAAGTAGATGGGGCATATTTGTGGGATGGATTTACTGCAGGTTTAGGATCCTCTGTGCGGGAAAAAGGAGTCATGTCTAAAAATTTGAAGTCCTTGGTGGGAATGAATCATAGTGTAAAGAAACAGATTACCCAGGACTGTAATGAGGATAGAGCAGCAGGACAATTCAATCAATTACCTATTCAGAACTTGCAGTTTCCCCCAGGGCTCGGTCCCTAAGAAGGCTCCGGGTGAATATCGATTAACTCATCACATGTCATTCCACAGGGTAGCACAGTGAACAATGAAATAGACCCAGCATTAAATCCCTCCTCCCCCTGCTGTGGCATAGACATAAAGTTGGTTCTCTCACCACCCACCTGTGTGCCCTGACTAAGCTAGCCAACACTTTGCTGTGACCAGAGTACCCAACTAAAAGCAATGCTAGGTGCTATATCTGTCTTCAGGTAACTGAACTAGCACCAGAGACCTGGGTTACATTTTAACACAATGCAGTTAGCCTATGGAACTCATTGCCACAAGATATGAGGACAAGTGTATGATGGATTCAGAAAAGGATTGGATGCATAGAAGAACATCCAGTTACAGTGATGGAAACTAAGAAAATATGAAAAGTTTGGAGGGGATACAAAGATATTCTATAGCAAGTCTCTCTCAGTCTCTCTTGTTGATGTGATTTAACTATGCATAAATAATTAAATATAAGCTGGAACAGAACCTGGGTGTCCTATTTCCCCAGGAAGTATCATAACCACTAGACTACAGCGTAAGTCTCTACTAGTGGCCCACTGAATATTTATTTATGTGTACAGTGGATCCACTTCAATAGGAGAGACGGAGAAAACCCTGGCCAGAGTATCCATAACCCAGTAATTAGAGTGCTTCCTGGCTAACGTAAGAAATATGTGTTCAAGTACATGCACCACATCAGACAGAGGCAGGATTTGAACCCAGGTCTCCTGCATCCTGAGGAACTGCTCTAACCATTAGCATAAAAGTTACAAGGAGGGCACCATCTTCCCCACCCCTGACTGTTTGGTGAATCTAGGTCTCCTTTGCTTGTGTTAAAATGCCCAAAATAGAAACACAAGTTTTGTTTCGGGTTGAATGAAATGTTTTGTTCAGCAAAATCCATGATCTGCCCAGAGCTACTCATCAAGAGCCACCTTTAAACTAGTGGGTTTCGTCCCCACTGTTCCTATTGTGAAGCTGTTCCAGAACTTCCCTCCTCTAATTCTTCTAGTTCCCAGAATAAATGTATCCAGGGCCAGTTTATCCCCATTTCCTCACATGCTGACATTATCCTTTAGCTTCTCCCTCCTTGGTGTACACCCACCTTATTTAAGGGGGTTCTCTGCGGTCAGACAAGGGCCTAAACACACAGGGTGGATGTGGGTTTTACTCAGCTCCGTTGGAGTACAGAAAGGCTCACGGCTCCCTCCTCACTGTTCCCTCTTTCTCAACTCAGGGACCTCCCATCCCCTCCTGGAATCTCCCCTCAATAGCCGACTACTTTTCATTTGCCCGGTGACTCCTTTTTTTCCCGGGGGCTTTTGCCACTGCCCTCCCCATCCACTCAGGCCCCTGTTCCCAACTCTCTGAGGGCTGACACGCCTGCTGCCTGGAGATGGACCTAGGCTGAGAGCTGCAAACTCTGGGGCTGCAGTTCCAGGCAGCAGCATTCCCTGCTTCCAACCAAGATGCCTCTTCCCGGCCAGTCAGAACTCGGAAGGCAAAGCATTGTGAGCGCAGCTAGCGTAGCCCTTATGAGGGCTGCTGCAGCGGTGGAGCTGTCAGCACAGCCACAATTCTGACTGGTTTCTGCAGAGGGAGGGGCAGGGCCTAGCCTTATATGTACAGAACATGGGCTACACCTGCATGGCTCCTGAGAAGCTGTGATGATTAGTGGCTGCTGGTGGCCCAGGTAGGCGATTGGTGATGAGGCCTGGAGGGTGCGTGTGTGTATATTAACCACATGAAACAGTTCTGTAGTTGGCCTCCTTTGCTTGAATCTACAGTATGGGGAAAGTTAGACCTGTGGGCAGGGCAGGGGGAAGTTCTTCCTTGGCCTCTGTCTTGCATGCACACAAGTCTGGAGAAGTGTGTCCTCGGTGCAGTGGTAGCTTTATTTCCCTGCCTAGCTGTCCTCTGACTCCTGTCCATGTGGCTAGAGAGCAGGTCAGTATGGTGTGTTAAGAGAGGGGGTCTCTAAAGAGAGAGACTGGATGCTAGGGAGCTCCCCTGAGTCTCCTGGGATGGGGGTTGCCAACTCCACACCCAGCTGGCCAAGGAAGGGCGAAAGCCTGAGAAAAGAAAGAGGCATTTTGCTGATTGAAAATACCAGTGCTGCTAATCCTGGAGGGAGGACCTGCCAGCTGGGGCTTGTTAGGGAGAAGGAATTTTAAAAGGAGGCAGCAAACTCTAGCTGGCTTTCCTATGGGAGGAGACCTGGGTCCTTGCTCTATGCTTTACACAACTCACTGAGTTGTAAGGAGATAGAGACTGTGCAGGAGCAATAGCTCTTGCTGGCCCCTGAAGAAAAGGGTTAGGATCTGCTTGAGCCCAGCTTGCAAAGGGGGTTGTGCTGGGGCCTCTACTTTACCTTCCCTCCTGTCAAGGTGCTGATACTGTAGAAGAGTATGCCCCTTTTCCTTGCTTGAAGGGGCCATGCTATCTTGAATGGTGAGGAAGGATGGGTGGCTTCAGGTAGAGCCACAGCTTTAGGAAGTGAGCCAGTCCGATGCTTTGGGGTATTGGGAGAAAAATAGCTGCTCTCTGTAATACCCTGAGACTAAAAACCTTCTCTCCTCTCACTGCAGGATGGTATAGTGGGGAGGGTATTAGCCTGGGTCTTCCAAAATATGGGTTTGATTCTTGCCTCTGCCACATATGTCCTGTGTGGTATTAGGCAAATCACTTCCAGTCTCAGTGTCTCCTTTCCCCTTCTGTAGGATGGGGATAATGCCCCCGACGGTTGCTGTGAGAATAAAAACCATTAAGGATTGAAGTGCTCATACAGTGCAGTAAGGAACTAATTAGATAGAGCTGAGCAAACCATGCTGCTGCTGGATGAGCACACTTCATCCCCAGCCAACCAGGAAATTCCTTGTCCCAGTTACAGAAAATACCTCTGTGTGCAGTGGCATGAACCCTTCTGGTGTTGCTGGTATTTGTGGTTGTATGCAAGGCTGCAGTTATTATCTGTTACTGATCCAGTTACAGACAAGCCTCTGTAGCAGTGTGTTGGGCTCTGACATGTTTGTTTTGGCAGGGGAGCTTGCTCTGGGTTTTTGTTACTGTCCTAGCATTGTAATTGGTGTAGAAACCAAGGCCAAAACAACCGCTGGTCTTGACTGCTTTGACTCGTGTATATTTTTGGCATGCCAGTGCTGAACCAGCTTAGGTTTGACTTCCAGAACTGCTATGCCCTGGAGTTTCCATTGACTGCACTTGGTGCTGGGGGAACTCTGCACTTCTGGAGATGTCCCTTTTGGCCTTGGAATCTCTGAATCCAAGATTGGACAAAACCAGGGGGTCCTACTGAGAATGTTGGCTGAGGTCAGCTCCTCAGTGTGGAAAATTTCACTTCCAAGGGAGACCCAGAAAAGGCTATGAAATCAATTTTTCTCTGGCAATTAGTTACCAACATCTTATCCTTTCTTAAATGGCAAGACTGGCTAGTGACACCAAGGATCCTGAAAGCCACCCTGATTACTGATTCTGGTTTTTAGTGGCTTGGAACATGGATTGTGCACCAGCATGGGAAGGCAGGGAGGAAAACATGGTAAATGCACCTAAACTACTGGAATACTTCATGAGAGAGGGTAAGTTTATGGCTTTCCAATCTGACCCAATGTAGAACAGGTCCTGGCTGACATCTGGGCAACGTTCCGTGGGATGCTCCATGAAAGATGAACTGTCAGGCCTGTAAACATCCCCCATCAACTGCCGTGAAGGCAAATACCTCTTTAAGTGCTGGCAAAAGATGATAACTTGAGAGCCCCGGAGACCGAAGGCCTCTGTGCCCATCTAGAGCAGGAACAGCAGAGGTGACGGCTAGGCAAGGTCCCTACACCCCAGTGCCTCATGACCTAGTGCACCAGCAGCCCACTCTCCATTGCCAAGTCAGCCACTGTCACCCTGAGTCAGACAACAAGGGAGAGAGTTGATGCCAGTGATGATGGGTTGGTTGTGGTGGACCCCAGGCCGGTAGGTTCTGTCTTTAGTCATCTGAACTACTTCGCAAAATCCACTAACCAGCTGAGAGGGGCAGCCATGAAGCAGGCTCTTTCCACCCGTCTGTGTAGCTACCACAAGGTGTTACAGCAGGTGTTCAGGCCCTTCAGACAGAACTCTCTCCCCTGGATGGTTCTGTGCAGTGTCTAACAGCAGCCTTGTCTTGGCTTCCCCATTCCTACAGGCTTAAAGCAGCTATACCAGGACCATCTGCTCTGTGATGCCACCACAGTTGCAGAAGGAAAGAGGTTCCCATGTCACAGGTAAAGATTTCAGTATTTTTTTATGAAATTAAAAGTTTGGTTGATAAAGGTAATATACTTATATTCTGTAGGTCGTTTGACTCAGTATTGCATGATGTCTTTTTTTAATATAAAATTTAACACTGCACACATTAAATGGATTAAAAATGGCAAATGATCAGGTCTAACTGTAAATGGGGAATCCTCACTTAGGTGTATTTCTGGTGGGGTCCTGCACAGGTTGGTTCTTGGCCCTATGCTACCTAACACTTGTAACTCTTCTGCCAGGCGAAGTCTGCAGCAATGAGGGCCAGGTTCAGTATCTAGGGATTCATCTTACATTACAACATGGAAATGGCTTGAGCTCCCCACCCAGTAATCTGGGAAAACTGGGCCCCACTACGAGGTAGTATTTCTCCACTGACAAGCACTGAGTCTGTGTGTAACAAAAGAACTTTTATCAAAAAGAGACTCAAGCAATAGCACATCATTCTCCCTCCCTCCACACCATCAAAGGGCCTAATAACATCAGCCACACTATCAGAGGCTCGTTCACCTGCACATCCACCAATGTGATATATGCCATCATGTGCCAGCAATGCCCCTCTGCCACATACATTGGTCAAACTCGACAGTCTCTACTTAAAAGAATAAATGGACACAAATCAGATGTCAAGAATTATAATATTCATAAACCAGTCGGAGAACACTTCAATCTGTCTGGTCATAGGATTACAGACATGAAAGTTGCGACATTACAACAGAAAAACTTCAAATCCAGACTCCAGTGAGAGACTGCTGAATTGGAATTCATTTGCAAATTGGATACAATTAACTTAGGCTTGAATAGAGACTGGGAGTGGCTAAGTCATTATGCAAGGTAACCTATTTCCCCTTGTTTTTTCCTACCCCCCTCCCCGACGTTCTTGTTAAACCCTGGATTTGTGCTGAAATGGCCCACCTTGATTATCATACACATTGTAAGGAGAGTGATCACTTTAGATAAGCAATTACCAACAGGAGAGTGGGGTGGGGGAGAGAAAACCTTTTGTAGTGATAATCACCCATTTTTTCATGGTTTGTGTGTATAAAAACGTCTTCTACACTTTCCATAGTATGCATCCGATGAAGTGAGCTGTAGCTCACGAAAGCTCATGCTCAAATAAATTGGTTAGTCTCTAAGATGCCACAAGTCCTCCTTTTCTTTTTGCGAATACAGACTAACACGGCTGTTACTCTGAATCTCCCTCCACTGCATCCCACTCACAGTTGGCTGTCCTTGGTCAGCAAAGACCTTAATTCTACATTTCCTGAGCTGAGTTCAATTTACCAACCCTCTCCACTGACATAGCTACAACAACACTGCATACAACTCTCACCGAGGCATACTTCTAGACAATCATAGAATACAGGAATTACATTGCCCACCAATGCAATGCAGACTCTGATGCAGAACACTGTGCCTGTTCTTAGCACAGGCAGAGGAGGACAACCTGCTGTAACAGAACTATGAGGGCAGCATATAACAGCAGAACTGTAAACTTTGCCAGTGCAGCTGGGTTAACGTAGGAATTGTCAGGCTGGATCAGACCAGTGGTCAGTGTAGTAGTCCAGTCCCCTGTTCTTGCAGTTGCCAACAGTGGATACTTCAGAGGAAAATATATATGTGGTTTTGCTTTGTTTTTGTCTTGGAATAATCTATTGATGGGGTAACTTTTTCCCTCCGAGGTTAGCATCTGACCCAGCAGCCTTTATATACCTTCCAATGGGTATTACCTTGCATTTATCAACACTGAAGAATCTGCTATTGTGTTGCCCATTCATGTAGTTTTGTTAGGTCCCTCTAAAGCTCCTCATTCATCTTCAGCTTTGACTAATGTAAATTGTTACCTTTGCTGTTCATCATTTCTTCTAGATTGCTAATACATTAAACAACCCAGTCCTAGTATCTTAGTTTGTTTTGGGAACCCAATGTGAAAATGTTTGATCTATATTACTTGCTCTCGCCTCATGTGAGGGACTCGATTAGGTAATAAACATGGAGATAATGACACTTTGGTCTCCACCTTCAGCAACAGTTAAAAGTACCTTTAACACCATGTTGCAATACCAGCTCGAAGGAGAGGGTGCCTCTTACTGAGCCAATCATACCACTTCCTGCCGCCTGCTGGCCTTTCCTTCAATGCCTCCTTTCCAAAATCTAATCAGGTCTTGTTCTGTTCTGCCTCCCTCAGGGGCCTCTGACCTCCTTAGCTCTCTGGCAGAACTGTAGCTGGTGTGTGCTCCATTAATCCGATTCCCCTATCCCCATAGGTTGCTGGTGGCAGCTGTCAGCCCTTACTTCAAGGGCATCTTTACCAGCTCCTTCAAGGAATCCCAGGATGGAGAAGTTGTGCTTCAGGACATGGCCTCTTCCATTGTGCAAACCATACTGAACTACTTGTACATGGGAGAGATCTCTCTTACTAAAGAGTCTGCCCAGGGGCTTTTTGTAGCAGCCAGCAGGCTTCAGGTTCTACCCCTGCTGGAGATCTGCACAACAGAATACAACAGGTAATACAACAAACCTGAGGCTAGCTGGTTCTGCTCTTGGGGGCAGAGGGAGGCTAATGCATGTGTAAAAATGTCTCTCTCTCTTACAATCTACCCAGTAACATTACAATCTCTGGTTATTCCGACCAGGTTCCTTGTGGAGAATGTGTGAGAACTGCCTTGTATATTATGCACTGGCTTATGCACACAACAATGAAGCTCTGCTTGGTGTCGCCATGAACCTCATTACCACAAACTTTGGACACCTCTCCAAAGAGGAGGATGACTTCTTACATCTGGACCTCAGCACTCTGGTCAGCATAATCTCTCTGGATGGCCTCATGGTCACCTCTGAGCTGGTTATCTACCAGGCTGTGAAACACTGGATGAGGTTTCAAACAACTGAGCGTAGCCTTCTCATTGGTGAGCTGATGAAGCACATCCGCTTCCTGCTCCTTAGCCAGGATGAGGTCCGGGAGGTCCAGTCAGACTGGGAGCGCTGTCTGGATGTTCAGATGTGGCAGAAGAAGCTGGACAGTAAATATGGACCATTTGATTCTAGGGCACTCAGGCAGGGAATGTATAATGAGTGTATTGTGTGTGTGGGTCTGTCCAGGTGGGTAAGCAAATGGATGGAAAATGAGGAGTTTCATGTGTGCTATTTTGACCCTCGAAAAGAGAACTGGGAAAAGCTGCCAGCTTTGAATTCCCTGTACTCTCCAGCCTGTGTGGCAGTGGGTGACAAGCTGTATGTATCCAGAGGCACCCTTAGGGACAAATCTCACTCAGATGCCCTTCACAAATATGACTTCCTTAAAGGCCAGTGGATACATCTGCCTCCCATGTCGGTACCTCGTACTTCACATGGGTTTTTAGCTTGTAACCAGAAGCTTTATGCTTTGGGAGGCTGTTGCAGGTTTCAAAATTACCTTGGTTCTGCAGAGTGCTTTGACTTGATGGAGAAGACCTGGACTCCCATCTCTAGGCTGCCATTTGCTCTGAGCTGTTCTGCCTCTGCTGTGCTCAAGGACAAACTTTACTTAATAGGTGGAGAGAGAAAAAATAACTTGTTCCCAGAGATGTATAAGGGAGTTCTGATTTATGACGTTAACTCTGGCACATGGACACAGGTTCCTCTGACGGTGGAGTGCTGCTTTGCAGGTGCTGTCCCCATGAATAATGGGATCTGTCATTGGTGGCTATTCCAAGGAAAGAATGAGACAGCTTCCTGTTAGGTCCCCTTCTCCGAGGAATTATTTATGGCTCTGCTCTGTTTCTTCATCAGCGAGGACGGCAGAATGGATGAGGATGTTTTTGTTCCACATTTGCCAAGAGGAATTGCTGGTGCTGGTGTGGTGGGAGGGGAGAACTGCTGGGTATATACTAACCCCAATGTACTTAATGAAAGTCCAGACACACATTATGACACCATTTACTTTTGGGAACCCAGTGACCTCACCTGGACTGAATGCCCAGAAAACCTCCCTATTGTTGATGGGGTAAGTGGGTTTGGGTGTGTGACAATGAAGATACCAAAAAAACACATTCTCTCCCTCTTGTCCTAAAGGGGACAGGAGGAGTGTGGCTATTCAGCAGGTACATGTATAGCTGCTGTTAATGTTTTCTAAAACCTATACCTCTCAGGGTTGTCTACAGGGGAAAAGTCACAAGAATATCTGCCCCCAGATGCCTTGTCTTAGCCTAACCATAGATTTTTTTTTAACTGAAATCCAAGGGACAGCATTTGAAATTAAGACACTTGATTCATCCAATAGTATGTGAGATTGAAACCCAATAACTATCTTTACATGCCTTAACTTCATGCTTACCTATTTTAAGTCCCAAAAGTTGACCATCCTCCCTTTTCTCTGCTGTGGAGTCTTGGTAGCCGGGGATGGTCGCTGCTGGAGTATATGAGGATGACTCCAACTACATGGAGCTAATATTTTAAGTATTGTGTGAGGGAAGATTCCCTTCCTTCCACACTTGCTACTTAAATATGTTTTTAATTGCCTATTTATTGATGTCTGGATAAGTGGGTTTTTTTGTGTGTGTTTATCTTTGACGCTCTGGGGTTCTTTGACACTCAAGGTGATGCTAGAATTTTCAGTTCATTTTTTCATTGAATTGTTACAGGGTCTTGTGGTACAGCTGTGGGGCATAGCCAGTCAATAGCCTTCTCCTTAGATGTGATGGTAACTTAACCATCTTTGCTTTTGGTACTTGTTTACTGTCCACACTGACTTAAAATACAAGTAAATGCACAGAAATGTTCAGACTTCTTTAGAGCTGTCAATTAACTCTTTAATCCCTGAAAGTCTCTCCAAACATGGGTTGGTTTTTTGTTTTTTGTTTTTGTTTCTAAATTTGGGTATGTAGTCACCTGGCACACGTGCTTCTCACTCCTAAAACTGGGGACCAGATGTCATTTATCTGGTGTCAGGTGTTAAAGGGACACTCCCCTGCTGCTACCTGGGCTGTACCTGTTCCATAGGCAAACTGAGCTCCCTGAAGCTCTAAACTGTCACCAGAACAGCTCTAGCAAGAAACTATTGAAATTCCTCTTCCATTTCAAGGAGTCAACACTAAAGATGCAATGCCTGACTAGCAGGTGTGATCTCAAAGGATGTTTTGTCCCCCACCTCAACAAATACTTCTGTAATTCTAGGTTTCAGAGGAACAGCCGTGTTAGTCTGTATTCGCAAAAAGAAAAGGAGTACTTGTGGCACCTTAGAGACTAACCAATTTATTTGAGCATGAGCTTTCGTGAGCTACAGCTCACTTCTGTTGCAGCCCTGGTGAGCAGGAATGTTGAGTTCTGGCTCTGGCTGCTCTAGATTAATGAGTATCTGATTATTTTTTCCCCCCCTAAAGTGTATGAGTCTGACATGCTAGTTCTGTATGTTAAACAACAATGGAAGTGTCTTGTAACATTATTGGACTGCTTGAATAAAGTATAATACATTATGCTAGAGGCATTGAAGTTCTTCTTGATTCCCCTCTCTGTAAGAAGGGACCCATGAACAAGAAGTCAGTTATGGCCCATTTGTATTCACAATTCTAAGGGTGGGAGCAGGAGGATAAGGGAAGAAGCAGCCCTCTTTCCCTCCCCTCCCTCTCCCACCCCCAGAAAAAGCCTCCTATTTCAGGAGGGGCATGTGCATGTGTATTCATTGCTATAAGGTCCTGGCCTGTGCTAAATGGAGCCGCTGAGCCTGCCTAAGTGAAGACTGGGCCTCAGTCTGTGAGGATGTGACGCAACAGGGAGAGGAGAGTGTTGACCTGGGAATGTGTCCTGGGGATGGGAGACCTGAGAGCCTGTAATCTGAGCCAGGAGGGGGAGGTAACACCTCTGCGCAGGAATGTGAACAGAAGCAGCAGGAGAGAGCCTGCTGGGGGGGTTAGTTTTCAGTTTGGGGCTGGGTGGAGGAACGCAGGGAACCCCAGGGCTGGGGTCTAAGCTCCCTGCTCCCCCAGAAGGACTTGACTGAGGGGTCTTGGTTGTGCCCACAAGCTCTGTTTTGGACTGTGTTCCTGTTGTCCAATAAACATTCTGTTTTACTGGCTGGATGAGAGTCTCAGTGGATCCCAGGAAGAGGGGTATAGGGCTGGACTCCCCCACACTCCGTGACAAGTCAGAACTACATGAGTAGAAAGGTCACATTAATGTTCCAGAAGGATGAAGGTCAGACCCACCCTGCTATCTTCTTGACCCCTGTCCCTCCCCCTCTAAGGCTAAATTCAAATCTCCTCCTCCCAGCTGCCAGGTTTGGGAGTTGCCTCTATCTGGCAAATGAGAAATCCCACTCCAAATAATAAAGGGAGGAAAGCAAGGCCCTCTGTGTCCCTTGTCTTACTAGCAAACTGTGGGATGGCAGGAGGGGGGAAGCAGAATGCCCACCTCATGCATAAAACTAGCGGCTGAGGAAAGGAAAGCAGAGTCTAGTTCCTGGCCAGCTGTCAGCTCGGAGTCATAAGGGGGAAGAGGAGGATCTGACTGCTTGACATCACTTCAGCCTTCTCCCTGGAAAACAGTCCTGCGTACGTGGAATCATGCATGCAGTAGCTTCTGTAGGCATTTGATGGGGTTAGTTTCCACAAATGCAGTGATATGGAAAGAGAGGTTGTGTATCCCCTGGCCCACATAATATAGGACTCCTGATGTAGGATATATCTTTAGTATAAACAAAGAAAGGGGTGGGGAGGTTGGTAGGACAGCAAGGCCAAACCACTACAAAGCTCTCGGCATAGGACTCACCTTGATCAACTCACTCAAATTTTAAAGTTTTTTAACTTTGGGCCTGAACTGACTGCGGGTCTATGGAAAAAATAGCTTATGATCATCTAAATTAAATGCTGTCAGAATGCATGCACACAAGGAGGCAGTATTAAGCTTCCCTATGGCACCTTGCAAGTCCCAGCCCTGGAAATCTAAAAAAAAAAATATTCTAATGGTTTTGGTCTGTAAGTTAAATGTGCTGTTCATATCTACAGCTGGGCCTGTGTCAGGAAGAAGAAGGATAAAGATGACACAACATAACTACCAGTCTCAGGGCATTGGGAATGGAGCACAGACTTTTCAGTTCTAGCTTAGCAGCTAAAAACCCAACCCGAGTGCAAAGTTGACATCCCCAGACTCTCTTCAGTGGTTCATAGAATATCAGTGTTGGAAGGGACCTCAGGAGGTCATCTAGTCCAACCCCCTGCTCAAAGCAGGAAGAATCCCCAACTAAATCATCCCAGCCAGGGCTTTGTCAAGCCTGACCTTAAAAACTTCTAAGGAAGGAGATTCCACCACCTCCCTAGGCAACCCATTCCAGTGCTTCACCTCCCTCCTAGTGAAAAAGTTGTTCCTAACATCCAACCTAAACCTCCCCCACTGCAACTTGAGACCATTACTCCTTGTTCTGTCATCAGCTACCACTGAGAACAGTCTAGAGCCATCGTCTTTGGAACCCCCTTTCAGGTAGTTGAAAGCACCTATCAAATCCCCCCTCATTCTTCTCTTCTGCAGACTCAGCAATCCCAGTTCTCTCAGTCTCTCCTCATAAGTCAAGGAAAGTGAGGCTGGTGCACGTCACAGGGGCCATCGCAAAGACTCCTTGGACACTGGGCTCTGTGGAAGGATTGCTACCAGGACTTTTGTGCATGTGTGATGGGTCTAATACAGCAGTTCTCAAACAGTGGGTCGTGACCCCATTTTAATGGAGTTGCCAAGGCTGGCTTAGACTTCCTGGGGCCCCAAGCCCCACCACCCAGGGCCAAAGCCTGAGCCCCACCGCCTGGGGTGGAAGCTAAAGCCTGAAGGCTTCAACCCTGGGCAGGGGCCTCATGTTACAGGCCCCCTGCTGGGGGCTGAAACCCTTAGGCTCCTCTACCTGGAGTGGCGGTGCTTGGGCAGGCTCAGGCTTCAGTCCACCCTCCTGGTGTTGTGTAGTAATTTTTGTTGTCAGAAGGGGGTCATGGTGCAATGAAGTTTGAGAACCCCTGCTCTAGCAGACTGAACTTCCCTCTTGCGCGCACAGAAGCTCCCCGAAACAAATTATTTGCCCATTAATTCTGCCCCAGTCCCCAAACAGGCAAAGCAATTCACAAGCCAATCTAAGTGCAAAGGTGGACTTTTTAGAGCAGTTTGGAAATTTATGTGTTAAATAGAAATCTCTGCTCAGCCTTAATACTGGTGCCATCACTGCTCCTTCATCACCTGTGCAAGAATCATCAGTGATTTTTGGAAAGGGAAGACCTGGCTCTTTTTTCTTTAAAATGGGCTGTATAAAAGGAACTCAAATCAAAACTGGTTCTCCCGGCTGAAGTACGAGCAGCAGGTTCACAATGTAGCGTGTGCTCACTGGTAAACCTTGGCACACAGGGTGGTGTATTAGTCTCTGAAGCAGAAGGACCTGAGTTGGTGCGTCAGTGAGGCAACACCATTTCTTCCCTTTTAAGGCTTTTCTTGGCAGCAAAAAGGGATGCTCCAGGGCCTGGCCACTTCTAACTGACCAATAGGATTTTAGGGGATTTCTCGGCCTCCCCCAAATAACCATTAGCAAAGAGGGCAAAATGAGCCCTGGGCTGAGACCCCCAGGACAAATATGAACCTAAAGGCCAATGTGTATCTCGAGTCTCCCCATGGGGCTCTGGGGAGCAGGGCAGGCATGTGTGATAAATTCCATCCAACATCCCCCTTATGTCCCAGCCCAGGGAAGTCTCTGCCTACCTATTTGCCCTGTGCTCCCCTTGGCAGCAGCAAACAAGGTACATGTCCCACTGCCCAGGAGACCCCAGTCTGGGCTAAAGGCACCTCCAGGCTTTTCCTCTCTCCCTGCCTGGGAATTAAGGTCACATCTTTACAGAGAGTTGAAGAAGCTGGAACCCAGCAAGTCTGAGTTAATGTCATGGTTTCACAGTGTCCCCTTGGAAGAAACAAATATCTCCTTAATCCCAACTGAGTGGAGTTCAATCAGTTCTCAGCCTAAGTGCAGGGCTTGGTCTTCACACTCATTCCTTAGGTTATCGTGCCCCCCAGTGGCCGTTTCATTTCCCTCCTGGAGTTTACACAGAAACACAATTTCCTTTGCACAGATCCACGAACTGTAACGTTTGTCTCTTGTCCAAGCTGGGGCATTAAACACCATTGAAACTTTCTCTCTTTCAATGGAAATAACAGACAAAAAGAGGGGACGTGCCTACCTGCCACTCTGTCAGTGGGATAGTCACGCCCTTCTTCCTTTGTCTTATTGTTGTTACTTCATGGAAGGTCTGGGAGGGAATAAACAGCTGAGTTAAGTCCAGGCTGAGGAAAGAAAAGAGCCACTATCCTCCTGAAAATCCCAGTGCCCCAGAGAAAACCTGGCCCGGCTACTGGAATCACTGATGTGCAGGAGATTTGAGTGGCAAAGAGATTGTCTGACTAGGCGGGGCATGAACAACAATCTACAGTAATGGCGTTAACCTCAAGCACATGCTAATCATGCTCTGAAGAGAAGGGCAATTGCCTCGCATGCTCTTCAGCCATGAATGCAGGTTAAATATTGGGCAATAATGAGTGTGCTGGGGGAAGCTGGTCCAAACATACAGGTGGAAATAATTCCTCGAAACACCTTTCCACGGAGAATACAACCATAGGTTGTTAGTCCCATAGGGGACTAACTTGAAGGGGAAAGGAGTCCAGGAGAGCTGGCTGTATTTCAAGGAATCCCTGTTGAGGTTACAGGGACAAACCATCCCGATGAGTCGAAAGAATAGTAAATATGGCAGGCGACCAGCTTGGCTTAATGGTGAAATCCTAGCGGATCTTAAACATAAAAAAGAGGCTTACAAGAAGTGGAAGGTTGGACATATGACCAGGGAAGAGTATAAAAATATTGCTCGGGCATGTAGGAATGATATCAGGAGGGCCAAATCGCACCTAGAGCTGCAGCTAGCCAGAGATGTCAAGAGTAACAAGAAGGGTTTCTTCAGGTATGTTGGCAACAAGAAGAAAGCCAAGGAAAGTGTGGGCCCCTTACTGAATGAGGGAGGCAACCTAGTGACAGAGGATGTGGAAAAAGCTAATGTACTCAATGCTTTTTTTGCCTCTGTTTTCACTAACAAGGTCAGCTGCCAGACTGCTGCGCTGGGCATCGCAAAATGGGGAAGAGATGGCCAGCCCTCTGTGGAGATAGAGGTGGTTAGGGACTATTTAGAAAAGCTGGACGTGCACAAGTCCATGGGGCCGGACGAGTTGCATCCGAGAGTGCTGAAGGAATTGGCAGCTGTGATTGCAGAGCCATTGGCCATTATCTTTGAAAACTCGTGGCGAACGGGGGAAGTCCCGGATGACTGGAAAAAGGCTAATGTAGTGCCAATCTTTAAAAAAGGGAAGAAGGAGGATCCTGGGAACTACAGGCCAGTCAGCCTCACCTCAGTCCCTGGAAAAATCATGGAGCAGGTCCTCAAAGAATCAATCCTGAAGCACTTGCATGAGAGGAAAGTGATCAGGAACAGCCAGCATGGATTCACCAAGGGAAGGTCATGCCTGACTAATCTAATCGCCTTTTATGATGAGATTACTGGTTCTGTGGATGAAGGGAAAGCAGTGGATGTATTGTTTCTTGACTTTAGCAAAGCTTTTGACACGGTCTCCCACAGTATTCTTGTCAGCAAGTTAAGGAAGTATGGGCTGGAAGAATGCACTATAAGGTGGGTAGAAAGCTGGCTAGATTGTCGGGCTCAACGGGTAGTTATCAATGGCTCCATGTCTAGTTGGCAGCCGGTATCAAGTGGAGTGCCCCAAGGGTCGGTCCTGGGGCCGGTTTTGTTCAATATCTTCATAAATGATCTGGAGGATGGTGTGGATTGCACTCTCAGCAAATTTGCGGATGATACTAAACTGGGAGGAGTGGTAGATACGCTGGAGGGGAGGGATAGGATACAGAAGGACCTAGACAAATTGGAGGATTGGGCCAAAAGAAATCTGATGAGGTTCAATAAGGATAAGTGCAGGGTCCTGCACTTGGGACGGAAGAACCCAATGCACAGCTACAGACTAGGGACCGAATGGCTAGGCAGCAGTTCTGCGGAAAAGGACCTAGGAGTGACAGTGGACGAGAAGCTGGATATGAGTCAGCAGTGTGCCCTTGTTGCCAAGAAGGCCAATGGCATTTTGGGATGTATAAGTAGGGGCATAGCGAGCAGATCGAGGGACGTGATCGTCCCCCTCTATTCGACATTGGTGAGGCCTCATCTGGAGTACTGTGTCCAGTTTTGGGCCCCACACTTCAAGAAGGATGTGGATAAATTGGAGAGAGTCCAGCGAAGGGCAACAAAAATGATTAGGGGTCTGGAACACATGAGTTATGAGGAGAGGCTGAGGGAGCTGGGATTGTTTAGCCTGCAGAAGAGAAGAATGAGGGGGGATTTGATAGCTGCTTTCAACTACCTGAAAGGGGGTTCCAAAGAGGATGGCTCTAGATTGTTCTCAATGGTAGCAGATGACAGAACGAGGAGTAATGGTCTCAAGCTGCAGTGGGGGAGGTTTAGATTGGATATTAGGAAAAACTTTTTCACTAAGAGGGTGGTGAAACACTGGAATGCGTTACCTAGGGAGGTGGTAGAATCTCCTTCCTTAGAGGTTTTTAAGGTCAGGCTTGACAAAGCCCTGGCTGGGATGATTTAACTGGGAATTGGTCCTGCTTCGAGCAGGGGGTTGGACTACATGACCTTCTGGGGTCCCTTCCAACCCTTATATTCTATGATTCTATGATTCTATAGGTTAGAGACACACATGAGCTTGTCCTGGTGGAGTGATTAAACTGAGGGCTTTGGAATCCCTTGGCATCTGCCTGCACAGGTTTGAATATTTGCTAACTACAAAATCCCCATTTTGTTTTCAGCCCCACCCACAAAGTCATGGGGCCTCCTTGTCAACCACCTCCTGGCACTGGCCAAGCTGGCCATCTATAAATCAAGAAGGAGGGGTTTGGACAGGAGGATTCCCAGTAACCAAGGCTGTGGGGCTGAATTTTGTGCACTTGCCTCTTCAAATCTCCAGGCAGAGTTCCTCTGGTCAGCATCCACTAGCTCCTAGCACTCTTTTTGAGGAGCAGTGGGCGCCGTCCGGGGTTCTCTGCTTGGTATCCCCTTTGGGAAGCCTGATTCTAAACCTATGGCTTTCAATCCCACTCCTTTTTTTTCATTTGTTGGCCCTGGAATCAGCTGATCCCTGTGTTTTCACTGTTGCGCCCCTTCTAAAGACAGACAGGCCCTTTAGTATGCTAGATGGATCTCCATAGGGATTCTTCAGGTTCATGGGGACCAAATAGGCAATCCTAATTTATTTGCAACGAAGAATCTCCATGAATTGATCAGCCCTGAGTGCATAACAGTCATTCTTAATGGGTTTGTAACCCACAATCTCTGCAAACTGATCAGCCCTGAAAGGTCATCAGTCACTCCAAATTTCCCAGATACTGGCAGTCTCCAGGAACTGTAAGCCCTGAATGAAATGCAGGTATTCCCAACTTGTTTGGGAA
Organism: Caretta caretta; assembly: GCF_965140235.1. Classification (NCBI taxonomy): domain Eukaryota; kingdom Metazoa; phylum Chordata; order Testudines; family Cheloniidae; genus Caretta; species Caretta caretta. The sequence continues at coordinate 5,357,838 of NC_134223.1, forward strand.
GAAGAATCTGCACAAATTGATCAGCCCTGAAAGATTAGCAGTGACTCCTATCTTGTTTACCATGAACAAACTCATGAAACTGATAAACCCGTAATGATCAGCAGTGATTACTAACTTATTGGCAATGAACAATAGTGGGAACCAATAAGCCCCAAATGGTCAACAAAAAGAAAAGGAGTACTAGTGGCACCTTAGAGACTAACCCATTTATTTGAGCATAAGCTTTCGTGAGCTACAGCTCACTTCATCGGATGCATTCAGTGGAAAAATGGTCAACAGTCACTCCTATCTCGTGGGACAGGAGCAATCTCTGGGATCTGTAAATCCTGAATGATCAGCAGTAACTCCTAACTAGCTCGCAATGATGAATCTCTGCTAACTGAGAAGCCAAGAATGATCAGAAGTGACTCCTCACTTGTTTGTCATGAAGAATCTCTGCAAACTGATCACCCCTGCTGGTCAGCAGTCACACCTGATACACTTGACATCAGCAACCTGCAAGCGCGTTAAGCCCTCACTGAAAAGCAATCTAGCAATAAATTATTGCAATGATGAATTTGCGCAAACTGATCAACCCTGAATGATCAGCAGGGACTCTTATGTTGTTTGCCATGAACAATTTCTGCAAACCAATTAGCCCTGAATGGGCAAAGGTCATTCCTAACTTGGTTGCAATGAGGTATTTGCATGAGCTGACCAGCCCTGAAAGGTCAGCAGTAACTCCTAACTTTTTTTCAGTGAATAATATCCAGGAATTGACCCCTCTGAATGGTCCGCTGGGACTTCTAACTTCTTTGCTACGAAGCAGCTGGATGAGGTGATATCTTTTATTGGACCAATGTCTGTTGGTGAGAAAGACAAGCTTTTGAGCCTATCAGTCCTCATCCTCAAAGGAGACCTTTCAAAAGATGAGCCTGAGAGCTTAAAATCATAACTCTGCTAGACAGGAATCATCATGCTCTGAACAGAAGCACTATTTATGGCTTATTACCACAATCCTTACCCCTCTAATCCCCCCCCTTTTTTTGTCCTCTGACTGCAGAGGTGTTAACGGGACACCCTACCTTGAGTGGTCCCTTAGAATGGGTGCCAACTATTTATGCTAAATAATCTGTTACACTTTGCATTTTGCTGTGACATTTGGAGTACCTTTCCCAGGCCTGAAGAAGAGATCTGTGTGGCTCAACAGCTTGTCTCTCTCAACTTCAGAAGCTGGTCCAATAAAAGACATTACCGCACCCACCTTCTCTCCTTTTTGTTCTTGGAAGCTAACCCTGGCGTGAAAAAACACTATCAAGGGAGTGTTAGAGGAGTGGAAACTGCCTTTAACAAAGACTGTAGCTTGTTAATTTAGGTCTTAGCCTTAGAAAGAGTATTTTTACTTTGCATGCAACCCTTTCATAGATTCATAGATATTTAGGTCAGAAGGGACCATTTTGATCATCTAGTCTGACCTCCTGCACAACGCAGGCCTCATTGTGGGGATGGGCTCTTCTTACTTTAAACCTGACCAGCAAACGCTGGCCCATCATAAACTATCACATGACTTGACTTTGTACATGGAGCCTAGAGCATGGGATGGGCACAATTTTAGCAATAGAAATAAATGAATCAACTTTATAAAGTGCCACCACAATTGATAAATGAAATATAGGACCCAGTCTCCCAGAATCAAAGACTAATTAATTCATGATTCAAAACCCAGAACTCTTCAGAGCAAAAAATACCTTCAAAACACTACCATCATCCCATCATTCAGCATCTCATGAAAACCATCCAGAAAGGGCTGGGAGCACAGCTGAGACTGTCAGCATGATATGAAGGTCAAAAAATCAGATCTCTCAAATGATGGGGGAAGCAACTTCCATAGTTAATACACCTCACAGAGAACAACCCATCCCTTCAGAAATAAACCTCGCGAGCAATGAGGTTGGTTGCATTAGCTGATCTTGGCTGCCATGGAATATACCAGGGCCATGGAGGTCAAGAAGTGGTTTCTGGAGTAACCAGAACCCAACCCCTATGAGGCTTTAAGAGTTAAAATTTCCAGGGGCATTTAACCAATAAATGGCTAAAATGGTTTCTAATAATGCAGTGCCTCCAAACAGTCTCCCATCTGCCCCTTGCCAACGGACATTCATGTGAAAGCTCAGAGGCTAGAGCTTTCCATGGATTTTTATCTCGGGCTCTTCAGCTATCTACCTTTATTCCTTTTACTTGGTGTCACTTAACCCAGTGGTTCTCAACCTGTGTATGCAGAGGTCTTCCAGGGAGCACTCAACCCTTCTAGATCAGTGTTTTTCAACCTGTGAGTTGTGACCTCCCAGGGGGGTCACAGAACAGGTTTAGGTGAGTTGCAAGTGCAGGGCCAGTGTTCGGGGGTGGCAAGCAGGGCCCCATGAAGCTAAGTTACATGCTTCAGCACTGGATGGCGGGGCTTGGATTTCAGCCCTGCCACCCAGGGCTCCGGCTTCAGACAAGGCTCACAAGTGAAAAACAGGCTCAAGTATCACACTGAAATGTAGGTACAATATTTATTTTCCAATTGATTTATTTTATAATTATATGGTAAAAATGAGAAAGGAAGCAATTTTTAGTTATAGTGCGCTGAGACATTTTGTGTCTGATCTGGACTTCGGAAAGGGGTACAGTAGTCTGGAAAGGTTGAGAACCATGACTTAACCTATTTTTTTTAATAAACTTGTTTTATTTTTACAATAAACCAACCCAGTGCTGTCTTTGAAGGGAAGAATGTGTTTACCCCAGTAAATTAATAAGCTGTAAGATTCTGACTCCTTAAAAGAACAGTAGATTTAATATTTTCTGTGAATGTACAGTGGTAGGTGCTGTGCATTGCAAAGAAACATCTCAGAGGTGCTTGGGGGCTGGAGTTCACTCATTGTTACCTGCTAGGCAAGGTCTGGCCTGGGAGAGCCTTGAGGAGTTTGTTGGTGAGGAGGACAGACTGGTGTGGCAGGAAGCTGATGCACAGTCTAACCCCCAGCAAAGCTCAGTCTTGCTTAGGAAGAGGTAACACAGTGGCTCCCAGTTCTAGGCATCCCAGGAGCGTGTTACACTTGGTCTACTATATCAGTGGACTTGAGTGTAGAACTGCCATGTTCCCAGAACAATCAGTAATCCTGGTTGTAGTCAACCTCCTAACAAAGATGGCACACGTCCTACTGTTCCTGTACTGTACTGTTCCTACTGCGTGGGAGATGGCTCGACTCTTCCTGCAAAATGTCTTCCATTACCCCAGGTTACTGGCGGGCATTGCATTGGACTGGGGACCACAGTTCATCTCCTGATTCTGATGGGAATTTCTCAGACACCTTCTTGGCATCGAGTCCCTCCCCTCATCTGTCTATCACCTGCAAACTAATAGGTGAACAGAGAGAGGCAATCAAAACTTGGAGCAGTATTTTCACTGATTCCTGTGTTGCCACCAGGATGACTGGTTCCCCCTTTCTCCCGATGTTTCACGTTGAAGTCAGGTATACCAATGTGATCCAAGTGTAGGATAAGTATAACATTCAAGAATTAAAGTTAGCTTAAGTTTGGTTAAGAAAATACAGATCTGCAGTAAAGAAAGGCCCTGACTAGCAAGTAGAAGGAAGGCCTTGAAAATAATGAGTTGTAAGGCCTAAAGAAATGAAGTGGGGAGGATGTCTTGTTCAAAGAATAACCAATGAAATTAGGGAAAATTTCTAAAAAGAAGGCCTCTGGCCAATAGGTGTGACCTGCATATAGTTTTCAATAAGACTAAAGAATCTCTCTGAAAAGAGTCAACATGGACCTTCCCACCGCACATACCAGTGTTATCTCCCATGTGAACCAAGGTGCAACTAAAACACAGTTGGTCAACAGGAAGGAGTGGAAGAGATAAGGAGGAAAGGCCTTGGGGACAAAGAAGGTTGTAAATCTTATCTGGATTAAGACTAGAAATAAGGGTGAACTGTCTCAAATTGGCTTTTAGCTGAAGCCAGTAATTGACAATGACATCACTTGTTTGTTAAAGGGTATAAAAAGTGAACTCTTACAGGGTTCATTGCTAATCCTGCCTGACCACACTGGAGCCAACATCCTAACAACAGGCTCTAAGCATTCCTGGGTTTGGCCCGCTTGTAAGTATCTTGATCAAATGCTTATAAATGTTTTATTACTGTTTGGATGTAGTAAATTGCTTATTAATTAGGCTTTTAGGCATGTTTAGAGCAATTGTATAAGCCTTTGGATTTAATAAAGGAATTTATGGTTCAATTAGTGTTTAGTGATTTCCCAGATCCATATTAATAATTTCAAATATTATTAATAATTCCAATCCCACATACCTGTTCTTTGAAAACTCTGGCTTTCATCACTGCTTCCACCCAGACTTAGCCATAAGTTCCCTAGTACTGGCCACCACAGATTTAGCCTCCCACCTACACCAGGTGCACCAGGAGGGCCAGGAACATTTGCAGTCCACCAAACAAGCCTCTAAACACCGAGCAGACCAAGACCGGCCCCAAATCTTACCCTAGGGGGAAAAGCACGGCTCTTAGCCCAGAACCTTAAATTTAGCCACCCATCTGCCACACTAAACTACCAATACCTGGGCCCTTCAAGATTATAGAATGGGTGAACCCAGTGGCCTTGAGGTGAAAGATCCCCCCTGTCTTTCACATCTTGCTTTTAAAGCCATACACCAAGAACCCAAACCCAAACTTCTTCCATCTGCCACTGCCACCCATAACAGTCCATAGACAGGAGGAGCACTTGGTCTACCAAATCCTCAACTCTCAGGGAGTTAGGTGAAGGCTCCAGCAGCTAGTGGACTGGGAAGGCTATGGGCCAGACTAGCAGTCTTGGGACCCGGTAGAGAACATCCATGCTCTAGACCCATTGCAAGAGTTCCATCAGAAGTATCCCAAGAAACCAGGCCCCAAAACTCCTAGGAGGCACCCTCAATGGTGGGGGGATTCTGTCAGGAATCAGGGTCTGCAGAAGAGCCAGTCCCCAGGCAACCTAACAAGTGCAGCTGGCCTGATTGACGTCACCTGATTGGTGAGAAGAGTCAGCAGACCAGTTCTTAAGCCCAGCAGCAGTAACAGTTAGGTGGCTGCTCAAATGTCCATTGCAGCAATAGCTCCTGCACCTCCTTGTTCCAGCCCTGCTCCTGCCTTGCTTCTGCCTTGTCTCACCTCCCTCCAGGTAACCTGAGGCTGACCCTTGACTCCGATTCCTGACTCTGGCTCTGACCTTCAGTTCTGGTATCTGGCCTCTGACTGCAGTTGAGAGCCTCAGCTCTGATTCCTGGCTTTAACCACTGGGACTGACCCCAGCACCAACCACTAGGCATGATTGCCCATGTCCCAGTCTCTGGAGATGGAGATGCAGAGGGGCAGCCCACGGGTAGGCGGAGGCAGCAGGTCCAAAACCTCCTTTCTGGTGATGAGTGGTGTATACACTGTAGTCTGCCCCTGATATAAGGGGCTAAGTGGGGACTGGCAGTAGCCCAGACTGAGGTGAGGTGGGGTTAGAGGGTGGGGCTTCCCCTGGGTGGGGAGACCCAGAACCTGAGAATGTGGGGGTACTGCCAGGAGGCAGCACCCCAGAGAAAGGGGCACCAGGTCCTGGGAGGGACATGGGCCGGCGGTAAGGCAGCTCACCGGCCTGCAGCGGCCACTCCGGTGGCTGGACGAGCTAATTCCTGACAACTACCAGCAGGAGGCGTCGCAGGGGTGAGTCCAAACCTTTACAAAGCCTAAGAAGGATTGGACCTGTTTTTTTGACTTTGGGACAGGCCACTTCTGGATAGTATCCAGTTTGGCCTGTAGGGGGTTGATAGTTGCTTGACCCACCTGGTGTTTAAGGTAAATTAGTTTGTTTAGGCCTGTTTGACACTTTTTAGCCTTAACATTAGTTCTGCCTTTTTTATGTGCTTGAAGACTTTTCAGAGATGCTTCAGGTGTTTTGCCCATGAATTCAAAAATATGGCCACATGGTTGAGATAGGTGACTGCCGATTTCTTTTAAATTCCGCTAGGAGACTATTTACAAGTTTTTGGAAGGTGGTGGGTGCGTTTTGCAGCCCCAAAGGGAGCACATTAAATTTATACAGCCCTACATGGGTGATGAAGGCTGACCTTTTCTTGGTTTATTTATTTAGCGGTACTTGCCAGTACAGCTTGGTTAAGTTTAAGGTAGAGATGAACTGGGCACTTTCCAGTTTTTTTTAATAGCTTATTTGTCTGTGGCATTGGATAGTTGTTTGGGTGAGTTATAGCATTTAGCTTAAGGTTGTTTATGCAAAAGAATATTTTTCCATTTGGTTTAGAAACTAGAACCACCGGAGATGCCCACGCACTGTTAGAGGGGTGGATTACACCCATCTGTAGCATGTCCTGGATCTCCCGTTCTATAGCCGTTTTGGCTTGAGGACCCACCCAGTAAGGTTGGGCTTTAATTGGGCGAGCATTACTTGTGTCAATGGAGTGGTATGCCCATTCGGTCCATCCTGGGGTGGCTGAGAACGTTGGGGCATAGCTAGCGCACAGCTCCTTGATCTGCTGTCGCTGCATACGTCCGAGGGGCATGGAGAGGTTCACCTCTTCCACGCCCCCAGCACTTTTTTTTTATAGTAGTAGTAGTAGACGCCTTTAGGCCACTTAGTGTTATTTTCTTTCTGGGCTATAAACTGACAAACCTTTAATTTTTTTGGAATAAAAGGCCTTTAGAGATTTAATATGGTACACTTTAGGCTTTAGGTTTGAGGTGGGGGATGCTATGAGATAGTTAACAGCTTCCAGGCGCTCCTGGACCGTGAATGGCCCTTTTCACGACACTTTCATTTTATGGTCCTGGAGCGCCTTCAAGACCATGACCTGGTCCCCTACTTTGAAGGAACGCTCTCTGGCATGTTTATCATACCAGGCCTTTTGTTCTTCCTGAGCATCTTTTAGATTTTCTTTAGCAAGCGCTAAAGAGGTTCGGAGGGTGTTTTGTAAGTTGTTTACAAAATCCAGAATGTTAGGTCCTGGAGAAGATGTAAACCCCTCACCAACTGTAATGGCCCCTTATGGTGAAAACCCTAAACTGGGATGTGGTACAGCCCTGTAGGCAAAGAGCAACTGCTGCAACATTAGGTTCCAATTATTGGAATGCTTATTTACAAATTGGCCCCCAAAGTTTTATTAAACTTTTTCACCAGAGGAAAAATGGAGCTGCAACTCTCTGGAAATATGGAAAGCTGGCAGAGATTTAAACAGAGTTTCACCCTACTCCAGTGACCCGTCAGAGGACCCAATCACATCAGCCACACCATCAGGAGCTCATTCACCTGCACATCTACTGATGTGATATATGCCATCATGTGCCAGCAATGCCCCTCTGCCATGTACATTGGCCAAACCAGGAGTCTCTACGCAAAAGAATAAATGGATGCAAATCAGACATCAGGAACGGTAACATACAAAGCTCTGTAGGAGAACACTTCAATCTCCCTGGACATTCAATAACTGATCTAAAAGTAGCCATTCTTCAAAAAAAAAAAAAATCCTTCCAAAACAGACTTCAAAGAGAAACTGCAGAGCTACAATTCATTTGCAAACTTAACACCATTAATTTGGGCTTGAATAGGGACTGGGAGTGGCTGGCTCACTACAAAAGCAATTTTCCCTCTCTTGGTATTGACACCTCCTCATCAATTATTAGGAGTGGACCACATCCACCCTGACTAAATTGGCCTTGTCAACACTGGTAAGGTAACTCCCTTCTCTTTGTGTGCCAGTATATTTATGCCTGTATCTGTAATTTCACTCCATGCATCTGAAGAAGTGGGTTTTTTTTACCCATGAAAGCTTATGCCCAAATAAATTTGTTAGTCTTTAAAGTGCCACCGGACTCCTCTGACACTACCCCTCTGATACTTAACGCTTATACATTTGTTGACCTTCTATCACAGGATGATTTGCCCCTTGAAGAGATCAGGGGTCCAATCTGCCCTGTGTGCACTCTGCTCGCCTTCCCAGGTGGGGAAAGTCCTCACAGCCACCCAACGGGTGGACTGTGTGGCTAATCAGACACCTGCCTAGGGATAACAGAGAAGCCTCCAGAGAGTCCAAGGAGGAGAGTGAGCAGAGACTGAGAGAGACCTGCTGGCGGGGAAAGGACAGATAGAAAAGGGACCAGTTCAGAGAAGCTGATCTAGGGCTGCAGCCAGCCTGAGTTACCAACACAGGCTGTGGGACTCATGACTGTCGTCTGTTGGCTCACGTGTGCGTGTCCTTTCAGTGTGCTGTTGAGCTCTGCACAGATAGCTGGTTTAGCAGACCTCACTAGTACTACCCAGCGTTAAGTGCTGAAGGCTGGAATGTCGTTGCCTTACTAACGCTATTCAGGCTGCCCAGTGCTTCTGTCCTTGGTGCAGATGAGGCAGCCCACTCGTTCAGCAGACCTCAACGTTACTCAAAGAAAGACCACAGGCATTCGGCCAGGTTTAGTGTCAACGGAGCATGGTCCTAGTGTCCTGGCTCTGTGGTTACAGGTACACGAACACATGTGTGCCCATTACAATGGGCTCAGGTCGGTCAGCAGCAGCACTTTCTGCAGCCCCCTCGGCTAGATAAAGGGCTAAGGCGAAGTACCCTGACAGTTACAAGCTGAGGTAAACAACTGGAATACACAACTTACACACCACCTAGCGTATTTCATGACATCCGTTTGTTACCTCCTCTTGTTCCCGATATCTTGAACAAAACATCCCTGTGACAAAGTGGGGGATTTTCTTAATGGTTTGTATGAATACTCTTTGTGTCTGTTTCCCTATGAGCTGCATGTTTAACAAGGTGGTGGGAGAGGGTGTTTTTTGTTGCAGGGGACCAGACATTGCATGGATGTGGACCACAGCCTGGACACTGTGTAACTTAGCAACTCATGACCCAGAGGCCCACCCCATCTTGAAAGCCAGCTGGTTTTGGCCAGCGTGAGAACAAAGGGCTGAGGAAACAGGGTCCCGGTGAGGTGGAAGGCAGCCAGTTCTGGCCAGTGGGGGAACAGAAAGACAGAGGTCCCAGGTGATCTGTTTGCCCAGGAAAAAAGAAAATCTCTATTCATTATTTTGTCAAACTAGCTTATCTTGTACTAGATTGGGATGTATCTGTCCTTGCTGGAACATATTTATGTAAATATCTGTTGCCTAGTACACAAGCAACAACGTCACCAAGTTCATGTACTGGACAGTGAACTTGTGAGTATCTGCTTTAATACAGGGCCTGACTTTGGTTCACAGCCTCTCGTTCAGGCCTCAGATCTTGCACCAGGCCCAGTACCCCAGGCGCTCTCTCTCTGCTACAGTGACTTAAGGGGGAACAAGGTTTGGGACTGTAGGGGCCAAAGGGTCTGTATTCTGATAAGACCAGGCATCCTGGCTCCCAGACCCACTCCACCCGCCCCAGGTGCCGCACAGGAGGTGTCTGTCTGAGCCTAGGATGAGGGATAGGGGGTCCCACTGGCCCTGGGAAGGAGCAAGCTACTCTCCCATGCAGCAGAGCCCCCCCAGAGGCCTGCTGCAGTTCGGGACATTAAAGCTGAGGAGGCGCCGGGTGTCTCTGCATGAACTGTGCATGCCTGGAAAGCACCTTGTGGGGGAGGTCTGCTAGCTTGATGCATCTGTAGCTACAACCATTGTCCCTTGCCACAGCTGCAGGCTGCGCTATGTGCATGCCCAGAGCTGGGTAGAGCAGCAGCACCTAGAGCAGACGGGGCCAGTCAGGTTCTGTGCTTGTGCTGTGCATGGCCGGGAGCAGCCTGCCTTGCCCACAGGAGGGCTGGAGCCCTGCACCCCTGTGCTTGGGGCCAAGGAATACTTGGGGCTCAGAGCAATGGGGGCGTGGCCTCTCTGGGGTCTGGCAATATGTGCGCTGAAGCCTGGAGAGCCACGGGCTGGGGGGCTGGGATGCAGCCCTGGACTGATTTTTAAGCTAATTTCATGATTTTTGTGGGGTGAGGCGACGTGAAGTGATGAAGGTTTGGGATGGCAACACTGTTCTCTGAAACACAACAAAAGAAAGAGAAAAGGCTACACTTCGTCCATGCGGCTGTGTGCAGCTAGGAGACTCACTGAGATAGAAGCCCAAATCAATTCTGCACATGGCTCAAAAAGCTCTCCTATTCAGTGATTAGCTCAAAGAGAGGAGAAATTAGCCCCCCGCGATTCTCTAGCACTTGCTTATGAGAGGATTTGTCACAGGAATCCTTAGAAATTGCTTAGAATTCTAGGGCCTCTCTCGCTCACCTCTTTGGATTTACAAAGAAGCAGCTTGTCCATTAAATAATTCTAAGTAAAACCCCAAATTCAGGTAGGGGGAACAGAGCCAGGGGGCAGGGGAGGGTCACCTGTGTGCCGCTCAGGCAGGAGGAACAGTGCCAGGGACAAAGGAGTTCACCCGCACACACCCGAAATGGAAGGGGAACAGAGCCAGGAGTGGGGGCCTGGGTCGCCTGTGCACCCTGAGGCAGGAGGAACAGAGCCGGGGTTGGGGGGTCACCCACATGTCCCTCAGGCACAGGGAACGGGTTCGGGGCAGGGGGACACATGCTCCCGTCAGGCAGGAGGGGCAGGGCTGGGGGCGGGGTCACTTGCACTCCCTCAGGCAGGGGGAAAAGAGCCAGAGTGGGGGAGGGGGTCACCCTCGCCCCCCTCAGGCAGGGGGAACAGAGACAGGAGGGGGGTCGCCGCTTGTCAGGCAGGGGGAACAGAGCTGGGAACTGGGCAAGGGTCACTCACATGCATCTCAGGCGGGGGAACAGAGATGGAGGCAGGGCTGTCGCCAGCACTCCCCTCAGGCTGGGGGAACCAAGACAGGGGGTCGCCCTCCTGCCTCCCAAGCAGGGCAAACAGACCCAGGGGGGTCACCCGCACTCCCCTCATGATGGGGAAACCGAGACGGGGGTCACGTGCGTGCCCCTCAGGCCGGGGCAACCGAGAGAGAGAGGTCACCTGCGCTCCCCTCAGGCAGGGGGAACGGACCCAGGGGGGTCACCCGCACTCCCCTCGGGCAGGGGCAACCAAACCGGGGGGGGGTCACCCATGCTCCCCTCAGGCAGGGGCAACCGAGCCGGGGGGAAGGGTCGCCCACGCTCCCCTCAGGCAGGGACAACCGAGCCAGCAGGTCACCCAAAGGGTCACCTGCACTCCCCTCAGGCAGGGGGAACCGAACCAGGGAGGTCACCTACGCACCCCTCAGGCAGTGGGAACGAAGCTATCAGGGTCACCCGTGTGCCCCTCAGGTAGGGGCAACCGAGCCAGAGGGTTGCCCGTGCACCCCTCAGGCAGGGGTAATAGAGGCAGCGGGTTCACCAACATTCCCTTCAGGCAGGGGAAACCAAGCTGGCGAGTCACGCAGAGGGTCACCCGCACTCCCCTCGGGCCGGGGGAACAGAGCCAGGGAGGTCACCTGTGCTCCCCTCAGGCAGGGCCAACCGAGCCGAGAGGTCGCCAGCACTCCCTTCAGGCCAGGGGAACTGAGCCAGGGGGGTGGCCCGCGCACCCTTCAGGCAGTGGAAACGGAGCTATCGGGGACAACATGTGCCCCTCAGTTAAGGGGAACTGAGCCATCAGGAGTCACCCATGCATCCCTCAGGCAAGGGGAATGGAGCCAGGGGCATGGCTATCACCCTCATGCCCCTCAGGCAAGGGTAACAGAGCCAGAGGGGTCACCCACGCACCCCTCAGGCAGGGGGAACAGAGCCAGGTGCTTGTTATCAGTACAGCCTGTGAATTTGGCTCCATAGAGATAATCATGGGATTTCTTGGCTCAGAGTCCACTTTAATGCTAAGAACTCTAGTTTGTGAACTGGCTAGTTCTTTTAATGATGCTAGACTCCTACTAGCATAGGCAACTGGTCTTCATCTAGCTGGATGTTCTTGGTAGAGGACTCCTCCAAGTCTTTCCATACTAGCATCAATGTGTAGTAGATATCTTTTTTTAATATTGCCCAAACTAACGCACTGACGCACGCTACTGTATCTATTAACATCTGAAAAGCATTCTCACAATTCAGAGTCCACCAGTCACCAAAGGGTTCATTGACTTGATAGCAGTTGGCATCTGGATGTAGAGCCTGGCCTTTTCCTATGGGGGAATACCCCAGTGGTGAGTTCATTTAAGGGTCAACAAAGGTCAGAAATTCCTTCTACAAATTGCCTATAATTATTGCAGAATCCCAAGAAACTCTACAATTCTTTCAAGGTTTTGGGTCTTGGCCATGCCCTCAAGATTTCCAGCTTATCTGGATCTGCAGCAGCTCCATCTTGAGAGATTATATGCCTATGTACTTTATTTTTTCCTGACAGAACTGGCATTTGTCTAAAGATAGTTTCAATCCTTGTTCCTGCAGGCAGTCCAGCACTTTCAACAAGCATTCTTCATGCTCTTCCAAAGTGTGATTGAACATTATCAAGTCATCCAGATATACCAGGACTTCCAGAAGGTTCATGTCACCGTCAGTCTGCTCCATTCATCTCTGGAATGTGGCCAGGGCCCCAGATATTCCCTGGGGTATTCTCAGAAATTTGTGGAATCTAAATGGACAGATGATGCCTGTCTTTTCCCTATTAGCTGGTCCCATGGGTACCTGCTAGTGTCCACTTCTCAGATCCAAAATGGAAAACCAACACCTTCCTGTTAGGCAGTCTAAGACATCATCCACTCTTGGGGTGGTCGGGGATTCTACAGATATTCAAAGTACAGTCATCTATGCACATGTGTACATCCCCATTATTTTTTCTGGCCACAACAATTGGGGAGGCATAACAACTTCTAGAGTTCCTGATGATTTCTGCAGACTTCCAAACATCTGCCACATCTGCAGGTGCTAGTGTTCTCAATCGTTCAGGGAAAGGCCTATCATCATTCAACCCAATGTGATGTTCAACTCCCTTGACACAACCCACATTCCACAAGTGGTGAACACTTGGGGCCTTTGTGTTAGTTTCCATTTCAGTCTCTCTTTCCACGCTGGAGGAATTGGGGAGTTTCCAAAGTTCCACTTCTCTGGGTCAAATATGGGTATAATCTTTGAGCAGCATGGGCCACTGTGGCAGCCAAGTATATGTGAGCTACTGCAGTTCCCCGGGGGATAGTGATTGGGTGCTCAGTTTCGTTAGCCACTGGTAGCTTTTCTGGCACTTTTGTACAAGATGAGGTTTTAGCTATGCCTCTCTTCACCATCAATCTGCCCAGCAGCACATCTGTATCTGAAGCTTCACTCAGGCTTAACTGATTGGTGTCCATCTGATCCACTTGAGCAATTCCATCCGCTAGATGGGTTGTCCTAGCAGGAATAAGAAAAGGAGTATTTGTGGCACCTTAGAGACTAACCAATTTATTTGAGCATGAGCTTTCGTGAGCTACAGCTCACTTCATCGGATGCATACCGTGGAAACTGCAGTAGACATTATATACACACAGAGACCATGAAACAATACCCCCTCCCACCCCACTGTCCTGCTGGTAATAGCTTATCTAAAGTGATCATCAAGTTGGGCCATTTCCAGCACAAATCCAGGTTTTCTCACCCTCCGCCCTCCCCCACACAAACTCACTCTCCTGCTGGTAATAGCTTATCAAAAGTGACCACTCTCCCTACAATGTGCATGATAATCAAGGTGGGCCATTTGCAGCACAAATCCAGGTTTTCTCACCCCCCCCCACCCCCATACAAACTCACTCTCCTGCTGGTAATAGCTTATCTAAAGTGATCATTAAGTTGGGCCATTTCCAGCACAAATCCAGGTTTTCTCACCCTCCGCCCCTATACACACACAAACTCACTCTCCTGCTGGTAATAGCTCATCCAAAGTGACCACTCTCCCTACAATGTGCATGGTAATCAAGGTGGGTCATTTCCAGCACAGATCCAGGCTTTCTCACCACCCCCCCGCCCCCCGGGAACACACACACACACACATAAACTCCCTCTCCTGCTGGCAATAGCTCATCCAAACTGACCACTCTCCAAGTTTAAATCCAAGTTTAACCAGAACGTCGGGGGGGAGGGGGAGGAAAAAGCAAGGGGAAATAGGCTACCTTGCATAATGACTTAGCCACTCCCAGTCTCTATTTAAGCCTAAATTAATAGTATCCAATTTGCAAATGAATTTCAATTCAGCAGTTTCTCACTGGAGTCTGGATTTGAAGTTTTTTTGTTGTAAGATAGTGACCTTCATGTCGGTGATTGCGTGACCAGAGAGATTGAAGTGTTCTCCGACTGGTTTATGAATGTTATAATTCTTGACATCTGATTTGTGTCCATTTATTCTTTTACGTAGAGACTGTCCAGTTTGACCAATGTAAATGGCAAAGGGGCATTGCTGGCACATGATGGCATATATCACATTGGTGGATGTGCAGGTGAACGAGCCTGATAGTGTGGCTGATGTTATTAGGCCCTGTGATGGTGTCCCCTGAATAGATAAGTGGGCACAGTTGGCAACGGGCTTTGTTGCAAGGATAGGTTCCTGGGCTAGTGGTTCTGTTGTGTGGTATGTGGTTGTCGGTGAGTATTTGCTTCAGGTTGCGAGGCTGTCTGTAGGCAAGGACTGGCCTGTCTCCCAAGATTGTGAGAGTGTTGGGTCATCCTTCAGGATAGGTTGTAGATCCTTAATAATGCGTTGGAGGGGTTTTAGTTGGGGGCTGAAGGTGACCGCTAGTGGCGTTCTGTAATTTTCTTTGTTAGGCCTGTCCTGTAGTAGGTGACTACTGGGAACTCTTCTGGCTCTATCAATCTGTTTCTTCACTTCCGCAGGTGGGTATTGTAGTTGTAAGAAAGCTTGATAGAGATCTTGTAGGTGTTTGTCTCTGTCTGAGGGGTTGGAGCAAATGCGGTTGTATCGCAGAGCTTGACTGTAGATGATGGATGTGGTCAGGGTGAAATCTGGAGGCATGTAGGTAGGAATAGCGGTCAGTAGGTTTCCGGTATAGGGTGGTGTTTATGAGACCATTGTTTATTAGCACTGTAGTGTCCAGGAAGTGGATCTCTTGTGTGGACTGGACCAGGCTGAGGTTGATGGTGGGATGGAAATTGTTGAAATCATGGTGGAATTCCTCAAGGGCTTCTTTTCCATGGGTCCAGATGATGAAGATGTCATCAATATAGCGCAAGTAGAGTAGGGGCATTAGGGGACGAGAGCTGAGGAAGCGTTGTTCTAAATCAGCCATAAAAATGTTGGCATACTGTGGGGCCATGCGGGTACCCATAGCAGTGCCGCTGATCTGAAGGTATACGTTGTTCCCAAATGTAAAATAGTTATGGGTAAGGACAAAGCCACAAAGTTCAGCCATCAGGTTAGCCGTGACATTATCGGGGATAGTGTTCTTGACGGCTTGTAGTCCATCTTTGTGTGGAATGTTGGTGTAGAGGGCTTCTACATCCATAGTGGCCAGGATGGTGTTATCAGGAAGATCGCCGATGGATTGAAGTTTCCTCAGGAAGTCAGTGGTGTCTCGAAGGTAGCTGGGAGTGCTGGTAGCGTAGGGCCTAAGGAGGGAGTCTACATAGCCAGACAATCCTGCTGTCAGGGTGCCAATGCCTGAGATGATGGGGCGCCCAGGATTTCCAGGTTTATGGATCTTGGGTAGTAGATAGAATATCCCAGGTCGGGGTTCCAGGGGTGTGTCTGTGCAGATTTGATCTTGTGCTTTTTCAGGAAGTTTCTTGAGCAAATTCTGTAGTTGCTTTTGGTAACTCTCAGTGGGATCATAGGGTAATGGCTTGTAGAAAGTGGTGTTGGAGAGCTGCCGAGCAGCCTCTTGTTCATATTCTGACCTATTCATGATGACAACAGCACCTCCTTTGTCAGCCTTTTTGATTATGATGTCAGAGTTGTTTCTGAGGCTGTGGATGGCATTGTGTTCCGAACGGCTCAGGTTATGGGGCAAGTGATGCTGCTTTTCCACAATTTCAGCCCGTGCACGTCGGCGGAAGCACTCTATGTAGAAGTCCAGTCTGCTGTTTCGACCTTCAGGAGGAGTCTACCTAGAATCCTCCTGAAGAATCCAGACTCCAGCGAGAAACTGCTGAATTGGAATTCATTTGCAAACTGGATGCTATTAATTTAGGCTTAAATAGAGACTGGGAGTGGCTAAGTCATTATGCAAGGTAGCCTATTTCCCCTTGCTTTTTCCTACCCCCCCCCCCCAGACGTTCTGGTTAGACTTGGATTTAAACTTGGAGAGTGGTCAGTTTGGATGAGCTATTGCCAGCAGGAGAGGGAGTTTATGTGTGTGTGTTCCCGGGGGGCGGGGGGGGTGAGAAAGCCTGGATCTGTGCTGGAAATGACCCACCTTGATTACCATGCACATTGTAGGGAGAGTGGTCACTTTGGATGAGCTATTACCAGCAGGAGAGTGAGTTTGTGTGTGTATGGGGGTGGGGGGGTGAGAAAACATGGATTTATGCTGGAAATGGCCCACCTTGATTATCATGCACGTTGTAGGGAGAGTGGTCACTTTGGATAAGCTATTACCAGCAGGAGATTGAGTTTGTGTGTGTGGTTTTTGGAGGGGGGTGAGGGGGTGAGAGAACCTGGATTTGTGCAGGAAATGACCCACCTTGATTATCATACACATTGTGAAGAGAATGGTCACTTTGGATAGGCTATTACCAGCAGTGTGGGGGGGGGGGGGTTTGGAGGGTGAGAAAACCTGGATTTGTGCTGGAAATGGCCCAACTTAATGATCACTTTAGATAAGCTATTACCAGCACGAGAGTGAGTTTGTGTGGGGAAGGGCGGAGGGTGAGAAAAACTGGATTTGTGCTGGAAATGGCCCAACTTGATGATCACTTTAGATAAGCTATTACCAGCAGGACAGTGTGGTGGGAGGGGGTATTGTTTCATGGTCTCTGTGTGTATATAATGTCTACTGCAGTTTCCACGGTATGCATCCAATGAAGTGAGCTGTAGCTCACAAAAGCTCATGCTCAAATAAATTGGTTAGTCTCTAAGGTGCCACAAGTACTTCTTTTCTTTTTGGAAAGACAGACTAACACGGCTGTTACTCTGAAACCTAGCAGGAATAGTAACTAGAGGCCCAGATCTTTAGTTTGACCATTCCCACCAGTCCTTGAAATCTACACTGAGCTCGCTCTCCTCCTTTAGCTTGATATGCTTCTAAACACAGTGCATGGATCTCCAGGCTTTGCGCGTACTTAGGTCCAGAAAACTCTTTGAATAGCTGAGCCATGGCTGCATGTGTTCCTACTATACAAGGCATCTGGTTTGGATATCCAGTGGACGGACAGATCAAAGCAAGAGTGTCTCTCTCTTTCTCAATTCCAACCACATCCTTTGGGAATTTTAATTTCACTAGCACATATCCTAGGTATTGCTACTGATCAGCTAACCCCCAGATGCTACAATGTCTTTGGGTATGTGAATATGAATATGGAACTGGTTGTTGCTTGGGGTCTCTTGCTTGCTCTTCTTCTCTCTTCTTGAGAGTCTGTGTTCCTACAGTGCCTGAAAAACTCCTCCAGAATGTAAACCATCCTTGAGTTTTCACTCACAAAATGCATGTAAGTGAGTGGATTTTTCACGTCTATTCTAGCCAATTGGTTCATTTTATCATTGTGTCATCTGTTGTTATGGTCATCTGTAATCAGTGGGTGATAAATAGATGTAAGATGGGTAGAAGTAAAATAGGAGTATAGAAGTATAAGATTGATGAGTATTTAGTGTGCATAGGTATATAAGTAAAGTGTGGCTGTAATGCAAGGCCTACAGGCTGAGGCCTGTAAGATTTCACCGTAGCCACTCTAGCCCTCAGGAAGAAGGACCGTTGACGTAAGGGGATGAGCTAAGAATAACCCGAGGCCAGTAAAGTTACAAAGGTACTGGAAAGAATGTGCCAATAAGTGATGTTCTGGAAAATAGACCACAATGTACTGTTCTAGACTGCAAGTCACCTGATTGGAACATCATAAATTCTGCTTTCCCCACAGATTACCCTGGGAACAGATGAATGTAAATGTTAATAAAATGCTAAGTATCACAGGGGTAGCCGTGTTCGTCTGGATCTGTAAAAGCAGCAAAAAGTCCTGTGGCACCTTATAGACTAACAGACGCATTGGAGCATGAGTTTTAGTGGGTGAAGACCCACTTCGTCGGATGCAACGAAATGCAAGCGAGAATAAGGGGAGCTAACAGAAAAACCTATGAAAAATGGGGCACCCCAACATTAAGAACATAAGAATGGCCCTACTGGGTCAGACCAAGGGTCCATCCAGCCCAGTATCCTGTCTGCCAACAGTGGCCAGTGCCTGATTCCCCAGAGGGAATGAACAGAACAGGTAATCATCGAATGATCTATCCCCTGTTGCTCATTCCCAGCTTCTGGCAAACAGAGGCTAGGAACACCATTCCTGCCCATCCTGGCTAATAGCCATTGATGGACCTATCCTCCATGAATTTATCTAGTTCTTTTTTAAACCCTGTTATGGTCTTCGCCTTCACAACATCCTCTAGCAAGGAGTTCCACAGGTTGACTGTGCGTTGTGTGAAGCAATACTTCCTTTTATTTGTTTTAAACCTGCTGCCTCTTAATTTCGTTTGGTGATCCCTAGTTCTTGTGTTATGAGAAGTAGTAAACAACACTTCCTTATCTACTTTGTCTATACCAGTCATGACTTTATAGACCTCAATCATATCTCAACCTTAGCCGTCTCTTTTCCAAGCTGAAAAGTCCCAGTTTTATTAATCTCTCCTCATAAGGAAGCCGTTCCATACCGCTAATCATTTTTGTTGCCCTTTTCTGAACCTTTTCCAATTCCAATATATCTTTTTTCAGATGGGGTGACCATCTGCACACAGTATTCAAGATGTGGGCGTACCATGGATTTATATAGAGGCAACATGATATTTTCTGTCCTATTATCTATCCCTTTCTTAATGATCCCCAACATTCTGTTAGCTTTTTTGACTGCCGCTGCACATTGAGCGGATGTTTTCAGAGAACTATCCACAATGATGCCAAGATCTCTTTCTTGAGTGGTAACAGCTAGTTTAGACCCCATCATTTTGTATGTATAGTTGGGATTATGCTTTCCAGTGTGCATTACTTTGCATTTATCAACATTAAATTTCATCTGCCATTTTGTTCCCAGTCACCCAGTTTTGAGAGATCCTTTTGTAGCTCTTTGCAGTCTGCCTGGGTCTTAACTATCTTTAGTAATTTTGTATCATCTGCAAACTTTGCCACCTCACTGTTTATCCCTTTTTCCAGATCATTTATGAATATGTTGAATAGGACTTGTCCCAGAACAGACCCCTTGGGAACACCACTATTTACCTCTCCACTCTGAAAATTGACCATTAATAACTACCCTTTGTTTCCTATCTTTTAACCAGTTATCAATGCATGAAAGCACCTTCCCTCTTATCCTGTAAGAGCCTTTGGTGAGGGACCTTGTCAAAGGCTTTCTGAAAATCTAAATATGCTATATCCACTGGATCCCCTTGGTCCACATGCTTATTGACCCCCTCAAAGAATTCTAGTAGATTGGTGAGGCATGATTTCTGTTTACTAAAACCATGTTGACTCTTCCTCAACAAATTGTGTTCTATATGTCTGACAATATTGTTCTTTATTATAGTTTCAACCAGTTTGCCCTGTACTGAAGTCAGTCTTACAGGCCTGTAATTGCCGGGATCACCTCTGGAGCCCTTTTTAAAAATTGGCATCATATTAGCTATCCTCCAGTCATCTGGTACAGAAGCTGATTTAAATGATAGCTTACAGACTACAGTTAGTAGTTCTGCAACTTCACATTTGAGTTCCTTCAGAACTCTTGGTGAATACTATCTGGTCCTGGTGACTTATTGCTGTTCAATTTATCAATTTGTTCCCAAATCTCCTCTAATGACACCTCAATCTGGGACAGTTCCTCAGATCTGTCACCTAAAAAGAATGGCTCAGGTTTGGGAATCTCCCTCACATTCTCAGTCGTGAAGACCAATGCAAAGAATTAATTTTGTTTCTCCGCAATGGCCTTATCATCCTTGAGTGCTCCTTTAGCACCTCGACATTGACGGGGTGTGGAAGCACAGATAAGGAAAAGGAGGTTGGAACCCTCATGCATATCCGTAAAGTGTTAGGTGTGGTCAGAACAATAAGATAAAAGAGGTTCCCTGATTGGGTAACAGTAGGAAAACCTCACTGGGAAGACCCCAGCAGGAACCATCCCTCTGTCAATGACCACCTGTTGAGAGATCCCCAGATGCTACAATGTCTTTGGGTATGTGAATATGAAGATGGAACTGGTTGTTGCTTGGGGTCTCTCAGATTCCGTAGATGGGAATGGGAGTGTAACTTATGACTAAGGTCAAGATTTTGTCACAGTTATTTTTAGTAATAGCCATGGACAGGTTGTGGGCAATAAACACTAATTCACAGAAGCCCGAGCCCCACCACCAGGTCTGGCGTGGATGACAGCCCAAGCCCCACTGTTGGTGTGGTTGGGGGGCTGACAGCCCCAGGGCACCTGGTGAAGCTGAAGCCAAAGAAGTCATGGAGGTCTCTTAAATTCATGGAATCCGTGACCTCCATGATGGAATCGTACCCTTTACTTATGACAAAACAACCAATATTTTTATTTGTAACTGTGTTTGTGGTCACTGTATTCATTCTTCATGTGCTCCTAAGGATCTCCCAATCTAAGAGAATCATAAAGCGTAACTTTCACGCTACTGATCTGGAAATTATAGCACCATACAAGCCGAGCTCACTCCTCAGGGTTAGGGACACTATAGTTCAACACAGAACCTCTCTGTAGTTGTTAGCCGACGGCCAAGGATGTTTGGTGAGGTGCCAGCTATGCCCGTTTATACCATCCGTGACTTTAACCGCTAGGACGCACTGTCCCTTCGCAGCAGGCAGCCCAGGCTAGGCTGACGGATGCCCCAAGGTCCTAACCACCCGTGACTTTAACTGCTAGAGCTCAGAGCTCCTTCGCAGCGGGCAGTCAATACTGACTGACAGGTGCCCCAATGGCAGCACTAAGAGCCTCTCCACACCCGTGACTTTAACTGCTAGAGCTCAGAGCTCCTTCGCAGCGGGCAGCCAGGATTGACTGACAGGTGCCCCAAGAGTTTGCCCCGTGGAGGCGGCACAACTCAACGCTAGGCTCTTAGTACTCTCACCTAATGGCCAGGCTTTAGAGCCAAAACGGCTGAGGTTCTTTAATTGTGTTGGCTGCTTTACAGTAAACCAGAGAAAACAAGTCAGGCTTATGCACAAATGGTTACCAAAATTCATTAAGCTAGATTCTAATCATGTGGTTACAAAATTGCTAGTGCCTACTTATTTAAATGTAGAGATGTTACACACACAAACAAGTTACAAAACTGAAGCCACAATCCCAAAGAAAGAAAACAAAGTATAGAGCTCTATTTCAAAATATGTGTACACTAAAGATAGGAGATCAGGTGTGGGTGCTTCTTACCCTCCTTGCATCTCTCGATTCCAGCGGTGCCAAGCCAGGATCGGTCACTCAATTCCGCGGAAAGACGAATAAGGGACAAGGCTTAGGGACCCTCTTAGCTGCAGAAGCCTTGGGAGGCTGTCACTTATCTGACCAGCAGATAGATAGTGAAAAGCACTCAAAAATCATGGTGCTGTAGGTCCCCTACTTATACCTCTGTACTCCTTTATTCTCTTTCTCCTTTCTTATGCCAAATTGAGGCTGGTCTGTCTGGGTGACGCCAGCTTTCGCAAGAGTAGTTTACACTTGCAAGGGAGAGAAACAATAAGTTTCGACTACTGGACATTTCTTTTATCAGAGTAAATATTTTCCCACCTAGGATGTTGGTGTGTGTGCATCACGCTATTTAGTAGGGGCTAAGAGCCATGTCTGTCACAGGGCCTCTGCCTGCTGTGAGCTTAATCGTTGTATCTGTTCCCAGAGGCACATTGTAGCAGCACACCTGTGCTTTTCACAGCTTCAAAGGCTGTGCTGGAATATATGTTAAGTGCCCTGTTCCGGCTTCCTCCTGTGTTTCCAGCAATGCTGGTCTGAGAGCGGGGGGGCTGGCTGTCTGGCTACAGTAGTGTGTGCTTTTGCATTGGAAGTTGGTGAATTCACAGGTGTATTCAAAAACTGTACCTATAACATGTCCTTTGGATGGATAATGCTGAAGGGACAGAGTTAAGGAGCTTTTTAGCATCTTAAACTACGAAGTTCTTCACTTTCAAATGTTATTTTTATACCTCAGTACTCCACTAATACTTTGAAGTCATGGCTATTTGTGTCTAATCTTTGCTGTCTTAAAGAATTTTCTTGTGGCTTGTCTACACAGTATGTTACTGTACAGCAAGCTCAGGTGTGAATCTACAGTGCACTGGCTTAACGTGCAGTAACATCCCAGGTGGCCAGTGCACCGAGTGTACACACTGTACACATTGCAGCTGAGAGGGAGCCTGACTAGAAATAGCAGTGTGGACGTTGCAGCTCTGGCGGAGGCTCGGGCTAGCCACCCGAGCTCAGACCCAGGTGGGCTTGAGAGCCTGAGATGCCACTTAAGCCGCAGCTTTCACAATGCTATTTTTAGCTTGCTAGCTCCAGCCCAGCAAGTCTGTCTACCCGGACTAGGAGGGTCAGTCTCAGCTGGAGTGTAGACATACCCTAAATGTTTTGACACCCTGTCATGCGGTGCATTAACATGCTGTGTAAAAAAGCCCTTAGTTTCCTTATACAGGCCTTTTGCGAGTCAAATGCTTTTTGCCTGTATTGGTGACACTGGCTTCTTTCCAGTGCTGGAGCACAGACATTGGCCTGCTAAACCCAGGGTTGTGAGTTCAATCCTTGAGGGGGCCATTTAGGGATCTGGGGCAAAAACTGGGGATTGGTCCTGCTTTGAGCAGGGGGTTGGACTAGATGACCTAGAGGTCCCTTCCAACCCTCATATTCTATGGTTATCTTTCCGCTCCTTATGCCAGTGGATATTATAGCTGCCGCAAAAGGCCCTGCTCTGCCACAGGAGATTATAAGAGGGGGGTTTGCAATGTTTCATTGACAGGGCTCAGAACTGGAACATGTTGTAAAGTTGATGGTTTGGGGTTTTGCTACAGATTTGTAATGCATTAAGGTTCACCACACTCAGGCTGACATTTTGCACCAGCTGGTGCCTGGCCATCTGTTCCAGTGCACAGCCCACTCCTGAGGACTCTCTTGTGCTTAGTGTCTGAGCTAAACACCTGGGTGAATTGCAAAAGAGGTTTCAACCTCTCAGGAGAAGTCTTGAGTACACGTCTCTGAAGCAAGATAGGAGGATTCAGACCGTTTCCAGCAAGCAGGGCCATCTAACTGGGTACTGAACTGGACTGAAGAGATTTAGGCAGGACATTGCAAGCCTGAATCCCAGCCAGGACTGATTTTCAAGGACCTCCAGGAAAGTCCAAATGGACGGGCAGCCCTTGCACTTCCTAAGTGTGGAGGGGAAAGAAACCAAACCTTTCACAGGTGGAGTTCTCTTTTCAGCTGCCCTCTCTTCCCAGTCATAAAGCTCCTTTGCATCCCTCTCACCTGCCTGCAGATACTAGGCAGTATCACAACACGGTATGCAAAATAGACTGTGACTCATCTCCCAGTCTGACCAATTGGGAAACAGAATGCAGATCCAGTGGAAATAGCAACATCGTCACCCTTTGGCTGGTGTAGCCGGGGAGTTCCCATTGTTGCAGATTGTAAAGGCTGCAAAACCACACAGGCAATAGCAGCAGGAGGAGCAGGTAGGTGAGACCACACAGAATGTGGGTGAGAGAATGAGGTATGATTGTACATAAGGGACTGGGTTAGGAATGGGGGGAAAGTGTTTCCCAGGATGATCTGGATTGATGAGTCCATTTTGCAACAATCCTCATTTCTCCATGAATGACTGTCCATCGATATCTTTGAGAAGGACCTTTCGACAGCAAGCTTTTGAGCAATCCTTTCAGAGCAATTGTAAATGGAGGAGATTTGACTCACTCTCAGTAGTGAACAGTCATGCGAGTACAAAATGTTGAGTTGTTAAAATAAATTTACTCACAAGTGCAGCACAAACTCATATCCCCCAAGAATACTTATGACATAGAGGACAGGCTCTTGGTAAACTAGGCTACAGATCCAGGGGTAGTTAACTGTAACCATCCCTAGTCACCGCATCCTCCCTACTCACCAAGACAGAAGGGTCTAGGAGAGTTTTGCAGGCAGCAGTAATAAGGGATGAAAATGGGGAAATCTCAGGAATTCACGAGTTCTTTCCCTCTTCCCCCCCAAGAAATTCAGAGTCCCAGTTCTGACTCCATTTCTGAACTTCTCTGCTAAGCCTAGCTGAGTATGGCAGAGATGTCTGATCAGTGTGGGGGGCAATGAAAGAGGACAATGAGGTGGTCACTACCTCAGGACATAAGGTTATGTTTCCCACTCAGCTACCTCAGACAGGTGGCTGGAAAATAGTGATCTAAAGGATGCTCTTGATTGACTGGGAGATATTGAGGGTTGTCATGAGATATCTCTGCTGAGATATGACTGCAGAGAAAGGACGTTAAAGGAGCTGCATCTCTTTGATGACGATCAGTGTGACCAGCTTCATTTCACGTTCCTCTAGCTGGGCCCGCCTGTGATAGACCCTGAGGTCCAGCTGCACTTATCAGAGATTCCAGACACATCTCAGAACCGAGCTGATAAATTCCCAAATGGTTATGGAGGAGGATGACACAGAAAAGGCACCTAAACCACTGGGACACTATATTCGAGAGGGTAGGTGTGATGCTCTTCACATTTGGGTCACATCCCACAGAATGGCTCCCTTCTGTGTAACATTCTGGTGATGTTGCATGGGATCTACCATGGAAGATGAATGGTCTTGTGCACAGCCATCACCAAAGAACAATGCTGAGCTGCAAACTACTTGCAAGTGTTATTCATTCCTTTTATCTTTTCTAAGTAAATTTGGTGCAGGTGAGAGATGCTGATGTGGCAGCCCTGGAAATTGAAATTTGCTATTGATCCTCAGAATGACACAGCTTCAGGAGGCAGTGAAAAGTTCCCTCCCGCTGCCTGATCTGTGTTGCCCCAGTCCACATTTGGAATAGGAGTATAGGACTCCCGTTCAGTCATAGAATCATAGAATCATAGAATATCAGGGTTGGAAGGGACCTCAGGAGGTCATCTAGTCCAACCCCCTGCTCAAACCAGGACCAATCCCCAACTAAATCATCCCAGCCAGGGCTTTGTCAAGCCTGACCTTAAAAATATCTAAGGAAGGAGATTCCACCACCTCCCTAGGTAACGCATTCCAGTGCTTCACCACCCTCCTAGTGAAATAGTGTGTCCTAATATCCAACCTAAACCTCCCCCACTGCAACTTGAGACCATTACTCCTTGTTCTGTCATCTGCTACCACTGAGAACAGTCTAGAGCCATCCTCTTTGGAATCCCCTTTCAGGTAGTTGAAAGCACCTATCAAATCCCCCCTCATTCTTCTCTTCCGCAGACTAAACAATCCCAGTTTCCTCAGCCTCTCCTCATAAGTCATGTGTTCCAGTCCCCTAATCATTTTTGTTGCCCTCCGCGGGACTCTTTCCAATTTTTCCACATCCTTCTTGTAGTGTGGGGCCCAAAACTGAACACAGTACTCCAGATGAGGCCTCACCAATGTCGAATAGAGGGGAATGATCACGTCCCTCGATCGCTGGCAATACCCCTACTTATACATCCCAAAATGCCATTGGCCTTCTTGGCAACAAGGGCACACTGCTGACTCATATCCAGCTTCTTGTCCACTGTAACCCCTAGGTCCTTTTCTGCAGAACTGCTGCCGAGTCATTCGGTTCCTAGTCTGTAGCTGTGCATGGGATTCTTCCGTCCTAAGTGCAGGATTCTGCACTTGTCCTTGTTGAACCTCATCACATTTCTTTTGGCCCAATCCTCAAATTTGTCTAGGGCCCTCTGTATCCTATCCCTACCCTCCAGCGTATCTACCTCTCCTCCCAGTTTAGTGTCATCTGCAAACTTGCTGAGGGTGCAATCCACACCATCCTCCAGATCATTTATGAAGATATTGAACAAAACCGGCCCCAGGACCGACCCTGGGGCACTCCACTTGATACCGGCTGCCAACTAGACATAGAGCCATTGATCACTACCTGTTAAGCCCGACAATCTAGCCAACTTTCTTTCCACCTTATAGTCCATTCATCCAGCCCATACTTCTTTAACTTGCTGGCAAGAATACTGTGGGAAACTGTGTTAAAAGCTTTGCTAAAGTCAAGGAACAACAGTCCCCATGGCATGTTCAGTCCTTAGCCTCTTGGCTGAGACTACCAACAAGCAGGGCCAGCTGTGAAAGTGGATCCCTCTCATGATATGAAATAGGTGCTAGTCTGAGACACACACACACCCCTCCCCCACTCATTTCACATAGGCCACCAAAGAGCCATCAGATGGGAACACCTTTTGCTTGTCTGGGACAGTCACTCCATCCTCAGTACAACTGACCTGAGATATGATGCCATTTAAAAATTTCTTTAGACCAAGTTATTTCTTCTCTTGTCCGCTGATGTTTCTGTTGCAGTGTCTATTCTGACGCAGCCTTGGCTTTGTCTTCCCCTTCCTGCAGGTTTGAAGCAGCTGTACCAGGACCACCAACTGTGTGATGCCACCATAGTGGCTGAAGGAAAGAGGTTCCCATGTCACAGGTTAGAACGTTTCTACTTATGCACATCTTAATTTCTGGTTTTGTTTAAATGGAAGATCATCACATAAACATAACACGATAAACTGATTTTTCTTAATCACATAATTTAAAAATCTCATTTATCTCCAGTCAACCTTCTGGGTGGCTTTATTTGTCTCTGACTTCCTTGGAGATTTCCTTATAAAAGTGTCTTTTATGTGCCTCGGAGCAAAGAGGAATCTCTGACTATACATGCTGCAGCCATTCAGCGTCTAGACATTTCTGTTTTACTTCTAGTTGGTTTCAAAATTAGGCAGCCTCTTGAAATCAAATAAATGTTCTAGTTACTCTTCTCCACACTTCTTCTGCAGTCCCCACCCACCCTTCCCTTTGTGTTACCTGTCCTGGTACCAGTTTAAATATAGTAATTTCCTTATTCTGAACAGACTGTTTCACCTATACCATGCACCTATCTGAGTCTACTCTCACTCACACCGGTGCAAGTCAGGAGTAACTCCAATGAGGTCATTGGAGCTATACCAAAGTAAAGCTGATGTGAGAAGAGGACCAAGACCCAGGATGGCAGGGGGTGCAGGTGAATTGCAGTCGAAATCTAGTTAGAATGATTTCATTTCTTGATCTCTTTTTCTGACTCAGTCAGTGATGCTTAGATGATTTCTGATAGGAGTATTCTCAGTGATCTGTTAACAGGGGTTTGCCTCACTTCCCCTGACCATAACTTTTCAGAAAAGCAAGGGCCATAGATAGCCATATACATTTTTTAATTGGGAATGGCATTTAGGGCCCCATTTATCCCTGCTCCTCCTAACTGAGTAATCCTTGAACCCAGGTGAGGCTCTCAGAGAGAAAAACTAGTTTTTCTTCTTGCCAGCCAGAGGAGACAGATTGCTGAACAGCCAGGGGCATGGAGTAGTAGAACGGGTCCTCTTCAGCAAGCCTGGAGACTGGAGAGGGCAGCATCTAGCACCGCAAAATAACAAAGACCAACAGTAATTTGTGGAATGGAGGGGCAGGACTATCCAATACGTAGGACATTACAGAAGGTGACGGGGATCTGGCTGCAGTGAAATTCTCTGTCCTTTATGAAGCAGGAAGTCAGACTAGATAGCCAAAGTGATCCCTTCCCTCCTTCAGATCTAGGGGTGAAATCCTGACCTCACTGAAGCCAGTGGCCATTGACTTCAGTAGGGTCAGGATTTTGACCTGTGTATCTGAGGTCCCAGCCCTCCAGGAGAGAACAAGGAAGGGGTGGAGGGATGGCTAATATACTTGTGTTCTGATACTCCCCTTTCCCGAAGGCAGGGCCTTTGCTCTCTCATTTCCAAGAGACACATTTGATCAGTCCCTCTGATCCATTCCTCCCCATCTCTATTCAGAGTCGGGGGACTCATCCATCCCAGGGCTAGTGGTGGGGCAAGCGATCTGGCCAATCTCCACTCCTGGAGAAGGGGGAGCCATAACTCCTTCTGCCATTGGAGGACGAGCTACACTGAGTAACCCTCGTAAAAGTTGCCTCTTCATCAGCCAAAATGTTGTTGTAAAGAAGGTCTCAAGGCCAGAGGCGGAACCAGGGATTTACTAAGGAGCAAGGATGCCCTGCATGCCCATCCCCGGTCTCTGTCCAGCTTCAGAGAATCCCAGGAGGAAGAAAATAGTCAAACAAGGGCACAAAACCACATTGGGAATACGGGTTATAACTGGCCTCTAGTTGGAAGGTTTGTCAGAAAGCAAAGGGGCAGGTATGGAACAAGTCCTCCCTGGCCAGCTGGATCAGTACGGAAACAACGGAGCTCCTTTTCCAGAGCCATGAATATGCTCCATGGACCATGTTTCCTCTCTCTCTGCACAGGATGCTGCTGGCTGCAGTCAATCCCTACTTTCGAGCCATGTTTGTCAGCTCCTTCAAAGAATCCCAGGATGGAGAAGTTCTGATGCAGGACATGGCCCCCTCCACTGTGCAAACCATCCTACAGTATCTGTACACGGAGAAGATATCGGTTACTTCAGAGACAGCCCAGGCTGTGTTCATAGCAGCCAGCAGGCTTCAGATCCTCCCTCTGCTGGAGATCTGCTCCAGGTAAGGCTGACATGGAAACAACTGTGATTACGCTGTAAATGTGCACAGTGCTGGCTGTTTGAAGAATCCTGCCAAACAGGTCACAAGTTCCCTACCCACAGGGGCTTGTGTTCTGTGGATCATTCTGTTCTGTACAGGCTGGTGTAGTAGAAGAGCATGAAGGACAAAAACTGCCAAGTATTTTCATTAAAACTCACATGCACCTTGGGTAACTGGGGTCTAAGGGCTCTTTCTAAGGAGAAAGCTTTGTGTGTGCTGGCTGGGAAGCTCTTCCAGGTGTGATGGTGATTATGGATGTAGAGAGGAAGTTGGGAGCAGGCAGAAACAAAGGGAATAGCAGGGATAAAAGCCCAAGATGAGTACGGAAGTGGGAGGTGGTTATTATAGGAACCCATAGAACAAAATGGAGGTGAGGATACAGTCCAGCATTGGATGCAAAACAGAGAAGATCAGGGTTGAAGCAGATTCAAAAAGTGGGGAGATGAGAATTATTTTGGCTGCATTGCTTTGGGCAGATTTGAGTGGGGATTGATGGGAGGGTGGTAAGCTGCAGAGCAAGGAGCAGCATTGGTCACAGCAGGCGATAATGAGGAAATGAGCTAAAGTTTGGCATGAACCTTACAGAGACTGTGGAGGAAGAAACAGAGGATTCACTGGGAGTCTGGATGGGAGTAGAGAAGGAAAGAGAAGGACTGAAGATGGCTGTACGGTTAGAAGCCCAATGGCAAAGAAAGCTTGTGGTATTTCTAAAGAAAGCAGTGAAAGGGGGCAGAGGAGAGGAAAGATAAAAGGCTCTCCTCTGGACAGGTCCAATTTGAATTAGTGGCACCACATCCAGAAGGAAAGGTAGCCAAGCCAGGCAGAGAATATGACTGACAGATGTGAGCACGTGGGTTAGAGAGGTAGGTTTGAGAGTCGTCAGTGCAGAACTGAGAGTTGAATCCATAGAAATGAATGAGATCAGTCATAGGGAGCGGAGAATGAGAAGCAGTGGAGACCTAGAGTGAGTGTTCAGGGGTTCACGGGGCGGGAAAGAGGAACAACTGGAGTCTCTGAGAGAAAGGTTGAAAGAGCAGTCAAGTGAGTGCAGAACTGGGAGAGCAATGAGCTATGGGAGCTCCAAGTGAAATGTCTCTGTGCAAAGCACATGAGGAGGGCGAGTGAAGTGAAGAGGCCATTAGTCTCAGCTAGCAGGAGACTGACTGTGAGAATGATTCTGGTGGTGTGAAACTGGGAGACAGGAATTTGAAGGTGCTGGAATAAACCATTGCTCACGTTGTTTTTGAGGCCAAGGGGTGGACAGAAATGGACTAGCGAGAACAATGGAATAGAGAGGGGGGATGCTTAGGGGTGCACAAAGGTGTGTTTGAAAGAGAGAGGGAGAGAAGCCAGAGTTAGAGATCAGAGCTGGTCAGGAATTTTTCAGTGAAACGGGTTCTTTTTTTTTTTTTTGGCTAACGGCAATTTGTTGACACTGCAACTTTTTGCAGGACCATGGCAGGTTTGATGAAAGTTTCCTTGGGAAGGATTACTTGAGTCCACAGTGGAATTTCTGGTCAAAGCCACAGGGAGACCCACCAACACCTCAGAGTAGCCCAGTGGTTAAAGCACTCACCTGAGATGTGAGGGACCTGGGCTCCATGCCTGCTTTGGAGCAGGAATTTGAACCCTGGCCTCCAATCACTCAGGGAGCACCCTAACCTAAGGCAACTCTTCCAGGGTAGTCTGCTTTCGGTCTCTCCTATTGGAGCTGTTCTACTTTGTCTAAATAAATATTAATTGGACCAGGAACTTGAATGTGACACTCCTACATCCCAGCTGAGCATCCTGACCACTGGACTACAGAGTCAGCATTTCTTTTTCTCTGGTTTTTCCACTGACAAAGTTTGGAAGCTCTCAGATTTGACCCAATGCAAAAGGAAAAAAAGAATCCCCAAACTCAAAAATAGTTGCAGGACAGGCAAACTGTTTCCCTCCCAGCTCTGTGAGAGGATGGTTAAAGTTAAGGGTCAGAGAGGGAGTAGGAGAGGGTGCAAGGGAGATGAAGAGCTGAGAGGTCCTGGCACAAATTGTGGGATTGGAGGAAGGCAAAAGGCTATACATTTCTGATCCAAAGAGGGGAAGAGGTCTGAGAAGGGATGGTTCTGGGAAGGGGATAAAGAACAGGAGGAGGAGAGTTTTTGATGGATGGTGCCAATGTTTCCTTAGCCGAAGCCAGTTATATATTGAGAGGAGGTGGGAGGAGACTTCAGGAGGTAGTCAAAGGTTTAGAAAGGACAGTAAGGTTTGTATGCCTGGGAATCTGTGAGGAAGGAGAAATAAAGGCCTTTGGCAAAGATGAAAGCAGAACTGACAGGAAACAGAGCAAACCCAGGAAACCCAGGACAGGAAACAGACACCCTTCACAGCTATCTGGATTTTTATGGTTGTACAGGGAAATCACATGTCCTTATGTGAACAGCAGAATTTTGCCTGGAATTTGTCTATATGGGTAAAATTTTCAAAAGCACATAAGTCCCTTAGGAGCCTAAGTCCCATTGACTTTCAGTGAGATTTTGGCTCCTATGGCCGGGATGCACTTAAGGAGTTAGGCATCTGGAAAAATCACTGTGCTGCACAAAGCCTTAGAGAGGTCCTCTACAATAAATGGGCAGAGATAGGTGCCTTAGACTGTGATTCACAAAGCAAGCATGCTAGGCATGTAGCTGTCTCAGCTAGCCAATCATAGAATCATAGAATCGTCGGACTAGAAGGGACCTTGAGAGGTCTTCTAGTCCCGTCCCCTGCACTCAAGGCAGGACAAAGCATTATCTAGACCATCCCTGAGAGGCGTCTGTCCAACCTACTCTTTAAAATCTCCAATGACGGAGTATCCACAACCTCCCTGGACAATTTATTCCAGTACTTAACCACCCTGACAGTTAGGAAGCTTTTCCTAACATCCAACCTAAATCACCCTTGTTGCACTTTAAGCCCATTGCTTCTTGTCCTAGCCTCAGAGGTTAATGAGAACAATTTTTCTCCCTCCTCCTTGTAACAACCTTTTATGTGCTTGAAAACTGTTATCATGTCCCCTCTCCATCTTGTCTTCTCCAGACTAAACAAACCCAGTTTTTTCAATCTTCCCTCAGAGGTCATGTTTTCTAGACCTTTAATCATCTTCTTTGCTCCTCTCTGGACTTTCTCCAATTTGTCCACATCTTTCCTGAAATGTGGCACCCAGATCTGGACCAATACTCCATTAGTTAATGATTAGTTGAGTCCTAATCAGCGCGGAGTAAAGCGGAAGGACTACTTCTTGTGTCTTGCTTAGAGTACTCCTGCTAATACATCCCAGAATGATGTTGGCTTTTTTTTTGCAATAGTGTTACACTGTTGACTCATATTTAGCTTGTGATCCATTATGATCCCCAGATCCCTTTCCGCAGTACTCCTTCCTAGACAGTCATTTCCCATTTTGTATGTGCGCAATTGATTGTTCTGTCCGAAGTGGAGTACTTTGCATTTGTCCTTATTGAAATTCATCCTATTTACTTCAAACCATTTCTCCAGATTGTCCAGATCATTTTGAATTTTAATCCTATTCTCCAAAGGACTTGCAACCCCTCCCAGCTTGGTATTGTCCACAAACTTTATAAGTGTACTCTCTATGCCATTATTTAAATCATTGATGAAGATATTGAACAGAACCAGACCCAGAACTGATCCCTGCAGGACCCCTTCAATATGCCCTTCCAGCTTGACTATGAACCACTAATAACTACTCTCTGGGAAAGGTTTTCCACGCAGTTATGCACCCACCTTATAGTAGTTCCATCTAGGTTATATTTCCCCAGTTTGTTTATGAGATGGTAATGTGGGACAGCATCGAAAGATGTACCACATCTACCACTTCCCCCCATCCACAAGGCTTGTTACCCTGTCAAAGAAAGCTATTAGGTGGGTTCACACTATTTGATCTTGACAAATCCATGCTGACTGTTACTTATCGCCTTATTATCTTCTAGGTGTTTGCAAGTTGTTTACTTAATTATTTGCTCCATTATCTTTCCGGATACTGAAGTTAAGGTGACTGGTCTGTAATTCCTTGGGTTGTCCTTATTTCCCTTTTTATAGATTGGCACTGTGTTTGCCCTTTTCCAGTCTTCTGGAATCTCTCCCATCTTCCATGACTTTTTGAAAATAATCGCTAATGGCTCAGATATCTCCTCAGTTGGCTCCTTCAGTATTCTAGGATGTATTTCATCAGGCCCTGGTGACTTGAAGACATCTAACTAGTCTAAGTAATTTTTAACTTGTTCTTTCCCTATTTTAGCCTCTGATCCTACCTTGTTTTCACTGGCGTTCACTATGTTAGACGTCCAATCGCTACTAAACTTTTCGGTGAAAACTGAAACAAAAAAGTCATTTAGCACATCGGCCATTCCCACATTTTCTGTTATTGTTTTTCCACCCTCATTGAGTAATGGACCTACTCTGACCTAGTCTTCCCCTTTTAATGTATTTGTAGAATGTTTTTTTGTTGCC
Source organism: Caretta caretta (assembly GCF_965140235.1). Taxonomy (NCBI): domain Eukaryota; kingdom Metazoa; phylum Chordata; order Testudines; family Cheloniidae; genus Caretta; species Caretta caretta. The sequence continues at coordinate 5,391,160 of NC_134223.1, forward strand.
CTTTATGTCTCTAGCTAATTTAATCTCATTCTGTGCCTTGGCCTTTCTAATTTTGTCCCTACGTGCCTTTGTAATTTGGGCTATTCCATCCACCCACTTCCTTTTTGGGTCTTTAAAGAAAGATACTTTGGGAGGAAAATGAGAAAAACAGATGGCAACTACTGGAGCAAGCTTCACCAGCCTGGCTGCCACCCCCACTGTCCTCTGGGACTCCAGGCATTCATCATCCTACTGCTGAGAGATGTCCTGACTGGACTGGGCCAGAGAAAGTGACCCACATGACATCAGCACCTCTATTGGCTCGAGCTGAATCCAACTACCACCTGGGATGAAACAGGATCAGACTTGCCCCAGCTCATCTCAACTAACTTCTTCTCTTCTCCCCAAGGACAGTTATCCCCGTCTTTGAGACCATCTAAGAGACTGTCAAACAAGGGGGGTTTCCTTCTAAAAACCTTCTCCAGATAAAGGGAAAGGGAACAAGGGCTGTTGTTACAATGAAAGCATGACTTACTACTTTACCTTTCCATCTAAATTAATACAACACCACCTACATTATTTCAAAATCTTGAACCAGATTCCCAGCTGGCGTAAATCAGTGTAATTCCAGTAAGGTCAATGGTGCTCCTATGTAGAGTCTGAATCTCTCACAGGGACCCGGTCTGACCCATAAGCTGGGTGTTTGGCACCCTTGACTTTGTATTTATACAGCTCCTTTTATCTGAGGACCTCAATGCGCTTTACAAACTAGTTCTACCAAAAACTGGCTTCAAATAGATATAGGGTAAAATATTCAAAAATATCTCACTGAGTTAGGACTCTAAGTCTCATTTTCAAAAGAGACTTAGGCCTGGTCTACACAAGAAAATTAAGTTTGTTTAACTATATCTTCCAACGGTGTGACAATCCACACCCCTGAGCAGCGCTGTTAAGCCAACTTAAGTCCATGTGTAGACAGCCCTAGGTCGATGAAAGAATTCATCCATCAGCCTAGTTACCATCTCTCGGGGAGGTGGGTTACCTACGCCACTGGGAGAATTCTTCCCATCAATGTAGGTAGTGTCTATGCTGACGCACTACAGCAGCGCAGCTGTACCGCTGTAATGTTTTAGGTGTAGACAAGCCCTTAGGCACTTAGACCTGAATGCACAAAAGGAATTAGGCACAGAAGTTTCTATTTAAGGTGTCTAAGTCCTGGTTTTGGTACCACTTGCAATGCACAACCCTTTCCACTCCCACTGAACCCTGCAGGTGCCTAAATTCACATGGCGCCCAAATTTTTCCAGTAAAAGTTCCCTAGGCACCTAGGTTTCTGATTCTGGACATGCACACGGCTGCCTCGCTGTGGACATCCGGAGGCCCATCTCCCACCTAAGGCCCAGAGCAATTCACAAACCAGGGGAAGGTAGTTGTTAAGCTACCTAAGTCATGTAAGGGGCCCAATCTGGTCAGCATGTTCAGAGGCCCCACAGGTGAGTTCACACAAAGCAGCTCTGTGTGTATGTGTGTGTGTGTGTGTGTGTGTGTGAGAGAGAGAGAGAGAGAGAGAGAGAGTGAGGGGGCAGTTAAGAGAGAGAGAAGACAAGAAAAACACCTTTATTCACATAAAATCACATTAAAAGTATTTAAAAATGTTATAAAATTACAATATATACACAAAAAGACATCAATCAAAACATGACTTAAGAGAACATTAAACATGGATCACTAAAGTATCGTCATCACTAAGTTCACTCAAAATGTAGTTAACATACCAAGTCAACCGAACAGTATGCAGGTTGTAAGTCAGTTTCTAAAAAGTGTGAGCAATCTGCACAACTGTGCCCGGACCAGCCCTAGCACATCACACCGCTGTAACCTGGCCTTTCTGTTCTGGAGAGATTTCAAAATGGTTTTGCCTGACCCAGCAAAAAGTTAGCCAGGCAAGAAACCAGCAGAATGCAAGCACGATATCTTACTCAGGCATGGAAACAGGCCCAAACTGCTGAAAATCTGCTGCAAAAAAACAAAAAATAGAATCAAATGGGGGCAATGTAGGAAAAACTGAAAAGCTGTGGCTATGTTTACACTACAGAGCTTACACTGATGCAGCTGCCCCTCTCTACCGCTCCTAGTGCAGACGCTCTAAGCCAATGGGAAGAGTTCTCCTGTAGACTTAATGACACCAGCCCCTGCAAGCGCCGGTAGCTATGTCAGTGGGAGAAGACACAGCACTGTCCATCCCGACGCTTAGGTTGGTGTAACTTATGTCGCTCATGGGTGGCTTATTCACACCCCAAGGGACATAACTTATCCTGACGTAAGTAGTCTGTGTCTGAAGACAAACAAAAGGGCATTGCACGGACATCTCATGGATAATATGGCGTGCAAAATGATTGGTTGCTACGATGCTATGCAGGAACCTTTAGGAAGAGGACATTTGTATAACATCCTCCAAGCCGAGGGCATAGACAAAGGCATCCTCCAGGCTGTATCAGGGAGATTAGAAAGGGCAGCATAATGCTGCACCTTGACACAAGTATCACAGAGCTGCTTCTTGGTCATGGCTGCAAAAGGAACATTCAGCAAACTCTTCCAGGACAACAATCTGCTTGGTTGCACAAGGATCTCATGCACAGAAGGAGAGACCGCTAGTGAGGCAAACACAGGCTTCCCTCCTAGAAGAACAAGCCCAGCAAAAACCTCCTGCAGATACTGAGCAGCCAGCTGAGGGAGCACCTCCTGGAATTCAGAGAGGACCTTATCCAACAAATGCACAGACCAGATTCAGGTCTGAACAGCAAGACTTCCGGCTTGACCAACAAGGAACAATCAGGTGAGAGCTTCATCAACGCAGTCTAAGTAGAGTCAGAAAACAGGCTCATGGAGGAGAGAATTTCAGCAGGAAAAAGTGGGTTAATAAACAGTGGCTCTTCCAACAGCCATAAAATGGAAAACGCCTGGTCCGGTCGTGCACTTTGCAGAAGTCGCTAGGTATTAAAAAGACCATTAGAATGGAGGCAAATCTAGATTCTGTAATCGACCAGATGCCAACAAAAATAGTCAAAGCCCATCCCACAGCAAGATGGAAGAGAGAGAAAACAAGGGACTTCAGGCCAGCTGGGAATCGGAGAGCAGCAACTGCTGAACAGACTGGGGGCAAAAGGCTGCCACGCCGCCAACCAAATCAATGAGTTCTTGGCCCCCTGCATCTAATTGCAGGAACAGCAAAGCAGGGTGCAACCAGTGGTAGCTATTAAAAAAAAGTTAATATTCATCTGAATCCTGTCCAGAAGGCCCCAGCAAGGGTCCAGACATACTAGCCGGTGCCACAACATTGAGACCACAAGGCTGTTGGCAATCAAAACCCTTCCCAAAAAGAGAGTTCAAAAAGGAGCCAGCACCATTTCTGCAAGAGGTCTTGCACCTTTCCCTCAACCCCCTCCCAGTTCTTTAACACGTATTGTTCAGATCCAAAAAAGACCCCCAATACCTTAGTGCCAGAGGTGCCTCACTGCAACTGTTGGGGCAACAAAGAGGGATCACTACCCTGCAAAGAGCCCAGTACGTTTGAATTCACTCTTGTCATAAATATAAAGGGAAGGGTAAATCCCTTTGAAATCCCTCCTGGCCAGGGGAAAGCTCCCCTCACCTGTAAAGGGTTAAGAAGCTAAAGGTAACCTCGCTGGCACCTGACCAAAATGACCAATGAGGAGACAAGATACTTTCAAAAGCTGGGAGGAGGGAGAGAAACAAAAGGTTTTGTGTGTCTGTGTCTGTCTTTGTCGGGGATAGACCAGGAATGGAGTCTTAGAACTTTTAGTAAGTAATCTAGCTAGGTATGTGTTAGATTATGATTTCTTTAAATGGCTGAGAAAAGAACTGTGTTGAATAGAATAACTATTTCTGTCTGTGTATCTTTTTTGTAACTTAAGGTTTTGCCTAGAAGGGTTCTCTATGTTTTTGAATCTAATTACCCTGTAAGATATCTACCATCCTGATTTTACAGGGGGGATTTCTTTATTTCTATTTACTTCTATTTTTATTAAAAGTCTTCTTGTAAGAAACTGAATGCTTTTTCATTGTTCTCAGATCCAAGGGTTTGGGTCTGTGGTCACCTATGCAAATTGGTGAGGCTTTTTATCCAACATTTCCCAGGAAAGGGGGGGTGCAAGTGTTGGGAGGATTGTTCATTGTTCTTAAGATCCAAGAATCTGGGTCTGTAGTCACCTAGGCAAATTGGTGAGGCTTTTTACCAAACCTTGTCCAGAAAGTGGGGTGCAAGGTTTTGGGAAGTATTTTGGGGGGAAGGACGCGTCCAAACAGCTCTTCCCCAGTAACCAGTATTAGTTTGGTGGTGGTAGCGGCCAGTCCAAGGACAACGGGTGGAATATTTTGTACCTTGGGGAAGTTTTGACCTAAGCTGATAAAGATAAGCTCAGGAGGTTTTTCATGCAGGTCCCCACATCTGTACCCTAGAGTTCAGAGTGGGGGAGGAACCTTGACATGGTGGCATAGGGTGGGATAAATTGAAATCATTTTGAGATCCAGTTGAGATTTTTTGAACTAGAAGTACAGATTTTAAAAAGGAAATTTTTTTTTTCCTTTGGAAAGGAAGTCCAGAAAGCAGCTGAAACTGAAAGCAGCTTGTTTTTTCTCTGCTTTGTGGCCAAGCAGAGACAAAAGGGGATTATCTTTGTGAATTGCAGGTTTTCTTTGCCTGGAGGCAGGGTACTTAACTCCTGCAGGAAAATTCACAGTCTTCCAACCCAGAGGTTTTTTTTCTTTTCTTCCTAAAAGTAAATAGGGGGTGTGTGTTCTACCCATTTGCTTTTTCTTTGGGCTGGGTAAGCAGGTTTCCAAGTAGTTGGAGGTTTTTTGCTTTAATTTGGGCCCAGAGCAGAGACAAGGGAATTGTCTTTTTCTGTAGGCTGACAATCACTATCAGAGAATAGGTTTCAGAGGAACAGCCGTGTACGAAAGCTTATGCTCAAATAAATTGGTTAGTCTCTAAGGTGCCACAAGTACTCCTTTTCTTATCAGAGAATAGGTATTCTATTCCAGCACAGCAAAATTTTACAGCCAAGTTTTGTTTGTTTATTTCTAAACCTCGGGTGTAAAGTTAGTTAAAAACAGAGAGGTTAGAATGACCAAATCCTCAGCTTGACTACAGCTGGAATTAGCCAAATTTCAGGCTGAGGAAAAACAAAGGGAACATGAAAGACAGATAGAACTCATGCGGCTGAAGAAGGAGGAGAAGGAAGAAGAGAGGAAGCATGTGGAGGAGGAGAAGGAAGAAGAGAGGAAGCATGTGGAGGAGGTGGAGAGGATAAAGGCCCGGCAGAATATACCAACAAACCCTACCAATCCTTCTCCAGGTACCACTTTCCATCCCAGAAAGTTCCCCACCTACAAGGCAGGTGATGATACTGAGGCCTTCTTAGAAAACTTCGAAAGGGCCTGCCTTGGGTACAACATCTCTACTGACCAATACATGGTAGAGCTGAGGCCGCAGCTCAGTGGACCCTTAGCTGAGGTGGCAGCTGAAATGCCTAAAGAACACATGAACAAGTATGAACTGTTTAAATCCAAGGCGAGAGTCAGAATGGGGATAACACCCGAGCAGTCTCGTCGGAGGTTCAGAGCCCTAAGGTGGAAACCAGACATGTCATTTACCCGACATGCCTACCACATTGTGAAACATTGGGATGCCTGGATATCAGGAGCAAGTGTTGAATCTCCAGGAAATTTGCCCTTCCTAATGCAAATTCTTAGAGGGTGTTCCTGAGGAAATAGAAAGATACATCCTAGATGGGAAACCCAAAACTGTAATCGAGGCAGGAGAGATTGGAGCCAGATGGGTGGAGGTGGCAGAGAAGAAGAAAACTGGTCGCAGTTGGAGCGGAGACCAGAAGGGACCACCCCAGACCACACCCTATTACCAGGGGCCGCCCAAGGCCCCACCTACCTCCCAAAGAACCCTCCAGACCCCTTATCGTCCCGCCACCCCATTCTCCAGCAACCCTCCTCGCCCCAGTGACCCGTCAGCTGGACGATGTTTTAAATGTAACGAGCTGGGGCATGTAAAGGCCAATTGCCCCAAGAACCCCAACAGATTACAGTTCATTGCACCGGAATCACACCAGAGGTCCACAGGCCCAGATACCTCCCAGATACCCTTGGAGCGGAGGGAAACTGTGAGTGTGGGCGGGAAGAAGGTCACCGCGTGGAGGGACACCGGAGCACAAGTGTCAGCTATCCATGCTTCCTTAGTGGACCCCAATTTAATCAACCCAGAGATCCAAGTGATGATTCAACCCTTCAAGTCCAACTCTTTCAATTTGCCTACAGCCAAGTTGCCTGTCCAGTACAAGGGCTGGTCAGGAATGTGGACTTTTGCAGTCTATGATGATTATCCCATCCCCATGCTGTTGGGGGAAGACTTGGCCAAGCATGTGAAGCAGGCCAAGAGGGTGGGAACGGTCACCCGCAGCCAGGCTAAACAAGCCGTGAGGCCTAGCTCTGTTCCGGAAACTTCTATCAGGACCCGGTCAGAGGTGATGGACCCGGACCCCAGGCCAATGTCTGCAACAGCAGTAGTGGATCCAGTCCCAGAGACCCAGACGGAACCAGTCCCAGAACCGGAACCAGCCGAACAACCAACACCAGACCCCGTGTCAGCACTGAATCCAGTACTTGCAACCTCAACACCAGAGGGCCCCACCGAACCTGAACTGGCAGCAGCCGATAACCCTACACAAGAGGCTCAGCCGGAGCCTGAATCCCAACATAGTGCACCAGCGGAGAGCGGTTCACAGTCAACAGAAACTGCTCCATCCCCTATATCGCTTCCAGAGGGACCAAGCCTAGGTCCCCAATCCAATGAGGAACTGATCAAGGGAACAGTTCCAGACCGAACAGGAAGCAGATGAAAGCCTCCAGAGAGCTTGGACGGTGGCACGGAGCAACCCACCGCCTCTCAGCTCTTCTAATCGATCCAGGTTTGTTGTAGAAAGAGGACTTTTATACAAGGAAACTCTTTCTGGGGGACACCAGGAAGACTGGCATCCTCAGAGACAGTTGATAGTTCCAACTAAATACCGGGCCAAGCTCTTGAGCTTAGCCCATGATTAGTGGCCATGCTGGGGTGAACAGGACCAGAGACCGTTTGGGGGGGTCATTCCACTGGGAGGGAATGGGCAAGGATGTTTCTACCTATGTCCAGTCTTGTGAGGTGTGCCAAAGAGTGGGGAAACCCCAAGACCAGGTCAAAGCCCCTCTCCAGCCACTCCCCATCATTGAAGTTCCATTTCAGCGAGTAGCTGTGGATATTCTGGGTCCTTTTCCGAAAAAGACACCCAGAGGAAAGCAGTACATACTGACTTTCATGGATTTTGCCACCCGATGGCCGGAAGCAGTAGCTCTAAGCAACACCAAGGCTAAAAGTGTGTGCCAGGCACTAGCAGACATTTTTGCCAGGGTAGGTTGGCCCTCCGACATCCTCACAGATGCAGGGACTAATTTCCTGGCAGGAACTATGAAAAACCTTTGGGAAGCTCATGGGGTAAATCACTTGGTTGCCACTCCTTACCACCATCAAACAAATGGCATGGTGGAGAAGTTTAATGGAACTTTGGGGGCCATGATACGTAAATTCGTAAACGAGCACTCCAATGATTGGGACCTAGTGTTGCAGCAGTTGCTCTTTGCCTACAGAGCTGTTTAGGGTTTTCCCCATTTGAACTTGTATATGGCCGTGAGGTTAAGGAGCCATTGCAGGAAGAACAAAAAGCCTGGTATGATAAACATGCCAGAGAGCGTTCCTTCAAAGTAGGAGACCAGGTCATGGTCTTAAAGGCACTCCAGGCCCATAAAATGGAAGCATCATGGGAAGGGCCATTCACGGTCCAGGAGCGCCTGGGAGCTGTTAATTATCTCATAGCATTCCCCACCTCCAACCGAAAGCCTAAGGTGTACCATATTAATTCTCTAAAGCCCTTTTATTCCAGAGAATTAAAGGTTTGTCAGTTTACGGCCCAGGGAGGAGACGACGCTGAGTGGCCCGAAGGTGTCTACTACGAAGGGAAATGTGGTGGTGGTGTGGAAGAGGTGAACCTCTCCATGACCCTTGGGCGTATGCAGCGACAGCAGATCCAGGAGCTGTGCACTAGCTATGCGCCGACGTTCTCAGCCACCCCAGGCCTGACTGAACAGGCATACCACTCCATTGACACAGGTAATGCTCACCCAATTCGGGTCCAACCTTACCGGGTGTCTCCTCAAGCTAAAACTGCTATAGAACGGGAGATCCAGGATATGTTACAGATGGGTGTAATCAGCCCCTCTGAAAGTGCATGGGCATCTCCAGTGGTTCTAGTTCCCAAACCAGATGGGGAAATACGTTTTTGCGTGGACTACCGTAAGCTAAATGCTGTAACTCGCCCAGACAACTATCCAATGCCACGCACAGATGAACTATTAGAGAAACTGGGACAGGCCCAGTTCATCTCTACCTTGGACTTAACCAAGGGGTACTGGCAGGTACCGCTAGATGAATCTGCCAAGGAAAGGTCAGCCTTCACCACACATCTCGGGCTGTATGAATTTAATGTACTCCCTTTCGGGCTGCGAAATGCACCCGCCACTTTCCAAAGACTTGTAGATGGTCTCCTAGCGGGATTAGGAGAATATGCAGTCGCCTACCTTGACGATGTGGCCATATTTTTGGATTCCTGGGCAGACCACCTGGAACATCTACACAAAGTCCTTGAGCACATAAGGGAGGCAGGACTAACTGTTAAGGCTAAGAAGTGTCAAATAGGCCTAAACAGAGTGACTTACCTTGGACACCAGGTGGGTCAAGGAACTATCAGCCCCTCCAGGCCAAAGTGGATGCTATCCAAAAGTGGCCTGTCCCAAAGTCAAAGAAACAGGTTCAATCCTTCTTAGGCTTGGCCGGTTATTACAGACGATTTGTACCGCACTACAGCCAAATCGCTGCCCCACTGACAGACCTAACCAAAAAGAAACAGCCAAATGCTGTTCAGTGGACCGGAAAGTGTCAGAAGGCCTTTAACAAGCTTAAAGCGACACTCATGTCTGACCCTGTACTAAGGGCCCCAGACTTTGACAAACCGTTCCTAGTAACCACAGATGCATCCGAGCATGGTGTGGGAGCAGTTTTAATGCAGAAAGGACCTGATCAAGAATTCCACCCTGTAGTGTTTCTCAGCAAAAAACTGTCTGAGAGGGAAAGCAACTGGTCAGTCACTGAAAAAGAATGTTACGCCATTGTCTACGCTCTGGAAAAGCTACGCCCATATGTTTGGGGACGGCGTTTCCACCTGCAAACCGACCATGCTGCACTGAAGTGGCTTCACACCGTCAAAGAAACTAACAAAAAACTTCTTCGGTGGAGTTTAGCTCTCCAAGATTTTGATTTCGACATCCAACACACCTCAGGAGCTTCTAACAAAGTGGCTGATGCACTCTCCCGTGAAAGTTTCCCAGAATCAACTGGTTAAAATCGTCCTTGAGATGTGGAAAATATTGTTAGTCATTATGTACTTGGTAGTATATTTAGAGATGCATGTGTCTTATTAACTCTGTTTTTCCTAGAGCTCCAGGAAGAAATCCCAGCCAGTGTTTCACCCTAGCTGAGATTTGGGGGGCGTGTCATAAATATAAAGGGAAGGGTAAACCCCTTTGAAATCCCTCCTGGCCGGGGGAAAGCTCCTCTCACCTGTAAAGGGTTAAGAAGCTAAAGGTAACCTCGCTGGCACCTGACCAAAATGACCAATGAGGAGACAAGATACTTTCAAAAGCTGGGAGGTGGGAGAGAAACAAAAGGTTTTGTGTGTCTGTGTCTGTCTTTGTCGGCGATAGACCAGGAATGGAGTCTTAGAACTTTTAGGTTTCAGAGGAACAGCCGTGTTAGTCTGTATTCGCAAAAAGAAAAGGAGTACTTGTGGCACCTTAGAGACTAACCAATTTATTTGAGCATGAGCTTTCGTGAGCTACAGCTCACTTCATCAGAAGTTCATCAGAACTTTTAGTAAGTAATCTAGCTAGGTATGTGTTAGATTATGATTTCTTTAAATGGCTGAGAAAAGAATTGTGCTGAATAGAATAACTATTTCTGTCTGTGTATCTTTTTTGTAACTTAAGGTTTTCCCTAGAGGGGTTCTCTATGTTTTTGAATCTAATTACCCTGTAAGATATCTACCATCCTGATTTTACAGGGGGGATTTCTTTATTTCTATTTACTTCTATTTTTATTAAAAGTCTTCTTGTAAGAAAACTGAATGCTTTTTCATTGTTCTCAGATCCAAGGGTTTGGGTCTGTAGTCATCTAGGCAAATTGATGAGGCTTTTTACCAAACCTTGTCCAGAAAGTGGGGTGCAAGGTTTTGGGAAGTATTTTGGGGGGAAAGACGCATCCAAACAGCTCTTCCCCAGTAACCAGTATTAGTTTGGCGGTGGTAGCGGCCAGTCCAAGGACAACGGGTGGAATATTTTGTACCTTGGGGAAGTTTTGACCTAAGCTGATAAAGATAAGCTCAGGAGGTTTTTCATGCAGGTCCCCACATCTGTACCCTAGCGTTCAGAGTGGGGGAGGAACCTTGACAGCTCTTAAACCAGTTAATGCAGGCAGAAGAGGCTTGTTCATACACTTGTAAACAAGTGTGAAGTGCCTGCACCTCACTGTCAGATGTAATAGAAATTGAGCTATTCTCAGTGTAGGTTGACAGATGAACCAGGAGGGCGTATGGCACCCTGGCACAGACAGGCCAGTCAGATGGCCTCTGAGGAGGAGCAGGAATGGCTCCAAACTAAGGGAGTACAGTGCCCAGACAGAGGACACCCCTGACATTAAAAACGTTATGGTATGAAAAAAGCCCTCCTATGTCTTTGTCTGTCACGTCACCTATCACAACGCTGTCCTCCTCCTCAGGGCACACAGCTCCATCCTCAGCAGCTGCCAGCAGCTCAGGGGCCTCCCAAGTCTTAGCTTGTTTAGAAATAGTCCTGCATAAACTGGTCCTATTGGGCTGTTCTTCACCCCCATCTCTAGAAGCACACTGTAGTTCCTCTGCAGGGAGCTGCCCCTCAGCCTCGAGGACTCACTTCTGTCTAGGTCCAAGTGATGGGGTCACAACAGAGGGTTCCTCTGGGGTGGACGTGGCGGGGGCTGCTCCCTGGACAATGACAGACCACATACACTGTAGTGCGAGGTGTGGAGATAGAATCAGGCAGTGCAGATGCAGGTTCTGTGTCCCGCTGGTCCCTTCATGTCCCAGCCTACTCCTCACTATCCTAGGGTCCCACATTCTCACCAGGATCCCCTGACCCAGCAGTGTGGGGGCAGGGACCCCTTCAATGACCAGGGGGTCAATGTCAGCACACAGGAAACATTTCATATTTTTAGAGGTAACAAACACTGTATAATCTGCCCCATCTCTGTAGTGCTTTGAAAGCAGGTTCAAGGGCCGTTCAGCGTTATTTAGAACCACACAAACCCGGTACCGGAACAACACAACAAGCCTCCCACAGAAGCTATTCCATAGCCTTAATCATTTTTCTTGCCCTTTCCTGTACCTTTTCCAATTCTAAAATATCTTTTTTGAGATGGGGCGACCAGAACTGCACACAGTATTCAAGGTATGGGTGTACCATGAATTTATACAGTAGCATTATGATATTTTCTGTCTTATTATCTATCCTCTTCCTAATGGTTCCTAACATTGTTAGCTTTTTTGGCTGCTGCTACACACTGAGCGGATATTTTCAGAGAACTAACCATCAGTGACCACAAGATCTCTTTCTTGAGTGGTAACAGCTAATTTAGAGTCCATCATTTTATATGTATAGTTGGGATGATGTTTTTCAGTGTGCATTACTTTGCATTTATCAACACTGAATTTCATCTGCCATTTTGTCACTCAATCACCCATTCCTGTGAGATCCCTTTGTAAATCTTCACAGTCAGCTTTGGACTTAACTCTGTTGAGTAATTATGAATCATCTGCAAATTTTGCCACTTCACTGTTACCCCTTTTCCCAGATCATTTATGAATATATTCGAACAGCACTTGGCCCTTAGGGTTAGTACAGACCCCTGGGGGACACCACTATTTACCTCTCTCCATTTGGAAAACTGACCAGTTATTCCTATCCTTTGCTTTTGTGTTTTAACCTATTACTGATCCATGAGAGGACCTTCCTTCTTATCCCATGACTGTTTATTAACGCTACTTTATTTCTTAGAATTCAGAACGATAACACACAAGCACCCAAAAACAGAGAGGCACAGTTCACTCCACTTTAATCGAGGCTGGCTGTCAGCAGACTGACTGCTCCTATGCTCGAATTACATGCTTCCCCCTTGCCTGCAAGCTGGACCAGAAAATCCCCCTGAAATTTTAAGTGCCAGCCTACAATTTTGACCGTTTTCAATATACTACAATACATGATTGTTAGATCGATAAATCGATCGTATGGGATAGATAGACAGATGGGGTGTATGGAGATAGATAGATAGATAGATTAGATTAGACTGTATGGGGATAGATAGATTAGATGGATGGATGGATGTGCAAATGGGCAAACAAACTAATAGGCAAAATTAGCTATGGTCCGAAAAGTGCCCTGAACCATGTTTTGCCATTGAATAATGCTGAATGCAAAAGTAAGTTTCCTAACTTGAAGTTAGTTACTATATAAGGGCCACATTCTAAGCCTGAGCTTTGCACAAACCTCACATTGTTACCAGTGGAAGAGCTGTGTGAATTGAAGGTGGTATCTAGCTTAGATACGTATATGGCCTACATCACCAAAGTTTCTGAGCACCTCACTTTAACGTATTTATCCGCACAACACACCTGTGAGGTAGGGCAGTGCTGTTCTCTGCATTGTACAGATGGGAAACTGAGGCACAGAGGCTAAGTGACATGAACAAGGCTTCGCAGGGATTCTGTGGACTGGGTTACAGATCTTCATTAAACATGTAATTTGATCCTCTCCCTTAGAATGACTGTATTAAGTGTTAGCGTTACTATTACCCCAATGTCTAAGGGAGAAGTGTCTGACACTTGTGACATCCGCAGTAACATTTATCCCTATTACTTTCCCAGCTTTCTTCTGGAACAAGTTTCCCTTGAGAATTGCCTTGTGCTTTATGAACTTGGTTATGCCCATGGCGAACAAGCTCTGCGCCAAGTAGCCATGAGACAGATCAACCTGAATTTTAGGCACCTCTCTCTGGAGGACAAAAGCTTCCTACATCTGAAACCCAGCACTCTGATTAGCATCATCTCCTCAGACAGCCTGGTTGTCTCTTCTGAAATAGTTGTCTACCGGGCCGTGCGACGCTGGATGAAGTTTCAAATCTCCAACCGCCGTCCATTCCTGAGTAAGGTAATGAAGCATGTCCGCCTTCCACTCCTTACCCAGGAAGAGCTCCGGGAGGTCCAGTTAGAATCGGCACATTGCAGGGACATGCGGTTGCGGTGGAAGCGTCTCAACAGGCAAGAGAGGTTGCAGGAGTGTGGAGGTCTTAGACAGGGCATGTACAACACGAGTATTGTGTGCGTGGACCTGTTCAACATGGAGGGCCCAGAGCTGAAAACGAAGGATTTTCAGGTAGGCTGTTTTGACCCCCAGACAGAAAAGTGGGAAAAGCTGCCGCCTTTGAAATGCTTGTACTGTGCTCGCTGCCTGGCAGTGGCAGATAAGCTGTATGTAACCGGAGGTGTGCACACAGATGACTCTTATTCAGATTCTCTCCATGAGTACAGCTCTTTCAGAGGCCGGTGGACACAGCTCCCTTCCATGTCGATGCCCCGTGCTTCACATGGGTTTCTAAATTGCAACCAGAAGCTTTATGCTGTGGGGGGCTGGTGCAGGTATGAAGATTATCTCGATTCTGCAGAGTGCTTTGACTTGATAGAGAAGACCTGGACTCCCATCTCTCGGCTGCCATATACTCTCAGCCATTTTGCCGCCACAGTGCTTAAAAATAAATTGTACCTGATAGGTGGCTTGACAAGCAAAATGGGCTCTTGGTATGTTTCCAGGAAGGTTTTGATCTACAAAGTTAGCTCCAATGTGTGGACGCAGGTGCTTCTGGATGCAGAGTGCTACTGGTCGGGAGCTGTCTCCATGAATAACGGAATATATGTTATTGGTGGGTATTTTAGGAGCAGAGTGAGACATCGTAATGAGAGATGGCCTGATTCAGGAAACCTGCATTGCACTCGAAAGTGTTTCTTCCTGGGTGAAGATGGAAAAGTCGACAAGGATGTCGTGATCCCAAAGTTGCCAGTTGAAATTGCTGGTGCTGGTGTGGTGCGCTGGAAGAAGAGGATCTACGTGCTGGGTGGCGAAAATACTTATTTATATAATAACCACGATGGTGAAAATGAAGAGGAATATTATAACACAATTTACTATTGGGAACCTGGACACCACAGATGGACTCAGTGTCCAGAAAGGCTCCCTTTTAGCAACTGGGGAATCAGCGGATTTGGGTGTGCAACCCTGAAGTTACCCAAAAAAACTATTCTGTCTCTTTTTCGAAAGACATCTGTAGCCCTGACAGCCGTTGAGTTAGCAGAGAGTTAGCTGCTTTTTATCCACTTGCCAGATTGCCTCATGGTCAGTGTACCCTGTGCCTAAAGCTGCATTTGTGAAGAGCACCTGCCTGTACCTTTATTGTGTGTTTACCAATGTTTATATGGAACTCCAAGGCATTACACTGGAATCATAGAATCATAGAATATCAGGGTTGGAAGGGACCTCAGGAAATCATCTAGTCCAACCCCCTGCTCAAAGCAGGACCGATCCCCAATTAAATCATCCCAGCCAGGGCTTTGTCAAGCCTGACCTTAAAAACCTCTAAGGAAGGAGATTCTACCACCTCCCTAGGTAACGCATTCCAGTGTTTCACCACCCTCTTAGTGAAAACGTTTTTCCTAATATCCAACCTAAATCTCCCCCACTGCAACTTGAGACCATTACTCCTTGTTCTGTCATCTGCTACCACTGAGAACAGTCTAGAGCCATCCTCTTTGGAACCCCCTTTCAGGTATTTGAAAGCACCTATCAAATCCCCCCTCATTCTTCTCTTCCGCAGACTAAACATCCCCAGTTTCCTCAGCCTCTCCTCATAAGTCATGTGTTCCAGTCCCCTAATCATTTTTGTTGCCCTCCGCGGGACTCTTTCCAATTTTTCCACATCCTTCTTGTAGTGTGGGGCCCAAAACTGGACACAATACTCCAGATGAGGCCTCACCAATGTCGAATAGAGGGGAACGCTCACGTCCCTCGATCTGCTGGCAATGCCCCTACTTATACATCCCAAAATGCCATTGGCCTTCTTGGCAACAAGGGCACACTGTTGACTCATATCCAGCTTCTCGTCCACTGTAACCCCTAGGTCCTTTTCTGCAGAACTGCTGCCGAGCCATTCGGTCCCTAGTCTGTAGCGGTGCCTCGGATTCTTCCGTCCTAAGTGCAGGACTCAGCACTTGTCCTTGTTGAACCTCATCACATTTCTTTTGGCCCAATTCTCCAATTTGTCTAGGTCCCTCTGTACCTATCCCTACCCTCCAGCGTATCTTCCTCTCCTCCCAGTTTAGTGTCATCTGCAAACTTGCTGAGGGTGCAATCCACACCATCCTCCAGATCATTTATGAAGATATTGAACAAAACCAGCTGATTGTTGGTAAAGGTAAGGGTCTGGTACAGAGGGACTAATTCACCGCTGCCTTGTGTTGGGGCTGGCCTTTACACTTGTGCAAAGTGGGTGTAAAATCCTACCAAGTCAGAGCTCTCCCATAGAATCAGTTTAATATCTGTATGGTTCCTCAAAGGAAAGAAAGGCCGTAGTAGCAGCCAAGAAAGCGCAGCCATGTGGGAGAGAGGGGAGTAAATGGCAGTAACCCATTGCTAGGCCACTCCCAACTCTGGGACTTGCCCCCAATAGCTTCTGGGCCGTTCTACGTTGCCTCAGCTGCCAAAGACGTAAGGCCTTTCTGGGGAGGACAGGGCTGTCCAGATACCAGCGACAATTTGCAAAAGCATCTGCGTCCTTAGGAGTCCAAGTCCCATTTTCAAGTGACTGTCACTGGGAATTAGGCACTTAAGTCATGTAGGAGCTTTTGGAAATGGTGCCCTTTTCTCTTAAATAGGCCCCTGCCATTGAAGGTAAGAGATTAGCAGGATTCAGGAAAGGGTTAGACACTTGAATGGATAATAAGTACGTGCAGCGTTATTATAGCAGTGAATAGTAAAAGAATTATCAAAAGTGTGAGTTGGGAGATAAACTCTTCTGCTTCAGGGCATGAGCCAACATCTAACTAAGAACCTTTCCTTGGGGCGTGTTAGCCCATAACTGCTGCTGTGGGTTTCTTGCATCTTGCGCTGGCTGCTTTCAGTGGTGACATGCTGGACTGGATGGAGCACTGGCCTGATCCTGGGTGGCAATCAATGTGTTGCTGCACTGAAGGCTGGGAGAGAGGAGGCATAGAAGTCATTGCAGTGCCCCGTTGGAGCCCTCTGATTCTTCCACCCCGGGAATCCTCACGGAGATGACCCTGTCACTTCCCGGAACTGGGAGGAAAGGTATAAGGTTTGCATGGGTAGCAGGGGCTGTGGAGTTGAGAGACAACAGAGGACATGGAGGGCATAGGAAGGCAGCCATGTGCAGCATTGGCGCTGATCACACAAGTTAAAAAGAAAAGCCAGCACTAGCATATCTGTGCCTTCTCTGCCTATTGGACTAGCTGTGACTCCCTGAGAAGGGCCATGCTGTGCTCCCAGGCATCGCAGGAGTAGAGCTGGTTAGAATATATCTTTTCCCATGGAAAATTTTAACTTCAGCAAAAAAAAATCAAAAACTGAAAATATCAGTTCAAAAATGCCCCATGGCAGTTGTAGTTTGGCTGCCTTGTGACACCATTCTTCTCTATGGGCTAGGCTACCTGTTCAGACTACATCTCCCATGATGCACCATGGACTTTCCTTTTGCTAAGCTGCCACAGTGATTCACAGGAGCTCCTGCTGCAATGTATGACGCAGTCCACAGAGGAGAAAGAAGGCATGAGGCCCCGAACTATGGCACTGAGGCAACATTTCTCAATCAAAATTTTTCAGTTTTCAGACTAAATTTTTCAGCATTTTCAGCAAACTTTTGGGGGTTTGTGTGCTTGTTTTGATGAAAAGGCTAAATTTTCCATAGAAAACAGCTACTTTTCACAAAAATTTGCATTGAATCAAAAATCCAATTTTCTATTAGAAAACAGTTTTGATGGAAAATTGTTAGTCAGCCCTAAATACGAGTTCAGCAGTGGAGATTGTTGCCGGCACCCAGTGCCGAGAGGCTAAACAACAGCTGGAGTTGGTTCGCTAGCCGGCGTGCTACACCCAATAATCACAACGGGGTGGAGAAGCAGAAAAGTTTATTTGCAGCTACAAAAAGGTACAGGGAGAATAGAATCTCAAATCCCGCACACAGAGCAGGCAGTTACACAGACTTTTATACATCCTTTTTCCCAGCATACCTATCCAATAGCAAGCTGCCCTAAGTATCCATATAGCCAGCCAATCCAATTCCCAGCTAGTTCCCTTGGTCTCTGTATCATTTCTTAAACCATACATAAAGCTGCTTTATTCAGCATTGTTCCTCCATATCTGCCCTGTTTGGCCTTGCTTGGTTTCAGGCAGTCTGACTCTGCAGCATATTGTTGCAGATCCTCAGCATAACTGCTGTGTGTGCCTCCAGGCGGGCGGCGCCGGGGGGGGGTGGGGGTGGGGGTGGCGGGGGGAGGACACTTGGGCCTAGTGCGAGCGGGCTTCATCGACACTCGTGGTCTTCCATCCCCTCGAGTTACCTAGTGGCCATGCCCCAGTGTCCCTAACAACTCCTTCCTTTGAGAACATTCAACAACCTTAGCTCTGAGTTTTCTCACTTGGGCTACTTCTTTCTTTACAATAGGACTTTGCATAAGCACTTTGTGATAGCCCTGAAGAGAATGACTTATTAATTTTTGCAAAAGGGCCCTAACACATGAGACTGCACAGCATAATACCAGTAATACAAGCAATACAGGAAAGAGAAGTTTCAATAGCAGGCTAAATAAACCACCAAGCCAAAACGACAAACCCCAGCCTGAAAACAAGGTTTGCAACCAATCGCTCTCTGGGGCAGTATAGGCAACCTGTCCTCCGGCTATGGCATGGGGCCTCAGTCTGTACCACCTTTTCATAGATCTCATAACTGCTATCATTTACATATACACAACATCGGGGCCCGACGAGGGTACAAACCCCTCCTTGGGATGCCAGGAGATAGTCCAAAGCCAGCCTGTTTTGGAGGGAAAACGTCCTGAGCTGCTGTACCTCTTTATTTAATGTTTTTACTGCTGATCCTAAATCACTAACCGAGTCCTCTAACTCTAAGGCCACTTTCTCAAGTATCATTTGCAGCCTTACAGTATAGCGGCCTATGCATGCCATGGCTGGCCCGGTAAACAGTGGCGCTATTCCCAGTACAGAGCACCCTACAAGCTTCTCGGTTGTGAGGGAATTCTTCACATTGCCCTCCAATGCTGCAGTCAGTCGCCGCAGGGTCTTTTCTCGTGACTCAACAGAGGTGTCTCGGGCATTTCTAATCTTTCCTTTGGGCAGTGTGGCAGTTATGGACAAATGCGGAACTCCATGAGCTATATAACAGCTACCTGTCCAGTTGGCTGGCAGCACCTTGTAAGCCTTTCGGCCACATACAAAACAGTGACCCTGTAGGGCCCAGTAAGGACTGTTTCTTAAGGGGATTCCTGGGATATTTAAGGCTGCTTTTCCAAACAGTTCATATGCCCCTAAGGGGGCATCCCACCCTCCTCATTGGGTACAAGTGGGGGCGTTTCTAATTGTGCCGTTCAAATTACACTCGCCATAGGGACCACTACAAACCCACCATTGGCTTGCTACATTGGAGATATTAACTGGACGGCAAGTTATATTTCCAAACCTTTCTTTTGTGGTAAGACTATTTGTAAGAGTTTCCCTAAAAGCGGAGGAACCATTACACCCACACTGTTGGCCTCCCCTTTCGGTCTTTATCCAATACCCATCAGCCCACTGTGTAATAACACAGGAGCTTTTTCCCACAGGACACCCATAGTGATCAGATTGGTTTTGGGTAAAACACAACACTCCCTCAGTGAGTACTGCAACCGAATACTCCTGGTCCTGATAGGTGGCTTGCTGTAAAAAGGTCTTAGTCTAAGAAAGACTGAGAGGTGCATAGATGAGACTTTGGGGGACACACTAGAGGGGACACAAATTTGGGGGACACAAATTTACAAAGGTTGTAGAAGCGTTTTTAAACTAAGGGGAAAAACTGATAGGAGTGCAGGGCAACGTAGTTTGAACAGAGACATCACGTAGGGGAGGAGCTATTAATGGGGATTCTCTATATCCTGGTAAAGAGGAGAAGCTGATAAAGTACAGGTAAGAACTGAAGAGAAACCATCAGATGAAAGAGTCCCATTCAATTACATCGTATGAAGGCAGACAACTAAAACTTGACAAATGTTATAAGCGCTTGTATACAAATACTAGAAATCTAAATACTACAATGAGCAAACTTGGCTGCCTGGTATTAAATAAAGATATTGATATAATAGGCATCACAGAAACTTGATGGAAGGATGACAATCAATGGGACACTGTAATACCAGGGTACAAAATATACAAATGACAGAACAGGTCATGCTGGTCAGGGAGCGGCACTATATATGAAAGAAGGCATAGAGTCAAAATCTTAAATGAATCAAACAGTACCATAGACTCTCTATGGATAGAAATTCCATGCTTGACTAATAAGAATATAGCAGTAGGAGTATACTACTGACCCCCCTGACCAGGAGCGTGATGGTGATTGTGAAATGCTCAGGGAGATTAGAGAAGCTATAAAAATAAAAAACTCAACAATAATGGGGGATTTCAGCTATTCCCATATTGACTGGGTACATGTCACCTCAGGGTGGGATTCGGAAAATAAAGTTTCTAGACACCATTAATGACTGTTTCTTGGAGCAGCTAGTCCTGGAACCCACAAAGGGAGAGGCAATTCTTGATTTAGTCCTAAGTGGAGCACAGGATCAGGTCCAAGAGGTGAATATAGCTGAACTGCTTGGTAATAGTGATCGTAATATAATTAAATTTACATCATTGTGGGGGTTGGGAGGGAAAAACCAGAGAAGCCCACCACAGTAGCATTTAACTTCAGAAAGGGGAACTACGCAAAAATGAGGAAGCTAGTTAAACGAAAATTAAAAGGAACAGTCACAAAAATAAAGTGCCTGCAGGCAACATAGAAACTTTTTTAAACCACCACAATAAAGGCTCAAATTAAATGTATACCCCAAATTAAAAAGAACAGTATGAGAACCAAAAAAAAAAAAAAGCCATCGTGCCTACCGCCAAAGTAAAAGAAGTGGTTAGAGGCAAGAATGCATCTCTTACAAATTGGAAGTCAAATCCTAGTAAGGAAAATTGAAAGGAGCGTAAATTCTGGCACATCAAGTATAAAAGTATAAGAAGGCAGGCCAAGAAAGAATTTGAAGAAAAACTACCTATGAACCCAAAAACTAGCAGCAAATTTATTGTAAGTACATCAGAAGCAGGAAGCCTGCCAAACAATCAGTGGGGCCACTGGACAATCGAGGTGCTAAAGGGAATACTCAAGGAAGACAAGGCCATTGCAGAGACGCTAAGTGAATTCTTTGCATTGGGTCGTCACTGCAGAGAACATGAGGGAGAGTCCCACACCTAAGGTGGCAAATATGATGAACTGTCTCAGACTGAGGCATCAGTAGAGAAGATGTACAGCTGGATGCGCATCCAGTTATGCACATCTGAAAATGGGCCAATGTTCCTAAAGTTCTATATAAGTATCACTGAGTTTGAGTTCCACCAGATAGGGACAGACGTGGAGATACACCTCTGGTCCTCCTGATTCCCAGCCTAGTGCCTAATCTACACAAAAGGAAGTTTTATTTAGTACAACCTCATCCTCCTCCACCAGCTGTTTCAAAGTTCAGAAATGTGAATTTCCGAGAGAAATGGCTTTGAGATTTTTCACATTCTTCCAGAGAGTGGCACGTGTGTTTCTCTTGATGTTGTCACCATTCATAGTACTTAGTGCCCGAATGGATCATTAGGATCATCTACTCTGACCGCCTGTCTAACATGGGCCGTAGAATTTACTCCTACATCTAGCCTAAAAATTCTGGCTGAGCTAAAATGTATCTTTCAGAAAGAAATATCCAGTCTTGAATTAAAGACGCCAAGTGATGGAGAATCCACTACATCCTGTGGTAAATTGTTCCAACGGTTAACTACCCTCACTGTTTAAAAGAATGCCTTATGTCTATCCGGAAGTTATCTAGCTTCGGCTTCCAATTGTTGGCTCTTCTTAGCCCTCTGTCTGCTAAATTAAAGAGCCCTCATCTATCGGAAATCTTCTCCCCGTAAAGACCTTATAGACCATGATCACATCACCTCTGAGTCTTCTCTTTGATAATCTAAATAGATTGAGCTTCCTAAATCTTTCCCTGTAAAGACAGGTTTTCCAGACTTCAAATCATTCCTGTAGCTCTTTTCTGAACACTTTCTAATTTTTCAGCTTCTTTTTTGAAATTCAGACACGACGACTAGATACAATAGTCTAGGAATTGTTTCCCTTGTGATTTTTACAACAGATTTTTACCACCTCGCTACTCTTACTCAATCGTTTCCTGTTTATACTTTCAAAAATCACAGTAGCTTTCTTAGCCACCATATCACACTGGGCGCTCATAGTCCAATGGTTATCTTCCTGACCACTGAGTCCTTTCCAGAGTCATTGCTTTCCAGGATATAATTCCAACCAGACCTTTTGACCAAGATGCATTTTAATACAACCATGTGCAAGGCCATCCATCTAGAAACTACAGGTCACAGTTACATACTTCAACATTCTGTAAATTTGCTCCCTTTATACAGAAGTTTTCTGACCTCTAACACAGGCAAATTCAATCAGGAGAAAGCCTTTTGCAAGAAATATCATGCCCCACTGATGTGGCACAGCCTTTCTGGAGCAGGCTGTGTTTTTACAGTGTCGTAAGCTTTTTGCTAGTGTCAGTTGTGAGTCCACATTACCCTGTGTAATTATGTTCGTGCTCAAGATTTAATCATAGTTTGTTTCTTGCTCCACTATTTATGTTTATTCAAAGCTAACTAAAAGGAAATATTAAGAGGCAGCTATTTCCCAACAACACCTATCAGGGCTACCGATGTCTTTTGAAAAAGGGACAGGATCTCCTTTTTGGGTCTCTTCAGCGTTGTACAACCAAATCCGCTGACACCTTCAGAAAATACAGGGATATCTTCTGGACATTTGCTCCACCTGGGCTCACCAGGTTCCCAATAATAAATTGTTTTATAACATTGGGTTAAATTTTCCCCACCCAAGACGTAGATCCTCTTTTCCCAATGGACCACTGCAGCATTAGCAATTGCCTTTGGCAGTTTTGGAACGATCACCTCCTCATTCATGCTGCCATCATCAGAGATAAAGAAACACTTTCTAGTGCAGTGGCGGTTTTCTGGTATGAGACCCCCCTCAGCCCACTCTCTGGCTCTCTTTTCAGCATACCCACCTATAATGTATATCCCATTATTCATGGCAACAGCACCCGCTGAAAAGAACCCATTGTCCAGAGACACCTGAGTCCATGTGTCCGAGCTAACTTCATAGATCAGAAGCCCTCTATGAAATTGCCAATAACCAGTCAGGCCTGTTGCTCCCCCTAGTAAGTATAGTTTCTTCTTGAGCACTGTGGAGGCAGAACGGCTCAGAACAAAAGGCATCCTAGAGATGGGAGTCCATATCTGCTCTGCTAGGTCAAAGCATTCTGCAGAATTGAGGAACTCATGAAATCCACACCAGCCTCCCATAGCATACAGCCTCTGGTTACAGATTAGGAATCCATGTGTAGCACGGGGCACGGACATTGAAGGGAGCTGTGTCCACTGGCCATTAAAAGAGTTGAACTCATACAAAGCATCTGAATAAGAATTCCTGTAGATGCCTCCAGATACATAGAGCTTGTCTCCAAGTGCCACACAGGCTGGATGTGTCAAAGATTTCAAGCCTGTGAGCTTTTCCCACTTTTCAGCATGAGGATCATAAGAGCCCATCAGAAAAGCTTCATTCTCCAACTCTTGGTCCTCCCACATCGTTGAATCTACACACATTATCAGTTCATCAGACATGCCTTGTCTGAGTCCCCCGCTCTCCTGCAACCTCTCTTCACTGTCCAGCTGCTTCCAGAGAAGCTGAACATCCCCATACCGTTCTGAATCCAGCTGCACCTCTACAACCTCACTATCTGTCAGGAGGGGCAGCCGGACATGCCTCATCAGCTCATTGAGGAGGGTGTGGCCTGTGGTGGGTTGAAACTGTATCCAGCGTCGCACAGCCAGGTAGACTTCTAACTCAGAAGCAACTGTAAGGTCGTCTGAAGACAAGATGGTGATTAAACTGCTGAGGTCCAGACTCAAAAAGTCATCATCCTCACAGAACCTTCCAAAGTTTAGGACGATGAGCTGCATGGTAGCATAATAGAGAGCTTGGTGGTTGTAAGCCTGAGCCAGTCTGTAAAGCCCAATGCAGTTCTGCATGGAAATGTTCTTCAGAAGGAACCTGGGAGGAGAAAAGGAAATAAACATCCCTGGGAATGCATCCGTGATTGTTATGACCCCAGGATAGGTCATCAGCAGGGTTTGAACCCAGAGACCTCAGCACCAAAGAACAGACCTCTAGTACTTGAGTTTAAAGAGGAGGACCTCATTAGCTCATAGACTCCTAGACTTTAAGGTCAGAAGGACCATCATGCTCATCTAGTCTGACCTCCTGCACATTGCAGGCCACAGAACCTCGCCCACCCACTCCTGTAATAGCCCCCTAACCTCTGGCTGAGTTGCTGATGTCCTCAAATCATGGTTTAAAGACTTCAAGTTAGAGAGAATTCGCCATTCACATTAGTTTAAACCTGCAAGTGACCCGTGCCCCATGCTGCAGAGGGAGGCAAAAAACCTCCAGGGTCTCTGCCAATCTGACCCGGGTGGAAATTCCTTTCCAACCCCAAATATGGTGACCAGTTAGACCCTGAGCATGACAATATTAGCTGACAATACTAGTAATAGGTATTACCCTCGATGTAGACGAGCCACGTTAGGGGGGCCACAAGACGCAATTTACAAGCAAACTACATGAGAAAACTTTCTCCTGAGTTTGACACCCCAACATTAGGGTGGCAGCATTGCTTTTATGGCCAGTCAATTGTAACTGAGTTAGTGAATTTATTTCAGGCAAAAGGCTCCAGAATGGCAGCTCAAAAGCACAAGTACACAAAGACCCCATGCTGGCCCCCACACAAACTCCTCTCACCACAACCTCTGCCTCACCTAGATCATATTTTGGGGGATGACAGGGATGTCTTCACGGCCTATTAAACCCATGCTTACTTAGATTGCATAGCTTTTTAAAGACAAAAAGGGCCAGTGTGATCAAGTATTCCAGTGTGTCCCAAAATGTGGGGTACCCCTGCAGGACTAGCTAGGGATGTGGACAAGTCTCTCATTCACTCTCCACTGGCTCAACTTCACTTTTAAAAAAAAAAGTCAATGTTATGGTTATGAAGACAACTTTCAAAACATCACCCAGGCATGTGTAACTGATGCCTGAGTTACCGTGTCCTCTGCAGGCATGAACGGCCACTTCCATTTCACTGGCCGTTAATTCATGTGCCAATGATGATACTTTAATGTCAACATTGTTAACTAGTTCATTGCTCATTAAAGCATCTAAGAAAGGCGAAGAAGAATCAGACTATGAAGATCTTCACAATCTGCTCTGAGGGACTGCTCATTGTTGTGTCAGACATGAGGCCAGGGAGCAGGGACAGGGCAATAACATTTGAGACATTTTAAAATTCAACTTCATTTCATTTCATTAAAATTCAGTTGATCTACCTGTAACACCATTGGTCAGAGTTGCAGGGAGGCATGGTGGTTTCATTTTCCTAAAGGGAGCAGTGGGAGGGCTCAGCTTTGAGAAACTCTGGTTTAGTCAGAGCACTCAGGCCAGGGTTCAGTCCCCGCTCTGTCTGAGGGAAGAAAGGATTTGAACCATGTCTTCCAAAGCTCTCAGGCAAATGCTAATGTGAGATGCCCTCAATCTCTTTTGTTGAAGCTGTTCCACTTTGGATTAAATCATTCAAGATTAATTGGGCCAGAGAGCGACAGTAAGTGAGACTGACTCTATAGCTTGGTGGTTTGGGCAACCAAGAGGAGACCTAGTGCCCCTGTTCCCATCAGTCTTTAATTATTAATACTTAAAACATTCCAGAGTGGTCTCATCTATGCTGTATACAGAGGGAATACCGCATCCCTACCGTTGCTGGATAGTCCCCTGTTAATATAACCAAGTATTGTGTTAGTCCTTTTAGCAACAGCATTACATCAAACACATGTTCATTTGGTGCTGTACAATGACCCTAAGTAATTGTCAGAATGACCTGCTTTCCAGAATACAGTTCCCCAGCCTGTAGGTGTGCCCTGCATTCTTTGTTCCTGGATGTATGCCCTTGCATTTAGCGCCGTTAAACCCATTTTATTTGAATGGACCTAGCTCACCAAGTGACCCAGATTGCTTTGTATGACTGCCCTGTCCTCATCATTCGTTACCACTTCGCCAATCTCTGTCATATGCAAATGTTATCAGCAATGTTTATATATTTTCTTCAAGATCATTGATAAAAATATTGAACTGGGGCCAAGAACCAGCCCCTGATAACCCCACTCGGAGCACTCCCCACTTCATGATGAATCCAAACTTACATTTACATTTTGAGATTCGTCAGTTAGGCAACTTTCTCAATATGTGCCATCCTGCTTTTCTTTAGAGATAGTTTTCCAGTCAGAATGTGGTACTAAGTCCAACACTTTACAGAAATCCAGATATAATCTATCAGTCAACACAGTTACCTTTATCAACCAGACTTGTAATCTTGGAAAAGAACAAATTTGTTGGACAAGATCTATGTTCTGTCAGTCAATAGTTCGAATTAATTATACTGCTATCCTTTACTTCTTAAATAACAGAGTCCTGTATCAGTTGTTCCATTGATTTGCTCAGGATAGAAGTCAGGCTAACTGATCTATAGGAATCCAAGTCATCCCTCTGTTGAGACCGATAACTTTGAGACCTCCTGATGAAAGGCTGTATATAAGAGGAAGGTATTATTATCATGGTGATTTCATCCTCTTTCCCTTGAAAATCAGGCCGATACCCACAGCTCGTTTTACTCAGAACAGCTATTTACATGGCTGTGACATTTCATCACACTTGCCCAGGGCTGAATTTGAACAGGCATTTTCTGTGAAAGTTTCTTGGATCATGTCTAAACCACCCTGAGTGTGATGAGCTGAGTTTTAAATTAATTGTATTGATGCTTGGTGTTACCTTACGAGACCATTAAAACACACATTTATTTCATCCTAAAGCAGACTCATAAGACTGCAGGTCCTTTCATGTTACCTGCAGCAGATCTCCACTAGGGGGCGGATCTGTAGCTTGCTGGCTGCTGCAAACACCTCTGGGGCTGTCTCCAGACTAAGTGATAGCTCTTCTGTGTAGATATATTGTAAAATGCTTTGGAGGATGAAGGGAGCCATATCCTGCAGCACAACTTCTCCACCCTGGGATTCTTTGCCGAAGCTCGTGAAAACGTCCTTAAAGTAAGGACTGACAGCTGCTAGCAATACTCTGCAGGAAGAGAGCAAACAATAGTTCCAAACAATAAAACCTGTGTTTACGGATGTTTCTCACTGTGTACATTAAATAACCCCTTTTTAAAACAAAAACTGGAAAAACATCTATTATATGTAACCATAAAGTTGGGAACATCAACAAGCAAGGTTTGAACCCAGGATCTTTAAATCCCAAACACAGAGCTTTACCACTTGAGCTAACATGTGAACTAAGAGGTAGACCAGCTGCTGGAGGTAGGTCAGAACATACACTTCGACAAGGCACTACAAAACTATTTTCTACACACCAGTGGAATATTGGGTATCAGAGTCCCTAAATTATTGTCCTGACTTTAGGAGGAAAGTATTGTCTAGTGATTAAAGTAGTGGTTACAGACAGGAACATAGAATTGGCACCTTCATAGTCAGCAGGTGTTATAGTAAAGACCTGGAATCTAGTCTTAATTCTGCCAGAACCATGGAGAGAATGACTTTGCCTCTTTACTAGGAGTGATGGGTATGAAGCCATGTTCAAAAGTAAGTCCACAAAAATGTAAACAACAGTGAGTGGAAAAAGTAAGATTAAAACCTATGATTTCCCGCCCAAAACACCATTCCATACACACTCCCTCATCAAAGAGTCAGTCTCTTTCCTACTTGTGAAATATTAGCTTTCTTGGCAGCACTGTACAACAAGGGAGGTCAATTCACATGAAATGCAGAACATCCTGCAAAATCTAGTGCGCTGGAAAGAAATGTCCGAAAGGACCAACCCAGGAGTTGCAGGAAATTGTGTTGGTGATTCCCTGGGGTCTGATTTTCCTTTGGAACATAAGAATGGCCATACTGAGCCAGATCAACAGTTCACTTAGCCCAGTATACGATCTCTGAGAGTGGCCAGTACCAGATGCTTCTGGCAGTTGGGGATACAGGGACACCTGGAGAATGGGCCCCTTACTGAATGAGGGAGGCAACCTAGTGACAGAGGATGTGGAAAAAGCTAATGTACTCAATGCTTTTTTTGCCTCTGTCTTCACGAACAAGCTCAGCTCCCAGACTACTGCACTGGGCAGCACAGCATGGGGAGGAGGTGACCAGCTCTCTGTGGAGAAAGAAGTGGTTCGGGCCTATTTAGAAAAGCTGGACGAGCACAAGTCCATGGGGCCGAATGCGCTGCATCCGAGAGGGCCAAAGGAGTTGGCGGATGTGACTGCGGAGCCATTGACCATTATCTTTGAAAACTCATGGCGATCGGGGGAGGTCCCGGACAACTGGAAAAAGGCTAATGTAGTGCCCATCTTTAAAAAAGGGAAGGAGGAGGATCCTGGGAACTACAGCCCAGTCAGCCTCACCTCAGTCCCTGGAAAAATCATGGAGCAGGTCCTCAAGGAATCAATTCCGAAGCACATAGAGGAGTGGAAAGTGATCAGGAACAGTCAGCATGGATTCATCAAGGGCAGGTCATGCCTGACTAATCTAATTGCCTTCTATGACGAGATAACTGGCTCTGTGGATGAGGGGAAAGCAGTGGACGTGTTGTTCCTTGACTTTAGCAAAGCTTTTGACACGGTCTCCCACAGTATACTTGTCAGCAAGTTAAAGAAGTATGGGCTGGATGAATGGACTATAAGGTGGATAGAAAGCTGGCTAGATTGTTGGGCTCAGTGGGTAGTGATCAATGGCTCCATGTCTCGTTGGCAGCCGGTATCAGGTGGAGGGCCCCAAGGGTCGGTTCTCGGACCCGTTTTGTTCAATATCTTCATTAATGATCTGGAGGATGGTGTGGATTGCACCCTCAGCAAGTTTGCAGATGACACTAAACTGGGAGGAGAGGTAGATACGCTGGAGGGTAGGGATAGGTTACAGAGGGATCGAGACAAATTAGAGGATTGGGCCAAAAGAAATGTGATGAGGTTCAACAAGGACAAGCGCAGAGTCCTGCACTTAGGACGGAAGAATCCGAGGCACCGCTACAGACTAGGGACCGAATGGCTCGGCAGCAGTTCTGCAGAAAAGGACCTACGGGTTACAGTGGACAAGAAGCTGGATATGCGTCAACAGTGTGCCCTTGTTGCCAAGAAGGCCAATGGCATTTTGGGATGTATAAGTAGGGGCACTGCCAGCAGATCGAGGGACGTGATCGTTCCCCTCTATTCGACATTGGTGAGGCCTCATCTGGAGTACTGTGTCCAGTTTTGGGCCTCACACTACAAGGAGATGTGGAAAAATTGGAAAACGTCCAGCGGAGGGCAAAAAAAATGATTAAGAGACTGGAACACATAACTTATGAGGAGAGGCTGAGGGAGCTGGGATTGTTTAGTCTGCGGAAGAGAAGAATGAGGGGGGATTTGACGGCTGCTTTCATCTACCTGAAAGGGGGTTCCAAAGAGGATGGCTCTAGACTGTTCTCAGTGGTAGCAGATGACAGAACAAGGCGTAATGGCCTCAAGTTGCAGTGAAGGAGGTTTAGGTTGGATATTAGGAAAAACGTTTTCACTAGGAGGGTGGTGAAACACTGGAATGGGTCACCTAGGGAGGTGGTGGAATCTCCTTCCTTTGAGGGTTTTAAGGTCAGGCTTGACAAAGCCCTGGCTGGGATAATTTAGTTGGGGATTGATCCTGCTTTGAGCAGGGGGTTGGACTAGATGACCTCCTGAGGTCCCTTCCAACCCTGATATTCTATGATACTATGGAGTTGTGTCCCTGACAGTCTTGGCTAATGTCCATTGATGAATCTATCCTCCATGAAGTTACTAATTCAATTTTGAACTGAATTATACTTTTGGCTTTCATAACATCCCATGGCAACAAGTTTCTGATAGAGTATGCATTTTGTGAAGAAGTATTTCCTTTCGTTTGTCTTAAACATGCTGTCTATTAATTTTATCTGGTGACCCCAAGTTCTTGTGTTATTTAGAGGGATAATTAAAACTTCCTTCTTCACATTCTCCGCACCATTCATGATTTTTTAGACTTCTACCAAGTCATCTCTTTTCTAAGCTAAACAGTCCAAGTCTTTTTAATCTCATATTTTATGGAAGCTGTTCCATCCCCCTGGTCATTGTTATTGCCCTTCTCTGTGTCTTTTCCAATTCTAATATATCTAAGACTTTGATGCACATGATGGCATATATGACATTGATAGATGTGCAGGTGAACGAGCCTCTGATATTGTGGCTGATGTGATTGGGCCCAGGGATGGTGTCCCCTGAATAGATATGTGGACACAGCTGGCAAGGGGCCTTGTTGCAAGGATAGGTTCCTGGGTTAGCGGTTCTGTTGTGTGGTGTGTGGTTGCTTTTGAGTGAAGCAAATACTCACATCAGCCACACTATCAGAGGCTTGTTCACCTACACATCTACCAATGTCATATATGCCATCGTGTGCCAGCAATGCCCCTCTGCCATGTACATTGGTCAAACTGGACAGTCTCTGTGTAAAAGAATAAATGGACACAAATCAGAGGTCAAGAATTATAACATTCAAAAACCAGTTGGAGAACACTTCAATCCCTCTGGTCACTCAATTACAGACCTAAAAGTGGCAATACTTCAACAAAAAAACTTCAGAAACAGACTCCAACGAGAGACTGCTGAATTGGAATTAATTTGCAAACTGGAAATTTGCAAACATTCCACACAAAGATGGACTTTGTCAAGAACACTATCCCCGATAATGTCACGGCTAACCTGGTGGCTGAACTTTGTGACTTTGTCCTTACCCATAACTATTTCACATTTGGGGACAATGTATACCTTCAGATCAGCGGCACTGCTATGGGTACCCGCATGGCCCCACAGTATGCCAACATTTTTATGGCTGATTTAGAACAATGCTTCCTCAGCTCTCGTCCCCTAAAGCCCCTACTCTACTTGCGCTATATTGATGACATCTTCATCATCTGGACCCATGGAAAAGAAGCCCTTGAGGAATTCCACCATGATTTCAACAATTTCCATCCCACCACCAACCTCAGCCTGGTCCAGTCCACACAAGAGATCCACTTCCTGGACACTACAGTGCTAATAAACAATGGCCACATAAACACCACCCTATACCGGAAACCTACTGACCGCTATTCCTACCTGCATGCCTCCAGCTTTCACCCTGACCACACCACACGATCCATCGTCTACAGCCAAGCTCTGCGATACAACCGCATTTGCTCCAACCCCTCAGACAGAGACAAACACCTACAAGATCTCTGTCAAGCTTTCTTACAACTACAATACCCACCTGCAGAAGTAAAGAAACAGATTGATAGAGCCAGAAGAGTTCCCAGAAGTTACCTACTACAGGACAGGCCTAACAAAGAAAATAACAGAACGCCACGAGCGGTCACCTTCAGCCCCCAACTAAAACCCCTCCAACGCATTATTAAGGATCTACAACCTATCCTAAAGGATGACCCAACACTCTCACAAGTCTTGGGAGACAGGCCAGTCCTTGCCTACAGACAGCCCCGCAACCTGAAGCAAATACTCACCAGCAACCACATACCACACAACAGAACCACTAACCCAGGAACCTATCCTTGCAACAAAGCCCGTTGCCAACTGTGCCCACATATCTATTCAGGGGACACCATCACAGGGCCTAATAACATCAGCCACACTATCAGAGGCTCGTTCACCTGCACATCCACCAATGTGATATATGCCATCATGTGCCAGCAATGCCCCTCTGCCATGTACATTGGTCAAACTGGACAGTCTCTACGTAAAAGAATAAATGGACACAAATCAGATGTCAAGAATTATAACATTCATAAACCAGTCGGAGAACACTTCAATCTCTCTGGTCACGCAATCACAGACATGAAGGTCGCTATCTTAAAACAAAAAAACTTCAAATCCAGACTCCAGCGAGAAACTGCTGAATTGGAATTCATTTGCAAATTGGATACTATTAATTTAGGCTTAAATAGAGACTGGGAGTGGCTAAGTCATTATGCAAGGTAGCCTGTTTCCTCTTGTTTTTTCCTACCCCCCCCCCCCCCCCGATGTTCTGGTTTAACTTGGATTTAAACTTGGAGAGTGGTCAGTTTAGATGAGCTATTACCAGCAGGAGAGTGAGTTTGTGTGTGTATGGGGGTGGGGGGGATGTGAGAAAACCTGGATCTATGCAGGAAATAGCCCGACTTGATTATGTAAAGAGTTGTCACTTTGGATGGGCTAGCACCAGCAGGAGAGTGAATTTGTGTGGGGGGGGTGGAGGGTGAGAAAACCTGGATTTGTGCTGGAAATGGCCCACCTGTTGATCACTTTAGATAAGCTATTACCAGCAGGACAGTGGGGTGGGAGGAGGTATTGTTTCATATTCTCTGTGTGTATATAAAGTCTGCTGCAGTTTCCACGGTATACATCTGATGAAGTGAGCTGTAGCTCACGAAAGCTCATGCTCAAATAAATTGGTTACTCTCTAAGGTGCCACAAGTACTCCTTTTCTTTTTGCGAATACAGACTAACACGGCTGTTCCTCTGTCACCTTACCTGATCACTCTCGTTCTGATGAAGTGAGCTGTAGCTCACGAAAGCTCATGCTCAAATAAATTGGTTAGTCTCTAAGGTGCTACAAGTACTCCTTTTCTTTTTGCGAATACAGACTAACACGGCTGTTACTCTGAAACCTCTCGTTACAGTGTGTATGGTAACACCCATTGTTTCATGTTCTCTGTGTATATAAATCTCCCCACTGTATTTTTCACTGAATACATCCGATGAAGTGATATGTAACTCACGAAAGCTTATGTTCAAATAAATTTGTGAGTCTCTAAAGGTGCCACAAGTGAATCATAGAATCATAGAATATCAGGGTTGGAAGGGACCTCAGGAGGTCATCTAGTCCAACCCCCCGCTCAAAGCAGGACCAATCCCCAATTTTTGCCCCGATCCCTAAATGGCCCCCTCAAGGATTGAACTCACAACCCTGGGTTTAGCAGGCCAATGCTCAAACCACTGAGGGCAACAAAAACTATTAGGAAAAAGAAAAGTGCTCCTTTTCTTTTTCCTAATCATTTTTGTTGCCCTCTTCTGATCCTTTTCCAATTCCAATATATCTTTTTTGAGACGGGGCGAATACATCTGCACGCAGGATTCAAGATGTGGACGTACCATGGATTTATACAGAGGCAATACGATATTTTCTGTCTTATTATCTATTCTCTATTCTTAATGATTACCAACATTCTGTTGGCTTTTTTGACTGCCGCTGCACATTGAGTGGATATTTTCAGAGAACTAGCCACAATGACTCCAAGATCTCTTTCTTGAGTGGTAACAGCTAATTTAGAGCCCCTCATTTTATTTGTATAGTTGGGATGATGTTTTCCAATGTGCATTACTTTGCATTTATCAACATTGACTTTCGTATGCCAATTTGTTGCCCAGGCACAAATCTGTGAGATCCTTTTGTAGCTCTTCGCAGTCTGCCTGGGACTTAACTATCTTGAGTAGTTTTGTATCATCTGCAAATTTTGCCACCTCACTGTTTACCCCTTTTTCCAGATCATTTATGAGTATGTTGAAGAGGACTGGTCCCAGAACAGACCCCTGGGGGACACCACTATTGATATAAAAGGATGGATGCTGAGCACTGTGCCTAGACCCACAGTTCAAGAGTTCTGGCCAGAGTTCCAGTTCAGCAGTGAATCTTGGTGCTCCTGGTCATCTTCAGTGCCAGTAAACTTTCCCCAACAAAACCCTCTGACGCCAACTTCTGCTGCTCTCTGCTAACCCACTGAGAGTGACAACCTCCCTACTCCCTCCTTATTCCCAGTACAAGGTCATACGCCCAAGTATTCACAGCCCCATACAGCTCTGGGCAACAGATGCTGGGTCAGGCCGAGTTTGTCCTCCTCAGATGATTCCTTCCTGGCATGGCGCTCCTCTGGGCTCCTGTCTGGGACATCCCTGGCTGGATGCCCTGTCCATCCCAGATTACGGACAGCTCTCGCTGCTTTGTTATGTGTGGGCCTCCTCATGTCTGGAGCTACAGACACACATACCAGCACTTCCTCTTTGGGGAACACTCAGCACTTCCTCTCAGGACCTCAGGGCAAGGTTTTAAAGGAGCCATGCTCTCTAAACCCTGAGCAGCAACACCTGTTAGGCCACAAAGAAAAGACCCCATATGTTTGACTGCTAAGGACAAGTAGGCACTGAAAGAGACTCTCCAGCCCTCTTTCTCTGCAGGGCGGGATCACACTTCCGTTCATCACTGCAGCACAATATAGGGCATCAGGGGAATAGCTTTTTATTTTATTTATTTATGTATTTATTGTAATTTTCTATTCTCTTGTATATGAAATGCTGAGGATTTCGAAGAACGACCGTGCTTTGGAAACAATAGCCCTAAAGACCAGGGGTGGCCAACCTGTGGCTCCGGACCCACATGCGGCTCTTCAGAAGTTATTATGTGGCTCCTTGTCTAGGCACCGACTCCAGGGCTGGAGCTACAGGCGCCAACTTTCCAATGTGCCGGGGGTGCTCACTGCTCAAGCCCTGGCTCTGCCAGAGGCCCTACCCCCACTCCACCCCTTCCCACCCCCTCTTCTGAGCCTGCAGTGCCCTTGCTTCTCCCTCCTCCCCCCCAGAGCCTCCTGCACGCCACGGAAGAGCTGATTGGGAGGTGTGGGGACGGGGGGGGGGGAAGTGCGGATTGGCAGGGCTGCTGGTGGGTGGGAGGCACTGGGAGCAGGGTAGGGGAGCTGATGCGGGGCTGCTGACGTATTACTGTGGCTCTTTGGCCATGTACATTGGTAAATTCTGGCTCCTTCTCAGGCCACCCCTGCTATAGACGGACTCCTTGCTTTAATGCATCTGAATCAGGTTGTAATGTCGCTTGCTGGACATTGCCTGGGGCAGGAACCTGGTGCTCAGGGTTTGGAAGGTAACTGCAACTTGTCAGAGCAGAAATCTACAGCAGATTAAATTTCACAGGCTGCAAATGTGGAAATATCATTTATCATGTGGACATGGGCACGTAGGATCTGATAATACGCATTAATGTTCCATAGTGCCTTTCACAGCTAAATCCCTAGCTGGGTAGATATAGAAA
This sequence comes from Caretta caretta, assembly GCF_965140235.1. Classification (NCBI taxonomy): domain Eukaryota; kingdom Metazoa; phylum Chordata; order Testudines; family Cheloniidae; genus Caretta; species Caretta caretta. The sequence goes on from NC_134223.1 coordinate 5,426,056, forward strand.
TAACAACAGAGGGAGAGAGCGAACTCAATTGACCGGGGGGCGGGGAGGGGGAGGGGGGCTTTCAGCAGAATTTGGAAAGAGAATGGAAAGCTGATGAAGCAATTCTTATGGACACCTCCTGTGGAATTTTACAGAGGATGGTCAGCTTCCTATAGCAGTTCTAAACTATTCTAAAGAATTTAATAGATACTTGCATGTCTGCTACATTGTATAGGATGGCTCCAAAAATGTACAGGCAAGGCCTAATTTTCTATTAAATCCTAGCGATTTTTAGAGTAATTTATATAGAAGCCTATTAAATGACAGATCCTCAGTCAGTATAAATGATCATAACTCCACCTCTCAGTGGTGCCAATTTACGACAGATTAGGACGCGCCCCATAGTTTTAATCCTGTTGGCCACAGTCCTATTAAATTCTGTAAAGAGACAGAAGGAAGCTGTTCCAGACAGATAGGAGGAGAAGGGTCTCACACCAGTGACAAGACTTGTAATAGGAAAATGGAGGCCAGTCATCAGAAGAAGCAGGAAGATGAGGGGCCCAATTTTCTACTGTGCTATGACCCTTTACTCTGCTCTGGAAGCGTAAAGGGGCCATAAAGCTAGTGTATCTAGGGAAGGGGAATATCCTGCATAGGAGATTCTCCTGGCTGAGGCCACTGGAGTTACTGAAGTTCTGCCCCAGGGTGCTGACCTCCTCCCCGTGAGGGGCAGCCCTAAATTAGCTCTGTCTATCCAAGCTGCCGGTATTTTCCAGGTGCCTATCACCATGGTATGAGTAAGGCTCATTCACAAGAGGCCGGTCACACTTCCTCCAAGCATCTCCATGTTGGCAATGGCAGGATCCCAGCAGTTGTGATGGGGAAGTTGGAACAGCCTGTGGCTTCCCTTATCATTGCTGTGATCAGTGCTGATATGCTAACCCCATCTCTTAAAGTCATCTCTATTATTACTATTATTATTCTTATTTATTATGATTAATCTTCCTTTGCAAAGTATTTTCCATGCAAAATTATGCAATATCAGATCGCCTGCTTTATCTTGGGGAAAGACGGCTGCAAAACTGGGTGAAAGTTTACTTGCTGGGGGGAAAAGCCAGTCATTGAAAGAGATGTATGAAGTGGTGTAGGGTCTTAAGGCCAAGAGAGGTGATACAATTATCATTTGGTATTTCCTTGCTATGTGGGATTTTCCTATGTCAGTTTGCTTTATCCTCCCATCTCAGCAGCCTTTGCTGCTCCCTTGATAACACAGAATACCGAGCTCTGCTCTCCAGCATAGGCCAAGGACAGCAGATAGATAAACAGAAACCCACCTGTGACAGGAGAATCTCCTTCCTTCACACACTAACATGGCATCACAGAGCAACTGGTGCTGGTACAGCTGCTTTAGACCTATATGAGTTGAGAAGACAATGCCAAGGCTGCCGTTATACACCACAAGGAAACTTCTTGAAGGAAAGAAGTGAGAGCTCATTCTAAGGAGAGTATCCATCTATCTATCTATCTCCGTATACCCCATCTATCTATCTATCTAGCTAGCTAGCTAGCTATAAAATCTCCGGAAATCTGTACGGATGGTGGGATGGCTGCAGCAGGAGAACAAAGGAGGTGATCACCTGATGACTGTTTGGTGGCTTATGTCTCTGCAATGAAGGCGAGGACCAAAAGGGTAATGGAGAGTTAACGCCCCTTTCGTCTTTAACCAGTACTAAGTTTGCTTCGAAAACTATATAAATAAAACAAACTCCCAAGTTGTTTCCATCTCCACCATTTTCTGGATGGCAGAGACAGCCCTAGGCATTCACCTTCTCTGGGGGCTCCCACAGGCCGGCCCCGAAGATTACACATACACGTGAGGATCTGCTAACCTACCTTTGCTTAGCTCCAGTGGCTTTGGCAGCTCCTGTTTCGCCCCTTTTCGACTGGAACTCATGACAGGCAGAATGAAGCATACAGTAGAGAAGGAAATCCTGACTGAAAAGAGAACTAGATTCTCAACAGAGAGTGTGCACTCACACACATAACTAAATACTAAAGCTCTGGTATATAAAATCATGTCAGAGGGATGGCAGAAATTCCATTTTCTGGTCCCCACACATGTTGTAGGTTGATTATGGAGCAGCAATGGCCAACTGCCCACCCCCCGCATTCCCCACTCAGAGATCACGGCTGTATCTGGGCTCAGTAAAAGCAGGTTAGGAATGGAGGAGAAGCTGGACTCTGAACTTCCTGGGGAGTGGCAGAAATCCTGCCCCCTTTCCTTCTCCCACATGCATATATTTATTCTCTGAGTCACTACCCCTTCCCATGCACTGCACGGACCCTCACTCTTCACCCTCACTGAAGTTAAAATGGAAAATTTAAATTCAGCAAAAAAAAAATCAAAAACTGAAAATATCAGTTCAAAAATGCTCCATGGCAGTTGTAGTTTGGCTGCCTTGTGACACCATTCTTCTCTATGGGCTAGGCTACCTGTTCAGACTACATCTCCCATGATGCACCATGGACTTTCCTTTTGCTAAGCTGCCACAGTGATTCACAGGAGCTCCTGCTGCAATGTATGGCGCAGTCCACAGAGGAGAAAGAAGGCATGAGGCCCCGAACTATGGCACTGAGGCAACATTTCTCAATCAAAATTTTTCAGTTTTCAGACTAAATTTTTCAGCATTTTCAGCAAACTTTTGGGGGTTTGTGTGCTTGTTTTGATGAAAAGGCTAAATTTTCCATAGAAAACAGCTACTTTTCACAAAAATTTGCATTGAATCAAAAATCCAATTTTCTATTAGAAAACAGTTTTGATGGAAAATTGTTAGTCAGCCCTAAATACGAGTTCAGCAGTGGAGATTGTTGCCGGCACCCAGTGCCGAGAGGCTAAACAACAGCTGGAGTTGGTTCGCTAGCCGGCGTGCTACACCCAATAATCACAACGGGGTGGAGAAGCAGAAAAGTTTATTTGCAGCTACAAAAAGGTACAGGGAGAATAGAATCTCAAATCCCGCACACAGAGCAGGCAGTTACACAGACTTTTATACATCCTTTTTCCCAGCATACCTATCCAATAGCAAGCTGCCCTAAGTATCCATATAGCCAGCCAATCCAATTCCCAGCTAGTTCCCTTGGTCTCTGTATCATTTCTTAAACCATACATAAAGCTGCTTTATTCAGCATTGTTCCTCCATATCTGCCCTGTTTGGCCTTGCTTGGTTTCAGGCAGTCTGACTCTGCAGCATATTGTTGCAGATCCTCAGCATAACTGCTGTGTGTGCCTCCAGGCGGGCGGCGCCGGGGGGGGGGTGGGGGTGGGGGTGGCGGGGGGAGGACACTTGGGCCTAGTGCGAGCGGGCTTCATCGACACTCGTGGTCTTCCATCCCCTCGAGTTACCTAGTGGCCATGCCCCAGTGTCCCTAACAACTCCTTCCTTTGAGAACATTCAACAACCTTAGCTCTGAGTTTTCTCACTTGGGCTACTTCTTTCTTTACAATAGGACTTTGCATAAGCACTTTGTGATAGCCCTGAAGAGAATGACTTATTAATTTTTGCAAAAGGGCCCTAACACATGAGACTGCACAGCATAATACCAGTAATACAAGCAATACAGGAAAGAGAAGTTTCAATAGCAGGCTAAATAAACCACCAAGCCAAAACGACAAACCCCAGCCTGAAAACAAGGTTTGCAACCAATCGCTCTCTGGGGCAGTATAGGCAACCTGTCCTCCGGCTATGGCATGGGGCCTCAGTCTGTACCACCTTTTCATAGATCTCATAACTGCTATCATTTACATATACACAACATCGGGGCCCGACGAGGGTACAAACCCCTCCTTGGGATGCCAGGAGATAGTCCAAAGCCAGCCTGTTTTGGAGGGAAAACGTCCTGAGCTGCTGTACCTCTTTATTTAATGTTTTTACTGCTGATCCTAAATCACTAACCGAGTCCTCTAACTCTAAGGCCACTTTCTCAAGTATCATTTGCAGCCTTACAGTATAGCGGCCTATGCATGCCATGGCTGGCCCGGTAAACAGTGGCGCTATTCCCAGTACAGAGCACCCTACAAGCTTCTCGGTTGTGAGGGAATTCTTCACATTGCCCTCCAATGCTGCAGTCAGTCGCCGCAGGGTCTTTTCTCGTGACTCAACAGAGGTGTCTCGGGCATTTCTAATCTTTCCTTTGGGCAGTGTGGCAGTTATGGACAAATGCGGAACTCCATGAGCTATATAACAGCTACCTGTCCAGTTGGCTGGCAGCACCTTGTAAGCCTTTCGGCCACATACAAAACAGTGACCCTGTAGGGCCCAGTAAGGACTGTTTCTTAAGGGGATTCCTGGGATATTTAAGGCTGCTTTTCCAAACAGTTCATATGCCCCTAAGGGGGCATCCCACCCTCCTCATTGGGTACAAGTGGGGGCGTTTCTAATTGTGCCGTTCAAATTACACTCGCCATAGGGACCACTACAAACCCACCATTGGCTTGCTACATTGGAGATATTAACTGGACGGCAAGTTATATTTCCAAACCTTTCTTTTGTGGTAAGACTATTTGTAAGAGTTTCCCTAAAAGCGGAGGAACCATTACACCCACACTGTTGGCCTCCCCTTTCGGTCTTTATCCAATACCCATCAGCCCACTGTGTAATAACACAGGAGCTTTTTCCCACAGGACACCCATAGTGATCAGATTGGTTTTGGGTAAAACACAACACTCCCTCAGTGAGTACTGCAACCGAATACTCCTGGTCCTGATAGGTGGCTTGCTGTAAAAAGGTCTTAGTCTAAGAAAGACTGAGAGGTGCATAGATGAGACTTTGGGGGACACACTAGAGGGGACACAAATTTGGGGGACACAAATTTACAAAGGTTGTAGAAGCGTTTTTAAACTAAGGGCTGGGGAAAAACTGATAGGTGTGCAGGGCAACGTAGTTTGAACAGAGACATCACGTAGGGGAGGAGCTATTAATGGGGATTCTCTATATCCTGGTAAAGAGGAGAAGCTGATAAAGTACAGGTAAGAACTGAAGAGAAACCATCAGATGAAAGAGTCCCATTCAATTACATCGTATGAAGGCAGACAACTAAAACTTGACAAATGTTATAAGCGCTTGTATACAAATACTAGAAATCTAAATACTACAATGAGCAAACTTGGCTGCCTGGTATTAAATAAAGATATTGATATAATAGGCATCACAGAAACTTGATGGAAGGATGACAATCAATGGGACACTGTAATACCAGGGTACAAAATATACAAATGACAGAACAGGTCATGCTGGTCAGGGAGCGGCACTATATATGAAAGAAGGCATAGAGTCAAAATCTTAAATGAATCAAACAGTACCATAGACTCTCTATGGATAGAAATTCCATGCTTGACTAATAAGAATATAGCAGTAGGAGTATACTACTGACCCCCCTGACCAGGAGCGTGATGGTGATTGTGAAATGCTCAGGGAGATTAGAGAAGCTATAAAAATAAAAAACTCAACAATAATGGGGGATTTCAGCTATTCCCATATTGACTGGGTACATGTCACCTCAGGGTGGGATTCGGAAAATAAAGTTTCTAGACACCATTAATGACTGCTTCTTGGAGCAGCTAGTCCTGGAACCCACAAAGGGAGAGGCAATTCTTGATTTAGTCCTAAGTGGAGCACAGGATCAGGTCCAAGAGGTGAATATAGCTGAACTGCTTGGTAATAGTGACCGTAATATAATTAAATTTACATCATTGTGGGGGTTGGGAGGGAAAAACCAGAGAAGCCCACCACAGTAGCATTTAACTTCAGAAAGGGGAACTACGCAAAAATGAGGAAGCTAGTTAAACGAAAATTAAAAGGAACAGTCACAAAAATAAAGTGCCTGCAGGCAACATAGAAACTTTTTTAAACCACCACAATAAAGGCTCAAATTAAATGTATACCCCAAATTAAAAAGAACAGTATGAGAACCAAAAAAAAAAAAAAGCCATCGTGCCTACCGCCAAAGTAAAAGAAGTGGTTAGAGGCAAGAATGCATCTCTTACAAATTGGAAGTCAAATCCTAGTAAGGAAAATTGAAAGGAGCGTAAATTCTGGCACATCAAGTATAAAAGTATAAGAAGGCAGGCCAAGAAAGAATTTGAAGAAAAACTACCTATGAACCCAAAAACTAGCAGCAAATTTATTGTAAGTACATCAGAAGCAGGAAGCCTGCCAAACAATCAGTGGGGCCACTGGACAATCGAGGTGCTAAAGGGAATACTCAAGGAAGACAAGGCCATTGCAGAGACGCTAAGTGAATTCTTTGCATTGGGTCGTCACTGCAGAGAACATGAGGGAGAGTCCCACACCTAAGGTGGCAAATATGATGAACTGTCTCAGACTGAGGCATCAGTAGAGAAGATGTACAGCTGGATGCGCATCCAGTTATGCACATCTGAAAATGGGCCAATGTTCCTAAAGTTCTATATAAGTATCACTGAGTTTGAGTTCCACCAGATAGGGACAGACGTGGAGATACACCTCTGGTCCTCCTGATTCCCAGCCTAGTGCCTAATCTACACAAAAGGAAGTTTTATTTAGTACAACCTCATCCTCCTCCACCAGCTGTTTCAAAGTTCAGAAATGTGAATTTCCGAGAGAAATGGCTTTGAGATTTTTCACATTCTTCCAGAGAGTGGCACGTGTGTTTCTCTTGATGTTGTCACCATTCATAGTACTTAGTGCCCGAATGGATCATTAGGATCATCTACTCTGACCGCCTGTCTAACATGGGCCGTAGAATTTACTCCTACATCTAGCCTAAAAATTCTGGCTGAGCTAAAATGTATCTTTCAGAAAGAAATATCCAGTCTTGAATTAAAGACGCCAAGTGATGGAGAATCCACTACATCCTGTGGTAAATTGTTCCAACGGTTAACTACCCTCACTGTTTAAAAGAATGCCTTATGTCTATCCGGAAGTTATCTAGCTTCGGCTTCCAATTGTTGGCTCTTCTTAGCCCTCTGTCTGCTAAATTAAAGAGCCCTCATCTATCGGAAATCTTCTCCCCGTAAAGACCTTATAGACCATGATCACATCACCTCTGAGTCTTCTCTTTGATAATCTAAATAGATTGAGCTTCCTAAATCTTTCCCTGTAAAGACAGGTTTTCCAGACTTCAAATCATTCCTGTAGCTCTTTTCTGAACACTTTCTAATTTTTCAGCTTCTTTTTTGAAATTCAGACACGACGACTAGATACAATAGTCTAGGAATTGTTTCCCTTGTGATTTTTACAACAGATTTTTACCACCTCGCTACTCTTACTCAATCGTTTCCTGTTTATACTTTCAAAAATCACAGTAGCTTTCTTAGCCACCATATCACACTGGGCGCTCATAGTCCAATGGTTATCTTCCTGACCACTGAGTCCTTTCCAGAGTCATTGCTTTCCAGGATATAATTCCAACCAGACCTTTTGACCAAGATGCATTTTAATACAACCATGTGCAAGGCCATCCATCTAGAAACTACAGGTCACAGTTACATACTTCAACATTCTGTAAATTTGCTCCCTTTATACAGAAGTTTTCTGACCTCTAACACAGGCAAATTCAATCAGGAGAAAGCCTTTTGCAAGAAATATCATGCCCCACTGATGTGGCACAGCCTTTCTGGAGCAGGCTGTGTTTTTACAGTGTCGTAAGCTTTTTGCTAGTGTCAGTTGTGAGTCCACATTACCCTGTGTAATTATGTTCGTGCTCAAGATTTAATCATAGTTTGTTTCTTGCTCCACTATTTATGTTTATTCAAAGCTAACTAAAAGGAAATATTAAGAGGCAGCTATTTCCCAACAACACCTATCAGGGCTACCGATGTCTTTTGAAAAAGGGACAGGATCTCCTTTTTGGGTCTCTTCAGCGTTGTACAACCAAATCCGCTGACACCTTCAGAAAATACAGGGATATCTTCTGGACATTTGCTCCACCTGGGCTCACCAGGTTCCCAATAATAAATTGTTTTATAACATTGGGTTAAATTTTCCCCACCCAAGACGTAGATCCTCTTTTCCCAATGGACCACTGCAGCATTAGCAATTGCCTTTGGCAGTTTTGGAACGATCACCTCCTCATTCATGCTGCCATCATCAGAGATAAAGAAACACTTTCTAGTGCAGTGGCGGTTTTCTGGTATGAGACCCCCCTCAGCCCACTCTCTGGCTCTCTTTTCAGCATACCCACCTATAATGTATATCCCATTATTCATGGCAACAGCACCCGCTGAAAAGAACCCATTGTCCAGAGACACCTGAGTCCATGTGTCCGAGCTAACTTCATAGATCAGAAGCCCTCTATGAAATTGCCAATAACCAGTCAGGCCTGTTGCTCCCCCTAGTAAGTATAGTTTCTTCTTGAGCACTGTGGAGGCAGAACGGCTCAGAACAAAAGGCATCCTAGAGATGGGAGTCCATATCTGCTCTGCTAGGTCAAAGCATTCTGCAGAATTGAGGAACTCATGAAATCCACACCAGCCTCCCATAGCATACAGCCTCTGGTTACAGATTAGGAATCCATGTGTAGCACGGGGCACGGACATTGAAGGGAGCTGTGTCCACTGGCCATTAAAAGAGTTGAACTCATACAAAGCATCTGAATAAGAATTCCTGTAGATGCCTCCAGATACATAGAGCTTGTCTCCAAGTGCCACACAGGCTGGATGTGTCAAAGATTTCAAGCCTGTGAGCTTTTCCCACTTTTCAGCATGAGGATCATAAGAGCCCATCAGAAAAGCTTCATTCTCCAACTCTTGGTCCTCCCACATCGTTGAATCTACACACATTATCAGTTCATCAGACATGCCTTGTCTGAGTCCCCCGCTCTCCTGCAACCTCTCTTCACTGTCCAGCTGCTTCCAGAGAAGCTGAACATCCCCATACCGTTCTGAATCCAGCTGCACCTCTACAACCTCACTATCTGTCAGGAGGGGCAGCCGGACATGCCTCATCAGCTCATTGAGGAGGGTGTGGCCTGTGGTGGGTTGAAACTGTATCCAGCGTCGCACAGCCAGGTAGACTTCTAACTCAGAAGCAACTGTAAGGTCGTCTGAAGACAAGATGGTGATTAAACTGCTGAGGTCCAGACTCAAAAAGTCATCATCCTCACAGAACCTTCCAAAGTTTAGGACGATGAGCTGCATGGTAGCATAATAGAGAGCTTGGTGGTTGTAAGCCTGAGCCAGTCTGTAAAGCCCAATGCAGTTCTGCATGGAAATGTTCTTCAGAAGGAACCTGGGAGGAGAAAAGGAAATAAACATCCCTGGGAATGCATCCGTGATTGTTATGACCCCAGGATAGGTCATCAGCAGGGTTTGAACCCAGAGACCTCAGCACCAAAGAACAGACCTCTAGTACTTGAGTTTAAAGAGGAGGACCTCATTAGCTCATAGACTCCTAGACTTTAAGGTCAGAAGGACCATCATGCTCATCTAGTCTGACCTCCTGCACATTGCAGGCCACAGAACCTCGCCCACCCACTCCTGTAATAGCCCCCTAACCTCTGGCTGAGTTGCTGATGTCCTCAAATCATGGTTTAAAGACTTCAAGTTAGAGAGAATTCGCCATTCACATTAGTTTAAACCTGCAAGTGACCCGTGCCCCATGCTGCAGAGGGAGGCAAAAAACCTCCAGGGTCTCTGCCAATCTGACCCGGGTGGAAATTCCTTTCCAACCCCAAATATGGTGACCAGTTAGACCCTGAGCATGACAATATTAGCTGACAATACTAGTAATAGGTATTACCCTCGATGTAGACGAGCCACGTTAGGGGGGCCACAAGACGCAATTTACAAGCAAACTACATGAGAAAACTTTCTCCTGAGTTTGACACCCCAACATTAGGGTGGCAGCATTGCTTTTATGGCCAGTCAATTGTAACTGAGTTAGTGAATTTATTTCAGGCAAAAGGCTCCAGAATGGCAGCTCAAAAGCACAAGTACACAAAGACCCCATGCTGGCCCCCACACAAACTCCTCTCACCACAACCTCTGCCTCACCTAGATCATATTTTGGGGGATGACAGGGATGTCTTCACGGCCTATTAAACCCATGCTTACTTAGATTGCATAGCTTTTTAAAGACAAAAAGGGCCAGTGTGATCAAGTATTCCAGTGTGTCCCAAAATGTGGGGTACCCCTGCAGGACTAGCTAGGGATGTGGACAAGTCTCTCATTCACTCTCCACTGGCTCAACTTCACTTTTTAAAAAAAAAAGTCAATGTTATGGTTATGAAGACAACTTTCAAAACATCACCCAGGCATGTGTAACTGATGCCTGAGTTACCGTGTCCTCTGCAGGCATGAACGGCCACTTCCATTTCACTGGCCGTTAATTCATGTGCCAATGATGATACTTTAATGTCAACATTGTTAACTAGTTCATTGCTCATTAAAGCATCTAAGAAAGGCGAAGAAGAATCAGACTATGAAGATCTTCACAATCTGCTCTGAGGGACTGCTCATTGTTGTGTCAGACATGAGGCCAGGGAGCAGGGACAGGGCAATAACATTTGAGACATTTTAAAATTCAACTTCATTTCATTTCATTAAAATTCGGTTGATCTACCTGTAACACCATTGGTCAGAGTTGCAGGGAGGCATGGTGGTTTCATTTTCCTAAAGGGAGCAGTGGGAGGGCTCAGCTTTGAGAAACTCTGGTTTAGTCAGAGCACTCAGGCCAGGGTTCAGTCCCCGCTCTGTCTGAGGGAAGAAAGGATTTGAACCATGTCTTCCAAAGCTCTCAGGCAAATGCTAATGTGAGATGCCCTCAATCTCTTTTGTTGAAGCTGTTCCACTTTGGATTAAATCATTCAAGATTAATTGGGCCAGAGAGCGACAGTAAGTGAGACTGACTCTATAGCTTGGTGGTTTGGGCAACCAAGAGGAGACCTAGTGCCCCTGTTCCCATCAGTCTTTAATTATTAATACTTAAAACATTCCAGAGTGGTCTCATCTATGCTGTATACAGAGGGAATACCGCATCCCTACCGTTGCTGGATAGTCCCCTGTTAATATAACCAAGTATTGTGTTAGTCCTTTTAGCAACAGCATTACATCAAACACATGTTCATTTGGTGCTGTACAATGACCCTAAGTAATTGTCAGAATGACCTGCTTTCCAGAATACAGTTCCCCAGCCTGTAGGTGTGCCCTGCATTCTTTGTTCCTGGATGTATGCCCTTGCATTTAGCGCCGTTAAACCCATTTTATTTGAATGGACCTAGCTCACCAAGTGACCCAGATTGCTTTGTATGACTGCCCTGTCCTCATCATTCGTTACCACTTCGCCAATCTCTGTCATATGCAAATGTTATCAGCAATGTTTATATATTTTCTTCAAGATCATTGATAAAAATATTGAACTGGGGCCAAGAACCAGCCCCTGATAACCCCACTCGGAGCACTCCCCACTTCATGATGAATCCAAACTTACATTTACATTTTGAGATTCGTCAGTTAGGCAACTTTCTCAATATGTGCCATCCTGCTTTTCTTTAGAGATAGTTTTCCAGTCAGAATGTGGTACTAAGTCCAACACTTTACAGAAATCCAGATATAATCTATCAGTCAACACAGTTACCTTTATCAACCAGACTTGTAATCTTGGAAAAGAACAAATTTGTTGGACAAGATCTATGTTCTGTCAGTCAATAGTTCGAATTAATTATACTGCTATCCTTTACTTCTTAAATAACAGAGTCCTGTATCAGTTGTTCCATTGATTTGCTCAGGATAGAAGTCAGGCTAACTGATCTATAGGAATCCAAGTCATCCCTCTGTTGAGACCGATAACTTTGAGACCTCCTGATGAAAGGCTGTATATAAGAGGAAGGTATTATTATCATGGTGATTTCATCCTCTTTCCCTTGAAAATCAGGCCGATACCCACAGCTCGTTTTACTCAGAACAGCTATTTACATGGCTGTGACATTTCATCACACTTGCCCAGGGCTGAATTTGAACAGGCATTTTCTGTGAAAGTTTCTTGGATCATGTCTAAACCACCCTGAGTGTGATGAGCTGAGTTTTAAATTAATTGTATTGATGCTTGGTGTTACCTTACGAGACCATTAAAACACACATTTATTTCATCCTAAAGCAGACTCATAAGACTGCAGGTCCTTTCATGTTACCTGCAGCAGATCTCCACTAGGGGGCGGATCTGTAGCTTGCTGGCTGCTGCAAACACCTCTGGGGCTGTCTCCAGACTAAGTGATAGCTCTTCTGTGTAGATATATTGTAAAATGCTTTGGAGGATGAAGGGAGCCATATCCTGCAGCACAACTTCTCCACCCTGGGATTCTTTGCCGAAGCTCGTGAAAACGTCCTTAAAGTAAGGACTGACAGCTGCTAGCAATACTCTGCAGGAAGAGAGCAAACAATAGTTCCAAACAATAAAACCTGTGTTTACGGATGTTTCTCACTGTGTACATTAAATAACCCCTTTTTAAAACAAAAACTGGAAAAACATCTATTATATGTAACCATAAAGTTGGGAACATCAACAAGCAAGGTTTGAACCCAGGATCTTTAAATCCCAAACACAGAGCTTTACCACTTGAGCTAACATGTGAACTAAGAGGTAGACCAGCTGCTGGAGGTAGGTCAGAACATACACTTCGACAAGGCACTACAAAACTATTTTCTACACACCAGTGGAATATTGGGTATCAGAGTCCCTAAATTATTGTCCTGACTTTAGGAGGAAAGTATTGTCTAGTGATTAAAGTAGTGGTTACAGACAGGAACATAGAATTGGCACCTTCATAGTCAGCAGGTGTTATAGTAAAGACCTGGAATCTAGTCTTAATTCTGCCAGAACCATGGAGAGAATGACTTTGCCTCTTTACTAGGAGTGATGGGTATGAAGCCATGTTCAAAAGTAAGTCCACAAAAATGTAAACAACAGTGAGTGGAAAAAGTAAGATTAAAACCTATGATTTCCCGCCCAAAACACCATTCCATACACACTCCCTCATCAAAGAGTCAGTCTCTTTCCTACTTGTGAAATATTAGCTTTCTTGGCAGCACTGTACAACAAGGGAGGTCAATTCACATGAAATGCAGAACATCCTGCAAAATCTAGTGCGCTGGAAAGAAATGTCCGAAAGGACCAACCCAGGAGTTGCAGGAAATTGTGTTGGTGATTCCCTGGGGTCTGATTTTCCTTTGGAACATAAGAATGGCCATACTGAGCCAGATCAACAGTTCACTTAGCCCAGTATACGATCTCTGAGAGTGGCCAGTACCAGATGCTTCTGGCAGTTGGGGATACAGGGACACCTGGAGAATGGGCCCCTTACTGAATGAGGGAGGCAACCTAGTGACAGAGGATGTGGAAAAAGCTAATGTACTCAATGCTTTTTTTGCCTCTGTCTTCACGAACAAGCTCAGCTCCCAGACTACTGCACTGGGCAGCACAGCATGGGGAGGAGGTGACCAGCTCTCTGTGGAGAAAGAAGTGGTTCGGGCCTATTTAGAAAAGCTGGACGAGCACAAGTCCATGGGGCCGAATGCGCTGCATCCGAGAGGGCCAAAGGAGTTGGCGGATGTGACTGCGGAGCCATTGACCATTATCTTTGAAAACTCATGGCGATCGGGGGAGGTCCCGGACAACTGGAAAAAGGCTAATGTAGTGCCCATCTTTAAAAAAGGGAAGGAGGAGGATCCTGGGAACTACAGCCCAGTCAGCCTCACCTCAGTCCCTGGAAAAATCATGGAGCAGGTCCTCAAGGAATCAATTCCGAAGCACATAGAGGAGTGGAAAGTGATCAGGAACAGTCAGCATGGATTCATCAAGGGCAGGTCATGCCTGACTAATCTAATTGCCTTCTATGACGAGATAACTGGCTCTGTGGATGAGGGGAAAGCAGTGGACGTGTTGTTCCTTGACTTTAGCAAAGCTTTTGACACGGTCTCCCACAGTATACTTGTCAGCAAGTTAAAGAAGTATGGGCTGGATGAATGGACTATAAGGTGGATAGAAAGCTGGCTAGATTGTTGGGCTCAGTGGGTAGTGATCAATGGCTCCATGTCTCGTTGGCAGCCGGTATCAGGTGGAGGGCCCCAAGGGTCGGTTCTCGGACCCGTTTTGTTCAATATCTTCATTAATGATCTGGAGGATGGTGTGGATTGCACCCTCAGCAAGTTTGCAGATGACACTAAACTGGGAGGAGAGGTAGATACGCTGGAGGGTAGGGATAGGTTACAGAGGGATCGAGACAAATTAGAGGATTGGGCCAAAAGAAATGTGATGAGGTTCAACAAGGACAAGCGCAGAGTCCTGCACTTAGGACGGAAGAATCCGAGGCACCGCTACAGACTAGGGACCGAATGGCTCGGCAGCAGTTCTGCAGAAAAGGACCTACGGGTTACAGTGGACAAGAAGCTGGATATGCGTCAACAGTGTGCCCTTGTTGCCAAGAAGGCCAATGGCATTTTGGGATGTATAAGTAGGGGCACTGCCAGCAGATCGAGGGACGTGATCGTTCCCCTCTATTCGACATTGGTGAGGCCTCATCTGGAGTACTGTGTCCAGTTTTGGGCCTCACACTACAAGGAGATGTGGAAAAATTGGAAAACGTCCAGCGGAGGGCAAAAAAAATGATTAAGAGACTGGAACACATAACTTATGAGGAGAGGCTGAGGGAGCTGGGATTGTTTAGTCTGCGGAAGAGAAGAATGAGGGGGGATTTGACGGCTGCTTTCATCTACCTGAAAGGGGGTTCCAAAGAGGATGGCTCTAGACTGTTCTCAGTGGTAGCAGATGACAGAACAAGGCGTAATGGCCTCAAGTTGCAGTGAAGGAGGTTTAGGTTGGATATTAGGAAAAACGTTTTCACTAGGAGGGTGGTGAAACACTGGAATGGGTCACCTAGGGAGGTGGTGGAATCTCCTTCCTTTGAGGGTTTTAAGGTCAGGCTTGACAAAGCCCTGGCTGGGATAATTTAGTTGGGGATTGATCCTGCTTTGAGCAGGGGGTTGGACTAGATGACCTCCTGAGGTCCCTTCCAACCCTGATATTCTATGATACTATGGAGTTGTGTCCCTGACAGTCTTGGCTAATGTCCATTGATGAATCTATCCTCCATGAAGTTACTAATTCAATTTTGAACTGAATTATACTTTTGGCTTTCATAACATCCCATGGCAACAAGTTTCTGATAGAGTATGCATTTTGTGAAGAAGTATTTCCTTTCGTTTGTCTTAAACATGCTGTCTATTAATTTTATCTGGTGACCCCAAGTTCTTGTGTTATTTAGAGGGATAATTAAAACTTCCTTCTTCACATTCTCCGCACCATTCATGATTTTTTAGACTTCTACCAAGTCATCTCTTTTCTAAGCTAAACAGTCCAAGTCTTTTTAATCTCATATTTTATGGAAGCTGTTCCATCCCCCTGGTCATTGTTATTGCCCTTCTCTGTGTCTTTTCCAATTCTAATATATCTAAGACTTTGATGCACATGATGGCATATATGACATTGATAGATGTGCAGGTGAACGAGCCTCTGATATTGTGGCTGATGTGATTGGGCCCAGGGATGGTGTCCCCTGAATAGATATGTGGACACAGCTGGCAAGGGGCCTTGTTGCAAGGATAGGTTCCTGGGTTAGCGGTTCTGTTGTGTGGTGTGTGGTTGCTTTTGAGTGAAGCAAATACTCACATCAGCCACACTATCAGAGGCTTGTTCACCTACACATCTACCAATGTCATATATGCCATCGTGTGCCAGCAATGCCCCTCTGCCATGTACATTGGTCAAAATGGACAGTCTCTGTGTAAAAGAATAAATGGACACAAATCAGAGGTCAAGAATTATAACATTCAAAAACCAGTTGGAGAACACTTCAATCCCTCTGGTCACTCAATTACAGACCTAAAAGTGGCAATACTTCAACAAAAAAACTTCAGAAACAGACTCCAACGAGAGACTGCTGAATTGGAATTAATTTGCAAACTGGAAATTTGCAAACATTCCACACAAAGATGGACTTTGTCAAGAACACTATCCCCGATAATGTCACGGCTAACCTGGTGGCTGAACTTTGTGACTTTGTCCTTACCCATAACTATTTCACATTTGGGGACAATGTATACCTTCAGATCAGCGGCACTGCTATGGGTACCCGCATGGCCCCACAGTATGCCAACATTTTTATGGCTGATTTAGAACAATGCTTCCTCAGCTCTCGTCCCCTAAAGCCCCTACTCTACTTGCGCTATATTGATGACATCTTCATCATCTGGACCCATGGAAAAGAAGCCCTTGAGGAATTCCACCATGATTTCAACAATTTCCATCCCACCACCAACCTCAGCCTGGTCCAGTCCACACAAGAGATCCACTTCCTGGACACTACAGTGCTAATAAACAATGGCCACATAAACACCACCCTATACCGGAAACCTACTGACCGCTATTCCTACCTGCATGCCTCCAGCTTTCACCCTGACCACACCACACGATCCATCGTCTACAGCCAAGCTCTGCGATACAACCGCATTTGCTCCAACCCCTCAGACAGAGACAAACACCTACAAGATCTCTGTCAAGCTTTCTTACAACTACAATACCCACCTGCAGAAGTAAAGAAACAGATTGATAGAGCCAGAAGAGTTCCCAGAAGTTACCTACTACAGGACAGGCCTAACAAAGAAAATAACAGAACGCCACGAGCGGTCACCTTCAGCCCCCAACTAAAACCCCTCCAACGCATTATTAAGGATCTACAACCTATCCTAAAGGATGACCCAACACTCTCACAAGTCTTGGGAGACAGGCCAGTCCTTGCCTACAGACAGCCCCGCAACCTGAAGCAAATACTCACCAGCAACCACATACCACACAACAGAACCACTAACCCAGGAACCTATCCTTGCAACAAAGCCCGTTGCCAACTGTGCCCACATATCTATTCAGGGGACACCATCACAGGGCCTAATAACATCAGCCACACTATCAGAGGCTCGTTCACCTGCACATCCACCAATGTGATATATGCCATCATGTGCCAGCAATGCCCCTCTGCCATGTACATTGGTCAAACTGGACAGTCTCTACGTAAAAGAATAAATGGACACAAATCAGATGTCAAGAATTATAACATTCATAAACCAGTCGGAGAACACTTCAATCTCTCTGGTCACGCAATCACAGACATGAAGGTCGCTATCTTAAAACAAAAAAACTTCAAATCCAGACTCCAGCGAGAAACTGCTGAATTGGAATTCATTTGCAAATTGGATACTATTAATTTAGGCTTAAATAGAGACTGGGAGTGGCTAAGTCATTATGCAAGGTAGCCTGTTTCCTCTTGTTTTTTCCTACCCCCCCCCCCCGATGTTCTGGTTTAACTTGGATTTAAACTTGGAGAGTGGTCAGTTTAGATGAGCTATTACCAGCAGGAGAGTGAGTTTGTGTGTGTATGGGGGTGGGGGGGATGTGAGAAAACCTGGATCTATGCAGGAAATAGCCCGACTTGATTATGTAAAGAGTTGTCACTTTGGATGGGCTAGCACCAGCAGGAGAGTGAATTTGTGTGGGGGGGGTGGAGGGTGAGAAAACCTGGATTTGTGCTGGAAATGGCCCACCTGTTGATCACTTTAGATAAGCTATTACCAGCAGGACAGTGGGGTGGGAGGAGGTATTGTTTCATATTCTCTGTGTGTATATAAAGTCTGCTGCAGTTTCCACGGTATACATCTGATGAAGTGAGCTGTAGCTCACGAAAGCTCATGCTCAAATAAATTGGTTACTCTCTAAGGTGCCACAAGTACTCCTTTTCTTTTTGCGAATACAGACTAACACGGCTGTTCCTCTGTCACCTTACCTGATCACTCTCGTTCTGATGAAGTGAGCTGTAGCTCACGAAAGCTCATGCTCAAATAAATTGGTTAGTCTCTAAGGTGCTACAAGTACTCCTTTTCTTTTTGCGAATACAGACTAACACGGCTGTTACTCTGAAACCTCTCGTTACAGTGTGTATGGTAACACCCATTGTTTCATGTTCTCTGTGTATATAAATCTCCCCACTGTATTTTTCACTGAATACATCCGATGAAGTGATATGTAACTCACGAAAGCTTATGTTCAAATAAATTTGTGAGTCTCTAAAGGTGCCACAAGTGAATCATAGAATCATAGAATATCAGGGTTGGAAGGGACCTCAGGAGGTCATCTAGTCCAACCCCCCGCTCAAAGCAGGACCAATCCCCAATTTTTGCCCCGATCCCTAAATGGCCCCCTCAAGGATTGAACTCACAACCCTGGGTTTAGCAGGCCAATGCTCAAACCACTGAGGGCAACAAAAACTATTAGGAAAAAGAAAAGTGCTCCTTTTCTTTTTCCTAATCATTTTTGTTGCCCTCTTCTGATCCTTTTCCAATTCCAATATATCTTTTTTGAGACGGGGCGAATACATCTGCACGCAGGATTCAAGATGTGGACGTACCATGGATTTATACAGAGGCAATACGATATTTTCTGTCTTATTATCTATTCTCTATTCTTAATGATTACCAACATTCTGTTGGCTTTTTTGACTGCCGCTGCACATTGAGTGGATATTTTCAGAGAACTAGCCACAATGACTCCAAGATCTCTTTCTTGAGTGGTAACAGCTAATTTAGAGCCCCTCATTTTATTTGTATAGTTGGGATGATGTTTTCCAATGTGCATTACTTTGCATTTATCAACATTGACTTTCGTATGCCAATTTGTTGCCCAGGCACAAATCTGTGAGATCCTTTTGTAGCTCTTCGCAGTCTGCCTGGGACTTAACTATCTTGAGTAGTTTTGTATCATCTGCAAATTTTGCCACCTCACTGTTTACCCCTTTTTCCAGATCATTTATGAGTATGTTGAAGAGGACTGGTCCCAGAACAGACCCCTGGGGGACACCACTATTGATATAAAAGGATGGATGCTGAGCACTGTGCCTAGACCCACAGTTCAAGAGTTCTGGCCAGAGTTCCAGTTCAGCAGTGAATCTTGGTGCTCCTGGTCATCTTCAGTGCCAGTAAACTTTCCCCAACAAAACCCTCTGACGCCAACTTCTGCTGCTCTCTGCTAACCCACTGAGAGTGACAACCTCCCTACTCCCTCCTTATTCCCAGTACAAGGTCATACGCCCAAGTATTCACAGCCCCATACAGCTCTGGGCAACAGATGCTGGGTCAGGCCGAGTTTGTCCTCCTCAGATGATTCCTTCCTGGCATGGCGCTCCTCTGGGCTCCTGTCTGGGACATCCCTGGCTGGATGCCCTGTCCATCCCAGATTACGGACAGCTCTCGCTGCTTTGTTATGTGTGGGCCTCCTCATGTCTGGAGCTACAGACACACATACCAGCACTTCCTCTTTGGGGAACACTCAGCACTTCCTCTCAGGACCTCAGGGCAAGGTTTTAAAGGAGCCATGCTCTCTAAACCCTGAGCAGCAACACCTGTTAGGCCACAAAGAAAAGACCCCATATGTTTGACTGCTAAGGACAAGTAGGCACTGAAAGAGACTCTCCAGCCCTCTTTCTCTGCAGGGCGGGATCACACTTCCGTTCATCACTGCAGCACAATATAGGGCATCAGGGGAATAGCTTTTTATTTTATTTATTTATGTATTTATTGTAATTTTCTATTCTCTTGTATATGAAATGCTGAGGATTTCGAAGAACGACCGTGCTTTGGAAACAATAGCCCTAAAGACCAGGGGTGGCCAACCTGTGGCTCCGGACCCACATGCGGCTCTTCAGAAGTTATTATGTGGCTCCTTGTCTAGGCACCGACTCCAGGGCTGGAGCTACAGGCGCCAACTTTCCAATGTGCCGGGGGTGCTCACTGCTCAAGCCCTGGCTCTGCCAGAGGCCCTACCCCCACTCCACCCCTTCCCACCCCCTCTTCTGAGCCTGCAGTGCCCTTGCTTCTCCCTCCTCCCCCCCAGAGCCTCCTGCACGCCACGGAAGAGCTGATTGGGAGGTGTGGGGACGGGGGGGGGGGGAAGTGCGGATTGGCAGGGCTGCTGGTGGGTGGGAGGCACTGGGAGCAGGGTAGGGGAGCTGATGCGGGGCTGCTGACGTATTACTGTGGCTCTTTGGCCATGTACATTGGTAAATTCTGGCTCCTTCTCAGGCCACCCCTGCTATAGACGGACTCCTTGCTTTAATGCATCTGAATCAGGTTGTAATGTCGCTTGCTGGACATTGCCTGGGGCAGGAACCTGGTGCTCAGGGTTTGGAAGGTAACTGCAACTTGTCAGAGCAGAAATCTACAGCAGATTAAATTTCACAGGCTGCAAATGTGGAAATATCATTTATCATGTGGACATGGGCACGTAGGATCTGATAATACGCATTAATGTTCCATAGTGCCTTTCACAGCTAAATCCCTAGCTGGGTAGATATAGAAATAACAACAGAGGGAGAGAGCGAACTCAATTGACCGGGGGGCGGGGAGGGGGAGGGGGGCTTTCAGCAGAATTTGGAAAGAGAATGGAAAGCTGATGAAGCAATTCTTATGGACACCTCCTGTGGAATTTTACAGAGGATGGTCAGCTTCCTATAGCAGTTCTAAACTATTCTAAAGAATTTAATAGATACTTGCATGTCTGCTACATTGTATAGGATGGCTCCAAAAATGTACAGGCAAGGCCTAATTTTCTATTAAATCCTAGCGATTTTTAGAGTAATTTATATAGAAGCCTATTAAATGACAGATCCTCAGTCAGTATAAATGATCATAACTCCACCTCTCAGTGGTGCCAATTTACGACAGATTAGGACGCGCCCCATAGTTTTAATCCTGTTGGCCACAGTCCTATTAAATTCTGTAAAGAGACAGAAGGAAGCTGTTCCAGACAGATAGGAGGAGAAGGGTCTCACACCAGTGACAAGACTTGTAATAGGAAAATGGAGGCCAGTCATCAGAAGAAGCAGGAAGATGAGGGGCCCAATTTTCTACTGTGCTATGACCCTTTACTCTGCTCTGGAAGCGTAAAGGGGCCATAAAGCTAGTGTATCTAGGGAAGGGGAATATCCTGCATAGGAGATTCTCCTGGCTGAGGCCACTGGAGTTACTGAAGTTCTGCCCCAGGGTGCTGACCTCCTCCCCGTGAGGGGCAGCCCTAAATTAGCTCTGTCTATCCAAGCTGCCGGTATTTTCCAGGTGCCTATCACCATGGTATGAGTAAGGCTCATTCACAAGAGGCCGGTCACACTTCCTCCAAGCATCTCCATGTTGGCAATGGCAGGATCCCAGCAGTTGTGATGGGGAAGTTGGAACAGCCTGTGGCTTCCCTTATCATTGCTGTGATCAGTGCTGATATGCTAACCCCATCTCTTAAAGTCATCTCTATTATTACTATTATTATTCTTATTTATTATGATTAATCTTCCTTTGCAAAGTATTTTCCATGCAAAATTATGCAATATCAGATCGCCTGCTTTATCTTGGGGAAAGACGGCTGCAAAACTGGGTGAAAGTTTACTTGCTGGGGGGAAAAGCCAGTCATTGAAAGAGATGTATGAAGTGGTGTAGGGTCTTAAGGCCAAGAGAGGTGATACAATTATCATTTGGTATTTCCTTGCTATGTGGGATTTTCCTATGTCAGTTTGCTTTATCCTCCCATCTCAGCAGCCTTTGCTGCTCCCTTGATAACACAGAATACCGAGCTCTGCTCTCCAGCATAGGCCAAGGACAGCAGATAGATAAACAGAAACCCACCTGTGACAGGAGAATCTCCTTCCTTCACACACTAACATGGCATCACAGAGCAACTGGTGCTGGTACAGCTGCTTTAGACCTATATGAGTTGAGAAGACAATGCCAAGGCTGCCGTTATACACCACAAGGAAACTTCTTGAAGGAAAGAAGTGAGAGCTCATTCTAAGGAGAGTATCCATCTATCTATCTATCTCCGTATACCCCATCTATCTATCTAGCTAGCTAGCTATAAAATCTCCGGAAATCTGTACGGATGGTGGGATGGCTGCAGCAGGAGAACAAAGGAGGTGATCACCTGATGACTGTTTGGTGGCTTATGTCTCTGCAATGAAGGCGAGGACCAAAAGGGTAATGGAGAGTTAACGCCCCTTTCGTCTTTAACCAGTACTAAGTTTGCTTCGAAAACTATATAAATAAAACAAACTCCCAAGTTGTTTCCATCTCCACCATTTTCTGGATGGCAGAGACAGCCCTAGGCATTCACCTTCTCTGGGGGCTCCCACAGGCCGGCCCCGAAGATTACACATACACGTGAGGATCTGCTAACCTACCTTTGCTTAGCTCCAGTGGCTTTGGCAGCTCCTGTTTCGCCCCTTTTCGACTGGAACTCATGACAGGCAGAATGAAGCATACAGTAGAGAAGGAAATCCTGACTGAAAAGAGAACTAGATTCTCAACAGAGAGTGTGCACTCACACACATAACTAAATACTAAAGCTCTGGTATATAAAATCATGTCAGAGGGATGGCAGAAATTCCATTTTCTGGTCCCCACACATGTTGTAGGTTGATTATGGAGCAGCAATGGCCAACTGCCCACCCCCCGCATTCCCCACTCAGAGATCACGGCTGTATCTGGGCTCAGTAAAAGCAGGTTAGGAATGGAGGAGAAGCTGGACTCTGAACTTCCTGGGGAGTGGCAGAAATCCTGCCCCCTTTCCTTCTCCCACATGCATATATTTATTCTCTGAGTCACTACCCCTTCCCATGCACTGCACGGACCCTCACTCTTCACCCTCACTGAAGTTAAAATGGAAAATTTAAATTCAGCAAAAAAAAAATCAAAAACTGAAAATATCAGTTCAAAAATGCTCCATGGCAGTTGTAGTTTGGCTGCCTTGTGACACCATTCTTCTCTATGGGCTAGGCTACCTGTTCAGACTACATCTCCCATGATGCACCATGGACTTTCCTTTTGCTAAGCTGCCACAGTGATTCACAGGAGCTCCTGCTGCAATGTATGGCGCAGTCCACAGAGGAGAAAGAAGGCATGAGGCCCCGAACTATGGCACTGAGGCAACATTTCTCAATCAAAATTTTTCAGTTTTCAGACTAAATTTTTCAGCATTTTCAGCAAACTTTTGGGGGTTTGTGTGCTTGTTTTGATGAAAAGGCTAAATTTTCCATAGAAAACAGCTACTTTTCACAAAAATTTGCATTGAATCAAAAATCCAATTTTCTATTAGAAAACAGTTTTGATGGAAAATTGTTAGTCAGCCCTAAATACGAGTTCAGCAGTGGAGATTGTTGCCGGCACCCAGTGCCGAGAGGCTAAACAACAGCTGGAGTTGGTTCGCTAGCCGGCGTGCTACACCCAATAATCACAACGGGGTGGAGAAGCAGAAAAGTTTATTTGCAGCTACAAAAAGGTACAGGGAGAATAGAATCTCAAATCCCGCACACAGAGCAGGCAGTTACACAGACTTTTATACATCCTTTTTCCCAGCATACCTATCCAATAGCAAGCTGCCCTAAGTATCCATATAGCCAGCCAATCCAATTCCCAGCTAGTTCCCTTGGTCTCTGTATCATTTCTTAAACCATACATAAAGCTGCTTTATTCAGCATTGTTCCTCCATATCTGCCCTGTTTGGCCTTGCTTGGTTTCAGGCAGTCTGACTCTGCAGCATATTGTTGCAGATCCTCAGCATAACTGCTGTGTGTGCCTCCAGGCGGGCGGCGCCGGGGGGGGGTGGGGGTGGGGGTGGCGGGGGGAGGACACTTGGGCCTAGTGCGAGCGGGCTTCATCGACACTCGTGGTCTTCCATCCCCTCGAGTTACCTAGTGGCCATGCCCCAGTGTCCCTAACAACTCCTTCCTTTGAGAACATTCAACAACCTTAGCTCTGAGTTTTCTCACTTGGGCTACTTCTTTCTTTACAATAGGACTTTGCATAAGCACTTTGTGATAGCCCTGAAGAGAATGACTTATTAATTTTTGCAAAAGGGCCCTAACACATGAGACTGCACAGCATAATACCAGTAATACAAGCAATACAGGAAAGAGAAGTTTCAATAGCAGGCTAAATAAACCACCAAGCCAAAACGACAAACCCCAGCCTGAAAACAAGGTTTGCAACCAATCGCTCTCTGGGGCAGTATAGGCAACCTGTCCTCCGGCTATGGCATGGGGCCTCAGTCTGTACCACCTTTTCATAGATCTCATAACTGCTATCATTTACATATACACAACATCGGGGCCCGACGAGGGTACAAACCCCTCCTTGGGATGCCAGGAGATAGTCCAAAGCCAGCCTGTTTTGGAGGGAAAACGTCCTGAGCTGCTGTACCTCTTTATTTAATGTTTTTACTGCTGATCCTAAATCACTAACCGAGTCCTCTAACTCTAAGGCCACTTTCTCAAGTATCATTTGCAGCCTTACAGTATAGCGGCCTATGCATGCCATGGCTGGCCCGGTAAACAGTGGCGCTATTCCCAGTACAGAGCACCCTACAAGCTTCTCGGTTGTGAGGGAATTCTTCACATTGCCCTCCAATGCTGCAGTCAGTCGCCGCAGGGTCTTTTCTCGTGACTCAACAGAGGTGTCTCGGGCATTTCTAATCTTTCCTTTGGGCAGTGTGGCAGTTATGGACAAATGCGGAACTCCATGAGCTATATAACAGCTACCTGTCCAGTTGGCTGGCAGCACCTTGTAAGCCTTTCGGCCACATACAAAACAGTGACCCTGTAGGGCCCAGTAAGGACTGTTTCTTAAGGGGATTCCTGGGATATTTAAGGCTGCTTTTCCAAACAGTTCATATGCCCCTAAGGGGGCATCCCACCCTCCTCATTGGGTACAAGTGGGGGCGTTTCTAATTGTGCCGTTCAAATTACACTCGCCATAGGGACCACTACAAACCCACCATTGGCTTGCTACATTGGAGATATTAACTGGACGGCAAGTTATATTTCCAAACCTTTCTTTTGTGGTAAGACTATTTGTAAGAGTTTCCCTAAAAGCGGAGGAACCATTACACCCACACTGTTGGCCTCCCCTTTCGGTCTTTATCCAATACCCATCAGCCCACTGTGTAATAACACAGGAGCTTTTTCCCACAGGACACCCATAGTGATCAGATTGGTTTTGGGTAAAACACAACACTCCCTCAGTGAGTACTGCAACCGAATACTCCTGGTCCTGATAGGTGGCTTGCTGTAAAAAGGTCTTAGTCTAAGAAAGACTGAGAGGTGCATAGATGAGACTTTGGGGGACACACTAGAGGGGACACAAATTTGGGGGACACAAATTTACAAAGGTTGTAGAAGCGTTTTTAAACTAAGGGCTGGGGAAAAACTGATAGGTGTGCAGGGCAACGTAGTTTGAACAGAGACATCACGTAGGGGAGGAGCTATTAATGGGGATTCTCTATATCCTGGTAAAGAGGAGAAGCTGATAAAGTACAGGTAAGAACTGAAGAGAAACCATCAGATGAAAGAGTCCCATTCAATTACATCGTATGAAGGCAGACAACTAAAACTTGACAAATGTTATAAGCGCTTGTATACAAATACTAGAAATCTAAATACTACAATGAGCAAACTTGGCTGCCTGGTATTAAATAAAGATATTGATATAATAGGCATCACAGAAACTTGATGGAAGGATGACAATCAATGGGACACTGTAATACCAGGGTACAAAATATACAAATGACAGAACAGGTCATGCTGGTCAGGGAGCGGCACTATATATGAAAGAAGGCATAGAGTCAAAATCTTAAATGAATCAAACAGTACCATAGACTCTCTATGGATAGAAATTCCATGCTTGACTAATAAGAATATAGCAGTAGGAGTATACTACTGACCCCCCTGACCAGGAGCGTGATGGTGATTGTGAAATGCTCAGGGAGATTAGAGAAGCTATAAAAATAAAAAACTCAACAATAATGGGGGATTTCAGCTATTCCCATATTGACTGGGTACATGTCACCTCAGGGTGGGATTCGGAAAATAAAGTTTCTAGACACCATTAATGACTGCTTCTTGGAGCAGCTAGTCCTGGAACCCACAAAGGGAGAGGCAATTCTTGATTTAGTCCTAAGTGGAGCACAGGATCAGGTCCAAGAGGTGAATATAGCTGAACTGCTTGGTAATAGTGACCGTAATATAATTAAATTTACATCATTGTGGGGGTTGGGAGGGAAAAACCAGAGAAGCCCACCACAGTAGCATTTAACTTCAGAAAGGGGAACTACGCAAAAATGAGGAAGCTAGTTAAACGAAAATTAAAAGGAACAGTCACAAAAATAAAGTGCCTGCAGGCAACATAGAAACTTTTTTAAACCACCACAATAAAGGCTCAAATTAAATGTATACCCCAAATTAAAAAGAACAGTATGAGAACCAAAAAAAAAAAAAAGCCATCGTGCCTACCGCCAAAGTAAAAGAAGTGGTTAGAGGCAAGAATGCATCTCTTACAAATTGGAAGTCAAATCCTAGTAAGGAAAATTGAAAGGAGCGTAAATTCTGGCACATCAAGTATAAAAGTATAAGAAGGCAGGCCAAGAAAGAATTTGAAGAAAAACTACCTATGAACCCAAAAACTAGCAGCAAATTTATTGTAAGTACATCAGAAGCAGGAAGCCTGCCAAACAATCAGTGGGGCCACTGGACAATCGAGGTGCTAAAGGGAATACTCAAGGAAGACAAGGCCATTGCAGAGACGCTAAGTGAATTCTTTGCATTGGGTCGTCACTGCAGAGAACATGAGGGAGAGTCCCACACCTAAGGTGGCAAATATGATGAACTGTCTCAGACTGAGGCATCAGTAGAGAAGATGTACAGCTGGATGCGCATCCAGTTATGCACATCTGAAAATGGGCCAATGTTCCTAAAGTTCTATATAAGTATCACTGAGTTTGAGTTCCACCAGATAGGGACAGACGTGGAGATACACCTCTGGTCCTCCTGATTCCCAGCCTAGTGCCTAATCTACACAAAAGGAAGTTTTATTTAGTACAACCTCATCCTCCTCCACCAGCTGTTTCAAAGTTCAGAAATGTGAATTTCCGAGAGAAATGGCTTTGAGATTTTTCACATTCTTCCAGAGAGTGGCACGTGTGTTTCTCTTGATGTTGTCACCATTCATAGTACTTAGTGCCCGAATGGATCATTAGGATCATCTACTCTGACCGCCTGTCTAACATGGGCCGTAGAATTTACTCCTACATCTAGCCTAAAAATTCTGGCTGAGCTAAAATGTATCTTTCAGAAAGAAATATCCAGTCTTGAATTAAAGACGCCAAGTGATGGAGAATCCACTACATCCTGTGGTAAATTGTTCCAACGGTTAACTACCCTCACTGTTTAAAAGAATGCCTTATGTCTATCCGGAAGTTATCTAGCTTCGGCTTCCAATTGTTGGCTCTTCTTAGCCCTCTGTCTGCTAAATTAAAGAGCCCTCATCTATCGGAAATCTTCTCCCCGTAAAGACCTTATAGACCATGATCACATCACCTCTGAGTCTTCTCTTTGATAATCTAAATAGATTGAGCTTCCTAAATCTTTCCCTGTAAAGACAGGTTTTCCAGACTTCAAATCATTCCTGTAGCTCTTTTCTGAACACTTTCTAATTTTTCAGCTTCTTTTTTGAAATTCAGACACGACGACTAGATACAATAGTCTAGGAATTGTTTCCCTTGTGATTTTTACAACAGATTTTTACCACCTCGCTACTCTTACTCAATCGTTTCCTGTTTATACTTTCAAAAATCACAGTAGCTTTCTTAGCCACCATATCACACTGGGCGCTCATAGTCCAATGGTTATCTTCCTGACCACTGAGTCCTTTCCAGAGTCATTGCTTTCCAGGATATAATTCCAACCAGACCTTTTGACCAAGATGCATTTTAATACAACCATGTGCAAGGCCATCCATCTAGAAACTACAGGTCACAGTTACATACTTCAACATTCTGTAAATTTGCTCCCTTTATACAGAAGTTTTCTGACCTCTAACACAGGCAAATTCAATCAGGAGAAAGCCTTTTGCAAGAAATATCATGCCCCACTGATGTGGCACAGCCTTTCTGGAGCAGGCTGTGTTTTTACAGTGTCGTAAGCTTTTTGCTAGTGTCAGTTGTGAGTCCACATTACCCTGTGTAATTATGTTCGTGCTCAAGATTTAATCATAGTTTGTTTCTTGCTCCACTATTTATGTTTATTCAAAGCTAACTAAAAGGAAATATTAAGAGGCAGCTATTTCCCAACAACACCTATCAGGGCTACCGATGTCTTTTGAAAAAGGGACAGGATCTCCTTTTTGGGTCTCTTCAGCGTTGTACAACCAAATCCGCTGACACCTTCAGAAAATACAGGGATATCTTCTGGACATTTGCTCCACCTGGGCTCACCAGGTTCCCAATAATAAATTGTTTTATAACATTGGGTTAAATTTTCCCCACCCAAGACGTAGATCCTCTTTTCCCAATGGACCACTGCAGCATTAGCAATTGCCTTTGGCAGTTTTGGAACGATCACCTCCTCATTCATGCTGCCATCATCAGAGATAAAGAAACACTTTCTAGTGCAGTGGCGGTTTTCTGGTATGAGACCCCCCTCAGCCCACTCTCTGGCTCTCTTTTCAGCATACCCACCTATAATGTATATCCCATTATTCATGGCAACAGCACCCGCTGAAAAGAACCCATTGTCCAGAGACACCTGAGTCCATGTGTCCGAGCTAACTTCATAGATCAGAAGCCCTCTATGAAATTGCCAATAACCAGTCAGGCCTGTTGCTCCCCCTAGTAAGTATAGTTTCTTCTTGAGCACTGTGGAGGCAGAACGGCTCAGAACAAAAGGCATCCTAGAGATGGGAGTCCATATCTGCTCTGCTAGGTCAAAGCATTCTGCAGAATTGAGGAACTCATGAAATCCACACCAGCCTCCCATAGCATACAGCCTCTGGTTACAGATTAGGAATCCATGTGTAGCACGGGGCACGGACATTGAAGGGAGCTGTGTCCACTGGCCATTAAAAGAGTTGAACTCATACAAAGCATCTGAATAAGAATTCCTGTAGATGCCTCCAGATACATAGAGCTTGTCTCCAAGTGCCACACAGGCTGGATGTGTCAAAGATTTCAAGCCTGTGAGCTTTTCCCACTTTTCAGCATGAGGATCATAAGAGCCCATCAGAAAAGCTTCATTCTCCAACTCTTGGTCCTCCCACATCGTTGAATCTACACACATTATCAGTTCATCAGACATGCCTTGTCTGAGTCCCCCGCTCTCCTGCAACCTCTCTTCACTGTCCAGCTGCTTCCAGAGAAGCTGAACATCCCCATACCGTTCTGAATCCAGCTGCACCTCTACAACCTCACTATCTGTCAGGAGGGGCAGCCGGACATGCCTCATCAGCTCATTGAGGAGGGTGTGGCCTGTGGTGGGTTGAAACTGTATCCAGCGTCGCACAGCCAGGTAGACTTCTAACTCAGAAGCAACTGTAAGGTCGTCTGAAGACAAGATGGTGATTAAACTGCTGAGGTCCAGACTCAAAAAGTCATCATCCTCACAGAACCTTCCAAAGTTTAGGACGATGAGCTGCATGGTAGCATAATAGAGAGCTTGGTGGTTGTAAGCCTGAGCCAGTCTGTAAAGCCCAATGCAGTTCTGCATGGAAATGTTCTTCAGAAGGAACCTGGGAGGAGAAAAGGAAATAAACATCCCTGGGAATGCATCCGTGATTGTTATGACCCCAGGATAGGTCATCAGCAGGGTTTGAACCCAGAGACCTCAGCACCAAAGAACAGACCTCTAGTACTTGAGTTTAAAGAGGAGGACCTCATTAGCTCATAGACTCCTAGACTTTAAGGTCAGAAGGACCATCATGCTCATCTAGTCTGACCTCCTGCACATTGCAGGCCACAGAACCTCGCCCACCCACTCCTGTAATAGCCCCCTAACCTCTGGCTGAGTTGCTGATGTCCTCAAATCATGGTTTAAAGACTTCAAGTTAGAGAGAATTCGCCATTCACATTAGTTTAAACCTGCAAGTGACCCGTGCCCCATGCTGCAGAGGGAGGCAAAAAACCTCCAGGGTCTCTGCCAATCTGACCCGGGTGGAAATTCCTTTCCAACCCCAAATATGGTGACCAGTTAGACCCTGAGCATGACAATATTAGCTGACAATACTAGTAATAGGTATTACCCTCGATGTAGACGAGCCACGTTAGGGGGGCCACAAGACGCAATTTACAAGCAAACTACATGAGAAAACTTTCTCCTGAGTTTGACACCCCAACATTAGGGTGGCAGCATTGCTTTTATGGCCAGTCAATTGTAACTGAGTTAGTGAATTTATTTCAGGCAAAAGGCTCCAGAATGGCAGCTCAAAAGCACAAGTACACAAAGACCCCATGCTGGCCCCCACACAAACTCCTCTCACCACAACCTCTGCCTCACCTAGATCATATTTTGGGGGATGACAGGGATGTCTTCACGGCCTATTAAACCCATGCTTACTTAGATTGCATAGCTTTTTAAAGACAAAAAGGGCCAGTGTGATCAAGTATTCCAGTGTGTCCCAAAATGTGGGGTACCCCTGCAGGACTAGCTAGGGATGTGGACAAGTCTCTCATTCACTCTCCACTGGCTCAACTTCACTTTTTAAAAAAAAAGTCAATGTTATGGTTATGAAGACAACTTTCAAAACATCACCCAGGCATGTGTAACTGATGCCTGAGTTACCGTGTCCTCTGCAGGCATGAACGGCCACTTCCATTTCACTGGCCGTTAATTCATGTGCCAATGATGATACTTTAATGTCAACATTGTTAACTAGTTCATTGCTCATTAAAGCATCTAAGAAAGGCGAAGAAGAATCAGACTATGAAGATCTTCACAATCTGCTCTGAGGGACTGCTCATTGTTGTGTCAGACATGAGGCCAGGGAGCAGGGACAGGGCAATAACATTTGAGACATTTTAAAATTCAACTTCATTTCATTTCATTAAAATTCGGTTGATCTACCTGTAACACCATTGGTCAGAGTTGCAGGGAGGCATGGTGGTTTCATTTTCCTAAAGGGAGCAGTGGGAGGGCTCAGCTTTGAGAAACTCTGGTTTAGTCAGAGCACTCAGGCCAGGGTTCAGTCCCCGCTCTGTCTGAGGGAAGAAAGGATTTGAACCATGTCTTCCAAAGCTCTCAGGCAAATGCTAATGTGAGATGCCCTCAATCTCTTTTGTTGAAGCTGTTCCACTTTGGATTAAATCATTCAAGATTAATTGGGCCAGAGAGCGACAGTAAGTGAGACTGACTCTATAGCTTGGTGGTTTGGGCAACCAAGAGGAGACCTAGTGCCCCTGTTCCCATCAGTCTTTAATTATTAATACTTAAAACATTCCAGAGTGGTCTCATCTATGCTGTATACAGAGGGAATACCGCATCCCTACCGTTGCTGGATAGTCCCCTGTTAATATAACCAAGTATTGTGTTAGTCCTTTTAGCAACAGCATTACATCAAACACATGTTCATTTGGTGCTGTACAATGACCCTAAGTAATTGTCAGAATGACCTGCTTTCCAGAATACAGTTCCCCAGCCTGTAGGTGTGCCCTGCATTCTTTGTTCCTGGATGTATGCCCTTGCATTTAGCGCCGTTAAACCCATTTTATTTGAATGGACCTAGCTCACCAAGTGACCCAGATTGCTTTGTATGACTGCCCTGTCCTCATCATTCGTTACCACTTCGCCAATCTCTGTCATATGCAAATGTTATCAGCAATGTTTATATATTTTCTTCAAGATCATTGATAAAAATATTGAACTGGGGCCAAGAACCAGCCCCTGATAACCCCACTAGGAGCACTCCCCACTTCATGATGAATCCAAACTTACATTTACATTTTGAGATTCGTCAGTTAGGCAACTTTCTCAATATGTGCCATCCTGCTTTTCTTTAGAGATAGTTTTCCAGTCAGAATGTGGTACTAAGTCCAACACTTTACAGAAATCCAGATATAATCTATCAGTCAACACAGTTACCTTTATCAACCAGACTTGTAATCTTGGAAAAGAACAAATTTGTTGGACAAGATCTATGTTCTGTCAGTCAATAGTTCGAATTAATTATACTGCTATCCTTTACTTCTTAAATAACAGAGTCCTGTATCAGTTGTTCCATTGATTTGCTCAGGATAGAAGTCAGGCTAACTGATCTATAGGAATCCAAGTCATCCCTCTGTTGAGACCGATAACTTTGAGACCTCCTGATGAAAGGCTGTATATAAGAGGAAGGTATTATTATCATGGTGATTTCATCCTCTTTCCCTTGAAAATCAGGCCGATACCCACAGCTCGTTTTACTCAGAACAGCTATTTACATGGCTGTGACATTTCATCACACTTGCCCAGGGCTGAATTTGAACAGGCATTTTCTGTGAAAGTTTCTTGGATCATGTCTAAACCACCCTGAGTGTGATGAGCTGAGTTTTAAATTAATTGTATTGATGCTTGGTGTTACCTTACGAGACCATTAAAACACACATTTATTTCATCCTAAAGCAGACTCATAAGACTGCAGGTCCTTTCATGTTACCTGCAGCAGATCTCCACTAGGGGGCGGATCTGTAGCTTGCTGGCTGCTGCAAACACCTCTGGGGCTGTCTCCAGACTAAGTGATAGCTCTTCTGTGTAGATATATTGTAAAATGCTTTGGAGGATGAAGGGAGCCATATCCTGCAGCACAACTTCTCCACCCTGGGATTCTTTGCCGAAGCTCGTGAAAACGTCCTTAAAGTAAGGACTGACAGCTGCTAGCAATACTCTGCAGGAAGAGAGCAAACAATAGTTCCAAACAATAAAACCTGTGTTTACGGATGTTTCTCACTGTGTACATTAAATAACCCCTTTTTAAAACAAAAACTGGAAAAACATCTATTATATGTAACCATAAAGTTGGGAACATCAACAAGCAAGGTTTGAACCCAGGATCTTTAAATCCCAAACACAGAGCTTTACCACTTGAGCTAACATGTGAACTAAGAGGTAGACCAGCTGCTGGAGGTAGGTCAGAACATACACTTCGACAAGGCACTACAAAACTATTTTCTACACACCAGTGGAATATTGGGTATCAGAGTCCCTAAATTATTGTCCTGACTTTAGGAGGAAAGTATTGTCTAGTGATTAAAGTAGTGGTTACAGACAGGAACATAGAATTGGCACCTTCATAGTCAGCAGGTGTTATAGTAAAGACCTGGAATCTAGTCTTAATTCTGCCAGAACCATGGAGAGAATGACTTTGCCTCTTTACTAGGAGTGATGGGTATGAAGCCATGTTCAAAAGTAAGTCCACAAAAATGTAAACAACAGTGAGTGGAAAAAGTAAGATTAAAACCTATGATTTCCCGCCCAAAACACCATTCCATACACACTCCCTCATCAAAGAGTCAGTCTCTTTCCTACTTGTGAAATATTAGCTTTCTTGGCAGCACTGTACAACAAGGGAGGTCAATTCACATGAAATGCAGAACATCCTGCAAAATCTAGTGCGCTGGAAAGAAATGTCCGAAAGGACCAACCCAGGAGTTGCAGGAAATTGTGTTGGTGATTCCCTGGGGTCTGATTTTCCTTTGGAACATAAGAATGGCCATACTGAGCCAGATCAACAGTTCACTTAGCCCAGTATACGATCTCTGAGAGTGGCCAGTACCAGATGCTTCTGGCAGTTGGGGATACAGGGACACCTGGAGAATGGGCCCCTTACTGAATGAGGGAGGCAACCTAGTGACAGAGGATGTGGAAAAAGCTAATGTACTCAATGCTTTTTTTGCCTCTGTCTTCACGAACAAGCTCAGCTCCCAGACTACTGCACTGGGCAGCACAGCATGGGGAGGAGGTGACCAGCCCTCTGTGGAGAAAGAAGTGGTTCGGGCCTATTTAGAAAAGCTGGACGAGCACAAGTCCATGGGGCCGAATGCGCTGCATCCGAGAGGGCCAAAGGAGTTGGCGGATGTGACTGCGGAGCCATTGACCATTATCTTTGAAAACTCATGGCGATCGGGGGAGGTCCCGGACAACTGGAAAAAGGCTAATGTAGTGCCCATCTTTAAAAAAGGGAAGGAGGAGGATCCTGGGAACTACAGCCCAGTCAGCCTCACCTCAGTCCCTGGAAAAATCATGGAGCAGGTCCTCAAGGAATCAATTCCGAAGCACATAGAGGAGTGGAAAGTGATCAGGAACAGTCAGCATGGATTCATCAAGGGCAGGTCATGCCTGACTAATCTAATTGCCTTCTATGACGAGATAACTGGCTCTGTGGATGAGGGGAAAGCAGTGGACGTGTTGTTCCTTGACTTTAGCAAAGCTTTTGACACGGTCTCCCACAGTATACTTGTCAGCAAGTTAAAGAAGTATGGGCTGGATGAATGGACTATAAGGTGGATAGAAAGCTGGCTAGATTGTTGGGCTCAGTGGGTAGTGATCAATGGCTCCATGTCTCGTTGGCAGCCGGTATCAGGTGGAGGGCCCCAAGGGTCGGTTCTCGGACCCGTTTTGTTCAATATCTTCATTAATGATCTGGAGGATGGTGTGGATTGCACCCTCAGCAAGTTTGCAGATGACACTAAACTGGGAGGAGAGGTAGATACGCTGGAGAGCAGGGATAGGATACAGAGGGACCTAGACAAATTGGAGGATTGGGCCAAAAGAAATCTGATGAGGTTCAACAAGGATAAGTGCAGGGTCCTGCACTTAGGACGGAAGAACCCAATGCACCGCTACAGACTAGGGACCAAATGGCTAGGCAGCAGTTCTGCGGAAAAGGACCTACGGGTTACAGTGGACAAGAAGCTGGATATGCGTCAACAGTGTGCCCTTGTTGCCAAGAAGGCCAATGGCATTTTGGGATGTATAAGTAGGGGCACTGCCAGCAGATCGAGGGACGTGATCGTTCCCCTCTATTCGACATTGGTGAGGCCTCATCTGGAGTACTGTGTCCAGTTTTGGGCCTCACACTACAAGGAGATGTGGAAAAATTGGAAAACGTCCAGCGGAGGGCAAAAAAAATGATTAAGAGACTGGAACACATAACTTATGAGGAGAGGCTGAGGGAGCTGGGATTGTTTAGTCTGCGGAAGAGAAGAATGAGGGGGGATTTGACGGCTGCTTTCATCTACCTGAAAGGGGGTTCCAAAGAGGATGGCTCTAGACTGTTCTCAGTGGTAGCAGATGACAGAACAAGGCGTAATGGCCTCAAGTTGCAGTGAAGGAGGTTTAGGTTGGATATTAGGAAAAACGTTTTCACTAGGAGGGTGGTGAAACACTGGAATGGGTCACCTAGGGAGGTGGTGGAATCTCCTTCCTTTGAGGGTTTTAAGGTCAGGCTTGACAAAGCCCTGGCTGGGATAATTTAGTTGGGGATTGATCCTGCTTTGAGCAGGGGGTTGGACTAGATGACCTCCTGAGGTCCCTTCCAACCCTGATATTCTATGATACTATGGAGTTGTGTCCCTGACAGTCTTGGCTAATGTCCATTGATGAATCTATCCTCCATGAAGTTACTAATTCAATTTTGAACTGAATTATACTTTTGGCTTTCATAACATCCCATGGCAACAAGTTTCTGATAGAGTATGCATTTTGTGAAGAAGTATTTCCTTTCGTTTGTCTTAAACATGCTGTCTATTAATTTTATCTGGTGACCCCAAGTTCTTGTGTTATTTAGAGGAATAATTAAAACTTCCTTCTTCACATTCTCCGCACCATTCATGATTTTTTAGACTTCTACCAAGTCATCTCTTTTCTAAGCTAAACAGTCCAAGTCTTTTTAATCTCATATTTTATGGAAGCTGTTCCATCCCCCTGGTCATTGTTATTGCCCTTCTCTGTGTCTTTTCCAATTCTAATATATCTAAGACTTTGATGCACATGATGGCATATATGACATTGATAGATGTGCAGGTGAACGAGCCTCTGATATTGTGGCTGATGTGATTGGGCCCAGGGATGGTGTCCCCTGAATAGATATGTGGACACAGCTGGCAAGGGGCCTTGTTGCAAGGATAGGTTCCTGGGTTAGCGGTTCTGTTGTGTGGTGTGTGGTTGCTTTTGAGTGAAGCAAATACTCACATCAGCCACACTATCAGAGGCTTGTTCACCTACACATCTACCAATGTCATATATGCCATCGTGTGCCAGCAATGCCCCTCTGCCATGTACATTGGTCAAACTGGACAGTCTCTGTGTAAAAGAATAAATGGACACAAATCAGAGGTCAAGAATTATAACATTCAAAAACCAGTTGGAGAACACTTCAATCCCTCTGGTCACTCAATTACAGACCTAAAAGTGGCAATACTTCAACAAAAAAACTTCAGAAACAGACTCCAACGAGAGACTGCTGAATTGGAATTAATTTGCAAACTGGAAATTTGCAAACATTCCACACAAAGATGGACTTTGTCAAGAACACTATCCCCGATAATGTCACGGCTAACCTGGTGGCTGAACTTTGTGACTTTGTCCTTACCCATAACTATTTCACATTTGGGGACAATGTATACCTTCAGATCAGCGGCACTGCTATGGGTACCCGCATGGCCCCACAGTATGCCAACATTTTTATGGCTGATTTAGAACAATGCTTCCTCAGCTCTCGTCCCCTAAAGCCCCTACTCTACTTGCGCTATATTGATGACATCTTCATCATCTGGACCCATGGAAAAGAAGCCCTTGAGGAATTCCACCATGATTTCAACAATTTCCATCCCACCACCAACCTCAGCCTGGTCCAGTCCACACAAGAGATCCACTTCCTGGACACTACAGTGCTAATAAACAATGGCCACATAAACACCACCCTATACCGGAAACCTACTGACCGCTATTCCTACCTGCATGCCTCCAGCTTTCACCCTGACCACACCACACGATCCATCGTCTACAGCCAAGCTCTGCGATACAACCGCATTTGCTCCAACCCCTCAGACAGAGACAAACACCTACAAGATCTCTGTCAAGCTTTCTTACAACTACAATACCCACCTGCAGAAGTAAAGAAACAGATTGATAGAGCCAGAAGAGTTCCCAGAAGTTACCTACTACAGGACAGGCCTAACAAAGAAAATAACAGAACGCCACGAGCGGTCACCTTCAGCCCCCAACTAAAACCCCTCCAACGCATTATTAAGGATCTACAACCTATCCTAAAGGATGACCCAACACTCTCACAAGTCTTGGGAGACAGGCCAGTCCTTGCCTACAGACAGCCCCGCAACCTGAAGCAAATACTCACCAGCAACCACATACCACACAACAGAACCACTAACCCAGGAACCTATCCTTGCAACAAAGCCCGTTGCCAACTGTGCCCACATATCTATTCAGGGGACACCATCACAGGGCCTAATAACATCAGCCACACTATCAGAGGCTCGTTCACCTGCACATCCACCAATGTGATATATGCCATCATGTGCCAGCAATGCCCCTCTGCCATGTACATTGGTCAAACTGGACAGTCTCTACGTAAAAGAATAAATGGACACAAATCAGATGTCAAGAATTATAACATTCATAAACCAGTCGGAGAACACTTCAATCTCTCTGGTCACGCAATCACAGACATGAAGGTCGCTATCTTAAAACAAAAAAACTTCAAATCCAGACTCCAGCGAGAAACTGCTGAATTGGAATTCATTTGCAAATTGGATACTATTAATTTAGGCTTAAATAGAGACTGGGAGTGGCTAAGTCATTATGCAAGGTAGCCTGTTTCCTCTTGTTTTTTCCTACCCCCCCCCCCCCGATGTTCTGGTTTAACTTGGATTTAAACTTGGAGAGTGGTCAGTTTAGATGAGCTATTACCAGCAGGAGAGTGAGTTTGTGTGTGTATGGGGGTGGGGGGGATGTGAGAAAACCTGGATCTATGCAGGAAATAGCCCGACTTGATTATGTAAAGAGTTGTCACTTTGGATGGGCTAGCACCAGCAGGAGAGTGAATTTGTGTGGGGGGGGTGGAGGGTGAGAAAACCTGGATTTGTGCTGGAAATGGCCCACCTGTTGATCACTTTAGATAAGCTATTACCAGCAGGACAGTGGGGTGGGAGGAGGTATTGTTTCATATTCTCTGTGTGTATATAAAGTCTGCTGCAGTTTCCACGGTATACATCTGATGAAGTGAGCTGTAGCTCACGAAAGCTCATGCTCAAATAAATTGGTTACTCTCTAAGGTGCCACAAGTACTCCTTTTCTTTTTGCGAATACAGACTAACACGGCTGTTCCTCTGTCACCTTACCTGATCACTCTCGTTCTGATGAAGTGAGCTGTAGCTCACGAAAGCTCATGCTCAAATAAATTGGTTAGTCTCTAAGGTGCTACAAGTACTCCTTTTCTTTTTGCGAATACAGACTAACACGGCTGTTACTCTGAAACCTCTCGTTACAGTGTGTATGGTAACACCCATTGTTTCATGTTCTCTGTGTATATAAATCTCCCCACTGTATTTTTCACTGAATACATCCGATGAAGTGATATGTAACTCACGAAAGCTTATGTTCAAATAAATTTGTGAGTCTCTAAAGGTGCCACAAGTGAATCATAGAATCATAGAATATCAGGGTTGGAAGGGACCTCAGGAGGTCATCTAGTCCAACCCCCCGCTCAAA
Organism: Caretta caretta; assembly: GCF_965140235.1. Taxonomy (NCBI): domain Eukaryota; kingdom Metazoa; phylum Chordata; order Testudines; family Cheloniidae; genus Caretta; species Caretta caretta. The sequence continues at coordinate 5,464,672 of NC_134223.1, forward strand.
GCAGGACCAATCCCCAATTTTTGCCCCGATCCCTAAATGGCCCCCTCAAGGATTGAACTCACAACCCTGGGTTTAGCAGGCCAATGCTCAAACCACTGAGGGCAACAAAAACTATTAGGAAAAAGAAAAGTGCTCCTTTTCTTTTTCCTAATCATTTTTGTTGCCCTCTTCTGATCCTTTTCCAATTCCAATATATCTTTTTTGAGACGGGGCGAATACATCTGCACGCAGGATTCAAGATGTGGACGTACCATGGATTTATACAGAGGCAATACGATATTTTCTGTCTTATTATCTATTCTCTATTCTTAATGATTACCAACATTCTGTTGGCTTTTTTGACTGCCGCTGCACATTGAGTGGATATTTTCAGAGAACTAGCCACAATGACTCCAAGATCTCTTTCTTGAGTGGTAACAGCTAATTTAGAGCCCCTCATTTTATTTGTATAGTTGGGATGATGTTTTCCAATGTGCATTACTTTGCATTTATCAACATTGACTTTCGTATGCCAATTTGTTGCCCAGGCACAAATCTGTGAGATCCTTTTGTAGCTCTTCGCAGTCTGCCTGGGACTTAACTATCTTGAGTAGTTTTGTATCATCTGCAAATTTTGCCACCTCATTGTTTACCCCTTTTTCCAGATCATTTATGAGTATGTTGAATAGGACTGGTCCCAGAACAGACCCCTGGGGGACACCACTATTGATATAAAAGGATGGATGCTGAGCACTGTGCCTAGACCCACAGTTCAAGAGTTCTGGCCAGAGTTCCAGTTCAGCAGTGAATCTTGGTGCTCCTGGTCATCTTCAGTGCCAGTAAACTTTCCCCAACAAAACCCTCTGACGCCAACTTCTGCTGCTCTCTGCTAACCCACTGAGAGTGACAACCTCCCTACTCCCTCCTTATTCCCAGTACAAGGTCATACGCCCAAGTATTCACAGCCCCATACAGCTCTGGGCAACAGATGCTGGGTCAGGCCGAGTTTGTCCTCCTCAGATGATTCCTTCCTGGCATGGCGCTCCTCTGGGCTCCTGTCTGGGACATCCCTGGCTGGATGCCCTGTCCATCCCAGATTACGGACAGCTCTCGCTGCTTTGTTATGTGTGGGCCTCCTCATGTCTGGAGCTACAGACACACATACCAGCACTTCCTCTTTGGGGAACACTCAGCACTTCCTCTCAGGACCTCAGGGCAAGGTTTTAAAGGAGCCATGCTCTCTAAACCCTGAGCAGCAACACCTGTTAGGCCACAAAGAAAAGACCCCATATGTTTGACTGCTAAGGACAAGTAGGCACTGAAAGAGACTCTCCAGCCCTCTTTCTCTGCAGGGCGGGATCACACTTCCGTTCATCACTGCAGCACAATATAGGGCATCAGGGGAATAGCTTTTTATTTTATTTATTTATGTATTTATTGTAATTTTCTATTCTCTTGTATATGAAATGCTGAGGATTTCGAAGAACGACCGTGCTTTGGAAACAATAGCCCTAAAGACCAGGGGTGGCCAACCTGTGGCTCCGGACCCACATGCGGCTCTTCAGAAGTTATTATGTGGCTCCTTGTCTAGGCACCGACTCCAGGGCTGGAGCTACAGGCGCCAACTTTCCAATGTGCCGGGGGTGCTCACTGCTCAAGCCCTGGCTCTGCCAGAGGCCCTACCCCCACTCCACCCCTTCCCACCCCCTCTTCTGAGCCTGCAGTGCCCTTGCTTCTCCCTCCTCCCCCCCAGAGCCTCCTGCACGCCACGGAAGAGCTGATTGGGAGGTGTGGGGACGGGGGGGGGGGGGAAGTGCGGATTGGCAGGGCTGCTGGTGGGTGGGAGGCACTGGGAGCAGGGTAGGGGAGCTGATGCGGGGCTGCTGACGTATTACAAACCCCTCCTTGGGATGCCAGGAGATAGTCCAAAGCCAGCCTGTTTTGGAGGGAAAACGTCCTGAGCTGCTGTACCTCTTTATTTAATGTTTTTACTGCTGATCCTAAATCACTAACCGAGTCCTCTAACTCTAAGGCCACTTTCTCAAGTATCATTTGCAGCCTTACAGTATAGCGGCCTATGCATGCCATGGCTGGCCCGGTAAACAGTGGCGCTATTCCCAGTACAGAGCACCCTACAAGCTTCTCGGTTGTGAGGGAATTCTTCACATTGCCCTCCAATGCTGCAGTCAGTCGCCGCAGGGTCTTTTCTCGTGACTCAACAGAGGTGTCTCGGGCATTTCTAATCTTTCCTTTGGGCAGTGTGGCAGTTATGGACAAATGCGGAACTCCATGAGCTATATAACAGCTACCTGTCCAGTTGGCTGGCAGCACCTTGTAAGCCTTTCGGCCACATACAAAACAGTGACCCTGTAGGGCCCAGTAAGGACTGTTTCTTAAGGGGATTCCTGGGATATTTAAGGCTGCTTTTCCAAACAGTTCATATGCCCCTAAGGGGGCATCCCACCCTCCTCATTGGGTACAAGTGGGGGCGTTTCTAATTGTGCCGTTCAAATTACACTCGCCATAGGGACCACTACAAACCCACCATTGGCTTGCTACATTGGAGATATTAACTGGACGGCAAGTTATATTTCCAAACCTTTCTTTTGTGGTAAGACTATTTGTAAGAGTTTCCCTAAAAGCGGAGGAACCATTACACCCACACTGTTGGCCTCCCCTTTCGGTCTTTATCCAATACCCATCAGCCCACTGTGTAATAACACAGGAGCTTTTTCCCACAGGACACCCATAGTGATCAGATTGGTTTTGGGTAAAACACAACACTCCCTCAGTGAGTACTGCAACCGAATACTCCTGGTCCTGATAGGTGGCTTGCTGTAAAAAGGTCTTAGTCTAAGAAAGACTGAGAGGTGCATAGATGAGACTTTGGGGGACACACTAGAGGGGACACAAATTTGGGGGACACAAATTTACAAAGGTTGTAGAAGCGTTTTTAAACTAAGGGCTGGGGAAAAACTGATAGGTGTGCAGGGCAACGTAGTTTGAACAGAGACATCACGTAGGGGAGGAGCTATTAATGGGGATTCTCTATATCCTGGTAAAGAGGAGAAGCTGATAAAGTACAGGTAAGAACTGAAGAGAAACCATCAGATGAAAGAGTCCCATTCAATTACATCGTATGAAGGCAGACAACTAAAACTTGACAAATGTTATAAGCGCTTGTATACAAATACTAGAAATCTAAATACTACAATGAGCAAACTTGGCTGCCTGGTATTAAATAAAGATATTGATATAATAGGCATCACAGAAACTTGATGGAAGGATGACAATCAATGGGACACTGTAATACCAGGGTACAAAATATACAAATGACAGAACAGGTCATGCTGGTCAGGGAGCGGCACTATATATGAAAGAAGGCATAGAGTCAAAATCTTAAATGAATCAAACAGTACCATAGACTCTCTATGGATAGAAATTCCATGCTTGACTAATAAGAATATAGCAGTAGGAGTATACTACTGACCCCCCTGACCAGGAGCGTGATGGTGATTGTGAAATGCTCAGGGAGATTAGAGAAGCTATAAAAATAAAAAACTCAACAATAATGGGGGATTTCAGCTATTCCCATATTGACTGGGTACATGTCACCTCAGGGTGGGATTCGGAAAATAAAGTTTCTAGACACCATTAATGACTGCTTCTTGGAGCAGCTAGTCCTGGAACCCACAAAGGGAGAGGCAATTCTTGATTTAGTCCTAAGTGGAGCACAGGATCAGGTCCAAGAGGTGAATATAGCTGAACTGCTTGGTAATAGTGACCGTAATATAATTAAATTTACATCATTGTGGGGGTTGGGAGGGAAAAACCAGAGAAGCCCACCACAGTAGCATTTAACTTCAGAAAGGGGAACTACGCAAAAATGAGGAAGCTAGTTAAACGAAAATTAAAAGGAACAGTCACAAAAATAAAGTGCCTGCAGGCAACATAGAAACTTTTTTAAACCACCACAATAAAGGCTCAAATTAAATGTATACCCCAAATTAAAAAGAACAGTATGAGAACCAAAAAAAAAAAAAAGCCATCGTGCCTACCGCCAAAGTAAAAGAAGTGGTTAGAGGCAAGAATGCATCTCTTACAAATTGGAAGTCAAATCCTAGTAAGGAAAATTGAAAGGAGCGTAAATTCTGGCACATCAAGTATAAAAGTATAAGAAGGCAGGCCAAGAAAGAATTTGAAGAAAAACTACCTATGAACCCAAAAACTAGCAGCAAATTTATTGTAAGTACATCAGAAGCAGGAAGCCTGCCAAACAATCAGTGGGGCCACTGGACAATCGAGGTGCTAAAGGGAATACTCAAGGAAGACAAGGCCATTGCAGAGACGCTAAGTGAATTCTTTGCATTGGGTCGTCACTGCAGAGAACATGAGGGAGAGTCCCACACCTAAGGTGGCAAATATGATGAACTGTCTCAGACTGAGGCATCAGTAGAGAAGATGTACAGCTGGATGCGCATCCAGTTATGCACATCTGAAAATGGGCCAATGTTCCTAAAGTTCTATATAAGTATCACTGAGTTTGAGTTCCACCAGATAGGGACAGACGTGGAGATACACCTCTGGTCCTCCTGATTCCCAGCCTAGTGCCTAATCTACACAAAAGGAAGTTTTATTTAGTACAACCTCATCCTCCTCCACCAGCTGTTTCAAAGTTCAGAAATGTGAATTTCCGAGAGAAATGGCTTTGAGATTTTTCACATTCTTCCAGAGAGTGGCACGTGTGTTTCTCTTGATGTTGTCACCATTCATAGTACTTAGTGCCCGAATGGATCATTAGGATCATCTACTCTGACCGCCTGTCTAACATGGGCCGTAGAATTTACTCCTACATCTAGCCTAAAAATTCTGGCTGAGCTAAAATGTATCTTTCAGAAAGAAATATCCAGTCTTGAATTAAAGACGCCAAGTGATGGAGAATCCACTACATCCTGTGGTAAATTGTTCCAACGGTTAACTACCCTCACTGTTTAAAAGAATGCCTTATGTCTATCCGGAAGTTATCTAGCTTCGGCTTCCAATTGTTGGCTCTTCTTAGCCCTCTGTCTGCTAAATTAAAGAGCCCTCATCTATCGGAAATCTTCTCCCCGTAAAGACCTTATAGACCATGATCACATCACCTCTGAGTCTTCTCTTTGATAATCTAAATAGATTGAGCTTCCTAAATCTTTCCCTGTAAAGACAGGTTTTCCAGACTTCAAATCATTCCTGTAGCTCTTTTCTGAACACTTTCTAATTTTTCAGCTTCTTTTTTGAAATTCAGACACGACGACTAGATACAATAGTCTAGGAATTGTTTCCCTTGTGATTTTTACAACAGATTTTTACCACCTCGCTACTCTTACTCAATCGTTTCCTGTTTATACTTTCAAAAATCACAGTAGCTTTCTTAGCCACCATATCACACTGGGCGCTCATAGTCCAATGGTTATCTTCCTGACCACTGAGTCCTTTCCAGAGTCATTGCTTTCCAGGATATAATTCCAACCAGACCTTTTGACCAAGATGCATTTTAATACAACCATGTGCAAGGCCATCCATCTAGAAACTACAGGTCACAGTTACATACTTCAACATTCTGTAAATTTGCTCCCTTTATACAGAAGTTTTCTGACCTCTAACACAGGCAAATTCAATCAGGAGAAAGCCTTTTGCAAGAAATATCATGCCCCACTGATGTGGCACAGCCTTTCTGGAGCAGGCTGTGTTTTTACAGTGTCGTAAGCTTTTTGCTAGTGTCAGTTGTGAGTCCACATTACCCTGTGTAATTATGTTCGTGCTCAAGATTTAATCATAGTTTGTTTCTTGCTCCACTATTTATGTTTATTCAAAGCTAACTAAAAGGAAATATTAAGAGGCAGCTATTTCCCAACAACACCTATCAGGGCTACCGATGTCTTTTGAAAAAGGGACAGGATCTCCTTTTTGGGTCTCTTCAGCGTTGTACAACCAAATCCGCTGACACCTTCAGAAAATACAGGGATATCTTCTGGACATTTGCTCCACCTGGGCTCACCAGGTTCCCAATAATAAATTGTTTTATAACATTGGGTTAAATTTTCCCCACCCAAGACGTAGATCCTCTTTTCCCAATGGACCACTGCAGCATTAGCAATTGCCTTTGGCAGTTTTGGAACGATCACCTCCTCATTCATGCTGCCATCATCAGAGATAAAGAAACACTTTCTAGTGCAGTGGCGGTTTTCTGGTATGAGACCCCCCTCAGCCCACTCTCTGGCTCTCTTTTCAGCATACCCACCTATAATGTATATCCCATTATTCATGGCAACAGCACCCGCTGAAAAGAACCCATTGTCCAGAGACACCTGAGTCCATGTGTCCGAGCTAACTTCATAGATCAGAAGCCCTCTATGAAATTGCCAATAACCAGTCAGGCCTGTTGCTCCCCCTAGTAAGTATAGTTTCTTCTTGAGCACTGTGGAGGCAGAACGGCTCAGAACAAAAGGCATCCTAGAGATGGGAGTCCATATCTGCTCTGCTAGGTCAAAGCATTCTGCAGAATTGAGGAACTCATGAAATCCACACCAGCCTCCCATAGCATACAGCCTCTGGTTACAGATTAGGAATCCATGTGTAGCACGGGGCACGGACATTGAAGGGAGCTGTGTCCACTGGCCATTAAAAGAGTTGAACTCATACAAAGCATCTGAATAAGAATTCCTGTAGATGCCTCCAGATACATAGAGCTTGTCTCCAAGTGCCACACAGGCTGGATGTGTCAAAGATTTCAAGCCTGTGAGCTTTTCCCACTTTTCAGCATGAGGATCATAAGAGCCCATCAGAAAAGCTTCATTCTCCAACTCTTGGTCCTCCCACATCGTTGAATCTACACACATTATCAGTTCATCAGACATGCCTTGTCTGAGTCCCCCGCTCTCCTGCAACCTCTCTTCACTGTCCAGCTGCTTCCAGAGAAGCTGAACATCCCCATACCGTTCTGAATCCAGCTGCACCTCTACAACCTCACTATCTGTCAGGAGGGGCAGCCGGACATGCCTCATCAGCTCATTGAGGAGGGTGTGGCCTGTGGTGGGTTGAAACTGTATCCAGCGTCGCACAGCCAGGTAGACTTCTAACTCAGAAGCAACTGTAAGGTCGTCTGAAGACAAGATGGTGATTAAACTGCTGAGGTCCAGACTCAAAAAGTCATCATCCTCACAGAACCTTCCAAAGTTTAGGACGATGAGCTGCATGGTAGCATAATAGAGAGCTTGGTGGTTGTAAGCCTGAGCCAGTCTGTAAAGCCCAATGCAGTTCTGCATGGAAATGTTCTTCAGAAGGAACCTGGGAGGAGAAAAGGAAATAAACATCCCTGGGAATGCATCCGTGATTGTTATGACCCCAGGATAGGTCATCAGCAGGGTTTGAACCCAGAGACCTCAGCACCAAAGAACAGACCTCTAGTACTTGAGTTTAAAGAGGAGGACCTCATTAGCTCATAGACTCCTAGACTTTAAGGTCAGAAGGACCATCATGCTCATCTAGTCTGACCTCCTGCACATTGCAGGCCACAGAACCTCGCCCACCCACTCCTGTAATAGCCCCCTAACCTCTGGCTGAGTTGCTGATGTCCTCAAATCATGGTTTAAAGACTTCAAGTTAGAGAGAATTCGCCATTCACATTAGTTTAAACCTGCAAGTGACCCGTGCCCCATGCTGCAGAGGGAGGCAAAAAACCTCCAGGGTCTCTGCCAATCTGACCCGGGTGGAAATTCCTTTCCAACCCCAAATATGGTGACCAGTTAGACCCTGAGCATGACAATATTAGCTGACAATACTAGTAATAGGTATTACCCTCGATGTAGACGAGCCACGTTAGGGGGGCCACAAGACGCAATTTACAAGCAAACTACATGAGAAAACTTTCTCCTGAGTTTGACACCCCAACATTAGGGTGGCAGCATTGCTTTTATGGCCAGTCAATTGTAACTGAGTTAGTGAATTTATTTCAGGCAAAAGGCTCCAGAATGGCAGCTCAAAAGCACAAGTACACAAAGACCCCATGCTGGCCCCCACACAAACTCCTCTCACCACAACCTCTGCCTCACCTAGATCATATTTTGGGGGATGACAGGGATGTCTTCACGGCCTATTAAACCCATGCTTACTTAGATTGCATAGCTTTTTAAAGACAAAAAGGGCCAGTGTGATCAAGTATTCCAGTGTGTCCCAAAATGTGGGGTACCCCTGCAGGACTAGCTAGGGATGTGGACAAGTCTCTCATTCACTCTCCACTGGCTCAACTTCACTTTTTAAAAAAAAAGTCAATGTTATGGTTATGAAGACAACTTTCAAAACATCACCCAGGCATGTGTAACTGATGCCTGAGTTACCGTGTCCTCTGCAGGCATGAACGGCCACTTCCATTTCACTGGCCGTTAATTCATGTGCCAATGATGATACTTTAATGTCAACATTGTTAACTAGTTCATTGCTCATTAAAGCATCTAAGAAAGGCGAAGAAGAATCAGACTATGAAGATCTTCACAATCTGCTCTGAGGGACTGCTCATTGTTGTGTCAGACATGAGGCCAGGGAGCAGGGACAGGGCAATAACATTTGAGACATTTTAAAATTCAACTTCATTTCATTTCATTAAAATTCGGTTGATCTACCTGTAACACCATTGGTCAGAGTTGCAGGGAGGCATGGTGGTTTCATTTTCCTAAAGGGAGCAGTGGGAGGGCTCAGCTTTGAGAAACTCTGGTTTAGTCAGAGCACTCAGGCCAGGGTTCAGTCCCCGCTCTGTCTGAGGGAAGAAAGGATTTGAACCATGTCTTCCAAAGCTCTCAGGCAAATGCTAATGTGAGATGCCCTCAATCTCTTTTGTTGAAGCTGTTCCACTTTGGATTAAATCATTCAAGATTAATTGGGCCAGAGAGCGACAGTAAGTGAGACTGACTCTATAGCTTGGTGGTTTGGGCAACCAAGAGGAGACCTAGTGCCCCTGTTCCCATCAGTCTTTAATTATTAATACTTAAAACATTCCAGAGTGGTCTCATCTATGCTGTATACAGAGGGAATACCGCATCCCTACCGTTGCTGGATAGTCCCCTGTTAATATAACCAAGTATTGTGTTAGTCCTTTTAGCAACAGCATTACATCAAACACATGTTCATTTGGTGCTGTACAATGACCCTAAGTAATTGTCAGAATGACCTGCTTTCCAGAATACAGTTCCCCAGCCTGTAGGTGTGCCCTGCATTCTTTGTTCCTGGATGTATGCCCTTGCATTTAGCGCCGTTAAACCCATTTTATTTGAATGGACCTAGCTCACCAAGTGACCCAGATTGCTTTGTATGACTGCCCTGTCCTCATCATTCGTTACCACTTCGCCAATCTCTGTCATATGCAAATGTTATCAGCAATGTTTATATATTTTCTTCAAGATCATTGATAAAAATATTGAACTGGGGCCAAGAACCAGCCCCTGATAACCCCACTAGGAGCACTCCCCACTTCATGATGAATCCAAACTTACATTTACATTTTGAGATTCGTCAGTTAGGCAACTTTCTCAATATGTGCCATCCTGCTTTTCTTTAGAGATAGTTTTCCAGTCAGAATGTGGTACTAAGTCCAACACTTTACAGAAATCCAGATATAATCTATCAGTCAACACAGTTACCTTTATCAACCAGACTTGTAATCTTGGAAAAGAACAAATTTGTTGGACAAGATCTATGTTCTGTCAGTCAATAGTTCGAATTAATTATACTGCTATCCTTTACTTCTTAAATAACAGAGTCCTGTATCAGTTGTTCCATTGATTTGCTCAGGATAGAAGTCAGGCTAACTGATCTATAGGAATCCAAGTCATCCCTCTGTTGAGACCGATAACTTTGAGACCTCCTGATGAAAGGCTGTATATAAGAGGAAGGTATTATTATCATGGTGATTTCATCCTCTTTCCCTTGAAAATCAGGCCGATACCCACAGCTCGTTTTACTCAGAACAGCTATTTACATGGCTGTGACATTTCATCACACTTGCCCAGGGCTGAATTTGAACAGGCATTTTCTGTGAAAGTTTCTTGGATCATGTCTAAACCACCCTGAGTGTGATGAGCTGAGTTTTAAATTAATTGTATTGATGCTTGGTGTTACCTTACGAGACCATTAAAACACACATTTATTTCATCCTAAAGCAGACTCATAAGACTGCAGGTCCTTTCATGTTACCTGCAGCAGATCTCCACTAGGGGGCGGATCTGTAGCTTGCTGGCTGCTGCAAACACCTCTGGGGCTGTCTCCAGACTAAGTGATAGCTCTTCTGTGTAGATATATTGTAAAATGCTTTGGAGGATGAAGGGAGCCATATCCTGCAGCACAACTTCTCCACCCTGGGATTCTTTGCCGAAGCTCGTGAAAACGTCCTTAAAGTAAGGACTGACAGCTGCTAGCAATACTCTGCAGGAAGAGAGCAAACAATAGTTCCAAACAATAAAACCTGTGTTTACGGATGTTTCTCACTGTGTACATTAAATAACCCCTTTTTAAAACAAAAACTGGAAAAACATCTATTATATGTAACCATAAAGTTGGGAACATCAACAAGCAAGGTTTGAACCCAGGATCTTTAAATCCCAAACACAGAGCTTTACCACTTGAGCTAACATGTGAACTAAGAGGTAGACCAGCTGCTGGAGGTAGGTCAGAACATACACTTCGACAAGGCACTACAAAACTATTTTCTACACACCAGTGGAATATTGGGTATCAGAGTCCCTAAATTATTGTCCTGACTTTAGGAGGAAAGTATTGTCTAGTGATTAAAGTAGTGGTTACAGACAGGAACATAGAATTGGCACCTTCATAGTCAGCAGGTGTTATAGTAAAGACCTGGAATCTAGTCTTAATTCTGCCAGAACCATGGAGAGAATGACTTTGCCTCTTTACTAGGAGTGATGGGTATGAAGCCATGTTCAAAAGTAAGTCCACAAAAATGTAAACAACAGTGAGTGGAAAAAGTAAGATTAAAACCTATGATTTCCCGCCCAAAACACCATTCCATACACACTCCCTCATCAAAGAGTCAGTCTCTTTCCTACTTGTGAAATATTAGCTTTCTTGGCAGCACTGTACAACAAGGGAGGTCAATTCACATGAAATGCAGAACATCCTGCAAAATCTAGTGCGCTGGAAAGAAATGTCCGAAAGGACCAACCCAGGAGTTGCAGGAAATTGTGTTGGTGATTCCCTGGGGTCTGATTTTCCTTTGGAACATAAGAATGGCCATACTGAGCCAGATCAACAGTTCACTTAGCCCAGTATACGATCTCTGAGAGTGGCCAGTACCAGATGCTTCTGGCAGTTGGGGATACAGGGACACCTGGAGAATGGGCCCCTTACTGAATGAGGGAGGCAACCTAGTGACAGAGGATGTGGAAAAAGCTAATGTACTCAATGCTTTTTTTGCCTCTGTCTTCACGAACAAGCTCAGCTCCCAGACTACTGCACTGGGCAGCACAGCATGGGGAGGAGGTGACCAGCCCTCTGTGGAGAAAGAAGTGGTTCGGGCCTATTTAGAAAAGCTGGACGAGCACAAGTCCATGGGGCCGAATGCGCTGCATCCGAGAGGGCCAAAGGAGTTGGCGGATGTGACTGCGGAGCCATTGACCATTATCTTTGAAAACTCATGGCGATCGGGGGAGGTCCCGGACAACTGGAAAAAGGCTAATGTAGTGCCCATCTTTAAAAAAGGGAAGGAGGAGGATCCTGGGAACTACAGCCCAGTCAGCCTCACCTCAGTCCCTGGAAAAATCATGGAGCAGGTCCTCAAGGAATCAATTCCGAAGCACATAGAGGAGTGGAAAGTGATCAGGAACAGTCAGCATGGATTCATCAAGGGCAGGTCATGCCTGACTAATCTAATTGCCTTCTATGACGAGATAACTGGCTCTGTGGATGAGGGGAAAGCAGTGGACGTGTTGTTCCTTGACTTTAGCAAAGCTTTTGACACGGTCTCCCACAGTATACTTGTCAGCAAGTTAAAGAAGTATGGGCTGGATGAATGGACTATAAGGTGGATAGAAAGCTGGCTAGATTGTTGGGCTCAGTGGGTAGTGATCAATGGCTCCATGTCTCGTTGGCAGCCGGTATCAGGTGGAGGGCCCCAAGGGTCGGTTCTCGGACCCGTTTTGTTCAATATCTTCATTAATGATCTGGAGGATGGTGTGGATTGCACCCTCAGCAAGTTTGCAGATGACACTAAACTGGGAGGAGAGGTAGATACGCTGGAGAGCAGGGATAGGATACAGAGGGACCTAGACAAATTGGAGGATTGGGCCAAAAGAAATCTGATGAGGTTCAACAAGGATAAGTGCAGGGTCCTGCACTTAGGACGGAAGAACCCAATGCACCGCTACAGACTAGGGACCAAATGGCTAGGCAGCAGTTCTGCGGAAAAGGACCTACGGGTTACAGTGGACAAGAAGCTGGATATGCGTCAACAGTGTGCCCTTGTTGCCAAGAAGGCCAATGGCATTTTGGGATGTATAAGTAGGGGCACTGCCAGCAGATCGAGGGACGTGATCGTTCCCCTCTATTCGACATTGGTGAGGCCTCATCTGGAGTACTGTGTCCAGTTTTGGGCCTCACACTACAAGGAGATGTGGAAAAATTGGAAAACGTCCAGCGGAGGGCAAAAAAAATGATTAAGAGACTGGAACACATAACTTATGAGGAGAGGCTGAGGGAGCTGGGATTGTTTAGTCTGCGGAAGAGAAGAATGAGGGGGGATTTGACGGCTGCTTTCATCTACCTGAAAGGGGGTTCCAAAGAGGATGGCTCTAGACTGTTCTCAGTGGTAGCAGATGACAGAACAAGGCGTAATGGCCTCAAGTTGCAGTGAAGGAGGTTTAGGTTGGATATTAGGAAAAACGTTTTCACTAGGAGGGTGGTGAAACACTGGAATGGGTCACCTAGGGAGGTGGTGGAATCTCCTTCCTTTGAGGGTTTTAAGGTCAGGCTTGACAAAGCCCTGGCTGGGATAATTTAGTTGGGGATTGATCCTGCTTTGAGCAGGGGGTTGGACTAGATGACCTCCTGAGGTCCCTTCCAACCCTGATATTCTATGATACTATGGAGTTGTGTCCCTGACAGTCTTGGCTAATGTCCATTGATGAATCTATCCTCCATGAAGTTACTAATTCAATTTTGAACTGAATTATACTTTTGGCTTTCATAACATCCCATGGCAACAAGTTTCTGATAGAGTATGCATTTTGTGAAGAAGTATTTCCTTTCGTTTGTCTTAAACATGCTGTCTATTAATTTTATCTGGTGACCCCAAGTTCTTGTGTTATTTAGAGGGATAATTAAAACTTCCTTCTTCACATTCTCCGCACCATTCATGATTTTTTAGACTTCTACCAAGTCATCTCTTTTCTAAGCTAAACAGTCCAAGTCTTTTTAATCTCATATTTTATGGAAGCTGTTCCATCCCCCTGGTCATTGTTATTGCCCTTCTCTGTGTCTTTTCCAATTCTAATATATCTAAGACTTTGATGCACATGATGGCATATATGACATTGATAGATGTGCAGGTGAACGAGCCTCTGATATTGTGGCTGATGTGATTGGGCCCAGGGATGGTGTCCCCTGAATAGATATGTGGACACAGCTGGCAAGGGGCCTTGTTGCAAGGATAGGTTCCTGGGTTAGCGGTTCTGTTGTGTGGTGTGTGGTTGCTTTTGAGTGAAGCAAATACTCACATCAGCCACACTATCAGAGGCTTGTTCACCTACACATCTACCAATGTCATATATGCCATCGTGTGCCAGCAATGCCCCTCTGCCATGTACATTGGTCAAACTGGACAGTCTCTGTGTAAAAGAATAAATGGACACAAATCAGAGGTCAAGAATTATAACATTCAAAAACCAGTTGGAGAACACTTCAATCCCTCTGGTCACTCAATTACAGACCTAAAAGTGGCAATACTTCAACAAAAAAACTTCAGAAACAGACTCCAACGAGAGACTGCTGAATTGGAATTAATTTGCAAACTGGAAATTTGCAAACATTCCACACAAAGATGGACTTTGTCAAGAACACTATCCCCGATAATGTCACGGCTAACCTGGTGGCTGAACTTTGTGACTTTGTCCTTACCCATAACTATTTCACATTTGGGGACAATGTATACCTTCAGATCAGCGGCACTGCTATGGGTACCCGCATGGCCCCACAGTATGCCAACATTTTTATGGCTGATTTAGAACAATGCTTCCTCAGCTCTCGTCCCCTAAAGCCCCTACTCTACTTGCGCTATATTGATGACATCTTCATCATCTGGACCCATGGAAAAGAAGCCCTTGAGGAATTCCACCATGATTTCAACAATTTCCATCCCACCACCAACCTCAGCCTGGTCCAGTCCACACAAGAGATCCACTTCCTGGACACTACAGTGCTAATAAACAATGGCCACATAAACACCACCCTATACCGGAAACCTACTGACCGCTATTCCTACCTGCATGCCTCCAGCTTTCACCCTGACCACACCACACGATCCATCGTCTACAGCCAAGCTCTGCGATACAACCGCATTTGCTCCAACCCCTCAGACAGAGACAAACACCTACAAGATCTCTGTCAAGCTTTCTTACAACTACAATACCCACCTGCAGAAGTAAAGAAACAGATTGATAGAGCCAGAAGAGTTCCCAGAAGTTACCTACTACAGGACAGGCCTAACAAAGAAAATAACAGAACGCCACGAGCGGTCACCTTCAGCCCCCAACTAAAACCCCTCCAACGCATTATTAAGGATCTACAACCTATCCTAAAGGATGACCCAACACTCTCACAAGTCTTGGGAGACAGGCCAGTCCTTGCCTACAGACAGCCCCGCAACCTGAAGCAAATACTCACCAGCAACCACATACCACACAACAGAACCACTAACCCAGGAACCTATCCTTGCAACAAAGCCCGTTGCCAACTGTGCCCACATATCTATTCAGGGGACACCATCACAGGGCCTAATAACATCAGCCACACTATCAGAGGCTCGTTCACCTGCACATCCACCAATGTGATATATGCCATCATGTGCCAGCAATGCCCCTCTGCCATGTACATTGGTCAAACTGGACAGTCTCTACGTAAAAGAATAAATGGACACAAATCAGATGTCAAGAATTATAACATTCATAAACCAGTCGGAGAACACTTCAATCTCTCTGGTCACGCAATCACAGACATGAAGGTCGCTATCTTAAAACAAAAAAACTTCAAATCCAGACTCCAGCGAGAAACTGCTGAATTGGAATTCATTTGCAAATTGGATACTATTAATTTAGGCTTAAATAGAGACTGGGAGTGGCTAAGTCATTATGCAAGGTAGCCTGTTTCCTCTTGTTTTTTCCTACCCCCCCCCCCCCCCGATGTTCTGGTTTAACTTGGATTTAAACTTGGAGAGTGGTCAGTTTAGATGAGCTATTACCAGCAGGAGAGTGAGTTTGTGTGTGTATGGGGGTGGGGGGGATGTGAGAAAACCTGGATCTATGCAGGAAATAGCCCGACTTGATTATGTAAAGAGTTGTCACTTTGGATGGGCTAGCACCAGCAGGAGAGTGAATTTGTGTGGGGGGGGTGGAGGGTGAGAAAACCTGGATTTGTGCTGGAAATGGCCCACCTGTTGATCACTTTAGATAAGCTATTACCAGCAGGACAGTGGGGTGGGAGGAGGTATTGTTTCATATTCTCTGTGTGTATATAAAGTCTGCTGCAGTTTCCACGGTATACATCTGATGAAGTGAGCTGTAGCTCACGAAAGCTCATGCTCAAATAAATTGGTTACTCTCTAAGGTGCCACAAGTACTCCTTTTCTTTTTGCGAATACAGACTAACACGGCTGTTCCTCTGTCACCTTACCTGATCACTCTCGTTCTGATGAAGTGAGCTGTAGCTCACGAAAGCTCATGCTCAAATAAATTGGTTAGTCTCTAAGGTGCTACAAGTACTCCTTTTCTTTTTGCGAATACAGACTAACACGGCTGTTACTCTGAAACCTCTCGTTACAGTGTGTATGGTAACACCCATTGTTTCATGTTCTCTGTGTATATAAATCTCCCCACTGTATTTTTCACTGAATACATCCGATGAAGTGATATGTAACTCACGAAAGCTTATGTTCAAATAAATTTGTGAGTCTCTAAAGGTGCCACAAGTGAATCATAGAATCATAGAATATCAGGGTTGGAAGGGACCTCAGGAGGTCATCTAGTCCAACCCCCCGCTCAAAGCAGGACCAATCCCCAATTTTTGCCCCGATCCCTAAATGGCCCCCTCAAGGATTGAACTCACAACCCTGGGTTTAGCAGGCCAATGCTCAAACCACTGAGGGCAACAAAAACTATTAGGAAAAAGAAAAGTGCTCCTTTTCTTTTTCCTAATCATTTTTGTTGCCCTCTTCTGATCCTTTTCCAATTCCAATATATCTTTTTTGAGACGGGGCGAATACATCTGCACGCAGGATTCAAGATGTGGACGTACCATGGATTTATACAGAGGCAATACGATATTTTCTGTCTTATTATCTATTCTCTATTCTTAATGATTACCAACATTCTGTTGGCTTTTTTGACTGCCGCTGCACATTGAGTGGATATTTTCAGAGAACTAGCCACAATGACTCCAAGATCTCTTTCTTGAGTGGTAACAGCTAATTTAGAGCCCCTCATTTTATTTGTATAGTTGGGATGATGTTTTCCAATGTGCATTACTTTGCATTTATCAACATTGACTTTCGTATGCCAATTTGTTGCCCAGGCACAAATCTGTGAGATCCTTTTGTAGCTCTTCGCAGTCTGCCTGGGACTTAACTATCTTGAGTAGTTTTGTATCATCTGCAAATTTTGCCACCTCACTGTTTACCCCTTTTTCCAGATCATTTATGAGTATGTTGAATAGGACTGGTCCCAGAACAGACCCCTGGGGGACACCACTATTGATATAAAAGGATGGATGCTGAGCACTGTGCCTAGACCCACAGTTCAAGAGTTCTGGCCAGAGTTCCAGTTCAGCAGTGAATCTTGGTGCTCCTGGTCATCTTCAGTGCCAGTAAACTTTCCCCAACAAAACCCTCTGACGCCAACTTCTGCTGCTCTCTGCTAACCCACTGAGAGTGACAACCTCCCTACTCCCTCCTTATTCCCAGTACAAGGTCATACGCCCAAGTATTCACAGCCCCATACAGCTCTGGGCAACAGATGCTGGGTCAGGCCGAGTTTGTCCTCCTCAGATGATTCCTTCCTGGCATGGCGCTCCTCTGGGCTCCTGTCTGGGACATCCCTGGCTGGATGCCCTGTCCATCCCAGATTACGGACAGCTCTCGCTGCTTTGTTATGTGTGGGCCTCCTCATGTCTGGAGCTACAGACACACATACCAGCACTTCCTCTTTGGGGAACACTCAGCACTTCCTCTCAGGACCTCAGGGCAAGGTTTTAAAGGAGCCATGCTCTCTAAACCCTGAGCAGCAACACCTGTTAGGCCACAAAGAAAAGACCCCATATGTTTGACTGCTAAGGACAAGTAGGCACTGAAAGAGACTCTCCAGCCCTCTTTCTCTGCAGGGCGGGATCACACTTCCGTTCATCACTGCAGCACAATATAGGGCATCAGGGGAATAGCTTTTTATTTTATTTATTTATGTATTTATTGTAATTTTCTATTCTCTTGTATATGAAATGCTGAGGATTTCGAAGAACGACCGTGCTTTGGAAACAATAGCCCTAAAGACCAGGGGTGGCCAACCTGTGGCTCCGGACCCACATGCGGCTCTTCAGAAGTTATTATGTGGCTCCTTGTCTAGGCACCGACTCCAGGGCTGGAGCTACAGGCGCCAACTTTCCAATGTGCCGGGGGTGCTCACTGCTCAAGCCCTGGCTCTGCCAGAGGCCCTACCCCCACTCCACCCCTTCCCACCCCCTCTTCTGAGCCTGCAGTGCCCTTGCTTCTCCCTCCTCCCCCCCAGAGCCTCCTGCACGCCACGGAAGAGCTGATTGGGAGGTGTGGGGACGGGGGGGGGGGAAGTGCGGATTGGCAGGGCTGCTGGTGGGTGGGAGGCACTGGGAGCAGGGTAGGGGAGCTGATGCGGGGCTGCTGACGTATTACTGTGGCTCTTTGGCCATGTACATTGGTAAATTCTGGCTCCTTCTCAGGCCACCCCTGCTATAGACGGACTCCTTGCTTTAATGCATCTGAATCAGGTTGTAATGTCGCTTGCTGGACATTGCCTGGGGCAGGAACCTGGTGCTCAGGGTTTGGAAGGTAACTGCAACTTGTCAGAGCAGAAATCTACAGCAGATTAAATTTCACAGGCTGCAAATGTGGAAATATCATTTATCATGTGGACATGGGCACGTAGGATCTGATAATACGCATTAATGTTCCATAGTGCCTTTCACAGCTAAATCCCTAGCTGGGTAGATATAGAAATAACAACAGAGGGAGAGAGCGAACTCAATTGACCGGGGGGCGGGGAGGGGGAGGGGGGCTTTCAGCAGAATTTGGAAAGAGAATGGAAAGCTGATGAAGCAATTCTTATGGACACCTCCTGTGGAATTTTACAGAGGATGGTCAGCTTCCTATAGCAGTTCTAAACTATTCTAAAGAATTTAATAGATACTTGCATGTCTGCTACATTGTATAGGATGGCTCCAAAAATGTACAGGCAAGGCCTAATTTTCTATTAAATCCTAGCGATTTTTAGAGTAATTTATATAGAAGCCTATTAAATGACAGATCCTCAGTCAGTATAAATGATCATAACTCCACCTCTCAGTGGTGCCAATTTACGACAGATTAGGACGCGCCCCATAGTTTTAATCCTGTTGGCCACAGTCCTATTAAATTCTGTAAAGAGACAGAAGGAAGCTGTTCCAGACAGATAGGAGGAGAAGGGTCTCACACCAGTGACAAGACTTGTAATAGGAAAATGGAGGCCAGTCATCAGAAGAAGCAGGAAGATGAGGGGCCCAATTTTCTACTGTGCTATGACCCTTTACTCTGCTCTGGAAGCGTAAAGGGGCCATAAAGCTAGTGTATCTAGGGAAGGGGAATATCCTGCATAGGAGATTCTCCTGGCTGAGGCCACTGGAGTTACTGAAGTTCTGCCCCAGGGTGCTGACCTCCTCCCCGTGAGGGGCAGCCCTAAATTAGCTCTGTCTATCCAAGCTGCCGGTATTTTCCAGGTGCCTATCACCATGGTATGAGTAAGGCTCATTCACAAGAGGCCGGTCACACTTCCTCCAAGCATCTCCATGTTGGCAATGGCAGGATCCCAGCAGTTGTGATGGGGAAGTTGGAACAGCCTGTGGCTTCCCTTATCATTGCTGTGATCAGTGCTGATATGCTAACCCCATCTCTTAAAGTCATCTCTATTATTACTATTATTATTCTTATTTATTATGATTAATCTTCCTTTGCAAAGTATTTTCCATGCAAAATTATGCAATATCAGATCGCCTGCTTTATCTTGGGGAAAGACGGCTGCAAAACTGGGTGAAAGTTTACTTGCTGGGGGGAAAAGCCAGTCATTGAAAGAGATGTATGAAGTGGTGTAGGGTCTTAAGGCCAAGAGAGGTGATACAATTATCATTTGGTATTTCCTTGCTATGTGGGATTTTCCTATGTCAGTTTGCTTTATCCTCCCATCTCAGCAGCCTTTGCTGCTCCCTTGATAACACAGAATACCGAGCTCTGCTCTCCAGCATAGGCCAAGGACAGCAGATAGATAAACAGAAACCCACCTGTGACAGGAGAATCTCCTTCCTTCACACACTAACATGGCATCACAGAGCAACTGGTGCTGGTACAGCTGCTTTAGACCTATATGAGTTGAGAAGACAATGCCAAGGCTGCCGTTATACACCACAAGGAAACTTCTTGAAGGAAAGAAGTGAGAGCTCATTCTAAGGAGAGTATCCATCTATCTATCTATCTCCGTATACCCCATCTATCTATCTAGCTAGCTAGCTATAAAATCTCCGGAAATCTGTACGGATGGTGGGATGGCTGCAGCAGGAGAACAAAGGAGGTGATCACCTGATGACTGTTTGGTGGCTTATGTCTCTGCAATGAAGGCGAGGACCAAAAGGGTAATGGAGAGTTAACGCCCCTTTCGTCTTTAACCAGTACTAAGTTTGCTTCGAAAACTATATAAATAAAACAAACTCCCAAGTTGTTTCCATCTCCACCATTTTCTGGATGGCAGAGACAGCCCTAGGCATTCACCTTCTCTGGGGGCTCCCACAGGCCGGCCCCGAAGATTACACATACACGTGAGGATCTGCTAACCTACCTTTGCTTAGCTCCAGTGGCTTTGGCAGCTCCTGTTTCGCCCCTTTTCGACTGGAACTCATGACAGGCAGAATGAAGCATACAGTAGAGAAGGAAATCCTGACTGAAAAGAGAACTAGATTCTCAACAGAGAGTGTGCACTCACACACATAACTAAATACTAAAGCTCTGGTATATAAAATCATGTCAGAGGGATGGCAGAAATTCCATTTTCTGGTCCCCACACATGTTGTAGGTTGATTATGGAGCAGCAATGGCCAACTGCCCACCCCCCGCATTCCCCACTCAGAGATCACGGCTGTATCTGGGCTCAGTAAAAGCAGGTTAGGAATGGAGGAGAAGCTGGACTCTGAACTTCCTGGGGAGTGGCAGAAATCCTGCCCCCTTTCCTTCTCCCACATGCATATATTTATTCTCTGAGTCACTACCCCTTCCCATGCACTGCACGGACCCTCACTCTTCACCCTCACTGAAGTTAAAATGGAAAATTTAAATTCAGCAAAAAAAAAATCAAAAACTGAAAATATCAGTTCAAAAATGCTCCATGGCAGTTGTAGTTTGGCTGCCTTGTGACACCATTCTTCTCTATGGGCTAGGCTACCTGTTCAGACTACATCTCCCATGATGCACCATGGACTTTCCTTTTGCTAAGCTGCCACAGTGATTCACAGGAGCTCCTGCTGCAATGTATGGCGCAGTCCACAGAGGAGAAAGAAGGCATGAGGCCCCGAACTATGGCACTGAGGCAACATTTCTCAATCAAAATTTTTCAGTTTTCAGACTAAATTTTTCAGCATTTTCAGCAAACTTTTGGGGGTTTGTGTGCTTGTTTTGATGAAAAGGCTAAATTTTCCATAGAAAACAGCTACTTTTCACAAAAATTTGCATTGAATCAAAAATCCAATTTTCTATTAGAAAACAGTTTTGATGGAAAATTGTTAGTCAGCCCTAAATACGAGTTCAGCAGTGGAGATTGTTGCCGGCACCCAGTGCCGAGAGGCTAAACAACAGCTGGAGTTGGTTCGCTAGCCGGCGTGCTACACCCAATAATCACAACGGGGTGGAGAAGCAGAAAAGTTTATTTGCAGCTACAAAAAGGTACAGGGAGAATAGAATCTCAAATCCCGCACACAGAGCAGGCAGTTACACAGACTTTTATACATCCTTTTTCCCAGCATACCTATCCAATAGCAAGCTGCCCTAAGTATCCATATAGCCAGCCAATCCAATTCCCAGCTAGTTCCCTTGGTCTCTGTATCATTTCTTAAACCATACATAAAGCTGCTTTATTCAGCATTGTTCCTCCATATCTGCCCTGTTTGGCCTTGCTTGGTTTCAGGCAGTCTGACTCTGCAGCATATTGTTGCAGATCCTCAGCATAACTGCTGTGTGTGCCTCCAGGCGGGCGGCGCCGGGGGGGGGTGGGGGTGGGGGTGGCGGGGGGAGGACACTTGGGCCTAGTGCGAGCGGGCTTCATCGACACTCGTGGTCTTCCATCCCCTCGAGTTACCTAGTGGCCATGCCCCAGTGTCCCTAACAACTCCTTCCTTTGAGAACATTCAACAACCTTAGCTCTGAGTTTTCTCACTTGGGCTACTTCTTTCTTTACAATAGGACTTTGCATAAGCACTTTGTGATAGCCCTGAAGAGAATGACTTATTAATTTTTGCAAAAGGGCCCTAACACATGAGACTGCACAGCATAATACCAGTAATACAAGCAATACAGGAAAGAGAAGTTTCAATAGCAGGCTAAATAAACCACCAAGCCAAAACGACAAACCCCAGCCTGAAAACAAGGTTTGCAACCAATCGCTCTCTGGGGCAGTATAGGCAACCTGTCCTCCGGCTATGGCATGGGGCCTCAGTCTGTACCACCTTTTCATAGATCTCATAACTGCTATCATTTACATATACACAACATCGGGGCCCGACGAGGGTACAAACCCCTCCTTGGGATGCCAGGAGATAGTCCAAAGCCAGCCTGTTTTGGAGGGAAAACGTCCTGAGCTGCTGTACCTCTTTATTTAATGTTTTTACTGCTGATCCTAAATCACTAACCGAGTCCTCTAACTCTAAGGCCACTTTCTCAAGTATCATTTGCAGCCTTACAGTATAGCGGCCTATGCATGCCATGGCTGGCCCGGTAAACAGTGGCGCTATTCCCAGTACAGAGCACCCTACAAGCTTCTCGGTTGTGAGGGAATTCTTCACATTGCCCTCCAATGCTGCAGTCAGTCGCCGCAGGGTCTTTTCTCGTGACTCAACAGAGGTGTCTCGGGCATTTCTAATCTTTCCTTTGGGCAGTGTGGCAGTTATGGACAAATGCGGAACTCCATGAGCTATATAACAGCTACCTGTCCAGTTGGCTGGCAGCACCTTGTAAGCCTTTCGGCCACATACAAAACAGTGACCCTGTAGGGCCCAGTAAGGACTGTTTCTTAAGGGGATTCCTGGGATATTTAAGGCTGCTTTTCCAAACAGTTCATATGCCCCTAAGGGGGCATCCCACCCTCCTCATTGGGTACAAGTGGGGGCGTTTCTAATTGTGCCGTTCAAATTACACTCGCCATAGGGACCACTACAAACCCACCATTGGCTTGCTACATTGGAGATATTAACTGGACGGCAAGTTATATTTCCAAACCTTTCTTTTGTGGTAAGACTATTTGTAAGAGTTTCCCTAAAAGCGGAGGAACCATTACACCCACACTGTTGGCCTCCCCTTTCGGTCTTTATCCAATACCCATCAGCCCACTGTGTAATAACACAGGAGCTTTTTCCCACAGGACACCCATAGTGATCAGATTGGTTTTGGGTAAAACACAACACTCCCTCAGTGAGTACTGCAACCGAATACTCCTGGTCCTGATAGGTGGCTTGCTGTAAAAAGGTCTTAGTCTAAGAAAGACTGAGAGGTGCATAGATGAGACTTTGGGGGACACACTAGAGGGGACACAAATTTGGGGGACACAAATTTACAAAGGTTGTAGAAGCGTTTTTAAACTAAGGGCTGGGGAAAAACTGATAGGTGTGCAGGGCAACGTAGTTTGAACAGAGACATCACGTAGGGGAGGAGCTATTAATGGGGATTCTCTATATCCTGGTAAAGAGGAGAAGCTGATAAAGTACAGGTAAGAACTGAAGAGAAACCATCAGATGAAAGAGTCCCATTCAATTACATCGTATGAAGGCAGACAACTAAAACTTGACAAATGTTATAAGCGCTTGTATACAAATACTAGAAATCTAAATACTACAATGAGCAAACTTGGCTGCCTGGTATTAAATAAAGATATTGATATAATAGGCATCACAGAAACTTGATGGAAGGATGACAATCAATGGGACACTGTAATACCAGGGTACAAAATATACAAATGACAGAACAGGTCATGCTGGTCAGGGAGCGGCACTATATATGAAAGAAGGCATAGAGTCAAAATCTTAAATGAATCAAACAGTACCATAGACTCTCTATGGATAGAAATTCCATGCTTGACTAATAAGAATATAGCAGTAGGAGTATACTACTGACCCCCCTGACCAGGAGCGTGATGGTGATTGTGAAATGCTCAGGGAGATTAGAGAAGCTATAAAAATAAAAAACTCAACAATAATGGGGGATTTCAGCTATTCCCATATTGACTGGGTACATGTCACCTCAGGGTGGGATTCGGAAAATAAAGTTTCTAGACACCATTAATGACTGCTTCTTGGAGCAGCTAGTCCTGGAACCCACAAAGGGAGAGGCAATTCTTGATTTAGTCCTAAGTGGAGCACAGGATCAGGTCCAAGAGGTGAATATAGCTGAACTGCTTGGTAATAGTGACCGTAATATAATTAAATTTACATCATTGTGGGGGTTGGGAGGGAAAAACCAGAGAAGCCCACCACAGTAGCATTTAACTTCAGAAAGGGGAACTACGCAAAAATGAGGAAGCTAGTTAAACGAAAATTAAAAGGAACAGTCACAAAAATAAAGTGCCTGCAGGCAACATAGAAACTTTTTTAAACCACCACAATAAAGGCTCAAATTAAATGTATACCCCAAATTAAAAAGAACAGTATGAGAACCAAAAAAAAAAAAAAGCCATCGTGCCTACCGCCAAAGTAAAAGAAGTGGTTAGAGGCAAGAATGCATCTCTTACAAATTGGAAGTCAAATCCTAGTAAGGAAAATTGAAAGGAGCGTAAATTCTGGCACATCAAGTATAAAAGTATAAGAAGGCAGGCCAAGAAAGAATTTGAAGAAAAACTACCTATGAACCCAAAAACTAGCAGCAAATTTATTGTAAGTACATCAGAAGCAGGAAGCCTGCCAAACAATCAGTGGGGCCACTGGACAATCGAGGTGCTAAAGGGAATACTCAAGGAAGACAAGGCCATTGCAGAGACGCTAAGTGAATTCTTTGCATTGGGTCGTCACTGCAGAGAACATGAGGGAGAGTCCCACACCTAAGGTGGCAAATATGATGAACTGTCTCAGACTGAGGCATCAGTAGAGAAGATGTACAGCTGGATGCGCATCCAGTTATGCACATCTGAAAATGGGCCAATGTTCCTAAAGTTCTATATAAGTATCACTGAGTTTGAGTTCCACCAGATAGGGACAGACGTGGAGATACACCTCTGGTCCTCCTGATTCCCAGCCTAGTGCCTAATCTACACAAAAGGAAGTTTTATTTAGTACAACCTCATCCTCCTCCACCAGCTGTTTCAAAGTTCAGAAATGTGAATTTCCGAGAGAAATGGCTTTGAGATTTTTCACATTCTTCCAGAGAGTGGCACGTGTGTTTCTCTTGATGTTGTCACCATTCATAGTACTTAGTGCCCGAATGGATCATTAGGATCATCTACTCTGACCGCCTGTCTAACATGGGCCGTAGAATTTACTCCTACATCTAGCCTAAAAATTCTGGCTGAGCTAAAATGTATCTTTCAGAAAGAAATATCCAGTCTTGAATTAAAGACGCCAAGTGATGGAGAATCCACTACATCCTGTGGTAAATTGTTCCAACGGTTAACTACCCTCACTGTTTAAAAGAATGCCTTATGTCTATCCGGAAGTTATCTAGCTTCGGCTTCCAATTGTTGGCTCTTCTTAGCCCTCTGTCTGCTAAATTAAAGAGCCCTCATCTATCGGAAATCTTCTCCCCGTAAAGACCTTATAGACCATGATCACATCACCTCTGAGTCTTCTCTTTGATAATCTAAATAGATTGAGCTTCCTAAATCTTTCCCTGTAAAGACAGGTTTTCCAGACTTCAAATCATTCCTGTAGCTCTTTTCTGAACACTTTCTAATTTTTCAGCTTCTTTTTTGAAATTCAGACACGACGACTAGATACAATAGTCTAGGAATTGTTTCCCTTGTGATTTTTACAACAGATTTTTACCACCTCGCTACTCTTACTCAATCGTTTCCTGTTTATACTTTCAAAAATCACAGTAGCTTTCTTAGCCACCATATCACACTGGGCGCTCATAGTCCAATGGTTATCTTCCTGACCACTGAGTCCTTTCCAGAGTCATTGCTTTCCAGGATATAATTCCAACCAGACCTTTTGACCAAGATGCATTTTAATACAACCATGTGCAAGGCCATCCATCTAGAAACTACAGGTCACAGTTACATACTTCAACATTCTGTAAATTTGCTCCCTTTATACAGAAGTTTTCTGACCTCTAACACAGGCAAATTCAATCAGGAGAAAGCCTTTTGCAAGAAATATCATGCCCCACTGATGTGGCACAGCCTTTCTGGAGCAGGCTGTGTTTTTACAGTGTCGTAAGCTTTTTGCTAGTGTCAGTTGTGAGTCCACATTACCCTGTGTAATTATGTTCGTGCTCAAGATTTAATCATAGTTTGTTTCTTGCTCCACTATTTATGTTTATTCAAAGCTAACTAAAAGGAAATATTAAGAGGCAGCTATTTCCCAACAACACCTATCAGGGCTACCGATGTCTTTTGAAAAAGGGACAGGATCTCCTTTTTGGGTCTCTTCAGCGTTGTACAACCAAATCCGCTGACACCTTCAGAAAATACAGGGATATCTTCTGGACATTTGCTCCACCTGGGCTCACCAGGTTCCCAATAATAAATTGTTTTATAACATTGGGTTAAATTTTCCCCACCCAAGACGTAGATCCTCTTTTCCCAATGGACCACTGCAGCATTAGCAATTGCCTTTGGCAGTTTTGGAACGATCACCTCCTCATTCATGCTGCCATCATCAGAGATAAAGAAACACTTTCTAGTGCAGTGGCGGTTTTCTGGTATGAGACCCCCCTCAGCCCACTCTCTGGCTCTCTTTTCAGCATACCCACCTATAATGTATATCCCATTATTCATGGCAACAGCACCCGCTGAAAAGAACCCATTGTCCAGAGACACCTGAGTCCATGTGTCCGAGCTAACTTCATAGATCAGAAGCCCTCTATGAAATTGCCAATAACCAGTCAGGCCTGTTGCTCCCCCTAGTAAGTATAGTTTCTTCTTGAGCACTGTGGAGGCAGAACGGCTCAGAACAAAAGGCATCCTAGAGATGGGAGTCCATATCTGCTCTGCTAGGTCAAAGCATTCTGCAGAATTGAGGAACTCATGAAATCCACACCAGCCTCCCATAGCATACAGCCTCTGGTTACAGATTAGGAATCCATGTGTAGCACGGGGCACGGACATTGAAGGGAGCTGTGTCCACTGGCCATTAAAAGAGTTGAACTCATACAAAGCATCTGAATAAGAATTCCTGTAGATGCCTCCAGATACATAGAGCTTGTCTCCAAGTGCCACACAGGCTGGATGTGTCAAAGATTTCAAGCCTGTGAGCTTTTCCCACTTTTCAGCATGAGGATCATAAGAGCCCATCAGAAAAGCTTCATTCTCCAACTCTTGGTCCTCCCACATCGTTGAATCTACACACATTATCAGTTCATCAGACATGCCTTGTCTGAGTCCCCCGCTCTCCTGCAACCTCTCTTCACTGTCCAGCTGCTTCCAGAGAAGCTGAACATCCCCATACCGTTCTGAATCCAGCTGCACCTCTACAACCTCACTATCTGTCAGGAGGGGCAGCCGGACATGCCTCATCAGCTCATTGAGGAGGGTGTGGCCTGTGGTGGGTTGAAACTGTATCCAGCGTCGCACAGCCAGGTAGACTTCTAACTCAGAAGCAACTGTAAGGTCGTCTGAAGACAAGATGGTGATTAAACTGCTGAGGTCCAGACTCAAAAAGTCATCATCCTCACAGAACCTTCCAAAGTTTAGGACGATGAGCTGCATGGTAGCATAATAGAGAGCTTGGTGGTTGTAAGCCTGAGCCAGTCTGTAAAGCCCAATGCAGTTCTGCATGGAAATGTTCTTCAGAAGGAACCTGGGAGGAGAAAAGGAAATAAACATCCCTGGGAATGCATCCGTGATTGTTATGACCCCAGGATAGGTCATCAGCAGGGTTTGAACCCAGAGACCTCAGCACCAAAGAACAGACCTCTAGTACTTGAGTTTAAAGAGGAGGACCTCATTAGCTCATAGACTCCTAGACTTTAAGGTCAGAAGGACCATCATGCTCATCTAGTCTGACCTCCTGCACATTGCAGGCCACAGAACCTCGCCCACCCACTCCTGTAATAGCCCCCTAACCTCTGGCTGAGTTGCTGATGTCCTCAAATCATGGTTTAAAGACTTCAAGTTAGAGAGAATTCGCCATTCACATTAGTTTAAACCTGCAAGTGACCCGTGCCCCATGCTGCAGAGGGAGGCAAAAAACCTCCAGGGTCTCTGCCAATCTGACCCGGGTGGAAATTCCTTTCCAACCCCAAATATGGTGACCAGTTAGACCCTGAGCATGACAATATTAGCTGACAATACTAGTAATAGGTATTACCCTCGATGTAGACGAGCCACGTTAGGGGGGCCACAAGACGCAATTTACAAGCAAACTACATGAGAAAACTTTCTCCTGAGTTTGACACCCCAACATTAGGGTGGCAGCATTGCTTTTATGGCCAGTCAATTGTAACTGAGTTAGTGAATTTATTTCAGGCAAAAGGCTCCAGAATGGCAGCTCAAAAGCACAAGTACACAAAGACCCCATGCTGGCCCCCACACAAACTCCTCTCACCACAACCTCTGCCTCACCTAGATCATATTTTGGGGGATGACAGGGATGTCTTCACGGCCTATTAAACCCATGCTTACTTAGATTGCATAGCTTTTTAAAGACAAAAAGGGCCAGTGTGATCAAGTATT
This sequence comes from Caretta caretta, assembly GCF_965140235.1. Lineage (NCBI taxonomy): Eukaryota > Metazoa > Chordata > Testudines > Cheloniidae > Caretta > Caretta caretta. Next base: position 5,493,255 of record NC_134223.1, read on the forward strand.
CCAGTGTGTCCCAAAATGTGGGGTACCCCTGCAGGACTAGCTAGGGATGTGGACAAGTCTCTCATTCACTCTCCACTGGCTCAACTTCACTTTTTAAAAAAAAAGTCAATGTTATGGTTATGAAGACAACTTTCAAAACATCACCCAGGCATGTGTAACTGATGCCTGAGTTACCGTGTCCTCTGCAGGCATGAACGGCCACTTCCATTTCACTGGCCGTTAATTCATGTGCCAATGATGATACTTTAATGTCAACATTGTTAACTAGTTCATTGCTCATTAAAGCATCTAAGAAAGGCGAAGAAGAATCAGACTATGAAGATCTTCACAATCTGCTCTGAGGGACTGCTCATTGTTGTGTCAGACATGAGGCCAGGGAGCAGGGACAGGGCAATAACATTTGAGACATTTTAAAATTCAACTTCATTTCATTTCATTAAAATTCGGTTGATCTACCTGTAACACCATTGGTCAGAGTTGCAGGGAGGCATGGTGGTTTCATTTTCCTAAAGGGAGCAGTGGGAGGGCTCAGCTTTGAGAAACTCTGGTTTAGTCAGAGCACTCAGGCCAGGGTTCAGTCCCCGCTCTGTCTGAGGGAAGAAAGGATTTGAACCATGTCTTCCAAAGCTCTCAGGCAAATGCTAATGTGAGATGCCCTCAATCTCTTTTGTTGAAGCTGTTCCACTTTGGATTAAATCATTCAAGATTAATTGGGCCAGAGAGCGACAGTAAGTGAGACTGACTCTATAGCTTGGTGGTTTGGGCAACCAAGAGGAGACCTAGTGCCCCTGTTCCCATCAGTCTTTAATTATTAATACTTAAAACATTCCAGAGTGGTCTCATCTATGCTGTATACAGAGGGAATACCGCATCCCTACCGTTGCTGGATAGTCCCCTGTTAATATAACCAAGTATTGTGTTAGTCCTTTTAGCAACAGCATTACATCAAACACATGTTCATTTGGTGCTGTACAATGACCCTAAGTAATTGTCAGAATGACCTGCTTTCCAGAATACAGTTCCCCAGCCTGTAGGTGTGCCCTGCATTCTTTGTTCCTGGATGTATGCCCTTGCATTTAGCGCCGTTAAACCCATTTTATTTGAATGGACCTAGCTCACCAAGTGACCCAGATTGCTTTGTATGACTGCCCTGTCCTCATCATTCGTTACCACTTCGCCAATCTCTGTCATATGCAAATGTTATCAGCAATGTTTATATATTTTCTTCAAGATCATTGATAAAAATATTGAACTGGGGCCAAGAACCAGCCCCTGATAACCCCACTAGGAGCACTCCCCACTTCATGATGAATCCAAACTTACATTTACATTTTGAGATTCGTCAGTTAGGCAACTTTCTCAATATGTGCCATCCTGCTTTTCTTTAGAGATAGTTTTCCAGTCAGAATGTGGTACTAAGTCCAACACTTTACAGAAATCCAGATATAATCTATCAGTCAACACAGTTACCTTTATCAACCAGACTTGTAATCTTGGAAAAGAACAAATTTGTTGGACAAGATCTATGTTCTGTCAGTCAATAGTTCGAATTAATTATACTGCTATCCTTTACTTCTTAAATAACAGAGTCCTGTATCAGTTGTTCCATTGATTTGCTCAGGATAGAAGTCAGGCTAACTGATCTATAGGAATCCAAGTCATCCCTCTGTTGAGACCGATAACTTTGAGACCTCCTGATGAAAGGCTGTATATAAGAGGAAGGTATTATTATCATGGTGATTTCATCCTCTTTCCCTTGAAAATCAGGCCGATACCCACAGCTCGTTTTACTCAGAACAGCTATTTACATGGCTGTGACATTTCATCACACTTGCCCAGGGCTGAATTTGAACAGGCATTTTCTGTGAAAGTTTCTTGGATCATGTCTAAACCACCCTGAGTGTGATGAGCTGAGTTTTAAATTAATTGTATTGATGCTTGGTGTTACCTTACGAGACCATTAAAACACACATTTATTTCATCCTAAAGCAGACTCATAAGACTGCAGGTCCTTTCATGTTACCTGCAGCAGATCTCCACTAGGGGGCGGATCTGTAGCTTGCTGGCTGCTGCAAACACCTCTGGGGCTGTCTCCAGACTAAGTGATAGCTCTTCTGTGTAGATATATTGTAAAATGCTTTGGAGGATGAAGGGAGCCATATCCTGCAGCACAACTTCTCCACCCTGGGATTCTTTGCCGAAGCTCGTGAAAACGTCCTTAAAGTAAGGACTGACAGCTGCTAGCAATACTCTGCAGGAAGAGAGCAAACAATAGTTCCAAACAATAAAACCTGTGTTTACGGATGTTTCTCACTGTGTACATTAAATAACCCCTTTTTAAAACAAAAACTGGAAAAACATCTATTATATGTAACCATAAAGTTGGGAACATCAACAAGCAAGGTTTGAACCCAGGATCTTTAAATCCCAAACACAGAGCTTTACCACTTGAGCTAACATGTGAACTAAGAGGTAGACCAGCTGCTGGAGGTAGGTCAGAACATACACTTCGACAAGGCACTACAAAACTATTTTCTACACACCAGTGGAATATTGGGTATCAGAGTCCCTAAATTATTGTCCTGACTTTAGGAGGAAAGTATTGTCTAGTGATTAAAGTAGTGGTTACAGACAGGAACATAGAATTGGCACCTTCATAGTCAGCAGGTGTTATAGTAAAGACCTGGAATCTAGTCTTAATTCTGCCAGAACCATGGAGAGAATGACTTTGCCTCTTTACTAGGAGTGATGGGTATGAAGCCATGTTCAAAAGTAAGTCCACAAAAATGTAAACAACAGTGAGTGGAAAAAGTAAGATTAAAACCTATGATTTCCCGCCCAAAACACCATTCCATACACACTCCCTCATCAAAGAGTCAGTCTCTTTCCTACTTGTGAAATATTAGCTTTCTTGGCAGCACTGTACAACAAGGGAGGTCAATTCACATGAAATGCAGAACATCCTGCAAAATCTAGTGCGCTGGAAAGAAATGTCCGAAAGGACCAACCCAGGAGTTGCAGGAAATTGTGTTGGTGATTCCCTGGGGTCTGATTTTCCTTTGGAACATAAGAATGGCCATACTGAGCCAGATCAACAGTTCACTTAGCCCAGTATACGATCTCTGAGAGTGGCCAGTACCAGATGCTTCTGGCAGTTGGGGATACAGGGACACCTGGAGAATGGGCCCCTTACTGAATGAGGGAGGCAACCTAGTGACAGAGGATGTGGAAAAAGCTAATGTACTCAATGCTTTTTTTGCCTCTGTCTTCACGAACAAGCTCAGCTCCCAGACTACTGCACTGGGCAGCACAGCATGGGGAGGAGGTGACCAGCCCTCTGTGGAGAAAGAAGTGGTTCGGGCCTATTTAGAAAAGCTGGACGAGCACAAGTCCATGGGGCCGAATGCGCTGCATCCGAGAGGGCCAAAGGAGTTGGCGGATGTGACTGCGGAGCCATTGACCATTATCTTTGAAAACTCATGGCGATCGGGGGAGGTCCCGGACAACTGGAAAAAGGCTAATGTAGTGCCCATCTTTAAAAAAGGGAAGGAGGAGGATCCTGGGAACTACAGCCCAGTCAGCCTCACCTCAGTCCCTGGAAAAATCATGGAGCAGGTCCTCAAGGAATCAATTCCGAAGCACATAGAGGAGTGGAAAGTGATCAGGAACAGTCAGCATGGATTCATCAAGGGCAGGTCATGCCTGACTAATCTAATTGCCTTCTATGACGAGATAACTGGCTCTGTGGATGAGGGGAAAGCAGTGGACGTGTTGTTCCTTGACTTTAGCAAAGCTTTTGACACGGTCTCCCACAGTATACTTGTCAGCAAGTTAAAGAAGTATGGGCTGGATGAATGGACTATAAGGTGGATAGAAAGCTGGCTAGATTGTTGGGCTCAGTGGGTAGTGATCAATGGCTCCATGTCTCGTTGGCAGCCGGTATCAGGTGGAGGGCCCCAAGGGTCGGTTCTCGGACCCGTTTTGTTCAATATCTTCATTAATGATCTGGAGGATGGTGTGGATTGCACCCTCAGCAAGTTTGCAGATGACACTAAACTGGGAGGAGAGGTAGATACGCTGGAGAGCAGGGATAGGATACAGAGGGACCTAGACAAATTGGAGGATTGGGCCAAAAGAAATCTGATGAGGTTCAACAAGGATAAGTGCAGGGTCCTGCACTTAGGACGGAAGAACCCAATGCACCGCTACAGACTAGGGACCAAATGGCTAGGCAGCAGTTCTGCGGAAAAGGACCTACGGGTTACAGTGGACAAGAAGCTGGATATGCGTCAACAGTGTGCCCTTGTTGCCAAGAAGGCCAATGGCATTTTGGGATGTATAAGTAGGGGCACTGCCAGCAGATCGAGGGACGTGATCGTTCCCCTCTATTCGACATTGGTGAGGCCTCATCTGGAGTACTGTGTCCAGTTTTGGGCCTCACACTACAAGGAGATGTGGAAAAATTGGAAAACGTCCAGCGGAGGGCAAAAAAAATGATTAAGAGACTGGAACACATAACTTATGAGGAGAGGCTGAGGGAGCTGGGATTGTTTAGTCTGCGGAAGAGAAGAATGAGGGGGGATTTGACGGCTGCTTTCATCTACCTGAAAGGGGGTTCCAAAGAGGATGGCTCTAGACTGTTCTCAGTGGTAGCAGATGACAGAACAAGGCGTAATGGCCTCAAGTTGCAGTGAAGGAGGTTTAGGTTGGATATTAGGAAAAACGTTTTCACTAGGAGGGTGGTGAAACACTGGAATGGGTCACCTAGGGAGGTGGTGGAATCTCCTTCCTTTGAGGGTTTTAAGGTCAGGCTTGACAAAGCCCTGGCTGGGATAATTTAGTTGGGGATTGATCCTGCTTTGAGCAGGGGGTTGGACTAGATGACCTCCTGAGGTCCCTTCCAACCCTGATATTCTATGATACTATGGAGTTGTGTCCCTGACAGTCTTGGCTAATGTCCATTGATGAATCTATCCTCCATGAAGTTACTAATTCAATTTTGAACTGAATTATACTTTTGGCTTTCATAACATCCCATGGCAACAAGTTTCTGATAGAGTATGCATTTTGTGAAGAAGTATTTCCTTTCGTTTGTCTTAAACATGCTGTCTATTAATTTTATCTGGTGACCCCAAGTTCTTGTGTTATTTAGAGGGATAATTAAAACTTCCTTCTTCACATTCTCCGCACCATTCATGATTTTTTAGACTTCTACCAAGTCATCTCTTTTCTAAGCTAAACAGTCCAAGTCTTTTTAATCTCATATTTTATGGAAGCTGTTCCATCCCCCTGGTCATTGTTATTGCCCTTCTCTGTGTCTTTTCCAATTCTAATATATCTAAGACTTTGATGCACATGATGGCATATATGACATTGATAGATGTGCAGGTGAACGAGCCTCTGATATTGTGGCTGATGTGATTGGGCCCAGGGATGGTGTCCCCTGAATAGATATGTGGACACAGCTGGCAAGGGGCCTTGTTGCAAGGATAGGTTCCTGGGTTAGCGGTTCTGTTGTGTGGTGTGTGGTTGCTTTTGAGTGAAGCAAATACTCACATCAGCCACACTATCAGAGGCTTGTTCACCTACACATCTACCAATGTCATATATGCCATCGTGTGCCAGCAATGCCCCTCTGCCATGTACATTGGTCAAACTGGACAGTCTCTGTGTAAAAGAATAAATGGACACAAATCAGAGGTCAAGAATTATAACATTCAAAAACCAGTTGGAGAACACTTCAATCCCTCTGGTCACTCAATTACAGACCTAAAAGTGGCAATACTTCAACAAAAAAACTTCAGAAACAGACTCCAACGAGAGACTGCTGAATTGGAATTAATTTGCAAACTGGAAATTTGCAAACATTCCACACAAAGATGGACTTTGTCAAGAACACTATCCCCGATAATGTCACGGCTAACCTGGTGGCTGAACTTTGTGACTTTGTCCTTACCCATAACTATTTCACATTTGGGGACAATGTATACCTTCAGATCAGCGGCACTGCTATGGGTACCCGCATGGCCCCACAGTATGCCAACATTTTTATGGCTGATTTAGAACAATGCTTCCTCAGCTCTCGTCCCCTAAAGCCCCTACTCTACTTGCGCTATATTGATGACATCTTCATCATCTGGACCCATGGAAAAGAAGCCCTTGAGGAATTCCACCATGATTTCAACAATTTCCATCCCACCACCAACCTCAGCCTGGTCCAGTCCACACAAGAGATCCACTTCCTGGACACTACAGTGCTAATAAACAATGGCCACATAAACACCACCCTATACCGGAAACCTACTGACCGCTATTCCTACCTGCATGCCTCCAGCTTTCACCCTGACCACACCACACGATCCATCGTCTACAGCCAAGCTCTGCGATACAACCGCATTTGCTCCAACCCCTCAGACAGAGACAAACACCTACAAGATCTCTGTCAAGCTTTCTTACAACTACAATACCCACCTGCAGAAGTAAAGAAACAGATTGATAGAGCCAGAAGAGTTCCCAGAAGTTACCTACTACAGGACAGGCCTAACAAAGAAAATAACAGAACGCCACGAGCGGTCACCTTCAGCCCCCAACTAAAACCCCTCCAACGCATTATTAAGGATCTACAACCTATCCTAAAGGATGACCCAACACTCTCACAAGTCTTGGGAGACAGGCCAGTCCTTGCCTACAGACAGCCCCGCAACCTGAAGCAAATACTCACCAGCAACCACATACCACACAACAGAACCACTAACCCAGGAACCTATCCTTGCAACAAAGCCCGTTGCCAACTGTGCCCACATATCTATTCAGGGGACACCATCACAGGGCCTAATAACATCAGCCACACTATCAGAGGCTCGTTCACCTGCACATCCACCAATGTGATATATGCCATCATGTGCCAGCAATGCCCCTCTGCCATGTACATTGGTCAAACTGGACAGTCTCTACGTAAAAGAATAAATGGACACAAATCAGATGTCAAGAATTATAACATTCATAAACCAGTCGGAGAACACTTCAATCTCTCTGGTCACGCAATCACAGACATGAAGGTCGCTATCTTAAAACAAAAAAACTTCAAATCCAGACTCCAGCGAGAAACTGCTGAATTGGAATTCATTTGCAAATTGGATACTATTAATTTAGGCTTAAATAGAGACTGGGAGTGGCTAAGTCATTATGCAAGGTAGCCTGTTTCCTCTTGTTTTTTCCTACCCCCCCCCCCCCGATGTTCTGGTTTAACTTGGATTTAAACTTGGAGAGTGGTCAGTTTAGATGAGCTATTACCAGCAGGAGAGTGAGTTTGTGTGTGTATGGGGGTGGGGGGGATGTGAGAAAACCTGGATCTATGCAGGAAATAGCCCGACTTGATTATGTAAAGAGTTGTCACTTTGGATGGGCTAGCACCAGCAGGAGAGTGAATTTGTGTGGGGGGGGTGGAGGGTGAGAAAACCTGGATTTGTGCTGGAAATGGCCCACCTGTTGATCACTTTAGATAAGCTATTACCAGCAGGACAGTGGGGTGGGAGGAGGTATTGTTTCATATTCTCTGTGTGTATATAAAGTCTGCTGCAGTTTCCATGGTATACATCTGATGAAGTGAGCTGTAGCTCACGAAAGCTCATGCTCAAATAAATTGGTTACTCTCTAAGGTGCCACAAGTACTCCTTTTCTTTTTGCGAATACAGACTAACACGGCTGTTCCTCTGTCACCTTACCTGATCACTCTCGTTCTGATGAAGTGAGCTGTAGCTCACGAAAGCTCATGCTCAAATAAATTGGTTAGTCTCTAAGGTGCTACAAGTACTCCTTTTCTTTTTGCGAATACAGACTAACACGGCTGTTACTCTGAAACCTCTCGTTACAGTGTGTATGGTAACACCCATTGTTTCATGTTCTCTGTGTATATAAATCTCCCCACTGTATTTTTCACTGAATACATCCGATGAAGTGATATGTAACTCACGAAAGCTTATGTTCAAATAAATTTGTGAGTCTCTAAAGGTGCCACAAGTGAATCATAGAATCATAGAATATCAGGGTTGGAAGGGACCTCAGGAGGTCATCTAGTCCAACCCCCCGCTCAAAGCAGGACCAATCCCCAATTTTTGCCCCGATCCCTAAATGGCCCCCTCAAGGATTGAACTCACAACCCTGGGTTTAGCAGGCCAATGCTCAAACCACTGAGGGCAACAAAAACTATTAGGAAAAAGAAAAGTGCTCCTTTTCTTTTTCCTAATCATTTTTGTTGCCCTCTTCTGATCCTTTTCCAATTCCAATATATCTTTTTTGAGACGGGGCGAATACATCTGCACGCAGGATTCAAGATGTGGACGTACCATGGATTTATACAGAGGCAATACGATATTTTCTGTCTTATTATCTATTCTCTATTCTTAATGATTACCAACATTCTGTTGGCTTTTTTGACTGCCGCTGCACATTGAGTGGATATTTTCAGAGAACTAGCCACAATGACTCCAAGATCTCTTTCTTGAGTGGTAACAGCTAATTTAGAGCCCCTCATTTTATTTGTATAGTTGGGATGATGTTTTCCAATGTGCATTACTTTGCATTTATCAACATTGACTTTCGTATGCCAATTTGTTGCCCAGGCACAAATCTGTGAGATCCTTTTGTAGCTCTTCGCAGTCTGCCTGGGACTTAACTATCTTGAGTAGTTTTGTATCATCTGCAAATTTTGCCACCTCACTGTTTACCCCTTTTTCCAGATCATTTATGAGTATGTTGAATAGGACTGGTCCCAGAACAGACCCCTGGGGGACACCACTATTGATATAAAAGGATGGATGCTGAGCACTGTGCCTAGACCCACAGTTCAAGAGTTCTGGCCAGAGTTCCAGTTCAGCAGTGAATCTTGGTGCTCCTGGTCATCTTCAGTGCCAGTAAACTTTCCCCAACAAAACCCTCTGACGCCAACTTCTGCTGCTCTCTGCTAACCCACTGAGAGTGACAACCTCCCTACTCCCTCCTTATTCCCAGTACAAGGTCATACGCCCAAGTATTCACAGCCCCATACAGCTCTGGGCAACAGATGCTGGGTCAGGCCGAGTTTGTCCTCCTCAGATGATTCCTTCCTGGCATGGCGCTCCTCTGGGCTCCTGTCTGGGACATCCCTGGCTGGATGCCCTGTCCATCCCAGATTACGGACAGCTCTCGCTGCTTTGTTATGTGTGGGCCTCCTCATGTCTGGAGCTACAGACACACATACCAGCACTTCCTCTTTGGGGAACACTCAGCACTTCCTCTCAGGACCTCAGGGCAAGGTTTTAAAGGAGCCATGCTCTCTAAACCCTGAGCAGCAACACCTGTTAGGCCACAAAGAAAAGACCCCATATGTTTGACTGCTAAGGACAAGTAGGCACTGAAAGAGACTCTCCAGCCCTCTTTCTCTGCAGGGCGGGATCACACTTCCGTTCATCACTGCAGCACAATATAGGGCATCAGGGGAATAGCTTTTTATTTTATTTATTTATGTATTTATTGTAATTTTCTATTCTCTTGTATATGAAATGCTGAGGATTTCGAAGAACGACCGTGCTTTGGAAACAATAGCCCTAAAGACCAGGGGTGGCCAACCTGTGGCTCCGGACCCACATGCGGCTCTTCAGAAGTTATTATGTGGCTCCTTGTCTAGGCACCGACTCCAGGGCTGGAGCTACAGGCGCCAACTTTCCAATGTGCCGGGGGTGCTCACTGCTCAAGCCCTGGCTCTGCCAGAGGCCCTACCCCCACTCCACCCCTTCCCACCCCCTCTTCTGAGCCTGCAGTGCCCTTGCTTCTCCCTCCTCCCCCCCAGAGCCTCCTGCACGCCACGGAAGAGCTGATTGGGAGGTGTGGGGACGGGGGGGGGGGGAAGTGCGGATTGGCAGGGCTGCTGGTGGGTGGGAGGCACTGGGAGCAGGGTAGGGGAGCTGATGCGGGGCTGCTGACGTATTACTGTGGCTCTTTGGCCATGTACATTGGTAAATTCTGGCTCCTTCTCAGGCCACCCCTGCTATAGACGGACTCCTTGCTTTAATGCATCTGAATCAGGTTGTAATGTCGCTTGCTGGACATTGCCTGGGGCAGGAACCTGGTGCTCAGGGTTTGGAAGGTAACTGCAACTTGTCAGAGCAGAAATCTACAGCAGATTAAATTTCACAGGCTGCAAATGTGGAAATATCATTTATCATGTGGACATGGGCACGTAGGATCTGATAATACGCATTAATGTTCCATAGTGCCTTTCACAGCTAAATCCCTAGCTGGGTAGATATAGAAATAACAACAGAGGGAGAGAGCGAACTCAATTGACCGGGGGGCGGGGAGGGGGAGGGGGGCTTTCAGCAGAATTTGGAAAGAGAATGGAAAGCTGATGAAGCAATTCTTATGGACACCTCCTGTGGAATTTTACAGAGGATGGTCAGCTTCCTATAGCAGTTCTAAACTATTCTAAAGAATTTAATAGATACTTGCATGTCTGCTACATTGTATAGGATGGCTCCAAAAATGTACAGGCAAGGCCTAATTTTCTATTAAATCCTAGCGATTTTTAGAGTAATTTATATAGAAGCCTATTAAATGACAGATCCTCAGTCAGTATAAATGATCATAACTCCACCTCTCAGTGGTGCCAATTTACGACAGATTAGGACGCGCCCCATAGTTTTAATCCTGTTGGCCACAGTCCTATTAAATTCTGTAAAGAGACAGAAGGAAGCTGTTCCAGACAGATAGGAGGAGAAGGGTCTCACACCAGTGACAAGACTTGTAATAGGAAAATGGAGGCCAGTCATCAGAAGAAGCAGGAAGATGAGGGGCCCAATTTTCTACTGTGCTATGACCCTTTACTCTGCTCTGGAAGCGTAAAGGGGCCATAAAGCTAGTGTATCTAGGGAAGGGGAATATCCTGCATAGGAGATTCTCCTGGCTGAGGCCACTGGAGTTACTGAAGTTCTGCCCCAGGGTGCTGACCTCCTCCCCGTGAGGGGCAGCCCTAAATTAGCTCTGTCTATCCAAGCTGCCGGTATTTTCCAGGTGCCTATCACCATGGTATGAGTAAGGCTCATTCACAAGAGGCCGGTCACACTTCCTCCAAGCATCTCCATGTTGGCAATGGCAGGATCCCAGCAGTTGTGATGGGGAAGTTGGAACAGCCTGTGGCTTCCCTTATCATTGCTGTGATCAGTGCTGATATGCTAACCCCATCTCTTAAAGTCATCTCTATTATTACTATTATTATTCTTATTTATTATGATTAATCTTCCTTTGCAAAGTATTTTCCATGCAAAATTATGCAATATCAGATCGCCTGCTTTATCTTGGGGAAAGACGGCTGCAAAACTGGGTGAAAGTTTACTTGCTGGGGGGAAAAGCCAGTCATTGAAAGAGATGTATGAAGTGGTGTAGGGTCTTAAGGCCAAGAGAGGTGATACAATTATCATTTGGTATTTCCTTGCTATGTGGGATTTTCCTATGTCAGTTTGCTTTATCCTCCCATCTCAGCAGCCTTTGCTGCTCCCTTGATAACACAGAATACCGAGCTCTGCTCTCCAGCATAGGCCAAGGACAGCAGATAGATAAACAGAAACCCACCTGTGACAGGAGAATCTCCTTCCTTCACACACTAACATGGCATCACAGAGCAACTGGTGCTGGTACAGCTGCTTTAGACCTATATGAGTTGAGAAGACAATGCCAAGGCTGCCGTTATACACCACAAGGAAACTTCTTGAAGGAAAGAAGTGAGAGCTCATTCTAAGGAGAGTATCCATCTATCTATCTATCTCCGTATACCCCATCTATCTATCTAGCTAGCTAGCTAGCTAGCTATAAAATCTCCGGAAATCTGTACGGATGGTGGGATGGCTGCAGCAGGAGAACAAAGGAGGTGATCACCTGATGACTGTTTGGTGGCTTATGTCTCTGCAATGAAGGCGAGGACCAAAAGGGTAATGGAGAGTTAACGCCCCTTTCGTCTTTAACCAGTACTAAGTTTGCTTCGAAAACTATATAAATAAAACAAACTCCCAAGTTGTTTCCATCTCCACCATTTTCTGGATGGCAGAGACAGCCCTAGGCATTCACCTTCTCTGGGGGCTCCCACAGGCCGGCCCCGAAGATTACACATACACGTGAGGATCTGCTAACCTACCTTTGCTTAGCTCCAGTGGCTTTGGCAGCTCCTGTTTCGCCCCTTTTCGACTGGAACTCATGACAGGCAGAATGAAGCATACAGTAGAGAAGGAAATCCTGACTGAAAAGAGAACTAGATTCTCAACAGAGAGTGTGCACTCACACACATAACTAAATACTAAAGCTCTGGTATATAAAATCATGTCAGAGGGATGGCAGAAATTCCATTTTCTGGTCCCCACACATGTTGTAGGTTGATTATGGAGCAGCAATGGCCAACTGCCCACCCCCCGCATTCCCCACTCAGAGATCACGGCTGTATCTGGGCTCAGTAAAAGCAGGTTAGGAATGGAGGAGAAGCTGGACTCTGAACTTCCTGGGGAGTGGCAGAAATCCTGCCCCCTTTCCTTCTCCTACATGCATATATTTATTCTCTGAGTCACTACCCCTTCCCATGTACTGCACGGACCCTCACTCTAGCTGAGACAGGTTGGATACAGTTCCCTGTGGAGTCTGTTAATGTTTCTCTTAGGTTGGTTGGAGAGGGAGGGATGTGCTCACGCCAGAGTCTTGTGAACTATCTGCCCTTAATTTCCCGGTTTTGTGGCTTTAACATCACTCCTGCAGGAAACACCCTCATTGATGAGCATGGGAAAGAGACTGGCAGGACACTGAACAAACAAGCTTGTATCTACCATGATTCCAGGTTTCCCCACTCCACTTCAAACAGATCCCTCTTCAAAGTCATTTGATTTGTTGCATCCCCCTATATTCATACCTCATAACAGCCCACAATTTTGAGGAACATCACCCATTTCACTGACAAAGTTTGCAAGTTCCCCATGTTCCACACAAATGCTGTGTCCTCTCACTTGTATTGTGGTAAATTCTTTACATCGGAAAGAAGGAATCGTGAGACGAGTGTTAGAGACAGAATTGTTTACATTAAGGGAAGGAAGCCCAGAGCATTTTGTTTCCTGCATGAATTATTATTATGTCCCCCACTTTGGGTCACAAAAAGGCTGCATGACATCACCCTGTTGAAACTTGGCCCATCTTGGGGGGGAAATTGCAGCTGAGAGCAATAGCCCCATCACACAAACACAACACCCTCCACTTCCTTCAGACACAGCTACCTGACTCGTCTATCTTCTTGACAGCCCATTCTACACAACCCAATAACCTGTGCCTGCACCACGTACACCATCCTCCTCCCCATATTCCATGCCATGCTATATGCTCATGTCACAAAACTCTAACAGTGACGTTGGAACAAGCTACCAAAGGAACTGCTGGATTTTCCCTTTCTCGAAGTCTTCAGCTCAAGATTGGTTATCTTTTCTCGAGTCATAGAACCATAGGGCTAGAATCATAGAACCAAGGGACCACAAGGGTCATCTAGGCTAACCCCCGGCCAAGATGTAAGCTTTGTTGTGTCTAAAACATCGAAGGCAGGTTGCTCTCCAGCCTCCTATTGAAAACCTCCCATGAAGGTGCTTCCACAACCTCCCTAGGCATCTGTTCCATTGTCCTGCTGTTCTTACAATTAGAAACAGTAGGACAATGTAGGACAACAGTGGGATTTGTGCTTGAGTAAAGCATATCTTCCTAGGCAGGAACACACTGCCTAAGGAGATATGCTTTACTCAAGCACAATTTGTTGGGCTCAACACTGGGGTAACTGGGTGAACTTCTGTGGCCTGTACTATACAGGAGGTCAGACTAGATGATCTAACAGTCCCTTCTGGCTGTAAAATCTACAGATCTATGAATCATGCTAGTTCATACCCAGCTCGAGCAGTACTCAGGGCCATGGGGAGCTGCTTCCCATTCTCCTGCATCAGTCACAGGTCCATTAATCTTTAAAAAATGTTATTAAAATATAAACTGATTTATAAAATGTTTAGCATTATGAGATCACCATCTTCAGCCTCATTTGCATACCATGCACAGACTGGTCAGGTTGGGAGGAGTCTGTGTCTGTTTTGCATGTATTAGACTGGGAGTGTGTCCACACTAGGGGAAGGGTGAAGGGAATGCAGATACACTGGAGGTGGCCCATCAGAGGAGAGGAGGCTGAAGAAGCTGCTATACTGGGCCAGGAAGTGTGGAAATAAGTACTGCAGTTTGTGGGTCAGGGAGGCTGTTCCTGATCAGAAGGGAAGCTGTTAGGGTTTTTTTTTTTTACTTTGAACTTTGGGGTACAGATGTGGGAACCCGCACGAAAGACGCCCTAAGCTTATATTTTACTAGCTTAGGTTAAAACTTTCCCAAGGCCCCAATTTTTTTGTTTTGTTTTTGGATGGTATTGCTGCCACCACCAAGTGATTTAAACAAACATTTAGGGAGGGGCCACTTGGAGCCCTATTCCCCCCCACACCTCCCCAAAAAAAGTTTTCCCCAAGCTCCTTTACCCCCTCTCCTGGGAAGGCTTGAGAATAATATACCAACCAAAAGCTTAACAAGATGAGCACAGACCAGACCCGTGGGTTCTTAGGACACTAAAAACCAATTAGGTTTTTAAAAGAAGAACTTTATTATAAAGAAAAAAGTAAAAGACGCACCCTCGTAAAATTAGGATGGAAGGTAATTTTACAGGGTAATAAAAAGATTTAAAACACAGAGAATTTTTCTTTAGGTTTAACTTTAAAGTTACAAAACAAGAATAAACCTTTCTTTTAGCATAGGGAAAATTTATAAGCTAAAACAAAAGACAATTTAACGCATTTTTTTGCTATTACTTACAATTTTTGTAATTTTAGATGTATTATTTAGTAGGAGCTGGATTACCTGCTTGGTTTTTTTTGTTTTGTCTTTTTGTTTTAAAAGAGAACCAAACAAAAGAGCACAAACAAAACCTTTTGAAGCTTTTGAAATGTGTTGTATTTTAAAATTAAAATTTTGGAGAGCTAAACTTCACTGAAGAAGGTTTTTGTTATTTTTTTTTTGGTGGCATGAAGCCACTGTAGCGCAGCCTGGTCGATTTGAAGGTGGAAACGCCGTCCCCAAACGTATGGGTGTAACCTTTTTTTTTGGTGATTGACCAGTGGCTTTTTTTTTTTTAAGACAGTTTTTTGCTGAGAAACACGACAGAATGGAATTTTTGATTTGGTTCTTTTTGCATTAAAACTGCTTCCAGACCACACTTGAACGCATCTGTGGTTACTAGGAACGGTTTGTCAAAGTTTGGGGCCCTTAACACAGCATTAGACATGAGTGTTGCTTTAAGCTGGTTAAAGGCCTTTTGACACTTTTTAGTTCACTGAACTGCATTTGGCTGGTTTTTTGGTTAGGTTTGTCAGTGGGGCAGCAATTTGGCTGTAGTGTGGTACAAATTGCCTGTAATATTTGGCCAAGCCTGTAATGGGGTGGTTACCTGCTCCGGCCCTGACAGGGCTGCGGCCAGCGCGGGGAGAGGGCTGGGGCTGTGGAGAAAAGCCCAGCAGGATTAAGGGAGCAACCGCAGCTGTGGCCAGCTCAATCAGGCCCAGCTGGCCCCTATAAGAGGCTGTGAGCCAGGAGCCCACTCAGTCTCCCTGTGCCTGTAGAGGGAGAAGGGCCTGGCTGCAAGGTGCTGAGCAGGACACCTAGATTAGAGCAGGGCTGGGGAAGGGCCAGAGGAGCTAGGAGCTCCAGCCTGAAAAGCCTCAGGCTGCAGGCCTGACTACAGGCGAAATAGGTGCAGAGGGGCAGCCCGTGGGTAGGTGGAGGCAGCAGGTCCAAAACCCCCTTTCTGGTGATGAGTGGTGTAGACACTGCAGTCTGCCCCTGATATAAGGGGCTAAGTGGGGACTGGCAGTAGCCCAGACTGAGGTGAGGTGGGGTTAGAGGGTGGGGCTTCCCCTGGGTGGGGAGACTCAGAACCTGAGAATGTGGGGGTACTGCCAGGAGGCAGCACCCCAGAGAAAGGGGCACCGGGTCCTGGGAGGGACACGGGCTGGCGGTAAGGCAGCTCACCGGCCTGCAGCGGCCGCTCTGGTGGCTGGATGTGTTAATTCCTGACAACTACGCAGGAGGCGTCGCAGGGGTGAGTCCAAACCTTTACAAAGCCTAAGAAGGATTGGACCTGTTTTTTTTGACTTTGGGACAGGCCACTTCTGGATAGTATCCAGTTTGGCCTGTAGGGGGTTGATAGTTGCTTGACCCACCTGGTGTTTAAGGTAAATTAGTTTGTTTAGGCCTATTTGACACTTTTTAGCCTTAATATTAGTTCTGCCTTTTTTATGTGCTTGAAGACTTTTCAGAGATGCTTCAGGTGTTTTGCCCATGAATTCAAAAATATGGCCACATGGTTGAGATAGGTAACTGCTGATTTCTTTTAAATTCCGCTAGGAGACTATTTACAAGTTTTTGGAAGGTGGTGGGTACATTTTGCAGCCCCAAAGGGAGCACATTAAATTTATACAGCCCTACATGGGTATTGAAGGCTGACCTTTTCTTGGTGGATTTATTTAGCGGTACTTGCCAGTACAGCTTGGTTAAGTTTAAGGTAGAGATGAACTGGTCACTTTCCAGTTTTTTTTTAATAGCTTATTTGTCTGTGGCATTGGATAGTTGTTTGGGTGAGTTATAGCATTTAGCTTAAGGTTGTTTATGCAAAAGAATATTTTTCCATTTGGTTTAGAAACTAGAACCACCAGAGATGCCCACACACTGTTAGAGGGGTGGATTACACCCATCTGTAGCATGTCCTCGATCTCCCGTTCTATAGCAGTTTTGGCTTGAGGAGCCACCCAGTAAGGTTGGGCTTTAATTGGGCAAGCATTACTTGTGTCAATGGAGTGGTATGCCCGTTCGGTCCATCCTGGGGTGGCTGAGAACATTGGCGCATAGCTAGCGCACAGCTCCTTGATCTGCTGTCGCTGCATACGTCCGAGGGGCATGGAGAGGTTCACCTCTTCCACGCCCCCAGCACTTCTTTTTTGTCGTAGTAGACACCTTCAGGCCACTTAGTGTTATTTTCTTTCTGGGCTGTAAACTGACAAACCTTTAATTTTTTTTTGGAATAAAAGGCCTTTAGAGATTTAATATGGTACGTTTTAGGCTTTAGGTTTGAGGTGGGAGATGCTATGAGATAGTTAACAGCTTCCAGGTGCTCCTGGACTGTGAATGGCCCTTTTCACGACGCTTTCATTTTATGGTCTTGGAGCGCCTTCAAGACCATGACCTGGTCCCCTACTTTGAAGGAATGCTCTCTGGCATGTTTATCATACCAGGCCTTTTGTTCTTCCTGAGAATCTTTTAGATTTTCTTTAGCAAGGGCTAAAGAGGTTCGGAGGGTGTTTAGTAAGTTGTTAACAAAGTCCAGAATGTTAGGTCCTGGAGAAGGTGTAAACCCCTCACCAACTGTAATGGCCCCTTAACCTTGCGGCCATACACAAGTTTAAATGGTGAAAACCCTAAACTGGGATGTGGTACAGCCGTGTAGGTAAAGAGCAACTGCTGCAACATTAGGTTCCAATTATTGGAATGCTTATTTACAAATTGGCCCCCAAAGTTTTATTAAACTTTTTCACCAGAGGAAAAATGGAGCTGCAACTCTCTGGAAATATGGAAAGCTGGCAGAGATTTAAACAGTTTCACCCTACTCCAGTGACACCGTCAGAGGACCCAATCACATCAGCCACACCATCAGGAGCTCATTCACCTGCACATCTATGCCATCATGTGCCAGCAATGCCCCTCTGCCATGTACATTGGCCAAACCAGACAGTCTCTACGCAAAAGAATAAATGGATGCAAATCAGACATCAGGAACGGTAACATACAAAGCTCTGTAGGAGAACACTTCAATCTCCCTGGACATTCAATAACTGATCTAAAAGTAGCCATTCTTCAAAAAAAAAAAAAAAATCCTTCCAAAACAGACTTCAAAGAGAAACTGCAGAGCTACAATTCATTTGCAAACTTAACACCATTAATTTGGGCTTGAATAGGGACTGGGAGTGGCTGGCTCACTACAAAAGCAATTTTCCCTCTCTTGGTATTGACACCTCCTCATCAGTTATTAGGAGTGGACTACATCCACCCTGACTAAATTGGCCTTGTCAACACTGGTAAGGTAACTCCCTTCTCTTTGTGTGCCAGTATATTTATGCCTGTATCTGTAATTTCACTCCATGCATCTGAAGAAGTGTTTTTTTTACCCACGAAAGCTTATGCCCAAATAAATTTGTTAGTCTTTAAAGTGCCACCGGACTCCTCATTGTTTTTGTGGATACAGACTAACACTACCCCTCTGATACTTAACACTTATACATTTGTTGACCTTCTATCACAGGATGATTTGCCCCTTGAAGAGATCAGGGGTCCAATCTGCCCGCTTTCCCAGGTGGGGAAAGTCCTCACGGCCACCCAATGCGTGGACTGTGTGGCTAATCAGACACCTGCCTAGGGATAACAGAGAAGCCTCCAGAGAGTCCAAGGAGGAGAGTGAGCAGAGACTGAGAGAGACCTGCTGGCGGGGAAAGGACAGATAGAAAAGGGACCAGTTCAGAGAAGCTGATCTAGGGCTGCAGCCAGCCTGAGTTACCAACACAGGCTGTGGGACTCATGACTGTCGTCTGTTGGCTCACGTGTGCGTGTCCTTTCAGTGTGCTGTTGAGCTCTGCACAGATAGCTGGTTTAGCAGACCTCACTAGTACTACCCAGCGTTAAGTGCTGAAGGCTGGAATGTTGTTGCCTTACTAACGCTATTCAGGCTGCCCAGTGCTTCTGTCCTTGGTGCAGATGAGGCAGCCCACTCGTTCAGCAGACCTCAATGTTACTCAAAGAAAGACCACAGGCATTCGGCCAGGTTTAGTGTCAACGGAGCATGGTCCTAGTGTCCTGGCTCTGTGGTTACAGGTACACGAACACATGTGTGCCCATTACAATGGGCTCAGGTCGGTCAGCAGCAGCACTTTCTGCAGCCCCCTCGGCTAGATAAAGGGCTAAGGCGAAGTACCCTGACAGTTACAAGCTGAGGTAAACAACTGGAATACACAACTTACACACCACCTAGCGTATTTCATGACATCTGTTTGTTACCTCCTCTTGTTCCCGATATCTTGAACAAAACATCCCTGTGACAAAGTGGGGGATTTTCTTAATGGTTTGTATGAATACTCTTTGTGTCTGTTTCCCTATGAGCTGCATGTTTAACAAGGTGGTGGGAGAGGGTGTTTTTTGTTGCAGGGGACCAGACATTGCATCGATGTGGACCACGGCCTGGACACTGTGTAACTTAGCAACTCATGACCCAGAGGCCCACCCCATCTTGAAAGCCAGCTGGTTTTGGCCAGTGTGAGAACAAAGGGCTGAGGAAACAGGGTCCCAGTGAGGTGGAAGGCAGCCGGTTCTGGCCAGTGGGGGAACAGAAGACAGAGGGCCCAGGTGATCTGTTTGCCCAGGAAAAAAGAAAATCTCTATTCATTATTTTGTCAAACTAGCTTATCTTGTACTAGATTGGGATGTATCTGTCCTTGCTGGAACATATTTATGTAAATATCTGTTGCCTAGTACACAAGCAACAACGTCACCAAGTTCATGTACTGGACAGTGAACTTGTGAGTATCTGCTTTAATACAGGGCCTGACTTTGGTTCACAGCCTCTCGTTCAGGCCTCAGATCTTGCACCAGGCCCAGTACCCCAGGCGCTCTCTCTCTGCTACAGTGACTTAAGGGGGAACAAGGTTTGGGACTGTAGGGGCCAAAGGGTCTGTATTCTGATAAGACCAGGCATCCTGGCTCCCAGATCTACTTCACCCGCCCCAGGTGCCACACAGGAGGTGTCTGTCTGAGCCTAGGATGAGGGAAAGGGGGTCCCACTGGCCCTGGGAAGGAGCAAGCTACTCTCCCATGCAGCAGAGCCCCCCCAGAGGCCTGCTGCAGTTTGGGACATTAAAGCTGAGGAGGCGCCGGGTGTCTCTGCATGAACTGTGCATGCCTGGAAAGCACCTTGTGGGGGAGGTCTGCTAGCTTGATGCATCTGTAGCTACAACCATTGTCCCTTGCCACAGCTGCAGGCTGCGCTATGTGCATGCCCAGAGCTGGGTAGAGCAGCAGCACCTAGAGCAGACGGGGCCAGTCAGGTTCTGTGCTTGTGCTGTGCATGGCCGGGAGCAGCCTGCCTTGCCCACAGGAGGGCTGGAGCCTTGCACCCCTGTGCTTGAGGCCAAGGAATACTTGGGGCTCAGAGCAATGGGGGCGTGGCCTCTCTGGGGTCTGGCAATATGTGCGCTGAAGCCTGGAGAGCCACGGGCTGGGGGGCTGGGATGCAGCCCTGGACTGATTTTTAAGCTAATTTCATGATTTTTGTGGGGTGGGGCGACGTGAAGTGATGAAGGTTTGGGATGGCAACACTGTTCTCTGAAACACAACAAAAGAAAGAGAAAAGGCTACACTTCGTCCATGCGGCTGTGTGCAGCTAGGAGACTCACTGAGATAGAAGCCCAAATCAATTCTGCACATGGCTCAAAAAGCTCTCCTATTCAGTGATTAGCTCAAAGAGAGGAGAAATTAGCCCCCCGCGATTCTCTAGCACTTGCTTATGAGAGGATTTGTCACAGGAATCCTTAGAAATTGCTTAGAATTCTAGGGCCTCTCTCGCTCACCTCTTTGGATTTACAAAGAAGCAGCTTGTCCATTAAATAATTCTAAGTAAAACCCCAAATTCAGGTAGGGGGAACAGAGCCAGGGGGCAGGGGAGGGTCACCTGTGTGCCGCTCAGGCAGGAGGAACAGTGCCAGGGACAAAGGAGTTCACCCACACACACCCGAAATGGAAGGGGAACAGAGCCAGGAGTGGGGGCCTGGGTCGCCTGTGCACCCTGAGGCAGGAGGAACAGAGCCGGGGTTGGGGGGTCACCCACATGTCCCTCAGGCACAGGGAACGGGTTCGGGGCAGGGGGACACATGCTCCCGTCAGGCAGGAGGGGCAGGGCCGGGGGCGGGGTCACTTGCACTCCCTCAGGCAGGGGGAAAAGGGCCAGAGTGGGGGAGGGGGTCACCCTCGCCCCCCTCAGGCAGGGGGAACAGAGACAGGAGGGGGGTCACCGCTTGTCAGGCAGGGGGAACAGAGCTGGGAACTGGGCAAGGGTCACTCACATGCATCTCAGGCGGGGGAACAGAGATGGAGGCAGGGCTGTCGCCAGCACTCCCCTCAGGCTGGGGGAACCAAGACAGGGGGTCACCCTCCTGCCCCCCAGGCAGGGCAAACAGACCCAGGGGGGTCACCCACACTCCCCTCATGATGGGGAAACCGAGACGGGGGTCGCCTGCATGCCCCTCAGGCCGGGGCAACCGAGACAGAGAGGTCACCTGCGCTCCCCTCAGGCAGGGGGAACGGACCCAGGGGCGTCACCCGCACTCCCCTCAGGCAGGGGCAAAGAAGCGGGGGGAGGGGTCACCCACACTCCCCTCAGGCAGGGGGAACTGACCCAGGGGGGGTCACCCGCACTCCCCTCAGGCAGGGGCAACCGAACCGGGGGGGGTCACCCATGCTCCCCTCAGGCAGGGGCAACCGAACCGGGGGGGGTCACCCATGTTCCCCTCAGGCAGGGGCAACCGAACCGGGGTGTGTGTGTCGCCCACGCTCCCCTCAGGCAGGGAAAACCGAGCCGGGGGGGTCGTCCGTGCTCCCCTCAGGCAGGGGCAACCGAGCCAGCAGGTCACCCAAAGGGTCACCCGCACTCCCCTCAGGCAGGGGGAACCGAACCAGGGAGGTCACCCACGTGCGCCTCGGGCAGTGGGAATGAAGCTATCAGGGTCACCCGTGTGCCCCTCAGGCAGGGGAACTGAGTCAGGGGGGTTGCCCACCTGTTCCTCAGGCAGGGGCAACTGAGCGGCGGGGGGAGTCATCCGTGCGCCCCTCAGGCAGTGGGAACGAAGCTATCAGGGTCACCTGTGTGCCCCTCAGGCAGGGGAACTGAGGCAGGGGGGTTGCCCACCTGCTCCTCATGTAGGGGCAACCGAGCCAGAGGGTTGCCCGTGCACCCCTCAGGCAGGGGTAATGGAGGCAGGGGGTTCGCCAACATTCCCTTCAGGCAGGGGAAACGGAGCTGGCGAGTCACTCAGAGGGTCACCCGCACTCCCCTCGGGCCGGGGGAACAGAGCCAGAGAGGTCACCTGTGCTCCCCTCAGGCAGGGCCAACCGAGCCGAGAGGTCGCCAGCACTCCCTTCAGGCCAGGGGAACTGAGCCAGGGAGGTGGCCCGCGCACCCTTCAGGCAGTGGAAACGGAGCTATCGGGGACAACATGTGCCCCTCAGTTAAGGGGAACTGAGCCATCAGGAGTCACCCATGCATCCCTCAGGCAAGGGGAATGGAGCCAGGGGCATGGCTATCACCCTCATGCCCCTCAGGCAAGGGTAACGGAGCCAGCAGGGTCACCCACGCACCCCTCAGGCAGGGGGAACAGAGCCAGAGGGTTCACCATCGTGCCCCTCAGGCAGGGGGAACCGAGCCAGGTGCTTGTTATCAGTACAGCCTGTGAATTTGGCTCCATAGAGATAATCATGGGATTTCTTGGTCAGAGTCCACTTTAATGCTAAGAACTCTAGTTTGTGAACTGGCTAGTTCTTTCAATGATGCTAGACTCCTACTAGCATAGGCAACTGGTCTTCATCTAGCTGGATGTTCTTGGTAGAGGACTCCTCCAAGTCTTTCCATACTAGCATCAATGTGTAGTAGATATCTTTTTTTAGTATTGCCCAAACTAACGCACTGACGCACGCTACTGTATCTATTAACATCTGAAAAGCATTCTCACAATTCAGAGTCCACCAGTCACCAAAGGGTTCATTGACTTGGTAGCAGTTGGCATCTGGATGTAGAGCCTGGCCTTTTCCTATGGGGGAATACCCCAGTGGTGAGTTCATTTAAGGGTCAACAAAGGTCAGAAATTCCTTCTACAAATTGCCTATAATAATTGCAGAATCCCAAGAAACTCTACAATTCTTTCAAGGTTTTGGGTCTTGGCCATGCCCTCAAGACTTCCAGCTTATCTGGATCTGCAGCAGCTCCATCTCGAGAGATTATATGCCTATGTACTTTATTTTTTCCTGACAGAACTGGCATTTGTCTAAAGATAGTTTCAATCCTTGTTCTTGCAGGCAGTCCAGCACTTTCAACAAGCATTCTTCATGCTCTTCCAAAGTGTGATTGAACATTATCAAGTCATCCAGATATACCAGGACTTCCAGAAGGTTCATGTCACCGTCGGTCTGCTCCATTCATCTCTGGAATGTGGCCAGGGCCCCAGATATTCCCTGGAGTATTCTCAGAAATTTGTTGAATCTGAATGAACAGATGATGCCTGTCTTTTCCCTATTAGCTGGTCCCATGGGTACCTGATAGTGTCCACTTCTCAGATCCAAAATGGAAAACCAACACCTTCCTGTTAGGCAGTCTAAGACATCATCCACTTTTGGGGTGGTCGGGGATTCTACAGATATTCAAAGTACAGTCATCTATGCACATGTGTACATCCCCATTATTTTTTCTGGCCACAACAATTGGGGAGGCATAACAACTTCTAGAGTTCCTGATGATTTCTGCAGACTTCCAAACATCTGCCACATCTGCAGGTGCTAGTGTTCTCAATCGTTCAGGGAAAGGCCTATCATCATTCAACCCAATGTGATGTTCAACTCCCTTGACACAACCCACATTCCACAAGTGGTGAACGCTTGGGGCCTTTGTGTTAGTTTCCATTTCAGTCTCTCTTTCCACGCTGGAGGAATTGGGGAGTTTCCAAAGTTCCACTTCTCTGGGTCAAATATGGGTATAATCTTTGAGCAGCATGGGCCACTGTGGCAGCCAAGTATATGTGAGCTACTGCAGTTCCCCGGGGGATAGTGATTGGGTGCTCAGTTTCGTTAGCCACTGGTAGCTTTTCTGGCACTTTTGTACAAGATGAGGTTTTAGCTATGCCTCTCTTCACCATCAATCTGCCCAGCAGCACATCTGTATCTGAAGCTTCACTCAGGCTTAACTGATTGGTGTCCATCTGATCCACTTGAGCAATTCCATCCGCTAGATGGGTTGTCCTAGCAGGAATAGTAACTAGAGGCCCAGATCTTTAGTTTGACCATTCCCACCAGTCCTTGAAATCTACACTGAGCTCGCTCTCCTCCTTTAGCTTGATATGCTTCTAAACACAGTGCGTGGATCTCCAGGCTTTGCGCGTACTTAGGTCCAGAAAACTCTTTGAATAGCTGAGCCATGGCTGCATGTGTTTCTACTATACAAGGCATCTGGTTTGGATATCCAGTGGACGGACAGATCAAAGCAAGAGTGTCTCTCTCTTTCTCAATTCCAACCACATCCTTTGGGAATTTTAATTTCACTAGCACATATCCTAGGTATTGCTACTCGTCAGCTAACCCCCAGACAGCCAACCTGGTTAGGGGTTGCAGGGGCAGATGGGTCAGATATTGCCAGTAAAAGGATTTGAAGATGACAGTGACCTGAGAGCCACTATCTAGAACAGCTGTACACTCTATTCCCTCAATAGTAACCCCAACCTCAGACTTTGGTCCACACAGTTCTACAGGCAAGCCTGGCATAGTTGGAGGCAAAGACTCAGTCTTCGTGTCTTTGAGTTGGGGAGAAGCAAAGGTGATTACAGGACCCATGGTGCTCCCTTACCTGGTCCCTCCAAAGTGTCCCGCTGTCTTACTGATGTAGAGGGCCTTAAATCATTCTTCAGCTCTCCCAGGGTTTACAGGATTTGGACATCCTCATACGTAATGACCATCTTCTCCACTCCAATAACAGAAACGCATGGGCTCCAAGAGGTGGGCGGTCCACCAGGCCCTATCATTTTCTTGACCCTTGCCTCTCTGGTATAGCTGTCCATCTTGCATTTGCCTCTGGGAGTCGAGACACTTTACCTCCGGTCATTTGTTGGAGAGACACTACAAAGTGCTGTTTCACTGTCAGGACAGCTACTTTCTCTTGCAACTCAGTGATCTGTCTCATCACAAGGTCACTTTCTGGAGTGGAGTTATACTAAGTGGCTTCCATAGTACACACTCTCATTTCAGTCCTTCAGGAAGGGTTATCTTCACAATCCTGTTTCCCACTCCCTGACCTCTCTCATCTGTGTGGCAAAAGATGGGGGATTCCTCTTTCTGTCCTTTAATCACAACGGGAACAACATCAATCCAGTATGGGTAGCACCCGTTAACCCTAGCTCCAGTCTGAGACAATCCAAATCACTCCCTGCCTATTCCTATCTTACAGTGGGCTCTCTGCAGGAGTCATTCCATCTGTGCCAGATATTGAGGTAGCTTCGCTCCAAGTTCCTGATGGGCAGTCTGGAATTTTAATATAGCATGCTCTCCATTTTCAGTGATTTCAAAGCCTTCCAAAGGTGAGAGGTATTCAGCAGCAGTTGCCTCTGGATTACTGGCCCTGAGTACCCTGATAGATTCGGAGCAGGTCTTTGCAGACTTTCCACTAGTCTCTTTCTTTTTTCCCTTTTGTAGCATGTCCATTCCTGTTCCACCTGAACAGCATGATCCAACCAGGCCTCATAGAATCATAGAATATCAGGGTTGGAAGGGACCTCAGGAGGTCATCTAGTCCAACCCCCTGCTCAAAGCAGGACCAATCCCCAATTAAATCATCCCAACCAGGGCTTTGTCAAGCCTGACCTTAAAAACTTCTAAGGAAGGAGATTCCACCACCTCCCTAGGTAACGCATTCCAGTGTTTCACCACCCTCCTAGTGAAAAAGTTTTTCCTAATATCCAACCTAAACCTCCCCCATTGCAACTTGAGACCATTACTCTTTGTTCTGTCATCTGCTACCACTGAGAACAGTCTAGAGCCATCCTCTTTGGAACCCCCTTTCAGGTAGTTGAAAGCACCTATCAAATCCCCCCTCATTCTTCTCTTCCGTAGACTAAACATCCCCAGTTCCCTCAGCCTCTCCTCATAAGTCATGTGTTCCAGTCCCTTAATCATTTTTGTTGCCCTCCACTGGACGTTTTCCAATTTTTCCACATCCTTCTTGAAGTGTGGGGCCCAAAACTGGACACAGTACTCTGGATGAGGCCTCACCAATGTTGAATAGAGGGGAACGATCTATGCAATGCCCCTACTTATACATCCAAAATGCCATTGGCCTTCTTAGCAACAAGGGCACACTGTTGACTCATATCCAGCTTCTCGTCCACTGTAACCCCTAGGTCCTTTTCTGCAGAAAAATTCTTCCTCATGCGCAGCGATAGGTTTTATCCTTGAAAAGGTTCTTAGTCTCTACTAACTGCCTGATTTCCTTTGCAGTCTTCAACTCCGCCATCAACTTGGGCTGAAGAACAGGCCTCCCTCCCTGCCCCAGAGGCTGTGCCTGGGCCAGGCTTACTGCAGTATCCACCCCCAAGCATTCATATTAGGAGCCACACACCCATCATAACATTGGCTCAAAAGTCATGTTTAACAAAAATAACATTGGGGTCTTTGTCTTCTGGAGCTGTGCCCTTCGGTAATCACATTGGGATGTTTTTCACTGTCACTGCGAGGGCTAGAAACTTACTTGTTAAAATAAAGCTGAGAGTCCCAAGTAATCACATGACTCCAAGAGCTGAGGCTTAATGGAAAGCACCAAAAATTGCAAGATTTTCAATAAAATCATGAGAGTAGGCAACACTGTTACTGTCCGAGCAGTGCTACAAACTGTGCTCTATTGCCCACCACAGGGGGCTTATTTCCCACTGCCACTGCTCGTACCCACGCTGCAGCATGTGTCCCTTTCCTCTTCTCCAAGCTATGCCCTGCCATTTGGGTCGCCTCTCATGGTCTAGGAGAGCTAGGGTAGGCAGTGTCTTTTGCTGATCAACAGCAGAATACGAAGCAAAAGCTGATGGGCAAGGCACTCCCCACCCAGTGTTTTACAGCTAGAGGGATAGTGGCCAATGTATGCAACATCTGGCAAAAATGCAAAGGAACATGAACTCTAAATATAACAGCAGTCAGCCTGAGTTTGTCATTAAAAGGCAATGTATTGTGATCATTAACCAGATGTCCTGCACATAAGATAAATGACTAAAATATAAACAGTCAACATACAGTTTACAAAACTCTAACATCTTGAACACAAGGACAGGAGCGATCATGTCCACTGTCTCATTGAACTGCAGTTTCTGATCTGATCTAGAGGACTCAGGGAATAAATGTGTAAACTGTATTTTCTTGGAGAACAGAGTCTGTGCCTCAAATGATGTCAGTTTCAGACTCTTTCTCAAGAGAAGAGAAAGCAGAAATGGCTGTGATATGGTAGCGATACTGCCAGAAGCTCTCTCTGTCTTATTGCAATGAGGAATAAGACTGGAGAAGTCTGTATGGGACATGAGCTCAAGTTGTGGCTGTGACATCCAAAAGGAAATAAGTAAGTGCTGTCTAGGAAACTTGCATTGGGAAATACGGAAAGTGATTTTAAGGCTTTTTTTGAGGAATTTTGTCACATCACCTAAAGATTTTAGTCCAAATACAGAGGTTTGACTTCCCACCACCTGCTGGGGGCGGCAGTGACCTGAATGGAAGACTAAATGTGCAGCGCTTGCTGAACACATGTGGCAGGGAAGCAGGTCATGGAGGAATGTGCCAGCCCCAGCTTGAACCTGGAGTTGTCACTACAGACTTTAAAACCCCTGGAAGCAGCATTTGTCTCCACTGACCCTAAACTCAAAGGAAAGTCAAACTGTCCCTTCCAAAAGCCGCTGTGATAAGAGGATTGTGCCACCAAATGCTACATTGTTAAGAGGGTAACTGCCAAGGAAGGCCGCTGCAATGTTTGCGGACACTGCCCATGAAGGCCCCCAGGGGGACTGGTGTCCATTAAAGAATCACCAGCGCCACTGAGTGATACACAGGCTAAGGGTGCTGCTTCTGCAGAACCTCTAGCCCATGGTGCTTTATTCCCTGAAAACCTGGGATCCGTGGCAATCCTACTGGGATAACGTGACGGCCCTCGCTCCGGGTTGGGAGGGGAGCACCATCTACTGGTCAGGGCTCAGGCCTGTGACATTCAGAGGGGTTGTTGTGAGGGGATCCCAGGCCCTCCTACTCCACTGGGCTCTGACCCATGGCTCTTTGTGGGCTATCAGCACAGGTGCTGACATTTTTTTCCCCAGTGGATGCTCCACTCCCACTCTGCCCCTAGGCCCCGCCCCATTCGCCCAAGGCCCTGCCCTTGCTCCGCCTCTTCTTACCCCTGCTCCACCCCTCCCCTGAGCGCCTCCGGCTAGCCGGTCTGCTGGCAGCCAGCCCAGGCCTGAACCAATGTGGCTGGTGCATGCTGAACACCCCGTATTTTTATCCATGAGTGCGTGAGCTTCGGAGCACCCATGGCTATCAGGACTCTGACAGCTCAGGATGCTTAAGGCCACTTCCTACCACCTCCCTGCAACTGTCCCAAGGTCACTGTCTGGGGTAAAGCAGTGTGAGGGTTGTCTGTTCACCCCACGGCACCGTCTGGTGGCTGCATGTAGTGAGGTCATTCTCCTTTCCTCTTGGGTGGCAACTGCCTCCTCCTGGGGTATGGCCCAGTCTCCTGGGGCCAGCTCAGTCCAAGGACTTTCCCCTGTTGGGGTAGTCCAAACAGCAAATAAATCAAGTCCAGAGTTCATATGACAGGGTGAGGGAAGTGCTTCTCTCTCAGGCTGTCCCTGCAGCAGGTCTTCCCTTTCCTCAGGGAGGGACCTTTTGGCAGTTGTTTAGGGGGAGTTTCTGACGTCTCTCAGCTCGTCTCTCCTGGAGCTGCCAGTAGCATGTCTGCTCTCCTTCCTGGTCTGCTACAAAATGAGCTGCTCACCTGCCTTTTACCCCCTCCTCCAGTTGGTGCATTTGCCAAGGATGCGGTGGGGCTGGCTAGGCCAGAGTATTTCCTTAGCTCCTTGTTGCTCAGTGTAGGGTTTGTGCACCCAATCACACCCCGCCCCCAAGATGGAGCTAGTAGAGCTGGGGCCATCACATTTTCTCCAGGGAATGCGGGGGAGCAAAGTCAGTGTTCTGGGGAGCTTTGCCTTCCCTATCCGGAACTTGGAATGCATAGGGCTGGAGAAATAGGTACCAGCGCGTCAGTCGGCTGTTTGTGTCTTTCATATCATTCAACCATCTCAAGTGGGTATGAGAGGTGCTGAGCTTGACAGATGGAATGGCACCCTACTGGAGGAGATACAGGCAAATGGACAAAAGGAAAGGAGGAGTGTCAGATATTTATGAAGACTCTGTAGGATCAGCACTGAGGATCTGGCTGGCTCGCTTGGATAGGAAATAGTTACTGGTAATTTTCTCACTGTCACTCCTCCTCAGCATCAGTTTGTAGCGGTCCTCTTCCTGCTGGGATCACAAAAAGCTGTGAGCAGTACTCCCCTCAGCTCCAGCTCTTAAGCAGCCAAGCACCATTCCATGAGCTAGGGCCAGAGACTTAGAGATAATATGAAGTGATCGAACATATAATCCAATCTGGGCAACAGTAACCCTGCAGAACATACATTCTTGGGCATAGTCTGGACAGGCATCGGGCTACATCCTGCCACCACCTCCAATAGCTGGAAGCAAAGTCCAAAATGTAATGATACAGGTGCAATTCTGCTACACTGGAAGGGGGGGCGGACTCTATGTGCTGCACAGCATGGCTTTCTGGCAACCCTCTGCAAGGCTGCAATAGGTACATGGCCAGCAGGTTTGCAAACCATGCAAATCCACTGTCCAAAACTCCTGCCAAGGGGACCTGCAGGGACCACAGCAACTACTAGAAGCAATGGGATTGGTCCCATTTACTAAGGTTTAGCATGGGTGGGAGGGGGAAATCAGCAATTGAGCCATGAGGCAGGTTTCAATAATCCCCACAGAAGTTTGGGAATAAGCTTCCGTCCACAGTTGCTGCACTATCCTAGTCCTAGGCCACTGTGTCCTGGGCAGAGAGGCCAAGCAAAGCAAAGCAAGGAGTGTTTCTGTGGTTGTCACAGAACTAGGATGGTACCAATTAACCAGGACTTGAGACCTGTTCCTTCTAGTCTTGGAACTGCTCTAGGGCTGTGTTGTCTATCATTCTGGCCTGGGTTGTCTCTCCTCTTTAGGGGCTGGATTCCCAGCATTCCCAGCCCCTGCTGGCCAGGGTCCTACACTCCACTGATTGGCCACTGGACTGTGAGGCCAGCTCACTGCTTCACTATTTACTCTGCTTTACACACACCCTTGAGGCACTGCCAGCCTTATTCTAATGGCCAGTGATGGCTGGGTATGAGTCCCTCTGGAGGCCACTCAGTCCTCTGCCTATTTCCTCCAGAAGGAACAGCTGTGTAGCAACATAGACTCTTCTCAGAAGGCTCCCTCAGGGTCCCGGGAGGAGAAGTGCAGCTTACCATCATCAGCTCTCCGTTCTCGCCTGAGGAGCTCTTCCTGGCTGGCTTAGTCTGTGGCAGTGATGGAACTGCTATGAGAGAATGAAGGCATAACTTAAAGGACCAGCAGCACTGAATCAGTTTCAGATTTTCCTGACTCTCCCCCTTGTTCCCCATTGCTGCTTACAGAGACCCCAGATCATTGTTTACTGAGCCACAGGGGGCCTAGAAGGACCCTTGCCCTATACTTTTTATCCAGTGGATGGCACATGTTATGCACCTGCCAATGCTACTACATGTGGGGCCTGCAGGTCTGTGAAGTGAATATTTCAACCTTGTAGGGAAAATGGTTCACCTCTTGGGCTAAGGCAGCTAATACACAGAAGGGAATGAAATAAAAAGCACAAGACTGGGGGTCAGGGATCCTGGGTTCCAGCCCCCACTCTACTACAGACTCACTATGACACATTGGGAAGTCGTGTCCTTCTGTTCCTCCGTTTCCCCCTTTTTATAACCAGTCTAATAATATGTACCTGATGAGGGCTTGTGAAGCCTAAATTCATTAATCTCAAAGTGCTTCAAGGTCCTTGATGGAAAAGAATTGGCCCAGAGATGCTTGTGGTATATAATCACATACTGGTTATTCTGTTAGGTTTAGCACAAGATTCCCTGCTATCACTGAAATCAATGACACCCCTTCAAAATAGTCAGGTAGTCCCAGTAAGAGATGTTTTTGTCCTCATTTAGCTAGATTATCATCCAGGCTCCCACAGAAAGATTACAGCCTATTCTGTACACGTGAACCAACAACTGTGTTATACGTGAGTACTATCCGAATGCAACACACTTGGCCATGCTAGTGAGCCAAGGATATGCTGTGTGGATGGGAGTACAACGAAGATACCTTTCTTACCTGCAGGGGGGCTGGTTTTTTGAATGACGGGCTTCAGGAGTTTTCAGCAGCCGCTGTCCTCATCTCCTCATCCCAGACCGACTCGTGTCTGATCTTGTCTAGGTTGCTATAGTTACTGTCACATGGCATGAGGGGCTGCACCTGATCCAGAAGCTGCTGAAAGAAGAAGCAGTCCCATTCCTTCAGCGAACAATGGTGAGATAATCAATCTTCTCCAGTTCAAACGCTGACTGCAAGTCTTTGATTTCAGTCTCAGCAGCTTGCAGCTGGATCACCAAAAGTAAAGGGTTAATTGTGTGGGGGAACTTGGAGGAGTTCTAGTAGAAGGAAGAGGAGGGTGAATCCATTAGCGTTTCACCTTCAGCTCCCAGTCTCTCCCAGGCCAGGAGTCTTGCCCTTCCCAGAGCCCTAATTCCCTCTGCCCCAAATAGAGCCTGGAGCAGAGGGACTAGGGCAGGGCCCTGCATGAGAACTCACACCCCCTAGCAGCTCCAGGATAAGAAGAACGAACCAAGGCCAGGCACAGTCAGGCTGGAGCAGCTGTGGAACAGTTGCCTACAGACCCAGGGAGCACCACTTAGCCAGGAGAAGAAGAACTTGCCAAATGATCATCTGATTGCCAGCTCTGACTGCATCCCAGCCCAGAGCCCCTAGATCCCACAGCCTTGCCAGAGCCAGCCCTGCCTACACTCAGGGTCAAAGGTCACTTGGGTCAAATCCTGGGAGGTGGCTGGCATATCATAGCAGGGCGGTGCTGGTCTTTAGAGCCCTGGCTCTCTTCTGGGTGACTCTGGAGTGGATGCAGAAGCCGATGTGCTGTGAGAGGAGGAGGCAGGCCATGGTGAAAGGGAAGGCCCACATGCTGTACAAATGAGACCTCCAGCAGCTGAAGACTTTGTGCTTGGTGGAATTGGCCGACTCACTGATCTCAGAGCTTTAGAAGGGATTTGCTGCACCCAGGACACTGCTTGTGACTTGCCAGTCACAGTAGATTGGGACAATATTTGGTCTTGGGGCTGGTCCCATCCTCTCTGCTCCCCTGACTCATGAACAGCTCATCAGGCAGAAGTCAGACCCCTGCCACCCTCCCTGTTCTGAAGCCCTCAGAGGGACAGAGTAAGTGGTGGTGAGGACAATCCTCCCAGGGTCTCAATGTCCCTGGGAGAGAAAGGCCAATTCCCCGAGGATCTTCCTGTATCTCAGGGTCTTCTTAGGGAGAAGCCAGTGACTCTTCTCTCAGGACCATCCCCTGAGTCTCACTAGGGTTGAGGCTCTTGCTCCCCAAGCCAGCCTGGTATACTGTGAATGGCTACACCAAATCCAGCCAAAAGGAGGCACTGCAGAGCCAGGCTTGAAGGCACAGCTCCTTCCCGCTATTCCCAGAAGGAGGACAGCATTGCATGGCAGAGTGTCCTGGCCAAGGTGGCCCCATGGAATTCCAGCTAGGGGGACACAATGGAAACATGGATCTTCCAGTCTCTCCTTTGCAGCCCCGAACGGGGTTAGCAGAATTCCCTGGCCCATCCCCACCATGATCATCTCTAAGATGTGCTGGAGCTACTCTGTGTTGTGGGACGCTGCCAGCAGGCTCCTCAGCATTATATCCATGTTCTCCGCCAAGGCCTTGTGCAGTGCCTGCAAAGGGGGGAGAGAGATGTGGGTCAGGGTCATGGAACCCAGGGTACACTTGCCACAGGATGGGTACAAGGGTTCTAGAGGGAGCCCTGGGGAGACCCTACACTCAGCCTGGCTTCCCCGATCCCAATCCCTCACTGCACAGTTCACAAGTGTTCATGGCAGGATGACAGCTGGCTCCTCAATCCTGGTTCTTAGTAATTCTCTTCCCCGGGCATGGCACACAGAAGGACGTGGCACAGCCAAGCTGCCATGGATGGGAGCTAGGTTTGCGGACAGACTCCAGGCTCCAAAGCACAAAACATGGTAGGAAGGAAAGGATTCCTGATGGAGGGTAAAGGAATCTCCCATGGAGGAAGGGCCCCCCCAGCCCTCTGTTACCCCCCAGCCTCTTCCCATCTCTTCCCTCCCCCAATTCAGCAGTTCCAGCGAATTGAGGGAGCATGGACCAGAGGTCACTCCTGCCCCTGACATGGAGGAGTAGGGTAAGGATCTACCTGGATGTGGGGGTCCTTGTCCATGGTCATGGTGACATACTGTGCTTGGTGGCCTGCAGGAGGTGAGACTCCATCTCTGGATCCTGGGCTGGCTGCAGTTTGCTGGTAGGAGAGAGGAGCTGGTATTAGACTTTCCAGGGAAGAGCTGGGACTGGCACTAACATGGGGCATGAAACTGTGAGGATCTAGGCACTGGTTGGCAAGAATGGAAACTGGGGCATCAAGCACGGGTGTGACCTGGCTGGGGTCAGTGAAATTCCCAGTCTAGCCAGGAGAGAGTGACTGTCCCCTCCACATACACTCGCCACCAGAGGGAACTGCCACAGCTGGGAGGTGACCTGGGAGGTGCAGTGACTCCTGGCTCTGGGTGTGAGCTGCACTGGGGTGGGGGGAGCTGGGTGGGAGGTCCTGGTATCTGAGGTTGCACATGGCCACCATGGAGCTGGAGAGGATGGAGCTGGACACAGAGTCCAAGGGCAGCACCTCAATCAGCTCCTGTGAGACCCAAAGCATCGTGTGAGATTCAGGCCCCACTGACCCCCAGGCACTCCCCAGAGAGGAGGGTGCCAGCACCCCAACACAGCCAGCAGGATCCCCCCAGCACAGCTGGGCCCTGTCCTCCCAATTCCCTCCCTCCTGTCAAACTTACCTTCTCCCAACCTCCCCACCTTCTCCTTCAGCTGTCCGCCAGCCCCATGATTCCCCACCTGCCCCTAGTGATTATGCCCCAAATTTCCCTTCGCTGATGCCCAGTCCTCAGCCAGGCAGTCCCTGCCCTCTTCTGCCCCCTCTAGCCCCACCAATCTGCCCTACGGCCCACGGAAGACTCCTTCTCATTCCATGTCTCCTGCCTTCCCGCCAGGTGCCCGGAGCAGTGTTTCACTCACCGCAATCCTCTCTGCCAGGGCGGCTTTGGAGCTGGGCAGCTCCAGGTTGTCCTGCCCCCTCTTCTGTGTGGTGAAGCACGTGAGGGGGTTGGCTCCCATAACCAGCTCCTCCTCCAGCACAGGCAGGGTCAGGAACCAGGACAAGGCCAGTAGGGGGAGGGGACCCCAGATTGTATGGGATGAACACATCCTTCTGGGGGTCCCAGATCCTAGGGGATAACCATTCCCATTAGGGGCTGTGGATCATCTGAGATAAGCCCCGCCGCAGTGAGCTGGGATGGGACGAGGGGGAGGAAGGACTCGGTTTCCACTCTGCTGGGCAATGTTTGTATCTTGTCTCCACCTTGGAGATGCTCCATGACGATCTTCCAACCAGCTTCTGCCGTGGTCAAATCATTGTAATCCTCTGGGGCCAGATCCTCCTCCTCCTCTGCATCCAACTCCTCCAACTGGTCTCTGGGGATCACTGCATCAGGGAGAGAAGGGAGACACTCCTGCTGCTGTGGGAAGGAAGAGAAAGGACAGGGCACGGCAGAGAGAGAAGAGTTAATGTTCCCCGCTCCCATGTATGGGCCCCATGGTAGAGAGGGCCTCACACTGCTCCTCCCTCAGACACCTCCGCCCCAGACCTCTTCCACAAAGGGCTCTGCACTCTCCTGTCCTCCCTAGGAGATGCCACCACCCACTTGCCAGCAGCCCCGCCCATGCCCTGCTGCAGAGGGCAGCTATGCAACTCCCACTGGCATCAGTAGGGTCGCATGGCTCAGGCCAGACCCCTTGGCTGGGATCCCCCAACAACTCTGACAGAGCAATAAGGCACAGGGTGTGAACAGTCTCTTACTTCTCCCCATGCCCAGGGCTCTGCTCACCTGCAGCAGCCTACAGTCAGGGAGCTGCAACTGTCCCATTGGGAGCAACCACTCTGCTGCCCTGGGGAAGCGGGGAGGTGTCCAGGGAGTGGGCAGAGTAATGCCTCCTGCTAGCCCACTGGGGCTGGGCTCCTGGGGGCTGGCCTTGAAGCAGAAGCAAACCAAGAGATGTGTTGCCCGGCTCCTGTCGTGGGCTGGGTGCTGTCTGCCAGCCAGAACTTGGGCCACCTCTATCTCTGTGTGGATGCCTCCTCCCTCCCACTTCATTCCCTGCTCCAAGAGCTGGTCTCCTGCTGCTCAGGAAGGCCGGGTATGTCCACCTCCTGAGCTGGATAGGAGCTGCTTCCCCATCGGGGGGGACGAGGGGGCCACTCTCCTCCTGGAACCACTTGCAGCTGCCTCCCTCTGGCTCCAGGGCCACCTGCAGAGCCTTCCTCCTCAGCATCCACCTTAGCACGTCCATCCTGGAACCAAGCAGGGAGCAGCTGTGAGTCTGGGACAATGCAGCCTCTTCCCAATGGGCCTGTCTGCCCTCCTGGTGGGCACTTGGACTGGGATCTGCACACATAGCAGCAGCACATAGGATAAGCTGCTCCCAAAACTCCCCCACACCATCCATGGTGCTGGGACAGCAGGGGAGTCACATCCGTTCAGAGCAGCAGGGTCAGGGACTGAGACCTGCAGTTATTCAGAACAAGCAGCTCCCTCCTCCGGCCCCAGGCCACACTCCTTCATCCCCACAAGCCTGAGAAGGAATAGAACCCAGGAGTCTGGGCTTCCCCTGGGAAATTTCCCTGGCTCAGATTCAGAAGGTCACAACCATGGGCTGTGGAGTGTCTGGGTTCCCACTGATTTCAGCCCCTCCCAGAGGCTCCCAGCCTGGGGAACAGTCTCCTACAAGGGAAGGGCTGGCCTATAGCACGGACGTTTCCAAACATACTGGAGCTGGCTCTGGAGAATACTCTGTGGGAATGTGCTGCCCACGCCCCCAGCGAAGGGCTCCAGGGGGCTGTGCTTGCAAACCACTCTCTTATTGGGGGATGCCCCTCCCATTTCTGCCCCTCCCTGGTCAGAAAGGGGAAGTGATTAAGGAAACAAGAGCTGGTGCTAGGCCTAAGCAGACTAAGCAATTGCTTAGGGCCCCAAGCAGCTCAAGGGGCCCCCCTATTTGATTTTTATTATAAGAATTTGCCTGTTTTAGTAGGGGGGGGGGAACATTCCTGCTTAGGGCCCACAATGGGCTAGCACCGGCTCTGAAGGACAGGCTGAATGGCACTCACTTGCTGCAGGAGATGGAGTGCTGGGGGCGGATGTTCTGATGCACTCTCTGCCCCTCTCCCTTCTCCTCGCTCTCCAACCCCAGTGCGGGCTGGAGGGGGCGCTGCCATGGGGCGTTACACTCCCTGGCCAGCAGGGTGGGGTGCAGACACTGGGCAGATGACAATGTCAGTGAACACAGATCAGGGCTTATTGCCATGGGACAGGTAAATTCAGGCCAGCAGCACAGTGCCAGAATGCTGACCCCATGTATGTGGAGGCAGGAGGAGTGACACCCCCCCCATCTCATGAACCTCAGCACTTTACACACATTCCTGAAGCCTCCCAACCTCTGGGCTGTAGGGAATGGGGACCCAGGCCCTCTGATAGGAAATTGTGGTCTGGGCCGGAGATGTCACTGGCTCAGGGTCACCAGTGAGAGTGCCAGGGATGGAACCAGAAGTCCTACTTTCCAGGTCCCTGCACTAACCACTAACAGTACACTGCCTCCCAGACCTGGGAATTGCAACCAGGCCCTTACTCCCTCTCCTCCTGTCTTAGAGAGGCGGTGAGATCTGCCGTAGTGCCTGGAGCAGGGGATTGGGGTCAGCACTCCTAGGTTCCATGACTGGTTTCATTATTGACTTGTGGGCTCTTGGGCAACTCATTCCCCATCACTGTGGCTCAGCAGCCACCTGTAAAATGGGATCTGATACTTACCTGCTCTTGTATGAGGCTGAGATTCACCCAGGAGAAAGTGCTCTTGGTGCCACACCCAAAGACATGGTTTTATTGGCTTTGGATGGCTACCAGCAGGAAACCAGTCAGGACTCTTGCCCCAGAGAACAGCCATCCACTGTCCTTCTGAGCTCAGGGCATTTAACTGATCTGATCCAGGCTGGAATAGCAGGGGCTGCTTCAGATCTACAGCTATATTGGCTGAGTGGAAATAGGAGTTGGGCTGGAGACTTGCACTTTTGCTCCCTTCACGCTGTGCCTGGCTCAGGCAAGATCTGTTGCCTTTGTGCAGGGAAAACTGTTGTACCTGATGTGACCAGTGCCCACTTGGTCTGCAGCCAGAGAATTGCTGTTGTAAACCTGATAAAACAGTGAAGAGAAGAGCAGCAGCTCAGCTGACTTGACAATAAAGTTCAGGTTGAGTGGCAGTATCCCATGCAACTGACAAAGGCTGAGGGCTAGAGACTGTGTTTCTGCCCCTGCCACCACCTGCCAGCTTGGCCTAGGGTGTGTACAGGATACTGCTGCTAAACTAATATTTGAGTGTTCATTCCCATAGACACCGACTCCGTGGGTGCTCCGGGGCTGGAGCACCCACAGGAAAAAAAATAGTGGGTGCTCAGCACCCGCCAGCACAGTTGTTTGGCAGCTTGGGGAGGAGTTTGGGGAGGGCAGACAGCAGCAAGCGGGTGGGGACTTCGGGGAGGGGGCAGAGCAGAAGCGGGAAGAGGCAGAGCAAGGGTGGGACCTCGGGGGATGGGGTGGAGTGGGGGCAGGAAGAAGCAGAGCGAGAGCAGGGCCTTGGGGGAGGAGCAGAGAAAGGGCTGGGCCTCGGAGGAGGGGCAAAGTGGAGGTGGGGCCCTCGGCCAAGCAGGGGTGGAGCACCCCCAGGGAAAAATAAAATAAAAGTCAGCGCCTATGTTAATTTGTCTAAGCCGCTCCTCTCCTTCTCTCCCTTATTTTATCAGTTTCAGATCACAGCTTGCCCATGGTAACACTGCAAATGTGCTAGCAGAGACTTGCAGGCAGCATATTGCTTCCTGGGGGAAGCTGGTTGGAAGGACTCTAAATGGGGGAATGTCAGAGAAGCCATGAGGCCCAAGAAGCCATGTTGCAGGCAGCCACAATAAAGCTGGAGTTTGTTAGTTATCCTGGTGTCAGAGGGACATGGTATATGGCAGATGATCCAGCCACAGCAAAGCTTTACACTGGGTGGCAGTCGTAATAAAATCCTGGACAGCAGGACAGACCATTCAGAGCTGCACTGCACAGAGCAGAATACTTCTGCGAGCACATGTTTTGTTTCACAAGACAAGGCTGTGGTAACAGAAGATAGAGGGGCTGAAGCCTCCAGGCACATTAATCCTGCAAGCTAAGACTTTAATTCAGGCATGGAAGAGCTGGAAAGAGGAATTTTACCTCAATGCTACCTAACTGGAGAAAGCTGGAGAGAGATAAGTGAGACTCTGTGCATGGAAATTCTCCAAGCTCAATGCACCTTAGAAACAGTAATGGCCTGTTTTGATACTCCTGTAACTCCAGGAAGAATGAAAGAAGGGAAAGATGTAATTTCTTTACTTGGGATCAAGCAGCTGCAGAGGGTGTAGACAAGTACAGCACCAACTGAAAAGTGCTAGCAGCCAGCTGCAGTTTTGGAAATGTTAAAATTCAATTATAAGAGACTAGATAGCATGCACGATATGAGAATCACGGGTATAAGAACAGGTTTCAGAGTAACAGCCGTGTTAGTCTGTATTCGCAAAAAGAAAAGGAGTACTTGTGGCACCTTAGAGACTAACCAATTTATTTGAGCATGAGCTTTCGTGAGCTACAGCTCACTTCATCGGATGCATACCGTGGAAACTGCAGAAGACATTATATACACACAGAGACCATGAAACAATACCTCCTCCCACCCCACTGTCCTGCTGGTAATAGCTTATCTAAAGTGATCATCAAGTTGGGCCATTTCCAGCACAAATCCAGGTTTTCTCACCCTCCGCCCCCACCCCACAAACTCACTCTCCTGCTGGTAATAGCCTATCCAAAGTGACCACTCTCTTCACAATGTGTATGATAATCAAGGTGGGCCATTTCCTGCACAAATCCAGGTTCTCTCACCCCCTCACCCCTCTCCAAAAACCACACACACAAACTCACTCTCCTGCTGGTAATAGCTTATCCAAAGTGACCACTCTCCCTACAATGTGCATGATAATCAAGGTGGGCCATTTCCATCACAAATCCAGGTTTTCTCACCCCCCCCACCCCACCCTCATACACACAAGCTATTACCAGCAGGAGAGTGAGTTTGTGTGTGTATGGGGGTGGGGGGGTGAGAAAACCTGGATTTGTGCTGGAAATGGCCCACCTTGATTATCATGCACATTGTAGGGAGAGTGGTCACTTTGGATAAGCTATTACCAGCAGGAGAGTGAGTTTGTGTGTGTGGTTTTTGGAGGGGGGTGAGGGAGTGAGAGAACCTGGATTTGTGCAGGAAATAGCCCACCTTGATTATCATACACATTGTGAAGAGAGTGGTCACTTTGGATGAGCTATTACCAGCAGGAGAGTGAGTTTGTGGGGGCGGGGGGAAACCTGGATTTGTGCTGGAAATGGCCCAACTTGATGATCACTTTAGATAAGCTATTACCAGCAGGACAGTGGGGTGGGAGGAGGTATTGTTTCATGGTCTCTGTGTGTATATAATGTCTTCTGCAGTTTCCATGGTATACATCCGATGAAGTGAGCTGTAGCTCACGAAAGCTTATGCTCAAATAAATTGGTTAGTCTCTAAGGTGCCACAAGTACTCCTTTTCTTTTTGGGTATAAGAACAGTTGCTGATGGAAGCTGACTTAACTTTGAGGAAAACCTTGGTGATAAGCAGGGCAGCAGAGCTATCCAAAGAGAAGATTAGAACCCTTGTAGGGCAGTCAGCAGAAACTACCCATGCAATATATAAGAAAGGGAAAACAAAACCAGATACATCAGCAGCAGATGACAACAGTATAGACACATGCAAATAATGTAAGAGAAAACATGTAAAACAGAAAGAGAAGTGTCTGGCTTATGGGGGAAAAATGCCATATCTGTGCCAATTTGAATCATTTTGCAGCCAACTGTTTGTGCAGAGAGAAGAAAAACAAACCCAAGGTACACACAGTAACTGAAAAGAGCAGCAGTGAGTATGAGAACAATTATGTGGGTGACCAAACTGCTAGTAAACACAGTGCAAAAAGACTGTAGGAAGCACCAGAAACTGTGGTCACAGACTATGAGACAGCAGTACCTCTTCTGGGAATCTAGGCCACCCAAGCCATGAACTTGATAAAAGCACATTTCCAGAACTAATGAAAGTGGATAGTAGAGTGACTGAAGATACCTTGGATGGCATTACCTGGGTCCAGAAGATGATACAGAGGAAGTATAGAGAGACGTGTTTCAGGGTGATGGGTGGATAGACA
This sequence comes from Caretta caretta, assembly GCF_965140235.1. Classification (NCBI taxonomy): domain Eukaryota; kingdom Metazoa; phylum Chordata; order Testudines; family Cheloniidae; genus Caretta; species Caretta caretta. Next base: position 5,533,992 of record NC_134223.1, read on the forward strand.
GTGATTATAAAATATAGATTGACACCAGTGTGAAGTCAGTTAAATTGCCATAAAGAAAAGTACCCGTTGCATTACTACAGGCACTAAATGATGAACAGTGGAACCCACAGAATCATGGAAGTATATAGTCTGTAGAGAAGAGAACCAACTGGATAAGAAGACGTGTAGTGGTAAGAAAGCCACCTGGAAAAGTAAGAATATTTATAGATCCAAAGCCTTTAAACAAAGCTTTAGAATGGAACCATTTCCCTCTGCTTACAACTGTGAACATATTACCAGATCTGTCTAAAGTGAGACTTTTTTCAATATGTGATGTAAAAAATGGATTCTGGAACATTAAACTGGATGAAGAATCCACTTACATGACAACCTTTGCAACTCCATTTGGGATGTACTGATGCTTAAGGATGGCAATGGGAATCAGTCTGGTACCAGAGGTATTCCAGAGCAGATCAACCCAAGCATTGAAGGGCCTAATGGGACTCTGGACAATAGCAGACAATGTGCTGACAGTGGGAGAGGGTGACGATCCAGAACAAGCATAACAAGATAATGACAACAAATTATGATGATTTTTACAGAGAAGCAGAGAAACATTAAATTGAACTTAGGGAAGTTCCGGTTGAGAGTAACCAAGTTGCCATACTTCGGACATTTGTTGACCACCAAAAGCCTGAAAGTAGACCCAGGAAAAGTGAGGGCAATTAGAGAAATGCCAAAACCCAGGGATGTTAAAGGAGTCCAGAGATTTCTGGGAATGGTCAGTTATTTAGCTACATTTTGCAACCATCTCTCTGAGAGATTCATGATCCTGAAATAGCTGACACATCAAGACTCCTTATGGGAGTGGACAGACCAACATGAGCAAACATTCTGGAAAGTAAAAGAGATATTGGAAAGGCTCCCATTCTGAAATATTACAACCCAAGGGAACCCCTGCAGCTGCAATGTGGTGCATCCAAGATGGGTCTAGGGGAAAACCTGTTGCATCTGCAAGGAGAACATTGTCCATGCTGGAGAAGAGATCTGCTCAAATGTAAAAAGAATAGTTAGCAATACTCTTGGACTGGAAAAATATCACCAATCCCTTTACGGGACATACAATCTGACCATAAATTTCTCAAAAGCATTTGGAGAAAGCCATTATGCAGTGCACAGAAGTGTTTACAGCAGATTATAATGTCTGCAGAGGTATAGCATACACATCAAGTATTGCCCAGGTAGATAGTTGGTATTGGCAGACACATGGAGTCAGGCATATCTGTCAGAAGCCAGGAGGAGGGATCCGTAGAGGCCGAGATGGACAGAATACAGATGAACTTTTATCTGTTTGGGAAGAAAGACTGAGAGAGATACAGAAAGGTTCAGAGCGAGACAGAATGTTGCAGACCCTGAAATTCCCCTTCCCGCCCCCACCATTAATTGAATAACCCAGCTAACTGTGGGCCAGTTATCTTGACATCGGGCCTGAGCAAAACAGTGGAAGAGCAGACATGGGATTCAACTGATAAAGAATGAAAGGATGGGAACTAATACCAGTCAACAAGGCTTTATGGGGAAAAAGCCTTGTCAAACAACCTTCTCTTCATGTTATTTGCCATTTTGGAGTCTGAATGGCACCCCCATCCCCTGGAAGCTCAGCTGCTCTCCAGCCCAGAGGCTAATCCCTCCCCTACTTCCAAGATGCAGGCCATCTCACCGGTACAGCCCCCTCTCCCACTACAATAGGTTGCTACAGCTCTAGGCTGCCCTCCCCTCCCTGGCCTGTGGTTGAGGAACCCAACCCTTGGGAGTTCCCTAGGCCAAGGCCCTGTGGACGGTAGGATGAGTCACCACATGCAGCATCCACTCTGAAAGGAATTCTAAAAGAGTAATACTGTTGAGTGAGATTTTAGTTCATGAGCACAATATACTGCTAATAGCAGGATGGCCTCCTGGCAGAAGCAGAGAATCTTGCAAGACATCTCCAGTGCACCACAGCATTGCACTGTGCAAAGATGTGTTACTGCACATAGTCCTTCACCCAAGCTGTGGCTCAAGCCTTCTCCCTTTTGCCTGCTGCTTGGAGTGGCCTCTCCCCCAGGGGTCTGGGTCCTGGATTCTTTCTCTTGGAATCTCATGTCTCCAGCCAAGGAGGACCTCTGCTAGTACCTGGGATACAAGGGGTGCTGTCCCTTGGGAGATGTTTACTACAAAATAGTTTGCTAGGAGTGTAGTACAGTACCCAAGGGATAGCATCACTATCACAATCCCCAAAGTAGCAATACAAAAAGGAGGGGAGATTTATTAAGTACAGGGAACAAAGGATAGAGACTCTGGGAAGACCAGGAAAAATTATAACACTAAACCATCAACCTTACCTTAAATCCTCCTTCTCCCAGCTTTTCTGAGGGGCCCAATTCCCCTAGCTTCCTCCCAGCCCCTGCCTAGGCAGAATGGGAATTGAGATCAGTTCTGCGTGGGGTGATGCCAGAGGTGAAAGTGGGCTGGTACGGTGTACCGGTAAGAAGTGGCTGCCGGGACAGGTCCGTACTCAGCCGATGTTAAAGCGCTACTGCCGCCCCTTTTGCCCCCACCCCACCCCCAGGCCTGCCGAGGTGGGGGAAGGGACAGCTGCTCCGGGATCTGGTGATTTAAAAGGGCCTGGGGCTTATAGCCACCGCTACCGCAGCAGTGGCCAAAGCCCCAGGCCCTTTAAATCGCCGCCGGAGCCCCGGGCGGCATGTGCCAGGCAGCGCTGAAGGGCTGGCTGGGGGAGCCTGACCCCCAGCGCCACCCCTTTCTGCCCAAGGCCCTGCCCCTTCTAGGGGCCGAGAGCCAGGACCCCATATCAGTAAGATTTTTAAGTTACTTTCACCCGTGGGTGATGCCACGCTGTACTTGTTAGCCATCTTAAAATTCACAAGCAAAACAAACAAGCATGGGGTTTCTCACAAGGTCTTCACTGTAAAAGGGTAGGATGGTGCTGAGGCTCCCTGCTCTGGAGTCCAATGGACAATTTGGCTGGCTCAGTAGCCGGACCAGAAGTCGCTCCTCTGTCTCTAGGCTGCTGGTCTGTGCTGGACTGACACACGTCAGTGACTCAGTAGCCACCAACAGGGATTGCAGTCTCCCTTGGGGAACAATGGGAAGTTGAAGGGGCACCTCCCAGGCTGCAATGCTTCTCCAAATGTAGCCAAACTCTTTGTCTCTGAGTTCTGGCTTCTGATTGGCTGTGGCAGTAGCTTCCAGCGTGTTCTGTCTCTGCCCTGCGCTCCGGGCAGGGGTGACAGAGTCTTCCTAATAGTGGGGGAGCCACGAGGCCCTGTCCCCTCCATGGCCCCGCCTGTTCCCACTGAGGCCCCACCCCCCAGAAGCTGGAGCCAGGTAGGGGAGCCCAGGCCCCTCCATCTGCCTGGGGCAGGGGGCCCCCAAGAGCAGCCACTCCAGCCCATGTCTCCACCCCCCCCCCCGGACCCGCTGCTCAGAGAGGTGGAGGGTTCATGGCTCCCCACAGCTGCCCAGGCTCCCTGGGCCACTCTTACCCCAGGCCAGGCTCCAGCTTCTGCTTCCGCCCTGGCCGGGGGGGCAGAGCCTCAGGAGTAAGAGGAGGGGCAGATCTGTGGCAAAAAGGCATTCTGGGAAGCGGCATCCTGAGCCTCTGCAGCCATTGCTGCTGTAGTCTGGGGTGAGTCCTCACCAGGCTCAGAATAACATATCAAGGACAACCAGGTCCCGAGGTGTTACATGTAGGAATGTAGGACCTAGGCAGAAACTCCAATCCAAGGGTCAGATTCTTTCCACCATTGGAAGGCGCAGGGGAGAAAGGCAATGTCTCTGAAGCTGCAGCAGCATGTGATGGCTTTGCAATGTGCTCCCCCAGAACCTTCAAGCCTCCCATCTCTGATCTGCAGCATTCAAATGGCAGAATCTGGATTAGAGCAGGGGAACATCTGTATTCCACCAAGTCCTCCCCTCAGTTCCTGAGAGTTTCCTCTGCAAAATCCAGAGTTGGCTCTGCACCACGTGCCCTTCAGCATATAGAAGGAAAGTTCCTCTATGCCATCACAACAGGAGTGTGGCTAAAGCTAGCCCTCCCCATATGACAGCTTGCCCTGGCCAGGCCATCACTGGTACAGGGGGGTGCTCGCTCCCACGGCGCTGGAGTGCTGACTGCTCCCAGCAGGGCAGGAGGGAAGTGGCCTGGGCTGTCCCTGCAGCTCTTTAATTGGAGTTGTGGCCTCCTAGCCCACAAATAGCCTAGACAAGCCAGACTTCACCCACCACCCCGAGGGGGTGCAGCGCCCTTCCACCTGCAGCACCTGCCCCTTATGCTGGCCACTGCCACCCAGCTCCCTGCACTGGGCCTCCCTGTGCCCTGCACCCCACAGCTAGAGGCTGCGACATTCCCTGGAGAAGCCCCTCACTCCGCCCCCGCCCCCACAGAGCCCGGGGGGCGGCTCCGCTCAGCCAGACCAGGGGCCTGCAGTGGTATTTCGGCAGAGAGCGGGGATGGGAATTGGGTGACGCTCCCTCGCCCGGCCTCTTGCGGCAGAGAGTTCGGGGCACCGTTGCGCGACGCTCCCTGGTCCCCTTGGTAACGGCGAACGCCGCGGCGGGGGCTGGGAGCGGAGCTCGGCGCTGCTGCCCTGCCCGGCGGCCCGGCTCTGGCCTGGTCCAGGTCGGCTCCGCCCGGCTCGCCCCCGCTGCGGGCAGTCCCGCCCCCCAGCCCGACGCCGCCGCAGCCGCCTCGCGCCCCCTAGCGGGCGGGGCCCCGGCCAGGGTGGACAGCTGCCCCCTGCCCGCCCGCTGCTTGGCGCCCTTCGAGCCGGCGTGGGGCCGGGGAGCCAGGCTCGCCCCCTCCTGCCACTGCCTCGCCTCCCTGCTCGCCCCAGCTCTCCAGCGCCATAGAAACTACCCCCCCTTCCCCACTCCTGCCGCTGCCTCACACGGTCCCTGCCAACCCTCCCCTCACCCCGTGCCAGGCTCGCCCCAGCTCTCCAGCGCCATAGAAACTGCCCCTGCCCTTGACACACTGCCTCACATAGTCCCTGCCACCCCCAGGTGTGAGTAGGGATAACACCCCCCACCGCAGTGCCAGGCTTGCCCCAGCTCTCCTATGCCATAAAAACTGCCCCTGCCCTTCCCACACTCCTGCCACTGCCTCACACAGTCCCTGCCACCCCACTGGCGTGAATTAGTGTTTTCCCCCCATGCCAGGGTCTCTCCAGCACCATACGAAGCTGCCCCTGCCCTTCTGATGCTGCCTCCCCCAGTCCCTGCCTCCCCACTGGGGTGAGCTGGGATCGTGGCCCCTGAACCAGGCTCGCTCCAACCGTCCAGCACCATTGAAAGCTCCTCTGCAGGTGGCAGAGTTGTACCATGAGTTCGGACATGGCCTCGGAGGCGGTGAAGGTCATTGTGCGCTGCCGGCCCATGAATGAGCGAGAGAAGGCGCTCAGCTGCAAGGCCGTGGTCAGCATGGACAGCACCCGGGGCCAGTGCTTTATCCAGAACCCTGGGGCCACTGATGAGCCCCCAAAGCAGTTCACCTTTGATGGGGCATATTATGAGGGCCACAACACTGAACAGATCTACAATGAAATTGCCTATCCGCTGGTGGAGGTGAGTGAGGCCAAAAGTAATCTATGAGCCACAGAGGCTCTCCATGGAGAATGGGTGACTTGGGAGATTGGCAATGGCAAGAAAGGCCTTTTCATCAATTACTGCAGAGTTTAAACTTCCTTTAAAAAATCCTACAAAGTTTTAATCTTTATGGTTATGAAGAAAACCCGCTGAATGTGACCTCATGCAGCAATGCCTCCTTGATTCATAGAGTTGAAAGCCAGAAGGGACCATTGGGGTCATCTAGTCTGACCTCCTGTATAACAAAGGCCATGAAACTTCCCCAAAATAATTTCTATAGCAGATTTTTTAGAAAAAAATTCAATCTTGAATTCAAATCTCATTCTTCTCTTCTGCAGACTAAACAATCCCAGTTCCCTCAGCCTCTCCTCATAAGTCATGTGTTCCAGACCCCTAATCATTTTTGTTGCCCTTCGCTAGACTCTCTCCAATTTTTCCACATCCTCCTTGTAGTGCGTGGCCCAAAACTGGACACAGTACTCCAGATGAGGCCTCACCAATGTCGAATAGAGGGGAACGATCACGTCCCTCGATCTGCTGGCTATGCCCCTACTTATACATCCCAAAATGCCATTGGCCTTCTTGGCAACAAGGGCACACTGTTGACTCATATCCAGCTTCTCGTCCACTGTCACCCCTAGGTCCTTTTCCGCAGAACTGCTGCCTAGCCATTTGGTCCCTAGTCTGTAGTGGTGCATTGGGTTCTTCCGTCCTAAGTGCAGGACCCTGCACTTATCCTTGTTGAACCTCATCAGATTTCTTTTGGCCCAATCCTCCAATTTGTCTAGGTCCCTCTGTATCCTATCCCTGCTCTCCAGCGTATCTACCACTCCTCCTAGTTTAGTATCATCTGCAAATTTGCTGAGAGCATGGTACTTTTACATGTATCAAACACCTACTAGCCAAAGGCCGATATGAAAGATGGAGCCTCTGAGCAGTGTCCAGTTACAACACCTGGGTAGAAAGTCCAATACTCTTCCCCCTTCCCAACAGTGGAAGAAGACGGGACAACCAGAACTTCAAATGATTGCAGGGAAACCACTACAATAAACTGAAGAACATTAGCATGGTATTTCTCCTCTGCTCACTCAAAGGCATCTCTGAAGCTGCCAAAGGAGGGAATGACCTCAATCAGCAGGGGGCTGGGAGGGCTTCACAGCAGGGGGCTGAGCAATTCACCAGGGCTTTGCCACATACCTCATTTACAGCTCTTCACAGCCTCTCTCCCTAACCATATTTCAGTCTCTTGTGAATTGGTATATGGTTCATATTTTTCAAACTCTCTGCTTTAGTTATTATTGCCATCACATCTGGGGAATCTTGCATTCAGTTTTTTTAAAAATCAGAAAATCCATCACCCAATGGGTGATTCGTAAAGTTATATCTATTTCATGTTTTGCTGAGATGGGAATGAAGGAAGGAAGGAAAGGTGACTCCCTCCTTTAGCCAGCTTTGCAAAGGATGACTTTGAGTGAGTAGATGAGAAATAACATTCTTATCATTATTCTAGGATTAAGACTTCCCTTTTAGCCACTTTATAATCAGTTGGAGTTCCATTTGTCTCTCCAGTCCTCAGAGTATCTTCTGACCTACAGCAAAAGTATCCTAATTTTCTATCCTATAATCAATTGGCCCTTCCTGTTTTGACCTTCTGTGTTCTGTCAGCCCCTGGGGTTTGAGAGAAACCAGCGCATTTATACAGGAGTGAAATGTATTTTATTTTATTCTCTTAGTCTATGGCCTGAGCTAAGAAGCTTGTCTTTTGCCCCTACTTTTCTTCCGCTTCAGGTTTTCCATTCTTTTTATTTTTTTGGGTTTTGGATGAGCTGTAAAACCAAGTCCTTGGTTTGTAGAGATTAAAGATCCCATGGGACTTTCCAGAAGAAATTCAAAATTCCCGCTCAGGTGCTTGCGTTCCATCCACCTACAGATGGCGTAGCAATTTCTTTGCTCACCCTGCAGTTTCTCTTCTTCCCCATAAAATCACTGTTAGGCATGAAAAACCTCCTAAGCTTATCTTTACCAGCTTAGGTCAAAACTTCCCCAAGGTACAAAATATTCCACCCGTCGTCCTTGGATTGGCCGCTACCACCACCAAACTAATACTGGTTACTGGGGAAGAGCTGTTTGGACGCGTCTTTCCCCCCAAAATACTTCCCAAAACCTTGCACCCCACTTCCTGGACAAGGTTTGGTAAAAAGCCTCATCAATTTGCCTAGGTGACTACAGACCCAAACCCTTGGATCTGAGAACAATGAAAAAGCATTCAGTTTTCTTACAAGAAGACTTTTAATAAAAATAGAAGTAAATAGAAATAAAGAAATCCCCCCTGTAAAATCAGGATGGTAGATACCTTACAGGGTAATTAGATTCAAAAACATAGAGAACCCCTCTAGGCAAAACCTTAAGTTACAAAAAAGATACACAGACAGAAATAGTTATTCTATTCAGCACAATTCTTTTCTCAGCCATTTAAAGAAATCATAATCTAACACATACCTAGCTAGATTACTTACTAAAGGTTCTAAGACTCCATTCCTGGTCTATCCCCGGCAGAAACCAGCATATAGACAGACACACAGACCCTTTGTTTCTCTCCCTCCTCCCAGCTTTTGAAAGTATCTTGTCTCCTCATTGGTCATTTTGGTCAGGTGCCAGCGAGGTTACCTTTAGCTTCTTAACCCTTTACAGGTGAGAGGAGCTTTCCCCTGGCCAGGAGGGATTTCAAAGGGGTTTACCCTTCCCTTTATATTTATGACAAGGTGATAGAATAGAATCTTAGTAGCTTGATTCAAAACATGTGAAGGATGAAGATAATGGCTATTATCTTTATGTTTTTCTTGAATTTCTAGGGTGTTACTGAGGGCTACAATGGCACCATTTTTGCCTATGGCCAGACTGGCAGTGGGAAGTCATTTACCATGCAGGGCATTGTGGACCCTCCTACACAGAAAGGCATAATTCCCAGAGCATTTGAACACGTTTTTGAGAGCGTACAGGTATGTAGTGAAGTGAAATGGCTGCTGTAGCAGGGACTAGGGCCCAGATCCTCAAAGGTATTTAGGTGCCTAATTCTCATTGATTTCAATGGGAGTTAGGTGCCTAAATATCTTTGAGGCTCTGGGTCGATATGTTATAAGCTATTTATTAATAGGTTTTTGTACAGTATTCACCACCATAGTATCTGAGCCCCACAACATTAATGTATTTAGCCACACAACTTTATGGCAAGGTAAGGAAGTATTATCCCCCATTTTACAGATGGGGAAACTGAGGCACAGAGCAGGGAAATGACTTCCCCAAGATCACAAAGGAAGGCTGCTGCTGAGCTGGGATAGAACTCTGATCTCTTGAGTTCCTCCTCAGTGCTTTAGCCACAAGACCATTCCTACTGATAATTTGTGGGTGGGAAGATAGCACAAGACCTCCTGTCAACTTGCCAAGAACTTCACATGATGAGTACATGAGCACTGAATGCAGTTCTGATTGGCTATGTATGATTCAGTAGCGGGCATATGAATAGGCCAACAGAGTCCCTGAGATTTGGGGCTTAGGTACTGTTTACAGCTCTACCACATTTACTGTGTGACTTTTGGCAAATTAGTGTTTCTCTCTCGGCCTCAGTTTCCGTATCAGTAAAACTAGGATAATGCCTAAATCTTAGGAAGTTGTGAGGCTTAAGTTATTAATGTTTATAAAGTGCTATGAAGCCCTCTGCTGAAAGGTGCTAGAGAAGGGTAAGATACTTTTACTCCAAGCTGAATATTAAAAGGTCTTAACGCACATTACTTAATACAGTGGTTTATATTCATCTCGATGCTGGGTATTTACCAGTGTAAACCAGCCCACCACACTAGGTCTACACTTCTCAGTGTCTGTGTATTGTACAGCAGTATGTACAATCTGAAAGGTCCCGTATAATGTGAACTAAATAGTTAATCTGCAGACTAAGTATTTTCAAATATGTCAAGGAGGGTCAGGCACCCAACTGTCACTGACAGTCAATTGGCGTTTAGGTGTCTAACTCCCTTAGGCACTTTTGAAAAACTTCCCCTAAAATCCAATCTCTTGGTTTTGTACAGTGTGCTGAAAACACCAAGTTCTTGGTGAGAGTCTCTTACCTGGAGATCTACAATGAAGACATAAGAGATTTGCTGGGAGCCGACACCAAGCAAAAGTTGGAGGTGAGGAGATCATAAAGTCATTATTGCTGAATGAGGATATGCTTGAATTTGCTCTGACTGCTGTTATCACGCGTGCCTAATAGAAATGGGAGAACCCAGCAGAAAGTTTTTGCAGAAACTGAAACATGAAGCATTTGGGATGTGACAAAAATTGTTCTTATTATGTTTAGTGAGTTTTATCTACAGTCTGGTCCCATTCCCCCAAATCTCATACTTTCCTTTGTTGTTTGAGACCCAGGTTTGAATACATTATTGTACATGAAAGTAGTGTGCTTCAAATCAATGCTGAAAGTTATCATCAATGTGTGTTTACCCTGATGAAAGGTTAGACTTAGCTGCTCTCCACAGTTGATTTCAAAGTTCCTCATTCTTGATGGTGGCTGTTAGAATATGCAACTCAGAGACCAAACTTACTTCTGTTGTTTTATGTATGTATTTGAATTTAACTGAACATGCACAAAAGAATGCCTATGACTGGTTCATAGAATCTCAGGGTTGGAAGGGAGAGCATCTAGTCCAACCCTCTGCTCAAAGCAGGACCAGTCCCCAATTTTTGCCCCAGATCCCTACGTTCCCCCCCCCGCCCCAGCACCTTTGGTATCAATTTAAAATTAATTACAAAACCACCATGGTATCCCCTTTCCAACACACACACACACAAAATCTGAGCCCAGGCTCTGGAAGGGGTGTGTGCATGCACGCATGCATTTTCCTTTTCAAAGGGGATGCTTTAGGTGGAGTCCTGGCTGGTAGCCACTGGACTTGGCCAGAGCCATGGTGGAGTGGCAGCTCCTGGTCCTGGGTTTAAAAAATCGCTCTGTAGAACTGACCTTATCATTATTTGTTATTCCACCAATTTTTGTGTGCAAACTTTACCAGCAGTGATTTTTTCTTCCATTTCATTGATAAAGATATTGACTAGCGTTGGACCAAGAACAGATCTCTGTGTGAAGCCCATGAGAAAGGCTCCAATTGCATGATGAGTCCCCATTTAGAAGAACTTGCTGAGGTCTGTCAATTAGCCAGTATGTGTAAGGGCTGCAGGACTGGACCCAAGGTCCCAGCTTTGGGCCAGGAGATGGGAATCTGCCTCAACTTACAGGGAGGCATGAAAGGAGTTAGGATGCTGAAAGTGGAAGCATGGAAAGAAGGGGTCAGGAGAGAGGATACACAAGATCATAGGGAAGGGAAGGGGAAAGATGTAATGAAAGCAGAAATGTAAGGATGAGAGGGATTGTTCAAAACCCTGAAAGTGAGGCTGAATTGTTCAACGTGGAAGGAGAGGGGAGCCAGAGATGGGATTTGGAGGGGCCTGGAAGGTTATGACTAGTTAGGGACATCGGACACCTAACTGGATGGACCATTGATCTTGTCCAATGTCATGTGGCAAGTCCTATCTGACATTGGCCAGTTCCAGATGCTTCAGAGGAAGGTGCAAGAAGTCCTCAATGGACCATTATGGAATAGCCTGCCCATAGGGGAAGTTTCTTCCTGATGCCCATAAGTTAGTATCTGGTTTATGTACTGAAGCAGGAGGGTTTCTGTCCCTTATCCATTTTTAATCTGATCTAATAGGACTGTGGATGATCTCATTATCTCTAAGAATGGCTGATCCTTTATTGACAGGATACTGCAGAGGTACAACTCCCCATTGGAATGCCTGGGAAAGGCAGAAAGTTTCAAAGATATAGTATGGTAAAATTAATACAATTAATAATTCTATTGATTGTTGTTTTACAATCAAAGAATTTGCCTTACAATAGCTTTGCAAATCTCTGCCCTTCCCATGCATTCTTGTGGGGAGCTGCATGTCTTCTCTTCTAATTTACATGCCAGCAAGATTGTCAGTATAAGGAAAACCAAGGTACTAGTGCAATCTGCTGCACAGAAATGTTGAAACAGTGACAGAACTTTAGCATGTGCCTGGCCCTGCAGAGGTGAAGTCCCTGATGGGTCCCCATTTCCTCGCTCTGCAGAGAGCGTGTGTGTGTTTTGAGGGTTCACTATTTTAGAAAGAGCCTCCTGAACATTCCTGCTTTTTGTTCCACATCATGGACACTGGTTCCACATCATGGACACTGGTTTCCATGATGACTGCAGTTGGCACAGGCACGGCAGCACTTGGGCAGAACTGTTTCCATGGTAACTCAGTCACCACTAGCGACAGCTGCTGGCTGTAGCTGCTTCTACAGAGTAATTAAGCGAGTCAGTGTCCTGTGGAGACACAAAGTCTAGGCAGATCTTTTGCCCCCTGCAGCCCTACATGTTCCTCTTCTGCAATCCCATTAGTATTATTAATTGTATTTGTTTGCTTTTAATGTCGGTGACTCCTGGCCATCCCTGCACACTAGGGACTCACAGTCACTTGCCATTAAATAAAGCCCTGCAGAGAACGGGCCTCACTGAGCTCTGCTAAGAAGACATCACACTCAGTTGAAGCGAGTGAAATGTCCTTTTTCCACCCTAGTGGCTAAGTACTGCTTCCTCTCATGTAAGGCAGTGCCATTCCTTCAGTTGATCAGAGATGGACATTGGAGAAGTCTTCGCCAGGGACTAGGCCTCCACAGCACTCCTAACTTGAACCGTCCCGGTCACCTGCTTATCATATGTCTCAGTTAAAAGCTATAGTATAGATTGACCTAACCCTGATCCTGTAACTGGATTAACCCGGGGCAGCCCAAGGCTTTAGCTTGGTTAGGGAACATGACTAAGGTCCTATCTGCACTACAACTTTTAACTCTCTCATAACCTGATTCTGTTCTATTCTAGATAGGTTCTTGTAGTGCATTTATCAGAGTAGTGTCAGAGTGCTTTCCAGCAGTGCATTAAGCAAGGTGATTAACATCTGTCACATGTTTGAAATCACATCAGGACAACCATGTTGTAGCTTGGTCCCCCTGACTCAGTTATTTTGTGGTGTGGATAGGGTCCTAGTTGTCAACACAAATGATGTTGGCCATAACTGTTTGCAAATGATTTCAAATACATTTTAAAGTCCCAATGAGGATGGAGCCTAAGTGGTGTTTGTGATCCTGGTGGGCTATCCTGATCACTTTTTCCTGTGATGGTTTTGATGGATCACTCAAGGCTATAAAAGAAAAACCATGTACTTTATTAACATCTTTTATTAAAAGTCCCCTCTGTGGGAATTTGAATTACTGGGAGGAGTCTATTAGAGATTTAATGTGTGGTGATATCTTTCTCCAGAACAGGACTTTGGAGTCACCAAAGAAAAAACTGACCCCGAGATTTTATACTTGTCCTGAGCATGATGGGCAGGACTTTGAGAGTTTAGCCAGTACCATGGAGATGCCCATGTGGTGCAGAGGGGATCAGTAAAGCACCTAATATCAGTATCCCTCACTACTGCGGCTCAGGGCTTGTCTACACTTCCACTTACGTCAATGTAAGTTATGTCGCTTAGGGGTGTGAACCCCCTTCTCCCCCCTGAGCAACGTAAGTTACATTGACTTAAATTTGTATGTACACTGCGCTATGTCACCGTGAGACGCTCTCCCACCGACATAGCTTCTGCCTCTCGTTGAGATGGAGTAATTACGTCGATGGGAAACTACTCTCCTGTCAACATAATGCATCTTTACCAGATGTGCTACATTGCACCGCTGCAGCACGGTAGTGAAGACAAACCCTCGATGTAGTAAACTCCCTATAACCAGAGACACAAGAGCGATTAGCTAGGGCAGATGAAAAACTTTACATATCTTTTTAATGTTTGAAGGTGAAGACGCAGCTATGGGGCAGCTCAGAGTAGGGGAGCAGGGCACCATGTGACACTGGAGATGCCTGAGCTAAGCAATAAACTCTTGACTTTAGTTTCTGTTGTATATAGAACCATGAAATGTTTTTGTACTTTTATTCATACTTCAGAAATAATTTGTTTCCTAGTTACAAACAAATACAGCTGCCTGTTGCATTACAGCTGTGTAGTGGGATGGGCCAAAGCCTGAGAACAGCCCAACTTGATGATCACTTTAGATAAGCTATTACCAGCAGGACAGTGGGGTGGGAGGGGGTATTGTTTCATGGTCTCTGTGTGTATATAATGTCTACTGCAGTTTCCACGGTATGCATCCGATGAAGTGAGCTGTAGCTCACGAAAGCTCATGCTCAAACAAATTGGTTAGTCTCTAAGGTGCCACAAGTACTCCTTTTCTTTTTGCAAAGACAGACTAACACGGCTGTTACTCTGAAACCTGAGAATAGCTGAGCACCTACTGAGCATGGTGCACCTGTGGCTCCCCTCCAAGTTGATGGGAGATGTGGGTGCTCAGCAGGTGCACAGCACCCCTCAGGAGTTGCTTCAGTGTGCTGTTCTAAAGCTGGCAATGAGATTTTTGCTGTAGTGTCCCATTATGCACATAACTGCCTTTTCTTCCTTTCACATGCAAAGCACGTGCAGCCCTCGGGGTCCTGGAAAGTTTCCAGAGTGGTCTATGGTGTTTCAGAGTCTAGTGGTCCTGCTGTAACCTGTGTTCATGGATTCATAGATTTTAAGGCCAGAAAGATTGGGCAGGAATGGTGACCCTTTGTTTGCCAGAAGCTGGGAATGAGCGACAGGGGATGGATCACTTGATAATTACCTGTTCTGTTCATTCCCTCTCGGCACCTGGCACTGGCCACTGTTGAAAGACAGGATACAGGGCTAGATGGACCTTTGGTCTGACCCAGTAGGGCCGTTCTTATGTTCTTAAGGGACCATTCTGATCATTGTGTTGTGCTCTTCCTGCTTGCAGCTGAAGGAGCACTCAGAGAAAGGGGTGTATGTGAAAGGACTCTCGCTGCACACCGTGCACAGCGTGGCCCAGTGTGAGCGCATCATGGAGACGGGTTGGAGAAACCGAGCGGTGGGCTACACCCTGATGAACAAGGATTCTTCCCGCTCCCACTCCATCTTCACCATCAACATGGAGATCTATGCTGTAGGTAGGTGCCAGATTCCTGGGTCAGGCCTTTGGGAGACTGAGCATAGAACCAGCCTGTGCAATCTGGTGGATAATCCCAGAATAAAAACTGGCTCTTGAATACAGCTGAGCAAATAATAGATTTTCTATTCTATTGCTGAACTACAATATCGGTGGGGAAAACATTGGTTTGTTTCTAAACGAAACTGAATGTTTTTTGGTTTTTCTCGCCAAAACAAAAACTGAAAACATTCCAGGTGGGTCCAAATGTTTTGAAAGTCTGTTCAAATGGACGTTTTCAAAACATTTTGTTTTGATTTTCTCTAAGATATTTTGACATTTTCAAAAATTTTGTTGTGTGTTTTTTTCCAGCCAAAACTATTTGTTAAATTGGACCAAAATTTGCAAACGGTTTCAGAGCCCTTGAAAAATACATTTTCCGGTGAATCTACAAATCTACTATTTGCTGAAAATATTTTGCCCAGTTCTGGTCTTGAATGATTTTAGGTCTAGAGTGAGAGCTGTGCCTGGGCATCAGCATTCACGGCAGTGCAGTGTGACTGAGTATTTTTTAAACGTCTTTTCCCTTGCTCACTCATGGGGTGAGGGGGACAAGTGTCCTACACATTGTTTGGGAGCGTATTTCCCTCTGTTTTTCTTTGTCTTCTAAAATCCTTATTTGATGCTGTTGAAAGGTGCCGGGCTGACAGCTCTGGTGCCTGAAGGCCACACTTGCACTTGAAATTCATAGACTGTAAGACTGGAAGGAACCATTATTATCATAGAATCAGAATCATAGAAATGTAGGGTTGGACAGGACCTCGAGAGGTCATCAAGTCCAGCTCCCTGTCCTGAGGCAAGACCAAAAAAACGTAGACCATCCCTGACAGGTGTTTGTCCAACCTGTTCTTAAAAACCTCCCTTGATGGGAATTCCACAATCTGCTTTGGAAGCCTGTTCCAGTACTTAACTATCCTTATAGTTAGAAAGTTTTTTCCTAATATCTAATCTAATCTCCCTTGCGGCAGATTAATCTGATTCTTCTTGTCCTGCCTTTACTGGACATGGAGGAGAAGTTACTTACCTTTCTGTGACTTGAGTTCTTTGAGATGGTTTGTCCTTATGGGTACTCCACTGCTGTATTCCTGCACACCTCTAACTAGTCTGACCTGCTGCTTAACAGAGGCCAGAGAACTTCATCCAGTGATTCCTGCATTGAACCTACTAAATTTTGATTGAACTACAGCATATATTTTAGACAGGTATCTAATCTCAGTTAAAGATCCCAGGGAAAGAGAATCTCTAGGTAATCTAGTCCAGTGGTGAATTACTTTCACTGTCCACAAAATGTGCATTTTATTTACAGTTTGGATTTTCACGATTTCAGCTTCTAGCCACTGGACTTTCTTTACTCAATAAAGTATGCCTAGCAACAGGGCAAGTTGCCCCCAGATATCACCATGCCAGTGTGTCTGAACCTGGACTTGGAAGGGTCACTTCTAGGAGTGAGAGTGGAGTTCAGTCTCCCATGCTCCATTCAGTCCTTGGCCTCTGCTGAGAGTGCTAAAAGTCTGGTTTTATTTCATTTATCTGTTCTCCATTCATGGGAAACTTGCACAATGTCTTCCAACTGTAATCACAGATGCTGCTGATAGTCCCTCACTTCCATGAATAGAGAATTTACTCACCAAACATTTACTAAAAATGGGGGAATGAGGAGTGACCCTCAGAATAACCCAATTAGCTGATAACATGGGTGTTAATCGTGCTTTGATTTGCTGAACTAGGTCCTGCTTCACCAGCTTCTATAATGTGGGACCCTCAAATCCTGATGTTAGCCTAAGAATCAAAAGTAAATGCTTACACTCCTCTTGTGTTCCAGGTAGGGCTTGGGTTTCAGTCTAAATTGGAATTATTTGTCTTGTTTAGAGGCTTTCAAAAAGTAGCACCACTGTTTTTGTAGCCCAAATGAGCAGGGTGAGAATGGCTGTCATTTCATTAACTTATTGGGGAAGCCCCATGCATTCCATGACAAGCTGGGCCTAAATTCTGTTTCAGTGTCTCTGGATTTTGCAGTGCTGTAGTGCAGCACACTGGAAATTCCGCATCAGTTTCATTGACATTTGAGATTGGATGTTTTTACTGGCTTTAACATGACAGTCATATTCCAAACAGTACAGTGGCCTCTGCTATTTATTTTGAAATTAAATTAAATTTGTTTTACACTTTGCTCATGTTTTCAGTTTTTATGCCTCAAGATTTGTTATTTACAATCCAGAGCTGCATAGTAGAAGACGGAGGAGGTGGCGGGGGGGTGAAACATGATGTTTTGGCAGCTCAATATTGGAGAGTCTGAGTTTGGGGCATTTGGGGAGGTGTTGGAGCAAGTTTGGGATTGTAGAATAAGCACATTAGCTGGATGTTTCTACTAAAATGACCATCAGTCAAATAGTTAACAAAGCTGACATTTTAACTGTCATCTTCAGGTTTCAGATTGGACACCCCGTTAAGATGAATGGGGAAGATCAAGCTATCTGCAGTCTTGGGAAGAAACACAGCATCACTTACTTACAGTTCATATTTTTAAGATTCCCTTCACAACCATGAGGTCTACAAAGACTTTTTAATGCACATTTAGATTCCAGAGTGCAAATATGCAGCAAATAGTAGATTCAGTGGCAAATTCTGTGGCTGCAGATTTATGAAATACACAGGTCCCTTCCCATTGGTCCTCTCTGAGCATTCAGAGGAACAGGTGTTTTCCCCCTTGATTTTGTAGGAGGAAAGAAGTTTTAGACTTGTCTCATGCTTCTGCTGCCAGAATTAGTTGATGGACTAGAAGAGAATTAGACAGTTGCAGCCTGACTTTCCAACCTGCTTGCAGGCATTTTAGCAAGCGTCTGGGGACTTATTACACCATGGAAACTAACCCAGTAGTTGTATTGATTGAAACAAACAAGCTCCTTGGGTACAATTACTGGCAGGAGCCAAAACAACTACTTAAATTTTAATTGCCAGTTGCTACTTACCTAAGCTGGAAAACCCCCACTCTTCAGAGTGTCCATTTGCCCCAGGGCTCAGAAAGGACAGTAAGAAGGGGTGGTACTATATTCAAACTCCACCCATTTTCTCCATCCACAATCCCTGAGCTGCCAGATGTTTCTGCTAGAATGATCAGTGATTAAATAGCTAGCAGTGCTTTGTCATAATCATTAGGGTTCAGTGTCAACACCCCATTGTGATGAATAGGCAGTTAACTTGGAGTTATTGTTTCTGTCTATCTCGCTGAGAACTCAGCTTTCACAGAGTGCATCAGTTTATGCTTCGTTGACATTTGGAAGGTTTTCTTCACAACCATAATGGCTAGAAAAAGTTTAGATTTTGCAGATATTGATGGGGCCATCAGAATAGTGCTCACCCTGTCGAACCCTTGATACACTCCATTGTCAGCCTCATGCTGTTCTAGAGGCTTGTGGCCAGTTTTACTCGTAAACCTGGGTTTGTGATGGCTGGGAATAGCAGGGAATGGGATGTTTGAAATGAAGAATGATCCAACACTTAGAGTGGTTCCTGGCACATGGGAGACCTGGATTCAATTGTCAGCTCCATCACAGACTCTGTATGTGACCTTTGACAGGTCACTTAGTCTCTCTGGGCCACAGCTTCCCGTCTCTACAGTGGGGATACTAGCCCTGCTCAGTTTCATGGGTGTGAAGATGAATCCATGAAAGATCGTGAGGTGCTGAGATATTGTGATAATGGGGGCCCCATTGTCTACCATCGGTAGAGTTTGCAAAGTCTGACTTTGTAGCCTACTTTTTATTCACTGGAGAATCACTTTCCTTTTATTTTATTTTCCTTAGTTCACTGAATGAGCATTTGCTACTTGTCTAGCACCTCAGATGCTGACTGGTAGACTGGGGCTTAGGGAGGGACTAGGTCAGTTGTTTTCCACCTAGTGAGCCACTTGAAAAAGGGACAAATGCATACCTTTAAAAACACCTTCCTTCTGGCTCAGAGTGCTCTGTATACCCCCGAGAGTGGGGTAATTTATGAAGGTGCTGAGAGAATGAGAGTCAAATGGTTCAATGCACCCCTAATGAATCAGAGCACCTTGGAGTTTTGGGGTGAAATTGTGGCTCCACGGAAGTCCTTGGGGCCAGGTTTTCACCCTGACATTTATCCTTCAGTCCTTAGTTAGCAGGGGTGGGCAGCATGCCTGCTCCCTGGATGGGGAAGGAGCAGCTCACATTGGAGAGAAATCCCCCTGGCCAGACTGACAGCAAAGCCAGGAACTGCTTGCCGTTTTTCTCAGTCATGAGGATAGTCCTAGAGTTTAAGGCCAGAAAGGATCACCAGATCATCTCCTCTGAACTGTATATCACAGGCCCTCAACACCACTTGGCACCAGCACACTAAACCCATCAACTGAAATTAGACCAAATTATTACAGCCACAGGAGACTGGCCTGTACTGTGCCACAGGCAGAGATTAGGAGGCACTGAGCTACACCAGTGCCTGAAGCCCTGCAATGGCAGGGAAATGATTAAGTGAGATATACCCAGATAATGCTGGCAAATGACCCGCACCCACATAATGCAAAGGAACACCTAGGTTACTGCCAGTCTCACCCGGGGGGAAATTCCCTCCCAACCCCACATATGGTGATCAGTTAGACCCTGAGCAGGTGACGAAAACTGGCCGGCCATGCACCTGAGAGAGAATGCTCGGTGCCACCTCAGAGCCTGGCCCACCCTGTCCACTGTCCCACCTCTAGCCATGGACATTTCTGAAGCTTTAGAGGAAGGAGACCCCCGTCAAAAAAAACCCAGAATACATGGACGTGGGGGGAATTCCTTCCTGAGCCCATAACACTTCGCATTATCGTGGGGTGAAGGGCAGGAAGGAAATGTTACAGAGGGGAGCGTCTCTTCCTGGTCCCTGGTAAACAAGCTCATCTCTTGGCTTTCTCATGCAGTGGTACTCAGGGGGAGAGCTGTAAATTGGTTGCTTCAGAGGCAAAGGGGCAGAATCCTTTTAGGAAGGTCAGGCTCCTCACCCAGGCTCAGGGGGCTGAGCTGAATCCCAATCTGGGGAGTTTTCTTGTTTTCTGCTTCTATTCCCCATTGTCCATTGAGGAAGAGCAGACATTGACAGTGCCCATCTCTCCTCCTGCTGAGTCATTTCACCAGCTTCTAGGCAGTAAGACCTGAACCTTGGAGAGTGTTTGCAGCCCCTCTTGGGATGCCAGGAACCCACATGGTGACGTCTTGATAGGGTTTATTTCCCTGGTGAGGGGAAACAAACTTATATCTGTGCACCACAGGCAGCCCTATGAGCATCACCATACACTGAGGTAGCTTTGATTCAGGCCTAGAGAGAAGCCGTAGGCTGGAAATTGAACTAAATATCGCTTCCAGGCTTCCTGAATCCCCCAAGCCTTTCACTGTAGTCCAATGTCAAGGTTCCTTCCCCACTCTGAACGCTAGGGTGCAGATGTGGGGACCTGCATGAAAAACCTCCTAAGCTTCTCTTTTCCAGCTTAGGTCAAAACTTCCCCAAGGTACAAAATATTCCACCCTTTGTCCTTGGATTGGCTGCTACCACCACCAAACAAATACTGGTTACTGGGGAAGAGCTGTTTGGACACATCTTTCCCCCCAAATTACTTCCCAAAACCTTGCACCCCACTTTCTGGACAAGGTTTGGTAAAAAGCCTCACCAATTTGCCTAGGTGACTACAGACCCAGACCCTTGGATCTTAAGAACAATGAACAATCCTCCCAACACTTGCACCCCCCCTTTCCAGGAAAATGTTGGATAAAAAGCCTCACCAATTTGCATAGGTGACCACAGACCCAAACCCTTGGATCTGAGAACAATGAAAAAGCATTCAGTTTTCTTACAAGAAGACTTTTAATAGAAATAGAAGTAAACAGAAATAAAGAAATCCCCCCTGTAAAATCAGGATGGTAGATACCTTACAGGGTAATTAGATTCAAAACATAGAGAACCCCTCTAGGCAAAACCTTAAGTTACAAAAAAGATACACAGACAGAAATAGTTATTCTATTCAGCACAATTCTTTTCTCAGCCATTTAAAGAAATCATAATCTAACACATACCTAGCTAGATTACTTACTAAAGGTTCTAAGACTCCATTCCTGGTCTATCCCCGGCAGAAACCAGCATATAGACAGACACACAGACCCTTTGTTTCTCTCCCTCCTCCCAGCTTTTGAAAGTATCTTGTCTCCTCATTGGTCATTTTGGTCAGGTGCCAGCGAGGTTACCTTTAGCTTCTTAACCCTTTACAGGTGAGAGGAGCTTTCCCCTGGCCAGGAGGGATTTCAAAGGGGTTTACCCGTCCCTTTATATTTATGACATGAGGGGAAACAAACTTGTATCTGTGCACCACAGGCAGCCCTATGAGCATCACCATACACTGAGGTAGCTTTGATTCAGGCCTAGAGAGAAGCCGTAGGCTGGAAATTGAACTAAATATCGCTTCCAGGCTTCCTGAATCCCCCAAGCCTTTCACTGTAGTCCAATTGAACTGATCCTCCTCTCTGGCCATTCACATCCTCTGCTGCTTGTACTGCCATGTGTTTCTTCCGGCCTTGCTGAATTCCTACCCTATGGACTCTTGACTCTCATTTCCATTCTCCCATATCTCCACCCCTTTCATTTCTCTCTCTCTGCCTGGCAGTTATAATTTAACTCCATGAAACATCATGCAGGACATAGTTTGTATGAAATAACCTATACAAGGTAAGGGTCTGATCCTGCAAGGTGCTGAGTACCCTCATCTTCCCCTGAAGCCTATGGGAGTTGAGAGTGCTCATGGGATCTGAACCTAAATCAGCTCAAGAAGTTTTGCTGGGTATTCTGGGAACCAAGGCCCTGATTCAGCAAAATAGGTAAGCACAAGATTTCAATGGGACTTACGCCTGTGTTTGAAGTTATGAATGTGTATATGTGCTCTGCTGAATTGGGGCCTATGTACATACAAAGTCTGTGGCTCAAATTGAAATGCGATGCCTAAGGGCAAGAGGCCTGGTCCTTGTCTGGTGAAGTTGCTTCTTCTTAAAAGAACCCGATCTCACATTGTTTTCTTGCAGATGAGAGAGGGCAGGAGCACCTGAGGGCTGCAAAACTCAACCTGGTGGATCTGGCTGGAAGCGAGAGGCAGTCCAAAACTGGAGCCACAGGGGAGCGTCTCAAAGAGGCCACCAAAATTAACCTCTCTCTCTCAGCTCTGGGCAATGTCATCTCAGCCCTGGTAGATGGCAGGTGCAAACACATCCCCTATCGAGACTCAAAGCTGACCCGGTTGCTGCAGGACTCCCTCGGGGGAAACACCAAGACCCTCATGGTGGCCTGCCTGTCTCCTGCTGATAACAACTACGATGAGAGCCTCAGCACTTTGCGCTACGCCAACCGGGCAAAGAACATCAAGAACAAGCCCCGTATCAATGAGGATCCCAAAGATGCCCTGCTGAGGGAGTATCAGGACGAGATCAGGAAGCTGAAGGCCGTTTTGGCTGAACAGATGAACACAAATAACTTGTCAGGTATGATGCCCTTGAACTGCTCCAGAGTTGCTTTATCACTGGCCAGAAAATTACACCTTAAATATATATAGTGCATATTGGCACTTCTCCCCAACCTCCCTCCTACCTATTGGGGAAGGCTCTCTTCAGCCCAACACCAGCAGTTTTGGCCTTCAAGTTAGGTGGGAGGGTAAGGGTTAGGATGGGAGCAGTCTGTTTTCAGATGCGGGGAGACTTTAGGGAGGGGAGTAGCCTCTATTACCCATCCTCCATACTCCTGGATAGCAGCAGCCTATCATGTAGGGGCTAAGACTCTATGGCATTCCCTAGCCAGAAGCAGCCTTCAAGAGAGCAGGCAATCTCCATGCCCCCTTTGCCTCCCTACTGTTGATCCTCCCCCGGGGCCTGAGGTTATGTTAGATGGCCACATTAAGTGGCCTCATTTCCTTTGCTATCACATGGGTACTCCTGCCTTTTCTCTCTGAGGATAAGTAAGAGAAAGAAGCTGCATAGGGGCTATGAAGCTTGAGAACCACAAGTTCACAAGATCACTGCTCCATTCAACCAGACATCTTGCCTACATCCCTGTAGCTTTAGGTTGGGGTTAAGAGGCAGCGTTCTCCAGCAGTTAGAGCAGAGGACTAGGCATCAGGACTCTTAGGTTCTGTTCTCAGCTCTGATGCTAATTCTCTATCTGACCTAGGGCAAGCTGCATAACATGTGTGTCTCAATATCCCCATCTGTAAAATGGGGGTGAGAATGATCCACCTCCCTGAGTGAATAGCTAGATGAAAACCAGGGACAGGAAGACTCCAATTAGCACTGTATTCCAAGCATCTCTCACTCTTGCATTTACTGGCATAGCCCTTTCACATCACTGCATACCTGTACTGCTTTCAGAAATGTGATCCAGTGTCCAGGGAACGATGCCTTTCTGTGTTGAAGGGTTTAGAGTGGCCTACGTTGTAAACTATTTCCCACTGCTAGTCTGGCCATAGGCAAAGATCATACCATTGTAGCCCTCAGTTACATCCTGGAAAATAATAGCAAGAACCTATCTAGACTAGACTAGACTAGAATTATCTTCAGCCTTTTACATACCTGGAACCAAGCTGTTTAAAACTCTGTCCTTCCACCCAGCAATGACCGTCTCTCAGGTGCGGCCCCAGCACAGAGCATTCTCTATCAGCATGCACTGTATCATATTAGCACAATTTAAAGTAATGTCTAGGCTGACCCATTCCTTATCATCTGTTAGCCTCTTTCTGTTGGTTAGTTGCCAAATGATCTGTGGACAATCCTCTGTTGTATGTGTGAGTAATATTTCTCCTTTCCTTAGCAGGTCAGTTACCTGCTGAGACTGCTCACCTGGAAGTGAAGCCAGCTCTCCTACCTGAACCCCAGCCAGATGTCGAGGCAGAGAAGCAGCTGATCAGAGAAGTAAGCCAGGGAGCGTGACCCCCAAGTTGTTTCCTGCTGGGGGTTGTCCACTTCTGTAATCCTCAGCACAACTGTAGCGCAAGGGGGAACTGTGTGATCTTCTTGGTACACCTCTGCCCATGCACCTCAATCTTTGGTCTTGTACTGTAGACAAAACCTGTGTTGTTGGAGACCCTGTTACAATAGCACTCTTTCCCAACATTGTTCCATTTTGCTTTGGAGATGAGATGGAACTGGGTTCCCAGCATGGGTCATTTTGCATTATAGAAGTGCCTTAGCTTTCAGCACTTCCTGCTATTCCAGTGTGGAATCTCCTGTCAGCAAGGGGTTCAGCGAATCTGATCTGACCAACTATTGGGCCAAATTCTGAGCCTCCTACTTGCTCCTTACTTAGACTAAACTCCCAATGACTTCAGTGCTGCTGGTTGCTTAGGTGATTGTTAATGAGATATAGAACCTTTTGGTTCCGTTGGTGGCTCTAATTTGGCCATATTGGGAGGGACAAAAATTTGTTCCAATCTGATAGCATTTGAGATGTGGTTAGTATGACACAAAGCTGCTTCATTTGTCCCAAAAAGTCATAATGACCAATTTCAAATACACAGAAGCTTAAATTCTAGATTTCCTATGAACCAACACTTATCTAATGTGGAAAATTCCTATTTAATTACAATTTTGGATTTGTCCAAGCTTGTCTGTGTGGGTCAAGATTCACAGAATCCACCATCAGAAAGGATCAGAAAATTCAGAGAGAGCTCAGAGGTGAAAGTGCTAGGGGGAGTGAACTCCCCTCTCATTCTTAAAGGAGATCCCTCCAAGGCAGGGTTGAGGCATGCTGGCATCCTTGTTGCATCAGCTATTCCTGTCTTGTGGAGAAATGGAGAATTGCAGCCTCCAGGGCTGTCAGCCAATCACCTTTGAGCAGCCGCTGTGTTCATTTAAAACGTAGAATGGAAAATGGCTGTGAATACAGCTCTGTATTTAGTATATTGCTAGGGAAGTGACGAGCAGCCCAGAATGGGTGGGGATTGTCAGGAGTAGACCACTGGTATGTGCCATGCCAGGCTGTCCACAGTGCCCTTGTGCCTTTCAGGAGTATGAGGCGAAGCTGGCCCAGCTGAAGGCAGATTATGAAGCCGAGCAAGAGTCCCGCGCCCGACTTCAGGAGGACATCAATACCATGCGGACTTCCTACAACCTCAAGCTGTCCACTCTGGAGGAAAACCTCAGGAAAGAAGCAGGTGGGAACGGGGAAGATCTAGAGAAGTGCTAGCTTTTGGGGGAACCATAGAGCAGGGAGGATGTAGACCTGGGGACTAGCAACTGCAGACAAAAGAACTTTTTAGCTTGGCCCACAACAGCACTTAGTTTGAATAAAAGATTTGAACTGCAGAGATGACAGGTCCCATCATACATTGCTGTACCTTAAGCCAGTTGGCTTGGCACAAGCAACACTTCTATGCACAATATGAAGGTGGTAGCTTCAAACTTCTCCATTATATGTGAATTAGGTGTGCCCCTTCAATGCCTGGTGAGTAGCCAATATGGCCTGTCGACTTGGCAAAGTTTGGGGATTCCTGAGACAATTGTGACTTGCTGCCAGCCATGCTATAGTATTATCCTTATTTGTTTTGCAGTGTTGCCTAGGAGCCAGTTGAGCTAGTTACTGAACAAACGCAGACCAGAAAGATGGTCTGTGCCCCAAAGAGCTGATAATCTATAGTAGTTCTATGACCTGTGTTGTCAAGAGTTTGGCTCAGACATTTTCTAACACAAAATGGTGATTTTTCTTTGAACGTAAACCCCCACCCTCAGAGACAGACTGAGCATTCTCATGTGAACCTCCAAAGTTTTACCATCCATTGTGAAAACTACTGTATTCATGCAGGATGCTCTCTGTGTCACTCTGATTTTCCCCAAACAGGGTGGGGTGGCAATTGGCAGCTGTTTTGCTCACAAACACGTGGTCGGTGCAAATTTTGGGTGATATTTTCATAGAGTGATGCTCTAGTGGTGCAGAGCTTGTAGCTAATAGTTCTGGGTATTTTTTCTTGTATTTTCCAGATGCTGTCCTGAGGGTTGAAACCCTCCCTGACCCTGGCCCTGTTGTCGCCATCACAGAAACAGAACAGGTGTCCACCCAGGTACCCATCAGGCTAATGCTCCTTATCAGACAAATGGAACAAATCTAGCTGCCTGTCCCCTGTGTCTGTGAGGTTCATGGATACTCATCAAAGAGCGTATTTATCTAGCTACAGTGCAGCTGCTTCTGGGGTGGAATGTGGCAGCTGTTTAAGAGTGCACAGCAACACTACTAGGAAATTAAATGAAAAAGAATCCCACAGCCAATTGAAAATGCAAGGAAAATTTAGATTTCCCAATGCCAAAACTTCACTCCAAGCAGTACCATATCCCTAAGGGTAATGTGACAATTTTGGTGGCTTGTGCTGCAGGGGGAAGCAGCAAAATGACATTCCTTACTCTTTGCTCCATGAGAGAGACAGCTTCCTGCTTCATCGTGTCTCCTAGTACACATGCTGCATCTTTTCAGAACAGCTGTCTTTAGTTGCCTTTTGCCCTCAGGACACAGCAGAGCCTCAGATAGCCCAGTACGTTGGGAGTCTGACCAGAGAGAGTCCTGGAGCAGAAGTGGGCATTGCTGCTGAGGAGCTTCCAGTGGCTGTGGACCAGCAGCAAGTGCTTGCCAGGTCAGTAACTGTGCCTCTGATCCAGCAGAATGCCTTCTGTGCATTGCATGTGACATACACGGACAGAACAACCAGACTATTGCACTGTATTATTATTATTAAGCTCGGACAGTGTGCTTACTGTGTACAAAACAGAAGATGTGTCTCTTGCCCACAAGGAAGTTCCAGTTTTGTTCAGACACAAAGAGCCAGCAGATCTGGCATTAGATGTTGCCAAAATACAGAAATTATAAGAGTGAAATACTGGGGAACAGGCCATCTGAGGAGATTGCAAATGGGACAGCAAGTGTTTTGCTTCTGGGTTACCAGATCACATGCTGCCTAACTCAGCTTTCTTGGGGCTTTTGGTAGGCCTATCTTTGAACTGATGCATTTCCATCTACTTGCTGTTGGTAAGGTTTGGAACTAAACAGACCACGGAGACAACTCCTTTATCAACCCCAGAGGGGGTTTCTCCAGGACATTGGAGCCCCGGTGGTGGGGTGAGGTGTAGAGGAATCTCGCCTTGTTGCTGCCCATGGTGTAGCTGGATAAATGAGACTTTCCTCTTTAGGGCTCTCAGTCTGCTGTGAAAAACTCACCTTGAAAAATACATTGGTTGTTGTTATTGTAAGATATTTGCCCCCAAAATGGTGAAAATGAAATCAGCTGTTCTTGCAAGAATCACATCTGAACGAGAACTGGCAAATCGGTCCCTTCTGGCTTGGATCTGCTGTGGAACGAGATTCAGAGCCTTGAACCCAAACTTGACCCTTGGAGTATGAAGAGCTTCAGATTCAAGGTTCAACTTTTGGCCCATCTTGAATCCAAACTAGTTTCCGGACGGCACAGTTGTTACTCTACCCTGGAGAGGGCCTGTCTGGAAAGTCCCTTTAACCAGAATGACAGTGCATTGAAACAGTATGGGACTTGCTGTCTGTTCCTCAGTAGTGGAGTTTCATTATATCCTGATTCACTCTTCATGGGTTCCACTGGTTTTTGAGGCAATTGTGTGCCCCTATATTAAACTCTAAAGTGTTGAATGCTGCTTCATTCTGAAAATGGCCTTGTACTGTAACTGCTTCTCCAGAAGGTTTCCCAAGGGCTTCTCTGCTGCACATTTTCCTGCTGGGCATCGCTTAGGCTCAAACAGGCTATTAAAATATACAAGGTAGTGCAATTTGTAAATTATAAGCTATTCGCCTGTTCGGCTGAGACAGCTCCAAAGAAACTATTCTGATTGATTGTGTCAAATCTCAACACTCCCTTGCAGAACTTAGTTTGCTTAACACACAAGGAAAAGAAACTCACTCCTACAATAACATTGTTAAACATCAGAGTTCTTTGCATATCAGGCAAGGCAGGGTTCCTTGGAGATGGGATTTTCAAAGCCTCTTTGGATAGACTTCACAGTTCAGGATGTCTGCAGACTTTCTACTACTGTTTAGCAAAGCAGGATTCAATTGTGCATTAAACAAAAGCTGCTGAGGGCTAAACTGTTTCATATCAAACCCAAGCAATTGAGACAGGAGGTCCAGTGGAGCAGAAAGAGCCAGTTTCCTCTTGAGGAAACCTGAGTTCTTTAGGAATGGGTTTGCATGCTCTGATAGAAGAAAAGACAGTTAAGAAGATAGTATCATCGCAGGTCATGTCTACTCTGGCATTCTCTCCTTACTGGCCCCCAGTGGCCAACATCTGATATAGCAGCATCAGTGCAAACCCCAGTGTAGAAAAAGTGAATGGCTGTAAGTACAGCTTACGCCATGTTCAACCAGGGATAAACTCCACCAGTGTGAATAGTGACTTAGAGCAGTTTACCCTCTCTACACCAGCGTAATTACATGAGGGGCTGGCAACCAATGTCTGAAATCCTCAGCATAGGCAAGGGATTGTAGAAAAAATATTAACATTCCCAAGGGGGCTATCACCTTAAATGATCTGTTGGAGGGTTGTTAGGGGAACAGGTTTTTTTCCTCCTGTGCACAAAATATTCAGTAATTCAGTGCAGGTACATATTCCCTCATGATGCACGGGCATCAATTTGTTGTGTGATTCACAGAAGGGCATTTGTCTTATCGTCATGGCAGATATTTCCCTGCCTTTCAGGAGCTTCACTATTGACCTGAGGTCAGCAAGAGACCAAGCCTTTGATGTGGCAGCCCCTGCATATGGAAATTGCTCCCTTTACTACATCTGCCTCATTCCATCCACTGAAAATAAATTACAAATGATTTTCGGATAGTCTGTATCCTAATGTCAGCCCCTGCTGTATCAGTCTTGGGGCTAAACAGCAGGTTTCAAAACAAAGATTAAGGATCAGGATGTTCATTTTAAAAAAATCTCTTTTACTTCATAAATACAGGGCCATAAATGTCAAGATTTCTAGATATACCTGATGGTGAATACATTCAGGATATGTGTAAAGATACATACACTGAGCTCATGCTTTGGTGAACATCACGACACAAAGTAAATCTTAAAACAGAGGCTCCCGATCATCACTCACCTCTTAGGTCAACAAATCTGAATACTCACTTCAACAGAAATCATTGTCTGTTTATTGTATCTTTTAAAATGTCTCCAGGAAGTTGCCATGGAAGTGTATTATTTGCATATGTGCCAGTGTTCCTTTATGCTAAAGATCTAAGAAATGTGTCCAACTCTTCTAGGCTGCACTTGCTGGAACAACAGGTGGTTGGAGGAGAACAGGCCAAAAACAAGGACCTGAAGGAAAAGCACAAATGCCGGAAAAAATATGCAGATGAACGGAAGAAGCAGCTGGTGGCAGCTCTGCAGAAAATTGATGAGGACAGCAGTGACTGGGTCCTGCTCAATGTCTATGACTCCATCCAAGAGGAAGTGCGAGCCAAGAGCAAGCTGCTGGAGAAGATGCAGAAGAAGGTAACTCCTAAGAAGCAATTAACTCTTGTATAGAGTTAAGATTTGGGGAGCATCCATGAGATTACTCTTGGAGGTGCCCCTTACTCTTATCCCCCTATCCCCTCATCCGCCTTTCCTTCTTCACCTTCATCCTTTTGTTATCGTAATGAGACACTCCAGTCAGCATCTTTCTGGAATGACTCTGGCATCTCCGTGTCTCTCAAACTGATCCTAGGTAACTGACAAGACACGTTAGACAGGGATTTTGATTATTTTAGCCCCTTGATAATCTTAAATATTAAATTATCCTCGCTCACATCAAAGCCTCACAATTTCTAAAAATAAGAATAAGATTTTTTGCTTGGGGGGAGCCCAAAATTGCCACTATTTTATTCCACCTCAACATAACACAAAATAGAAGCTGTAAATCAAATGGCCTACTTTTGATAGCTATATATGACATGCTTTGAGCCAGCCTGGATAGAACGACAGACAGAGATTCAGGAGACCTGAATTCTCTACTTGGCTCTGCTGTTGACTCATATGGGCAAGTTGTTCCCCCATCTATAACTGAGAACAAAGATTTTCACTCACCTTTGTAAAGATCTTTTGAGAGCTGCAGAGGAAAGTGCTATCCAGGAGTTAAGAGTTACTACGATTTGTACAGTTACTCACACATATCTATAACATGGGCAGAGTGGGCAGGACTTGGGATCATTGAGAATGGTCATGGTGAGTGTTTGCCCATCTCCAGCTTTGTCCTGCTTTGACCTGCAACCTGACTAATAAATTGGCTGTGTGTGCGCGTGTGTGTGAAAGAGAGAGAGAGAGCTCATTATTCTCTCTAGTGGCACAGCTTCTTACATTCTCACAGCTGAAGTGGAACCGGCACATGCTTTTGATGCTGAAGGAATTAGGTATCTGTCTTCATTTGACTGTGGTTCATTATAGCTATGAATCAGAAGACATATAAGCAGTACGAATTGCACCCAAAAATCATTGTAAATGCAAAATTGTGCCCATCAAAGTGAGGCCATTCTGAAAATCAGACCCTCTGACAACATGCAGCTTTAAAGATACAGTGCTTAACTACCAAAGGGCCTCCAAAAACATGTGTGCACGCAGGCCCGCTGACAGCAATTCCAGGCCTCAGGGCAGAACAGTTAATGGGCATGCACGCACAAGCTGCGCCTGCATGGACACGGTCCACCTGACATTTCGGCGGTGCTGCGCCTGTGCTGGCTGGTGCCCAGTGACCTGCTGGCTGCACTGCTGGTGCCCAGCGAGCTGCCGGATCCGCTGCTGGGCGCGCTCTTCCGGCACGGTCAGGGTTTCCACATGCCTGCCCGGTAGGGTTGTCAACTGTCTAATCGTGCAAACCCAAAGACCCTTGCCCCGCCCTCTGCCCCTTCCCTGAGACCATGCCCATGCCATGCCCCTTATCCAAAGCCCCGCCCCCTGCACCATCCCCCCTCCCTCCGTCGTTCACTCTCCCCTACCCTCACACAGTTCCACCAGGCTGGGGACAGCAGTTGGGGTGCTGGAGGGGGTATGGGGTGCAGGCTCTGGAAGGGAGTTTGGATGCAGGGTGCAGACTCCAGGCTGAGGCAGGAGGTTGGGGTGCAGGAGATCCGGGGGTCAGCTGCTTACCTCCGGCGGCTTCCGAAAGTGACCGGCACACCCCTCTGGCAGTGGCTTCTAGGCAGGGGGCCAAGGGGTTTTCCCGCACCGCTGCCCACAGGCACCGCCCCTGCAGCTCCCACTAGCCACAGTTCCCGGCCAATGGGACCTGCGGAGTCGGCACTCAGGGTGGGGGCAAGGCGTGAAGACCTCCTCCCCAGGGGCTGCAGGGACGTACTGGCCGTTTCTGGTAGCGGTGTGGAGGGTGGGCAGGAAGCCTGCCTCAGCCCCTCTGCACTGCCGGCAGCAGCCGGGGACCCACGGGCCCTTTTAAATCGCCTGGGCCCCTGGGCAGTTGACCCCTTTGCCTCACGCTCTTGGTGGGCCTGTGTGCACATGCAGGCCAATGTCTACACATGTAAGGCCCTGTTTTGCATATGCATTTTGGAAGCCCTGTGGGAATGTACCACTGAGTTGGAAGCTCCTAAATACGTGGAGATATCACAGGAATACAGAACTTTCAAGACTGGAACAGACCCAAGGTCCATCTAGTCCAGTAACCTGTCTACAATAGGGGCCAACACCAGATACTTCAGGGGAAGGGGCAATAAACTCTGGAGTAGACAGACGTGGAAGAATCTGACCCTAGAGGAGTTCATCCTAATCTCTAATAGTTAGTCAGAGATTTGCTTGAAACTTGAAGCCTGAGGTTTTACATCTTTTCCCATTTTTTTAGTAAATGCTAGTGTGATTCTGAATATTCTTGTTGTCCCTATAAGTTCCAGCTCCTCATAGCAAAATTCAGTGTTATTTATTCCCACAACTTCATTTGGCAGTGAGTTCCACATTCTAATTCCACATTGTGTGAAGAAGAGTTTCCTTTTACCAGTTTTGAATTTGCCACCTTTCAGTTTCATTGAATGTCCTCTTGTTATTGGGTTATGAGGCAGAGAGAATAGAAGTTCACAGTCCACTTTCTCTGAACCATTCATATACAGGGTGATCGTACCCTCTCTTTATTAGTCTCCTCTCTAAAGTAAACAGTCCAAATCTTTTCAAACTCTCC
The DNA here is from genome assembly GCF_965140235.1 of Caretta caretta. Lineage (NCBI taxonomy): Eukaryota > Metazoa > Chordata > Testudines > Cheloniidae > Caretta > Caretta caretta. Next base: position 5,565,969 of record NC_134223.1, read on the forward strand.
TCATATCTATCTTCCTTCTTCATATCTTCCCCCTAATCATTCTTGTTGTGCCACTCATCTAGAGTTTTCTCTGTTCTCATCACAATTAACCCTTTCCTTTTGGTGACCTAGCTGCAAGCTGCCGAGACTGAAATCAAAGACTTACAGTCAGAGTTTGAGTTAGAGAAGATCGATTATCTTGCCACCATCCGCCGGCAGGAGCGGGACTGCTTGCTCTTTCAGCAGCTTCTGGATCAGGTGCAGCCCCTCATACGGCGTGACTGTAACTATAGCAACCTAGATAAGATCAGATGTGAGTCCATCTGGGATGAGGACAGCAGCTGCTGGAAACTCCCAGAGCTTGTCATTCAAAAAACCAGCCTCCCTGCAGGTAAGAAAGGTATCTGCATTGTCCTCCATCCACGCAGCTTATCTCTGCTCACTAGCATGGCCATGTGTATCGCATATGGATAGTATTTGCTTATAAAACCTTGGTTTGGCTCACTTGTACAGAATAGACTGTTATCTTTCTGTGGGAGCCTGGATGACAATCTAGCTAAATGAGGACAAAAGCATCTCTTCCTGGAACTTCCTATTTATTTTGAACGAGATGTCACTGATTTGAGTAATAGTATGGAATCTTGTGTTAAACCACACAACAGTATAACCCGTATCTGATTAAATATCATAAGCGTCTCTGGGCCTTTAGTGGAGAGTGAACTGGTAACTGGTGCTTAACATAAAAATGTTGCCCTTCTCCCCATTCTTTTCCTTCAAGGACCTTGAAGCACTTTATGAGATTAATGAATTAGGCTTCACAAACCCTCATCAGGTAGGTATTCTTAGACTGGTTTTAAAAGGGGGGAAACTGAGGCACAGAAGGAGGACATGACTTTCCAATGTGCCATCATGAGTCTGTAGTAGAGTGTCAAGTATCAGGGGGTATCTGAAGAAGTGGTGTTTTACCCACGAAAGCTTATGCCCAAATAAATCTGTTAGTCTTTAAGGTGTCACTAGACTCTTTGTTGTTTTGGTACTAGAGTGGGTGCTGGAACCCAGGATCCCTGATCCCCAGTCCTGTGCTTTTTATTTCATTCCCTTCTGTGTATTAGCTGCCTTAGCCCAAGAGGTGAACCATTTTCCCTACAAGGTTGAAATATTCACTGCACAGACCTGCAGACCCCACATGTAGTTGCACTATGGTATGTAACCTGTCATTTAAATCAGCTTCTGTGCCCAATGACTGGAGGATAGCTAATGTGATGCCAACTTTTAAAAAAGGCTCCAGAGGCGATCCTGGAAATTACAGGCCGATAAACCTAATTTCAGTACTGGGCAAATTGGCTGAAACAATAGTAAAGAACAGAATTATCAGACACATAGATGAACGTGATCTGATGGGGAAGAGTCAACATGTTTTTTGTAAAGGGGGTCAATAAGCATGTGGACAAGGGTGATTCAGTGGATACAGTGTACTTAGATTTTCAGAAAGCCCTCTTTCTGAAAATGTAAGTACACTGGTCCCTCACCAAATAATAATAAGGTGAGTAATAAAAAATAAGGTCCCTCACCAAAGGCTCTTAAGCAATGTAAGTTGTCATGGGATAAGAGGGAAGGTCCTCTCGTGGATAGGGCCCTACCAAATTCATGGTCCATTTTGGTCAATTTCACGGTCATAGGATTTTAAAAATCATAAATTTCATTATTTCAGCTATTTAAATCTGAGATTTCACAGTGTTGTATTTGTAGGGGTCCTGACCCAAAAAGGAGTTGTGGTGGGGTCGCAAGGTTAATGTAGTGGGGATTGCGTTAGTGCTACCCTTACTTCTGTGCTTCTGCTGCTGGTGGCACTGCCTTCAGAGCTGGAGAGCAGGGGCTGCTGGCCAGAAGCCCAGCTCTGAAGGCAGAGCCACCGCCAGCAGCAGCACAGAAGTAAGGATGGCCTGATATGGTGTTCGCAAAAAGAAAAGGAGTACTTGTGGCACCTTAGAGACTAACCAATTTATTTGAGCATGAGCTTTCGTGAGCTACAGCTCACTTCATCAGATGTTTACCGTGGAAACTGCAGCAGACTTTATATACACACAGAGAATATGAAACAATACCTCCTCCCATCCCACTGTCCTGCTGGTAATAGCTTATCTAAAGTGATCAACAGGTGGGCCATTTCCAGCACAAATCCAGGTTTTCTCACCCTCCACCCCCCACACAAATTCACTCTCCTGCTGGTGCTAGCCCATCCAAAGTGACAACTCCAGCAGTCACTGCTCTCCGGCTCTCCAGCTCCGAGGGCAGCGCAGAAGTAAGGGTGGCAATACCACAACCCCTCTACAATAACATTGCGACCCCCCTGCAATTCCCTTTTGGTAAACACTGGTCTCCCCTATGAAATCTGTATAGTATAAAGTAAAAGCACACAAAAGACCAGATTTCATGGGGGGAGACCAGATTTCACGGTCTGTGATGCGTTTTTCATGGCTGTGAATTTGGTAGGACCCTACTCATGGATCAGTAACTGGTTAAAAGATAGGAAACAAAGGGTAAGAATAAATGGTTAGTTTTTAGAATGGAGACAGGTAAATAGTGGTGTCCCCCAGGGGTCTGTACTGGGATGAGTACTGTTCAACATATTCATAAATGATCTGGAAAAAGGGGAAACAGTGAGGTGGCAAAATTTGCAGATGATACAAAACTACTCAAGATAGTTAAGTCCAAAGCAGACTGCGAAGAGTTACAAAGGGATCTCACAAAACTGGGTGACTGGGCAACAAAATGGCAGATGAAATTCAATGTTGATAAATGCAAAGTAATGTACATTGGAAAACATCATCCCAACTATACATATAAAATTATGGGGTCTAAATTAGCTGTTACCACTCAAGAAACATCTTGGAGTCATTGTGGATAATTCTCTGAAAACATCCGCTCAATGTGCAGCGGCAGTCAAAAAAGCTTAACAGAATGTTGGGGATCATTAGTAAAGGGATAGATAATAGGACAGAAAATATCATATTGCTTCTGTATAAATCCATGGTACATCCACATCTTGAATATTGCTTGCAAATCTGGGTTGCCCCATCTCAAAAAAAGGTATACTGAAATTGGAAAAGGTACAGAAAAGGACAACAAAAATGATTAGGGGTATGGAATAATTTCTGTATGAGGAGAGATTAGTAAGACTGGGACTTCGCAGCTTGGAAAAGAGATGACTAAGGGGGGTATGATGGAGGTCTGTAAATCATGACTGGTGTGGAGAAAGTAAACAAGGAAGAGTTATTTACTCCTTCTCATAACACAAGAACTAGGGGTCACCAAATGAAATTAATAGGCAGCAGGTTTAAAACAAACAAAAGGAAATATTTCTTCACACAGCACACAGTCAATTTGTGGAACTCCTGGCCAGAGGCTGTTGTGAAGGCCAAGGCTGTTAACAGGGTGCAAAAAAAACCCCTAGATAAATTCATGGAGGATAGGTCCATCACTGGCTGTTGGCCAGGAAGGGCAGGGATGGTGTCCCTAGCCTGTGTTTGCCAGAAACTGGGAATGGGTGATGGGGTATGGATCACTTCATGATTACCTGTTCTATTCATTCCCTCTGGAGCACCTGGCATTGGACATTGTCGGAAGAGAGGATACTGGACTAGTTGGGTTTTTGATCTGATCCAGTATGGCCGTTCCTATGTTCTTATTGGTAGGTGCATAACATGTGCCATCTACTGGACAAAAAGTGTAGTGCGAGGGTCCTTCTAATCCCCCTATAGCTCAGTAAACAGTGATCTGGGGTGTCTGTAAGCAGCAATGGGGAACAAGGGGGAGAGTCAGGAAAATCTGAAACTGATTCAGTGCTGCTGGTCCTTTAAGTAATGCCTTTGTTCTCTCATAGCAGTTCCATCATTGCCACAGACTAAGCCAGCCAGGAAGAGCTTCTCAGGCGAGAACGGAGAGTTGATGATGGTAAGCTGCACTTCTCCTCCCGGGATCCTGAGGGAGCCTTCTGAGAAGAGTCTATGTTGCTACGCAGCTGTTCCTTCTGGAGGAAACAGGCAGAGGACTGAGTGGCTCCAGAGGAACTCATACCCAGCCATCACTGGCCATTAGAATAAGACTGGCAGGGCTCAGAGGTGTGTGTAAAGCAGAGTAAATAGTGAAGCAGTGAGCTGGCCTCACAGTCCAGTGGCCAATCAGTGGAGTGTAGGACCCTGGCCAGCAGGGGCTGGGAATGCTGGGAATCCAGCCTCTAAAGAGGAGAGATAACCCAGGCCAGAATGATTGAGGTGGAGCCTTAGAGCAATTCCAAGACTAGAAGGATAGTGCATTGGCTGTTCTCTGTGGGGAGCTGGGCTCAAGTTCTAGTTAATTGGTTGCATCAGAGTCTTACTCCTGAGGGAATTCTGCACATCTCTGGACACGCAGAATGCCTTTGTCTCACATAATTTTGTATTTTCCTGCATAAAAAACATTCTGCCCAAGAAGTGCTGCAGTTCCGCCTTTTAACCACCAGAGGCCGTTGTGGCGCCAGAATAGACGGCTGCGTTCATGCCGGCTGTTCTAGCGCCACAGCGGCCTCTGGTGGGCAAAAGGCGGAACTGCTGCACTTCTGGGGCAATATTTTTTGTATGCAGGAAAATACAAAATTCTATGCCCAGAATTCCCCCCCAGAATAGAGTTCATCACAGCACCCTGCCCGCGGAGCCAGGTTAGGACAGAGTGGAGCATACAGGGCTGCTAGAGAGTCACAGATTGGGGTTCAGAATGACTAGTGGTGGAGGACACACTGGAGAATGGGCTCAGGAGCTAATGGGGTGACAGCATTGAGCCTGGGGACAGGGACTGCAGAGAACCATGGGGATGAGGGGTGCGGGGACATGGGCAGACGTGCCTGACTGAATGGGAGAGACTTGGGGTCAGCCAGGGTCTGCATGGGGGAGGCTTCCCAACACCCTAACAATCCCACTCCCACCCCCAAAAGAAAAACCTCCCACCCACACCCAACAATCTCCAGTGTAGTGGAATTGCACCTGTATCATTACATGTTGGACTTTGCTTACAGGTATTGGAGAGGGTGGCAGGATGTAGCCCGATGCCTGTCCAGACTATGCCCAAGAACATGTATTCTGTAGTTTCAGAGGAACAGCCGTGTTAGTCTGTATTCGCAAAAAGAAAAGGAGTACTTGTGGCACCTTAGAGACTAACCAATTTATTTGAGCATGAGCTTTCGTGAGCCACAGCTCACTTCATCAGATGTAGTGTTACTGTTGTTACCCAGATTGAATCATGTGTTCAATCACTTCATATTATCTCTGAGTCTCTGGCCCTAGCTAATGGAATGGTGCTTGGCTGCTTAAGAGCTGGAGCTGAGGGGAGTACTGCTCACAGCTTTTTGTGATCCCAGCAGGAAGAAGACCGCTACAAACTGATGCTGAGCAGGAGTGACAGTGAGAATATTGCCAGTAACTATTTCCGGTCCAAGCGAGCCAGCCAGATCCTCAGTGCTGATCCTATGAAGAGTCTTGGTAAATATCCCCAAACTCTCCTTTCCTTTCCTCCGTGTGCTGGTATCTCCTCCAGTGAGGGTTCCGTTCCTGGCATGTTAGTCTAGAGGGATTTGTTGTTCCCCAGTCAAACAGCCTCTTTAATGGACCCATTCCTTTTTTGGTGGTGATAGCCATTTTCCCCTCTGACAATGGTTCCCTAGAGTTGCTCTAGCAGACCAGATGTTGATAAACCTACCTGTAGTGATTTGAATGATTTGCTTCCAGTGCTTGTAACTTGGAGGTAATTCACTTTCAGAATGTCATCCTGACCAACACTTGCTGTCTTTTGTCCCTCCATAGGGTTGCCAATCATCCTAGTTTTTGAGGAAATAAAGCAGCACGGACTGGAGGTGCAGAAGCAGCAGCCTTAGCCTGTGTGTCATTCAGTGGTGCTAGTGATTCCTTTTTAAATTTGCCATGGACTTAGTCCTTGATGACAAGTGCCCTTTATGTGTCTGACTCAATTTGTTTTAGGGATAGCTAAGCTCTGTAAATGTACAGCATGGGCCCATCTGTGCACAGAACTCCCATTGAATTCAATAGGAGTCTCTTGCTGATGAGGCCCTCTGTTTTTTGGTTTTGGTTCTTTGTTCCAAAATTAATTAAAAACAAACAATGTACTGCGCTGCAGAGCTCTGCAGTCTCTGAGCCAGCACACAGAAATAAATGCAGCTGTGGATGAACGGTCACAGAGCTTTTCATCTTCAGGTCACTGGTTCCAAAGTAGACTAGATAGGTCTAACAAAAGATAACCACCCTGTGGTAGCCTGAGTGAAACAGATTTTTGTGGGGTTTCAGTCTAATTCCTGTTGAAGAGCTGTCTGTATAACAAAACCCATCACCACAGTTGGTGCTAATTGGTATCCTTGCTAGCAGAGACTGGATGGGCTACAGACACTCCTATCTTACCTTTAGAAATGGTCTCATGAGGACAGGATTGAGGCACATTGATGAGGCAGCATGGAGAAATGTATCCAATTACTTCCTCTTCTGTGAATGAACCCTATTACTGGTAGTCTCTGAGGTGCCTGTCACGGTAGCAGCTGGGCACTTCAATTACAGAGAATAAGCAGAAAGCCAGAACAAAACAAAGATATAATCAACAATTCAACCACGCATTGTGTCATGAAAGTCATTAAACTCTGGCTGTGATGCACTTTCAAGGGGATGTGGGCATCAAATCCCAAATGTGGGGACAGTCCACTGAGAAAGCTCAGCCACCAGGCATGGGGTGTTTCACTCTCCAGATACATTGCATATTCAGATAACCAACCAATGAAATGGTCAACTCCAGTTCCTTAATATGAGTAAATTACATGCAAAAATCTGTAAATTTCCTGACTGCCTTCAATAAAATTCATGGATAAGGTTTTACTGCAGCTGGGAACTTGGAAAAGCATTGCTGAGTCTTAACAGACCAAACATGTCGGTATGTCCTGTTCCTTTACTCTGCAGCCCATCATAACTCCCCTCCTGTGCTGAATGCTCCCCTGAACAACACCACCTCCAGCATGGCACCAGTCTCTCCTTCACAGACTGTGGAGATGCCCCAGCCACGTCCTTTCCGCCTTGAGTCGCTTGACTTCACCACACCATCCTCCAAAACAAAGCGGAAGAAGGGCAAAAACAGCTTCAGCAGCGACCCCTTCTGAGTGAAGTGGCCTCAGGTGAATACGGATCCTTCTGATTGTAGTGGCCTTCATGGACTCCAGTCCCCTGTGGCCCCTGGTGGCAGTGTCTGCTCAGATTGCAGCAACCTACCTTGGCAGTTACCCTCTTAACAATGTAGCATTTGGTGGCACAATCCTCTTATCACAGCGGCTTTTGGAAGGGACAGTTTGACTTTCCTTTGAGTTTAGGGTCAGTGGAGACAAATGCTGCTTCCAGGGGTTTTAAAGTCTGTAGTGACAACTCCAGGTTCAAGCTGGGGCTGGCACATTCCTCCATGACCTGCTTCCCTGCCACATGTGTTCAGCAAGCGCTGCACATTTAGTCTTCCATTCAGGTCACTGCCGCCCCCAGCAGGTGGTGGGAAGTCAAACCTCTGTATTTGGACTAAAATCTTTAGGTGATGTGACAAAATTCCTCAAAAAAAGCCTTAAAATCACTTTCCGTATTTCCCAATGCAAGTTTCCTAGACAGCACTTACTTATTTCCTTTTGGATGTCACAGCCACAACTTGAGCTCATGTCCCATACAGACTTCTCCAGTCTTATTCCTCATTGCAATAAGACAGAGAGAGCTTCTGGCAGTATCGCTACCATATCACAGCCATTTCTGCTTTCTCTTCTCTTGAGAAAGAGTCTGAAACTGACATCATTTATGAGGCACAGACTCTGTTCTCCAAGAAAATACAGTTTACACATTTATTCCCTGAGTCCTCTAGATCAGATCAGAAACTGCAGTTCAGTGAGACAGTGGACATGATCGCTCCTGTCCTTGTGTTCAAGATGTTAGAGTTTTGTAAACTGTATGTTGACTGTTTATATTTTAGTCATTTATCTTATGTGCAGGACATCTGGTTAATGATCACAATACATTGCCTTTTAATGACAAACTCAGGCTGACTGCTGTTATATTTAGAGTTCATGTTCCTTTGCATTTTTGCCAGATGTTGCATACATTGGCCACTATCCCTCTAGCTGTAAAACACTGGGTGGGGAGTGCCTTGTCCATCAGCTTTTGCTTCATATTCTGCCGTTGATCAGCAAAAGACACTGCCAACCCTAGCTCTCCTAGACCATGAGAGGCGACCCAAATGACAGAGCACAGCTGAGGGAAGAGGAAAGGGACACATGCTGCAGTGTGGGTACGAGCAGTGCCAGTAGGAAATAAGCTCCCTGTGGTGGGCAATAGAGCACAGTTTACAGCCCTGTTCGGACAGTAACAGTGTTGCCTACTCTCATGATTTTATTGCAAATCTTGCAATATCTGGTGCTTTCCATAAAGCTCCTGGAGTCATGTGATTACATGGGACTCAGCTTTATTTTAACAAGTAAGTTTCTGACCCTCACAGTGGCAGCAGCATTGCTAACCCCAAATGTTCAAAAATCATGAGATTGGCTTTCATATCATGAGATTATGTAAAAATAATAGATTGGGTGTCCTTTTTATTGGCTTTCTGCATTTTGAACCTTTAGGGTGCACCGGGGTCACATTATGAAGCTTTCTCCACAGCCATGAGGGATAGAAACTTCCTTTTAAGAATGAAGGCTGAAATCATCACATAGCCACGTGACTCCAGGAGCTGGGGCTTTCAGGAAAACAATAATTATCATGACACTCATGACAAAATCATGAGTTGGCAACATCAACAGTAAAAACATCCCAATGGGATTCCTGAGGGGTTGGGCTGCAGCCCACAGAGACCTAAAGTGGCATGTTTAAAAATATCATGACTTTTGAATCAATGTTATGATGAGGGGTGGCTCCTGCTTGGGAGTGGATACTGCAGTAAGCCTGGGGCATGAAGGAAACCAGGCAAGGTGACCCCCTATCCCGTCCCGCAAGGCCTGAAAGGGGGAGGCGTGCTGCACCACCAAGGCGCAGGCCCAGCAGCATCCACGGAAGCGGGGTGCAGGAGCAGCCCGGGCTGGGCTGGGACCGCTACCATCCCTTTGATGGGCCGCAGGGGGCGCTGGCTCGGAGGCGGTTTTAGCGCGCATGGGCGGGGCTCAGCGAGCGCTCTGAGGAAAGGGTGCTGAGCGCGGCCCGCTGTGTGGAGTTGTCTGTCTCTGATTGGGCCCCGCTCTCGAGGAGGCGGGCCTTCAGATCTCGTCCTCGGGCCCCGCGAGGGAGGGGGCGTGTGCCGAGTTGCCGATCGCTTCCGGGTCACGGATTGAGGTGGCTTTGCGTGTCCTGCATCTACGGGCAAAGTGGGTCGGCGATTGGCCGCGTCGAGAGGATCGGTTCCGGGTGAGCTTGCCCTCCCCCATGAGGAAGATGGAGGCAGCGGCCGCTCTCCCCTCAGGGCGGTTCCTGCTGCTGCTGGTCGGGCTGGGCCTGGTCCGGGCGGACGCGGGGCCCCGCACCCTGGTGCTGCTGGAGAACATCAACCTGCGGGACACGCACTCGCTCTTCTTCCGGAGCCTGGCGGGTGAGGGCGGCGGCGGCGCGGCGCCCCGGGGGAGTCCCAGGGGAAGGCGGGATCATAGTCTGGGGTGATGGGGATGAGGGGAGCGGCCAGGCTCGGGAGGAGCCTGGGTCTGTCACGGTGCCGCCTCGCGGCCCCCCTCCGTCTCCCCATCCGGGCTGCACCTGCCAGGGGTGGCTGAGGCGATCGGAGTCCGCTGGCGGTCGGGTTAGGTTCGGGTGCCACGCTGACCCCGCCTGCCCCATACGGCGGTGGCGGTGGGGCTCGGTCACTCGGAAGTGCCGCGTGTGTCAGTCAGAGTGTGTGGGGGGATGCTGCCCTGCTCCGTACCTGGGTTGCTTGTTGTCGCTCTGCTGATGGGCGTCACGTTGGTTAGACTCATATCTCCCGGTATTAAGTAAAGGAGAACTAACAAATTTAATTGAGCTTAAGTGTGTGTGTGGGAAAATAAACATTATTCCCCCCCCGCCACTGTTCCTCACACGTTCTTGTCAACCGCTGGAAATGACCCACCTTGATTATCACTACAAAAGCTTCCCTTCTCTCACCCCCGCTTTCTCCCCCCCCCCCCCCTCCTGCTGGTAATAGCTCACCTTGCCTGATAAATCTCGTTACAGTCTGTGTGGTAACATCCATTGTTTCATGTTCTCTGTATATATAAAATCTCCCCACTGTATTTTCCGCTGCTTGCATCCGATGAAGTGAGCTGTAGCTCACGAAAGCTTATGCTCTAATAAGTTTGTTAGTCTCTAAGGTGCCACAAGTCCTCTTGTTCTTTTTGCGGATACAGACTAACACGGCTGCTACTCTGAAACCCATCTCCCAGTATTGGCTGTAGTCCCTGCTGCCCAGATCTCACTAGAGCCTTTGGTTCTTTCCTGTGTGTGTTTCCCTTTCTGGTGTTCATGTCATCCACAAGTTTTACCATTTGATTTACATCAAAGACATGCATGAAAATGCTATGGAGAATGCAGAGGTTCTTGTTTGTTTTTAATTTGGTTTATCCAAAAAATCTCTATGTTCCCTGAGCACTGTGGACTAGATTATAAGTACCAAGAAGTGTCACTGCTTGGAGGCTGACAGGAACAATTCTGCGGACAGTGCTCACTGGAGTACTGAGAAAATAAGTGTACTGTGGAAGAGTAAAATGCTTGACTTAGACGTCTATGTAGCAACTTTAAAAGTATCGAGGAGTATGGTGGCACCCTAAAGACTAACAGATTTATTTGGGCATAAGCTTTCGTGGGCAAAAAAGCCACTTCTTCAGACGCATGACACCTTAAAAAATATGGCAACCACATGGTTAGATTGTAATGGGTAATACTGAGTTAAGGGCCGTCTGACACAACTTTAATTTTAAAAGAGTGTAAGTTAAATGAGATAAAAGTACTCATGGCTATGCTCTTTGTTTTCTGGATGCAGATAGAGGCTTTGACCTCACTTTCAGGACTGCTGATGACCCTGGCCTGTCCCTCATAAAATATGGAGAATTTCTGTATGACAACTTGATTATTTTCTCCCCATCTGTAGAAGGTAAGAGATCCTTTTGCATAAAGGAAAAGACTCAGAAATTAAGTTGTATAATACTTTGAGACCCTTGGAGAAGACACACTAGATCTGTAAAGTGCCTTGCAGATATTAGCTAACCTTCTTCACAACACGCATTTGAGGCGGGTCTTTTACTATTCCAGTTTTCTAAATGGGGAGGCAAGAGACTTACCCAGCGTAAAACAATGAGTGGTGGCAAAGCGAGGCCTAGTCTTAACTCCCAGTCTCCTGCTCTAACCATGAGAATGCTTTTCTTAGGTTTGATAAAACTGATCAACGTATTCTTCTGACTTGCTTCATTTTTGACCTCGAGGTGGTCTTGGGGGCCTGTCCCTGAGATGTAGACTGACAGGTGTATTCTTCACTCATCATTAGGCAATTTGTGGCAGGAGCTGTATGCATTTTAAGCAGTTAAATGGTCATCAAGCTGCTTCTAAAAGCGGGGGAGCCTGTAGAACAAAGAATAAGCACAAAAATATAGCTGATTGCAGGTCCAAAGCAATAGCAGCCATTGTTGAGTATCTATTTTCTGTAAACACCCTTTCATTACCATTGTTTGCTGTGATAGTAACTGTCATGTCTGTTAATAATTCTCAGACCACTTTATAATCCCTGTGTTGTATCTAGAATGATGGTATTGTGATTCAGTTAAAAAAAAATTCTTCAATATGTATCTTTGGAGCAGTGCTTCCATAGATTAACAAATGCACTGTTCTAAAATTCTATAACTAAAAGATGAAATAACACTGTCATTATTTGAAATGCCTTGATTTTAAGTATAGTAGTAGTGATTTTTCTAATTCATACCAAAATGTCTGGATTCTCTCTCTACCACTATTAACAGCCTGAATCAGACTTGATGCGGGATCATTAATAGCAACCTTTTTGAAATACAGCCCTTCAAGAAAGTGAGAGATCAGGTGATATTGGTGTGATGAGAGAGCCAAAAAAGATGTTCCAAAAGGAACACTGTCACTTAGCAAGAGTGGAGAGCTAGTTGATTGTGTGTGAATGAATAGTGAACTGAATAGTATAATCTGTAGCCCCAGGTTATAGCACACTTAACTTCAGGTGAGCCTCAGAGAAAGTGTCAGGTAACTTTAATTTTGAACATTACTACTAGGACTGGGATATTGGAATCAGATCCTTAGGAGAACTAACTACAGAGCTGTGCAAGAAGAAGCTAATGCCTCATGATATGTAGGAACCCTTTTTAAACTACTTCAGAGCTAAATTTTAGAGTGTGGCATACAGTGTCTTCCTCATGTGACCTGTTCTTAACCTCTAACTTGCTCCACTTCTGACATTCTCTCGGTGTTCTGTTTTCTTTTTACAATATCTTAATTAAGGAAGTGAGAGTAAAGTTTTGGCTGTACCTCTTTCATCTTGCAGAGATGCATGTTTCTCTAAATCCTTTTGCTTTCTATTTATATATTGGTTATTGTAGCTATACTGAAGTTTAATTAAATTTGATTTTGTTAAAGAATGGAATGAGTGAGAGATTCCTCATCATTTTCCAGGAATGCTTGCACTGGAGCCAGTTGTAATTCAACTTCCACAAGAAGGAATAATTAATATTTACTCTTGTTGACAGATCTCTCAATCTCTTTCTCTCTGTCTCAATGCAGAGGTCTCTCACTAGCTTTAAAATGTAGAATTTCTACCTGCAAACAGATAAGAATTTTATCTTGGGGTGAGGTGAGGAAGAAGCAAATTAACTACATGTAATCAAAAGAAAAGTATGTCTTTAAATATGGCCAAACAAATAATAATAATAGTCAATGAATTTTGTTAAGGTTTATTTCTCTGCAACTGAGATTGAATGGCTAGTTCTATGCCTTTAAAGGCTGGATTTTATGGCTATCTTTGTCTTCCTTCTGAAGGAATTAATCCTCCCTTAATCCGCCCTTTTAATCTATGTTGGCCATAGATGTATGTGGCTTCAGGACCCTGCTTGGGCACCTCCTGTGCCTACTACGCTGACACAGCTTCTCTATTAATTGTCCTCATCACCCTTGTATTTCCCTCTCCACCTTTGCTCCGAAGCACTGGTAAAATAGTTTGCTGTCAGCTTTTTGAATCACTAATGTCTGGTGCATCTTTTCAGATTTTGGCGGAAACATCAATGTGGAGACAATTACTGCTTTCATTGATGGAGGCGGAAGTGTCCTTGTGGCTGCCAGTTCTGACATTGGTCAGTAAAACCTGCGTGTCAAAAAAAAATGGGTGCAAATGTTGGCTTTTCGTTTTATTGCTGCATATAAGAGTTTACTGGATATAGAGAGCACAAATCAGTCCTGTAGGGGAAGGTGTCTTCCTTGTCATGGGAGCTCTTAGAACTCTGGCTGCAACCTTTTTTTAAAGGGGAACTTCAAAAGCTAAAACTGTACAATACTCTGTATCTTAAAACATGCTACAAATCTTAATCTTCACAATGCTCCAAAGGAATTGGTGGTAAAGAAAAAAGGAATGTCTTAATTTCACTTTCCAAAGAAAGTTGAGTTCAGCCAAGAGTTGTGTACTGAGTGCACCCAGCAGCCTGGTTAGCAGATAAATCATTAGCGCACAAATCAGGGTTGTCCTTTGTTTTTATTTTGATTTAGTTGCTTTTGTGTCTTGTACAAACTGTAAATTGGGAATCCACTTCTCTATCCTTTAGGTGATCCTCTGCGAGAGCTAGGCAGTGAGTGTGGAATAGAGTTTGATGAGGAAAGGACAGCAGTCATTGACCATCACAACTATGATATCTCAGACCCAGGCCAGGTAAAAGTCTAGACACTGAATTCTTTGGGTATATCCAGGGCTTGAGGAAACTCGTCTTAGCTAGTACATTGCTTCCGGGAAGGAATTTTATTTTTTAGCAGTTGGCTGTAAGGGCTGGAGACAAAACTTGTCTGTCTTCTTCCTTTGCCTCTTCTTTCCCCTCCTACCCTTGCTCATTCCAAAGATTGTTTTGAGTAGCAGCTGTGAATCTTATTGAATGACATGCTGCTTTTACTATTGCTCTTCTCTTTAATATGAGATTGCAATTTATCTTGCACCTTTGACAATTTCTAACAATCCAGTCACACTGAGCAGTTAAAAACCACCATCTGGAATAGTCAGGGGTTCACTGTATTGGACCTTGAACCACTCGGGGGTAGGAGATAGGAATTCCCTTTCTAGTGAAATATGGCACTTCATAGAATCATAGAATATCAGGGTTGGAAGGGACCTCAGGAGGTCATCTAGTCCAACCTGCTGCTCAAAGCAGGACCAATCCCCAACTAAATCATCCCAGCCAGGGCTTTGTCAAGCCTGACCTTAAAAACCTCCAAGGAAGGAGATTCCACCACCTCCCTAGGTAACACATTCCAGTGCTTCACCACCCTCCTAGTGAAAAAGTTTTTCCTAATATCCAACCTAAACCTCCCTCACTGCAACTTGAGACCATTATTTCTTGTTCTATCATCTGCTACCACTGAGGACAGTCTACCACTTCCTTTTATCCATGATGGGTCAGGAGATAGAATGTCATGCTTAGTAGCCAGACATATAAAAAAGGTAAACTCTAGCTCAAGACACAGGGACAAAGAGAGATCAATATAGAAAACTCTGTAGAAGTTCTTCAAATGTATGTGATATCTTCATATTTCTGTCCTTGCATGGTCTGTCTGGTTGGACGCATGGTTCTGAAATATCTGTCTTTACAGGAGAGAAAAAGATGTCACAATGTTCATAACTCTCAAACATTATTGGAACAGAGCTTTTTCGTAAAATATGTGGGGCACACACAATCCCCGATGGATGGGGGAATCACCATTGCTTTGGGATGCCTATGTAACTTATTAGTTGTGTAGATTTTGCAAACTTTCCTTTTCTACCATACCATCTTCTGCTCACTATCAAATCAATCTTACGGAACTTATGGTAGGACTTGAAGATTCATAATTTGTAGCTAAATATGGGTTCTTCCCAGACAGTAGGTAGTTGAAGGCCTATCCAATATAATTGAAGGAATAAGTATAACAGTGGTTTTCAACCTTTTTTTAATTGCAGACCCCTAAAAAATTTCAAATGGTGGTGTGAACCCCTTTGGAAATTTTAGACATAGTCTGCAGACCCCAGGTTGAACACCCCTGTTCTATGGTAACAACAGCCTTTCGTGGACCCCTTAGACATAGTCTGAGGGTGGAAACCATGGCTCTATAGGTTCATGAGGCCTTTGATTTCACTGAGGTGCTGTTATTTAGACTCTCTTAATATGCCTAGTTCTTGAATTGGTACCTCTTCTAGTATGTTGTAATAGCTGAATACTTCCTGATTGAAACAAAAAATTCTTTCAGTGGAAGAACCTAACTAAAACTCAGTACAATAAGCACAGTAACTACCCTTCTGGATACACAACTGTCCCTTAGAGATAATTCTTCTGAGTGACTGTAAGTTACATCACCATTTAATTATGGCAGCTCCTGACAACACGCTGTAAGCTTAATGAAACTATTCCTTACTTAAGAACATCTTGTGTCCTAGAGCAAGGCCCTGCAGGCCAAGAGGAACCAAAGTGCTCTAGGATGGGCTGTGTAAGTGTCACGGACTGAGGCTTTAGGCAGCAGCTGTCCCCCAGTATCTTCTGGCACTTCGGAATGCAGATTTTTCTGTGTTGTACTTTCTTGACACGCTTTTTCCGCTATGCTGAAATCCCTTCTACAGTGTTCATATTAGCTTGTGGCAGCAATCAGAACAAATAGGAACTGATAAACACATGTTCCTGCAAGAGATCTGCATTTGTTGCCCTGGGATTTACCTTCCTTCTGATTTAAGGTTCCTAATATGCAACTCACAAGACAGAAAACCTGCTCTAAACTGTAACAAGCAGGGGCTGTTGTCTTTTCCCTGAGGGCTTCTAAGCATGTGCCTGATTTCTTCTCCTGCTCTTACCTCCTCCGTCCCCTTGCTCAGTGTTACAGTTCTTCTTCCTACCAAGAGGCCAGGTGAGACTATGCAGAGCCAATTAATGCTACTTCAAAGCTCTGGAAGGGCAGCTGTAGAACATGAGGTGCTGTGTTGTGCAGATCACTAGCCATAGAGTGGCAAGCAGACACACATTAACAAGTTGCCTGTGCATTAATTACATTGTCCAGTAGCTTGTGAAAGCTTACCATAGGTCTCTTATGTTTCCTCCCTGAAGCATACGCTCATTGTTGCAGACTCTGAAAATCTACTGAAGGCTCCCACAATTGTGGGGAAAACTCCATTAAACCCTGTTCTCTTCCGAGGAGTCGGGTAAGTGAACTACGAGGCAAGGCTGGCAAGTGGGGCTGTAACTGAGAACAAGAGGTCTCTGTTGGGATGGGTTTCTTGCCACTATCTTCCCTCCCTATAGGTTATAAGCCTAGGGCTGGGGTAGGCAGTATTATAAACAAAGCATCATAGGTTGGGTTTTGGTTTCTTCAATTGAGATGCAACAGGCATTTGGTCCTTTCACAGGATGGAAGTGGAGGGAGGGGGGCTGAGGGCAGGCAAGAACAGCGCAGACTTCTTGCTGGTTGGGTAGCCAAAGGCTATTCCTCATCTCTCAATCTAGTTATAAACTTCCTTGAAACAGAAAACTTTTAATATTTTACTTCTTGCTGCTTACTCTGTTTTGCTTTACTTGGACAATGAAAGTAATCCATTCACTTCCCTGTTCTCATGTAGTCATGTTTTTTAAACTATTTGAACTGGAATTTAGAACATAGAAGCACTTCTGTTGATGTCAAGTTTTGTAAAGGGTTGTTCTTAAAGAAGCTTCAGTTTTTGATGTGATAGCATAACTATTCACAGTTGTTTAAAGAAATGATATTTTAAAGTCAACAGCTGATATAAAATTAATTGGGCCTGATTGACTTCAGTGTGTGTTTTTGCCACTAATTTCAGGGGGAGCTGAGTCAGTCCCATGGTTCTCAACCTCTGTGAATTTCATATTTGTTAGCAGATTTTAGTGCACACGAATCTTCTTGGGCAGGTATCTCAGGTTTGACCAGCTTTCAGGTATCTTCCTGGTACTTTGATTGTCTCTCTTGCCACAGGATGGTGGCTGATCCTGATAACCCTCTGGTACTAGATATCTTGACTGGCTCCTCTACATCTTATTCCTTCTTCCCAGATAAGCCCATCACACAGGTACGCACAATTATATTTGTCCTCTTTTGCTTCTAATCCTGTGGAATTAATTACCTCTCTTTCAACAGTTTAAAAATGGATCAAGAGACTTAACTCAAGTGCTTATTATAGTCTGTGTCAAATACTTATGGGTTTTTTGAAAGCTCCCTTCCACGGTCTCTTAGTACTATATATTTTCTAATATTATCATGGAAATCTTTCTTGCAGTTTCATTGGATCCAAATAGAAAAAGCCTAACATGACTGCATTGGAAGGAATATCGGCTCTTAACTTTGATACTGTTTTGCTGTATCAAAGGGGCTGAATTCAAACTGGTGATATAGAAGCAAAAGGCTCTCAATCCCATGCTACTGTGGCAGGCAATAGAATTTGAAGCCTTTTTCCTCTAAGATGCTGGTAGAATTTGGGCTAAGTTGTTAGTAATTGAAAGCTATTGCCATCTTCCAGCGGGACTGTGACCAGTGTGAAATGAAGGGGTTCCTCTGTTTAGTTTTGAGGCTCTGTAGCTGGCAAGGGGCTAAAAAAGGTGCAGTTGGCTGATTCTGGAAGATTAGTGTCTCAGTTGTGTTGAAGCCTCCTGCTTCTCCACTTGAGTAGTGCAGCAATCCGCAAAAATGCATTGTGTGCCATGTCTTATTGACATGATGAAATGAAAATGTAGAGGAAAAATAATAGCTGGGAGCTGGCATGAGTGGGACTTAACTGACAGCAAACGTGTTCAACTTATGTCTGCTTAACATGCTCTTCCATAATGGGTATTTGAACAGGCAGATGAGTAGTTTAAACATTTCCCTTTAATTAGGTCTATGAGGTTTGACAAGAGTTCTGACAAGACAATAATAACTTGGATTGTACTTGTTTAGCCCAGCCAGACCTAGCAGCAAAGTTAAAGATCATCCAATATCATTTAATTCTCAGACATTTCCCTGCTGCTATTAACTATTTAAACCTAATGGATAATACTGCATGGCTAGTTTCTGTACTTGCCTAAAAAAGCAGCTTAAAGCCCTGATGCCTTCTTTCCATATAATATATATATAAATAAAATTAAACATGGGTTTCTGGTTACTTTTACTTGCCATGTGATCTTGAGCACATTATCTCTGTGCCTTTATTTCTCTTCATGCTGTTTGTTTGCGGTATTTGTTTAGCAAATAAGAATCCAGGCTTACTATGTGTCTTGTCTGTACAGTATCCAGCCCATTGGGGTCCTTATCTCAGTTGGGGCTTCAAGGTGCTACTATAATACAAATCATTAGTGCTGATTTAAATCTGTTCTCGTCCAATTTCAGTACCCTCATGCTGTTGGGAAGAATACCCTTTTGATTGCTGGTCTCCAGGCCAGGAACAATGCCCGTGTCATTTTCAGTGGCTCCTTGGATTTCTTCAGTGATGCTTTCTTCAACTCTGCTGTGCAGAAA
The DNA here is from genome assembly GCF_965140235.1 of Caretta caretta. NCBI lineage: Eukaryota > Metazoa > Chordata > Testudines > Cheloniidae > Caretta > Caretta caretta. The sequence goes on from NC_134223.1 coordinate 5,584,688, forward strand.
GCTACACCTGGCTCTCAGAGGTGACTAGCTTAACATGGCCTTCTGTAGGTAGGGTGGGGTATTTGGGTTCTTCTGCCCAAGTGATTTGGGTACCTCTTTGATCAAGGATCCCTAGCAGGTGATGAGAACTAATTGTGTCAAAGATGACTGATGGGAATATACTGAATACTATCATAACTGTTCAGCCGTGCTACTGTAAAATCTACACTGTTTAGGTTATATTAAAGCTTAAGAAAAAGATGAAACTTCCTTTAAGTGCAGTGCAAATTGTCAAGCTGGCTAACCCATATAGCTGTCTCCTGTCCTTATAGAAACCCTGATATTAGGTGTGTAAGAAGCAGTTTCTGCATCCATTGTATTCAGAGATGCTGTGAACACAGTTCGTAATCTGGGCACAGCTCTTACTTGGAAATTTTGACATAGAATATTATACTCTGAGCATTGATATGTATCAGTTCAGTGTGCAGGTTGGAAACCTTGGCACTGAATTCCTTTCAGTGCTGATCTGTTAAAATATGTTTTGCTGTACTTTAAACAACTACCTAGAAGACCTAGCAGACAGTTGGGATTTAAAGATCAAACAGTCTTACAGGAAAACTTTCAAGTAATGTGATCGTTTAAAATGGGTGCTGACTTTCTGACCTGGCATTTAGTTCTTGGGGAAACTTCATAGTATACCTGACCAAAAAAATGCTCAGTCCTATGAATGTCCTCCAATGCAGTGTCTCCCACTGTGCTTCTGTTCTCTCACCATCTCTAGGTACTCTCAGACTGGTAACTACGAGCTGGCTGTTGCCTTGTCCCATTGGGTATTCAAGGAAGAGGGTGTGCTGCGGGTTGGAGAGGTATCTCACCATCGTGTAGGGGAGACATTACCACCTAATGCCTACACTGTCACTGACCTCGTGGTAAGACTGACTTTAGGAAAATGAGTCAAATAGACTTGTGCAGAGAGACTGTACTCTTGTTCATTGGGCTAGAAGTGTTGTGGAAGCAGATTTATCTCCTCTTTATTGGTTGGAAAGGTGATGGCTGGCACCCAGGGCTTCACCAGCCAAGGTGTGAAATTTCAGAGGGCATGAGGATATATAACCCAGTGGGGTTTTTCTTCCTCATAATTGTAGGAACTGTCCCCTTCTTGACAGTGTTTCTCCACTAATGTGAAGGCAGTCTACCTAACCTTTAGTTCCTACATGTAACTTTCACTTAATACTAAATTTCAGACTGCTCATGGCTCATACTTGAGTATCATACAATATTAAGTGGCAGCAGCAGCCAGCTCTGGAGAAGTCTATTCTGTTAGTAAACTTACTTAATGCTTAAGTTGAGGGGAGTTGGTTATCCTTGCAAATAGTTTCTTTTCAGTCATGAACCTTGTTGATAAACAGGTATCTGAGCCTGATCGAAAGCATATGCTGGAATTTTGTCTTCCCTGTTACCTCCATTTCACTCAGACTCGTGATGCCAAGCTTCATTATACAAAAAGAGTACATTGGCAAGCCTGAAATACCATGTTGCTTTAAATAGAAATTGCAGCTATATACTGGGGGACAGCTTAGTGTGCCTAGAAAGTTTTTAAGTATAGCACTCTCAAATTCAAATCAATTCTACATTGATATGCTCACTCACTGATTTGCTACTGAATATTGGCTTGATTTTCAGTGCATGGTAGCTCAACTGTATTTCCAAGCGTGGAAGCTCACATGGACTCTTACATTGGAAATAGCAGTTATTGGAAAATTCCCCATTGTCCCCCTTGATTTCATGGAAAGTGGAGTTCATAGTTTAGGACTGAGATTTCTATTGAATGGATTTCAGGTGTCACTCTTAGCTACTGATAGGGCCCTACCAAATTCAGGGTCCATTTTAGTCAATTTCGCATTTTTAGGTGTTCATGTTTTTTCAGGTGGGGGGTCCTGATCCAAAAGGGGGGGGCGTGTGCGGGGGGGGGGTCACAAAATTGCCACCCTCACTTCTCTGCTGCCTTCAGGGCTGTGCGCAGCTGCAGAGCTTCCTACAGCTGGGGGAGATAGCTGGAGCTGAGTCTGGTCCCCCCCCCCCCCCCCCCAAGAATGGCCGTTCAGGGGAAAAGGAAGTCCTGTCCCTCCCCAGCTTGAGCCCAGTGAATGGTAGGAGCCCTCAGCTGGGGTGTCCCCTGCCCCTCCCCTCCAATAACTACATTTCACAGGGGAGGTCTGCTTTCATGGTCCATGACATGTTTTTCACAGCTGTGACTTTGGTAGGGCCCTACTCATTAACAATGTGTCCTCTTCCTTTATGCCTCTGTTAATGCAGCGTGCATTTGTATGTTACAGGAGTACAGCATTGTGATTGAAAAGCTCTCTGAAGGGAGGTGGGTCCCCTTTGATGGCGATGATATTCAGCTGGAGTTTGTCCGCATTGATCCATTTGTAAGGACTTTCCTGAAGAAAAATGGTAGGGCTCCTATCAGACAATTTAATGTTTTCTGCCCTATGGCTTTGTTAACAATAACACAAGACTGGGTGTTGACTTCTTCCCCCACCACTGAAACTCACCTTGCTCGTATGTATTGACTTGGAACGCTACGGTGCTTCTGAGCAGGTAGTGTATAGAATCTCTATGGGAAGCATGCTCCACTGTTAAGAGGAAGGGTGCACTTCACACAGCTCTCCTACAGCTCCTTCTTCCAGTGGAGCAGCTTTGGGTTCCAGAGGCTAGTTTTCAATCTGGATGAAAAGCTCCACAAAGTGGGTTTGGGGGAGACAAAGGGCCATTACAAATGGAAGGAGGTGAGGAAAGAACTTCCAATGAGGGATCTTAACTCCTAATGCTCTTGTTCTATTTACTGTGTAATTTAAATGGTCCTGCCTCTCCCCTAGGTGGCAGATATAGTGTGCAGTTCAAGCTGCCGGATGTCTATGGAGTGTTTCAGTTTAAAGTGGATTATAACAGGCTGGGATACACCCACCTGTACTCCTCTACACAGGTAAATAGTTTGAATTATCTTGTCTGTGTGGTAGGAAATGTAAGAGTATTGGTTGAGATTTCAAGTCAGGATTTTAAACTTTGCAAATGTTTTGAGTGGATACCACATGGGCTATTAATCTTAATGACCATGAAGTTGCATCCAGCCTTCCTTTGTGCGTGAAATGGATTTGAAAGCTATCTTACTCTGTGACCATCTTCAGTTATATTTAGGAAGGTCTGGAAATAAGCCTCTGTAGAGAGCGTTTTACCCTCATTAAACACATTCTTGTCTCAAGGCAGTGTTGGACCCTCGCCAGCACTGCCTGCACTGACGCTTAAGGTTTGCCAACATGCTTTTACAGAAGTTGAGGATTTGGAGCTTAAAACTCTCGTTTAAAAACGAGAGATATAATTGAACCACTTCTAGGAGCTCTCATACATGTATCTTTCCAGTAAGGTAATCTGGTTCTACAGTCATCTGAGTGGGGCATTGTCAGAATGGGCATTAAGTTAAATAACACATCTAGAGCTGAGATAGTCCTGCCACACAGAGGACTAAATGACCTCATCTCCTGTGACCCTGGTCTTGTGTTCTTTTCTCTCCCAGGTGTCTGTGCGTCCCCTCCAGCACACACAGTATGAGCGTTTTATCCCCTCAGCGTATCCATATTATGCCAGTGCCTTCTCCATGATGATAGGCCTCTTCATGTTCAGCATCGTCTTCTTGCACATGAAGGAGAAGGAGAAATCTGACTGAGATATCATCTCAGCCGGAGGAAGAGCCCTCATCCAAGACATTGGCTCCATGTGGAGACTGGCAGCACTCAGGGCACAGATTATAAATGTTTGGGGACTGGAATCCTCAGCTGGTAGGAGCCAGATGAGCTATGGGGGTTTTTAAGATAAGAGTGACTAGTGGGAGAAAAATTGAAAACTTTTGTCTGAGAGGAAGCCACTGATGTCCACAAGAGATCAAAATGTTTGGCAGTGCAATGGCAATTCCAATATTGGTGTTTCATGAGGAGAAAAAAAAAAACTAAAACAATTTTATTATTTCCACCCCTTCTCAGAAAGGCTTTTGCCTCAAGATTGTTCATTTCCAGAATAAAGATTTGTTCCTCTCACCTTCTGCTGAAGTTTCTGACTTGTCATTGTGGTTAGACGTTCAGCTGCATGTGTGTGTTCTCAGTGTGTGCTGCCCCAGCTCTGCGCAGACAGCTGGCATAGCAGACCTCGAGCAAACCACCCAATGACCACAAGATCCATTAAGGTACGAAGGCACCAGGCCAGGTTTGTTGACAAAGCACCATAATAGCACCTGGCATACTCTACAGGGATACTAAGACCTGTATGCCCGTGACAATGGACGCAGCTCAGTGAATGGCAGGACCTTCCATGTTACCCCCCCCTTGGCTGGACAAAGATACTGCCTCTGATACACAGTTATACCCTGATACAAACAAGTTAATACTGCCTCTGACATAGTTACTGCCCCCAGACATGGGTAGTTATCACCCATCACCTTGTACATGTTGGCTTGATCAAAACATTTTTATTGCATACTGTCATCCTGACCTTCTCTTTTAGGAGGGGGTCAGTATGTTCCTGTTATCCTTGCGGAATATTTTTGTTCCATCCTTGATATCGGGATGTTCTGGTGCCACTTGATATCAGGATGTTTGCATAAGTACTCTGTGCCTAGCACTTCTTAGGAATGTGTATTTCTGCAATAGCCCTGTTCTTGCCAGATTGTGTGAGCAGGTCCTGCCTCATACCAGGCCTGATACAGGGGCTTATGTCTCAGGCTCTCTTCCTACTACAGTCATGTGAGGTTTCTTAGAGAGGAACACATTTTTTACATACAATAAATCTAGGGCTGGTTCTAAATTGGCCATATGAACTCTATATCAGAAGCTAAACACCTTGTGAGTGTTTGGGAAACTATTTGAGACGGGACAATGAAATAGAATCATAGAACTGAAAGGGACCTCGAGAAGTCATTTAGTTTAGTCCCCTGCAGTCGTGGCAGAGCTAAATATGATCTCTAGACTCTCCCTGACAGGTGTTTGTCTAACCTACTGTTAAAAATCTCCAGTGATGGAGACTCCACAACCTCCCTCTGCAATTTATTCCAGTGCTTAACACCCTGACCGTTAAGTTTTTCCTAATGTCAAACCTAAACCTCCCTTGCTGCAATTTAAACCCATTGCTTTTTTTCCTATCCTCAGAAGTTAAGAAAAACAATTTTTTCTCCCTCCTCCTTGTAATAATCCTTTATGTACTTGAAAACTGTTTTGATGTCTGCCCTTGGTCTTCTCTTTTCCAGATTAAATAAAACATGGATCTTGCCATATTGTAGGGAGATGGCCCTATCTCAAGAGTTAAGGTTGTAGTGAGGTTCCTGTTACAAGGCTGAGATACTAAAGGGCTCTTTAACCTAGCAAAGAAAGGTAGGAATAAGCAAGTTTACTTCTGTTTGGGGGAAGGGCTGGAAACCACAAACCAACAGACGGGGAGGCGGGCCAGGAATTGTATTTATTTTGTGTTGGGCTTTGGTTTGGTTTGTATAAGGTCACTCCTCCGGCCCAGCTTGTAAATACTGTAAAACTCAAGCCAAGCGAGGAATTAAAAACCTCTGGAGCAGGACGGGCTTGCCCCCGCTGCCCCAAGGAGAAAAATGGAGGCTGACGAGGTGCTGGACAGGCCTTGCCATGGCAGGTGAGGGGCTGGGAAGACCCCACTACTCCCACGGGCAGGGAGCAGGAGCGCTGCGCCGGGCTGGCGAGTGACAAGGGGGCCGGTGAGGGGCGTGACAGCCAGAGGGGGGCCCCCCCCCCCGGCCGGCGAGTGACAAGAGGGGCGAGACAGCCAGAGCGCCCCCACCCCCCCCGCCGGCGAGTGACAAGGGGGCCGGTGGGGGGCGAGACAGCCAGAGCTGCCCCCCGCCGGGCCGGCGAGTGACAAGGGGGCCGGTGGGGGGCGAGACAGCCAGAGGCCCCCCTGGCCGGCGAGTGACAAGGGGGCCCGGGGGGGCCAAGACAGCCAGAGCCCCCCCAGCCAGCGAGTGACAAGGGAGCCGGTGGGGGGCAAGACAGCCAGAGCCCCCCCAGCCAGCGAGTGACAAGGGAGCCGGTGGGGGGCAAGACAGCCAGAGCCCCATCCGCCAGCGAGTGACAAGGGGGCCGGTGGGTGGCGAGACAGCCAGAGCCCCCCCTACCCCTCTCCGGCGAGTGACAAGGGGGCCGGTGCGGGGCGTGTGACAGCCAGAGGCGCCCCCCCCGCCCGGCCAGCCGGCAAGTGACAAGGGGGCCGGTGCAGGGTGAGACAACCAGAGACCCCCCCCGGGCCGGCAAGTGACAAGGGGGCCGGTGCGGGGCGTGACAGCCAGAGGCCCCTCCCGCCAGTGAGTGACAAGGGGGCTGTTGGGGGGCGACACAGCCAGAGCTGCCCCTGCCCCTCTCCGGCGAGTGACAAGGGGGCCGGTGCGGGGCGAGACAGCCAGAGCCTCCCCCCCGCCCCTCTCCGGCGAATGACAAGGGGGCCGGTGTGGGGCGAGACAGCCAGAGCCTCCCCGCCCCCCCCCCGGGCCAGCGAGTGACAAGGGGGCCGGTGCGGGGCGAGACAGCCAGAGCCCCCCCTCGCCCTCCGCCGGTGAGTGACAACGGGGCTGGTGCGGGGCGAGACAGCCAGAGCCTCCCCGCCCCCCCCCCCGGGCCGGCGAGTGACAAGGGGGCCGGTGCGGGGCGAGACAGCCAGAGGGCCCCCCCCCCCCGGGCCGGCGAGTGACAAGGGGGCCGGCGAGCGGGCGGCAGCGGCTCCGCGCCCAGGGTGCGGGGTCCCGGGGGCTCCTCGGGGCGGCGCCGCGCCGGGGCACTGAGCTGACCCCGCCCGAGTCACTTCCGGCCGCGGCGCGACAGTTGCCGGCCGGGCGGGGCTTTTACGGCAGCGGGCGCGGGGCGGCGGCGCGGCTGGTGGCGGAGCCCGGCCTGGCCCGGCCATGCTGCTCACCGTGTTCTGCCTGCGCCGGGACCGCTCCGAGCTCACCTTCTCCCTGCAGGTGGACGCCGACTTCGAGCTGCAGAACTTCCGGGCGCTCTGCGAGCTGGAGTCCGGCATCCCCGCGGCCGAGAGCCAGGTGAGGAGACCCCCTCTCCGCCCAGCCTGGGGAGACCCCCCCTCATCCTCCGCGGGGTCCCCACCTTCCCCCAGCCTGGGGAGACCCCCCTCATCCCCCCCTTTTTCCACCGGGCCCCCTCATTCCCCTGCGTGGTTCCCACTCTGCTCTGTTTCCCTCCTCCCCCCAGCCTGGGGAGACCCCCTCCTCCCCCTTTCCCAGCCCCCTCATTCCCCCCCTCCCACTCCGTCCTCTTTCTCCCACTGCGTTCTCTCATCCTCCCCCCCCCCCCCATTCTCCCACTGTGCCCACTTGCCCCCTGCTGCTGGGAGACCCTACTCATCCCCCCTATCTGGGCCCCTGCTTCCCCCATCCCCCTAGCCTGGGGAGACCCCCTCTCCAGTCCCGTCCCACTCATCCCCCCAGGCTGGGGAGACTCCACAGTTATCTCCCAGCCCTGGAGAGGACTTGCAGAGAGAAACCCACACATACTGGGGAAAGTGACTGGGTCCCATCTCCTCTCCCAGCCTCTCAGGGACGGAGTGACCCGGGGAGAGCGAGACCCTGTGTCCTAGTCTCTGCCCCTCCCTGGCACCCCCGCAGCAGGGTCAGATGAGGCGCTGTGGGAGCTCGGCTCACCCCAGGATCCCCGTGGCTAAGAGCCGAAGGAGCCTCTGGGAGGGGGCTCTCCCCAGTGTTTCTGTGACAGAGAGACAGTTGTGGAATTAAGGAACCTGGAGAGTAGGTCTCTCTCCATCTCCAGTCTTTGGGGGACCTGGGGCCCCTCCCTTGAAAAGGGACAGCCATGCCTTGTTAGCCCTCCATTCTTCCACCCAACAGCTGTGGGGGACCTTAGGTTTCATCCCCTCTCTCTTAGGACTGGCATGGGATCTCATCTAGGGAGTGACCCCTTCCACTCTGGCTCATGGTAGCCAAAAGGCAGGGGACCTCATCTCCCCAAGAAGTGACTCTCCACCACATTCATAGGCTCCCTCCACCTATCTTCAGGACACATCTTCCAATCAGTGGAGCCAGAGTCTCTTTTCCACCTCACCATCCCACACCCAGAGATGCAAAGCCTGGAGACTCTCTCCCTCATAGTAGAAACTCCTCTATTCTGTTCTTGAGTGGTGTGGTCTTGGATCCACTGACAGCAACATTTACACCCTTTTCTTCCATTGGGGAAAGTCTTCAGACCCACCAAATCCACTTCATTGCGAGAACAGTCTCTCCCAGACACCAGTCTCTTCAGTGTCCCTGTCTCCCACTGCCCCATTTTAAACTTGCAAGCCAGGTGAGACTCCCCATCTAGTTTCCAAGAACCATCTGAGTCCCTGATGAGAAAGGGGAACAAGGATTTCTCTGCCCTTTAAGAGTGATGAGGACTGTGAGAGTTTTGGGGTGAAGAGGCTGGCCTCCCAGCTGCCTGCCTAGGGAAACGTCTCAGAGAAGCATATGTACTTCAGCCCACCTAAGAAATTGATTAACATCCTTTCCCTCATTCTGCTAAGGAAATGGGGTAGCATTTTAGGATGAGAATTCCCTTAGATTTCCTCTAACACTTAGTACATCAGGTTGACTTGGTCCCCGCCCCTTGTTAAGCCTGAAATACCAGTTTGGGGTGTATGAGAATGAGGTTTTCACTTTTTTCCTTTTGGGCGTGAGAGGCAGCTGAAATGAAAACTGGTGTCTAGGACTTTCATAGAGTATACCTCAATCTAGTTCAAATTTGGTAGGGCTTTGCTGACATGACAAGCTATACAAGTGTTGCGAAAACACAAGAAGAAAACAAGTGCTAGGTGTGTGTTAGAGGGAGGGATACAACCCACCCGAGATAGGGTTACACACCATTTGGCATTTGAGCTCTGATGTCCATTTGACATTTCTGTCCACATCTGATCTGCTGTCTCTCTCTTTTCTCATAACACCAAATCAGAGGCTTGACACACCTGTCAAAGCACATGGAGCATTCTGTGATTATTGCCTTTGCTTTTTTGGTCTTTTTCCAAAAATACACTTATACAGCCCAAAACTTTAATTTAAATTTTAAGTGCATATTAGAAAAGGAGTACTTGTGGCACCTTAGAGACTAACCAATTTATTTGAGCATGAGCTTTCGTGAGCCACAGCTCACTTCATCAGATGAATGACTTCATCATCTGATGAAGTGAGCTGTGGCTCACGAAAGCTCATGCTCAAATAAATTGGTTAGTCTCTAAGGTGCCACAAGTACTCCTTTTCTTTTTGCGAATACAGACTAACACGGCTGTTCCTCTGAAAAAAGTGCATATTAGTCACTTGTGTGCTTGGAGATGAAATAGGTGAAGACAACTTCAACACAACACCCTCTGGCCAGGTCAGAAAGATGGCATAGACAGTTGATCCTTTAGAAGTGTACCGTGCATGGATTGTGGTGTTCTCCATCTGCACCCTCCATGGCTTAGAAGCATAAATTGCCTCCCCATTAACACGCGGCCATTTTCCAAGGGACAGAAGCGTTTCTTGAAAGATTGGAACAATCACCCATTCTTTTGTGGGGCCCACGTTGAGACGATCGTTGCCTCCAAAACTCACAGTCTGCACTAGTTCTGAGATAATAGTTGATTCATCCATGAGCTCGTTGAGTTGCATGTTGCTTTAATAGCCCCAAGACCTTTTGTCAATAGATGTGCACATCTCCCACTTGTGCTGTGGCAGGGTGCCCGGCTTGTATTTATCGGCACAGTTATAGTATCCTCCATGATGACAGAAGCAGTTGTTGCACCAACAGTCATTTATCACAACAGCATCCTTCACAGGACTATCATTATAAAGCCAGGCAAGGAAAGAGGTAGAGTTCCAATATGTGTTTGGACCCTCCCAATCACCATCTGACCAAATCAGATCTGGTTTATACCTCAAAACAAGATCCTAAAGCTCTGGCATAGTTTTTGAAAAGATAAAATTCTGAGTCTTGATGCCATTTTTTTGATCATGTAAATACAGAGGATTAAACCACTCTGAGAAAATGGTACAGTCCATAGCGTATGTTCCTTTCTCTGAGAGCTTGTCCCAGTTCACCCATTAGGTCTCGATGGGACCCTGTATCCATAGAATTCCAGTTCCAGGACACAGGAGACCCCTAGTGTGTGAAGCCCTCATGATGCTTTGTAGTCAGCACCACATACCTGGCTGCTCGAAGATTAGTGCTGGTGAAGAGTGTTAGACTGACAGCCCTGGAGGTTGATGTCAGTTTCTCTGTGCAACAGGTTCAGTATATGGTCAGCAGTAGTATAATAAGCTTTTCCCCCACAGTGCCCAAGTTCTCTGACTCATCTCAGCCCTGGGTGAGACACCTCCACACCCAGTCCCTTGTGATTGGGTTGGGAGGTATAGTTCAGATGCCACTTTATAGAACTGGTAAGCAGCTTGGTTACGATGGATGGTTTTGTGGTGTGGCGGGGTGGATTTGATGTAAATTGAGTTGATTTAAATCATGATTTAAATCACTTGTCAGGAAGACTCGATTTAATTATGGATTTCTACATAAAAGTGCATTCTTGTTGGTTGTTATAACCTTAATACATATTCTTCACAACTCGGAGATAGATGTAGGTTTCATTTTTAGAAGGTACACACTATGTACATTTTTTAAGTGATTTATTTTTAAAACTTTTCAGATTAGGTTTACAGCTGTATCAGAAAATGAATGATTGGTTATTTCATTTACCAAAGATAATTGAAGCAGTTCACCTCCCAATGACTTCATAAATATCTATCTCCAATTCAACAGGTGAATCATTAATATTTGGAGGATTTTCTTGCCCTGATGTATTAGGAGGAGAACATCATCAGACAGACATTTAAATTGTTTTATTTAACTAAAACAACAACTTTATGTATTTTATGGATTTTTTTCTTCAACAGCAAACATATAATATTTTAATGAAACAAGCATATGAATTTTTGAATTTAAACATTCAAGATTTTTAAAATCAGGTTTGTTTTTGTTAAAATTGTTTTTTAACTAAAATAGTTAAATGAAATGTTTAAAAAAACAAAAATTAAATTGACTCTGTCAGCCAGGTCAACATGAGAAACTTAAAATATTGGCTTCTGCAGCTAACTCAGTCGTCTTCACCTTCATTTTCCTGTTTGTTTGTAATCTGGAAAAGAAAAACAAGCTTTCCTGCTTTTTCAGGTCCCAAACGATTTCTCCATTTGGAATGAATTAGTCCAAAGGAAGAAAATATTCTTTCTACATCAGCAGAAGAAGCTAAAAGAAGTTAAAAGTGAGATTATCACTTCAACAGTCTCTGAATCAAAGTGCTTAAGTGACTTCCTCCAGTTCACTGGTGTGACTTTCTTTAAAACATCAGAAAACATATATGTCTTGAATGGTTCTTATTCTCAAACTGGGTCTCTGTTACTGCCTGCTGCCATCATAGGTTTTCCCTTCTAGTGAGAATGGTCTGGTAGCTCTCAAATCAATGAAAGCTACACTCAGGAAGACCTTGAGACTTCAGGAATATGCTGCTCAAACAGTTTCACTTTTGTTTCTGCCTACTGTTCATCCCTTCTCACGTTTATCTCCAGACTTCTTCTCCTTGTCCAGATCTATTCCGCCCCCAACAATCTTCTATTCATTGAACTTTTTGAAACTTTGCACTTTTAGAGAGAGGTAAGGGATTGACTCCGTGTACACAAATTTGGAGAGGGACAATAGGGTTGAGGTCTTTTATTTCTCACCACTGTATATTTATTTATTTATTTAAAACCATTTTTGCTGTTAACAAGCAATTTATCTCTGGAGACACAAATCCACAGTTTGGGAACTGCAAAACTAAGCATCTCTGATGATATCTTCTAGACTGAGCACTGAGTAGATAGAAAGATTAACCTAAATAATCTATACAGAAGCCCCTGGAACCCCATAAATTTGGGTCCCTAATCCATGAACTATTGGAACTCATTTACAAAACTTTTCTTAAACATTACATGAATATATTGTCTCATACTATAGAATTATAATTTATAATCCCTATTCCATGATGAGATATCTTTGAGCTATAATGTAGCTTCATTAAAACTATCTTTAGATAGGTTTTTTCCTCAAAAAGCATTTTATCAAAAAAATCAGATTTAAATTAAAAAATCGGATTTTTATTTATTAATTTTTTTAATTGATTTTTATCCATTCTGGTGTGGACACATGTCCACTGAGTTCTAGACTAGGGCCTTCAGTTCATTTCCTGGAGGCCATCAAACAGCCACCAGATATATTGGCGACTAGGGCTGGTTTGTTGCAATTTTTATTTAGGGTAAAGTTTCAGGATGTTCATTGGGAAAAGGCCTGGAAATACAGTTTTAAAAGAGAGCCAATATTCCTGTCCTTTTGTTTTTCCAAATAGTCAGACCTGTGTGTGCATGCTAATGGATAGATTTAAATAATGTGGTTGCCACTATCAAGCCACAGCTGTAAACTTAATTTGCCTCCCGAGATAGTCTCGTAATTTTGGGAAAAGAAGAAATCTCCCCATTTCTGGTTGAATTAAGACTTCTCACTAAAAGCTACTAGATCGGAGCCTTCATGTTGCTTATTGTTTCTGAGCTATTGTTCTCTATTAGCTTCCTGTACAACTCAGTATTTAACTTGACTGCTCTCAAGGTTTTAGTGAAATTGGTTCAACACTTTAAGATGTGCAAAAATCCCAGGGGATCAAGTGATTAGCTCTTCAGGACCTGAACCGTATCTTTATATGCAGCCCGTGTAGTGCAATGGGATCCTGATTTGGGTATCCGAGCACTACAGAAATGTGAATAATATAATAATAATAATAATAAAGGACATCTAAAAAACAACATGAAAATATTGTGCGCAGCTCCCATGCCTGCAATAAAGGTTTAATGCTGACTTTTGATTACTTCTGAGTTTGGGTGAGTTGATGCCAGTTACTTAGTGCTGGAGAGCTCCATATCTTATCTGCTTCCCAGGGCATGCTGCACACCATCCTATTCGAAAGCCACGTAACTGCAGAATTAAATCATAGAATATCTGGGTTGGAGGGGACCTCAGGAGGTCATCTAGTCCACTGATCTAACCACCACAGTCTAAAATGAGATTAGAAAATCAAAGGCCCGTGGAGTTCCTTAGGGAAAACTCTTCATTTTTCTCACTGGGGAGCGAGAGACGATGGATCGCAAAGATTCCCATTCTTTTTATGATACTGCCAACCCATGTTTATACAGAGAATGAATATCAATACCAGATACATGTTCTTAAATGAGACTTGTTCTGGTACGATAAAATCAGAGTCCCAGGCCCCTCCTGGTCCATGTTCTTCCACCTTGCCTGCAAGGGAAGAGGAACCCATGACCAATAAATAGCAGTTAACACTGAAAGCTGTGGTTACAAAAACATGAATATCCCTTGTTCTTCCTGTTGCCAATGACCAGCATAACTTCTCTGCATGCGAGAATGTACAAATGCCTGCAACTGGAGGCTTGAATTTCTGAATCATAGAATATCAGGGTTGGAAGGGACCTCAGGAGGTCATCTAGTCCAACCCCCTGCTCAAAGCAGGACCAATCCCTAACTTTTGCCCCAGATCCCTAAATGGCCCACTCAAGGATTGAACTCTCAACCCTGGGTTTAACAGGACAGTGCTCAGACCACTGAGCTATCCCTCCCCCCTGAAGTACTGCCTGTAGTGTAAACACCTCTAGTCTTTCAGCTGTGTCCCTCCAGCTACTTGCATAATGATAACGTGACAACACTGACTCTCTTTTAAGATGATGTCTGGTTGTGTACTCTCTTGCTTGTGCTGCTCCGTCATTGGGATTTTTTCCCCTCTCAGCAAATAATTTTAAAGTTTTTATGTAATAGCTTCCACAGTTATCTAGGTCAAATAACCTGCAGTTGACTCCAAACACCATCAGAAGTGCCTCTGCTTCTCCTGTCCCTTGCTAATTCCTGCTTCCTTCCATTCTCTCCTTTATTGTCCATCATTTTCCCTTTCTGCCCACGTATTTGCTAGGCCTATATCTGTATAACATCCTTTCTAGTCAGCCCCTCTTTCTGTAGAGCATTTTGCAATCTTTCATAGGAAGAAACTATATAAATACCATTTGTATTTTACTTATTGGAAGATCAGCTTGTCTTAAGGACAAGAATCAGCTTCCAATAAGGAAGGACTGTGCTTGCTTAAACTGACAAATAGTTTTTTAACTCAGGGTCTTGTTCTTGCATTATTTTTATCATAGCTCTCTTTTTGCAATGATCAGAGGCATGTTGCTTTAAAAGCAAAATTGTCAGGCTCCTGCCCCAAGGAAGGTGCAATTCATATTAAACATTACACAGCAGGGGAATAAACCAAGGAAGTGGGGAAGGCCAATGGTTGTGATGAGAAACTGATGTTCTTATTATGTGTGTGTGCTTTATTGAACTCTGAAAATTCATTTTACTACTGTTCAGGGAAAAGTGAGGGCTGAAAGTCTTGACTAAAAAGGATGCACTGTGAGGAACGATTTAATGGAGATGGTTGATGACTTTGTGCCACACAGCAAAGTTCCCAGCCAAAGGGATGACACACACACGCTTGTGAGGAAAGGAGACACCAGGAACAGGGAGGCAAGTGGAGCAGGCAGCGAGTAGAACATGTGGAGGGGCGTGGAAGGCAAGAGAGGTGAAGGGAATAGTGAGATTTTTGTCTCCCATTCACCTTTTGATTGCTAACAAGTTTGTGATTTTTTTTTTATTTGGTCTGGCTAACAGATTGCACCTTCCGTCCCATAAAGGAATTTGGAAAGGGAGGAAAATCTGAACAAAATATGCTGCGGGAACCTGTTTTGGAGTCTTCTGGGATCATGAATATTTTATCTACTTTCCTTCTTCAGCCACTAACCCACCCCCATTTACTGACCTGCTCTTGGGTTGCACATTGTCATAACACTTCAGCTAAGGAGGTCTGGAACCCATCAGCAGTTCTCTGAGTACCAGTCACGAGTTACTTGATGTGGGTGGCCCCAGGAGCTCAGAACTCTGTTTCTCACGGTACAGTGCTGCTGAGATAACTACATCAACCTCTAGTTCTTTACATTGCTGACACTATTCTTCTCAGTATTTTTAAAGCATGCTACTTTTATGGCTAATCGATTTTCTTGATTGCAGTTACTTGGGGGGGCAAAAACTGGTTGATATCCTATTGAAAATTAGAGTAAGAGTTCTCATTCTAGATTTTGATTTACTTATGTGCTGCCTGGGGATCTCTAGTAGGAAGTGTCACTGACCTCTCTTTGTAAGACACTTTGAGATCTGACGAAAAGTGCTGTGTAAGAGCTAGGTGGTGATCTGTACCAGTGTTCGACCAAGACCGTGACTGTACCAGGCCTATCAGTTGGGTGTGGGCTTAACCTGTTATGAAGCCTGGCAGCTCCCAACCCCTAGACCTGTGGAAGGTCTGTGGCAGGCTAAAGTAGGCATAGCTGAATGGAGAGCAGTCAGTGATGGTACACAGGGGCCCAGCACAGAATGTCATCAATATGGTAGGGTAGGGAAGCATATAGTACCTTTCAGCGCCATCGACCTGCTGATGGATGAGAGACTCATTAAACAGATTGTAGTACAGGTGCGAGAACTGACCACAGGTGGTGCTCTTCTAGCATGAGACCTCAGCAGCATGAATCAGTAACTTACAAATGTTATAGTTTTGTTTGGTAGAGTTTGTAATATCTGTACTGCTTTTGTTCTTGCTTTTAAAGGAAAGGCATTCCTGCTGTATTGTCATTCAAACAGCAGAAAGCTACCTGCCTTCCTGGTCAGGCATTCTTTGCAAAATGAGAGCACATCATAATGCTGGGGGATCTTGGGCACTGCCCAGCTTCAGAGAAGCTAGTGACTTAGTACTGGGCTGTCCTATCAGCGTTTGCTTTTGTAATGTTTCATACCATGCAGAAGCAACTAAATCAAATTAGTTTATTTTGCCTGTAAAGGAGGATGGTTAAGAGTGTGTTAATTTGTTTTGCTGAGGGATATGGCGTTAATTACGGTGTGCTTAATTCATGCTTTGAGCTGTTAAGGTGGAAAGTTTAAAAATCCAATCCAAGCAAGAAGACAGGCTAAATCTGTCTTAAACTGATTAAGTTGCTTCTCCCAGAATATCCATGTGAAGAAACTGTCATTTAAGATTTACAGCTGCAGGTCAGGTTTATTCCTAGCTTGTTTTTTTCCCCTGTCAGTGGCATGACTAACTCACAGAGGTGCAGCACAGGTTGGGGTGTGTTTAGTTATGTGAGATGCTGCTTTGAAAATCAACTCATCACAAACAAAGTTTCATAATGCCAGTAAGAGTTTGTTGTACTGTTTCTTCTCTGCTGATATAACCATTAAAACATGTTGATTTACAACTAAATAGAGCCTTTACACTAGGTTTGGTACTTCTTTTTGCTATGTAGAAGGATACAACAGTATAACTATATACATTTATTTAAGCAATTATGTAGCTTAATATTTTAGATTCTTATTAATTGCACATTTTTAGTATGTTAGAAAATGGTGACTGATACTGCTTATTTACTAAATTAACCTTTTGCTCATGATTATGTCAAGCTGCATTAGGATGATA
The DNA here is from genome assembly GCF_965140235.1 of Caretta caretta. Classification (NCBI taxonomy): domain Eukaryota; kingdom Metazoa; phylum Chordata; order Testudines; family Cheloniidae; genus Caretta; species Caretta caretta. The sequence goes on from NC_134223.1 coordinate 5,601,353, forward strand.
ACTGGAATTTAATTAAACACACACAACAGCATGTAAAATATTTTTATTAAACAGAATAGTATATGACCTATTGTGCCATATTTATAAAGCTTGACCTCAAAATGGATGAGTTTGCTCTGATTCTTTACATAGCAAAGCAGCCTTTAACTCAGTTTTTGATAGAGGCATATGAATTCAGCATACTTTTTTAATTTAAAAGATTTAAGAGATTATAATACATTTAGGATTTAAAATATTTTGTATTGAAGTCAGATTTAATTTTAAACAGGTTTATTTTTGAAAAGAAAAACTTTTCATAGTTTAACAAAATAAGTGCTTTGGAAACACGCATCTGTTTTGGCAGCACCTACTTCATGTTTTGGACAATCCTATTTCAAATTGAGCTCCAGGTTTTTTATCTTCTGAGCCTGAAATATTCTGAGACTGCAAAGTCAGTTTTTAGAAATAGCACTATTCAAATTCTGGTACTTTAGAAGCAAATGATTTTTAAGGTAAGCTTGCAAGTCTGCAGTATAAACCAGAATACAGTACAGGAGAAACTTGGGTACTTGCAATGGTTAATCCTGATTTGCACAAAAGACCTAATGGCCTTTCCCATTGCTCAGCAAAGATTTAACAGTGAATGAGAAGGTCCTGTATTCTTCTTTGAGTAGCCTCTGTACATGGCCACTTGTGGGATCAAGATGTCTGTGCTGTGAGCATAGTTATTTGGTGTCACTGACTCCTTCCCATCCCTGAGTCTTCCAAGGGTGTAAAAGGGTGAGTGACCCCAATGAGCATGCAGCTCCTTAACTCAGATCAGATGCGTTGACTTTGGTTCGTCCCTCATTGTTTTTTCTTTCATTCTGTCCTTTGGAGCTTTTTTATGCTTAGATTTTTTTAGTTAGATTGCCCATCATTCAGCTTTGAGAGAGAGTAAATGAGGGGGTGGCAGCAACCTGTGCAGAATGGACATTACCTGGACTTGCAAAGGCGGGAGAGGCCACCTCACACCCCTGCTGACGGGGTGGCTCTTTAGGGCCAGTTGTCTAAGGGCTCGTTTATACTTAAAACGTTACAGGTAACAGGTTGTGGAAGGTGCAGGATGTACGTTACTCTGTAGAGCAGGGATCGGCAACCTTTCAGAAGTGGTGTGCCGAGTCTTCATTTATTCACTTTAATTTAAGGTTTCGTGTGCCAGTGATACATTTTAACGTTTTTAGAAGGTCTCTTTCTATAAGTCTTTAATAAATAACTAAACTATTGTTGTACGTAAATAAATAAGGTTTTTAAAATGTTTAAGAAGCTTCATTTAAAATGCAGAGCCCCCCGGACCAGTGGCCAGGACCCGGGCATTGTGAGTGCCACTGAAAATCAGCTCGTGTACTGCCTTTGGCACGCATGCCATAGGTTGCCTATCCTTGCTGTAGAGGGTACCTGAAAGAGCTTCATTTGTATGATGTGCTGCCCAATAGAACTGATGGAAGAGAAGATCCCATGTTTGGAGATGCAGCTAGAAATTATGGTTGAGTTTAGACAGAATTTCAGAAGATGATGGAGAGAGGAGGTTGAAGAGAAAACTCAATGCTTGCAGATGCCTGCTGGCCAAGAGAACTGTGAGGGTAGACCGCTGGATGAAGAAAGTGGCCCATGGAAGAATGTGACTACAAAAACAAGGCATAGGAGAAGACTAGCTAGCAAGGGAGAAGTAGAGCTGAAGGACAGGTTTTGCTCAGTTAGAAAATGAAGGGGAGAGGCAGACAGTAACAAAAGAGCAAGGAAGACGAGTAGAGTAGCTAGTCCTACAAGAGGCGATCCAGAATTCAGAGCTCCAGGACGATAGAGTATGACTTGCAGAAGATTCCAAGTGAGAACAGATGACAAGAAGACTTGCAGCCAGAAAGAACAGAAGAGGGAGGACTGGAGACTCACACCAACACCAGGAAGAAACAGTCTACACAACTGGGGACTCCCTACTAAGAAGAACAGATGGTGTGCTGTCTGCCAGGACTAAGATATGAGATGTGGACGTGAGACTGAAGAGGATCCTAAGGGGAGCAGGAAAGAAACCATTTATCGTCTTTCACATGGGAACAAATGATGCTGCTAGATTCTCACTGGGACACATCAAGGAAGACTGCACCAAGCTGGAGAAGATGCTTAAGAAATGGAGGTTTAAGTGATCTTCAGTGGGAGATCTTCAGTGTCCATAGAGGAGGAGAGCAAAGGAAAGACAAGATTATGATGATCATCAGATGGCTCAGGCAGTGGTGCTACAAGGAGAGCTTTGGGATGTTCGACCACTGGGAGCATTCACGGACAGAGAGCTGCTCTCACGAGATGGACTCCACCTGAGTAGAGAGGGTAGTAGACTTCTGGGATGGAAGCTGGCAGAGTTGATTAAATGAGCTTTAAATTAGGAATTTGGGGAAAATGTTTTGGAGGTGGTCATATAATCCCCACACCTGATTATAATATTTAGCAGGAGGGAAATCAAGTAAGCGGATAGAGAGAAGGAGAATGGACAACAAGAGGAAAGATTATTACTGTCATTGGTACTGGCACTGGCAGGTAGGCTATGCTGGCAGTAAAATGATTGTGCCTTATCAGATGAAGAACCTGGGTAAGGCCAAGTGAAACAGCTAAGATGTCTGTACTCCAATGCAAGGCTCCTTGCATTGGGGGGGAGGGATAGCTCAGTGGTTTGAGCATTGGCCTGCTAAACCCAGGGTTGTGAGTTCAATCCTTGAGGGGGCCATTTAGGGATCTGGGGCAAAAATTGGGGATTGGTCCTGCTTCAAGCAGGGGGTTGGACTAGATGACCTCCTGAGGTCCCTTCCAACCCTAACATTCTATGAGCCTGGGTTGCAAACAGGAAGAACTAGAACTACTGGTGCAGGAGGTGAAACCAGATATTATAGGGTTAATGGAAATGTGGTGGAATAGTAGTCATGACTTGAGTACAGGTTTTGAAAGGTATGTGCTGGTCAGGAAAGGCAGAAATAAAGATAAACATGGTGTAATAGCACTGTATGTTAATGATGAGGTAGACTGTAAAGAACTTGAGAGTGACGGAATGGAATGTTTGGGTCAAAATCATTTTGGAGAAAAATGGAAACAGACTCCCCTGGAACAGTGCTTGGGATCTGTTACAGACCCCCAGGATCTGATTTGGATATGGATAGACCAGTGAAAGAAATACTACTGGGAATTGTGTGATTATGGGAGACTTTAATTTCTCTGATATTAACTGGAGGACCTCATCTGGAATACTGCTTGCAATTCTGGTCTCCTGTATTTGAGAGATGAATTCAGACTGGAACAAGTGCAGAGAAGGGCTGCTAGGATGATTAGAGAAACAGAGAACTTACCTTACGAGAGGAGACTTGGAGCTTGGGTTGTTTAGCCTAACAAAATGAAGGCTCTGGAGAGAGATGGTTGCTCTCTATAAATACATCAGAGTGATAAACACTAGGGTGGGAGAGGAGTTATTTAGGGCCAATGCTGGCACAAGAACAAATGGATATCAACTGGCCTTCACCAAGTTTAGTCTTGAAATTAGATGAAGGTTTCTAACCATCAGAGGAGTGAAGTTCTAGAAGACCCTTCCAAAGGGAGTAGTTAGTGCAACCTAACTTGTTTCAAGTTTATGGAGGGGATGATACGATGAGGTTCCATACTATGACACATGACCTTTCCACGATTGCTATTAGAAAATATCTCAAACAGTCAGAGATGGCTCAGAGTCTAACTGATTATCATATTTGGGGTTGGGGAGGAATTTTCCTCCAGGTTAGATTGACAGTGACTAGAGGGTATTTTTGCCTTTCTCTGTGGCGTGAGAGAGTGTGTCACTTGCTAGGATTATCTGGGTACATCTTATTTATTCATTTCCCTACCATTGCAGGGGCCTTGGGCACTGGTGCCCCTTAGTCCCTCTTATTCTCTGCCTGTGGCACACAGTCTAGTCTCCAGTGGGCTGTAATGCTTTGGTCTAATTTCAGTTGTTGGATTTAGTGTGTGGATGGTGTTGGTTGCCTGTGATATACAGGGGGTCAGGCTGGATGATCTGTTGGTCCCTTCTGACTTTAGAATTTGTTGTGCATTGACATAAGTTAATGGTAATGTAAGTTCTGTAAAACTGGATGTTATGGAGAGTCATGGCTACATATTCAAGGCTGAAATCAGAATTCCACTGAAGACCTCATGTCCTCCTATCCTGTCCGGTATTCAACACTTCTGCCTTGAAATTCATAAAGTTATTGTGGCTGTCATTTTTATGATGGGAGATCACAATTTAGGAAGCAGGCAGACAGAGTTTTGGCTGAAGGTGATTCCAGGTTTATATGGGAATATGTAGAAATCGGGGCCTTATCCAAAGCTGCTCTAAAATCTTCCATTCTTATTCCTTAACCAGCCCTTCTCAGAAATGCTATGTACTGTGAAACCATGTTGGTTTCCTGTAAGAATAATTCTCTGTGGAGTACTGAGTACTCCTCTTGGGAACTATCTGCCTAGTGCACAGGGCACTTGATTTGCAGCAGTCTCTTGAGAACTGCACACTTACCAGTAATTCTTTTGGATTCATCTTGAAATTTATAGTGAATCAGATTTAATGTTCCTAAGTAAAATCACCATTTAGGGTCTTGCTGTCAGTCCACTTTGTGCCATGTATAAGCTTGTTTCCTGTCACGCTGTCTCTCTCCGTATATACAGATTGTCTATGCGGAGAGGCCTCTAACTGACAACCACAGATCATTGGCCTCGTATGGCTTGAAAGATGGGGATGTGGTGATTTTACGGCAAAAGGAGAATGCGGAGCCACGGCCTCCAGTCCAGTTTCCAGGTGAGAAACTCTTCAGACTAGCTCGCTGGGCTACCTGCTGTTGGCTTGCAGCCCCCCTTGCTGTACCCAGAAGATTACCTTTAAATTGTGGCTGTTTAGCCTTTTAATGCTCTGGAAGTTTTATTTATTGATGTGTGTGAAACTTAACTAATGCTGTCCTGTCAAGGATCTACTAATGTATGAAATTTAAAACGTCCCCTTTTTCAGAGAGTTAATAACTTGGTGATAGAACATTTACTTGGGGCAGAAAGTTGGTTCATTAGTAAATAAATACACCAAAACACTACTTTATATGTGTGTAACACATTTCATACAAGTGCTTGAAAAACTTCACAATAGCCATCTTCATCAGGAAAAACTGTTTTTGTTTGGGGGTGGGCTTTTTCTTTTCTTTGGTTACTTAAAGGGTTTACTTCTTGCAGTGATGCTTTAGTCCATGGGTAGGCATGATTTAGTTTGCTGTTTGGGGGTGGGAGAAAAGTGCCCAAAATAATTTGTTCATAAAAGCAGCTTCTGTGAATGCATGTGGATTTTTATAGGGCTTCCTGTTCCCTCCCATTCAGTATAATGGTGCAATAATAGGCAATCTGTGCTGCTCCGACACATTAGAGGACTGTTGTAATGTGTGCTCCGAGTACATCTCGTGACTATGCACAGAGAAGCTGAATCTTAGCAGACCAATTATGTGATGCAATATTTATTCAAAAGATTCCTCAAGCCCCATAGTATGGAATTGGAGTCCTACTTCCCCCTTATAATTCTTAGTCCTAAGAGTTCCTGTTATAATTGTATCCCTTAATAAAGGAAATGTTGACCGCAGCTTATTGCAGGGGAATGGCTGTAAAGTCCCAGCTCTGCCTCAGCTGGAAGATTGGTGGCTGCAGTGCAGGGCTTCGGTAATATTTTTTCACTACCATATCTCCTTTCATCTGAGGAATTCAGAAGTGCTTTACAGGCGCTGTTAAGCCTCACAACCCCCTTGTGAGGTAGATTGGTGGTATGCATATCTCAGAGTTGAAAAATTGTGTCGGAGGGGGTTAAGTGAGTTTCACAGGAAAATGGGCCAGATATGTGACTAGACCCATTACATAAATATGTAATGGTATTCCTAACCCACTAACCTGAATACGTTGGTGACACAGTGGAGCTCAGACATGAATTGCTGTGTAAATGAAATACTCGTGTAGCATGTTCAGCCATTCCACCGCTTCTGACTGCATTGTCCACAGCAGGTGAAATGGTCAAACTGTTACCTCATTTTCCCTTAAGGTCTGCCCAGGATAGACTTCAGCAGCATTACAGTGCCTGGGACATCGGCCCAGCTGCAGCCACAGCAGCCGCCAGCGCAGAATCCTCGCCCATCGCCCCCGGGTACACCACCGTCCCTGCAGGGCTTGGACAATCCGACGTTGTTACGGGACATGTTGCTTGCCAATCCCCACGAGCTGTCCCTGCTGAAAGAACGCAATCCGCCCCTGGCTGAGGCACTGCTCAGTGGAGACCTTGGTAAATTGGGATTTGGAGGCGACTGGTTCTTCCTTGCTTTGTCTGAGGCTGTTGCGCGGTAACTTCTGTCTGTGCCGAGTCCGAGTACAAAGTGGTCACGGGTGTTCAGTCAGTTGGATTGCTCACAATGGCTTCTTAGTGAGTTTACTGCGGACTGCACTGGAGGTGGAATTCCCCTATCCCCAGAACAGGAATAGCCCTCGCTAGCAACAGCTTTGTAAGCTTCCTCCGTGCGACTCTGCGGATGTGCCTTGTCCCCTTTCTTGGAAGGACCAAATCTGGGGGGTGAGATCAGTTTTTAGGACCGGTTCCATCCCTGGCCTCTGTACGGAGCATCCTATCAACTGTACCAATTACTGGTAACTGTATTACCATCCCTAGTTCTCTACGACCCAAACAGAAAATAGCTCATTTTAAATCCCATCCTACCTCCCTTGCAAAAGCCTGGAAGATATTAATATTTCGTCACTACAGACATGGACTTAAAAAAAACCTAAATAAGAGAGGCTTTGTATCTCAGTGGCAGACACCTAATCTGGCAGCCCTGTGGTCGCCCTGGGAACCAGTAAACAGTGTTTGTTTCACTATTCCTTTTGAAGAGTTTCCTTAAATGTCTTTTAAAAAATTGTACATTTGGCTTTTTTAGAAACAAATTGTTAAAATCCTTCTGGGTGCTATCTAAGATGGTGGTGCACTTGGCAGACTTAGTAGTATAATGCCCTCCACACTCTGCTGGTGAACACTTGGTCTTTGCTGCTCACTCCTCGTTTCATTTGAGCTTTATTTATTTTTGCAATAACATAGAGCTCATTTAGTATGAAAACAGATCATTTGCAGACATTAAAATGCATGGCTATAAACCCTTACTAGAGATCCATTTGTAGAAAACTGTCTATTAGGAGCTTGGTTACTAGTGTGAAGATTTGGGAGAGATGATGGAAGGAAAAAGCACTCTGTAGAAGAGCCTCCCCTAGTTTTTCTCCTCTTGAAAGACTGCAGGCTGGTGACTTCTCCCAGTACAGGAAGGCTGGAGGAGAGAGCTATGTGTTTGGTTTTTTTTAAAATTCTCTATACTGATTTTATATATATGAACAGTTGCAAAGAGAGAGAGAACACAGTAATGTACAATACTGCATGCCATGTTACTAAAGCATACAATCCTTTACTTTCCATAACAAGTGTCTTTTATTGGCCCTCTCTTGAGCCTCACAGTGTGTCCCCTGTATCGGAGAGCTTGTCACAGAATCACGTGAGATGTTCTTCCCTCCCATCCTAGGATGAGAGCACTGCTTCTAGAGCTCGCCGCCCTTGATGGTGCAAGGATGCTCTCAGTGGTAATGGTGCAGAGCACGAACTACAGGGTCCCAGGACTAGCTCATCTGCCACTTTCCTTGTCTAATCTGTACAGTAAACTCTCATAATTCAAAATTGGTACAGCACTGTGCATTCAGAAGGGTGGATTATCAGGTTATGCTGTCAGAATTTGCCATCAGCATTTGGGCAGATATCCAGATCTGCTCTCACAGTAGTATCCAAAATACATCAAGCTTCAATGCATATGTAATTGTGTTAGATGCATTACAATACATCAGAAGGCACCAGCTATACAGAGCATGGAGCCATGGAAATCAAAGCATCGGACTCCTTGCTGAGTAAATAAGATTTCAAGGCCACGTGTATTGGGAACCACTGCATTTTCTGAAGTGAAAGCACTAGCTACTGTTGACACAGAACTGTTTTGATTTCTGCATGCAAGTGGTGTTAAAAATTAATTTTGTTGTGTACAAACTTTGAAAAATCATGGCTAAAATTTTGGTATCTAGAAGTTGTGCACCTAATTTATTTTATTTTTTTCAAAAGTAATCACTTCTTAACTCCCATTCAGTGTAGATTTAGGCATCTAACTGTAAGAACTCAGATTTGTAAATCTTGGCCTATGTTGGTTTTGAAATAAGACTGTTGTTTGGAGCCTGCAATGTCATAGAACTTTGACTTTGCTCAGATGCAAAATTAATCTATTGCCAGTAAGTTCTGCTGCTGTCTGTTTGGTGGAACATCTGATTTTGTTGGCAACGTGGTCCAATGTACAGAGCAGCACACTGGGATTCAGAAGACCTGGGTTACATTCCTGGCTATGCCACTGACTCACTGTGACGTTGTGTAAACCAGCTGACCTTGGTGCCTCCATTTCCTCATGTAAACATGAGTATGGGTAATGACGTCCACTCCTGCAAGGCTCTTTGAGATCTGTGGGAGGAATGCTAAGCGTTAGGGTCGCTGTGACGTCCGTTTCTCCTAATTGAAAAAAGTGTTTGGCTAAAGATGGTTCTACATACGAATGCATAATTTAAACTAGAAGCTGGAATACAAATGTTGAATCTCTGACTCCTATTCTCGGTGTAATTTATTTGCGGCTTTTGGAAATGTTCTTGCATGATATCACTGGGTAGGTCTTGCTGCAGTAAAGCAATGAAAATATTCTTTAATAGCAGCTCTTTGATTTAAATGTTATGGTGTCTCTGCACATTAAATCCATTTGCAGACAATGGAAAGATAAATGTAGGGTAACTTCAGGTCATTCAGAAGCTGAGAACTCTGTTATGTCTACATAGGCTGTTGGGCATCAGGCCCAATGCGAAGTAGTTCAGTCCACGGAGATGGGAGGCAAGGGAGAAATCTCGAGTGATTACGTGATCAAGCCCGTGAGTTCTGTCTGTGCTGGCTGGTTTTTCAAGTAGCCCTGAAATAGAGCCCACTGCTGATTGCACTGGTCACTTTACTTTTCAACAGTGGCCAATATTTTTAAAAGACACTGTTTTGCTACAAGTTTAATAGCATTTCATTTGTAAGAGTAATTTCCAGTAAAGGGTGTCTGTGCATCTAACTATGGTGTTTGTATCTGTTTTTGTTACTGCAGAGAAATTTACCAGGGTGCTGGTGGAGCAGCAACAGGACCGAGCCCGCCGGGAGCAGGAGAGAATCCGTCTGTTTTCAGCGGACCCTTTTGATCTTGAGGCTCAGGCAAAGATAGAAGAGGACATAAGGTAGTAAACCCAAGTCCAAGGGAGAGCTCTGGACCCCTTTGTGGGACCCTATTCCAGTTGAAAATGCATTTTGGGGGTCTAGTTGGAATCAAGAGGGGCAGGTAGATCCAGCATTGTCTCCCGTTTGTTGACTCTGTCACTTCTTTTGGTGGTGTGGTCTCACCCCCACAGCCATCGGTCATCTCTCTCGACACGGGGACTGCACTTTCCCCAAATCCAGTCATAGTCTTTGTTCTTTTTCAGGGACCTTTCCCAATTCTGCAGTGCATCTCCATGAACTTGCCAGTAGAGAGCACTGCATAGAAACTGCTTAACCAAAATTCCATGGAGACCCTGCAAGTAGCTGCCTGGGATATATTGGATCCCCTCAAACCTGAGCACCAGGACTTGCAAACGTAGCCCCTAACCCATGTCTCCTGCAGGGCAGTATCACATGTTGTTACCAAGCAGGCTGCATCTTCTTGTTGCAGTCCATCTCTTTTTATATTTTGGGTATGTCTACGCAACAAAGAAAAACCGTGACTTGGGCTGCAGGGCTGTTTCACTGCTGTGTAGGCTTCTGGGCTTACTTCACAGGGTCCTAGAGCTCGAGCTCCAGCCCGATTCTGGACAGCTACACAACAGGCTATGCAGCCTGAGCCCCATAGTCCCTGGTCAGCAGGCACAGGCCTGCCACAGGTGTGTAGTTGCTGTGAAGACATACCCATTGAGGCTTGGTCTACACTTAAAACTTACACTGCCATAGCTCCCAGTGTAGATGCTTCTGACAGAAGAGTGCTTCTTGTCAGCATGGCTAACATTTGGGGATGTGGTGTTTCTACACCAACAGAAACTCCTCCTGTCGGTATAAGCTCTCTCTCCCCTGGGCGGCTGTAAGTTTGGTAGTGCAGACATAGCCCAACTCTCTGGTTAGTTGCGGATTTCAAGCATAATCATTGTCTGAAAAGTGATTCTGTAAAAATGGCACCATGCTGTCCCAGGTTTACTTCCCCTTTGTATCTTTTGTATGTAACTGCAGAGTCTGTAAGTCCGAACAAGGCTTCTCTCATTGCCAGTGCTACAGGCTCAGCTAGGTGCTGCCTGTGGGAGATGAGCTCTGATTCTTATGTTTCTTACATCATCGACAATAAATTCTTGAATCGGAACACAGTAAGCGGTTTTGCTGATGTATGAAGCAGAATGCCTTCATAATAGGTTCATATTGGTTGTGCAGAGTTGGCAGTGCTAACACATGCATTAGTAAAAGGGAAAATAATCATTTATTATATTGTAATGACTACTAAAGCATTTTGCACTATGTAAGTGTTAAGTATTTTTCAGTATTTCACAGTGCTGTTCAAACACTGACTAAACAGCAGAACATCCCCATGAGCTATTTAAGTTGTGTTGTTATCCCCACTTTTATAGATAAAGGGAAACTGAGGCAGAGAAAGCGAGTGATTTGCCCACAGCTAGACAGCCATTTAGTGACAGTGGGGATTAGAACCTGGGAGCTGCTAGTTCTCAGTTTTGGTCTCTGATCACCTGACTCATGCCCCTCTCAATTCGATTTTGTCCCCATGAAAAGATGGGTTGGGAGCAGATGCTGTGTGCAGCATAATAAATGCCACATTTTACCGAGCCACTTTTCTAATCTTTTTTTTTTTTTTTGAATGAGCGGGGAGGAAACCAGAGCGGTGGTTGCTGTAATCAGACTGGTACTAAATATCTGCCAGTCACACATACTACTTGCTCCTGACTGACTTAATCTTATATACTGTAAGAGAGCCCAATATGTGTTGGTTTGAGCTATATTATGAGTAAATAAAGCCAGGGCAGCCTAGTGGCTGTGCAGTATGCTGCTTTGCAGTAATCCACCTTCAGTTCCCAAGCAGCCACGTCTTAGAGCTCAGCATATTCCTCTCCAGTGTCCCCTTCTAGAAGGTGTATGGAATATCACTGACTGCCTCCAAAGGGAGTTGCAGTCAGCCCTCCTGTGGTGGAGGGAGGGTTGCTATACGGTAGGAAAAGAGCAGACATCTTCCCTCCTACTGAAAAAAAGGGAAGCTATCTCTTTAAACTAGAGACCCTTTTATACTGGTAGATGAGCTGTTTCCAGCAGGGTAGCTGCAGATACCCAACATGCTCAAGGTTATGGCAGACACGGAGCTACATTTAATTTGGCTTTATCTACCTTGCATTCCTTTTTGTAGCCTTGAATTTGTAGAGAGACTTTGCGGTGTTGTCACTGCACTCACAAGAGTTTCATGTAACTAGTCCCAACCCTGATACTTGCAAAAGGGAAGACGCTACTGAAATGTTATGGCAAGCATTTAGAAACATAACTTTTGGGGATCCTAGTTTTGTAGCAGAATGACTAATATATGCAGACTTTTGCCCCTGAGTTCTTTTTGTTAACTCTGTAATGACAGGTTTTTGTTGTAAACAGAGAGTCAGTTGCAGGTCTCTAGGTGCTAAAGTGCATCTGACCACTTTACTCCAGACTGCTGCATTGGGTCTCTTTAAGATGCTACAAGGAACATTCTTTCCTTCCTGCTTGCAAGCATCCTGATGCCTCTGGATTAAGGCAAGATCTTTTGCTAACATCTGCTAAAGTACGCCTTTCACAAGCTCTTCATGACTGGTGGTAGTGGGGACAGGGAAGATGACAAATCTGTTTGTAATCCTTGTAAAGGGGGAGGCTTTATAAATATGCTGTTTCTGCTCATGGAAGGCATGATTCCAGTTTCTGGTTTTCCTTTAATTCAGGCAACAAAATATTGAAGAGAACATGACAATAGCTATGGAAGAGGCCCCAGAGAGCTTTGGCCAGGTGGTGATGCTCTATATTAACTGCAAAGTCAATGGACATCCAGTGAAAGCCTTTGTTGACTCAGGTGATTCCCCACCACATCTCCCCATTTTAAATCCCTTTACGCTCTCCCTGCTCCCCCTTCTCCTGGCTCTTTAAAGGAAATCATGAACCCCACAATAGGTCAGTTTATAGCATTCCTTTCCCACAGTAAAGAATTGTGTTACGAAATTTAAAAGGATCTAATTAAAATCTGAATGTACTTTCTGTCATTATTCAGCCTAATTAAAAATATTTGAGATGTGTGTTGTGGTTAAAACATGACTGGGAGTCAGAATTCCTGGGTTCTAATCTTGCCTTTGCTGCTGGCCAGCTGTGTAACCTTGGACAAGTCATTCTACCTGTGTGTCTCAGTTTCCCTAGCTGTAAAACTGAGATTTCCTTTCCTTTATAACACAACACTTTTCATCTGTAGATCTCAAAGTGTAAGTATTCAGCTTTATTGTAACTTCCATAGCCATAATGACCTTCAGGTGGTGGTAGGTGGACATGTGTATACACACAGAGCCATGGTGTAATCGAATGCCTTTGTGCCATAATGTAATTCCCTGCTTGCTACTGAGTCTTAGATTAAAATCTCTGTACTAGATTTTTAAACTAGCCCTTGGTTGTTTTTAAATATTGCTAACTCCTCTTTTCTCTGGTGGTAGGTGCCCAAATGACCATTATGAGCCAAGCTTGTGCTGAAAGGTGTAACATAATGAGACTGGTGGACCGGCGCTGGGCAGGCATTGCTAAGGGTGTGGGCACGCAGAAAATCATTGGCAGAGTGCACCTAGGTAAGTAGTGATACAACGGGATAACTTTACCTGTAATGGCTGTGGCTCTGCTTGGCGCCAAAGAGTCTCTACTTTAATACTGTAAACTTTGGGAACTGCTATAGAGTGGCTTACGAGTTTATCAAGATCACATTAAGCTCACCCAGAGACACAATAACCAGGATTGCATCATGTTAAATGTTTTCATACACTTATCCTAACACTTTAATTCTGGTAGGTCTAGAGTCCCCATACAAATACAGAGGAAACCTTGATTCCTGGTGCTGATGGGTTATAAATAGCTTTATTCTTTGGTATGAGGGATCAGGATGGGGATAATGGGCAGTGTGAATTGTTTGGGGCAGAATTCCAGTGCAGCTTAGTGTATCTCATTCCGCAGTGAGGAGAGCACTTCAAGATATCTGTGTTCTTGCACAGGTTTGTCTGAAGAAAATGCCATACAAGGAAATATTATCTTCATTGTTTAAGACATTGACTATGAATTAAAGCACCAAAACAAAATTCCACACTCTGAGCAGCTGCATGCAGCCTCTTTAGCTCTAGCTTGAGGGGTTAGTTGATCAGTTCCTACTGCACTGCAGATCCAGTCAGCTTTTAAAATAATGGAGGGGGAAATATTTAGCCACTGGGGGCTAGCAAACTCCCGATAATCGCCAGGGCTGGCTTAGAGCAGACTTTTCCACAACCAAGTCTATGTACATTGTTCTCTGATTCCATAACTTCCCCACAGAGGCTTTGTATAATTTCCCTTAGATAGAGAGATACCTATAGTGGAATCCTTGTGCTGCAGTGCTTGAGCACTTCTTGAGGCTGGAGGGTGGGTAATATGGTGTTTTCTGTGTGCTTCAGCTCAGGTTCAGATTGAAGGGGATTTTCTGCCGTGTTCTTTCTCTATCCTTGAAGAACAGCCCATGGATATGCTTCTAGGACTGGATATGCTTAAGAGACATCAGGTAATTGAATCAATTGGTGCTTGTTTTGCAAACAATCCTTGGCTCTTTCGTAAGTGCTAAATGTAAGATCTTTATCATCCTTATGAATTTTTTAGGATTAAAAACTCTGAAGAGATATGCCGACATGGTTTTCCCATAGACTGGGGGGAAGCACTTATACCTTGTAGGTTGTAAGTACTTTGTATCTTGTCCCAGCCTAAATGTCTTTGCTCTGAACTCTTGGTGCCTGAAAATCCTCGGAGGTCTATACCTGAGCAATGTTTTAATAAAGACTCTGGGAAGTCCTCACTTGTAGCTGTAACCCTAGTTGGGCTGAAGAGCAGAAGGACCATAACTATTCAAGAGCTGGCTAATAGGAGCCGCTGTAAGAAGCCCCTTGACATATTGAAGGGGCAGGCTGCTGAGCTATTTCTACCCAGCACGTGTTCTTAGATCTACCAGTTGTTAGCACCTTCTTAACCCTTCTTCGTCCAGTTAATGTAACCCCTTGATGATTGGAAGTGACATTTTTCTAGTGCATTGTTAAATTAGTGACACATTAATGTATTCTGGTCCTGTGTTATGACTGACCGTTACCAAGACATCAATTGCACGTGTACTCTTTTCCCAGTGTTCCATTGATCTCAAAAAGAATGTACTAGTGATTGGCACCACTGGATCTCAGACAACTTTCCTTCCGGAAGGGGAGCTCCCAGAGTGTGCAAGACTGGCATATGGGCCAGGACGGGAGGACATGCAGCCGGAGGAGATTGCAGACCAAGAACTGGCAGAAGCTCTACAGAAATCTGCAGAGGAAGCAGGTACCACAAGGAGCCAAATCAGAGTAACAATCTGCAGAGTGCTATCAGTAACATGTCAGCTCTGTCTCCTGTCACTAGAAAGCTCCTCACTTTTCTCAACTGTTCTAGCACATCTTACTGAATGTAATGCCAGTGATGAGCAGGGGGATTTTACCCTCTCTTGCAGAGCCTCCTGATTGCTGCACTCTTTTCCTTGGGACATCTAAATCAAATCTCTCTTCGTGGACAATACAGGCCGATGGGTTGCTGTGCCATTTTAACTTGGTCTTTCTTTGTGGTTGACTAGTAGCTCTCCCATTCCTCCCTGCCACCGTAGTCCATTAATCTTGTTGTTTTTAATGTACAGCGAGGGGACAATTTCAGTTAAGTGATATTTTAGCCATTTTAATCGGGGGGTGGGGAGGAGGACTTGTGGCAGCAGCCATGAGCCATGCTCTAATCCCCACAGTCTATACAAATGCTAAAGAAAAATTGTAGTGAGCTGTTACAGAATTGTCAATTGACATTTATTTGCGCTGTAGCTACATAAATATATGAATTTTCTAAACTGTTTTTAGAAATACCTATACTGCTTCAGAAAGAACGAGGAGGACTTGCGGCACCTTAAGGCTAACAAATTTATTTGAGCATAAGCTTTCGTGAGCTAAAGCCCACTTCATCAGATGCATGCAGTGGAAAATACAGTAGGAAGATAGATAGATACAGAGGACATGAAAAAATGGGGGTTGCCATACCAACTCTTAACGAGACCAATCGATTAAGGTGGCTATTATCAGCAGGAGAAAAAAAAAGTTTGTAGTGATAATCAGGATGGCCCATTTCAAACAGCTGGCAAGAAGGTGTGACTAACAGTAAGGGGAAAATTAGCATGGGGAAATAGTTTTTAGTTAGTGTGATGACTCATCCACTCCCAATCTTTACTCAAGCCTAATTTAATGGTGTCCAGTTTGCAGATTAATTCCAGTTCTGCTGTTTCTCGTTGGAGTCTGTTTTTGAAGGTTTTTTGTTGAATAATTGCGACTTGTAGGTCTGTAATTGAGTGTCCAGGGAGGTTGAAGTGTTCTCCAACTGGTTTTTGAATGTTATAATTCGTGACGTCTGATTTGTGTCCATTTTTTCTTTGGCCAAACCAGACAGTCTCTATGTAAATGTACATGGCAGAGGGGCATTGCTGGCACATGATGGCATATATTGTGTTGGTAGACGTGCAGGTGAACGAGCCTCTGATAGTGTGGCTGATATGATTAGGTCCTATGATGGTGTCCCTTAAATAGATATGTGGACAGAGTTGGCAATGGGCTTTGTTGCAAGGATAGGTTCCTGGGTTAGTGTTTTTGTTGTATGGTGTGTGGTTGCTGGTGAGGATTTGCTTCAGGTTGCGGGGCTGTCTGTAAGTGAGGACTGGCCTGTCTCCCAAGATCAGTGAGAGTGATGGGTCATCCTTCAGCATAGGTTGTAGATCTTTGCGCTGGAGAGGTTTTAGTTGGGGGCTGAAGGTGATGGCTAGTGGCGTTCTGTTACTTTCTTTGTTGAGCCTGTCCTGTGGTAGGTGACTTCTGGGTTCTCTTCTGGCTCTGTCAATCTGTTTCTTCGCTTCACCAGGTGGGTATTGTAGTTATAAGAACGCTTGATATAGGTCTTGTAGGTGTTTGTCTCTGTCTGAGGGGTTGGAGCAAATGCGGTTGTATCTAAGAGCTTGGCTGTAGACAATGGATCATGTGCTGTGGTCTGGATGAAAGCTGGAGGCATGTAGGTAAGCATAGCAGTCAGTAGTTTCTGGTATAGGGTGGTGGTTATGTGACCATCGCTTATTAGCACTGTAATGTCCAGGAAATGGATCTCTTGTGTGGACTGGTCCAGGCTGAGGTTAATGGTGGGATGGAAATTGTTGAAATCATGGTGGAATTCCTCAAGGGCTTCCTTTCCATGGGTCCAAATGATGAGGATGTCATCAATGTAGCACAAGGAGAGTAGGGGCATTAGGGGACGAGAGCTGAGGAAGCGTTGTTCTAAGTCAGCCATAAAAATGTTGGCATACTGTGGGGCCACGCGGGTACCCATAGCAGTGATGGTATCTCGGAGCTGAAATATTACTTTACTCAGCAACTCTGAAAATCTGATTTCCTGTTTATTCAAATGAGGAGTTACTGTATCCTAACCTACATCTTCGGTGTTAAAGGTGATCTGCAAAGGGGAAAAATAATGAGCTTGTGCCCCTTCTTTTACTGCTTTACAACATAAGAGAAGCCTTAAAGTTTTCAGGTTCCGGTCCTGTCTAGGCTGGAAGGCCTTGATGACTGGAGAACTAGCGAAACGGGACTTGTCTGCACTGCAGATGCTCTATAGCGTCAAAGCTGTGATGCTACAGCTGTGTCACTATAGCGTAGATACTTGCAGTGATGAAACGAGTGTTTCTATTGCTGGATCTAATTCACCCCCTTGACACGCAGTAGCTAGGTCAATGGAATAATTCTTGTGTCAACCTAGTGGTGTCTGTACTGGGGCTTAAGTCAGCTTATAAGAATGGCCATACTGGTCAGACCAGTGGTCCATCTAGCCCAGTATCCTGTCTTCCAACAGTGGCCAATGCCAGATGCTTCAAAGGGAATGAACAGAACAAGGCAATTACCAAGTGATCCATCTCCTGTTATGTATTCCCAGCATCTGGCAGGTAGAGGGTTAGGGACACCCAGAGCATGTGTTTGTGTCCTGACCATGTTGACCAATAGCCATTGATGGACCAATCCTCCATGAAATGATCTTACTCTTTTTTTGAACCCAGTTATAGTTTTGGCCATCACAACATCTTCTGGAAACGAGTTCCACAGGTTGACTGTGCACTGTGTAAAGAAGTACTTCCTTGTGTGTGTTTTTAAACCGCTGCCTGTTAATGTCATTGGGTGACCCCTTGTTCTTGTGTTAAGTGAAATCTTTTTTCCAACCTGAACAGTCCCAGTGTTTTTCATCTCTTCTCAGATTGAAGTTGTTTCATACCCTTAATCATTTTTGTTGCCTTTCTCTGTACCTCTTTCCTTTTCTTTTTTTAAGATGGGGCAACAAGGATTGTGTGCAGTATTCAAGGTGTGGGCGTACCATGGATTTATAGAGTGGCATTATGATACTTACTGTCCTGTTATCTAGCCCTTTCTTAATGATTCCTTCATTCTGTTAAGCTTTTTTGACTGCCACCGCATACTGCCACTGAGCGGATGTTTTCAAAGAACTATCCACAATGATTCCAAGATCTTTCTTGAATAGTAACAGCTCATTTAGACCCTACAAACTGTTTCTCGTGGGGGGGGCTGGGATAGTGAGTTTCACACCCCAGAGTGATGTAGCTAGGTCAACAAACGTTTTAGGTATACATCAGGCCATGGTGATGGTCTGAAAGCAGAAGGCTGAGCAGTTAGCCAGGCTGTTTGAAACTTTGTAGTTCTGTTTTTGTTAATGCATCTTTTACTTCAAATGAGACAAGATATGAGTGAAAAAACTTTAAGGACTCAGCATTCTTGCTCCAATCAATTAAGGTGTTAATAGCTCAAAATATGTATCTCTTGGGACCTCCCAGTGGTCTGTGATCAAAATCCGGGAAGGCCAAAATTTGCACTCTTGATTCTTCAAAGGTGGTAAAGGAAAAAACCTTCCAGTCCTTTATCCATGATTACGATTGAAAAATGAATTTGTGCTTTTTTTTAAAAAAAAAAAATCCTTGTGCAGGTCAACCTTAAAGTAATGGAGATACAGTGGCATATCTGCAGCCCTGTAGCTGTGCCGCTGTCACCCCGGTAGTCCTGTAGTGCAGACGTGCCCCTAGTCTACAGACAAGTAGAGAGAGGCATAAATCATAACGCTGGATCCAGCCTTGCCATCACCAAACCCTGGCAAACTCTAGAGCCAGACTTGGTGTTGCAGGTTCATCTCATTACCTTCAACAGGAAATGTAAAATAATATTAGTAGGGCTGTCAAGCAATTTAAAAAAAATTAATCGCGATTAATTGTATGGTTAAAAAAATTAATCATGATTACACGATAATAGAATACCATTTATTTAATATTTTTTGACATTTTCTACATTTTCAAATGTATTGATTTCAGTTACAACACAGAATGCAAAGTGTACAGTGCTCACTTTATTTTTTATTGCAAATATTTGCACTGTAAAAAACAAAATAGTATTTTTCAGTTCACCTAATACGAGTACTGTAGTGCAGTCTCTTTATCATGAAAGTTGAATTTACAAATTTAGAATTATGTACAAAAAATAACTTAATTCAAAAATAAAACAATGTAAAACTTTAGAGCCCACAAGTCCACGCAGTCCTACTTCTTGTTCAGCCAATCGTTCCGACAAACAAGTTTGGTTACAATTTGCAGGAGAAAATGCTGCCTGCTTCTTGTTTACAGTGTCACCTGGAAGTGAGAACAGGTGTCCTCCTGGCACTGTTGTAGCCGGCATTGCAAGATATTTACATGCCAGATGCATTTAAGAGTCATTTGTCCCTTCATGCTTCAACTACCATTCCAGAGAACATGCGTCCATGCTGATGATGGGTTCTGCTCGATAACTATCCGAAGCAGAGCGGACCGACACATGTTCATTCTCATCATCCGAGTCATATGCCATCAGCAGAAGGTTGATTTTCTTTTTTGGTGGTTCGAGTTTTGTAGTTTCCGCATCAGAGTGTTGCTCTTTTAAGTATGCTCCACACCTTGTTCCAATCAGATTTTGGATGGCACTTCAGATTCTTAAACCTTGGATCAAGTGCTGTAGCTATTTTTAGAAATCTCCCCTTCTTTCCGTTTTGTCAAATCTGCAGTGAAAGTGTTCTTAAACGAACATGTGCTGGATCATCATCTGAGACTGCTATAACATGAAATATATGGCAGAATGCGGGTAAAACAGAAAAGGAAACCTACAATTCTGCCCCAAGGATTTCAATCAGAAATTTAATTAATGCATTATTTTTTTAATGAGCATCATCAGCATGGAAGTATGTCCTCTGGAATGGTGGCCGAAGCATGAAGGGGCATACAAATGTTTAGCATATCTGGCATGTAAATTCCTTGCAACACAGGCTACAACAGTGCCATGCGAACACCTGTTCTCACTTTCAGGTTACGTAAATAAGAAGCAGGCAGCAGTATCTCCCGTAAATGTAAACTAACTTCTTTGTCTTAGCGATTGGCTACAAGAAGTAGGACTGAGTGGACTTGTAGGCTCTAAAGATTTACACTTTGTATTCTGTGTTGCAACAGAAATCAATATATTTGAAAATGTAGAAAAACATCCAAAAATATTTAATAAATGCCAATTGATATTCTATTGTTTAACTGCAATTAATCGCAATTAATTTTTTTGAGTTAATCACATGTGTTAACTGAGATTAATCAATAGCCATAAATATTAGTTTTTCTCCCGTTAGAATATTTGAGATAGGTAAAACCAAGGTTGGTTTTCCAAAGCCTCATCAGTCAGATTGTGACTTCACAAAACCAAAGGTTTGATTTTATCTGACCCTCAAAACTGAGGACAATCAACCTGGAAAATTTGAGGTTTTAAAATTAAGGTGTTAGAGTCGAGTGCAAAAGAGTTACTATAACTTACTATCGAAAGCATTTTTTGTGCTAATATAATTAAAAATGCTCAGCTGTTCGTTCATTTGCCAACAGTCTCACCTTGGGGGTTGAGACCAAACACACAACGTTTCAGCTCTGAAGGAAGCTGAGTGATTTAACAGAGGGATTTAAAATAGAACAGATCATCTCTAGTTGTTCCATAGCACTTGTGGAACACTCTGACATATATGTATAAAATGTTACTTCAGGTTGGTTTTGTTTTGAGTGATTTTACTGAGTCTTAGACATGTGACAAACCTCACATTTTTAGGCAATTGTTAGCTACATATTGAGTTGTCAGAATATTAACTCTTGCATCATCATCCTCCTTTCCAAAATATTAGCTGCTTGCAGATGGCACCAAGAAAGCCGAGAGAGAGAAAGAGAGAGAGGATATAGTTCAGCCCTAAAAGACTCATCTTCCTGCAGGACCTCCTGTGTACTTTTATAGTGGTTTGAATTTTGACTCCTTTTTGGTTCATGATATGCCAGATATCACACTGTACATCATTAGGTCAGTAAAGTTCCCATTTGAACACACCTGAATTAGTCCTGAGCCTTATTTGACCCTTTCAGACCCACCTCGGAGAGGCTTGGAATTTGGAGTTAGATGCCAGTGTCATCCTGGTATTAGTCCTGCATAGACCATATCTATTTATTCATTACCAGATTCTCCATGTGAACTCCATTTCTGTTCAAGGATTTGTACTCTTCCAGCCATGCACAATGCTTTCTCCCCTGTTGGATTCAGATGATGCCAACTCCCTGTAATCAATGAGATTTTTAGGATATTGACAGCAAAACTACAACAAAACCTAACAATAGCAGTGGTTCTCAGACTTCTTTGCTCACGCCCCCCCTTCTTTGTGTCTGTAATCACTTATGCAAACCCCCCACCCTACCCCCAAAGTACATATATTCTGAAGGCAGAGCAGAAAGCAGCAGCAGCGGCTGCTGGCTGGGCACCAGCTCTGAAGCCAGGGCTGTGCCAGCAGCAGTGCAGAAGTGAGGCTAGAGATGTGAAAAGTGATATTTGTCAATATCACTTGTCACAGGAGACTTAGCGCCCCACTGCCACCCTTACTTCTGCGCTGCTGCTGCTGCCACCCCGGGGCTGGGAGCAGGAGTTCCCCGCCACTACCTCCTGTTGAGGTTTTGGGGGGTGGGGAGGAAGAGAGCCCAATCTTGGGTGGCATACTCCAGCTGTCAGCCCTGGGGCAGCGGTGCTCCGGCTGTCCCCTTTATCCCATCCCCCACCTCCCGGGTGTGCACGGCCCTTCTGCACGAGTCCAGCAGCCTAGGGCTGACAGCCAGAGCTCTTTTTTTAAAAAAGCACACATCTCATGCCTCCCTTGACACATTCCCGTGCCTCTCTTGGGAGACCCAGCCCATAGTTTAGGAACCACTGGTATAGAGAAGTAATCTGCCCCTTTATATAGCTGTACTTGCATCTAGAATGCCTATGTATACAGGCAGTCCCATCACGCATGTTGCCCTTACTCTTTCCAGCACAGGGAAAACCCTATCAAATATGGTGCATTTTATCTGGAGACAAGTACATTCCTATTAATTGTATTGATTTCCTTGGCGGAGTTAGAAAACAAATCCTTCTGCAGATTCTGCCATGTCTTTGGTCTTTGATAACCATGTTCAGGTGTCTGGCAGGACACCAGCTACTTCTGTTGTCTAAATGGATACAACTCCCTGATGTATCTGACTAATTAGACCCTTATTACAGATTCCCTGTCAACAAAATCGCCTTCCACTGCACCAGGGGATGACCCTGTCCCCCTTCCCCTTTCAAAGAATCAGGCTGTGCAGATGGGGGTCTGAGTGTAGTGTTAATTGGAGACACACAAATCCCAGTCTTGTTTTTCACTATCATTCTGTTGCACAGGCCTCGCTGCTCCCCCTGTGAAAGACTGTGACAATGTGGAAGGCTGAATGATTTACAGAAATGTTTTTTCTTAAAATCACAACTTGACAAAATTGTTGCCATAGTTACATTAAGACCAGATGTGCAACCAGTAGAACAGGAGTGGCCCAATGTATCCTCTTTTGAGACTCCACGTCCCAGCTTGATCTAAATGGAAAATAATGGAAACAGGTACTCGAGGAGACAAAAACAGACTTCTTACAGGACAGGCATAATAAACTTTCTGGCAAATCCCAGGTGCAAACATGAGCGTGTTCAGTCAGCAGAACACAGTCCAATTATATATTTAAAAGGAGGAAGACTTTTTGAAGATTTAAATGAAGGAAAGCAATTCAGTGTGTCTTAATTACTTCAGTTGTCCTGCTGGTCCTGCTAAAGGCCACTGAGTTTTGGAACCTGTGCACAGGGAGAGACAGATGACGACAAACCAGGCAGCGCAGCTGGAAGTTTTGGATAGCTGATTGGAAATAGGAAACTTGGACAGAGAGATCCTAATGTGATCTAGGGTAGGGACACTCACTGTCACACTGAAGGTCATGCTGGAAATTTGACAAGCGCCTGAGAGCTGATACGTTTACCCAGAATCTTAGCAAAAATAAATGAATGCAACTTGTTGGTAATACATCTTTCTTGATAAATAGAAATTGTTGTCTGAGGTTACTAATAACCAAATCCACAGCTGATGTGAGACATCCTCCCCGCTGTGCAAAGAAGGCTGCTGTTAGTCATATTTCACCCTTGGCTACATCTGTTCAGTCACTGTGGTGTTCTGAAAAAGTATTGCTGGCTCAGACTGCACACTTTTCTGGTGCCTTTCACCCAAGGATCTTAAATCTTATAACCTTCAGGCCACGCACCCATTGTGAGGCTGGTAGTATCCCCATGTGTAAAATGGGGATACAGGTACATACTGGGTAAGTGATGTACCCAGGGGCACAGAGCAAGTTACTGACAACTGGCAGCAGATTCCAGGAACTGTTGCACTGTCCCCAGCTCCAACTTCTCTGAAACGTGCCTGCTGTGTACTTTCAGCAGTGCACAGTGAGCTAGCGTGCCGTTAAACATGCCTTGTGCTGTGTATTTTTGTCGAATACATAGCTTCTCCTGCACTCCGTACTGATCAAATGACGGTACAGTAAAATCCTTAACTTGATTGAAGAGCAGTTCCTTTTTGACTCAACATGGCAAAGTGCCTAAACAGACTTATATCGGAATGGCCAGCCGAACTTCTGGAAGGCAGCGACCACAAGGAGCTCCCTTGTTCAGAACCATATATTGGAAGAAACTGGGGGAGGGGAGAGAGAGAGGTCACAGACTATAACCATGCATGTTGTGTGCTTTGAATTGCTAATACAAGTTTGGTGTGTTGTGTTTCCTAATCCAAACAGAACATCAGAAGCCTTGATGCATGTAGTGTGTGTGTACTGCAGCTGGAGTGGGCCACAGACCAGGTATTTATAGCTACCCATTTATGAGCTTTCGCTACAACTTTCACACTGCCAGCAGCAGGGCTAACCTTGCTTTAAACAGTATTGTGGAGAAACCTATGTGATGTGAAATTGACAGCTCGTTCCTTTCAGAGGATGAAAACATTCCACCTCTTTTATCTAAATATAACAAACCTGTAGTGTGTTCTTTTTCCTCATTTAAACATTTATTTAAACCATTTGTTCATGGAAAGGAGGGGCTAATAGGTGTATGAGCTTTCCTGCACTACTTTCCAAATGCACCCATTTCTTACCTAGAGCACCCATGGTGCATAAACCTGAAACTCTTGAGCAGAGATGGCTAGTCACATTGAACAGCGTGGTGACTTTGCAATGTAACAAACAAGAACTAGAAAGACACCATCACACTGATATTTATGGGTGTCCTCAGCTAAGATTCAGACACAGGTCTCCTGAGGTGAAAGGCCACTGCATGGTCATATCTGTCTTAATTTTGGATTTTTAAAGCAAGAAATTAATTTGGTGTTGACAGCAAGTCATGTTACCAATATACAACCATGGGCTTTATCTGACAACAGATATAAAGATATAAATAATATAAAGAAACCTGGTTAACTATATGGTTATGTTAAGCTACCTAACTGAAAGGCTACGACTTCAGCTTGTAATGGCTGTGTGTGCGGAGTTTAACAAACAAGCCGTGACCATCTTATAGCAATTGATTTTTATTTAAAGGCCCAGCAGTACCTAAGCACTTGCAGTAAGTTTATTATGCAAAGCTGTCTGACTAATCTGAAGTGTCTTGAGCACAATTAGATCATACACATACTACTTTATTACACCTTGAAAACTTACACTCCCTTGGGAGAACGTTGTTATTCAGCATGTTGTATTTGAATTGCATGATTAAATGCTAAATATCTTTTGTATTACTGTGTAGCCTTTCTGTACCGTTGCAAGTGTTTCTCAGAGGCCCTTTTGGGTTCTGTAATTAAAAAGCTTTACAGGTTGCTTATTTTATCACCATGAAAATAGATATTTTGAACTCATTGACTTTGCTCAGAGGTGAATTTGCAACCACCTGCCTCCTCCTATTATGGCAGACATCAGTAGCTTGGAACAGAAAATAAATGTTGAATGAAGACAGAAGCTGTCAAGTAATTTAGGTCCACAATTTTTCTACTCTAAAATTGTTATAATCTGATGGTGAATGTTTTCTGAACTCTAAATATCTTGCTTTTTATCCACCACTCTGAGAAATTAAAACAAATAATAAACAGTGGCTTTCTATTACTCTGTGGTATTTCTCTTTGCTGTTGTTCTCACATCTTTGCTGATATCCAGACAAAGGATCCTCTTGTTTCTTACAAAGCACAACAAGACTAGGGGAAGGGAGCAGGTATTACCAAATGGAAAAGGATAAACTTCTATGGAAGTTGCTTTTAAACTTCAACAAACCAATAAGTAGCTATACAAGCTAACCCCCCCAACCACACACAATACCCTGGACATTTTCCTGTTAAAGGGGCTGTATGTAATGTTTGAGGGGATGGGTGGAAGAGAAGTTGGGATCTTAACTTTTTAAATTTAGCATGTTTTTGCTCTGAAAAGTGACTCTGTATGTGGAATCATAGGATTTTCTGTTTTTTCTCAATTACTTCAGATTATACTTGCTGGCTTTACTAGTTAAAATGTCTCTTCTAATTGTGATCATAGCAAATTAGATCTGAGATCTGAAAGTCAACCTGGTTTCATCCAGTCTTTCTCATACTCACCCATAATAACGTATCTGCCCCTGTAATTTAATTACCAAATTTGCATTTATTCAAAGAGCTGTGGAAGGGCTGTTACATCTGATCTAGTCACAGTACATTCATGAGAAAGTGGCACTTCAGGTGTAGTTACCAAACTGAAATGGCATACCAAACTGATATACAAAATGTCCTTACAGCCTGTATTCTGAAATTGTTATATTACGTGAAAATGTAATAGCTCTTATAATTCTAACTACTACTTTCTCTTTCTATCCATGTATAGAGAATAGTGATAAAGAAACTACCTCACTGGAAATGCCATCTTTACCATCTTCTGATGGATTTAAAAGTCCAGTCCATTCTTCAGGACTAAGTTCCAAGATCTGTAATCCCACAAATCAATTACTTGATCGCTCCGTCTCTGCCCCTGCTTCAATTTGCTCACACAAATCTAGTCTAGCAGAGATAATTGATTCTACAGCTGTGAAGTCTTTGGAGTCACCAGCTGAATGCCAGCTAGCTCCAGACCCTCTTCTGTTACAGAATCTTTCTGATCATGCTGCTCATTCAGCACACAATGACCATGCTATCCAGACTGAAGCAGCAGCCTGTCATAGTCCAACTATACCTTCACAGAATACACTTGAAAAAACAGTGGCTGCTGACAGTCTAAAGAAATATAATGCTAAAGAACTAGCCCATGGTCTGGAATCTCCTATGGAAGTGACAAGAGAAAGCAGTTTGTCTGACACCACCAGCAAGCGTGGGCAGCAGGCGGTTCTAGATGTATCATTGCCTTCAGAACCGCTGGAACTGAACCAAATGAATGAGTTTCCTTTGGATCTTCAGACATACAAAGAACCAGTGAGTGAACGATGTTTGGATAAACAGAATGAACCAATCGAGCCAGAATATCCTTGTAATGTCAGTGGCCTTGAGTTACCTGCTGTGGGGGAGCAAGGCCTTACGAACATCCAGCCGGAATCACCCGTTGACTCTCTTGCTGAGAGAAGAGAAAGTGGCCTGGAGAAGATAGAGCTATCATGTAGAAATGACAATATCCCAATGTCCGCATGCTGTGGCTGTACACATACAGAAATCTTCATGGAAACAGATGTAGCTGAGCAGTCTGTAATCACAGGGCATAACTTGTCAAGGAAACAGAACGCTCAAGCGAAGAAGATTGGTGGATCTTGTCTGAATGTAGACTGTTCTTTGATGCAAATAGAGTCATCAAAGCATGACTCCTCCTTCTCTGTATTTTCGAGTAACCCAGTTTCCACTAGTGATTTACTGCAGCCTGAAAACAATGTTGAAATGACTGCAATATGTACTGAGTTACCTAATTTATCAGCTGAAGATAGCTCTTCCTCACCTGACATTCATCAGGTGAACGGTGATACAGCAGCATCCACTGAAGAGCCATGTTTATCTTTAACAGCAGCATTGAAGGAGCTTCATGAACTTTTGGTTATAAATAGTAAAGGAGATTCTGTCATTTTTATGTCTGAAGAAGACACTGGTCAGCCAGAAACTATTCTTGAAGAGCAAATGGAATGCAAGGAGCTTTCTGATGATGAACGTGAAAGTGTGGATCCAGAGAGTGGGGATCTAAATAGCTCCTTTCATACGGTGATGCCTGAACATGCGAACCCTGAGGGGCTAGCAGGGGCACCATCTTATGCTATGGGAATAGAAAATGCTAGCATCAAGGTTTTAACTAGCAGCCAGTCAATTGTTGAAAAAGATGCTCTAGAGATACAGAAGTCCTCGAGTAAGAGTAATTCTGTCATTCTGAGCTCAGTTGCAACATTTGATCAACTACAGAGTACTGAGCCGGCAGAAATTTTACCTGAACGTTTAGTAAATGACCAAGTTCCAGCCAGTCAGACTTTAGAGCTGAACAGATCACGTTCACCTGAGCTCACGGTGGAGGAAGATGTTCCTCAGGATGCTCAGAGCCTGTTAACAGAAGTGTCTGAAATAACTGACAGTTCCTCAAATCCTGAAGATCCAAGGCCACCCTGTGGACTTGTTGAGCCATTGCTCTGCCCTCCAGTCAGTGATCTGGAACTGCACTCCAGACTTCCTCCGCTGCCTGTTTTCCCTGCAGCCGACATTAGTCAGATTCTGTGCGCTGGCTTTACCGTGCGGGAAGCTCTTGAAGCTTTGGAGCAAGCTGGTGGAAATGCAAACCTTGCTCTTCTCTTTTTATTAGCCAAGAATATTGTAGTTCCTACATGACCATGGAAAAGATGGCCTGACTGCTCCATCGTCCTTTTAAAGAACATATCTAAATTATATAGAGTAAGCTGCAAGCCGAATGTTGTCAGATTTTTTAAAAAAAATTATTTTTAGCCAAAGTAATTTATGATCTCTTGTGTGTGTGTCATGCGTTAAATTTGGGCCTTTTAAAAGAAAAGTCTTGGCATTGTGTAAACACATTAGCTTTGAATTTTCCTTAAGATGGTGCATACTGGAATAAAATTGTTTTTATTTAATTGTATGATTTTAGAATGAGCTCCAATATTATGAATAAAAAGCAGAAGCCATTGAGAAAACCACCACCCCATTCAGGTAAAAGCAGATTGCGAAATGAACTGAATGTGCATGTACATGCATCCCCAAGGCAGTGCAGAGCATGTGCTGTTATAGGAGAGGCACACAAGCTATGAATTCAATATGGTACAAACTGAAACAAAGTTTGTCAATTAAGCTGTTTGGAATTGTACCAGTGATCACTCTACTGTGCTTTATAATCTGATATTAATCTGATGCTGATGAAGAATTGTAGCAGCTACTAGAGGTATGTCAATGCTCACAGGGTTCCGGATCCAAAAAGGTTTTGCAGGGATGTTCAAAGCTTTCACATTTTTGTGCATTGAAAGCTGATGCCTAGATTCCCAAAGTGTATTCTGCTATTGGGCCAGCGTGTTAAAGTTTACATGGTGGGGCAGGGGGAGGAGGGAGATAAAATTTGGTGCTACCAAAAATAAGCGACAAGGCAAATGATCTAAAGATATCCTGGGGTTAATCTTTTATTTCATTTCCCCTAATGAAGGATATTTGATCCCTTTATAGATTTGCCCATATCTTCCTCCACACAGAAGGGAGGGGTGGGGGGAAGCCTTCTTAAGAAGATACCTTTTAATTTGTTTTGTTAAACAATTTCTTAATTGCATCTGTTGCTATGGCTTTTCTCCTTTTGCTTCAGTCCCCTACAAAGGTATATACTGTAACTGTTAAGAGAATGGATTCTCTATGCACTGAGTAGGGATGTATAATTAAAGGATTGAAGAAATTTGCTTTGCAGTAGTTTATCTCAATGCTTGGGGGTGATCAATCACTCAGCCCTTTTTAAAATGAAAACGCAAAGGCTATGATATTCACTGCAGAAATCTTCACTGCAAAAACTCATAGTGGATCGCAGTTTAGTACCATGTGATAGGTGAAGACACTCCACGTAAAGCAACTTGAAACTAGGGCACTGATCTGGCTTCTGTATTACAACCATGGAAGCCTTTCAGGAGGTTCTCATCAAGAACTGTCTTTTTAGGACCTGCAGAGACTGTGCTCAGGAAAGCCTGATTCCAGGGAATCAGGTGCTTTCATGGGAATGAACGACTCTTTCTTCTGCTTTATGGAGGTTCATGACACTGTTGAGGAGGGGAAGAGGGAAAAGCATGATAAAATGTGATACCAAATTGTGAGTAGAAACCTTAATCCTGTCCCATTTGCAAATCTCTGAAGTGGCTTCACCTAAAATGTAATCTCTGACTTCCTGCTTGAGACAAATAAATTGAAGTCGTGAGTCCACAGTGACTGAGAATCCATTTTCTCAGCACATTATGTACGTTGGGTTTGTCTGGGGCTCTGAACTTGTCCCTGTTTTTTCTTGCTTAGAATATTTGCTTTTGTGCATTTGGGGGCTTTCAGGGGAGTGATTTATAAACCACATATATTCAGTCAGATATATAGACTTGTGGGAGTCCCTGATGGCAGTGAGGGATAACTTGATTTTTTTTTCCAGTGGGTAATGTAGTCAAGAATAGCTTTGAGGAGTCCTGTGAACACCCCATAGAGCTTTCACAAGAATTGTGACCATAGAACCTAGGAAACATCAAGTGATTTCTTTTAAACCTTGCTCAAGGCTTCTTGAGGAAATACTGGTGTTTCAGGATTTTTACCAAGCACTAAAGCCTTGATAAGAAGCAGGTGGTGGCAATAAGCACCTTATGAAGTATTCTACAGTGAGCAGTACCCGGGTGGTAAGCTGTAGTGTCTTGGGTCATTATTGTAGAATTGACTTATAAGAACCCTTTCTAAAGGGCCTTTGGAAATGAGATGTACTATCATATCCTAGAACATCTCTGGTCAAATGGAACTGCTGTAGGAATTTGAGGGGAAGTTCTATGGCCAGTGTCATACAGGAGGTCAGATCAGATGATCACAATGGTCCCTTCCGACCTTGGAATCTATGAAGCTATCCCTATTTGCCTCTGCTTCAGCTCGCTGCAAACAGTAGCTAATAGTAAAGCTCCTTTCTTTCCCATCTAGACTGTTCTCAGTCCAGACAGCCAGGCTCTGCTCCTAGGTATGCTCTTGCAGCACCATGGACTTCATTGGGAGCTTCTTGGGGAAGATGCTTAGCTGGTATAAGCTGTCATAGCTCAGTTGAAGACGCAAGCCGAGGGTCTGCCCTTAGAGCTGAACTTGCTGCCCTTGGCACACAGCTTGATTTACTGCCCACTATTTAAAACACCAGATGTTAGTCATCTGATGTTACAATACCCGTGTCCGATTTACATGTTAACTTTTTTAGAAGCAATTGCTAATAGCTAAATGATGGAATGGCTGCTTTGCACAGGCCGGGTGAAGGTTCTAGTTTTATGGCCATAGTGAGTTACAGATTGCACGTGCACAATTTATGCTAATGAAACTTTAGAGCATCAGCCAGTTTGCTTTGATAGTTTTATTTTTTCTGTCATATACCCTAGTTTTTAAATTTTTACATTTTTGAACTCTGCCCATGCTTTACAGAAAATAAACGCAAATCAGTACTGCTAAAATTTCCTGTGTCACTTTCTCTAAATGGCTGGAAACAGAGGCGTGACCCCAAAACTGTAAAATAGCTGCAAATATTACCTAAAATCCATCTAAACCTGGTGCGTTTAAGGTCTGTATTATATGGAACTGCTTTGAGTGAGCTATGCAATTGGATTAAATTAGAGAATAAACAGAACTGAATAATTTTGTCTCTTAAGGAAAAAGATTCAATAAACAAAGAATTATAAAACTTGAAAAAAGTTTGATTCTAAAACAATTTACTTGAATCTTCTTAATCCAGTAGAATGCATAGGGTTGTTTTTCCTTAGAGTGCTACCTAAGAACTGTTGTCTTCTGTTTTAATGTGTAGCACCTGTCCTTTTGCAATGCAGTACTCTACCTCTGTACAAAGTGATGTGGAATCACTATTGGATGACAGTGATAGGAGAGACTGCATATATTTTGTCTTCAGAGGAGAGATTTTGCCTCTTTCCCCTTCTTCCCCCCCGCCCTCCAAAAAAAAAAGAGGTAAGTGGCGTTCAGGCTTGATTTTTTTACAATGCAGATGACTTTCCTCCCCCAAACTCTTGAAGAGGGGATTAGAATCCACCCTGTTGAAACCAAATAGCACAAATTAAGTATTTTGTTTGAGGATTAAAGCATCATTTCTAATTAACATTGCATACATCAGACAGAACACATGACTGCAGTGTAACTGTACAGTCAACTTTATGATCAAATCTGAGTTCATCAGAAGCTAACGAAGATGGGTATGAATATACTGAGAACTAGCTGGTTCTGGGAGCTGGAGTGGAAGGCAAGATGAAAAGGAGCAATGGCAAGGCTGGAGAGCATTTTCTTTTTTGTCTGGTAATCCTTTGACTGTCTCTTAATTCTTGTCAAGAAGTGGACCCATCTTGGGCTGGTATTTTCCAAAAGTCTGTGTTCAGTGTTGTTCATTGGCCTTTATCCATTGCCAAATTGCAATTAAGCACTTGTTGATAGCTTCAGTAGAGGCACCAAAGATTGAATGGGCCTTGTAAACTACTCCCTGCATCGAAAGGGAATGTTTCCAGATTCACTGCATTTATTTAGTGCCTTAAATCAAAGGGTCTTAAAACTCTGCAAATAACTGAGTTAAATCTTGTGACACCCTGGTGAGGGAGGGAAACGTTTTCCCTATTTTACATATAAGAAAACTGGCCCAGAGAAGCTGTGTCTTACTCAAGATACCAGGAAGTCTTTGGTAGCCTTTAGCAAATCACTTAACCTCTCCATATGTAAAATGGGATGGCATTTCTCTCACTTAGCAAGGATGTTGGAAGGGTTTGTAAAGCCCGTTGGGTCTGAGGTGATGTAACTGAAGAGTATTCTTTCTAGACTAAGGTGTGCTGCATGCTGCTAGGTGTTTTACAGAACTAGGGGCTTGAGGGGACATCCAGTGGGCTTAGGATCCTCTTTCTACATCTACTTGTGACCTCCCAGCACTCAATCCCAGCATCCCTGTTGAGAGAGAGAGAGAGAAACCATGGGGTGGGGTATGCATATCTTAGCCTGGCTCCCTTTCAGATTTGGAGCCCTCTTGTTTTCTTCCCTTGCACCTGCCAATCCCTGGGATGTTCTCTTAACCTCCTCTTCACCTTGCTGGCTCCAGAACCTAAATACCATTCTCCTTAGAGGGCTGGATAAAGGTCATAACTTCAGTTTGTCTTTAAGGGAGCTAATGTGGCAGCCCCAGGACTGACACCCAATGCAGCATCTCTGTTGAGTTCAAACATTGTTCCTAAACAACAATCTGGATTAGAGCCTCTTTGTGCCCTTTGACCAGCATCAATCCTCCTCTCCCCATTCAGAGCAGTTACCCCAAGCGGGAATATTTCTCTTATCTGTTTCCCCACACCCCAAACTCTGCCAATGCCTCTCAGTCCTGACCCACAGAACCTGGGCTGCTCCAGCCTGAGGACAGCCTCTCAAGAAAAGTCTGGGTTTTACCACCTTAAGCAGACATGGGGGTGCTGTTAGGCCTTGGTACTACACAGCGCTTTGCCCAGGGTCCCTGCTCAGTACATCAACAACTGGGTAAAGTACCCAAACGATAATATGCCTTGTGCTGTAAATAGGACTGTTCCTACTCTTCCATCCCCATACTCAACTCCAAAGCAAACCCATCAACACAGTGACCCATCAGTCCTAGTACCTCCCTGTGAAATGTATAAGTGGCAGAAAATTTTTTTAATGTGGAATACAGGAACAATCAGAAGCTTCTTAATAAAAATCCCAGTTTGTGTAAGTAATCCTCTGTCAGTAACCATTGTTCCCATTGAAGGAATTCTCTCATTCCCATATTTAAAGCTGAATGCACAGTGTTCTATGAAATGGGGCAAGGGCTTACCAAGCTATCGACATCTGAATGTTTTCAGTGCCTGTCTGCAGAAGAGGATGTCTGCAGAAGAGGATGGTGCAGAAGAGGGGAGGGGGGGAATCCTGCAATGCTGCTGCCTATGCTGAACTGTCTGTGGATAGTGGAACTTTGCTCTTCAGGGCTGTCAACCAGGCACCACTTGCAAAAGTTCCCTGCTCTCCATCTCTTCCATGTCAAGCTGTTTGGTTCCTATTTGACTGATGCTTTTTAGCTTAAGGGATTTGCAAACTCACTTGAGGGAATCCGTACTCAGGAATCCTAAAGCTGGTTGCACTTGTGTCACTTCTGGGCTGAACATATGTGGTTTTTCTTGCAGCTGGGTGTTGAGGAAGGAAGATCCGTTAATCCGAGTATGGGATGTCGTTCTGCCCTCAGTAATAAGTCTTTTTTTATTTGACTTGATTTTTTTAATATTGGGGGACTGTTTCTCCAGGAAAAAATTGATGTGCAAAAAACAATTTGATATTTAAAAAGAATAAACAAGTTTTATCACAATGTTGTCTGGTCAATTTGTTTACAGCATTAATATACAAAGATCATTTTCTCTGTTTTGCGATATATTGACCTCTACTACTGGCCTCTCAGCTTCAAAATCTTATCCTTATTTCTTTCCTAAGTGAAGGTAATTTTCTTGTAATATTTCCATTTTGACAAGTAACAAACTAAACAAATTCACACTGTTGTAAAAATCCTTGCTTATGATGGGTTCAAAATAGTCATGTAGGAGGTTGGTAAATTTCTGTTTGACCTCCTCGGAGCACTACTTTAGTATGGAATCTTAACTAAGTAAAGCACGTGAGCAAGATGTTGCATTCTGATTGGCTGCAGCATGTATTCACAGAAACAAGTCAGGCCACCTATACAAATGACCTCTGAGCCAATCAGAACGCAGACATACATTTTGTCTAGATCTTTAACTTTAATCCTTTTAAAAAAAGAAAAAAAAAACTTAGATTCATGGCCAGAAATGAAAGCTCATGTTAAAGATTCTCTTCCCCTGCTCACCAAGCCCATTTAACAGAATGGGTATAAGCATTTTTTTACAGTGATGAGGTCACAACTAGGCACATTTGGGCTGTGACATCATCACAAAGGCCAAACTGGACAATTAGAATGTAGCTTTGGCTAATGGGCCAAAGTCTATTAGTTTTGAAAGGAAACACTTTTTTCCCTTCTGAAATTTGTGACAATAATGAAGACGTTTCTGATAAAGAAACTGCCCCGGAGTGCAGTGACTGGTTTCCATGTCTTGACCAAAATCAGAGTGTACTGACCCTCGAGGTATCTGGTGAGCAGACTTCTTAATTCACTACGTCTTGATCATCTCAGAAGCCGTCATTGTAAGATAAGCTTTTCTACATTAAAAACCAAAGCTGTTTAAGAGCACACAGTAACAGAATGACAAAGGAGTCCATTTGAACATTGGTTTCCTCTTCACTTGCCGTTCAGGGTTCTACACTTGAGGTGCTGAGGTATTAAACTCCTGAAATGGTGCTCGGGGCTGCTTGGGTGTTGGTATCACTGAGGAAAAACTGAACCTTGACTGTGGCCTCTGCAAGCTAGATATGGAAGAATCTTAGAGATGGAAAAGGCCTAAGAGGCCAGCAGTGAAAGAAAGTCCATACAGAACACGGTCTTGTTTTGTCCAGTGCCGTTCTAAACATAGCAAGTGATGGGACCACAATCACTTCCTGTGGGAGATGATGAAAATGGAATAAATTCCAAGGCCAGAAGGGACCGTTGTGATCTAGTCTAGGGGTTCTCAAACTGGGGGGTTGGGACCCCTTGGGGTTGTGAGGTTATTACATGGGGGGGGCGTCATGAGCTGTAGCCTCCACCCCAAACTCCGCTTTGCCTCAAGCATTTGTAAGGGTGTTTTTAATTTATAAGGGGGGGGGGTCACACTCAGAGGCTTGCTATGTTAAAGATCACAGGTTCAAAAGTCTGACCTCCTGTATAACACAGGCCACAGAACTGCCCCAAGATAATTCCTAGAGCAGATCTTTTAGAAAAACATCCAATCTTGAGTTAAAAATGGTCAGTGATGTCTTGGTAAATTGCTCCAGTGCTTAATTACTCACACCATTAAAAATCTTATTTCTAGTCCAAATTAGTGTAGCTTCTGCTTCCGGCCCTTGGATCGCATTAACCTTTCTCTGCTAGAGTTCATTATTAAATATTTGTTCTCCATGTAGGTACTTAAGCTGTAATCAAGTCATCCCTTAACCTTCTCTTTGTTAAGCTAAATAGTTTGAGCTCTATCACTATATGGCATGTTTTTTAAACCTTCAGTCATTTTTGTAGCTCTTCTCTGAACAGTCTCCAATTTGAAAAGGAGTACTTGTGGCACCTTAGAGACTAACCAATTTATTTGAGCATAAACTTTCGTGAGCAAATAAATTGGTTAGTCTCTAAGGTGCCACAGGTACTCCTTTTCTTTTTGCAAATACAGACTAACACGGCTGCTACTCTGAAACCCGTCTCCAGTTTGTCAACATCTTTCTTGAACTGTGAGTACTGGACACAGTATTCCAACAGTGGTAGCACCATTTCCAAATATAGGAGTAAAATAAGCTTTCTCCCCCTACTCAAGAGTCCACTGTTTATGCATCCCAGGATCACATTCGCTCTTTTGGCCACAGCATCACACTGGGAGCTCGTGTTCAGCTGATTACCCACCATGACCCCCAAATCTTTTTCAGAGTCACTGCTTCCCAGGATAGAGTCCCCCAACCTGTAAGTATGGCCGACATTCTTTGTTCCTAGGTGTATATATTGACATTTAGCCGTATTGAAATGCACGTTATTTGCTTGTGCCCCGTTTACCAAGTGATCAGGATCACTGTGAACCAGTGACCTGTCTTCATTATTCACCACTTCTCCAATATTTGTCATCTGCAAACTTTATTAGTGATGATTTTGTTTCCTTCCAGGTCATTGTTTAAAATGTTAAATAGCGTAGGGACAAGAACCACTCCCTGCAGGACCCTACTGGAAACACACTTTCTCAAGGACTATTCCTGGTTTACAATTACATTCTTTCTTTGTCTGGAAGTTTTTTTTCTCCAGACATCTGAGCCTTGTCTACACACAAGTTGTTCTGCTTTAATTATACCTGTATGGGAAGGGGAATACACTATACCAGTATAAGCACATTTATTCCAGTAATACTGCATCCCCTACTTAGTTATATTGGTAAAACCGATCACTAAAAATCACACCCCCAACCAACAAAGTTATACCACTATGGAAACTCTGTAGACCAGACTTCAGCCACAAGTGGATAAGTCTTGCATCTCGCACTTGTCTGCCCCTTAGTAGTTGGAGCAATGATAATGGGAAGGAAGAGGATTAAAGATGACACACAGCACCTTGGCGATGTCACTGAACTTAATCATAGAGGTTCACTTCTTACCTGCCTCATGCTCTTCATTAGTATTTTATACTTTACCCACACATGATGTAAAGTTATTCATGTTTCCTACAATCTGCTAATTCAAACATCACGTGGCTAAGGGTCTGAGAGGGCAGCTACATGGTCTAGTGGCTAAACCAGGAATGTGGGATTCAGGAAATCGTGCATTCTGATTCTGGCTCTTTCATTCTGTGGCCTTGGGTAAATCATTTAACACCCTTGCCTGTATTTCCCCATTTGTAAATTGCGGCTGAGACATCCCTCATGCAGGTAGAGAGTCTCCCATGGACAAAGCTTGTTAAGTGCTAAGTGGTGCCATGACTGTGCTAATAAAATTCATAAACTACAGCAGCTGAGGAAGCGTCTTGCATTGTTTAACTGTCGAGGAAGGCAGAGCCTGCCAAAATAGTGACTAGTTTTAAGTCACCTTCTAATTAAAAACTGCCAAAATTTTTAAAAGCTGAAGTTTGTGCCTGGCTTAAAGGCCTTGACTGGTTTCTCTGCAGTGTGGGGAGGTTCACAGGAATGCAGGTAGCTAGACACCATAGTAATTAGACACTGGACTTGCAGTCAATGTTCATGCTGATATTCACTCCCTTTTGCCACTGTCAGTAATACCCTTCTGCTCCTGGTATCGGTACCCCTACACTATTGCAGATGGGTCATGGCAGATTCTCCATCACTAACCATTGTTAAATAAAACTGGATATTTTTCTAAAAGATCTGCTCTGGGAATTATTTTGGGGAAGTTTTGTGGCCTGTGTTATACAAGAAGTCAGACCACATGATCACAACGGTTCCTTCTGGCTTTGTAATCTATGAATCTCTGTCCCAACCCCTTTTTTTAATCAAAGCAATTTAAGTCTTCAATTTGTTCTCCATAAGTCGTTCCAGGTCCTGAGCTGCTTTTGTTGCTCTTGTCTGAATTCCTTCCAGTTTGTTGACACCTTTCTTCTTATTGTGTCTGTGACAGTGTTCCATAGATGGTTGCAATTAAGCCAGAGCAGAGAACGGCTGTCGTCTACTATACACTAATATGTTTTGAATGTTGTAGAAGAAGGCGCCTGTAAGGCCTTGTCTATGCTGGCAAGTTTCTGCGCAGTAAAGCAGCTTTCTGCGGTGTAAATCCTGAGGGGAGCACCCTGATGAGAGATGTACGACTTTCTGTGCTAGGGGTACAGCGCCGCAGTGCCAGTGTGGACACCCTGGTTGATTACAGCACTGCAATTGGCCTCCAGGAGGTGTCCCACAATGCCTGTTCTCGCCTCTCTAGTCGTCGGTTTGAACTCTACTGCCCTGCCCTCAGGTGACCAACTGTCAGCCCCACCCCTTAAATTCCTTGGGAATTTTGAAAGTCCCCTTCCTATTTGCTTGGTGACGCATGCAGTGGTCTCAGTGCATCTTTCCTGGTGGCCAGGCCTGCTCCACGCACCAGGCGATCCCCCGCTTGGAGCAATACTGGGCTGCTGGACCTCGTCAGCATTTGGGGAGAGGAGGCTTTCCAGTTCCAGCTGCCCTCCAGCTGTAGGAATTATGATACCTACAGACAGATTTCACGATGCATGTCAGAAAGGGGCCGTGACCAGGACACACTGCAGTGCAGGGTCAAAGTGAAGGAGCTGCGGAACGCCTACCACAAGGTGCGGGAGGCAAACCGCCAGTTCTGCAAAGAGCTGGACGCGATACTCAATGGAGACCCAACCTCCACTGTGAAGGCCAATGTGGATACTTCGGTGGTTCATCTGCCACTCAAGAGTGGACCAAGCCAGGAGGAGGAAATCTTGGACAAGGATGTGGAGGGGGACCCAGAGGCAGAGGACAACTCAGAGGTCAGAGATGCATGCAGCCAGGAGCTCTTCTCTACCCAGGAGGAGGCTAGCCAGTCGCAGCTGTCGGAGATTGGCGAAGTGGAAACAGGAGAGGAGGCCCCTGGTAAGTGGCTTTGATTTTGGGAATCACTGAAGCGACTTGTTGGGGGCAGGAGGTTTGCGGAAAGCAGACTTGTGTCTGTATGATGCGCGTACACCATGCCTAGGCTGAGCAGCAGAACAGGGTGTTTGACTCCTTCGCTTCACAGGAACCTCCCTCAGAGATCTCCAGGAAACTCTCATGGAGATACTGGGCAATCTGCTGTTGCGGGTTCTTTGGCAGAGCTGCTTTGTTTCTTGCCCCATTAAGGGTAACTTTCCTGGGCCACTCTGCCGTCACCTGGGAGCGGGGGGGGACCATTGCTGGATACAGCCGAGCTGCATAAGTGCCAGGGTGGAAGCTGCAGTCTTGGAGAAGATCCTCCCTTGATTCCCTGCTCACCCTCAGCAGCAAGATATCTTCCATAATGAACACTGCCGGTGGAAAATGTGGGGACAGTAATGATTATAAAGCTCCCCCCCCCCCCCCCCCCAGTGCTGGCTCTCGCCAAGTGCCCAGTGTACAGTACAGTCCTGGAACACTTGATTTCTCCTGCAGTTACTCACCATTTTGGGGGTCTTGTGGCTTATGTGTGCTTGCCTGGGGTCAGCCAGTTAGTGACAGGTAAGTGAATAGTGGCTGTGTTTTAAATCACTGAATCCGTGGTCTGTGTGTTGCGAACAATACTGCTTCTGTAAAATGTTGTGTTTAAACTTCACAGATATGACCTTGGGAGCCCAGCCTCCCTCTTAATCACCGGCTGAACGGCTGCACAGAATTAGAAAGCATCCACAAAGAACTAAAGAGGACTTTCTGCAGGATGTTATGATGCACTCCACGGCTGAAAAACAAGAATTGAAGGAGTGGCGGGACAGCGACTAGAGGGACCGAAAGGAGTATGCGGTGTGCCAGAACGAAGCCACAGAGCAGCTCTTAAATGTTATGAAGCACCAAGCGGACGGATTCCAGACAGTACTAGCTCTTCAAACCGAGCAGCTCCACGCCCACCCTCCCCTGCAGCTGCTGTCACAAAACTCTTTCCCATGCGTCCCCCAGACCCCGCCAACACACTCTTATCAACCTCCTGGCTTCAGTCTGTACCCACGGCATTCCACTCCTCCCCCATCACAGTCCAGCACTGCAGACTCCCAGAATTCAGTACGCTCAAACCCATCCCTCTGCAGTTTAGCCCTGCTGAAGTACTGTACCCGCTACACTGTACTCCAAAGGAGAAGGTTGCATAGGATACCTGGACATACACAAATCTTTAATCGTCCCAGGACCCCACCTCCTCCTGGGACCCTCCCTTCCCCATCCCCCTCAGTGCTGATGTGTTTTTTTTTGTTTGTCTCTCTCCTCCAGTGGTTGTTGTTTTTTAACAAAAGAATTGTGTTGGTTTGAAAGCAAACCCTGCAGAGCAACAAACAGTTTTCTTAAACCTTCATAGTGCATCATCTGCACCAGTCCCAATCACCTCCTAGCACTACAAGCGCTGCACTCCTGTGCATAGCAACAAATATTAGTGGCTTTCAACTTCAAACTGCTGCCTCAAGGCATCTCTGATCCTTCTGGACCCATGCTGCCCCCTCTCCAATAGCCCTGGTCTCTGGCTGTTCAAATTCAGCCTCCAGGCACTGAGCCTCAGTGGTCCAGCCCTGAGTGAAGTTTTCACCCTTCCCTTCACAAATGTTACGGAGCGTACAGAACGCGGTGATAAGCACAGGAATATTGTCATTGGCCAGGTGCAGCTTCCCATATAGGCAGCGCCAGTGGGCGTTTAAACAGCCCAAAGCACACTCAACAGTCATTCTGCACTTGCTCAGCCTGTTGAACTACTCCTTGCTGCTGTCAAGGTGCCCTGTGTATGGTTTCATAAGCCACGGCATTAAGGGGTAGGCGGGGTCTCCGAGGAGCACAATGGGCATTTCAGCTTCCCCTATGGTGATCATCTGGTCCAGGAAGAAAGTCCCGACTTGCAGCTTCCTGAAAAGGCCAGTGTTCCAAAAGATATGTACGTCATACACCTTTCCGGAGCAGCCTGCATTAATGTCCATGAAATGCCCACAGTGATCCACAAGTGCCTGGAGAACCATTGAGAAATACCCCTTCTAATTAAAGTACTTGGTGGCTAGGTGGTCTGGTGCCAGAATTGGAATATGTGTGCCATCTACCGCCCCTCCACAGTAGGGAAGCCAATTTGTGCAAAGTCATCCACAAGGTCATGCACATTGCCCAGAGTCGCGGTCTTTTGGAGCAGGATGTGATTAATGGCCCTGCACGCTTCCGTCAACACAACTCCAGTGGTTGACTTTCCCATTCCAGACTGGTTAGCAACTGATCAGTAGCAGTCTGGAGTAGCCAGCTTCCACAGTGCAATCGCCACGTGTTTCTCCAGTGCCAGGGCAGCTCTCATTCTCGTGTCCTTGTGCCGCAGGGCTGGGGCGAGCTCATCACGCAGTCCCATGAATGTGGCTTTCCTCCTCCGAAAATTCTGAAGCCACTGCTCATCATCCCAGACGTGCATGACGATGTGATCCCACCACTCAGTGCTTGTTTCCCGAGCCCAAAAGAGGCGTTGCACTGTGGTCAGCACCTCCATGAATGCCACAAGCAATCTCATGTCATAGCTACGATGCGTGGCGAGATCGATGTCACACTCCTCTTGCCTTTGTAGTTCAAGGAATAACTCCACTGGCACTCGTGATGTGTTCGTGAGAGTGAGCAGCATACTGGTCA
Organism: Caretta caretta; assembly: GCF_965140235.1. NCBI lineage: Eukaryota > Metazoa > Chordata > Testudines > Cheloniidae > Caretta > Caretta caretta. The sequence goes on from NC_134223.1 coordinate 5,642,393, forward strand.
GCAGTGCGGGATCCATTCCTGCAGGCCGAAGAGGCAGGACGCGCAGTACACAAACCGTTGAAAGATGGCGCCAAATGCAGACGGAAGCACAAGGATTGCTGGGATGCGAAGCAATGCATCACGGGGCATTGGGACAGGACCCAGGATGCCCCACAACCCCCTCCACCTTCCCACAACTCTTAGTGACAGAAGAGGAAGTGATGCTCTGTGGGATAGCTGCCCAGAGTGCACTGCTCCGAATGCTGCTGCAAGTGTGAACTCGCTATTGCACAGGCAGCTGACAGTGTGAACACACAACTGTGGTTTCCCTTCAGTGCTCTGAGCGGTGCTGTAACTGCCGGCATAGACATACCCTAACTTTCGTTGGCTGTTTTGGGGGGTTTGCTGCCCTATGACATGACAAGCTCCTATTTGATTTGCCATCCGCTCTCATCTCTAGGTTACTGTTTTCCTGTTGGGCAATATAATATTTTGTATTGTAGTAGTGTGTAGCAGCCGCAGTTAGGGGCCAGGACCCCATTGTGCTAGGCACTGACAAACCCAGAACAAACACAATCCCTGACCTAAACAACTTATAGTCTGAATATAAAACAAGACAGCAGCTGGCTACAGATGGGGGAGCACAAGAAAACAATGAGACAATATCATCCCCGGAGCTGCTTTACCGAGTGACAACTGCCTCTGAATTCTAGGAGAAGGTGTCTTTCTGTAAATGTATAATTGTGTGTGTATTGTACATTGTCACTTCTTTGTATCTTAATGGTTATGGCTTACTCAGGTTGTGCCACTTCACCTGGAGACCTGCTAATGCTACATCTGCCAGTCGCATTGTAAGGGGCTTCAAGAGACGTGGATTGAAGGGGGTGACAGTCTAACTACGGTCTAGTTCCTGAGTGTATTTTTGATAGGTTGTGCAATGCATTTAGGCTGAATGCTTGTTCCCAGCCCATGTGCTTGTTCCCAGCCCATGTTACCTTGCCGATGAGGCACGCCTGTTCCTATTACTCTACATTCCTGCCCACCCACTTTTTTTTAAACTAGGTAAGAGCCATCTGCAACATGTAGCGTTGACGAGACCTCCCCTATATGCCTGCAGCCCAGGGGTGCAATGCAGGGGCCGGAGGGCCCGACCATCGATGGCAGAGGCAGCCTGTTGGTATGTGTAGGGTGCAAGGTAGGGAGTCTCCCCTGGGGTACTTGAGCCTGGCTGGAGCTGCTGTGAGGCCCACCCTCCTCCACCCAGGCAGCCAGAGACTGGGCCCCCCCCACCCTACTCCAGGAATCATGGCCTTGGGCTTAAGAGCTCCTGAGCAGCATGGGGCAGGGGTAGCTCAGCCTCCCCCTGGGGCTGTGATTCAGGGAGCTGGGCTGCTTGGGTCCTGGCGGGTCCTGCAGCAGATGCAGCCAGGCTTGCAGTCCTGGGGGAGACCCCCTGCCCTGCACCCTGGCACCCAGGCCCACTCCTCGTGTTGTGCTTGGCTGTGATGTGCCAAGGGGCCACCATTTCCAGGGATGGCAGAACCAGTCAGGATGGGGTCTAGTGCCCCCACAATGGAAATTTAGTTATGGGGGTGATCTCATTTCCACCCCAATGTGCTGTTCTCTGTGAATGGTGCACGAATGGGACAGAAGCAAAAGGAGGACCTGGAGGGGCCACAGCAACACCTGGGCCCCCAAAGGAACATGGCACTTTAGTAAAATTCTGGTTCAGTCCCTGCTGCATCCCCACCCGCATCTTTGCAGCAGCGGGCTGATCAATTTAATGGATACGCTGCCTGGGAGAAGGCGATGGGCAAAGAAGCCTCAGCTTATAACCTCTCCCTATCAACATGCCGGGGGCAAAGGAGAATGAAAGACATAAGGCAGCCTTAACGAAAGAGGTGGGGGCTAAAGTAGAAACCTAGGGAGATCAAGGGACAGATGCGAGGAGCCCAAAGGGCTGAGGGCAAAATATGAGGGAACACACTCTGGTGCTAAGGAGTATGTAGCTGGAGCAGGCTCCAGGCTTGAAGCAAATTCCTGGTTGTATACTGTCTACGTGCAGTTGGGGATCAAACTAGAAAGAATGCAAGCGGATGCATTTAGTGTTGGCCAGTGGTGCAGAACCTTCATTTGCTATGCAGTTTAATCCCAAAATACATCGTTAAACAAGACCAATGTTCTACATGTGACCTGTCAAATCCCTTGAAAGGGAATATTTCAATGTTCAACGTTCAAATTCCGATCACTGTTCTGTCATTTCCTAACTCCTCCTTCCTGAGGTCATAGGGGCTAGTGGATAGGGCACTGGACGTGGACCTAGGGCAGCTAGGTTCTAATCCTGCCTCTGTCAGTGATGTTCTATGTGCCTTGGGTAAGTCCCGTCCCCCATCTGTGCCCCAGATTCCCTTCCCACCAGTTGTCTTTCTTGGCTAGTTAGACTGGAAGTGTTTAGGGAGATACAGTGCCAAGCCCGGGGACCCTTATCTTTAGTGGGGTCTCTGGATAGAACAATAATAACATTTCTGATATTTCTACTGCAGTAGTAGTTGGGAATGAAAATGACTGTATTTTTTGGCTCCAGCCCTGTTCTACCCAGTGTGCTTATAAGCTTCTTTCCCAACACACTTGCTCCCCAAGAGGTTCTCCCACAGTCTCAGCAAAGTTGCAAAACTGGCTTGGCTAACTCTGCAATTGCATTACGCTGGTGGAGTTTACCACAAAAAGCTGGCAAGCGCTCAGTGCTCCATGCTGGAGCATCAGCCAGCTCACTGCAGAGCCCTGCCAGGGAATTATATACCAGGTTGGGGAAACAGTGCAAATTGAACACATTTTTCTTGTTACTTAATGTGGAGGTGAAACTAAAATCAGCCATCAGTCCCCACAATCGTTTGAACATTGTGTTCAGTAGCGTCAGCTCCTGGAGTTCAGAAATCCTGACTCAAAACCCCCAAAAATCGTGAGACTGGCCTGAAAATTGAGATTTTAAACCAAGAATAAATCTAGTTTGTCTTGGAGTTTATGAACTCCCCTGCCCCACTCCAATATGGGATAATTACAGCTTGAAAATCCAACCTTAAATATACACAATGTGCAAATATAGAGACACCACCTCTCCGATTCCTCTCCCTCTCCCGGCTCCCCTGGTTCAATTCCGGCAGGCCTCCAAATCCCCAAGCGGGCAGGGTCCTGCAGCTGTCCCTAGTTCCAGCTTGCAAAGGAAGAGGCTTCCCTGAGGCTCTTACACCCAGTCTTTTCATTCCTCCAGTCACTGTGTATGGGGAGGGCTGTCAGGCAGCTGCTGTCAAGGCTGGAGTGGGGCGGTTGCGCTCCAAAGCTCTGTCTGGCACAGGGGTGCCTGGCTCTGCAGACAGCAGCTACGTCTGCCCTCTGCACAGAAGCCTTTAGTGGCTGGATAGGGCAACTGCTGGTGGCTCAGGCCAAATTCCTGAGCTGCCTGTTTTATATCATGGTATTTCCCCACCCCCACCAAAAGGGGCCAAAATCATTTTAAAAGATTTTCCTGCCCTATATCAAATGAGTTTTAGTCCCTATTATTTCCCAAAACAAACTTCAATTATATTTTTCTTTATAAGAACAACTAGCACCAGCCCAGAAGTTCCTAAGCAGCCCCCTCCCTGATCTCTCGTGTGTGTCATTGCATTTTACTGTGTTTTAAGGAAATTACTTCTGGGTTTGAACAGGTCATTATTATACAAGCAGAATGGGGGAAATCGACTTGCTGCAGATTGGTAATGGGATCCCGTCATTTTTACCTCCTGGTCCATAGTTCAGAATCTACGCAGGTCTGTAAGAGCTTGGTCCCATGAGGTACTGAGTGCTTCTGACTCCCATCAGAGTAGATAAAAGTTGAGGGTGTCCAGAACCTAGCAGGATTGGACCCTAACTGACAGAAAAGTGGTTGGTTGGCTCAGGCCAATTGTTAGTGGACAAGAATCCGTGTCTCTCAAATGACTGTGACAGATGGCACCAAGTGGCTGCCCTGTTTACAGTCCTAGCAGAGAGGCTACAAGTTAAACAGACAGAACTCCTTTCTCCCTCTCAGAGGTAGCTCTAAGGTGGGTTGAGGCATGACAGCTGGGGAGGAAGCCAGCCCTGCCATTAACTTGCACCATCCCTGCTCTGAGAATAAGAGGGCATTGGTCATCTAGTAGCACGTCCTGCATAGCGCAGGCCAGAGAACCTCACCCAGTAATTTCTGCGTAAAGCCTCTAATTTCTGTTTGAGTTACAGCATATTGTTTGCAAAGACATCCTAATCTTGATTTAAAGACTGCAAGTGACAGAGAAGCCATCAGAGCTGCAGGTAGATTGTCACAATGGTTAATTACCCTCACTTCATTTATTTCTAGTCTGGATATGTCTAGCTTCAGCTTCCTACCACTGGATCTCATGCTGCCTTCTGCTAGTAAAAATGTCATCTTAGATTCATAGATCCCAAGGCCAGAAGGGACCTTTGTGATCATCTAGCCTGACCCCTTGTATAACACAGGCCAGGGAACTGCCCCAAGATAATTCCTAGAGCAGCTCTAGTTGAAAAACATCAAATCTCGAGTTAAAAATGGTCAGTGATGGAGAATCCACCACAATCTTGGGTAAATTGTTCCAGTACTTAATTATGTTCACTGTTAAAAATGTATGCCTTATTTCCAGTCTGAATTTGTATAGCTTCAACTTCTAGCCATTTGGTTGTGTTACAGCTTTCTCTGCTTGATTGAAGAGCCCATTATTAAATATTTTCCCCCATGTAGGTACTTATAGACTGAGCTGCCGTAGTTCAATATGCTAGAAGTCTCAAGCTGTGAGTACTAAAACATCCCTGGAATTTTTTAAACATTATAGATTACAATTTCCTAACTCTAAAAGTGTTTTAAACCAGGATGGGAGAATTCTAAATTAGATTTAGTCTTGACAGATAAAGAGGAATTGATCACAGAGTTAAAGATTAATGGTAGCCAAGGTACAAGTGATCATGACTTGATCACATCTGTAATGTGCAAACAGAATAAAGTCCAAACCAGTAATATGTATACTTTGTAAATATGTACTTTGTATATATGTTGTGACAAAGTTCCTCCTCTACCTTGGTGGGTCCTGCTCTTATTGGCAGATTTGCTCGCCTTGGAGCTTCACAGCAGCCCTTAGTATGGCTGTTTTCATGAACCCACAGTCCAGATCAACTCCTCCTGTGTCTGACCAGGAGTTGGGAGGTTTGGGGGGAACCCGGGCCCACCCTCTACTCCGGGTTCCAGCCCAGGGCCCTGTGGAATGCAGCTGTCTAGAGTGCCTCCTGGAACAGCTGTGTGACAGCTACAACTTCCTGGGCTACTTCCCCATGGCCTCCTCCCAACCCCTTCTTTATCTTCACCACAGGACCTTCCTCCTGGTGTCTGATAATGCTTGTACTCCTCAGTCCGCCAACAGTCCACACTCTCACTCCTAGCACCTCTTGCTCCCAGCTCCTTACACACACTGAAATGAGCTCCTTTTTAAACCCAGGTGCCCTGATTAGCCTGCCTTAATTGATTCTAGCAGCTTCTTGATTGGCTGCAGGTGTTCTAATCAGCCTGTCTGTCTTAATTGTCTCCAGAAGGTTCCTGATTGTTCTGAAACCTTCCCTGTTACCTTCCCTGGGGAAAAAGGACCTATTTAGCCTGCTCTCCTGCTGCTGCCCTCTGGCCTGGGCTTTCCTTGCTTTTGCCCCTGCTTTCGGCTTCCCCCTTGACTGGGCCAGATGCTCTCTCCCCTTTCTTTTCTTTTCTTTCTGTTGTTGTTGTGTTTTTTTCTTTCGCAGCTGTTGCTAGAGTGCCGGCCTAGCCCCCCCCCCCCCCCCCGGCCCACCCTTGGACGCTGCTGCCGCTCCAGCTGAAACCCCCGCCCTCTGAGAGAGGGGGGATCTGCCGGCCTGCTTCCCTGGGGGGTGGAGTGGAAGGACCCAGCCCCCAGACCCAGCCGCTTGCTGTTTGTCTGCGGACCTGTCTCCAGCTGAGAGAATTTCTTACCATCCGCTCCGGCATCCCTGGAATGCGAAAAAGAAAGCCCGGAACAGAGAGAGAAACAGCCGTCTATTGGAGGAACACCGCACAGGAAATCTACAAATCGCCATGGAGGGGGCCCAAGACTGAGTAACTTTCGAACTGTGCTCTCGTGTGGGGAGAGGCCTTGACTGTGTCGTGACTATGTTTGTAGGGACACAGGGGGTGTGGCACGGAGCTGCCCCCCGATCCATCTGTGTCCTCCCAACCCCCACACTACTATCCTCATCACTGCCCCCTCCATCGTCATTGCTGGCTGTTTAACATCTGCCTCTGGACTTAGCTGCTCGCCCTGATTCCACTGTGTGGGCCAGAAGCACCAGCCAACCAAACAGGACTCTCTGGACAAGCGTACGGTGGTTCATGGCCTCCCCCCCCGAACTGCCCATCCCAGGGCCTGTCCCTTTTTACCTGACCCCAACTCCTGTTAACCATCTGTCACCACTCCCGCTGGGGCATTGGCAGTGGAGGGCACCGGGGTGACCTCCGCCGCTACCATGCCCACTGCCTCCCCAGACTCTAGGGGAGCCCCCCCAGCTGGCAGGAAAGGCCAGGGCAAGAAGAAAGGGAAGGGCCCCGCTAAAACCACCAGGCCCTCCGTGGCAGGGGCTACCCCCACTGCTGCGGCCCCACCACCGACCACGGCGTCCCTCCCCGCTGCCCCCTCCATCGGCTCTGCGGGTGTCCCTCCCTCACCCCCCAGGATGTATGCCCGGGCGGCGGCAGCCCCCCCCCGCCTGCCGCTTCATCATCTCTCCCGCCTCTGCCACCATCAACACCGGCCGGGGCCCCTTCCCCACCATGACCAGGAAGCACGGTATCCAATGCCTCCTGGTGCCCGCCTTGCCCCACATGGAGACCTACGTGCGGGCGTTGGCGAGGGTCGTGGGGCCCTCGGCCATTGTGGCGGCCTCCAAAATGTATGGGAAGGTCGTCTTCTTCTTAGCATCGGAGGCTGCTGCCCAGGAGGCGGTGGAGAGGGGCCTGGCAGTGGGGGGGTGTTTGTCCCCCTAGAGCTGCTGGAGGACCTGGGCGTCCGCCTGGTCCTGACCTCTGTCCCTCCTTTTCTTCCCAATGCTGCCCTGTTACCCGCCCTTTCCACGCTGGGGAAACCTGTTTCTGTCATCAGCCCTCTCCTGTTGGGCTGCAAGGACCCCACCCTCCATCACATCTTTTCCTTCCGCCAGCAAATGCAGCTCCTACTGGCATCGGCGGCACGTGACGGAGAGGCGCTCGAGGGGTCCTTCCTAGTCCCCCACCAGGGGGCCTGTTACCGGGTGTATTTCTCCACGGGGGAAGTCCGGTGCTACCTCTGCCGGGCGTCAGGGCATGTCCGGAGGGACTGCCCCTTAGCCTGGCAAGGAGAGGCACCTGGGATCCCCGAGACCCGGCAGGACATCGGCCCCATCATTGCCGACGCCCCTGGCCGCCCGATACCCGAACCCGCCCCCTCTCCTCTTCGGACCACCACTTCTCCCACTCAGGCCCAAGGGGCACCTCCCCTACAACGCCCAGATGAGTGGGAGAGCCCCGCCCTTGCTGCTGACAATCTGGCAGGGCCTAGGGAGGAGGGTGTGGCAGAGATACCACCAGACATGGGAGAGAGCCTGCCCCAGGGAGAATCCTCCCTCCCTTATACCGCCCCCACCGTCCCAAGTCCCGGAGCCATCGCCTTTACCCCCTGACACGACCCCTGCTAACCAGCCCCCAGATGATGCCATGGAGGGCTGGGCCCTAGTCCAGGGGAAGCGAGGCAAGTGGAAGGCTCGAGCTCCACCTCATCTACCCGAGGCGGAGGCCCCCCGGAAGACCAGGAAGGGGGGCACCGATGCCGAACCTTCCGCTTTGCCCATGAGAGCGTCCCATCCACCGGTGTCAGTCGGGAAAGACGTGGTAGCACTGGAAGGCAGTGTCTCCCCTCCACGGGAGACCTTCCCCTCCGAGACCCTCGAGGAAGCCCCTTTTGTCCTGACACTACCCGAAGCCCCCATGAACCCCGAGGCAACCGTCATGGCGGGTGCCAGCGGGGAGAACCCCGGGGTGATGGAAAGTGACCTCTCCTCCACGTTCAAGGAGATCGAGGCCCTAGATCTGACCCTGGTCGCCCAGGGGAAGGACGACCTTCTGCCAGCAAACCTCGATTTGGGCAACCTCACTCCACCCCTCTTTTCCCCATGCTCCCTCCCCCTAACTGCTGCTTCTGCTCCCACCTCTGAGGAGCCCCTGGACTCCTCCATCAACCCGGCTGCTGATGGCACCATGCTGACGACCACTGAGCCTGCTCAGATGACAGCCGGCGCCACGCGGCCGGGACACGAGCCGCCAGGGGCACCCCCCGTTGGTGCGGAGCAATCGACTTCCTTCCCGGGCGGGGGCCCTACAGAAGATAATCCACCTCCTGATACTGTAGCCGCTAAATCCACCAAAGAGCCCGTGCCCAGTATCACTGAGAGCTCCCTCCCCACCCCCTTAACCCTCGAGCCTGATTGGGAGGCGCCACCATCCAGCTGCTTACCTCCCGAAACCCAGAACCTCACCTCTGCCCCTGCCTCTACCCCTATCCAGTCTACCTCCTGCGATGTTATCGCCGTCCCCGGGGCTGTCTCCTTCCCTTTTCCAACCAATGACCCCCAGGGAGTGACCTTTGCATTCTCCTGCCCCGACCCATTAGGGGCTGTTATTTTCCCTCCACCGTCCCCTATCGCCCCAGGGCTTGAGGCGGGCCTAGAAGCTCCAGCCCATCAGGCACCTTGTCGGGGGTCCGCACCCTGCTTGCCCGTTTTAGTGGGCCACGGGGCTGCACCAAGGGCCCCGCCAGGGAACAACCGGGAAACTGTAACCCCACCCCCCCATGAGCTGCGAGGAGAGCTGCGGAAGTTTTTAGAGGATGTCCGTGGCTCCCGCAACAAGGTACAGCTTGCTCTCCAGCGATGGGGGGATTTTTTTCAAATCCTCCAGGCCACAAGGGCCCTCATGGGGGAAGGTAAAAGGACGGGGAAGCAGGATGCCACGGCCTACTGGCGGGTCCGCATCTTCCGTGACCAATTACTCACCTACGGGATGGGTCAAGGACTGTTGTGCGGCCCGCTGGGGGATGCGAGCGTCCCTGCCAGTGAGGAACCCCCAGCCCTCCCCATGACACCTCTCACCATCGCAACGTTAAACACCTGGGGTTGTAGGATGGCTCTCCGCAGGTCCCAGGTGCTCTCCTTCCTTTGGGAGGGAGGGTACTCTGTGATTTTCCTGCAGAAGACCCATACGGATCCAACCGCCGAAGACAGCTGGCGGCTGGAGTGGGGGGACAGGGTCTACTTTAGCCATTCCACGGTTCGACAGGCTAGAGTGGCGACCCTGTTCTCCCCCGACCTACGGCCCGAGGTGCTAGGGGTCGCCAAGGCCGTGCCGGGTCGCCTGCTGCATCTCCGGGTCCGTATAGAGGGGCTCGTGGTTAACCTCATTAACGTCTATGCCCCGACATCTGGCCCGGAGCAGCTGCAATTCTATCAGCAGGCGTCCGCCTTCCTCGGCACCTTAGATTCGCACGAGTGTCTGGTCCTGGGAGGGGATTTTAATACCACCCTTGAGGAGCAAGACTGCTCAGAGACCGAGCAGTGCCCAGCCGCCGCGGACACCCTCCGGGAGATAGTTAAACATCACTCCCTAGTGGACATCTGGCGTGACCACTACCTGGATGACACTTCCACGTTCACCTTTGTCCGGGTGGAAGCCCATCGGTCGAGCCACTCCCGGTTGGACTGCATTTATTTATCACACTTCCATCTCTCACGAGCCCACTCCTCCAGCATTCGGCTAGCCCCATTTTCTGACCATCACCTAGCCACCATGACAGCCTCCCTCTGTGTGGAAAGGCTGGGGCCGGCCTATTGGCATTTTAACAACAGCTTGTTGGAGGATGAGGGCTTTGTGACGTCCTTCCGGGAGTTCTGGCTGGCCTGGTGAGGGCAGCGGCGTGCCTTTCCCTCGGTGCGGCGATGGTGGGACCTGGGGAAGGTGTGCGCCCGGCTTTTCTGCCGTGACTACACCCGGGGCAACAGCCGACGGAGAAATGCGGCGATAGAGCAATTGGAACGGGAGGTCTTAGAGCTGGAGAGGCATCTGGCCGCCAGCCCTGAAGACCCGCTCCTCTGCGGAGCGTGCCGGGAGAAGCGGGAGGAGCTCCAGGCCCTCAAGGACCATGGGGCCCGGGGCGCCTTTGTTCGATCCCGCATCCGCCTCCTTCGGGAGATGGATCGCAGCTCCCGCTTCTTCTGTGCCCTGGAGAAAATGAGGGGGGCCAAGAAACACATCACCTGCCTCCTGGCAGAAGACGGCACCCCCCTCACGGAACCGGTGGAGATGTGTGGGAGGGCCCGAGCCTTCTACGCAAGTCTTTTCTCCCTGGATCCGACTGACCCTAGCGCTTGCAGAGTGCTTAGGGAGGAGCTCCCTACGGTCAGCGCGAGCAACCGAGACCGGCTAGAGTTGCCTCTCACTCTGGCCGAGTTCTCGGAAGCCCTCTGTCGTATGCCCACTAATAAGTCTCCAGGCATGGACGGGCTGACCGTGGAGTTCTACCGCGTGTTTTGGGACGTCCTCGGCCCAGACTTAGTCACCGTCTGGGCCGAGTCTCTGCAGAGCGGGGTCCTCCCTCTTTCGTGCAGGCGAGCTGTGCTCGCCTTATGGCCGAAGAAGGGGGACCTCCGCGATTTACGAAATTGGTGTCCCGTCTCGCTCCTCAGCACGGACTACAAAATCCGTAGCAAGAGCAATCTCGCTGTGGCTAGGGTCTGTGCTGGCGGACGTGATCCACCCAGACCAGACCTACACCATCCTGGACCGCAGTATCTTTGATAACCTATTTATGGTTCAGGTCCTTTTGGAACTTGGGCGTAGAGACGGTCTGTTGTTCGCCCTCCTGTCCCTAGATCAGGAGAAGGCGTTCGATAGGATGGACCACGGGTACCTCCTGAGCACTCTGCAGGCATTTGGCTTCGGACCCCAGTTTGTGGGTTTTCTCCGGGTGCTGTACGCTTCCGCAGAGTGCCTGGTTAAGCTCAACTGGACCCTGACCGAACCGGTCAGCTTCAGGCGAGGAATATGGCAGGGGTGCCCCCTCTTGGGCCAGCTGTATGCTCTGGCGATCAAGCCCTTCCTCTGTCTCCTCCGCAGGAGGTTGACGGGGTTGTTGCTGTGGGAGCCGGAGTTGCAGCTGGTTCTGTTGGTGTACGCTGATGATGTGCTCCTTGTGATCCAGGACCCCAGCAACTTGGCAAGGGTGGAGGCTTGCCAGGCCATCTATTCGGCAGCCTCCTCCACCCGGGTCAACTGGGTCAAGAGCTCTGGCTTGGTGGTAGGAGGCTGGCAGCAGGCAAGCTCCCTCCCACCCGCGCTTCAGACCATCCGGTGGAGCATGGGTCCGCTGCTCTACCTCGGTGTTTACCTTTCTGCCACGTATCCCTCTCCGCCGGAAAACTGGGAAAACTTAGAGGGCGGGGTGATAGAGCGGCTCCGGAAATGGACGGGACTACTCTGATGTCTCTCCCTCCGAGGGAGAGCACTGGTGCTTAATCAACTAGTCCTGTCCACGCTCTGGTACCAGCTCAACACCCTCGTCCCAGCCCCAGGTTTCCTGACCAACCTCTGGACATCGATTCTGGGGTTCTTTTGGTCAGGAATGCACTGGGCCCCTGTAGGGGTTCTTCATCTACCCCTGAAGGAAGGAGGACAGGGCCTGAAGTGTCTGCACACTCAGATCTGCGTCTTCTGCCTCCAGGCCCTACAGAGGCTCCTCTGTGGTGCAGGCAGTTCGGCGTGGAGCACACTGGCGCACGCCATCCTGCGCTGCATCCGAGGGCTCCGATATGACCGGCAGCTCTTTTATCTCCGTCCGGGAGGTCTTCTGCGAGACCTCTCCGGGCTGCCGGTCTTCTACTAGGGCTTCCTCTGGACTTGGAAACTGTTTTTAATGACCAGGTCTGTGGCGGCTACCGAGGGGGTAGATCTCTTTGTGGAGCCCCTGCTACACAACCCCCAGCTCCATGTGCAGGTGGCGGAGTCCCGCTCGGTGCACCAGAGCTTGATCCTGGCAGAAGTCACGAGAGTCGGAGACCTCCTGGACTACGACCGGGGAGACTGGCTGGATCCCCTGACAGTTGCCCGGCGCATGGGGCTCTCCAGACCTTGCACCCCCCGGCGCGTACTTCAGGAGGTGAAGGCTGCTTTGCCGCCTGCTGCTCGAGCTTACCTCGACCGGGTCCTGCTCGAGGGCACACCCCGCCCACCCTCTACCCCAGACCCGCCGGACCTTTTAATTGGACCCCTGCCCCGCAGACCCACTCGACCCCCTCACCCCTTTACTGCGAGCCGGCTGCATGAACTGCAGCCGGTATGCTTCCAAACTGCGCCAAGGAAACATCTATACACGCTCGTGCTCTACTCCCTCCACGCCCTCACCCTAGTGTCCTGCCCCGACACAAGAGGCAAGACCTTCTGCTACCTTTGGAGGGTGAGCAGCCCCGGTGGGCCAGCCTATATTCCACCTTGGTTCCTGGGCCCGTTGGGGACATCAGTTGGCGGCTCCTTCATGGAGCTGTGAGCACGGGCATGTACTTGGCGCGGTTCACCCCCGTCCCAGATACTTGTCCCTTTTGTGGTGTGAGGGAAAACCCTGGTGCACGTATATTTGGAGTGTGCCAGGCTGCAGCCCCTGTTCCAGCTCCTCACAAATCTCCTATTACATTTTTGGTTGCATTTTTCCCCTCACCTTTTTATTTATGCACTCCCCATCCGTGGCGTCACAAAGTCGCGGGATCTCCTAGTTAACCTCCTCCTGGCCCTGGCTAAAACGGCCATCTATAAAACCAGAGAGAGGAGGTTGGCCGATGGAGTTTCCTGTGACTGTGGGGCCGTTTTCCAATCCTCGGTCCGTTCACGTAGCCGGGCGGAGTTCCTCTGGGCAGCATCCACCGACTCCCTTGATGCTTTTGAGGAGCGGTGGACGCTGTCCGAGGTTCTCTGCTCGGTATCCCCGTCCGGGTCCCTTTGTCTGACCCTTTGATTGGGGGAGAGAGTAAGGGACCCCAACCCCAGCTGCTGTGGACACCACCACCTTAGAGGGGTCCTTTCACACGTGGGTGCATGTTCCCCCCCCCCCGGACTGTCCACCCCACAGCCTGCCCCTCTTGTTGGGTGCTTTCAGAGGAGGGAATTGTTGGTGACACTCGGGCGTGGCGCCAGGTAACTCGAGGGGGTGGAAGACTGTGAGAGTCGAGGAAGCCCCCCGCTCTGGACCTGTGCAAGCTTGAACACTTCCCTCCCCTGAAGCTAATGAGAAAACAATTGTGATTGGTTGCTGTGTTACACATTGCATATGCTGCTGTTTTTACTTTGTAAGCGTGTTATGCAAATAAAAATAGCTTTTGCTTCCAAAAAAAAAAAAAATTACTCTCCTGTAGCCATCTGGCCCGACCCTGTCACAATGTATACTTTGTGCTTTCAAAAAGCTGAAAACAGATATCAGCCAAATCAGCTGGGAGGAAAAAAGTAATCAGAAAAATGTGAATGATAATTCGGAATTGTTTTTAAGAACATTTTACTAAATGCCTCAAAAGCCACAATCAAGGAAGAAGGCCTTATTGGTTTAGAGGGGAGTGAAAGCATATATAAAAAAATTAAAAAATAACAAATGGAAGAAAGGGGAAGTTGAAAGTAATAAATATATTTCAGAAGCTAGAAGTTGTAGAAAATTGATAAGGGAAGCAAAGGAACACAACGAGAAATCTATGGTCGGCACAGTTAAAGACAATAAGAAGGAGTTTTTAAAGTATATTAGGAACAAAAAAGAATCCTGGCAATGGTGTTGGTCCATTACCAGATGGAAATGGTAGATTTATCAATAACAATGCAGAAAAGGCAGAGGTGTCCAATAAATCGTAATGTTCTGTATTTTGGGAGGAAATGGATTATGTAGTCTATCATATAATGATAATAACGCTCTTTCCTTTCCACTGGTATCTCAGGAGGTTGTTAAACAGCAACCACTAAAGTTAAACATTTTAAAATCTGCAGGTCCAGATAACTTGCATCTAAGAGTTTTAAAAGAGCTGTCTGAGGCGCCCACTGAGCCATTACTGTTGATTTTAAATAAGTCTTGGAACACGGGGGAAGTTCCAGAAGACTAGATGAAAGCAAATGCTGTGTCCATATTTAAAAATGATAAATGGGATGACCCATATAGGCCTATCAGTCTGACAAGGCTCCTGCTCAAGATAATGTAGCGGCTGATATGGGACTCAATTAATAAAGAATTAGAGGAGGGTAATTAATTAATGCCCCATCAACATGGGTTTATGGAAAATAGAACCTGACAAACTAACTTGATTTTTTTATGAGATTACAAATTTGGTAACGCGTTTGCCTTGGTACTGCATGACATTTTTATTTAAAAAAACCAGAATGATATAAAATTAACATTAAATGGATTGAAAGGTAACTACGTGAAAGGTCTCAAAATGTAACTGACAATTGGGAATCATCAGCAAGCAGGTGGGTTTCTCAAAGAGTCCAGCAAGGATCTATTCTTGGCTCTATGCTATTTAACATTCAATGTCCTGGATGAAAACACAAAATCATCACTAATAAAATTTGTAGCTGACCCAAAAATTGGGGAATAGTAAATAATGAAGAGCACAGATCACTAAAACAATAATAAACTGGGTGCAAGCAAACAATATGCATTTTAATATAGCTAAATGTAAATGTATACAACTAGGGAGCAAGAATGTCAGCCACACTTACAGGATGGGGGACTCTGGGAAGCCATGATTCTGAAAGAGTTGGGGATCATGGTAGATAATCAGCTGAACATGAGCTCCCAGTGCCCAAAATAACTTCTCTACCTCTACTTCGGCTTCCCTTGTTTATATATCCAAGAGTAACCTTAGCCCTTTTCATAGAACCAACCCTTATATTCTATGATTCTATGATTCTATGAAAAGGGCTAAGGTTACTCTTGGATATATAAACAAGGGAAGCCGAAGTAGAGGTAGAGAAGTTATTTTACCTCTGCATTTGGCACTGGTGCGACCACTGCTGGAATATTGTGTCCCGTTCTGGTGTCCGCAATTCAAGGAGGATGTTGATAAATGGGAAAAGTTTCAGAGAAGAGCCACAATAATTATTAAAGGGTTAGAACATATGCCTCATAGTTAAGGCTAAGATTTTTCACGGTTCTTTTTAGTAAAAGTCACAAACAGGTCAGGCGCAATAAACAAAAATTCAGGGAGCCCGCGACTTGTCTGTTACGTTACTAAAAACGCGGCCCCCCACCGATCCCGGGACCACACCGGCCTGGGGTGCGCGGCCCCCACCAAGCCCCGGGTGCAGCGGGGACGGGTCGCACGGCCCCGGCTGCAGCCCCCGGGGGAAGCCGAAAGGCCTGCTTCTGCCCCCCAGTTGCAGGGCAGGGGGGCACAGTCCTGCCTCCTGCTAAGCCCTAGAAATCAGGAAATCTGCGACCCCCGTGACTAAACCGCAGCCGTCCGGCGGCCGAGCTCCCGGAGTCGCTCTCTTTAGAGATGGTTTCAGAGGAACAGCCGTGTTAGTCTGTATTCGCAAAAAGAAAAGGAGTACTTGTGGCACCTTAGAGACTAACCAATTTATTTGAGCATGAGCTTTCGTGAGCTACAGCTCACTTCATCACTGTAGCTCACGAAAGCTCATGCTCAAATAAATTGGTTAGTCTCTAAGGTGCCACAAGTCCTCCTTTTCTCTTTAGAGAGCAAAGGCGGGCAGGCCCCCCGCACTGCAGGCCCCCTGACCCTAGGGGGGGTTCGCGGCTAGGTGTGTGAGGAGCCGGCCCGGGCCCCCCGGGGCGCGATCGGGTGGCCGGGGGGAACATGGGCCTCGCCAGGCGGAGGATAACGCCAAGCGCAGGCCCGCCGGGCCAGGGAAGCGGGGCCCGTCCCGGGGGGGACGCCCGGAGCCCGGGGGCAGCAGGGGGCTGAGGCCAGGCCGGGGGCTCCCAGCTCCTCGGCAGGGGGCTGGCTCCGGCTCTGGCTAGGAGAAGCCGCCGCCTCCCGCGCCGCGTCTCCCCGCCCGCCTGCCCGCCCCCGTCACGAGTGCGGCCGCGGCGCTGCGCCGCCTCCCCTGCGCCGGCCGGGCTCCCGGCACAGGGCGGCGGGGCCGGGGCGCAGCGGAGGGCCGGGCGGGGAGCGGGGCAGGGCCCCCGAGCTAGCAGGACGGAGCCCCCGGGCGCCTGGCGGGCGGGCGGCGGCGATCGGCTGAGGCCGCCGGGCCGGCGCGGGAGGAAGCGAGCGGCCGCCGGAGGCAGCGCCATGGAGCCCGGGGAGGTGAAGGACCGGATCCTGGAGAACATCTCCCTGTCCGTCAAAAAGGTGAGAGCAGCCGGGCCGGGGCCTCGTCTCCCCCGGTACCCCGGGCCGCTGGCCCCCGGCCTGCGCCGCCCTGCCCGGGGTCCCGGGGGCCCTGTCCCCGCCCTGCCTGGCGTCCCTGGGGCCCTGCCCCCTCCCAGTGCCGTCTGCAGGCCCAGCTGGGCTACAGCACAGAGTCTGGTGGGTCAGCTTCGCCCACCCATGGCTGCCCCTCACCATCCCCAAGCCGTTTTCTCCATATCTAGATGTTGTTTACATTGGGGCTGGGTTGGTCTTTTCCAGATTTCCCCAGTGTGCAGCTGCATCATTGGTACCCGCTGTGGGGAAGCTGGTGTAGGCATGACTTCCCCAGCCATCCGTGGTGGTAATGTCCTGCTCTGCGCAGGTGGAGATGTTGTTAAACGCAGACAAGCGCACTAGGACTCCCGCCGGTGGTGCTGACCACAGTGGAAATAATTTCCAAACTAGCACCCCCGTGTCAACCCAGCCTTGACGTGTGCAAGTTCTAACAAACCAGCCACAATCAAATAGCAAAAGTCCCAACTTGGGCTACAACTCCGCCCTCTAGCCACTGCATATGGAGCTCTAGTTCCTCCAAGGCATCACTCTCCTCTAGGTACCGGGTAGCTATTTTTACAGAGCTTCCTGAATTCACTGGTGTCTGACTTGGGCCCTCAGTCTCCAGCCTCCTGATTTACTCCACAGTGTACATTAGTGCGAGATCACAACAGCTAATTAATTCCCTGCCTGCTGGAAATCAGGTAGCACCCTTCTAGACCCTGACAAAGCCCACACAGAGGTCTGAAAATTCACCTTAAGCCTGACCTCCATCATCCTCTGCTCTTCCAGTCCTGGTCTTTCCTGAACAAGGCTGCTAATCATTCTGAATTGTCATGCTGTGTAGAATGGGTTTTAATATCTGTAAGAGAGTATTGGATCTCTGCTTTCAAAACCACTCTGAGCCCTCTAGCCGCACAGAAAGCTTACTTTAATATTTGCCACCAGTTTGATTTACACAAAATAGCCAGGACTACACCAAACACGCAAAGGCTGAAACAAATGATGAGTAGGAGGGAGGGAAAGCACCAGTGAAGTCTAGGGCCAATAGCGCCAATGCCTGTTGCTGCTGCTCCTCATAATTTCCTAAGCAACAACTGGAAATTGACCTGATGCGTCTTAGTTTTACTGCTTCCTACAGATTCTGAATAGCAACAGTGAATCGTGACCAGATTTTTGTCAGCTTCACGTTGCTTCACATTGGGAAACCATGGGACAAGGGCGGAGACACTGGAGATCCTGTGCTGCTGACTGGGACATCCTGCATCAGGGCACATTCAGTGTGTTACCTTCACAACCATAAGGGCTAGAAAAATAGGGCTTGATTCAGATTTTATACTAGTGTTACTTCCTTGCCTTCAATGGACTTTTGAGTTTCTCTGGTATGAGATCAGAACCAGCCCCTCGGGCTTTTTCAGGATGAAAGTAGCCAGTAAATTGTACAGAAATTGGTATTGGAGGCCTGTTCATTTACCTGGGAGAGTATCCCACTGGCAAGTGGATTTGTCAAGCTCTGGAAAGGAGGCAAGGATACTTCCTTATTCCCCGCCCTCTCAATGAAGTAATTAATGATCATGTGCCAGAGTATAATCAGTAGGTGAAAAATGTAAGGGAGTCAGCTTGACTGGAAAGAATAATTTAAAAAGTTACAGATCATTTAAGAAAAGTGACAGAAAATAGACCAGTGGATCACAAGAAGGACCTTATTAAACTACCTTTTGAAAATCCTGGTGGAAGAAGGTTAATTTGCCAAGAGTTGTTGTGTATTTTAGGTATGTAAAATGAGGGGGGAAATACCACAATGACACAATACCACACTTGTTTGAATAATCAAGCATGGCAATTGTTGGTGTATTTCGCCTGCCAATTCTGCATCATTAAAGGCCATGAGAGTTTTACTGTTGACTGCAATGGCACAGGCTCGAGCCCCAAACGTACAGAAGGATGGGCAGAAATTCAGAGTTAAAGAAATCTAAATTGTCGGCTTCATCCTGAGGGGTGCTAAGTGCCGTTAACTCCCACTGACTGCATTAAGAGTTGAGAGGGCTCAGCACTGGCAGAATAGGCCCCCACTTGCTGTAACTGGAGCAAAACTGCTGTATGTATGACCTTTCTCCTTAATCAGCTCTGTATGGGTATTGCCTTTGGGAGTATAGAATTGTCTGCTGTTTCAAATCAAATATCGGGGGGAATTGTGAGTGATGGGTTGATTTACTGTCTGTAGTTTGTCAGCTCTGTCTTCCCTATTAGATACCAGTTCATTCAAAGGAAGATAGGTTAGCTTTTCTGGAGATTATTTGCACAGCTTAGTGATATGGATTTCATTATTTCTCTTTAGCTGCTCCTGCTTCTCTCCCTAACACCTGGCCAGAAGGCATGTGCACCCCACTTCCAGCTTAGAGGGCCGTGCTCAAAAAAGGAATTATGTTAATTGTGGCAATTTATGGATGATTGTTTTTTAAAATGAATATAAGGCTTGCCAAAGGCACAAGACCGTCACTGCTGGGATCTGAAGATCTCTGCACAGCCATGTGCAGTCAGTGACACCATAAGCTTCCACACTAGGTGCCTTAACCCTGGGATAGGTGGGGCACTTTTAAAGGTGACAGAGCAGCCAGCAGCAGGTCCGGTTCCTAGGCTGGGGGGCCATGGGGCCAGCTAATGGGAGCTGGGGGGCGGTGCCTGCAGGCAAGAGCCGCACGGAGCCGCTTGCGTGCCTTGGTCTAGGAGCCAGACCAGCTGCTGGCTGCTTCTGTGGCACAGCGCAGTCTGCGGTGCCAGGACAGGCAGGAAGCCTGCCTTAGCACCATCGCTGTGTGCCACTGACCGGGAGCCACCTGAGGTACGCCTGCACCCCAATCCCCGGCCCCAGCCCAAAGCCTGCACGCAGAGCCCTGACCCCCTCCCGCGCCCCAGCAGAGAGCCCCCTGCACCCCCACCCTCTGCCACACTCCAGACCCCTCATCCCCAGCTCCATTGCGTCATGGACATCAACACTTTTCTTCAACTGGGTCGCCAGAAAAACAGTTTGAAAATCCCTGGGCTCGATGATTGTGATGGTCCCTTCTGACCTTAAAGTCTGTGAGTCTATGAATCCTCAGCACTTGCTATGCATTTGCCTTTGTACTGGCCACAGTGCGACTTTGCTGTGGCTTTTACTAGCCCTGCATATGCAGAACAGCCTCGGCAGCCCCATGTGTGATCCGTGCCTCTGACAGGCCAGCTCAAAAAGAGCTGGGGCTTTTTAAAACCTCTTCAGTTGAGACATTTTGTTGTCTTACGGTAATGATCTACGGATAGCAAAGCAAATGTCACAAACCAAGCGCTCTGATCCCTTCCGCTCATGCTGTTGACCTTGGGAACTAGTATTTTTCTGTATTATACCAAGAATCCTCTACAATACTAACAAGAGTCATTGAGAGTGATTTACACCTCGTTATGATGCAAATGCTTTCTTCAGCCATTTTTGTGTTCCCCTGATCCTGCACCAGCTGTGTGTTGGCCCAGTCCCCTTAGTGAGAACACCTGGAGGGGTTGCTAATTGTGCCGTCTGAAGGGAGTGTAAATAGGACCACATCCCCTCTCCTCCGGTACTGTCCCCTATGCTGGCTGCTAAACCAGCTATATGTCACCAGAGGATCCTGCTGCACTGGGGTGATACTCTCATGGCAAGATACACAGCCATTTTGTGCCAGTGGAGTGGTGTGCAACAGCTGAAACACAGCTAAGGAATGGGGCCTCTGAGTCCTTCATCAAGGATAACTTCTGATGTATACAGTCATTAATGTTATTAACGTGTCTATCCAGCTAACCATGATTAATGTTGGAAAACAAATAAGAAATAGCACGTGGTTCCCATCGTTCTCAATAGGTGTTGTGGAAGGAGAAATATTCCAGGAGAACCTCTTAGTGCAAGTATAACCCAGGGGTTCTCAAGCTTTCTGAAGCCAAAGGCAGCTTGTTAAAAAAAAAAGTTGGACAATAATTGATGACAAATGCGCTTACAAATTAGCCATGAATATATGGGGATGGTTCAGGTACTTTATGTACTCCTTCTAGAAAGTCTCACCGATCCCTAGGGATGGGAACATGCTCCCCAAAGCTTGAGAACTTCTCTTTCAGTTATCCTCCAAGGGCATTTACAGGCGTCTAGTATTTGTTTGAAGGTTCAGTCAGGAAGACTATCTGCTAATAATAATAATATAATTCAACACAGATTGCTAAAAGCAAAACTTACCAAAGTATCGCCGTTTATTTCTTCCAAGTATATTTGTCATTTCAGGCGTTCTCTTTTGAAATATCTACTGCCGTGTCCTGATGCAGAGGTGAAGTTGTAATCAGGCTGATCTTTCAGTCACAAGTGGGTTAAATTATACAGGCATCTAAAATGAAGCCTACTCACTGTATCTGCTAGAGACTGTTTGGAAGCTCATGTGAACATCTGCTAGTGGAGAAAGCAGCAATGGTATTTTGAACCTTTACACTAGTTCTCCAGACTGCTGGTGCAAACCCTTTCACATGGTGAGAATGGCTTGTAAGGTGGAATTGTAACTGTGATGCTGTGAATCTGATACAGTGACCGGTAATTGACATCCTTTGGTCTCACTGCCTCTGATCTACCATGGCTCCTAAGCATTATGCTGCTGGTCAGAGTAATGGAGAATGGAAACCCGTTGTCTGGGATAAAGAAATAACAGTTGAACAGCAAGCTCTTGGCATTCCTTAGCTGTTTCTTATTCATTTTAGATTCAGTCCAGGATATATCACCAGGCAGATTCAGACAAACTGGAGGGAATTCAGAGAAGAGCAACAAAAATAATCAAGGTTACAGAGTAGCAGCTGTGTTAGTCTGTATCTGTAAAAAGAACAGGAGGACTTGTGGCACCTTAGAGACTAACAAACTTATTAGAGCATAAGCTTTCGTGAGCTACAGCTCACTTCATCGGATGCATGCAGTGGAAAATATAGTGGGGAGATTTTATATACACAGAGAACATGAAACAATGGGTGTTACCATACAGACTATAACGAGTGATCAGGAAAGGTGAGCTATTACTAGCAGGAGAGTGGGGGAGGGGGGACCTTTTGTAGTGATAATCAAGGTGGGCCATTTCCAGCAGTTTAGTGTCTTTCTCCCTCCCCCCCCCCACCTCCACCCCGCTCTCCTGTTGGTAATAGCTCACCTTTCCTGATCACTCTTGTTACAGTCTGTATGGTAACACCCATTGTTTCATGTTCTCTGTGTATATAAAATCTCCCCACTATATTTTCCACTGCATGCATCCGATGAAGTGAGCTGTAGCTCACGAAAGCTTATGCTCTAATAAATTTGTTAGTCTCTAAGGTGCCACAAGTCCTCCTTTTCTTTTTAAAAATAATCAAGAGGTCTGTAGAGATTGACCTGTGAGGTGATGTTAAAAGTGCTTAATCTGTATTGTTTGGCTAAGTGATGGCTAATGAGGGGAACTTTGAAGGAAGCAGACACCAAGATGTAGAAGAATTACTACTTGGTGTGACAGACAGGGGCGTGACTAGGAATAGTGGAATTAAATTGAGAGAGAAAAACCATATCTAGCTGCTGGGATTCTATGAAAGATTGACGAAAAATCAAAGGCTGCTTCTTTCTGTAAAGAGAGAGACATGTTAGTACCTATATGATTTGCAGAAGCCGGATTTTTAGCCATCTTGATGTTGATCAGATTTCTTTGTTCCAGAGTTTTCCTAGATAGCAGACTCCTGAAAACCAGTTAGCTTGCTCTTCCTGTAGTGATTTTGAACCTTGCTTGTTTTTCTCTCCCGTGGAATCTGTGCCTCTGTTGTGCTGAAGAACTTGTGACCTGTAGTGCCTTTTTCTGTAACATCAGGAACACTCTCCCTTGCAGTCATGTGCCACCCCTAAGTCTTGATCATCTGTGTCTGACAAGCTGTACCAATAGCAGGCTATTCAGACCTGGCTGTCAAGACTAGGGTGTGTTTCAGGTCTTAATTAAGATGCCAACCGTGTGTGCAATGACCAGTTAAGAGGCTGCTGTCTATTACAGGGGTTGGCAACCTATGGCACGTGTGCCAAAGACAGCCCGAGAGCCAATTTTTAATGGCATGCTGCTGTCGGCCGGGGACAGCAGCGTGCAATTCAAAATCCGGCCTGGCGCACTCTTCTCCGCCCACCGCTCTCTCCTTGCAGGGCAGGCAAGCTTCCCCCTCCCCCTGCCTCTTCCCCCAGCGTGCAGGGTTCCTGCCCTCCTTCTCTCCCTCCCTGCGCCGATCAGCTGATGGCCCTTGCTACAGAGGGGAAGAGGGAAAAGCAAAGCCGCAACGCGCTCTCTGCTCCGGGGACGTTGGGGAAGGGGGTGGAATCGGCATATCCCCTCCAGCCCCCTGCCATGAGCCGCGCAGGGCAGGGGGCTGGGAGCACCCCCACGACCCCAGCCCTCTGCCCTGACCCCTGCACCTCCCTCACACACCCTCAGCTCTCTTCCCTGACCCATGAACCCTCCTCACACACCCCCAGCCCTCTGCCCTCACCCCTGCGCCCCCCATACACCCCAGCCCCGTGCCCTGACTCCGGCACCCCCTACACATACCCAGCCACCCCATGCCCTGACTCTTGCACCCCCACATCCACACCCCCACCCCACCCCCACCCTGAGCACCGAACGGGAGCTCCTGCACACACACACCTACATTCCCACCTGCACCCCTCGCACCAAATGGGAGCTGCCCAGGTAAGCGCTCCACACCCAAACCTCCTGCCCCAACCCTGAGCCCCCTCTCTCATTCTAGCTCCTGGCCACACCCTGCACCCCAACCTCCAGCCTGCTCCTTCACCCCCAGCCCTGTTCTCAGTGTACTCCCACCCTCATCTCAGGTCAGAGAGAGGGAGAGAATGGGCCAGAACCAGGGAGAAAGTAGGTACCCACTCTATGTGGGCAGGGCCGGGACCCCAGACTGGCAGCGGGCTGAGCGGGGCCGGCAGCCAGGACCCTGGGTGGCAGGAGCCGGCGGATGGAACCCCAGACCGGCAGCGGGCTGAGTGGCAGCAGGCTGAGCCACTCAGCCCACTGCTGGTCTGGGGTCCCGGCCACCGCCCCTGCTCAGCCCACTGCCAGTCTGGAGTTCTGGCTGCCGGCCCCTTGCCAGCTGGGGTCCCAGCCGCAGGCCCCTTTCAGCCCGCTACCGGCCTAGGTGAACGGAACCCCAGGCCGGCAGCAGGCTGAGCGGGCCAACAGTGTAAGATCAGCATCTTAATTTAATTTTAAATGACGCTTCTTAAACATTTTGAAAACCTTGTTTACATACAACGATAGTTTAGTTATATAATATATAGACTTATAGAGAGAGACCTTCTAAAAAACATTAAAATGCATTACTGGCATGCAAAACCTTAAATTAAAGTGAATAAATGAAGACTCGGCTCACCACCTCTGAAAGGTTTCTGACCCCTGGTCTAGTACATGCAAACAGGTGTCGCCAGCACAAGTTAAAACCAATCTCCAGTTCCTGTCTGGCTGCAACAGGGCTGTTTGTATAGATACAGTGCAAACGATTGGTGCCTGGAGTCGAATCTCTCTGTTGGAAATAGCATACCTAACCTAAATGAAGTCCCTTGGGTTTGAAAATACACAAGTGTAGGACACTCTGGAACAGGACAGTTCTAACGGAAGAAAATGACATGGGGTGCCCAAGAGAGCTCATGAGTAGCGGGAACCTGGACATGAGTAATGAGACAGAGAAGCTGTAAGCCTCAGATTCCGGTCTGTTGCTTGACTGCTTAAAAGTGTCGGGGCTGAGAGTTCTGTTCCAAGCTGTACAGCTTCTACCCTCTATGGGTTCAGCACCCTGTAATCAAGGCTCCTGTTCTGGTGCACCATGAACATGCATCTCTCTCTCTCCAGGCTATTTTGACATCAGTGAAAATTGTTTCTCAGGTGGTAATATGCTATTCAGGGAAAGCCACTGGATCTGCTAATATGAGAGCAGATATCTGGATTATAGCACAAGTTGTGTTGGTTACCTCTACGTTTCTGGGGTGAGAAATAGAATGCCGGGATCGCTGCTTTGTCACATGCTTGTTCTAAGAAATGTTGGGTCCGATCAGGTGACCCGGAAGCGTGCACCTGCACCCGGATACCCCAACGTCTCCTGCCTATGCAAAAGTGAAGGGACTTCAAGTTTTGCACATTTTTCATTTCACAGTTGTCTTTGGGACTCTTGCTGGGAGAAGCGAGTTTGGTTAGAACCCAGAAGATAAGAGTATTGATTGGCTAATGTGTTGATCTTCAAGAGCAAAATGAGATTCTCCATCTCCTTATTCAATTGAGTCTACCTCAGGAAATGAGATCCAATAAACCAGACCTGGAATAAGTAATAATGACGGAGAGGGCGTTCGCTGGCAGAAATACCTTCTAGTCTCTTTGCTGCGGAGCTGACCAGAGTCGCATTGCTGCCCTTCGAAATTCACTTCATTTACTATAAAGCTTATTAATGAACATAAGACTGCAAAGAGTTACAAAGGGATCTCACAAAACTAGGTGACTGGGCAACGAAATGGCAACTGAAATTCAATGTTGTCATTGAATTTGGTGGTGTCAGGGTCTGAATTAGGTGTTACCACTCAGGAAAGAGATCTTGGAGTCATTGTGGAAAGTTCTCTGAAAACATCCGCTCAATGTGCAGCAGCAGTCAAAAAAGCAAACAGAATATTAGGCACCATTAGGAAAAGGGATAGATAACAAGACAGAAAATATCATCATGCCTCTGTATAAACCTATGGCGCACCCACATCTTGAATATTGCATACAGTTCTGGTCACCCCATCTCAAAAAAGATAGATGGGAATTGGAAAAGGTACAGAAAAGGGCAACAAAAATTATTAGGGGTATGAAACAGCTTCCGTATGAGGAGAGATTAATGAGACTGGGACTTTTCAGCTTGGAAAAGAGACGACTAAGGGGGGATATGATAGAAGTCTATAAAATCTTGACTGGTGTGGAGAACGTGAATAAAGAAATGTTATTTACTCCTTCACATAACACAAGAACTAGGGGTCACCCAATGAAATTAATTGGCAGAAGTTTAAAACAAACAAAAGGAAGTACTTCTTCGCATAATGCGCAGTCGATCTGTGGAAATCTTTGCCGGGGGATGTTGTCAAGGCCAAAACTATAATGGATTCTAAAAAGAACTAGATAAGTTCCTGGAGAATAGGTACATCAATGGCTATTAGCAGCCCCGTGCTCTGACTGTCCATAGGCTCTGTTTGCCAGAAGCTGGGAGTGGATGACAGGGGATGGATCCCTTGATGATTCCTGTTCTGTTCATTCCCTCTGAGACACCTGGCATTGGCCGCTGTTGGAAGACAGGATACTAGTCTAGATGGACCTTTCGTCTGACCCAGGCTGGCTGCTCTCACGTTCTTAAGTTCTAAGGCAGGCTGAGCCCACCCCCATTGTTCTAGTTCACCTTCATTCTTTACCTCAACCCCCTACCCCTCCCTCAGAGCTGCAATTACTGTGCTTGGCCAATGGCTGGGCAACCAACACGAGACAAGAGCTCTGGATCCCGTGCTTCATAGAATCATAGAATATCAGGGGTGGAAGGGACCTCAGGAGGTCATCTAGTCCAACCCCCTGCTCAAAGCAGGACCATAGAATATGATTCCCGCATGGAGATCCAGGGTCACTCCTAAACCTCGTTCTACTGCATTTTCACCACAGGGCCAGATTAAGGCGGGGGCTTTAGGGGCTGCAGCCCAGGGCCCCGGCTCAAGGGGGCCCCACAAAAAATAAATCACAGACCGCGATCTCCAACTCCGGGCCACTAAAAGTCCTGCAGTGCAGTGGGGCACTCAAGCAGGCTGCCTGCCGTGGCCCCGCGCCGGTCCTGGAAGCGGCTGGCTGCTAACATGTCTCTGCGGCCCCTGCCCATGCCCCCAACACCGTCCTCACAGATTCCCATTGGCCGGAGCTATGGGGGTGGCACTTGCCGCTGTCCCCCTCCCCCCAGGAGCCGCAGAGACGTGCTAGGAGCCAGTCACTTCCGGGAGTGGCGTGGGCTATGGCAGGCAGCCTGCCTGAGCCCTGCTGCTGCACCGCCAGCCAGGAGCCGCCTGTGGTAAGCACCTCCTGGCCAGAGCCTGCACCTCGCACCCCCTCCTCCACCCCAACTCCCAGCCCCAGATCAGAATCCCCCCCCCCGGCTCCCAAACTCCCTCCCAGACCCCACACCCCAATCTCCTGTCCCCACCCCCTCCTGCACCAAACTCCCTCCCAGGAAAAAGGCTTGTATACAGGGGCCCCACAAAATCTAATAGCCGTGGGTCCACAAGAGAGTTAATCTGGCTCACTGCCAAGCCCCTAGGCCAGTTGTTAATTGTCATTTTGATCACATTGCTAGACTTGATCACATTGCTAGACACATGAGCTTTTCAAACTGTGTTCACAGCAAACTACAGGCTTTAAAAACACACGGTTTCACTTTCAATGCGAAGGCTCCATACCCGTGCAGCAGGAACCCTCCAGTGACCCAGCTCATTGCCAGCCCTGCACGGGCACAGTACATCTGTCACGGTGCTGGGTGAAAGAGCAGGCCGTAGCAGCAAACTTGTGGATATGGTGCATCTTACCAATGGCTCACGTGTCCCACCAACCTAATTCCCCAGTCATGATTTTGCTAGCAGTTGGAGTATTGTCTGTTCAGAGAAAGCTGCTTGCTCCTGATGGAAGATGTTATCAGCCCCTCTGGAAGGGGTTGAGAGGTTGGAAATGGAGACAGAAAGAAGCCCAATGTAATTAAAGTTATGTGATCAGCCTCCACTTCCACTCACTGCACTGATATAAGCGCTTGTTTTGCAATCCTGTTGCAATAGAATAATGATTGCTAATCAAGCACGTACTCAGGGAAGGGGCTTTACAGTTCTGCACTTCAGATCAATGGCCCTGCAAGAACACAGTGGTTAGGAATAAGAGCTGGCCCACAGGTGTGTATTGAGTAGCCCTGTCTAGCTGTTTATTTTGCTTTTTCAGAGTGTTTGTCTCATCAGGGGATATCTCTGAAGCAGTACTCAAGAATTTCAAAGCCAGGTGAGCTGAGCATTCAGTAACCAGTCAGAGCTGGAGACCACAGTTGAGTCATGAAGGTCAGTTCTAGGTGTGGAAGAAATTTCCAAATTCTAATATGGTTCTGTTGCTTCCGGTGAGAGCTTTGCTGGGAGAGCTTGTGCAAGTTGTTTAACTTCTCTGAACCTCAGTTAATACGTGTGTGAAATGGGGATAGTATTTACCTATCTCACGGGGGTTCCTGGAACTTTTTAACCCCTTAAACTCCTTCCGGGCTTGACCAAAGCTGCAGTGCCATCTGTAACTGTCCCAAGACCTGGCATTTATTCATCATCTGTTTTCTCCTGGGAGAGGTACAAAACCTTCCCTCATAAGCATCAGCGGTTTATATGTCAGTCTGTCTCAGGAATAGATGGCATTGACGCTAAGGACAGGTACATGCCTTTTGTGGAGTACTTTGGTACCAATATTTCAGAAATTAGGAAAGCAAAAAATATCCATTGATCCTTGCCTGCTTCTGTATTATCCATTCTCAGTACCAGAGGTGGGCAAACTACAGCCCATGGGACCGTCCTGCCTGGCCCCTGAGCTCCTGGCCCGGGAGGCTCACCCCTGGCCCTTCCCCTGCTGTTCCCTCTCCCCCGCAGCTACGCGGCTGATCAGTCCTCAGAAGGGCTTTAGTTACTTTTCGTTACAGCAGTTTCTGTGTCTCCCAGTCCTGAAGGGACTTTCTACAAACTTGCCATTGTGTTCTTGAAGTAGTGAGCACAGCCCACAATCTTTTCTTACTTCTCCATTTGAGCAAAGGCTTGCTGCACTGCATCCAGCTTTCGATGCCGTGAGTCCATGTTCTGTGTTGCAGTCTTTAACATCTACATTCCAGACTTCGGAGATGAGGGCAGCACCGAAGCTAACCTTGTAGCCAAGGCCAGAAGTTGCAGAGGAGGAGCAATCTTTATAGCTGGACATCCAGCATTTCAACTCCCTCTGATCTCACCACATGGCCCATTTGGTTTTTCCATAGGCCTTTAAAACTTTCTCCAGCGTGCTCTAGGATATGATCTCTCTTGAGGAGCCTGTCCTCCAGAGACATCGAAATGAAGTGACGTATCAAAACCAGTCCTCAGCATGGAGTAAACAGAAATGCTATGCTTTATCCAAGAGTTATCCTGCCAAAGGAGTGGGGGTAGTGGGAAGAGGGCCTCTTCCATTCTACTCAATTTTTGCTCTGTAGTAGAAGAGCAGTAAAAAAGTGGATTGAAAAGGTTCCCACCCACCAAGACTTGAGTTCAAAAGTCAATTTGTTTTTCAAGAGTTGGTGAAGTTACTATAAAGTGGTGTAAGGAATGTCCCATCCTGCCCTGTTCTAGGTGTCGTGTTGAATCTGGCATTGGTGATTGCGGAAGGAATGCACAAGCCTCAGCTCAATTCTTGGCTGGTAAATGAAAAATGATTTTCAGTGACATTAGCTCCCCTCTTCTCTGAAATTGGGTTATGTATGTCCCATCTCTTCTGCAACCCTGTTTATTCAAAAAAGTCCCCTATTCCCCATTGGACAAACATTTCTACTGTTCTTTGTTTACAAAATTTACATCCCTATAATTATTTGGAATCTTGAGGAGTTTTATTTAGAGTTTCTGTCCGCCTCCTTGCCTGGCTGGCAGGTGGAATTGTTTTTGTTCGTAAGAGTCGCAATGACATCGATCCGACTCTGTTCAGATCACGCTGTGTCCCGTCGCTTGTGAAACTTAGAAACACCCAGCTGGTAATTGCAGGGATGCTTTTTGGATGTGGAGACATTTACTTTGTCCAGCGGAAGGTCTATAGATAGCTTTGGCTCAGAGCTCATTTGAGCCACATTCTGAATGGAGTAACGTCCTGCTCCATCTCCTGCATTGGCTTTGCTTATCATGCTATCAGAGCTGAAGTTACTGGGTTAATCCCAGCATCTGCAGTTGAGTGAACCCAGGGAATGATGAACTGAACTGACGAGAGCGTGTGAGGAGGAGAGAGGTGGCTAAGTGGAAAGGCCATAGAATAATATCGTTGAAGGAAATGCTACCACATTGTCAAAGCTTCCCGGCCTTCCTCCTTGTCCAACTGCTAGTGTCTATATTTAAGTTACCAGCTCAGCCCACAGCCACAGGCAGGAAATTACTTCACAGGAGAGTCACATGTGAAGGAATATTTGATCACCACACTCCAAACAGTTTCTTTTGGCCAAATGACTAATTAGACTGAGAGAGGTTTGTTTTCAATTGTTCATTTGTGCTTTATAACGATATTTGCAGGAGGCAGCTCAACAGGACATATAAAATGCACAGAGCTCTTTAAAGCAGGGGTGAGCAATACTATGCATCTTGTACAGAACTGAGCACGTTGCTGAAGACCTGCAAGCAATAAGTGTACAGGTTACAGGTGTGGTATTGTTAACTGCAAATACTTGGGGCTGGATTGCTGTAGTGTGGTTACACAGGGATGGTACAGAGTTGTTGGGGTTGTTCTGTTTGTGTTTTTACCAGGTATATGGGCAGGTGTTTGGAGACACCTTGATGATTATTTTGTTAGCGCAGTTACAGAACCAGGGATTGGTGCTTATAATGAAAATTTTCCACCCCAGGCTGTCTCTGGATAATTTTCAGCTAGTCTTGAGCCATGCCCAACCATTTCATTATCTGATTAGAGCATCCACGTTTCAACCTGTGTTAGCCAAAACTAGCTTTAAAGGTTTGTCACTAGCTTGGTTTCCCCTAGTCAGTGTGGCCATGAGCTATATAATAACTAGATCACAATCCCAAACTAGAGATGACCTCCAGAGGTTAGTCTGTACTACCATGGGTTGGGTACCATGAGTTTCAGCTAAAATCCTGTCCCACCCCACCTTCCTTGATCCTACCACATCCTTTCCCTCAACGGGCTCCCCCATGCTTTCCAAATTAAATCCAAGCTTCCCATCCTCCCCTTCAAGGTTCTGCTAAATTCCACCTTTGGCTATGCCTTTGGTTTCCTTTCTTACTACCCTTCAGTGCCTTCATTCATTCAAACTTGCAGCCAAACAGCTTCCTTCTCATCCTTTTCCCACTCCCCTTTTTCAGGCCACTTTCCATGGTGTCTCTGACTCTGGGTGCTTCCTCCTCTAACCCACTGCCCCTAGTGCCCCCCTTAAAACCCAGTGCTTTTGCCAGGCTCACTAGTATTGACCCACCTGAGCTAGGCATGTACTGTCTTGTGTCTTCATTTAGGCTGGAAGCCCTGTGGAGCCGTGGCCACGTCTGCCTTTGTGCCTTGTGTAGCACCAAGCCCCGTGGCTGTGCTTCACTGATAACTCTGTTTGATGGCTTTTTTGTGTATAATATATGCTGTCTCCCATCCATTGCATAGTGGTAGCACTTTATTCTGCCGTGTGGAGGGCACTAGTTTAGTCAGTGGATGCCCACTTCAGCTTGGCGTG
This sequence comes from Caretta caretta, assembly GCF_965140235.1. Lineage (NCBI taxonomy): Eukaryota > Metazoa > Chordata > Testudines > Cheloniidae > Caretta > Caretta caretta. The sequence goes on from NC_134223.1 coordinate 5,673,383, forward strand.
GCCTGGAATTGTTGTGGGCTTTGCAATCAGTCCCCAAGGGTGGCAGGATAGTATTGCATCCCTTTGATGATTGGCATAGATAGTTTGTAAACTTTTGGGGAAAGGAATCTGGCATCCCTGGGAAGTGGCATGCACACGATAGGAGGGCTGTCCCCTCAGCCCCATCATCTTTAACCTCACCAAGGAGCCGTTGCTGCGAGCGATCTCCGAGGGCGCAGACGGCTTCAACCTCCACGGTGAGAGGGTGAGCGTCCTGGCCTACGCGGATGACCTGGTCCTGACCGCAGACGACCCAGAGAACCTCCAGCGTATCCTAGATGCCACCAGTTGAGTTGCCGATTGGATGGGGCTCCGCTTCAATGCAAAGAAGTGCGCATCCCTCCACATAGATGGCAGCAAAAGGGACTTGGTACAGGCGACAGAATTCCAGATCCAGGGCGAGCCCGTCATCCCCCTGGCAGAGGGGCAGGCCTACCGACACCTCGGCACACCGACGGGTTTCCGTGTCCGACAGACACCCGAGGACACCATCCCAGAGATCTTGCAGGATGCCACCAAAATCGACACCTCGCTGCTAGCACTGTGGCAAAAGATAAACGCCCTGAACACCTTCCTGATACCCCGCATCTCATTCGTCCTAAGGGGATCCGCCGTGGCAAAGGTACCCCTCAACAAGGCAGACAAGATCATCCGGCAGCTGGTGAAGAAGTGGTTATTCCTTCCCCAGAGAGCCAGCAACGAGCTGGTCTATATCACCCATAGGCATGGCGGTGCCAATGTCCCCCGCATGGGTGACCTGTGTGACATCGCGGTGATCACCCACGCCTTCCGCCTGCTGACGTGTCCCGACGCCATGGTAAGGAGCATCGCAGCGAAAGCCATCCATGACGCAACACAAAAGCGGATCGGTAGAGCCCCCTCCAACCGAGACACCACCAGCTTCCTGAGCGGTTCCCTGGATGGCGAATTTGGCCGAGATGGGGGTGACATCACTTCACTGTGGTCCCGTGCCCGCAATGCCACGTGCCGCCTGGGAAGCGCATTGGCTGCCGCTGGGAGTGGTGCAAGGAGCGCCTGGAGCTGGGAGTCCTGGTGCCGCAGATCAGGTCTGAGGGCAACACCATCGTCACCCCGAGTGCCCAGGGGCCTGGTGGAGAGGACCCTGAAGGCAGCCATGCACTCGCTGTACATAGAAGCCCTGAAGCGTAAGCCGGACCAGGGAAAAGCCTTCGAACTGACCAGCAAGTGGGACACCAGCAACCACTTCCTCGCTGGGGGTGGCTTCACGCGCTTTGCCGACTGGTAGTTCATCCACCGCGCCCGGCTCAACTGCGTCCCGCTCAACGGAGCCGTCCGCCACGGGAACCGAGACAAGCGTTGCAGGAAGTGCGGCTACTCCAACGAGACCCTGCCCCACGTCCTGTGCAGCTGCAAGCCCCACTCCAGAGCCTGGCAGCTGCGCCACAACGCCATCCAGAACCGCCTGGTGAAAGCCATCGCACCGCGCCTGGGGGGGGGTCGCCGTGAACTGCGCCATCTCCGGTACTGACAGCCCGCTGCAACCCAACGTGGTCGTCACCGACGAGGCCCAGAAAAAGATCATCCTCGTCGACATCACGGTCCCCTTCGAGAACAGGACCCCAGCCTTCCGAGAAGCCCGAGCTCGGAAACTGGAAAAATACGCCCCTCTGGCCGACACCCTGAGAGCGAAGGGCTACGAGGTGCAGCTGGATGCCCAGATCATCAGAGCCCTGGGCGCTTGGGACCCCTGCAACGAGCGTGTGCTGTGGACCTGCGGGATCGGTAGATGCTACACACGGCTCATGCGGTGCCTCATGGTCTCGGACATCATCCGATGGTCCAGGGACATCTACATCGAGCACATCACCGGCCACCGAGAGTACCAGGAGGAGTGAGCCGGTACGACATTGTGCACCCACTGTGGAAAAGAGACTGAGAGGCTTTCCCCATCGGACCGTATGAACTGGAACCATAAACCCACTGAACATTAAATCCCACCAAATGAGGGTAGACCCATCCCCACCATTGTATCCACTCTCTATACTCCGCACCTGAACGTAGCCGTTGTGTGGATATCTTATCTCCATATCTCAATGTCTGTACTCTGACTGGTTAAACTTTTACCCCCAGTCGGGGAGATGGCAGATTATTATGTAATTCTTACTCCACCAGCTCCTAAATCGAATTTCGCACCCCTTGATAATCTGTACCTTATCCCCTGACAACCAGAAACTTCTGTGCTTGAACTCTGTACTGTTTCTTATTTCAACATTATCTTAATAAAATTATTAAATCTGGTGACCATCTCTGCAGCGGCAGCTCTGATGGATTCTGCCCTACGCTGCGCGCTGGAAGAGGTGTCAGGAATGGAGGCCGAGTCCTCAGGTTTTTTGAAAGAGGGGATGTTACACTCTGTTTCTGCAAGATCCAGGTTCCACTAATGTCTAACACCGAACAGGTGTGTTCTTCTTGGGCAGGGGTTCTCAAACTGGGGGTCAGGACCCCTCAGGGGGTCGCGAGGTTATTACACGGGGGGGGTCGCAAGCTGTCAGCCTCCACCCCAAACCCCGCTTTGCCTCCAGCATTTGTAATGGTGTTAAATATATTAAAAAGTGTTTTAAATTTATGGGGTAGGGTCCACTCAGAGGCTTGTTATGTGAAAGAGATCACCAGTACAAAAGTTTGAGAACTACTGTTCTTGGGGGTTGGGCGTGTCACCCATCCCTTGATATATCCATGTCCCCGTAATTCAGTTGCGTAGTTCTGTGTCTATTGATCCACAGCAGTCATGACCACTTCTTGCAGTTCCCCATTATTAATCCCAGAAGCACGCTCTTGAGGGTCTCCTGCTGGCTCTGTTTGGTGTGGAGTATTGGTGTGCGAAGTTTGGGTTGCATCCCCACTTCTAACAGCCCAGCAGATCCTAATTAAAATGGTGTGATTCAGAAACCCTGAGTCAGTCTTCGGAGGAATCACTGTGTGTGCATGTCTGCTGTGTACAGGTGCCCCACATTCACGGGGCTGGGTGCCGTCACATGACCACGAGCCCTTCAGCAAAAACAAGTCACACAAGTGCATCGCCCAGCTCCTGACATTACAGAGGAAAGACTCATTGCATGCACATGTATTTGCACTAGACTAGCCCTGGACATCGCTGCAGATGGGATATGGGTGTGGCAGAACAGTAGCAAAGCAGGGCTTTGCACCATAGGGAACGTGTACAGTGCAGGGCTACACCCCCTGTACCGAGATTTATTTTTCTCAGACAAATATCACATGTATATGTTTGTGACCATTCATTTTGTCACCAATACTAGGATGCAAGGGACCCCTTGGTTGTCTGCCCCTTGTGTGCTGAGTGCAGTTGAGGAGTGCTAGCTTTCAAGGCAGTCTGACAGATAAGGAAGGGAAGGCTGCATTAGGAATCCTGCTCATCAAAGACTCTTCAGGCACCCAGTGTCAGGGCTCAAATAGAGACTGTCTTGCTGACTTACTGCACGCTGCCCATAGGAGCAGCAGAATGCCCAACACTGTTTTGAGGTGTTGCCAGTGGACCATGCCCTGGAACCTCTGGCACTGTGGTTCAGAAGACAGGTTCCTCCTCAGTGCTGCTAAAGAAGATGCCGATGCCCTGTGTCAGAGGATCCTTAAAGAATGCAGGCAGCATGTTGTGAAGCTTCTGTTTCTGCTGACGTTACTTCCCCTAGTGGGAAGTGCTGCAGACGCTCCTTGGAGATGTGTAGAAATCTGGATGAAAAATGCTCGATGACCATCACAGTTCCGAAGCAGAGGAGGTGATCTAATCCTGGGGTTTGCTGACTGTTTACAAGCAGAAGGACGGTGTGATGCAGTTCCTTACATAACAAACGGTTGAGCTCTTGGGACTGCTCTCCAGCTCCATAAAAGTAGCAATGGTGGAGAGTCTCAAGCAGGCTGTAAGCTACGAATGGCATTAGCTCGTTTCTAGCTGTGCAAAGGAAGAACAGGGATGGAAATTGAAACAGTCTAAATTGGTTTGGGGAAGGAGGGGAAGAAAATGAGGAAATGCTTAAAATAGTTTAGCCATTTGCTGTTGAGGCCTGGATTCGTTCCCTGAAATGGGAAATTTCCATAGTCTGAACAGTGAGGTGTTCAGGAGCTTTCAACCAAGGATAATAAACCATCATGACTTTCCAGTGCTGGGTGTGCATACAGAGGCTCATTGCAAGATGGGCAGGTGAGGTGAGATGGGCAAGGGAAGACAAATTCCTGACGAAGGTGAGAGACAGATCATCATTGCCATAGGATAGAACTCTCTGCTGGTGATCTCAAAGCACGTTACAAGCATTGCTAGCTTCGTTATACCTTGTGACAGCCCTGGGAGAGAAGTACTAAGTTACATATATAACAAAACAAAAAATCATGAGTAAGATCCTCTGCTGGGGTAAATCAGCAAAGCTTTGTTGATTTCAGTGGAGCGATGTTGATTTCCATCAGCTTGTATGTCCTCTGACTCACCGTTGGCTGCAGAATCATATGATAAGTCAGCAGAGAGCCTGCTTTTCCGGTTTGCTCAGCATCTGCACCTTCCGCTTTCTCCAGTCAATGGCAGAGCTGCGAATAAGCATGTCAGCCCTGGAGGGACATATGTTAGTGTCCAACCTGTTAAACGTCCTGGAAGGAGACCGATCGGGACTCCTTGGATTCTACTCCAGCTCCCCTGTGTTGCACGAATTGTACGTAGTTGGGATGAGCCACGAACTTCTGCTCTCTAATTATGGGTCTGGCACCAACTTACTCTGTGGCAGGCACTTAACCTCCTTGTGTCTCAATTCCTCATCTCTAAAATGGAGAAATGCTTGTACATTGCAGGATGGTATATTCCCTAAAGCCTGTGCAGCAAAAGTCCAATACTCTGTAGGAGTGATGTGTTATTACTATTGTAGTGTACATGGTGAAGGGAAGCCACTTTGGTAAAGGGAGCAAATGTCCATTTAATGGAGCAAATGGAGCAAATGTCCATTCTGTCTGGGCAAAAATCACACTGGGGAAGAAACTACTAGAGCCTGCCCTGGGATAGTGCTTGGGGTGTGCTATAGACCGCTGGGATTCGATCTGGATATGGATAGAGATCTTTTTAATGAAGTAAATACTAATGGGAATTGTGTGATCATGGGAGAGTTTAACTTCCCTCATATAGACTGGAGGACAAGTGCTAGTAATAATAATAGGGCTCAGATTTTCCTGGATGCGGTAGCTGATGGATTCCTTCACCAAGTAGTTGCTGAACCGACAAGAGGGGTTGCCATTTTAGATTTAGTTTTGGTGAGTAGTGAGGACCTCATAGAAGAAATAATAATAACAAGGATAAGTGCAGGGTCCTGCACTTAGGACGGAAGAACCCAATGCACCGCTACAGACTAGGGACCGAATGGCTAGGCAGCAGTTCTGCGGAAAAGGAGCTAGGGGTGACAGTGGAAGAGAAGCTGGATATGAGTCAACAGTGTGCCCTTGTTGCCAAGAAGGCCAATGGCATTTTGGGATGTATAAGTAGGGGCACTGCCAGCAGATCGAGGGACGTGATCGTTCCCCTCTATTCGACATTGGTGAGGCCTCATCTGGAGTACTGTGTCCAGTTTTGGGCCGCGCACTACAGGAAGGATGTGGATAAATTGGAGAGAGTCCAGCGAAGGGCAACAAAAATGATTAGGGGTCTAGAACACAAGACTTATGAGGAGAGGCTGAGGGAACTGGGATTGTTTAGTCTGCAGAAGAGAAGAATGAGGGGGGATTTGATAGCTGCTTTCAACTACCTGAGAGGTGGTTCCAAAGAGGATGGTTCTAGACTATTCTCAGTGGTAGAAGATGACAGGACAAGGAGTAATGGTCTCAAGTTGCAGTGGGGGAGGTTTAGGTTGGATATTAGGAAAAACTTTTTCACTAGGAGGGTGGTGAAACACTGGAATGCGTTCCTCTTTGGAACCCCCTTTCAGGTAGTTGAAAACAGCTATCAAATCCCCCCTCATTCTTCTCTTCTGCAGGCTAAACAATCCCAGCTCCCTCAGCCTCTCCTCATAACTCATGTGTTCCAGACCCCTAATCATTTTTGTTGCCCTTCGCTGGACTCTCTCCAATTTATCCACATCCTTCTTGAAGTGTGGGGCCCAAAACTGGACACAGTACTCCAGATGAGGCCTCACCAATGTTGAATAGAGGGGAACGATCACGTCCCTCAATCTGCTCGCTATGCCCCTACTTATACATCCCAAAATGCCATTGGCCTTCTTGGCAACAAGGGCACACTGCTGACTCATATCCAGCTTCTCGTCCACTGTCACCCCTAGGTCCTTTTCCGCAGAACTGCTGCCTAGCCATTCGGTCCCTAGTCTGTAGCTGTGCATTGGGTTCTTCCGTCCTAAGTGCAGGACCCTGCACTTATCCTTATTGAACCTCATCAGATTTCTTTTGGCCCAATCCTCCAATTTGTCTAGGTCCTTCTGTATCCTATCCCTCCCCTCCAGCGTATCTACGACTCCTCCCAGTTTAGTATCATCCGCAAATTTGCTGAGAGTGCAATCCACACCATCCTCCAGATCATTTATGAAGATATTGAACAAAACCGGCCCCAGGACCGACCCTTGGGGCACTCCACTTGATACCGGCTGCCAACTAGACATGGAACCATTGATCACTACCCGTTGAGCCCGACAATCTAGCCAGCTTTCTACCCACCTTGTAGTGCATTCATCCAGCCCATACTTCCTTAACTTGCTGACAAGAATACTGTGGGAGACCGTGTCAAAAGCTTTGCTAAAGTCAAGAAACAATACATCCACTGCTTTCCCTTCATCCACAGAACCAGTAATCTCATCATAGAAGGCGATTAGATTAGTCAGGCATGACCTTCCCTTGGTGAATCCATGCTGGCTGTTCCTGATCACTTTCCTCTCATGCAAGTGCTTCAGGATTGATTCTTTGAGGACCTGCTCCATGATTTTTCCAGGGACTGAAGTGAGGCTGACTGGCCTGTAGTTCCCAGGATCCTCCTTCTTCCCTTTTTTAAAGATTGGCACTACATTAGCCTTTTTCCAGTCATCCGGGACTTCCCCGGTTCGCCACGAGTTTTCAAAGATAATGGCCAATGGCTCTGCAATCACAGCCGCCAGTTCCTTCAGCACTCTCGGATGCAACTCGTCCGGCCCCATGGACTTGTGCACGTCCAGCTTTTCTAAAAAGTCCCTAACCACCTCTATCTCCACAGAGGGCTGGCCATCTCTTCCCCATTTTGTGATGCCCAGCGTAGCAGTCTGGGAGCTGACCTTGTTAGTGAAAACAGAGGCAAAAAAAGCATTGAGTACATTAGCTTTTTCCACATCCTCTGTCACTAGTTTGCCTCCCTCATTCAGTAAGGGGCCCACACATTCCTTGGCTTTCTTCTTGTTGCCAACATACCTGAAGAAACCCTTCTTGTTACTCTTGACATCTCTGGCTAGCTGCAGCTCCAGGTGTGATTTGGCCCTCCTGATAACATTCCTACATGCCCTAGCAATATTTTTATACTCTTCCCTGGTCATATGTCCAACCTTCCACTTCTTGTAAGCTTCTTTTTTATGTTTAAGATCCGCTAAGATTTCACCATTAAGCCAAGCTGGTCGCCTGCCATATTTACTATTCTTTCGACTCATCGGGATGGTTTGTCCCTGTAACCTCAACAGGGATTCCTTGAAATACAGCCAGCTCTCCTGGACTCCTTTCCCCTTCAAGTTAGTCCCCCAGGGGATCCTGGCCATCCGTTCCCTGAGGGAGTCGAAGTCTGCTTTCCTGAAGTCCAGGGTCCGTATCGTGCTGCTTACCTTTCTTCCCTGTGTCAGGATTCTGAACTCAACCAACTCATGGTCACTGCCTCCCAGATTCCCATCCACTTTTGCTTCCCCCACTAATTCTACCCGGTTTGTGAGCAGCAGGTCAAGAAAAGCGCCCCCCCTAGTTGGCTCCTCGAGCACTTGCGCCAGGAAATTGTCCCCTACGCTTTCCAAAAACTTCCTGGATTGTCTATGCACCGCTGTATTGCTCTCCCAGCAGATATCAGGAAAATTAAAGTCACCCATGAGAATCAGGGCATGCGATCCAGTAGCTTCCGTGAGCTGCCGGAAGAAAGCCTCATCTACCTCATCCCCCTGGTCCGGTGGTCTATAGCAGACTCCCACCACTACATCACTCTTGTTGCACACACTTCTAAACTTAATCCAGAGACACTCAGGTTTTTCTGCAGTTTCGTACCGGAGCTCTGAGCAGTCATACTGCTCCCTTACATACAGTGCTACTCCCCCACCTTTTCTGCCCTGCCTGTCCTTCCTGAGCAGTTTATAACCATCCATGACAGTACTCCAGTCATGTGAGTTATCCCACCAAGTCCCATTCTTCTCTTCCGCAGACTAAACAATCCCAGTTCCCTCAGCCTCTCCTCATAAGTCATGTGTTCCAGACCCCTAATCATTTTTGTTGCCCTTCGCTGGACTCTCTCCAATTTCTCCACATCCTTCTTGTAGTGTGGGGCCCAAAACTGGACACAGTACTCCAGATGAGGCCTCACCAATGTCGAATAGAGGGGAACGATCATGTCCCTCGATCTGCTGGCAGTGCCCCTACTTATAGATCCCAAAATGCCATTGGCCTTCTTGGCAACAAGGGCACACTGCTGACTCATATCCAGCTTCTCGTCCACTGTCACCCCTAGGTCCTTTTCCGCAGAACTGCTGCCTAGCCAGTTGGTCCCTAGTCTGTAGCTGTGCATTGGGTTCTTCCGTCCTAAGTGCAGGATCCTGCACTTATCCTTATTGAACCTCATCAGATTTCTTTTGGCCCAATCCTCCAATTTGTCTAGGTCCCTCTGTATCCTATCCCTGCCCTCCAGTGTATCTACGACTCCTCCCAGTTTAGTATCGTCCGCAAATTTGCTGAGAGTGCAATCCACACCATCCTCCAGATCATTTATGAAGATATTGAACAAAACCGGCCCCAGGACCGACCCCTGGGGCACTCCACTTGACACCGGCTGCCAACTAGACATGGAGCCATTGATCACTACCCATTGAGCCCAACAATCTAGCCAACTTTCTACCCACCTTATAGTGCATTCATCCAGCCCATACTTCCTCAACTTGCTGACAAGAATACTGTGGGAGACCGTGTCAAAAGCTTTGCTAAAGTCAAGAAACAATACGTCCACTGCTTTCCCTTCATCCACAGAACCAGTAATCTCATCATAGAAGGCGATTAGATTAGTCAGGCATAACCTTCCCTCGGTGAATCCATGCTGACTGTTCCTGATCACTTTCCTCTCATGTAAGTGCTTCAGGATTGATTCCTTGAGGACCTGCTCCATGATTTTTCCAGGGACTGAGGTGCGGCTGACTGGCCTGTAGTTCCCAGGATCCTCCTCCTTCCCTTTTTTAAAGATCGGCACTACATTTGCCTTTTTCCAGTCATCTGGGACTTCCCCCGTTCGCCACGAGTTTTCAAAGATAATGGCCAATGGCTCTGCAATCACAGCCGCCAATTCCTTTAGCACTCTCGGATGCAACTCGTCCGGCCCCATGGACTTGTGCACGTCCAAGCTTTTCTAAATAGTCCCTAACCACTTCTTTCTCCACAGAGGGCTGGCCATCTACTCCCCATGTTGTGATGCCCAGCGCAGCAGTCTGGGAGCTGTCCTTGTTAGTGAAGACAGAGGCAAAAAAAGCATTGAGCACATTAGCTTTTTCCACATCCTCTGTCACTAGGTTGCCTCCCTTATTCAGTAAGGGGCCCACACTTTCCTTGGCTTTCTTCTTGTTGCCAACATACCTGAAGAAACCCTTCTTGTTACTCTTGACATCTCTTGCTAGCTGCAGCTCCAGGTGCGATTTGGCCCTCCTGATTTCATTCCTACATGCCCGAGCAATATTTTTATACTCTTCCCTGGTCATATGTCCAACCTTTCACTTCTTGTAAGCTTCTTTTTTATGTTTAAGATCCGCTAGGATTTCACCGTTAAGCCAAGCTGGTCGCCTACCGTATTTACTATTCTTTCGACTCATCGGGATGGTTTGTCCCTGTAACCTCAACAGGGATTCCTTGAAATACAGCCAGCTCTCCTGGACTCCTTTCCCCTTCATGTTAGTCCCCCAGGGGATCCTACCCATCCGTTCCCTGAGGGAGTCAAAGTCTGCTTTCCTGAAGTCCAGGGTCCATATCCTGCTGCTTACCTTTCTTCCCTGTGTCAGGATCCTGAACTCAACCACTCATGGTCACTGCCTCCCAGATTCCTGTCCACTTTTGCTTCCCCCACTAATTCTTCCCTGTTTGTGAGCAGCAGGTCAAGAAAAGCTCCCCCCCTAGTTGGCTCCTCGAGCACTTGCACCAGGAAATTGTCCCCTACGCTTTCCAAAAACTTCCTGGAGAGAGGTGATTAAGAAAAAGCAGAAAGCCTACAAGGAGTGGAAGATGGGAGGGATTAGCAAGGAAAGCTACCTTACTGAGGTCAGAACGTGTAGGGATAAAGTGAGAAAGGCCAAAAGCCATGTAGAGTTAGACCTTGCAAAGGGAATTAAAAGCAATAGTGAAAGGTTCTATAGCCATACAAATAAGAAGAAAACAAAGAAAGAAGAAGTGGGACCGCTTAACACTGAGGATGGAGTGGAGGTTAAGGATAATCTAGGCATGGCCCAATATTTAAACAAATACTTTGCCTCAGTCTTTAATGAGGAGCTTAGGGATAATGGTAGGATGACAAATGGGAATGAGGATATGGAGGTAGATATTACCACATCCAAGGTAGAAGCCAAACTCAAACAACTTAATGGGACTAAATCAGGGGGCCTGGATAGTCTTCATCCAAGAATATTAAAGGAACTGGCACATGAAATTGCAAGCCCATTGGCAAGAATTTTTAATCAATCTGTAAACTCAGGGGTTGTACCATATGACTGGAGAATTGCCAACATAGTTCCTATTTATAAGAAAGGTAAAAAGAAGTGATCTGGGTAACTACAGGCCTGTTAGTTTGACATCTGTAGTATGCAAGGTCTTGGAAAAAATTTTGAAGGAGAAAGTAGTTAAGGACATTGAGGTTAATGGTAATTGGGACAAAATACAACATGGCTTTACAAAAGGTAGATCGTGCCAAACCAACTTGATCTCCTTCTTTGACAAGGTAACAGATTTTTTAGACAAAGGGAACACAGTGGATCAAGTTTACCTCAATTTCAGTAAGGCATTTGATACGGTTCCACATGGAGAATTATTAGCTAAATTGGAAAAGATAGGGATCAATATGAAAACTGAAAGGTGGATAAGGAACTGGTTAAAGGGGAGACTACAGCGGGTCACGCTGAAAGGTGAACTGTCAGGCTGGAAGGAGGTTACCAGTGGAGTTCCTCAGGGATCAGTTTTGGGACCAATCTTATTTAATCTTTTTATTACTGACCTTAGCACATTCCCACTTTTTGTGCCAATAAAGTTTTCAGATGACACAAAGCTGGGAGGTATTGCCAATACAGAGAAGGACCGGGATATCATACAGGAAGATTTGGATGACCTTATAAACTGGAGTAATAGTAATAGGATGAAATTTAATAGAGAAAAGTGCAAGGTCATGCATTTAGGGATTAATAACAAGAATTTCTGTTATAAATTGGGGACGCATCACTTGGAAGTAACAGAGGAGGAGAAGTACTTTGGAGTATTGGTTGATCACAGGATGACTATGAACTGCCAATGTGATAAGGCCGTGAAAAAAGCTAATGTGGTCTTGGGATGCATCAGGTGAGATATTTCCAGTAGTGATAAGGAGGTGTTAGTACCATTATACAAGGCACTGGTGAGACCTCATCTGGATTATTGTGTGCAGTTCTGGTCTCCCATGTTTAAGAAGGATGAATTCAAACTGGAACAGGTACAGAAAAGGCTCCTAAGATGATCCAAGGAATGGAAAACCTGTCTTTTGACAGCAGACTCAAAAGAACTTGCCTGTTTAGCCTAACCAAAAGAAGCCTGAGAGGAGATATGATTGCTCTCTATAAATATATCAGAGGGATAAATACCACGGAGGGAGAAGAATTATTTAAGTTCAGTACCAATGTGGACACAAGAACAAATGGCTATAAACTGGCCATTAGGAAGTTTAGACTGGAAATTAGATGAAGGTTTCTAACCATAAGAGGGTGAAGTTCTGGAACAGCCTTCCAAGGTAAGGAATGGGGGCAAAAGACATATCTGGCTTCAAGACTAAGCTTGATAAGTTTATGGAGGAGATGATATGATGGGATAGCCTAATTTTGGCAATTAATTGGTCTTCGACTATTAGCAGTAGATATGCCCAATGACCCATGATGGGATGTTAGATGGGGTAGGATCTGAGTTACTACAGAGAATTCTTTCCTGGATGTCTGGCTGGTGAGTCTTACCCACATGCTCAGGGTTTAGCTGATTGCCATACTTGGGGTCGAGAAGGAATTTTCCTCCAGGGCAGATTGGCAGAGGCCATGGGGGTTTTTCGCCTTTGTCATAAACATACAGCTAAGGGTAGCATAAAATCCCTTTTTTACCTGTAAAGGATTAATCAGTTCAATTAACCTTGTTGGCACCTGACCAGAAGGACCAACGGGGAAAGAAGATACTTTCAAATCTGGGGGGAGGCGGGGGAGGCTTTGTTTTGTGCTCTGTGGGTGTTCTCTCGGGAGACAAAGGGAGAGACCAAGCAAGTAATCCAGCTCCTACTGAAATGATACATCTAATATTACAGTAATAGTAAGTAATAGCAAGGAAATGCGTTGGATTATCTTTTGTTTTAGCTTGTGAATTTTCCCTGTGCTAAGAGGGAGGTTTATCCCTGTTTTTTGTGACTTTGAAGTTTTGCCAGAGGGGAATCCTCTGTTTTAAATCTTATTACCCTGTAAAATTACCTTCCATCCTGATTTTACAGAGGAGCTTCTTTTACTTTTTTTTTCTTTATAATAAAGTTCTGTTTTTTTAAGAATCTGATTGGTTTTTAGTGCCTAAAAACCCAAGGGTCTGGTCTGTGCTCACCTTGTTACCTATCTGGTTGGTAGATTATTCTCAAGCCTCCCCAGGAAAGGGGGTGAAGGGGCTTAGGGGGAATATTTTGGGGAAACAGGAACTCCAAGTGGTCCTTTTCCTGAATCTTTGTCTAATTCACTTGGTGGTGGCAGCAGTACTCATCTAAGGACAGGGAAGGATTTGTGCCTTGGGGAAGTTTTGAACCTAAGCTGGTAGAAATAAGCTTAGGGGGTCTTTCATGCAGGTCCCCACATCTGTACCCCAGAGTCCAGAGTGGGGAGGGAACCCTGACAGCCTTCCTCTGCAGCGTGGGCCACGGGTTACTTGCTGGAGGATTCTCTGCACCTTGAAGTCTTTAAACCACGATTTGAGGACTTCAGTCGCTCAGAGATAAGTTAGGGGTTTGTTACAGGAGTTGGTGGGTGAGATTCTGTGGCCTGCATTGTGCAGGAGGTCAGACTAGATGATCATAATGGTCCCTTCTGACCCTAAAATCTGTGATTCTATGGTTTATAAATAAGGAGGAAAAACCCGATGGTGAGGGGTGCGCAGAACCTCCCAGGATGGGGAGAAACAGCAGAGTCTCCTGTATTCTGTTTTCTAGCAATATAATGATGAGTTTCCAGATGGCTTAGATGCAGACTGGAATGTGTCCATTACACCACTTGTTTGGTCAGGAATCCAACACTTTTATTCCCTACATCAATGAACTCTGTAACATGCTGCTTCTCCCATCCCTGAGCAACCACCTCCCTCAGAGCAAGGAGCTGCCATGGATAAATTTGTAGGGCCTAGCAGATGGCTCTTCCAGAACCCACCCTGCTTTACATCTGTTGCTAAATGGGACTGTGCCTTTAAATGTGACTTCATCCCTGGCCCTTAGGCCTCCTCACTGTGGGAGCATGTTAAAGCGTTGGCTGTAGATAATGGCTGTCATAGATGTGGAATAATTGAATATTATGCCATTCTTCCCCCACCCTGGAACTGCCTATTAATAGCATAATCTTCCAGGGTATTTTCATCCATCAAAAAGCTGAGAAAATATTATTAGCTTTATGCAGAGGGGTGGCGGGAAAGGATTTGGAGGAATAAAGTGGGGTAAGGATTGAAGTGGGGTGTGAGTTCCAGGGGGTTGAATGGTCTTTTTTCTAAACCTGAAAGATGATAGCATCTTATCACCTCTGCCCTACTAACACGGACCAGAGCCTCCAGGATGGATCACAGTCACTGGCAGCGTCTCCTGATTCATTTAAAAGGAATTAAAAAGCTTTGATCCATGTCTTAGCGGCACAGCCTTATACTTGAGTAATTCTGGTGGAGCTGTGGAGCCAGTCCTGCCTGGAGAACTCACTGCCTTGGAAGGAACAAAGAGAACAACTGCACCAGAAAGCATCTGATTCCACCTGGGATAGAGCCTGGGAATAATCTGAGAACCACACCGGTGGCTTTATGAATGCTTGCGGAGAGCTCACACGGTGCCCCGCTCAGTTGAGAGCACAGAGTCCCTGCCTCTCAGAGTTTCCATTTGGGCAGGCGGGCAGACAGACAGACAGGCACTGTGCAGTCAGATGATTCAAGCTTCACGTTCCCATCCTTGGTCGGACTGGCGCTCCCAGGCACAGCAGGTCTTTCCCCGGCTTGGGGGCAGGGTACCCTGGGTGGGATCAGTCTGCACAGGGCCCCTGGCTCTGCAGGGCTTTCTCCTTCTGCTTTGGTTGCTTCTCCTTCTCTTCTTCTGCTCTCTCCTTCTGCTTCTCCTTCTGCTCTCTCCTTCTGCTTGGTTAAAAGCCCACCTCCTCCTGAAGTGGGCCTGGGACATGGGCCTGAATTCTCTGATTTGTAAGGGAGTCTATAGCGCAGTGGGGGTTTTCCAATGTCGAGAGTCAAGGCCGCTCCCCCTCTCCCCCACACTACTCTGCTCGGTTACCCCAGTGTCTGTCTGTACTAATTCCCTGGCATTATTTGAGTGAGGCTGGATTTACACCACTCTAACTGAGAGCAGAATTTGGCCCTGAGTGGGAAGCAACTCCTAATTAATCCATAAACCAGTAACTTTTTTAGATCCGACCAGGTTTAAAGCCTCATCTAAAATAACACGCAAAAGAAAAAGCACTTAGAGAGAATCCTGTCCCTTAATCCGTACAACCAAAGGCTTGGCTCTAATGATCTGAGCCTGACACTTCACAGCTACTAGCAACAGCCTGGTGTCTGTCTGTCTAGCTGAGAACAGTGAAGCAGGGGCCTACTTGGCAATGAGGGGACTGAAAATTAGATGGGTCTGTTGCTGGGACTAGATAAAATTCAGTCCTGGGCCAGTGCTGGAAAGGGGCTATGGGCCCGAGGGATCAGATGTGGTTTTATGGTCTGCTGTCTTGTAAGCTGTCCGAGCTACAAGCAAATGCTTTTGGCCACTGGAAAGCTGTGAACCACAGCTATCGCATAAAGAGCAGGGTCAGCACTTCTAAACTGTCTTCTCTGTTGTGCTCATGTGGCACCGTTAGGATCGTTGGTGTCTGAAATGCAGGGGCTTTGTCCATGTAGAAAATTCTGAGTGCAAACAGGCTGCACTGAGGGCCCCTTAAAACCTTGTCTCTGCATGTCTTCTGAACTTATAGAGAGACTAACGGTTAAAATCACACTGGCATTGAAGCTGGGGGTAGAGAAAAGATGATAATCCAACTGTGGTTTTTAGTGTTCATTATTAACTCAAAACTACTAACATTGGTCTTGAAACAGGGATCAGAGCAGGAAAGAATATCAGTTCAATTCACGATGAATTGTCTGGCCAAAGGCCAGTATGCTCAGAATATGAAAGCTCCTTGTCTTCGGTCAAAGACCGCATGGGAGGACTCTCTTAATAGATATGACATTAGATAGTCTCTAGTGCTCTTCTGCTTGGGTAGAAGAAACAACACTTGCCATTTGTTGCACTTGATTTTGCAGGCCCAAAGCATGACCAGTCATGCCTTCTTAATTCCAGTCGTCGGCTTCCTAGCCAAGCTAAACAGGGAGACCCCACTTTAATTCTTCAGGGTCCCTCTTCTCTGGCAACACTTCAGGGTCTGGTCTGATATAGCTCAGAGTTGGAAAAGGTGACTACAAACACCTGTAAAGCATGTGATTCCTTCATTTGTTACACAGAAATCACGCTGGTGGGAGTCTGAGGTCATAAAATTTAGAGGTGATCAAGACCTATTAGATCATTTCCCTCATTCCCTAGAAGCCTAGTTCAGGATCACATTGCGCAAATCACATGGTTCCTCACTACCATTCTACCTATATTATATAGGAGTAGTTAATGTGAGGCATATGACTAAGATTAGAAGGTAATCAGTAATCCTACTGAATGAACCCTGAGTATGTGTTAGAGATGGCCCCAAATAGAAGGCTGGCAAGTCAGCGTGTGAGAGAATTAGGATTTAGCGCTAAGGGGATTTCTAGTGTCTCTCAAAAAGAAAAGGAGTACTAGTGGCACCTTAGAGATTAACAAATTTATTTGAGCATAAGCTTTCGTGGGTTACAGCTCAAAAAAAACAACTTTACACTGTATTGCAAGAAGTAAAAGGACTGGGCCCTCTGAGCCATCCGCTGGGATTCCCTGGCTGGAGCAGGCCCATTCTGCGGATGTAGCCTCTCTCCTAGTCTCTTCGCTAATAATCTACGTTCCCATCCCAGTGAAAGTGCTGCCTGTGAAATTGCCTTCCTGCCTTTCTTACTGACGTGATGGGCTGAGCATAAGTGCAACGAGAAAAACTAAAGATCCATTTTCAGACCGTGAAATCTGATCCTAATGGAACCCTGGGGCTGATAGTGAAGGCTCTTGTTTTATAAGACCAATTATGCAACACTGTCAGCAGTCCAGTGAGGTGATATTTATCAGCAACAATCTATAGTCCTCGCACACCATGGGGGAATGTGTGCAGTTCCGATCCTCCCTACCAGAGCCCTTTGTCAATATCAAAGACAAGTGTCTGATTTAAGCCAATAGTAGTAAGGAAAGCGTGCCTGCCTCTCTCTGTCCTTAATCTCCTCCTGTGATTCTTTCACATTGCTGAGGTCTCTGATCCCTGTCTAATCTTAAAGTACATAATGTGTGTTGCAATATCTAGGAACAGCCCTAGCTTTAATTGTCTTGGCTCTTCCCTGTTTACACTGATATCCTATCTGATCCACTGGTCATTTAGATCCAATATGATTATCCAAATGTAGCTCAACTGGATTTGATGTAGTAAAAAGTGTTGATAGCCAATAGTAATGTTCTTGTCTAGTTCCTTTCATCTGGTAACCTCAAAGTGTCTTTTATAACTGTGATTGGAGCCTCACGACACTCCTGATGATACTCCATTTTACACATTGGGAAATTGGGACACAGAGTGGGAAGGGGACTTGTCCAAGGCCAGATAGTGAGTCTGTGGCAGAGCCAGGAATAGCATCCAGAACCCTTGATTTTTGTAAACTGTGAGCCATGAACGAATGATTTGGTTTCTAAACCCCCTGGAAAACCTGTGTGTCTAATGGAACCCCCAACATATCTTTTAACTCCAGTGCAGAGATGTCCAGCAGCATGACGGTTGAGTAACATGTTGAGTTGCATTTCTCTGAAATGAGCACATGCTTCTGTGGATTATTTTTTTCCTCCCAGTGCTGCAGGGTGCTCTTGGAAACAAGTTGCTGCACATCTCTGAGCTAGATCTAGGTGTGACTTATTAAACTGTGGTTTACTAATGCTTCTCTGTAGTGCTTGCTGAGTTTCAAAGGGCGTATTCTGTTGCCCACATGATTACCAGAGGTGATAGCTTTTAATGTATGTGAAGATTGGGGTGGAGATGGGCCAAAAGCAACACCTTAGATCCAGGCACGCGAAAGGACTACAGCTGAGCTTTGCGACTCAGACCTGCTGCTAGGTTTTGGAGAACACACTGAGCAGCCTCCTACGTGTGTTTCAGAGCCATTCTTTAGCGAGGTGCTTACATCTGCAAGAACAGCTGCTGTTGCTGAGAAATGACAGGATAATCTTTGCTCTGTTAAAAGCTTACGTAGAACCCATCGGACTGTTCATGTGGGCAGACTGAACTGGAGCTGGGCATTTAAACCAGGCCATGGCCGCTGAGTCTCTTTCGTTCCCAAGCCCATGGCAGTTCTGTGACTAACCAGGTTGTCCTGAATGGAGGCATTGTGGGAGCAGTGCAGATGAGCCTGGAAGCTACCCGGAGACACAGCCTGCCTTTTGAAACTTGTCAGTGCAGAACCAGCCTCAAGAATCCAATTCTGTGCTTTGCCCGTCTAACACATTCGGTGTGGAGGATCTCCGAGCACTTTACAGACCTTAAAAACTGAAGTCTCATTACCGTCCTGGGTGGCAGGACGGTATCGCCATCCTTGTTTTATAGATGGGGAAACTGAGGCAAAATAACTCAGCCAAAGTTGCACAGTGAGTCAGTGACAAAGCTGGGGATAGAACCCAGATCTCCTGGCTCCTGCCAAAGTCACAAGACCATTCTCTAGGCATGTAGGTCAGTCTGAGGCCTAGTACAACGAATTAGTTACACTTTATTTATTACAAAGATGCATGACCATCTCGTTGCATCTGTGTAATAATAGGAATACTCTGCTCTTCTCCGGTGCCTGTAACCTGGGGGGCCCTACTTGCGTCACAAACATTAATGAATTAAATTCCAGCCTCTCTGTGGGTATTACCCCCATTTTATAGATGGGGAAATTGAGGTGGTGATTTGCCAGTGGTCCCCCAGTAAGTCAGTCAGAGCCAGGAACTGAACTCCCTGTCCTGCACCCTAACCAAAAAGCCCAGCTAGAATTGGACTGATGTGTCATTACCCTTTAAAGATGTGCATAGGGAGAGCTCATGTTGCGTTTGAGCAGTTGTCCTATTGAATGATGAACGTTTGTTTTCTAGCACATGCCTGGCTGTGAGAACCATTGCCTACACATCAGTGTTCCTCACGCTGACTTTGGCCAGTGCTGAGCTCTCCTCACACCAGTGATAACCTGGTTTCTATAGTGACTGCCCGGGCAGAAAAGCAGAGGGGACTTCAGCACTGACCAACAGAGACATGACATCCACACCCAGTGAAGTGCCTGTCTCGCTAGTGTCAGTGCAGCTGTTGTGAATCCAGTGAAAATTGTTGCAATCTCTCGCTCATGCGTGCGTGTGGTGTCTGCAGAGCAACGTGCTATAGAGGCCACTGTAGGTCCATAAGCCATTTCAAGGCCTCCTTTGTGACATGGTGGTTAACATCCAGTTCACCTTTGAATCCATATTTGAGGCACTGCATGATGATGTGTTTGATGGTTCGGATGTTCTCACCGCAGTCACAGGAAGCGGAGTCTTTGATTTTCAGCTTGTAGCCACGCCATCCTTGGTTTGTTCAGGTGCTGTTCAGTGTAGTCCAAAGACTGCATGGCAGGTCGAAACTGGGGCAGCGGCTTGTTGGGGCAGTAATAATAATATGCTTGTTTGGAATGGTAGATGAGGTCCAGACAGCTGTGCCCTTCCCTGGCTAGATCCAGAGGCATGGGGAGGTCATAGTCCCACCTCTAAAATCAGGCTGTTTGTTCAGTACTTCCCATTAACAATGGGTCAAGACTGGCCTGTGTTTCCAAGCACTGATGACTCTCAAAGTACCGAAGCGAATGGCTCATATCCAAAGCATAAGGAATAAATATTTAGACACAAATGCATGCTGGAAACATGAAACGATCACAAAGAAACATTAATCCTGCTCAGAAATCTCCTTCCCTTTAAAAGCACAGCCCTGCTGGCTGACCTGTGCCACGTGTCTCTGCTTCTTGGAAAATCACCTGCCAAACCTGTACTCATGGGTGCAAGCTGGCGAGCTTTTAAATGTGCTCAGCAAGCCATGGCGCAGGCCGAAGGACAGGCTTACAGTCCGTTATGTTGTCTGTATGGTAGGGCAATAAGGCTGCGAGGAGATAGGTGGATGCAATCGCAGTGAAGTCTGATGGAATTGCACTTGTTTACCCCAGGACTGAATGTAGCCCTGAAGCTGCATATGGGTGAGTTAAGGGCTTAGGGTTTCCTTACATCAGGGTGCGTCGCTGAAGGAATGTATGAATATGGCCCTAGAGATTGTAATGTAATTGACTGAAACTTGGAGGGCTATTCCCCTGCTCGGTAGCTGACACTGTCTCTTCTATTTTCAGTTGCAGAGTTACTTTGCAGCCTGTGAGGATGAGACCCCAGCAATTAGGAATCATGACAAAGTCCTGCAGCGGCTATGCGAGCACCTGGACCACGCTCTGCTTTATGGGTAAGATCTACCAGGCTGTGGGACGGTGTGCTCGGCCAGCCTGTGCCCCACCCAAGTTACAGAGCTGGGCTTGAAGAAGGGATGGGGTGTTCAGGAAGGGGAACAAATGATTTCATTGTGCAGTATCCTAGTGGGATCCCCAGATGCATATTTTGGCTACCTGCTTCTAAACTCCGGTGTCAAGGTCATCCTAGCTGGAAAAAAATACTGCAGGGCACCAAGATTAGGGACCCAATTCTTGTTTCCACCTTTTCAATCTCTTGCTTCTTTTGTCTTTCCCTCACCATTTGAAAGGTACTCTCCTCCTCCCACCTCTCTGAATTTCCTCCCCTTCTCCTCTCTGTTTTTTATTCAGAACGAGGTGCTTGGGTTTTGAAAAAGTCGTCCCAGTTAGGAAACCCTCTGTAGCTCATCCTATCCCAGCCTGATGCTGAGACACCATGAGTGGTGCTCTTGTCATGACATTCAAGGATGGGTGGTTTCCAATATGGACTATGGAAAGCGCATCCCTCCCTCCACTCTTTCTAGGCAATAACTTCTTTGCTTCAGGGTCTGAAAGAAATGAATTCTTTCCTTAACTATCCTTGCCGTTTCCATTCCCCCAGGCTGCAAGACCTCTCTTCAGGCTACTGGGTGCTGGTCGTTCACTTCACCCGCAGGGAAGCCATCAAGCGGATAGAAGTCCTGCAACATGTGGCCACCAATTTGGGGCGCAGTAAGTATTTTATTCTTCGCCTTCTAGGGCAGCTCTCTCAGCAGGCAAGTCTCAGTTCTAGGAAAGCTGGCATGAGATCTGAGTTGGTTTTAATTGCTGTAAGTTTGAGATTCTGGTCTGTGTTCATACCTGGCATATGCAGGAAGTCAGTGAAGTAGTAGTCACACATGCGATCTCTGAAGCTGGCCCTGCAGTACAGTCAGCAGTCTCCTCCATGTTTGCCTTGTCCAGACCAGGAAGTAGGGAGTCATTGTGTGGTGACCATAGGTAGCACAGGCTGTTTGTTACAGAGGTGCATAGATGACCTGGAATGAGACCATTTTAATAAGAAATGCTGCAAGCCCAGTTACCAGATGTTAGTGGAATGCCCCAATCTCCCATTTGGATGCTCAGATCTGGGCATAAAAGCCCATGGATCACTTGGGCCCTAAGACCTGGTTGAAACATGCAAATACAGATTGAAGTATCCAAATGCAGGATTTGGACAGCACCAGCACTGGAAACCTGTGCTGGGCATGGCAATAAAGTGTCTTATCTGATGTCTCCCAGTTGTCCCCTTTTGGGGTTTGCACACAGATCTCATAGCCAGGCTTTTCTGAATCAAAGGTCTGGATGTGATTCTAGTGGATCTATGAAACAAACCAACCAGCCAGGCAGTGGAATTGGCTTGTGGGAAAGATTTTGGCAGGATGGCCCTAGGTGATCTGTATGGGCTCCTCCCCTTCTGTCCAGAAGGTTACTGTGTAACTGCCACAGGTACTGAAATTCCTTTTCCTTTGAGACAGACAGAGGAAATGTGATGTGAAATGTGCAGATGTTCTTTGCCCATTATTAAAAGTGCGTGGGACCTTTTTCACATCAAGGCCAGCTTTGAGCAGGAGTGCTGTCGAGAGCCCCACTGTTCTACCAGCTTATCTCTACTCTCTTCCCCCCGCTTCCTCCCTACCCCGGTGAGATGAGAGCAGAACTGAGCGCATTCATCACCCTTCAGTGAAATTCACCTCTCTTTCCGCTCACACATTGTCCTCCAGCAGCTCCTGATTGTCTAGTATCCTGCTCATTATTTGAAATGATTTAGGGGGTGATTCTTGGTCTGTTAATCCTGCCTGAGCCATTCATTGTAATTATTCACGATTTGAAATAACAGCTGGTTTAGCTTTTGATTGCACTTGTAGGGCACATGGAATTGTGTCTGTTTTGTGATTGGGTGCGCACAGCTCTTTAGATTGTGGCTTCCGCTGCAAACACTCATGATCATTAATCTGAAATTAATTTCCTGCTACTAGTTTCTTAAAATTCCGGTGTCCAATAACATTCCTGCCAGCGAACTGATTCACTAGACTATTCATGGCATGTGAATGCAGATGGGGCTTGAACAGCCTCAGCAAACTGGTTTAAAAATATGAATGAATATTTGTAGGTCCTTTTTTTTTTTTTCCCCCTCCCAGTATTTGCCCAGCTCTGGAAAGCAGGATCTGCTGATAAATAACCTTTGATGCTTGTTTCAGGTCGAGCTTGGCTATACCTGGCCCTCAATGAGAACTCGTTGGAGAGCTATTTAAGGCTGTTTCAGGAGAATCTAAGTCTGCTGCATAAGTACTATGTCAAGTGAGTAGCACAGTCCTCTCAGCCCTGCCAGCTGTCTCTTGGGCTCCGCTGCTGGTTACATTTTTCTTTTAGGAAGCTAATCTCCATTTTTCTAGAAACAAACTTGCAGCAAATCAGGGTCCTCCCCCAAGGTCTTTGGAAATGCTGAGTGCTTACAACTGCCTTTCTAGGGAGAGGCTTGGCCAGTTGTGCGGGCGCTGGATTGGCTAGTGCTGCAGACAGCATGCTGGTGCTGTGATGTCCCAGGCAAAGAGGAAGGTGTGACTCCTCTGTGTAAATGTGTCTGTAGCCCTGCCTGGAGCTAGCTGGTGGGCCCACTCACGGAGTTTCAGCTGCATGGAGCCAGTCTCTCACTCATGGATGGTGGCGTGTGGCTGCAGGGCACTTGCTTGTCATGGCCAATTCATCCTTCTAAACATCAACAAGACTATGGAGTCTGCTGGAACATGATTGTCTTTAATAAACTAGACAGAGCCCAGTAAGGCAGCGATAAGGCACATTCTCTTACGTCCTTGATTGACATTTGGTAACATTTTAAAAGATGTATAAGTGACCTTAAGAGGTGAAATCCCATGATTTTCAGTGAGACTCCCAAGGGACTAAATCGCTTTTGAAAATCAGACTTAGGCTCCTAAGTCACTCAGGCCCCTTTGAACATTTTACCCATAGCACTTATCACCTAGTTTATGATCATGGCAGCCTCTCTGTATGTGTTCACAAATGTATTGGCTACTACAGGCACCTCCTGCTTTGTGTTACTGTACTTTGCTTCTCTCTGTCTTGAATGACTTTGACCCGCTCTTCCCCTGCCGCCCCCCCATAGATGTTCAAAGGAGACCATAACTGTTTTTATTTTGCAGTGAGGGGCGCTAGAGGGCCTGCCACTTGACCAATGCTTGCGATGAATTTGGTAAGCACGTGGGCTGTACATTTAAAGAAGAAAGCTCACCAGTTTCTTGGCTAATTTGATGCCCTCACTGCAAGTCTAGTAGATGTCTCTTGATCCTCAGGGTTTTCAAGGAGACTCCCTGTCTGCCTCTTTCATCTGGAGGACAGATGGTTACAGCATGCCCCGAAGGCTGATCTTAACTCAGGAAGGGGCAAATGTCTCAAGGAGGTGCAGCCTGCTGGCTCTCCTGAGCCTTGAGCCTGCAAGAGAAGTATGCTGCCTTCACAGCCATTCAACCCTGGTTAGCCTCGAGCACTGATACCAAAGAGAAACCTTGACGTGCTAAAACCAATGCGATCCCACTTCAGCTGTCTGAGTGTAAGGTTGTTTACTCTGTAGTTCAGGGTCATGTCCTGAAAACCAGATGGGTGGAGAATGTGTTTTGACTTGTAAGGTCATATGCTCGATGAGGGCACTCGCAACTGTTTTGTCTCCATGCCAAAGCTGAACGTTCTTATAATTTATCTGTCACAGGAATGCCCTGGTCTGCAGTCACGATCACCTGACCTTGTTCCTGACGCTGGTATCTGGGCTGGAATTCATTCGCTTTGACTTGGATCTGGTGAGAATTACTGTCTTGTTTCACTGGCTTCACTGCTGGATAGAAAGGCTGTAGAGCAGGAAAACTCCATACACCATTTGAAGCTTGGGCCAGCTTAATATTTAATAAACTCTGCCCCTTGGCTGTCCACCGTGCCTGCCAGAGAGATGCACCCTCAGAGCGTCTCTGCTGCAGTAGCTATGGGATAGCCCTTGGTCAGAGGCATCATTCAGTTTCACAAGTCAGCACTTATCATAGAATCATAGAATATCAGGGTTGGAAGGGACCCCAGAAGGTCATCTAGTCCAACCCCTGCTCGAAGCAGGACCAATTCCCAGTTAAATCATCCCAGCCAGGGCTTTGTCAAGCCTGACCTTAAAAACCTCTAAGGAAGGAGATTCTACCACCTCCCTAGGTAACGCATTCCAGTGTTTCACCACCCTCATAGTGAAAAAGTTTTTCCTAATATCCAATCTAAACCTCCCCCACTGCAACTTGAGACCATTACTCCTCGTTCTGTCATCTGCTACCATTGAGAACAGTCTAGAGCCATCCTCTTTCGAACCCCCTTTCAGGTAGTTGAAAGCAGCTATCAAATCCCCCCTCATTCTTCTCTTCTGCAGACTAAACAATCCCAGTTCCCTCAGTCTCTCCTCATAAGTCATGTGTTCTAGACCCCTAATCATTTTTGTTTCCCTTCGCTGGACTCTCTCCAATTTCTCCACATCCTTCTTGTAGTGTGGGGCCCAAAACTGGACACAGTACTCCAAATGAGGCCTCACCAATGTCAAATAGAGGGGAACGATCACATCCCTCGATCTGCTGGCTATGCCCCTACTTATACATCCCAAAATGCCATTGGCCTTCTTGGCAACAAGGGCACACTGCTGACTCATATCCAGCTTCTCATCCACTGTCACCCCTAGGTCCTTTTCCGCAGAACTGCTGCCTAGCCATTCGGCCCCTAGTCTGTAGCGGTGCATTGGATTCTTCCGTCCTAAGTGCAGGACCCTGCACTTATCCTTATTGAACCTCATCAGATTTCTTTTGGCCCAATCCTCCAATTTGTCTAGGTCCTTCTGTATCCTATCCCTCCCCTCCAGCGTATCTACCACTCCTCCCAGTTTAGTATCATCCGCAAATTTGCTGAGAGTGCAATCTACACCATCCTCCAGATCATTTATGAAGATATTGAACAAAACCTGCCCCAGGACCGACCCTTGGGGCACTCCACTTGACACCGGCTGCCAACTAGACATGGAGCCATTGATCACTACCCGTTGAGCCCAACAATCTAGCCAGCTTTCTACCCCCCTTATAGTGCATTCATCCAGCCCATACTTCCTCAACTTGCTGACAAGAATACTGTGGGAGACCGTGTCAAAAGCTTTGCTAAAGTCAAGAAACAATACATCCACTGCTTTCCCTTCATCCACAGAACCAGTAATCTCATCATAAAAGGCGTAAAAGGCATAAAACTGCCTTCTCCAGTTCTACAAAAGATGACATTCTCCTCCCTGGTCACGGCCGGGAGAAGGCAGCAGAGGGCTGTCATGTCAGGAAAGGAAACGGTGCTTCTACTAAGGGAAATTTTTGCCAAGCTCTGGCAAAGACTACTTTATAAATCACTTGCCTTGCACCATAATATACACATTGCTTTAGAGCAGAGGTGGGCAAACTACTGCCCTGTGGGCCATATCCAGCCTGCAGGACTGTCCTGCCTGGCCCTTGAGCTTCCGGATGGGGAGGCTCGCCCCCAGCACCTCCTCTGCTACCCCCCTCCCCTGCAGCCTCAGCTCGCTTTGCCACCAGCACTCTGGCCCGCCACTCCTGCCGGGCAGCGCAGCGGCGTGGCTGGCTCCAGCATGGTAAGCGGGCGTGGAGAGAGGGGAGTTGGATAAGGGGCAGGGAGTCCTGGGGGGCAGTCAGGGGACAGGGAGCAGGGGGCGGTTGGATGGGGCGGAGGTTCTGGGGAGGGGCGGGGGGGCAGTCAGGGGATGGGGAACAGGGGGGTTGGATGGGGGTGGGGCCCCGGGGGGCGGGAGGTCCCGGAGTGAGCAGTTAGAGGACAAGGAGCAGGGGGGTTGGATGGGTAGGAGGTTCTGAGGGGGGCGGTCAGGGGTGGAGAGTGGGAGGGGGCAGATAGGGGGCAGGGGCCAGGCTGTTTGGGGAGACACAGCCTTCCCTACCCAGCCTCCATATAGTTTCGCAACCCTGATGTGGCCCTTGGGCCAAAAAGTTTGCCCAACCCTGCTTTAGAGCCTCAGTGAAACACACATTCCCTGCCTACGGAGCTCCCAACCCCAGAGAGGTGGGACAAGATAATTTCAGCCATTCAAGAAAGGGTCACTGGCTAGGGGAAGGTGGGGGAATGATTCCTGGAGGGAGGGCTTTGAAGGCAGAGGTGTGACAGACAAAGACGAGCATGAGGGCAGCGTGGGAGAAGGCACAACGAGTAGGAGAAGGAAACGAAGCGGGGAGGTGGAGATTGAATTCGGGGAGGGAGTGAGAGGAGAGATGCTGATGGGGATGAGTTGACATAGGGCCTTGCAGGCAGTGAAGGTGGATGTCATGTAGTAAAAGACCAATGGAAGTGAGTCCGCAAGGGATTTCCAGGTTGGGGGTTTCTAGGACCCAAACATGTAGGTTCCAAAATCCCTACTTGTGGGGAAAAGTGACTGTAGAACTAGAGAAGTTAGAGCCCGTCATGCACATGGGTGGAGAGGAAAGAATGGAGGGTGTTTCCCATGCTCCCATGCGGTGCTGCTATCTAAGCCGCATTGAGCGTCTGCAGCCACTTGACTCCCTGCCCATCCTAAAGCAAAAGGCAGAGAACCCTAGCCTTGAGGACAGGAGATGCGTGAGGGAAGAGAGGAGAGGAAATGGTCATGGTGGCAGATTGTCTGTTGCCTTACTGCTTACGCGTTTAGAATACCGTGGCTACGAAGGGTTCTGTTATGAACTTCAGACATGAAGCTACACTGAAGCTTTCACTGAAGTCCATTTGAGGTGTGACATTTGGTTTGCTTTCTCCATTGGATCCATTTCCATCAGCCACTCTGTGGCTGGCACAGGTTTGCTTCCTGCTGCAGGTTCAATTTCCTGGTGGCGTCCTCTTCCTCCTCCAGTGTCTGGTCAGCGCAAGTGGCCTGCTGCTGGATCAGCAAGTCAGTCTTGTTTCCTCAGCATCTGTGTGCTCCAAGAAAAGAGATTGTGTTAGCCAGTGTCAGTAAATAGAGTCCCATGTATATGTGTGTGGAAATAGAAATGTGATTAAATCTAACTCTGGCACATATTTCCTAGGGCTCCCTTTGTCGCTCCTAAGTTATGAAAACAAAATATTTGATAACAGCCTGAGGGATAATGAAGTGATACAAAGGTTTATTATATCCAGCAAGGCTTCCTTCTCAGTCAGGGGAGAACTTTTCCAAACAGCGGCACCAGTTCAATCCCCAGTAGAAACTTAATCACATCACGAGCTACCATACAACCCTTGTCCCCATGCAGGAGTCAAACATCGGGGTGCTGCAAAGGCAGGACTGAGGCACGCTGACCGAGCTGTGGGAAGGGCCGGGCTAGCAAGGGGGTCAGGACTGAGGGGCGTTGGCAGAGCTGGGTAGGGGAGCCCAGGA
Organism: Caretta caretta; assembly: GCF_965140235.1. Taxonomy (NCBI): domain Eukaryota; kingdom Metazoa; phylum Chordata; order Testudines; family Cheloniidae; genus Caretta; species Caretta caretta. The sequence goes on from NC_134223.1 coordinate 5,701,176, forward strand.
GTGGAACAAGAACCGGTCCTGCAGGGTCAAGATTGATGTGCAATGGTACATCTGTGTGGTGGAGGCTCGCTTGGTGCCGTACACAATTTGCCTGCTGCTGGCTAGTGCTTTCAGAGCGAAGGAAAAACAAGGCACTGGAATGTTGTCATCTCTGCTCATCCCTTCGTTTACTAAACATGCGCAACCAGGTTGTTTGCACATCTAATGTCCTGTTTGTATTACACACGGCCGCCTGGGTTGTTGTTGTATAATGTCAGCACTGGCTGCGTTGTCAGAGGAAAGGCTGCGTCTGATGCAGTGTCTCTCTTCTCTGTGGCTCTGCTCTCAGGATGCCCCTTACTTGGACCTGGCGCCCTACATGCCCGATTACTACAAGCCTCAGTATCTGCTGGACTTCGAGGATCGCCTGCCCAGCTCCATCCATGGCTCAGACAGCCTGTCGCTTAACTCCTTCAACTCTGTCACCTCGACCAATCTGGAGTGGGACGACAGTGCCATTGCACCTTCAAGTGAGGGTAAGTGGCCACCGAAGGGAAGGGTGGACGTGCAGCTTCTGTTTGCACAAGAACCTGAATGCTGCAGAAGAATGAGAGAAAAGCTCCCAGGTTCTAGGACAATACCCAGCCCAGCATCTCTTCTCACTGGGACTATGATAAAAGCTTTGTAGCTGGACAGTACCCAGGCCTTCCCATATATCCAGTATGAGGGTGGCCCAGTCGGCTATTAAGGCCAGAAGTAAAGTTCGCAGCAATTTTAACTAAATCTTTCCTCAGCTCCCCAGCAGCCTTCCTGACCTCCACAGCACAGCCAGCCTGTTGTTACTGTCGTAAGGCAGTCAGGAGCAATGCTGAAAGCCCCAGCCACACAGATTGAAGGCAGTGCAGGGCAGAGGGTGGACTTAGCAGGCATCAGTCCATTTTGTATTGATCTCCAAGCCCTTGTTCGCTGCCATTATACTGGAGACTAGGCCCAAGCTACTGGCTCACAGCCTGTCAGGTCCCCATTGTAGATGTAACCCATCCCCTGCTCTGTCGCCATCCGCAGAACGTGTCTGGGTCCCAGGAATACTCTCTTATGGACTGTCCAGTCGTATGAGATATTGCCATTGTGTTGTCACAGTGGTTAATACGGGTTTCAGAGGAGCAGCTGTGTTATTCTGTATTCGCAAAAAGAAAACAAGTATTTGTGGCACCTTTTAACAAATAATCTTAAGGGTTAAATGTGGGAGATGCAGCTGTGAGGTTGAAACTCACAAGAAGCTGGAAGTGTGGTTTAGAAATGGGAACTGGGAGTCCCAGCTGCTAGGTGCAGTTTTTGGCTCTGGCACAGATTCACTTCATGACCGCTCTGCTCTGTGGCTCAGTTTCCCCATCTGTAGACGGGGATGATACTGACTGTCCCATCCCCCTCCCACAGTGAGGTAGGGGACTCGGTAAAATAAAGTGTCCTAAGCAGTTTCTCATTCTTTTCAGATGATTGTTTTGTTTACCCCACCCCCCGCTGTTCACATGCTCCCCATGTCCCCCATCCCTCCCGACGACTTCTGCTTCTAATCCTCCGTTTTATCCCTCGTTTTTGTAGATTATGATTTTGGAGATGTCTTTCCTGCAGTGCCGTCCATGCCCAGCACAGCCTGGGAAGGTGGGACATAGTCACCTATTACCATGTTTTCTCTCTTCTGCGTCCTTTCCATACCAAGCTTGCTGCATGCAAATGATTTTTTTAAAATAAGAATGACCTTCTAATCTTGGTGGAATTCTGTAGCGGCAGAAACAAGCTCTGTGTTGAATGGATCTTCTGAGCTCAGAGTTGGAGCTCTGTGTCACTTACTCTGTTTGCTGGTGGGTGAGGTTTCTTTCCCTCCAGTTACTGAGCACCCACAGAGATTCCGACATTACTATACATCACAGAACGTTGTGACTGTTTCTCCTGATGCTGATTAGTATGTCACGTGCACCGAGCATATGTGTCTGACCAATGGTTGTAAGACTCTGCTCAGGACACTGGTAGCTGAAGTTTCTATCAAGTGAAATTGGATTTGTTTAATCAAATGACTAATATACTGTGGGAGCTGGATTAATAAGGGAATCTTTTTACCAGAATAATAAACCTGTTAAATTACTCCTGCCATGAAACTGACACACAGTGATCAGGGAACATCCCAAATGTATCAGGTAGTTATAAACTAAAGTACCAAAACGTTCCTTCTCAATACAGCATATGCTATATGTTTCCTGCATGTGGTAAAGAGCAGATGTGTTGATTAGCAGACATGTAGAGATCTACATTCATAAATTAGCCAGCAGGATATTGAAAATGGCTTCTGATGGAATTCTACTTTTAATAGAATTTTTGTTCAGTTTTAGGTGAGTTTTTTCTCCCCTTCACAGGCCTTGACTTAGGCTTCTCTCTTGGGTTAAAATATCTGTCAAAGCCATAACCTTCAGCTAATGACCTTATTTCGTTTGGTCATTGCTCTCCTTTTTAACCCTGGCTGTCAGCAATCTCTATTTCTTAGAGTAAAGGGCACATCTCCATTTTATGGGAGTCTGTTCTACTTTCTCTGCATGGAATACATCATCTCCACTCACATAAAGACATGACTAGACAGGTCTGTGTATTGTTCATATATAATTGGATTAGGAAATCTGTCTTCTTTACCCATGGAGGAAATATACGTATATATTTTCTGTCGTTTCTACCTAAAAGCTTGATAGATTCCTTCAGCTGAAATTGTTTTGTATTATCATCATCAAAACCAATACTTCATACCACATTTTGGTAAGGATCTGCTTGAATTCCATTAGGATGGCTTCTGGTCTCTAATGTTCTCTCCTCTCTGTAAACTTTCTCTCTCTCTCCAAGCACAAGAGACACACTCTTTCTGGTTTTCAGAGCACACTCTGAGTAGCCGAAAACAAAAAACCACTGAACCTTTTCCTGTTGCAGTCACATGTGGTTAACACACAGTCTCGCCTAGCTCTGGAGTTCTCTGCAGTCAGGGTACTAACAGCGTTTACTATTCTGACCATTCCTGGAACGGCTGGAATGAACTAATCTGTATGTGTTTCCTCACAGCCACTCTTCCCTCCAGCACTTCATACCGAGGGGTCCTGGAACTATGATTCCCCCACAAAAGCCAATGTTCCCCCACCACTACCCACAGCAGCTCTTGCTGGGAGAGGCTGGGAGCTTTCTTTAACCATAATGTTTTGACTGGGCCCTTTGGTTACCCTGGATGGAAGAAATTAGGTTTGATGCAGCTGTGGATTGCTAAACAGGGGATATTGGACAGCACTCATGGTGGCTGGCTTTGGTGTTGGTGTTTACTGGGGGTGTAGTTGGTGGGTATGGTGGTGTGCGTATTATCAGTCGTTGTCGTGTCATCCCCCCTTTCCTTCCTGCCCCCAGCCAGGCAGCATCCAGGGTGTCATCTTATGGCAAGCCTGATTGGCTGTTGAGAGGTTGTGATTAATTCTGGTGTTTCATACCATTATAACAATGGTGTTTGTTCCCTAAACTTGTAAATACACTTTGAAAATGCAGAGAGTATTCACTGCATTTTTAAAACAAGAAACAATGGGCTACTTAATAGTATGTGTCGTTGCGTGGGCTGTGGTGTAATCCCTCCTTGCTGTGCGAGATCAGTGCTGCTTCTGTGCGCAATTTCTGTTCATGCCACTATAACACAGCCCCAGCTGTGCAGTCTGATCTTTGGGGGCATGGAGCCACCCATGGGGGTCAGATTGCAAGGTTGGGCTCTAAATCATAAGGATCCAATTTTACAGTACTGATCAGACCTCTCTGCAATAACCTTGCTTGCATCAAAAAGACCCTTCTCTCCTACCTTAGCTTACTAAATGGATTTCTAGCCATATACACACAAATCAAGCAGTTAAGAATTTTTACCCCTCCTTTCACCCTTCCCCATTTAAATGGACCCTGTCAGAATAAAACCCTGTATTTTAGATAAAACCGAATAACCTTATTGGTAATAAAGGTAACAAATTAGGTGGCTGAAATTGAAATAGATCTAAAACGTCATTTAATTTTTCTGTTTTACTCAATTTGGATGGTGAAAATAGACCAGTCAGTTTCACTTTTGCGTCTAGTTGTTTTCACTTTCACTGTGGTTTCATATCTGTCACTGATAACTACAGGGCAATGTTTAAATTTAAACAAAAACACTGTTTTGAAATTAATATTCCCAAACCATCTCTTAACGTCGGATTTTATAAAAACCTGTTTGTTTTCCTAATGCAAAACCTACCTTTCAAGTGTAAATTACTGGACAGTCTCTTAATTCTGTTAAGCAAGTAGGCTATTGTTTCTGTTTCTTGATTGACTGAGCCCAATGCTTTAGATTGTTGCTTCCACTGGAAACACTCATGATCATGAATCTGAAATTAATTTCCTGCTAATATTTTCTTAAAATCTCTGGTTGCAGGAACACTGATAGATTCTTATCTGGCCTGAGAATGTCTGTCTAAAGGGTATGGTAATGTTCCTTTACCTGACTTGATTTTGTGGACAGATAACCCTGAGTGAGAACTGCATGTGTCCACAAATCAGAATTGCACTGTATCTTCTGTCCCTTACCACTAATATCGGCCCAGCCGGTTGTACTAAGACTTTTTTGTTCTCTGTTGTTTCTTCTCCTTTGCTGCTGGGTGAGTGATGTATTTCTCTCCCCACACCTCCAGTCTGCTCTGTTTATTGTATATCAGGAGGAAAGTAGCATCCACTGTTATGGGCTATCCGCTGCAATCTCAGAACTTCTCTTTCCAAAGCAGAGAGCTCCTGGCAAAGGGAGTCTGAGCATTAATGTACCCTGAGCTCCATAGGGAAAAGGCAGCTAAATCCACCGCTACCCCTTAGTGGAGAACTGGCTGCCTCTGCTCGGGTGGTTTCTCTGAACTATTTCTCTGATTTCTCATCAGAGAATTGGTGAAGTTAATGAAGATCTTCTTTCTAGGGTTCTTTAAATCACCAGGCCTATAAGAACAGAAGGATCATTTCTTTATTGGTTGGCCCTGTGTTGCAGTTACTGTGCTTCCAGCCAGTTAAGGTTGGTCACATCAGTCTTGGACCCAGTCAGTGTCCCTTCTTAAGCAGGGGTGGTAGTTTTGAGCAATGCAAGATACTCCATCCACAACAGCTCCTCTGGCCCCTGCCATCCCTAGGCTTTCTGCATGGCAGCTCAGAGAACAGCTGTGGCTTGGTCCTGAAGAAATGAGTTTGATTAATTGATGCTATTCAGATCTCCCTCTCACACACACCCAACTTGTAAGGGAAGCTTTGCACTTCTCCAGCACTGCATGTGTATGTTTGCATGACCCTCCCCCCACTGCGCACAAGTTCTGAGCCCATTGAGGCTAAAGGCAAATGGCACCTTGGGCAGGCAAAAACATCCTCTCATTCTAGTGTCTGCAGGTTGCTTCCTCCTCCTCCCCCCCCCCCCCCCCCCCAGCAGCTGAGGAGCACAATGGAACTGAGGTCTGATTGTCTCTATTGCCCAGCCCAGTGGTCTCCAAACTTTTTGGATCGTGCACCCCATCAGTAAAAAAATTTGAGCACGCACGCCCAATATATGTATGTTTATTTATGTATAAATTATATCCATGTACTACTGTACTGATATAGTGTGTAAATTATAAAACATACCCAAAAAATAGAAATTGAAAAACAATGAGATAAAGATGAAATAAACAATATTTTTAAAATATTTTTTTTTATTTATTAACGGTACAAAAAACCTTTTTGCTCTCACTAAAAGAAATTATTATTCATAATAATATTTTTAGTGGGAGCAGTGTGATTGAATATGCTTTATTATTTTTGAAACTCTTGGTTTAACACTTTGATACAGCGGGCGCTGTGGGTGGGGTGTGGGGTCTGGGAGGTAGGGGGCGGGAGGGTGCTCAGGATGGGGGTGCGGGGTCTGGGAGGGAGTTAGGGTGCGGGAGGGTGCTCAGGGTGGGGTGCGGGGTCTGGGAGGGAGTTAGGGGGCGGGAGGGCGCTCAGGGTGGGGGTGCGGGGTCTGGGAGGGAGTTAGGGGGCGGGAGGGCGCTCAGGGTGGGGCGCGGGGTCTGGGAGGGAGTTAGGGGGCGGGAGGGCGCTCAGGGTGGGGTGCGGGGTCTGGGAGGGAGTTAGGAGGGGGTTAGGGGGCGGGAGGGCGCTCAGGGTGGGGGTACGGGGTCTGGGAGGGAGTTAGGGGGCGGGAGGGCGCTCAGGGTGGGGTGCGGGGTCTGGGAGGGAGTTAGGGGGCGGGAAGGCGCTCAGGGTGGGGTGCGGGGTCTGGGAGGGAGTTAGGGGGCGGGAGGGCGCTCAGGGTGGGGTGCGGGGTCTGGGAGGGAGTTAGGGGGCGGGAGGACGCTCAGGGTGGGGATGCAGGTGGAGGCTCAGGCTGGGGCAGGCAGGAGGTGCAGAGAGCACTTACCTGGGGCAGCTCCTGTTTGGTGCCAGGGGGTGTGCAGGTGGCTCTGTGCAGCGCAGCACCACCCCCATGGCCACGATTCTGGGAGCTGCCCTCCCCACCCACCCCACCCCCGGCAGGTAGGGCCACCCGGAACGCAGGGGCTTTAGGGGCTAAGGGGGCCCCGGGGCCCTGGCCTGCAGCTCCAAAGCCCCTTTTGGAATGCGGCCCTGCGAGCACGGGCCGGAGGACTCGGGAGGAGCAGGGGCAGCCAGTGGCTGGAGAGAAGCGGCGCTTTCCCCTTCAAAGCGTCTCTTCTCTCCGGCCGGCTTTGAAGGGGAAAGCGCCGCTTCTCTCCAGCCGCTGGCTGCGCGGCTGCCCCTGCTCCTCCATGGGCCAGAGGACTCAGGGCCGCGCCCCCCCCCCCTTTTTTTTTTCCTCTGGCGGTGCTCCTCCTGCTGTGCTCCCCAGTCGATCATCTTGCACACCCGACTTTGGAGACCACTGGCCTAGCCTGTGATGTACCAGTGCTGACAGTCCCTCCTGTACCAGGAGCTCCCATCAGACTGTGATCCTGTTTGATGGCTGCCTGCACAGTCACTGTCTGAACATTTTTCAGAGGAACAGCCGTGTTAGTCTGTATTCGCAAAAAGAAAAGGAGTACTTGTGGCACCTTAGAGACTAACCAATTTATTTGAGCATGAGCTTTCGTGAGCTACAGCTCACTTCATCAGATGAAGTGAGCTGTAGCTCACGAAAGCTCATGCTCAAATAAATTGGTTAGTCTCTAAGGTGCCACAAGTACTCCTTTGCTGTCTGAACATTAAACTTCTGTTTTCAGGCATTACGTTTCCTTTGCTGGGAAAGGTCGATTGATACTGTCTGTGGCACTGGGATCTCTCCTGCCTCCCCCACATATGCCCTCTCACTACTGAGTGCCCGCTGCCTGCAGGGGACTCCCAAATGCTGATCCTAATGAGCAATTTGATGAGCAAGTCTACTGGATAGTTTATACCCAAGTGGTGCTCCGGGCCAGGACCTTTCAGAGTCCGCATTGAGCACCATGTGTGCAGCCTTGCTCTGTTGAGGTCCAGAAGCTCAGTGAGGAATTCCTGCTCCCATAGTAGCAGCTGACTGGGATCCTGGTTTTTCCCCTCTCCTGTTTCCCAGATGGAGACCTAACGGACACTTTCAGCTGCCCGCACTCCGTGGCCTCCGATCTGAACGGCTGCAAGGCTTCCATGAAGAGTCCCACGCAGCGCTACAACCCCTTCAACGAGGAGAAGGTGGAAGTGCTGTCCTCCACCGAAACCACCCCGGCGCACACCGCCTCCCTGGAGAGGATGGACACCACGATGGAAGGCACAGACCAGCTGGAGAGCGGCACGGAGCTGGAAGTCATCAGGTCAGTGCCATGCCTCCCAAACACAAGGAGAGGGGTCTGCAAGTTAGTTGTGGGCAGGAGCTGACATTTGCCATGTGCTCTCACTTGTACCACAGGGGGGTTATTGCTGGAAGCAGGAGCCTGGCAGGCAGCGATTCTGGGTTCTTGTTTCATACCTCTGGGGCCAGACTTTCCAATGTGCTCAGCACCCATCAACACCCATTGTTCTCAGTTGGGGGGGCGAGGCAGCATTTCTCCATTGTTCTCAATGGGAACTGCCAGAGGCAGAGGTCTCTTGAAAATGTGGCCTTTGAATTTTATGAAACTGATACTATAGCATGGGGAACAGAATGAAATATCGTAAAACGAGAGCCACAGTTGTGGTCCCCTGGGACTGACTTTCCGATCCCTGAGCATGCAGGGCTGGCACTAAGAGAACAATCCTTTTCATACTGATTTCATACTAGCCCCTTTTTATTCCCGCTGCACATCTCAGGTATATCTCCTGTATTACCCTCAGCACAGCACCCTGCATTTAGCTCAGTGCATATCAGCTGTTTCCTGGTGCAGGATCTGAACCTTCCAGGTCTCCCCCTCCTCCTGGCATCAGTTGATTCATTCCTTCACTCAAGGCTGCCAGGCCTCTTCCCTGATGGCCTCGAGAGGCCTGACCAGCCTAGAAACAAACCCCGTGAAGGACGTCAGTCAGTGGAGGCTGGTTATATGCCACCCCCTTGGTAGGCTGATGAAGATGCCGTGTGCAGGGCAGCCTTGGCACAGCCTGACCTGTGGCTAGGAACGTCCATCTGGTGAGAGTTGTATGTTTCTAGGCACAAGCTGATTTGCTGTAGATGTAGCAGAGCTTGTTCCTCAGGCCCTGGGGCAGCTGGCTGGCTCTAGATGCACCCATACCTGACAATTTATTATCAGCAGAGAAACCACATGTTGTTTTAAACGTTTATCCTTTAAATCTGCACACCTGTATTGATTTCTTGGCCTGTGAATGTGTCTGATAGGGGGAGTTACTGTTTGATAGTGCCTCGCTCCAGAGCAACCCCCACATGATGCTCCTGGCATGCAGCGAGGGCCACGGGCTCTCCAGTGATCACAAGACCTCTGTTTAGTTTCTCATCAGAAAGTCAGTACTTCCAAGAGCCCAGCAAGGGCACTGATTGAGACCAGACTGAAGGGAGGTTGCCCCTACTGAACCACTAACCCCACCTTGCAGTAATACCCTGGGTTCTCCCAGGTCTCTTACCCCTGCTTAACTTGTGGGATCTCTCAGCCTGCGGTGTCCCAGCCTGGTACATGTCCAGCTCCCTGGTAGCTGGGGGAAAGGGCGGTGGGAACAGCTGCTGCTTCTGACCTGCTGGGCTTTCTCCGATGCTGAGAGATGGGTGAGCAGGAGTGGGATTACATTCTGCTTTCTCTGGGGAACCTCCCTACACTCAGCACCCAACCAATGGAAACAGGATAATAGGTGTTCTGGCCCTTACTAACAGCAACCCTGACTTTGAGCCTGTTCCTGTCTGTGGCATGAGCACCCAGAATGCCACCTTCCACATGCGTATGGAGTGTCTATAACTAGAAAAAGGATCAGTGTGGTGGGTTGACGGCTCCCTCTACTGGCGGCTAGAGGCACTCTACATTGAATTTCCTCCATAAACTGGCACCTTAGAGATTAACACATTTATCTGGGCATAAGCTTTCATGGGCTAGAACCCACTTCATCAGACGCATGGAGTGGAAAATACAGTAGGCAGGTATAAATATACAGCACATGAAAAGATGGGAGTTGCCTTACCAAGTGGGGAGTTAGTGCTAAGGAGGCCAATTCAATCAGGTGGATGTGGCCCATTCCGAACAGTTGACAAGAAGCCACATCCACCACGATTGAATTGGCCTCGTTAGCACTACAAAAAGTAATTTTCCCTCTGTTGATATTCACCCCTTCTTGTCAACTGTTGGAAATCATAGAATCATAGAAGATTAGGGTTGGAAGGGACCTCAGGAGGTATCTAGTCCAACCCCCTGCTCAAAGCAGGACCAACACCAACTAAATCATCCCAGCCAGGGCTTTGTCAAGCCGGGCCTTAAAAACCTCTAAGGATGGAGATTCCAGTTCTTCACCACCCACCTAGTGAAATAGTGTTTCCTAATATCCAAACTAGACCTCTCCCACTGCAACTTGAGACCATTGCTCCTTGTTCTGTCGTCTGCCACCATTGAGAACAACTGAGCTCCATCGTCTTTGGAACCCCCCTTCAGGTAGTTGAAGGCTGCTATCAAATCCCCCCTCACTCTTCTCTTCTGCAGACTAAATAACCCCAGTTTCCTCAGCCTCTCCTCATAAGTCATGTGCCCCAGCCCCCTAATAATTTTTGTTGCCCTCCGCTGGATTCTCTCCAGTTTGTCCACATCCCTTCTGTAGTGGGGGGACCAAAACTGGACACAGTACTCCAGATTTGGCCTCACCCAGTGCTGAATAGAGGGGAATAATCACTTCCCTCAATCTGTTGGCAATGCTCCTACTAATGCAGCCCAATATGCCATTGGCCTTCAGTTAGGATGAATGGGCCACATTAGCGCTGACCCCCCCCCCACTTCATAAGGCAACTCCCATCTTTTCATGTGCTGTGTATTTATACCTGCCTCTGTATTTTCCACTCCAGGCATCTGATGAAGTGGGTTCTAGCCCAGGAAAGCTTATGCACAAATAAATGTGTTAGTCTCTAAGGTGCCACAAGGACTCCTTGTTGTTTTTACTGATACAGACTAACACGGCTGCCCCTGTGAAACCTGCCTTTCTTGAGAGGCCTGGCACGGAGATGGAATATTTTGAACGCAAGTAGAGAGGCTACAACAAGTGAGATGGGTTGGCCAGAGGCAGGGAAGTCCAGTGCTTAGAACAGAGGAACAAGAGTTGAGAGACTTGGATTCTTTCTGCCACTGACTCTCACCTAGTGTCCTTGGGCAAGTCACGTAAACTTTCTACTCTCATTTCCCTATCTGCGGTGGGGACTAATACTTCCAAGCTGACAGGAGTGTTGTGCAGCTTCAGTTAATGGCAGCAAAGGGCAGTGTGGTTCTTGGATGAAAGGCACTGTGCGTGTGCATCTGAATCTGATTAAGTGCTGGGTCTTTGAGTGCCGTCCTGTTCAGCTCTGAAAATACACCCCTGGGCTTTTCTCCTCTAGCCCATTGTTTGTGCATCCGAATCCTCTGATTAGTAGAAACACCACCCTGCGCGTATGAGGAATAACCCAGGGGGTGGTGTAAGTGCGCAAGAGGGAGACCCAGAGAGTCCAGGGTTCCCTCCCATGGGCACAGAGGGCAAGGTTAGGCTCTGGTAACATCAGTGCAGGTTTCTTCCCTTGCAGATTAGCTAAAAAGAAGAAAACCGGCAAGAAAAAGAAGGTGAAATTGGAGGAAATGGTGAACCCCCCTGCCCCCAGTGCCACGGAGGCTGGCAGAGACGGTGGCACAAACAGACTGAGTGAAGGAGCTGAGCTGAAGACAGACAGGAGGCTGCCCTCTCCGGAGGGCCAGGAGAGGCTAGGAGAGAGCAGCAAGCACTCGGCCCTGAGCCAGCTGGGCCTGCGGATCCCGGAGATGAAGGACACCTCCATGGAGAGCATGGGGCAGCCGCTGAGCAAAGTGATTGACAAACTGAACGGGCAGCTGGACCCCAGTGGCTGGAACTGCCCCGTCGACCCCCCCAATCAGTCCTTTCGGACTGACATGCCAGAGGAGACCCCGGATGGGCCGCCCTCTGGCAGCTATATCGAGCGGATTTCGACCCCCATGGACTTCTACCGCTTTACCGTCGAGAGTCCAAACTCTCCTGCGCCAGGTGGTGGCCACCATGACCCTACAGGGGCTGGCCAACCGCCATATGTTCCTGGTAGCCCTGAGGCTGCTGGACAAGATGAAGAAGGAGGAGAGGGAGAAACAGCTGGGGCGGTAGAGGACACTCAGGAGGAGGCAGATAAAACCCAAGCCAGTGAAACGGAAACTGGCAACATGGAGGCACTCAGCAGGCTGAAAGGAGACCAGCCCAGTCCCTCTCTGAGCAGCGCTGAGGACTCGGGGGTGGAGGAGGGACAGGGCAGCCCGTCGGAAATGGCCCATCCATCGGAGTTCAGGTAAGGCGAAGGGGGTAGGGGGTGTCTTTGCAGCAGGACAGCTCCGACTCTGAGGATCTTTGGGCAGGACCCAGAAAACAGCAATGTGGGGAATGGCTCTCCGGATAAAGTTTCCCCTCCATGGGCAAGAAGAGCGGCTGTGTGAGACCATTTGCTCCCCTCCTTGGTCTGAAGGAGCTGGGAGTTGGGGGGTGATTTTTGGGCGGGGGGGGGGTCTGCCTTTTGGAATTGGGGGTTTCTGTAAGAGTTGGCTAGTGCTAGCTGAGATGTGCAGTTGGCTTTGTCTGGGTACTGGGGGTGGGGTGTTAAGTGGTTGACACGGGTGCCAAGGGCAGGGATAGAGGCCATGATATGAACTGAACAGAGCAGTCCATAAAAGAGGGGAGGCACAGCCCACCCATGTCATCCCAGATTTCCCCTCTGCAAAGGCAGGCCCTTCTGAGAAGTGGCGGGGAGCAGGAGGTAGGAGCCGGGGAGGGGCAAGAATAGCCACTTTACCCTGTATATTCACTGCTCCCGCCGGTGACCCCTGGCCACATCCCCTGCCAGCCCTTGGCACAGCTTCTGCAGGAGCAGCTCACAGGTGAGTGGCAAGTTCAGAGCTGAGGCCACCCCAGGACTCGGGAGCTTGCAGTGCTACCTCATAATCCCACCGCCTGCTGGGACCTGAGGACGTCCACTACTGCACCTTGGGGGTGCGCTTGGGGCCCCTGAGATACTTCTGCAGGGAAGGGTCCCTACATATCAAACCCTCCTTCCCACTTCTCTCAGGGTGGATAACAACCATCTATTGCTGCTGATGATCCATGTCTTCCGGGAAAACGAGGAACAGCTGTTCAGGGTAAGTCTGGCCACGTGAAGGCAAACGCCTTCTTCAGCCTCCCTTACAGCAGTTGTGGTGCTGAATGTGGGTTATTGACTGAAGGCTGGGAAGGAGGCACTAGCATCTGGGAACTGGTGGGTTCCTCTCCGTATGTACTCCTTATCTGCCCGGGCAGCAGGGAATCTTCAGGCAGGTCCCATCTACGCTAGGAAAGGTGCTGTGGTGCTGGGGATGGAGTGGAAGTTAAGGATAATCTAGGCATGGCCGAATATCTAAACAAATACTTTGCCTCAGTCTTTAATAAGGTTAATGAGGATCTTTGGGATAATGGTAGCATGACAAATGGGAAGATATGGAGGTAGATATTACCATATCTGAGGTAGAAGCAAAACTCGAACAGCTTAATGGGACTAAATTGGGGGGCCCAGATAATCTTCATCCAAGAATATTAAAGGAATTGGCACATGAAATTACAAGCCCATTAGCAAGAATTTTTAATGAATGTGTAAACTCAGTGGTTGTACCGTATGACTGGAGAATTGCTAACATAGTTCCTATTTTTAAGAAAGGTAAAAAGAAGCGATCTGGGTAACTACAGGCCTGTTAGTTTGACATCTGTAGTATGCAAGGTCTTGGAAAAAATTTTGAAGGAGAAAGTAGTTAAGGACATTGAGGTCAATGGTAAATGGGACAAAATACAACATGGTTTTACAAAAGGTAGATCGTGCCAAACCAACCTGATCTCCTTCTTTGACAAGGTAACAGACTTTTTAGACAAAGGGAATGCAGTGGATCTAGATTTACCTAGATTTCAGGAAGGTGTTTGATACCATGCCACGTGGGGAATTATTAGTTAAATTGGAAAAGATGGGGATCAATATGAAAACTGAAAGGTGAGTAAGGAATTGGTTAAAAGGGAGACTACAGCGGGTCACGCTGAAAGGTGAACTGTCAAGCTGGAAGGAAGTTACCAGTGGAGTTCCTCAGGGATCGGTTTTGGGACCAATCTTATTTAATCTTTTTATTACTGACCTCAGCACAAAAAGTGGGAGTGTGCTAATAAAGTTTGCAGATGATACAAAGCTGGGAGGTATTGCCAATACAGAGAAGGACCGGGAAATCATACAGGAGGATCTGGATGACCTTGTAAACTGGAGTAATAGTAATAGGATGAAATTTAATAGTGAGAAGTGCAAGGGCATGCATTTAGGGATTAATAACAAGAATTTTAGTTATAAGCTGGGGACGCATCAATTAGAAGTAATGGAGGAGGAGAAGGACCTTGGAGTATTGGCTGATCACAGGATGACTATGAGCCGCCAATGTGATATGGCTGTGAAAAAAGCTAATGAGGTCTTGGGATGCATCAGGAGAGGTATTTCCAGTAGCGATAAGGAGGTTTTAGTACTGTTATACAAGGCACTGGTGAGACCTTACATTGAATACTGTGTGCAGTTCTGGTCTCCCATGTTTAAGAAGGATGAATTCAAACTGGAACAGGTACAGAGAAGGGCTACTAGGATGATCCAAGGAATGGAAAACCTGTCTTATGAAAGAAGACCAAGGAGCTTGGCTTGTTTAGCCTAACCAAAAGAAGGCTGAGAGGAGATATGATTGCTCTCTATAAATATATCAGAGGGATAAATACCAGGAAGGGAGAAAAATTATTTAAACTCAGTAACAATGTGGACACAAGAACAAATGGCTATAAACTGGCCATCGGGAAGTTTAGACTGGAAATTAGACAAAGGTTTCTAACCATCTGAGGAGTGAAGTTCTGGTATAGCCTTCCAAAGGAAGCAGTGGGGGCAAAAGACCTATCTGGCTTCAAGATTAAACTTGATAAGTTTATGGAGGAGATGGTATGATGGGATAACATGATTTTGGCAATTAATTGATCTTTAAATATTCATGCTAAATAGGCCCAATGGCCTGTGACTGTGATGGGATGTTAGATGGGCTGGGATCTGAGTAACTACAGAGAATTCTTTCCTGGGTATCTGGCTGGTGAATCTTGCCCATATGCTCAGGGTGCAGCTGATTGCCATATTTGGGGTCGGGAAGGAATTTTCCCGCTCCCAAATATGGAGGAGGCCCTGGTGGTTTTTCGCCTTCCTCTGTAGCATGGGACACGGGTCACTTGCTGGAGGATTCTCTGCACCTTGAAGTCTTTAAACCATGATGTGACTTCAATAGCTCAGACATAGGTGAGAGGTTTATCGCAGAAGTGGGTAGGTGAGATTCTGTGGCCTACACTGTGCAGGAGGTCAGACTAGATGATCATAAGGTCCCTTTTGACCTTAATATCTATGAATAATATCGTTAGTGCATGGCCTCATTATAGCACGTCTGCCTTGTGGAGTAGGTGAGACCTGAGGGTGCCCTGGAGCCATGCTGCAGACGGGCATTTCGAAGGCTGTGGCGCAGTCTGGGGACACGGTTATTACACGGGCTAGAGAACCCAAGTGCACGTCAGCCATGGAGGAGGCCACCGCATGCTGACTGGATCCCGAAGCTCGTAGCTTTGCACAGTGGAGATGGAATTGTGGCCCTGCTGCACGGGCGCCCATGGTAACTGTGGGCAACGAGCATGGAAGCTCTGTTCTTTATGTGTCATCTCTCCTCTTCTCGCAGATGATCCGAATGAGCACTGGGCACATGGAGGGGAATCTTCAACTGCTCTATGTCCTGCTGACGGACTGTTATGTGTACCTGATCCGGAAAGGTAGCCCATCCCAGTGGCCTCTCTAAATTACCTTCCTGGGAGGCACCATGGAGGCCGGCAGGTCTTCAGCAGGGGGTTTACCTGTAGAAGTCTAGATGTATCGTGAGGGTGGCGTGTGGAGTACACACCCCTATGGAAAGGGCCATCTGCCCCATAGGTTCACACCACAACCAGCTGGCTCCAGGGCATTCGTAATGCTACATATCAGCTGTTGGGGGAACCAGAGAGGGGCAGGCCTGCTTAGGTGACAGGCACGGTACCTCACCAGCCAGTCTGCCAGGGACAACCCTTCTGGCCCCTAGAAGTTCAGATCCCCTCCTCCTGCTCCTCAGAATCCCTGGGCTGCTAGTTCTGCAGACTGAGCTCCTGCTGCTAGGCGGTGGGCGAGATCTGGGCAAATCTCTGTACTGCGTCTGGGGAGCGTCCTCCCCATCTGCCCATACACCTGTCCTGTGTCCTATGCTAGGAGCCGCAGAAAAGCCGTACTTGGTGGAGGAGACCGTTTCATACAATGAGCTAGACTACATCTCGGTGAGTCCAGGCCTGTCGCTCGCAGGGTGCAGCAATGCGCTGGGGGAAGCGGAGAGGATGTGAAGGAAAACGCCTCTTGCTTTGCCTGGCTTTTCCAGTCCCCGGGGTCTGTCCCTCCTCTTGCTGTTGGAGGACGCTGAAGAACGACTCTTCCATGGCCGGGAGGTTTGCAGGCTCAATGCAGGTGACCTAACTGGGGATGCAGAGGGAAGCGCCTTTGCCTCCTCAGCCCTCTGGTGCCACCTCTACCTGCCAACATCATCCCATCCCAGCTGTTGCTCTGCCACTTGGGCTCTGACACAGCCCCTGCTGCTGGCTCCCCCCTGTGGCCTTTAGCCAGCAGTACATCGGCCTTTTCAGGGCACATTTGGGGTGCCTTTCCAAAGCCTTGTCCCCATCCTGTTCCTCAGCCTCCCTAATGAGTGCTTGTGTGTTACCACGACAGGTTGGCCTGGATCAGCAGACAGTGATGTTGGTCTGCACCAACCGTCGGAAGCAGTTCCTGCTGGACACCGCCGACGTGGCCCTTACAGAGTAAGCTCTACTGTTGTGTGCAAACGGGTTGATCTTTCCATGCGCCTGGGGTTATTTGTCGGCCACTCCCCTAAAGCCTCCGGGCTGCCCCTTATATCTGGAAAATTACTTGGGAAGCAAATGCAAGTGATTCTAGTTAAGGGTAGCATTTGGGGAGGGGCTGGATCTCATGATCTCTCTTTCATTGTTGTTTAAAAGTCCCAGGGCTGTTGCTCAGATTTGATGATTGGTTTAATTACAACAATTTAGCCCCACAAATGGTTTGACTTCGATTGCATTAAAAGTTGCAAAATGCTCCCAGTAGCTCCCTCTGCTGGTTGACATGCCGTGCTGTCTGCAGGGCCTGCTACTTTCAATACCTCTCTAATTATCTTGACGCTGCTTACATTTGTTTGGTTCCCAAGACCCGCTGGGGTGACCGTGTTTTGCGGTGAATGGCTTTGCCTGTTCTTATTGCAGAAGAAAGGTTTGACATTAGCCTTCCTCCCATGATCGGGCAGTGACTGACTGGCCTCAGACAGAATAGGGATGAGGACAAATTGTCGGGTTTTGAGTTCACTGGCAAATCTGCAGCTCTGCTGTCACCATGTTGGGCAGGGAGAAGGTGGCTTGTGCCCTCTTGGACTCTTTAGGCCCCATGTGACCTCTTAGGCAGCACTCTGGACAGCTCTCTCGTAAGCCAGTTGAAATGTTCTCTGTTTGTTTTCCTTCCCAGTGTGTTACTTCAACAGGGCTTTGTAAGTTCAGGTCCCTGAGAGGAGCGTTCTCAGGCTCCTTCCCAGAGATCAGCAGCTTCAAAGCTTCCATTTCCTTGGACTCTTACTTTATATCAAGACCCTTTAGCACCTTTGGGCCCCCATCCTGCAGTTGGATCCATGTAGGTTGAACCTTGTGAACCCCTTTGCGATATCGGTGGGAGGCATGGGTCTGCCCCTATGGACCTGATTGCAGGATTGAGTCGGCACTATAATTTCTGAGCTGGCATCCCAGCTCTCCTTGTGAACTGTGCTCCAGAGGGGTGTTAGTCCGAGAGGTGACCTCAACGAAGATCTCCATTCTCCCCTCCCCCAGGTTCTTCCTAGTCTCCTTGAAGTCAGCCATGATCAAAGGTTGCCGAGAGCCGCCGTACCCCAGCATCCTCACCGACGCCACTATGGAGAAGCTGGCGCTGGCCAAGTTTGTGGCCCAAGAGTCAAAGTGCGAGGTGAGGTGGGAATTAGGAGCATCTTGAAATATTTTCTTCACTGACGTCTCTTCTTACCAACGCACCTTCTGTGGAGAGGGGCTTCTTACTGGGCTCCTGCACTCTATTCTGTAGTGCGTTCCCACAGGTATTAACTCAACTGTGCAGATCAGTCCTCGCCACCTGTCCCTGTTGTGGTCTGTTCGCTGCTCCATACCACCCCAGAGGTGGCTGCAGTTTCAGCAGCTGGGTCCTTCAGTGTCCCATCTGTCCTGCAGAGGGCTGGGCTGAGTTCAGTTGTTAGGAACTGCATGGAGACGCTCCAGTGGAAGGTGCTCTGTACCATGATTACACTGTATTAAGCCTTGTGCCATGTAGTCCCTCACAGGAGCGATTCTCTGACTTGCTGCCCGATCCTTTTCTGTCCAGGCCCTTAAGGCTTTCAGAGATGTGTCCTAGAGATGTGATTCCTGCGGTATGGACCCCCCAGGCCAGGCTGCTGCTGTCCCTGGGATTAGCCCTATTGCTGTTAGGCCTGGGAGATTGGTAACCCTTTTGCTCAGTCTGCTGGTCTATCTCTCACAGGCTTCCGATGTGGTCGTGCGCTTCTATGGCCTCATTCACTGGGAGGACCCCATGGATGAGACATTGGGACCGGCCCCTTCTCTTTATGCTTCTTCTGAGAACTCGGTCACTAAAGAAGGCATCCTGCATTACAAGTCTGGGACTTCCTACCTGGGGAAGGAGCACTGGAAGACCTGCTTTGTGGTGCTCAGGTGGGAGCTGGGACTGCGTTCACAGGGGCGCTCTGACAGGTCTGGAGTGTGAAGTGCTGAGGGAAGGCAATGCAGTGGGGAAGCCTTGTTGCTTGGTACGAACAGCCTTGTCTGGAGGAGCCTGGACGCCCCTGGGCGAGTTCAGGATGGAAAGACACCAGAAATCCCATCCTGACCGTCAGCCCTTATTGACCTTAGCAGATTGGCACCATAATATAAGGCTAACTTTTATCCAGGAGCAGGAGTGGGCCTTCTCCACACCCCTCATACCTTCAAATCTCCCTCCCGCCCACCCCCATGGCTGCTAGATCGGGCGTTGTTTGGAGCCCATTATTGTTTCTGCTCCAGTAAAGCCAAGTGACCCCTCGGGGCAGAGCCAGAGCTGGGACTTGGGTCCAGTCCTGGTTGCTCATAGCAGCAGCCCAGGGAGCTAAGCCCTGGGCAGCCTGCACTTGACGTAAATGATACTCTTCTTGCTGCCCTTGTTAATGTTGTACCATGATAGCAAGAGATAGAGAATTCCAAAGATCCTATTGTCCTGAAGCCCAGGATGAAGTCCCCTGATAGAGACTTTATCCAATATCCAAGTGCAGACCTGACCTGTGCTTCCTTAGCTCTCGTTCTGGTGAGGGACACGGGCTCCGGCTACAGCCAGCCTCTCATAGCATCAGTGTGGCTCAGTCCCATCGCAGCCTGTGCTTTGCTAGCAGCAGGAATCCACTGTCTAGCAGGGAGGAAGTTTATATGACAGCTGCTGGGCTAAAGTGAGGGGAGGTTTGTGTTGCTGGTCAGGCGGCACTAGCTGAGTTATCTGCTTTGTCTTGTGTTTCCAATCAGCAGCAATGGGATCTTATACCAGTATCCAGACCGTACTGACATTATCCCTCTGCTCTCCGTGAACATGGGGTAAGTGGGCACTAAGCATGTTAGCTGTGGTGCAGTACGGTAGCAATGTTCCTCTCCCTACTGAAGTTGTACCTGCCATAGGCAGTTGATCGTGTCACTGGGTCTCATTAGAACTGGCCTGTGGAGTGAGCTAGGGTGTCTTTGTCTGCTGGAAGGGATGTGTACGCTAAGTACATGTGTTACATCTCTGCACCTCCCAGTCTCTCACACCAGGAGAAGGCAGCAGCCCACATTTAAGCTGAAGCGGAGAGCGGTGGACAGTCTTGGATGATTGGTAATGCGAGCCGGAGCCTTTCACCTGTATTTCACCAGTTGAGATCTCCCAGCAGCAGGGAGAGAAAGTCAGTGATATCTGAGGGGCATTTGGCCCTATGTGAAATGAGTTGGGGGGAAGACCTCAGGCCAGTCCCTAGTGTGCAGGGGTCTGTGTTCCACATCAGAGACTACCATTACAGACAGCTGACGGTCAAATGAGCCATGGAAACTGGACTCACCCGCCTGTCCCCCAGGTCCCTGCAGGTTGGGACTGAGGTACGGAAGCTGGGCAAGGTGAGGCCACTTGCACTGTGCTGGAGATAAGTGCATCCACTTCCCAGGACTGTCGATCCAGCGCTAAGATCATTTGAAGCATACATCTGCTGGGGATAACTACACAGGAATTCCCCAGCGGTTGGCAGGCTGTTAGCAGTGATCCCCATGCTAAGGTGCAGAGATCAGTCACTGAAATACAACATGGCAGAAACTCTTCTCTTTCTGTGTTAAGTCAAAATTGGTAGGGATCTGGGAGTCAGGACTCCTGGGTTCCATTCCTGTCTCTGCCACCGACTCCTTGTGTAACCTTGAACAAGAGGCTTAGTCAGTGACTCGGTTTCCCCATTTATAGAAAGTGAGTCATTGTTTGAAGCTTTAGGCCTAAGCATGTGCACAAGTGCCTGTGAAATCCGTGGGAGCCCCAACCTGTATCTGAGAGCAGAGTATTCCCGTTAACAATACGGTGTTCCCTGAGTTTGGACCCTCCCATGTAAATACCTTCCCCACCCCCACCTCTACGTGCCCCTCTAGGGGCTCTCTGCTAGCCCACCTCACTTGCTCTCCACTCCCGGATGGTGCAGAGGAAGAAAAGCCAGGTTTCTAAGCCATAGTGATTAGAACCAACATGTCAACTTGCACCTGGGGACCCAGTGCTGCTCAGAGGGCCTGGACGTGCTGGACTCACCGGGACTCGTTTCACCGAGCACTGAGTTTGCATTCTGTGCCAGCTGAAGCTTCAGAGGGCGTTGCGCTAACCCAACGGGAGGTGGCGAAAGTCTGGGGTGATGGTGAGACCAGGAATGCCACAGACTCTGAGCTACCTAGAGACGGCCCAAAGCAGGCCTGAGTCATCGCTGCTAGCTTGGTGTCCGGAGGGGTATAATTACTCTGGGATTGTGAGCTTCTTGGGCAACGAGTGCTGCAGTGGTATATCCACCCCGCTACCCCCACCCAACATTACCTCCATCCACTCCAGTCCGAGCCTCAGCCAGCTTGTCATCAGCCAGGCCCCAGTTTTGGCCAGACATTGAGAAAGCTTGGAATCGACCAGGCCGAGATCAGGAGCTGTACGTCAGAGCTAAGAATCAGCACAGCCCCGAACACCTCCCAGTCACTTCCAGTGGCTTCTCATGTGCATTGGAGTGGGGGAAAGGGCAGAACGAAGCCCGGAATCGCCCCACATGAGGGGTCCTCCGGCTGATGGAAGGTGAGGAGCCTCAGGGCCTGTGAGAGGAACATCTATAACACCTGGTGATGTTGAGGCACGTCCTGCCCTCCCTGGATCAGTGTGCCCAGACGCATGGTGGATCTGGGCCCTTTGCTCTCCTCCCTTGTGGTTGTCTCTTAGTCTCTGATCTCTGCTTTCTGATCCTTTCAGGGGGGAGCAGTGTGGCGGGTGCCGGCGATCGAACACCACAGATCGCCCCCACTCCTTCCAGGTGATCCTGACCGACCGCCCTTCCCTGGAGCTCAGCGCCGAGAACGAAGAGGAGATGGCAGACTGGATGCAATACTTGTGCCAGGCCGTATCCAAAGGGGTGAGCAGCTCCCTGTGCGCTCGCTGATCTGTGTGCGGCACAGGGCCACTTTGAATAGTGCCAGGCTATGATCCGTTTTCCTGATCCTGAAGGGAAACCTGCCAGCCAATGAAACCGTTGTGTAACACTCTGCAGTTAGCGTGCAAGAGGTGTGGGGGGGTGGAGATGAGGGCTGCGGTCCAGCATCGTCGTCATCTGTAAATTACACATCGTTTTGTCCATCTGCTTCACATCCATCCCATGCATAAAGGAGCCAGGCTCTCCAGCCCCCTCCCAGGGGTTCATTGAAACCTGTTAGAGGGCTTATTCCTTCACCCTTCCACTTCCCTGGTCCTTCTTGCATGAACAGAGAGCAACAATACCCGAAGTCCGAAGGTGCAAACAATTCGATGTTTATTGGGGTGAACTTTCAGCAAACTTTTAAATCCAAGTTCCTTTTTCCTTATTTTCGAATCCTAACTTACTTCCTGTTTGCCCCTAATTTATATACTAATATTCTCAGCTATACCTTAACCAATCATTTTACTGAAATTTACCTAACCAATCCTAACACAGGTTTCAGAGTAGCAGCCCTGTGAGTCTGTATTCGCAAAAAGAAAAGGAGTACTTGTGGCACCTTAGAGACTAACAAATTTATTTGAGCATAAGCTTTCGTGAGCTACAGCTCATTTCATCGGATGCATTCAGTGGCTAACATATTGTAACATGATTAGCTAACCAATTATATCCCACCACCCTAATTAGTTTACACACAGCAAAATTAATTATACAGCAGACAGAAACAATCAGAACCAGACAGAGACCATGCAAATAAACAATAGCAAAGTGGGAACTATAATGACAAAACAATACAGAAGTGAGGATTTCACAACTACATCTATAAAGACTTAAGGGTTTCCCAGCTGTGTCTATTGATAAGCGAGTTCTTACCAAACAGAAAACTATCAAACTAAATTTCCTTTTACATCTTCTAGGCTCTTCCCTTTCTCTGGAGGTGATAGATCGGATCACCTTGCTAACAGCCCCAGATTGTCTTATTTCAATATGACTGGTTTGAAATGTGTGAGGACGTGGCCTTTCGTTTTCCAGCTTATCCCTGCTCCCACTGCTTAGCCAAAGGCCTTAGCTTAAGAACAGAGCCTCAGACTGTCACATGAGAGAAGGCTCTTACACAGGCAGACAGTGATTTTGATTCTTTCTTTTATACCTCTCTAACTAGCTAAATGATAAACATAGACCTACATTCTTAAAGTCTAGGCCTTTACAGACAGGCCCGAATATCTGTATCCTAACACTCCCCCCCCCCCCTTTTTTTTTTTTTTTCTCTTGGGATTTTTCTGCCCAGGTATTCCTGGAAAAGAGCAGGACATATGGAGACACACTTCCTGATATGGCCAGGCAATCAAGGTGGAAGGTGTCGATATTTCATCTGTCCCACTGCCCATTGTGTAGTACTGTGCCCTGCACCTTCTCTCTTACGGGCATACCACACCTATTCCAATTAGTGTTCCAGACTTTCACCTGCCAGCCAATGAAACCTTTGTGTAGCACTCTGCAGTAAGCGTGCGGGGGCGCCTGAGGGCTGCAGTCCAGTATCGTCGTCATCTCTAAATTACACACTGTTTTGTCCATGATCCCATCTGCTCCACATCCATCCCGTGCGTAAAGGAGCCAGGCTTGAACCCCCCTGATTGTAGCTGATCATTCTGAAGCAGAACCCTCTGGGGTCACTTTCCACATTGGGGCAGTACTTGGTCCTCGGTACCAGGTTTGTAAAATGACTCTGGCTTTGTAGACTGCAGTCTCTTAGACGTCTGCCGTGCCCATAGCATCAAGTGGTGGGGTCATAGAATCATAGACTCATAGAATATCAGGGCTGGAAGGGACCTCAGGAGGTCATCTAGGCCAACCCCCTGCTCAAAGCAGGACCAATCCCCAACTACATCATCCCAGCCAGGGCTTTGTCAAGCCTGACCCTAAAATATCTAAGGAAGGAGATTCCACCACCTCCCTAGGTAACACATTCCTGTGTTTCACCACCGTCCTAGAGAAAAAGTTTTTCCTAATATCCAACCTAAACCTCCCCCACTGTAACTTGAGACCATTACTCCTTGTTCTGTCATCAGCTACCACTGAGAACAGTCTAGATCCATCCTCTTTGGAACCCCCTTTCAGGTAGTTGAAAGCAGCTATCAGATCCCCCCTCATTTTTCTCTTCCGCAGACTAAACAATCCCGGTTCCCTCAGCCTCTCCTCATAAATCATGTGTTCCAGTCCCCTAATCATTTTTGTTGCCCTCCGCTGGACTCTTTCCAGTTTTTCCACATCCTTCTTGTAGTGTGGGGCCCAAAACTGGACACAGTACTCCAGATGAGGCCGAATAGAGGGGAACGATCACGTCCCTCGATCTGCTGGCAATGCCCCTACGTATACATCCCAAAATGCCATTGGCCTTCTTGGCAACAAGGGCACACTGTTGACTCATATCCAGCTTCTCGTCCACTGTAATCCCTAGGTCCTTTTCTGCAGAACCGCTGCCTAGCCAGTCAGTCCCTAGTCTGTAGCGGTGCATGGGATACTTCCGTCCTAAATGCAGGACTCTGCACTTGTCCTTGTTGAACCTCATCAGATTTCTTTAGGCCCAATCCTCTAATTTGTCTAGGTCCCTCTGTATCCTATCCCTACCCTCCAGCGTATCTACCTCTCCTCCCAGTTTAGTGTCATCTGCAAACTTGCTGACGGTACAATCCACACCATCCTCCAGATCATTAATGAAGATATTGAACAAAACCGGCCCGAGGACTGACCCTTGGGGCACTCCACTTGATACCGGCTGCCAGCTAGATATGGAGCCATTGATCACTACCCTTTGAGCCCGACAATCTAGCCAACTTTCTATCCACCTTATAGTCCATTCAGCCAGCCCATGCTTCTTTAACTTGCTGGCAAGAATACTGTGGGAGACCGTGTCAAAAGCTTTGCTAAAGTCAAGGAACAACACGTCCACTGCTTTCCCCTCATCCACAGAGCCAGTTATCTCGTCATAGAAGACAATTAGATTAGTCAGGCACGACTTGCCCTTGGTGAATCCATGCTGACTGTTTCTGATCACTTTCCTCTAAGTGCTTCAGAATTGATTCCTTGAGGACCTGCTCCATGATTTTTCCAGGGACTGAGGTGAGGCTGACTGGCCTGTAGTTCCCAGGATCCTCCTCCTTCCCTTTTTTAAAGATGAGCACTACATTAGCCTTTTCCCAGTCGTCCGGGACTTCCCCGAATCGCCATGAGTTTTCAAAGATAATGGCCAATGGCTCTGCAATCACATCCGCCAACTCCTTTTGTCCTCTCGGATGCAGCGCATCCGGCCCCATGGACTTGTGCTCGTCCAGCTTTTCTAAATAGTCCCGAAACACTTCTTTCTCCACAGAGGGCTGGTCACCTCCTCCCCATGCTGTGCTGCCCAGTGCAGTAGTCTGGGAGCAGAGCTTGTTCGTGAAGACAGAGGCAAAAAAAGCATTGAGTACATTAGCTTTTTCCACATCCTCTGTCACTAGGTTGCCTCCCTCATTCAGTAAGGGGCCCACACTTTCCTTGACTTTCTTCTTGTTGCTAACATACCTCAAGAAACCCTTCTTGTTACTCTTAACATCTCTTGCTAGCTGCAACTCCAGGTGGGATTTGGCCTTCCTGATTTCACTCCTGCATCCCCGAGCAATATTTTTATACTCCTCCCTGGTCATTTGTCCAATCTTCCACTTCTTGTAAGCTTTTTTGTGGTTAAGAGCAGCAAGGATTTCACTATTAAGCCAAGCTGGTCACCTGCCATATTTACTATTCTTTCTACACATCGGGATGGTTTTTCCCTGTAACCTCAATAAGGATTCTTTAAAATACAGCCAGCTCTCCTGGACTCCTTTCCCCCTCATGTTATTCTCCCAGGGGATCCTGCCCATCAGTTCCCTCAGGGAGTCAAAGTCTGCTTTTCTGAAGTCCAGGGTCTGTATTCTGCTGCTCTCTTTTCTTCCTTGTTAGGATCCTGAACTCGACCATTTTATGGTCACTGCCTCCCAGGTTCCCATCCACTTTAGCTTCCCCTACTAATTCTTCCTGGTTTATGAGCAGCAGGTCAAGAAGAGCTCTGTCCCTAGTTGGTTCCTCCAGCACTTGCACCAGGAAATTGTCCCCTACCCTTTCCAAAAACTTCCTGGACAGTCTGTGCAATCCTGGGTCCTGACTCAAGGAGCCCCCGCATGCTGAAGGGATCCCCTTTTCCATACTGCCATGGTGTTGATACATAGCGCAGGCCAACAGCCGTGGTGCTCTGGGGCAACGACTGTCCTGCCGGGAAGGAGACCAGGCTCAGGCATGGCTGGGGCACGGAAGCAGCTGGTGAATCAACCACTGCTTCCCCCTCAGCCAACAGAGCGGCCCTGGCTTCGAAGCACATCTGTCTGTTCAGACGCTTGGCCAGCCCCTCCCCAGAGCATCTGAGCACTGTCATTTCTAGGGCCTCTGTGACTGAACCAAAAGGGCAGCTCTCGAGGGATCCTTAAGATAAACAGTGAGGCAGAGTCTCGTGCACAGCCCAGGATTTGAAGCTGCAGAGGCGACCTGGAGTAGGATCTTGGAGAATGGGCCAGTGGAGGGTGGGCAAGATCCTCTGCTGGCGTAGATCAGTGTGGCTCCACTGAAGTCATTTACACCAGTTGTGGCTCTGGGCCTGGGAGTGGCTTCTATCTCAGGCACACGCAGCAGCGTCCGGAGAGAGACCCCTGCACGTACGCTGGGGCTGGATGAGAAGCAGAGCATTGTGGCCTGCAGCCAGCAGGGTGACTGGTTCTAACAGTTTACCTTTCACCCGCCCCCAGGTTATCCCCCAGGGCGTGGTCCCCACGCCTTGCATCCCCTGCTGCCTTGTCATAACCGACGAGAAGGCCTTCACCTGCCACGAGGACTGCCAGACGAGCTTCTTCCGCTCGCTCGCCACTGTGGAGCTGCCGGACGTGGCCACTGTCTCTACGGAAGCTGGCAAGGAGTACTGTATAATAGTGAGTGTGGGCGCGTGTGTGGGCCTGACAGGCATACAGAAGGGGAGCTGGCTCCAGTAAGTAACTGCTGTGCCTCTCTGTTGGCATTTAGGAGTTTGCTCAGGATCGCAACCAGTTCATGCCCCCCTGGGTCCTGTACTTTAGTTGCACTACTGAACTGGAGAGGTTCCTCTTGGCGCTGAGCACTGTGTGGAGAAATATCTACCAGGTAAACAGGCCCAAGGCAGTGCTGGCAGCAGGGTGAGCTGCCTGTTCCTGCATCCCTAACTGGGTTAGGAGGCCCAACTGCGGGGAATGGGTGGGGCTGGCTGGTCTTGCAGAGGTTGGCCTGCATCTGCCTGCAGCTGGATCGGGTTCAAACTCTTGGCCTCCATGCTTAGGGTAAGAGAGCAGCGAAGATCCACTGAGCCTGCTGGGTCAACACAGCCCCCACTCCTGCCTTCTGCGGGTCAGGTTTGGTGGCCATGGGGAGAGCTGTGTGCCTGCTGAGGGGGCAGGCACTGAGTGGTGTGCCTGGGGAGCGATGGGCAGTACCCATTGCTGGGGGTGTCACGTGGCTATCCTCACTGGAGGCTGCAGCTCACAGCCTGTATTGGAGATGAGTCAGCTGTGATGTGTGTCCTGGGTCCAGCGGGAGTTGGACGCTAATTTACACCAACTAGTGTCTGCTCAAGGCAGGCTCTGTCCAGGGATAACAGTGGGGGCTGTGGGGCAGGACTGAGGGGTATCAGCAGAGCTGGGGTGTGGGGACCCAGAACCGGATTGGCAGCGAGTGCCATAGGTCAAGAGTGAGGGGCATTGGGGTGAAGACTGGAAGAGCAGGGAGGACTGCAGGGCAGGCGGGAGAGGCATCAGGAGAGCATGGGGGGAGGCGAACGGTGACATAACCCATCCCCCACACTGCCAGCGCTGTTAGTCCTGCTCTTCCACAGACCCTAGTTTGTCTGGAGAGCCAAAGCAGTTTGTGGTGGTGGCGAGGTTCCTCAAATGGCCACGTGCCGCCCACCTCCTGGGCAGTGACCCGCAGGGTTCCTCGGGCCTGACGCAGCCCCACGCTGTGTTACAGTTTGTGCCACTCAGCTGCAGTGACCTGTGGCTCTCTGGGTGTTCCAGGTTGATCTCCAGCACAAGGCAATCCAAGAAGCCTCGGTCAAGAAGAAATGCGAGGATGCCTTGAGCCTGATCCACAGCGCCTGGCAGCGCAGCGACAGCCTGTGCCGTGGCCGGGACTCCCGGGACCCCTGGTGTTAACAGAGGGAAAGACACAACCCCACGTTATAAGAGGCACAAACTAACCTACCCACCCCTGACACTAACTCTGTGGGGCAATCCTGCCCCAGTCCTGGTGGTGGCAGGTGCAGGCGGGCAGACTCTCTTCAGCAAACCAGCTTACGTTCTCCTTGGCAGTGTCTGAACTTGCTGCAGGCGGGGTTCCCAGTGATGTCCCTCTAGCTGGGAGCATACGTATGTAAATCCTGGATTGGCCGAGCACTGCCTCTCAGCGCTTGCAATAGCGAAGCTTGGGCTTGTTGAGCGGAAACCTTCACCCTGCACCGTGGTACGTCGCTTCTCTGCTGCGTGGCAGCGGGACCATATGGTACCAGGCCCACAGCGTGGGAGTTAGGGGAGCTTCATCTAGGTCAACCACCATGCGTGGACACATGCATCAAGTTCTTTGTGCAGCGGGCCTCGCAGAGACTCTGGCTGGGTCCAGGCTCTCCTCCATCACCCAGCTGCCTCTGGGCAAGTTACTCTCTCCTTAAAGGAATAATAACCTAACATTAATGAGGGTGGGGTGGGTCTGGGCAGAGCGTTTGCTCATTTCATCATTGGGCACCAGACTGGGTCCGAGCGCTGATTAGTACTGATTAGTTGTTCATTTTAGAACACGTTAGGTTGTAAATGTGGTGAGATTGGAACACTAAATGGCTGCTGTGCATGTTTTATCCTTGTTAATACAATCGCAAACTAATGCACTGCTTCATCTCAAGGGGTGCTCATCCCCCCGCCCCAACACCTCTCCTTGACCATTCATGAGCTGCATGGGCTGGGTCTTCTCTGCTCAGGAGATCTCTCTGGTAGTAATAGATCTCTGCCCAGGGCACATAACCTGTCCCATCACAGCCCTGCAAAGCCACAGCGAGAAAGAAAGATGTAGCTCAGGTAGAACAAGTTGCACCCGGGCTAGCTCAGTTTTCGGGCTGTGGTCGTGGGTTCCTGGGTCTGATCTGATGTCTAAAAGGGGAGAGAATGGGAGAAGCTGGAGCGCAGGGTTGTGCTTGATCCAAAATCAACCCCCTTCTGGAAGCACAAGCAGCATGTTCAGCATCAGAGATGTTGGCCATTGGTATGTAGGCCCCTCTCTCTTCCACCCACTTGCCCAGTGGCTGCTGCTGGAGTCGTTAGGAGATTTGACACAGGCAAGGGGAAGTGTGTGAGAAATACTGAAACAAATCCAGGCAACCTAATGTAGGAGGAGCAGAGAGATTTAGACACATGGGGATTGAGAATTTCAGAGTATTCTAGAGGATTTAGACAAACGCCTTCCATTCATTTAACTGGAACATGTGTCTAAATCTCCTGGATTGCTTTCCAAATCTCAGCTTTGAGAGAGGTCGTACAAATATTGGAGGGGGGGCGGGGGGAATATCTATTAATCCTTTGTGTGCAAAAGCAAATCCTTATGAAACTGGGGCCATGTAAGGTAACAGCAATTATCCACTGTGGAGAGTGGTTTGGGGGTTTTATTTGTTTGGGAATTTTTTTAATAAGTTGGAGACCTAATGTAATATATATTCATGGGGCCTTTTTTTCAGGAGGTGAACTTTGTGACTGAATGTACGTGTATATACATCTGCTTCCTCTGCCCCAGAATAAATACTCATTGGTAACTTGGTGCCTGTCCTGCTGACGTCTGGCGAGCTGGAATTCTCTCATTGGCAGCTGGTTTTCCTCTGTGGCTTGCTCTAAACCATCACTGGTAATCTATGGGCCAGGATCATCATCAGTCTGGGAACTGAGGCTGGTCCCATTGCTGGGAGGAATGAAGGACTTTGAGAACCAAGCAGTGGGGTGTTGAAGGTGGAGAGTTTGCCCTGAAGGGCTCTGCCCACAGATTGAAACAGGAGGAGACCCTGAGCCATATAAGGAATCTTTAAAAAAAAAAAAACCCTGCCGCCTGTTACTGTGCTTAGCTGGACTCCCCTGGGCCTGCCTACGTTTTGTCTGGGCTAGACTGTTGCACAGCTTCCTATACCTAGGTATAGTTAAAGTGCTAGAACTCCCCTGGTGGGCATGCAGTTCTGTCAGTAAGGGTGCTTCCTACTGGTACAATGGTTCCCATGCAGAAAGGGGCACCTGCTGACCGGGTAGAAGGCACCTGTGTCCACACGAGGGGTTGTACTGGAAAAACAATCACACTCCTAACCTACTGGGAGAGCAGGCCTTGGACTAGAGCAGGGGTCTCAAAGTCAAATGACCACGAGGGCCACATGAGGACTAGTGCATTGGTTTGAGAGCTGCATCACTGACAAACCCCCATCGCTGCCCCCAGCCCTGCCCCCACTCCACCCCTTCCATGAGGCCCCGCCCCTGCCCTACCTCTTCCCACCCCTTCCCTGCCCCCATTCCAACCCCTTCCTTTGATCACCCCCAGCCTGCCTGGTTAAGGGGTGTTTGGAGCTCCCAGAGTTTCCCCGCCCGTCTTTCCAGGAATGCAGGGAACTGGGCCATTGCTCCCCACTGACCACGAGGGGTACTACAGTAACATTGTCACACCGTGTCACTTCATCCCAGATTAACCTTTCCACTCCTGGGTGGGTGGCTATGAAAGGTGGGAGAGTTGAGGGTTTCTGGTGGGAAGGGCCCCCTCTCTGATTTTGGGGATCAGATCCCTGACCCTAGTGCCCAGCCCTGATTCTGGGTTATGCAGTCGCTGACAGTGTCCTTGCAGGGGCTCCATGTTTGTCTGACTGCTCTGTGGGCAGTGTCGAGGATTCACTGGGCGTAGGCGTCTGGGAGGGATGGGAGATGATATCAAGTCTGAACGTAAAGTCAGCTGGGTGAGGTAACAAACGTTCTCCTCAGCTGGGAGCTGGTGATTAATTTACCAACTTGTACTATTAGTCAGTTACTTACTTCCACCGGACTCAAATAAGGGACCATATGCACCTGCTGGCTAAGGCAGAGGCCTGGGAATTAGAATATCTACGGGCTCCTCCTGGCTCTGCACTGCTTTTGTGACCCCCTGGGCAGGTCTCTTCCCCTCGCTGTGCATCAGTTTCCCCATCAGTAAAATGAGGATGATGCTGACCCTGCAAGCATGCTGAGAGGATCAAAGGGAAGTTCTGCTCTGTAAAGTGACTGCAAAAAAGCGCAGAGCTTCAGCGAGTGCTGTGCATGTGGCTTACTGTGTTTAGAGGGTGGGGAACTAACTGTATCCTTCCATCTGGCTGATCAGCGATCCCCAGAAGATGATGCTCCCGTCCCTGAATTCTCCTCCATCCCTGGACAGCTGGCATTTGAGCAATGATAGAATAAATGTCAGATGGAATCACACGTTGGTTCTAGCCTAGAATTGGCCATAAGGCCGAAGCCCAGTTCCTGTTCTTGGGCATGCTAATCAGGTAACCACAGCCCAGATCCACAGCAGCAGTTAGGGTCCTAGGTCCCCTTGATTTCAAGGGAAGTTGGGAGCCCCAGAACCTTTGGGGATCTGGGCCCAAGCCTTTTCTCCTTCCAAAACAAGGCTGTTTTGCAGGAGCCTCTCAGCCATGGGACATGCTCCTTCCAAAATCCCCTCAAGTGGTTGCCATCTTTTACTAGCCAATGTTCACCATGTCATAGTCACGGCGGAGGAGCAGCCCAGCACGGGGGGAGATCGTGAAAGTTATAAATAGCCTTTAGCAGCCTGCCTCCTATTGACTTTCAGTGAGAATTAGATGCCTAACTTTGATTAGCTTCCCTCCTGGTGTGGGCGTGCTCAGGAGGAGGGACCCCACCAGCCAGCATCTAAAAACAAGTGTGAGTGAGGTGCAGGATGGATACCAACCCCTGCCTCTTCGGAGTTTGGGCCACTCGTCTTCAGAACCCCTCCCTGGTTGGCAGCCCAGCTTCTTCCGTTAGATCGCAGGGAACATTGAATTGCCCCAGAACCCTTCTTGAACTTGCATCAGAGCTCATCCTAAGTCACCAGCTGCAGGTGACTGGAGGCAGGGGCTGCTATTTTCATGGCATTTCTCTGCCCTTTGGAAGGTGCATCTGACTCTGGAATGCTCTGGGTGTGGGAACAAGGGTATGCCTAGAAACAGCTGCACTGCAAAGCACAATCCAGCCTGCTGCTCCGCAGGAGCCTACAGCTGTAACGCTGCAGGCACTCACCTGGAAGGCAAAGCACCTGGGAGCTGGGTCCAGAGAGAGCTGGTTGTTGCATCAGCCCCAATGAACTAATGCTCCGAGCTCTCCGAAATGGCCGCAGCACCAGGAGAAGGCAGCAACTGAGCCAGTTCAGAGGGGAAACCTTCTCCTCCCACATCCCCATCTGTGATGAGAGGATTTAAAGTGCAGGTGGTGCCTGGGTGCGGGGTCTGCAAAGTGTGGAATCCAAATTCCCAGCCTGTAAGAGATCCCCTGGGAGCCAGGGATCCTCTGCCCTGCTGCACCCCAGAGCAATTGGGGTAGCTAATGACTCAAACCAGATTGCTACGAATCCTACAATGTGTTTGGTTCTCTGCTGGTTTTACTGTATTTCAGCTTACTGGGGTGCACCCCGGAAGAAGAGAGTGGCTCTGTGTTTAGCGAACAGTTAAGGGCCAGTCAAAGGGTCACCCAATGAAATGAATTGGCAGCAGGTTTAAAATAAACCAAAGGAAATATTTCTTCACACAACGCACGGTCAGCCTGTGGAACTCCTTGCCAGGGGATGTTGTGAAGGCCAAGACTATAACAGGATTCAAAAAAGAACTAGATAAGTTCCTGGAGGATAGGGACCGAATGGCTAGGCAGCAGTTCTGTGGAAAAGGACCTAGGGGTGATAGTGGACGAGAAGCTGGATATGAGTCAGCAGTGTGCCCTTGTTGCCAAGAAGGCCAATGGCATTTTGGGATGTATAAGTAGGGGCATAGCGAGCAGATCGAGGGACATGATCGTTCCCCTCTATTCGACATTGGTGAGGCCTCATCTGGAGTACTGTGTCCAGTTTTGGGCCCCACACTTCAAGAAGGATGTGGATAAATTGGAGAGAGTCCAGCGAAGGGCAACAAAAATGATTAGGGGACTGGAACACATGAGTTATGAGGAGAGGCTGAGGGAGCTGGGATTGTTTAGCCTGCAGAAGAGAAGAATGAGGGGGGATCTGATAGCTGCTTTCAACTACCTGAAAGGGGGTTCGAAAGAGGATGGCTCTAGACTGTTCTCAATGGTAGCAGATGACAGAACGAGGAGTAATGGTCTCAAGTTGCAGTGGGGGAGGTTTAGATTGGATATTAGGAAAAACTTTTTCACTAAGAGGGTGGTGAAACACTGGAATGCGTTACCTAGGGAGGTGGTAGAATCTCCTTCCTTAGAGGTTTTTAAGGTCAGGCTTGACAAAGCCCTGGCTGGGATGATTTAACTGGGAATTGGTCCTGCTTTGAGCAGGGGGTTGGACTAGATGACCTTCTGGGGTCCCTTCCAACCCTGATATTCTATGATTCTATGATAAGTCCATCAGTGGCTATTAGCCAAGATGCTCATGCTCCAGGACCAGGTGCCCTTAAAACTCCAACTACCAGAAGTATCTGGCACCAGCCACTGTCAGAAGATGGGACACTGGGCCAGATGGACCAGTGATCTGACCCACTATGGTCGTTCCAATGCAAAATGGCTTTCCAGGGACACCTTGATGTGGTCTGAATGATATTCACAACCATCACTGAGGTCTGCACCCACACCAGACTAACTTCACAGATGTCCTTGCATTCACACCTGCGTTACACTGGTGCTTGTGAGAAGAGACTCAGGCCTCAGGAGAGGCAGTGTGGCTTAGGGGATAGAGCCTTGGGCTGGGATATGGGGTCTAGTCCCAGCTCTGGCACTGACCTGCTGGGTGACCTTAGGCAAGTCACTTACCTGCTTGGTGCCTCGGTTTCTCCATCTGTGT
The DNA here is from genome assembly GCF_965140235.1 of Caretta caretta. NCBI lineage: Eukaryota > Metazoa > Chordata > Testudines > Cheloniidae > Caretta > Caretta caretta. The sequence continues at coordinate 5,734,853 of NC_134223.1, forward strand.
AGCAGGGACAATGATCCTGACCTCCTTTGTAGAGCACTTTGAGAGTGACTGATGAAAAGCAGTAGATAAGAGTTAGGGGTTATTATTAGGAGCCTGGAAACAGCACCTCCTACAATGGGTCCTGACAGGGGGTCTTTAGGTCAGTGGTTCTCAACCAGGGGTACGCGTGCCCCTGGGCGTATGCAGAGATACATCAGCTCATCTAGAGATTTGCCTAGGGTTACAGCAGGCCACATAAAAAGAGCGAGCAAAGTCAGTACAAACTAAAATTTCATACAGACAATGACTTGTTTTTATTTTATAATTATACAGTTAAAAATGAGACTGTAGGCAATTTTTCAGTCACAGTGTAGCTGTGACACCTGTATTTTTATGTCTGATTTTGTAAGCACGTAGTTTTTAAGTGAGGTGAAACTTGGGGGTACACAAAACAAATCAGACTCAAGAAAGGGGTACAGTTGTCTGGAAAGGTTGAGTCACTGCTTTAGGTGATCGGAACACTGACTGCAGTGACAGGAGCCAGTCTGTGGCGGTAGGGGACACCTGGGGACCACTGGGCTTTAGTCTCACAGAGCTGGGCCTGGCTTCGAGGGGATCAGTCACCCGAGACAACAGGGCAAGCCCAGTAGGACTAGACAGATCCTGACTCTGGCGCTAAGGCCTCGAGCCTGGAAGTCCATAAGGAGGTCGGTGCTCTCTAGTGTTTGCATCTTCTCCCAGGGAGTGCTGTATGTGTGGGGATGTCTTCCCCCCACTGCACATCATGCTCTGTCGGACTTCAGCAAACGGACCTTCATGAAACAAAAGACCCGACTCGGCCTTGTGCGTTCCTGGATGGCAATGGGGAAGGAGCAGCCGCGCCTGTGTGCTTGGAGCAGAGAGGCTGCCCCTCTCCCAGCTCGGGGCTGGGTTTGGGAGCTCATGTCCGGGCGCAGCTCAGGAACTGTGTTGTGCAGAAGACTGTTCTCAGTCGCCCCCCAGCAATAATCGCCGCTGAATCCCTGCACAGCCCACAGGCCACGTGCCGCGAGGGGCTCCGCCAGGACTGGGGCTCAGGCACAGATACAAAAGTTGCCACTAGCAAGGCAACACAATTGCTCAGGAGACCAAGGCTATTTCATGGGTGTGTTGGCTTCTCTGCAGTTTGGCAATTGCTTTCCCATGCCATGTACTTGTGTCAAGGGCATTTGTCTATCAGGTGCCACAGTCACTGGCTCCTAATAAAGCCCCATCAGCCATTGCCCTCGCAAGGTGGATTGTGTGTGTTCAGTGCTCTGAGTTTATAAGTGCAAAGTCTAATGATGTGTGTTAAAGTGATAGGGGCTCAACACTACAGGGAGTGGGGCTATATAAATTCCTTCGGCAGAGCAAGCTCGAGGCTGCTTGAGGGGAAAGGGGGTAAGCAGACCTTGCCAAAGAAGCGCACGACAAACTGCAATCCATTTCTGACTCCCGCCTAGGGCCAGGAGTCACGTGCTGTTTACTTACCCAGTGCATGGTTCCCCCCCACCCCTGACATTGTAAAGCTATTACAGTAGCACTAGTGCATTGCTCAGCTATGGGGGGCAGAGCCTATTTGCTAACAGCTGGGGCAGGTCTATCCCATGGGACAGACCATAGACCTGCAGGGGACCTCGAGCGGGCATCAAGTCCAGCCCCCTGCACTGGTGCAGCTCTTGTTGTTTTTGCTTTGTTCGCCTGGCTGAGGTTGGGAAGGCTTGTTTGCAATGACAGCAACTTGTGTCTGGCAACTGCAACCAGCAGCTGTTGTGTACGTGCTGGGGGGTGGGAGCCCAGCCAGGGACCTAGGTGCTAGCAAATGTTTCTCCAGCTGGGTGCCACACATGGGAAAAGCCTTTAGCCTGATGGAGACCTGCCACACAGAGTTTTCACCCTGTGTCGCTCCATGCAGAGGTTGTGCTAAAGGGCAGACCAGCAGGGAGCTATAAACAGGGCTCACAATAAACACAGCCCCAAATAGAAAGTCCAGCCCGAGACGGAGTTCTGCTTGGGTTACGTTACACGGGGCGGAGCTAGGGTGAGAAAGTGCCGAACAACCATTTCCACCACCAGGACATAGCCCTGGGGGCTCTCCAGATTCAAGGCACTTTGCACCCAACCCCACCGTTAATCTAGGGAGAAACTGACAAGCCTCACAGAGGAAACTATGGGTCATGGGCCATGAGAACATCCTCCTAAGCCTGCATTGGATCCCCTTTGGTCTATCTGTTTCAGGGCCCAGCATGGAAGAGAAAATCTTGAAATTAGCCTGGCCCTTCAAGTATCTGCACAGTTTCCTGTAGCTTTCTGTGACCAAATGTTGTCACAAGTGCAATGAGGTGGATGGTCTTAACCTCAGGTCCAGGGCACCTTTGTCTAAACCAGTGGTTCTCAACCTGCAGCTTAATCAACACACAGCTGCAGCCCTTGTGACATCTCAGGGCCATACAGTTAGTATATAGATTGTGTGGATGCTGCCCACACTGGTAAATAGCTTAAGAACCACCTGGATTCTAAAGCAACACACAGGCTGGGACAGCTGGAGGACTGCAGATCAGGGCTGAGATGCAGTACCAGAACTGGGGTGCTGACACAGGATGGGGGTGGCTGGGCTGCGGGTCAAGTTTAAGAGGTACTGTATTGGCATCATTGTGTTGGTGGGACACCAGACTAATGCGAGGGGGTTGCAGGTCAGGACTGAGGGGCAGCAGCTGAGCTGTGCGTGGGGAAACTTGCACTGAGTTGACCTGACTGTAGTTAGGGCTATTAGTTCTTTGCTTTCGTGAGCTGCTACATGTCACCTGGTATCTTACATAATCCTTAATTAGTTAACTGCAGGACAGTCAAACAGCTCGTTTTCCTCTCAAGGTGAGGTAGAAAGCCACCAGCCAGCTGTGTGCCATGTTACATCACCTTATTCTGCAGGTTTATTCTTGAAGCCACAAACAGCTCATTCGCTCCCCAAGCCAGAGGCTTCCCCACTGCAGCTCAGTATGCCTAGAACAACGTCCTTCACTCTGTCACTCAGGGCACCAGCTCGGGGTTTCTGCCTTGCGAGGCATACCAGGCTTCAGCTGTGGGACCTCATGGACTCTGAAACCAGCTCACAACCCCACCAAGGGGTTTGAAAATATTTACCAGATCTCAGCTCCAGACAGCTCCAGCTGAATTGAATCCCTGCCGTCGCTACTCTCCTCCCACCGCCCTTTGATTCTCCACGTAGTACGGCCAGGCTTGGTGAGAGATCCTTCTCCTTTGCAGTCCCTATTGGCTGGATCAGCCTTGCCATGGGTCTCTGCCTGAGTAACAGTCCAGCTCCTTTTGTATTTCATTTGAAACATTCTCCTGGGCCAACAGCTCATCCTCTCTCCAATGGCCTGGGGGAGCGTTAGCAGGCTCTGGTGAGGGAATGGCTCCCGGGAGCAACAATCCTGCTGCGGCCCATCTGAGTACCTAGGAGGTGGCCAGGCAATTCCTCGGGCCAGTCATAGCACGAAGGCAGCATGCGCAGCTAGCGTGAACAGTGAGGGTAAAAAATACCTGGCCAGGCAGCAGCTTTCTGTGAGCAGCTCAGATCCTCTTACTCAGGGTCAGTTTATACCAGGGATGCCAAGAATCAGGCCAGTGCTTTCTAAGGCAGCCTGCTTCTTGAATCACCGTATGTCAACAGTGCTGGGCGGGCCTGCCCAGTATACGGACTCACCTGAGTACCCCACCTCAGCTGTGCCCATCATAGCAGGTTCACCCCCAGGCAACCTGCACCCCCATCACGCCCCAATACACTGTGTCACCCCAGGGGAGCCTGAACTCTGAGTATCTCCCACACACCAGGTCACCTCAGAGGACCCCACACGCCGACTGTGCCCTGTTCAATGGGTCACCCTGTACTTTGCACCAGGTATGCCAGGTCACCTCAGGGGATGCCCTACCCCAACTATCCCCGTTCACTGCGTCACCCTGTACCTCCACTGCCCTGTACACCAGGTCACCTCAGGGGATCCCCTACCGCAACTATCCCCATTCACTGCGTCACCCTGTACCTCCACTGCCCTGTACACCAGGTCACCTCAGGGGATCCCCTACCGCAACTATCCCCATTCACTGTGTCACCCTGTACCTCCACTGCCCTGTACACCAGGTCACCTCAGGGGATCCCCTACAGCAACTATCCCCGTTCAGTGGGTCACCCCATTTCCCCCACGCCCTGTCTGTGCCCCACCCATCCCCCCTCAATGGGTCACCCTTCCCCCCCCCGAGCTGTGCCCCTGCCCACGGGGTAACCCCTGGCCGCTCACACCCTGACTGCGCCCCGCACGTTTGTGTGTCAGCCTGGACCCCCACCCCGGCTCTGGCCCCCTCCCTGGCGGCTCCCTCCAGGGGGCTGCGCGCTCCCACCCTGGTGATCCGGGCTGCGCGGGCGGCAGGTGCGGGGGGGGTCGCTGGGGGCCTCGGGCCGGCCGCGGGGGGTGTGCGGGGCAGGGCCGGCGCTGATTGGCCGGGGGCGGGGCCCGACCGCAGCTTGCGGGGCTCCGCGGTGCGGGGAAGGAGCGGGCAGTGCCAGGAGCGAGGCGGCAGCGCTGCCCCGAGCCGCTCGCTCTGCGCCCTCGCGTCCTGCCGATGCGCGCCCGGGGCAGCCCCTCGGGGGCCGCGCTGCCGGGGCCGGGCTCGTAGCGGGGCCCCGGCTCTCCGTCCTCGGGGCGCCGCGATGGAGCGCGCCCGCCCGCCGGGCCCGGGCCCGGGCCCGGGCTCGGTCTCGCCGCACGTGGACCTGGTGCTGGGCGCCACGGCCTGCTGCCTGGCCTGCGTCCTCACCAACCCGCTGGAGGTGATCAAGACGCGGCTGCAGCTGCAGGGCGAGCTGCGCCCGCGGGGCACCTACCGCCGGCACTACCGCGGGGTGCTGCAGGCGCTGGGGGCGGTGAGCCGCGCCGACGGGCTGCGGGGGCTGCAGAAGGGGCTGACGGCCGGGCTGCTCTACCAGGGGCTGATGAACGGGGTCCGCTTCTACTGCTACTCCCACGCCGAGGACTGCGGGCTCACGCAGCGGCCCGGCGGCACCGTGGCGGCCGGGGCCATCGCTGGGGCGCTGGGGGCGTTTGTGGGCAGCCCGGCGTATCTGGTGAGTACCCGCCGCGGCGCTGCCTAGGCCCCCTCCGTGCCCCCGTCGTCTGGTGCCTTCCCTCCTCAGCCCCTGCGGACACCCTCTGCCTCCTGAACCATCCTCCTGCACGGTCACGGTCACTCGGAGGCAGGGTTCTTCTCCGCTTTCCCTCCCGAACCGCGGCTGGGCTGTGAAAACTGGGCAGCTGCCGCGGCCGGCTCCAGAGGGGGCTGCATTTCCGTGCTGGGGGAAGTGATCCGCCTGCTGGAGTGTTGGGAGACCTGGCCCTCTGGGCAGATGCACTGGAAACCTCCCCTGCTGCTGTGTTTGCTGGAGGAATTCCCTGTGCGGTCAGCCTGAGTTAGGGGGAAAGCAGGTGTCTGGTGGGGGCAAGGAAGGGACAAGACTCCGGGTCTCTGCAGTGGTGGCTCCATGGATCGTCCCCTCAAAGTGGTGTGAGTCTCCAGAAGGGCTGAGGTGGGGGCAGCGCTGCGAGAGGTGGCTCTTGTGGGGCGGCTGGCACGCTGTGGTCACACAGTACCAGGCTAGTAGCAATCTGTTATCCCAGGAGACCCTTCCTGGGGGAGCAAACGAGATATTGGGCCACATCTCTTCAGGGAGCCCTGTCACGGGTGGCCATACAGCCTGCAAGCTGGTAGCTCTGTCCCCTCCCATGGCTCTGGGTGGAGAATCACCCCCATAATAGAGACTCTGGGTCTGGAACGTATCAGCCCCAGTTCCATTTTGCATGGAGATTAGGGGTTGTTTGAACCCCAGGTGCAACCCACGTGGGTGAAACTGATGCAAATGCTCGCGCGAACCCCGCCATGCTAAAGCCCCCAGGGCCCTGCAGGTGCAGCAGTAACAGTATGTGAGCTGATAACAACCTCCCGGTCACACCGAGCCGGCTGTCAACATTGGTGAGGGGCAGGAATCTATCCAACAGGTCTGGAAACCAAACGAACCCCTCTGAGACCGCAGAACCGAGCAGAAATAAAAGCAGGAGGGGAGGTTAACATTTGAGCCAGACCCAGTACCTCAGCGCGATGTTCTCAGCACCACCCTGCCCCATAGATACAAGGGAGGGCTAGAATATCACAAGAGCTAGCTGGCCCCGTTCTCCTGCAAAAAGGTTTTAACTGTATCCTCGTCTCTGCTGCTTCAGGTGGAAAAGCTCAGATGGTTCCCAAGAGGAGCGTGGGGTTCAATCCCCCCCCCCCCCCGAGGCTTATGATTTCCCTTTGGTAGAAGTGACAGCTCCCATCCGGATAGCACCAGGGTCTCTAATGAGAGAAAATGGGTCAAACAGAAGGGGGTGGGAGGAGACGAGGGCTCCTGCCACCTGTAAAAGTTGTCATGAATGTGCATCATGTTTATGCTGCATCGTGTCAGTGTCACTCAGTTGCCTCCAGCGACATTTCTGGGTCATTAAGGATCCTGTTCCCAGACTGGCCTGGGTTTGCATCTGGAGTCCCTGTGAAGTACCTGATTTATGGCCCCCTTGCCACCTCTGCCTGTATGAAGAATTCCCAAATCGTCCCCCACAGCAGTGCCAGAGTGATGGCTCACAGGGGCCCTGCAGGGAACTTGAGCTGGGAGAGCAGCTGGCTGACTCTTCTGGCCCACAGCCATTGCCCCCACCTGCCCATCTCTGTGCTGCTGGAGGGGCTGGAGTATTTACAGAGCAGTCTGGGTGGGGTGGGTTCCAAGGGGCAATGAGTTCTGGAGGAGACTTTCAGCGCCCCGGACTCCTGGCTTCAATCTTAATAAGGTCGTGAGAGAGAGAGGGTTTGGTCTTGGCAAGTCCCTATCCGTGCACCTCGCAAGGGTACCACCAGATCTGGTATGTCTCTGCCGGGCAGACCTGGGAGTGAGCTCGGCTGAATCACTGCAGGTCACGGCTGAGGGGCCCCTCTAGGAGTGGGGGCAGACTAAGGAGACTGTGGGTTAGGATTGAGGGGCATTAGTAGAACTGTAGGGGAGAACCCAAGACAAAAGCAGAGGGGCTGTGGTGAGGACTGAGGGGCTTGGAGTGGGCTGTTCAGGACTGGACCAGCCTGGGTTCTGTGGGGCTGCCACAGCCATAGAATCCTAGAGGATCAGGGTTGGAAGGGACCTCAGGAGGTATCTAGTCAAACCCCCTGCTCAAAAGCAGGACCAATCCCCAATTTTTGCCCAGGAATCCCTAAATGGCCCCCTCAAGAATTGAGCTCACAACCCTGGGTTTAGCGGGCCAATGCTCAAACCACTGAGCTATCCCTCCCCTGGTGAAGCCTGAGCTGAGGTGGTGATGACCTTTATCAAGTCCTCTGCAGTGGATGTTAGCTGGGCTTTGGAAAGGAGGTTGGCAGCTGCAAGAGAAGAAAACAACAGGGCTCAAAGTCTGAAAGGGAGCCAGGCAGAGACTCATGCAACCCACCCCCAGCTCCTCTCTGCTGGGGGGACAGGCAGACTTACAAAGAGGCAAATTGTTCATTTTCCCCAGATGCCTGAGCTCCCATGGGACCCTTTCCCCCTAGCTCTGTAGCAGGAGTGGGCAAACTTTTTGGCCCAAGGGCCACATTGGGGTTGCAAAACTATATGGAGGGCCGGGTAGGGAAGGCTGTGCCTCCCCAAACAGCCTGGCCCCTGCCCCCTATCTGCCCCCTCCCACTTCCTGCCCCCTGATTGCCCCCCAGAACCCCCAACCCATCCAACCCCCCCCCACTGCTCCCTGACTGGCCCCGCCCAGAACCCCTGACTCATTCAACTGCTCCCTGTCCCCTGACTGCTGTCCCGGGACCCCCCGCTCCCTACCCCCTTACCATGCCAGAGCCAGCCATGCCGCCACGCTGCCCGGCAAGAGCAGCGGGCCAGAGCACTGGCGGCGTGGCACGCTCAGGCTGCGGGGGAAGGGGGACAGCAGTGGAGGGGCCAGGGGTGAGCCTCCCCAGCTGGGAGCTCAGGAGCTGGGCAGGACAGTCCCGCGGGCCGTAGTTTGGCCACCTCTGCTCTATAGGATGCACTGCAGCCGCAAATCAGTCTCATTAGACACAAACCCAGCCAGGTGGATGAAGGGTGAATGTGGATGGCGGAGTTATACTTTTCCCCCTCAGCTCTGATTTCAGAATCAAGTCTGCTGAGCTCACAGTCATTGTGAGGAAATCAAATGCGATCTGCTTCTGCCAAAAGAAACAAAACAGGGGGTGGACAGAGCCACACTCATTGGCTTAGGAGAGGGAATTTGTGCTCTCCGGTGAGTCTGGGGAATTAAATTCCTTCCTTGGTAATAAATCCACATGAGCCATTGGAGGTGCCAGTTGGTCACCAGTCAACTAGATCACAAGCTCTTGATTGACTTCTAGCGTGTCAAGAAAGGGGGCAGCTGAATGGGCATAAGGATTTTTCCAGTGCTTTTCATCCTGAAGGATCCTAGGGGCATGTACAGGAATCGCTTCACCCACTACTGTAAATGCAGCCATCTCTGGGGTGGGATGTGGTAGCTGTTCAGCAGCGCTCAGCAACATGATACAGCTGCTGAGGAGAGAAAGTGAATGAGAATATCGTTTTCCATGTAAAGCGCAGGGGTATTCAGGGAGGCAAAATGTACTTAACCAAAGCAGAATTTGGCCACAACACTGGGGCTCATGCCTCTAGGCTAACAGGTATATGCCTAAAGTTAGGCTCCTAAATCCATGTTTAGGTGCCAACTTAAGTGACCTGATTTTTAAAAGTGCTGATCCCCCAGCACCTCCTATTGATGCTGCTGGGTGCTCAGTACTCCACAAGCACCATGCTGGGGCTTAAAGACTCTGAGGGAACAGCGCCGCCTACGGGAAGCCCAACACCACTTCCAGCAGCTCCCCTGCTCCTCCTCAGAGGTCTCCCATGTGAAGGTCTGACCCTGCTCAGCGTCGGAGCAGAGGAATTGAGACATGGATCAGACCAGCGGTCCAGCTACTCTAGGGTCATGTCCCAGCACCAGCTGCTTCAGAGGACAATGCAGTAAACCCCGTAGTGGACCCGTGGGGGGTAAATTAGAGAAGAAACTTCCCGTCAGTCAAGTTATGCCCTTGTGAGGGGGCAGCCCAAGGCGGGGAGGATGCTGGCTCTCAATGTGGGTCACAGCAGTGATGGATCATTAGCAGCAGCACCTGGTGGGAGGGTTTGGAAAAGGACTTCCTGGACTTGGGCTCTTTGTGGGTGAGTCTGGAGAGCAGGGTGGGTCCCATGGGCGGTGGGTGCCCTGTTGTTTCCCACATCACTAGGACAGGTTGCAAGTTGGTGCCTGGATCTTCACTCCCTTGCACTAGAAGAGACTAAGAGGAGTGGGAGTGGTTCAGTGGGGTGACTCCTGCTGTCCACGAGGGCCTAAGCCAGCCCCACCACATGGGTGTCTAACTTGCTATGGGGGGCTGGGTGTAGCCTGGCAGCTTGCTCCTTTCTAACCTGGCCAATTCCCTTTAAATTGTGACAGGTCAAAACGCATCTGCAAGCCCAGACTGTGGCAGCCATGGCTGTGGGGCATCAGCACAACCACCAGGTGAGCAGAGGGTTCTGGGATCTGCCCAGTCTTCCCTGGTTTGTGCGTGTGACCTGGAGCAGTTGTTAACGCTGGTGGTGGGATGAGGAGTGTTGTGTGCACAGGATGCTGAGGGGACTGCGTGGCTGTGCTGGGTGTAGAGTGTGCGTTGTGTGTATGTTGGTGTTGGGGTTCCAGGGTGAGCTGCAGCTGGATCTCTGTCTCTCTTTGGGCCCCTCTTTTAAATGGAACCTCAGGGGTCACTTGGCTACAACACCCCCTCTTTACACATCATATTACTGCCTCTGACCCCTCTGGCTCTGGGTATAGAATTCTCTCCGGAGCTTGTGACCAGTGTGAACTTGTGGTGCCTCTGGGCAGCTTGATCAAAGCCAAGTTTGGTTTACTGGTTCACAGAAATTTAACAAGCAGAGAGAAATGGGGTTAAAACAATAAAAGCCTAAACGCATTCTGTCTCACCTAACCTGAGCCAGTAGGTTCCAGGTAAGGCACCCAGCTGCGGGAGACAAGTTGCATCTTGTAATGGCTGCATCTTGGATAGTCTGTCACCCCATCAGTATCTCTGCCCCCTGAAATCACAGGTTCTCTTTTTATCCTTTCCACACTCCTGTCCCACCTGGTGATCTCCTGTGGTTTTGTGCTGAGCATCTGAACCTGGCCAGACTAGTTTCTGCATTTCTCCAAACGGTCTGCTCTTTGCACAGTGGCTTCTTGGTGTTTTCCCACTGAGCACCAGGGGATTGATTCTGTCTTCAGCCGTTGTCCAAGGGTTCTGCAGGAACCTTTTAGCCAGCAACACCTCAGCATCCAAACCCACAGAGATTATGTACAGTTATATTAGTCATAAAAATAAATAGAGAGAATTCCTATGTTCTCCACAGTAGGACGATGTGCAAAGGGGGTCTGAATTATAGCACTATGGGGGTTGTGTGTGTGCTTGCGTGTGGATTTTGTGTAGTAAATGGGCCTGCATGGATGTGTAAGTGTGACATGCATTGCATGCTGGGTCCATGTGTGCAAATCTAGTGGAAATGCCTGGGTGCCCATGAGAATGGCGTGTGCGGTAGATGTGTGTGCCTGAGTGTGGTGGGTGGCAGATGGTTACATGTGTGTGCGATGGATGTGACATGAATGGTGGATGTGTGTGCATGTGTCCATGACACACGTGGCGCATGTGCGACATGTAGTAACACGTGCTGTCTGTGTGTGCTGGATGTTCTGTCCGGCCTGTGGAGTGCAAGACCCTTGCACTTGAATGGCACAGGGAACCACTGAGTTTTCATGCCTGTTTCCCTGGAACGCACTGGTCCTGTTCCCTCCGGGGGCCCCCTTTGTTGAGGCTCCCACAGCTGCCTTGCTCTGTACACACTCCCATGAATGCTCCTGCAGATGACGACACAGAGTGTTTTTCAAGAAGAAAGTTGCTGAATGGGAGGAACGGGCCTGGGCGGGCGAGGTGTGGGGGGACGAATTGTTGTCATGGGCCATTTGCTGCTGGGGACTCTGGTGACGTTGGCCCCACCAGGCTGTTTGTGTTTCTCTGCGTGGCAGCCGCACGAAGCAGGTTCCAAAGTCCTCGGCACTTTTATTGGCTCCACTCCTAGGGGCGGAGGAAGCAAAGGCCTCCTCATGGGCTGGAGGTACAGTTTGGCCAGGACACACCGTACAGACAGCAGTCTGTCCCAGGCTGCTGGGTGTAGCCGCAAAGTTGCCTGTAAGGGGATTATGTAAGTGGAATCCTGCCAGCTATTGGGTCTAGTGCAGCCCCGCTTCTCTCAGATACTAACTTACAGGCAGACCCTCTGCCAGGCTGCATCCTTGGCACAGGCTCACTCAGGTGGCCCTGAGCCCCATCAAAGCCACTGACTGGGTGCAGCATGCCCTGCCCACTGCAGTACTGGATTGACCCAGAGATTCCCCCCTTCCTCCCAGAGATCCCTAAATCCTCCTGTTTTCTGCCACTTTAATATCTCATCATCTGTCTGATTCTCTGCATAGGGTGTCTCCAGCGCCTTTGAGACCATCTACAGGAAGCAGGGGCTTGTGGGCCTGTGGCGGGGTGTGAACGGCGCTGTGCCCCGTGTCATGGTGGGCTCTGCAGTGCAGTTGGCCACCTTTGCGTCAGCCAAAGAGTGGGTCGAGAAGCTCAAGGTGAGCAGTGGTGGGAGGGGCTGCTTGGCCCCTAAGGGGTGAGAGATGGGCAGGGTCATGGGGCCTGGCTCTGGAGTAGTGTTGCCAACTTTCTAATTGCAGAAAACCGAACACCCTTGCCACACCACGCCCTTCTCCGAGGCCCAGCCCCTCCCTTCTCCGAGGCCCCTTCTCCACCCCACCACTTCTTCAGGCCCCGCCCCTGCTCACTCTATCCCCCCTCCCTCTGTTTGCTTGCTCTCCCCCACCCTTGCTCACTTGCTCATTTTCACCGGGCTGGGGCAGGGAGTTGGGGTGCGAGAGGGAGTGAGGGCTCCACCTGTGGGTGCAGACTCTGGGGTAGGGCTAGAAATGAGGGGTTCAGGGTGTAGGAGGGGGCTCGGGCAGGGGGTTGGGGTGAGGGAGGGAGGGAGGGAGGGAAGGCTGAGCGTGTGGGCTCCAGGCTGGGGCTGAGGGGTTCAGAGTGTGGGAGGAGTCTCAGGGCTGGGGCAGGGGGTTGGGGTGCAGAAGGGGGTTTGCGATGTGGGCTCAAGGCGGCACTGACCTCAGGTGGCCCTGGCATTTCCCGGGGATGGAGGAAGTCTGCGCAGCTCCTTCGGCAGCATGTTGCTCCGGCTCCTAGGCAGAGGGGCAGCCAGGGGGCTCTGTGCTGCCCCTGCTCGCAGGCATCACCCCTGCAGCTCCCACTGGCCATGCGGTTCCTGGCTAATGGGAGCTGAGGAGCTGGCACTTGGGGCAGCGCCTGCGGGCTGGAACTGTGCACAGAGCCACCTGGCTGCCTCTCCACCTGGGAGCTGGAGGGACATGCTGCCACTTCCCAGGAGCCACGTGGAGCTGAGCATGTAGTCTGCCTTAGCCTCGCTGTGGCAAACTAGACTTTTAGCAGCCCTGTCGGCGGTGCTGATGGGAGCTGCCAGGGTCCCTTTTCGACCGGGCGTCTGATGGAAAACCGGACGCCTGACAGCCCTGCTCTGGAGTGTGGGACGGGAGGTATCCAGGGGTTAGGTTTGGTCTATCCCCTTCTCGTGGGCCAGTCTCCAAGGCCATCCCTGCCCCAGCCTTTAAATTTGCACCCCAGCAGACGGGACGCTTAGCACAACACCCACTTCTCGGGCACAAAAGATTCCAGGCGCCATCTGTGGTATTGTGGGCCTCTAAGGCCTGTCATGTTAGACAAGCAGCCACAAAGCCCTGGCCTGGTTTCTGAGGCCATCTGTGTCCCAAGGCCCCTGGTCCAGTCGCTGGCAGCATCTCTTCAGAGATGATGCTCATGCCGTGGCTCCCCACCCAGGGCTCCTTGCCTTCATTTCCCCCTGCTTTCGATCCCCAAGGAGGAATCCGTCCTTTGTGCGTGGATGCAGCTGCCCCCATGGAGTGACCCCACTCCTGGGAAGCAAACCCAGGGCTCCAATGGGGCAGTGCAGGGTGCCAACTGCTGAGCCAGGCAGCTTCTTATTCATTCATCCAGGCTCTGTAGACGTGGGGATCAGGGAAGGAAGGGCAGCCACCAGCAGGGGAAATCTCTGTTGCACCTCCCTCTGTTGTAGGAACGCCGCAGCTATCTTCCTTGCCACAGATTCGTTCACATGATCTACCGAAATAGCCCACGACGCCAGCTCCCCTGCCATACACCCTCCAGGGTGGACTGGAGGGAGCAGGGACTGGTGTCAATTTCACATGGGTCTTTGTTCCCTTAGAGACAGTGGTGCCTATTCCCCTAATCAGGTCTGACTCAGGCCTTCATGATCAGCAAAGCAAGCAGCTGCTGGGCTGCCAGATTTAACCCCCCACCTCTGCTCCAACTCCCCAGAAGTGGGGGTGGGCGGGGGGGAGTGAGGTGGTCTCATAGCCTGCCCTCCTCCCCCCCCACTGGCCACTCAGATTGACAGGCTGGCTCTGCTCCTAACGTAACTCAGAAAAACACAGCACTGCTGCCCTCAAGTGGATCCCTCCCTGGCCCCCAGCGCTGACTCGGTGCTTTCCCACCACGAGATCAACAGGGCTCCGGTGCGGGCGAACATGCAGGAAGGCGAGCGGAACTGACGCACTGCTTAAAACACACTTTATCCTGGCTTTTCGCCTGGATCATAAAAGCTAAAAATAACAGCGGGGCGTGTGAGCTGGCGGGGGCGCCCCGGCTGCTCCCAGCCCACGGGAAAATAAACAGCTGCCTGAAGAGGACACGCAGAGAGCAGGGCCACCTCCCCTCATGCTGTCGGGGCCAGTTGCTGCTCCGACAGGCCCATCTGTTGCCCCCTAGGGGCTGGGAATTAATTGCACCTCTGTGTCTCGAGAGACGGGTTCTTGGGCCCACGTGAATCGACATTTCATCATCCTGGTGGTTCAGGATTCGGATCCAGGGCCCCAGTTCGGCCCATTAGAGAGATGGAGGGAACCAGCCATGTTTGGAGCGGATCTGGCTCAGCTTTTGAACACTTCCAAGGTTCAGGGGTGGGTGGGGCGTCAGATTCAAGGGTTTGGTTCGACCCATGACGCAGAAGGGAGCATTTGTGAAATTTGGAGCCAGCCTCATGTTTCTGGCCCTGCCCAGGAGCTCAGAGGTGTCTGGATTTGGGTTTGGGCCTGGGGCTTTCCCCACCCTCAGTGGGCATGGTGGGTCACCTCGAGGAGTATTGGATCCCTATACAGCCTCATCTCTCTCACCCCCGCGCCCCATTTACCTTGCCTGCTCCCTGCATGCGCCTGTCATCTCTGTTGCTCTGGCGATGGTGGCGTTCTCGTGCTCATGGCAACGCGTGGCCGCTGCATCACGAGCAGCAGGATCTGGTGCAGGGTTGAGTGTAACTGGTCCCCTGTCTGGCAGTGGTTCAAGGAGGGCAGCTGGATGGTGGCCTTGGCGGGAGGCATGATCAGCAGCGTGGCAGTGGCCGTGGCGATGACTCCCTTCGACGTGGTCAGCACCAGGCTCTATAACCAGCCCGTGGATGAGCGGGGCATGGTAAGTCTGTCCCGCAGGTGGAACGCCAGGATCCCCATTTACTGATAGCTGAGCTGTATGAGCAGGCTGCCGAATTGTGGGGCTTGGATCCCAGAGGTTCCTGGCTCGCCTCCCTGTGCTCAGCCTACTAGGCTATGCTACCTGGAGCGTCTTCACGTGCACCAGTCTGCTGAATGCACTCAACTTCACAGCATTTAAAAGCAAAATCCACACCATGCTGCTCAAGGCCGGGCATAGGTGGTCAGGCCCGGACTAAACCGACACCACCCACCTTCTAGCCGCTATGTGCCAGCCTCACAGTGAGTGACCAGCTGAGCCATGCACCCTCCTGAGCCCGGCTGGACTATGGGGCAGTGAATCCCAGAACAGTGGGGCCTCTTGGAGAGCTGACAACTCCCAGGGCTTCCAGTGCAGGACTGCTCATTTGAGCATCTCTGCTCAGCTGACCTTTGCTGAGGTGGGGCCTGGCTGCTGGGAGACCCAACCCATAGAAGGGCTCCACAGATCAGAGTCGACAGTTTTCCACCCAGACACCGGTACAGGCTGAGGAGAATAGGTGGGAAAGCCCCCTCAAGCTGGCTGCACCCGTGTTCTGCACTAGCTGAGGAGCGTGTGTTTGTGTCTGTTGCAGTAGTCCAGCCTGAGAGCTCACAAAGACATGAGAATGCTCACGAGGTCCAGATACAGGGTGAATGGCTCCCAATGGAGATGGAGGAGACCTGGTGGCATTAGGCCTCGTCTTGTCCACAAAACTGCAACATCTTGCAGGTTTTCATTTGAAAAGAAAAGACCCAGATTCTGCCCTCAGTTACTCTGGCGCAGGCTGATCAATCTCACTTTGGGGTAACTGGCAACACAGTCTGGCTCATTAATGGCTCTGTTACTGAACTGTGGATTTTCAGTACTTTACCTCTTTCAATGCAAAACCCACCCTTTTGTGAAAATGATCCAAAAGGTGTGTCAAGCTGCCCTGGTGGCTCAAGAGTGTGAGTGCCAACCTCAGAGCAGACTGTTTAGAATCAGGACACAAACCGCAAACTGGTTGTGAGTCCTATACTTAAATTTCACTAACCAATTATCAAGCATCAACTGCTCAGACACTGTAACAGCCTCCATGGAGTCACAGACAGTCCCCTTGGGTACGCCAATCTATCTTGCCACCCAAGTAAGCCTGCCTTTGTGATAGATAGTCCCTTATACCAAAATCACTACAAGATTCAGGTTATTTCCAGTCCCAAAGGACCAGTCACTTACTTCAGGTCAATTGCACCTTAGGTCTCATACCAAACACAATGTTTGTAGGCAATCCTATAATAAATGATCTGAGGATTTACTAACTAGGAAAAGGAAATAGAGTTACAAGGTTAAAGCAGGTAAACAGACACGTACAAATGAGTTAGTCTTAAGTTTCAAAAGGTAATAGAAGCTTCCTAATAAGCAGGCTCTATGTGTCCGTCAGGGCTAACCCACACCAAACACTGGGCTTGTGCTTAGAATTCCTTGCCCCTTAGAGTCCAAGCAGGCATAAAAGACACAAATTCCTCCTCATTAGGGCTTGTTATTCCTTCCCTGCTTCTGCTTCAAGTTGCAAATTCAGCTGTTGGAAGGAATTCAGTATCCTCTTCATGGGGGGGGGGAAGGGGAGCAATCAACAAAGTCTTTTGTCCTCTGATGTTCCACAATGCTTTGCCTGGCGTTGATGGGCCTCTTTCGTTGGGCAGGAGCCAACACCTGTTGGAAACGAGTATTTCACATTTGTTAATGCTTCTCTCCTGCCTGATGACTTACAGTTAGACAGCAAACACTTTAAATATTACTTTCTAACGGGGGATTCAGATATTGTGAGATGAATGCAGGCAACTACGTACCAGCATTTCATAAAGTCTAAAGACATTTATATAACTCTAGTTCCTATTTTAACGATGAACCAGACTGGTATGTGTTTGTCACTGGTCCGTTGAGACCTAGGGGCCATGCACTGCAAACGTCACAAGCTGTAATTTGGGAGTGGGAAGGTGGGGGGGACTATAAAATAGTCAGAACTGCTTGTGCCTCAATTTTTCCATCAGTAAAATGGGGCTTAGTAGTGTTGACTTCCCCCAAACAGACGAGTGTGAGAGCTAACTAACCACTGTCTGCAGCATGTAGAGATCCTCACATAAGGGGCTCAGAGCATTGTGAATTATTCTGTTTACTGAGCTCAGGGAGGGCAGGGGGCAGAGTTTTCAGTAGTGCTCAGCACTAACCATGCACGGCTCTTTTGAAAATCTGGCCTGGCTTGGATGTTAAAGCGGGAGAATATCAAGCAGGAGTAGAGAGGCAGAGTTAACTCTGTGTACAGCATTCAACCATTCCTGGAGCCTCTGGCCAGTTCTGGTGTCCACACATCGAAAGGGATGTTGACAATTTTCCAAGAGTCAGAAAGATGCCACAGGAATGCTCTGAAGTCTGGGAGACTAGTGAAAGATTAGAGAAGCTCTGGCAATTTCGTTTCATAAGAGAAGGTGAAGAGGTGACTTGATCACAGTCTACGTGAATATGTGGGGAAGGGATTTCTGGTGGTAGGTGGTTCTTTTAATCTAGCAGAAAAAGACAATGAGATCCAGTGGCTGGAAGCTGAAGCTAGACAGTCAGACTAGAAATAATGTGCTTGTTACTAACAGGGAGGAATTAATCCTTGGGAGTGGTGGAGTCTCCAGCAATTGGAGTCTGTAACTCAGGACTGGGATGTCTTTTTAAATGAGACGCTGTAGCTCAGCCAGAAGTTATGGGCTTGCTGCAGAAATTATTGGCTGAGGTTCTCTGGCCCGTCTCAGATGGGAGGCCTGGCTAGATGGTCCTCGTGGTCCTTGCTGGCCTTACAATGAGTGAGTTACAATAGCACGTAGACCAGATCCATGTATATTAAACGTGAGGAGTGTCCTGTGTGTGCTGGGGCAGGTTTCTGATACCTCTCTGTGTCTCCTGTCCCCAGGGGAAGCACTACCAAGGGTTCCTCAACTGCTTTGTGCAGATCTCCAGGAAAGAGGGCATCCTGGCTCTGTACAAAGGGATCGGTCCTGCCTACCTCCGTCTGGGGCCTCACACCATCCTCAGCCTTCTCTTCTGGGACGAACTCCGGAAGCTCACCTACCGCCACCAGCAACATGGAGTTTAAGCCCCTGCGGCCATGTGGGCAGATCCTGCCACGAGATCATCTGCACATGGATTCTGGAATCTCTCTGCCAGCCTGATGGGACCAGAAGTGAGGGACGGGGGATACGGCAGTATAGGAGCCCAGACAGTCAGCTTGAGACTTTCGGGGGGTGCTGAAATCCCCCAGATTTGTAGGGTTTCAGGAGAGAGGAGCTCTGTATCCAACTCCACTGCCTACAAGAAGCTCCCACCTGCAGACACTGCTCCGAGCGAGAATGGGCTTCCGTCCAGGAGCGCTGGCCAGCTGCTGTGGAGCGAGAGGGAGCTGTCCTCTATGTATGTGCCTGGAAGCCAGGAGGTCTGAGTTCTGATCCCAGCTCTGACACAGACTCCCTTCTGGGGCCTTGGGCAAGCCCATGTCCCTGCTCCGTCCCTCAGTTTCCCCATCTGTGACATGGGGATCAGAGGGCAGTTGTGAGGATTAAATGACCTGATGTTTTGAAAAGTTCTTTGATGCTGTAAAGAGCTGAGTAGATACATGTGCCAGGTGGATTCTTGCCAGGTTAACTTGGCCTTCGAAGGACATAAAGGACCCAGTGCCGTTCCTAAGCGTTGTTCAAGGAGAAGTTCCCCGGTGCAGGCCTTGGACTTCTTCTCTGAGTAAATTGCATTTAACCCTAATGGGAGCTGCTGCAGGGAAGAGTGGACTGTCATGGACAGGGTACAAAGATTTCAGTCTGGAGGCAAATCCTGCAGCAGTCTGTCCTAAAGAGCACGTAACCGGCAATGCCTGAGTCCCAGCATGGTCCCAGCCTGGGTTGCCCATGAACCTCGCTGTGCCCATCCCTGTCCTGGGAGAAGTTCCAGGCGCTCAGACACCAGGCACGGCACAGGAACCAAAATCAACCGGGAAGCAAATTGGTGAGGGGGCTGCCCTTAGATGAGGCCGTGGAGCCCCACAGCTGCGGGGCAAGGAGGGCAGCGCAGGCGTGGGTTTCACAGTGAATTTGATTTGCTAGTTTGGGGTTAACTTTCGACACTTGCTTCCCCTGGCCTTGTAAGGCAGGAACGCCCCACATCACCACCTCCCCACATTCCTGCTCAGTCTGATTCCAGGGACGAGTTCAGCTCCTCTGCTCAGCCAGGCGGCACCCGGAGGTGCAGGCTGTGCTCAGTGTTCCAAGGTCCTTGCACGCAGCCTGGGGCATGTGAGGGAGGCAGGTGCGGGGGTGGATGCTGTGCCACAGGCCGGGTCAGTGGGGCCTGCTCCTGCCCTCCCAGGGGGCAAGCAGGAGAACAGCTTACTGAGCAAGGGAGACGTCTAGGTCCTGGGCTCTGCCACGTCTCTAAGCCTTAATCTCACCCTGCCCTAGTGCCTGGCATGTGCTGGGTGCGCCTAAGACAGTGCTGCCCACTCTGTACAGGGTGTTCACTTCTACTCAGCAGATGCTGGAATCTGAGCCCCAGCTCTGGGCCGCTTGCGGCAATCAAATAAAAGATTTTTTTCTACTTTTTTATTTTTACATCTCTCCAGCAGGTTTTTATTTTGCTGCTGAACCAGGTTCCTCTCCCTCTTCCCCGCACCAACCACCTGCTTCTGCTGGGAGTACAGTGCCCAAATCACACCTGTATCACACCCAGCTCAGCGTGTTGCCAGTGAACGCTGCTGGGGGGAGATCTGGGGACTGGCCTCCCGGCTGGGAATTTCAGGCACCAGCAAGTTTGAACCGATGCAGGGGCATCTCTGGTATTGCCAAGGGAACGTGGCAGCAGTGGGCTCTCCCTGTACCCTCACACCCGGAAAAGGAGATGAGATCACTGCGTCAGTGCGGAGCTGGGCACTCTCGTGACAGATTTCAATTCCCCCCACCCTCAGGCCAGCACCGCCACGGGAGCATTTGGCTTTCAGGCTCGCCGTGCGCTGCTGCTTTGGAGGAATTCCCCCGGGGTTGTTCAGGGCAGCAGGTCTGCCCTTGCGCCAGGCATTCAGCGGGGCACTAGGATGGAGGGCAGGCTAGGAGCTGAGCTTTTGAGAATCTGGCCCTTAGCAGAGCCAACTTTAACAATCACCCTTAGACTTGCTCTGAGCAGGGGGAGCTGAGGGGTCGATAAACTGCTGTCAGCCTTTGTGTCCTGCTTGCGCGGCTTCCCCGGCCTTTGTAGCTGCCCGGGGTGGGGCTACTGTGCCTCCCCATGAACACGGTATGGCTCTTGGTCCCCCTCTGGTGGCTAGACATGCATAGAGATTTGTGGGGGTGGTACTGCCTGGAAACAAACAGCTCAGGCCGTAAAGCTGTAGGCATTGGCTCAGGAGGTCCCAGGCTCAACCCCCGCTGGCAAAGCAAAGCCACGGGAGATGGTTAGAAATACACCAGTGCATACGAGGCTTAAAGACTGGGGGGAGGGATAGCTCAGTGGTTTGAGCATTGGCCTGCTAAACTCAGGGTTGTGAGTTCAATCCTTGAAGGGGCCATTTAGGGATCTGGGGCAAAAATTGGGGATTGGCCCTGCTTTGAGCAGGGGGTTGGACTAGATGACCTCCTGAGGTCCCTTCCAACCTTGACTGCACCGGCACTAGAGAACTGAGCCATTAGTGACTGCAGCAGGGCAACGCCCTGCAGTGTAGTGTTGACAGTTAGCCATGCAGGTTTGGGGAGGCTTTTGCTCCACCCAGATACTTGCCCTGTATGGGAGCAGCAGGCACCCTGCCCTGTGGTCTGAGAGCACACCCCATTCATTCTGGCACCTTGAACAGGGATTCTGCAACTGGAATTTAGTGATCAGGTCCCCTGTATGAGCCAGAATTGAATCCAGCTCCCCAGTGTCGGGGTAAACAGCAGTAATGACTTATGTCTGGCTCTTGATGTCTGGGGATCCAGGCCACAGTGTAAGAAGGGACCAATGTGTGCTCTTCCCTAGCTGACTGTTGGTGTATTTTGTGGGGGGAAAGGAGGTGATCAAATCCAGAGGGGTGCTCCAAGGGAAAATGCAAAGAAAAACCTGTGCAGCTAACCGGGCCCATCAGAGCAAGGCCAGGCTCTGAGCCCCTTGCTGAGGAAGTGGAAGGGCAGCACCATGCAGACAGCCTGGGAGTGCAATGCCAGAGAGCAGCAGAATTGGGCAGGGAGTAGCCATCTGGGGGGCACAGAGATTGGTGCTGGTAACATGGTGCCTGCCAGGGGCCGCTTAAGATGCTGTGCTGCACACACCTTTAGAGATTTGCAGTGGACCCCCGGCACTTCCCCTGCTGCTGCTACCACCGCCCCCAGACCTGGTGCTGCTGGGTTGGAGGCTTCCCCACTCTGGCACTGCGAGTGCAGAAGGTGGGGGCCCGCAAAGATTCTAAAAATTAACACTGGCCACTCCAGGCTTGTATTAAACTCCCAAGGTCACAGCTTCTCTCTGACTTTGGATGGGTAGCTGCTGCCACCACCCAAATGAAAAGAAACCCTTTGAAACCAGGAAGGCACACTTGGGAATTCCTTCCTGTAAGGCACCCTCAAGCCCTTTCACGCCCCCTCCCAGGAAGATCTGAGAAAGGAAAAACAAAGGAAATCAGCTGTTGCCACCAGCTAATTAAAACAACACCTGCACAAACCTCTTAGGACCCCAAAACCCCAATCCTGTTCTTTAAAAAGGTAAATTTTATTAAAAACAAAAAGAAAATACACCTGGAACGTAGGCTATTGCTAGATTTAAAAAAACCACTTACAAAATTTAAACATCAAGAATAACCTTCTTGAGGTCCAGCTTAAAGGTTACAAGTAAAGCAAAAAGCATTTGGGGTTTAGCACAGAGGAGTCCACAAGCCAATAAAAAATAAAAGGAATAATCCTGATCGCGGCTTCCTAGACATTCCCTGATTTACTTGCATTTTGCGGGGTTTTGATAAGCAATCTTTAGGTATGATCTGATGGTTTTTCATACCTGGCTTTCAGCTTCTCACAGCATAACTGCTCCCTGTTCTCCTCTTTCTAGGAGAAAAACAACACACAGACAAAGAATTTTTTTCCCAATTTTAAAAAGTTCTAGCCCTCCCATTGGCTCTTTTGGTCAGGTGCCCACTCCTTTTCTTTTACCTGTGAGCTTGTTAACCCTTTACAGGTAAAGCAAGTAGAGAACAGCTACTAACGGGTTTTATAGCTAGCTAACTGGCTGGCTGGGTGTCCATAAAAGGGAGCTCCCCCCTTCATTTATCACACCCCAGCCTGGGGCTGCAGAGGCTACTGGGTCCCAGTGACAGATCCTGGGATGAACTGGACCAGCCCGGGATGAACTGGGCCACACCAGGATGAAAGACCCCCTCGGCCTTAGCCCTGCAAGCGACTGAGACCTGCTCCCTGGGTAGGCAATACCCTCAGCCAAGGCTACCCTTCCCAGTGGCCCTTTCCAGGCAGGTCGGCACCATCTGCCCAGGGCCCAAGAGGGGAGCGAGCTCAGGCTTGAGTGGCTCAGCTCAACCACAAACAGACCCATTGTCTCAGCAGTGGGCAGCTCGCAGCCTGTAGGGCTCCAGTTAATGGGGAGCACGTGGTCCCCCTCCCTTCCCCAGGCCCAGCAACCCAGGACTGGGCACACTGATCTTCCATGCGCAGGGGGTGGGGCGAGGGGGGGTCCCCATGCCCCAGCACTGCCAGTGCCCCACACTCTGCCCCTCCAGCTTGGGCCCCCCCCCCCTTCCAGATGAGCACCTCGCTGTCTGGTTCGTGGCCGGGACACAGTGGCCGCACCACACTTCCATAACGTCAGTTGTTACCTCGAAGCTGAAGGATTCCCAAACAGTCTGTGGGCTGCGCTAAAATTCCTTTCCCTGAAGCAAACCTACTTTTGTATTAATATTAACCTTGCATAAAGCAGTTCAAGTATTTATACCAATTCACATGCAGTCATAAGAATGAGCATTGCATCATGCTGTGAAAAACACTAGACTTGCAATGCTTACTCTAAGTAGGATTCAGATATTATCTAGCTATATATTACAATAATACTCTGTAAGCGTTGTGAGTTTACAGACTGAGTTGAAATGGATACAAAAATATAATAAGGCGGAATTACCAGTAACTTTCAATTATGATAGGGATACGAAGATTCAGGGTGCATAAATTCGGTTATATAGCACTGATTTAGGGTATCTCAGCAGACACCACAGAGCTGAAGCAGCAGCTGGGCAGCAGAGCCCGTGGGTGCTGGGCACTAACATGGAGCCAGGTGGAGACCCAGCCACGCTCAGCGCCTGAGCCCCGGCCTTACCTGTGCTGGGGGCGGGGAGCACCTGGGCAAGGGGCAGGGGGCCACTTCCTGCTCCTCAGAGCCCCGTCTGGCAGCTGCCCCCGCCCTCAGGTTGTCCCACCAGCTTCATCCCTTGCCACCAATCTGCCACCCTAGGCACCTGCTGGTCGGTCTTTGGTGCCGATGCCAGGCTGCACATGCAGCCGGCCAATGCCAGGACTGGCAGCAGGACAGGCACTGCCAGGCATTTGTAACCCACGGGGGGTGTTACGGGCCCCTCGGTGCGGAGCCACAGGCGGTTGTAGGCATCTCTCTCAGCCCCCAGCTGTGGCTCAAGCTGTAGATGCTTGTGCTTTCAGCTCTGGAGATCCCTAGTTCAATCCCAGGCACATCAGCCATAGTGTGTGCACACGGGGGCTGGGATCCCTGTCCTGTGCACCAGCAACTAAACCTGGCATCACCCTGAGCAGGTCTGGTTCACCTGGTTCACCTGTGAACTCCTGCTGCCACCTACTGGGGCCATGCAAGAAATGCGACCAATTATACTTCACTGGCATCATACCGCCATGTGCCCAGCTCCCCTCATGTGTGCCCCTGGAGCAAAGGGCATACAGCACTGCAGAAAGGGGCACAGCCCCATAGAATCACCCCTGGTGCCCTCCCCTGATGCCACCAGCGAGTGGTGCAGAAACTCAACAATATACAGAACCCACCACCACCATCAATTCAGTGCTGGGTCCCCCCTCTGAATTGGCCCTGGGGCTAGCCCTAGACGGTTTGCTGCTCTAGTCAGTTCCCCTCCCCTCTGAAAGTTGGGGTGGGAGGGGGACCCCGTTGGTGCTGGGGGTAGGGGGCACTCTGAAAAGGCCAGGACTGTCACTGATTGGCCTCCAGCTGGTGGGCGGTGGCTGGGCTAGAGGTGCTTAAAAGGATGATGCTTTAGGTGTCTGCTTATGTGGCCAACACCTATATCAAGCCATGAGTAGCCCCATCCACTCCCTGCCCCTTCTGTCAAGCACTCAGCTTGTCCCTTCTAACTCCCCCAACCCCCAATCACAGTCCCTCCCCATCCCCCTGAATTTATCCCCCTGCACCAGCAGAAACTCTTGCAGGACAGACACCCCTCAAACATTCCAGGGGCAGCTGGGCTGTAAGGCCATGGATGTGGGCTGGAGCAGACCCACCCAGAGCCAAGAATAACTGACACAAACAATTAACCCTCCTGCCCCAAACAGCTCCTTGTGCCATAGGGGATGGGGGCCGCTACCCAAGCTACATTGAGCAGTCAGAAGCTGGCCAGGTCGCAAAGAGATGACACCTGGCTTCAAGCTTTAGCTGCTCTCGAGGGTTTGCAGGCAGGGCTGCAACTCTGAGCACTGGGGAGGGTTTCCAGTAGCAGAGAGCGAGGTGGGGCAGATTTGGGCTCATGGCCCAGAAGGTGCCCTGCTCTCCTAAAATCCTGGCTGACTATGATTTGAAGTACAGTCCACTCAGATGCTCTACAATTAGGCTTAGCGAGCAATGAGCCCTGCAGGGTGCATGGCTGTTAGCATTGACCCACACAGAGCTGATCACAGGAGTGGGGCCTTCAGATTGCAGCTCTGAAGGGGTTAAAGTATCAGGACATCATAGTAATCATTGGTTACTTTAATCATCACTAAGTACCAACAGGTCCCTCTCCCTCAGTGTCTGACCACACTGCTAGAGAAAAAGGGGGGGTGTAATTCAAACACAAATACCACCGTGTTGAGAAACTGGCTGAGAAATGTTATATTGGACCATTCGCACCTTCCACCCTGTGGCAGGGACATGTAAATGGAGGCTGGTCCTTTGCCATCGTCTTTTCCACATAGATCCCACCAGGCTCATTAGAAATACCCAGACAGAAGAGAGCTGAGGAAAGGGTGAGCGGGACAGAGACCAGCTTTTCCTCTAGTTTCTCTCCCATATATCGTCTCCCGCCCCTGTGTTTACACTGATTAACTACACAGATGCAGGGCGGGGTCAGGCTTAAAATCACTTTAAGAAAAGAACCAGTTTTCTTCCCCTAGGTGAGCACCAAAACCTGAGAGAATACAACCCACAAAGGTTTTTTTTAAAAACTGGTACTTTTCCATGTTTTGGCTGTTTCTGTTTCATGCTCAGAGGCTAGCGAAGAAGCTGGGGTGGGCAAGTTCACTTTTGTTTCTGGTCAGTTTTCATGCACTAAAAACAATATCCAGTACTTAAGGAGAGTCTTAATCAGAAGGGTTGGAAGCTCTTTAGAAAGAGGGCGAGCATCATTTGCTGCATTTTACACATGGGGAAACTGAGGCACAAGCCACAAACTAACTTGCCCAATATCACAGGCTTTGAGTTAGTAGCAGAACCAAGCACAGAACCCAGCTTTTCCCCTCCACGTTGCTACTGGGCCAGGCTGCCTTAGGCTAGCAAAACATTGCAGTGTTGGGGTTGCGAAATTGGCAGGGCGAATGATTTGTGCCCAACGGAAATCTGTTCCTTGGCCGTGAACGGGGCGATGAGTGGAACTATTTCTTTAGGTGAACCCTTGTTCTGAGAACTAACTTGCCTGGCTGGGTCCCTTTAACACAGGAATTCCAGGCAACCTTGTGAAGAGCCCTTCCCACTGCTGCTGGCCTGCCCACTCCCCCGGCCCTCTCTGGCCAGCTGATTGCAGGCAGGGCTCATGGAGAATGATTTACCAGCACCCTAGCCTCCTCCTGGTGCCTCTTATCAAAAGTCTCTCTGCAGACCTTTGAGACCGTGCAGAGACCAGCTCCTTACACCTGATTCCAAGCTCCCTCAGTGCTGGTGAAAAATGCTCTCCTTTGAGTTCCTGGCCTCCTGGCTCCCTGGCTTCGCCTGGGGTTCCTCCCTGATGGACTCTCTCTTGCAAGGTGAGGCTAAAGCCCTTTACTGGGTTGCCTCTCTGGTCTTCTTGGCTTCCCCACGACCCACCCGGCTCTTTTCTCCCCTGCAGGGCTAATAGGAGCTTGTGCCGTGTCTGTCCTCTGCAGCCTGGTGAAGATTTATCTCTACATCCAGTGTCTGAAGTAAGTGGGGGAGGAATCGCTTGTCCCAACAAAAATGATTCCCTGAGCAGCTTTGATTTCCTCCAAGCACTTTCTCCCTGCCCCCAGGTCCCACCGCCCTGTGGGTTCACTTGAGATGGGCACCCAAGCTGCTTGAGTGCTATGTGGTGAAGAACGGACTCTGACGCCTGGCATTAAAACTCAGGCAGGTCGCAGCATCCTGGCCTGTAGCGTGACCGTACCGGGCTGTCTGGAATGGCTGGTTCTGTCCCCTGCTGGGCTCCTGCCAGTCCCCTGGTATCGGAGCTGCCCCTGGGCCTGGTGGAGGAAAATCTGTTTGAGTCTCTAGCTCTTTTTCCTTGGGCAGAGCCTTGGATCTGATTGCAAAGATTTACTGGCATCTGGGGCTAGACTGCCTCCTGCCTCCCCCCCCCCCCCCCCCCCCGCCCCCGCCCCACACACGCACGCTGTTTACTAGCCTATAACACAAGGGCGTGATATACTTCATGCCTTGTGTAGGCCCAGCTCACTGCACACTTCCCTCCATTCTCTTCCCGCCTCCCCCCCACCCCCAAGATCCCTGTGTGCTGCCCCCTCATCCCCTTCTACTACAGGGACTCCCTGCAATCCCCCCACTCCTCCCTCATGCCAGGGGCACAGGGTGTCCCTCTCCCCCATAAAATTGTCTCTCTTTCTGCCCTGCATGCCAGGGGCTCTCTGTACCTACATTCCCTCTCCCCCATACCCATGGCTTTGTGGGCTTCCCTTCCGTCCCCCTCCAGCCCATTATTAATTCTGGGGGTCGGCACATTAGCCTCTATGGGGAGGATGGGCAGAGCTGGGTTGGGGTGGTGTGACGCTGGATGGTATTAAGGGCTGCCCCCAATCAGCTCTTTGATCTGCAGAGGATTGCAGGCCTGGCTGAAGCTGCTGGCTCTGCAAACCACGTGCCAGGGTCTCCATGTGCCCCGCCCCCTTCCCCCTTTTGGTTTTTCTGACCCCTCCCCCGCCCATCAGTAGGATTCTGCCCAGTGATGCCTAGAACATTCCCTGGCTTTTTGGAATTGATCAGACAGGGCGTTCCAAAGTTATCGCGTTAAAGACATGCATTCAGGGCCCCTCTTGGCTTGGCCAACGTGTCAGATCAGGCGAATCCCAAAGGATCGGCTCCCTGGCTGGCCCCACAGTCCTCAGGCTGGCTCTGGGGGCCAGCAGGGCCAGATACTAATTACACTTGTATAAGTAGGGGCATAGTGAAGGGCAACAAAAATGATTAGGGGTCTGGAACACATGAGTTATGAGGAGAGGCTGAGGGAGCTGGGATTGTTTAGCCTGCAGAAGAGAAGAATGAGGGGGGATTTGATAGCTGCTTTCAACTACCTGAAAGGGGGTTCCAAAGAGGATGGCTCTAGATTGTTCTCAATGGTAGCAGATGACAGAACGAGGAGTAATGGTCTCAAGCTGCAGTGGGGGAGGTTTAGATTGGATATTAGGAAAAACTTTTTCACTAAGAGGGTGGTGAAACACTGGAATGCGTTACCTAGGGAGGTGGTAGAATCTCCTTCCTTAGAGGTTTTTAAGGTCAGGCTTGACAAAGCCCTGGCTGGGATGATTTAACTGGGAATTGGTCCTGCTTCGAGCAGGGGGTTGGACTAGATGACCTTCTGGGGTCCCTTCCAACCCTTATATTCTATGATTCTATGATTCTAAGGGGGGGAAGATGGCAAAAAAGAAGTCTTTGTGCCCCACCCGGCAATGCACAGGCCACTCTTAAAGTTGCCAATTTTGGCTGGCTTTTTTCCTGGAGGTTTCATCGCATGAAATGAATCCTGGAGGGTGGGCAACCTCTGCTGGTCGAGCTGCTCAGCCCTCTCTGCGAGGACACACTAGCACCCCTGTGGCTGGGAATTGGGTGTCTCTAGGTGGCTGTGGGGGTGCGCCCCAGAGCCCTTGCCTGCAGCACAGGGAGGGGAAAGCACCAAGCTACCCCTGCACGAAGGGGCTTTTCTATAGCAGCTGTAGCCTATTCAGCACAGCCCCAGCTGCTTCTGGAAGGAGTCTCTTCCCTTTCGCCTTGCTCCAGCCTAGGGACACCTGCCCCCCCCCCCCCAAATGCTGCTCAGGGCAGGCCTGCCACCGCAAAAGCCAAAGGGGAACACCCCCTTCCCTGGCCCTGAACCCACCACCAGAGTGGATCCGCTCTCTCCCCTGGCCAGAGCCCAGGAGATGACCTGTGAGGAACAGCTGCCGGGGAGGGGGGCTGAGACAGGGGACCTGGCATAGGTTAAAGAGCGTTGGGCTGGACAGTGAAGAGATGGGTGGGTAGTTTTGGTGGGGGAAGCGTCTGGAACTGGGTTTCTTCAGGGTTATTATTTACTTTGCGGCTGAGGGGGCCTCTTGTGTGGCCAGAATTCGAGAGTCGCTGCCCGTGAGGTGGAGCCAACCTTGGGCAGCTTCGTGTGCCTGGATATCTTGGGTCAGTCCCGAAGACCCACAAGCCCAGCTGCTCTGTGAAAATCCCCTGCTCCTCGTTCATAAGTGTATGGCTGAGGCCTGGTGTCTTTGACTTGAGCTCCTCTCCCCCCCACCCCCCGAACCGGCTGCATCTCGCTGGGGCAGGATGCTCATAGCTGGCCTTTATGCATAAACTAGAGCAGACACGTGACACTTCGGGATCCTGAGCTGCTATGGTAGTTATTATTGGCTGCCTTGGATGGAGGACTTGGGGAGCAGGGGGAAGCCTCCAGGCAGGAGAGGGGCCTGGATGGACTGAAGGAGAAAGCAAGAAAAGCTGCTCTTGGTTGGAGTGATAGGGGGGAGTCGGACAGCCCCTTGGGGCTTGATCCTGCAGATGCTCTGTTTCCACTGAAGCCAATGGATGTTCCCACGCTCTGGCACTGCACAGAGGCGCGGGTTACAAGAACCTGGCTACAGGGGGTGAAGGTGGTTGAAGGTTAGCAGCCTGGGACCTGGACTTCCCCTAATGCAGCAGGAGGGAGGAATTTCCCCACGGACTGATCCTGAGCCAGCTGTATCCTGAGCCTGTCTCTCTCTGTTCCCAGTGACCCGGACAGGCAGAAGGAGGAGGAGACCATCCGCTCCCAGTGGTCTGTACTGGATCACATCCACTTCTTTCTACTGACGTTGATCTTCACGGTGGTTGGGTATCGCGTGGCTGCTTTGGTGGTGCTGGAGTTTTCCCTCAGGGCTGTGTCTATGCTGCTGTCCCTGAATAAGGTGAGGAGTCATCTCTGAGTAAGGGCCTCTGTAATAATCGCCTGATTCTCTCTGTAGTCGTGTATGAGCCATCATTGGGACTGGACCAGGAGGGTGGATTCCTGATGCATAGTCTAGTGCACTGTAGTAATAACTCCCAGCTCTTACAGGGCACTTTTCTTCAGTAGATCTCAAAATGCTTAATAAAGGAGATGTGTGTCATTTATTCCCATTTTACAGAAGGGGAAACCAAGGCACAGAGAGGGTAGGGACTTGCCCAAGGTCACACAGAGCCAGGAATAGAACCCAGGTTTCATGAGTCCCAGTTTAGTTCTCTATTCACTAGGCCACACTGTGCGTGGTTCTCCAACTTCCATTTGCCTGTAATATTCCTGCCCCAGGAAGTGTCCAGCCCTAGCTGATGACCTGATTACGGGTGGAGTCTATGAACACCCTGCCACTGGCCTGAGGGAGTTGCTGCAGAGCAGTCCCTTCCAGAGCTGACTCTGATTCCTTCTCCAGACCTTGCTGCTCTGAGGACCAAGAGACTAGAGCCAGGAGTCAAACGTTGATCGGCTGAGTGGCAGCCTAGGACAGTGCTTTTCAAACTGCAGGTCTCGACCCAGGAATGGAAGACGCTGGGGCGCGGCGGCTCTGGTCAGCACTGTCAACCGGGCCGTTAAAAGTCCCGTTGGCAGTGCTGCCTGGCTAAGGGAGGCTAGTCCCTACTTGTTCTGACACCGCGCTGCACCCCGGAAGCGGCCAGCAGCAGGTCCGGCTCCTAGGCGGGGGGGCATGGGGCTCCGTGCGCTGCCCCTGCCTCGAGCACTGGCTCCAACTGGCCAATGGTAGCTGGCGGGGGCAGTGCCTGCTGCTGGCTGCTTCCAGGGCACAGTGCGGTCCGCAGTGCCAGGGCAGGCAGGAAGCCTGCCTCTGCACCCCAGATGCGCCACTGACCGGGAGCTGCCAGAGGTAAGCCTGTGCCCCTGCCCCATCCCTGAGCCCACACGCAAACCTGGAGCCCCCTCCTGCACACCAATCCCCTCATCCCTGGCCCCAGCCCTGAGCCCCTCCAAACCTAGAGACCCCCTCCTGCACCCCAAACCCCTCATCCTTGGCCCCAGCCCAGAGCCCTGACCCCCTCCCACACCCAAAACCCCTCATCCCCAGCTCCAATTTTCTTCAACTGGGTTGACAGAAAAAAAGTTTGAAAACCACTGGCCCACCCTTCCTGGGCAGAGTCAGATGACACATGATTAGAAGCAAGTGTAGGCTCAGAGGTTTTGCACACCAGACCATCCCTTGTCTGGGCTGCTGTGGGATGGGAGAACTACCAGGGTCTGCAGCTCATGAAACCTCAAGGCATGTATGTAATGTATGGCCCCAGGCCACAAGGGGGTGGGGGTGGAGGGCAGGCGAGGGGATGTTGTGCTGGACATTAGAAGGCAACAGAGAACAAAGGCGCCGCCTGCATTGGGGCAGTCCCTTAGCTAAGGCGGGGGGAGGTGGAGCTGAAGGAGCAGGGTTCTAGTCCCCGTGCTGCACCATGTGCACCATACTGGGCCGTCTCGTTACACCACCATTATCTTGGCTGTGCTGTAACATTACCTGCCCCATGTTGGCGGCTGCTCTCTGATGTCTTGAGTGGTTTCCATTTGCTGTGCTGGGGAATTAGACCAGCCACTGAATCCTAGCCTCCGTCTCGAGGAACACGTCCCGCTGCCCTACGGGCATGTAGCGAGCGTGCTGCATCTCCAGTGCTCCGCTTCCGCAGGGGGCGCACAGCAGCCAGCTGTACCTGCTGTGCCAGTACTCCCTGGGGTGCGGCATCTCCTGCAGCCTCAGCTACCTCCTGGAGGGGGCTTCCCACCGCAGCTGCAACCTGACCCTCGCCTTGGGCCTGGCCGGCCTGATCACCTGCTACGTCTGGAGGCTGGCCCGGCACGTCTGCACCATGTACGAGCTCCACAGCAAGGAGCGCTACTGCGGAGTCTGCATCTTCCTGCTGACCACCTGGCACGGCATCCCCACTCTGCTCTGCAACGCCCTCAAGATCACCTTCGTGGTGGCTGACCTGGCCGCTGTCGCGCTGATCAACAGGGATTTCCTCACCACCTCGGAGGCCATACGCTTCTGGACGCCGCTCACCATCTGCTACACCCTGCTGGTCATCTACATGCAAGGTGAGGTCCCCGTGGCCACTAAGAAACCAGCTGAGCTCCTTCCTGGCCAGAAGGCTCCCAAGGGCCCTCGGGTTTTTTGGCAAGGGGATTTGTTTTGCGCACTTCCAGGCATGACGGAGGAACCCCCTGGTCTTATTCATGAGAACTAACTGTTCATAATGGGACCTTTAAAACGGAGAGCCCCCAATGAGCAAGTCATAGAATCATAGAATATCAGGGTTGGAAGGGACCTCAGGAGGTCATCTAGTCCAACCCCCTGCTCAAAGCAGGACCGATCCCCAATTAAATCATCCCAGACAGGGCTTTGTCAAGCCTGATCTTAAATCTTCTAGGGAAGGAGATTCCACCACCTCCCTAGGTAACGCATTCCAGTGTTTCACCACCCTCCTCGTGAAAAAGTTTTTCCTAATATCCAACCTAAATCTCCCCCACTGTAACTTGAAACCATTACTCCTTGTTCTGTCATCTGCTACCACTGAGAAGAGTCTAGAGCCATCCTCTTTGGAACCCCCTTTCAGGTAGTTGAAAGCAGCTATCAAATCCCCCCTCATTCTTCTCTTCTGCATACTAAACAATCCCAGTTCCCTCAGCCTCTCCTCATAACTCATGTGTTCCAGTCCCCTAATCATTTTTGTTGCCCTCTGCTGGACTCTTTACAGTTTTTCCACATCCTTCTTGTAGTGTGGGGCCCAAAACTGGACACAGTACTCCAGATGAGGCCTCACCAATGTTGAATAGAGGGGAACGATCACGTCCCTCGATCTGCTGGCAATGCCCCTACTTATACATCCCAAAATGCCATTGGCCTTCTTGGCAACAAGGGCACACTGTTGACTCATATCCAGCTTCTCGTCCACTGTAACCCCTAGGTCCTTTTCTGCAGAACTGCTGCCGAGCCATTCGGTCCCTAGTCTGTAGCGGTGCATTGGATTCTTCCGTCCTAAATGCAGGACTCTGCATTTGTCCTTGTTGAACCTCATCACATTTCTTTTGGCCCAATCCTCCAGTTTGTCTAGGTCCCTCTGTATCCTATCCCTACCCTCCAGCATATCTACCACTCCTCCCAGTTTAGTGTCATCTGCAAACTTGCTGAGGGTGCAATCCACACCATCCTCCAGATCATTTATGAAGATATTGAACAAAACCGGCCCCAGGACTGACCCCTGGGGCACTCCACTTGATACCGGCTGCCAACTAGACATGGAGCCATTGATCACTACCCAATGAGCCCAACAATCTAGCCAGCTTTCTATCCACCTTATAGTCCATTCATCCAGCCCATACTTCTTTAACTTGCTGGCAAGAATACTGTGGGAGACCGTGTCAAAAGCTTTGCTAAAGTCAAGGAACAACACGTCCACTGCTTTCCCCTCATCCACAGAGCCAGTTATCTCGTCATAGAAGGCAATTAGATTAGTCAGGCATGACTTGCCCTTGGTGAATCCATGCTGACTGTTCCTGATCACTTTCCTCTCCTCTAAGTGCTTCAGAATTGATTCCTTGAGGACCTGCTCCATGATTTTTCCAGGGACTGAGGTGAGGCTGACTGGCCTGTAGTTCCCAGGATCCTCCTCCTTCCCTTTTTTAAAGATGGGCACTACATTAGCCTTTTCCCAGTCGTCCAGGACTTCCCCGGATCACCATGAGTTTTTTGGCCCATGGCTCTGCAATCACATCCACCAACTTCTTTAGCACTCTCGGATGCAGCGCATCCGACCCCATGGACTTGTGCTCGTCCAGCTTTTCTAAATAGTCCCGAATCACTTCTTTCTCCACAGAGGGCTGGTCACCTTCTCCCCATGCTGTGCTGCCCAGTGCAGTAGTCTGGGAGCAGAGCTTGTTCGTGAAGACAGAGGCAAAAAAAGCATTGAGTACATTAGCTTTTTCCACATCCTCTGTCACTAGGTTGCCTCCCTCATTCCCTCACACTTTCCTTGACTTTCTTCTTGTTGCTAACATACCTCAAGAAACCCTTCTTGTTACTCTTAACATCTCTTGCTAGCTGCAACTCCAGGTGGGATTTGGCCTTCCTGATTTCACTCCTGCATCCCCGAGCAATATTTTTATACTCCTCCCTGGTCATTTGTCCAATCTTCCACTTCTTGTAAGCTTCTTTTTTGTGATTAAGAGCAGCAAGGATTTCACTATTAAGCCAAGCTGGTCACCTGCCATATTTACTATTCTTTCTATACAACGGGATGTTTTTTCCCTGTAACCTCAATAAGGATTCTTTAAAATACAGCCAGCTCTCCTGGACTCCTTTCCCCCTCATGTTATTCTCCCAGGGGATCTTGCCCATCAGTTCCCTGAGGGAGTCAAAGTCTGCTTTTCTGAAGTCCAGGGTCTGTATTCTGCTGCTCTCTTTTCTTCCTTGTTAGGATCCTGAACTCGACCATTTTATGGTCACTGCCTCCCAGGTTCCCATCCACTTTTGCTTCCCCTACTAATTCTTCCCGGTTTGTGAGCAGCAGGTCAAGAAGAGCTCCGACCCTAGTTGGTTCCTCCAGCACTTGCACCAGGAAATTGTCCCCTACATTTTCCAAAATCTTCCTGGATTGCCTGTGCACCGCTGTATTGCTCTTCCAGCAGATATCAGGGTGATTGAAGTCTCCCATGAGAACCAGGGCCTGCGATCTAGTAACTTCTGCGAGTTGCCGGAAGAAAGCCTTGTCCACCTCATCCCTCTGGTCCGGTGGTCTATAGTAGACTCCTACCACGGCATCACCCTTGTTGCTCACACTTCTAAACTTAATCCAGAGACTCTCAGGTTTTTCTGCAGTTTCATACTTGAGCTCTGAGCAGTCATACTGCTCCCTTACATACAGAGCAACTCCCCCACCTTTTCTGCCCTTCCTGTCCTTCCTGAACAGCTTATATCCATCCATGACAGTGTTCCAGTCATGTGAGTTATCCCACCAAGTCTCTGTTATTCCAATCACATCATAATTCCTTGACTGTGTCAGGACTTCCAGTTCTCCCTGCTTGTTTCCCATAGAATCATAGAATATCAGGGTTGGAAGGGACCTCAGGAGGTCATCTAGTCCAACCCCCTGCTCAAAAGCAGGACCCATCCCCAGTTAAATCATCCCAGCCAAGGCTTTGTCAAGCCTGACCTTAAAAACTTCTAAGGAAGGAGATTCCACCACCTCCCTAGGTAACGCATTCCAGTGTTTCACCACCCTCCTAGAGAAAAAGTTTTTCCTAATATCCAACCTAAACCTCTCCCACTGCAACTTGAGACCATTACTCCTTGTCCTGTCCTCTTCCACCACTGAGAATAGTCTAGAACCATCCTCTCTGGAACTACCTCTCAGGTAGTTGAAAGCAGCTATCAAATCCCCCCTCATTCTTCTCTTCTGCAGACTAAACAATCCCAGTTCCCTCAGCCTCTCCTCATAACTCATGTGTTCCAGACCCCTAATCATTTTTGTTGCCCTTCGCTGGACTCTCTCCAATTTATCCATATCCTTCCTGTAGTGTGGGGCCCAAAACTGGACACAGTACTCCAGATGAGGCCTCACCAATGTCGAATAGAGGGGGACGATCACGTCCCTCGATCTGCTCGCTATGCCCCTACTTATACATCCCAGGCTTCGTGCATTTGTATATAGGCAGTTGAGGTAACCTGCTGATTGCCCCTCTTTCTCAGTATGAGGCAGGAGCCCTCCCCTCTCACGCGCTCCTGCTCGTGCCTCCTCCCGGTATCCCACTTGGCCACTTACCTCAGGGCTTTGGTCTCCTTCCCCCGGTGAACCTAGTTTAAAGCCCTCTTCACTAGTCCAGCTGTTGGATGCAGGACAAGGGGTCAAGCTGCCCACAAGGGTATGATCAGCCAATGGGAGCTTGTTCTGATGATGTGGCGCTTCTGTTTTGCCCTTTGTTGGTGGAGCGAGTGTGGTGGGCGTGAATGTCTGGAACCAGAATGGGACCGAATTCTCTCCTGCTGCTTGTGTAGTTTCGGTCGCGCTCAGGCATGTTTCTCTCTCATTCTTAACCTCAGCATTTAGCTTTGCCTTTGCAATGAAGCACAGTCCCGGGAACTGTTCCCACCACCTTGATCCACAGATTATAAATCCAGAAGGGACCACTGTGATCCTCTTCTTCTGACCTTCTGCATAGCACAGGTCGTAGAAATCCAATGCCTACAGTCCATTCTCCAATTTCTGCCAAGGGCAGAGATCTGGACTGTCCTGGGCAGCAGCTCAGGAGCATGGCTTCCTGCAGCCCCTCCCTGGGGACAGAACAGATGCCAGTTTTTCTCTCCCATGGCTGCAATGTGGCTGCAAAGCTCCTGGTGTCACAAAGGGTGTGTCTATGCTGGAGCCACAGGGGCAGTTTCCACCTTAGGTAGAGAGACTGGCATGAGATGTGGCCGAGCTTGCATACAAAACTAGCAGCGGAGCTGTGGCGGTGATGGGCTAGTCACCCTGAGAACCTTCCTGCCTGGGACCCTTGGTACATACTTCAGGTGTCTAGCCCAGCCCACCACTTGTGCTGCTGCAGCTACTCTTCTGTTCTTAGCACGCTAGTTTGACCAAAGCTAGTGCAGATGTCTGCCCGAGCTGGGAGTTACACCTCCAGCGTAGCTGTACCCAGTGTCTTTGGAAGGGACCATTTCTAAGCCATTTTCCTGGCCATAGCAGCCCCATGGCGTGGCTGAAGCTGCTGCCCAAGCCCAAAGGGAGGGTAGGAAATGGTTCATGCCGTGACTGTGGGATGGCTTTGTTCCTGGCAGAGGAGCAGAGGCATAACCCCAGCGAGCAGATGGTCTATCAGACGGTGTTTGTGAGGATGGGAGGCCTCCTCATCCTCCTAATGACAGTCGGCCGGTGGATGGACATCATGAACATCTTCATCTCGCTGGTGGGTGAGATCTGGTGCCTGGTTCGGGCAGGGATCATGCTGGACATCTGCCGGGCTCAGGTGAGACTGCCCACTGTGACAGGATCAGGCCAGATGGCTACAAGAAAGTGATAGAAGGCAGATATATTAGCCCCAGGTTAAGTAGGTCCCTTTTCCCTGGTTAAGGTAACAGGGAAGGTTCCAGAACAATCGGGAAGCTTCTGGAAACAAGACAGGCTGATTAGAACACCTGCAGAGAATCAATTAAGACAGGCTAATCAGGGCGCCTGGGTTTAAAAAGGAGCTCACTTCAGTTTGTGGCACGCGTGTGAGGAGCTGGGAGCAAGAGGCACTAGGAGCTGAAAGTGAGAATGTGGACTGTTGGAGGACTGAGGAGTACAAGCATCATCAGACACCAGGAGGAAGGTCCTGTGTTGAGGATAAAGAAGGTGTTGGGAGGAGGCCATGGGGAAGTAGCCCAGGGAGTTGTAGCCGTCGCATAGGGCCCTGGGCTGGAACCCAGAGTAGAGGGTGGGCCCGGGTTCCCCCCAAACCTCCCAACTCCTGGTCAGACACAGGAGGAGTTGACCTGGGTGGGGGAGGAATTGTGGGAGTGCGGGGAGAGGAGAAGTATGTTAAGCACAGCGGGTCAACAGGAACGCGGATGGGTAGCTAAGGAGTTGCCACAGAGGCAGGAGGATGAAGCCAGCCACCAGTTGCAATGGAGCAAATGAGAACATCCTGTGCACAGCGCAAGGGCCCAGTTCTCTGTGGTGGAATGACTCTGACGCCAGCAGAGACCTGGGCCCCAAGTGTCAGAGGGAGACAGGTAGCAGCTCCTCAGGGCACTCCTGTCTGGGGAGTGGGCCAAGGCTGTGCAGCCCAGTGAGAGCCCAAGAGAGCTCCTGTGTCCTCTTGGCTATGGGACCCAGGTAGCTGCCCGTTAGCTTATCCCTGATGCTCCTCGGGCAGGCTGCGGGTGCAGATTCTTGGCCGGAGAGGCTGTTCACTGTCTAATATTTGTGTGGTGGTTGGGGATGGGGTTTTCCTTCTCTGCAGGATTTTTCTCAAAGGTTCCCTGAACCCGGTTCCAGTTCCAGGCAGCCCCAGCCTAGGCCTGAGGCCTTTGGCAGAAAATCCAGCTCAGTGACCAAGTCCTCAAGTGGAGGGGCCGGAGCCGAGAGATGAGGAAGGGGCTGCCGTGTTCCAGCGATGGCAAGAAAGGCAAAGCCCCAGCAACCAGGACTGAAATGTGACATTTTAAGCTTCAGGCCGTGCCAACTGAAGCGGCTTAATTCACATGCCATATGTGCTCCAGATACTAACCAGATTCGGGGGCGATCTGCTGAGGACATGATCAAATGGACGGTTGTTAACCTGGGACGGTGCAAACTACTTAGATGACTCTTTGCTCCCCGCACCCCAAACACACTGTGGTTGGTCGACGTGCCCCAGTCCCTGGAAATGGGGAGGCCCCCAGTCGCCCTCTGCATCGCATACTGGCGAATGGGAAACCATTCCCCCACCACCCCTGGTGTTTAAAGGTTTCACTTTCCCTGCTGGCTCTTTCCAGATCGTCTCTAGCCTGCCCCACCCAGAACCTCTCGTCCGCTAGCGATCCCAGCCTCTCCAGGTGCCTGAGCTTGCTGCGCTCGTCTCAGGAGCCAGCTGTCCCTGGATCAACCCCAAAGCCAAGTTTCTTGCCCATTGAACCAGTGCATGAGGCCAGTGATGGAGGTGGGTGGAGGGCAAGAGGCCATGGTGGACAGGAGGGCTAGGAGGAGCTTGGTCCAAGCCAGACCTGGCTGCTGCCATCTGCTTTTTTGGTGGCCAGCTGGATCTAGGCACAGGTGTCCCTATTGCCTGACACACAATCCCCATCGGCCCCCTGCTCAGCCTCTGCTAGTGAGTGAATGGGCATGGACCTTGCTCTCTTCCTGGAGGCTGTCCCTTCAAGTCAAGGCTGAGGCCCCTCGGCAGGGTAGCAGGGGAGACAAGTTGGGGGATGGAGGTCCAGGTCCAGGCCTGTTAATTCAGCACCTGCTCACTCATTGTAAAGAATTCACTCCTAATTCATTGCCAAGGGAATACCCCTCCACACTGGGTGTTGATGCAGGTGGGGGCTCCCTCTCATCTCACAGCAGCAGGCCAGCCCTACCCACCATGTGTACCTCCTCAGCGTCCCTCTGCACCAGGGGCTGGGGTGTCACTCAGTACCCCTAAGCATCTAACTGTCCTGGGGGCGCAGAGCCATTCCTCTGTAGCCCGTTCCACAGGGGCTCTGAAGGGGATGAGCCTGCAGCTGGGCTGGATGTTTGGATAGCACGGGCTGGCTCAGCTGGACTGGATCTCTGAATTCTGCTTTTGGGTGAGACTGGAGCTGACCTTGAAATTCAGCAGCCCATGAGGGGACTGTCCGGACCTGCTGCTCCAGGCTTGTCTCATCCCCCTTGGCCATGTGTTTGCTCTGTCCCATTCAGGCTCTGTCTGACCTTGCACTAGCCTCTCCTTCACAACCCTTGGTCCACCTCCTCCGGCACGGTGATTGCAATGAGCGACTGGGCTGGGCTCCAGACACGTCCCATCATGAGACATGAGGAGCCGTGCGCATCCACTTCCGGTCTAGTGAGTTAAGCGGAAGAGGGGAATCCGTGGACGCTTGTGCTGTCAGTCGTATGACCATACGAGAGAATAAAGTGTATAAAATACGCTGAGCTGGAGGGTGAATGGCAAGAGCCCCTTCACCTTTCATTACTGCGCTTCTGACTGTTTATCATTGTCCTCTGTGGGTCCTGACCTGATCAGTGACAAGTGAGGTGCCAGGAAATGTTTGGAGCTATGTGGCCTGATGTGCTTCAATCTTCTTTTCCCCTCCCCTCCCCCCCACGTCAGCCTGCCCCCGACGTGCCCTCCTCTGATCGGCATTTGTATCTTTGCTTTGGCCTATCCAGCCAAGTAAGATCATGGGTGAAGGTAATATCATATGCCAGTCCAACCTGCCAGTTCTTGGGCTCCTATCTTCCACATCAGTCATGGGTCCTGCAGAACTATTTCCACTCCTACCATGGACCCTGCTGCCACCTGGTATAAACCAGGACCAGAGAGGGGAACGGACTCTTGTAGCAGGCAGCTGAGTAGCCAGTGCTAGCAAGCCTGGCCTGACTGATGGGTCTCATGTTGCACTGCCTGCCTTGGTGAGATGGGGGCTCCAGACCATGTGGGGGTTGTGAAATTTTGTGGGTGCTGAAGGGCTCCTGCTCCTTGGCTGAAAGGGCTATGGTGATTTTATTTTAACCCAAGCCAGCATGATTTGCTCATTTTACACACACATGCCCCGCCCCAGTTCAAAGCCTGGCCGCATCATGTTTCTCCAGCAGGGACCAAGTAACAGGGAGATTTTGGCCCTAAAACCTTCCGGCTGGGATCTCAGTGCTCTTCACCAGCCCACGGGAGGGGGTGGTACTGGCCTCGTTGCAGGTGGGAACACTGAGGCGCACAGAGTGTGTGGCCTTACCAAGAGTCAGGGGCAGAGCTTGGAACTGGGCTCTGGGCTCCTGCCTCCTAAGATTGTACCTTAGCCCCGTGCCCCCCTTCCTGTCCCCGGAAGGGTACAGTCACAATGCCTAAGGAAGCATGCGTCAATTCAAGGGCCTGAGCTGCAAGGCATAGCTCCACTCAGTCTCCCGAGCCTGTAAAATCCAGGGTAAAAACTTACCTCCCCCTCTGTTCAATGCACCATTCACAGTTGCTAAGTTAGGCTGCGTGCAGGGCCAGCCACGGCGGGGTCACACGATGCATGGCCCATGTACCCGCAGAATCACAACTCGCATTTTACAGCTGGGGCAGCAGCTTGCCCCAGGCCACACAAGGCAAAGGCAGCAGTGAAACCCAGAGGCCTGTTACAGGCTTTAGCTGCAGGACCATCTTCCCTTTCAAAGCCCCCTTCTCCTGGAACAACTTGCCCTGATGTGGATCCATGCCCTGCTGACGGCTCTGCACCCCCAGTGCCCCCCTCCCCCTTTGTGCTCGTGGCCAGGCAGAAGAAGGAGAGGGAGGATGACCATGGGCAGAGGCAGATGTGCCCAGCAGGGGGTAGCAGAAAAGACTGAGTGGAGCTGAGGAGGGGGTGCAGTAGCCAGGGGGCTTGTAACAGGGAGGGGAGCTTGTGGATTGTAAAGTGCTATCACCCCATGGTATCAGCACCTCCCCAGTCACTACTGCATCCCCCTGGCCCACTTCCTGCAGCCACCCAGCTACTGAGGTCCCCATCAGTGACTGCATCTCTGATGGGCATCCCACTTCCAGTGGGGTTCTGAGCACTGGCTGGCCAGGAGGCAGCCCCTGGCTCTGAGTGCTGGGATCAGCTGGTTCTCCAGCAAATGCAGAGTAGGGATATAGGCCAACCGGCCGGCCACAGGGTGTCACTGTTTGCTATCCCAGCAAAGGGCTGAGTCAGCAGCTGCTGGCTGGGAATGAACTTGGGCGCGACCAGAACTGAGCTGGATTTGCTGTCAAGTGTCCTTCGGCACCAAGGTGCCTGATGCCAATGCAGAGTGGCAGTGCAGGCCCTGGGGGACTCTCAGACAGGTCTATGGTGCTGTCAGCCCAGCCCACCTCTGCTGCTGATCCCCCTCAGCCTGCGTCAGCTTGTCGCATCAGCCCCCTGACAGCAGCATCTGGCCAGCTGCAGAGGGGGTGGGCTGAGGATCCTCCTCATCATGATGAAGAGCAGCATTTGCAGCGATGCCCACTCAGCCTCCGAAAGCCATTGGGGGGGGGGGGGCGCCTTGGGAAATTCAGGAATCGTGCCCAGCTCTCTTCCTGGGCACTGACAGCTCTCCCCATGTCCCCCGGGGGCTGGCAGGAATCCCTGCTCGAACACCGAAGAGCAGGCATCCCAGGCTCTCCTCCAGGGCCTGTACCTACCTGCTGCAGAACAGTGCCCTGCCAGCGTAATGCTGATGACAACATTCCTTCACCAGCCCGCACCCTGCCTGGACTTGTGCCTGCACATGAAGGCGCAGGCTGGTGGATGAAAGGCCTTAAAGGAGGCTACTGTCATTATGACGGAAATGGCTTTGCTTTTATGTTCTTGTCAACATTTGACTTTATATCCCCTGCCAGCTCACAGGGCAATACTAGTCCAGTGCACATGCACGGCATCTCACATCTTTATCCCTGTCTTACTGATGGGGAAATTGAGGCACAAAGCAATGACATGACTTGCCCAAGTTCACACAAGGAGCCTGTGGCATAGCTGGGGAAAGAATCCAGGTCTCCTATATGCCAGTCTGCTGTTCTGACTCCTAGACTGACTGGTAACATGCAATGTCTTTTTTCTAACATACCTGGACTGAGGAGGTGTGACTGGATCTGGACCAGACTCCAGGAGCAATCTAACACTGAATCAGGGTGAGGGGTTGCATTTGGATCCAAAGAAGCCAAAAATCTTCCAAGCTCATCTCATGAAATTTCAGCCCAGACAGGCAGAAAATGTCATAAGAGACACTGAAGTCAATATTGCAAGATTTGTGCCACCCTGACTGGTGGGGCTCTTGGGAGATACACTGTCCTACTGGGATTTCTGCCATCTTGGGACAAAGGCACTGAGAATGACAGCACCTGACCTGTAGCTGTAAAACAGACCCCTCCTGCTTCTGGGTCAAACCTGAATGCAATGCCATAGGGTCAGAGCCAGGGACTTGATTCCATAAGCTCCAGCATACCCTGACACACCAAGTGGTTTGGCATGAAGTTTCCAGTCCATTACGGCTTTTTTAAAGGCAAGATTAGAGATGTTTGGTAACCCATTGTCCCTTTAAGAATTGCAAGGGTCATGTGATTGTCAGGAGTAGACACATGACCCTTTGAGGCCCATAAAAATGAGACCCTGAGCTACTTTAATAGGCCTGGTGGGTCCTGCAGTGTAGAAAAGACTGCAATTGCGCTGGTGCAGAAGGGTGAGAAATGTTGCTTTACTTATCAGCATGGTTAGTGGAGCTGGATGAAAAATGGGGGATGGATAAGTTTGCTTTGTGGCAGGAAGTTGAATACCAAAAATTATGGCCAAAATCCAAAATATTTTGGTTTTTAGAAATGTTGCCCCATGGCTGTTGTAGGTCAAGTGCCTAATGCTCCTATTTGCCTCTATACACTAGGTTCCCTGGTTGGACTTTGTTTCCCATGATACACCCTTGCCTCCCCTCTTGGAGAGGTCATCTAGTGTGTCATGGGGAGTCCCTGGTGCATCATGGGAGATGTAGTTCATCCAGGAGCCTGGCCCATAGTGGAGAATAGAGATATGAGCCAACAGAACTACAAGTCCCATGAGGCACTAGCACTGCCCAATTGAAATGTTTCTGGGTTTGTCCAAAATATTTTGGTAGTGGGGTGGTCAGTTTTTATTTTTTTCCAAAAACATCATTTTTTTTCTGTGGAAAACAGACACCTTTCATGAAAAATTTGTTTGTTGAAATAACCATTTTGGTGGTGTAATTTTCAAAAAGCCCGAATGGTTGGTTCTCGATATACGTTCCCCATAAGCAAAAGTGATATACCTGCTGTTTAGTATGTAAGTAGCTATTGTCCAAACTGTCTGGTTGAGCCAATCTCTGTTTTAATATAGTACCAGATGGGAGGATTAAACAGAATCAGACTTGAAAGCTATTCATGTCTAAAACCAGAGATGGACCCCAAACCAAAACATCAGTTCACAACAGTGACAGAGCTCAGTGGGCAAGGGTCCCCTGTTCTCTGCAAACAACTCTCACCTCAGACCTGATCAACGCACTACACCAAACACATGTCCTGCAGGGTATTTATCCAAAGGGTAACATGTAAGGTGTCTACAGAAAGCTTGTAATTTAGCAAGACTCAGGATCGTTGAGAAATGTGTGTATGGGTGACACTCAAGAAATAATGTAACAATGTTGAAAGTCTGCTTTATGGTCTTGGATGTAAAAGTTAGTCATCAAGGGTTAATGTGTCGTGATGATGGCCCATTCAAGCAGGAGGGAGCTCCACCCTTGCTGGTTAGCTGGTGATGTAATGCAAAGCTCTGATGTCTATAATTGCTCCATCCCAAGGCCATCCAAGAACTGCAAACAATCACAACCACTTGGAGCCACTCCCACAGGACCGGTTTCAGAGTAGCAGCTGTGTTAGTCTGTTTTCGCAAAAAGAAAAGGAGGACTTGTGGCACCTTCGAGACTAACCAATTTATTTGAGCATAAGCTTTTGTGAGCTACAGCTCACTTCATCGGATGCATTCAGTGGAAAATACAGTGGGGAGATTACAACAGGCAGGGGATCGCCCAGTCTCGGAAAGAACCAAAAGACTTAACCCAAAGTTGGGAGAGGTCCTCTGTCTCCGGTCACTGAGGAGACATCTGGAGGAGAGTGGGTTTGGATTCTGGGTCCTGTAAAGCCAACTAGCTGGTTCAGCAACAGACTGAACTTTGGGGTTTGGGAGGAACCTACTTTATTGGTGAGCGTTGGCCCTAGTTTGTGTCTTCTGACTTTGTTTTGTATCGTAACCACTTGTTTCCAGGTGAATCTCTTGTCACTTTTAAATAAAACTACTTCAGTTTTATTGGAAGTCCTCGCAAGTCCTGGGTGTTATACAGGAGCGGTGGTTTAAAGTAAAACCGTGGTATGCTGCTCCTTGGGGGCAGAGGATTTGGGAGTTCTGTCAGTAGCCAGTGTCAGGGGCTGGCTCTCACAGGGGAATGTTTCAAAGGAACTTGGAGACTAGGCTGAACCCATCGTTAACCTGCAAGGCAAAGACAGGGCTGGTGTAGCCCAGAGGGGAGTGCGTGAGTGGTTAACAGC
Source organism: Caretta caretta (assembly GCF_965140235.1). Taxonomy (NCBI): domain Eukaryota; kingdom Metazoa; phylum Chordata; order Testudines; family Cheloniidae; genus Caretta; species Caretta caretta. The sequence continues at coordinate 5,779,053 of NC_134223.1, forward strand.
TAGCCACCAAGAACAAGGCTACCTCTCTTGCAGTTCTGGGGACCCTGAGAACCGTCACAGGCTCGGTACGCTGGAAGGATGGCCCTTGTGGGTCAGGAACTAGCCTGGGACTTAAGACGTGGTGTGACAGTGCCCCCCATAAGGATTTATGGAAATATACTTAAGAATGTATATATAACATAACTAGAATGTGTTTTATGCTACATATGCCATGTAACATATCTCTGTAAAGGTTATGATCTACTGATTCTATTAATCCTATTTGTGTGTATGTATCATTTTTGTATTCAAAATTATGGATATTGGCTGCTCACTTGTTTGATTCTGAGTAGGTTTTAGTGAAGCCGTTGGTCAGCTTCCTGAGAAAAGGCTATTCTCAGTAAGTGCCCATCAAGAAGCGCTTAAACCAACAATAAACTTGGAGATGCCAATCCACATCTGGGCTTTCCCAGGAATGTGGCTTGGCTGGTAAGGAACTCAGTCACACATGGACATGTGACTTGCCCAAGTGACTCCAAAACTCCATTTTGCAGCTGGACTTTGCATAGGAGAGAGGAGGGGGTCTCCACCCACAAGAGAAAGTCTATTTAAACCCCTAGGAGACCCCTCCATTTTGTCTTCAGCTGGCTAAAGAGAGAGCCTCTCCACCCCCAAAGATACCTGAAAGAAACTGGAACAAAGGACAGTAACTACAGGGGGTGTGAGTGAGTGCTGGACCCAGACTAGAAGGAGACTAGTCTGTAAAAGAAAACTGACTGGAACTGGTGAGGTTTTTATCTGTATTCAGTATGATTACTGTACTAGACATAGACTGGTGTGTTTTATTTTATTTTACTTGTTAATTCACTTTGTTCTGTCTGTTACTACTTGGAACCACTTAAATCCTACTTTCTGTATTTAATAAAATCACTTTTTACTTATTAATTAACCCAGAGTATGTATTAATACTGGGGGGGGGACAAACAGCTGTGCATACCTTTCTATCAGTGTTATAGAGGGCGAACAATTAATGCGTTTACCTTGTATAAGCTTTATACGGGGTAAAACGGATTTATTTAGGGTTTGGACCCCATTGGGAGTTGGGCATCTGAGTGTCAAGGACAGGAATACTTCCTAAGTTTCTTTCAATTACGCCTACAGCTGTTAAGGGACGTGGTTCAGACCTGGGTCTGGGTTTGCAGCAGGCTACTGGGTCTGGCTCAAACCAGGCAGGGCACTGAAGTCCTAAGCTGATAGGACAGGAAAGCAGGAGCAGAAGTAGTCTTGGCACATCAGTTGGCAGCCTTCAAGGGGGTTTCTGTGATCCAACCTGTCACACATAGGTTAAAGTCTCTGCTCTGCCACAGACTTCCTGTGTGAGGAAGTCACATAGCCTCCCTGTGCCTCAGTTTCCCATCTGTACAATGGGGGTAATAGCTTTGCCCTGCCTCTCAGGGGGTGTGAGAATAAACCCATTAAATATTGTCAGTGGCTCCTCCTAAGTACTGGAGATAGACAGGGTGGGGATGTTTCAGGAGCCTCCCCTTTGGCTTTGGTGTTAGGACAGGCCTGTTTTCTGGTTCTAGTTCTGGTTTGGGTGTGGCCAAAATGTCACCTGGTCCTTCCTAGCAGCTGGAGATTCTCCCTAGATCATCCAGCAGTCTCCCCCAGTACTGGAAGGTGGCCAGGCTCAGTGGCTGATGCTAGCTGGCCAGAGCCTATCCAGTGTGTTACCTCGGCCCCAGTGTCCCTGGGGCTGAACAGGACCCCCTCTGGGAAGGGCTTGGACAGTTTCTCGGGAGCTTCACTCTGGCCCAAACACAAACAAGGTGGCCTGCAGGATGGAACAATGTCCAGCGCTGTTCTAACCCCTCTCCCCTCCCCGCCAGCTCCACTTCCTGCCTAGATGGGGGTGAGCAGCTGCTGTGTGCAGTTCGCCCAACCACTTCCTAATGGGTCTCTCTTGAACCCCATGTGGCATTGGCATCGGTCCCATCACAGCCCAGGGCCACCCAGCTCAGCAAAACGAACCACTTGATCGGTCTGCGCTCAAACCCAGAGAGCCGCTTGTGAGAGCGGACAGCCAAGGGGACCCCAGGGGCGCAGACGAGGGATGCACATTACACACAGGAAGCAAAGAGCTTTAACGACTGCTTTCTATTAAAGGGAACATGACTAACTCCACCCAGCAGCTGTGCAGGGCTAAGGAATACAACCTTCTGCAGCACCCCTTCCCCTCCCTTTTCACTGTGGGTCTGCAGAGGCCCTGCCAGGCAAGAGGCTGCCAGCTCACAAATGTGGCCTAGCTCTTAGGCGTAGGGATTTCCGGGTTCAACGTCCAGTTCTGCTGTGTGATTTCACCTCTCTTCTTCCCCTCCTGCCCTTTCTCTATATAGACGATGAGGGCTCTGGGGAGCCAGCCTCTTGCTATGTGTCAGGGCGGTGCCTGGCACAATGGAGTCCCAGTCTCAGATTGGGATGCTCTATTTGTAATACAAATTAATAATAAGAGTCTCTCTGTCTATCACGGACTCTGCCACTAACCTCTTCTGTGGCCTCTGGGTAAGTTCATTTAGCCTCTTTGCCTCAGTTTCCCCATCTGAAAAACAGTGATAGGTCTTGTCTCGCAGGTCTACTGAGGACTTTGTCATTTGTGTTTTCCAGAGAGTTTTAAGGATGAAAAGCATTATGTGCACCACTACTGCAGTGCAGCCAGCTCTGGAGCGGGAGGAACAGGGTGGCTAACAGAGCACAGTAACACTACAAACATGTAAGACAGGAAGTTGCCCTTCATGTAAGCTCTAATGCATGACAAGAAGGCATGGGTCATCGTCTGTCCATAGGAGCTGAGGGCCTCACAATCTTTAGTGCATTTATCCTCTCACATCCCTGTGAGGCCGGGCAGGGCTATTATCTATGCAGTGGGGATGAGGACCTGAGGCCCAGACCGGCTACATGACTTGCCCAAGGGCACACAGGATGTCTGTGTCAGAACAGGAGCACTACTACAGCCTAGGACCATCCTTCCTCCCAGTTAACTCATTCTCCCCAAAACCACAGAGGCCAGCAATCTTTTTGGTGGTGACTTTTACCCCAAAAAAGCCCAAGACAAGTTAGTCAAACTCTTTTGAAACACCAAAGAAGGCAGCGAAGGTGCAGGGTTAGGCCTCAGGACTCCTGGGTTCTCTTTGTGGGTCTGCCATTGACTCTCTGTGTGACCTTGAGCAAATCACTTAACAGCTGGGGGCCTCAGCTGCTGCATTCATAGGGAGGCGATAATACTTGTCCTCCTGTGAGATCCGTAGCTGGATTGCGCTGGAGAAGTGCTAAGGACTTGACTCTGGCTGGAGCCCTAGACAGCAGGTCAGGTTAGCTCCTGTTTTCAGGGGCCCACGTGTTTCCTTTGCCCCTGAACATGACCTCTCGGCTTCCCAAGCCAAGAGCAGGGAGCGGATGCAGACACCACAGCCCTTTCCTCTGGTGCAGTGAAAGCTTTGGCATGGGTGCAAGTAAACGCCACTCCCGTAGCGGCAGTGCAGGAAGCACCTGCTCTTGTAGCCAGTTACCAGACGTGCCACTGAGTTCATTTGCAGAAGGCTCTGAAATGGAAACATAGTAAACCACCAGCACGGTGACTGGTGCTGTGGAAACAGATTTATGCCTGGGATGGCTTGGGCTCCTGGAGTCAGTTTTATTATTATTAATAATAATAAACCCTTCCCCTCGTATAGATCTCAAAGCACTTTACAAAGGAGGTCAGGATCCTTATCCCATTATACAGATGGGGAAACTGAGGCACAGGGGCAGTGACTTGCCCAAGGTCACCCAGCAGGCCAGTGGCAGAGGTGGGACTAAAACCCAGCTCTTCTGAGTCCCAAGGCAGTGCTCAAACCACTAGCACACACAGTCATGGTCTAAAAAGTTTTAAATCTAGAGAGCACTTTTTTAAATGTAAGATGAGCTTCGCAGCTAATAACCTGATTCCAGCAGTCAGAGCTTTACAAAAACCACTATGTACCATGAGAGCTGGCTCTGCTGTGTTTTCATCCCTCGTGGTGTTGGCATAACTGTTAAATAAAAGCCTCCTGTAGAAACCCAAGACAACCTGACTCCTCAACAGTTCAACACTTCGCACCAAGACCACAAGAAGGGAGATCTTAAAGATTGCTTGATTTAGGATCAAGGCACCGAGAGGATGAGACATAAAGCCTGGGCTAGGAATAGCAGTTGAGAGAGAAGGAATTGAGCTGTGCCTGCAGTATCCTCAAAAGGCTCGATACAGAGACACGCTTCACTCGGGAAATGTCAGCTTGCCCTGGGCAATCCGAGAGTGCAGACTCATTCACGTGCAATTGGATGGTGCATGTAGTCATAGCAGATTTATTCAGGATAGTTGGAAATAGCAGCTTTGGGTCACACAGAGTCCATCCTAGCACACCTCATCATGCAATGTGATGTTGGTGAACACAGGCCTCCTCTGATGTAAGGGGCGTTGGGACTGTGAAATGCACATGGTGTGATCACGACACCTGCTGGTGGAGGCCCATTGGTGTAGAAAGATGGTGGGAGAAGCCTACAATCTGGCAAGTTACTGCATAAAAAAAGTAGTTCTTACTCCAGTGATGTGTTCCTTGCATACATTCGAGTGCATAACTCCCTGTTTTATTTCTGTGAGCCCTGCAGAAGCCAACACACCCATACTGTTACTCACACCTTCTTGTCAACTGTCTGAAATGGGCCACTCTCATTACTACTTCAAAAGTTATTTTTCCTCCCTTGGTATCCTGCTGTCAATTGAATTGTCTCATTAGACTGAGCTCACACTTGGTAAGGCAACTCACATCTTTTCATGTATTTATACCTGCTCCCGTATTTTTCCACTCCATGCATCTGATGAAGTGGGTTCTAGCCCATGAAAGCTCATGCCTAAATAAATTTGTTAGTCTCTAAGGCACCACAAAGACTCCTCGTTGTTTTTGCTGATACAGACTAACGCAGCTGCCCCTCTGAAACCTGTCAGTGCTGGGAAAGTGGCGTTTCTGTGCACCAGCCAATTGTTTATTCAGTTCCTATAACTTACACCTGTGCTAACATGGTGTTAATGGGATTGCAGGGGTGTCACTGTTGTAGATTACACCCTCATGCATCCACTGTGTCCTGTGTTTGTTGATTAGCATCCTCGGCTGCAGCCAGTCCACTCACTGCAATGGCTAGTCTCAAAGCTACTGTACACCAGAAATCAGGGATCAAAGACCTGGGAAAATTCTAGGAAAGCAAATCCATGCTCAGCAGCAGCATTTGTGAAGCAGGTAGTAAAGATACTGCATTACCACTGTATGGGAGTGGGACAGAGGAGTGAAATAAGCCAGCAAATGAAGGAGCAAAATATCAAGTTGTCAGGGAGAATCATACCCAAGGGGGGATGGAGACCCTGTAATTGCAATGGTGGAAATACCAGCAGGCCTGGATCTTGTGCCATCCTACAAAGCGGGAACGTACAGAAACCAGCCCTTTCTGCCACGTGTAATCCATGCTAACAGAGTGGTTGTTCTCCCCTCTCTAGTGGCTGGTCGATGCAGCGATGTTTATGGGTCTGCTCCTGCCCCCTGAACTAAAGGGCCTGTTCCTTTTAGCTCAAGCAGCGGTAAAGGTTCACGGTTTGAAATATCGGGCTCTCTGCAGGGCTAGGGAGGCTAGGGAACCCTGTGGGGAGGGTTCTCTGGTCTGTGCCATGCAGGAAGTCAGACGAGAGAATCGAATGGTTCTTTCCAGCCTTGAAATCTGTGAATCTAGAACAGGATGTCCTGGGTTCACAACCTGCAGATGACCTGAGTGTGGGGGAGGGAGCAGTGGGGGAGGGAGCAGTGCAGGTTTCACTGCATGTCCCTGAGCCAGCCAGCCATGCAGGAAGGTGCTGTGTACTGCATCTTACTGTTGCTCTGAAAAGGATATGGGCTCACTGCCCACCAGTGCTTGCTAATGGCTCTGTCAATGTAGGGAGCCTGGCCAGAACCTCTCCACTTAGCAGATCTCCCTCCTAGAGCTATGCCAGGAAAGCCTCCTGCTGCACGGATGTCTGGGGAGAGGGAGATTGCATGGGCCTGCACCTTCCTCTGAGCATCTCAGACCTTGCTTTGCATCTCAGCAGAAATACGGTACCTCCATAGCACAGCGCTGCCCTGTGCTAAGGCAGTGACTTGGAGGGCGAGTGCCCCCTCTTGACCTTCTGCTTCACACAGATTCTCCTTGGACATCTCCCATCCAAGCACTGGCCCTGTTTAGTACAAGAGATCCAGTGGCCTCATAGCACCACCTACCCGTGGTAAGAGGTGGGGAAAACGCTTCAACCGAAACTTTTTCGGCCAAAAGTGCAGATTTGGTGACACCAAAACACTTAAATTCACATCCGTTTTGACTGGGGGGAAAAAAGATACACACACCCCATCTCCAAATTCCAGAATCAATCAGAATTTAAATTTTTCAATTCAAAATGACGGTTTCAAAATGTTCATTGTTTCTTTAAAGTTTAAAAACCCGTTCAACATCTAAACAAAACGTTTTGTTCAACTCAAAACGAATTTTTTTTCCCTACACTTTTAGACTTGCCAAAAAAGTCTAAATTTTTCTTTGTTTTTGAGTAACCAGTGAACCAAGAAGTCCGTTATTTTCCCAGTCTGACCTGCAGTGCCTAGTTTCCTTATGGGCTCTGGACCTGCCCCTTCTCCATCCCTTCAGAACCAAATCTTTGGAGGTTTAGCAAGCTTCCTTTGACCTCATCACTGTCACCAGAGACAAGAATCAAGAGCCCCGTGGGAACTGGCTGCTCCCAACCAGACAGAGCTGATTCTGTCTGCCAGAGCCATAGAGGTGACTAATCTAGTGTCAACAGCTGACACAGTTCAGCTCCCCTCGAGCTGCATCCTGTCAAAACCACAGCAAAGAAAACCAATCAGGAGACGCTGCAGGAACAATGCAAAGTCGGGCAAGAGGAAGGGGGGGCCATGCTGGGTCCAGTTCAGTTACCACAGTGTAAACTGACAGCCAGGGAGACTGCTCTGAGCTGGCCCCAGCAGGTGTGAGAGCAGATTAGGGTGCCCCGTACACAGCACACAGCTCACCAGGGGATTTGTCAGGAGACCAAAGGTTTTGGCAGTGTCGTAACTCCATTTCATGAACACTGCCACAAACGGGAGGGCAGCCCCTTCACAAACGTGCTCGAGGACGGGGAGGCTTGTTCCTGGTTGTGGTTTGGAACCTCTGTTATATGCCATCATGTGCCAGCAATGCCCCTCTGCCATGTACATTGGTCAAACTGGACAGTCTCTACTTAAAAGAATAAATGGACACAAATCAGATGTCAAGAATTAACATTCATAAACCAGGTTTCAGAGTAACAGCCGTGTTAGTCTGTATTCGCAAAAAGAAAAGGAGTACTTGTAGCACCTTAGAGACTAACCAATTTATTTGAGCATGAGCTTTCGTGAGCTACAGCTCACTTCATCAGATGTATACCGTGGAAACTGCAGCAGACTTTATATACACACAGAGATCATGAAACAATACCTCCTCCCACCCCACTGTCCTGCTGGTAATAGCTTATCTAAAGTGATCATCAGGTGGGCCATTTCCAGCACAAATCCAGGTTTTCTCACCCTCCACCCCCCCACACAAATTCACTCTCCTGCTGGTGCTAGCCCATCCAAAGTGACAACTCTTTACATAATCAAGTCGGGCTATTTCCTGCATAAATCCAGGTTTTCTCACATCCCCCCCCCGACCCCCATACACACACAAACTCACTCTCCTGCTGGTAATAGCTCATCTAAACTGACCACTCTCCAAGTTTAAATCCAAGTTAAACCAGAACATCGGGGGGGGGGGGTAGGAAAAAACAAGAGGAAACAGGCTACCTTGCATAATGACTTAGCCACTCCCAGTCTCTATTTAAGCCTAAATTAATAGTATCCAATTTGCAAATGAATTCCAATTCAGCAGTTTCTCGCTGGAGTCTGGATCAGAGTCATGATCTCTGTGTGTATATAAAGTCTGCTGCAGTTTCCACGGTATACATCTGATGAAGTGAGCTGTAGCTCACGAAAGCTCATGCTCAAATAAATTGGTTAGTCTCTAAGGTGCTACAAGTCCTCCTTTTCTTCATTCATAAACCAGTTGGAGAACACTTCAGTCTCTCTGGTCACGCGATTACAGACATGAAAGTTGCGATATTACAACAAAAAAACTTCAAAACCAGACTCCAGCGAGAGACTGTTGAATTGGAATTCATTAGCAAATGGGATACAATTAACTTAGGCTTGAATAGAGACTGGGAGTGGCTAAGTCATTATGCAAGGTAACCTATTTCCCCTTGTTTTTTCCTACCCCCCCCCCCAGACGTTCTTGTTAAACCCTGGATTTGTGTTGGAAATGGCCCACCTTGATTATCATACACATTGTAAGGAGAGTGATCACTTTAGATAAGCTATTACCAGCAGGAGAGTGGGGTGCAGGGAGAGAAAACCTTTTGTAGTGGTAAACACCCATTTTTTCCATGCTTTGTGTGTATAAAAAGATCTTCTATACTTTCCACAGTATGCATCCGATGAAGTGAGCTGTAGTTCACGAAAGCTTATGCTCAAATAAATTCATTAGTCTCTAAGGTGCCACAAGTACTCCTTTTCTTTTTGCCTCACGGCTGTTACTCTGAAATCTCTTTGTGGAGCGGCTGCATTAGTACGTGCAGCTGCCTTAGTTCTATCTACCTGAGGTCCTGACCCCCCCTTGCCATGGATCTGAGTGCCACAGTCTGTAATGGATGTAGCCTGTGAGGCAGGGCGCGACTATTATCCCCAGAGGGGAACTGAGGCACACAGATTAAGTGAGTTGCCCAGAGTCATACAGGAAGTCTGTGGCAAAGCAGGGAACTGAACCTGTTGTGACCACTGACCCATCCTTCCTCTGACATTAACCAGCAATCTGAGAAGTGGTGTTATAACAGCCAAAAGCCTAGTCCAGACTGAGCCCTTATGAAGCTGAGCTGTTCGTGAATGAAGCCAGGGTCCGTTCACTGAATACGAAGAATAAACCTACATATAGCTCAGCTTTCAGAGTAACAGCCGTGTTAGTCTGTATTCGCAAAAAGAAAAGGAGGACTTGTGGCACCTTAGAGACTAACCAATTTATTTGAGCATGAGCTTTCGTGAGCTACAGCTCACTTCATCGGATGCATACTGTGGAAACTGCAGCAGACTTTATATACACACAGAGAATATGAAACAATACCTCCTCCCACCCCACTGTCCTGCTGGTAATAGCTTATCTAAAGTGATCAACAGGTGGGCCATTTCCAGCACAAATCCAGGTTTTCTCACCCTCCACCCCCCCACACAAATTCACTCTCCTGCTGGTGCTAGCCCATCCAAAGTGACAACTCTTTACATAATCAAGTCGGGCTATTTCCTGCATAAATCCAGGTTTTCTCACATCCCCCCCACCCCCATACACACACAAACTCACTCTCCTGCTGGTAATAGCTCATCTAAACTGACCACTCTCCAAGTTTAAATCCAAGTTAAACCAGAACATCTGGGGGGGGGGGGTAGGAAAAAACAAGAGGAAACAGGCTACCTTGCATAATGACTTAGCCACTCCCAGTCTCTATTTAAGCCTATTTATTTATTATTTATTATCTATTTATTTAGCTCAGCTGTCTCCTTTGCTGGGCACAGACCAAGCCAGGGGAGCTGTAGAAACAACACTTCATGATCCTTTATTTCAAGGCATGATCTATGGCCCCTCTTTTCCCCATGTTAATTCCGTCACCCCCCACCCAACTACACCCACTCCTAGCTCACTTCATTTACTGAAGTTACTGCTAGGGCAGCATCCAGTGGTCAGGAGAGAAAAGGGAAACCTAGATGACTCTTCATTTCCTTTGCAGCAGGAAATCCAGCACCTCTAGCTTGATTTGGCTTCTGCAGATCATGCCTGCAGCTAACGCTGCCGGGCCCTACACGGATGCATGTCTCCAAGGGTTCCATGAGTAACGCCTGCTTTCCTGGTGTCCCTCACGGGTACAAACACAGCCCTGCCACATTCACAGCCCCTGCCTACCCCCATCCTCTGCCTCCTCGTCAGGGATCTTTCCTCTTGGAAGAGTGGGCTGGGGTGTCACGGTCTTCCACAGGGAGGCAGGGCAGGGAACAGCGTAATCTCCTTGGCCGGATGACAGAGCTCCTACCCCAGACTCACCACACTACACTGGGGTAGCTTCAGCTCCCTCTCAAGCATGTTCATCTGGGCAGGCTGCAGGAGACCCAGCCTGACGCTGGGAGCAAGAGAGACGTCCAGGCCTGCCCAGCTCAGAGATGCAGCTGGAGGGAGGCTCCTAGCTGGCTGAACGGCAGGGATCACTGGATTAGAAAAGTGAGGAAGAGGAGGGCTGCTGCAGCACTGGGTCAGATTAGGCTTTAGCCATTGAATGCATTTTCCTTGCCTCCTAGCATGACCTCCCTGAGACCAGCTGACCAGAGCTGGCCAGTGGGGATGAAATCCTGGCCCCTGTGAAGTCAATGGCAAAAACTCCCACGGACTTCACTAGCTGGAATCCGACCCGAGAGTTTTCTCCCACCCAGGGGCCTCTCAGGCAGCGGGGCCTAGGGGGTGCAGGGGCAGACGTGGCATGGGGAGCAGCACACCACGTAGCAACAGCCCTCACGTGAGCATGGGCCAGAGCAGGGCTGGCCTTGGAGCCCGTTCTGAAGGACCAGGTCTGTAACCAGGTGAGCGGTGATCCACCCCCTAATAAGGGTGCAGAGGTAGCTGAGGGCTGGACTTTGGGGCCCAGCTGCACCAGCTCGCAGGGTGGGGCCTGCTACAGCCAGAGTCTGAGGGAGCCCAGAACTTGCTTTTTGTTTTACCCTTTCCCGGCTTGCTGGAGTAGGCACGTTCTCCTCCCTGCCAGCGCACTCCAAAGACCGCTCCTGCTCCATGGGGAGCTTAGGCCCAGTGACGCAGGCCGCATGCTGGGTCTTGCAGGAGCGCGGGTGCCTCCAGCAGCTCAGAGGAAAACAGTGTCTCCTCAAAGGAGACGAAGCATCGAACTTGCACAGGAACTGGCTGCCTGAGTTCCCAGGTCAGGAGCGCTAACCCCAGGGGGTGTCTGAGAGACACACAGCAGGCACTTGGGGCTGTGGGTTTACATGGACACAGCTACCATGATGCTGGGCACAGCGATCTCTCCTGATCTCTTCCCCCTGCACAGGCTTAGACGTGGCTGCTGGGTTTCCCCTCTTCCTTGCATGTGGTTGTGGCTTAGCTGTTAGCAGGGCTGTCTGAGGACAGATGCAAACACTCAAGCACCCTCCCCAGTCAGCCCAGCGGGGAAGCCCTCCGCCCACTCCCACCCCACCCCCCAATTATAACTGGTTCTTAAAGGGAGACTGCTCTGGGAGGGGGAGGAGGACTACCATTTGAGCTCCCTTAAAATGCTCCTGTGTCCGTTTGGTATGAACTCACGCCTCGTGTCTAACCAGCAGCCCAGACTGTCTCTCCCATCTCATCCGATTCAGAGAGGCTATTGCAAACATGGGGCCAAATCCAGCACTTCGGCCTCGAGCAAATCTCCCGGTGCTGTCAGGAGGAAGCTTGACGCAGAGTAAGGACTGAAGGGTTTGGCCTGTGAGGGTAAAAAAAACTCCTGGCAGCACAAGAATGAGCTGGCAGGACGCGCCTAGCTGGAGGAAGCTCCTTTGATTTATGAGAGATGTTGCCTCTCACTAGTCGGTGTGTGACTGCAGGCTGCCGGGACCCCAGCTGGCTGCAGACTGGGGTTCTGAAGGGTGGCTGCTCACACGGCAGCCTGGGGTGAGGGACGTCAGATGGGCTTTTAGCATACACACATTCACCAATACGCTGTAGAGACACTGTCCCAGAGCCGCTGTCTGGTCAGACCAGAGAAGTGTTGATAGGAAATTGGCAGCTTTGCGGGGGACATGCGGATGGCTTATTGTATCGGTATTTAAGGAACCGAATCTAAATTTCCAAGAGCCCCAAATGCTGCCTGCAGCCAGCCTTGTCCCAGCAAACAGGACCGGAGTGCCCCATTACCCATCTGTCCCCTCGTCCTCAGCCACCTGCTCCGGTTTTCTAGACCTCTCGCCACCTGCTCCCTCCCCTCCTGTTCTGGGTTGTTATACCACACTCCTCACCGTAATACCTGAGCACTGAAATATTGTACTCCAGGTAACTCTCAGACTCAACCTCTGCATTGTCCCAGCTAATGCTGCTTTATAAGTACCACGTCCTAGCCAATGGTGCCCCTGGAGCACCCATCCTCTGACCCCTTTACTGGCTTCCTACCAATTCACCCTCCATTACCTTCCCTGGTTTTCTGTCCATCCCCTCCCCATCATCCTCCATCACCTTCCCTGGCTTCCAGTCCATCCCTAGTCACCTCCTCCACCACCTTCTCTTGGCTTCCTGCAGATCTCATTTAAAGCCGTCCCTCTCCGTGGACTCGCTCATCTTTCCCATGACCCTCTGCAGCTAGGGTCGCTCTTCCTTGGGCTACTCCTATCTGGAATGGTCACCCCTCCCCTACCGCCTCCTCACTGAGTCACTTCCTTTGGGCTGCCTCTCACTGTGAATCATTTTGCGGTGCTGCGTGTTACTGATGTGAAGATAACATCATGTACGGCACTGGGTACGCTTGCTAAGCCAGCCCCGTTAGAGAGGAACTGCCAATTCCAGGTCAGAACCATGGTCCCTCGAATCCAATATCTCCCCTCCAAGTGTGGCTGAGACCCGATCTTGCACAGCAGAGCAGGGCAATGGGTAAACAATTAAACCTCTAAACCAACATGCTGAGCTCAGCTGGGGCTTTGCACTGTGGCTGCCCACATCCAGGCTAGGCTCACCCAGGTGCCCATCACCTGAGCTAACTCCACAGTGAAGGCGTTCCTATAGTTAGCAACACTCCCAGCCTCAAAGACGTTACAGCCTAAACCCACAAGACAGAGAATGGGCAGGAGAGGAAACAGGTGAAGTGACTCACCCAAGGTCACAAAGCAGGTCAGTAGCAGAGCTGGGGTTAGGCTTTAGGTCTTCTAAAGGCCAGGCCAGGCCCCTATCAACTGGTCCACACCCCTTCCTAAACAAGGGAGCTTGTTATCCCACATAATCTGTTTGCACAGAAGGACCATGCTGACCCTCAGCTGGAGGACAGACTAATTCAAAGCCTTTTTTCAGGCATTCATGAATGAATGAACCCTTCTGACACACTGGCAAGGACTATGACGTCTCTTCTTACTGATGGGGAGGAACTTGAGGGACAGAGAGGTAAAGTCTGTCTAAGGCTAGAAAATTAGCCAGTGTCAACCTCGCCTCCCCCAGAGAGCCCTCAATCATGACAGAAGGTGGATTAATTAGACCAAACATTAGAAATGTGGTAGGACATTAGCTTGAGCTGATGATTTAATGACTCCTGTTAGGAGTGGCTGAGTGTGCTCTCTGCATTGTGTCTGCCCCAGGGGGCCTTCCCTGTTCTGCCATGAGACCAGAGCCTATCTGGCATGTGTTGTTAGCCAAAGTTCTGTTCCTAGAGCCTAACATCACACAGCAAGAGAGGCAGGGCAGAGCCAGGAACAGAAGCCAAGACTCCCGACTCACAGCTCTGATAACTAGCAGACCCCACTGGCTGCAAAAATCTTCTGGGCATGAGCAGAGAGGGAAAGTTCCCTGGGGAGGTAAAGGATGAACAATGAGGGCTGAACATGGTTGAGGAGGGGGATAGAACGTGGCCTGCTGGTCAATGGAAAGATCTGGGGCTTATATGGCTCTGCCACGGATGCAGACTGTCACTGTATCTGTGCCTCATTTTCCCTTTCTTTAAACAAGGGACTACAGACCTACTACACCAGGGCGCTGAGACTGAATTCCTGATGCCTTGCTTTGAGATCGTTCTGATGGATGATGGTCTGTAAAAAGTTAAGCACTTAAAGGGACTGGGGGTCATCTCAGATAGAAAACTGTCTACACACACAACTTTACCTGAAATCTTTTTTGAAGCATCATTTAGCTGATGTGCAAAAGGCTCTAATTTTTGGTTTTAAAAACGTGCCTTATTTAATTATTGACCTTATCTACACTGCATGGGTATGTCGATCCAAGGCAGCTTACGTCAGTATCACCGTGTGCGCGCATCTACACTTACGTTTCACGCCCACTGATGTAACTGCCCCGTCTTGCTGACTTAATAGCACCAGCTCCCCGAGCAGTGTAGAGTCACGATCAATGTAGTTAGGTCTATGCAGCATCAGTGTAGACACAGTATTACTTACATTGACTGTTAGTGGCCTCCAGGAATGCCACACCCTGACAGCTCTGGTCACCCTTGTGAACTCTGCTGCCCTGCGGCCAGCTGGCCAGGGAACCACACCTCAGCTGACCATGCCAGCTACACACTGAGCGTGGAGTACACTGGAGGGGTTGGATCTCCTGTGTCTGAGGGGAGGAGAGGTGATGCAGGCACAGCTCCAATCCAGACGTAGAAACGTGGACAGCTACAAGCAGATTGCTCAGGGCATGGAGGAGAAGGGCTACAAGAGCCCTGTGGATACTTCAGAGGAGCCAGAGACAGAGGCCCCCCATCATGAACAGTGAGGAGGAGTATGGGGTACAGGTGACCAGGGATCCAGCTGTGCAACAAGCCAGGATGGGGGGATTTGGCTCCAGCACAATCCAGCCCATCCTTACAGTCCAGCAGAGGGAAGCATGATGCTGAGGAGGGAACCTCTGGTAAGCAGGCTGTTTGCTTTGAAGTTGCAGGGGTGGAACCCCTACAGCAGCAGGACACATCTGGTGACTTGCTCTTTTTTACTTATGCTGGAAGAAAGAGTGAAACAACTGTAACAGAGTTCCTCCTCTGCCTTGGTGAGTCCTGCGCTTATTGGCAGATTCGCTTGCCTTAGAGATTCACAGCAGCCCTCAGTTTGGCCACTTTTGCTAGTGGCTCAAACCTGCTGCCCACTCAGCTAACCTCATCACTGGCCAGCATGGGGGAAACAGAACAATCCCCAGTCTCTGTGTCCCACCTAGTGGTCAGGGACAGGCCAGATCCCTTTCCAATTTATTCCTTCCCTTCTAGTGTTTCTCACAGACCAGGTCAACTCCTCCTGTGTCCAATCAGGAGTTGGGGGGGGGGAACCTGGACCCACCCTCTACACTGGGTTCCAGCCCAGGGCCCTGTGGATAGCAGCTGTCTACAGGTTTCAGAGGAACAGCCGTGTTAGTCTGTATTCGCAAAAAGAAAAGGAGGACTTGTGGCACCTTAGAGACTAACCAATTTATTTGAGCATGAGCTTTCGTGAGCTACAGCTCACTTCATCAGATGCATACCGTGGAAACTGCAGCAGACTTTATATACACACAGAAATCATGAAACAATACCTCCTCCCACCCCACTGTCCTGCTGGTAATAGCTTATCTAAAGTGATCAACAGGTGGGCCATTTCCAGCACAAATCCAGGTTTTCTCACCCTCCACCCCCCCACACAAATTCACTCTCCTGCTGGTGCTAGCCCATCCAAAGTGACAACTCTTTACATAATCAAGTCGGGCTATTTCCTGCATAGATCCAGGTTTTCTCACATCCCCCCCACCCCCATACACACACAAACTCACTCTCCTGCTGGTAATAGCTCATCTAAACTGACCACTCTCCAAGTTTAAATCCAAGTTAAACCAGAACATCTGGGGGGGGGGGGGTAGGAAAAAACAAGAGGAAACAGGCTACCTTGCATAATGACTTAGCCACTCCCAGTCTCTATTTAAGCCTAAATTAATAGTATCCAATTTGCAAATTTCAGAGGAACAGCCGTGTTAGTCTGTATTCGCAAAAAGAAAAGGAGTACTTGTGGCACCTTAGAGACTAACCAATTTATTTGAGCATGAGCTTTCGTGAGCCACAGCTCACTTCATCAGATGTTTACCGTGGAAACTGCAGCAGACTTTATATACACACAGAAATCATGAAACAATACCTCCTCCCACCCCACTGTCCTGCTGGTAATAGCTTATCTAAAGTGATCAACAGGTGGGCCATTTCCAGCACAAATCCAGGTTTTCTCACCCTCCACCCCCCCACACAAATTCACTCTCCTGCTGGTGCTAGCCCATCCAAAGTGACAACTCTTTACATAATCAAGTCGGGCTATTTCCTGCATAGATCAAGGTTTTCTCACATCCCCCCCACCCCCATACACACACAAACTCACTCTCCTGCTGGTAATAGCTCATCTAAACTGACCACTCTCCAGGTTTAAATCCAAGTTAAACCAGAACATCTGGGGGGGGGGGGGGTAGGAAAAAACAAGAGGAAACAGGCTACCTTGCATAATGACTTAGCCACTCCCAGTCTCTATTTAAGCCTAAATTAATAGTATCCAATTTGCAAATGAATTCCAATTCAGCAGTTTCTCGCTGGAGTCTGGATTTGAAGTTTTTTTGTTTTAAGATAGCGACCTTCATGTCTGTGATTGCGTGACCAGAGAGATTGAAGTGTTCTCCGACTGGTTTATGAATGTTATAATTCTTGACATCTGATTTGTGTCCATTTATTCTTTTACGTAGAGACTGTCCAGTTTGACCAATGTACATGGCAGAGGGGCATTGCTGGCACATGATGGCATATATCACATTGGTGGATGTGCAGGTGAACAAGCCTCTGATAGTGTGGCTGATGTTATTAGGCCCTGTGATGGTGTCCCCTGAATAGATATGTGGGCACAATTGGCAACGGGCTTTGTTGCAAGGATAAGTTCCTGGGTTAGTGGTTCTGTTGTGTGGTATGTGGTTGTTGGTGAGTATTTGCTTCAGGTTGCGGGGCTGTCTGTAGGCAAGGACTGGCCTGTCTCCCAAGACTTGTGAGAGTGTTGGGTCATCCTTTAGGATAGGTTGTAGATCCTTAATAATGCGTTGGAGGGGTTTTAGTTGGGGGCTGAAGGTGACCGCTCGTGGCGTTCTGTTATTTTCTTTGTTAGGCCTGTCCTGTAGTAGGTAACTTCTGGGAACTCTTCTGGCTCTATCAATCTGTTTCTTTACTTCTGCAGGTGGGTATTGTAGTTGTAAGAAAGCTTGACAGAGATCTTGTAGGTGTTTGTCTCTGTCTGAGGGGTTGGAGCAAATGCGGTTGTATCGCAGAGCTTGGCTGTAGACGATGGATCGTGTGGTGTGGTCAGGGTGAAAGCTGGAGGCATGCAGGTAGGAATAGCGGTCAGTAGGTTTCCGGTATAGGGTGGTGTTTATGTGGCCATTGTTTATTAGCACTGTCTACAATGTCTCCTGTATCAGCTGTGTGACAGCTACAACTCCCTGGGCCATTTCCCCATGGCCTTCCCCCAGCACCTTCTTTATCCTCACTGCAGGATTTTCCTCCTGAAGCCTGATCACACTTGTACTCCTCAATCCTCCAGCAGCCCACCTTCTCACTCCTTGTACACTCCCCTACTAACTGATGGGAGGTCCTTTTAAACCAGGTGTCCTGATTAGCCTGCCTGCCATAATTGATTCTAGAAAGTTGTTAATTGGCTCCAGGTGTCTTGATTAGTTTGCCTGTCTTAATTGGTTCTAGCAAGTTCCTGATTGCTCTAGGGCAGCCCCTGCTCTGGTCACTCACTGTACCCCACTGGTCTGGGTCTGTCACACAACCAAGAGAGGCAGAGTTGCGCTCTGGTTCTCACCCCTTCGAGTTAGGCCCTCGCCAAACACTGTGTTTATATGCACTGGGATGTCCTGTAAAGCCTCTGTCGATACCCTGATGACACTTTCCTGCCCGTAGTCTGCTATCCTCAGTTGCAGGTTTTTGCCTTATTTTTCCTGCCATGATAGGAACCTTCCCTCACCACTCAGTGATTACTTGAGTGGGAACCACTACAGCACAGAAAATAGTCGCCCATGAACCCGGGCGGCACTCTGACGCCTGCAGGAGCTGATCCCATTCAGCTTCCATTAACTCACTCCTGAGGACATTAGTTAAAATCACCAGCACCTGTTGAAAACGGTGCCAGTATTTTCAATTGCCCTGTACACATAGGCTCATGCCCATGAGCTATCCCCCCTCATTTCCTCAATTCACCGCCTGCCTCAGGGCCATACTCACCAGGGCTGGTGCTGTGTCAATCCCAAGGAGAAGTGAGAGTGTAGTGCTTACACCTTCTGTGGCTCAAAGGGAGTGAGTTCAGAATCCTAAGTTTCGACTTCTGTCATGAATCCACTGACAACGGTACCTCTGTGTATTGTATCTTCAGCAGCTGGAAATGCGGATGGAGACCCCATCAAGGCCACCCCAGCAGAATGGCTGAGCCAGCTAAGGAGAAGAAGGAAGAGGACTAAAGATGATATGTCCCAAGAGATCCTGCAAGTCTCCACTGCTTCAGATAACGAGCAAAGGGCTTTGAGATTCACCTTTGTAGACAACATGGACGGGGCAGAGCGGAGAGGAGAAAGGAGAGGGATACTTGCGCTTCTCAGGCAGCAGACAGGCATGCTGCTGACTCTGGTAGACCTGCAGGTTCAACAATCCTGTACCCGCCTCCCTCTGCAGCCCATGGGTGGACAGTGACCTCACTGTTGGGGGAGGCTAGCCCCCGACCGCTCCCCTTCTGCCCCTTCCCCTGCAGGAGCCCAGAGCACCCCCACCACAGGCCCTGGCCCCAGCTCCGGTGCTCTGTGCTGTGTAGCCATGGCAGCCAGCCCTGGAGCGCTTGGCGGTTGGGCCATTTCTAGCCCTGGTGTGCCGGGCAGCGTGGCCCCAGCACCAGCTGCCCTGAGTCCCTGCGGAACTCGGGGGAGACCTGGCCTGGGGGCAGAGCATGGGCAGGGCCACACTAGGCTGTTTGGCGAGGCACAGCCTCTCCCTGCCTACAATACCCACCGCCCATGCTGCAGCCCATGCAGAACTCCCTGTCTCCCCCTGCACCCCCACATTCCATGGGGCGTCCAGGGCTGCTGCACTTCTCCTACCACTCCACCCTGGGGGAGAGTACAGACAGTCACAGCCGCACATAGACTGACCTGTGAAAGCCATGGTTGGTGTCCGTGCATCTGAAATGGAAACGACTGTTCTTTTTCCCATAATTCATTAAGTTATAAATGTTTTTCTATCCACATTGTTATGCAATAAAAATGTGGTTTTGGAAACATAATTCATCTTTATTAATTCACAGACTCTGCTGGCTGGCTCTGACCTCATTCACAGACAGCATCAATAGGGGTACTGGCAATGTTCTCTTACTGCACACATAGCACTCACCCAAGGGTTCACACAGGGCTGCAAAAGAGCATGGCCAGGCAGAGCACTTGACAGCAACACACACTACTCTGACTCCCTGCACCCTATAGCTCTGCACTGAGCTCTTCTTGTGTCTGGCTGGTCAAAATCAGCAGATAGCCACTTCACCTCCACCTTCCCCTTCCCCTGCCCCGCCCCCCCAGTGGAAACTTTTCCCCCTTTGCTTCACAGCTATTATGCAGGATCCAGCAAGCTTTGGACTTTTTTTTTGCGGACGTCAATCTCGTGAGTAGACAGCACTAGCAACCCTTCAGACAACCATAGGCACATTCAACTTCATCCGATGAAGTGAGCTGTAGCTCACGAAAGCTTATGCTCAAATAAATTGGTTAGTCTCTAAGGTGCCACAAGTACTCCTTTTCTTTTAACTGTCATTCTGCACCCGCTCAGGCTGTCGTTGAATCTCTCCTTGGTGCTGTTGAGGTGGCTCGTATGAGCTGTGGGAGGAAGGGGTAGGCTGGGTCTCCTAGGATCACTATTGGCATTTCAACCTTGCCAGTGGTAGTCCTCCAGACAGGAAAGAAAGTCCCTGCTTGCAGCTCTCTGAACAGTCTTGTGTTCTTAAAGCAGGTGCATCTCTCACCTTCCCTGACCAGCCCGCATTGATGTTAGTAAAGCCTCCCTCGTGATCCACCAGCGCTTGCATTACCATGGAAAAGTAGCCCTTTCTGTTGATGCACTCTGTGGCAAGGTGGTCTGGTGCTAAAACAGGGATCTGCATGCCAGCTATCACCCCACTGCAGTTTGGGAACCTCATTGATGCAAAACCATCCATGCCCTGCACAGTGCCCAAAGTCGCAACCCTCTGCAGCAGGAGGCGATCCATGGCCCTGCACACTTGCATCACAACAGCCCCGGCGGTGGATTTCCTGACTCCAAATTAATTGCTACCGGTCAGTCGCTAATCTGGCATTGCGAGTTTCCACAGTGCGATTGCCCCTTGTTTTTCTACTGTCAGTGCAGCTCTCATTTTGGCATTCCTGCGCTGGAGGGCTGGGGCGAGCTCTGCACGCAGATCCAGAAATGCAACCTTGCACATCCTCAAGTTCTGCAACCACGGCTCGTTATCCTGTACGACAATGTGATCCCCCCAGCCAGTGCTTGTTTCTCAAGCCCGGAACCAGCACTCCACCATCTGAGGCTGCTCCGTGAACGCCGCCAACAAACTCGAATTGTTTCTTTCTATGTCCCACAGCAATCTAGCCTCCAAGAAATCATCATGTTCCTGCAGCTCCTCTTGCAGCTCTGCAAATACTGCAGGATCAGGCACCCTGGACTCACAATGTTCATCACAATAGTGCAGAGTTGTGCGAGATCCATGCTTCTGTCACAGATGGCAGACAGCAAGAAGGGTTTGTATGGGTGATTTTGAACAGAGGTGTGAAACATTATGGGATGCAGATGAAATTATGGGATGGAGAGCACTGCATTATGGGAAGTTGAACCCATGCTCCCAGTCACCCCTGCGTGACTTGTTTCGGCCCCATGAGGCATTGTAAAACCTTCTCAAAACACCCTGTGCTACAGTGGTGATGAGTTACCCAGTGGGATAGCTACCCAAGTGCACTGCTCTCCGCATCAACACCAACGCTCCTAGTGAAGACGTGCACCGCAGGCACAAGGAGTGTAGTGTGGACGTGCACAAAGGATGGAATAACTGCAGGGACTGTATGTCTGTCACTTAGCCCCACATAATTTCAGAGTTTCAGAGTAGCAGCCATGTTAGTCTGTATCCTGCTATCTGTAAGTACTCCTGTTCTTTTTATAATTTCGGAGTGTAGAACTATCAGATCAATTAGGAATTGACTTAAAAGACAAACCGACATCAGCCTGCTTAAAACTGAAATACCTGTCCAGGGAGCCTCTGGCACCAACTGAACTGAAGCGGTTTAAAATCACACCTTTGTGCAACTTTCTCATGTAGATCTGCCCTTCGATCTTCTATGGGGGGGCGGTAGTGCCCCCCCCCTTACTCCCAGCTCTGCCCCAGTGAATAACCCTTGGAGCTTGCATGGACCCTTTTCTTTTCCACTCCCTGTCCAGCCCAGCCACGAAGCCCCCAAACCTCAGGGATTTAAAATGAAACGGATCCAAAGAGCGAAACAAAGGACCCCGGTGGCGAGGCAGCCCGAGGAGCGGTGGGAGGGAAGGAGCGCGCTGGGGTGGGGGGTCGGTGCAGGGGCCGGGGGGGCCGCGGGTGGGCAGGTGAAGGAAGGGCCGGCTGGTTTCCTGCGGGGCTGCGCAATTCCCCACGCAGCCGTTCACCTTTTATGGTAACGCGGCGGCTGCGGGGCGGCGTGCGAGGGGCAGGCTGCGGGGGGGAGGAAGGGGCGATGATGTCAGTGGGGCGGCTCTGCCGCGGCTCCCCGACCCTCTGCGGGAGGCGCGGCCGGGCAGGAGCGCCAGGGGCCGCGGGCAGCCGTGCGCCGCGCAGGGGCTGGGGCTGGCGCACGCAGCCGCGCAGCCAGGAGGGACCCCGGGCAGCCGCCCGCCGGCCCAGGTGAGGGGGAACAAGGGGAGCCGGGCTGGCTGGGGCGGGGCTTTGCTGCCTCCCGGCGCTTGCAGGGGCGCGCCCCGAGCCGGAGTCGGAGCCGCAGGGCAGCCTGGCACCCCGAGCTGGGACCCAGCCGGCGGGCGAGGAGCGCAGCGGGCAGATGGAGAGGCTACGGGGTGGGGCTGGTCGGAGCGGGGCGGCCCCGGGGGAACGCGCCCTCTTGTCTAGACTCTAGGAAAGGGGCCGGGCCAGGCGGAGTCGGGGGTACCCGCCAGGGGGCTGTGTAGCCCCCCCCCCCCGTCCCTCCAGAGCTGTGTTTATTGTAGGAGCCGTTTGTCTAACCCAGGGGTAGGCAACCTATGGTCCGCGGGCCGAGCTGATTTTCAGTGGCACTCAGACTGCCCGGGTCCCGGCCACCGCTCCGGCGGGCTCTGCATTTTAATTTAATTTTAAATGAAGCTTCTTAAACATTTAAAAAACTTTATTTGCTTTACGTACAACAATAGTTTAGTTCTATGTTATAGACTTATAGAAAGAGACCTTCTAAAACGTTAAAATGTATCATTGGCACGCAAAACCTTAAATTAGAGTGAATAAATGAAGACTGGCACACCACTTCTGAAAGGTGGCCGACCTCTGGTCTAACCCTTTGTTTTTCAGATCTGCTCATTGCCCCAGGGGATATTGCTGGAGTGACTGTGTGGGAGGGGAGGGGAGGGGACAGGACAGGATCCTGTCTAAGTGCCCCAGGACTTGGGGTGGGGGATGGCTGGGAGGCAAAGGGGGGCCCTGTCTCTAGGTGGCTGTTCTCTCCTAGCAGGAGGTGCTGGAGGGAGCGATGGGGGAGTGCAGGGTGCTCCCCGCCTCTCCCCACAGGAGGCACTGTAGGTGATATTATGGGGTCACTGCTCGGGTGCAGCTCAAAGATGATCCAATCCATTTCCCCCCAGCACACACATTGGTGAGGCAGAGATAGGAGCCATCTGTAATCCCCAACAGTGGCTAGGCAGTGCTGGGATATGGGACAGCTGTTTTAAATGTGCTGTTAGATTAGCTAGATGCTGCATCTCAGGGGGGCTCAGATGTCCCATTCCAGCCTGCATTGGAGGGGTTGCGGAAGGAGCTTGGGCTGTGGAGGAGATCTCAGCTTTGTTCAGCAGTTTCCTCACCAAGAGCCCTGTACAGAAACCCTTTGCCAGCCTCTCGCCCAAAGGCTAATGTGCTTTGCAAATGAGCCACAGCTCTCATCGCCCCAGAAGGAAGGTCCTGGCTTAGTGATTCTCAAAAGTTTGTACTGGTGACCCCTTTCACATAGCAAATCTCTGAGTGCGACCCCCCCACCCCTTTCACATAGCAAATCTCTGAGTGCGACACCCCCCTTATAAATTAAAAACACTTTTAAATATATTTAACACCATTATAAATGCTGGAGGCAAAGCGGGGTTTGGGATGGAGGCTGACAGCTCATGCCCCCCCCATAATAAACTCATGACCCCTGGAGGGGTCCCAACCCCCGGTTTGAGAACTCCTGATCTAGCCCCATTTGGCAGCTGGGGAAACCAACAGGAAGAGGTGTCTAATCCCTTTCCCAAGGGTACATGGTGAGTTAGCGTCAGAGGCAGGAATAGAACCAGGGAGTCCTGACTCCCAGTCCCCTGCTCTAACCTCCAGACGTGCTGCCGACAGTGGGCTCTTGGGGGCCTGTGCGTCTGAGCTGGGCTGTGAATGCTAAGAACTGATAACTGGGCAGGCTGAAGGGGGTGAAAAGCACCAGCTGTGCTGTAATAACTGCTCCTGAGGCACAATAGGCACTGGCTAGTGGACAGAAGACCGGCTTCCTTCCAAGGCTAGGGGGACCCCAGCAGAGCCAGCTCTCTTGCCAGTGAAGCCTCCTAAGGGAAGACACCCCTCTGTTGTTAATTGGGAGTCCCTGTAGGGTTGGAGACCGATAACCCATCCAACCACTGCATTACACCCCATCCAAACAGCAGCTGCAGTGAGCCATTAGGCTGGGCTCTGCAGGCTCTCTCCCTCCACCCTTTAAGGGAGCTGATAACCTTATGACCCCCGGCCTGGCTGCTATCCGATTCCCCCAGGAGGAGGGGACTGTGAAGCCTGAGGAAGCCGTGAGCTCTGCAATGAGGAATGTAGCCAGCATGTGGTTCATATTCATCCCTGAGTTTTGCTGCGGTGCCCTGCATGCTCTGTCCAGCCAGCCTAGCCGTTCAGTAGCCAAGGGGCATCTTGGCTTGTTAGGGAGAAATCTGATGGCCACCAAAGCTAGGTTTAAGAAGTAGCTGGGTGGAGGCTGGCCATGAGAGAGTCTTCAATAACCTTAGGTTTCAGAGTAACAGCCGTGTTAGTCTGTATTCGCAAAAAGAAAAGGAGTACTTGTGGCACCTTAGAGACTAACCAATTTATTTGAGCATAAGCTTTCGTGAGCTACAGCTCACTTCATCGGATGCATACTGTGGAAACTGCAGAAGATCTTTTATACACACAAAGCATGAAAAAATACGTCCCCCCACCCCACTCTCCTGCTGGCAATAGCTTATCTAAAGTGATCTCTCTCCTTACAATGTGTATGATAATCAAGGTGGGCCATTTGTGCTGGAAATGGCCCACCTTGATTATCATACACATTGTAAGGAGAGCGATCACTTTAGATAAGCTATTACCAGCAGGAGAGTGGGATGGGAGGAGGTATTGTTTCATGGTCTCTGTGTATATAATGTCTTCTGCAGTATATAATGTGTGTATATAATGTCTTCTGCAGTTTCCACAGTATGCATCCGATGAAGTGAGCTGTAGCTCACGAAAGCTTATGCTCAAATAAATTGGTTAGTCTCTAAGGTGCCACAAGTGCTCCTTTTCTTTTTTCAATAACCTTAGTTTGCTTTCCACTGACTCTCCCCTAGGTAAGAACCACACCCTTCTTTCCCCACCTTAATCAGGTGCTTAGTCACAGGAGCCTTGAACACACAACCACTGTGTAACTAATTTCTAGATAAGATACATATCTGGTGCCCATTGCCTTGGTATCTGAGCACCTCCCCTTGTTTAGGGGGTTTATCCTCACACATCACTGGAAGACCAGGCACACAGGGGGAGGGATAGCTCAGTGGTTTGAGCATTGACCTGCTAAACCCAGGATTGTGAGTTCAATTCTTAAGGGGGCCATTTAGGGATCTGGGGCAAAAATTGGGGATTGGTCCTGATTGGAGCAGGGGGTTGGACTAGATGATATCCTGAGGTCCCTTCCAACCCTGATATTCTATGGCTGTTATCTTCATTGTAGAGAGGGGAAACTAAGGTACAGATCCACTAAGCGATTTAGATGCTTAACTCCCACTGGCTTGGTCACACAGGCAGTCTATAACAGAGCAAGGAATTGAACACTAGTCTCTCAAGTCCCAGGCTAGTACCCAAGCTGCTGGGTCATCCTTCCGAAGTTATTGGGGATTTGTGTGATAAATTGTGCCCCTCACTGGTACCTCTCCCGTGCACATGAAATATCCTCTGTGAGGTGCTGGTATTCCAGCAGCAGGGAACGTGGCATGGTGGTTGGAGGGGAGGGATTCAGAATAAGAATTCGGGGGGCAGGTCTGTTTCCAGTCACACACACATGCTTAGGCACCCTGATGCTGTGGTGATGGGTGCCAGTATGAGAACATGGGTAGACAGACTGTGGGTGGAGAGGGACAATGGTAGGTTTTTAACGCTGGGGATCACGAGCACACAGGACCTCCCACGAGGATGTCGACTTGTATTGACTGACTCCCCTCTGAGGCTGAGCACAAGTATTTATACCTGGTACTAGTGGGATGAGTACACAGGCTCTTTCTGCTCTAGCTGCAGGGGCTAGTCCAGTATTATTGGAGCAGCCGACCACAGTCAGGCAAAATCATCACTTGTGCCCTGTTTATTCCTGAAAGGCAAAGCAGAAAAGTCTGGGGAGGCCCGAGTGTTTTGTTCCATTCCTCTGTAGCACGCGGACTCTCGGTTTCCTTTGAGAATAAATGCCACATGCAGTTTTGGCCCCTGGGGGCTGGGCTGGGCACTGTATAAACATGGTTCCAGATGAAGTGCTTTCCAGCGTAACTTGGGCAGTCAGTAAGGGAGGAGCCAAACAAGGTTAAAAAGAGCTTTAAAATCCAGCGCTCCGTCCTGTGTCCTCGGTGCTGGAACTGATTGGTGAACAGAACAGTTGTTATGACATAAAGGTGCTGCACATGGTGGTTGGGGCAGGCAGGCACCCGAATGTCCTGTAGTCTGGGAATCAGTGAGTGGCCACCTTAGTGCTAGGCCCTAGGGGATAGGAGCTTCAGGACTCCCAGAATGCACTGGTTCAGCCATGGTTGTAAAGCACACTAGGTGTGGACGCATCAAAAGGGTTATGTCAATCAGGAACCTGCTAGACCATCAGAAGGACCAGCGGCACCACCAGCTGCTTCCTGCATCTGATGCCCCTGCCGTGGTTTCCGGGCTTAGCATAGGCTCATCCTGTGATGGAGCATAGTGGCTTTTAGGGGCTCGGAAAGGAGAAGCTTGTGGCCTGAGCCCCCTGCAGCCTGGCCTGGTAGTGAGCGGGATGGGGGCAGGGGGAGCCTGTGCCACCTCCACTGGGACAGGGGTGCCCGGTCCATGCACTCCTGCCCCCTCCAGGCTGCAATGACAACTCCCTCCTGGGGAACCCTGGGGGCAGGGAGCGGAGCTGGATGTGGGGCAGAGAGAGGAGAGCAGGGCAGGGCATAGGGATTTCTATTCCATCGTTTGAGGTATTTTTTTTAACGTAAATGTACTAAAAAGAAATAAAACCACATATTTAATGGGTAACATGAACTAACCTGAAATTCTTCCCCCCAAACTGAAAATTTACAAAACATAGAAAGAATTTCCAAGGGTTGATTGCTTGTCTGTCCGAAGCAGCTGGCCTGAGACCCCCGGCAGTGGAGCCCGAGGTTGGTCAGGTCTGGTAAGAGCCTACATGAAACCCAGCGGCCAGGAAGAGGGGAGATGGGGGCTTGTGCCTCTTTTACTGAGCTGGAAGCCTGGGTGCGGTTACAGGAACATGGCTGTTGTCAGGCTGGATCAGAACCAAGGTCCATCTAGCCCCGGGTGCTGCTTCCAACAGTGGCCAGCAGCCGACGTGGGATAATCTGCTCCTCACTTAGTCTCATCCTGGTCTCCAATAGCTGGAGCAGAGGTGGGCAAACTACGGCCCATGGGCCACATCCGGCCTGCGGGACTGTCCTGCCTGGCCCCTGAGCTCCCAGCCAGGGAGACTAGCCCCCGGCCCCTCCCCTGCTGTCCGCCCTCCCCCGCAGGTATGCCGCCGCGTGGGCAGTGCAGTTTGCGCCCGCCCACCTCCCAGGCTTTCCAATAGGCCTGTCCTGCCGTCCTGAGCAGCAAGGTAAGGGGAGGGGGCGGGGGTTGGATAAGGGGCAGGAGGTCCCGGGGGGCAGTCAGGGGACAGGAAGTGGTTGGATGGGGTGGGGGTTCATGGGGGGGGCGGTCAGAAGACAGGGAGTAGGGGGGGTTGGATAGGGGGTGGGGGACGGGGGGGGACAGGGAGCAGGGGGGGTTGGACAGGGGGTGGGGTCCTGGGGGGGCAGTTAGGGATGGGGGTCCCGGGAGGGGGCAGTCAGGGGACAAGGAGTGGGGGGGAGTTGGATGGGTCGGGGGTCTCGGGGGGCCTGTCGGGGGTGGGGGTGTGGATAGGGGACAAGGAGCAGGGAGGGTTGGATAGGGGGTGGGGCCCCAGGGGGCAGTTGGGGGCGGAGGGGTCCCTGGAGGGGGCGGTCAGGGGACAAGGAGCTGCGGGGGTTGGATGGGTCAGGGGTTCTGAGGGGGGCAGTCAGGGGGTGTGAAGTGGGAGGGGGCCGGATAGGGGGCAGGGGCCAAGCTGTTTGGGGAGGCACAGCCTTCCCTACCCGGCCCTCCATACCGTTTCGCAACCCCGATGTGGCCCTCGGGCCAAAAAGTTTTCCCACCCCTGAGCTAGAGATTGGTTTGGAGCTCTGTCCACACAGCCAGATGGCGCTATGGAGCGGGAGTTGTGCGTGCCCTGCGTCCCATGCTAGTTCCCCATCTCGTGGGGCTGGCTCGCTCTCCTGCCGCTAAGGGGAAGGTGATTCCTGGGGGCCAGGCCAGCCAAAAAAGACCCTAGGACCCTGCTCCAGCCTGAGCCCGGATGTTTACACAGCAATGGAACAGCCCACAAGCCCGAGTAGGCTAGCACAGGCCAGCTGCGAGTGTCTAGTTGTTTAGACATACCCTCTGTGTCTCAGCCCTCCTCTTAGTAAATGAGGGGAATCCCTCCTGTGGGGGGTGATGGGCATATTAAGCAGCGCACTGTGCATGTCAGATGTGCTTAGGGTGACCAGATGTCCCGATTTTATAGGGACAATCCTGATTTTGGAGGCTTTTTCTATATAGGCACCTGTTACCCCCCACACACACCTCCTGTCCTGATTTTTTACACTTGCTATCTGTCACCCTAGATGCGCTCAGTGAGACCCTGGGGGAAGGCAGAGTAGCGGCTTGCACCTGGGTTTGCTATATCCCAGATGAGGGCCCTAAATATGGGGCTATTGGCTCTTCTGGGGTGTCTCACTCTTGTTTTTGTGACCCAGAACTTGGAAGATCTCATTTTCATTCCCAAGCAAAACAAAAACAATTTTGGAAACCTCAGCACGTTATGTAAGATGAGTGGTTGTTTATTTTCCAGCAAACCCTAGCGCTGTGAGCCATCAATTCTCGTTGCTTTCAGCGGGTGCTGTGGGCAGCCAGGGTGGGGCCCACACAAAGGTGAAGGCCCCAACTTTCAAACAAGTCCAATGACTCTTGGTGCTTCACTTCTGGGATGCCTGACTTGAGGCTCCTTAGGGCTGGTGAGCACCCAGCACTCCAGCTAGAGCTAATGGGCGTGCCTCTGAAAAATCAGCCCCAAGGTGTCTCCTATTGGACACCAGGAATCGGTGGCTACCCTAGAAAATGTTGGCAAAGTGGTTGACCCAAAACTGCAGTGGCACAGCTGGGATTAGAACTCAGAGTTCCTGTCTCCCAGTCCTGTGCGCAGGCCAGTCAGAAGGAGGACAGCAAAACGGTCAAACCTGCATCAGCACCCAGGCTTACGGTGCAGTGTAGATGTACTCTGAATATAGCGTTCACCCATATGACGGAGATCCAACTGACCCTCAAGAAAAGCTTGGCTTGCTGTGCTAGGATCAAAGTACCTGGCAGCATCCAAGCGGCGCAGAGGTTGAGCTGTCTGCACAGCTGTCGACATCTGCCAAGCAGAGACTCTCTTCCCCAGTGTTTAAGGAAATGTGTGTGTTTCCTTCTTAAGAAACTCAATTTAATCATTTCCCCTGAGAGAAATTCCTGTGGCATGTGAATAAAAACAAACTGGCCTAAATTCCCTTCCCATCCGTTCCGACTGCAGGGATTAGAGCTGATGTGTTGGCTGCAAAGGGGCAGGAGTGCAGTGGGCACGTTTGCTTCCTTGCTTTTAAGCAGGGGCATACATTGAGCCAAGAAGGAGGGAATTTGGCTATAAAAAAATCCCTGGATTATGTTGTGTATAAAAACACACATGATGTGTGTGTGCGTGCGCGCGTTGTGGTTATCTTCAAACAAATCTGAAAAAGCCTTTGTCATCTCTGGATCATTCACTAAATTTGGGGAGCTGGTAGTCATTCCACAGCACCCTCTTTACAAGCACCCTTTAAGTAGCAGTATAACTTACTTCCAGTTTAAGGCCCCTTTACTGCAGTCAAGCAGTGTAAAGGGGCCTTAGATCTGGGGTGCCCAGCATGAGACACCTAGGTCTGACTTTCAGAGGTGTTCACCAGCCGCAGCTCCAGTGACTCGGCTGTTGGTCCTCAGACGCTCTGGAAATTGGGTCAGAAGTATCTGAAGTTGGGCCACCGAAATTGGAGGGACCCTTGAAAATTCAGGCTTCTAAAACTAGTGATGAACCAAACCTGGAACCTTGCATCCACATCCCTGTGGAATTTCAATGTGTGCATTTGTAGTCAAATCCTTGGCTCCAAGCCCACTCTTATCTGGTGTCCAGGTTGGAGCCAAAAAGACCCGTTTTCCAGTTCTGTGACTACAATGCATCTGGGAAGGATTTCAGCCATTCAGCCATTTTAGGCTGAGTTGCATCAGCTGCTGAGAAGGTCTGTGCCATTGAGCATGAACCTGACCCCTAGCCTTGGGCCTCAGGCCCTGAACTGGAGTCCAGTGCTAGCATGGGTCTGGACACTGTCTCTTTGGCCCCTCACTTATCCTATAAAACGGCCATCTAATTCAGTAACTGTAACAAGCCTTGGGCTGAGGGGGAATACATCAACCTGTCCTCTTTATGATGCTGCTTGGTAAAGGCCAGACAGACCTTTCCCCGTCTTTTTATTAATTCTTGATCCCACTGTGGGACTTGCTACAGACCAGCAGAGGTGACTAGCTGTCTGATCAAAGATAATCCCGTGAATCCGAACCACCCTCCCTCCCTGCCATCCGTCCCCCTGTGGCTAAAGGATCCTGGCATCAGAACAAAGTGCTGATGAATTTTACCGCATGTAGCTGTGAAATGGAGCTTCTGTAACACAGTTTAACTGTTCCCAGGCCAGCAAACTTAGGGTCCAGTGTTCAGGGGATTTGCTCCTTGGATCAGTGCACCTCTAGGTCACTGGTTCAAGTCTAGCTCGGGTGGGTAGTGACTGAAAGTCTTCACCATCTGATGGTTGTGTGGTGGCCCCTATGTGAAATGAGTGACTGGTTTTGGCCCAGTTCATGGTAGACCAGTGTCTGTCCAGAGATACCATAGCTGGTGCTGATCGGCCCGTGGCTGGCAAAGAACCTGAGGGTTTAGTGGGTATGGACAGTCACTCAGCCGCATGGCTATGGGCATGGTACCAATACGCAGAGCTCTCCTTTTGCCCATCAGAGTGGCTCTGAGGGGTGAGACATGTTGGGAGCGGAGGGTCATTCTCCAGGCACCGGGGAGTGAGGGAGATGCGGGAAACTCCTCTTGGATCCTTCAGGGAAGTGATCAATCTCTGGCCTTGCTGATGGGCTGGGGCGAGCAGGGGTGGGAGGAGGCTGGAATCCCACAGCTCCAATAGGTTTTTCCTCTCTAGCTGCTCCCCTTACAATTAGCTTTTGGGAAAGGCGCCCACAATACACAGGGTCTTCCTGCCAATACTCCAAAAACACCCATCTTCGGCTGGCCGCAGAGGACCCCTCAGGGAAGAGGGGGGAGCTGAGGTCCTGGATACGCCCCACCAGGGCGTGGCGGGAGAGGGGGTAGGGAAATAGAGACCTGAAGGTACCTTGGAGCCAAGCCAGCAGTGAGCCGAGGAGCTGGCTCGGCTTTCTGATCCAGAATGTGAGCCAGGCCATGGGAGCTTGGCTCCACAATTTGAACCAGAGAATCCATGGAGAGGTGGCCAGGATGGATGCCAGCGTACATGTGCAGGCTTGGCTCACGCCCCATCCAGAGAAGGAGCCAGAGCCAAGCTGCAGGTTTTATCCAGGCCCCCCTAGGCGGCTAGGTAAGAGAGCTAACAGCCTGCAGTTCCACTAATCCCTAACTCTGGGCCGGAAGGCTGTACAGACCCCGAGCCTTTCATCTTTCCCACCACAGCCACAGAGGGATTGTAAGTGCGGAGCGTGGAGGTTTCTGCCCTGTTCTCTCTACCTGGAAAATGACTTCCTGGCCTGGGAACAGCCCCGGACTTACTGAGAATGTTTTAAGGAGGCTTGTCCACCAGTCCCCCTGTGGGATCGCGGGCAAGTGGCTTCCTCTCTCTGTCAGTGTCCCCCTCTGTAAAATACGGGTGGTGCTGTTTGCCCGTCTCCCAGGGGCATGGCGGTTTAATTCGTGCGTCAGGGTGCTGTGAGATGCATGGACAGAAGCTGCTAGAGACGGGCAGGGGATTCTAAGGGCCGTGCCAAGGGCACTGGATCTTTCCTGTTAAGGCAGGGCAATGGGGCAGTTCCCTCTTCTGTGGGCCTGGTCACATGGCCACCTCAACCCCCACAGTCTGCTCCTCACAGCTCTCCCAGCAAGGGCTGGGAGTTCAGGTGGACAGCTCCACAGCCGCCCTGTGCCTTTTTACCCAGGGAGGGTGTGTGTGGTCTAGCGGTTAGAGCAGGGGCTTGGCAGTGAGACTTCCTGAGTTTCACTCCCAGCCTTGCTGCTGACGGCAGTGTGATCTTGCCCAAGTCGCATCCCTTCTCTATGCCTGTTTCCCCATCTGTAAAAGGTAAAAAATACATTCTCACTTCAGCGAGTTGGGCGGGAGGGAGGCCTAATTAATTAGTTTGTGAAAGGATCTGAGATTCTCCAGTGTGAGATGCCAAGAAAGTACACATCATTCTCTGTTTAATTACACCTTGATCCCGCAGCCACAGATAAATGCGCCTGTTCACAGGTGTTCAGTTACTCTGGGGCGTAAGTATTTGTAGGATCGGTGCCCTAGTTCCTCCAGAGAGTGCTGGTAGGCTCTATGGTCCCAATCCGCCCATCTTGATTCCAGCTCATCCTGCTTCCTGAAATAGATCTGCCAAACCAGGCCCTGTCCCAACAGTTCTTCAATACGTGCAGGAAAGGAACAGGGGGATTATGTTGTCTTGAGTTTTTTTTTCTTTTGAGTGAAGATAAAGGAAAAGAAACATGAGAGGTGATATTAAAATATAAAACACTGATGGACAAAGGGCTTGTTTAAAATCCATGAAAGGAGCCAAGTGCACAGCTAGGGGCCTCCTACCGTGGCCCAGTGTGACACATGGCTTGCACATGCATGGCTCCGCAGCACGTATGGTCTGTATAGTCACCTGCTGCTCAGAGGTTCCCCAGGCATGGTGAAGAGGGGGAGGGGGATTCTGCTCAGACTAGAATCAACCCCCCACGTCCCGCCCTGAGCGCCACGCCATGGAACCAGCAATTCCCAGTTTACTTTCCATCTGGGACGCTGGTGGGCTGCTCTTCTGTGCTTGGCTCTGCTTGAAGCCGTGCGTGAGCCGTGCCCGCTCACTGGAGCATTCCGTCCACCTCGGGTGAAGGCTGGGCCTCCTCCAGATTAACGAGCCTGCTATGGCCTTGGCTCAGAGGGTCCTCGCTGCTGCTGAGGAGCATCGTGTTACAAGTGAGATTAGACTGTCCATCTCTCCTGGGCTGCCCTTTCTTCTCAGCTCCAGTTGTTCTGAGTCACTGTTCTAATGAGGAAGGTTTACATTCGAATTTGACCTGCAAAGGGCTTGTGCCTATGCTCTGCTTCTTTACAGGGGATGAAGAAACCCCGCCTGGGTTTTATTTAAGGCCCCAGCACCCCCATTTGTGTTTAACGTTAGAAAGTCTATCCATGTTTAGCCTAGACGTCTTCATGGTGGCTGGAGTATAGGGGGACCTGATGTCCCGATTTTATATGGACAGACCTGATATTTGGGGCTTTTTTTTTTATATATATAGGCACCTATTACCGATTGTTCCCTCTTGCTGTCTGGTCACCCTACTGGAGTTGGAGTGAAATGAGGACATTGTAAGAGTGAAGAAAGCTCTTGAGAAGAGAGGACTTTTCATACAACTCTTTAAAACACACTCTGTTTTCGCTAACATTTGTTTCGTGTATATGCCCAATTAGCACTTTGGAGAAAGGAAGCTGTGGTTAAAAATGTGATCCCTCTACTCCTCAAATTAAAGTCCAGCCTTTGAGATGTCCAACAGACCCTCCAGAACAAAACTGTTTTGGGCTTTCTTTTTCTTTTTCCATAATAAAGGCAAAAATTCCAATTAAAAACTATTTCCGTAAGTCATCTACAAGTCCCACCCACTCCCCTTATTATTGAAATTAATAAAATAAAATAACTAAATCCTGAAACTATTATAACTCTCTTTATACAGAACTGAATGTCCCTTTAATTCTGCATGTTCCAGCTACCGATGGTTCACACCAAGGGATGTCATCCATTTTGAAATAGGATTCTAGAGTACACCGGTCCCTTTAACATTAGGTCCATCTCTTCTGAGGCAGCTTACATGGTTCATAAGCATCAGGGCTGGGATTTCTGTTCACATCTGCCTAGCACTGATTATAACTGGCTCTGCTTTTCCTCTGACAGGCTCTGTTCTGGGCTGATCGCAGCCGCTACTGACCTCACTGCTCCTAGTGCCTGCTGGGAAGGCAGCTGCTTCAGGAGAGGGATTTTGCCAACTTGTCAGAGGAAAGTAAAACTTGGTAAGAAACTCAAAATGTATTTCAAATTCCTGCTCCATGTGGTTAGCAGAACGTCCGTCTGAGTTGGCTAAGGTGGCTAGCTGTATTTTTGAAATATGTAGGCCATGTTCTGGCCCCGACTTTTGCTGTCTTCCGCCGCTCCAGCCATGCAAAGCAGAGGGAAAACCAGAAGAAGCAGGTACCTAGGCATTCACCTTGACTACTGGCAAGTCACTGATTCTCTGTTTTGCGTCTCCATGTTAATAATGCCATACGAGAGGTACAAGGTGGTCTTACGAGACTGCATTTCCCTAGTGCTCTTCACTGGGGATCTCAAAGCAGTATCCAAAAAACCACTAGTGAATTGAGCCTCACAGGTCTCCCTCCATGAGATGGGTAAGTATCATTCCCCCATTTTACAAATGTGGAAACTGCGGCATAGATGAGTGGGGCAGGGGGAGGGGACTTGCCCAAGGTCACACAGAGAGTCCAGAGCTGGGAAGAGAGTCCAGCTCTCTTGACATCTTGCCTTTTAGCCCTTGGCCTCTGCTGCCTCTCTCTTGTGAATCACATTTTGCTGCTCAGGTGAAAGGTGCTCTAGAGTTGCAAAGTCTCCAGCTTACCTGTTCCAGCACTTGGGGCCACCCATGTGCTCCTGAAGATCACTGGAAGAGGAGGCTTGTGTGGGTGAAAGAGCTCCTACGCTGTAGCCAAGCTATCAGCCCAGTCAACAAAGGAGCCTTTCATCACATCGCCTGCTCGCTATTTGATCTTCCAAGGGCTGAATTTCCTTTGGAGAGCTAAAGAAAAATTCCCCCGCCCTTTCTGTGCACTTACTGTATCAGTGCACTGAATCAACCTGGCTGAGAAATCGGTTTGCATAAGCACGGGCCTCCCCATGTGGCCATGTCTCTGCCTTCCCCTCCATCACGCAGCCAAGCTGGTTTCAGTTGCCTCCGATTAGATGCGATGGCTTATCCTCTCATTAACGCATGGGGATCAATTTCCAGCACAGCATGCAAGGGGGATTTAGGTCAATGGCTTCCGACGATGGCGGTGGCTTTATCCCCAAATATTGTGCTGAAAAGCTCACTGTGTAAGTTTCTTCCGCAGCCTCTGCCCAGTGAGGGGGATGCTGGGTCTCACGGTAATTTAGAACAATACGGATTAGTCTAATTGAAGAGCCATCTGCTGCCCCACCTCTCACCAGGGACGCTGATATCGGCAGGACTGAAGCTGCTGGCTCTCAGGGCAGCATAATCCCAAGGATGGGCTGTTCATGTCAAGGCGCCCCTACTTTAGAATGCTCCCCTTGTCAATGGGAGCCAGGGCCCTCAGTACCATCCTTCTGAGCAAGGTTAAGAACTTGTGTCCCTTTTGGGGTGGCAGCATGGTTCAGGAGACCTGGGTTCTGTTCCTTGCTCTGACACTGACCTGCTGGGTGAACTTGGGCAAGTCACTTCCCAGCTCTGTGCCCCAGTTTCCCCACCTGGGAAGCAGGGGTAATGATACTTGTCCTCCTTTGTAACGTGCCTGCTTTCTAAAGATCTAAAGAGGAAAAGCACAGTGTAACTACTAAGTGTCGTTATTATTCCTTACATAAATCTACATTAAAAGACCATTAAGATTGCAGAGTGAAGCACTTAGAAGTCAAGAAATGCCAATGTGAAGGCTGCCCACATAACCTTAACTCTGCTCCTTGTGCAAATGCATCATGCTACGGCCTCTAGTAATAGATACTTATTTCCATAGGACACTTGACTCATTTAGGGCCTGATCCAAGCCCACTGGAGTAAATGAGAGCAGGATGGACAGTGCACAGTGAATGAGGGTGCTGCTCAATATTTAATTTTTACTCTCAACAGTAAGCCCACTGTATCATTTGGGTCCAACGTGCGTATCTTACGTTACTAATTTCTGGTCAATACTGAGCTCAGCTGGATTTGAACTAGTGACTTTTCAGTACCAAAAAACAAACAAACCCCACAGTGGGGCCTAGTACAAATGCCCTTGAGCCATCCACTCCCCTTGTTTATGAGGTCATGGGGCCTTGGTGCCTGCGTATTAGGCATTCAGAGGCCTTTGAGTTTCAGGGCTGTAGAAAGGAACATCAATTATAATAATAGCCTGTCCATCTCTCTAACACTTTCCCTCTGAGTATCTCAAAGGGATTTACATGAATTAAGTCTCGTGCTGCCCTGTGAAGTAGATCGGTGTCATCATCTCCATTTTACAGGTGGGGAAACTGAGGCACAGGCATCTGTTTGAAAATGGGTGCAGAACAGAAACCAGCCCTTACCCTGCTTTCATGACCAAGCTTCTTTCTCAGTAACAACAACTGTCTATAGAGAAGGGAGACGAGAACAGTGAGGAATGTGGTCTTTGCACCTTGTTTGTTGAGAGACTCTACTCCGGGACCCTGGCAGCACTTTGCTATTCGAACATTTTGCTAGACTCCCTTTGGAGTCACAAGCTAGTTTATTGGATCTCGTTTTGCACGGGTTGGTTGTTTGTTTTTTCTGACTTTCCTTTCCAGGAAAGAAGACTTTGAACGCCAGGGTGTGTGCAGCGTAATAGCACTGTGTGTGCACCCACCAAAGAGGAAATCATTCCATCACCTTAGGAGCAGCTGGGCATTGCCTCCAGCAGCTACCCCTGCACACATGCCTTAGGTTGCTGGGAACAGGAGAAGCTCAGCATGGGAGGGGCTTGTCTGGGGGCGGCTCTGGGTTCACGTGGTGTGGGAGTTAGGCCGGGCCGTGTGGAATGCTCCCCTGGAAGAGAAAGAGACCAGAGAGCATCTGGAGAAGTAGAGAGAGCCATTTCTGGCTTTGTTTTCATTGCCTCTGTTCCTTGCAGAATCCCCGATTGAAGATGCTGTCTGGGAAGGTGGAGAAGAGAATTGCTTCCTCCGTATACATTACCCTGGCCCCTCCCAGGAGGGACACAGTCATCCAGGGAGGTATAAAGCCAGAGGTGCATCAGCCGAGCTCAGACCATCCAAAGGAGGCTACAAAATCTGATGGGACCCACCAGCCCCAAGTGTCACCACCAAAGAAATTGCCCAACAGCAGCCGCCAGGCCGGCAAGCAGAGCAGCAGGATGCTGGGCAGTGCTGGGCACCCGTCTGGAGTGGCGGGCTTGTCCAATAGAGGTAAGATGAATGCAGTGGACAGACTGCAGTGCAGTGCACTGTGTTCATATAGCAAGCTGCACAGGGCCCGTGAAGGCTTCAGAGGGAGAGTGGGTCGTCATTGACTAGAAATGGGCTCCCGCTGCACAGCTGGGATCCAGAGCTGGGTTCCAAACACCCCTGCATTCAGGAAGGTTGAGTTCAGAGTCTTGGGAAATGGCCTCATTCCCAGCAGGATGGTTTCCTGCCCGGGAGGCTCTGTGCTGGGGGGGTGCGGGGAGTGAGCCGCCGCTGGGAGGCAGGACAGGTGATGGTCTTGTCTGAGCCCGAGTCTATTCCCCTGGCCTGTGCTCCCAATGTGACCCGTCATCCCCCTGCTGCTGGTCCTTGCTTCGAGCTTTCAAGCAGGTTGTGTCGGGAGTGCAGGACAGGAGCAAGGAGGCTGGCCAGCTGGCAGCCCCAGCAGTGGAAGTGAATTAGCTCCTAGGAGTCCTAGGGGGCAAACCACCATTTGGGCTGGGGGGCTAGCGAGCCGAACAGGAGGGGGCAAGACACCTGCTTGGAAGAGGGAACAGAAAACGGAGGCGAGACCGTTCCCCTTCGGTGTGTCAGTGCAGATCGCTGGGGCAGAGAACAAGGTGGAGGGGCTGAGCCCCGAGTCTTCCCATTGACTTCAGGGGGCTTTGCATCTGGTCCTCAGCACTCACGGGACATGCTAGTAGTGGCTTCCCAAGTTTGGTCCCACTCGGCTGGGTACGTCCTCGGGCGGCTCGCCCAAGCCTCTGCCTCTGCTGTGGCAGCCACGCTGCTGTTTTTAGTGTGCTGGCACTTGTCTGTGTAGCCGGGTGGGAAGCCCGCTCCTAGCTGCCATGCAGACAGACTCTGAACAGCCACAGAACTCCCCTGGGACCAGGATTAGGGCTGCCAGAGGGAAAGAGGGTTTAATTTCCTTGAACATTGAAATGCATGAGTTCAGGGTCCCCAGCCCATCTCCCTCACACCCAGCCCCCAGCTGGTGACGTGACAATGAGCCTTCCCAGTCGCTCCCATCGTCCTGGCTGCCATCTGCTTTCTGTCACTGATCAGTTATCAGCACTGTTTGCAGCCACCAGCCGGGCTGCCTGCTGCATGGTAAAGGCAGTTTGCTTTGTGGGCAGGTTGTGTGTTGGTTGCAAGTCAAACAAACAGCAGGAGAGGAGATTTATTAGGGCATTTGCTGAGAAGGAAGCTAACAATTAGACTTTGCCCTCCCTCAACCTACCTCTGCTCCCAAGCTCGAGAGACATTTTCCTTTGAATAAAATAGTGGATTCTTTGGGGGAAGGCCTTCGTTTCCCCCAGACAAGCCGTGGCCCCATGCAACACGGGAGTGGGGATGCACGATCAAAGCCCAGCTCAGCACACCCCTTCCCCCTCGGTATCTCCAGGTAAAAATGCAGTGGGCACCAGCACAGAAACCGGTGGGGTTCGTTCACCCATGTCTCCCCAGGGCAAACGTATCGCTGAAGTTCCTGTTCCGAGCACCCTGGGAATGCGAGGCCCCTCCCGACTGGGCACAGCTGGGCACTCTTGTTAAACAACCCATGGGCACACACGACACACCTGCTGCTCACAATCTGAGAAACATGCCCACCAGTCACTACCCCACAAAGTCAGCCCAGCAGCTCCACCTCCCAGCTAGGTACGCGGGCTGCTCACGTTCCTCCCATCCTGCTCCTGCCACCTCTCGCTCCTGCCACGCTCCTAGCAGCTCGGTCCCCTGCCAGCAGCCTGCAAGCACCTGTCTAAAATTCCCCCTGGTTTTGGGAAGTAGGTTTTTCAAGACCTGTCCACAAAGAGGCCATGTGGGGCAGTGGGACCAGAACCAGGACACGCAGGCCTCCCCTGCGTGATCTAAAGGAGAGCTCAGGTAGCCGGAGCACAGGCTGCCACTGCTGGAGCTGCAGGATCACCTCCATTAGCCCTCGGCAGTGGCCTGGCAGATGTCCTTTCCGAGGGTGGCATGTGCATTGCCAAGAGCACGTGCTGAGGACGCACTACAAGGCTGCAGTATTGACGGTGCAGGTTCAGTGATCCTGGGGCTAATGCTGCTTCGGACACAGAGGAGAGATCAGCTACTCCCAAAAACCCCTCGATGCCCCAGCGAAATGTCCGGGGCGCCAGAGCCATCACTGGCTGGGACTAGTTCTGATTCCTTCACTGGAGCTGCACTGAATTACCTCAGTTGAGGGGCAAAGGGACTGGGATCCCACCCAGCCTTTACAAAACCAAACCCTGACCGATGAGCAAGATCAAACCCACACCTGGCGGTGC
Source organism: Caretta caretta (assembly GCF_965140235.1). NCBI lineage: Eukaryota > Metazoa > Chordata > Testudines > Cheloniidae > Caretta > Caretta caretta. Next base: position 5,818,540 of record NC_134223.1, read on the forward strand.
CAATCCGGCATAAGTAACCAGAAAACCTGGTACCCAGCCATGGCCAGCCTGGGGCTGCAGAAACGCTTTCACCCTTTCCTGGAGTGATTTCTTTTATGCTTTAATGAGCATTTGTTTCCTCTTGATCCCAGCAGAGGGGCCTTGTTTTCTAGATGCTGGCTCCTAGCTTTGACGTGCAGCAGGAGCGGAGCTGTGATGAACACATGCTCTATGCAGGGGAACTTACTTCGTTACTTTTCTCACGCCAATTATCCAACACCACTAATGCTCCTGGGGGGTGGGGGGGATGCTTTTACAAGAGCAGGACTCTCCCTTAGTAATTATCAACTTTGTTAATTTCATCCCAGCAGAGATAAGAATAGGTCCTTCAGCTCTGGGTTAGAAGTGGTTTCATCTCCCAGGGCACCCTTGGTGTCACTGCTGCCTGGAGACTGTTGAATGCGAGACACTTTAGGACCATCCAAGAATCCTGGGAAACTTGACAAGCACCAAGGCCTGGGTCAAGGGGGGCTTCCAAACACGGCTTTCCCCTCTGCTGCATGGAAGTGGAGGCCATCTGCCTGCCCCTGTGGAGGCATCTGTATGTCTAAGGCCAAGGTGGGAGGAAGGGGGAGACTGGGCAGGCCAGCCAGGAGAGGAGTGGGGCAGGGCTGGGACACACACACACTATGAACACACACACCTGCCAGCCCCAGGGGTAGGTAAGGGATTTTAATCTCCTGGGCTGACAGTCTGGCCCTGTTTAACCTGGTGTGATTCAGTCTGAGTTAGACCCTCAGGACCCTCTCGCTCAGCATGTGAGTTCCTTATACACCCTAATTCATGCCAGACTCCAGCATTGTCCTTGCTTATTTCAGATTTCTCCTCCTTTCCTCGTCCTGTCCTCCCTGACGTTTCCACAGGCTCGGACCCAGAGAGCCCCCTGCCGTCTCCTCCGCCGTATCTTCTGTCTGATGAACTTAGTGCCCCGTCGGTGGAGACGCTTTCCCCTGATCTGCAGAAGCTGCACATGAGCTCACCTGTGAGCCAGCAGGTATTGAAGGAAGGTTGGAGGAGGCGGTTTCGTGTCATGGCTCACCTGGATGTTTTTAGTCCTGGTGCCCAAAGAACAACATTGAGAACCCAGCGGGAGGGCCGGTTGGTGGTCACGTCACTCACTTGGGAGACCTGGGGACAAGCCCCTGCCCTGCCACAGACTTCCTGGGTGACCTGGGGCAAGTCACTTAGCCTCTATGGGCCCCAGGTCCCCCATCTGTAGAACGGGGATAATAGTCCTGCCCTGCCACACCGAGGCATTGTGAGGACACATGCTGTGGACTGTGAGATGCACAAATATTGTGAGCTGCTAGGAGCATATGGCAATGGCGTGTGAGTCATTACACTAGAGATGCTTCGGTGTATAAGCTGATTGGCTGGGAGGCTCAGGGAGGAATTTCCCCCTTCTCCCTTGTGTATGTTTGAACAGCTGTTCTGTCTAATCTGTTACAACTCCTAGCTACCCTAGTGCTGTGTCTGCTCTCCAGGGGGGTGGAGTTGAGATGTGAACCTCGTGGCTGGGCCTTGTTACGCCGGGCTAGTGCCAGAGCTATCTGTGGAGAATCAGGCCCCTAAGCTTCACCCGCCGGCTTTGCAGAGGTCCAGAGAGCCTGGGCCCCTCTCTTCGCACTGCCAGAGGCCTGACGCTGGCCCAGCCTGTGGTTTAATGGCAGATGCTCTGTGGAGAAGCTCGCGTGTGTGTCCACAAAACAGAAGCGCCAGAAAGCCAACCTTCTGGTGGTTGCACTCACGTTCAGCTAAATCAGCCCAAATTCTGCAGTAGGGGGAGGAGCCTCCAGTCACCTTAGCCCAGACCCTTTGGAACCGAGCGTCACAAAGGTGTCTTCACGCTGAAGGGAGAGCGCTTCATCGCTGCTTTGTGCTGCCCGCTCTCTGGGGAGGACGCACTACCCCCAGGAGCGTTCAGCATTGCTGGGGATCAAGGCCCAGCATAGCTGCCTGCGCTACGGTTGGTACTCAGGGGCGTCGGCAGAGCTGTGGGTGGAACAGTAGGGGACTGGGTTGGGTTGGGGGAGGGGTAGCTCAGTGGTTTGCGCATTGGCCTGCTAAACCCAGGGTTGTGAGTTCAATCCTTGAGGGGGACAGTTAGGGATTTAGAGCAAAAATTGGGGATTGGTCCTGCTTTGAGCAGGGGGTTGGACTAGATACCTCCTGAGCTCCCTTCCAACCTGATATTCTATGACCTAGGGACGTCCAACCTGCGCTGTTCTTGGCTTAATCCAGTCCCTCACTTTCATCAGCACTAAATTCAAGTCACAAATTTTGTCCAGATCCCTCCCAGCTTAACATCTTACCAGAGACGACCCACTTGTTCCTCTGATAAACCCCACAAGATTTGCCTTGCAGCTGTGCTGAGTTGGCAGACCCAGCCTTCGCCCGCAGGGTAATAGCAACCATCTCTCGTTAGAAGATATGGGTCTTGTGCCGCTCATTAAACTCCGTGGCTCTGAAGACCTGAGCGTATCCCTGCTAATGGGGGAGCCATTTATTCCCCCATACAGGTCCAGTCAGCTGCATATTCATGTTCTTCCCCGCTTCCCTCCCCGTCTTGGGCAGTGAAATTGCCCAAAAATAACAGTGCCTGAAGGATGCGGCTGTTTAGTGTGATTCTGTCATGGGGCGCTCTCTGCCATCTCTCTTTGTGTGGCTAAGCAATCACCTGCCCCTCTCCTGGGCACCTGAGGCAGAGAGCAGCCGGCTCCTTCTCTCCAGCCAGTGAACATAATGCTTCTGCCATCCCAAGCTCCTGGATTCCTATCTCATGGTGGATCATAGAATCATAGAATATCAGGGTTGGAAGGGACCTCAGGAGGTCATCTAGTCCAACCCCCTGCTCAAAGCAGGACCGATCCCCAATTAAATCATCCCAGCCAGGGCTTTGTCAAGCATGACCTTAAAAACTTCTAAGGAAGGAGATTCCACCACCTCCCTAGGTAACGCATTCCAGTGTTTCACCACCCTCCTAGAGAAAAAGTTTTTCCTAATATCCAAGCTAAATCTCCCCCACTGCAACTTGAGGCCATTACTCTTTGTTCTGTCATCTGCTATCACTGAGAACAGTCTAGAGCCATCCTCTTTGGAACCCCCTTTCAGGTAGTTGAAAGCAGCTATCAAATCCCCCTCATTCTTCTCTTCCACAGACTAAACATCCCCAGTTCCCTCAGCCTCTTCTCATAACTCATGTGTTCCAGTCCCCTAATCATTTTTGTTGCCCTCCGCTGGACTCTTTCCAATTTTTCCACATTCTTCTTGTAGTGTGGGGCCCAAAACTGGACACAGTACTCCAAATGAGGCCTCACCAGTGTCGAATAGAGGGGAACGATCATGTCCCTCGATCTGCTGGCAATGCCCCTACTTATACATCCTAAAATGCCATTGGCCTTCTTGGCAACAAGGGCACGCTGTTGAGTCATATCCAGCTTCTCGTCCACTGTAACCCCTAGGTCCTTTTCTGCAGAACTGCTGCCGAGCCATTCGGTCCCTAGTCTGTAGCGGTGCATTGGATTCTTCCATCCTAAGTGCAGGACTCTGCACTTGTCCTTGTTGAACCTCATCAGATTTCTTTTGGCCCAATCCTCCAATTTGTCTAGGTCCCTCTGTATCCTATCCCTACCCTCCAGCATATCTACCTCTCCTCCCAGTTTAGTGTCATCTGCAAACTTGCTGAGGGTGCAATCCACACCATCCTCCAGATCATTTATGAAGATATTGAACAAAACCGGCCCCAGGACCAACCCTTGGGGCACTCCACTTGATACCGGCTGCCAACTAGGCCATTGATCACTACCCTTTGAGCCCAACAATCTAGCCTGCTTTCTATCCACCTTATAGTCCAGCTGGGATCAGCTCCTGCACATACACTGAGATTGCCAGCTAGGCCGCTGCGTGGTTTGCTGTTTGCATGCTGCATTCGCGAGGCCCTGTGGACTGCCTGAGCCAAGCTTGTCTCTCTCTCCTGCTCACCCTGCGCCTTCTGCTCTCAGCACTGGCCTTGTCTCTATCCCTCCACACCAGGTCCCCTCTATTGGAGCAGTGACCAGTAAGCGCCTGAGCCCACAGAGCATTGTTGTATCATGATTTTAGGAAAGCTGTGGACAAATTGGAGAGTCCAGAGGAGAGCAACAGACATGATCAGAGGTTTAGCAAATCTGACCTATGAAGAAAGGTTGAAACACTTGGTGTGTTTGGTCTAGAGGTGAGAAGGCTGAGGGGGGACCTGATACCAGTCTTCTAATAGGTTACAGGCTGTTAGAAAGATGGGGATCAGTTGTTCTTCACCTCCACCAAGAGTAGGACAAGAAGTGATGGGGGCTTAATCTGCAGGAAGGGAGATTTAGATTAGATATTCGGAACCCTTCTGAACTCCAGCACTGGGACAGGTTACCTAGGGAGGTTGTGGAGTCCCCATCACTGGAGGGTTTATGAATAAACTAGACTAATGCCCAGGGTCAGATTCATCGTTTGTGGGCCCTGGTACCTGGACTGTGGCCCCACTCTGCCATGAGGACCTGCCCCCACTTGGCCTTTTCCCCCCAAGGCCCTGCCCGCCGCTTGCACAGGGGGAAAGGGGGCAGAAAGGAGCAAGCAGGGAGCCAAGAGGGAGGGGGTGGAGAGGACCGGGCGGGGCCTTGAGGGAAAGAGGCCAAGGGGGGCAGGGCCACGGTCTGGGTGCCAGGGCCCCTTCTGAGTGTGGGCTTGGCGCCATTGTAAACCCAGTACTGCTAATGCCTGTCAGGGATGGTCTAATTTTACTTAATCCTGCCTTGCCCAGAGGGCTGGCCCAGCTGACCTCTCGAGCCCTATGGTACGATTCTCTGACCCAATGGAGTTTCATCACAGCACGTCCGAACATGCAGACAAGATGCAGCGATGTCCCGGTGTACAAACTCTGAGAAGCAGCCACAAGCCTGGGCTGGCAGATCTCAGCAGAGGTTCCAAGAGCACTTCAAAAATATATAGTGTCGGTCATAAAGGAGCTGGCATTGTTATAAACGGCAGAAATAAAACACAGAGCCAGACGGGAAGGGTTCCAGCCACGCTGGTGTAATTCCAGTGAAGTCAGTGGGGTTACCCCAAGGAAGAGAAAGTTCTGTCTGTTTATGGTAGTTATTTGTACTGTCAATGGAAATCTGTGGCCACTGGGACTCAGTGACTTTTTGAGATGAGAGGAAGGATGGTCTTGTGGCGAGGGCAGGGCTGGGACTCAGGAGAGCTGGGTTCAACAGCTGGCCTTCCTGTGCAATCTTTGGCAAGTCATTTAAAAAAAAAAATGCCCGCACCGTGCCTCAGTTCCCCCATCTGTAAATGGGGGGTAATGATACTTGCTTTCTGCTACACTTTGTCTGTCTTGGCTATTTAGACTTTGCGCTCTCTGGGGCAGAAATGATCTCTCCCTGTGTGTATGTGCAGTGCCTGGCCTGATGGCACTGCTATGTGCTACTATAGTAAATGGCAGTAAAAGCGCCTGGCTCGTTAACAGTAACAGCAGATCCCAAAGCTCTTGCCAAAGGTCACTGTCATTACAAGTGTAAATGTCGCTATTCTCCAGAAAGAGGTTTTCATATAAAATGGGATGAATTTTCGAGCCCTTCACTATGTCCCCGGAGCCTTGCTGGCGTGTCTGACTGGCAGCCTTCAGAGCCGGCATGATTCAAACCCCATCGTCCCCCACCTGCTGTCACAGGTCCAGAATGCTGCAGTCATTAGCCAAGCCTTAGACCAGCTGGGTTTGCACCAAAGCACAACAGAGCCCTCACAAAGCCTCAGCAAGATGCCCGCCCCAGCTCATAATGCCTTTTTTCCTCTTCATCAGGCGTCCTCCACGTTCCCAGCAGAACCAAGGCAGCATAAAATCCAGCCGACCAGTCTGGAGCAAGTGGATGAGCGCCAGGCGCCGAAACAGAACGTGAATGGGCACCTGGAAAGAGACATTTCCACAGGTAACTGCCAGAGTCCATTAATAATACCTCGCTCTTTGACAGCGCTTGACCGCCATAGATCCTATGATGCTTTGCAAAGCTCCGTGTGCTTTACTATCCCCATTTTGCAGATGGGGAAACTGAGGTATGGTGATAAGTGACTTAACCAAGCCCATGCAGTGAGTCAGCGGCAGAGTCAACACCAGGTTGCCAGGATCCCCAGCTTCATGCTCCGTCTACCAGATCCCAACTGTCCCTAAAGGGCTCAATTCTGACTTCAGCGGGGCTGCATTCACCTGGTTGTTAGCAAGGACAGATCGTGCGGTAATGGAAGGATCGGTTTTTGCTAGCTCCCAGCAGCACTCTCCTGTCCCCAGACATGGAGCGTTTAAGCAGAGGAGTTTCTCAGGCAGAGTCCAGGCCATCGGTGTGAATGGGAAGCTGCAGGGAGAATGGGCCGATGTGTTTGTACAGCACCCTCACAGCAGGGCCCCGACTCTGGCCTCTGGGTGCTACTCGAAGGCAAATGTTAATTATAACCCTGTGCAGGGGGCAGTGTGCCCAGTCTTTGCCCAGCAAGCGCTGGAACCAGCAGCACCAGGGCTGGGAGTGGCCGCAAGGCTGCTGGGGGAGGGGGCATTGGGAGCCTGGGGATGGGAAGAGGAGTAGCAGAAACCTCACAATGGGGGGAAGAGCTTGGCTGGTGCTGGGGCCCATGATTGGAGGAGAGGAGGAGGTGGGGGATTGAAGACGCTGGTGCATTCCTAGGTGATCCTCCCCCCCTCTACAAAATATACAAGACCAGCCCTGCAGCCTGGCTTTATCCCCATGGTGCCAGTATGGCCCCCTCGGTGAGCTCTCTGCAGAGTTTGGCTGGCTGGCAGGTGCCTGGTGATTTACTGTCCAATGGGAGCTCCTTGGCCATAGTAAAGTGACTTGGTTCTTTTTTCCAGTCTGTGCCTTTTGCCACAAAGCCATTGCCCCCCGGACCCCGACCATAGAAGCCATGAACAAACAGTACCACGCAGACTGCTTCACGTGCCGGACGTGCCACGGCCAGCTAGCGGGGCAGCGCTACTACCAGAAAGAGGGCCGGCCACTGTGCAACTCTTGCTACAAGGTCAGCGCAACTGGTTCCTGGTCGTCCCATGAGGCCAATGTCATCCTGTTCTCAGGAGTCAAATCCGGCTTCCGAGGGAGCCCCTGGGAAAGTAGGAGGGGTTCAGAGTTCAGCAAGAGTAGCCGGACCTGCAAGGGTCCCTCAGATACAGAAGTGCCCTACCCTGGGAAGACCCACCTTTGTAATGCCACCGATACTGGCTCAGACATGGGTCTGTACAGGGGTGGCCTCAACTCCCAGGCTCTTCAGGAGGAGTCGTGAGGGGTAGATTAGTCTGAGGATCAGTCCCAAGCAGATCTAAAGCAGGGAACGTGCCTGGTGCTGAGAGCTGGGGACTGGGAGTCAGGCCTGCCATGTTCCATCCCCAGCTCTGACCCCGGCTCCGTGTCACCTACAGCATGTTGTGTAGGTCAGCGTTTCCAAAAGTGGCCTCTCACTCCACATACCTCCAGTTCTGGCAGCTCAGCTTGAGGCACCCCGGATTTGGTTTTCAGTGGCACTGAGTGTCTTCAGCTTCAGCGCTCTGAAAATCAGGCCGAAGGTTCGTGCCATTGGCCAGCCCTGACCCAGACCGCTTTTGGCAATCTGGATCTTCATGTCTGGGCCTTAACTTTAACCTGCAAAATGGAGCCAATATGTACTTAATTTATGTAGTGAGCTGTAGCTCACGAAAGCTCATGCTCAAATAAATTGGTTAGTCTCTAAGGTGCCACAAGTACTCCTTTTCTTTTTGCAAAGACAGACTAACACGGCTGTTACTCTGAAACCTTAATTTATGAATGTTTCGGAAGGGGCTTGGAAATACCTACCTGAAAAGTGCTACAGGAAGGCCAGGGATTCTCACTGTTACAGGCCAGAAGGCCATTTGTGTCCTGGGAGTGTTTCCCATCCATTCGCGTCGTTCATTCCGAAGCAGCAAATGCTGCAGTCTTCCATTGGCTACGGTGCCCATAGGGCCGTGGGGCTTAGCAGGCAGCTTCTAGCATAGAGGCATGAATGGCTTTGCCACTGTGCCGGGAGGGTCTCTGAGACCACACATGGCATTGAACTCTGGTTCCTCCCAGCTCTTTGGCCTGGAAGACCTCCCATCCTTCATAGGTGAGGGCTGCATTGGGGATGCAGCAAGGGGCGAATGGTACCATCCACTTCCGGTTTCTGCACTTTATCTGCCTCTCTCCTTTCCGCAGGACACGCTGGAGAAATGTGCCAAGTGCCAGGGTCTGATCCTGGAGCACATCGTCCGCGCCTTGGGGCATGGGTACCACCCCGAGTGTTTCATGTGCTCCGTGTGCGGCCGGAGCATAGGGGATGAGAGTTTTGCCATGAATGACCAGAACGAGGTGCACTGCGTGGATGATTTCTACAGGTGTGATACGTTATAAGTGGCATGTCAGAGGGGTAGAAAGCTAGAGCGAAATCACTCTACACCTAAGCTAGCCTCCTCTTCAGCTCAGAGGGCCTGATTCTGTTCAAAAGGTAAATCTTGTGCACATGAGACAACCTGAAGGGCCCGATCCTGCAAACCTTCCCTCTGACAAGTAGCCTTTACTCACCCAATTCATCCCCCAAGCTTCAACAGCGCTCCTTGCCATCAAGAGTGTCTCCTCAGTGTGCTGCTCTTTCTCCTACTGAAGTCAATGGAAGCAAGGTTGAATACCAAGCTTGCAGGTGCAATAGACCCGATCCTTCCCCACTGTGCATCTCAGGAAGTCGTTATTCCCCTGGCCAAAGTGGGGGTGAGTGACAGCCAATCAGAATCTTCCATTCACCCCAGTGGTAGCATTTTACATCCCTTTTGCAAAGGTTCCTGTGATGCCACCAGGGTGAGTAACAGCCCTCTGCTGGAGGGATGGTTTGCAGGATTGCGTCCTTCACTTTGTGTCTTGTGTGCAGGACTGACTTTTTTTTTTTTTTTTGCTCCGTTTCCCCTTTAGTTCAGTGTCCCCACTATTCTCCCCCGGCTAGTTCACACTGCAGTATTCCTAAATACCCAGGGTCTGCCTCTCCTCTCATTCACGCCGCTGTTGTTGTCATTGGAGTTACACCACTGTAAAGCTAGCGTAAAGGAGAGCAGAGACAGGGCCACAAGTGATTTACTGGCTAGCTTGACCTGGCACCCAGCTCATTCCAGTCTGTCTCATCCTTAACCAGTGTGGAAAGAGGCTCTGCCATTTCCGTTTCACCTGCAATAATACAGAAGCAGCGTAAAGTAACATGGATCTAGCTTTAAATTGTGCTCTAAATTGCTACAGCTAATTGGCATGGCAACTGCTGTGGCATAAGAGGTTGGCTGTTTGTTTCATCAGGAAGTACGCCTCCATCTGCAGCGTCTGTGAGACACCCATCATCCCGCAGGAGGGGAAAGATGCCTACCGGGTAGAATGCATGGGGCGAAGCTTCCATGAAAGCTGCTATCGGTGTGAGGTAGGTCCTACTGGGATGCTGCGGATTTTTTATTTTTTAAATAAACTCTTGGTGGGGGAGGGTGTAAAGTCCTAGAAACCACCCAGAGGCAGCCTCAAACAAACAGAACTTTATTCCACAAACACAGGTTCTCTCCCTGGGCTCTCGGAGAACTATGACAGGGTTTATAGTTAGGTTTTCCTAGCCAGGAAAGAGATTCTAGCAGTGACACCAGTGATCCTCTGGAGTCTTCTGCAAGGGAAGCAGTGGCAGCTCCATCACGTGAGATGCCTGACGCAGGGCTGGACAAACTTTGGAACGTGCCGCCCCGTCAAAGGGATGGAGGTAATGTGTCTCTCTCCGATATCTGGGATTCTGTAATCCCTGCACACTGGAAAATAGCTGTCACCAGCCTCTGCACGACCACTTAGTGCAGTAATACCACAGATGCTGTTACCACAACCAGTTGGTCCAGTAATAACCACAGAGTCATAGGACAGGAAGGACCTCGAGAGGTCATCTAGTCCAGTCCCCTGCACTCATGGCAGGACTAAGTATTATCTAGACCATCTCTGACTGGTGTTTTGTCTAACCTGCTTTTAAAAATCTCCAATGATGGAGACTCCACAACCTCCCTAGGGAGCTTATTTCAGTGCTTCACCACCCTGACAGTTGGGAAGTTTTTCCTAATGTCCAACCTAAACCGCCCTTGCTGCAATTTAAGCCCATTGCTTCTTGTCCTATCCTCAGAGGTTAAGGAGAATAATTTTTCTCCCTCCTTGATGTGGCACCAAAAGAAAGAATTTGGTTCTTCCCTGTGAATTTTCTTTCTGGTTCCCTGCGTGACTGACAGTCTGACCTGTCGGGCGTTCTCCTCCCTGGAGCAGAGATGCAGACAGTGAGCCTAGCCTCCAGAGCTGACTTCACTAACGAGGCAGATCCCTGCCCTGAGTTGCTCACAGTCTAACAGAAGGGGGTGCAATTTTAGGAATGAGACGGGACTCAGCTGTAATGAAGAGAAAGGGCTAATTGAGGCTGCTGGACAGAGATCAGCCCTGTGGTTCTCTCTCAGTCCCAGACTGACTCACACAGCCTGGGCTGCCTGCTGTCACCACAAAGTGTCTCCTGAGTCCAGCTCTGGACCAGATAGGCATGGACTGGAGTGCTGAGTTTCATACAGAGGCATGGGGGCAAGGGATCAAACATGCAAGCGGATCTATGGAGGGGATTTTAGGATGTGTCGTTTCCTCCACCATGTTGGTAGGGTGTAGGTCACTAAATAAGTCAGGATCCTGTAGGCCACTCAGAGGCTGAAAGGCCCAGCTGCACCCGCCTTGAAATCCATCTCAGACCTGGTTGTTTTGCTGAGGCCTCCTCCTGGGGTTTGTGAACATGCAGCGGTGTCTAGTCCCTGCCATTCCATATGGAGCTGGGCAGGGTCTAACCTCGCAGCTGGAGAAAGGCCACAGGCCTCACATCATCATCCTTCACCACAAAAAATCCCTTCCTTTGCCGAATGGGGGGAATCGGGGAAAAAACACTTATGCTGGACCCTGTAACACTGCCGGGCCAGCAGCCTTGGATGCTTTTACGTTCCCTGAGTGTAAAGATCCACAGATGGGTGGGACTGTACAGACAGGATCAGGGGATCTATTTCCTGGGAAGTTGTAATCTCAGTAGCAATCCCCTGTGGCAGATACAGAGCTCTGGAATGGTTCATAGAATCATAGAATATCAGGGTTGGAAGGGACCTCAGGAGGTCATCTAGTCCAACCCCCTGCTCAAAGCAGGACCGATCCCCGACTAAATCATCCCAGCCAGGGCTTTGTCAAGCCTGACCTTAAAAATGTCTAGGGAAGGAGATTCCACCACCTCCCTAGGTAACGCATTCCAGTGTTTCACCACTCTCATAGTGAAAAAGTTTTTCCTAATATCCAGCCTAAACCTCCCCCACTGCAACTTGAGACCATTACTCCTTGTCCTGTCATCTGCTACCACTGAGAGCAGTCTAGAGCCATCCTCTTTGGAACCCCCTTTCAGGTAGTTGAAAGCAGCTATCAAATCCCCCCTCATTCTTCTCTTCTGAAGACTAAACATCCCCAGTTCCCTCAGCCTCTTCTCATAACTCATGTGTTCCAGTCCCCTAATCATTTTTGATGCCCTCCGCTGGACTCTTTCCAATTTTTCCACATCCTTCTTGTAGTGTGGGGCCCAAAACTGGACACAGTACTCCAGATGAGGCCTCATCAGTGTCGAATAGAGGGGAACGATCACTTCCCTCGATCTGCTGGCAATGCCCCTACTTATACATCCCAAAATGCAATTGGCCTTCTTGGCAACAAGGGCACACTGTTGACTCATATCCAGCTTCTCGTCCACTGTAACCCCTAGGTCCTTTTCTGCAGAACTGCTACCGAGCCATTCAGTCCCTAGTCTGTAGCTGTGCATTGGATTCTTCCGTCCTAAGTGCAGGACTCTGCACTTGTCCTTGTTGAACCTCATCAGATTTCTTTAGGCCCAATCCTCCAATTTGTTTAGGTCCCTCTGTATCCTATCCCTACCCTCCAGCGTATCTACCACTCCTCCCAGTTTAGTGTCATCTGCAAACTTGCTGAGGGTGCAATCCACACCATCCTCCAGATCATTTATGAAGATATTGAACAAAACCTGCCCCAGGACCGACCCCTGGGGCACTCCACTTGATACCGGCTGCCAACTAGACATGGAGCCATTGATCACTACTCGTTGAGCCCGACAATCTAGCCAGCTTTCTATCCACCTTATAGTCCATTCATCCAGCACATACTTCTTTAACTTGCTGGCAAGAATACTGTGGGAGACCGTGTCAAAAGCTTTGCTAAAGTCAAGGAACAACACGTCCACTGCTTTCCCCTCATCCACAGAGCCAGTTATCTCGTCATAGAAGGCAATTAGATTAGTCAGGCATGTCTTGCCCTTGGTGAATCCATGCTGACTGTTCCTGATCACTTTCCTCTCCTCTAAGTGCTTCAGAATTGATTCCTTGAGGACCTGCTCCATGATTTTTCCAGGGACTGAGGTGAGGCTGACTGGCCTGTAGTTCCCAGGATCCTCCTCCTTCCCTTTTTTAAAGATGAGCACTACATTAGCCTTTTTCCAGTCATCTGGGACCTCCCCCGATCACCATGAGTTTTCAAAGATAATGGCCAATGGCTCTGCAATCACATCCGCCAACTCCTTTAGCACTCTTGGATGCAACGCATCCAGCCCCATGGACTTGTGCTCGTCCAGCTTTTCTAAATAGTCCCGAACCACTTCTTTCTCCACAGAGGGCTGGTCACCTCCTCCCCATGCTGTGCTGCCCAGTGCAGTAGTCTGGGAGCTGACCTTGTTCGTGAAGACAGAGGCAAAAAAAGCATTGAGTACATTAGCTTTTTCCACATCCTCTGTCACTAGGTTGCCTCCCTCATTCAGTAAGGGGCCCACACTTTCCTTGACTTTCTTCTTGTTGCTAACCTACCTGAAGAAACCCTTCTTGTTACTCTTAACATCTCTTGCTAGCTGCAACTCCGGGTGTGATTTGGCCTTCCTGATTTCACTCCTGCAAGCCCGAGCAATATTTTTATACTCATCTCTGATCATTTGTCCAATTTTCCACTTCTTGTAAGCTTCTTTTTTTGTATTTAAGAGCAGCAAGGATTCCACCGTTAAGCCAAGCTGGTCGCCTGTCATATTTACTATTCTTTCTACACATCGGGATGGTTTGTCCCTGTAACCTCAATAAGGATTCTTTAAAATACAGCAAGCTCTCCTGGACTCCTTTCCTCCTCATGTTATTCTCCCAGGGGATCTTGCCCATCAGTTCCCTGAGGGAGTCAAAGTCTGCTTTTCTGAAGTGCAGGGTCTGTATTCTGCTGCTCTCCTTTCTTCCTTGTGTTAGGATCCTGAACTCGACCATTTCACGGTCACTGCCTCCCAGGTTCCCATCCACTTTTGCTTCCCCTACTAATTCTTCCCGGTTTGTGAGGAGCAGGTCAAGAAGAGCTCCGACCCTAGTTGGTTCCTCCAGCACTTGCACCAGGAAATTGTCCCCTACATTTTCCAAAATCTTCCTGGATTGCCTGTGCACCGCTGTATTGCTCTCCCAGCAGATATCAGGGTGATTGAAGTCTCCCATGAGAACCAGGGCCTGCGATCTAGTAACTTCTGTGAGTTGCCGGAAGAAAGGCTCGTCCACCTCATCCCCCTGGTCCGGTGGTCTATAGTAGACTCCCACCACGACATCACCCTTGTTGCTCACACTTAAACTTAATCCAGAGACTCTCAGGTTTTTCTGCAGTTTCATACTTGAGCTCTGAGCAGTCATACTGCTCTCTTACATACAGTGCAACTCCCCCACCTTTTCTGCCCTGCCTATCCTTCCTGAACAGCTTATAACCATCCATGACTCCAATCATGTGAGTTATCCCACCAAGTCTCTGTTATTCCAATCACATCATAATTCCTTGACTGTGCCAGGACTTCCAGTTCTCCCTGCTTGTTTCCCAGGCTTTGTGCATTTGTATATAGGCACTTAAGGTAACCTGCTGATCGCCTCTCTTTCTCAGTATGAGGCAGGAGCCCTCCCCTCTCACGCGCTCCTGCTCGTGCCTCCTCCCGGTATCCCACTTGCCCACTTACCTCAGGGCTTTGGTCTCCTTCCCCCGGTGAACCTAGTTTAAAGCCCTCCTCACTAGGTTAGCCAGCCTGCTTGCGAAGATGCTCTTCCCTCTCTTCGTTAGGTGGAGCCCGTCTCTGCCTAGCACTCCTTGGAACACCATCCCATGGTCAAAGAATCCAAAGCCTTCTCTCCGACACCACCTGCGTAGCCATTCGTTGACTTCCACGATTCGACGGTCTCTACCCAGGCCGACAATCTCTTTCCTCAGGTTGCTGGGGGATTCCTGGTCTTCGTTCCAGAGTCTTTCATTGTTATCCAACCAGTGAGTTAGTTACTGAGTCCCCTTCTGTGAGCAGCCCTGCCGATGCAGGGAATGGCTTCTCCTCTCTCTCACCTCCGCTGGGATAAAGGAGGCAGGAGTAACTCCCCTGAACTCAATGGAGTTACACAAGTGTGAGATCAGAATCAGGCCTACAGTGTCCAACTGCCTACCGTACTTACCCTACTCTCTCTGTTTGTGGCACGTTCCTCTAAAAACTGTATCCCCCAAAGGACTATGCCCTCCTCAGTGACTGTTAGTGGTGGAGTGCGCCCCGGGCGGTGGCGGGTGCCCGGCTGGGCGCGTGGAGTGCGCCCCGGGCGGTGGCGGGTGCCCGGCTGGGCGCGTGGAGTGCGCCCCGGGCGGTGGCGGGTGCCCGGCTGGGCGCGTGGAGTGCGCCCCGGGCGGTGGCGGGTGCCCGGCTGGGCGCGTGGAGTGCGCCCCGGGCGGTGGCGGGTGCCCGGCTGGGCGCGTGGAGTGCGCCCCGGGCGGTGGTGTGTTCCAAGACCAGCACATCTGTTGCCTCCTCACTGTGGCCTCACTGCCACGGGATTTAATTGAATTCCTCCAGTGCAGGAGGGGTTTTGGGCCCAGATTCTCATGCCCAGGCAGAATCTCATTGGCCTGACAGTCTGGGTGTCATGACGAGGATGCAGCAGGCTGATGAAGCTGACAGACGTGGGGGATGAGATAGCTAGTCCGCAGGAGAAGGTGCTTGGAGCACTATGTGTATTGGAAGCAATGGGGCTCGCTCATGGAGTTCCAAGTGAATGAAAGTGACAAAACTGAAGTAGCCTGTGGCCAGCATCAGAAAGAAATTCCTGTGATGCTTTGGGGCTTTAGAAATGACTGAGTTTTTGACTGACTTTCGATTGACATGCTTTCTACCTCACAGAACTGCAGGATTCCCCTGTCCACCGAGCCAGCAGAGAACGGCTGCTACCCCTTGGACAGCCACATCCTCTGCAAGCCCTGTCACATCAAACAGAAGAATGAATCGTTCTGCTAAGAGAGCCCGGCGGGCTTCCCCAGGAAACTGTGGATGCAGTCACATGGCTGAGATGAGCCAAATCTCTCTACTACGGCATCAGTGTTCTTATCCTCTGCATTCATAAATGTCCAACTTTCTGTCCTGACTGTGTCTCTTATGGTAGGATTATATTAGTAGCTCTGAGCTTCAGCAGCAAGGTCCTACCACGCATGCTTCCTAATCGGCCATGCGACCAGCCCTGAGAGGTGGCAGTGGAACTTTCTTCTTCTCTTTCCCTCCAGACTGGCTCTGCTTATCTTCCAAGGCTCCGCCAGCTGGCTTCCTCTGCCCCCAAATGGCTCAGTGCATGGGATGAGGGGGACACCCCACCAAACCAGCAGCTGCTGATGGGACAAGGGAGATAGATTAAAATAAAGTTTCAAAGTAGGTAGGGCTCTGTCTCCTCACCGTGTAAATAACGCCCCTGCTGCTTTAAGTTAAGACTCGGGAGGATCTTACTAAACAGCAGAGGGGCTGGGGGAGAGCACTGTGCTATCAGCTCCGGGAGCACGGCAGGGAACAGGGCACGCACAGTGGGACAGCGATGCTAAAACCGCCTGAAGGCCACCCCAGTGCACCCTCAAAATAGGGCTAACGTAAGACCTAAGTGGTGCATAAGTTTTTACTGATCTCCTGCCCGTGAGTGACTTTTACCCACAGAGCCAGGTCAAATATATATACACACAGTTTTCTGCTTTACTGCACCCTGCGATAGTGCTGTGAATTATGACCCAGCAGTGTGCCAAAGAGGTTTGTACAGCAGCAGCTGAACACCACTATGCATTCTGAAAATGACACTGTACCAGCGGCAACCTGAGGCCTGATCCTTCAGGTCTTAACTTGAGGGAGCGAAGGCTGCAGGATCAGCCCCTAATTAAGATTGTGTCTCCTGAAATGCTGCAGTGACTCAGTGACAGATATCAGATGCAGCTGCCTGCAGATCTGCGCTGGACGACCTGCTGGCTCTGTGCACATAGAATTGCCGGAGCCATGGTTCTGGAATTGACTCCTGGGATTACTGGATGTGCAGTTTCATCTCTGCGGTGAATGGACGGACTGTGAGTCATGACACAACCTGGGGGCTGGGAGTGGAAAGAATTCAGCGTTGTTTAAGGAGTTGACAAATACACAGCCCCACCAGCTTCCCATAAAACAAGCCAAGACGCTGGATTCTCTCTCATCTGCCACTGGCCAATCACGCGTCTTTCTTGCTAGCATCATGAAATGATGCCAGATACAAGATCGCCAACTAAGAGAGAGCAGCTGATGGGCTGCCAGTATTTTAACATCCCTTTCCCCTCGCCTGGGATAAACCCTCTGGCTTGTGGGAATGGGGGTGCTCTCAGAGGGGAGCAGCTCATTTGTTTCCCTATTTAAATCAAAACGCCATTCTCAACTGTAGTCAAAGAAGAGAGCAGTACCGCTAGGCCAAAAAGGTCCTGGTAAGCCTGATGGATGTGTGTCCTAGTGGGTAGTGCACTGGACTGGGCTGGGCATCAGGAGAGCTGGGTTCTCGTTTGAACTGTCCCTTGCCTGCTGGGTAACTTTGCCTTTTTGTTCCTCTGTTTCCCCATCTGTGAAATGGGGATAATGAGACTGATCTCCTGTGTAAAGCGCTTTGAGTTCTACTGATGAAAAGCGCTAGATAAGAGCTTGGGGATGGCGATTGTTGGTGGGTGCTGCCATGAGTGTATGGATCCATATAGCACAACGTTAAATGAGTGGCATTTGAAATGGGTGGGACAGGAAATGTACCATCTTTGGGGGGGTATCCTCACCCTGGAAAATTACCTCCGATGTCCCACGTTACGCTGCCAAAGGCACACAGTTTGCTCTTTGGTGCGTATTTTGAGCACTAGCTACTCAAGAACAGCTGGTGAGAGATGGAACTCCACCAGCCTCTCCTCTCCTTTCGTGGTGGGATTTTAACCAGTGGCACGTCACGGAGGGGGAGCAGTAGGGGCTATCTGAAAAGATACTTAAATGAAAGGAAGAATCTTAGCAGTGCTGTGCATGGCCTCTTTAAGAGCCCTTTCTCATTCCCATGGGGTTCCCTTGGCTTTGTGCTTCAGGTTAAACAGAGAGGCCAGGAGACCACACTTGTTGCGCTGGGCTTAACCGCCAAGAGAATCCAGCATTCTAGGCAGGACCATTAGCTGGTTCCGTTCAGTGGCGCCGTCTCTCCTGTCCTTGTCAACACTCCTCAAGAGAAAAGAGCTTGGGACCTTGGTTGTAATGATCACTTTCCATAAGTAGCAGTGACACTGTAAAATTAAGCTGCTTTGATAGGCAGTGGAGTGCTCCCTGAGCGAAATGGTTGTGGAGTTCTTTGGCGTTTGGGGAAGCCCCACAAAAGAACTGTAAATTATTGGCAGGGAAAGTCTCCGCTCACCGAAAACAATTGTACATGCTCGTTTCCCTGGGGCATTATTTTTGAAAACTGATTAAATTTAGGGCTTCTTCTGGGGACACTCATGAAAATTAATCCGAATTAACAAAAGGTGTGAATTTGAAGGGGATTAGTTAAACCCACATTAAAACCCTGTGGATGCTCTTTTCAGAATTAAAGGGACCTGAATTCAGTTTATCTTAATTCACTTTTTTGGACTACCTTTCCTGAGCGTCCCTGTGTTAACAAGCTTTTACAGTTCAAAAGGAATAAGTGAGAATTTGGAACTGATGGAGCTTCTGCCAGCAGCTCCAGAGCACTCGGACCCTGGACAACGCTCTTTCCTTTCTTTTGCTAGTGGGGAGTGGGGCGGTGGTTTAGGTACTTTCTCAGTGTATTAGCACCAAAGTCCTGTCTATACCAGGATTGGAACCAGGGTTTAAACAGTGGTCACCTGTATTCTACAGTTTTACAGGCATTCCAGTGCCGGTGCAGGTAGCCGTTTTTCTCCCTTTTTAAGAAAGGTGCTAGCCTTACTGTGCTATAGACACTCCCTCTCTGGAATCTATGCCCGCAGTAGTCAGGGCAGGACTGCCCGAGCCCTGTTCTCATCAACAGGAGCAGCTCTGATTCGGGTCACAGCATCTGAAATGGTGGCAGAGATGCTGTGTACGCTGCATCGGTGTTGGAGGGCCCAGCTACAGCCGTGGATGATCTTTGCAGATTAGACCAACTGTTGACACTGGTTAGTATTTGTACTGTGGTGCACCAAGGGCGCCGGTCATGGACCAGAATCCCATTGTGCTGGGCACTGTATAGACACTGAACAAGATGGTCCTGGCCCCGAAGAGCTGACAATCTAAGCATGAGGCTCTGTCATCACTGCCAGCGAGATAATGCCCCCTAGCTAGTGGAGACAAGGCCCTGGTGAGCTTTTCCCACGATGAAGCTAGGGGAGGACAACACTCTGTGTCTGCCCTAGCTGAAGTGTGCTTAAAAGCTCCAGAGCCTTGGTTCCAATAGGTGCTTAATCATGAGAGAACTAATGTTGTTGGGTGACCCCTTCTCTTCTCAGTGAGGAGAAGGCCTAAGAAATAACAGGGACGGACAGGGGAGCACAAGGAAACAGATAACGTTGTTCAGCCTGACAGGCCGTTGTCTTGCTTTTTGTAGGTTCCTGTGTTACCAAATTTTCTGCCTTGAATCTTACAGGCAGGTCGTATGATTTGGTAACACCATTAAAATGGGTTGGGGTCAGGGCCACAGACAAGGTCAAACCGTGTCTCAGAGCTGTGAGGGCCTTGGAGCGTTCTAACAGAGTCTCCCCTTCCCCCCAATGTGGTATGGTTTTGCTATGTAGACAGGACTGCAGAGAAGAACAAGCTACACTGAAAAAGGAATCCTTTCTTCCTCCGGACAAACGGTGACCTCCCAGCTGCCTTTCCCCAGTCACAACAAGCAGCGGCTCATTTCAGAAAAAGAGGTAAGAAGCCCGATGGTTTGCTTCGAATGGATTTGTTTAAAAAAAAAAGCATGTTCCCTGCTGAAATGATCCTAGGGAAAGTAGTTTCCTCTTGAAACATAATTTTAAAAAAACCTACCACCATCCCAGCTGCATCTGTACACCTCCTCCATCTCCTTCATACACGTGACTCTTGTTGGGAAGGCAGGCAGCAAGGAAATGACTCCAGAATGTGAGCAGCTGCTCTGTATGCGAGTGGCAGACATCCCATGCTTCTGGCAATGGACTTTCTTACCAGCTGCCCTATGGTTTTAGCAGGTAAAGTTCATTTCCAACTTCTGCTCTCGGGCTCAAAGGTAAATGCTACAGCTTAACATGTCCAGGCTACGGGTTGGAGTCCCTGCTGGAAGTCCTGTAGGTATTCCTGCCATTCTGTCCCTCATCAGCAACGTCAGCAGAAGGAGGCTTCTTCGACCTGGGCTGTCCCTCATGGCCACAGTTCCCTTTGCAGTAGCCTCCCCCGTCAGAGTCCCCGCTGCCTTTCTTGTAAGTTCTGCCGCCCGCTGCGGGAGGCTGGTTTAGTGCCCAGCAGGCCCCCCAGTGAAGTCCATCACTGCAGCCCAAAGGTTCATACTGAGATCTGGCTCTGGTGACCATACAACCCGCTTTGGCTGGGACAGGGCCTTTTTCAAGCCCTGTCCCAGCAGCCCCGACTTTTTTGGCAAAACTGGGCATTTGTCCCGTTTCGCAAAAAAAGCAGGGTGTACTCCCTAGCGGGGCACAGGACTGTGCGGGGGACAGGGTGAGCAGCAACCCCAGCCCCACCCAAGAGGGAGGACTCGGGAGAGTGGCTCGGGCCGGCCCCGCATGGGCCTGTGGGGGGAGCTGGCCCGAGCTGTGCTGGCCGTCGTGCGATGTCCTGTTTTCCCTTTAGTCTGGCTCTTCTGCCAGCCATGGAAAGCTCTTCCGTTGCCACAGCCTGTGCTTCACAGGGGCGCTTCTCAGCTGTCTCCTGGAGCTTAGCTGTCGGGCTCTGGCTTCCTTCTCTCACCAGCATCTGACCTGTTCTGAGGGAGAACACAATCTATTTGCTGACCTCCTCCTGATCGGCTGCCCCCCGCTACCTAGTGGGCTTGAGGCTGGGCTGGTAAAGGAGCAGTGTTCTGTGGGTTTTCCCCAACTTCTAATTCCCCAGGTTCACTTCCTCTCTTTTGCTTCTCCTGGGCCTTTGTTCATCCCAGCTCCCTGGAACAGGGTCTTCTGGGCCCCTCTACTCTTGAAGGGCCAGTATACTCCTTTGCATCTGACATGGCCCTTTCAAGCGCTGTGTTAGCAGAGTTTGGTGCAGCCTTGGGGCTGGAAGATAAGCAGGGTGACAAGCGGCTAATGCAAAGAAGGCTGCGTTATGTAGGAGTGAAAGGGGCTTTGTACAAAGCCAGCGTCAGTCTAAGTCTCCCACCGTTCAGATGCCACCTGACAGACCCTCAACCTGTGCTGAGAGGAGGGCATCTCAGCACTGTCCTGTAGATCCTGAAAGGCAATGACAGGGTTACTGGTTGGACACATTCCACCTCCAGAACAGCATCCTGGCTATATCCAGGGCAGCTGGAGCAGGATGAGCAGTGTCAGACCAGGGCTAGCTGGGGCTGGGGAACTGCAAGTGCTGGAACCAAAGGTCAGTGGAAGACTGGAGCACACTTTTCTTTGGGAATGAAGGGATCCCCGGTATTTACTTTGTACAAAAGGGAGACAACGTGTAGCCTCCGCTGACGTGGTAGTGTTGGGCCTCCAGGAGAGTGAGAGCAGCGTGTCAGAACCAGGAAGGAAGGTCTAATGCCTTTTTCTGCACAGCACATTAGGCTTGAGTTATGAAAAACGGAGGCCATTTCCCTGAACTATAGTTGTCTCTATATAGTCCCCTGCCTTAAGCCTGCTGGGCTACCTCGAACCAGCCCCTGCTTTCCTGGTAACAACCCTGGCAATCTGGGAGGGAAGCATCTGCAGCCATAAGCTGGTGGCTATTTTGCCTCGGTTGTGTGTGCATGTATGCATGCGCTTGCGCTGAAGGTCCTGGGTTCGATACTGCAGTTGAATACATCAGGAAGGTTGTATGTATTCAGCCACAGTTTGCCACATGCTGTCCACGATAGTAATATTTGGTAGCACTTTACAGCTGACGTTTTTGGCAGCATCTATCATCTCTAGGAACAGGAGTCACCAGACTGGATCAAACCCAAGGTCTGTCTATTCCAGTATCCTGGCTCTCACAGCGACCATTGCCAGATATGTCAGAGGAAGGCGCAAACCCCTGCAGTAGCCACGACACTGCTCTCATCCTAATCTAACAGAGATTGGCTTAAACCCTGAAGCATGAAGTTGAATATGCCGTCCAAGGTTCATTGTGATAACTCTGGATATGCTTGGTCCCCCTATAAATGGCCAGTCCTTTTTTGAAGTTTACTAAGCTTGACTTTGTTATAGTTCATACAGAGAACAGGTACCGAGCAAACCTTGTTCTAACTTATGGCCATTTTCTGAAGAACTGGTTTCCTCCTTCCGTGCTCCATTTGAACAAACATTACCCTACTCAGGAGTCGCCCGGCAACACGCAGGACTGCGGGTTTTTAAAATGGACACATCCCTTTAAACCAAGTCTCCACCATCTGCTCCACCCTCTAATTACAAAGATAAAAGAAGCAGCATTCACAGCTCTAACCAAGCACTAACTAGGGATCCTGGATTTAGCTTTCTGTTTTTAGTTATTTTCATTGTTTACTTGGCCACTTGCATTCCTTGTAACTTCCTAGAAAAAGGCGTAGTTGGGGGGAGGGGGCGGGCTTAGGAGGTTTATTTTAACCATGATGACATAAACTAGAGGAGAAATTGATTCTTTAATTAGCAATTAAATAAAACTGAAGGTTAAACAGTCACTTTTAGTGTGCGCTTCCTCTGTTTCCACGCTGGAACCAAACCGAAAAAGAAAGAAGCCATCTGACAACACTGTTCGATGCACAACCAGGAAGTGTGGTGAGAACTGACAGGGATTTATACAGCTTTTATGGACGATGGGAAAAAGCCCTCTCTCTTTATTTGATTTTTATTTACTTATTTATTCACGGTTTGGATTTTTTACAGTGATTCTTTAAAATGTACAAGGGTTGTTAAGTTAGTGTTTGGCTTTGGTTTCAGCCAAAAACCAGAATCCTGCTGGCCAAGTGGTTAGGGTGCTAGCCTGGGGTTTTAAAGACCTGCATTCATGGCCTTGTTCCATCACAGGCTTCTTTGTGCCCTTGAGCCAGCCACTTAGCCTCTCTGGGTAGGTCTACACTGCAATAAACACCTGCATCTGGCCCATGTCTGCTGACTTGGGCTTGTGCGGGGAGGAGGGGATTTATAAAGTTCCAGTGTAGATGTTCTGGCTTGGGCTGGAGCCCAGGCTCTGGGACCCCATGAGAGGGGAGGGTCCCAGAGCCAGGACTTGGGCCTGAACATCTACACTGCAATTTTACAGCTCTGCAGCCCAAGCCCTGTGAGCCCTCATCAGCTGGCACCGGTCAGCGGCGGGTGTTCTTTTGCAGTGTAGCCGTACCCTAAGCATCTCCGTTCCTCACCTGGACAGTGGCACGAAGAGCCAGAGCTGTTAGGAGGACAAATCCATTAAAGGGCCCCATATAACTACCTCAGCTAGACCGTGGTCTCTCTTCAGGACAAAACCCCACTGTCCCCTTTGCCTCAGGGTAAGACTGTTCACCCAGGCATGGAGCCCAGCCTCCAGTAGAAGGGTGTAGTGCGGGGGCATGGCCTTCCTCCAAGACGGATGGGAAGAGGCAGCCACGCACTCCTATAAAGCGTATTGTAAATTGTGCTCTGCAGGTTTGTCCGTAATAATAGTGCATTTTATCCTGAAGGGTCTGGACACCTTCTGTTAGCTGTACAGAGGTATCACCCGCTCCTGGAATGCAGCCACTGCTGGGCAGGGATGTGGCAGTTGTTTAACAGAGCAGCTAGGCTTGCCAACTTTCTACTCGCACAAAACCAAACACACTTGCCCTGCCCCTCCTCTGAGGGCCCGCCCCCTCACTCCATCCCTCCTCCCTCTGTTGCTCACTCTCCCCACCCTCGCTCATTTTCACCAGGCTGGCTCATGGGGTTGGGGTATGGGGGGGAGGGCTCTGGCTGGGGGTGTGGGCTCCAGGGCGGGGCCAGAAATGAGGAGTTCAGGGTGCGGTAGGGGGCTCTGGGCTGAGGCAGTGGGTTGGGATACAGGAGGTGATGAGGGCTTTGGCTGGGGGCATGGGCTCTGGGGTGGGGCCAGGGATGAGGCGGTTTGGGGTGGATGAGGAGGTTTGGGGTGCAGGAGGGTGCTCCGTGCTGTGGCTGATGGGTTCGGAGTGCAGGAGGGGGGCTCCGGATGGGGGCAGGGGGTTGGGGGTGGTGACGGCTCCGGCTGGGGGTGCAGCATCTGGGGATGAGGGGTTTGGGATGCAGGAGGGGGCTATGGACTGTGGGGTGGACCCGAGGGATTCAGAGTATGGGAGGGGCTCTGGGCTGAGGCAGGGGGTTGGGATGTGGGAGAGTGTATGGGGCTCTGGGCTGGGGATGCGAGTTCCAGGGTGGGGCCAGCAATGAGGGGTTTGGGGTGCAGGGGGGGCTCCGGGTTTTGAGGGTCTCAGGGCTGGGGCTCGGGTTTGGGGCACGGGCTTACCTCGGGTGGCTCCTGGTCAGCAGTGCAGCGGGGGTAAGGCAAACTCCCTGCCTGTCCTTGTTCCGTGCTGTGCCCTAGAAGCAGCCAGCAGGTCCGGCTCCTAGGCAGGGCGGCCAGGAGGCTCCGCGCACTGCTCTCGCCCGCAGGCACTGCCCCCCCCAGCTCCCATTGGCCGTGGTTCCCAGCCAATGAGAGTGCGGAGCCGGAGCTCAGGGCAGAGGCAGCGTGCGGAGCCTCGTGGACCCCCACCTAGGAGCCGGACCAGCTGCCACTTCCGTGGCGCAGAGTGGTGCCAGGACAGGTAGGGACTAGGCTGCCTTACTCCCACTGCACGTAAATGCCTCAGCTGTTCAGAATTGCTGCCTCTGGCCAAGTTGACACATCTGTCAAGAGCGGTGGTAAGGCTTGCTCTGCCCGTGGCCCCTGTCTTCCCACGTGCCCCCCCCCCAAAAAAAAGGTTATGGTGCTGGGCTGAGAGAAGGACTAAGGATCACAGGACAGCCCCCCTGCCATAGGGATCTAATGGCACAGAGAGAACACTAACTGCTGCTTTGCAGAGAAAATTTCCCCTCCCCACCCTCCCCAAGTGGCGGAGTCGCCAGCCATTGCAGACGTATTGTAAGTGCCGTGATTTGGGGGAGGAGTCACTTTTAAAAGCTGCTCACAGTCAAGCAAGCGGTTGCAAGCAAGCTCAGGCGCGTCAGCTGAGCTGTCTGCAGTTCCCCACCAGAAGCCGCCGTTCGCTCATGAACATAAAAGGAAAACCAGCAACTGGAAAAATAAACCAAGGCAAAAAGTGAAAATACAACAATGTGAAATGGGCAGGTCTGAACCCCATCTTGGCCAAGATGGGGTTAGCTGGAGCCCAAGAGCTCTATCAGGCCCACCTTGTTACACCTGGAGAGTGGGTCAGGCTCAGGGAGGAATA
The DNA here is from genome assembly GCF_965140235.1 of Caretta caretta. Taxonomy (NCBI): domain Eukaryota; kingdom Metazoa; phylum Chordata; order Testudines; family Cheloniidae; genus Caretta; species Caretta caretta. The sequence continues at coordinate 5,843,510 of NC_134223.1, forward strand.
AGGAAGGGAAGACCTAGGAGAGAGGTAACCTGGACTTCCGGCTCTGTGGGAAGGCCCTGACAGGATCCAGGCAGCGGGAGAACCCTACTGTGAGCAAGGTATTAGTGACTCCTGGGATTTTCATCCCTGTGTTGTTCAGACTCACTATGAATGGGGTTAATTGGCCCAGTGGTGAAAATGCCAGCAGCTACCCAGAGCCCTGTCCATGCCAGCAATCCCAGCCCTGCTGCTGAGAGCATGCTGAGCGCTGCACGGGTCCCTGCATCTCTGGACATAAAAGCTCTGGGCAAAAGGTCAGAGTGTGTTACAAAACACAAGTGAAAGGATAATGCCCGGGCAGTGTGAGTCACAAAAGTTAGTTCAAGGCTTGCGTCACTTAAGGCATGGTGCTCACTGAGAAGTGGGCGGTGACTTGCCAAGAAAAACATCAAGGGCTGTGGACTTTTCAGCTTTGCAGGGAGCACATGAGACAACTTTGATCTGTAATTGTTTTAAAAAAAAATATCAGGGCTGTTGAACCTTGTTTGCGTGGATTTTGCAGGAAGACACATGAGCAGGTGGGGCAGCAGCCTCAGAAACGTGGCTTTGAAAGATCATAGAATCATAGAATCTCAGGGTTGGAAGGGACCTCAGGAGGTCATCTAGTCCCACCCCCTGCTCCAAGCAGGACCAAGCCCCTGCTTTGTGGCAAAGAAGTTAAAAAAGGAAAAAGGGCCAACTCCAGTTTCTGTTTCACATGCAGGTTCTCTTTTTAATCTTGACCTACCCTCTGTTACCTGTCAGCTCTGTGTTCTTAGGGAACCAGGGCGCCGTACCCAGCCTCTCTGACTCACGAAGGGCACCCCCTCACCTCTGCTTGAACCAAAGCCAATCAGAAGACAGACTTACAAAGAGCAACGAAAAGGCGGTGGGAGACTCACCTAAACCCCTCCGGACAAGGGTGACAGGATTCAGGAAACTCCAGTAACCTCATTTGCATCGAAGATGGGACAAGGAGGCATCGCCATTAGCAGACAGAATGGAGAACAGAGATTCCAAGGCAAGAACTGTATGTATTTTAAAGAATCCTTATTGAGGTTACAGGGACTAACCATCTCGATGTGTAGAAAGAATAGTAAATATGGCAGGCGACCAGCTTGGCTTAACAGTGAAATCCTTGCTGATCTTAAACACAAAAAAGAGGCTTACAAGAAGTGGAAGATTGGACAAATGACCAGGGATGAGTATATAAATATTGCTCGGGCATGCAGGAATGGAATCAGGAAGGCTAAATCACACCTGGAGTTCCAGCTAGCGAGGGATGTTAAGAGTAACAAGAAGGGTTTCTTCAGGTATGTTGGCAATAAGAAGAAAGCCAAGGAAAGTGTGGGCCCCTTACTAAATGAGGGAGGCAACCTAGTGACAGAGGATGTGGAAAAAGCTAATGTACTCAATGCTTTTTTTGCCTCTGTCTTCACTAACAAGGTCAGCTCCCAGACTGCTGTGCTGGGCAACACAGCATGGGGAGGAGGTGGCCAGCCCTCTGTGAAGGAAGAAGTGGTTTGGGACTATTTAGAAAAACTGGACGTGCACAAGTCCATGGGGCCGGATGTGTTGCATCTGAGAGTGCTAAAGGAATTGGCGGATGTGATTGCAGAGCCATTGGCCATTATCTTTGAAAACTCAGTTATGAGGAGAGGCTGAGGGAGCTGGGATTGTTTAGCCTGCAGAAGAGAAGAATGAGGGGGGATTTGATAGCTGCTTTCAACTACCTGAAAGGGGGTTCCAAAGAGGATGGCTCTAGACTGTTCTCAATGGTAGCAGATGACAGAACGAGGAGTAATGGTCTCAAGTTGCAGTGGGGGAGGTTTAGATTGGATATTAGGAAAAACTTTTTCACTAAGAGGGTGGTGAAACACTGGAATGCGTTACCTAGGGAGGTGGTAGAATCTCCTTCCTTAGAGGTTTTTAAGGTCAGGCTTGACAAAGCCCTGGCTGGGATGATTTAACTGGGAATTGGTCCTGCTTCGAGCAGGGGGTTGGACTAGATGATCTTCTGGGGTCCCTTCCAACCCTGATATTCTATGATTCTATGATTCATGGCGATTGGGGGAAGTCCCAGAAGATTGGAAAAAGGCTAATGTAGTGCCCTGTTTAAAAAAGGGAAGAAGGGTGATCCTGGGAACTACAGTCCGGTCAGCCTCACCTCAGTCCCCGGAAAAATCATGGAGCATGTCCTCAAGGAATCAATTCTGAAGCACTTAGACGAGAGGAAAGTGATTCAGGAACAGTCAGCATGGATTCACCAATGGAAAGTCATGCCTGACTAATCTAATTGCCTTCTATGATGAGATAACTGGTTCTGTGGATGAAGGGAAAGCAGTGGACATGTTATTCCTCGACTTTAGCAAAGCTTTTGACACGGTCTCCCACAGTATTCTTGTCAGCAAGTTAAAGAAGTATGGGCTGGATGGATGCACTACAAGGTGGGTAGAAAGTTGGCTAGATTGTTGGGCTCAATGGGTAGTGATCAATGCCTCCATGTCTAGGTGGCAACCGGTATCTACCGGAGTGCCCCAAGGGTCTGTCCTGGAGCCGGTTTTGTTCAATATCTTCATTAATGATCTGGAGAATGGTGTGGATTGCACCCTCAGCAAGTTTGCGGATGACACTAAACTGGGAGGAGTGGTAGATACACTGGAAGGTAGGGATAGGATACAGAGGGACCTAGACAAATTGGAGGATTGGGCCAAAAGAAATCTGATGAGGTTCAACAAGGACAAGTGCAGAGTCCTGCACTTAGGATGGAAGAATCCAACACACCGCTACAGACTAGGGACCGAATGGCTCGGCAGCAGTTCTGCAGAAAAGGACCTAGGGGTTACAGTGGACGAGAAGCTGGATATGACTCAACAGTGTGCCCTTGTTGCCAAGAAGGCCAATGGCATTTTGGGATGTATAAGTAGGGGCATTGCCAGCAGATCGAGGGACGTGATCGTTCCCCTCTATTCGACATTGGTGAGGCCTCATCTGGAGTACTGTGTCCAGTTTTGGGCCCCACACTACAAGAAGGATGTGGAAAAACTGGAAAGAGTCCAGCGAAGGGCAACAAAAATGATTAGGGGACTGGAACACATGAGTTATGAGGAGAGGCTGAGGGAACTGGGATTGTTTAGTCTGCGGAAGAGAAGAATGAGGGGGGATTTGATAGCTGCTTTTAACTACCTAAAAGGTGGATTCAAAGAGGATGGATCTAGACTATTCTCAGTGATAGCAGATGACAGGACAAGGAGTAATGGTCTCAAGTTGCAGTGGGGGAGGTTTAGGTTGGATATTAGGAAAAACTTTTTCACTAGGAGGGTGGTGAAACACTGGAATGCGTTACCTAGGGAGGTGGTGGAATCCCTTTCCTTAGAAGTTTTTAAGGTCAGGCTTGACAAAGCCCTGGCTGGAATGATTTAGTTGGGATTGGTCCTGCTATGGGCTGGGGGTTGGACTAGATGGCCTCCAGAGGTCCCTTCCAACTCTGTTATTCTATGATTCTAACTGCACAGAACTTTGGGACCAGAGAAGCAGGGAAGCACTGGATGATGGGGGATTTGTGCTCCAGATGTTAATGAACCCACGCCTGCACACACCCAGCTCAGTAGTTATCAGACCAATTCTAGTAATAAATCCTTTATTGGTATCCAAAATACTGAAGCTGCCTAATTGCATTGTGAGCTCCCTGGCAGTAGCACTGCCCATAGCCAGGAATAATCAGTTCCTATTGTCTAGCCTGAACAAAACAACTTTGGTATACTCCCTTGAGCCGTCAGTTTACCCATAAACAAATCTCGTGTTCTTCCTTGAACCATTGTTCTTTCCCTACAAAAAACGTTACCCATGCTCAAGTAAGTGTTCTGATGCCTGGATCCAAAATCTGCATCAGTTCCATTGGGACTTCATCTTCTCCTGATTGATCGGGCTGGGGGCTCTGTCTGTCTCCAGCACTCTGGACCCTCAGCTACCAGCACCACCTGGGACCCCCGATCAATTCAACCTTCACGGAGTGGTGAGAACCCAGCTCTCTCTCTCTCTAGGTGTAGCCTTCTGACCCTGGCTTGTGTGATCAGTTAGATTTTTCTAAACCTGACTTTTATAATCAAGTTTATGAGATTTAATATGATAACTGTTTTGTTTGTTTGGCTCCCCTTTGGTAATTACCTGGCAATAAATAATTTTCATGGTTAAGCCGGTTTCTTCTCTTGCTCTCTCCCCTACCTTGTGAGTGTTTTTTGGCCTCCTCATTCACTCTGCAGCAACGCTCCTTGTACCTAAGCTAAAGATCCCTGCAGCGTCCAAAAATCCTGTGGGGTTTGCTCATCAAGTCGGTTATGACCAGAACAAATGTAACGTGAACATGGGGACAGGGATGTGCTGAACCTGGGGCCTAGGAGGGTGACAGCTTGGAAGTGCTGATTAATCCGGTCCTCTCGGATACAAACTGTACATTGACAGAATTACAGAACCCCACCACCACCACCCAGAAGAGTAATCCTAATAAATGAGCATACCCCAAAGTAACAGGCAAATCTGGTAACACCTCCTGGGACCTTGTTATGGAAATCGCCGCCACCCCCCAACACCTCCCTGAGTGGGCTCATTGAGGTCTATGGATCTCTTCCACTAGAAAGTCTCACCCACCTGAGTCAGGGTGGTGATACCTGGCTGTATGTAAGTCCATGGGGCAGCTCCCAGCTGGTGTGAACTGTTTTCGCTCCAATAGAGTGCTGACAGTTTACACCAACTAGGCATCTGCCCCAGATTATGGCTAGAATGGTATTCCATGAGTGTTTGGTGTTTCTTTTTTTATTAGCCTGGCCTTAAAAGTTTATCCCTCATCATTTCTCTATAATTCTATAGTGCAGTCCTCACCACAGTCCCCTGGGAAGCACAGGAATTAGTAGAAACATTGTTACCGACTCTAGCCTGGGGCATATTTTCTACCTCTCACTAATAATGTGTTTAATTAGATACTGGAATGTAGGCTACTATGTTCTCCTTACTGACACTGGCCTTTCAAGAAACAAACACTAAATTACATTTATTTGGATGCCAGCTGAACTTTGATTGGATTCATTGCTTGCAAATGGGGCAGTTGGAGAATTCAAAATCAAATGGTCTTTCTCTTGTATTTGTGCTCTGAAATTGTATGTATAGAGTCCAGCTGCGGTAACATGTAACTAGACAGCATTAGAGTCATGTGTAAGCTGCAGTAAATTATGCTGCCATGTCAAAGAACATATTTTTAATAGAATGAATTATTATTATTTACATACTGTGCTCGTGCCTACGAGCTTCAACCAGGGCCCCGTTGTGCCAGATGCTGTACAAATCCAGAACGAAGACAATCCTTGCCCCAAAGCATTTACGCTCACTGGTATGTTCCAAACCTGGTCAAAGCTAAAGCATTACCATAAATCTCCTCATTCCAATTCCTGTCTCAAGGTAGATTGCTTGGTCTCAGTGACTTTCCTTTCACTCACGGTGGGGAGAGTGTTCACAAACACCCTGGCTTTGGAGATGCTTGATTTTCATGTCTCGTTAGCAATGTAAGGAGGTACTGCAAGCACATCAGACCTGTCCTCTTCTCTCTGGCTTCCTATAGCGAGTCCAGCTTGAGGTCCCCCTCTCCCAGCCCTCAGTGACTTGGGCCCAGCGTATTTAAAAGAATATAAAACACTGGGATGAGGACCCGTGGTCGACAGTGCCATTATTCAGGTACGATGGAACTTTTTACCATCAGGGTAACGCTTGTATGCGCAGGAGACAGTGCTTTCTTGGGGGCTGATTCGAGACTGTCAAACAAACTCCCCCAGTAACTAAGAACCAACCTGAACCACCTCCCCTTCCATTCCAAGTGCAAGGCACACTCCTCCAGCCTTTCTCCAATATCACACAGAGCAGCGTGCCCATTGAAAAAAAACCCCCAACGTACCACACCAAAAGATTCCACTGCGCACACAATTCTCCCCCTCAGGGAGACCATGAGAGTGCGAGAGAACAAACCACACAGAACAGATGTTAGTAGCGTAGGGTGCATCTACACAGCAAAAAATGACCTGTGCCAGCGAGTCTCAGAGCCTGGGTCAACTGACTCAGGCTCCCGGGACTGGTGCTGTGGGGCTTAAAATAGCCATTTGAGCTGGAGCCTGGCCTCTCAAACCCAGTGAGGGGGGGAGGGTATTGGAACCCAGGCTCCAGCCTGAGCCGGGACGTCTACACTGCAGCATGAACACTGGGAGCCCAAGGCAGTTGACCTGGGCTCTGAGACTTGCTGAGGGTTTTTGTGTGGTGTAGACATATCCTTAATGTACAATGGGAAGATGCTTAGATACTGTGGCAATGAGGGTGGGCTAAGAACCTATCGAACAGAATAGAATGTCAGATTCCAAACCAGCTCTTGCCCCTCTGGAACTGGTGCTGGTAGAAGTGGTTTCCATCATATCTGGGTTTACAGTTTGGTTCAATGGCTCTCAGCACCCCCACTATAAAAATTGTTCCAGCCCCTGTTATTGTAGGCTTAGAGTTTTCTCTCTGAGCTTTCCAGGGGGAAAGGTGCTATTTAATTGTTTTTAAAAGGTTTTTTGTTTTGAAAATGCATTTTTGTTTTGATCCACCCTGAATTATTTTCATAGCCACCAGGGGTCAGCGAAAGCATAAGTTATTCTCTTCTGATTTACATAACCATAAACTGCAGCCAAAGCACTGGTTATGTACACAGATGAATGATTTTTCTAGCAACGTTTCTCTAATATTTTATGTACTGTGTATTAAATTATGGAGGAGACAGACAGCTGTCAGTTTGATTTCTGCATATTATCAAAGCTATCACACCACTATTTGAATAGTTTTCCCTTCTGTTGTTCCAAATAACAATTAAAATGATTGTGACAGACAATTCCCCCCTCTAATATCTCCTTTCCCCCCCAGCATGGTTTCTTTATGCATTTCACCTCTCTCTGTAGAATCAAGTTGCACTGTTGCCCCTGCACATTCAGAGTCCCTTGTTTATTTGTGTGGGGCTTCCACACAGCAACAAGGGAGGGGGGGAATGAATTAGAAAATTATTGTAAAACAAACAAACAAAAACCTGGCAAGACTCAGAGGCAGGTAGAGCACTGGATAATCCTTTAAATTCTTTACTCTTTTTTTAAAAAAAAGTTAGACTTCAAGTTGACAGTGTTCCTTTAAGTGGTCTTTTCTGGATCACGCTTTATATTAAATGTACATTTATAAATAGTGAGTAAAGGCGTATAAAATTATTATTAATAGATGTTTTAATACTTGGTTAATCAGCAAGTCCAACAGGTCAGTAGGTTGCTTATAACGATGACTTATAACCATACATAAAAGAGACAAGGTGGGGGAGGTAATATCTGCTATTGGACCAGCTTCTGTTGGTGAAAGAGACATGCTTTCGAGCTCCACAGAGCTCTTCTTCAGGTCTGGGAAAGGTAACCTGAGTGTTACAGCTAAATACAAGGTGGGAGAGAGTGTAAACCACAATACATGTTGCAGGAGACCACTTAAAATGAGGTGGGCAATTAGCACCTGTGCAGTCAAAGGGCAAAGGAGGTTTAGTAGGTTACAAATTGTTGTAATGAGCCATAAAGCCACTGTCTCTGGTTGAGTCCATGTTGTTTTAGAGTCTAGCAGAGTTATGAATTTAAGCTCCCAGGCTTGTCTTTTGAAGGTGTTTGAGGACGATACAGAGGGATTGTGAAAAGTGTTCACCCACAAGTAATAGGGTGCATTGTTTTTAACCATTTTTCTGTGTGGTTCATTTGAGAGTTTAATGATGGTCTGGTTTCACCCACATGCATGTTGGGGCATTTGAGGCCCTGGAGGAGGTACATCACATGTCGTGATAGGCATGTATAGGACCCATGGGTTTTGAGGGGTGTGTTATAGGGGTGTTGATCATCACAGCAGTGGAGATATGTCTGCAGGTTTTGCACCTCAAATGAATGCTCTCAAATGAACTCACACGGGAAAAACAATAAAAGGTAAACATGCCCTATCACCCGTGAGCAGACACTTTTCACAAAACAATCACTCCGTTTCTGATCGGTCAGTCGTCGTCTTCAAAGCAAACCTGCTCAACAACTTCAAAAGACCAGCCTGGGAGCTTAAACTCAATTCTGCTACACTCTAAAAAACATGGACTCAGCAACAACCCGTTACAACCATTTGTAACCCATTAACCCTCCTTTGTCCTGTGATTGCAGTGCAGAGGTGCTACTGTGCATTGGATTTTACATGGTCTCCTGCAGCGTGTTACCACTTTATGATAAACAATCTATCCTACCTTGTATTGTGCTCTGGCACTCTGGTTGCCTTTCCCAGACCTGAAGAAGAGCTTTGTGTGTCTCCAAAGTTTCTTTCTTTCTCCAAAAGAAGTTGGTCCAATAAAAGATATTACCACCACCAATTTGTCTCTCTCAAATCCTGGGACCAATGCAGCTACAGCAACACTGCTGACAACCATTTGTGTAGCACCTTGTACTGCTGTGCTTCTAACTATAAAACACACTTTTTATGCTTCTAATAGTTATTAATTATTAACTCTTTATATACTATTGATAAATGTATTCTAAATATACAATATGAGCTTTTTGGAATCCACAAAGGCCAATTAAACATACTGCTCTAGAGATTCTCCATTGCCCTGCACCTTATTACAGCTTTGCAAAATGCTACCATTCTGATTTGCCACTCTTTTCCGGGGTGCAAATGATGGCATGAGGTGCAGCATTATGGAGGATCAGACCCCAGAGCTCTTGATGTCTGGAAGAGAAATCCAGGGGTGAAATCCTGGCCCTGTTGAAGTCAATGACTTCAACAGGTTCCGACTTTCACCCCACAAAGTTTTTTAATGCCAGCAATGGGAAAATGCTCCTCCCCTTACATTAAAAAGCTTTGTAACCTTCATGGGGGAAGTGTTCACATCTCTTGTGCAGCGTGAAGATTGAACTAAAGTGCGGGTTCCATAAGGGATGGAAAAGTGAAGCAGAAGCAGCATGTGTTAAAATAAGCCTTTGAAGTGTCTTGGAATCCCAAACTAGAACTATGGATTAGAGATGACAGTGAAACTGCATATGTGCAAACCCCTCTAGGCAGAATAGTCACAGTTGCTCCGCGTTGCATCATGCCCACAAGAAATCCTGTGGGCCTCGTTAGAGAAATCCATACAGCATGCCACAGTAATCAGGGTGGAGTGATGGACTGGAGTACGTGGTTTAGCAAACATTTTACCAGCACCTGGACAACCCAGTGCTCCTCCCTGTTGCGTCAAAGACCAAACCATTTGCATTTGATCTGGCAAAACCCGAAAGCCATGCGACCTGCCAGCAGTACGGAGCTGTATTTAACATCAACAGGGAAATTCCATTACTCCAAGTCCTCCTTCACTCCCCAGTACTTTTCTTTCATCTGCTTCCTTGTTTGCTCGAGCCCTGTTGGAGGTTTAATGGAAGACAGGTGTCTGGGCTGCAAGCTGTCAGTGTGAAGTAATATCGATCCAATGCTGAAAATTAAATTAAAATATGTGAACACAGCTGAGCGTGACCTATGACTCTGTTACTGTTACAGGTTTCAGAGTAGCAGCCGTGTTAGTCTGTATTCGCAAAAAGAACAGGAGTACTTGTGGCACCTTAGAGACTAACAAATTTATTTGAGCATAAGCTTTCGTGAGCTATAGCTCACTTCATCGGATGACCCGTTCATTACCTTGTCTGGAGCAGTTCCCCTTCCCTCTGCTGGGCTCCCTTCACATGAAAAGAGGGTGCTCCTTTTTAAAGATTTTATTATGATTCAGAAAAAGCATACAGCGGCCTAAGCGCTTAGGCCCAGATTTTCAAAAGCACGCAGCTCCCAATCCCCACCCTGACCATGCCCCAAAATGAATTGGCCTGTTTTTCAATGGTGCTTATAACCCAGAGGTCTCCATTGTTCTTTTAAATTAATGGGAATCTTTCCATTGACTTCACTGGCTTTAGATAAGGACCAGTAGGTGCTGCTGAGTATTTCTGAAAAGCTGGCTGCTTCTGCTAGGCCTCAATTCAGAAAAGCCCTTTATTATTATTCTGTACTATTCATATTACAGCAGTGCCTAGGGACCAACTGAAAACGAGGCCCCATTGTGCTAGGTGCTGTACAAATGCGGAGGAGTAGAGGGACAATGGGTGGCGGGGAAAGGGACAGTGCATACAAGCAGATCGAGCAATGGTATTTTGCAAACAGAAAATCAGTGTCATGATTTTTTTTTTTTGAAGGGCACCTGGTGGGTTATTTATTGATTTGAGGGTTTTTTTGGCGGGGACAGGGGCGGATTAACTAACCAGAGAGACAAAGGGAGAGGCCGGGCACATTGAAGGGGGAAGAGGGACTGGGGAACATGCCGGGCAGGGGGAGTGAGGCTGAGTAGGGCAGGAACTTCAGGAAAGGTCGGCGCAAACAGCCCATCAGTGCTAGGGAGAGGATATCCAGCCTGATGACATCTTGAGTGTCTGAGAGCCCCTCTGCAGCATCTCCCTGCAATGCTGCATCCTCTCCCCCCTCTCCCCCGCCCATGCTGCGACACCTACTAAGGGTGCCTCTGGGTCTGCTCCTGCCAGCTTGGGCATTTCTCTGTCCCTGGGGCTGGCTCCTTCCCGGAATGGCCTAATTCCCCAAGCACACATGGCTCAGGGGCCCCTGAGAGGAATCACAGAATATCAGGGTTGGGAGGGACCTCAGGAGGTCATCTAGTCCAACCCCCTGCTCAAAGCAGGACCAATCCCCAATTTTTGCCCCATATCCCTAAATGGCCCCCTCAAGGATTGAACTCACAACCCTGGGTTTAGTGGGCCAAAGCTCAAACCACTGAGCTATCCCTCCCCCCGAAGGGGAGTCACCCCTGCACAGCCCTGGATCCAGAGATTGTGACATGGGCAGGGGTGGCACCGTCAGGGTCCCACCTCTGGGATTCCAAAGTCCCTTGGGCTGACACCAGCTCAGTTCCCTTTTCTGATTGTTCTTGCCTAGCCATGCTCTCCAAGAGTTTCCCCTTGGCCCCCTCCACAACTCTTCGCTGCCTTGTTCAATGGGATGACTCAGACGCAGCAAGTTAAGCTGGTGTGTACGTTTTTGCATGCTGCATACTGTACAGTACTGTGATCCTGAACACTGTTTTCAGGGCTCTGTGTATTCTGCAATTCTGGGGAATTGGCTGCGGCACTCACACTTTGCTGCAGACCTGGGTTCCAGAACCTGAGCTTGCTTTCTTTGTTTGACTCTCTTGCCCTTCGGATTGCAGAGATTACCTTGAAAACGTGAACTGAGTCGTGTAAACCAATGCAGTGGCACCTGCCTGAGTCTGCGGACAGCCTGAAACAACAGCCTTCAGAGGTCTGACCTGCTCCATTCATCTCAGTTGGAGTCCCATGGACACCCAGTGGTGGATTAACACATGGGCCCATGGGGCCCCAACCAATTTGGGGGCAGCAGCAGGAGAGCTAAGACCTGTGTAGCAGTGGGGGAGGGGAGGTGGCAGGTGGAGGGTCCAGGGCTCACCACAGAGGCTCGGGCTCCCTGGGTGGCTCTTACCACAGCCTGGCTCCGGCTTCTGGCGTGGCCAGGGGGTGGAGCCTCGGGGGAAGATAACAAGCAGGGGAGGGGCCCCAAGGTGAGTGGGGGCTAAGGCCCATCTCATTCCCCCACTGGGAAGAGGCTGGTGCCACTAGCAGGGGCTGTGCCTTGCAGGGGAGCTGATCACCCCACCACAAAGAGCAGCCCCTGCCCCAGGCTACTATGCCCATGTAAAAAAGTGGACAGGCCTGGCCCTCCTGGCCTCCCAGTTACGGCCCCTCTGGGTCGGGAGGGCAAATGTTCTTTGTGCCCGAGGCCCCAGTAAACCTTAATCCACCTCTATGGCCACCAGAATTTCTACAGCTGTAGAATCTGACATTTTCCCAAGTTTCTGTCGGAGTCAGCATTTCTGCTGGGGGATTTGAAGAATCCGTCACTTTGCTTTGTGTCTCCTTGCCTGCCTATTGCTCACCAGCTTCCCCAAGAATGGGAAACTGAGTGGATTTCAGAGCATGCACAGTTCCATGGAGCCAGGCAGCAGGGAGGGAGCCAGAGCTGAGGTGGAGGGAGCCAAGGTGCAGAGGGAGCCAGCAGGACAGGCAGCCTCGGAGAACAATACAGTAGCCAAGGTCCAGACAGCCAGGAAGGTGAACTACTCAAGTTGGCTACAAGCTTCCCCCTTCCTGGATGAACAGGAGGGGAAGTCTTAAGCTTCCTCTTGGGAGCTGAGGCCCAGGGTGCAGGGCTAGGCTGCTCACAGCACAAAAAAGACCCCATCCACACAGCCCTAGTTGAAAAACATCCACAAAGGGTTCATCTCCAAGTGGTTCCAGCTGGGCCACAGCTGTGTGTATTTATGTGGAGGGGGGAGGGAGGGATGTGAATTTCACGGTGCTAGAATAGATTAACTCCGCTGCAGCATCCAGAGGAGGCTGCTGCTGTGGAATTTAGGGGCTGCAGCCATGGAATTTGGTCTGCGTATGCTGCAGAGTCCACAGGGCCGTGACTATGACACTGGTGTAACTTACACAGCCTGCTGTGAATGCTTGCAAAAGGGCAGTGTTGATAGTGCACATTCTTTCTCATCCACAGCACTCCTTTGCAAGAACTGATAGTTTGCCATGAAAAAGATAAGTGCACCTGGATCCTGAGAGATGCCCTGATCCTGAAACTGGATACGTGCTGGTGGACCCTCCTCTGCACCCACACAAAGCCCCATTTTAGTCATTGCCGGAGAGCTCCAGGATCAGGAGCAGAGATTGTAAGAGCAGTTTAGAACACGAGAAATTAAGGGCATTACATAGGCAAACCTGTTATTGGCCACTGTTATTTTGGCGATGTTTCCAGTGCAGGACCCCCTTCTCCCCCGACCCCCGTTCACCCATAAGAGGAAAGAATCGATAAACCTTGTTTATTTCTCTCCAGACAGAGGAAAATAACAAATATTTAACTCCAGCTTAATATTGAGGGTGTGATCAGTGGAAAAACTTCCACTGGTTTGCACAGGAACAGGATCAGCCGTGTGGTATTAAATGTGTTGGTGTTGCAGACTGCGGACCCCTGGGTCTGTGCAGGACTGCATTCATTGCACTAGGTCTGTGTACAGCCCCATTTGCTACTAGTACTGTTCCAGCAGCGTGAGCTGGCCTTTAAGTCATTAGCAGAGGGACAAAGGCTGGTGAAACTTGGCACAAATGTTTTTAAAAGAGCTTTTCAATCAACATCCAATAATTACAGGTTTCAGAGTAATAGCCGTGTTAGTCTGTATTCGCAAAAAGAAAAGGAGTATTTGTGGCACCTTAGAGACTAACCAATTTATTTGAGCATGAGCTTTCGTGAGCTACAGCTCACTTCATCGGATGCATATCGTGGAAACTGCAGCAGACTTTATATATACACAGAGAATATGAAACAATAGAATATGAAACAAACAGATATTGTTTCATATTCTCTGTGTATATATAAAGTCTGCTGCAGTTTCCACGATATGCATCCGATGAAGTGAGCTGTAGCTCACGAAAGCTCATGCTCAAATAAATTGGTTAGTCTCTAAGGTGCCACAAATACTCCTTTTCTTTCATCCAATAATTGACATTTAAAATTAAACTAACTTTTTAAGAAAAATCAGGCGGAAAAAGGATTTTTTGCACAAATAAACATTATCCGGGGGCTTCTGCAACCCCAACGTTTCAGTACCACTGTGATAATGGAACAGAACTGGCAAGAGAAATGGACTAGAAACTAACTACCTTGCTTCTATCAGCTGAGAGAAAGGTGATAAGCAAACAAAGAATAAACAGTAGGGAGCAAGTCACATTCTTAACATTCTTTCCATTTTAATAATTTACTTTAAGGTGCTGTTTGTAATGGAAATCTGCTTCGCAGAATTATACCACAAAGGGATAAAGTCAGTAGTGACTTATGCCAGTGAATCAGTAACTCAGGTCTGTGGGTGGAAACTGCAACAGGGGAGTGTGGCAAACTGGCCACTCCTCCACCTACCGGAGTGGTGTATAGCTGCCAGCACAGCATCAGAAGTGAGTGTTGCCGGCTAAAAAGGGGACAGGCCACGGTACCTGGCAAGTCCACTGAAACAGTAGTTCAATATGCAAGTTCTCACTGCTGGAGTTTGTAATGGTGCAATGGATTGGAATTAAAGCCAGAGAAAACCTGAGGGAGAACAGGTTTCAGAGAAACAGCCGTGTTAGTCTGTATTCGCAAAAAGAAAAGGAGTACTTGTGGCACCTTAGAGACTAACCAATTTATTTGAGCATGAGCTTTCGTGAGCTGAAGTGAGCTGTAGCTCACGAAAGCTCATGCTCAAATAAATTGGTTAGTCTCTAAGGTGCCACAAGTCCTCCTTTTCTTTTTGAGGGAGAACAGAAGCAGAAATACTATCTCCCTTCCAGAATGAATCTTCCCTCTGGCCAATTGACCAGTGCAGCGAGAGATCGCACATTTCGCAGTGCCAGCTTTGCTGAATTTGGCATGTGATTCTAAATCTGACCCCTAAGCTTCCCACCCAAAAGGAATTTGTAATGATCTAACCTGCATTCATCTCAGCTTCTCAGTTAGTGAGGCTTCTTAGTGTTACAGGCCTCAAACACACCATAAAAACAAAAAGCGCAGCGCTGAGAATGTGTCCTTTGTCTGGTTGTGTGTCTGCAAAATGCACCCTCCCCTAACAATCAGTCATTTTTGCTTCAGCATAACCATTGTGCTTCCCCCTCGCATTGTTTCAAAACATCCTCCCACTCGGGAACTGTTACATATGTTCATGTTGTGGCCCAAACTGGAATGCGAAAAAGTCAAAAATTAAGGCAGCTTCATCTTGCTGTTGAGGGGGAGAAGGACCACAAACTTCCTGAGTTAAAGGTGAACATAGTAGCTCTAACTTTCCTTTTCTCTGCTTTGCTGGTTTGTATCACAATTGCAGTGTAAAAATACAAAATCCTGCTTTTCAATAGTTCCCCTTTAAAAAAAATGATAAAGAGGTTGAACCTGCATGAACAGGAGGATTCGGGAATGGGATATATCTAAGCATGAATGTCACCTGAATACACAGTAATGTGATTTGCTTTTAAAGAGTACTGGTTTCAATACCACGGCTAAATCGATGCAGTCTGTTATGCAAGCATATTACTCGGCAGCAAATTATAGACTAGGTTACCAAAAAAAACCCCAAACCCTCCTGAAAATAGATGAATAGCGCAGGCGTGAGAGCCGGGCTTTGATATTTAATATCGTAGCCTTTTAAAACCCCTTTATTTCATAATATCAGAATGATTACACCACACTGCAGGCTCCTTGTTGCAGATGAATGATATTCGCTCTTAGCTGCGGTCAAGAGGCTGACCATTTCATTTTATGAGTATAATTCAGTAAGTGCCTACATGCTTTAGTTTTTTTAATTCAGTGAAACACCAAAATGCTCCACCCAGATCTTTTATTTTATAGTTCATGGCAACAGCTTCATAATGCTGGGTTATAACCCCTGCTGACTTGCAAGGAGGAAAAAGTAAGGGGGGAAAGACCCCCACCCACCAATAGATATATAAACGCGTTCCCTGTGCCTCTAAATTCTCCCTGCCTAACCCAGTGAATATAGTCTAATCTCCCTTGTATTGTTCAGTGGACTGCTTTATCCCTGGCTAATCTATTACGACACCGACTGTATCTAGGCTGGGCTCCAGACTGGAGTCCTTTGTGTGTATGGCAATTTCACAGAGCCCTCAGTGTCACTGCCCTTCAACATGACAGCTGCCTCCTGCCCCATCCACTGTAGAACACACATTATTATCTGTGCAGCCCCCGCAGGCATAGGTGCTGGAACTAGGGGAGCTGCTGCACCCCCTGGCTTGAAGTGGTCTCCATCATATGCAGGGTTTACAGTTTGGTTCAAAGGCTCTCAGCCCCCCTGGACATTAACCAGGCAGGAGAAGCCAGGAATCTGCCCTTCCCCCCACCTCTGTGTTTTCACAGGCACGCCACAAGACGGGGGGAAGGGGGCCTGGAAAACCAAGCGCAACAGCGCCCCCGCGCTCCCCTCGGTGGCAACTCCGCGGTACTGCAGCCCAACGGGAGGAGCCACCGGCTGCCGCTCGCCACAAAATGGCCGCTCGCCTCGCCTATAACGAGGATTCCAGAGGCGACAAAATGGCGCCCGGCAGGGAGAGGAAAGAAAGGGAGAGACAGGGAAGGAGCACAAGAGGGCCCAGGGTGAGGGGTATAAACCACACCAAAAGCAGGGGGGCAGTACCACCAAGCTGTATATTGCACTGACTAATGCACATTTGGTTGGAATCAGGCTGAAATCTGCTGCTCCACTCCGAAAATGCCCAGAAACCTCCATTCCTGTCCCAGGATTGTATTTTGGGGCCCAGATACAGGTTCAATTGATCTAACCCTTAGCTTCCCCCTAGGGGCTTTTCCCAGAGATTGCTGCCTGGCCCTTCATTCCTGCAAATCCCACATTACCAAGGGGCTGATGCCAGACCCAGGATCATTTGCTTTTCTGTCCCATCTGGAGAGCAGCTTTATTATTATCTTTTCTGCAGAGGCTTCTAATCTGCTCTCTTCATTTAAAATCACATCCCCCAGATTGCCAATGCTGATTTACTACAGTAACTGGAGAGGGTTTGGCCCACAAACGCTTTTGTTCCTACCTTTTTTTTTCATTTTCTGCAGAGGGCTTTTACTACAGACTCTGCTATCTGTTTCTTCAGTAGGAAAACACACCCTATAAAATGCTATCATTAATATAAAGAACAGATTTGGGGGTCATATATAATAAAGCCTGTATGGTTATATAGTTATTTCTGAAGGGATTTTTACATGTCATAGTCTGCCCTCTATTCATTAATTCATGTACCTACTACGATCAGATACAATTATCCTGTAAAAATACCCCATACACTAAAATACTTTGTTGTTAAAGGCTGCAGCCCACTTACTGTATGTTTATTTTTAACACTTTTACCTTATGTTTTCTGCATGCTATTTCACTACAGACTACAGTATAACATAGCCCCTTCTTTGTTAAAAAATACATACCTAAAATGCTGTTTATTCCCATAATTATAGTTTTAGGCCCATACAGATACTATATTTCTATATATTAATATTCTTTCTTCCTGGGACTGATTACATACTATAAGTAAAAAAAAACCGCACCTAAAACACTAAAATTTAGTTATTAATATAAATATCATAAATTTGGCCCATATAGATGTTTGATTTTTGTATATATATATATATATACACACGTATTACCTTTGCATTCCTCCATTGGCTTTCTACTACAACATATCCTAAAAGCAGAAGAAAAAAATGCCATCACCAAAAAAATAAAAAAACCCATCTCATTTTAAGAATCCATGGTGGAAGTTTGTGCCTTATTTTTTAATGTGTTCCACAGAGATGCAGATTTTCCTTGGGATATTTGGGGAGGACTGTTTAAATTACGAAACCAAAAAAAAAAGCAACCAACAGAACAAAAAGAAAAAAATCATAACTGAAGCTGCAAATGCAGTCAAATATACTCCAGCTCAGACAGAGCCCCCAACCATTCAGTGTAACGAAAAGAGAGGACCAATTAGTTCAACAAACTTAAATGACAAGGATTTTCTGTAGGTCCAGCAGGAAGAATCAGTTCCTTTATTCCACCATTTAGAGCTCCAAAACACCCCCATTTTTTGTGCTGTGTTTTTGTTTGGGAGTTTATTTTATAAGGAGGCTGAAAAACAACCAAGCCAGGATGCAAAAGACACGGGTGAGACTTGTGCACATGATTCTGCACGGAGAGAGGTGCCTTAGATCCTTGTGCATTTCTGTCCCTTTTACTATGTGCTTTGCTCCTCTGTGAGTGTAAAAGGTTCTCTCCTCTCCCCAGCTTGGCCGCTTATTCCAGAAGTTTCTAAAGCAGAAACACTGCAGATGCAAAGCCCTACGACAGCTCCCTGGCTTGGAGCAGGAGGGGGGAGGGTTAAACACTGCAGACCACAACCCAGCCTTTGCCGCATAGTGGAGCAGGCGTGGTTGCTCCTGTAGCAAGGAGAGGAGGAGGTACATTTCTACGCATGCTCACAAAGCACCGCCCCAGTGGAAGCATTTGAACAGCTGATGAGTATTCCGCCTCCCCTCCCCCGTCCTGTGCGAGTAGATCAAAGGCGTAGGCTATTTTCAAGCTGTTTGCCCCACCCCCGCTCCAGCTTTCACCCTACCCTGGAGGCGTTTGCCAGTGGCAAGCTTGTTAAAGTTAGACGTGGCGCTGTCTGCGGAGGGAGATGAATGAGGCAGGCTTTACAGCAGTGGGATCCTAGGCAGGCACGCCAGCCTGGCTTGTGCCCTGCTTTTCCTTGGGCTGAGGGGCTGAGAGCTGCCCAGTCTCCGTTCGTGGGACGGGGGGACTCTCCTAGTTGGGATTTATTTTTAAGAGCTGCTTTTTTTTTTTTAAGAGCATCTTGCTCTTGCAATGACAGCTTTTCCAGTATGTGGTTTACAAACCTCCCTTAGACGAGCTTTGGGTTTGTAGCACGTCTAAAATACCCCAGATTCAAACAAGCCCTTATAGTAGCTGTAACTGCTCCACTTGACTAATGCTAGTAATGCTTTGCAGACTTATGGTACCTTCCCTGGGAGGATCTCAAAGCACTTTACAAACATTCATGAATTAAGCTTCACAGTCCTCCCTGGGAAGTGGGTAAGTATTGTGATCTCTGCCCCCAATGGAACAGGGAAGTACTTCCCCAAATCAAATAGCAAGTCCATCGCACAGGTCTACTTCTGAGCTATAGCAAGATAGGGGCCATGGTATTTATTTGGCTAGAGAGGGAGTTTTTCATGTTGGTGATGCGAGTTGGGGGATATAACCTAAATCTGTTTAATAGTGCTGATGAGTATGAGGCATGTTACTGTATCTCTATATCCTGGAAACTGGAAAGTAATTTCTCAGTTTGTTCCATACAATTGCCCTTTCTTCTCAAGCAAAGATGTTTAATTGTCTGCTTGTAGATAAAAATTCATGTAAAATTTTTGTATTTCAAACATTACCCCTTTACTGTGTTGTTTGTGGCTTGCCATAATTTTGCATTCAATCATGCTGCAAGTACTAATGTGCCTCTATGCATCTACCGAATTCCATCCCCTGCTAGACAGTGCCCACTGAATGCAATCTTTCTAGTTTGGCTGCACAACTCTGCAATTTGCTGTAAGTGATTTCCTCCCCTGCTCCCAAAGTATATTGAAGCATCACAGTGGTGGCTGATAAAGTGAGATCCTTTGCCTTTTCTGCAGGCATATGGCATTATTTGTGTACCTTCCATTCCACAGCTTGTAATAATTCCCTGCAAGTACTGTAAACACAAAGTGATCTAGAGGTACTGAAGCTGGAATAAGTCTTTGGTTAATGTGACTGTAATGAATTATCATCTAATTGTGTAGGTGTACATTTCACTGGGGCCACAGGAACCCACAGAAGGTTTCTTCTTCCTTACCAGTTACTGCTTAAGAAAACTACTGGCATGTAAGGTTGTTTGGGGTTTAGGAGGGAAGCACTCTCTTTTCATGGCCTTTTAAAGAGGAACAGGAAGGAACTATCCTGTGGATTAGTAATTCCCACTTTCTTTTCCATAACATTATTTTTCAAAGTGTATGGTTGTGTGTACACAGCAGTGTGTACAAGTGTGTAAATGTTTTTAGTTTTACTGTATATGCTATGCCCCCTCCCCCCCATGTGTATTATCATAGCACCTAGATGCCCTTTTCGTGGACCGGGCCCTCTTTGTGCCAGGTACTGTATAAATACTGAACAAAAAGATGATCCCTGCCCTTAAAGAGTTTACACTCTAAGTTGGCAGTGAGCCTTATTTATTTATTTTCTGGTCATCAGATGAATCTGATTCACATGGGAGGACTTATTTACCGGCTCAAAGCCATTGATGCCAATGGAGCTCCACCAGCACATCTCAGATGCAGGTCTGAGGTCTAACGTCATGCCAGGGGTGTTTAAATTCAAGCTTTTCCTGTCCTACCATGTTCTTAAAATACAGTAATTTCTTAACACCAAAGAACTTGAGTTACCAGGGGTGGAAATTTACAAATCCTAGAACAGTATCCAGGCTCACTGTGCCTAATGTAGTTGGTTTACAATATTTGGCTAACAAATTATATATTTTTTTTGATAGCTTAAACAAGGGTCACTCCCAACTTTAAAGGGGAAGCTGCTGTATTTTATTTTTCTAGATTGCAGTAGATTTGACCCCAAACCTGACTTACTATAACTTGCAAAAAGAAAAAGAACAATCTTCTGCATATTAAATATCCATTCTTTTTGTTTTAAACTATCTCCATAAATCTCCTTAGGTACTAGTCTGCATCCCCAGTAGTGCTGTGCACAAAAATAAATGTAATGGTAAAGAATATAATTTCCTTTTAAAATCTCCCACTGGTTTGTGCTCTTGTTTTGCCTTTGCAGCAGTTAATTTACAAATGCAGTTGTCAGCATTGTGCCACATGAAACAAATATGCAGCCTTCAGGGACTACAAGTGTAGGGTCCTCTAAACATACCAACACAGATGCCAGTTCAGCATCGTACATGAACACAAGGTTAACTTTAAATTGGTGAATAATCCCATTGACCTCAGCGGGACTGCTCTCATGCTTAAGTGACCTGTTGACTCGGGATCATATATATAGGTAAAAAGCACAGTATTGCTGCATCCAGAGGGTAAGTGTTTGCTGGTAGAGTATACCTTATACGCAAGTATACCTAGACGAGCAAAGCCCTGCTAGTGTAGACATGGTCCATAACAGTACATAGAGCAGTACTTTGTAGCTTCCAGCTTCTGGTCAAGTCTTGGCGCTGTATGTATTTTGTGTTAAAGGTGACTTGCAGAATATTTTTTAATTGGATTTACCCCCGCCTTCCCTTTTTGATGTCTAGAGAATGTCTAGCATGATTTGTTTTTAAAGGTTTTGTTTTCCTGCTTGCTTTTTTTTTTTTAACCTTTTGAAATAGTTGATGTCAACTTCTGTTTTCCATGATGGATGGTATGAGCTCTTGAAGCTTATTTGAAATAGGGAAAATAGGAAATATTTGACAAAAGCTTCCTTTCTTCAAATAGTTAATTAGTGGAGGTGGGGGGTGGTTTTTGTTTTTTGTGTTTTAATAAAGCATTTAAGAGTTTTAAACAGTCTTGCTAAGGCCTTGTCTTCATTGCCGAGGTGGGGTAGGAGAGTGGGTGTATTCTGTTTATAGCCTTTAATGATCAGCCAACCTCGGTGGGGTTAATCACTGCTTAAAACCAGAGTAAGCTCTATAGCAGTGTACCCCTGGTGGTATGCAGAGTTCTTCCATGGGGTACATCAACTCACCTAGATATTTGCCTAGTTTTACAGCAGGCTACATAAAAAGCACTAGCAAAGTCAGTACAAACTAAAATATCAGACAATTATTTGTTTATACTGCTCTGTATACTAGACACTGAAATGTAAATACAATATTTATATTCCAATTGATTTATAATTGTGGTAAAAATGAGAAAGTGAGCAATTTTTCAGTCATAGTGTGCTGTGACTCTTAAAATTTATGTCTGATTTTATAAGTAAGTAGTTCTTAAGTGAGGTGAAATTTGGGGCTACACCAGACAAATCAGACTCCTGAAAGCGGTACGGTAGTCTGGGAAGGTTGAGAGAGACTGCTCTACAGGTACAAATAGCAGCTTCACCTGTCTATGGCAGGTGTTTGCACCAATGGCAGGCAATCCGTGATTGAAATGCCCAATGTAGGCAGGGCCTAGACATCCCTTCCCCTCCCAGTTGCTGAACTTTTACCATGTTGACTCTGATGTTAGAGAGACAAGGTGGGTGAGGTAATATCTTTTACTGGACCAACTTCTGTTGGCGAAAGACAAGCTTTTGGGCTACACAGAGCTCTTCATGTCTGGGAAAGATACTCTCAGTGTCACAGCTAAATACAAGGTGAAGCAGATTATTTAATATAGGTAGTTAACACACATTCTAAGGGACCATTCAAGGTGAAGTGGCCTGTTAACACCCCTGCATTTATCGGGCTTACAGTTTGTTGTAATAAACCATAAATCCAATGTCATCTTTAAGACCGTGATTTTTAGTGTCTAGCAAAGTTATTATAAATTTAAGTTCTCAGGCTCATCTTTTGAAGATGATGTGGTGGTTTCCATTGAGGATAAGGCCTGAGAGGCCAGATATGGAGTGATTGTTTTGTGAAAAGTGTTTGCCCACGGATGATAGGGGTTTTTTTTTTGTCTTTTTATTATTTTTCCGTGTGAGTTCCTTTGAGACCATACTGATTATGGCCAGACAGCCTCACCTCAGTCCCTGGAAAAATCATGGAGCAGGTCCTCAAGGAATCAATTCTGAAGCACTTAGAGGAGAGGAAAGTGATCAGGAACAGTCAGCATGGATTCACCAAGGGCAAGTCATGCCTGACTAATCTAATTGCCTTCTATGACGAGATAACTGGCTCTGTGGATGAGGGGAAAGCAGTGGACGTGTTGTTCCTTGACTTTAGCAAAGCTTTTGACACTGTCTCCCACCGTATTCTTGCCAGCAAGTTAAAGAAGTATGGGCTGGATGAATGGACTATAAGGTGGATAGCAAGTTGGCTAGATTGTCGGGCTCAACGGGTAGTGATCAATGGCTCCGTGTCTAGCTGGCAGCTGTATCAAGTGGAGTGCCCCAAGGGTCGGTCCTCGGGTCGGTTTTGTTCCATATCTTCATAAATGATCTGGAGGATGGTGTGGATTGCACCCTCAGCAAGTTTGCAGATGACACTAAACTGGGAGGAGAGGTAGATACACTGGAGGGGAGGGATAGGATACAGAGGGACCTAAACAAATTAGAGGATTGGGCCAAAAGAAATCTGATGAGGTTCAACAAGAACAAGTGCAGAGTCCTGCACTTAGGACGGAAGAAACCCATGCACCGCCACAGACCAGGCTTGGCAGCAGTTCTGCAGAAAAGGACCTAGGGGTTACAGTGGACGAGAAGCTGGATATGAGTCAAAGTGTGCCCTTGTTGCCAAGAAGGCCAATGGCATTTTGGGATGTATAAGTAGGGGCATTGCCAGCAGATCGAGGGATGTGATCATTCCCCTCTATTTGACATTGGTGAGGCCTCATCTGGAGTACTGTGTCCGGTTTTGGGCCCCACACTACAAGAAGGATGTGGAAAAATTGGAAAATGTCCAGCGGAGGGCAACAAAAATGATTAAGGGACTGGAACACTTATGGATGGGGGACTGGAATGACTTATGGGGAGAGGCTGAGGGAACTGGGATTGTTTAGTCTGCAGAAGAGAAGAATGAGGGGGAATTTGATAGCTGCCTTCAACTACCTGAAAGGGGGTTCCAAAGACGATGGATCTGATCTAGACTGTTCTCAGTGGTAGCAGATGACAGGACAAAAAGTAATGGTCTCAGGTTACAGTGGGGGAGGTTTAGGTTGGATATTAGGAAAAACTATTTCACTAGGAGAGAGGTGAAACACTAGAATGCGTTACCTAGGGAGGTGGTGGAATCTCCTTCCTTTGAGGTTTTTAAGGTCAGGCTTGACAAAGCCCTGGCTGGGATGATTTAGTTGGGGATTGGTCCTGCTTTGAGCAGGGGGTTGGACTAGATGACCTCCTGAGGTCCCTTCTAACCCTGATATTCTATGATTATCTGGTTTCACCCTCATAGTGGTTGTTGAAGCATTTAGTGCATAGGATGAGGTACACATGGTGTGATTGGTCTGTGTAGGACTTGTGCATCTTGAAAGGTGTGTTGATCATTGTAGCAGTAGAGATATGTCTGCAGGTTTTGCATCTGTTATGGCAGTGTCTGGTGCTGCTTTGAGTTGGTGGGTCTGTGGGGAGCTTGCGTCTGACAATGAGGTTGGCAAGGTTGGGGGCATTGTCTGAAGGCCAGAAGAGGGAGTTTGGGGAAGATTTCTTTCTAATGAGTAGACTCCTAGAATATCAAGGTTGGAAGGGACCTCAGGAGGTCATCTTGTCCAACCCCCTGCTCAAAGCAGGACCAATCCCCAATTTTTGCCCCAGATCCCAAAATGGCCCCCTCAAGGATTGAACTCACAACCTTGGGTTTAGCAGGCCAATGCTCAAACCATTGAGCTATCCCTCCACCCATAATGCTTGTAACTATTTGTATGGTTGTAATTATTTGTTTATACCCCCTATGGGTTCCAGTGTGGGATGGTAGGTGACAAGTAGGGATGTGAGGTCAGAGGGAATTTTTTGTTTCTGTATTAAAGCAGGTTCTCTTGTGGTATTTGAGTGGCCCATTCCAAGATGCGATTTACTTCTCCGGAGGTGTGTCCTTGTTTGACGAAGGAGGTTTTATGTTTGTTGAAGTGTGTATCTTAGACTTCGTTGTTGAGCATATTCTGTGTTCTGAGTGGCTGGCTGTAGATAACAGATTTCTTGGTGTGTTTGGGATGATTTCTGGATCTGTGAAGGTAAGTGGGGTGGTCTGTGGTTGTCTTGTATATAATTGTCCGTAGGGTTCCATTGTTGAAGCTGATTGTGGTATCCAGAAAGTTGATGCTGGGATGGAGTGATCTAGAGAGAGTTTGATGGATGGAAGGTGGTTGTTGAAGTTGTGGTAGACAACCTGAACTCCCTCAGATTTCCATCTAGAGGATGCTGAAAATATGTATCTCAGGTATATTATTGGTTTTGTGGTGCATTTGTCCAGAAATTCTTCCTCAAGGTAGCCTGGAAAGAGGATGGCCTATTGGGGGAGCCATTCTAGTGTTCGTAGTTGTTCCCATGGTTTGGACAAATGAAATGGATGAGTTCTGTGACTTGTCTGGAATGGATATCGGAGTGTTGTCCATTGTTTTGTAGCTATTTGAGGAAGGCAGCACAATGCTGTCATTGTGAGGGATGTTGGTGTCCAGGGAGGGGACATCCATAGTGTTCAGAGGGAGGTTAGTGTTGCAGAGTTTCTGGAGGAAATTGGTTGTATCCTGGAGGAAACTGGCCCTCTGTGTGGTGAGTGGTTTGAGGATGGTTTCTTGGAGTCCTTAGATTCTTTCACTGAGTGCCATGGCCAGATACAATGGGACTGCCTAGGTTCCCATGTTTGTGTGTCTTGGGAAGCATGGAGAAGATCCCTGAGTTGGGTTTGTGGGGGATGAAGGTGTAGGGTTTCTCTTGGTGTTCTTTGGGGAAGGATTTGATGATGCTCTTAAATTCCAGTGTGAATTGTGGTGTGGGGTCTTTTGAGCTCTTTATAGTAGGCGGTGTCAGAGAGTTGTCAGTTGTGATGACTATGTCAACGAGGACGGTTGAGAACTACGATGGCACCTCCTTTGTCCTCTGGTTTGGATCACTATCTGGTGGCTGGATTTCAGGGACTGTATAGCTGTCCTCTCGGCAGTGTTTAAAAATCAGTCAAAAATTTAATCAATGTGACCTTAAATGTGCTTACTAGATAGTAACTGTATCTATGCTAAAGTATCTTTGTATTGATCATACTGTATCTGCTAGAGTAGAAGCAACTGCATTCAAAGCATAAGCCTGTGTGCCCAGATGCTTCCCGCAACTGTGCTTGCATATGCATGCCTGAACTTCCATGAGCATGTTCTGTATCCTGAAGACTGCAGAGTATTCACAATGTGAAAATAAAGCCCAATTAAGATCAGAAATTCACTCCTGTTGCCCTCTGATTTATTGAAGTCTTGTTCAAAGAAATTTAATTTTAATTATCCATTTATCTAACAAGCAGTTACACCAATTTTTGTGTAATCAGTGTTTATTAAAATGTAGTAAATTGAGTTTAATATAGAAATAGCATTAGTACAAAAGATCAGATTTCTGTAAAAGCAAAAGCAAGGATATTTGTAAAATAAAGTTCCATTTAAAAAAAAAAAAAAGTTTCTCCACATCCTTTCAAAATAGTGGGGCTGAAGGGAAAGCAGCATCAGAAGACTTAAAACTTTGATTCGGAGCTTTGGACAGTGTGTTTCATATCCTAGCCCAGATCCTGCAAGTTGGTCAGTGTGAGAAGGAAGCCAGCCTCCTTGAGCTCAGTGATACTCCACACTAGCGTAAATGATGTGCAAGATTGGGCCCCATATGTGGCATTTTTCTGCTGTATTGGCTATAGGAAAATTGCATTTTTAATCCCATGTGCAGGATAGGCAAGTTTCTACAGTCCCCATGCAATTATTTGTATCCTGTGGGGTCTTGCTTTGACGATAATTTATTTATTTTTGAGGTGCCTCTAGCATTTGTGAAAGGTGCTGCTTTTTTGCTGCCTTGGAGATTGGCTAGGCTGATAGGAGACTTCAGTGTGACTCACCCGTGAACAACCTTTGCAACATGAGCAAGTACAAAGAAACGGCTCTGTGGGTCACAAATGAAATACGAACCAACAGTATGAGACAGTTGTGAAAAAAGGCTATTATTCTGGGGTGTATTAACAGGTTTGTTGTATGTAAGACACAAGAGGTAATTGTGCTGTTCTACAGGTCAGTGGTGAGGCTCAGCTGGAGTAGCGTGTCGTTTTTGGGAAACACGCTTTAAGAAAATGATGGACAAATAGAAGAGAGTCCAGAGCAGAACAACAGAAATGATTAAAGGTTTAGAAAATCTGACCTATGAGGAAAGGTTTAAAAAGTAGACCTGTTTAGTCTTGAGAAAAGACTTAGGGGGGACCAGATAAGTCTTCAAATATGTGAAGGGTTGTTGTAAAGAGGATAGTGATCAATTGTTTTCCATTTCCAGTGAAGGTAGGACAAGAAGTAAGCGGCTTAATGTGTAGCAAGGGAGATTTGGGCTAGATATTAGGAAAAACTTTCTAACTATAAGAATAGTTATGTACTGGAATAGATTGCTAAGGGAATTTGTAGAATCCTTATCACTGGAGGTTTTTAAGAGCAGGTTAGACAAGCCCTGTCAGGGAGGGTCTAGGTATACTTGGTCCTGCCTCAGCACAGAAGGCTGGACTAGATGAGCTCTCAAAGTCTCATTCAGCCTTACATTTCTGATTCTAATCTCTATGCTGCTCTGCTAACGTCTCCAAAAGAGTGCCATTTGGGATGTCCAATAGGCACTATGTTGAAATCGGATTTATTTCACATCTGCCATTAACATAGTTCAATGGTACTTTTTCCTGAAACACTTATTTCTTTGGCCGTGGTCTGAAAACTATTAATTTTAATCATTCTTTAAAAAATAGGTTATCAAAATGACATTCAGCAGCAGTTTTTTGCAGTCCATTCATTGATACAGTATTCTTGGGTGTCAAATAATCACTTTACACTTTGCTGCTAAAAGCAAGCAGTATCTATTTTATTCAGCGAAGTGGTCTGAATATCTGTTTACAAGCACTTTTCTTGATAGGTCTGGTATAAACTGTGGAGTGCAATCAACAATAATGTTTGTCAAAATTGACATATATTGAACCTCTTGTTGGTGGTTACCATTTTCATATCATCAGTGGTGATGATAATTAAAGATAGGCCTGGGGGGAGGGAGTGGGTGGAATAACTTAGATCTATCATCTCTAAACTTTGGATCTGGAGTCAGATCCAAACTTGCAGGACAGAACACTGATGGCTGGTCCTTAACTTTTAAGATAGGATGAACCAATATATTGGGTCCTAACTCCACTCCTAAATTGGGATCTGGCTCTGAACTTCATGTTTATTGAACAATAAAAATATTAACGAATCCCTGATCTCAGCCAAATACTAGAAACTGTATTCATCCTCCTTTCATATTCACTCATCAATTTAAAAAAAAAAATCATTATTGCTTAAGCACTAAACTTTTTATTTAAATGATAAATTTCTTGCAATAATCCAGGCCATTATTAAAACCAGATATATAATCTGGTTGCCAATCTGATATTCAACTACCCTATCGTCATTGTCAATAACGAATTTATATAGTCAACGGGCAGGGATACTATATAAAATACTGATTTATTAGCAAGATGGCAGACATAATCAGAAGACTCAAATTAAGAGAAGCTTCAGTGAATTTCTATATCAAGTATTCCTGAGAATACTTCAGCTACCATAACAGATCATGACTGTGTAATAAGCACAGAAGCCTGTTACTTACGATCACTGGTAGAATATAATAATAATAATAATCTCACTAGATATGACCAATGTTCCATCTAATCTTTTATGCAGACTCTGACATTTGGCCAATGTCTGCTTCAGAGGAAGGCATAACATCTGCCCCCTGATGCGTCTGACTGTGCATTTACTTTATCCTGTGGAGGACTGAAATACAGAATGACTGATAATCCTGAAATGCCCTTAAATAACAGTATGAGAAGTGATAATTTTAGCAAAAGTAACTGCAGTTGCTGTTCTTATTCACTGTCTAATCTGTTTTTGACATGGATGAACTCCTTGCCTCCATAACCTGTGGCAATAAGTTCCACGCATTGGTTAATATGTTTCATAAAAGTGAACTGCTTAACCATTGTCAATATTACCTGTTAATTACATAGGGTGGCCTTTTATTTTTGGGTTAGGGAAACCATAAATAACAGTACCTAATCGGCCTTCTGTGTTCTATTTCTTATTTTATATACTTCTAAGAACATTTTCTTACTCTTCTGATTTCAGAACTATATAGTTCCAGACTTTTTAATAGGTCCATGTATGGAGGCATCTCTTCCCCATGGCTCTAATTGTTGTTGTTCTTTCTGACCTTTCTGGTTTCTGCATCTCTCTTCTTGAGATGAACTTGAACATAATGTTCAGGCTGAGAATGAGAGTGTCTTATACGTCTCCCTTGTTAATATGTGGTTTGACGAGTTATTCCCTTGTGGCTGTTACTGTGTACTGAGCAGATGTTTTCAGTGAGTTGTCCACAAGGGCTCCTAGATCATTTTCTTGAGAGGTGAAGTGTACTTCAGAACCCATTAGTGTGTACAAGTCATTTAAATGGTTCCTTCCAATGTGCATTACCTTGCACTGAATTCCATACGTTTTGGAACAATGGAGACCAGGTCAATCTTGCTAGCATCAATTATGGTGCCAACTATAATCCATTAAAGTTTGTGTGAGAGTTTGATTGCTGTCAGGCTATGCAGGCCAAATTAATCCCTGGAGCATTCTATTGAAGCCAGCAGAGTTACGCCAGGGGTGAATTTGTTGTCATGTCTCTGATGCTGGAGCTTTTTCTGGAGTACGACTGACCTCTGCCTTAGATCCAGTCATGAATCTCAGCACCAATCTGATTTTTTTTTTCCTCCTCCTCTCTCCAGCCTCCATGGAAGTCCTGCATACGTCTCACCTGTTGTAAAACAGAGTTAGGGGATTCAGTTATAATGCAGTTGTCACAATATTGTGTAGTCTTAGTGTAGATAGGAACTGTTTCCCCACAATCAGGTTAAAGTGTTGGGCAGTCCAAGACTTTACCCCACGTACACATACATGGCTATGTACCATCCCTACTGTTTGTAGTGATAATTAGGCCTTTGAATAACATGACTTAAGCTATTTCCCTTTCCACCGCTGACTGAATAGAGTTGGCTGACTTGCTTTTGTTTTTAGATGGTTCTAATCTGCAGACACCCCTCTTTACCCATAACATGCAGGAATCCACACCCTTGAGAAATGTAGCTATGCCAATGGCTGGTCTACACCGAAAACTGACATTAGTGAGGCTCCTTTTACAGGCCACGCCTACGCTACAAAATTAAGTCAACCCGGGGGTGTGAAAAATCCACACCCCTGTGTGAGATAGTTAAGATGACCTACCCCGGGTGTAAACAGCACTAGGTCGATGGAACAATTCTTCCATCAACTTAGCTACCGCCTCTCAGGAAGGTGGGTTAACTACAGTGATGGGAGAACCCCTACTGTTGCTGTAGTGAGTGTTTACACTGAAGCACTGTGGCAGTGTTGCTGTGGTTAAAGTATAGGCGTAACCTTGGTTTTGCCCCTCAGAGCTCTTGTGTGACAGTAGGGGAGGAGAAGCAGGCAGCATCATAGCTGAAAACTGCATTCTGAACCGGAAAGTGAAAATCACAACTTGGGAAAACTGTGTAAGAATAAGCAACTTTACTGTAAAACTTGGAATCTTTTACCATTTATCCTGGAATGGATGTTTGTAAAGCTTTTTAAAGGTGTAAAATGCTATATATAGTAAATGCTTATTTATAATGATTACTCTATGTATTTCTGCTTTACAAATAGCTGGTCAAAGTCTAAAACCCAATTCCATGGAAAAGAAACTGACGTGGTAAACATATCACTGAAGAGAGCTGGTAATATCTTTTGTTGCTTTAACATTTTGAATGCTTTGGTGCACATGGCTTGAGTGAATGTTTGTAAGTGGGTGGTGAACGGGGTCTTACTTAACTCTTGGGTGGGAGGAATAATTTCTCAGCAAGTAAAAGCCTTCAAGCTATAAAGTTAAATGAAAATATTGTGAGCACATTGGGGCAGGGACCCTCTTAATTTGTGCTCAGTACATCCCTGAGCGCATAACTGGGCACTCAGTGGATATTAACAAGCATGGATTGACTATGAATCCAGTGCCATTGAGCTTTGCTCATCCCAGCAAATAAGAATATGGTTTCAATCAATAGAAAAGCATTGTCAGCAAACAGGAGGCTTTGGCCAAAGGAAATGCATTGAAATATTAGTCTTTTTTCTTTGTGCTGTAAGCAGCTAACCAGGCTTATGTGGCGCCAAAAGAAATGATGTCTCTGGATTTGTGTTCAGTTTTACCCTAACCTCGAACTGGTTCACTTGGGGTTTGAATACAAAATAGTAACTTGAGCGTCTCTTCTTCCAAACTCCTATGAAATAAATTGATTCTACGTGGAAAGGGGCCGTGATGCAGCCGCACCCCCTGGCTTGAAGTAGTAATAACAAACACCAAATACATGGTTTCCATGGCTTCCATCATCAGCACCCCCACTATAAAAATTGTTCCAGCACCCCTGGAAAGGGGAGACGGCTGGATCTTGCTGTCGATAAATCTGTATTGTTGCTCTTTGTTAAATGGATAACCTTCTCTGAGTGCAAAATCGTACCCAGTTTCCTTCACAGCTGTTAAAAAGCTGCCTTCCAAGGAGAGGATGGGACAAGATGCTGGAGAGGATAGTACAGTGGCCTTCCTTATAAGTATTGAGTGTTTAATAGCTACTAAACTCCCTGGAACCAAAGCTTCATATCCAGGCAGGGTTGATTCAGCTCTTCCTTCTTCTGTACTGGGACACTGAGTTACATGTTGCTAAATGACAGGTTTCAGAGTAGCAGCTGTGTTAGTCTGTATTGGCAAAAAGAGTACTTGTGGCACCTTAGAGACTAACAAATTTATTTGAGCATAAGCTTTCGTGAGCTACAGCTCATAATGCATCTGATGAAGTGAGCTGTAGCTCACGAAAGCTTATGCTCAAATAAATTTGTTAGTCTCTAAGCTGCCACAAGTACTCCTTTTCATGTTGCTAAATGTGGCTCATTTAGATGAGACCTTTAAAAAGAAGGTCCTGTCTAATCTGTGTAAACACTAGGGGCCTAATCCTGTAAACAGTTAAGTATGTGAGTAGCTTTTCTCTTGCAAGTGGTTCCCAGGATTGGGTGCCTGCAGGATTCAGTACTAAAGATCCTGTGGCAGTTTGCATAAGAGTCTGCTCTGTTATGTCCTTTGCCAACATTTCTTCTCCCTCCCACTTTTGTGAAAGGTGCTGATTGGTTGTCAACTTCCCCTCAAACCCCAGATGAGGCTTTATATAGTGGTATTGTTGGCTTGTGATGGAGATAGAGATGACCAGAGCTATAGAATTGTAAAATAGAGTGTAACATGGAAATCACACTTCTCTAATATAAAATGAACTTGTGCTTGCTTTCACATGGAATACTCAATGTAATTAAATTGAGTTAAATTTAATTTTGCTTATACATATTGCATATATCTTTTAGAGGGAGAATGTAAGACTTAAGGCTGGGAAGATTCTTATGGCCCTGATCCTGCAATAACATCTCCATGGGTGGGGCCTAGGGCCCATGCAGCTTCATTTGAAGTTGGTGGGGTGGGGTGGGGTGTGCAAGGGTCTCCTGTAAAGATCCAATTGTGACTGGGATCTAAGACTGTAAGAATTGTTCATTCCCTCTGGGACATCTGGCATTGCTAGGTGGACCTTTGGTCTGACCCAGCATGGCCGTTCTTATGTTCTAACTATCTACACCTCTAGTGAGGCACAATTTTTAAAATGTCAATGTGATTGACAGTAATGTTGCACAGGGTTATTACCGTAAAGTGCCTTTGGGGGTGAAAGTTGCTATGTAAATATTTTAAAATATGTGCAATTTGAAACCTGATGCTTTAGGGATTAAGCCAATCTCTAACTATTAGATCAGGATAAGACCTAACATGAGGGACAGATTATCCCACATTTGCCTAGAGCGGGGATGTTTTGTCTTCCTCTGAAGCATTTGGTACTGGCTACTGTCAGACAGGACACTGGACTAGAGGGTCTTGGATGTGATTCTGTCTGTGTTCCTAAATCTAATTTAAAATGTCACCTGGGATGAAAATCTGATTGATTTGTACTCTGTGGTATTCCTGTGGTACGTATCATGCTGGTATTGAAGCACCATATACTGCTATCACTTTTCTACTCTATGGCCAGAGATTGGCTGCTGTGTGTGTTAATAATTTATTCCTAGATGTATAAAAAAAGGGCCCGATGCTGTGCTGTTACACTGGTGTAAATGCTAACTCCCTCCATTTCCATGGAGTAACCCCGGCTTCACACTGGCATTTCTGAGATCAGCATTTGCTTCCAAGGGCTTTGTTGGTGCCAGAAAATTCAAGAGGCCGGGTGGGTGAGGTAATATTTTTTTATTGGTACGGCTCCTGCTGGCGAGAGGAGAGGAGCGCTGGAGCGACACGGAGCTCTTCTCCGGGAAGTGCAGACCCTTAGTGTCCCTGGCCCTGGAGACCCAGCCAAAGTGGGATGTGGTGCTGCAGTAGGGAGGGCACCAAGTCATAAAGGGTTAAGCGGGCTCCCTGCCCCCCTTCTCCCCTGGATGCAGCCCTCTGGTGTAGAGAGAGCATCAGAGGCCCCAGTCCACTCCCAGGGCCCAAGTGCCCTTCTGAACTCCATGGTACCAAGTGCCCCCCTTGGACGCCAATGGGAGCGGGAGGAGCAGGGACGCCTCGCTCCCTTCCCCCCCCCCCCCTTTTTTTTTTTGCGCAGGCGCAGTGGCGTGAGGAAGCAAGCCGTGCGGGAAACGAGTCATTCTAGCTCGGCGCGTGCGCAGTGGGGCCGGGAGGCTGGCGGCCCAGGGCGTTGGGAGCGAGCGAGCGCTCCCCCCTCCGTTCTCTTCCCCCCCCCCCCGCCCCACTCTGGGCCGGGAGTGCGCCTGCGCCGGGCTTGGCGGCCGTGTGTGAGGGAGCGGGGAGAGCGGAGCCGCCACAGAGCGCGAGAGAGCGCGAGGGGGGAGGGGGCGCCGCGCTGCCGCCGCCGCTGAGGGGAGCCAGGAGGGGAGCCGCAGCCCGCCGGCCCGGAGCAGGGGCCCCAAGGGATGGTGTCCGCCGCCGCCGCGAGGGGAGGCAGCTCCTGGCACTAGGGCACAGGCCGGGGCGCGGGGGGGCCGGCGCGGCGCAGCATGGTCCGGGAAACCAGGCACCTCTGGGTGGGCAACTTACCGGAGAACGTGCGCGAGGAGAAGATCATCGAGCACTTCAAGCGGTGAGTGACCGGGGGGGGGGCCGCTCTTGGGGGGGCAGGAGGGGCCCTGAATCCGGGGTGGGGAGCGCAAGGGGGTATCTCCGCCAGGCTCTGTGCGCGCTGCGCTCCCAGTGTATGTGCTGGGGGGAGATCTGCGTGTGGCTCCCCCCCTTCCTGCCCACGGAGCTGTTAAGGGAGGGGGCAGGGTCTGTGCATGCCCCCCTTCCCCCCCCCCCCAAAATAGCCCAAGCAGCTGGGAGAAAACAGGATCTTCTAGGGCTTCCCCTCACCCAGCCTGGAGCCAGCGGTGAAGGGATGGGAAAATCTGTCTCAGGGTATCATAGCAACTCCTGCGGAGACTCACCCCCATGGACTGTGTGTGGAAATCGCTCTGATCCCAGGCAAGAAGGTGTGTGTGTGTGGGGGGGTTGTGGGTGTCAGAGGAGTACAGAAATATCTGTACGCGTCCCTGCACCGCGGTGAAGATCTTTGTGGTCTCCTGTAAGATAAAATCCTGGAGGTTTATAATGCGGAAGGAGCTTCATGGAGAAATATTGGAGCCTCGCAGAGCCAAGGACTAGCAGGAGCAAAAACAGCCAAGGATGGAAAAGCCAGGTGAAAAGAGGGAATTCGCTATTTTCTACATGGATTGGATGTTTTGTGAGGTGCAATGTATTGGAAACAATTTTTAACCTCCGAGGCTGGTCATCTTCCTACTTGGTGCCATGATTTTAAAAATCCTTTCTCAGTGTTTAAATGAAAAGGGTTTTTGTTTTACATTTTTTTTCTTCATATCAACCCATTCCATTACTGAAGGTAGCTGGATGCCCTGCACTCAGGTGTGAGCAAGTGACTGTAACGGCGGTGCATCTTTGGTTAGATGCTTTTTAATGAAATTAACTAAGAGGTTTGTAAAGTGGATGGTGGGAACTTAAGTGCTTGGAAATACAAAGGTGAAATTGAAGATCATGGAAGTGTTTGAAGAAGCCAACTCCCAGTGGATCCTTTCACTAAGAAACAGTGTTCTGGAATTTATAATACTGGAGCGTGGACTGGTATTGTTTTAGAGAGACAAGGTGGGTGAGGTAATACCTTTTATTGGACCAACTTCGGTTGGTGAAAGAATCAAGCTTACACAGAGCTCTTCAGAGCTGGTGTTGTTTGTTACATTTATAAATTCTGTATTTATTCTCTCTCTCTCTCTCTATTCTGTAACCCCCATCACATAGGCCATAATGGAACAGTAGTTTGCATGATTTTATATTTTTCCTCACCTCTTCCATATTTTTCTCTTAAATGATCAAAGTTTAAAAAAAGGTTTGTGTTCATCTGTCTCTTTGTGGTATTTACGCAAATATTTTTTTTACCTGTTTTGAGAGATTACATTTAGTGGGTGGAAGAGTAAACAGCACTCTTTGGAAATGTGGTCATTATAAGGTGAACAAATTGCACTAGAACCTTGTTAAAAGTGTAAGGAAAAAAGTAGTAGTTCTAGGTGTGTATTATAAATAGCCAGGATTGGGTCTGCTCTCATGCTCCAAAAGGGTTCTTAGGCTTCTTTTTAATCTTTCTTACTACTGCTTAGTGTAGGAACATTATAGAGCGTCCTTAATAGTGAGTCACCATGGGAAAAATAGACTTGGTTACTAACACATGAGGAGCTTGGACAGGGAAATGGAAGAAGGAGCAGGAGAGCTGCCCTATGGCTTTTTTTAAGCCTGATTATTTTGGTTGTTGCTTGATCTAAGATATTAAATCTTCATCTTGGAAGCATACATGTCTGCATGTAAAGCAGGGTTTGTGAATAGTAAGTTCATTCATAACCACTTAAACTAGGCATAGTGTGTGTGTGTGTGTGTGTGCGCCTGCGCCCATTTGTAATCAGTCCCCCATTATTTTAAACTAGGAAGTGAATAAAGCAAGGGATTGTGATTTGAATAGGAATTAGGCAGGGTTATTTAGTAAGAAGCGTTAGCTGGGTTTTCCCCGCTTGCTACCTTAAAATCCTTGCATATGAAATATTTAATTTGTAGGCGAATGAGCAGATTTAATGCATATTGTTGGAGTGGATATATGTAAATGAAATGTGTTAGTATTTTGCTCTCAATCATCTTCCTCATAAGGGATGTCTGTCTTGTCATTGCACTGTTTTCAGTGGATGGGAAATTCACATGCATAAATGTGCAAACACGTGCATTGCAGCATTTGCTGATCGGTGACATGCTGCTAGCCTTGTCCCTTGGCAGCTCTGCCTATCTGAGAGAGGCATTTGCATGCTTTTTGGTGTGTCCCTTTTATAGTGCAGAGGCAGGGAAAGGGAAGGAGGAAACATTCAAAGGGATTTCTTTTCAAGTGGTGGATGGTGCAGTGGTCTGGCTTGTGTGAATGACTTTCTAAAATGGCGGCTAGGACTCAGTTTATGTGGGAAAGAGCAGAGCAGATCTCCTACTGCACAGAAGGAGGTGGGGAAACTGCAAAAGGAGGCAGCAGGAGCTGCGTAGCAAGAGGGTTCGCTAGGCTCCCTGATCATAACTGCATTTAGTTGCAAGACTTACTTTTATTTTCCTTTGCACATCTTAGACTGTCAAGAAATGAGTAGAGTTGTGTGTGTGTGTGTACAAGGATGTGATCTCTAAAGGAGTCCCTTCAGGTCTTTTTAGGCACCAACTAGGTGGTTTGGTAGAGGCTCATTCCTGATATATTCATACTTAGTGTTCAAATTTGGATTGTATGAGTAGTGTAAATTGTGTTAGGATGGGGCAGAAAATTAATCAAAATGGTTTAAAACTAGGTACTAGCATAATAATTACTCAGAGCAGGGAGGAAATACAGCCATATAGATCTGTTAACATTGTATGAAATTAAAGGAAACAACCCTTCTCTGCCTTTGGATCCCGATCATTAATTACATTGATAATATTAATCAGAAATTAATATTCCTGGGATTAAGTTTTACATACAGAACATTTACATTTCTCTTCAGGGTAGTGAGAGTCTGTATTAACCATAATTTTAGTTACGTAGGTGATCAGGGAATATATAAATACTTGGGTTACTCTAGAATATATACTCTAAAACTCTTAGTTCCGAGCACGATTGAATTTAAATAGCAAAGATGAGGAGTACTCAAATGAAATGGAAAATTTGGCATTCTGGTATTTTTCCTTTTTTCACGTGACATTTTTAAAGCAGGAAAAAGCTGCCATGGTACTGTTGCTTAGAGAGGGATCAAGAAAATGGCAGGATTTGAATTGTTAATTGCTTTTTTTTTGTTTTTACCTTTCTGAATTTTGATCAGTGGTTTTGGAAGGAAATGCAAGTTCGCTTAGCCGAAACCTTTCATTTCTGCACAGCCTGAGTCTTTTTTACAATTTAGATTTTTAGCTGTTTCTTAAAAACAAAAATCCCACTCCCAAACCATGCATTTATATATATGTGTACACACTCCAAATAAGTAAAAGAGGTGTGAAAATCTAAACATTTGGTCACTGATATAGGTATTTAATATTTTTATTTAATACATTGTTTTGAGCTGTGTTTAGCTCTCTAAATTACTAAATATTTGTTGCTTAAAATGGTTAAGTACATATCTGTTGAATGAAGTTTCAGTGAGCAGCGGGATCATCAAGGGTACTGTATGTGCACAATGGAGCAAGCCTTTCTTTGTATGTTGGTTAGTTGAGTGGGGGAAGGGCCAAGTTACCCAATAATTGTATTGCAGTCTTGTTTTATTGTGGCAGCAGCTTAGCTGTGCTGGACATATACATATGAAAGGCAGCTTGCCTGAGCTTGGATATGTAATGTATAAGGTTGGCTTCTTGGAAAGACCAGCTCTTTAGTTTGGAGCTCTTTTCAGATTTAGCTGATCTTGGCTAAATCAAGTTCCCACCCATCCCCCAGTCTGAGAACAGGAAAGAATATGCAAAGAAGCTGACCAAGCAGTATTACAAAGTTGTAGTTACAGAAGCAGAAAAGAGAATTTGTCAAAAATATAGCACTACAATAAATGCTTGCCAAGGAACAGCCAATGTCAGTTATATATATAACTTCAGTGTACCAATATTTATACTAATTTTTCCAGTTGATACCTGTAAAATATATTGCAATTTCGATATATAAGCATGTGTGCAAATTAAATCTTTGCGATTACAATCTTATGCTAAATATTTATTTTCAATACTGTACTGTAACTGAAATGGCTGGTTTTAAGAAGAAAATTGATACACCCTTTAAGACGCAGTAAATGTACTCCCGTGTGAGAGACTTTCATTTTTATTTATTGTAACTTAGCCAAATTTGCTCACTTTGTTTTGAAGTCTGTCTTCGTATTTTGGGAGGGTTGTTTATCTAGGCACAAATATAAGTGCTTTGTAGCAGCAGTTTCTTCCAATATTTTATCTATACTGTTCTTTTTAAATTCAGTTTTCTTTTGCATAAATTGAAGTGAGATTCTTTGGTGGTAAATGCTGGTTTTAAATTGGAGAATAGTGGAGTTGTCAAGAATTGTGACTGATGGTTGCCTTCTGTGCCTAGGGTATCTTTAAAAATCTTTTTTCAAATCATATTTCTGTCTTGCTGTTTTGAAGAGGTTGCTGATAAATTACCAGTTGTGAATTTTAAAAATATTTGGGTCAGCTTGTGTGTGCGCACATCGTATTTGTGTAGTTTTCATGTAGGTTTCAAAATATACAATTACTGACCGATTACATTTAGTTTTCCATTGTGTCTCAGACCTTTTCTTTAAACTCTTGCAAGGCTTTAAACTAGCACAGGAAATCAGGGAAGCTTGTTCTTAAAATAGTATATTTCATGCTATGATCTCTGATGCTGGAATTCAGTCTTCATTAAAACAGTAGTTAGCTGTGAGTGAAGGTGTTTCTTCATTGCAATAATTAAAATGAGCCCAGATTATTGCACTCTTGAATGGTAGAAAAAAGTCATTCACCATTACTGAAACAGATGCACAGCAGCTTGTGGAACAAGGAGACTAAATATAGTAACATTTGTCCATAGCACAAATGCTACTCTTCCATACTTTCCCCTTGTTTTTACCCTTTGGTTATCCAAAGACCTGTTGCTTTGCCTCAGCTATTTGCATTTTAAATGGAAAAGACCAGTGAGACCCGTTAAATCATTAGGAGTCATGTAATTTTGATATGCAGACTTTTATTGTGTGCGAAATATTAGCCTGTGTAGAGGGAAGATGTTCTCAGAGCCAATATTGTGAGTTTGAGAAACACAAATACTATTTTAAATTTCAGTTCTTAGGGTTACAGCTCAAAAAAGGCCTAATGCAAATATTTTACATAACTGTTAATGTTCTTCTAAGCCCGTTTTAGAAACCTTGTGTTCTTTGGCTTCAGGTTGTCTTCACTTCATTGTTGAGGGCAAGGTGGAAGTAATATGAATTGTTAAATAATAGATTCTACTTTGAAATATGGTTACTCTTTGAAGAGTCAGTCCGTAAAAGTGGCATTGTGGCAATTCCATGTTTGTTTTCATTTACTTCCATATCTCATTTTGCTCAGTTTACAAAAAAACAATTTTTTTTTAATGGCCAACAGTGCAAACTCATTCTAGCCTTGCAACATAAAGTCAAGCTGTGTGCTTTATGGCTTATGAGTCGCCACTGGTAAATAAAGATTATACAGTTGAAGTTGGTCGTCAATTCTGTGAATGGTGTAAGGGGCAGAATAGAATCCAGTGTGGTCTCCAATGACTGTATTGGCTCTGTACTGCTAACCAGAGCAAACTTTGCTTTGTCAGAAAGCCAGGCAGATATGATCTGGAGCGTGTACAGGGGTCAGAACTGTTGACTAAGAAATTACCATTTTTTTAACAGAAATGCTTTTCTGAACATAGCATTGGCAGACTTTGCCATTGATTTAAATGAGAACCGGCTTGGACAATAATAGTAATAGTTTTCCTAGTAAAACTCTCCAACCATGCAACCAAAGTACTATGTTCCCAGGTCTGCAAAACAAGTTTTGTTACTTATAATTAGCAATGGTTCTCTGGTACGTCAGTTCAAATGTAAACATAAAGATGACCTCACTAAATCAACTATATAGTCAGAATAAAACTGAACATTCCTGTCCA
The DNA here is from genome assembly GCF_965140235.1 of Caretta caretta. Lineage (NCBI taxonomy): Eukaryota > Metazoa > Chordata > Testudines > Cheloniidae > Caretta > Caretta caretta. The sequence continues at coordinate 5,883,397 of NC_134223.1, forward strand.
GGCTTAATATTTGGGGAGAATTTTTTTATAAAAAGGGGGTCATAGTGAATTCTGATTATGTTCTCTTATTTTGAATGAAATAACATAGAATTTTGTGGCTTGTTTTTAACTTCAAACAAGTAAAAGTGCTTTTGTATTTCATTAACAAATCCCCTCATCAACAGTGAAACTTGTGAGTAGTTTATGGCTGTACTTCCTTGTTGAAAGCAGCCATTAAGCACATTTTAAAATATGCTTCAGCACTTAATTTAAAGGTGGGCTTTCTTAAGGTGCAGGGAGGGAGGAATAAAGCTAAGGGTAGGATATGTTTTATTACAGTAGTGCCTAGAGTCTGGTCAATTTCAGGGCCCACTTTTGCTGAGCTCTGTACATATGCATAGTAAGACAGTCCCAAATCCAAAGAATTTAAAATCTAGATAGGGAAGATGGAGAAAAAGATGGGAGAGGAAGTAGTATTCCCATTTTTCAGGTGGGGAGCTGAAAGATTAAATGACTTGCCCAAGGTAATTCAGGAAACCTCTGGCATACAGGAATTGAACCCAGCTCTCATGAGTCTCAGTCCAGTGCCTTAAACCACAAGACTTACTTTTTCCCAAATAGGTTTCCCCATTGCTAAGGCTATGTCATCAGAACTTTTGTGGCTCAGAGGTGTGAATAAACAACCCCCGAAGGGACATAAGTAACACTGATGTAGGTGGTGGTGTGGATAGCGCTATGTCAGTGGGAGAGCTTCTCCCATCGACATGGCTTCTGCCGCTCACAGAGGTGATTTTATTATGCCGAGGAGAGAGTTGTCTCCCATCGGCATAGAGCATCTTTGCCAAACGTGCTGCAGCTCTGTATGTGCCTTAAGTGTTGAATGAAGCCTCATTTGAATATATCTATCCATGGGGCAGTCAGTGTTACTGGTCCCAGTGGAGTTTCTCCTGTTTCTTGATGATTTTGACTTAATCTCCTAAACTTGGTGTGCATCTGTTCCTAACTAAGCTTGATCCCCTGAAGGCCATGAGCACAGATTTCTAAATATCCTTTTAAGTTTCTGTGTTGGAGTTGCAAGTGGTTGTCTGCAACCACCCACTTCTTCCCCAAGACTTAGGCATTTCAATAGCTTATGATCCATGAATCTTCCAGCTGCTTCAGACTTTATTTCTCATATATAGGTGAGATGTTGCAGCTTGTTGAGACCAGACTTTGGTTTGGGAAACTCCTGTATATTTGTATTAGCAAGAAACTCATGAAAAACTGCAAAAAACACAAATCTTGACTGAGCTTCCATTAAGCATTTTTATATCATTAGCTGTCTAAGAAAGATGAAGTGGTGTCACTGGACTACAGTTTTCTGTAATCTGGTGAGCCTTTTTAATATCTTCAGTGAAGTATTTTCACAGATCCTTGTTACATTTGATTTGATTTAGCATAGCTTCTGTTATCACTGCAAGGGCTACTTCTAAGTTGTCATATTTTAGTATTTCTGTGGGTCCTTCCAGCTCCCTTTGATGTTATAAAGTAATCCCATGTTTCCATAATGTTTCCGTAACGGCTTTTCAGACAGATTGTGCTATTATTGATGCTTTATTGTGTAAGTTGCTTGGTTTATTCAAAAACTAAGCATCGTACACACCTCTTTTGGTGACATTTTTGAAGTAACTGTTTAGAACGGTGTTCTTCACTGCAAGGCCTGTGAGCCAGTGGCAGCTCCCATGGACCCTAAGTGTGGCTCCCTGTTGATCACCCTCTCCAGTGGCACAGTGAGGCTGCAGCTAAGGCAGGCTCCCTGCCTACCCTGGCCCCACGCCGCTCCTGGAAGTGGCCAGCATGCCCCTGTGGCAAGGGGGGAGCAGAGGTCTCTGTGCACTGCTCCTATCTGCAAACACTGCCCCCACAGCTCCCATTGGCTGGGAATGGGGAACTGTGGCCAATGGGAGTTGTGCGGGTGGTGCCTGCAGAGAGGGGCAGTGCTCAGAGCCATATGCCCACACAGATGCACGTTGGCCCCTTCCAGGAGTGGCGTGGGGCTGCCCAAAGTAGGTGCCGCCCCCTTCAATGGGCAGGTTCTGAATAGCTCTTCCAGCAGCCTCCCGGAGCCAGCCCCCCATATACCCTCTTGCACCCCAAGCCCTTGCCCCAGCACTGAGCCCCCTCCCAGAGCCTGCACCCCATAACCCCCTCCTGCATCTGAACACTCTGCCCTAGCCTGAAGTCCCCTCCTGCACCAAACTCCCTCCCAGAATTTGCCCCCGAAGCCCCAGCCCTGAGTCCCCTCCCAGAGCCAGCCCCCCATGCACCCTCCTGCACCCCAAGCAATATTACCAATAATGGTAATATTACCATATCAACCAACAGAGAACTCTGAATGCTCAACTGTCTGTGTCGACTATGTGTTCAACCGTCTGTGTTGGGTTGATGTGACTCTCACATTGAAGGTTTCTTTGCTGAAGTGGCCCCCTCTTCAAAAATAGTGAAGAGCACTTGGTTAGATCATATTAACTGCTAAATTTTGGTTCTGTTGGGATAATTGTTGGACTCTGATTCCATTTGGATCCTTTCTTAAAGATTTATTCTCGTGCTGATTTGTGGTTATGGAGATTTCATAATTTTGAGTGTCTTGGGAGATGCACAGATATTAAATCCATTCCTCAATTTACAGTAGTGGAATATTATTTACTTCAAAGTTTTAACGTTGCAGTGCAAACAGAATCCTGATGCCATGTCATTTTACATGCAGTGTAAACTCCTGTAAAGCTCTTTGGGCATGTGATCCTGTCATCCCAAGGTGCATCCATACAAGGGCCTTGGCTTCATTAATGGGGGAAAAAAAAAAGGGTGCTCTTACCTGGTCCACTAACAAGTAGTAAACACAAGGTAACATCCTAGTGAAGGTAAGGTAATTTGCAGTTGATGGATAATTTGCAGTGTTTACTTCATATGGTAGCTACAAACAGCTTTGTGTATGATTTTTACCTTGGGTTAGTTAACATATGTTGGCTAACATAACGTAAGAATGCACCTTGCTTCTTATTGAAGATGCACTGTTGAAATAGTGTTTTCTTACCATGTGTTAGTGAACGCATTCAGTTTGAAGTAAACACTCAAGGAGCAGTGACGGACAGTTACGTGGATGACTTAAACGTGCCAGGAGGGGGAAAAGGTAAGTCAGATTTAAGATTTTAGTAACCCAGAACTACATTAGATATGTTAGAGAAATAGGCATGTATGTCTCTCAGTGATAATGGATTACTCTGGATTCTTTACAATGTAATCTTACATTTTTGGATTGCATGTTGGTGATCAGTGACTTCCTGCACCATTGATTCTACCAGCAAAAGGAAGAATATAACCAAGAAGAGTGCTAGGTTGTCAGTAATATGGTATAAGGTAACCCATCTACTTAAACCACGTCAGAGAGCATGTAAGAGAGTTGGTCCATGAGTGAACATGGACATTTTTTTTAATATTGAAAACTCAACTAACATCTAATAGGGTACTGTGATCAGTATAATTTATGCTAGAGGAGTAGAGTATACGCTGGGAGTCCTACAGACTTTCAGCATTACAAGAGGCTGCTGAGGGTGTTGATCATATTTCATTTCCTAGAAACCTGTCTGTATCCTAAGAATGTGCAACTGTTTTCTCTAAGAAATAGAGAAGATGTGTGAGATAATTTCTTTTATTGGTCCAACTTGTTTTGATGAGAGAGACAAGCTTTCGCACTTACACTGACCACCTCTTCAGGTCTGGGAAACTTGCTCAGTGATATAGACACAAGTCAGTGTCATACAAGATGGAACAGATTGTTTAGCATAAGTGGCATCCATCAAGGGTTGAGATGATTATATATCCGTATAGCTGTAGCACCTTCATGTTTTCCCAGCAAACAAGGACTGGCCTCATTAAATCCACTTCCAAAGTAGAAATAATCAGTTTAAAAAGATTATTCCTTGGTGAATCCTTGAGGAAGTGGGGAAACGTCAGAATAAAGTTGTACAGATATTTCTGTCCCTTCTCCACTATCTTTCAGCACTGTAGTGAAGAGCAGATTGCTTGGTTCATGGAGGAGGAGTTTGGAACTGAGACTTTCAGAAGCTGCCTTGTGAAGCTGCTGCTGTGTTGGTTGAGTTTTGTTTTTGCTACCAAGTGCCCACTAGCAAAAGCTGTCTTGTTAGTTATTTAGTGCATTCTTCATTGGAGGGTGATTAATTGTGAGCTTTCATGGTGTTCTTAGATGACAATAATTGAAGAAAAAGGAAAATATTTAAACAGTGAACTAAGGAATAAATTGAAAATATAATTATTTAATCACTATAATCTGATTTGTTTAGCCACCTCTTCAGCATGCCAATTTAAAACTCTTGGGAAACGTGATCCTGAAGCTGGAAAATCAAACATTGTGCAACCAGTTAATGGCTTACATTCATAAGATCTTTGTGTTGTTCTGTTGGTCATTGTAAATGGTTAGCTTTAGACAAAGGTCACTGTTTTGTAAACTGGACTAACAAATAGCTTGCTTGTCATCTTTAAAACCTAGTGATTCTACTGGGATAATAGTGGAACTACAGAAGTGTTTCACCTCCCTGTTTGTTTGAAGTATTCTCAATATTCTGTTTATGGGTTTTCTTTAATATTGGGCTCCCCCAGTATGACTAAAACTTCATTAATGTTTTACAGTGATGTCTTAGGGTGGAGTGAGGGCTTTACTTAAAGTGCTAATTGTGTCATAGCTTCAATATTTTGATGGTTTTTATTCAATCTGCTGTACTCTATAATTGCAGCACATGTTATATAAAAACTTGTAATGAAGGAATAAAAATCTAAACTTTTTTAGAGAGGCCTGTCCATGTAACAAATAAAAACACAGTGGTCCTTAAAAACACAACACAACATTAAAGTCTTACTCCTAGATTTCAAGGTCAGAAAGGACCATCATGATGATGTAGTCAGATCTCCTGCACATTGCAGGTCACAGAACCTCACCCACCCACTCCAGTAATAGACCCATAACCTCTGGCTGAGTTACTGAAGTCCTCAAATAATGATTTAAAGACCTCAAGTTACAGAGAATCCACCATTTACTACTTTAAATCTGCAAGTGACCACCAAGGCTTCTGCCGATCTGTCCTGGAGGAAAATTCCTTCCCAACCCCAAATAGGTTGATCAGTTAGACCAGGGGTCTCAAACTCAAATGACAATGAGGGCCACATGAGGACTAGTACATTGGCCTGAGGGCCGCACCACTGACACCCCCCACCCTGCTGCCCCAGCCCTGCCCCCACTCCACCCCTTCCGTGAGGCCCCATCCCTGCTCCACCTCTTCCCACCCCTTCCCTGCCCCCATTCCAACCCCTTTCCTGAACTCCCCACCCAACTCTGCCCCCTCCCTGCCCCCAGGGGGTGCAGGAGGGGGCTCAGGGCAGGGCGTCAGGGTGCAGGAGGGGTGAGGCAAGGGGCTTAGGTCAGGGGGTCGGGGTGCAGCAGGGGGCTCAGGGCAGGGGGTTCGGCTGCAAGAGGGGTTCGGGGGGTGGGTCTGGACCAGCGCACACCAGGGGCAGGGCAGTCTCCCTCTCTGCCCTGCCCCACCCTGCCCTCTCTCCGGGAAGCGGCTGGGACCTGGGAGAGAGGGGCACGGGGGTCTGTGTGTTGCCCTGGCTGCTGCTCTGCCAATGGGAGCTTCGGGGGAGGTACCTGGAGGAGCAGCCAGGGCAACACACAGACCCCTATGCCCCCCTTCCCGCAGGTCTCAGCTGCTTCCCGGAGCGATGCAGGGGCGGGGCAGGCAGGCAGGGAGGGAGCCTGCCCTGCCCCTGGTGTGCAGAGGGCCGGAGCCGCTCTAGGTAAATGCTGGGGGGGGGGGGGCAAGGGGGTCGCGGGGAGCTGGCGGGCCACAGAAAATAACCACGTGCACGGGCCGCATGTTTGAGACCCCTGAGTTAGACCCTGAGTATGTCAGCAAGACCCAACAGCCAGACCATCTGGGAAAGAGTTCTGTAGTGTCCCTTCATCAGCCACTGTAGATATTTGCTTCTTTTTAAAGAATAAACTCCCATGTACCAAAGTATAAAGGACAACTGGTAACTAACCTGGTAACAGAATAAAATTGATAATATGAAGACTATGTATGAAGTAATCTGAAACATATTTCATAAAACAGAACTCTTGGAAATGCACTGTGTAAAATTATATTGTTGACATCTGCTATACTTTTCTCTGGCTCCTACATTAGCAAAGACCCAAGTCTTCAATGTCAACCTAAAGGTAGGTTGTGACCTGGCCCAAGCCGGGGAAGCTAATGATCCATCCAGTAGACCAAATCCTGGTCATGTGCCACCTAAGGCACGTTGTGCATACACTGAGAAGAGTGGGGAATCATGAAATATGTAGTGTGTTTGAATTGGAAAAGTTTCTTTATTCTCTTAAAAACTAGCTACAAAAGCTCACCACATAGGCAAGATGGTATTTGACTTGCATGTGATCTAAGAGCCTTCATCAACAATGTTAGCTTCTGTTTAAAGATACAGACTTTTGTGTTAAAGGCAAAGGAAACTATGCTTTTGTTCGCATTTTTTTTAAAAAGGAACAGTATGACAAAGACAACTTTGAAAAATATTTTAATTCTGTAAACTAATGCTAAAACTTTCTTAGTCTCATTTTTGATGTGATGTACTAAATGTGTGCCTAGTCACAAAGCATGAACTTCTAAATCTTATCAAAGTAATATTGGAACTGCTCAGCATAAACCATTTCAAAGCCAGAAGATTAAATAGTGGCAGAGCTGTTTTGGCAGAATAATAATTGATCTCCAGCATCATCTTATACTACACCAAGTGGGTTTACTTCCGTATACCCATAGCTGGAGACAGTACCAAATTGGTTGTAGGGACCTCTTGTCCATGAGTTACGGAGGATGATGGTAGGCATCATCAACTAAGAGCCTTCACATTATATTTGGTACATCTTTTTACTACCTAGGAGGGTACACTATAAGTATCTATTTAAGCAATTATATAGTTTAATATTTTCAGATTCTATCAATTTTTCATTTTTGGTATGTTAGAAAATGGTGAAGAATATATTGCTTATTTACTAGATTAACTTTTTGCTCATGATTTGTGTCAAGTTGTATTAGGATGGTAACTGGAATTTATATGTTTTGTATGTTCAAATAAATTTTATTTTTATTGAACAAAATAAGCCCTTAATACAGTACATGAGCTATTGTGCCAATTGGTGAAGCGTGACCTCAAAAGTTGGATGTTTCTTTTCCTGATTCTTTCTTTATATAGAAAAGTAGCCTTTAACTCAAAGCTTTTTTGATAGAGGCTCATGGACTTATGGATTTATTTTTTTGTTTAAATGTTTTAAGAGTTTATAATTTTAGGCCTTCTATTTTGTATTGTATTCAGATTTCATTTTAAGCAAGTTTATTTGTAAAAATTTATTGTAACTTAAAATAAACAATTTAAATAAAACAAATTTTCTTTATTTAAATCATTAATATGTATCCACCTTGGCGGCTGGAAGCTCAATAAAAGCCTCTGTAAATAAATGTTGGAGAAGCAGAGCTGGAAGAATATTGCTATCCAGAAGCACTGCTACTGGAAAACAGTAGGAGTGGGATAATTAAGGCACTTTTCTGAATCATTGCCTTCATACTGTCTATTCCCATAGTAAAATCAGGATGCTAGCGTTCCCATGATGTCAGTAGCTTAATTCTTGCATGGTATGCTGATGAAGCTAATATAAAATTTCTCAAACTTTTGTATAGAGTGAACCAGATCTAAAGAGAACTCTCCCATTCATAATCATGCAGACCACCTCCCCTCTCACTCACAATTGCTTTAACATCCCTATGGCAACTACAGCTGCTTACAGGGAAAAGTAATATTAGAAAAGTCTTTGATATATATTTTAGCTGTCTTTAATGTGATATACCATCTTGGAAACATGGAAAGCCAGCACCATGAGACCAGTCTGCTGTACAGAGCCTTTCAGCAAGTACTCCATAGATTACTGGTTGCCTCTGTTACCTTTACTTTAAACCTAGTGCTTTAATTTTACACCCCAAGTTTCTCTTTACAAGGTGTTGGTCCAGAAATCTGCTCCACTTTGGACTTCTTGTGTTGAGAAAGATACAGTATTTGGATCAGTGGTATAAACTGGCCTTGCTGGTTGCTTGCCTCTTAACATCTATATTTGTTTTACAAGAATGTTTTAACATCATTTCAATCCTGCAGTATTTTGTTACATTTCAAAAGAAAATAAAAACTTGTTCAGTAGATCAGATCAAGGATATCAAAGGGTATCATTTGATATTTGTAATAAGCAGAAATGGTTACATTAAAGATATTTTCCACATTTCCAAAGTAGGCAGATTTATCTTGAAGGGACAGCAGCATGAATGAGGTTAGTAGTCTGCTACAAGTAGTCATTAAATCAAGCTGTTTTTGGTATTTCTGTGATGTCAAGAACCAATATAGAACCTGATCCAAAGGTCATTGAATTCAATGGAAAGTCACCTATTGACTTCCATGGACTTTGGATGAGGCCTGTAGTAATTAAGATTTGGATAGAGATGTTTATAGTAGATAGTGCTCTTGGCTTCTTTTAAGTTCAGCTGCTTGGCGGGTTCAGCAGCCGTATGTAAGTTTCTGTATTTGTAAATCAGCTTTTGAGATCTAATTTAACAAATTATAACTCTCTCTCTGAGGTTGTTTTGAGTGGCGGTGCAGTAATGATTAGCAGCTGAATTCATCAGGTTACTTTTCTTTGAATGTTTATTTAAACTTGGCTTGAAATGTACATTTTAGTGGATGTAGTGAATTCAGTTTTGTATCTATGATAATGTAGACAGAATTGAATTGTTAAAATTTGTATATTTACAAGCTTGGGAATATAGTTCTGATTAACTTGTTGGTTTTTTTCCCTTATGAATGAAAACGCCATGGAAATATTTTTTCACCACATGGCTCAATTTGAAGTAAAGCAGAAATCAAATTTTAGGCCTGATATTTAAAATGGAAAATTTTGGATTTCCATTTGTTAGAAACCAGATAAGCATATTTCATTCAATTTCCAAAATATCTGATGGAGTGTACTGTAGCTATTCACCAGCTATTAACATTGAAGGAGTTGCACACCTTAATTTGGGGTTCTCTGAAAATTGAAAGAAGTTGGCATTTGTGTGGTGCAAAGAAATGTAAAATATCCTGTTGGTCTAATGAAAGTGCCAACTAAAGTTTTATGCGGGCTTTAACTGTAAAACTCAGCAGTCAGTCCTTTTGTATTTAATAACCTGCACTTTGTATTTATAACATCAGACAGTTTTCAGGTTGCTTAGGGTCAGATTAACAATTATGAATATGCACTGCAGGATTAATTTGGAGACCAAAGAAAAGCTGATTCTAGCAGGAAAAGAACTCTTAACCTCTTCGTTCTCCTTTTATGTAATTTCAGAAGTCCCAATATAAAAATGCAGAGGTATTTTGTTGGGCTGTATTTTTCACCAGGCTAATGGAAATTGCATAATGATACTTATCTTTATATAGTGTTGTCTGTAGAGCACTGTGCAAAACTTTGCATATAGATATTTTGGAAATTGAATGAAATATGCTTATTCATAGATACTAAGGTCAGAAGGGTCCATTATGATCATTTAGTCTGACCTCCTGCACAATGCAGGCCACAGAATTTCACCCACCCACTCCTGTGGAAAAACCTCTCACCTATATCTGAGCTATTGAAGTCCTCAAATTGTGGTTTAAAGACTTCAAGGAGCAGAGAATCCTCCAGCAAGTGACCCGTACCCCATGCTACAGAGGAAGGCGAAAAACCTCCAGGGCCTCTTCCAATCTGCCCTGGAGGAAAATTTCTTCCTGACCCCAAATATGGCGATCCGCTAAACCCTGAGCATATGGGCAAGATTCACCTGCCAGATACTACAGAAAATTCTTTCCTGGGTAACTCAGATCCCACCCCATCTAACATCCCGTCACAGGCCATTAGGCTTATCTGGTTTCTAACAAGGAATCCAGTGTTTCTAACAAATGGAAATCCAAAATTTCCTAATTGCCTAGGAAAATTGCCTAATATTTGTTTTCTGCTTTACTTCAAATTGAGCCATGTGGTGAAAAAATATTTCCATGGCGTTTTCATTCATAAGGGGAAAAAACCCAACAAGTTAATCAGAACTATATTCCCAAGCTTGTAAATACTGACTTGGGTTAGCACTATGGGGCTAAATATAGCAGTGTAGCTGTTGCTGCTGGGGCTGGAGCCCAGGCTTGGAAACTTGGTAAGTGGGGAGGCTCTCCAATTCTGGGCTCCAGACTCAGCTGGAATGTCTACACTGCTATTTTTAGACCCTTAATGAGTCCAAATCAGTTGACCCATGCTCTGAGACTCGCTGTGGTATTATTTTTTACATTGTTCTACGCATACTCTAAGTCTCTTCATGTTGTAGTCTCATGGCCTTTGTCTTCAGCTGTGGGTGTTGAAAACTTTTACAGATTGTGTCGACAAGACCGTTTTTGGTACAGTTCATGTAATGGTGCAGAAGATGGTTTTGTCCCTTCTACATTGTTAGACTTTTAAACCATAAACCATAGTTAAACCTTTTAAGCACTGCTTCCTTGGGATTTGTTCGTGACAGCTGTTGTCAAAAGTGATTCCTGACTCTGTACTAGGTTATAGACTAAGCTAGAGTGTGCAGTGATTCAACTGGAAATTCTGTTATTCCTCTGGCATGTAAGAAGCATTTACATTGATCAACAGTAGTTCCTTATTGTCCTGTTCTGCGAGGCAAAAAAATGTCACAAAGGATTTAGGAGTCTAAAACTGATGTGTCCTGAATAGCGGAATACTCTAGAACTCAAGTGAATAGAAGCTCTGGATTAAAAAAGCTCTGCTAGGCTAGCTAAAAAAAAATCCAAAGGAATGAATCTATAAGCCTGTGTTACAATATAGCATGTGTATATTTTACATTGCTGTGCCTTTTAACCAGTAAAGTTTTCTTTAATATGAAAGAGAGCACAGATTTAGAATAGTCCCTGGCATCTAATTTTTGGACTAGTCTAAAGTTATAAAATGGGTCAGGCTGATCTAGCCATCTGGATAATGATTGTATCAGTTAATGTTGTTTTATTATAAAAAATATCAGTGGGAAAAGAAGAATGATTGGTCGTCAAAGCTTCAGACTGTGAGAGCACTCTAACAAGTCAGGATCTGTGTCCTTCAGTTATATCATAATTTAAAAAGAGGGAGAGTTTGGGCATTGCACAGGTAGAATAGCTGCATTTCTCAGGAGGCTGAAGGTATTTGCCTTTTCATTTTGTACCTTACAAATGAATTTCAGATGTGCAGGTGTCCTGCTGTAACAGCACACCTTGTGATGTGTCATGGTCAATATCTAGTGTTGGAGAAATACATGGAAATGATAAATTAGTTTTTTGTTTGCTGTTGTGTCTTGTTACTGTAAGTAGGATTTTTATTATGCTAACTGATAATGAGATTGAAGCAAAATGTAAAGAGGCTTTTCTGCACCTGGGATTGAAATTACACATTTTTGTGGTGTTGAAAATATCTGCATATGGGGCTGGTGTACTTGCTGAGAGCTCCTCTTGAGATTACAGGAGTTAAGGGGATAAGGGAGGCAGGACATTTTATTTTATTTCTGTAATATGTCTAATTCAAGAAATGTTGTTGTTTTTTTTTGAAATGTCAGTAAAAACTGGTTCTTTGCCTTCTATTTCTTAAAGCAGAATTTGCCTGAAATACAGGTAATAAGATTTGAGAGCCTAACTAATTTATATGAGTAAAACCAAATTAAAATATTTGTTTAAATCTTTTGCCATCCAGCTCCTTTACAGTAGCCCTGTGTTTAAAAATATTTACTTAAGGAATAGTTGAAACTGTTCAGAAGAGTGAATAGTTGTGATAAATATCTAATTTGTGGTGAAACCAAGTGGCTAATTGTTGCAGTGAAAAACGTCAGCCATGCAAAGGTACCCTTCTGACCCAGCAATGGCTATAGCCTTTAGCTTTTTAATTTCCTTGTTACTGATTTGCGTAAAGAAAGTTGTTTAGGGAGAGATGACTTTGGCAAACTGCTGCCTTGTCTCTTCTGTCTCCTCCCCAGTCAGCAGGGCTTTGTCTCAGTGACACGTTGGTCCTAGGGAGGAGGAGAGAGGCTGGCTTTGGATTGGTGGAGGGAAGTGTTTCCCAGACTGGCCATTGTTTGCCTGTTTGTGAGGCAAAGATGCGGGCGGGGGGATGATGTTGAGGGACGGAGAAACGGGCGCGCACAGCAGCCATATCGAGAGTCCAGAGACATTTTAGTTGCTTGATTATAGAGATGCTGGCTGTACAATGAATACAACAGAGTTTAAATCATTAATTCCTCTTCCGCGTTTGAAAAGCTGGATTAGTGTAGGTGGAGCTTAGTCGGATTGAACAATAATGATCTAGCAATAATAAAAAAAAAAAGGGCACCCCACTTTTGTTTACAGCCCCTTGTTGCAATCCTGCACTGACAGCGAGGGGGACTCAGTGACCTAATCGGTCTCTTCCATCTCTGTATTTTAGAATTCTAGTTTGCTTCTCCAGACAGAGAAAGATATGGCCTCTGCATTCTTCTTTACAGAATAATCAGAAAACAACAGTTCCTGAAGTTTCAGCTTCCTGCTGCGAGTCACTGAAATGCTGCATTGTATAGCGAGATTAATAACTGCCCGTCGACACCCTGGTAGTTACTGATTAATCAGCATGAGGTAGACATGGGAAGAGGCATTAAAAAGCCTTGTTTTCTTTAGGGTTGGCAGAGTTTAAAGCACGGCAAACGATCTTCTTTGTTTTCAGATCTGTCTGCCTGTGATTGTGAAACAGACTTATTGGAAAGGACTGACGCATAAATATAAATACACGACCTGAAGGTTTCAGAGGAGCCCCTCCCTCTGCCAACGTTACCGAAGGTCGTGACGGCTTTTGTTGTCCTCTTGTCCCCTCTTCCCAGCCCTTCCGATTGCGGACAAAGGTTGCACCACACGAAGTCCCTGTTTGCTCTGCTGCTGCTCCTTGCAGTGTATCTCCCGCCATCTTGCATTAACTTGCGACCACAATATTGAAATGTATCCTTAGTGCTGCTTCTCCTCCCCCAACGCTCTAGAAAGTATCATTTTCTTGTAATGTATTGTTCTGCTGCAGTAACCTGCCTTGTGATGCAGCATTGCAGATCTCCCCTCCTCTCCCTTTAGGATCAAATAGCATGGAGCAATGCAGTTCCCCTTCTATCAGCAACTGCAAAACCAGGAGCAGCCCGGATAGCAGCCAATGGGTGGGGCTGGATCGGATCACTAGACAGATTAATCTTCACGATGGGGTACTATAGAATGTGTGTAATCAAAGGGCATAGACCGCGTTGGGGCAAGGAAAATGCAAATCTTCCTGTGTCAGCAACTGGCTTTGGACGCTTAGCGCTCTCTCTCCTCTTTTTTTTTCTTTCTTTTTTCTTCTCCCCTTGCTTGCTTGTCCACCCCCGGCCCCCTCCAAGAAAGGCGATTATCACAAGTCATCCCCATTGCACGTCACGGCTATAGTGCAGCATACTCAAGCTGCACATACATTTTAGCATCTAGATGGTGGAGAGATTAAAATGAATCATCTCAATTAAAGTTGGATTATTTAGGGCTATTGCTGCCATAGAAGTAGGATACCAGAGTAATTTAAATGGCTCATGCTTTTGCCTGCCTAAACAGCCCACTGGGAAAATCCATGGGTTTTTGTGCAGTGAAGTTATCTGTTCCTCTAACATTTAAGGAAGACTATTTCAGGCATTCAGCAAAGATCAATTGTATTATCAGACTATTTAAAAGTATTGCACTAAATCTCATGTAAATTTGTAATCTAAGATACAAGAGATTGAACAAAGTATTTTTTTGTTTGAAATAAATAAAATTATGATTCTGCATTTCACAGCACTCAAAGTAGTTTTTTACACAAGAATTAAAACCATTTGTCAAGCAAATTGTTGTTTGAGCATGCCATTTATAGTATAAAACTTGCTAATAGATCATTTGGGATTTGGGTATAAAAGACATAGTATTGTTCTTTGCTTCTTTGGTGTGCATGAGGATCAAATTCTGTTGATGTACGGCATGTACTGCACTTCTTGTTCTCCCATAACTTAAATAAAAGCATAGATGAACATTTGGTAGATTACTAGATCTCAGTTTCACCTATGGTGAGTACAAGCAGCTCCTGGATTTTTTTTTAAATAAATTTTTATAAACTTGAAAGTGCCATAACTAGCAAAATGGGAAAAGTTTGTCAGGATAGTAAGTGGAAACCAGTATTTTAAGAGCACTTGTGTGAAATGTAACTGACAGATGGCACTACTTCATTGTTAGCTAGGCTATATATAATTGTACTCACAAAGGTCCTTGGGATTATATTTTTTGTGAGGAGTTCATGATTCAGTTGTTGCTGAAAACAAAGTATGGAAAAACACTGTCAATTTGGATTTGTGAATGTTGAGAAAATAAAAATGCAAATTGATACACTAAGTACTACACGCTGAATTCATAAACTCAAAGGAAAACAAAATCGAAACACTCAGCGCTTTCTCATCTTTTCCTTTTTTAGTCTTGTAGGGGGCCAGTGTGGTGGGTTTTTTTTGTTTGTTTAAATGTTCTGGTGGGAATCAGATAATATTGACTGGTGTGACTGAAATACTAGATTACCATAAATGACCATGAGGACAGTTAATCTCACTTTACCCAAAGGGCCTCTGCTCACTTTTTTCCTTCCATCCTCTTCTTTTTACTCTTAAACATCTTGTTTCTTTGTACGTTCTTATTATCCCCCTCACTATTTCTCTACCATATTCCTTTTTCTTCTGGTCTCTGCAAATATTGTTTTAAATGCAAGTCCTAATACAACTATCCCACGTACCACAACCTCTGAGCTGGCGGGAAACTTTGAGAAGCCCCTCCTTCTGAAAGTAGCCTTCGAATATTCTGTAAATACAGAAAAACTGAGAGTGAAAATTGTGGATTTTGAGAATTTATTCCAGTGCAATTTTTCTAGTGATTTTGGTATAACCTTCTGAGGGTTTTTGTAAAGTGCTTTTAAATTGTAATATTAATATCTGTGATACCCCCCCCAGGGTGCCATCTGGACTGTTGAACAGCTGTGTCCCGTCAGTTCTCCGACCGAGGGTTCCTTTTATGCTGCGAGAGCAACCATTCCTGATCTGCTCTGACAATATCTAGCATGTAAATTACTCCCAGCTACGTTGTATGAGTTCTGTGGCCAGCCACTCTTGAATTACACTGCAGAGTAACACCAGCAAATTCCCAGTCCCAGACTTTCCCCAAGAAATGTGTGTCTTGGCCAGGAGAGGGCTGGGTAGTACAACACAAGTGCATATAAAGTCTGTCTTTTTATTAATAGAAAATGATATGCACAAATCCTGTTATCTCAAATGGAGTTTCCCAAGCACTTCAATCCAAGCACACTGGTTTAAATAAAACAAGTTAGATTTTTAAGTGATTACAAGAAATGAGGCATAAAAGTCAGAATTTGTATAAGAAAATGAAAAGTAAAACGTAACTAATATCTAACTTAACACGCTAAGTGAATTCAAAGCAAAGGTCTCTCACCACATGTTTTAGCAGTCTTACTGGCTGGACTCTTTTCGGTCAGGATCTCTTCCCCCAATTCAGTGCTGCCGCCTTTGTTCTTCAGATCTTGTTGATGTCATGTGGGTAGATAGAGAAGCAGAGATATAACTTGAGGTCTGACCCTCATTCTTATACTTGAAGAATTTATTCTTATTCTTTGAGAATCTTCTTCAGTGAGGGTTCAGGAGACGACAGATTGTGGGGATAGGAACCTCCAGCTGTTTGTTTGCCAAGGTGTAAATTTCTCTCTCACCGTTTTTCCTGCCAAACAATTATCACTAAACCAGGTGGTGGTCCCTTGGATTTTGTTGACCCCTGGCTAAGGCATCAGTTTGCCTTTTGTCTCTGAGGAACTGGTTTGTGGCTGCTTTTCTAAACTTGGACTATGTCTCAGTAATGTCATAAAGTAGAATTTTATAATTTTACATATAGTGTTGCTGATCATTATTGTTCTGGTAAAATGTGTGTGGCAAATTGTGTTTTCAAATGATACCTCACAAGGCATACTTTGTACAAAACTTCATAGTCTTGTAAAAGGGGTGAACATCAAGGGCAGACTGTTACTTTTCCTTTAATTTAAGGCAAATGGCAGTACCTGTATCTGTTTTAAAGTGCCAGACACTGGAAGCTCTATTTTCACACTTAGGCAGTCTACACTGCCAATTTCAGCGCTAAAACTTTCGTCGTTCAGGGGTGTGAAAAAACACCCCCTTGAGCAACAAAAGTTTTAGCTCTGAAAAGCGCCATTATAGACACTACCACCATTCATTTGGGGTGTGTGGTGTGGTGTTTTTGTTTTTTGTTTTTAAATTGCTGGGAGAGCTCTCCTCCAGTGATAAAGCGTGACTATACTGCCCTTCTCACAGTGCTGGCGCTGCTGTGGCAGTGCTGTAATGTGGGCAGTGTAGACATACCCTAAGTTCTGTCTCCTCCATGCTGCTTTTCATTCACAGTGCTGCCCAAAGCTTTTATGTTTAACCAGCAACCTGTTCACTTAATTTTAAAGATGCTTTTGTTAACTACATGTACTATTTACTGAATAGTGAATAGTATGTTTGGTACTGTATGAAACAGAGGAAGATAGAATCTACATCTAGATTTCAATAGCATATGATTGGGAAGTCCACTCGTGGAGTAGCTTTTGCAATTTTATTTAAACTGTTAATGAAATTCATGCATGTAACGCAGTTAAACATAGCTCCTGAAATAATCTTCTCCCATGAGATGCTTGCTATTGATTGTGACCTCTTTTTCCTCCTGGAGCAAGTAGCTGAGAACAGTTTTGATATTGCTTAAGGTTTAACTGTGTGTAATTTTACCTTTTTATCACAAATTTTATAACAACTTACTGTATCCTCATGAATCAGTCATACTAATTTTTGTAATCCTTGTCTTTACGATTTATAAATATTTCTTATTCTTTCTCTTGCATATTCCAACCCAGTTTGTCAAGAGCTTCCAAATTCTACATTTTACATTTTGGAACTCTTTTATTTTTTGTAACTGATTAACGTATGCAATAAAATGCCATTATCTGCTTTTTAGAAACGTCTTGACTGAGTGAATTGGCTGTTCAAAATTTTAATGTGGAGCTTGGCATACATAGTGCCTCTAAACTGTTTCAAAAATATACTTAACACTAGATAGTCTTCATCTTCCTGTCTTTTAAATTTTTTTGTTTATCAGTTTATACAAGTTATTGTAGTATGTTGCTTGTAGTTTTTTTGCAAGGAGGTGAATTCATATCCATAATTGATTAAATCCTTGCTATTATTAATAAGCCATGGTTACAACTTATACTGCGTTGCAGTTACTTAACATCAGGGTCATGTCATATTACTTAAAGCTTTCATGAATGTAACTGGTGTGTTGTTGTTTCATAGTGGGGAGTTTAAAGTTGAATTCTAGTAGCATAGTTCAGTGGTGAATTTGTAGGTCACACTTTAAAATCAAACTGAGAAGCTATTGTAAATAAGTTTGAGATCAGAAATCAGTATCAGAATTAACAACATTATTTTAACACTGAATTATCTAAATTTAGATCAGAGTAGTAAAATAGCTGTCAAGTTTTTTCTTAGTGTTACAACTTTATTTGTAATTATTTTTGCAGTTTTGGAAGGTTAATTATGTCGAGATTAAAAATTAGGAGTACGATTGTAACTATAAATGCCTTTTTATTTCTTAGGATGTTGTTGTTTGGGAATATATTCTATTAAGATGGATCTCTTAGTAGCCTAACCAGAAATGCTTCTCTGATCAAAAAGGAAAGAAGCCTGAAAATAGTTACTGAAAGTATAAATGGTAATTTTCCTCTTAAACAGCCACCTAGAAAAACAAACAAATCCTTATTTTGAAATTAGTTTACTTACTATTTAGAAGACTCAATTGTTTGAATATGTATTTTTTTTACACTTCAGTATTTTTAATGTGATCTTTTGTATTAGCATTAATATATTTGCTTTGCTTTGTTTTTTTGCAGATATGGACGTGTTGAAAGTGTCAAAATTCTCCCCAAAAGGGGGTCAGAAGGTGGAGTGGCGGCCTTTGTGGATTTTGTGGACATCAAAAGTGCACAGAAGGCACACAATTCTGTCAACAAAATGGGAGATAGAGACCTACGGACGGATTATAATGAACCAGGAACCATTCCGAGTGCTGCTCGGGGATTGGATGATACAGTTTCCATAGCATCTCGTAGTAGAGAGGTTTCTGGGTTCAGAGGAGGTGGGGGGGGCCCCACTTATGGCCCCCCACCATCACTTCATGCACGGGAAGGACGTTATGAGCGGAGACTTGATGGGTAAGTTCCAAGGTTTCTCTAGGCAGGTATTTTGTATTTGATATGGTGAGAAACGCAAACTCATATATAGGGCCCCCAGATGGATTTAAAAGTTTGGGAATTATCTATGTTTCCTATTTTGGGTTGGAAACGGAAGTGATTCCTATCCCAGTGGCTGGTATCTTGTGGATCCATAGAGGATGTTTTCTGCAGCTGGTTGGATATCTACTCTTGAAATAAGGTGATATTAAGATCGAAGATTTCCTGTGGCCAGCATCGATATTGGAGTTATTCTTCTAGAAGTAATGATTACATTTTTTTGGATAAAATTCAGGCCTTATTCGGATGTATCCCGGCTACCAGATGGAACTCTATTGCTGCAGCACAAGTTCTATATGGAGTATCTTCGGAATATTAGAAAATAAGATTTGAAAGCTTGATGCTTAGCCCTCAGTTTTTACTATATACAGTTTTTATATATTAATTGGATTGTCACCAAAAATTTCTAGTAGACTTCAGTGATGCAGCATCTTGGATTCTACAAACAACATTTAGGCATGGAAATATGTATTGGATGAAGAAGATTGAAGGCAGCTTTTGATGTTTCCATTTTGGATCTACATCAGTTCCAGATTTTTGGGATTATTCTTCCTGATGGTATTGTCAAAAAAAAAAAAAAAAAAAAAAAGATGGACATTTCTAAAATTTGGAAATTATAGTCATTCTAAAAGTACTGGAATAAGAACCACTGCCTTGAATTTATGGGATGCTTTACAGCCAAGATGTATATGATGGTGTACAGCCAAGGGGAGTGGATTACTATCTAGTATCTTAAAAAGCCATTTGCTACTGCACAGTTAAAGGTACTTTAGTTTTAAGGACATGGTGCTAATTATCAGTTTGTGGATACATCAATCAAAATTGACTGGGCTGGATGGTTACAAAGATGGATAGAGGATACCGGCTGGCCAGCCATGATGCATTCCCTCAAACATTGGGTGTACTTCTACCAGCTGCTTGATTCAGACTTAGGGCTGGAAATTAAAATAATGGATGCATTTCTAAGTGTCAGCTGTCTCAAGAAAGAAGTCTGGGGGTTTCAGAGTTATGGTTTCAGTTTGGGACTACTTGCTTCCTGTGGATTTTTTTTTTATCTTGTCACTCAGATGTTTTTCTTGTTGGTTCATCTAAAATATCATTTGACACCCTTACCCATTAAGAAGGTGGATTACCCCTATAAGAGGGGCCAAAATTGGGGAAGTTATGGTCACAATTCTCTCCCTAGATTTAATTGGGAATATAGGTCGTGTTTCCACACTTGGAAAAGGTTGGTATGCCCTGCCCTGTGTATATTAGCCCCTCTCCTAACCCAAGTCAAACCCTCTCTTTCCACTAACTCCAGTAGTTCTTTGTACTAATAGATAAATCAGAAAAGCACTGTAGCCATTAGATGTTCAGCTCTGCTAGCTCTTGTCTGTCTTCTGTGTCCTTTTAATGGATAAGGACTTTGTTCTTTTATGTCAGCTATAACAGTAACCTTCTAGCAGTATTGCTTTTTCTGTAACATCATTAAATTATCTTTCACTGGCTAACATTTGATAGGATGCTAAATGCAATCATTGATAAAATTGTTGATCTTGTTCCTTCAAAAGGGTGAAAGAAAGAGAAACTCTTATTTGTTAGGCCTGGAAATAGTGTTCTAATCCATAGTTACAAGCAAAAGACATGTAAGTAGAAGAATATGTAATGAATTTTAAATAGGACAAGAGTTTGTAAAATAAAATTCCAATTTTTGTTAGCGTCGTTAGCTTTTTTTTAAAGAGAGTTGGGAGGAAAAAATGCAGTCTAGGCAGGCACTTACTGGTATGCAACCTTAAGGTGAGGCAGAGTGTAAGAAATATAGGATAGGTATAGTGTAGGAATTATGGATCCAGGGCTTCTGTGGGGCATATTTGTAAATTACTGAGGTAACTTTTGAAGATATTCATCAAGGAAGATTCTAATCCAACTACCAGTTTGAAAAAACTGAAATATTTCCATGATTTTTGATAGAAGACAAATCCTATGATGTGGCAGAAGAGGAGGAACTATGGAGTGAGTTGGGTTATTAAGATCCAGGGAATTGATAATTAATTGGTTCTCCAGGAAGAATCTGAGACGGTAGAGGGGAGAGGTTAAAATGTTCCTCATAAAATGGATAATTAGAGTTTGAAGTTAACATAGACACTGGCATATTTATAATTGTGAAAATGTTTTTCAATCATTTGATGTGTTCTCTATCATTCTTAATCTGTCATTTTGTAGACATGTCTTGAAGACGTACCGTCCTGGTACCTGACTAAAGTAGAATACTAAGCTATCTGAAATATTCTGTTAACTTCATCTTTCAATTTTTGTTATACCCTTAATTGAGATAGCACACTAACATTCATAGAACATACAACTGTCCTCCAATGATGTACAAAATGTTTTTAATATTGAAACACAGAATGGGCCTTAGCTACTTTAAACCAATGTGTTTCAGTGGCAGAGGGAGGATATATAAATCCTTTGACTGCAATAACGAATTGAAAATCTTAATTAAATTAGCTTTTTTGGGTATGTTTATATCTCTTCATGTGAGGTTTTAATACTTTTTGGGACTTCCATCCTCTTTGATAGTTAGTTAGTTATCCTTGAGATTTAGCCATTTATTTTTTCTGATATTAGCAATCAAAATATTTGTTTAGGAGGAGCAACATACCCAGGACTCTAGGTGTAGAATTCTGATAATATCAAAACTCCTTGTAATGAGGATGGAAACGTTTTAAAGAAAACCTAATTTTCTGGGTTTCTCTGTGGGAGCTAACTAAGACCGTATCTGAATCACGGAATGATCTTCAAATAATTGTGGCTGATTTGTGGACAAGACATGGACAATTGTGGAAAAGTAATAATGGGCCTTTATTAACAGCAATAATTTGGAAAAGCCACAGTAGACCTATTTGTTTAAAAAAAAATTTGCTGGAACAATATAAACACTCAACTGTTATGTTATACTTGTGAATTTTTTGATAACCAGACAATTTGCTGCAAGTACAGGGCTGTAATGAGGGCAGGGCAAACTGCCGGGGGTGTGGGGAGAAGGGCAGAGAGCATAAAAATGAGGAAGGAAACTGGTAGGGGGCAGAGCCCTGCAGCGGGCATGGTAATGCCCACCTTACTTCTGTGCTGCTCTACCCCCTACTGTTTTTTTTTCCATAATTTTTCTGCCCATTCTCTTCCCCCCACTTTGTGCCTGGGTGGCTGCCCTGCTCACCCCACCCTGGTTAAAAGCCCTGCCCAAAATGCTCCAAGATCATTTAATGTACTAATGGGGTGGGAAAAGTGTGTGGTGCAAACCTTAAAATGTATGCAAAATTGGGGACTGCAGAGCAAGCGAATTTAAAACAAAATTGCGGTGGAAGCCTAATATTGCTGAATCTGCAATGTCCACAATATCACGAATGAAATAGGACCTTAGATATAACCCCTTTTGAAAGCAGCTTCTTACTTCCGGGTCATGCTTTGCACTGAGGCTTTCATGGCTGTAGCCTAATTTGTAATGATATTTCTGCAGAAACATAATCATAAAATGGAAAATAAATGTTAAAGTTCATTAACATTTTTAAAAATTAGACGAAAGATGCGGAAAAAAATGGTTTCACTTAAGTTATAAAGGCTTACTTTAAAAAAAAAAATTCAAATTCCACATGAAAATGTGAAAAAAATTGATATATTGTGCTTTGAAGGACACTGGTCATGAAAGCCCAGTTTATGATTAAAGCAAAATGGTTGCTCAGCTCTACTGTGTATAAATATAACTTTGGAATCAAGTAAAACGTTTAAGTGTGTCAGTGTTCGCTTAATAGGTTATTGCTGTTTAGTGGAGAACCAGTTGCAAAAATAAAGTCAGTGCTGAAGTAAATGTTTGCATGACTTGCCTTTTGTTTTGCTTACCCTTCTCTGATTGATTAAATATTTTTCCCCCTTATAAATACAGGGCTTCAGATAACAGGGAGCGTGCTTATGAACATAGTGCCTATGGACACCATGAACGGGGGACGGGAGGATTTGATCGGACAAGACATTACGATCAGGATTACTATAGAGACCCTCGAGAGCGGACATTACAACATGGGCTCTATTATACTTCCCGGAGTCGAAGTCCAAACCGTTTTGATGCTCATGACCCCCGTTATGAATCTAGGGCCCGGGAGCAGTTTACATTGCCCAGTGTGGTACACAGGGATATCTACAGGGATGATATTACGCGGGAGGTACGAGGCAGAAGGCCAGAACGGAATTACCAGCACAGCAGGAGTCGGTCACCACATTCGTCCCAGTCTAGGACCCAGTCTCCCCAGAGGCTGGCTAGTCAAGCATCTAGACCCACCAGGTCCCCTAGCGGCAGCGGCTCTAGAAGTAGATCGTCAAGTAGTGATTCAATCAGCAGCAGCAGTAGTACCAGCAGCGACAGGTAGGTTAACAGCTTTTGGTTATCATGGGTGCATTGTTAAATGAAACCAAACAGTGATCAGCTCGGTGTGAAGAAAATTGCTACAGTACAGTAATCCTTTTCTCTGGACAGCATCCGTAGTAAGCAAACATGAGGAACAGAAACCTCAGCTATCAAAATGTGGCACTAATCCCCAGTAATATCTGGGGAGGTCCACTACAGATTATTCTGAATTTTGTGCATGAATGTAGAAGTGAACAGGCATGAAACATAAGGACAATGCATTGTAAAACAGACTTGTAGTATTAGACAAAAATGGAGTGTAATAGTTACTGATTCTTCAAACACTAGTGAATTTTCTGTAGTATACTGTGTAAAAATAATTAAGTCATATTAATGAGATGTCACTACAGTCCTTTGAGAAGTTTTATCAATTTCTTTACAAGAAAACCTTACACTTCTAAAAGAGTGTGCTTATCAAAAAATCTTTAATATTCAATTCCTAGGAACTTCATATAGTCAGCTGCATGATTGCTTCAATATTTCTGCTATTTCAGTATTGCAGTATAAAGTGTATGTGGTCAAAATTAGAGTAATAACAAACCTATCAAGGAGCTGAATTTCTTTCAACAAACTGAAATATCCTGTTGAACTCCTTCTTGTTCACCTTCTTGAATTGTGATCAACACTGTAAATGGATTTAGAGACTTAACAGCCTAACAGAAAAGTAATCATAGAAAAGTAGGGCTGGAAAGGACCCTGAGAGGTCATCTAGTCAGTCTATCCTTCTGTGCTGAAGCAGGACCAAATGTACTTAGACCAGCGGTCCTCAGCCTTTCTGTGGGAATAGCATATTGCTATTCCCAGATGACTGTGGCGGGCGCCAGACACCATGCCACTGAGAAGCAGCAGCAGCAAGAAGCACTGCCACCGAAATGCCGCTGAGAAACAGCAACGCTTCTCGGTGGCATTTCGGCAGTGCGGTGTCCTGCGGGCCCTAGTGGGTGCTCAGGCGCCTGCGGGCACCGCATTGGGGACCACTGACCTAGACAGTCCCTGAGTGATGATTGTCTAGCCTGTTCTTAAAATCCTTCAGTGACAGGGATTCCACAATGATGGTATTGCAAAATGTAACTGAACTGTTTGGTAAAGAGCTCAGTTGCTGAGTAAGTAAGGCAGGTTTAGAGCTGAAAATATTTCTCTTGCTGGGCAATTATTTTCCAAATTCAAAAATACTGAAAACTCTTATTTTTAAGACATTCGTTATGACCATAATATTAATTTGGATAGTCTGATTATCTCTTAGTGAACAGAATCTTACAACTGGTAACTCTCTAATCAAAATAATTACTTTAATCAAACATAACGGTTTGAACTCATTCCAGAAGATAGAATGATTTTGAAGGGATCCTGTAAAGGGAAAGAAAACAACTGAGTTTCTGCTCCTTTTGGCTTCTTTATGATGTATGAAAAGGCCCCAAGAGGGTTTCTTTCCTTGTGTTTTTCTAATTTATTTTAAGGAGTTTTTGCTGTGTTTTTTTTTTTTTTTTAATTGAGAAATTCAGATATTATCTAGGCTGGAAGACTATGATGAGTGGAGAATTAGTGAAATGGTGACATCACAAGAGCAATTAAGAAGAGAAAGAGACAAGCCAACCATAAAACAGCCTCATTTAGTATCCTATCTCCTATTTTTCAGCGACAAATTAACATTTTAAATAAAGGAAACATTTTGTTAAATATTTAACACCTTCAGACATGTTAGAACTTGAAATAAACATCACCGAGACCTCTGAGGTCTCCAGCAAAACTAGAGAAGATCAAATGTGACATGCCTGATCTCTCTTAGGCTTAAAATATAAGCAAGAAAAATATCTGTACTTTTGGGTGAGTTTTATCCATCATAAAAAAAGAAAAGAAACAGCAGAAGCCCAGCTCACCTTCATATTTACTGGATACAAGTGTTAAGGCATTAAAATCTCCAAACTGGGGTGAAGAATTCAGAAATTCATAACACTAAGTATTGCTCCAATGGAACAAAATGATATTTTTAATAAGAAACTATCAATATCAGTTATGTTTTGGTAGTTCATTTTCCCTGTAACTTTTATCTTAATGTTGCAAGATTAGATGTGTCTCTGGAAAAGAAATGTTGATGCTCTGATCTTATTAACCAGAGCAGTGAATTTAGACTCAATGAAGTACTAGTAAGTTTTAAGGGTAGTGCCTTACATCCTGAAAGAACTCACAATGCTTTTTACACACTTTACAAACTGTGGAATAGAAAATAATAAACATTATATCATTTGCATAATAAAACATGTACATTACATCATAACATTACATTTCAAGAATAACTACTTTTTAAAGGGTTTCAGAGTAGCAGCCGTGTTAGTCTGTATTTGCAAAAAGAAAAGGAGTACTAGTGGCACCTTAGAGACTAACCAATTTATTTGAGCATCGGATGAAGTGAGCTGTAGCTCATGAAAGCTTATGCTCAAATAAATTGGTTTAGTCTCTAAGGTGCCACTAGTACTCCTTTTTCTTTTTACTTTTTAAAAAGAAAAAGCACCTTCTTACTCAGTAGACCTCTTGTTACTTTTTTTTATTCCTGTTAACAATGCAGAGCTATGGAGAATGAAATGCATCCTGTTATGGTTTGTATAATCTATAGAATTGTTTACCAAGTTCCAAATGCATTTCCCATTGTTTTCAATGGGATTGTAGAGATGTAACTAAACACAGAATTTCTCCTGCAGTAAACATAGATGCCATTGGTTGACTCAGAAATTAAACTCTGAAACTATAGTAGGGTGTCTCAGTGCTTTTGGAATACTTGAGATTCTTTTATGGCTTGGTTAATAGTGAAAGATGTGATCTTTTAAAAATATTTGGAAATTTACAGAAACACTATGAATTCTGTGGTTAATTGGCAATAACTAGTTAAAATCACCAGTAGCGCTCAAGGTAATTCTCTACATCAAGCCTCTTTTTCATGTCTGTCTCTCACTTTCTCCATTGTCAGTTGTGAAGTTAACTGTATTTTTGTACAGCGGTAGGTCACTTCTAGACCCAAATGTACGTATTTAGGGTTAAATTTTGGGAGCTACTGGAAAAAAAAAAGGGGGGGGGTTTAGGTAGTTTTCCGAAAGCTACCATGGAAAAATGATCAGAAAACTAACTGAATCAAAATATGGTGTATTTTAGTTTCATTCTTTGAAAGACATAAACTATAGCAAGGGTCATACAGACTAAATATAATGTTAAGATTAGAAGATTTTCCCTAATTGGACAAAGTTGTGAGGAAAGATGCTCTGCATATTTTCAAAATGTAAACATTTTGTCTTACGTAGGTTTGGAGTGTGTTGATTCCACTTCAGTTAAGCTTAGTTTTATGTATATGTTTTAAGAGGTCTTTTGTTACCGTTGGATGCTTTCTTTAGGGTTTTGTGATGAGAACTGCAAATAAGTAAATTAGAACATAAAAGACCAAAAAGGGACATTATTCTCTTTCAGAATATCAGAGAGGAAAGCTGACTTATGTGAAAATCTCTGAATGATTCCGTTCTTTTAAGTAGTAATTTTGTAAAGTCAAATGAGTTAGCACATTTCTTGTAGTTGCATGTGTTATGTCATTGATTTTAAAATCTTCATTTAGCAACATATGCACGTGGCATTGAGGTCCGTGCCACTGCTTGTGTTTAAAATGTGGAAATACCTTTTCAATCAGGGCTTAAATGTCTTCCCAAATTCTGGTAGAAGTGTTTTAGATCTCCTATGATACGTCAGTTCAGTGAGGGAGCTTTCATGGCAGAGACTAAAAACGTAAGAGAAATCATTCAGAATACTGTGTGCGCACATATAAAGTAACTAGAGTTCGTTCCACTTCTTTTTTGCAAGAATGTTTGGTCAGTGTTTAAGTTCAAGGTACAGTGGTTGTGTTTTGGTTTATTAGCTAGTTGCATAATTAGCTGTGATTCGCACCATAAGCTGCAAGCTCCTGTCCAAATATTATAGCACCAGACTCGGCATATATGCAAAGTAGTTATGTTCATAGGGATAGGATACAGAGGGACCTAGACAAATTAGAGGATTGGGCCAAAAGAAATCTGATGAGGTTCAACAAGGACAAGTGCAGATTCTTTGCATGGGATTCTACCATCCTCTGCTACAGAATAGGGACCGAGCGGCTAGGCAGCAGTTCTTCAGAAAAGGACCTAGGGGTTACAGTGGACGAGAAGCTGGATATGAGTCAACAGTGTGCCCTTGTTGCCAAGACTGTTAATGGCATTTTGGGCTGTATAAGTAGGGGCATTGCCAGCAGATCGAGGGATGTGATTGTTCCCCTCTATTTGACACTGGTGAGGCCTCATCTGGAGTACTGTGTCTGGTTTTGGGCCCCACACTACAAAGAAGGATGTGGAAAAATTGGAAAACATCCGGCGGAGGGCAACAAAAATGATTAGGGGACTGGAACACATGACTTCTGAGGAGAGGCTGAGGGAACTGGGATTATTTAGTCTGCAGAAGAGAAGAATGAGGGGGGATTTGATAGCTGCTTTCAGCTACCTGAAAGGGGGTTCCAAAGAGAATGGATCTAGACTGTTCTCAATGGTACCAGATGACAAAATGAGGAGTAATAGTCTCAAGTTGCAGTGCTGGAGGTTTAGGTTGGATATTAGGAAAAACTTTTTCACTAGGAGGGTGGTGAAGCACTGGAGTGGGTTGCCCAGGGAGGTGGTGGAATCTCCTTCCTTTGAGGTTTTTAAGGTCATGCTTGACAAAGCCCTGGCTGGGATGATTTAGTTGGGGATTGGTCCTGCTTTGAGCAGGGGGTTGGACTAGATGACCTCCCGAGGTCCCTTCCAACCCTGATATTCTATGATTCATTCTCAGAAAGCATCTGTATAATTCGTTTTTGTAGCACTGAATGAAATGTACAGCAGGAAATTCTACTTAGTGTCTGAAAGTGAATTTGAGTATTATGCCATTTATAAGGTGTTCCCAAAGTTGTAATAACAGGGAATTTATAGATTAATTAGGTTGTTGTTAAAAAATTTACTTGAATTGATCAGTATTGAAGTTCCTCTTTGCAGAGCATCAGAAACTGTAGAAAATAAAAGCATTAATGTTGCTTATGATACTTTAACACAAAATATACAAACAAAATCAAGAACTAATGCATTTTAATCACAGGAAAAACAAGTGCAACAAAAAGTTGGGGAGCATGGAGTCTAGACCAGTGGTTCTCAAAGCCGATCCACCGCTTGTTCAGGGAAAGCCCCAGCACGCCAGACCGGTTTGTTTACGTGCCATGTCCGCAGGTTCGGCCAGTCACGGCTCCCACTGTCCGTGGTTCGCCGCTCCAGGCCAATGGGGGCTGTGGGAAGCAGCGGCCAGCATGTCCCTTGGCCCACGCCACGGCCAGTGGGAGCGGCAAACTGCGGCCAGTGGGAGCCGCGATCAGCTGAACCTGCGGACATGGCACTTAAACAAACCGGTCTGGTGCGCCGGGGCTTTCCCCGAACAAGTGGCGGACCAGCTTTGAGAACCACTGGTCTAGAATACATTCTGTTTTGTTTGTTTGGTGAATGCAGAAATTAGCAAATTTAGTTTCGTTACATAATACCAACTTTTCCCTATCATTGTCCCCTTCTCCTTCTCTTCTGCTTAGTTTGTCTTCCAGCTAGTGATGAATCGTTGATTTAAAATGGGATTTATGATTTTTGAGTGGGTTAGGAGATGTCTCTGCATGGGACAGTTGAAAAATTATTTGGGATTTAGGCTAACTGCAAATGTAGATACTTGGATACTTTTGGGCTGGTTGTGGTGATCACTGAGTAAAAGAATTCCATACAGATAAGTTATATGGAATGAAGAACTTTACTGGAATGAAGAGTTCAGCTGACTGGTACTTTTGTATCTCTTTCTTTAATACATGAAAAGTAGGTCATGGCTGTTTACATTAATTTAGTGTATATTCCTATAGTAGTGGAGAGAGACTGGGGCAGAGAATTTTTTTTTAAATTGCTTTCATTTTAAGTATTTATAGCAAAGGCAATAATTATCCGGAGGATGAAAATTTCTGATCTTCACCTTTTTGTTCAGATAAAGCCATATGCCACTTTGATGTTATCTTAGACTTAGGAAATGTGAATTATGGAAAGAAATATTAACTATAAGAAATCCAACTCTCGTGTCTTCAGTTTTGTAGCAGCCATCCAACAGTCTCATTTTTTTCTTCCCTGTGCTTTTGTTCATGTTTCTGTGTCTGTGCTATGTCTAATCTAAATATAACCAGATCATCCTCTTAAAAAATGTCACCCTCGGGAGTATATCAAATTTCTTCAAATTGAATACAAGCAGAAATTTTTCAGATGGCTTTAAAGAAGGAAGAGGTGCCTTGCTCTTGAGAGACAGAAATAGAGAGAGTAAGACATCTCTTCCTTCTTTTAAAGACATCTGAAAATTTCCTGCCTGTAGTCTGTATAAGTCTATATGTATATATATGTATTTTTTGTGTGTTTGTGTATACACAAAATAGTTTGCTATATGATTTACACAGATGGTCAGTAATGCTGATGTTGACATATGCAAAATACATTACATGACCATTATATGATTTCCTCCTAGCTGGTAAACTAATTCTAAAGCCATGTCTACACTATTACTTATGTCAGCAAAACTTATGTCGCTCAAGGGTGTGAAAAAACCATCCCCCTGAGTGACATAAGTTTCATCCGCAAAAGCGGTAGTGTGCCACCACTCGTTGGGGATGGTTCATCGGCATAGAGTGGCTACATGAGACATCTTACAGTGGTGCAGCTGCATTGGTATAGCTGTGCCTCTGTAAGCTCTCTAGTGTAGACATAGACTAAATGTTGAGGTTTAGGCTCTCCTCTGGGATAGAAACCAGGATAAGGCTATTCGCCATCTCATTGTATGAGGGTGATGACTATTTCTTTCTCGTTCAGAAATACATAAATTTGACACTAAAACTGTTGGCTGTTTACAGAGAAGACGGGAGAAAACATGCACATTGTATTAGTTCGTCTGGATCCCTTTAGAGTAATCAATTAAAAATAAATATTGCATAATAGGTTTTACCTTTTTCTGAAAATCTGCTTCTTTTAGTTGCCTGACACTTTCCAGAGACATAATCATTTATTGTGTTTATACCCTACTGTGAACTAGTCAGCAAAATGGTGTAGCTACTTTGCGGCGTTTTTGGTCAAAAATACAGCAGTATTAATCACTTTTATTGTAAATAGTATATTATTGATGTTCAAGTGCTGAATAAACAGCATTTTGGATTTGTTATTCTGGGGATTGCTGGCATTTATTCTTATATAGTGCAGCCTTTATTTAGCTCTGTTAAGTGATATATTCAACATCATTACCCATATTTGTGACACATCTTTATTTGTGATTAAAAATACCCCATTTTTAATTGTTTCTCTGGGTTTAAACCTCCCAAAGGTATATTTGCAATCAAAACGGGGACTGAATGACAATTTCTTGAACTGGTTACTTCAGTGCATGTACCAAGAGGAAGGTATACCTGTGTTGGGAATTTCCCAGTCTCTTAATATGCACTTTAGGGAGCTATGATTTTTCTGGGAATAAAATGAGAACAAGTCAGACAGCAGTTTTCAGCGTATATAAGCAGAGAGGATTGTATGCTGAGAGAGTTTGCTGCATTTGAATAGTGGGGATTGGGGAAGCAAGGAACTGCTTGTTTGTGTCTCCAGAACCAGTCTGAACTGGAATCATCCAGTTTGATTTGGCTGAATGCCACCTCCCAGAGGCTGTATGTGAGCTGTGCTTCCTCCTTCTGCCTAACTTCTACAGAGCAGGAGGGGGAAGGGCAGGGAGAGAGCCAGCAGGGTTCCAGCCATGTGACAAGCAGAAGTCTTGTGGTTTGCATTGTGGGGGAAGGGATGTGCTTACAAATGCTAAGTGAAATGGTAGCCAATTAACCCGGATATGTTACTGGGAAGGTGGCATTTTAGTTAACAGCAGTGATGAGCGTGGGATACAAAAATAAGCAGAAGTTACTTCAGAAGCCTCCCACCTTACCTTCTTTTTGAATGAAAAAGTTAAACTTGTAAACCCCCTTCACACTGAAATTTTCCTTCTGCAATATGTTGCATGCGCATTGCAGTGTGTTGAATGTGTAATTAGAACATCAGAAATTAATTATAGCTGCCCCAGTAGGGCCTTTATAGTTAGAAGAAAAGGAGTACTTGTGGCACCTTAGAGACTAACCAATTTATTTGAGCATAAGCTTTTGTGAGCTCACGAAAGCTTATGCTCAGATAAATTGGTTAGTCTCTAAGGTGCCGCAAGTACTCCTTTTCTTTTTGCGAATACAGACTAACACGGCTGTTACTCTGAAACCTGCCTTTGTAGTTGGGTCTGAGTAATTTTTTTTTAATCAATTCCCTTATTTTTGTTAGGGTTTAAATGTTGCTGTTAAATTGTGCTTTGGACTAAAAATTTCCAATATACATTTTTGGCTTGGAAGCAATTCATTTCAAAATTACTTTTTTAAAAATAAACTGAATACCTTTCAGTTTTATACAACACCCTATTTAAAAAATTTGAGGGTCTGATATAACTCAAAAGCAAGGAAACTCAAACAAAAGATGAAATTTGGTATTAAACATATCCTTGTTATGCCTAGGTATTTTAGCATCCTATGAGGATTGTAATGACTATACAATTCAAATAAAGTATCATCATTGTACTGTGAAATGTTAATATTTGAAGGTAAAGCTGTGTAATAAATTTAACTATGGTGACAATACTGAAATCTTTACATTTGTATCAGACTTTTTAACTATAATGGATTATTTCATTTTTGGTTGAAGTATCTCTTGGTTATCTAGCATTCGCTGTGTTAAATAAACGAAGTATCTCTTTCACGTCTGACCAAAAGCAGACTCTCGACAAGAGAAGAACTTCCCAAATTTATAGACATGCAAGTTATAAACATAGCACAATATGAAACCACAAAAAAGGGACAACTTCAAAGCACTTTGCCCTATTGTTTTATGGTAACCCCCAGTAGTTCTTACTCAGTAGTAGTGGAAAGCTGCCAACACACAGTTGCAAAGGAGTACAAGTGATTTTATGTAATCTAGCTCTGGCTTCTCTCTTTTGAAAAACGTGTTAGGACTTTTCTGTATTGATAAAAGTCTAGATCACTTTGTTGTTCATATTGTCAGTTTAAGTCATCCTTACTATGGTCTTTTTTTGTATTTAAATTTACGTTAGTGTGCATATTCTCTTAATATTCTCTGCTTGGATTAGTTATAATTTCAGAAGGGGGTGGACACTTTCTGTAGTTTAAAAACTGGGTTGTTACCCAAACATAGTTTGTATGTTACACTAAGTGTTAGCTCTGTTTTTGTTACCTTTATCTGTCACTTTCTAAATCTGTAACTGTAGAAATTTATCTTATTCATGACCATCAGTCTTTACACTGGATTTCCCTTCTGCACCTGTACTTGGTAACAGAGACCAGAACTTTACAGCTCCTGTTGGGACTTAAGGCTCCTTTTCAAAAAACATTCCCAGAATTCTTTGCCTCCAAAGGATTGCATACAGACAAAGCCAGACCTCTCTTTGTGCAGAGCCCTTTTCTTACCTAAATTTAAAGTTTGGAGTTTAACGAATGCATCGTTTAGGGAGTCCTAAGTTTATGTGTGTGTATCTTATTAAAATTATGTAGATATTTGAATGGGCTTTGGGCTATTCTGTACCCTCTGAGGGCATCCTTGTGTTGGGGATAGACCTATTTATTTGGCTCTGAGGACTGTCAGGAGTTCAGACTTCTTTGGGACATGGTGCTTTGTTCCTGATAGTTAAGCCCCCTGTTTTATCACCTAGGCCCTTCACATGAGATTCCTTCATCTTCATTGGTTCCCCTCCTTTAAGAGGAAGCACCACAGAGGTTGGTGCCTCAGGTTCATCAGTAAGACACCACTTCTTGCTCACCTGCAGGCAGCAGCTGTTCTTTAGAAGTGGGAATTGGTATCTGACATGGAGTTCAGCAGTCTGCAAATTCTGGCTGTCTTATGGGGGTAAGCAATTCCTCTTTCTGTAGTTTTATCCTTTATAGCTGCCACCTTTCCAGTAATTCTGCTACAATGGCAAAAGCAATTGAACTCTGTGCTACAACTTCCACAACTGCCTTCATTGGGGCTGCACATCTAGTGAGTTACAGGTCCCATGTTTATCTTTCTGTTCAAGCCATGGAATGGAAATTTCCTTCTGTGAATCATGAAGCTACTGGAATTGTATTTTCTACAAATGATATGTTGAGCACGTGGGTGGATTTTATTATTATTTTTACTGCAGTCTTCTGGCTTCAAGTTTTGGTCCAAGAAGTCTTGCACAAAGGATCTAGACAAGGCCAAGAAAAGGGAGATAATTAACTGAGGTCTTATTTGCGTGATGAAGAGCTTCTGCTATGCTCTAGAAGTGAACATCATCACTCTCTGGGACCGGTACTCAAAGGCAGGAAGAGATCTGGTTCTTCTGATTCGTTTTCTAAAGAACAAAAGAGAAGAAATCCATATCTAGGTAGAAAAAATGAGTAAAAGAACATCTTTCCTTCTCTTTCAGGAGGGATATTCCCATCTGGAGAAGGAAGAAGTACAGGGTAGGCTGTGAAGTTTTTGAAAGAGTTGGCAGCATAGTAGTTCACATTTGATATTCACATGGAAGAATTAAAAAGAAAAGAAGAAAGGCCTACTTAAAAACTTCCTGGAAAATACGAGCCATTACAATTAAAGGGAAAATTCTCATTCCGTGTCCATCTTGCCTTAAACGATGCAACTAAAACAGAGATGGAACATCCCTGTAAATCTTGGATTAAAATTGCAAATTTAGAGTCTGTGTTGTCCCCAAAAATAAAACAATTTTTTGATTTCCCTGAAGATATAGATGTAGTAGTGGACATTCCTAGTTAGGCACTGTAATACCTTCCATAGGAGAACTTCCTCCTTAAAGAACTAAGGTACAGGAAGGTAGAGTTCTCTGTGAGCCAGGGCTATGAGGCTGTAGCACTCATCTTAAAAACAACATGCTATGCTCAATCTGTTCTGGCCTGGACATGAACTGATGGCAATCAACCTGCAATGGAAAAAAGCTGAAAACCAGCTCCCAAAAGATCTTACAGGCATTATCCTTCAATTTGGATGTTTCATTGGATCAGATTTGCGGGTTACTTCAAATCACCATGCTATAGAAGACACATCTGAGTTAGCTCCGGGAATGCAAATTCTCAAGTGATGAAAGTACTAATGATTGCATCAAAGTATTTAGTGGTACAGCTTTTAGTGTGCCACTAGATATCCCTCTACAGAATATCAGACGGAATGTCAGACCAATCTATTTGAGTAGGTAGCCATTTCAGAACTAACCGTACTCTCAATTTCTGCAGAGAGACTCCAACGATGGGAGAGGAAAAGAAAACAGATTTGGAAGAGGTCATTTCTTTGGTACACAAATAAATCTGCCTCCACTCAGAAAAATTCTGTGTAACTGTGCACTGATGCAACCATTCTGAGTGGAGGTTGTAACATAAACATCAGTAGAAAATCACAGCCTTGTCCCCTAGGGCAGATTCTTAACATCTCAGATATCAAGAAAATAATGAAAGCAGCGATGTTCAAAAGAAGCAACATCACACTTTTTTCCAAAAAGATACCACTGCCAGATCTTGATTATGTGCTATATTTTTGTAGTGCACCCCAAAAAAGGGATCAGAATTATACTGGAGTCAAATCTTTAAACAATCAACAAGGTCAAGTTACACATGGAAACTGAAGTCTGTTGTAGCCATTTCCTCCAGATTTCTTAACCTCAGTAGATGTGAAAGAAATGAATGTGGATATCCATAAAAAATTCTTCAAATCTTTCCACACTTCCAATACAAAGTTCTTATCTTTGGCAACTAGTAGAGAGAAGAGGATTCACATCCCTTCTACATGCTTGTCTGATTCCACCTGGAGAAGATTGCTAAACCAAATACCAGCCAGCCCAGTTGTCTGTCTTCCTATTTGCAGATTCCTGAACATCACCTCAAAGAATCCCCTTATTACTATATTGTCCTATTTCAAGTCTTCTAACATAGTAATGGAGAAAATCTTTACCTCCAAGGAGAGACCACTCATAATTATATCAACTGTTCAGATGATTTAGTAGTCGCCAATAGATATCTAATGTGACTCTCTTCAGGAAGTTTTGTTTTCTGTATTGACATGGCTCCAGTTCCACATGAAACTGCTTCAGATGTCTCTTGCCTCTTCATCCGTAGATATACTCCAACATCAGCCACAAAGGTGGTGGTTATACAGGTCATAATCTCATCCTACAAATGATGGCTACTCCCGCACAAGTTTATCTGAAAGCTCTCTCCTGGAAGTAGAGAGAATTATGATAACTGTGGACATAGAATCATAGCATTTGATGGGACTGCAAGGGTAATTTAGTCTAACCCCCGCCAAGATGCAGGATTTGTTGTCTAAACCAACAGACCTGAATCTGTTCAGATGGGAATCCACCTACCTAAGAAGGCCAAAACCAATTCCTCATGGACATCAAAAAGCACCAGCTGGTTAGAGCTCCGGTCAGATCATCTGGCACTTATAATGGCCAGGAAGAGACAAATCAGGCACATACTGGTATGACAGAAAATACAATGGCAACATGTGAGTGTGATGTGGGGAACAAAAATCATTTCCGTTTCACAAGGAAGTAGAATAGTCCATAAAAGTTTTTCCTCATAAAAACAAGAGACAAGTGCAGAGTTGGCTGGTTACTCTGCCCCAGAAATGAGCAAGTGAAATTGAGCTTCTGTTCTACACTACAGCTGTATGGGGACTGAGTACTAAACTCTCTTGTACACAGAGCAAACCCAATGACATGTATTCCCCTGCAGGAGAAGGAATTCATCGGCTCTGATAACATGAGCATCAGTCCAGACATAACCCGAGTAGTATCTGTCTGCTTTTCCATCTATTCCATTCCTCCTGAAGATAATAGTAATAAACAAAAATCAGAGAGAAGATGCCATGGTAAATACAGTATTTGTAGTTCTGTAACACCATATTGATCTTGTAGAATGTTGTTTTTAAACTAATCCAGATGAAAGAAAGTTAATCTGTCAGTTCACAAGAACCTTCTCAGACAGGGACTCTTGCGTATCCACATTCAGCTGAACTGACATTGACTGCATGGAAATTGATGGAAGCTTCTGTTGAAGAAGGGCTCTTAGACCATTGGAGACCCTTCTAGCAACCAGAAGGGAAGCGTACCACTCTGTCGTATGTTGGAATCTGGACGAAGTTTCAACATTGATACTGGGAACCTGCAGAGGAGAGAAAAGAGTTTTACCCTATTTTTGCACCTTTATGATTTAAAAAGAGGGTGTGAAAGTATTTTTAAACTTTTTTTAATACTGGAAATACCAGGTCTTGCTTTAACCTTTTTTTCCCCCATTTAACTTTGTAGATGTCAAAACCACATTAATTTTCCAGTCATCACAAGAGGCTGAGATCTGAGTAATTGAGAAGGGATTTTTAGCCACACTTTTTAAAGCTCTGGGTTTCTTGTTAATTGGCACTATTAATGCTCCTGTTGTTTAGTAGTAAAGCTCTCTTCGTGACAGAGTCTCTAGTCCTGCAAGGAATCCTGGAGCAAAAATAGGGGAGACTGGATTTACTATTCCTGATATAGCTAAGGTAAATGAACAGTGGTTGTTTGCAGAGGTGTAGCTGTGTTGGTTCAGGGTACATGAGAGACAAAGTGGATGCAGTAGTAACTTTTACTGGACAAACTTCTGCTGGTGAAAGAGGCAAGTTTTGAAGCTCTATAGAGCTCTTCTTAAGGTTGTCTTCCCTTTCAAAGGTTTCAGAGTAACAGCCGTGTAAGTCTGTATTCGCAAAAAGAAACGGAGGACTTGTGGCACCTTAGAGACTAACCAATTTATTTGAGCATAAGCTTTCGTGAACTACAGCTCACTTCATCGGATGCATACTGCGGAAGTGAAGAAACAGATCGATAGAGCCAGAAATGCTCCCAGAAGCCACCCACTACAGACCATGAAAAAATGGCCAGTCCTTGCCTACAAACAGCCCCCCAACCTGAAGCAAATACTCACCAGCAACTACATACCACACAACAGAACTACCAACCCAGGAACCTATCCTTGCAACAAAGCCCATTGCCAACTGTGCCCATATATCTATTCAGGGGACACCATCACAGGGCCTAATCACATCAGCCACACTATCGGAGGCTCATTCACCTGCACATCTACCAATGTGATATATGTCGTCATGTGCAAGCAATGCCCCTCTGCCGTATACATTGGTCAGACTGGACAGTCTCTACGTAAAAGAATAAATGGACATAAATCAGATGTCAAGAATTATAACATTCATAAACCAGTCGGAGAACACTTCAGTCTCTCTGGTCATGCGATTACAGACATGAAAGTTGCGATATTACAACAGAAAAACTTCAAAACCAGAGTCCAGCGAGAGAATGCTGAATTGGAATTCATTTGCAAATTGGATACAATTTACTTAGGTTACCTTGCATAATGACTTAGCCACTCCCAGTCTCTATTCAAGCCTATTTCCCCTTTGATTTTTCCTCCCCCCTCTCCTTCCCCCCCTTCCTCAGAAGTTCTTGTTAAACCCTGGATTTGTGCTGGAAATGGCCCACCTTGATTATCATACACATTGTAAGGAGAGTGATCATTTTAGATAAGCTATTACCAGCAGGAGAGTGGGGTGGGGGGAGAAAACCTTTTGAAGTGATAAACACCCATTTTTTCATTGTCTGTGTGTATAAAAACATCCTCACTTCATTTTCCACTTTAATTATGCATCCGATGAAGTGAGCTGTAGCTCAAGAAAGCTTATGCTCAAATAAATTGGTTAGTCTCTAAGGTGCCACAAGTACTCCTTTTCTTTTTCCCTTTCAGAGTCATGGAATTTATCACCCATTTCCTCAGGCACTCCTTTAAAAAATGTGTAAATAACAGCATGTTGGATTTTTTTTTGAGGGGGAAATTACCTGGGATATACACTGAAGGTGGTAACTAATTAGAAGTATTTAAGGATAGCTTCAAAAGGCTCTAGAGTTAAGTTTTTTTATATGTTCTGGTTTCCCTTAATTTGTACAAATCAAAAAGATTACATGAAATAGAAGGCTGAAGTCAAATTATTTTTATTATTTGTCTGTCTTGTAAAATATTTCCTATTGCAATATATAGTAGCTGTTTTAAAGTCTATTCTACATAAGCTATAAATGCTGTACCAGTATACACCCTGAGCAGGTGGGCTTTGTATTTAGGAGTTCCTTGGGAGTTGGGGAAGAAATCTCCTTCCATCCCATAGCCCACAGTGTGTCTGGTTAGCTTCTTCATGGCTTCTACTTCATGTTCATGGGTTGAGTAGCTTTTGCTAACTCCATGCCACCAGTGCCATATGGTTTGAAGAGTGAGAAGGAAAAGCCAGTGAATCAGTGTAGCTGTGGATACATAAGTCCCACCTCTATAAATTCTACTGTGTAGGCTCCGAATCATGCCCCCCCACCTCCCACCCCCGTTTGGCAAAATGGAGCTGTTCTAGTTTTGCTGTGGTAAGGGATCTGAATTTACTGCTTAGTTTACTGACAAAAGTCTCAGAGTAGCAGCCATGTTAGTCTGTATTCGCAAAAAGAAAAGGTGTACTTGTGGCACCTTAGAGACTAACCAATTTATTTGAGCATAGGCTTTGGTGAGCTATAGCTCACTTCACTGATGAAGTGAGCTGTAGTTCATGAAAGCTTATACTCAAATAAATTGGTTAGTCTCTAAGGTGCCACAGTACTCCATTAGTTTAAATGACTACACAAGGTGCAAGGCAATGGAGAATCAGAACCCATGTTTCTGGGGTCAGAAATATCCCTTACATACGTATTAATTCTCATTGTGATTATGAAAGTTACTTCGTCCATTTTTCTTTTCCATTTCAATGTTTTGACAAAGACTACCATTTTTAGAAATGCTAAACTTACACAAAGTGATATCTGCCATAAATGGAATTTCTATATTAAGCCCTTTGCATGTTCCAAATTTTACTTAGTAGGCATTTGTTTATCAGCTGTTTATCTTGGCATTGGTTTTAAATGCAACTCCCATCTGAAGAACAATTGTGTTTATGCCAGAGAGGATACATGATTTCACAATCACTTTAAACCCTAGCAAACTAGAAATTAAACAAGTGATACGTTGTTCAGTTGTTAGAACAGCATCTTGAAGATAGAGATAAATATGAATTCTGTCATCTTTAGGCCTGATTCACCACTGCATTATTGGAGTTTTACCTTGAAATGAAGCTACACCAGCATAAGACTGAAATATCTTAGTGGTGAAATCACATCCTGCATTTTTAAGAGACTAAAGGATGTTTTTAAAATGATACAGTAATAAAGTTCACTTTTTGATCTCTTCATATTTTTAATGTACGTATGAAAAACACTTTCTCCCTGAAGTATAATCAGCAGTGCTTCTAGACAAAGGTACTATGTTTGACATAGACAATATAGTTTAACCAAAATGTTTTTAGAACTGTTTTTAAGAAATATTGGCTCTCCAGGGAACTGACTGAATGGGGGGGGGGGGGGAGGAATTCCCCCAATCTCTACTTACTCCTTGACTCAACAGACAATAAAATACTTAAAAGCAGAAATTCTTTCTTTGAAAAAAATGCAACAACCCCCTAATTTGTGTATAATTCTTGTAACACATCTTTTTACAATAAATTAATACATCTTTTAGTATGTATGAAAGCACTCTAGAGTTATATTTTTAATTCTCAGAATTTGCTTCCTTTACTTTTAAAAGGGATTGTAGTCTAGTGATTAGAACACGAGTGAGAGATGGCAGATCATTTAGCCTTTCTGCCTCAGTTTTTCCACTGGAAAAATAAGGATCATAACACACACATGCCTCTCACGGCTGTTGAACTTGAATCATTTTGAAGATTTAATCCATTTTTAAGGGGAAATTGCAAAATATCAATTCAGGTTGTGTACAGATACTTGATAAAAGTTGTTTGTTTGCTAGTTTATGTTCATTTCAACCCGAGGGGTTGGAAGCAATTATCCTAAATGGAATAGGGCCGCCCTCTAGTGAATTATGCTATCTCTTTTCAAGCATTTTTCTTAATATTTCCCATAATTGAATTATCACAAAGGTGAGCAACTGAGAGAGGGAGGACTAGTGGAGATCAGTCCACCAACATTTTAAACACTGAATGAAATCATAGTCCCATAAACGTCAATGAGAGTTTTGCCATAGACTTCAGTAGGGCCAAGCTACCACCCTTTGTCACGTAAACCTGGTCAGAGCAGGTTTAAACACTGTGGTTAAGATGCCAGCAGCCTGTCTGCCTTAGTGCTCCAGTGTGTGCTTGTAAGCACCAGTAGAGATGCACCTGTGTGGAGATATTTGTAGGGCAATGGTGGATTTTTTTTTTTTTTAAAGCCGGTATAGGCAATGCCATAGTGTGTATCTGTCACTGGTGGTTATTCACAAATAGGGCCTGTTACTTTAACTTAATCAGATTAAAAACAACAGTTTCATAAAAATACTTTTTATGCGAGTGAAAATCAAGGTCATGTACATTAGAAATTACATAGACCATATCCGTTTATCATGTGTTCTCCATTATTTTGATATCCAAGTACCTCGGACTTTTGAAAGTTATACTTACAGGATGGTTTTCACAAGTGCTCAGCCCTGGTCTAATTCTGCTTCCACTGAAGTTAGTGGTGAAAGAGGAGGATTGTGGGTTGCCCTCACGCCTTTGCCCCTTGTGTTGGTGGGAGTTTACTTTAGTTGTGGACAAGTTCTGTCAAGAAGTGGAGTTTATGCTTCGTTTGGAAAGTGGTGAGCTTCAACATTACTTTGTTTCCCTAGCATTCAATTCTGTGGTTGTGGCCAGTTGTTGAGAGAGCTCTCTTTCCTGATTTCATGAGTTTTATTTTTGAGCTTTGTTAGTTCTGTTGTTCCGAAGTAACATACATGTTTTAAAAGGCCATGATTGCAGCAGTTGTTTCTCAGGGAACTTAAACCACTTATAAAGGACTTTGAAGATTAATACAAAAAAAAAAAACCCGCAAACTCCTTGTCAACATAGCTATACCGACAAAACCCACAGTGTAGATAGAAGTATTTCTGACAGAAGAGGATTCTGTCAGCATAGCTAATGTTGCTCAGGGAGGTGGTGTTTCTACACTGGTAGAAAAACTCCTTTATGTTGCTGTAGGGTGTATCTACAATAGGAGGCTATGCAGACATAGGCTTTGTAGCGCAGACGTAGCCTGCTGCATTTTCAACCAACTGGAAATTTTAAGCAGATGGCTTTATGGATGGGATATTTTGGAAGTGGCAAATTCTTTGAAGTGATTTCCTCTGTCCCATCAGCATCACTTTCATCTGTCCCATTATTGGCTTCAGCCAGCTGTTTTTTCATTATTTTTGATATTTCCTAACCATACCAATATAATTAGTAAAAAGGATATTCAAAAAAAAAAAGTACTTGGGGCACCTTAGAGACTAACAAATTTATTTGAGCATAAGCTTTTGTGAGCTACAGCTCACTTCATCGGATGCATGCAGTGGAAAATACAGTGGGAAGATTTATATACATAGAGAACATGAAACAATGAGTATTACCATAAACACAGTCGCGAGAGTGATCACTTAAGGTGAGCTATTACCAGCGGGGGAGGGGGGGAACCTTTTGTAGTGATAATCAAGGTGGGCCATTTCCAGCAGTTGACAAGAAAGTCTGAGGAACAGTGGGGGGTGGAGGGGGGGAAATAAACATGGGGAAATAGTTTTACTTTGTGTAATGACCCATCCACTCCCAGTCTCTATTCAAGCCTAAGTTAATTGTATCCAGTTTGCAAATTAATTCCAATTCAGCAGTCTCTCGTTGGACTCATACAGGACAGTCCCAACAAAGAAAATAACAGAACGCCACTAGCCATCACCTTCAGCCCCTCCAACGCATCAAGGATCTACAGCCTATCCTGAAGGACAACCCATCACTCTCACAGATCTTGGGAGACAGGCCAGTCGTTCTTACAGACAGCTCCCCAACCTGAAGCAAATACTCACCGGCAACCACACAACAGAACCACTAAGCCAGGAACCTATCCTTGCAGCAAAGCCCGTTGCCAACTCTGTCCACATATCTATTCAGAGGACACCATCATAGGGCCTAATCACATCAGCCACACTATCAGAGGCTCATTCACCTGCACATCTACCAATGTGATATATGCCATCATGTGCCAGCAATGCCCCTATGCCATGTACATTGGTCAAACTAAGTCTCTACGTAAAAAAATAAATGGACACAAATCAGACGTCAAGAATTATAACATTCAAAAACTAGTCGGAGATCACTTCAATCTCTTTGGTCACTCGATTACAGACCTAAAAGTTGCAATTCTTCAACAAAAAAACCTTCAAAAACCGTCTCCAACGAGAGACTGCTGAATTGGAATTAATTTGCAAACTGGATACAATTAACTTAGGCTTGAATAGAGACTAGGAGTGGATGGGTCATTACACAAAGTAAAACTATTTCCCCATGTTTATTTCCCCCCCTCCACCCCCCACTGTTCCTCAGACGTTCTTGTCAACTTCTGGAAATGGCCTAGGGGTCGTTCCTCCCCCCGCCCCCCCCCCCCCCGGTAATAGCTCACCTTAAGTGATCA
The DNA here is from genome assembly GCF_965140235.1 of Caretta caretta. Lineage (NCBI taxonomy): Eukaryota > Metazoa > Chordata > Testudines > Cheloniidae > Caretta > Caretta caretta. The sequence goes on from NC_134223.1 coordinate 5,926,119, forward strand.
CTCTCATTACAGTGTGTATGGTAACACCCATTGTTTCATGTTCTCTACGTATATAAATCTTCCCACTGTATTTTCCACTGAATGCATCCGATGAAGTGAGCTGTAGCTCACGAAAGCTTATGCTCAAATAAATTTGTTAATTTCTAAGGTGCCACAAGTCCTCCTTTTCTTTTTGCAAATACAGACTATCACGACTGCTACTCTGAAACAGGATATTCATAGTGTCCCGGAATGAAACTAAAAGATAACATTGTAAAACCCTAGTCATCTAGGGTTAAAAATATTGCCGTTCTCAGCCTGGCAAGTGCACCCTGGGCCTTCTGACCAGGGACTGTGAAGGAAGGGACAACTAATTTAAAAAATGAAATACATGGGGTGCTTCAGTAGTGCCAAGAAATTACAAAAATCAACATGCCAGTTTCTCCTGGTGTTTAAACAAGTTTGTGTGTGTTTAGTTGGAGTGCTTCATAATTTGAAATCTAACATGAGATTACTATAGGATTCCTTTCCAGTTATGTGAAGACAGGAAAAGTTGAGGGCTAGAAGGTATCCTAGTTTTCTTCAAGTACTTGCACATACCCATTCCACATCAGGTTGCATGCATGCCCTGTGCATAGTTGCTGGAAATTCGTCCCTCGGTGTTACCCCGTTCGGTCGGCTTTAGTGTCGTGTGCTCATGGCGCAGCATAAGGGGACCAGCCGACTCCGCACCCTCTCAGTTCCTTCTTACTGCCTGTGATGGTCACTGGAACTGCTCTTCTTGCTTTGGCAGACAATTCTCAGTGGTTTGCATTGTTTCTCCATCTGTTTCTTTTCTTTCTCAGCCACTTGTTGTTTTTCTAAGTTTTGGACTTTAGTTCATGGGTGTAAATAGTCCGTTGGACTCTCACAACTGTTAATGGAGTTTCCTCTACTCCCAGAGTGGGGCATGACTCAGTCTCCGTGCTTTAAACCGTATGTCTCCTGTGGCAAGCCCATGCCTCTGAGCAACCTGTACTCCAGCTGTCTAAAGTGCTTGGGTGAGACTTGTATCTGCTGCCAGTTCAAGCCATGTACAGAAAAGGACAGGGAGGCCAAGTTGAAGTTCCTCCTGATGGAAGCATTGCTCAGACTGGTTTTGGAGCTGAGCTGGTCAGACTTGGCTCAGAGTACCTTGGTGTCAGTGCAGAGTGCTGCTTCTGCTGCAGGAGACTCTCAGCAATGTTCCCCATCACCAGGGCTGAGAGAGAAGCATAAGAAGCAGCGATCCGAGAGGGACCATTCTCCAGATCCAAGAGGATACAAGCACAGGGAGTGCAGTGGCGTGTGACCTGTGTCAGGCCATTCCCTACCCCTGCTCCTCAGGTTGCACTGTTCGCAGGCTCCATTGAGTCCAGTGCTGGACCAACTGTTGGCACTGGGGGGACATCATGGTGCCAGCAGGCTTGTGATGCTGTCTACCCTGGAGGGCAGGGGTGGCCCTTTGGAGAAAGGGTTGGAGTGGGGATGGGGCCTGGATCAGAGCCAAGACTGAGTACCCCTTGCACATTAGAAAGTCAGCGCCTATACCTCTGAGTGCCCGGCACAGTGGGCATTGGCCCATACAAATGCAATGGCCTTTTTGGAACCCCTGGGATTTTACTCTGGTGCCTGACCCTCCTTCTAGCCATTCCTACTCTGTGGTGTCAGAGAGAAGGGCTCATCTGTTGCACCAAACAGGGCCCGACCTGGACTCTGGTACCGAACCCAGTACAGATCCTCGGGACCTGGAGCTGTGGGTTTTAGTCGGTACAGAAGGAGAGGAGGGCCTTGTGCCAGTTCAGGCTGCCGCTGCCGCCTCCTGCCTAGAAGAAAAGGAGTACTTGTGGCACCTTAGAGACTAACCAATTTATTTGAGCATGAGCTTTCGTGAGCTACAGCTCACTTCATCAGATGTAGCTGTATCTGATGAATATGTATCAGATGTAGCTTCATCTGATGAAGTGAGCTGTAGCTCACGAAAGCTCATGCTCAGATAAATTGGTTAGTCTCTAAGGTGCCACAAGTACTCCTTTTCTTTTTGCGAATACAGACTAACACGGCTGTTCCTCTGAAACCTGCCTAGAAGAGGCAGTGTTGAGGATGGGCGGTTTGATGCCCTAGGATGATTAGTCACCAGGAGCTATTGAAGAGAGTGGCCTCAAACCTATGGCTGGAAGTGGAGGTAGTTAGTCCTACCACAGTCTGGTTGACATCTTGGCCGCAGTAGCCCCATCAAAGGTGCCTCTACCTCTCAATGAGGCCATCATAGGTCCAATCAAAACCCTGTGGCAAACACCATCCTTTCTGCACCCCACTTTGAAGAGGGTAGAGAAGAAGTACTTTGTTCTTGCAAAGGGGTACGAATACTTATACTCCAACCCCCCTCCCAAGTCCCTTGTGGTCTCGTAGGCCAATGAAAGAGACAGGCAGGGGCTGCAAGGGGAGATCTCCATAGTGAGACTCAAAGAATCTGCACTTTTTTGGTAGAAAGGTGTATTCTACTGGTGGTTTACAGTTCTGCATCTCCAACCAGCAGGCATTGCTAGTGAGGTACAATTTCAGTGTCTGGGACTCTTATGTCAGAGTTTACAGACTTGTTCGCCCAAGAATCCAGGCAGGAGTTCTCCGCTCTGGTGGAAGAAAGGAAGGCTATAGCTAGGTCTTCCCTTCAAGCTGCCCTGGAGGCAGCGGATATGTTAGCCAAAGCCATGACATCAGTGGTAGCCATGCAAAGGTGCTCTTGGCTCCAATCCTCAGGCCTACCGACTGGAGGTTCAACAGTCCCTTTAGGACTTTCCATATGAGAGAGCTTTGCTCTTCTCAGAGCAAACAGATCCAAGGCTCCATGGTCTGAAGGACTCCAGAGCCACCCTCAAGTCCTTGGGTGCGTCTGCCCCAATTCCTTCAAGGAAGCATGTCAGGCCTGAACAACCGGCCTGCTTCTTGGCTCTGCCACCCTGTCAGGACCTGGTCAAAAAGCAAAGCAGAGGTTATAGGTGCAGACTACTGTCCCTGTCTGCTTCAGCCTTGCTACCTGGTCCTCCTGATACTCAGGAGGCTCCAAGCAGAACTTTGGATAGGGGCGCCCAAAGGCATTATACCAGATCCTTGGCGTGGTCATAAAGTCATAGAATATCAGGGTTGGAAGGGACCTCAGGAGGTCATCTAGTCCAACCCCCTGCTCAAAGCAGGACCAATCCCCAATTTTTGCCCTACATCCCTAAATGACACCCTCAAGGATTGAACTCACAACCCTGGCCAATGCTCAAACCACTGAGCTATCCCTCCCTGCTCCAAAAACTTTAATACATTTACCCTCATAGACATCCTGTGCAGCAGGACACTATATTACCCTCTTGTTACACTTAGTCTTTCTGTGCTCAGTTCTCTAAGTGACTTGCCCAAGGTCAAACAGGAAGTCTGTGGCTGAGCAGGGACTTGAACCTGGATCTCCCAATTCCCAGGCTGGCGCTCTAACCACATCACCATCCTTCCTCTTGGTCCCTTATCACCAAGGACTGTTGGGTGCTGAGTTCAGTGGAGGAAGGTTATATGCTTCAGTTTATTTCCACCTCTCCCTCCAACCCCACCATCCCTGTCCCTCTTCAGGGACCCTTCTCGTGAGCAATGTTTATTCTAAGAGGTGCTAACCCTCCTCATGATAGGAGCCATGGAGGAGGTACCTCAGAACCTGAGGGGGAAAGGGTTTTACTCCTGTTGTTTCCTAATCCTGAAGGCCAAGGGGGGTCTTCAGTCTATCCTAGACCTGCATTGCCTCAACTGTTATCTCAAAAAGCTGAAGTTCCACATGGTCTCCCTGGCCTCCATCATTCCCTCCCTGGATCCAGGGGACTGGTATACTGCCCTCGATTTGAAAGACGCCTATTTCCACGTCTCCATTTTCCGAGGCCACAGAAGGTTTCTCGTGTTTGTTGCGAACCAGACCCATTACTAGTTTACTGTCCTCCAGTTCGGCTAGTCAGCAGCCCCTCGGGTCTTCATGAAATGCATGGTGATAGTGGGGCCTTCCTGAGATGGCGAGGGGTGCAAGTATACCCTTACCTCGATGACTGGCTGATCAAGGGCTGGTCCCAGGCCGAGGTGGAAGCCAGCATCCATCTCGTTCAAGCAACCTTTTGAGCACTGGTTTTGCTGATTAAACAAGCAGAAGTCAACACTCATCCAAGTACAGAGGATAGAGTTTATTGAAGCGGTGCTTGATTGTACCCGGGTCAGGGCCTTCCTCCCAGTGGGCTTGTTTGGAAGCCCCCTTCCAAACAATTGTCACTGATATCACAGGTCAAGGCCCACCCTGTCATGACAGCCCATTTCTGCCTCAGGCTATTGGGTCATATGGCTGTGTACACATATGTGGTGCCTTAGACCCCTTCGGGCTTGGCTGGCCTTGGTGTATTTACTGAACAGTCATCATTTGGACTCAGTGCTTACAGTTCCCACTCCAGTCCTTGCCTCCCTCGAATGGTGGAGGGATCCCTTGTAGGCAGGTTTGGCATTCCCTTCGTCAGACCCCAACCCTTGGTATCCCTAATCTCAGATGCATCCGAGCAAGGTTAGAGGGCTCACCTGGGGCACCTCAGGAGACAAGGTCTGTGCTTCCAGGAAGAGCTCTCCTTGCATATAAACGTCAGAGAGCTCAGAGTGGTCTGCCTAGCATGCCAGACTTTTTTACCCCACATCGCAAGCAAGCTTGTATGAGGCCTTATGGACAACATAGCAGCCATGTTTTATGTCATCAGGCAGGGAGGGGCCCGCTCTTCCCCCGTGTCAAGAGCCCATTCACTTGTGTGAGTTCTGCATGAAGCACTCAATCCACCTTGAAGCTTCTCCCCTTCTGGGAGCCCAGAAGAAGCTGGCAGATCACCTCAGCAGGTCTTTCTCCTCTCACAATGAGCGGTCCCTTTGCTCCAATATAGCAAGGACCATTTTCCCGCAGTGGGGGATTCCCCTTATAGACCTGTTTGTGACCAAGCAAAACAGGAAATATCAGTTTTGCTCCCTGTGCGGCTACAGCCTGGGCTGGCTCACAGATGCCTTCCAATCCCCTTTGACAAAGCACCTGTTCTATGCCTTCCTCCCCCGTTCCTTTCATGTACAAAATCTTACTAAAGGTCAAGAGGGACAGGGTGAGGGTTATTCTTATAGCCCCCAATACTGGTTCAGCATGTTACTAGACCTGTCAGGAGCAACCCCAAGGTGCCTTCCCACCCCCAACCTGATTTTGCAAGATCATGGTCGAATGCTCCACCCAAACCTCAGTGCCCACCACCTGGCCTCATAGAAGCTCCATGGTTAAATCCTGTGGAGCCGGACTGTTCGGAGCAAGTCCACCAAGTTTTGCTAGGCAGCAGGAAACGATCTACTGGAGCTACTTACCTTGCCAAATGGAAGCGTTTCGCCATTGGATCATGCCATTGAAACTTCTCACCCACTAGGCCACCTCTCCAGACTGTGCTGGAGTATCTGCCTCATCTGATGAAGTGAGCTGTAGCTCACAAAAGCTTATGCTCAAATACATTTGTTAGTCTCTAAGGTGCCACAAGTACTCCTTTTCTTTTTTTAGTAAGGCCTAACTATTTCATGTGTTAAAGTACACCTAGGAGCCATCTCAGTTTTCCACCTTCCATTAGATGGTCGGTCAAGTTTTTCACATGAAATGTCTGTTTGCTTCCTTATGAACTTAGAAAGGCTATACTGGCAGATTCGGGAACCCATTCCTTTGTGGGACTTAAACCTGGTCCTGACAAGACTTACGGGCATTCCCTTTGAGCCACTGGCATCTGTCATCCTTTTCCTGGAAGCTTTTCTTTCTGCTAGCAATTACCTTGGCCAAGAGGGTCTCAGAGATCAGGGCCCTTACTTCAGAACCCCCATACACGGTGTTTTTAAGGACAAGGTACAACACCCTATGTTCTTCCCAAAGATGGTTACATAGTAATCAGGCTATTTTCCTGCTAGTTTTCTTCCTGAAACCGCACAAGAATAGCGGGGGAGCAGTGTCTCCATGTGCTGGATGTTAGGCGTGCCTTAGCTTTCTATATTGAAAGGATCAAGCTGTTTCGTAAATCCATGCAGCTCTTCGTGGCAGGAGCAGATAGGATGAAAGGCCTATGCATTTTGGCTCAGAATTTCATCGTGGATCACTTCTTGCATTCACAGATGCTATGAGCAGGCAGGTGTCCCACCGCCTGCCATCCTGACTGCCTATTCTGTGAGAGCACAAGCCTCCTCAGTGGTGACCTGGTTGTTGGTGCATTCTTTTTTTTTTTCCTACTATGTCATCACCCAGCAAGCTTGAGATGATGCTGGGTTTGGTAGGTCAGTGTTGCAATCCGCATCTTCATGTATTCTGAACCCACTTTCTAGGATACAGCTTGGGAGCCACCTATGTGGAATGGACTTCTGCAAGCACTTGAAGAAAAGACAATTACTAACTCTTCTGTAACTATTACTCTTCGAGATGTGTTGCACATGTCCATTCCATGACCCACCTTTCTACCCCTCTGTCAGAATTCGCACCCTCTCAGTTCCTTCTTGCCAGCTAAGTCAGCTGGTCCCCTTATGCTGCACTGTAAGCATGCAGCACCAGAAGGTACTAGAGCCTGCCCGATGGGTACCACTGAGGGAAAATGTCTTGACTGTGCACAGGGCATACATGCACCTAATGTGGATTGCAACACATCTCAAAGAACAACAGTTACAAAAAGGTTAACCATCTTTTATGTGATTGTAGCATTTTTATAGATTTGTTTTAATGATTTTTTCCCTTGAACAGTATACAATTTTTTTTGTATGCACCAGAGTTGCTTGATGATTCCCTGCTTATGCACAGTCTGATTTTGTCAATACTTTCAGATTTTGCACATCTGTGCTTTATTACTTTATTCTATAGATATATAAGTGTAACATTTACAGACCAAAATTCCTTGGGCGGCAAGTTTTCAGAGACACAAGAATGCCATATTTGCATCCCAGCATCCTTTTGAATACAAACATTAAAGTGCTGTAAGGCCAAGATTGTGGACATAGTGAACTATGTGGAAAGAGGATTAAATGTAGCACCCCATCTATTTCAAATCCTGGGTCCTCCAGACATTTGTACATGCCAAATCTACTTATGTACTCGTATTAAAACTGTTTATGAAATGGAAGATCAGGGTTCAAACACTCTGTTATGCATTAGTGTGCTGAACCTACCTCAACTATTACCCTCTAATCTAAAAATAGAGTAAGAAAGTCTAACATTTTGGTCTCAAAATTAGGAGAATCATTAATAGCTTGACTCAGTTTCTGTTGGCATTCAGTTTAGGTTAAATGACTTCTTATCGTAACCAGTAAAAAGCCATTCTTTGTCACAGACTTGAGGGACAGGTTATTCTTAGACATCTGCTAGTGTTGCCTTACAGGGCATTTAGTATATACAGAGCCACCAGTGGCCGATCCTCTCTTATTTAGGTCAGTGTTATTAGAGCAAAGTAAATCATCTCTGAAGAAGAGAAATGTTAACCCTCCACACCACACCTCTTGAGATTACAGGAGCTACTCTTTTCAACAGTTGAAATCTAGTTGTAATAATTTCTATCTGGTTATGGCAAAACAGAAGCATGGGTTACTAGGGACCGATGGTGACTGAGTTTTGTCTTGTTGCAAATCCTGTACTTAATCATCTTACAGTTTATTGGAGAGAGACTTAAATAGAACAATAGATCTGAGTTCGAGTAGGTTTCAAGGGGTGGCTCCTACTAGAGGTGTACAGGAGATACACAAATATCTGTAATAGTATATGTATGGCAGTTATAATCAACAGAGGCATTTGAGCTAGAGAAGCCCTCAGTTTTGGAACTTATTCCCTATTTTGGTCCGATATAATCTGAACTTGTTGACTTTGCAGGCATGTGCAGAAAGGTGTATCTCTTTAATCTAGCACTGAGGAAGGAGGAGCTTGACGAGCTATTGTTTGTGCAGACGATTAAATGTCATTTTAATTTGTGTATTGTAGTGTAAATTGTGCATTTCTAGAGTACTAGACCTCTTGTATGTATTAAAAGAAATCTGAATAACTTATCTGTCTGCCTATTTAAATACATAATTTTTCATCCAGAAAAGATCCCAGAGTGCTTTACAAAATGTGTAAGGGATGACTTACTCTACTTCTGGCATGGAATATGACACATCTCTGAGCCAGCAGTACTAAACAATTGGGAACATTTTTTCTTCTGCAGTTAGTAGTAACCTTTCTCCCCTACCCGTTTAGCAGTAACTGTTTATTTTTATAAGCAATAAATTAAACTTTTCAGAACGGTATGTCAAGCTTTCTGGCGGTGTTTTCTTGAAATCTACCATGTTAGGTCCATGGAGCAAACTGAGAATTCTTCAAAAGCATGTTGTGTATCATCAGGGGAATTAAAAGGGGTAAACTTCCTAATGGTGAAAATCAGTGACATATGAGTAAATCATTAGCTGGTATATTTTGCATACAAATAATCTACCACTATTTAACACTGGTCACGTGATAAGGAGAAAATTGTTTTCATGTTCGAGCTACTTGTGCTTTCCTGACTAAAATTGGAAATCTTCTGCTGACACCAACCTTAGTGAATAACCTATTTAGTAAATTGGGCTTTATGCTGATAAGGGTTGTCCTGTCTTATTGTCCTTAATAGATCTTGGAAGGAGATAGCAGTCAGGATAATTTATAGGAAAAGACTGATTGAAATCAGCAGCTCTGCCTAGATCAGCTAGAAGTCAGTTAGTTTTGGAGAAAAATTAATGTCTGAGTACTGGTAAAAGAATTAAGGATAAATTATAAATTATCCTTATAAGCCCTTTTTAAAGGGAGTTATAAGAGAGTCATTTTAATATTTATTGTTTTGCAATTTGGCATAAATTTCCCCCTGGAAAAAATCACAAGGATTTCAGATGGGTTTCTTACCCAATCTGACTTCATGAGACTAGATTTTAAAACCTGAAGTTTGTCGGTATGTTGCCTTCAGCATGCATTAATGCTTCTTTGTAATTTATTTTACATGAATGGCTGCAGTGTTTCCTCATTGCTGTAGCTGTAACAACAGCAGCTGACTCAGAGTTCTGAAATCAATTCGCAGACGCGACAATTGTCCCACATTTTAAAATTGCAAAAGGGTATGGCAGGTTGTGAGATCCCTTGATTAGCGCAGCCTGCCATTGACAAGAAACAGCAGGTATCCTTGTTACATTGACTGGTTTGGAGTCTCTCTCTTATCTCCTTTTTGCTGGGGAACAAAGAGAATAACTTTCTTTGTGTTCATTTTTTTTTCAAATGCATTCATTTTTCATACATAAATATAAATTATAGTATAATTTTATAATTTGTTGCCAGAACTGAAAAAATACAATTACTCAAGAAGATGGTATTTTCATGGAAATATGGGTATAAACCTTTTCTCTCAAGTCATTGAAAGAATAGAGTGAGACCTGAATATATGTTATGATACTGTAATATGACTTGGGATTTCCCCCTCACAATTTTAAACAAGAAAAAAAAGGCTTTAGATTTTGTGTAAACAAAAATGTTCTAGGTACTTAAACCAGTGATGCAAGTAAGTTTTGGCCTCCAATTCTGTAATCTGATCCCCACAGCTAGACCATTACACAGTGACAGAATCCCATAAAGCCTGTGGGGTTCTGTACGGGTGCAGGAGTCTACCCACCATGAATAAGATTGCAGTATTGGGCTCCTTTTTTAGATTTTTTTCCCTTGATTTAATAGAACATAAGGACAATGGAGAAGTTTATCTTGTTTATTTTCAGGTATGTTTTCAGTGTTGTTTAGTTATGAGCACCAGCCAGTTTTGTAAGGCAAATTATTATTTTAAGGACTTTTACACTAGAACCAGCTTGAAGAATGAAAAGTTAAAAAAAAAAAAGGGGGGGGGGGCAATTTTGTGATCAGTCACCTTTTTTCATTCATTTTTGGCAGCACGGAAACCCCCACCCCCCACCCCCCGCGCTACATTTCAGAACATTGGCTACTGTTTTTTGGTAGCATTATGTACCAGTAAGTTTACATAGATGCTGAAGAGTAGATCTTCTCATCCTGAGGAAAGGCTGTGTGCCAGAGCACATTTTATTTTAGTTTATGAAAAAATTAAACATGTACATTCTGATTTTTGCTTTCTAGTTGCTGGGGGAAAACAAAGTTATACGTTTTGGAACCATTTTCTCTCTTTTTGGCTTGACACAAGTCACTGATTAACTGTGAAAAATTTGTCAAGGAGCGTGATGGGAAGGATTCTTTAAGGTCATCTGTTTTTGTCTTTTATTAAACTTCCTAGGTTCTGAAATAGTTATTTTTGTAATTGCTTTAACTATAAAGCTGTGAATTGCTGCTGTTAAACAAGTTTTGTTGGAAGAAATCTTAGTAAAATACCTTTTTGTTGTCAGCTTAGAAATGAAGGAATTTTACATACTGTTTGCTAGAAAACTAACAGCCAAATTCTAATCTTAGCTGCATAGGGCACATTTCTATATAGCTTGCACAATTCAGTTTTGAGGGATGGCTTAAAAGGATATCTGTTTTTCCTTTTTGAGATTATATGTATTATTTGCTATCAAATGCCTTATTTTAATTTTGTTTTCCATGTCTCTCCTGGAACACAGCTGTAATTAAGCATTCCATCATACCCCAACTCTCAGAGGTTGAAAATTCAGGCATGCAAATATTTTCCATGCTTACCTCTGTTTCTTCAGCTCGAAAAATTCTCTCTCTCTCTCTTTAAAAAACAAAACAAAAATACACAATCTTCTGCATACTGGATCATTTCTAGTATTTTTTCTTTTTAAAAACTAAGGAAATGATGATAAAACTTCCATTTCTGGCATGTCTCAGGATTATGCATGAGTGGGTTTATCTTTTTCAATATATTTTTAAAGACCAGTGGCCTAATTTGCAGAGGAAGACGCATACTCCGCTCCCAAAAAATGAGTGGAAGTTTGTGGGCATGATCACCATCTCTGAAAAATTCTTCTCAATAGTTCAGACATTTGCATTAGTTCTTCTGCTAAGGATGCCCCAGGTTCCTGAGTGCTGAGGTTCTTTCTCTTAAATCAGAATGGTCTGTATTTAAACAATCTGTCCAAAAATGCTATATGTGGCTAATCCAGTTTAAAAAAAAATAAAAAAATAAAATAAAATATATGAATTAAGTGCTATTGTGGATAATACTTGATGTCCTCTGATTCCTTTAAAAAAAAAAACAAAAACAAGTATCATATCACTCGGGTAAAATTTTAGTAGAGCTAAGTGTAAAATGCAAAATATTGTGCTGTTTAACTGTGTGGAAGATTTAATTAAGTGTAATACAGAGCTTTAACAGCTTAGGAGGATTGAAAATATATAAAAAGAAAAGGAGTACTTGTGGCACCTTAGAGACTAACCAATTTATTTGAGCATAAGCTTTCGTGAGCTACAGCTCACTTCATTGGATGCATACTGTGGAAACTGCAGAAGACATTATATACACAGAGACCATGAAACAATACCTCCTCCCACCCCACTCTCCTGCTGGTAATAGCTTATCTAAAGTGATCACTCTCCTTACAATGTGTATGATAATCAAGATGGGCCATTTCCAGCACAAATCCAGGTTTTCTCACACCCCCCCCCCCCCCCCCCCCAAAAAAAAACACACACAAACTTACTCTCTTGCTGGTAATAGCTTATCCAAAGTGACCACTCTCCCTACAATGTGCATGATAATCAAGGTGAGAGAACCTGGATTTGTGCTGGAAATGACCCACCTTGATTATCATACCCATTGTAAGGAGAGTGATCACTTTAGATAAGCTATTACCAGCAGGAGAGTGGGGTGGGAGGAGGTATTGTTTCATGGTCTCTGTGTATATAATGTCTTCTGCAGTTTCCACAGTATGCATCCGATGAAGTGAGCTGTAGCTCACGAAAGCTTATGCTCAAATAAATTGGTTAGTCTCTAAGGTGCCACAAGTACTCCTTTTCTTTTTGCGAATACAGACTAACACGGCTGTTACTCTGAAACCTGAAAATATATAAAATCCCTTTCAGCATTCTCACTTCTAAAAGGGAACAATATGATATTAAGTGCTGCCTCATCTTTCAAAGAAGTTCCCCACATTTTTTGCCAATTTGTTCTGTAATAATTTATATTAGCAGCATTCCCTTTTAGACTAATAGAAACTTATTTGCACCATGCCAAGGAGGAATAAAAGATCACAGGGCAAAAGATTACCAGTGGGTTGCCATATGGTTTATTTTTAGGAGGGAATTTTTTCAATTTTTTAATAGTCTGGAAAAAAAGGGAGTGAAATGGTAAGGTGGCAAAAAACTGCATTTAGTCAAGACTAGTATAGACAGTGAGAAACTTCTGAGGGGAAATAACAAAGCTAGGTGAATGGGCAACACGGATATAAAATTCAGAGGGTAGATAAGTGCAAAGTAATGTGTACTGGAAGAAATAATTTTAACTAGTTCTTTGCATTGCTTGGAAAAAAGACCTGGGCATCATTGTGGATACCTCAATGAAATCCTTTGATCCATGGGACACTTCGGGGATCAGGGCTTGGATCATATGGGCCACCTGCCCCTAGGGATGAGCATGGGGTACGGCTCCCATCACAGGGAATGGAAGTGACTGCAAGCAGCCATTCACTCACTCTTGATAGTTTATTATTCTTTCTGTCTCCCAGAATGAGACTGTCTTTCTGTGGCGCCAGGGGAGAGTAGGAGGAGGATACTTGGGAGGAGCAAGGACTGTGAAGAAGTTTGGCTGGCTGCCAGACATGGGAGGTTGGCAGGGGTGGGGAGCTGTTATGTAAAGGGAAAATTGGGAAGAAATTAATTTACAAGGTGTGAACTTCTGGTAAGTTTTTTTTTTTGTTTGTTTGTTTTTCTGTCTTGTCTTTTAAATTGTAATTAAGCACTTTGGGGCAGAGACTCTCTTCTGTGTTTTGTATGATGCCTAGCAAGATGGGACCTCAGCCCTAACTGGAGCTTTAATGGTGTAGAGAAGGTAAATGACGTGCTCTTATTTATCATTTTTCACAATATAAAAATAAAGGAATAGTAAGTGAAATTAAAAAGCAACAAATTTAAAACTGATTCAAGTACTTTTGTACATAATATGTTAACTTGAAGATGATATTTTGATTTAGTGCTCAGCAGAATTCAGAAAAAGGAGTTAGGTGTTTGTTAGAAAATGAGAACGTAGAATAATTTTTTTCCCAGGGATATAAACTCTCATGCTTCAGTTTAGAGCAGTGGTTCTCAAAACCAGTCCGCCACTTGTTCAGGGAAAGCCCCTGGCGGGCCGGACCAGTTTGCCAGTGGGAGCCGCAACTGGCCGAACCTGTTGACATGGCAGGTAAACAAACTGGTCCGGCTCGCCAGGGGCTTTCCCTGAACAAGTGGCGGACCCGCTTTGAGAACCACTGGTTTAGAGCATAAACCAATGGCCAAGAGGGAGTAAGAAGACACTTCCAACGTGAGCAAGTTCTAACACAGTTGTCCACTATGGTGGATTCCTTGCATTCTTCTGTGGAGCTCTAATAGTAGTCACTGTCAGTCAGGATACTGGACTAAATAGATTACTGGTTTGATCTGGTGTGCAATTCCTGTTCCACTGCTTATACAAATGTTCTTGGGACCAAAGTCCTTTACCCTGAAGTTTACTTTTGAGATGGAGGCTTCCATGTAGGGGCTGTGAACAGTGTTTGATGGGTCACGTACATTTAGCTAATTGTTGAACAGTTGGCAAAAACGTGCGTTAGTTTTCTCACAAGGGACGTTAGTTTCCAGTATCATCTGTTTAGAGGTGGGGCTCTTTTAAAGATGTGGCTGCCACATTGGGGAGAGACTATGAAGCCAATTTTCAAACTGACAGAAGCACCTGGCAATGCCATAGCATTTCCTTTTATGCGTGAGAATGCTGAAAGGGATTTTAAGGCCTCAGCAGACCTGTATATTTTTCCAGTCTTCCCACACAACTCCTAAGCTGATGAAACTTTGTGTTACATTCCATCATAATGCAGAAGATTGAATTAAGTGTAACAGGATCTATTTGACATTTTACCCATATTCTGTTTCCTTGACTGTCTCCTCTGAGGATTTTGTAAGAGAATATTTGGAAGATGAGTATGAGTTTTTGTATAAGCAGGGGTGTACTCGGGGAAACTGGGTTTTCTGCATCAGCGAGGAAAAAGAAAACTTTTAAAGAATCCAGTCCAAGTAGTTTTCTTCATTAGCACAGTTTAGTATTGATCAGGGGTTCTCAAACTGGGGGTCAGGACCCCTCAGTGGATGGTGAGGTTATTATGTGGGGGTCGCGAGCTGTCAGCCTCCACCCCAAACCCTGCTTTGCCTCCAGCATTTATAATGGTGTTAAATATATAAAAAAGTATTTTTAATTTATAAGGGTGGGGTTGCACTCAGAGGCTTGCTGTATGAAAGGGGACACCAGTACAAAAGTTTGAGAATCACTGGTATTGATGATTGCTATTTTAAAATATAAAATAATTTATATATGGGAAATGAATTGTTACTGTCTTCATGCTTTTGTCTGCTGCTATGAGATGGTATGTGGATATGAATAGTACCTTAGTATTCAGTAGCATGCACTTATGGCTTTTGATGGTGAGCATGTACGACTGTTCAGTAGTAAAAAGAAAAAATAAACTGATTTATGTTTTTAATTTTAAAACCATCAGCCTCCACTCATTGTCTGTCTGTCCTTTTCTTTTCACACTGAGTTGCTATTTCTTTTACCTGTTTCACAGCAGTGACTCCAGCAGCAGCTCAAGTGATGAGTCTCCAGCACGATCAGTTCAGTCTACAGCAATTCCAGCACCCACATCCCAGCTGCTTCCATCTCTGGAGAAAGATGAGCCCCGTAAAAGTTTTGGGATCAAGGTTCAAAATCTTCCAGTGCGCTCAACAGGTAAAAAAATCCTTATGTGAAAGAGTGTCTCTTCAGAGTTGCCAGTAAGGGAGAAGAAAAGAGGGATGGGAGCAGGCTGATTAGAAAAAATTGTCTTTATCATGCATACCTGATATTAAGTAAATGCAATTTATTAATTACTCTCATAATATTTGCCAGTATCATTTAATAGTGAATGGGAAAATATAAGTGCAGTTTAATGAGCCATGCTTTAGGAAAGTTCCAAGGTTATTGCTATGATAATGTTATAATAAAATTGTCAGATAATATGTGAAAAACCTTTAGTTTTGAACAAAGATACATTCAGGAGACTTCAGTTATCTTCTGTTGGAGATAGAGATTCAGAGGGGTAAGATGTTGTATAATTTTTCATTCAGTTTAACGTTTGAGTGCCTCTGGCCAGTCAAGGGAGTGGCCCTTATGTGGCCTTTGAATATCAGGATTCCATCTGCTCCTTGCATCATTGAAAATGAAAATATGTACCGTGCTGCAGTGGCACAGCTGTACTGATACCGCTGCAGTGTATCTGGAGAAGATGCTCTATGCTGACAGGAGAGAGCTTTCCCGTCAGCCTGAATAAACCACCCCTGTGAGCAGCAAAAGCTGTGCGAGCAGGAGAAGCTCTCCCACTGACGTAGCGGTGTGTACACTAGCACTTATGTCGCTTTGAGGAGCGGAATATTCATGCCTCTGAGGCAACATAACTTTCGCTAACATAAGCGGTAGCAGTGTTCCCTCTAATTTTTTACATCCATGTGTGGAATGAATTTTGTTATGTGCACCAATATGGAGGTGATGTGACACATCACCTTCATATTGGTGCACATAACAAAATTCATGTGTTGGGGGTGGGGCTGAGGGGTTCGGAGTATGGGAGGGGGCTCAGGGCTGAGCCAGAGGTTCGAGTGTGTGGGGGAAGGAGGGCTCTGGCTGGAGGTGTGGGTTCTGAGGTGGGGCTGGGGATGAGGGGTGCGGGAGGGGGCAGAGGTTTGGGGTGTGGGCTCTGGGGTGGGGCTGGGGATGAGGGTTTGGGGTGCAGGCTGGCCCGGGGCTGTGGTAGGGAGAGAGGACTCCCCCCAGCCCTCTCTCGCCGCAGCAGCTCCAGGCTGCGGGAGAGGTACCTCTCCCTGGCAGCTCCCACTGGCCTGGGCTGGGCCGGGGGAAGGGCTCCTCTCCCCCAATCATGGCAGGCCCGTGCTGGGGCCGGGGGGGGGGGGGGGGGGAGAAGAGGCGCCTGTGCTGGGGCCGGGGCGGGGAAAGGCACCTCTCCCCGCCGCAGCGCAGCTCTGAGTCCTTGCGCGGGTCTTAATAGGCAGCTGCGCAGCTTAGAGGGAACTTAGGGCGGTAGTGTAGACATAGCCTAACATATAAACGAGGAGTCTGGTGGCACTTTATTTGGGCATGATGCATCTGAAAAAGTGGGGTTTTCTACTAACGAAAGCTTATGTCCAAATAAATGTTAGTTTTTAAGGTGCCACCGGACTCCTCGTTGTTTTTGTGGATATAGCCTCTACTATTGGCAGAGCTGGTAGCATAGAAAGAAGTTTGCCCAACACTTCCCATTATAGGACCCTGGGTTGCTCCTGTGTCAGGGATGTGTCCTTTGCTGTCTCTGGAAAAACTGCCCAAATTTGACCAAGTTATAAGCCTTTGAAAAAAATTCTCAGCTTGTGTATGCTGAATAAACTTTAGAGTTTGTCAGCTAAATTCTCTGAAGATTCTGTCTGTATGGAATATGCACCAGCCCAAGGCCTCACTCACGGAGCAGGACTTTCCTTGCAATTGCTGTTTGCTGCTCTGAGCCACTGTGATGCCAGGTACTGGAACTGAGAGCAGATAGGCTCTCTTCTCTGTTCTCAGTGCTCCTGCTGGCCCCCAGGCAATATGGAGGAGGAGGAAGAAAACTGACTAAAATGCAAAGGGGTGGGATAGAGGGAATAGATGCAGCAAGGAGCCTGGAGGAGGAGGGCTTGGACCATATTAATTTGGCCTCCTACGTATGCATTCATTCAGCATTTAATAACAAGACATCACACTTTTTTTTACCATAGAACCCCTGACTTATTAAGTGCACATGATGAATGGTGCTCTGGGAATGAATATGGGGTTGTCAAGTTAATGAGACTGTTATCTTGAGGATCACGCCTCATGTTGCAGCACTTGGAAGGTGTATAGTGAATGAAGCAGAGGGCTAGGGGAAGAGAGGAGAGAGTCTCGTGGTTAGGGCAGTTGAATGTTGCCCTGGACAACTGGATTCTATCCCTGTTTCTGTCAGAGTTCTGTGTTGCTGGACAAGTCACTTAAAGCATATTTTTCTTGGGTGGCCACTAATTGTGTGTTGCTCATTTTATGGCTGCCCAACTTGAAACTCTGTGGCTGTGACCACTAGTAGCTGCAGCTGAAGTCACTGGGAGCTGTACTTTGAAGATCTGAAGTATTAAATTATCTGAAAAATCAGGCTATATAAGCATCTCAAATTGGTCACTGGAAATTAGTTGTGAGCTCTGACAACTGTATCTCTCTGCCTCAGTTCCTCATCTGTAAAAGGATGATAATACCACCTTACCTCACAGGGTTGTTGTGAAAATACATTCATTAATGTTTGTCAAGCACTCAGCTGCTATAGTGATGAGCACCATAGAAAAGCCCTTGAGGAAATAAATAATTCTGTATTCAGAGTGGGGTTTGAATAGTGTACATTAAATAAGGCATGTGATCACACATTGAGCAAAGAGGACGAAGTGAAATATTGAATATTTGCTCATTACATGATCACCATCCATCCTGCACCTGAATGAGGGAGGGATTCGGTGAAAAAGTAGTATGTGATTACAGACTATATCTTAATACGAGGAAGCTGAATTAAAGTGGCACAGACATTTTGGCATTTTCTGACCTTTTGAGTGCTTGACTTTGCAGTTTTAATATTCTTTGAATATATTTGTTTGAGTAATATATATCCTAAGGAAGCGATATGCAAATCAAGGCATTCTGAGTAAAGGCTGCTAAAATGCCCTTTGTTTAGCATTCTTCCCCCCCACCACCACCCCAATGCATAGGCAGCTTGTGAAATCCCAGATCAGTTGTTTTTGCCAACACTGGATGAGCCTCAAATGTCTTTCCAAGATTAGCACAAGTGATGCAAACAGTGGTATTCATAGATATGTGTTCAACCCAGTTTTGCAGGATTGCTGTTAGTAATATCTACTCACTCATATTGAGAACAGCAAGGATGTTAATGAGATAAACAGTGATATTTTACATGTCCCCATACTCATTGTCTTAGGGCTGATGCCATTAGCAGTAGTTGTACCCTCTTCAAGTAGCTGCTCCACTGGCTGCAGAGATGTGGAAATCTATATGGGTGAGGCCTCAATTCTAAAGAGAAACATGAGGGCCAGTTGGAGGCTCCTAAATATGCAAAATTAACATAAAATATATGTTTTTAAAATATTATTGTAACTTCAGTGAAAATTGAAGGTCGGATAAAAACAAAGTGAAGTCACAATTTGGATAGAAGATCAAAACCTGTTTGTGGCTTTGATAGCATTGTAGCATTATAATGTTGGGAAATAATATTTGTATTTTACTTGTTTCTGTGTGGGTTTAGATACAAGCCTTAAGGATGGACTTTTCCATGAGTTCAAGAAATATGGAAAGGTGACATCAGTGCAGATTCATGGGGCCTCTGAGGAGCGGTATGGACTGGTGTTCTTCCGACAGCAGGAGGATCAGGAAAAAGCATTGAATGCATCAAAAGGAAAATTATTCTTTGGAATGCAAATTGAAGTGACAGCCTGGATAGGACCAGGTAAGGGAAAATATGTTGACTTCTTAACTTTCCTCTAGGGGTATAGTCATTATAAGAGTAGTGTATATATAGTAACTGTTGTAAGATGGTAGCAAATTGAGTAAAAGAAACATTGTAATTACTCTGCCTTGCTGCAAAGCTATAATTTAAATTAACTGGTAAACATGACCGAATAAATCCCAGAGCAGGAACTGTGAATGCCACTGATCTACTCTAGGTGCATCAGACAAGAAGAAAATTCTACAGTCGCAAACCCTCAGTGAAGGAAGCCTTCCATCCTTGCTAGATCGTTTCTTGTAGTGCCCGTACATTGTGTTCTGCTACTCTTCATTTCCACAGTGAAACATAGGGCAACACACAGTTTAGTTAGCATAGTCCATGCTTCTTAAGGGATATCTTACATGTTTAACTTCCTATGAAGTATAAACACTTTTTGGTTACACAGAATAACTTGTATGATTTCAAACTTGGTAAAACGGCATTACTTTTTTAGAGTAATTTATCTATATTTATTTTCTTTCTATGTTCTAATTAATTAATTGGTGTGTGGCTTTCAGCTATCCTTTCCATAAAAATATCATTAGCCTCCCTTTCCCCAACTGTGTAGCTTTTTCATTTTACTAAGTAGGCGTTATGGCATGATTACTGCATGGTTAGAAGGTGATGGGTACAGTACAAAATGGAATTTGGATAGTAGTACTTGAAGTTGCCTGTCTCCCAGCCAAAACAGTTCAGATGTCTGTTTGAATCCTCACGGATTTATTTTCTGCCTTAAATGGCAAGTGTTGCTGTGAAAGGAGGACAGAATCCTTAAGGCCCTCAGAAATATGAAGTAAATGATACAACTTATGAAAGCCATAACTTTGGGTACACAAATTTGTGCTTTTTATTTATTTGCCTTTAGCAAGTGCAGTGGAATCTACTGTACTTGAAGTTAATTGTTAAAGAAATAGATCCATCAAAACATTTTTCCATGTACCGAATCAACACATACACGAATACAGTGAAGCCTGTTGATTTAATTCCTGGTAGTAGAAGACATTTTGTTAAAAGAATAAATTTATAGAGCAGCAAAGGTAGAATGCCATAACTTTTAAACTTAGGGGCATCTAAAGGTCCCATTTCCTTGGCATTAGTATAGTAGCATGACTTACAGATTTCAAACCCCTAGCATTAATGGAGTTCACAGATATCTAAGAGGGCACAGCTGTATTTTTGTCAAAGGCAGTGATAGCACTTCAGACAATTTCTAATATTCCAAAAATAGGTTTTCCAAGAAACTGGGAACACCTCAGTATGTTACAATATGCTTTTCATCTCTACGGTGTCTAGAAACGGAAAGCGAGAATGAGTTTCGCCCTTTGGATGAAAGGATAGATGAATTTCACCCGAAAGCAACAAGAACTCTCTTCATTGGTAACCTTGAAAAAACAACCACTTACCATGATCTTCGCAACATCTTTCAGCGCTTTGGAGGGATAGTGGTATGTGAATTCTCTTTGGTATAAGTTACTTTTGACCGTTGCCTCAGTACAAAAACTGCGCATCAGATTATTGAATGATGTAAGAAGCAGTAAAATGTAATGATGATCACTTTGAGCATGTGAAATATAGTTATTGACATAAGTTATTTTTCTTGCCAGAATGTACTCCAGAGGCATTGTTTCGAGTTTGATGTGGTTTTAGCACACTTGTATTGCAGTGGAAATAACCTTGGGATGAAAATGGCCCTTGTGTGTGATTACAAGAAGTACGTTAGGTGCAGTTACAAGAAACGGTTAAGGATATTCTGCAGGATAGGAGTGCGGCAGAAAAGTTATTAATGGTCATCATGGATGTAAACATGTTCAATTCCATTTTCATGTCAGCATTACTGTTATGAAGTTAGTTTCTTGTTGATTTTTTTAAACAAAAAGTTTAACTGCTGCTTATGAAATCAGTCATCAGCTATGACTCTCTGTTCTGTAACAATGGGGCAGAATGAGACAATGAGTTAGAGATGACATGAGGGAGTTGAACAAGCTTATCTGAGTGAGACAGTCACAGGAACGTTAATTCCCTTCTTTCTCCCACATTGTGCACTCTCTGTAGAGTAATAGCAATGTTAAGATTTAAGAGATATTTTCCTGATGAATCAAATATCCGTCTACAGTACAGACAATAATATATGGTCTGCAGTATCAGACTTTCTGTATTGATAGCATATTTTGTTTACAACATTATTTTAGTAACTCTTGCTGTTGCTGTACATTCAGTACTGTTTTCAATCTGTCTAGAAATATTTCAGTTATTGGCATTTGAGGTATTAGTCTTTCAGATTTGGAGGAGGAGATCTCATACTTATGCAAAATGCCATACTTTTTCTATCTGATATGCACAAATATGACTTACATTTTATTGTGAGATTGCATGGCAGCTCTGTGTATTGCAACACCTTTATGAACTCTGAAGACTGATTTATGAATCTGCACACTGTATGTAGCTCAGACCCTTTTCTGATGCAGAATTTCATGTTATACCATTTGAGCTGCCCTGAGGAAACAAAAATTAGTATGGGTAGTCAAAAGAAAAGGAGTACTTGTGGCACCTTAGAGACTAACCAATTTATTTGAGCATGAGCTTTCGTGAGCCACAGCTCACTTCATCAGATAGTCAATAATAGTAGTGTGAAACATAAAATCATCACTGATAAAGTTTGCATATGCGGGGGGCGGGGGTGGTAAATAATGGAAGAGGACAGATTCCTGAGAATATGCAATGTAGATTGCATGGTAAAATGACCATATGTGTTTTAATATGGCTAAATGTGTACATATAGGAACAAAGAATGTAGGCCATACTTACTGTGAAGTAGTGACTGAAAAAGATTTGAAGGTCATGGTAGATAATCAGCTGAACATGAGCTCCCAATGCAATGTTGTAGCCAAAAGGGCTAATGCAGTCCTTGGTTTTGGAAACGAGGATTCTCAGGTGAGAGTAGAGAGGTTATTTGGCACTGGTGTGACCACTGCTGGAATACTATGTCCAGTTCTCTTGTCCACAGTTCAAGAAGGATGTTGATATATTGGAGAGGGTTCAGAGAAGAGCCACGAAAATGAGTAAAGGATCGGAAAACCTGCCTTTTAGTGATCTCAATCTATTTAACTTAACTAAGAGAAGACTAAGGGGCGACTTGATTATAAATCTACAGGGGACTAAGTACCTACAGGGGAAAAAATATTCAATAATAAGCTCCAGTTTAGCAGAAAGGTAGAACATGATCCAATGCTAGAAGTTGAAGCTAGAAAAATAGTAACTTTTTTTTTAACAGTGAGAATAATTAACCATTGGAGCAATGTACTAAGGGTCATGGTGGTGTGTCTATCACTGACCATTTTAAAATTAAGAGTGGATGTTTTCCTAAAAGATCTGCTCTAGGAATTATTGTGGGGAAGTCCTATAGCCTGTGTTATACAGGAGGTCAGACTAGATGATCACTTCTGTGAATCCTTGGAATCTGTGAATCTATGATGTCTTGTAAAGTGGTTTTATGTGAAATAGTGCCATATTATCAGTGTTATTAGCAGGCCAAAATTCTAGTAACAATGCAACCTTGCAAAAGTGTCATGAAAATGTAGCAGCCTAGGCACAAAGTAGACTTGTTTTTTACCCTTTTCAGTGCATTAGGAATATACACGAAATTTTATTCTCCTGTCAAAATAAATTGCTTGCCAAAGTTGAGTGGACAAATATAATTTGCCCGGACTGCAGTAGTGCTACTCTAGACACTTGGAAATATAGCTCTTTATTAGTATTCCACTTTAATCATTAGGTTGCATCTGTAGAACTCCCATTCTTGAGTAAATCTCTTACAGTTTACTTAAGTTTCAGAGTAGCAGCCATGTTAGTCTGTATCCGCAAAAAGAAAAGGAGTACTTGTGGCACCTTAGAGACTAACCAATTTATTTGAGCATAAGCTTTCGTGAGCTACTAAGGGCTTCAAGATGAGTCTCATGTTAAACTATGGCCTTGTCCCTAAATTTATTAACTATGAAATTAGTCTATCTTGAGCATTTGAACATTTATACTCAAATTAGTGTGCTAGCATTGGTGTATGGCTCACAAGGGAAGCTTGTGCTATTTAAAAGATCAGATCAAATCTCTACCTTCTACTTTCAGCGTGGAATGAATCATAATATGATGGGTTTGTTCTGAGACTTGAGTATGTATGCCAGTACAGTAAGCCTGAATGCTGACCAAATGTCAGTTCTGGACCTGCTATTATTTAAGTTAATTAAAACCAGGTTTTGTTATACATAAATTGTTTTCCTCTGATTGTATCAGTTTTTGAACATGCCTGAGGTCTCTTGGGTAATGTGTCAGCAGCGGGATGTAGTTCATCTTTTTTTGCCTTCATCTAATCGGTGCCAACTAGTTTTAAGAGAATAGTTCAGTATTGTCTATTTATAGGAACAGGATGGATGGATAGAGTTTATTTGGAAAAGGAAGCCTGTTTGGCTCTTCCCTCACAAACCAGTTATTGGTTTCAGGCAGGTTGTTTCCCTTTAGGCCTTCCCAGGTGAAAACTAAGTTGTATTTCTGTGTGTGTTACCGTTCTGAATACCTCCATTTGACACAGTATTAACAAACAAAAGCTGCTATTCTGTGAGAAGATCACATTAACAGTCTTGGGTATTCAGCAACATCCCTTTTTAGCTTTAAATTTTCACTGTGAAGAGCTTTTGTTGCATCAAGAAGGGTTTGGTTATACCACTGGAACGCGAAGCAATAAAGCAATGCACCTCACTATCTGCTAATGTTTAAATCAGCTCTGTGATTAAAATGTTAATTAAGCAATGCTTGCTATGGTACGTGGCTTTTTTAGAAAAAATATCCATTTAGATCTAGTTTATACAGCTGAATCTGTTTACTTGCTGGCATATTGCTGAGCATTGCCTGCTTTTTTTCAGGATATTGACATTAAGAAAGTGAATGGAGTTCCTCAGTATGCATTCCTGCAGTACTGTGATATTGCAAGTGTATGTAAAGCAATTAAGAAGATGGATGGGGAATATCTTGGAAATAACCGTCTCAAGGTAAAGAAATCCTCCTATAAACACATTATCCTTCTGGTTAATTTTGTTTTCAGTGTTATATAATTCTGTGTGTCAGCTTAGACTGTGGAAGTGAATCAGGTTTTTTTGTACTACTTTTGCCTTTCTTGCTGCTACTTTGTAGGTCAGATTAGATAGTGATATATTTTCAACCACCACCACGACAGACATTATTTGGTAACTTTATTGGCAATTGCAGCAGAGAGGCCAAGGATTGAATGGACATGGAGGCTGATTCATCTTCTCATTTTTAAAGGTAGTCCCTCCAGGTCAGTGTTTGGTGGGGCAGTGTAGAAAGATTGTACTGCTCCTGCCAGTGCTGCACCTGTTCTGGGGAAAAGAAGAAGATTTCAGTCCCCGGAGTTGTCAATCTGACATCTTTCAGAAGCACTAAATTTGCAGAAAACCCAAATATTTTAAATGAACGTTGTATTTTTTTAAGCATGCAGAATTATTCTTATGATTTTTGAGGTGCTTTCACCTGCGTGAGATGCTAATTTAAAAAAACTATACCAATTAATAGTTTTCTTCAGATAATTCTAAATTAGGCATGCTCTGTTAAATTAGTTTAATAATTGTGAATTGTACTGATGGAAGTTTTGCCCTTTTGTGTTCAGCTGGGTTTTGGAAAGAGCATGCCTACAAACTGCGTGTGGTTAGATGGTCTTTCTACAAACGTAACGGATCAGTATTTAACGCGACATTTCTGCCGATACGGGCCTGTGGTAAAGGTAGGTGGGAGGCTTTGGTGTGTGGTTTGAAGTTTACTGTCTTCCTTTCTTTACATCCTGTCCTTTCAACCCTGACTTCCAGGGTTTTATAGCTCAGACACAGAATTTCTCTCTGGGTTGAAATTTGGCCTACAAGGTGCTGTAGCTTTTCAGCCTGTTGGTCCAAAACATAGACTAGTTGCTTTTGGTATTTTGATGACGATATTTTGAATGAGCCGAGATAATGAACTTTAGAACTAGTCTGCAGCTCTTGTGCAGTACAGTCTCTCCCACGACAAAGTTTCTTTAGGTTTCTGAAGTTGTTTCATGTTGGAACAATGCAGTCTAATTATATGATTATATTTATGCGTGTTAATTACATAATTAGACATTATTATGTTTTTTGCAAATAGACCAGAAATGACTCTGAAAAAAACCTGCAGCAAATTCACACAAGAAAAGGTACATAAAAATGTCAGAGTTGCACAACATAGTGGGGCACTTGAACTGTGAACTACCAGGTCCCATTGCATATAGGTATTTGAGATTTAGGCCATGACATTGCAAGCTTTTGAGCACTTGCTTAACTTTAAGCACGTGAGTTGTCCAATTGACTTCAGTGGGACTATTCATGTGTTTAAAGTTAAACTTGTGTAAATGTTTGCAGGATTGGGGCCTTAGCACCTTAAGATTTCTGTGGGTACATGCTGCAGCTTTGACATTCTTTTAATGTAGCTTTTGTTGTTTGAATGTATGTGTTGCAAAGACAAAAGGTGTTTCTAAATTGTGCACATTTAGCAATTGAAGAATGGTACTACAGTTTGTAACAATAAAAACTTGTTTTCATTTTGTGATTAAATGTTCCTCTTACCTTTTTTCCCCCCCTATAATTTATTGGAAATTTTTCAAAAATATTTAAGTAAACTATGACACAGCCATACTCAGTCACCAAAGAAAATAATACAAGTAAAATACAGAAAAACAAAATAAAGGCATAATATACCTCAAGCCACAATATCCACAATTCAAAGCAGTCCCTTGTCCTTTTACTGTCTCTTCATTACAATGTGTCTCATCAAAAAAGCCTGAAAATTATTTTCCTTGATGAAAAATTATTTTCTTACCGGTGTCCTCATGATTTAGGATTTTGTTGGGACTGACATTAAGTCCTGTGGATGAGGCTCTTATTTGGTTTTTGTTTTGTTTTTTTGTTTTTTACAGGTGGTGTTTGACCGCTTAAAAGGCATGGCCCTGGTTCTCTACAATGAAATTGAATATGCACAAGCAGCTGTAAAAGAGACCAAGGGGAGGAAAATCGGTGGGAATAAAATTAAGGTGTGCAGAATGACCTCTAAAAAAAGAAAAAAAAATTGTATTCAGGTCTTACCCCTTAAAATGCTGGCATTTTGCAAACTGCCAGCCAAAAGAATATATAGGGGGACATATATGTCCCAAATCTCTAAGGGTTAAACTAACTTTTTACACTCGGCTTAAGCTGTTAGGACATTTTGAACTGTTACTCGGAAAGCCTTCTCCAGTGTTCTGTCATTTTTTTTTCACTGAACTTGCATCTCTAAGTTTCTGGGTGTTGGTGTCTATATTATTATTAATCAGTTGCTAGTGACTGAGAAGCAATACTACAAAGGCACCAAACTAATCCAGGAGTTTGAGGTGTTAGCCCAATCTCTGAATTATCTTTCTCCTCCTTTTCCTCCTCTCCTAAAGAGTGGGTAATCACTTCTAGCATGATCTTTCATCAGGTGTATTCAGCTAGAAATTGGATGTTCGTGGTGGTTAGAAGTTTTGAATACGTTATATAGTTTTCTAAGTGTGGTGGTTGAATATAATAAGTAGCCTTTATATGGAATAAAAGATATGGTCATTAAAGAATATGTATCTTGTGTTTGTAGGTCTTACTCCTTAGTGATTTTGACACAAAAAACACCCTTATTATGTGTTTGTGCTCTGTTACTGTGGTTATACCAGTTTTCTTTTAAACAGATTATTTAAAATTCCTTTTTTATGTAAAAACTGTTGCATTTTGTCAAATGCATTTTGACAAATCCATTCTAAATCTTAATTTTTTATTTTTTCCCCTGTAAATTTTGCCCTTATTTTCTCAGTGTTGTAGCAAAGTTGGGAAACAGCATGTCGTGATTAGAGCAAAGAGCTGGGAGTCAGGATTTCTGGATTCTGTTCCCATCCCTACCGTTGCCTTTCTATATAACCTTGGGCAAGTCATTTATACTCCCGTCTGTAAAGGGGATTAATAACGTTGATCCAACCTTCGTAAAGTGCTTTGATATCCTGGAATGAAAGGCACTATATAGCTGCAAAGTGGTGGTGCTATTAGTATTTAATCATTTTGCTTTTGTTCCTTGAAACAAAATTATTTCAGTTGACTTTTCTTCACTAGCTGAAAGAAAATATCCTGACCAGAATTCGTGTGTAGCTCCATAAAAATACATTGTGCTTTGCAGCACACTTATAATAAGGGAAAGGTCTTTCATCTCAGCAGGAGTAATTCCAGTCCTGAGGATTGGTGTGTGTTTTTTTTTTTGTTTTTTTTTAAACTATATTGCACCCACTCTTTCCCTTCTGCTTCCATCTTGAAGAACTGCAGGAGACATTGAAAACCTGTCAAAATGGAATATTTCTTTTACTGAACATGTATTATCCTTTATTTTTCAGGTGGATTTTGCAAACCGAGAGAGTCAGTTGGCGTTTTATCATTCCATGGAGAAAACGGGTCAAGATATCAGAGACTTCTATGAAATGCTAGCAGAAAGAAGGCATGTATCTAATACAGTGATTCCATTCTCTTGCTTTTCAAATAGGATTTTAAATGTAGTTAAAATTCCAGGACATAACACCCAAATAATAATTAAAGTAATCTTTAAAATAAAAAATTCTCACATAAGCCTACTCTCTCCCACTGCAGTACTCTTTATCTTGTTGGCTCTCCCTCCTTTTTAAGATGTAAGTTTCATTGAAAAGTCACTGTTAGCTTTCTGCACCAAGTTCAAACTCTTCCTGTGGTCATAATTGACACAAATGATGCATTGAAGCAGACAGGTTGCTCTCATGGAATGTGCTGTAGTTTTTTGTATATATTTCAGTATCTTAGTTTTAATTTTTAGCTTTTTAAACTTTTTTTCACAGATGCGAATGATCAGCCTTGAGCTACACAAATTGGCAGATAAAAGCTAGGCAATGGATTATGGCTCTGAACTCCTCCATCGCATACTAAAATTCTTATATGGAGTACAAAAAAATTAAGGTGTATGTGAAAAATTTGACAAAGTTTTGGTCATCTAGTTTGTATGTATGCTCAGCTACCCGGCTGACTTGCTGCTTCATCTATAAATAGCTAGGGAATGGAAAGAGTGCTTTTTGTAACTCCTCTCCCCACCCTCAAAATAGTATATAAATTAACAAGCAACATGTGCTATTACAACAGTCAGATATTTTTCTAATCTATTGAGCTGAAAGTGAAGTTTACACTCAGACCACCACTTCCCCAGTAGTATGATTTCTAGTATTGCTAAAATAGTAAAAGCTCTGAGCAGGACTTCAATTTCTCTTGCTATTTGTCATGACAAATATCTTCTATCTAGATATTTTTCTATAGCATCTGTCGTCATGGTGTGTAGGGATTGTACATGGGGTTGCAGAAGGGTCACTCATTTCTCTAGACCCTGGTTTAATGCAGCTTAACAGAGTTCCATGCAAAAATTTTTTGGATGGTTAAAAAACCTACCAATTTTTTCGTTACCAGTGATTGTGGTAAAGGATGGGCAAGTCCATATGAGTTGGTAAATTTTTATGACTGTTAAAAAAAAAAAAAAAAAAAAAAACTGGCTTATTTGTTAAGATTCTGAATTTCTTGTAAATGAGTCCAGCATGGTATCGTTTGCACTAATAAGCTACACATTATCTCAAAACGTGCTGCTCTTTAGATCAAAGTAGATCAAAATAACATATGTAATGTTGCCAGCTTTTAAAAAGTGAAGATTAGTTTGAAAATTGGAAATCATAATTTGCATAATGGAAATGAATTGATGTGTTCCCAAATCATTGCCAAGAATTGTGATCTGCCAGCAGGCAGACACTGACAATTTTTCCTCTGGCTGAGCTACACTGAATTAGAAAAAGAGAATTACATTTAGTATAGACCATTTAGTAATGGTCTCAAGTTGCAGTGGGGGAGGTTTAGATTGGATATTAGGAAAAACTTTTTCACTAAGAGGGTGGTGAAACACTGGAATGCGTTACCTAGGGAGGTGGTAGAATCTCCTTCCTTAGAGGTTTTTAAGGTCAGGCTTGACAAAGCCCTGGCTGGGATGATTTAACTGGGAATTGGTCCTGCTTCGAGCAGGGGGTTGGACTAGATGACCTTCTGGGGTCCCTTCCAACCCTGATATTCTATGATTCTGTATACGTCATTTGAGCTGATCTTTGCTGTGAAATACTTCTGACTCAAACACAATTTTCTAGAACAAGATGAAAGTTAGGCATCTGTTTTTCTTTCTTTTTTAAAAAAAAATCACTATCATTATCAAAACTAGTGTCTGATTTGAGTGTTCACATAATCTTTACTTGGGAGTAGTGAACCAGGAAGCATAGATGTCTGTTGGTGTGAGGTTGGGGTGAGCGTGTTACTCATGAATAATAAAAGCCACGACTTAAATTATGCAAGACACCATTTTGTGTAACAACTATCTACCACATTATTATATAATCTGCATGTGACATGCATTTTACAGAAAATCTTTTTTAAATGCTATAGATAATTTCTAAGCGTTTTATTGGGACTGTATCCTTCTAGCTGTAAAGCCAGGTTCTTCTTTGAGTGCTTGCTCATATTGATTCCAATTAGGGGTGTGTGCGCCGCGTGCACAATCGTTGGAAGATTTTTACCCCAGCAACACTCGGTGGGTCGGCTGAGGCGCCCCCTGGAGTGGCGCCTTCATGGCGCCGGATATATGCCCAAGCCGCCCCAGCCGCCCCCTCAGTTCCTTCTTACCGTGGAGCGCAGTGTAGCTGATCTCCACTCTCCCTAGCTTTCTCTCTTGGTACCTGTTAATAGTTGTTAATCATTGTTTACAGTTGTTAGTAGTTAGTTAGATTAGTGTACTTAGTAGGGTGGAGCGGGGTCTTCTCCTCTCTCCCCGTCCTGGTACCGGGGCCCATGCCGGGGTCTCTGGGCTTCAAACCCTGCTCAGTGTTCCTGAAGCCGATGCCAGCGGGAGACCCCCACGACTCTTGCCTAAGGTGTCTGGGGGAATCCCGCCAAGTGGACAAGCACCACATTTGCAAAGCCTTCAAGCTGAGGACCAAAAAGGAGCGGGACTTTAGACTTAAGCAGCTCCTTATGGAGGCGGCACTTAGCCCAGTCCCTTCCTCCGTGCACTGGGACTCAGCGTTGTCTTCCGTGTGCAGTGCCCCTGCGGCACCGACTGATCCGGCATCGCGTTCGGACTCTGCTAAAGACTCGCAGCGTCAGGCCTCCCCCAGCACCTCTACCACCGCAGCGCCGGTCCCTGTCTTCGGGCCAGAAGAAGCAGCCCAAGAAAGTGCCGACTGCTTCTTCTTTGTCAGTTCGACAGCCACTGACGCTTCCTGCACCGCAGCCGGAGCCGCATCCATTGCTGGAGTGCACAGGACAAGTAACAGCTCCTGTGCCATTGACTCCGGAGTTGCAAGGGCCGTCGACTCCGGTGCATGTTAGCTTCCCCGTGCACACCACAGTTGAGCTAAGGTTGCCCTCCACGCCAGAGACTTGATTGCGCTCACAGAGCCGACTCCCCTACAGAACAGAGGCATCTCTGATACGACCGCCATCACCGAGTGAAGCAGGGCAGCACTGGTCCCAGTCCTGATCTTGGTCCCGGCACAGATCCTGTTCTCGACACCGGTCGTACTCACGACGACGCTCCAGCTCGCGAAGATCCGAATCGCGGTACACTCCCAGTACCTGTCAGAGCAGCACTTGACCTGGAGCTGATCCCAGCGCCGGTCTCGCTGAAGGTCACCGTCAAGATCCAGATCAGGCTCATGGTACTGATACAACCGCAGGCACCAATAGACATCTCGATACCGTTCTACATCTTGCCACCAGTCCCCAGCACCGTACAGCACCGGGGGACTCCGCGCCGACATGTTCGGTGCCATCTCGCTCCGCCTCCCTGTCGTCAGACTGACAGGGTGGCCACCACGCCCAGGGTGAGGATGGTGCAGGACAGTGGCTGGATGAAGGCCAGGACCCGGGCCAAGGACCTCCACAGTGGTCTTTTTGGACCCCCTGGGCATACTATCAGGCCCAAGGGGTTCCTTCAGGAGCTTCCCATTCCACCCCTTTGGAGCCCCGAGTACCGGAGGCCACTGTCGTCTTCCCCCTCCGCCCCCCTGGGGTTATGAGGGGACTGCTCCAGCACCAACACAGGCTCTTGCCGCTAGCGTGGTGGACCTTGGGCAACATGTTCTTCCACATGAAGACCCCACACAGGATCCCTTAGTCCTGGGGGTATCTTCCTCATCCTCGCCTGATGAGGCAGTGGCAGGGACTACGGTTTCAGGCCCTCTTCCTATGGACTTCCGCGCCCAGCAGGAGCTGCTCCGCAGGGTGGCATGCAATATGAACCTCCAGGTAGAGGAGGTGGTGGAGGTAGAGGACCCATGGTTGATATTCTGTCCACGGAGGCACCGTCCAGGGTGGCCCTCCCAGTCGTATGGACTATAAAGGCCAAAGCCAAGACAATCTGGCAATCGCCAGCCTCCATTCCACCTACGGCCAAGGGGGTGGAAAGGAAGTACTTTGTCCCCCTCAAAGGAGTACGAGTACCTCTACATGCACCCCCAACCGTGTTCCCTTGTCGTGGCTTCGGTCAACGAGAAGGAGCGGCACGGTCAGCAGGCCCCGGCGCCCAAATCAAAGGACGCTAGACGCCTAGACTTGTTTGGGTGCAAGGTGTACTCAGCAGGAGGCTTGCAGCTCAGGGTGGCCAACCAGCAGGCACTCCTGAGCAGATACGATTATAATTCGTGGCACTCTATGGAGAAATTCAAAGAGTTGGTTCCACAGGAGTCCAGAGAGGAATTTGGAGCTCTAGTGGAGGAGGGCAAGAAGGTGGCCAGAACCTCCCTGCAAGCCTCTCTGGACTTGGAGGCTAGGACCCTGGCCTCAGGCATAGCCATGCACCGCATCTCCTGGCTGCAGGTCTCTGGCTTACCACCAGAGTTGCAGCAGACCCTCCAGGACCTACCCTTTGATGGCCAGGGCCTATTCTCAGACAAAACAGACTCAAGGCTGCAGAGTCTGAAGGACTCGAACTATTATGTGCTTTCTGGGAATGCATACCCCAGTAACGCAGAGAAGAACCTTCAGACAGCAGCCTCAGAGGTCCTACCCTCCCCCTCGGCCAAGACAGGACTTCTTTAGAAAACTCTGCCGAGGTGGTAGAAGAAGACAAACTGGCCACCAAGCCATTGGCTGGGCCTAAGCAGAACTTCTGAAGGTGCGCCCAAGGACGGAGCACCAGTCTCCATTCAGGATCCTTTTCTGCCTTTCCAAGATCTTCTCTCCCGTTTCCTCCGTGCGTGGTCTCACATAACATCAGACCGTTGGGTCCTTCGCATGGTGGAAAGGGGTTACTCCCTTCAATTCCCCCCCACACACACACACCCTCCTACCCCGACCCTCTTCAGGGACCCTTCTCACGAGCACCTCCTCCTACAGGAGGTCCAATCACTCCTAGCTGTGGGGGCAATAGAGGAGGTTCCAAGAGAGTCAAGGGGCAGCGGTTTTTACTCCCGCTACTTCCTAATCCCCAAGGCCAGCGGCAGGCTTCGGCCCATCTTGAACCTACACGGACTCAACAAATTCATGGTAAAGTTGAAGTTCAGCATGGTCTCTCTCAGGACCATTATTCATTCCTTAGATCCTGGAGACTGGTATGCCGCCCTCGACATGAAGGACGCATACTTCCACATTGTGATCTACCCAGCGCAGAGACGCTTCCTTCGCTTTGTGGTCAATCAGCAGCACTTTCAATTCACTGTCCTTCCTTTTGGCCTATCTACGGCCCCCAGGGTGTTTACCAAGTGCATGGCTGTTGTGGCTGCCTCCCTTCATTGACAACGGATCCAAGTGTTCCCATATCTCGACAACTGGCTTATTCGAGGCCGCTCCAGGAATCAGGTCCTCCAGGAATCAATTCTGAAGCACTTAGAGGAGAGGAAAGTGATCAGGAACAGTCAGCATGGATTCACAAAGGGCAAGGTATGCCTGACTAATCTAATTGCCTTCTATGACGAGATAACTGGCTCTGTGGATGAGGGGAAAGCGGTGGATGTGTTGTTCCTTGACTTTAGCAAAGCTTTTGACACTGTCTCCCACAGTATTCTTGCCAGCAAATTAAAGTAGTATGGGCTGGATGAATGGACTATAAGGTGAATAGAAAGTTGGCTAGATTGTCGGGCTCAACGGGTAGTGATCAATGGCTCCATGTCTAGTTGGCAGCCGGTATCAAGTGGAGTGCCCCAAGGGTCTGTCCTGGGGCCGGTTTTGTTCAATACCTTCATAAATGATCTGGAGGATGGTGTGGATTGCACCCTCAGCAAGTTTGCAGATGACACTAAAGTGGGAGGAGAGGTAGATACTCTGGAGGGTAGGGATAGGATACAGAGGGCCCTAGACAAATTAGAGGATTGGGCCAAAAGAAATGTGATAAGGTTCAACAAGGACAAATGCAGAGTCCTGCACTTAGGACGGAAGAATCCAATGCACCGCTACAGACTAGGGACCGAATGGCTCGGCAGCAGTTCTGCAGAAAAGGACCTAGGGGTTACAGTGGACGAGAAGTTGGATATGAGTCAACAGTATGCCCTTGTTGTCAAGAAGGCCAATGGCATTTTGGGATGTATAAGTAGGGGCATTGCCAGCAGATCAAGGGATGTGATCATTCCCCTCTATTCGACATTGGTGAGGCCTCATCTGGAGTACTGTGTCCAGTTTTGGGCCCCACACTACAAGAAGGATGTGGAAAAACTGGAAAATGTCCAGAGGAGGGCAACAAAAATATTAGGGGACTGGAACACATGAGTTATGAGGAGAGGCTGAGGGAACTGGGATTGTTTAGTCTGCGGAAGAGAAGAAGGAGGGGGGATTTGATAGCTGCTTTGGATCTAGACTGTTCTCAGTGGTAGCTGATGATAGAACAAGGAGTAATGGTCTCAAGTTGCAATTGGGGAGGTTTAGATTGGATATTAGGAAAAACTTTTTCACTAGGAGGGTGGTGAAACACTGGAATGCGTTACCTAGGGAGGTGGTGGAATTTCCTTCCTTAGATATTTTTAAGGTCGGGCTTGACAAAGCCCTGGCTGGGATGATTTAATTGGGGATTGGTCCTGGTTTGAGCAGGGGGTTGGACTAGATGACCTCCTGAGGTCCCTTCCAACCCTGATATTCTATGATTCTGTGATCAGGTGCAGTCTCATGTTCAGTTCATCATGAACATGTTCAGCTCATCATGAACATGTTCAATCGACTGGGCCTCCTGCTCAGTGTCGTGAAATCTACTCTGGTACCAACCCAGAGGGTAGAATTCATAGGAGCAGTCTTAGACTCAGGCCTAGCCCGAGCACTTCTGCCAGAAGCACACTTCCAATCCCTGGTAAACATCGTCCATAGCCTGCAAAACTTCCCAACCTCGACCGTGAAAACATGCCTATGCCTCCAGGGACATATGGCCTTTTGCACATATGTGACCATGCATGCCAGGCTGCGGCTACTTCCACTCCAAGCCTGGCTATCAACAGTATACCGCCCAGGTCAGGACAGCTTGAGCACGGTGGTTACCATCCCACCAGGGATACTGGCCTCTCTAGACTGGTGGCTGGACCCCAAATCAGTGTGCGAAGGGGTGCCATTTCACGCTCCGCAGCCCTCCGTGTCCCTAGTCATGGAAGCATCATCCCTGGGATGGGGAGCTCACCTCGGGGTCCTCTGTACACGGGCTAAGGTCGGCAGGAGAGTTATCCCTGCACATCAACATACGGGAACTCAGAGCTGTGCGCCTGGCGTGTCAGGCATTCCGAGTGTGCATTCAAGGCCGTTGTGTTGCAGTCCTCACAGACAACACAATGGCCATGTTTTACATCAACAAGCAAGGGGGAGCCCGGTTGTCCCCCCATGTCAGGAGGCCACTTGTCTGTGGGAATTCTGTATAGCCCACTCGATCCATCTGTTGGCGTTATTTCTCCCAGGAGTCCAGAACACCTTAGCGGACCACCTCAGCAGATCATTTCAGACTCACGAGTGGTCGGTTCGCCTGGACGTCATCCACTCTGTCTTCCTGAAGTGGGGCTTTCCCCTGATAGACCTATTCGCTTCTCGTGAGAATTGGAAATGCCAAGTGTTCTGCTCTCTACAAGGACGCTCTCCAGGTTCCCTGTCAAACGCCTTCCTCGTACAGTGGGAGGATCACCCGTGCTACGCCTTCCCTCCATTCCCACTAGTCCACAGGGTCCTGCTCAAGCTGCGCAGGGACAGAGCCTGTCTGATTTTGGTCACCCCAGCGTGGCCCAGGCAGCACTGGTTGGTATACAACTCTCCTAGAGCTGTCAGTAGACACTCCAATTCCATCATGCGTATGATAACTTGGCTGGTGTCCCAACTACACACCTTACCGCCCACTCTACGCTGGCTCAGGCTTCACCTTCTGCTTTCCTGGCACACGTACCCATACTGGAGATATGTAGGGCAGCGACTTGGTCATTGGTGCATACCTTCGCTGCCCACTATGCAATAATTCAGCAGTCCAAGGGTGATGCTGCATTTGGTTCAGCGGTCCTTCACTCCGCGACATCTCACTCCAACCCCACAGCTTAGGTAAGGCTTGAAAGTCACCTAATTGGAATCGATATGAGCAAGCACTTGAAGAAGAAAAGATAGTTACTCACCTTTGTAACTGTTGTTCTTTGAGATGTGTTGCTCATATCCATTCCAAACCCGCCCTCCTTCCGCTCTATCGGAGTAGCCGGCAAGAAGGAACTGAAGGGGCACTGGGTCAGCTGGGGCATATATCCGGCGCCAGGAAGGCGCCACTCCAGGGGGCGCCTCAGCCGACCCACCGAGTATTGCTGGGGTAAAAATCTTCCGACAATCGTGCACGCAGCACACAGTCACCTAACTGGAGTGGATATGAGCAACACATCTCAAAGAACAACAGTTACAAAGGTGAGTGAGCGTCTTTTTTCTTAGTATTATGAGTCTAAGTGTACGCTACTCAGGGGGAGAGAGAAATTAGAACTAATGCATTTTATCAAATTCTACAAATACCTTAGATAACTTTTCTACATAAAAATGTCACAATTTTAAGGCCCCACATATCAGAACTTCCTAGGATGAGAAGCAAGTGATATGTGCCCTTTTGAAAAACCAGGAATCTTCTTTCAAATAGTACAGAGCACCTGTTTTAAGTCTTTAGGGTCATGAAATATTTGACCCTAAACCTGTTAATGATTCAGAATTTTTGTGTATTGCACATTCTCGGTCTTATGTAAGTTCTTTGGGAACATCTGTCAGGTTGACTTTTTTAAAATGACAGCTGATCAAAGCTGCCTGAGCTATTGCAGTTGTTAGACACTGGCCCAAAGGAGACGGGTTAGGGGCAGAGTGCAAGTGAGGCAATCTAAGGCATATGATAAATGCAGTTTATCATTTATAAAGCATTTTGCCAGTTGGACAGACCCACTTGGGTGACAGTCTGCAGTGCAAAGGGTAGCCATTTTTTTTCAGATTAACTTTTTGATTTTAAAGAGACAGGTTTTGGTCCTGTATGAATTTGGCCTAAACCTTCCAATGGTGGACTCAAGCTCATTAGCATGACTCCACCTGTCCCCATTAGCGGTCTCCTGACAGTTGCAGTTCATAATATTCTGTGATCTTTTGCAGAATGGAAGTGTGTATTACTTTTAGGGGGGTGGGGTTGTTTTACTTTTGTATACTACTTACAAGGTAGAAACATTCCACTTTTAGTACTATGTGCAAATGTGTGAAAGAGAGGGTGTAAAACGTACTTTTAAATGGTTGGGGAATCAGTACTGCATGCACTTTTAATGTAACAAAGATACCCCAAAAAAAAAAAAATCTGCCAAGGAACTGGTCTTATTTATTTTTGGAGTTTTGAAATGTTGACACAGTTCCCTCTTACTGGTTACAACTTACTAGCTGAGAGATGGAAAGCTTGATGTTTGATCTGATGTATGTTTTCAGAGCTAACTACTGCTCTCTCGTTAATAACAGCTTTTGAAAGTGTGGGGTCCACACACACACGCTGAAGCTTTTGCGCTGTAGGGCGCACTTTCATTAAATTGGTTTATATTTGTTCCCTGAATAAGGACATAAATACTCGTTTGGCCAAAAAAAAAAAAAAAGATAATTGGATTGATTCAAAGGTGTTCACCTAAGCTATCTGTTTAACAAAATGACTGATTTACTATGTATCTGAGACTAACACATTGATTCATCCACTATGCACTTATTCATTTTTGTTAAGTCTGTGGGTACAGCTATGAATATCTGCCAGGATATATAACTAAATAAATAAACTATCATAAAATAATTTTTCATGTAGAAGAGTTTCATAATTCAACACTTTTTGGTTAACAGAGAAAACTAACCACTGTATTGTTCTTGTTTTTGGCAGAGATGAAAGAAGAGGATCTTATGAATATGCACCTGATCGTACTTACTATGAGACTGTTAGAACTCCAGGGACGTATCCTGAAGATCCTAGGAGAGAATATCCTGCACGAAGCAGAGAATTTTATGCAGAATGGGATCCTTATCAAGGAGATTACTATGACCCGCGATATTATGACGATCCACGTGAATACAGGGATTACAGAGGAGATCCTTATGAACAAGATATAAGGGAATACAGTTACAGACAACGAGAGAGAGAGAGGGAAAGAGAGCGGTTTGAATCGGATCGGGACAGAGATCATGAAAGGCGGCCAATTGAACGCAGTCAAAGTCCAACTCATTCCAGACGTCCACAGAGCCCTGGAGCGTCTCCCTCACAGTCAGAAAGGCTTCAAAGTGATTCTGAAAGGAGGATCTACAGCAGGTCTTCAGATCGTAGTGGGAGCTGCAGCTCACTTTCTCCTCCAAGATATGACAAACTTGACAAGACGCGTCCAGAGCGTTATGCAAAAAATGAGAAAAATGATAAAGAACGTGCATTTGACCAAGAGAGAATAGACAAAGACAAACGTTTGGTGAGGAAGGAGAAGCCAGAAAAACTAGAAAAGGATAAAACTGATAAGCAGAAACGAAAAGCAAAAATTCATTCACCAAGCTCTCAGTCTTCTGAAACAGACCAAGAAAATGAGAGAGAACCCAGCCCTGAAAAATTAAAGGGCAATAGTAAACAGAGTAAAGAGAGAGCTGATAAAGAAGGGACAGCTAAAAACCGTCTGGAACTAATGCCATGTGTGGTGCTGACTCGAGTAAAAGAAAAGGAAGGGAAAGTTATTGATCAGCCTGCTTTGGAGAAACTGAGAGCAAAGCTTGATAATGACACTATTAAATCTCCACTTCTTGAACAAAAAGTCCAGACATCTCAAGTTGAGCAAACAAAATCTGACCAGTCTAAACTGGAACCTGTTAGAACTAAGGTGCCAAAAGAGAAGGTTCTTGCCAGTCATGTAGAAGTAGTTGATAAAGAGGGAAAACTAAAGTCCAAGAAACACTTGAAGACAGAGCAGACTACAGAAGGGACAAATGCAGTAGATCTCGACAAGTTAGAGGCTCGTAAAAGACGTTTTGCTGATGCAAACTTGAAACCTGACAGGCAAAAACTGGACGTTAAAAGAAGCAGCCAAGACGAGGAAGATGCTGCACGCATGGTCTTGAAAAAGCAACTTGATGTGACAACTTCATCTAGAGAAGTTACAGTGTTAAGGGAAGGAGAATTGGAAAGAAAGCCCTTGAGGAAAGAGATGCTTAAAAGGGAATCTAAAAAAATTAAACTGGAAAGACTTATTACTGTTACCAGCCCCAAAGATACACAGGAGCCTGCTAACGTTTCCGTTGGGATTGGCTTGCGTCCCTGTTTAGAACTGCAGCCTAGGCTAGGAGAACCTGTTGATGAACCAGTGGAAACTCAAGAAATCCTTTCTAAAAAACTTAATCCAATAAAACCACAGCACAAGCAAATGCAGCTGTTAGATGATCAAGGAACAGAGAGCGAGGACATGAAGAAAAATTTCTGTGGTCTTCCCGAAGAGATGCCGGACCATAAATTTGGCCAGGAGAAACCTCAGTCAGCTGATACAGAAGAGAAAATTGGTATTGACATTGATTACACACAAAGTTACAGAAAACAAATGGAGCAAAGTCGCAGATTAAAACAGCAGATGGAAATGGAGATAGCAAAGTCTGAGAAGTTTGGCAGTCCAAAAAAAGAAGTAGACGAATATGAAAGGCGTAGCCTGGTTCATGAGGTGGGCAAACCCCCACAAGATGTCACAGATGACTCTCCACCAAGTAAAAAGAAAAAGACTGACCATTTTGATTTTGAAATTAGCACTAAAAGAGAGAGGAACTACAGAAGCTCTCGCCAGGTGAGCGAAGATTCTGAAAGGACTGCCTGTTCACCTAGTATCAGACACTTTCCTTTTCATGAGGATGATGACACCCTAGATTCCCCAAGGCTAATGCCATTAAAAGAAACCAAAGAATCACCTAAAATAGAAGAAAAGGGTCTTTCATATTCCAATATGACTGTGAGGGAGGATTCCCTAAAATTTAATCCCTACGATTCCAGCAGAAGGGAGCAGATGGCAGAAATGGCCAAAATAAAGCTGTCGGTACTTAGTTCTGAAGATGAATCAAGTCGATGGGAATCTCAAGTGAAACAAGAGCCTGGTAAAGTTGATATTAGCTTCCCAAGTAGTATAGTTAAAAGAGACAGCATACGAAAACGGTCTGTACGGGACCTGGAACCAGGGGAGGTGCCTTCAGATTCTGATGATGACAATGAAAATAAACCCCATTCTCCTAAAGCCTCATCATTATTAGAGAGTTCCAGGTTATCTTTTTTATTAAGGGACAGAGAAAGAGAGGAAAGGCTGTCAACTTCTTTAGAAAGAAACAAATTTTACTCCTTTGCATTGGATAAGACAATCACACCAGACACAAAAGCCTTGCTTGAAAGAGCTAAATCTCTCTCTTCATCTAGAGAAGAAAACTGGTCTTTTCTGGATTGGGACTCAAGATTTGCTAGTTTTAGAAACAATAAAGACAAAGAGAAAGTTGACTCTGCTCCAAGACCTATTCCATCTTGGTATATGAAAAAGAAAAAAATCAGGACTGATTCAGAAGGAAAACTAGATGACAAGAAAGAGGATCATAAAGAGGAGGAGCAAGAGAGACAGGAATTGTTTGCTTCTCGATTTTTACATAGCTCAATCTTTGAACAAGATTCCAAGCGTCTACAGCATTTAGAAAGAAAAGATGATGACCTGGACTTCATTTCTGGTCGAATATATGGGAGACAGACTTCTTCTGATGGGAGTAACAGTGCATCTGAGTTGGTGCAAGAACCAGTTGTTCTTTTTCACAGTAGATTTATTGAGCTAACCAGAATGCAGCAAAAAGAAAAGGAGAAGGATCAAAAACCAAAAGAAGTGGAAAAGCAGGAAGACAATCAGCCTAAGACTCCAGAAACTGTTCCTGATAATAAAGAACCGGAACATAAGTCGTCATTAGTTGGGCCTTCTTCAGTCACAGTTGTAACTCAAGAATCAGCAGCAGTCATATCTGAGAAGGTAGCAAATGAAAAAACAGTTGTGGATATAACGTCTGCAAGAGAAGAAAGGCCATCTGAACTTGCTTCAATAACAGAAGAACCAAAACCTCTTCCTGAACTTGTTGCTCCTATCAAAGTAGAACCACCTGAGCAACTTGAACCTCCCCAAGTAGTAGAAGCCAATAAAGATGTCATTCCTGCAACTCTGGCTTCTGAAGAAGACTCGGTATCTACAGAGCATCCTTCATATTTGGATACAAAGCCGCCTACACCAGGAGCTTCATTTTCACAAACAGATATCAACGTAGACCCGGAACCTGAAAACACACAGTTGATCCCACCACCTCCCAAATCAGTTCAAAAGTCTGATGAATCTAGCAAATCTAAAGAGGAAAATGCCCTACCTGCTGCTGACACTGATCCTAATTCAAGTCAGAAAGCAGAGGTAGTTGCTGATATTCTGCCTCCTGTTTCTGACAATGACATGGAAGTTGAACCCCCAGTTGTAAAAGATAAAAAATCATACAAAAGTAAACGTTCCAAGACTCCTGTTCAATCAGCCACAGCAAATGTCACAGAGAAACCTGTCACAAGGAAGAGTGAAAGGATTGACCGTGAAAAACTTAAAAGATCGAGCTCTCCTCGTGGGGAAGCACAGAAACTTTTAGAATTGAAAGTAGAAGCAGAAAAAGTTTCAAGAAATGCTGCTAAATCTCCTAGTGCTGCAACAGAGCCAGAAAACATAGAGCCAAGTTTGCCAGTAGGTCGAACTAGACGCAGAAATGTAAGATCAGTTTATGCTACCACAGGAGACAATGAAGGCCCATCTCCAGTGAAGGACTCGGCAGAGGTAACTAGATCTACCAGAAAAAGAGGAGAGAAGGAGCCTCAGGAGACTGCAACAACTGTTCCTACCACACCAAGAAGAGGAAGGCCTCCAAAGTCACGCCGTAAGCCTGAGGAAGAAATCTCTCCTATTAAGACAGAACCAGTACAACAAGAAGCAGAAGAGACTGAGACTAAAGAAACAGTGGAAACCCCTAAACCTGCAGAGGGATGGAGATCTCCTAGATCCCAAAAACTAACACATGGTCATTCATTAGCTGCAAGCAGTCAGCAGGGAAAAAAAGGGAAAAATGAACCGAAAGCAGATATCACTGTAGAATGTGAAGAGGCCACTGAAACAGCTGGTCAAGAACCAAATATTAGTGAGAACAGTAATAAATTAAAGGCTACAGACAAAGAAGCAGCAGCAAGTGAACAGAAACGTGACAGAAAAGAACTTGATATGGACAAAAATCTTCCAGAAACCCCCACAGTTGAGATTGTAGAGAAAAAAAATCCCTCAGAAAAAGCTACTAAATCCAAACGAGGAAGATCTAGAAATGCCAAGACAGTTGTAGATAAAGCATCCTTGTGTCTGAAAAATGTGGAAATACGTCTCAATGTTGATGAAGTCAAAGGTGCCCTGCGACCAAGTGAAGAGGAAGTAGAGCCTGTGGCAATGTCACCAGCAAAAACCAAAAGTCCACAAAAAGAGGACAGTTTGTCACCCCATTTTGTAAAGAATGAGCCAGAAGATCTATTCCAGGAAACAGAAAAAGAAATTATGCATGAACCAAACCAATCACCAGAAGCTGCCCAGTTAGCAAAGCAGATTGAACTTGAACAGGCTGTGGAAAACATTGCAAAGCTCACTGAAACACCATCAGTTGCTGCCTACAAAGAACAGGCAACTGACGTGTCTGAAGTTCGTCAGGAGGAGGAGGGAGACAAACCTGCACATCAGGCTAGTGAAACAGAACTGGCAGCAGCTATTGGATCCATCATCAATGATATTTCTGGAGAAACAGAAAGCTTTCCTGCTCCTCCAACTTATCCTGCAGAATCAGAATCTGAGATACCTCCAGAACCAGTGGTGGTACCATCCTCTAGGGAAGAAATGGAGCCTGAAACTGATCAGGCAGTTAACAATATCTTGGAAACAGAAGCTGCTGTTGGACCCTCTGGCACTACCCCATCAACAGTAGAGGCAGAAAATAAGGAGGCTGAAGTGAGCTTCAGTGAATCTTCAAATTCTGCACAGGAAGCGGAAACGTTACAGGAAACCGAAGTTTCTCGGAAGGAAAAAGGCCGTCAAAAGAGCACGCGGCAAAGACGTAAAAGGAGCGTGAGCAAGAAAGGGGATACCGCCGAAGTTAGTGCTTTTGAGCCTGAAAGGGTACAAAGTAAGTCTCCTAATGCCAATGAAGTTAAGGCAAAACCAGAAGAAACCTTGAAAGATGAAAAGCAAAATAAAAACTCTGTTCAGGTTTCTACTGAATTGAATATTACTGATGCAAGCAAGGCTGCAACCACTGAGAGAATTTCTCATGAAGCTGTTTCTGAGAGCAGTGTCCCTCCTAAAGCTCCTCCTGCTCTGGATCTACCTTCCCAGCCCGTTCCTGTGGATGATGTGAGCCAAACTGGATTCAAGCTACGGTCAGCTATTGAAAATGCACCCGTTACTCCACCGAGTGTTTCAAATACGACCGTTCCTGCAGTTTCTTCTGCAACTGCGACAAAATTACCCACTCCTGCACCAGCTGGGATAGTCCCCCTTCATTCCAGCACCACCAGCGTGACCGAATGGATTGTAAGGCATGATGACACCCGTGCTCGTTCCACCCCACCACCAGCTCTTCCCCCAGATACTAAAGCATCTGATATTGATACAAACTCCAGTACCCTGAGGAAGATACTTATGGAGCCCAAATACGTTTCAGCAACTAGCCTTGCTTCTACGAATGTCACAACTTCTGTTGCTGAACCACTTAGTGCACCTCGTTTGGAGGAGGCACCTCATCCTCCAGTAGAGGCCATAAAACCAGTGTCAGAGGAAAAACCAGCAGTTCCTATCACTAATGCTTTGGATCCCCCAGTAGCAGAGGCGCCAGTTTTCAGTGAGAAAGAAAAATTAAGTACAGTTATTGCCCCCAAAGCTACTTCCGTTATAAGCAGAATGCCCCATAGCATTGATCTAGAGGAAACTCCAAGGATAACATTGATGAAGCAAGTCCCCCAGACCCAGACATGTCTAGTTAATGCCCCTTCACCTAAATACAAGCAGAGACCTAGCACAAATGATAACAGCAGGTTTCATCCAGGATCTATGTCTGTTATTGAAGATAGGCCAGTGGAGACTGGATCCAGC
This sequence comes from Caretta caretta, assembly GCF_965140235.1. Classification (NCBI taxonomy): domain Eukaryota; kingdom Metazoa; phylum Chordata; order Testudines; family Cheloniidae; genus Caretta; species Caretta caretta. The sequence goes on from NC_134223.1 coordinate 5,969,710, forward strand.
CCAGGTCTGCGAGTAAACACTTCAGAGGGTGTTGTACTTTTGAGTTATTCAGGACAGAAGACAGAGGGCCCTCAACGAATTAGTGCAAAGATCAGTCAGATTCCCCCAGCAAGTGCTGTTGATATAGAGTTTCAGCAGTCTGTGTCCAAGTCACAAATTAAACAAGAACCTATTACTCCATCGCAGCCAGCACCCAAAGGCTCTCAAACTCCCACAGGATATGGGAATGTGTCCACCCATTCTTTGGTACTAGGAACCCAACCTTACAATACATCACCTGTGATCTCCTCCGTTAAACAAGAACGGACTACCTTAGAGAAATCTGAATCAGGCCACCTTTCTGTCCAGACTCCTGCTTCTCAGTCGGGGGCTGTTAAAGTCCTCTCCCAGACGGTAAACACTCCACCTGTACTAGTTCACAACCAGATGGTACTCTCTCAAAGTGTAGCTTCCGTCAACAAAAAACTTCCTGATCTGACTGCTCTGAAAGTGGAGACTAAGGCTCTTCAGCCATCAAACTTGAGCCCTGGGGTCAGTCCTCATCACCCTTCCCTATCTGGTAAAATGCATTCAGAAGCAAACCATGTCAGCTCAGGACCCAACACCCCAACAGATCGGGCTATTTCTCATTTGGGGGTTACAAAACAGGAGCCACATTCCCCACGTACAAGTGGGCATTCTCCCTCTCCATTTCCAAGGGCTTGTCATCCTGGCAGTACCTCATCTCCAGCTTTATCTAGTAATACCTCTGTCATGCTGGCTCCAGGAATTCCTGTGCCTCAATACATATCCAGTATGCATCCTGAGCAGTCTGTTATAATGCCCCCCCATAGTGTAACACAGACTGTATCCCTTGGCCATCTGTCACAAGGTGAAGTGAGAATGAATACCCCTCCTTTGCCTGGTATTCCTTATGGCATCCGCCCAGAAGCGCTCCACTCTCCCAGAGCAGCTCTACAACCTCAGTTAGAAATTAGACCTCAGAGATCCAGCACACCTCAGCCAGCTCCAATAAGAGACATAGTCATGCCTCCGTTATCTTCTCAGCATCCCCCAGAAGATGAGATGCATTACCATCATACTGTGTGTAGAGGGTCAGCCCCTGTACAGTCCGACGTGTTAGTAATGCAGACAGATTATCGCATGCATGCTACAGGTATAAGACTCGACCAGTACAATGTGCCTCGAGATGTGAGGATGATGATGCACCCACACATGGCAGCAGTGGGTGACCACCACCCTGAAACTAGACAATCCAGAACACCAGAAGGGTCTGTGAAAACTCCCCCAGTCAGCAAGACTCCACAACCTGGAAAAGAGGCACCCAAGTCTTCTGAAGTCAAAATGGCGCACTCTCCCCACAGTGAGCCCCGGCTCCTCAGCGTCCCTCCCAGCAGCCAGCTTCCTGGACTGCCTTTGACACAGCCTGTGGTTGTACCTCATGGAGTACAGATCATGCATCCTGCAGGGAGTTCCTTTCATGATTATAGATCTGTGTATGGCGACATGAGAAATTACCATGCAGCAGCCCAGCTTGGTCATCCTCAGTTCCCTGGAGCATCGCCAATTGGTCTGTCTTCACGGAGTATGACCCCATCTCAGGTGAGAAAATTATGATTTCCTCTGTTTGGTTTTCTTTACCTGAGTTTAAAACATACTATGATAAATATAGTCCTAATGCAATTGCATTTGACTGCAGTGGGAGTTACAACTGGGATGAGTTTGGCTCATTCCTCATACACTGTGCCCTCTCCATTTAGGGTTGTGTTTTAAAGTACTACAATGCTAAAAATCAGTTATTTTTGTTTGAGACATATGGGATAAACACCTTTTTGAAGCTACTGGGAAGGAATTAAGGGGGAGGATCCCCTAATTTATTTTCTTTTTATCATAACAAGGCTCCATTCTGGGAGTGCTTGAAATCTTTTAAAGAAAAGGAGTACTTGTGGCACCTTAGAGACTAACCAATTTATTTGAGCATGAGCTTTCGTGAGCCACAGCTCACTTCATCAGATGTGTACCGTGGAAACTGCAGCAGACTTTATATACACACAGAGAATATGAAACAATACCTCCTCCCACCCCACTGTCCTGCTGGTAATAGCTTATCTAAAGTGATCAGCAGGTGGGCCATTTCCAGCACAAATCCAGGTTTTCTCACCCTCCACCCCCCCACACAAATTCACTCTCCTGCTGGTGCTAGCCCATCCAAAGTGACAACTCTTTACATAATCAAGTCGGGCTATTTCCTGCATAGATCCAGGTTCTCTCACTTCCCCCCCACCCCCATACACACACAAACTCACTCTCCTGCTGGTCTAAACTGACCACTCTCCAAGTTTAAATCCAAGTTAAACCAGAATATCTGGGGGGGGGGGGGGGGGTAGGAAAAAACAAGAGGAAACAGGCTACCTTGCATAATGACTTAGCCACTCCCAGTCTCTATTTAAGCCTAAATTAATAGTATCCAATTTGCAAATGAATTCCAATTCAGCAGTTTCTCGCTGGAGTCTGGATTTGAAGTTCAAATCTGAGGAAGTCAGATAGTACAGTGATAGGGAACATACTGAGAGCCAAATAGCTGTCTAGAAGGATTTAAGCAGGAGAAATCATTTGACTGTTTCCCAACAGTCTAATTGTTAAATGAGAAAGTTTTGTGCCATTCATGAATTCTCCAAAGTTTTCCCTTTCTCTCCCATTATTGCTTTGTAGGGTCTGCCAGAAGGTGAACATTCACATACCAGTCAGCCAGTGCGCAGCAAAACTCCTCAGATTTCCCAGGACTCTAAGGGGTCACAGGCAGTAGGACCTGAACAAACCCACCACACCACTGTAAATAGGCATGCAGCACAGATAGACCCTCATATACATCTTCAGAGGACACAGGCAGATACGGGCCAGACTTCGTATCCTTCCCCTGTTGCCATTTCAATGAAACAGGAGCTTCCATCACCTCACCAGCCTCAGGCAGTTCAGAAGCAATCTTTGTTTATCCCTACAACTTCAGGCCCTGGGGCCCCACTGGGGCTGCCATTGTCTCGCTCCGAACCTCAGTCTGCTCTAATACAAGATCCATCTCCTCACTCTGTTTCTCAGAGACCTGTGGATATGGTTCAGCTTCTAACAGTAAGTATCACTCTCTTTCTCCTTGAGCTGCTGTGTGCTGCTTGTTTTTTTTAATGCCTGAACCAGGACTAGGGCAAGGGGAAAAATAAGCAGTAGTCTTCTGCCAAGCTCCTCCCACTTGTGACACCAAAATGTAGTGTGCCACTCACATTAGGTAGTGCAGCTCTTCATAATGTGACCATCCCTCTACTTTCTTGGGTGCTTCTATCACTAGTTGTCATAAATATAAAGGGAAGGGTAAACCCCTTTAAAATCCCTCCTGGCCAGAGAAAAAAATCCTCTCACCTGTAAAGGGTTAAGAAGCTAAAGGTAACCTCACTGGCACCTGACCAAAATGACCAATGAGGAGACAAGATACTTTCAAAAGCTGGGAGGAGGGAGAGAAACAAAGGGTCTGTGTGTCTGTCTATATTCTGTCTTTGCCGGGGATAGACCAGGAATGGAGTCTTAGAACTTTTAGTAAGTAATCTACCTTAGGTACGTGTTAGATTATGATTTCTTTAAATGGCTGAGAAAAGAACTGTGCTGAATAGAATAACTATTTCTGTCTGTGTATCTTTTTTGTAACTTAAGGTTTTGCCTAGAGGGGTTCTCTATGTTTTTGAATCTAATTACCCTGTAAGGTATCTACCATCCTGATTTTACAGGGGGGATTTCTTTATTTCTATTTACTTCTATTTTTATTAAAAGTCTTCTTGTAAGAAAACTGAATGCTTTTTCATTGTTCTCAGATCCAAGGGTTTGGGTCTGTGGTCACCTATGCAAATTGGTGAGGCTTTTTATCCAACATTTCCCAGGAAAGGGCGGGTGCAAGTGTTGGGAGGATTGTTCATTGTTCTTAAGATTCTGGGTCTGGGTCTGTAGTCACCTAGGCAAATTGGTGAGGCTTTTTACCAAACCTTGTCCAGGAAGTGGGGTGCAAGGTTTTGGGAAGTATTTTGGGGGGAAAGACATGTCCAAACAGCTCTTCCCCAGTAACGAGTATTAGTTTGGTGGTGGTAGCAGCCAATCCAAGGACAAAGGGTGGAATATTTTGTACCTTGGGGAAGTTTTGACCTAAGCTGGTAAAGATAAGCTTAGGAGGTTTTTCATGCAGGTCCCCACATCTGTACCCTAGAGTTCAGAGTGGGGGAGGAACCTTGACACTAGTGAAATTAGTTAACAATGTTGCCATTTATATGGATGTTCCTAGAGTCCAGTGATAAGAGTTACCACCTCATTGAGATGAATGAGAAGAGTCCATGAGTCTGAGTTAGTGTTTGACTGTCTACAGACTCAGGCAGGCATCGCTGCCTTGTTTTCCATTCTGTTCACATTTTGGAATATTATCTTTGCAAACCATGAAGGCTAGAGATGATTTATTTAAAAAAAATGTTAGATTCTGGAGCATGAGGAGAAGAGAGAGGTGGGTAGAGGAAGAATGGTGATGTGGTTAGAGCGCCAGCCTGGGAATTGGGAAATCCAGGTTCAAGTCCCTGCTCAGCCACAGACTTCCTGTTTGTCCTTGGGCAAGTCACTTAGAGAACTGAGCACAGAGAGACTAAGTGTAACAAGAGGGTAATATAGTGTCCTGCTGCACAGGACGTCTATGAGGGTAAATAATATTAAAGTTTTTGGGTTCTCCGATATTAAGGTAATGGGGACCTTGGATAGACAGACAGATGGCCACTGTGATGAAATAAGGGTTGCACTGATGATTTGGCAGGATGTGGCCCAAATCAGTCCTTGTTGGGAACCAACTATGAGAAGGCATTAAATGTACTGCATTCTTAAAACACTATACTTGGTGTCATAATTGCTGCTGAAAGCATATGAGCAGCACAGATGTGATTTGCCTCACAATTAAGATCACTTTTGAATACAAGTAGAAGCACTTTCCTGTCAATGTTTCATTATATCTTTATTTTACTCCTTCATTTGTTTGTATTAAGATTTTTTCATCCTTTATTTTCAGAAATACCCAATCGTGTGGCAGGGCCTTTTGGCTCTAAAGAATGACACAGCTGCAGTTCAGCTCCACTTTGTCTCTGGTAACAACGTCTTGGCGCACCGGTCCCTGCCAGCACCTGAAGGAGGACCTCCACTAAGAATTGCTCAGCGCATGCGACTGGAGGCTTCGCAGTTGGAGGGTGTGGCACGCAGAATGATGGTAAGGGGTAATATTCATACTGCCTTGTGGTCTGCAGTAAGTGATGGGGCCTCTGAAATATTGCTAGGGGCAAATATGTTTCCTTTGACATAAGAATTAAATGGAAACATTAATGGGTGTCTAGTCTTCACTTAGCTCAGGTGAGGGAGTGGTGTGGATTTGGGATCATACACCTCTTACGTTACTCTGCATTGTACGGAAAGGTAGAATGGCAATAGCAGACTTGTCAGACATTACCCTTAAGAGTACTTGGAACTAACCTGTCTTTTGCCAATGTAACAGACTTTTACTAGCTCAGAAGTGTCTAAGCAACATGGGAAGTGGAAGTTGTTAGGTTTGTACATTGGAAGCTGAGAAGTTTCCATAGTCTCGTCTCTTCTATTTTTTTAATTGGCTGAGAAGTCTACAGTGGCCTTTCGCAACACCCACAGCCAATTAATTCCCGAGGAGTTCAAAGAAAGGATTTTCCAGTAAAGGTTTAAAGATAATGAATGTGTGTCAAGAACAGGCATGTCCCTAGCAAATGCTTGACTGTTAATTGTCCTCTTTTCTTCCCAGGTGGAGAGTGATTACTGCCTATTACTGGCCTTGCCTTGTGGACGAGACCAGGAAGATGTGGTGAATCAGACTGAGTCACTTAAGGCTGCATTCATCAGCTACCTGCAGGCTAAACAAGCTGCAGGAATCATCAATGTTCCCAACCCTGGCTCTAATCAGGTATTTGCATGGAAACAGTGAAACTTTGCAGTTAAAAATGAAATTAAAATGACACCATTATATGGTTATGGGATATAAACCAAAAAAATCCTTTTGTGGTTAGTGTCAAGGTGCATGCTTGTGTCTTTGAAAGAATTAGCATGTGAAATGCTAGCCTTTTATTTCTTTGGTGAAAATATAATGGAGTAAATCATTTAATTCTTATCGGTGAACTGCTAAGACAAAAGAAAAAAGTTTGTTTTGCCCTTTCATGCTTCTTTGATTCATAAATTTCTGTTTTTTTAAAAACAAAACTGATCTTTGCTCTTTTTGAACATTAGAAATCTGAAGTCCTCACTTCCCTGTTTTTCATGTGATGTCCCAGGAACTTTTTTTCAGGACACCTGAAATATGGTTTTCATTACATCAATCAAAAAGTGTGTTTTGTATAACTGCAAAACGCTTGTATTGCTGCACTGAGTTAGATTTGCTCTGTGTTTAACAGGAACAAACTGTCCATTAGAATGAGTGTTCAATGTGAACAATGTGGAAGAGGAAAGTCGGATAAATATAGACACATAGCTGCTCCTTTGTTCAAAATGAATATCAATGACACTTGCTTAGTGTTTCATGATAAACCCATTCAGACACTCGGTTACTGGGAAAAAAATCCTCCCCTCTGAGACGTGTTGCTACTGTGTCAGAAGCTGGCTTTAGTAATGTGAGCATGTGCTTTCAAAAAATGCCCTTTTGTGTGACTATTCTGCAACCCTAGAAAATGTTGCCACCAGTGTCCCAGTTTTTGATCACTTTACATAAGGCTCTGTAACCTTAAGCTGCAGCTTCTCATATCTCTTCCCCCATCCTCCACCAACTGAGGTCAGGTTTACACTAAAAAGTTAGCAAAAAAGAAAAGGAGTGTTTGTGGCGCCTTAGAGACCAACAAATTTATTTGAGCATAAGCTTTCATGAGCTACAGCTCACTTAGCTGTGTCACTCAGGGATGTGAAACATCCAAACCTCTGAGCGATGTAGTTAAGCTGACCGTACCCCTGGTGTAGCCAGCGCTAGCTCGATAGATCAATGGACATATTCTTCCAGCTTCTGCTTCCTGGGGAGGTGGATTAACTACAGTGATGGGATAACCTCTCCCACCACAGTAGTGAGTGTCTACAAGGAAGTGTTCCAGCAATGCAGCTAGTGAATACAGCCTAAGATTGATGGGTGATATTGATTCCTAGAATGTCTGAAGCTCAGTTTTAGGGATGAAGAGCTGCAGCTCAGGTAACATCACTGTGTGATATCACAACCTAGGTCCTCTAAAGATCCAGCAAAGAGAGGGAAGTAAGAACTGCATTTAAGGTGGCTTTTTTAAAAATGGATATAAGCTTTTAAAAGGCAAAGCTTTCTCTGTCACACTATTTGCGATTCACAGTTCACCTTCCAAATTTTTGGCATTGTTTGGTAGGATTTCCTCATTATGGTGCCAAATAAGTTGTCTGGGTGCTTGCCAATGAGCTCACGGAAAAAAACAAATAAATACAGGGGTTCCTAGCTGTTTTTTCATCCTTGTCTTTATTTTTTCATTCTTTCCCAGCCTGCCTATGTTCTGCAGATATTCCCACCCTGTGAATTCTCTGAAAGCCACCTGTCCCGTCTAGCTCCAGACCTCCTAGCCAGCATCTCCAACATCTCTCCTCACCTTATGATTGTCATCGCATCGGTATGAGCTGTTTGTTGGTTACTGACTTTTCCAAGGCCCTGCAGCAAAAAAGAGAGAGAGAAATTAATGACACAAGAAAATGCTGCCAGACTACCAGCCTCCTGCCCTAACCGGCCTCGATCAAACTGTTGCTGGGTAGTGATTCTGCTACCTTGTATGTTTACATATTGCTTTAGGTTATGGACAACTGATGCACTCAACAGGCGGACTGGTATTGGGTTTCTGTGCCTCCTTTTGGGGAAAATAAAGGATGGCTATATTTTTTATCAAAAAAGAAAAGAAAAAAAAAAAAGAACCTGAACTGCCTTTGCACTAAATTAGTGACTTGGACCTTTGCACAGTTGAAGACATGCTGTGACGTTATGGATGTCTTGACACACATTAACATGCGTTGTGGACTAAACGCAGGACCTGGGAACTTCTGCTGAAATCTGTGGGTCAAGGATCATTTCACACATTATCTTTTTTTTTTTTTTTTTTTTTTGGATGTGACCCTTCCTCTCCTCCACTTCCCTCTGCTGCAGTCATCTTCTCTTCATCTGGGATGTACAGTTTACACTGAAAAAAATAAAACAAAAGGGAGAGCTATTTTCCTTCCTGGTGGGATATGCAGAACTGAGTGGGCGTGTGTGTATATATAAATATATATATATAATATATATAAATATATATAATACTGACTTTAAAAAAATCAAATCCCCACAACATACATTTTTTTTTAATCTGTGCCAAAAATGTGTTTTCAGAGAAAATCTTATTTTCATACTCAGACTTTGTATTGTCACTCATTTGTAAGTGCGCTTCATTTAAACATTACCTTTCCTTGTCCCTCGTCTCACAATAAGTGGAAGTGTTATACACTTGTACAAAGACTTTTTACCTTCCTTCCTCCTCCTCACCTACCCTAACACTTATTAATTTATGGAACTGTTTTCTCAACGCAGTTTTGTTTTGTGTGTCCATTGGATTACAAACTTTATTAAAAAATACAAAACATGTTGAGCCTGGATGTGATCCATCAGTTGCTCCGGAGGGGGAGGGAGAACACAAGGAGATTGAGAATTTGTGTGCAAGTTTGGGCCAGCCAGCATTGCTAATAAGTCACGTCTCCTACTGTGGATATTTGCTGTTTCCCAAGTGTTTGTACATAGGAGCTTTTTAAAATTTTTCTTTTTTGTTGGTGAGTTTATCTTGTTTAAAAAAAGAATTTTATCAAAGATCAAATCAAACTTTAGCCTTTGTTTTTTGTGGTGTAAATATTTGTAAAACTCCAAAGTATGGGTTTTTTTCTGGGTAATGTCGAAGGCACTTTTAATTTTGATACACAGAATAAACTACAAAACCTTCAACAGCACAAATGAGCACATTCTAAGAAAAGCCTTGGTTTATTGTTTTAAGCAACTGTATCTTGTGTGTGTTCAGAACACACATCACTGAAATACTTTTGAAGACTTGTGTCGGGAGTTGTAGCTAGAAAGTCCTTAGTGGTTTAAACAGCTGATGCCGAGGGTTCTGATCCAGCTGCACTGGGTTGGTGGGGGCTGTGTCCAATTGCAGGATCAAGGCCTAAGTGGAAAGTGGCTGCTGGGACAACTGATTTCAGTGATGAGATTTATATGTGGCTTCCTATTTGTGAAACCCATCAGTAAGAAACTGTCTGTTTGGATTCTCTCCAATGTGATGAACCTCAGCTGAACTGGTCTTGTTAAAGGAAAACTCCAGTGTGATATCAGACATTTTAATCATGACATCTTATTAAAAAGAAAGCACTAAAAGAAAGTGTTGAATTGTATTTAACCATCAAGCAGGGAAGGTGCCACCTTGACATTCTAAAGCAACGGTTTTTAAATGTGTTTTTCTAACTGCATTCAAGTCTTTAAAGCCAGCTGTTAAATTAACCCAGACCATGTTTTAAATGGTTAAACAACTCTTAACGTTAACTCAAATAAAAAAAAAATAGAACTTCTGTTTTCAATACTTTTCTAATGGGGACATTGCTTCTCTGATTCCTACTTAGCATCAGTAGGCCCTTCCTGGGAAGTCTCTTTACAACAGCAGTCCCACTGTGAGACAGCAATTCCACGGAATGGAAATAAAGACAAGTGACAGACTTGTGCAAACAGTTTCACAAATGTCTCTTTCAATAATTCTGTAGTTCTCGAAGAGATCATCATTAAGCGCTGGAGTCTTCCTTTAAACTTTGTGCTGGTGGCGAGCTAATTGATGATGGAAATAACATTGCAGTTGCATGGTCAGTTTAAAAAGGAAAATCTGTGGAGAGCATTGCAGCCAGTGCTATGAAAAGGATCACACTACATGGTTAGCAGCCCACAAATGCAGACTGGACTGCCATTGCCTGCTCCAGTTTTGTCTGCTTTAAAAACGATAAAGGGAGCTTGCGTCTCCTTTGAGTTAAGCATAGATTTATGTGCTAAATCTCCCAATAACCAGGTGGTGATGGGTGTTCAGCACAGGAATAAATTTTAACTGAGCTTTTTAAAATTTGATTTTTCCTGTGTCTGAAATCCTGCTCGGTGCTTCCTGGCTCACGGAGGAACGAGGAAGGCTGGCCCAGTGGTTATGATGATAGTCTGGGGCTCTGGAGATCCTGCTCCAATTCCCTGCTCTCCTGCAGGTTTCTTGGGTGACCTTGGGCAAGACAACCAATGTCTTTGTGTCTCAGTTTATCACCTATAAAATGAGGGTATTTTTAAATCTACATGAGCCTCAGATTTGTTAATCAATGCACTATTGGTGTGCATGCAGCTAATGAGGCAGAACCGGACCTGTAAGTCACTGATAGAAGAGGGCATGGCCAGCTACACTAAGGAGCCTGCTGACTTTTTGTTCTGCCTCAACAGCTGCAGAAAGTTTTCTTGGACCTTACTAGCAAAAGCATTATAAAGAGAAGAAAGAGGTTTTGGCTGTAAGTTTGCCTTCTCCAGCCTTCCCCATGCTGAGGATTTAAGGGTCCAGTTCCTCTCTTCTGCTGAGACCTCATTGGTGGCCGTGCTCTCCCTCGCACAGTGCAGCGTGGAGGAGAAGGCAAAGGCACAGATGTGTGCTATCTGCTCCACCCCACTTGTGGAGTGCCTGGATGGGATCTCTGCCTATTCTGTGATCAGGAGCCCTGCACATCTCAGCTGGGCCAGGGACTTTGATGGAGTCCCTTTGCCAAACTAGGAGCAGCAAATCTGGACCCAGACCTGCAAGAACGGAGAGTCCTGAAGCAGGCTTCAGTTCCTTCTCCCAAAACAAAGAGGGAGGGAGGAAGGCTCCCCTTCTGAGGAATGGGACAACACGCACGCAGCGTGTGTGAGTGTGGCTCCAACTGTAGCCCACACAGCCCCTCCCGTCCTTCCCTCTCCTCCTCAGAAGCAGAAAAGGCTGAAGAGGACTCAGGGGTCAGACAGCATTGAACCCCCTGTGGGCTTCCCCAGCAGCATGCTATTAGTTTGTGCATGGGATACCTCAGCCCCTGTGTTCCCAGCCCACTGCCATGGGGCTTCCCCTCCAGTGTTCAGTCCCAGCATATAGATTCAGATCAGAAGAGACCATCATGATCATCTAGTCCGACCTCCTGCAGACTGCAGGCCACAGAACCTCACCCACCCACTCCTGTAACTGACTCCTAACCTCTGGCTAAGTCACTGAAGTCCTTAAATGATGATTTAAAGACTTCATGTTGCAGAGAATCCACCATTTACACTAGTTTTAAACCTGCAAGTGACCCGTGCTCTATGCTGCAGAGGAAGGCAAAAAACAAACAAAAAAACCCAGGATCTCTGCTGATCTGACCCAGGGAAAAATTCCTTCCCAACCCCAAATATGGCTATCAGTTGTCCTGAGCACATAGACAAACCCACCAGCCAGACACCTGGGAAAGAAATCTCTGTAATAACTCAGAGCCTCCCCATCTAGCCTCCCATCACTGGCCATTGAGGATATTTGCTACTAGCAGTTGCAGGTCGGCTACATGCCATTGCAGGCAAACTCATCTCCATAAACTTACCAAGCTCAGTCTTGAAGCCAGCTAGGTTTTGTGCCCCCACTGCTCCCCTTGGAAGGCTGTTCCAGAGCTTCACGCCTCTGGAGCTTGATCTCTCTGGGAAGTTTTCACCTGAGCAGAGGAGTCAGTGTGTTGAATCCTAGGATTTACCATCATGGACCCAGACCTGGCAGCGATTTTTCTCCAGGGATAGTCCCTTTGTGCACACTTGGTCAAAGCCTTCCTCTCAGGAAGTGCAGGCAAGCAGATGGGTCAGGACCAGGATATCTGGTGGTTCCCCCACAGTCAAGAGATCCCCTTAGCTCTCCCAACAAGAGATCTTGTGAGAATCTGACGGCAAGCATCCATGGGGCAAAATAGAGAGAAGAGATAGGGGAAGGAGGAACAGGTACCAGTTCCTGTGGTCATTGGACTTGTGCTTTTTCTCCATGTCCTCATGGGAAAAACAAAGACCCCTACAAAGGTTGCAGTACTCAGGAAGGCTAAACCCAGGTACAGAAGTCCTTCATCTCCATTTGTTTGTCTTCTGATGCTGATACTCCAGGAAGGGGCATGAAGCACAAATCCAGACCCTGCAGGCCCAGGAGTCTCTGTCTCTCCCTGGGAGGAGGGGCAACTTTCAGATTCCGAACAGGAAGCAGGAATAGGAGGAAAAACTCTAGTTGGAATTCTTTGAATCCATGCTTCAGAGTGGAGTATCCAGTTCACAGTCCCCTCCTGAGGACCCTCTTGATCAGAGAAGAGGCACCAGCTGAGAAGAGCAATGACGCCACCTAGTAGTATCCTGCAGGATAAAACGTGGAACTTGGAATTCCTCTGGACTCAGCCACAGTGGATGTGATCAACGAGAGAAGGGGAGTTCCCAGGAAAGCAGGAGAGCCAGGTGACTAAGAAGTGTCACCAGGTGCACTAGTCCTGATCAGATTTTGTTTCCCAAAAGCCAGTGTGACAATGATGTCCTTAGTTAAGGACACAGAGATACCAAAGGGCTGCATAGACAGGAGATGGGACACAACACTCAGGAGAAACTTTGCTTCCTCCATCCCTGTGAGCTCTTGATGCATCCACATGCTTAGCCTAAGCAGTACTGGCCTGTACGGATGGCCTATCCTTCAAATACTGGAAATGCCTTTGTTGGAGGCCATGCTCAGAAATATCTCCCTTTATTTCTGACTCTTCTTGGGATGCCTTTCAGGAATCAGCAAGAACCAGGGGCTCCAACATGCTGTCAGCGTGTAGGTGGTCATCCCCAACCATTTGCAGAGTGTTGGCTCAAATTTTCCAGCAAGGGTGTGCACTGGATCTATTCAGTTCCGCTTCCAGATTTATCCTTTCTCTCACCCCAAAGGACCCTCAGGAGAGTGGGGAAATGCAGTCAGCTCTTTCACCTCCTGCAGATGTGATAGAAAGGGGACAAAGTTGGTACTCTCCTTCCCAGTTAAAAAGCAATCCAAGGGCACAGGGCACTGCTCAATTGAGAGTGTCTCCTTAGGTAGAAGAGGTCCCAGAATGCTTCAGTCGGCAACCTAATAAATACCAGAAATCTCATTTATGAGCCAAGGTATATTGGATGTCACACACTAATGCTTTCCTGATGTGATCCAAAACATCCTGAGATAATTACAGCAATACTTCATAATGGGAAACCCAAATTCCTTCTGAAGTAGCACAATCAGCTTGAAATCTACATAATAGTTTTTAGTGAAAAGTATTTTCAGTGTGATTGGCCCGAGTCCCCTGTGACAATTGTGGTTTTGCAATCACACTTTCCTTAGTTTTCAAAAATGGTTTTCACCCCTTATTGCTGCGTGAAAGACCCACACAAGCAGAGGCTGATGCCTAAACAGGAGAAGCAGTGAAGGTGCTGTCACATGCACAAAGCAAACAGGAGGAAAGCAGACAGTACATGTTTTTTCTCCAGTTTCTTGGGTGCTGTTTGTACGAGTAGTAGTTTTGTGTGTAACAAGCAGGTAAACACGTTCAGATGAGTATTCACTTCATTGTGCCCCCTTTCACTCTTGCAGCACCACTGTGACATCACGAGTGCACTTAATACTATTCTCTGTAGCTTGCTCATTCCCCCAAATGACTGGGAGGCCCAGTGTGCAGGACTGCATCTTGCAAATGGAGCGCACTGTTCAAAAATTGGATAATCCATTACAAATTATGTAGCACTTCTGAAGCACTGACAGTGTTAACACTGTACAAGTCACAAAATACAGACCCCTCCTGCCCTGAAGAGCTTATAATCAATGTACTTTGGGTGTATGTACAGGAGAAATGTACCCTGTTTCGTTTGATAACACTAAGCCCTGATCCTATAGGAATAGCACCACTGGGTTCAGTCATAGGCGTGGAGCGTTAGTTTGGTTTAAATTATTCGATTTTATCATGTACTACTGAACATGCTGTAATAATGCTGTAAAGATAATGGAATCAGGAGACCTCACTAAAGCAGCTACTATCAAACCTTTGCTGAGAAATGGGGCAGATACTGCCCTTTATTTATGGTTTCATAGCATTCAAGGCCAGAAAGGACCATTAGGTCCTCCAGTCTTACCTGTATATTATAGGCTATTAAATTTAATCTGATATCTCTATAAAACCCAAGGACTTTAGTTAGCTCTCCTGTGGACTATAAATTTTTAGTCTTTGTGCCACAGGGCACAGGCAGAGGACAGGGGAGGCCCAGGTGCCACCAATGCCCAAGGCAGGAATCTGGGGAGAAGAGCAGATGTTTAAATGACCTCTGTGCCTACGGGTAGGCAACATGTCTTTTGCCAGTCCACAGTCACCATGGGCAACAAGCATAAAAAGACGGATTCTTTAAACCTAGCATGGGAACCGAGTGAAACACCGTGATCCCTGGAGTGGGAAATCCAGGCCATCCCAGCACAGGGTAGAGAGTGGGGCTGGGAACACCCAGCATCACAGAGGTAGCATGTGACTAGAGCCTGTCTGATGGTAATGCAGCATTGCAGTCGGCATACGCATGACAGAACTTGCATTCATTGGAGGAGGGATTAAAATACCCCCACATGAGTACCCACTTTCTCTCCTGTCCTACCCCAAATTCTGTGTTTAAATTCCTCAATCTTCTCTCCTTAAACCCAATCCTTCCCTCCCTGCATTCTCCCAAGTCAGCCTACTTCCTCCCTTCAGGCCATCCCGGTGCCTGCACCCTGGTTCTTCCCTTGGCCCATTGCTGTCATGCAATTCTGGTTGAAACTGACCGTCTTTCACCCTGCCTGCTGCAGGTTCCTAGCTCAAGCTTTTGGTGGGAAACTGGCAGCAGAGAAGTGAGTTACGTTGCATTATCCACTTTAGACAGAGCCTTAGATGTGGCCAGTTTCCCAGCCTCATCTGCTTGGGAACTAAACCGCTGCCAAAGGGCTAGCTGGCTGGCTGATCTTTGGGGCAGAAGTGGCTAGAGGTGCTTTGTGACTCTGCCCCTTGCTGAGAATTCTTGAGACTGAGCTTTCCTGCTGTGGCTGTTGCATGGAAAGATCCTGTAGCCAGAACCAGTGCACGGCTGAGGGAATGTTGCTGATGTGTGAACCCTGCCCCGTTCACAGGTGCTTCTGGGATTCACTAGCCCTTTTAAAGCCATAATTGGGTTTAACAAGAAGGAAGTGGAGTATCTGTTGTGCAGAGGGGAGAGGGGCTGTGGGAATTGTCATGCTCCCTGGATGGTCTGTGACCTGTTCTCTTCTCTAGCCAAATGCAATGTTATGGGCTGTGGGCCATACAGCTTTCGTGCACTTTCTTGCACCCCAAACCCTGCTTTTCCTCCAGCATTTATAATGGTGTTAAATATAGAAAAATGTTTTTAATTTATAGGGGGGGTCCGCACTCAGAGGCTTGCTGTGTGAAAGGGGTCACCAGGACAAACGTTGGAGCGCTGCTGCTCTAGTGGGTGTAATATCAGCAGGCTGCAGGGCGGAGAGAGGCTGTGGGCTCGGGGTAGGTGTGAGGGGTATCTTCTGTTCTACTCGGGTACTTGGACCACGCTCACACCAGAGTAGCCGAGTTCCTTCCATTCATGAATTCAGTGACATGACTGACAGCTGTCTCCTGCCCACTTTGGAGCATGCAGGGGTTAGAAAGCCCCAGGATTCCAAGCTAGAGTTCTGGGCAGCAAAGGACCCAGAAACAGCTGGAGGCCACTAGACCCACAGGAAACCAGCGTGGAGGGGGTAAAGGGAAGAAGGAGGCCTGGTCTATACTGTGAATTTTGCCAATAGTTATATTGGCCAATTTCTAGCATACACGTGATTTTGCTGCTCTAACTTATACCAGTTCCCTGAATGAAATAAACTACACTGGTAAAAGGATTTTTAAACCGGTATAATTGCATCTGCACTAGGACTGTTGTGGCTATAAAAACATCATAAAAAAAAATCCCCTGCCCCCTTAACTTACCTTACTATCGGGGAGAGACAAGGTGGGTGAGGTGATATTTTATTGAACCCACGGCTGTTGGTGAGACAGACAAGCCTCCAACTTCTCTCTCTCACCACAAGAAGTGGGTCCAATAAAAGATTTTTACCCCACCCACCCTGTCTCTCTAACCTCTTGAGAGGGACAGCTCCACAACTCTGCCAGTGACAAGAGTTTGTTTAAAGGCTGTTCCAAAGACTAGATTTGCTCAAAGCCTGTTTGGGGCTTTCCCCTGGGTCTGTGCCTGATCAAAGAGGAAGTTAAAGGTGTTTTGTTTGTTGAAACCCAGCAGACAAGCGGGGTTGGGATTTGGTTTCTCCTTAGAAAACAGAAGAAACCTGAGACTTTGACCCTGATTACACAGGCAGCCGAAGACTTGGCTCCCTGAACACAGAGGCTCAGTGATTTGTGATTTAACTCACACCCAAGGGAAAAAAGAACCTGATTCAAGATAATCCATATAAAGGAATTTGGAGAAATTGCAATTTGGTGCTATGGTTCAGCTGGGAGTTGGGGGGGGGGTGTGGATAATGGAGGAAGCCAGCACTATGGAGAAGTTTACATTTGCATCAGGATTAAAATTCCTTTGTATCCCATGTGAAGATTGAATTTATCCTCTAAATTAGATACAGAAGGACTGCAAGGGCCATCTGAATTTTCTATGTATTTTTTTAAATGTAAAATCTTGGCTTTGCTTTTTTAAAAACCCTCCTCTTTGAAACTTCGGCTGGTGTCCTAGCTCGCTGGGTTCAAGAATGGCTGGCCCAAGATAGCCACGCACATGTCTGTCCTAGGCCAGAGTTAGGCCCATGCATCACTTAAACCCACTGCATAGGCCTCACGCTGGCCCCCTTCTGCCATGCTGTGGATTAGGATTGTGATCCAGCAATGCAAGGCTCTGCTCCTACCATCATCTTATCCTCTGCTGAACTAGCTTTGACTCCTGACCTGGTTTGACCCCATGAGCTGCTCCCAGAATGTGTCCTCTTACATGTGCTGTCCTGGGCTGTGCACTATTCCACATGTTGTCTTACAAGGAGGGTGTGTGGTAACCGGAGGGTGCAAGCCCTGCTCAATGAATAGCTGTGGATATAAAGAGCTTTGAGATCCTTGTTTAAAATGTGCCAGGTTGAGGCCAGGCAAGGTCCCCTTTATCTCAAGCCCCTTTCTCCAGCATGCTGTTTCTCTTGCTCAGCAGAGTGGGATTCCCCTGGTACGATTCTGGTGAAGTGTCAGCTCCTAGATGGGCCTTGGAGACACCTGTCTCTCCAACAGGGTCATTGGCTTTTCCCTGCTTTCAGGGACAGCACGGCCATGATCGGACCCCCAGAATCCCTTGACAGACCCCGTCAGAGATGATTGCGCTAAGCTGCTGCAAAGCAGCAATGGGTCCCTGAGCATTAGCTCACCCTGGGCTTTGCTGCTAATCAGCCTCTTCCTTGTTCCAGCTGCTGGATCTTTCCAGTGAAAGAACTGGGAAGAATCTTCTCGGGCCTCGGTGCCAGCAGGAGTTCATTAGGGTGCCCTTTGAAAAGGGGGAGGAGGTGCTTGTGAAAATCCAGGTCAGCGGGCGACGGGTGAGTCTTACAGCTATCGAAGTAGCAGCCAAGAGCTGCAGTTGTGGACCAGGACCCACTTGGGCTAGGCTCTGCGTTGCCCCAGAACAGAGAGAGGTCCTGCCCCAAGGAGCTGCAGGTGGCAGCAGTGCAGGGGCCTGCTGGAGCAGGGTAAATTTCACCCAGCAAGATGGAAAAAGCCCTTCCATTACATCAGCCAACCCCTCGCACCTTGCAGGAGGGTGCACCATGGCTCACCCGACCTGCTGCCAGTCAGAACGTAGCTCGCAGCCCCTGGGATTTGCTCTCCCTACACAGCACGACAGTAATGCCCTGGGCAGCGATCCCAGGGCTGGTTTTGGTCAGTTTTACACTGGAATTAAATAGAAATTTGTATTTCAGTTCTTGTGGGCGTCGTCAACCTTCCATCGAGCTTGAAATGGTCCACTTGGCCGGAGAGCTCCCATAAAATCCACTGAGCTGCCGGTCTTGGTTCCTGGGTGACCCCCCTCACGGCTGTATTTAAATGCCTAGGAATATCAGCGCATCCCTTAGAGAACAGGATTGGCCAGTCCAGTAGCTCCTCTGATCTGCCTTGTGGATATTGGTTTAGTGAGAATCATTCCGAAACCAGTGCCCTGTGCAGCTGCTCTTTGGAGTGCTTGGGCCATTGTTTCCCCTAGCCCTGCCTGCATGTGATCGTGCAGTAGGGTCCAACTGCAATTTATGTGTGAGAGCGAGAGCCCCCAGCCAGTACTGTGAACAGCACAATCCCTAGGTGCCTTGGACTTGTTCTGTAAAAAAGCATGGCTAATCTACTTAGGCTGCAAAATGTATATCCCACAAATACCAGCTGGTTCCGCTGCGGGGAGGGGAGCGTCTCTCAGCTACAGGGCTCTAAAGAGATTTGTTCATAGTGCTGAGACATGATCTGTCTGGAAAGCTGCCCCCCCCACACCCTATAGACAGAAGATCAAAGGCTTAATTCACACAGTTGCTTGATACGTCTTCCTAGCCGCCCTAACGGGGTTGTTTGTGTCAGCTTTTTAAAATAGCTTGAACGATGAGGGATTTTACTGGGGCTGGATTAAAGTTGCTTCTCTGATAGTTCCCAATCCCAGCAATGCAGCCACCCTCCTACCCGGGCAGCGAAGTGCCCAGTGCCAGCTCTGGGCAGAGTCCATGTGACCTGACTCAGTGAGGTGGGGCTGGGCTGGGAGCTACTTGTGAAAAGATACGTGGGGGGTGGCGCATCTTTACCATGTTAACAAAAAAATAAAATCCTCACTCGTTTCTGCTAGAATGAAGACGGTTGAGTTAATGCTGAGGGACTTAAGGCCCTAGAGCAGCTGAGTGGGGGGCTCTGTGTGGCAGCGTCCCGGTGCAGGGTCTTCGGAGAACTTTTGAACAACGGCTGAGTTGCCAGCGTGTCTGTAGCAGGGCTGTTAGCTGGCTCAAGAGGGTTGCCACTTGTCTGGTTTTTCACCCAGGTTTTGGCTCATGTGTCTGGGGGCAGAGCCGGAATGGAGAGAGGCCAAGAGCTGGGGGGTGCTACAGTCCTGGCCGGGGCTGGGCTCTCAGCCCCCTGCCTTCCCCATGGCCCCAACCAAGCTCTTTCTCAGTCCCCCGATCCTGGCCAGGGCCCCGTGGAGGTGTCTTACCTTAGCCCTGCAGGGGAGGGAAGCCGAATGGTGCAGTCAGTGGTTAGGGTCCTCGGTAGCAACCCCCATGTGCAGCGCTCTGCTCAGCTTGTGTGTTCCTGGACACATCCCTGCCCTGCCTCCTCTGCGCACTGAGAGGTGCGCGGGCCAGAGCCAACAGCAGCCGTAGCCCACTGGAGCCCCGTGCAGCAGAGCAGCCCACCCATGTGAGCCAGGCCCCACAGGGTACAATCCTACAGGCCACGTTTGCCTCAACACCTTCCCTCCCATGCCCCTGCAGCCAGGGCCCAGCGCCTTAATGGCGGGTTGCACCCTAGCACCTACCTCCCCCCCAAATCTCCAATTGACCTTTGCAGCACTGTTACCTCTGCTGCCAAACAGTGGAACCCCCCTCCCCAGGTCATGGCAGACAAGGCCCCTGCCTGCTTCAGTCCGTCCTACAAAGCCTACAAAGCCCCCCTGCTGATCTTGGACTAGAGCCCCCTGTACAGCTCGGTGCAGGTAACCACAGGCGTGTCCCTGAGGGCTGCTCTCTTCTCTGCGCCCCGTCCCCATGAGCGCCTGGACCACAGCCAGCCCCCTGCTCCCACAGCCTTATCTCCAGTAATAGACCTGGCTTTGCTCCCGCACCCAGATTTGCGGTTGTAGCATCAGGTTCCTGCAATTTAGCCCCTCTCTGAGGTTGGACCCAGCAGTGGGATTGCATGTGCTGTACTGCAGCCTACTGGACAGACAGGGAACTGCAGGCACTGACTGCCTGATTTGCTTGCAGAGACGAGCTGGCAGGTTGGGGATTGGCACCTTGGCCACAGGCAGGTCAGTTGTTTGGTGCAAACTGCTCCCTGCCAACACCACTCGCGGGGGCAGGTGACAGGCCAGACCTGCAAGGCTGAAATGCTGAGAGCCGCCAACCCAGCTTTGCCCACCCGTGATACTGAGCCTCCTACACTAGCTGACCGACTCAGTGGCATCAAGCTAGGTGGGGGATGGGAAACTACTAAGGAGCCAGGGTCACACTTCGCCCTTGGTGTCTGTGCTTACTGGCCCTTGCACAGCCTTAGGGGACTCTGGGCTCCTGTAGGTGCCAGACAATGGCCCCATTACTCATGCACACGTTGTGCTGTGCCTGAGAGCAGGGGCCACATCCATGGCCCAGGGTCCCATTCTGCACTGTACAGGGCGCGTCCCTGTGCCTGTCGGGGCCCCTTTGGGAGGAGTGGTGCATTGGGAACATACGTTGCTGCTAATGCATCTCCCTCTAGCTGCCAGGGCCAGCGGTTGAGTTTGTGCAGAAACCCTCCCAGCCAGACACATGCCCTTGCTGTGCAGTGTTGAAGCTGGGGCTGGCAGGGCCCCGCCCGTGAAATCCCCATCACTGGAGCAGTTTGCCAGGGTGCTGATTGGGCAGAACCCCTTGGAGAGCAGGTAGGTATCAAGTGTGGTTGGTGGGCCTGGAGTAGGGGGAGCTGGTTTCCTACTGGGGGAAGGTGCTGGCTCGATGGGCCTGCAGCATGAAACTCCACAGCCCAGGTGGAGGCAGTGAACTGCCAGTGCCCACCTTGGGGAAGCAAAGGGCAGCTGGAGAGGAGGCCAAGCTGCAGGGCCCAATCTCACCTGGGCCCCCTGTGCTGAGACAGCTCCCCCTGGAGCAGGTTTCAGAACCTGCAATACCCAGGGTGACACAGCCCAGCACAAGGGAGACAGCACAGGCCTCCCTATAGCTCCGGAGCGAGATCACTGCAGTCGCTCCCAAACTAAGTTGTTTTATAACAACGTCCTTCCCCTTCCTGGGCTCTCAGACAGGTCGCTCTTCCCCCTGTACCTCGCCTTAGCTGCTGAGTCCTTGAACAAGTGTCACTGGCCAGAGCGAATGCACCTGCACAGGGAGGGGGCCAGCTGAGCAGCTGGTTCCCCCTTTCGCCTCTCCACTGTTTCTCATTCCATGAATTAGCTCAGCCCCCCCCATTTAACTGCCTTGTGATCAGCCCGCCCTGCCCTGCCCGAGGCCCAGTTTGTAGGGCCAGTGACCCACAGGTACAAATCACTGGAGGGTTTTAAGAACAGGAAAGCAAACCCCAGTCAGGGATGGGCTAGATCAGTGGTTCTCAACCCACAGCCTGCAGGTGGCCCAATCAGCACACAGCTGTGGCCCATGTGACATCCTCAGGGCCATATAAATAGTATATATATTGTGTGGATGCGGCCCACATAATACACAGAGGGTTGTATGTGTGGCCCACAATGGTAAAGATGTTGAGAACCACTGGTCTAGAGGATACTTGTCCCGCAGCAGTGCAAGGGCTGGACTAGATGGCCTATCGAGGTCCCTCCCAGCCCCACATTTCTATGATTCTAAGGCGCAGCAGCAGGGGCTCCCCTAGACGGCCCTTCGATCCGGATGGGCCTGAAACTGGCTCCATGGGAGGTGTCACGACACCGAATGAGCTTGTGGGCAGCAGATGGGGATGAAGTTTTGTCTGGCCAGCGTCTTCTTGGGCTGTGCAAGCTTCTCTCAGCCCAGCTATGCTGCAGTGAAGCTGGGTCAACTCTAGCCACCCGAGCAGAGAGCTTTTTCTACAGTTCTCACCCTACAATCCCCCTTTGTTGGGCCAGAAACACCCAGTAACATCCGGCAGTCTCAGGAGGGTAGCACAGCCCCTGGCCACAGCACATGGCTCAGCCCCGGGCCACGGGCTTTGCCCGAGGCTGGAAGCAGAAGTGTAGCTCTGCAGCTGGCCCTAAGTGCTCGGGGAGGTTTGAGTGCAAAAGGCAGAAAGCAGAGACAGCACCAATCGGCCGGGGAGGGGGGTCGGTTTTAAATAGGATTTAGAAAATAAGGGATTTATTTTTCTCTAGATATTACACAACTTAGTGCGGATTCTCTCATTACAGAAATACATTTTTTACATCATTCCATGGATCTGTCTTTAAATAACTGGTCAGGACGTGACCAGCAGCTGACTCGGCAGCGCCCCCATGTGCGCTCCTGCTTCTTTTTCAGACCATTAGTAGCCAAATGCTGTAGCATGATCGGTCTCCTCTCCTGGTCCCCACTCCTGGGGGCGTCCTGACTGGCCCGGTGCTGCTGATTCACTCTGCAGGGTTCTGGCACTCCTCAGCCATGGGGGTCTGCACCTCCGCCCCATCACGGGCTCGGAAGAGCAGCTCCCCTGACTGAATCACTTGCTCAGCCTGCCACGTGGTGGCGGCTCCGTACTGCTGGTAAAAGTCCGTGTCTGCCTGGAACATCACCAGGGCCTGCGCCGTGTGGATCCGCACGTGCTGGGCCAGGCTGTTGGCATCCAGGAACTTCTCCCCACACGAGTCGCAGGCGTAGAGGATCTGGGTGTTGGGGTCTGTAACGAAGGGGGGAAGTGACTCACCCAAAGGCCGTGCAGACGGACAGATGCCCTGGGAGCTAGGGCTGGGACCCTGCCCCTGCTCACAAACAGCATGACCCTCTCACGAAGAAATCCACCCACCGGGGGAACAGTCCCCATCCAGGGAGTGCAGGAGGGACCCAAAGGGCTGAGTTCTTTACACACTAGCCCGGCCATAGCCCTGGAAATCTCCAGGGAACCACCCTGCCCGGTCCCCAGGGGATGGGCTAAACAGTTAGCAGGGATGGAAGGACTGAGGAGAGTGTTCAAATCCAGCCAACCAGAGGCCAGGGTTCCCCACGAGCCCTTGACAGCAGGAGTGCTGCATTGCTTGCCCCCCCCTACCCCGCAACTGTTAAAAACACTGTGAGGATCCCGTGCAGCCCAAGGTGTTGCCCAGCCTCCATCACCATCAAGCCTAGACTCCAAGGGCAGAAGGCGCCAACTTGCTCTGCTCTGGACCCCATCCCCATGGGCCCAGCAGACAGGAGAGTGGAGAACCCTGAGTCTTCTGATCCTTTAACGGCCCGTGTGGGGCTCTGTGTCACCCCAGATCTGCAAACAGCTGCCTTCACTTTGCTGAGCTCAGCGGGGAAATAACTGCAGCTGCCTCCTGGTGCGAGCGGGGCCAGCAGAGAGGGGCTGGAGACATGAGGCGCAGGCAGAAGGATGTTGCAGAGGGATCAGGCATCTCTGTGCTGGAGCATTAAGCCCTGCATCAGTGAGAACGGCTGCAACGCCAAGCTGCGAGGACCTGCTCCGAGAACAAAGGGAGCCCTGCAAACTCCTGCAGTGAGTCAGCCCAGAGGCTCCCGGCCAGCGTGGGGAGGGTGCATTGACGGACGCTCCCCAAACGTATGGGCTGCTCCTAGAACGCCACTAGACCACTGGAGTTCAGTATCTCCTCTCTGGGACTGAAGCAGGTCCCAGGTTTGCTCCCCTTGGAACAATCGGTATGTGGCCGGGAAATGCCCCCTATAGGCTCAGGAGTGGGGAGCCCCCATGTGCACAGACTGGCGTCTCCCCTCTCCCAGAACGCAGCCCTTCAGCTGCTCCTCACCTGCTTCCTGCACCTGCTTCACCGCCTTGGTTATCTCTGCCTTAAGTGCTTCGGTCTCGTCTGCCGTCACGGCGGCTGTCACGGGGACCACTGCAGTTTGAGGAGGGGAGAAGGAGGGTGATTTGGCTTGAATGAACCTCGGTGCTCAGCCACCCCCTTCTCCAGCCAGGCTGCCGGCTGATCTAGCTCAAGAGCCCACGTGGGGCCCACAGGTACAGTCCAGTCCCTGCCAGTCCAGTCCCCTGTTCCATGCAGGTGCTGGCGGAAGGGGACAGCTCCACCGGCCTAGAGAGCAGGGGCAGCTGGTTCAGCAGCAGGGCGGGTGTCCCGCCCCATGCCAACGAGCATGGAGCCAGCCCTAGGAGCAAGAGCGGCACTCCCTCGGCAGGCGGTTCTGACTTTGGCTGCTGCTGAGCCTGCCAACAGGTGGGCAGTTAGTGCCAATGCGGGGGGTGAATTGGTCAAAGGACCTATAGGGCAGCCGAGCTGTGTTCAGATGGTAACGACCCCCAGCCATGCTCCACAGCGCAGCAGACTTGAGCCAGAGACCGAGAAGGGGAAGGGCCCTGGGATCCCAGGTTGAGGCGAGATCCTCGGAGAGCCGTAGCCAGGTTTCCCTTTGGTGCAGCAGGCCCCTCCCGCCCCACACCCAGTGCAGGGAGGGTGGCTCCTGCTCTGCTAACAGTGCAGGGAGACTCCCAGGCTCACCTGTCAGCTGCGTGACCGCCGTGGCTGCCAGCGCCTCCGTGGCCAAGGTGACCATGTCGTCTGAGGCCACGGTGACGATATTGACCTCGTCGCCTTCCTCCGGCTCCAGGATCTTGATGCCGGCCTTGCCCTGGTGCACGGTTTTCACGTGGGAGCGCAGGTTATCCACGCGGTTGAAGCCGCGGCCACACTTGTCGCAGAGGAATGGCTTCTCTCCTGCACGGAACCAAGCCCCGGCCTGGGTTAACTCTGCAGGGAAACGCTACAGGAGGGGGGAACGGAGATGGCTCAGGGGCAGGGCCAGGGGGTCGGTCACAGCCTGTTGGATGGACGCCCAGGTCGTTTCAAGAGCACAGAATAATCAAGACCCCAAACATGGGTGAGGAACAGGACTGCCGGGATCCCCCTCGCCACCCTCTCCCAACCCAGCGTGTGCCTGGCTCTGACCCATGGTATCTCCCCATGGCTGTGCAGGGGCAGATCTGCTAATGAGTGGGACATGATTCTTTTCCAGTCGGGTCGCAAGCAGGTGCCCAGCAAGAAGGGCCTTCTCCCCATGGGTTTTCCAGGTTGCGGGGCCCAGCAGTTTCCAGGTGGGTGAAGAAGCTGTGTCTGCCGGAAGGGGGAGGTGGGACCCACCGGTGTGGATGATGATGTGCTTGGAGAGGTCGCCCACATTCACAAAGGCCTTGTTGCACACGTTGCATTTGTGCGGTCGGATGTTGTCGTGGTGACGGATGTGGTTGGCCAGCTGACTGGACTGGACGAACCTAGTGGGGAGGAAGGGGGAGGCCATTAGTGGGGAGCCGAGGGAGCTGGGTGCAGTCCTAGGACCCCAGCACAGAGATCAGTCTGACGCATGGGCCTCCCCTGAAAGCAGAGAGAAGGCCTGGTTCAGAGCCTACAGCCTCTTCACTGAGCTGACCCAGTGCAGCCTGCAACGGCTGGGAGCATGCGGCAGGTGGGCACCTTGTGCCCCCAGGTTCCCATCGCCAGCCCTGCCCCTTTAAACCGGAAAGAGACGGGATAAGCTCACATGCTCGGCTCCCATCAAATGGCCCCCGAATGCGGAGCCCCATCGTAACAATCCCCAGCCCTGGACAGAGAATCATTCTGACAACATGCAGTCAAGCATAGGCCAGGCCAAGAAATGGCAAAATCACACCCCCCCACCCCGCACTTTGTCCAGTGCCAAGTGGCGCATGTCCTGGCACAAGCAGAGATGGGCCTGGACTGTGCTCTGAAGGTTAGTCCCTCGGAGCTAAGAGCCCCACTGAGAACCCTTCGCCTGCGTCCCCTGCCATGTGCAGCCCAACCCCGCAGCTGATCTCAGGACCAAGGGGTACCAGCGAGGCTGAGAGGAGACCAGCTCCCAGAGAACCAGGGCCCAACCATAGAGCTCTGATCTCTCCCACTGCGGGCACCCCCTGGGAATGGAAGCAGTCCCTTGGCACCAGGCTGGCAGACCCCTCCCATCCTCAGCTGGGCACAACAACCCTTGTGCTTCACTGGCGATTCCCCAGACTAGTCTGGCGCTCACCCCGCTCCTCCCCAGGACCATAAGGGAAAGAAAGCGCCAAACCAACGAAAGCAACTGTTCCTCTGCCAGGCCGGAGCTAGATCCTGTGCAGCGGGCGAGGTGCCCAGGCTGCAGGAGCACACGTGGGTAGCAGGGGATCCCCACGGGGCGGCAAGAATTGAGCCCCATTGCTGTATTTGCTGGGCTAAGATCCAGGGCTGCCTGGGAGGGAGGCAGGGCCCAGCCAGGAGCCTGGGAAGGGGGGCGGGGCCTCACCTCTTGCCGCAGCGCTCACACACGTAGGGTTTCTCTCCGGTGTGCTGGCGCACGTGGGCGATGAGGGAGCTGGCCTGCGTGAAGGCCTTGCCACAGATCAGGCACTGGCAGGGCTTCTCGCCTGGGGAGAGACGGGGAGAGCTCACACAGCTCAGCAGCCAGACGCAGCAGCCCCCAACCCCACCCATGCCTACGGCCAGTGGGGTGCCACCCCATCCAGCTGCCTCACACATGGCCATAGGGGCAGCGGTCTAGAGATCCTGGGGGCTCTGCTGCTTCAGGCCTTTCCCAAGCTGGTGGAAAGAGGCAGCTCACTTGACCCCTAGGGGCCTGAAATGAAGAGCTCTGGGATGGATGGACATGGGCGCTTCACACGTGCTTGGGAGGCCCAAAGGGACACATGAGCCGCTCCGAGGAGCCGACTCTCATTCAGACATGGCACAACATAAGAATAGCCAGACTGGGTCAAACCCAAGGTCCATCTAGCCCAGTGTCCTGTCTACCGACAGTGGCCAAGGCCAGGTGCCCCAGAGGGAATGAACAGAACAGATAATCATCAAGTGATCCATCCCCTGTCACCCATTCCCAGCTTCTGGCAAAAAGAGCCTAGGGGCATCTCTGCCCATCCTGGTTAATAGCCATTGATGGACCTATCCTCCATGAACTTATCTAGTGCTTTTTTGAACCCTGTTATAGTCTTGGCCTTCACAACATCCTCTGGCAATGAGTTCAACAGATCGACTGTGCGTTGTGTGAAACAATACTTCCTTTTGTCTGTTTTAAACCTGCTGTCTCTTAATTTCATTGGGTGACCCCTACTTCTTGTGTTATGAGAGTGGGTAAATAACACTTCCTGATTCGCTTTTTCCACTCCAGTCATGATTTTATAGGCCTCAATCAACTCCCCCCTTAGTCCTCTCTTGTCCAAGCTGAAAATTCCCCGTCTTTTTACTCTCCCCTCACACGGAAGCTGTTCCACACCCTGAATCATTTCTGTTGCCCTTCTCAGAACCTTTTCCAATTCTAATATCTCTGTTTGGAGATCTACACGCAGTATTCCAGATGCGGGCATGCTATGGATTTATACAGAGGCAATATGATATTTTTTGTCTTATTATCTATCCCTTTCCTAATGTTTCCTAATAATCTGTTTGCTTTTTTGACGGCCGCTGCACAGTGAGTGGATGTTTTCGGAAACTATCCACGATGACTCCAAGATCTCTTTCCTGAGTGGGAACAGCTAATTCAGACTCCATCATTTTATATGTATGGTTGGGATGATGTTTTCCAATGTGCATTACTTTGCATTTATCAACACTGAATTTAATCTGCCATTTTGTCACTCAGTTTTGTGAGATCCCTTTGTAACTCCTCGCAGTCTGCTCTGGACTTAATTATCTGGAGTCATTTTAACGAGCTAAAGGAATGGGCCAGTGTATGGCAGGAGGGGTATAAAGAGGAGACCATGTCTCAGACCAGGCCCTCGGCATGTCTGTCACAACAGCACTGTTCCGTTGCTCATCAGCAGTGTGTCATTACTACGGTCACACTGAGCACATCGGCTTCTTATGCCACTTGCTTGACCCCGGGCAGCCACCAGTCTGTGCTCTGGTGAGTTACAGCCTGGCTGGGCAGGTCGGCTCTACGCTCTCCCAAATAGAGCTCTGGCACCAAAATGGGGTGAGTGTCAGAGACCCCAAGAATCCACCAGAGACTTCGCTTTTGCTGTTGATTTTACACAGAGAGCGCCCAGATACTGCGATGATGGGCAGCAGACCAGGTCTCCGAAGGACCCAGGCCTGGTTGTCCCACTACACTGGGGTACGCCGAGTACATACATATGCTCTGGAATCCCGGGAGGGGGTAGCACAGGCCCCTGGGCGTGGGGCGGGAGGGGGAGTGTTCTGAAGGGCTGGAAACACACAGCTGTTGTGTTTGTGCACACAGGAGACCCCACTGTGTGTTGCACAACAGACACGCGAAACCAAAGCCTCTTGGCAGCTACTGCTGGCACTTGGCAGAGGTCAGAGAGGAACGTGGCCCTGCAAAGTCAGCCCGGCCCCAGTCCTGCTTCTTGCTTTGCTTCCCACCAGCCCCTGCTGTCTCATCGGCAGAGCTGGAGCTGAGTCTAGGCCCCGGAGCAAGAGGATGGGGGTCTCGGGGCCTGGTCTCTCGCTGGCCCAGGCTGGGGTTCCCTACCTGTGTGAATGCGAACGTGCCGCTGCAGGGCCCCAGGGTCTGCAAACTGCCTCTGGCAATGCACACACACGTACGGCTTCTCTCCACTGTGGATCCGCAGGTGCCTCTTCAAGTTCCCTTGGAGGACCAGACAAGAGGGAGTCAGTAGCCCAGAGGGCTCTGTGTGCATGAGTGCTCCCCCCACCCCCTCCAGACTGGCTCGCTCGGTATGTGCTCAGCCGGTGAGAAATCCTCTTGCTCCACGCCCACAGGCCCAGCTAGCACCCGGCACCAAACGAGAGCGGGCACTTTCCATGGCCTCATGCCTCCTTAGCTTTCCATTTCTGCTGAGGCCACAGGGATGGGTATTGTTCATAGAATCATAGAATATCAGGGTTGGAAGGAACCTCAGGAGGTCATCTAGTCCAATCCCCTGCTCAAAGCAGGACCGATCCCCGAGTAAATCATCCCAGCCAGGGCTTTGTTCAGTTACTGAGTGCAACATTCGGGGAGGCCCCGGGATTTCTAGCCTGTTTCACAAATACACACTGGCTAGTGTGCTCTCAGCCATACGCAATGCAGCAGGAAGCGAGGGATCCATGTTATGCCATGAGGGGTGCTTTGCGTTGGCAAACAGCAATCCAGGGCGGCAGAAATGGCTCAGATCAAGAAGTGACTCCCACTGCCTGACCCTAGCAGTGGCTTTAGAGGATTTTAGATTTAACTCCCCCACTGTATTAAATGCTAATGGGCAGCGTTGTCAGCTCTCAGGTTGGCAGCACAGGTCTCGCCATATTTGGTGTTCTTCTTAAAGCCCCAGCTCCTGGAGTCAGGTGATTACACAAGAATCTCAGCTTCCATTTTAAAAACCAGAAATTTTCTAGCCTTCATGGCTACAGAGAAAAGCCTGGAGCTCTGACCCCTAAAGGCTCAGATACCTGAGGGCAAACCACCACCACAATTTCATTATTTATTTCTGTTTAAATCACGCATGTCTTAAGCCCAACTCATGATCTTTTGGGGCCTGACTCATGATCCTTGAAGTCTTGGGGCTGATGATAGTGAATAGGTTACCAGCTGTCCCTCTGCCACCTTACAAGGGAGCTAGGCTTGCTTCTAGCAGTGCCAGAAGTTCCTTTTGCTAACCTAAGCAGTGCTTTCTTTCCAAGCAGGGGGTGCCCCTGGGAAATCTTGACCTCAGGGATGCTGCGCCCATGCTGAGTATCTGGTGTCTCACTGAGTGTCTCTGAGGTCTGGTGTCTCACTGAAGAGTAGCTCACCCCACCCCTAATGCTTCTTCCCAAGCCAGCCTAAGCATGCAAAGCCACGGCCTCTACTCTAGGTGGCGCTGTCTGCAAATGCCAGGAGACAGCCAAGCGTGAACACGCTTGTACCCAGCCACCTGTGCCCCATATGGTACCTGACGTGGTGAACTGCTTGCCGCATTCCCGGCACTTCAGTGGCCCGTCCGCGATGTGAATCTTCAAGTGCGCCTTTAAATTCCCCACCTGCAGGAAGACAAAACAGCTCCTTTGAGCCTTGCTGCCCTGTGGGAACAGAGGGATTGCTGTGGGCAGCCCTGTGTACATTAGAAGCACGTAGGTGGGCAGCATTTAGGGTTGCCAACTTTCTAATCACACAAAACCGAGCACCCTTTCCCCCTGCCCTGCCCCTTCCCAGAGGCCCTGCCCTTGCCCCACCCTTTCCCTAAGGCCTCACCTCCAGCTCACTCCATCTCCCCTCCCTCTGTCACTCCCTCTCCCGCACCCTCTCCCCCACTCACTTTCACCAGGCTGGCTCAGAGGGTTGAAGTGCAGGGATGGGGGGGGGAGGGGGGGGCTTAGGGCTCTAGCTGGGGGTGCAGAATTTGGAGTGGGGCCGGAGATGAGGGCTTTGGGGTGCAGGAGGGGACTCAGGGCTGGGGACAGGGGTTGAGGTGCAGGCTCCAGCTGGGGGTGTAGACTCTGGGGTGGGGCCAGGGATGAGGGGTTTGGGGTACAGGAGGGGACTCAGACGTGGGGTAGAGGGTTGGGGTGCGGGTTCTGGCTGGGGATGCAGATTCCGGCTGGGGGTTTGGGTTCTGGAGTGGGACCGGGGATGAGCGGTTTGGGGTGCAGGAGGGGGCTCTGGGCTGGGGCAGGGAGTTGGGCTCCGGGAGGGAGTTTGGGTGCGGGTTCCAAGCTAGGGTAGGGAGTTGGGGTGTGGGAGGGGTGCGTGTTCTGGCCAGGTGGAGCTTACCTCAGGTCGTTCCTGGAAGTGACCGCCATGTCCGGTTCCTAGACAGGGGGCCAGGGAACTAGACACCACCCCCTCAGCTCCCATTGGCTGTAGTTCCTGGTCAGTGGGAGCTACGGAGCCTCCCTGGCCCCTGCGCCTAGGAGTTGGACACGCCAGCCACTTCCGGAAGCCACGCGGAATCAGGGCAGGCAGGGAGCCTGCTTTAGCCCCACTGCGCCGCCAACCGGACTTTCAATGGCCCGGTCAGCGGTGCTGATAGGAGCTGCCAGAGTCCCTTTTCGACTGGGCATTCTGGTCAAAAACCAGACGCCTGGTGACCCTAGCAGCACTGCAGTGACAATGTTAGCGTAGCACAGACGTGTGAAATCTGTTAATCCGCCACTGCTTCGTCCTGGGTTCGTGCTGCATACTCGTGGCAAACCGGCATTCGTGCTGTACCCAAATCTGGCCTTGGGGTTCAGGTGCTGGACCGGGGGCATAGGTTCAGCTCCAGCTCTCTCAAGAAGAGGGTGCTGCGGCCTCGCGGACAGCAACAGCTTCGGGAGCAAGATGGAGAAAGGCAGAGGATGCAGCGTTCGCTGGAAACGATCCCATTGCTAGTCCTGACGTACGACCGACCTGAGCAGGGGACTGGCTCCCTAGGAACACACTGGGTGCCCAGCACATCCAGCCCCACTCAGCACCTAACTAGAAGCTGAATCTTCACCTCCTGTACTCAGGAAACTCAAGGGCATGGTGAAGAGAACCTGATATCAAAGAGGACGCTGAAATATCAGCTCCATAATAAAATACCCCTGGAGGTCTGGTTAAGGTGTCCACACAGCTGTGAGCCAGTGCAGCCCAGCAATCCAGCATTGCTACCTAGACCAAAGCCTGGCAAAGGTGCCCGCTTTGGTACGGTGCTTCCTTCACACAGACTTGGCAGGATATCAAGAACCATCATCCTGGTCCGAGAGGAAACATCAAGGGGCTGATTGTCTTTGGTTCTGGCTGAGCTCAGGCAGTCCGATGTCAAAAACCAGAAGCCACCCAGGCACGGGGCACTAGCCTGTGTTGAAATCAGAAGCTGGCACCATAGAAAGAAAAGGAGTACTTGTGGCACCTTAGAGACTACAGCTCACTTCAGACCCCATAGCAAACAGGAGATGCAGCCCAGAGAGACCCATTTACCGCGATCGGCTTCCCTCCAGCGGCTCTGGATTCGAGGCTGGTGAATGCAACCCAACCAGCAACTTCTCTGGCAGACAGTGTTAGGATAAAGATATTCAGGCCTATCTGCAAAGGCCTGTACTTTAAGAATTTAGGTGTATTCTTATCACTTGGCTAGTTCTAGAAATATAAAAGAAGAATCAAAATCACTGTCTGCTGGTGTAAGGGCCTTCTCTTACTGTGACAATCTCAGGCCCTGTTCTTAGGCTAAGGCCTTTGGCTAAGCAGCAGAGGCAGCCATAAGCTAGGAAGCGAACAGTCACATCCTCACATTCCAAACCAGTCACATTGAAATAAGGTGTTATTGGGCTGTTAGGCACTATCAGGACAGGATTGTATTCCTATCACCTCCAGAGAAAGGGAAGTGCCTAGAAAATGTAAAAGGAAACTTAGTTTGATAGCATCCTGTCTGGCAAGAACTCACTTATCAGTAGCTGGGATGTGAAATCCTCACTTCTGTATTGTTTTGTCATTATAGTTCCCACTTTGCTGTTGTTTGTCTATATAATCTCTGTCTGGTTCTGTGATTGTTTCTGTCTGCTGTATAATTAATTTTGCTGGGTGTAAACTAATTAAGGTGGTGGGATATAATTGGGTACATAATCATGTTACAATATGTTAGGATTGGTTAGTTAAATTTCAGGAACATGATTGGTTAAGGTATAGCAAAACAGAACTCAAGTTTTACTATATAGTCTGCAGTCAATCAGGAATTAGGGGGGTGGGGGTGGGCATGTGGGTGAGGGAAATGGGAACAGGGAATGGGGGTAAGAAAATTGGAATCATGTTTTGCTAAAGGGGGAAATGGGAACAGGGAATGGGAGTAAGGAAGTTGGAATCATGTTTGGCTAAGGGCAGGAATGGGAACAGGGACACAGGTGTAAGGCTCTGTGGTGTCAGAGCTGGGAAGGAGGATACTAAGGAAGGAAACTGGAATCATGCTTGCTGGAAGTTCACCCCAATAAACATCAAATTGTTTGCACCTTTGGACTTCGGGTATTGTTGCTCTCTGTTCATGCGAGAAGGACCAGGGAAGTAAGTGGGTGAAGGAATAAGCCCCCTAACAGACAGAAGGACAAGCAAGTCTGTGGTGGGGGTGCTTGCTGCCCACAGGCGCTGGGGGTGCCCCTGGAGGTCCTGGCAAGCTGTCGGAGAAGCTCCCCAGCCACTGTCCACTCACCTGATTGAATTTCTTGTCACAGTGAGGACACTTGTGCTCCTTGTCTGTGTCGTGGGTCTCCAGGTGGCGCATCTTGGAGGTGGGATCGGAGAAGGAGCGCCCGCAGTAGTCACACTGGTAGGGCTTTTCCCCGCTGTGCACCAGCTGGTGCCGTTTGAGATTGCCCGAGGTGGTGAAGAGCTTGCCGCAGTCGTCACACCGGTACTTGGCCTCTCCCGTATGCCGCTTCTTGTGCAGGTTCAGCAGGCTGATGAGCCGGTAGCTCTTGCCGCACTCTTCGCAGCCATAGGGCTTCAGAGGGCTGAAAGAGAGATTCAGAAGGGACTGAGGGACTCCACACGGCAGCCAGCTGACTTGTCTGTTCAGGACAGACTTTTCTGATCCTTCTCCTTTTGGCAGCTCTAAGATCAACTCTCACACAAGACACCTGCCTAGAGAGTCAACGTAGGCATGTTCTGGAATACCTCCCTGCATCAAGACGTCAGCACCAGAGACTAGGACTCCAGTGAGCAGTAATGGGTGAGCTCTGCTGTAGCCAGGCAGCAGAGATGGATTGTTCCCTGGGTCAAAGAGACTTCACCCCTTTAGAAGCATTACAGTGAGCCGGG
Organism: Caretta caretta; assembly: GCF_965140235.1. Taxonomy (NCBI): domain Eukaryota; kingdom Metazoa; phylum Chordata; order Testudines; family Cheloniidae; genus Caretta; species Caretta caretta. Next base: position 6,003,426 of record NC_134223.1, read on the forward strand.
GCGAAAGCAGGCAGAGGAAGAATTAGACAGTGCATCAACCTGGCTGGAGCGGAGTTCACTCCGTTAGCAGCCCCTCACTCCACCTACTAAGCCCTTTCAACCTCCCAGCTGCTGGCACGCAGTGATGGGATCTGCAGCCCGTCCAGGCATCCCCAAGCTAGGGTGAATCTAGCTAACTTGATAAAAATAAAAGTGAGAATGCAGCAGTGCAGGCTGCCCAGCCAGTACGTATGTGGGGGGCATCAGGTGGGCTTGGGCAGCCCACAGCACACTTCTGTTTTCACTGAGCTAGCTAGATTAAAGCTAGCACGGGTACGTCTACATGAGCTGCAGCTCACACACCTGGCTGCAGTGCAGGCCGGCACTGACCTCAGCTGCAGCGAAGAGCAGGCGCTCACTGGCACGTTGTTCTTGGTTGGCAGCAAGCCGTACCTGTGTGTCTTCTCGTGGGCTTTGCAGGCCGCCGGGTCGGAGAACGCTTTGTTACATTCCCTGCAAGAAAAAGGCTTTTCTCCGGTGTGGATCCGGATGTGCCGCTTGAAGTTACCGGTGTGCGTGAATTCCTTTCCGCAGTCCTATGGACAAAGACACACGAAGTAAAGAACCAGCCCCGCAGTGGTCCAGGGGAACTAAGGCCCCAGAGGAAGCTGCTCTGGCCTTACCTCACACTTGTGAGTCACCGAGCCGTAGGCTTTCGACTCAGTCCTGTCGCTGTAGGTGCCTGATCGCAGCAGCCTGGCTTCCCCGGAGTTCTCCTGCCCGGAGTCTGTGCCCCCTGACTCGTTATCCTCGGGGTTGTCTCCGTTTTCCAACCGTGGTTTCTCTTCCTCTGAGATTTTGGCTTCCTCCTCTTCCTCTGCTGTCATCTCCTCCTCTTCCTCCTTCCCTTCCAGCTCCACCTCCATTTCTGCAGGTTTAGGAGACAGAGGGATGCTGAAAACCAGGAATAAAAGGTGGGAGACAAAAATTCGACTGCGGCATTGCACATGGTTCATAAAACAAGCCTGGACACTCGGGAGACAAAGATCCTGGTGTGAGAGCTGGTTGGAAAAGGGAGTTACACCCCCAGGGGACATTTTGAGTTTTTGGCAGAAATAAAAAATCAAAACCTGAATTTTTTCGGCTGAAAACCAAAAAAGTTTGGAATCTGACAGGCAGCCACAGCGCTGCAGGCTTCCAGTCTCCTCGAGATGCCAGGCTCCCGGCTTAGACTCCGTCTGCCATGCTGGGCCACAGCCCCTGCCCTGTGTGAGGGGAAGGGGTGCTTCACAGCAGTCACATGGCCACAAAGCGTCAGGGGAAACCAAGTCTGACAGGGGAGTCCAACCCAGAGCAGGGACTGGGAATATGAGACACCAGAACTACAATTCCTATGAGGTTCCATGGGGTTTTATTTGAGAATTGAAACATTTTGGTTTTCAGCTACTCGGGTTGATGGAAAAAAAAAATCTAAATTTTTCCATGGAAAGCAGACCCTGTTTGTGCAAAATTTTGTTTAGATGCCAAATTGTTTTTTGGCAAAAATAGGTTTTGATGGAAAGCTTCCAACCAACCCTGCTATATATAGTTCCTAAATATGGGTCCCAGGCTTAAGGGACCAGTGATGGGATACGGCTAGTGATGAGCTGCCAAAATCTTAACAACCAGTTCCCTCCTCACCCCACGAGGGGGTCGTGGCCCGCCCCCTGGGACTCCTGCCCCATCCCCCCCAGCGTTCCTTGACACACACCCCCCGGGGACCCCTGCCCCATCCACCCCCCTCCCCTGTCCCGACTGCCCCCAGAACCGGGCAGGAGGGTCTCGTGGGCCACCCTAGTGAGTGCCCACCCCGCCCTGCCCCTAAGAGCCAGAGGGACCTGACAGGGGGCGAGGTGGGGAGCCCCAGGGGTGCTTACCAGGGGAGGCTCCCAGGAAGCATCCGGCAGGTCCCTTTGGCTCCTAGGGGCGGGTGGCGGCTGCTCCCCCACTGATCACATCAAAAATGACGCCTTAGGCACTAGCACCCATGGGGAAAATTTGGTGGGTTCAGAGCACCCACCGGCAGCTCCCCGCCCCACGCCCGGCTCCAGCTCCGCCCCGAATGCACCCCCCCCCAGTTTCCCGTGAATTAGCTGTTTGCGCGGGAAGCCTGGGAGGGCTGAGAAGTGAGCGGCAGCTTGGCGCTCAAGCCCTGGGAGGCGGAGGTGAGCTGGGGCAGGGAGCAGTTCCACTGCGTGCCCCCTGAGTTACCTGCTGCGGCACGGGCCGCCCTCCTCGCCCCCCCCCCCCAGCTCACCTCCGCTCCACCTCCTTGGGCCTGAGTGCGAAGCTGCCGCTTGCTTCTCAGCCCTCCCAGGCTTCCCACGCGAACAGCTGATTCGTGGGAAACAGGGGGGGCGGGGAGAAGCAGAGTGGGGCGGTGCATTCGGGGAGGAGACAGAGCGGAGGTGAGGTGAGCTGGGTCTGGGCGGGGAGCTGCCGGTGGGTGCTCTGCACCCACCAAATTTTCCCCATGAGTGCTCCAGCCCCAGAGCACCCATGGAGCCTAAGGCACCACTTTTGGCCGGTTGTTAAATTTAGAAGCCCTGTTAGAACCGGTTGTCCCTCGTGGGACAACCGGTCTAAAAGGGCTTCTAAATTTAACAACTGGTTCCAGCGAACCGGCTCCAGCTCACCACGGGATACGGCCTTTCACTTCTAGGTTACCGATGCAAAGAGTCGGGAGTGACTGAAAGATCTTCCCCCTGGTGTGCTGTTTGGTGGCCCCCCAGTATGACGATCTCAGTTCAGTTCCCATTGGACAGGTGCTTACACAGCAGTAAATCCACCATCAACTGAGTGGCTGGCAGGCTCAGCAGTTTCCATGGCCTGAATGGGAACCCAAGCTATGCCACCACGTGGGAGCGGGGCAGGCTGGCAGAACAGCACCGGAGAGCTTGCATTGCTGTTGTCTGTGGGGTACCTGTGCTGTACATAGAAGGCTCCTGTTTCCAGGTCTGTCCATTGTTCAGCACCTACTCCCAGAGTCTCTTGTACAAATGTAATTATATGGCCATGCAAATGGGCCTCTAACTGTCACTTCTTGCCGAAATTGCTACACCTTATAAATATGATAAAGGACGTGTTTGGCATTTAAAGAAGCAGTGCATGAGGAGTTTGGGGCTTCTGACCAGCCAGCCTTCCCCACGCCCGTCAGAGGTAAAAGTAAGCCGGTACGCCTCGGTACGGCGTACTGGTAAGAGCCGGTGTGCCGTACCAGGACCGGCTTTCCCAGAGGGCAATTTAAAGCCCTGCGGTAGCGGCGGCAGGACTGGGATTTGAAGGGCTCTGGAGCTCCAGCCGCTGCTACCGCCCTCGCCCTTTAAATCCCCGCCACCGCTACCCCAGGGCTCGGGCAGCAGGGCTCAGGCGGGGATTTAAAGGGCTCGGGGCTCCGGCAGCTGCTACCACAGCGGAGCCCCAGGCCCTTTAAAGCTCTGCCAGAGCCCAGAGCCCTGGGGTAGCGGTGGCAGCTGGGAGCCCCCAGGGCTCCTCAGTGATTTAAAGGGCCCGGGGCTCCACTGCGGTAGCGGCAGCTGGAGCTCTGGGCCCTTTAAATTGCCCCCAAGCCCTGGGGTTTCGAGCCGCCTCTGCAGCTGGTAGCTCGGGGGTGATTTAAAGGGCCCTGGGCTCCCATCCACCACGACCGCAGCTGGAGCCCTGGCGCTTTAAATCAAGATTGAAAGGGCCCGGGGATTTAAGGCCCTGCCTCTTCTGGTTGAGGTCAAGCCCCCTGCTCGGGACTCCGGCGTACTGGTAAGTCCTCTAACTTACTTTCACCCGACGCCCATACACTTCCTAAAGTGCACAGAAGTTGGAACTGATTTGATCCCTCCGTGCCCTTCTGGTGTTTGCGTGCTGGAGCAGCAGAGAGGGCTCAGGGAACAGGGCCACACAGATCTGGCGTCCCCAACATAATTCAGGACTAATGTGCTGCCTGGGACATGGGGCCTCTCTCATTGCTTGGGATGTGAGATCTGCAACCGCTTTAATGGAAAAAGTTGTCTAGAGTTACTGTAACTTCTCTACGTGCCTCTATTAAAGCTACTGAAATGCTTTTACCAACATCAGAGGGATAGCTGTGTTAGTCTGTACCCACAAAAACAACGAGGAGTCCGGTGGCACCTTAAAGACTGACAGATTTATTTGGGCATAAGCTTTCGTGGGTAAAAAAAACCTCACTTCTTCAGATGCATGGAGTGAAAATTACAGATGCAGGCATTTTCATACTGGCACATGAAGAGAAGGGAGTTACAAGCAGAGAACCAGGGTTGACAAGGCCAATTCAGTCAGGGTGGATGTGGTCCACGCCCAATAATTGACGAGGAGGTGTCAATACCAAGAGAGGGAAAATTGCCTTCTCTGCGCGTCAGTAGATTTATGCCCGCGTCTGTAATTTTCACCCCATGCATCTGAAAATGTGGGTTTTTTTACCCATGAAAGCTTATGCCCAAATAAATCTGTTAGTCTTTAAGGTGCCACCGGACTCCTCATTCTTTTTCTAACCATTCTTGGTGTTTCACAACAGCTCCCCCGTGCCTGGCTCACCTGCCCAGCTGTGGTATGCTGAAAGGCTAGGTTTCCTCCTCCTCTAGGGGTATTAGCTTTTTGCCAGCATGAAAGGGATCTAGGTTTATGTATACAAAACCCAGGGAAGTCCCGTGCTTTCAAACAGGATGTATCTAACAAGCAGGATGATCCTCAGTTCCTCTATTTTCAAATGTAAGCTCCTGCACCAATGAAAACTACAGCCCTTAAAATTCCCAACTTAAGCTCCAGCTATTTGCTGCTCAGAGCAATGCAATCCTGATGTACTTGACAAACTAGACAGCCCAGGCTGCAGGTTTCATGGCCTGCTGCAACAGCAAGGGCTGTACAGCATACAGTGACACCTGTTCCAATCCGACTTCACATCCTTCTGTGGCATTCCACTCGGGCCTGTTCCCTGTGGAGCTGGGAGCAGCCAAGTATCTGGGCGAGAACCAGAGGGAGCAGCGAGCTCCACACTGGTGAAATCAAACACACAGGGCAGAAACATCTGACAAGTATGGGGGTGTAGCCATGAGGAGCCTGGGGTCTGGAGCTATTCCTCTGTGCCAAAGGATGCAGAGACGACAAAGCTGGATGTAAGGGGGGGAAGTTACTGTCACTACTTTCATTTCAAAATGGCAAACCACCATCCTGTGCCAGCTGTAGGTCAGCACCTTGCTCTGAACTCTGGGAGGAGCTGCACTTTGCAGCCGGGCTGGCACTGTTGGGCCTGGTACCCTCTGGCTGCTGGCTACTGGGCATCTCAGAGGGAGAGTCCTCCCGTACAGCGTCGCCTGGACCTAGAAACAAAGAAGAGCACGTTCGAACCATTCACTGCGACGGCTGCGATGTGCTGTGCGGAAACAGGGCAGCCTGGCAGCAGCTCAGCTAAACAGATCCCCGGGGGTGGGGAGGGCAGAGCAGGGAGGGCTGTGGAAAGGATTAGGAGAGAGTAAGGGGTGTGGGGGAGGCGAAAGGCTGCCCCAAGGGCTAGTGGCAGCACAAGTGAAGGCGTGAAGCCGGGAAGCTTAATTACCTTCACTTTCTATACATAACCTTCCTCGGGCTGACCTGCTCTGACGCTGGTCTCCTTGCTGCCCTCCTCCTCAGGCTCTTTGTCCTTTGGCTTTGCTGCAGCCTCCGTCACCTCCTCCTCCTCTTGTCTCTTGGACGGGACCTGCTCAGCTTTGTCGAGTTCACCGAACGTTTCTGCTGCTGCTGCTTTACCTTCTTCAGGTGCTTTTTCGTCCCCTGCCGGGGAAACACACACAAGCAAACCACACTCCCTTCGCATTCGGAGACAACAGAGGGGCAAAGCAACCAGAACTGCCGCATTGTACTCTCCGAGAGTCCAAACAACGGACACAGCAGTCAGCAAGGCCAGCCAATAGCACTAATTGTCTTAAGTATCGACACATACTAACAGAGGGACAAGAAAGGAAAACTAACATTTAGTAGCAAACACATGACGCCTGGTGCCATCCATGGGGGTGAGACGGATACAAAAGCTTCATCTATATCTGGGGAGGGTGAGTTAGAGGGAACAGATCTAAGCCAGGACTCATGATTTGCAATACTGAAACGTGCTGCATGTCTGACCAACCTTAGTGCACCAAATCCCTGTCCCCTAAGTCTTGCAGTGCCAAGATTAGGATTTGGAGCCACTGAAGCTACAGAGAGGGACAGAGCAGCCAGTGACCAGGAGATGGACGTTGCCAGGTGTAGCTGTGCTCTTCATCTGCCCCCAAAGCCTGGGAGCCAATGTTCTGCATTCCGATCTGCGGCTTCACAGGCCACATGCACAGCTTGGGGTGACCTCACCTGCACCTTCCTTACATTTCTTTTGGAAGGAAATGTTCTTTATTGACTGACTAACCACTGAGTTCCCCACAGTCTACAGGCCAGCTTATTACAGTAAAGAAAACATCTGGCTGGGGATGGATCAGTGTTTAGCTTCTCCTCTCAGCTGCTTCCTGATTTAAGTATGCTTCAGTAACAGATCCACACTAAAGAGAGCAATCAAATCCTGGCTGAACCAGCATCCCCTGAGAACTGTTTTGAACATATTCCTATGGGGAACGGGAAGCCCCAGGGGGTAAGAAGGCTGCATACCGGTCACTTCAGGGACCTTGTGGCTTTCTGAATGGGGTTCAGCTGACACGGTGAGAGACTTCAAAGCATTGCAAGCACTGACAATTTCCTGCATCTGGAGAAAACCGGCAACTGCTAGCACATCCTCCACGTTCTCTGGGCTCAGGCTGAGCTTGGCTGTGTACATGAACTCCAGTACCTGACCAAGGCCTGCAATAAAACAGACCCAGAAATAAAATAAACACAAATCAAAGCTCCAGAGATGAGTGGCCTTTTTCATAGCAAGCTAAGTTGCCAACATTTTAGAGACTGAACATGCACTAGTGACTGAAGGCCAGATTTTTAAAAGGGATTTAGGTGGCTAACTCCCATTGATTCAAAGGCCCTAGAAATTTATCCGATATGCTGCAATAAAACTCCCTGAAAAGCCTACCCCAAACTATGCCAGATTCTTACTTTCTAGGTAAGAGTAACAAATAATTATACTTTAACCAGCTGGTGCCATTGTTAGAGTTAGTTTAGCACAAGAGAGGGGGGAAGGTAAAATTCTGTAGGCTGAAATAAATAAGATCTTGAACTCAGCGAGTGTGACTGTCTGTACCCTTATATTCATCCTTTTTATAAGACTATGATAAATTTTGTACAAAGTATGCCTTGTGAGGTATCATTCGAAAACTCATAATCTGCTGAACATTATTGTCCTAGTAAAACATATGTGGCCACAGTGTTACTGTCTAAGACATATTCCAAGTCTAGGGAAGCAGCCCAAACCAGTTCACCAGAGACAAAAGGCAAACTGACGCCTCAGCCAAGTGTCAACAAAATCAAATGGAGCATCACCTGGGTAAACAGCTTTTCTTTGGCAGGAAGAAAGATGTGAACGAGAAGTTTACATCTTGGCAACAGAACAGCTGGGGGTTCCCGTGCAAACAGACTGGCTATTGCCTGAACCCCAGCTGGTGATGATTCTCAAAGAGGAGGCAAAGATACAAAAATCAGGAACAGAGACCTCAAATCACCTCTCACCTCTACTCACAGCACCAACATTTGAAAGAAAAAGGAAGCATAATTGAACTGGGGGAGTGGTCATGGCTGAAGGGATCCAGCCAGATTGCTGTGAGCAGGTGGTGAGATAAAACTTTTGTGTTGAATTCACTTAACTTATTAAGTATTAGTTGCATTTTATCTTTTATCTCTTTGTAACCAATTCTGACTTTTATGCCTCATTACTTGTAATCACTTAAAATCTATCTTTCTGTAGCTAACAAACTTGTTTTATTGTTTTATCTAAACCAGTGTGTGTTTGGATTGAAGTGTTTGGGAAACTCCATTTGAGATACCATGGTTTGTGCATATCATTTTCTATTAATGAAATGACGGACTTTCTATGAGCTTGTGTTGCACAGAAGGAAAGAGCTGGGAAGTACAAAACGCACATTTCTGGGGACAAGTCTGGGACTGGGAATACGCTGGTGTCACTCTGCAATACAATTCAGGAGTGGTTGGCTAAAAGCACTCATATAACTCAGCTGGGAGTAATTTACATGCTAGAGGCTGTGTGACAGCAGACCAGGAGTGGTTGCTCTCACAGTGAAGCAGTGTAAAAGGCACCACAGACTGGAGAATTGAAGGGACCCAGCAGTTCAGCAGTCCAGACTGTACCCTGAGGAATGTCAGAGCGAGGCAGGATGATTCTGTGGTTATGGCTCTAGACTGGGACTCAGGAGACCTCGGTTCAATTCCTGGCTCTGCCACAGACGCCCTGTGTGGCCTTGGGTGAGTCCCTTCCTCTCTCCGGGCCTCATTGCCCCATTTGTAAAATGAGGATAATAATACTTCTGTTCTCTCATCCTTTGGCTTGTCTGTTTTGACTGGAAATTCTTTGAAGCAGGAACTGTCTCTAACGATGGTGTTAGTACAGAGCCTAGCACAACGGGCTCTGCATCTTGGTGGGAGCCTTTAAGTGCTAACGCAAGACAATTAATGAATCTTCTTCTAATATTAACAATAAAAATCTTCCTGTTCTACTCTAAGACCATTAGCTTCCAGACGCGATGCACATCTGTCCAACCACACATACTGAAGTAATAGCTATTGGGCATATACTATATATTGGCAGGATCACTGTTTCCCTTTTCCCTTTAGATGATTGTTAGACAGCTATCTCTACAGTGGTGCGTGTTTGTATAGGGTACTGGCCAAACAGGAATCCAATAGGTTGTATCTGGCTGGCTGTTGAGCTGCCATAGGGGTGACTCAGGGAATTACAACAGACGAGCAAGTCCTACATCTGTACCTAGTACGTTGGTTGAAAGGACAACTAAAAATAGAACAACAAAACACGTGGAAGATCATGATATGATGGGTGTCATCTCACTGATGTATCAGAATTCTTTGAACACGTCAATAAGGTAATGGTTTACGGAGAACCTGTGAACATCCTTTCAACTTTCAAAAGACCTTTCACAAGGTTCTGCACAAGAAGCTACTAAAGGAGCTAAGTATTCATGGAGGGAGAGGCAAGGTATTGTCATGGATCAAAAACTGGCTAAAAGACAGAAAATAATTAAGAATAGGGATAAACAGCCAGTTTCCATCATAAAAGATTAACAGTGGGGTGCCGCTAGGTTCCTACCAGGTCCTGAGTTGTTTAATATATTTATTCATGATCTGGAAATGAGGTGGAAAGAATGATCAGTGAGGAGGCAACCTTCTCAGAAGGCACAGAGTCATTTAGGTTAGTCAAGCCCAGAGAAGACAGAGAAACTTCAGCACTTAATCATGCTAGGTGAATGGACAATACAATGGCAGACGAAATTCAGTGTTGATCAATGCCAAACAATGCACATTGGAGGGAAAAATTTAAACCAGACAGGTTCATGAACCTAGCAGAGTTCTGAACGAATTGATCAACTCAGGAAAGAGATCAGGGCATCACCGATGATAATTCAATGGGAACCTCTACTCAATGAGCAGCTGCAGTCGAAGAGCAAACAAGATGGTAGGATGCATAAGGAATGGGATGGAGAATAATATAAAAAAAACTGTAATGCCACGATCTGAATTGATGGTACCCTCCCACCTCTAGAATACTGTGCACAGAATTGGTCATCCCATTAGAAAATAATATTGTATAATTAGAACAAGTTCAGAGAAGGGTGATGAGAATGATTGGGGGCATGAAAACACTCCCTGTGAAGAGATATGGAGAAGACTGGGCTTGGTCTACACTGAAAAGTTATATCAGCATAGCTGTGTCAGTCAGGGGCATGAGAAAACCCACACGATTGACTGGCACAACTATGTCAACAACCCCACCCAGTGTGGATGCAGCAGTGTTGATGGAAGAGGGCCTAGCTAATGGCGTTCGGGGAGGTGGAGTTCTCTGCATCAGCAAAAAAACCTTCTTCTGTTGGTGTAGGCTGCGTCTATTGTAGGCGGCTATGCCAGTATAGCTATCCGGTATGGTCTCCGTAGTGGAGACACAAGGAGATGAATAAAAGGATTCATGATAAAGTCATATAAAACAATGAATGGTTTAGAGAAGAAAGAGCAGGAGCTGCTATCCTCTCTGTCTCGTAACACAAGAACCAGGGGACAGTCAATGAAACTGAAAGGTAGCAAGTCCAAAACTGGTCAAAGGAAAAATACTTTGCTGCACAAAGTATAATGAGGCTGTGGAACTCCCTGCCACAGGAGGTCATTGAGGCCAAGAACTTAGCAAGATTCAAAGAGCGAGTGGACATTTCTCATGGATAACAAGAATAGGCAGAGTTATAACAGTTATTACAAACCAAGTTCTAGAAACCTTATGCTTTAGGGTTTAAACCAGTCTCTATTAGGATTAGGAGGAGACCTTAATGAGGTCAGATTATCCCATGTCTGTTACTTCATGGGTCCTGCACTCTGGGGCGTCTGGTCCTGGGCACTGTCAGAGATGGGACACTGGGCTATGGCAACTCCAGTGTTCAGGAGGAATGTCACTATCCCCACCACACCACTAATGTTTTCTAGGAGGTTCTGCACACTTTGGGTCTGAGTCACAGCTGGCGTGACTTGGTGCGGCTCCACTGACTTCAACAGGAACACACTGATTTACACCTGCTGAGGATACAGCCCACCATCTCAGGGCCACAGCTCCTCTCCCAAGTGCAGCCTTGGCTTCTCCCAGGAGCCGCACCTGCATACCTGCTGCATTGCTGATGTCAAGATGCACCACGTCCTTCTGATCCACAAACAGCATCCTGAAGTACTCGCTGCAGGCTGCCAGCACGGCCTTGTGGGCCTTGAAGTCAATGCCGTCCACCACGAAGGTGCAGTCACACAGCAAGCCCAGCTGCCTCTGCTGGTTCAGCTGCTCCAGGACCTGCTTGCTGTGCTGAGGGAAATCCATAGCTGAGGAGAGAAAGCACAATCACCTGGCTGACCAGAGCCTACGCTCCATCCCTCCAGCTACTGTGCTTGAGCCTGGTGCTGGAGCAAGGGAGGTTTTATTAAAATCCATTTTTATGGTGTGCAAGCACCCACTGACGGTGCTTAAAACTGAAGCAGTGCACAGACCCACTTCCACCCACGCGCCTCAGCCTTGATCTGGAGGAACCGGTAGGGCTGAGAAGCTAATTCAGTCTCCACTGTGCAGTTAGTCATTAGTCCTGCAAGAAAGTCGGCCTCACACTGCACCATTGGTCATTATTATGCATTATTTGTATTGCAGGAGCACCTGGAGGCCAGGACTTTACTGTGGCACACACATAGGTCCCTGCACCAAAGTACAAAACTACAGACAACAGGCGGATGAAGACAGATGGGAGTATATGAGGAAACAATACGATGATACTGTCGAGTGGGTTGTAGGAATCATGGCTGAGAAGTGTTTTAAGGAGAGCTCTGAGGGAAGACCTGGCATCCTTGCAGAAGCTCCTGAGGCTCCTCCCGTGCACAAGGACCCGTGTGGGAGAAAGCGTGAAGGTGCTTCTTGGAAAGTTTTTTAAATGGGCAATCAAGGTTAGGAGGAGGCTGTTAGGAATTTTTGCCTCCATCTGAAGTACTGGCCACTGCTGGTGGGATGATCAAGTGTGCCGAATGCTACGGCCCTCCATGGTCAATTGTATCAGACCCACCTGATTAAACATCCCCCTGCAAAGCTGCCGGCCGCAGCTCTGTTTTAAACCTGGTTTGGCATAAAATCTGCTTCTGTTATTTTGTCACATTCTCTTTCAAAAAGAGACTGCTGTTTTCTGACTGAAATTCACTGGTTGAGGCCTGCAAATGAAGGCCCACCAGTGGCTGTAGGAGCAACACTAGGAAGTGCCAAAAGGAATTTTAAATACTGATTTATAGTATCACATTTACTAACACTTCCCCTGGTCCTTCCAATCAGACAGCCATCTAAAGCGGAAAGTCCTACTGATCAGCCTCCTATAACCTCTTCTTTGCACCCAGCTTGGCTCCATCCAACTGCAGCTGCTAACATCAAACCATCCGCTTGGCCTGTTTTCACCATGTTGCAGTTTCCACCAGCTCCCACTTTCCCAGTACTGCCCCTTACACACAGGACTCTCCCTGAATTAGCACATAAAGCCCTGACCCTCTTCCTTCTTCAAATCCCTCCCCAAACCCCACTTCTGCTGTGAAGTCCCTGTACATCAACTGATCCCAGCTTGAGAGGGCGCGGTGGGGACTGCCAATATATATTTATATCTTTTAAATATTTCAACACATGTCAAATTGTACATGCAGGCAGCCTATGTAACTGCAGGAACACCTGATGCTCCTTCACCCCATTCTATCCTATGATTACATCTAAAAATAAATAGACAAAAGATTAAGGCTGCAAAAAGTCAAGCACTCCAGAGTTTAAAAACGCTAGATTTAAGGTAAACTGTGCAACCTTAATACAGCCCCCTGTGCGTATGCATTAGGACACAGTCTTTAACTGCATGATCATGTATTATGTTCTCACAGGATCCCTGCCTCCTTCAGAGAGTGGCTTTATCCTCCTCATTCAATGTGTGGTCCCGGGCGTTATTTAACGCACACCATCCATCCTTGCACTGAATACAATATGACTAATTTCCTCCCAGGCATTTGTACGGTGCTCTCACCACCTGAGCGAGTCACAAACGTTAGGGGATTTATCTTCATAACACTCTAGAGAGCGGGGGGAGGGGGTGGGGATGGCGTCATCCCCATTTTCCAGCTGAGGAACTGAGATCCAGCTAGATTTTCAAAATACTATTTGACAAAATTGCCAAGTGACCAATTCATGATGCCCAGGGTCCAATTTTTCAGAGTGTTCAGCATTTTAATAGTACTTTAGGAGGCCAAAGCAGAGCTCCAGTCAACTTCAGCTGCAGGTGTGAATCCTCTGCACTTCTGCAAATCAGCCCCCAGGTGTCTCATGGTACCCAGAACCACTGAGGAACATACAAGGACCCCAAGAAGCACACTTTGGCACAAAGTAGAGCCGACTGCAGAAGCCCTCATCTTCAATATGAAGGTGAGGCTCATAGAGATTACGGTGCCATGGGAAGCTCCACCTTGATCTCAGTGGGAGAGGTGGTCACAGACCACATTAGAATGCCTTTGGCTACACATGGCCACCTACCCAAAAGGAATCCTCTATCTTTACGCAGGCCATTCCAAATTGAAGAGAAAGGTTTAACTCAAACAAGCTGCCCCATGCAGTCAGTGTGCTGTAAAGAGCAGCCGCCCTGAGTGATTATCAAACTGAAGAGAAGACAAACAACACTTAATAGCGATATCTCAAGTGGCCCAGGAACGGGGGTGGGAAGGCTGGTGTTGCAATGTATGGAAGGCATCCTGTCTTTAAATAACCTGCGGAAGGAACTCTTGTTGAAAGCACCTCTCACAGCAAAGTGGAATGTAGTGAGGGGGGAGAAGACTCCATCTGGGCTAAGTATAGCCAAGTGATATAGAGATCTTAGTGCACTGGCAAATTTCAGCTTCAGTCTTTCAACTGGATCTGTATAGGCAGACCCTTGTGTCTGTACACAGGCTAACTGGGCTCCAGACAGGTGCAAGGGTCTGTCCATGTGGACTCAATTAGACTGGGGCCTTAAAGTAGACTTTATAGATTTCATACAGTAGATTTCATAAGCAGTCATGGGAAAGGAGGGAAGGTCCTCTCATGGATCAATACCTGGTTAAAAGATAGGAAACAAAGGGTAGGAATAAATGGTCAGTTTTCAGAATGGAGAGAGGTAAATAATGGTGTGTGTCCCCCAGAGATCTGTACTGGGACGGGTGCTGTTCAACATATTCATAAATGATCTGGAAAAAGGGGTAAACAGTGAGGTGGTAACATTTGCAGATGATATAAAATTACTCAAGATGGTTAAGTCCAAAGCAGACCAAGAAGAGTTACAAAAGGATCTCACAAAACTGGGTGACTGGGCAACTAAATGGCAGCTAAAATTCAATGTTGATAAATGCAAAGTAATGCACATTGGAATACATCATCCCAACTATACATACAAAATGATGGGGTCTAAATTAGCTGTTACCATACAAGAAAGAGATCTTGGAATCATTGTGGATAGTTCTCTGAAAATGTCCGCTAAATGCGCAGCGGCAGTCAAAAAAGCGAACAGAATGTTAAGAACCATTCAGAAAGGGATAGATAAGACGACAGAATGAGGAGAGATTAAAAAGACTGGAACTGTTCAACTTGGACAAGAAACGACTAAGGGGGTATATGACAGAGGTCTATAAAATCGTGAATGGTAAGGAGAAAGTGAATAAGGAAGTTTAATTTACTCCTTCACATAACACAAGAATCAAGTGTCACCTGATGAAATTAATGGGCATCAGGTTTAAAATAAACATAAGGAAGTACTTCTTCAACACATAGTCAACCTGTGGAACTCATTGCCAGGGGATGTTGTGAAGGCCAAAACTATAACAGGTTTCAAAAAGGAGTTAGATAAGTTCAGGAGGATAGGTCCATCAATGATTATTAGCCAAGATGTTCAGGGATGCAATTTCAGGCTCTGGGCATCCATAGCCTCTGAGTACCAGAAGCTGAGAATGGGCAACAGGAGATGGATCACTTGGTGATTGCCTCTTCTGTTCATTCCCACTGAAGCATCTGGAATTGGCCCCTGTCAGAAGACAGGATACTGGGCTAGATGGACCATTGGTCTGACCCAGTGTGGCCGCTCTTATGTACTATCTGGAAGAGTCATAGATTCTAAGTCCAGAAGGGACCACTGTGATCATCTAGTCCGACCTCCTATATAACACAGGTCAAAGACCTTCCCCGAAACAATTCCTGTTAGAATTAGAGAAGCTCTTTTAGAAAAAAACAGATAAGTTAAGATTTTGAGAGGATACAGTCTTTACTTTGAGTTATATAATGATCAAGTTTTCTATTATAATATAAACGGGTGTGCGTAATTTCATGGACGTAATCCCTGTTCTTTCCTGCATGACTGCCAACCCTTTACAAAATGAAAAATATTTCAAGCACAAAAAAGGGCAGCTGACCCCACAGGAAAACCTTGAAAGAACACTCTGTGACTCATCTGCTCATTTGTGGGGGGGTGGGGTGAATCAAGGCCATTTGTAGGAGAGAGAGATACACCTGTTCTCAAGAGCTCATCAGCTCCCACAGTTTATTTGCCACCTGAAATCCTAATCCTCCATTTGTGACTCACTTGCACAGCAGCTATCTACAATGTCACAAACACAGGGTTTACGGTTTCAAATGCGGAATAAGCAGCAGGAATAGACACTAAAATATATGGATAATTAAATAAAAAATAAACCAAAGACCCTGTATTCATGCCCCTGTTAATAAAGGCAAGGAGAAGAGAGGCAGAATGTGAGGTTTTTTTAACTGAAGAACTCTTATAACAGAATTAGAGAAACCATAGGAAATGATGCAAACAGAGCAAAAAGTACCCCCATGCTAGATGATATTCAACAGCATCCGTTTCATGCTCAAAATGGGCTTACAAATGTTGTATATACTTTGTGTGTGCTTGCAGCATTGGTAAAGGGAATCAAGTCTCAATGACCTATAGAGAAGAAGCCAACTTTAAAGTTTCTAACTCTTGCTCAGAATTACCCAAGTGCAAAGTTTCTGATCTCAGAACACATGGGGGAAAAGTACATTTTCACACTCAAACTAACTCAAAAATGGTTGCACAAAATTTGATCACATTTCCCAAAAGCGCGTGTGTGTGTGAGTGCGTGTACACACACCCTAACGATAGCAAGGGAGCAGTCACAGTCCTGAACAGAGAGTTTTGTGCTGTAGAGTCTAAGGGCTTGTCTATACTTGAAATGCTACAGTGGCACAGATATACACAGCGGCAGACACTACCTCTGCTAATGGGAGGGTTCTACCATCAGTGTAGTTAATCCAGGTGCCCAAGAGGCTGTAGCTAAATCAATGGAAGCATTCTTCTATCAACCTAGCATTGTCTACACCAGGGGTTAGGTCAGCTTAACTTCTTCACTCGGGTGTGGATTTTTCACACCCGAGTGACATAGCTGGTTCGACCTAATTTTTTAGTATAGACCAGGCCTCCACTAGAGGCAATGAAGGATACGAATGGATTCACCAAGGGCAAGTCATGCCTGACTAATCTAATTGCCTTCTATGACGAGATAACTGGTTCTGTGGATGAGGGGAAAGCGGTGGACGTGTTGTTCCTTGACTTTAGCAAAGCTTTTGACACTATCTCCCACAGTATTCTTGCCAGCAAGTTAAAGAAGTATGGGCTGGCTGAATGCACTATAAGGTGGATAGAAAGCTGGCTAGATTGTCGGGCTCAATGGGTAGTGATCAATGGCTCCATGTCTAGTTGGCAGCCGGTATCAAGTGGAGTGCCCCAAGAGTCAGTCCTGGAGCCGGTTTTGTTCAATATCTTCACAAATGATCTGGAGGATGGTGTGGATTGCACCCTCCTCAAGTTTGCAGATGACACCAAATTGGGAGGAGAGGTAGATACGCTGGAAGGTAGGGATAGGATACAGAGGGACCTAGACAAATTGGAGGATTGGGTCAAAAGAAATCTGATGAGGTTCAACAAGGACAAGTGCAGAGTCCTGCACTTAGGACGGAAGAATCCAATGCACCGCTACAGACTAGGGACCGAATGGCTAGGCAGCAGTTCTGCAGAAAAGGACCTAGGGGTTACAGTGGACGAGAAGTTGGATATGAGTCAACAGTGTGCCCTTGTTGCCAAGAAGGCCAATGGCATTTTGGCATGTATAAGTAGGGGCACTGCCAGCAGATCGAGGGGCGTGATCATTCCCCTCTATTCAACACTGGTGAGGCCTCATCTGGAGTCCAGTTTTGGGCCCCACACTACAAGAAGGATGTGGAAAAATTGGAAAGAGTCCAGCGGAGGGCAACAAAAATGATTAAGGGACTGAAACACATGACTTATGAGGAGAGGCTGAGGGAACTGGGGATGTTTAGTCTACGGAAGAGAAGAATGAGGGGGGATTTGATAGCTGCTTTTAACTACCTGAAAGGGGGTTCCAAAGAGGATGGCTCTAGACTGTTTTCAGTGGTAGCAGATGACAGAACAAGGAGTAATGGTCTCAAGTTGCAGTGGGGGAGATTTAGCTTGGATATTGGGAAAAACTTTTTCACTAGGAGGGTGAAACACTGGAATGTGTTACCTAGGGAGGTGGTGGAATCTCCTTCCTTAGAAGTTTTTAAGGTTTGACAAAGCCCTGGCTGGGATGATTTAGTTGGGGATCGGCCCTGCTTTGAGCAGGGGGTTGGACTAGATGACCTCCTGAGGTCCCTTCCAACCCTGATATTCTATGATTCTATGAAGAATAAAGTCATTTCCAGATGGCCAACATTCTCCCTTGTTACCAACAGCAAAGACACTATGTTGGTCTGGGCGCAAGACCTGGGTTGAAAACTAATTATTCCAGAAACAGACAAGAGAAATGGGGATGCTCACCCACAAGAGGTGTTCGGCAATCTTCATCTGGCTGGATGACAACTGCTCATATGATATCATTTTAAGGCAGTGGTTCCAGCAGAATTGGATGGCCACAAAGTAGTTGGAGAATGGTAGCCTGACATCACAACACAATGTCAAGGAGTTGTGACCACTCTGTGGTTGTGTGACTCCATCCAATGCAACAGTCTCACTTTCTCCTGCCTCAGGGTGCTCTAGAGGCATAGAAAGGGATCACAACAGCCAGGATTGATTGGGTCAACCCACAGCCTGGCATATTGATAACATGCAATGAAGATCATGATGTATTTACAAGGAGACACCTGATATGACTCCCAAATAAGTAAAGAATGCCCCCAAATAACCGTAGGTAAGAGAGAATCTTCTTTCTTAAAGCACAATCCTGTAGCTACCATGGAAACCCATGACAAGTTAGCCTGCTGCATGGGGCAGACTAGGAAAACACCTAAGGTAACAGCTCTGGGTACATGAGGAAAGCAAGAGGAGAAGGCTCTTCCTCCTGACAAATTAGAAGCCCTGGAGTCAGCTTTGAAACCAAAATTCAATCCGAAAGTTGCTGTTAATGGATATTTTCTTCCAGGAAGATACAGTTACTGCTGTGGGATCTGACTTATTTCTTACAGCGCTTGTGTTTCAATGCGAACAAAATTCCATCTGTGCAGAAATGCCCTTCATTGAGTCCCTTGGCCACACCATGACAGCATGCTCGGCCTGCTTGCTTCTTCAGAATCAAAGCCCTCCACGTGAAATCTGCCTTGAAGGCTAACCGGTATCCTTGCTGTTTACAGCAGATGCAGTTTGCCAGAACAAGCTATTAATTTGTTAAACCAGGGCTCCAAAAATTCACAAGACAGAGGCCAGGGCCAGAAGGAAAGAACTAATCACCAGAAGCCAGCACAAAGTGTAGTCTAAGCACCCACCTGCTCCATCATTTAGTCTCTGTGACCTTGCTAGTGTACTGAGGAAAGCAGCTGCAGTTTAATGACCTGCATCTGAACAAAACTGGGGCACCCCTGACTTACAAACAATACGGTAATGGATGGACCCAGATATCAAGACATGGATACGTTTTGACAATGTCTAGCTTGCTCCAAAATTTTGCAGTGCCCTGTCATTTTATGGCTAGGGCCAACAACATCATATTTAAAATGTATCAGCTGTGCCCTGCTATCAAGTTAATTTGATTCTCATGATCACCTTGGAGTCCTCCTCACACGAATGCTGAGCTGTCCCCTTTTCAGATCTTCAGAGATCCCGGGATAGAAATTTGCGGCACGACTTTTACAAATTTATTAAAGTAACAGTGTCAACGATTACCAAGAGTGATAATGAGCAGGGAAAGCCAGATGTGTTCTAATTACAGAGACAGGAGGACAAGCGATCAGCGATGCTCAGTAAGAATAAAAAAATCCCTCACTTAGCATTAGGCTGTAAAAACCTGACACTAAAATCTGCTTGCATCTGCCAAAAGAAATCAAGGGAGTATCAGTGGCTCATTGCATGCGTCCGTCAAAGAGCCAAGGAGACCAGATGTACCAATCCAACCTAATGCATTTATCACATTTCAAGACAGAAAGAAGCCTTTTTACTTTCTACGAGGTTTGTTGCAGAGAACAGAAGCTATTTTCCCTCCAAAGACTTAGTTAACTTCTTTCAAATGCCATTTACACTAGCCCCTCCTACTGGTGTACTAACATCACCACCAGGTTTTACTTCTATAACACTGCCTTTTATCTGTGCCTCTCAAAGTGTTTTACAAACATTAGTAAACTAAGCCCCACAATAGCCCTGAAAGTATTCTCGGAATTTTACAAGCAAATCAACTGAGGCACTGGGAGTTCAAGTGACTTGCCCATGGCAACATAGTGAGTAAGTGGCAGAGTCATAAATAGAGCTCAGGTCTCCTGACTCATGGTCCTGTGATTTAACCAGAGACCATCCTGCCTCTAATCAAAATGCATTTCCCGTAACTAACTCACTCCTATTCTGGAAAGAAATTCTGCCTCTAGCACCCAGACCTTTGAGATAAAATTCACCAACCCTTTGGTGGAGAAAGGGAAAACCCTCTTGAAAAGCCCCCTTTTGGTTGGACTGGGAGCTGTTTTGACTTGCTCAGAAGGTTCAGTGCAGTCTTGGAAGAGTGCTTCATTGGAGTTTTGTGGTTCTGCTGGCAGCATGCTGATGTGATTGCATGGACAGGAAGTTTTGCAAGACTTTCCTCATCTGGGCAACTGGGAATTTGCCTTTCTATTCTACTGAGGTTCTTACATGGCATCTGTCACTTGGCATCCGAATTTATGTGGAAGACTTGGGATGCCTGTATTCCTGTATCAAATATAAACCCACCATCCCTTTTCTAGCCAGCCATCCGTCATATGTGCAAGTCTGATCGTCACACTGATACCTGCCATACTCAACTAGGAGTATAAAGCTGCTTTTAGACTCACAAAGCCTCAGTCTCTGATATGCAACCAGGTTTTTTAGATTCACTCAAGTAGTACAGCCATATATCAGCCTTTTGCAAAGGCAAACGCAGAGGTTGTCAGTACAGTAACAGCTCCTTTGGTTACTGCTTTAAAGAGCTAGCCCATCTTCTAGGCACTGTCTCCTCTTTGAGAACAAATTAGCTTGACACTCTTCAAACTTCCATCATTATAGAACCAGGTATGCCCCAAACCCATCAATCTGGTGTTCTCATTACAAAGTGGAAATTTCCATCAGAAACAGTGAAGTCCTGAGATGAGGTTACAGCACAAAATATTTTCTTCTAAAGTAATGAATCCCACTAAAACGGCTAAGATCCATTTTCCTTATGTCCCTCAAGACCCCTTGTTCTGAGACAGTCTCAGAACTGCTGGTCTTAGCAGGGTATGAGATGTACTTAAATTTTCTGGATGTCTCTTATTCTGCCCCTTGCCGGTGTTTCTATGACAAAATCAATTTCCTAATGTCTTGGATCTTCTATTTTTAAATACAGGCAATGCACTGGCCTTTCCTTAAATCAACAGATTTACTTCAAAAGTTTTCAAGAGCTAATACACCCTGTAGTAATGACAGCCATGTAATAAATGGCATTACCTCACCTGCACTCTGACCACCTTCCTTGGGACAACTTCAAACAAGCCAATCCCCCAAGCAGCTTCAAACAGCTGCCATTTTTCTTAACTTGCCACCGAGACGTTTCCTTTTTTTCCTCCTTCACCAACAGCCCTGCTCCCTCCTAAAATGACCCTGACCCAAAGCCCAGCACAAGCAATAAGTAGTTCAAAGCCAGTAACGGGCTTATGTTCTGGAAATGGGAACTGCACACCACCGGAAAAGGAGGGGTTCTCCGTTCCAATGGAACAACCAACACTAGCTTCCAGGCCCTGAAGATCCTGAGAGATGGGACTTTAAAATCAAGACGTTTGTATGTATCAAAGGGGTTATTTCAGTCATTTTTAAAAGATGTTTCATATTTTAATTATAATCTTCCCCTGGTTCTGATCCCCGTACAACCGGACTCATGATAGATAGGGTACCTGGGCTTTATAAATGGAGGGATACAAGACGTTGCCCCAATACATATTTTTTAAGAATTCTAAAACTTTTCTGTGAACTCTGTGGCCTATGCAAAGTACATGATAATGTGGCATTATATGAAGGATTTTACTGGTATCAGTTGGGATGACCTGCATAACTCACTTAAATTAGAACTGAAATATTTGGTCAGGCAAAAGACATCACCTCTGCCCCGCCACCACCATTATCCACCTTCCTCATGTGGCTGGAGAATTTTTTTTTTAAGTCTTAAAATGTTAAAATACAATAAAACAGACCACCCACTAAAATTATTCAGAGCTCAGGGCCAGTGAGAACTGAATGTTACAGAACTGAAGAAGGTTTAGATCCATTTGATCAATATTTCAATAATACATGTAGTAACACAGTGGAATCCCCTTCCTTAGATGTTTTTAAGGTCAGGCTTGACAAAGCCCTGGCTGGGATGATTTAATTGGGTATGGGTCCTGCTTTTGAGCAGGGGGTTGGACTAAATGACCTCCTGAGGTCCCTTCCAACCCTGATATTCTATGATTCTATGAACACTGAACACTTTCCATAAGAGAGCATCATGATCCCTATTTTTATAGATGAGGACACTGACACACAGAGAGGTTAAGTGACTTCCCCAAGGTCACAGAGTCAGTGGCAGAGATGGGACTTAGAACACACATCTCTGAATTCCCAGTTTTGCATCTTAAGCTTTATACTGTACTACCCTCTGAAGGTGCTGCTGGGAACCTTTCCTCAGTAGGTTTCAATAGAACAATTACTCAAATCAGCCGTGATTATTATTACATAATGGTCCACAGTTAATTGCAAAAAGCAATGTTAATGTTGCTTTATATTAAAAGGTGATAACTGTCAAATATGCAGGGCATAGCTGAGATGCCATAATGGTTATTAATGTTGATAAAAGACAGGCTCAGTTTAAAGTTACACAGAAAGTGGGGGGGTGGGGGGGAGAGAATCTTTTGGGAACATTAGCCCACATTCCTACTGTTAGATAAAATGAAAGAAGGTAACCAGTGTGATGAATCCACCAAGGAGAAAGGCAAAGACTCCTCATGCAGAAGACACTGGCAATTCTGGTCCACATCAGAGTCATGCAACTGCTAAGAATTCTTTAGTTTGGTCAATTTCTTCTTTACTACATTTCATCTTAGTGTTATTCTACACCATTCAAATACCATATAGAACACGATGCCATTGGGATAATAACCAATACAGCTGCTGCTGAATTATAAATATTGATGTTTTTACCCATCCTACCCACCTTAGAACAGTGGTTTATGGGCATACATTATATCAAGCATATTAACACAATACTTGCTCTCAGTGAAACGGATGTCTCATTTCCTTCATACAGCTTAATTATTACTTTACTGCTTTTTTTCCTCCTTTAAACAGTAAATACATGTTAACATTGTAAGAGGAAGGATTTCCCAGTGGTTAGGGTGCCAGCCTGGCACTTGAGTAACTTGTGTGTGATTCCCTGCTCTGCATATGTGAGAGGGGGCAAGTCACTTAGTCTCTGCAGGCTCAGTTCTCCATGTATAAATTGGGAACAATAGCCTTTTCCTCTTTCACAGCCCTGTTGTGAGGGTAAATACAATCAAGTGCTCAGATACAAAGCTAGAGAGACTATTCCTCTTGGAAGCCTCTCTCCATAACCTCTTCAATAGAATAGAGCTGACAGTGCTATATGTCTTACCTTAAGTGGCTGTCTTGGATAGATTCAACAAAAAATTGCATTTTAAAATACAAAACCACTGCCCCAAAGTCAATCTACTCCCTAAAAAGGGAAAACAAGTTGGACTGCATATGTGACACTCCTTTACCAGGGCTCTGTTCTACTCACGAGCGATACTGTGACCATCAAAGTGGTATTTGGCCTCA
This sequence comes from Caretta caretta, assembly GCF_965140235.1. Classification (NCBI taxonomy): domain Eukaryota; kingdom Metazoa; phylum Chordata; order Testudines; family Cheloniidae; genus Caretta; species Caretta caretta. The sequence goes on from NC_134223.1 coordinate 6,026,477, forward strand.
GCTAAAATAAAAAGCAAGGGAACTCAATTCCCAGAGTTTAATGGAGCCAAGAAACTAGAATGATAGCAACCTTTGAGTCTCACCCTCTCCAAATCACATCAGTAGTGTTTTCCCTTTCAATCTTCCTCTGACACTGCTGTCAAGTCTTTTATTACTGTATCAATCATAGTGATGGAAAGCTCAGTACTAGACACCTGCATTTGTGGCATGCAGTTAAAGATAAATAAATCTGCTAAGTTTAAATTAAGCTTGCCACGTGAGCCACCCCTCGTGACTGCCTATGGAGAATGAGAGACAAGCCAATGCCACAAAGCATTAGAGACAGAGTTTAAGGCTGGAAAGGACTACCAGATCACCTAGTATGACCTGACCTCCTATATATCACAGGCCACTATCCATTGCCCAGCACCCACACATGAAACCCAACAAGTGGAATTAGAGCAAAGTACTACAGCCCTCAAGAGACTAAACTGTTATGTGCCACAGGCAAAGAACGGGGGGACCAAGATACACGAATGCCCAGAACCCCTGCAATGGCAGGGAATTAAGTAAGATATACAAAGATGACACCTGCAAGTAGATGAGCTAAGGTGGTCTCTCACTTGGGGTCTCCCACATGTGGCTCTGTTTTCAGTGGACCTTGTATACCAGTGGTGGGATTGTGGCACTCACTGAAATTGTGGACAAGGCCTAGAGGTGCTGGCCGGAGTGTTGTAGGAGGCGGTTTCCCTTATTGGTTAGGTATGTAGCAAACAAATTGCACAGGCAGATCATAATTTTGGATTATTTGTGGAAGTTTAGATCTGAATTTATGCCTGTGCAGTTGTGTTAATAAAGGGCCACAGTCCAGAATGTATGTGGAACCTTGAGTTTGAATTTTACTGATGTAATTAATTAATGCTAGGTGTAAATACAAGTCACTAGGAAGAAAGTGCCATGCTGCTCTGATCTGGTGGTCTCTATAGACTGTATTCTGTTTCCAACAATGGCGAGTGCCAGATGCTTCAGAGGAAGGTATAAAATCTCCATAATGGACAAATATGGAATATCCTGACAACAGATGTTTCTTCTGTTGGTTGGAAGGGACCTCAGGTCGTCATCTAGTCACATGTTGTGTAAAAAACTGTTTCCTTTTATCACTTTTAAATTTGTTGCCTTTTAATTTCATTGAATGTCCATTGACTCTTGTATTGCAAGGAGAAATAGGAGCAGCTGATTTACTTTCTGTTTACCATCATCTCCCCTCTTATGTATCTACTCTATAAACTACATTGTTCTAATCTTTTCACTCCCTCAGTACTTGGGAAGCCTTTCCTATTCCTACTCATTTTTGTTGCCTGTCTCTGGATGCCTTCTATTTCAGCAGTACCTTTTTTAACATGGGCCATCTAAACCAAACACAGTATTCAAAGTTATGGTGTGCCATTAATTTGCACAATTGCTTTATCATCTTTTCAGTATTATTCTCTGTCCCATTCCTTATGCATCCTAATATGGTTTGCTTTTTTGGATTGTTACTGTGTATTGACTTGAGCTGATGATTTTACTGAGCTGCTACAATGATGCCCAACTCCTTTTCCTGAGTGACTTCTGGCTCTCAGCTACTACAGTGACGAGCACGGTACAACAGAGGACCAACACCACATTGTGTGTTGGAGACACCCACCCCCGAACAAATTTGGGAAGGTCACAGTTTACGCCAACAATCCCTTGCAAAGAATTATGTTAATGGATCATATTCTGCCATGCGTTATATGTCACAGTCCATAATACTGAGCTGATATTAAAATTCGGTAATGTTGGATCTACGCACCACCATATTAACTATAATATACACACACTGCTCATGTATTTAACCAAAATAATATGATGAGCTATGTATTTCCACAGCAACTCTCTCCAGTATCTGGGCGTTAAGCTAGTAAAAACTGCATTTTTTCCACCCTTAAACAAACCTTCAAGTTACTCCCTGCTGTACTAACTTTAGGTGGTTTAGCAAGGGCAGTAAGTGTCCGACATACGAACACAATGGCAAAGCAAATGTCATATTGGTTTGAAATGTTGATACAGATCAATTACACTTTGACAGGCAGATACCGCAATTGCATGTAGGGGTGTGTGTATAATACGCGTGGATTATTGGTATTGTGCTGGGAATTTCAGAATTGCTATCAGAACAAAAAAATATATTCTTGGGTAGAAGTCCATTGCATAGACACGTATAAGGCAGTTTTCCTAATCCATTCTACTGGTGATTTACTCGGCAAACAGTTAAACATCTTATATAATATTAAGAAGCTCACGCTAATGCCTAACATGATGAATTCATTGCTTGGGCTTGCAGAGTTAATGTGTCAAATGAACTATCAGCAAGGAAAGAAGAGCAAGAGGAGCACAACCCCACAAGCAGATTCAGTTGCCTGGTCCACAGCAGGAAATTCCTTACCCAGTTTTCAGCAGCAGGGCAGCTGCATCAGTGTTACCAAGAGTGTAAAGTCTAGGGTAGACTAGGCATAGATGCCTTTTCTCACTGTGTCCTTAGTAGGATTAGGTGTGTCAGGACCCTTATGCCAGGGCTATACTGAAGCTTACACCACTGAAAAAATCGGCACAACTGAACAGTTGTTCTGGAATAAGAAATTTCCCGTTGTAGACAGATGCATCCTGGAGGAAGTAGGTAAAACTCAAATGCTGATTAACCGGAAATTGCTGTCTCGCAGCCTGTGGTTCCCTACCCTTCGGGGTAACTGTAACAGTTTCTCAGACTGAGTTCAGCTATGCCCGCCAGAGCCCACTGCCTGCACTCTGACCCACCCCCCACCTTGGCCCGCCACAGACTCCAGCCTTGGCCCCGGTGCCACAGGGGGTGAGAAGATGTAAACCCGAATGGAAAGCTGCAGTGTGGTGCGGAGCCCAGTGCCAGATGTGCGGGGGGGGGGGGTGGTTCACGTGGAGACAGCAGATTTAAGAGCAAGATTTTGCTTTTATTACAGACCAGCAACAATCACCACCTCACAGAGCGGGTCCCATTCACCCCCTGCAGAGACACACCCAGCCCCTGCCCCTCCCACCTCCCCCTAGCTCCACTTGCCCCCCTAGCTCCCCCCTGCCCTATTACTGCCCCCATCCCCCAGTGCCCCCTCCCCACAGATCCCCCCTCCCCTCACTCCTACCAGGGCTGCCCCCTCCCCCAGCGCTACACCTGCCCTGGCTGCCCCTCCCACTCTGGCTGCCCCCTGGAGCTGCCCTGGCTCCCCCCGGCTGCCCCCGCTACCTGCCATCCCGGGACCCGCAGGTGAGTCACATTTCGGCAAGCAGGACTCAGACTGACACGGAACGGACAAAGGGCGCCGCCATTTTGGAGACGGGCGGAAGCGGCGGCGTCTCACCAACCCATCCCCATGCCCCACCGGCTTCCGGCGCATGCGCAGCTACAGCGGGAGAGGCACAGGCGGTTGACAGGGCTCTCTAGCGCATGCGCCGTTGTTCTGCAGCGTCAGGGCGGGGCATGGAGAGCTAGCGGCGGGCCTTGCGGACCACGTGGTGTTCCCCAGGGCTCTCCCCAGCGCCATGACACCAGAGGCAGCAGCAAGCACTAGAGGCAGCCCCGTGCAGTGAGGCGAAGGAAGGCCCCTGGGCATTGCACAGGCAGTGCAGCAGAGGTGGGCTCAGGAAGGGGCCTGGCTTTGTAGCCATAGCCACAGTCAAAGGGCCTGGGCTGTGCCTCCCAATGCACTGTGGTCATATGCCATGGTGGAGCATGGGTGCCCCGGAGAAACATTATGCCACCCCTGTGCCATGTCACTTCCTGGCACAATCCCAGCCTGGGCAGGCTAAAACTGTGGCTATCGGGCAAACTGACGTCAGCATTGCCATCCTCAGGTGTTCACAAATCATGAGTCAGGTCTTGAAGAGCCATGTGTTGGCTTAAAACTCATGAGCGATTTAAAAAATAAAAGAATGTTTTTCTTTTTCTTTGTATTCTGGGCTTGAGGCTGCACTGAGGTCTCATTTTCAAGCTTTTCTTTGCAACCATAAGGGCTAGACACTCACTCATTTTGAAAGGGAAGCTGAGATTCTCACATGATTCCAGCAGCTGGGGCTTTAGGGAAGAAACACCAATTACAAGACTTTCAATAGAATGGTGAGAGTTTATAACAGCATTATGTGGGCATGGAGGGAGAGGTGATCTTTCAGGGATCAAGCATGCAGGGCTTTGACTATCAGGGCAAGGCAGAGACCTTGAACTGGACTTCCCTGAAAGCGTCAGGATATGCCAGGTCTTCAGGGCCACTCTGGATCTGGATATGTCTACACAGCAACTAGACTAGTCTACGCAGCTGGCCTGTGCCAGGCAACTCAGGCTTGCGGGGCTTGGGCTGCGGGGCTGTTTCACTGCTGTGTAGACTTCCAGGCTTGGGCTGGAGCCCAAGCTCTGGGACCCTTCCACCTCCAAGGCGTCGATCCTGAAACAAGTGTGGATCTTGAGCACATGGAATGCATCTAGCAGGGGTCTAGCAGAGAGGAAGAGCAGGGTATTTACTAAGCTGCAGATAAAGATCCTAAGAGGTGAACTTTGCAACATGCCAGCCTCTGATCAGAAGGTCTTATTTGGACTAAAAACACACTTTCTTATTGCAACACCAAACACAGACTTATCCTAACACTGTTTGGTGTTGAAATAAAAGAGATACAGTGCCATGACTGCTCCTCTCCTTAGACTGGGTTGGTGTCCTCTGGATGCTTACATTATAACCTCAAATTAGCCTCAAGGCAAAAGTTACATTTGTAGGTTGCCCTGATTGTGTGTAATTAAACACGGCAACACTGAGAGCGGCTTACAACGCTGATGTCTTGTTCTGCATCACACTGGCTAAGTTGTGTTGAATCCCAGTTTTACACATGTGAGCAACTGAGTGCACAGATGTTTGCAGGAACGGGCCTGTGGAAGCACATGGTTCTTAGTGTAACATCAGCCCTTTCAGATTGTCAGGAAATACATTGAAAGACAGAAGCATTTTGAAGTAAATCCCCTTCGAAGGTGCATCTGGTTAAATTTTAGATCATAGTTAAGTGCTGTCCCAGCTGTGGACATCCCAATATGCAATATCCTGCCGCAGCCTTCCCTGACAAGCCCAGGAGTTGCCAATGGAAAAATGTACAGGATTTTTAATGCCTCATACCCAGCAAAGTTCCTGTCTCAGTGTTCCCATCATTTTCTGGTGCTGCCGGTCACCTGTTTGTTTTTCCTTCTTCTTTCAGATGTGCTGCTGATGTGCTCCTGTTAATTAACCCAGGTCTAGCCAAACAATAGCTGCAGCAATGGTTTGAATATATGCCTCACCCTGTTCCACTAACTTAGGTGAGGTGGAAGTCTGCTCCCCGCCTCCCAATTCATCTGAAAACTTTGAGCTTAGCTGAAACTATTTAACATCTTTAAATCAGACTGGATCTCTTGATGTATTTACGAGATCTGCAAGGCATGATCAGCAACTCTTCCAAAAGTGCATGCTTGCCCCAGGCTGGGAGTTGTGAATGCCCCTGGCTCAGCTGGGCGATGATACCTTAATTGTCAGCATTAGCCATTTCATTTTTAGCAGAGGTAACTGGGAAGAGAGAGGGAGCAAGCCCCATGGAGATAGGGATTAGGGGGGTAAATGCAGAGGGCAGAAAGGATGAGAGACATAAAGGCTCTGTCTACACAGCGAAAGCCGTGCACAGGTCAGCCTACCACAGGGAGTGTGACGCCAGCTAACTTGGGTAATGACTGCAATGAAGAGAGCTCAGCACAGGCTAGAGAGCGGAGTATGTGCCCAGGGCCTGTGCCAACCCACACGGTTACCTGGACAAGGTAGATTCAAGCTAGCCTGTTTGCAGCTTTTGCTGTGTAGTCTGACCCGAATACAAGGGCAGGAAATGGGGACAGCAACAAAACACTGGGCAGAAACAGCAACAGTCCTAAAGCGGAGAATATTTTCCCACTGAGACCCGGTGGACACTTCAAACTTGGATTGATCTCGCCACATTGCTCAGGGCTGTGAAAAATGTCACGCCCTGTATGAGGTGGTTAGGTCGAGTGTCTACACTACAGTGGCACGGCTGCAGTCCCGTAGCTGCGCCACTGGAGCTGCTGTGGTGTAGACATACCCTGAGTCACACCGAATAATAAACGTGACCTCGTACATCCCCACATGAAAGTAACACTCTGCCTGTATGAGAAACGTCCGGGGTTACCCGAAGGTGAATCACTGTCACTGGCTTACAGCGTGAGGGGGCTTCATCTGTGTCCACTGGGAGAGTTTTGCCCCAAACTACTGGCTGCTGGAAACACAAGTGCCCCGCTCTGGGCTCTGCAAGCCCTGCTCTTTCCATCTGCAGCATGACACCTTGCACTCCCCAGCCCATAGGCTCCCTAAGTGCAGAGCAGAGAGAACCTGGAGCTCAATCTGTATAGATAGTCAGCCCCCCTCCACAACCCCGAGTTCTGCTCTGGCCCCGGAGCACAGGTCCTTCCAACCTGTCTGTACGTCCCTGCTTTGTTAGACTCGAATAGGGTGACCAGACAGCAAGTGTGAAAACTCAGGACGGGGGTGGGGGGTAATAGGAGCCTATAAAAGAAAAAGACCCAAAAATCAGGACTGTCCCTATAAAATCGGGACTTCTGGTCACCCTAGACTCGAGTGCCCTCTGCCTCGCCCTCTGGCTGCCCGCAGTGCCCCCAGATGCACTGTCCGGGGAGCAGCTTCCCCAGTTCAACGCTCTCCTTAGCCCACAGCACTTAGACGTAGCTGTAGTAAAACCAAACGGAAGTTTATGTGACAAAGCTTCAGACAGAGATTCACATAGAGGCCAGGATAAGGACTGGAAACATGGTTACAGATAAAGGAAAAATGTCAAACGCCAGCTGGACCCTGCACTTATTACCACGTTCCTCTCCTGTCTGTTGTCTCCTTTCATAACCAGGCTGTGTCTTTAACTTCACTTTGCCCCGACGGTCCATCTATTCAGGGGGTTTTCTTGGCTCTTTTGTGCTCTGTAAAGGCCAACGCCTGCACCTTGTCTAGAGGTGGGCTAAGCTAGGTGGAAAGATGTCAGTTATTCTCTCTTGGTTGTGTGAGTGCCAAGAACCCCCAGACCCCAGGTGACCAGTTTCACCTCCAGCAGCTTGGAACACAGCATTCGACATGGTCACATAACTCTTCAGATATTTTTTGTACATCCATCCCTCAATAACTAGGACAACCTGCGAGTTCTTAGCGTCCGGCAGAGACCACACCTGGTTCCCTTTGACAAAATAGTATGAATATGGTGATCCCAGGAATACATGCTCATCCGGGTATGCCCAGGCAAGTCCCGGAGCAAAGACTCATAACTGTGTGCCCTGCCCCCCGCATCAGTTGCCACGTGGGGTACCTGGGTCACAACATATTACATGGTTCACCAATGCACTGATGGCTGCCCAGCAGACACATATGATGCTGAGGTCAGAGCTAAGGATTAGTGTTATAGCATGGTCACAATCGATGTGATATGTATGTGGTTACTGTACATGTTGGAGGTGTATGGGGCTTATTTAGAGAATGGCCTAGTCTGTCAAGGAAAGGTGTGAATGGAATGCCTGAGGTTACTCACACTCATAACCATGTGTGTTCATTGTGCACCTACACATCCTAGTGTATGTAAAGAGCTGGGCAGTGTGTATGTGTGTTATTGTCCTCTCCTGGGTGGAGTTGGCACTTCTCAGATTTGTCTCGTCTGCTGTCCCTTACTCACGGTGAATCTCCTTTAGCTCAGGGGAGGAGGCCTGTGCTTCCACAGTCAGAGAAGCTGATTTCTATTCCTGCTGCGGCCATGAAGTTACTCATAGAGCAAAGTGAAGGCTGCAAAACTCCTACATAGCAGTAATATCTTCAAGTCATCGCTGGGCTATTAAATGTTTGGCTAAATACAGACAGGGGCAAATTCTGCTCTGGGTTCTAAATCACTGTCCAGATGTAACTGAAAGTGGAATTTGGCCCAGTGTCTGTAATAGAGGCCAGTTAATTTTACCAGGAATTTCTTAAATCATTGGTTAAAGTAAATAACTGTAATCGTGACCAGCCCATTTCTCTCTCTGGGTATGTGCACACCCTTTGATTGGATTAGCTCCGCCTATGGACGTTATCAGCAAGAGAAATTTCCACGCCAGCCCTTATCCATCCTAGTGGGTCCTGGCCATGGTTTGTCTCATCCCCTATAAAAAAATCATCTTCAAAGACCGTAAGGAAAACAGTGAATCTGTGTTGCAAAGAGAGAGAGCCTGGCACCTATTTATCTGCAGCTGAATTTCAGCTTGTAATGTCGCCCCAGATAAAGAAAAGACACCAAGGTCCCGGGACCGAATAAGGGGCTTCTCTGAGGGCTTTGGGTTTCATCTGGTTGTTTGTCGGCGATTAGGGAGGGATGAGTGTTGGTGCCTAGGTGGCCAGGCAGCAGCCAATCTGCATACAACTGGTTTATGACACCCTAAACAAATCGATAACATTAAACTGCCCATGGCCGGTTCTTGCCCCAGCCACTGGTCCTTGGGTTAATTACAATGTAGTTCAGCCAGTGCAGACAGGGCTGGCAGGGCCGTTGTGTGTGTTGGAAGTGGGCTGGCTCCTGCATGCAGATGTCCCCTGCTTGGGTGGTATAAACTCAGGGAGTGGGGGCTGCTTCCTTGGCAGGTTCTGAAAGCTTCTGGAGGAAGAAGGAGAACACACACGACCATGTGCTTGAAATATTCCCTGCACGACAGACCAGGTAAGAGACAACGCAACATTTCCCTCTCTTTGTCTATCTGCTGCTGGACACGCATAACTGGGCAATATTAGGGCTCTACAGTAACTTACAACATCGGCATAGCAGTCTAGCCCGACAAAGGAACTGGGGACATTTCAAAACTCTTGGGACAGTTCCTAGATTTATTTTGAAAGTCACTGCAGAACCAGATGGGCTGTGGCAGAGTTTACTCCAAGAGTCTGATGAGCCGTTAAATCTGTTCACTTGCTATATCATGTTGCCCGTGTGGAACAGCAGTGCGGTATAGTGGTCTGAGCACAGGGCTTCTAGATTCTAATCCTGACTTTGTCACTGGCTTCCCATGTGACCTTGGATGAGTCTTTCTCCTGTGCCGTGCCTCAGTTTCTCCATCTGTAAAATATGGATGCTGCTGCTGACCCGACCCACCTGGCTGCAGGGTTGTGAGGGTTAATTACGCAGTTATTTGACAAACCCAAAGTGCTAGGGATTATGAAATGCATTGAAGAGGAATTTCTTAGGGCATGGAGTAGTTTCCACTTGATTGAAATATGCGTGTGTGTGTGTGTGTGTAGCCCAATTTGTAATACACATACATGCACTCTGTGCACACAGTACACACGAGACAGACCCGCATACAGCACATGCCCCCATGCATTCTGCACACACAGCTACATTCTGTACATGCAACGTTCCCCTCTCCGTACACATCGAGTCCTCACACCCACCAGAGCGTGTCCACATGCGCAAGTGTCAGTGGTCTAACGTGAATTGGTTTTTGAACTGATCTGAATTAAAGCAGTTCAGAAGGGTGTGTGGTAGGGTGACCATATTTCCCAAAGGGCAAATGGGACATTGCCCAAGCCCCGCCGTTCACTCCCTATGTGGCTGGCCTGAGCCACCTGGCATCACCGCTTGCCCAAGCCCCGCCGCGCGGGACTGGCGTTGCCGCTCACTCGCCCCTCCAAACGTTCCTCCCTGCCCCACTCATTTTGGCAAAACTGGGTATTTGTCCCGTTTGCTCTTGATAACTGATGATCAGCTGGCAAGAGTAAATGGGGCAAATGCCCGGTTTTGCAAAAAAAACCCCAGGACCCCCAGGACAGGGCATAAGAAGGGGATGCTTGTCTTTTGTAGGAGTGGGTTATTGTGGTTAAGCGTTGACCTGTTCCAAACTGACTTGGCTTAAACTGTAAGAGAGGAAGAGTGGTCCAGCGGCCGAGGAGTTGGGGGCCCTGGGTTCTATTCCCCGCTCTGTCACAGACTTCCTGTATGACCTTGGGCAAGTCACTTCGTCTCTGTGTGTGTCAGTCCCTCATCTGTAGCACTGCCCCCTGCTCATCTGCATGGGAATAGGCCCATCAAAGTACCGCCCCGAGTGAGCCATTCTTGTACTGAAACAAGAGTCTTGTCCGCCAGTTCATAGGCGTCGGCTTCTTCCGGGCCCCAGGGTGCTCAGCCCCCCCTTCTCCACCCCGTCCCAGGCCCCACCCCCACCAGTAGCCTTCCCCAAGTACCCATTCCTGCCCCGCTCCAGGCCCTGCCCCCACCCTTTCTTCCAAGCCCCCACCCACGCCTGGCCTCTTCCCACCCAGTTCTGCCCCCTCCCCTGAGTGTGCCCCCTCCCCGCTCTTCCCCCTCCCCCAGCGCCTCCTATGTGCAGTGCGGTTGAACAGCTGATCGTGGTGGGCGGGAGGCGCTGGGAGGGAGGGAGATAAGTTGACCAGCAGGGCTTGGGGGGAGGGGAGGAGCTGGCTGCCGGTGGGTGCTGAGCCACCCTCCAACACAAGTGGACTAGAGGTTAGAGCAGGAGGGGCCCCTTAAATTGATTCAGGGAGGAGAGGATAGTTGAGTGGCTTTCTAATGCCCCAGCCCTGGGGAGGTTAGCTGCAGTGGGGATTGAACCTGAAACCACAGGTGCCTCTGCTGTTCGAGCTAAAGAGCCCAGCTCTGGTTAGTCAAAGGCCGCACAGTCTGATAGGCCTCTCTAGGATCCAGCCACTTGTGGGGCACAGAGAGCACAGGATGTCAGCGTGGGTTACAGTTAGAAGAGGGTTACTACATTAGGGAGGGAAAGCTGGACTCTGGGTTCCTATCCCTAGCTTTGGGAGGGAGCAGGGACTAAAGGTTAGAGCCAGAGGACTGGGATTTGGGACTTTGCTGCCGACTCCCTGTGTGATCCTGAGTGATAACTAGGGCCGAGTAGGGCTGGGGGAACATGGATAAAAATTCAGCAAGTGTCACAAGAACGACACAGGTTGGTGGGAAACGGTGCAAAAAGGGAGATGGAAAGACTGGATTAGTCTAACTAAAAAGGCCTCCTGTTATAATTCAGGGACAGGGTTAGAGTCATGCTGGGGGAACCAGAGAAAGTGTGGGACTGGAAATCAATGGAGCAAACTTGGGGTGCTAAAATTAGGCCTAATTAGCTGACAAAATAACGAGGGGATGGGGCTATTCTCCATCGCTCCCTCTTGGGGTCCTTACAAGAAATGACTATTCTAGAAAAATTGGGAAGCAAATGCAACAATTGCTGACTGGCTGAAGGGGAATGCGCGTGCTTCCCATATCACAGCTGCTGCCCCAGCATCTCCTGGGATCCCCGCGTCCACTGTGGCTCCATTGGGCCTATGTCGTCCTGATCCTGAGAGACGTCCTCATCGGGCGGGGCCAGAGAGAGGGACCCAGTTGACATCGCCATTTCCAGTGGCTCTGGCTGAATCTCGAACCCCCCCTGGGATGTGTGACTTTGGCCTGGTCTGCACTACAGTCTGACATGGGTAGAACTACGGTGCTCTCGGCTGTGAAAAAGCCGCACCCCTGAGTGATGTAATTGCACTGACCTAACCCCGTGCAGACAACACTAGGTTGGTGGGAGAGCTTCTCCCGCAGACATAGCTTCTGCCTCTCGGGGAGGTGGATTCACTGCGCTGACAGGAGACCCTTTCCTGTTGGCGTAGGAGCGTCTCCACTAAAACGCTACAGCAGTGCAGCTGAGCCAGTGCAACTGGGGCACTATATGTGAGACAAGCCCTTTGTCACGTCCTTTTCCTCCGCTATTTTCGTTTTTCTCTTTCCTTTTGCCTTCAGTCTAACAAAGGGTGGGCTTAGCCGGCCAAGACTGTACATTGTGCAATACTGCTGTGAGCCCATGAACAGAAAAAGGCAGCTAAAAGCAATGTCCTAAGCAGCCCGACCCTGGGACTAGTTTGCCAGGTCTTGGAGGGGCTGATAGGGCCGTGTGCCATTCCTGTGTTTTTCCATCAGTGAGCTGGCTGCAAGGGAAAGTCGGCACCAGAGACAGAAACTGCTTGGCAGTTCTTTTCTCTCCCTTTTTGTGTGTGTTTGTCTTTCCAGGAAATGGTGTCGGACTTTAACAACAGCACCCATAACCCCACCTCCAGCCCATCTCAACTAACTTTTCCCCTTTTTCCCAAAAGGCACATTATTTATTGTCAGATCTAAGAGCTTGTCAGACCAGGGGGTTTTCCCTTCTAAAGGCTTTCTATAGCTAATGGCAAAGGACAAGGGATGTGGTTACAACGAAAGGCTGACTCCACACTGTTTACATTCCCAACGCTTTCCTGTTTTCTGTATCTTTAATAGAAGGTTGCAGAGCTATTCAGTGGTGTGTTTACCATGGTACAAAGCAGACGAGATCTCTGTCTACCAAACCCTGATCCTCGGTCTAAACAGTTTAATGTTGGGCAGCGAGAGGGTCGCGTTGACACCTTTGCCTCCTTGGGCCCATTTATTCCACTGAAATTAATACAATGGAAGATCACTTCACTTCTGTGCCTCGGTTTCCCTCTCTGTAGTGGGACAATACCGACTTCCCAAAGGGTCGGTAACTACTGGTAATGAAGGAATGTTTGGAGTTTGGAGGGAGGATGCCTCAGTCTTATTCCGTTTGCACCTCTTCCAGAGCATTGAGATTTGTTCCAATTAGGGTGACCAGATGTCCCGATTTTATAGAGACAGTCCTGATTTTTGGGTCTTTTTCTTATATAGGCTCCTATTACCCCCCACCCCCGTCCCGATTTTTCACATTTGCTGTCTGGTCACCCTAGTTACCATGCAGGGCATTGTCACAAAAGCAAAGGTGCCTCTGGTCTGGTTTGTTTTTCACTTGCACAGGTCAGCTGCTCCAACTTCCTCCCGCTGAAGCTGAAACGGCTGACATCTCATCTCCTTCCTCGTCAATTTCCTCCTGTAATTTGATTCTTTTCCCCTCCTCTAGATCTGGAGAACTGCTGGTGTCTGGTTGGAAAACGAGAAAACAGGGGATTCCCCATGCGCCCGACCTTCCTTGTAGACTGTTCCAGCGGGAGAAGGGAACTGCTGAACGCACGGCCTGACAGCCAACTGTATGGGCGTCCTCGCAGCCACTTCCCCTGCAGACTCAGGATGGAGACTTATGTGATATTCTGCTGTGATGTGTCCAGTTGTGGCCACCAGATTGTCCACAGCAAAGGAAGCGAGGAGGGCGTGTTCTGTGCTCCGGCCCGAGTCTCGGCTTCATCACAGCCGGGCACTGGAGCTTCTGTGGAGGCACCTGAGTCCTTCAGGAACAAGGCTCCTGTCTCTATGCACCAGCAATGCCACGTTAGGAGTTGTGCTAAGAGTGATGCTGCAGCTGGGGGGCCTGATTCCAGGTTCCTGCAGCGCTCTGCTTGGTGCACAGTCAAACACTTCCTGAAGGGCTTAGCCAGGTGTGTCTTTGGGCAAACTGATTGGGAGTATCCAGGCAACGGGTACAAGGAAACACTCTTATTTAATGCAATGTATAATTGACCTGCAGAACTCATCCCTGTGGGATGTTATTGAGGCTAATATCATGGTAAAATTTAAGAATGGCTCAGGCCCTTCTACAAGACAGGGGTCTATTAGTCCTCCTGCTTTGTAAACTAATTGCCGGCTGACAATAGGAATAAACATCCCTCCCAGGTGATGGCTTGGATTAGATGCCCAGTGCTTTGCCCCAGGTCAGCAGTTCTTGTGTTACTGGCAAATGCAGAAATGTGAATTCTTGCTCCGGCCAGTAGAACAATGGGTATGTTTATGTCTTTGTTCCTAAAGGATCCCCAAACATCTGACAAACTAGAGATATTATAGAAGTCACCCAGCACTGAAATGCAGTCACCTCTGGGGAGAAACATGGCTTAACTGTCCACAGCATCACTGTAGCAAATACTTTCAGGCAAGAGGGAAAGTGCATAAAGGGAGAGGCTGGATTGTGGATTCCATTGGGAGAGGTTGGATTACACATGCCCCAAGTGTTCTTTCCTGGGTGGAAAGTAGTTTAGAAGTGCTATTATTATTGGACAGGTAAGCCCTGCTCCCACTGCTGCTGGACCCATGACACTTGCCTGGTTGGGAACTGTTTAAATCTGCTTTTCTCTAGGGATGTGTTGGGTGGCTGATAGTTTGGGGGTGACTTGGCTTTGGGGCCACCTATCACATCAGGTCCACTGAGGTGTCTGCCTGTCTAATTCAGGTAACACAGAGGCCAGGTGGGAATTTGTGTGGATTGGGGGGGAAGGAAGGGGGTGTTCCTGGTGCTGCTTGCAGGCTAGGGGGCTCTGTAGGGAAGTGTGTGATCAGAGTCAGTCCGGAACAAGGTGGGATGAGTTGTGCCTCGCTACCTTAGGGAGCAGCCTGCTTCGTTTCCCTCTGATTTAGGTTACTGTGTGTTATTGCTCTGGATTCTAAGAATAAAAGTAGTGTTTCATTTTGATTGACTTTCTCTAACTTCTCTGGGGGTGTGCCGTGAACATAACAGAGAGGGAGAGAGGAAGGGCTTGTGCTTTCTCCATTTTAGGATGGCCTCTCACCTGGGGGAATCTGGAAAGGTCCCACTTCCATCTTCCATCGCCCAGCTGGGGGAAGGTTGGATTGTTATATAATGGCTGGTTTTGAACTGTGTGCTGCTGTAGCCATGTGGACATCTTGCTGGAGGCATCTTGGCTGCCATCATGGAAACACTACAGCTGCTAATGTACAGCACCAAATCTAACTAATGAGATATGCACAGAGCTCTTGCAGCGCACCCAGACAGAGGCTCTCCCCATGCTACCCCAGACAGAGCCTAGGAGAACAGAAGAGCAGCAGCTGGGAGGTCAGTTGTGTTCCAGCTCTGGCAGGCAGACAGGGAGAAGCAAGTTTGAGAGCTGAGAACCCCTCATCAGGAACTCCTGTCTCCAGCCACGCCAAGGGGCTGGTAGCTCGAGTGCCTAAGAGATGTTGAGTCACATGGGGTGAATGAACTGGCCCCAGGCCTTTCACAGTTGGTTAAAGCAGCATGTAAAGATAACGGGCCAGATTCTTGGGTTCCTGATGGACCGAACTGGTCTTTGGCTGGCCCCAGAACATGGACAGTGTGAAGGTGGCATGCAGGAACTTTGCCACCCGCCCCTTCTTGGGTTGTGCACCAGGTGGAGTTCAGTAGGACTCAAGCATCTGTACCAGACTCCAGAGAGGGTTGGCAAGACCCTACCCAGAAGCCCCCGCCCCTTGATATCTAAGTTTGATCATGACCCAGCCATCTAGGGTGTTTCACACAAATAAAGTTTGTGAGCCCCATCGAGCCCTTGATATGCTATGTTGAGCACCATGTATAAGCTAGGGTGTCCCCTAAAATGAGGGACAGGCAGGTGGTCAACCTAGGAGCAGCCCAGTCTTGGCCTACCCTAAATCATCAATGCACCTAGGGCTGAGCCTTGCACAGCTGCTGCCCGGGCTGTACCCAGTGTGTGTGGAGTAAGGGATTTGCTGTCAGCCTAGCATTTTCCACCAGCATTAGTGTGGCTTGGTGCAAAGAGCCTTGTTCTGCCTCTGGCCTGCTGGTTGACCTTGGGCAAGGCACGTCACCTCTCTGTGCCTCAGTTTCCCCAAAGGGCTTTGAGATCTGCTGATGAAAAGGGATCTGTTAGGGATTCACAGTCAGATGGTCTATTTTTTCCTGACATAGGCATGCGCAGCCAGTTGGATGCCACTAGGCGTCACTGTTTTACCAGCCATGGAGGTTGACTCCGTTGCTTTTGGTGGTTCTTTGCCTTTCCCAGCCTGGACTGCAGTTGGCAAGAGGCAACTGTGACTTGATTGAGGATCAGCCCTGGTGGTTGCTCTGTCCAGAAACCCAGCCTGAGCCTGCAGCCATGCACTAACAGGAACACCCAAGGGACTCAGGCGCTAGCCACATAAATGAAGGAGCTGCATACGGGGAAGGATATGCACAAGCATCTGCTCCAGAAACACAGCCCTCTGCTGGGGATGCTAAAGTAGCTCTTGCCGGTAACTGGGCTTATGCCAGGAAGTGCCCAGCTTTGCGGGAGACAGCAAGAGCTGCACCTGAGTGGCATGAAATGGAGCTGATTGCAGTCTCCCTCACCTACCACATGGTCCGGAGAGCTACCGAGAGAGGTCAGCTCCCAGACTGGCTGGAATGGTGCATCCTGGGAGTTGTAGTCTGTAGCTTGCACCTTCAGATTAAAGGGCTATGCGCCCCGTCTTAGCTCTGTGTAGCAGGGACTGCCTTTGCATGTGTACAGCGCCTAACACAACAGGGGCCACGATCTTGGACTGGAGCCTCTTGGCACTGCCCCAGGGAAGCTATTAAATATTAATCGCCACATTGGGCCGCATTTGGCCTGTTAGCCTCATTGTGCCCCCACTGTCATACCTGGACCAAAGGGCACCTGGGTTGACGTCATTTTGATCTACTCATTTAATGAATTGAAGATCCACCGGCCTGGCTCCCCCAGTTTTTGCCTCTCCCCACTGCGGTCCTAAGACATGCGTCATTTTCCTGGCTACATCTGTACTCTCATCCCGTCCTGTTCCCCGACTCGTCAAGTGCTGGTTCCCCCTTCCCAGAGCAGGGAGGACACAGCGACCTCTGAGCTAATCACAGAGCTTCACAAACACAACACCAGGCCTGCCAGGCTTGTGGTAACTATAAACAGCCTCCACCCAGAACAAAATACAGGCACCTGGCACTGTTTATATACACAGTTCCATGATAATCCAGCCATTCCTCACCCCCTGGAGTCAGTCCAAAGCCTTATGCAAGTATCTTGCACTTCCTCTTTTCAGATGCTGTTGCTCTGGAGGGGATGATGTTCTGTGGAGCTTACAGGAGCTCTCTGCACCCCCCTTAGAAGAGCAAAAGACAATTAGCCTCGTGAACAGAAGGCTGGGGCTCCCAGAGGGGTCCTGCTGACTCTGGAACCAAGATCAGGAGAACATCCTCCAGGAACTGGCTGTGTTGGAAAGGACCAGGAGCCAGTGTCTGCTCCCCGTACAGTCACTCCTGATCTACTCTGGTGTGGGATTTGCCTTGATGTCAATGGACCAGGCCCCAAAGCTCTACCGGCTCCATATCCTGCCTTCCCCCGAATGCAAACTCATTGGAGTGGCCCATAAAATCCTGCCTGGGCCAGACTCCTTAACTAGCACTGATTTGCCAGGGCTGTTTTTCGGGGAGGGGTCAGTGTAGTCTCTGCAGCTCAAACCCTGCAGTGTGGTGTAGGCTGAGACGGCAGCATCAGACATGAGCGTTAAACTAATGAGCTGAACATCTCCCATGGCTGATGATCATGTCCAACTCCTTCCCATTCCTGCCCACGCTTTCCCTCTGTTCTACACGACACCTGTTTGTTTCTTTGTGTCCCATCACCAAACCACCCATCCTATCCCCTGTATCCACCTGCGCACTTTCCTGCCCCGACGATTCCATACTGGGTGCAGCTCTCAGACCCCAGAGAGAGCCAACGGGACTTTGAGGTTATAACGTCAGGGCAGCCCTTTCTGGGCATAAATTTGCTTACACTGCAAATTCTTACTCCAGGGCTGATTCTGCCCCCAGGCGAATAACCCAGGGACCTTGGCAACACACTATCAGAGCGGCTCTGGAACGCTGGCCTTTCCCAATCCAGATCCCAAAGTCACCTTCACTAATATCTTGATCACCCTGGATGTACTCTGCTGCTGGGGAGTGACAGGAGAGATCAGGAATCAGAGGAATTTTCCATTTGCCTGAGGGCTTAGTACTGGTGACTGGAAATTTAAGTCGTCCATTTAACCCCAGGGCAGACTTCCTCCTGTGCAGTTTTGCGGGAGTACTTTCTGGCATTCAGCCATTGAGTGCCCAAGCCCGTGCAGCCAGGCCAGAGCTCAGGACCTCAGAGTGACTGACTAGATGGCCAAGGGACTGGTCGGGGGCGATCAGGATTTTTCCCTTCCATGTGGCTGATTCCAGGAGAGCCCAGGCTGGCAAGGACCAAAAGTAGCCACTGTCTGATGTGTATCCACACGGCAAATCTCTTGCAATGTTCTTTGTGTTGTTTGGAGCACCCTGAGATGACACAGCATGGCAGGAGACCTCATGGTATGTTACAGGCTTGTGCAAACACACACATGTATGCAGGCATGCACACACAAACTCACTCACACTGCAGCAGACAGTACCTCAGCTGGGCCTAGTGTAAATTACAAGTGAAACTAATGCAAAGCACTGGGACATACTCTGCTCTCTCACTTTGCGGGGGGGAGGGGGGAAGGAATTGGATACAGCTTTCTGCTATAGCCACTGATATTGGTACAGTAGGTGCTGTTCAGATGTTCCAGTGGGTGCCTCCCTTATAGGGGGATTGTGCTCAGGGAGCCCCCATGCCAGGTGTGGAGATGGAGGAGCCCGTGTGCTGAAGCGCGTCTGGGAGCCGAGCCGGGCACAATCGCTCAGCACACGCAGCAGGAGCCCTACTCAGGCCTCTGTCTCTGCCGCCCCGTGACCTTTCGCACGGGATGCGAGAACCTGCTCTGCCGGCCCCGCTCAGCGGGCTGGTTGTGAGACTGAAGCCCAGGCTGAAATGACTCAGGCAGCTGGGACTGCGATAAACGCCCGTCTCCGTGCGGCTGGCTGACCTTCTGGGAGGCTGGCTGCTGGCGAAGGCCGATTTGCGCAGGGGAAAGGTGGAACAGAAGGCTGATGTTCTAGGGGGTATTTAGGGAGAAGCCACCCCCTGAATTCACCTTCGCAAGCAACAGGGGGCTGATTCTGCTCCTGCTCCCGTTCTACACCAGTGTGACTCTGCTGACTCCAGTGGTGTCACTCCTGATTTACCGCTGTGTAAGCGAGGTGAGGGTCGCTGCAGGGGCTCGCTGAAGGCGGGGACGCTCGGTCCTGGAACACAGTAGCTGCCGAATTGCAATGGCAGAGTCCTGTCTGAACTGCACTCAGCCAGCCAAGGATCAAGAAGCTGTTTGCTGTCTCGTAGGCTCGTGCCTGGCTGGAATCTGGGTGGCTTTTCAGGCTGGGAATTGAGGCTGACAGAGGCCAGGACGGCTGGGTTCCTGCTGGGGGTGGCGGGAAGAGAGACCCGGGGAACATGCAGCAGGAGGCAGAGGCTCTGGGCCTGACTTTAAGCTGCTAGCTCAGAGAGTGAGAAGGGCAGAGGAAGGTCAGGGCAGGACTGAAAGGCTGTGCTAAAGTTGATGGAGTCGCCCTGATTTCCACCCGCTGAGGATTTGGCCCAGAGCGTGAGAGTGAAAGGCAGAGTGAGGGAGTGGGATGGAGGAAGCAGGAAAGAGCCAGAAGGAGACACTGACTGTCGCTGCTGCTGGCAGCGGTGTGTGACCGGGCAACAGGGTGTGGGGCAGTCCTGTATGCAGCGCTGGGTGACCCCTTGTCAGCAAGCCAAGAATAGCTCGATGGCCAGGTAGGCCATGAGGTGCAGTTCTGGGAAGGCATTAGAAGACCAGCAGCCCTTGAATGTTGTGTCCAAGTGCTACACTTAGATATCTGCCCTACACACCGACCTTGCCAGCTGACTCAGGATTGCAGGGGTTTGGTGTCTGGATGCAGCGGTGAGTTATCGTCAACACTCAAGCCCTAACTCAGAGGTGAGAACGCTAGTGCAGACTAAGTGAGCTGTAGCTCACGAAAGCTCATGCTCAAATAAATTGGTTAGTCTCTAAGGTGCCACAAGTACTCCTTTTCTTTTTGCGAATACAGACTAACACGGCTGCTACTCTGAAACCTCTCAGAGAATAAGACGTACCCTGATAGACTCAACAGGACTGAGGGGCAGAGGTGTGTGGGGAGCCCAAGAGAGTCGTCACAGGGGGCGCTGTAGGTCAGCGTGGAGGAAAAGTAGCTGAGCTCTGGCTGGTGGGGAGCCAGGCCCAGAGTGGCCTGGGGCTGCAGGTAAGGAAGATGGGGCACCAGCAGAGCCGTGGAGGGTCCCGGGGGATGTGGGTTAGCAGTCCAAGCCTTTGGCCCAACCCTATATGGGATCTGTCACTTGCTTGACTCCAGCGTTGTTAACTCTTCCCTTTCACGAGCCCTAAAGTTCACCAGCTCTGCTCAGAATGAAATGAGCAAAGCAAAATCAGCCGCTTAAGAAAACACTGTTTGTTGCCTTTTGGAGCTGCGCTGGGGTCTACGAGCCAGGCCAGTTCGGATGGTGAGCAAGGAGTGCTGGGGACAAATGCCCCGGCTGGATTCTGATCTCAGCCAGCCCAGGGTAAATCAGGAGCAGCATCAGCATGAAACTGGCATCAGTGAGATCAGAATCAGGCCCCATGTCTCCAGGGTGCTGGGCAAACAGTGTCACTTTCTAATTTTAAACCCCACAAGTGGAAATGAAGATAAAACAAAACAAAGGGCTGCCAGGGATACAACTTCACCCTTTAAAGAGCTGACAAAAGTCCCGGCAGTCTCCCAAAATGGGTGTCTTCTGGCTGCTGGTCTGACACACAGAGGTCACCTTGCCTGCCTGTTGTCAGCTCCGGGAACTCACGGGGAGCAAACTCAGAACTCTGTCTCCCTCGAGATCCTGGAGAGACTCGCTCATCCCTGCAAAGTGAATCTGGATCCAAATACCCCCAGCAGCTGGGGAAGTTTGGATCCAGGTTTTGGTTTCATGTCATTATTGAAGGACAAGGTTTGGCTCTGGATAATAAATAGAGATAGGGATTGTGAAGAGCCCCACCGAATCTGGATCCAACCCTCTCCCTCCCAGGTGCTAGTGACCCAAAGCTCTTGTTAGCTGATGGCTGTTTGGTGACCTATGAGAATGAGTTTCACTGGTCCCAGGTCCAGTCTGTCCTGGGGATTTCAGCCATCCATGGCCAGCCCCTAATGCACACAGACAAAGCTGCTGCCTGCTGCAGGTTGCACTGATGCTGTTAGCTCTGCTTGAAACCAGTTTGGCCTGTTTACACTCTGGCTTCGAGTAGTGCCTGACCTCTTGGCTGCCACACCAGGGAGGTTCGGAAACCTCCACAGCTAAAAGCATGAACTGCTACAGATTGAGCTAAAATTCCCTAGCTGGGGCTGTAACTGACTCACCAGTGGGTTACATTTGCACTGGTGCAGCTATACTGGGAGCTGAAACTGCAGAAAAGCCCCTGTGTAGACAAGGCCTGAGTTAGAGCGAGGCAGGGTGTGTGTGTGTGTGTGAGGAAATCTGGTCTCCAGCCACTTGCTGAATGCAAACCCGGGTTTGAATGCAGCCAGTTCACCACCCTGTATTACCCACAGCTTGCCAACCTTCGCATGCTTGGCGCTGAGTTCGGAGGACTGTTTGCAAACAGAGAACTTTGCACCCAGAGCTGAGATTCAATTAATCAGGAAACTCACTTTGTTTTGGGTGGAAGCAGTTTGTAAAAAAACAGCTCATGCAATCAGAGAATAGGAACAATATTGCTTGACTCAGGTGACCAATCACAAAGCTTGCCTGGCTCTTGTCCCTACTGTACAGGTATCAACCTCACAAAATGCACCCTGCAGTTGGCACCGATTGGCCCTGTTTGCCCACGGTCTTAGTAAAAAGAGGCCAAGGAGTGAATGGTCCATAAAGACCGAACTCCCCCTGAGCGGTAGAAGGGGTCCCTCCAGTGCAGGACTGGCTGGGCAGGGTGGGTGGGAAGCCAGCTTTGCTCTGTGGTTATGCAGAGATAGGCATTGCTGTGAGCACCACCAAACTCACTGCACTTGTGACTGAAACCAGAGAGAGGCCCAGCTCCCAGCACTGAGGCTAATGACCCCTCTAGCCCCCTCCGCTCCCGACAGGGGTGTTGAGTTCCCCCTCACTAGCTGCCTGTGTGTAAAATTTCCCAGGTCATAAGGCAGAGTGAGCCGTCTGCCCTGGCAGCGGGCTGTGCCTTGCGCTCCCTTGGAGTGGGTCCCAGGGCTGCCAACGTCACTGAATGTGCCATTCGAGTGGCTCACTGTTCTAATCCCCCGGCTGCGCCTGGGCTGGGTGTCCTCTTACGGGCCGGATGCTTCCCTATTCCCCTCGCTCCTCGTCCAGGCCTGCAAACTGAGCTCATCTCTGTCTTTCTCCTGGGAGCCAGTCCAGCCCCCCGGATTATAAATAAGACTGACAGGTTTATAGCAGCCTCCTTCCCGTTACATGGCCCGACCCAAACAGCATTGCATGGAGGCCTGGTGCCCACGCAGGGAAGCTAATTGTTTATCTTCCTTCTTACCCAGCAGATAGGACAGTTACAGCTGGGCTCTCCCCCGGGGCAGGCGGGGGGGGGAAGCCCCCTCTCATCACTACACAGCTCTGCTCTCTCCTGGTCCCTTGGCTTAGCTCTTTGGTGCTGCTTCCCACAGTCCCAGGTCGGCCCAGAGCTCAGCTGGGGGTGGGTCTGTGTCCTCCTTAGGACCACGCATGGAATTAACCCTGATTCTTATACCCCAAGGGCTGGTTACAGCCAGCATGGCTGGATCTTGGGGATCCAGATGCCGTGGTCTGAGGGGGGAGCCCACACACTGGCTTACTGAGAATCATCTCTCTGTGGGGTGTGAGAGGCAGTGTTTTTCCCAGGAATTGAAATTGGGGGGGGGGGATGTTCAAATTTACTGGAGGGGGGGGAATCAGGACCGATGAGGGGTGAGACTGTGAGGGTGAAGGTGGGCTGTATGGCACCATAGTAAAAACTGAAAAATGTTTCATGACTATTTTATTAGATTTACCTCATGTTTTAAAATCACCACACAAATTAAAGTCGGCTACTCAAGCTTCCTATGAAGCACAACAACTACATCCTTCTTGGTTTCTTGTTATAATTTTGCACAACTCTGTTAATGAACTTCTTGAATGCCATGCGTTCATCTTCAGTGGCTTTTCGTGTGTCCGGTACTGCCAGTCCTTCCATTGATACGCTCATTAGTTCATTCCCATGATCAGGCAGAAGGTGACGTTTTTCAGAACATGAAATACTATTCGATGATGAAAAAGATCGCTCGACTGTAGCTGTTGTGACTGGGAGTAGCAAGAGAGGAATTCCTTCTTCTTTCAGCCCAGGAAACAGAGCACAAAGATCGGGTCGAGCCACCGGTGATGATAAAAACGAAGTTGAAGTCAAATCTTCATTCGTTCTTCTTATGATATTCCACTCTGTGTTCAAATTCTCTGTTCTGTCCTGAGCACGTGGCAGCCCCATGGCTGGTAGCATCTCACTCCGCTCAACTGTCGGCGTTTATAGGACAGGGATCTGTAAAAGCTACGTAGAGGTTGAGCAGAATCTGGAAGTCGCTGTTGTAGATTTTTAAGAATCAAGGCTGTGTACTTTTTCAGTTGTCTTAACAAACACTTCTTGTTCTCTTCACTTAATGATTCAATATAAATGCCTTCATTAGTCAACTTCTGAACTGAAGTCTTTGCTTCTTCCAGTACTTTTTCAATGGATAGCTCTCTGATTGATCCAAATGTAGCTTCTATTGCTGGACAAAGACCTACTACTGTTGTAGCAGATGCCTGGATGGCATTGTTTAATGACCCAAGTGGTTTCAACAGTAGACTTACAAGAGAGATGATGGCAGTAGTCTTCTCTGAATGTAGAAGCAAAAGTAATCCACCAGCCTCACTACTTAGATCCATCCCATCTTGGTAGATACTTTCCAAAGCCAGTAATAAGAGCTGGAGTAATTTTAAGACAACAGCCAAGGATCACTCATGAGAAAGCCAGCGGGTTTTCCCAGGCTGTACTAATTTGAACTTCAGTCCCAGTATATCTTCTATATTTTCCAAGATATTCAGTCTTTTTGGACTCTTGCTGAACAAAGAATGTAATGAAGACGTTAGATTTATAACTTTTTAAATGTCTTTTGAAGAGTCTGCAGCTCATACTAGCTATAGTTGGAGTAGATGGCCTCTGCAGTGTATATAGGAGAGACTAGGGTTACACTTTTCTCTGAGCAAAGCTTGTGCTCCACCATGTCTTCCAGAGAAGTTTGCAGCTCCATCAAATGCACAAGCAGCCATCTCTTTGGGGTCCAATTGACAAGCATTTATCTCTTCTAAGATGTGGGTTGTCACAGATGCAGCCGATGTGTCTTCTATAACTTGAACATCTAGAAATACATCTACTGGCCTACCACTGACATCATGGTAACATACACAATGACTTAAATACTTGATGCCCATTTGCATCGGTGCATTCATCAGCCGTGTATGCAAATTTTTTGAATGTGGTGAGAGAGTTCTTCACTTTTTCAACTGTTGTGTCTTTCACTGTTGCACCACACGCGTCTAGCCAGTCAGTTGAGTTTCTTGAAGAAAGACAGTGAGCATTTGCTGGTCTTGTTCAGAACCGGTGTTCAACTTCAGGGTGAACAAGTGACAATGCACTTAACACTGGCCTCCAGTTTGTAGTGTGCAGTATCTCTTGCTTAAATAGAAAGTATGATGCCACGGCCATGTTTATTTGCATGAACTGTGTTGTGTCTCCAGCATTCTTAACAGCCTCATTAACATTCACCGGTGTTGTCCTTGGTCAGTGGAGACTCAGAGTTCAGAGCTGCTTTCACATGAGTTCACCTCCCAGGTTGGGGGGCAAGAAGGCTGGGGGGAGGGATAGCTCAGTGGTTTGAGCATTGGCCTGCTAAACTCAGGGTTGTGAGTTCAATCCTTGAGGGGGCCATTTAGGAATCTGGGGCAAAAATTGGGGATTGGTCCTGCTTTGAGCAGGGGTTGGATTAGATGATCTCCTGAGGTCCCTTCCAACCCTGAGATTCTATGATCCTAAGGCGCCTTGCTCGTTCCTCCAGCTGCTCACTGTTCACTCTGGCCACTGTTGTTCGTTGTGCCACCGTTCACTCTATTGGTCTGTTGCCAATGGCCCTGCGCCGTCACCTTCAGCTGCCACCTGCCACTGTGACGTCTGCGAGTGGGTTTCTTGAGGTTCCACCCAGCTCTCCGTGATTTCAGCTAAGCTCTCAGTGGGGGAACCTCACTGCGAGTGCAGCTGGGCCGTCTCTTCCACAGAAACACTGTCCCACAGCAGGTCTAAGCACTTAGACCTGATTATCAGTGATTTCAGCTGTAGTGGTCACTTAACAGAACAAAAGACTCTCTATGGAGCCTAATCAGCGCTGTCTTTAAACAGTGGAGAGGGGCAGGTCCAATAGTCCTTGTGACTCAGACAGACCATCAAGCAAAACACCTGTCCCCACCCTCTCTCTTGATGCCCTCAATCAGCAGAGGCTAAGGATAGTTCTACTGCCTTTTACTCCTACAATAAGAACAACAACATTTATACCCCCCCCACCCCACCCCACATTCAAGTGATTTGTAACCCAACCCCAGCCAAAATCTATCACTTGGGCAACACAGCTCTGTTTGCTGGATACCTAGGTAGATTAGGTGTGAATGTAAATACAATCTGGTCCTGAAGCCTTTCCCCCCAGCCCCCAGCTCATCACCTGCTGTCAGGGAGAGCTCATTTAGATGTTGCTTACAAATCATCATTTGAAATGATTAGGTTGGCCAGCGTCACCGAAATGAATGCTCTGACATGGTCATAAAAGCAACAGCTGTACAAGGAAGCTAGTCTATGTTCCTACCTTTCAAATCTATGATACTTTTTCAGATACATGTATTTTATCATACACTGTATAAGCTTTAAAAGTGTGTATTAATGTTTCAATTTCAATTCACATTTCCAAACAATCACTAAATTGGCAATACTGCATGTAACTAGTTCACAGAACTGGAGGGGGGGTGTTGGGGAAATTCAGGGGGGTAAACACCCCCATGGGGGGGGGTGTAGGGAAATCCCTGGTGGGAGGGGGCCAGGTGGAAGAGATATTTGGCAGGCTGAGACCTTCTATGGGAGCCAGGCCCCATTTAATTGGCAAGCAGGCCAAACCCTGGGGCAAAGCAGGGCAAAGACCTGGGTTAGCT
This sequence comes from Caretta caretta, assembly GCF_965140235.1. Taxonomy (NCBI): domain Eukaryota; kingdom Metazoa; phylum Chordata; order Testudines; family Cheloniidae; genus Caretta; species Caretta caretta. The sequence goes on from NC_134223.1 coordinate 6,052,456, forward strand.
CAAAGGTCCCTCTCTGGAAGGGGCCAAATCCAAGTAGCCTGTGAGAATGGTAGGATTTGAAGCTGGTTTCCATCCCCGCACCCCACCCCCACTCATGGGGATGTCCTTGTGTCGGGGGTTTTGGTCAGTTCGGGTTGGATCTCGGTTTCCAGCTGGCATCCATTGCTGTGACATTTTAATCCACTCTATTAAGCTGTGGTGGGGGAGGAGAGGGGAGGGAAAGATGCCCGATGTATCAGCTGAAAAGAGACTTGGGGGTTCTGCTGGGTGCCCCAACCCCTAGCTTTACTGATCCCTGCCTCTTCATCGCAAACAGCAAGGAGCGCATTGGGGTGAAAGGATTACCCGGCGTCGGTGAAAGATCACGGGGGAGCGAAGGGGATCCCACCAAGGGAATTCAGACTAGTTAGCCAGGCTGCTCTGGCTGAAGCTAGGAGTTTATTCCCCCTTCCCCCCCATCCCTGGCTGCATCCAAGCATGGAGTTGGGGGCTCTCTGCAGAGGGAGGGGGAAGTGTTACAGCCATTTGCAGCTCCTGGCACCCCGACCGCTCCCCTGGGCGAATCGGGTGGGGTTTGACCTTCCAATGTCTCCGATGGGCCTGTGTTCGAACAGCTGAGGTGAAGAGCTTGGAAATAGACTGGAGGGGAAGGAGTGAGTCACCTGCTCCAGGAATAAACTTTTCGACAGGGCCAGGGCAGCCGGGATGGAGGGCAGCAAGTTGCCAACGCCACCCACAGCAGCGGGCACGACGGGTGCCGTGGCTGGAGCCACCTGAGACTGTCCGATCAGAGAGAGCCCCCCGCCCCCATGAGCCAGTCCCAGGCACCGCTGAGAGGCAGAGCATGGCCAGAGATGCAGGACAGGAACTGGGGCAGAAGGTTATGACTCCAGGATGGTACCTGGGGCATATGAAACCTAAGCCGGGGGATCAGCTCAACACCCCTCCTCCTGGCACCATAGGGATGCCCTGGACTCAGTGTGCTGGCAAGTGGGGGGCACCGCATCAAGCTTCTCCTGCACTGATGTCCAGAGCCCAGAAGAGAGCTCTGAGCCAGCAGCTCTGCCCGAGGGCACCATGGTGGGGCTGAATTCGAGGCCAGCTTGCACTACGAAGGACCTCAAGTGGCTTCTCTCCAATGGGAGAGTTCAAGCCTTGCCTGGAGCCTGCTGCTACCGGGCCTTATTCACTGGTTGTGTATTTGTGTGGCGTGAGCATGCGTGTGCAGGGGTATGTGCGTAGGCACTGTGTATGGGGCAGGCATGTGCAGGGTGTGCGAGGGGCGCGTGCAGGGTGTGTGCTCAGTGCAGGTAGGACAAGACTTGGAGAGTGTAGGGGGTGCTGGCTGGATGCCCCGGCAGCCCAGACTTCGTCCATAAAGCTCAGCCATGGACTCCAAGGGCGAGTTCAGTGCCTTGATCTAGGGGCGCCATGGGACGCTGCCCCAGACACAGCACGTGCTGTGAGGGTGGAGGCTGGCGCTGGGGTACCGCTGGCAAAGGATGTTCGGTCAAGGTGCAGGCCAGGCTTGTCCAGCTCTGTGGCCATCATCAGCCCCAAACTCTCTGTGATTCCCCAGCTCCTGGCAGTGGTCACGAGAGCCCCGAGCCAGGGGGTCATCTCACGGGCATTGTAAGGAACGAGCTAATCTGCCAGTGACAACCCCCTGACCCTCCTTATGGGCCGGCCAGACCCCTGTACTATTGCCCCCAACAGCCACAGGAGTGTGAAGCATCATTGCAAGACCAAGCCAGCTGGAGAGCCAGCCCTGGTTGCTGACGCCTGCTTAGGGCTTTGACTCCTAACAGTGCCCAGCCCTCCGGCTGCCTGCCAAGTATGTGGGAAAAGAGGATATTTATCAATGAATGTAGGTGAAAGGTGCCGGAGACGGACCAGAACAAGCACAGGCCATGGCAGTGCAGGGTCCCTGCTCTGATGAGGGGCAGCAGTCTTGACCTGCAAGGACCCACGTTCTGTCTCAATGTCCCATTCGATCTCCGGTCCCTCTGTTGAGGGTGCCCAGCTGGGCGTTTGTGACGGAGGCAGCCCCAGTGGGCTCAGGCTCCCCACACTCCTTGCACGTGGCTCACAGAGCAGTGGTGAGAAGGGGCCCAGCTGTGATAGCGAGACCAGACGCCTCTGTCCTGAGTCCAGATGGATTGACTGGAAACCGCTTCCAGCGCAGCGTGAGAACGGCGGGGGACCGCTCCCCAGCACGGGGTGGCCGAGAGGAGAGGAGCCTGGGAGAAGCTGCGATGGCAGCCACTGGGGGTGTCATGGCTGTGCCCCGTTCCCCAGGTTCTCCAGGGGCAGACAGTAGCAATAGCAATAGTGAGACCTCACCTGGAATACTGTGTGCAGTTCTGGTCTCCCATGTTTAAGAAGGATGAATTCAAACTGGAACAGGTACAGAGAAGGGCTACTGGGATGATCCGAGGAATGGAAAACTTGTCTTATGAAAGGAGACTCAGGGAGCTTGGCTTGTTTAGCCTAACTAAAAGAAGGTTGAGGGGAGATATGATTGCTCTCTATAAATATATCAGAGGGATAAATACCAGAGAGGGAGAGGAATTATTTAAACTCAGTACCAATGTGGACACAAGAACAAATGGATATAAACTGGCCACTAGGAAATTTAGATTAGAAATTAGACGAAGGTTTCTAACCATCAGAGGAGTGAAGTTTTGGAATAGCCTTCCGAGGGAAGTAGTGGGGACAAAAGATCTATCTTGCTTTAAGATTAAACTCGATAAGTTTATGGAGGAGATGGTATGATGGGATAACATGGTTTTGGTAATTAAATATTCATGGTAAATAGGCCCAATGGCCTGTGATGGGTTTTTAGATGGGGTAAGATCCAAGTTACCCGGGAAGGAATTTTCTGTAGTATCTGGCTGATGAATCTTGCCCATATGCTCAGGGTTTAGCTGATCGCCATATTTGGGGTCGGGAAGGAATTTTCCTCCAGGGCAGATTGGAAGGCCCTGGAGGTTTTTCGCCTTCCTCTGTAGCATGGGGCACGGGTCACTTGCTGGAGGATTCTCTGCTCCTTGAGGTCTTCAAACTACAATTTGGGGACTTCAATAGCACAGATATAGATGTGAGGTCTTTTTTAGGAGTGGTGGGTGAAATTCTGTGGCCTGCATTGTGCAGGAGGTCAGACTAGATGATCATAATGGTCCCTTCTGGCCTAAATATCTATGAATCTATGAATAGCAATGAACCAAGAGGATGCGACAGTCAGGATTTACCAATCATTTATAACAAACCAAACCAATTTATATACAGAATAACTCCAGCATAGGGTCAATGGGAAATGCAGCCTCCCTCCCCCCCCCCCCCCCGAATGCCCCCATGGCAGGTGTAGCCATGTGCTATTGGCTCCTTCCCTTTATTCAGTGCATGTATGGATCACGCTTGACACACGCCCACTGGGAGGAAGAGTTGCCAAGGCTAGGCTGATCTTGTGGGCTCCTCCAACCCTCCTGGCCCTTTGCGTGGGGACCTGGCTCCAACTGGATTTAGAGCTGTCAAACCTAGACTCTGCCAAATTGTGTCTCCTTCCGTGTGTCTGTCCGTGCCCCTCTCTCTTCTCCACCCTCTGTACACATGCTCAATGTTGGACTCCTTCGGTTCCCCTGAGCCCATTGCTGGGCACAGGGGGTGCTGTCTGGTGCTCCTAGGTTCTGTTCCCAGCTCTGACTCTTGTGCCTTGAGGAATGGGATTAATGGCTGTATAAATAGGAACGATCCCCTCCCAGCACTCACACTATTGGTTCTGGTCAGACTCACCCTCCTGGGATTTGCCCCTCAATTCCTGAGGCAGGACTTGTACTTACAAATATAAATAAATCATAACCCAGACTCCCTCTCAAGCTGTTCCTACAGATTCCCTCCTGCATCTAGTTTTCTTGGAGCTTTTTATACTCCTGAACTGTATCTAATGAGACCCACCTGTTCTGGCTGCCATGGTGAGTCAGCAAAATAGCTCTGTGCATCTTAAATGCAGGGTCTTAAAGCCTGGCACCTGATCACAGTGCTACTTACTGAACTCTCAGGGCTGTAGTGAGGCTTGGGTGGCATGTGTAAAATTCTCTATAAGAGTTGGGACTGACCCAGACTTCAGACTTGGATTTGAGCATCGCCAGAGTTCAGGAGTGTTTGGATCTGAGGGTACAGTTGGGGACCCCCCCTCTATGCTACACAAATGCTTGAGTAGGTCTTTCCCCCTCCCCACCAGAGGGAGCACTGCCCCAGGAACGACCAACGCCTTTGTTCAGCGAGAGTCCCACCAGCTATTTAGCTCTTATCCACAAGCTCCGACTTTCTCACTGGGCAAAATCTGTGCGCGGAGGTGAATTGTAATAGTTCTACGAAAGACCCTCCAGGGCCAAATACATTGATTCCCAAGGGAGTTCCACTGGTTTACACCAGAGATGAATGTGGTGATCCTGTGTCTAAAACTCTGCCAGGGACTCAGTGTTGTCTGGTCTTATCTTGTGTCGTACAAACCGAACAGGAGGGGGAGCGACACAGCCCGATGCTGATGTCATGTAATTTCCTTCTCCCCCCATGCCCTGCTGCACAGCTCTGCTGCTCTGGGACTTCCTTCTTATCACCCCTCCCAGTGGATTTCCGCTTACAGAGCCGCTGATGTCTCCTGGGAAACGGGAGAAATCTTATGCACAGAAACACTTCTGCTCCCATCTCTCTCAGGTAGAGCTCAGTCCGAGGGATGAAACTGGTGAGTTCTTCTCATTAGACCCAATCCATCCCTGGTGCAAGCTCCGCTGAAGTCAGTGCTCTCGAGTCTCCTCTCACACCGGTGTAGATCAGGAGTAACTCCATTCAGTGGGGCTACAGCAGTGTAAAACCAGGGTCAGAGAAGAATCAGGTCCAGTGAATTTCGTCTTATAAATGAATAAAATGTTAGCCCAAAACGGTCTGCCTGGATCTCCCTATACAGAAATTGTTATTTGAACCTCCCGAGGGCTAGGCCCTTGGTCAGTTGAGGACCTCACTGCCTACTTCCCTAGGGTGGGACAACCTGCTACACCTACTAGCCTGGGAGGAATTTGTTTCCCATCGGGACAAGAGTTCCAGGTTACACACTGGGGGCTAAACTTTCCTCCCAGTTGCGTCAGCACAAGCCCATTGGGCCAGATCCTGATCTCAGTTACGCTGGGGTAAATCCAGAGGAGCCAGGGCCAAATCCTGCTCTCTCTGAAGTTCATGGCAAAACTCCTAAGTGGTGCCAGGGCTAAATCATTCTCTCATTAAAGTCAGGCATAGGGGCCAATTGGAAGTCAACAGCAAAACTCGCAGGGCCAGCTCCTGAGCTGGTGGAAATCTGTATAGCTCCCTGGACTTCACTGCAGTCAAATTAAGTCAATGGGGTCATACCGCTGGACAGCAGCTCAGGATCTGGCCCCCAATGACTTCAGTGGGACCAGGACTTTGCCCCTATGCTGGTGTAACTGTGAGCAGAATTTGGCCCAATGTCCCTTGCTTTTGTTGAAGCGTTGAAAGAAGCCCCAGCTGCTCTTTAAAGAGTAGGGCATCTCAGGCCAGCTGCTTCCCCTTGCCCCGCCTCACCCCCCTGGCGCCAGCCACTCAGATTTTGATTTCAGTCCGGAAGGTCTGCTGGACATGCTCTGTGTGTTTGGCTGGGTGCCGCTTGGCTTTGACGGTGAGGGTGCCATCCACACCCAGGGCAGAGGTGACGGACGTGGGGTTCATGTCTTCAGGCAGCTGGCACTTATGGGTGAAGGTGTTCATGACGGTCCCATCCGCGGCTAGCTGGAAGGGAGAAAGAAACAAAGGTGGGTCACGCTGGGGGATACAGCACGGCTGGCATGGCGGCCTCTGTTTGCCCCAGGCCATGGGTGAAAGAATGTGGACCCTGGGCCAAAAGGAGGGTTGCTTCTTTAGGGCAGATTAGGAGAAGAGATGGGAAAGCTGTTGTCTGTTCTGGCTCTGCCATTCCCTGCTTGTGATCTTATGTGAGTCACTTCCCTGCTCCTTGTGATTTCTAATCAGATTTACCTGCTCCCCAGGTATGCTGGGTGGCACCTGATATTTACGAGTGGCTTGGACTGGGAAGGGAGGGAGTGGTTAAAGGAGACTGGGCGTCATGACGCCGGAGTCCTGTTCCTGGATCTGCCGCTGTGCCCCCTCTGCGCTCTGGTGCCCCGCATCTGACAAAAGGACCGAATACCGACTGACCGCCGGGATGGGGTGGGAGCTTCATTCCTAGGGTTGCCAACTTTCCAATTTCTGAAAACCAGACACCCCTGCTCTGCCCCCTCCCCTCCCCCTTCCCTAAGGCCCCACCCCCGCTCACTCCTCTCCCCTCTAATCAAAACAAAAACACCTAAACTCCAAAGCAGGAATTATTGCAGAAAATGGCACGTTTCCGACCAATGGCACGTTTCCAACTTCTTTCAATCTTAATCATTATAACAACGTGGTCTGAGGAGAGGTGTGGGGCGAAGATTTGCTGCAACACTTATATTCATATTTGTCAGGGGACTTTGGGAAGTGTTAAGGAGTTACTCGCTACTATACAATAATCACCATTACCTATATCCCTAACACTGCACTGAACCCGAGCTGGTGTAGAAAAGAAGAGGGAAAAGACTAGTGCCATCATAGAATATCAGGGTTGGAAGGGACCTCAGAAGATCATCTTGTCCAACCCCCTGCTCAAAGCAGGACCAATCCTCAATTTTTGCCCCCAATCCCTAAATGGCCCCCTCAAGGATTGAACTCACAATCCTGGGTTTAGCAGGCCAATGCTCAAACCACTGAGCTATCTCTCCCCCCGCAGATGGACCCTTCACAGCCCTTCCACAGAGAACAGTCGGGATACCAATAGTTACTACACAACGTACTGTGCATCATGAAATATAAACTCAGCAAATGCATTTTGGCAACAGAAGCCTGCTCTGATTCCCCCTCTCCCCTCTGTACAATGAAAGCAAAACAGGGACTTTCGCTGGCTGCATTTTCATTTTGGCTGAAAAGTTCATTCTTGCCCCCTCCTCTGTCCAAAGAGCCGACACCTGAGCCTCACCGTCAACAAGATCACATTTAGATCAGGTGAAGTGTTTCCTCTTTGTGCTGTTCAGAGAAAAAGTCCAGGGCTCAAGTAGGCAAGTCTGGTAATAACCCCAACAAGGCCGCGGGTAGTTAGGACCCTCTTTAAGACACATCATTGAGGGAAGAATGTGGGGAGAAGGGGAGAGATTGGCTCTACTGAGCTAAACCTCCAGCGCCCACACCAAAAGGTTCCTAAAAAAGTCAAAGACCTTTAAATAAACTCCAATTCTGGCACAATGACACCCCACCCCCCCCAACACACATATACCCACCAGAAATGAGGGTCAGCACATAGTAATTTCAGGGAGTTGGGATCTGGGAGGGGGGCATTGTGGTCTCCATGTTTTTCCTGGGGAATGAGGGAGAGGGGAACTGGCTCTAGGTCCTGCAAAGGGGCGGTGGGGAGTGTGCATGGGCAGGGTGCATGCCTGGGAACGGGGGGGTGAGGCTCAGAGCCAAGGCGGCCCCATTGAGGGAGAAGGGCGCATGGGGTTTTGCAGCTGCAGGGGCTGGCTGGGGACACAGTGGCTCCAGGCTGTGTGTACGGGGGAGGAGGGGGTCGGCAGCGTGGTGAAATGCTGCTCGCAGCCCCCGCTCCCTCCGCCAAGCAGCAGGCGGAGCCCCTCTGCCCAGGGAAGCAGGGGTCCTCCCGCCGGGGCTGAGCAGGGACCCCCTTCCCCACGGACTGCCCCTGGTGCTGGGCAGGGGGCACAGCAGGTGTGCGGAGGAGTGGGAGGGGTGCCCTGTCCCGGCTACTCATCCGTGCAAGGTGGGAGCTGGTGGCGGCGTGGCGAAGTCGCTGCCCGGGGGTCCCCTGGTGCCGCGGGGCAGGAGCAGCAGCAGGAGTGGGGGGGAGCAGTGGAGACTGGGCTGCTCCGGGGCGCACTCTCGCTGCCCATCCCCAATGCTGCTGCCACTGGGGGAGGCGGCGTGTGAGAGGTGGGTGCACACTGGGGGAGCAAAGCAGGAGGGCACGGCCACTTGCTGCTCCCTGGTGCCGGCTCTGGGCCACGATCCCCTGGCAGCGCCTTCCTTCCTGTCTGTCCACCTACATGGCCCCAACTGTTCCGGCACCCCTGCAAGTGGCAACCGGACTTTGGCTGTCCGGTCAGTGTTTCTGACTGGACACTGTCAGGTGCGATTTTTGACTGGACTTTCCGGTCGAAAATTGGACACCTGGCAACCCTGCCTTCGTTCCTGGTTGGAAAGCGCTTTCTGACTGCAGACAGAAGGTGCTGGAGACAGGCAAAGGCCTGTTATTGTGGGGAAGGCCTGTCTGTGCATCTTCGGAGGCACTGCTGGGCCTGCTCCATGGTGGGGCGGCCACACACGCCTCTTGGAGCGGATGGCATTGTTCTCACAGGTGGTGTGCGGCGTCAACGGTTGTGTAGGAGCTCTAGGCCCGGAGGAGCTCACATCTACTCAAGTAACCAGCCTCTCCCAAGGGGTACCACTGTAGGGAGTGTGGAAGGGGTCATGGCTGTGGGGCAGCTGTAGCTCACAGCACCTCCTAGTGGCAGAGGCTAAGACTGGGGTGGCTGTGAGCTCCCCAAACCGTTCTCTACAGCGCCTCCTGCTGTATGGGGCTGATTGTGCATGGCCACTGCATCCCACCTTACAGCGCCTCCTGCTGTATGGGGCTGATTGTGCGTGGCCACTGCATCCCACCTTACAGCGCCTCCTGCTGTATGGGGCTGATTGTGCGTGGCCACTGCATCCCACCTTACAGCGCCTCCTGCTGTATGGGGCTGATTGTGCGTGGCCACTGCATCCCACCTTACAGCGCCTCCTGCTGTATGGGGCTGATTGTGCGTGGCCACTGCATCCCACCTTACAGCGCCTCCTGCTGGAAGGGGCTGATTGTGCGTGGCCACTGCATCCCACCTTACAGCGCCTCCTGCTGTATGGGGCTGATTGTGCGTGGCCACTGCATCCCACCTTACAGCGCCTCCTGCTGGAAGGGGCTTGCGTGTCAGTAGCTGTAATCTGCCCACACCCAGTGCTTGTGCACTACTCTCTACAGTGTCTCCTGCTGCGAGAGGCTGAGAGCTCCTTCCGAGCCAGAGCTCCTGCAACATACATGACAGCGCCTCCTACTGCAGTAGCTGTGTGCTCCCCCCCTCCCACCCCCGCTCAGATGAGTTGAGCTGAGCCTGAGTTGTTCGCTGAGGTGTTTCCAAACAAGGAGGCTGGAGCTGCACAGTAGAGTTTGGGGAAGGTTACATCATTCTGCAGCTCCCACTGGAGCGATTAAGAGCACATCGTTAGAGCACGGTGCACCGTGTCTCCGTGGATACTCTCCAGAACACAGTGTCCCCAGAACCTGGCCTGGGAGTGAGCAGGTGTCGGTGCTCGTGAGCGGCACAGAGCCCTTGAATAGCAGAGAAGATCAGTATGTACCAGCCAGCCTCATAATGAATTTAGCACCAGGGAGAGGTGACAGCACTGGAGAATGCTGTCCTCATGCCCTGTATATCCCCAGGACGGGTGCAGCCTGGGCACTAGCAGGGCAAGTTTTCCCGGTATTGTCCCATTGCCAGTGTGCTTTGATGCTGCCCTAGAGGGACCTCCTCTGGGGCGGAGAGGGCAGCATGTGCAGTCTAGGGGGGTCTACCCTGTGCTAGCTCTGCTGCCAGTGCTGGTGGTGTGATTTAGGGTCCTGCCTGAGACCCATCAAACTCATGTCATATGATGGCCTCCAAACTGCCCTTTAATCAATGAAATAGTCCTGTACCCGGTGCCTTATGCACACTCCATACCACATGCTCCTTGCCCCGAAGAGCAGCTCACAATTGGAGTTAGGACAAAGCCAAGAGAACAGGTGAGGTCAGCTCGGATGTAAGGGCTATCAAGGATGAGATGGGAAGGGAACCGGCCACAAGAAGAAGGGGGGACTCTGAAGAAGTGGATAGAAGATGCCTAATAGGTGAGACCAGCTGTCCAAAGGGCAGGATGCTAGAAGACATGAGGCCCAGAGTGGGAAGAGAAGAGAGATGTGAGTGGAGCAGGATCTCCAAGGGCTGGGTAAGGAAATTGAGTCTGATGGGGTGAAAACTACCAGGTGATACCAGCATTCAGGCGCAAACCACCGACAGATGGCAAAAGGCCCCCGAGCCCAGTAACGGTCCCCTGAGCCAGCTGACCTGTTGCTATCTACACTTCAGCATAATTCAGGAGCTCATTATGGGGGTGGTCCTGGCTGATGCTCCAGCAAGCTGCAGTGGGAAGGATGATCCAGGTATGGGAAAGGGGCCCATGTGCCAGGAGGAAAACCCTGGAGCAGCTCGGGAGGGGGGTTAAAGAAAGGAAAGTATTGATGGCAGGTGGCTCAGGGCCTGATTCTCCTCTCACTCAGGTGGATGTAAATCAGGAGTCACTTCACTGAAGTCAGCGGAGTGACACCAGCATATATGAGAGGGGGTCCATGCCCAGGTCTTCTGGCACTTTCCAAAGCAGGTACAGTAATTTGTATGGGCAGAGTCACCAGCCTGCGGTTGTTCTGGGACAGCATCTCCCAGCACCCATAGTGCTCTTTCCCCAAAGGTGCTGGAGGGGATGGTAGAGGGTACTGAGAAGGGAGATGTCATTTGAGCTGCCACAAAGGGGTGGCACTTGACTTTGGGATGATAACAGCGTTTACCATCTTGGGCCAGGTGACACCTTAGAGTGATGAAATGGGGCAGTGTGTGAAGCACAGCCCCGAGCAATCTCGGGCTTCCCAAAGTACCCACAGAGAGAGCGAGCTGTGGGAAGGGAGGGTTCTGACCCAGCTCTCCCATGCTTCTTCTGGTAGTTAATAAATCAGGTCTGATTCTGGTCTCGCAGAGGTGTAAATCACCAGCCACGCTAGTGAAGTCATTGCAGCCCCATTGGCATAGGTGGACCAGAACACAAGCTCTGGCATGCCTGCTCCGAACACAAGCTCTTGAGTCCCAGATGCTGGACAGAACTGCCCTGCCTGCTGTGGAATCTCCTGCAGAGCCCTCGCTCAGCACATCGCCCCACTCCATCCTGGGGCAGCGATCTGTGTTGGGACGTGATGGGGCAACAGGGTGGTGAAGGGGCACAAGTGTCCCAGCGAGGTGACCGGACCAACGAAACCCACAGGGCCAGCCGTTAAAAGTGAAGATGAGAAGATTCCACTGGGACAAGCATCCCGAACCCCAGATACTGAACTGAGCTTAGCCAGACCCGCAGGGTTCAGGTCTAGAGCTTGGCCTGGAAATCCCCCAAAATCAAGATGGTTAAACCTCGAAAAAGGGACAGGGCTGGTTTCAGACTGAGAGGAAGGTCTGGGGGTAACAGGCCCATTAAAGGGAACTGGGCTTAGGGATCCTGTTCCAGGCCCGGTGTTCCCAGCTGGGCCAATGAAGAGGGCAGGGCAGCACCTGGGGGCTATAAAAGACCAGTCAGGTGGCCGGCAGGAGAAGAGAGCTGTTAGAGAGAGAAGGTGGTTTCAGGGAGAAGGTTGAAGGCAGGAATGCAGCATGGGTGTTTGAGGCAGGCGGAGCGGCAGAGGGAGATGCCTGCTGACTCGGAGCGGGGCTGAGGGCCAAAGGCAGGGAAGCAATTGGCACCTCCCCACTGATGTCTCTTTGCTGGAGAACTGGACTCTGAGAAGGCCACGGGGAGTGAGGGATGCTCCCAGCAGAGAGGCTGTGCGGGTTCCCCTGGGAAGACCAGGATTGCACCCCAGAAAGAAGGGCAGAGGACTGGAGGCGTGGCAGGAGACACGGGGATCTGGTGAGAATGAAGCCAGGTTTTAAGGGTTCTGTGTTCTGGGGGTGATCTGGACTGTGGATTAGGGACTGTTTGCACTATTGAGGGATTTGAGGATCAGCTTCTGCCAAGTTGGAAGGGACTCAGAAAGGAAACTGGGGTGAGAGGCCACTTGCAGGGCTGCCCTGTGGGGCGGCCCAGCTGGGTTTGAGTTGTGGGGGCGCAGGCTCAGCCTAAGCTCGGGGCCGAGGTCTGGGTGGAGATTTGGGACAGGGTCACTGTATTTTGGAGGAACACATGGCCTGGGACTTGGTGTACACCCCTGTCTTGTTCTGCCCATGACTCCTACAAGACTCTGTCAAGGGGACAGATCTACCCAGGGCAGAGGGAGCATTATGGGCTGAGGGAGTGGCCAGTGCTGCTACTCCAGGCCCTGTGCACATGGAAGGCCGCTGTGGTGGAGCCATTCACCTTCTCGGCGTGGACCTCGATCTGGTTGTTGGAGGTGGTGACAATGATGTCCTCGGGGGAGAAGTCGCTGACGTCCACGGCAAACTGGTAGGTGTCCCCCAGAGTTTTAATGTTCCCCATGTTGCCTGGCCGGGCTGCTGGGAGAGGAAAGAACAAAGTGAATCATTTCTGATCCCTGTGCAGGGATTTCTCCCTGTGCCTGGGGTAGATCAGGGCCCATTCCAGGGTGACACGGGAATCCAGCTCTTTACCAGGAGCTGCTGTATACAGCTGGGTATGGAAATCTGGGAGAGTTTCTTATCCTTGATTGGAGCAAAAGAAGATGGTTCCCCACCACTAGATATTGGGCATGATCCCAAAGTCAGAAGGAGTCTTTATGGATTTTGGATCCGTATTAGTGGACCCCTCTCGCCTTATCAGTAACCCAAGCCTGGAGCTATGTACTCACCAGAAAAGCTTTTGATTGTCAGTGCTATTAAGGATGTATGGCAGTGGGGGGAAGAATGCTTGGGAAACCAAGGACTTGACTTTCAAAACTGCTTGTGCAAAGACTCATCGAATGGCGCATGTGCAAAATTGTTTGTGCAGTTGTGCACTTGATTTGCGCACAAAGTTACTGTGATTGCATTTGCACAAGCAAAGATGGCAGTTATGCATCTAACTGGCCGTCTGCATTTGCAATGACCAGATTCACACAGGAGTAAGGGAGCGGCCATAGTCAGACCAATGCTCTGACCATGCTGACCATGGCCAGTACAGGATGCTTCAGAGAGGGGTGTAAGACCCTGTATTGGACAATTATGGTGTAAGCTATCCATGGAAGTTCTTTCTGAACCAAGTTAGTGGTTGGCTAAGGCCCTGAGCATGAGTGTATCCTTCATACTCATTTTTAGCCTCCTTAAGGTAGCTGAGTGTTCCCATATCCACAGAAATGCCTAAACCCTTTTTGAATCCTACTGAGTTGTTAGCCTTAATGACACTCTTGTGGTGGTGAGTTCCATGAGTTAATTATGCCTTGTTTCCTTGTATGTGTGTGCAGTTGTGTGCCTCCTAAAGTCATGAGCTACAAACCTTCAGATGCAACTATTCCTAGTTAATGCTGGGGGGTTCTGCCCTTGCTTTGACACTGAAGGTCTCCTCAGCAAGGAGTTGCACAGTGAAACTAGCTCCTTTTCCTTCTTTCACCAATCCTGGTTTTGCCCAGATGTGGTCTGTTCCTACTCTGGGATCTTCCCTCTGAAAGAAATACTACAGTGCTCCACAGCAGTGGCCCCTGCCCTGCAGCAGGTAGGTCCCTGTTGTAAGGTGTGATGTTTAGGATCACGACTACAGAATAAGAGGACTTGTGGCACCTTAGAGACTAACCAATTTATTTGAGCGTAAGCTTTCTTGAGCTACAGCTCACTTCATCGGATATGCTCAAATAAGTTGGTTAGTCTCTAAGATGCCACAAGTCCTCCTGTTCTTTTTGCGGATACAGACTAACACGGCTGCTCCTCTGACACCTACTACAGAATAGTGCAGTGTAATGGGCCTGACTCTGCTTTCACTTTCCCCTGGTGTAAATCTGGAAAAAGACAATGGGCTTGTATTGGAGTAAGTGGCAGCAGGTCTGTTCCTATGCTGTGCTTCAAGCTCAGCTTTCAACACCAGGATCTGCCTCGTGATGAGTTTGCAGTTCTCAGCTTTGTTCGTCCTTGGGGGGGGGAGGGGCAATGGTAATTTGCCACCCCCTGGAACTGATGGCCGCCACGTGGGCCAGGCTAAGCTGCGATGCTTGTACAAAACCCTTCTGGGATGGTTCTGCTGGAGTCCCACTGTGCTCAGTTATCTGGTCAGTTGATAAAAAGCTGCGTTTTACAGGGCTGCGTCTGTCCTCACTCAATCTAACTGCACACAGCAAACAACTCATCCCCCTCCTGTCTGCGAATCGCACCCCGATTTTTATCAATTTGTCCATTTTATGCAAAAAAATCACCCAATAAACGGTTTATGGAGAACTTCGAGCTTGCCCTTTGCCTATGAATGGTTCACCTGGACCCTGCACTGTTGGGTAGGGGTGGACTTCACCCCGGTGCAGGGGGCCCCATCATGCATCACTTACGCGCTTGGGCCCACACACACCTCTGTAGAGAGGTCAGTGTGCCCCCATGGGATTGGCTGCCTGGGTAAGTCACGTGACATTGGTTCTCTTTCTGTTTCCTTACATCGATCTCTTTTTGGTTCCTTGAACAAATGACTTTTGGCTCCAAGACTCACTTTCATTGGCTCTCTGGGTGAAGGAAACATCCCTTGTGCCCGGGCTGGTGAAAACCAAGGGAAGAGGCTGCGTCAAAGCCCCTCAGGGACACTTAGCCAGATAAATCTCCCCAAATGCTTTTTCGTAGAGTTGGCCTGTCCTGCCCTTTATGGACTCTCACTACTGAAACACTTCAGCGGGCCCCCGAGATGGTAGCAGAAGTTTTCCTCTATATTCCTCTGGCTCCTTCTGTTGTCCCCCTTCCCATACAGATCTGCTGAGAAATCAGGGGCATGAGGGTGAGGCCCCTGCCCCCCGCTGACATGCTGGTGAGGGCATAGAGGTTGTTCCCCAGATAACCTCAGACAACACCTTCTCCTCTATCAGCCCCCCTATTCTCCATGGAAACAAAGGCTGCCTCTGGCCATGGACATCAATTCCTGCAATTTCCCTACAGACGTCCCATTGAACACGTGCTCGGGTGTCGTTGCACCCCCCCACCCCCAGTGAGTCCTGTACAAACACCCAGCAACCGGGGGCGAGCCCGGATCCCTTGTCTTGCTGAATCTGGCACTAGGCAAGTCTAGCACAGCAGGGACGACGTGGTCTCTGTCCCACATGTAAAGTGGCAAACTCAGGATTAGGAGGCACATCAGTCACTGCCCAGGCAATCCCTGGGGGAACGAAGGGGTCATGTTTCCTCCCCCCCGAGCCCACCAACTTCTGATGTCCCATTGGGGTCTCCCTCAATGCAGCTGCATGGCTAATGCATTTACACATAGGTCTGCCCCTCACCAACCTCTCATAGGGGGTAGCGCCTCCATCAGGACTGGAGTGTCTGGGAGCTCTTCCCCGGTTTGCACTCCTGCCCTACAGCGCAGCCCCATGGCCAGTGCTCCCAGAACGTCTGCTGCTGCGGAGGATGGAACAGGTTCTGCCCATCGTGTGGATGCGAGTAGCCTCCCCGGGAGCTGGCATTGCCCAGTCCTCTCTCCCTGCTTTCCCCCTTGAAAACAGGCGGGGAATATGCTGGGAACAAGCAACCGAGAGGAAACATCCCCCATGCTGGGAGATCCGGACTTCCCCCCTGCCCCAGCTGACTCCTCCTAGAAGCCCAGGTCTCTGGCTGCAGGAGTCATGACTCCCCAGTTACTGCTCTGTGTTCTGTACAGCTCCCCGTGCTTTGACAGGCTGGGGTTGCGGTGGCTCCGAGCGCCACTACACTGCCCTACTGATCTCTACAGCACCCCCTGCTGACGTGTGGCCAGCACTGGAAAAGTTGGGAGCCTCCCCACAGCCCGCAGCTTGAGCTGGGATGCACGTGGCTGTGAGCGCCTGCACCCTCCCCTAGAGCGCCCCCTGCTGGGAGAACTGGAGCTAGAGTCGGTGTAAGAGTCCCCCTCGTTCAGGGCTCCTCCAGCTTGCTCTGTTGTGCCTCTTGCTGGGGTCAGCTGAGGCTGGCTTGTCTGTAAGCTGTTCCACACTTGGCCCTCCTGCTCCGCTCCCTACCACCCGGCCTGCTGGGGGAGGAGGGAGCTCGAGGGGCCAGGAGCTTCCCTCCACCAGCCCATGATGCAGCCTCATGGTGACTCTTCAGGAGCTGGAGTAAGGACAGCGGTGAGAAAAAACCCTTTAATGCTAAGGGACGGACACAAAGGACCAGCTGGGAGACTAGACTGTTCTTCAGTAGAAGCAAGTTTTATCGCCATAGACAGAAGCAACCACCCGATCGCTCTGCCAACGAACACCCTTGATTTCCAGCCACAACCACTGCCCGCTTTGCCCCACTTCCCAGCCCGCCCGCAAACACTGCTGCCAGATCTCAGGCTGCACCTGCTGGCAGGTGCCAACTTGCCTGGGAACACCAGGGGCTCGTTGCGCGGCCTCATGAAGTTCCCGAAGTCGTCGCCGAACAGCCCGCGGGCTTTCTCCATGTGCTGATCCTGGGCCGGGGTGGGTGAGGAGCTCTGGTGGAAACTGCGCTCCGAGTGGAAGGCAGGGGAAGATTTCAAGCTCATTCACCTCCAGAGCCTTGTGGAGGGCGGGTGGAGAAACAACCCACCAGTCAGCCAACCACAGGTGGCGGGGGGGGGAATCCTCTTCTCTCCTCCTGGATGAAAATGGGAATCGAGCTTGTTCTGGGTGTCCCTGCCACTGTCCCCTTTACAGCAGGCTGGGAGGATGGAGCCAGCACAGTTCAGAGGCAGCTGATGGGCTTATAAAGCCCCTTTAGGTTCTAGGCTGCCTTCCAGCCCTCTTGAAATCAGGCTAAATTTAGGTGCTTCTGCATCACTTGGACGGCCGTGGAAACTTTCCCCTCCGCCAGAGCTCCAAACAAACAGTGTGGAGGAATCTGATCTCATTGCTGGCATTCCAGCCCGCCTGGATAATGCAGCTCTCGCTGGCTCCTGGCAGCACCAGGCTGCTGTGGGCTGATGGCCCAAAAAAAGGAAGTGTGTGGGGGGAGCGATATGTGCAAGCTCTGAGGGGAAAGGGATGTGTACTGATGTCATAGCATAATGTCCATTCTGGGATGACTGGGGGGCGATGGGACACACGGCTGCATTAATAACGCCCTTCTCCCATCTGAGGGTCTGCAAGCATCTCACCCCGCATGGGAGGTAGGTGTGTGCTAGCTGTGTTAGACAGGGAAACTGAGGCATGGCAAGGAGACGGGACTGGCCCAAGGTCACCCAGCAAGCCAAGAGCAGAGCCAGGATTAGAAGCCAGGAGCCAGGCTTTGGCACCGTTTTCCTTGATGACCCTACTTTCCCATCTGCCGGCCTTTGCTAGTCCCTAAGCACTTGGGAAATGTCACAGTGTCGGATGCAAGGAGAGGTTAGTATTGGGGAGATGAGGTCAGGGCTCTGCAGTGCCCCCTTCCTGAGGAAGTGGATAAAGAGGAAGGGCAGGTTACTGGTGCCTTTTGCTCCTTATCTGACAAAAAGAACAGGCACAGTTAGGTCGTAAATTAACCTGATGATTGTCAGAGTGACTCGGCCCCCTTCTGAGCCGAGGCTTCTTCTCCCAGGATGGGGCGGGGGAGGGAATTGGCATGAGCCAGGCAAAGAAAGGAGAATGGGTTAATAATGGGTAGCTACGGAGCAGCTGGAAGGCTTCTGCTCCTGGGGCGATGTGGCCGGAAGAGAGAATTTAAACAGGATAGAGAGAGCATAAAGGATCTCTGAAATGGGGCTGCAAGGCAGGGAAGGGGCTAGGGTGGGGAAGATCTGGGTCCAGGAGCCCTGGAAAAAGAGCTGGGTTAAAGAAATAGTGAGAGACCCTGAAAGAAGGTCTGAGACTGAGTCGAAAGACAGCTAGGTCTGCAAAGGGGCTGAGAGTGCACTAGGCAACAAACCCTGAGGGAGAGTTTGAGGGGGAAGAGAGCCTGGGCACCAGAGCCTTGAAACAGGGGCTGGGACTCCCCTCACGCAGTCTCAGGGCACAGGCATCTGGTGGTGTGAGGAGGTGGACTAAAGATTCCAGACACCCGGTGGTGAAAGAACAACGGTTACAATGGTTGTGCTGAATGACTCGGGAGTGCCAAAAGACTTGGTAATAGTGATGGGTTCCCCCCAGGGTGCCACCTGGAACTGGGGTACCATTGAGCCCCCCTGATCCACCAGCCTGGGCTCCCTTCTGCACTGTACTGCTGTGACAACCTGCCAAGCCCTCTCCAGGCTTTAGCCTGCACTTTCACCAGCATACATACAGGTAGGGACACACCCATCTGCAGTTACACGCAGATGCTCTGACCAGCTCCTGCATAGGAAGGCTTCAGCTAGGGTACTTCCCACCTCCTTTGGCATGCACCCTCTCTGGAGTATAGACCCAAAATTATACCGTCTTGCGCTGCACAGGGAACTGTACAGCGTAAGCTCATGAAATTTGCCCCCTCTCTCAGTGTGAAAAGGAATATGCAATAGCTTTCTGCCCCAAGTTATGACTCCCACATACTAGGTTTAGATAAAGCAAAAACAAGCTTATTAACTACAAAAGGTGGATTTTAAGTGATTATAAGGGATTGCAAATAAAGCAGATTACCTAGCAAATAAACAAAAAAACACAAACTAAACTTAATATACTACATAGATCAGTTATGAATACCGCATTCTCACCCTAAGTGATTATACAAGCATTCTGCAGATTCTTAAGGGGCAAGCTACGCTTGCTTACAGCTTGGAATCCCCAGTTGTTCCATTCACAGGATAAAATTCCCTTTAGCCTGGGTCCAGCACTTCTTCCAGTTCAGTCTTTGTTCCTCAGGTGTTTCCAGGAGTCTTCTTGGGCGGGGGAGTCTATGAAGAACCAAGATGTCACTCCCCTGCCTTATATAGCTTTTGCATAGGGAGGGAACCCTTTGTTTCAAAGCCTGCTTCCTAGGCCAGCAGTGGGAAAATACTGACCTTCCAAGATGGAGTCCAGCACTAGGTGACTTGGTCACATGTCCTTGTAATGTCACAGCAGCCATTACTCGGAGGCTGTCTGTGGCGTCTTCAGGAAGCTTCTCCTAAGGCCTATTGTTCTCTCTAACAGCTCATTAAGGTGAATGGGCCCTTCCTGGCCAGCCATCTAGATTGAAAGCCTTTTGCCTAGTGGGCATTGCCCAGGGATAGCTACATGTGAAAGAGATACATAGTCAATATTCATAACTTCAGATACGAAAATGATACATGCATACAAATAGGATAATCATATCCAGCAAATCATAACCTTTCCAATGACACCTCCCATGACTGATCTTGCATGAAATACATCATAACTATGTCATAATTATACCATAATAATATCACTGTGAAGACTATGGGATGCAGTGTCACAGTAATGCCTGCCAGGGACTGGATCTTAAAGACACCTCAGCTGGAGGGCAGGTCTCATGCACGGGGGGTGATAGAAAGGCTGCTGGGAGATGTGCTACCATGGGCCACGTGCATGTAAGTTATATGCAGTCATGCCATGCCTAGCTCCATACATGCTGCTGCTCTGGTTTCTGGTGCCTTCTCAGACACTGGACTTGGTGAGCACCACTAGAGGGCTCACAAGTTATTTAAAGGGATATTACCCTATTCCTCAACATTCCTGTTACCAGCATCCTCAAGACACTCAATGAAACTTTGTTCTGGCTAGATGTTGACCAAATGTCTCCATTGAAGAATCCAGGGTGGCAAAGGGGGGAATCACATCAGCTGATGTCAGTGGGTTGAGTTGTCTTCACCCCACATCCTGATTTGCTCTGCCCTGTACAGCTAAGGAGCTATCTTTCCATTGGTGAGATCCCCTGAACTTCCTGTGTTTGACAGACCAGCCTGGTGTACACAGACCAGGTGTCCAGTGCACGGCTTCCACCCGTATGCTGCTGCTCATCCCTGCTCTGTATGACACCTGCCAATGGAAGTTAAAGATCTCTTCATGGTCCCTCCAGGGCATGATCCTGGCCAACATCCCCTCTTGTTAAATCCACCTCTGATCAGTGGTGTCAGAGTCATCTCAGAGGAGTACAGCATGGTTGCTGCATTTGCCTGTACTATCTAACTCCCTGCCTTGGCATTCTCAAATGCTATGGCTGAGGGAACAGAGCCTTAGGGTGTAAATCCCTCTGTTCTTTATAACCACAGGTTCACAACTCCGTAAGGCCATCTTAGCCCTTCACAGGGACATCTGCTAAATTCCAAGCAATTTTATTCTGCGACTCTTAGACCCGAGTGCTGTCTGCTAATTGCTCCTAGGGTGGGATTGCCCTACTTTCTTTATGCAAAATGTCTTCTTCCCGTATTGTGCAGTATGCTGGTGGAAGCTGACCTTCACCCCAGAGGTGGCTGCATGTCGTTGGTCAAGGACTTTGGCATACTGGAGGATTTAGAGCAATCTAGAAATCCAGATTTTTATTTGGTTGTGTCCCTCTTACTACAAGCACAATGCTAAGATGAGCCAGACTGTGATCTCTCCCCGCCCCCCAATGCTACAGTGCCATTCTACAGTATTAATCAGTGGGGTGTTACCATCTGCAACGCTGTGTTCAGAGCTGGTTGCCCCATCTCCGAAAGGACAGAGCAGGATTACAGGGGGCTTAGAGGTGGGTAATGAAAATGATTAGAGGCAGGGAAAAACAGCCAAGAAGAGAGAGTGGGACTGTTTGGTTAAGAGAGGAAACCCAGCAAGAGGGGAAGTGATGGAGATATAGAAAACATGGAAGAGTCTAGAGGAGAGAAACTGGCTGCTTCTATTTACCTCTACTCATAACTCAAGAACAAGGGGACATTCACTGAACTTGAAAGGTGATACAATTAAAACTGATAAAACACTTGCCTCCACCACATATAATTAATCTGTGGAACTCATTGCCACAAGACATTGCAGATGCTAAGGGTATAGTGTGGGCGTCAGACATTTCTAGAGATAATGGGCTACAAAAGAGAGGATTTTTCTTTAAAACGGTCCTGCTTCAAGGCGTCAGCCAAACTTAGCTGCCGGGGGGAGGAAGGACCTTCCTCTACAGGCAGGTTAATCTAGACTCATCCTGTGTTCCTTGAGCCTTCCTCTGAAGCAGCTTGAGCTGGCTACTGACAGAGACAGGTCAAGGGACTAGATGGACCATGGGATGATCCGGTGAGCCAACTGCTGTGTTCCTCCCAGTACGGTCAGGCAGGGAAGCTGGACTGTGGCTCGGTGGGAGCAAAGCCTGCTCGGGGACGAGGGGCTGGATTCTGCCCTGACTTGCACTCCACAGCCATGCCGGTGTGTTGTCACTTACCCATGTGCTGAACACAAGGCAGTGGAGAATCAGGCGTGTGCTGGGGGGTACAGCCCTGGGCAGCATTTGGCCCAAGATGTCTGTACTAGCTGGGGCTTTTAGAGCATTTCCAGCCGTGCAGTTCCCCAGTCACAGCCAAATCTGAGCCCCATGACATCAGGGTGAAAACTCCCATTGGCAGTGGTGGGGCCCAGATCTACTCAACTCCTAGGGCCAAACCCCTCCGTGGTGAGGGTGGCTCCAGAGACTAATTTGGTCTTAATGCTGCAAAGCAGCCCACTGCGAGTGGGGGAGCTTTGCTGTCCTTGCCCGTACAGGGTTAATTAAGCCTGGCCAAACAGCTGAGCCTGCCGCCTCACCAAAGGGTCAGCATCCTGCTCTTTGTGGCCAGCGGAGACTGGCCCTGCTGCGCTGGTTATGGCTGAGGCTCTGGCCCTTGGACTCCACC
The DNA here is from genome assembly GCF_965140235.1 of Caretta caretta. Taxonomy (NCBI): domain Eukaryota; kingdom Metazoa; phylum Chordata; order Testudines; family Cheloniidae; genus Caretta; species Caretta caretta. The sequence goes on from NC_134223.1 coordinate 6,074,185, forward strand.
CCGCTGGGTTTGCGACGCTCTCTGGGCTGATGATTTCTAGCCCGGAAAGGTCAGTGGTGCCCCCGGGACAGAGCGTGCACGGCTCTCGGCCGCCCTGACCCGCCAGAAGCGTTTCTTCCTGGCATGAGTGAAGATGCCTTTTCCATCCACGTTTCTCCGTGTCAGCATCCTCTGCCGGCGTCACGAGCCACCTCCGTGGGATGGAGGGCTTGGGAGACTCTCCCTCTCCTGGCATGGCCTGGGGTTGTTCCTAGGAGCTGGGGGCGCCGGTTATCTGGTTTGGGGGGGTCTCTCTGACGGTTGTGCTGGCCACAGGGATGAGGGGCCCCTGCTGCTCACTGCAGGACATGGTGCTGTGCATTCCCCTGGCCACGCTGACAGGATCCAGTTTAGCCCTGGGAGAAGATTGTCTGAAGCACAAAATGGCCTCACAAAGTGTCTCTTTCTGCTCCAAAGAGACTACGGCTAACGCCCCCATTTGGGGGGCAGGGTATCCACAGATCCTGGGCGGCTGTCATAAGCAGAGCATGGAGTGGGGGCCTGTGGCTGGATTATGAGAAGGAGTTACTGCAGGTCAGGTCTGAGGGGCAGTGGCAGAGCTGGGGGAGCGGCAGGTCAGGACTGGGGTGCCTGGGGAGGGTTGTACGGAAAGGGGAAGCTTGTGCAGCCCCTGCCCCCACTGCTGTCTGACAGCCTCCCTTTGGGTCAGACCAGCCCTTCACTTAGCCGATCCTTCAACCATTTAAGGTTTTATTTCTCAGCCTGATAAAAGGGCTTGCTGACCCACCCTGCATCCGCTCCAGGAATGCGGCTGATGTCCGTGCTGCTAAATGTGCGGGCCTGTGAGCCGGCTGGAATGTGCGTCTGCCCCGTGCTGGGACTGTGCGTTACCCGGAGCGATGAGCCAGGCCTGAAGGCATGTCCCAGCCGAGCTGGGGGAATGCAGGGCTGCGGGCCGAGCTCCGGATAGCCGTGCATGTGTCTGGGGAAGAGGGGATGTAAGGAGATCCAGATGCTGAGTAATTACAGCCGGGGCTAGAGTCACAGGTTGGCGGGGGCATTTTGCCTTGTGTCAGCCCCTGATGAATAATCTGAGGCCAGCGTTCCCCTCACACACACCTCCCCCTTCCCCTCTGCTCTGCCTCTCCTCCATCTCACCCAGGACTCGGTGCTGCTGACAGCCCCCGGCCCAGCCCATCACCCGTCGTCAGGCCCTGCGGGCTGTTCTTTACACCCTGCGGAGCAGAAAGCCTGTGAGATGGTGTCTGTGGATTTATAATGGTGACAATCCCCACTGATGAGCTCACTTCTGCACAGGACTGGCTCTAGGCACCAGCAAAGCAAGCACGTTCTTGGGGTGGCAGCAAAAACCTAGAGCTGGCCCTGCTTCTGGAGTAGTCCCGGGGCAAGATTTTCAGAAAGGATGAAGTGACTTGGGAACCTAAGTCCCATTTCAAAAGTCATTAGAGACTTAGGAGCCTAAATCTCATGGGATTTAGGCTCCAAAGGACCCAAAGGCCAAGTCTGCAACAGTATTTAGGGGCCTATGGGAGTCAGGCACCTGAACTACTTAGGCACTTTCGAAAATCCCACTAGGTGCCTATGGCAGCTCTGTAGGCACCCAAATGCCTTTAAAAATTGGCCCTCAATCATTTTTGAAAATGGGACCTGGGCTCCTAAGTCACTTGGGGGTTGTCTACCCTGCAGCGCGGAGCGAGCCTCCTAGCCTGGGTCCACAGCCTCAGAGGAGCAGGGCGTCAGCTAGCGTGCTAACCAGAGCACTGGATATGTGAGCTCAGGCTAGAGCCCGGGCAGTCGTCTGGGTTCGAGAGGCTGAGCTGCGTGTCTGCCCTGCTGTCTGTAGCGCGCGAGCTCAAGCCCTGCTGTCGCGCGTGTGCAGTGTGGACATATGTTGGAAAACGCTGATATTTCCAACCACCGATGTCATGGGGAAAGGGCGAGGTTTGAGTGGGGGTTTTTGTTCAGTCTGTTACGCAGTTAAAGGCCGGCTGTGAAATTCAGATCCCCCGGTGGGTTTGAATCTGGGGTTCCGATTCAGGCCTGTCCCTTCACTGGAGCTGAAACCAGGCCCAGCTCCTCCACATCTTGGGTTTCTTTATGGAGCTGAAGGTGAGGCCAGACTTATTGCATGGTTTGTGGGTGTTTGGAGTGAATCCAGACCGAGGCTGGAGAACATCTGGGGCTGACTGATGGTTTTGCTCTGTGATCAAGTGATGCAGGCTTCATTTGACCTCCCAAAACAAAACTGGTGATCACAGAATATCAGGGTTGGATAGCACCTCAGGATGTCATCTGGTCCAACCCCCAAACCCCAATTTTTGCCCCAGATCCCTAAATGGCCCCCTCAAGGATTGAACTCACAACCCTGGGTTTAGCCGGCCAATGCTCAGACCACTAAGCTATCCCTCCCGCCATCTGAGAACTGAACCCACCCAGGTCACCACTGAAAGAAACCGGCACCAGCCCCCGGAGGAGCAGGATGCATCTGAAAGGCTGGGATAAGGAACTTCAGCCATCCCACACTGCTTGGCAGTCCCTCGTAAAACGCTGCAGGAGTGGGCGGGGATGGTGGGAGGGATGCGCCCGGGTGCTGCAGGGTTTCAGATCCATCCTGCCAGGCACTGAGGAAATTTATTTCCTAAGGGGCTAAAAATTGTAGCCAGGCTCTCGAGGAAGGAAGGGAGAATGGCGTGTGTGTGTGTGTGAGAGAGAGGCTCCTGCCCAGGAGCCCCAGCCATGGCCCACATCCCCAGAGTGCTAGATGCTGTACAAACCCAGAACAAAATCCAAGAGACTTTGTCAGGAGGCCTCATTCTGATCTTACTGTCTCTGGCATTAATCAGGACTAACTGCCCCTCTCCCCCAAGGGCTGGGGACGGGGGTATTGGCTGGAGCACTGGGGTACAGGATGGTGTGACAGGTACCGGCTGGAGTGCCAGGCCAGGGCTGGTTACTGGCTGGAGCGCTGGGGTACAGGATGGTGTGACGGGTACTGGCTGGAGCGCCGGGCCAGGGCTAGGGACTGAAGGCTCCGGTCAGGCGCTCAGAGGGGAACCATGAGAACATCTTTCTGGGGTATTTGGAGAGGGTCCATCACCATAGTCTCCAGGCACAAATTGCTGGAGTCCAGAGTCTGCATCAGCTTTAGTGGGTCTACAGCAGCGGTTCTCAAACTGTGGGTCAGGACCCCAAAGTGGGTCATGACCCCATTTTAATGGGGTCGCCAGGGCTGGCTTAGACTTGGTGGGACCTGGGGCCAAAGGTCAAGCCTGAGGGCTTCAGCCCTGGGCAGCAGGGCTCAGGTTACAGACCCCCTGCCTTGGGCTGAAGCCTTTGGGCTTCAGCTTTGGCTCCCCGGCCTGGGGAGGTGGGACTTTGGATCCCCCTCTCCCTGCCTTTCCCTCCCCCAGGGTGGCGGGGCTTGGTGGGCTCAGGTTTGAAACCCCACTCCTGGGGTCCTGTAGTAATTTTTGTTGACCGAAGGGGGTCGCGGTGCAATGAAGTTTGAGAACTGCTGGTCTAGAGCCTCCCCACACTGCAGGCCCTGTTGGGGTCCGGGGCTGCCATTGCATTTCAGGGTCGGCTGGTGCTCGGTGTTGACGCCATATCTTGGGCCCATCTGGTTCCATTCAGGACTTGGCTGGTGTCCGGATCCCACATCACTCCCTGGGGTGCGCTAGGCCCTGCCGGTCTGTGGAGGCAGCTGCTCCCGGCTGTGATCAGGTGGTGCCTGAGCCATCGCTGACCTCCGCCTGTGTGGGGCGGCACTCTCACCCGGGAAGGGATGTGACCACCCTGGAGTCAGTCAGCACCCTCTCACTACGGGCTGCAGTTCCTCCCGTTGGGCTGCTTGCCACGCCTCCCTGCTCAATGGGGAACCTGATCCACCGGCCCGGTGCCAGCCCTGGAATCTCTGCGCTGAGAGTCATGAGCCCAGAATGCTGGGAGGAGGTGGGAAGAGGTTCATGAGTGACTCGCAACTCTTCCACTCCACGACCCCAAGTTACTGAACCCCCCCAGGAACCCACTCCCCTCTAGCTAGAAAGAAGTGGGGGGGTTGGGAACCCATGAGTTAAGCACTATGCTGAGGAATCATAGAATCATAGAATCATAGAATATAAGGGTTGGAAGGGACCCCAGAAGGTCATCTAGTCCAACCCCCTGCTCGAAGCAGGACCAATTCCCAGTTAAATCATCCCAGCCAGGGCTTTGTCAAGCCTGACCTTAAAAACCTCTAAGGAAGGAAAGACATGGTGACTGGGACATGGACGGGAAAGAGCCCTGAGCTGGATTCTGGGTGTGTTTTAGGATAACAGCATTGGTGGATTTCCTTTCCCTGGGGTAGACAGGTTAAGGTATAATAATAACAAGTTATAACGTGAACTCCAGAGCAAGCTCAAAGCATTTTGCAATGCATGAGTGAAGCATCACAACTCACTAGGTAGGTTAGTATTGTGGGGAAACTGTGGCACGGAGCGGTTAGAGCCAATATGTTCGAAAAGAGTCATTGATTTCTGGCTTGGTTTTTGGGACCCCGACTTGAGACTCTGAAGGCCTGATGTTCACAGGTGCTGAGCCCCTGTGGCGAGCAGACACTGACTAGATCAGTGACTCCCCTGCTTTTTCATTGATCCAAGTTGGTTCTTTAATACACCTTGAACTCTGCTCCTAAAGAGACAAGAACAAAGCAAAAACCTCCCTGAGAACTGAACCTGAACTCAGGGGGAGCTGAGCTGTCTCTGTGTGACAGAACTGCTATTGCATGGATATCTGTCACATTAGCGTTGCTGAATACATTCGGATTCTTGATTCCTGGCAGATTCCCAATTGTCAGTCATCCTAGTTATATTGGAAAAAAACCCACGGAGCAAGGGTCAGGACTGGTAGGTGACCTTGCTTCAGTGGGGGATCTGGATGGGAGGCAATGGGCCACATTACAAGAGTTTTCCCTGGGATCTTCCTAGCTAGAGGTGGTGGGAAATGATTTTTCCATCCCATAAGAACTTTTGAGATGCCAAAAAAATTTCCAATCCCGAAGTGGGACAAAAAAATTAATCTTGAAAATTTTCTCAAACCAAAAATCGGGGGTGTGGGGGGGGAGACAAATCAGGTCACTTTCACCTGAAAAACTGAAGTTTTTAAATTTGCAAAATGGAAACAACCCCCACCCCAAAGTGTTCGAAATGGGAAATTTGCCGACATCAGCCTTTCCCAAGAACATTTCTGTTTCAATGAAGCGGTGTTTAGAGATGGAAAACTGTATCGTCAAAAAATTCACAAGTGGAACGAACCCTCCCTTGCTGCTCCTGCTGACTCCGGCCCAGGTGGTTCTGGTTGACTTGTCAAGGACGTTTTGAATAGCGACTGTAAATCTTTCCTGTGTTCTAACTGCCTGGGTGGGGCGGGGAGGAGGGACAGCGACTGGTGCAGTGGTACCTGGCCAGTGCAAGTGCAGAGGCTGGGAGGCAGTTTCCTGCAGAACTTCGGAGGCAGCAGCTGTCCTGAGAAGCACCCAGGTGAGTCCTGTAGTGCTCTGAGCGTACTAAATCCCTGGAAAGGGGGCCATTACAGCTCAGCATAGCCAGGGCTGGGCTGGGCTAGGACAGGCTCAGGGCGACGCTGCAGAGCACTCTCTTAAACACTGATACGGCCACATCGCACAGTCCTACAATCTTCTCTGAGTTCCCAGCCAAAGCAGGATTGGGCTACGTCGGTGCATAAGAAAGCTCCAAAGTGAGGAAGGGTGGGCACGGGGAAGGCTCTGGATTTGGGACTCAGGAGATCTCACACCCTGGGCAACTTGGGCTGAGTCACTTTGTCTGTCCAGGCTCCGTTTCCCCATCTGTAAAGGGAGGATAATACGGCTCCCTTCCTTGGGGGGCTGCGGGGTAAATCCAGTCACAGTGTTGAGCGCCCAGAACAGGCAACAAATGAAATTGAACTTGCTGGTGGTTTGTTATGAGAGGCTCTTTCCTCCTTGGAGCCAATAACGAAGCAAAATCTGGCATGATTACGGGGTGGTGAAAGTGCTGCTATTCCCCAGAAGCCTCACGGCCAAGGCTACAACTCCTCACTTTCACGGAAGATGCTCTGGGACTTTTCCCAAGGCTCAGGGTGCTGCTGACTAGTGCCCTGGCCAAAATCCAGCCTGGCCAATGAAAAAAGAAAAGGAGTACTTGTGGCACCTCAGAGGTGAATGGTGCAAGGTGATAGTAAGGGCAAGGACTGCGAGGGGTGTGTTAGCAGTCAGTGCTCATCAGGGTAGTAACAAGTGACACAGCTAATGGCCATTTGTCACATCTCTGACACTGGGTACGAGTCTGTCCCTAAAAAGTGGAGAGGAAGCGGGAGGAGGCACCTGAAAACTCTAGGTGTTGGGGTTTTTTTGCAGATAACGTAGAAATTAGCGGATAGGAGCACTATCTAATTCCTATATTAAAAAAAGAGGATTTAATAAATATTAGATCCACTCAGCTCTAATACTAACATGTTCTCACATCTTGTGTCAAGTCACTTAAGTAACACTGGTTAGGTTTAAAATGTTAATGTATATTCTTTGTTACTAACTCTCGAATACAACAATCGAAACAATTCTAGAAAAATCTAGATTACTTCCTATCACTTTTTTTGCAGTTCACCAAGCTGGGAATAGATAATTTAACTTTGGAAACATCCTACTAGCAGGGCCGGCTCTAGGATTTTTGCCGCCCCAAGCCAAAAAATTTGTTGGCTGCCCCAGCTTTTTTTTCGTGCCCCCTTCACCCCCGGCTCTGCCCCAACTCCACCCCTTTCCAACCCCTTCCCCAAATCCCCGGCCCCGCCTCCTCCCCCGGGCATGCCACATTCCCCCCCCATTGCTTCCTGCGGCTCCCTCCCTCCCAGGCTTGAGCGTGAAACAGCTGTTTGGCGTGCGGCAAGCCTGGGAGGGAGGGGGGAGAAGTGGAGCGGCGGCGGTGCACTCAGGGGAGCAGGCGGAGGCGGAGCGGAGGTGAGCTGGGGCGGCGGGGGCACATTTCTAGGGGCGGTGTGGCCGGCGCCGGAATGCCGCCCCCTGAAATGTGCCACCTCAAGCACCTGCTTGTTTTGCTGGTGCCTAGAGCCGGCCCTGCCTACTAGGGCAAGGCCCCGTGAGTTTATACTGCACTTGCCTGGGGTCTAGAGGTGTTACCTCACTACAGATAATAGACTAGAAACTAACCTCAAACAGGAGTGAAACTGACACTTTCAAGTCACTTTCACATGAGTGCCAATCCCAAATGTTTAAAGAATCATGAATCAGGCTCACCCAAAATCATGACATTGGCTTTAAAATCATGAAATGATGTAAAAATAACAGATTTGGGGTTCTTTTTATTTGCCTTCTGCTTTTTTGAGCCTTTAGGGTGCCCTGGGGGGTCACATTTTGAAGCTCTCTCCGCAGTCTCCTCCATGAGGACTAGAAACTTCATTTTTCTTTAAGAATGAGGGCTGAAATGATCACATATCCACTTGACTCCAGGAGCTGGGGCTTTAGAGAAAACAATTATCATGAGACTCATGACAAAATCAGAGTTGCCAACAGTGCTTTTACTTCTGTTTAAAGGCTAGTTACTTTCCAGAAGGCTCTTACACACAACACTCCAGCGACTGAGTTGCGGTTCTCACAGGGGGATATTTAAAACCAAACACCAAGAAAATTCTACATTTTAAAGTTAAGAAAAAACCCTGAGACTTCTGAGGTATCTCAGGGCCTCTGCAGGCAGGAAAGGAAAATACACAGGCACAGGAGCTTTGGGCAGTGCTTCCTTTAGAAAGAAAGTGGGAGGGTCAAATCTTCTAGCCCTTACTCAAGTAAAACGTCAATTGCCATCAGTGCCTCCACTCACCGCTGTAAACATCACGGTGACCATGTGATAACGTGTGGGGTCAATAACTATACGCTTCATACTTCAATATCTGAGCCATCTTATCCAGAGTTACACAGCTTAGATGCACAGGCTCAGGGACTGGATTTTCTGAACAGTGCTGAACACACATGATGCCCAGTGAATAATACAAATCGTGACAATAATTGTCGACTTTATGGACTCTCTGGATGCAGTTTCTGTTCTTTGTTCTGGCATTGGCCTGGATACAGCTGAATCCCTAAGAATTTGAGGCACAAACACATCACATACTTACATGGCACTTCCTTGTTCCTTCCTTTTCTCAAACTTAGAACAAAAAATGACTGAACAAAATGGTTCAGTTAAAATTGCCCAGTAGCCATTGCTCTGTGACCCAGCCTGGGGCAGAACCTGCCACTCCTGGGAAGTTAAGTGATCTCCTCTCACCTGACTCTCATTCTCCAGCCTTTCTAACCTCTGTGCTGCTTTTCATGCTGTCAGCCATGACCTCTGTCCTGGGACTGTTTGCTGGAGTCTCAGAGAACTGGCCACCTTGGTTTTGCTCCCATCTACCAGAATCCTCTTTTTTTTTTGCAGCATGCAGCAGAGACAGAGGCTGGTCTGCTGGGTAGGGAGCTAGCCCTGAGAGACCTGGGTTCTACCCCCGACCATGGACTTCCTGTCTGACCCCAGACCAGTGCTTTAAGGACACAATTTCAAAGGTTTTTAGGCACCGAAAGATGCAGCTAGATCTCTAGTGGGGTTTACAAAGCACCAAACCTTCTAAGTGCATTTGAAAATCTCACTAGGTGCCTAAATACCTTTGAAAATCTGGCCCTTAGTCTGTGTGTGCCTCAATGCCCCATCTGTACAATGGGGATAACAGCACTGCTCTGCCTCACCGAGGGGCTGGGAGGAGAAATAGGTTAGAAATTGTGAGGTGCAGCCTCAGATACTGTGGTGAGGAGGCCACATAAGTATCACAGGTAGAGTGGGAACCTCTCTATACACTGCTAGCCCTGCCCTGGGTCCGACCCCTTCTTTCCACCTGCGCCCCCAAATCTCCCCCTTTTCTGAACGTAACCTGGGCTCAGTGCTTTGCTGTATTTTTTCTGAGCCCGCCCCCACCTGTGTTCTCTCTAAAACAACTCTTCTCCCTCTCCCCCCTCCACAGAGGGATTCCTCTTTTAAAGAGAAAAGGAGTACTTGTGGCACCTTAGAGACTAACCAATTTATTTGAGCATGAGCTTTCGTGAGCTACAGCTCACTTCATCGGATGCATACCGTGGAAACTGCAGCAGACTTTATATATACACAGAGAATATGAAACAATACCTCCTCCCACCCCACTGTCCTGCTGGTAATAGCTTATCTAAAGTGATCATCAAGTTGGGCCATTTCCTGCACAAATCCAGGTTCTCTCACCCCCCCACCCCCTCCCAAAAACCACACACACAAACTCACTATCCCGCTGGCAATAGCTCATCCAAAGTGACCACTCTCCCCACAATGTGCATGATAATCAAGGTGGGCCACCCCCAGCACAAATCCAGGCCTTCTCACCCCCGCCCCCCCCCACCTCCATACACACACAAACTCACTTTCCTACTGGCAATAGCTCATCCAAACTGACCACTCTCAAAGTTTAAATCCAAGTTAAACCAGAACATCCGGGGGGGGGGGGGGTAGGAAAAAACAAGGGGAAATAGGCTACCTTGCATAATGACTTAGCCACTCCCAGTCTCTATTTAAGCCTAAATTTTCTAGTATCCAATTTGCAAATGAATTCCAATTCAGCAGTTTCTCGCTGGAGTCTGGATTTGAAGTTTTTTTGTTTTAAGATAGCGACCTTCATGTCTGTGATTGCGTGACCAGAGAGATTGAAGTGTTCTCCGACTGGTTTATGAATGTTATAATTCTTGACATCTGAATTATATGGGGTGGGAGGAGGTATTGTTTCATATTCTCTGTGTGTATATAAAGTCTGCTGCAGTTTCCACGGTATGCATCCGATGAAGTGAGCTGTAGCTCATGAAAGCTCATGCTCAAATAAATTGGTTAGTCTCTAAGGTGCCACAAGTACTCCTTTTCTTTTTGCGAATACAGACTAACAGGGCTGTTACTCTGAAACCTCTTTTAAAGGCTACACTTCCATACCCTTCATTTAATCACCAGCCCGTTCTTATCTTAATCACCTGCCTCTGTTTGGAAACAAAATACTGGCTCCCTGCCCCAGGGGCACCTCTCCTCTCCACTAATGCTGGGCTGTAGTTAAGAGCTCCACCTGGGAGGCTTCTGGCCTCCCCCAAATTGGTGCCCTTGTGTCTTCCTCAGAGCTGGGGTGAGATGCCCAGGTGCTGGACACAGGCCCATGCTAGGTCTGATCGAGCTAGTGTGCTAAAATGTAGCTATAGTGGCAGGAGAGGTGGGATGGGCTCACCACCCTGACTCTGAGCACATCTGAACCCCATAGGCCTGTATTCGGGGCGGCTAGCCCCTCCAGCTGCTTGGACCACCGCACTTACATTGGCTCAATCAGCGCAGGGGTGTCGCCTCAATCTGGGAACCCCCTGCCAGCTCCAGTGCAGACTCGCTCCGAGTCTAGGGTGTCAGTCCCACAGGCGAAACCACTAGCCTAGGGGCCAGCTCCGTAGCTGGTGCCAACTGACATAGCCCCGGTGACTTCAATGGAGTGGCACCAGTTTACACCCGCTGAGAATCTCAGCCCCTTTCCCCTGTACCCCAGCCTTTCCTCTGGGCCACCCTTGCTGGGTGGAGATGCTGGCAGCTGGGGGCTCCTTTCCTGCTGTAGCCATAGGTCCAGTTAGTTATGAGTTCCAGGAAGCTGGGAGGAAATCAGATTTTCTGTGGTTCTTTCTTCTCTGTTGACTCCCTTCCTCTCTGTGGAGCAAAACTGAGGTTCCTCAGCACGTTAGTGATCGATGCAAGTCAAAGAGGCTTTGGGCTGGATTCTGGCCCCGGCCTGGGGGCTCCACTCCACTGGGTGGCACAAAGCAGCTGGAAAAATGGCATAACTGGCTACCTGGGAATTCTCCCCCAGCTTGAATGGGGCTGGGTTGTGCCTAGTCAGCAACCCAGCTCTGCTTTTGAAGGTGCCATCTTCTATGTGAGGATCTCAGCTTTCCTTAAAACAAAAAACAGTAAGTCTCCAGCTGTCCTGGTTGTGAAGAAACCCTTGAAAGGTGAAGTGAGTATTATCAATGCAGTGATGTCTGAGTTTGCAGAGAGCCTGAAGCAACAGCCCTTAGAGGGGCAAATTGCCCCATGAATTTCAGGGGGTGTTAATATAGGTGCCCAGTAATAAAGCAGCAAAAACTTACAACAAACTGGGTCATGGCAGGGCCCAGAATCTGGGCCAACAAAGCTGGCAGACAGACACTTTTGCCCCTGTCCTGCCCAGAAAGGAGCACAGCCCCTACCAGCGCCAAATCTAGGCCTCTGAACATCTGCTGAATCAGAAGGTGCTGTTACACGTGAGTGCACTGAAATGCTCAAGGCAGGATGCAGGGAAGCTGTTTTGAGTTCCTGGGACAGAATCCCATTCCTGCATCTCCAAGGGCCACCAGCTGGTCCACCCCTAACTCCCACGCAGGACTGATGTGGAGAAGACTGCAGTGCTGAAAGCAGGCACCTACACCTGTAGGGCTCCCCGCTCCTTTCACGGACAGGTATAATCTGTCTTTGGTGCTATCATTGCCCCTGCCCACCCAACAAAGACTCATCTTTAGGGTACGAATGAGCAATGGGCGAATCATGAAAAGTGCAGAGGTCCAGACCAGCATGGAAAAGTTTGGGGAGAGAGGCTCAGAGAGGAGTCTGTGCTGGTGTAACTTACATGGTGAAAGGGAGATATTAACTTCCCCACGTTGGAGTCTCTTAGACTCCTTGTGTCCTGGCCCAGTGAGCTCCCTTGTCACAAGGCTTGTGATCACAGCTGGTTGGGAAATGATGTTTCTTCCCCATGAAAAATTTTGACAAAACTGCAAAATGTTTCACTTTTTTCTGTCACAACAAATTTCCTCGTAGAAAGTAGATCCTGGAAAAAAATGTTCAGTTTTCAGCAACCCAAACCCCTGAAATTTTAGTTTTTTGGTTGCAGGAAACAAACAAACAAAAAATCAGATTTCAGTTTTTTGGTGAAAGTTTTTGATGAACACAGAAGCTTTTGCTGAAAAATTCCCATTGGGTCCCAGGCAATTGACACTGAACACGTTCCATCGAAAGGTTTTTTCTATCAGCTCTAGCTAGAATCCTCTCTACTCCCTCCCATTCCCCCTCTGATCCCCATTCCCACGCCCGTCAGAGCCCCAAACCAACCACTGCCCTGCGAGCCACGAACCCCCCTTTCTTCCTCAGTACTGGCTCTCCCAGCCCACTTCTGCAGCCGCTGCCCCTGCTTTCAAGATTGGGGCGCTGCAGTGGTGAAGGGCCTGGCTGCTGGGTCACAGCATGGCACACGCTGTACATTTGCCCCCCGTGCCGAGGCTTCACTGTTACTGCACCCTTGTTGGTGCAAGTCCTTGCAGGGGCAGATTCTGTGCTGTGAAACTACAGGGGCTGAGTCCTCAGGGATGGCACGAGCAGTCTGAATTAGGTGAACCCAGTCTGGCTGATACAAGAGCCAGGCCCTCCCTGAAGCAACCCGAAACAGGATGGTTTCTATCCAGGTACTTATGTCCTTGTCATAAAGGTTCATTAAGTGCTGGATTCTGCCAGCCCTGCTCACATTTAGCATTACCTTACATCATGTTGATTTCAGGGGAGCTCTGCATGAGTGGGGGTCAGAGGATGGGCAGGATCCAGCCCTAAATGCCTTTTGGTTTCATTTGATCTTAGATCTTAAGACGTTTTTAAGGCCCGGTTTGACAAAGCCCTGGCTGGGATGATTTAGTTGGTGTTGGTCCTGCTCTGAGCAGAGGGTTGGACTAGATGACCTCCTGAGGTCTCTTCCAACCCTAATCTTCTATGATTCTATGTGTTGAGACTTCGACTACATCCCCATAGACCCCCCCGCCTTGGGCAAGCTACCCGAACCTGCTGGGGTAAGCTATATCACCTGGGCTACCCGGCTGGCTCAGAGGGAAGAGCCCCCCTCCTGACACATCAGCAACGCTCAGTGTTTTGATGCCCCTGCTTACCCACTTCCTGGAACAGTGGGCAGCAAAGGGGTAGAGGTTTGGCTCCATCCCCAGGTGGTCAGTGCAGCTGAGCCAGGGGCGGGATGCCTGGAGTGAATTGTGTCCCTTTGCCATGGGGCCTCTGCTGGGATCCTGCAGTTGTGTCCAGGTGACAAAACCTAGCTCTGAGCTGTCCGATAAGCTCCTGTCCTACACTTGACCTTCTTGGCCTCCTGTGAACAACACGTGAATGCCCTGAGGCCTCATGGGCCTGGTGCATGGTGGGAGCATTTATTCCAGTCGAGTCTGCACGTTTGTTGGGTCTCACTCCATTAGCAACTCAAGGTCACCCACTCCGTCAACACATTAATCACCCGCTCACTCCAGCTAGATGCCAAACATCAGCTATTATTAGCACAATGCGGCTTTACCTGGTGCAGGATCTTTCCTATAAACTTCTTCCTGGTGTGCAGCAGAGCTAAATAACCCCTCGCTCTCCAGCGAGATTCTGTCTTAGAAGCTCGCCCCTGGGCATTAGGCCACCCCAAGGAGGGTCCAAGTCCCACTGACTTTGTCTCAAGAGATCCGGGCAGGGCCAAAGCTGTCGTCAGGCGTGATATGAAATGAGAGGGTGAGTCAGTGAGTTGGCAGGGAGTCTGTTCTGGATTCTGGGAAGGGCAGAGGAAAAGGTTTTCACCACAACAGAGGTGATGAGAGGGGGGACGGGGACGGGATGGAACTAGACAAGCTTGGAGAGCGGGGAGGGGAGCGACGCAGGGCTCAGTGTCACCAGTGTAAGTGTAGAATTAATCCATTGAAGTGAATGGATTTGCAGCCGTGTAACATCAAATTCCAGCCCAGGGTCTATAAGGAGGCTGTTTCTGACCCAGCAATGCAGTACCCCACGGCTGGGTTGTTGGGGAAGCAGCAGCTGTGGGAGGTAGGCCGCCCCACCACACATGCAGACCAGGGCAGCCGAGCCTGTCGTTTGCCAAAGCTGTATGGTCGCTGATAGCGAAATGGTTCCTGGTTAGCTCCGTGCCATCCTTTGTAACATGGGCCTCTCCGTAGCCCAGAACCCCCTACGGCGAGGCAGCCCGGAACCGCCTCTTAACCGGTTTGCACAGGGACCTGCTACTCCTGGCCTGGAGGCATCGCTGGCCCATGGCAACAGCAGGGTCCTGGAGGGTGTGGAGGGAGCACCAGGCTGCTCAGGTGGCAGAGAGGATTCTCGTGCTAGAAGAAAGCTGGAGGCCCTGGCCCAGAACACGCAGGACAATCCAAGGTAAGAGCCAAGATGGGTGGAAATGCTCCTACTCCAGCACGGGTGGCAGAGTTGGCAAAGGCCTCCTGGGCCATCTAGTCCAGATGGGGCATAAGCAGCATTCTCCTCTGCCAGCAGGCCCTCAAGTATGACACCTGTACCCCTTTGGGGTGGGGCCCCAGGCACCTTCCCAGCTGGAGCCTTGCAGTTCCTAAAGCCCCCACTCTATGGTGTGTCGTTGTTAACTTCTGTGTTAATAAAGCCAGGCCCCAGCAGGCTGATGGTCCTTTCTCTGCTACGCTTGATCGAATAACCCCTGCTCCGCACTCCGTACTTGTCTAGGGGCTTGTGCGCGTCTCCCTGCTCTGTCTGCCTAGTGTTGTTCTGTGGCTGCTCCAATTGGGCTTAGATTTCAAATGGCTGCCCCCAAATCACTGCACTGGGTTTGATCCAGGGCTGCTGGTCAGCTGTATTTAATAACATCCGGCTGGGATTTCTAAGGTGCCCCTTCGGTCTGTACTGCCTTTCCCTTGACATTTGCCTGCATAGAGAGCTGCAGAAGGACAAAACCCCGCTGATGGGTGGGTCTCGCTGGCAGTAGCTGGACTGAAAATGAATCTCGGAATGAACTCATGGAATATTTCAGCCTTAACAAAGCTGCCACCACAGGGGAACTTTGTTTCCTGGTTAATAACCGAGCTGGTTGAAAAGTATCTATGTGCTTCTCCCATCTTCCGAGAACCTGTTCCTCCGAGTGCAGAACAAACGATCAGTTTCTGCTTCAGTGCCAGACCCTGTGCTACTGACAACCTCCGCTCACTTTCCTCCTGTGAGGGATGTGCAACCTCTGTTTACAAGGGGGCTGAAAAGAGCAACCCCAAAAACCCTTCCCTAGGAGCACAGGCAGGAGGAAATTCTCCTGGTGCCTGGGCCCTGATCTGGGGCCAGGGTTTTTACTGGGTTAGCTACAGTCCCTTGGCAAAAGGAAAGGGGAGTTGCCGTGCAATGATCAAACTCATGCCCTGTGGGGTTTAGCTGACCCTCCTTGTAACATGCGATTTACCTAGCCCCAGCAGAGTGTGTCTGACTCACCCTGTCCCACTGGTGCCCCCTGTAGGCTGCCTGGAGTGTGTGAAGCGCCAGCTGTTCCGTGTCGGTGATGACTGGTACTTCCTCTTTTTCCTGGGGTTGATAATGGCGCTGATCAGTTTTGCCATGGATTTCACCGTCTCCAGGGTATCGAATGGTAACTATTGACTGGTTGTGATCTCTTTCTCTCAGCTGAATACTACAAAGCACCCTGGCCTCTGCAGCGAGTACTGCAGAATGATTATCCGCCTGGAGAAACTGAGGCAGGGAGAGGGGCCACAGTGCCACAGGAGGAGGTAGTATCAGAGATCGGATTAGTACTCAGGTGCTCCTGGCCAGGCCTTGGCTTGCATTGTTCCACTGGATGCGTCTCCTGAATGCTCCATAGTCCTTCTGGCCAAAGGTGCTCAGTGGGGGTTTTCTGGACATGGAGAGAATTCCCTCTGCGCTGCTCCTAGCCTCTGCCTACTCAGAACGTAGGAGCCCCAAGGCAATGGCCTGTCCTAGGAGCGCACGGGGTGTTCTGCAAGACTCTACTGCAGCATCACTTGAGAGGAAGCTCCTGGCCTGGCTGGTCTCTGTGGGGTTCACCGACTGTGCCATGGAAATCTGTGTTTTGGGTTCTCCGTGGGGGATGCTGGCACATGGGGATGACAGCAGAATTCAATGCAGGGTATCACTGGCTGAGCAAACAGTATAAGCTTAGGGAAAGGAGTTGGGTGGGTAGGGCACTGAACTAGGAATCCGGAGCATCGGGTTCTATTCCTGCCACCGACTCACTGCATGACCCTGGGCAAGTTACCCCCTCCACCCCCTCCACAGCACAGCAACACCTCCCCACCCTCACCGCTGGGACCTGTGGCTGGAAAGCAGTCCAGAATTTCCCTGTTCCATCTGACGCTCCATTCTGAGGGGATTTGCGGCTGAACCCTAGGAGCCCACACTGACGGGTAAAATACACAAAGCCAGAGTCCATGCCCAGAGGGAAAACTTAGGTTACATTGACACCTAGTGGAGTTCACATGAGATCAAACAGTACCCTGGGAACTCCTTTGTGTATCTCGGTTAATTACTGTCATGCCCACAGTGCGGTCAGAACGATCCACCCCGGGTGTGCACAGAAATCTGAAAGAGGCTTTTATCCTCCCCAAGGAATCCATTCCAGGTGGAGACAGAAATCCACGTTGTTTTCTTTCTTCCATGTGAAGGAGGAGACAGCGAGTGGGAGAGAGATTCCAGACTGAATTTCTGAGCCCGTCTGGAGTGGATTCCAGCTACCCTGCCTGTGCAAATGATGGCACGAACAAACTCTATGGGGCGTGGCAACTTGCTAACCTCAGCTGCCTGTCCTGTGCAGCCCCAGTCTGTTTTCTGAAAGGCAGCAGCTGGGCAGAGCGGGCCCCTACCCAGCGCCGAGGAAAGAGGGATTTGGGTTTCAGATAGGAGCATGGAATGTGGCCCCAAGAAAGGGCAATAGAAAGAGGGTTCAGATGAAGGATGCCCCATGTATACGACGTATTTCCACAGACCCGCTAGGGCCACTGACATTGATTTTTAACATGAAAAGCTTAGAGTATGTTGGCCACAGGAAACCCTGCGGCCGAACTCATCATAGAGACTGTTCCTACGCCACCCTTTGCCGGTCCTTCTTCCCCTCTCCCGACCGTCCCATCACAACCCACCCCAGTTTGTTTTGATGTCATGTTTTTATGTAGGGTAATGTTCCAGGGAACACAGAGTTGGAAGCTGTGGTGAATGAAAGGCAGGAAGGGCATTCATAAAATCAAAGAGTTAGATGCTGTATAATAAACCTGTGGAACTCACTGCCATAGGATATTAGTGGGGCAAACAACTTAGTAAGATGCACTATTGCACTGGACACACTTAAATTAGAATGGAATCTGAAGGTTACACTAGGTGGGGTAAAAACCTAAGCACTGCCAATCCTCATGCTTCAGGGCATAGGAAGATTGTCAGATGGGGGTCAGGAAGAATCTCCCCGTCTTTCTCCAAGGGATATTATTGTACAATTAGATGTTTGAATGGGATTACCATCTTCCCTTGGCCACTGAGAACTGTTGGAAGGAGTGAACTGGAATAGCTGGACCAATGATCTGTTATGGTGTGGCAGGAGGTGGGATCCCAGAATTGGGATTGGGCCATTGATATAATCTGGAATGGTGGGACATTGGAACAGTTGGACCGTCGCTCTGTTCTGGTGTGTCGTATGTGGGCTATCAGAACAGATGCAGAACTGGTCTGTTGTGTTGTGAAGGGAGGCAAGATATTGCACTCGTTAGGCCACTGGTCCATTTTGCTACATCACTTCCTTCATCTCTGTTTTACTCATTTTCTAGCACACAAGTGGCTTTACCAGGAGCTCGGGGATCACTTACTGCTGAAATACCTGTCCTGGACGATGTACCCGGTTGCCCTGTCCGCCTTCTCCACTGGCTTCTCTCAGAGCATCACTCCACACTCGGGAGGTGAGTCCAATGTGCTCAGACTTGAGGCTCACAGGTCACAGAGGAGCTGTCTGATTAATAAGAATCATCCCTTTGCCCCATAGCTCCTTACCAGCCTGGTGTCTCTTCTGGAATCAAGTTCCAGGCTATTGGCTACCCAACCTGATATCAAGTGCTTCAGGGGTGACTCTTCTGTTGCACCATGGGCTCATGCTGAGCAACATCATGATGGGGACAGTGCAGCCTGATGGGGACAGTGGAGCCCAGTGGGCAGTAAATGAAGTGGTTCTTCCACTTTTGAGAACTAAGCAATGGGGGGTTGGGGAGATGGTCCATCAGATGGTCTATCTCCTAGCGGATGGCCTACAGAGTGGAGAAAGCTGGAGACAGATGTGCACATCACAAAAATCCTACGATGGTTAGCACTAAGTGGGTCCCTTGTTGGCCATCACAGTAGACAGGTCAAGGACTGGAAGGGCCTTGAGAGTGAACTCCCCTCTCGCGCCCCAGATCTGATGCATTGAAGTGAGTTGGCCGGGCTGCGTGTGGGAAGTTTGTGCTGCTGCTTCCCATATTGTATTGGCTTGGTGGATAAACAGAGGACTTCAGTCGCCAGGGCTGACCTCAGGGAACCTTTCACTGGCTCTCAGTGTCAGGTATGCACAAAGCTCTTTGCCCTATAGCAAGCAACAGATGGCTTTTTTTTTTTTATCCCTGGAACCCAACAAATATGGAAAACACCTTGGATAGAAGCAGAGCATCTCTCTGCTTTTGGATGATGTAGTGTCATCTGGTTTTAATTGCAAGTACCCAACTCAGAATATACCCCCTTGGTCTTGTTGATGCTGGGTTCCTGGTTGGAGAACCACTGGAATCCCAGAACTGGAGATCCAGACATTCCTACCAAATGCCTTCACCTCTGTTAACTCTTGGCTTTCCGAGTTGTTTGCTGGCATTCTGGCGTATCCTTCGTTTTTGTGTTTTTCCAGGCTCTGGCATCCCGGAGCTCAAGACCATTCTCACCGGAGTCATGCTGGAGGAGTACCTGGCCATTAAAAACTTTGGAGCCAAAGTGGTGGGCCTGACCTGCACCCTCGCATGTGGGAGCACCATATTCCTCGGCAAAGTCGTTAAGTGTTCCCCGCTCGGTCTCACAGCTGAATAAGGTTGAGGAGACGTTTCGGTTGCTGGTGCTGGTGACTCTTCCATGCTGCCCTCTAATGGTTCCTCTTGAGGGACCAGGCCGGTGTAGGCCATTGGGGATAATATAAAAAGTACAGAAAGGAGACTCCCTTCCAACTCTTGGGAGGGAGATGAAGTCAAAAGTTGCTGGGGTGTCCCAAGGAGGGCTAGATCCACAGCTGGTGCAAATCCATTGACGTCAGTGGGGCGATGCTGATGTACACCCGCTGGGAATCTGACCCTGATTCAGGGCACCAGAGCCGATTTTTAGCTGTCTGATATCTGAGGGTGTGTCTCAGTCAGGTCGTGTCAACAGATTCCAAGTCCAGCAAAAGACGGGAATCTCCAGACATGTGCAAAGAACCC
Organism: Caretta caretta; assembly: GCF_965140235.1. Classification (NCBI taxonomy): domain Eukaryota; kingdom Metazoa; phylum Chordata; order Testudines; family Cheloniidae; genus Caretta; species Caretta caretta. Next base: position 6,093,575 of record NC_134223.1, read on the forward strand.
GAGGGCCTTTCTGAGTCTGAGAAGGGGTGTGTCTATAACATGCTCGAGAGCCCCTCCTCTCTGAGCAGCAAACAAACGGAGATGGAAACCATCCAGTGGATGAGCAGCAATGGCGGGTGGACGGGAATTAGCCCGTGTCAGAGTCGGGCGGTGGCACTTAAGGTTGAGACCAGCTTGCTGTTTAACAGCTCATTTTTCCAAGTGACTCTCGAAGGAAGCCACTGCCCTTTAGAGAGTCTCTGCTCTTCGTGCAAACCACTGAGCACCCAACTCCTCCTCTCCTCCAGGGCCCCTTTGTGCACCTCTCCAGCATGATCGCAGCGTATTTAGGAAAGATCCAAATGTCTGTCGTTGGGGAGTATGAGGTAAGGTGGAGAATGGGGCCACTGCCTGCTGGTGAGATGAGAGGGGACTCAGGGAGGGGGTAATACACCCCTCTCCCCAGGGTTGCCCTTATCGACTGATCCCCGCTGGCAGCATAGTGGGACTCCCTGCGAGTCCTAAAGTCTGAGGCAAACCACCCTGCTCTGCATGTGTCTCCGTTCCAGAACAAAAGCAAGCAGACGGAGATGCTGGTGGCAGCCGCTGCTGTAGGAGTCGCGACCGTCTTTGGGGCTCCCATTAGCGGTAAGAGTGCAACTGGCATGACCCGGGGGGGTGGAAGGGGTGGGGACAGTGTCACATGCTGGTGGAGTGTGTGATGCCTCCCCTCACCAGCTGGGTCACACAGCAGAGGTTCCCAAACTTTTCTTATTGCGCTGTACCCCCTGCCGGAGCAACCACCGGCTGCCCCCATACTGCCTGCCGGAGCAACCACCGGCTGCCCCCGTACTGCCTGCCGGAGCAGCCGGTGGTTGCTCCGGCAGCCGGTACGGAGGCAGCCAGTGGTAGCTCTGGCCGGGGGCACTGGGGCAACCGGTGGTAGCTCCGGCAGGGGACACCGGGGCAGCCGGTGGTTGCTCCGGCAGGCAGTACGGGGGCAGCCAGTGGTTGCTCCAGCAGGCAGTATGGGGGCAGCCAGTGGTTGCTCCGGCAGGCAGTACGGGGGCAGCCAGTGGTTGCTCCAGCAGGCAGTATGGGGGCAGCCGGTGGTTGCTCCAGCAGGCAGTATGGGGGCAGCCGGTGGTTGCTCCGGCAGGCAGTACGGGGGCAGCCAGTGGTTGCTCCAGCAGGCAGTATGGGGGCAGCCGGTGGTTGCTCCGGCAGGCAGTATGGGGGCAGCCGGTGGTTGCTCCGGCAGGCAGTACGGGGGCAGCCGGTGGTTGCTCCGGCAGGGGGTACAGCCGCATACCGCATACCACCGGCTGCCCCCGTACCGTCTGCCGGAGCAACCACCACTGCCCCCGTACCGCCTGCCGGAGCAACCACCGGCTGCCCCCGTACCGCCTGCCGGAGCAACCACCGGCTGCCCCCATACTGCCTGCCGGAGCAACCACCACTGCCCCGTACCGCCTGCCGGAGCAACCACCACTGCCCCGTACCGCCTGCCGGAGCAACCACCACTGCCCCCGTACCGTCTGCCGGAGCAACCACCACTGCCCCGTACCGCCTGCCGGAGCAACCACCACTGCCCCCGTACCGCCTGCCGGAGCAACCACCACTGCCCCCGTACCGCCTGCCGGAGCAACCACCGGCTGCCTGCTTACCCCTACCCTTCTCATCACTGATACTTTGTGTGGTCATCTTACCACCACCTGTCTTTAGCCACCTGTCCATATGTCACTGTTATGTACAGATATAGTTATAGTGCAACGTATACAACCGAACACCCCCCTCAGTTCTGAGCTCAGTTAGACTGGGCTGTTGCTGGGCAACTGAACCTGCGCGGTATGGTGATTGGCGGGGAGGGCTCTATACATCAGTGTCTCTGTGTATTTGTGTTCTCATTGGTACATCTTGAAATACGTTAATTACCGTGTTTTATATAACAAATTCCCACAGAGTTTTAAAGCTCCTGCGTACCCCCCAAGATGCCTTGTGTACTCCCAACGGTGGTATGTGTACCACCGTTGGGAACCCCTGACACAGAGGATAACAGCCTTCTATTGGTGCTAGCCAATAGAGTATCTCATATGGTCAAGATCTGTTCTTTGGTGCCGAAAATCTTGGCTTCAAACCCTGCTGGCGAACAATACAGCAGTCCTGGCCCCAACTGGCTCTGCTCTGCCTCGCTCTGTTCCCATTGGTGCTCCTTGCACCCTACCCCACCTTGCCAATTTCCCTCTTACCTTTCCTATAAGGCTGGTGCTTTTGGAGCCAGCAGGGAGGTAGGAATTCACCTCCTGTTGTCTTCACACCCTTTCTGCTGTTGCTAAATGAATAGCAATTGATCGTGTTACTGTGGAGAGTCAGTAACTCAGAACAAAATGGCACCTTGGCCAAAATGGCAGATCGTGTCTGCCCTGAACTGCGAATGGGACTACCCAGAAGAGAGCCCCCGGGAAGGTGAGATGTCTCTTAAGAAGGAAAACCAGGTGGCAAAACCATGATGACCCTACCTGGAAAGCCAGGGAAATGTTTCTATGTGTATTAGGTTCTGTAAAACCCCTTTTAAAATTCAACAGTACGAACCCTAATGTGGGTCCTTTGAGGAGAAGAGCTCAGAACTGAGATCTCCAGCAGCAGCAGGTGGAAACAATGTCCCTGCTGGAATTTCTGTCACTAGATGCAGAATAGATTTGGAGCTATCCGAGGGCCTGCTCCAAAGGCCTTTGATGTCAATGAAACGACTCTTTAAATCAGTCCCTTCTTGCATTGCTAAGTCTCCAGTGTTGTGTTTTCCCCCTACGCTGACAGCAGCTATGTATTGCTCAGCCTGAGGGACTTTTATTTCAGATTAAAGAAAGTAACGGACAAAGAAAGAACGAATATAAAGTCTCCAAGGGTGAGAGCGCACACTGCCTTGCTCTGTAACATGTTGCATCGGCACTGAGACACCAAATTGGCAGTGGCCTCACAGCAGCAGGTTGGGGGACTCCTCTGCACTTCAAAGATTAGCATCTCCTCTCCATCCCGTAACACCATCGTCAGCGGTGCTGGAGGTGGAGGAGTCTAAGTGGCCTCTTTGTGAACGGCCCAGACTCCTGGTGTGAGGATCTGGGCCTTTGATGCTGTATGTTTTCCCCAGGGCATAAAATTTAATAAGCACTTGAGAGTTTGCCAGGAGATAAGGCACAAGCACCTGGCTCAGTCTGGGTCTGCTCTGGCTGCTGGCTGCATCCAGCTCACCCAGGGCCTGCTCAGATGCCTAACGTGAGTTGTTGCCTCTCATTTGCCATCCCAGTAACCTGAGACCTCTATTTCCCCAGGGGTCCTGTTCAGCATTGAGGTGATGTCATCCCACTTTGCGGTCAGGGACTATTGGAGAGGCTTCTTCTCTGCCACCTGTGGAGCCTTCATGTTCCGCCTGCTTGCCGTCTTCAACAGTGAGCAAGGTACAGGGAGTGGCGCTGGCTGAGCCATCGGAGCGGGGCACCAGGACTGATGGGATGGCCCACGAGTGAAGAGAAGTTCAAACCACACATGGGTATCCATGTGCACAGCTGGGCTGCCCCATCCCTGAAATATAGGGTGACCAGACAGCAAAAGTGAAAAATCAGGACGGGGTGGGGGGTAATAGGAGCCTATATAAGAAAAAGACCCAAAAATTGGGACTGTCCCTATAAAATTGGGACATCTGGTCACCCTACTGAAATATCCCTCCTCCAGACTACCGGCCCTACCGCCTTGTGTTGGGAGCCTATGAAATAAGCAGCATCAGACTGGGTCAGAACTTGGAAGTGAGACTTTGGCTGGGAGATTGTGTCAGAAGCTACAGCTACAGTGCAGAGTTATTCTGCTGATTCACACTGGCAGTCAGATTGGGTGGGTCCTATTAGTTCCAGCTCTGCAATACCTAAGAGATGAGAGTCCTCTTTAAATCAGAAGGAACAAGGGGAAGGAACTCAGCTAGTTACATTCTATCTTATTATATACCTCCTGCACCTTGCATTCGGTATTCTCCTCTCCCTACCCAAAAGTGTTGTGGGTGTGCTTTTGTCACGTGCTGTGCCCACCCCAGAAGTGGCTGCATTTTAATGGTGGTTGAAAGATTCCTTTGTAAAGCAGTCTGTAGTTTGCAGAGTGCTTGCTATCCATCAGGATGAAAGGTGCTCCATTCAGGCAGAATGACATTTCTTTTTTTAAACAAAATCCTGGATTAGAAAAGAATTCATCTTTCCCCTGACTGAGGTCAGAACAACCCAGCAAAAGACACTGATCTTTGAAAGCAGACTGGCAGGCTCTGGGCTGAGTATTGGTCCTTTATCCTGCTAAAATCAGCTTGTTAACAGTGCATGATGCATCGTTTATGTCCTGGATGCTGCTGACAGAACCATGGTCTGTTATAGCATGGTCTGGACCCCAGTGGTGCAATTTCAGACATGGCCCTGCTTGAAAAAAATTGATAAAGCCACCTGTAGTGTTAGCCAAAAGCATCCCAGGCAGCCTGAATGAGGCTCGTAACCTGTGTCAATTTGCAGCATTGGATCTGAAATGACTCTGCCAGGCCAGACTCTAACGGCTGTTTGTTCGCAGTATAAAAGCACAGGCCATTGGCCCAATTGGCTGCGGTTGGTGCCACCACAGGTCAGGGTTGAGTGGCATCTGCAGAGCCGTGTCTGTGGACTGGAACAGGGGGCTGAGATGGGGGGGCTGCAGGTCACGGCTGAGGTGCCTGGGAAGAGCTGTGTGTGGGCAGGCTGCAGAGACCCAGATGTGTTTCTGTCTCCCGCAGTTTTATGAGCATCAAAAGTCACCTCATTTCTCCCCTGGCCTTTAAACTGTCAAAGAACAGGACAGAGTCTGAGTCACACCGAAAGGATCAGTTTAGAGACTCGGCGGGGGAGAGTGCCGGATGCTGCTAGCATGTCTTAGGAGGCTGTGAGATGCCAGCTCCACCTGGAAATCCAAAGCAGCCAGCCAAGCTAACCCCCAACACTGCTGGCTGGCTTGCGCTGGTGCCCTAGCCTCAGAGCTATGCTCTGAGAACCCGTCCGTGGGGCCTGTGGAAGAAGGAGGGCTGGTGGCATCCCCCCGACACATGGCTGGGAATCATCTTCCACTGGTGGGGTGGGCTCTTCCGGGCTGTGGGTCAGGAGGTAACATTCTTTGTTGCGCAGTTGGGGATGCAAATATCATGTCATCATGGTGGCTGGGTTCTGGTTTGCCCTCGTCCCAGCGTCACTCGGGCCAGTCTGCTGGCACAGTCCAGCTGCTGCCGCACCACGGGAGTCTGTGATATACACTCCGCTCCCTATTGGCTAATCAGGGCACCAGAACGGGGGCCAGTGGCCATGCCCCCCCCTTTTTCCCAGCGGTAAGAGTGAACGACGAGGGCAGAGAGGAGCAAGAGGGTGGCGGGGTCTTGGAGGGAAGGGACGGCACAGGAGCAGGGCCTCGGGCCTCGACCCTCAGGGGAAGAGGCAGTGTGAGCACAGGGGTTCAGGGGGCAAGGCAGGGACGGGGCCATGGTTCGGACGCCTGTGGCCCCTCCACTTTTAGGGTGCTTCTGCCGCTCCTGTGACTAATGCTAATAGAACTGGAGGGTGCGTGTCGAATTGGCCTGGGGTGTCCATGGTTGTGACTTTTGACTCTTTTTCTCAGAAACCATCACTGCTCTATTCAAGACCAATTTTAAGATTGATTTCCCCTTTGATCTCCCAGAGACGTTCTTCTTCATGGTGCTCGGGTAAGAGCAGGCCCAGTCTGGTCTGGTTTTCTTTTGTTCGGTGCAGAGGTGTCACTTTCAAAGGAAGGGGGGACCAGCCCAGTGGATAGCTTGCTGCCCTGGGGCCTGGCAAACCTGCAGCTGCTGTGGGCAAGTTACTGAGACAACACTCTGCCATCTATACAATGGACACACAAGCAGTGCCCTACCGCACCGGGTGCGTGAGGATGAAATCTATGAAGAGCTGGGAGGTGCCGTAGATAGTCACTAGCCAAACCTAGGAATAGCTACATTCATGGTTTCTTTATGCTACTCCACGAATATGCCTGGTAATGAAATCACCCTTGAATCCACCCGTGTGCAGATCTCTGACTGTCTTGGTGGACGCCGGCTGCTCTCGGGGGAGAAGTGGGGGGTAATTCCTGCTTTTCGTTCTCTTCTCTCGGCAGGGGGATCTGTGGGGTTCTAAGCTGTGCGTATCTCTTCTGTCAGCGCTGGCTCCTGGGATACGTCCGGAGGAACATGATCACCGCCAAGCTGCTGGCTACAGAGTAGGCGTTCTGGAGGGAGGGGTGTTCTCGGCCGTGGGGGCTGTTCCCAAATTGCAGCAGGACGGGAGGCATGCAAGCCATGTGTGTGGCCGAAGATCTTCTCTGCCCACGCCCTGTATCCCTCCTTGTCCCTCCAGCACCCTCCGTGCTGCCCTGGATGTCATCTTTCACCACATCCATCCTGTTCCCTTGGCTCAGTCCCCAAGAGGCACTGGCATGTGCCTGCCTATTTGTTCCCTCCTAACCAACTGCTGGCAGCAAAGGCTCCATGCTGGAGCTTTCTCTGCCTGCTCGGCTCCTGCGCTGCCCACAAGGGGATGGTTTGTCTCCTCCTCCTCTGCTGCAGGAGGGAAAGGAAACCTTCCTCCTGCTCCAGAACCTTTGCTGGCTTTTCACCCTAGCGGAGAATTCATGGGCCCATTGCAGCTTGGCTACCCAGCCTGTGTGACCTGCCATCTCCCTGACCCTCCCTTTCTTCTGTAGTTCAGAGAGCCCCATTCCAGGGTCACCGTGTGATGTTACATGTCACTGATCTGTCTTTTTCAGCAAGCCCATTTATTCCTCCCTGGTGGCCCTCCTGCTCGCCTCCATCACATTCCCTCCCAGCCTGGGGTACTTCATGGCATCCAGGGTAAGTACTGGCCTATCTCGGGATCCCCTCGCCTGTTCTCTGACCAGTGGGGATCTAAGCACTCACTCCAGGGTGGAGAGCAGAAGCCTTTCCCAACCAGCTCTGAAAGACAGGCGACACTGTGGAGAGACCAACTCCCCCCTTCTTGGGGTCTGGCTTTACTAACAAAGTAAATTGTCATCTTCTCACTAAAGTCCAACTCCAACCTTCTCCCCAGGTTGGCTGCATCTATGGCTCCTGTCTCCAGACTCCTCAGCCCACACCCTAGATCCTCTCTGTCTCCCACCCAAGACCCCTCTGGCAGGGCAGCAGTCCCCTGAAGCCTGTATTTTCCATCAGTCTGGTCTTCCAGGCTTAATACAGCTAGTAGGTATAGCAGGCTGGGGCCAGTTGTACGCCTTCACTCTCCTGACATCTATCTATGGAGCTACTCCTGCTTTACACCAGTGCGGGTGATAAGAGAATCAGACTATGTCTGAGCACGATAGTGATTCACAGCATCTCCTCCTCCTGTGCGGGGAAGTGCTTCGACCTGTCTCCTTTCCCAGCTCAGCATGAAGGAGCACCTCACCTCCCTCTTCGACAACCAGACGTGGGGCCTTCTGTCCCAGAATGCATCGCTGGCCAGGCCTCCTCAAGTCGACCCTGAAAACCTGTGGATTGAGTGGTGGGAGCCCAGAATCACCATTTATGGCAGCCTGGCGCTGTTCCTGGTGATGAAGGTATTGGTCCTGTCGAGGTCTCCGTGAGAATGGGTACCATGGGTCTGATTCTACAGGAACCTCAGTGCTCTGTGGAGCTGGGAGTGCTCAGCCCCTTGCTGGATCGACCTCTAGAACCTTTAGGGAGAGCCAAGAACATGCAGCCTCGTGGAGCAGAGGTGGGAGAGGAAAGTCAAGGACCCAGTGGAGTCTGATAGGGGATACAAGGTGGCAGCTCCTGTTGAGTAACCAGAGGGCTCCAAGGTTGTGCCATGTGCACTGGGCGGAGGGAGAGTGCCCTCGTGAAGGGCCTAGGAGGAGAAGTCTCTGGTTCCTGTTGAGGAAATGTCCCTGTTACTCTTGTGTGAATCTTGCCATTTATACCAGTTGTGTTGGTGGTAGAGTGGTGAGTGTAGCTGCCTTCTAAGCAGTTGACCTGGGTTTGATCCCCAGCCAATGCAATAATGGATCCCTCCTACCTAGGGAGGTGGTGGAATCTCCTTCTTCAGAGGGTTTTAAGGTCATGCTTGACAAAGCCCTGGCTGGGATGATTTAGTCGGGGATCGGTCCTGCTTTAAGCAGGGGGTTGGACTAGATGACCTCCTGAGGTCCCTTCCAACCCTGGTATTCTATGAAGGGGAAGTGTAGCCAGCAACTCCTGTGCTCCCTCTCTGTGTCATTTGGCAAGGACCTGAGGGCCAGAAGAACCAGATCTCCCATGTAATGTTTGGCCAGGTCAGCTGAGAACAGCTCAGCACAGCTCCTCCTAGCCAGTCCAGGGGAAGGCTTCCTTTTGGGTCCCCTGGCAGAGCTGTCACCTCTGGGCGATGAGGGTATGGCTGTGCACCTTGACGTGGTAATGTGCAGGGTGTATGTGCAGAGCAGGGCCTGCCTCTGGATGGAGGATTCTGCAAACTGGTTTGGTGGCTAGACACCCCACCCCCACCATCGCGGGCTAGGGATGGGTGGAGTGGGTGCACGTGGGTGGATGTCTCACTCGCTCCCGCTCTCTCGTTCATTCAAGTTCTGGATGCTGATCTTGGCCACCACCATGCCTATGCCAGCTGGATACTTCATGCCGCTCTTTGTATACGGTGAGACCGCTTCACCCTGCCCTTGCACCCATTTCTGATTGGACCATTTGATTGTCCTTATTACCATAACAGGGAATAAGGGCTGCCAACTGGACCAGCCCTTTATCACTCAGAGCTAAGAGGAGGCTGCTGGGATCTCTTGACACTCAGAGCCCTTGCCCTGCAGAAGGGTTGTGGAGAGAGGGGAAAGCAGCAAGTGCTTAGATCAGCAAGATCCACCCCTGGCTCCTGGGAACTTTGGTTCCTTCTCCGGTGGCACATACACTCAACAAATCCTGGGCCTTTGTGCTTCTGTCCCAGAGGGGCCCACTGGGAGGTGGGAACGTGAGTCCCTGACCTTTAGATCCGAGCGGCTGGATTCCAGTGGTGAATGTTTTCCCAGGCGCTGCAATCGGGCGTTTGGTGGGGGAAGTGGTCGCCTTTCTCTTCCCTCATGGTATTCAGTCGAACGGCGTAGTTAACACCATCACTCCGGGAGGCTACGCACTGGCAGGTAAGTCTCTAGCACGAGACCTCAACTCAGGAGCCTGGTGAGAGGCTTTGAATGACCAATGAGACTGCAGTGGTAGGTGCCTTTGCAGGGTGGCTCCAGAATTTAGTGTATTACCCCATATTTCTAGGGTGGTCTCCAGGATCTTTCTGCCTTCCCCCATTCCTTTCCCTTCCCAAAGGCCTGGTGTGCTAGGAGCCCAACTCCAGCTCAGGGGGGCTGGACACAGCTCCGCCATGGCTGGCAAGGTATGACAGCCTGAGAGAATGATGCAGGAGGATCTGGGAGCTGGACACGAGCTCCCTGGCAGATCCCCCCGCTGGACAGCACTGAGAGATCAGTGCCCTTTGTATTGTCCTTCTGGCAGGGGCGGCAGCATTTTCGGGCTCAGTCACCCACACCCTGTCCACTGCCCTGCTGGCCTTTGAAGTGACTGGGCAGATTGCCCATATCCTGCCCGTCATCCTGGCTGTGCTGGTTGCCAACGCAATAGCCCAGAAGTTCCAGCCCTCCTTCTACGACGGCACCATCATCGTGAAGAAGTTGCCCTATCTGCCCCGGATCAGGAGCCGACACATCGGGTAAGCCCCTGGGGAGACGCTGCTGCCACCCTATAGGGAGTCTGCTATACCCCTGGGAGGGGCATCTCTGCTGGCCTGGTGCTGGGTTGGCAGCGGTGCAAGAGGGGCAGGTTAGGCAGGCAGCTAGAGCTGGAGGGGAGGGAGGCCCACACCACCCCGGCTGGGTAGCGAATGCAGCGCCTGGCACAGAGACAGAGCTGAGGCAGGAGAGTAGCCCTGGTGTACCGTGGGTTAATAACAGATCAACCACAGGGTCCTCAGCTCCCACGCCATCCCTGCATGAGTCTGAGGTTCCTGGCTCTGGCTTACACCAGCCCCCCTGTGGTGATGGTTGTCCAGAGGCCTCGGTGCTGGGTCAGAGGAGAGCTCTCTCCCCTTTTTCCTGGCTGACCTTTGGCCCTTCTACCCCAGCTCCTACAGGGTGACCACTGACCAGTTCATGAACACCCACTTTGCAGTCCTGGCCAAGGGCGCCAGCTTTGAGGAGATCCTCAGTGTTGTGACCTCTACCGACGACCTGGAGTACCCCATTGTGGAGAGCACAGGTACCATGCCACACAGTGCCCAGAGTTGGGGCCACGGGTCCTGCTGGCCCTTCCGCTTCTTCTCTCTGTCCCGCAGCCCCATGGCCATCTCTGTCTCTCCTTCCCTCCCCCGCCCCTCTCCCTTTTCCCTGGAGCTGGGCCCTGCTGCCCTGGGCAGCGAGAGACAAGCCTGCTTCCTAGTCTGGCAGGGATGGAGCATCTGGAGTGGTTCCCTTTGATTGACATGGCTGGCATTTCTCCTTGCTACTGAGGGCCCCGGGCCGGACGGGTGGGAGCAAGCCAGTGACATGAGCAGCCTTACCTTGGTGGAGGAGCATCCATGGCTTAACGGAGCCCACGGCATGGAGCTGCCTCCCTGGACACAGCCCTCGTGGTGGGCAGGGATGTGCCATCAGCCTGGGCCCATGACCATGAAATGGTCAGCCAGTGCCAGGGATCTGAGCCACCCATCCAGCTCCTCCTCCCACCTCCTGTCTCCTTCTCCTACAGAGTCTTTGATGCTGGTGGGCATGGTGCAAAGAGCTGAGTTGATCAGGTACCTCCAGACCCACGATGAAGCCAAGCTGTCCCCCCAGGAGCCAGGGGAGAAGGTAGGTTCAGAGAACTCATCCCCCTGCTGCCTACATGGCCCCTCCAGCCAGCAGCTCTTAGCACAGAGAGGGTGGAGGTTTAGGGGAACGAGACCTGGGAGGGAACTGGTGAGATCCCTGGGTTAGAGGCTGCAGGTCGTCCCCTCCGTCCGGTCAGCCCCACCTTAGTGATGGGAGAGGCTCTTCGGTCCCGGCAGCCTGGGACGGATTGTTCAGTGCAGTCCATTAGGGCGCTTGCTCCAGTCTAGCAAGGGCAGGGCAGGTGGCCACCATGGGTCAGTCCCAGTTTCCTTCCAAGACCGCTGGGTGGCTCCATGTCACACCCGGGGCCCTCCCGGAGCCGTACCCCTTTGGAGAGACCAGTCTGCAATGGGGGGTTCAGTGCCTCAGGCTGCGATGTGCTGACACTGAGGCCCAGGCAAGAGGCTTGGGGGGGCGTTCAACCCTACGTCAATATCACCGCTGACACCCTGCTGAGACCACACCCACTGCTGGTGGGGGAGTAGCACTGTATGTAAGGGAGCAGTATGACTGCTCAGAGCTCCGGTACGAAACTGCAGAAAAACCTGAGTGTCTCTGGATTAAGTTTAGAAGTGTGTGCAACAAGAGTGATGTAGTGGTGGGAGTCTGCTATAGACCACCGGACCAGGGGGATGAGGTAGATGAGGCTTTCTTCCGGCAGCTCACGGAAGCTACCAGATCGCATGCCCTGATTCTCATGGGTGACTTTAATTTTCCTGATATCTGCTGGGAGAGCAATACAGCGGTGCATAGACAATCCAGGAAGTTTTTGGAAAGCGTAGGGGACAATTTCCTGGTGCAAGTGCTAGAGGAGCCAACTAGGGGGGACGCTTTTCTTGACCTGCTGCTCACAAACCGGGTAGAATTAGTGGGGGAAGCAAAAGTGGATGGGAATCTGGGAGGCAGTGACCATGAGTTGGTTGAGTTCAGGATCCTGACACAGGGAAGAAAGGTAAGCAGCACGATACGGACCCTGGACTTCAGGAAAGCAGACTTCGACTCCCTCAGGGAACGGATGGCCAGGATCCCCTGGGGGACTAACTTGAAGGGGAAAGGAGTCCAGGAGAGCTGGCTGTATTTCAAGGAATCCCTGTTGAGGTTACAGGGACAAACCATCCCGATGAGTCGAAAGAATAGTAAATATGGCAGGCGACCAACTTGGCTTAATGGTGAAATCTTAGCGGATCTTAAACATAAAAAAGAAGCTTACAAGAAGTGGAAGGTTGGACATATGACCAGGGAAGAGTATAAAAATATTGCTCGGGCATGTAGGAATGTTATCAGGAAGGCCAAATCGCACCTGGAGCTGCAGCTAGCCAGAGATGTCAAGAGTAACAAGAAGGGTTTCTTCAGGTATGTTGGCAACAAGAAGAAAGCCAAGGAATGTGTGGGCCCCTTACTGAATGAGGGAGGCAAACTAGTGACAGAGGATGTGGAAAAAGCTAATGTACTCAATGCTTTTTTTGCCTCTGTTTTCACGAACAAGGTCAGCTCCCAGACTGCTACGCTGGGCATCACAAAATGGGGAAGAGATGGCCAGCCCTCTGTGGAGATAGAGGTGGTTAGGGACTATTTAGAAAAGCTGGACGTGCACAAGTCCATGGGGCCGGACGAGTTGCATCCGAGAGTGCTGAAGGAATTGGCGGCTGTGATTGCAGAGCCATTGGCCATTATCTTTGAAAACTCGTGGCGAACCGGGGAAGTCCTGGATGACTGGAAAAAGGCTAATGTAGTGCCAATCTTTAAAAAAGGGAAGAAGGACGATCCTGGGAACTACAGGCCAGTCAGCCTCACTTCAGTCCCTGGAAAAATCATGAAGCAGGTCCTCAAAGAATCAATCCTGAAGCACTTGCATGAGAGGAAAGTGATCAGGAACAGCCAGCATGGATTCACCAAGGGAAGGTCATGCCTGACTAATCTAATCGCCTTTTATGATGAGATTACTGGTTCTGTGGATGAAGGGAAAGCAGTGGATGTATTGTTTCTTGACTTTAGCAAAGCTTTTGACACGGTCTCCCACAGTATTCTTGTCAGCAAGTTAAGGAAGTATGGGCTGGATGAATGCACTACAAGGTGGGTAGAAAGCTGGCTAGATTGTCGGGCTCAACGGGTAGTGATCAATGGCTCCATATCTAGTTGGCAGCCGGTATCAAGTGGAGTACCCCAAGGGTCGGTCCTGGGGCCGGTTTTGTTCAATATCTTCATAAATGATCTGGAGGATGGTGTGGATTGCACTCTCAGCAAATTTGCGGATGATACTAAACTGGGAGGAGTGGTAGATACGCTGGAGGGGAGGGATAGGATACAGAAAGACCTAGACAAATTGGAGGATTGGGCTAAAAGAAATCTGATGAGGTTCAATAAGGATAAGTGCAGGGTCCTGCACTTAGGACGGAAGAACCCAATGCACAGCTACAGACTAGGGACCGAATGGCTAGGCAGCAGTTCTGCGGAAAAGGACCTAGGGGTGACAGTGGACGAGAAGCTGGATATGAGTCAGCAGTGTGCCCTTGTTGCCAAGAAGGCCAATGGCATTTTGGGATGTATAAGTAGGGGCATAGCGAGCAGATCGAGGGACGTGATCGTTCCCCTCTATTCGACATTGGTGAGGCCTCATCTGGAGTACTGTGTCCAGTTTTGGGCCCCACACTTCAAGAAGGATGTGGATAAATTGGAGAGAGTCCAGCGAAGGGCAACAAAAATGATTAGGGGTCTGGAACACATGAGTTATGAGGAGAGGCTGAGGGAGCTGGGATTGTTTAGCCTGCAGAAGAGAAGAATGAGGGGGGATTTGATAGCTGCTTTCAACTACCTGAAAGGGGGTTCCAAAGAGGATGGCTCTAGACTGTTCTCAATGGTAGCAGATGACAGAACGAGGAGTAATGGTCTCAAGTTGCAGTGGGGGAGGTTTAGATTGGATATTAGGAAAAACTTTTTCACTATGAGGGTGGTGAAACACTGGAATGCGTTACCTAGGGAGGTGGTAGAATCTCCTTCCTTAGAGGTTTTTAAGGTCAGGCTTGACAAAGCCCTGGCTGGGATGATTTAACTGGGAATTGGTCCTGCTTTGAGCAGGGGGTTGGACTAGATGACCTTCTGGGGTCCCTTCCAACCCTGATATTCTATGATTCTATGCTGAGGCTCCACCCTCTTAAAGGGGCAGCACCTTGCAATCCGTAAGGTATCAGACCGCAAAGGCACTTCACCGAGTCCTGTCCCCATGGGAGGCAGCGTGTGGGTGGGACACGCCCCCGAGAGTGCTCTTCGAAAGTGGTACCACTGCGATGGCCTCCTCAGGTCTGCCAATGCCCACTCTCCGTTGTCTTCCCCGACAGCCTCGCTCCAACGGGACGCTGGGGGATGACTGCACCATCGAGCCAATAACCCTCCAGCTGTCACCTTGGACATCTCTGCACCAGGTAACTGGGTGGGAAGAGGGCCTGGGAGGAAGGGCTCTGGGCAGCTCCAGGCTTGTGTAGGCCCTGCCATCTCCATGTGAAGAGGGAACCGACGGGGCGGGGGGGGAGGGCTCTGCCGAGATCTGGACGGCGCTGCCCTCCCACGTCACACTCGCTTCTCATTCCCTTCCAGGCTCACACCCTGTTTGAACTGCTGAGCATGCAGCGTGTCTTCGTCACCTCCTTGGGGCGGCTCGTCGGGGCCATCTCTCGGCGCGAGGTAAGGGCTGGGGCCAGCGAGGAATCGGGGGCTGGGGGAGAAGGGCTGACCAGAGAGCTGCTGGCCAGGAGCTCAAGGACCCATCCTGGATTGGGAAAGGAATGGGCATTGAGGAGGTGACTCAGTGGCTATCGATTCCCCGGGGCTGGGGGGAGCATGGAGCCAGGCGGGGGCTTGGCCTTGCCCACCTGCCGCTTTCTCTTCCAGATGAAGAAGGCGATTGAAGACCTGGCAAATCCGAAGACGCTGAAGTGAGCAATTCGGAGCCTGGGACAGCAGCCCCTTCCCCCTTCTGTGCAGCGGAGCGTGGGACAGGGGATCTCGCTGGGGCACTGAGATCTCAGCAGCAGGGGGGGCAGGGCTGGCAGGAGCCCCCGCCTCTTATGTGGGTCTCCCCAATTATTTTTTGTAAATGGAAATGGATTTGAAAGCTTCCCCGCCCTTCCTGCTCCTGCCACAAGGAGCCACAGTTGTGAGAGCAGAGGCAAAACCTGGACCTCTCTGCCCCGGGGAGCCTGCCAGCCGCTGGCAGCCCTCACCCACCCTGGAGACACAATAACACACAGCTACACAGGGACAAACAACTTGGGCCACAGACTGTCAGTGCAGAGGGCAAACCAAGGCTGCAGTGTATAGTGCAATGTGAAATGTGCATGCACCATCCTGAATTTAGTGCTTGCTGCCCTCTCTGGGCTGGGCCCAGTGGGACAAGAATCTGCTACTTAGCAAGCCCGAGAAGAGATGCTCCTTGAGTTCAAGGGGCAGGGGCCTGTGCTTCGGGCAGTGAAAGGCCCCAGTTCCTGTCGTGTACGTCTGGGTTCATCACAGACCTGCCTGCGCTGGATTCTCCTGTAACGTGATGTGCTGCCTTTAATCACTCCCTAACTGCCAGGGTGCAGTTTGAGTCAGAAACAAGCTCGCACAAGCCCTGAGGAGCCAGACCACCCCTTGCCTGTCTGTAGCGGAAGCTCAGCCTAGACCATCCCCAGGGCAGCCAGGCTGTTGTGGCCTACACAGCAGGGGACGGGGGAGCCTCCTTTGAAATCCATTGTTCCCACTCACGGCGTGCTGTAAATCAGAGACGAGGGCCGGCCGGTGCGGAGCTATTGATCCTTTGTATTTCTCTGGGGACACGGACCATGGAGGGGAAAAGGTGTCACGGCCGTTGCATCCTGCCCCCCCCCCGGGGGACCCCCTCCCCTTGTTCCCGCTGACGCAGGAAGCGTTGCTAAGGTGCACACAGCCTCCACGCAACATTAGGAACCAGTGAGGTTGCAAAGCACCCAGCGCCGGGCTGGACAGCGGCTGGCTGGGCAGGGAGGTGGTCTTAGGGCCAGCCCTAAGAGGAGGCAGCGGCTCCCAGAAGTGACAGCCGTTGCACATACCAGCCGCCTTCTTTACAGTCCCCCCCTTTAAAGAAGCACCCTGCATGGGAGGAAATCCTGCAGGATGCAGGGGTGGGGTGGGACCCTGCCAGAGGTGCCAGGAGTAGCGATGCCAAAAAAGCCTTTTCAATTAAAATATAACATTCACCTGTCCCCTATTCCCCCTGCCCCCAGTGGGCTAGCTGAGATTTTTCTCATTCGTACCATTCCCCCTTCCCTCCTCTCCCTCTCCCAAAATGGGTGAACGATGGTATGTGCCCGAGGGAGGGTGGGAGCAGCCGTAGGGCCTGCCCACAGAGCCATCCAAACGTTTGAGATCAGAGAATCAAAGCCAGCTGTGCACAGCAATTGTGGGGGGTGGGTTTGGAGGAAGGGCCTGTCACGTAATCTAGGTTGAACCTAACCCCATTGTCCCCGAACCGTGATGTGTCCCGGCCCTACTCAAGGCTGCAGCACAGTGATGGAGCATGGCTGTTGGTGTGGGGTGTAACTAGCATCCACATGGCAGCTGGGCCCTGGAAATTAACTATGGTCCTGTAAGGAGGAAGGACCAAACTGACTGGGTTTGTAGCATTTCCGCCTTTAGGCTGGGATTTGCAAGAGTTTATGGGAACTAGATGGAATCCCCCATCCCTCTGCCTTGATGGAATTTGGGTATCTAACCCCCTCAGGCGCCTTTGAAACTCCCAGCCTCAGAGACCAGGGTGACTTCCTAGTACAAGCCAGCCCCTCACTAGCCAAACGCCAAAGCCCCTGGCCCCAAGTGGCTTGAGAACACATCTCTGCGGTGAGCTGGAATTGCAGGGGGAAGCACAGAGATGCGCTCATGTTAAACCAGCCAGGAGCTCGTCCCAACTACATCAAGACAAGAAGCCAAAGTGTCGTGTGCCGGCTTGCACACAGACCACACGCTCACGTGGCTAGCTGAGAGCGCCACGGATGGACTCCCACCTGAAGCACAGACACTGAACACGCTCGGATTGGATGCTTCCCCGGCTCCCCCCACTGTCCCAGCCCTCGGGGAACCCACCGGGGGACGGAACATGTCTGGGTCTTACAGCGATTCTACTCAACGCAGATCAGTAGCCTTGGCCGAAGGAAAATCGATCTAATCCCCAAACTTGGTGCAAATGGCGACAGTCCAGCAAATGCCGCCTCTAAAGGGCTAGGGCTGCCTATGGCCCGGCAGTCCCAGCCCCCCAGGTAGCCCCAGCGGCCACTGTTAGGAGGGATGCTCTTGGTGGTGCTTTGCCATAGTGTGTCAAACCAATAGCAGCTTCTAATCACTGCTCCCAGCAGCATCCAGGGAGCTGGAACTAGCCCTCTGGGCAGGACCCCTCGCTCCATCCTCAGGGCAACCCCATCCCCACTTCCTGTCCCGAGGAGGGGTGGGAGATCTAGTTATAAAACACTTCGTCCTCCTCCGAGAGGGAGCTGCTGTCCACATCGTGCAGGGAGTTGCTGAGCCACTTCTGGCAGGCGCTGGTCATGCCCTCCTGCCTTCTCCCCACGCAGGCCTGCTCCTTCTCCGAGCTGTCTGCCTGGGAGCTCCCGGTCTGGGGAGAGCCGCAGGGGAGAGCCCCGGGGAAGGGGTGGATAGAGTTCCACCCACCCAGGGTATTGGGGAGGTGTGTGTGGAGGAGGAGCAGGCGGGCAGGCTGCCTTCCAGGTTGGGGCTACTTATCACCTGGGGACTCAGCAGCAGCTTCTCCTGCAGGTAGATGCTCTCCAGGTCTGAAAGCAAAGCCGGGGAGGGGAAGAGTGTTTGTGGGGACTCAGCAGGGCAGGCTACTGTCAGCTGGCAGGGCCTGGAGAACGGGCAAGGTCAACACTTTCGGGAGTGGCCACCAATCCTGGGTGCCCAGCTTGAGACACCTGATTCCTTGAGGCACTGATCACCCGCAGCTCCAGCTGGAGTTGCTGGGTCCTCGGTCCATCCAGGGCCCCAGTCCTGCCCTCCGCTCTGGGTGTCACTCTGGGCTTGTGGAAGGGGATCCCCCAGCATTGGCCTAGTGCAGGGGAGGGGGAGGTGGCCAGGCTGTCTCTGTGCTCCATGGCCCCAGCTGCCCAAACATCCCCCTTGGAGCAAGATGACAGACATGGAGCCAGGGATCCACACCTGACTGATGCAGGTCACCAGCAAGGATGGCCCCGAGGGACCCTCCTGAATCTGTTACATGCAGGGAGGGCTGGGGAGCACCAGGAGCCCTGCAGGGCTGCTCATGGCAGAGAGAAGGGGGAAGGTACCTTGAAGCTGTACGATCTCCTGGGAGCTGCCCCCGTAATTCATTTCCTCATCGTCTAGTGAGGACCAGGCGCTCAGGGTGGCTTCGGTGATGGCGAATTGTTCAGCGACCCCTGGGCAGGACCGTGGGAAACCAAAGACAGGTTACAAGGGGAGGAGATTGATACTGGGCCGTGTCCTGAACCTGGCTACACCAAGGTAAATCTGGCATCACTGAAATCAGAGCGAATCTGGTTGAAGAACAGTGTTTGCAGGAGGAGTCTGGCTTGTCCCCTGGCAAACCAGCACAATTCTATCGCCGGGATGTAGGAGGTCCCAGAGGGGATCCAGCCACGCTCCATCCAGTCCAGTGCCCTGTCTCCAGCCAGGACCAGCACCCTGCTCCCAGGGGGAGGCGTGATATGGGGATCCCGGTATGGAAAGTGCTGGGATCCTCTGGCTGGCAGTGAGGCTGAGGGACCTCTAGCCAGGTCAGGCCCAGGAGTCCTCTGCATGGGTTGCCATTCGGCTGACAGCTGAGGGACACGGCAAAGGCACGGGCCATTCGCCCCAAGGGATGCCCCAGTGCCCAGCCATTTGCAGTGCTCTGTCACTGCCCTTTAGGGGGCGCCGCTGTACAAGCGGAGTCGGTGCTGCTGCATTGACTGTCCCTCCCCCCCGCACAGATTATCCCCTGCAGCATCATTGGCCTAGTGGCTCCCCCCTGCCCACCCACCTGCTGCAAAGCGTGCCTCTCTCAGCTCGTCCGTGAGGTAGGAATAGTGCTCTTCCTCCATCAGCCACGGCTCGCAGCCCACCTGGGGGGCGCTCCAGCCTTTCCACTCAATGAGGTGGGCCACCCGGCCACGAGCCATGGCAGTGGGCTTGGTGATGTGGTCCTTTATGGTCTGGACTAACCCTAAAGCAGAGACAGGGGAGGAGCTGGACTGAAGTGGGCGGGATTCAGACCAGTGGGATCAACGCGTCAAGACTTGGTGCTGAAGGAACATCCTGCATGACTGATCATGTCCATGCTGGGTGGGCATCTGCACTGTGGTAGCCAGCCCCCAGCCAGCCAGCCCCACTCACCACAATCCTCTCCTAAGGGGACACTACAGCAGCTGGCTTGGATATCTGCAGGGGGCTTCCCTAAGGAACTGGTAGGGAATCTAGAGGAATATTTATAAGATGTTGCTTGGTTTGGGATTGAGGGGACTTGGCAGAGCTGTGGGTGGGACCCAAGATGGAGTAGCGAGGGGCTGCAGGTCAGGATTGAGGGGCGCTGGCAGAGGTCTGGGTGGGACCCGAGATGGAGTAGCGGAGGGGTGAAGGTCAGGATTGAGGGGCGCTGGCAGAGGTCTGGGTGGGACCCGAGACAGAGTAGCGGAGGGGTGCAGGTCAGGATTGAGGGGCGCTGGCAGACGTCTGGGTGGGACCTGAGATGGAGTAGCGGGGGGCTGCAGGTCAGGATTGAGGGGCTCTGGCAGATCTCTGGGTGGGACCCGAGATGGAGTAGCGGAGGGGTGCAGGTCAGGATTGAGGGGCGCTGGCAGAGGTCTGGGTGGGACCCGAGATGGAGTAGCGGAGGGGTGAAGGTCAGGATTGAGGGGCACTGGCAGACGTCTGGGTGGGACCCGAGATGGAGTAGCGGGGGGCTGCAGGTCAGGATTGAGGGGCTCTGGCAGATCTCTGGGTGGGACCCGAGATGGAATAGCGGGGGGCTGCAGGTCAGGATTGAGGGGCGCTGGCAGAGGTCTGGGTGGGACCCGAGATGGAGTAGCGGAGGGGTGCAGGTCAGGATTGAGGGGCGCTGGCAGAGGTCTGGGTGGGACCCGAGATGGAGTAGCGGGGGGCTGCAGGTCAGGATTGAGGGGCGCTGGCAGAGGTCTGGGTGGGACCCGAGATGGAGTAGCGGGGGGCTGCAGGTCAGGATTGAGGGGCGCTGGCAGAGGTCTGGGTGGGACCCGAGATGGAGTAGCGGGGGGCTGCAGGTCAGGATTGAGGGGCTCTGGCAGATCTCTGGGTGGGACCCGAGATGGAGTAGCGGGGGGCTGCAGGTCAGGATTGAGGGGCGCTGGCAGAGGTCTGGGTGGGACCCGAGATGGAGTAGCGGGGGGCTGCAGGTCAGGATTGAGGGGCGCTGGCAGATCTCTGGGTGGGACCCGAGATGGAGTAGCGGAGGGGTGCAGGTCAGGATTGAGGGGCGCTGGCAGAGGTCTGGGTGAGACCCGAGATGGAGTAGCGGAGGGCTGCAGGTCAGGATTGAGGGGCGCTGGCAGAGCTACTTGCAGGATGCCATGGACTGGGATAGCAGGCTGGAACTGAAGTGCACCATCGCCCCTGCCTTGTAACCTGAGACTCAGGCTCCCTTTCTGGATGGTGAAGTGCCCCTGCTTGGGCAATGTGGGGTAATGTTTTTCTCCCAGCGAAAGCGCCCCCTGCAGGGCTGCGGCAGCCCTTCTCGTAGCCCTTTTTGCGTGGCTGGAGCTTGGAGCTATTTCCCCGAGGCAGCTGCAGTTTTGCATGTCTCGTTGAGCTGGGAGTTACGTGGCACTTCGCAGGGCAAGCACTGCAGCGCTCTGAGGGTGCACTGACGTGGTATCTAACCGGGACCCTCAACAGAGCACAGCAAATCATGGCATTCAAGAGGCACTAGACCCCCGCGGCTGGCTCCAGTCAGCTGACTCAGGCTCGTGGGGCTTGCGTGGCGGGGCTATCAGACTGCAGGGTAGACATTCAGCTCGGGCCCTCGTGAGGAGGGAGGCCAGCCGCGGGTGTTTAACTGCAGCGTAGACACGGGCCCGAAGATGCCACCTTGCACTACGAAGAATTTCTCCAGGGTGAAGTTAGCACTGGTGCAAGGAGCTGGATAGGCTATTTACCATTGACCCCAGCTCAGGTACAGCACAAGCAGAGCATCTGCCTCTGGGGCCAGAGGGATAGTCAGTCTCCAGGGCTCATTCATTCGATGGCTTTTTTGCTGAGTACCAGCTCTGGTGATAGTCACCAGTTCACTAGGAACTGGACTGAGACTCCTCAAACTCATCATTCCATATGGGCCAGTCTTCAGATAGTCACTGCTCTGAATGACTTGGGCTGGATCCCAGTTTACTGGTGATAAAATTTTGGACAGCTCACCCAGGGGTGATTCCAAAGCCAACTGAAGCCCCTGAGGGAATATCTACATTTCAATTAAACGCTTAGGGCTGGCCTGTGCCAGCTGACTCGGGCTCACAGGGCTCGGACTAGGGGGCTGTTGAACTGGTTTTCCAGGCTTCTCGGACTCTGCCAGGAGCTCTTGCAGCAGGGGAAACAGGAAGAGCTGCCTATCATATGCAGTCATGGCTGAGAAAGAAGCCACTTTTATAAATCCGAGGAAAGGGCAGTGGCTAGAGCATTGGCCACACCTCTGGATGGCCCTTGCCCCACCCGAATTGGGGAAGCAGATAATAAAAGCCTGCAGCTGCTTTCTCTGTAGTGTGATGTGCTTGTTTAGGAGACCAGCTGGCCCAGCCCTAAGTGGATAGAGGAAGAGGCTAAGCATCTCTCCCATGCTAGCCAGTCCCCCTTGATCATTAGCTTCTGCTACTTTGCTAAAAATCACAATTTCTGTTTATCATAAAATTCACTGTGGTTTTTCCCCCTTGCTAAGCCAATAGGAAGCTCCCCATGGTCTCATGGGATTTCCAGGTGCTCTGGGTCCTGAAGACCTGAACCCTGGTCACAGTGCTGCCCCCGGCATCGCCCCAGCTGTGAGCAGTGTTCCCCCAAATCTGTCTGCTCTGGGTCATCTCCTGAGCAGGTTCTGTCTGTTGTGCTAATTGATGACAGTAGAACATAGTCGCAGCGGGAGGCCATGGCAGGAGAGGCGACTGCCAGGGAGCCAGGGCCAGTCCCAGTCCCAGTCCCAGTCCCATGGAGGGCTCTGGAGACCTTGAACCAGACTCTGTGTTCAGGAGGGAGACGGGCTGCTGTATTTTGTAACATCTGGGGCTTTGTCGGGGCATGTGGCTCCATTCCTAGATACAATGAATTGCAGCGCTCAGGCCTAGAGGTCGGGAATGTAGGGGTCAATGTGGCCAAGTCTGTGTCTGGTGGGATGGGGCATAATCTCCTGGCCAGCTGTAGACGGGGAAGGGCATTATTTTGCCACCCTGGTTATCTGGGGTCTGACAACATCCAGGGGCAGCTGTGCAATCACCTGAGGCCAGGTGTCCCCAGTAGAGGGGGATGATAGAGAAGACGCTAGATCCCCCTTTCCACCACATCCCCTCAGCCACTTGGGCCAGCTTTACCCACCGCTTGCCATCCAGGTGCTGCCCTTGGCTGGGCACGGAGAGACTTGGGTATTGTGTCCGGGCTGCCCTACCAGCTCCCCGAATGGCTCCATGTAGCTGTTGAGAGGATGTGGAGGCGGGTTGGGACTGAAGGGCACCAGCAGCGCTGGATGGGAGCCTGGACTGGGCTGGGAGGGTTTTGGAGGCAAACAAACAGATACCCGTGATGCTCCGAGGGGATGGACCAGAGCCATGTCTGCCCCCTCTCCCACCCCATGCCGTGCTCCGAGCAGAATCGTCCTGTCCCCGGCACTGGGGCCCTTTCTCCTCGGTGGCTCTGGGAGCTGGGCCCTGGGCAGGCAGCCTGGGGGATGATTCCAGCACTGTGGGCCTTGTGGAGAAAAGAGAATCAGGCCAGCAGGGCCAGCCAGCTGGCGGTTTCCATGGAAACAAACACCTTATTAATCTCCACTACACACAATTAATTACGCCGGGGGGAGGGACGGTCGCGGCTGCTGCTGAAAGCAGATAAACTCCCTTCCCTCTCCAGTGCAGAGGCAATTAGAGCCGCTCAGCCTGGCCTGTGGGGTCCGGCTGGTCTCTGGCCTGGGGAGGAGGCTGCTTGTTGTTATGGGCAGCGCTAGCTTCTTGCAAGAGCCATGGGCAGATCTGAGATCTGAAAGGCGTGATGGCATGGACCAGAGGATTTGGATGGCTCTACCCAGACCGAGCAGTGGCCCTACCCCTACAGAACTAAGGACGCTTTAGTCTCGTCAGCCTTCGAGGTCAGGACGTAGGGGCTCTCCATGCGGTAACACAAGGCGGGGTGGTCTGTGCTAGCCAGTCTGGGAGTCAGAGAGGCTCGCAGGGGCTGTGTGTATCCAGCAGCCTTGCTAAAGAATCCCCTTTCTGTTCCCCGGAGCCAAGGCATGGCTCTTGTCTAGCCCGAGGCCCGATCCGGCGGGATGATGGGTGCCTGGGCCCTGGACATCCCCTCAGTGGGGGTGGGATCAGGCCCCTTCTGGGATCAGGCCCTAGCTCTAGCAGACCAGCTTGGCTACTGGCTGCTCCATTTGAATGAAGAATGAGGAGACCCCTTCAGGCAAACCTGAATCACCACGACTGCTCTGTCAGAAAGCTCCTCTGAGACCGGGATTCACCCCTGCCGACAACACGGGGGGCAGAGAAGCCCTGCTGGATCTTGGCTGGAAGGCTGGCCTGGCTGCCCCGTCCTGCATGTTTGCACCAGCGCTCCTCTGGGAGGCTGTGCTACGCCCGTCATGCCAACCTGGGGCTCAGGGGTGACGGAGCCTGGTGGGAGGGAGGGATGGTCTTTACCTACCCACCAGAGAGGAGGTCGCCAGGGCTGTGATGTTGTAGCCGCTGGAGCCGGATTTGGAATTGGAGAGGATCCCACTGGATGTCTTGAAACATTTCTGCAGAGGGAGGAGAAACGCAAAGGCTGGCAAGACGGGCTGGGTCAGCGGGTACCCTCAGCCAGCCCCATCTCTAAGAGAGGGGACCCATGCAGGCCATGGGCACTCAGGACTCATGATACGAGATGGGTGGCATTCTGCTGTGGACTCGTGAGGGGGGCTTGTGCGACCATGTCTAGTGCCCTCTGCTGCTGCAAACGTGGTTGCAGAAGTCCACGTGCTTGTAACTCCAGGGGCAACTGTAGTTAATCACAGGTTTCAGAGTAGCAGCCGTGTTAGTCTGTATCCGCAAAAAGCCACAAGTCCTCCTTTTCTTTTTGTAGTTAATCATGGTCATCAGGGGGTGAACTGGGTTACACAGAGTACTATGGGATGGAGCCACGCTCCATACCTCCCTTACTTTCTGATTTAGTCTGGCTTAGTTCCCCCCCTGCTCCTCCTCCTCATGCGCTGGTGTGTTGCAGTTAAATAAAGCAGCAAGTTCCCAGCCTGCAGGCCAGTGAGTAGACTTATCTTTGTTGCTGAGCCACTCCTCCAAAACTCAGAGATGTGGGCGGTGGGTTTTTTTTGGGGGGGCATGCTCAGTGTCCGCCAGGCACCTCCCAGCTGTGTCCCGTCAACAGGGCTGGTTCTACACCAGCTGGCACGGAGTCCTGGGATGGCAAGGGTCTGCAGGACCTTACTATCCCATGAAAGCCCACTGGTCCCATTCACTGTAAGGACCCTGTGCCGGCCTTGTGGCCCACCAGAGCCTCCGCATCCCCGCTTTAGCTGAGCAAAGGCCAGGTGATGTGATCACCTTGAACCTACCCCCTCCACTTGCCACAGTTTTCCAGGGACTTTCAACCTGGACAACCTCCCCCAAAAAGCACAGCTTCTGGCATGGCAGCCACCACATGTATCCACTAGGGGGCACCACTTCAGCCACCCCCTGCCCTGCATTCTCCCAGGAGCTCAGCCAAGGGTTCCCAGACTGTAGAAGCAGAAAATACCCTCAGGGCCACCCAACCCACACTGACCTGCAGAGGGTCCCAGCAGAAATCCATCTGGTTTTCCTAAAATACAGGGGAGGAAATGAATTAAAACCGGTGCCAAACCCAGGGCTCCCCAGCCACAGCCCCCCTTTTGTTGCAGATTTGTCACAGGCTGGAGGGGAAACCGAGATTCCTGTAGCCCAATGCAGCTCTCTGGGGAGGGGACGGTCTTCTCTGTACAGCGCCTAACACAGTGGCTCCTTCTTCTGTCCTTCTTCATCCTGGCTTGTTTTATTCATTCCCCTCCTGTCCCCATTCCCTTGTTCTCCACTCCAGCAAGTCACTGCTTTTGTCTTGTTTTCCTCCTTAACCCGGGTTTGCAAGTGCTACTGTGATAAAATTATTATTAAACAGCTGCCCTTCCCTCTCTGTGGGGCTCTGGGGCGAGACCTTGGGGAGCCCAAGCAGTGTCAGTTCTATGCGTCCTCGCTCTCTTCTCTGTTCATGACCCCTTAGAATCATAGAATCATAGAATCATAGAATATCAGGGTTGGAAGGGACCCCAGAAGGTCATCTAGTCCAAACCCCTGCTCAAAGCAGGACCAATTCCCAGTTAAATCATCCCAGCCAGGGCTTTGTCAAGCCTGACCTTAAAAACCTCTAAGGAAGGAGATTCTACCACCTCCCTAGGTAACGCATTCCAGTGTTTCACCACCCTCTTAGTGAAAAAGTTTTTCCTAATATCCAATCTAAACCTCCCCCACTGCAACTTGAGACCATTACTCCTCGTTCTGTCATCTGCTACCATTGAGAACAGTCTAGAGCCATCCTCTTTGGAACCCCCTTTCAGGTAGTTGAAAGCAGCTATCAAATCCCCCCTCATTCTTCTCTTCTGCAGGCTAAACAATCCCAGCTCCCTCAGCCTCTCCTCATAACTCATGTGTTCCAGTCCCCTAATCATTTTTGTTGCCCTTCGCTGGACTCTCTCCAATTTATCCAATTTATCCTTCCCCTCCCCTGTGCATCCTCTGGCTAAAGGCTGGACCAGGAGTGCAGCCGCCCGCCCAGATCAGCCAGCAGGGTCTCCCCCCACACTCTCCTTTCCCCTGGGGCTCAGGGATGGGTTTGAGTGTCTCTGAACCCCATGAACAGCCGAATTAACCTGTCCGGGGAAACGGCCCAACGGGTGTCAGGGCTTGGGGGGGTGGGCAATAGCCAAATCTCTGCCTTTTAAAACTGAAATCAGGTTCATTCAGTGAAAGTCGTGGGAGCGATTGCTGCTGCTGTGCCGGGTCACTGCTGGGATGAGCTTGACAGGCCTCAGTCAGCAGTGTCTTCAGTGTGGGAAGGATGGGCTTGTAGCTAAAACACTCACTGGGATGCTGTGGATTCAGTTCCCCAGCTCTGCTGCTTAACCCTGGGCAAATTACTTAATCTCTTGGAGTCTTTCTGCCAACTATAAAACGATGGCAATCATTTTCCTCGCTTCCAGGGGTGCCGGGAAGGTAAACTCCTGACTGTTTGTGAGATACTCCACATATAAGCACCTAGATAGAATCGCATTTCAACGGTCTGGCCAGGACTGTGATGAGAAATGGATAATTCTTTATTCAGACAGCTTGTCTGAAAGACACAAAGCTACACAATTCTCTAAGCGAGTGGGCGGGGAGGGGGGAACAGCAGTACAGCCTAGTGAGCAGGGCACAGGAGTGAGGTATGCCTGCACTTCGAGCAGGAGATGTGCGTTCCAACTGGAGGAGACATACCCAGGCTAGCTCGGACCGAGCCACCCTCATGAGTGGTGGGAGAGGCTACCTGCCCTAAGTACACATCCATCCAAGCCCCAGCTCAAAGTGTGGCCATGCTCTGAGACCCAGGCTCTGTTCCTGGTTTTGCCACTGGTCAGCTGGGTGACCTTGGGCATGTAACTTCACCACCACATGCCTCAGTTTCCCCATCTGTAAAATGGGGATAATGATCCTGACCTCCTTTGTAAACCAATTTGAGATTGGCTGATGGAAAGCAGTAGGGATTATTTTTATTACAGGCATATAAGGGAGAAGATCTGAATTTGGGGATAGGTTTTTAATTACAAGATTTTTATTTCTTCCCCCACCATAAAAGTGGAATTTCCCCTCAGGAAATTATACTGGTTGGAGATGTAGGATGGGCAGTATTCAGACCTGGACAATGGCAAATTTCAGGGGTAATGTCTATCTAATCCATCTGGTCTTATACTGCACCCATCACCACAGGATCTGGGCGCCCTGCACACCACTGGTGAGATGGGCCTGGAATGCCCCCTTTCTACTACAACAGTTCTCACTCGCCTTTGGTTCACGGCCTTAAAAATAAACAAATATCCCACAATGCTTTGCAACTTCGGCCACAAAGGATGGTGGGCTTTGGGCTGTGGGAAGAACTAATGGGAGGTTTTCGGGTACTGTGGGTGGGGGCTGCTGGCAGGGGCCGTCTGTGTAAGTTCCGGGGTATCACAGCTTAAAACTCTGGTGTGTTTCATAGACAGCATTCTGCATGAAACTGGCTTGGTCTTTCCCTCAGAGCGGGACAGCTGGACCCCCAGCTCTTTCTAAAGCAGCTCAGCGTCATTGTCTCTGTTTTACTCATGGGAAACTGAGGCACAATTTTTGCTTATTCCTAAAACATATAAACAGAAGTGGAGGTTGCTTGGTGTGGAGGTTAGATTGGGGGCTGTTTGGAACAACCTGCACAGTGCCCTAAACAGCGGCCAGTGAAAGCTTTATACCACTTCTCCCCCAGTGTTCTTTCCACACTGTTTACCCTGCAGCACATTCGTCCCTGGCACAGAGAGACTGTGTCGCGCAGTAGTAACAACACCCAGCTCTGATATGGCGCTTGTCACCGCGAATGCAGGTCAGGGCCATTAACAGATGGGGAAACTGAGGCACAGAGCAGGGAAGTGACTTGCCCAGGGTCACACAGCAGGTTAGTGCTAGAGCGAGGAATAGAACCCAGGTGTCCTGATTCCTAGGCAGGGGCCCTAGCTGCTAGACAGCACTACCTCTCTAACGCCCTTTCACACTTGGTGAATGGATGGAGCGCCCTGAACCCAGAACTGGGCTGGCCAGGTAGCAGCAGCCTTCCCTGCCACGCACACAGGGTAAGGTAGTGCTGTGGGTGCTGACCTGGGGGGAAGGCTCCATGGCTTAGCTTGTCAGCTCCTTAAGACAGGGCCTGTCATTCTGTCCCGCGTTTGTAAAGCGCCTCACACAATGGGGTCCTGGGTCCTGACTGGGGATCCTGGATGTTATAATAATAATAACATGGCCCGGTCGGTGCTTGGCCTCACGGAGAGGCTGCCAATAAGCACAGGAAATACGGATCCCTGGCCACTTGGCCTTTGTCTGAGTCACCAAGCTGCTGTTACACGGGCCACTGAACAGCCCGTAGTCTATAATAGCTTTCATTCCCTCATGAATGGGTGAGCGGCTCCCCCGCCTGTTTCCCATCCCTGAGTCATCCACACTACGTGCCAGCAGAATCCTCAGAGTGACCTTTTGGGCTGCAGGGAAATGTTTAACCGCCCCCCCCCCACACACACACCCTCGGTGACCAGATAGCAAGTGTGAAAAATTGGGATTGGGGTGGGGGGTAATAGGTGTCTATATAAGAAAAAGCCCCAAATATCGGGACAAGTCCCTATAAAATTGGGACATCTGGTCATCCTACCAAAGCATCACAAGCCTCAAGGTTTGTTTGCCAAACAGCAACTAGAAGTCAGCTATAACAGCCACCCGCACAGATCATCAGCAGGGTTTGAACCCAGGTCCTTCAGCAGCACAGTGTAGCTCTTTGGAGCTAGTAAAGTGACTCCACTAGCTAGCAGCGGTAGTACCCTGTTCTTCTCATTGAGGCCAAGCTGCTGGAAGGCGTCACAACACATATGTTGCATATTCCTGTAGCACTTGTGATGATTGTCCTGGGGGTCTGACTCTTTGGTTACCTTGCTGTTGTCCTTCTCCAGGGCAGCTGCGGGCACTTGCTGACTGTCACGGTGAGTGGAAGGAGGACACTGTAGGTGGCTGGCGATAGAATATTCCTTCTGAGCACTTGTGAAGAATTCTGCAACCGAAGGAGACAAGAGATGGGTGACAGAGACGTGCTGGGCCTGGTAACCCTCCTTCGGTGTCTATTTACAGGGCAGTTTTTAAAGAGATGCTTGGAAAACTGGGGATGGGGGAGATGGAAAATTTCAACTTTTTGGCCCAAAATTGAACCCCAAATCTTTCCATTTGGAAATGGTGCTGCGGTGCCTCATGGGAGTTGTAGTTCAGCTGCCTCATGTCCCCATTCTCCTCTATAGGACAGGCTCTTCAGCCAGACTACATCTCCCATGATGCACCATGGCCTCGCATGCTGTGCCACCACAGTGCATCATGGACGCCCATGGTTCTGGTGCCCCATGGGATATGTAGTTTGATGGGGAACTTGGCCCACAGAGGTGAATGGGGATGTGAAATACCCAGCTCCCATAGGGCACTGGAGCAGCATTTCCAAATAGAAATATTTTGGTTTTCAGGCGTTCAGCTTTTTGACAAAATGTCACCATTTTCCAGGGAAAGCAGACACTTTTTGTGAAAAATTTTGTTTAGTTGAAGACCTAATTTTCCATCAAAAACAGCGTACATGGAAAATTTCCCACTAGGTGTGACAGAGTGCTAGGGTCTGAGAGCAGACCCAGGGTTCTGCTCACTGGGGCACTAGCTAGATCCCCCTGGGCTGGATTTAACTGGGGGGATGGGTGCTCAATGGTTTAATTAGGTAGGAGGCTGATGAGCTAAAGAGCACAATCAATCTGCTAACTGACAACAGGTAAAGGCAAGGAAGGAAGTGCAAGGGGGGTGACTAGCAGAGGCTGTGGGAGACAGGATCCTGAGATGTCTGGATAGCGGGCAAAGGGGGCTGTTTACTTCCCATGGCATGTTGCTGGACTGGTGGGGGAAATCCAACAAATAACACACAGGTGCTTATAAACTTGGAAGCAACCAGTCTCTTTGGGTGGTCCCGAGGGGGGGAGAAGAGAGCCTGTTACACATGCCTAAGTTATGGATCAAAATATGGGCATCCCAAATCTCTTGCAGTGGCTTCTATGCCACTTAATACTGTATCTATCTATTCCCTGTGTTCCTCTCTTGCCCCTGCCAGCTGACAGCCACACGGTGCTCCACAAACATTAATGGTTCGGCCTCACAAGCCCCGTGTCAGTACTGTTATCCCCACTTTACAGATGGGAAAACTGAGGCACAGTCTGCCAGGAGTGTGCCTTGGCAGGAATGGCCACCTCCCTCCCTCCTGCCACAGTGCCCTTCAGTAATCCCAGCCCTTCCCTTAAGAGCTGACCAGGCGGTTTGTATTTTGGCTTGTTCTGTGTTTGTACAGCACCTCGCACCACAGGGCTGGGCCCTCTTGGCACTGCCTCAGTACAGCTAATCAATAATGATTAGAATTGACAAGCTTATTGTATTAATTAGGCTTGAAAACCGTTAATACATTTACTTAACTGGGCAGCATCGTTCCTGATGATTGCATGTTTGATGGAAAGTCTGGAATAGGTCAAGCAAGTGCCGGATGTGAAAAACTCAGCACAGGTGGAAGTTCAATGCAATTAGCAAAAATGCCAAACACAAGATCCTTAGAACCAACGTCCTACGTGTCCTATAGGGAGCAAAGTCCTGGAAATATAAGAAGTCCCTCTAGTGCAAACTGAACAGCGTTGTGTGCAGGTGATAGAATCAGCAATGAAGAGAGCCTAGACCAGGCACAACTACCTACATCACTCGTGCTACAGAAGAAAGGATGGATGGATTTGGAACATTTTTACAAATGCCCAATAATGGCTCCCTAAACAGGTGTTTCTTTGGCAACCCCAGGGCAGGAGACAGAGAGGCGAACCTAGAGGGTAGAACTGATCAATGAAATTGTTTTTAATTGTTCACTTTATTAATATAACTTCATAAGTAAAGTATGATGAATGAAACTACATTCATTCATAAAACCAGGTACCCCAATAACTGGCTAATTGAGTTTCACTTTCAATCCAATTGCTGCTGAAATAGCTAAAACTTGCACTGCTTCAACATTGTAACTCTGCTCCCTGTTTGCCGTTCCTTACCCTTGTCCATGGTGTAATCCAAACTCCATTTTAACTTGTCCCAAACTCCATTTTAAAATGCTCACTTCATTTTTGCAAAACCCGGCTGTAATCTGATTAGTGTAGTTTAGATGTGGGAATGAGGTATGTATGGATGATGGAATCAACCTCCAGCCCCAGGCTGTCCTGATGAAATAAAGTGTAAACACCAAAGGCTGAAGATGCAGACAGCAGGCCTGACAAAGCAAGAAGAGTCCACCCTCAAAAGAAAAGAGCAAAAGTACAATTGAAGAAACATCAAAGCCAGGTCCCAGGCTGAAAGTCATGTCTGCAATTGACGGGTGATCAGTCACACCGGACCCAGAGGCCGCGTGACACAGCAAGACCTGTAAACTCTGGATTCAAACTAAAGCCTACAAAAAGGATGGATGAGATGGAAGACTTTGGAGGGTAACATTCTGCTGCCAACATGGAAGGGCATCGGTGCATGCCCAACAGAAACCCAGCCCTTCCTTGTGCTCGGCTTTCCTGGCCAGTTAGCCGCCACAAGCTACGAACCCAAGCCACGAATTCAAGCTACATTCAGGACTGGTAACTATCCAGCAGCTGCAGAACATTTGATGTGTGTGTGTGTGTGTATACATAGGTATTAGATATGAGTTATTGGTCTTAAATCCAATTGTGTTATTATAATAAACGAGACCTCTTGTCTTGTCCCCTGGAACGATCCTGTGCAGTTTTGTCTGTATAACAAGAGCACCCGCATAGCACGATAATGGCTGAAGGAGTGTTATTGCACCCAAATATAAAAGTGATCGGAAAATGAGCCCAGGATGGGAGTAATTGGGCTGTTTGCCTGATGCACCTAATCGTGTGGGCAGGCTGATGATGATGAGAAAACACCTGCCCTTAAAGCTCTGGGAGCTAGGACAGCAATTGACACACCTGGTCCATACAACAGATACATCAGGTACAACTCCGACCCATATAGCCACACGCCAGGGCAATCAAATAGAGGAGAATTACCCGAGCCCACTTAGACAGCTCCCAGCCATCGCTAATTCCATCCCCAAAGGCCAAGAAAGCCCATGCACCCACCACGATTCCCTGCACATCAATGCATTTGCAATAGTTTGGACCAAGAGGAGAACAAATTTTAAAGTCGAGAGCCCTTCGTGGGAAATGCCAGGCGCCAGCTCCCGCTGTAAAGCAGTATTTGTGGCCCACAAAATAAATTGCACAGCCAGGCAAGCAGCAGGAAAAGCTCAGGAAGACAGGCAGGGAGGTGAAGTGTAACAGAGATGGGCAAAGGCCATTGCAAGAGCCTGCGCTCTTCAAGGTGACCTGCGTTAGGAGATATAATTGGGCCCTGAGCCCTCTAATGCTGGGATGGACACAAGGCCTGGAAGACAGCTTTGGATTTTTCCTGTTTGGTGCTTATTTTGCATTCCAAATTCGGGTCTTGCCTACTCTAGGTTTCCAGGGCGACACTAGGTCTGGTTGGAGACCTGGTCAGATCCGAGCCTCAGGAGTGTCATGCGAGTAAAAGCTGATTAACAGAGGGGGAGGGAGGTGATTTTGTTCAGACTCTTTAAACCGGTTGGCTTTGCTTTGTGGCAAACAGGCATTTGAGTCAAACGCATGGCAAACGCTTGGGAACAAGCGCATCTTTGCTAAAGCTCTGACACCTTCTCTGCTGCAATTAAAGACCGAAGAGCGCTGACAGCTTCCGTCTCCAGGATCTCCAAGGAGCGCTCCAGCAGAACCAGAGACGAGCAGACATTTCAAAGGGACAGAGTTTAATCATCCTCAGGAAGCAAAAAGGCCACAACTACATCCCCTTCTCTCTTCACAAGGCCCCTGGGAGCAGTCTGTATTCAGCATTAGCATGGGGCAGGGCTTTGTGCTGCCTTGTCCTTCCCCAGCAATGCTCATCAACGTCTGAGTGCACAACCAGTTTTGCCTCCGTCCCCACTGGCCGTGCGCTCCCAGGGATTTGCTAGGGAGAGGATCGGCTAAGGATGTACACTCTCCACAGCATGGTCCTGTGCTCCTACCCCAGTGGGTGTGGCGTGTTCAGAGAGCGTTGTGGGGCTGCAGCTATCCAGCCCGGGAAACTAGCAGAGCTGCTGATGGACCCAGCTGACTGTGCTGAGCCTGGAAAAGGGAGCCCATGGCCCTGTTCTCTTCCACCCTCATCCACCTGCTCAGGGAAGGTGTCCCCTACTCCCGGACCCGCACTCCACCCCAGCCAGCTCAGAAGGCACCTTCTCCACATCTGCCCCTGTTATGATCTCTGTCTCACCTTTGCTGTGCCTGGTGCTCTGCAGGCCAATGCAAGAAGACAAGCTCCCTGCTCTGATGAACTTCGGATCTGTGAGGCCTCGCAAACTCCTACACCCCCGTCCCATGACTGCCTGATGGGAGCAGCCCCCGTTGCATCCGTTGGGATTAGCTCACAGAAGTAAACATGACACCGCCGGAGTGAGCGTCTGCATGCTCAGCCCCTTAGGGTGCAGAGAGGCGAAGCAGTGCAGGCAGGTGCAGCGTTGCCAACTCTAGTGATTTTGTCACGGGTCTCATGATAATTATTGTTTCCCGTAAAGCCCCAGCTCCTGGAGTCAGGTGGATCTGTGATGATTTCAGCCTTCATTCTTAAAGAAAAAGTAAGTTTCTAGCACTCATGGCTGCGAAAAAAGCTTCAAAATGTGACCCCTAAAGGCTCAAAAGCAGAAGGCAAATAAAAAGAGCTCCAAATCTATTATTTTTATATAATCTCATGATTTTCAAACCATGATTTCTGGTGAGCCTGACGCGTGATTTTTCAACCTCTGGGGTTGGCCCTCCTGTAGGTGTAGACATACCTGCCCTAGCTTTGTGATCTAGCCAGCAGGGCCCCGAAATGTGAGTATGTATCCGGAGTTCCGACCAGGCTGTCCCAGAGCCCCTGCTGCTACATCTTCATGGCTATTTTCAGCCGTGCTAGGCAGATCAAAGCTATGGCGACCTACGCTGCAATCGCACCTCTGATTATGGGGTCGACGTGCCCTATGTTTGACAACTCTGGCCGTGTGCATGATGCACACGAGGGCCAGGCGCTCATGGATGCAACAGGGAAGGCCTTGGCTTGTCTAGACTTGGGTTTGGAAGGCATTAGCTCACATGGGGTAGGCTTTAACTCAGCCAGTTTAAAACACGTTGACGGCACATTGCCTTGTTAACACATTAGCTAACACCTTCCTGACCCTAGTCTAGACAGGACCTCGGTCTGTATATGAACCTGTGTGTACCCTTCTACGTAGGGAACCTAGGCAGGCTTAGAACAACTCTCCATGCTGGGATTTGGCCAGGGCATGGTGGTCCAAGCTACAATGACACATGAAGCCACCTAGAGTCGGTAAGACACTGTTCAGAGCAAACCCTGCCCTGCAACCTGCTGCATTTTCCATCTGATTTCAACATCTGCCTCATAGGGTGACCAGATGTCCCGTTTTTAAAGGGACAGTCCCGTTTTTTGGGACTTTTTTTTATATAGGCGCCTATTACCCCTCACCCCCTGTCCCATTTTTTCACAGTTGCTATCTGGTCACCCTACCTCATACCTTAAAAATCTCATCCGCTTTGAGAACCTGGTGGGCGGCCGCCTTGCCTTTCACAGCTGATTTTATGTATTTTATCCCCAGTTCCTGAGAAGCCATTGGCACTTCCTCCTGGAAACCATGTTCTCATGCCCAGCTGCCCCCTCGGCACCTGCTTTCAACTCTGGGCTCTTGCCTGCCCCGCTGAAACCCTGGAAGCTTCCTCAGCGGGAAGCCCTTGTCCTCCCTCAGACAGTGCAGCCCTTTCACAGCTTTGACTCTGATGCTCCCAGCTGCCTGACAGTGGGGAGGAATATAATGGATGCAGGAAATTAGCTTTCAAGTGTGATTCTGCTCAGAGACATGCCTTGATATAAAGGGTTTTGTGAGGCTCCATGTTTATTTGTCCTCAAAGGTACTTTGGAAAATTTCAGGCACCTCAATACCTTTGCGGATCTAGGGCTCGGTGACTCCAGACCAAATGTGTCCCCTTTCTGAGTAAAGAGATGAGGTCTTTCTAGCTGCCGGCCCTGCAAACTCCTGCCGGGCTCTGAGAGTCACGCTGGGGGTTCTCATCCTTCTCCCCAACCATCGCCAGTTGCAAAGGGTTAGCTGGCAAATTCTACACCCAGGCAGCCCCCTTGTCTTGAATGGGTTTGCACAGATGGGGCTGATAGGAATAGAGTGGCCAGCTCTGTGGATGAAGTGGGAGGCAGAATTGAATCCAGCTCCCCCTGTGCTGGCTCCTGCAGGGCGAATGGGAGCAAAATGTGGTTGTGTCCCTGAAGCGAACAGGTGGGAGTGGCAATGCACACGGGGCGGGAGTCTTGATCGCCCTACGCCTCATGCACTGCAGCAAAGTGGTTGTGAATGGCTCCCATATGCAAATGGTCAAAACCACCTTGGTCCTGCAAGTGGTTCAGTCATCTGGAAATTGGTGAAGTCTGAACAGATCAGGACTCCTTGAACCACCTCAAACGGGGTCCACGTGATGGCTCTCTAAGCAGCTTAGCTGAATTGGGTTTTTTATTAGTATTTATTATTTGTATTTTCATAGCAGGTGGAAACTCCAGCTACGGACCAGGGCCCCACTGTGCTAGGCGCTCTACAAACACAGGAAATCTCCCCAGTGGAGATGGTATCTTGCAATAAAGTCACCCACTCTGGAAAACACGTCAGAGAGGAAGGGGAGAATTTCTCAATTCTGGGAGCACAAACTCAGGACTGGGCTTTTGGAGATCTGGGGTCTAGTCCCAATTCTGCTGCTGGGTGACCTTGGGCAAGTCCCACCCCTGCTCTGTACCTCAGTTTTCCCATCTGTAAAATGGGATAATAAGACTGCCGTCCTGTGTACCGTGCCTGGAGATCTATTGGTGAAAAGTGCTAGCTAAGAAGTAGGTGTTATGAAGCTTACTTAAATTTTATGCCAAATCTCTTTTCCAGCTTCTGGCCCCCTGCATAGCCTGGCTCCTAGTGGCACAGCTGAGAACACCATGCTGTGTGTATTATCAGTCCCTTTCCATGGCTCCTTTGCAAGCTGCACCTTGCAGCCCCTGATAACGAGCCTGCTAGAGCTCTCCCTTTCCCCATCCTTCTCCCCAGCAACTAATCTCCCCCCAGACTCCCAGCGGGCAGAGCCCTAGCTGCCTGGCACATGTCCACCTAACAGGCTCTGCAGACAGTAATATTATTAAGTGTAACTGACGGTTCTGGGTGGTGAGTCATAGACACAAGTACAGTGTGCCACTCCTGCCCAGCCTCACAAGGCCACATCTAGGGAAGGATGCCACAGGCTGACGCTAACGGCCCTCGGAGAACAAAATTCCTCTTCTCTACAGATATTTATAGTGAGTGTATAGGGGGTGTATACGCACAGTACCATGGGGTCTGGTGCAAACCAGGGGCATTTCAAAGGCTTTGCTTCTCCATAAGCAGTCTCTCCTCTGCAGGTTTCGGCAGCACTTAAGGCTTTTGTGTACACACACACACACACACACACATCTATAACTATATAAGTGTGCCTGGATCTGGTTAAAAGAGAAACTGGAGCTTTCCAAATGGAGTGGAAGCATTTAAACATCCAGCTCCCCCTGGAGTTGAACCGCACCAGATCTAATCCGTCTGCTCTGATGTGGGTGGGTGGGTGTGAAATTAGAAGTGTCTATAACAACCACCCACTAAAAGGAATTGCAAAATGTTGGTGTTTTGGGATTATGTAAAAGAAAAATTGGGTTGGCTTTCCTTCTTCTTTGGGCCAGTGTTGATCTGGGTGGATTTGCATTTTCTGAAATCCCGTTGTAACTGGAAAAGTGGACTATTTTTATCAGGCTGGTTATTGTCATTGAATTCTGTGAGTCTGATCTGAGATTGGGACTCTTAGGGGTGTCCTACCCCTGGTAGCATGACAGAGATGTAGATCTCAAAGGAGATCAGTAGCATTGCCTCCATTTTACAGGTGGGGAAACTGAGGTACAATAAGGGGCAATGACTTGCCCCAGGTCACCCAGTAGAACCACGACTAGAACCCTGGTATCCTGAAGTGCAGTCTAGCACTCTGTCCACTAGGCCACATTGCCTCCCTTAAACTTACACCACTTAAGTGACTCACAGATATTTACAGTTTTCCCCTCACGATGCTCCTGGGAGGCTCAGTGCGAGTGTGGACCCTTTTGTCCTTGTCACCCAGGGCCACCTGGAGCTGAGGCCCTATCAAGAATCCTGGTGTGATAGGACCATGCCAGCAGCCAAGAGCGAGCTGTCCCCTTGCTGCCTTGAAAGCAAAGGAGGACACGCGCTGAGACATACAGCCATGGAAAAGCCCGGCCACGCGGACTGTTTGTACCTGCACCGTTTGGCTGTGAAGATCCCAAGGGATTCATCCAACATACGTGACTCAAGGGAAACTGACAATGGCTCCGTGGGAGGCATGGCTGGCTTCCATGTCACTCTCAGGGCTAGGCTGATCTCGATGTGCAGCCCTCACAGTGTAAGATGATGTGTGCAGTGACAAGGGCCTGTCTCGGCCTAGCTGTGCGTTCGGGGCCACGTTGTCAAAAGAACTCCACAGGCATGGAGAATCTGGCTGATGGAGCTCTCTGGAGAATCTGGCCCTGGTCTGATTTGGCTCCAGTGTCTCCTGGACTTTGTAACAGGCCTTTCACCTCTAGTTTGAATTCAGATCAACTCAGTCATGACTTAAAAGCTGGCGCTATCTCAAGGCTGGCGTGGCATGAGTGTTCCCACGAGACTGATTTCCACACCCTACATATCACCTGCACAACCGGCAGCCTGCGGGAGAGAAGCCAAGTCCCTGAGTGGGCCCCGCCCTCACCAGTGGCTGCCTCTGGGTTGGCAAGGGCATGTTGGCAGAGGAGGGTGCAGGGCATAGCTGCACAGGTGTTGTAGCTAAGCAGAATTCCCTATTGCTACAGGCCTGTCACCTGTACTGGCTGCTCTTCCCCCCACACCTCTTCCTCTAAGCCCTTCCCATCCCAATACCACAAGGGCCCAAGACCTCCCCATCAACCTCCCCGTGATCGTCCATCAGTCCAGGAGGAGGGAGCTGGATGGGGGGGTCTCTGCCAGTGGGAGCCTTTCTCCAGCCCCTCGTCCATCCAGGCAGGGTTCCTATGCGCAGCATCCACTTTCTGCTTGGCCTCCTTCTTGGCATGGTGGGTGCAAGTGTCCTCAGCTCTGTGTCCCCTTCTGGATCCCTTGCTTTGCCCCTGTGACTTGTTTCGCCATCCCGGTTTGTTCATTTGTTGTGCCCAGTATTCAGCTGATTTCTGGGCCCTGGGGTCCCTCCCTTGCCTGAGGGCCTTCCGTTGCTTTGATGGGCTCTGCCCACCAGTCCCAATCACCAAAGAGGCTCCAACCTTTCACCAACACCCGACTCACTTTAAAAAGCAGCCCAGTAATACATGGGGAAAACATGCCGACACCGGCTTTCCTTGTGCATTATACAGTCTCAAAGACCCAAGGTCTTCACCTCTGGTTCTTATTGGCACAGGGAGGCTAGTCCCAGTGTGCAGCTGGGTATAGTCCCCTCCTCCATGGCGATGTGCACTGCTGGACCATTAGAGCACTGTACCCCAGAGGTGGCTGCATTTTGGCGTGGGATGAAACAATCATTACAAATTGCTTTGCAATGCAGCTTTTAGGATGAAAGCCTCTGTTATAAGGGAATATTTCCTTAGAAAAATATGACTCTCTGGGCTGAATTCAACACAAGTTGCACATGGAAGCTGAGAACTGGCCAGGGTTTGTGGGACTAGAACCCAGAACCCTGTCTCCCCTGTTGTAACCCCATACCCAGGTTGCTTCAGGGCTGTTTTACCATCTGAAATCACCCTGGGGAATGCATCGGAGAGTCTGGGCCCAATTCTAATCCTGTGTATGCTGGCATAAATCAGGAGTAATCCCACCAATCTCAATGGACTCACACTGGTGCAAACAATTGGGACCTCTAGCTTGATGATGCTCACTTCCCCCAGTCTTCCCACCTAGCACCAAATGCCTCCCTTTATTGCCTGATCCTCCCTGAGTGACTGTCCCAGAGACGTGGCAAGTTGTCACTGCCCTGGGGTTGGAAGACAAGTGCCTGACTGTCTGCATGCAGCAAGCCAGGAGCTGCCGTGGCAGAGTCTCTGTCTCATCCTGGCTGTGCAGGGCAGGGCTTGACCGAGATGCCAGGAGG
This sequence comes from Caretta caretta, assembly GCF_965140235.1. Classification (NCBI taxonomy): domain Eukaryota; kingdom Metazoa; phylum Chordata; order Testudines; family Cheloniidae; genus Caretta; species Caretta caretta. The sequence goes on from NC_134223.1 coordinate 6,132,867, forward strand.
CTGGGGTTTGGGAGGGGGAGATTGGGAGTTTGATGCGGGTCAGACCAGGGCTCCATTCAGACAGTGGCTGGAAACAAAGGTGCAAGAAACCCCCTAGTGGACACAGATGGAATAACCTGCCTTTAGGGGAGGTTTCTGCCTGACCCGTCTCAGTTAGTGTCCTGTTTATGCCCTGGAGCATGGGGATTTTTACCGAGTACGTGAGTGAAGCTCTAGCCAGTGTCCGAGGGGAGCCTTGTAGTAAAGGCAAAAGCTAAATGCCCCACCCCCAGGTCTGCCCCCCCCAGCCAACAGCCCTCAGCTAGCAGGGAATAAAGCCATTCCCTTCCTCCTTGTCCTGAGTCTCTGTTACATTCAGTAACACCCCCCCACACAAAAACACACACACGTCCAAGGGGCTGGCTGGCAAGGCGGGGCATGGGCAGACCCCCATGGGGAGGCAGACACTAAGTAAACAATCCTTGGGCTGGAGAGCAGCTGCCTTTGGATGGCAGGTGCGAGTCGGCGGCTCTCTCCCCTCCCCCTCTCCTTCCAGCCCTGGCTGGCTCAGCCCCCCTGCCCCACCCCTCCCTCCGCGGTGGATGGCACTCACCTTGGGACACGCAGGACCCCATCATGCGGGGCTCCTCTTCAGCCCCCTCTTGGACAGCTGGAGGCTCATCTCTTCTCTCCCCAGCTCATCTGTTCCCAAGCCAGCTCTGTAGCCTGCCCAAGGTGCGGACAGAAGACCCACCTCCCCCCCAAAACCCCCCCGGTTGAATTTTTTCCTCCTCGGCGCTCACTTCCTCCTCCTCCCCTGCTCCCCCCTTCCCCAAGTTTGCAGGCGACTGTAGCACTGTCTCCGGCGAGCCGCAGGGGAAGAGGAGGCAGGCGGCACAGCGTGTGGAGGAGAGACAGATGGACGTGCACACACAGAGGGGAAGAAAAGGCAGCTCTCTGCCAGTCAGGGCTCCTTGGGGGATTAGCTGGGCTTTAGCCACCTCCCCTCTCGCCTGGCTGCTCTCCCCACCAGCGCTTGCTGGAGCCGGGGAGCTGTGGGGGGCCCTTTGTCCTTCTCCGCCCGTGGAGAGGAGCCCACTTGTTGCATTCCCTGACAGCACTGGCGAGCCTGTTTCTCCTTGCCCTGACCCCAGGCGCTGCCTTGACCCCTGAGTCCAAGGAGGGTCAGGCTCAGAGGCTCTGCCCTCCCCGAGCCGGCTGTGATGCTGAGGGGGGTTACAAACTGGCTCCTGACAATGTAACAACAGTCCCCCCTCCCGCCCCCAGCTGTGACTGAACCACTTTGCTGGGCCCCCAAAACTGCCACTTGTCTCCGCTGACTGCTGAGATCAGCATGCGGGATGGGGGCTTGAGTGACCAGGGCCTGGGGGCAGTGGCTTCTCAGCAAGGGGGGAGAGGGGGCTTGATGCTCGAGTTTGCTTTTCACTCCCTGCACCTGCCCCATGAGTTGCACTTTGCTGCTTCCAGGGCAAAGAGGGCGGCTCACCCCGCGGGTCTGGTATTTGCTTGGGGAGAGGGATTGTGTGTGTGTGTGTGTGCGCGGGGGATTTGCTGAATGTGGTGGCTCCTAGGGAAGGCAGAGGGGGTTGTTTGCTTGTACCAAGGTCTCTGTGTCAAGACAGGACTAAGCAACCAGTGCTGCCCCCCGCCCCCGGTTGGATTATGGACAGCCCTCTGGAGGCAGCCAGCACTGGAGATTTTCTGGCATAGTCTGTGTTTATGAGATTTCCAGTCTAAGTCACCTGGCCCAAGAGGGTGAGAGAAATTCCCTTTACAGTACTGCCAGCTCTTGAGAGTCTTGCGATACGTGGTGTTTTTCTGAAAGCCCCAGCTCCCGGAGCCAGGAGAATCTCAGCTTTCCTTTGTTTCTAGTAAGCTTCCAGCCTGCCTGGTTGCAGAGGAAAACTTGGAAATGTGACCCCAATGCACCTTAAAAGCTCCGGAAGCAGAAGGCAAAGATAAAGAATGCCGCATTTATTTTTAAAAAATCATAATTTTTAAGCCAATCTTGTGGTTTTGGGGGGACCTGGACTCACGAGGCTGGCAGTAGTGCTTTGGAGGCTGAAGAATTGCAAAGCACCAGCCTGTCTTCTCCTTAACAAAATACTTAGATCCTCAGCTGGTGAAACTCCCCGTTGACTTCAGCGGAGCTGTGCCAGATTAGAGCAGCTGGGGATCTGGCCCACTGACTTAAATGGAGCGACACTGATTTGCATCAGATGAGGATCTGGCTTTTAATTTTTGTAGAATAGAAACTCCAGCAAGTGCAATCTCAAGGCCGGTCAAAGCAGGTTAGAAGCTCCCACTTTGCACTAGCAGCTGCCCTGCACAGCTTTGTCTCCAGGCTAGTCAATGACATGCAGGCACTAAGTAGAACATCAGTTGCAACAATGTGTGTTCATTTTACTGCTGCCAGGCGCGTCTGGCCAATAGGAACATGGCAGGCAGCCGGTGTTCTGACTGATAAAATAATTTGCTCTTTCCCTCCCAAAGCATTTTAGAAACATACTGAGTTCAACACCATCGTGACTGGGGGGAGTAGATGAGGTCCATGGCTGAATGCAAGGAGTGATGCTTTCTACCCAAGCGCAGCTGGAAAACAAATTCTTGGGCCCAGATCCTCAAAGGTGCATGATTTCAATGGGAGTTAGGTACCTAGATACCTTTGAGGATCTGGGCTTTTAAGACTGCTGCTGCTTTGGGCATCTGGGAGTAGCCAGGGTCCGTTGGGGTGTCCAGGTTACAAAGGCCAGTGACAAGCAGCAGATAAACGTCCCCTTTGGGACGTGGGTTTTTTAACCACGAAAGCTTATGCCCAAATACATTTGTTAGTCTTTAGGGTGCCACTGGACTCCTCGTTGTTTTTGTCCCCTTTGGGAACTGCCCTGATCTCTGCCATCTCTCCCGAACCCTTCCCCACCTCAGCCCACTGGCTCTGCCCTGCCGGCATCTCAGGGCGGGGTGAAGACACTGCTTTTGCCCCCTCCAGCTGTGACTCTGCCCTCACAGAAGCAGAGGGAGGAAATGTCCCTGGGGGCCAGGTGATGGGGCGTGCACTCCGCACTGGCAGAGAAAGAGTTAACTGGAGCGGGAGGGCACTCAGTGCACCTGCCTGCACCTGGAGGGTGGGCCAGGCCCAGCTGAAGGGAGCTGGTGGCTAATAAAGGAAGGATTCCAGGGGACTGGGGGGAAGTAGGAGGAGAGTTGGTCTGAGGATTCCCTGCTGATGGGAGTGATGGTGAATGGCAGGTGGACAGATGTGGACACACTGACAGTCTGGGGAGAGGCAGACAGGAGCTGGCCCTCCAGGGAGAAATCCCTGACAGGCAGCGCCTGGTCCAAGAGCAGGAAGGGGCTCTGCAGAGCCTGGCAAGGAGTGAAGGGTCTGTGGAGGAGGTTGCCCAGGTAGGAGCTGGGGAAAAGGGCCTAGAGACAGGCTGAGGTTGGAAGTGGTCCAGGGAGGCAGCCAGGAGCCTGAGGGAGTGGACTGCAGTGGCTTGCTACAAGGTCCCTGGCCTAGAACTGGCCCTGGAGAAAGGTTGTGTGACACCCTGCCTCCCACATTCAAGGGGTGTAAGGAACTGAGCCCAGAATTGGGCCGAAGATCTGGCATGAGGTTATTGGATTGCTGGGTGGTGGAACTCTGTCTCCCCCTGGAATGGGGGGGGCTATAAGTGAGCTGGCCGGAGGGCTGACTAGGAGAAGCAGCGGATCAGTGCAGGGCTGGAGCAGCTGTCGTGCGGGGATGTCAGCAGAGGACATCCTGTAATGCCATGCCCAGCCGTGGGGGGGTTGTGCTGGCTGGTGAGTCACTGCTCTGCATGCCCCTGTGTGCCCATTTCTGGACCCTCTGGCTGCACTGTGTTAAACAACCATGCCATGTAAAACCACTATCCTAATAATACACTAACAAAACTCTGCCAAGGCCCAAATGTCAGACACCACATGTGACCAGGACCCAAGAAAGTTATTTGTGCTGGGAAACTAGATTGGGGATGGATCCCTTCCTTCAGTGCAGCTAGCTCTGCCTAGCCCTACTTGAGATCTCAACCCTACGAGGGTTGGGGGGGGTTAGTTTTGCTAGCTGACTTTAGCAGCAGCTCATTGTGGCAGGACAGAGGGGAGGAATGATGGGCTTGTGGCTAAGGCAGAGAAACCATCTCAAGGGAAACCTCCCTAAGACTTTGGCGTGGGTTGGTGAGAGGGAGTTAACTGAGACGCCGCAAAGGGTCTTCAAACTCTTGTAACGATTTTGTTGGACTATTGAAATGCTGTCATACTAGTTATTCCTGGAGAGGAGATGGGCTAAAACGCTGGGAAAGAAATCCACCTGCATTCTACTAGGTCTAAGATTTATAATTGGCCTGTTTTCAAACACAGCCCCTTCAATGGCTTCTTCTAAGCAACTGATTTAAACATTTGCTTCAATGTCACAGGATGCCGTTAAGACTGCTTACGTTCCCAATTCTAATCGGGCTGGTTAGTTATTAATCACCAGCAGGTCCACCGGCCCCAAAACAAAATTCGTTTGCCCGTCAGTGAACATTCTTAGTTGGCTGACGACACACGAAAGAATGGATTCACAACAACAGACTTGGGCGTTCTCTTACCACGAGAGACGCGCCCCCAGGGGCCGTTACCTGCTCACGGCAATCACCATTAAGCTCTCCCCAGAGAGACAGCTGAGATTGTAACGGAAGTCGCCACTCCAGAGCCTGTATTCTGTCGACTTGTGTTTGATTGGCTCCCCTGCTCTCTTTCGTACGAAAATAGCCCCAGTTAATAAATGTGACATTTGTTTGGTCATGGTGGCCCTCGGGTAACTCCTGTGACTGAACAGGGAAAGCCACACCCCCGAGCTGGCAGTGAGCGAGAGCCGGTTAAAGCCAGCCTACCATTCCTTGTTCCTCTAAATATTTTTAAAAAGAAAAGGAGTACTTGTGGCACCTTAGAGACTAACCAATTTATTTGAGCATGAGCTTTCGTGAGCTACAGCTCACTGAAGTGAGCTGTAGCTCACGAAAGCTCATGCTCAAATAAATTGGTTAGTCTCTAAGGTGCCACAAGTACTCCTTTTCTTTTTGCGAATACAGACTAACACGGCTGTTCCTCTGAAACCTGTAAATATTTTTAGTAACTTTTAAAATAGAATTACTTGGTGTCTGTAGTGGGGCGGCTCCCCACTCCAGGAGAGCAGGGGTTAAAAGCAGCCCTTGGAGAGGGCTGTGGTGGGGACCCAATTAGAAAAGAGATTCAGAGTGGCTGAGGGAGGCTGGCTGGCTAGCTGGCCCCAGGTGTGGCTAGCTCAATCAGGCCACGGCTGGCCCTGATAAAAGGGCTGTGAGCCAGGCGACAGAGTCTCACTCCAGGGCTGGAGTGGGAAGGACCTAGTTGTCTGGGAGCACAGGATACCTGGAACAGAGCAGAGCCGGGGGCTCTGGCCTGGTGAGTCCCCAGGCTGAGGCCTTGCTGAAGGCCAAAGGAGGTACTGGGGCTGCAGGGAGGCAGCTGGGCCAAGAAAGGTGGCACTTCCAACCCCCTTGCTGATAATGAGTGGCCATTACAGACTGCACCTGCCCCAGAGAAAGGGGGCTAGATGATGACTGGCAGTAGCCACTAAGGCAAGGTGGGCTTAGAAGGTTGGGGGTTCCCCTGGGGAGGGAAGACCCAGAGTGTGGGGGGTACTGCTGTGGGCAGAGCCCTGAGGTAAAGGGCACTGGGGTCTGGGAGGGGCACGGGGCCTGAGGCATGAGAGACACTGGCCAGCAGGTGGCGCTCCAAGTGCTGGAATTGAGCTAATTCCCAGATGACCAGCAGGAGGCGCTGCGGCGGTGAGTCTGTGACCTGTTACAGTGTCCAACAACTTAAAGCTGCCAGTTTCAGCCGCACAGTGGCAAGGTGTGTTCCGGGCTGGGGAGAGTGAGATCCCCTGGGCTACTCTGCCAGACTGGATCTGAATCCAGCATGGTTTAGAGGCAGTTTGGCCTAGTGGATCGAGCACACTTTGGCAGGAGGAGACCTGGAGTTTATTCCTTGCTCTGCTCTGGGACCTCCTCAGGCAAGTTACTTCTCCAGTCTGTGCATGTTTCCCTTCTACAGCCTGTGATCTCCAGGGGACAGCGATTTTTTCTCACTGTTTGTGTAACGCAGACCACAACGGGGCCCTGATCTCAGGTGGGACGTTCATGAATGCTAATTTATTGCATGCTTGTCAAGGTCCGTTAGAGCTCATGAGGCTTGAATCCTGTCTTTGGATTTTACCTAGGGGTAGGTAAAGTCTCTCTCTCTCCTCACCAGGAGAACAATAGTTTGCTCTGTCTCTTCTGCTGGGTCAGTCCTCAAATAGTGAGAGGCGACCCAGCGTCGCTTTCCCTGTGGCCCTGGCGAGGGGGGCAGACCCGGTGGTGTGGCTGGTGATGGTGAGCAGACCCTCCCTCTGGCAAGCAGCTTGGACGAAACGCATTGGCACGAGGAGCCTGGCACCGGCACAGCGGGGACGAGGGGGTTTCCCAATGGAGCTGCTGAGCCTGATGGTATCGCTCCCTGTCACCAGGAGCTCCCTCTCTTCCCCGAATCTGCCTCTGGCTGTGGGCACTGGGCTTAGACTTAGGGAGGGGGCTGCGGCTGGCACACCGCATGTCCCAAAGGTGAGGGGTGCCTGGGGTCTGGCTTTGGCAGGTAGGGTGTAAGGGATAATGGCCTGAGAGCAGTGGCTGAGGAGCCATCTCTTGGGTCATGTCAAGCCAGGTTGGACGCCACACCAGAAACTAGAGGAAGCCCTAGGCCCCGGGCATGTGCGCATCCCTTCGCAAAGCCCTCTGCGTGGCCTGGAAATGGAAGTGGAGCCTGTGGCTGCTAGGCCACAGGTTCAGATCCAGCCCCGGTCGTGACCGAAAGTTGTTGGAGTCTAGTGGCTACCGGACAGAGCCCTCAACCCCACGTGCGTTAACTGGCCCCTTTGCTGGCAGCGCCAGGAAGAGATCAAGGAGTGACTGGGCCATAGAGCTTGATCTCCCATCATGCCTCGGGGTGGGGGGGCATACCCACAGAGGAGGGGCAGCAGTGGAAGTTGAGGCCTCTGCTCTCTAGGGCTGGCTGTCTGGCACCTTCCATCTGTGCTAAAATCACACTGAAGTACAAAACTCTCCGGGGACAAGCCCATTGGCACTAAGGCGTGGGGTTTCCACGATGTGCTCACCAGTGCCTCCATGTGGTGAGAAGCAGGATCTGGCCCAGGTTTAGTGCAGTGGGAATGGGATGGCATTTATCCCATTCACAAGGAGAGATGCACACGCTCTCAGGGGCAAACTCGCACAAACACAGCCATCAGAGCACACAGATCTAAGCACCCCATATCCCACAAACAGATGCACAAATACACAGTGAGAAATGCACTCCCTCCTATACATGCAGACAGTCAGAGACATGACTGTTCCCATAGCCTGCTCTGTACCTTGGCTTGGCAGGATTAGATTTGTGTTGGTAAACGTTGATTTCACCATGCACACAAACAATGAGAATATTTCCATCGATCATCAAAATTTACAGAAAGGCAAAGTAAGAAAACTGATGCTTGAGAATTTATTAGGACTTGATTTCAGGATATTTACTTTGTATATTTTGACCTGTGCTGCTGACAATTTGTGTTTTTTAGAGAGACAAGGTGGGTGAGGTAATCCCTTACCGTTCTTACTTACCACGTTCTGTTGGTGAGAGAGACGAGCTTACGCAGAGTTCTTGGTCAGGTTCTCCTGACCGCTCTGATAGTGTGGGACCAACATGGCTACAACGCCACTGCCTGCAATTCGTGTATAATGGTTACAAAGTTGTAACTCTTTGAATATCAATGTCTATTGTCAATAAGTCTGAATTCTGTCGTCGTCCCTCCCCCCCCCGCCATGGTATGACCCCCACATAATTTGCCACAACTATGAAAATTCAAGTTGATTAGGGTTACCATACGTCTGTATTTTCCAGGACCTGTCTGGCTTTTTGGTTCTTAAATCAGTGTCCGGGAGGAATTTTTAAATATCTAAAAACGTCCAGGATTTTGCCATTATTATTTTTCCCCAAAGAAGAGTTGATCATTCAAGAAAGAGAGTGAATGATGATCACTCGAGAGAGTGCCCACTTTTTCCCCCTAGCTCCCAGCGCTTGTGCCACAAAATAGCTGTCTTGCGGGGCTGGGAGGGAAGGGGGAGGAGGGGGAACTTGACGCGCTCAGGGGGAGGAGGCGGGACCAGGGCGGGGATTTGGGGAAGGGCCCAATGGGGCAGGGAGGGGGCAGGGTTGGGGCGGAGACTTTGGGGAAGGAGTTGGGATGGGGATGGGGAAGGGGTGGAGTTGGGGCAGGGCCAGGGATGGGAGGGCAGGAGCAAATCCACCCCCCACCCCCCTGGTGGAGTGTCCTCTTTTTTGAAAGTTCAAATATGGTAATCCTAAAGGAAACTCTTGACATTAGCCTAGGCAGGAAGTGGCCAGAAACCCCGGCTGTAGCCCTGGCAGTGACTCCCCTTGCCCAATGGGTGTCACCTGTGCGGTTATACTTCAGGATAAACCAGCCTGAGGCAATTCCTCGTTTGGGCCTGAGTAAATTGCTAGGGAAATAACGGTGTCTTGTTCCTTTCCTAGCACCAGCTGTGCCACGCCTAGCCAGCCGGCCACGCACCCACCCACGCAGACCCCACCTGAATCATCGTCCGTCTGGGAAGAGAAGCATTGCTGGGTTGGAAGCCTGTTTACTAGAGAAAATGCTCCTTCCCTGGTGTCTTTGGGAGCGAATAGACGTGGGCCCTTTCCAGCATAGTCTTCCCCATGTATCCTTGGGTCACCTCAGGCTGTGGCCCTGATCCAGCAATCGAGGGTTGCAGGGGCCTGGGCTATTAGGTCTGGTTGCAGGATTGGGGCTTTATGTGATCAGCTCCTTGGGGCGAGCCTCACGTCTCTTATAGCTCTGTAAAGCACCAGCCTCACCCAAGGGGTAATGACACAGGACCAGAGTGATGCCAAGAAAGCAGAAACTACTTGCAAGCCCCTTGCTTGGCATTTCTCTGGAACCAGCACCTCCCCTGGTGTAGGGGGCACGCCAGGGTGGAGAGGGGGCATGGTTGGAGCACAGCATGCTCTGGCAAAGTCCAGCTGGCAAATGGTCACTAAGGGACCATAACCAACTGAGACCAGTTAAAACAGGGACCCCTGGCTGCTTTAACCTGCTCTGAGGCAGAGAATCCAGGAGCTGTAACCAGCTTCCTGCTGGTCCCCTCCTGATGCACCTGAGAATCTGCCCTGTAGTGTTTGTCAGAGGTGGAGGCTCTTGCTAAGGTCAGAACCTGTTTTTCACTCTAGCTCTGCTGCATGCAGCTGATTGTGTCCCTCTCTCTAAGGAGTACTATGGGGGCTGTAAGTTTCCAAGGCTCTGGCCCGACCTACCGCAGAATTGATTTATCAGCAAACCTGAGCTTGGCCCTTTCTGAGATCTCTGAGCATGATCCAAAACTAGCCTTTGCCCATCTGTTCCCACTGAAACCCTGCCCTCCTCTCGGAGGCAGGAACCTACCAGCCAGGTGGCCAAGCCAGACCTACACACGCAGTGATGGGACATAGTAGGGGACTTGTGGGCATGGCCCAGGCCCTAACTGCTGGGGCACACGCTGTGGGAAACACTCCCACACTGACCAGGCAATAATAATAGGAACTTTTCTTTGACAGTCATTAATGGGTTAACAGCCTGCACTGGCAGGATTCCCCTTACACAGATGGGGAAACCTGTATCTTGAGCAAGTGACTTCCTCTGGCCCTGTCTCAATGTCTGAGCCAGGAGTAGAACCAGGTGTCCTGCTCTAGCTGCTAGATAACTCTGCCCTCTGTGGCCTTGGGGCCTTGCAAAACTCAGCCTCTTTGCAAGCTTCTCCTGACCCAGCCTCACCAAGGGGAGTGCCCTGAATGCCAGCCAGTCCCTGGATTTCACCAGCAGGGGGTGCTGTTGCACTAAAGAAATGACCCTTGTGGTAAAGGGGTTTGCTGTGACTGTCCTGGCAGCCTCTATTCCCGGGGGGCGACTGCTCAACCCCACTGCTGTCTCATGCCCCCCAGGGGCGAAGGCCAGGCTGGAGAGGAAGAGAACGTGTGTGTTAGTGTTTGAAATGATCAGCCCCAAACACGCTCGTGTCCAGAGCACTAGGATTACGGGCCCTAGTCTGCCCCCCAATAAATTCACTTCTCTGCCATTGTCCGTTGAGAGCATCCTTCCTTTGTGCTGCTGGCTGGTTATTCCTGGGCTTTGTCCTTCAGAAGGTTTAACAGAGTGACGGGAGAAAGGAAAGCGAGATTAGGGCCTCGGGAGTGGATGCCACCCAGTCACAGGGTTCAGATCCCAGCAGTGTCCTCACAGCTTTCCAGGGGAGAGAAACTAAGTCACAGTCTCTACGTAAAAGAATAAATGGACACAAATCAGATGTCAAGAATTATAACATTCATAAACCAGTCGGAGAACACTTCAATCTCTCTGGTCACGCAATCACAGACATGAAAGTCGCTATCTTAAAACAAAAAAACTTCAAATCCAGACTCCAGCGAGAAACTGCTGAATTGGAATTCATTTGCAAATTGGATACTATTAATTTAGGCTTAAATAGAGACTGGGAGTGGCTAAGTCATTATGCAAGGTAGCCTGTTTCCTCTTGTTTTTTCCTACCCCCCCCCCCCCCCAGATGTTCTGGTTTAACTTGGATTTAAACCTGGAGAGTGGTCAGTTTAGATGAGCTATTACCAGCAGGAGAGTGAGTTTGTGTGTGTATGGGGGTGGGGGGGATGTGAGAAAACCTTGATCTATGCAGGAAATAGCCCGACTTGATTATGTAAAGAGTTGTCACTTTGGATGGGCTAGCACCAGCAGGAGAGTGAATTTGTGTGGGGGGGTGGAGGGTGAGAAAACCTGGATTTGTGCTGGAAATGGCCCACCTGTTGATCACTTTAGATAAGCTATTACCAGCAGGACAGTGGGGTGGGAGGAGGTATTGTTTCATGATTTCTGTGTGTATATAAAGTCTGCTGCAGTTTCCACGGTAAACATCTGATGAAGTGAGCTGTGGCTCACGAAAGCTCATGCTCAAATAAATTGGTTAGTCTCTAAGGTGCCACAAGTACTCCTTTTCTTTTTGCGAATACAGACTAACACGGCTGTTCCTCTGAAACCTGTCATTATGCAAGGCACTGCATTTAGCCGTATGGAGTGGAAATCTATCAACTGCATGAAGAAACTTGTACAGATACAGACAGACATCATCTTCCTTTCCAAATGCAAACAGATGGACATCGTACCAAAAGGACTGAAGGTCAAAAATCCATTACAATCTACATACCACACAGACTATGCTGACAGCTTGTGCCTCACGCTCTCAAAGAAACTGCGGAATCACCTGATCAAGATCCTCTACAGCAAACAGGGAAAGATTAAGAATGAGCTCTCAAAAATGGATACTCTCATAAAGAACCAACCTTCCACACAAACTTCCTCGTGGCTGGATTTTACTAAAACTAGACAAGCCATTTACAACGCACACTTTGCTTCTCTACAAAAGAAAAAAGACACTAAACTTTCTAAACTACTACATGCTACAAGGGGCCACAGCAATGGTTCCCTCACCCCACCTAGCAATATTGTTAACCTATCCAACTATGCTCTCAGCCCAGCAGAAGCAGCTGTTCTATCTCGGGGCCTCTCCTTCTGCCCCTCCACCCCCACGAACATGATACAGTTCTGTGGTGACCTAGAATCCTATTTTCGACGTCTCCGTCTCAAGGAATATTTCCAAAATACCTCTGAACAACATACTAATCCACAGAGGTCTCCCTGCCAACACTACAGAAAGAGGGATTCTAGATGGACTCCTCCTGAAGGTCGAAACAGCAGACTGGACTTCTACATAGAGTGCTTCCGCCGTCGTGCACGGGCTGAAATTGTGGAAAAGCAGCATCACTTGCCCCATAACCTCAGCCATGCGGAACGCAATGCCATCCACAGCCTCAGAAACAACTCTGACATCATAATCAAAAAGGCTGACAAAGGAGGTGCTGTTGTCATCATGAATAGGTCGGAATATGAACAAGAGGCTGCTCGGCAGCTCTCCAACACGAGTTTCTACAAGCCATTACCCTATGATCCCACTGAGAGTTACCAAAAGCAACTACAGCATTTGCTCAAGAAACTTCCTGAAAAAGCACAAGATCAAATCCGCACAGACACACCCCTGGAACCCCGACCTGGGATATTCTATCTACTACCCAAGATCCATAAACCTGGAAATCCTGGGCGCCCCATCATCTCAGGCATTGGCACCCTGACAGCAGGATTGTCTGGCTATGTAGACTCCCTCCTCAGGCCCTACGCTACCAGCACTCCCAGCTACCTTCGAGACACCACTGACTTCCTGAGGAAACTTCAATCCATCGGTGATCTTCCTGATAACACCATCCTGGCTACTATGGATGTAGAAGCCCTCTACACCAACATTCCACACAAAGATGGACTACAGGCCGTCAAGAACACTATCCCCGATAATGTCACGGCTAACCTGGTGGCTGAACTTTGTGACTTTGTCCTTACCCATAACTATTTCACATTTGGGGACAATGTATACCTTCAGATCAGCGGCACTGCTATGGGTACCCGCATGGCCCCACAGTATGCCAACATTTTTATGGCTGATTTAGAACAACGCTTCCTCAGCTCTCATCCCCTAAAGCCCCTACTCTACTTGCGCTATATTGATGACATCTTCATCATCTGGACCCATGGAAAAGAAGCCCTTGAGGAATTCCACCATGATTTCAACAATTTCCATCCCACCACCAACCTCAGCCTGGTCCAGTCCACACAAGAGATCCACTTCCTGGACACTACAATGCTAATAAACAATGGCCACATAAACACCACCCTATACCGGAAACCTACTGACCGCTATTCCTACCTGCATGCCTCCAGCTTTCACCCTGACCACACCACACGATCCATCGTCTACAGCCAAGCTCTGCGATACAACCGCATTTGCTCCAACCCCTCAGACAGAGACAAACACCTACAAGATCTCTGTCAAGCTTTCTTACAACTACAATACCCACCTGCAGAAGTAAAGAAACAGATTGATAGAGCCAGAAGAGTTCCCAGAAGTTACCTACTACAGGACAGGCCTAACAAAGAAAATAACAGAACGCCACTAGCGGTCACCTTCAGCCCCCAACTAAAACCCCTCCAACGCATTATTAAGGATCTACAACCTATCCTAAAGGATGACCCAACACTCTCACAAGTCTTGGGAGACAGGCCAGTCCTTGCCTACAGACAGCCCCGCAACCTGAAGCAAATACTCACCAACAACCACATACCACACAACAGAACCACTAACCCAGGAACTTATCCTTGCAACAAAGCCCGTTGCCAATTGTGCCCACATATCTATTCAGGGGACACCATCACAGGGCCTAATAACATCAGCCACACTATCAGAGGCTCGTTCACCTGCACATCCACCAATGTGATATATGCCATCATGTGCCAGCAATGCCCCTCTGCCATGTACATTGGTCAAACTGGACAGTCTCTACGTAAAAGAATAAATGGACACAAATCAGATGTCAAGAATTATAACATTCATAAACCAGTCGGAGAACACTTCAATCTCTCTGGTCACGCAATCACAGACATGAAAGTCGCTATCTTAAAACAAAAAAACTTCAAATCCAGACTCCAGCGAGAAACTGCTGAATTGGAATTCATTTGCAAATTGGATACTATTAATTTAGGCTTAAATAGAGACTGGGAGTGGCTAAGTCATTATGCAAGGTAGCCTGTTTCCTCTTGTTTTTTCCTACCCCCCCCCCCCCAGATGTTCTGGTTTAACTTGGATTTAAACCTGGAGAGTGGTCAGTTTAGATGAGCTATTACCAGCAGGAGAGTGAGTTTGTGTGTGTATGGGGGTGGGGGGGATGTGAGAAAACCTTGATCTATGCAGGAAATAGCCCGACTTGATTATGTAAAGAGTTGTCACTTTGGATGGGCTAGCACCAGCAGGAGAGTGAATTTGTGTGGGGGGGTGGAGGGTGAGAAAACCTGGATTTGTGCTGGAAATGGCCCACCTGTTGATCACTTTAGATAAGCTATTACCAGCAGGACAGTGGGGTGGGAGGAGGTATTGTTTCATGATTTCTGTGTGTATATAAAGTCTGCTGCAGTTTCCACGGTAAACATCTGATGAAGTGAGCTGTGGCTCACGAAAGCTCATGCTCAAATAAATTGGTTAGTCTCTAAGGTGCCACAAGTACTCCTTTTCTTTTTGCGAATACAGACTAACACGGCTGTTCCTCTGAAATAAGTCACAGACAGTTTCTGTTCTGCAGCAGAGCTGTGCAAATAGCTGATTTTTTTGGTTTGCTGGCAAATCCAGAGCATCAGAGAGGGGTGAGAAATAGTTTCGGGTTGCCCCTCAAATGGCATTTTTTGGCTAATCAGAAAGTCCCCATCTGTCCTAAGGTGATACCATTTCACGGCTTGGGTTGAGGCTTATTTCATTAGCATTTGTATAGTCCTTTGCAGTTGCATTGTAGACTGGTGCGGGTGCAAAGTTGTACCAGCTGAGCTAAAGGTGAGATTTTTATAATTGGTGCAGCTTTGTAGGTGGATTCTCTTATCACATTAGCTTGCACTAGGAGATTTATTGAGGAAAAGCGGTTTTAAACCAGTAAGAGTTTGCACCCAAACGTTGCACTGGATTAACTAAACTAGTTTAAATGAAACAAGTGCATCTGCTCTGTTGCTTAATTTTAGCAGCCTTTTTGAGCCCATTGCCATAGCGTTGAAGTGCTAATGATCCTCTGCTAGAAGGCACTGTGGGAATGCCACATAGAGTGCAACACACAGAGCTGTAAAACTCCTGCGGAATGTGGAAGCCCACGGCTGGTGGTAGGGGGGCTTAGCCAGATTTACTGATGTGCAAAATTCTCCGCTCCCCCTCTTTGACTAGAAGAGGTGCCAAAGTCACATTAACAGCAGAAGAGCAAACGCTAAGGATCACTGTGTCCCAGTTCTGGCCTTGCTATTTGATTAATGATGGGATTTGATTTTGTTTTAAGCCATTTCAGGTCTGATTTTAATTGGCATGGTCTCTGTCTGACCCTGGCTGGGAGGCTGGGCCAACTAGGGGTGGGTCCCAAGGAAGACAATTCAGCTGCTCTTTCTTTTCCTGTTGGGTGGAATATCCCCCCATGCGTTGCCTTCCCCCCATTACCCTAAGCTTTACCCTGTCTTGACTCAAGAGACTCAGGCCTGGGACTCTGCTTCTGCCCCGCTCATGCTAGGCCTGAAACCAGAGATGGGTCCAAGCCAACATCTCAAACCCAAACAACTCCGATTCCAGGTTCCAAACTGCTGCAACATGGGCCTAAAACCCATTCAGAAATGGGAGCCTTTGGGTGGCATTTTCAATGGTGCCTAAGGGAGTTGGGCACCCAGATCCCATTGAATGCCAGTGGGAGCTGGGCATCTGACTCCTTAAGGTGCTTCTGAAACCCCCATCCTAGGGTTGGACTGTGATACACCTTAGTCCATTGATGTCAGTAGGGCTATCTGTGTGCTAAGATACTATTAACCAAGGCAGGGTCTGCTCTCCTCCAGAGCAGCTGCCCAGGGCCCCGTTGGTGGTCAGTGTGTTCTAGGTATAAACCATGGTGCACGTGTGACCAATCCCCACCTGGGTCAGCAGCTGGGCCTCAACCCTGGGATCATTACCACAGACCTCTCCTGTTTGAGCTACAGGAGTAACTCCATTAACCAGCTGCAGTAGTAAGCTGTTATCTTCCAGTAGCCCAGACACTAAACTGGAATGTAATGCACATGGTGCCGGTATGTTACACAGCCATGTTAAAAGAAAGATGGAAGAGGGACCAGGAATCTGGTGGTGGGAGGGACTTTGGGAGTATCATCTCCCTCCTGCAAACCACAGTGTTGGAGGAAAGACTACAGGCGGAAGGCTCCGGGGCAGGCTAGATGGAGTCTAGTGAATCCAAGCAAGAGGAGCTTGCAGTGATTGCAGACAGGGTGGATCTGTGCACTGCTGGTGCTGGTATGTGTCCAGGGGTGGCTGTGTAAGGGCAGAGAGTGCTTGGTTCAGGGAGGGCTGGCTAATAGGGTAATTACACCGTCTGGGCCCAGCGAGATGTAAACAGGGATGCTATTAACTGGATCGGGTTGCAACATCAAAGCCTGGAGATGGGCCTTGTGAGCTGATCCTTGGTGAGGAATGTGAGCAATGCTGACAGGGCTCTTTGGAAAAGGGGAGGACAATGGCAGCTGGATAGTGGCCCACAGAAAAGGAGCCCAGCGTCACTGACCCTTATGCAGCAGCCAGGACATGGTGCAGATTTTTGTGCTAGCACACAAGTGCGAATGCCGCTGGAAGGGGAGAGGAGGACAGCGAATGGGGTGGAGTGGAAGGGGGGCTGCAGGGTGGGACCGAGGGGCGCCAGCAGAGCTGTGAGCGGCAGGGGGCCATGGGGCGGGATCGAGGGGCGCTGGCAGGGCTGCGAGAGCCAGGAGGCTGCGGGGCAGGACTGAGGGGCACTGGCAGGGCTGTGTGGGTGAGGATGGCAGGGCTGGAATGACAGGTATCCTGCAGGCCAGGGCAGGGTCTGTGAGTCCGCAGCTCAGTCCCCTCTGGGCTAGGAAAAGATTCTGGGAAACAAAGCTGAGCAGATGCCCAGGCCTGGCCTGGCTGTAGCATCTGGAGAGCAGCTCAGTGTCTTGGGTCTTTCCTAGCCTGGCTTCTCCCTCCCCAGCCTCGCTCTTTGCTGGAGCACTCTGACCCTTTGCCCTTTTCGTCTTTTGAAAGAGCAGCTTCGAAGGTCAGGCCTCTGGCTGGAGCGCTGCCCCCCTGCCCCCCCCCCCCCAACACACACCTCCCAGTCTGCAGCGGGAACATGGCTCTAATCTGCAGCGAGCAACAAAGCCTGCCCTGCCGTGCCGTGCCGTGCCGTGGGGACTCTGAACTCCAGCTGGTCTGCGGGCAGGGGGGTGGGTAGACCTCTCAGCAAGGTCTAGGGGCCTCAGTGCTGACCCATATCCCCCCTGCTACTCCGGTCTGGGGACCCCACCGCGCCAGCCCTGCCCCTGCCCCTGCCCCTCAGTGCTGACCCATATCCCCCCTGTGACTCCGGTCTGGGGACCCCACCACGCCAGCCCTACCCCTGCCCCTCCCTGCTGACCCATATCCCCCCTGTGACTCCGGTCTGGGGACCCCACCGCGCCAGCCCTGCCCCTGCCCCTCAGTGCTGACCCACAGCCCCGGCTGTTCAGGAGATGCCCGTCCCCCGCATGCTAGCGGTGCCATGCGGTATGGTGATTCGGAGCCAGGCAGGCGCAGCAGCAGCCACCCGCTCTCCTGCAGCGGTTGGGAAGCAAGCGTAGGGGTGCAGAGAGTTCCTCTGCGGGGCCCACTGCTGCCGGCTCAGTGGTTCAGGCCAGGGCAGCCTGGTGCTCTGCGGGGCTTCCTAGCTGCCCAGCTGAGCACCTTTACCTCCCACGGGAAGCCAGCCCCACCGCTGGGAACTCCTTTGCTTGCAGGTGCTGCCATGGGAAGGTCTGTCTGTCCTGGTGCCCAGGGTGAGTGGAACCTTAGGCCAGATCTCCCTCCCGCCCCCCAACGCTTTGTCCTGAGAGTCTGAGCTGAGGCTGTGACACTCATTGCACGAGTGTTTTGTGTAGACTCTGGTGTTTGTTAGCAAAGGAACAGCAACGGCCCCACCCCTGAGTAGGAACCCCCTCCAGATGTTGAGAACATTCCCTTCCAGAGCCAAACGCTGTCCCCTGGGCTCCTCTCTCGTGGGGGCCAGGTTCACTCTGAGCTGGGCCCCTTGGCCTTCCTGGAGCTGAAGCAACAGGCAAACTGCCTCCACACCCTTTGCCTTGGAGCGTGCCCATCTCGCAGTGCGCCGGAATGCAGCGTGCATGCTCCCGGGCCCAGAATTCTTATCATACTTCGCAATTAGCATGTCACCGTCCTGGGTGAGCCAGTGATCGCTTAAATTAGCCAGCTGGAAAACAACATAGGTACATTTCAGGGGCAGCTGGGGATGGGGGGGCGGGGAGGGAAAGCGCTCTGTTAATGGGTCACAATGATACTGGGGATCATGGGTAGTACAAAGAGAGAATGTCCCACACCCCCCACTGATTAGCTGGGGAGAATCCCCCAGTTTTCATAGGTAGAACCCATGTGGCCAGCCTGGCTTTCATGCAGACCAGACAGCATTTGTGTCACTCACATCACCTTAGGGTGGTTCGTGTGACAACACACAAGGTATGTATGTGGCTCTTACACTCTTAGTGTGGCTAACATAAGTGTCTGATGGGGACTGTATGTTGCTTGTATGGCCTTAGCATGACTCCTAGACTCACATGGGTTTCACATGACAAGGTCATGCTTCTATAGAGCAGTGGTTCTCAACCAGGGGCCCAGGGCCTCTTGGGGGGCTGTGGGTAGGTTTCATGGGGTCTGTCAAGCAGGGCCAGCATTAGACTTGCTAGGACCCAAGGCAGAAAGCCAAAGCCCCACTGCATGGGGCTGAAGCCCAGGGCTTGGAGCCCCACCACCTGGGCCTGAAGCCGAAGCTTGAGCAACACAGCTTTTGTGGGGGGGCCCTGTGGTGTGGGGCCCCCGGGCAATTGTCCTGCTTGCTACCCTCTAACGCTGGCCCTCGCTTTTATATGTAGAAAACCAGTTGTTGTGGCACAGGTGGGCCGGGGAGCAGGAGCGGCAGAAGCGCTCTGAAAGTGGGGGGCCACAGGAGCCCAAACCGTGGCCCTGCCCCTCCCCACACCACCCATTTCCCCCATGATACCACCGCTTATCCCCAAGCCCCCGCACCTCCTCTTTCCCTGAGGCCTTGCTCCACCTCTTCCCCCCCCAAGACTCCACCCCTGGCTGGTTCACTTTTGTAACATGCCCACCATCCAAGTATTCTACAGGACAATATAATTGGGGTGTGTGTGTGTAGCTGGTTGTTGAGGCATACATAGGACAGGGCATCAATGAGTATATAACTCATTTTGTCTGTTCATTCTCAAAATATCCTGAAACACTTGGCTTGATTCCTTTTTCTCATCTACAGTTCACTGCAGCTAATTCAAGGGAGGTGGGGTGCATGTGTTTGTTTTGCAACAACAAGGAAGGGATTAGAGGCTGCTTAGCACAGGAGTGACACTTCTCAGCCAGCTACAAGGAAGGATGTGTCATGGTCGCTGAGTTTTTGTTCCTGAGAGATCCCCAGCAGGGTGGCTGCTTCCCAGGGGTAGCTGAGGGCTGAGCTACAGACAGACTTGCAGGGCTTGATCAATCAGGTCCCTAAAACCCATTCTTGCGGTGCAGGTTTGGACGGGGATACACTTATTTTGCAGTCAAAGGATACATCTACACTGAGCCTGGGTCAGCTGACATGGGCCAGTCGCGGGCATTTCACGGCAGTGTAGACGTCCCCGCGGTGGCTGAAGTCAAGTCAGCTAAAGAAACCTGTCAAGGTTCCTTCCCCACTCTGAACTCTAGGGTACAGATGTGAGGACCCGCATGAAAGACCCTCTAAGCTTATTTTTACTAGCTTAGGTTAAAAACTTTCCCAAAGCACAAACTTTGCCTTGTTCTTGAACAGTATGCTGCCACCACCAAGTGATTTAGACAAAGAACAGGGAAAGGACCACTTGGAGTCCCTATTTCCCCAAAATATCCCCCCAAACCCTTACACCCCCTTTCCTGGGGAGGCTTGAGAATAAAGAAGATGAGCACAAACCAGCCTTGGATTTTTAAGACTCAAAAAACCCGATCAGATTCTTAAAAAACAGAACTTTATTAGAAGAACAAAACAAAGATAAAAGAAACACTCTGTAAGATTAGAATGGAAGGTAATCTCACAGGCCGTCAAATTCAAAAAACAGAGAATCCCTCTAGGCAAAACCTTAAGTTACAAAAAGACACAAAAAAAGGAATACACATTCCCTCCAAGACAGCGAATTTACAAGCCAAAACAAAGAAAACCTAATGCATTTTCTAGCTAGATTACTTACTAACTTTACAGGAGTTGGAGGGCTTGCATCCTTGATCTGTTCCCAGCAAAGGTATCACACAGACAGACAAAAGCCTTCCCCCCCCCCCCCCCATCCAGATTTGAAAGTATCTTGTCCCCTCATTGGTCATTTTGGGTCAGGTGCCAGCGAGGTTACCTTAGCTTCTTGACCCTTTACAGGTGAAAGGGTTTTGCCTCTGGCCAGGAGGGATTTTATAGCACTGTATACAGAAAGGTGGTTACCCTCCCTTTATATTTATGACAAAACCGATTTAGCTGACTTGACTTACAGCTCGACTTTAGTGGGACTTGGCGCCTCTGTGCCGCTAATGCAACCGCTCGGTGCTGCGGGAGCGTTATTTCGCAGCGTGCTCTCACTGGAGCGGGGCTAACTGGAGAGGAGTTATTTTGAGTGTAGATATACCTGGCGTTATAAGGTGTGTGGGGCTGAGGTCTGGTCTACACTGGGAATTAGGTCGGTATAACTGTGTCTCTCGGGGGCGGGCGTGTGTGAAAAACCTAACTCCCAGTGTAAACAGCACTGGATCGCTGGGAAAATTCTCCTGTCAGCCTCGCTACTGCCGCAGCGTTTGGAGTGCAGACAAGACCCACTGTGTGTGTGTGACAACACGTGTGTCTGTGTGGTGCAGCTGCGAAGATGAGTGTGTCAGTACAACACAAAACGAGAGGGGGAGCGGCCACCCGGCTGGTTTGGGGCCCGACTGAGATGGTGGCACTGGTCTTTCCCCTGCAGGTGGAGATGCTCCTCAAAACGAGAGACAGCCCCACCCGCTGCAGGGGACAGAGTTAGAGGGAGGGGTTCACCCCAGAGCTGGGCTGAGCCAGCGCAAACAGCTGAGTGCAACTGACTGAACGGTTTAGATTTGTTTGCTGTGTTGTTATAGCCACGGGGGTCCCCGGAGATTAGAGAGACAAGGTGGGGGAAGTCATCTCTTTTATTGGACCCGCTTCTGTTGGGGAGACAGACCAGCTTCTGAGCCACAGAGAGCTCTTCTGAACTGCTTTTGCTAAGCGATCATCCCACCCTTTGCATTTCTCTGGGACGCTCGGAGTTCCTTTCCCACACCTGAAGCCAAGCTCCATGGAGCTTGAAAGCTCGTCTCTCTCACCAGAAGTGGGTCCGATGTAGGCTCACCCACCTTGACGTTTCTGGAGCGAACGCACCTCTGCAGGAAGGTGCTGGATTCACACCTACAGCCCGGTGGAGGGCCCAAGATCAGGCCCAGCAAGGCAGCGTCACCCGCGTTGCCCTGTAAATGGGGTGCAATGCTGCCCTGTGGGAAAGGCCTCCCGGGGCTTGCAGAGGGTCTGGGGAGGGGGATCAGCCTCTAGATTCATTTCACACAGGAGCCACTGAACCGTGATTAGAAAATGGCCTTGCTGGGCTGCCGTGTGCCAGCAAGCATGGGCTGTGAGCCCCACTTCCAAAGCCTGGTGGCAGCAAATCAGCTCCAGACAAATGGAAACGCTTCGGACCAGCGAGAAAGCAAGTTCTGCTCTCCTGCTGTCGAGGGGATTATAGACCCCTCGCTGAGCGCCACACAGAGCAGCAAACGCACCTCAGCAGCTCCCTGCCGGGGTGTACGTGCTTCCCAGTCTGCCCAGGACAGGGCGACATGGGGCCTGCGCCACCAGACAGTTGCTTTTCAGTTCAATTTCTCTTGTTTTCTCTCCGGCCCTGGCATGGCGCTCTTGCAAGGACGTGGCTTAGTCTGTGGAATCATCTGAGTCCGGGAGTGGGAGGGAACCTGCGTGGGCGTTTGGACCCCCCGGGTGTGCTCGAGGTCCCCTTCATGGTCCATCCGTGAGGCTCTTCCCACCCCCAGCTAGGTAGCTGCGACTCAAGCTTTAGCAGCTTGTGCTTTTAGCGTGGAGGTCCCCGGTGAGTGGGCCAAGAGGGCGACTGTCGCATGATTCCCTTCTCCAGATCCGCTGCCTGCGTTCCTCATCTGGAGAGGAGGGGTGTACATAGAGGGAGCCCAGGGAAAGGCAAAGCTCAGGAGGGAGTGTGGTCTAGCGATCAGAGCTGGGGATTGGGAAGCTGGCTTTGTAGGTTCTGCACCTAGCTCTCCCGTTTACTCTCTTACATGACCATAGGCAGGTCACGGTGCCACTCTGTGTCTCAGTTTCCCCATCTGTAAAAAGGGGATGATGATCATGCCTTCCTTTGAGATCGACTGAGGAGAAGCGATGTGTAAGTGAGAGCTAGTTCTTCTTCTTGGCACCAGCCTGAGCCACCTGCAGAGAAGAGCAAAATGCTGTTTGAGTGTCGTTGTTTCCTCCTCCACTCCCCCCACCCCGGCCCATCACTGGACAAACCTGTGGCAAGGCAAAGGGCAACTGGAGACTTCCCTGATGAGCAAATACAAGGGGTTTGCTGGGGCCCTAAACTAACCTGCCCTCCCCTGAAATGGCAGGGGTCTCGGCAGCAAAGGACTGGGTAATCGCAGGTGCCTCTTTCTTCCTGGTGGGATCAGAGACCCCCCCTTCCCTCCCCCTGCATGACCACCTTCTCCCCCCCTGTTGCCTAGCAATGGTGTTTGCTGTCACCAACAAACATGGAACAAGCAGAGCGCTTGGGAAGCAGCCGCTGGCTGATAAACGGGTATCGGTTAGTGAGTCACCCTGCGGGGAAGGGAGGGGAACCAGCGACAGCCCCGGGAGGGATCCGTGGACTCTGGCATCCTAGAGTTCAGATCCAGGCCTCAAATGGTGCTGCCGGGTGTTGAGATCCTGGGCGGGCGGGGCGGAGGAGGGAGGGTTGCGCTGGGCCAATCTCTGGTTATAGACACAGGCCTCGCCCCTGGATCTGACCAGCCGTCTCATCTGCTCCGGGTGCGGAGTCGCACCCAACCCATGTGGCGAACAGGGGATCAGGCCCAGGGCCAACCACGAGAGCCAGTGGCGTCCTGGCAAACCCCAGCCTGAAGGAGCCTGTGCTACCCGGGCACAGCCAACCAAACGGCAAGCGGCCACTGCTCATGGGGTCAAGGCCGAGAGGCCCATGGATCACCTGCAATTTCATGCCAGCCTCTTGTTTGTTTATGTCCCTGAGAGTTGGTTTGATTCATGTCTCAATCATGGGGAAATTGTGCAAGGTGGAGCCAGGGCACAAATTCCTGGTAATTACGTGGCAACAGTGTCCTGAGCCGTGGCCTGGAGCTGGTTCCTTGGAAGCGGCTTGATGCTGCACAAGGGCTCGGGCTGAGGGTTCCTCTGCTCATGGTTCCTTTCTTTCCTAGCACATGTGCGTTTGTGTCTCCCCCGACTGGCCAGCCCCAGTGACATAAGAGCCTGCTACTGACTCACAGCTGATGGAGTTACTCTTTTAGCTCCGGGAGTCTGGTTCTGAGGCCCCAGCTCCAATGCCCATTAACAATGGTTGCGTACAAAGGCACCGAGGAGAGGACGGGCAGACATTCCCCCCAGGCTCCCCACCAATCCGTGCCGCCTCATCCCATCTGCGTGGCCTGGGTTGGAGTTGTTTGTGCCATGGGACTAGGGGCAGAGGGTCTGAACATCACCTGCTCACCCCATCCACTTGTCTCTAGAATCAGATCCAGACTGCTGAGGACAAACCCCTTCCACGCCAGGGCCATACGAAGGATAATTAGGGACCAGTTGGGATTCAGACCAGACGGAAGCTGAGTCAGAGATCACACACTGGATGGACTCCCTCTGTTGTCCTCCGTATCTCCATCCTTCGCTCTCATCGAGGGGAAAGCTCGGCTCACTGGAGGCTGAAGCTATGGTAATGAAGAGGCTAACATGGATGAAATTGAGCAGGGGGTTGGACTAGATGACCTCCTGAGGTCCCTTCCAACCCTGATGTTCTATGAAATCAGAACTGGGTCAAAGGCCCTGTACTGCTGTTGACTAATGGAGATTCTCCTGTTGCTCAAACGCTGAGAGCCTAAGTTCTATCCCTGCTGCTGCTGGGAAGGGCCAGGTGGCTGTGGTCCCTAGCCTGAGGTCCCTAGTGGGCCTTGGATTTGCCAGTGCCAGTTCTAAGGCCTGCTTGGTTCTTTCAGTACTCCAGATTCTGGGCCTCCCAGTCCGGCTCCCCTCCACTGGGGCTCAAAGGCCCAAAGCTGCTCCCTGCAGTGTTGCTGCCCAGTGAGTGCTGTTCGAGCCTGGGAAGTGGGTGGCTGGGGGTGGATTCTATGGGCCAGTCCGCTTGTGGGCACACGGCCTGAGAGCAGTGATTCCAGCTGAGCCATGCCCAGCTTCTGCCTACTTCTCTCGTCCCACCAGGTGACCTCTGGGATATCTGGCTGGGGGACTGGAAGTGAGGAGCTACCAGGGCCCTGCTGGTGGGCCAGGGGGTGCCCTGATACTGGGTGTTGGGGTACCTGTTGGTGGGCCTGAGGTAGTCATTGGCAGGTGTTAAGGAAGTATCACAGGGTACCCTTTGGTTATTAGGGTTTATCTGCTGTCATGTACCAAGAAGGCATCCACTCAGGGCTCTCAATATAAGGGGAACACTGTATGGGGAGCAGGGGTCCAGCCAGAGCTGTTCCCCTCAGTAACCCACCTTGGGTCATCGCAGGGGCTCCCAGACCCTGTGATTTGGGGAGGTGCCATCAGCAGAGCTAGGGCACGTGCCACCCACCCAGAACCTGGCAGTGCCAGGAAGACCTAGTAGGCCCTGCCTGCTGCCGAGCGGCCCCGGGTCTGTGGGAGCACTGGCCTTGTGCTAGTTCCCTATGGAAAGGGTTTAATTCCGGCAGGTGGAGGCAGGACCCCTTGGTTACGTGACAGCCTGGAGGGCAGAGTGTGACAGCAGATGCCTCCAGCTCTGTCCATCTCAGCTCAGCCATGAGCTGGGGCTGGCCTTTGTGGGCACTGGGAATGCCTGGACTGGGTGGAGGGCCATGGGGAAAGGGCGAGCCGGGGTAGGCGAGGTTCTCTGCCCTCCACTCTGCGTTCGTTCTCGGCCCTGTCAGTTTCTAACAGTCACTGCCAGCGTGTCCTAGCCACACAGAGGCAGAGTCCAGTGCCACGGGATTCCTGCTGCTCCACGTCTGTGGAACTTCTCTGCATGGCACAGCAACTGGGCACTGCCAGGGAGCTCACCTATCTGGCAGCGTGTGCCTGGGGAGTTCAGAACTCTCCCATGGCTGGTCCTGTAGGGGGCGCTGTGATCCGGTCTAGCCGAGCCGTGTTCCCTTGCTGAAACAGCTTCCTCTGTGCTGTGAGTGCCCCAGCCGCTTTGTTACTGTAGGGTCGCTGGGTTGTTATTGTAAGGGCTCTGGGTTGTCGTTATGTCTGAACGAGGCTCTTGTTTGCCAATGCCGGGTTGCTGCTTCTTGTTAGTAGGACAATAACGCTGCAGGCCTGAAGCGAGATGGGTGCTGTACAAGCATATAACGAGAGACAGCTCTTGCCCCAAAGGGCTGCCAGTCTGAATACCCAACACGGCCCAAAGGCGGGGGGAATGGAAGGGTTAATGAACTGAGGGCCAGAGAGACACCATGAGGTCACGTGGGGCGTCTGGGGGAGATCTGAGAAGTTTCGAGTTTGTTGGGCTTTAGCTTATTAATGTTAGAGTTGCCAGCTTGTTGTTGTAGGGTAGCTGGCTCTTGCCATAAGGGCTGGCTGCTAACGTTGGGATTTCTTCATAGCTGGCTTGTTGTGGGCCTGCTCCTGAGATCCAGGCAGCTGCTGCTTTGGCTATTTTGTTAGAGGGATTGAAAACATCCTGGAGCTAATTGCACTTTTGGTTGGCTTGTTTATTGGGGAGGAAAGGGGGAACATGCAAATGGATCTCAGGGAAGGGACACTTAGGCCGGCGGGCACATCCCACGCTTGCCATGTGCGCTGCTCCCTGATGCGGTGTCTCCGGTTTGCACATGAAGGGGGCATTGGTGCTGCCGGATAATCCATTTTGTTCCACCCCACTCTCCTTAGGGCCCGGTGGCGACTGGCTGGGCTCGAGCCCTGGAGCGAGTTGGCTGGGTTCTGCCTGCAGGGGGAGCAGCCGGGACAGCAGAGAGTGAGGGCTGAGCTCTGAGCGGGGCTATGGGGCACGTGGTGGGGAAAGCCCAGCCGTGCTGACCCCCTGTCTAGAAATCCCCCAGAGCAGGGCTGCATCAGCCAGTGTCCGCCCTGACACTGGCGAGAGGCCGGGGCAGGGAGCCAGGCCCCAGCCCAGGGGCCACAGGCACCTCACCCTGCTGGGGATACTGGCAAAGCTGGTCATGTGGGTGACTGGTGCAGGAGGGAGGGTCGTGAGAGTCTGGGTCTTGTGGGGACACCAGGGATCTTAGCAGCCACATAAGGACTGGTTTGTCCACCAGCAGGAGGGGTCCTCCTGGCCCCAGCAAACCCCTGGGTGGCTCAGTTAAAGGGGCAGAGGCAGGGCAGCTCCCAGGAGGCCCGCCGTTCCTAGGGTAATTGTAGGTTACTCAGCAATCCCTTTGCCATTGTGATTCAGTCCCTTTTAATCTTGCTGCCGTGGGGGCCTCTCATCTCGCCGGGATCCAGCGGGGGAGACGGGGCGGGGGGAGTGGGGAAGGACTCTGAGCTGTCCCCCGCGAGGCCGCGTTCCGGGTTGGGCTGTGGTGGGCACCGAGCCTGGAGCCTCTGCTGCCAGCCCTGCTCACCGAGGCTCCTCTGCATGGGGAGGGAGGTGCCAGAGCACCACAGCGAGAGGGGTGTGGACGCTGCCGGCCAGGAGACGCTCTCGAGGGGGGATCCCAGCAGGGGCGATGGGGCTGACCTTGACTTGCTACGAGGAGGTAAAAAGTACCCATGCCTGGGCACCGCTCTCGCCTCATCAGACACCCGCCTTGGTGTGTGAAGAGGGCAGTGCCAGCCACCAGGGCAGCTGGACATGTCCTACTTTTAACGGCCCGCTGCAATTCAGCAGAACGAGTGGGCAGCGTGAAAGGGGCTGTTGCAGCGTACTGCCGTGTACCAGTCCCATCCGAGCCCCGCGAGCACCCACGGGGGCTGGCAGGTGGGGAGAGAGCGGGCAGCACCCCTGGGTTCGGCAGTGAGCTGGCGGTGCTTGTGTGGCTGGCTCTTGGTGGGAGAGAGAGCACTGTTCCCATTGCCAGGAGAGGCAGGGCGGCTGGCAGGCTAGGCAGGGGGCATGCGGTTGGTCAGGGGGCTGGTGCGGGCATCACAGCAGGAACTGGCTAGGAGTGTCTCAGCAGGGGTTAGTAAAACCCTGCCATGTCCCAGACTTGCGAGCAGCTGGAAAAGACCCAGCCACCTCCAGTGCCTGGCTTGGGGGGGGATCTGTACCAGGACTCCCCTGCCACCCGCTGTGGGAGGTGATGGGGAGATGGGCCTAGCGCCATGTCGTCAGCATTGGGAAGGGGGAGAACGAGAGCCAGCAAGTGGGTGAGTTGAGAAAGATATGACCCTTTTCCCCAGCCCTGCTGCCTGGCACTGCCCCCTGCCCCCCCCCCCCCGCCAAGCACGGCCTCCCTCCCAGCACTGCACTGCCCCCCCCCCCCGCCATCACTGCCCTCTCCCCTGCCTGGCCCTGCCCCCCACGCTGCCTCTGCCTGCTTGGGGTTACCCTTGGCCCCCTGCCTGCGAGGCCCTGGGGCTGGATGAGGGGCCATGTTCAGCACCGGCAGGGCGAGGGGCCGCTCCCTCCCCTGGAGGAGCCAGAGAGCTCAGCTCTCCCTTGGGCTGGACTCTTGTCGCCCGCGGAGAGCTGTGCCAAGAACCACCCCATGCCAGCCAGGTGGGGGTGTCCAGAGACACCCAGCCCTGCAGAGTCCAGCTGGGCCCCTGCAGCCACCCGTGGCTGGCTGGGAGCTGGGCGCTGCTGGCTGCCTCACAGCACTGGCATGTGCGGAGTGCCCTGGGCTGCCTGGCTGGCAGACGGGGCAGATCTAGGGCCTGGAGCCTGGGCAGCACCATGGGCTGCACCTGCTCTCTGCACCTCTCCAGCCTTTCCTTCCTGGGCCTGGAAACACGAGAGCTTTCGGGCCCCTGCTTAGAAGACTGGATTCACTGGTTACCTTGCTAGGACTGGAGTCACCGGGAGCCCCTTCCCTGCCAGAGCGTCTGCCCCACTCCTGACAGCACCCCCTGCTGGGAGAGGTTGGGACTGGAGTCGCCAGGAGCCCCTTCCCAGCCAGAGCGTCTGCCCTGCTCCTGACAGCGCCTCCTGCTGGGGAGGCTGGGAGTGGAGTTGCTGGAAGTGCTCTCACCGTCCTCTCATCAGCACTGCTCCTTCCCATGCCACCTGCCGAGAGGGGCTGGGGTAGCTGTGAGCTCTCTGTGGCAGAGATGTGGCAGATGTGACCCTGTATGGATAAGGTCTTTTCCCAGAGGAGGAGACCCAAGCCCCTCCTAGAAGGGGTTTATATCTAGCTCTGTAGGGTCAGTGACAATATGGACACATGCTAGTGCAGTGAAAATAGCAGCGTGGATGTTGCTGCAGCAGCTGTGGCTTGGGCTAACCACTGAGGTTCAGACGCCCCTGCTCCCTGGGTCTGAGCTCACACAAGTGTCACTCGCTCTCAGCTGCGGTACAGACGGATGGACCCAGAGGGCCTGATACTGAACCATGCAGGTCAGAGCCGGGAAAGCCCCCAGGAGACCGAACGGGCAGCTCTCTGCTTTAACTGCTACGCCGCTTCCCCTCTTGAAGAGAACGTGGTGCTGAGCAAAATGGACACAGCTTTCCTGGAAGAGCTAGCCTCCAGGAACCGCCAGACTGAACCAGCTCCGGTGCCCATCCAGCGCAACCTCCTGTTACCAGCAGTGGCCAGCAATAGAGGGCAGTACAAGAAACCCCCTAACCAGAAGTTAGGAGATAACCTGCTCCCAGAAGAAGTTTCTTCCTGACCCTGATTAGGTAGAGGTTAGCTGGTGCCCTGAAGCATGAGGGTGTATAGCTCTCATGGGCATCATCCGACTTCCCTGCCTGCCCAGGGCACTGTGAGCCTGAGTGTTTTGTAAAGCACTGGAAGATCTCCAGCAGGAGCATGTTGTGGCCTTTTTTTCTCCCTCTACAATTCCTGCTGTGGGGCCGAGACCCTGGCCCTCCCATGCCCTACCATGCTGATGGGGAGGATAGAAGCTGCTCCGGGGATTTTACAGTCCCAAGGTTGGGCGGAGTCTGATTTGCCCTAAGGGTCCGAGCCCCGGAGACCGGAGACCGGTGGGGCAGCTGCTGCTGGCAGTAAGTGACACTGTCACCGCGTAGGGGAGCTTGGCAGAGCTGGAGTCTGAGAGCAGATTGGGGGGGAGGAGGGCGGAGTTCACTGTCTCTGAATACCTGCGAGTATTCACCTCGCCTCCCTATGGGTCGGAGAGACTGGGTTGGCCGGGCTCAGCCTCCTGGGGAAGCCACGTGTTTTTCTCTGCCCCCACTCAGCAGTGGAAAGTTAACCCTTTGGCTGCTGCTGTGCTGCCATCGCCTCTCCATATCCCGCTGAACCAGAGGGTCGATAGGCTGCCGAGCACATTCAGCAGCGGGGCGGGTTGGCTCCACTTCCGCCCAGCAGCCCTGGTCTCTCATCCAGGGCGCCGCGTTTCCAGACCCCCTAGATGGGCTGTGGATTGCTGCTGCTCGGCTCCGTTAGGCCCTGATCCTGCTGTTGGATCCACTAGCACTGACCGCTCGGACCATGAAAAACCCAAATGCCGCCCCCCTGCATCCTCCTGATGGCAGGATCGGGGCCTTATTGATTATGGGCTTGATTCTGATCTTCTGCCCATTTGACATCCCTCTGGCTTCCAGGAAGTGCTTCCTGATTTACACTGGTGGGTGTGAGCTCTGGATCGGGTCCATCTCTGCAATAAAGCGTCTTTGCCTGTGCTAGCTGATGAACTGTGTTAATCCCCCACCCTTCACCTGCGTTCCTGGCCTTGTGAAAGCCCCTGGGGCAGTGCCGGGCTGAGGCGGACACATTCCTGGGGCCTGGCTCCCACGCTCCCGCAGCCGTGCCTTCCGCCTGCCGACACCGGCTTGCTCTTAGGTGCCTTCTCGAGAAGAGCAAAAATTGCCAAAGGACAAAAAAAATCGACCCAGCTCAGCAGGCGCGATCGCCCGTCCTGGCCCCAGAGCACCATCTCGTCACCCCTCTGCTGCCAGAGGGACCCGCGCCTCTCCCACCTGCTGTGGTTAGCAGCAGCGGTCCAAGTGAACCGGGAGGCTCAGTAAAGAGGTGGGGAGGCGGGTGGTCAAGCAGAGGCAGTGTGCTCTAGTGGTTAGAGCGCTGGGAGTCGGGAGACCTGGCTTCCGTTCCTGCTCCTGGTGTGTGGTCCGGGCCTCTCCTTTCCCACCACTCTGACTAGCTGCACTGCAAGCTCTCAAGGGCAGTCTCTCTCTCCCGATGTGTATGTACAACGCCCAGAGCCATGGGGCTGGGAACTTGGGTGGAGCCTCTTTACTGTAATAACCCCAGATGTCCTTTCTGTGAGATCAGAGGCCAGGCCCGGACTTAGGGAGACATGAGATAGCGCAGGCAGGGAGAGTCTGGGAGCCAGCAAGAACCCCAGGATCCGTGTCCAGCACCCTCATCCTCCTCTTATAGTCATTCCAGCTGAGTGCAGACTCTGACCTGCCACAGGCCAATCTGGGGCATAATAGGGGATGTTCTCCCCACACCACTCCCCTGACTGACTTATGCCTGCTGGTATGGCTGGCATGTGCGTTTCCAAGTGCAGATGACAAGCAGAAATAATTGCCTGTACACCGCGCCAGTTTCCAGCTTTGCTGGGATTTAAGGGGCCCCGTGGAGCACCTGTTTGTGAGGCTGGATTTTCCTTTTGTTAACCAGAGTTTGTGGTGCCCGGTTTTTTATTCTTCTCCATGGGGCAGAAAAGGAAAAAAGTTATTTCCAGCTGGGCTCGGGAGTTATTTCCACCTGACTCCTTCCTTACCAAGAGTTACAAATCTGTGTAACTTGCACTTTGCATGATGGAAGGATCACAAAACCCTTTACAAACAAGCATGAACCTCATAACCCTGGAGGTGGGTATTATCCCCCTTTGGCTGATGGGGAAACTGAGGCATGACAAAGGGAAGTGATTTGCCCAAGGTCATACACTGAGTCACTGGGTAGAGAACTAAGGAATCTTGATGCACAATTCCCTGCTCTAGCCACTAGCTGATGCTGTCACAGTAGCACTCTATTATTCCCCGGGACACTGGCTGTTTCCAGACTGCCAGTCAAATGGGTGTTGTAGGAGAACATCTCTGCCTAAACTACATTGTCTCTAATAGAGTGTATTAAGCTAGTGTGGGTCTGCACCACTGCCCTCTGCTGCATGGAATTAGAACTGCTCAGTTGTGTGTCATAGGCTCTATACAGCTGACAGCAGAAGGGGATTCTCCTGGTCGGAGAGCAAATTGTAGGGGCTGGGAGAAGGGTCTCAGAACTAGTCCTGCTGGGGTTGTGAAATGAATGACCAGCATATGCGACATAGTGACAATGCGAGAGTCCTTGAACTTGTTCTGATTGATGGGCTGAACAGATGGCTATATTAGAGAGAGGTGTTGGTGAATGAAAGTCTGGATAGAAGGAGAAGGGGTGGGTGCGTGGATGGATAGACAGATACTGATAGTCTCCGAAGACTTAGCTTCTGCCAACATAGCAACTGGGGAGAGTTTCCACACATCGGTTTTAGTAGGTCCTGCTAAATCAGTGGTGACAATGACAGAGTAAATAGACTTTAGAAACCAAAGCAGCTGGACTGAAGATCCCCATCAGGCCAGGCTGGGGGCTTCCACCTTGGGGCCCAAAGGATCTATAGCATGGGAACCCACGTGGTGTGAGGCCAGGGATGTGGCAGGGGCACTGAATGTCATGCCTGTGGGCCCGTTCGCTGCTGAACGAAGCCTGGCTTTGCAATGGGAAAAGGGAGCCGCGGTCGGAGTGTATAGAAAAGCCGTTATTCTCTTTGTAAGCCCCCTAGCCTCCACTCCAGATGTTCCTCTCGTTTTTCCTGAGGCTGATGAAAGGCATTCGGCAGAGCTGCGACCCGGCTGGGGCTGGAATCTGCCATCCAGCCCCAGAGCTGTCAGCGCGTGGGGATTTATGGCCAGGGAAGCATCTCTGAGGGGCCGCCCTCTCAGCGCCAGCCTTCTCCTCGCAGCCCTTCCTGGGGGAGCTACGCTGGTTCTAATCAGTGTCTGGCCTGGGCGCGTCCCCCCAGGGCGCGTCTCCTTCACCGCTCCCCTGGCTCCGTTCCCCTGCTGGGAAAGCTTCCCAGCAGATTCTTTTCTGCCCCATGGAACGCTGTCTGGGCAGGATCCCAAGCCTGGCACAGAGCTCCACTGGGCCTCCGACCGCAGGAGCAATGTCCCCAGCCTAGGCTCACTCCTTCTCATCCACAGCCATGCCCCAGCATGGGTCAAACTCAGAGCCCTCAGCACCGCACAGACAGCTTCTGCTGCTGGAGCTAAAGGAGCAACTCAGCTAGCTGGCACCAGTAGTAGGCTGTTATTCTCTAATGTACCAGCCGCTGAAGGGACATGATGCACACCCACCTAGCTCAGCCCCTGCCTCCACCCCACTCACTCTCTTCCCAAGCCTCTCTCCCAATGGTCTCTTCTGTAGGCTTACCCCACCCCTTCCCCCTTGCTGCCTTTTAAATACGGCTCATCCCTCCCTGTTCTAAGAGGCTGGCAAAACATGACCCTTACAGCCAAGAGGCTAGAGTGAGGGCAGTACAGGGTTAAAGCCGTATGGGGTGAGTGGTGATAGTAATAAACCTGAGCGGACAGTAACATGGGTGCGGGGGCATGGGATCACACAGGGCATGATGCATCTGGGGATTGTGAGCCCCCTGCAGTGGGGGGCACGTGCTCCTCTCCACTGAGCATGCTGCTGGGGCTGGGGAAATCAAGTCATAACAGAAACAGGCATGGGGGTAGCAGTTACCCCAGCATCCGAGCGTGCCACGATTGTTAGCGTATTTATCCCATGCCTCCCTGTGTGTGCACAGGTGGAGAACTGGAGCCCAAAGAGACCAAGGCCATGTCTACACTCCAGCGGCACGGCTATGGTGCTGCCCCCGTGCCACCGGCACGCCGTAGTGTAGAGGCTTCCTGCTTTAATGGAAGGGGATTTTCCAGTGACGTTGTGAATCCTCCTCTCCGAGAGGCGGTTGCAACGTTGACGGAAGGCTTCGTCTGTTGGTCTAGCCGTGTCCCCCCTGGGGGTTAGTTCAAGACAACTCCGGCTCTCGGGGCGGGACGTTTTTACAGCCCTGAGCCACGTGCCGAGGATCACCTGGTTTTTACGCGGAGACCAAGCCTCAGTCACTTCTGAAAGTGAGACTTGGGTGCCGAATTCAGCCTGGTGTTGTAACCCTGAGCAGAGCAGCTTTGCAAATCTGGCTGAACCGCGCCATGGGGCGTCTGGGGTAGAGCGAGGAACTGCCCCTGCCCCTTCTCAGGTGGGCTCCTTGACCACCGGCCCATCCGTCCTCTTGGTGTGGGCGAGATGCAAACGAGACCTGCTGACAGTGGGATTCAGAGCACAGTGCCTCACCGTATCCACTCACCTGCCTCATCCAGGGGCCACCAGACAGTCAAAGCTCATGAGTCAGACCCCAATAAATCAGGAGGTTGGCTTAAAAATCATGAGATTTAAAAATAAACACAGAGATGTCCGGTTCTGTTTCTTTGCCTTGGGGTCTCTGTGCTGCCCAGATACACTAGGGAATCCTGCTCAAGCTTTTCTGTGCAACCCAGACAGCCTTGTAAAACAAAAGCTGAGATGCTGCCAAAATAACATGACTCCAGGAGCTGGGGCTTTAAGAAAAAACCCCACCAGGTGTGATGAGATTCTCCATAAACTAGGGAGGTGCTGGCAACACTGGGATGCAGCCCACCCCCAACGGAGCAGGTATCAGATATCACCCAGATCCCCTGCTTATCCTTAGCATGTCCCCTGCAGGTCATGTGGAACATCACCTGACAAAGAAGAGGGATGGGAGTGAGGTTAAGGCCAGGGCTAGCAGATAAGGGGTGGGAAGGTCTTTCTATACTAGCTGTGTGACTGTGGCCAAGTCACCCCCACCAAATCACACTGTGCCTCAGTTTCCTCACCTGTAAGGTAGCAGGGCTGAACAATTAATTATTCCTGTAATAAACTCATCAAGGGCTTGCGAGGCTTAATGAATGAATGTTTGTAAATTTCTTCAAGACCCTTGGGCTGACTGTGCAACAATATGTAGAAAACGTATGGCATTATTAGTTGTAACCCTTTAGGAGAACGTAACCCATTTCTCGTTCATCTGCAACCCTGTCTGTGTTATAGGCCCCATAAAATATATGACCAGTTGTGTTTGAAATATACTGGACAATAAATAAAATCTATTCAAAATTTTACAACACACGTTTTTATGATCTTTAAAGCCTGGGGAATGATGCAAGCCGTGTGTTATATAGATTGCCGGGCCGGGTGTGCTGATGGGATCAGAGACTAGAGTCAAGTGGGCTGGCTACTGGAGCAACCTTGTGCTTGGGAGAGGGTGGAGGATGGGAGGTTGGCCCAAGAAAACCCTTAGCCCCATTCTGCTGTCGGACCAAAGATAGTATTTCTAGAGCCGGATGGGGATTTTTCTATTCCAATTTCGATGCCAACTTGTTGCCACCAAAACGTCTCGGAAAGGGGCAGGTTCAGAGCATCTCCCGCGGCCAACACTGTGTGAAATCAAAAGGGGTTGAAAGTGTTTCATTTTGACATTTTCCAAACGAAAAATTCCAAGTTTTGAAATAACGTTTTCGTTCGCGAGGAAGACGTGAACTAGACGAATGAAAGGCTTTTAAAAAAGCAAAGCACAAGAGGCTGAAATGAAGTGGTTCGAGCTGATTGAAAAAAACCCTGTTGCAGTTGGCCGGAGTTGACTTTTTTTTTCCAGTTTGTGGAAATTGCCAAGCTTTCGACATTTCATCCCGATTTGGGGCATCCCCTCCCCCCCCCGCCACAGGGAGAGCTGAAAAGAGCCTGCTAGTGGAGAGGCTGCATGGTCTAGTGGATGGAGCATGAGACTAGGTGGGGGGTCTATTCCTAGCTCTGCTGCTGACCTGCTATATGGGCTGGGCCACGTCATTTCACCGCTCCCTGACTCAGTTTCCCCACCTGTACAATGGGGACACGTTTGAGTGGCTGGGGCTATGTATCAACCCCTTCATTACTAGAACCCTCTAGAAAAGGAAATGTCGTTAAATGAAAGAGATGCTGTTTGATATGCTTGTACTAGGCCTCAGCATCAGTCCTGGTAGCACTACAGTAGCCCAGCTGCCCAGACTGGGGTGGGGGTCCCAGATTAGAGTCTAACATTGACCCTGGAGGGCCTGGGAGGTTCCTGTACCATCCCAGGAAAGCCCAGAGTTCCTGTACAAAATGGTAGAGCAGAACCTGAGCCACTCAAAGGGCTGGGCTTGGCACGGCTCCTCAGGAGCACTGGCTTTGCCCCCCCCAGCCCTGCCTGGGGGCTAGGTGAGCTGTGCAAACCATTGTCTGCAGGAGACGTGCCCCCCCGCCCCATTGCTCAGCAACGACCCCTCTGGCTGCCTGAAGTGCAGCACGGAAAGGCTCCCGCCCTGGCCCCCTCAGCCGGGTAAGAGCGAGGTGGTGACCCCAGCCTCTCTGCCCCACAAGTGCCTGCCCCAGGCCGGCTCCCCCAGTGGGAGCAGTGATGGAGATGAGGTGCCGGGAGCAAGTGGGCTTTTAAGGTCGAAGCAGGGTTAGACAATGTGATGATGATTCAAATGCTGGGGGTTGCACGAAGCCCTGCCTAAAACTAGGCCTCCCTCCACCACCTGGACCTGGGGAGCTGAACCCTCAATCCCCCCCGTCCCTCCACTTAGGAGAAACACACATGTGTGGGGTGAGAGAGATGGGGGAGTGAAAGAGGAAGAGGAGGGAGCTGGGCAGGGACAGGAGAAGAGGAGGAAGAACAGGAGAGTGAGAGGAAAAGGGGAGAGAATAACAGACGAGGGGTTAGGATGGGCAGTCCCTGTTTCCACTCATCCTTCCTCAGTTTCCCTCCATTAGCAGAGTCTGTCTGTCTGTCTCCTAGGCCTTCTACCCCAACCCCCTTTCTTATTATGTCTCTCTTTGCAGGCAAAGTGGATGTGCCCCCCCTCCAGCCCCTCAGGGGGCCAGTTCCCCCCACCCCCTCACGTTGAGGTTCTGCTTGACTCTCACCCTCCTGCTCTTTCCAAGGTCACCCTCAAGCCAAGGCAGCAGCAGGCGGCTCTGTGGGGTTGCACACACCCGTTGGGCTGGCACCGGAGCGGGCGGGCAGGTGGGCTCACCCCACGGTTGGTCGCTGCAGCCCTCGCGCCCCCTCCTTCGCAGCCTCTCCGTGCCGCCACCCCCCTGCCGGGGCACTGTCTTCAGGGAGGCCCAGCCCAGCTGGAACAATGAGGAGCCTCAGCTGGCACTGCTCACGTTGCCTCGGGGGGTCATGAGGCCCTCCTCTGTGGGAGCCCTGCCCTGATCGTCCGCCCCACAACCGGGTGGGAGTGTTCCTCGGCTCTGAGCCAAAACAGACGCTCCGCGTGCTGGATCTGAGCCTGCACCAGGCTTTCCTGGTCGAGGGGACTCACCCTCTCACAGAATTGGGCCCAGCCATAACACTGCTTGAGCTGAATGGCTGGACTACACCCCTGCGGGTCATGGGTTCAAGTCTCATGTGATCTCACATGGAAAGGCCATTCCCCCCAGCTGCAAAACTGGCACCTGGTCCATGGGGTTAGGGTGGCCAGCCAAGACGCTGGCCACGTTGCTCTCCTGTGCACCGTTGGCTACGAAGCGGCTGTGCCTTCCCTGTGTCAGCCTGACGTGCCGTTGGCTTGGGGAAGCTCTCTGACCCCATCACTCAAGGGTCTCTTGAATTCTGGGCTCCCCTTGGGGCTGCTGAGCTAGGCCGACCAGTTGGCAGGTGAATACAGCAGATCACTGCAGGAGCTGGCTGCACGGTGACCAGGGTGACTCGGTTGGAGAGATGGACGTAGCCACCGGCCTGAGATGCTTCCAAGCCATCCAGGTCCCTATCTGCCCCTCAGCTCCACCCTCTCCCAGCATATCTTCGCTCCCCTTCTACCCTTCTCTAGCACGTCTTCCTCCGCCCACTCCTCATAGGGTCATAGACTATCAGGGTTGGAAGGGACCTCAGGAGGTCATCTAGTCCCACCCCCTGCTCAAAGCAGGACCAATCCCCAATTTTTGCCCCAGATCCCAAACAGCCCCCTCAAAGATTGAACTCACATCCCTGGGTTTAGCAGGCCAATGCTCAAACCACTGAGCTATACCTCCCACTCCCATCCTCCACTAGCCTGTCCCGTTATCCCTGTATTTCCCTCTCCATCTACTCGTCGCTCAGCATTTGTTTCTCTTTATTTCTCAGTCCATCAACACAACTTCCCCGTCTGTCCCTTAATCCTCGTGTTTATCTGCTCATCCCCCAACACATCCACCCTTTCTCTCTTCTTATCTGTCCTTTAACCCTTCTAGCCACCCCCCGGCCCTTCCACGCTCCTATCAGAGGAGCCACCCACCGGGAGCAGCTCAAGGGGAGGATGGGGTGTAGATAGCAGGTGACCAGTGGAAGGCCCTGAGCTTGGAGACAGCACAGTCAGATAAGAGGCAGGGGAGGAAGAAAGGCAGGTGGTAGCAAGCTGAGCACAGGACCAAGTGGCAAAGGCAGAGAGATTGCCCTAAAATGCCTGTACGTTAAGACCAGGAAAACAATGGGCAACAAGGGAAGGCTCCAGACTCAACTGGGGTCTAACTGAGTCCTGGAGGGGACGGGGCACTGTGTTCGTTCAGCAGTGATGAAGGACGAGCGAGCACCCCACAAATCCCGCTGAGAGATCGAGGATGAGGGGCCAGGGCTGGGGAAGGCTCCCCTGCGGCAGGCCGGCTCTGTAGACTGATCTGAAGCTGTGGCTAGGTTTGCCTGTAGCTGGACGGATCCCAGCAGCGGTGCAGGTGTTACACACTGGGTGAAAGCCTCGGGGTACATGTCAGCCAGGCAAAATAGCTCAAGGGAGCGGGGAGGGCTACCGGGGACCTCCCTGCCACCTGTGTGTTGTCTCCACTGCAGCTTTGTCACAAGGAGCAGCGGAGGGGCGCTGGCAGGGTGTGTGCTTGGCAGAGGGACAGTGCCGGTGGGCTCTTTGAACTCCTGGGAGCAAAGCGAAAGGATGTAGCTGTCCCCAAAGGGGCTGCGAGCAAGGGGCTGGCTTCCGAATTATGCTGCTTCGTGGGTGAGATGTATGCCAGGGAGTCCCTGGGAATTAACATGCCTGGAGTGGGGACGAGCACTCATCCAGGAGTGCAAAAGGCCACTGAGAGCTAAGCCCTGGGCCTGAGCACAGCCCTGGCAGCCATGGGCTCCTGAGTTCTAATCCCGCTCTCACACTAGCCCCTTCCAGCATGATCTTGGCCGTGTCACTTCCCTGCTCTGTGCCTCAGTTTCCCCCATGTACTATGGGGGTGATTCTACCGACTGGCCTGTCCCAGGGGCTTTGCAAGTGAGAGGTGTAGTTCTATGCTGCCCCTGAGCTGTGCACAGAGGAACCAGGGGGTGCATGCAGGGCCAGGCTAGCATGAGCTCAGCTTTGGGCAGTTCCTGTTTCAAACCATGCGGGCTCTTGGCAGGCACGCCCACCTTCCATTGTGCTGAATCTGCAGAGCCTTCCCTCCAGGAAACCAGGCGCTTGAGGCAGGAACGATGCAAACCGGGAGGAAAAACAAGTTTTTGCTACGTGACCAGGAGAAGCCATGTGACTGGGAAGGGCTCCTGGCTGCCGCCATTGGCTGGGATGCTGACTCTGCCAGCCTGTGCAACCAGTGCCCCTTCTCTGCCTGCCCTTCCACAACTTGGGTGAAGCAAACACGCTACATCTGGATAGGGCCCTACGCAGACCACTGACTGCCTGGGCTCAGAGAGGAGCTCGGCCAGTCGGCCTCAGGGCAAGGGATTCCTTCACTGTCCAGTAGGGGGCGCTACATGCACCTGTCCCTGAAGGCAGGATGCTGGGCAGGGTGGTCCCATGTTGCAATTCCCGTCTAGGGCAATTCCCATGTTGTTATGATCCCACGTCTAGCGATGTCTCTCGGCTCCCTGGCGTCAGCCAAATGGACCCTCGGCATGCCGTGACTGGGTCTCATTGCACCATTGCAAATCGGGAGGGACTCTGCTGACTACCGCAGGACCATAGGTCTCTCCCTGCTGCATCCGGCCAGCCCAGTGCCCTGGCTTGGACAGTGCCCAGTATCAGCTGCTTCAGAGGAAGGAGCAAGAAGCCCTGCATTTGCAGGATGGCCTGCCCCCCCAGCACCTTTCCTCCCGACCCCAGTGCTAGAGCTTGGGTTAGATCCTTCCCCAGCTCTCATTCGTTTGTTTGTTTTTTAGCATTCACGGTTCTCACTCTGGTTGCTGTCCTTTCTGAAGCGTTCTAAGCGCTTGGCCTCAGTGATATCCTGTGGCAGCGAGTCCCACCGGCTGTGTGTGTGTACTGTCAGAAAAAGCCGTGCCTTCGAGTGGTTTGGAATGTGCCACTTCGCAGGGTCCTTGATTGGCCCCTTGTTCTTGTGCAGTGAGACCCGAGGGCTCCCGATCTCCCATCTCTAGACCGTCTGGGTGTCTTCGTCCTGGCCCGCTTCTGCTCCTCGCTAAGGAGTGACTGTGATCGGCTGTGATTGTGATCGGAAACTGCAGGCAGCCTGCACAGTCCCCAGTTCTGAGTGCGTGTATCCCAGCAGCACCTTGAGCTCCACCTGAGATCCAGGCCTCCTTGTGCTAGGCACTGCACAGAGAACGGCTGTGTCTACACTGGGGTGATTCACAATTCAAGGAGACACACCCACCCTAGCGACCTGCACTAAAACCAGAGTGCAGCTGCAGTGATGGGAAAGGCTAGCAGCCCTGAGCGCATACCCATCCGAGACGGGGCAGCTAGCTCCTCATTCTGCTCACGCCACTGCAGGGAGGTACGCTCTGTTTTTAGCACGTTGGCTCAATCAGAGCCTGCGGACAGGGGGTGTCTCCTGGAGCCAGGAGTCTGAATTATAAATGTGCCCAAGAGATACTCCCTGCCCAACACAGCTCACAATCTAAATACAGAAAGAATGGGAAGGGAAACTGAGGCACAGAGCAGGGACATAACTTGTCCGAGGTCACCCAGCAGGGCCAAGAATAGAACCCAGCTCTCCTGTGCCCCAGTCTAGAACTGATACCTTAGCTACCCGTTCAGTCAGCACTGCAAGGGTTAACAATATCTCTGGGTCCTCTGGTAACACTGGGTGACCTTCCAGGTACTGACAATTAATATCAGCAACTGGCAATCCCCCCAACCCCTGGGCAAACTCTCACACAGTTCTCTAAATGCAGGGCCTTTATTTCCATCACCATCCAGTTCCCTAATTATTGCAATTAAATCAGTGAGATGTTTTGCAACACACAGTATGAAAGATGCTCCCCACCCCACCCCCGTTTTAAGCTGAGTTCACTCCATTAACTCCAGTTACTCCCGACTGCCTGGCAAGAGGCGAACTGGGCACTAGACCAAATCAAGGGTTTTATTGTTAGAGGGTTTCACCCACCACAAAAAAGCAGCCACCTCTGGGGCAGAAGGCAGCAGTCTTTAAACATATCAGGCTGGCAAATGCACAAGATCCAGTTACAACCCCCGGGGGATTTCAGGTAGGTGGAATGTAATTACCTGGCCTGGAAGCCAGCCAGGAGATTGTGGATAACTCTGTGTTGTTAGAAGGAATTAACCAGCTTTGGGAGCATGGTAGCGTTTGTAAAGTGCTCCTAACAGAGCGCTGTGTCCCAGATTCTCCCACCAGGCAGGATTCAGGCCCTGTCTGCAACTTCCCCCACCCCCTTGTATCAAGACAGGAGTCCCAGACCCCTCTGTCGCAGCAGCAGCCGGGGGATGGCTGGTAACTCCCGAGCAGCAGCCCAAAGACTTCTCTCTGAAATACAAATGCCAAACATCAGCCGCACCGCTCCCAGTGCAAATCCAGGGGGAATGAAACATCTGCCACATTCATAAAACAACTTTGAAAACATCTGGCTGTTTTTCCCAGCTGTGTCTCCCACACCAAGGCCAAAACAAACTCCTTCCCCACCTCCCAGAATTCAACTCACTGCAGGCCTGCCCTGGGGGAACTGGACAGAGCCACAGTGCACCAGTGCTGGGGATCCCTGCTGCGGGGGGGCAGGGCAGTGGTGCTGTCAGTGCAGTGCCGGCGGTCAGGAGAGCAGGCTTTTCCTTTCCGCTCTGTCACAGATTTGCCGGGTGGCCTTGCCGGAGCTACTGCTCTCTGCCTCGGTGTCCCACACAGCAGGGCCCAGATCTTCGAAGGTACCCAGGGTCTTACCTTCCTGGGCCAAAATGCTTTGAGATCTACGGGCAAAAAGCGCCATAGCATTGTAAGACAGTTCCCCATGCGCTGTGGAAGCCCATCACGTCAGGAACGTCCATTTCAGCTCACAGCACCCAGCTATTTCTAGCAGGAACTCGAGTAATTCCTTCTGAGTCGGGCCCAGGGTGCTTTACTGACAGTCACTATGGCCTCCCCCGGCATTTGAACCGGTGCCCTAGCGCGTGGATGGAGAATTGATGGGTTTGATCATGAGGGCACACCTTAGCTGAGGAAGGTGGTGTCAGCTTGGCTGGGAGCCTGTATATTACACGGGCTGTGGCCTAGCAGCCAGAGCACAGAGTGAAGTCAAGAACCTGGGTTCTCTGCTTGGCCGGGACCGTGGGCAAGCTCTCTGCCTCCGTCTCCCCTCCTTGCCTGGAAGCTGTGGGGCCAGGACTGTCCTTTGCTGTGTGTTTGTGTAGCACTCATCCCCTAGGCTGGGGTGGGCAATAGTTTTCACAGGGGGGCCACTCCACGAATTTTGGTAAGTCATCATGGGATGCACACTTTTACTATACTAATGGGGGGGTGCAGGGTCTGGGAGGGAGTTTGGGTGCAGGGGGTGCTGGAGCAGGGGGTTGGGTTGTGGAAGGGGGTGTGAAGTGCAGGCTCTGGTCAGGAGGCGCTTACCATAGGTGGCTCCCGGCCAGCAGCGCAGCAGGGCTCAGGCAGGCTGCCTGCAGGCCGTGGCCCCACGCCACTCCTGGAAGTGGCTGCGGCCGGCACGTCTCTGCATGCCCCTTGTGGGGAGGGAGGCAGCGGGTCTCATTGCACTGCCTGCTCCCGCAAGCACCGTCCCCGGTTTCCGGCCAGTGAGAACTGTGAGGACGGTGATGGGGGCGGGGGCAGCGCACGGAGCTGCCCCCACCGCCCCGCCAGGGGTGCGCAGAGACATGCCAGCAGCAGCCGGCCGCTTCCAGGAGCGGCATGGGGCCACGGCAGACAGGCAGCCTGCCTGAGTGCCCCACTGCGCCGTGGGACTTTTAGCAGCCAGACTCGGAGATTCTCGATGGGGCAGAGGAGGCCGGACAGAAATGTTACTCATGGCGGGCCAGAGAGAAATGTTAGAGGAGCCGGATCTGGCCTGTGGGCTGTATTTTGCCCATCCCTGCCCTAGGCCCTGCTCCCAGCTGGAGCCCTTTAGCTCTAAGATCAACAGTCTGGACAGATGCTCATAGGGCGTGAGTTGAAAAGCGTTCTGGGCACTCAGTGCCATGCAGAGAACCCCAGGCCATTTCCATGCCATGTTCCTCAGGCGGTAGCAGACACAGAGCCCCAGGGGAGGGAGCCCCTCCCAGCCCCACACGGTGCCTGCTCTGAGCGAGCTAGGGCTGGCACTGATGCCATCCAGCTGGCATCCCAGGGTCTGGTTCTGCTCAGATGCACACCCCATGCGACTCCACTGGCTGAATTCAGCCTCCTGGGTGTGAGCTGCAGCCGGTCGGTAACTTGGCTGAGCGCTGGCCACATCTCACTCCACAGATCCCTCCTGCCTTGTGTCCTGACCCATCAGCTCCCCACCCGTCCATCCACACTCCATCCAGCCTCTGTGCCCCTTGATTTAGGGGATCTCCGGGTCACGGGGGCCCTGGCAGCTGGTCTGTATCAGGTGAACCAGCCAAACTCACCCTGCTATCAGGAGTAACCATCGTGAACAACCAGGGGTGGGCGAGGGGAGCTTGGGGCAGGGATGGTCTTTTTGGGCTGGGTTTGCACAGCTCCTAGCACAACGGCATCCTGGACCATGACTAGAGCTTTGAGGTGCTACTACAGTACAAATAACAACAAACCCAGGGTTTCAGCTTGAGGTTATCTCCACTTCTTCTACCTTCCCCTCTTCCCTGATCAGTGTTTAATTGTCTCCGCAGGCCACACACCCCTTAGTGCCTCTAGCCATCAAACAGTGATGCTTCTTCTTTCCTGCATACTGCACCTTTAAATTTCTAAGCACCCTCTACATCTATATGAGTCCAACCACCATTTTGTTCTCCAAGCTGCTGCATAGTGTTACAGAAGAGACACACCCGCTGTGCTCTCTCCTGGATACTTGACCTTTGTTCTTTCTTGTCTGTCCTTAATCTACAATGAAAGTCACCTTAGCCTGAATGCACTGGTGTAGGGAGATGTGACCCTGGAAGTTCCGCCCCAGATGGTGAAAGCATGGCATTGTTCCCAGCCCTGCCCCTCCACAAAGGACATCTGTGAGTCTCTAAAAGGTACCACTGGTGGAACGATTCTCTTAAATGAATGCCAGAGCCCTGGAGTTGGCCTGCAGTTCCCTTCAGCTTTTAATCACCCGCAAAAGCTCTTTGTGGGTTCACATTCACCTGTGCCAGGGAAATCCTCCTGTCTCTGTAATATGTACACTGGCTGAGGCTCAGTGGGTTAGAGCAGTGGTTTTCAACCAGGGGTACGTGTACCCCTGAGGGTGCACAGAGGTCTTCCAGAGGTGCATCAGCTCATCTAGATATTTGCCTAGTTTTACAAAAAGCACGAGCGAAGTCAGTACAAACTAAAATTTCATACAATGACTTTTTTATATTGCTCTTTATACTGTACACCGAAACGTAGGTACATTTATATTCCAGTTGATTTATAATCATATGGTAACCATGAGAATGTGAGCAACGTTTCAGTAGCAGTGCACTGTGACACTTTTGTATTTTCATGTCTGACTTTGCAAGCAAGTAGTTTTTAAGTGAGGTGTAACTTGGGGGCACGCAAGACAAACCAGACACCTGAACAGGGTACAGTCATCTGGAAAGGCTGAGAACCACTGAATCACA
This sequence comes from Caretta caretta, assembly GCF_965140235.1. Lineage (NCBI taxonomy): Eukaryota > Metazoa > Chordata > Testudines > Cheloniidae > Caretta > Caretta caretta. The sequence goes on from NC_134223.1 coordinate 6,177,151, forward strand.
GAATCATAGAATCATAGAATATCAGGGTCGGAATGGACCTCAGGAGGTCATCTAGTCCAACACCCTGCTCAAAGCAGGACCAATCCCCAATTAAATCATCCCAGCCTGACCTTAAAAACTTCTAAGGAAGGAGATTCTACCACCTCCCTAGGTAACGCATTCCAGTGTTTCACCACCCTCCTAGTGAAAAAGTTTTTCCTAATATCCAACCTAAACCTCCCCCACTGCAACTTGAGACCATTACTCCTTGTCCTGTCATCTTCTAACACTGAGAATAGTCTAGAACCATCCTCTTTGGAACCACCTCTCAGGTAGTTGAAAGCAGCTATCAAATCCCCCCTCATTCTTCTCTTCTGCAGACTAAACAATCCCAGTTCCCTCAGCCTCTCCTCATAACTCATGTGTTCCAGACCCCTAATCATTTTTGTTGCCCTTCGCTGGACTCTCTCCAATTTTTCCACATCCTTCTTGTAGTGTGGGGCCCAAAACTGGACACAGTACTCCAGATGAGGCCTCACCAATGTCGAATAGAGGGGAATGATCACATCCCTCGATCTGCTGGCTATGCCCCTACTTATACATCCCAAAATGCCATTGGCCTTCTTGGCAACAAGGGCACACTGTTGACTCATATCCAGCTTCTCGTCCACTGTCACCCTAGGTCCTTTTCTGCAGAACTGCTGCCTAGCCACTCGGTTCCTAGTCTGTAGTGGTGCATTGGATTCTTCCGTCCTAAGTGCAGGACCCTGCACTTGTCCTTGTTGAACCTCATCAGATTTCTTTTGGCCCAATCCTCCAATTTGTCTAGGTCCCTCTGTATCCTATCCCTACCTGCCACCGTATCTACCACTCCTCCTAGTTTAGTATCATCCGCAAATTTGCTGAGAGTGCAATCCACACCATCCTCCAGATCATTTATGAAGATATTGAACAAAACCGGCCCCAGGATCGACCCTTGGGGCACTCCACTTGATACCGGCTGCCATCCAGACATGGAGCCATTGATCACTACCTGTTGAGCCCAACAATCTAGCCAACTTTCTACCCACCTTATAGTGGATTCATCCAGCCCATACTTCTTTAACTTGCTGACAAGAATACTGTGGGAGACTGTGTCAAAAGCTTTGCTAAAGTCAAGAGTCCCTTTTCCCCTTCTTGGTCCAGGGTGTAAGTCCATCATGGAATGAGTTTGGTGGACCGCAGCTCAGCTCCCGATGGACCAACGTCCAACGTGACCGACTCACCAACCCCAACTGGCGAGCTGGACTCAGGAGGTGCCCAGACCTGAGCTGGTCTTGAAGGATTTTCATAGCTGTGTCCCCTCCAAAGGGATGGTCATGGGGAAGGTTATTAAGGAGGCCATGTTGTTATTAACAACAATAATAATAATTCTTATTATTACCGTAGGGTCTATGAGGCCGAGTTATGGCCCAGGACCCCATTGTGCCAGGCACTGTACAATCTCAGAACACAAAGGTAGTCCATGCCCAAGGAGCTTACAAGGTAGGTATGAGACAAGAGACAACAGGCAGCAGAAAGATGGAGAAGTCCAAGGAATGAACCAGCCCTGGTCAGTGGGACAGGCTGTGGTCTCAGCACACCAGCAGCCCAGCCATTGTCCAGTTTGCTGTAAGCCTCAGGGCAGAGGAGGAGCCTGAGGAGTGATCTGCAGGAGAACAATGAGGTGGCTGTGTGGACGTCCATGAGGAACTCCTCCCAAGCATGAGGGGCAGCCTGGTGGGAAGCACCAAGGTGAGGAAAGGACAGGACCAGGAGATCTGCGTTCTAATGCTGGCAGTGATACTGATGCACTGTGTGGCCTCATGCCAATCACAGAGCTCTTCCATGCCTCAGTTTCCTCATCTGTACAATGGGGCTGATGGGACTGCCCTCCCTTCCTAGGGGCATGGTGCAAGGATTACTGCTTGTGAAGTGCTTGGAGATCCTTGGGAGGCGCCAGAGAAGCAGTGTTATGAGCCAAACAGTGTGGTGAGCTGGTCCCTGAGTCCAGGATAAAAAAATGTAGGACTTTTGTTTCCAGCAGATCCAGTCCCTTTTCATTATCTGTCAAGTGTTGACACTGTGCTCCGCTCTGTACAGCTCCCTGCATGAAGACTGTCCCTGCCTTGAAGAGCTGTTCATCTAAACAAGACTGACACCTTACGCATCACACATCTACCATGGGGCCCTGATCCCTAATTAATTGCAGTAATTAAGAGGCTGATAACAACCGAATCACTGTCCCTCAGGTACCCAAGAGGCCAGTTAAAAAATCCATGGGCACGAACCATATCCAATGGGAGTGTCAGCGCAAGGAGGCGGGCGTGAAGGTGTTAACCCTGACACAGGCTTTGCTGGGTTATCCTGGGCCATGGTGTGGGGGGTGGGATTTGGGGATTTCACAGGCCCTGGGGAGAGCTCACTTTACCTGGGGCTCTGATAACAGCCCCTTGTGGGGCTTGCCGACACAGAGGCGGCCTTGTCAGCGACAGGCCAGGCATGCCCGGAGACCTCGGTGGGCAAATGGCCAGCTCATCACATGGTCACTCCCAGTCAGATCAAACACAGGAGCGGAGCCAAGGAGGTTCAGCAAAGCGCGGCTAGGAAAGTCAGGGGCCTCCAGCAGGGAGACTGGCTGGTCACTGCCAGGGACCAACCATCCACCATCGCATCAGGCAGCCGCTCTGTGTCTGACTGGTTGCCATTGACAAACAGCCGCCTGACTTCCGCATGGTCGCGTGGCTACAGGATAGGATAGGAGATGTAGAGGGTTCTATCCCTGGATCTGCTCTGCTGTGGGACTTTATGGCAAGACATTTCCCCTTCCCGTGGCTCAGTTTCCTCATCTATGACATGGGGATAATGATCCTGACCTCCTTGGTAAAGCACTTGTCAGATCTGATGAGGGAGCGTGCTAGGGATTCGTATTAATATTGACCTTCCTCCTGAGTGGGTTGTGAGGCTTAACTTACTAGTGTGTGTATAGTGCTTGGAGATCCTTGGGTAGGAGGAGCTAGAGTTAGGCTAGAAGATTGTGAGCCCCAGGTCATTAGTTAGGGGTGGAGGGTTGTGTCAGAGAAGCTGGAAAATCCCATTTGACTGGAGCCTAAAGGGATCAGTTCTCCAAAATAAGAAGCACAGGCTCATTCCTCGGCACGAGTAACATTTCTGTGGGGCAAGGTGTGGTGAATTGAGGACTGGGTTGAAATCACAAGCTGTCACTTTAAGATTGGGAGGGGGGTGGCTGGTCCTGCTTGCAGGTGTGTGTGTGGGGGGGGGGGCTCTGTAGCGAAGGTTGCTGCAATCAGAGTCAGCCTGCAGACTGCAAGCCTAGAGCAAGTGTGGGTGAGAGATGTCTTGCTGCCTTAGAGAGCAGCCTGCTTTGTCTCACCCTGGTTTGGGTTACTGGTTCTGAATGCTTCAAAAGACAGCCAGAGTTCTGATGGCTCTAATGACATTCTCACGGGTATGTTGTGAGCAGAGCCCCCGGGACGTGGTGAAGAGAGAGAAGGAGTTTAAGTGCAGGGCAGAGGGGCAGTTTTCTGGCTCTCAGAATAGGGACCGTGTTTGGAACCAGATTAGCAGCTGTCTTGGTGTGCACACCTTTGGAGCCGCTGCTGCGGCCGCACCTGTTCCTGTCACAGGGCTGGACTTTCAGTGCAGGCCCAGGGAGGAGCAGGGCCACGCCTTGGCTTGGCGGAGGCTTTGGCAGCATTGCTGTCATCCCAGAGAAAGTGCCCTGTCTGCTCCCTGGTGCTGGCTCAGGAAAGCCTGGAAGGTGAGAAGGAGCCTCAGATGGACCTTTGCAGCATCCTGGACTAGCTGGGGGCCTGTGCACTCCCCGCCTGCCCTCCATCCCCAGCCATGCCTGTACACCAGGGGTTGCCCAGGGGAGAGGGGGTGAACTGTCCATTGGCACCAGGGGCTTCCCCACGATTGGCAGGAGTGGGCGGGGGGGGGGAATCTGTCACACTGCAGCCCATTTGTGCAATGGCTAAATAGACTGAAACAAGAGGGGAGGAAGACGGGAAGCTGGAGCCAGGCGAGGAGCTGCTTCCCTTTCCCAGCGGGAGATGCTGAGCTCCCTTTGGCTCTTAGCAGAGAAGGCAGAACTTTCAGCCATGGCTAGAGGCTGGTGTATAGCGTACAGGGGCTGCAGGGAGGGACTCCAAAACTGGAGCCTGGTGAGATCACAGTCCCACGAGCTCTCTAGTCATCCACAGAGCCGGCCTGGGGAAACACAGGAGACCTGAATTTTTTTAAAGTAAAAAACAAAGCAGAGAAACCAACCAACCAAACCCAACCCTTCCAGGCCACCTTCATGTTTAGTGCAGATCTCCCTTAATGCTCCAGATCTGCCAGACACGCCGGGGACACCAGCTGAGATCCACGGAGCTGTCTGATTATTGGTTTCTAATACCGTGGTGCCTTGGAGCCCCAGCCACGGACCAGACCCCCCACAGTGCTAGGCGCAGTACGAACAGAGAAACAGTCCCGACCCCAAAGTGCCTAAGAAAATGTCTAAGCAGCCTGTCGGGAAATCATTTTGTGAGAATATCTGACACTTCAAAGTTGGTTTGGTTTCCCTTATTCCAGTTGTTGGCTTTTTGATGAAATTGTCTCCTGGATGTTTTTGATCAAAACCGGTTCTGAAATGGTTGCTGTTTCCTGAAAAAAACAAAAACATGATTTTCAATCCATGGCAAATGTCAGCCCCCATTTCAGTCAAGTTTTAATAAAAACGTCCATTAAAAACAGGCTGAAATTTGTCATTACCAAATGTCAGTCACTGGGATTTCAACCAGCGTTCCCGTGTCAGAGAGTCACTGCAGACTGCAGTGAGGCTAGGGGCTTCTCTGGCTGGGAAAGCGAGACTGGGATAAGCTAAGGGGTGAATTTAAACCAAGGTCTGAGGGCCTTTTTTCGGATTAGCTTATGTCACTTGGGAAGGGGTTTGAGCTAAATGGGGGGGAATGCGCCCCACTTCTAGCAGCATAGTAGTGCCCCCGGGGCTGGGAGGGGGCTATAGTGGTGTAACTGGTAAAACTTTCACATGTAGACAAGCTCCAGGCAAATGTTTCCATCTTGTTCTCAAAGCACCTGTAGCTCCGAGCTCCAGGGGAACAACTCACTAATGACAAACGAGTGGCTGTCAGCTAGTGAGTGTCTCTCCAGCCCCTACTGCCTTGTGCTGGGTCACTTGCCCCTAGTATGCCCACGCTAAATGGGTTGAAGCAAGCCAGGTTAATACTCAGATGGGAGAGTCCAAGGAACACCCAGGTGATGCAAGAAAGGGAGTTGGTAAGTCAGTTATCTGCTCTCTTCCTTCTGAGTCACAGTAGTAGGGGGGAACTGAGCCATCTTTCAGACAAGACAGAAAGCCAAGTTTGTGGTCACTGCAAATCCCATTGCACTTTTCATAAAGTGAAACAGTGTCCCTGAGCTGGTTAATTACTTCCTCCTGCAGTTTCAGTCGAACGTAGCATTCTTTTCCACTGCCTCCTCTAACTTGATGTGTAGCTGTTTAAACAGCCGCTGGGTTCCACCTCAGAGGTGGCTGCATGTCAGTGAAAGTGTGAAATGTTTTTCATGTATCCCTAATCCATCTCACAGGGTGCATTGCAGTCTTAATTCATCAATTAAGGTGTGTTGAGAGCTTCCTATGAGAGAGACTGGGGAAGGCAACGGATCGATAATAAAAGGCAAATGTCCCTTTCCCCCCTCCATTCCAGAGCTGCTACCTCCTGGTTCCAATTAAAACTAGATCTAAGAGCAAGAACAGGAAGGAGTGAAAGACAAAGAACCATTAAAAGGGAGAAATAAATCTGAAGGGACTGAAAATTCAGGCAGAGAGAAAGAGACAGAAAACAGAAAAGCAACCAGAGCCAGGAGTAACATTTTTACAGCCGATTATGAGCCAGTCTGAAACCCTGTTATATAAATCCTGTGTCATCACCTAGTGGAACCTGATGCTATTCAGGGGATTATTTCCAAAGCTCCTAAACAAACTCTAGATAGCACAGTCTGATTGCGACAGATTTACAGCGGGTGCTTAATACCTGTTGCTATGCAGGGCGAGGGCAGGTTCCTGATATGGATTAAGATCGTCGGTTACTTTGGGAGGGGTGTTTCATCGATACAACATTGATGAAACAACTCCGGCTGGATTTGTGCAGCATTTAGGAAAAGAAAAGGGAGCAGAGTGGAGTAGCTTGGGAAATCCAGTGGAAAATAAGGAGAAGAAAGAAACCTATGTACAGAGGTGGGGGGAACAGGGAGGTTGGAATTTTAATGAAAATATACACCCACTCAGCTGGATTCTCCACCGCCTCCCACTGTGTGGAGGTCTTGCTGCCCCAGCAGTTAGGGCAGTATCATTGTCCCCACTTTCAGATGGGGAAACTGAGGCACCGAGCAGTTAAGCCAACATTTGCCAAAGTGGCCACTAATTCTGGGTGCCCAGAAAATCCAGGACCTGGTTTTCTGACCTGCTCCCACCTGAAATGGCTGGCAGCTGTGGGGGGGCTCAGCATCTCTGGGAACCACCCGCTGGGGCTAGATGTTCAGAAAGACTCAGTAGCACCCACAAGCGGGGCCAGATGTTCAAAGGAGCACAGCAAGCCCATCAGGTGTACGTCGAGCTCTGAGCTCTTTTCAAAATCTGGCCATCGACGTCCCAGTGGGGAGCTTCTGGGCACTCATAAACTTGGCCACACATGTCTCAATCTAGCTCCCGGAAAATCGTGGTCCCCTAAATCACGGGCCACTTTTGAAACTGCTGGCCTCAATGGCTTGGCCTCGGTCACTCACTGACTCAGCAGCAGAATAAGGTCTGGTCTGTGTGGGAAGATGGCATCAGTGCAACTGTTGTGTGTAGACCAAGCCTTAAACTGATATAGTTTCACTGGTGCAAACCCCTGCGTGTGTGGGTATTCTTATTCTGGTTTAAGAGTGGCTTATTCAATTTAAGAGCTGCAGTGTGGTTGAACAAAGTACTGCACTGAGAATCAGGAGACCTGGGTTTTAGTCCCAGTTTTGCTGCTGGACAATTGCCTCTCTGTGCCTCAGTTTTCCCATCTGTAAAATGGGCATAAAGTGCTTTGCGCTCTAGGGATTATTCTCATATTGGTTTATCTTAAACCTTTTCCCAGTAAATTTAAAATAAACCGAAGAAGGCCTCTCTTAATCCAAAATGAGAGCATCCACACTGGGCTTTACACTGGTTTAACTAACTCAGTTTAACTAACTCAATTTAAATTGGCCCCTTAAACCAGGGCAGGTCTCCCTGTAGACAAGCCCTTAGAAACAGAACCCAGGAATCCTGACTCCCAGCCCCTGCTTTAACCACCAGCCCACACTCCCCACTCAGGGGCTTTCAGAGTCTATTCCTCATTGGGCTCGCTCGATAACATGCAGCCCAGCTCAGAACTGGAGGAGCTGCCAGAAAAAAGAAAGAAAGAAAGAAATTAGCCCAAAAAAGAACAATAACCCCCAAACCCACCCAAATCCAGGGGGCTGCTTTTAAACGCCTCGCAGTGCAGAAACGGCCATTGAGGCAATAGGCCTCCCCTGCATTGTTTTTAAAGGAACCTTTCCAGTGCATTATTCCGTCCCCTGGCCCATAGATTCCTAGAGTTTAAGGCCAAAAAGAACCATAAACTCATCTAGTCCGACCTCCCCGATAGCACAGGCCAGAGAATTCCACCCACTGGCCCTGTGCTGAGCCCAAGCACTTGTGTTTGGCTAACGCATTATCTAGTCTAGTCTGAAGACATGGAGAACCCCAACTCCCCTGGGTGGCTTGTTCCGGTGGTTAATCGCCCTCCCACTTAGACATTTGTGCCGAATGTCTAATGTGAAGGTGTCTGGCTTCAATTTCCAGCCATTGATCTGGTTTTGCCGTTCTCCACTGGGGTAATCAGCCCTTTCCTAGCTGGTATTTTCTGCCTGGGATTGTATCATAAAACAGCCAGGACTCTGGGCGGTCTACAGTGAATATCCTAACAAGGAGAATGTGGGAATCTCCAGAATGGATCAGAGCCAGGAGCCGGTCTCCAACGCTGGTCAGCACCAGATGCATCAGAGGAAGGTGCCAGACCTCCCACGCCCCCACCCCCCGTGGACAATAATGTGATAACTTGCCCCTAAAGGAAGTTTCCGAAGTTCTGACAAGACCAAGAAACCCATTCAAATGCATCATCAGGTTAGTCAAACCCTCTGTATGTTCCCGCAGCCCTGCACAACCTGCCCTGGGCACTCATGGCAGACACATACATGCGAGTATGACAAGAGATTAAATACACACAGCCAAGGAGATCATGTACCACACACACACACACACACACAGAGATCATGTACTACACACACACACAGAGATCATGTACTATACACACACACAGATCATGCACTACACACACACACACACAGAGATCATGTACTATACACACATGCAAACAGCAGAAGGGGGAGGGAGGCGCCAAGCTTGTTCTGGCAAGTCCTCCTCTTCCCCAGGGCTTGTTAAAGGCTCAGAATATCAATTACAGGATTACAGCCTAGGTGCTGACTCATCCCCTTTCTTCTTGGTGTCCTTCCACCTTCGTGGCCACCAGGCCAGGTGAGGACATCAGCCCCGTCCCCGCTGGAGAGAGGACCAGCAGCACCTCCCTGCGGTGCTCCCTGTGGAGACTGGCTATGCGTGGCCGGGTACCACAGACGGATGGGAGCCTGCAGCAGGACTGGTGTCCTCATGCCACCAAAAGCCCATGCGTGACCTGCAAAGCGTGGGGGTAGTATGTAGCATGAGGAAGGCTGGCCCCAGGGGAGGGAGGCTACGCCACTGGTTCCAGCACCCACCCAGAAGACCTGAGTTCTAATCTCTGCTCTGCCATAACACTGGGCAAGTCACTTCAACCCAGACGTTCAAAGGGATCCTGCACTGAGCTAGGGATCTGAATCCCTTTGGGTCTTCGCCTCTCTGTGCCTGAGCACCCTGCCCTGTCTCATGGGGCGTGAGGATAAATTATCTAGTGTGAGGCACCCAGATATGGTGGGGAGGGTGCTCACATAGGGACTGAGCCAGAGAGGAAACTCCCAACAACTCACTGGGGGCAAGTCATGTGCCTGCTCTGTGCCTCAGTTTCCCCATCTTTAAAGTGGGGGTCATGACAGTGACCCATCCAGGGAAGGTGAGCTGTGAGGCACTATTAGCTGCCGTGAAGCACTCGGGGTGCCTCGTGCTGTGTCAAAGCTCCCTGGCAGGAGGGTCTTGCATGCATGTTCAATGCGCTGTCTGTCTCCTCCCAAGGCGAGACCCTGTGCTCTGTGCCAGCTCCTGGCCTTGTCCGCCTCATGGCCCAGATAACACCAAAAGCGGGCACACCTTCCCCTCAATGCCGTGTGCCATGCATGGCTGTGGATCAGAGGGCTGTTACTCCGGTCAGGGGCTGGGCTGGGATTTTTCTCAATGACAAACGACTGAGCGATGGGCAAAGACACCCAGGTGTGGTGGTGATTAAAGCCCCCGGACTAGCCCAGCCAGGGCCGAGGTGATCTAACCACAGGGGACCTGCCCAGACTCCCATACATGGCTGGCGTCAGCCCCTTTGAACTCCACCATGGGCACGGCTGGCTCCTGCCCTGGACTAATCTCTGGGGAGTTTCCTTCCTCTCCCTTATCAGCGCTGCTCTGTGCAACTTGGAGGCACTTCCTGCAAGCGGCCTCCTCACCTGGGGGAAGAGGTGAGTGGCTGAGGGCCCCCCCACCCCAGCACTTTGCTATCAGAGAGCTCTGGGCCCCCCCAAAGAATGCAAGGACGGGCACGCCAGCCCCACTCTGCAAACACATGCCAGATAAGGCGCAGGATCTGACTCAGCTCTGCCAGCGTGCCTGAGCTGTAACCCTGTCTTTGGACCTTGGCCGGGCACAGCCCGAGCTGCATGGCCTTTCTGCCTCGCTCTGCAGAGGATGCCCCAGAGGGTGGCTGCTAGCCCGAGGGGAGCTGCGGGGTCCAGGCAGGCAGTGCGGGCTAATGGATAGGACACTGGGGAGAGTCCAGACTCTCTGCCGACTTGCCGTGCGACTTAAGGAGGGCATGCCCCCTCTCTGTGCCTCAACTTCCCCATCTGAACTGTGGGGTTTATGCATCAGACCCAGCTTGGTGAGGTGCTTAAGAGCATCCAATTATTCTGTTACATGTAATACAGCCATTGCTGTTGTATCCAGACTGGGCTGCAATGAACAGATCAGAGGTTCGCTGGTACGGACAGATGTGAGGGTCTAGCTCTTCAGCGGTCCCAGCCTGGGCTGCCAGATATTGCCACAAACAAGAACAATCCTGAGCTCTTTCCCTCAGTCGATCTCAAAGCACTGTACCCGGGATAATTACCCCCATTTCACAGGTGGGGAAACTGAGTCATGGAAAGGGGAAGTGACTCACTCAAGCTCACCCAGCAGGCCAGTTGCTGGGAATCAAACCCTGATTCCCAGAACAATGCACTCACCACTACAACACACTGCCCTCAGGCTTGGGCTGGGTCAGCCTGGTGACTACATGGCGGAGGGGAACTAATTTGTCTCTGGGGGGGAATGGAAACCTTCAGAAAAGAAGCCAAGGCCCCCGTTAACGGTTGACCCTGCTTCCAGGAGAAGGAGCCTCTGGCAGGGGCTTTCCCACCTCTATGCTGCTTCTGCTGGAGCCATGATTCAGGGACCTGGCTGCCAGCCTGCCTCCTGAGTGTTCCCCACCCGTGGGACACGGGCACTGGTCCCTCTCTCTTCCTGAGCCTCTTCCCCGCCAGGTAGTTACAGAACGCACGGGAGCATTTGCTTCTCCCCTGGGGCCTGTGACAGCTCTGGCTGCTTTCACAGCACTTCAGCCCCAGCCCAAGGAGGAACCAAGCAGGCCCTGGGCCAGTTTGTCCCCCGCAGGTAATGTTCAAGCTCCTCTGATTGGCTGCCTCTGAGATCGAACTGCCACGCGGGGCACATCAGCTGCTTGCTGGGAGGGGGACACGGGCTGCGGCTGGAGCTGGGGTGGGGAGGGGCAGCACCTCTGACAATCAGCCGCTGCTTGGCCAGCCCTGGGCGGGATTCTGCCGCAGAGGGCTCTGGGCTGCTCCGGGAGCCTGTCATGGGTGGAGGGTATCATAGGCGGGGAAGGCTGTGCCCCCGCCAAACAGCCAGGTGTGACCCCGCCCACACTCCGCCCCCAGACTCCCCTCTGTGGCTCCCCTTGTGCGGTGGCCTCGGCTCGGGCTGGGGCCACCTTGCCCGCCCTTCCAGCGCTCCGGGGCGTGCAGCTCGCCCTCCCTGTGCTCCGAGGCGGAGAGGGGCTAGCCTGGGGCAGGGGCTGGTGGCCGCTGGCTGCCGGGAACTCTGGTGGGGGGGCCTCGGTGGAAGGGGCGGGGCTGGGGGCTAGCCTCCCCCAGCTGGCAGTTCACGCGGTGCGCAGGGTGGGCACGTCCAGAGGGTTAACACTCACTAGCACCTCAGCAGCAGGGAGAGGACCCCCAGCCTGTGCCACTAGTCCCAGGCCTGTTAGCTCGGCTTCAGGGAGTGACCCAGCAGGAGGGTGCCCCGAGCCCTGGAGGGACAGGTGTGGGCCCTGGCTCCTTGCCCCTCCCCCATGGGAAACGATTGCTCATTGCCATGTGCTCCCCTGCGCCATCTAATCTGCTCGCCCAGCCCTTGTGTGTTTGTCTTTGGCAACTAAGCGAAACGGCTGCAGTGGCGAGACCCAGACGGCCCTTGGCCTGGTTTCCAAATGCCTGGCCCAGCCTCTGGGTTCCCCTTCTCTGGGCTGGAGATGGAACAGCCTCAGCCTCCCCCCCCTCCCCGTCCCATCACCCCTGAGGTCGCCCCCAGCAGTGCAGCATGCACTGGGTTACCAAGGGGCACCTGGCAGCTGCCTTCCCCAGCCCTTCAGCATGGCGCAGGCCTCGGAAACCAGCTCTCGAAGGGTTAATCACCTGTCTGGCTGGTTTGCACAGCTCCCCCCTCACATTCCTTTGCACTGATTCACATGGCATCTGCTGGGGTTTCTCCTCATTGGCTTCCCAGCTCCGGGGCTCCTTGCCAGCAGCCAGCCAGCCGGGGCAGGGGCCAGTCTGCCTCTGGGAGCCTCCTCCCCCCACGCTGTCAGAGCAAAGCAGGGTCCCCTTTCACTTCAATGAGCAGCTTAGATCCCCCCATCCCTCTGTGGAGGAACCACCCGGAGGTGAGCCAAGCAAGGGTAGGGCAGATGGGCATGGGGCTCAGAGCCGTGGTAGGTGGCTGTGCTGGGCTGGGTCCAGCCCAGAATTGGGCCCCATTGCCCGAGGTGCTGGACATTGGAAAAGAGACAGTCCCTGCCCCCACGAGCTTACGGTCTAAACAGACAAGGGGCAGGGCACAGGGACTGAATGTACAAACAGATCTTTGTCCAGCGAGACAGAGAATGGAATGGGAGGGGCCCCGGGGTCACCAGCAGGGCTGTTGGGGGGACCACAGGAGTTGCAGCCGAGCAGGACTGGCGCATGGCCGAGCTGTGTGAATCCCCAGCCCAGCCCAGCCCTGGAGAAGAGCTTTACGTCTCTCTCACCACCAGGACAAGATCTCACCTCACCTGCCTTGTCTCTCTGAATCCCAAACAGGCATTCAAGCCAAGGGGGTGTTAACAAAACCAAGCTAAAGGCAAAGGATCGGCTCATAACTCAGCAGGGCTCCATGGGATGGTAATGGTGCTACACCTGTTTACACCAGCCGAGGCTCCAGGCCAAAGGGTTTGAACCAGACTGAGCAAAAATCACTGCCCCTCTCTGGAGAGTCCAGTGAATTGCATCACATTTCCTGGGTCAGAATCGCTGGCTCTCCAGCGAGACTTCTAGGGAAAACAGGGGAGACCAACTCTGAATATCTAATGTAAAACCAATCTTTAAAAATCCCACGCTGCCCCCCTCCATCTTACAGAGATCTGTCTCCATGCACCCCGTCTGTCTGTCGCTAGCTAGCTATCATTTTTATCCTGCTGCCCATCACCGTAGTATCTGGGTGTCTTTTGCTGCAATCAATAGCAATGATGACTTCTCCGTGGACTTCTTGGAGTTTCTGGCACTTTTTCCTTTGTGGTGTCAGAACTCTGCTCAGGGCAGCGTGGGGTTTTTGGGGGATGTGGGGGGTAAGGACTGGAAAGGGGTGTTTGCATTGTGAGCTTCATTGCCTTCGCACACTGCCTCTGTAACACTGCTGGGCGGAGCAAAGGGGTTTATGGCCCCTGAGGTACAAGTGGGACAGATCCAGGTTGCAGTGCCCCGGGGGGTCATGAGCAAGTGCAATGCAAGCACCGGGCAGGCACCAGCACCAGGGACCTGCTCGGCAGCCCACGTGCAGAGCATGTCAGATCGGTAGCACTGGGTTGCAGTTACAGACCTAGCTGGGTGTTATAACATGCCACGGGGGAGATGGAAACCCACCGCCCGTCCCGCGTGCAAACAGCTGCAGGGATTTCTACACCAGGGTGGCATTCCTGGTCTATAACCTCTGCCCACGGCCCTGTGCCAAGGCAGGCGTCTGGCCTCGTTATGGCCACAAGCCCCGGCATGCGCTGCTAGGAATGCGGGGAGCCGGGAGCATGTGAACGGCTGAGAGCGAGGTCCGGGAGAAATCAGTGAGGGAGCAAGAATGGAATGTGATTCCTCTGAGCTGGTAGAGAATGGGCTCCGAGGCGGGTTAGGAGGCGAGCCAGACCGCACTAGCTGAGGCTGCTGTGAAGTGCTCCAAGCCCAGCGGTTGGGGGCCCTGCTGCCCAGGAGCAGCTGCCAGTGCTGGGGCTTGGTACCCACAGCCTGTCCTTACAGAAGGTCACCCGTGGAGAGCAGCGCTGGCGGGGTTGCCAAGGAATCTGTTCTTGAAGAACACACAGCTCATTAACTGGGGGGTCAGGTGCGAGGACCCAGGGGTCCCTTCCGGCCTTGACTGTGACTGTGATTACGACGGGCATGGGTAGGGCCCAGGGAGTTACATCCCTGGGGAGATCTGTGCCCGGGCAGGGCTCCGGGGAAGACATGCTCCCATGGAACATGCAGGAGCAGGCCACAGGCAGGGCATGGTCCTTCTCTTCTCCCCCTGCCGCCCAGAGGGTGACAGGCTTTGGGATGTGGCAGCTGCTTTGTTCTCTGGCTCTGATGTTTCTCTCAGCCCGAGCCTTGCAGGGGGAGTCAGGCCGCTCAGTACCCTCCGGTCAAGCTGGCACCTGAGCCCTGTAATCCAGCCTGGTAAATAAGGGGCCATCAGCGGCATGGAGCGGGGTAGCGACTGTGCGCTGCACCTCCCGGCTGGGAACGGGCTCTGCAAGGCGGCCCCGGGCTCGCGGCACAGCCCCAGCCGTTCTCCTGCCCCCGCAGCCGAAGAGCCACATGGGGCTGGCCTTTCGCCTGCCTTCTAATTTAGATGCCTGGCTTTAATGGCAGGAAGTGCACCGCTGTAATTAACGAAAGAACCCGGAGCTTTGGGAGGCAGCACTGGCTCCCCTTTCAAGGGAGACTCATAATCACCGAGCCCACGAGATACCCACCAGCCTGGGGGAGACCACAGCCAGCCCCCCCAGACTGGCTTCCCACTCCCTGCCGGCTCAGGAGCTGCTCCGGCCCCCCTCTGCCCTCAGTGACACCCACGGGTATCATCTGCCCTAGAGACACAGACTGGTCTTCTGCCAGCATTCACCCCAGGACTGCGCAGCAAAGGGGTGGGCATGTAACGGCGGCAGGTGCAACCCAGGCTTAGAGCGCCTCTCCGACTGGGCTCAGTGCCCGCCAGGCTGCAGACCAGCTGTGCCGTCCCCCCAACCCGTCCCACAATGCACCGGTGGCTTCTGAAATTTCCCAGGGTGCTGCTTCGGGGAGCTGCAAGTGACAGCAGCTGGGGGCGGCCGCCCAGCGGGCATTGCACCCACAATGGCTCAGGGCAGCGCGAGTGCAGAGCCAGAGCCAAGCTGCCGGGCCTCTCAGGCCGGCTGGACGCGACTCGAGTGGCTGCTCCAAACTGCGGGGCTTGTCCAAGCAGATCAGTGCTTCAGCGCAGAAGGGAGAGGGCACTGGCTCCGTCCGAGGTGCCCACTTGAGAGCCCCTTGCCGCTGGAGTGTCGGGGTGGGTGAGAGACCCCTGCAGAGTTCTCTGGCAGGGCGTTGGCTCCTTGCCCCGCTGCCCGGCCTGGCACAGGGAATGTCCTGTCATTGCAATGCCCCCTGCCGGCGGAGCAGCAAGGAGAAACCTCTTGCCACCTGGTGGGCTGGGGGAGGCAGAGGTGCCTCTGGCTGGCTGTACCCCTCCACCCCCACTCCTTCGTGTCTCCGTCCCCGAACGCTACCTCCCTCTGTGGAGCCCCAGCAAGGAGAGCCGCCCCCACCTTCCCAGCCTGTGTCCCTCGTAAATCTCTGCCCATAAACAGCATTGCGCCAGGCGCATTCTTGAGGGCGAGGGGAGGCCCCTGCCAGGCTGAGGGCACGGGGAGGGTGGGGAGCAGCAGAGCGGGAGGAGAAGCAGGAGGTTTTGTGTTTCTCCAGCTCTCTGCAGCACAGACAGCAAGTCGTCTCCTCCTCCAGGCCTTGTGGGTGGGGGAGTCCCGGCTGCATGTGGGTGGGGGGGGACGGGGGACACCAGCTTGGCCACTATGCGGGCAAGACACTGAGCAGCCTCCCCCACACACACATCCCAGAGCTTGCTCCACTCTGCAGGGAGGCTACGGCATTTCTACAGAGGGTGAAGGGATTGGCCCTGTTTGCCTCACTCAGCGGCGTGGCCCACGGTGCCACAGCGGGCAGAGAGCATTGTGGGGGTGCATGGGAAGAAAAGCTGGGGGAGCCCCTGTGCCCATTGGCATGATGGCTCTGGATGGTCTCAACGACTGAATAGATCTTTCCCAGCCTCTAATTAGATGTCCCACGGTGCCGGCACCCACTAGAGGTCATGTATGAAAATATGGCCCTAAGAACTCCAGGATACTTGCGTATGTAGGTTTTCTGTTCTAGGGCTCTGGACCATTCTCTGATGTTCTCCCCCTTCTGCTATGCAGTGCACTGGCCGGTCACTGCTCTCCACCCTTTGCTGGAAACCTGTGCCACCCCTGCCCATGCCACACCCTCCTGCTGGGCTCCAGGGCTGCCCGTCCAGCTCCAGAATGAAATTCACTAACAAAAAAAGAATTGCACCATCTCGGTACCAAGCTCCTGGGAGCTCGGCTCACGGACACGACTCAGCGGGCACAGGGCAGTGCCAAGCAGGGCTCATGAGTGACCAAAAGGAAGTAACTCTGCAGCTGGCAGAGGCGTGGTTCACACCGCTCCCACTCTTTCTAGAAGCAAAGGGAATTAGGCCAATAGCTCCCATCTTCAGGGGCACAGCCCCACTCCATTGCCTCTTGGTGGGCCAGGCTGTAGTTCATTCCGTTCCTAGCATCTCAGAGCAGCAAGTTCCTCTAGTGACCGAACCGGTGGTTGGTTTTTTTTTCAATGGGCAACAGCCTGAGCCAAACAACCCTCTGGAGGAGTGAGCACTGCCCATAGCACCTGCTCCCCTTGGGGATGGCTGAGCCGCTGCCTCTGGAAAGGATTCTGCTGGACTCGCCAGGACACTCGCATGAACTGCGAGGAGGAGCACTAGGTGTGGGGGAGGGGAGCACTTTGGTTTCGGGGCTGATCCAGAGACCCCACCTGGGTGCCTCATGTCTGGACTGGGAGCACAGTGAGATCTGCTCGGAGCTCGGACACCCTCGGGTTCCCACCTCGTCTCTTAAGCGGGAGCAGATATTCTGAGCATGGTGCACCTGCAGCTGAGCCTGGGCCCTTATCTAGGGCCGCTCCCAAGTTATCTTGGAAATTGTCATTTCTTTCTGTTATTCTTCATTATTATTTATTGGGACCATTGTTGTGCACGGAAGCCTTGAAAGGGCTTTAGGGGGCATGACCCACCAGTTGAGAAACACCTGGTGGGTCCATTTCCCTCCCCTAACCAGAACTGGACGGATCTCCGGCATCCCCACCGGGCTATCTCAGCCCCGCCATGGTGGGCCAAGATAGGTATGGGGCTTCGTCCATTGCAGTTTTCGAAGTGGCCCAAGCAATGTGGCTTCCACCCCTGCCCAGAGCGAGAGCAGAGCTAGCGACACTGACGGACGATGTCGGCACAAGAACTGGCCAGGAGTAAATTTAGGCAGGACATTAGAAGGAGGAGGAGTGATGCTCTGGAGCAGCTGCTCTCCAGCTGAGGGCAAACAACTGAACTTGGGAGACAGGAGCTTGCTAGGTTTCTGGCTGGAATGGCAGGGTTGCCTGCACTAGCATGAACTTGTCACTCGGTAGGGCCCTGTCAGGCCTAAGCTCCATGGGAGCCCTCACCTCATCTCCAGCTGCCCCGTCACTCACCCTGACCCCA
This sequence comes from Caretta caretta, assembly GCF_965140235.1. Taxonomy (NCBI): domain Eukaryota; kingdom Metazoa; phylum Chordata; order Testudines; family Cheloniidae; genus Caretta; species Caretta caretta. The sequence goes on from NC_134223.1 coordinate 6,194,555, forward strand.
CAGAACCAGGCAAAATGGCCCCTTGCCCGTCTCACTGGGACATTGATCCCTTTCCGCCACATGAACTCACTGTTCCTCCCTTGTTGCACACCCAGTGCACCTTGCTCCGATCCTGCAACCACGTCCCTAGGGATCCAGTCCTGGCCGCCGTGCTGGGCTCTGGGGCTGGGCACTGCTGTGGGTGAGCTCTGGGCATGGCATTGTGAAGCCACAGCTGGGTTCCGAATACCTGTGTTAACTAACTAGCTACAAGACGCCAGGCTTGGAGCATGTACAGGCTGCTGCTCCGTAGGGCCTGGGGCTTCTGCAATGGAAGAGGGACACGACCCAATTCTGATACACTACAGACCACCTGGCTTCATTCACTGCTGACCTCAGGCTGCTTCCGTCCCAGGTCTCCAGAGGCGCAAGGCTGGGAAATTCCCTTGGCAATTAAAGGCCTTTGGGCCAATTTCTTCTCTGGGGTAACTCCACTGGAGCCAGGGAGGTATTTGGCCCTGCTTGTCACAGCCAGGGAGAAGCTTCTCGGCGTGTGAGTCGTTCAGGGAATTTGTAGTGGGCAACACTGGGGCTTTTGCCACTGGGTCACTGTCAGCCCAGGCTGGTAGCGAGATTGGGCGTCTCTGCCGTCAGACAACCCCTGTGTGAAACGGGCAGGCGAGCCCAGCCCAGTTCCCAGCACAAAACCAGCTGGGCAGCGAACGCCACTGGCCTCCTTGCTGGCACAGAGCAGAACGGGACTACGGAGCCCGAGCGCGCCTCTGATCTAGAGGCAGGGCCGAGGCCGGTGGGCAGAGGGCAGAACGTGGGGGAAGCTGTGCTGAGCCTGTCCTATGGAAGTCTGAGGTTACTGAGCCAGCGCTAAATTGACACGAGAAGACAGGCATGTTCTGAATCTCTGCCTCGTCACGGAGCCAGGGAGTAAGGCCTGCCTTGTTGTTAGAGCACAGACTTGAGTTCAGTTCCTGACTCTGCCACAACCTTATTGCATCACCCTGGGCAAGTCACTTAATCTCTCTGCACCTGGCTGTACAATGGGGATAACACTGACCCGCCATCGCAAAGCCCGTAAAGATGGATAGTGCTAAGGACTCGTGGTCTCAGGCCAGCAGGTTTTTTGATTGGGTAGCTGCTCATGTCCCTGTTAAATTGTCACTTTGGTCCTATTCATGCCAAGCACCTGGGAACACTCAAGATATTGTTGCAACTAATGTTCCGATGTGGAGCTGTTGCTGAGTGTGATGAGAGAGCTGGGTGTGCAGCGCAGCTGCTTTCAATCTCCGACACTCCTTGGAAACCTTTTCCCAGCTGCAGAGAATCCAGCATTTTGTTACTTAAATCCAAGGGTGTGCCTTGTAATTCGTCAGTGTGCAACTGGCCCCTGCTTTCCCTGCACCTCCTCTCTCCCCAGAACTGCTCAGGGACTGGGTTGTATGCAAAGACAAACTCTTTCCTTTCTAACCAGATGCCTCCCTCAACCACTCAATGCTTCCTAAATCTAGCTTTTATGACATCATCATCATAATTAATTATGGTTAATAATAATAAATAGTGCTTTTGCAATGGGCTTCAAGCCAGAACTCACAGCACTTTGCAGATGATTACTTAAAGTGCCCAACACCCTGGGAGATGGGGAAATATGATTAGGCCCATTTTAACCATGAATAAACTTAACTGAGTCCCAGGGAGGTGAATACGTGATGTGCCCAAGGTCACACGGTGAGTCAGCAGCAGAGCTTGGAATGGAAACCAGAAGTCCTGGCTTCTTGCTCCCCTCCAAGGCAGGACTATCCTAGCTGCTAATGGCCTCACCCCAGCAAGCATGATGTCTTACCCTGGCTACGAGCCGCCGGCACAACGGAGCCGGCCCGTCTGTGTGTGTGAGACAAAGCTTTCTCAACACCCGTTCTTCCAACTGGCAGCCATCCAGGGATAACCAGGAACCATAGCATCCTCAGGGCACAATGAAAAGCTTTCTCTGCCAGCCAGCTGCCCAGGACAACACTCAGTCCAGTCTCTGCCAACTGACAGGGGAAAGGGAACTCTGGCTGCAAAGGGATCTAAACACCCATCTGTCTGAGGCACATTTAACAACCTGGCCTAAAGCTTTCTGTGCACTTGATACTCTTGCAAGGGGCTCAGACACTGCGGTGGGGCACACTACGTAAGAACTTTGATTAGTCGAGCTCCCAGGGAAAGGAGGAACTGAATACACTGTACAAGAGCTGGCTGGAAAATGGATCTTCTGTTCCGCAAAATAGGTCGAGATTTCAGGACTATCGTCCTGATCTGAGGCGAAAATCCAGAATTGAGCCATTTTTTGCTAAACAAAATTCTGGAAAAAAGATTCATTTGGGGTCAATTAAAACGTTTCCTTTTGATTTTGGCCAGTTGAAATATCTGGCTATAAAATAAAGTCCAGGTCACCACCGAAAGCTGCTCTGAAATGAAAAGTCCAAAAGGAACAAACCTGGGCGATTGCGACCCTGGTAAAACAGGGTTTCCCCATTTTTAAAATTAAAATTTCAGCAAAAGCAACACAATTATGTGACAAAATTTGGCTTAGGCAACGTGGCATTTTCCAGTGGAAAAGTGTTTTGACAAATTCATGTTTAATTGGCCGTAGTAACTAGTACCAATCCTGGCGTGTACAGCACCATAGGCCATGTGAATGCAATGATCTAGGACAGGGGTTCTCTCTTTTTCCTTCTGACCGCCCCCCCACCCCACATGATATACAAACTCCATGGCCCACCTGTGCCCCGACAACTGGTTTTCTGCTATAAAAGGCAGAGCGGCGTTAGGGGGTAGCAAGCAGGGCAATTGCCAGAGCCCCACACCACAGGGAGCCCTGCGAAGCTACATTGCTCAGGCTTCAGCTTTTTGCCCTGGGCCCCAGCAAGTCTAATGCCAGCCCTGCTTGGCAGCCCCCCTGAAACCTGCTCATGGCCCCCGCAGGCTCCTGGTTGAGAACCACTGATCTAGGAGATAGAGGGTCCCTTTTTTAGCACTTGCCTGAACGCCCTCCGTCAGCCCCGCAGCATCCTGGGCAAAATCAGTGCCTAGCGCAGTGTTTCTCAAATGCAGCCACCATGGCCGCATGCTGCCACCAGGGGCTTTTCGTGCAGCCACAGGCCTCCTGGGTGGTGACTGGGGCGATGAAGCATTGACCCCTCCCCTCCTTTCCTGTGGCTCCTTGATGTGCCACCCGCACCACCTCTGGAGACAGGTGGGGCACAACGCTGAAGGAGCAAGATGAGCTCTCGACTTGTGGGGTGGGGCACAGTGGCCTCAGGCTTCCACCCTGGGTGGCTGGGCGGTGGGACTTAGGGAGCCTGGTTGCATAGGGCTCCAGCCATGGGGCTTCGGGCACCAACACCTGGCTCCAGCTGCGATGGTTCGGGTGCTGACCCCCAACTCTGGTCACGCAGCCCCAGCTGCAGCCAGGCCCATGGGGCTTCAGGCTCCAACCCCTGGCCACGCAGCATCAGGCTCCGCTCCCTGGCTCTGGCCATGCAGTGCCAACCCCTGGCCATGTGTTCCGACACCAGCCCTGGCCCCTGACCCTGGGCGCTAGCCCTAGACACCAACCCCAGCCCTGGCTGTGCGGCAGCGGGTGCTGACCCTGGGCTCCGGCAGGTGCTGGTCCCGGGCACCAATCCCAGGCAGCGGCTGCCAACCCCGGACACTGGCCCCTGCTGTGGATCCCCATCTCTGGCTGCCGACCCTGGGCTCCAATGGGCGCTAGCCCTGGGTGCAGATCCCGGGTGGCGGGCACCAACCCCCAGCCCTGGCTGCCGACCCCAGGTGCTGTCCCTGGCTGCCAACCCCTAGTCCCAGCCAAGTGGCAGTGGGCACCGACCCCGGGCTCCAGCGAGCACCGGCCCCTGGTGCAGATCCCTGGCGGTGGGCTCCAACCCTGAGCTGCCGACCCCTAGCTCCGGCTGCGTGGCAGCGGCTGCTGGCACTGGTCCCCCAGTCTCGGTTGTGGGGGCTGACCCAGGCTCCGCAGCTCCTGGCCCTAGGTCCACTGTGCAGCTCCTGCCCCAGGCTCTGGCCATGGGCACTGAGCCCCAGCCGCGTGGCTGCTGACCCCCAACTCCAGCCACAGGGCTCATCACCCAGCCCCATCGCTCCTGGTCCCCGCTGCCTCCCCCGGCCCTGCATCCGTCCCCCCACATTGCCCCTGGACCCTGCTGCCTTCCTGGCCCTGCATCCAGCCCCCATCGCCCCTGGCTCCCGCTGGTTCCCCATCCAAGCCCCGCATCCAGAGCTTAATTTGTCCTGGGGCTTGCTGCAAAAAGTGATATTAAAAACATGCAAATACCACTTCTCACAGCATTATATTTATTATTGAGACTGCAAACAAAACAAAAAAAGAAAAACCTACAGAAATAAATTACAACGATTTGAATCCCTATAGGCCCACATTTATTTATTTTTCCTAAACTTAATAAAGTATTTTAGGAAAAGTGTCAGAGTGGCCACCAGCAAGAGTTGGTGGCCACACTCTGAGGCCACCAAAAATGTTGTTTTGAGAACCCCTGGCCTAGCGAGAGCCCAGCTGATCACAGAGTCTGATCATTCATCAGTCGCCTGGCCTGCCAGAGGGTAATTAGCCAGCTCAGCCTGATTCCTCCCCCAATCCATCTCCCTGCCTGCGATGTCATTTATTAGAACCTTAAACTACAGCCATTTCCTGAGCTCTTTAAACTCACTCATCCCTTTATACTGCCAGAAATCAGAGACGAAAACACTTAATGCTTCCCTTGGGACGGTTTATTTCAGGATGCGGAGCTAGGCCCAGCGGAGCCTCAGGTGTAGCAGCCATTCCCATGGCGCTTGGGCCCATCTGCTCTGCCTCCCGGTGCCTAAAGCTAGGCCCCGAAGTCCAAGGGGAGTTGCCGACACTCAGCACCGCTGAACATCCGGCCACATAGCCAGGTGGCTAAATGGGGACCAGGCACGCAGGCTGGATGGCCTGGCTCTGATTGCCTGGCCCAGGGGATGCCGCTGTGTTTGATGCTCAAGGAAGCCATGCGCTGTGGCATGTGTGACAGACTCGTACCCAGCACGGGTCAGGCCTGGAGGAGAGATGGCCGCCCTGAGCGGTGGGCTAGCCACGCACTACCCTCCCATTAGCCACGGTGATGATGACGACTTCACGTCTCAGCAGGGTTCAGTGCCTTTCCACCCCGGGGCGGGTCAGTGCCACGGCCAGTGTAAATGAGCCCTGGCCTGTTGAGCTGAATGGAGCTGTGCTGGCTTACATCAGCCGTGGCCCTGAGACACAGGCCGGAGGTGGCAATTCTCTAACAGCCCCAAGCAGAGGAAGGCTGACTCCACCGGCAGCGGGGGTCCAGACAGGTGGGATGGAATCACCCACATAGGGACAGGCTGGTGAGTCCGGAGAGGTCAGAGCTTTCACATTTTCCATCTCAAGCAACAGTGAAATTCCCCCACAGCAGAGGCTCCGCACCAGGCCTAGCCCCATGGAAGTCCCACTTTAGCCTTATGTCGAGGACGGCTAACCATGGTGCATAGTATTATGGCGGCCATCGGGTCGGACATAGCAGGGATTGAACCGGGGACCTCCCAGGGGTCGGCACCACCATGTTGCGTGACGGCCACTTGACAAAATTACCGTACTTAGTGACGGATATTGGGGGGTGGGGTAAGTCATTCAATCATTCAATCTTTTGAAAAATGACCACGGACCTCAACATTTTTACCACGGACACGATGCTGAGCCCTAGGACCTCCACAGCTAAAACCGAGACAGCTTGAGCGAGACAGACAACCGTCTGGGTCAGCACAGCAAGGCTCCCACAATGCCTACTCCCCAGTGGGTTAAACTTAGTGCTGGCTGAAACCTGGAATGTCCATTCCACAGGACACGCCAACCTTCTGGCGTTCAGTTTTGTTCTGAATCAGAAGAAGCCCCCCGCCCCCAATGCAAAATTTCCAGCAAAACAACCATTTTGAATAAATTTCAGTCCGAGTCAATCGAAACGTGCTGCTTGGATCAAATCGAACCATTTCATTCTGATTTCAGTTTTTTACATTTTTACATTGAAAGTCTATATGAATTATAACACAATATTGTGATGGGGTGAAGTTCTTATAGAACCACGAGTGAGGGAAAGAGCTGATTAGCTGGATGAGCTGTCAATCACCCAGAGAGACAGGGGTGGGACTTCCCTTCCCCACAAAGGGTTCTGGGTAAGGAAGCCATCTATAAAACTCCCTGGCTTCCAGCTGGGCGTCAGAGTTCCAGGAGGAAGGGTTACTTTGGGGATCCTGGGTTGGCTATAGTCCTGGTATAGCAGCTGCTCCTTGTTTGTTTGTTTGTTTTTTCTCTCTCTCTCTTTCTGAATTAAAATAAATCTTGGTACTTTTCTTAAACTCCTTTGAATTGGCTCTTGTTGTTGCACTTTGTTACAAATCCAATGTACATTGCAAAATGAAAAGTGATTGTGAAATTAAAAATGGACATGTTCCCTTCCGGTATGGAACGTCCTGCCCTAACCCCAATGCTTCCCCCTCCTCCCCCCCATTTTCCCCCCTAAACAAAATGTTGGTGAAAGTGGTGCTCTCCCATGGAAACGGGAAAACATTCCATTGGAAACTTTTTGACCAGCCCTAGTTACACCCACATAGTAACATGTGCCAGACCTCTGAACAGGGGGAATTTCACCGACCTGAAATTCACAGACCTGTTAGGAGACAGCGTCTGCCACGGTCTGTCTCTTGAGGCCATGTCGAAAGACAATGAAGCGCAGGGGTCCTGGATGTGTTCCTTTGCAGCCTGACCCGTTCTCCCACCTCCAGAAATCAAAAGAAGCCTGTTATTGTTGGATCACTGCTCAGCAATGCTCTGTAGCGGGATCGCTGTGGTCATGGACTGTACTTCCTCGGGTCACAAGTACAGTGCCCTGGCCATTAACATCTCCCTCCTGGATGACATTGCTCAATGCCTACATTCCCTTTGGGACTCGCTGGGAACACAGATCTCTCAAAGATCTAAAATAGCCACAGATAGGAATAAACAACTGACAAGGGGACAAACACAGGGGTCAGCCTGTAGCTTGAAAGCAGGGGCCCAGCAGAAGAAAACATCTGTCACCGATATTGTACTAACCACAGAACCAACGACCACATTGGATGAGAATTAGACAAAAAGGAATGGGAACCAGAGGCAGGAGACAGTTCGTAAGGATCACATAATCTCAGGGGGCTGTTTATTTTTGGCGGTAAATATTTTTATTGAGAGAAGTGAGGCTGCACTGGTCACAGCAGTGTATAGAGTAACAGAAACAAAAGCAGGTAATTAATGACAAATCAAAGGGCGGCAATGTTGTCTTGTGTTTTGAGCACGGGCCAGGGAGAAGTGTCCTCTAACCCTGGCTCTGACTTGCTGTGCAACCTTGAGCATGTCGGTGTGCCTCAGTTGCCCCACCTGTAATACGGGGATAAGCTATAGAGCTGGGTGAATAGTGTTACAGAAAGTTAAGTGGCCACTGATCCCAATATTTAAAAAAAACCTGCTTTCTCTGCATTTCCCCTTTCCCTGAATATTCTAGTACAGTGATGCGCAAACTTTTCCAGTCGCATCCCGCTTCCCATTCGTGGAATTTGGCGCCCCTCCCCCTGCTTCTGCGCAGCTGCTGGCGGCAGCGCTGCCTTCAGAGCTGGGTGGCTGCTGGCCTGGGTGCTGATGTTCTTTGTGGGGCGGGAATGCTACGTTTTTTAATCCCTCCCCCCGCCCCAATACCCACTCTGTTTTTATCCCTCTTCCACGATTGTGTTTCCAGTTTCCTCACACACACACACACCCCAGTTTGTGCACCACTGCTCTAGTAAATGCATTTACTGCTGCTGGGCGTGTCTGCAGGATACAAGAAGCAATGGCTGGAAGCCGGAGGCAGCGACATAGAAAAACAAAATTAGGCTGGCATTGTGAACAGGGACAGCAGCAGCAGCTCCCAAGGGCAGCGCTAGATTCTCTGTCTCTTGATGCAGCCATTCTGGATCTGCTGGCCTTTCCGGAAGGGACGCTTTAGCCACGCACAAGTTACTGGGCTCAATACAGGGACGAAATGTGAAATACAGGCAGTCAGACTTATCCCTTCTGGCCTTAAACTCGATGATGCTGTGGAAAGTATAGTCTATGGGAACATTAGGTTAGACTGGCAGCTCTTTGGTGCAAGGACTGTCCCCTGTGCTCTGTTTGTACAGCACCTGGGCACAGCGGGGCCCTAGTCTTGGCTGGCACCTCTAGGCACCATGGTAATACAAATAACAAGTTCAGGCTCCGTGGGGAAAGCGAGTCGAGAGTTCCTAGTGGCGAGTGTAGGCACAGAAATCGGGCCGGTTGCTGCACTGCCGTCACTGGGATTACACGACCTCAGTGTAAACGTGGGGTAAGCAAGAGGAGAATCAAACCCAAAGAGATGCACTCGTCCAATCAGAGGACAATAACACACCACGGGAGCTCTGCGTCCAATCAAAACACCTCGTGTTTCCAGCACCGAGCATGCCCCGTCCGTGTTATGAGCCAGCCGTCACGTGGCAAATGATGCCCGGACACAACACAATAAGGATTTCCTTTGGACAAAGGCCAGAGGTGAAATCCACTAGACTACAGAGTCGCCTGCCCACCTGTAGCAATACAAGCCACTTCACCGTGCAGGCGCTGGGGCTGAATCAAGAAGGCGAAGTGCGTTGCGATCACGGCACAAGAGCCGGGCTAGCCGGGCGAATCACGATGCTAGGAAGGCTGGGCAGCCGCAATTTTGGTAGCTCTTAGAGAATAGTTCTAGCCCATTAAGTAAAATGTTGGTCTATGTGTCTCAGGCCAAAATACTAAAATCAAGCCACTTTCCAAACATGCAAGCTCAGCACATGGGCCGGGCCACCCGCTAAATGCTGTTTTCTTTGCTCTGACCGGCTGGCTGGCCAAGGCCCGTGGAAGATGAAGTGGCTGGAGGGTTAGGCTGCAATTGTGGCTAGGTTTCAGTGGAACGCGCCCGGGCATAGCTGCGGCTGTGTTGAAATGCGGGCAGGGAACGGGAGGCTCTTTAAAATACCAGCTCCACCTGGGTCACCAGGGGGCTCAAGGGAAGGCGGTTGGGTGGCTTGAAATAAACATCCCTGGAATCTGCGACATGGCTGGCTGGCATATGTGACCGTCCACTGACTTCGGTGGGAGTTGTGCACTGAAGGCATGCAGGAGCGGGCCCTCTCCGGGGCTGTTTGTTGGTGACCCAGGCACTTTGGGGGAGGCCATGGGAGGAGAGGCCCTGGGGCTCGGGCTGTGCCCTACGCTGTACTGTCTGCAGCATTAACTATGGTTAACCCATATCATCCATGGAGCTCGAAGGAAGGTACCACCATCCCTGTGTTATGAAAGGGGAAACTGAGGCATGGAAAGGGGCTTGCCAAAGGTCATCAAGTCAGTGGCAAAGATGGGAATCAAATCCCTGGCTCCTGAGTCCCAGTCCAGTGGCCTATCCTTTGAGGGCCAAACCCATCCCTGGGGTAAGTCTACTGAACCCAGTGGAGGACTAAGGCTGCGATGTTAGCCATTCCCTCCCTGCTGCCCCATTCACCATCACCCCACAGCCCCAGGGAATTACCCCAGGGAATTACTCCTCCCCCTCTATCCCACCTGTTCCCTGGCTCACCCCACTGGAGACGTCATTCCCCTGCCCTGTATTTTCCCTCCCCTTCCGTCCAGGGCTTCCTGGCCCTGGTGAGCCCTCCACCACCACCCGGGTTGGCCCCCCGGCTTGTCACAGCTTAGCCCCTGCCGTCCAGCACAGTATCAATCACAGCTGGGCCAGGCCTGTTAGTTCACCCAGTGCATCCCCCGCAGGCTGTTCCTGCCCTCCATCTCCTCTGTCAGGGCCCAGCATTGGAATCACTACACCCGCCTCGGGACAAGGGATCCCCGCTCCAGGGCCATCGGGGCACACTTCACCATGACCTACAGGCCCACCCCCTGCCTGGAGGTACCCTGGGCCTGCAGCGCCTCCTCCCGGGGGAATTGATGGGTCACCAGAGGCCTCACAGCAGGGTGATGGCTGATGGCCATGTGTTGTGGTACCCGCACACCCTCCGATAGCCTCCTCCTGCAGGGTGGCATCCAGCATGGCATCTGTGCCAGATTCCTGAGGCCCAGTCCCACCAGGGCAAAGTGCTGCCAGTCTGCGTGGTGTATGCCCCAGCCTGGACGCAAGGCTCGCCCCTGCTGGCACGCCAGAGCCACTGCCCAGGGCTTCTGCTCCCCCTGGCATCTGCCCCCAGACTCTGAGGCTCCCACAGCTGCTGGCTGGGCAGATCACTGACCAGCACCTGGTGCTGCCATGGCCTTGGCCACCAGCAGTGAGAGGAGCCAGAAGGAGCCAGCCCCACACAGCACCATGTGGCTGCCCAGGGAGAGCCGGGCCCAGTGACAGGCATAGAGGGCCACGGAGAGTGGCTCCAGCCAGGTGGCCTCATCCCAGCTGAGGCCGGGAGGAGGGGGTAGCAGGAGGCCAGGGCTTGGCAGAGGTAGCTGTGCAGGGCACCAGCCTCAGTGGGCAGGGTGCCACAGCAGGCCAGGGGATGGGGGAGACGGGTTATAGCAGCCCACCTGGCACAGTGGGGAACAGCTAGCTCAACGGTCACCAGACCTCAGCTGGGACATGGCCCAGCCCATGGCCCCCACCCAGCCAGCTGCCTTGGGCCCCACGTCACAGTGCCCACTGTGCCAAGGCTGCATGGCAGATCTCCATGCTATGGACACGCAGCAGGACCTGCAGGGTGGGCTCCCCAGGGCATGGCTGGGCCGGCAGGCACACGTCCCTCGGGCCATGCAGCATCCATACAGGTCTGACCCAACCGCCTCCTCGCTCCCTGGGCCAGCCGGCGCCACAGGCTGGGCCAGGGTCAGCTCTGGGCCTACTCGCCTCCTTGTCAAGTTCCTCTCCTGGCCCAGACCCCTATGCCCCCCCGCCCCCACTCCGCTTTCCTCTCCTACTCCAGCTGCCTGCTGGCCTCATTACCCCCAGCCCCCCTCCTGCCCTGCCTTCATGCTCGGGCTGGGCAGAGGTTGGCTAGGCTGGGCGCTCAGCAGCAAGTGACGCAAATGCTCCTTGTCTCTCCAGTGCTGCCCCGTCTCCTGCCTCCTCCACGCTGCCCGTTCTGCAGTGCCGGATGCTCAGCTCGCCCTGTGGCAGAGTGGTGGTGCTGGGCTGGTGCAGAGCCCGCGGGGGGGCCTGCTGAGGGAAGCACGGGTTGTTTCCCAGCCGTCTCCTTTTTCTCAAGCTCCGGCTGGGCCGGGTCATCGCTCGGCCAAGCCTCTTTTCATGCTAAGTGACCCCAGTGGGTCAGGACGTTCTCGCCTCTTTCTCTTCTAGAGCTGGCGGGAAGGGAAATCACAGGAACTTACCGGCATGACTGGAAACCTGGTAGCCCTGGGCTAGTGTTTGCCTCATGGGGCCGCCTCTAAACCCCAGTGGGCCAGAGAACCACTAGGCAGCTGCAGCAGTAGCAATGCCCTTCACCCAAGAGTTCCACAGTGATCGAAGAAGCCCGGGATGTAGGCCAGGCTTACCAACCCTATTTTACAGGTGGGGAAACTGAGGCACAAGGCAGGCAAGTTACTTGCCCTGGGTCAAGTAGATCAAAAGGGGAATAGACAAGCCCCAGTGTCATGGCCCCAGTCCCGTTTGTTCTAACCACTAGGCAACACTGCCTAACGCTTCAGAGGCAGTGTGGGTCAATGGTGCAGACACTAGCCTGAAAGTCAGCAGATCTCAGGTCGGCCACGTCTAGATTTTCAGTCCATGGGGTAGCAGCCAGCCCAGGCCAATGGCAGCGGCTCTGCATGGGCATTTGGGCTGGACTCTGCCCCTGCGTGGTGCCCATGGAACCACCTCACGTTTCTCAGCAAAGCACAGAACGCAAGCAGCCATTCAGGGTTCCACGCTCTGGGTGCAGGGCCCAGCTGGGACAGTGTCTTTGCAGAGTTCGGTATCTTTAGCCTGGCTGCACGTCCTGGATGAATCCTGCCGTAGCCTCATAAACGACAAGCCAAACATTGCCTTTGGCCCGGGCACCAGATTCTGTTGTGCTCGCTGCAGCCATGTGCTGCATTTACACGGAAGGACCGGAATAGGCCGAGGGCTCCTCGTTAAATGGCATGGAGCGCTTGGCTGGGCAGGTCACTTTTTACGGTGGAGACCACCAAAGCAAGCCCCCAGCCAAGTGTTGCTGTAATTACCAGAGCTTCACCGGCCAGGCCTTAATGACACAGCCAGTGCAGGCTGCCTGGGCAATTTGGGGACGTGTGTTAAAATGCAAACAAGCTGCATTTCCAAGGCCAGGACAAAGGGGACTTCTTAAAGAAATGCTTCTCTGGACAAAGGCGGCTCGCCTCATGCTGAGCTCTCCAGGGGCCTTAGAACAATGCCGCAGGGAACGGCTGTGTAAAAGCCAGGGCGAGGGGAGCAGGGGCCTCCCTGGATCAGCCCGAAAAGGGTCCGTCAATGAAGACATTAACTTCTCGTGGCGGGAACATTGGCCTGGGTCCCCAGAGGCAGCCTGGGCCCTCACCGACACTCCCACTGAGTTCAGCTGGCACGGCGGGCGCTCAGCACCTCTGGAAATGAGGACTGCTTCCCAGAGAGCCTCAGCAGCCCAGAAGCTCTGGGCCTGGATACCTTGGTGATGGGCCCAGGGGAAGAACCTGAACAGACCAAAGCCACAGGCAAATTATCCCTCCTGTGGTACTAGCAGCAGCCAGGAAGGCACAAGAAGGCCAATGCCCCGTCCTCAGGCAGTGGCATCAGATGGGAAGGTAGCTGCCCCATCCCCCGAGCGCTTGCCGGGAGCATCTCAAAGGGCTGACCTGAGACATGTCCTAGGCTCTGTATTATGAACAGAGACAGTGGACTCTCCTCTAGCTCAGCCAGCAGGGAGCGGGGCCGCTGGGGCGGGCGGCGTTGGGAGCGATCCCCACTGTGAAGGGTGAGCCGGAGAGTAAGACGCCTCGATTGATTATGGCACTTCCTCGTTTGACGGCTTGCTGGTCTCTTCTGCCTCACCCTATCATTGCTAAAATCCCAGGAGACTCGCTGGCAAAGGAACATCGCTGGTACAAGGACAGAACGAGCTCCGGTGACAGGGAGTTGAATTCAGACTAGATCTAATGTGCAAATGTCTAGTGAGCATAATTCACAACTGGGCCAATTGCCCTAGGTGGGCCATGGCAGCTTTGTCACGGGGCATCTTTAAATCAGCACCGGATGTGCTCTAGCTCAACCGGCTGCTCCAAGCTTCCTGCAGGAATCGCCGGTTGAGGGTCTTTCCATATCATAGAATCATAGAATCTCAGGGTTGGAAGGGACCTCAGGAGGTCATCTAGTCCCACCCCCTGCTCAAAGCAGGAAGCTTTGATGACTATGATGGTCCCTTCTGATTTGACCATCCACGGATCTATAAAACAGCCTGTGGATTGGGTTCTTCTTTCAATCTAAACATCTTTCTTTAAGGGCTTTTTCCCCTCTCCCTGCCTTATTTGGAGGACTGGGACAGTTGATGGATTTATTTCTTCTTGGCTTTGAAGGAGCAAAAAAGGGCCATGTTTATCGGTCATTAACCTCCCTCCCTGTTTGCAGAGAGGCCCAGACTCCCGGAAGCCAGAGATAGGAACAATCATTGAATTTTGAACCCAGGGTTTACCCCTCGCAGTGCTTTGCTGACCATGATTAGATGAGACGGTTGGGTTTTAAAACATGACATGATGCAGAGGGAAGATGCTCAGGGTGATGCCAGTGCGCTTGACACGACACCGCTAGGGAACGATGCACCGAGGCCAACGCCGCTCGGTTTCCATCTCTGAACCAGGCTTCAATTTAAAGGTGGAATCCGAGCCTAATTGAATTGCTTATGGTTAACAATCAGGGCCGAGACTTTGTGAAATATGCAACTCCTCTGGGCCAAGGGACACTCGCTTGAGAGCTGCTGGCAAGCACAGTGAGGTTACATTCCTGCTCGCTTTCATGCAGACATTGGTTTGGAGAGAGCACATCCGCTTGCAACCACTGTGCTTGCCTCAGCTCGGCTGGATCAACTTAGGGGAGAACCACAGGGTAGGCCCCTTTGAAAGGAAGGCAGACGTGCAGAGCCATTAAGTGACTTGCCCACGGTCAGTGGCAGAGGGCTTGATCCTCAGAGGAAGTGCTTAACTCCTATGGACTCAAATACCTTTGTGGATCGGGGCCTGAACTGGGACTAGGACCCCACAGTCTCAACTGCCAGTCCCTTAGTCCAGAGGCAAACACTGCTTCCTGTTGAGTGGCCCTGGAAGCTTACGGGTTAATTGATTGGTCCCTTTGTGCTGTTTAATTTGCCATTAAACGGACCCCATTAAACTACTGCCATCTTAGTCAGTCTTTGCCACAAATCGTTGCCAGAACTCTGCGAAGAAACAGTCTCTCTGGGAGGCTGCATATGCCTCTGTGCGGAGGAAACTCTTTCCCATGTGCTGACCCCAGCACTGCCCTTTGCCTTTCCAGTTTTATCTTGTTCCTGTCATTTGGGAGTCGTCCTTATGGGAACAGGCCTTCAGCTAGGTCCTCATGTGCAAAGCCTGGCTTATTCCTTTAGGAGCATTCAGCTTCAGAGCTGGGCTGGAGCGATTTGTAAGCCGTGGCTCTAACGCAATCCTTCCAAGGCAGTTTTGCAATCTTAGGAGGACGCTGCTGACTAAGCTGGGCTCGGCCATGCAAATAAATCTCCTTTGCCTAAGAACTGGCTCGGGCAGCTGGCAGCGCCAACTTGTTACTACGAGCACGGACACGTCCCACACAGCAAGCAACCCACAGACACCTCTCTGCACGGCGCTGGACACGCAAGGGGAGATTATGTGCTGGTGCAAAGTCTGGCACTGGTGCAACTCCACTGTGGGTACAGAGCTGCACGGGGGGCCTCACCCGAGCCATGCAGAGGGGGGGCACAATGGATTCTCTGTGCCACCGGGCCTCTGTCCAGAACCCAAACTATATTGGCCTTTTCTCATTTGGTCTGAAGAGTGAATCTCCAATGAGAGTCGCACCTCGGAGGTGTCTGACCACCCAGCTGGGCTGAGTGAAGCCCTCGGAGCCCCCGATACACATGCAACAACCCCTGGCTAAGCTGGCAGCAAACACTGAACCTGGCACCTGCTGGCACGATGATTTGACCTGCTGGGGAGCTCAGCAGCTCGGGACAAGCTTCTGCAGCCAGGAGGGAGGTCACACATCGGCAATGGGTTTGTTTACATGGTGGGGTAATGCGCTCCGCAGGCGTGGTTTCCAAAGCACAGTGATGCGCTGGGCATGAGCTGGGCGGTGTAGACCCTGCTGACAAGCTGTAACGTAGTGCAGTGTGAAACAGCGCTGCATTAAAGCACATCAGGGAACCTTTAGTGCACACCAGCAGGGGCTCCACGGACCAATTAATGTGCAACCCCTCTCTGTGCTTTAGAAATCACACCCCGTACAGTGAATCACCCCATGGGGACAATGCAGAGATTTTATCCTAGCAGAACCACGTGGGCAGGGGGTGGGCTGATTTTTACTGATAGTTCTACCAGTACAACTCCTTGTGTGGATGCAGTTAAAACAGCATGCAAACGCTTTATACCAGTATAGCTTATTCTCCTCCCCATCTGGGGCTAGCTGTACTGGTTATCAGTGCCACTGCATCCACACCAGTGGGGTTGTACTGCTTTAACGAGCCAGGTTCAATCCAAGGGAGACAGTTTTTGGGTGTCGACAAGCCCAAAGCCTACAGTGTGTGCCCCCTGCCCCTCTTTCCAGAGTGGGCAGCCCCTGGCGACTGCTTCCGGCTTGGGTTCCAATGCCCAACGCACTCCGGGCAGGTCAGCTTGTCTGCATGGCAGCATCACCTGAGTTGGCACTCAAGTGCGATGCTGCTGTGAATTTGAGGTGGCCGGCCAGAGCGGGAGTATAGGGCAAAATCGGAGTGAGCACAACTCATCAGCTGCTAACGGGATCGCTCTGTAATGTAGACGCAGGTTAGCTCCCCTCGAGCGTGGTTTGTCTTCCAGCGCCCCCCCAGAATTCCCCTGCGCCCTACCTAGTCCCTGCATCTGGACCAGAAATCCATCTCAAAGTGGGAGCTGGTTACATAGCGACTGTTTATGCCTTTTAAAAACTCCCTTAACCCACATGCTTAACATCAGCAAGTATTTCAGTCCCATTGAAGGGAACATCACATGCTTTAATAAATTAGCTGACGCAGTGAAGGTCTCTGCATTGAATCTAGGGGCTGTGGGGTCAATCCCAGCTGATGACCCAAGCAACGGGTCAGTCTGTATTACTGTGTCGATTCTCCAAATGTGGTGCAAGCAATAAAGTAACCCTGTGTGTTCCCTGCACCACACAAGACTGCACACTCAACGGAAAGTATTTTAAAAAAACCCTGCACATTTTATTAAAATCGCAGAACAAATTTTCCTGGAACCCATGAGTAAACTCAGTTCCATTGGCCTGTTTTAATCTGAACAGCAATTTTGAGAAAGGGCAAAACCCCTCTGATTTCCATCAATAAATATAAAAAAATATAATAAATTACATTAAAAAAGTTAACACTGACAGACTAGCATAGGGCATCTAGCAAAACACAAAGGAGCACAGGGTGGGGAGCGGAGTGGAAGAATAAATAGAGAGAAGGAAAATGGTTACAAGACCTTGGGCACAGCTATCAACTGTCATCTGCAAAGCTGCTTCACTTGCTACCAGAGCAATGTCAAATTTAAGGCACCGGCATCTGCCCTTCTCTTGTGGTGCAGACAGGAGAATAAAACTACTGAGCAAAAGGTCCTTGATACAGCCAGTTGCTTAAAAAGCAAACACACGGGAGCAGCGTATCGGTGCCCGGTGAAAGGAAATGAGCAAGGAAATAGATTAAGCCAGGCTTTGGTTCAGCCTGGCCAAGATGCAGGTTCCCTGCACCTGGAAAGTTGGTTGTTTTGAAGTTTAAACGTTATCATTTATCATTTTATTTAATCTTCATCCTCTTATAAAGAGCAAAGGAAAAATCAATGTTGCTTTGTCACAGCAAAGTCCCGGCCTACCCTCTGCTTAGAAATGGAGGCCATTCTGGAAAATCCACACACTCCCGCCAGTCAGGAGAGGGTCAGCAAAGCAGGGAACAAAAGACAAGCCCGATGAGCCCCGCTCTGCTTTGGCCAGCTCTGTGCAAGCAGCAGGTGGAGGAAGAGTTCGCCACGGGCCACCTCAGCAAGCACAGAACCTGCCTGACATCCGGCCACGAGGCTGCCCGCAAGGCAGCTGGAGCGCCTTCCAAGGATGGCAGCTGGTGCCCTGGCCAAACCCAAGGAGGGCATTCCTTCAGAACAGGCTGGGCCTAGCGCCTCCCCCTGGAGCCGGCTAACATTGCAAAGCAGCGGTTGCAGTGTCTAGGCACGCTAGAGATCACCCAATACTAATGGCATGAGAGACTGGCTGACTCTGCTCTGGGCACTGCCATCCAGGCAGTCAGTGTCCTCAGAGGCTCTTGGCTGGGGAACGATGCCAAGCGCACTTCAATTCTCCACTTCAAGTATTTCCCAGTTTGCCCAGCTGCTGAGTGTCGCTTTCTCTCCCGTAGCGATTCCTTCTCCACACAGGTGGCGAAGCGGCCTGGGCTGGGGCTGGCTTCTGCTCAGATAGGGATGCCAACTGTGCTCACTTGCTCCTTCAGCCCCAGCAGGCTGTAGGCGATGCGTTTCTGGTGACCCGGCAAGCGCACCCCAATTTTCTTAATGTCGCTGGGAAACAAAAAGGCAAAGGGGAATGTCAGCCGGGCCCAGCTGCTACCATGATGCATGAATGCCAGGAGTGGGCAAGGGACGGCCTTCCGGTCCAAGCTGGTTTGACCTGCTATCCCCAAGGGGAGAAGGACTCATCTCACATTTACCAAGCGGCCATGAAAGTTGGCCTAGCAGCCCGAGCGTGTGGGGCATGGCCAGGGAAAGGGGGCATGGTTGGAGTGCGCCTGTGCCCCTGCCATCCCTGTCTAGTCATTAGCCCCCCAGGGTCACAGCCAGCTGGCAGAGCTGAGAGCAGCCTTGAGGCTGCCCTCAACTACGCAGCTGATGGTGTTGAACTGGCTTCAGGACCAAGGAGCCACCTGCACCTCTTGTGACCACCACTGAGGACTGGTGTCCTCTCCTGCCTCCTCACGATCTCCCCCTGCCCTATCTTCATCCCCGTTCCTCTCTCGTCTTCTCCTTCCCCCACGACCCAGCCTGATCCTTCCCTGCGGACAACTGCCGATGGCCCAATCCAAAGCTAGTGAAGCCAAAGGAAAGACTCCCAGGCTCCAGTGGGCTCTGGGGGAGGCCCTGTGTTCCCAGCTGGAGCTGGGAGACTCTTTCTCATGCCCTATCCTGACACTGCTTCCTTTTGGCAGCCCCAGCGCTTGAACAATAAGGGGAGGGCAGACCAGCCTGCCTGTTAATGAGCCTCTCCCTTGTTTCCCTGTAAAGCCAGTTAATTACAGGGTGCGTGCTCAGATCGGCAGCACCTCTTGAGACATCGCTGAGCCACCTTGTGGGCTAGGGCAAGGCCAGCGGGGAAAACAAGCAGCTCCACACACCTCCACAGGTAATTAACAAGGGCAATTAGTCTCGTTGGGCTCTGCAGCATGTCTCCAGGCCCTTCACAAAGGGAGCTTTGTCATCATTGGGGAACTCAGGTAGGTGGGCGTGGTTTTGCCAAAGGTCACAGGCATGGCGGAGCCAGGAACCAGATCCAACACGCCCCCTGCCCAGTGCTATGCTCTAGCCACTAGACAATGCTGCCTCCCTACAAACATAGAGGAACAGGCCAGCAGTCCAGCTAGTCTGCCTTCCAGCCTTGGAAACAGCCAGCTCCAGAAGATGGGTAAACTCCCCCAGCCTTGCTGGCAGCCCAGGAACACCAAGAGGCCCCAACAGAAATCCAGCCCCAGACTCAGCCCTTGCCCTGAACAGCTTAGGGTAGAAAGGGAAACTGAGTCATGGGGGTGGGAGAGGGGGGTGACTTGCCCAGCAGGCTGGTGGCAGAACTGGGAATAGAGCCCAGGTCTTCTGAGTGCTAATCTAGTGCCCTAGCCACTAGGCCACACTGCCTCCCCTGCATTTAGAGCAGACGCACTGCAGGCAGAGGCTCCCCAGGCTGGGCGGCAGAGAATCCCCTTGGGCCAAGCTGAGCCAGCTTTGTTTAGGGAACGTGATGTTCTGCAGCTATCCCCGGATGCTCTCCCCCATCTCTGTCCCTGGGGCATACAGAAAACATTCCCAGCCTGGTCCAGCAGCCAGCCAGCCCTGCTGTTCACACAGGCTATATTTAATCTACAGGGCTTGGGGTGTTGTTATTTCCTGGGGGATGAGGATTTGGAGGGGGGAGGGAAGGAAAAGAGGGTCCCTCCCCTCCTTCCAAGAGTGCCTGGGGGAGAGCAGGGGGGAGATGACAGCGCTTCTCCCTCCTGGGTGACTCTGAGCAGGGTCCCAGCACGGAGAAGGACGCGGCTTCCCGTGGCTCTGCCAGGAACCACTGCGGGGGTTGGGAGCAGGGAAGGCAGAGGGGCAAAACTGAGCCCAGACCACCAGCTCTAAGGAAAGAGAGAGCCCGAAGGGAGGCTCCATCTCCCTGCGTCGGCCCCTGGCCCAGCCGGGGACGGGGGCAATGCAGAGAGGGGAGGGGGCAGCGGTTAGCAAAGTGCAGTGCACGCAGCAGCTCTGGGCTCAGCCTTCCGGGCCCGGCCCCCCGCTTCTGGGGCCAGCTGGAGCTGGGAGTGCTGGAGAAAGGTGAAACTCTGGGGGGTGGGGAGCTAGCAGGTTTCCCCCACTCTCTCTCAGGGACAGCTGATGGGATCCTGCCCTCCTTGGGCAGAAAACAGGTACGGGTGGGGGAGGTAACGCCAGACGGTGACAAGAGCAGGAGAACGACACTGGCAGGGAACCAGAGGTTTCACCAGGGGAACAGGGACAGCTCGGCCCTGGAGAGAAGAAGAGCAGCTCAGCGGGCATCAGCCTGATAGCCCTACGTACCAGCACAAGGGGGACTCTGGTGCCAGGCCCAATGTTGCCCCTGGATCAGAGCTCTCTCCCCCACACCCAGGGCTCAGTCCCAGTGGCTGGCAAGGATCAAACTGACGGGGCTTTAAGAGCCAGGTGATCTGGCTCCTTTCCGAGTGCCACAGGCAGAGACAATCCGGCTCGCGGTCGGTGCCTGCTGCAGCCCGTCTAACCTGGCCAGTGCTGGAATGCCCAGGACCCACTCGCCCTGGCAAGACACGAAGCAGCCAGTGTGGGAAGCTGGTGCACGCATCTGCCTGCGGAGCCAGAGCCTGCCCGCAGTGAAGGACTGGGCCTGTGGTGAGCAATCAGATCCGCACGGGGCCCTGCCCTGGAAGCCCTCAGAGAGACGTGAGACAAAGGCAGCAGAGGGGGGAGTGTGACTCACTCGTTGCTCATCTGCACCACTTTCTCGATGGCATTGTAGCCGCACGACAGGAAGTTCTCCGTGTACTGGTTCATTTTGATGGAGTCCAGCCACTCAGAGACTGTCCTGAAGGGAAGGCCCTCCGAGCCGCTGGTGCTGGGCAGGCGGATGGACACCCTGCAAGGACACAAAGCCCCAGACGTTAGCGTCCCATCTCCCCTGGGCAGAGATGGATTCCTCTGCCCAACACCCAGGGCAGTTAGACCAAGGGGAGCAAGACATGGGGGCAGGTACCCAACAGGTCACTCCTCCTTCCTCCATGAGCCACATGGGTAAAGCACCCCCATCCCCCATCCCCTGAACTGCAGGGAGATTCACACCTCCCATCCTCAAGGTAGGGGCATGCTTCCACGCCCCCGCCATGCCTCCCTTTCATCTCAAAGGCGTCAAACCCCATGGGAGGAGGTGCTGAGCTACAGACGTGTCAGGGCTGGAGAGCGGATGGCATGCGCTGATGGACTGAGCACAGGGCCGGGAGCCAGGATCCCTGACGTTCCAACCCAGCACTGCCATCAGCTTGCTGGGTGACCATGGATAAAGAGCTTGAGCCGTGCCTCAGTTTCCCCATCTGTCAGAGGAAGGTGGGGGTAACAAATCCCCGCTCCATGGGGCAGGGTGGCTGGGAGGCTTAATTGCAGCATGTCTGTAAAGGGCTGAGTCAGTGCTAAATGCTTTTTAACTACTGCTCGTTGTTAGTCTGGTGGGGGCTCGCTGGGCCCAGCTGCTTCACAGCTTTCACAGGAGCTTGGCTTCAAGGGGATCCTGGGGGACGCGATGGGGGACAGAAGCCGTGGGAGAGCCCTGGCTGCCTGCACGCTGCAGTGAGAGGGTTCCCACCCCTGCCAGTCTGTGCTCCAGGCGTCCCACATCTGCTGCCCCATGGCCTGCACTGGTTCAGCCTTGGCATGGCCCTGTTGGCTCGAGGCCTGGGTTTGGCCCTGCGTCCCCTACACTTGGTCCGAGCCCTGCCCCTGGGCATCAGCCAGTTGGCAGCCCGTCCCATTAGCACCACCTGGAATTCCCCGACCCCGAGGCGCACAGGTCTTCACCTCCCTGCAGCAGCCTCCTGCCAGTGCCACAAAGCGCTCAGGGACACTGGCGCGCTGCACCCAGCCCTCGCTTGCTTTCACAGCTCCTGTTGCGGTTCCCACCCTCTGCAGGCCAGGACCCTGCAGAAACACCCTCCCCTATCGCCCGCGTTGCCTGGTCGGCTGCCCTGCCTCCTCTGGGACCAGCCCGGCCTGAGCCCCTGCTGCCAGGCCCTTATTCGATGGTGCCAGCTGTACATGGCTCAGTGTCTTGTCCTCAGGAAGCAGAGGCGGCTCGGACCAGCTGCCTCCTGCTGCCCTGGGTTTGCGAACCCCACCCTCCACCCAGAGCAAGCTCTGGCTGAGCAGGGCCCAGGGCCCGGTGGGTGAGCTCTGGACAGGGGGCATGTGGAGAGGGCTGGTGGCCAGCTGCCTACCGAGGGTCGAAGTCTGCCATGGTCTTGAGCGACTCGGGGGCCCGGATGAGCTTGTCAAGGATGCTGACGATGTCGTTGAACTTGGGCCGGCGGCTCCTCTCCTGCTGCCAGCACTGCATCATCAGCTGGTAGATGGCGGAAGGGCACTCCATGGGGGCTGGCAGCCGGAAGCCTTCGTTGATGGCTTTCATGACCTGCCAAGGGAAGGCGCACGGAGGGTGAGAGACGTGGCCTGCAGATCAGAGGCACTCACCTCTCACGTTCTGGCAAGGCGAACGCAGCTAGCTCTGTGCCATTCGTTGCAGTCAAGGGGTGGCCTCCCAGCCTGGTGCTGCGGAGAGCTGCCCGGAGGCATGTGGGGCAGGCAGGCGGGGAGCTCTCCCATAAATCCCTGGCTGGACAGGGAGCGTCTCCTTGTCTCTTGCTTTAAGAATGGACACATGGCTCAGACCATCCCAGAGAGCCCCACAGGTGGTCAGAGCGCCTTGTTCATCACCCACCGAGCAACCCAAGTTGTGCCTGGAGCATACACCAGGCTGAGTAAGGCGGGGCCTCATGCTGCCCGTCATGGGGGCTCAGGAAAGCCCCTTGCCATGTTAACCACACCCATTCCAGATGCCCAAGGAAGCAGCACCATGGTGCTGCCAGGCTAACAGCCGTGCAGGCTTCCCCCGCGGTGCCTTGTGATGTGTCCCCTGCTCAGCCCAAAGGAGGAGCTCCGTCTTCATGGCCCATTCGCTCCCTGGCCCTGCAGCTGCTATTGCCGGCCACAGCGGTGGGCTTTGTCCTGTGGGCATCTGTCCCCGGAAGTCTGGACCCCCCAGTGCATTTCACATGGGCCACAAAGGACCATCAGACGGGGCAGCATTGGACAAACAAGCCAGGCTGGAGTCTGGTCCTTAGCCCCTCCCCGTGCCTCCATCCAGGCCTCTCGGATATCCAAGCCCTTCAAGACAGGTGATGGATGGGTGGAGAGACATGGACAGACAGACACTTTTATCCTCCCCCCAGATGCCGACCGTTGTGTTGTCAGTGCCAGGGCAGTGGGCACAGCGAATAGCTGGTGCGTGGGGCCGGATCCCCACTCTACGGACATGCAGCGGCCATTCCCAGCAGGAGCCTAGCTGTCCATCCCCATAGGGCCGTTCAGACAGACAGGCCGGCTCTGCCCCCGTCCCCCACCAGCTGTGCTCACCTCATGGTTGGAGAGCTCCCAGTAGGGCCGCTCGCCGTAGGACATCACCTCCCACATGACGATGCCGTAGCTCCACACGTCGCTGGCCGAGGTGAACTTCCGGTAGGAGATGGCTTCTGGGGCCGTCCAGCGGATGGGGATCTTGCCGCCCTGCGAGAACCACACAGCCCAGGGATTGACACTGCTGCCTGCCTGCTCCATCCCTGGCTTATACCGAGGGAGGGTGCAACCCACAGGGCTTCCTCCTGTGCCCACGACTGGGCATGCCGGAGCTTGCTGGACCCAGAGGGGGCTACGCGGGGGGCCGCACCAGCAGGGCCCAGACCAAGCTGGGCTCAGGCTCGAGGAGCCAGGCGGGCTCTCATGGCCACGCAGCTCCACGGGGACCGACTGTAACTGATGCGCTGCAGGATTCTAGTGCGGGCGGAAACGTGATCCTTGCTGGGTGTGGGGAGAAAGAGTTTCTCTGACATCCCATCAGCCCCAGCCAACATGCCCACTTAGTGTAGGTCCTTCGCCAACAAAGAGAGGCAGGCACAGGCCCCGGCTGCAGTCCCTCCATGCCGGAAGGAGCTCAGCTGCCCCCAGCCCAGGGGTTTGTCCACCCACCGTGGCTGAGGGAGCAGATTTCCAGGGGGGCTCCCTTCGTGATCTTGGGGACTCTTCTACTGCCCTTCGCCATCCTGAGAATGGGGTGGGATCAGCCCATGCCCCAGGGGGGTAGGGGGGAGTCATCTGCGTTCCCCTGTGTCCACCTGCTGGGGCTTGTTCCCTGGGAGAGACAGAACAAACTCCTCTTGGCCAAGGGGAGCACTGTAAGGGCAGTGGGAGCAGCAGGGGCGTTCTCCAAACTCCCACTAGCACCAGGAACAGTCAGGCCTCGATCTGCCGCAATGGTGCTGGCTCCAACCTCACTTTGTGCCCCGTGTCCCATCGTCAACCCTGCTGTGTCTGCCCCAGGTCGGAGGGACCCTTACACTTGAATTCTGATTTACTGCGGCTGCCAATTCTTGGATCCTGTCTGGTGTTACCTGTCTTCTCTCCCACTCTCTTGCAAGCCTAAGCAAGGGCTGTATCAGGGGAGCTGGCTGGGGGGGCCTGAAGACTGGATTAGCAGGAGGGGCTGCAGGTTGGGATACAGGGGCATCAGTGGACCTAAATCAGGGAGCAGGGCTGGAATAGCAGGAGGGGCTGCGGGCTGGGATTGAGGGGCTTTGACAGAGCTATGTAGCCAGAGATGTTGGGGGCCTTATGCCCCAGAATAGCAGGGGGACTCAGTCTCCCAACCACAGAAGACACCCAATGACCCCAGGGGAGCAGGATAGTGCAGTCGACAGCACTTACGCTGGTGGTGTACGTGGCCTCGGGATCATCCTCCAGGACGCGGGATAGGCCGAAGTCAGACACCTTGCAGACCAGCTGGCTGTTGACAAGGATGTTGCGGGCAGCCAGGTCCCGGTGCACGTAGTTCATGCTGGCAAGGTACTTCATGCCTGCAGCAATGCCCCGCAGCATGCCCACTAGCTGGATCATGCAGAACTCACCGTCCTTCTCCTGCATGACGAGAAGAGATGTGCTCAGGACGGCAGGGAGTTAAGCCAATCGCTTTCCCCGCAGGCACTGTGCTCCTATCACCATCTCGCGTTTACATGGCTCCTTGAACCCAGAGCATGCCACAAACTATATCTATGCCATGCAACCAGAATGCAGCCACCTCTGGGGTGGAGGGTGGCTGCCCATCAGTGCACAGAACAATGAGGGGGACACGAATCCAAACCCAAAGGAAGGGCCGGGAGGGTCTTTAACCCCATGTGGAACCCCAGGAGTTATAGGCTTGGCTCCCCTACAGCACACTGCATGTAAATCTACGGGCTTGACTGTCCTTTCCCTGCACCTGCAAAGGATTGTGGGATATGGTGGTTTGTGGGTTGCTGAGCAAAAAATATTGAAGAGCACTGGGTTAGACAGTCCGGCTCTTTTTCTTATTAAGTGGTGGTAAGAAAAGCAGACATTTAAAGAGCCAATTCCCTGCCTTGTATTCCCGCTCACATGATTCAGATCAGGAGCATTCTGACAACCCAGTGGACTTTGCATCACTGATGCAGCTCCTTTAATTTTGCATTTTGCTCAACTCCAGACATGGGACGGGGGCTGCTCAGTTTCGTCGGTTTCACCTCCCATCTGGAATGCACTAGCCCAGGGTGGAGATGCCTGGGATGCAAAGGCTGTAGGGGAGAGTTTCATAGACTCTCATCAGCCCACATGCTTACACCTGAAAAACTGAAAAAGCAAATAACTAAGGCAGAAGTTCACCCTGACTGGTAAATTTTGATGATTCTCTTCCTTGTTATCTGACAAAACCGAAATCCGAGGGTGTGGCCTTCAGTTCTCGACAGCATCCCTTTAAAAATGAGTGGGCCTAGCTAGGACTGAATTGTGCTTCTCCACTCTCTGTTCATGAGTGAGGAACCACAACACCTACCCGCAGGAACTTGTCCAGGGCTCCGTTCTCCATGTATTCAGTGATGATCATGAAAGGTTTGTCTGAAAAGAAAAGGGTAAATCACGAGAAGTCCTGGCAGAGCTCCTTCCCCCAGGTCCCAGCACGCCTGGTGACAGCCCGTGGGCGTTTGTGCACACAGAGCAGGAAGGGGAGCCGGGTGCTGGTCATGGGGCGGAGGGGTGGCTGGATCAGCCTCCCAGGAGAAGAAGCCCAGATAAGGTGATCAAGATTCCGCTGAGCGTGGGCGTCATCTGTGCTGATGGGCACATGGCAGGGAACATGACTGGAAAAGGGTCATGCTTGTGGGAGGGGTCCACTGTAGTGTGGCTAGTAGCCAAGCTGGCCACCACATTCTGCTTCAAGCAGCTGTTCTGGTGCAACCCCAGGATTCGGGTACCTTTCGGTAGGAATGATCCTGCTCAAAGTCCTGCAGTGAGGGGCGAGGGGATTTTTTGAAGCTGGTTTTCAGAACAGCGACTTTCCATGAGTCGCCCCAGCACAAACCTTGCCATTTTTGAAGCTAAATCAGTGCTCTTGGCAGGAAAACTACTGGCTGTCACCCAGGGATCCCTCAGGTGAGAAGGGGCCATGGGGGGCGTGCAGGATCGGGGGGTGCTTACACTTGGAGACGACGCCCTCCAGCCGGATGATGTTGTGATGACAGAACTGGCCCATGATACTGGCCTCGCTCAGGAAGTCGATGCGCTGCTTCTCTGTGTAGCCAACCTTCAGGGTCTTGATTGCCACCGGGACGTCCTTCTTCCCGTGTTTCAGTGTCCCCTTGTAAACTTCCCCGAATTCGCCTGGCAGGAGGAAAGGAGGAAGCGGGTGATCTTCCTGAGGCTACTGCAGACCTGGGCATGTCCACTGCTGGGCAACGCAAAGGAAATGCCCGTCTGCCTCTTCTGTGATGGGAAAACCCCTTCAACTACTGGCTGCACCAGGAGGCCATACCCCTCCTACACCAATCACAGCCTGCTTGAGGAAGGCAGGCCCCACCTGCACCAGCCGCTTGCAGCAGAAAGAGGGAGCAACCTACCTGCACCGATCACCTTCTGCCGGGTGATGCACGAGGGGTGAATCTCGGTTGTAAATTTCAGCACTGCTTGGTTGGGGTCTTCGTAGGTGTGAGGGTCCACGTAGGTCTTCAGGGGCTTCAGCTGTTCTGTGGGGCGGAGGGAGGGAGGGGACACATGGAAGCAGGCATGAGGCTGGGGCTCAGGACCCCAGCGAGATCTCATCCTACTGAAAGTACAGTTCAACTCATGGCCGTTGGAAGCCCAGCCGTCCCGGCCTCCTCAGCCCAACACCCGTTTCCTCCCCCTGCTGCAGACAGGGGCTCCACCGACGTCAGGCTGGCAGAGTCTCCCTTGAGCCTGCACAGATATTTACGGGTCACACTGCGGGTTCCTGTTCACTCACTGGGATTGGCTCCAAGGGCCCCGCTCTCGAGGTGGCTCGAGAGGCCACAGCACAGACAGTGCAGCCGAGCTACACCCCGCATGGACACCACCGGGGACTCACACTAGGGCCTTTCTTCAGCAGCAGGCTGTGGGGCCAGCAGGCCTCTCACAGGGGGCCGGGGCTTGTAGGGCCACATTCTGCCCAGCCCCTGCATGGGCAGATGAGGAAAGACACGGACTGCGCTGGGTCTGCTCACCGCCTTGTGGGGTAAGCCTGGGTCTGCTCACCGCCTTGTGGGGTAAGCACCACCTTGTGGGGTAAGCCTCCATGGGGTGCAGGGGCCCTGTCTCCACCCTCCCTGCCCCAGCTGGCGGAGCTAGCTGAGCATAGAGCTGGGATCTGCCACACTCGTCTCTAAGGGGCACATGCTCCCTGCCAGCCCCCGGGAGCAGACTCCGTGGCGTGGATCCGACCCAGCTGCCGCTGGAGTCTCTCACTCACCAGACTTGGAGAAGTAAACGTCCTCGGACGACTGACGGGTCCGTGAGCGCCTTCTCCTACAACAACAAGGAGGGTTAGGCCTGGAGATGTTCCCCACTGCATCCCGAATCAGATGACCAGCAGCCCTCCATGAGAGAACATACCAGACAAGCTCATCTCCCCCACATCCTTCTTTGCTGTCTTGAAGAGACCCCAGATTGATCCAGCCGCCCGCCCTGACTCTTAATATGGGACCAGATCCTGGGGAGTCCTGCCTTCAGCCCTTCCTTGGGCAAAGCTCCCAGTGACACCCAGGCTGGGTAACCAGTGAGTAAGGACCTGAGGGCCTAGTGGGAACAGACTAGTCTGTTTCACTTCTGTCTCTGGTCAGTTTCACATCCGGGCTCTCCTGCCATGATGTCTGGGTTGCAAAAAGTCAGACCCTTAAGCAAACATGTTGGTTGCTTTTACACAGCCTAAGCTGGACCCAGCCCTGCCCAGGTACGTCTCAGCGGACGACGCCAGGTCAGCAGCGGGGAATCACGGGGTAACTAACGCCTGGGCTGGCAGCAAGGCTCAGGTTAGCTGCCCCAATACTGCCCCCTCCGCAGCTCCAGGCCAGTGGGTGCAGCCTCTGTGAGGGAAGGGAGGTCCAATGGGGAAGGGACAGGCAGCCACTCCTGGGCTATGGATGCTCTAATGACAAAGGGGGGGGAAATGCAAATACCTTCGGTGAAGGTAGAGGACGACAGCTACCAAGGCCAGTATCAAAATGATCCCGGAGATAGAGCCGCCGACCATGGCCGCCGTGTTCATGCCCTCGGAGCCTGCAGGAGGAAGGAAAGACGGTGAAGGAAGCCACGGGGAAACTAACCCCACATTCCCAGCATGGCTCCTTACTGGCCGGGCTCTGCCCAGGCCTCTCCGAGGGTGGCGGGAGAGGAGTCCCTCGGCTACTGAGATTTAGCTATGTCCAGGCAGAGTGAGCACTCGCTCCCTCTGTCGCTCTTGGCTCCCTTCATTCTGATCTCTGTCCTGCACTGAGTGTCGGTACGTTTCGAAGGTGGGGCACAAGGAGTTGGAAGCCACGTGTGGCAAGTGATCAGAGCTGGGAACTCAGAGACAGGACACCTGAGTTCTAGTCCCATAGACTCTGCCATCGACTTGCTGCGTGGCCAGGGGCAAGTCACTTCTCTTCCCCGTGCCTCAGTTTCCCCAGCTGGGGAAATGGAGGTAGTAACAGTGGGATCTGCCGCTCCCTCACATACTCACCCTCAGCACGCGTCTCAAACTCATACTCCATGCTGTAGGTCCCCTGGCCTTCTTGTGTCAGGGCCTGGACCCGCACCAAGTACTTGGTGCCCGGTGTGAGCTTGGAGAGGGTCACCGAGTTCCCTTCAGAGCGCAGGACCGAGTAGCTGTTCTCATCCATCTTCAGAAAGCAAAACACACAACCCCCACCACAAAGATCAGCAGCCTCGCGGGACCAGGCAGTGCCTCAGAACCCAGCATGTGCAGACTTGGCCCTGCTGGCAGCCCGGGATGGGAGAGGGGCGAGCCAGTGACAGCATCATCCTGGCTCAAGGATCAGTGGCTGAGGCCAAGCCAGTAAGGACAATCTGGCTTCACTACTAGGCACCCCCAGTGACCTGATGTCCCTCTGAGTATTCCTGGGGGCCACTCCAACAGCTTGATTCAGGCTGTGGCTTGTGCATCCGAGCCAGGACCTCCCCTTCCAACTGGCTCTATGGGCAGATCCACGAGGAAGCTGTGGGCCCCCCTCCTTTCCCTCCCTGCCCTCTAGGCCCAGAGGGGCGTGACTAGCTCGGAAAGTGAATGGCCAGCGCTACCTTCTTGCTGTAGGTGACCTCATACTTCCAGACGCGGCTCTGCTGCCGGGGCTGGACGGTCCAGGAGATGCTCAGGCTGGTTTCAGTCTGGCTGTCCAAATTCACTGATGTCACCCGGGGAGGCTCTGGCCAGTGGAGAAGAAGGCGACAGTCAGGTGGGTGCTACGAGGCGTGAAACCATCACCTCAATCATTGGGTGGAAGGATGTGGGGCTCAGCAGCCCCCGAGGCTTTGGCAGAGCTGCCCATACACAGGCATGGCCGGTCCAAACATCTAACTATGCACAAGTCCTTCTGCTTTACCATACTCACCAGCAGATGGTCTCCTCTGCTGCACTGGTGACTTCAGCTGCTTTACCCCTCACCTTTACCCCTTTACGATCTCACCCCTTCTCTGATGCCTGCCGAGCCCCACCAAACCCCATACCTGGCGTTCACAGCTTTCCCATGTTAACCAGTGCACCTCCCTCATAGGATCATAGAATATCAGGGTTGGAAGGGACCTCAGGAGGTCATCTAGTCCAACCCCCTGCTCAAAGCAGGACCAATCCCCAATTTTTGCCCCAGATCCCCAAACGGCCCCCTCAAGGATTGAACTCACAACCCTGGGTTTAACAGGCCAATGCACAAACCACTGAGCTATCCCTCATCTGTATATAAATCCCACCTCCCCAGCCAAATGTAACAGGCATGTTGATACAAGCCCACCAGTTATACATCCTGACCGCCCCTTACCTGTCTGGTTGACGCTGATGCTCGCACTGCCATAGCTGTGGCTGGTGCCGTACGCGGACACCCCGTTCCTGGCCTCTACCGTGAAGGTGTAATTAACATGTGGCTCCAGGTCGCTGACAGTCAAAGACGTCCTGGTCAGCCCCTGGGGCTGGTCCGAGTAGCGGATGCTGTTGTCACAGGGCCGACAGTCCCTCGACTCCGGCGAGCACTGCTCACAAGTGACACTGTAGGTGACGTCCTTACGGCCCCCCGTGTCGCGGGGCGGGGACCAGCGCAGCTGCACCTTGGCACCCAAGCCGATGGCCATGACGTTGTGGGGGGCGGAAGGGGGACCTGGATGGGGGAGGGGAAAGGTCATAGTGCCATGGGTGATGGTGCCAAGGGCATTTCCTTTTGGGGGCAGGGTAAAGAGAGCACATGGCTCCCAGAGCAGAGAGGAGCTGAAGTGACAAGCTTGGAACTTCTGGAACTGGAAGAGGGAGACCCAACCGACATGCCCCATCCCCAGCCTGGGGAAGAGCAGCCAGATCCAACCCCCCCTGGGGAAGAGCAGCCAGATCCATCCCCCGTGGCTGCCCCCACCAATATATTCGCTATTTGAATGATGTCACTACCAGAAGTGCCGCCCCCAAAGGAGCGGGATGTTTCACTGAGCATGAGGGGCAGGACTTCCTGTCATTTGGGGTGTTCCCATGGCAGGCAATGAGACTGAGTTCATCCCAGCTCTCAGGGGGTGGTGCTCACTGGGCTGAGGTGATCCAAGGGTCTAGACTGGGCTGTCTCATAGCCAGCCTGACGATTCACAGCCTCATAAGGATGAGGGGGAGGAGCTTTACGTGGGCTACTGGAAAGAGTTGCAGGGCGGTCTGGTTCTCAGAGCTGGGGACTGGGAGGCAGGACTCCTGGGTTCTAGTCCCAGCTCTGCCATTGGCTCACTGTGTGACAATGGGCAAGTCACTTGACTGCTCTGTGCCTCAGTTTCTCCACTTATAAAACATGGAGGAGCCCTTACTTACCCCCCATGCTGAAAGCACAAATACTCACAAAACGCCCTGAGATCCTCAGGGGTCAGTACAGGTCTAGATGAGCTGAGGGTTACTATTACAGGTCGGGAAAATGGAGCAGGCTCTGACCTGTCCCAGGGGCAGCTGGGATGGGAACGCAGGTGATAACAGCAGAGGTTTGTCACCACAGCAACGTCTCATACTCACGGGTGCAGGGAAAAGACACTGGATCCTCTACCGCCCGGAAATAGCCTTCCTCACATGGGCACTCGGTGGAACCTTCAGGAGAGGAGAGCGTGTGCGGGGGACACTTGGAGCAGGCATCACCGGAGATGTCCGGCTTGAAGAACCCAGCAGAGCAGGCTGCGAGGGGAGAGCAAGGCACAGGTTAGGCAATGCGGACACTCATGGGGGTAACAACCATTCACAGCCCTGAATGTGCAGTGGGCAACGCATCCTGCTCTCGTGGAGCCTCCCCGGAGCCCGGCCTGACCCCCTGGGATCCAGGAGAAAGCAGGAGATGCAAAGTGATGGAGGAAACATGGGAAGGACTGCAAAAGGAGACGGTGACCAGTGGGTCTGCAGAGCCCGGGGATAGCTCCTCGGACGGCCTAACAACCAGGATGCTGGGAGGTGGCGTTGCAGTTAGGGGGAAGGAGGCAGTGTGGGGCACTACCGTGGGTATGCACAGCCTCCAACGCTGGCCCCCCAAGGCACGCTGATGGGGTGGATGTTTCCAGGAGGGGCAGGATTGGGGGCTTCCTTTCTAAAAGTAACTGAGAGCCACGATGTAAGCGTGGAGACCAGCCGGGGTGTGGGGACAGGGCTGGACTTTCCGAGGCCTGGGGTAGGTTTAGCTTTCGGTGTTAACCTCCTCCGTCCAGACGCAGATCTCCCCTTTGCGGCAGAGATCGGGGCAGCTCTGCAGCCTCAACTCCTGCTCCCATCAGTCCCAGCTCACCGAAGGCAGATGGGGGAGATTTCCCCTCCGTGCCTGCCCAGCCTCTCCTCCGGTATTATTAATGGGACAGGCCAACAGACACACGCACGTTTCCAATCCAAGATCAGTACATTCCTCCCCCAACCTGGCACTTCAAACTTCCCCCCTCCAGGCTTGCAGCCAACCCCGGGAGGGGGGACTGCTCAGGGCCCCCACCTGAATGAGCAGCCGCTGACTGACGTGAGGACTCCCGCTCTCCAGAGAGCAGCCCCCAGCGTAGGAACGGATCCAGATACATGCAACAAGAGGACAGCGCTTAGGCTGTCAGCTCTTTGGGGCGGGGCAGTTTGTACAGCACCTATCATAACGGGCCCCCACTGTCTGCTTGGGGTCTTGACCGTAATGCCAACCAATCATAACCGTGCTACAGAGAACAAGCCTATGGCTCCCACCAACGCTGGGGGGGGGGGGAGGTTTCCGCAGCAACAGGGATGAGAAAACCGTGTGTAAATGCAGGAGAATGTGGCTGACAAACACAGAAATTGGCCAGGGGGAATCAGGGGCAGATACGGACCCTCAAATTAATTTTCACTCGGTTTTGGGAGGTAACACAGTCCTCGTCCACATGCTGATTTTATCCCGCTTTAACCCTGCCAGTTAGAGGGGCAACTTTTTACCAGTGTGGTTACACCAGTACAACCCCCAGTGTGCACACAGTTGTACCAGCACAGAGATGCCTTACACGGGTGTGCCTTTTCCCCATCCCTCCAGCTATACCAGTCTACGGCACCTTTCTACCATTATGGCCTGCACACAAGGGGGTGGTCCCGCTGTAACTAGACCTAGACCGGAGTTGAAGTGCCACAAGAACTGTGTAGACAAGGCCCTATCTCAAGGTGATATCATCCCAGCCAGGGCTTTGTCAAGCCTGACCTTAAAAACTTCAAAGGAGGGAGATTCCACCATAGGAGATAGATAGATAGATAGATAGATAGATAGATAGATAGATAGATAGATAGATGCAGAATGCAGGGTCTGACTCACTCAGACCCCTGTGAGCTGCACAGGGTATGGACTCCTCTTTGTATCCCCTAGACGGAAGGTGGGGGTAAAGCTTTCATGGAGGGGGGGTGGGACTCTGGCAGCAGGAGGAGAGGCTAAGAATATCTGTGTTTATTCCCCGAGATAAACTCCTTTGTTTCCTGCTCACTGGGCTCCCTTTCACAGAGGCCAGTAGGCTCCAGCACTGCTCCCGGAGCTCAGAGAATCTCTCTGCACAAAGGGCAAATTCCATTTTCCATCCCCGCCCCCCATCTTTGGCAGGAAGCGCCTCCATCCGACCAGGGAGAGATCACAGGGGCAGCTCACAGGCACGTGGCAAGTGGCCAGGGGAGCAAGGTGCTCGCTGGCCTGCCCTGAGGGCGAGGAAGCCAGTCGGGTTGGGAGCCACTGCCAGGATGTGCAGCCCTGCCAGTGGCACCGACTGGCCAGTCCCTCCCTCCCTGCCCCCAGGGCACTCCGCAGGCGCTCAGCTCCTACAGGCATGGGGGCAGAATCAGACAGACAGTGACGGGCACAAAGCACGCAGACAGGCCTCACACTTGCCACGCAATGCCAGAAACGACCCCCCGTTGAGCTTCCATGGAGGGCCTCCAGGAACTGAGGCTCCTTGAGGGTTCATGGTCCCACAGCAGCTGGGGCCTGTCCTACCCAACCTTTGGGGTAGCCCCCATAACACTGTAGCCTTCCTCAGGTCCCAGAGCCCCAGGTAACTGCTGTGAGCTGGTTGGGGGGGTGGGGGGGAGAGGAGTGTGGAACGGTTACGTCCCTGTCACCCAAGCTCTGCGCATCTGAAGGCCTCCTGGGCTCCCAGGCAAGGTGCTAGTGAACCCAGTTGCCATTGTTCCTACAGAGGGGTGGCCCATAGACACTATGGGTCCCAGCATGCAATGCTCCACCTGGCACCAAACAAAGGGGCAGCCCAGGGCGTGCCGTGCCATGCTCCCCTGTGATACCAGCGGAGCTGCACCAGTGGGCAGCCATCCTGCCCTGCACGCTGTGGCCTCGAGTCTCTGCAGGCTGCACCACTGGGCTCAAATGAAGGGGCAGCCGCGCTCTGGGTGCTAGATTTCTGTGAGCCGCGTCTGGGCCTCGTGGTCAGGACTCGCTCCGCCGCAGCTGGCAGAGGACCCCCAAAAGGCCAAGGACACCCACTGCGGGGCCTGTCAATTAAGCACGTCTGACTCACCGCCAGAGACAGCAGGAAGAGCAGGGCCTGCCTGGGACAAAGGGAGGCGTCAGCCCGCATGGGTCACAGTCCCAAAGGGCTGTCTGACTTAATGAGGGAGAACATCAACAGGCGGGGTCCCTATACCCCCCACCCCCAACACACACACATACACACTCCTGCAGACACAATGCCTCCATTCAGCCAGCATAGAGCTAGTGTCTGCACTGGGGAGGGGGTGCAAACCCTTAGCAAGTCTTGTTTTCCCAGGAGGATGGGGGTGGCGGATGGGCTGGGGGGAGGGAGGGGAAAACACAAGTAAGGCATGAGAGGAAGACGGATGGAGTGTGGCTGACAAACAAGAACATGGGGGAGGGGGAAGCAGGCACCGAGCTGCCCAGGAGAGGAGGAAAGACATCTGTCAATGCCAAAGGGTCGGGGGCTCGAGCGGGTGGCACCGGCAAGCCAGGCCGGCTGGCACGGGACATGCCCCGGGGAATGCTTGTGCAACTACACTCCGCACACGTGCTTTGGCGCCCGGGCACTCTCCACTGGGTCTCGCTGTGCAGCTGGCTACCAAGGCACTGGGGCAAGCAGACTCAGCCGGGGGGGAGGGGTGGGGGCCAGGATGAATGAGGGTGCACTGCTGGGGGGAGCACCGCAGGGTCCTGCCCTAAAGCTTCTCTCAGCGTGCCCAGGAATGGAAAGGGGGCACTATGCATATCCCTTTGAGCAGCTGATGAAGAAAGAATGAGGAGGAGTGGAAGGGAGCAGAGTCCTGCCTAATGTCAGCATGGGGCGGTTTGGTCCTTGGCTGAGGAAAGCTCCCCTGGGGGGTCTGGCCCACCCCACCGCAGGAAGCCCACCTGGGAGCTGCCGCTTGCTCCCCTCATGTACCAGCTGGAGGCAGAGGGGACTGGACGGCAGCAAGGATGCGGTCACCATGGTGACCCACTGGGCCTACGCCACAGTCAAGCCTGGCCTTGAGGAAAGGGGGTACACGGCCTGCAGTTCTGGGGTGACCTCTGCAGTACCGGGGAGGGGCTGGAGAGCACTCGACGGGCTGAGGAGAGGGAGCGGAGTCTGTATGAACAACCCTTTCCCTTTGGTTGTTGGCTTGGGAAAGGGGGGACAGTACAGGCCCTCTGAGATCCACCTTTGCCCCCTGATCCCCTCCTCAATGGCTACACACCGGGGTGATCTGTGCTTCTAAGAGAAGCGGGCTCAATGGGGAGGGGGCAGAACGTCTCCCCCACCCGCCATCCTGGGCCAAGCCTAGTGCTCCTGTGGCAACACAGGGCTGCCCCCCGAGACTGGCACCCTGGGGACGGGGGGCTGCACCTGGGCCCTACAGCTTGAGCGAAGGGGGCACAGGGTGAGACGGGGTCACTCAGACGCACGCACATGGCTGCACCGCTCGCACCCCCCTGGAATCCAGGGCCTCGCCAGCTGATTCCAGCCTGCCCCTTGCAGCACCAGGCTGTGCATTTCAGGAGGAAGCTGCCATCCCCCAAGGGGCCAGGCTTACCAAGCGGATTTCCCTGCACTCTGGAGTGGAGCTGTGTCCACCAGAGACCGAGCTGGCCAGGTTGGCCCTGACCCCAACTCCATCACGGCCCGCTGGCAAACAGCGAAGTGCAGGGAGCAGATCATGGTTTGAAAAGGCCAGGTAGGGGCTGCTGGCACAGCTGGGTTCCCCTCTATCTTCCCCTGCAACGCCAGAGCCCAGGCCCCGCTAATGCCGGGACGTATCCAGCCGGGGTGGGAGGAAAGCGCGAAAACCGCCGGCATCAGGCGATGGGATCGGTTCACAGAGAGCCCACAGTGCTGGAAGGCTCCTTATCTGGCTGGAGATCCGGCACTGAACGGAAGCTTTATGCAAACCCATGGATTATCTCCCGTCACATTCCTGACCCCAACAAAATGGAGGGGGCCCCTCCCACTCCCTCTCCAGCCCCCAACCCTTTATCTCCTGTTTGTTTCATTCCCTTCCTCTCCACTCCCGGGAAGGCTGAGCTCTGCAGGGAGCGGGGGCTGGCAGCAGATGGTGCCCCCGTCACGGCCTATTCTGTGTGTGGGTTGTGAAGGCCCCTCTGCTCACAGTGCCCTCCCAGGTAAACTTGGGGTGGGGGTGAACCCCAGCTTGCTGCTTTCCCATCACCCCTTATCCGGCTGCTTTCTCCCCTGGACTCGCCGGTCCAAGGCTGGCTGTGGGGGCGCCCAGGGCCATCGCGAGGATCCCAGGGTAATACTGTGGCCCAGCGCCCTCCACTCCCACTGACATCAGCCATGGCTGGCTCAGCACCAGGCAGGGTCTGAGTTGGCACAAAGCTCCCTTTAACTTCGGGGGTCTATGACCCAGGCCCTGCCAGGTGGCCAGCGCAGGGACCGACCCTCCATGCCCTTCTCCAGGGCAGAGTCCCCACAACTCAGGGGCGGCTGACCAGCCCGTGACACGGTTGGACTGGGCTTGGGACAACCCTGGACTAAGCCAGGCATGGCCCAGGCAGGGGTGGGACAAGCTTCCCCACACAGCTCTGCCATTCCACGTTTGGGCTCCCTGCCAGCATCCCTCAATCCCGACCCACAGCCCCCAGCTACCCCAGCCCTGGGCTCCCCACATAGCCCTGCCAGCACCCTTCAATCCCGACCCGCAGCCCACAGCTATCCCAGCCCTGGGCTCCCCACCCACAACTCTGCCATTCCACGCCTGGGCCCCATGTGGGCAGTTCTGCCAGCGCCCCTCAATCCTGACCCGCAGCCCCCTGCTATACCAGCCCTGATCTCCCCATCCACAGCTCTGTGAGCCCCCCTCAATCACGCTGAGCCCTCCACTGCTATTGTAGCCCTAGGATTCTCCTGTGTACGAAGCAGAGACGCAACCCTCTGTTCCTGACTCGGGGGCAAACATCTGAAAGAGCTGAATCTCCAGAGAGACGCCAGACCCCGCACCCCAAGGCCTTGATCCCAGCCCACCTGCTCCCAGCAGCCGGGGAACCCGGCCAGGAGACAGTGCACCTGGGATGGGAGCTGGAAGCTGGGGAAAGGCACTTCCCAATTTATTGCTGCTTCCCTGGAGCCCCTGGAAAAGGCAGATTGGTGTCTCACAGGCCATCCCAGCGCCAGGGTTGCAAGGCTGGGGCAATTTATAGCTGCCACTCAACCTCCTTGGTAATTGCCAGAGACCTCTTGTCTCCGAGGCAGGCAGCAAGATCCATAAACACCCCCCACCCCGATCCCCAGACTCCCAGTCACACCTGGCCTCTCCTTGGGTGCAGTTCTCCAGACACAGAGGGATTCATAGCTTAACTGGGCTCAGGGACTGTAAGGACAATGCCAACCCACGCCCCCGCCCCACCTCTGCTCCAACAATCCTGGGCCTGTCCCTGAAGGTCCCCGAGCACACCTTCCCCTCCAAGAGTAGGGCTGAGACCAACAAACTCGAGTCACTTGTGACCCAAGGCAGGTGTCAGAGGGAGCCTGATGCATTGACCTGTCAAGCTCCCCCTTTGCACAAGGGAAGTTAGGGAGAAAATGGAGCCCCAGGAGCCTGTGGTTTGAGGTCAAGAGGCTCCTGTCGGCTGCAGAGCTGGCCGAGGCCGTACTAAGACGGGACGGCCTTTAGCAGCCCCCCGGGCTCAGCAATTTGGGGTGGGAGGGGGCAGCTCCCTTCCCCCCCATCCCAGCTCCCCCTGCCTGGCCAGGGGGCTCTTGGGCCATGTGGGGGCTCAGCACCATCCTCCACCCAGCTGGGCCGGAGGGAGCCGGGCGGCCACAGCAGGCAGAGAGGGTGTAGGCCCTGCACGGCGCATGAGCCCCACCATCCGGGGGGTTGAGCCACAGAGCCGGGCAGTGGTGCTGGAGCGAGGGCACAGGCAGCCCAAGGGGAGGGGAACAGCTGGATCACAGCAGCTGTCAGACGTGACATGGCTCACCC
This sequence comes from Caretta caretta, assembly GCF_965140235.1. Lineage (NCBI taxonomy): Eukaryota > Metazoa > Chordata > Testudines > Cheloniidae > Caretta > Caretta caretta. The sequence goes on from NC_134223.1 coordinate 6,232,837, forward strand.
ATGGCACCTTAACCGCCCTCCTGTGGGGCCGGCGAGGCCCTGATCCAGGGAGGGGGGCCAATCCAGAGCACAGATGCGGTTCAGGCCCCTACAGACACCAGGGCGGAGCAGGGCTCCGTTCTCCGCTCCTCTTCCACACCTGGCGGCCGATATTTCTCAGGCCCAAGGCAAGGAGCTGACAGCAGCTGGGCAGCTGAGGACTGAACGGGCCGTGGAGTCTCTCCTACAGGGATCCCTCCGGGGGGCACTGGGGCAGGGGCATGCCGGGCTGCTGCCCATGCTGGGCTTGTCGGGGGGGGTGTGTGGCAAAAAGACACTCAGGGCCAACAGACACCCAGGGGGTGTCTCTGGGGGACGTGCTGGGCTAGGAAGAACAGCCCCAGCACCAGGCGGGACATGGCCTGGGTTTTCAGCCCCCTCCCGCCGCAGAACGGCTCCATCCCCCACCCCCACCCCCACCCCACTGTCCCAGGACTCGTGGCTGCTTTGTTTGCAGCTAATCCCCATAAATCAAACCCTTCCCTGCTCCTTGACCTGCGTGACCTCGGACTCCCCCCGAGCTGTCGACGGTCGACAGCAAGTATGTGTGGGAGGGAGTTAAGATGGTCGATTCCACCCTGCCAAGGTCTGAGCTCCCCCCCACCCCCCAGCACCACTTTTTGCATTGCCGAGGTTTATCCTGCCGGCTCCTCTCCCACTGCATTCCTCACCACTCATGTCATGAGGGAGCTGCAAGGCCAGCACAGGCATCTGCTCCATGGCCGGACCCCCTGCCCCCTCCCCCACCGCTCCCAACACTGATGCCTATTGTTTAAGAGGGTTTTATCGGGGAGGCTCAGATCTCTGCTCTCCGGTTTGCTGGTGCCCCTCCCGGAGCAGGGAAACAGCCTTGAGACCCGGCCCAGTGGGGCGCCCCCAAGGGGGAGCAGGGCAGAGAAGAGAATGAATGGAAATAGAAGCATTTGCCCAGGGCTGGGAGAGCAGGGGGGCTGCGGGGCAGGGTTCAGGGCCATCAGCCGAGCTGTGTTGGGAGCCCAGGGCTGAGATATCACGTGGCCACAGGTCAGGGTTGAGGTTGATTGTCAGCTCTGTGTGTGCCCAGGCCCAGGGCTGGGGGTCAGGACTGAGAGGCATCACTAGATCTGGGGGCTAAGAGGGCACTCAGGGCTGGAATAGCCGGATTGAGAATAGTAAGCGGGGTGGGGGTGGGGGGTGCAGATCGGGACTGGGGGGCACCAGCAGAGCTGAGTGTGGGAGCCCACAATAACACTGGTATCGCCTGGGGAGTTCTGCACAGCCCCTGCCCGTGCTGCCCCAGCCCCAGCAGCCTCGTACACACGAGATCTTCCCCCCCCACTCCCCCCACGTGCACCCCCGTCCGGGCGCCCTTACCTTTGCAGCTCTCCTCCACTTTCTCGTAGCCCGCCCGGCACAGGCACTGCCCGATGGGCACCAGCCATTCCCCATCCGAGTTGCAATGCATGCTGGGCTCCTCGCTGGCCACTGCGTCCTCCACGCACGTGCCCCTGACCTTGGCCAGTGCCTGCGAGTCGGCGCCGGCGATGGTCTCGGGGAAAAGCGCCATGTTCTGCAGCACGCTGGGGCACTTCTTGTAGTAGATGCGGACGGAGAGCAGGGCCACGCAGGCCCCGATGTCCTGGAAGGCCAGGTAAAAGCCCTTGCGGCTCAGAGGCCCCACTGAGCGCACCTCCATGTTGAGCTTGACGTTGCGGGAGGCGAAGTCGTCGCGCACGGTGATCTCGTCGGGCGCAATGGTGGCGATCTTCCTGAACTGGCGCTTCTGGAAGTTGGTGCCATAGTCCACATCCGACTCGGCGTAGTACAGGTTGAAGGTCTCCTTGCAGGAGCTGGCCCCACCCGGGAAGCTGTTGCAATCCCGCACCGTGAACTTCAGCTCGATGAAGATGCGCTCAGCCTCGCTGCGGTAGATCCAGTTGGTCCGCAGCCAGTTGTCCTGGTCGCCTTCCATCACGTTGCAGACTGAGTAGATGTAGATGAGGGATTCATTCATGACGTTCTGGAGGAGGTCCCACTGCCCGGGGGAGACGAGGGGTTACATGAGAGCAAAATGGGCTGGAGCCTAGGCACTGCGAGCCCAGCTCCTCTATCGGATGGTCGGAAGAAGGTGCAAGAAACCCTGCAGGGCCCCTGGTTAAGTTTCTTCCTGATCCCCTCAGCTGGAGGTTGGCTCATGCCCTGAAGCGGGGAGCTGGGACCTGGTGAACCCTACCTCGGCTCCGCCCTGCAACTGAAGGCAGCCACGGGCGGTTTGATCCCAATACCACCCTGCAATTACACCCGGTCTCAGCATGCTCGCCCCATGCCCGCCCCCTCCGCTGCCTATTGCCTGTCCTCCTACAGACACCCTGCCATTGTCCATGGATGGATATTGACCCTCGACCCTCCGGTGCGCTCGTCAGGTCAAGAGACCAACCTTGGTTTTACAGATGGAGAAACTGAGGCTTGTGGCGGTTCAGGCCCCACATTATTAAGGGGCCTCTGATTCTGGGTGCCCAATACAAGCCCGCAAAGTGCAAACACAGAGCTCGGACCAAGCTGCCCACTCCCTGCTGGAGCCAGTGCTGTCGACCAGTTCTCACCCCGTCCACGGGGGGGTGCTGCTCCCAAATTATTCCAGATGCTGGAAATTAAATTAAATCTCATCCCATTCCTGGGAAGCCTGGCCAGCCAAAGACACTCTGACCCCAGCGCTCCTTGACATCAGTGAGTATCTTTCCACTGGGAGCGAGATCAGGCTGTCAGCATGGCTAGGGCGGAGGCGGGGCTGGGGCTGCGGCTGGAGCCAGCCGGGTTCCACCTGGCTCTTGGAAATAACTGAGGTTTAGCAAACCCAGGGGATTAACTTGTCAGCACAGTCCTGCGGGCGGGCGGAGGGCAGAACACACTGGCCAATTAACCTCCTGACATGGCCCACCGGAGGGCAGGAGATAGGAAACCTGCCACGAAAGACCAAAACAAATAGCTGCTCGGGTTGGGGTTGGGGGAGGAAGAGGAAAGGGCAGCCACCCTGGGGGTCTCCGCACTGCTGCAAACAAGGGACATCTGATCCCACCCAGCAACCCCCTGGCCTTCTCGCCCCCTGCCCACCCCATGTGGCTCCCCCTGGGGAGCCAGGGGCTGGAATGTTTCCTAGCAGTCCAGCAGGGCCGCAGGAGAGAGTCCCCCAAGACTGAATGTTCAGAGTGTGTTGAGAGCTCCAGCCGCCCTCCAGCCCGTCCCCAGGGCACCGACCTGAATACTGGCCCTAGGTGCTGCACACCCCGTTGTGCCGAAGCCGCTCACTCCTGCAGCCCCACTGCAGACTTGCCCCTGCTATTCTGGCCTTGAGCCTCCCCACACAGCTCTGCTGATACCCTGCAGCTGGTGCTTAGCCCCTCATGCGCCGCATCCCCCCTGTAATGGGGTGGCCACGGGGGCCCCCAGAGTATAACCCCCCCACCTTGATCTCTGCTCCCTGATCAAGGAAACGGGGGGGGGGGGCAGGCTCTGATCCCAATGACCTCAGGGAAATCCACAGCAGTCTCTCTAGCATCGGTGGTGGCACGCTGGATGGCTGGAGCTCAGCGCCTGGCCCAGGATGTGCGACCTGGGGCCGTATAGAGGAGGGCTCAATGGATGGGGGGTGAAGGCATTGGGGCGGTGCAGGGTTGGTCTGCCTGTGTGCACTCAAGCCCAGATCCTCATAGATGCCTAACTCCCACTGGGGGTCTGGTCTTAGTCAGTAAGTGCAGTGCCCCGCCCTCCACCCCGAGCAGCAATAGGACCCTACCTGATCTCTAGCCTACGTTGCTTCCAAAGACCCCACCACAGAGACCTGCCAAGCAAGGCCATGCCTTCCTTCCAGAGCCTGATCTTTGGCTCCTTGCTGGGAGAAATGCCCCCCGTGCCCTTCCCTGCATCGGGACATGCGCCGCCCACAGGACAGCTCCCGGCGGGCAGGGCCCAGCTCTTTCCTGAGGCCCCCAGCACAGCTCTACCCCCTCTAGGGCCAAGAATTCAGGTTCCTTCCCATCCCCGTCCCGCTTTTCTGACCAAGAGCCTCCCCCGGGAGGTTACCACCGCCTCCCGCAGGGGCAGTCCCCGAGCCAGGGTGCCGGAGAACAGGGAAGAGGCAGTTCCTGAAAGTCTCGGTGGGGAGGGGGAGGAATCCAGACGTGGCCCCTCCCAGCAGGCAGTGATGAGCCGATTTTCTCCAAATACGCCGATACAGCCCAGCTCTATTACAGCCTCCAGCCACAGCGTTCAAGGGGAAAGTCTAGCAGTTAGAGCAGGGGGCCCAGGAGTCAGGGGTCCTGAGGCTGGTTAGAGTGGGGGGACAGAAGCCAGGGGACCTGGGTCTGGTTAGAACTTGGGGCGGGGACGACCAGGAGCCAGGGAACCGAGTCTGGTTAGAGCCGGGGGGACCAGGAGCCAGGGGACCAGGATTTAATTCCTGACTTTTCCACTGGCTCAGGATGTGAGCACATCTCTTCCCCTCCCTGTGCCTCAGTTTCCCAATCTGTACAAGGGGACAATCACAGTGACCTACCTCACCAGCGTAAGTGGGGTGGGGGCGGGGAGGTTAATCCCGACTGAAAAGTGCTTTGAGCTCATCACAGCAAAGGGGCTCTCAAAGGGCCGGAGTCACGCACGGATTGGTTTGAACTGACCTGATCAACTTTAAAAAGGGGCTGCAATAAAGCAGTGACTGCGGTGAGCCCTTAAAGCCACCACCCAAAGCCCCAGGGCTGCCCAGCCTTCTCCCCAGGCCCCCTGAGATCACGGATGAGATCACAACCCCCATCTTCGGACAATAAACCGAACCTGCTTATGGAAGGACAAACCGCCCCGCTCTCCAACTGGTGCTTTGGCCCTGGGCCCATGTTATGTTTAAAGCAAACATACCCTGTACAGCCCACCCAATTCACATCACGTGCCACTCCAATGGCAGAGTTGGGCACTCCCTCTCGAGGAGAGGGCTGAGTTTGAAAAGCTCCCCACCCATCACTAGCCAGCATTGCTGGGCCAGATTCTGCTGTCGTTTACACTAGAGTGGTTACTCTGGATTTAAACTTAATTGAGGGTGGGCAGGATCCAGAAAGGAAAGGCAAAGAATTCCCTAAGCCCTGGCTGCTACTCCCAGAGGGTCTGGTCACCAATCGAGGCATGGACACCTCCTGTGTCCTCTGCCTCCCAACATACATCGAAGCAGATTCTCCTCTCACTAACCTCAGGGTGAATCAGGAGCGGATCTAGGGAGTGAGCCCCTCCCCCCCGCCCCCGGGAGCTCCCGCCTAGCGCTAGGGATTCAGACTTACCCCCTTTCCATAGGGATGGGTCAGCCAGCCAAGCTCGCCGTGGGCTTTGGCAAAATCCAGCAGGACAACTGAAAGGGAAAGCAAACAAACATGGTTAGACCAGGGGAGGGGGAATATACAACCCAGCCGCAGGCACCTCATCTCACCGACAGACAACCAGATGTCTGGCGCATTCACCGAGCCCAGCCGAGGGAGAAAAACCCCCCCAGATCAGAACCCTCCACTCTCGCACAGTGGCGTAGCACTTTGCATGGGTGTGAGCGAGGGTGCAAGGCCAGAGGCTGGTTTCATTCACGCCTATTTAACGCCAGCACCTGCCGTGCAGCGGGGAGAAAACCCCTCTTTGTTAAAGATCCAGCAGCCACACCCCCTCAAAGCTCCGGCAACCTTTGTTTTAAACAAACCTCGCGCGCCTCCTGCGGGCACCACAAGGGACCATAAAGGGCCCAGCCCCATGGCTCAGCTCAGCCCTTGCCCCGACAAGCGTTGGCTCCCTGCTTTGGCTACGCCGAGGGGCCAATGGTGGCTGTTCCCCAGAGTGGGGCAATACGAAATCTGGGTGGCCCTGCAGCTCAGCGCAGAGCCGGAGCAGGACAGCTCTGCCCAGGAGTAACCTCTCAACGCAGGCACCTGCCTCCTATGGCCTTGGCCTCTACTCTCCCCCGCGCCTTTAGGCTGGGTCCCCAAAGCTGCAGGGGCTGCAGCAGCATCATGGCCCCAGTGCTGGGCAGTCACCATCAGGGTGGAGACACCAGCACCCTTATCTCACGCTTATCTCAGGGCTGCTTTTTTATTTGCCCTCATTCCCATTATCTGAGCAGCTGACTAACAAGCTAGAGGCTTTTTATTTAGGAACAGGGCGGCAGCCGGAGAGGAAAGGGCAGAGGATCCAAAGGTGCAGGAGGGAAGTTTCGGCAAAGGTCAGGCTGGCCCAGCTCTGTTTACGGCTAAGAGGAAGCCAGGTCGGGTTAGACAATAGGGCCAAATCATCCCTGGCATAACCCCAGTGAAGACGATGGTGTTATGCCAGAGATGAATCTGCGCTAGCTGGTATAAGGATTACGAGGCTACCAGCCCTCATGCTTCAGGGCACCAGCTCAGCAAAGGTCAGGCAGGAATTTCCTCCCCCTATCACTGCAGTAGCAGGTCTGATGCCTTTCTCGGAAGCATGCAGCTTCGGAGACAGGATAGCAGGCAGGATGCCCCTTTGCTCTGCTAACTCCTGTGCTGGCAGCATCCAATTCAGCCCTTCCTGCTGCACGCCCACCCCGACTCGCTGGTCCTTCACCCCAAACAGGCATGATCCCTGTCGCCTCCAGGGTTTTCCTCTTTAGCGTTCCCATTCTCCAGTTTTTTTTCCACTGTGTGAAAAGGAGCCGCGGCGCTGGGGGAACGAAATCTCTTCCAGATGCCGGTTTGGATCCAGTGGCTGCTCGCAGCTGCCAAGACTGCAAACCATTCATTAACATTACGCTGCAGCTTGCAAACCAACCCTGTTGCCTCCGAGGGGGCTTGGAACGGGGTGGGGGTGGAGGGTGTCTGTCTCCATTCTCTGGGTCTCAGCACATGTGCTGGGCTAGGATTGCTGGAGGAAGCCTCACCTCACTTGTTCTGCTCTTGCTTATTCCCTGACTTGCAGCACTGTAACCCCATTGCCTTCCTGCTTTACTCCGCTGGGAGTGAGAGCAGAATCAGCCCCAGGAGCTAGGCCTTGCTTGGTGATATCTGTGCCTGGAAGAAAGACTGGAGTGGGGAGGGGGTAACCCTCATTTTCCTAGCTCTGGCTCCTAAAAGCATTGCTGTAACCACAAAACCCTCCCATCTTCACACACCGTACTGCCAACCTGTGTAACTCACAGCTGCAGGATTTCTAAGCATTTCCGCAGCCTCATCACTCCAAGTACTTCTTAATTCATTACCAACAGATTTACCCGCATAACCCCCTGAATGTGATTGGGGGAGTGTGATTACCCTCATTCTAAAGTGGGGAAACTGAGGCTCAGAAGGAGTAAACGACTTGCCTAAGATCACCCAGGGAGCCTGTGGAAAAGCTGGGACCAGAAGCCAGCCCTCCTGAGTCTCAGCCCAGGGCTTTCACCACAAGGCCATCTTTTTTTCTCATCAAGGCAAACATTGTGGTTGGGAGTCTTTGAGAGGACGAGTCTATTTTGCAACCACAAGTGAAAACTGGAGCCATGCAAAGTGAAGGTAATGACAACAAGGCAGATCATGGCACAGGGGTCAGGAAAGAAATACACCCTAACCCCACCAGCTGGAGCACTGCACCATTGTATAGGCACATTACAGACAGGTAGCCTCAGGCAGTGGCCACTGTTGTCCTTGACTGGCCAGTGATGGGATCTGCCATGGCCACCCCCTGTCCTCAGCCAGCCAAACCCTCATAAGACATGTTCAGACATGCCGGGGCCGGAGCCTCTTGTCCCCATTAGCACAAGGGCGGAGGCTGGAACCTGCCAAGGGATCAGATGGATTTGAAAAGAGGAAGGAAAGAAGAAAAGAAAAATAAATAACCCAGCAGCCGCATGACAGAGGCAGTGAAATCAAAGGGCGAGCGGCCCAGGCCTGAACGGAAGCAATTACCCAGCCCATCAGGGCCCTGCCAAGCCCCGGTGAATCAGCCAGCCAGGAATGTGTTAGCATCAGGGATCTCTGAGCAAGCAGTGGAGGGCATCGGGCTGGCCAGAGGCGCATGCACCCCATGGGCTCCGGGCTCATGCTGTAAGGAACCTAGGGTTCAGGCAGAGGAAGGGGCCCGACTCTCCCTTCTCAGATCTGCGAGAGCCAGGGGCAGCCAGGGGGAGGAGCGCCAGGCCTGAGGTCTCGGTGCCAGGGCTGTAGCCTGGACACCGAGGGCCCCAGGCTGCGTGGGACGGGCTGCAGTCCCCCAGCCCACCCCGCTCTAACTCACTGCTGGGATGGGCGGGGGGGAATCTCTTTATGGTTATTCTCCCAGGGCAGCAGAGCTGGCTCCATGCCCTCCCTCCCTCTATAAAGCAGCACTGGCCAGACCACCCTGCTCCAGCTTCCCTTAAAGAAACACGCCCCCTTGCCAGCCCCGCCAGGTGGGCATGAGGAACAGCAGGGCCTCTGCTCCTCCCAAAGCGCCTGCAGCTCCTGCTACCCACCAGCTGGCTTCTGGGGAGGGGGGTTTGGAGCGGAAAGAGCTGGGCTCTGCCCGCGGCATGGGCGTGCTCCCTGCCTCGACGTCTCAGGATAGGGCTACGTGGCACTCAAAGTCCCGCGGCTGGCCCGGGTCAGCTGACACCAGCTCACAGGGCTGTACAGTTGCAGGGTAGACGCCCAGGCTCAGGGATCTCTGAGGCCAGGCACCAGGCCTCACCTGACCGTCTACACTGTAGGTTTATAGCCCTGCCGCCCGAGACAGCTGATCCGGGCCGCGAGACCTGTGGCTACGTTTTATCGCAGTGTTGATGTACCCTCAGAGCTAACCGGACAGCCCCTTGGTGGGGCTGGATTGCAGGAGGACCAAACAGATCAGGCAATCCACGCCCTGCACCCCAGAGAGTCCCTAAACCCTGTTGCACCCCCCACACGTGACCCAGCTTGGGCCCCGCTTTTCCAACAAGCTCCTGCATTTCGGCTCCCACCCAGGGCAGTTGCTGAAGGTTGCTGCAGACCCCATTTCTTCTTCACAGGTCCCTGCTTATCCCAGCCGAGCGCCCCCTCTGCGTTACCTGCAGTGGTGCAGTTAAGGGCGGGTCCCTGGATCGGGGCAAGTTCAGGGTGGATCCGTGGGGCGGACTGGATCTGGGAAGCAGACTGGGCAGTGAGCCCCCTTTGGTTCTGTGGATCCATCTTTTGCTACCTGCCTTTGGGCCCCAGACCAGCCCTAGGGCTGGAAATGCCTTTAATCCACGGACAGATGAACCCAGGGCTAAGAAGAGCCCCAGCAGGGAGCTTGGGGGTGGTGTTCAGGCCCACCCGGTTAACATGGGACAGCCCAGCTCCACAGGCTCCCCCCATCCCATCTCTTTGATCTAGGTGCCAGCACCCCAATCTGTGCAGGAATAAAGAATGTGGGAGGCTAGTGCTGCAGGTCCGATCCGAATACACTCCCTGACACAGGAGGTCTCTCCCGGCTGTCCTGCACCCCCAGGCCCCCTCCTCCCCCGTGGCAGTGAGGCAAGGCACAGACAGGATCTCGCACCCTGGCAGTGAGCTGAGTTTGAGAATTCTCACCCCGAGCACCAGTCCCACCCCCCTGCATATTGGCTAGCAGCAGGGGCGAGCCCCTGGCCCACGCCGGGAGAGGGCACACCCTCCTGCTCCGGCTGCAGGTTGCACCTGGCAAGTCACGGCAGGTTTTGAAGGACCAGCCAAGGAGTTAAAGCCACGCTGATGACTGGTCTGATACAGGGGCTTTCTCCTGTATGCCGGGCTCCTGTGCGCCTGGGATGGGGTGGGTCTCGTGAGTGACACCCCTGAGCTGGGCAGCTGTTGGGAGGAGAGTTTAGCACCCCAGGCACAGGAGGGCCTGTGATAAACACAAAGAGGATTCATCCTCCAGGCTGCCGGCTGCATACAGACCCTGGGGTTCCCTCTAGTCCCCACACTAATTAACTCAGCCTGTGCCACTTAAAGTCACCACCCAGCATCTCCTTCTGTCCCGATCTGAGCCCTGCACTCCTGGAAAGGGCTGGCTATCTCTTAACCCAGCAAGGTTCCTGGGGCACCATCACCCTCCCCTTGCAGCACATGGAGGTGACCGATCCTAGCGTCCTGTTTCCCGGCCTGACCCGCTCAGCATTGCTACATCGCATGCTGGGACCTGCCCCTCCACCAGCCACACTTCCATATGAAAGATAAGGGTGGCTGCAATCCGCAGGCAAACCGGGTGTGGTGTGTACAGGCTCACCAACGCGCCTCTCGGCAGGAACCCCCAGCCCGGAGGAGCTGGCTGCATGGGAGCTCAGAAACCGGGCTGTGCATGGAGTCGACACCTCACCGGGGATCTCAATCTGCCCAGCTAACGTAAACCCCACTGGCTTATTTCAACGCAAAGGTGGGCTCAGCTGGTTTCCATCCCCATCATTGCAGGGCGCCTGGTGGTGCTACTTCCTCCGCTTTCTTCACCCATTTATCTTCCTCCCCCTCCGACACTTTGCAAAGATTCATCTGAATCTCCCAGCATTATCGCCCCATTTTGTAGCTGACAGGGCAGCTGCAGGGCTGATTGCTCCCCTGCGCCTCTGCTGGGGAAACTGAGGCATGGAGCGAGGCAGTGATGCCGCACAGTGAATCTGTGGCAGAGCCTGGAAGCCGGATCTCTTGACTCACAGCCCCAGCCTTTGCAAGCACCAGTTTCAGGCCCAGTTTAAATCCCCTTTGACTTTGGAGGCATTTAGGCCCTGATTCCCAAAAGGATCTAGGTTCCTAACTTCCAGTGGGAGTTAGGAACCTAAATACCTTTGAGGATCTGAGCTTAGTGCTTTCCTGGACTTCAGCATGTGGCGGATTGGGGCCTCAGTGAGCAAAGCTCCCCCATCTGCCATGCATGCTCTGTAACTTTAGCTATCTCCCGCTCCAGCCTATTCGGAAGGCAATGTGAATAATACAAACATCTCAGTGGGCCGAGCCCAGTCACCGAAGCAGCCCCAGCTCCGAGGTTTCATTTGCAAGTCGCCTTTTAAGTGTTTTACGCAAGAGGGGGAAAAAACCCCAGTCACAGTCGGTCTGTCTGTTTGTCTGTCTGTCTGTGCTTGTGCTGTCATCCAGGCAAAGCTTTCACAGGCTGGAAGAGATTCCCCCCATTTCCCCCCCACACACATTTAAATCCTTTCTTCCCCTCCCTTTTCAGTGCCTTGTTTAATCTGTTTAATTGGCTATTAAAAACATTAAATCAACAAAGGAAAAATCCTATTTGAGAAGCTAAGTGATCTGCTCAAGGCCACAAAGGCTGATAAAATGGGACAAGCCCCCCCCCCCCCCGCCACCGCATGAGTTGCCCCACTGAGAACACCTGAGACCTGTCTACACTATAGCTTCTATCTTTGGTGGAGAATTATCTACCCTATTCTAGCCAATGCAGCCCAGCCCCGAGAGGGAGCTGGTTGTCAGAGCAGGGATTAGCTCTCCAGTTTTGTAGATCTGCATTCAGACCCTCAGAGCACCTTATCTGTAGTAACCGTGCTCTGGACTAATGGCAAGGGTCTCCTCTGGCCCCTCCACTGTGGACTTCACCTAGCATGTTTTGCTCTCCTTACATATGGAGGAACTCCAGGTTTTTTCCCTAATGCAGAATCGTTACTCCGAGGGGGAATAGAATAGTACTGTCAAGATCCGTCATGCAGATCGGAGAGGAGAATTTCACCCTTGAATATACTTCTCAGGTTATAGCCCAAGGACTGATTGAAAGCACATGTTCTTAAAGCAGCTGATTTCCCTAGTATATTGCAGCATAAAAAGCATAAAAATAGACCTCAGGAATTTACCGAGTAACTAGCCCTCTTCTATTCCACAGCAATGTTAACTGGAAGCTGCAATTTGGAAAGAGATTAGTCCACATTAGACACCAATTACTTCTGGCACTTGGAAAACAACAAACGCAAACGTTAATCTGAAAACCTGCAGCTACCTTCCAGCGGCTGCTTCTGGGGGGGAGCGAATCAAGCTGCCCAGGGAAGCTGATGTAGCGATGCCTGGTTTTAAGGATGGTTGAATAGCCGAAAGCAGCTACTAGTGGTGGGTGGCCAACCCGAGAGGCAGCAAAATCAAAGCCTGGGCACCCAAAAACCGAGCTCCCCTGCTGAGTGCTTAAAAATCCAAACGCCCCAAATTAGCAGCTGCTATTCAATTGTTGGGGGGAGGGTGTGTGTTTTGCCTTAAATCTCTATTTATGCCATAGATTCTTATGCTTCTTTCTGAGCAATTACAGCCCATCTGCCCAAGTGTGCGTATTATTCCATGCCTAAGCCACATTCGGCTTGTTTTTTTAAAAGAAATCCAATAACTCAGCATGGGACCAAAACCATCCTGGTGTCACGTGCCCACGCCGAGGGTTTGGATTTCTTTACAACACTTTTTGTTTAAGATACACACTCACAAAATTTCAGAGTTCGATACAGCTGCTCCCTTTTCTAATGGCTTCTTTGAATGACAGACAGGTCCAGACAAACATCCTCGATCCCAACGTTCAGCTCTAGGTGGGAATTTCACAAGTAGCCCCAGATCTCAATGATGGAGAGAACTCAAACATCAGATCGGAACAGCCTCATGCATTGGGAAAGGTCTGAGCTGAATCTGGAGCCGATCAGAAGTTGGGAGCCATCCCGGGGAGCCGCCAAGCCGCGTGCCGGAGTTGTTCTCTGGACCTAAGCCAAAGCTCAAAGCCAGTGGGAGTCTGACCACTGCGCAGATCAGTTACTGACCCCTGCGAGCTTGTCTGCACACAGGGTTTTGTAGCCCTCTGATGACTACATCAGTTTAGAAACAGATCTCGTTAAAGCAGAACCTGGATGCACAGTTATACCAGTATGAAGGTGCGTCTGCTTACTCAGGACCCAGAAATAAGACAAACCCCTAGAAGCACCCTTGTCCTGGTCATTGTAATCACTTAGCACGAAGAGGTGAGTGAAGGATGGGGAAAAGTTTATTTGATTTTTAAACAACTCTTAATATTGTCCTAAATATTCCAGGCAGGAATTCTGCTTCAATCTGCTTTGATTTTTCTCCCAGGGCAGCAATCCCCAGGAGTGTAGGTGAAATCCTAGAACGCTGGGAATGTTTCAGACATGGGCCCAAACCCAAAAGCCTCGATCCAAACCCCGGAAAGGCTCTGTGTCGGACCTCGGCCCCGCCTGGCTGGAAACTTTACATGGTAAAAGTACGGATTGGAAGTTGGGATCAATTTGCCTCTAGCCCCCCCTCCCCCCCCCCCCAAAAAATGGAATGTAATAATTCTGTCTTCAGAGGGCTAAAGGCCAGAGTCAATCTGGAGCAGCTTTACTAAAAATCAGTGGGGTTAACTTCAGATTTATTCTGGTGTCACTGAAAGCAGAATCTGGCCCTCTCTCTGAGATATCCTGGGTGTGTCGGGGGGTTTCTAAATCAGGAGAAAGACCACTCATGCAATTTACATTTTTACAAAAGCAGCATTCAGGCCACACATTAACACTGTCTCTCAATAAACACTGCATGGAAAGAAGGAATCTTCTGGACAAAACAAGGAAAGCGCCCGCCCCCCCCCCCATACACACCCTTTAATGGTTCACACCATGCAACGCAACACCTCATGCACCTTCCGACCAGTGAGTCAGCCCCCTCCCCTCCTGCCTGGCCCTGCCATGGGCTTGTGCGGCCCAATCTGGGCGAGCCAGGCGGTTGTGTAACCGAGGTGTCACTGCTCGCACTTCCAGCCCAAGAGTGACATCGCCCTGAATCAGCCGCCCTGGGCGAAGTGGGGCAATCGCGACTTCTCCCGGGCGCCAGGGGACTTCCAAAGAATCGGAGCAGGCAGAAGGGCCCCCTCACCTTTCCCCGGGTATTTGAAGGCGGGGAAGATCCATTCACCCGGGGCGAGTTTCTCCCACCTACCCCCGGCAGCAGGCTCCTCCACCGAACCACCCCCACGCGTGACACTTCCCAGCCTCTGCTGGCCGAAATGTGCCTCCTCGCTAATCCCCGCTCCTAGCCAATCCGCCAAGGTCCGCGCTGGTATGAGCGCTCCTCCTGATCCGGAGTCGCACCCAATCCCAGGCGCCGCTAAAACAACCTGCCTGTGAGACAGCGAGGTGCCGACGGGGGTTTATCAAACTTGCCCGGTGCCCTGCAAATCTTTCCCGCGGCCGGTTTTTCCTTCGGGCCCCTCCGCATTCCGCCCCTTTCCAAGCCACGAAAGGGGGCTGTGGCCCCAGCCTCGGCTCTCAGCCCCTCTCTGCCCCACACACGTGTCGGGGGCCCCACGCGAGGCGATCGGCGGCGGATCAACCCGAGATAAGGGCAGGGACAGACACTCGTTCCTCCCCGCTTCCTCCACCCCAGCAAGGGGCGCCGAGTTTCCAGGGAGCCGGCGGGAGGGGTGGGACCCGGCATGTCAATTGCATCTGGAGGAACAAGGCTTAAAAACCCAGGGCAAAGCCTCGCTCTTACCTTCTTTGGCCCGGGAACTGAGCAGGGCGCTGGGGAGCAGCAGGAGGGCGAAGTAGAAGGGCGCTTGTGCCCATCGGCTTCTCATGTTTCTGGCTTCGGGCCCTCGGGAGAGGTTGGGACGATCCGAGTCTCTCCGGCGGCGGCTGCGGCTGCTGGTTCCTTATCTGCGCCCTCCTGCCATGAGCAACTTAATGGGAGTTTGTGGGAAACTTCAGTCCTGTTCATTCATGCCCTGAGCTGATGTCACCCAAGCCACTCCCTGAGGAATGCCTTAAAGAGACAGCACCAAAATGAGCGAGCAAAGGGGGAGTAATCAGACCTAGCGCGTTTGCAAGGAGCTTTGATCTTTTATCACCTCTCATCTCGGTGCCATCCTGTTCACCCCATGGGGGGGGGAAATCCTCCTACTGGGCAGCAAAGCTTAAGGTGGGGGCATATGGTAGATCCTTGGGAACAGAGCAAGATGAGAAATGCTGTCCATCCCACCTCCTCCTTAGGGACAAGGACACATTTGGGTGTGAAAGTAGAATGTATTTAAGAGATCTCGCACCCTTTTGCAGCTGGACTCCTGGTACACACACAGAAATATCCTCCCTCTCCTCCCACTAGCACCTGACCACACACACACACACAGTTTAGTTCAAAGGAGACAAATAATTGGGAGGAAATGTCCTTGTAATATTTTAATCCTCCAGCAAACTTTCCACATTCCCTTGATGTAATTCACACTGATACACTGAGATATTGACTTTCTTTTCACCTGCTCAGAAATCTTTTTTTTTTTTTAATGTCTCATCCTTTCCCCTGCAGCTGGGTACAGTTTTGGTTTTTTGTTTTTTTTTAAGTGCCTGGGGCAGAACTTGCACTAGGGGCTGGATTTTCAAACCTGCCCAGTCCAGTACTCAGAATCAGAACCCCGTCTGTAGACGCACTCAGCATGCTGGGGGCAGAGCACTTTTTAAAATCCAGCTCTGGTTCTGGGTGCCGAGCACTTGAAACACCGGCCCCAAGCGCTTCAGAAAAATCACCCGGTATGCTGTTCTGTCAACGCCATGTGTCATGCGAACCCTCCAAAGCAGCCTGAAAATTCCACTAAAATTCTATTTGACCTGGTCATCAGTGTCTCACCCCAGTAAACCGGCAGGAATCACTCCACGGCAGGCAGTGAAGCAATGCCAGAGCAAAGCCTGGGGGCAAGCAGGTCCTGACTTCTCTGGGGAGGATGATTTTTCTGTGATTCTGCTCTTGATGCCAATGGCTCCACAGACACTGGTGGGACTCCACCGACTTCCCTGGAGTGATGGCTGAGGGGGGGCTGGAGGAGACTCAAGACATTGGGCAGACTGGGGCTCCCACTTTGGCTGGCTTCACACAAGGTGCTGGCTACAGTGATGTCAGCTTTAAGCCCAGAATTAGTCATGCAAAGGTCCAGGGGGCTGTTCACATGCTTAACCTTGTTCTTGAGCACTGGGACCAGCAGGTGACGTGAGATCAGAATCTGTTCTTTAGCACTAGGAACCATCCTACCAAAACACAACGCGGTGGAATCATTCCCTACTATGTATTCGTGATTTTATATCGAGTTGATGTAGCCCGCAGTCCTGCACTCTGACCAGCTGAGAACAGCCCCCCCAGGGGCCCCTTCCAAACAGCCTTTACAAATGAAAGATTATAGGCGAGCCTTATAAAAAATAATCGAGGGTGGTATTTATGCTGCCACCATAAACCCTAATGAAGAAGGAACTCTCCCATAAAGTCCAGGGAAGGGCCCGAGGTGCTCAATACCATTCCAAGCCGACAAAGCGCTCGTAAAACTCCAGCCTTAACCTCGTGTTTAGTGTATTGGGAAGTGTAATGTGATGGCAACACCATTCCGGGAGGCGTGAATTACAATAACGTCCCATGATCCCTTATCACGGCCTAAGTCAAGCCTCCGAGGGTTTGCCTTGAGCTCCTAGCTGCTGCAGGGCCTGTCAACCCAGTGGGGTTTATTCAAGTGGAAAGCATACTACAGCTGGGCCTGATCCTGCCAGCTTGGTTCCAGCAGGAAAGGCCCTGATCCCACAGCTTGATGCCTTCCTATTGAAGTCCAAGAGGCTTTGTGTGGCAGCTTGCATGCAACAAGCACCAGGATTGAGGCCCAGCTGGCTTCCATAGAGTTCAATGCATCCAGGATTCGCAGGATAGGCAGCCCAAATAAATCACTGTAAGATGTGACTTCCAGACCTGGAAATTAACCTGTGACTGCAGAGACCACCGTGACTTTTCCACTGCACACTCGCCCCGTTCCCTGCTGTTACCTAGTCCTCCCACCGTTTCTCCAATCACGTTTTGTCTAGCTCCTACACTGTGAACTCTTGAGGGTAGGAACTGTCTTTGTATTACTGGCAGCACAATCCGTCCTTGAGCCCTGTCTGAGGGACCTCGATGCAATATACTACTAATAATTTGGGGGTGAGGATCTAGCTGGAATAACATGTAAAATCCCAGGACAAAATCAAGGTTTTCATGTTTCATTTGAGGGATCGCCCCAAAGGGTTTAATCTGACAAGAAGAAGAAGAAAAGTTTTGAAATGTAGCCGGGAGTGGGGGGCTGCGCTCAGGAATGAGGCTCCCCTGCATTCTGAACTGATCCTGTTTTCAAGCAATACCCACAAACTGCTCAAAAATTTCAGGACTGTGGGGAGTTTCAAATGTCCCATGTTTTCAATGTGAACCAGGTGGTTTCATCTTGCATCACATAATCGTCTAACATGAAATTGCAACATTTGTTCAGCAACATTGTGCAGGGTAATGTTATCCTCTTATCTCCTTTCCATAGTTGACATAGAGCAGCGTGGATTTGGTACAAAACTGAGCGTTGTATGGGCTGAATTCTGCCCTTGGTTAGACATGACATGCTGCTCCATGGACTTCAGTGGGGACCAGACTTGTCCCTGCAAAGTGCCAAGCAAAGATCAATGAGGTTCAGGAACTAGACATGCAGAGTGTGATTCAGATCAGGACTAAGGTGCACTGACAGCTGTTGGGAGCAGGAAACTCAGGACTGGACTAGCAGGAGCTGGAGGTCAGGATTGAGGGGCGTCAGCAGAGATGTGTGTGGGGACCCCAGGACTGGAATCGTAGAGGGGCTGCCGAACAGCAGTGAGGTGCAGTCCCACAGTTGTGCGGCAGTTTGCAGAGCTGCTACCGTCCTGAGGTTCAGGAAGTTTCCAGTCCTCAAGGGAGGGAGTGTCATTTTTTACAGGAACTCGGTGTCATTCAATGGAATTCACCCTGCAGGGCAAGAGATCCTCTGCCACATGAGTAGGATGGTAAGACGCCAGGATAGTACCTACAGTATCCCTGGCTCCAGGATTATCGGTCCCAGATGGAGCATGATCCCCTTGCTCCCCCTGCTAGTGCTCAGATGGGGTGTAACAAGCGGGCACGGCTGGCTCTGCTAATATCTGAGTGGGCGCAGCGGCTCATTGCACTGAGCTGTTTGAAGTCCCCGTGGGGTAATTAATTGCTGCTCTTTCTCTCCCCTCATGCAGTCTGCTGCCGGTTCCAGTTGCTTTCAAGGTGAGGTGACTTCCTGCCTGGATCGGGCACGTTTCACGGTAGCCTTTGAAGTAGATTCCTGCAAAATCCTACCCATTAGCCAGCAAGTGAAACTGTAACTCCCGCCTGCCTGGGGTTTGCCAGCCACACCTTGATCTCTGGGTTCGGTGCCAGAGGCTCTCGTGCTATTTGCCGGGTCTCTTGCTATTTTTGGTTTGGAATTCCAGGTTTGATTTCTCTGGTCCGTCTAAGTGAGGAAGGGACCAAGTTAGAGCCAGGTGCCGTGGGACCTTCCCCCATACGCCTGCCCTGCAACAGCCTCGCTATTCCAGCCTGCCCCATCCTAACCCTGCCAATGCCTCTTTCTATTTCTGACCAGCAGCAGCCTCTGCTTTGCTAGTCCCAACAGCTTGGCTGCCGCACCTCCGTCCTTCTCTGCCACATCCCTTGACGGTCCAGTCCTGCCTTCCCACCCGCGTGCCTTCCCAGGCCCGAACAGCTCTGCTGAGGCCTTTGATCTTGACCGGCTGCTCCCTGTGCTATTCCCACCCTGAGCTCTGGACCTATGCCAGGGTTGCCAGTGTCAATGATTTTAGTGCAAGTCTTGTGGTATTTGGTGCTTTTCTTAAAACCCCAGCTCCTGCAGTCATGTGACAACTTTCACTGTAAAAAGACAGCAGAGTGCAGGGAGGAAAGAGTTAAACAGGACCAGGGCCACTGAGTCAGTTTACGTTTTATTCATTCAGAAAAAGGTTGATTGACAGCGTTATGGGGGGGAGAGAGAGACAGACTATCCAATTGTGTTTCTCCTTTCAATGGCAGGGGGAGTGGCCATAGAGGGGGCGTGGCCAGGCAGGTACTTGGCATCCACCTGGCAGCCTTGGAGTGGACACAGGGAGGGGCTGAGCCACGGGGGCCCTGGAAGCAGCCCCATTTCACCGGGGTTATCCCTGCACACAAGGGGCCATTCATGAGGATGCCCTCTCCAGCCTTTCACATCCTGAGAGGCCGGTGGGTAAACACAGGCCATGGACTCGTGACCCCGCTAAGTGGCAACTTATCTCGGCACACTAACAAGCCCGTTCGCCCTCCCCTTCCCCTTTCATCCTTCTAGCAACCGGACAATTTTTCTTGCCCTGTTCCAATCAGTTTTCCCAAGGACTCTGGCACCTACCTGTGGCTGGGCGGAGAGCCTGCAGGAACCGTAGTGTGTGGGAAAGCCCAGGGCCCACAGGGGATCCTGGGGGGGAGTTCAGCACATGGGCAGGGGCCAAAGCATCACCCTCAGTCCTATCATCAAAGGAGACCTCACCTCTACATCCAGATCAACGTGGCTGGGAGGTGGCAACATCTGTGAGCTTCTCGGGCAGGGATTGGGCAGGACAGCAAACCCAGTGCTTCTGCGTTGGATCTAGGATGTGCTGATGGTGGGGTGCAAGGTAGGGCTTGAACCTTCAGCCCTGAAGCTCCGCATGCTCCCCTCTCCACTGCTCCCAAAAGAAACCTGGGTTCAAGTCTTGGTCTCTGTGGCTCCCTGAGATGGGCGAAGCTAGACGGCTGGGAAGGGAGTGAATCCCTCCTGTCACTCACTCAGCAGCGCCCCCTCTGGCTGAGCAAACCACATCATCTGGGACAGCTTTTGTCCGCCAGGTCGATGCGGGTGCCACCAAGGCTGCAAGTGTGGGGCTGAGGTAGGTTCTGTGGGGCTTCCACAGGAAACTTCTCCTCCCTTCCATAAAATGCCCTGAGGACTCCTGGTTTCCCCAAATCTCTGTCGAGACCATTCATTCATTCTCCTCCTCTACCGCAATCCCTTCCACCACGGTTTACCCCAGAGCGGCCAGGAACTGATTGCCCTCATTTATCTAGCCCTCGTCTTAATCTCGCTCTGCAACGCTATTTATCCCGGAGCTGGGCCAGAACCATGTGCCCTGAGCCAGAAGCCAGGAGCGAAAGCACGGCTGACATCTGGTCAAGAGCCAAACGACCCACTGGAGACAGCGAAGGACCCAGCCCGCAGAGAAAAGATTTTAAAAGACTAAAACTCAAAGCTGCTAGTTACCTCCTTTAATTATCATCTGCGGTTCTTCTTCCAAAAGCTGCACATTAACAGGGCTTAGCGCAAAGGAAATGAGGCTTAAATGGAGCCAAAGAAGCACAGAAATATGTAGGGCTTTGACCCATCTTCCCAAGGGGTCCCGGGTGGCTCAGAGAACTGGCAATAAGATGCAGCAGTGTTCCCCTGCAGCTCAATGGTTGGCATGCCTGCAAGCTCAGGATCGGGAGAGGGCTGTTCCCGTCTACTAAGCTGTTCACCGGCCTCTGTGAAATGAGTTTGATGGGACTCAACATTTTTCCTAGTGGGAATCCAAACCCACCAGTGCTCTTGGTGCTAAGTGTCCCCTGCGCTGGCAGTTTCAGCAGAGAGGCCTAGGGCTGGACAGATGAGGAGACAGAATTAGGAGTTTAAGTGGGCTCAGTTTTCCAGAGTGACTAGTGATTTTGGGTGCCTCTGCTTGGGGGGCAACTTGAGACACCTTAAAAGGGCTTGATCTTCAGCACCTGACCGCTGAAAATCATTAGTCATTGCTGAAAATGTAGGATTTGGCTCAGCGCTGAGGCATTCCAGGGGGAATTCGGTGCCTGGTCTGTAGATAGACGGACGATTCCATGCTCCAGGGCTGTGAGACGTCCAGCATTCCCAGTGTGAAAGAAGGCAGAATGAAATAAACAGGGGGAGAGGCTCCCAGCCTGCTCCTCACTGAGGGGCTGCAGACTGCAAGGTCCAGAGAGGACTGGAAAGCTACAGGTTGGGGTGTGGAATGCAGCCGTTCACAGCCAGGAATGCAAATGCCAGAGATAACACAGCTCTTGGCTAACAGGGACTTAGCTCCCCTGCCCTGCTTGGAGGTCAGCAAGCAAGGCAGCTGGAGATAGCCGCACATCAGGAGATAGGAAGCCGTTTCAGGCCTGTGTCAAGCCATTTCACAGCAATCAGCAATTAAACGGCTTGTTAACCTTTCATCCCAGCCCCCTCCCCTTGCTCGCAGCCCTGGAACAAGGTCCCTTGAGGAGCCTGGAGAGCTGGTCGCCAGGCAAATCTAACAGGCCGGTTTCCAAAGCCAGGCCCGGGCACAGGAGTGGGGTAGGGGCAATGGGAGCCCATTGTTCCTGCTCTGAGGGCCTGACTCAATGCCCAGGGGAGTCAGCGGGAGCTTTTCCCCCTGATTTCAGTGAGCAGTGGAGCAGGACTGGGCCAAGAGTGGCTGCGAGTCCTTTGCCTTGGCTGCGCCATGGTGGGTTAGTCACGTCGCAGGAGGAGGAGCTGCTCCAGTCCTGCGCCCCATAGCACCCCACAGAGACAGGACCGTGCTTAATCTCTTATTCAGGGACACGCCCTAGGTCACGCGGGGAGCCTGTGGCAAAGCAGGGCATAGACCCCAGGTTGCCCAAGCCCCAGGCTGGCGCCCTGCCCACCAGGCCACCCTTCCTCCTACAGTCTAGGATGACGGTTCCCTCCTTATCTCCAGGCTCTTTGCTTCACCATGTGCTGAGGCAGGGTAAGGCCCCTCCTTGCTCCCATCCAGCAAGGCAGGGGAGGGACCACCAGCTGCTGGGCAACACTGGGGAAGGACCCCATGTGGGAGCAGAGCCATTAGAGATGGGAAAGGCCCAGCGGGCTCCTGAGGCCCATCTCCCGCCTCCTAGCACAGCGGCCCCCATCACCGTTACCATGGCGCCCCAGTGCTTTGCCCAGCACCATTTGTAATGAGCCTCTCTGGGGCCTCCATCTTCTCAGAGCCACGCGAGATAGACAGAAAAGCCCACTGGGTCCCATGTTGCCCATTACTGGGTCTCCGTGCATACATGTTCCTTACCGTCTATTGCTCACTGGCCCGTCTAGCTGATCCCCTGGAAGAATATCTCAGAGTGTGACTACCAGGGGAAGGCTCCCCCTCCGGGCTTGGGGGAGCCCCGGGGAGCAGAGCAGGGAGAGCGCAAAGAATCACCCTCACGCAGCAGGATCTTCACCCAGCTTTACCAGCCTTGGGCCGGAGCTTCCCCAGCTCCAGAGCAGAGCCGTTGTTATGATATGCACTGGCTGGGGCAGCAGCCGACACGGACTGGGACATTAAAGGCAGCCCACGAAGGAGGCCGCTGGCTTCAGAAGGTGTTTGGCTCCTTCTGCAACATAGCGAGGCCCAGGATGGCCAATGTGCCGCCTACGGGGCAGCCGAACGCAGTCCCAGGGTTTGCTGTTTGTCTGGGGAGAGACAAGGCCCTGGCAGGTTCAGGGGCGTAGGCAAGGGGCTAAAATCACAGCGGCTGAATGGTGTTTTGCCACACTCCAGTTATTGTCGCAGGGCATCCCCTGAAAACGGACCCTAGGCTTTCTCCAGCCAGGTGAGCACTGCTCCATTTGCCCCGCTGGCTCTGGTAGTCAGGCCGGGGGGTAGGGCTCTCCTGCAGGGGGCTCTGGCTCCTTGCTGCCCTGGTTGGGAGGGCTCTGCCCTTGCT
Source organism: Caretta caretta (assembly GCF_965140235.1). Taxonomy (NCBI): domain Eukaryota; kingdom Metazoa; phylum Chordata; order Testudines; family Cheloniidae; genus Caretta; species Caretta caretta. The sequence goes on from NC_134223.1 coordinate 6,255,366, forward strand.
GTGATGGGGAATTATGCATGGCTGGGAGCCACCCAGCCTGGCCGTTTCCCAAAGGCTGTGGATCCGCATGGGGACTTTTAAACCTCTCTAGAGAGACCTGGGATAGGTCCAGCCAGCTGTCACTCCTCAGGGGCTGACTTTCAGAGCCTCCTGATTGGCTCTTCTCTGCTCTCCTTTCCCCCCCCTCTCCTGCTCAAGGGCCTCGCGGGCCTCCTGGAAAAGCCCAGCCATCATGGCGCTCGGCAAGACTCCTTGGCTTCCCTTTCGCAGCCTCATACCCCAGGCCCATCCACCCCTGGGTGGGCTCAAAGGGCTTCTTGGCCGCCATTTCCTTGCCAGAGTCGTCGGGGGAGAGGAACAGAGACCCGAAAAGCAATTGTTTTCCAGAGGTGTCAACCGACCGGCTGTTGGCTGCCCCCCTTCTCCCCACAGCCGCGTTCCAGACAGATCTAGTAGGGGTACAGCAACTATAGGGTGCAAGCAAGAGGCTCAACGGGTCAGCTTGCCAGGGAGCACTGGGTGCAAGCTGCAAAGCTCATTAGGGTCTGTCTACACAGAGGGATAGCTCAGTGGTTTGAGCATTGGCCTGCTAAACCCAGGGTTGTGAGTTCAATCCTTGAGGGGGCCATTTAGGGAACTGGGGCAAAAATTGGGGATTGGTCCTGCTTTGAGCAGGGGGTTGGACTAGATGACCTCCTGAGGTCCCTTCCAACCCTGAGATTTTATGATTCTATGATACACTACGGCAGGGTCTACACTACTGCAGCTGTGTTGTCATAGCCCTGTCGTGCAGACGCGTCCCGCATCGCCGAATGGGGTTTCCCTGTCAGTGTGGCTAGTCCGTCTCTCCGAGAGGCGTAGCTAGGTCGGTGGAAGACTCCTTCCACCCACCTCGCTGCCGCTATGCCAGGGGGGCCTAACTATAGTGTTCAAGGTGCAAAATTTTCCACAGCTCTGAGTGACGTAGGTGCAGACCAGCCCATAGCCTCCTAACTTCCCTCGAAAGCTGAGTACGGTTCCCAGAGCTGAAGAAGAGCGCTCGCTGGGTGGCTCAAAAGCGTGTCTCTCCCACCCCCAGACACTAGTCCAACAAGAGATACTCCCTTGCACACCCTGTCTCTCTCATCTCCTGGGATGAACACAGCTACAGCCATGCTGCATTGAAACCCCTGGGGGTTAGGTGCTTAAGCAGAAGTTAGGTTGCTTCGTGCGTTCCACCCATGGTGTGTGTGGTTTTAGGTCTGCACCATCCTCACTGAGCCGTGACTGAGGGGAGCCCAAAACCAAAGTGTCTGTTTTCAAGGTGCAAAAAGGAAATCACTGTAGTCATGAATGCAACCCCTGCATTCTTCAGGAGGGAGGGGTGCCCCCCAGCACTGTCTATGCCTACAGGCACCCAGCATGCAACGTGGCTGGCTGCTTTGTGCAAGATGGAACGTGGCGTGTTAGAACCGGTAGTCTTGTGGGCACCACCTTTATTAAAGGTGGGTGCAGTCGGGTCCATAAGGTGCCAGCTAGGTGGGGCACCCATGTCTACCCTGAGCCAGTCCTTCTCTGCCCATCCCCGCCTGCATTCCGAGGGCCAGCCTGGCCCCCCTCCTCGCAACCATCCGGCCTGCTAAATCGCCTCCCAGCACCCCCCGCTTCCTGCATCCGCCTTGTAAACCAGGTGCTGCTCCTCACAGCCCCTGCCATGGGCGGCCTGCGTTTTATGGGCCTCGGCTTATTCAAAGGGAGAAAACCCCAGGCCCCCTCGTAAAGCTGTTAATGGGGGAAGGGGGAGGAAGCTGTTTGTGTATCACTGGGGGAGGAGGGCGCAAACAGTCTGAATAGGGCACTGGTGTCACACAGGGCTGCTTCCTCTGTCGTTAAATCTCCATAAAGCCTTGGATGTGCTGGCGGGCAGGCGGAGGGGGGTCACTATCCACCATCCTGCCACCCACCCCACTGTCAGCCATCCGCACCCCACTCGGGGGCAACACAAAGCAGGGGCTCCCCACTGCGCCGACTCAGACAGGTCAGGTCAGCCCCCTACCCTGGACCAGGCTTCCCTCTGACTTCTGAAGCCGCGCGGCTCCTCTTGAAGCTGCACAACCCTGCCATGGATCAGTGCTCAGGAAGACGTTAACGCTAAGCTAAAATCAGCCCCTCTGGAACTGAAATTCGAGCACTCACAAAGGTGCTGGCACTGGCTTCGCTAACCCAGTTTAGACACCGATTTAAGCTGAACTGGTTTCAGGCTGTGTGTGTGGACAAGGCCTATGCTTTAGATACACCAAGATGGGGCCAGGCTTCCAGCTGTGCCCTGGTTTCGGGGCGTTTGGATTCAGTAACAGACGTCCTAGCGGGATGGGGGCGACTGGTACCATCTGGTTCGGGATGCAGGTGGCTAGCTCCAGGCGTCTGGCTCCGGATGAGCTCACCTCTGCCCCCCGTGTCAGATCCTGTGTGATTCTGACTCCAGACTGCACATCATAGGGCTGACGGGCGCCAGCCCCCTCAGCCAAACAGCCACAATCAATCCCTTTGCCCCACGAGCGCAGCCAGTGGTTTATGCCAGCTTGCCAAGGGGGAAGCCCTGAAGCCACGGCCAATGGGCACAGTCCACCCTCAGGAATTCAGCAAACAATCCACAAGGAAATGGAGGGTCTGATCCCGCCACCTTTGTTACAAATGGCCAAGTGCATCACCGATGTCAGTGGACAGGCCTGGGCCCTAGGGAGGGCGGCAAAGACCCTCCTGGATCTGGGAACAGAGTTCAGAAGGGGGGGGGGGGGGGGGATTTTCCACCCCTGCCGGTGCAGCAGTCAGGTGGGGCTGGGAAGACATTTCTACCCCCGGCAGCCAGCTGGCCGCAATTCCTAAGGGAGCCTGCGAGGGGCTGCTGTAGTACGGCACGTTTCCTGGTCACACTGGGCCAATTTCATCCCTGCGGCAGCTCCCTGGGAGTTCCTGGAAGGATTGGCTCCCACTCACTTCATCCAGAAATCAGTAGCCAGGAACCTTTGGCTACTCTGTGGCTCCTTCCAGCCAATGATCGAGCACTTTACACAACCCCCTGGAGGCAGGGCAGCATTGTTATCCTCACCTAACGGATGGGGAAACTGAGGCACAGCGAGCTTGCCCAAGCTCACCCAAGAAGACAGTGGCAGAAAACTCTCCAGGGCAGGGCCTGTCTCCTTTGTTACTTGTCTATACAGTGCTTAGCAGAACGGGGCCCGGAGCCACGAATGGGATTCCCGAGCGCTGCCACAATACAACCAAATCATCAGCATCTTCGTCACCGTCAGAGCCTCGGCTCTGTGCTGCCAGGCCTGCGTCTTAGCCACACCACGGCTCTTCCTCCCGTAACTCACTCATGTCCCCTCTTGGACCCACATTTCCCCCTGTCCCGCGCCAGCCGGCTGCTCCCTCACTGGCATTAGCGTCGACGAGCGGCCTCCCGAACGCTGACTCAGGGAAACACGGTACCCAAACTGTTACTCCTGCTCGGCGGAAAGTGCGCCCTGTCCCCCCCTTTCTGTGTCCCACTGCGGGGGGAGGAGGGGCAGCGGGAAGCTGGGCTGGATCCAGGAGGAGCTGACGCAAACGAAACATTTCCTGCCATTTGGGAGAAAGCTGTGGTTAGCGTCATTTTTCCATGTTCGCTGCAGTGTCCGTGCGCCCCAGCCAGGGACCGAGGCCCTGCTCAGCAGGAAAGATTAATGTCTCCACCGTGGCAGCGGCTGTGGTCAGGGGCCCGTCACGCCAGGCACTGGGGAGGCACATATTTAACGCCCTGTGACTCGAGGGTAACACGCTCCGTGGGCAGGCACCAGCCTCCCTCAGCAGAGCCAGTCAGCCCCACCACAAGGCAGCTGCCCCACTCTGGTGCGCAGGGGGGAGCATGGGCGACCCCCGCCCCAGCCGCCCAGCTCTGGGGCGTAGGGCAGAACGTGGGAAACCCCAAGCCGCCAGGCTCTGGGGCGCAGGGCAGAGGGTGGGTGACCCCACCCCCAGCTGCCCGGCTCTGGGGCGCAGGGCGGAGCGTGTGTCCTCCCCCCAGCCACCCGGCTCTGGTGTGTAGGGTGGAGCATGGGTTACTCCCAGCTGCCCGGCTCTGTAGGGCGGAGTGTGAGGTTACCCCCCAGCAGCCAGGCTCTGGGATGTAGGGCGGAGTGCGATGTTACCCCCAGCGCCTGGCTCTGGGGTGTAGGGCGGAGCATGGGTTACCCCCAGCTGCCCGGCTCTGTAGGGCGGAGTGTGAGGTTACCCCCCAGCAGCCAGGCTCTGGGATGTAGGGCGGAGTGCGATGTTACCCCCAGCGCCCAGCTCTGGGGTGTAGGGCAGCCTGGAAATGAACTGCTCTGGCTTTCTGCTAACTCAAGGTGTCTGCAAATGACACTGTGCAGCCACACCCGCTCCCAGGAGCGACAGATGATGTGCTGCCAGTCCTTGCCCACAAGCCTCCAGGGCACCCGGTCTTCTCATCTACCAGTCTTCTGTGTGAGACAGTCCCTGCCCAAAAGAACTTAAGCTAAGCTGGCATGATAGACAAAGGGTGGGAGGGGAAACTGAGGCACAAGGCAGTGATGTGACTTCCCCAAGGTCACACAGCAGGCCGGGGCAGGGACGGGAATACAAAGTGGTCTCTCAGGTCTTAGGCCAGGGCCCTCACCACTGGGCTGGGCTGCCTCTCAGAAAACCATGCTCTTTGGGAGGGGGTCCAGCCCCACAAGATGGACTGGATCCCTCCTGAGCACTCCAACCCAGCGCTATTCAGACAAGATGCAGAAACACCTCTGAAAAGCACTGAACCCCAAGCTCCGGAGTCCGGCCCGTCACTAGTCCCACCTTGTGCACAGCTGAGAAGGAGCAGTTCGTGTCATTCTCTGCATTGGTTCAATGAGGGACGTCATCCTCATGGTTCGTGACTGCACAGGTGCAGAACCCAGGTGAGATGCAGCCACCTCTGGGGTGAGAAGCAACCTCGCACGGTGCCTCACAGACAGGGGAGGGAGCAAGGAAGATGTTGTCCCAGAAGACTGGGGCAGACGCAGACCCCTGGCACAAAACACGTGCACACACTTACACTAGGTGCCCTTGGGTTCACCTGGATAGTCTAAGCCTCCTAGAGACGTACTCTGAAACCCACCGGCGGGTCTGCGGGGGAGACCCCAGAGCAGGGGGAGGAGTTTCTGCTGCTCCCGTCCACCCTGCTCTTGGCGAGTCTCCCTGCAGCAGCAAGCCAGCTGCTCTCCCAGTCACCCCCTCTCCACCACTGGGACTGGCAGCTTCGGGGTAGCTCCTGGGGAGGCCCAAGAGAGGAGGGCAAGTTCTGTGGGGCGAAAGCTGGCCATCTCAGCAGATTTCAGAGTAACAGCCATGTTAGTCTGTATTCGCAAAAAGAAAAGGAGGACTTGTGGCACCTTAGAGACTAACCAATTTATTTGAGCATAAGCTTTTGTGAGCTACAGCTCACTTCATCTCAGCAGAGGGCCCCTTAGACCTGGGCTTGGGGAGTGGGCCCCCGGCTCAGGGCCAGGTTGGGATCTCAGTTACCCTGGTGTAAAGCAGAGACACCCCACTGAGCCACCCCAGTAACTGAGTCCAGAGCCTGGCCCCATGCCTGCCAGGATCAGTGGGGGGCCGTTGGCACCTCCAGGGCGCAGGTCTCTGCCGTTCTCTCGAGGACGCCAGCCCAGCAGCAGGACGGGTGATAGCGATCGGGTGTGCTGGAATGCGGATCCGGCCCAGCTGGCGCTTCCTGCCCCCGGAGCTGCAAAAGCCCTTCCTTCCTGCCCCAAAGGACGGCACGGGAGGCGGGGCGGGTCGGCACTTGGCCGTGGGAGTTTCTGCGATTCCTGCAGCTTCCGGACGCTGCTCCTGGCGCTTGGCTAAAGCTGAATGGGCAGCGGCCAAAAGGCCGATGGAATGGCTGCTCCGGTCATGGCTATCAGGAGGTGGGACTTTGGAACAGTACTTCATGCCACCCCAGCATCTTCCCACCCTGATCACAGCGCTTTGATGCCTAACCCCTCCTCCCTGACGGGGCAGCAGGGAATGGCTGCCCCCCGTCTCCTGCTGGGGAAGCTGGGGCCCAGGATCACACTGCACGGGAGGAGAAGCACTGGAAATAGACCCCAGCATCCTGATCCCCTCTCCCCTTCTCTGGCAGGCCTTCCCGGAGCAAGGACTAGAGCCCAGCCTGCTAATCCCGTACTCTAGCCACGAGGCCCCATTCCCTCCCAGAGCTGAGAACAGAACCCAGGCATCCTAGCCCCCAGTCCCCTGCCCACCAGACTCAGCCCCCTTTATCTATTAACCTTCTGTTCACCAGAGGGGCCAACAGGAACCAGGCCTTCCCTTCCCCAGTGGCAGCACCGCAGGACAGGCAGGGTGTGAGACTGTGTGCCCTGGTTCTTTAAATGTGTCGCAAGGAGCCAGGCCGCTGGAGGGGCGGGGGAGAGCAGAGGCAGAAGCTCTTCCGTGAAGCTTTGGGGATAAAGCTGCTTCCCTCCTGCCGCCAGAGCTCCTTGTTCAGTGTCAGAAGAAAGCGGCTCTCCCCGACGTTCTTGGCCATTGGCCCACAGGAAGGTCACTCACCTGTCCACTGCCATGGAGCGCAAGGGAGCCGCTTCCCGAAATGGCCGTGCCAAGGAGACAGGACCTTCCCAGCCCAGCCCTTGTGCCTGCCCCAGACAATGCCTGCAGCCTGAGAGCCCCTTTCACAGGCATGGCAGGCCGCCCTCTAGCTGACACTGGCATCCATTGCCAGGCAGGGTGTGCCCAGCTCAGGGAAGGGCAGGATGAAAGAGGAGGCAGGTGCATGCACAGGAGCCCAAACCTTCTCTCCCCTGGAGCTGTGCCTGTACCAGGAAGCTGCTTGGGAATTACCGAGGGCTGGCAGGAGCCCTCCCACACTCTGGAAGCACAGCACAGCTGTAGAGAAGGCGTGGGTAGAGACTAGGCGACAGCTTCTGGGCACGCAGGCTGCTGGGGATGACCTGGCAAATCCTGCCATGGTTGCCATCTCCCCTGCTTTCCTGGCAGTGCCAGAGCAGGATCCCTGCCCAGCCTCACACAATCCACGCAGCCTCCCGTCAACGCCACGTGGTCCATCGCACAGGCGCGGGTCCTATCCCCGACTCACGCTGTGCCCAGGGGTGAGTCGCTGCCCTGCCGGGTGCCTCAGTTTCCCCATCTGCAAAATGGGGCTGAGGTTGCCCCTGAGATCGAAGGAAGAGTGTTATTTGAATGCTCTTATGGTCTAGCCTGGAGATGGGTGGGGAGCCCAAACGTCTAGGGCTGGGGGCACCTGAGGACTCCCCTCTCCCAGCCCCCCAGGGCTCCTGATGTGCTGGGGAGATGAGCTGCAAGAATGTTCCTTGATGTCCTGGGGTCACTACACCCTCACCCTAGTGCTCGGCTTTATCGACAGCAGCGCACACACCCCCAGCGCCTTCTCTTGCGCCCACATTTCCTGCTGAGGCCAAACAGCCAGCTTGTGGGGCGAGGGAGAGAAAACTTCCAGGCCTCCCCAGAGCCTGGAAAACTAGAGAGGCAGGAGGCCTGGAGTCTTTTGGATCCAGGGGTCCAATGCATCTCACGACATAGATACTGATCCCCTGCTGCCAGAAGAGAGATTTACACTGCTGTCCACTGGGTGCTGTCCCGACCTTGGTAGCATCTGGCACTCACCTTGCATGGCTGTCAGTGAGGGCACAAGGTGCCAAGAGACATGGTCACATACACCCCCTCTTAAAAGGCAAAACGCCCCATTTCCCTGTCTGGTGTCGCTGATTCACATCTGGCTTTACCGATGCAGGGGGATTCTCTGGCACAGTGATGCCGTCTGGCTCCTGTCTCATGGGACTTGGCGGGGGAAGGCACTGTGGCTGGGTGTGTTCCTCTGCACCTGGCTATCTCTGGCTGGTAGAAAAGCCATTGCAGGCCAGCCAACCAGTATAGCTAGGGTTCACAATGCAGTCTGTCTGCAGCCCAGGAGCAGGGCCCTTGGTTCTGGGCTGCAGCTTGGATCCCATAAGTGTGGGGAGAAGGGGTTGTCGCAAGGCGGAGGCGGGGGGCTGCAAGAGAGTCTGGTGGGCTGCAGCAGGGGTTTCGACAGGGCGCTGACCTTGCTTCAGGCCATGCACACCCTGTATCCAGCTGTCCTTGCTGCGTGTGGGTGGGGGGGGGTTCCCATCGGCTGGCCGCTGGCAGGAATGGGGACCAGCCTGGATCTGGACAGCCCGGATTGGCGGTGTCAGGCTCCAGCCCAGAACCTCCCAGCGAGCTCCAGATCCACAAGCCAAACAGCCCAGCGCTTTGGGGCAGCAGGGTTCTTGGGCCCAATGTCGCTGGAGTCCCCTTGGCCAGTTCCACACCAGAGCCAGGACCCATTCTCTGCCAGGCTGCTCCAGGGCCTGTACTGTCACATTCCCAGTGAGCAGAGAGGCTCCCGAATTGGGGCACTGTGCCTTTAAGGTTCTCCCTGGGCTCTGGGACTGTTTAGCGTTTGGCTCCGCTCTGTCTGGACAAGTGGAACGGAACAGCTGGCTCCCCGGATGGGGCAGGTGCTCGGCCGCGGTCAGCTTCTGTCTCCTCCTGTTCTCTTAATCTCCGCCGACAGGAGGCTAGGAAAGGCATTGTCGCGGGCAGGTTCCCCCAGTGCCAGGATAAGCAGCACAGGGAGATGCAGGGCTCCGGCCACAAAATCCGGATTTGGGCCCATATGAGGATCCGGATCCCTTTGGGGCTGGAGGTATTTGGGGCCAGGGTTTGACTCCAGCCTTCAACCAGCTTTTCGGTATGCCGCATGCAAAGGGTCTGATTTTTGCTCCACGCAGGTGTAAATCAGGAGTCACCCCACTGGAATGAATGGGATAAATGCAGGGGAAGCGGGAGGAGAATCTGGCCCACTGGATCTGCTCTGAGTCCCAGCAGGCAGGAACAAGGGCCCAGATCATCCTTGCCGTGTGTCTTGGGTCTGCCCCGGCATGAAAAGTGCTGCTGTGCTGAGCTCACAGACACTGTGGCCACGTCCCATGTGCTTTTCAGGGCAGTGGCCGCGTCCCCAGCTCTTGCGATTTCAGCACGAGTCTCATGGCATTTGGTGGGCTTCCATCAAGCCCCAGCTCCCAGAGTCACGGGATGTGGTGAGAATCTCAGCTGCCATTGGGTAAAAAAGCAGGTTTTCAGCCCCTGTGGTTGGGGCGAAAAGCTTGAAAATGGGACCTGAGTGGGACTTAAAGCCAGAAAAACCCCTCACAATTATTTTAAAAACCCTCAAACTTCGGGCCTGACTCGTGAGTTCCGCAATGCTGCCACCATGACTCCGGGCTCCGTGTGGCTGCTCCGGCTAAGCCACGGCCCCTCGGGGCCATACAAGGCTCCCAGTGCTTAAAGGGGGCTGTACAAAGCGGGCCCGATCCCAGACTGGAGCAAATGCCCCCAGGGCCTAGGGACTGGCCCAAACATCCCCACCCAGTGCTAGGTGCAGTTCTTTCACCTCCTTCTCTAAAGTACACACAGAGCAACATGTACAGTAAAACCGAAAACCCTCCCAAAACAAACCACTCCTCGGCACACACGTCACCCTGGGGAGCGACCAAACCCCACATGACAGATGTCAACCTTCTCGCTTAATGTCTGACAGGGAGGCCCTCAGATGCTGTGGTGGGGGAGTGCGATAAGGCCCTGTAGCTCCTGCTCTCAGACTGGCCCATGGGCAGTGCCAGGGGCTCCTCTCATGGCACAGAAGAGCCTGCCGGTCTTCAATGGGCATAGCCCAGGGGCTTTAAGTGCTTCCCTGACTCCCCCAAACCCTGTCTCTGCCCTTGCGAGAGGCAGATTCTGACCCTTCCCTGGCTGGAATTCAGCCCTGATCAGATTTGCAGCCAAGAGCCGGGAGGACAAAGGGATAGGGTGCGGGGAGGACTCAGGCCTAGCCAACGTGAAATCCCACAGCCTGGGAGGGGCCCAGAGAGGGAGCATGGGGGTGGGGGAGCTTTCCCCAGCAGTTCCTGTGTGCGCTGCAGTGGGGGAGGAAGCGGCTGTGTAGCACAATACACAATAGCCCGGGTGCAGGAGCAGAGCCTGCAGCTCGCCAGCTGTCGCCCGGGGAGCGAAACAGGTGCTTCCTTCTGGTCGCCTGGATTCCCCGGACGGGATCCGAGAGGCAGGCTGGTCCAAGGCACATCTGGGCAGGCTGCATGCTGTAGGTCCCTCAGCCAGGGCTTCACGGCTCCTAGCCCACCACTGCCAGCACCCACGGGATGGGAGATCAGAGAGGGCCGAAGCGTGAAACGTGGCTCCCTGGAAATTCCCAGGGTGTCACAATCTGGGAATCTGGGCCCGTCCCCTCTCTGCCTGTGATCACAGATTTAGGGGTGGAGGAGCGATGCTGGAGGAGAACAGCGGCCCCAGAGAGATCCCGAGTTGGAGAGCGGGTCAGGGAGCTTTAAGAAACAGTGCTCTGGGGACAGCCACATGCCATGGGGTAAGCCCGTGAGAAGGGCTAGAGCCACTGTGGAAACGGGCAGGGAACCCCGGGGTCCTGGAGCCAGGCTGAGCAGCCCGTTGCTCACCCGCTGCATTACTGTGTGTGCTCTGCCGCCCAGCGGGGTGACTGACAGGGCAGGACCCCGAGAATCACACAGGAGGATTGGAAGAGCTTAGAGCCGAGGCTGCCAAGCTGTGAACCGCCTGGATCATCCCAACAAAGAGCCCCCAGGAAATGAACGCAAGGAAGGGCCGGCAGAATTAGCAAGGCAGAGAAGTGCCACAGTGAAAGGGCTGTAGGGACCCCTCCAGCTTTGCAGGGGGGTGGGGGGGCACAAACAGAAAAGCAGTACCCTCTTGGGCTTCGTCATGGTGACTCATTCTGCAGCCCCCCCCCCCCCCCCATTCAGCGCTGGGGAAAGTGGAGCACTGGGGCCAGTTCTGTCTGTTGAGGGGTGCACACAGACCCCATGGACTGGAGGATCTGAGCACCTCACACCCTGTAACGGAGCTCGCTCTGACACCCCTAGGCCGGGACGTTAGCCCCACTGCACCGATGGGGAGCTGTGCCCCCGAGAGGGCAGGGGACTTTCCCAAAGCCACAGTGGGCGGCTGCGGGAGCGCTGGGCACTGACCCCTGGTCTGTGGCTTTCTGGAGTAAATTAAAGCCCCTAAGAGGCAGATTCTGATCTCGGTTATGCTGGCATAAATCTGGAGTAACTGCACTGGCATCAACCCTGGCACCAGGGAGGGCAGAGGTGGATCTCCAGGTGTCAGTGTGAGCCCCGGGCTGGCGACATGGAGCGTGCCATGGGGTGAGAGGAGCAATTGCTCCTGCTCCTGCAGGGGACCCTGGGGCTCTCAGGCAGGGGAGCAGCTCCCTGGAATCTGCAAGATGGGGGAGCCCCCTTCCATATGAACCAATCAGCTGCGATGAAGAGAGAGGGGATAAGTTACACAGCAGGGGCCTGGATCACCCTGGGGCAGGACAGCTGGGAGGCAGCCGGGTGGTGTGGGAAGCCCTGACGGTTACCTTAGCTTGGCTCCTAATACCACAGATGCGGGGAGCCCGTGCCGCTCTGCCCTGGCCGCACCCCCCAATCTGCCCCTGCTGCTGCCCTCCAGTCTTGGGGGTTTACACTGGCCCATGTGGGCCCTTTGCACCAGCCTGGCAGTTGAGCCGCCGGCCAATGATGAATTGGCCGGCGGGTTGATCAGAAAAGGGGTGCAATGGCTGGAATGTTGAGATGGCGGGGATCTGGCAGGTGGGGGCTGCAAAGGGAGGGGGACACGTAATGGGGGCTGTCAGAGTGGTATACCAGGACATTAATCCAGAAGCCTCAATCCTTCCCCCTCCTTTTTCCCCTCTGCATGTGCATTACAGCCCTTTTACACCAGATACCAGATTTGTGCCACTTACACCCTGCCGCTGCTGCCCCCCCCCCGCCACGGGTACTGGCCCCTCCTATCACCTCACTGCTGAGTGATCCAGCTGCTCCCCTCCACCCACACCACTGGAATGGGGTCTCCACGGAGGCCTTAGGGGAGGGCTGAGTGCATGCTGGGGCCCCCTCCTCTTCCCGTTGCTGAGCCTGGCATGGCTACACCCCCCTGATCAGGGCTCCCCTCCTGATACGCCAACCAGAGGAGACAGGCCTGTGAATCCAGGAACCCTGCAGCTGGGAGGGCAGAGCTGGGAGGGGAACAATAAAGATAAAGGAAATATGAAGAGGGATGGAAGCCGCTGATGGGAAGATCAAAGCTGGGGAAGATAAAGGAAATGGGGGAAAGGGCCTGATCTAAAGCAAATACATGTCTGGCGGCAGGAGGCAAGCAGCAGGGATGTGGGGGAAAGGGTGCCACAGGCCAGTGCACAAGGCGAGCGAGGAATTTCCATGCCAGCCCACGGAGAAAGGAGCCACGCCAGCCATACAGCACAGCTGGGCCATAATGGGGCAGCTGCCACGGCTGCCTGCACCCTGCGCTCCAGGGGATTGTGGGAGTGCTTCCCATCACACGCCTGGTTCATCAATGTGCCACGGCCTGTCTGTGCCAGCCAGGTCGGGGCAAAGGTGCCACAGCACAGGGAATGCCCCTGGGGCAGAAGGTCCCTGCGCCAGGCACAGAGCCAGCGCTGCCCTCTGGATGCCACCTCCCTGGCCCAGGGCCGTTTGAGGGCAGGCTCTGGGCAGAGCAGGGGCAGGGCTGGAGGCAGGATGGGGTGGATCACTAGCTCCTGGCCAGTGTGGGTGGATCTGCACCCATGGAGCACCCCCTAGGGACCACTGCAGCAGGGGCTCAACATAGGGCAGCCCCTCGGCTGGGTTGAGCAGTGCCAGGGGTTCCCACAGCGCCTGGGCAGGGGAGGCGGCCCGGCTTCCTCTCCGCCCTCTGTCTCCGCTAGGGCTCCCATGGGTGCAGCAATGGGGGCAAATCTGATGCCAAGGCCAAGTGCAGACAAGGTGGCGGCGCCTGCCATGGGTCCCAGTGGTGTAAACGCAGAGCCGCTGCTCCAGATTTACCCCCCCTCTGCGGGCCAAGAGCCCAGCCTTGCTCTATATATGGCCTGAAATTCCTCCCCTGCCCTGGCTGAGCCACCAGGATTTCCTGCAGGTGACAGAGTGGCTCCTCCCGCTGACTCACGCCAGGCCGAGGAGCCCATGGCCCCCCACCGCCCCCACAGTGCAGGGCCACACTCTGCTTAGCAACCGGCCTCCACAAACACAGCCCGCCTTCCCACCCCAGAGGAGCCGCAGCGGGACACGCCCCCGGGAGAAATGCAGCCGGCATTCCGGGCCCACTGCGCGTGGGAGGAAGGACGGGTGCTCGCAGTGCAGAGCGGGAAGGGGGAAACCCAGGGAGGGGGATGAGAGACCCCAAAGGGCCGAGATGTCTATTCTGCCCCTCCCCGCACGGCTCTGGTACAGTCCCCTTTGCAGGTAGCCTCTGTTCATTGCACCAGGCTTGGCTGGGACGTCCCCGAGTGAGCCCTGCTGCCCCTCGGGGCTGCTGTGTGGGGACAGTGCTGGCATCCCATGTATCTCTCTCCTGCTGGGGGGAGCCGGGAGCTGGCTTTCCCCATTAATCCCTCCAGCTGGGTAGCTGCTTCCAACACCCGATGCTCATGAAACCTTCTCTCGCTGTTAGAGACGGGCCAGAGCCTCAGATCCAAACACTGGGGGTGTGAACCCTACGGCTGGGGTCCCTCTCTGCCCACCATGCACTGGGGCAGTTCACCCAGCTCTCTGCCCAGCACTGCACTGCCCCATTCCGGAGCACGCCTGGCAATGACTCAGCAGAGCCCAGCTCCGCTCATCACACTTTAGGAATCTGCTCGCAGGGCTCTCAGTGAGTAATGGCAAACGTTCCCTTGCCTGTCATCTTTAACCCCTTGCTGCCTGCATGCCTCACCCTTCAGACACCCTGGCCCCATCTCTGCTGTTTCTCTGCACGCGTTGGCATGGACGGGGCTGTCGGCACAGGCTGGGAAAGGTGCCGCAGGATCCGTGGAAGCTCTGGCTGGGAGGGGGGGATGTTTTCCCCCTCGGGGACCCAGGCATCTCATGGGAGGTACATGCCAGTGGCTCGGCCCCTCGGCTGGATCCCAGCATGGGAGTAAAGGGCAAGAGGTGTCACTTCTTTAAAGGGGCAGCAGCTTCAGCCCAGCGGGCAGGAGGAGATGTGGCCACTGCAAGAGAAAGGGCGACGCGTGGAAACCAAGCAATGGGGTCTTCGGTCAGCTAGCAATATTGTGTGCACCACTGCCCTCTGCTGCAAGGGATCAGAACTGCTCCACTGCCTGTCCTGGCCTTGTACTGCTGACCGCTCGTGGGGATTCTCCTTTAGCTCAAGAGGCAGGGGTGGGTGCTGTTGGCACAGGATGGACTGAGTTCTAGCCGTGACCACTGGGGGAGTCCTAGGTACCCACACATCCATTACGATCCTAGGAGGCCCCAAGAGCAGCGATAACTGCAGAGTGTGGCCCCTTTGCACGGCCTCAGACCAGGGGCCTGGAGCGCCACTGGAGACATTGCACCCAGCGGGAGCTGTGCCGAGGCTGTCGCCGGGAGGAACCGAGTGTGACGCCGTGCGGCCTCGCCGTGCCATGGGGGGGCCTGGTTTTGTTTGGCCGTCCTGCGCCCACCTCTGCGGGGCCCTTTGCAGGGGGAGCAGAGCCCCAGGGCCTTGCGCCACCGCCTCCCTGAGGGCTGAGCGCAGCCGAACCAGGGGCGGGGGGAGCGAGATCCGCCCTGCGAGCCGCCCGCCCGCAGCGAGAGGGGCTGGCAGCACAAAGCAGCCTGGGATGAGCCGATCTCCTGTGTTTTGTTAGGCGGACAAAGCGCGCAAAGCCCCGGGGCTCAGGCGCTGAATAGGGGAGCTGGTTCCCAGCGCGGTCCCGGGCCAAGGCCGGCAGTCTGTAGCCAGGCCGCATTATCCCCCAGACCTGATGAGGCTGACACTTCCTTTTCAGCCGGCCCTGGCGACGGCCTTAGCAACACAAACAGGAAGTTCAGAGGTTGCTGGCGGAGGCCAGGGATTAGCTGGCAGGGGAGGAGGGGATGCCAGGGGTGTGAGGGGCAGCCTCTTACCTGTCAATAGCACTCGTCACCCTGGGCCCTTTGCAGCCAGACCCCACTGGATCCCAGCGACAGCCACATAAACCTAGCCAGATCCCAGCCAGGTGCACGCAACGCTGCCAGATCCCAGCCGGGTGCACGCAACACTGCCAGATCCCAGCCAGGTGCACGCAGCCCGGCCAGATCCCAGCCAGGTGCATGCAGCGCTGCCAGATCCCAGCCAGGTGCACGCAGCGCTGCCAGATCCCAGCCAGCTGCACGCAGCCTGGCCAGATCCCAGCCAGGTGCACGCAGCGCTGCCAGATCCCAGCCAGCTGCACGCAGCCCGGCCAGATCCCAGCCAGGTGCATGCAGCGCTGCCAGATCCCAGCCAGGTGCACGCAGCGCTGCCAGATCCCAGCCAGCTGCATGCAGCCCGGCCAGATCCCAGCCAGGTGCACGCAGCGCTGCCAGATCCCAGCCAGGTGCACGCAGCGCTGCCAGATCCCAGCCAGCTGCACGCAGCCCGGCCAGATCCCAGCCAGCTGCATGCCTGCCTTTAAATGAGGAGCGAGCCCCAGGCAGCCGTGCAGGGGCTGAGTTGATCCAGCCTCAGCCTGTGGCAATAACTGAAGGTGTCAACTCAACACTCTTCGCTGGGGCGCGGGGGAGAGAGATGTCGGGAGCATCAGGCGGGCTGCAGGGGTTGGGCACACGCGGACACAAGCAGCCTTCTCATTTTCCTCTGGGACACCCCTGATTTTCAGGACACCCCTCATTTTCCTCTGGGAGCCATTTTGCCTCCCACTTGCGTCTCGGATTATTGCCCCTCCATGTCTGGCTTTTGCTGCGCCACGACATGCCTCCTCAGCACACGTGCCCGGGCACTGCTCCGCTCTGCCATCTCCACAGCAGGTCCCCGCCATGCTGCAAGCTGGGACAGGAACTGGCTATGCCGTGCCCCGGGCTCTGCAGCTGGAGGGCTGCCACGTGGGCTCTTTGGACCTTTGCAAGCTGATGGACCAAGGCACGGGTGGGTGCTCCCCCCGGGCCATACCCACTCGAATTGGTCCAGAACCAAGGCCGGGTCTATGTAACCCACTGGGGACTGTGTGCTGTGGGTCCCTCTCCACGCTGCTCTGCAGGGGACGTGAGTGGGCGCGGCCCCCAGCTGCGGTGCTGCAGCTCACGGGCTTAGCGCTGGAGGTCCCTGGTTCAATCGCCGCTGGGTTGGCCATGAGCGTGGCCACTGCATCTACACGGAGCGTTCCATGAAAAGAGCCCACCGAGGCCCAAGGTCACGCAGCGGGAGGGGCTGAACCAGGGGAGATTGGTCCTTCCTCCCGTCTTCCTGCTCTAACCTCAGACAGGGTACGCCCCCTGGTTCTCTCTAGGGTGGTGACCCAGCTTGGCAAAAGGAAGAAATCCTCACCAGGCCCCAGATGTGACCGCCATGGAGGGGAAGGGAGCCTGGTCCCTTTACGCTCTCACCTTGATGCTGCAGACCCAAGTGGCACAGAGCAAATTGCATGTCGGGCACCCCACTGCTACTTAGACCGTTCTGGGCTAGTGCCCATGGGGCAGGCATGACCCAGAACTGGGAAGCAGCTGGCAGGGGGAAGGGACCCAGCGGGATTCCTCACTTGGGATGCCCAGAGGCACAATGGGACCATCGCCAGTGGGCGGGAAGAGACAGCACGAGACAGGCAGCCAGATCAGCCCAGCTAATGAAACACGCAGGGAAGCCCAAGCAGGTGAAACTGCAGCAAGAGTCCAGGGTCACGCCAGTGGCAGGTTAAATATAGCCCAGGAGCTGGCGCTGCCAAGTGCAGCCAGATGGGGGTGCCGCCACCCTGCCACCTCGCGTCACCACCAGGCCAAACAGAGGCCTTGTAATGGGTCAGCACCAGAAGGACACGCACACTGGGCAGCGGGGGCGGGGGAGCTAGAAAGATTTTCACTCCCTGAAATGCTTTCGGGGCAAAATTACCAGGAAATGCCCCATTTCTTGCAGCCGTCCTGGTGCCCCCTTTCTGACTGCACTGAGCAAGGATTGAACCCAGGGGCCAGGGCTGCTGGACTATTTCCACCGTCCCAGCCTGGAGACTCTTGCTCTGCTCAGCTCCCCTTCCTGCTGGTATGGCCACAGCACAATGCTGGTCTTGCATCATTTCAGGAGCGAGGCAAGAATCACCTCGAGGTGGCGCCATTTCCTCCTCGCCTCTTCATAATTAGGCTTGGCAGGATTCGATTTTTATCCGTAAAGGTCACTTTTAGCAGGCACACCTAAACCCAGGGCAACATGCTGCCATCGCGAATGGAAACATGCCGCTCGGCAAGTGAGAGAGGTGCTGCCTGAGAGCTCGGTAGAGTTTGATGTAAGGATATTTTACCGTGTATCTGTTGGCATGTGACATGGCGAAGTTGTGTGAGGAAGCTCTGACTTTTTGAATCTCAACAGCGACTGTCATTAAATAATCATTGACATGGATTAGAAACAATTAAAAATGCTTTCAAATAGACAGTGATGTTATCTGTGGGAATCAGGGCCGGATTTATCAAATAGACAGTGATGTTATCTGTCGGAATCAGGGCCGGATGAATCGTTTGTGGGCCCCGCCCCCCCCCCGACCGTGGCCCCGCCCCTGCTCTGCCCACACTCTGCACCGAGGCCCCACCCCCACTCAGCCTCTTCCCCCCCAAGGCCCTGCCTGCCGCTCATGTGGGAGGGGGGGGTGGAGAGGAGCAAGCAGTGGGCAGGGCCTCAGGCAGAGCACAGGCAGCGTGGGGGCGGGGCCATGGTCCAGATGCCGGGGGGGCCCCCTCTGAATGTGGGCCAGGCCCCACTGGCACCATTGTAAACCTGCCTGGTACTGGTCAGAATTATAAACAAGAGAAATTGAATCCTGCCAAGCCCAGCTCTGTGTCCCCGCTGCTCTCCCCCGGGCAGCTCCTTCCTATTTAACCCCCAAACTCATGTCCTTCCTGCTGCTCTCAGTCCCTGCCTGCTGGCGGCCGGCACACCCCAGAGCTGGGTGACGGCCCAGGCCAGAGACAGCCAGGCTGCAGCCAGCAGGCAGCCACGGCTCTGTGCCTAGGGCTCAACATTACCGGGGGCATTCAAGGGCCCAAAGGGGAGATGCACACACAGCTCTGACCTGCTGCCAGGTGTCCTCATGTGCCCTCCCTGCAGCCGGGGAGTGGCTGCCCCGTGCTCTGTCCACACCCCGGCAAGGCCCTGCTCCTGGGCAGAGGAACTCCAAAGGAGGTCAATAGGTCTTAAGTGCAATGACCTTTTTCTCACTTCCTCCTCCTCTCCTGATGGAGGCTGTTGCCTAAGGAACATTCCCTGAGGCTCCTTACTCAGTGAGCAATTGCTCAGTTTACTCAGTGAGTAAATTGCTCAGTGAGCAATTAGCAACTGAAACCACCTGCAAATGGAAGAGGCTAATATCCGGGCTGCTAAGACCAGCAGGATTACTGGCTGAAGGCCCCGGTTGCTAACAGCGGCACTGAGCCGCCGGACACCAAAGCAGCAATGGAAATGTCCCACGCAGCAGGAGGAGAAGGCGATCTCAAAGCCTCCGGGGAATGGTGAGGCTCCAGGGGGTCGTCAGTGGCACCGTACCCCCAGGCAGGAGTGGGCACAGCCTTTGGCTAAAGCCATTCCTGCGAGGGAAGGCTGGGATTGAAGGAGGCCATGACAGTGCTCTGTGCCACCAGCCCTGCATCCACCCTGCTGCACCCCTAACAGTCCCAGGGAACCACCATGCAACCACCCTGCTGCACCATTATCCCACTGCACCCCTAACAGTCCTGGGGCCCACCTTGCAACCGCCCTGCAGCACCATTATCCCATTGCTCCCTAACAGTCCCAGGGTCCAACTCTCTCAGGCCGTGCACCTTGTGGCTCCATTGACACCGGTGCAAAGAGGTGTAAAACATTCCCGGTCTGATAGGGCAGCGTGTTACACTCACGTAGCACTGAGGGACCGGGAATGAGGACACAAGGTGCGGCGTGGTGGGGGGTGTGGCCCAAGGATTTGTAGAAGGAGCAATAGAAAACGAGCGCTGGTTTCCTTCTGCTTGGTGTGAGATTCCAGCAAAGACTCGGCTTCCCCATCATCCCGATCAGGCAGCTAAGGTGCTGCATGGATTTACTTACAATGGAAGGAACTAAGGATCGAAGCAATGACCTAGGGGAGACACGGAATGAGCTATCTATCCCTATACGTGCCCATCCATCTAATCTAGCTAATGGTTTTGTCCTGCTGCTCATCACCGCAGTATCTGGGCATCTTTTAGGAAAAATTGATAGCAATAGCAAAGTGCCCAGTGGGATTCCTGGAGTCTCTGACATGTCTCCCTTTGTGGGGGTCTTCAGTTGGGGGAAGGTTTCCGGTTGTTTGGTAGGAGGGTAGGGATAGGAGGGGTACCAGTGTTGGGGTTTAGGGGCAGGATTGGGGACTCTATCCTAAGAAGCAGTGACACTGAAAAAGATTTGGGGGTTGTAGTGGATAATCAGCCAAACAAGAACTCTCAGTGCAATGCTGGGCCGAAAGGGCTAATGCCAGTACTGCGGTGTAGAGGGGGATGGGGTCAGGGATGGGAGTGCCATGGCATTGACGAATGATCTTTTCGAAGAGGAAGGTTTTAAAGCATTTCCTACAGACTCTGGAGTCTCCTGGTCTCCTCTGGAAGGTCACTCCCTAGCCAGGTCCTCTGGCCCGAGAATGCTCTGAGTCTAGAAATAGGATGGCACTGAGTGGTCCTAGGGGATGTAATGAGGCGGCATGGGATGAATCTCCCCCGACCCTGTCAGAAAAGCAAACTGTGGGCTGGAAAGACCCGCTAGCAATGAGATCTGTTCGAGCGTGGAGGAAGGGTGGGAGCCCGGTAGCTGGGTCACTGAAACTGGACTGAGCCAATCACAGGAGGGAATAAAGTCCCCCTGGCCCGCGGGCGATGGACGAAATGCGAACAAACGGGTCTTTCCCTTGACTCCGCACCTGCAGCGGCCGGTTAGTCCCTCTCCAGCGATCCCCAGGGGCACCTGCTGAACTGCATCAGTCTCCTGCCCGCTCTCATTTGGAATAAAAGCAGCCATAATTCTAAACTGGATTAAGGCCACTTTTCTTCCAAAGGAGAGTTACAAGACTATTTAATCCGGTGTAACTATCCCGCTACAGTAATGCTGGTAAATTTCCCCATGCAGACAAGGCCTGAGTCCCTCCCTCCAGCCCACCGCTCGTTTTTTGTTGCCCTCCTCTCAGCTCTCTCCAACGTTTTGCAGGCCAGGAGGTGCCCAGATCTGAGCCCAATGCCCCAGGGGCGGTCGCACCGTGCAGACCTTCGCCGTCAGCTCTGTGATCTCATAACCATGGGGTAGCTGATAAAGAAGTCATTACACAAAACCGGGGCCCCGTCTCCTCTCTTGGGGAACCTTCCCAGCTCTCCCCAAGGCCAGCACCCGACGGCTGCTTGGCAATTCAGGTGTTGGCTTTTTTTACTCTTTACACAACAAACATAATCCCAGTGGGACCGACATACCCGTGTTTACTAACTAGACACGAGGCACACGGCCCAGCTCCAGAGGCGCACTGCTGCTCCGGCCATGCCGAGCGCTTTTGCCCAGGTTTGCGCTGAGCTCTGCCCAGCGGGGACGGCGTACAGATCGCCACACGGAGCCTGGGTGCCGTCTGGCTTGAAGCGCTCGCCCCCCGGGGTGGAGGGTGACCCCTACACTGCCGGCAGCACATCCACCTCGCGGCAGCCCAGTGAGCAGCATTCCAGGCTCCTGCTGTGGCTTGCAGGCTGCGTGCCTCGGAGACACCGCCTGGCTCCCGGCTACGAAGCCCGGCTAAGGAATGTGGTGGGTGGCGATAACCCAGGGAAGAATGCACCCCAGACCCCCCCTGCCCAGAAAGGAGCCGGGAGGGTGGGGAGAGCCCCAGGGCTCAGACACAGGGCCCCACTCACAGTCACTTCCTTTCCTTTGCACCAACAGAGCTGGGGCTAAAGGGTCACAAAGCAGGGGCACCCCCCCACTGTGCCCCCCCCCGCCCCTCCCTTGGGACAGACAGACCCCTGCTGGGCACAGAATCTGCTCTGCATCCTCCTCCAAAAATCCTAGCTCAGGGGCCTGGCGTTGGAGCTATTTCCTGGGTGTCACAAGACCCACAGGGGCCATGGGCAGCCAGACCCCAGTTAAGACAGGCCCAGAATCAGGGGTTCAAGTTAACCCCTCCACCCTTGGCTCTGCTCTGGGGCAGGGATGGATTCGGCCTGCAGAGAAGAGCCTCGGTCCACGGGAGAAGAGGCACTAGCTTGTCCCAGGGAAAGGAATGTGTCTCTAGCTGTCTGCCCCACCTCCCATGCTGGGGTGGGGGCAGGGGTGCCTGCCTCCACCATCCCGTGCTGGAGAGGGGGGCCTCTGCCCTGCCCTGCTGCTCTTTCCTCGCCTGGCACATCCTGGTGCTACGGTTATTCCCACTCATGCCCCCCTTCGCTGGAACTGCCGCTGGCAGCAGGGCTCCGAGTCACAAGTGACCTGAGTTCCCCCAATCTCAGCACAGACCATCCAGGGCCAGGGCTGCCCGCGTGCCTGATGCCCAGGGATGGGCTGTGCTCCCAGAGGAGATGTCTAGAGCATGCGGTGCCTTCTCCAGCCTGCCACGGGTAAGCTTAGGAGCTCTGGGTTTCTGGACAGAGCAGAGCCCTCACCCATTCAGTCCAGCCTCCCTCCACCGCATTGGCCCAGCTGGTCTGCGACCCCGCCTCCAGCAGTGCCAACACCCCAGGCTTCTGGGGAAGGCCAACACGCCCTAATGCCCAGAGGCAATTGTGAGATGCCATCTGGGGCACCGTGGGGGCGGTGGTGGTGGTGGGGACTCTGTCTAACCCCTGTAGCACTTCTGCCATTGCACTGCCCTGGGCTTAGCCTAGATTGCAGGGTCCTCGGGGCCTTGTCTTATCAGACTCTCAAGTGCCCAGGACCCCACGGCCCATCAGCGTGCAGAGCTGCAGACACATTACCAACCATCATACAGTTACCCTCGGGGCAGGGGAAGCAACTGCTTCCTTTCCAACCACCCCACAGCCAGGAATCAAACGGAGC
This sequence comes from Caretta caretta, assembly GCF_965140235.1. Classification (NCBI taxonomy): domain Eukaryota; kingdom Metazoa; phylum Chordata; order Testudines; family Cheloniidae; genus Caretta; species Caretta caretta. The sequence continues at coordinate 6,277,521 of NC_134223.1, forward strand.
AGGGGAGGGGCAGTGGGCGGTGACACCACATCACAGTCAAGGGGTGCTGTTGACTCAGGACACCCGGCACTCAGCGGCCGGTGATGAGCCTGACAGAGCCAGCCCCAGATTCCCCCTTCGCACCCGCCAGGCCATTTAGCCCAGCTGCTCTCCCCAGGTGACTCAGCCTGAGATGAAAGGCGGCTGGTGTTTTCCCCTGGTGGGCTAGGATGGGACAAGATGGGGGACAGGGGGGTCTTAGTGGCTGAGCTCCCTCCCCCCCCTGCATAAGTGGTGTGCCAAGCGGGCCGGGGAATTCCCGCCTTTGAGACAGTGCCAGGACCTAAACTGTGAGTTTGAGAGCCGAAGAGAGGAGATTATGGTGGCTCACAGCGCAAAGCTCATCTTTCCGGGCTGGAGCAATCCACAGTAATTAGTAGGGTAGCATCGTTACACGCTGCACCTGGCTGGGCAGAAAGGGGCTCTCTGGGCTGGCCCAGGAGCGAGGCCCCCAACTACAGAGTCCGCCCTGAGCTCATTCACATTCCTGGCTCAGCAGGGAAAATCCCTCCTCCAGCACCCGCCAGGGCCCGGAAACGGATGTGGTGATATTGACATAAGCCCCCGCCGCTGACAGCAGCTGCTCCGAGGAGAGGTCCCAAGCGGTCGCGAGGCTGGGAGTATCTAGGGCAGAGGGGAGCCTGGGGAGTCACGTGGGAGCGGAGTCCTGGGGTGGGAGTCACTGGGAGCAGGGGCTCATGAGAACAATCCAGGAGGAAGGAAAGAGGAGAGACTACTGGAGCGGCTGATCAGACATGTCCTAAGGGGCCCGTCCCTACCCTGGGTCTGCTCCCAGGGCAGAGTGGCACCAAGGCATTGCAAAAGCTCTCCCAGCACACCCTGCACTTCACCGTCCCCATCAAACCTGCCCTGCAGCATCCTGTCTGCTCCTTGGCTCTGCCTTTCCCTGGTCCCACCCGCCAGCACCGCCCTCCGCTAATCTGAGAGGCCTGAATTCTTTCACCAGCATTCTTGTGGCTTGCCCTTTCCGCTGCACTTTCGAGCCTGGGTGGAATGAGATCATTTGGGGTGCAACATTCATACCAGTGGAAAACAGAGCCTTGCTTGGATGAGCCCTAGCCAGGCCGAGTCGACCGGCTCCTCAGAGGTGTATGAACTGCCAGGGCCGGAGCTCACTGATGCCAACTTGACAAGAGTGAGATGCCATTGACGTCAGTGGGTGTCTTCTGATTTCCACTAGTGTCTGTGAGCTGAGACTTAGTCCCTGTGAGGGTAGAGAGGGGTTGTAAATTAGCCTGGGAGGACAGTAGTTGAGGTCGGATAAGTGGGCAGAGTTAAGGTGAACGCCTGTATGCCCACAGAAGGATTTGAGTATCATTCTTCCAGTCCTGACTTCCAGCGTCTCCTGCACATCTCACGCTTCTCAAGCTCATCCCCCGTCCCCCACTGAGAACGTTGGTTCTAAGGCAAAGTTCGACGAGAACTATTTTAATGGACTGAATCTCCATCAGCAGCTGTGACTCTTGGTGCTTCACCTGCCCCCAAGAGGGAGCTGCAGGGTCTTTGGATTGGGAACTTCGCCTCCTTTCCTTCCGGGAATCCCTCCCCATCCCGCATTGAGTCCTGCTACAGGCTGATTACCCGAGCTTGATTCAGCACCATTCAGAATGGGGCCTTTGCTCTGAAACTCCTTGTGGCGATAATCCTCTGTGAGTCTCAACGCGTGTTTGGGGGCCTCACACAGCCCCCACAAGGCACAATGAAGCCACACAGAGCAATGGGGCAGGGACTACTTTTCCTCTCAGGTGGCGGAAGGGCACGCTGAAACCAGTGGTGTCTGTGCTAGTGAGGGGGGCAGATGTGGGGAAGGAGGGCTGGAGGGTAGGCTCTGAACACTTCCCACCATGCGCTCCCTGTCCCCAAGGGCTCAGGGTGGCGGGTCTCCATGGTTCAGACGATGCCGGGAGGGGGAACACATCAGGGACGTTCTGACCCGGAGGCCTGGTTCTGCCCATCATACAGCCAGGGGTCAGCATGACACTCGACCCACGGCTGGATCCAGACCAGGCCCAGGTTCGGGCCCAGACCCAAGCCGAGGGTCCAGCCTGACCCAGCCCAGGTGCTGGGAGGCTGAAGGGCTGAACCCTGCAGTGGGGCGGAGGGGAAACCAGCCCCAACGGAGCCAGCTGCGAGCTTCTCCCTGAAATCTTCCCAGCCTAGCCCTGGAGGACCCTCAATCCTCCCCTGCAAGCCCAGAGAGCCGCCCGCCCAGCCGAAGCCCTTCTGGCCAAGGCAAAGGGGGCTCTGCTGAGCTGGGCAGAGCAGAGACCAAAGCAGCAGGCCAAGCAGGGCCCTCCCTGTGTTACCGTCAGCCCCTGCCTGCCCAGGGAGATCGGTCCCCTGTGGGGCACAGCAGAGTGCCAACTGCTGTTTCCAACAGACAAGCTGGGGGCCTGGAGGGAAGGGGCAGGTGCTGCCCTGATCCCTCCCCCTAGCCAGGAGCTGGGCCCATGTGCGAGTCACGCATGGGCAGCTCCCAGGCAGGGATGGGACAGGCCTTAAGCATGGCAATTAACAAGGCCTTTTACGAGCCAAAGGAAGAGGCCGAAGGTGGCAAACCCGCGCTCTGCCGAGGCCAGAAAAAGTGGAAGTAGCAGCCAAGACTCCGTGTGCATGGCTCAGGCCTATTCCTGGCACCTTTCGACACATTCGGGGCACCTGGGGCCAGCCAAGTCACTGTGATGCCTACAGCAGGGCGGAGGGGGAAGGAAGCAGGGCCGGGGAGGCCAGCTTCCCCACTGCAGCTCCCGGCAGGCACTGCCCTCACCCGTAGGTGGTGGGTGGAATCCGGCAGAGCCGCCTTTCTAAGCTGCTGCCACAAAGGGATGGCGTCACCGGTTCAAGTGGCACAGGACCCAAACCCACCCTGCTCAGCTCGGGGGGTGAAAGCCCAAAGCCCAGCTGGAGTCTGGGGGAGATCAGGGCCAGACTGGCCCTTAGACAGGGTTGAGTCCAATCCTCGGAAAAGCGATTGGATCTGTGAGACTTTGTCCTGCCTCTGGTTTGACTATCAATTGGGGAGGGAGGGCAGATCTGGCCTCTGTCTCATCCCTGGGCGGCCTCCATTCAGCTGTTTTTCCTCCTGCTGAGTTTCACCCCCCCTCACCCCACCACGTGATCTTCTCCCCATCCATCAGAGTCAACTTCTCAGCAGCCCCATGGCAGCAGGGCTCCGGAGACGGAACGCCCTGCATGTTAGCCCCTCGGGGTTCCGGCGTTGCTGCAGTCGGGTGATTGCAACACACGCCTCAAACGCCTGGGTCAAGTCCTAATACAAATAAGCAGCACCTGCTGGCTGGGTTATTTCACAAGCCGGCACAATTAGATCACAGTGTTTGCAGTAATTAATATGCGCCAATTAATGTTACAGCAGGGCTCGGAGCCAGGCCAGAGCTGCCTTTGCACAATGGATTTTCCTGGTTCTTTTTCCTGTAGGCAGGGCAATGAAGCCTGCTGTCTGGTTTGAATCTTCCATCAGGTTTTTAGTGTCACAGGGTTTGGGAGCCAAGTGCTAATCCTCCCCATGCTAGGGCAGTTGTGGTGGCTGGGAGCCCCCCATTCTCCCTCTCGAGCCCCCTTTCCTCCCATCCAGCCAGATGTGCATGGAACATCAGACTGGTCTGAGGCACGTACGAGTCACAGCCGGCACAGTCCCTCCATGCTGCCACCGCGGACTCCAGAACAACTGATGCAGAGACAGCCCCTCCCCAGATTGAATACAAGACCCAATGCATGCTGGCCTAGGGCACTTGGGAGACGACCAAGCGGCTTGGGGTCAACCTGGATCCAGGCAGGATGTGTTCACTAAAGTCGGTAGTTCCACCCCGACCACTCTGACCCCTCCACTGCCCCAGGTGTGCCTCTCCTGGGCAGAGACTCCACGTCTCTCTCCTGCCTGACCAGGGCATGGCCAGCTGAGCAGCTCCCTGACTGTACTGCGATTTTCCCAGCCAAAGAGCCACTGCCTAAGCAGCCGGTTTCACGTCTCTCCTCCGAGACGCTGCATGCTGCAATTGCCAGTGAGAAGGTATCACCCAGCTCTTGCTAAGCAATCACCTTTATTCTTAAGGTAAAAGCATTGCAGAGAAAACATATTAAAACAACAGAAGAACCTAGATGCATGCTAATAAGCCGACCAGAGATCACCCCCTCACTCCGACAAGGGCTCTGATTGGCAATTAGCTCTTCAAACCCACCCCGGGGGTGATCCCTGTGGTCAGAAGTTCATCACAGCTTCAGCTCAGAACAAGCACTCAGTCTAGGACCCTCAGTAGGCCCACTCCTTCCAACCCTTCCCTAAGGGTCGGGGCTCACCTTGGAGCAGAGGGCCTGGCCATTTGCCGGATCAGAACCGAGGGCCCAAGCCAGGTTAAAACCGAGCTATTTATCCAAACCCCCTTTCTTTGTCCATGGTCACTGGAGAATCCAGTCTGACCTAGAATACACAGATCTCTCCATGGGGTCATGTTCCTCTGGGGATGTTACAACCTGAGGGATTTGCCTGAGCACGGCCTACTGGTTTTCTATTGGCCTTTCCCATGGAAATACAGACACGCCCTCAGTAACACATAGACAATGGCACTTTATTAAATGGCCTCCAAAATGTTAAACTCAATTCAATACGGTTTGTCCAGGATATTACAGGTCTGCCAAATCTCTCCCCTAAAGAAGTGGGTACGACCAAGGTGCCGCTGATTGATTTCCTGGATAGAGATTCAGCCACTAACCTGGCATTCCCTTTATGAATCACTTCCATGGCATCGTCCTGGAGAACTAAACTTCAGTGTAGCAACTTGGCACTAGTCCCTTTAATCTGGTGTAGCCAGGTGAGTGGTGCTTGTACACTGGGCAACGTGGCCCAACAGGTAGGGCTGTTGTTTGCGGACGGCCCACGCCATAGCCAAACCTTTCTGTATCATTGCGTAATTTCTTGCTCAGGTGCGCTGTGGGGTGTCTCCGCCCCTTTCCATCAGTTTGCATCAGCACCGTCCCAAGCTCTGTGCCAGAGGCGCCTGCAAACACCAGGAAAGGCTCATCAAAGTCTTGGCTTACCAGAACTGGGCTGATGCTCCAGGCTTCCTTCCGCTTGCCGAAGGCCTGTTGACACTGTCGGGACCAGATGAGCTTGTCTGGCTTCCGCTTTTTCCATAGCTCAGTGATGGAGGCAGGCAGAGCGGTACAGCGAGGGACACACCTCCAGTAGTGTCCTGCCATCCCAATAGCAGACTGTTCTGTTTCCTTCTCTGAGGAGTGAGACAGTTCTTAATAGCCTCCCCCATGGCGGGCTCTGGTTTTATGTCACTGTCCCGGGACAGAACTGTTCACGCTATTGTCAATGGACCGTGTTTTTACAGGTTAGGGGGCAGAATGCACAGAGCAGTGGCCAGATGGGGGCTGGCGTGTCACATGTTCTGATGCAACCCCTTGAGAACAAGTCAGCCCCCACAACCAGAGCCCCCATTTAGCTCATTTAATAAAATGCTCTGGCTCCAAATACTCACTGCTAGTGTCTTGTGAGCGTGGAAGTGGACTCCCTCCATCGGCACCACACCCCTCTGTATTCACCTCGGATGGCACGGCTCCCTCTTCTGTGACAGAACAGAGCTCCCCAAGTCTCCTACAGCCTCCGCACTCTAACGTCAGAAAGTCAGATTTGGGTGGTGACCCTAGCTCCACCCGCAGCTCTGCAGTAGTTGGATGTTTCTGCAAAAATGACCAGCAGTGAAAGGGTTAACAATGCTCACATTTAAATACCACCATTAGACTTCAGAGTGAACACTGGCACACCTTCCTGCAGCTAGACAAGACGCATCCAAGTGCATGAGTATGGTACAAGGGACGGGAGAACAGTCCTGTGGATCAGGTACATAGGTTCAATGGGGCAAGACACACATGACTTGGACAGTTCACTCATCTCTGAGCTGTTGTTTTAAGCTCTCTCCCAGCAGTTTGGGGTTGTCCACATGGTATGTGCTGAACAGCTTCACCACAGCACGCACAGCACAGGGCTGCTCAAAAATGGTCTGCTCGGACTTTTTTTTTGAAACGGAAAACTTGGAGTGTCAATTAAATGGACAGTTCTGAGAAAGCATCGGCTTTCCTCCAACATTTTTGATGTTTCCTTGGAAAAACCAACCCACCCCCCCCATTTTCAGCCAAAATGTGTAATCTTTGGGGCAAAATTTTCAGTTTTGAGGTTTTAGACTAAAATTCAACATTTTTTGCAGGGAAAAACCCCCTACTTCCCAACCAGCTCTACCGAATTAGCTAATACTGGGCTAATCTTCACACAGCACTGTTCCCCCAGCCCTGAATACAGTGGGGAGGAAATCTGCGTGCCATACAAAGCTGGCTGTATTGAAGATAAAGAGTTGTGGTTGAATCAAAAGCCCTTCTCGGACCTCCCCTGAATTCTGGGAAACAGCAGATCTGAATTCAAGCCGTGCCAGTTAAATTCACACCAAGTTTCATGGGATTGGATTTATTTATTAACTAAAATATACCTTTTTAAAAGACTCTGTTTTGATTAGCAGCAGAAAATGAGAATTTATTGGAAGATAAGACAAGTTCGTATTGTGGTCGAATTAAGGAGACCGAGTTCTGGAGCAGGACCCCCTTGTGCTTGGGGCTGTACAGATGTAGAATAGACAGACCCTGCCTCAAGGACCTGACAATCTTAGAGCAATGGATCACACATAGCCATGTGCTTGCTTCCTTGGAGCATTAACCCTGAAAAGTGTATCTTAGGGAAGGATCTGAACTCAAAGAGGGGCCTGCCAGTTGGAGGGAGCGCCCTGGGGAAGGGAACTGTATTTTTACTGGCTAGAGAACAGAATGCACGTGGCCTGGATGCATGAGAACACCATGGCGAAATTTACCACTGCTACCAAGTATGCCACCCAGGCATGCGTTCCCAGAGTGAAATTAACCCGACCTAAGCAGCATGCTGCCTGCGGGAAATATATCCTCACTGATGAGCTTGCTCTGCGTTAGGAATACCACAGTCATGGACGTGTTCCCTGTGGGGAAACATACCAGAGCTAATGAGGACATGCTTCTCTCATGAAATACGGCCCAGCTAACGAGACCCTTGCACCAGCCAAACGCACCACTCTTCCTCTGCAATTGCATTGTGTTCCTGGCCGGTGGCCAAGCAGCCATCGAAGATCAAAGGCAGGCTCGCTTTCCCATCCAGGGAGGATGTATCAATCCACCTTACCTCAGTGCTGTCAGTTGCATTCGCTCCGCTTGTCAGCAGAAGCCACTGTTCTAATCAACTTCTGGTGAAACTTACAAGAAGACGGATGAGAGGGTCAGGAGTAGTTGGCTCCAACTGACAGCTAGCTCCCCAAGGGGACAGGCAAGGGTAATTGTTTGCTATGAAAATGCCCAGCTGTGTACATAACCCACTGGGTCAGCACTAACAGCCCAGTCACAGAACCTTTACATCAAAGGAATTCTTCTCTCTAAGCTGAAGGGAATGGCCAGGCGCTTAGGAGGGAAGGGAGTTTCACATATCAACTAACCGTCAGTGCAGATCAGTTAGCCGTGTGCTATTGGTACCATGTTGTACTAAAACTCCCAGCCCTAGGCCCAGCTAATAAGTCAGCAAATAGCAGCCCCACGCCCAATGTGCTCCATCCAGCAGTTAGAACAGAGGGCTACAATGCAGGACTCTTGGGTGCTATTCCCAGCAATACCACTCACTCTAGGCAAGTCATTAAGGGCCAGCCCCTCATGGTATTTAGGCTCAATTTCCACTGGAATCAGTGGGAGTTCAGAGCCTAACTACCTTTGAGGACCTGGGCCTAACTTCTCTGTCCCTCAGTTTCCTCATCTGTAAAAAAGGGGATAATAATTATAAGCGCATGAAGGCAGGGGCTGTCTCTCGCTATGGTATGCGCAGCGCCTAGAACAGGAGGGCCCCAATGTTGGTTGGGACCTGCAGTTGCCAGTCATGCATTTTAATAATACCACTACCGCCCTGCCTGACAAGAAGAGACAGGTGAGATCACTGGACTGGTCGGTAAAACTCTTGGAGATGGTGACGTAATCTGGGACCGTATAGATCATTGTTGCAACCAAGGTCCTGTAGTGGCACCAAATCTTACATAAAGGGGGTCAAATGAGGTGTCTAAGACAAGGTTATGGTTTGCTGATTATGATTATCCTGTCTATATGTGTGTAGCATTTTTGTAGTTGAAGTTATGAATATTGGCTCTATACTGTCTGTAGTTCAAACTTGTGCTATGCTTCTGGGTGACACCCCAGACAAGTTAGTGTCAGCTCTGCCTAACTGCTTGATGGCCCATTAAGGACCATCAGCTATATGATCCACTGAGAGAAGGCAGACAGGCCTTGGGACTCAGCAAAGTATGCAGGGACTTGCCCATGTGACTCCAAACTCCATTTTGCTGTAATTTTCCACAGTAAGAACAAAGAGGTGTTCTTACACCTGGAAAAGACTATAAAAGGCTGATGCCTCATCTCCATCTTGTCTTCAGTCCTGCTTCATACCTCTGGAGGGACTTTGCTACACTGAAGCTTTGAACCAAGGACTGAAAGACCCATCCCAGCTGTGGGTGTTCTCCAGAGACTGGATTTGAACCTGCAGTTTATTCCACCACTGCTGCAAGTGTGAACCAAGAACTTTGCCATGACTGTGTGTAATTGATTCCATTTAACCAATTCTAGCTCTCATCTATATTTCTTTCCTTTTATGAATAAACGTTTATATTTTCGATTCTAAAGGACTGGCAACAGTGTGATTTGTGGGTAAGATCTGATTTGTATATTGACCTGGGTCTGGGGCTTGGTCCTTTGGGATCGAGAGAACCTTTTTTCTTTTACTGGGGTATCGGTTTTCATAACCATTTGTCCCCATAACGAGGGGCACTGGTGGGAATACTGGGAAACTGGAGTGTCTAAGGGAATTGCTTGTGTGACTTGTGGTTAGCCAGTGGGGTAAAACCAAAGTCCTCTCTGTCTGGCTGGTTTGGTTTGCCTTAGAGGTGGAAAAACCCCAGCCTTGGGCTGTAACTGCCCTGCTTTAAGCAATTTGTCCTGAATTGGCACTCTTGGTTGGGTCCCACCAGAACCAGCATCATAGATTCATAGATATTAAGGTCAGAAGGAACCATTATGATCATCTAGTCCGACCTCCTGCACAATGCAGGCCACAGAATCTCACCCACCCACTCCTGCGAAAAACCTCTCACCTATGTCTGAGCTATTGAAGTCCTCAAATCGTGGTTTAAAGACTTCAGGGAGCAGAGAATCCTCCAGCAAGTGACCCATGCCCCTGGCTACAGAGGAAGGCTGGAAAGAGCAACACAGCGAGCTAGTTATTAACTCACCCCCTGCACCTGCTTGTGGATTGAAGGCGTGCATGTGGGAAGCCCCTTGCCAATATCATCACTGCAGCTGGACTGTTACACTCACCCCTTGGAGAGGTGTGCAACCTGTCAGGTATATGAGCCCAGGAGCAGGCACCCGCCAGGACCCCCAGCATTGCCCCACAGAAAGGGGGAGTGGGGGTTATGGATCCAGAAGGCTCCGAAGCTCCAAGCTCAGACCCAGCTCCCTCCAAGCCTGGGAGGTTCTGATCTCGAGGTCTGGCATGGACCTGGCCTTTCTGCAAAGAGCCCAGGGCTCCGAGGAGAGGCCAGGCCTCCCCATTTTGTGCCACCTAGGGATAAGCCAGCAGGGGAGGCCTGGGGAAGCTGCCTCCTGCTAATGAAAAGCAGCCCCCCCAGCTGCCCCTCCCACAGCCCTAGCACATGGTGGGGGGGGGAGGGGGGAGAGACGCTTGGGACAGGACGTGCCTCACAAGAAAGACGATTTCTGCTCCAGGCCCCAAGCCAGGAGCCCAGCTGCCCATCAGCAGCCACTGAGCCCTGCCCCACCCACCTGCGAAGGCTGTGAGGACACCAGCTCTGGGCCCCAGCCCCACACTCGCTGAGCATCTCCCCCGTGTCAATGTACTTAGCCTCACAGGCCCCCTGCTGCCTCCCCCCGCCAGTGCTTAGGACTACAGCCTGCAGCAGCTGGCCTTTGCCAAAGCAGCCCTGTATCGACCGCTAGATGAGAAACTCCTTGAGCGTGGCATTGATTGCTTCCTCCTCGTTCTATCCAGCACCCAGCAGGGCCCAGGTGCTCCATGAATAACAATGGTGTGACGGCCACTATAGCCGGGACTGACACAGGGGTCCCCAGAGCCAAAAGCATGAGGTAAGAAGCCAAGCATCCTTACATGGGGCTGTAACTGACTCATATCCTCTATGGACTGAGCCCAGCAGGGATGGGGGGGGCTACCACCCATGAGTTACAGTAGCAGGGGCAGCCTGCAAAAAGTCAGCATGGGCAAATGTCACAATTTTCTCAGGAGTCTTGCACTAATTCAGGGGTTTTCATACAGCTCCAACTCCCGGAGTCACGTGATCGACCGAGACGCTCAGCTTTCGTTTTTAAGCCCTGGTGTCTGCAAAGGACAACTTGGAAAGCTGAACCAATCTTGGGGCTCACGACAGCCTCAAGTTGTGGTCTCCGTGTGGAGGCATGGGTTTAAATCCCACTGCTCGCACCATGTAATGATCTTGGGGTTAATTAAATTGTAAGCAGAGTCAGGATGAGCTCCACCCTGACATCTGGTGGTGAGGTGTGGCAAGTTGTGAAAAAGAACTTCAGGGGCTGATCTCATTTGCATAGGCACACCCACCCCGCCTAGCATGAGCCCACAGCTGCCCAAATGGTCACTTTGGCTGCTGTGGGATCCCCAGTGTCTCTGTTATTGGGGCAGGAAGAATAAATTGTTATTACCCTGACTATGGGAACTGTGCTTGGAACTGTACTAGGTCTTTTGTTATGATGGAGGGACTCGCCATCAACTAAGCAGCACTCACTAGGCAAGGGACATGGGTTCCAGAACTCCACAAATAGAGAGCGGCTGGGGGACAAGTATAAATATTTGGTGGTATGGGCCTCTTGTTGAGGGCCTTACATGCTGATTGCACTTCTTTCTCTCTCCACTGTAGAATATCAGAGCTAATTTTGATTCTATTAGGAGTCTAGTTACAGGCTGCTGAGCTCACTTTGGTCTAATGGTGCACCGGTACTGAGGCTCCCCTACTACAAGCTGAATTCACCTAAGAGCTGAAATCACTGAGCGTTGTGTTAAGTAGTGGGGGAGCCTGAAGATATATTGTGGAGCAGTTTGCAAGGAGTGCTGGAGTGCCTTGTGGACAGGCTGGTAGAGCAGTTCATGGGACGGCGGAAGCTGCTTGTGGGCCGCAGAGCCGAGCTGAGCGAAGCAGTTTGTGGGGCGGCGGGCAGAGCGGAGCAAAGGCTTATGGAGCTGTGGGGCAGTCAGCTTCAGATCATGTAAGGTGCCCCTTACCTCTCTTTCCCCCCCCATCTCCACCCAGGTTGGGAGGTAAAGCTCTGCAGATAAACTTTCGAACTCTGGGGCTGCCCTGACCAGGGACAGAGACTTTTGGGCCACTGGACTTTTGGGACTTTGGGTGATTTGGGGTTGCTGGACTCAAGAACAAAAGGGAAAGGGCATGCCCCAATTTGCTTGGGATGGGTTTTTTTGCTCATGGGTTGTGTTATGAATCCTGTTGGTGGTGTTTCCCCAACATAATGCCACATTGTTTCTCTCTGTTATTAAAAGGCTTTTTGCTACACTCAGACTATGTGCTTGCGAGAGGGGAAGTATTGCCTCTTGGAGGCGCCCAGCAGGGGTGGTATATATTTGTCCCAGGTCACTGGGTGGGGGCTCGAACCGGTTTGCATTGTGTTATTGGAATGGATCCCCTAGATATTGAACCCGTCCCTTGTTGCTGCCAACTCTGATGGGCAGAAGGGTTACAAATAATAAACCAGGGGAATGAGAAAGGAATAAAACTTTAATAACAAAACCTGGTGAGCTTCTCGAGCGAGCTGCTGCACACAGCCAGACAGTGTTCCCAACCCCCGCCTCCAGGGCACATCACCAACTTCCTCTGTTCATAATAGTGTCCCTTATGAGGTAGCGTCTCTAATTTATAATAGTCTACAAACATAGCTCTACAAACCTCACCAGCATGTTGGGACCTGACTGCTTGATTTTTGGAATGGGGGTGTCAGCGATGGGACATCAATGCAGGTGGCCGGATGGCAGGGATGGGTGAGGCCCAGAGCCCAATGGAGCAGGAGTTCAAAGCTCAGCTTTGTGCCTCAGACCCACCTCAGCTGAGCTGCCAGCCGGGGCGAGCACAGAGCATGCACCTCACTCTACCATGTGGCATGGGAAAGAATATGCAAAAATGGCAGCAGGCAGGGCGAAGCGTCCATATGTAAAGGCGAAGGACACCAAAACCAAATGACCGCCTCCCCTGTGACTGTCACGCTCTGCGCTCCTCCCCCCAGGAGGCAGCCCCGCCACCACTTGGGCAAAGCTGCCCGGTGGCCGCCTTGTTGCAGGGCAACGTCCCCAAAGCTCACAGCCCTCGCCCCACCCTAGAACGCCACCTCAGCCAGGCCCCAGCCAACACGTCGGCTGCCGGCTTGCACAAGGCCCGTTTCACTGCTTTGCTTTTCCAAGGGACCATGACACCCCAGTCACCAGGACTGTGCCTCTTCCCTTACCCCCTGAGCAGCATTCCAGACAGGGGTGCTGTAAAGTCCCATGGCCCTGTATAAATGATACTGCATGCACAAGAGCACCACCTACAGGGGCCACAGAGGACTGCCACTCTCAGAGGACTGACAAGCACCACGCTCCACACTGTCTTTGCCTCAGTCAGTCAAACAGCAGCCTGCAAATGCCAGGTAATTAGCAGAGGGAGAGAGCTGTGGGTGTGGGAAAGGCCGGTTACATAAGGTGGGAATGGGGCACGATGGGAAAAGATGAAAGCGTATGACACTGCTTAAAAGGACGGCAGGGTGAAGGGTTCAATTCCCGGCTCTGCGACCTTGGGCGAGTCATTTAAACTAGCCCTTGTCTCACTTCCCCAACTGTGAAATGGGACTAATAGGGCTCTGCCTGCTGAGAGCATGAACCAACCCGCATGCAGGGGGCTCGAAGTGTCACAGCTGCGATCTCAGGAACCTGCCTGCTAGAAGCATCCACTGCCCACTTGGTGGAAGCAGCCATATGATCAGTCAGCTGCATCAGAGACCCCCTGCCTGCGAGGTTAATTACAGAGCAGGCCTGCCTGGGTCTCGATACATTGGCTCCCCCGCCCTTATGGGTAAGAAAGGCAGTTTCCTCAGGGAGGCTTTGCTAAAAGGCCACTGACCTGCAGATCAGCGATTCCCCATAGGACTCTGGTTCAGATTCCTGGCTCCTGGAAGCGGAAAAATATCCCCTGCCCGCTACGAAGATGGGTGGGGACACAACTAGCCAGTAGAACTCATTGCCACAAGGCAGGCTGGAGGCTGAGAGCTTAGCAGGATTAAAAAAAGAAAGTGTGGGATATTTCTATAGAGAACAAGAGGTTGGAGGGTTTTAATAGTAAGAATTAAACCACCACCAAGGGCTGTACAAATGCCTTCAGGGCAGCAGCCGGCCCCCAGCTAATGGGGGTCAGGCAGGAGCTTGCCCTAGGAGCAGGTTATTCCAGAACTGCCCCCTAGAGGGTTTCTTGCACAGACTCCTGGAATTGGCCCATCAGAGGCTGCACTGATCGATCAGATGCAGGAGGGCAACTCCCAGGTCAAAAGCTGAAGCCCCAGCAGGTGGGCGGCCCGGCCCAGGCAGCGAAGGAGGGCTAGAGCCCAGCATGCAGCTTGCTAGGGGGATGGGGAAGGTTGGATTCCAGAGCCGCAGTCCCCAAGAGCCAGCCAGCACACCCAGCCCTGGGCTCCAGCAACACCTGGGCTTGAACCGCTACCCACAGATGAGACTGGCCTGCTGCAGCCCAGCCTGTGGGTGGGAAATGAGGGGGGAGGTGTCTCTGCTGCGATGGAAACCATGGGGTGTCTGCAGAGCCAGCCCACAACTCATGAGAGGTGTGTGTACAGCACCAAGTGCAAGATCCTTGTCTTTGAGGCGCTTGCAGGGGCCTAGTGGATCACAGGTTGAGGGGAGAGCTGGCATCTAGCCCTGCTTCGCCACAGACTTTGGGCAAGTCGTGTCTCCTCCCCATGCCTCAGTTTTCCCACCTGTAATATGGGGATAAGGCTACTGATCATAAGAGCGAGCTAGTACCTCTCTCTCAGCATTACATGTGTCTTCCTGCTAAACCGCCCTGGGGATGGAAGAGAGAGAGGGGTAGAGCACCACCCTGGGCATGGAGTCCTGCTTCCAGGAAGACTGAGGGGGAATGGGTAGCATCTGCCTATGTAACTCCGAGGGACCAAGGGTCTTTTAGCTTTCCTTATTCCTGGGAGGTGATGCTAACGGTGAAGCAGGGGGTGGGGTGGATGGAGCCAGGAAACAGCCCTGCCTTTGCTTTCTGGGTACCAGGCCTTCCCACCTCTAAATACTCAGCCTGCGCCCAGACAGCAGCCGCTGTGTGTTAGGTCAGCACAGATTGGAGCAGCCAAGACCCTGCAAACCCCGTGCTCTCACATATGGGAACTCTTCAGCTGTTTTTTCCCCCTTGATCTGAAATAAAAGGCCAGCTGGCCCAGAAGCGGAGCGGGGAGTGACACAGAAACAGGCCAGCCATGGCCAATGCTCCTGGTTTAATGGCAAGCCTCCTGTTATACAAAGAATAAGAACCACCCCCCCACTTATCTTTTCAACATCTGCTGGGGTCAGGTTTTGCCATTCGTGCATTTTTTGAGGGGCCTGACTCCTGAAAATTTGGGCTGGAGTCACCTTTTAGAGGGTGGGGAAGAGGGGCCATAGGCCAAGGTACATTGAGGACAAGGAAGATGAAGAGCAGAGGTTGCAGCATCTGACTGTCCAGGGAAAACTGCACCAGGCTAGAATTAGACAACACACGCCCAGGTGGTGAAAAAGCCAGGATTGCCATTTCAAATTGCATGGAGAGGACCCTGTTCATTGACCAACCCCTCATGGGGGCTGCTATTTCACTTTTCTGCAGCTAAGAACCGTGCGTTTCTCTAGCAACCCCTCTACCAAAGGCAGCACTTCCCATACACAGCAGCAGAAAAATGCAGCCATCTCTGGGGTGGAGCAGTCACCCACCAGCACGGAGGGCTCAGCCCAACAGGGCAGAAATCTTTGGAAGGAGAAGGACATAGGTCATAAGGGCTGAAGCCCACGCAGGAGTGTGCTGTGAAGGCCTGATCCTGTTCCTGTTGGCACCAAAGGGAGTTTTGCTTTAAGGTCTCAGTGCAAAGAATCCCCTGCCTCCCGCCCTGTATCTCGCAGTCTAGGGAGCAGGCTGGAGCAGCTCACCAGTCCCCCCAGAGCTAGTTTTAAAATTTTCCCCTCTGAACAGGCTCCCAGGGCTACAGGGAGGTGCCTGGGCTGACCCCCATGGACAGGAGGCCCCCTGGGAATGGCCACACACTCCTGCTGCCTGCCCTCCCTCCAGCCAACCCCTCTGGGGCCGGGGTGACAAAACCTGCCAGTGCTCAGACAGCTGGTGTGCGGAGAGCACTGCCTGCTGGCTCATTCTCGCCTTGTGCTCCTCACTCCCTCTGTAGCCACCGCTGGGCGCTCGGGCTGTCCCCTCCTGCGGCAGGGACGTCCTTTGTGCTGTGGGTTCATACAGCGCCTAGCACAACGAGGGCTTGGCCATGGCTGCAGCTGAGAGACCACTGCAGTGCAAGTTAATAGACACTGACCACGGGGGCCAAGCCCTCCAGTCATTACCCCCCTCCCTGGGGAGGTACGTACCCCTAAAACGACGCCGGTCGCGGCCCATCCCACATTGCAGTCTGGGACCTCAGCAGCCAGGCCTGGGAAGCAGCCCCGAGGGAGCTGGGCCTGGCCCAGTGACTCAGTTTCCTTCTGAGTGGCTCAGGCCCTGCCCAGAGGCTGCTGTGGGGTGACAGGACAGGCACAGAGCCAGCCTTAGGCCAGGTAGCCAGACTCAGAGGCAGAGCTCTACTGCCCCCTGGTGTCTGGAACTAGGGTCCAGTGCTTGGCAGCCCCTGACCCACAAAAAGGGGGGATGCTGGGTGGAGGGAGACCAAGGATCTGCCAACTCTCCCCTCCCCACCAAAAAACGCAAACTCACAGGAAGCAGCATGCACTGAATGGAGAGTGCGTTTCCCCCACACACATTCCCGAGCCTGCTGGGCACAGACCGGCGACTCAGACAGGGATCTCTGCCCCACACAGAGTGGGCACGTCCCAGGGGCAGGGCTCATTGCCAGAGCTTTGCTTGCCACTGTCAACTGACAGGACGCATGAGGCAATCCCTCTTACAGGTGTAGGGCACAGAGGGGGCGAAGGTCAAGGGCACATCTCACAAATTGGAACCCAGTGCTAGCATCAAATTGTTCAGCCTTTGAAAAACCTTCTACTCAGCCCTCCTCCAGATTGCCTGTTGAGAAAACACGCCCCTGATGGATTTCCTGCCCCCAGATCTCAGGCCCCTAGTTCTTTATAACCAATTATTGATTGTATTCGGGTGATGCCCTGGGGCCACACCCGAGATCGGGGCCCCATTGTGCTAGGCACTCTACATCCAGAGTGTGAGATGCCCTGGCTTAAGAGTCCCTGCTCCAAGGAGCTTGCAGTCTAACCACACGGAGATTTTCACTTCCAGCTGAGGGAAAGTGAGGCCCAGAGCGACTAAGTGACTTGCCCAAGGGCTCCAAGAGGCTTGTCAGAGTCCGGACATGACCCCATCTCCAGTCCCAGCCTAGCCCCTCTAACCTCAAGACAAAGGCACTTCCTCTAAGCCAAGGCATTCGGGGAGGCAGGAACGAGGAAGGGGGAAGACAAGCTCAGACCCTAGGTTCTGGAAGCTCAGCTTAGTCCTTACCTGGAGGAGCAGATAATGTGCGGCTAGAGAAAGCCTCAGTCACTTGCCAGCCCCTGGGGAAGGCCAGGGGGGAGTTGTTGGAATGGTTAAGCCTCCACCTGCCAGAATCTCGTTTTTCATGCAGATGCCATTGCTGGTCCCAGCAGGGGGAGAGATTCAGCAGCCACAGCCCAGCCCATGGCCAAAGCTTGGCCCTTGGTGCCTTGTTTTAAATCAAGTTTGCTGGAAACGCCGTGGCTTGGCGGCCTGCAGGCTAAGGGGGGGATCTCTTCCCCCCACCCCCAAAGGATGCTGCTGTAGACACAAGGGCAGGCCGGGTCCTTAAAACAAGGTCAATATTTATTTCAAAACAAGACACTTTGACAAGCGTGAGCCCCTCAGACACTGTGCGTGGCTAGGGCCCAGCTGCGGCCTGGGGGTGGCTCAGCGAAAGGAGCAGATCCGGCCCTCCTCCCCCAGCTTCTCTGCACTGAGCCCAGACACAGGGCTCGCCCCCTACCAGCTGGGCCCTGGGCCCTCTCCCCTATGCCAGGGTAAGACACAGCAGGGACTAAGCCCCTGGCCTCCCTACCGATCTCAGGAGAGCTGCCCCACACACAAAGCACAGCTGGACTCTGTGGGGTTGAGACCTCAACCCCTCCAATGGAGGCTGGGCAGCAGGTACCAAGGTCTGGATAGAGACCCCTCCCCAGCTAACACGCCCCAACCAAGCATCTTCTCTTCCGTCAGTGGTGCCCGGATCAGCCCCTCCCTGTAGCCGTGATTTGTGGGGATTTGCAGGGGGACAGATGTTGGCCACACCTGGTTGTAGCACCCCAGCTTCCTGCAGTCTTCCATCCCCAGCCACCAGTCCTTCCCCCTCCATCGCTGAGCAGTGGCCCCCTGCAGCTCCCCAGCCAGGCATTTCCTGCCCAGCTGGGCCAACGAACATTCCCCAGGATCTGCTAATTGCCCAGCTGGTGTGGGGAAGCAGACAGACACCTCTTGCTTCCCGGCCCTGCGGGGGCTGAGGGTCACTGACGCCCAGCAGAGCTGGGGGGAGATCAGCTCGGAAAGCCAGCCCCCACTAAGGCCAGCAGTTCCCAGGCCGAGCAGGAGACAGACAGGGGGCTCGTACCCTCAGCTGCTCCTCCCAGGAGGAACGAGGCCCCCAGAGCCCCATTTAGAACCACAGCTAATGAAAATCCCCCATCAACCACCCCAGAGTGTGAACAGCTGGACCCACGCGCCAGGTCTTGGTGCTTCTGGAGTGGGCCTGCTCCAGAGGCCCCCTGCCCTGGGTCAATCCAGACCGGGAAGACGGGGTTATTGCCAAAAGCACCAACCCACGCCATGGCCCCATACAGACCAAGACCCAAGACACTGCTTGGTCCAGCCAGCACGGCCTCTGTGGGAATCACCCCCCAAACTTCCAACTGAGCCTGGGTCGGGGGAACCTACAAGCTCCGTTTGCAAAAATAAACCAATGGGAAAGAGGACGTTCAGAGACCAAAGCTCAAATATCCTGCCAGGCAGCTATAGCAAATGAGAGACCAGCTCCCCCCGAGCGCCCTCCGCAGGATCATGTCCTCCGCAATAGGCACATGTAGGGGACACCCCTCCCCCCCCCCAAGAGGCAGTGGGCAGCATCCTCCCCTTTGCTGGGAGATCTGGGGAGCTTTTGGCTTCTCAAGGGCTGTTCCAGTCAGATCAAAGACCCCATGTAACGCAAGAACTGGAGATTTCCTGGAGAAGCCAGGAACTCGCTTGACAGACACAAGTGCTTAGAACCCAGAGGACTTGCTCCCATCTAGTGCTTCCCACTGGCTCCCCCGCAGGTCGAGGGCCGGAGCCAGGCTTCTGGCTCAGACCCCAGAAGTTTTCCAAAGGATTTCTTGGCAAAGGGTCTCGCCCCCCAGAACACTACTGGCCGGATGCAAGTCAAGGCTCGGTGCTACTTGGGCAGCGAGCTGGGAATCTCTACCCTCCTCACTGGGGCCTGTCGGGGGACCCCATTTGGGCAGATCCCCCAGAAACACACCAGCACTCAGAGATCGGCTCCCAACCGCAGCTTCTAAGAGCGTATGGCTTTCAGAGAGAGCAGCTTGCCACACCATGCACTGCCCTTCCCAGCCCCACCGCTGAGTCCAGCGCAGCCTGCTGCATTCACCCCGCACAAGGTCCCCAAGCGGAGCTCCCAGGCCTGCGAAGAACAGCTGGGCCTGGACAGGGCTCCAAACAGGCGAGGGGCTGCAGACCCCCTTGTGCAGCAGGCGGGAGGTCATCCTCTGGGGGAGCAGCCAGGGACAGGAAAAGGAAAGGCCAAGCATGGAGTCCGGCTGGCGTGGGCCCCAGTGAGTCAGAGACCAGCGCAGGCATCTCTCAGGGCTTTGATCACACCTGCAGGCCGAGGGGACACCTGGCTGGTTATCAGTGAGATCCACTCCTGCCTCTGGGCCCTAGGAGAGGTCAGACAGAAGAGGGATCACATGCCAAGCCCCCATAATCCACACCCCTGGGGGGGCTGCATCTTTCCAAAAGGGGAACTCCGAAAGCTGCATAGCTATCCCTCAGTTTGAGGCTTAGGTCCCAGCGTGAGCCGGGGCGTGTTCATGGAGGGGCTGGGCATTCCTAATGTCTCCCTCCCTAGCGCCATCCTCCTCTTCCTCCCCTGTGGGCCACTCAGACCCCACCATGCCTCCCCCAGCCACATCCCACCAGTTCACGGCCCCCAAGAGCTCATGGGAGGGGGCTGGGAGCAGGACATTTGTGGGGAGGGGTCCTCATTTCCAGAGCCCCTTTGGTGTGTCAGAGCTGGATGCACTGGCCTGCAAGCTCATGCACCTGCCCCTCAAGGCCTCTGCCAAGGTCCCCCAGGTGGCACTCAAAGAAACCAGGCTACAAAGCTCCCTGGATGTTGAGCTGCTAGCAACTTACAGCTTGGCAGATCTCCTTCAAAACCCCCTTCCTGCCAATGGTGCCAGCTTGGCAGGCCCAATGCTCCCCCGGCAGCCAGCATGGCTTTGGGTCTGCAGCAGCCCCACACGGCCACCAGCCAGCCAAGGAACCCACCTCCCACCCCACCAGCCTCCCCGAGCGGGAGCCCCACACTCACTCGCTGGCTGCTTTGAGGATGAACTCGGTGCTGGCCCCACGGTGGTTGCGGGAGAGGCACAGGAGGAAGGTTGGGTCAGGGAGCCCCAGCGGCTTGGCTCTGAGGAACTCTGCTCTCACATGGCAGGTCTGGGCATAATCCTTGACGGAAAACCTGCCATCGCTGCGGGGAAAGTACGAGGGGCAGCGTTCGTGGGGTGGAGCCGGGCGATGGAGCCCCACCCCGAACGCCCAGCTCCTGGCTTCCTGGCAATGTTCACTGCAACAGGCCATTAGATCCTGTACCCACAGACGGGGCATCCCCACCTGGGACCTCCAGCTTTCCCTCCTCGACAGAGAGATGGGCACTGCCACCGATGGACCCCACCCCACCGCCTGCTCCTTCTTCCAGGGCTGGAGACAATGCAACCCCCGATGGCTCGCCCTGCCAGCTGGATCCACCAGGACACTGGAGGGGAACTGCAGGCGGGCAGTGGGCACGGGAATAGCAGATTGATGCACCCCTACCCCCACCCCCACCCCCGGGAGGTTTCGATGCCTCTGGCCAGAGCAGCAGGGCCCCCAGGGTGCTGAGGGTAGAGCACGGGCGCCACCCAGACTTACTCCCTCCGGCGGGACAAGAGCAGCAGGTCGCTGAGGAGGTGCAGGTGGATGGGCTTGGTGCTCAGGCGGGGTTTGTACCCCACGCCCACCTCCTGGATGAGGACCTGGGAGAACTCCCCTGCCCTGACCAGCCAGCGGCCCCGGCTGATGAGTGGGATGGACTGGGCGGGGAAGAGAGAAAGACACGGATCACTTTGCGCAGAGACCATCACTGCGCTGCCCCAAGGGGCAGGATCAGTCCCGGCCTGAGCCATGCACCAGCGCCCCCTACTGGATCCCTGCAGGACACTGCCTGGAACACACCCAGGTCCAGGCTGGGAGGCTGGAGGTCCCACAGGGCACTCAGCTACTTAGAGGTAGATCATGGCACTGTGCAGTTCACCAGATCACATGCATCACTCTAGCCTCTACATGTCCCGCCCCACCCACCCCTGCATCCCCCCCAAGTCCCATGATGGCATCCCACCCTTCTAGCCCCCCATGTCCCAACCCAGCCCCTCCAGCGTCCCATCCCTCTAGCTCCCCCATACCTCACCTCAGCCCCCCATCTGTCTAGCCCTCCCACCACATGCCACCCCAACCCTCCCCTGTGGGGCTGGATCACCAAGAGCCGCCCCAGTGCAGAGCCAGGCCTCACCTTTGTCTTTACAAACTCGACTTGCTTCTCCAGCAGCACCAGCTCCTCCGTCTGCTTCATCCGTCGCACGTTCTCGTTGCACTCTGACACGATCTGAGGAAGGACACGGGAAACTGCAGGCCCAGCGCGGGGGAGCTGGGCGCTCTGGCGAGGGCTCCCCCCACCCCCTGCCTCCCTTGGTCCCACAGGAGGGGGCAGAGACCAGGGAATCCAGGACACTTGGTGCACCCCAGGGGACAGGAAGGAAGCTTTTCCAGCCGTTGGACACTGCTGGTCTGGGGGATTATGGGACATTTCTCAGCTCCCGCCGAAGATTGAAGAGTCAGGTGCACACGGCACCTCCCGGTCCATGCGAGTGCCCGGGCTTTGCCCCGGGTGAGAATCAGGGCTGAGCTCTCACTCGCCCTGGGGTGCCACCAGCCAGGTTTGGGATAGGCTGCGCATTAGGTCCCTGGGTGCCAGGGACAGAGGCTCAGACGTCCCACCCTGCAGAGACCTCCTGGGATGCTGGCACCCCATAGCCCTTTGCACCAGTGATGTTCTGCCTGCGAGGAGACCTCGGCTAGAACATCTGAAGTGGGGACGGAGGGTTCTTTTCACCACAGCGTTTCTGCGGGTTCTAGGTAGGAAATCCAACTCCTGCCTCCCCGGTTACTCCTGGGGAAGACGCCAGGGAGAACCGGCGCGAGTCGGAGGACAAGGAAATGAAGGCTGATTCATTCAGGCGGGAAGGGATTTTTGTTTTTAA
This sequence comes from Caretta caretta, assembly GCF_965140235.1. Classification (NCBI taxonomy): domain Eukaryota; kingdom Metazoa; phylum Chordata; order Testudines; family Cheloniidae; genus Caretta; species Caretta caretta. The sequence goes on from NC_134223.1 coordinate 6,299,554, forward strand.
AACCTGGGCTGTTTGTTAACATGATTAACTCCAAGACCAGAGAAACAGTTGGCAGAAAAGCACTTGTTAAAGATTCAACCTGTGCCCGCAGTGAATAGAGGAGGAAGCTCTAGTTCCCTCCCACCCCCTCGCTGGAGACCTCGGGGGAAGTCAGGGAAGAGAAGATGGGCTATTACCACACTAGCAAACAAGCAGGAAAAACCCCTATTTAAAAACACCTTCCAGGCGTTCCCAGCCGCATAAAATGGCCAAAGCCTGTTTTATCCCCCCCTTGCAGTCACCTTTTGGGCTCCCCAGAGCCTGGGAACGCGAGACCCTGGACGTTCTGCATTTTGGCCTCCCTTGGGGAAGGAAACCAGGCTGGAGCCCTAAAACCCCACAAGCACAATCACTCCCCAGGAGGAGCGGAGGCCCCGAGTAATGTCCCAGGAAGGCCGCACGGCACGCTGGCCAGACAGCTCAGCAAGCTCAGGTCTGACCAGGGACGGGGGAGAGGCCGAGAGAGAGACCCCCAATGCCAGGGGTTTTCAAAGCACAAAAGGCAGCCGGTCACTGAGTGACCGGAGCTGCCCTGCGCGCAGAGGCCAGCAGGACACGGCCCATGCAGGAAGCAGTGGGGGGGCTGAGTCCGCCCCGGGCAGAGTGAGCGGAGACCAGCGCGGGCTGGGATGAGCAGAGAACCAGGAACAGACAGACCAGAACCTTCTCCAACCACTTCCCCCAGCTCCGCCAGGGAGCCGAGGACCAAGCCCCCGAACCCCAGAGCATAGCCCATCTCCACATGCTGCCTCGCAGGGCCGCTGGGGAGTGAACGGCGGGTCAAGGCAGGCAGCGTGAGGGCTGCTACCACGCGGGGACCTGCACAGCCAGCCTGCGGCTGCCTCCCACAAGCACCCAATGGTGCCCTTACCTCTCCCACTGCCGCCAGGGCCGCGCTGGTGGAACTGGCCAGCTCGGAGTCTGCCGGAGCCAGCTTCAGGATGTTCTGTGGGGCAGAGGGGAGAGCAGGAGGATCTGTCAGGGGAGAGGGTCTCCATCCTGCCCCATCATCTCCCTACAGATCCTTCCCCCTCCCTCCCGCTCCCATCCCACCTGCCTCCCAACCCCTTCCCCCATCTGCCTACAGACCCTACCCCATCTCCCTACAGACCCTACCCCCTCCCTCCTACCCCCCCATCATCTCCCTACAGACCTTTTCCCCCTCCTTCCCAGCCCCCATACCCAGACAGAGCCTTCCCCTCTCCCCGCCCGTCCCTATCCCTCTCTTCTTGCACAAAGCCACCTCAGTCACCCCAGTGTTTTGCTTTGGCTGCAGCTCAGCGGACGCTGGCCGGGGCAGCCTGTGCCCCTCTGAGGCAGGATCCCTGGGAGGCCAGCCCCAGCCAACCCCCTCCCCCCACCCCAAGTGAGATCCCAGAGACGGATTCTTGCTCCAGCCTCTCACCTCCAGCAGGATCTTCAGGCGGGTGATCCTCTGGAAGGGCAGCACCAGGAAGGATTTCAGGGGCTGCCGCTGGCACACCGGCTGCTCCTCCAGCTTCCTCAGGACCTGCCGGAAGCGCCAGTTCTCCCGTCTGCAGCGTGCAGGAGAAAGGGGGCAGGTGAGGGGCCCCGAGGCCAGAACCACCCCTACAGAGTGGCCCTGAATTCTCTCGCTCACCGGGCTACAGGCGCCAGGGCAAACCCTGCCCAGAGACCCTGGCTGGACGAGCCCAGCTGTGTCTGCACTAAAGCCAGAGGTTGAGTGTGGGCAAGGCCTGATGCTGGGGTTCCCAGAGCAATGGGGTGTGGGAGGGCATGTGTGGGGCTATTTCTCTGGGGCATGGGGTGGGAGGGTGGAAGGATATCCTCCGCCAAGCTGGGAAGGTACAAAACTGAAATGCAGACCCGTATCAATTCCTGCCCCAGCTCACCTCTCCTGCCTGAGGCCAGGAGGGACCTGACCTACTGCTCCCCATGAACCCCTTGTGCACCCCCTAGGCCAGAAGCCAGCAAGCTGCTAGCCATTCCAGCCCCAAAGAGAACATGTGTGTGTGTGTGTGTGGGGGGGTGTTCCTCCCTTCCCAAATAGGTGAGCAAGCAGGGGAATGGGGTCAGCCGCCCTCAGGCATCAAAACAATGTGTTAACTCTGGAACTTAATGACAACCACGTAGCATAACAATTGGTGACCATTTTCAGCAGAGGCCCCTCTCCACGATGGAGAAGTCGGAGAGGACAGAGACCTAGTGAGTTATGGAATCCTCCCCAAGGGACATTACTGGGGTGTCCCCTACAGTCCACTCCCCTGGGCGGTGCCCAGTCTAGTTCCAAACAGCCCAAGCATCCTCTGGAGGACGCCCTGCAGACTCTCAGCTCTCACTGGCATGAAAGTTTCACTAGCATGAAGCCTCAGTGTCCCCATTGAGAGAGGAGCCATCTAGGAAGGGGCAGATGGGCTGCTCCAAGGGGCACAGACAGTGGGGAGGAGCAATTGGGGCACAAGCAGCCCCCGGTTATTCCTCCCTCCAGGACACCCCCTGAGCCGCTGCGGCTCCTCACATCAGCTGCTGCATGAGCTGTTCCTGGTACATCTGGTTGGTGACGTAGGGAATGTAGACCCTGTGGAAGGCGGGGCAGTGCTTCAGGACCACGGTCCCCAGCCCTGCCAGGAAGACGTCCTTGTCCATGTGCTCCTTGAGATCCAGGAGAAACCTGCGGAGATCAGGAGATCAGGTAAGCAGCACGATACGGACCCTGGACTTCAGGAAAGCAGACTTCGACTCCCTCAGGGAACGGATGGCCAGGATCCCCTGGGGGACTAACTTGAAGGGGAAAGGAGTCCAGGAGAGCTGGCTGTATTTCAAGGAATCCCTGTTGAGGTTACAGGGACAAACCATCCCGATGAGTCGAAAGAATAGTAAATATGGCAGGCGACCAGCTTGGCTTAATGGTGAAATCTTAGCGGATCTTAAACATAAAAAAGAAGCTTACAAGAAGTGGAAGGTTGGACATATGACCAGGGAAGAGTATAAAAATATTGCTAGGGCATGTAGGAATGTTATCAGGAGGGCCAAATCGCACCTGGAGCTGCAGCTAGCCAGAGATGTCAAGAGTAACAAGAAGGGTTTCTTCAGGTATGTTGGCAACAAGAAGAAAGCCAAGGAATGTGTGGGCCCCTTACTGAATGAGGGAGGCAAACTAGTGACAGAGGATGTGGAAAAAGCTAATGTACTCAATGCTTTTGCCGCCTCTGTTTTCACTAACAAGGTCAGCTCCCAGACTGCTACGCTGGGCATCACAAAATGGGGAAGAGATGGCCAGCCCTCTGTGGAGATAGAGGTGGTTAGGGACTTTTTAGAAAAGCTGGACGTGCACAAGTCCATGGGGCCGGACGAGTTGCATCCGAGAGTGTTGAAGGAACTGGCGGCTGTGATTGCAGAGCCATTGGCCATTATCTTTGAAAACTCGTGGCGAACTGGGGAAGTCCCGGATGACTGGAAAAAGGCTAATGTAGTGCCAATCTTTAAAAAAGGGAAGAAGGAGGATCCTGGGAACTACAGGCCAGTCAGCCTCACTTCAGTCCCTGGAAAAATCATGGAGCAGGTCCTCAAAGAATCAATCCTGAAGCACTTGCATGAGAGGAAAGTGATCAGGAACAGCCAGCATGGATTCACCAAGGGAAGGTCATGCCTGACTAATCTAATCGCCTTCTATGATGAGATTACTGGTTCTGTGGATGAAGGGAAAGCAGTGGATGTATTGTTTCTTGACTTTAGCAAAGCTTTTGACACGGTCTCCCACAGTATTCTTGTCAGCAAGTTAAGGAAGTATGGGCTGGATGAATGCACTACAAGGTGGGTAGAAAGCTGGCTAGATTGTCGGGCTCAACGGGTAGTGATCAATGGCTCCATGTCTAGTTGGCAGCCGGTATCAAGTGGTGTGCCCCAAGGGTCGGTCCTGGGGCCGGTTTTGTTCAATATCTTCATAAATGATCTGGAGGATGGTGTGGATTGCACTCTCAGCAAATTTGCGGATGATACTAAACTGGGAGGAGTGGTAGATACGCTGGAGGGGAGGGATAGGATACAGAGGGACCTAGACAAATTGGAGGATTGGGCCAAAAGAAATCTGATGAGGTTCAATAAGGATAAGTGCAGGGTCCTGCACTTAGGACGGAAGAACCCAATGCACAGCTACAGACTAGGGACCGAATGGCTAGGCAGCAGTTCTGCGGAAAAGGACCTAGGGGTGACAGTGGACGAGAAGCTGGATATGAGTCAGCAGTGTGCCCTTGTTGCCAAGAAGGCCAATGGCATTTTGGGATGTATAAGTAGGGGCATAGCGAGCAGATCGAGGGACGTGATCGTTCCCCTCTATTCGACATTGGTGAGGCCTCATCTGGAGTACTGTGTCCAGTTTTGGGCCCCACACTTCAAGAAGGATGTGGATAAATTGGAGAGAGTCCAGCGAAGGGCAACAAAAATGATTAGGGGTCTGGAACATATGAGTTATGAGGAGAGGCTGAGGGAGCTGGGATTGTTTAGCCTGCAGAAGAGAAGAATGAGGGGGGATTTGATAGCTGCTTTCAACTACCTGAAAGGGGGTTCCAAAGAGGATGGCTCTAGACTGTTCTCAATGGTATCAGATGACAGAACGAGGAGTAATGGTCTCAAGTTACAGTGGGGGAGGTTTAGATTGGATATTAGGAAAAACTTTTTCACTATGAGGGTGGTGAAACACTGGAATGCGTTACCTAGGGAGGTGGTAGAATCTCCTTCCTTAGAGGTTTTTAAGGTCAGGCTTGACAAAGCCCTGGCTGGGATGATTTAACTGGGAATTGGTCCTGCTTTGAGCAGGGGGTTGGACTAGATGACCTTCTGGGGTCCCTTCCAACCCTTATATTCTATGATTGGAGTAGAGGGAAAGGATCCTGCCACTGGGCAAGGTTTGGGCTGGAGTAGCTGGGAGCTCCCTCCGCAGCCAGCACCTCTGCCCCCTCCCTACAGCGCCCCCTGCTGGGTGAGGCTGGGACTGGCATCACTGGGTGTTCCTCACCCACCGCAGTTACCTTTCACTGATGTCCTTCACCTGCTGCAGGTTGGAGAAGAGCCGGTGCACCTCGGCCCTGGTCAGCGTCTCCCGCAGCGCCAGCGATCCCTTGAAGTGGCTCATGGCCACCGAGAGGCTGCACAGGTAGGAGGCCTCCGATGTGATCATCTCAAACATGGCCTGGAGCGGAGACCGTGCGTCAAAAGACGGGGGAGAGTGAGGCAGTGCGGCAGGGCCTGGGAACCCTCCAAACGGTGCAACACGCTGTTCCCCTCTAGTGCCCGAAGCCAAGGGGCTCTGGGCCTGCGGGTTCAAGGGACTTAGGTGCCTCCCTGAAATCACCGGGAACCAGGCATCTAAATCACTTTGCAAATGCGAGTACCCAAGACGAGCCAGTGCACAGCCACCAGGGAAGGGGCACAGCTGCCTGAGCAGCTTTGTGCCAGCCCTGTGGGCTGTTCCCACAGCCAGAGTGGGCTGGCATAGAGGAATGCCTTAGCCATGCCCCTTCCCCGGTCCGCCTACAGGAAACACTTCCCTTCCATTACAGGCCTCTTGCTCTGAGGACTCCTGCTGGGAGCGGCAGCCAGACAGGCAAGGGGCATTGCCTTCTGGCCGCTGTAGGGTTGCCAGCCTCCAGGATTGTCCTGGAGTCTCCAGGAATTAAAGATTAGTCTTTCATGAAAGACTGTCATGTGATGAAATCTCCAGGAATACATCCAACCAAAGTTGGCATCCCTACTGGGCACCGGTACAGGGCTGGGCACAGGGCAGAGCCGGGAATACAATCCAGCTTCCAGGTCTGCGGCTTCATCAACTGACACAAACATGAGAACATGGGAACGGTGATAGAGGGTCAGACCAAAGGTCCATCTAGCCCAGTATCTGGTCTTCCAACAGTGGCCAATGCCAGGTGCCCCAGAGGGCATGAACAGAACAGGTCATCATCAAGTGACCCATCTCCTGTCGCCCATTCCCACACCATGCCACCCTCACCAGAAGGCCAAGATTATAACAGGGTTCAAAAAGGAACTAGATAAATTCATGCAGGACAGGTCCATCAATGGCTGTTAGCAGGGATGGGGTCCCTAGCCTCTGTTTGCCAGCAGCGCCAGTTCTCCCGTCTGCAGCGTGCAGGAGAAAGGGGGCGGGTGAGGAGCCTCAAGGCCAGAACCACCCCGGCTCAGCTGTAGCCCAGTGAGCGAGAAAATTCAGGGCCATTCTGCCGGGGTGGTTCTGGCCTCGAGGCCCCTCACCCGCCCCCTTTCTCCTGCACGCTGCAGACAGGAGAACTGGCGCTGCTGGCAAACAGAGGCTAGGGACCCCATCCCTGCTAACAGCCATTGATGGACCTGTCCTGCATGAATTTATCTAGTTCCTTTTTGAACCCTGTTATAATCTTGGCCTTCTGGCGAGGCTGGCACGGTGTGCTAGGAGACCAGGCATCAACAACCAGCCCTGCTGGGAAAACACAGAAATCCAGGCTCTCCAATGGTGCGTCTATTTCTATTAGATCAACAGCACCTGGAACCCCCCAGGGTACTGGGGGCAGAGGTGGGGCAAATGCCCTCTTTGGAGTAGGAGAGCAGGGTGGGTGCCATGCTGCCAGCGCTGGAGACCACAGGAAGCTGCGCATCCCAGAGCAAGCCACAGGCCCAGCTGCTGTCCTCGAGGCTGATAGAGAGCATCGGTCTCCTGGTCCCCATTTTCAAGGTTGCCAGTTACTGGTTGACCCCCCCCCCCGCCCCCAGTGAGCAAGGTTTTGTCTGAGGTTAACCCGCACGGTGGCACTGCCCAGTCTCAGCACTACCCCACAGTCTCCTTCTGCTTTCACCAGGGCAGGGACTGGAACTGCTGGCTCTGGGGGTAGGGGGCATCCTGCTCTCCAGCACTGCCCGCTCTGTGGTACCATCCCCACACCGCAGCAGGGGCCCCAGAGTGATCAAACTGTGGCTGCAGCAGATGGCAGGTCTCTGCAGAACATTGTCCCTCCCCTCGCCACGTGGGGGGCTCCTCAGCTGGAGCAGCTTTCGCTTGGGCTGAACCCGCCTCTGGCGGGTGGGAACATCCCACCCCTACTTGCCAGCCAGCCGTGCAATCAAATGATCAGCCCCTCCCTCCCAGTCCGAGAGGCGGCTGCCCTCCAATACCTCCTGCAGGTGGTGCTGCTGGGGTGTGAGACTCTCCAGGAGCCGCCCGCTCTTCACCTCTGGGATCTCCTGCCAGAAGCAGGAGCTGTAGTCGCGGGAAGAGATCTGCGACGCTGCGCCGAGCAGGGAGGAGGAGAGGATGCCAGCGATGGATAGGCTGGCGTCCACCCGGAAAGATGGGTCCTTGGGCTTGCGCTCCACTGCCTTGAGGCGCTTCATCCAGTAGTCTTGGTAGAGAGGCTCTGGGAAGGAGCGCAATGAGCGTAACATTAGCCACAGGAACCTGCCCGTCAACGGTCAGCCAAGGGCTTCCCAGAGTGCTTCATGAATAATTGCAGTGAGCTGTAGCTCACGAAAGCTCATGCTCAAATAAATTGGTTAGTCTCTAAGGTTCCACAAGTACTCCTTTTCTTTTTGCAGTCTTTGAACGATTCATATAATCCCAGGTCTAGTGACACGGCCCGCCTGCTCCACACATGGCCCTGGACACTGGGAAACCCTCTCCTGGACTTCGGGGTGGTCTTCGCCATTTCTGGGCCCCAGCAGTGTCCCCATGAGCACAGTTCACCAATGTGTGCCCATAGCCCACTCAGACAGAAGTCACGGCATGCTGCCTTCACCGTTAATGGATGGAGAACTGAAGGATCTCTAAGGAGCAGCCATCTCTGTTCCAACCATCACCTTGGGTCTTGGAGATGCCCTCAGCAAATTCAAAACAGTCCTGACCAGATTGCAGGTGTGTGTGTGTTGTCTCATGGTTTAGACACAAGAAACCCTGCATCTAGTCAGTGTTTAGACTAGCTGACCCTTGCGGTCCCTTCTAACCCTGTGGTTCTAGCATTTCTCCCCCCACTGCCACAATTGCAGGAGGTCATTAAGCAATCTGCATGCAAGGAAAAGATTGCTCTCTTCAGAGTGAATTTAGTGCAGAGAGAGCTGTGTAAAAGCGTCTCGTGGCTCCAATTTCAGTGTGATGTGTCTAACTCCAACGTGTAGCTTATTTTACCTTAAGGGAAACAACCAGACTAGAAAGAACAAGAGCAGAGTCCCCAGGAGAGAGAACAGGGTGTGGGCTTCCCCTCTGCAGGCCAGGAGAGGTCTTAGACATTTGAGGCCCAACACACAGCGGACAAAGACACAGTTTTGCAACAGCTCAATTCAGTAGGCTCTTAAAGGCACAGCCTGCTCCGGAACAGGCTTATAATGTTTAGTGACTCAGTTTCCCTTTCCTGGCTAGGGCCAAGGTGGTGGAAGTAGCACTCTGTGGCCCATGTAAGGGCTTGTTCACGGCAGCAGCCTCCAGAAGCTCTTCTAGGAATTTCCCTCCATCCCGCCATGCCTGAGACCCTACAGCCATCGCACAAGGAGCAGGTCAGTACTCACGGGTTTGCACATATTTAGATTCCCTCCTCCGCTTGTCCGTGTCCTTTGCTCCTTTCCCCAGTGGTCGGCGGAACAGTCTAAAAGGCAGCGAGAAGAAGCTTCTGAACTGAGTCCCACCGGGAGAGCCCTACAGCAACATGAACTTTCCCCCATAACTCTGGCTCTTTCCTCATGCCCTACAGTGCCTCCTGCTGGGCTTTGTCACTTATTTGTGTCCTTGTGCAAATCAAAACCTCTGTGCCTCAATGTACACAGGTGTTAAATGGATAGGTAGGAATATGCCAGGTGGATCAGAACTAAGGTCCACTTAGCCCAGTGTTCTGTCTCTGACAGTGGCCAGAGAAGGTGAGAGAACCCACAGTAGCAGTGTGGAATAATCTGGTCCTCAGATCAGGTCTCTTCTTGATTTCTTAGAGATAGAGATTGGTTTAAAACTCTGAAGTGGGGGGTTGACATCCCCCCCAGAACTGTTACCATAAAGCATGGAAACTCTGGGTATTCTCATTATCCATATTAGCATTCAATCCATTTTTGGATCTTGCCAAATTCTGGAGTCAACGACATCATGAGGCAGAGAGTTCCACAGTCTAACTGCACACTGGGTGATATACAGTTATGTTCTGTACCTCAGGGGAACACCCAGTAACCCCATGTTCATCCTTATCATATGATTCTGTGGTATCTAGTGCAAAGTTTGTCATGTCGGGTGTCTACGGAAGGCTCTTGACATACTGAGCATTGTTATAGTAATCGTTGTTATAGGTTGTAATTTCATGTATATAGTTATGAGGCTGAGAATGTGTCCTCATGGCTTAAAGCAAGCACAGACAAAAACTCTCCAAGAGCGGAGTGGCAGTTCACACATCATCAGGGCATGTATGGGACAAACCCAGGCAAGCCTCACAGGAACAAAGGACACTGGCCTAGGCAACAACAAAAGGACCTGTTAGACTCTTGAGTGAGTCACTCCCCTTCCTTTGGTCAGTTTGGGACTGTGATGAGGTAATGCTCGCCTGACTCTGAAGGGCGGGGGAAGGAGGCGCAAAGCCAAGAGGGAAGAACATGATAAAAGGGAGAGACGTTTGCCATACTCTTCCTGTCTCTTCCACTTCCATCTACAGACACCACCACCAAGTGACTGAAGCGCTGATCAAAGGGGAGAGCCTGGCTGAAGGGCAACCAGCCAGCCCATGGTGAGAAGCATCTAAGTTTGTAAGGTCATTAAAAGTGTTAAGATCGGCTTAGAATGCATTTTGCTTTTATTTCATTTGACCAAATCTGACTGGTTATGCTTTGACTTCTAATCACTTAAAATCTCTCTTTGTAGTTAATAATTTTTTTTATTCTACCTGATGCAGTGCATTTGGTTTAAAGCATGTCAGAGACTCCCCTTGGGATAACAAGCCTGGTACATATCAATTTCTTTGTTAAACTGATGAACTCATATAAGCTTGCAGCATCCAGCGGGCATAACTGGACACTGCAAGAAGGAGGTTCCTAGGGTTGTGTCTGGGACCGGAGATATTGGCTAGTGTCATTCGGTTGCACAATCCAAGGAGCAGCTTACATGCCCGAGGCTGTGCGTGAACAGCCCAGGAGTGGGGGTTCTCACAGCAGAGCAGGGTAAGTCTGGCTCCCAGAGTCAAGGACTGGAGTGACCTCACAGATCACCGGTCTGGATAACACCAGAGGGGAACGTCACAACAGTCTTAATTATCTCCCACACATGGTGTGTAAGACCATGCCTCAATCTTTGTATTGTACTGATCCTCACAATACCCCTGTGAGGAAGGAAGGTGCTCTTATGGCCATTTTATAGATGGGAAACTGAGGCCCAGAGAAGCCACGTGACTCACCCAAGGTCACACAGGAAACCTGTGGCAAAACAGGACTTTGAATCCAGCTTTCCCCAGTACTAGGCTTGTGCCCTACCCACTGGGCTATCCTTCCGCTCTGAAAGGTACCAGAGAAATAAGGTGATCGTCAGAGCCAAGCCTGAATTATAAAACCCAGCTCTGCTCCAAATGTCCCCAAAGTTCCAGATGTTTGGATCATCCATTATAACAATAGGTGGCAGCTGGAAAGGCCAGCTTCAGGGTCAGGAAGTGTAAGGATCTGGGCAGGGGTTGAATTGAACCAATCTGCAGAGGCTCAGAGAGCCAGGCCATTTTCTGGTCGCTGCCATCTTGCGCTCGAAGATCTTTTGTTTCAACCCAAATGAAGCTGCTAGCCCGTTGGCTCCAACGATAACTATAAAAATGGGAACTGAGGGGGGTAAAACACACTAAGCCAGGAGGCAGCCTGGGACCACAGTTATGGGAGACCAGACAGGAACAGCCTGTGACGATGTGACGCAGCAGGGAGGGGGGAGTGTTGACCTGGGAATGTGCCCTGGGGATGGGAGACCTGAGAGCCTGTAACCTGAGCCAGGAGGGGGATGGGGAGGTAACACCTCTGCCGGGGAATGTGGACCACGGAGGCTGCAGCAGGGAACCTGCTGGGTGAGTTTAGTTTCAGTTTGGGGCTGGGTGGAGGAACGCAGGGAACCCCAGGGCTGGGGTCTAAGCTCCCTGCTCCCCCAGAAGGACTTGACTGAGGGGTCCTGGGTGTACCCACAAGCTCTGTTTTGGACTGTGTTCCTGTTGTCCAATAAACCTTCTGTTTTACTGGTTGGCCGAGAGTCTCAGTGAATCCCAGGAAGAGGGGTGCAGGGCCTGGACTCCCCCACACTCTGTGACACAGCCCTCTGCTTAATCCAAGGGGTTGTTCTCTCTGAAACCTAAAGATGGCACATACCATATCAATGCTCAAAGCACCAGAGAATTTAGAAATGCAATCACATTACAAAGATTTGCCCAAAGACTGGCACTTCATGGGCAGAGCTTGTTTTGTGGTGGGAACTAGAGGGCAGCGCTGGGTCCCCTCCCATTCAGCTCCTGCACCCCACCTGGAATGATTACTGGATATTTCCATGGACATGCCAGTAGCTTAAAGAAAAAGGAAGCAAGAATCCCTCTCTAGGCACAAGCTACATCGCAACTAAGAGACAGGTTTCAGAGGAACAGCCGTGTTAGTCTGTATTCGCAAAAAGAAAAGGAGGACTTGTGGCACCTTAGAGACTAACCAATTTATTTGAGCATGAGCGAGCTGTAGCTCACGAAAGCTCATGCTCAAATAAATTGGTTAGTCTCTAAGGTGCCACAAGTCCTCCTTTTCTTTTTAACTAAGAGACAATCTCCCAGCCCCAGGGCAGTGATACGGAGAGCTCCCCGGGGGGAGGTGGGTTACCTGCGCTCCGGACTTGGCATCTGCATAGCTGTGGCTTTGGAGAGATCTTCCAGGGAGCCATGCAGGACCTTCCTCCCGGGGATTGGGGTGGGCTGCTTTGTCCTCATTTCCAGCAGGCCAGCGGGGCCCATTGGCCCTGCAGAGATAGGGGGCTCCTCCACCTGCTCCTCTGGGCCCGTGCTCTTGAGGGCTGCCAGCTCTGCTGTGGGAGGAGAGGGCTGGCAGCGGAGCGGGACAGGGACAGCGCTGCCTGGCAGGTCAGCCCCTAGGGAGAGCAGGAGCGAGGGGATGAGGATGGTGCAGGGGCAGAGCAGAGGGGTCAGCTAGCACTGGGCTGCACCAGAGCCACGGCGTCAAAACAAAACCCGAGCCCGCCTCTGCTCCCCATCACCCCCAGGGAGCTGCCTGCCCTACGCCAGCAGGGCTAGCTGGAGAACTTGCCTGACGCCACCTACCGTCACCTGGATAACGGGAGAGCACTCACCTGCAACGGCAGGGGGCTGCAGGTCAGGACTAAGGGGCCCTGGCAGAGCTGGGGGGCTGCAGATCAGGACTGAGGGGCCCTGGCAGAGCTGGGGGGCAGGGCTGGAAGAGCGGGTGCTCTGGGTCAGGCCTGAGATGAATTTCTAGAGTTAGCAGGAGTCAGGCCCAGGACTCTGCCTGGTCCCAGTTATGGGAACTGAAACTCACCACCTTCAGGGCACTCCCCACACGTTTACCTGGGGTGGGGGGAGGAGAACACCCATGGCAGACAGGCACACAGACCTTCGGAGTTGTCCACCAGAAGCGGGACCCTCTCCTCCGCTGCTGAGCCTGGATCCCGGGACCGCCCCCTGCGAGCTGCGGAAAGGCCCTTCTGGGCACTCCTGGGGCGGAAGAGGCTGGCCAAGAAGGGGCCAAGCTCCGGGCGGCTCTCCGGCCTGGCCGGCTGGGGTCTCTGGGCCACCGGGCAGGAGCCATGCCTCTTGACCGGCACCACTGCCCTGGGCGGCGAGTCTGAGCGCGCTCGCTTCCGGCAGAAGAAATCCATGGGGGCGATGAGATGCCTGGCAGACAGAGGAGAAGGGGGCTCAGTCCTGGCCGGGTGGCTTGCTCCCACTTCGGGGGCTGGCCTCTCTCAGCAGCTGGGCACCAGGAAAGGCCCCCAGGAACACCAAAGGGTTTAAGTGCCCTCCTGCCGTGCTCACTGGGCCACCCGGCACCGCACCCTGAACGCCAGACACAAAAGCTGGGCTGTGTCTCGCCGGGCAGGTCCCTGGGTGGCACTGGGAGGGCCAGGGTGGCCTCAGCAACCCCCAGCTCCATCGGTGCCCTGGCTCCGAGGCTGCTAGCCCAGGGCTCAGCTCAGGCTCCCTCTGCAACTCTAGCCACTTGTCTGTGCTTAGCCCACAGCCCAGCGTCTAGCCTAGAGAGCAGGGAAGCCCTGCAGTGCTCTGGGATCAGGACCAGCCAAACAGCTAAAACGGGGGCAAAGCACCCAAAGGGTGAACTCTGCTCTGGGCTGGGCTGGGCAGGCCCGATAGGCCAGCTGGGCCCCTCCCACCCATGGCCAGGGAGATTCAGTGCAAGGGCCATACCACTGCCCACCTGCTCAGCCCTGGGCGCATCACACTGCCCTTGGCAATAGCTCCTGGCCAAGGCCACAGCTCCCAGAGCTAAAGCAGCCTCTTACCTGTAGGATCCCCCCAGACAGGGAGAGCAAGAAGGTACAGCTGCTCCCACCTGCAAATAAATAACCTCCAGGACTCCCTAGTTAGCAGCTCCTTAAAGGGGCAGAGCGCCAGGGCCTCATCAGCCAAGGGCAGCAAGCGTGGGCTCCCAAAGGCTGCCCTCGGTTGGCACCCAATGGAGCAGATGGCAGCAGGGCAATGAGGGCTGTGCTGGGGGGGTTCCTTGGCTTCCCCAGGTGGGGGCTATTTACCATCCTAACCGGGAGCAAGGGCGGGACGTGGGGAGAACTCCCAGCATGAGTCCATTCCCAGTTTGTAAGCTTGGGAAGGGAGCTGGTGGAGGCCTTCCCTTAGGGCCAGTCTGCAAACAGGAGGCCCCGAGTCCCTGGGGGATTAGCCCTGGAGGCTGGCCTCAATCCCAGCTCTGTCCTGTCCCAGCTGCCTGCATGAATTGCTCTGCCTCCTGCGCATGGGTCCACTTCAGGGGTGGGCTGAGCCCCTGGTGTCTCCACCCGGCTTGTGGTGGTTCGCGGAGCATGGGGCTGCGAAGCCCTCAGAGATCCGTGGGAGAAGGGACAGGAGAGGGGCCGAGGGTGATGGGGATACCCCATGGCTCATGCTGCCGTCTGTCCCAGCAGAATTGCCCAGGGGAGGAGGTTGGAGATGGCTGAGTGCGAGAATGGAGCCGGGGAGCAGAGATCCCTCCCTTGTGTGAGTGCGCACCAGGGATCTGGACATGGACCCCCAGGTGGGATCTCCGGGACTGGCTGCCTCCGCTAGGGAGGGGATAGGCCAGGCCACTCTGTAGCGTGCTGCACCGGGGCTCGGTCAATGCTCCCCAGCCTCCCCAGCGCTAGCCTGGCCTCTGACTGACCGCCCCATCCGAACGAGGGCTTTCCCAGCCTCCTGGGCTCCTCTGGGTCTCGCCCCTTGCCTTAGGCTCATGCTGCAGGCTGCGGTGGGCATGGTCCCAGGAGGGCGCGGAGCTCACAGGTGCCGCCAGCCGTGTTGCCAACTTAGCCACTTTGTCACCAGATTTAGTGACTTTTTGGTTCCCTAGCGAGCAAATAAGTGTCCAAGTGACCAGTGACAAATCTAGCTACTTTCGCTGCCAATGACAGTGGCATTCAGAGAAAGACGTCACCAACAGGCGTAGTCACCAAATCATTCACAAGCCACTCAATAGTGTTCATAAAATCCACTCCGTGCTCTTCTTACTACGTTCTGCTGCACCCCAAGTCAGTGTCATTACGTCCCAGCTGAGCACGGCCTCGGAAGGAATCGTCTTCCAGGGCTGCTTGGGCTGAGATCACGATAACCTGCCGGCGAGGGAAAGAAGTTTGTGGAGGCTAATTAAATACGTTGCTAAATCCAGGTGCACGTTGGAGAGAGCAGCACCTTAGCCAGGGCTTGTTTTTACCCAGATGTTCGTTCTCGCTGCTCAGTCATAGGTAGCCCAGCCTGTGATGCAGGGGAAGACGGCTAATGAAGCGGGTTGGGCCGGGGAGGCAGGTTAGCCAGCAAGGACAGCCGCACGGATGGAAGGTGGGATGAGACAGGGCCATGTGCCCCAATGGGGCGGGGGGCACCAGGCCTCCGGGGATGAAGCCCTTACTGCAGGATCAAAGGTGGAGCTAGCTTGATTTCGGTTCCCCTTTACTCCTTCCCCCGGCTTGGCCTGGGGTTACCTGCCCAGCTCTTTTCAGAAATGAAACCCTGGAAGTGGGGGGAAGGGGTCCGGCTAGTGGATTTTTGTTTTTAAATCTGCTTTCTTGGCTCCCTGCAGCTCCGAGCTCAGGTCAGGTGGATGCCCTCTTCCCCTCCCAGCTCCGGGCTCCCCCTTTCACTCACCAGTCGGCTCAAATCCAGGCTGGCAAGAAAGGGAAGCTGAGCTGAAATGACCCAACCCCAGCTGTACTGGGCTGCCCTGGACAGAGCGCTCTGCCCAACACGCAGAGGGCGCCCTCCTGATGATGACAGCGTCCTGGTGTAGTTGCTTCTGGTGTGCAAGAGAATGTAGTAAGAAGAGCATGGAATGGATTTTATTAACACTATTGAGCCACTTGTGAATGATTTGGTGACTATACTCGCCTGTGTGTGTGTGTGTGTGTGTGTGTGCATGTGTAACTCACCTGTGTGTGGGAGGGTGTGGGGGGGGTGTATAATTCTCTGCTGAAATCTCTGGAAATTTTGTTCGGTGACATTTTGGACTCCTTCTGAGTGCTTAAACAGCTGCATCTAGCCACTTTTCAGGGTTTATCTGGTGACTTCCTGCTTTGTGGAGTTGGCGACACCGCGGGGCTGGCTCGGGGCTGGCAAGGGCCTTCTCTTTGCGTTGACTTTGGCCTGTCAACTGCCCTGCCCCAGCCAGGCCTTTCTCCCTGCAGGACCCAGGTGGGAACCAGGGTGGGCTTGCTGGGCTCTGTGGGGGGCTGGGCTGTGAGGTACCTCCTCCCCGGTTCCGGTGCCGGAGAGGGAGGCCGCAGTGGCCAGGAGTGGCCCCTCAGCTCAGTTGCTTGCTGGGGCCAGACTCCCGTTGCTTACACCAATGTAACCGCACTGGCAGCAAGGAGACACCCTGATTTACTCCAGCATGTGAGTCTGGCCCTTGTGTTTACATCTGATGCTCTCCCCACCTTACACTCTGCTCTGCAGCAGGGCTGGGGGCAGGGCTGTTCCTGGCCTGGGCCCCCAGAGCCTCCTCTTTTGTAGAACACGAGAGGGCCTGTCTTTGATTCTTTTGCCAGCACCCTGGCCCGAGCCCAGGGCTGTCACCAGCCCCAGCCTCCAGCCCCGGTTCTGCTGCCCCAGGACGGAGAGGGTGCTCCGCAATCTGCAGCAGGGCCCGGGCCAGCCAGCAGAGCAAAGTCACAGCACCCCTTGGCCCAGACGCTGGGAACGGGGGAGCTCCACTGCGTGCCTGGGGTTTGTCCCTGCCGGAGACAGCCCCTCCCGTCAGCCAGTAACACGGCACCCGCTCCCCCAGGACCCCTGGCTCCTTCCTGCTAATCCTGGGCCACGGAGAGCCCTGGGATGCACTTCCCACAACCTGGCCCCGGTGGCACCTGCCCTGGGATCGGGGCTTGGGCCCTGCGCTGCTGTCCAGCACTTCCCCCCAGCAACGCAGCAGCCAGCTCAGCTTAGGCCTGGGCTGGGCTGGAGATGGGCCTGATCCAAAGGTCTGGGTTGGTCACATCCAGCTGGTTGGTTCAGCCATTCATTGGGGGCCTGTAGCAATGTTTGGATCTGGGTCTAGGTTTGAATCCAGACCCTCCCCCCACGCCCAGAGACTGGGGGGGTCGTTGACTTTATCTTGATTTTAGCAAAGCTTTTGATACGGTCTCCCACGGTATTCTTGCCAGCAAGTTAAAGAAGTATGGATTGGATGAATGGACTATAAGGTGGATAGAAAGCTGGCTAGATTGTCGGGCTCAGCGGGTAGTGATCAATGGCTCAATGTCTAGTTGGCAGCCGGTATCAAGCAGAGTGCCCCAGGGGTCGGTCCTGGGGCCGGTTTTGTTCAACATCTTTATTAATGATCTGGAGGATGGTGTGGATTGCACCCTCAGCAAATTCACAGATGACACTAAGCTTGGGGGAGAGGTAGATATGCTGGAGGGTAGGGATAGGGTCCAGAGTGACCTAGACAAATTGGAGGACTGGGCCAAAAGAAATCTGATGAGGTTCAACAAGGACAAGTGCAGAGTCCTGCGCTTAGGAAGGAAGAATCCCATGCACAGCTACAGACTAGGGACCGACTGGCTAAGCAGCAGTTCTGCAGAAAAGGACCTGGGGATTACCGTGGACGAGAAGCTGGATATGAGTCAGCAGTGTGCCCTTGTTGCCAAGAAGGCTAATGGCATATTGGGCTGCGTTTAGTAGGGGCATTGCCAGCAGATCGAGAGAAGTGATTATTCCCCTCTATTCGGCACTGGTGAGGCCACATCTGGAGTATTGCGTCCAGTTTTGGGCCCCTCACTACAGAAAGGATGTGGAGAAATTGGAGAGAGAGTCCAGTGGAGGGCAACAAAAATTATCAGGGAGCTGGGGCACATGACTTACGAGAAGAGGCTGAGGGAACTGGGCTTGTTTAGTCTGCAGAAGAGAAGAATGAGGGGGGATTTGATAGCCGCCTTCAACTACCTGAAGGGGGGTTCCAAAGAGGGTGGAGCTCGGCTGTTCTCAGGGGTGGCAGATGACAGAACGAGGAGTAATGGTCTCAAGTTGCAGTCGGGGAGGTTTAGATTGGATATTAGGAAACACTAGTTCCCTAGGAGGGTGGTGAAGCACTGGAATGCGTTACCTAGGGAGGTGGTGGAATCTCCTTCCTTAGAAGTTTTTAAGGTCAGGCTTGACAAAGCCCTGGCTGGGATGATTTAGTTGGTGTTGGTCCTACTTTGAGCAGGGTGTTGGACAAGATGACCTCCTGAGGTCTCTTCCAACCCTAATCTTCTTCTTCTTCTATGGTTTAGGCCCCTTCCCTGACACCCCTCAGTAGTGGGTGGATTGCCAGGCCTGGGCTAAGCAAGTGCTAAATAACCAAGCAGGCCACGCTCATGTGGGGCGCCAATGGGCAAAAGCGAGTGACCTGGGGCGGGGGCAGCTGCTCAGGAGTGGAACAGCAGTGGGGCTGCGAGTTGGGATTGAGAGGCACTAGCAGAGCTGGGGCAGGCGGGGATCAGGAGTGGAACAGCAGGGGGGCTGCGGGTCGGCATTGAGGGGCATCAGCAGAGCTGGGGCAGGCAGGGGTCAGGAGCGGACTAGCCCGGCAGTGGGCGCGGCCCAATGGAACCCGTGAAAAAAACACCCGTGCAGTGAATTAAGGCCTTTACTGATGCGCGGCTTGTGCAAACCCAGCCCCTGCAGCGGGTCTCCGGCTCTCCCGGCGTCTCCCTCCTCCTTCGGCTCGGTTTGAGCTGGAACAGCGGGTGAGACGTCAGCGGGGGCTGTTTCCGCCCTGGCTCCTTTGCAGACCCACCAGCCATGGGCAGAGGTTCCAGGCCGAGGCAAGAGCTGGGCCGGGCCGTGGTGGAGGGAGCCGTGGCTGTCCCCTGCCATGACAACGAGGCTGATCCACCCCCACCAGGACATCGCAGGGGAGCGCCGCGGGCAGCGTCCTGCACCAGCGGTGCCCGGGCTGGCAGAGCAGTACAGGGAAGGGGAGGGGCCTGGAGCTCGGCTTTGGCGATGCTGTTTCAGAGGTGACCCCCTGCCTTGCAACCCCCCTCGAAGAATGGGCAGCTCCAGGGATCACTAATGGGGTCCCTCCTCCCTCGTGTGACGCTGGCCCAGGATGGAAGCAGCAGGAACTTGCCTCACCCTACCCCGAGAAGCCTGGGCCATGGAGATGGTGCGCTGCTCCCCCCACAAGGTGCCCATTCCAGCGGGGGAGACACTTGCCTGGCTGGTCCCTGCCCTCCAGGCAGATGATGCTTTGGGTGGGTGGCGCCTGAACACACGAACAGCCCCACTGGGTCAGACCAAGGGTCCCCCTTGCCCAGTAGCCTGTTTCTGACAGGGGCCAGGGCAGAGAGTTCGTTGCCAGATGGTTCCCCCAGCCGGCCGTGCCTACGAGGACCAGGCCAGGATCCCACCCAGGGCAGCCAGTGCCACCTTCCCAGGAAACCGTGCAGAGAGCACAGAACAGCAGGTCCGTTTGTGGAGGGGGTTCCCGGGGCCTCGTTCCCTCCCTGGAGCTTCAGCCAGCAGCGGGGAGCGTGGAGGCCGCGGCAGATCATCCACCAAGCCGCGGCCTGTTGCTACCATCGCCTGGTGCCGTTTGGTGGGTGTGCCCAGGATGCTCGCTCAGCAGCCCCTTAGCAACGGGAGCAGTCCTGCCCCCACCTTTCTGCCCATCGCCCTGCCACGACGCAGGGCTCTGACTGTGTTCCCAGAGTCTCCCCTGGCCGGCGCCTGGGCCGGCTCATGCCTGCTCCTCCTCCAGCTTGCTCGTGGCATGCTTGATGCGGTCATTCTCACGCAGGTTGCGCAGCCGGGCACCCCGGCTGGTGATCTCCTCCACGTGCCCCTGAGGGACCCAGCCCCTCTCCCCATCTGACAGACGGATCCCCTCAAGCCAGCCTGTGCGGGAGAGAAGGAAACATTAGCCTGGGGGCGGGGGGGCACTGCCCGGCCTGCCAGCCACTGCGGTGTTGGGGCTGGAGAGGGCAGCTTGAGGGAGAAGAAGAGAGACGAAGCCAGGGCCCCTCACCGTCGCTGGTTCTCGTCTTGACGCCCAGGATGTCTGCCTTCTCCAAGGTCAGCTCGTCGTGCTCCTGGGCCTTGTAGGCTTTGATACACTGGACCTGGGCGGTGTCTGGAAGCAGTGGCAAGACACAGAGGGTCACGTACTGCCCGGGACCCTGGGGCAGGGGTTTGGGATCCGAGGGAAGGCTGCTTCTACCCACTCTGGGACCCTCGAGGTTCCACCGGGGACAAAATCTCCCTAGTGATGTGGCCGGACACATCCCCCCTGAGCCAGTCCAGCCCTGCCTGAGCTCTGCTGGGAGCAGTGAGGGGCGCATGACTCCAGAAACGGGGAGGCTGGCGCTGGCCTGACAGAGGACTGACTGCTCCATGGCACCATGTTACCTGTGTGTGATTGGGGCACCTGGATGCTAGGTGCTTGGGGCAGGGGAGTACCCAGGGATGAGGGACAGAAGCCAGAAGTCACAGCAGAGCTGTCATGTCCAAAGCAGGGTCATGCCCCTGGGACCCGAGATCCTGCTGCAGCCAGGCTGGTCCCTTGCTGGGTTCAAGCCCTGGCAGGAGGGGGGGCGGGCGCGTTCTCAGGGGTACCTGCATTCTTGGTGACATGCTCCCTGTCCGTCTGGGGGCTGGAGGGGACCATTGCCGAGATCCACCGCTGCTTCTCACTCCTGCAGGGCCAGACGGAGCTGGTCAGCCCAGCCCTGCCCGATAGGACAGACGAGGCTCCCAGAGAGTCACCCAGACCGCCCCCCTGATCTGAACAGGCTCAGAACTGGGGAGAGCCCCAATCGGCAGCAGGTCACCCATCTCCACACAGGCCAAACCCAAATCCCACATCCTGATGCCCCAGAACTCCGGGATGGTTCTGATCCAGTCCTGGGGGCAGGGCCAAACTTGGCAGCCTGTGGACCAGCTCTGGTCCTTGCTGGAGTCCTGTGGAGCTGCCCTGATGGGCACTATATGCTTCCCACTCTGGTGAGCCTACCTCCAGAGCCAGCTGGGTCCCCCCCTACCTGGCAGCCTGGTGGCTTGGGGGATGCGGCTTGGTGCCCATGTCAGCTGTGCCCGCTGCTGGGACACTGACACTGCTCACGGGCTACGCAGGCCCCCTGCTGGCGGAGTGAGAGACAGCTCCCCAGCCATCGCTCGGCAGGAGCTCCCCAGAAATGCTGGCTCTCCGCTGGCCAGGTCCCCACCAGCCAGCCGGCAATAAGGGCTCCCGTCCCAGGCTGGTCGTAACCCTCCCCCGAGCCAGGTGACAGCGAGAAGGAGCCTTCTCTCCCCCTCCCCTCGGGAGCTGGGCTGGGGTGTTTGGGGGTGTCACATGGAGACGGCCCTGCCCCACTGGGCACTCACTCGGTCTGTGCCCGCAGCAAGACCTGGTGCTTCAGCCGCTGGCTGTCGAAGAGCTGGAGGTGGAAGATTTGTCCCGGGACCCCGTGAAGCTTCCTGCTCAGGTCGGTCACTTTCAGCTCCGGCATCTTGGCGTGAACAAAGACCGCGAACTTCCCCGTCCTGGGCGAGACGGGCAAAGGGAGAGAGACGGTGACCGAGGGGCAGCAGCGCCCACTGCTCAGCGCCGGCGCGTGGCAGGTGCTGACGCCTGGGGAGCAGGACACGCTGCTCCTGTGCAGGAGGGACCCGGGAAACGAGGCACGGGCAGGATCGGCTTTCACCCTGGGGCCTGCCCAGCATGACAGACGGGCCCAGGCCACACATCCCCCAGACTCCGCCGGGACCTCTCCCCTGCAGGCCAGAAACTGCCACAAACTTGTCTGGGCTCAGAGCGCCGACCGCAGGGTGAATGGGGAGCCTCAAGCACCTGCTCCCGAGCTGTGGCCTGCTTTCTCCTCCCAGCACAGGGGAACCTGTGAGTGGGGCATCCAGCGGAGACCCAGAAGGAGAGCTGTCTACAGCCTGTTAGCCCAGGTTCTCGTCCCACTGCTGGGAGGACAGCGCACCGCCCCCTTCTGCTCCTCCGGCCCTGTGAGTGCGAGGGGGCCAACGCGTGAACTCCAGCCGAGGAGAGCCAGGCCAACTAGACCCACGCTCCACAGGACTATCCCATCCATCCTGCACAGCTCGCCTTGCCCCGCCCCACCCCACCACTCACTCCTTCCTCCTGGAGAGCAAGAGGCAGTCATTGAAGAGGTGGAGATACACCATCTTGGTGGAGAGCTTGAACTTGGCAGCGAGGGTGCTGATGAGCTGCATGTCCACTTCCACCAGCTCCCCATGCTTCACGAGCCAGCGCGACTGCGAGATCAGCGGGAAGATCTGCCGAGAGCCAAGGCCCAGAAAGGAGAAGAAGACGTCAGAGCCGGGAGGGTGTTGTAAGGCTCCATCCCGGAGACACAACGATCACCAGCCCACGACACATCAATGGTCCAACGGCCTGGCCATGGCGTGAACCTCCCATGATGCAGCTGCACCAGGAGCTTGGCTGGTGGAGCCCAGTGGCTCAGCTGAAGCCTGGGGCTCGGTAAGGATGGGGAGCCCTTTACATTTTATTCTGGCTGTGGCGGGAGTGGGAGTGGCTGGGGGGTCAGTGAAAGATACAGAGCGCGAAGGGCTCTGGTCACAGGAGCAGCAGTGGCCCGTGCAGATGGCTGCAGAGGTAGCAGCTCTGGGGGCAGTTCTGAGCAGGAAGCTGGTGTCTCCATGGCGGAATAGGTGGCCATATGGAGGAGGCATCCAGTCAGCATGTGAACTCAGAGCCCATCACCTGCATGCTATGAGACTGGACTTTAAACCCACTGGAGCCTGGGTTCCTAGGCAGGGCTGATCGAGCATCACCCTGTCGAACTCACACAGTATTGAACCCAGAAGTGTCTGTGTCTAGAACACTTTTGGGTGGCGGCACACCCTGTTCAGAGCCCAGGGCCAGATCCTCACAGGGTGTACGTCTGTCTCTCTCCACTGGACACAGATTGGCACCAGCTGAGGATTTGGCTGATTCGCCCCTTTGGTAGCTCCCGCAGTCCCTGGAGTTGGCCCAAGACGCACACGCCCTGGCTGTGCTTTCTCTGGTAGATCCGGTCTGTGTTCTCTGTGTTCTCTGGGTCCGGTCTGTGTTCCCTGGGTTCGCTGCTTTCTGGGGGGAACCAGCTTTCCGAGGACTCTCCCCCCCTCCCCTTTCCCCCAGACGAGTCCCCGTGCTCACCTTACTTTCAAAGTGGATTTTCTTGTTCAGATGAATGAGCTCCTCGGTTCTCTTCATGGACTGGACGCTGGCATTGCATTCCTTTACGAGCTGGGGAGGCGAGGGAGCCATTAGCCACCACCACGCCGAATCTCCACTCAGCCAGTGCAGAGGGGCCAGAAAGCCCCCAGGGCCAGCCAGCTGAGAATCTCCCCCAGACAAGGGAGCTCCCAGATGGTGCAGAGCCAGCAGAAATGGCCCCGGTGTCATCCCCAGAAAGCTCTGGGCTCCAGACAGTCCCGGATGGCACACAGTCCTCTGGGGACGGGGGGAGTGTTTCTGCCAGCTGGTGGAAGTTAGAGCTGCCCCAAGGCTGCTCTAACCTATGCCAATGGCCAGGGTGTTGCCGAGGTGTGAGCGATTCCCTAACAGGCCCCTCTGTGCCGCACCACATTGCTACTCAGTGTCATGGAGAATCTGAGCCAAGACAACAGAGAGGACCCACAATTCTCCCTGCAAGGACACCTGTCCCAGTCACAGACATCCCCAAATCAGAAAGGCCCCAAGGTACACCCTCCCTCCCCACACACACACAGCTCCAGTCACGGAGACAAAGCAGTGCCCATCCTGCTCTCCCACCAGCCAGCCCAGTCCTCGCAGCCCACGTGGAGAGATTTTATACCATTCTCAAAGCGCTTCCTAGCCTTCACCAGTTACCTTCTTGAGCTGGTTGAAGGCCTTGGTGGCCGTGGCCTCGTCCCGGGAGCCCTGCAATGTGCGTTTCAGGATGTTCTGCAAGCAGGAGGCAGAAAACGTATTGACTTAAGAAGCGTCAGATGCCCCGGGTGTCAGTCCCAAGCCAAACACATCAGCACCAGAGATCAGCAATCCTGACCAGCACCGGGGGCACAGATCAGTAGCATGAACCCAACGGGAAGTGCCCCAGGAGCAGAATGGGTCAATGGCACCAGCTGATACCAGAGCTACAGACTCAGACCTGTAGCGTGTTTGAGGTCGAATTCGGCTGGCGCCCTGTGAATCCAGGGGGACTTCGGTGATCTCAGCACAGGCGCTCGGTAGCACAACGGGGCCCTCGTGCGAGTGTGAGCTCTCAGTGGCAGGGGACTTTGCTGGTGTAGGCTGAGCCCGATGCACTGTGACCCTACCCCTTCGGCAAACCTTTACAGGGCCCTTTGTGCTCTGCTCTGGCCTCCTGGCGAACACAGACCAGGGCAAAGTGATGGCAAAACCTGCCAAATCCACGCGGTAACAATCCGCTCTCACTCTGGTGCCAGTGATTGTCCGCCCCGTCCAGAGCCACGAGGAACGGGGTCCAGTCTGTTCTAAAAAGCAGCTTAGGAGCTATTTAATAACAGTCCTCGTCCCGGGCACAGTACCTGGCCATGTGGGTAACACTTTACAGTATTTGGGGGGCTTATATTGGGCCCTCCCACCCCTGTACTGGGAGCTCCAGGCAGCTGGGGAAATCTCGTGGCAATCTAGAGTGTCTGATCAGGGTTCAGTGCAAATCGGTAGCTTTCCATGGAGGCTTTGGTCTCTCCTGCACATTGAATAACAATAATAGCTAGCTCTTAGACAGCTCCGTTATCAGGAAATCTCAAAGCACAGCCCAAAGGAGATCAGTATCTTCACCCCCATTTTACAGCTGGGAAACAGGCACGAAGAGGCTGTGACTTGCCCGAGGTCACCTAACAAGGCAATAGCAGAGCTGGGAATAACACTCAGGTCTTGCTCTATCCACCAGGCCACACTGCCTCCCTTGGTTCCCTGAGTACTCCGGACCGGTTCTAAGCACCAGGGCAGCAGCCAGTGCAGGGAGTTCGTTTCCAGACACTGAGAGTTAGGGACCTGGTACCAAAGAAAGGGATAGCCCAGCAGGTGTGTGGATCGAGTGAGGCATAAGGGAGAGGGGAAGGGTGGGTGGCGTACACTGACTCCAGTCTGCCACTTGAGGTCACCAGTACCCTACATCCGAGGCCTCTGAAACCCTTCAGCTCACGCCATTGGTCTAACCGTGAATCCCAGAGGCCGCTGCTGCCACAAGCCTGTGGCTCGGCTATCTAGGCCTGTGGGAAGCAGCACGTGGGACAGTCTGGGAGCTGTTTCTTTATATCTGGAGCAGGCCATCAGGCAGGGCTAAGACGGGGGAAGCCCTAGGCAGAAGCTCTCCAGGGAAGCAGAGAGAGTTCCTTGTGCAGTGTTGGAAGAAAGTGGCTCCCTCTGCTATTCTGTCCCATTGTCACCCAACAGCACCGACAGCTCGCGATCGTGTTATGTTTGCTGACAGCTGGGGGAAGATTTCATAACAGAGCTGGGCGGGACATGGGTGTTCCCATCCTGTGACAATTTTCGAGGTTTCAAAAAAATTTCCTGTTTCTTATTGGGATCACAGCTGAAATTGTTCAGAGAGAGAGAGAGAGAGACCCACCCCACAAGAGCCAGAAGAGTTAGAGCACTCACCACAGTTGCCAGAGACCCTGCTCTGAATCAGGCAGATTCAGCCTGAGTTTCCTGGCCTTGGACAAGCCACATCGCCCCCTCTGTGCCTCAGTTTCCCCATCCGTAAAATGACACTTGCTGCCCTTGTAAGGCACTTAAAACATGCCTACCCGGAGGTCTGGGGGAACCTGATCTCTGGGCTACAGAGAAAGCTAGACAGCAGAAATGCCTGAATGCCCTGCAAGCAGGTTTTAAGCAATCCCTGTATTGTTGGGTTGCTAACACGGCAGGCCTGGGCTCGGCATGAGAGATGCAAAGTGAAACCGCCTAAGATGGACCAATGTAGTGCCACTGTTGGTTCGTGACGAAACATGACGTGGGTTTTAACAATCTCCGGGGGACATCCTGCCATTCTGACAATGGCTTAGCTCCGCTTGTCACTCGGGTGCAGCCCCCAGGGAGCCCATCGGGAGTTTGGCCCAAGTAATAACAATACAAAGAGAATCCGAACAACAGGCCATGAAGTCACACTGAGCCCTCCTCAGCTGCAGCTCTCCAAGCACTTCACAAAGGTAGGGTATCTGCATGGGACGGGGGGAAACTGAGGCACAGGGAGGGGAAGCAACGTGCCCAGGGGCAAACAGTGAGTCAGTGGCAGAGATAGGCCTTAGATTGCAGTGTGGTGCCCTATAATTCAGGGCACTTCCCTTTAATGCCAGGCCAGCTCTGGCTGGAGTGATACTCTCCAATTACACCCCCGGTCCCCTCTCCCCCCGCCCCGGGGCTCACCTCCACCAGCATCTGCAAGCGCATGACCCTCTGGAAGGGCAGGATGAGAAAGGAGGTGAGAGGTAAGCGCTGACACATTGGCCCCTCTTCCAGCTTTGCCAGGATCCCTGGGAATTTAGGATTGTCCTGCCTGGAACAATGTGGACAGGAATTTTAACAAGTCCCCAGAGCCATGGTGCTAGGGGCAGAGGCTCCTGGGATGTCAGGGGCAGCACACCCAGCCGGGTCCCCAAAGCCCACCGGAGTTAGCGGAGGCTTTCCACTGACATGAGTGGGCTGTTGGATCAGGCCAGAAGCAAGCACTGAGCCTGTACGACGCACCCGGGGCTCTCCATCGAAGCACCCGAGGGCCCTCTCCAGGAGCTGTCACCACAGGAAGGGCCTGGCACTGGGCAAGGGCCCCCCCACCCCCACTCCAGGAGACATCCCCGCAGGAACTAGCAGGATCCAGGACTGGGCGTGACAGGAGCCTTCGAACTGGCCAGGGAGGGAAGTGGTGGGAAGGGGAAGCTGGTGAGAACCGTCCTGCATCCCTGATGGACCAAATCCCTGAGGAGCTAAGAGGAGACAAAGCTGGACACATAGAGATAAGGGAAGGGGGAAGGAGGCTGTGGGGGACACAGGGGACCCCCAAGCCCAGAGCTCCCCCATGCCTGCTCAACAGCCCCCCATCCTGAGCTCCCCGCCACCTGCTCACTGGCCCCCGCAGCCCAAAGCTCCCCCCCCACCTCCTCACCAGCACCCCCAGCCCAGAGCTCCCCCAGACCTGCTCACTGGCCCCCAACTCCAGAGCCCCCGCAGCCTGCTCACCGGCCCCCCAGCCCAGAGCTCCCCACCTGCCTGCTCACTGCCCCCCCCCAGCCCAGAGCTCCCACACCCTCCTGCTCATCGCGCACCCCAGCCCAGAGCTCCCCACCCGCCTGCTCACTGCCCCCCCCAGCCCAGAGCTCCCCCACCCTCCTGCTCATCGCCCGCCCCAGCCGAGAGCTCCCCCTACCTGCTCACTGGCCCCCCACTCCAGAGCCCCCCCCGCCTGCTCACCGGTCCCCCACTCCAGAGCCCCCCCCGCCTGCTCACTGGCCCCCCCAGCCCAGAGCTCCTCCCCACCTGCTCACTGGCCCCCCAGCCCAGAGCTCCCCGCTCAGCTCTGCTCTCTGCGTGGCCCCCGGGGCGGTGCTGTGGAGCAGCAAGGCCTGTGGGCGGCGTGGGGCTCACGCACAGCAGGCGCTGGTAGGTCTGCTCCTGGTAGGCCTGGTTGGTGACGTAGGGCAGGTAGACCCGGCGGAAGGCCGGGCAGTGGCGCAGCACGATGTCGCAGATGTCGAAGTGCAGGATGTTCTCCTCCAGCCGCTCCTCCAGCTCCAGCAGGAACCTGCCGGGGAGCCAGGGCGTGAGACGGGGCCTTAGCGGGCAGGCGAACCTGAGGCCCCGAGGAAACCGCCGGCCTTTCCCAGCACTGGGTGGGGGCGTGATGCCGCTGCCCTGGTCACGCCCGGGGATGCTCGAGGCCCCGGCTCTATCTCAGCGTCGCTGGGAATGGTCTCCCTCCTGTCTGGAGAAGGGTCCTCAGCTCCCCACAGCCCTGGACTAAGGTGTTAGACCCTGAGATGGGGCTGCAAGACAGCGCCCGAGAGCAACACAAGCCTGCACCACAACCGCATGGTGCTCTGAGCACCAACATCTCCAGAACCTGGGCCCCCCGGACCAGGGCGCTGGGCAGAGCTGCAGGGAGAAGAGCCTGAACCGGGTTCCCCGGTCACCTGAAATGGCCTCTCGGCTCGCTCCTGTCTCACCCCCCCCGCCCCCGCTCCCCAACAGCACCTTGCAGGAGGTCAAAAGGCCCCATCCCCTGGGAGAAGCTGACCTTTCGCTGACGTCCTTCACTTCGGGCAGCTTGGAGAAGAGCCACTGCTTCTCCTGGGCTCCCAGGCACTCGTTCAGCTCCCGTGAGTTCATGAAGTGCTGCACCGCGATGGAGAGGCTGTGGATGTAGGAGGCCTCCGAGGTGATCAGCTCAAACTTGGCCTGCCGGGGCAAGAGCGAGGGGGAACCCTCGACAGGTTGGTCTTGGGCGGCGCCAGGGCGGCCTCCTCCTCCTCCTCTGCCAGGGCGTCCTCACGCTGCGGCCACTCAAAAAGGGAACCTGGCAGTGTCCAGTCGGCAGGGCTGACCGGACACTAAAAGTGCGGTTACCTGCAGTAACTGGCCTCCGCCACTGGGGGGGTGGGAAGAGCAACAGCTGCTGCTGGAGCCTGGCGGAGCACTCAGGAATGGCTCTGGTGGAGAGGGGTACCAGCAGCTCCCCTATCCTGCCCCACTCACCCCCCCCCAAATCCCAGAGCCTGGCTCTCCCTCCCCCACCCTGCCCCAGTCACCCCTCCATCCTTAGAGCCCTGCTCAGCTGGCAGGGGGAGTGTGGTGGAGAGAGCAACGAGCCACAGTGGGGGGGGGGAGAAAGAGGAGCAGGGGTGGGGCCTCAAGGGAAAGAGATGGAGCAAGGGGTGGGGCCTCGGGGAAGAGGTGGAGCAGGGTGCGGGGGAGATTCCGGTGCTAAGTGTCTGGTTTTCACTAATGAGAAAGTTGGCCACCCTAGAGAGGGCACGGGTTCTGTGACAGGGCATGCAGCACCAGTGGCATTGTGTCTCCCTGGGCTTCCCCCTCCCTCAGCTCTGCCAATGCCCCTCAGTCCTGACCCGCAGCCCCCTGCTAGCCCAGCCCTGTGCTCCCCCCTCCCTCAGCTCTGCCAATGCCCCTCAGTCCTGACCCGCAGCCCCCTGCTAGCCCAGCCCTGTGCTCCCCCCTTCCCTCAGCTCTGCCAATGCCCCTCAGTCCTGACCCGCAGCCCCCTGCTAGCCCAGCCCTGTGCTCCCCCCTCCCTCAGCTCTGCCAATGCCCCTCAGTCCTGACCCGCAGCCCCCTGCTAGCCCAGCCCTGTGCTCCCCCCTTCCCTCAGCTCTGCCAATGCCCCTCAGTCCTGACCCGCAGCCCCCTGCTAGCCCAGCCCTGTGCTCCCCCCTTCCCTCAGCTCTGCCAATGCCCCTCAGTCCTGACCCGCAGCCCCCTGCTAGCCCAGCCCTGTGCTCCCCCCTCCCTCAGCTCTGCCAATGCCCCTCAGTCCTGACCCGCAGCCCCCTGCTAGCCCAGCCCTGTGCTCCCTCCTTCTCTCAGCTCTGCCAATGCCCCTCAGTCCTGACCCGCAGCCCCCTGCTAGCCCAGCCCTGTGCTCCCCCCTTCCCTCAGCTCTGCCAATGCCCCTCAGTCCTGACCCGCAGCCCCCTGCTAGCCCAGCCCTGTGCTCCCCCCTCCCTCAGCTCTGCCAATGCCCCTCAGTCCTGACCCGCAGCCCCCTGCTAGCCCAGCCCTGTGCTCCCCCCTCCCTCAGCTCTGCCAATGCCCCTCAGTCCTGACCCGCAGCCCCCTGCTAGCCCAGCCCTGTGCTCCCCCCTTCCCTCAGCTCTGCCAATGCCCCTCAGTCCTGACCCGCAGCCCCCTGCTAGCCCAGCCCTGTGCTCCCCCCTTCCCTCAGCTCTGCCAATGCCCCTCAGTCCTGACCCGCAGCCCCCTGCTAGCCCAGCCCTGTGCTCCCCCCTTCCCTCAGCTCTGCCAATGCCCCTCAGTCCTGACCCGCAGCCCCCTGCTAGCCCAGCCCTGTGCTCCCCCCTTCCCCAGCTCCCAGTGCCCCTCAGTCCTGACCCGCAGCCCCCTGCTAGCCCAGCCCTGTGCTCCCCCCTTCCCCAGCTCCCAGTGCCCCT
Organism: Caretta caretta; assembly: GCF_965140235.1. Classification (NCBI taxonomy): domain Eukaryota; kingdom Metazoa; phylum Chordata; order Testudines; family Cheloniidae; genus Caretta; species Caretta caretta. The sequence continues at coordinate 6,329,427 of NC_134223.1, forward strand.
CAGTCCTGACCCGCAGCCCCCTGCTAGCCCAGCCCTGTGCTCCCCCCTTCCCCAGCTCCCAGTGCCCCTCAGTCCTGACCTGCAGCCCCCTGCTATCCCAGCCCTGTGCTCCCCCCTTCCCTCAGCTCTGCCAATGCCCCTCAGTCCTGACCCGCAGCCCCCTGCTAGCCTAGTACTGGTGATGGCCCTGTGAATGCGTTGGGGGGAGCCCCGGGGAGGGGGAAGGGCGACTGAAGCGAATGGACACCGTGGGCCCAAGAACAATGGAATCTATGGGAGGAACCCGCTGGCCCAGGAGGGTCCCGCCAGCCCTGGTGGCCCCGGGGCAGGGACGATGCCCAGTAAGTGCCAGGCCTGGCTCTGTGTCGGCGGTGGCTGGCCAAGCGCTGGGAAACGCTTTGCGTCACGGTGCCCACACTCCGAGCAGGGGGCCGGCTCCCCCTCACCTCCTGCAGCTTGCACTCCTGGAGGCTGATGGTGCTGAGCAGCCCGCTGCTCCGCACATCCGGGATGTCCTGCCACAGCGAGAAGGTGGAGCCGCGGGACGAGCGCTGCGAACAGAAGGAGCTGCTGGGCGACAGGTTGGGCTTGGGCTGTGCCAGGTCGGCCTCCTCCTTCTCCTCCTCCTCCTCCTCCTCCGCCGCCTGGGCGTCCTCCCGCTGCTGCCGCTGGATCTCCCGGGCGGTGGCGGCATCGCTGTATTCCTGGTACAGGATGGCTAGGGGGAGGAGGGGTCAGCTGGGCCGAGGGGGCCCTTCAGCAGAGAACGAGACGCCATCCCCGGGGCAAATGAGACACCCCTCCGGGGGCCCTAGGGTAACCCCATGTGGGCATGGTCTGGGTGTGGGGGGGCACTATGGCTAGGAGCAGGGGGACTGGCCTGGGTCTAAGGGCTGGGTTGGGGAGAAGGGGCCTGGCCATAAGGGCAGAGGGGAGGGTCCGTGCCAGCTTTGCCCTCTGCCATCTAGCCAGGCCAGAGGCACAGGCCAACAGCTCCTTCCCTCTGTGCCCATTTCAGGCAGGCACTTCTCTCCGGCGTCTGTGCCCTCTGCTGTCAGCTGGTTCTGGACCAGGCAGCCGATGCCCAAGATAGGGGTTCGCTGGCTGGCTAGGGGGTGGGGGACCTGCAACCCCTGCCCTGGCGTTAAAGGGCTTGGCACGGCTGTCCTGACAGCTGCAGCCTGAGCACAGCTCCAGCTGGGATGTGGGTTTCTAAAGGCAGAGGGGAAATCCCCCGGGAGGGACGAGCCGGCTGCTTACAGTTCAGGAGGAACCTCGACTGCCGCTTCTCGTGCTGGACCAAAGCGCTCAGGCACCCCTCCGGCTCCGCCTCGCTCCTACAGAGAGGAACACATGGAGGTGGGGGGTGAGGACTGGAGTCTGCACCCCTCCCCTCCCATTGACTTGTAGGGTGGAGGATCAGGGCCTGAGGGCTGAATTGCACCATGGGGCCTGATCCTGAGCTCACTAACCCCCGTGCGGATCAGGAGTGAGAGCAGGTGTCACCCAGACCCAGATCAGGCAGTGGGAATGAGCCAGCGGGACAGGGTCTCTCTGCTGTCACTACTTTCACTGCCCCACCCCCCGGCAGGTGGAGACACTGTGCCCAGCCCTATGGACACAGCCCTGCTCCTCCATTGCCCTGCACCTGGGACAGGCATCACACCAGTCCAAGGGGTGTGACATGCACCTTGCAAAGCCATCAGCATGTTGCAAGGAGGGTGGAGCCATCCTGGCTGGGTGTTCCCTCCCGCTTCCAAACACCAGAGTGGCCAGAGCCTGCCTATTGGGCCAGGTGTTAGCGCCAGGTGAACACTGAGCGGATCATTTATTGGTTATTTTAGGATCTTAAAAAAATCAAAAACTCAAAAAAAAAAGAAAAGAAAAGGAGAGAGATAAAAGATGATTAGAAAACAGAGAGGCTGAGAAACGCCTTTCGTGTGCCTCTCCCCTTGGCATCCAGCCTGGCTCAGACATGCCTACGGGCCTGCAGTGGGTGAAATGGGGGACACACTCCCCACATCGTGGGGCTGGGCTCAGGCCCACGGGGCAGATGCCAGGGGGGCTCACCCCCTTCTCCATCAGGATGCTGAGTTTAGTTAATGGCGCTGGGCGTCTGGGGTCTGGTTCACAGCTCTCACCGGTAACTGGGTTTGCAGCCCAGTCCCCACCAGCCCATGCCCTGGGAAATCCAGCTCCTCCAAGGAACTCAGCATCACCTTCCTCCATCCTCCCTCTCTTGACGGTCCAGATCCCTGCAGCCTGCCCATTAGCCTGTGCCTTCTGGTGGGCTGGGAACACCCCCCTAGGGCCATCGGCTCTCCCCGCACGCCTTACCTGGGCCAGACGTTCCCTGGCTCACTGGGTGACTCTGGGGATGGGAGGCCATCACTGCCCATGCTGCTGCAACTCTTCTCCCTTCCATTCAGTTTACCTGCAAGGATGGACGGCAGCTTCACAGCTGATCAGGGAGGAGTTGGGCTGGGGTCTGAGTCAGGGCGCCCTTCCTCCCCTGCCTCCACTGGTCCATCGCTAACCTGCCTCCAACAGGCCTAACAGCTCAGGGGAAGAGGGAGAATCCCATCATGCACCTATGCAATGATGGGGGAAGAGAGGGACAGCGGTCCAGGATTCCACCCAGTCTCTTCACCATGGCCATGGAGACTCCACCCCCGTCTCACGCTTTCAGGGGGTCCCTGCTGGGTGGGGGGAGCTGACATTACAGATGTGCCCCTTCCGCCCATGTCTCCTCCCAGGAACATGGTTCTCCACCGTCTTCATTTGGGGGGACCACTTGATGAGAGAGACCTTGTGGACCCACCATCATCACTCCCAGACCTCCCCACTGAATGTGGACGGGGAGGGAGATCCCCCAGGATGGGCACCAAGGACCACAGGCCTGTACACCATAGCATGAAAGCCACTAACCTGGCGCTATAGTGGGACAGAGCATTTGATGCAAAGGGGTTGGAGTCAAAAGAAAGAAAGAAAGAAAGAAAGAAAGAAAGAAAGAAAGAAAGAAAGAAAGAAAGGCCCCAAGCCGACCATACCGGTTTGACCAGTTAGCCCAGTGTGAGAATCCCAATACCTTCCTGGCTCGCCCAAGCCCCTTTCTCCTTGGAAGCGCTCCTGGCAGAGAGAGACTTGCCCAGCTTGAGGGAGAAGGTGGCCCTGCGCTGAGACAGCTGCAGCTTGTTCATGAGCTCCGAGGCCGAGAAGCGTCGCCTCTCCTGCTCTGCCAAGCCCTTGGCGCTCCGGCCAGCCGAGCAGAGGGGCAGCGCCAGGTCCAGTGTCTCGGGCACCTCGTGGGGAGGCCCCTCAGGAGCTGGCCTCAGGTCCAGCGGCTCCATCCCCCGCAGCGCGAGCTCCCCCGCACACCTGCCGTCCTCGTGGACTGGGGAGCCTGGGAAAACGGTGTCTCCATCCAGGCTGGGGGACGTGTCACTGAGGGTCTCGGGGGAGTAGACCCTGATCTTCCTCCCTGGAAGGAGAGAGGAGCTACGGTGAGGATTGGGCCCCAGCTAGCAGGAAAGCGGGGCATGTGGAAGCAGGGCTGATTGGGTCCAGCAGAGCGGAGCTGCCCAGGGGAGACAGCTCATGGGGCTGCTCCATCCCCTGGAACTCAGGGCCTGCCGCACTGGGAGCTTTCCCAGCCTCACAGTGCTACCCGCCACACGGGGCATCAGTAGGGCTCAAGCCCAGGAGTGCTAGCACAGACCTCTGCCACTTGAGCTGAAGGAGGAGCTCCACCCCCTGGCAGCAGCAGAAGGCTATTATCCTCTCCGTGGATTAATCATCAGAAGGGAGCACGAAACACACAAGGCATGTGCGTGACCTTCCACCTCCAGGACCCCAGAATGCTGAGCCCGTCTCTGCCTGTTCCTACCTGTTTTCACAACAATGCCCGACCTTTACAGCAGCTTCTGGCCAGGGGTCGCAGCGAATCAAGCCCCACAGCTGCCCCTTCCTCTGCCCCCATTGTGAGACAGGATGTTTCCTGTTCTACAGAGGGGGAAACTGAGGCACAGAGGAAGCCGATGGCTGATCCTGAAATAGAATCTGGGCCTCCTGACTCCCAGCCGGCAGGCTGGCCTCCCTCTAGGTGCAGCGAGCAGCCAACGTGCGGTTGCACCAGCAAGCAAAGCTGTGGGCTCGTGTGTGCACGTTACTGTTCGCAGACATGTTTCCAGATGGAATTAGTTGGGCCCATGGGAGTTAGGCACCTAAGCTCTTTGAGGAGCTGGGCCTCGGACCCTGGCACGGCAGGACTGTGTCTCCCCTGGGGCACCAGGGCGTGTGATGTGCACATAGCCAGCTGGATTTCACCTCCAGCCTTGTTCCCCCTGGACAGCGGGAGCAGATGGCAGGCAGTGCGCATCTGCCCAGCTGTGTGTCATAGGGGCTGCCTCCCGAGAGGTGTGCGCCGCCCTCTGCTCCTGTCACACATGCAGGAGCCAGCTCAGCTTGGGGAGAGGGCACTGGAGTTTGCTCCTGGCGCAGCCCTGCGCCAGGCCAGGGAGCTGGATTTAACTCCGGGTCCTGCGTAGTCAGTGGCAGTGCTAAGTGGGTTCCAGCTGAACCCGGGGCTCCCAGGCGAGGGCCCTAAAACCACTGGGCCGTCCTCCCTGTCAGAAACCAGACGCTGCACAGTAAGAAAATAAACAGCATTTTCCAGGGTCAGCTGCCTTCCTATGATCCCAGCGGGCACTATCCAAGGGGGGCTATTACGGGGGGCCATGTGTGACCAGGACAACAAGGTGATATGATCTATTGCGTGTTACTGTTTCAAACTTTGGATTGCGGCTCACTGAGCTCCTCTTATCTGTTCCCTGAACAGGTCCAGTCCCTGCAAACATGGCCTGGACGATACCTCCAAGGCCCCTTGGGAGCATGGCAGGGCTTGCTAGTTTTGCAGAAATGCTATCCCAGAATGCTTTGCAGCATCCGGCACAGCGAGTTATTGCTCTCTCTCGGGGCTGATGGACTCCGTGGTCTGTCGTTTACTGACAGGGGTTTGCCGTGCCCGCACTGCGGCGCTCTCTCGGCATGGGTGTGGCACAGAACACAGGAGCTGGGGTTGCCACTTCTGGGGTACAGAACAGCAGGGCATCTGGGATGATCCTGAGCCTGTAAAACTGGCCTGGCAGTGGGAATTGGGACCCTGACAGATTTACCGGGGCAGCTACCTCAAACCAGGGACAACCCTGGGAAACCCTGCACAGGGGGCCACCCTAAGCTCAGCCTAGAGGTTTGGAGACTGGTTCTGCACAAGAGCCTCCCAGAAACCCCCTCAGCACCTGCCATAGGGTCTATACTTGCCTCCTGGAGTCCCCAGGAATTAAAGTATTATGTTATGCAATGAAACTTCCAGGCACACATCCAACCAAAACTGGCGTCCCTGGCGGGGTCCCACATCCAGGCTCTGGCGGGGGGTCAATTCCAGCGCTGGTGTGATGCTGGCAGACCAGGTGCCAGCTCATCCCACGGTCCCCCTGCCTCAGCTGAATACTGGCAGCTACCTAGCTGCAAGCCATCTGGCTCACCTGGGCATTGGGATTGCTAAAACAGGCACTTATCTAAGTGTGTTTAGCGTTCCGACTTTATGGAATGCTGGTGCATGGCTGCCGGCCTTCATCTCACGTAGAACGCCTGCAGCCCGTATTGCAGGGCAGTATTTGAGCGTTTGCCTCGCGAGAGCCTCTGGGACTGTGTAAATCGCCCGAGAGGAGAGAGACACTGACGAGTGTGAAATGCTGGGCTCCCACGGCAGGATTATGTCTGCCCAGCAAGGAAGGCAAAGGCCCATCGCACCAGGCGGACTAGTCTGGAACATTAAAGAAGACAGAAGACTTTGTTGTTTACTCCTCCCCCCCATGAAGATGAGGCATGCAGGTGAATTCCTCCCATTAGCTGAGTTTCCGGCTCAGAGCAGAAGAGGGGAAGGGAATGAAAAGCCCTAAATGGAAGGAACTGTATCTTTATGCTGCCTGGACTTGGGGGGAAAGGGGGCAAGGTTTACTGGGCAGAAGCAAAAGATCCCCAGTGCTTCTCCTGGGTTAGCCCTGAGGGACACACAGGGCTTGCGTCTTTGCTTTTCAGCCTGTGGGCCGCAGACCCCTGGGGGTCCACAGACCGTGTCTACGATTTCCAAAGGGGTCCACACCTCCATTCAAAGTTTGTTAGGGGTCCGCAAATGGGAAAAGGTTGAGAACTACTGCTCCAGAATAAATCTTCAGATCATTTATTACAGGACTGGCTGCAAATGTTGTCTTTGGTGTAGGCTCTAAAATTCTATTGACCTGGGGTAAGCGACTGGTCCTTTGGGACTGGGATTAATCTGAGTACTGCTGTGATCCTTGGTGTAAGGGACCATCTATCACAAAGGCAGACTCAGCTGGGTGGCAAGACAGATCGGAGTGCCCACGGGGACTGGCTGGGACTCCATGGTTAGGGCTGTTACAGGGCCGGAGGGGTTTGCCCTTGGTCCTTTCTTGGTGAAATCCAAGTACTGAACTCACAACCAGTCAGGGGGTTCTGCCCTAACACTCTGCCCTGAGATTAGCACTCATGCTTTTAAGTCACTGCAGGGACCCCCTGCATCTGGAGAGCTTGGGACTAGACCCCTGCTCCTTCTGTTCGAACACAGGCCTCACCCCTGTGCAGGAGGAGCATGACCGGAGAGTAGAGTGGAAGATCATAAATGTTCCCTTCTGGCCTTTAGCTCTATGCCTCCTCCCTAGCATGCCCTGCCAGATGGACCCCCTCTGCCTGCCCTCCCTCTCCAGCCTCCCCCATGAGGCCCGCCTTTTCCCAGCACGCAATACTCACAGGCCAACTTCTCCTTCTCCACCCCATGGGATCCTTGCCCCTGGGACTTGGGCAGCGGCAGGGGGCTCGTGGGCCCACTGATGACGTCGTGGACAGGCGAGGGCAGCTCGAAGGAGCTGCCGTGAGGCCAGCTGTCTGCTTTCCTTACCACCTGCCATCCCTGGGGGGCAGCAATCTCCACCACCCCTGGGTGAGTCCCAGAGCCCCCACCCGCAGCATCGCCTCCAAAGGGGACCCCAGAGTCTGGGATCCAGCCCAGCCTGGGGTGGAAGTCTGGGTAGCTGTGATGACTGGGGGACCAGCCTTCGGGGCTCAACTGCGGGCTTCCCCGCCCGTCCATGGGGTTGCTGTGGGAGATGGGGAGCCCCAGGCCCTCCGAGGAGCATGGGACAAGACTAAAATCTCCTTGACTAGGAGGCTGGAGGTTGGGCAGCTCCACGAAGGACAAACTCTCCTGCTTGCAGACGGCCACATGGTGCCTTGTTCGGCAAGGCCTGTCCCCCAGGGCCTGGGGCCCGCCCACGGTGAGGATCCCCATCCGCTGGCTCCCCGTTTGGTAGGGCAGCGATGTCAGGTGTGGCTGGAAGTCCGGCCGGGGTCGGTATTCCATCACCGAGGGCCGGCCTGCCCTAGACCTGTAGGGGAGGCAAAACAGGAGCGTGTCAGGCACGGGGTGGGAGGTGACAGGATGACCAGAAATGCCCCCCGAGGTCCGGCTGGGAGCAGGTGGGGAGCTAACTGGGTCAGTGACGGGGGGTGTCTCCGAATGGGATCAGCCCCCCACCCCCAATTAGAGGGTAGTGTCTGCAGCAGCCATTAAACAGCCCAGTTCTCCCAGCTGGCCTGGCCAGCCCAAGGGGAAGGGAACAGGGCACCCATCTGGCTGTCCTGCAAGTGGATCTCAGAACCCATCTCCAGATGACACCCTTCATCCCCACTCCCTGTCTGCTACCAAGTCCCGGCCTGTCCGCTGCTCGTATCAGCACGTGCTCGGCAGCCCTACAAGGCAGCGGACCTGGGTTCGAGACCCTCCTCTGCCGTGCGGGCTCGAGCAAGACTCATAGACTATCAGAGTTGGAAGGGACCTCAGGAGATCATCTAGTCCAACCCCCTGCTCAAAGCAGGCACAATCCCCATTTTCTTTTTGCCGCAGATCCCTAAATGGCCCCCTCAAGGATTGAACTCACAACCCTGGGTTTAGCTGGCCAATGCTCAAAGCACTGAACTATCCCTCCCTCGAAACACTTGGGTCCCCCATCAGACCTGCTGCTTTTGCCCCATTCCCTGCAGCTCCTCCTGGTGGGAGAGGCTGGGACTGGAGTAGCTGGGAAGGCCCGCACCGTCAGTGGTCCTGCACCATTTCCCACAGCGCCTCCTGCTGGGACAGGCTGGGACTGGCGTGTCTGCGCTCCCCCACCGCCTGGGTCCCGGCACTGTTCCCCATCATGGTGACCCTTCCTGGGAGAGCCTGGGCCCAGAACGGGGATAGCTCCCCTTCCTGCCCCCAGGGGCATGGGCTGCAATAGGTGCAGAGACACCCCACCCCCCGGCGTGGGAAATCCCCTGCTGCACCCCTCATCCTGTCACATCCTCACTGCCACCCAGACAGACCCCTGCCCGGCAGAGCAGGGCTCTGATCCCTGCTAACAGCTATGGAACAAAAACACCTGCCAGCATTTGCAGCTGCCCTGCTCCCCTGTGTCAAACTCCGCCTCCACCCCCAGGGAACCTGGGAGCCTCCCGCTTCCTGACAGCTCCAAGCCTTGTGCTGCCCCCACCCGGGGGGGCTCCCAAGTCACAAACTCCTGCAGTCGTTTTGGGTTTGGGGCTCTCCTGCTGTGTGCAGGGGGAGCAGCGGAGCAGCTGGCTCAGGGGGCCAAGCTCAGGGAACATGGACGTGTCTCCTCGTGATCTGCTCCCTAAGAGGGGCTGTAGGATAAGGCCAGATCCTCAGCTGGTGTAACTCAGCCTTCCTCCATTGAAGCCAATGGGCCAGATCCCACCGGGTGTCATTCACTGTAGCTCCATGGAAGCCGGTTGAGTTCCCCAGCTGTGATCACAGTCCTGGGGCAGAACTGGACAAGCTGTGGTTGGGGCTCAGGTGCGGAAGAGCTGGATTCACTTTCCTGGGCCTCAGTTTCTCCCATCCATAAAATGCGGCTAATGACTTGACCGTCCCTTGAAATGCTAGGGTGCAGCGCTCCATGGCAGGGCTGCCCACCCGGGTCATAGAATCATAGAATCATAGAATATCAGGGTTGGAAGGGACCCCTGAAGGTCATCTAGTCCAACCCCCTGCTCAAAGCAGGACCAATTCCCAGTTAAATCATCCCAGCCAGGGCTTTGTCAAGCCTGACCTTAAAAACCTCTAAGGAAGGAGATTCTACCACCTCCCTAGGTAACGCATTCCAGTGTTTCACCACCCTCTTAGTGAAAAAGTTTTTCCTAATATCCAATCTAAACCTCCCCCACTGCAACTTGAGACCATTACTCCTCGTTCTGTCATCTGCTACCATTGAGAACAGTCTAGAGCCATCCTCTTTGGAACCCCCTTTCAGGTAGTTGAAAGCAGCTATCAAATCCCCCCTCATTCTTCTCTTCTGCAGGCTAAACAATCCCAGCTCCCTCAGCCTCTCCTCATAACTCATGTGTTCCAGACCCCTAATCATTTTTGTTGCCCTTCGCTGGACTCTCTCCAATTTATCCACATCCTTCTTGAAGTGTGGGGCCCAAAACTGGACACAGTACTCCAGATGAGGCCTCACCAATGTCGAATAGAGGGGAACGATCACGTCCCTCGATCTGCTCACTATGCCCCTACTTATACATCCCAAAATGCCATTGGCCTTCTTGGCAACAAGGGCACACTGCTGACTCATATCCAGCTTCTCGTCCACTGTCACCCCTAGGTCCTTTTCCGCAGAACTGCTGCCTAGCCATTCGGTCCCTAGTCTGTAGCTGTGCATTGGGTTCTTCCGTCCTAAGTGCAGGACCCTGCACTTATCTTTATTGAACCTCATCAGATTTCTTTTGGCCCAATCCTCCAATTTGTCTAGGTCTTTCTGTATCCTATCCCTCCCCTCCAGCGTATCTACCACTCCTCCCAGTTTAGTATCATCCGCAAATTTGCTGAGAGTGCAATCCACACCATCCTCCAGATCATTTATGAAGATATTGAACAAAACCGGCCCCAGGACCGACCCTTGGGGCACTCCACTTGATACCTGCTGCCAACTAGATATGGAGCCATTGATCACTACCCGTTGAGCCTGACAATCTAGCCAGCTTTCTACCCACCTTGTAGTGCATTCATCCAGCCCATACTTCCTTAACTTGCTGACAAGAATACTGTGGGAGACCGTGTCAAAAGCTTTGCTAAAGTCAAGAAACAATACATCCACTGCTTTCCCTTCATCCACAGAACCAGTAATCTCATCATAAAAGGCGATTAGATTAGTCAGGCATGACCTTCCCTTGGTGAATCCATACTGGCTGTTCCTGATCACTTTCCTCTCATGCAAGTGCTTCAGGATTGATTCTTTGAGGACCTGCTCCATGATTTTTCCAGGGACTGAAGTGAGGCTGACTGGCCTGTAGTTCCAGGATCCTTCTTCTTCCCTTTTTTAAAGATTGGCACTACATTAGCCTTTTTCCAGTCATCCGGGACTTCCCCGGTTCGCCACGAGTTTTCAAAGATAATGGCCAATGGCTCTGCAATCACAGCCGCCAATTCCTTCAGCACTCTCGGATGCAACTCGTCCGGCCCCATGGACTTGTGCACGTCCAGCTTTTCTAAATAGTCCCTAACCACCTCTATCTCCACAGAGGGCTGGCCATCTCTTCCCCATTTTGTGATGCCCAGCGTAGCAGTCTGGGAGCTGACCTTGTTAGTGAAAACAGGCAAAAAAAGCATTGAGTACATTAGCTTTTTCCACATCCTCTGTCACTAGTTTGCCTCCCTCATTCAGTAAGGGGCCCACACATTCCTTGGCTTTCTTCTTGTTGCCAACATATCTGAAGAAACCCTTCTTGTTACTCTTGACATCTCTGGCTAGCTGCAGCTCCAGGTGCAATTTGGCCCTCCTGATAACATTCCTACATGCCCGAGCAATATTTTTATACTCTTCCCTGGTCATATGTCCAACCTTCCACTTCTTGTAAGCTTCTTTTTTATGTTTAAGATCCGCTAAGATTTCACCATTAAGCCAAGCTGGTCGCCTGCCATATTTACTATTCTTTCGACTCATCGGGATGGTTTGTCCCTGTAACCTCAACAGGGATTCCTTGAAATACAGCCAGCTCTCCTGGACTCCTTTCCCCTTCAAGTTAGTCCCCCAGGGGATCCTGGCCATCCATTCCCTGAGGGAGTCGAAGTCTGCTTTCCTGAAGTCCAGGGTCCGTATCGTGCTGCTTACCTTACTTCCCTGTGTCAGGATCCTGAACTCATGGTCACTGCCTCCCAGATTCCCATCCACTTTTGCTTCCCCCACTAATTCTACCCGGTTTGTGAGCAGCAGGTCAAGAAAAGCGCCCCCCCTAGTTGGCTCCTCTAGCACTTGCGCCAGGAAATTGTCCCCTACGCTTTCCAAAAACTTCCTGGATTGTCTATGCACCGCTGTATTGCTCTCCCAGCAGATATCAGGAAAATTAAAGTCACCCATGAGAATCAGGGCATGCGATCTGAGGCCAGGCTCAGAGGGCAGAGTCGGACCAAGTCTCCCCCTCCCCAAGGTCTCTCCTGTGTTCGCAGGGTCCCCTCCTGGCCGTGAAGCTGCAGGGGGGACAATGCCAGCAGCGTGTGGGGTGTCATGCAGCCCTGGTCACTCCTCCATCAGGCCCGCCCTGCTCTCCCATCGCTTGGCCATGCTAGGAGCCTGGGAGAGGAGGAGTTGACCTGACGTGGTGCAGGTGGGTAGCAGGGAGTGCCCAGAGGAATTGGTGGGGAGGAGAGGGGCACCCACCCTTTGCCAAAGCGGTTCGCAGTCTAAGGGGCCTGTAAGGAGCCCCAGCGGCTTCTAGGTCCCCAGGTGGCCAAGGGCCAGTGTAACCTGCTCCCCAGTGTGCACCTGAACCACAGAAGGTCGGAGTCTCTTGCAGCACCCGGCTGTCCCAACTCTGGAGGTCCCCAGTCACAGCCCAGTGGGGGGCCGCCCTACAACCCCCTCCTTCTACATGCTGGCTAAGTAGCTGGGGAGGAGGGCTAGCTCAGTGGTTTGAGCATTAGCCTGCTAAACCCAGGGTTGTGAGTTCAATCCCTGAGGGGGCCATTTAGGGATCTGGGGCAAAAATTAGGAATTGGTCCTACTTTGAGCGGGGGGTGGGACTAGATGACCTCCCTTCCAACCCTGAGATTCTTTGATTCTATGGACCTGGCCATCACTATGCGAGCTGAGCCGGCTCTCACTGGGTTGTTCCCCGATGGGGAGCAGCCAGTGCAGAATGCCCCAGACCCCGCAGGGCAGTGAGGTGTTGTGACGAAGTGGGACTGTTCTTAATGTTTCCTCTGAATAGTGTGGGGGTGCCTCAGTTTCCCCAAGGCAGTTATTAAGTATCTAGGTGGTGGGGTAAGGGGGTGTGATCGTTGCAGAGCCCTAGAGGGCAGGTGTGTGCAGGGGTCTGGACACAGAGAATGGCCGACACCCTGTTTCCTGGCAACTGATGGCCTGCGCCCTTCCCCCCTGCAAGGTGAGAGCTAAAGGGTTGGAGAACAAAGGAATCAGGTGACTTCCTGGCCCGGGACAGGGACAAAGCCCAGAGGAGGAGGGGCTGGAGGGAGTTTTTCAGTTTGGGGCTGGCTGTGACATGAAGTGAAGTGCAGACGGGGTTGTCTGGCTCACTGCCCCCCAAAATGGACCCAGCTGAGAGGTCCTGTTCTCTGCACCTACAAGCTCTGTTTTAGACCATGTTCCTGTCGTCTAATAAACCTCTGTTTTACTGGCTGGCTGAGAGTCACGTCTGGCTGCAAAGTTCGGGGGCAGGACCCTCTGGATTCCCCAGGACTCCGCCTGGGCGGACTCGCTGAGGGAAGCACACGGAGGGGCAGAGGATGCTGAATGCTCCGAGGTCAGACCCAGGAAGGTGGAAGCTGTGTGAGCTTCTTGCCCTGCAGACAGGCTGCTCACAGGAAGGCGACTGCCCCAGAGTCCTGACTGGCTTCATGGGGAGCAGTTCCAGAGCATCGCCTGGGGACTCGGTGACAGGCGTCCCCTCCTGGCACAGGGCCCCTGTGCACCAGGTGCTGCCCTTGTTGCTTCCCAGTGCGATCCCAGGGGCTCGAATCCACACAGCGCCCCTGGGATGGGCCCCGCCAGCCTCAGCGGCTGGGCGCTCCCTTTACCGTCTTTGGATCTCCACTGTCCCAGAGGGCTTGGGGGTAAGGAAACAGGGGCAGGCTTCCGGCTTCTAAACCGCCCTTGGAGCAGCTCCACAGAGCTGGAGCCAAGCCAGCGGGCGTTCCCAGGGCCCAGGCACCCTCCTACTCCTGCCAGAACTGGCATAGTGCCTCGGGGCTTTGCTGAGGGCCTCCAGAGGTGGGGGGGGAGGGGAGTCAGGTTGTGAGGTCCATGTGTGCTGCCAAGCCCAGCCAGGCCCCCCAGCCCCAGTCAGCCAACTCTGGAAACTCCTGGAGGGAAACCTGTCCTTAAGAGCTGGAGCGTCCCTCCATAGTGATGTCAGGCCACCGCAAGGCCCGGAGGAACAGGAGCCCGAGGAGACATCCACCCCCTTCCAGGCTTGCCAGGCCCCCAGCTCCTGCTGGCACAGGGGGCCACAGAGTCAGGTTAGAGCCAATGGCACCAAACGGGGCTCTCAGCTCTGGGTTCTCGACCTCGCTGCTGGCCTGGGAGCCTTGCAAGCTACTGATGAAGGATCCTTCAGGATGTGCTTCTCGTGGTAACAGGCTGAGGGGCAGAGCTGCCCTGCTGGGATCCGCAGGGAATGGCCCCTGGCGGGTTAACACTAGGTCCCATTTCTTAGGGATCTGAAAGCAACCAGTGTCTGAGTTCGCTACAGTCAATGGGGTGGGTCCCCCTGGCATCAGGACTTTCAGTGGGCAAGATGCCGCGATTTATTCTCTGTACAACAGCAGAACCTGGAGCCTCCAAGCTGAGACCAGGCCCCCATTGTGGCAAGCGCTGTACAAATACGTACCCTGAAGAGCTTACAGTCTAACTGGACAACCGGGGCCAGGGAAACTGAGGCCTGGAGCGGGGACGCGACTTGCCCCAGGGGACCCAGCAGGTCCTGGGCAGACCGAGGACCAGATTCCAGGTGCCCCAGGTGCCAGTGCCGCGCCCTGGCTCACTTCCCACGCTGCGGTGGGACTTTCAGGAGGGAAGTGGTGACTCCTCTGCATGCACAGCGGGAGGCTGCTACGGGCAAGCTCACAGTACCGGCGCTCTCCCTGGGTTCGGCGACACCGAAGGACCTAAGGAAACCTAAAGGGCTGCTCCATTTGTCACCTTGCCTCCGGCTCGGAGGGTGAAACCAACTCCTGGCTGCCCGGGTCTCACCCGTCACAGACTGGCCGAGAACCCTCGCACCGCGACCCCGGGGACTGCTGGGGAGTGGGCGGCAGAGAATTCAGAATGGGGCCTGTTCTCACTGCCAGTGCAACCTGCCACCCCGGCTCTGCTACAGCCAATGCGGTGAGCTGCGTCCACACACCACCACACTGAGCAGCCACAGTGCTGCTAGGGTGCCAGTGGGGAGCACAGGGACTTAGCGAGGGTTTATTGTCCCAGCCAAGCTCACTGGGCAGCCGAGCCCAGAGGCTGCTGAGTTCCTGGCACAAGGCATTCGGGGATATCCCGTCACACAGAGAGCCGGGAGGAAGGAGGACATGCTGGTCCAGTGACATGGGGGATCCCATCTGCCAGGGACAGCCCCAAGCCAGCCAAAGCCTCTGCAGAGCACGGCGCACAGGTGGAGACTGGCCATGTTTAGATCCAGCCCCTTCACTAACTGCTTCCATATTCAGTTAACACTGGAGCGTGTGCAGGGCCCAGTGGTTCAAACCCTTCCAAAGATCAAGCGCCCATTTCACCGGGGTCACAAGGATGTAGCGCGTGACTCCCTAGGACTCACCAGCACCTGGCCCCGGACCTTCAACACCCGCATGTCTGACTTGGCCCTTCCACCTGCCCTGCAGATACAGGGAGGTCCAGACAGTTTGCTCTGCTGGAATCTTTCAGAAGAGACCCCCAAACTGAGGTCCCTGCAGTGGATAAGCCATGGGATTTGCTGAGATGTCCTTGGCCAAAATTACTCCTTCCCCAAACTGTGCACCATGCTGTCTGTGCCCTACCCCAGACCTGGCTGCATTTCGGCAGCACTGTGACGAAAGGTGCTAGAGAAACTTAAAAGATGTGGATGAGGAAGCTGGGGAGGCCAGGACTGGCACAGCCTTGGGGCTAAGACCAAAAAGCTCATCACAGAACCCTGCCTCCGCTGCCTGTCTGCCCCTGGTCGGGGCTTGGCAGGCAGGAGCACTTTTCGCCTGCCACAGTCATAGGTAAAGGCTGCGATAGAGTTTACTGCCCAGCCAGGAATGGAGTCCAGGTGCAGATCAAAGTAAAGACCTTGGCAGGGGAACGCCACCTGCTTCCCCAGGACTCTCCTGGTGGCCCTGGGCCCAGACACACTGCCAGAGCCCGCCCCAGAGGCAGGTGTGTGGTCCATATGTAATGCCAGGCAAGTTGTGCCAGGGCTGGAAGAGGAGGGAGAGTCAGCGAGGAAGGTGAAAAGGAGCCAGGCAGCAGGAAAGGACAAAGAGGAGGGACAAGCCCAGGGAAGGAGGGCAGGAGGGGAGAGAGAGGACCAAAGGGATAAAAAGAAGATCAGGATGGCAGCTGAACACACACAGGGAGCAACAGAGGATCCGGAGCTGGGCACAGAGGAGGTGGGAAGGGGAGACTGAGCCAAGGGAGACGGCAGAAGTTTGCAAAGGCTTTTTTTCCAGCCCTCACCATCCTCAAGGGCAGATCTCACCAGACTCAGCAGTGATGGGTACCCGGAGGTGAGTCCCCCACCGAAAATCCAGGGCGCTGCGGGAAGTTACTCAGCAGGGGGGACACGGAGCCAGTGTCCCAGCACCATGGTAGGGGTGCTGTGCTGCAGGAAGGGGGTGGGGGGGTGACTCAGTATGCCTCATCAGGGCTCAGGGGAGGGTAGTCCAAATTTGGGGTTGTCTGAGTAAGGCATTCCTGAGATACAGGCCCCCTACAAAGATCACACACTCCCCAAAACGTTCCAGCTCTTCTAACATGTGGGCTCCAACCCTCACTCGCCCCCAAGCTATGGGACATCAAACAATAGGACCATAGAATTGCTTGAATTAAGCCGTGTGCAAACTAAGCATTTAAAGACAATCCTCTAGCCCCCAAGGTGGCATTTCCGTAGACCTTTTCCACCCTGTTAAAATGGAAACCCTGGTGCGCCCTGTGCTGGGTTTCAGGGCAGACTTGCAGAAGGTTCCCTGCCCGTCAGCCTGGCCTTGAGGGTTTCTGACCTGAAGCAGGGTTTTCAGGCAGCAAGCAGAAGAAGCTTGGCGTTGTCCTGTAGGGCTCATGGGCTCGGTTCTACTGTTGGGTCTCTACGGGAACTGTGCAGGTACGTGCACTCCCTGCCAGCCAATCCCTCCACCGTTCCGCTGCACCAAACGAATTCGATTCGAATCAGTGGAACCCAAAACGACTACGGTCTCCCAGTCCTAACTCAGGGCTTCGGATGGCACCACCCCTATTGAGCTATTCCCTGCCACTGTTGCCAGCTCCAGGGGGCAGAGTTAAGGGGAGTGAGGGGGATGGGGTGTTCTTTAACTCCATATTTCCCAGTTTTCAGAGGGCTAAGTTTAGCTGCTCACCATGTTCCAGAAGGGCACGAGGTAGCCCTGGGCAACCTGAGCTCCCTGTTCCTTAACAGAGGAGAGGGGTACAGCGGGCGACTTCCCAAGAACTAAGGTGCCCACGGGGCTCAGTCTTGGAATTAAGACCAGGAGGACTGGTGGCACCTCAGAGACGAACACATTTATTGAGCATAAGCTTTTGTGAGCTACTGCTCACTTCATTGGATGTATTCAGTGGAAAATACAGTGGGAAGATTTATATACACAGAGAACATGAAACAAGGGGTGTTACCATACACACTGTAACCAGAGTGATCAGGTAAGGTGAGCTATGACCAGCAGGAGAGGAAAAACCCACCTATCCCCGTTCTTCCATCGGCCACAAACCTCCAGCCCGGGTTCTTCTCCTCTCCGGGGAGGGGAGGGGATTGGTGCAAAATATATTCCAGCCGGGCACAGGATCCCCTCCCCAGCTGACTTCAGTTCAGGCCGCAGCATGTGGGACACAGGGAAATCCCGGAATGGAGTTGAGGGTTCCCCTGAAGTGGAATCAGGGAGCAACACGGCGCTTCCGACCGGCCAAGTTCTGCCGCCGGCGCCGGGGCTGGGGGGGAAGATCCAGCAGCGCCCTGGGCACACAGTGATCGGCCCCGGTATGGCCGGGTTCTTACATGGGTTCGATGCCAACCAGTGGCCCAGGGCTAGGACTCCTGGGTCCCACCAGCTCCAGGGCAGAAGGGCTCTGCTGAGATCTCCGACCCTGCCAGCCGTCCATGGAAGGACCTAGTGTCGCTCTGACGGCGCCAAACGGCTCCCTGGCATAACTCCACTGACCTGGACGGAGTCTCGTGTCCATAAGATGGGGGGTGGGGACAGGCCTCCCTGGGGTCCAGGCTCTTCCTGGTGGGCTGCCCCCAATCGCCTCTTCTGAAGGGGGAGGAGGGTGGAACCTGGCGGGGCCCCAGAGCTCTGGATCTAACGTCTACCCTGCCGTTTTGCAGCCCGAGGCAGCTGACACGAGCCAGCCACGGGTGTAGATGTCCCCTTAGATACAGGAGCCACGTTGTGTCCCCCCCCCCTCCCCACCCCACTGCTGCCAAGCGCCGGTCCCTCGAGCCAAGGCTCAGCCTGGCCGGTACCCCGGGCGGGCTGCCACAAAATCGGATCATTGTACGGGAGGGCTGCGAGCTAGGAAGAAGAGCCTGAGGGGCCGGAGGTATCCGTCCCTCACATGCAGCTGCCTCGGGGGTGGAACAGCACAGCTGTCCCAGGGCAGGCAGCGAAGCCGCACGGGAGCTCAGGACGGCAAGTGGCCCGTATCCATCTGAAGCTGCGGGCAGGAGGTTAGCGAGGTCACCGGTGCTAAGCCCTGACTCTTGGAAGCTGGGAAACGTGCCTGGGGGTCGTTAATGGCCCCCGCGGCTGCCCAGCGCCCTGGGACGGCACCGACCGGGAGGGGCGCGCTGCTCAGCTGACCCCCCCCCCCCCCCGCCTCGTCTGGGGTCCCCCCGCGGGAGCTCGCTCGCCCACACAGCGCCCAGGCTCCTTTCCCGGCTCGCCCCGGGGGCAGGGCTCTGAACCTGGCAGTGCCGGAGAGGCGAGTGGGAGCCGATTGGACTCGCCCAGCCCGGCCCGCGGCTCCCCCTTCGCTCGCCCCTCACTGAGCCCAGGGGCTTCCCTTTCCCTAGAGCCAGGGACCGTCTCAGCCCCTCAGTAGCTCTGTGCCCCCACCCCGGGACCACCCTGTCCTGCTGCCCCGCACTCAGTTAGGAGCCCACGGTCCAGCCCCACGTCCCCTCTCGGGTAGCCCTCGCCACCCGCCCACTGGCCGCACGTGGCATCCAAAACAAAGGGAGGAACCTGCCCCCCCTGGGCCCGGCGCCCACCCCACGCAGGGTCACATCTCTCGGCTCGCGGAGGGGGGGGAAGGGACAGGGCCGACGTGGTACCTCATCTGCGCGCCGGCTCCCGGCCTCAGCTGTCGCCGCAGCTCCCCGGCAGCTCCCCACCGCCCCGGGGTCCATCCTCAGCCCACCGGGGCCCCCTGCGCCAGCCCCCCGAGCGGCCCCGGCAAGGGAGCCCCCAGCCCACAGGGGACGCCGGGAGCAGGGGGGCGCCTCAGCGGCCGTGCGACAGCCCGGAGCCGCCCCGAATCTCCCCCTGCGCCGAGAGATTTATTCGCTTCATCTCCGGCACCTGCTGGAGCTGCCTGCGCCGGGGCTGGCTCCGGGTAGCCTGGGGCCCCCGCTGGCGTGTGCTGCTGAATCCCTCGTCTGTGCTCCCGCTGCGCCGGCGGTGGAGCCGGGCGGGGGCCCGGCGGAGCGTGGGGCTGTGCTGACTTGCCCGCTGGCTTCCCCCCTCCCCGCCGCACCCTCCCCGCTTCCCGGGGGACATGTCTTCGCAGCAAAGCAAACAGGTTTGGCGGGTAGCGAGGCAGGAGGCAGACGGAGCCGGGAACGGTGCCAGCGGTGGGGCGGGGGCGGGCGAGCCGCACAATAGCCGCCCTGTGCTCCGGGCAGGCTCTGGAGCGGGCCAAGCCAGGCAGGAGGGGGAGAGCCCGCCACCTGCCCACGGGCAGCCAGAGAGGGAGGCACACAGCCGAGCAGGGGCTCGGTGACCCCGAGTCCCCAGGGCCGGGGGTCGATCCCAAGAAGTCAGTGGGAGAGCCGAGTTCTAGTCCGAGCTCTGCCATTGGCCTGCTGGGTGACCGGAGACAAGTCACTGCCCCTTCGTGTGCCTCAGTTTTCCCCTGCACCCTCCCTGTGCCTCAGTTTCCCCCCCCCCCCGCAATAGGGGGATAATCCTCCCGCTGGCCTCCATAAAGCACTTTGAGCCAGCTGGTAGGCAGCGCGAGATACCAGCCGGCCGGTTGCTGTTGGGAAAAATGGCTTTGTTTGGAGCCTTGCTGGTGGCAAAGAAAACTTCCGAAATATGCAAGTGCTAGTCCTGGAAACCAGCCACATCCGAGAGGTGTGAACTGGTTCTGGGTGGTAACTAGCAGCCTAATGATGCCAGAGTGAAAGGCACCAAGGTTAACTATTTCACTGCCTGGCAAGCAGGCGTGGAGAGAAGATCTTGCCTCATCCACTTTGTCTCTCCAAGGTCCAGGGCCCAACAGGGCCACAACAGCACCGCCCCTCATTCCAGGAGATGCAGCCAGTGGGGGTCCTTTAGCCGGGCAGGTTGTGTTCCTGGAAAAAAAGGTTCCACTTCCAAAAGTTTGTGGGTGTCACCCACAAAACGTTATGTAGCGGGCACAACAGACAGCCCTGATACCGGGGTGATGGGCCCCGTCCGAATCCCGAGGAGGATAGTGAGGTAGGCAGTGGGGCCAGTGACGAGGGACTCAGAGCCAGGCCCCTGGTCTCTTGGCCAGGGACATGTCTCTTCCCTGCCCCCCTGCACTGAACTGAGTCTGACTCCAGAGCTGGCCTGAGTCCTTCTTTGTGTTTAAATGTGGGAGTGTGAATTAAATACCCACACGTCAAATACCACGCCTGCAATCCCCTCCCCCACAACCCATGCCAGCCCCTTTCCTCCCAAGCGCCTGGTAATCAGGCCTTTCCCATCTCCCCACCACTGGGTCTGCACCAGGAACATGAGCTGTGTGAATTGACACGTTGTAATTAACACATTATTGAAAGCCCTCCCCCCAGCACCTGGTGCAGACACAGAGAGCGGTGTTTAAGCCCAAGACCAGGTGAGCTCTGTAGCAGGGACAGGGTCAACTTTCCAGCACAGCCCCTGGAGGCCTGGAGTGTGAGCCCCCCCTCAAACAACCGTGACCTGCTGAGTACTCCTTGTGGAGAGGTTCAACCCCTTGCACTTGCTCTGCGGCTCTCCAATGGACCATGATGTTACATTCACAGCACACAGAGAAATTAGATAAAAACATCAAAACACTCTAGCTGGAAGGGTGCACTGTTACTTCGCTTTATTTCCTAGAATCCAGATTGCTGAAGCACAAAAACCCCAAACCAGAGTGAGACAAAACAGGCTGCTCCCTAAGAGAAGCACAATTCATCCCACCTTCCTTTAGGCTGGCTCTCTGCAGACTGACTTCTAAAACCAGATTGCAGGCTTCCCTGCAGAGCCCCCTCGCCTGCAAGCCGAGCTAGGGAAAAAACCCTCAGGATTGAAAGTGACAGCCTGTAATTTTGACACAGTTTTCAATACATCACAATGGGAACCTCTGGGAAAGCCTTTATTCCCTTAAATAGCTGCCCTTAAAATCACAGAGTAACGGAGCTAGTGCAGAGTCCCTCTAGGATGCCCCAAGGGAACGCTGTGAGGAAGTAGCGATTTGGGGGGTTCAAAAGTTGTGGCCATGGTTTGTTTAAGTTGTGGGTTTGGTGCGGTCGGTTCATGTACCATACACAAACTCGCAAGAGCTTGCTACTGGATCCCTGCTTTCCAGATGGATGCCCAGCATCTGTTCAAACACACAGAGGAAAAAAACCATGCAAATAATTTCCTAGCGCATTTGTGGGATTCAAACGAGTCCCTCTATCATTGGCTGGCAAGTCATCGCTTGCAAGGGAGCATTTTCTATGCCTTGCATTACTTGTCACAAAACGCAGCGAACAATAACTGCCCCACCTTTAATGCAGAATACGTGAAAGGGCAGTAAAAGATCGGCCACCAAACCGAACAGTCACGGCTTATGAAGCCAGCCGCTGTCTTTTCTTGGTCGTGTCCCCCTCCTGCCTTTTGCCAGCCGGTATAAGAACACCTGATCTGCAGCCTTTGAGAGCCCTTTTGGGCAGGTTTGTAAAAATCGAGAGAGAAGGGGCCGAATTTGAGTGCATGGCGTTGTGACCTGGTCACGCCCGGGGTTGCTGCACCACTCAAGTTTGCAGCACCTGCTGCAGTGTGTGAAAATTGCGGTTTCCCCACCCAAAATCCCAGTCCACAAGTGTCTTACAGCCTGGCCCCATTGGAGATAGCCAGCCCCTCCCAGAGCCCAGCGATGCAGCCAGGGAATACAAGGGCCTGTGTGCGTGCAACTGGCATCCCCAGGGCCACATCCCCATAGGTGCAGCCCACAACCTGCCCTGTGTGGCACGGAGACGTGGCCCTGTGCCCAGCAAAGCAGGTCACTGCACCCACTGATGGTGCCACGGCTCCCCCCGGCAGGGCACCACGTGGTCCCGCAGCCTCCTGCGACAGCTTGGCCATCCTCTGACTGGCTGCAAAATGTGTTTGGGGGTCTGGGCCCAGTTCCCACAAAACCACACCTGGCAAAAACTGCTGGGGGTAGATCCGGGCAGAGAGGCCAGGGAGACTCAACTCCCCTGTCAGCTCTATACGGGGCTGTTGGGGGGCAGGGTGTCAGCACAGGGCGGGGGGGAAGTCTGGCTGTTCACCACTGGTTCAGAGTCTGGCGGCCCTCTCACCCGCGGCTGGGTCACAGGAGCGGCTAGCAAGAAAGCCGGGCTGTGACTAAAGCACTGGATTGGGACTCAGGAGATCTAGGTTCTACCCCCGGGCCTGTTCAATCCCTGGGGCCCAGATCCTCAAAGGTATTTAGGTGCCTAACTCCCACTGAGATCAATGCCTAAATCTCTCCGTGGACCTGGGCCTTAGTGCCACCTGCCTGCATCTGATGTGGCTGGTGAGACTGCAAGGGCTCGGGGCAAGAGCTGGCTCTCACACAGACAGAGCCGGGTTGTCGGCGGGCGGGGTCGAACCTGGGATCTCTGGAGCTTAGTGCACGAGCCTCTACTGCATGAGCTAACAGCCACCTGTCTGCTGGCCAAGGCTGTAGACCAGACCCATTAATCTCGCTAAGAGGTCTCAGTTCCACTAGCTGGGACAGACACCGCACCCAGGAGGTGTGTGGGTTACATGTGCAGTGGCTGGCACATCAGGGCCCTGGATCTCAGCCAAGTTCTCCAGTAATGAGCTATTTGGGAGAGGAGGAAGTATACCAGCCTATTAGTGCTGCCAGCTATGGGAGTTATTTGTCATCATCATGGCAAATGCTAAAGGGGGACGTGGCCTCCTTGCAGTTCAAGTTGCCACCTGACTGTTATTCCTGGAGGGCAGCGCAGTAAAGGCCTCTCTGCTTTCAGTGCTGACGGGCCTCGCTCAGGCCTGGCTGGCGAGCCAAGAGGCGAGGTCCTGCCCTTCGGGCCACAGCAACCACTGTGAAATCGGCATGCTCCAGCTAGCTTGGGGCTTGCTCCTACGCCAGTTGCCATTCCCAAGCCAGAACATGGACGTGCTCCTGAAAGCACCTCCCTGTCTCCCACCCTGGAGTAGCCGAGCAGGGTTAACATGGGTCCCAGGACGGAGATGAAGACAGCACCTCCTGGGACGCTGGGGAGAGGGAGAGGTGCTTCTCCATGATAGGGCAGGGAATGGGGGTGGGGTGCTGCTACAAAGGAGATTTCTGGCCCTAGGCTTCTAGAGGAGCTCCTTGGTGGGCTCTCTGAATTCAGCCCGGGGCAGTGGGTGAGCTGAGTCTGGCAGGCTTAGCTGGGATGGTCTCTTGTGCTGAGGGAGGTGGCGCAGCACCTCCCTGGTTCTGCCGTGGTCAGTCACTGGACTTTGGAGGGGGAATGACCCTCGCCCAGCAGGGGACAGTGAGGTGAGATGCTGCAGAGTCTGGGCTCTCACTGTGGGGACAGCTGGGGGGCCACGGCCATTGCACAGGGTGCATAAGAATAGCCAGATTGGATCAGACCAATGGTCCATCTAGCCCAGTATCGCGGCTTCTGACAGTGGCCAATGCCACGTGCTTCAGAGGGAATGAACAGACCAGGACATCCATCCCCTGTTGTCCAGGCCCAGCTTCTGGCAGTCAGAGGCTTAGGGACACCCAGAGCATGCGGTTGGGACCCTTCTTGGCCATTGATAGACCTTTTCTCCAGGAACTTATCTAGTTCTTTTTTGAACCCAGTTATACTTTTGGCCTTCACAACATCCCGCTGCAGGGAGTTCCACCAGTTGACTGTGTGTTGTGTGAAGAAATGCTTCCTTAGGTTTGTTTTATACCTGCTGCCTATTACTTTCATTGGGTGACCCCACTTTCTCCAAACCAGTCATAATTTTATAGCCTTCTATCGTAGCCCCCACCCCCACCCCTCGGGTGGCCATGCCAGGGATTTATATCGTGGCATCAGGATGTTTTCAGAACATGAAACTTGGGGAGCAGCAGTGGCTCCCAGCCCCGGACTCAGCTAACTGACCTGCTCCTCTTCGTACAGCAGGCTGGGGGTCCCAGGGCTCCCAGCCACTGGGCCCAGGAGGGGCGCTCCTGGAACCCGGCTGGGAGCAGCAGTGGGGTTGTGGGGGGCTGCATTAACACACACAGGGACAAAGGGCTGCCTTGGGCTCATGTCCCTTTCATAGAATCATAGAATCTCAGGGTTGGAAGGGACCTCAGGAGGTCATCTAGTCCCACCCCTGCTCAAAGCAGGACCAATCCCCAACTAAATCATCCCAGCCAGGGCTTTGTCAAGCCTGATCTTAAAAACTTCTAAGGAAGGAGATTCTACCACCTCCCTAGGTAACGCATTCCAGTGTTTCACCACCCTCCTAGTGAAAAAGTTTTTCCTAATATCCAATCTAAACCTCCCCCACTGCAACTTGAGACCATTACTCCTTGTCCTGTCATCTGCTACCACTGAGAACAGTCTAGAGCCGTCCTCTTTGGAACCCCCTTTCAGGTACTTGAAAGCAGCCTATCAAATCCCCCCTCATTCTTCTCTTCCGCAGACTAAACAATCCCAGTTCCCTCAGCCTCTCCTCCTAAATCATGTGCTCCAGTCCCCTAATCATTTTTGTTGCCCTCCGCTGGATGCTTTCCAATTTTTCCACATCCTTCTTGTAGTGTGGGGCCCAAAACTGGACACAGTACTCCAGATGAGGCCTCACCAATGTCGAATAGAGGGGAACGATCACGTCCCTCGATCTGCTGGCAGTGCCCCTGCTTATACAGTCCAAAATGCCATTGGCCTTCTTGGCAACAAGGGCACACTGTTGACTCATATCCAACTTCTCGTCCACTGTAACCCCTAGGTCCTTTTCTGCAGAACCGCTACCGAGCCATTCGGTCCCTAGTCTGTAGCGGTGCATGGGATTCTTCCGTCCTAAGTGCAGGACTCTGCACTTGTCCTTGTTGATCCTCATCAGATTTCTTTTGGCCCAATCCTCTAATTTGTCTAGGTCCCTCTGTATCCTATCCCTACCCTCCAGCGTATCTACCTCTCCTCCCAGTTTAGTGTCATCTGCAAACTTGCTGAGGGTGGAATCCACGCCATCCTCCAGATCATTAATGAAGATATTTAACAAAACCGGCCCGAGGACCGACCTTTGGGGCACTCCACTTGATACCAGCTGCCAACTAGACATGGAGCCATTGATCACTACCCGTTGAGCCCAACAATCTAGCCAACTTTCTATCCACCTTATAGTCCATTCATCCAGCCCATACTTCTTTAACTTGCTGGTGTAAGCAGTGTCAGGATGAGCTCCACCCTGACATCTGGTGGTGAGGTGTGGCAAGTTGTGGAAAAGAACTTCAGGGGCCAATCTCATTTGCATAGGCACACCCACCCTGTGTAGAATGAGGCCATAGCTGCCCAAATGGTCACTTTGGCTGCTGTGGGATCCCCAGTGTCTCTGTTATTGGGGCAGGAAGAATAAATTGTTATTACCCTGATTATGGGAACTGTGCTTGGAATTGTACTTGGCCTTTTGTTATGATGGAGGGACTCACCATTAACTAAGTAGCACTCGCTAGGCAAGGGTCATGGGTTCCAAAACTGTGAATGGAGAGATGTTGGGGACAAGTATTAATACTGGGTGGTATGGGCCTCTTGGTGAGGGCCTTACATGCTAATTGCACTTTCTCCTCTCTCCACTGTGGAATATCAGAGTTAATTTTGATTCCATTAGGAGTCTAGTTACGGGCTGCTGAGCTCACTTTGGGCTAATGGTGCACCAGCACTAAGGCTCCCCTACTACAAGCTGAATTCACCTAAGAGCTGAAATCACTGAATCATAGAATATCAGGGTTGGAAGGGACCTCAGGAGGTCATCTAGTCCAAACCCCTGCTCAAAAGCAGGACCAATCCCCAATTAAATCACCCCAGCCAGGGCTTTGCACACTTCCTGTCCCGCTCTCCCATATTTATTTACTGAGTACTATATATACAATCCCCAGAAGACACTTTTTCTGTCCTAATTAGAGTCAAGGTGCTACCATTTTATGAGTGCTGTGTTAAGTAGCGGGGGAGCCGTTTGCGGGAGGGCTGGAGTGCCTTGTGGACAGACTGGTGGAGCAGTTCATAGGATGGCAGGAGCTGCTGGTGGGATGCAGAGCAGTTTGTGGATTGGCTGGTGGAGCAGTTTGTGGGACGGTGGGAGCTGCGTGTGGGCCACAGAGCGGAGCTGAGCGAAGCAGTTTGTGGGGCGGCTCGCGGAGTGAAGCGAAGGCCTATGGAGCTGTGGGACGGTCAGCTTCAGATCATGTAAGGTGCCTCTTACTTCCACCCCCATCTCCACCCAGGTTGGGAGGTAAAGCTCTGTATATAAACTTTTGAACTCTGGGGCTGCCCTGACCAGGGACAGAGACTTTTGGGTCATTGGACTTTTGGGACTTTGGGTGATTTGGGGTTGCTGGACTCAAGAACAAAAGGGAAAGGGCATGCCGCAATTTGCTTGGGGTGGGTTTTTTGCTCATGGGTTGTGTTATGAATCCTGTTGGTGGTGTTTCCAACAACATAATGCCACATTGTTTCTCTCTGTTATTAAAAGGCTTTTTGCTACACTCAGACTAGGTGCTTGTGAGAGGGGAAGTATTGCCTCTTGGAGGCACCCAGCGGGGGTGGTATATATTTGTCCCAGGTCACTGGGTGGGGGCTCGAGCCAGTTTGCATTGTGTTATTGGAATGGATCCCCTAGATATTGAACCCGGCCCCTGTTGCTGCCAACTCTGATGGGCAGAAGGGTTACACTGGCAAGAATACTGTGGGAGACCGTGTCAAAAGCTTTGCTAAAGTCAAGGAACAACACGTCCACTGCTTTCCCCTCATCCACAGAGCCAGTTATCTCATCATCGAAGGCAATTAGATTAGTCAGGCATGACTTGCCCTTGATGAATCCATGCTGACTGTTCCTGATCACTTTCCTCTCCTCTAAGTGCTTCAGAATTGATTTCTTGAGGACCTGCTCCATGATTTTTCCAGGGACTGAGGTGAGGCTGACTGGCCTGTAGTTCCCAGGAGCCTCCTTTTTCTCTTTTTAAAAGATGGGCACTACATTAGCCTTTTTCCAGTGGTCCGGGACTTCCCCCGATCGCCATGAGTTTTCAAAGATAATGGCCAATGGCTCTGCAATCACATCCGCCAACTCCTTTAGCACTTTCGGATGCAGCGCATCCGGCCCCATGGACTTGTGCTCGTCCAGCTTTTCTAAATAGTCCCAAACCACTTCTTTCTCCACAGAGGGCTGGTCACCTCCTCCCCATGCTGTGCTGCCCAGTGCAGTGGTCTGGAAGCTGACCTTGTTCATGAAGACAGAGGCAAATAAAGCATTTTGAGTACATTAGCTTTTCTACATCCTCTGTCACTAGGTTGCCTCCCTCATTCAGTAAGGGGCCCACACTTTCCTTGACTTCCTTCTTGTTGCTAACATACCAGAAGAAACCCTTCTTGTTACTCTTAACAGCTCTTGCTAGCTGCAACTCCAGGTGGGATTTGGGCCTTCCTGATTTCACTCCTGCATGCCCGAGCAATATTTTTATACTCTTCCCTGGTCATTTGTCCAATCTTCCACTTCTTGTAAACTTCTTTTTTGTGTTTAAGATCAGCAAGGATTTCACTGTTAAGCCAAGCCAGTCACCTGCCATATTTACTATTCTTTCTACACATCGGGATGGTTTGTCCCTGTAACCTCAATAAGGATTCTGTAAAATACAGCCAGCTCTCCTGGACTCCTTTCCCCCTCATGTTATTCTCCCAGGAGATCCTGCCCATCAGTTCCCTGAGGGGGGCAAAGTCGGCTTTTCTGAAGTCCAGGGTCCATATTCTGCTGCCCTCCTTTCTTCGTTGTGTCAGGATCCTGAACTTGATCATCTCATGGTCACTGCCTCCCAGGTTCCCATCCACTTTTGCTTCCCCTACTAATTCTTCCCAGTTTGAGAGCAGCAGGTCAAGAAGAGCTCTGTCCTTAATTGGTTCCTCCAGCACTTGCACCAGGAAATTGTCCCCTACACTTTCCAAAGATCCTGCTCCCTCGCTGCCGGCCCATTCGGCCTCCTGCAGAGCCATATGGGGTGGGGGCAGCCACCCCTGCCCCGAGCCACCCAGTGCGCCCTCCCCCCACGGGACCCTCTTCCCAGGGGGCTGGAAAAGCCAAGGGCTACACCTGCCCCCTTTGCGGGCACTGAAGAGGCCACAGTTGCTTTTCACAAGGGCTGAGCAACCCCTCGCCAGCTGCGATTCCTGTCGGGCTGCGAGGCCGGGGCAGCATCACCCTGCCCTAGGAGGGGCGGAAGCTCATGATCAGAGCTGCCCCGGCCCCAGACCGGGACCAGGCGGGGCACAGACAAGCTGCCGTGCTGGGGGTGGGGCAGCGCCGCTCTCCCCTGGGCTGGCACCACTGCTCGGGGCACAGCAGGGGGGTGATAGGGTGGCAGGGGGCAGGGCAGGTTGGCACCATGATGCGATGGCGCCTGGAGATACACTGGCATAGGGAGAAGGGTCCGGGAGGTGGCCCAGGGCTGGGTGGGCACCGCCCTGACACGATGGCACTGCGCATCCAGGCCCTGGGCTCAGCGGGGACGTGACGGGGCTGCGGACTGGTGAAGCAGTGGGGACAGCGGTGTCCCACCCGCCGGGCGCTGTGTAAAGCTGGTGGCTGGCCCTGGCTCTGGGGGTTGGCCCCGGGCTGGGGTCCGGCTCCGCTCTCCAGGCGGGGTTCCCAGCTGGGCTCCCCCACCGCAGGTGCCACCAGGGGTCATTTCAGCGCGGAGGAGCCAGCGAACTTCCTCCCTTCGCCTTCTTCTTCTCCGCTGGGCCGTAAATCACAGGGGGCGGCCGCGCTGTCCCGCCCACCCCACTGCAGGCGCTGAATTCCAGCGGCTGAGAGCCCCGGCTCGGGCGCGGGGCCGCAATTAGCCTCCTTGTTCGCGGGTTTGTTCAGATTCCCCCAGGAGCCGCTTCCCCCGCAAGCCCTTAGCCTGGCCCTTCCCAGCGAGGGCCCTGAGCTCCGCTCCCCCAGCTCCCATCCAGCCCCTCAACCCGGCCTCCAGGCACAGGGCCAAAGTCCCCCGCGTTGGCTCCACGTGAGTCCGCCGTCCGGGCAGCTCCAGCGCACCCACCCCGCCACTGCCTGGCTCTCTGCAGACAGTGGAACCCGATGGGTGCCCCACCGCACGGGGCTCCGGACGCGGGTGCCCCTCTGCCCACGCAGTGTCCCCAGGGCCTGTGAGAAGCCAGGGGCCAAAGGCTGGAGGGGCTTGTCCCAGAGCAAGAAGGTGGAAGGGAGCAGCCACCATGCCCCCTAGGTGGTGGCGATCAGAGCCGCTCCGGGAAGCAGGGCTGCCCCTCGAAGCAGCCTTGCTGGGCTGGGAACCATGGGAAGGCCGATGCCGCCCACGGGCCGGAGTCAGGGGCCAGGGTTCAGCGGCAACGCTGCAGAAGAGGCCTGGTCACGCAGGGCTGGAGCATGAAGGGGACAAGACAGAGTGTCAGGCGGCTCCCTTAGCAACACGCCCCCCTTGTCTGTCTTTGCCCCCCCATCGCTCAGTTTCTCCTCCCAGCAGGCGGCAAGCTGGAGAACTGCCGGGAGATCAGTCAGCCCAGAACTCCCCTGACCGGGGGGGATCAGACCACACAGGTGTTGCAGAGGGGCACTGGGACCACCCCTCGCAGGGGTCTGAGCCAGCGGGACTCAGGTCCCTCACCTCCCAGTGATCCTGCCTGGAGTCTGGCCTCGGGGCTCCGCTTCTTCTCCCTTCTCCTGCGGCAAGGAAACCTTACGCCAGGTAGACGGGATGCCCCCGCCACGCAGCCCCCAGTGGTGATTGCAATCCACATGTGTGACGAAGCAGGACTGTTCTTAATGTTTCCTCTGAATAGTGTGGGGGTGCCTCAGTTTCCCCTAGGCAGTTCTTAAGTATCTAGGGGGTGGGATAAGGGTGTATGATCATTGCAGAGCCCTAGAGGGCAGGTGTGTGCAGGGGTCTGGACACAGAGAATGACCGACACCCTGTTTCCTGGCAACTGATGGCCTGGGCCCTTCCCCCCTGCAAGGTGAGAGCTAAAGTGTTGAAGAACAAAGGAATCAGGTGAACTCCTGGCCCGGGAAAGGGACAAAGCCCAGAGGAGGAAGGGCTGGAGGGAGTTTCAGTTTGGGGCTGGCTGGGGACATGGAGTGAAGTGCAGACGGGGTTGTCTGGCTCACTGCCCCCCAAAATGGACCCAGCTGAGGGGTCCTGTTCTCTGCACCTAAAAGCTCTGTGTTAGACCATGTTCCTGTCGTCTAATAAACCTTCTGTTTTACTGGCTGGCTGAGAGTCACGTTGTGACGGAGCGGGACTGTTTATAATGTTTCCTCTGAATATTGTGGGTGTGCCTCAGTTTCCCCTAGGCAGTTCTTAAGTATCTAGGGGGTGGGGTAAGGGTGTATCATAGAATCATAGAATATCAGGGTTGGAAGGGACCTCAGGAGGTCATCTAGTCCAAACCCCTGCTCAAAGCAGGACCAATCCCCAACTAAATCATCCCAGCCAGGGCTTTGTCAAGCCTGACCTTAAAAACTTCTAAGGAAGGAGATTCTACCACCTCCCTAGGTAACGCATTCCAGTGTTTCACCACCCTCCTAGTGAAAAAGTTTTTCCTAATATCGAACCTAAACCTCCCCCACTGCAACTTGAGACCATTACTCCTTGTCCTGTCCTCTTCTACCACTGAGAATAGTCTAGAACCATCTTCTCTGGAACCACCTCTCAGGTAGTTGAAAGCAGCTATCAAATCCTCCCTCATTCTTCTCTTCTGCAGACTAAACAATCCCACTTCCCTCAGCCTCTCCTCATAAGTCATGTGTTCCAGACCCTAATAATTTTTGTTGCCCTTCGCTGGACTCTCTTCAATTTATCCACATCCTTCTTGTAGTGTGGGGCCCAAAACTGGACACAGTACTCCAGATGAGGCCTCACTAATGTCGAATACAGGGGAACAATCACGTCCCTCGATCTGCTCACTATGCCCCTACTTATACATCCAAAAATGCCATGATCATGTATGATCATTGCAGAGCCCTAGAGGGCAGGTGTGTGCAGGGGTCTGGACACAGAGAATGGCCAACACCCTGTTTCCTGGCAACTGATGGCCTGGGCCCTTCCCCCTGCAAGGTGAGAGCTAAAGGGTCGGAGAACAAAGGAATCAGGTGACCTCCTGGCCCAGGAAAGGAACAAAGCCCGGGGGGCGGGGGGGCTGGAGAGAGTTTCAGTTTGGGGCTGGCTGGGGACATGAAGTGAAGTGCAGATGGCATTGTCTGGCTCACTGCCCCGCAAAATGGACCCAGCTGAGGGGTCCTGTTCTCTGCACCTGCAAGCTCTGTTTTAGACCGTGTTCCTGTCGTCTAATAAACCTCTGTTTTACTGACTGGCTGAGAGTCACGTCTGACTGCGAAGTTGGGGGGCAGGACCCTCTGGCTTCCCCAGGACCCCGCCTGGGCGGACTCGCTGGGGGAAGCGCACGGAGAGGCAGAGGATGCTGAATGCTCCGAGGTCAGACCCAGGAAGGTGGAAGCTGTGTGAGCTTTGTAACCTGCAGACAGTCTGCTCACAGAGAGGAGACTTCCCCAGAGTCCTGCCTGGCTTCGTAGGGAGCAGTTCCAGAGCATTGTGTGGGGACTCCGTGACAACTGGTGGCAGAAGTGGGATGTACTGCACCCCGTGGATGGCGCTTCCTGCATGCAGTAAGTGACTGGGGAGCAGTAAAACGAAGGGGGATTGATGAGGACCAGGCGTGCTGAAGGCTGAGAGAGGAGCGGTTTCGGGGGGCGGTTAACCCCTAGGAGTGTGTGACCAGCGAGAAGGACTGTTCAGTAACAGGCGTCCCCCTGGGGACTGCGGTGAACAGTCTCAGGGGTGGAGGAGCCTGCGGCTTGGCCCTGGGAGAGAGAAGGACTTTTGCAGTAACAGGGTTCCCCTGAGGATTGCAGCGAGCAGTCCAAGGGGCGGAGGAGTCTGCAGCTTGACCCTGGCAAAGAGCTGGTGACCTGGAGAAGGGCTGGCACACTAGGGGTTCTCCCTGGAAACCATGGGGAGCTGAGAGCACACAGGCCTGTGAGTTCACAACAACTCGGGAAGAGCGGAGTGTTGGCCTGTCACCATCTCCTTAAGAAGGACATTGTAACCCGCTGCAGAAAGAGAGGGTTACACATTGGAAAGTTCACCAAAGCACAGTTCATCCTGCAGCTGGAGGAGGATGACGGCTCTAAGGAGCAGATTCCTCACCCCAAATGGGGCTATAGCAGGATCTGTGAGCAGCTGGAGTGGGAGCCAGGCATCTCCAAGACTCCTGTCCCCGACCAGACGAGGGTCTTCACGATCGGGTTCCCCATCCGGGGATCGGAGACAGACAGGATTGGAGCTGAGTCCGAGAGAGCAAGACGACGGTGAGAGACAGCGAGAGCCCGAGAAAGAGCTGCAGAACCAGCAGCAGCATGAACTGGCGGTGGGGGAGCGGAGAGGCCTGGGGGACCTCCCAGGGGTGAGTGGGGGTAGACCCCGGGGGGCCAGTTCCACAGGGAACCTCGAGACTAAATTTCTGCCCCTGGTTAAGGAGGGGGGATGTGGATGCCCACCTCACTGCCTTTGAGCAAGCTGGCGATTTGAACCAGGGGGACCCTGCGGAAAAGACCCGGTGTCTAGCTCCCTTATTGAGTCCCAAGGCCATAGACTCCGTCAGCCAGATGGGTGGGGAGGTGGACAGGCTCCCACTCCTGACCCCAACCTATATGTCTGTGTGGAGTCTCCTGGGGTCAAGCCCCTCTGACTCCCAGTGGGAGCGGAAGGTGATGGTCAATGGGGAGACATTCCTGGGGTGGCGAGATCCTGGGACAGAGAGATGCTCCCCGCCCCCCTGCACATTGGAGAGGGGCTCAGGTGGCTCACGCTGCCTCTAATGCAGTGAGGAAAGAAGCGAGCTCGCTGCCTACCCCCACTGGGACAATGTGACGAAGTGGGACTGTTCTTAATGTTTCCTCTGAATAGTGTGGGGGTGCCGCAGTTTCCCCTAGGCAGTTCTTAAGTATCTAGGTGGTGGGGTAAGGGGGTGTGATCGTTGCAGAGCCCTACAGGGCAGGTGTGTGCAGGGGTCTGGACACAGGGAATGGCTGACACCCTGTTTCCTGGCAACTGATGGCCTGGGCCCTTCCCCCCCTGCAAGGTGAGAGCTAAAGGGCTGGAGATCAGAGGAATCAGGTGACCGCCTGGCCCAGGAAAGGGGAAAGCCCAGAGGAGGAGGGGCTGGAGAGTTTCAGTTTGGGGCTGGCTGGGACATGGAGTGAAGCGCAGATGGGGTTGTCTGGCTCACTGCCCCGCAAAATGGACCCAGCTGAGGGGTCCTGTTCTCTGCACCTACAAGCTCTGTGTTAGACCATGTTCCTGTCATCTAATAAACCTTCTGTTTTACTGACTGGCTGAGAGTCAAGTCTGGCTGCGAAGTTGGGGGGCAGGACCCTCTGGCTTCCCCAGAACCCCGCCTGGGCAGACTCGCTGGGGGAAGCACACGGAGGGGCAGAGAATGCTGAATGCTCCGAGGTCAGACCCAGGAAGGTGGAAGCCGGGTGAGCTGTGTGCCCTGCAGACAATCTGCTCCCAGAGAGGAGACTTCCCCAGAGTCCTGACTGGCTTCGTGGGGAGCAGTTCCAGAGCATCGCCCAGGCACTCTGTGAGAGACAGCAAGGGCAGCGCTGAGCAGAGTGGGAGCTGAGACCCCAGCTGAGTGTGGGGAGACACCGGCAGGGCAGGGGATCTGTTGGGAGTGGCAAGGTGCTTGGTAAGGAAAGTTTGGATGAGCCTAGGCAGCCTTGTGAGCTGATGGCTGTGTCTAGGCAGCAGGGTGGGAAGGCCAGGAGAGTGGAAGATGAGTGTCCCTGGACCTTACCTGTTAGCTGGGTGGAGAATTGTGACAGTGAAGGAAACGTGCGTGTGTCTGTCAGGGGTATTGACTTACCTATGGAGGGAGCTACCCTGATCTCCAAGGAGTTGTCTGTGACCAGCCTTGTGTGCTGGGACCAGGGGAATGAGATCCCAAGCTGTGTGTCTGGGAAAGGAGAAAGTGTGTCCGGCTCCTCTTTGTCTGTGGAGTAGACAGAAGGGGCCTTTCAGCCTGTGACGGTTGAGGGTAGTGCAGTTGTCTCAGAGCTGGTTCTGGATTCAGCTAAAGCCCAGGAAGGGAAGGGTCCTAAGTTTGTGTCTGCTCGGGAGAATGGCCCTGTAACTAGGTCGCATCCAGTTAGTGTCTATGTAAAATCCCAGAGACCAGACAATTGTATTTTGCCTGTTGCTAGTGTGTTGTTGGGAAAGGGTGTAGCAATTCTGTCTAATCAGGGTGAGATCCTAGCCAGGGCACAAGGAGAGCATGAAGGTGATTTGATTGTGTTACCTACTGAGAGTGTGGAAACCTGTAGCAAGAAGGAAAAGATTCCTGAACTTGTGTGTGGCGAAGGGAAGGAGAATGCTTCTGACCTTTTATCTAGGAAGTCTGTAAGTTTGCCTGAAAGGGGATTGTGTAGGAATCCGCCAGATGGGCCAGAGGTAATTCTGGATGTAAGGGAGACCCAGAAAGAGTCTGTTGTTGCTCAGGAAAATGTTCCTCTAGAGCAAGCCCTAGGTAAAGAGGTAAGAGCAGGATTTCTGTGAGGGGTGAATTGTTGCACAGAAAAGCCCTGGGGAAAGGAATCCTCATGGAGTCTTTGCAAGCAGTTTACTGCAACTGAAGAGTGTGAAAGTGATTTAATCAAGAAAGGTTCAGTTCCTAACAGCCAGAAATTTTCTGTTGTGAATGGATCCACTGACTTTCCTGTTGAAGGATCCAGTGTGGGTAGCTTTGAGAAGGTCTCAGATGAAGTGAAAGCTGTTAAGAAAGTTAAACAGTCCTATAACCAAGTGGCTGTGTTTGGCCAGCTTGTTGGGGAGACAAGGTTGTTGAGAAAGGGATGTCTCCATGCTAGTTCTGTAAGTGAACAGTATGTGGCCCAGTTCAAGATGGGGACTCTTAACCAAGAGAGCCTGAATTGCAGCCCTCCAGACCCCCACTAACCTCACAGGCCGCCCTGGACCCAGAGTCGTTCTGTCCATAGGATGGATCGGGGCAACCGCCCCTGGCCCACGCTTCAGGGGGATGTGGGGTCCAGGGCAGCCTGGGGGGCTAGCGGGGGGCCTGGCACTGGGTTTTGGGGGGACTGAGTGGGAAACCACCTTTCACCAATATCCACTGCTTAGGGGCCTGATCCAGTGACTCACTTAAGTATATCTGTAGTGCCAGTGAAGTCAATGGGACAACTCCAGTTTAAACACTTTGCTGGACCAAAGCCTAGGATCTGATCTAAGCCTGAGAACAGACTTGTAAGACGTTCTTTGTGACACCTGGGGATGACTCTGGGGAGTGGCCTTTGTACCCAAATGTTTAACAACGTTAGTTATAAATACCATGCTGGGCATGTCTTCAACAACACACTCACCTAGGCGCGAGTTATATGGGCCCGTGTCGGCCCTTCTCACTGTTGGCTCAAACAGCCTCTTGCAAAGGACATTCGTTTGCCTCCTAGCTGGGCTCGCTTCCCTCCCGTTTGGCAACCAGGGCTGGGCTTGCAACTGTGTGGACGGGTGCCACAGGGCTGGGGCGCGCTGCATTGCTTTTGTCCAGGTCCTGCCAGGTCCCGCTCTAGCTCGAACCCCAACAGCCGAGCTGTTTCATCCCTGCTCAGGGACGGAGCAGTGGGTTTGTCTTTCTTCTCCAGAACCCGGCGATCATGGGGAAATACAGGCAGATGGCCCATCCCACCTCAGCAGGGGAGAGGGCGCAACCGCCCAGAGCAGCACATGGCACAATGCCCGCCAGGCTGCCAGAGTGCTGGTGGGAGGGCGGATTGGCTAAACACAGGTGGGCTTCAAGAAACCATCCACACTGCGCAATGCCAGCTTGCTGAGCTGGTTACGGGATAGCGCCAGGCCAGGCCTCTGCCAGTGCGGCACCTTCTGGGCCACATGGGTTACTGACTGGGACTGCACCATGCTGCCCCCATCCCAAGCACTGGCTCCGCAGCTTGCATTGGCTAGGAACCATGGCCAATGGAAGCTGCAGGGGCGGCACCTGCGGGCAGGGGTAGCGTGCAGAGGCCCCTGGCCGCCCCTCTGCCTCAGAGCTGGAGAAACATGTTGCCGTTTCCCAGGAGCTGCCTGAGGTCAGCACTGCCTGGAGACTGCAAACTCCCTCCTGAAGCCCGCACCCCACTCTCCCTGCATCCCAACCCCCTACCCCAGCCCAGAGCCCCCAGCCCACATCCTGAACCCCTCATTTCTGGCCCCACCCCAAGCCTCAGCCTGGAGCCCCCTCCCATACTCCTAACCCTTCAGCCCCACTGCCTAGCCCAGAGCCCCCTCCTGCACCCGAACCCCCTCATCCCCACCCCCACCTCAGAGTCCGCACCCCCTCCCACACCCCAACCCCCTGCCCCAGCCAGGTGAAAATGAGCAAATGAGCAAGGTTGGGGGAGAGCGAGGAATGGATGGAGAGAAGATGGATGGGGACCAGGCCTCGGGGAAGGGGCAGGGCAGGGCCTCGGGGAAGGGGTGTTTGGTTTTCTGCAATTAGAAAGTTGGCAACCCTCGCCCAGTCACTGGTGTTTGACTTAAGCATCTTCCAGCAAGAGAGTGGGGCTGGCTCCACTCAGTAAGAGCTGGAGATCCAGGCTCCCTGGACAAGCAAACAACTCACCCGACCCCTCATCACACAACCACGCCAGCTGCCATCAGGTCATTCCAGGTTTTATTCACCCCCTTGCACATACAGCATGACAAGGGGCTCTGCGTGGCCTGGGGCACATGCTCCAGGCAGGCCAGGCGCAGCGGAGTCGCTAGCGTTACGTACAGAGGACTTGGAAAAGGCCACAAAGCTTGGCACACCAGGATCGCATCGTCTGACTTGACCCTGCAGCACCTCCCTTTGGTGCTTAGGGGGACTGCAGGTGAACTGGGCAGGGAACGTCCTCATTCAGTGGCTCCCCTTGGGAATGAGCATGCACATGGAGGAAATTCAACCAATCGTGGAAGCTTTTGTATAGCCTTGAAATTATCCCCTCCCTGCCCCGCTTCGGTCTGGCCTGGAACAGCTGCACGTCATTGGTGGCTGCAGCTTGCAGCTGCAATTGGCTTGACAGGCAGCGGAGTAAGTGGCCCTGGCTCCCACCAGCCCAGCCCTGCGTTGACCTATCGCCCTGTCCCATGCACAAACTTAACTTGCTATAAGTGTCAAGACCCGTGTGGTACAAGGGTGGTAGCTTTGTAAGGCTATTAGACTGAAACATGGTTGGTGACCACGAATAATTGGGGGCTCTAGGCTTTGCCTGTCTCCATGGAAAAGGCTACATTTTTGTCATGCAAAAGCCGGGATTTTAGCTAATGTGCTTCCAGCCTGAGAACATAACCCCAGGTCGCGAGTTCTGGTTTTGCAGGACCCGCTTTTGCAATCAGGGGGTCTTGGAGTCTGGCAGTTTGGTAACTTGGCGGTACCGAGATAGTTTGACTGTACAGCTGTATAGGGACTGTTAAGAAATGATCCGTGCAAATTATTAATGTTAACGACCAGCAGTTTGGTTGTGGACACCGGGAATGCCACGCATGGATAATGGACAGGGACAAACCTTAGCTGGCCACAGAGAGGGACTGAATATGGATATGTAGCCCAGCAGTTACAGAAAGGTGGGTCTAAAAAATCTACTTGAAGTCATGACATTTCAGAAAAAGAAAAGGAGTACTTGTGGCACCTTAGAGACTAACCAATTTATTTGAGCATGAGCTTTCGTGAGCTACAGCTCACTTCATCAGATGCATACTGTGGAAACTGCAGAAGACATTATATACACAGAGACCATGAAACAATACCTTTA
The DNA here is from genome assembly GCF_965140235.1 of Caretta caretta. NCBI lineage: Eukaryota > Metazoa > Chordata > Testudines > Cheloniidae > Caretta > Caretta caretta. The sequence continues at coordinate 6,367,234 of NC_134223.1, forward strand.
GATAAGCTATTACCAGCAGGAGAGTGGGGTGGGAGGAGGTATTGTTTCATGGTCTCTGTGTATATAATGTCTTCTGCAGTTTCCACAGTATGCTTCCGATGAAGTGAGCTGTAGCTCACGAAAGCTCGTGCTCAAATAAATTGGTTAGTCTCTAAGGTGCCACAAGTCCTCCTTTTCTTTTTGTTAATACAGACTAACACGGCTGTTACTCTGAAACATGACATTTCAGGTTCTTTGGGCTCCTGATTCAGGGCTTCTGAGGTGCTTCCATTTCCCATTCATCTCGTTATTGCATCCGAGTTGTTAGGTGTAAGTGTGCTACCTTAGGGCTTGAAAGCCTTGGGTCTTTATGGAGCTTTGTGCTCTTTAGTTATAACAAGGTGCGTGCTCCTTGGGGGGGTCTAATTTATTGTGTCCTCTGTTATGAACTGAGTCAGAACCCTAGCCCAGTTTGGTAAGGACCTGTGCTCATCACTACATCCCTGGCGCGGGGTCAATCCACAAACATTCTAAGTGTGAGAAATTGACAGCCCGGTTCTGACATGGGGACAGGACGTGACAATCACAGAGGCCTGGGTGTATCACTGGCTGCTGGCATCTATTGGCTGCCCCCAGCCTCTCCTGCCCTCCTCACAGCCCTTGCAGCCACGGCCCGGAGAAGGCCAGCCCAGCCCGCAGGAGCTGCTACCAAACTTCTCTGGACGATCTTGGCCCAGAAGGTAAGTGAGCTGGGGCTGGCAGACTAACTCCACCAAGAGCCTTGGGAGGAAGGGAAAAGTTGGCACAGTGTCTCTGTCTCTACTGGTACCTCCGTGCAGCCGTGAAAGGAGCCGTAAATTGCACCAGCAACTTGGGCTATGGGCCCACTAGGGCTCAGAGCCACTGTGTGCATCGGGGGGATGAACAACAGGGCAGAGCGAGGGGATGTCTCACTGCTCCTTCCTGGGGCATTTGCATTGAAGCATTTGCACCCTTCCAGCTGCTGCTCTGTGTCCCGGAGCGGCTCGCCTCTGAATGGGGTGACCTTGGCCTTACAGCCAGCCCCACTCACAGTGATTCGGAGGGTCTGCGGCATGGGTCAGAGTCAGCCGGACGCATGGGGCCCCTGCTGCTGATTGCCTTGGAGCGTGACCAGCTTTGGACCCATCACCACCCGTCTTGGAGGCAGCAAAGCGTTCGCAGGCTGGGGGCGAGCGAGCGGCCCACTGGGCCAACTCAACCAGGAGCACACCGGCAGCTCCAGGTTCCTCCTCCGGACTTGGGATACTCCACACAGGCCAGCTGCCTCATTAGTGACACCCAGGCCAGGCACATGTCTCCGAGTTCGTCGAGCCTCGTCCTGGCACTCTGGAGGTCGAAGGTCATCCGTGGGGCATTGATGGGCCACTGCTGCCTTCCTGGCCCCTCTGCACAGCTCCGTGGACCCTGCCAGTGGCAAGTCACCTGATCAAGTGTGGAGGGTCCCTGGTCCAGGCCAGCTCTGCCTTCCCATCTGTCAAGCCCCCGGGAGCTGCTCCCTGCCGGCGCGGCTAGCTCATGCTGCTGGATGAAAGGCTGCTTGCTGCACTGGGTGGAGAGGGAACGGCATGGTTAGAATTCAACCAATGGTCTTGGCTCTGGGCCCGATCCTGCAAGCGAGGGGTGGGGAGGCCCCTTGCGTTGCAGGATTGGATCCACACAGTAGCACTGTAACTATAGGGGGTGGCTAGATTGGGGGTAAGGGGGCAATAAAATAAAAAGGGTAAAACGCGGTGCTGGAGCCTCAATCCAGCTCTGGGGGGGACACAGACCAGGGAGGTCTGAAGGAGCTAACCGGGGCTGTGTCTGGGTGGGGGTGGCATTTCCCCCCTGCAGAACTGCACTCTTCCTCCAGCTGATGTAAACCCACGAGTGCTGCAGTGATACACCCAAGTGCCCGTTCCTCTCTGGCCTCCAGCTCCCCTGTGGCAATGAGTTCCACAGCTCACACATGAAGAGCTCAGCTCTATGAAAGTGTCTCATACACCGCGGGGCCTTGCAGCTAAAACCCAGAGCCTGAGCCCCAGCACCTCCCACAGGGCTGAAGCCAGGAGCTGCGGGGTTGAAACTCTGATCCCCGGTGCCCCCTGAGGGGCTGAAGCAGGTGCAGCAGGGCTGAATTCTGGAGCCCCGAGCCCCGGTGCTCCCCATGGGGCAGAAGCCCTGAGCCAATGGGCAGAGTTGAGGGGACACGGGGGTGTTGCCCCCCAAAAAAACTACAGTGCAATGCGAAGCGTTCTGGAAACTCCCACCCCATGTATCTCAATCGGCCCACCCAGGGTCGGACCCCGCTTCTCCGTGTTTCTCACGCACCATCCTGTTCATTCGGGGGCAGCAACACCACCCTAATAATCAGACCAAAATGGGAATGAAAAGAGAGGAGCAACCCCTGCGGGGGGGCCCTGGGAGCAGGGGGGGCAGTTCCCCACCCTGGCACACAGCCCCCTTTAGCATTCAGATGGCAACATTGCCAAACCCACTCTGCCCACAGTGACCCAGCAGGCGAATGCTGCTGATGGGGCCCACCAGGAGGGTGTGGGGATGGGCCAGGGAACATTTGGGCTGTCAGGAGTGAGCCAGGGAAAGGTGAGCGCCATGGGTGTGTATTGCACAAACACAAACACACACCACAGCAAGCAACAACAATCAAGAAACAGCAGCAGGAGCTGTTCCCAGAGTCTGTCTTACGGGGTGCTGGATCCTAGCCCAGACTGCCCCCAGAGCCCATTCCAGGTGAGCAGAGAGATCCAGTCCGGGTTAGTCACCTGGCCTGCCCTAACTGCAGATCCCACTGGCTAAGCCCCCCACCCCCGCGTTGTTACAGGTGCAGGGAAATCCAGGATCGGAGTTTGTGTTGCCCGAAGAGGATTCTGGAGTTGAGGGGAAGTGATGGAAATGAGCCAGCTGGCAGAACCAAATCTGCCTCCTAGTGGCAGAGTGGGGCAGACACACATCAGGAGGTGGTGTAACCCATGAATTGAAGTTCACTGGTAGGTATCTGGCCCACAGACCTTGAGGTACCAGCAGGCCTAGCGCACAGCCCCAGCAGATACCCGCTTTGCAGGATCTGGCACCGAGGCCAACTGTTCCTGACTGCCGAGTCCTGAAGCGACCAATCAGCTCCACCCGCTTTGTGACAGGAAGTGGCGAGCTCTATCCCAGGGATCAGCTGGTGCCCGGAGGGCTAGTGCAGGAGCCCACTGCATTCAGAGATCTGGGGTCCCAAAGGTGATACGAGCTTGGCAGCTTCTGCTTGACCCTGGCAGACGTTTGTCCGTATCACAAAACCCCTGCAAGAGTGCGGAGCAGACCCTGGTGCTCACGAGGCCCGGGCTGGAAGAGCTGGGGAGCTGATGCAGATGAGGGTTGTGGGGTAACAGCGGAGTTGGGGGGGACCGGACTGGACAGATGGGCACTGAAGTGCACCGGCAGAGCTGTGCGTGCGGAATCTCACACTTGTCCATGCTGCGCCCGGCAGGAGCCAGAGCTCCGAGTTCCTCACTTCGCTAAGTTAGCGCAGAAGAAACTCAGCCTCTCCTGATGCGCCATCGCAGAGAGCCGGTGGCAAAGAGCTGGCAGAGGGCAATGAGGTAGCGAGAAGCAGAGCGATTCCACGCGCGGGCCCAGACCTCAACTGACCCCGCTCCCTCCCACTCCGCGGGTCTCCTGTTAGTCACTCGCTAGCCCGCGTCTGTTTCACAGAGGGACAAGGATAGACACGCGCCCGCCGGCTCCTCACACACTGACCTGGCGAAGCTGACTCGCGACTCACCGTCAGCAGCACCTCCTGGTTATCGGCCAGTGCCTGCTTGGCTAAGTAGCGCTCTCGCTTGATCGTCAGCTCCAGTGACCCCGGGACATCAGGCACCAGCCAGTCGATGAGGCGCAGGAAGAAAAAGACAACGTGCTGGTGGGGCGGGGGGAGGGGAGGGGAGGGGAGGCGAGGACAAACGGACAGAAAATGAGAAGCAGGGACAGATGGACAAAGAGAGAGGCAGGGAGGATAAAGCCACATGGAAAACAAGAAGAAAGGACAAGGTTCAGAGAGGCTCTATTCGCAATGGCCCTCTACTGTTAGTCCTGGCCAGAGGGGAAGGCTGGCCCAGTGGTTAGGGCCTGAACTTGGCACTTAGCCTTGTGGGGCATCAGGGAGTCATGAGGACAGACACATTGACAACCGTGTGGGGCTCAGGTACTAGAGTCCAGGGGCCCTGACAGCTATGCAGATCACAGCCCTACAGCAAAGGAGGGCGTCCACCCAGCCCCACAGAGAGCAGCCGCTCACCTCCAGCCCACAGGCTGCAAGCCACTGGCCTATTCACTGAGACTGTTTTATGGTAACACCCGTTGTTTCATGTTCTCTATGTATATAAATCTCCCCACTGTATTTTCCACTGAATGCATCCGATGAAGTGAGCTGTAGCTCACGAAAGCTCATGCTCAAATAAATTTGTTAGTCTCTAAGGTGCCACAAGTCCTCCTGTTCTTTTTGTGAATACAGACTAACACGGCTGCTACTCTGAAACCTGTTTTACGCAGCAGGCAGGGTGCTGAATGTGGCCTGGTCCCAGCCCTGCCTTTCAGGCCACACTGGGCACCGTCCAGCCCCTCCCTTTGATTCCCTAGCTCCTGGCCCAGCCCAGGTCAGAATCACCCCCAGTCGACGTCTGGGCACCTTCAACACCTCCAGGTTTACCCTCAAACCAAAACTCTGCATTCCCAGACCTGGGAGCTTCATACCAAACCGCCAGGGGCAGGGAGCGTCTGTCGGATCCTAATGCTACGGTCACACACATAACAATAACGAGGCCTCTCGCCAGAGTCCGAGAGCCTCTGCTCCAGCTGGCCTTGGATACGCAGCACCGATTCGTCGTCCAAGTGTGTCATGGACAGTCATGAAAGTCCTTCAGATGGAGGCGCTGTACAGCCGGCCTCACTGGCATGTTCCCGGCGCCTCTGGAGTGAGCCAGGGAGGGTGGAAAGTCAGGTGAAAATGCCAAATAGTTCGAATGGGGCAGGAAAGACCTTTTCTGGTCCTTGGAAAGGATCCACAGCTCAGGTCTGGTTCAAGCTGGGGTCTCGGGGTGAGGTTTGTGTGCCCAGACTGGTTCCTCTGCCCTTCAGTGCAACCCCCACCCTCGCCCCCCAGAGGTTTCTGATCCACTTGGAAAGAAATAAGCCAAGGTGATGGGCATGGTCCAGGACCCTAAAGCAACCCAGCAGAGAAGAAGGGGCAGCCCTGCCTCTCCCCGCCTTGCTCTCAGCTGCCCGGCCTGGCCTGGGTCCAGCAGGGCTGGCAGGGGCTCTGAGCAGCACAGGGGGCCGGTGGGAGGACCGCCGAGCCCACGCCTGCACGGTGCTGGCCGAGGCTCACCTCGAAAGCGATGATGAAGCCCAGGCGGATGGCCAGCAGCTTCCAGTAGAAGAGGGTGTAGTTCCCATTGGCATCCCGGAAGGCTTTGTACCTGGACAGAGGGGCAGCAGCTTAGGGGGGGCTGGCTCAGTCCCCCGCTCGTGAGCCTCACCTTGGTGGGTGGGGCGAGGAAAGGTTACTTGACTGATAGCCCTGGCAGCTCCCACATTCCAACCCCCCCAAACTAGAGCCTCCCAGGGAACAAGCTGGGAGGTCAGGCCCCACGGCCCAGTCAGCCCAGGGTCCCTGCTGACCTGCCAGTGAGTGGCCAGCCGGTGCCAAGGGCGGGTGGAGCCTTCCTGGCAGCTGCCCTTTGGCAACTGGACGGAGACCCACCAACCTCATCTACACAAGCCCCTGAACCACTGCCCCTGCTACCAGCCCCAGTTTCATTGCACCCAGTGACCCGGTGGTGAACGGCTCCAGGCCCAGCCCCAGGGAAGCCTCTGAAAATGGCTTTGGTTCTGCTCAGCTGGGGAGAGAAGGGTCTTAACTGCAGCTCCCCATCACCCTCCCCCCTCACCCACTCCCCAACCCCCTGTGCTGTCCCTCCCCTTTCCCCATTGCCCCTCCCACCACCTCCCCGTGCCGGGCACCTGCACAGGGTGTGGTTGCCGGTGGCCATGTAGCACGGGGGGGAGTAGGCCAAGGTGAAGTTGACGTAGCCCTGCAACTGGCTCTCGTGCTCGTACTGGTAGAGGAGCCGGGGCAGGAAGTCCGAGGTGAAGGCGATGAGGAAGGCCTGAGTGCGCGAAGGACGGGGGTCAATGGCGAGTCATCCGGGACGTCCCCCGGTTCCCCCTCCCCAGGAGTGAGAACAGCTGAGCCAGGGTTCCCCACCGTGGGGCACATGGGGCTGCCACAGGGCGGGTTGAAGGCTCGGGCCACAGGCTGCCCTGCTGGGAGCAGTGAAGGAGAGGAACGGGGCTGGCAGGGGGAGGAGAGCAGCCAAGTCAGTGCAGGGTTTCAGGGACCATATAGAGATGGCAACCTGGAAGGGACCTCGAGAGACCATCTAGCCCAGTCTCCTGACCTGAGGCAGGACTAAGTATCGTCTAGACCAGTCCTGGCAGGTTTTTGTCTAACCTGCTCTTTAAAACCGCCACTGACCGAGATTCCACACCGTCCTGTGGTAACTCGTTCCAGTGCGTAACTGCCCTGACACTGCGGGAGTTTTTCCTAACGTCTGATTTGAACCTCCCTTGCTGCAATTTAAGCCCGTTGCCTCTTGTCCTGTCCTCAGAGGTTAACGAGAACAATTTATCACCCTCCTCATTGTAACAACCTTTTATGTGCTTGAAAACTGTTCTCATGTCCCATCTCAGTCTTCTCTTCTCCAGACTAAACAAACCAAGTTTTTTCAATCTTCCCTCATTGGTCATATTTTCTAGACCTTTATTCTTTTATGTAGTTCTTCTCTGGACTTTCTCCAATCTGTCCACATCTTTTCTGAAATGTGGCACCCAGAATTGGACACAATACTCCAGTTGAGGCCATATAAACACGGAGTAGAGTGGAAGAATGACTTCTCGTGTCTCACTTACAGTATTCCGGCTTATACATCCCAGAATGACATTTGCTTTTTTTGCAACAGCATTACACTGTTGACTCATATTTAGCTTGTGATCCACTCTGACCCCCAGATCCCTTTCCGCAGCACTCCCTCCTAGGCCGTCATTTCCCATTGTGTGTGTGCAACTGATTGTTCCTTCCTAAGTGGAGTACTTTGCGTTTGTCCTCATTGAATTTCATCCTATTTACTTCAGACCATTTGTCCAGATCATTTTGAATTTTAATCCTATCCTCCAAAGCACTCGCAACTCCTCCCAGCTTGGTATTGTCCACAAACTTTGTAAGTGCACTCTCTGTGCCATTATCTAAATCATTGATGAAGATATTGAACAGAACGAGACCCAGAACCGATCCCTGAGGGATCCCACTCATTATGCCCTTCCAGCATGATTGTGAACCACTGATAACTACTCTCTGGGAACAGTTTTGCAACCAGTTATGCGCCCACTTTATAGTAGCTTCACGTAGGCAATATTACTCTAGTTTGTTTATGAGACGGTCACATGAGACAGTATCAAAAGCCGAACTAAAGTCGACCTACACCACATCTACCGCTTCCCCCCACCAACAAAGCTTGTTACCCTGTCAAAGAACATTGTCTCTCAAGTCACCTAAGACCAGCTGGAGGGTGTCAGGTGGCAGAGATCAGAGAAAGGGATTGGGAGCCGCAGGGAGACATGTGGGAGCCTGGATGGGTGCCACAGGGCACACCTCCGACCCCAGGCTCCTAGAGAAGCACCAAGGGCAGGGAAAGCTGGGGCGCATGGTACCCTGCTCTGGTAGACTTCTGTCTTCAGATCCCATCCCCAAAGCAGACAAGGCACAATCCACCCTCACCTTCACCGGGGGCACCGCTCCTTTAGCAGCTGGGCTTTGTCCAGTGCTCTGGGACCCCTGCAGAGTCCTTGTGCTGTGTCAGTAACACTCGCGGGGTGATTAGTGTATGAAGGGCCCTGTGTGGGTGGCGCCCACCCCACACAGCTCCTGCCAGGGACAGGCCAGGGGCAGGCAGCCAGCAGAGGCAGCTGGGCAAGATGGAGGAAGGAGGGTGCCAGGGAAGCAGCAGGAGGCTGCTCCAAGCAGGGGGGCAGTGGGAATGTAGGCAGGGAGCCAGCAGGGCATGGAACGGGCAGGGTGAGTCGGGAGAGGACAGGGCATTGGATTGTTCCAGGCGTGCTCAGTGCCTGGCCTGGGGATGCTGTGGCTGGGAACGGCCTCCGAGGAGCCGACTCTGCACTCACGTTGACGACGACGGAGATCTGAGCCAGGACCTCCAGGATGAGGAACCAGACCCCGATGTCCTGGGTGCGGTAGGCCACCGGGCGCCGGTACTCGCACACAAACTTCTGGGCGTCCAGACGGATCTCCACCCAGTTATTAAGCAGGGCAAAGAGCGGGGCCAGCGGGAAGGCAGCCACGAAGATCGTGATGAACCCGAACTGCAGCACTGCAAGCCCAAGGGAGCAAGGAGTGAGGTGGCTGCTCAGCCAGGGTCTGCTCCCCCATCGCCAGAAGGATCCCATGAAGCGCCTCCTGCTGGGAGAGGCTGGGACTGGAGTACCTGGGCACACCTCTCCACAGCCAGCACTTCTGCCCCATTCCCTACAGTGCCCCCTGCTGCAAATGGCTGGGAGCTCCCCCAGCCAGCGCTCTCTATAGAATGAATAGCTTTTAGTTATAAATCAAACACCTTTCAGGCCTGGCCCTGGCTCTCCCTCCAGCCGCGGGGCTGGGTATACAGCTCCCCGCATTAAGGCTGAAGCTCCAGCGACCTGCGGTCTGGGATTTCCACGCAGGCCGAGCCAGAGTCGCTGGGCACCAGCGGCCAGCGCGTCTCCTAACCCGGCCGGCTGCGCCCCTCGCTCACCCATCTCCAGGTACTCATCAAAGAGCCCCTCGCACTCGATCAGCTCGTAGTCCTCTTCCCATCGCGGGGGCTCCTGGCTGATCTGCGTGCCCCGCACCCTGGCCAGCTTGCGCTTCTGCTGCCAGGCCTTCAGCTTGCTGTGGAGGGGGGAAGAGGGACAGGGGAGAATCCATGGGCTGGCTCTAGGCGTGTGTGTGTGGAGGGTGGAGGCTGCTTTTACACCAGCCAGAGGGGGTGAGGCACATGGCCACGTGCTGCGTCCTAATCTGTATCACACAGGTGTTGTCCAGGACTTCCCTGCAACCATCACAGGTGGAAACTGCCATCTGCTAGAGCCATGGGTCAGTGCCAAGAGCCCCCCAGCCTGGCCAGAGGAGAAACCCGCACTGGATTTCTGAGCCATCCAGACTAGGCCTCCTTTTCCAGTCACTGAACGGACAGATGCATGCAGGCTCCTGACTGTCACCGAATGCTCTGGCCACTTACAAGCATGCCCCCCCGCCCCCCGCCCCCCGGCTCCTGTCTGTGCTGCCCTGAAGGTTCCCAGCCCTATGGGATGGGGTGTAGACCAACACAACCCCAACAGCTCCCGGCCGCCTAACACCAAGCCAGCTGGTTTCCTTCTGCTGCCCCATCACCAGGCTCCGCCGGGCACTCACGGGATGACGAACTCCTGGATGTTGCCGATGATCTGCTTCCCCACCATGATGATGAACAGCTGCTGCGCCAATTCGATCAGGCACCCCCCGGGGCCGCACTGCAGGAGCCAGGAGAGACACACGGTCACTCAGGCCATGAGCAAAGGGCAAGCTCAGCTGGGCTGGGTTAGCTCAGCAGCTGGCTCGGCCTGCACGTCCCCAGTGCAGAACAACCCAGCCAGACCCAGCCCTGTGGGAGAGAGACCTGAGCCTCCAGAGGTCCAGCCCCCACATGCTCCCAGCACAGGTGAGAGCAGGTCCGCGCTGGGATTGCACGGCGTCTCCAAGGGCAGCCCCAGCAGACTCACAACACGGGGGCCCCCACCCCCCGGGGTCCGTCTCGGCCTGGATCCCATCTGCGGCCACTGCCAAGTGCAGTGATCTGCCCCGGGCAGAATTGTCTGCCTGGCAGCATCAGAGAAGCCCAGCAGGGTCCCTAAGGCCGTTGCGGTGGGACATAAAAGGGTCTCCTAAGAGCTGGGCATGCTGAGGACGGGGTGGAGGGACCCCAAGGGAGCAGGAAGTCTGGTTGGTAAAGGATAAACCATCAAAGCTCTTTGGAGCGGGGACAGGCTCTTTGTTCTGGGTTTGTACAGCACCTAGCACCCTGGGGTCCTGGCCGTAGCTGGGGCTCCAAGAGGCTCCCTGTGGTGTCCCCCGCCCCCAAGACTCACCTCCTCGTTCCTCAGGCCGAGCAGCGTACCGTACTGCCCAGGGTACCCCACAAACCTGCAGGGACAGGAGAGGCCTGGTTGGTTGTTTCTCTGATCTATGGCAGGGCAGGCATTGACTGGCACATTTCTCACCATGCCTAACCACTGGGGCAGACTGCTGAGGGGGGCGGGCTCTCCGTCTCCTCAGGGCTTCGGAGCCAGCCCGGCTGCCTTCCTGCCTTAGCCAAGCACAGCTGCATGGGCCCAGCCCAGGGGGACCTCCTCTGGCCTGTGCCACGCAGGGCGGAGCAGGCGGCCCAACGGCCCTTTCTGGCTCCACATCGCCTTGCTCTCGCCCAGGCTGTCCCAGAGACAGAGCCCCCCCAGCACCGGCTGCCCCTCCCAGGAAAGAAGAGGCAGGGGAGGGACAGGGGCTGGGTGTGCTGGGGGCAGGGATGCGACCCTGCAAGGCAGTGAGATAGCTGCAGGCAGGGATTCTTCGGGGAGTCTGCTGGACGTGAGCCAGACCCGGCGGTTCTCTCTGACCCTCAGGCTGGCCCCCACGGCCTGCGCTGACCCCTGTCGCCACAGGGGGCCTCCCTCAGCCCTAGCCTGGATCCACCCGGCAAGGAATGGGCCCGCGGTGCTACAGCCCTGCAGGACCGAAGGGCTTGAGGAAGGGGTCATTCAGCAGCATGTCACTTCCAGCACAGACTCCCCCCGCCCCCCGTACACCAACAAGCGTCACGGAGGCTGTGGGTGCCCATCCCCGTCTCCTCTCTGAAGCAGCAGCTGCAGCCCAGACTCAGCCCAACCCCTGCTCTGCAGGACAGTCCTGCCAGGGACTGGAGAAGGGACCTAACCCGCAGCCTCTGACATGCCACATGTGCTTCCCCGGAGGGGGGGGGTGGGGGTAGTCATTCATGACTGGGGCTCTAAGGGCTCCCCCTGGTGGTAGATTTAATCCCTGCAATCCTCCTGCCAGCTGCCTAGATTTCGCATCAGTCCCTGTTTGGGGGGACCAGGCTCAAGGTCGGGGGTTTGAATTCGGGGTAGGTCAGATTTCTGGTTTGTCAGTTCCCAGCTCCAAAACCAATGTCACCTGCACTCCAGCGATGGGAGACAGAAATCAGAACATGTGGGAGGTTTGGGATTTTTTACGCATAAATTCGGCATTAAGTCACCTGCTCCGAAGACTTTCATCTGCGGCTAGGAGAGCAGGGCAGCAGCGTCTCTGAGCCAGCCAGCCGGTTGGTTGTGCAAAGCCCCTCGGGGATCTGACCCTCTTTCAGATGGGGGGGAGGGGGCTTCCCATGAAATCTATGATGTGTTAATAATTATAGAGGATTCTGGCAATTCGGGCAAGGACCCACAGGAAGAGGGCAGAGCAGTTTCATGCAGGGCGAGAGGGGGTGATAAATTCAATGGCATATTCATAAACCTCGCCCGCATGTGGTTTTGGGGAGGAATCTCCAAGCCCACAGCTGAACAGTGCATCCATTGTGCAGGGGCATCGGCAGACACATGGCACGGGGATCCTGGGCATGACTGAAGCAGCCAGATGTTCCACAGATGAGTCACAGCTGCCGTTTTGGTCCTTCCAGAGTAACCACATCATTCCTCCCTGGCTGATCACTGCGCACCTTGGATCCAGCCCCTCCCTTCACAGGATGTGATTGAACTGGGGGTTGGCAGGCGGCTCCAAGGGAGGGGGTTCCCCTCCCTAGGAAGGGGTGTCAAGAGCCAGCCACCCCTCCCCAGAACTTATCTCCATGGCCAGGGTCAGAACGGTGTTTGGAAGACACAGAATTAGGGATAGCGCAACATACCATACGGCCACCCAGCATGCTAACGTGTGCCATGCACAGCACACGCTGCCATATAGGTCAGGCATGCCGACATGCATGTGCCATGTACAGGAGCATGTGCCACCATGTAACACGCTTACGGCTCATGCGAGTGTGCCTGCACCGTTTCCGCGGTGCCACACACACTGGGCACGTTTACTGGCGTCATTCGTGTCACTGCAGTGGAACGCGGCACGGCTCAGGGACAGAACATCTCTCAAGTGGCCGCAGCCTCCAGCTCTGCCCACGGAGCCCGGTTCCCCGCTTCACCGGTGCCCTCTCTCCCTGCCTCAGGGAGGCCCCGGACCAGCCTGCCTCACACGTGATCCCTGTCACCCGGGCCCCTTGCCCACAAAGCCGGGAGCAGCACACCGTCTCACACCTGCCTTTGAAGAAGGCCACGTAGAAGGGGGAGGAGTAGAAGTTGACGAACTGGAAGATGAAGACTTTGAAGGTGAAGGCGTCCTCATGCAGGGTCTGGGTCCGGTGCATCTCTGCGGAGGGGACACAAGGGGGCAGTGTCAGGAAGTCACACATGGGCACTGCCCAGCGGCCACGGTAGCCAGTCAGCTCCCCGGGCCAGCGGGCATGAGACTACGGGAGGGAGCGTCACTTCCTCTGCCACTGAGGATGCCCCCTTCCCTGCACTCGACATCTGAGACAACCCCAGCTCATGCCGGCACCTCCTGCTGACAGACCAGGGCTCAGACCCTTACAGGATTCCTGCAACAGTTTCTAGTCACAGCTCTGCCATCAGGGCTGAGCCGGGCACAGGAGCAATACACGTCCACATGGAACCCACAGTACAGGAGTCAGGGTGTTTGTCCCGCTCTAGTGACTGGTCCATGTAAGAGGGTAAGAGTCTACTACTACTGCCAGCTTATGGAGTTGCTCCTTTAGCTCAAGTGGGAAAGGCGCTTTTGGCGCTGAATGTCTCCGTTTCAATCCCCCTTGACGACCGATGGTGGGAGGGCTGTTACACAAGTCGGTGGCTGCGGGACTCGAACGCCTATTGCATGAGGTTCTCTCTCCAGCAGGGCCCCTAATGACGCGGGCTCTCAGCTGGCCTGGCTGTAAAGAGGATACAGGCACTCACAGGACCTTCGGTCCCAAGCAACGCCCTGCACAGACCAGTGGAAAGGGCATCAGCCAATCAAAAATTCCATACGCCCACTGGTGACCTTGGTGCGGGGCTTATCCCGGTGGGAGTGACCAGCTGGGTCCCAAAGAGCCTGTCCCTTCCTCCCACACAGGGGACGGGCCGAGGTCTCTGTAGCTGAATTGGCCTGGCATGGAGGAACCATATTTATTTCAGCAGAGCTTGGATCTGCGATACAGCCTTTCCCCGAGCCCTGACGCTGCCCCCACCGCGTTCACACAGCACGGCTGGCACCCAGAAGGTGGCCAAGGCCAGGACGTGTCAGACCTTTGCAAAGGTGCAGGGTGCCCCCCAGAGCTCGCCTGAGGTGGCACCATCCAGCCCTTGAAGCCCCAGAAGCCCGAGTAGCCATGCTCCCCCGCACACAGCTCCGGGGCTGGGCCTAGGCTGAGGTCTCTGCAGGACACTGGGAGCAGCCCGGGGGGGAGCCCCAGCCGGGCAGCGCTGCCAATGGCTTCTCCTACTCACCCCACCGGGTGAGCTTCTCCGCCAGGGAGGTGTAGACCTGGCTCATGAGGAGGATCAGCACCAGGTTCACCAGGGTGCTGCTGATGTTCGCTATGTTCCCAGCCTGTAAAACAGCGAGGCAAGCAAGCAGTCGCCAGCCCTGGGAGCTTCCCGCGTCGCGACTCACCCCTGGCTCCTAGCCAGCGCCAGCTCCCAAGCTCTTCACAAAGGAGGTCAGTGTCACGAGCCCCATTTTACAGATGGGGAAACTGAGGTGCAGAGCAGGGCAGTGGCCTGCCCCAAGGCAGAGCCGGGAATAGAGCCAGGTCTCCTGAGTCCCAGTGCAGAGCACTCGCCCCACAGCCCTGCCCCAGGTCCGGCTGAGCCCTGGCATAGACTTTCCGGGTGGGCTCCTCTCCAGCAGCTGCACAGTGCTGGCTGGGGCTCCGCTATTCGCGGCCTTAGGAGCTGCCGTCAGCCAACGTGCCCTCCACAGCTAGGTGGCCAGCAGCCGACTGACAGTGCTGGGTCCAAGCAGGGTCCGTCAGAGCTCCCTGGGAGCTCACAGCACCCCAAGCACAGCCGGACCACAGGGCTGTCCGGGAGGGGGTGGCTCCGAGTCCCCGCAAGGCACAGGACTCACCTGGGTCATGAGAATGGCGTTGCCCGTGTGATACATCATCACGCTGACGATGCCCCGGTACATGATCACGGAGACCAGGAAGATAATCACCACGCACAGCTGGGAGGGGGCAAGGGGAAGCCCAGGCGTAAGCAGCAGGAGGTGGGCGGCCCGGCGCTGGACTCGGGGAGTGGACGGCACGCGGAGCAGCGAGCGCCCCCTGCTGGACTGCTCCACTTTGCCAGCGAGGCGCAGGCTCTGAGCCTTCTGACCTGCCAACACCCGGCCCGGGCCTGCCCTGGGCTTGATTCTCTTGTGGGGGTGGGTGAAGTGAGGGGTCTCTGGGGCCCGGGGCTGGTGTCGAACACTCTGGGGGGGAGTGTTAGCACCCCCATGCAGGTCTCGGTGCAGCTTTGGGGGACCCTCTGTCACTCTGCCAGGCCACTTCGACACGTTCCTGGTGGAAGGAGCCCACCCCAGGCGGCCGAAGGAGGACAGATGTCCTGTGGAGACGGGCAGTCCATCCTTCCCACCCGCGCCAGGGGCTCCTTTAACGGGGGCTTCAGGAGAGTGACCCCTGCTGGGGGAAGCTGGAAGTGACACCCGATCCAGGCGCTGTCTGCTCTAATCGTCTCCATTCTCTTTGCCATGCCCGTTAACGATCAAAGCTGTCAGCACCCAGCCCAAGTCATGGGGCCTTTCTCGCAACCCGCCCATGCTTCCCAGCTCCACCGGGGTACCTGCATGCTGCGCTGGGGGGAATCTGGGGCAGGAGGATAGGGAGCCCTTTGGGCCTAAGCTTCCCCAGGTCAGCGGGGTTTAAATTCACTACGACCATGGCTGGCATGAGATGAGTTTTCCGGGTCTCAGTCCCGGTGAAGAGGAAGGCTGGCTTGGGGACAGGGCCCGAGCTAAGAGGCAGCGGAGCGGTGTTCGGTGCCAGAAGCCTGTGCTCCTGCTAGCAGGAGAGGAGGAAAAAGGGCTGGAGACAGGAATCGCCGTCAGCACTCTCCTCGCCCTGCTCCGTGGCAGATGAGTTTGAGCCCCAGCCAGCCAGTTCAAAGAACAGGGCAGTGTCCCGCGCGGGCACGTCTCCACCTCACTGAGGCAGGGGATGTCAGCCCGGGCCCTGTCCTCCTCCTTACCATGATGACAATGGCCATGGAGCCCGTCAGGACACGGGAGAGACGGTCCCGCCTCGGGAAGTATGGCTCCTTCACCCCCGTGATAGGGTTCTGCTCCATCCATGGGGCCATGGCAGCGAACTCAGGCCTGGGCCGCTCCTGCAGGAGGGGAAACGGAGCCAGAGGGGGATTTAGCCCCCATTCACCTGGCATGACTGGTGTGGTTCCCCCTCCCAGGGCATCCCCGCTGGGGAGAGAACAGGCTCTGCTGGACTCTTCTGGACAACTGGGCATCCGCAGGCGTGCCCAGACCCTGCAATCTCCTTGCTGAGTTAAATGGGAGTTCCCAGCGTTACAACCGCTGGTGTTTGTGCCCTATTGTGGGAGGGCAAGTGACTTCTTTTCAGGGGAAATGGAGCTGATGCAAACTCTGGGAAGGTTCCGTGCTTCAGAGGACACTGTTAAAACAAGGGGCCAGACACGCTGAAGTAGCTTCCCTAGGAAATCTCTAGGAGGAGGCTCCTACTCCACAGATCTCCTTTCGGCGCATCACCCTGCGGGGGCCTTTTGTCCACTTAGGCCCTATTCAGGGGCTCTCCAGAGAGGCTAAAGGGGTGGCTCTCACACTCACGGGGGTGCTAGTTCTGAGCATAAGCGGCGCAGAAATTGGGAGCCCAGAAGAACCTCCTAGGGGGGTTGAAGAACTAACCACCAGCCACAGCCCTGGTTCGAGTGGGGCGATCTCTGCTCAGCTGTTTAGCACGTGTGCAGGTTCCTTTATTGTTTAATCGATTTTCCCTGTAATGCTTTTACCATACGAACCAAGGTACTTGCTGAGAAAGAGCTGGGTGGTGCCGTATAACTTCAAGCAATGCACCATTTGCAGCCTCTGGAGAGAAAGCAAAGTGCCAATGCTGGCCACCTGCCAGCCTGCTTTGCTGGGCAATAGCACTGTGTAAGCAGGGGGCTGCACAGCCTGGAAATACCCCAGGCAGCAGCGAGAGAGACACAGGTCTCCACCCAAGGGAGGGGACAACTGGGGAGCAGAAGGGTGGGGGCTCCTGGTGGGCTATTGAGGGGGATACAGGAACAGTGCCACCTGCCAACTCAGTGCCACTGCTGGGGGAGTCGGTGCATCACTGTGCTCGGCCGTGCTCCCATGTCTGGGACTGGTGCCAGTTAGTGGTTGGAGGCCTGAAGAGAGAGAGTCTCCTTAAACGTCACTGGTCTGTGCCTGAGCTTTGGGGCAGGAGGTCTCGTTCCCTGCAGGGGGAGGTGTGTATCCAGCCATAGCCCCCTCTGGCCTCAGGGAGGAGACAGAAGGATCCCCGATGCACACACTTGCACCCATCCTGGCCAGCAAGGTGGCCTGGCGGCAGACGGACAGAGCCAGCCGCGGTGGATGGATGGTCGTGGGAACCCACCTCCTCCTCTTGGAAGTCCATGCAGTCCCAGTGGTGAGCCAGCGTGGCGCTTTTCCTCTTCCAGTACTCCAGGAAGGTCACGGCCCAGAAGGACATGAAGACGCTGAAGAAAACCGTCCCGGGGTGATCAAACAGGTACCCGACCTGCAGGGGCACAGAACAGAGGGGCCACACGGCCTCTTCACCAGACGCAAAAGCCCTTTCCCCCTGCACATGCATTTACATCTTCACCGCCTCCATCTCACACCTCTAGCCTTGCTCCCTATAGCGCCTCCTGCTGGTGTGGGGGTAGCTGGATGCTCTCCTTGAGCCGGTGCCCCTATACCTTTCCCACCTTGAGTGGGACAGGCTGGCGCTAGTTCTGGGGGCCGACACTACTGTGCCATTTCCTATAGCGCCTCCTGCTGGGAGATGCTGGGACTGGAGCAGCCAGGGGCTCCCCTGCAGTCAGAGCTCCAGTCCCCTCCCCACAGCTCCGAGCAGTGCCAGCGAAGGGAGCTCCAACACATGGCTTTGTGGGCGTCTGTGCAGGGAAACCCCAAAGGTAGGGATTTCTCACTGCATCGAGCTGGGCCCCCTTGGGCAGCAGGGTCTGGGCCCTGTCTGCATTAACCCCCAAGCAGCCTTCCCTTACCTTAGCCATGGGGCAGATCTCCGAGATGTTCCAGGTCTCACACGTTTCGCAGAGCGGACACATGAGGAACTGGCCTCCGCTCTCACAGATCTCCTGCCTGGGGGCAGTGAGCACAGGGCTGGGTTAGCATCCATATCAAAGCACCTCGCTGTTTCGCCCCCACCCCCTTTCTTCTCACAGCAGTGACCCGATGGCTTTTGCTAGGCCTGGGAGCGGAGAGTGACGGGAGCTGCTGGAGTAGCCCCTATAGCCCCCCTCCCCCTCAACTGCCCTGCCCCACCGGCCCTGCGAGAAGGCAGCACGGGGCACACAGTGGCTGGAGGCAGCCTGTGAATTCCTGGGTCTGAGGGCTGGATGGCAGGGGGGGGCGGCTGTGGGAGGGGGGAAGGGTAGCATGGCAGCTGTCTTCCTCACACACACCACGTCCCATTCCCCCCCCCCCCCGCTCCCCACCCCAGCCCCACAGACTCACGCTGGCGTGTTGGTTCCCATGGCAAACAGGCCTGCGAGGAAGATCATGGTGCCCACGGCCGCAGCAGGGAGCAGCCAGGCTGTGTAGAAGCCTGCAGAGGGGACGGGCACGTGAGACCAGCCCCTGGAGGAGGGTGACACCGGGCACAGGAGACCCCCTCCCTCCCCTCTCCATCAAGGGTGGGGCACCAAGACTCCTGGGTTCTACCCCTGGGGCTGATGCTCTGTGTGGCTTGGGGCAAGTCCCTCCCTCGTCTGTGCCTCGGTTTCCCCAGCTGTAAAATGCGGACAACAATCCCGCCCCACCTGGCAGGCTGGAGGCAGGACTAAGGCACTCACAGAGCTCCCCATGGCACCTCGCTTGCCCTCTTCCACCCCACGCCTGCCCACGCCCCTGTGGAGCAGGAGCACGGGGCACCAGGGCAGCATCCACATGGCACTGCTGGCACTTAGCGGCAGCACCAAGGGAAAGAACCAGGAGAACTGCCCATGTGGTCCTGCCCCATGGCCCCTTCCGTATCAGTCAGGGTGCTGGGAGTCTGCCTCTGCTGGCCAGGACCCCGAGAGCCCTGGGCGGTGCCACCAGGCAGCACAGCCTGGGTGAGCCCGGCTGGGGGCAGAGAGAAGCCCCGGGGCTCTGTGTGTCCAGCAGGCTCCAGGAAGAATCCCCGTGATCCCCATCCCAGCCCCAAGCTGGCCCCTGGGATGCTCTAGGGGGTGGGGGCGGTGGGGCAGAGGCGGACAGAAGGGAGGAGGAGGTGGGCTCTCACCCAGCCAGGCGAAGTAGATGGCAATCTTCTCCCCGAAGTACTCGCGGATGTGATCCAGTGGCTGGTACCGGTACCAGCAACCCCACTGGGCCCAGAAGCGGTAGAGGACTTGGCGAGGGTTCAGGGCGTCATCGGGGACCTCAGACTCAGGCGTCTCGAAGGGGCCCTGGGTCAAGGCAACAGAGAGGGAGGTGGGTCGGCCACCTGCACAGCAAGGATGGGGCAGGGTCTCTGCTGTGCCCAGGACCCCCGCCTAGTGCCAGCTGAATGGCTGCAGTGACCAGCCAGGACCTGCGGAGCCAGCAGCTGCCCCCCGGACCCCCGATCCCAGCTCCAGAGGGACGGCTCCCTCCCAGGCCCCCCCATCCCAGCTCCAGAGGGACGGCTCCCTCCCAGGCCCCCCCATCCCAGATCCGGAGGGAAGGCAGCCCACCCGGCAGCCCCTACCTCG
This sequence comes from Caretta caretta, assembly GCF_965140235.1. Taxonomy (NCBI): domain Eukaryota; kingdom Metazoa; phylum Chordata; order Testudines; family Cheloniidae; genus Caretta; species Caretta caretta. Next base: position 6,386,404 of record NC_134223.1, read on the forward strand.
TGCAGTGGGAAGGCAGCAGCGTACACCCGTTCGTTCAGCAGCCGGTTGATCCCGATCTCGGCGCGTTTCCGCTTCCCGTAGATGGTGCGAGCCAGGATCTCATAGACCTGCCGACCCGAGGGGCGCGGCACCATCAGCAATGCCTGCCCTCGCCGGGGCTCACGCAGAGCAGGAACCCAGCAAGCCCCGGCTAGGCACAGCCTTGTGGAGCTCACACACCTGGGCCTTGGGACGCTAACGGGAGCCTTTGCATTGACCTTTCTGGCCCAGCCCCCAGGGCAGGAGCTGCCCGCGGCTCTGATGCCCCCACACTCCCCTTGGCCTGTGCTAGATGCAGGGCAGAGGGAGCCTTCCTGACCCTTCCCCAGGCAATCAGCCATGCCCTAGAGCCTGAGATTGGATTCGAACACACGTCGCTGGTTCTAGCATTTCCCACCAGCTGTGGGGCCCACAGAAGCTAAAGCACAGAGCTGGGCCTGAAGCCATGAAGGGGGAATCTGGGTGGGGGTTTCCACACAGAGCCGGTGGGCTGGATCTGAGGGGGAGTTAAATCAGCCCATTAGAGAGCGAGGGGATTTCGATCTGGCCTCCCACCACATGACGGGTCCGCAGAGCTGTCTCTAGTGCGATGGGCAAGAGGGTTAATTCTGGACCCAACCCTGAACCTTCAGCAGAGCCGCCCCTAGCAGAGCAGCCGCAGAGCTCAGGCTGCCTGGCATGGCTGGCGCAGAGGGGGGCAGGCCCCTGAGGTCCCCAGGCTCCCCCCACCCCACTTACGATGCGATGTCGCTGGGTGTTGCTGAAGTAGGAGTCCCGGGAGTCGCTGCCCAGGAACCTGGGGGGATAAACAACAAACAGCCTCGCTGCAGTGGGGCCAGGGGAAGAGAGAGCCAGGACGGTGCTGCCTGGCGGGCTTGGTCCCTGGGCCTGGGGTCCCCTAGGGTTGCCAGGTGTCCGGTTTTCGACGGGACCGTCCAGTTGAAAAGGGAACCTGGCAGCGTCCGGTCAGCACAGCTGACTGGGCGCTAAAAGTCCAGTTACCTGCAGTAACCGGCCTCTGCCACTGGGGGGTGGGAAGAGCAGCAGCTGCTGCTGGAGCCTGGGGGCGCAGCTCTGCCTAGCAGCTGCTGCTCTTCCCACCCCCCAGCCCCATGGCGAGAACTGGGTGGCTCCTGGACCAGGCTCCAAAGTAGGTCCCAGCGCCATCCAGGGTGTGGGGGGGTGTTACCTGTCTGCCCCCCACACCTCCCACTGTGCCCCGATTTCCCCAGCCCCTCACTCAGGGACCCCCTTCCCTTCTCCGCTGTGCCGCGATTTCCCCACCCCAGCCCCTTGCCCCGGGGGCTGACCCCTGCCGTGCCACGCTGTGCCCCGAATGGACAGACTCGGCCTCAGCTCCTCCCAGCCCGGTTCTGCTGGCACCAGCTGAGTCCCAGGGGAGGGGGAGTGAGCAACGGGGGCGGGGGGGAGAGCAAGCGACAGAGGGGGTAAGGGGAGCACACTACAGGTGGGGCCGGGGGGCCTCAAAGGAAGAGGTGGGGCAGAGGGCGGGGCCTCGGGGAAGGGGCAGAGCAGGGGTGTTCGGTTTTCAGGGATTAGAAAGTTAGCAACCCTACCGCTGCCTCCAGCCAAGCCTCAGGGGGACCCTGCGAGGTGTTGTTTTGCTCCAGCACCCTCGAGAGGGTCACGCAGGCAACACATGGTCTCCTCCGCCCAGGGATTTATTCCAGGCCCATCACCGGGGTATCTGAGCGCCTTCCAGAGTGCGGGACGTGCCATGAGTAGCAGGAAGTAGCAGGAAGGGTGGCCCAGTGGTCAGGGAAGCAGCCTGGACTTGGGAGGCCTGGGTTTGAATCCCTGCTCTGCCACAGACTCCCTGTGTGACCCTGGGCATGTCACTCAGTGTCTCTGGGCTCTCGGCCCAGCAGGGCCCAACCCTGGCCAGACTCCCGGGAAGGGGGGGAGGATAAACCCAGTCAAGACAGGGAACTGCTCAGATACTGTGGTGATGGGCCGGGGGCCAAGAACCTGTGAGTCACCCAGCCCCCAAAGGGATGGGAGGGTCCATTCCTGACCCTCCCAGGTATCCTGACACGCAGCAAGGGAAAGGGCCCGATCCAGCCCCGCTGCCTTGGTGGGAGCAGGCTGGGCATGAGCCTGCAAGACACAGCACCGAGCCAGCACGTGCTGCATGGCGGGAAGTGGCTGCTCTCAAGCACCCAGGCAGCTGCTGCCTCTGAAAGCCCTTCCAGTCACCTGCCTTCACCGTCTGCTGGCCTCTCTGGGAACATCCCACTGGCAGGGTGTGATGAAGTGGAACTGTTCTTAATGTTTCCTCTGAATAGTCTGGGGGTGCCTCAGTTTCCCCTATGTAGTTCTTAAGTATCTAGGTGGTGGAGTAATGGTGTATGATCATTGCAGAGCCCTAGAGGGCAGGTGTGTGCAGGGGTCTGGACACAGGGAATGGCCGACACCCTGTTTCCTGGCACGGAGGGGCAGAGGATGCTGAATGCTCCGAGGTCAGACCCAGGAAGGTGGAAGCTGTGTGAGCTGTGTGCCCTGCAGACAGGCTGCTCACAGGAAGGCGACTGCCCCAGAGTCCTGCCTGGCTTCATGGGGAGCAGTTCCAGAGCGTCGCCCGGGGACTCCGTGACACAGGGCCAGGCCCTCAGCAGGGGACTTCCCTGCACAAACAGCCCAGGAGGTGAGGGCTGGGAGTTACTTTCCTGGCAATGCTTCCACTCGCCCCCCTGCCTTGAAATTCAGACTAGGATCTGCCCCCGGTTGCTTGACTACAAACTCATCTGTGTCAAGGGCTGGAAAATCTCTTCCACTGAGATGGGCACCAGGGGCTCTGATCAATTGCTCTCACAGAGCCCGGCAAACCAGGTCCCACAACAGCCAGTGGCCAGTCAGGGCTCGGAGAAGGCCCGTGGGCTAGGGGTCGTGGCTCAGGAGCATTAGCAGAGCTGGGGGGGGGGGCAGCACAGGTGGGCATCAGGTGTGTTTGGCTGGCTCGGTACATAACTATACAAAGCCAAAGGGCTGGGATGTCAGGGGGGCTGCGGGTCGGGATTGAGGGGCACCAGCAGAGCTGGGCCAGGGAAGCTATCGATTTTATGAACATCACGTTCAGCCCCAAGCAGCTGCCTGGCGAGTTACCCACACGGCATCGCTGGACAGGAACTCGCGGGCACCAGGGGAGGGTTTCCCTCAGCCCCAGCCCACTGGGAGCGGCTGCCCCCTCCTCTCCCCTCCCCGGCCCGCTCGCCCGCCCAGACTCACTTGTCCAGCTTGGACCGTCGGAAGGCGCAGGTGTAATAGTCCACGGGCTGGTTGGGGACGTGCTGGTGCAGCAGGTTGGGGATGCACAGACTCCCCAGGACCCCGGCGGAGCTGTTCCAGTCCGGGCTGGGCTGGGCCTGTGGTCAGGATTGAGCGTCAGGGCTGGGGGCGGCCAGGGGAACCTCCCCGACAGACAGTCGCCTCCGGGCGGAGACGGGGCTCGTCCCCCCACTACTTCCTACCCCCAGGGGGGCCGAGCGGAGCTGGGGACGTGGGGGCTGGGATAGTAGGGGGCTACGGGTCGGGATTGAGGGGTGCCGGCAGAGTTGGGTAGGAGGCACCCTCCCCCAGCAAAGGGCAATGGGGGGCCGGTGGGAGAGACCCCGCCCCGCCGGGGCGCACGGACCTGCAGGGGGGCTCGCATGCACAGCTCCTCGGCATAGTACACCAGCACGTCCCACGGGGCGCTCAGCTTCAGGTAGTGGATGGTCTTCCGCTCGCTCCGCATCTCCTCCTGGGGGGGAAGCAGGAGGGGGCTGAACACGGAGCCCCCAGAGGGGCAGAGCTGCCATGTGCCAGCGTCCAGGGGCAGCTCCAGGCCAGGGCCTATAGGGCAGGGATGGGACACACAGCCCTGGGGTCAGGCAGAAGACAGCTGCCTTCTCCCCCACTGCCTTCACCTGGGGCCAGCAAGGCCTCGAGATCCCCCCAATGCACAGTCACCCCAATCAGCAGCAGCCAGGCCTGGCTGGAGCAGGGAGGAACGTGGGACGGGGCCAAGGCCTTGGGAAGGAGGGACATGGTGAGGGCCTGGGGGGCATGGGATGCAGCAGGGGCCTGGACCCTGTGGGGAGCTGGGGCTCGGAGGAGGGGACACTGCAGGGGGGTCAGGCCTGGAGCGGGGAGGGACACGCCAGGGGCCTTGGTTGCCAGGCATCCAGTTTTTGACCGAAACACCCGGTCAAAAAGGGACTCTGGGGGCTCCGGTCAGCGGGGCAGTGGGGGCTGGGGGCTAAGGCAGGCTCCCTGCCTGCCCAGAATTCACATGGCCGCCAGCTCCCTGTGGCTCCTAGGCGCGAGGGCAGCTCCGGGCGCTGCCCCCACCCCTAGTGCTGGCTCCGCAGCTCCCATTGGCCAGGAACTGCAACCAATGGAAGCTGGGGGGCAGCACCTGCGGGCACAAGGGCAGCACACGACACCTCCCTGGCCGCCCATGCGGCTCGGAGCCTCAGGGACTTGGCGGCCGCTTCCTGGGAGCTGCAGTGAGCCCCACCAGGACCCCACACCCTGAACCCCCTCCCACAGCCCGCAGTCCCCTCCCGCACTCAAACTCCCTCCTGGAGCCCGCACCCCGTCCACACCCTGCCCTAGCCCCTACTGCGCCCCAAACCCTTCATCCCCGGCCCCACCCCAGAGCCCGCACCCCCAGCCAGAGCCCTCACCCCCCTCCCACACTCCAACCCTCTGCCCCAGACAAGCTAAAGTGAATGAGCAATGGAAGAAGGGAGGATGGAGCGAGTGGGAGCGGGGCCTCGGAGAAGGGGAGGGGCATGGGGAGGCCTCGGAGAAGGGGCTGGGATGTTCGGTTTTGTGCGATTAGAAAGTTGGCAACCCTACGGGGGCTTGGGGCCCAGGGGGAGAGGGACCGGGGGGGGGTCGGGGGGGGGGGGTGGGACACAGCAGGGGTTCAGGGCCCAGGAGAGAGGAAGGATGCGGCGGTGACCGAGGGGGGAGGCACATGGCAGGGGCCAGGGGGCCAGGTGGTGGAGGGACATGGTGGGGACTGGAGCGGGGAGGCACATGGCAGGGGCCCTAGGCCCAGGGGGGAGGAGAGACATGGCAGGGGCCCGGGAGCAGGGATGCGGCGGGTACCTGGGTGGGAGGGTCACAGCAGGGGCCCAGAGGGGAGGAAGGAGGAACAAGTTGGGGACCCAGGGTGGGGCAGGCACACGGAAGGGGCCTGGGGCCCAGGGGTAGGAGGGACGCGACAGGGACCTGGGGAGAGGCACACGGCTGGGTCCCAGGGCCTAAGGGGGAGGAGGGATGCGGCGGGGACCGGAGTGGGGAGGCACACGGCAGGGGCCTGGGGCCCAGGGGGGAGAAAGGAGGAACGCGATTGGGACCCAAAGGGGGGTGAAGCACATGGCAGGGGCCCGGGGCCCAGGGGGAGGAGGGACGCGACAGGGACCTGGGAGAGGCACGTGGCAGGGGCCCGGGGCCCAGGGGGAGGAGGGACACGACAGGGACCTGGGAGAGGCACGTGGCAGAGGCCCGGGGCCCAGGGGGAGGAGGGACACGACAGGGACCTGGGAGAGGAACGTGGCAGGGGCCCGGGGCCCAGGGGGAGGAGGGACGCGACAGGGACCTGGGAGAGGCACGTGGCAGGGGCCCGGGGCCCAGGGGGAGGAGGGACGCGACAGGGACCTGGGAGAGGCACGTGGCAGGGGCCCGGGGCCCAGGGGGAGGAGGGACGCGACAGGGACCTGGGGGAGGCACGTGGCAGGGGCCCGGGGACCAGGGGGAGGAGGGACGCGACAGGGACCTGGGGGAAGGTACATGGCAGGGGCCCGGGGCCCAGGAGGAGGAGGAGGGACGCAACAGGGACCTGGGAGAGGAACGTGGCAGGGGCCCGGGGCCCAGGGGGAGAAGGGACGCGACAGGGACCTGGGGGAGGCACGTGGCAGGGGCCCGGGGCCCAGGGGGAGGAGGGACGCGACAGGGACCTGGGGGGAGGTACGTGGCAGGGGCCCGGAGCCCAGGGGGAGGAGGGACGCGACAGGGCCTGGGGGGAGGCACGTGGCAGGGGCCCGGGGCCCAGGGGGAGGAGGGACGTGACAGGGACCTGGGAGAGGCACGTGGCAGGGGCCCGGGGCCCAGGGGGAGGAGGGACGTGACAGGGACCTGGGAGAGACACGTGGCAGGGGCCCACGGGATAAGTCTCTCCTCTCACCTTCTCCATCAGCAGCCCGGCATTTCTCAGGTTGTTGAGGAACTTCCTCTTCCAGTGCTCGCGGTGCCCGTCTGTCCGGTCGTCTCTGGCCAGCTTCCCCCTCCTCTTCTTCGGGGGGCGCACCTTCTCCTCCCAGACCAGCACGAAGTCTGCGGAGGCAAAGGGGAGGGGGCTGCGGTCCAGCCCTGCAGCGGTCCAGGGGGTGGGAGCCTCCCGCAGGGCTGGACTCACGGTGATAATAAAGTACCAAGACCACGCACAGGATGGGGGGGGGGAGGGCAGCAGCCCTAGGGCCCCTAGGGTCGGGTGGGGGCCCACACATGCCACCACTGCCCCCTGCTGGAGGGAACATCAGCCTCCCTCTGGCACATGCAGCCCTCGTTCTCCACCAGCGGGGGCTCCTCACCGCTAGCCTTAGTGGAGATTCCCCTGGCACTGCAGCGGGCGTGGCCTCGGGCTCTGCGGCAGGACTGTCTAGCTGGCGAACAGGAAGCCCCTGCAGCCGCAGCCCACAGGTGTGAGCAGGGCACTGGGGAGGGAGGGAGCATAGAATCATAGAATCATAGAATATCAGGGTTGGAAGGGACCTCAGGAGGTCATCTAGTCCAACCCCCTGCTCAAAAGCAGGACCCATCCCCAATTAAATCATCCCAGCCAGGGCTTTGTCAAGCCTGACCTTAAAAACTTCTAAGGAAGGAGATTCCACCACCTCCCTAGGCAACGCATTCCAGTGTTTCACCACCCTCCTAGTGAAAAAGTTTTTCCTAATATCCAACCTAACCCTCCCCCCACTGCAACTTGAGACCATTACTCCTTGTCCTGTCCTCTTCCACCACTGAGAATAGTCTAGAACCATCCTCTCTGGAACCACCTCTCAGGTAGTTGAAAGCAGCCGTCAAATCCCCCCTCATTCTTCTCTTCCGCAGACTCAACAATCCCAGTTCGCTCAGCCTCTCCTCATAAGTCATGTGTTCCAGACCCATAATCATTTTTGTTGCCCTTCGCTGGACTCTCTCCAATTTATCCACATCCTTCTTGAAGTGTGGGGCCCAAAACTGGACACAGTACTCCAGATGAGGCCTCACCAATGTCAAATTGGTTTTTAAGGTCAGGCTTGACAAAGCCCTGGCTGGGATGATTTAACTGGGAATTGGTCCTGCTTTGAGCAGGGGGTTGGACTAGATGACCTTCTGGGGTCCCTTCCAACCCTGATATTCTATGATTCTATGAATAGAGGGGGATGATCACGTCCCTCGATCTGCTCGCTATGCCCCTACTTATACATCCCAAAATGCCATTGGCCTTCTTGGCAACAAGGGCACACTGCTGACTCATATCCAGCTTCTCGTCCACTGTCACCCCTAGGTCCTTTTCCGCAGAACTGCTGCCTAGCCATTCGGTCCCTAGTCTGTAGCTGTGCATTGGGTTCTTCCGTCCTAAGTGCAGGACCCTGCACTTATCCTTATTGAACCTCATCAGATTTCTTTTGACCCAATCCTCCAATTTGTCTAGGTCCCTCTGTATCCTATCCCTGCCCTCCAGCGTATCTACCACTCCTCCCAGTTTAGTATCATCCACAAATTTGCTGAGAGTGCAATCCACACCATCCTCCAGATCATTTATGAAGATATTGAACAAAAGCGGCCCCAGGACCGACCCCTGGGGCACTCCACTTGACACCGGCTGCCAACTAGACATGGAGCCATTGATCACTAATGTAGCCAAGCAAAGGGCTTTGGATCATTTCATTACTGCTCAGGACAATGTACGTTAGCCGGTAGAACCCTCTGCCACATGATGTTGCCAAGGGAAAGAGATGTGGGGAGCACACGTTCGCAGAGCAAGCAGGGTCATGGGGCTGGGACGCAAGAGATGGAGGGTCACTTCTTGGCTCTGCTGCTGACCCCCTGGGTGTCTTTAAAAAAGTCACTTGCTCTTTGTGCCTCTGCCTGGGGCAACGAGCATCTCTGTGCCCAGCCCCCAGAACAGCCCGGGAGGCCCATTGGCAGTTGGCACAAGGCAAAAGATCTCCGGGGCTGCTCTACGGCAGATTGCAGAGGGCAGTGACATAGGGTGGCGTAGAGACACCTGGGTCCCCCTCCTGGGCTGCGCTGGGCCCAGCTCACACAGCCAGAGAGGGCCCTGCGCGGGCACGTGTCCCTCTCTGGGCTCCTCTGGCTGGAGCCCGCTGGGCTCTTCGGAGAGCCTGGGCTGGCAGCCACCCACTCCCAGCTGGTTCCCCCGTGGCACGAGCACTGCTCCCAGACAGGGGGCCTGGGGGGCTGCCAGGGCAAAGGGGCGCTCACCAATCTGGGTTTGCCCATCTCGGAAGTAGTTGCCCCTGACGTTGGGGCTGTAGCCTTCGTCAGCGTACACGTAGATGGGATCGTCCTTGTCCTCTTCCTCCTGTGGCCAGGAAACAAGAGGGGCAGGGGAGGCATGTTGGGGACAGAGGAGGTGCGTTGGGGGCAGGGGAGGCATGTTGGGGGCAGGGGAGGTGTGATGGGATCAGAGAGAAACCGTGCAGCTCCCGCGCCCTGGGCCAGCCTCGTCCCCACGCCCAAGGTCGGATTCGTTGTTTCTGTGGGGGGGAGCAGGGAAATGTTTCCGTGCTCAAGAAACCTAGAGGAGGAACCTAGAGCCAGATGGGCTGCTTCACCCCACAGCCCTGCCGGTGCCCCTCAGTCCTGACCTGCAGCCCCCGGCTATCCCAGCCCTCAGCTCACCCCCCACCAGCTCTGCCGGTGCCCCTCATGCCCAACCCGCAGCCCCTTGCCAGACCAGCCCTGGGCTCACCCCCTCACACACACACACACACAACCCTGCCGGTGCCCCTCAGTCCTGACCTGCAGCCCCCGGCTATCCCAGCCCCAGGCTCCCCCCCCCATGGTTCTGCAGATGCGCTACAGAACGCCAGCTATCCCGAAGGCCAAACCTTCACCTCGCTTACCGCCCTGGGTCTGTGCGGAGGCCCCCACCCCCCGGACACCGTCTCTGTTAGCTCAAGGAGAAGTCAGCACACGGAAGAGCGAGAAACCAGGCTCTACTGGGGATTCTCACACCGGGTCGGGCTCAAATCGCGCAGCCCCTGAACTGCAATGACCCGCCCCCCCCCCAGTCTGCGTTCAGCATCCTCTGCTCTCTCCTCCTCTAACTCCCACTCCTCACCTTTAAGCCAGGGCAGGGGCTGAAATGCCCCCCAGTAAGAGACCGAGGGAGCTTTGCAGAGGCCTAGCCGAGAGCAGTGGTGGTTCTCTGCCGGCTAACCATTGTGGGCTGCAGCCGCACGAGACCTATACTCCCTGTGTGGCCCTGAGCATGGGACACGGGCTGCAGCATGCTGACTGGGCTGCAAGCGGCCCGCGGGCTGAAAGCCGCTGGCCTAGGGAGAGGGCCCCGAGCTAGCTGGGACTATAAACCCACCTGAACCAGGGCAGGGGCTGGGCTGGGACTCTGGAATGACTGAGGGGAAGGGGAGGGTTGGATTACGGGACGGGGGGGGGCGGGGGGGGCTGGGCAGCTATGGCTCCCCTCCCCCAAACTCCTGCAGGGATTCTATCACAAAGGCAGTTCCCAGAGATCGCGGACATGGGAAGAGCTGCAGTTTGTGAAATTGACAAACTCCCCCCACCCCACCCCCCAGGACTCAGCACCACCAAGGGCATCGCCCCTGGAAAGAGGGGCTTGCTGGGGGGGGGAGGGAACACGAGGGTTGGAATAGAAACCGCTGGGAAAGCAGCCTTTCCAGCTGTGGCAAAGCAGAGAGGATGGGGCCGATGCCAGGGTGGCAGATGCCCCTGGGGAAGCCCGTCTGGTTGCCTCGGGGCTGCCACCCACAGCTGGCTCAGCTGCTGCACTGCAGTGTGGGGGAGGCAGGCGGCGTGGGAGTACTGGCCGGTCTAGGGTGGACCACGGGCGGGGGCGTTTGCTGCCCTCCAGATGGGTGCTGCGTGGTGCGAGCTGTTTCTGTTGGAGCTCCCAGTCTTTAGCTGGAGCAGAGGCTCCTTGGGGCCAGGGGTGCCCTGAGCCAGGGAGGACAGAGGGATCCCTGCTCCAGCCCCACACATGCCTGTCTGTCTGTCCATCCGCTATGAAAAGAGTAGAATCTGCAAACTGAACGTGCACTGGGGAGCTCACCGCTCCCAGCTCAGACCCCGGGCCTACAGAGGCCTTTGGGGACGAGGGGGGAACTGGCAACGCCCCCCACAGCCTGCGCTGGGGGCACTCGTGGGAATCGGAGCTGCTGGCTCCCCAGCAGTGATCTAGGGGGTCTCTTGTCTATTGCCTGCATGCATGGCTCAGGGTGAACCACCAGCCCTAGTGACTGCAAGGCAGCAATTCTGCAAGGGCCACAAGCGAAACGAGTTTGTCGGTCTCAGCTTAGTCTTTCGTTGGCATTGGTCTCCGGCCCCAAAATGATACACGGTTTGGCCAGTGGCGCCGGGCCCTGGGAGAGCTGCGGGTGGGTGGGGCAGGGCTGCAGACTGGGACTGCGGGGTGACGGCAGAGCGGTGGGTTGGGGGCACAGCGCCGGAGTAGCTGGGGATTTTCACAAAACCAATCCACCCGGTTTTCCACACACCTGTCCGTGTTCCGCCAGGGGGCGTGGGGGCTGGGCTGCGTGCACGTTGGACACTATGGAAACCGCAGGGTGTTTTTCTCACCAGTGCAGGCAAGATTTATGAAAACAAGGATGAAACCAACTGCACCCCCCAACCCCCTGCCATGGAACACCTGAGAATACCCCCCCACACACACACACACTATCACAACAGCCCCCTAGCCAGGTAGCACCGGCAAACACCCACAATCACCACCGCCAGCCGTGCCGCCACGACAAGGCTGGGGTTGCTGAGCTCCAGGAACGCCTGGGCCCGATTCTGTTCTCCCTCCCTTGCAGTCTGCAGTGTTGCACTGGGCCTCAGGAAGAGCAGACCCCGGACCCCTCTCTGTGCAGCAGCCCTGCCGGCCCGGAGCAGCCGGCCACCTGAAGGGCTCTGTCAGCCGCTCTCCCCGCGTGCCCCCTCGTACTCACGAAGCCGCCGTAGGGCACCCCGTTGTAGATGGTGCCGGAGGAGTCGCTGGACAGGCGGGAGCGGCTTTTGTCCAGGGCGATGAGCAGGCTGGCATCCTGAGCGCCTGCCTCCGACCTCTTCTTCCGGATCATGGCGCTGGGTCTGCGATGCCAACTTCAGGACCTTGCTGCCATGGCCCCCCGGGGGACCAGAGCGAGAGTACCCAGGAGCAATTGCTCCCCCAAAAGGGGAGCCGTTGGGGGCCTGGGCTCCAGCCCCAGGGCTGCACTGAGCACCATGTGGGGGCGTGCGGTCTGTACTCCAGGAGCCCCCGTTCAAAGCATCCCTGCACCTGGAGGTGGGTGAGAGGTGATGGCAGAGGGAGAAGGAAGCATCGTAATTCCTAGTGAACCAGCAGCTGCGATGGGACCCCCCTTCCTGCCCTCTGTGCACGCCCCCGCGACGGAGCTGCCAGGGGAACGGGGTCCAGCAGCAGCAGCAGCTGCCTGGCAGTGGCTGGTAATTATGGAGCTCCGATCAGTGCAGGATGTAGGCGCTGCTGGAGGAGGAGACTGGAGTCCTGGGGGGTGTGTGCGGGAAGGGGGTAGATGGATGCAGCCTTTCCATGCCAGGCAGACAGCCGCAGATGCAGACCTGCTCCGGGGTGGGGCTGAGGTGTCTCTGGGCCCCACATAGCACAAGGGGTCAACAGCAGTGAATTGCACAGCAGGGCGGAACGGGCTGATGCAAGATAGAGTCACACAGCCAAAGGATTAAGGGCTTGTCCCCCTTCTACGTGTAGGAGGCAGCATCACCTAGTGGTTACAGCCACGCTCAGCTAACTGGTGCCAAAACAGCACCAGTTTGGAACAGCGTCCCCCCCAGCCCACACAGGATCCCAAAACGCTGCACACACTCGATGAATTAAGCTGCACAACCCCTCTCCTGCTTCACAGATGGGGAAACTGAGGCACAGAGCGGGCACCCACATTCATGGCAGGAATTGAACTCTGACCTTCTGATTCCCAGGCCAGCGCTCTAACTGCACATCTACCTGTCTCCCGCTCTAGCTAGGGGCTGGTTACTAGCCTAAAGAGCCACTAAGCTACAAGCTCAGGGGAAGCCAACAATAAGATCCCCCCTCCCCCGCAGAAAGGGAATGAATTTTAAAAGCCCAGTTCACTTTGCTGCGTTTCTGCCGTTTCTTTACGGTTTTGGCCATTTTGTGCAAGGAAAAGAGACATATCGGTTTCGGTTTTGGCCATAGCCACGTCAATTGCGCTTCCAGGCTCTCCTGCAGCAGGTCAGAGCTGCAGTCTGTGAGCTGGTGTTTTAGAAAACAGCCTTGACTGGAATCCCGACCCATGTGCATCGGGTCTCAGCATCCGTAATCCTCTGGCCCTTACAAAGCTTGGGCCCAGCCCGGTCTGATGGCAGCTTCCTCTGGGCTGCCTGAAATGGGGCTCTCTGCAGAGGATGCTATTAGAGGAATGACGTCAGTTACAGTTCTTGCAAGCATCTCTCTCAGTCTCTCGGCCTCTCAAGTTTGCGCAAAGTCCTGGTCCCCAGTGGAAAGAGACATTAAATATTAAAGATGCCTCCATGAAAAACGGAGAGAGAGAAGCCACTGAAAACAAGAGCCGAAGCAGCCACTTTAGACCCAGGGAGGGAGGAGCAGAGGAATTTTAGCCTCCCAATGGCGGATGAATTAATCTATTCCCCTTCCCGCCCTCCCTCTGCGCTCTTGCTCCCTTGTGCTGCACCTTGAGGAGAAGACACTTGTTGCCTGTCGTTTCCCATGAACCAGGGTTCTCTGCTGGGCCCTGGCACCATGCACGCGGCTTTGCACCCAGCCCGGGCTCTGCTTGACAGCAAATGACCTGATGTCCCCACGTGATGGGGAGGCAACGGAAGGCTCTGGTGTGGTGCACGTCTGGGAGACGCAGATATCTGGAGCGACCCGCTGGCTGCGAGCGGCCCATGCGATGATCTCAGTTTGATAGCCAGGCTGAGCTGGCTTTGGGCCCAACTGAAGAGTGAGCTGGCTGAGCTCAGGCCACACCCTGCAGTGTCTGTATAAAAGGCACCTCCCTGTGTTCTGGCTTGGCCCCAGGAGCAGGTCACGATTGAGGGGCACTGGCAGAGCTGTGCATGGGGATCCCAGCTTGGACCAGCTGCTGGAGCTATGGGTTATGATCCAGGTGCATTGGCACAGCTGGGAGGAGTCCAGGACTGGAATAGCAGGGGGGCTGCAGATCGGCAGAGCTGTGGGGGTGGGAGTCAGGACTGGCCCAGCAGTGGGGGCGGGCTGCAGGTTGGGTGCATTGACAGTCTGTGCTCCGTCATCCAAAGGCGATGGGCGAGTCTCTGATTTTGATCGCTGTGACTGTCTGGGAGGAGGTGACAGCCAGAGCAAAAAGGTTCCATTAAAAGCAAAGCCACACCCCTGCCATGGCAGCTCCGAGCCAGCTGCTCCTCTGCACGTCGCGTCTCCAGGGCTGTGGGCCTCTGTGGGATCGCACACAGCGGGCTAACTGGCCACGGTGGGAACACGTCCTGCATCTCTCTGCAGGTGGCTCCAGCCACTTGCTGTCCAACACCCAGCAGATCTGTCACCCACATTCATTGCTGCTGCTTCCCTAGGGGCAGAGCCCCTTGGATAGGGGACCAGTGAACCACCTACCCCACGAGCTGCCACCTCCTGCTACTCTGCTCTCCGCCAGCAAGTGCCACTGATGCCACGCAGCAAGCAAAGCACCTATGATACACGCCCAGATCCTTCCCCTAGGAATGATCCCTGGGATGCCCCAGCAGCTGGGAAGGGTCAGCAGGAGTGGTGGGCAGGCCACGCTGGCAGGCAGGTGCCAGCACATGAGCAGGATCCAAGTTCAGCTCTGGAGCGTCCCAGCCTGGAAGAGGCCACCAAGGCTGGAGGAAAGGCTCCTGGGCTGGAGGGAGGGTGGAGGGGCACTTTGTATTGCCAGACCAGCTTCCCCTCTAATTGAGGCTGGGGGCAGAGGAAGCATGGCTGCAAGGACAAGTGCTGCAGAGCCAGGCTTGACTAGGGAGGGACAGAGTAATGGGGAGGGATGTAGGGGGTCCCAGATCCCCCCTCCCCATCATGGCAGATCTGGAGCGTGGGTTCAGTTCAGATCCTGCTGCCCATGGATCAGCCCTTCCATTGCTCAGAGAAAGCCCTTCACACACATGATCAGAAAGAGCTGCCTGCCCCCCATGGGAAACACAGAACATCAGTCCCCGTTTACAGATGGGGAAACTGAGGCACGGAGAGGGGATATGGCTTGCCCACATTCAGACAGCAAGTCAGCAGCAGAGCTGGGAACAGAACTAGGAGCCCCTAGCTCCCTGTCTCACTACAAAGCCAGCCCTGCCCCACATGACTCGTCCAAATCTCTCCAGTGTGCTCCGTGGGCTGGAAATCCTGCTCCAAGAGTCTCTCTTGAGGAATGGGGGCCCAGGGTGCTGCTATGACCAGCGCTGGCCACAAACTGGCAGGACAGAGGCGCCTGAGAAAACAGGAGTCTGGGGATGGAGGCTGTTGCCGCTTTTGCATTGAGCAGGTAGTGAACATCCAGGGCCTTGCTGTTTCCGTTAGCAGAAGAAATGGATGATACGGGCCAGGTATTGCTTTGGTGAAATCCTGTTTATTTACACAGAACGTCCAGCCGGTCCTTCTCCCTTGGACACAGGCAGGACATTTGCTCAGAAAGCCCCAAGTCTGCCCCCTCAATCAGTTCTGTGCTCAAGGAGCACTGTCTCTCTGCTCCCTCTCCAGGCCACACTCAGGACTGCTTCTCTTACTGTCTGCCAGATTTCTCACCTTACTCATGCACACAGCTTGCCAAGCAATGCCCCAGCAACTGTGTTCACACCAGGCCCAGGGAAGCCCCTCAGACCCCATGGCTTAACCCTGCTCAGGCTTTGCCATGCAGTCCAGTGTCTTGGGCAGTAGCCTCCTATTACTTCTAACTATCACTCCGTAACAGGGCATTTAATTGCTCCTCCTATTTTGCCTGAGAGAAGGGGTTATTTAGTGCACACAACGGCTTTAACCAGGCCTGTGATAGTCTTTGGATCAAAGACCTGCTTATGGTGGCCACTTACACCCCCCAGTATTTGAGCGTTCCCAACCTTTAGAGAGGTTGGCTTGAGCTTGGCTCCAACTCTCAGCAAAGACTCCGGGGTGGAGGGATCTTCCTTGTCTGCATCTCATCATGGTCCCAGAAAACCAGGACACAATGAAGGTCTTGGCCTCCATCCTCAGCTCTCCACACTGGGACAGGCCCCAGCCCGTCTCTGGTACAGGACAACGTAGATCTCCAGGCCAGTGGAGACATGCAAAGAAAGATGCTCATGTTTCTCTCACAGGAAGAGGCCCCGGGTCTGCACTGATTCTCTCCTGCCAGCTGCTGTGGGGAATGGAGGGTGTGGCGGAGATAGTGGCGGGATGGGGGCATTACTGCCAGTGCAGTTTCCATACAGTGCATCTGTCTCTGGATCCTAGTGCAGTGCTGCACGCCAAGGGGCTGTGGCTGCGACCCCAGAGTAGAAGTGGGGCTGAGGGGCAGACACCAGAGCAAAACCTCCCCAGCAAGGTCATTCTGGGGCTTTCCTCTCCCCTCAAACTGGCCTGTCCGACCTGCCTCCCCAACCCTCTGTTCTGCATCATCCCCCCTAGGTGGAGCTCCCCCTTCCCCCAACAGCCAAGCTGAAGGAACAAGAGGGGGAATCAAACCCCCTAGTCCAAGGAGAGGGAAGATGGCCTAGTGGTTAGTGCTCAATTCCCTGTGAGACGTAATCTCTCTGGGCCCATCTGTACAATAAGGACCTTTCTGTAGGTCCTTAGCAGCCCCTCAGCACCAGAGCATCCGCTCCCACACAACCTTAACTGGATCTCAAACACACACACACCCATACGGCAGGGCAGGGCTGTTATCCCCACTGTACAGATGGGGAGCTGAGGCCCAGGGAAGCTAAGGGCAGAACACCAAAGGGATTCCAAAGGGAGTTAGGCACCTAAATGCCTTTGAGGGGCAGGGCAGAAGTAACTTGCCCAAAGTCCTACAGAACAGGGAATTGAACCCTTGGCCACATCACTTCACTGCTCCATGCCTCAGTTTCCCCTCCCACTCTTTGTCTGTCTTGTCTATTTAAACTGTAAGCTCCTTGGGGCACGGACTGTCTCGCCATGTGTCCGTGAAGCACCCAGCACACAGGAGACCTGATTTCAATGGGGCCCTCTAGGGGATATTAGAATAAAAATCCCAGGGAGCCATGCAGTAGATTCAGTAGATCTAAGCGAAGTGGCTTTCCCCCTCACTCCCTATAGACGAGACCATCTAGACATGACTCCGATGGGTTTGTTGTCAATCTCACTTCACTTCCTAAAATCTTCTTTGCTGAATAAGGCACCCCAGGAAGTGCACCCTGGCTGTTGGAACCCTCTGCTGGTAGCTAGGAAGCCTGCACCCAGAAGAGGGACGTGATCAGAGGGGCGAGGTGTGGGCAGGCGCACCCGAGACACCGCCATAGGTGCTGGAACTAGGGGAGCTGCCGCACCCCCTGGCTTGAAGTGGTCTCCATCCTAGGCAGGGTTTACAGTTTGGTTCAGTGGCTCTCAGCTCCCCACTATACACATGGTTCCAGTGCCCCTGGGCACCGCCGTTGGCCAGGAGCTGAAATGAGCCGTGCATGTTACCTGGCACGAGCCAGCCGCGGATCTGCGAGTTTGGGCGACAGTCAGCATAACGTGATCCCCAACACGTTCGGTGAAAGCCGCCCCTGCTTCTCGGGCCATCTGGTGTCTGTCTGTATATGGAGCAATCCTGGAAGGGAACTCTGGGTCCGACTCAAGTGATCATTTACACCCAATTCCACACCACGCTCATTCCCTCCCCCACAGGCAGCTCACACACACATTAGCAATTCCACAGGTAAAGTTGTAACTTGCTTTCCATTCCCAGCCCCTACAATAATTCTTCCCTGAAGAGCCACTTGTGTGATCGTTAGCCGGGGGGTGGGTGGGTGAATATTTTGAGGTTAATCACATGAGGCTTCTAAGATCTGGGACTGGAAACCAGTGTGCATTTCCCTCTCTGAAAAGCCCTCTCTCTTCTGCTGGGAAGCCGTCTCTCTAAAGTAACTTGGGGTAGAGGCACCGTCTGTTTTATTCCCTCGCCTCAGGTGACGTTGAGGGCTTTGAACGATTTCTGATAACTTCCAAATGCTTCCCCCAGTCTCATCTGCTATTCCCGAGCCCTCGCTCAGAGCCTGGGGTCTTTACCACCTTTGCCCCAGGGCTCATGGTGTTGGTGAACTCTACAGCCAAACTGGGTGGTTGTAAGAGCAGCAGGTGCCACCTTAACTCTGCCCCCTTAATGTCACCTCTCCTCCCTCACAGGCCTCTCCTCACCAATGGGAGGAACCCTTGGCTGGCCGTGGTGTGCACTGTCCGACTGCACAGCCACGTGAGATGTGTAGAAGGTGCCCTGTAAACTGAAGCGTGGGTGTTATGCTTATAAGAAGCGCACGGGATCTTTTTCAGGGGAAAAGGCAATACGCCACGTTTACGGAAGATACAACAATTAGCATATGCATTCAATCACACACACACACACACACACACACTCTCTCTCTGTCCTGCCATTCGATGTTACAGTTACCAGTCCAGATTGCGGATCAATCTAGTGGTCAGCTAGGTTGATCACGGATAGGGAGGAGCCGGGTTCTGTCAGTTGCGACACGATGCTCCAGGGAAGTCTTGGCAGGACGAACCCAAAGTTTCATGGCAAGGCCCCTGTTTATACAGTGATTTTTCTTCATTGGGACCCATGAGTTTTGCACTGTCATGCTGTAATCAGTTTTTGTTTGACAAGTGCTTGTTTTCTTAAATTGTCCTCCTCATCCTTTATCTTGTTCTTTCATCAAGTCTCTCAGGGAGTTACCCCAGGCTGGTTTGATCACAGCTATCTTGCCCCCATTGATAGGTCCCACTTTAAAGTCGTCAATCTGCCTTCCTCTGACATTTCAATAGGGGCATGTTGCAACCTCTTCAGTTCCTCCCTAGAACATCTGGTCCAGCGATGGCCTTCACACTTACCTCTTAACACACACATTCCTCATTCACACACAACACCAAATTGATTTACACAGAGCAATTGAACAGGAACATCAAACTGCAATGAAAGAGAAAACAATCATTGCATTCTTATACTTATTTTAAAATACTAAACCTACAACAAAGTGGTGACCCTAAAAGGTCTGTTACTGCTTTGAAATCAGCTCAGATACAGATTCTGGCTGATGCATCTTTACCAACGGCCCATCAGGCCATTCCTTTCTGCTTTCAGAAAGGGTGGCTGGCAGCATATGGTGAAATCATATGTAATACATTTAATACATGCTACATTATTACTCTTGATCCTTTATTTAAAATTATACAAAATACAAACATAAAATCCTATTACTACATCATCCCAGGGACGGGGGTCGCAGGCCGGAGGGGTCAGTGCAACAAGGAAAGAGTCGATCTTGAGTGGCTGCTCCTGAAGTGCCACCTTTAGGATACGATCGTTGATCCATAGAACCCAACCTGCGCTCCTTGTCGCAGGGCGGAGACGTGCGGCTGGGGACAGGGTGAGAGATTCCTGCAGGACAACACAATGAGCACTGGCTTTGCTGGGAGCTGGGTTCCTGGCTAGCGCATGGGCCCATGTTGTCAAACCCAGCCACTAATTTTGTGAGCCTCAGGTTTCAGGGCCTGACAGTTACTCACAGGTCCACTGAGGGCAGGGCTCCATTTTGCCCCCTAAAGCAGAGTGTCTTGTGTTACAGCTGGCCCCCTCCAGGGCTGCCAGCCCAGCTTCCTGCCTGGCCACGGCACCCGATGATGCCAGCTCTCCTGTGATCAGCACAAACGGGCAGTCTCACCTCAAGTCCCACACGGGACTGCAACCTGACACCTCCATGCCGCAGGCAGAGCCAGCGCAGGCTAACCCCCCCCAGAGGATAAAATTCAATTCAATCCACAGACAGGCCCGGCTTAACAAAGCCCTGGCTGGGATGATTTCGTTGGGGTTGGCCCTGCTTTGAGCAGGGGTGGGAAGAGATGACCTCCTGAGGTCTCTTCCAACCCTGAGATTCTATGATTCTATGACAGGCGCTATCAACGTTTAATAACCTCGAAAGTGACTGTACGAGCTCCTCTGAGCCCTGAGACAGCCCAGATACTAAGGTGATGGGAGCTTCAGAAGTGTGTGCAGCCAAACGATACATTTAGCAATGCCACGTCCAAATGCACAGTGGGCTACGATCCACCCAGCTCGTCTTGTTGCCTTAGAGACTAACCAATTTATTTGAGCATAAGCTTTCATGAGCTACAGCCCACTTCATCGGATGCATACTGTGGAAAGTGTAGAAGATCTTTTTATATACACACAAAGCATGAAAAAATACCTCCTCCCACCCCACTCTCCTGCTGGTAATAGCTTATCTAAAGTGACCACTCTCCTTACAAGGTGTATGATAATCAACCTCGAGTATCATACACATTGTAAGGAGAGTGATCACTTTAGATAAGCTATTGCCAGCAGGAGAGTGGGTTTGTGTGTGGGGGGGGGTGAGAAAACCTGGATTTGTGCTGGAAATGGCCCAACTTGATTATCATACACATTGTAAGGAGAGTGGTCACTTTAGATAAGCTATTAGCAGCAGGAGAGTGGGGTGGGAGGAGGTATTTTTTCATGCTTTGTGTGTATAAAAAGATCTTCTACACTTTCCACAGTATGCATCCAATGAAGTGAGCTGTAGCTCACGAAAGCTTATGCTCAAATAAATTGGTTAGTCTCTAAGGTGCCACAAGTCCTCCTTTTCTTTTTGCGAATACAGACTACCACGGCTGTTACTCTGAAACTTGTTGCCTTGGCACTCCAGTGCTGGGGCACGCCCTACCCCAGAGCTGCAAAACTCCCCAGCCCCAAACAGCGCTGCAGAAAGTGCTTCCTCTAGTGCCAGCCTCCAGTGGCTCCTGTGGCCTGTCGCCCGGGATGCTGCTGCCATCCTGGTTAGCTGCAGGGATGGAGGAAGGAGCATGCAGGCTGGAGCTCTTCTGGACTGGCTCAGATCAAAGCTAAAGCCGGGAGTGGTCAGTGATTTTGGGTACTCGCCGTGAGAGGCTTGGGGCTGCGGTGCTCTGATCCCAAGTCATGTCAGTGTCAGCTGGGGGCGTTTAGCTCCTCTGGAAATCGGGCCCGTCCTGTCTCAGGGCAGGGCTCCCAGAAACAAAGGTCCCCAGATCAAGTTGGCCACAGGTTTGCGTGATGGCAGTGCCGAGCAGGGCACCTCTGTGATGCTAGAGCCAGTGGGGGCCGGGGGCTCCCAGATCTGGAGGCTAGAGCTGGTCCTTACGAGGCTGCAGCAGAGTCCCACCAAACCAACCTTTGAAAGGCCTCTGGCTCCACCTGAGTTTTTGGGGAGCTGATTTTCAGCACAGGGACGTCTCCTCTGTGCCAGGCTGCGGTGCTGGGACGATCCCAGCCATCACTTGGTCCTGGTACCAGAGGTGCTCCGCCAGCCCGTTCAGCACGTGTGCCACATGCGCCAGCCCAGCGCGGCCGTCCAGGGTCCGCCCGTCGGCCAGCCGGGGCCCGTTCACGCTCTTCATCCGCAGCACGGGCAGGCGCCAGGCTCGCCGGAACTCGGCCAGGTCCCGCTCTGTGACGTCGGTGTGCATGAACTGGTCGAACCTGGGCGGGCGCCGTCAAGGAGCCAGCACTCATCATGGCACAGGGCGCCCGCACGGTGCGCCACCGGGTCATCACACCACAACCACTGCATGGCTCCACCCAACACGATGGGCCACGTTCCGGCCTGGGGTCACCACCAAGTCTAGACCGGGCCCAATATCCCCCTTCCTGACGGGAGGAGGGGGCACATGAGTCCTTCCTCTCTCGCCATCCTCCCCGCTGGCTGCTTGGACAAGGGGAAGGGCTCCTGGCAGCACGGGCCCATTTGCCCAGCTCCCAGCTTGCCCCGAGTGCCACCCACACCCAGGCAGTGCACGAGAGCGGCATGTGGCTCTACAGGTCCGCGATTGGCGTGATGGGTGCTAGAGGAAACCTGAGACAGAACCAGGGACTCTGCCCCATGGGACCCCAGTCACACCCACCCCCGTCATCCTCCAACAGCCTGATTGCGGGGTCCCATCGAGGGGGGAAAAGATGGAGGTGCTCTTCCAAGCTCCGCCTACAAAATGAGTCTTGCCCATGTGAGTGGCTCTGATGAGACGCCACCCACAGAAGACGGGGCAGTTGCTCCACCCAGGATCGTGCGTGTTCCCCAGCGCCGCTGGGCTCCTGGAGCTTGGCTCCCGCTTGGGAGGTCTGACTACGCCCATGGGCTATGCATAGGGTTGCCAACTTTCTAATTGCAGAAAACTGAACACCCTTGTCCTGCCCCTGCCCAGAGGCCCTGCCCCTTCTTCAAGGCCCCGTCCCCCACTCATTCCATCCCCCCTCCCTCCATCGCTTACTCTCCCCCACCCTTGCTCACTTTCACTGGGCTGGGGCAGGGGGTTGGAGTGCAGGAAGGGGTGAGGGCGCTGGCTGGGCGTGCAGGCTCTGGGCTTGGGCCAGAAATGGGGGGTTCAGAGTGTGGAAGGGGGCTTTGGGCTGGGGCAGGGGGATGGAGTACGGAGGGGTAAGTGCTCCAGCTGGGGGTGTGGGTTCTGGGGTGCAGCAGGGGGCTCCAGCCAAGGGGTATGGAGTGCGGAAGGGGGCTCAGGGCTTAGGCAGGGGTGTGGGCTCCGGGTAACGCTTACCTCAGGCAGCTCCCGGGAAGGGGACGTGTTGAGCCCCAACCCCTGGAGAGCACAGGGAGAGGTATGGGCATGCAGCGCCGCAGGCCCCAGCCTCCCCCCTCCCACAGAAATGGCCAGCACCTGGGCTGCAGCCTCCTGCTCCCTACAGCTGCCCCACCCCCAGGCAGGCGCTGCAGTCAGAGCAGGCCTCCCAGTTCTTCCTTCCCTGGCTGCTGCCTCGCAAACCTGCCTTCCACGTATCAGCACTGCTGGACAATTCTCACCAGCAACCAAGGGGTTGCCAAGAAGCAGAATCGACCCCAGTTCGCACTGGTGAGATGTACAGTTCACACCTCTTTAGAGCCACTCCCCAGGCGCTCTGCAGATTCAGACCTACATCGGTGACGCCCCGCTCATGTTTTCGAGGCTTTAATCACAACCTACTGATGTCACTTCCCCCCCCCACCCCGCTTCTAATGGAAGTGGAGATTCTGCAGAACAAGACAGCAGCTTCAGAGAGGTGCAGGTACCCTCACGGTGTGGGTACGTACTGCCTGTTTCTGAGCCCTGGCCTGACTAGTGCAGTAAGAATGAAGGAGATACGTCAGTGAGTGCCCTCCGACCAATCTCTGATACAGAGGGAACCAGGAACTCCTGGGTTCTATTCCCAGATCTGCCACTGGCTCCCTGTGTAGCTTTGGGCCAGTCCCTGCCCTGCTCCAAGCCTCAGTTTTCCCATCTGTGAAGCAGAGCTAATGATACTGACCCTCCTGACAGGTGCCTGTTAAGACCAGTTCCTGCCTGCACAGGGATTTGAAGGCGTAACTGTGTACGTGCTAAAAATTCCCAGCTTCCTCTGCAGCATCACAGGAAGCAAACAGCCCTGCCTGTGTCTCGCTAACCCCCACCCCAAGCAGGCCAGAAGCTTCCACTGCTAGTGTGAGGCGCATCCCAGTGGTCACTAGAGCTAGGAGCAATCGACGGGGTGGAGTGGAGCCAGCGAGTCAAGGATACTTGGAGCCAATCACTATTTTGACGAAGTTTTCGGATCCCTCCGTGACGCGGGAGATCTGGCTGGGGAGGTCGTCGAAGGATGAGCGGTCGGTGAAAGAAAAGAGGAAGAGGATGCCATCTGCCTTCTCCTTGCAGGCCTAGAAGGGAGCGACACTGTGGATGTCAGCCAGGGTGCACACAGCTAGTCCCAGCCAGTGCAGGGAGGGACTGGTTAGCAGCCTTAACCCTGGATTGGCAGACGCATCTGTGCTCCATTCCTGACTGCCACTGACACCTGTGTGATCTGAAACAAATCATTTCCTCCTGCCGTGCCTCAGCTCCCCCAAGTGTGAAAGGCCAACCAGCATCAGTCCTGGCTAGCACTGGCCCAGCAAGGTGTGCCTGACATGAGCAGGCCTGACTCTCATTTGCACCAAGGCCAGAGGGGCATAAAATGTAAATGAGAATCAGGCCCAATGAGTTTCAGAGGCATTTCCTTCTGGAGCCAAGCTGGCAGGCTTTGTGCCATATAGGCCCACCCCACCAGTGAGACAAAGGAGAGGGGAGGGGGTATCTGGTCCTGCTGTGAACCCTCAGCTTTACCCCTTACCATGCAGGCTGTGCCGACAGCCCATGCTCTCTCTCCTGACACGGGCTGTTTATTCCTTTAAGAGACCCATTCCTCCCCAGTGGTTTTGCTGCGATGTACATGGGGTGCAGTTTATAGGACCCAGAAGGGTGTTTAACACCTGCTGTTAGAGACAGGCTTAACCCTCCAGCCCAGTTCTGAACATCCCCCGAGCTTTGGGAGGCTGAAATCCGGACCAAAGTTCTGTGCTTTGAAGCAGTCTCAGCTCCCAGGGAGACAGCAGGTCATGACAGCTTCCCCAACCCCGGGGCTGACTCACAGGTAGGATGTGATCAAATTTCTTTAGAGCTGCTTCTCCGCAGTCCCAGAAGTGGAACCTGAAGATGAGCGCCCTGCCGCTGTCCCTCAGCTTGGCCGGCCAATATACCGTCGTCGTCTGGATCCCTGAAATGAGATCGCCCCCATTTAGCTTCCAAGTTCCCTAAGGGCACCCAGAGCCCTTTCTCAGGGCTTGGAGGGAATCACGTATTCAGTGGCCAGCGTACAGGAGACGTGGCATCTAATCCTGACTCTGCCAATGACCCCTTGTGACCTTGGGCTTCATAATCTCTGGGCCTGTCTCCCCATCTGTGAAACAGATTGACACATACCAACCTCACAGGGACATTTTGAGGTTTTATCAATTGATACCTGCTACACTCTTCAAATAGTGGGCATGGCAGCCATGCTAAGGCAGCAGCGAAGGCCATGGACAGTTCTCTGATCTGGGAGTCACAAGACCTGGGTTCTATTCCTCTCCGTGCCATTAGTTTGCTGCATGTCCTTGAGCAAGTCTCAGCCTCGTCCTGTGCCTCAATTTCCCCACTTGTAACACAGGGAACATCCCATCATTGGCCAAACTCACCAGCCTTTAAAAGATGTTTAAGAACAAACAGTTTTCAGGGAGAGAGTCTATGGCTGACCCAGGAGAATGACACAGTGCAACGAATAACGACACTGCTCCCATAAATGCCCAAAGAATAACAATGCTGCATGTACACATCCAGCAACCAGCTGCTGTTCTACTCACCTCATCACGGCCCTCACGTTCCCGCCAGGAAAGGGTTAGGATTTCTGTTTCACAGAAGGGGAAATGAAGGCCCAGGACAAATAAGGCGATTTGTCCAATGTCACATGGTGGCAGAGTCCTGAGCAGAAGCCAGAGTCTTGAGGCCCCAGGTCTCCTCTAGCCACAAAATACCATCCCACGGCTTTGGCTTGTTGTGTTATTCTACAGAAGTTGCCCTGTCCACAAAATACTTGTGTGCTGTGAGCCTCTGGGGGAAACCTCTGCACACAGGGCTGGATGCTTAACAGAAAGCATCGTGTCTGTATTGGGGAGTAGGAGGAAGAGGAAATGAGGCAAAGGGCATCTGGAATCCGGCTGACCCCTGAAGTTGGCCCTATTACCACCTGCAGCCAGTTCCAGGCTCCCTGCAGTGCTACTGCCCCGACTTCTCACTTGCAGTGGGTCTATCCCACGGGCCGGTCGCTTGCACTGGGAAGAACTCCTTCCTGCTCCCTTGCTTGAAGGTCTTCTTCCCTTAGCTCCAAGCCGCTGTTCTGTTCCAGCCGCCTGCTGAGATGGAGGGAGACCTGTCCTCCTCACCCATCCCCGTTGTGCCTGTGCTCTCGACACAACAGCAGAAGCAGAAGGAAATGACCCAAACCCAGCTGGGTTTCAAATAACCATGTTAACGAGCTAGATACACACAAGGCCTAGCTCCATAGACACACCGGTGCTCTGTAAGGTTCTGGTGGCTTCTGCAAAAGAAGACGGAGGGCTCCCAAGCAAGTTAAAGGGACACCACCCAATTCCGATACACTGCAATCCAAACCAAGGAGCTGGAAAGCAGTAGATAGGCAGGTCACTGACAGCAGGGACATGGCCCATAGCAGAGACCAGCATGGGGCTGACCCAGGATGGGTAAGGAAATCCCTTCTGGCTCCCTATCCTCTATGGCTGCCTCTAAGTCGTCTCTTGGCTTAGAGCAAGATGTCCTGCTGCTAGTGATCTCACCAGCAGTTCCCAGGAAAGCGCTGCCTCCCAGAGAAACCATCCCCCATCCTGTCTTGCTTCTCCCCCGTGCTGGGAAGGTTGAGGGACAGTCTCACTCCCTGTCAGTGGCCCTTTGCCACCCTCCAATCAATCACCTGTTGTTTCATGATGTGCACTGGGCACCTCCAGGCCAGCCAGCTTGGCCACCATTGCGGTTTTACCCACGCCGCTTTTCCCAGAGACAAAAATCTTATAGCTGGCAGTGTCAGCGGCCATCTGCGGGGGGAGCACTGGCCTTTCAATCAGCCCTGGAATGAAACAACAGCACTTGTCAATGTCTCTCAACCCTACATTCCCCACCCAACTTCCACAAGAAGTTTTGTTTTAAGATCACAGCTCTCCCAGCCCCCGGTTAAAGGATCAATCTCTCCACGCACCCCAAGTTGGCCGGGTTTTAATTTATCCCAGAATGACCCATTTTCTATCCTTTATAGATCCACAGAAGTAAAGTCCAGAAGGCCCCATTATGATCATCTCGTCTGAGCTCCTGTATGATGCAGGCCAGAGAATTGCAACCAGTGAGCCCTGCATCAAGCCCAGAACTTCTGCTTGAGCTGGAGCGTATCTTTCCGAAAGACATCCAGGTTGAATTTACAGGCCTACCAAGGATGGAGACTGCACCCCATCCCTATGTACGTTCTGTCAATGGTTAGTGACCCTCCTCCCTGTTACAAAACTGCACTGTATTTCTAGTTTGCGATTGTCTGGCTTTAGCTTCCTGGATATACCGTGTCCCGTCTCGTATCTAACTACGTAAAGCTTCGGGGGAACACAACATGCATGGAGGCAACAAGGTCTAGTAGCAGGAGCTGGAAACTGTGAGACCGAACAGTGGGCTCTATCCCTGGCTCTGCTATTGACCTACTGACTGGGCTTCAACACGTCACTTCCCCTCCCTGGGCCTCACTTTCGCCATCTGTTAAGTGGGGATAAGGATAATGACGTCCTCACACATAAGAACACAACATAAGAATGGCCAGACTCGGTCAGACCCAAGGTCCATCTAGCCCAGCACCCTGTCTTCCAACAGTGGCCAGTGCCAGATGCCCCAGAGGGAATGAACAGAACAGATAATCATCAAATGATCCACCTCCTGTTGCCCATTCCCAGCTTCTGGCAAACAGAGGCTAGGGACACCAGCCCAGCCCATCCTGGCTACTAGCCACCGATGGACCTGTCCTCCGTGAACTTATCTAGTTCTTTTTTGAACCCTGTTATAGTTTTGGCCTTCACAACATCCCCAGGCAACGATTTCCAAAGGTTGACTGTGCATTATGTGAAGAAGTACTTTCTTTAGTTTCTTTTAAATGTGCTACCTACTAACTTCAATGAGTGATCTCTGGTTCTTGTGTTATGTGAAGGAGGAAATAACATTTCATAATTCAGTTTCTCCACACCAGTCAAGATTTTATAAAACTCTATCATATCCTTCCTGAGTTGTCACTCTTCCAAGCTGAAAAGTCCCAGTCTTATTCATCTCTCCTCATATGGAAGCTTTTCCATACCCCTAATCGTTTTTGTTGCCTTTCTCTGTACCTTTTCCAATTCTAATATATTTTTTTGAGATGGGGTGACCAGATATGCATGCAGCATTCAAGGTGTGGGTGTACCATGGATTTATATAGTGCATTATGATATTTACTGTTTTATTACCTATCCCAGGGATGGGTAAACTTTTTGGCCCGAGGGCCACATCTGGGAGGGGAAATTGCATGCAGGGCCATGAATGTAGGGCTGGGGCAGGGGTGCGGGTGTGGTGTGCAGGAAGGGGCGAAGTGCAAGGGCTTGGGGTGGAGGAGGGGTTGTGAGGTGTATGAGGGGGCTCAGGGCAGGGGGTTGGAGTGCAGGAGGGGGTGCGGAGTGTGGGGGGGCTCAAGGGAGAGGTGCAGGGAGGAGTGCAGGAGGGGGCTCAGGGCAGGGGGTTGAGGTGCAGGAGGAGTGTGGGGTGCGGCAGGGGGCTCAGGGCAGAGGGTTTGGGTGCAGGGTCCAGGAGGGGTTCAGGGTGCGGGCTCTAGCCCGGCACCACTTACCTGGAGTGGCTCCGGGGGGGCAGCAGCGCGCAGCGGGGCTCAGGCAGGCTGCCTACCTGCCCTGGTCTTGCTCCGTGCCATTCCCAGAAGCGGCTGGCTCCATGTCCTTGCGGCCCCTGGGAGAGGCAGGGGGGCAGAGGGCTCCGTGCGCTGCCCTCGCCTGCAGGTACCTCCCCCGAAGCTCCCACTGGTCGCAGTTCCCTGTTCCCAGCCAATGTGGGGGGTGGTGCCTGAAGGCAAGGGCAGCGTGCGGAGTCCTCTGCCTCCCTCTCCCCCAGGGGCTACAGTGACATGGTGCCAGCTGCTTCCGGAAGTGACGCAGGGCCTGCAGCGCCACAGGGGTGGCAATCCCACAGGCCGGATCCAAAGCCCTGACGGGCTGGATCCAGCCCATGGGCCGTAGTTTGCCCCTCCCTGAGCAATCCCTTTCTTAATGATTCACAATATTCTGTTTGCTTTTCTAACTGCCGCTGCACATTGAGTGGACGTTTTCAGAGAACTATCCACGATGACTCCAAGATCTCTTTCTTGAGTGGGAACAGCTAATTTAGACCCCAGCATTCTGTATGTACAGTTGGGATGATGTTTTCCAATGTGCATTACGTTGCATTTATCAACATTGAATTTAATCTGCCATTTTGTTGCCCAGTCACCCAGTTTTGTGAGATCCCTTTGTAACTCTTCGCTGTCTGTAACTATCTTAAGTAATTTGTATCATCTGCAAATGTTGCTGCCTCACTGTTTACCCCTTTTCCCAGATCATTTGTGGATATGTTGAACATCAGTGGTCCCAGTACAGACCCCTGGGGGACCCCATTTTACCTCTCTCCATTCTGAAAACTGACCATTTTTTCCTACCCTTTGTTTCCTATCTTCTAAACAGTTACTGATCCATGAGAAGACCTTCCCTCTAATCCCATGACGTCTTATGACACAGATGCCATGGGTCTGAATGGGCATGCGGCAAGTAACGCTTTGCCCTTCCATTTAAAGATCTCAAAGCACACTGCAAACAGTACTGAATTAACCCTTATTATCCCCTGTCAAGGTTCCTTCCCCACGCTGAACTCTAGGATACAGATGTGGGGACCTGCATGAAAAACTCCCTAAACTTATTCTTACCAGCTTAGATTCAAAACTTCCCCAAGGTACAAACTTTGCCTTGTCCTTGAACAGTATGCTGCCACCACCAAGCGTGTTAAACAAAGAACAGGGAAAGAGCCCACTTGGAGACATCTTCCCCCAAAATATCCCCCCAAGCCCTACACCCC
Organism: Caretta caretta; assembly: GCF_965140235.1. Taxonomy (NCBI): domain Eukaryota; kingdom Metazoa; phylum Chordata; order Testudines; family Cheloniidae; genus Caretta; species Caretta caretta. Next base: position 6,415,451 of record NC_134223.1, read on the forward strand.
CTTTCCTGGGGAAGGCTTGATAAGAATCCTCACCAATTGGTACAGGTAAACACAGACCCAAACCCTTGGATCTTAAGAACAGTGAAAAAGCAATCAGGTTCTGAAAAAAAGAATTTTAATTAAAGAAAAGGTAAAAGAATCACCTCTGTAAAATCAGGATGGTACATACCTTACAGGGTAATCAGATTCAAAACATAGAGAATCCCTCTAGGCAAAACCTTAAGTTACAAAAAGACACAAAAACAGGAATATACATTCCCTCCAGCACAGCTTATTTTACCAGCCGTTAAACAAAAGAAAATCTAATGCATTTTCTAGCTAGATTACTTACTAACTTAACAGGAGTTGGAAGGCTTGCATTTCTGATCTGTTCCCGGCAAAAGCATCACACAGACAGACAGACAGACAGACCCCTTTGTTCCCCATTCCCCCCCTCTAGATTTGAAAGTATCTTATCCCCTCATTTGTCATTTTGGGTCAGGTGCCAGCGAGGTTACCTAAGCTTCTTAACCCTTTACAGGTGAAAAAGTTTTGCCTCTGGCCAGGAGGGATTTTATAGCACTGTATACAGAAAGGTGGTTACCCTTCCCTTTATATTTATGACATCCTTAGTTAACCGAGGAGGAAACTGAAGGTCAGAGCCTAGAACTCTTGCTCCCCAGGCCCATTCAATAACATCTATAAATGATCCGTTGTTGAATTCACAGTTTATTTCCCCAGTGGTACCACAAATAGGTGGCCAATAAAAGCCTCAATGGGGGGCAAAGGCACTTAGCAGCCTGATTCCCACCACTTTCCTCCTTTACTGTGGCTTAATCTTATCCCATAGAGTCGTCTCTTCTCACCAGCTGCCTCTAGGACCTGCAGCGGTGATGGGTGCAGAGAGGACTCACCGAAGAATTTCCGCTTGTTTTTCCGCAGGATGGTGGCCAGGTACTCTTTGCCCTCTGGGGACTTGTGCCAGTCTGGAACAATCACAGATCCAGTGGAAACTGCCATCTCTGGACAGGTGGCTGCGAGAGTCAGTGTCTGCTACTGGACCATTGTCAAAAAATCTGTGTAAAGAGAGAGAAGGGAAGGGAATTAAATCTGTGGATAATAAATTTACTAAAAATCAAAAATACAATAGGTTTACTCTGATTTATGACTGCGGGCAAATTATTTCCTTCTATGTGCCTCAGTTTCCCCTCCCACCCTTTGTCTAGGCTGTAAGCTCTTTGGAGGCAGGGACTGTCTCTCACTATGTGTCTGTGCGGCAAAAAGGGACCCTGATCTCAATAGGGACCTTTAGAGGCTACTGGAATATCGACAATTAATAATAATAATGGGGTTAATTTAAGAGAGAACCAGCAGCTACCAGATACTCTAAGGGAGTTAGAGTAGCCTGGTGGACAGACCACTGGACTGGCACTCAGGAGAACTGGATTGTATTCCCATCTCTCCCACCAGACAACATTGGGTGAGTCCTTTGCCCTTCTGTGCCTCAGTTTCCCCTTCCATAAAATTGGGATAATGATCCTGATCTCCTTTGTGACATGCATTGACCTCTACTGATAACACATGCTATGTAAGAGCTTGGGATAATTATTATTACTCCAGACCCCAGGCTTCCAAAGCAGAGATGATACCTGGCTTTTGTTATAGATCTATGACTGATGGCAAGGCGGTCTAGGTCATTCTTTTGTTTGTGTTCATTTAAATATGGATACATAAAAACACGGGCTCTGTCATAAACAGGACTCACGGTCTGGGAAACCCTGGAATCACCCAGTTTTACAGATGCTATTTCTTTTGGGGCATTTAGCATTGGGTGTCGGGTGCTAGACTGACCGCTGGGAAGAGATGAGTTCTCTAGCTAGCCCCTGACTCTTTAGCAGCACTCAGCTCAGGAGAGCAGCTTCTGACAAGAAATGAAGACAAATGCCATGCCCATGTGAAAGCTGCGGGAGTTCAGATGAGCAGAATGTAGTTACTTTTAGCCTAGCTGGAATCTGGCCAGGACAATGGGCGTAACTCCTGGAAAGTGCCAGGGGACCCTTCCAGGTGGCAAGTGCTCAGGACAGCGCTGTGACACTGCTAGTCCAGGAGCAGAATGCTATGCCAAAGCCCTGATGCCATACCGATTCCGAGGGACTAATGCCACCAGTGAATCCCTAGCACCGCCGCCTACTGCTCCTGAGTGTTCCTGGAAGCTCTCCCATCCCGACACTGCCTTGGCCTGACGTGGAGAGGGAATTCCACAACACAAGGTGGTATTGCTGAAGGCCATAACAATGAATAAATGCGATTGTTAGTTGGGGGCCCTGCCTAGGGTTTTGCAAGCGCTCGCAGGACTAGCACAGGCTGTATATCCAACCTCACATGCACCTCTCAAAAGGAGGGAGACGTCTGAAGGCTTTGATCCCCTTTTTAGGGGAAAAGGCAACTGATCAAAGCAAAGAAACTAACAGATGTGTTAGCTGCATAAATTATTCCTCTGCCAGCTGCTGGACTGATTTTCTAGACATTCAACAGAGTCAATGGAAAACAGTCAGGCCTAGACCTGCTGATGTGTGGGGTCTATTCTTCTTCGTGCACAGACTGAATGCTGGCCTCCCGCTCACACCACACATTAGCGCCCCCCCCACCACCAACGGGTAAGCTTTCCTTCATTTCCTAAAAATAGTTAGTACATTTTAATGATAGCTCAGTAGCTGAGATTACGAGTCAGTAGTTAGCCAGTGCCCTACAAAGGTACTAGGGGAGGCCCTGTGTGGTTTTTCATTGAGCTACTGACCCTTTGGGTTTCAGAGTAACAGCTGTGTTAGTCTGTATTCGCAAAAAGAAAAGGAGTACTTGTGGCACCTTAGAGACTAACCAATTTATTTGAGCATAAGCTTTCGTGAGCTACAGCTCATTTCATCAGATGCATTCCCTTTGGGGTTACTAAAGAACACTCTGCAATTCTCATTAGTAAGCATTGGACTGTTCTCATAGACTTTAATGCCAGAAGGGACCATCGTGACCATCTAGTCTGACCTCCTGCACATCACAGGCCACAGAAACTCACCCACCTACTCCTGTAATAGACCCAGAACCTCTGACTGAGTTACTGGAGTCCTCAAATCATGATTTAAAGATTTCAAATTACAGAAAATCCACCATTTACATTAGTTTAAACCTACAAGCGACCTGTGCCCCATGCTGCTGAGGAAGGCATAAACCCCCAGGGTTTCTGCCGATCTGAACTGGGGGGAAATTCCTTCCCGACCCCAAAGATGATGATCAGTTAGACCCTGCGCACATGGGCAAGACCCACCAGCCAAAAACATGGGAAATTCTCTTTATAACTCCGAGCCCTCCCCATCTAGTGTCCCACCTCCAGCTGTTGGAGATATTTACTACTAGCAGTTGCAGATCGGCTACATGCCATCAAAGGCAGTCTCATCCTACCATCCCCTCCATAAACTTATCAAGCTCAGTCTTGAAGCCAGTTAGGTTTTTTTGCCCCCACTGCTCCCCTTAGAAGGTTATTCCAGAACTTCACTCCTCTGATGGTTAGAAACCTTTATTTAATTTCAAGCCTAAACTTGTTGATGGCCAGTTTATAGCCATTTGTTCTTGTGTCCATATTAGCACTTAATTTAAATAACAACTCTCCCTCCCTGGTATTTATCCCTCTGATGTATTTATAGACAGCAATCATAGCTCCCCTCAGCCTTTGTTCGGTTAGGCTAAACAAGCCAAGGTCTTTGAATTGCCCCTCATAAGGTAGGTTTCCATTCCTCGGATCATCCTAGCAGCCCTTCTCTGCACCTGTTCCGGTTTGAATTCATGGTTCTTAAACATGGGAGACCAGAATTGTACACGGTATTCCAGATGAGGTCTCATCAGTGACTTGTATGATGGTACTAACACTTCCCTTTCTCTACTGGAAATACCTCGCCTGATGCAACATAGGACTGCATTAGCCTTTTTCACAGCCGCATCACATTGGTGGCTCATAGTCATCCTGTGATCAACCAATACACCCAGGTCTTTCTCCTCCTTTGTTGCTTCTAACTGATATGTCCCCAGCTCATAGCAAAAATTCTGGTTAGTCCCTAAGCGCATGACCTTGCACTTTGCACTATTAAATTTCATCCCATTTCTGTTACTCCAGTTTTCAAGGTTGTCCAGATCTTCTTGTATGATATTCCAGTCCTCCTCCATATTGGCAATACCTCTTAATTTGTGTCATATGCAAATTTTATTAGCACACTCCCACATTTTGTGCCAAGGTCATGAATGAAAAGGTTAAATAAGGTTGGTCCCAAGACTGATCCCTGAGGAACTCTACGAGTAACTTCTCTCCAGCTTGGGTGTTCCCCTTTCAGTATGACCCGCTGTAGTCTCTCCTTTAACCAGTTCCTTATCCACCTCTCAGTTCTCATATTAATCCCCATCTTCTCCAAGTTAACTAATAATTACCCATTAACTTGCGTCCTGGCCAAACTCCAGGTCAGGTAATTATAATCTGCCTCCTTAAATCCCTCCTGTAGGTTTGTCTCGATACAGGATTCCTCCTTACATTCCATCCTATACTACTGTGCAGCATTACTGTGCACTGTTAAACAGCTGCCATGTTGCACCCCAGAAGTGGATGCATTTCAGTGGTAGGGGAAGTGTTTCTCCGATTAATGTAAAGTGCCTTGGACACAGCAGGCTGAAACACAAGACCTGTTATTAACCCACTGATGTGATGATCAGTTTCCCGCAGGTAACGTCTCTGGCTCATGCTGTATAAAAGTTCTTACTACCCCAATGTTATTCATCCCTTCTCCCTCTGGGAGGAAACTCCACACAGCTGCTGTGGGTGCTTCTCGGGCTCTGTTCGCCTTCCCCGCCGGTCTCCGTCTCGGGGCAGAGGACAGCTCAGGGCCCCTTGTTAAGGTATCAGTGCCACCCCCTCACAATTACACAGCAGCCATCTGCTGGGGAGCGGGTGGCGGTTTGCAAAGGGGAGAGGGATGGTCGGCGTTGCCAGGCCCCATGGTGCAGATGGGGAAACTGAGTCACGGAGCAGGGAAAGGAGGGGCCCAGGGTCACACAGCAAGTCAGTGGCAGAGAACCTGGGGCAGGTCTTGGGGTGGGGGAGGGGAACAACTATGACGTGTGACAAGGGGCCCCGCCCCACCCGGCCATGGTGGCTCCTCGTTGCCCTCGCGAGCACCGCCGAGCGCGCGCACCCGGCGCCTGCCGCTTTGAGGGGACCCCGCTCTCACCTGCAGCCACTTCCGCCTCGCCGGCGTGTGACCTCAGCGCGCACGATCTCGCCCCGCCCCCTGAGCGCGCTCCCACGCCCTGCCCCAGCTCGGTAGCGGCGCATGCGCGAGGGCTGCGCCGGGTCTCGCTGTGGCTGGGTGCACGTGGGGTCGGACAGCGCGAGGAGCCCGCGTGTGCAGGGCAGCCCCGCCCCCGCCCCGGGCGCTGCCTGGGTCTGCACCGGCCTGCACGCCGCGGGCCCCGACGGCTCGCAGCTTGCCCCAGCGGGGGCCGTTTCTCCAGCGCCAGGGGCAGCTGACATCCCTGCAAAGAAACTCTCCCCCTTCCCCCCGTGCACTGGCTGTGGGCCCTCCCGGGAGGCCAGAGCTTTGCACTTTCTCTGGTCTCAGACCCTGGGACTAGAAGGGTACACAGAGGGCTCAATCACCCCATAGCCACACAATGCAGCTGTCCCCTGCCTTGACACACTCAGCACGTTTTCCTGGCAGTTGTGTTACAGCAGGGCCTAGGGACCCCACTCTGGCCTGGGAGCCCCCTGTGGAGGGTGCTGTACAAAAGAAAGTCCATCAGCCCAGAGCTGAGATTCAGGTCACCTCATCTGCCCTCCTGCACACTGCAAGCCCCAGAACCTCCCCCCCAGAGACAAACAAAAGCTCTGCAGGCACTACCAGTGCTGATATGACAACATGCTTTTTAATCTCAGTTTTTGCATCTTTAAAAGTAGGGTTGCCAGGTGTTGTGTTTTCAATCAGCACTCCCCAGTCGAAAAGGAACCCTGGTGGCTCCCATCAGCACTGCTGACTGGGCCATTAAAAGCCCAGTCACTGGTGCAGCGGGGCTAAGGCAGGGGCCATGGCTTGGCGCAGCTCCCGGAAGCAGCAGCATAATCCCTGTCAGGGTCCTGTGCGAAAGGGCAGTCAGGGGGTTCCACACACTGCCCCCGCCCCAGGCACCAGCTCCCATGGGCCGGGAACCTGCAGACAGGGCAGCGCAGCCTAGCTGCACCTCTTTGTAGGAGCTGCTGCTTCCGGGAACAGCTTGAGGTAAGCGCCACCCAGAGCGTGCACCTCAACCCCCCACCCTAATCCGAACCCCTCACCCCAAGCACCCTCCTGCACCCCAAATCCCTCATCCCCAGCCCCTATAGCCCCAGCCAGAGCCCTCCCACACCCCCATGCCCCAACCCCCTGCTCCAGCCCTGATCCCCTTCCCGCATTCCAAACCCCTCAGCCCCAGCCTGGAACCTCTCCTGTGCCCCAAACCCCACACCCCTCAACCCTCCCACACATCAATCCCCTACCCCAGCCCAGAGCCCCCTCCCACACCCTGAACCCCTCATTTTTGGCCCCACCCCGGAACCCACACCCCCAGCCCAGAGCCCCCACCCCATACTCCAAACCCCTGCGGCTCCATTCCCCAGTCCAGAGCCCCCTCCTGCACCCCAAATCTGTCTTCCCTGGCCCCACCCCAGAGCCTACACCTCCAGCCAGAGCCCTCACCCCCTCCCACACCCCAATCCCAAACCAGCCCTGTGAAAATGAGTGAGCGAGTGAGGGTGGGGGAAGCGAGTGACAGAGGGAGGAGGGGATAGGGTGAGCAGGGGGCAGGGCCTCAGATGTGGGCGGGGCCACAAGGGCCTCAGAGGGGGGTGGGGCAAAGGTGTTCGGTTTTGTGCGAGTACAGTAGAACATTGGCAATTCTGTTGAAAAGCCTGCATGCAGCCCCAGCCACTCCCCCCTGAACCCCTAGAGTGACACTCCAATAAGAACAAGGATCATTATAAAAGGTACACAAACAACAGGAGTTTCAAAGGCAGGGTTGTGATAACAGTTCCTTTTTTTCCCCTCTTACGTAAAGGGGTTTCCATTACCAACTTCAAACAGTAACATTTCCCACGAGCAGTCCATAGAAAAACAATGGCTCAACGCTTATACATCACAGCCAAGTTTCGTGAACATTTCCCTTACCCTAGAGCAGAAGAAAAGCCTGTACTAGTGACTATCATTCAGACAGTTGCTCCTCTTAGCACCACACATGACCCACATCAACATGGATCTTAGTTTAATTAAGCCCTTGCCCTTTAGATGGGTAAAGAGCAAAGACCCATGGGGAAATTTTCAGAGGCAAAACCAAACCAAAAAGTAGACACCTGCCATCATCTATGCCTTTGAAAAATCTTCCCCCATTGTATAGGAATGCACTGCATGTTTTTGCCACATCACTTTATTGTTGGACATTTAATTGTATATTGGGGGTATAATTCCCCCTCCCTTCAGATCCCAATCTTGGATGTACCACAAAATCTGCCATGGTGCCTTCTGAAAGGTCTGAATTGGTTAGTAAATGGTCCTGAAAAGGGAGAAAAAAATTGCACTCAAGCCCTGATTTAGAGACGCATTGAAGTGAAGGGGGCTCAGCGCATTACTGTGGAGGCTTAGGACCTCTGAAAGTTAGTCACCCAGCACCCCATGAGACAAAGGGTTGCCTGATAAACTAGATCAAGTTTTTACTGTATTTGAACACGGTGCCCCTGTGCAAGAATGTAGGTGAGATTTGAGAGAGGCTAAGCAAGTTGGGTCCTGATCTTGCACCAATGAAGTCAATGGGAGCTTCACCATGGAGTTCACTGGGTGGGGGATTAAGGTTTGGGCCCCAACTCCCACTGAATTGCAATGGGAACTGAGTGCCCAAATCCCTTTGGCTCCTTTGAAAATAGCCAACCTCTGTCATTTTAGTTATTTCAAAGTTGTGTTAAGCCCTTTAAGGGGCAGCTGAGAAATTGGAAAAAGACAACTCATGATGTGAGGTCATAGCCCCTCCAGCGGCCTCACAAGGCATAGGATCAGAGATATCAAGGTACAGAGCCAACCAAAGGGCGCTGAGGATCTCATAGTAGGAATTGCCTGACTCCGGCCCACTTACTCAAAAGGAATCGTATAGTCCTCTTGTAAGGGAAGGCAGTGCAACGAAACAGATCCATTTAACTGAAACAATAAAACTCCTCCCGTCTCAATTTAAATCTCAAAACTTAACCCTTAAGGCTTGTCTGCTGTCTGCATAGCAACAAGCCCTTAGGACAAGGGGGGGTGGGGGGGAGAAAAAACGGCACAGAGGGAGCGAGATGTGGGAAGAAAGCCAATAGATGCCACTGGAACAATATACAGAGTTTACATGAAAGCTAGATTTAAAACCCAGTCATTTAAAAACAACTGCCAGCCATCTTTTTATTATTATTTATTTGTTAAATTGCTAAAAATTCATTGGGGGAAAACATTAACAAAAATGAAATTTACACATTTAAATATCAATGAAATCCACTTTTCATTCCTACACTTGGATGAGCCTAAAATGACGAGTAGGGCAAAGTCATCCTGTACACCTGAGTCACAGCACCAGCGACATTGGATCACACTTTGTGCGTATTACACGAAACCTGTTTGTCTGGGGACAGGATGGGGGAGGAAATAAAGACCCACATTTCTGTCATTCATAGAGACCACTTTGGGAGCCATGTTGAAACCATGCAGAACATGCCTTCTGCAACACACACAGGGCAGAGGAGGGAAAGGCAAAGGGACTGCTTTTTGTGTTCCTGGGTCCTTCCACTCCAGTCTGCTGACCTAGCAGAACATGAATGTGTTGGTAAAGAGGCCACAAATGAAGCAAAGCAATGAAACATCATCATGCCAGGATCACCACACGGACTAGAACAGATGGAAATATGAATTGGGAAATGCCACAAGCAAGACCAGGAAGACTCCTTACAGTTTCCATGTGGCTTGCAACCTAGTATGAAGCTATTATAATTGCCCAGACCACTTCCTATGTCACTTTGTACAGTTTTATCTTCTGCAGTGAACTTCGAGCACTTGAGGGCTGGGGTATGATGTGTGTGTCTGTGGGGAAGGGTATAAATCCTATAGTGACAGATAGTGTAAATTCACTAGCAGTTGGCTTTTTAAAACTTTCAGTTTTTGCTCTCAAAAAACCCTGGGTGAAAGACAGACATGCAAATGAAACATGTCAATGTCATCCTGTATAGGGAAATCACAATGGAGTTCTGATCAAGCTGGGGCACATGAGGAAAAAAAAAAAACAACCCCAAACACTGGCTACCCACCTCTGCTACGTTAAGCAACAGCAGTCAACCCAATGTCATCATCATGAAAAGCCCCTCTGCAGCCATGGAAGGGGTTAAAGCTTCGAGAAGAACATTTTAAATATTGATAAAGATACTGTAAGGCGGGATGTCTCATTTAATTGAGACAAAACTGGCTTACATGTTAAATATAATCAGAGCTGGACTTAATAAAGATTCTATATAACAGCATTAAACGTGCATTCAAATATAGCTCACACCCTCAAATCAATTTTTCAAGGCTCAAGTGACACTGGAGGATCTGGGAGATAGACCAGGTTTGCATTAAACCCAGTCCAGCATTAACAAACCAACAGTGACTGAATTTGTTTTGTCCCGTAAAAAGGTTTCAAACCACCTCACCACAACCTTTGCATTTTACAAAACTGATTCTTGCACTCAAGATGAACACAGAAATTGAAGCAGGCTTGTGTGCTGAAAATGCAGTTCACAAAGAGGCACCTTCAATGCCTTTCAGTCTAACAGAGACAGGTTTTACTGGAGGCCTGGAGATAAATATAAAGCCATGGTTGGGTTTCTTTCATTTTTAAACCATCAGGTTCAAAGAAACCATTTGGGGCTTGTTGAACAAACAAATACCTTCTCAGCGGGGGCAGAATGGGAAAGAACACTCGAGTTAGAGAAGGGTTTTTTTCCTTTAAAAAGGCTTGTGATTCTAGATTTAGAAAACTGTTTTGAGTGACCACCAAAGGTCCAGCAAAACTCAGTGGCCCAGTGGAGACAGTTAAAAGTCCAACCAAAATCATATTGGAAATCTTAAAGGAGCCACTTTGTGGTACATCCAATGCAATGACAACTATCACAGATCTGCCCAGTGTGCAGGTTTCACTGTGATTAGGAAAGGATTTCCTACTTTTATGCCACGTATGTATTAAGATTTATTTTGTGATTAGTCTGCTCAAGGAATACAGGCAGTTTCTGAACATTTTCTCAGCGCTCAACCACCACTTCAGGACTACGCGTGCTCAGTAGTTAACTAAATGCTCCTCTCTCTGAACAGCCCTACAATGCACCTGGAACAGTTCTCAACATCTCTGGCCAAGGCAAAGCTGGAGACCATCGTGATATAATGAGAAGAGGGAAAGTGAGCTTTGTGCTTCAGTATTAACACCACAATGTGGTGTACTGCAGGGGCAGATAACTTTCAGGCAGGTCTGAGTATTGGCTTCAAAGTGTATTTTCTAGTTCGTTATTGTCTAATGAGACATTGTGCAGCCTAGCTTGTCAGTCCCTCCCCCTGCTTTTTTTAAACCAGCATTGCCAACTTTCTGAACCTGCTGGTGTGAGCAACAAGTAGTTTTTGCTTTAGAAAGAGTCGTAAAAATAATAAACCTTGAATCCTGCAATGTGTGGAGCCCCAGCAACTACAACAGGGCCCTGTGTGGGTGGAGACTATTGTAGAACAGGGGCCAACAGATTTAACAATCCACAATGTCCGATGAAAACTGCAGGCTTCAGAAGTAGCCAGGATCACAGGCTAGTGAAAGAAACCTATGGCAAACTGGTGCCCCTCTGTGGATCAGCCGGTCTCTATTGCAATTCTTCCAAGCTGCAGAGGGAAGGAAAGAGAATTCATCCAAAAGTGTACATTAAAAGGAATCAGAATTGATTTGAACTAAAGTCTTTGTTGATTTAGGTAACTGAATTCTCAGCATCAGTGATTACCCCGGAGGCTGTTAATGCTGGGCCAGCATTCCACTTCAACCCTTACTTTGCAGGTATTTGTAACTTGGATGAAAAATCCCTTCCAGACTAAAATTTGCCAGTTCAATGATTGCCAAAATGTCTTGTACACTCAAAGAAAGCTATAAAAAGTTCCAAGTAATTGAAAAGAAAGCACTCTGGAGTAAGACTGAAGGAGTAGCAAACTGATAAAATGTAATCTATAGTAAAGAATGGAGCAGCAGCTTTACGTCTGAATTTCCCTTGCTTTGGTTGGTTGGTATAATTGTAATGTTACTTTGGATTAATGTTATTTTCCGATGCATTATCCATCAGGATAACTTTAATGTAAGCATGAACCAGGGAATTTGAACTGTAGTAACCGCATAAATTACTAGCTCAAACAAGCTATGAAAAAGAATTGAATATGGTCTGTGTGGCTACAGTTTAGCAAAGCACTTAAGTACATGCTTAATGTCAACAGGACTTCAACATGTGCTTAAGTACTTTGAGCAATCTGAACCTGTACACATGTTCTTTCTGTTTGATAAGCAAAGATGACCTATGACATCCCAGTGCCTGCAGGACAGTTGTCTGCACAGGTACAAGTACGGAGTGGAGCACTCTCAAGATAACAAAAGGATCCAGAACAAAATCTTATGGGGGAAAAAAAGTAGAAGTCAAGCTTTAAGGATGCACATAGCTACTGATTCTTATAAAACATCCTAACCACGCATGTACAAATCATTCTAAAATTTGTAATTTCCATTATTTACTGTTTTCAAACGTCAATGATGTATTTGTATGCACTATTTCGGCAGCTTGCAACTCAAGACCATCAGGGGTTCCAGAGTCATCAATCTAAGCTGTTGGTTTGATCTAGTGCAGGACTTTACCCGGTGGAATACTAAGGTGGTCTGTATAAATTTAATTCTGGATGATCCTGGCATTTCAATGTCAAACTGTCCTTTCTCCCTTCTAACTCTCTCATTGTATCGGACAAGAATAGTTCTATCAGGCCAAAGCATTTAGGAAAAAAGGCATCTGTGTCATTTTGCAGATTAAGGATTACAGTAATGGCTGCAATACTGGTAGATTTAAAAAAAGCGCTATTTTCATTATGCAGCCACATTCAACAGATAAGCATGAGTATTTGTCAGTGCATACAAGCACACAGCCTCCTGCCTGCAGCTATTCAGTATGTTCTTCGAAGACCATTCTTACCAGCATCCCTATAGGAACTGCAATTGTAGAGATAGAGAGGAGGGCCCCTCTATACTCCTGAAAAATTCTGAAGAAGTTATTGGATCCTAGAAGTTTTCCCACCCACTCACCCCAAATTCTTGGTCTAGTTACCAGCAAAGGATAAGGCGCAGTGAAGCTCCTGCTAGAACACAGCAACAATTCATCCCACTGGAATGGAGATTTCTCCCCATTTGTAAACAGAATATTCTCTTTTTTTTTTTTTAAAAATAGGACTTTCTGAACCAAGCCCAGAGCCAGGGTCATAGACTGGAAACTGGAGGGCAGCGCTGAAACTGTGTTTGGATTTTATTGGTTTGTCGTTCCCTAGTTCACAGTTTAAATGCCTGCGTGACAGAGAAAGGGTTAAAAAAAGAAAGCCATGGTAAGGGGATGGGGCAGGAAGGGAAAGGGTTGAACAGCTTTTGCCACATTATCTTTTTGCTCGCACAAAGTACAAGGCATTTGTTTTGGGATAGTACTTCACGTTTTGTTTCTTGTCCATTAGGCCACCAAATATGATCAGTTCCCCCCTGCCCTGCACTACAGTGTGCAGGCTGGTCTCTGGTGGCCCCACCACGGAACTGCTATTAAACACTTTCCATTTGACTTGCCCTTTCTCCTTGGTGTCTTTAATGTCTAGCACATACATCTGCATGGGTTTGCAGTTCATGCTTTGATACAAAGGCTTGCCGACATTCAGAGACTGCGGTGGATGGTGGCCCAAGCGACGAGCGATCGGAGGTAAGGAATGGCCATCCCCTTGGGCGGAGCCTGGGCGTGGTGCTGGCACCATCTCGGCACTGCTCCCACTCTGGCCACCAGGGGATCCTGGTGAAGACACCAAAGGAGGACTTAATGCTGCTGAACCAGATGCACCTTTGGAAGACAGGGCCTTGACAGCCTCCAGGCTTCTTCGGAGTGCACCTGGTGACACCGCCCCTGGTAGGGAACTAGTGACATGAGGTGGGGTATGGATTCCATTTGTCTGCTCTGGGGGATTTCTCATGCTTCCACCAACTGTCCTATTGTCCACAGCATCCATTTGACAGCTAACAGAACCTGGTTTCTGATCCCAATTCAAATCTACAGACCCTAAGCGTAGATCTTTCTGATCTGGTAGCGATCCTCGTCGCGGCGCCAGGGAAAGTCCAACTTTCAGGTCATATCCTTCAGCAGCAGAAGGTGTGCTGGGCGATATGGCCTGTACAGGACTGTCCAATGAGGCACCCCCCACTGCTGCGGCTCCAGGGGATAAACTCCCACCGTTCAGTACAGGTGACCCATCCCCTCTGGATGGGGACAGGCTCCCTTCCCGGGAGCCTGATGGTGTCTGTCTTTGTGCTCTAGGTCTCAGGGTGCCCCAGCGGCCATTCACACAAGGAGCTTCGTCGGTGTTCCTGACTGGAGACTGAGAGCGGTATTCCCGTGTTTCAGGAACCAGGGCTGGCGGCGTGGCACTGATAGGAGACGGGCGAGAGTTCAAGCTGGGGCTAAGTGGAGCTCTCCCGCTGGGAGCCTGGCTGAAGACCACAACACACTGTCCCACCTAACAGACAAAAAATGAGTGCACTATTACAAACTGCTGCAGAGATGTTCCTAAACCCCTACGGGTGTGTTAGTGCATTGGTGAAAAACATATGCTGGAAACCAAACATCCAATGAACCAGCAGTCACAGGATATTCCACATGAGAACACCCTTGCAGAGACCATATCATGTTAACGAGCCAGGAGATCCGAATCAAATAAATAAGCTTTCCTTCATGACAAATTCCTCTTCGTAATACCACCCTGCCCCATTTCTGACCCCCTTACCCTGCATGCGGGATGACACCATAGTTCAGGGGCTCCATGGTCTTCATTTTCCACTTTCAATGGCTGCCATGTCCAGGGATTTGTGCGCATGTGCAGTAGCCAAGCATCCTTAAATAGCTGCAAAGAAAAGTGTGACAAAACCAGAACCTTAGGCTTAGTGCAGAGAGATCTTCCCAGAAACAAAGATTTCCAGAAGCCATCTTCCTACAGATGGCAAGGAATCCTGGCCTGGAAGTGAAAGCACAGGATGGGTATTCCGGGTTCTATCCCTGACTACCACTGTGGGATTTTAAGGGCAAGTCACCTCTTTGTGCCTTAAGTTTCTCATCCAATTTCTAATTCTGGCCTATCGCAGAGGGCATGTTTGTAAAATGCTCTGAGATGCCTGCATGGGTGCTAGAGACCTGCAATGCATTTTATTAGGAGTTATTTATGGGCAACTATAGCATGGGTGACAACTACATGAAGTCTACAATTCAGCTGCCACGCCCACCAGTCAAGATTGCTCTGCAGCACACCAAGAAGTTGACCTATGGAGCTGCTATTGTGATAACGTGCAACTATGGCCGTATACAGAAGCTTGTGTCATACAAGGAAGGGGCACACATTTGGTGTTGATGCTTGCACACTTTATATACTTACTGCATTTGGACCGCCACAACCACCAAGGATTAAAATGGTTTCATCATCTATAATGATCTAAAGGGGCAAAGAAAAGTATTACAGATTTGGGAGAATACAACAATATTTTAAGCAAGACCATCACTGCTTTATCATGAAGCTGTGTGGTTTTGCAGGACCCTAGGCAAAGCAACATCCTCATCCAGCTCCCTCGATGTACCCATCACATCCTTCCTGCCCCAGCCTACTCACAGAACCTCCTTTAAGGGCTGGCGCAACCTTTCCTCTCTCACCAGCCTGTCTGAAACTCTGACACCTTTGTGACTCCACCTAATATACATGGACAATGAATCCAGGAGGTGGAGTCAAAATGCAACTTGCTAAGTGGAGGGAACTAGTTAGGGAACTTAACTCTGTTCATTTAGCACTCAAATGCCCATGGTCTGTATTTATATGGCCCCCATCACCATGCTATCTGAGTGGTATGGTGAGGAGAGCAGTATCAATGCCCTGCTGGTACCAAAGTCAGACAGAATCATAGAATATCAGGGTTGGAAGGGACGTCAGGAGGTCATCTAGTCCAACCCCCTGCTCAAAGCAGGACCAATCCCCAATTTTTGCCTCAGATCCCAAACAGCCCCCTCAAGGATTCAACTCACATCCCTGGGTTTAGCAGGCCAATGCTCAAAACCACTGAGCTATCCCTCCCCCTGTCATTCCCAGGACAGGAGATGGGGAATCTGGGGCAACGCTCTGGCATGCATGTTGTAGGGCTTATGCAGGGTGTCAAGATGGGCTCCAGAGAACTAATGATCTTACTGGGCACTGTCCATGTCAGTTGAAATCTGAAATCTGGTGGGTCTGGTAATCCATGGGGTCCCCCACAGGGCAAGCACAAATGGATCCTTTATATGTTGAGACAGACTGCAGTATTTTGCTTAAAATGTTACAATGGGAAGGTTTGTTTTTTAGACATGTTAATCACAAGTCTTGGCACATGCACAAAACACAGAGATATTTACAAACTGGCTCAACATCAAGAAGTTTTAAAAATGCATCCTCTCAAAGCAGTGAAATAGGTGGAAAGGGGACAAAGGCCTGGCATGCTGAGACTGCAAAGATGGCTTAGAAAGGGGGAATTACTTTTTAGAAGCCCCTCGGGTGAGGATGGGAAGCTGATCACAAAATGCGCGATGGGATTTTGCTTCTCTAATTTATCCTTGACACTTCGTGCAGGCAGCTAGAGCTCCTTGTAGAGCTCACCGCAAGGTACTGCAATGTTTGCTGAATAACTGCAGGAGACAGTCACCTGAGATTGGCCGCCACGTGGGTGAGGGGTAGGCCCAGAGATGTTTGGCTTCGACCAAGCCCACTGCTCGAGATCCAGAACCCAGACGTCATTACTCCTGCAAGGACAAGATGACAAACATGGAACCAGAGGTACAGAGACCCAGTCCCCTGGGATCTCAAATAAGCAACAGTTAGGAAGACTGCAGCACTGTTCTCATTAGACAGTAGTGCTCAAACCTCGGGACACATTAGCAGAGTTAAACTGATTCCTCCCACAAGCAGGGGATGTGTGTGTATTGGTGTGTCACACAGGTTACCACAGAGAAGGGAACCAGTAATGGGACAGCAGCCAATCAGGAGCATGCATCAAGTACTGATTAAGCTTTGTTCCAAGACAGGGCAGCAATGAATCATAGAATATCAGGGTTGGAAGGGACCTCAGGAGGTCATCTAGTCCAACCCCCCTGCTCAAAGCAGGACCAAGTCCCAATTTTTGCCCCAGATCCCTAAATGGCCCCCTCAAGGATTGAACTCACAACCCTGGGTTTAGCAGGCCAATGCTCAAACCACTGAGCTATCCACCTCCCCCACAATGGGGAGGTGGGGAGCAGCAGGCCCAAGGCTTCACAGACACGCCGCAATTTAGTATTTTCATAAATACAAGCTTTCCCACCCAGAGCTGAAACCATGCGCCAGGAACCTGACTTCCCCTCCCTTATTCCTTTCTTCAACGGAGCTTGCTGACGCAGCGCACTGTGAAGTGGATAAACTGCCCTTAGCGGAGACCGCTAAATTCACTTTCATTTTAAGAGACATTCTGACCTTGAATCCTCCCAGGTGGAAGTCTAGGCCTCAATGTGGGTGGACCACGGCACACAGCCTCACTGACTTCACTGGAGCTCCATGTGGGCTCAGTGGTTTCACTAAACAATGCTTATCAACTTCACAAGGTGGTATGAATCAGCAAAATGAACCAGCTCAGCTCTAGAGACTGGCACAGCAGAGGGGGAGGGTAGGATCATGATGCACTGTCACAGCCCTGGGTGAAAAGCTTGCATCAATTCTGCCCCACACCGTACTTGACCCTACCCAATGTTTGTTCCTCATTTTTCATGTTCACAGGTTCCCAGTAATACCTCTGAGGGAAAAAAGTTATAAACTTACATTTGCCGAGATCCTAGGGAACCTCCAAAGACAATCATTTTGTCGTCTATTACACAAGAGGAGTGGCCTGCCATGGGAGGGGGTCCGTGTGTTGTCACTATGCAGTTCCACCTAAGGAAACAGGTGAGGATACATTAAAATCTGTGAATTATGCTACAAATTCCCCTCAGATTTCTCCTCCAGAGATGAAAAAGGCAAATGGCCAATTTTTTTTTTTAGAAACAAACAGTCTTACACCCTTAAATGGAAAACTGCCTCCTGAGAAAGTGCACTGGCTCATGACTTTCTGGTGTTGCAATTTCTAGCCCCCGAGATCTAAACGCTGCCTTATTGAAAAGGGGGGTACTGTATCATTTGTTATGTATCAAATACCACAGAGGCCACCAAGAGTGTGGAGAGCAGGGATTTATAAAATGTAAATTAACATGAAATAAAACAAGGCGATGACGCAAACAACGAAGAGACAGAAAAAGGATAAACCTGAGATAGAGCATTTTGACTAAATGCTCTGGTACCAGAACCAGCAACATTATTTGAATGGAGGGCAGACGAAGTTTAGTCTGGAACCAAAACAGGTCTGAAGTTAATGATAATACGTAGTACTGTTTTCAAACTAAAGTACAGCCAAGGCACTTCAGCTCATACTGGAGTGTAGTTGTGCTAGGAAAGTCAGTTGTCAGAGAACACGCAAGCAACATGGAAAAGAAAATACATTTACTTTGTTGGCTCTAGATCTGTACCAAATAAATCCCTTTGGGGACGAAACATGTTTCTAGCTCCTTAAGTGGGCATAGCACTTTACAGGCAAATACAAAGGAAAGGCCCTCTATGCAATCTGAAGAGCAGAGAGATCAGCAATTCAAAAGAATTAGCTCAAGTCTAAATAATGTCACAAGAAACAGCAGGTTCATAAAAGACATTTTATTACAGAGAAGAAAACCTCAAGGAAAAACGTCTACAAAGACCAAATATGACTAAAAGCTAGTATTTGAAAATGTTAGCTTGCTGTAAACTGTTTAACATGACAAGGAATGAGGATCTTAAATTGGTAGTACTGGTATTTTCAATGAAATTTGTCCTCAACTATTATCATTAACTATTTACCTACAGCACACTAAAGACACTGCCCACAACTGCAATAGATGACTGAGCCTTTTGGTGATTAAATGCCCATATGAAACAGAGGTAGGATTCATCGCTACTTTAGTAAGGCATTAGCTCACATACATCAGTTCTGAAGGGAAGTATGTTGTAAGTGAGCACTTATTCTGGGAAGGGGGGGGGACACTAGAAAAAGAGTTTTCCTACCATCTTTAATATATTTTTCTGATGTTCCTAGCTAATCTTAAAGGCTGACAGAGCAGGCAGCAATTCAGAAATAGGAGGTCTGCCTGCCTGGACTGGCTACTGGAGAAAGCTTCGCCACCATCTCCTGTGACCCCAGACCTCCTCCATCCTAATCCTGAGATATGTCCTGACCAGACGGGGTCATACAAGGGAGATACAGATGACACTCCCACTTCCCTCCGCCAGCTAAATCCGAAATACCACCTGGGATGTGAGACTTCGTCTGTTCCTCCTCTTCCGTTCCACGTGTCCCTTTTCTTCCTCATCTTATTCCTCTCAAATTTTTTACTTTAAGTAAAATCCCTAGGCGTTAAAAAAAAGCTAAATAGAGAGACTTTTTAACACATAATAAAGAATCAAAATGTATGACCAAATGAACTACGTGTTCCAAATACCTACTTCTACTCTCGAACTGTGCACAGGAACTGTGCCTCCGCAGGAAGGAGTTAAGAAAAAAAATGGATTAGTTTCATTTTAGTTCCTACTCTAAGAAAATAAGGAAGCTATGGCCATCGGGGAGCTCAGACAGTAGGACTCTTGGCTCTTCACGTCTCGGGACGTTACTTCGCTAGATATTTTACCCAGGGTCACAACAGCTTCAGGACATTTAACCCAAGATCAGGGAATGTTCATTTCTCCTTCCTCCTATGTCTCCACAAGCAAAGTCGGTCAGAGGGATTCAGCCAAGCTTTTAAGAGCAGCTCTGTATGTATACACAGAGTGTATGGATACATTTTCAAGGCAAAAGGCATATTTCCAATCCAGCCTCTCAGGATGTTCTCTTACCAATTTTTGGAAGGCGAGTAGGTATGTATTTCATCAAAGAACCTCTCCGGCTGGTGCAGAGGGTAGGGGCTTGGCCGCGTCCACCCACCAAACAGCACAAGCAAGTCCTTATACACCACTAAAGTGGCCCCAGCCTTAGGTGACGGATAAGAACCTGGAGGGGAGCAGAGAAAGGAAAAAAGTTAGCAAATGGCATTTCAAACCAGCAGCCAAGCTGTGCACAGATCTTATGTGACAAAATGGAACCTCCCCTCTAAAAGGCAGAGAGGAAAAGATGACAAAATTAGAGTAGGGAGCATGGAAAGAAAGCTACTGCCAATTTGTGTCATCGTAATTAGTACAAGCCTGAAAGCACATCTCACGTATGGCAAAACATCTGTCAGTCAGTGACAGGAAATTACTAGCTTTCTAACATATCACTTTAAATTATTGCTTTGGTGCTGAATAAAAGCAATAATTATCTCCAAATAACTAGTAACTTTTCCCCAAGGAATATCTCCTGGTACTTACAAGCCACAGCATATTATGAATCTCATTTTACAGAGCTAGGAAGTTGCAAAATTAACCCTACATATTCCCAGCAGGGATTAACAGTCACATCTCAGAATCTGGAGCAACGGTAGACTGCAGGTTACAGATGGCAGGAGAGAATTCTTACAATACGAAGCACTTTATCTAACAAGTAAGTTATCTTAGATTTACTCCATTTAAAATTCTAAACGCTTACTGGTCCCAGTCTTGGTTATGTAGCTCAGATGAGGCATTCTGGGCTGCACTGCTGCTGCATGTAAACAGAGGGAAAAGTGGCTGTATCCCAGGGCTTGAAATCTGTTGCAACATATTACCCAAGATCAGATGGCTTTTATTTTCTATTTTACTAAACCAGACAAAGAACATTGATCTTGCCTCACACTCCACGCCGCCAGTACATTACTGAACTGACTGGTTATCGTAGAATTATAGAATATCAGGGTTGGAAGGGACTTCAGGAGGTCATCTAGTCCAACCCCCTGCTCAAAGTAGGACCAATCCCCAATTTTTGCCCCAGATCCCTAAATGGCCCCTTCAAGGATTGAACTCACAACCCTGGGTTTAGCAGTACAATGCTCAAACCACTGAGCTATCCCGCCCCCCAATAAATTATAAAAGTTATAATCTTGACTTTTTTTACATCTTGTCTTTGTAATTAGTCGTACTACTCAGAATTGGTTCTTAACATGACTATTTTTGAACTGGCCAGAGATAGTCTTCTCCAAGGCAGAGAGAGTCCTCTCCCAAGAACAGTTAGAAAAGGATCACATCCCTTTGAACTATCAGGGAACCTGCCACAATTCACTGAGAAAATACAAACTTTCCTTGTGCTAACAGGCCAAGGTCCTGCACCATGCGTGACCTTGCTGAACAAACAATCTGAGGTATAAAACATTCTGTATTACTTCCCAGTCAAATATTAAAATTGTCCCAGGCAGAATAGACACAGTGACACTTCCCCCCAAATACTCCCATGTCAATCAGCAGATCTGAAGTGATTCCCTGTACTTTGCAGAGAAGCTTTCTAGCACCTTCTCACAACAGTACCCTGTAGCAAGGCCATAATAACAATCTGTAAGGAGACACACCACACAAAGCAAGGATAAAAACCTAACTGTGCCCACAATTAGAAAGAGAAATTAGAAATGCACACTTAAGCAAGCCTGACTGCAGAAACTGATGTGCAATTCTAGGCAAGGCCCATGCATTTGGCCAAAAATGTTCTATTACCATCTAAAATGCTGAGCTAACGGACCCAAGCTAATTAGTTTACGGTCCTAATAGAGCAGTTTATACAGAGGCATATTTCAGTAGGTAATGAGGCACAGAACCAAGACTCTATTTTTGAGAAGTGAAAACAGCTATTTAAACATTCCTGCCTTACAGGGGACTTGTGAAACTTCTCTCAATGTTTGTAAAATGCTTTGAGAGCTTTGGATATAAGGTGCTACAGCTGTGCAAAGTCATTAGTCCAAGCCTGAATCTCAAGTGACAGGAAGTTCGAAGCCTACATGAAAGCATCCCCCACACAAAACAAGACGACAGACTGTCCCCTGCGCCCCAGGATCCCTTTTTTCCAGGCATGAGCACATTTTGCTGTTGCTGTCAGATGGAGGACAAAGGGGGAAAAACATGGAGCCCAAATGGTAATTCACACACTAAAATATATTGACAGTAGTTCCAAAAATATTTAGTTTCCTTAATGACTAAAATGAAGTGGTTCAGATTTGATTGCTCTATGCCACTGATCAAATTCTTAACAATATCCACTTTTCATCGCTAATTACTTGGCCATACAAAATTAAATTTTCCCAATGCAACTGTTTTGCGTTAAGAGCTCCGAGAACCCACCAGTCTTAAGGAACTAGCCAAGGAGATTGTCTTCTTACACCACCGGTCCCAGGTGAATGTAGAATTAATGGATTCCTATCACAGAAAGATTTCATAGAATCACAGAATCATAGAATATCAGGGTTGGAAGGGACCCCTGAAGGTCATCTAGTCCAACCCCCTGCTCGAAGCAGGACCAATTCCCAGTTAAATCATCCCAGCCAGGGCTTTGTCAAGCCTGACCTTAAAAACCTCTAAGGAAGGAGATTCTACCACCTCCCTAGGTAACGCATTCCAGTGTTTCACCACCCTCTTAGTGAAAAAGTTTTTCCTAATATCCAATCTAAACCTCCCCCACTGCAACTTGATTTAAAATATAGTGTATGCTTAATCCCCTAGCTTGGTGATGACAATAGATATTTAGCAAAAGTTTATCTCCCACTAGAAAGGCAAATACATCTTTCTTTTCTATTGAAGAATAATATAAACATAGAACATTACTCCGTATTAAATAAAGGCTGATCAGTTTCTAAGTATGCAATTAATATGCTGGTACCAACTCCAAAGCTAAAGATGCATTCTGATCAGTTCTTAAAATGGGTCAGAAATTAGTTTGAAACAAAAAAAAGCGTGCTAAGAGCTGGGAACCTGGGAAGAAATCACTACAAAAATATAACAGACTGACTTGATTCCTCTATAATGTATAGTCAGGTAAAGTGACAAATCTTGTCACTGCTATGACCTGAAGATCAAATTCCTGACTTAGATACACACATAACCCCCAACCACGTCAACAGGAGTTGTCCACCTGTCCATGGGGGCAGAATCTGGCCCTGACTGAGACATTTGGTCTACTAACAGATGGTGAACAGGTGCATTACTGGAGTGGGGTTTTATTCTGACACGAAGGAGAAATCACAATTTGGTAAGCCAGGAAAGTACTTTCAGAAGAGTTAATCTAGAAATCAGATAAATGTGAGACAGTTCTACATGGTTTCATGTGAAGATGGAATCATCAACCAGAGAATAGCTGTGAAAAATAAAGTACATAAGAATACACATCCACCACACTGATCAAGCTGTGACCGAGCAAGGGAGTGACAGAAGGCTGTTTCTGCTCTGAGCAATAGAATAACCACATTGCACCTTGTCGTGGCAGCAGCAGATTCTTTATCTAAAAGTCCCCAGTAGAGAAAAGGCTAACAAATGCAACTGAGAAACCACCGTGATAGACGCTAATCTGAAAATGACTTCATCACAACATGCTAAACCCACCATAAACTAAGCACAGTCTCCTTGGCTGGCTGTCTACTGACTCCCCATGTCACTTTGCAAGTTCAGGCATTTGAAAAGATCAGGAGCTTCTTGGAGAAGAATATGAAACGAGTTCTGACTGCACTCCAAAGAAGGGAACTGACAGGCAGCCTTTCTGACTTCCCAAGTCTCTAGCGTGCAGAATGCAAAGATGAAGTATGCCATCAAAAACGTCACAGGGACAGGCTCAACTACTTGGAGCTGCAAAATGACTCCTTCAAACAACTTTATAAAATTTGCTTAACAGCATTTCAAAGGCAAAAATAAAGTTCTTCAACACAGGTGGGCTTATTTTTCTTTATGACTTTAATTGTCTGTTAGAAGCAGAGTGACACACAGCAGTTCTCAAACTTTAGCAACCCAAGGACCCCCATTTTGATTTCAAATCTTTCATGGACCCCAAACCCCCCACTCAGCCCCAGGCCCTGTCCCCACTCCACCCCTTCCCCCAAGGCCCTGCCCCTCCTCTTGCCGCCCCTGCTCCACCCCTGCCCCTCCTCTTTCCGCTCACTCCCCCGAACGCGCCCCATCCCCACTCCTCTCCCTCTCTCCCAGCGCCTCCTGCATGCTGGGGAACAGCTGTTCCGAGGTGTGCAGGAGGCACGGGGAGGAGTTGAGCAGTGGGGCTGGTGGCCCCAGACAGGATTCCTCCCCGACCCCCGAGTGCGCCCTGAATAGCTGTTCCCCAGAGTGCAGGAGGTGCTGGCAGAGAGGGGGAGGAGTTCATCTGTGGGGCTTGCAGACCCCCTGGAGTACCCTCATTGACCCCCAGGGATCCATGGACCCCAGTTTAAGAAATCCTGCACTATAAGGTGAGTTGTCAACCACAGACAGATCTAGTGGGCTCTGTTTTAGAATAAATTACTAGCTACATTCATCAGCTGACTGTGCTGACTTCTGGATACTTCCCGCTTCAACCCTGCTCACCACTGATACTGATGTAAAGAGTCTTTATGGGAAGCACAATTCTTGGATCCTTTTCCTTGAGGGTAAGGATTTCAGCATGCAGAGGACCTAGCAATGACTAAACATTTCAAGGACACACGGCATTGCACCTTTTTGCTTGGCGAGATGCTTCTGCCAGGTTTCTGGTTACTTAATTTTCAACTGATGAATCTGCCAACTCACGAAGCAGACATGAATCTTTCAAAGAGGCACTATCCAGCCTCCAGGGATGCTTTGAAAAGTATTCCCCCCCCGGCCAGGTCTAGCTGAAAATTTAGGTCGACCCAGTTACGTTGCTCAGGGATGTGACAAATCCTCACCCCATGGAGACAGTCAAACCGACCTAACCCCCAGTATAGACAGCGTTAGGTTGACGGAAGAATTCTTTTGCCAACCTAGCTACCACTTCTTGAGGTGGATTAACTACAGCGATGGGAGAACTGCTTCTGTGACTCTAGTGAGCAACTACACTCAACTGCTACAGCAGTACAGCTGTAGCGATTCTAGTCAAGACAGAGTCCCACCAGAAACTATCTAAGACAGAAGCTTATATTGTAAGTATTTTCAATGTTTAAAATACATGTATCATAGTACATTTGGGGTATGGACAGTCTAGTAGTCTCAGAGCTACATCGTGGTAGCATGTGATGTGCAAAGTTCAAAACCAGCTCTGTCCTTTTACCAGCATGACTCCAGAAGGACCAGCAGAGAAGCTCCTCAGGCCACAGAATAATCACCATGAAGTGAGGCCTTCATGATGACAAATTAAATAAGAGAAAATAAGAATGTTCTAAGGGGAAACTTCATGGACTTTATCTAGGGAGGTTCCAAGTCTAGATTACGATTTCATATTCGGAAAGAGCTTTATTTAATGGTTGGAGGAACATGCATGGCAACTGGGTCTCTAGCAACACCCCTCTCCAGCGCTATTGGTCATGTCACCTGTTTGAGAACAGCAACTTACAGCAGAGGGTGAGAATTTTCTGGAAAAACAGCAGGACCTCACAGGTTCCCACTTTCCCAAATCCCGACAGTTCACTTAACGGCTTTAGAGACATCCAGGCATGTCCCAATATGTCTACACAGTGTGTGGAAGTGAGCCTCTCAGCCTAGGTCACAGACTCACACTAGTGCGCTAAAAGTAACTGTGTAGATGTGGCTGTTTGGCTGGAGCGCAGGCTCTGAAGCCAGGCGGTGGTGGCCTTCCAAGCCCAAGCTGCAACATCAAAGCACTATCTATTCAGTTGTATTTAGTGTGCTGGTACATTACCACACGTCAGTGGACGCACACTGGCAGGCTTGCTCCCAAATGCAACATAGGCACCCACTCTCTCCTTCCCGGAAAATGAAAGTTCTTGGTGCCAACAGCCTTTAAAAAAGAACACTGAAAACAAAACTAGACAAGACACTAGAAAAGCAACAATCCTGCCTTGGCAGAGAAAGGGGCTTTATTTTACCTCTAACTTTTATTAAGCGAATTGTAAAGGGGGAGAAGCATTTGCAGAGAAGCCACCAACATGCTGCTGGGCTTTAGAAAGACAGCAAAATAACCCCCTACAATTCAGGGATACTGGAAGTGTCAGAGATTGAAGGATCAGGGGAGTGGTGACTTTTCAACACATGGGGACACTACCATTTGGTAAAAGCAGAGCAGTACTGGTAAACCTTGGAGCATAAGATAAAGACAGTACAATCAGAGCAATGAAATTGCAGAAAATAAGACCAATTTCTTGTCCTGAAGCCAGATTTTCCATGGGAGAAACTCTAAACAGGCGTGGGTATCCACATGGATTTCACCCTTCAGGATAATCCTGCACTTAACCCTGCATGCACTTAATCTTATCAGACACAAAGTCATTGGAACAAATTTAACTAAAACTTCCTTGCCCTCTACCCCAAAGAAAGGATATAAACCAATGAGATCTGATGATGAAATCTGGATAATCAGATACATGAAGCAACATTCTGTGCCATTGTTAATCAGTGTAGATGTTTCCCAAGCTTTTTGGCCTTCCGTGAAATCAGCCAATGGCAATATATGAGCAACTGCAATGGAATGTAATTAATCAAAATTCTCCTGTGTTTTTACAGTAAGTTTGCTACAACTGTGCAACAATTCTGAAAAGCTCATGTCTTAAGACTGATTCTGTGCAATTCATCTCATAACTAACATCCACACCCGATAGCAACTCCTCCCAGGAAAACCTGCAAATTGAGTGGCTGTCAATCAATTTTATAACAGATATGAGATTTAACAAGCTGTGCACATTGATGGAGAGTGTTGTACTTGCATGGCTGAAATTACTGCCTTCAACCTCTTAAAACACCACCCCAAATAATTCCCCAAAGAAAGCATCAACTGTCAAGTTACTGCTTAAATAATGCACATACCCTAGAAAACAAAGAATTCAGAACTTCTGTTCTCCAGTACTACTTGTCAAACAATGAAATCCACTGCACTAATTCTGAATGATCTGTAACAGCTGGTCTGATGTTCAAGTCCATGTTTATTACACTGGCTGCTGGGTTCACAGTAACAATATTTAATAAGCCAGATCTTAGACCCTAGCACATGGAACTTCATTCATCTTTGCCATATGGGGCATAGCTTGGTCCCAAGGACAGGTGTGCTGCATTCAACATCATTCACTACATCATGAGGACTTCAGCACAGTTTGATATCCATAAGTCCTTGCCTTCATGATCCAGCCCACATTTTGCTCTTCAAAAGCCTTTCCCAAGCAGTTTGCTGACTGG
This sequence comes from Caretta caretta, assembly GCF_965140235.1. Taxonomy (NCBI): domain Eukaryota; kingdom Metazoa; phylum Chordata; order Testudines; family Cheloniidae; genus Caretta; species Caretta caretta. The sequence continues at coordinate 6,442,159 of NC_134223.1, forward strand.
AGCTCTAACAACTGACAACATGAGGTGTCTGAGCCTGGGAGAGCAGCAGTTCAGAGGTCAGAAAGCAAAGTGACAGGCAGAGAATGACATTTCCTGGTGATCACAACATAAGCATCAGAATTAGGTAATACTACAGGGGAAGTGCTAGGAGAAGGAAAGTCAAGAGGAAATCTCCATAATGTTCCTTGAGGGTACTGATAAACTATAGTTCCAACTCAGCCTTAAACCACAAGGTCTGGGAAATACTGTAATTCAAAATATTCAGCTCCCTTGTACCAGTGCCTGATAATCACCCTTCCTATTTCTGTCCTGAGACATTAAAAACTAGGCAAACATTGAGATTCTGAGTGGTCCCAACAGACATGAATTTACTACTAGCCTAGACTGGGCCTTCTCAACACAAAGACCCTAAAGGAAGAGTCAAGAAAGCATTGTTCAGTTTCTCCTTTGCAGGGCCATCCTCTTTCAATGCCCCTTGTAATCTGGGTTTAGGAAAAAAAACCCAGTTAATTTGCTCCTCCTGCTCCCAGGCTTCACAGTGTAGAGAAAAGGAGAGAGGTGTGCTCTCTGGAGCATCTCACATGGAATTTAGTTTAATATAGAAAGAATTAAACAAGTTCTGAATTGCAACTTCACAATAGTCAAAATCCATTTCAACCATAAGCTTTTCAGGGCAGGAACCCTGTCTAATGTGTCTAAGGCACCTGCACACAACTAGCAGTGTATGAAATCCCAAGTATCTTTATAATACACCTCTACCCCCATATAACGCTGTCCTCGGGAGCCAAAATTTTTTATTGCGTTATAGGTGAAACCGCATTATATTGAACTTGCTTTGATCCACCGGAGGTCGCAGCCCTGCCCCTCTGGAGCACTGCCCCTCTGGAGCAGTGCTTTACCCCGTTATATCCGAATGCATGTTCTATCGGGTCGCGTTATATCGGGGTAGAGGTATATAAGAGCAAAGGATAAAACGTTTCCCAAGTTCCTAACTGGTCATTTGCTACAGAGCAAACTGAGGCACCCAAGAAGATCTTACTAAATAAATATGCAGCACACCTCTCAACATTAAAACACAGCTACTTATTCAGAGAAAGGTTTTCCCTCTCTCTCTCACACACACAACTGTGGCACTCCCATCCCTCCCTGCAGAAAGAGTTATACTGGCCCAAGGCCAGGAATATTCAGACTTTCTTCAGTGAAGGATTTAAGGTCTGATATCTTGCCATCCTACGTGCAGAACTAGAAACATGGGTTCTATCCCACTGGAAAGGGGAGATTCCCAAGCTTTCCAATGAGAATGACAGCACTTGCTTCTATCCCAGAAGATCTCAAGAGTCACAATTTTACTGTCCCATGGGAACAGAAAACTACTGATAGTCATTACTAGAGGTTCTGACTCCCTCTCTGAGCCTTGTATAATTGGATTCATGAGGCTTGTTACACTAACATTTGTCAAGAATGTTCCCACTGCTGCAATATCATTTGGGGCAGTGACAGCAAGGCTAGTGTAAACAGGACCCCAGATGTCCCCCCCTCCGCCCAATTTGTCATCTAAGGCAGTTGTAAACTAGTTGTTCTGTAACACACAGCATACACAGAATGTGTGATGGTGTGGGGAAAAGGTTTTTTCAGCAGTAGTCTGGGATGAGCACTGTAACGTAACTCGCTCGTCTCTTTGCCCCTTGTCAGTAATATCATTCCAACAGAGCGCTGAATAAACCTTGGTAAGCGGTCAAAGTATTCCATATAAACACAATCAACTTGACAGCTAATAGCAAAGCATGAATTAAATTTCCTAAGATCAGTACTGTTTTAAGCTTTCTTTCAACTCACGTGTAGAAGCAGAACGCCAGTCAGAAAAACACCCTTTACTGCAATGCTCTGTTTAATTGCCATGTTTTTTCTGTCTGATATTGTACTCTGCAGAATTCAAGTGATTTGAGTAATAGTGAAAATGCTACACAAAGCAATGCTGGGGCTAATTAAAGGCTTTCTGATCTGAAGTGGGGGTGGAGGGCTGATCAGCTCCTGCTGCTCATCTTCCCTTAAGGATGCACATGGAGAAAATGGAAATTACTTTATTAACTACAAAGTGCTAATACAAAAATAATTGGTGGGAAGGGGGTTGGGTGTGTGTGCGGCTGAGCAGATGGGTACACTCAATTGGTTCTCTGCTCCACAGCCATCCTACTGAACAGCACTGCTAGTTCGCGGCTCTGTTTTATTCACCATGTCAAAAGGAACATTTCCTCTTGGGAGGAAGAGAAATATTGCACACAAAATACCCATCAACAAGACAGTGTGGTTTACATTTTTACACCGTCAAAGTGAAGCTCCTTTCCACAGCACATGTAACTCTACCCCTTTGTACATATACTGAAACCAAACCCTGAGCAGGGGAGAGCAATGGCTCTACATGCACAGCCCGACTACACAGGCTGCAGGAGCTACACAATCCCTGGCAGCATGCAGCACATTTCAATCCCTCTGCACAGGGATTGCTGACTTGAGCGCATTTACAGCAATGAGCGAAATTGTTAGGATATAGATATTCAGGCCTGTCTGTAAAGGCCTATACTCTAAGAATTTAGGTGTATTCTTATCACTTGGCTAGTGATAGAGGTATAAAAGAAAGAATCAAAACCACTGTCTGCCAGTGTAAGGGCCTTCTCTTACTGTGACAGTTTGTGGCCCTGTGCTTAGGCTCAGGCCTTTGGCTAAGCAGCAGAGGCAGCCATAAGCTGGGAAGCGAATGGTCACATCCTCACATTCCAAACTAGTCACATTGAGATAAGGTGCTATTGGGCTGTTAGGCACTATCAGGACAGGATTGTATTCCTATCACCTCCAGAGAAAGGGAAGTGCCTAGAAAATGTAAAAGGAAACTTAGTTTGATAGCATCCTGTCTGGCAAGAACTCACTTATCAATACTGGGATGTGAAATCCTCACTCCTGTATTGTTTTGTCATTATAGTTCCCACTTTGTTATTGTCTGTCTGTATAATCTCTGTCTGGTTCTGTGATTGTTTCTGTCTGCTGTATAATTAATTTTGCGGGGTGTAATCTAATTAAGGTGGTGGGATATAATTGGTTAGCTGATCATGTTACAATATGTTAGGATTGGTTAGTTAAATTTTAGTAGAATGATTGGTTAAGGTATAGCTAAGAATATTACTATATAAATTAGGGACAAACAGGAAGTAAGTTGGGATTCGAAAATAAGGAAAAAGGAACTTGTATTTAGCTTGCTGGAAGTTCACCCCAATAAACATCGAATTGTTTGCACCTTCGGACTTCGGGTATTGTTGCTCTCTGTTCATGCGAGAAGAACCAGGGAAGTGGGAGAGTGAAGGAATAAGCTCTCTAACAGAAATCTCTTGGCTCTTTCAGTCCATGTCAATAAAATCAGAGAAGTTACAGGGAATCATTTATGTACAATGTTGCTGAATTATAGCTGCAGTGGGAACCAATGAAATTAAATTTCATGGGTTTGTACCGAGTGAGCATCTCAACCATCACCTTGTATTTCCTTAAGAACATCCTGTTTGACTGCATATTCAAATAAGCTTGTTCACTAATTACCTATAGCATGATGCCAAAGAAGAAGAGGACACTATGGTTCTTTCCACTTCTTGTCACTGAAACAAACAGCTGTTTATTTGAACCTGGAGGACTCTAAATATACAGATGCTCACGTGCTTTTGGATCTGGTGCTCTGCACTTTCATTAGAATGGATGAAAATAAATGTTGGGGGGAAGGATGCAAGAAAGTGGGAATCACAGCATGTACAGGTCAGATGTACCTGGAGACAGACCCTAGCAAAAAGCTCCAGAAACACACACTACATGCTGGAGTGTGGGAATTTCAGAATCCAAGCCTGGATACAATTTTTGCATTTGGTTCACATCTATAAATCTTACCATTAAAACCAATTACTGCGCCCCCTAAAAACACGTTGTGGGTGGCCACACATCTTTTAGCAAAAAAAAATTGCCTAATGCTTTTTTTTTTTTTTTTGCTTTCAGTTCTCTTAGATCATGAAATGCACTTTTTTCCCTATTCTGGTAAACTGCTGAAGATAAAGCTCTTTGAATTTTTCCATATGCAAAAATCACCTTTGGGCTGCAAACAGGCCTGATTTAGGCTAGTGCTTTTTCGTTCTGGATGCATGTATCAGATCTAATGAGGTTCTTTTTCTAAGATTGATGATGGACAAGTAAAAAACTGAAATGCTTTTAAAGTATCTAAAATAACTAAGGATGAAAAAATTCAAACAATTTAAACAGACCCCTTCTAATGACCGAAAGTACAGAAGAGTCTATTGTATTTCTTTAAAGATATAATACTGATCGGTAAATATATTTTTAGTTTGAAAACACTACTACATATTAGCATTTAATTTTTTGCACTGGTTAAAGGCATACTAGTATAATTAATCTTAATTATATAATTATATAATTAATTATAATTAATCTTAATTAATCTTTATTGAAAAAGGGTATTTTTCTTTGCATGTGACCCATGAGCATTTGTTATTTTGCCAATTTCATCGTGATCATAATGTGACTTTTCTATAATATGCTGGAACAATAGTCTTTGGAATGAGAAATTTCATTCCAAAGGGCACTCCCCTCAAAAAAAATTAATACACACATGAAAATAGAGTTAGAACAAATGTAAAAAGAAAAGGAGTACTTGTGGCACCTTAGAGACTAACCAATTTATTTGACCATAAGCTTTCGTGAGCTACAGCTCACTTCATCAGATGCATACTGTGGAAAATACAGAAGATGTTTGTTTTTATACACACAAATCATGAAAAAATGGGTGTTTATCACTACAAAAGGTTCTCTCTCCCCCCACAACGTATAATGTACATTGAACAAATGTATATATTCAACCAACATTAGGGAGCATCACTAATACAGAGGCATAATAAGGGCTTTAACTTCATGGAGCAAAACCAGACAATACTAACGCACATTTTAGCAGTATGATTATTTCAAATGATCTATTCTACTCCTACCAATAGGTGTCTCTGCAGTCCACAGTAAACATCATGCCATAGAATTTTAGAAGGGCCTCACTGTGTGGCATACAACATTAAACATTCTTTAATTCATTTCACCTGACGATCTCCATATGCTTTACAAATGTTGGCAAATTAATTCTCAACAAAACATCTGTACTATAGGCATGATACATATTGGTACCACTTCATTCCACCACTGAAGCAGAGCCACCTCTGGGGTGGGATACAGGTATCTAAAAGTAACACTATGTAACAGTTTAGGAGAGGAAATGAACTCAGTATGCAAATAAAATTGCATGGGGAATTTAGTCAGTTTATCAGGGTGAGAATCTGGCCAAGAATCCAGGGATAAATGTTTCTACTCCAGTTAAAAATGCCACACTGGTCACGGCCTGGGCTTCATTTTTCACCTGAAAGACAGCTTCCTTGAGTACACTGATCCTAACACCATGCTGGGACACTGGTCCGATCTGCCAGGCTGATCTGCTTTCTTCCCAGGGCAATCCATTATAGATATAATAAATAGTAGCACTATTAGTATAAATTTAAATATTTATGGGTTGTATGTAGGACTTTTTTGTAATTTATTTTTCTAAATCTAGGAGGATTAAGGCAACTGACTTTGAGACCAACTAAAAGCAAAGTGTTCCAAGTGGAGCCTCTTAGAAAGCTGCATAAGTAGCAGTTTAATAGAGACCTCGGCCACGATTTCCAAAAACAGGTGCCCAAAGGTATGCTCCCAAGTGGCTGATTTTCAGAAGCGCTAAGTACTCAGAAGTTCCCAGTGAAGTCAATGGCAGAGACTGGGTGCTCAGCACTGTTAAAAATAAGGCCATATCTTTAGGTGTCTAAATAAGGACTTAGGAACCTAACTTTAGGTACCTATTTTTGAAAAGCTTGGTCCCATTATTTACTAACATGAACACAAATAGTTTTCCCCAATTTTGGTATAAAATGCTTGTCGGCAATATATTCCATGTTTTCATGTAACCTGAGGTCATGTTTTAAATGAATGTGCATTACACAAAGCTCCCAAAACCCTGAATAGTCACCCTCCTTCCACTACATGCATCCGATGAAGTGTGCTGTAGCTCACGAAAGCTTATGCTCAAATAAATGTGTTAGTCTCTAAGGTGCCCACGTACTTCTTTTCTTTTTCCTGTTCACAGCTATCTTTACATGCTAACTTGGAGAAAACTGGGGAGAAGAGTAGCAGCAAAAAATTCCTTACACCATTCTCTGACAAGAAGGCCTGTGAAGGGAATAGTGGGAAAAATCCTTATATTACTCTCTGGAGGGATTCATGCCCATGGACCTTGTCTGTCAGAATCTAAATATGAGAAGGTTAAAGTAACAAGTTATTTTTCATTCCTTCCTACTACAACCACATTGATAAAGTCTTATGGAGGGGCTGTCTGGTTGTTTGTATACGTTTCTAAGAAAATAAAAGCAAAAACTCTCAGAAATAAAGATAAGATGCTGAATATAAGAAGAGATTTCCAAAATTACTTTTGCTGCACTAAATGAATGCTGGGGAAGGGAATCAGCAGCTCTTCAGGGTCAGCTGTCTTGAAAATTCACACTGAGTGTTTCTGGTAATGTAAACGACCTCCCAGAAACATGAATAATTCTGGCAGTCAACGTAATAAAGGAGTTTGAGTCTGTTTCTTTGCATCTACAATTTCATTAGCTGAGGACATGCAGGTAGGTGAATGCAGTTTCTCATGACAATTGGCCTCTGCCCCGCACAGGATGAACTGAAAGGACTCTTACACAAAGGGCACAAGATTGCTAGTTTCCACAGGGATAAGCAGTGTAGGTGTATTTTGCTGAACACTTTTTGAAATAATTCTCATTAACAACACTTATCCATGCGATTGTAACCCAGAATCCTTCCCCTTATCAAAACTGCCTTTCCCCATGGAATGTGCATGCTTGTTTGATACTGAAGGGGTGCTGGCACTGATTTGAGCATTGAAGTATTTCTTTTGAAAAAAGTTAGTTTTTAATCAGTGTTTGTAATTTAACTGTTAAGTGTTGTCTCTAATCAGGAAAGTATTCTTTGGAATGTCAAAGCCACCCCAGTCCCATACATACACATTTGCTGGTCTTTACAATTGTTGCCATCAGGTAGGAAGCTGCTTCCAGCTTCTAACGTTTTCCTTTGTTAAAATCCAATCAGTTACAGGTACCTATGTGCACTCAGCACTCTTTCCGTAAGGGAAGAGATATGAGGGGAGAGCAGCTAAGAGTAAAGGGTGATCTGATGTGAGGGGCACAAGTGGAAAGACCCTATGGAAAAATACAGAATCTGTATGCTAACACAGGGACCGAGACTAATTACATAAAAGCACTAAGGTGTTCAGGTTGAAGTCTCCCAACATATATTATACAATGTTTACACAGGAATTTTCATCCTAAAGGAAAATCAGCACCTTACATTCTATGTATATACAGCCCCCTCTGGGGATCAAAGTGCAAATCAGTGCAAACCACACTGTACAACGGGGGGAAGGAGAATTTCTCCCACCCACCTTAAGAGCACTGGGGCAAGTCCCTCTTCTTATAAAAAGTGTCCTGGGATCCAATGTCCACAGGGTAGACAGGTTCCCCATTTCTGAGATCTCATCTGAAAGACCTACCCACTACATCGCATGGAACTCAACGTATCTACTCTCAGATGAAGGGCTAAATCAACTCTCCCAGGAATTGAACCTGTTCCAATGCGTCGACCACTTTGATTTCCTCTCTGAATCCTGGTGATTTGGAGAAAAGGCCTTGAGATCCCCCAACACGACCAGGAAAAACAGAAGACTGCTTAAAACCTTTGATTCCTTTTGAACAATTTCCCTCCTCGTTTCCTCTGGCTGCGGTTACATTTTCTTTTCATCTGGGCAAGTCGTGCTAAACAAAGCAACAAACATTCCTACCACATAAGGCTATACTGCCAGTGGCAAGGAGCTCCAATAACTAGCACAAATCATAACTGTGAAGTGAACACTATTTCCCTAACACCACAGTCCACACTATATAAAGCACGTTTTGTTGCATGCCCTTACAGCGTGCTTGTTGGTAAAAACAGGTAGTGATCTGTATGAAGGTCTAAGCTGCTTAAAGCAGACACAGTTGTATTCTGTTAGAGTTCGCACATTATGGAATCGATGCACCATGTTGAGGAATAAAAGATGGAATGCCCATTCCATTTGCCAACACCCCTTACTGGTGGTCACAGAAAAGCATACACTAAAGACACCATCTCCTCAAAAGCAGCAGAGGCACAATGAGAGCAGAAATGGATCTGTTTCTCTATGGATGCCATGCAGCCAGTGCAGAGCGGGCAGCTGATGGAGATGCACCAGATGAATGAACATTTGGCACTGTGGCAAAACAGGAATGAGGGATCAGAGCTCATCCCAATCAGCTTCACCCTGTCTTCACCAGTAATGAGGGAGCTCAACTCCCAGCTAAAGAGCTGGATGAGGGAGCCCTCTGCATGCAGCAAGGTCACTCCAGCTGTAAAGACAGTTAGCCATTAACTGTTCTGTCCTGTTCTTATCTGCATAGACTAACCTATTCAGAGAAGGGATTTCTTCCTTCATCTTGCACTTCAGGCATGAAGTACCATGTGCACTTCAGCACAATGGATGGAGCAGTTGGTATCTCAACCTTCCTGTAGAAGAAAGTAGTGAGGACCAGAGGTGCATTTTCTTTTTTAAGGCTGACAGCATTATAAACACTCTCCCAACCTTGAAGTCATACTGGTTAAGGGGAGAACAAAATGAAAATCATAGGGTGACTTCATGTACTCTATGACAAGCTCACCCGGGGCCTACAAATGTCATTTCTGTTACTCCTGTAGCTGAAATGATTTGGAGTGCTCTGGAAACCTGCTCAGAGGCACTGATAAGGAGAATTCAAACAATGCCGGCTGGGTCAAAGGGCACACTGCAGCCAGGCACTGTGGCTCCCAGGCATGAGCAGAGTGGGAGGATTGGGTGGGTGGGGAGAAGCTGGCACTGTGACAGAAGCGGAGAAGTCATTTCTCTCTGAAAGATATCAGTGTTTTTAAGGTCCCCCAAAAGAGAGGAAGCAACTTCAAGAGCCACAGTCCTTTTCATATGGGAAAGTCATTTCAGGGCATGAAATAAAGCTTCTGTCAGGAAGAAACAATTATATCAGACTAAAAATTAACAGAGTTAAGATTATGTCTTCACTACAAAAGCAGCGGATTTTCACATCGAGATAGATCTCTGTATGTAAAGTCCCAGTACAGACAAGGCACAGATAGGGGTGACATTGACAAGCTACATTAAGGTAAAAACTATGTCCCCAGTATTGGGGATACCTTGACTAGCTCCACTGAGATAAAAACTATCCCCCATACTGGGGACATGGGGGTGACACAGACAAGCTACATTAAGGTAGAATCATAGAATATCAGGGTTGGAAGGGACCTCAGGAGGTCATCTAGTCCAACCCCCTGCTCAAAAGCAGGACCCATCCCCAATTAAATCATCCCAGCCAGGGCTTTGTCAAGCCTGACCTTAAAAACTTCTAAGGAAGGAGATTCCACCACCTCCCTAGGCAACGCATTCCAGTGTTTCACCACCCTCCTAGTGAAAAAGTTTTTCCTAATATCCAACCTAAACCTCCCCCACTGCAACTTGAAAAGTACCTCTGCCTGGCTTGTCTCCATTAGGACATTACATTGAGATACACAGAGTGAGCATACACCTGGTTTTGAGTGAAGGTATAGTCATAACTGGCCGGACAGCTCAACAGCACAGGAAGCCTGAGAGCTGCCACAGGTCTCTGGATCCCTAAACAGATGGTTATAGAACTCATGCTGCGTTTATGCCTGCAAACTGTAAGCCTACGGGGGCAGGGAACACATTCCCTACTTTGGCACAACTTTTCCATCGTTCATCCCTTTATTACCATAACCATTCACACAAGAATATTCGGGACTGCAACACAGGTGACCTCTGTTGGCCTCAGAGGAGCTGTTCACCTCTCAACATGGCCTTATGGAATGCCATATTCATTGCCTTCCAAAAGGGAATGGTATTCTATCATAATATAGGTATTCCCAGGAGCTTGTCTGGATAGGCACAATGGGGAATCCACCCTCAGAAGAAGTAGTTAGCTCTGCTTTCATCTGAGTTGAAAAGCAGCGCTAATTGCTCTCTTGTCATTCATGAGACAGAGGAAAACTAAATCTGCAAACAAAGAAAAGGCCAGAGTAGGGAAATGGAGAAGGATTTGCAAGTCAAGAGAGGACAGATCTGTGTTGTGAAACAAAACACACTGGTTACATCTACACTACCGTGGTAAGTCGACCTATGCTACGCAACACTAGGTACACGAATAACATAGCTGGAATTGATGTACCTTAGGTCGAGTTACTGTGGGGTCTACACCGCGGGAGGTCGACGGGAGAAAGTCTCCTGTCGATTTACCTTACTCTTCTTGTCGGTGGTAGAGTAACGGGTCGACTGGAGAACAACCTGCAGTCGATTTGATGGGTCTTTACTAGACCCACCATCGGTCTATTTAGCGGATCGATCTCAGAGCATAGATCCCCGCTGTAGTGTAGACCTGCCCTTAGATTAAGTGTCTAATCTCCAATATGGCTCACCCCTTCTGAACACAAATAGCGATTGATTAACCTCCCAGGGGCTCTCCCTCTGCTCCTGCACACACAGGCACTGCATGGATGAATTCACTTGGAACATGAGAAGTAGTAGCTCTAGCAAACTTAAGAGTGCTGATTTCCCATCCCTCAGCCTTGAAATTTTCCATAATTTAATCAAAAAAATTCCACTAAAGACATTTTCCACAACTGCACAAATAGAGAGCAAACTAACATCCAGCCTTTCAAGGATGGACTAGTCAAGGGGCTCTATGTGCATCCGGTTCAGAATACCTGAATTTCATGGAACCACAGACCTGAGTCTTGCAGGGTCAATCCAGGCCTTTATTCAACTGAAGCACATCAATTAAGGGTTAACTTTTCAAAAGCAAAGTGGTTTAGGAATTCAAGTCAAATATAAAAGTGACTTAGGCTCCTATGTCCCAGTGACTTTCAATGAGATTTAGGCTCTTAAGTGCCTTTTGAAAATGGGACTCAGGGTACAATTTTCAAAAATGCCCAAGTACCCTGCAGTTTGCTACGTTTGGAGGCTATGATCAAGCTTTTGTCTGTTCTATGTGGACATCAAAGATCTCATTCCTTGACCAAACTCTTCATCCCCATTACTGCTGGACAGTCAGTTGCTGTCCTGTACCAGAGATGTGGCTGTATTTCAGTGATGCGGTTATTTATAAAATTGCTTTGGGATCCTCTCAGGATGAAATGCTATAATAAATGTAAAATTTAACCATATTTCTCTAGTCACCAGAAACCCTCTTCAGAGATGCTTTCGCTCATACCCATTCCCATGGTTTTCCCAATGCAGCCTATCATTTTTAAAGGTCTTTTTTCCTCCACAGCACACTATGGCACAGAAGAGGACCACTGCAGTGCCACTGAAGAGTTTTACAATCCCGTTTGAGTTTGTTGAAAGTGTAGACAATGAGACGTGTCCAATGCATTTAATTTCAAGGGCAAAACTCATGTCAGAAATACTGTGTATTAAAGGCTATCATGTGGTGACGTGTCAGAAGGGAGGCATCATGAAAGATCAACCTTTCCAGACTACTGTATCCCTTTTCCGGAGTCTGATTGGTCTTACGTACCCCCACATTTCAGCTCACTTAAATATGCTTACAAAATCAGGCATAAAAATACAGAAGTGTCACAGCACACTATTACTGGAAAATGGCTGACACTCATTTTACCATATAATTCTAAAATAAATCAAATGGAATATAAATGTACTTACATTTCAGTGAACAGTCAATAGAGCATTATAAACAAGTCATTGTAGGACACTTAGTTTGTACTGACTTCACAAGTGCTTTTTATGTAGCCTGTTGTAAAACTAGGCAAGTATCTAGAGGAGTTGATGTACCCCCTGGAAGATCTCTGTGTACCCTGGTTGAGAACCACTGAACTATAGCACTTGTACATACATATGCAGTAGCTGATTTTCCAAGACACTGGTACAAGCCTTTGTGCAGCCAATAGCAAAGAAGGATTGAGTCAATTTGTACTTCTACAGCATCCTTCATTTGAAGCTCTCTTTAGAAACATTTAATTAAGCCTCACAACAAATATGTGAAGGAGGTAGTATCCACATTTTGCAGAGGCAGTAGCTGAGACAGAAAGAAGCCAAGTGGCTGAGTCAAGGTAGAAACTCATTAACTATTATGGGAAGAAAAAGCCAGACCTAGACATGAGAAAGAATTATTCTAAAACACTGGATTTGCCTCGGGCATACAATAATCAGATACATGTAGTAATTCAGCCATAGTGACACAGTTGGTAGTATATCAGTCTACTAAGAACAGATATGGGTTCAAATGAGATCTAGTAACCCAAAGTAACCTAGTAACTAGTAACCTGGTTGAGAACCACTGCCTTAGACAACTGAGTACTGGTGTGCTCAGACCAGGACCTATTCTGTTCAGTGCAGGTGCACATATTACAGTGTTCCCTATTTTAGGGCATAAAAGTCTTTCATAATAGGAACACAGGAATTGCAATACAGGATCAGTCAAGTGTCTGTCTAGTTCAGTGTCTCCTCCACAGGAGTTCAGTGTCCATTAGTTTAGTGTCTCCTCCAAACGCTTCAGTGCAAGACACTTCAATAGATAATTATGGAACAACTTTATTTTATTTTTTTTAAACACTAACAGGCAGATGGCATCTGGTTTATACTCTGAAACATGGGGGGAGCAGGGGTTATTCCTAATGCAACTGTAAATATTTCCATTATCAATATACATTTTCTCTTTTTGTATCCTATTAAATTATTGGACTTCTGGTAACTAGTCCCACAAGGTTAGGGCTAGTCTACACTGGAAAGGCTTTGCTATATTGGCAAAAGGAACTCTTCTGCCAGTATAGTTAAACCACCTCCACAAATGACCAAAGACTTATTAGCAAAAGAACTCTTGCTAGTATAAGTTATGCCCACACAGGGAGCCATAGCTCGGTCAGAGATGTGATTTTTTTCCATACCGCTAACGAATATAGCTATGTCAGGAAAACTTTGTAGATTTGGCCTTACACATTGTGTAAAACAGAATCTCCTTTAATCTGTCGTCTTTGTGAATGCCCCCTTGTTCTATATCAGGAGAAAGTAGATAGAGAGAAAGTAAACTATGTGCCTAAGAAGCATTATTTTACATACTTCTATCATATCCCCTACCCTATCCTTACTAAATTAAACTCTGACGTTTTTAGTTTCTTCTCATACGGAAACTTTTCCATTCCTCCACTCACTTTCATTGTTCTTCTCTGGATCCCTTCTGTCTCTGATTTTTTTTTTTTGAGATAAGGTGACCAGAACTGAACACGGTAGTCCAAGCACAGGGTATACTAACAATTTAATGACAGTTTCAGTATTTTCTATTCCATTCTTTATGCATTCTAACACTGTTGGCTTTTTAAAAATGCTGTTGAGTATCTAGTAGATATTTTCATTGAGCTGTCCGCAATGATCTCCCCTGCTTTTTTCCTGTGTGATTATAGTTAATTTAGAACCCAACAATGTAAATCAAATAGCTTCTTGTATCAACTCCTCTGTGCTACTTACGAGTAGGGGAAGGGACAGTCCTGTTTTTTGGGACTTTTTCTTACATAGGCACCTATTACCCCCACCCCCGTCCCGTTTATTCACAGTTACGATCTGGTAACCCTACTTACGAGGTTAAAGTAGCCTCTTACATACACTAGAACTAGCTACTCCAAGAAACAAACAAGTAACAAAAATTGCTTCTCTAAGTCCTTGACATGACAACATGACCAGTCTGAGGTAGCTGGAGCCACATGAACACCAACAATGATTAGAGCCCCACAAATCTGTGGATATCCACTCTATATCCGTGGACATGTGCATTCATGGATAGCCATGGACCATGTTTGTGGCTCAAATGCGGATACAAATTTTGTATCCACACAGGGTTCTAACAATGATTAAACTTCAGGCTTATATATGAGCAGTTACAGCACTTTATAGGCAGGCAAAGTCACTTGGCCTCGATGTATGCAATAATCACCTGGAAAATAAGTGTCTTGGAATATTTTCTAGCCACAGAAACACCAAGGATAGAGTAATTATTCAACTGGAGAGAGCACTAGAGCAACAGGAACGGAATCATTTCCTGAATACCAAATACACGTGTTGTTATATATGTTGCATTAATGCCCACAAGGTGCTTGATGCTGTATGTAAACAGAGTTCCTCTCCCATAGGGCTCAGAAAGTGTGCTGAAGTGTACGTTAAGGTGATCTGAAAATGAGGACTTATAATTATTTGACTGCCCCTTCCACCCTATCATCACATGTTAGGGTCTCAAATCAAACCAGCCAACTACCATCATCATTGTAACTGCCCAACACAGGCCATGCTATAACGTTACAGCTACCTCAGAGACCTTCTGAAGCCAAGAGTGGGCCCATAGCGGTCAGGTAAGTGGTGCTCATGTATATCATGATTTGAGGAAGGTATTGTTGTCCATTACTTTACATCCATAATTGGATACAAGTTAATAGATTCTAGGTGTCCACTTTGAATGCCTGCAGTCTCTAATGCAGCAGTTCAGGCCCATGACTGATTTTTGTTAGTACCCAAAGGTTTCAGGAATAAGGCCATTTCTTTCAATTGGATTATGCCTCATCCCCAGCTACAGAAGGCACAACCATCTGTGACAGAACTATGAACAAGGAAGCTCACGTTCGAATCTTGCCAGATTTAATCAGGTGCTGCTGCTACAAAAACTCACTACCATCTCTTAGCAACATCTCTCACTGTTTCATGAGAGCTACAAAAGCTCGGCCTCAGTCTTTTGGATTGCTTTGTCAAGGTTACACCACTGAATTCAAAGGCCAATGACAACACAAAAATGACCAAAGGCCAACTTTCTTGCTCTATCATGCCGCAGCCAATGCAGCCGTCCAACACCAGAAAGGCTGCATCTAACATCAGAATGATGGACAGACAAGAGCATCTATCCTAGCTCATTCAGAGAGTCTTTTAGCTTTACTGAATCAACATCAAGTGCATCTTCCCATTTCAGTTAAAGAGGGGAACTGTGATCCTAAAACTCCAGTGGCTAAGGTTTGGTGAACCTTGCGCTTGACACTGGGCGAGAATGCTCAGCATCCTACTGATCAGTGGAACATTCACCTAAATAAGGGCATTCAGCATTAATTGTGACAACATCTATGCTCTTATAACCACCCCCAGACACACACACACACAGGACCAGACAATGTGTAGAGGCTGGGGAGGGGAAACATGCATCAAGTACTCCTGAGGGAATTCTGTGCCAAAAAATTAAACATTCTGAGCATAATATTTTAAAATTCTGCATATTTTATTTGTTAAAATAATGCAATATAATCACACTGGTTTTAATTATTTTGGTAATTTATTTAAACGGCAATATAATGGATGAAGAATGGGGGTGGGGAGCATTGAAGGAAATCCCCAACTCCCTCGGTCTGATAGTAACGTACCTGGTACTGACCCTTTACTTCTGGTTATTAGTCAAAAAATATATGCAGCCATATGCTCAGTGTTACATCATAGACAACTGAAGAGCAAGCAAGGGCTGGGGACTCAAACTCACAATTTATACTGGCTACTGAGCATCTCCAGGAAGGTCAGTAGCAAACAGTTCATAAAGCACATTTTGACAGGAAATTTTTTCAGTCCAAAAATTTAGACCAGTTCTAATCACTAGAGCACAATAAGCATTTATAAGGTCATAATGTCCTTTAAAATAAGACTCCTTTACACCATTCTGGCAATGTAAAGGAGCCTTAACATTTTTACACCTGTTTTATATTCCTGGGGGAATTCATTAAGAACAATGGGAATAATTCACTAAGCAAGCAAGCGGCTACATTCTGCTCTGCCTGAGGGGACAGAGCCTGCCCCACACTACCTCTCTAGAAACATCACAAAAAGCTGCCCCTCCACACACAGCATGCCGCAATAGCAAGCGAGAGGGTCAGTGTGTGTCTCTCTCTCATAAATGCCCAGCCTCCCGTCCCAGCGGTGATTTGTCTCTCTACTGGCTACTCCAGGTGCCCAAACTGACCTGCCTACACTGCCGGGGAGGGGCACATGACCGCTCTTGCAGCTTCCCTTTGCTTCCCCATCAGAAGTTATTTTCTGCGGGGAAGCAAAGAAATCTATGGCGGCCATGAATTCTGTGCATGCGCAGTGACAAAATTCCCCCAAGAGTAATCAAAGGAAGGAGAGAGTCACAGACATAAGGAATAAGATTAATAAAGCCAGCTGCTGGAGCAACTATCCGATACAAGCACTGCGTTACTTAAGAAAAATATATACCACCAAGAATATTCTAGATAAAGCTTTAAGTGAAATTTTTCTTCTCATTTTTGGCTAAAGTATTACAACTGGGGTAGGAATGTTCTTTCCCAAAGGAGTTAGACCTATAAAAAGGGCCCTGTGACAAGACAAGCTGTCTCTGGAGAATAAGGAATGGGTCAGTGCTTTTAGACAGCTAGAATTAGTTTTCTCTGTTTATGTTTTGTTAGGGCCCCGAGAGTGAATCTGTGAGCCAAGGAAGAGAAGGCTCCCACTTCCCCAGTGACAGAAGGCTGGGATGGCCTGGTTTTAGGGACAGGAAAGCACCAGGAAGCAGGTTCTGGAAAGTTTTACCCTCTGCTCTGAATGGAAGGGGCTTAGTATGCATGTTCACAGCTAACAGGAAGACGTAAGCCATGAGTCTACTGACCCTTCTGATATCAGAGGGGGAAGGGAAGGCCATTGCCCGGTGGGCACTTTTCATGGCAAAGCATGCTGAGGAAAGGGAGAAGTTTGGGAGCTGTAAAATATAGACAGCTTTCCTCCCCAGGTAGCTGAAGGGAAGGCAGCACCAAGAAAGAAGGTGGTGGCTGCTTAGTTAATGATCTGATGAGGCAGAACCAATGGGGAATGCAGGCAGGCTCTGAAGAGGCTCATCTACTTGAACAGCATTTGGACTTCAACTACTCTTGTGTCATGGTTATTCCTGGGATTTTATCACTTTGGGAAACCAGTTATGTTGTCATGGTTGTGATGCTAAGATAAACACCCGGGTTCTAAAATCCCCTCCGTCAAACCCCCCTTTCCCTCACTAGGGAACAGGGGCATCCTGATAATCTACTGTGGTCTGTGCTGTAGGCCTTCCTCTACTCAGTCAGAAAGAGTATTTTCAGGTTTGACACAAGGCCTAAGCACACAGGAACCAAGTGCAGGGCTCCAGAGGAATATAAACATATGAACAACAGAATGGGAAAAGAGATTAGCGAAAAATGTAGATGATCAAGGAGTTCCTTTGGCAAAGACTAACCAGAATGACGACTCTTTGGGGATACACTCTTATACCTATTTATCCAACAATGATCTATTGCGACACCTGGGTGTACTGATTAATGTAAACCAGGGGTGCCCAACCGACAGCCCACCAGAGCATTTCACAAGGCCTGCAGCCTGCTTCAACCCAATGTACTAACAGACGATTCGTTAGCCTTCTGTCATGTTTACATCATTTCAATTTATACAAGTGTGTAAATAGACACTATTATACATAGAAACAACCTATCTAAATACATACAAAACAAGCTGAACGTAAAATATATTAAAATATGCAGAATCTGTTTAGCCCACACAAGGTTGTGCTTAGGTGTATGTGGCCCTCCTATGTAATAAGGTTGGGCACCACTGATGTAAACTATTTCCACAACTCCCTTTCCCATGTCTTGATGGGACACAGTTCACTCTTCGGCTATGGTGGGCTCCCAGGACCTGTGTCCTGTCGTTGTTTCTAGGCACCCAGAAGGAAAGAATCCTATTTAGTGCATTTCACACTGGCCAGGCACATTCTACATATTCCAGAGATCCCACATACAACATTAATGCCTACAGCCTCAACTAGGGAACCCAGCCTGACCTCAGCCCTGAATACTGGTAAATCCTCCAAGCCTGGCTGACCTATTTTCCTCCTTAAACCAAACCTCCGGGTGTCCTTTCTGAACTCCCTTCCCCTGCAGCTGTTGCATGCCACCCCATATATTTGTCTCCCTCTCTGGCCCTGGCTCTCTCCCCTCCAGCTGGTGGTGAGCTTGCATGCAAGCTTCCCAGTGACCCTGCCCATTAATCACCTCTATACGCACACCCTTCTGCCCACCACAGATTTGCATGGAGTGGAAACTGCACATTGTTGGGATAGGGATGTGGCCAGAAGAGTGAAAGGGAGTAAAGGTTAGAGAGGTTCCCCTTTGCTCTGTCTCAAAACCTGCTACAGGGTATTAATATTTTAGCTCTATTAATGTTAACTACATTGTTAATATAAAAAGAAAGCCACTGCCTTGGTTACAGATATAAACAGAGTATTTTGAAATCTCAGCAATGGAGGGGTTTCCTTTAAACCAGAAGGCATTATTTCACTCCTCCCTATGTCTTTGAGAGAAAGCAAGCGTTAGCCATTTTTTTTTTTGAAAGCTAAATATTTATTGCTAGCTTAAGCACAATATCTCCGTTGGGAGATGCTGTACCCAACCTCATTGTCCTTTAGTCTAATTCCCCCATAGGACAAAAACAAAATGAAGACAACAGATATGAACTGAAACAAAGTAAGCCCTTCACCTGCAGACAGTGTGATCCATTTATGGAACTCTGGCAGTAGGAATGTGACTGGCATTAAGACCTTTCTCAGCTCATTTTAAAATCATTAGACTGGGCAGATGCCAAAGCATGCAGCCTGGCCCTCAGTCAACACACTTCAGCTTGCTTTAAGGAGCAATAGCCAGGTCTTCCTCACTCTCTCAACAAAACAGCTGTCCAAGAGGCAGAGATAAGATGGAATATGGGAAGTATCAAAGAACTGATTCCTGAGCCTATGGAATGGAATCAAGATAGCTCCTTGTTCTTCCTCCAAATGGAAAAACAGATTCCATAGACCCTAAACTAAATATCTTTCATGCTTCTTCCTTAAGGATCAGCTGGATCTTAATATATGATCATAAAAGGTGTACTTTGAACTACCTCTGGAAGCAATTCCATTGTCCACTTAGCCATCAAGTACAGTACCAAAATTTCTTCAAGACATAAGCAGTTTCTCACTACTTGAGAGACTCATTCTAAATAAGCACATGAATTTGTCATATCAGATCAAAGCCTTTGCCAAATCTAGTATCTGGACTCCTGCAGAGGCCCTGCCTCTAGATTAAATCTCAACCCATAATGTGTTGTGAGTTAAATGTGTAATACTGGATCTGAAAGACAGGTAGTTGGGATTCCTCCCTATCCCCTACAGGCTGTTAGCTTACACTGAAGCGTAAGATTTAATTTAATTTCTCTGTGCAGCACCAAGTGTTAATAAAATTAGCTCTCCTTTTAAAGCCCACCTGCTTCATTTACCTCTGCCTCAAGATGCAGTGAATTCCACATGTGCCTTAAATGTCATTTCTTTTTACTTGTTCAAGGACTCATTTGAATTTAATGTCCTTACTCTGTTTTTCTGCTTTTGCCCCTCTAATTTCCTACTCTTTTTCCAGGCAGTAGAGAATAATGTGGCAAGGACACCAAAAGGCAGCTAGCTATGGGCAAGAAACCACCAGAAGCACTAGCATGGGTGAGTCATCTCATCTGAAGACAGATGGAGAAATGTGCTCTGTTCAGCTAGACTCCTTGTCTGAAGTTTCAGTTGCGATCTGATCTGGGCACGTGTGCTGATGACAGCATGCAGAAATATTTCCCCAGGGGATCTTCCCATAGGACTTAACTCTGACATATTCCCACAGGACTTGCTCTTTAAGAGCGCTATTTGTTAAGACAGTGGGAATTTTTCTGTACATATTACTGACAGAGGGATCTAGATGCAGATCAGGGTGCTAGTATCCGGATTCATTAAACACAGAACATTTTTTAAATAAGAACAACCTGCAGGCCATATACTACATTCAGCCTCAATGAAGAACCACTGCCAGTTACATCACCTTCCCCACTCCTCACCAGATTAAATGTATTCAGGGTGGAACAGCATTATAACAGGAGAGGAAGAAGAGAATAAGTCAAAGTTTGATCATACAGATGTTAAGTTATTGCATTGTAAGAAGATTTAAAAAATCCTGAGTTTTGATTAGGTTGTCCATCACCATCTGAGCGCCTGCAAGGTTAGTTATCAGAAACAGATCAGATCTCCCAGATCTTCAAATACAAGAACTACTTAAACCAACAATTCGAGCCTCAAACAATCTTGACATCTTCATCAGCTCCTCCTTTTTAATTGTGCAAATTGTCTTATAACAGAACTGCAAATCATTCCCATAAAAACCCTCATGACTCTGATCTTGGAACATCCATGTCTTCTCCTCACTAAGGCTATGTCTACTCTACAAATCTACGTTGCCAACTGTGCCCACATATCTATTCAGGGGACACCATCACAGGGCCTAATAACATCAGCCACACTATCAGAGGCTCGTTCACCTGCACATCCACCAATGTGATATATGCCATCATGTGCCAGCAATGCCCCTCTGCTATGTACATTGGTCAAACTGGACAGTCTCTACGTAAAAGAGTAAATGGACACAAATCAGATGTCAAGAATTATAACATTCATAAACCAGTCAGAGAACACTTCAATCTCTCTGGTCACACGATTACAGACATGAAAGTCGCTATTTTACAACAAAAAAACTTCAAATCCAGACTCCAGCGAGAAACTGCTGAATTGGAATTCATTTGCAAATTGGATTCAATTAACTTAGGCTTGAATAGAGACTGGGAGTGGCTTAGTCATTATGCAAGGTAGCCTATTTCCCCTTGTTTTTTTCCTACCCCCCCCCCCCCCAGACGTTCTTGTTAAACCCTGGATTTGTGCTGGAAATGGCCCACCTTGATTATCATGCACATTGTAAGGAGAGTGGTCACTTTGGATAAGCTATTACCAGCAGGAGAGTGAGTTGGGGGGGGGGGGGGGGGAGAAGAAAACCTGGATTTGTGCTGGAAATGGCCCAACTTGATTATCATACACATTGTAAGGAGAGTGATCACTTTAGATAAGCTATTACCAGCAGGAGAGTGGGGTGGGAGGAGGTATTTTTTCATGCTTTGTGTGTATATAATAAGATCTTCTACACTTTCCACAGTATGCATCCGATAAAGTGAGCTGTAGCTCACGAAAGCTTATGCTCAAATAAATTGGTTAGTCTCTAAGGTGCCACAAGAACTCCTTTTCTTTTTGCGAATACAGACTAACACGGCCGTTACTCTGAAATCTACAAACCTGTAGATTTCTCCTGTGTAGCTGCTCTTCTGTCGGCATAATTAAACCACCCCAAATGAATGGCGGTAGCTATGTTGGTGGGAGAGCATCTCCCGCCAACATAGTGCTACCCACACCAGTGCTTTCGTCAGTGAAACTTACGTTGATCAGGGTATGGTTGTTTCCCCCCCCCCGCACCCTGACTGACAAAAGCACCAGTATAGACACAGCCTAAGTCAAACCTTTATACACTTTGAGCTCAAGTCTAAGCACTCACTACCTGCTTATTTTTAACCCTTAGATACAAGACATTGGATTTTCTGATTAAAAAACATTGTTAAGGTCATCGGCACCCAACTCTCTGGGATGTGCATGAAAGATACTAAGGGCAGGGGCCATCTTTCCTCAGTGTCTGTACAGAGCCTAGCAAAATGGAGTTCTGATCCATGACAAGGACAGTTCTAGGCACTAAGATAACACAAATAAGTAGTGATAACACTGTTTTCCCATTGGTTTCCTTTGTGACAGGAGGGCACCTCACATTGAAGTGAATTCTATTTCATGTGCTTGCCACCTCATTTCATTCCAAAGAGCTGCCTCTACTTCTGCAGTTGTTCAATTTAAGTTGCAAAAGCGTGAGTTATATGGAAAAAAAACATGTTTAAACACAGATTTTTAATGTTTAAAACCACTGTGGGAAATAACTTTTAGCCCTTTTCTGCTCTAGCTCACAATATGGGGATTGCATGAATACCTGTTTCCCACGCTCCCTGGTTGCTGTGGGTAACCAGCTGAGACATGTTTTATCCACTCCTCCAAATACCTGAACTGGCAACCACCAAAGTTATTCAAAGCTCTCAGCACTGGGACAATGACTTCTATCAACCCAGGCTCTCAACTTCACTTAAGTGTCACTAATTATACATAGCACAAAGTAGCATAAAACAGTTTGCTAGACCATAGAAAAGGCATTCTGTCTGAGAGGAGGTACGCTAAGGGCTGCACTGGGGGGCTGTGTTGGTGAGTAACTGAGTGTCTGTTGTGTGGACAGTTTGTCAGTTTGACCGTGTGCTTGATTGTTTGAAAAGTGTGAATTGGGAGTGCTTTGTTCCAGGTGAGCCTTGAGTGGGCCTGACTGTTATAAAAAGCCAGTCAGCTGCGAACCAGCTGAGCCACCAATGGAGAGGCTAACAGAAGGAGTTTGCCTGGAGAGAGCCCACTGAGGCTTACATCTTGCAGGTTCTCTGAGTAGTTACTACAACTCCTGAGGAAGCTTGTAGAAGGAAGGTAATATGGATGGGGAGCGTTCAGCTGTTACCTGCACAGGATGTGCCATGTTTGTCTTTCTTCCACAGGACAGAAGTGACTTTGTCTGTACAGAAGTGCAAGCTGGTCTCCATATTGGAAGAGAAGGTTCAAGGTCTGGAGAAACAAGTATCGACCCTGCGTTGCATAGGAGAAACTGAAGATTTCCTAGACAGACTTCAGGATATGCTTCTACGGACACAACATTCTGAAGTTTCAGAGCAGGCTGCACAGTGGGGACAGAAGGACGGTGAAGAAATTTGGCAGCATGTGACCTCCAGAAGAAGAAAGGGGAATGTCCAAGTAAGCAACCGTTTTCAGGTTCTCTCCACAAGTACTACTGCGGAGAGTGGACTAGATGATACATCTGAGGGAAGGGAACAGAAGGAGACTCCGCCAACTGGAAGGCATGAGATGCACTGTCCTAGGGATGGGGGTTCCACGACCACCGCTCCCAAGAGAAGGAGGTGGGTGGTGATGGCTGGGGACTCCCTCCTCAGGGGGACTGAGTCATCTGCCTGCCACCCCAACCGGGAAAACCAAGTAGTCTGCTGCTTGCCAGGAGAGACTGCAGAGATTCATCAAGCCCTTGGATCGCTACCCCTTTCTGCTTCTCCACGTGGGCACCAAAGATACTGCCAAGAATGACCTTGAGTGGATCACTGCAGACTAGGTGGCTCTGGGAAGAAAAATAAAGGAGTTTGAGGCGCAAGTGGTGTTCTCATCCATCCTCCCTGTGGAAGGAAAAGGCCCGGGTAGAGACCGTCAAATCGTGGAAGTCAACGAATGGCTACGCAGGTGGTGTCTGAGAGAAAGCTTTGGATTCTTCGACCAAGGGATGGCGTTCCAAGAAGGAGGACTGCTAGGCAGAGACGGGCTCCACCTAACAGAGAGGGAAGAGCATCTTCGCAAACAGGCTGGCTAACCTAGTGAGGAGGGCTTTAAACTAGGTTCACCTGGGGAAGGAGACCAAAGCCCTGAGGTAAGTGTGGAAGTGGGATACCGGTAGGAAGCACCAGCAGGAGAGTGCGAGAGGGGAGGGCTCCTGCCTCACACTGAGAAAGAGGGACAATCAGCAAGTTATCTTAAGTACCTATACACAAATGCAAGAAGCCTGGGAAACAAGCAAAGAGAACTGGAAGTCCTGGCACAGTCAAGGAATTATGAGGTGATTGGAATAACAAAAACTTGGTGAGAACTCACATGACTGGAACACTGTCATAGATGGATATAAACTGTTCAGGAAGGACAGAAAAGGTGGGGGAGTTGCACTGTATGTAAGAGAGCAATATGATTGCTCAGAGCTCTGGTATGAAATGACAGAAAAACCTGAGAGTCTCTGGATTAAGTTTAGAAGTGTGAACAACAACAGTGATGTCATGGTGGGAGTCTGCTATAGATCACCGGACCAGGGGGATGAGGTGGACAAGGCTTTCTTCCGGCAACTCACGGAAGTTACTAGATCGCAGGCCCTGGTTCTCATGGGAGACTTCAATCACCCTGATATCTGCTGGGAGAGCAATACAGCAGGGCACAGACAATCCAGGAAGTTTTTGGAAAGTGTAGGGGGCAATTTCCTAGTGCAAGTGCTGGAGGAACCAATTAGGGACAGAGCTCTTCTTGATCTGCTGCTCACAAACTGGGAAGAATTAGTAGGGGAAGCAAAAGTGGATGGGAACCTGGGAAGCAGTGACCATGGAGATGGTAGAGTTCAGGATCCTGACACAACGAAGAAAGGAGAGCAGCAGAATACGGACCCTGGACTTCAGAAAAGCAGACTTTGACAACCTCAGGGAACTGATGAGCAGGATCCCCTGGGAGAATAACATGAGGGGGAAAGGAGTCTAGGAGAGCTGGCTATATTTTAAAGAATTCTTACTGAGGTTACAGGGACAAACCATCCCGATGTGCTGAAAGAATAGTAAATATGGCAGGCGACTGGCTTGGCTTAACAGTGAAATCCTTGCTGATCTTAAACACAAAAAAGAAGCTTACAAGAAGTGGAAGATTGGACAAATGACCAGGGAAAAGTATAAAAATATTGCTCGGGCATGCAGGAGTGAAATCAGGAAGGCCAAATCACACTTAGAGTTGCAGCTACCAAGAGCTGTTAAGAGTAACAAGAAGGGTTTCTTCTGGTATGTTAGCAACAAGAAGGAAGTCAAGGAAAGTGTGGGCCCCTTACTGAATGAGGGAGGCAACCTAGTGACAGAGGATGTGGAAAAAGCTAATGTACGGAGGCTTTATTTGCCTCCGTCTTCACAAACAAGCTCAGCTCCCAGACTACTGCACTGGGCAGCACAGCATGGGGAGGAGGTGACCAGCCCTCTGTGGAGAAAGAAGTGGTTTGGGACTATTTAGAAAAGCTGAACGAGCACAAGTCCATGGGGCCGGATGCGCTGCATCCGAAAGTGCTAAAGGAGTTGGCGGATGTGATTGCAGAGCCATTGGCCATTATCTTTGAAAACTCATGGCTATCGGAGGAGGTCCCGGACGACTGGAAAAAGGCTAATGTAGAGCCCATGTTTAAAAAAGGGAAGGAGGAGGATCTGGGGAACTACAGGCCAGTCAGCCTCACCTCAGTCCCTGGAAAAATCATGGAGCAGGTCCTCAAGGAATCAATTCTGAAACACTTAGAGGAGAGGAAAGTGATCAGGAACAGTCAGCATGGATACACCAAGGGCAAGTCATGCCTGCCTAATCCAACTGCCTTCTATGACGAGATAACTGGCTCTGAGGATGATGGAGAAAGCAGTGGACATGTTATTCCTTCACTTTAGCAAAGCTTTTGACACGGTCTCCCACAGTATTCTAGTCAGCAAGTTAAAGAAGTATGGGCTGGTGAATGGACTATAAGGTGGATAGAAAGCTGGCTAGATCATCAGGCTCAACGGGTAGTGATCAATGGCTCCATATCTAGTTGGCAGCCAGTATCAAGCGGAGTGCCCCAAGGGTTGGTCCTGGGGCCGGTTTTGTTCAATATCTTCATTAATGATCTGGAGGATGGCATGGATTGCACCCTCAGCAAGTTTGCAGAGGACACGAAACTAGGAGGAGTTGTAGATACGCTGGAAAGTAGGGATAGGATATAGAAGGACCTAGACAAATTAAGAGGATTGCGCCAAAAGAAATCTGATGAGATTCAACAAGGACAAGTGCAGAGTCCTGCACTTAGGACGGAACAATCCCATGCACCACTACAGACTAGGGACCAAACGGCTAGGCAGCAGTTCTGCAGAAAAGGACCTAGGGGTTACAGTGGACGAGAAGTTGGATATGAGTCAACAGTGTGCTCTTGTTGTCAAGAAGGCTAACGGCATTTTGGACTGTATAAGTAGGGGCACTGCCAGCAGATGGAGGGATGTGATCGTTCCCCTCTATTCAACATTGGTGAGGCCTCATCTGGAGTAGTGTCTAGTTTTGGGCCCCACACGACAAGAAGGATGTGAAAAAAATGGAAAGCGTCCACCAGAGGGCAACAAAAATGATTAGGGGACTGGAGCACATGACTTATGAGGAGAGGCTGAGGGAACTGGGATTGTTTAGTCTGCGGAAGAGAAGAATGAGGGGGAATTTGATAGCTGTCTTCAACTACCTGAAAGGGGGTTCCAAAGAGGATGGATCTAGACTGTTCTCAGCGGTAGCAGATGACAGAACAAGGAGTAATGGTCTCAAGTTGTAGTAGGGGATGTTTAGGTTGGATATTAGGAAAAACTTTTTCTCTAGGAGGGTGGTGAAGCACTAGAATGTGTTACCTAGGGAGGTGGTGGAATCTCCTTCCTTTGAGATTTTTAAGGTCAGGCTTGACAAAGCCCTGGCTGGGATGATTTAGTTGGTGTTGGTCCTGCTTTGAGCAGGGGGTTGGACTAGATGATCTCCTGAGGCCCCTTCCAACCCTGAGATTCTATGATTCAACTTGCCCCAGAGTACAGTTCTCCGGATGGAAGGACAACAAAAAACTCTGCATTTACCAACAGATACAACCTAAAAAGCATTCAGCTAAAGAAGCTAACGATGATAGGAATGGGCAAGCTAAGTATCAAGCTGTGGGGCCCTATAAGGAAGACACTTAGGGTCAGCTTTGGGTAGTTTACTGTAAGGAATAAGAATAAGAGCAATCAAAGATCTTTAACATCTCACCTGATGCCAGAGGACGGATCCACTCTTTGCTATTGAGGTCAAGTCTCCAGAGGTCATTGAACGCAGCATTGCAACTGCTCTGGGTGCAGCCACCAAACACATACATTGACTGATTAGCATCATAGTAACATGCACCTAAAAAAGGAGGAGACAAAAACAAAAACAATCAGTTAAAATTATCTCCCCCATATTTTTGATAAAATTAGGGAATTTGCTCACAATAGAGAAAATACATGTTAGAGTCCTTTAAATAAACACTGAGTAGTCTAGAAGTGTCACGGACCAAAGTAAACCTACAGCAACTTTGCTGTAAAATGATTATCCAGTTAACTGGACCTGTTCCTGAAAGTGTAAAAAAACCTGTCACCTCAAAGCTCAGTTAGATTATCTGAGAATCGCACATTCAAAATGCTCACTTCTTCTAAGCTAGTCCATATGATTTGTATTGCTGTCAAACTTTAGTAAGAGACAAGGTGAATGAGGTAATAACTTTAACTGGACCAGGTGAGAGACATGCTTTCAAGGTACACAGAACCCTTCTTCAGGTCTGGGAAAGGTACTGAGTGTCACAGCTAAATACAAAGTGGAACAGATTGCTTAGAATAAGTAGTTAACACACATTTCAAAGCCCTCCAGTTATAGGGGGGAAAAGAAGGGAGTGGGGGTTGCTAGTAGGCTACAGATTGTGGTAATAAGCCAGGGGTAGCCAAATTTACTCACCCTCTGAGCTGCATACAACAAAATCTTCAGAAATTTGAGAGCCAGGGTGTGCCTGCCAGGGCTTCAGCCATGCGGGAGCCACCTGACAGGGCTTGGAGCGTCAGCCTCTCTCCAGCTGAAGTCCTGAGTCCCAGCAGGCTTGGCTGAAGTCCAAAGAACCCCTCCACGCTGACGGAAATGGGCCACGTCCACCCTAACTGAATTGTCTCGTTAGCACTGACTCGCCCACTTGGTAAGGTGACTCCCATCTTTTCACATGCTGTGTATTTATACCTGCCTACTGTATTTTCCACTCCAGGCATCTGATGAAGTGGGTTTTAGCCCATGAAAGCTTATGCCCAAATAAATTTGTTAGTGTCTAAGGTGCCACAAAGACTACAGGTGTACAGCACGTAGCCCAAGTATATGCAGATAGAGGGAGATATTAAGTAACATAATATTTTATATCTACAAAGAACTTTTTGCCCTGAAGAAGCACAGAACACTTCACAAGCAGCCAAAAGGCAGATCACTTTCAGGTGGAGCTAGCAGTAGCTGATGCACAGCAAGCTGCATAAAAGTGACAAGAGGGTAAAAAGGGGAAATCTTGGCTAAGACTGAAGAAAACCCAGATTCTTACACTAAAGACATAGATCTATAATGCCTGCATTTACCCATCCAGGTTTTTATCCCATGGTATCATCACTATGGGATGGGAGCACCTTTCACAAGAGTAAACAAGAACATACTGAACAGAAACTATAAATAGGTCCTATCTGCCCTAAAAGAATGACAAAAAGAAAAGGAGTACTTGTGGCACCTTAGAGACTAACCAATTTATTTGAGCATAAGCTTTCGTGAGCTACAGCTCACTTGATCCTGCCAGGGTTTGAACATGGGGCTACAGAAATTCCGGATATACGATCTCTGAAGTTCAGACTACTAAACTATTCTGACTAGTGCAAGAGGCCAACATGATACCGATGAACTTCCTTCATAGAATATCAGGGTTGGAAGGGACCTCAGGAGGCCATCTAGTCCAACCCCCTGCTCGAAGCAGGACCAATTCCCAGTTAAATCATCCCAGCCAGGGCTTTGTCAAGCCTGACCTTAAAAACCTCTAAGGAAGGAGATTCTACCACCTCCCTAGGTAACGCATTCCAGTGTTTCACCACCCTCTTAGTGAAAAAGTTTTTCCTAATATCCAATCTAAACCTCCCCCACTGCAACTTGAGACCATTACTCCTCGTTCTGTCATCTGCTACCATTGAGAACAGTCTAGAGCCATCCTCTTTGGAACCCCCTTTCAGGTAGTTGAAGACAGCTATCAAATCCCCCCTCATTCTTCTCTTCTGCAGGCTAAACAATCCCAGCTCCCTCAGCCTCTCCTCATAAGTCATGTGTTCTAGACCCCTAATCATTTTTGTTGCCCTTCGCTGGACTCTCTCCAATTTTTCCACATCCTTCTTGTAGTGTGGGGCCCAAAACTGGACACAGTACTCCAGATGTTTTCCACTCCAGGCACCAATGTTGAATAGAGGGGAACGATCACGTCCCTCAATCTGCTCGCTATGCCCCTACTTATACATCCCAAAATGCCATTGGCCTTCTTGGCAACAAGGGCACACTGCTGACTCATATCCAGCTTCTCGTCCACTGTCACCCCTAGGTCCTTTTCTGCAGAACTGCTGCCTAGCCATTTGGTCCCTAGTCTGTAGCGGTGCATTGGATTCTTCCATCCTAAGTGCAGGACCCTGCACTTATCCTTATTGAACCTCATCAGATTTCTTTTGGCCCAATCCTCCAATTTGTCTAGGTCCTTCTGTATCCTATCCCTCCCCTCCAGCGTATCTACCACTCCTCCCAGTTTACTCCTTATTTGAGTATTTCTCCTCAAAGTCTTGGGTTCTTTTGTTATCTCTTACTATAATGACCACTTTCCCTCTTATGTTCGTGAGTCCTGTACGGTTACTTCATCTTCAGTCCTGTATAGTTCAGTGTGGCAAGGATACCCTTTTTCATGTCTCTCATCTAACCCAGTGTCAGCAACAGGGACATGAATGACAGACAGCTAGCTGGCACAGGATCACCCAGACACGACAAAGGTCAGGAAGAGGCAGGCTGGGGAAAGCAACTGGAAGAATTAGCTAAACTTTAATAAGCTTCCTTGACTGAGGCTGAGCATTTGCTGTTTGTAACTTGAGCTTGCAAACTGGTGAAAGGAAAGAGCGGGGAGAGAGATTTTAAATTCACAACAGCTATTCCAGATGACCAGGTAACAAACTGCAAGACTGTTTCCAGTCTGCTTGGTGAGGTTTTTCTTCTCTGGGATGCAGACTTCGCTAATTATCCGTGCCTTTGTCTCCTAAAAATAAGTCTACACTCAACATGGGGCTATACCAAAAGACTGAATCTCACTCTGAACAATTCTGACAACTGCAATCAAGCTGTCAGTTTCCTGGTCTGAAAGGGAGGGATGTCCTCCATGAATGGTCCTCCACCCAGGAATTCAATTAATCCTTGATCTGAAATAGCTCAAAAATTTTAACCTTCAAGGCATGCTGCAAAGTTCATTTATTTTCTCAGAGCTTTGGCAAGAGGCACGTAGCATGGCTGGAGGTGAGGAAGAAGTTTATTTCCTGATATTTAATTTATATTGCTGTTGAGGGCCTGGCTAGACAGATTATTGCATTTGATTGTGTATTTTTAATATTGTACAAGTACTTGGAGTTCTGCAATAGGCATAATCTAAATTGCTGATAAATTGGAGAAGGTTCAGAGAAGAGCCACGAGAATTATTAAAGGATTAGTAAACATGCCACACCCCCGGCTTGAAGTGGTTTCCATCATATACTGGGTTTACAGTTTGGTTCAATGGCTCTGAGCACCCGAACTATACAAATTGTTCCAGCACCCCTGAAAGATACCTTGTAGTGATAGACTCAAGGAGCGCCATCTGTTTAGCTTAACAATCAGAAGATTAAGGGGTGACTTGTTTACAGTCTATATGTATCTACATTGGGAACAAATATTTAATGAAGGGGTCTTCAATCTAGCAGCGAAAGGCATAACACGATCCCATGGCCAAAAGTTGAAGTTAGATAATTCAGACTGGAAACAAGGTGTAAATTTTTAACAGTGAGGGTAATTACCTATTGATACAACTTACCAAGGGTCATGGTGGATTCTCCATCATTAGCAATTTTTAACTTAAGACTGGATGTTTTTTTAAGAGATCTGCTCTAGGACTTCATTTGGTGATGTTCTATGGCCTATGTTATACAGGTGGTCGGACTAGATGATCACAATGGTCCCTTCTGGCCCTGGAATCTTTGGCTCTGTTCTCTGCTGAAACAGCCCACGAAGATGGGCTGTAATGTCAGTAAAGACTTGGAGTGCCCACCTGCTGTTCCAAAGCTTGATTACATTTTGGACACACCACTTCAAAAAGCAAAACCACCCCTCTCCAAAACAGATGGCACCGAGAACTGGCACTTAAGTCTCAATGAGGATTCACGGATTGAATACATATCAGTACGGATACTTCCAACCATTAAGAAAATCCAAAGTTCTACAGAACTGCATTGAACAAAGTGATAGCAATGCTAATACTAAAGCAAGATATAACCCTCCCCACCCCCCACCCCCAAAAAAAAGATGTCTGTACAGCAAGAGTGAAGTGTTCTAAGCTTTGGGAAAACTAAAGGGCGTCAGCTGGGGTTTGCAGAGAGCACTGATAGTTGTCCTTGCAAGGGACAGGGATAGGACAGGAGAAGAACAGATGAGAATGTCAAAGTTCAGCCAGTGGTGAAGACCAGCATGTGGTTAATGATCTAACACAGAAGTGAAGGAGTAGCTCTAATTATGCAAACAAAACCACAGCAACAGATGCGGAAGTTCAAGACCAAGCACCATCATAACCTACAAGACAAGTGAAGCAAAGCTATACGAGTAACAGCAGATAGGAGGGTGGTAATCCCACCAGGAAGGGCCGAAGGCTGGAAAGGAAAGGAAATTCGAGGTTGTCAGGGTGCACTGGAGCTGCACCTTTTACAATATTAGAGCTCGATTTTTGCAGCTTTGATGAACCCTGATATTTGCTGTCCTTTGACGTAAAACTCAAGGAGGACACAATGTATTTGGAAACTGCGCCAGCCCTTCCCTTCCTCTAAATCACAAGTTATGGAATTAACCAACATCTTGGTGGAGGTAACTGGAGTCAAAATATCCGTGACAGAAAACAAAGGGAAATGTGGAATAACAGGAGCAAGTGGAGTGATGCTCAAACTCTGGTGGCCAGGGGAAATATGTTAGGGTAGGTCGCTGTTACCAAAGGTCACTGTTCACAGGATTTATTCTGAACTCAGAGTCAGTTTATTCAGTACTAGTAAAAGGTCCCTGGATTTTACTGATCAAATGCCCCGCCATAATTCTTTAACTCAGTAATATATTCATAGTGTCAATGACCCTTTTTTAAACACAGCCCACCCATAGGCACACCAGTCATATTCATCCCACCAAAGAGAGCCACTAGGTCTGAATGAATTGGATGTAATAAAACAGTACATTCAACCACTGACAACTCCACTCAGCAGGGGAAGCAATGAAACCCATCTCCTCCTTTCAGAAATGGCTCATTGTCTGACCTGTGACTTGTCATTCAGATCACCTGCTTCCTCTATTCAAAGCCCACAGAAAGGCCAATAGCTCTAATGCCCTTGGCTTTTACAGAAAAGTCCAGTGCATGAGCTGACCACACAGCAGGAACTGGGGATTTGCAGATACAGAGCACGCAAGGACAATGGTCCCAGTCAACATCTTACACAGAGCATGATCATTTGGCATATACATGCTTACAGCGTGTTCAAAGACAGGGAGTATTATCAAATATTTTTTCCTATTTCTCCTACTCAGAATACCATTGCCACATAATGGAAGGGCTTAACATCTACCACACCCACTCAAACCTAAATTACCAATAGCAGAACTAGTATTGGGATAGATTTTAGGGTGGATGATATGGTGCACCATCCTTGCATTATATTGTGTCTGTGTTATTTTCCAAGCTCTGGCAGCTCACCATGATGCTGACTTGCAGCACTGCTTGCTATCGTCCTGGGCCTCTCCCTAAGCAGAGACTGCCAAGTTTTGCAGTGGTTTTGTGATGTAGGCACATGTCTGATAAGGACTAGGCTAACACCACATTTCATTTTCACATAGTGACTCAATGTATATTCGAACCCCAGTCTCTACAGGTGAAAGGGCAGGGTATTAGTCCACTAGATCTATTTCTAGCCTCCCATATCTTGTGGAATTTAAATCAATAGACGCGAATACAAGTATAACTTCACCTTGTTCATATACAAAGAGATAATGGGAAAATACAAAAGCATTAGAGGCTGCCTGATGGATTCCCTGCCAAACTGCAAACCAATCATTTGCTAATAGTGGCAGGTTAAGAGTTATTGAAACTCTTTCCTCCACCCCAATCCAAACTCTTGGCAACTGCTACTTTCAAGCATCATCATAATGCAGCCAATTTATTATTTTTTGAAGGGAGGTGGCAGCATTCTTCTCCTCTATTTGGTTTTAAAAACAAGCCAGCCAGACAGGCACCATGACGTCCACACAGTATGTATTTTAATCATAGACCAAAATAATTTAAACTGTGCTTTCCTGCCCCTCTTTAGCAAACCATTTAAAGCTTCTGGAAAAGGAAGGCAGCTCCATTTATGTAAAAATGACAGTACAACTGAAAATTCCAGTTGTACATATTTAAAGGGCCAGCATCAATCTACGAAGTAGGATGGAAAATGTTGTCCATTAGAAGTAGTTGTACTTAGAGCTTTTTGCTGGGCGGATGGCATGAGAATTTGACAACTAAGGGTAGATTTTTCAAAAGCAACTAAGATTTAGGAGCATAAGTCCCACTGAAAGTCAAGAGGATTTGTGCTCCTAAAATCCACCATCACCACTATCATCATAAATAAAACAAAAACATTGTAAAACACTCCATTATATTTGAATACCTACCCTAGAGAGATGATCAACAGCACTGATTTCAAATTTATCTTATTTTAAACATTTGTGTTTTCTCTAAATTCTGTCTATTACTTCTATGCTATATCACAGCTTCTTATACAGTAGTTTGAGAGAGCCAGCGTAAGATCAGCCGACTATTACAGAGAAGGCTGGATTCAGTACATAAAACCCTTCAGATCAAAGGAAGTGCTCAACTTGTTAACTTTACTAAATACAACAAAGAGCATCAAAACTGAGTATGCGTACAGCAATTACCTTAAAGGTCAGAAATAAAGGAAGTTTATCTGTCTCACCCTAAGAGGAAGGAAAAGAAATGTGCTCTATTTAGATCCAACTTGCATTTCCCCACCACCTTCCCAATGAAAATATTGTAAATTCTTTGTGAAGTCTCCTTAGTGGACCTGACTGTTGGAGTGTAAGGACAGCCCTTTATATACAACGGCTTCCTCAGTGAAGGGTCCCAAAGCACTATAACAAACTGGTACCGGTTCTCTATACAGATCCCTTCACGCACCCTCAAAGTGCTGCAATTGCTGAGGAGCAATACATCAGCTATTTAATAGTACACAGACATGGCATTGCAGTTTAGGACAGGAAATGAATACCACCACCACCACTTTAGGGAAGCAAAACAGTTACTAGAGTTAGAATTTAGTGAAGTCACCAAGCTAAACCCCTACTCTTATGAAAACCATCCCTGGGTTTTTCATGACCCTAAGTCATCAAAATCAGTTTCCATCTCTCATGAAAGGCTGCCTTCCCAATAGTACACTGAGCTCCTAACGCACTGCAGCAGTGGTTCAGTACTGACTCAGAGGAAATAATGCTATCCACTAAATAACCAGCACCACTCCCTCCAACACCTGGGGGTTTCTTAGAGCTCTCTTATCCATGCCTGACCTTGCTTCGCTTCAGAGAGTTGACAGCACCACAGCAATGGGTGGTAAGACTGCAAATTAAGAGCACCACCGGCCCTACAATAACTGTTTACACTACCTACATCAAAAGCAGGAATAGATTTAAACTGATATGTCAGTGCCAGTATAGACTATTCCAGACCTCAAGAAACTAAATCCTGCATTCCTCTGCTTTGCCCCCCAACCCCAATGTTTGCAGTGAAAAAATTCCCATGGTTTTACTTTATATATTAAAATTGTATTTGCCTGCTACCTTCAGTCCAAGCTTTCAACCCAACTGAAAGCCAACAGGCAGAAACATATTTAACAATGTTACGTACAAAGAAAAAGACACAGCTGGTCTTGTTCCTATTACAGTAAGCCACCATATGGCTGAAAGCCAATTTGACCACTCTTGAAGCAACCACCACTATGGGTATGTTTTTCTGAGTTTTTCTCTCTCCATGCCCTGGTACAGGTGTGAACATACCATCTGGACTGCTGACAGCTATTCAGAATTTTCCCAATTAAAATAACTTGATTAGCCAGTATTCTGGTAACATGCTTCACTACTGAGAAAAAAGATTCGGGATTTAGACGTCACTGCAGAACTAAATATTCCATTGAAGGATCCATTTTTCTGGCGTAACGTATTCCATTCCTTTGCTGTTTGCCACGACCTTTCGATGTAGCTATGAGACCGCATCAGTCACTTGTGTTTTACTAGATGAGTCACTGTTCTATTGTAATTGTATATTTTTAGATTGTATTACATTTGTATAATAGGTTCTTATTTATTCTGATCAAGACAAAAACAGTATGACTAAAGATTGCTTGAGTTTTATAATACACTTGGCAAAAATCAGACCTACACAATGCATTTTTTCCTTCCAGGCTTTAATGTAGGAATCTTCAAAAATATGGAACAATTGATTACATGGAAGTCAAGAACCAAAGGTCTCTTCACCCACACTGAGACATTGTCCAAAAATCTGACTAAGGACAGCACCAAACCTAATTCGAACCAGCTTTTCTGAATACAAAGCATCATTTTAAAAACTCTCTGAACTCGCTGAGGGTTAGACTGGTGTGTGGGATGTGAGTTTTAACAGATACTACTGTGACACTTCTCGGGGCACCCAGGGTTGAAAGTCACATTATTACTACCCGCCTCCAACATGAGGGACTCTTGCCTAATCAGCTAGGCACAACCAGCATGTCAGCCACCCACATTCTCCTCTGGGCTACACCAGCCATCTTTGCCTGGCAGGTTGACAACAGATGCACCCCAGTCCCCAGGTCCCTTTCAGGTGTCCCCCTGGGGTATCCAGATCCTGATGACTGGATATACAGAGATCCTCTGCTCCCAAAGGAACAGTGTACCACAGTTTACCACTTCTACCTTAGACCATCACTCCTGTATTATGTACAGCACTTGAGCTCAGTTACAAAACAAAGGAATTTAAGAATAGAGATTCAAATAAAAAGCAGAGAGAGAGAGAGAGATGGGAACAAATGATTATGTATAAAATGGCACAACCATGCATTCTAAAGCCTGGACTTAACTACCAAGTTATCCTCCTAACAGCTTCTCTCACCCAAAGTTCTCTCCAGCATTTTCGACCAAGCCTGGCTGAGATCCCTTTTCATGAAGCAAACTTGCTATCCGTTTACTTCCTAGGTGAAGGATGCCACAGTGCATGTCTACACCCCGAAATATACCAGAACAGACCCATCTACAATTTTCAACACTGAAAAAGAGGAAATTTAAGGGATTTTTCACAGCTTATTTTTAGTAAAGAGTCTCAAAATTTTGCTCTGGCAGGGGGTTTTATTAGGTTTGGCGAGTTTCACCCTAAACCTAGAAATCTGTATCCAATTCCCTGTCTGCCCCCTGAGCCTGGCTACTAAAGGCAATTAGTAAAAATAGTGCCAGACGGGTGAGGGAAAGACATAAGAACAATGTGCAAGTCATCTTCAGGTGGTTTACTAGCACTGGTACTTAAACCTGAGGGGTGTAGGTGTGTGCAGGCGCTGTGCATCACTCACTGAATAAATTACTACTTGGGAATATGAAAATGTTATGACTGATGATGCTCAGAATCCTACCACTCACTTTATATTTGTTTACCTTTTTACAATTAAATCCTGCTCCCTCGAAAGCCATCTTCCAGAGGAGCCAGAGCCAGGGATGTATATAGACAGGGACTGAATTTGTGTTATTTGTTTGTAATTGCCTCGCACAATACGACTAGAACCTCTAGGAGCTACTGGAATACAAATGAATTGTCATTTGATTTATGTCCCCGCATGAGAACATTTTTCAATTTTGTTACAGAACTTCAGAAGCAGAAAGCAAAGATTCACTCCTAAATTAAGCAGCATCAGTTGAGTCATTGGCTTCTATGAACAGGTCAGATCCATATCAAAATGTGATTGCTTCAGTACCTCTAATCTGCAATCCTGCATGCTTTATATGAAGAAAAATATAGCTTAGCTCCTCCAAATAATGCAGAAATATGTAAACATTATCTACTACAGAAACCCGCAGATGCCAATCCAGCAGCCATGTATAGGCTCCAATTCATTAGCTCTACCAATGTCACTGCACTCAAGTCATTAGAGTGAAGGTTCTGTCATTTTGACTGCAGAAAGCTAAGAGGGACTGAATATTAAAGAAGAAAATTAGTTAAGTCTAAGGGTGGGGTTTTCAAAAGTTCCCAAATGCCTTAGGAGCACATGTCCCACTGACTTTCAATAGGAGTTGTGCTCCTAAGTCACTCAGTCACTTTTCCTCTTAACATCAGAGTGTTAACAACAACAAATGGTTTATACATATCTATACTCGTATACTGTTTGTGTTGTCAGAACAGCATATTGCACACATACATTTAACTTTTACCCAATTACAGGGATGTGCACTACTGCTACATCTTGGGTCAAAGTACAAACACCTTGCATTATAAATGCTCTGCAAACATGACAGCAGCTGCTAGGGGTGGAACACGCTAAATTACTGGATGAGCAGAGTTCATATTTCCTTTCTAAATGGATACTTACTGTGTGAGAAGCGCTGTGTGATTGGGGTTCCAGGATAGGGATACGTGCGACTCTCCCATTGAATATTTCCCTCTTGGACTGCCTTGATAAAGCCATGATAACACTGATGTGCCACACCTAGAAAAGGGAGAAAACAATACTTGAATATGCTTCTGGCATAAACTTATCGTCACAAGTCTAGGAAGGAGTTGTTCCTCCATGATCAGCATTGCACAATTTCCGGAGGAAAACAAACAACCCATAGTACGCCTAAATTAGGCCTGGGTTAAGTCACTGGTCTTGATGAACAAATAGTCCAACTCAGTATGGCAAATGCTAAGGCTATGGGAGCCACAGAAATAAATGACAGTATATCCATTTCTCCTAGAAGCCATGCAGACTTGACTGCTGTTCCTTTTTGCAATACCAGGTCGGAAAAGAAAATGAATAAAGGTTAATAATTACAGTTTAATTAATGGATGTCATAAGGCTATTAATGGAGGAGCAGCCTGGAAGGTGTAAGAAGGTGGTTAGTGATCAGAAGGTAAGTCCTTGCAGTTTGACAAAAGGACTATAACTGCTCTAGTGCAGGCCCACAGAGGATTCAAGAGGGGAGAGGACAAAACTCAAAGCCAGTGAGTGTGCCCAAAGGTGGTAACTAATTATAAGTGATCTGCACAATATCTGTTTTTAAGCACTCTCAACTTCAACAGGTTGATGACAGAATAAACCCTTTGTGCAATCTAATCACGTACACATATTGTCTGTATCAGTTATCCTCTCCTGATCAAAACCTGCAGCTAGCTAGGGTAAATTACCAGCACTGTAAGATTACCATGTTCTAAATGAGTCTGATTCAGAGGCAAGTGCTTAAATTAGAGTCAGAAATAGGTCAGAGGGCTCAACAGCTGAAGACCGTGAGAATTTGGAAGTTTGGGGTCAGTGTGTTAAACGCCTAGACTACAGTTAAGGAGGGTGTCTGCAGAGGAAAAACATGGAGGATATACAGGCTGGTAAGAGACAAATGTATTGATAAAGAAGCAAAGTCTAACAGTGGCAGGCCCAATGAACCTCCCTCAAACCACAATGCAATACCATTTCATCTGCCAGCTGGAGCCAGACGCTGGAGAGACCAGGTGAGAGATGGATGCCAGAGATGTCTGATGTATATAAATATCTTTTTGCGTTAGTGGTGAATAGGAGCTTAGTACACTTTTGGGCATTAGAAAATAGGTGTTTTAAGATAAACAATGCCGGTGTTCTACGCTGCCATGCAAGCCTGTTGTGTCCTAATCACCACATATCTGTGCACAACTGCTTCTTTGCCAGATGAGCATCTGCCTGTTTGTTGAAATGAACCTTTGGAGGAGTCACAATACCTTATAAGGTATCTGAGCATGTTGGCTGCTATTGGCAACATTAAAAATAAATTTACAATTAAACATTCCTATTAGAACATACCATAATTAAAATCTGTTCATTTCTCACATTACTAAGGGGGAGATTTAGCCTCTTTGCCTGTGGCCACAAAGGCCCCCATGCAGAGCAGGACCAGAACCAGAGCTGCAGGTTCTGTATGTGGGGTACGGATTTATGCTGAGGGATTTGGGATGGGGCTCTGGGGATCCACCAGACATTGCCCCCAATGGAAGGAGAAGTGTCTACTGAAGCCACAGGGCTACAGTAGCTGTCACAGAGCATCCTGGCAGATATTCTAAGGCCTGGAAACATTCGCTCCTGCCAGCATTCACAAAACCTCCTGTACCAAGCCACGATACTTAAGCCAGATACAAGAGGAGAGGATATAGCTCTTAGAGAATCTTAACATGAGCAAACAAATACCAGATTTACCTACCAAGAGAATAGCTCATTGAGAGCTGGATTCTAGTTTCAGTTATGCACCACTGTCATGGAGTCTCTCTATGCCCCAGACTGTAGTCAGTCTCCTGGGAGTGACCCCTTCAGTGTGCCAGGCCTCAAGGACCCACACGGTTCAACAGGGGCAGGCCTTTGGCCTCCAAGACTGGGCTGGCAGCACCAGCATTCCCAGTCTCTCACCATGGCGCCATGCACCAAATCCAGCCAAGCCAGACTCCTGTTGGAGGCTTGTACTGTGACC
This sequence comes from Caretta caretta, assembly GCF_965140235.1. Taxonomy (NCBI): domain Eukaryota; kingdom Metazoa; phylum Chordata; order Testudines; family Cheloniidae; genus Caretta; species Caretta caretta. Next base: position 6,481,830 of record NC_134223.1, read on the forward strand.
TTTCATGGCACAATGCTCTCAGGGGGTATGTCTACACTGCAATCAGACACCCGCTGAACATTCCCCCCATAAACTCCCCAACCCAGGTCCGATGCATCAGACACCAGCTCCAGCGACTGGGCCCTGTCCCTGAACGGGACCCCTTGGATCACGTTGCTTGGGGCGGACCACCACTGTAGGGAGGAGATAACCAAGTCGGGCATGATGAGGACCTTGTCCATCCTGTCCCTGGCCTGGGAGAACTCCAAGGTCAGCCAGAGCTGGAGGGGCCTCATTTGCAGTCTGGCGTGGCGGACCGCGTACGTGCACGCTGATATGTGACCCAAGAGCTGGGGGCACACTCTGGCTGTTGTCACTGGGAACCTTGTGACAGTGTTGATGAGCCCCTTCACGGTCTCGAACCTGTCCGGTGGGAGAAAAGCTGTGGCCGACGAGGCGTCCAGGATCGTCCAGGATAAACTCCATGCATTGAACCGGGACTAACATATGATCCCTCACCTGCGACCAGGAGCTGCCCTTGACCAGCCAATCATCCAGATAGGGAAAAATCTGGACCCCCTGGCACCTGAGGTAGGCCACTACCACTGACATACATTTTGTAAATACCCTGGGGGCAGTGGATAGGCCACACGGAAGAACCGTAAATTGGTAGTGATTCTGCCCCACCACAAAACGGAGGAGGCGTCTGTGCCCCTCGAATATGTGAACGTGGAAGTACGTGTCCTGCAGATCGAAGGCAGCGTACCAGTCCCCGGGATCCAGGTAGGGGATGATGGAAGCCAGGGAGACCATGCGGAACTTGAGCTTCACCATGAACTGGTTCAGATCTCACAGGTCCAGGATAGGCCTGAGCCCCCCTTTGGCCTTCAGAGTAAGGAAATAGTGGGAGTAGAACCCCTTGTCTTTGAACTGGAGCTTTATTGAGGGTGGATCCCTGAGGAGAACTGGCAGGGCACCCCCAAGCGTCCCATCAAAATCGCCTTTTCCCCGCCTGTTTGCCCTTGGCGGACCCAGGTTGTGGGGCCAGCCTCGACTGCCTCTGAGGGAGCCTTTTATAGTCCCATGCCTTCTTATAGGCGGCCTTGTATTTTGGGTGGAGGCCTGAGCGGGAGTCTGCTGCGGCTTAAATTTAAATTTAGCCAGAGCCGGGACATAGAGACCCGGAGTCTGGAGGGTCATGAGGGAGTTCTTTATACCATGCAGCTTTGTATCCATTTGTTCCGCAAACAGAGCTTTGCCAAACGGTAGATCCTGCATGGCGGCCTGCGCCGCACTGGACAGCCCGGACAGCAGGGGCCACGACGCCCTTCTTATGGAAACCACGTGTCCGCCGCATCCAAAGCCACTTGCAGGATTGCCCTGGCAGCCACTGTACCTTCCTCCACCAGCGCCTTGAACTCCTTCCTATCATGCTCCTTGAGGGAGTCCTCGACCTTGAGAAGGGAGCCCCACAGATTCAATTCATACCAGCCCAGGAGAGCCTGGTGGTTTGCCACTTGTGACTGGGAGCTCGAAGATGAATAAACTTTTCTTCCGAAAGAGTCCAGCCTTCGTGAATCTTTATTTTTCGGGGTAGGGGTTGGCTGGCCCTGCTGTTCCCTGTGGTTGACCGACTCGACCACCAGGGAGTTGGGCGCCGGGTGTGTGTATAAGCACTCATGTCCCTTGGTGGGCACAAAGTACTTGCGTTCCGCCCTCCTGGAGGTGGGGGCCAATGAGGCCGGCATTTGCCACAGAACATTTGAAATTTTTGCCACCCCTTCATGGAGAGGCAAGGCTACCCTGCCCAATGCCAAAGAGAACAGCACATTAAACAGGGAGTCCGAGGGCTCCTCCATCGCCTCTGCCTGGAGGTGGAGGCTTGATGTCACCCTTTTTAGGAGTTCCTGATGTGCCCTAAAGTCTTCCTGCGTGACTGAATGGAGCGAGGCCATAATCGCCTCATCCGGGGAGGCCGCGGAGACCAGTGCCGTTCCTTGGGTGTCCGCCGGCACCGGAGGGTCCACCACTTGGTTGGTCTCTGGGTATGGTACCGAAGGTGTACATCCCACCGACTCCTTCCTTGGAGGTCTGGAGATGGAGGACGATGATGCCTCTGAGGCTCCAGCTACCAAGTGAACCCCCACCAGGGCTGTGTCAGGGGCCACGGTGCCCACTGGTACCACTGGGCCGGCCACGGGGCCCAGAGCCCTGCACTTGCTGCGGCACCAGTGGGCCCGGTTGCTCGGCCTGGCTGGCCTAGCCCATGGAGGGATGTCTATGAGTGGAGGCCAGGCTGATGAACGGCCTGCTGCTGTCCTGGGACCAGGAGGAGCAGTGGTGCTAGGAGCAACGCCGACCACGGGACCACGATCTCAACGTGGAGGACTGGTACCGTCGATAGCAGCTCCTCTGTGATCGGCTCCAACGGACGGACCCGCGACAGCGAGATGCTGGCGATCGATGCCTTGGCAGAGTCTTGGAGTGGGATTCTGAGCGGGAACGGGGTTGACGTCTATGCCATGACCAGCTGCGGTAACCCCTCCGAGATGAGGGCCTCTGGTGACATCTGCCTCGGTCCCATCGGTACTCACTCCTTGAAGTGGAGCGGTGCCAAGAGTCTCAGTCGGATGGCACCCAACCAGACAGTCTGGTGGGAGTTGAGGGCGATCCACGTGGACTTTGCCCTGAACGGTTGCTGGGCAGCGAACAGCTTTGGGAACATTCCCTCGACCGAGATCGGTACTGAGCCAGGGGCGACTGCAGAGATCCCAGTGGTGGCTTGTCCCTGCAGCGTGGGACTGACATCAGTGATGCTCCTGGTACCGGCATGGACATGACATCCCGGTCTGCCTGTAGGGCCTCCGGCATGGAGGGCATCCGGACATCTGGGGAGACCTGGTCCAAAGTGGCCGGGCTACTCCACTCTACGGGAGTCGGAGGCCTGGAAGCCTGAGGGGATCGAGGACTGCCTGACATGGGTCTAGCCTCTGCCCCAGGTTTTCCTCGGTATTGCTGCGAAGGAGAAGTCTTTTTTGACTTCTTGTGCCCCGTGGATGGTGAGCGGTGCCGACCGGTCGAAGGCTCGCGGTGCCCGGTGCTGGCTCGGAGTGGCGCACTGGAGTCGGGATCAGTGCCAGCTCCATCAGAATGGTCCAGAGCCTAATGTCTCCTTCCCTCTTGGTCCGACGTTTGAACGACTTGAAAATCTTGCAACGATCGCTGATATGGGTTTCTCCCAAAAAGCGTAAACAGTCTGCAGGTGAGTCACTCCTTGGCATAGATCGCCTACAAGTGTCACATGACTTAAAATCCAGGGCACGGGGCATGCCCCGGTCTGGACGCTCTAACTAACTGAACTAACCGAGCAGCTAACTACAGGTACTAACACTGAACGAAAAGGTAGTTCTGGGGCCGAGCTACAGCAAAGCTGGAGCAGAGTAGTTCCGATGCACCTTCACTGGCGGCAAGAAGGAACTGGGAGGGAGAGGGGGGGGTGGGTTGGGTTCAGATCCCCTTATACCGCGCCATGGAGGCGCCACTCCAGGGGTCGCTGGGGCACTCCCCCTACGGGTACTGCTAGGGGAAAAAACTTCCGGCACCAGTGCACGTGGCGAGCATGCACATCTATTGGGGAATACACATGAGCAATCACTCGAAGAAGAAACAAAATCGCTGATACAGTTTGAGGATGACAAAAATTGGGGGAAAATGATAAATGATACAATGTGATCTGGATCATAAGCAAACCATTTAAGTATTAACACAGCTAAAAGTAAATGTATACATCTAGGAACAAAGAATGTAGGCCATATTTACAGGATGGGGGACTCTATTCTGGGAAGCAGTGAGTCTGAAAAAGATTTGATGGACATGGTGGATAATCAGCTGAACATCAGCTCCCAGTGCAATACTGTGGTCTAAAGGGTTAATGAGATCCTTGGACGCATAAACAGGGGAATTTTGAGTAGGAGGAGAGAGGTTATTTTAACCTCTGTATTTGACATTTGTGCAACCATTGCTGGAACACTGAGTCCTGCTCTGGTGTCCAGAAGGATATTGATAAATTGGAGAATTCAGAGAAGAGTCACAAGAATGATTAAAGGATAGGAAAACATGCCCTCTAATGATAGATAGACTCAAAGAGCTCAATCTATCTTGAAGAGAAGGTTAAGGGGTGGCTTACTTACAATTTACTATCCCCTAAATGGGGGAAACAATATTTGATAATGGGCTCTTCAATCCAGCAGAAAAATATATAACAACAATCCAATGGCTGGAAATTGAAGTTAAACAAATTCAGACTGGAAATAAGGTATAATTTTTTAACAGTGAGGGTAATTAACCACTGGAACAATTTACCAAGGGTTGCAGTGGATTCTCCATCACAGAATTTTTTAAATCAAGACTGGATATTCTTCTAAAAGATCTGCTCTAGACATTTTTGGAGGTCAGACTAGACAATGGTCCCTTCCAGCCTTGAAATCTATGACAGTGGAGATGCTAGAACTTGACAATAGATTTTCCCAAAAATTCTTACTGAAAGCCCTGTGCTGGGAAAAAAACCCAAAAAACAAAAAAATCCTAAGTATCATACTTCGTGACTTGTGGCAGGAAAATTTCAAACTAAAGCACTACATCCCTGGGCAGTTGGTCCCCGGGCAGTTGGTCCCCAGGAGGCCACATTGGAAATGTAACCTGAATTATATGATTTCAAAGCAGAGAAAAATTAAGCATTAGAAAACAAACAGCATTTACCTCAAGTGACCCTCTCTGGACTGTAGGGTACAGGTGAGCAATTACGTTTGCTTTAGTCAATAGTAGCTGCTAAAATGACATACCTGCTAAACAACAACTTCCCCACCACACTCCCAGCATTAAAGACTAACTAGTCACGCATATGTATGCTGCCTAAAGCCACTCATCCCTGCTGTACACAGTGTGCCTCTCCCACATTCTTTTTTCGGGTGAATCACTCATTTCTACTTCATTTCAGTCTTCTCCTTTATACCTTGAAGCCATGGTAACTGCAAGAACAAGCAAGCAGGTGACTGCACATCACATAGCAGCAGAGGGTGAGTTTCAGATGAGGGGCTGAACGCTGTGCTGCTTTAGGAGTGCTGGAGAAGTGTTTGTTACCTCCCATAACTTGATGAGCTGAAAGAATTTTGCATTGCTCAATTTCAGAAGTGCTCCATCTGAACTATGACCTGTCAAACTCAGAGCAGGGGAGAGAATACTTAGACGTGATATAGAGCTTTACATGTTCAAAGAACTCAGCAAACATCCATTCTCGACCTTCCAATGAAGTAGACAAGTACCAATTCCATTTTACAAAAGAAGACTGCACAAAGTGACTTCCAGGCTCCCCACAGAGCCAAGACGAGAAACTCAGGTATTTCTGTCTCAACACCTACCTACTTCATTTTTCCAGCCAGCAAAGAGCCAGCAGTAAGTTTTGCACATTATTATTAAACTCCAATCTGCATACTACAGCGGCCAGCACACAGAGCTCCAGAGACCGAAAACCCCTGCCCCAAAGGGCTTAATCTTATGGTATGTCTACACTGCCCATGTGGCAGCACACTGCCTTGGCAACGCTGTGACGTGGGCAGTGTAGTCACGCTTTATCACCGGGGGAGAGCTCTCCGGACGATGAAAAATAACCACCCCAAGCGAGGGGTGGCAGCTTTAACACCGGGAGCATGTCTCTCAGCGATAAAGTGCTGTCTATACTGACTGACGCTTTTCAGCGCTAAAACTTTTGTCACTCGTGGGGGGTGTTTTTTCACACCCCTGAACAACTAAAGTGTTAGCACTGAAAGCGGCAGTGTACACAGCCTAAAAAAAATAAATTAAAAAAAAAAAGACACAGATGAAGAGTTTGGGACAGCAATAAAACAAACTAACGAGAATCGGGATGACCAGTGCAGTTATTTTTGTTGTGGTTGTTTTAAAGGGGGTAAAAGTAAGCTGAGGGAGAATCGCAGCAATGTGTTCTCCCCATCCACTCAAAATCTTTTAAACTGAGATGGGGATTTGTGCTTTACCTGCAAGTTAGATATTTTCCAGAAATACCAGGTGGTGACACACAGCTTCTAGGCAGAGAGAGAGAGAAAACCTCTGCATTTCAATGGCCCTCACCTCCAGGAGACCAAGCAGGCAACATTCTCAAACTGCCAGATAACGTGGGAGAAGGTGCAGAACTCCCTGCTCAGAGAATACAGCACAGGTCATTTAACAAACGGACACTGATGGCAACTGCAGGCTTAAGACACATCCCACAAGTGTGACCAGGGAAAAAATGCAATGAAAGTAAAAATACCCTGTGTCCTATAAGACAAGTTTGCCTTTTATAATTCAGGCCTCTCTCCCCTGACAGCATTCAGCCCTAATCAAATCCAATACCATCAATACAGTATTTACTGCTTGATATTAATTCCCATTTATCTTGCACTGCCCTCAACTTACTGTGCTGCATATTTTTGTTTTGAATACATAACGGCATTGTAGGATTCTGCGCATGTATCCAGTCCAGCCTGGGGCAAATCAAGGCAATTTAAATATCAAGCAGGAAACCTTGATCGAAATCATTAATTTTCATCTTGTTTTGTACTTGTACTTTAGTTATTTTCTTAAAGAAAGGATGATTCTCATTAATGACAGGTTTCAGAGTAACAGCCATGTTAGTCTGTATTCGCAAAAAGAAAAGGAGTACTTGTGGCACCTTAGAGACTAACCAATTTATTTGAGCATAAGCTTTCGTGAGCTACAGCTCACTTCATCGGATGCATACTGTGGAAAGTGTAGAAGATCTTTTTATATACACATAAAGCATGAAAAAATACCTCCTCCCACCCCACTCCCACAGCAGGAGAGTGGGGTGGGAGGAGGTATTTTTTCATGCTTTATGTGTATAAAAAGATCTTCTACACTTTCCACAGTATGCATCCGATGAAGTAAACTGTAGCTCACAAAAGCTTATGCTCAAATAAATTGGTTAGTCTCTAAGGTGCCACAAGTACTCCTTTTCTTTTTTTGATTCGGATTAGTTGGTAACCATTAAAACATACTGATTTTCAACTATAGTCTTTGCACTAAATTTGGTGCTTCTTTTCACTAACCAGGCAGATATCTATGTGTATTTATTAAAGTAATTTGTAGCTTAACCTACATTTACTCAGTCTTAGTTTATTATATTAGAAAATGAATTGAATTAGAAATTGAAGTGAATTCTACATTTCTTATTACTAGATGAATATTTTTATTTGTGTCAGGCTCTATTTGGATGAAAATTTGAGAATTAAAAATGCACAAAAACCGCATTTAGAGTTTGGGTTTTTTTTAATTAAAGTAAACAAAACTACCTCAAATGTGCTGGATACATAAAAAAGTTTATTAGAACATGTTTTGAATTTAAAACTAATTTAATAAACAAAGGAAGTATTATCTGTAGTTCGTGAACCGAACTGATTGTTTTTGGTCACCATGTCCTTTGGGATTTTAGAACTAACGGATCTCAACCTCACATGTAGTTTTCCTGCTTTTACAGCTCCCAGCTAGTTTTACTTTGAACCAACTGCTCGTTGAGCTGAACTGGCTGAACAAACTAAATGAAGAAAATATTCTCTCTGCACCGGCAGAAGAGGCTACTGTCATCAAAAGCGGTTTTAGCACTTTGACAAGCTCCAGTTCCAGGTGCTTAGTCAGTGACTTCCACCAGTTCAGGGGTCTGACTTTAAAACTTGCACAGCAAAGATGTACTACTTTTTTATTTAAAAATTACTTTTTAATCAGATTACAGTCAGATTAAGCCTTAATTTAGGTTGTAAATTTCAAATTTAATTTTAAATAAGTTCATTTTTAGTAATAAACCTGTATTTAAATAAAAAAAACTTTTTTAAACTAATTGATTTTTATCCACTCCTGGCCAGCCCTCATCATTCTAGTATCTGAGCATCTTGTGACAGGGAATACAGGTAGTGGTTGGGGACATGGGAGCATTTTGTTTCTTGGAAACAAGGCACTGGTTGAGGCATTTACTGCTGGGGAAGGGAAGCATCCGCTCTCCTTCATTCTGGGCAGACAGAGGTGAATTTAAATTTGGGGGAGGGTCTACCTAATTCATTGTACTTTATAGGGCACCTATTGCTGCAGCATCTGAATGCCTCAGGGTTGAAAGGGATCTCAGGAGGTCATCTAGTCCCACCCCCTGCTCAAAGCAGGGCCAATCCCCAATTTTTGCCCCAGATCCCTAGATGGCCCCCTCAAGGATTGAACTCACAACCCTAGGTTTAGCAGGCCAATGCTCAAACCACTGAGCTATCCCTTCCCCGAAAGAAGCATTCATCAAAGTATTTCTCCTCCCAACACCCTTGTCAGCCAGGGCAGTGCTATTATCCACATTTTACAGAGTGGGAGCTAAGGCCCCGAGAGACTAAATGCCTTGCATAAGGTCACACAGGAAGCATGTGGCAGAGCAGGGGACTTGTCCAGTATCTGCCTGTACATCCAAGCATGATAAAGCACCTTTGATGAATGCTTCTTTCGGGGAAGGGATAGCTCAGTGGTTTGAGCATTGGCCTGCTAAACCTACGGTTGTGAGTTCAATCCTTGAGGGGGCCATCTAGGGATCTGGGGCAAAAATTGGGGATTGGCCCTGCTTTGAGCAGGGGGTGGGACTAGATGACCTCCTGAGGTCCCTTCCAACCCTGAGATTCTATTCTGATTCTTCTACAATGAGCACCGCTGAAAGAATGCTGATATTTAAAACATCCCTATTATGCTTTGAAACTAGTATTACATTGAGGTAAATAGGAGTAGCTCATACCATAGGGCTAATGTTCCAGGCGATCTGTAGACACAGGCAGATATTACTACATCAGTTTACATGCAGTTCATATTATGAAGTTTATCTTCAAAACCACAAAAGCCAACGATTTAATTCTCTTTTCACGCAAAGGCTGAGATTCTGGACCACAGTTATGCAGCAATATGTGCAGCCACATTAGACAGGGAGCCCAGGAACGAATAAAGTGCTACAGTGAATGGAAGAGAGGGATCTGAATGCAAGGTGGGCAACAATGCATACACCAATACCTGGGAGTACTACAGAAGTAGTCAGCTGACTAGTTTTATCTTGACAGAGTCTGCCACATTGGTGTGGGGCCAATAAGCAAACACCCCCCCACTTTTTTTAGTAGATGAGACTTCAATATGTGGTGCTTTCCTGCAAGCCCTATCTGCACAGAATGAAGCAAACAGCTTTAGTTATTCTTCTGGCATTAATTCTGTAAGCACAACAAGATGCTGCAGCATCCAGATTAACGTGTGGAGGGAAGGGAAAGCAACAGTGAGAGATGAATTTTAAAAACAAGGCAAAAAGACTAGACAGGAAAACTAATAGATCTTTCCTCAAATGAAAGGATAAAAGATCTCACTGCTGCTGTTTGTACCTTTGATGAGGCGATACCACTGTTTGCAGACAAGGGCAGCAGTTTTGTGCTCCTGGTATGGTGAAAGGAAGGACAGGATATATTCTAAAACCTCTTCTGGCAGCTCCAACATCGATCGGTTATGCCTGGTCTCCTCAACCTCCAGCTCAGCATGCGGCTCATCGTCTTGCTCCATTGTCCCTTCCACCACTGCTTCTTCTGGGTCCACAGCCATGAAACTGTCATCTTCGCTGTCCGAGGAACTGGCCATGGCATTCCACTCCACAGCTTCAAGAAGGAAAAAAAAAAACACATTAAAGTTGTATAGAAATAGTGTGCTTAGAAAAGCCTCACATGTTGGATTTAGACATCAGATCTACACCAAGTTCTGCTTTAATAAACTGCAAGGCAAAATATTTTGATATTTCAGTCCTCTTGCTAAGTGTGGCAGTGATAATGCATGACAATGGCACAAACGACCTACTTTAAGTGAGCAAGATGCACAAAGTAATCAGTGGAACCAACCTTAGCCACCACCACCACCAGTGGTCACCAGCTACAGACTGATTGTTTAGGAGGTAGGGGGATTTTAATAAAACCAGGGTGAAAAACTGTTTCAGAGTTTCTTCTTATGGGTAATTTTAAGTGTATTTAATTTAAGCACAACATTACAAAGTCTATTACCATGATCATGGGATCAATTTCTAATGTGGATCTCATCCAATATGCCACTTGTAGTGACAATGTTCCATCTTATCTGGGGTTGTGACCCCAGGCTTAAGTTTTATTGATAAAGGGAAAAACAGAAAATTGGTGATTTCAGACTATAGAGGCTCATTAATGTTTAAAAGCCTTTAAATGAAATTTGCTGCTACTAAAAGTTAAGCTTTTAAGGCTGACAAGATGTTGCACGTTCATTTTAATGGTTCTTTCCAGGTATAGATCTAGAGGTTACCACAATGAAGAAATTCAGTCCCATATCATCTGTTAATGTAATCAAGAATGAGTTTGCAATTCGCCAAGCAAGAAACTCACCACAGGGCTCCAACAATGGCAGGGTCTTCTCCTCTAGGCCCCTCTGTGGGACAGGGGTCTAGGAGGAGAAAAAGGGGAAATTAAAACTTGAACTGGGAGTTGCCCTGCTGCTGAAAGCAAAGGAGGAGACTAGATCATGAAGCTAAGCTAGACATCAAGCAATTGCCTCAACCTCCATTGCTTGTGTTTATGGCCAAGGGAAGGGTTTAATAAGCTGTGCATGTCAATGAGAGACAGTCAATCTAAAGGTTTCAGAGTAACAGCCGTGTTAGTCTGTATTCGCAAAAAGAAAAGGAGTACTTGTGGCACCTTAGAGACTAACCAATTTATTTGAGCATCCAATGAAGTGAGCTGTAGCTCACGAAAGCTTATGCTCAAATAAATTGGTTAGTCTCTAAGGTGCCACAAGTATTCCTTTTCTTTTAGTCAATCTAAAGTATTCAGAGGTCATGGCTGCTTAAAAATAATAGTTAAAATGACAAATGGTTACCTGTGCCACCACAGATTAGTGAAGTTGAAAGCACAAAAAGACTAGTTTACTGTCACCTACTCATTTTCTTCACTTCACTCAGTTTGAACAATAAAAACAGTAATAGTCGGAGTCACTTTTCTTATCCCTGCGCTCTAATGTTTGCGTTTCAAACTGGAAAATAATTAAACCCAAACAAATACATTATTTCTATTTATAAAAGTTTGAAAGCTTTTTATTAAATAAAAACAAGAAATAGAACCGAAATTTGGAGCCAAAACTCCAAACTTTTTAACGAAATAGTCCCCTTTACCTATATAATCAGACACACTCGCACATTGCGTCCTTATAAACTATTTGATTTTCATGACAGAAGATACCACTCAACTTGCCCAAATAGTGCCAGAAATTAAAAGAAAAAGCTTTCTATTAGTGAAGGTCTTTCAGCCTGTCACTATTTCCATTATTGTCCATCATTATTTGTACAGTTCCTAACTCCCATCAAATACAATTCAAAAGCTTCATTTAGAGATCAGTTGTGTAAATAAAGATTGACTTTAAAATATGTTTAGAAGTAGGAGGAGTTTGCTCCTGATACAGTTAGAGCTATATTCAAATTAATGTTAATTCTACTGCAGGATAAGCTAATAAAATGTTTCAGAAATCTGTGTTAGCTTTAAAAATATTAAAGTTAATGTTTAAAATCAAATTTACACAAGTTAAGAGGGAAGGTACTGTACACCTGGGGTCGGGCTTGGGTTATGGGGGATTGCAAGTATCGGTTACAAGGTTCCCAAGGTACATACATATCACAACCAGCACAGATCCAGATTGGGGTGTGGGAGTTTTTAAAGCATCAGTGGATAAGTGGGCTCAGGTATGCCACCCATGAAATGTATTAAGAGTCCAAGTAAGTACTGGTGTAGAGAATAAGTACATGGGTGGGGTGCATCCCTTGTTTCATCAGGGAAGGAAGTGGGTTATTTCCCTGGTCGGCATTCGCAGTTACTCGACCTGGTACTGGCGGTGTCCCATGACACCAACAGCCTCTCACTTTTATCTCAGCCACACGAACAATTTTCTCTTGCGTACGCTAGAACAATGGAGTCTCATATTTGACAAAAATAGAGCTCCGGTTTGTAGAATACGAGGCAAGTCATCACTTAATCTACTTGTTACATTTACTGCAGAGTTTCAGATAGAAAAGTACTGACTTGATAATTTACTTAGATGGCTTACAAGTCACTAGAGTTTAAACAAATAAACAACTAAAAGGTTATTTCAATACCACCTGTGTCCAGCTGTCTATCCACAGCAGGTATGGAGAAGAAAACAGCAGGCAAAGTAGGGGTTTATGGCCCTTCAGGCCTCTTTGTCAGTATCTCCAGCTATTTAGATATGACTAAAAGTAATAGGATAATACAGTGACAATAATGCTAGACTAGGCAGCGCTCGAAGCCTTAAACCAATCGCTGCAGGCAATCTGCCAACCAATGTGGTACACAGGCTTCTGTCTTCATTAAGACCATCCTAGTCATTTTAAAAACATCAAACCCCATTTCCCAGGAGAATGACTAATCCCATTTTAGTGGAAGAGTTGTGGTAATTTGAGTTTACACATACACAGCTGCCAGGTTAAGGCATCAGTGGGATGGGTTGTGCTGCAGCTGCTCCATAATTACATGCTCATTGCTAGTTCAAACCAGCTTTTAAAGTTCATTCCAATCATACCATAATGAAGAGCAATATCTCTCCATGCTCCCAGAGGAGGGGTTTTTTATTTAAGTAACAAATTTCCCTTTATGTATAGATATATTTTAAACAATATGCTAAATTATAAACATTGACTTGCAAGTGATACAAAGTGCATCAATCTTTTTCAGCTCTTCCAACAAATTGATCAACTTAAGACAACTTTGCTGGATTATCAAGGAACATCTGAAGGCTCCTAGAGCCAGGAACTAGACACTCATTCAGAACACTGCTACCATCTTGCACAGATTCAAGAAAGATTGGGATGGGACGATAATCTGAAGGGAAACTAGCAGTTCATTTTCTCCCCAGACCTGACCTTTACATCAGACCTTAACATAGCAAGCAGTAAGTTAGGAGACTATTATCTCAAATAAATTTGTTAGTCTCTAAGGTGCCACAAGTACTCCTTTTCTTATTATCTTTATGTAGCCACTTGAGGGAGTAGTCTGCCAATAATATGACTAGAGCATGAAGGAGTCCAATTTACAACATGAGATGGACTTGGGAGCATCCCACTTGGTAGCTGGCTGCTAACAAGCCTCTCCAAGCCTCCTACTCCACCAATGAAGGAGAAACTCCAAAGTCAAGTGGTCTTGACTAGCTCAAGAAGCTAACAACCTAGAATAGCATTTAACAAAGGCACCCAATGAGAAGAGAAACTTTGAACAACTATTTGTTCTGTTGAGGGCTAAGGAAACATTTTCCAGTTGCCAGAACATAGTTACTCTTCTCAAATAAAGACTCTTGATCTAATATCTGATTAATAGAGAATGTAATATGGAAGCGGAGAGATCACTGGCTGGAAGAGTAGCAGGTAAAATCTAGGTAAAATCAACAAGTAAAGAGTTTTCTAAACAATGAGCTTAAGGATTAAAACTTTAGCTGACAGGATATTTAACTCTGTGGGTAATATATACTTAAGAGGTATAATATTTAGTTAATTTAATGTGATTTATATTATAAACAAAGTTAACAACAAAATATCAAGAGACCCAGATCTCCCCTACTGAAGAAAGTTTGAAGTCAGAATTATCAAACATTCCAACATTTATGTTAATTGGAGAAGGGTCATCTATGGTGGAAAATTTGGTGGAAAATTTTAAGAATAAGTGAACTCAGCGATGGTATAAATAATCTCATAAGCCGCAATATTATAAAGATGTTTGATAAGATTACGTACAGATTAGTTCTCAAGAGAAACCCCCCTCCAGCAGGGAACTAAAATGCCAATAAAGGAAGTATAATCCAGACACTCACTACCAGAGGGGACCAGGCAACAATGGGAAATGCACAGATACAGGAACAGGATAAGAGAACAAGCAGGTGTTAAATATTGTTATGTTTTAATAGAAAGATTAATAAAAATGTCGGCTCAATTAAAAAATTTACAGTAAATCAGACTCCAGATCAGGTACAGCAATATAGATGCTTAAAAAGGGAAAAGCAGTATTTGTTGGAGTTTTAAAATTGCTATATGATAGGAACTATCTAAAATGTCATGTTTAAAGAGGCACAAATGTAATGGAGGCCTGGCTAAGAGGGCTCACTGCTTTTAACCAATGGTAATATAATAGACAAGAACAGACCTGAATTCATGGGCGAGTTTATTAATGTCATGACTGTTACTGTTAAAGGGGTGAACAATCCAACAAAAAGGAAAAGGGTATTCTGCTCACTGAAAAAGGATTTCCCCAGTATCTTCAGGAAACACACTTGAAGAAAAATGATAATACCTAAATACTTCTTGGACGCAGTCATTGTCTCTCTCTCCAGGTCAATCTAACAGAAGAGAGGTGGCAATACTCTTCGCTAAACACTTCCCTTTTGTTGTTTCTGCACAACTCAGAGACAGAGGGCAGATATATTTTAATTAAGGGGTCCTTGAAAGGTAAACTTCTCACATTAGCCAATGTGTATATTCTCAATCAGGGAGAGCTTTGTTTTGGGTTTTGTTTTTGTTTTTTTTTTTAGGGTTTTAAGAAGTTTTAGGGAAAGGGACTTTATTCTAGGGGAGATTTTAATGAGATGCTTAACCCCACTCTGGATCAATCAAATGGACACAGCAGGTGATCAGGAGGAGGAAGAGCAAATTTGTTGCATCACAAACAAAAAGAGGATCTCATGGGCATCTGGTGGTAAATGAATCCAGATGTCAGGGTCTACACATTCTTCTACTCATGGATCTTATTCCAGGATAGATGTGATTTTTATTTCTAGGACCTTGGCTAATTTGGTCAAAAAAGCTGATCTGGAAGTTATTACTTGGTCTGACAAGTCCCTGCATAATATATTAGATTAAAAGACTGAGACCTGCTCTACACTACACAGTTAAATCAATGTAAGGCAGCTTACGTCGACCTAATCGTGGATGTGTCTACACTAAAATTTTGCTCCCACTGATATAACTGACCTGCTAGGCTGACTTGGTATAACTCCATCTCCACGAGCAGGATAAAGTCAAGGTTGATGTAATTCGGTCTACAGTGTGTCAGTGTAGACGCTGTTGCTTATGTTGATGATTACTGGCTTTCAGGGGCTGTCCCACAATGCCCCCACACTGACAGTACAATTGATACAAGCACTCCTGGTGAGTACGCACACCTCTGACGCAAGCAGCAAAGTGTAGACACATGTAAGTGGCTGTATGCTGATGAAAGTTAGGTCGACTTAATTTTGTAGTGTAGATATGGCCTGAGACAGTGAAAAAACAAAGGGCCTGGTGGTTGAATATAGCTTTGTGATAGGACTCCCTCAGAATTCAAAAGCTGAAGGAAATTTTTCAGATATATAGAACAAAATTATATGGAAAAGATCAAAAATGTTCTCTGGGGTGCTGAAAAGGCAGTAATGAGGAGGATCCTTATAATTGAAGCATTATATCTCAAAAGGATAAGAGCTCTTGAAAGAGTTTGGTTAAAGAACTTTCTGTTTTGCAAGGTAGACATGAATCTACAGGTACTAAAGGAGTGTATAGAAAAAAATATGATAAGAGGGAAGATTCACCTGTTACAAACATGTAAGACTAAGCAAACAGATATATCAAATTATGAAAAGGACAATAAAGATATGTTTTTAGCCAGAAAAATTAACAAATAATCAGCCATCCATCCTGGTTAGAAATAAAAAGGCATTAAACAGATCACTAAAACGTTTTCCAATCTTTGTACCCTTCAGAACATCCAAAGCCTAAACTTATAGATTTTTGAGAAGAGTGAAACTACTTTCGCTGTCAGAGGAAGGTCTTGATAGGTAAATTACTGCTAAGGAAGTTGAAGTTGTAATTGAGAATTTAAAATCCAATAAAGCACCAGGTCCTGATGGGTTTTCTGGGGAGTATTACAGAGCGCTAAAGCAAGTGCTGGTCCCTGTTATAACTGAATTGTTCAGTGGTCTATTGCAAGGAAACAAGATTCCAGATTCCTAGAAAGAGGCAAAAATTGTGGTCAGTCCTGAAGGAAGAGATCTTACCAACTGCGCAACATACAGACCTATTCCTAATTAACATGGATGTTAAAACTTATGCCAAGAACTTAGCAAGCAAACTGAAAATCATATTGTCCAAATGTGTTCACCCTGACCAATTTGAGTTTGCTGCTGGCAGGCATTTATCTGGTAATAGCAGATGAACTCTGAATTTGATCTGTAATGTTAATTCTAGTAATCTTCTTGAGTGCTGCTTCCTTTGGATGCTGAGAAAGCCTTTGAATGACTGGAATGGGAGTACCTCAGGCAGAATTTGGTATGGTTTGGTTTTGGAAATAAGTTTTATAGGGACATATCAGCTCTTTATACTCAACCCTGAGTTTCTGCTGTGGTTAGTGGTCATTAATCCCCTTTTAATTTATGTAACAGTAAGGGACAGAGTTGCCCATTATGCCCCAGTTTGTTTTGGCAATAGAGCCATTTGCAATAAATGTGAAAAACTGCCCCTTGGTAAAGGGTATCAAATCACTTTCTGGATTAGAACACAAAATAGCTCTGTATGCTGATGATGACTTCTTATATTTTCAGGATCCAGAAGACTCAATTAAAAATTACAGAACAATTGACTTTGAAATTTAGGCAGGTATCAGGTTTCAAAATAAATGATAAATCTGAAATTTTAGAAATTAATATTCCCCAAAAGATCAAAAACGGTGGTCAGCTCCATGAATTTAAATGGGAAAAGGAATCTTTAAAATATTTAGAAATACTCACTGTGGAGAAAACATTTTTAAGGCAAATTACCCTCCACTGTGGAATAAATAAAAAAAGACCTGAAGAAATTGACCAAATATAACATTTCTTGGTTAGGTAGAGTAGCCTTGGTTAAGGTTGAGTGTCCTCTCATAGTTATTTTTGTTTCAGTGCACCCCTGACATGACATTAAGAACATGGCAGGATGTGCTATTAAAATTTGTCCTGAAACATAAAAGAAACAGGGTGAACCTGAAAGTTCTGTATAACCTAAAAAGTAAGCTTTCCCTAATTTGATTTATTATGCATCACGATTAAAATGTGATCAACGGGGTTAATGACAGACCACTCAAACAGAACAGGAGCCTAAATGTAACTATTTTTAATAATTATTGGGTTAAAAAGAAATTTAGATCAAAAATAAAAAAAATCACCCACTCACACACCTGGCAGCTTTGGACAGTTTTTTTTTTTTTTTTTTTTTAAATTCTTGTCAATCAAGGCCCTTTCACTGATATTGCCTAAAAATAAATTCCTGGTTATTAAAGTACCTATTTGTTGCAGGTAAAAGCTGAGATTACACAATGCAGACGGCTGTTCGTGGGTCCTGATTTGAAATCATACCAAGAGATATGTAATATAAACTATATAAAGATCTTGTATTTTCAGTATTTACAAGTCAAACATTTTATTGTGAACTCTGGCTACAAGTCAGCTCTATCTAGACCTTTAACCACATTTGAGGAGTTGACCCAGGAACAAGTTGGAACAAAAGGTTTAATTTCTAAAATATATACAATTCTGATTGAAAAATATGTTAAGAAAAGCAGATGAAAAGATGAGAGGAATTTGGACAAATTATATGGAAAAGTGGGTCTCTATATGGGAAAGGAGATATACATCCTCAATTTGGGTAGCTCAAGGAAATGTATAAATTACTGTGTACGTGGCGTTGAACTCCAGTTAAGAGCCATAATATTTTTGCTACTATGGAGGCTCTCCACTGGAGGGTTTGCGGGGATATAGGAACATGTGGTGGTTGCATCCAGGAGTTAAGACAGTTTTTGGAGAAAATTATTAAAGAGAGACATCTTCTGACAAAATACTGGATTGCTAGCATTCCCCAGTTTGCTTACTTAATGCTCCAGTGAAGGATCTGCATTTTAAACAATGTGAGAAGGTTTATTTTATCTTTAACAATTAGACTTTATATTGCACATTATTGGAAATATGCGATTCCTCCTCCTATGGATTGTGGTATTATAAAATATGGACTGTCCTTGTAATGGAAAAGCTTTCACACCAAGTACGTACACAAGAAGAGTGCCAAAAGAGGATAGCTGTTTTGAAATTTGGTCATCCTTTTTAGTGCACTCAGAAGAGGAGAGCTCCCCCACCAGTAAGCAGGAATCCTTAGCCAAGTTCTTTGAGGATTCACCTGATCCTGATTAAGTTAGTTACATACCACGTATGATAACATTTCATTGTAATTTGTCACTTTAGATAAGCTATTACCAGCAGGAGAGTGGGTTTGTGGTGGGGGGGGGGTAAGGGGGGGTTGAGAAAACCTTGATTTGTGCTGGAAATGGCCCAACTTGATTATCATACACATTGTAAGGAGAGTGATCACTTTGGATAAACTATTACCAGCAGGGGGTGGGGGAGGTATTTTTTCATGCTTTCTGTGTATATAAAAATATCTTCTACACTTTCCACAGTATGCATCCGATGAAGTGAGCTGTAGCTCACGAAAGCTTATGCTCAAATAAACTGGTTAGTCTCTAAGGTGCCACAAGTACTCCTTTTCTTTTTGCTGAATTCAATAGGTGGAAAATACCCTATTTCTGATTCCCATCCCCAGTCGTTTCTCTCACTCTCACAAAATGGCTGTACTTTCCCTCCTGTGAAATCCAGGAACATCAATATTCATCCAAAATTATCAGTCAGTATTATTGCAAGTCACTAACTCTAAATGACATTAATATTTTATATAGACAACAGACATCAAAATGTCATTTAGAGTTAGTGACTTGCAATAATACTGACTGATAATTTTGGATGAATATTGATGTTCCTGGATTTCACAGGAGGGAAAGTACAGCCATTTTGTGAGAGTGAGAGAAACGACTGGGGATGGGAATCAGAAATAGGGTATTTTCCACCTATTGAATTCAGCAAAAAGAAAAGGAGTACTTGTGGCACCTTAGAGACTAACCAGTTTATTTGAGCATAAGCTTTCGTGAGCTACAGCTCACTTCATCGGATGCATACTGTGGAAAGTATAGAAGATCTTTTTATACACACAAAGCATGAAAAAATGGGTGTATACCACTACAAAAGGTTTTCTCTCCCCCCACCCCACTCTCCTGCTGGTAATAGCTTATCTAAAGTGATCACTCTCCTTACAACGTGTATGATAATCAAGTTGGGACATTTCCAGCACAAATCCAGGGTTTAACAAGAACGTCGGGGGGGGGGGGGGGGGGGGGGGGGAGAGAACAAGGGGAAATAGGTTACCTTGCATAATGACTTAGCCACTCCCAATCTCTATTCAAGCCTAAGTTAATCGTATCCAAATTGCAAATGAATTCCAATTCAACAGTCTCTCGCTGGAGTCTGGTTTTGAAGTTTTTTTGTTGTAATATCGCAACTTTCATGTCTGTAATCGAGTGACCAGAGAGATTGAAGTGTTCTCCGACTGGTTTATGTATGTTATCATTCTTGACATCTGATTTGTGTCCATTTATTCTTTTACGTAGACACTGTCCAGTTTGACTCAATGTACATGGCAGAGGGGCACTGCTGGCACATGATGGCATATATCACATTGGTGGATGTGCAGGTGAACGAGCCTCTGATAGTGTGGCTGATGTTATTAGGCCCTGTGATGGTGTCCCCTGAATAGATATGTGGGCACAGTTAGCAACGGGCTTTGTTGCAAGGATAGGTTTCTGGGTTAGTGTGGTATGTGGTTGCTGGGGAGTATTCGCTTCAGGTTGGGGGGCTGTCTGTAGGCAAGGACTGGCCTGTCTCCCAAGATTTGTGAGAGTGTTGGGTCATCCTTCAGGATAGGTTGTAGATCCTTGATAATGCGTTGGAGGGGTTTTAGTTGGAGGCTGAAGGTGACGGCTAGTGGCGTTCTGTTATTTTCTTTGTTAGGCCTGTCCTGTAGTAGGTGACTTCTGGGAACTCTTCTGGCTCTATCAATCTGTTTCTTCACTTCCGCAGGTGCGTATTGTAGTTGTAAGAATGCTTGATAGAGATCTTGTAGTTGTTTGTCTCTGTCTGAGCGATTGGAGCAAATGCGGTTGTATCACAGAGCTTGGCTGTAGACAATGGATCGTGTGGTGTGGTCAGGGTGAAAGCTGGAGGCATGTAGGTAGGAATAGCGGTCAGTAGGTTTCCGGTATAGGGTGGTGTTTATGTGACCATCGTTTATTAGCACTGTAGTGTCCAGGAAGTGGATCTCTTGTGTGGACTGGACCAGGCTGAGGTTGGTGGTGGGATGGAAATTGTTGAAATCATGGTGGAATTCCTCAAGGGCTTCTTTTCCATGGGTCCAAATGATGAAGAGGTCATCAATATAGCGCAAGTAGAGTAGGGGCGTTAGGGGACGAGAGCTGAGGAAGCGTTGTTCTAAGTCAGCCATAAAAATGTTGGCATACTGTGGGGCCATGCGGGTACCCATAGGAGTGCCGCTGATTTGAAGGTATACATTGTCCCCAAATGTAAAATAGTTATGGGTAAGGACAAAGTCACAAAGTTCAGCCACCAGGTTAGCCGTGACATTATCGGGGATAGTGTTCTTGACTGCTTGTAGTCCATCTTTGTGTGGAATGTTGGTGTAGAGGGCTTCTACATCCATAGTGGCCAGGATGCTGTTATCAGGAAGATCACTGATGGATTGTAATTTCCTCAGGAAGGAGGAGAGTGATCACTTTAGATAAGCTATTACCAACAGGAGAGTAGGTTTGCGGGGGTGGGTGGGGGGGAACCTGGATTTGTGCTGGAAATGGCCCAACTTGATCATCATACACATTGTAAGGAGAGTGATCACTTTAGATAAGCTATTACCAGCAGGAGAGTGGGGTGGGGGGAGAGAAAACCTTTTGTAGTGGTATACACCCATTTTTTCATGCTGTGTGTGTATAAAAAGATCTTCTATACTTTCCACAGTATGCATCCGATGAAGTAAGCTGTAGCTCACGAAAGCTTATGCTCAAATAAATTGGTTAGTCTCTAAGGTGCCACAAGTACTCCTTTTCTTTTTGCAAAGACAGACTAACACGGCTGTTACTCTGAAACCTATTGAATTCAGAATGACTGTACTCAAGTATCAGAGGAACAGCCGTGTTAGTCTGTATTCGCAAAAAGAAAAGGAGTACTTGTGGCACCTTAGAGACTAACCAATTTATTTGAGCATGAGCTTTCGTGAGCTACAGCTCACTTCATCAGATGTATACCGTGGAAACTGCAGCAGACTTTATATACACACAGAGAATATGAAACAATACAGTGGGGTGGGAGGAGGTATTGTTTCATATTCTCTGTGTGTATATAAAGTCTGCTGCAGTTTCCACGGTATACATCTGATGAAGTGAGCTGTAGCTCACAAAAGCTCATGCTCAAATAAATTGGTTAGTCTCTAAGGTGCTACAAGTACTCCTTTTCTTTTTGTACTCAAGTAGATCAACATTTAAAAAAACACCCCCGTTGCTGAAACAAAGCATGGAAGAATTCAACCTCCAAAGAATTCTCTCCTGGGATCATTTAAGTGAAAAATGGGATAGCTGGACCATTATGGAATTAACCAATACAATCCTTGCAGGTGACCAGTGCGTGTGTCTAGTTTACATTTGTATATATGCATGTCATCTTTCAAAGGTCAGAAATTTCACACAGCACATTCTCCTACACATGCATGATGAGTGTTGCCAGGTGACCAAATAAGAGTAATTTTCACGATTAGTCCTGAAACACAGCAGCTTATTTTTACCAACAAACTGGTATAGAAACAGAATCAACAAACAAAGAAGCCATGGAACTTGCCGGGTGAATAGAAGTAGACAAGAAAAGTTCTGTGTAACTTTTAGGAACACGCACGGATTGTACATTTTAAACAGAACTGCTCTGCTTTTATTAGGCAGAGCCATGTAAAATTCTAGGAGAGCTAGTCTAAATTATATGGGCTGTCAAAATCTTTGAAATAAAGTTTAAAATATATAATCAAATTTACAGACTGCTAAAAGCTACAGTTATCATATCATCTGATGCTCTCAAATCTTCTAGCGTCTTTACTCCCTAATATAGCAAATGTTATGACAAAGAATGCCTGGAACCAGAATGATTTGACATAACTGCTGTTACTATCAGCAAACTGCATGCTACTTAGACAAGAACAGATAAAAACATACACCCGCCTCCAAAATTTAACAAATGCAAACCTAGAAATCAACAGTAATGGAGTACACAAGGGTATTCATGTTTCTCAGATATCTACCTTTGTCCTTCATGTCTATTTCTGGCTAGTAGATGTATGGTAAAACATTTTTAGTTGTTGAGAGGACCATGCTAAATGAAGGTTCACCTCTCCTTCCAGGACCCACTACAACAGTTACCCAGTGCACTATGGCTAACGGAACCCAAGTCTAAACGCAAGGGGAAGAGACTCAATAGCTAGACCAAGACTATGGAATAACCTGCCCAAGGGGATCAGGGAAAGTCCTTGCCATCTTCCCATCAAGCTGCATAATTTACCTCTTTCATAAAGCATTACCCCAAAATACAAAGATATAAAACATGCAACATTTTGTTCTAAAAAAGCAATCAATGATCCAGTGGGAGAGCAGAACAGAGAAATGCCTGTCCTGTTTGGAGGGATCCCTGTTTTCTATTATTTATATACAGTGCCTAGATACCATGAAGGGTGCTTCAGAAACAGATTAAAAGTGATGTGTGTTTACACAAACTACTCCTAGGAGAAGTGGGAAAGGCCCTGGAGCCCATATACCATTAGCTAATACCAGTCTTCATGTTTTATCACAATATTTGTCATAACAGATCAGATATCTGGTCCATTTAAAACCCTTCCATGCTAGTTTAAGTTATCCAAACTGCTGTTTTGTGACCAAGATCCCTAACACTGTTTGAAGCAAAACCCTATCAGAGAGAGTAGCAAAGTCGGAGCACTTCTGACACTCTAGTTAGGGACACTGCACCTCTGAGATGTAGTTTATCCTGCTCTCAGCTTCTTGCATTATCGTCCTAGCCAGAGGGTACAGAGCTCTTGGTGTCACATTTATAAAGTTCTACACAAATCTGCTTCTCTGTCTATTTAAGTATACCACCCACATTGCAATTAGTTCTTAAACTCTACCATACACATTTTCAGCACAGGTTCTATTCAGAGAATCTTTCTTTACATTGGGCATGGTTATAGAGTATCCATTTCAGATTACCAGGTTTCCAGCAATTAACCCAACGTATTCACAATTTTTATATGTATAATTTTAAAATTCTCCTGGCTTGCAAAAGGGGATAAAATTCATGAACCAAAAGTGACGTAATATATTTCACTATTTAGGTCTTCTCTACACTGCGAAGTTGTTGACAAAACTTTTGTCTTTCATGGGGACTTAAGAAAGCCGCCCGCCCTCCCCCAAAGACAAACCTTTTGGTGACGCAAGTGGCAGTGTGAAAGCAGCTTTGTCAGCAGGAGCGCTCTCCTGCCCACAAAGCTAACACCGCTCGTGGGGCTGGAAGTATTTTTTTGGCTAAAGTGCAGAGAAAGTACTGAAAAAGAGCGTTTACACACGCTGACTTTTAGCGACAAGGCTGTGTCAACACAGCCTTGTCACTAAAACTGCGTGGTGTAGACAAGCCCTTAGTCCACTTTCAGTATGTATGTCACTTTATCCTTCTCTCTCCCTTTCAGCTGTTATAAGAAACACATCTGATGCCCAATCTGACTTCCTGTGCACCCACAACCAGCTACTCTAGTCCTCTGTATAACAATGATGCTCTCCCCCACTCCATCTCATGTCTGCCTACAACATCTATCACGCTGCAGTGAGGCACTCCATTTCCCCTATACAGGTGTTCTGGTGCCCTCTCTATATAGGCTAAAAACTCAGGAAGTATAATCCTAGCAAATCTTTCCAAACAGGGAGCAAGCGCAGTCAGCAAGTTCAGTCTTTGGCACGGGCCAGAAAAATAGCTGCAAATAGCAGCGTGGAGAAACTAAAAGCAAGTTGTCCAGACACTTTAGAGCATGCAGCACTGCAGGGTTAGCCTGAGTGATCAGCATCTGGGTTAGCCTAGTTCAAGTGTCAGCAGCTCCACTTGTTCCGTTCTCATTTCCTGCCCCCTTTTCCCCCAAATGAACCAGTTAATCTGTTCTAATACTAAAATCTTCACAATTTAGTTTACACTTGACTACATAAAGAGCGTCCTCATACCATGTATGAAGAAAGTGTATATAAAGATGAACTGTATGATATTGACTAGCACAGGAGAAAGTGCTTCTAACTAGTCTGGCTACTAAGCACCAAGTTCCAGTGAATGCATCCCTTGAACATTTATATTTAACATTAATTGTCATCTGTGTAATCTTGAAATTCTCTATGGAAAAAATCACAGGAAGTGGACTAAAAGGAAGTTGAAACTGGTGGGGCGCTGGTATTACAGGATTCAACATGGAAACAATGAAAGTCCTATTTACTCTCCAAGCAGAAATCAAAGAAACGAACCTAACAACCCCAGCCAGGGTTAGAGCCTGCTGTGTAAAATCATGTCACATCAGAAATAGTTGGATTCATTCCACTTTGCTAGTTTATGGTTTTCTAAACATTTTAGTTTCACAAATAATATTCCTCCAAGCCTTTCCACTGTTATTTTTCTCACACACATGCACACACACACACACCCAAATTAGTAATACACTCCTTCAACTCCACAAACACAAAAATCTGCGGACAAATAATTCTACACAACTTGATTTGTTACTATCAGAAAAATCTGTGTACACGAGCAGTGTTTTACACTGGGCAGGGAGTGGCTACCATAAGACTGTTGTAGGATTACAGTCCATTCCACCTACCGTGGGGTGGGACGGGGGACGGAGAAACGCTTTTGCTATGATCCACTCCAGAAGATTTATTACAGAGAAACAAAACTGAAAATAAGAACCTGTTATTCAGGGAAAAAGGATTCTAGAAAACAACACCAGCGTCCCAGGCCAGTGACTCTGCCACTAAATTGCTTGATGACTTTGTCCAAGTCAGATCACCTATCTGTGCATCAGCGTCCCCATCTCTAACATGCAACAGTGATGCCTACCTTCATAAAGCACTTGGCATTTGCAGATGAGAGTACTATCTAGGTAAGGAAGTATTTATTTCTACTTCTGAGTTAAGAAAGAACAGATCATCTTCCCCTTATGAATTATTCCATATGATTCTTGTTTTATTTTGAACTTAAGTTTTCCAACAGTTCAAAGCAGGGCTTCCTGGATAATAGAGGACTTGCTCCCAGACATCACTGATCAGCAAATCTAGCACTTTGAGTGTCCACTATTTACATTATAAAGTAGGCTTCAGTTTAGGTAAGCTGTAAATATTAATTTGTGCAGCATTAATACTCAAGATCAAGAGCTCATCTATACTGAAGTCAAATGATGGCACCACATCAAAAATATACAGTCAAGTCTTCATTTACCCCCAACATGTAGACAGACTGGAGCCCAGTTTTACTCTAACAACTTATTATCACATAATAGGACTGCTCTGAAGCATCCTTTAATTTTTCACCGGATGTATATTCTCCTATTTCATTTTCTGAGAGAAGTGTTTTTATTCCAAAGCAGCATGAACATTTCAAAACATTTACCAACTAGCTCCAAAACCCCACCAAAAAGAAAATCCAAACACTTAAAATAATAGATAAATAAATGAACAAATTCATGTAATAAAATTCAAGTCAGGCTAGTGATGATAAAATGTATTTGATTGTCCCCAAAAGCTGTGTCACTGCAACTGTCAATATATTTTATAACTGCTTTTGGCATTTTATAGGGTTTCATTTTTTCCTGCCCTCCCTTCCCAGATACATTTGAAATAGAACTTGCTTGTTTTAGGAATCTGCTGAAGTGACCATTCACTGCTGTGTAACAAAAACAGTGGGGAAGCTAGATGTAAGCAAAAAAAATTACTGTTTTGATCTTAGACTTGTCTTGAAATCTGATAAGAACCACCACAGATTGTTAAATTGCTTATATATAAATATTAAAACATTCCTGTCACAGTTGCCTGGTATCCCTAGCTAATCTCTCTGGCGAGCACCCACCTCCAGGTCTTCGGCCTCAAGCCTTTACCTCGCTAGGGTGGCATCCTGCAATTCTTCCACTCAGACTGGGTCCTGGGCTACAGCACCCATTTACTAACTCTGCTGCCTTAGCAGGCCCAGTTGGGTTTGGTACCTGCAGCAGACTTCCCTTCAGGAGCTGCGACCAGTGGGTGAATATACAGTGACTCAGTCCAGCAGTGTTTTCTAAGCAGATCTTGCCCGCACCTCCCCGCACTCTCACATCCCCTGGGCAGCAGGCTGAGGGAGAGGGATCTGGGCAGCAGCAGCATGGAGGAACTGCCCAGGGCTGGTGCAAGGATGTTTTGCGCCCTAGGCAAAACTTCCACCTTGCACGCCCCCCCCCTCCCGCAGCAGCTCCCCCCCCCGCAGCAGCTCCCCGCCACCCTGAGGCACCCCCCCCCTCGGCCCCAGGAAGTCATGCAGTAACTCCCCACCCCAGCTCACCTCTGCTCCACCTCCTCTCCGAGCACGCGGCAGGCAGCACCAATCAGCCGTTTGGCATGCAAGCCTGGGAGGGAGAAAAGCAGAGCGGGGCGGCACGCTCAGAGGAGGCGGCGAAGCAGAGGTGAGCTGGGGCTGGGAGTGGTTCCCCTGTGCACCACCTCCCCGCCCCCCCCCCCCCCCCCGTTACTTGCTGCAGGCGGCCCTCCCCGCGACCCTCTGCCCCAGCTCACCTCCACTCCACCACCTCCCTGGAGCGCACTTTTGGCTGCCCCCAACCACTTGGCACCCTAGGCGACCGCCTAGTTCGCCTAGTGGTTGCACTGGCCCTGGAAGTGCCTCCAAGCCACACACCGGCTGCTGACTGTCCACTCCCTGGCCCTTGCTGCTTCCTTCACACTGCTGCTGCCAGCTGGAGCACACTCCCCAAGCAATGGGAACTGAGAGCAGGAGACGGGTAGCTGTAGCAATGCAGAGGAAATGGCCAGAGCCAGCAAGCAGACAGTCAGCAGTCTTGTAGCAATCACAACCCATCCATGGGGAGAGAGGAGCCAGCTGGGGCTGCAGGAGAGGGTAGGGCTGAGAGAGCAAAAGTTATGGGGCTGGGAAGAGCGAAGCAGGGAGCTGGGGTGGGGGAGCGGATGGGTACCCAAAAAGGACAAAATGGAGTAGGTGGGTCACCTTAGCAAAAAGTTTGGGAACCACTACAGTACAGCTTCTTTAAAACAATGTATCTACAGGAATGCAGCATTCAGAGAGAGGGTTAAGACAAAAGGCCTACATGTCTTACCTAAAGCTTAGCATTTCCCTCAAAGCGAAGGCAGGCCTAATGTATCCCCAGGTAAGTCTACACTAGAAAATTAAATCAACTTAATTATGCTGACATACAGCCATCACAGTCATTGAATCATTTTTTTTCATGTCCACACTATGCTCCGTCTGTGGGCAGTGCACGTCCTCACCAGGAGCACCTCCATCATGTAACTGACAGCGTGGGGCAGTGCGGGGCTCTGGGCTGTGAGCCCTGGGTGGCTCAATCTACACTGACACAGTGGATTTATTAGGTTGGTGTAGTGAGTGACTCATATCAGTGGGCGCAAAATTGTAGCATAGACACTTATAGAGTTAAGTTGACGTAAGCTCCCCCACCTCAACCTAACTCTGTAGTGTAGGCCAGGCTTTAGGCCTGGTCTACATTTAAAATTTAGGTCAGCATAGCTGTAGCACTCAGGGGTGTAAAACAAATCCACACCGCAGAGCGACCCGTAGCTATGCCAACCTACTCACTAGCATAGACAAAGCTAGAGCCATGGAAGAATGTTTCCGTCAACCTAGCCGCAACCACTCAGAGAGATGGTGTTCCTACAGCAGTGGTCACCAACCCATCGATCCTAGAGGATCTCCCAGTCGATCACAGTCTCCGGCAGCGCAGTGTGGCTGTGGCTAAGGCAGACTCCCTGCCTACCCTGGCCCCACACTCCTCCCGCGGCCAGTGCAGCCCTGTCGCCCCAGGGGTCTCCCTCTGCACACTGCTCCTGCCTGCGAGCACTGCTCCTGCCTGCGAGCACTGCTCCTGCCTGCGAGCACTGCTCCTGCCTGCGAGCACTGCTCCTGCCTGCGAGCACTGCTCCTGCCTGCGAGCACTGCTCCTGCCTGCGAGCACTGCTCCTGCCTGCGAGCACTGCTCCTGCCTGCGAGCACTGCTCCTGCCTGCGAGCACTGCTCCTGCCTGCGAGCACTGCTCCTGCCTGCGAGCACTGCTCCTGCCTGCGAGCACTGCTCCTGCCTGCGAGCACTGCTCCTGCCTGCGAGCACTGCTCCTGCCTGCGAGCACTGCTCCTGCCTGCGAGCACTGCTCCTGCCTGCGAGCACTGCTCCTGCCTGCGAGCACTGCTCCTGCCTGCGAGCACTGCTCCTGCCTGCGAGCACTGCTCCTGCCTGCGAGCACTGCTCCTGCCTGCGAGCACTGCTCCTGCCTGCGAGCACTGCTCCTGCCTGCGAGCACTGCTCCTGCCTGCGAGCACTGCTCCTGCCTGCGAGCACTGCTCCTGCCTGCGAGCACTGCTCCTGCCTGCGAGCACTGCTCCTGCCTGCGAGCACTGCTCACTGCAGCTCCCATTGGGCAGGAGAGCTGTAGCGGGCAGTGCTCGCAGAGAGGGGTAGCGCGCAGAGCCATGTGCCCCTTCCCCCCCCCCGGGGCTGCAGGGGCGCTATGGCCCCTTCTGGGAGTGGTGTGGGGCCGGGGTATGCAGGGAGCCTGCCTCAGCCTCGCTGCGCCCACCGGGAGCCGCTGGAGATAAGTGCTGCCCAGCAGGAGGCCGCATCCTAACCCCTATCCCTGAAGCCCCTCCTGAAACCAGCACCCCACACCCCCTTCTGCACCCCAAGCCCCACCCTGAACCTCCTCCCAGAGTCAGCACCCCAAACCCCCTCCTGCACCCCAAACCCCAAGCCTGACCCCCCCCTTCCAGAGCCACTCTGTACCCCCTCCTGCACCCCAACACACTGCACCCCAACCCACCCTAAGCCCCCTCCCAGAGCTAGCACCACTTACCCCCTCCTACACCCCAACCCCTTGCCCCAGCCCTGACCCCCTCCCAGAGCCTGCACTCCCTCCCGAACCCCAACACTCTGCCCCAGCCCAGAGCCCCCTTCTGCTCCCAAACTCCCTGCCCCAGGCTCAGCCCAGAGCCTCTTCCCACACTGCAGACCCCTTGGCCGCAGCCCAAACCCCTGCCCCAGCCTGATGAAAGTGAGTGAGGGTGGGGGAGAGGAGTGAGTGGGGCAGGGCTTTGGGGAAGGGAGTGGGGGTAGATCCTGGGTTGCCCTTCGATTCAAAAAGTGATCTTGGGCATAAAAAGGTTGGAGACCACCGTCCTACAGTGAAGGGGAAAATGTCCATCACTTCAGACTGCATCGACACCATGGGGCTGTGGCTCCATAGCTGTACTGCTGCCGTCCCAGTAGTGTAGACATGGCCTTAGTCAGCATTTACTGAGACACTCCAGTAGTTTAGACAATTGTTAACCTACCTTAAAAACACTTATCCAACAGGAGGGGTTCTTCAGATTCTAAGTCTTGGGGGTTGATTTTGTTATTTTTTTTCCCCTTAAAGAAATCACCTCTAACAGAAAAGAAAATTCTCAAGTGACATTTTTTGTTGGATTTGCAGATTGTTTCATGCTCTCGCTAACAGCTAATGCTATCTGCCCACAGCTGCACTACCAAGGATACTGGTGGAAACAAGAACCACGGGAGTCATTTCAGTTCCAGTAAGAGGCAAGAGTGGAAAATGAACGTTTGCCAAATGGAAAAAAACGCAATGGGTAGGTAAATAAAAATGGCTGGCTTCTATGCACTTAGCCATGTCCTTCCAAAGATCACCGTGTCAGAGGGGGAACGTTCAAGCTGTGGTATTGGGGCAATGCATGTGATGACGACCAGTCACCGGACAGGTCACATATTCAGAGCTTCTGACCTGCGCTACAAGTACTGTTTTTTCTTTGAACCAGCCCCCTGGAAGATCACACCATCGTCTCATACAAAATAGGAAACAAAGTGTGGCAGCACGGAACTGAAGAAAAATGCTAAGGCATAAAACAAAGCAAGATAATCAAGCCTCGCCAAGCCTATCCCAGTGCCACTAGCACCACCAATACCCCAAAAACCAAAGGAGGTATCCAAGCTTCACTTGTTTTTCTTAGTGCTAAAACAGGCAAATCCTATTTCCTCAGTAAAAATTATGGTAGAAAAGCTATTTACAAAAACAGATTGTACAGACTGTCAAGTCCATGCAGTCAGGTGAAGAGCACTGAACGTACATGACAGAACTCAAGGAATAAGTTAGCAATTCTAAGAGACTACTTGTTTTAAGCACTAAGTGACAGGTGGAGAATAGCAGGGAGAGAACAGATATTTAAGAGTGTCAGGGATCTTGGGGTGGATGGAGAGGTAGGGAAGAGATCCTGTAATGTGTGTGTAAATATTTAAATCAATTCTTGAATTGCTGGCGCTCAATGATAAAGGAAAACCACTTCCCTTGGGGAGATTCTAGAATTCTTTTGCAAAATCCAGTTAATTCGCAAGGGAAGAGTAGCGCTACAATTGTGATTAAAGTAAATGTCAGTAACAGGTTAAGAAACACCTGACATAACTTGTGCTGGAAACAAAATCCTACTCTTTTCCTGACCTTAGTCCAGCAGCAGAGTAGGAAAAAGGAAGAGGGATTTGGTCATTACACTGCTGTACCTAGCAAATCGGATGAATTATCTTTGCAGAAAAATGTTTCTATAAAGCACTGGAACATCCAGACTAAAAAAATGTGCATCTGGGCAATGAGCTTTGGGGACCAGAATGATGTGCAACATCCCTTGTCTGCAGAGACATAAAATGGCTGCATAGGATTGAGTCAGACTGAGGCACTGGAAGATGTTTTCAGTAAGCTTTTTCTCAACACCACTAGCTCTGAGAGGACAGTAAGGAGTCCTTGGAAGTGAGGTTTGAAGGTGAGCTTTTCCCCCTAACTGCTTTTCAAAAGGATACCCAAAGAAAGAAATCTAAAACCTTGAGAATGAAATAAACATTTGCATAGATTCCTGCTGTTTCACATGTGTAAAACTCAAATGTATGCAATAGCAATGATTTTCCATAAGTAGTTCTTTCCTGTTGAACATGTTAAAACCCGTACAGTATTACTATACATAAAGGACACCAGATACAAGCCTGTAAAAACCTATTTCAATTACACAGAGTCCAGTACTATGTGTTATAAATGAAAGAATCATAGGACTGGAAGGGACCTCGAGAGGTCATCTAGTCCAGTCCCCTGCACCCACGGCAGGACTGAATATTATCAATTCTAGGCCATCCTTGACAGGTGTTTGTCTGACCTGCTATTAAAAATCTCCAATCATGGAGATTCCACAACCTTCCTAGGCAATTTATTCCCGTGCTTAACCACCCTGAGAGTTAGGAAGTTTTTCCTAATGTCCAACCTAAACCACCCTTACTGCAATTAAACCCATTGCTTCTTGTCCTGTCCTCAGAGGTTAACAAGAACAATTTTTCCTCATGCCTTTTTGTAAAAATCTTTTATGTACTTAAAACTGTTATATTCCCCACTCAGTCTTCTCTTCTCCAGACTAAACAAACCCAATTTTTTTCAATCTTCCGTCATAGGTCATGTTTTCTAGACCTTTAATCATTTTTGCTGCTCTTCTCCAGACTTTTTCCAGTTTGTCCACATCTTTCCTGAAATGTGGCATCCAGAAGTGGATACAATACTCCAGTTGAGGCCTAATCAGCGCGGACTACAGTGGAAGAATCGCTTCTCGCGTCTTGCAGATCCCTTTCTGCAGTACTCCTTCCTAGGCCGTCATTTCCCATTGTGTATTTATGCAACTGATTGTTCCATCCTACGTGGAGTACTTCACATGTGTCCTTATTGAATTTCATCCTATTTACTTCAGACCAATTCTCCAGTTTGTCCAGATCATTTTGAATTTTAATCCTATCCTCCAAAGCACTTGCAACCCCTCCCTGCTTGGTATCATCCACAAACTTAATACGTGTACACTCTATGCCATTATCTAAATCAGCGGTTCTCATGCTGTGGGTCGAGCCAAAGTGGGTCGAGACCCCATTGTAATGGGGTTGCCAGGGCTGGCATAAGACTTGCTGGGGCCTGGGTCCAAAGCCTAAACCCAAGACTGACACCTGGGGACGAAGTTGAAGCCTGAGCCTCACTGCCCTGGGCTGAAACTGAAGACCGAGGGCTTTACACTGGGCAACGAGGCTCAGGTTACAGGCCCCGCTCCCAGAGCTGAAGCCAGTGGGCTATGGCTTTGGCCGCCTGCCCAGGGCAACAGAGATCGGATGGGCTGAGGCTTTGGTTCCTCCTCCTGGGGTCCTGTAGTAATTTTTGTTGTCAGAAGGGGGTCTTGGGGCAATGAAGTTTGAGAACCGCTGATCTAAATCATTGATGATATTGAGCATAACCCAACCATACATATTAAAACTTATTCCATCACCAAATTCTGGTGACAAACTGAAAACACAGACACCAGAATCTTTAAAGAAAAAGTTGGTAAAATATTACTGCAAGAACTCAGGCAAAAAGCTAAAAACAAAAACATTTACATCCACAGCTGACATTCAGTCCTAGTCTCTCTCCACATATTTTTGAACATACAGCCTGCTGCATAAAACTAATTTACACCTTTAATACCTAGGTACACTATAAAATATCCTTCACAAATAAACGTGATGGCTTTTTCTGTTTTGTTTCATAGCCTTATTACTAGCTGAAGTTGCCTGCATGCTAGTTTTATTCTTTAAACCTATTTAAAGCCAAGTGGAAAAAACTCTCCTAGAAGAGCTGCCATAATAGACAACAACAGCACTAAAGGAGCTGTTCTGTGTCATGTAATTAGGTATTGCTAAAGTTCACAATGCATATCGTTAGCCCAACAAGCTTTGGATCAATCACACTCTGCACTAAATACATTTGCCTGCAGGTCAAATAGTTACAAAGATGGATCAATAATCTGTGTGCTGGGCAGATTCCCACTGGGTGGCCCACCTAACTACAGGACTATAATCCTGACTGAGATCAAGAGTGTATTCCACACTTCCAGCTATCAACTCTGATTAAAAAACTCAAAGATATTCTATCCAGACTGACTGAGCCAAATATAAATTAAGCTTGGAATTGGCACAAACTGTGTAATCTGGATTAATTAAAAAAAAGGACATTCAAGTAATTTAGACACAAATTTGACCCTATTTTGAAACGGTTCTAATCTAGTGGACTAATTCTCTGGAGTCTTGTGGGCACATGCTGCAGATTAACTCCATATGTGAACAATTTATTCTGGAATAAGTGCTCCTGTTTAACTTAAACACCTTGAAAGTTAATCAGGAACAACTCCATGTGCAGACAAGACTTAAGTATCTCAATTTGTTTTTTAAATGTGTTGCTCTTGATGAGACCGAGAAGACACTTTTCAGAGTAGCAGCCATGTTAGTCTGTATCCGCAAAAAGAAAAGGAGGACTTGTGGCACCTAGAGACTAACCAATTTAATTGAGCATAAGCTTTCGTGAGCTACTGCATGCAATGTACTGGCTACTCCACTGCACGCATCCGATGAAGTGAGCTGTAGCTCACAAAAGCTTATGCTGAAATAAATTGGTTAGTCTCTATGGTGCCACAAGTACTCCTTTTCTTTTTGAGAAGAACACTGTTATTCTAGTGGAAAGTACACAGGAAACGTTTTTGCTCCTGTGCTCCCTCTGCTGGCTCTGAATCAGCTGTTAACTACTTTTAGAGCTGTGCTTTCCTAGGGGGAAAAGAACGTTGGTTGATTTCAGCTCCATCCGAAGTAAAAAGGGAAGTGCATGCTTGTCAAATGAAAAAAGGGGGAAGGACACAAATTAACAAAGATGGCTTTCAGGCTTCAGAATGTATTGGAAGATTTAAGAAGATAGACTTTTTTCCAATCCTAATGTAAGTTGAGGACAAAGTACAATGCTTTTATCTTGACGGTGGTACAGAGTCTGTACAGAACAAATTTTGGAATGTCAGCAAGAATTTGGGTGTCTTTCCAAAAGTGCCTAAAATGAATCATTACCAAGAACCCAGTTTGCATTTGATAAAGGCTACAAGACATGTCACAGTTAGATATTTTAAATAAATACAGCCCAACTCCTTTCTCAGGATATTGGATTGCAGAGCATGTGAAGTTGTACTAGTAAATTAAAATTAAATCCACTGTTTAGAGGACAACTCTCAAGGTTACTATGCAGGACTGTTCCTCTTTGTGGTGTCTGAAATTATTTTTTAACCTACAAAGACCACTAAACCTAATCAACTTGTTTATAGGTTTAGGTGCATAAAATCAAGCCTACAGTTATGTCATTAGGGAGACATGCTATACTTCTAGAACCAGTAGAGCTGTGTGTGTAGTACTAATACGAGTCATAAAACAGAGGCCATGTTCGCAGATTTTTATTAGACTAAATGATTCAATGTAGTCTTAAAATACAATATCCCTATATTTGACCAATTAATATACTTTTTGCAGGGATAATTACATTGAAAATTTGTTTTTGCTGAAGAAAAACAAGAACTGTGGAGTTGATTTAAAGCAACCAAGGTATATTCAAGGCTGCTTTTTCCAGCTACGCTGCAGTAGACATCACTTGTAGCATATTAATCTTATTTTTTTACTATAATAAAGGATTATTTTCCTGTACTACTTCTACCACTTGATCAATATGAACCATTGGTTTCAGAGTAGCAGCCGTGTTAGTCTGTATTCGCAAAAAGAAAAGGAGTACTAGTGGCACCTTAGAGACTAACCAATTTATTTGAGCATAAGCTTTCATAAGCTACAGCTCACTTCATCCGATTAAGTGAGCTGTAGCTCACAAAAGCTTATGCTCAAATAAATATGAACCATTGTTTCCAATACAAACTATGAAACAGGTACTCACATGACTGAGACCTAGGTTTGAGAGACTCCTCTGTCCTACCCCTTGTAGCCATTACATTACTCTTCAGTGACCCTCCCAGCCCCAGATGCACAAAGCCAAATTGTGCATCAGAGAGAGCATCGACTAAGTGACAATGATCAGCAGCAAGGGATGGGAGATGAAGGTGAAAATTCTCCACAATAAGCAAAGACATTCATTTTCAAAGTTTACTTTTTGGAATTCAGGTTTAACAATCAGGTGAACTAACACATTTGGGGATTTTATGCAAAAGGTGCTAGTTTCTTCAAGGAGCTAATCAAACACACACATGCTAATTGAGAGATATCATGCAGGAGTAACAATACCTGAGCCATACTGTTAATTTAGGATCTTCCCTAATTTTTTAAACATGTGCAAATGCTGTCTGATCCTCAAATGGCCATCTGAAGACTATTTATATTTAAGCTAGCCAACAACTAACACATAGCACAGGTAAAATGGCAACTGACCACATGGGAATTTTTATTTATTTTGAGAAATGTTTTTGGATTTAATCCTAATTTTGAAAACTACATTAGTGTATAAATCAGATTTTTTTTTTAAAAAGGACTGACTATAAATTTAATCCCTAACAAACTCACCAGCAAACACAGGAAATAAGTAGACCTGGAAAATGGAGGGCAAACACAATTTCTTCTTTTTTAAACTGCCAAAAGAATATTTATGAGTGGTGTAAAAATGAGCCTGTGTAGTCCAAATGGACAGGTGGTAAATCTGAGTGACTGTGTACTTGAATAGATCAAAGCGAAAAACCAGACTAACAATGAGCGTCAGATGGCATTAACCAAACAGAATTGATCGTGCACATGGGACAGATGAAAGGGAACCAAGAAAACAAGAGTCACAGGAATTGCCAATAATGGGGTCAAGTTAACCAAGCACTGCAATAATCATGAAGCATATAATGGGGCAGGACAAAAAGATTATTGAAGGTAAGATTTGAGAGCCACATGCAAGGACAAAATGTGGGCAGAAGCAAAAGAGAAGAGTGGTCTGAGAAAATATACAACTGGTATAATATGTCCGGTCACAGCAGTAACACAAGAATTTCCAAGTTGAAAAAGACTAGTTATTTGCATGACAGCATTAATTCAGCAGCAGGACATCCATGTTTAAATTAATGACAATGAAAGAAAGGGGTTAATGCTGCAAAACACCAAGTGAAAAGAGTGCAAGAAGACTGCATTGTCACATAAGGTCAGCGAGATAACCATGTGTCAATTACACTTGTTCTGACAGTAAAGCAGCACCCCAACCCGAGTGACAATTCCATACAGTTTGCAGCATTCTTGGATTGGAAAGATCCTGCTAGATTGCACCTGCTTCATGAAATTTCAGCAGGCCACAAGGAAACAAAACAAACACAAAAGGAAAACACTGACCATCTGGGTACTGCACCCCTAACACCAAAAACAGCTTTTATAGTTGGGAACATTAAGTCAGGAAGCATACACAAGAAAAAGTTACAGGGATACTTTAAAAAAAAAATAACTGTTTCCTTTTGTATACTGGAGATTTGCCCCCAGTTGAAGGCCAGTGCCTCAAAACCTTAATTTCAGAAGATAAATACCGGCCTAATGCTGAGTTCCAGGAGCAGCTGAGACAGCCTGAGTTGCACAAAGTAACCTTATGGACACTGTCATTCAATGAAAAATGAAATGAGAGAGAAATTAAGACAAACTGTCATCTGACTTTGTATATTAAATGGAGTACGGAGGCAGATATAGCTTTGTCTAGAAGGATGATGGAGGTTTGAGGGAAGAAAAGTAATTAGTAATTAATATTTGTACACTTTGTTTAATGCTTAAAGTCAAGCAATCAACTGCAGCTTCCAGTACGTGTACTGGTATGACTGAGACTTCAATAAAGTTCAGATTTCTGACAAGTATCCACCAGATTTATGCTTAGCCAGTTCAAATTCTCAATAAAAGTAGTTTTCAGCACAAACTCCAGGTCAAAGTTAGGATTACTGGCAGAGCAGTATATGCTGCTTCACTCTACACCCAAATCTTAAATGTCTAGTTCTACTAGTCTCTGAATAAGCATGCATACACTTAATGAAGTATGTTTGCAGAGAAGCAAATTCTGTATTTACAACAGAGCAAAATTATACTGCATCCTAATTTTAAGAACCATGATGCTCCATTCCCCACCATGTCATGTTGCTTAAGAAATTCACATAACAAGGAGCCTTGAGATATTTAATTTGAAGGTAGGAAGAGTGCCTGGAATGCCATGTAATTTACGATCAAAAAGCAACAGATGCTGCAAAAGCAAAGGACAGGTTCAGCATTCAGGATTTAATCAGTCTCTAAAACTGTCCAAATGCACTGCTTTGAAGAATTGGCTATTGCAATGATCTTTCTGCTTAGCAGCTATGGCATGAGAATCTAGGTAATGCTAGTTTGTCATGGACATTACCATCTTAGCACCTGCACCAGAGAGTCTCCTCCGTATCAGATTCATATCCACTCAGATTAACGGCGTATTCTAGACTATATATCCCATGAAGAACTGTGACCCACTAACCAAGCCTGTCCTAAAAAGATGCTTCATGGCATCCACTTGGTTAATCATAACCACACAGATCCCATGAATCACATTCTATGAACTAGGGCAGTGGTTTTCAACCATGAGTACCTGCACGCCTGGGGGTTCGCAGAGGTCTTCCCAGGGGACATCAACTCATTTAGAGATTTGCCTAGTTTTACAACAGACTACATAAAAAGCACTAGAGAAGTCAGTACAAACTAAAACTTCATATGACTTGCTTACATTGTTCAATGTAAGTACAATATTTATATTCCAATTGATCTATAATTATATGGTAAAAATGAGACAGTTAGCCATTTTTCAGTAATAGTGTGCTGTGACACTTATGTCTGATTTTGTAAGCAAGTGGCTTTTAAGTGAGGTGAAACTTGGGGGTACGCAAGACAAATCAGACTCCTGAAAGGGGTACAGTGGGTCTGGAAAGGATGAGAGCCACATTCAGCTTTCATGCTACAAAGGAAAGGACAACAAAAATCAGTTAGTACAATGTTAACCACCTACTAACTTTTGATTTCATATTGACCAGGATAAAGGAGGAGGGAAACATCACCTATACACAAGGCTTTTTTTTTCTTCTTTAAAGCACTACTTTTTGGCTGACAAAACTAATGCAACAAACCACTAGCATGTATAATTTTCAGTTTCTAATTAGAAAAAAATTTACATGACGCCAAAAGTGTGTTATTAAAAAAAACACACTTCAAAGACAGCACTTCATATGTATAAACCTGCTGTTCAATTACAAAAAAAGTTAACCTAAATTCGTTCACAAATAATATTTTTATTATGAATTCCAACAGCATTCAGACAGTGGGTGCTCCACTGCCTAACTCTGTACATTTCACTGCGGTAATTAACTCTATTTTATAGATAAGGAACCTGAGGAAGCAGAGTCTCACAGCAAGTTGCTGACAGAGTTGGGATTAGAATTTGAGATTTCTGGCTCCCTAACCCGCGCTTAATAAACTAGGACACTGCCTCTCTAGATATTAAAATGAATACTCGACTATTTGTGAGAGAGCTCGTTTGATATTTTTGACAGTTAACTGAGAACAGTTAGGACTAAACTAAAAACACAATAAGCAAAAACTGAAAGCTTGTTGGATACCAATATGAGAAAGGTAAGTACAGAACTCTGCAGAAAACACAAATGTTTACCTTCACATTGAGCAAAGGGATTTAACACGTAAATTCAAATGTGTCAGCATTTGTCACTGGCATTCTCACTCATGATATGACCAGGGAGAGCAAAGAAGCAATAAATACTTTGATCACTGATCTATACATAAAAAAATTACATATATTTAGTATACTGCAATTCAGAATGGAAGATATTTTGCATCTCTTCACTGGGTTCTATATGCACTAGGCAAGTACATTATTACAGGGACAATGGATGCATGTAATTATGACTGCACCATGTGTCCCTACAACAGTCAAACTACAATTTGACCAATATTGGACTGATTTGTAAGGCAACATTTCTACCTACATATCAAAATCCTGCCAAGCTACCACTAACTCTGTAGCTGGCAGTCTGGAATCCCTTATGCTAATCATCAATAAGCTCTGCACTACCAATAGAAGTTGGAAGAGCTAAAACTTCCAGTGCTAGAGGTTTAAGACTATTAAAAATGATGTTTCTTACATGATTAGCAATAGTATTTCTACACATGCATGCAGGAGGAAAAGCAGCTCTGTAAACAGGATTCAGAAGGAACACTGGTCTCATTTGGAGTGTTGATATATTTCAGGCAAGTCAGAAGTGATTCATTTGGATTCTTAAGGAGGTAATGCAGATGGGGACGAGAAGGATAAGTACCTCCCCCGTTACCCAGCCAAACATTATACAAAGATGAAGAGTACAACAAATTGGCTCTAAGGGTGGCGAGTTATTGGGGATACAATGGCTATTCTGCATTATGAGGTGGTAATTTTTTCTGGATTCCCCTGGTGATCAGCCACATGCATGGACAGATCTGACATTAAGGTTTATACTAAATCTTTACACACGTAAGAGAAAAGAGGACAGGACAGTGAGAAAACTACGAGCAGCCCAGTGACTAAGAAAGATCAAGAGATGACTGGCCCATGAATAGAAAAACACAATGCAAATCTACAAAAATGTGAAATTAAAGTTAAGTACAAACATCCAGCTTCAGTACAATACTAGAGACAATTCACAGATTACATTTCTAGTTGGATTGTTGAGAAAGACAGGGGGCTGAGCTATCTTTTATTGGATCCACATCTGATGGTGGGAGAAAAACTTTTGAGCAACACAGAGCTATTCTTCAGGTCATTAGCTCATTAGTAATTTAAGGATTCTGAATTTTATAATAGCTCGTTTTCTCTCATTAGATTTGTCAGAAGAGGAAAGATGTAAAACACAAGTTGGACAAGTATATATTTGCTTTGCTCTCTCCTGTCTTTCAACTATTTTCAGAATTGGTTTTTGTTTAGATTTTTATAACATTTTAGCAAAATGTCCTATAAAGGCAACACACCAAGAAACTTTTTTTTAAGGATACTACAAATAAATTACACAGGCCACTGGCAAATTCAATAATTAACTTTTGATCTTCTATTGCATTTATTTAGCACCTTTCATCCAAAGATCTTACAAGAGTTCACAAAGTATCCCCATTTTACAGAGTGGTCAACTGAAGCAAACCAGGGTGCACTGAGAACTAGAAACTAGATCTCTTGACTCCTAGCTCCCCATTGTCAGAAAGGCAGAGTGATCAGGTGGCTACAATCAAAATGAACTATATATGTGGGCTCATTTCATCAACTACTGGGACAAAACATGACGACATCTAATAGCACACAACAGCACATGATCTAAAAAGTTTGTAGTCCAAGAGTCAAAGATGTTCTCTGAAACAGTGACAGGAGACAGCATGCACACCTGCTACACAATTTATAGGTCTCGGAGTTACACTTTCTGGTACGCCTGGAACAGGCTAATGCTTGGCCCAGAATCATCATACTCAAGTGGGCTTCTGACATTAGAAATTCATAATGGTTTGTTACTCTTGTCAACTGCTGGAAATGACCCACCCTGATCATCACTACGAAAGGTTCCCCTCTACCCCCTGCTGGTAATAGCTCACCTTATCTGATCACTCTTGTTACAGTGTGTATGGTAACACCCCTTGTTTCATGTTCTCTGTGTGTATAAAATCTCCCCACTGTATTTTCCACAGCACTCATCCGATGAAGTGAGCTGTAGCTCATGAAAGCTTATGCTCAAATAAATTTGTTAGTCTCTAAGGTGCCACAAGTACTCCTTTTCTTTTTGCGGATACAGACTAACACATCTGCTACTCTGAAACTTACAATCACCTAGCTACCCCAGAGTGAAGGAGACCTAGGAGTGGGAAAGGAGTACAGTACAAATTCAGCAAGACAGGAAAAGTTAACTTCCCACTTATCCCTTGAACTGCTACCTTTAATCTAAATAATTTTAGCTCATATACTTGATTCCATAGAATAGAATATGTAAAAAGGGTAAAAAAAGCCACTGACACTTGTCTGTAAATGTATTTACTCAAATGTAACAGACACCTTCCTTTTCTAACAAAAGAAATTTAACTCACAAAGCAACCAAGAAACACTTAAGGACTAGTGATTTTCCATCCACTTGTGTCTAAAAAAAAAAATCTTACCACCATAATGCACACAAGCAAAAGCCTCGTTAGAACTGGAATCAGATCATGCATAACATCAGTCAGAGCAGTAAACCAATGGCCTTCTGAAAAATATAGATTTGTAAAGAATTCAGTCTTTCAGAAGGGTTCATCTCCCAAATACAAACAGCCCCCTTCTTTGTGATTGGGAGTTCACAGAGAAGTACAAGGAGATTCACAACAATTTATAAAAACGAATGAAGCCTCTATTATTATCGTTCCCCCTATACACTAGAAGTATGTCCGAATTTGTTATGATTTAAACAGAAGCAGTCTGGGGACTTTGGACACATTATAACACCTCTTTCATGGTTCCCAGTCTCAATTCCAGTGTGACAAAAGTTTATAAATGGACAGTACCAGGTTCCCCGTCAAACAAATGCCACAAGAAAATATCACTGTTTAAGCACTTACAAAATTTGGCACCTGAATCCAGTACATGGATGGATTTACTGCTTTTTCAGGTTCAGACATATTTAGTAAAGAGAGTCTACCTTTCAGAGAGAAACTTTATGCTTATCCAGTGGCTTTCATCCTGAAGGATCCTAAATCAGTTTGAATACTACATATATTCACTCACTTACTAATGAAATGCACCCACCTCTAGGACAGTATATCCCCTCTGTGCCAGCAAAATTAATATTTCATCAACCCACAGAAGGCATTTTAATTAGGCAGAATGTACACCTACCAAATTTGAATTCTGCCAAGACATCAGGGTTTATATCCTTACCACTGTGAAAAATGACACTCTTCCAGTACATAATCAGCATAGTACTTCCATACACTGGTTCAGTACTGACTCAGGGAGTAACAACTTCCTGAGTCCAACACCATTTCCTGGATAGCCCAGAGTTCTGCAATTAACACTACTGATCTTATTAGCTCTGACGAAATCATGGCCAGAGAGGGTACAGTTACAGACATAGCGCAATGATGTTCATGTAACAAGCAAGCAAAAACTAAATTCA
Source organism: Caretta caretta (assembly GCF_965140235.1). NCBI lineage: Eukaryota > Metazoa > Chordata > Testudines > Cheloniidae > Caretta > Caretta caretta. The sequence continues at coordinate 6,524,231 of NC_134223.1, forward strand.
GGTAACACTAAGAACCTACCTAAAACCAATGAATGCCCGGTCCAGTATGGAACTCGGGAACTTCACAGGACAAAATAAACCAGACAAACATTTTAAAATGCATTCAAGTCAAAGGAAGCAATACAGACTATTGGAGTGTAAATGATGCTTCAATTCACATTAGATGGGAGGTAAATTCCCATTTTTATTTGTTTGTATTTCCAGGCATTTGGGTGGTGTCCATCTCTAGGCTAAAGGAGCACACATGTATCAATGGTTTCTAGAAAACTAGGGAAGAGGACAAACCACAAAACAATCTAATGGGAATGAACTAAAGCTCTAGGACATTCATGGCACTTGAGATTGTAAACTCCCATGGGTAACAACAATATTTTCTGCATCTTGCACAATACCAGGCCTAGTATTGCCACTTTAATAATGATACAGATGTCTCACTGGGCTATATGCAAGCATTCTGGAAAGGAAATTTTAATCCAGCTATTTGAGACTATATGCCAAACTTTGTTTTCTTAAGCCCATGTCCAATATCAGAAAGATGTTGTCTTTTAAAAGCCAATGAGACTATGAAATTCATCAGTGTTTACTAGTGTCATAAATTTGTTAGAGACATGAATCAATATCTTTGACAACTTTCTCTGATAACCAAATACAGGGGGAAAAGCTTCACACTGTCACAAAGGTGTGTTTATATAAACTGGTAACCTTGTTAAGCAACCCTCAGCAGCATAAATTATGCTGTGGAAGCAACATAAATTGGCAACTACCTCAGCTGACTACAGTGCAATTTAAGTTTAGTGAAGTTTTGAACACACATTTAAAAAAAACATTCATATTCTGGGAATGAGCTGATAATAATCCTCCTCTCTGCACACGAAATGTGTACCTTGTCCCCTGCCAACAGTTCACGTCACTCTTTCCACTTTAAACATATGAAAAGAAAATGTAAAACTAAATACAGTACAAAGCCAGACTGTTTTAATATTTTAATATTCTAACGAAAGGATTTCCAAATGCACCTCACCAGCAAAAAGCCAGAAACAAAAATAGCAGAAGTAGTATCCTCTAATACCGATTACCTAAAATCCTCCATCAAGTAAAATTTAATTCAGGCTCCTTCCTACCAATGAACAATTGAGATATTGTATTTTAACCACAGCTACAATGTTTGTGTCCACTTTGCGCATGAGCCTCATTCTTTAAAAAGGTTCTTTTACAACTTTCTTGAATTTTGAGAATAGAAAAATCCATTATTGGAGTTGACAATTTGTGGGCTAGCAAGAGAGTTTATTTATCGAGAGACAGTAAAGGCTGATGATAAAAAGCTCAGTTTTACTATTATACCTGCTGCCGTTAGAGTGTATGAGAGAGAAATGTCACACAGCACTGAAAACTGAATGCATCCGACGAAGTGAGCTATAGCTCACGAGAGCTTATGCTCAAATAAATTTGTTAGTCTCTAAGGTGCCACAAGTACTCCTTTTCTTTTTGCGTATACCTATTGTATGCAACAATGTAATCTCTTATTAAGAAAGAGGTCCCTACCCTTCCCCAAGCAAGGTCCAGGGACAAAACCCTACTAAGAATTCCAGCATCCCTTCCTCCCAAGAAGCTGGATTAGCATAACACTTCTCATCAAATACTGCCCCGAACCATGATGGTAAGCCTCCCCTAATATTTCAAGTCAGCATCTAGCTAACAGGTTTAGTCTTCTGATTAGCACATCAGATAAGTTTTTCATTCCCTGATTATAACCATTGTATTGTGATGTTGCATCAATTTGTCATGACAATGTAATGTCATCATGTAGATGTGACTTCATAATGCACACAATACTGGGGCATCGTACACGGATTCTTTCCAGCTCTGTGGTGCCATTAGGTGGCAAGATGGCTCTTAAAGGCTGAATACTGCTACTCTTAAGTTTAGAATTTAGGTTAGTAGTGGTATCTCAAGTGCAATCAACCACTCCTCTAGAAAGGACCATGATTTCTGCCCAGATCAAATCTGTTTTTCTCTGCCCAAATAAACAGTGTTTCTTTTGCAAGGTTCCACCATTTATTAGCCTGCAGTGTAAACAGTTCTCACTATGATAACTGAAGCCATTTTAATGCAAACAATGTGCCCATCAATAGGCATTAAGCAAGCCTCACAACAGAAGTCCCACAACTGAGTTAGTTTATAAGCAGGAAATAGTTACAGGTAACAAACTGATGCCATACACTACAGACATACATTTCAATATACCTTCATATACCTTTCGTTCTTTCCCCAACACCTCCAACAGCAGAGTTTGGGTCACAAAATCAGGAATGCTATGTGCCAATGTTCCACCCTCGGCCTCGGAGGCCACGAAAAAATAAACACCTGTTCTCAGATGGAATATGTTAGGATTTCAAATTTGAACTCATCTATGCAAAATACTTCAGCCAGTGAGGCTTGGTTTCATCTTGCTTACAGCAATACAATGTAATCCTCGTAAGAGCTATGCATTTTGAGGCAATCCCACCGAAGTAATACTATTCAGTTCATAGTTTAACAAAAAGCCCTTTTTCACTCATACCATCAGTGAAACAGACTACCAGAAGAAAGCCAGAGAAGGTGGATAATGTAAAGTAATACCCATGCTACCATCTCTTGCTGTTTATGTTATGTTCACCACTAGCATGAATACAATGTAAGCTTCCTAAATCCAACATATATCTCTCACAGACACCCAAGGCACAACATGCAGAGCCTCGTTTAGATTCTGAACTCACAACAAGTTCTCCATGGATCTGAAATATTTTCTTTGGACTCATCTTTATTTTTATACATATAAAATGCTATTTCTACTGGCAACTTCATTATAACACCAGCCTTGTTATGAAAAACACAAGTGAACGCAAGTTCTCTCAGTCCTGATTGTCTGGATCTGCATTATCTAAAATTCACGCTTTGTGCTGCATTGCTGAAGTTTGTGTTTTTTAATGAAATCCCAATTTTATGACAGCTTTGGCTGTCCCAAGACATTAGTACAGAGTTTAATGCCCTTCACAAAACCAGAACATATTGAAAGAAATCCCTTTTCTCAGAATGTGCTCTAACAATATCCCAGACAGTGAAAATACTGAGAAGAGAAACAAGCTTTTTCCTTATTCCTAAAATGGTGAAGTTGTAACATCCTCTTAGAAGTTAGTATTTAGTGAGTAATAAAAAGAAAACAAATGGGAATCTTAGTGCAACTGTTCCCCACACAAGCACTATGCTATGATGGAGCAGAACCATCCTCCCCTTCAGCATAGCAATCAGAATGGAAACTTAAAGAATCATGCCTTATATGTAGACTACTCTTGACTGACCAGAGTTTGGCAGCAGCTGTGGTGTGTAATCTGGAGCGTAACTCCCTCATCAGCATTATATCAAAGACAGCAAAAATACACAGCTTTCGTTAGACACAGAGAACTCAAGCGCTTCTCTAACGAACAGGATGGTCAGAGTCTCCAACTCTTGTCCCTGGATTTGCTGTTTAATCCCCCCTTCCAGACCTCCCTCCCTAAAAGCAGCCACCTTCACACCAGAACAGAACAGGTCTTTCCTGAGCACACTCCAGGGCTAGTTACTCTTCCCTCCCAGGAAAGAGCAGAGAACGCTGCAGGTGCTCCCACAACCACCTCCTCTCTCGGAGTCCTGCTGAGAGGCTGCAAGCCCCACTGCCCCCAAGTCTGGCGGCGGGAGGGGGGGGCGGCACAGAAAGCCGTAGCCCCTCCTCACCTCCCAGACAGGGAGCGGACATGTCTGCTCGGGTTTCCACTTCCCTGAATCAGAGCTGGGGTGGCGGGCAGGGAGCTGAGGGGTTCTCCCCACACCCCAGCGCCCCCAAGCAGAGCTCCTCACCCTTCCCTTCCCCCCACCCCAAGCTGAGGAACTAGCTCCCTTCTCATGGCCCCAGAGGCAGCTTCCCAGGCCCCCGTTCACATGGGGAGTCCCCCACTACAGGGAGACCCGATCCCCTCGCCGACCCCACCGTCGTTCGTGGGGGATCCCACCCGCAGCCCCGGGGGCTCCTCCCGCACTGGCTGTCGGGCCCCGCCATGCCCCGGCTCGCCTCACGCTCCCGGCCGAGCCCCCTCCCCCACGTCCCGGGGCGCCGCTCCACCCCCCGGCGGGACTCACCTCCCCGCCGCCGCCTCGCTCTCTCCAGGGCCCGGGGTAAAGGCAGGAGCCGGGGCCCTTCCCCCTGCTCCGCGGCCGCGCTGCCCAACCCCCTCAGAGCAGCGGGCACCGAGAGCCCGAGCCGCCCTCGGCCGCCGCCATCTTCGCTCCGCTCGGCAGCATCGCAACCACCAGCGCTCCAGTCCAGCCAGGAAGGGGAGAGCAGCGCGCAGGCGCGCGCCGGCCCGGTCACGTGACATGGGAGCGGCGGAAATCGTGTTCAGAAGGTCACGTGAGAAGAAGGACGGGAAATGCGCCATATTGAGAAGGTCACGCAAAGGGTAGCAGTCTGGGGGTCATACTGGGGAGGCTACACAGCTGCGAAACAGGCCAGTAGGAAGGTTTAACCAAACCGGGAGCCATATTGGGAAGGGAGAAAACGAATAACCATAAAGGACAGTCGCAGCACGGACACAAATGAGACAGGACAGACGCCATTATTGGAAGGTCAACGAAGAAGGACAGGCTGAGCGCCATATTTGGAAGGGCAGTTTTCGCACAGGAAGGGGAGTTGTTGTGATGTTGCAAAAGGCAAATGTAGGTAGTTAGAGTATGAGGGCAAGGAAAGGCGGCATATTGGAAAGGTCACTGAAGAGGGCGAATGCTGCCACCATATTGGGAAGGGCAATCTAAGCGGGACGTGAAAGGGGTGGGCGCCATGTTGAGAAGGGCAGTCATGGAGGGAGAGTGCCGATGCTGGGCACCATGTTTGGGAGGTCATTTGCAGACTAGAGAACGTGCCATTGCAGGCCCTGTCGCCCAGCCCTTTGCACCCTACGCTGGGTGCATCCTTTAGCCAGGCCCTTGACCAGCTCAGCAACATCCTGCATACACTTCAGAAACCCCTTTGCCTCAGCCAGGCTGTTTCCCCCAAGTCTCCCCTTCCCAACCCTCCCGCGTGCAGAGCAGGTAAAAGGTGTGAGGCTTGCTCCAGCCACCTCTTAGCCACAAGCACCCCAGGGACCATTGCTAACAAGGAGTCTGCTTCAGGCAGAGACCATGCCTGGGAAACCGCCCAAAGGGCCAGAGACTGGACAGGATCTTGAGCAAGTGAAAATAGGTGAGAACAGAAACATTCGGGCCACCTAAATTACAGCAGTCACTGCTATGGGAGGGAGGGAAAGTGTTAAGATTTTTCTTGAAAAGTTGAATGTGGATCTTCATACATTTTTTCCTCATGCCAATATATTTCCCGTAAGGGTATATACAGCGTTTATCATTTCTATACTTTAACGCTTAGATTTTATTAATGGCAACTTTCATGGTACGTAGCATTTGTAATGTAGCATCCTTAACCTATTGTTCACAAAGTTTTTGGTGTGTGAATTTCTTTTTCTTTAAAATTAGAATTATTACACAGAATTATCAAGGGCCAAAACCACTCCACAGCACCCAGGCCAAGTGTCATGGATTCACAGGCTCTGGTCTATGCCCCAGTCGGTAACCAGTCCCTTACGAATGACCCCTTTAGTGTGCTGGATCTCAAGGACCCACATGTTTCTACAGGTACAGGCCCATGGCCACCAAGACTGGGCCTTCGGGCCCCAGCAATCCCTGTTTCTCCCCCTGGCTCCCTGCAGTGAATCCAGCTGAACCAGATGCCTGGAGCAGGCTTGTCCTGGGCCCCTTCAGGGCACAATGCTCTCAGTGAGTGTTGGCAGTGGCAGCCTTTCCAAAACAAGGTAACAATGTATTAGTGACCTGGCTACAGAAGCTTACAGTCCTTAGGTTATCACAGAGAGACAAAGGTTAAATACAGTTCATCCTGGCCAAGCCAGTGCAATGAAGGCTGTTATCAGCTCCATCTGACTCTGTGGCCTTAGTTCCGAATGTGAATGCTGGGTGCCTCCAAAGGACAGCCCTTACTCCAACTGTTTGACACTTTTTCCATCTGTTCTCCAGCTGAGGTCACATGTCCCTTCTCCTAGGGTTTCTTGTGTTGATTGTTCAGTCATTGGGGGGTCTCGTTATCGCTGGATCCTCTATTGATCTGTGTTGTTCTCAACCAGCTCTGGAATGACCCAGTCATTCCACCTAGACAGCTAGGACGGACAGACGCACGCGCGCACACACACACTCACACTCACTTCCAGCACTGGTGTTCATCCTTTCACATCCATTGGGTAGCGATGCACAGTACAGTGGGGAACTGAGGCATGCAAAGGATTCATACAAATATTACAGAAAATGTAACCACTCCTCAGCACCCAGGCCAAGTATCACAACTGGGCAGTGACGAGATCCGTAGTGGGGAAAGAATTGTGCTCCCAAGCCCTTAACATGGCAGTGATACCCCTCCACTGAGACTGTTCCAGCCATTAGTGTTGTTCAGTCCTTCCACCACATGTACAGCAGCAGATCACCTGAACCTGTCCGTGAGCCACCTAAATAGGCCTTATGGACGGTTGCTCAGAGAAACCCTGTGGACCTGGGCTCTGCAACACTGAAGCACAGAAGTAGCAGAATGGGACTGTGGGGAGTGTGAGCTAGTGCCCTGCAATGGAAATATAGTGGGGCTGATCTGTGTTTCCACCCCATGTGTCATTCCCTGTCAACTGTGTGCAAGTGGTGGGGGGAGAGGCAGTGGTGGAAGCAGGACCCGGGAGGGGCTGGAGCATCCACCACGGCGCACAGGATCAGGCTGGAGCACAGGTAGGAACCCTCCCGCTCTGCCAAGTCTCAATAGTTCCCCTTGCTCCCCATGCAGAGCACCCATCCCACTCCTCCTCCTCTCTGTGATACCCCAACGCTCCTCTGCCCCAGACTCCCCATGCAGAGCACCACCACTCTGCCCCCTCATTCAAAGCAAGTTTCCACTCACTGCCTCTACTGAGGCACATGCCTGCAGAGGTGAGGGCCAGGACTTGCTTCAGGGCATAAATACACTTTATTCCCCAATATTGATGTGCATATACTTCAGCATATAAAGTACTATGGGGACGAGTCTTAGAGTAAAATATTTCAAAGCATCTAAGTGACTTGGGAGCCTGGGTCCCATTTTCCCAGTACCTAAGTCACTTAGGTGCTTTTGAACATTTTACCCTCAGTCATTAGAATAAGTTTTACTGTATGTGCTGGACATAGGCATTACATAGGGACGCTCCCCTCCTCCATCACTCCTAAGGGATCAGGGGGGATACAAGGGCAAAAAAGAGGGCTGGGGCCCCCTCCAAGATAACACTGGTGGAAGCCGCTGAGGTCCTAAATCTGAGCCTGTAAGCAAGCAAACAGAGCAGCTCCCAAGGACATTCTCAGCTGTTTTATTGCCCAGCACACACACATCTGTTCTGGATTCTTTTTTTAAAACATGCCTGAGAACATTTCAGTTCCTTCTGGAAAGGCACAGAAGCAGCCTAATGTTGCCCTTGGAGATCAGCACCTCCACCAATGCTGCATCCCTCCTCCCCCGCAACGGCATGCAATGCATTGCACATGCTTTCTGTCCGAGAGGCAACTGAGTCAGGCTGACCTTTATGCACAAATAGCCGTGTGGACAGCTGGAAGGTATTCACAGCCTCTCTCAGTCCTGCTACGGCTTGCAGAAGCTTTTGCTTCAACGCATGGCATCATACTGCTGAATTAGGTTCTGCCCAAAAGATGCAGAGGCTTTGCACTGCAATATCTTTTCCTCCCACAGGCTGGATGTTTTGTTGGCATAACCTTCCAGAGGAGAGGATGACTGTACTGGCCACCCCTGAGAGCACGCAGAGAGAGTGAGACTGCAGATTCAGCTGCGTGGGGTGGGGGCTGCTGAAAGAGGGTGTCAGACAAGGGATCTAAGGAGGAGTGTAGAACCTAACCATGTTCAGGAGGCTTTTAGGTGGAGTTCGTAGGATGCTAGTCGCCATCTGCTAGTACATTGGCGTAATTGCATTCAGCTGCCTTTCATCAGGTTTTGGGGAGAGTTGAGGAGATGGTCCCAGGATGATGGAGATGAAAAGGAGCTTTTTGTAGGTGGCCAGGTTGAGGTATTGTTCCAGTAAGAATGTTTGCTTTCTAATGCTGCTGGGGGCAGTATAATGTTGTACATTTAAGTGTTGGGGGCCCTAGGGTCCTTGCATAGGAGTCTTTTTATGATGTAAATCTAAATAAATAAAATAAACCTAATGAGTTGCTCTGCAGTCACAAGCCACAGTAACAAATACAGCTTGAAAAGTGCCTGGCATTTACCTTTGGGAGCTCCTGCGAAAGGGAATGGACCAAGTTCATCCCTAGTGTAACTTGACTGATTTAAGGGGAGTTGCACTAGAGAGTTTTTCAGCCCATTATGTCTAATCTGCATACCAGAAGTTCAGGTGAGTCCGGTGAAACAACAGCAGGAGGCACAGAAGTGCCTTCAAATTGGGTTCTGTCCCCTGCACTTACAGCAGATGAACTCCACTCCCCCAGTTGTATGTAACACTACACCAGCCTTCTTAGAGCCCAGTGCTGGGAGGGGCTGAGTGACCAATTCCGCTTTGGCTTCAGCTCCCAGTGAAGTCATTCAGCACCTTGGCACGATGAGGGCAGGCCCTAAACGCCTTCCCTCCCCACACCCTAACCTGCATCCCAAGCGCTGGTAGAATTCAGGTTTGTTACCACTATTTGAATTAGTTAATTTTAAACCACTCTTCAAAGGGCTCATTTGAAACCTTGCCACCACTATACCATTGTCAGAGGGAAGTGGAGTAAATATAAGCTCCCTGGCTTTTATAGGTTATCTGTCCAGGAAACTGAAAGATTAGTGGTTTGTAGAATGTTACAGTGTGACAATTGCCCTCTTGGCTGACACAGTGGGACTGAACCACAGACCAACCTCTGGAGTTTAAATCCAGCTACTGTAGCTCACGGTTTGCAGCTCTATAGCGGAGGACTGTGACAATTCATATTGTGTGTGTGGACCAGCACAGAGGAGGAGCAAGAACATCAGACTAAAATGGACCTCCTGGGTCATCACAAGCAACTTCACCATATAATCCCTGTGGCACATACTCACCAGTGGCTTACACCACTATTTTCAAGATACTGCATAACTGTGTGGCACTGGGGTAATGTAATCTGTATTCTCCGACCAAAGGTGAGCAGTAGCTGCCACTGAAATCAATGAGAATTAAGCCTATCCTACAGCAGGGGGAGAAAATCAGGCCCTTTGTGACTTAAAAAGTGGTGTCTCAACAAGTGATATTGGCATCTTTCCCCCCATATTTTTGCTCCAAAATTTTGACTGTTGTTCAAACTCAAAGGAGAGTGGATCCTCAGAACTCCAGTCAAGTTGCACCTTCCAAGCAAAAGCCTCAAAGTATTGTACATATGTAATTAAGCTTCACAACACCCCTGCAAGGCAGATAAGCAGTAAAGAACCCGATCCAAAGCCTGTTTAAGTCCATGAGAGCTTTGGGAGTCTCTCAATTTGCTTCAATCATGCTCCTGTAGAGAGAGTACCATGTGCTTGATTATCACCAGATGTTTGAAGAGTGTGTACAGATATAGATGCAGCCTGGCAACACTAGGTCACCAGGTCTTTGATCTGTACTGACTGGCTATTTATCCCTGAGGATAGGGAACATATTGCCCTAGGAACACCATCTGGCCTGAGACCTGGCTATTTGAGATTAAAGGGGGTGACATCTCTCCCCATCTCATACTGCTGCAGTTGGGATCAGCAAAGGTGCAGCCTCTTGGATATAAGAGAGCAGGGCATTTTCCAAGAGGAGCCTTCACCCTTTGGCTACACTACAAAATTAAGTCAAATTTATAGAAGTTGATTTTTTAGAAATCAATTTTATACAGTCAATTGTGTGTGTCCCCACTTAAGACCATTAAGAAAGAAAGAAGTAGCCAGACTATGCTAACCTTCAGGGAAGGTTGCAAGGCCCTTCTTTATCCAGCCTTTTGGAGAGGGGATAGAAACTAGCAGTTTTTGGTAAGAGAGGTTTGGTAGTACTCACTCACCCTGGGTGACCCTCCCAGATGGGTCAGGGCAGGGTGTTGCAACTATCTTCAGCTCCAGCACTTCCCGCAGGCTATCAGCCTCCAGCCAGGTTCAGGCAAAACTGAATAATTCTTCTGCCCTGTCTTTTATCTGCTTACAAAGCATATCTCAGGGCTCCCTCCCACAGGGGCCTGCTCTGCCCCCTATGAGCCTCCCTCTATAGGAAACTCCCTCACCTGAGCTCCCTCAGGCTACTTATCAGGCCTAGCTCTGTCTCTTCTGGTTAGGAGGCCATTAGTTAATCAGGTACAGCACCTCACTAACTGGGGTTTTATCTCTTACCTTGCCCATGATGGGGGATAAGCTCCATCACGGCAGGACTGATTGGGTTGATTTAATCTACAGTTAATAATTTTTTGGGTTTGAGGTGAGGAGCAGCTGCCAATTCAATCTTTTTGATGTGGCTAATTAACTAATGACCAAGGCAGATAGGCCCAGATTTTTTATATGCCTAAAACCATTCAAATTCTGGGTTTTAGAGACTAGGGCAGGATCCTTGTGTGGACACTAAAAGGAATTAGATAACTAGCAGGGATTACTGTTTTATGCAGTGTAGTTGAAGCGAGTCAGTCCCCAGGATATGAGAGAGATAAGGTGGGGGAGGTCACATCTTTTAACGCTGGTCCAATAAAAGACACGACCCCCCCACACCTTGTCTCTCTAAGGGTTACCACTAGCAAACAAACGCTAGGATTAGTAGAAGTCAAGGTTGCAGGAGGACACACTTCATCCACTCAAAACTTTCTGAATCAGAATCCTTTCCATGCCATCAATGTCACTTAGGCCACGAACAAGGCTCTACATGAGTACTGACCTTGCTGTGTTTCTATAAATTCCCTGTTTTCTGAGGATATGTTGTTAGCCCATCACTGAAATCCAATCTGGGCTGCTTTTCGTCTGCTTGCTGCCCTTTGACCTCTCTGGCATAGGGAGTCCTCCCAGGAATTCAAACGCCCGCTGGCATAGTCTGAGCGTCATTGGAACACAGAAGCCTGCCCATCGCATCAAGGGGTACTCCCCAGGGATTGGCCCAAAATCTTGAAAGAATGGAAGTGCGTGAAGAGGAAAGACTTGTGCCTTTGTGCCCACTTTCACTTTGGGTACAATGCTATCGATAGCATACTCCAGCACTCCATCAGGCTTTCCTGTCCATCACCAACAGATACCCAAAAGCAACACATCCGCCAGCTCCCTTGTAACGATGCTGGTTCTGGTGGGACTCAACTGAGAGTGCCAATTCAGGACAAACAGCTAAAAGCAGGGTAGTTACAGCCCAAGGCTGGGGTTTTTCCACCCTAAGGCAAACCAAACCAGACAGACAGAGCAGACTTTGGTCTTACCCCACTGGCTAACCACAAGTCACACAAGCAATTCTCTTAGACATTCCAGTTTCCCAGTATCCCCACCAGTGCCACTCGTTATGGGGACAAATGGTTATGAAAACCGATACCCCAGTAAAAGAAAAAAAGGTTCTCTCGATCCCAAAGGACCAAGCACAGACCCAGGTCAATATACAAATCAGATCTTACCCACAAATCATGCTGTTGCCAATCCTTTAGAATCTAAAATCTAAAGGTTTATTCATACAAGGAAAAAGATACAGATGAGAGGTAAAATTGGTTAAATGGAAACAATTATATACAGGAATGGCAAAGTTCTTAGTTCAGGCTTGCAGCAGTGATGGAATAAACTGCAGGTTCAAATCCAGTCTCTGGAGAACACCCACAGCTGGGGTGGGTCTTTCAGTCCTTGGTTCAAAGCTTAGGTCCCTCCAGAGGTAAGAAGCAGGATTGAAGACCAGATGGAGGAGCTGCAGCAGCTTTTTATAGTCTCTTGCCATGTGGTCTCTCTTTCTTTGTCCCAAGGACAAGCTGCCCATCCCATGGCCTGGAAACACCTCAGAGTTCTGTCCATAGGCAGGTCTCTGCATGCCTTGCTGAGTCCCAAGGCCTGTCTGCCTTCTCTCAATGGGTCAGCTGTGTAGCTCATGGTCCTTAATGGGCCATCAAGCCAGCTAGGCTGAGCTGACACCAGCTTGTCTGGGGTGTCACCCAGAAGCATAGCACAAGTTTGAACTACAGACAGTATAGAGCCAATATTCATAACTTCAACTACAAAAATGATACACACATATAGACAGGATAATCAACAAACCATAACCTTGTCTTAGACACCTCATTTGGCCCCCTTTATATGATTTGGTGCCACTACAGGACGTTGGTTGCAACGATGATCTATACGGTCCCAGATTATGTCAATAACATCACATCCCTGTAATACAAAACTTTAACAGTGACATCATATGCTTTTATATCCCTTCTATCAACCGATCAGCCCAGCTGATGCACTTAGGAAGCTATTGTGCTTTACCATTGCTGAAGTTTTGCCTGAGAGTGCAAACCAGGGAATTTAGGGAGGCAGATGGGAGTTTGGCCACCTCTGCTCCTACAAAATGCCTTGGCAACTTCAACAGCCCCAAGGAGCCAGGACTTTGGAGTTACATCTCACCAATCGCACCACCGCAACTCTTAGGACTATCCTGGGGCATTAGTTCAACATTAACATACAGGAAAGGCGCCTGCCATCTATTAAATTGTCAGTCCCATTTTGCAGCACCAAGGTGCTTCTTGGATGCCTCTTATGCAAGTATTGGCCGAGCCCAAACCTGCCTACGTTGTGAGAGCTGATGGGTACCACAGGATAGGGTGGTGCGACTACTGGCAAACCAAAGGTTTCTGTCATTCCCAGCGCTGGTAATACCTATATTAGAGAGTGAGACAAAGGAGGTCTTTGCAATATGTTGCTGTGCTCTCAAGAAAGCAGCAGCTGCTGGAGGCAGTATTCATATAAGAGCAATTTGTTGGCTAAGGTGTTAACCATCAACAGAGCTCTGGAGATAATCTGCTTCTGTGGACTTTACAATGGTCTCTGTGGGCTCCGTCCAAGTTTGTTCTTCTTGATTTCTACAGCAGGCAAGGTCACTGCACACTCCTTTGCCCCTTGAGCTAATGGCGTAACTGTTAGCAGAAGTAGGTTGTCATCCTCTATGGGGACCGGCACTAGAGGGAGATGGAACAATTTGCCAGTGAGTCTCACAGGAAGTTGCTGACAGCAGAGGAATGGTGAGATTCCAGCATCTTGGATTTCATTCTCGGCTCTAGAGAGGAGTGCACTCTGGTGGGCACAGACTCTTCTGCCCATTCCCCACAAGCTTGACCCCTTCTGCCACATCCCCTTCAACCTGTCCCTGTCCCAGTCCTGTCTCCTCCCCACCCCTAACTCCTGGTCCAGCCCCATTCTCTTCACCAAGCCAGTCCCAGTCTCCACTCCTCAGGCTTTTCATCCTATTCCCAGACCTCTTGCCTGGAAAGTCCTAGTCTTACACCCCATCCTCATCTCCCTCACACTGTTACGAATTACACCTGAGAGGACATGCACACAACTGCTGCGAACTATACCTTGTAGGACACGCACACAAATGCTACAAATTACACCTGGTAGGACACGCACACAAATGCTGCAAATTATACCTGGTAGGACACGCATACCAATGCTGCGAATTATACCTGATAGGTCAAGCACAGTTCAAATCTAGGCTGAGGCACAGAAACAAAGTCCACAACTGCAGAGTTCCCAAAAGACACTAAGTTTATTACTCTCGAGCGTGGTGCCCCCCTGCTAGCCAGGAGGGGACCCTGAATACAGATTATACAAAGGTTATATACTTTTTAGCAAAGCATGTTGCCCTCGTGCATCAGAAACCTTAGCCAATAAACAAACCCTTGTCTTATCTACCACCTATCCCTGCTTGGTGCATTCCTCCTGCTATACCAGTATGTTAATTACACAGCATGGTCCTAAAGCCATGCATCAGTAACCTCAGGATTATCAGGATGGGAGGCCTCACATCAAGGCCAAGAGACAGGGAGTTAGAGACTGACAAAAACCAGATCCTGGGAGTCAAGGCAGGCTGGAGAAAAGGAGGAGGATTTTCAAAGGGATTCAGTATCTAAGGATCGCTCCTCCTGGTGTATGATGTGCTGGCATTTAAACTATGGTGGGCCCCAAACCAAAATGGAGTCACATGTGCTAACTTTTCCTTAACAACACCCAGCCCCCCACTATGCCCAGCTCCCAGCCCAGTCTCCTTCCCGAGCCATTACCAGTTGTTCACATCCTAAGTTCCCTGTCTCCACTCTCCTTGCCCATCCTATCCCAGTTTCCCTGTGCCTGGCTCATTGTCCGATCTATCTCCCTCCCCTCACAGCCTGCTTTTCACCCACCACCCCCATCACCAAAGTCTCCATCCCCACTGGCTCCTTGGTCCATCTCTTTGCCCAGCCAGTCCCAGTTCTCCTCCTACTCCCCGGGTCCTTGTCAGATTTATCTCCCCTCCCGACATGGTGACAGGTGTGTTCATGGGGCTGGCTGCCTGTTGTTACTTTGGGGACAGGTGTGTTCAGGGGCCTGCTGCCTGTGGCTTGGGGGGGAAGGACAGGTGTGTTCATGGGCTGGGGGGATGACGACAGGTGTGTTCATGGGCTGGGGGGGATGACGACAGGTGTGTTCATGGGCTGGGGGGATGACGACAGGTGTGTTCATGGGCTGGGGGGAAGGACAGGTGTGTTCATGGGCTGGGGGGATGACGACAGGTGTGTTCATGGGCTGGGGGGAAGGACAGGTGTGTTCATGGGCTGGGGGGATGACGACAGGTGTGTTCATGGGCTGGGGGGAAGGACAGGTGTGTTCATGGGCTGGGGGGGAAGACGACAGGTGTGTTCATGGGCTGGGGGGAAGGACAGGTGTGTTCATGGGCTGGGGGGATGACGACAGGTGTGTTCATGGGCTGGGGGGGAAGGACAGGTGTGTTCATGGGCTGGGGGGGATGACGACAGGTGTGTTCATGGGCTGGGGGGATGACGACAGGTGTGTTCATGGGCTGGGGGGGATGACGACAGGTGTGTTCATGGGCTGGGGGGAAGGACGACAGGTGTGTTCATGGGCTGGGGGGATGACGACAGGTGTGTTCATGGGCTGGGGGGGAAGGACAGGTGTGTTCATGGGCTGGGGGGGATGACGACAGGTGTGTTCATGGGCTGGGGGGATGACGACAGGTGTGTTCATGGGCTGGGGGGGAAGGACAGGTGTGTTCATGGGCTGGGGGGAAGGACAGGTGTGTTCATGGGCTGGGGGGGATGACGACAGGTGTGTTCATGGGCTGAGGGGAAGGACAGGTGTGTTCATGGGCTGGGGGGATGACGACAGGTGTGTTCATGGGCTGAGGGGAAGGACAGGTGTGTTCATGGGCTGGGGGGATGACGACAGGTGTGTTCATGGGCTGGGGGGGAAGGACAGGTGTGTTCATGGGCTGGGGGGGATGACGACAGGTGTGTTCATGGGCTGGGGGGATGACGACAGGTGTGTTCATGGGCTGAGGGGAAGGACAGGTGTGTTCATGGGCTGGGGGGATGACGACAGGTGTGTTCATGGGCTGGGGGGGAAGGACAGGTGTGTTCATGGGCTGAGGGGAAGGACAGGTGTGTTCATGGGCTGGGGGGGATGACGACAGGTGTGTTCATGGGCTGAGGGGAAGGACAGGTGTGTTCATGGGCTGGGGGGGATGACGACAGGTGTGTTCATGGGCTGGGGGGGAAGGACAGGTGTGTTCATGGGCTGAGGGGAAGGACAGGTGTGTTCATGGGCTGGGGGGGATGACGACAGGTGTGTTCATGGGCTGGGGGGGAAGGACAGGTGTGTTCATGGGCTGGGGGGGGATGACGACAGGTGTGTTCATGGGCTGGGGGGATGACGACAGGTGTGTTCATGGGCTGGGGGGGAAGGACAGGTGTGTTCATGGGCTGGGGGGGATGACGACAGGTGTGTTCATGGGCTGGGGGGGGATGACGACAGGTGTGTTCATGGGCTGGGGGGAAGGACAGGTGTGTTCATGGGCTGGGGGGATGACGACAGGTGTGTTCATGGGCCGGTTGCCTGTGGATGCGGGAGTTGGGGGGACAGGTGTGTTCATGGGCCAGGGGGTGTGTGACTGGTATGTTCATGGGCCAGCTGCCTGTGGCTGGGGACAGGTGTGTTCATGGGCTGGGGGGGATGACGACAGGTGTGTTCATGGGCTGGGGGGGATGACGACAGGTGTGTTCATGGGCTGGGGGGGGATGACGACAGGTGTGTTCATGGGCTGGGGGGGAAGGACAGGTGTGTTCATGGGCTGGGGGGGATGACGACAGGTGTGTTCATGGGCTGGGGGGATGACGACAGGTGTGTTCATGGGCTGGGGGGGAAGGACAGGTGTGTTCATGGGCTGGGGGGGATGACGACAGGTGTGTTCATGGGCTGGGGGGATGACGACAGGTGTGTTCATGGGCTGGGGGGGAAGGACAGGTGTGTTCATGGGCTGGGGGGGATGACGACAGGTGTGTTCATGGGCTGGGGGGGGATGACGACAGGTGTGTTCATGGGCTGGGGGGGATGACGACAGGTGTGTTCATGGGCTGGGGGGATGACGACAGGTGTGTTCATGGGCTGGGGGGGAAGGACAGGTGTGTTCATGGGCTGGGGGGATGACGACAGGTGTGTTCATGGGCTGGGGGGGAAGGACAGGTGTGTTCATGGGCTGGGGGGATGACGACAGGTGTGTTCATGGGCCGGTTGCCTGTGGATGCGGGAGTTGGGGGGACAGGTGTGTTCATGGGCCAGGGGGTGTGTGACTGGTATGTTCATGGGCCAGCTGCCTGTGGCTGGGGACAGGTGTGTTCATGGGTCGGGGGGGGGCAGGTGTGTCTAGGGGTTGGGGGCCGGGGGGACAGGTGTGTCCACACCTCAACTCACTCAGCCAGGCGGCTGGCTGTGCAGTGCGCATGTCCGTGGGGCTGCAGGAGCGCGCACGTGCAGAAAGGGGGCCGAGGTCGGCTCACGGCGCGCATGTGCTGAGGCTGCGGCCGCGCCGATTGCTGGCGCGGGCAGGGCGCATGCGCGGGGGCGGGCTGGCCTGGCGGCGGCGGCGGAGACTTAAAATGGAAGATGAGGAGGTCGCTGAGAGCTGGGAGGAGGCGGCCGACAGCGGGGTGAGGAAGGGCCCCGGCTCGGGCCCAGCCGCGCGCGCGGGGGAGCGCGGGCGAGGCCGCGCAGCTTGTCCAGGGGGCCCCGCCTGGGTGGTCTCCGCCGGGCGGCAGCGAAGAGCCCGGGCCCCTGAGCGCCTGCTAGGCCTCTTAAAGGGACCGTGTCCCCATTCCTGCTGGGGCCTGTCTGCCCCGCCCTCATCGCCCCGGCCCGGCGGGACAGGCAGCTGCTGGCCCGCGTGGGTCCACGGGGGCAGGATTGTGTCTCCGGCTGGCCGGGCCCCAGCTCTCCTTGGGGGGCTGGGTCGGGTCTGGGGCTTGGGGCTGGACTCGCACGTGCCTCTCACTGCGTTTAAACTCCATCGCTGCCCCCCAAGAAATGTGTCTGGATTATGTGGCGATGAATGGGGGCCTCTGGGCGAGATCTTCATCGCAGGCTGAATAATAGAGTTCTTGCTGTGGCTTAGAGTCAGGATTTCCTACCTCCAAAGGTAGCTTGAAACAAAGCAACCACAGGGAAGGTGCTGAAAGTTTTGCAGCTCACTCGCCCGCTCTCGTGAAAGATTCAAATGAAATCCCGCTTTAGAGAGACGCAGTGAGACTTGCAAAGTGTCGTGATGTTGGGTGGGCTCTGGCTCATCACCTGCTGCGGGTGATGTGGCTGGTAAGGTAATTGGTACTTGATTCTGTCAAACGTGCAACATTAAATTCATTAACTAAAGAGCTGGTATCTCTAACCAGAGGCTGACAAGAAGCATGATTCCTCTCTATACTTTTTTTTTTAAGACAAGAATGTGCCTGCTTTTAGTATTATCAAGTATTCCCTTTGTTTCACTTCAAATATCAATCACCCATTTTTGATCTTCAATAGCCAGATCAATAACTTACATATCTATTGTGTTTTTCATTCTGAAGAATCCCAAAGTTGTGTTACATACAGCACCACTGAAATGCGGTCATCATTTGAGTGGTAGTGTAGGTGGGTAACCTGTATGGTGCACACAGCTGCATGGTGAGGGAAGGGGAATTAGTATTCTTGTGAGATGTGCCCTAGCATCTTCCCTTTTCAGAGAGTGGACAAGCTAAATAACAGTAAGCTTTTAAAGTGTGAGAAGATAGAATTTGGTCTTGGACAATGTCTCTCTACTTCCTTGTTTACACTTATTAATTCATTTCTCACTATCATTATTTGGGTAAAACTGTTTTTTTCTCTGTTAAAGGATGTTGGGTTACAATTTGTTTGAAAGCCATTAAGCTAAATAAGCCAGGAGTGGAGTGATAGTGTTTGCCAGTGAAACAATTATGCAATCTGTCAGTGCTGTGATCATCATTGCTATTAGAATTTGTCTAGAACATTGGTGTTAATTCCCCATCTCGTTAAAATGTTCCATGAAGGTACATAACTTGTCTGGAGGGCTGTTGATGATTCTGGCCAAGACCAATGACTTGAAGGAATGTAGGAATTCTAGGCTTCCACCCACTTTCCCTCTGTGTGTCGTCGTGTCCCCCCCCCCCCAGTCTATACCCTTACTAGTTGTTTCTAAACTTCACTTACAGGAAAATCTCATCTCAAGTGGTGGTCCTCCTTAAAGTGTTTTCCCAGTGGGTCCAACGGGGGGAAACTGCTGTAATCCTCAGTGCAGTAGTATTCATACTGCTCAATGGAGAGCAGACTGACCACATGGTGCTAACTCCTCCATACTTGCAGCTGCTTCTACAGTTGTCCAGTCTCTTGATGCCTGTAACAGCAGTTGGAAGAAGGAGTAAACCTAGCTACCTCCTATAGAGGCTGCTGCTACATAGGAGAGGAAACAGGAGCTACCCTCAGATTGGAGATGCCAGCCACCAGTTGGAGACTCTAGGAGCTGACAGTGAGACCAGGGCCACCAGTGGTGGAGAGAGATCCCACAGGAAAAGAGGAACAGGATACATACAGGGAGTGGTGGGGGAGATGAGATGAGATGGTAAAAGCAGACAGTGTGACTCTTCACAAAGGATAAAACACTTGCCATTCTAAAGACAGCTATAGATAGACATGCTTACTCTTCATGTAAACTGTTGTAACTGCTATAAGGCTGTAAAATTTGAGAGCTGCCTTAGTGGAATCACTCTGCTACTAGAACCATGAGGGAACAGCTATGTGCAAGAGCCCATGAACTGACCTGATCATCTGTTGCTGATAGGTTTCAGAGGAACAGCCGTGTTAGTCTGTATTCGCAAAAAGAAAAGGAGTACTTGTGGCACCTTAGAGACTAACCAATTTATTTGAGCATGAGCTTAGGTCATTGTTTCTCCTCTCTCTCTCCTTCACCGAAACTTTGTTCGGCGTAGAGCAACCCCAATGACTACGACATGTAGAGCTTACCCAGTGGAGTACAACTGCTTGTCAATTTCCATCTGGAGAAGCACTATGGGCAGGTGAAGCAAAACAGGTTAAGTACTTAACTGTAGGTAGTTCATATTCTACCATGGCATGTAAGACAGGGGTGGGTTTGGAAAAATGTGTAAGCCATTCTGTAAATGGTATTCCTTTAAAAATGTATGCGTAAATATTAAAATATCTCAGTTGTTTAAATAGGAACTCCTGAGTAGTGTAGGCCTGAAATTTGGGCTTAGTTTTTTTTAAAAAACAAACCCTCTCTTTTTATTTAAAAAAAAAAAAAAACCCTGAAAAATAATAGAAATCTTTCTTTGTGGGTTTTAAGACTTCATATGAAAAGTTTCACTTGAATTTATACATGCCTCTACAGTATACTTAGTGCAACATTGCAGCATTGCTCTTAGTGCATGAGAGCTAGATAGTTACACTGATTATTCTAGTCATTTGTGAAGATGAATATGGTGCAAAAAATAAACTGTGAAAAGTAAATGTCTTTTTAAACATATGATCAGTGTAAGGTATTAG
Source organism: Caretta caretta (assembly GCF_965140235.1). NCBI lineage: Eukaryota > Metazoa > Chordata > Testudines > Cheloniidae > Caretta > Caretta caretta. The sequence continues at coordinate 6,544,374 of NC_134223.1, forward strand.
TAACCAGCAAAAAAAATAAATAAATAAACATGACTTTTAATTTGATAGTGTCCCTATGGACAATTTAATGAATACCTACCTGTTAATTATACCTTTACAAAAGATTGACTCATTAGTTGGTACTCTGTCAGTTGGGCAATATAGAACTTGTAGACTTATTTGCATATATATTTTATTTTTATCTCCTAAGTAATAATAAATGTGTGTGGGGAAAATGATGTATGAAGGATTTTTAAAGGCTTTTGTATTCCCTTTTGCTGCAGCTTGTCCCGAAAGTTGTGTCTTGTCTGATACTCTTAAAATATCAGGAATATCTAGTCTGGTATTCCCTGGTTTTGCTGGAGGAATTCCTAGATGTCTGAAAACATGTACTGTGTGCTCTCACAGCTGAACTGAAAGAATGAGTTGGTGAAACTTCAAAAAGTTGTTTGTTGCCCAGGAGTCAGAGTTTCAAACACGCTGTCTGGAAATGGCCTTTCCCTCTCAATTCTTGTGACGTCTTGTCATCAGAAGGTATGTCTGCACCGCAGTGTGTAGACCTACCCAAAGTAGCTTTAATCTTGGGCACCAACAGCAATGCAGCTGTAGCAGCGTCCGGCTAGCTGCCTTAATACAAGCCTGCCAGGGAGTCTGGGCACGTGCTCATGCTGCTATGGCTTCACTGGTATTGGTACCTTAGCTAGGTAGATTAAAGGTAGCTTGGGTGTGTCTACATGTGCTGCAATCATACTGCCAATGACAGTGTAAATATACCCAAAGTTTTCCCGGGCAGACAAGACTTTAATTTCTTACGTCAAGGAAAATAGAAAAAAAACTTTTAGGCAAATCAGGCATAAATCCAACTCTTTTCTTTGCTGGTCACCTTTAAACAAATAAAAATCAAGAATTTGAGAATTAAAAGAGAGATCAATTTAAATCTCGATTCTGAATTTTGTTGCAAGTAACACCTAAGATGACTATAACAGAGCGACTAGAGTAAACACATGTTTTTCAGTTGGTTTACTTTGTGCATTTCTGTCTAAGGCCCCCATTCCTGTAGTATCTGAACAATCACAATGTTTAATGTAGTTATCCTCATAACACACCCAGGAGGTAGGGAAAATACTGCTTGTTCCCATCTTACAGATAGGGAAACTGAGCCATGGAAAGATGTAGTGACTTGTCCACGGTCTGTGGCAGAGCAGGGAATCAAATGCACATCTTCCCCCAAGTCCAAGCCTAGCATCCTAACCACTAACATAACTTAAGTGTCCTGTTTGTGAGAGTTCCTCTGTACAGCTATAGGGAGTAACATTTTTCAAAAGTAATTGTAAAATAACAAAAATTAGCTGAGGGCCTAAAGGTAGGTGTAGCACCTGGAACCATTTTTAATCTGTTTTTTGAATCTGAATAGACTTCAAGCTGGAGACTACTTCAAGGCTAGAATGTCCGCCTTATAAGTGTATGGGGAGTATGGAGAAAAGGGGTCATTTGGAGCCAATGGTATGTCAGCCTGAGCTCTAATTTGCCTGCTTTATGTTGGTTTGATCAACTGTTCATCAATGGTATTTTGCAAATTATGCACTATATCAGTACCTCAAGACAGAAATAGGTTTGTATTGATACAGCGTTAGCTTGTTTTCACCCAGCCAGAAGTCTCCCAGAGTATACTGTTCGTTTACTAATCTGAGTGAAGGTAACTGCAGCTGTAAGTTGGGCCTGACTAATGGTTATTTATAAAATCCTGATGATCTCTTTGGCCGTCGTCTTTGAAGACCAGTACAGCAACAAATATGTTCCTCCAGCTTCAGAGTTCATGAGCCAAATACTCTGACAGATGCTGTATGGAATTTAACCTTTCATTTTTTACTCTTCAGTACAATGTTGGTGTTTAAAAGTACAGGGCAGAAGGAAAGCCTGCGTGTCTATAAAAATAATCCATGCATAACATTTAGTTAGGATACATGGTATACCAGACGTACAATTTAGCATCTTTTACTAGAACTCACCACTATTACTTGAACTTGGTAGGAAGGAAAAGCTGCCATTGCTTACAGGCTAGAAGGAGTTGGCGCGCCTGTGTTTCTGTTCATAAACAGAGATGTTAGTGACAATAGTATTCTTCACCGCTTTCGCCGTTGATGTAATTCTGATCTTTACGTAAAACTGACTCTGTACTGAAAGCCAAATTCCAATTACTTGGTACAGACCTGCAGTGAAGCGACTGATTCCAATTTGTCCTTTTAAAAATAGCTGTTGAATCTTCATATAAAAGACAAAAACGTTGATGTAACCCTTTCGGTGCGTCTTACCAACAGCCATTTCCAGTACGGCTGTGCTGCTCTTTCCCCAAGGTGTTATGTCACTGTTACCTGCAAAGAAACTGATAGTAACCTAAGGATAGTTTTTTGTTCTTTGGAAACTTGTTTCCATTCTCAAACTGTGGCTTCAAATTTAACAACTTAATAAGCCAACTTATTGGTAACATCTCTTATGGAAGCAGTGGGAGGGATAAATTCAGATTTGCTCAACCATCTCGTATCATAGTAATACTGTTCAGCTGATGGTGCTGTGGCTTCTTCTTCCAAGGAGTAGTGCTAAAATATTAATTCTAATGGCTCTTTGTGGAAGCTTAAAACTGAGCCTGGTGTAGTTCAAAGTCTAAGTTTAAATTGACTTTGAACCCTGGCCACTTGGCTAGGATGCATCTTGCACCCTGGTGTGCTATGGGGAGCAGACAGTTTAGTTTTTCTAAATTCTTAGCAGCCAGGTGATATATAAGAGCGATTGAGCAGAGTAGTGATTGTACTTCTGATCTGCACTTTTATTGTCTGTGCATTTGCTGTGTATTCTACCTTTCACTCGTGGGTCTCATAGCACTGTGAAATGGGTTAGCAGAGGCATGTAAGTAGCAGTCAGAGCTCAAGTCTTCTGACTCCCAATTCCTTGCTTCAGCCACTAAATCACGCTGCCTCCCTATATTAATATGGAATTTACTTTAGGATCTTTCCCAGCCTGTTGCAGTAAACTCTAATTGACCTGAAATGTGATCAAAGCACAACAGCTAAGGGGAAATGTTATTTCAGAGTTATGGAGTCTGACCCTGTGACTGCTAATCAGCATTGTCCTCTTGTCATAAAAGAATTATCCATTGAATTCAGTGGAACACAATGGGATTTTAATGTGTGAACAAAGAATCATACAAATATGGCTTCAGGGTAAAGTTGAAGGCTGAGGATGTTGACGAGGTTTAAAATGTATGAGGTACAAGGATGAGTTTTGATTTCAAGGATTACAAAGGAATTTGTGAAATACTATTTAAAGGCTTTTATATCCCATCAAAATATTTAGCTGTTCTGAAGCCGCAGAACACAAGTTTGTAAGTCACTGCTTAGGATTTAATGTAGTCTTGCAGAACAACTGTGGTACTTGCTGTTTCCCAGTTGTCTAACTGCACAGGCTGCTGCTAAGAATTGGCTACCTTCAGAAAACCTAAGCCCCAGTGAAGCTGAAAATAGTCTTGACTGAGAACCTTGCACTGACTACAAACTACAGCCAGGATTTAATGGGAGTACCCTAGAAAATTAATTATTGTTCCATTAATTAATGAAACATTTCTGAGAAGAGAAATTAATGGGGAAACAAACTAGACATATCTTAGAATTAGTTGTATCTAATGCCTTTTGTACTCAAGCATATCCCAAAGCACCTTATGAAGCAATGAGTCAGATATTAGTGGTTGAATGGCTGCATTATGCACTCAGCAATGGCTCATGCAACCTTGAACATTTTAAAACCTGTTCTCACTAAGTAAGGGAATTCTAGCCAGGTCCTCAGAATTATCCCCCTACACTTCATAAAATGCCATAGGAGCTTTAACTGCATCCTTACAAATAAGTAGAAAGGACCTTGTTTAACATCACTGCTGAAGGATTCAACCCCTAAAGCCCAATCCCACTCAGTTTATTCACTCTCAAATGGGATTACTCAAGTGAGTAAAGTGAGCAGGATTTAGGGGGGTTTTTTTGTGTTCAGCGGTAATTTGTACAAAGTACAGAAAGGGGCATGGCTGCTGTTCAGAATCATAACTTCCAAACATAACTTCTCTCCTTGGTGGCCATTACAGCCTGCTCCACCACACATTTTCTCTTGATTTTCCACAAAATAACTCCAATCTTGTGTTTTCAGTTCACTAGACTTCTTCCCTTACTGTTCCTTAAAGTGACAGAAAATGCTGTTCAAGCTTATTCTTAAAGAGCAACTTAAAAAAAAAGATTCTCTTTCAGAAAGTGAATCGTTTTATGAGAATATTGCCTGGATTTTTTCTGTTCCCTTGTTCATTCTCAGCAAGGGAGAAATTGACTATGCAGGAGAAATAGTAGGACAGTAATACGCAATTCACAAAGTAAACTAACTGGAAAAAAAAAGATAACTGTTTACTTTCAGTTCCAGTAACCTTGGGCATTAACTTTGTTTTTTCAGACATAAATGAGACTCCTCTATTTGATGAAGCACTAATTTTAACATTAAAAAAAATTATAGCCTATGCAGGAGACATAGGAGAAATACCAGTACATCTGAAGTGTAAACATTGTCCATATATAGAAAAATCTTGAGAAATAAGGCAAATTATCACTATTTGCACATTTCCAGAAATTCTGCCACTGGGGAACTTCAGGGAATTTCCTTCACTCACTATTTTAGTCTCTTGGGAACAGGAGAACTAGGTGGGGACTCCACCTCAAATTTGGCTATTCGTGATATGCTAATTCTTGTTCTTCTCCCTTTCCACCACTTCCCCACAAATTGGAGAACCATGCCTACCTGGTGTGGCGTCTAGCTCTGTACTGAACTGTGGATGCAGACTCCAACCAAAAGATGTCTGGAATGTGCATCCCTGGGTTGCCTTGGAGATGGATGCCCTTCATCTACATGTTCTAATGCATGCTGCAGAACACTAGTCCTCTATTAATGGAATTCTCAACCAGGATAAGTGACTATAGACAGTGATTGTGGTAGGTTTGCCTTTTGTTCTTGGTGGATGCGACAGATTACTTTTCGTTAGGTCTTGATATTTATAGCATTTGTCTCTAATGCAGATGGATGGAGATTTTGATATTAAAGCCCTACTTCATGATAAATATATAGCTTCTGTTAGCCCCTGTCCACAACAGGCTTTTAATATCAAAGGATAAGCAAAACACTGTGCTTTCTGTTGGATTCTCTTGAGTCTTAAAAAATGACTGAGATAAAAACAGCATATAGGAATTCTTTTACTAAATTTAGTAATCTATTCATAGATCCCTTTGCAGGGGAAAAAGGGGAATGTAAAATGGACTTTCTTAGCTATTGTTAATGTAAACCTGGTATATAGGAAATTGTGAAGAGGAGGTATCCTCCCATAACAGAATCCAATAATCTCAAAAGATAAACAAAGCTCTCATGCAGTGTGACCAACCCAACTAATGAGTGTGTGCGCTGCATGATATTTTCTAATAGTAAGTCTGATTGTCTCTCCTGTAAGCTCGTGCCTTTCAGTTGCTGTAGTGCTTCTGGCACTCGAGTCATAAATCAGACCCTAATTTTAACATGTTATCTGCATAGCTCAGTGACACAGTGCAGCATGTGAGGATAGTAGCTGAAGTTGGTTGAGAATCAACTGACAAAAACAGGACTGCTGGGAGCCCCTAAAGTGATCTTGTTTCAGTTTCAAAGTGTTGAGACCAAAGTTTGTGAAGTGCATCAACTTTTCAAGCCCTAAATGCATGCAATGTTATGGACTGCTAGACATGTGGAAGAGAGGTCACTAATATCCCAAATTTTTTTGCTGACCCGTTAAGGGACACTGTCCAGTAAGGTGGCAACATAATTTGAATAGGTAACATTCTGCAAACTGTAACTTGACTTTTCTTACCATGAGTGCAAAATATAGCAACACCTAATAAAAAAACAATCTCAAATAGAGCTCAAGAGTGTGAGGTAACAATGTTTGTTTCAAGAGAAAATATATGATTAATACAGTATCTCTGCATAAATACACATGAATTACAAAATGTCTTGGTAAACCCCTTGGTGGGCGCTAGCCACGGGAGTTTTAAACATAATTGGAAGCTCTCAATTGTCTGTTGCTGTTCATAGTGGGTGTCTGACTGGCGTTAGAACCCCAACATGGGTGGCGGTCAGGATTATTTGGATCATGGGTGTAACAAAGAAACCTTCTTTGGGAGAGGGTGTGAGGGTGGTAACAGTAGGGAAAAGCTGATTCTGTGCTGCCATATCATGCTTTAGAAGTGGACCAGTGAGGAGTCCTGAAATTGACCAAGGAATTACACTGCAAGGAGTCATGAGAAGGAAAGAAATAGAACACAGTAATAGGAGGGATGGTGGGAGAGAGCAGCTCTATATAGGTTCTTCTTCTGTGTTCAGTTCTGTTGTACTAAATCTTGATGTAATGAAAATATATGGTAGAACCACTTAAGCTGAGTACAACTGTATATAGTCCACTGACTATGACTTTTGGTAGGCTACAATGCCAGCTATTTGTGAGGACACTTTGGAATCTTATAGTCTATTTTGTTAAGACATTTGGCATGTGATTTCTGTGACCAACCATTTCAAATCTGAGTTAGAGCAACTGCTATGCCTCCAAATCATAGGGGTTTGTTAAATGACTATGCATGCCATGTTGACTAAGCAAGACTAATCAGTTGCTGAAGATCCAGAGTACTCAGCTGGACCATAGATGTGTGTGCACCTTTCCTCCAATACACTCATTCCCTTTGCAGTGTCATCCTTCGTGGATTACCCCAGGCATTCTTAGTCTAAAAGGGCACCCTGACAAAACTGATAGATTATTTTGAAACGGAAAAATGGGGGTCTTGCCTGTCCAATGGGAAGATTGTTGAGATTTAGTATTGTTTCCTATTTCTCATGTGGTATCTTCCCCACACACAAAAATTGCTCCCACTTGGATTCATGTGACCAACTGAGGACTTGGATGGCACAAGAAGGATAAGATGGTGTGGGGTCGCTGATGACATGGGCTATTAGGAAGAACTGCGTGGGCTGGATCTAGTATGTGACAGCAATATTGGATCATAGAATATCAGGGTTGGAAGGGACCCCAGGAGGTCATCTAGTCCAACCCCCTGCTCGAAGCAGGACCAATTCCCAGTTAAATCATCCCAGCCAGGGCTTTGTCAAGCCTGACCTTAAAAACCTCTAAAGAAGGAGATTCTACCACCTCCCTAGGTAACGCATTCCAGTGTTTCACCACCCTCTTAGTGAAAAAGTTTTTCCTAATATCCAACCTAAACCTCCCCCACTGCAACTTGAGACCATTACTCCTCGTTCTGTCATCTGCTACCATTGAGAACAGTCTAGAGCCATCCTCTTTGGAACCCCCTTTCAGGTAGTTGAAAGCAGCTATCAAATCCCCCCTCATTCTTCTCTTCTGCAGGCTAAACAATCCCAGCTCCCTCAGCCTCTCCTCATAAGTCATGTGTTCCAGACCCCTAATCATTTTTGTTGCCCTTCGCTGGACTCTCTCCAATTTATCCACATCCTTCTTGAAGTGTGGGGCCCAAAACTGGACACAGTACTCCAGATGAGGCCTCACCAATGTCGAATAGAGGGGAACGATCACGTCCCTCGATCTGCTCGCTATGCCCCTACTTATACATCCCAAAATGCCATTGGCCTTCTTGGCAACAAGGGCACACTGCTGACTCATATCCAGCTTCTCGTCCACTGTCACCCCTAGGTCCTTTTCCGCAGAACTGCTGCCTAGCCATTCGGTCCCTAGTCTGTAGCTGTGCATTGGGTTCTTCTGTCCTAAGTGCAGGACCCTGCACTTATCCTTATTGAACCTCATCAGATTTCTTTTGGCCCAATCCTCCAATTTGTCTAGGTCCCTCTGTATCCTATCCCTCCCCTCCAGCATATCTACCACTCCTCCCAGTTTAGTATCATCCGCAAATTTGCTGAGAGTGCAATCCACACCATCCTCCAGATCATTTATGAAGATATTGAACAAAACCGGCCCCAGGACCGACCCTTGGGGCACTCCACTTGATACTGGCTGCCAACTAGACATGGAGCCATTGATAACTACCTGTTGAGCCCGACAATCTAGCCAGCTTTCTACCCACCTTATAGTGCATTCTTCCAGCCCATACTTCCTTAACTTGCTGACAAGAATACTGTGGGAGACCGTGTCAAAAGCTTTGCTAAAGTCAAGAAACAATACATCCACTGCTTTCCCTTCATCCACAGAACCAGTAATCTCATCATAAAAGGCGATTAGATTAGTCAGGCATGACCTTCCCTTGGTGAATCCATGCTGGCTGTTCCTGATCACTTTCCTCTCATGCAAGTGCTTCAGGATTGATTCTTTGAGGACCTGCTCCATGATTTTTCCAGGGACTGAGGTGAGGCTGACTGGCCTGTAGTTCCCAGGATCCTCTTTCTTCCCTTTTTTAAAGATTGGCACTACATTAGCCTTTTTCCAGTCATCCGGGACTTCCCCCGTTCGCCACGAGTTTTCAAAGATAATGGCCAATGGCTCTGCAATCACAGCCGCCAATTCCTTCAGCACTCTCGGATGCGACTTGTGCACGTCCAGCTTTTCTAAATAGTCCATAACCACCTCTATCTCCACAGAGGGCTGGCCATCTCTTCCCCATTTTGCGATGCCCAGCGCAGCAGTCTGGGAGCTGACCTTGTTAGTGAAAACAGAGGCAAAAAAAGCATTGAGTACATTAGCTTTTTCCACATCCTCTGTCACTAGTTTGCCTCCCTCATTCAGTAAGGGGCCCACACATTCCTTGGCTTTCTTCTTGTTGCCAACATACCTGAAGAAACCCTTCTTGTTACTCTTGACATCTCTGGCTAGCTGCAGCTCTAGGTGCGATTTGGCCCTCCTGATATCATTCCTACATGCCCGAGCAATATTTTTATACTCTTCCCTGGTCATATGTCCAACCTTCCACTTCTTGTAAGCCTCTTTTTTATGTTTAAGATCCGCTAGGATTTCACCATTAAGCCAAGCTGGTCGCCTGCCATATTTACTATTCTTTCGACTCATCGGGATGGTTTGTCCCTGTAACCTCAACAGGGATTCCTTGAAATACAGCCAGCTCTCCTGGACTCCTTTCCCCTTCAAGTTAGTCCCCCAGGGGATCCTGGCCATCCGTTCCCTGAGGGAGTCGAAGTCTGCTTTCCTGAAGTCCAGGGTCCGTATCCTGCTGCTTACCTTTCTTCCCTGTGTCAGGATCCTGAACTCAACCAACTCATGGTCACTGCCTCCCAGATTCCCATCCACTTTTGCTTCCCCCACTAATTCTACCCGGTTTGTGAGCAGCAGGTCAAGAAAAGCGCCCCCCCTAGTTGGCTCCTCTAGCACTTGCGCCAGGAAATTGTCCCCTACGCTTTCCAAAAACTTCCTGGATTGTCTATGCACCGCTGTATTGCTCTCCCAGCAGATATCAGGAAAATTAAAGTCACCCATGAGAATCGGGGCATGCGATCTAGTAGCTTCCGTGAGCTGCCGGAAGAAAGCTTCATCTACCTCATCCCCCTGGTCCGGTGGTCTATAGCAGACTCCCACCACTACATCACTCTTGTTGCACACACTTCTAAACTTAATCCAGAGACACTCAGGTTTTTCTGCAGTTTCGTACCGGAGCTCTGAGCAGTCATACTGCTCCCTTACATACAGTGCTACTCCCCCACCTTTTCTGCCCTGCCTGTCCTTCCTGAACAGTTTATAACCATTCATGACAGTACTCCAGTCATGTGAGTTATCCCACCAAGTCTCTGTTATTCCGATCACGTCATAGTTCCTTGACATCACCAGGACCTCCAGTTCCCCCTCAGGGATTGAACTCACAACTCTCAATGGCCCCCTCAGGGATTGAACTCGCAACCCTGGGTTTAGCATGCCAATGCTCAAACCACTGAGCTATCCCTCCCCCCATGTGTGATCACAAAGTGTTTGTGTAATTGGAATAGGGTGAAGATGGGAAGTATCTCCTCTTGGAAGAGTACCCAGTCGTTCTAATTACAATGATTTGTGGCATGACCAGGATATTCTTTCATCTCAACTCTGCTCTGATTGTGAGGCTGTTCTAGCACTTGCATGAGAGGAAAGTGATCAGGAACAGCCAGCATGGATTCACCAAGGGAAGGTCATGCCTGACTAATCTAATCGCCTTCTATGATGAGATTACTGGTTCTGTGGATGAAGGAAAAGCAGTGGATGTATTGTTTCTTGACTTTAGCAAAGCTTTTGACACGGTCTCCCACAGTATTCTTGTCAGCAAGTTAAGGAAGTATGGGCTGGATGAATGCACTACAAGGTGGGTAGAAAGCTGGCTAGATTGTCGGGCTCAACGGGTAGTGATCAATGGCTCCATGTCTAGTTGGCAGCCGGTATCAAGTGGTGTGCCCCAAGGGTCGGTCCTGGGGCCGGTTTTGTTCAATATCTTCATAAATGATCTGGAGGATGGTGTGGATTGCACTCTCAGCAAATTTGCGGATGATACTAAACTGGGAGGAGTGGTAGATACGCTGGAGGGGAGGGATAGGATACAGAAGGACCTAGACAAATTGGAGGATTGGGCCAAAAGAAATCTGATGAGGTTCAATAAGGATAAGTGCAGGGTCCTGCACTTAGGACGGAAGAACCCAATGCACAGCTACAGACTAGGGACCGAATGGCTAGGCAGCAGTTCTGCGGAAAAGGACCTAGGGGTGACAGTGGACGAGAAGCTGGATATGAGTCAGCAGTGTGCCCTTGTTGCCAAGAAGGCCAATGGCATTTTGGGATGTATAAGTAGGGGCATAGCGAGCAGATCGAGGGACATGATCGTTCCCCTCTATTCGACATTGGTGAGGCCTCATCTGGAGTACTGTGTCCAGTTTTGGGCCCCATACTTCAAGAAGGATGTGGATAAATTGGAGAGAGTCCAGCGAAGGGCAACAAAAATGATTAGGGGTCTGGAACATATGAGTTATGAGGAGAGGCTGAGGGAGCTGGGATTGTTTAGCCTGCAGAAGAGAAGAATGAGGGGGGATTTGATAGCTGTTTTCAACTACCTGAAAGGGGGTTCCAAAGAGGATGGCTCTAGACTGTTCTCAGTGGTAGCAGATGACAGAACAAGGAGTAATGGTCTCAAGTTACAGTGGGGGAGGTTTAGATTGGATATTAGGAAAAACTTTTTCACTATGAGGGTGGTGAAACACTGGAATGCGTTACCTAGGGAGGTGGTAGAATCTCCTTCCTTAGAGGTTTTTAAGGTCAGGCTTGACAAAGCCCTGGCTGGGATGATTTAACTGGGAATTGGTCCTGCTTTGAGCAGGGGGTTGGACTAGATGACCTTCTGGGGTCCCTTCCAACCCTTATATTCTATGATTCTATGAAATTGTCAGGAGCAACTTAGTTGTTAGTATGATTGTAATTAGGGGTTTGATCGGAAGAAAGTTAAGAGGGATTGTGATGTTAGGTTTGCCTACCTAGCAAGTTAGTATAGTGCAAGCCACATTGTGAACCTAGAGCACACTAGTTTAACATACGTTAATGTCCCATGCGGATGCTGCTACAGCTCACTAAAAGTTCCTTACTGAGCTTTGATGTACTCGGTTTCATAGCACACTAAGGAACTGCTAGTGCACTGTAGACGTGCACACAAGCAATGTTAGTGTGTGTGAAACTCATGTGCTCTAAGTTCACATTCTGGCTTGTGGTCCATTCACTCACCATGTAGACAAGCCCCTTGACTCTCATTCCAAGTACATCCAAGGAAGCAAGGAAGTGGTCTTTACATGTGCAGAAAAGAATCTGATGTGAAAACCATAATAATTTTACAAGAGAGGTGGCTTTTAACTCTTGAATTGACTTGACTGAAAGGGGAAGTTTCTGGCACTAGCTCTCTGAGGATGGTGATAGAGAAAGTAAAGGGTGGGGAGGGAGGGAATGAGAGTTTATGGAGGTGGGAGCCCTCCAGCATCACCAAAATGAGATTTCAGAATACTCTGAATGCTCTGCTATAAAAAATAAAATTTAATCTGTGTGCCATGAAAACCGCCTGTGAGGTTCTAAAACGTGGCCCATAGCCCCCTCTTTGTGTGACTGCAGGGTATTGACAGCTGAACAGTCCCAGACTTTTATTACTGATTGATTTGGAAAAGCAATTTCTGCTCCATTATTTTTGGCCATTATCTTTGAAAACTCGTGGCGAACGGGGGAAGTCCCGGATGACTGGAAAAAGCCTAATGTAGTGCCAATCTTTAAAAAAGGGAAGAAGGAGGATCCTGGGAACTACAGGCCAGTAAGCCTCACTTCAGTCCCCGGAAAAATCATGGAGCAGGTCCTCAAAGAATCAATGCTGAAGCACTTACATGAGAGGAAAGTGATCAGGAACAGCCAGCATGGATTCACCAAGGGAAGGTCATGCCTGACTAATCTAATCGCCTTCTATGATGAGATTACTGGTTCTGTGGATGAAGGGAAAGCAGTGGATGTATTGTTTCTTGACTTTAGCAAAGCTTTTGACACGGTCTCCCACAGTATTCTTGTCAGCAAGTTAAGGAAGTATGGGCTGGATGAATGCACAATAAGGTGGGTAGAAAGTTGGCTAGATCGTTGGGCTCAACGGGTAGTGATCAATGGCTCCATGTCTAGTTGGCAGCCGGTGTCAAGTGGAGTGCACCAGGGGTTGGTCCTGGGGCCGGTTTTGTTCAATATCTTCATAAATGATCTGGAGGATGGTGTGGATTGCACTCTCAGCAAATTTGCAGATGATACTAAACAGGGAGGAGTGGTAGATACGCTGGAGGGCAGGGATAGGATACAGAGGGACCTAGACAAATTGGAGGATTGGGCCAAAAGAAATCTGATGAGGTTCAATAAGGATAAGTGCAGGGTCCTGCACTTAGGACGGAAGAACCCAATGCACAGCTACAGACTAGGGACCGAATGGCTAGGCAGCAGTTCTGCGGAAAAGGACCTAGGGGTGACAGTGGACGAGAAGCTGGATATGAGTCAGCAGTGTGCCCTTGTTGCCAAGAAGGCCAATGGCATTTTGGGATGTATAAGTAGGGGCATAGCGAGCAGATTGAGGGACGTGATCGTCCCCCTCTATTCGACATTGGTGAGGCCTCATCTGGAGTACTGTGTCCAGTTTTGGGCCCCACACTTCAAGAAGGATGTGGATAAATTGGAGAGAGTCCAGCGAAGGGCAACAAAAATGATTAGGGGTCTGGAACACATGAGTTATGAGGAGAGGCTGAGGGAACTGGGATTGTTTAGTCTGCAGAAGAGAAAAATGAGGGGGGATTTGATAGCTGCTTTCAACTACCTGAGAGGTAGTTCCAGAGAGGATGGTTCTAGACTATTCTCAGTGGTGGAAGAGGACAGGACAAGGAGTAATGGTCTCAAGTTGCAGTGGGAGAGGTTTAGGTTGGATATTAGGAAAAACTTTTTCACTAGGAGGGTGGTGAAACACTGGAATGCATTGCCTAGGGAGGTGGTGGAATCTCCTTCCTTAGAAGTTTTTAAGGTCAGGCTTGACAAAGCCCTGGCTGGGATGATTTAATTGGGTATGGGTCCTGCTTTTGAGCAGGGGGTTGGACTAGATGACCTCCTGAGGTCCCTTCCAACCCTGATATTCTATGATTCCTGTCAAGGAAGCAAAACCCTCAAGCAAATAGTATGGCTTTGTTGTATTTTTTTAATCTCTCCCTGGAACATGTGCAAATTGGTTGAAGCCTTTAGACACCTGGCAAAATGCCAATGAATCTCTGCTGGTGCAAAGCAAAGGTGCCTCTATCTTAAGTTTTTGATATCTAGAGAGTGATCTTATTGGAGAATGGGACTCGTTTCTAAGATGTGATGTGATGCAGCTTAAAGACAGTACTTGTGTGAGAAAACACGGGTTAGTTTTTCTCTTATTTAAGATTGTGAAATGGTACTGGCTACTGTAAGTTACCACTAGGTATAAATGCATCAGGCAAATATTTGATGTGTCATTTGGCAAGTAGAGATTTAGGAGCTGTAATGAGTGATGTTCCCCAAAACACAGGTGTTTTTGCCCCCCTCCTCCCCCCCAAGAGTCAGTACTCTGTAAAGGGTTCAGCCCAGTCATGCTCTCATGTCAGACATGTAAGAGAAACCAAAGTAGGCTTTCCAGCTCGACTCCTTGTAAAGCTTCATGTGCTTACAGTAAGCCTTCGCTTTTTTTGTAGCTTCCAATTGTATTTCCATAGGGCTACTGTGAAACCTGTAACTCCCTTTCTCTGTGCTATCCTGCCAGGTATCTGTTCCCTATTGCTGGCTGCATGTTGAGTGTAACAAGGAGTCTAGTCTTCCATGTTCCCCAGAGGGGGATTATCAAATTCAGCTCCTGTTTAAAGGAGTTGTGGGACATGATTGGCTTGGATGTTTTGGACACAAGACTGATTTTGAAGCTTGGTCACTGTGTAGTGTTCAAAGTAACTGAAATAGCACTGTAAATTAAAAGCATGGAACTCTTAAGCTGGTTGAGATGCTGCTCTTTCCCCATCCTACTCCCAAATAACAGAGTTGTTAATGAGATGTTTGAGGAAGCATCCTTCCAGTTGTCTACTACCTGGGGCGAGGGTAGTTAAGCACTTGGCTTTCACAATGCTTTTTTTTTTTTTTTTAAATGCTCTTTTCTATAGCAGGAAATTAACCTCTTTTGGACTTGTGCAGACATATAAGGCAGCTCCTTCACCTTGATTTGATCCTCAGATTCAGCACCAGCCAGTACAGGAGACTTCTAGCTCCCAGCCAAGATGGCTGCATCTCCACTTCCAGTTCCCAGCCAGTCTTTCTGTTCTTGCAGGTGTTGAGAAGTAGGCAGCTTCTGATATGCTTTATTTATGCATACACCCTCAACCGTCTGTGTAGCATTGCAACTTGATGCTAACTTTTCTGACAATATTAGGAGTCTTTATGACGTCGAAAGAGGCTGTAGGTGCCTAGAACTATGTCATTGTCATAGTCAAATGGCTTAACTTTGGTTTGGTTTTGCAATTGAAAAACCTACCAAACCATTCATTGCCCTTTTCCAGTTAAAATCAAAGTTTGCTCCACCCAGACCGCTGTGGCTTCTTGAACACACAACTCAGTGGAACATTATGAAGCTGCCATCTGGTAGTACTTTTACCAATTTCAGCATAGTCACTTGAGCTTTTGGCTACAGGTTTCTCAGGCTGGTGGCCCTAGAACCACACAACCAATAGTAAAACCATACTTATATAGAACCAAGTAGGGTTGTCAGTGACTTAGCATTTGCATCCCTTCCCTGTTCTTAGTATAGTGGGGAATTGCTACGCAAACCACATGAAGCTGAATGGATGGCAGTAGGCCACATAGCTTCCAACCTGATAATGGCTCGTGATGGCAATGCAGACAGCCTCTCTCCTTAGGAGCAAGCTTTCACTATGGCTCTGGTTATGAGTTGAGTTCATATAATAGCTTTGTAAGCTAGCAAATGGGCGGAGGACAGCAAGCTGAGCCAGCGGTATACACTTCCTTGAGCCCTGCTAGTTACCACCTGCATGACTGAATCAAGGAGCAGCAGCTACCCCAGTGGTCTGTTCCAGTGTAACTGTACCAGAGACACTCAGGTATATTTTCCTCTTCCTCAGTGGAGTGTATAATATGTGAAACTATTTAATGTTACTCTGATTGTTAAACAGTCACATTTCACTCCAGAGGAAGCTTCAGTGGTCGCTTAAGTGCTTGGGGAATCCTTGGGATCAAAGGTGCTGTTCCGATGAGATGAACTGCCACTCTATCACCATGAAACTTTTTAAAAAGCCATTAGTATGGGTCCCAAACTATCTTTAATGCTTTGCTGTTCTCCTACTGCTAATACCAACGAATACAGGGAAATGTACATGACCCTTTCATATAAGGGTTTGGATTTTTTTTTTCAGATTGGTATCTTTCTGTGTGTGATTTGCAAGCAAGTAAGAGTATTGTTGTAATGGAAAAAGTGAGACTAAAGAAATTACAGGTGTCCTCAAGTAGAATCTGTAAATTCTCTATAAAAGGGGAGAGGTTTCACACTGTGTTTCTCATATCCCTTACAGGAAATAGATAGACGGTTGGAAAAGAAACTGAAGATTACTCAAAAGGAAAGGTAATGGTGATCTGTTGGTCTGAAACACCCTTGTTCTAGGCTCCCCTGCCTGGAGTTGGACACTTGCAGGTTCAGAGAGTTGGCACAGGAGGGTAAATTGCATTAGATACCCACTAAATTTGATGTAACTAACCTCCAATTTGAGCTAAGAAATGGGGAGCTTGTATTAAGTAATATGTCACTTTGTGGCACCTCTAATCCATAGCAGTGTAGCTGAAAGATCATTGGGGGATAATTTGATCCCTGAAGTAGCGTATTCAAGAGCAGATATAGCCACGCCTATAGGGAAGCCATTTAAAAAACGGCAAAAAAACAAAACTGAAATAGAATGAAGAAATTGGTGAAAGCCAAGTAACCCCTTCATGTACCAACTCTTTTTTGACCTGCTGTGCTCTGTCAGTGAGACTTTTGTGCCTGTATTCTGGCTTGGGTGGGTTACATCATCCTGTGCTGCCACAAACCTATCACTACTGGTTCTGTGGATGAAGGGAAAGCAGTGGACGTATTGTTTCTTGACTTTAGCAAAGCTTTTGACGCTGTCTCCCACAGTATTCTTGCCAGCAAGTTAAGGAAGTATGGGCTGGATGAATGCTCTATAAGGTGGGTAGAAAGTTGGCTAGATTGTCGGGTTAAACAGGTTGTGATCAATGGCTCCATGTCTAGATGGCAGCTGGTATCAAGTGGAGTGCCCCAAGGGTCGGTCCTGGGGCCGGTTTTGTTCAATATCTTCATAAATGATCTGGAGGGTGGTGTGGATTGCACTCTCCGCAAATTTGCGGATGATACTAAACTAGGAGGAGTGGTAGATACGCTGGAGGGCAGGAATAGGATACAGAGGGACCTAGACAAATTGGAGGATTGGGCCAAAAGAAATCTGAGGTTCAACAAAGATAAGTGCAGGGTCCTGCACTTAGGACGGAAGAATCCAATGCACCGCTACAGACTAGGGACCGAATGGCTAGGCAGCAGTTCTGCGGAAAAGGACCTAGGGGTGACAGTGGACGAGAAGCTGGATATGAGTCAACAGTGTGCCCTTGTTGCCAAGAAGGCCAATGGCATTTTGGGATGTATAAGTAGGGGCATAGCCAGCAGATCGAGGGATATGATCGTTCCCCTCTATTTGACATTGGTGAGGCCTCATCTGGAGTACTGTATCCAGTTTTGGGCCCCACACTTCAAGAAGGATGTGGAAAAATTGGAGAGAGCCCAGCGAAGGGCAACAAAAATGATTAGAGGTCTGGAACACATGAGTTATGAGGAGAGGCTGAGGGAACTGGGATTGTTTAGTCTGCAGAAGAGAAGAATGAGGGGGGATTTGATAGCTGCTTTCAACTACCTGAGAGGTGGTTCCAAAGAGGATGGTTCTAGACTATTCTCAGTGGTAGAAGATGACAGGACAAGGAGTAATGGTCTCAAGTTGCAGTGGGGGAGGTTTAGGTTGGATATTAGGAAAAACTTTTTCACTATGAGGGTGGTGAAACACTGGAATGCATTACCTAGGGAGGTGGTAGAATCTCCTTCCTTAGAAGTTTTTAAGGTCAGGCTTGACAAAGCCCTGGCTGGGATGATTTAATTGGGGACTGGTCCTGCTTTGAGCAGGGGGTTAGACTAGATGGCCTCCTGAGGTCCCTTCCAATCCTGATATTCTATGACTTGTCACTGTTCTCAGTGATGTGAATTGGGTTTCTATCTTCCTGCTTGCTCTACCTCCCCTCCCCACCTCTCTTTCTCCCCCACAAACCAAAAAAAAAAAAAAAAAAAATCTAAACTTCTGATGAGTGTCAGTCTTTGGTTCAGTTTTCTGGTGGCTCAATAAGGGCAAATGCCTAAGCTAACAGAATTGTTTTGTTGTGATTTTAGGTGGGAGAGGGACTGTACCAAAAATCTGAAGTGGGGTTGTGGGGACATAATTCCAGAAAGGAAGGTGGGTGGAGCTGGAGAGAGAATATCAAATGCTGATGCATGCTGTAGGAAATCCTGAGATAACTTAATTATATTTTCCTTCCTACATGTTCAAATGTAGGTGCTATGGGTTTTTTTAGCACTCGGGAATGGGCCAGATGCCTCACAAAACTATAGAATACTTCCTGCCTCAAAGAATTTACAAGCTAACTTGGGACACCCCAACTCAGAAACTTTGGGCTTTTAATTTTTAAGATTGAAACTGGTAACAAAAAACTCTAATTCATCATCCCACCCAGTTGAAAGTGAGATTCTCTGGTCCGTGTCCTAGCACCCCTCCTTTTCTTCTTCCCCCACCCCCCCTTTTCTTTTTTTTTAAAGGAGAGGAACCAAAGCACCAGGTCTATCTTCTGCCCTTCCACACGTTTGACTTGAGTGGGCAAATCTCAAATAAGGATGCTCTCTACTACAGTATCTGAGTTGCAACTATAACAAGGTCTTTAATTGTTGCAAGACACCTCCTAGTCATGAAGACGGTATCCGTCTGGCAGGGCTCCCGCTCCCAGCAGTTAACGCTTTCTGTCAGTGGGATATAGATACTAATTAAATGTTTGTGTCTTTTCTTAAACAGCAGAAAATCAAAATCTCCTCCTAAAGTGCCGATTGTCATTCAGGACGACAGCCTTCCCTCAGGTCCTCCTCCACAGATCAGGATCTTAAAGAGGCCCACAACTAACGGTGTGCTTAGTAACCCCAACTCTGTGAGCAGACCAGCTTTTCCAGTAAAGTCTCTGGCACAGAGAGAAGCAGAATACGCAGAAGCCAGAAAACGAATTCTGGGCAGCGCAAGCCCAGAAGAGGAACAGGAGAAACCCATTCTAGACAGGTGAGAATGGCTGGGCTTAATGGCAATTCTAGCCGCATCCCTGAACTAACCCCTGTAGGAAGTCCTTCAGCAAATGCCATCCTACAGATGATAGTCCTCCAGAGGGAAGAGGAGCCAGGCTGATACCTAATATGTCACATACCTAACGCCCACGGAGAGGTGGGGGCATGCTGTTAGCAAATGTGACACGGTATAGCTCAAATGCATAGAAATGAAAGCAAATGCTTATTGGAAGCAAAGGTGTTTAGATACAGATTGTGGGCTTTTAAACACCTTCCTCGAGGACAAAACCTTCTCTGACATAACCAGGGGACTAGGCAGCAGGAGCAGGTTGACTCTGCAAGGAAGGACTTGCCATGTTTCATACAAATGTCTTTAATAGTAAAACAAAAGGATTAGAAATAATTCTGCACAGATCAGTGTCTGTCTGTCTACACAGGGAGCATAACCTTTCAACAAAATGTGACTGTTTCCCCAAGCAAGGGGGCTACCGAGTTGAGAGTCTTGTCTATGACTATCAAGCTGAGCTGGCTAGCCTCACTCAAATGGTGTGGAACAAGCTGAATTTACATCCCCCCCACAGCCATGCTGCTTTATCACTGATTGGAGATTAGAAAGGGACAGACCAGTTGCTCCAGAGGCACTTTCCCACCCCATATTGCATGTTCTGCCCTGCCTTCTGATCGACATCTAATTGGCTCTGTAGTCCTTTCCCAGTGTATTCTCCAACTAAACATAACCGTGGAGGGGGGGGATCAACTTA
Source organism: Caretta caretta (assembly GCF_965140235.1). Taxonomy (NCBI): domain Eukaryota; kingdom Metazoa; phylum Chordata; order Testudines; family Cheloniidae; genus Caretta; species Caretta caretta. Next base: position 6,564,073 of record NC_134223.1, read on the forward strand.
AACTGGAGTCCTGTTTGAACAGACCAGCAGCCACTCTTTCCAAAGACCAAAGGACTTCAGTTTAAAAAAAGAAAAGGTGTGCGTGGGGTGGGAAAAGGTGCATCACTGGAATGGCTTTCTGACAAAAGACAGAAATGATAAATGTTCCTAAAGAACATCAGTGAACAAAGGGGTTGGTAACAAAACCAGAGCAGGATGATTCCGCTCGGGTAAGGTAGGAACTTGGACTTTGAAGTTACCTGAGTTTTGGCTGCCGAAGAGCAGGGCTTGGGGAAATGGAGCACTAGTCAATTCTCAATTGCCTGTGAGATCCTGCAGAGTACAGCAGCACTTTCACCATGGCGGTGACTTTCCACTGATGGACTCTTCCCCGTCTTAGTTGGAATTGCATGGGGGAGGTAGACGTATTTCTTCTTTTTAAGACTGATTTCTTTCCTGCAGGCCAACAAGGATCTCCCAGCCAGAAGATTCCAGGCAGCCCAATAATGTGATACGGCAACCACTGGGTCCTGATGGTTCACAAGGCTTCAAACAACGCAGATAGATATGGGCAAGAGATCACGCTGTCAAAAGCAGGGTCAGCTGCCACGGGTTGCACTGCCGTGGTGGACAAATGGACTTGAGCAGAGGGAACTACCTGGTTTACTTGCACTGTGATCCCTTTGCTCTGCCCACTGTGACCTTGAACCCCATGCACTGTGACCCCCTGCTCCACCCACTGTGATTGGCACACCGACGAGGGCTGTCCCAAGTCACTGTAAAAGGAAGGGGGGTACGTTAAGGACTCTGAACAGGTGCAGAGTCGTGTGTGCCACTTCAGTTGAAGCTAGCGCCAGCAATAATGTTTATCATACTCATTAGCCTGGGATTTAAAAGAGGAATGGGAAGCCTCCCCACATGTGCATGTTGTCTCTCTCACTTCTGAGCGAGTTCTGTTTCAAAGAATCTTTGTTTTTTGTTTGTAAATCAGATCAACTTTAAACCAAGTGCATGGGAAGGGTTTTAACTGTTTAGTTTGTTTTAATTGAGAGAGGTAGTTGATAGTGTTCTAAAAAAGGAGTTTCTAGGAATTTCCACAATATAATGGCTAGGATTTGGCAAGCTTAGCTTCTCGTTCTGTATCTCCACTGCTGCCAAGCAAATGGAAGGGGACTTCCAGGTACCTGGGCTTTCTAATTGCCTTGGCCCCAGAAGCCAGTGGAGTCCAGTGGCCTAGTTCGCTTACTGCACCTGTCATAAGCTTGGCTAGTTTTCTGCTGGCTTGAGGAAAAACTTAGTAATACATTTCTTGTATTTGGGGAGAAGGGAATGTCGACGGATCCCATGGAGACACCTGCTGCTTCCAGCAGAGAAAGCAGGGTGAAGGAACAGGGCTCTGTTGCATCTAGGTTTACAAGCTAGGAATAGACTAGTTCAATACTGTACTGGTCCACTCCGGTTAGTGCATGGTAACGAGCCTGGCTCTGTGCAGCATGTGCTTGTTGGAAGGCTGACGTATGGCAGGAGGCTGGGCAACCACTGCTCCAAAGGTTTGAACCCTAAGTGGCTTGTGATGGACCGATGGCTTATGGTACAATTCCAGTGCTGTACTTGATGCATTTACTTCTAGAAATCATAGACATCGGGAACAAACCATGTTCAATAAAGTTTGGAAAAAAAATCCCTGTTTTCATGCATTGGTGGTAACAAATGGCTTTCTGCTAAGCTCTGTCCTCCAGCCCCCAAAAAAGAAAGGGGTCTGAGGAAGGGGTCCTGGCCATGGAAGAGAATTTTAAGGTACCACCAAATCAGCTGTTGCAAGCTGTCAAATATAGCTACTCCATTGCTTCTCCTGTGCCCTATACTATTGTGTTGCATTGTCTAACTGTATATTAGACAATAAGGAAGCTGATCAACTCTTAATATTAATTGTCTCAAGGGATTAGATGAACACTAAAGCTTCCTTCTGCTGGGGCAACAAGAATGTATCTTGTATGCTGGAAAGACTCCAGTAGTAGAGATGTCTCAGCATGTTGATAGGACCTGTTACTGTAGACAGCATGTGTGGCATAGAAACAGACTATCTTTCTGTGACAGCAGCCAGAGGCCAAGAAGGATTTAGATCATCCCTTCACCTAAAAGGACCGTGGGCTAGTCTGCTTCACTGTGTTTCCAGAAGCTGCCTTTCCACACAGTTGGTTTTTTGGAGGATGTATTCTGTACAGGTGCAATATGACATGGGCCACTGTTTGTGCTTAATAGGTTGAATATTGGGCACCTGAACCCATCTTCTTTTGCCTGAAAGGAAGCAGCTGTACAGAACCTCTGCCTAAAGTGAGTTGTATGGGAGATTCCCATACAGTAAACCAAGATGTGTACAGAAATACAGCAAACAACTGGTAAAATAAACTACCTGTGTACAAAAGATGAAATCTACTAGAACGTTGATCTTTTAACTGAATTTCTTTTCTGTCCTGCCCTCCTGCGATTCCCTAAATCAAGTGAGCCCTTGGAATGCTTGTTAAAGGATTATAATTTTTTTTTTACGCTGCTGTAATCAGAGAGGTGGGCACAGGTGTACAGATGTCCCATTAGGCCTGCAGTTGGGCTCAAGTCCTTGTGGTTTTATAAGACTGTAATCTGATGTTTACCTAACTTCCTCTCAGGTAGGGCTTGGAATGTGCTGCATGAGCACCTGTACAAGCCGCCAGCAGCTGCTTCACAGGAAACATCTTTCCCTCATGGCAGCAAGGAGAAACTGATGGGAAGAGTAGCTGGATGGGGGAGGGTAGAAGAGAAGAGGATGGGGAAAGACATTTGCGATAACTGTGTAGTCACCACGCCTTTCCTTAATCAATAATTAAAATAGCTATTACTTTGGCTGGCCAGCTGCTGGCAAAAGCCTCCTGATGTAGCTTCTGATATCTTGCCAATGTTAGGACAACAGTATCCCTTTTCTACCACCTGGTACCTGTATATCAGGGGTCTGACATCCTTGCTAGCTGCTCATAGGACAAAATCAGGTCCTCCAGCATCAACCTCACATAACTAATATAAGATTATGTGGGGGGAGCTAACCAGAGCACCCCTCTCCAGCTTATTCATCCTTATAGCGTGGTCAGTCAGGATGCTTCCAACCTGCGGGCGGGGGGGGGCAACGTTCCTGGAGAAACCTGCCACTAGGCCCCCTCTTCCAGGTGGACAGTAGGTCAGTGATCCTGTCCAGAAATCAGTGTTGGGATAAGTCAAAGGCCCTGTTTACAGAGGGGCTAGAGCTCTTGTTCTAATACATGTTTATAGGGTTTTTTGTGTGTGTTCTTAGGGGCACTTTATGGTTATCTGTGTGTGTGTATGCGTGTGCACGCATGTGTGTGTGTTCAGGTGGTAAGTGCAAAGCTGTGTGCATCTGCTACAGGACACACAGCTGTCTGTCTCCCCATGGAAGTGCTCCTAAGTATGCAGAAAAACATTTTATAAATTGTATTTTAAATAAATGTGTTAAACTTTTTAAAATGCCGTTTTATTTTTTCAAACTGTGTGCGCCCTCTTCCTGGAGCGCCCCAGGGCTAAATTGGGCTCTAGAAGCTGCCCCAGGAGTTTACAGTCTAAACTGGAGTGAGAACACATGCAAGAGGCACAACACCGGAAGGGGAGGACAAGGGGTTGTGAATAACTGTTGGCCAAGGGGAGTTTATTCCTGCTGAGAGTGGATTGAAACTACTTGACTCCTATATAGTCTCCTTGTTGGGGTTTCTATAATATGCTTTTAATGTACTGGGCAGGTCATTGAAATAGGGTCTCCTCCCATGTATGTGAAAACTACTTGAATTAAAAGGGGTGCTTTCTGAGGGCAGGGGTGGAGGGATGGTTCAGAGAGCTGTCTGCTCTAGGATGCTGGCTCTCCTATTAAGGAGGGGGAAGTAAGCAAGCACTAGAAACTAGCTACTGCTACCTTGCTTACCTAGACAGCTAATCCCAGCAAAGTAACTGGTAGCAATTGCCCCTGGGATGGTAAGTAACCATGGATGGTAGGCAGGATGGTTCATGCAGTTGTCATGGATCCTAGTCAGGCTCTCTTCCATAGTCTAGATCACATGAAAAGTCTGAGAGCCTTTGTAATGGGTTAAGCAGTCAAAAGTCCTAAGGCACCTTGTACTAAACAGAAACATATCTGTAGGATCCTGAACCCTCAAGTCACCTACACAACAAGCACAGTGGCCTTCAATGGGTCCTTTACAATGTGTGATTTAGACAGCAGTGTGGGTGGAAAGCTGCCTCTGTTCTGCAAAACACACTTCCCTTTTCTTTTGAGGTTCTCCTAAATCACAGAAACTAACAGTTTCTGTGTAAGTCCCAGGCTGTGGGGATGGTAGCGCAAACAGTCTTATGTGAGACTTAAGTGAACTGAACACTAGAAAGCATTATGTGCATATCCCTGAGTGGAGGGAGATGAGTTTTCCTCATATCACCGGACCTGGACCTCAGGCAGGAATGGTCAGTCACCATATATTCAGATATCCTACTACATCACATCCTCCAGCTTCACTGGTGCACTCAAGCTTAGGAACAGCATCAGCTCTTTTACAGCTTCGTGCCCTGTCTGTATACAGCGTGGCACAATTTAGATTTCTCCAGAGCCAAATTCACTTTACAATCCCATCTCGTTATCTTTGGAGAGAAGGCAAAAGATGTGATTTCTATAGAGAGCATTAAGGCTGGAACGACAAGGAAATTGGGCGCAGTTTGAGATTAGATTCAGGTTTATACCAGTTTCTTCAGTAGCTGGGGATTAGTTGGTTGGTGTCACAGCACCATAGGCTAGACTGTCTGCTAGGTACCGAACTCCTAGGAGCAACCATACAACAGAACTAAGCTCTTCTTTGTGGAGCTTTCAGTTTTCACTTCCTCTACTGCTTGTAGTGCTGTTTGGAGAACATAAAGGACATAACGGCCATACTGGGTCAGACTAAAGGTCCATCAAGCCCAGTATCTTGTCCTCTGACAGTGGCCAATGGCAGGTGCCCCAAAGGGAATGAACAGACAGGTTATCATCAAGTGATCTATGCCCTGTCACCCAATTCCAGCTTCAGGCAAACAGAGGCGAGGGACACCATCTCTGCCCATCCTGGCTATCTTCCATGAATCTATCTAGCTCCCATTTGAACCCCGTTATAGTATTGGCCACAATTGGGACATAATTGCTACCCCTCATCTGATACGCTGAAGTCGCGGTAACCCATGTTCTGTTCGCAGTCCAACTATTGATCTGGGGTCCAGGGGCAAGAGAAGTGCAGCAAGTAGGATATTTTATTTCCTGTTGTGAGAACTCTCAGTGGAAGCTTTAGAACAGGATTTCATGGGGCTCTCAGGAGTTCAGACTTGCCTTTCCTGCTGCAAACCTACTGTTCTTGCAGCTGTCTATGAAGCCAAGGTGCCAGCCAGTGGCCTTCTGCATTGATCTTAGTTACAGGAACAGTAAATAGCTCATGAATAGACTACAGCTACGCTATCTTATGCGACCTTGTATGTGGGCATCTCAAAGTACTTGAGACGTAACAGCAGGACATGGAATACTGTGTATTACAGTAATGCCTAGATGCAGAATGTAGGGGGGCAAACGTTCTGGAGTTGGGCAATGGGGTTACTGCGAAGTAGAGGGGAAATGGCTCTATCGTGGGATAAGGACAAACCATGCAGCTCAGGATGGCACAGGAGACATCCAAGAAATAATACACAACCGCGTTCATAGCCATTCATGTGAAGAACTATCAATGTTCATCCATTATAAAGCTGGGAAATTCTCAGACAAAACTTTAACCTATTAAGATGCTTCCCTGCACCTCCCATCAATGCAAATCACATGCAGCTAGGAAAGAAGCAGTTGAGTCATTCAACATCACCCCGCATAAGCTCTAGTCAGTTCCCCTTTGCAATCTCAGCTCCAGCTCCTTTCCACAATCCACATCCCATGTAGCTTTACCTTCATCCTGAACAACCACCAGCCAGCCTTAAGTCTGACCTTAAATATTAAGGTCCCATATAAGGCTTCTTCTGATGCATGGATGAGGTGATCATAGCACAGTAACGCATGTTCTGTCATGTCCTATTTATTAAACATTCATCCAAGCAAACCTACCAGTTATCCCTGCTGGTCCCTTTGCCAGTTTAATTACTGGGCTTGCTTCTAGCATCACCGCCTTCTGATCTGCATGGTCCTTGGAATTGTTCACCATTGCTCATGATCTCCTCCCTTCCTTGATGACTCAGCGCTCGCAGGGACTTGGGAATGCTTTGATGGAGCCTTGGCAGCTTCCATTAGCTCACCACCTCTGCTTGCAATGGGGAGCTGGCTCCCTGCTCTGGGAATGTTTCACAGAGGGACTGAGTTCAGGGGAAAACTTGGATGACACAGCAACAACCCAAAAAAGAAAGTCCCTTGGAACTAGCTAGGCTGATCTCAAAGCCTGGGGAGGGCTGGTAAACGGTGGTGGGGTGCCTGGCAAACTACATTGACCCCCTTGACTCCGCAGTGCAAGGATTCCTTGATGCTCTAATGGATTGAACTGCTGTTGGAGTAAATTAAGACCCTGATCCTGGTCCCAGGGAAATCAGTGTTAAAACTCCCACCGACTTCAACCTGAGTGGTTGTGAGGCCAGATCCTCAGAGCTGATGAACACTCGGCTCCTACTGATATCAACAGGAGTTGAGGGATTCAGCACCTTTCACTGCCTGGCCCTACAAATCACATCTCCTGTGGAGAGTGTATTAACAACTGATGATTGGGATGCACCTGAAAAAGAGAATTACTAATATTGGGCCTGCTCCCACTAAGGTCAGTGGAAGTTTGTTTAAAATGTTTTGTTTATTGCTTTAAAAAAAATCAGAAACAACAGAATAGTTTCCCCCAATATGGCCATCAACAACCAAAAGGGAAACTACACTACAAAATGTAGCCATTACAATGCCAGACAAGCAGGACCCAGGCATGGCGCTGCTGATAAAATACTTACTGTCTTAGGGACTTATCTGGCTCCCATTGCCACAGTACCTGAGCTCCTCACAAGCTTTAATGTATTTGCCCTGTGAGGCAGGGTAGGGCTATTAGACCCATTTACAGATCGGAACTGAGGCCCAGAGTGGGGAAGTGCCTTGCCCAAGGTCATGCAGGAAGACTGTGGTGGAACAAGAAATTGAACATGGGTCTTCTAAGTGAGCACCCTAATACCTATGCCATCTTTCCTCTGCTTTAAGCATACCTGAACTGAAGGCGGGAGCTGGTGGCTGTTCACTTCTAGGTCACTGGTTCCAATCCAGCCAAGGGCCGTTTAGAGGTGGAGGGGGAAAATAGGGAACGAGAAGTAGACAGTGGGAGATGGAACCTCTTGGCAACTCCAGCTACTTCCTTTAGCTTTTCTTGAGCCCCAATGTACAATGTGTTTTCAAAACAATGAAGGGCCGTTCCACCACCACGCTGCAGACACAGGCTCATGTGAGATAAATGGGTAGTCTTTAGCAGGTTCTATGGGCTCAACTAACACCCAAAGTAAATTATACATCCATGGCTACCATTTCCCTCCACCACGTCTCCAGCAAATATAGCGTAAAGTTTTAAGGCCCTTTATTTGGACAACAGCTGAAGGCAACAACCAGAGAGAATATAGAGACAACCCTTTTGTAAAATGGACACATTTATTTGTGTGAAGGGAGGCAAGGAAAAGAAGAAAGTGTCTACGTAATTTGTACAGCAAGAAGTGTGTCCAAAATGAATGGTGGGCACAAACCTTAATGCCAGGCCTAACTGCTTGATCTGTGTCATTGCATCCATCCTAGGTATTTGTGATGGAATGCACCCCTCTGTTCACACCCTGCACCTTACTGTAACAATCTTTGTACAAAATATGCCTTATGAGGTATCATCTGAAAACTAATAACTCACTGGTCAATAATATGATGAAAAGTGTGTAATACAGTTATGGACTTGAGCTGAAATCATGGCTGAAGTGCGTCTGCTAGACAATTCTGGGGAGGGAGTGAACCTGTTTCTTAAAGACAAAGGACAAGCTGATGCATCTAGCCAAGTGGTCATCAAAACTGATGGACAATCACCAGTCAAGTGGCCAATTCTTTGGCAAAGAGTGAGGGCAGGAACAAACAGATCAGCATCTTAGCAAACAATAGCATGGACCCTCTTTCACCACCAAATTGCTTGTCTCCATCCACACAGGAGGAATGAACTTTATCTAGGCACAGCCCTCAGGAAAATGCATTTCAAAGGGTGACTGAACTATAAAAGGGACAGACAAAAACATCCCAAGTTCTCTCTCCCTATCCATCTCTCGTTCTTTCACCTAGGACCTCAAAAGAAACAAGCCCATTTGACTTCGGGAGAGATCCTGACCTGAAATTTAGTCAGCCCTGTTGCTGGGAGCATGTGGTGAGAATTTTATCTTGACCCAAGTCTAGCTCGTTATGTTTTAGTCCTAGGAAGGATTTTATCTTTATTTCTCTTGTAACCATTTCTGACTTTAATGCCTTATGTTTGTAATGACTTAACATCTCCCTCTTTGCAGTTAAATAAACCTGCTTTATGCTTTAATTAAGAACAGACCAGTGTTGTCTTTAAACTGAACTATGTGGGTAACTCCATTTTTGGTAGCAAACTGTTTTATATTGATCCCCTTAGAGGGCAACAGACCTAATATATCTGGACTGTCCAGGAGAAGGCTGGACAGTGCAGAACACACATTTTGGGGGGAAATCCAGAAGTGGGAATGTGTTGGAGTCACCCTGCAAGTGGTAACCAAGGCTTGATGGAAGCCAGAGTGTGACTGATGTGTGACTTGTGAGCTGCAGCTATATACAGACACTCAGGGTGTGACCTGCAGGCTGTTTGACTGTGAGTTGCCCAGGTAGGAGCTACAGCAGCAAAGCATAGTGAGGGACCCACGTTTGCAGGGCAGGGGTGACACAGCCTCTCACTGGTCTGGATTGCACGCCAGAATGTCACAGTGTTTCTAAGGTGTGAGCTGTAGCCCACGAAAGCTTATGTTCAAATAAATTGGTTAGTCTCTAAGGTGCCACAGGTACTCCTTTTCTTTTTTCTAAGGTGTACGTTATCTTGGTATCAGGTAGGAGATGCAGCTACTGATGGGAAAGATAGTCCAGTGGCTCAGTCCTTTGTTCAAGTCCCTGGTCTGCCACAGGCTTCCTAGGTGACCTTGAGCAAGTTATGTAGTCTCTCTCTGCCTTGGTTTACCATCAGTACAACGGGAAAGATAGCTCTGAAATGCCTCACACACTGGGGAGTGGGGGGAAAGAGAGGAAAAGTAAACTAAAGATAGTGAGATGCTCAGATACTACAGTGATGGGAAGCCATGCACGTGCCACAGATAGAGATTTATATCTGCAGACATGAACAACACGAGCATATTTTTGAGGGTACAAATTGATCCTGCAAAAAAGTGTCTGAGCTACTGAAACTCAGTGTGGTATTTATTGGATCTTAAAACAAATGACTCTGTACAACAATGGGAAGAATTTAGAAAGGGGAAATTGCAGCTTTTACCCTGCTCTAGCCCCTGTTTGCTTTATGTCTCCTTTAACTGTGAACACTTAAGAGCATGGAACGCTCTGTGTCTTTGGTTGGCACCCAGCATGATGTGGGCACTGTCACAATCAGTGCTGGTCTTTGCGCTATTTCAGGCTATGGTGGCACTGGATGGTATGAACTTTCCTGGAGACTCCTTCCTGGAAAAGAGAACAGTTATTCCAAGACTCTGGTAGAAAACTATCACCTATGCCACTGAGCTCTTGCATCATCTGATGACTGATGGGCAACAGCAACGCTTCTAGCCTGCCATGGCCCTTCACATCAGCATGTCCTGGCCCTGAAGGGCCAGGATGAACTCCTCACAGAGCTCCTGGAATGTGGGTTTTCTCATGCAGAAGTTCTGAGCCCATTGCTGGTCATCTCAGATCTGCTCAGTGATGGTTTCCCACCACTCAGTGCTTGTGGTCATGGTCCAGAACTGCTGGTTAGCATAAGATGTATCAGCCATTACAAGCAGCATCAGCTTTCTCCACCTCTCCGTTTCTGCATGTGCTGATCTACTTTCCCTTCTCATAGAATCACAGAACTGGAAGGGACCTCAAGAGGTCATCTAGTCCAGTCCCCTGCACTCAAGGCAGAACTAAGTATTATCTAGACCATCCCTGACAGGTGTTTGTCCAACCTTCTCTTAAAAATCCCCAATGATGGAGATTCCACAACCTCCCTAGGCAATTTATTCCAGTACTTAACCACTCTGACAGTTAGGAAGTTTTTCTTAATGTCCAACCTAAACCACCCTTGCTGCAATTTAAGCCCATTGCTTCTTGTCCTATCCTCAGAGGTTAAGAAGAACAATTTTTCTCCCTCCTCCTTGTACCAGCCTTTAATTTACTTTAAAACTGTTATCATGTCCCCTCTCAGCCTTCTCTTCTCCAGACTAAATAAACCCAATGTTTTCAATCTTCCCTCATAGGTCATATTTTCTAGACCTTTCATAATTTTTGTTGCTCTTCTCTGGACTTTCTCCAATTTGTCCACATCCTTCCTGAAATGTGGCACCCAGAATTGGACACAATACTCCACTTGAGGCCATATAAATGCAGAGTAGAGTGGAAGAATGACTTCTCATGTCTTACAGTATTCCTGCTAATACATCCCAGAATTATGTTTGCTTTTTTTGCACCCATGTTACACTGTTGACTCATATTTAGCTTGTGATCCACTATGACCCCCAGATCTCTTTCTGCAGTACTCCTTCCTAGGCAGTCATTTCCCATTTTGTGTGTGTGATTGTTCCTTCCTAAGTGGAGTACTTTGCATATTGAATTTCGTCCTGTTTACTTCAGACCATTTCTCCAGTTTGTCCAGATCATTTTGAATTTTAATCCTATCCTCCAAAGCACTTGCAACTCCTCTCAGCTTGGTATTGTCCACAAACTTTATAAGTGTACTGTCTATGCCATTACCTAAATCATTCATGAAGATACTGAACAGAACCTAACCCAGGACCAGTCCCCGTAGGACTTGACTCGATATGCACTTCCAGCTTGACTGTGAAGCACTGATAACTACTCTCTGGGAACGGTTTTCCAACCAGTTATGTACCCACCTTATAGTAGCTCCATCTGTATTTCCATAGTTTGTTTATGAGAAGGTCATGCGACACAGTATCAAAAGTCTTACTAAAGTCCAGATATACCACATCTACCGCTTCCCCCCATCCACAAGGTTTGTTACCCTGTCAAAGAAAGCTATTAGGTTGCTTTGACACAGTTTGTTCTTGACAAATCCATGCTGTTATTTATCACCTTATTATCATCTATGCGTCTGCAAACTGATTGCTTAATTATGTGCTGCACTATCTGTCCGGGTACCGAAGTGAAGCTGACTGGTCTGTAATTCCCCGGCACCAAGCTGCTGCTGAAATGTTCTCCACCATGTCTCACGCCCTGCACCTGCCTCCCGTTCCCCAGTGGAAGCAGCACGGGTGCCCGCGTGTGGCGCAAGCCACTGTTCAGGGGAGGATCCAGGCCTTGCCCCCCACACACCACGAAGGCCACAGCTGCCAACTGGGGGGTGCCGGGCTGGAACTGGTTCACTTCGACCACCGCCCCTGCGGCCACACGGGACAGACAAGTTCTCCCACCATTCACTGGGAAAGAGCTCACAGAGCGTCTCAGCCAACTGCAGAGCTGACTGAGCACCACGGGATACACGCCCAGGGCCCCCAGGCCTCCCCCCATCACTGTGCGCCGCCCTCTCTGGAACCGCCCAAGTCTATGGGCCAAGGCCTGGCAGCACCCCCAGAGCTTCAGACCTCCAAGGGGGCGGGGCTTAGGGAGGGAGACACTCTAGCTTCAATCCGTCCGCTACAGGAGGAGTGGGAGGAGAAGAAACCTTTTTTCTGGATAGGCTACACTAGCCTGCAGCTTCTGCCATAGAGTCCAAGTGGGAAGAGCCCCGCCCCCTGCGGGACGGTCTAGCCTGCAGCCTCTGCCATAGAGTCTATAGGGGGAAGAACTCCCGTGAGACGCTCTAGCCTGCAAGTTCTGCCATAGAATCCGAGTGGGAAGAGCTCCCGTGAGGCGCTCTAGCCTGCAGGTTCTGCCATAGAGCCCAAGGGGGAAGAGCCCCTCCCCCTGCGGGACACTCTAGCCTGCAGCCTCTGCCATAGAGTTCGCGCGCGCGCCCCCTCCCCCCGGGTGGGCGGGGCAGCGAAGGCCCCGGATTTCCGGGTCCCTTCCCGCCGAAGATGGCGGACAGCGATTACGAGTCGGTGCTGTGCGTGAAGCCGGAGGTGCACGTGTACCGGGTACCGCCGCGGGCCTCCAACCGCGGGTACAGGTGAGACGGGCCCCGGCCCGAGCCACTCCCCCCCCGGCCGGCCCGGCGCCTCTGGGCTCCCACCGGGGGCGACTGTCTGGGCCCCAGGCCGCGGTGGCAGCGGCGCGGGCGGGGCCGGGGCTCCAGCGCCGCCTCCGGGCAGCCCTGGGCTGGGCCTGACCCCCCCCCCCCCGCGGGGACTCTCCGTGGGGCCTGGCTGGCGCCTCCCCCCAGCCCCGTTTCCAGCCGCCCGCTCTCCGTGATCAGTGTCTGAGCCTGCCCCGTTTCTCCTGCCCCCCCAGGCCCCCCGCATTTCTCTCCCTGCTCGTGTCCGAAGTGTGGGGCTGCTGTTACAGCAGCACCTCGCGGCCTGCGTCGCGCTAGGCGCCGCCCGTAGCGGGGCGGTCTCTGCCCCAGAGGGCTGGCGGTGTGAGTCGACAAAGGGGAGAGTGAAAACTGAGGCTCGAGGAGGGGAATGGCCGCCCCCCCCCCCATCTTCACACCGGAGATGTGCGTTACACTGGCTCCCACGTAACGCCCCTGAACCTGGTGCTGTGACCAAGGGAGAAAGCTTGTGGCCTACCTTTCCTGGGAAAGCAGAGGCAGAGCTGAGCCCTGTGGTCGCTGAGACCCTGGCTGAGTGTGGGGGGATACAGGGAGGAGGGAGGGGTAATAGCCAAACACGTTTGCCCTGGACTTGTCCAAGATTAGCCAGCACGGCAGTGGCACAATCAGGGGTACAAGCCTGATCTTGCTAGTCCTAGCCTAGTGGTTTATCCATTAGACACGCTGCCGCTCAGTTAGGCATTGAGTATTAAAGTCATTCTACAAACTAACTTAATTAATTTTTCTAGGGATCTTCTTTTCCTCCATGTTGTAGGCTACATTTTCGCCATTAGTGTGGTGGTACTGCAGTGTTCTGCATCAGACACCTACAGCCATCGTTACCCAAGACCGCATCTTAGCATTTTTTAATATGATTTTTTTTAAATAGGTAATGAGATGGGGAGAAAATAGTAGATTCAAAGAGGAAACATGGAGAGTGCGGAAACCATAAGTTAATACGACTGACTGTCACACTATGTAGAACTGCATTTGAAATACAGATCAAAGAAAAGTGAAGTGAAAACTTGTTGCATTATAGCAGTGGCTCTCAACCTTTCCAGCCGACTGTACCCTTTTCTGGAGTCTGATTTGTCTTGTGTATCCCCAAGTTTCACCTCACTTAAAAATGATGTGCTTACAAAATCAGATGTAAAAATACGAAGTGTCATAGCACACTATGACTGAACAATTGCTGACTTTCTAATTTTTTACCATATAATTATCAAATAAATCAATTACGGTATAAATATTGTTTTTACAGTTCAGTGTATCCTGTATAGAGCAGTATAACCAAGTCATTGTCTATATGAAAATTTAGTTAGTATTGACTTCGCTAGAGCTTTTTATGTAGCCGGTTGTAAAACTAGACAAATGGCTAGAGGAATTGATGTACCCCTTGGAAGAACTCTATGTACCCCTGGTTGAGAACCACTGCATTATAAGATGTTGACCCCTCGGCCTGTTTTCTTGCAGCCCTTCTGGGATTCTTGGGACTGACTTGCTTTATAGAAGGTTATCACGTTCTCAGCTTGTGGCATGAGCGGTCTTTTAATCCAATGGTTAGAGATGGAAAAAGAGATAGTAATGAGTTCCTTAAAGTGATCATTTTAGATCCAGTCTCAACAGCAATTGCAAACCACAAAAATGAATTAAAAAACGTATGGGCTCTTTCGCTCTATTGTAGTATGTCAGTGTACTGTGTTTAACAGGGCACAACAATGGCACTTAAAATAGCATCAAACTGGCTGTGTTCACTCCCTGTATCAGGGATTCACCTACCACATGTGGTGGTCATGTAAAACCTGCATTGGGGTCATGAGATGTATTTCAGTAGCATCTTTTATACAGTGCAACAATCTCAAACCTCCTTAGGGGCAGGCCTCACAACACTCCTGTGAAAAATGATCCCCATTTACAGATGGTGAAGTTGAGGTACAGCAAAGAAGGGAAATGCACCAACTTTCACACTGTCAGGTAAAAAGCCAAGAGAAGAGCTCGAATCCTGCCTGCCAATCTTGGCTCTAACTGCAAAACAGAGCTTCCTTCCCCAAAACAGTCTCCTGATGTGCAGCTGCTTCTTTCAAAGGGCTAAAAAGAAAAGGAGGACTTGTGGCACCTTAGAGACAAACAAATTTATTTGAGCATAAGCTTTCGTGAGCTACAGCTCGCTTCATCGGATGCATGCAGTGGAAAGTACAGTGGGGAGATTTCAAAGGACTGTGTTTTCAATTGTGTTAACACCTGCTTTGGAGGACAGGCCTGCAATTCTTTGCCATGGCACGCTGAGGGAACTGTCTGAGCTGAGGACGGCGGCATTAGGTGGCGATGAATACCGCCTCTGTCTTCCGAAGCAAAAATCGGTTCAAATGGGATTTCAGCTGATAGAGAGAGAATTGGGCGGAAAATCCAAGGAGGGAGGTTAAGCAAGCAGAAAGATCTTTCCAAAACAAACCTACATATTAACCTGTGCCTGGCCTGGATTATGTAATGTAATTTGCTTGAGTCATAGTTATATCCTGCTCCTCAGTTCTACTCCCCATTTGTTTGTCTCATTTGCCTGTTATGTCCTGCTATAACCATGTCACTGATCCTCCAAGCTGCTCCATTTAGGCAGAGCCCCATGGTCTTCTGGACTGGTGAAGGGGCCTGCCTAGGCAGAGCAGCTTGCAAGATCAGGGCCTTATATTATAAGCTTTTTTGGGCAGGGTCTTTTCTCTTCTTGTAGGTCTGTAGAGTACCTACTGCTCTAGGGCAGAGACTTTTTTTATTCTGTGTGTGTACAGCACCTAGCACAAGGGAACAGTGATCCCTGATTTAGGCTACTACGCAGTAGTACAGTACAATTAATAATAGCATAGTCAATTTCTTTATGGTGCCCTAGACACTACTGCAATACAAAGAGGGAAAATAGAGGGACTTTTGAAGCCTAAGATTTTAGTTTCAGAGTAACAGCCGTGTTAGTCTGTATTACCAGCAGGAGAGTGAGTTTGTGTGTGTGGTTTTTGGAGGGGGGTGAGGGAGTGAGAGAACCTGGATTTATGCAGGAAATGTCCCACCTTTATTATCATACACATTGTGAAGAGAGTGGTCACTTTGGATGGGCTATTACCAGCAGGAGAGTGAGTTTGTGTGTGTGTGGGGGGGGGGGGGCAGAGGGTGAGAGAACCTGGATTTGTGCTGGAAATGACCCAACTTGATGATCACTTTAGATAAGCTATTACCAGCAGGACAGTGGGGGGGGGAGGAGGTATTGTTTCATGGTCTCTGTGTATATAATGTCTTCTGCAGTTTCCACGGTATGCATCCGATGAAGTGAGCTGTAGCTCACGAAAGCTCATGCTCAAATAAATTGGTTAGTCTCTAAGGTGCCACAAGTACTCCTTTTCTTTTTAAGATTTGAGTGACTTTTCTGATGTTAACAGTAGTTTTCTTCCACAGAGCTGCAGAGTGGCAGCTGGATCAGCCCTCATGGAGTGGCAGGCTACGGATAACATCCAAGGGGAAGATGGCCTTCATTAAACTGGAGGATAAGAATTCAGGTAAAGGGAAAGCCTACAGCATTCATGTGCTTTAGACTTAGGGTTTCTCCCCTCCGTTTCCTTCAGGAAAGGGCTCCCACCTCAGGCAGGCCTGTCCAGCCTTGTTAGCTATTGTCAGGAATGATCTTAAAGAGAAATGCTCAGTGCTGGAACCTGAAAGATCCTGGATGTATAGTCATGTTCATTTGAAACTGTGTACTGGGGTGTTTTTACAAGCGGGAGTGGTGCTAAAGCCAAAGAGGCTGCCTGCTCAGTAGGCTTCTTCCTTTCTCTGTACTGTAATTCTTTGGAGAGGGTTGCCACTTGCTATGCGCTTTGCTGTGGGCTTTTATGCTCCTTAATCTTGTGCAGTGCTTGGATGCCCCGACAATAGCTGCCTTGGAGAAAAACTCACTTCAGTAACAGGATTGGAGCTGCCATCTTCCCCATGTGGCAGAATGACTTCATGTGAGTGCTGAAAAGTGCCTTGGAAGCTAACCAAGAGGCTGGTGAGAAGGAAGCCATACAAGTATCTGCGGTGTGAAATGAGCCAGGTCTGTGCTCTTGATAAAAAGCTGCAGGTCAACAACTGGGAAAACCCGTCTGGCTCCAGCCTGTGAAATCCACAGAAAAGCACTTTCCATCTATAGCCCATGCCCAATAATTCTCTTCCTCCTTCCCAGAGGGAGGCTGCTAGCCCTTCCAGGGTAGTGGATGTTACAGCAGAACTTTAGATTTAGCTACGGTGGCTTAACGAGGTGGTGCTTTTGTGTTCATAAGCAGATGTACAGACAACTGCATGAGTGGTGCATTCTGGGAAACACTTCTGCTAGACTGGGGTGTTCATTATAATTCTCCCATCTCCCCATGCAGGGACCTTCATCACTGCAGTTCTCACTCTGGGTGATGGGAACTCCATGTGGCTGCCTCTAGAGCCCTATTGTTCTCCCCACGCCAAGCTCAGGTCAGAAAGAGGTTGGTCACTGAAGAGAAACAGAGTTCTCTCTCTCCCCTCCCCACCCCCGATTGCCTGGGCTCTCTGTGACTGCAGTGTCCTTGGCCCCTCTTTCTTCCAGGCTTTCTTGTGTGGCAGTGCCTTGCTCTTACGTTCCTTGGGATCAGCCGAGTAGCCCAGTAAGTGCATTCGTTCTGGGTCGGTAGCTGTGCTAGAAGAGACTTATTATCTAAGGCTGGAAGAGTTAAGGGGTCTCAGTCTAGGAAATGTGGTCGAATTGTTAGAACCCAGAACGAGAATCCCTTAGATCCTGGGGATAAAACCTATCATCCAGGAGAATTGTCATGCTTAATTCATTGTGTGTAAAGTGCTGTTTTTGTATGTATTGTATCCCAATGAAGAATAGGAGAACACTGAGTTATTGAACTATTGTGTGTTTCCTACTCTTGTTTCTAGGAGAACTTTTTGCCCAGGCACCTGTGGACCAGTTTCCTAGCATCGCTGTAGAGGGTGTGACAGATTCCAGCAGATATTTTGTCATCCGGGTTGAAGATGAAAGTGGTATGGGCGGTGTTCAAATAGATCACTTTTCTTCTGCATACTGAGGCATACAAGTCTTGGGGAATAAGTTTCTTTAGCAGGTTTCCATTATTATTATTCTGATGATACAGGTTCTTGATTTGAAAGGGATAAATGTACATTACATCTAAAGTCCAGCCTAGAAGTGTAGGGCAGTTGATTGCAAAGGAGATAGGTAATGGGATCAGGAGCCTTTCAGTCCAGATCCATCTTGAAGTCAATAATGATCAGAAATTGTTACCGCCAGACTATGGTTCAGCCTCCTGCATGAAATGAATTCTTTGTTACACTAGAGCTGATGGGAAAAACTTTCCCAGGACTGTGTTATGTCAGAAATTGCAGTTCCATCAAAATTGGAACACTTTGCGAAATCATGTCAATTTTTCCAAAATTTAGTTTTGGAGAAAAAACAAAATAAAAGTTCTGACTGTGTCAAAATGTCTCATTTCCACATTCTTGGTGCCAAAAACTTCAATTTTTTGTTAGAAATTAATTTTCATTTGGAATTTTTTAAAATTTTGTATTCTGTGTAATCTATAATACAAATCTAAATTGAAATAGTTTTGATCAATCCAAAACAATTTTTTCTCAGAACTTTCCTTTTCAAAGAATTTATGAATTTTGGGGTTTTGTTCCAATTCAAAACAAAGCCAGATTTCAAAATGCTTTGTGAAATGGGATTTCCATCCTCCACACAATTCTAGTCTACACACTGAATCAGTTTAAAAAAAAAAAAAATTTCTTAAGCTGTGCAAGCACCTGTGTGGATACATTTATATTCGTTTAAAACTGGTTATGTCCATTTAGCTTATTCCTGTAAATTTACCAATAGAAGCTAAACTGATATAAGACCAATGTAAGAGAGTTCACACTCAGTTATGCTGGTTTAATGAAATCTGTTTAAAATTGCACCTTTAACTAAATTGGGACAACTTTGTGTGTGGACCAGGCAGTAGTCCAGTTTCTAGTAGGAAGTGACACCACGGTACAAAAAGCATTCTTGATTGGCAGTCTCAGCAGAGAGGCCAAGGCTAAAATAGGCTACAGGTCATGGGTGAGAAACAAGTGGGAGAATATAGGGGAACATGTACTGGTGCTGGCTATACTTGTCATTTCTGTGGATAAACAAAATCTGTCTCCAGTGCTGTCAACTTAACAACTTTCACCAGTATTAAATCCACTTCATTTGTTTTAAATGAGTTTCACGGAACCATCTCAAGGCTGGAAGATTCCAGGCCTAGATTTTTTTTATAACCTGAATAAAGGCTGGCTGTGGTGCAGGGTGGAGAGCTGGCTATTACAGTGGGAGGAGAGCCTGCTTTCTCTTAAGTGTGTGAGTGAGAGAGAGAGAATATAGGGGAGAAGGGTGTCAAACAGGGGAAGGTTCTGAAAGGTAAATTTCAACTGCTGAACAATATTCTCAGGGCTGAGGGGATAGGTTTCACTTTAACCGTAAAGGAACCAAATTCTGATCCATACCTATTGGAGAGATTGTTCAAACCTAGAGTTAGGGTAAATGCCACAGGGGCTGAGCAGCTCTTAAATGGGGCCACAAACTGCAGGTGGCTGTGGGTGCCACAGGGCACCCAAAGAAAATCAGAGGCCCTAGTAAATGCCTTATTTGTATTGCCAAAGCACCTAGAAACACTAGTTATAGACCACGGCCCCCATTGTGTGAGGGGCTGTACAAACACAAAACAAATCCAATGGCAAAGGCCAGGGAGGATGCTGAGGTGCAGCTAGATGTCACTGAACAGTATCTTCTTCTGGTGGAGAGTGTTCATGTCAGATATCTAATACTGCCTCCACTTCCTTTCTCCAACCTCCTTAACCCTTGGCGGTTGGAGAAAGGAAAGGAAGGGGAAAGCTAGCCTTTAGCCCATGTGATCTTGGGACACTCCTGACACTGGAAAGGTCCATCCTGAAAGCCAGCTTTTGCATCTTCATTTGATGTAAATTGGAAATGTTGGTTAGCGTTGTTGGGTAGATGGGCCCTTTGATCCAACTACCCTGTAGAGGAGAAACAAACACCCCCGGCTGTTAGGCTGAGCAAAGGCAGAGGCTGGGATAAGAAATAGAATTCAGCTATTAAATATGCTCTCCTGAGTCCTAAGAGAATGGCAGGGCTATGAAATGTGTGAAAGCACAATGCAGGAAGAGCGAGTGTCTCCTTTTCACTTGTGGAGGGTTGTTAATTTGTTGTTGAATCCAGCATTCGCTCTCCGTTGTTTCCCAGGGCGCCGTGCATTTATTGGAGTTGGATTTGTAGACCGAGGGGATGCTTTTGACTTCAATGTAGCCATTCAAGACCACTTTAAGTGAGTTTTCTTCTCTTCCTTTGCTCTCTGGGCTGGGTTGTTTTTGTGGCATTCGCACAGTTTGGTAGGTGTTTGCCAAAATTGCTGCAGTTGGAAGCTGTTAGCTCTTGACTCACTAGGGAGGGGAAACATGGTCAGGGGAGTGTTACAGGGCAGACAGGTACTGTTTGTACAGAAAACAAATGTGGAACATTTTTGTCTTGCCAAAATTTCCCAAGCCCCCCACAGAGGGAGTAAGACTTCTCTGCTGGGCCCTCACATGCCAGTCCACACGGGTTCCTCCCTGGCTGCTGTTTCCCCTTTATCTCCTTCCTCCAAGCCGCTGGTTGCCATTTTTGTTCTCGTCCCATGGCCAGAACGGGTGAGCGACCACCTCTGAGAGGCGTGGCTGTGGTTCTAACTGCTAGCAGAAAGCGAGGCTGTGCACTAGCCCAGGGAGGTTATTTGCTCCTTCCCGCACTGTGGGCCTGTCGGGATGAGCAGAGCAGTGAGACAGTGACTGAGTAACTGTTCCTTGCTGGCATCGCACGTGCTGGGCTGCTGTCACTGTGAATAGCAGGAGTAGCTTTGTCTGCGCTGCTTCACTGCAGTTACTACAGCTGGCTGGTCCTCAGGACACACATGCATATTGAAAGAGTCACTACTGCACCCAGGCAGGCTTTAAAAATAAACTTGGTAACATTTCCTTAAAACAGCCTGCTGGTTTTTGCACACTTTCTTTACTGCCCGCTACCAGGGGTATCCACTGAGCTGCTTTCAGAAATCCAAGCAAGTCAGATTTGTTTAAAGGGACAACTCAAAATGGCCCCATCACGCTGTCTGGAGTGGTTCATGGCTGAGAGTGCCGACCTCAGGGCAGACTGTCAAAACACAAGGCAGAGACCCCAAGCTGGTGGTATGTTCTGTAATTAGATTTCACCAAGCCAGTAACAAATGTGAACTCCTAACGCACAATAACAGTCTTCCCATGGAGTCACAGACAGTCCCCTTGGGCATTCCAGTCTATCTTGCCACCCAGGCAAGCTGGACTTAGTGATAGCTGATTGCCATACACCGAAGCTCACAAAAGATTCAGATTGCTTCCAGTGCCAAGAGACCAGTCACTTACCCCAGGTCAGTTTGTACCTGAGATCTCTCACCCAAACCAACACCTGTAGCCAATCTTATAGTAAGCTAAGGATTTATTAACTAGGAAAAAGAAATGAGTTATGTACAAGATATTTTACACAAAGGAGTTAGTCTATGGTTCCGAAAGGTGACAGAGTTGTAATAATCTATTAGCACTGAATGTCTTTTAGGGCTCACCCAGGTTGATCCTGGGAATCTCTGCGTCTGGTTCCTAGCTCCAGCCCTGTGAGAGTCAGAATATTTTCTTGTGTCCCTGTTTTATCCCCTTCTTCCAACTTTCAAGCTGATGGGCTGGGTTTCTTGCAAGTAGCATCTTCATGGGCGTGAGAGAGGCCATTTACCGAGTCTTTGTATCATGATGTTCCACAGTGGCCCATTTAGTTTTGATAGCCCTTCTTGATGGGCGGTGGACCATTCCTCTGGGTTGGGTTCAGAGCAGTCATTTTTAGTTATAAAGCAAAACATACATAATCTTCTTATTGCATGGGATATAGACATGGCAAGTTAAATTAATGCATGCAGCAACTCACAAGCATTCCATAGAGACTAAACACATTCTTACAAGTCTAACACCTATCTTGAACAATATTAACATACAGGTGAGCTGGTCTGGTTTCCAGCTATGACCTACAGTTTTGGCAAGAGCTGACAGCTGGTCTGCCTGCATCACAGCCCCAACTGAGAATTTTTTATAAAACCTGGTGATTTAGCTGAAAAATACACAAGTAGGTTGGTTTTGAGCAAATAAGTTTTCCACTGTAGAGTGTGCTTTCCAACCAATGCGGTGTTAACAGCAGAGCTGACTAATTGAATTTTTTTTTTTTGTTTGGTGACCAAACCAGGGGGTTGGAGTGAAGTTAATTTCAAACCGAAAATGATTTTTTTGGTTTCTCACTGAAACAGAAAACTGGAGAAAGTTTCGGTCAAGCAGAAACAATCCTGTTCGAATGTCTATTCACAGCAACAATTTTGAAACCACCTGTTCTGATTTTTTTCAAAACAAACTGTTCTGACGTTTGTTGGCAGAAACTCTTTGCTGAATTTGACGAGGAGCTCTGGTGCCCCCAAAATGCGTTATTTGGCAAATAGTAAAAATTTTGCCCAGCTCTAATTGATGGCCCAAAAGTGAAACTGGCTTCATTGATTTTAACTGTCAGGGCCCAGAGACATGCAAAAAAACCCAAATTGGATTTTTAAAATTCATTGTTAAGACTGTGCTGGTAATGAAAGAAACGCAACTTGTTTCCAATGTGGATTTTAAATGGCCTACATTCCTTGTACCAGCACTGCACTTAGCCATGAGCAGCTCTCATATGTGCTCTGTCCTCATTTTACACCTTTCGTTTTCCCTGTACAGATGGGTTAAACAGCAGAGTGAGCTTGCAAAACAAGCCCAGAACCCAGATCAGGGACCCAAACTAGACCTGGGCTTCAAGGAGGGACAGACCATCAAACTGAACATTGCGGTGAGATGCTTTTCTTGGTTAGTCTGCTGCTTCCACCAAGTAAAACTGCCCCAGCACACTCCGTAGAGGCGCTCCCAGCGCTCCTCTTGCCACATGTAGTTTGATTGTAGAGTCTATTGTTTGAGACACATGGAAGCTCACCTTTACAGGTGCGTAAGGCTGACTTACCGAGTACCAGCCCTCTAAGAATGATCAGCCTGGCTCTGCCAAAGCCAGATAGTTATTGGTTGCAATAGTGATGAGGTCTTAGCAGTGTAGTGGGGCTTTGCTACAATTCCAATAACCCTGTCCCCGGTCACACCAACATGTTAGATGGGTTGAAAAAAGGAGCCATGTGGGGAATGTTTCAGACCATCTCCCTGTTCTCTTTTGCTAAATTCAGTTTTTGTAATTGGCAAAATACGACCTGCTTTAGCTAGTGGAGGTAGCCAAAGCCTGCCACGCTCCCTCCCCACTCTCTGGCTGGGCTGCAGTGGGGAAGCCCTGGAAATCCCTTGCAGGAGGAATGGTTGTGTAATGCGTCTGTCGGGGGGGGGGGTGTTGTGTCCCCCTCTGCCCGATCCACGGGGGATGGGAGTCTGTGACCCCTCCCAACTACAGAACTGGGCTCTAGCTCAAGCTGTATATAGTCATGCATTTGGCACTAGAGGTCGCTGGTTCAGTCCCTGGTGAAGGCCAAGATGGCAGTGGAACTTCAAAGGGAAGCAGCCTCTCTCTTGCCCCGCCCCCAGACTCTCTGCTGTGCTCGTGAGAAGAGCATAAAAGAATCAGCGACATAAGAGGCTTCCCATGTGCAATAACCACTGGAGACAATTGTGCCAAAGCATTGACTGATGCTCACAACAGCTGCATTTAAGCTGATGTTACGAGTTGTGTCTTTTTCATTTCCCTTTAGAACATGAAGAAAAAAGAAGGAGCAGCAGGGAACAGCAAACTGCGCCCAGCAGGGCCTGGGGGCCTCAGCCTGCTCCCACCCCCTCCTGCAGGGAGATCTCCTGCTCTGATCCCTCCTCCAGGGGAGCAGCTTCCATCATGCCCTGCGGACTCCCAGCCAACAAGCACTGCTAACATAGGTCTGTGTTCATGGGCAAGCTTAATTTTCTTTAGGTCTATTTATACCTGCCAGTGCCCATTGCCATGGTATCTGGGAGCTTCTGTAGGCATTTCTATGGCACTTCTCAGCACAGTGTGAGACATATCAAAATTACCTCTAGGAAAGACAGATCTTTTCCTTTTAAGGCAGTTCCCTTTCCTTGGTGGGCTGATTCCTTCTGATTTGGATATTGTTTCTACTCTGTTTAGGAAGATGCTTGTTTAGCTATTGGGGAGGGATAGCTCCGTGGTTTGAGCATCGGCCTGCTAAACCCAGGGTTGTGAGTTCAATCCTTGAGGGGGCCATTTAGGGATCTGGGGCAAAAATTGGGGATTGGCCCTGCTTTGAGCAGGGGGTTGGACTAGATGACCTCCTGAGGTCCCTTCCAACCCTGAGATTCTATGATTTTAGACAGGTGTCTTGTGGTGTGCTGTGAATGTGGCAAGATTCAGGATCAGGCTGGCAAGTTTGTTCCATGATTGTAAAACTCACTGGATCCTACAGCTTTCCCCAGCCTCACAGGATTCAACCCGGCCTCTGTCAGCTGCAGCATCCCAACTGAGTGTAACACGTGGTGGGGAACATAGGGAGAAGACTGGCCCTTGGGTAACTCAGCCCTGAGCCATCCAGGGCTTTGAAGATGAGAAGAAAGGTCTTGAACTAATCCTAGAATTCAACCCACAGCCAATGCAAGGGGCTGGTGTGGTGTGTTCACAAGTTTGTGATTCTGTTTAAATGGTGAGCTACTCACCTGCTGCAGCATCCAGATACCTCCCTGCACCAATCCCACGTCATGTGAATTGCAGTAGTATAGTGCTGATGTGACAAATGCATTGATCACTTTAGTGTTGTAAGGAGCAGGGGGCTGAAAACCCTTTTGAGGAATCTTTAGTGGGGCTCAGCAGCACCTGAGAAGCTGGTCAGATGTGCAGCTAGATCTAAGCAGGCTCGAGAGAGGCTGCTTGAAGGGAGCTGACATGGCTAACTAGATCAGGTAGTAGATCTGATACGATCAGACTAGTTGAATCGTCATCACCCAGTAATCACACTGGTTAACTGTGGAATGGAAACCACATAGACTAGTCAGGCCCAGTCCCATCATGGCAGAAGTTAACATAAAACTTCCTCTTTCCCTCAGACGTTGCAGCCTTCATTTAGCACAGTGACAAAAGGGAGGCTAAAGCATCAGCATAGGAGCTAACAGAGGTTTCTATACTGGCCAGTCATAGTATAACAATGTGTGGCATTATCATGTGGTTTCTGATTGTTACCACCTCCTCCTGGCTTGCATCTGCATGGATTATAAACATCACTTCCCTCGGGAACTCCCGCACATACCTTGAGATGGCAGGTGTCTCTGGTCTCCTAAGAGACCACCTGTTTATGCCCACATGGTACCTTCTGCCGTCCAGCTAAGGAACCAGTTAAATCTTACTTCCAAGGGAATTGTTCAGGTAGGATCAATATGGTCACTTGGGTTTATGCAGCTGTGTTTCCAGAGCAGGCGTGTGAGACAAAGTTCAAGGAAGCTGAGCAACATGTGAATTTCACTTCCCCTGTATCTTCTGTGGAGCACTAAATCTGTGCTGGACCCTGGGATTATTTTTGTGCCTGTGCCAAGACCTTGTGATCACTTTTTTTTAACGGTAGAAAACCTTTTATTAATAATCCCTAGCTCCTAACTGGTGCTTTTTTATCAGTAGATCTTTGTGAAGCACTTTGAGATCAGTATCATCCCCACTTTACAGAAGGGGAAACTGAGGCACAGAGCGGTAACTTGCCCAAGGTCTCCCAGCAGGCTAGTAGCAGAAATGGGAGTAGAACTCAGGTGTCTGTCTGGGTGCTCAGAATTCTGGTTCGTTTTGGCAGCACTTTGAGTCTGTGATTGTAAGAATTCAGCCTGGCAGATGCATTGTGTGAGGTCTCAGAGTAGCAGCCGTGTTAGTCTGTATTCGCAAAAAGAAAAGGAGTACTTGTGGCACCTTAGAGACTAACCAATTTATCTGAGCATAAGCTTTCGTGAGCTACAGCTCACTTCATCAGATGCATCCGATGAAGTGAGCTGTAGCTCACGAAAGCTTATGCTCAAATAAATTGGTTAGTCTCTAAGGTGCCACAAGTACTCCTTTTCTTTTTGTGTGAGGTCTGTGAGGCTAGGAATGTCTATTATATCTCTAGACAGAGGCAAAAATTGTGGCCTCCTCTCCCTCATCGGTACCATTTGTAGAGTCACTTTTCAGCATGGAATCATGCTGTAAATATAACCTGTCATGTTATGTTTGGCTTTGGCAAATGCCATCAGTCTCCACCTTCCAAGGCCACCAGTGCTGCTGCTTGGTCTGCTGTAGAGATCTCAAAGAAGCAGCTCAAGTCATTCCTCTCTCAAGCCAGAAGCTGACCCGTTCAACTAATTGGCTTAAAAAACAATTTAGCTAAGCCCGTGAGAAGAGCTAGGTGGACATGGCTAGCTAGGTTTCCATCTGGCTTGTATTAGTTTTATTGGTAAAGATGTGGTGCCTTCCTGGGGCCATAAGGAACTAGGGTTGGTGGGAAATAACTGATGGGGGGTGAAATCTGATCTTTCTTTTTTCTTTTCCTTCCTTTGAATTTCCTGGTTTCTGGCAGATGCTGCTTGGTCTTGGCCACAGCCCGGTGGTGCCGCCACAGCCTCCAGCGCCGATATCTGGGGAGACTTTGCCAAAGCGTCAGGGTGAGGCCATTCCTGCTGTTCAGTGTGGTGTGTAGCTGAGTGAGCAGGGGTGGCTTTCTGGGTGGGAACAGTTACGTTGTGTTGGCAGCCCTGGAGAGCAAATCCCCGTCACCACTGGACAGTTCAGCTCAGCCAGTGGCAACGCAGGCATCCTCCAGGGTGCTCCCAATGCACGCCTCCCCTGAACTAGAAGAGCACCGTTCTCTGGGCGAGAAGGGATAGCTGTCCTTGACTCCTCTGTTTAAATTGCCAGCCAGGTGAGGGGTGAGTTAACGTGGACGTTCATCCATTAGAAAGAGGACTGAGTGCGACAGTATTTGTTGGCGCTCTGTATTGTCCCCTAACATCCCTGTTGTCTGTGACTGCAGCCTGTTTACTATGGGATAACTATCCCACACAGCCATCCTGCTGGGATGCTGGGAGAACGGTGGGGAGACAGGGCACTGTAGGTCTACTACAAGGTAAACTAGGTGAGGTCAACACTGGATGTGGGGTACAGTGTTGACCTTGCCTAGCTACCTCCGGGAAGCACAAAAAGTGCCTTGTCTCCATAATTACCGCATCTTTCTCTCACTGTAGAGCCCCCCTTCAAAGCAGTGAAGAGAACGCCCGAGTGTGAACTAAGGGTCTGTCATCACTGCAATTAGCCTGGCTGACTGGCAGCTGGGTTAGCGGAGCCTGGGTGTGAGCAGCCCGTCGAGTTACTGTGTCCTCACTGGTATTGTGCTCCCCTGTGTGTGTTGCTAAGACTTCTGGGGGAACATTCCATCATTTTTTGCTGAGCTTCTCTAGGATTCTTTCTCAGTGAATTGTGGGCAAATTTGTCTGTCCTTGTGGGCACCCAGGAGAATCATGGGAAGACACTGGAGGACTATCCGCCTGATTTTGCCTGCATCCTTACTGTAAAGTGGGAGGGTTCCCAGCCCAAGAGAAAGCAGCACCCAAGCTCTAACTCTCTCCCGCAGCCAGGTCAGCCCGCCCAGGTTTAAAGCCCCAACAAACTTAGGTGAGAGGGTTTTGTGGGTGGGTGGGAGGCCGATAGGGGCAGCTCCTTAGGAAGAGTCCAAGTTAACTCTGCATTGAAGACAGACTCTATGAGGGGTTTTGATCTCTGCAATATATGGCAGCTTGGCCAACACTCACAGTCCGGGTCGGCGCGACCAGCCCTTCAAGAGGCAACCCGCAGCCTTAGCCCAAACCACCTTCAGTATCTCAAAGCACGGTTTTGTTTTCTTCCAGGTCTGCATCTACCCAAAATCAGCAGAGCCCGGGCTGGGTTCAGTTCTAAACCAGACACCCTGTCTGCTTTCCTGTGTGGATGCTGGGGAAGGAACCTCTTCACTTCACTGTGGACCAAAGCCTGGGGGAAGCCCCCCTACACGCGGAGCTAACAGGCCATTTCAAGAGATCCCAGTCCGTGACTGGTTGTAGCCTTTTGTAGCTTTCTTGGGCATTACAAGAAAGGGGCGAGAGCTATGCAAAAACCAAAAAGTGCCCTGTGACTGCAGTGTGGAAATAAGTTCCCCAGTGCTGGGGAGAGTGATGCCTTAAACTCTGAACTCTCAACAGATACCAGCAGCCCCAGCAACTGGGGCTCTTAATTCTGCTCTGAGATCACAGCAAACTGTAGAGGACTATAAACCTGGAGGGGGGGGGGGGAACGATTGTTCCCCTCCCCCGCCTTCTCCAAACCAGCACACTGTGGTGTTTACATATTTCCAACAAGGATGCTTTGCGTATCGCTTCTTCCTCCCTCTCCTTATTTGCAGCCTGTTGACTAATGTAACTAAGGATAGCCAAAGACAGTAACTTGACCTGGTACCCTTCGACAAACAGATGCTTTATTAAAGAGCTTGTGGTGAGGGGGGAGTGAAGAGCAGTATTCGAAGACTCCAATTTGGATTAAATCTTGTTAGCATTTGCTGTCTGATGTGGTAATGGGCTATGCAATAGATGTGGAATGACACCTGCAATGCAAGCATGTGCGGCAAGGGATCGGCAGGGTTAACAACTGGCTACCCCTTCCACGGCAGCTGAGTGCTGCCATGAGATGCCTCAGCTGTATGCCGGGGCACTTCTCACCTTGAATAGTTTGTTGTTGGGGTGGTGGTGGAAGAAATACTCCCCATCTGGCAGTAGGAAGGACAGTGGGATTGATATATAGACAGCATGACCTTTTAATGCTGCCAAGAACTGTTTTAGTGTCATCCTTGCCAAGACTTCTACAGCAAATTGGTGCATGTCTTCTGAAGTGCTGCCTTGTCACTGAGATGTGCCTTTTTGAAAGGTGCTAACAAATGGCCTGAGAGCTTCTGAGCACTTAGATTAACTACAATAGGTAACTGATGGGGAAAAGCTGTTAATTGGACTACTCTGGTTAATTAGCTGTAACTGAGCAAAACTCTGAAATTCCTTAAGTTTTCATGGTTTGATATTAAGTCTCTGACATAGTTAGATGCAATGAAGGACAGAGCTATGGTTGCCTTTTTTATGGAGCTGGGCTTAAGATTTCTCTTTTAAAAAAAATATTTTCTTATCTATTTATTTCGAGGTGAAGGCCTTTACCAGTATGAAGTCCTGCTATTTTTTTAAGTGTTCCAACTTTGTCTGTCTTTTTTTTTTTTTTTTTTAATTTCAAACTGGATGATGAGGATTTGATTTTCTGGTATTTAAAAAAAAAATCCCGAGAATGTGCTTAATTTTGCCTCTTTGAGCCACTGGAAGAGCACGTAGGAAAAACAGGTGGGAAATGTAACATTAAATTAACAATAAAATGTTTTGAGGGTAAGTATGATTCCTGTTTGTTTTTCAGAGTTATCCAACATGAATTAGACAGGCTCTGCTGTGATTGTAGGGAATTATTCCCTGATTTATCTTCTTCCTGATATAGAGAGGGGCGCAGCTGGGTACCAGAAGTATATGCACTGAAATACCAAGGCAGCTGCCAATGGTCTGAGGGCATGTGGGGAAGGCACAGTAGAAATGTGCTGAATAACAATGACCTTAACATCTAGCACAACCACACAGGACCCAAGTGGAATGAAGGGTACGAATAACCTGACAAGGTGATGGGGTCTGTTGAACAGTTGGCGTTATGGCTGGCAAGGTGGTCTCCTGTGGTGGTGAGAAGAATGAATTAGGTGGAATGTTCAGAGTGTAGCATTCATGAGGCAGCACATGACCACCAGTAGCGTTGATCTGGCATATACCCTACCCTGCTTCCATTGTCTTCAAGTATCAAACCCCCTCAGCCCCCCAAGAGTGAGGGCAGTGCCATCTGTCTCTTGCCAAGGAGCTGAGAGCAGAAGTGAGAATCCTGCACAGACGGGAACTTCGGGGAAAAATGTGTCATTTGGCTGGCTGGCGCCTCCTGCTGGGGAGAGATCAGAGCCTCCTAAGGGCCTGAGCTGAAGCCGGTGGAAACTCTTCCTTTGTGTTCAGTGGGCTTTGAAAGAGCTAGTGTGTGAGGAACACTGGTCTGGACTGATTGGACAAGCAAATCCTCTGCCCCATCTGCTAATGCTGAGCAAGGGAGAAGGGTTGGGAGAATCCTGGAGCCCTGGGATATCCTGCTGGATTATTTAGAGACTCGTGAGTCCTGCTGGATTATTTAGAGACTCGTGAGTCCTGCTGGATTATTTAGAGACCAGTGAGTCTCAGACCACATGCAGTGTCTCTAGGCTTGTCCCTCTTTTGCACCAGAAGTGAAAGCAATTTTTTACTTAGTGCCCAAAACTGCTGAGGTCTCCGCAGTACAAATAGACACAGTCTCTGCCCTGAAGACCTTACAGTCCAAGGCCTTGATCCTGGAGACTCTTACCTGTGAACTGTGAGTGGGCCAGGTGACAGGGTAATCTGCCCTTTAAGGGCAGTACTTCCCACTGGTCATCCCTCCCCATCACATGGTGTGGCCCTTTAAGGGTTTGGGGCTCCACAAGCTGTCACCTCTCTTGGGCAGAGACCCGTCTCTCCCTCCTGACAGAGGTCTTTCTGGGCTCTGCAGTTCCCTGCCTATACTGTGATACCCAGCAGGACAGAGTGCTTAGAGCCCAGTGTCTCTGCTCTGCTTACTCTTTGAAGGTTATGAACAGGGTAATTGCCAATGTCTGTATGTTACAACACAGCTTTTTCTAAGCAAGCACCTTTATTAAGGTAAAAACATGACAGAGAAAACATTAAAAACAATAAAAGAACCTACGTGCATGCTAATAAGCTTACCAGAGATCACCCCCTATCTCCAAAAAGATTCTGGTCCATGTCAGTCCTTCCACCTCTCCCCTGAGGAGTGGGGCCCTCCCCTTGGAGAGAAGGTCCTGTCTGTTGGCTGGATCAGAAAAAAGGCCCCGAGTCAGTTTAAACCCCGGCTATTTATCCCCAAGGCGCCTCTCTGTCTGCTGGACTTGGGAGAATCCAGTTTGCCTGAGTACAAGTGAGCCTCCCCAGGAGATGGTGCCTCTCTGGAGGTGTTACAAACCTGACAATTGCCCCCCTAACCCCCACACTGTTCCTAGTCCCTGTGGAGCCATGGTTCCTGTCACCTATGGAATTCCTGACAACTCCTGGACCATAGTGATGCATAAACATTATACAGTGAGATCTCCCAAATATGTTGCAGGAAATTGCCATCTCTGTCACGGATCACTGGGAGTAGGGTGGAGAATTATCTTGTAGCCCTTGACCCTAAGCAGTCATACTTGGCAGATGTCATTTCCCTCCCCACCCCCAACTAGAAGTTTGGGATTTAAAGAATTGTCACTTGTGAGTCTTAAGGATGGATTTGAATCCTTCCTCGGCACAGGGAAAGGGTCTGGGTGGGCCAGGGCCAAAGAACAGTGATTGAGGAATGGAGGTAGGGCAAGTGTCCTGAATTGAAATCCATGACGGCAGCTAGCATCCTGCACTGTTACTGACATGTTCACGATCACAGTTGTGATTAATCTATACCACTGGCCAGTTCACTGAAGCCATCTGGGGAGAGAGAACCCTTCGCGCCCAGTCAAAATTTATGAACAAAAACTGGCAAGTCCTGG
Organism: Caretta caretta; assembly: GCF_965140235.1. Taxonomy (NCBI): domain Eukaryota; kingdom Metazoa; phylum Chordata; order Testudines; family Cheloniidae; genus Caretta; species Caretta caretta. The sequence continues at coordinate 6,595,328 of NC_134223.1, forward strand.
AAAAACCTGACTGCTATAGCAATGTGTCACTGATTGGGCGGGCAGGTTTTGTTTACCAGCACCCTGTGGAGTCATAACCCCTACCAGCTAATGAGCTTAAGGAGGGCAGCACGTACGACGACAGGCTGAGTTATGATGTGGGCGGCTGGGCTCCTGGTACCTGGTTACCAGCAGGAATTCAAGGGGTTAGTGTGGCCATGCTGGAGCCGGCAGTGACCTTGTCCAACAAAAGAGACCTCACCTGAATGTCACGTAGCACTGGCAGTATGTGCCCAGCTCTATAGTAACCAGTCCTGGGAGAGTAACCAACACGCCAGCAAGCCCCAGAGCAACCTAACAGAGCGATCACTACAGGTGAGTACGGGCGTGAAGGTGGAAGGGGAGCGTGAGGTTTAACACTAATTGTGCTCCCTGGCTGTGGTGGGAGCAGGGGCCATCTGGTGCTTGGTGAACGAGGGGTTAAATCCAGCTCAGCTTCCCTCCACCTCCTGGGAAGGTGCTCAGGGAAAGGGCTCTGAAAGTGGTTGCTTTGCAGACAGTGGAGGGATTCTTAGGGTGTTTAACTTCCCATCACCCTTCCTGCTGCAGCCGTTTGATGTCTTGTTATTAACGCTTCTCAGACCTTGCTAACTGCAACTGGCCTGTTGTCTGCTGGGTCACCCCACCAGCTAAACATAACGCTGGGAAGGAGAGTGGATCCAACCCCTCTCTGCAGAAGGAAACCTGGTCAGGGTGTCAATCTCCCTTTGTGAAATCCAAAGGCGACAATGTGTGTGAACGGTGCGTACAAACGTCCCGGAGTTGTACCGCGTGACGGTTCGGACTCTTGGAAGGTCAGGTGTAGCCCGGGCATAGACGGAGGCCTTTTCAGCAAGAGCAAGGATTTTATCAGTGCATGATTTTTTGGCTGCTGCACAGAAATGTCTCCCTGGCCAAACACCTCCAGCAATTTCTAAAATAAAATAAACCAAAATACAGTTTTATCCCGAGCCAAAATCCATCTTTGTTCGGTACACAGAGGGTGCGTTTACACTACAGCATTTCATGCGCTGAACCTGTATTCCACCAGCAATGGTGTAAGCAGCAGTGGAGATGGGGATGAGTTTCATGCTATCAGGTTGAAGACCCCTGTGTGCGCTTGGTCTACGCACCCTCGTTTTCACAGTCACTAGCACTTGTTGGTCGCACTGCTGTTGGCCAACGGTCATGCCGTCTGCTAGCCAAGGCAAAGCAAGCTGAGGTTCTCCCTGGGTAGAGCTCTCCCAGTCTGAAGCCATACCACCTGGTGCTGGGGTACTGTGCGATCACTCAAACTAAGCAGAGCCAGGCTTGGGTCAGCAGTTGGCTGAGAGACCTTCAAGGCACAACCCTGGCAATTCTCTAGGTGGTGCTCTTCCCTTTGAGTTACTGCTGGCCCAGTCGTAGGGGGCTTTACACATGAGATGCTGCTATTAAAAAGCCCAAACAACGAGGAGTCCTTGTGGCACCTTAGAGACGAGCTTTTGTGGGCTAGAGCCCACTTCTCTTCTGCCCAAATAAATGTGTTCGTCTCTAAGGTGCCACAAGGGCTCCTCGTGGTTTTTGCTGATACAGGCTAACACGGCTGCCCCTCTGAAACCTGTCATTAAAAATCCAGAGACGCTATTTTCTTTCTTTCTTTTTTTTGGCAGGAGTTATGCTCATTAGCGCTTGTGTCCTGGCCAAATTCTAACATGGTTAACCTGGGCCCCGTTTTATCTGAGAATGGGTCGTGTATTGTTATCACCTGATGGCTAGAAGTGAACAAGCTTCGAGCCAACGCTTCAAGATTTCTCTCTCTTTGGAGGCAGTGCTTCATGCCTAGCCGGTTTCACTGGTTGATTAATCGTTAATTTCGCTTCCTGTCTCATACATGGAGCATTTTTATGTCACTTTTGGTTTCTGTTGCCACATCCTGGGATTGTGTCCACTAGCACAGGTCTGGGATTGTAGGATCAGGGCTTAAATTAGAACAAATTTATGTAGACTGTAAACTGTTTGGGGCAGGGAAACGGGGTCACCGGCATGCTCTTCCCCAGCTGGGTGTTGGCCAAGAAATATAGCACCAGAGCTGCTGCAGTTTGAGTCTGGGGGCAGGACAGTTCCTTCTCCATCGAGTCAGGGCAATGGCTAAGAGAAGCTCCTTCTTTACTTTCCAAGCTCCACGCAGGGGGCTAGGAACAGTGGCAGCGAGAACCTGTGGTGGAGCTAGGGGACTCTTTGGCAGATCCCATGTTAATGCTGGGCTCTGCATTTCTTCCATGCTGATGCTGAAGAGGCCACCAGACGGTTTTGGGGAAGTGGGGAGAGGATAGGAGTGGGGCCTGAGCATCTTTAATAGTGTTATTCTCAGGCCTTGGCGCTCTCCCTTCCTGGACAGAGAATCAGCTGAGGAGTAGAAAAAGGCACTGATGCACTTTTTGAAAACAGATTAAAACCTTCCAGTTTTTCTCTATAAGGATCCTGCTTAAAAAAAAAGCTAGTGAATTTCAAAGAAATTCAAGCTGGTGTCCCTTTAAGTACATTCCATCTCTTTAAATCTTCCAGGGAAGAAACCATTATAAATTTCCTTTCCTATACTGTTTTATAGTGTTAATGTGGACTGTCGAACATCTGCCACATTCCACCCCAAAGGTGGCTGCATTTTTGCACCATGTAAAATGATTCCTGTATATCATTTAAGTTCTCTCAAATCCTTTAGGGCGAATACTGACCATTTACATTTTTATAACAACCTTGCAACTGACTGGCTATATAACCATGGTCATGTTTCTACACCTCTCTGTGCTCTAGTTACCCCCTATGTATAATATAGATAACACTTACATTGACCCTGCTTTGTAAAGTGCTTTGAGATCTACAAATGAAAAGCATTGTTTGTATCCAAAATCTTAATACCTTGCTGGAGAGTTTTATTGCTGTAAAATGTTTCAGAGCTCTGAATTCAGGGCATGTCACTGAGATGCCTTTAATCAAGAAACTAAACTTGTTTGGAGTGGAAGGGAAATGTAGATGATAAATGAAAGCTGTTATCCAATCAGAGGGACAGAAATTACCATGTGCCTTTGCTGACCAATCATACAGCTCAAATAGCTGAATATCAAATGAGCAGCCGAACAGTTCCTCCAAAGCTTCTGTAGCTTCTAGGTGTTTGTAAAAGCTATTAGTTAAATAGCTTTCATGGCAAACACATTTGTAAAGCGATGCAAACAGAAAAGTAACAAGCAGAAAAAATGGTTGCATTCCTCAAACACATTGTTTGTAACTAACAGTTCCACGAGCTGTAGTGATCTCGCCAAACGGGGGGAAATGCCCGGAAGTCTGGCAGGTCTCCTGAGCTCCTTCGAGGGGAAGGATACAGTTAAGTAGGAATGGCCCAGTGCTTTGTCAAACCCAGCTGCTAATATCTGCCTTGTGTGTGATGCTCGGAGCAGTTTGCCAAGCATGGGAGACAAGACTTATGTGTCGACACAAGACTTATGTGTCGACAGGAGGATTTAACAGCTTTAAAACGGCAAAGTAACGGGCATGGCCAACCTCCAGCCCTAGTGTAGTCCAGTTACTGAGGCCTTTCAAGCTATGGTGATCAAGTTATCTGGTGAGAAGGTATTGAATTTCATGGATACGTGTAAGCTTTGTTTAATGCTGAGGAAAGTAAGTACATAGAAAGTACCATGGAGTACTAGATGGAGCTACTATAAGGTGGGTGCATAACTGGTTGGGAAACTGTTCCTGGAGAGTGCTTCACAGTCATGCTGGAAGGGCATATTGAGTGGCGTCCCATAAGGATCAGTTCTGGGTCTGGTTCTGTTCTAGATCGTCATCAATGATTTAGATCAGTGGTTCTCCACCAGAGGTCTGGGGCCCCCGGGGACTGCAAGTGGGTTTCAGGGGGGTCTGCCAAGCAGGGCTGGCATTAGACTTGCTGGGGCCCAGGGCAGAAAGCTGCCGCCCCACCGCCTGGGGCTGAAGCCCAGGGCTCCAAGCTCCACCATTCTGAGCTGAAGCCAAAGCCTGAGCAATTTAGCTTTGCAGGGCCCCCTGTGGCGTGGTTGTGTCCCCCCCCCCCCACAAGCAACTGCCCTGCTTCCTGCCCCCTAACGCTGGCCCTGACAGTAGTTGAGGCACAGGTGGGCCATGGAGTTTTTATAGCACCCTGGGGGGGCCTCGAAAAGAAAACGTTGAGAACCCCTGCTCTGAGTAACAGCTATCACACTGGTTCCTTGTACTCCCCCAGTCTGTCTGTATCCAGCTGTTTGTCTCTTGACTTATGCTTAGATTGTCAGCTCTCTGAGGCAGAAACTTTGTACAGATCCTCCACCCTGAGGTTCTGGTCTGTGACTGGGGTTCCTAGGCATTGGGATAATACAAATCATATATAATAATCTGAAGCGTGTGCGGGCCAAACACAACAAGATATTGAGGGACTGGTAGCCAAATTAGTGAAACTGACTAGTGCAGATGGGGGGGGGGGGGCTAAGCAGGCTACTAAAGGAAGCCAACAGTAGCCCTGGTGAAATCTATGCTAGATGGCAACAGTTTCATAATAGCATGTGCACTTCTGCTGTTCAACCCAGGCACGGATTGGGCTTTCGGTGCACTCTGGATGAGCCTGGAGCTGGTGAGGAACCAGGGTGCTGGTGGATGCAGGGTGGCCCCGATCCCTATGCATGTAAATTGGACCCGGTTGAAGATTCCAGTACACAGCCTGGCCTCATTCTACTGTAGGTTTTTTTACGGGACATGCATCACTGTGGTACCAAAGGGCCAAACTGGCTTAGAGGAGTCAAGTCCTCCATGCATGTGTAGGGGCCACTGGTGCACAGAGCCAGGAGGATGGGTATATGGGGCAGGACCCCATGAAAACAAGAGTGGCCTGGACTGGGAGCATTCTGGGGTGGTGGGGAGACCCTGAGGGCTTCACCCCCTTAGTTTTGGGAAGGGAGAATGTGGAGTGCATTCGGGGACAGATGCAGGGGTGGGATGGGGCCAAGGCATCCCTGTGGGGTGGGACATGGAAGGAAGGAGATCTCACTAATGGAGCATGTGTGGAGACCCTGCCCCAGGGGTATTGTGGGGGCAGCAGGGCAGAGCACCCCTATTTGTGTGGGGTGTCCAGGGGCAGGTCTCCCCCCTCTCTGGGGGTTGTGGTGGGAGGAGGCCCCCTGGCTCTATCTGTGAAGGGGGAAGGGCAGGACCAGACCCCCTGCAGGGGACAGCTGTGTTTGGCCCTGCCACTGGTAACCCTGTAACCCTCCTTCTTCTTCTCTGCTCTGCTGGCTCCTCCCTAGCTTGCTCCCCCCACGCCACGTAAATACAACACTCTGAAACTGCGGGGGGCTCTGGTGCTGAACACAAGGTTCCTCGTGACCAGCAGGGCGCTAATGGCCTTGCCGCCCGTCTCAGTGGCATGCCTGGCATCTCGCACATCCGGGCAGAAATGCTCCTTAAGAGCTCCGTGTGGCTCACACGCTTGTCTCTTTCACCAACAGAAGCTGGTCCAATAAAAGATATTGACTCCCCCGCCTCCCCCTCCCATCACAGCTAAGGCTCCCATCGCAGGGTCGGGAGAATCGATTTATTGATGGACTCTTGCAGCCGAAAGGTTAAATCATAGAATTAGCAACACATACCTGGCATTGTTGTTATCTGTGACATCTTCTGGCAGCCTGGCGGGATCCCAAGCCACTGGGCTAGGTGCTGTTCCTCAGCAGATCTCTAAGCATTTTGCAAAGATTCAGTATCATTAGCCCCATGTCACAGAAGGGGAATCTGAGGCACAGAGCAGGGACATGACTTACTCAAGATCACTCAGCGGACCAATGGCAGAACTGGGACCAGAACCAAAGTCTCCTAGGCCCCATGCCACTGCTCTAGCCCCCAGGCTACACTGCTGGAGAGCACACATGCAGGACAAAAAAACAGTCCCCCAAAAGCTTGCTGCTATCCCAAATTACGGCCCTTTACACCTGAGGCCTGTGAGCATCCAGCTTAATGCTGCTTCTTCGGGCGCGTTACTGCAGTCGTGAACTATTCTGGTACCGGAAGGCAGGGGAGGCCTGCACAGAGGGAGTATATTTGCACAGACTGAGCAGTAATCACCCGGCCAGAGCACAGCTGGGGTCTGGATCAAAACTACAAAGGGTCCAGATTTACCAAACCCAGTCTCCTTCCCCATCAATCTTTCAGCTCCCATGACCTTCCCCCCACCCTCCCCAGTTCCCGTCAGATACTCTTAGCTGCCTCGATCCCAAGCCTCCTGCCTTAATCCCCCTGCTCCCTCCTTTCATGATGTCTGTTCTGCGTAAACCCATCTCACTGCTGAGCCATCTGCTGCTGGTGCTTTTGTTTATTTGGGTGACGCTCAATTGTTGCACTGCTTCTTACCAGCAGAGGGGACCTGCAAAGAGTAACTCAGAGCAGGCAGGGATGGGGGGGGGGGCCTTGGGGGTTCCCTAACCTACCTTGGACAGCACGGGAAGGATCCAGATCCAGAATCACCCTGGTTCAGGCCTGCACGGCTGCCCTGCAGGGTCAGCTCACAATATCATGAGCATCCCCGCCTCAGGTCAGCAGGGCTGGGTTTACGTGGTCGAGAGTCAGCTGTGCTGCCTGTAAACCCAAGGGACGTCCGCAAAGCCCCCTGCGGGAAGAGGCGCTGAGGTCAAGCCAGCAGAAGGGTTGGGGTAGGGATAGGTCTGTGACACCTGTACTTGATCTATGTGGGGCTTTAAGTCACTGGCTTCTTGTTTGGTTACCTTGAGAGCACAACCCTTGTTTGCAATGTGGGTCTCCTCTAAAAAGTGAATCTGGGCAAGTGGCCCCCATTCGATTGGCCCCAGGGGCATCTCAGCATCACTGCGCCACTAGTTAGACCCTCACATAAGTTTTTACTCCCGTTTCCCTGTAGGAGCCAACGCGTCTGGCAGAGGGGGGAGTTGGACTCTATTATTCCTTGTGTGTTGTTTGCTAAGTTCCGGTCAGTTACACTTGCACAACCCCACTGAAAGCAGTGGGCATGGCACAGCTGTCGGGGAAGGCAAAACGTGACCTGGTGGAGCTCTATGCCTGGTGATGTCTGAGAAGGAGAGGCCAGCTTGACTGTGAGTCTGGGGTGATTCTGCAGGGGTGGCAGTTAGGGGAAAATATTGTTTTCCCTTTGTAAACTGAGCACCCCTCTCTCTGCCTTAGGCACTTACTGCATCTTGTCTGAAATTGAGCCCTGACCTTGCAATTTGCTCACCCGGGTGCCTCAGAGTGGTTCTGCGTGACCACCAGGGCTCACTTGCCTGATTTTTAGGGCAGGATCAGGGCATTACGCTGCAAGCTCATTGGTTTAGGGACTTGATGTTGTTTGTACAGTACACCGTACTATATGGCCCTGATCCTGATCTGGGCACCACTGTAATATAATAATAAGGGTGGTCGAGCTGAGGCTACATTTCATCGTCATGTCACACGGGTCATGTTACTGAGGCCTGGTCTACATCTTAAAACAGATCGATCAAGCTACGTTGCTCAGGGCTGGAAAAAATTTTGCGCCATAGTGAAGTCGACCTAACTCCCACGAAAGATGCAGGTAGGTCAATGGAAGGATTCCTCAGTCAGCTGAATTACCACCTCTTGGAGAGGTGGATTAACTGCATCCACAGAAACCCCCCTTCCATGGATGTGGGAAGCATCGAGGCTACAGTGGCCTGGCTCTGCCCAGTTTGTCTGGCTGTGTGTGTCTGCTCATGCAGAGTTCTAGCCCTGCTGCCCTTATTGACTTTCAGTGGGACTCAGCCGGAGGCTCACCTGAGCCTTTCATTGTGTAAGGATGGGACTCTGGGGGAGAAAATCCTGTGGCTTTGAAGAGCCCATCATCCACATCCCTCAAATGGCAGAAGTTTTGCTGGCTCGTGAGCTTTCCACCCTCTTGGACTGGGAGCCAATTGGACCTAGAAATCAGGGTTCTTCTGCCCTGAGATCTGATTTAGGATCAAAGCACCTGGCGGGACAGCCTTTGGGGGGTTTGAATCCAGTGTCTGCCATTTCTCCCATGAAATCTGGGGTGTTTGAGATCTGAGCAGTCAGCTCCAGAACCAGTCTGTCTGTCGTAGGAGTTTCTAAAGGAACACCTACGTATAGAGCATGGCAACATAGGTAGTGCTAACAACAGTGTCCGAAAAGGGTGTTTCTAGTGTAGACATGCTGACAAGCAGAGACAGCAGGATTTCTGGGCTTAGCTGCAGCTGTTAATTTCTACCTCATTCATTCTCAGTTTATTTGTATGAGATTCTCTTAGTTTACAGGCTGATTTTAAGATGAAAATACTTTTATGTTTGGGAAGGATTCTTACCAACCTAACCTCTCTACAGATGGCCTGGTGGGGAACACTGGGCTCTTCCAACCTTTGCTTCTACTTAGGGCCTTTCATTTTCAGTTACTCTTTTTTTACGGAAACATTTCCAGGTTTCACAAAAGCGGTTGTTCCATTTTTACTGATTTACAGCCAAATTTGGGACCACTTGGGTACATGAAAATACTGACTATGGTAAGGAAATCTAATCACTCCATTAGGTGGGAGCGTTTATGTTAATAAGAAGTCAGTCAAAGTGTTAGAAACGAGGCTGTCTGTTAAAATAAGGCAATGTAGTGGAAGATGCACGCATGGGTGTGCATGTGTGTAAATACGGTTCATGTCCAATTTGTGAAGTAAACCACAATATTAAACTGCTTTGACTTTCAATACTTTTACTTTTTTCTATTAGTTGCTTTTTTACTGTCCTCCCCTCTCCTGATAGTAAATCTGATCTTTATCCTGAAAATTGTTAATTTTTTGCACTGATTTTCACCCGCTGTTTAATTTTTGTAATAGAATCATAGGAGGTCATCTACTCCAACCCCCTGCTCAAAGCAGGGCCAAACCCCAATTTTTGCCCCAGATCCCTAAAATGGCCCCCTCAAGGATTGAACTCACAACCCTGGGTTTAGCAGGCCAGTGCTCAAACCACTGAGCTATCCCTCCCCCCTACTAATAAATACTGATAAGTTACCAGGAAAGTTTAGCAAAGTAAAAACTGAAATCAAAGGGCCTCTCTTCTGCTTTAGCCCGATCAAGGTCTGAAAAGGCGGGATTCTTCAGCATTGGAGTTTGCCCACATTTGTATCACCACAGGAATGGAGGTTTGAAGTTGTCATAGTGATGGTTGCTTAGGGGTTGGGTGAAGCACCATCCCTCTCCCCCATTGGCTTGATCCCCCCCTTCCCCCCCTCCAAAGCCAGGCTACTCTTGGGTCCTAGTGCGCCCTGCTTTGCCTGCGGAGGATGATGCTGGTGACACCAGAGATGTCCCCTTGGAGCCTCGTCCACCGGAGGGCAGGTGAGCTGAGGCAGTGGTGGTGACACCAGTGACAGGCCCCTGCTGGGGTTTGCACGATCGCTAGCACCAGCAGAGTTTCCCCAGCACTAGTGCAGCAGTGGGAAATTCTTCTAAAAATGCTTGTGCCAGAGACAGCTGAGAAGTGTAAAGTCGGGGTCCCAGCTGCGAGCCCAGAAAGACCGTGTGAATCCTGTGTCTTTGGGTACGTCTACCCTGCAGTCGGAGGTGGGAGTGCAGCTCGGGGAGGCATGCCCATTAGGAATACGGCTAAAGAAATCAGTGAAGATGTGGTGGCCCGGGCTTCAGCTCGGCCTGGGCAAGCCCAGCGGGAGCCCCAGGTACAGCGGGTCCGTGCCGCTGCGTCTCCCCTGCTATTCTCCGTTGTGCGAGCAGGATTAGCGCTGGCATGCCTGTCTGAGCTGCAGTTACACTGCCCGGTGCAGTGTAGACATACCCTTAGATGCACTGTGCCTCGGTAGGCAAGAGGACGCAGTCTAACCTGATTGGGTCAGGATAATGGCCTTTTTGGGCCAGTTGCTTCGGTTGTTGTAAATCCTGCTGCCCATCCCTCTGGCTTCTCAGGAGACCAGGTTGCTAGGTTGAAGCTGCCTTTATTCAAGACAGTGTTGCTTAGTGGGTAGAACAGGAGACAGGGAGATGGACTCACTGAGTTCCATTTCCAGCTTCTCCCACCAACTTTGCAGGGTGACCTAGGGCGATTCACGTTTGTTTTTCTGTGCCTCGGTTTCCCTATTTGTAAAATGGGTCTAATACAGTCCACCTGCCAGGGGTGCTGTGCGGCTTTATTACCATCTGTAAAGCGCCTTGGGCGTTTCCTGGGCAAAAGGCTCCAGAGAAGGGCAAAGTATTCGTCTGATTCTCCCGACCCCTTAGTGGCAGGGGGCACAGAAAGGGGAGGAGTTAATGAACACATTTGAGAGTACTGTACTTTTTAAAGCATAGTGTGATTTACAGCAAAATTCTCAGGCCTGGGAGAGGTGCTGGGTTTTCTAGCAGGGTGATTTCTCTTCTGGACCCTTCTTGGGGGCTTAATCTGTCACATCAGCCTTTGACTAGTAAGAGTCTGATCATTTGAATCTGTGTTTCCTGCTAGCTACTGAAAGGAAGGTGCTTTCAGGCCCAAGCTGTCTGTGAGATTCCGGGATGCTGAGGGATAGCAGGTGCTGGACTGGATCAGTCTGTCTGTCCCCGTATCCTGCCTCTGATAGTGGACAGCATCAGATGCCTCAGAAGAAGGTTCAAGACCAGAGGCAGATTACAGTTTTGTGGGGCCCTGGGCCAGAGCAAGTGGGGGCCCCTTTCCACCCCTTCCACTTGCAGTCTCCCTGCCCCCTCCCCCATGCTCCTGCTGGGGAAACGGGGATGGGCTTCCCCCACACCCCGGCAGGCGTGCCGGGCGGGCGGAGTGGGGCAAGCCCCTGTGCCCTGACCCGGCTCCCTGGTGGGTGTGCAGAGTGGGTTGGGATCCCATTTTTACGCCCCCCCCCCAGTTGTCTGGGGCCCCTGGGCATGGGCCCCGTTGGCCCAGTGGCTAATCCGCCACTGTTCAAGACCCCCCACTTCAGGGGGCAGATGTGGGGTAAACTGCCCTCCACACGGGGTCTTATCCTGCTCTTTAATAGTTAGAGATTGCCTTAAGCCCTGAAGCACGAGGCTGAATATCCCTTCCAAAGTTTTCCTTGTCAGTAATAGCAACTGCAGATTCTCCATCTGGATAGAAATGTCCACTCCCTGTTTGAATCTTGAATTCTTGGCCTCAGTATAATCCTTCACCCTATGCACACTCAGCTTTAAAACGTGTCGATTAGCACGTTTTATCACCCTTTTATCCTCGTCTCCCCAAAGTTCTTGGGGGGCACCAGTAAACGTCGACTCCACTTCCCCGCTCTCTCCCCCAGCGCTCGGGGCTCCTGCGGTGGCGACAGCCGGCCCAAAGCTGTGGGCCGGGTTACGTCCCGGCCCCGGGCGCCGGCCGGCTCAGTGAGCCCGCCCCGGTGTGCGCGGCCCGGGCCTCGCCTCGCCGCTGTCTGCCGGCAGGCGGCCGGGGAGCGTTAGGACCCCGAGCCGGGGGAGGACGTCCAGGAGCGAGAGCTGCAGGAAGGGGCGGGATTCCCAGGCCGCCTGCCCTCCGCCCGGGGGGCTCCCTGCCCGTGGGTCACATGCGGGAGCGGGACTTAATCCTAAGCCCCAATTCCCGGTTGTGGCGCCGTGGGCGCAGAGCAGCCGCTGTCCCCGGGGCAGAGCCCGCGGGTGGCCGCCGGCGATGGGACGCTCCTGAGCCGCTAGCAGCCGGGGAGAGGGGCTGGGCCGGCTGGTGGGGGGCTCGCGGATCTCTCGGGGGGACCCCCCCTCCCCATGAGCGCCCCCGAGCGCGCAGCGGACGCCGAGCTGAAGCTGGAGGCGGTGATCCAGGTTGGTGGGATGGTTTCGCTTTTACGAGGGACTGGTCCAGACGCGGAGCTGAAAGGATCCGGGGCAGTGACTAGCGGGGAGGGGGGAGCGCCCGGTTCTGGTCTCACTCCGGATCAGAAACTCGGCCTGCAGGACCCCAGGGCTGTCCTGGATTAACGCGGTTCCTCGTCTTGCAAGCGGAGCCTGTAAGTGAGGCGCCGACTCCCCCTCTCTGCCCAGGGCTCCGGCTCTCCCTGCTGTGGCTATTTAGCTGTTTTACACCTCCCAGTGCCAGTGAGAATTGCTGGGGGACCCAGTGCCTGATTCGGGTTTCACACCGGTTTCACACTGCTTGCAGTGGGCTGCTCCCGATTTATACTAACACAGCTGTTACTCTGAAACCCGATTTATACTGGGGCCAACGAGAGGTGAATCAGGGCCCTGGTATATTCCAGATACTTGACTGTTTGGGTAGCAACAGTGTATGTGCCAGTCCTGAAGGGCCTCCTTGAAAATGCTGGTTGCTTTAAGGGTGACCTGCCAAGCTGATGCAGCTTTTAGGATGTATAGGTGAAGTTTGAAAGGTTGTTTTCTCCCCCCCTCCCTTTTTTTAACCATACAATATCTGGAATATTATATCTTGCCTTCCCACTTGTTGCTTGGACAGCTAGAGACTCAGGGTGGGAGATGTATGAGCCAGCTATTAAAGGAGCGGTGGTGTATTTCAATCCATCCTGGAGTGTTTGTCTTCCAAGCATGTGCCAGGCATTGGAGTTATATGAGTGTTTTTTTAAAAAAACATCCGTTGCTCCGGTTTCAAGCTTGTAATCGCATCATCCTCAAAGTTCTCCTGCTGGCTGCAGAGTCCTCCAGTGGGAACGGGGTGGACAAGAACTCCGACGTCTGTTACAAAAACAGCCGGGGAGGGCCCCTTTAGAGGCCTCTATCTATCTGTCTATCTATCGTAGAATGGGAAAGAAGCAGAAAAGGGCATGAGCCCAACTTTTCTACCCCCTGTGCAGGTCACCACAATGTATTAGGGCACTATTTTTATCCCCTGCAATGAAAGCTGCCAAGGAACCAGGTTTGGAGGCAGGGCTGGGTCCGACTCCAAGTCCAAGCCATTCCAGGCCAGGGGGAGAGTCTCTCTGGAAGATACCGTAGAGCTCTCAGGTGTGAGATGAGCCAACGGGTAAAGGATGCCTGTCCGTATTGCCCTGGCGGGGACGGGTGTGGTGGGGCAGGGAGAGATTAGGATCGTGTTTGTAAGGGATTCTTGGGGAGTTTGCACCTCAAAAGTGTTTGCAAAGTGCTTTGCCCATTCCTGGGTTCTGGGGGTGTCACAGCTCTGAGCTGCACCCCGAGTAGCTTGGGTCCAAATCCAGGCTCCTCATGGGGTAAGTGGAGGGGCTGGGGCTTGGTAATGGAACCGGGAGCCTTTTGCTTCCAAGCTCTCGGTTTGGGTTCTGAACTGCCAGGAGCGATGGAAGTTGCTTCCATCCTGGTGACTGTTCAGTGGCCTGTGTAAAGCGAGTGGGTTGGTCTCTGACCAGGTCCCTAGTGCTCAGATTTCCACGCCCCACGAAAACCTTTCTCACCTCCAGCCCCCTTTGCCTCTGTGGTGAGGCCGAAGATTGAATGGATGGTGTCCCGGTGGGAGCTTGCCCTGCCTGCGAAGGACCCACCATCAACCTCTGCGGGCTTTAGATCAGGCCCTACTTGAGGACTTCAGCCTCCTGGGTTGTCAGCCCAGCACTAGAGAGCGAGCGATGGGATGTGAGGATTGTTCTCCCCAGGGCCAGGAGCTGGAGGCTAGGATCTGTCGCCCCCTTGATTGGGGCTGACAGTAAAAATCCTCTTGTCCTCTCATTCTCAGCCTGACCCCAGTGACTATCAGGTCTGGCCTGGCCCCGTGAATCTCCCTCGGGGAAGGGTGGGGTTGGTCCTGTTGCATCTGAAACAACCATCCATCGGCCTTGCTGGTGACAAGTGAAGGGGAAATGACCCAGGAGCCTGATGTGGACTTTCTCCCGCGTGATCTGAACCCAGGACAGGCAGGATGTGACCAGGACCCCAGAGGTGCTCTCATCCTCCCTCGGAAAAATGCTGCCACGTTTAAGCAAATGAGGATGAAAAATGGAACCCGCAGTAGCCGGCAGCCTGGGTGTTGCCAGGGATTTTTGTGGGATGTCATAAAGTCCAGTGGATTCGGTTTATTTATTTGTCCCTGGCTGAGTCCCATCGTGGGGGTGCTGGGGCACTGATCTCTTACACTAGCATCTGCGGGTTAGGGGCTGCTAAATCTCTCCCTCCCCCCAATATTTCCTTTTCCCAGCTCCTGCTGACATTTCTTTCCTCTCCTGTTTGGGGTGAATTTTGTTCTTAGCAAAGCAAAGGACGTGTAGAGTAGCCGGGGGCTGTGTAAACTCCCCCATGCCCACCGCTGTTCTTGCTGCTCCTCCCTCATCTCTGCCCCACTCCTCCGTCCTGGGCCACTTGCAGGCTTGGCCCTCTCCTGAGCAGGTGCATGCAGTGAGTTTGCAGCAGGGCTGGATATGGGATAGGGTGAAACCCGCCAGACTTGCAGGATTTGAACCCAGGTCAGCAGGGTGGATGCTAATCCCCTGGTTCCATGCTGGCTTTGCCTGTGACGTTTCTGTGGACCTCGGTCCAATCCAGCTAGACGGAGTCTTGAGCATCCCACGCTCCTGTCTTTGGCCTCTCCACAGTGAGTCACCTGTATCCCAGGCACAGCTGATTAGGAGGGGTGGACGGCCGGGCATTGTGTCTTGATTGACTGACTGGTGTCTGAGCAGCGCAAGGCTGCCTTCCAGTATGACCATCTGGGGAGCAAGAGTTGCAGTCCCAGGAAGGTTCAGGGTGAGTTCAAGGGATTTGCCAAGGTGCACAGGGCCACGAAGGGCCAGGAGGAGGCCGTATGGGCTATGGAGGTCTCCTGGGGTAGGCCCTGTCTGTAGGGGGAACTAGCCTGGCTCCCGCGCTCAGCCTGCTGTGTTCACTCCCAACAGAAGCTGGAGAGCAGCGTGCTGACCTCAGGGGAGGGGAAGAGTTTTACCATTCGGAGCAGCTCTGAGGACGCGCCACCCACCCGCCTCCTCGCCCGGATCCGAGAGATCGTCGCCGAGAACCTGTCGGAGCAGGAGAGCCCAGGTAGGGTTGTGGCAGTCCTGCCCCCCTGCCGCTCTCCGGGTCCATCAGGCTAACCCGCTCACCGCCGTAGCCTACTGGGCTGAGCCTCGTGCTGCGGCAGCACGTGGGTTCTGCCCGGCCACACTAAACCACAGCCACCAAGGAGCAGCTTCTCGGTGGGTTCTCGGCTCCTGGCCCTTGCCGGGCTGTGCCCACCTGATGGCTGCACTGGTAGCTTGCCAGGAGCCTCAGGACCAAGCCTGGATGGTGTAGAATATAGCCGCCTTTGCAGAGACTAGACCTGAGCCTGCAGTGATCCCTCTGGATCCAAGCAGGGCAGCTGCTTTGCTAAATCCCCCGTCCCCCATGCAGAGGTGAATGTCGCCTGGGCAAAACTGGTGCTTTGTGGCCTCCCGCACAAAACCTCCCTTGCTGTGGGGCCCACCAAGCCAGGGGAGAGCTGGGCCACCCATGACAGCCAGATTAACCCTTTCAATGCCCGGGATTGTGCGCTGGTGGAGCGCCCAGCCTGGTGGCCCACTGCCAAAGGTGGTCGCTGATTTAGGCAGCAAAGCGATGCAGCCCAGGGAGGGGCTAGGAGCTACGGCTGCCTTGTACCTCAGTTGATATCCGCCCCCCAGTGCCCCCGACCCCACTTTCTTCTCCACCTCTTGGACCCTGCCTCTATCCATCAGCCTCTGTAAAGTATCTCCTCTGTATTCAGTCCTGCCTCTGTCTTACCACAAAGACCTCTACATCTCGTGCTGCCACTGGCCACTGCCTTGGGAGTCTTGTGTTTGAGGGCTCCTTGGAACTCCCTGCTGCAACGCTGCCCTGGGCTCGGCAGGAAGGGGACAGGGCTGGACTAGCCCCACCTCACTCTGTGGCACCGATGAGTGCGTCACATGGAACGTGCGTGATCACCCATGCGGCCACGTCACTCGTATTGTTGATGTCATGCCTGTTACCAAGACCTTAAACCGGGGCGATCTGAACCCCTGCTAGGAGAACCACAGGGCCAGCTTCTTCTCCAGGCAGCTGCCTCCCTGTGGCTCTGGGGTGGGCCCCCCAGCTGGGCGCTGATGCCCATCCTGCCCTGCTCTGCTACGGTTCTCGCTCTTCTCCCCACAGCAGCCTGCCCTGGGGAGATGTCGTCGCTGCTCTCCCTCCAGGAGGAGAACCGCATCCTGCAGCAGGAGCTGTCCCGTGTTGAGGACCTGCTGGCGCAGAGCCGGGCCGAGCGCGATGAGTTGGCCATCAAATACAACGCCATCAGCGAGAGGGTAGGTGTGGGAAGCCATGCCTGTCCGGATGGGAGTGGATCCTCCCCCGCCCCCCAGGTCTGTGTTCAGGCAGGTGCTGTGTGCTCAGGGAGAAGTCCTTTGTGCCAGAAATGGGGCTTTGTAATGCGTGGGGAGGGGAAGTTGTCACTGGAGCTGGGCAAAACTTTTCATTCAGAACATTTTTTGCCCCCCAAAAGAGTTACGAGTGAGGTTGACTGAAACATTCCGCCGATTCCAGTCGATTTCACCAAAGTGTTTTGAAGTGTGGGCGGGGGAGGAACACACTGAAAAAAATTCTAAAAATGTCAGAACATTTCCTTTTGACGTTTTCCAAACAAAACATTTCAACTTTTCACTTTGAAATGCCCTTGAATTTTATGACAAAAACATTAAAGGGAAAATAAGAACATAAGAACGGCCATACTGAGTCAGACCAACGGTCCATCTAGCCCAGTATCCTGTCTGCTGACAGTGGCCAATGCCAGGTGCCCCAGAGAGAATGAACAGAACAGGTCATCATCAAGGGATCCATCCCTTGTCTCTCATTCCCAGCTTGGGGCAAACAGAGGCTAGGGACACCATCCCTGCTCATCCTGGCTAATAGCCATTAATGGACCTATCCTCCAGGAACTTATCTAGTTCTTTTTTTGAACCCTGTTATAGTCTTGGCCTTCACAACATCCTCTGGCAAGGAGTTCCACAGGTTGCCTGTGAGTCGTGTGAAGAAATACTTCCTTTTGTTTGTTTTAAACCTGCTGCCTAGTAATTTCATTTTGTGACCCCTAGTTCTTGTGTTATGAGAAAGATAAATAACACTTCCTTATCTACTTTCTCCACACCAGTCGTGATTTTATAGACCTCTATCATATCCCCCCTTAATGCTCAACGTTGAGCTGCCATGTTTCTTTGATCGACCCACAATCGTTTTTTCCCAACTTTTCGATTGGCTGAAAATTTAGAAAAATCTTGTTTTTTCAGGTGACTCGAAATAACTCAAATCCCCCCATTTTTTGGCATTACTTGCAGTGAACTGAACGATCAGTTAATTGCCCAGCTCTAGTCATCAGGCCTTAGTGAGATGCAGCAGGGCAGCTGAGTCTGAAGAAACATCCGCCCTTCCCACCTCCAGGGGTCTGCTTGGAGCCTCCTCCTCTGTGCTGGGAGGGTATGTGTGGAGGAGGCCCATACACTGGGGATGGGGCCCTGTGTGTTCTGGCTTGGAAGCAAATCTTCCAGGTTCAATTTGGTTTGGCTCTGGTCTCTTGGGGTTGGCGACCTGGTGTGGGGACCTGCATCGCTTCGAGACTCTTCCCCAGCCGATGTGCTCAGAACAGCTCGCTTGGTGTTAAACCCAACTCTTCCCCTTCATAAACACATTGAAACCAGCTGAGAGCTGGTTAGGAACCAGGGAACTGCTGTCCTCAGGCAATGATGCTCCTTTGCCACCACATTAAGAACTGCAGCAGGGCTGGGAAGCATGTTCTGATAGTTGGATCGCAGGGCATACAGCAGCTGAGTTTCCAGCTTGTAGAGTGTCTGTGCAGCATTTCAACTCAGCCCTGGCCAGTAAGTGCTGGGGGGAGAGAGGGCTCCTGGTTGTTGCTTCTCTACCATTGTACATTGTTGCAGCGGCCTTGGCTGCTCCTGCCTCGCTAGGGGGGCCCGTGCAGTTGCATGCCTGGCTGATCTCGACCTCCTGCTGGGCGGAAAGTCCCAGCTCTCTTGCATTGATGTGCCAAGGTGGGAACATGCTTGCGGGGGCTGAGCGGTGACACGTCTCTCCTGGGCTTTAGCCCGGAATGCGTGTAGAGTTGCCACCCCTCCAGGATTGCCCTGGAGTCTCCAGGCATTAGAGATTAATCTTTAATGAAAGAATTATGTCATGTGATGAAACCTCCAGGAACATGTCCAACCAAAACTGGCAGCGCACAATGCAATGTGTTTCCCTGCCGGGGGGCCCTGTGCACAGCGGCCCGTCTGGGGCAGTGACCTGGTGGGATACGCAGGTTGGCTGATCCCGAGGGAAGTTGTGTGTGTTCTTGTCCACGCCGGGATCACGGGCCTGTCTGGGCATGTTCTTGCAGGGAATGTGACCGGGGCTTGCTGGGGCTTGTCCCAGAGGAAATAAACAGCCTGGTGGTTAATGATTGGGATAGCAGCCGTCGGTGTCCTTGGCATTCACCTTGGGGATGGGATACTGACCTGCGCCCGACACAGCCAGGTGGGCTGCGGTGGTTAAACCACAGAAAAGGCCCTTCCAGTGACACCGAGCATCTGATTTGAAACCAGCAGTTATAACGGAGGCTCGGAGTCGCGTCCTTTGTGCGACTCCGGCTGCAGCGAAGGCCCCGCGGGGGAAGTTGGGCCAGAGGGACCCTCCCACTCCCAACTCCCACCCGTCGGGCTGCTTGAATGGAGGTTTTGTGCAGGGATTTCTCCAAGTGCAGTAACAAATCTCCGTGAAAAGCACTTAGGTCAGAGCCCCTTGGTGGGCTCTGGACCCCAGGGGTGGGAGGGTGGTGGGTGGTGGTTGCATGTGTTCTTGGGTGTGTAGATAGCATCTGTAGTGCTGTATGGCAGCTGAACTGCACCCAGCTAATAACATGCGGTGCAGAGGAGTTTGCATGAGTAGGTCACAGTATAGACCCCAACCCAGGGGCGGTTGCGGGAGCCGAAGGTTGGGAGTTGTTTGAAGGAGTGGACAGGGGTGGTATTAGGCTGTTCCCAAGTGTGGGGCAGTGGGAGAAGGGAGAAAGTTTGGAGTGGGGAAGGGGACTTAGGCTCACCGCCTCAAGAATGATCCTGTCTGCGGCCATCGGTATGTACTTGGGGCAGCTAGCCCCTCGTGCCGCTGAGGCTACATGTCTATATTTAGCATGCTAAATGGAAATAATAATAATTAATAAACCACAGCTCTGGGATAGTGCTTGTCATCAGTAGATCTCAAACCATGAAGTCAGGATCATTATCCCCTTTGTGCAGGTGGGGAAACTGAGGCACGGAGGGGGGACGTGACTTGCCCAAGATTACCCAGCAGGCCGGTGGCTGAGCCGGGAACAGAATGCAGGTCTCCTGAGTCCCAGTCCTGTGCCTGATCTGCGAGGCAACCTTCCTCTTTGCTAGCCCAGCCCATCCCTGGAGGAACATGTTGCCTTTCTCAGTCACTATTTCAAGTGTCGTCCTGGTTGGTGGTGACTGGCAGGTGCTCCCAGCTGGTGCTGCTGCCGTGGCCCGTGTTACAGCAGTTGCGGACTGTGATGGGTCTCTGTCCATTTCCTGGTGGATTAGTGTCCCCGTTGTGAAATCACCGGTACAGCTGGCACCAACTGGCCCCTGCTGTCAGCCCCGGGGCCAAGGGCAGAGTGGCGAGGGGGCACTGACTGGTAGAGCGGAGTGCCGCAGGGCCGGGGCAGCACGCCAGTTGGGAATTGTGCAGCCTAACCTGGCACCGTTATATTCCAGACCCCCAAATTATGGGGGCTGGCGGCATCTCCGCACTTGTAGCCCAGAAACTGGGGGAGCAGGGGCTGTGGCAGGGCGGTGCGAGCCCCCTCAGGGTTTCTCATCTTCTTTGGAGGGAGCATTTTGGGCTAGCGACATTCCTGGTGTCCGTGGCAACGGGGCAGAAGAATGGAAGGAATCCCTGGTTGCTAAGGCAGCAGTTGCTAGGGGAGATGGTAAACTTTATTCATTCCAGGGCCTGAGCCTTTGGAAAAGGCCCCTTTTACAGAATACTTAATAATACTAATAATGAGATGAGCAGAGAGGTGGGGCGGGGTCACCCCTTGAGTTTATTCCAGGCTCCACCAAGCTGGGACGATATAAACACTGGAGAGACTTGAAAACAATTGAGAATAGCTTCGAAATACCAGCGGACCAGATCTTGGTGCCACTGATGGAAATCTCTTTGGGAGCAGGTTGGCCCCTGCAGTTGGGAATCTTTTTCCCCCCATGTGAATGGGAGGCACCCGAA
Source organism: Caretta caretta (assembly GCF_965140235.1). Classification (NCBI taxonomy): domain Eukaryota; kingdom Metazoa; phylum Chordata; order Testudines; family Cheloniidae; genus Caretta; species Caretta caretta. The sequence goes on from NC_134223.1 coordinate 6,615,528, forward strand.
AATGAAGGCTACATGTCTGAGGCTTGGTAACTCTGGCTTCTTGGTCTCGGGGACCTTGCTTGGCTTCTCTGGGGCCACAGAGGTGGTTTTGATGCATGTAACCGCCGTCGCAAATGCAGCAACAAAATCCAGGGGATGGGGCACCACACTGGGAGTCGGAAGTCCTGGTGGTAATTCCCCACTGTGCTACTGACCTGCAGCCTCAGTTTCCCCAGCTGTAAAACAGGCACAAAGATATTGACTCTTCTTTGTAAAGTGCTTTGAGATGTAGGGATGGCAGACTGCCCAATAAGCATTACGTATTGTTGTTGGGTTTTTATTTTATTACACAATTTAATTTTTTTTTTAAGAGAAAAAATGATTTTCCTTTTAGCTCCCGTTTTGTAGCCGGAGGACCCAAGGTGATCTGGCTCATCTGTTCGCTTGCCTGATAATTTATTTTTTTCTTCTTTTCCCCATGATTCCTGCCCCTGTTCAAAATAATGGCTTAACTGGATTTTCAGCAACAGGTAAGACGTCTGTAAGCAAACAGGTGCAGAGGGAGCCGAGCAAATGGGACACCCAGCAAATCTGTATGTTTCAGGCTCGTATGTGGCTCGATGTAAGAGAGAGTGCGTGTGACTAGGAGAAGAGGGACAGATTAGAAACAAAAATATGAATCAGTTCTAATATTAGCTCTTGTACTGTGCTCCTAACATGCCTTGCAAATATGGACCGATAATATTAACCCCATTGTACTGATGGGGAAACTGAGGCCCAGAGAGGGGAAGGGACAACCCCTAGGTCACCCAGCCGGTCACTGGGAGATCTGGGAATAGAACCCAGCTCTGCTTGATTCACCCGATCTGACTGGAGAAGAAGCGGACCTGATCTCCTGGGGCTGCTGCATGGCTAAAATCCGTTGCATTTTCTAAGCATAGAAACAAGTCTGTCTTTTAAAGAAGGTGAAGTCAGGGCGTTAAACTTCCAGACAGGCACAGCCGCTAATAGGCCCTTTTCTCTGTGGGGAGGCTCGGATTGGCCCTGCGGCCCCTTCACCGGGTATTGAGCGGCCTGTCTCTCAAGCCTGTAGAGTTTCTGAAGTGCCAGTTACCATTGTCTCTTGGGGCCGTGTGCTGTAAGGGTCCAGAAGTGGACATGGGAAGAGCGGTGCCACCGGCTGTTGAGATGTTGCCCCTTCTCTGCTGCGTTAGCAAGCTGCCCCCCGAGCGCCGTCGCTGGGGAAATGAGCCAGCGTCTCTTGGTTTGAAACACCTCTGCCTGGAGTAGACGTAAGAGCCCTTCCCCCTTCTCTACACATCAAGCACCTCGAAGCACGTCATTCACGAAAGCGCCGTATGGGGTGGGTGCATGTTGTCGTGCTCACTTTACAGATGGGGAAACCGAGGCACAGCTGATGAGCATGTCAGGGAGTGATGAGCCTTGACATGTTCCTTGTGTCCTGAGCCCTCCTGCAGAGGCAACATGCCCTGGGGCACGGTGAGTGTGGAGGGGGAGCACCCTGCTCATGAACCACCCCCCCAGGCTGGCACTGATTAGTTTGGGGGCGGGGTGGGGAGGGGCAGTGTCCTGGATCAAGACCCTCGAGGATGGAGAACCGGGGGGGAATATCACTGGAGCTCTCCAATACCAAACGAAACTGAACTCCTCTGAATCTCCGTAGTGACGCTGCTTGGGGGAGTTCTGCACGGCGCTCTCTGGCTGCCTGGCGGGTCTGCCGACATGCCGAGGACGGGGGCTAGCGTCTGTCTGTCCATGTCTGGTGCAGACACCTGGCCAGCAGTCTCCAGCTGAGCATGAACTGGCTGCTCCGCAGACCCCCCTGGCACCGGGTTGGTCACGCGACCCCCTCTGGGCCTGTGCAGGCAGGCTGGAGCGGTGGCCAGGCCACGGATTACAGTCGCTCTGTGTCTCGTTTCCGAGCTGCCCATTTGAATGTGAATGCGTCTCCAGGCGGCTTAGGGGAGACAATGCACAAACTGGGCCCCGCCAGCAGCTGGATTTCTTAGCCTGTGTCTCGAAGGCGCCGGGGCTTTGTGCCTCGCTGGAGCAGGGAGAGGGAGGGCTGTGCCAGGATCTGGGCACGCATATGTCTGGCGACGCTGCCTGCAGGATGGAGCCTGAGGATCCGGCCCCCTCCGTGCCCCCCGAGGACCCCCCTGGGCTTTACGTGAAGAAGCGAGTGGAGCGGGCAAGTGGCTACAGCCTGGGCTGAGCTGGGCTCGCCGGTGGATGCCTGGGGCGGGGGGTGCTGGGGAGGGAGTGGGGGCTGCCGTGTCCCCTTGCAGAGGGATGCCAGGAAGGAACCTGGGGGTGGGGGGCAGGGAGGTTATTGCCTGGGGAGCTGTATGCCATTGCCAGCCATGGCTGACCATCACTGGGTGCAAGAACTGACTTGCAGAGCCCCTCCCAGGGATTGTGGCACACAGGCTGGCTTCTTACATGCCTTGCCCTAGGGAGCAGAGCTGTGCCAGGCTGTGCCCTATGGGGGCAGGGGCAGTGAGGGAGCTCTTCCTTTGAAAACGGGAGTAGAAAAGAGAGAATTTGGGAGGTTCTTCAACCTGTGCATTTCCCTCCCTTCCTAGAGCCCGGCAGAGGGGGCCCTGCTCTGCCTTGATGCCCTCCAGGCTAGAGAGGGTCTGTGATCTCCCTGCTCTTCCTTCTGGCCTGGAAGAGCCCCCTACAGTAGCTGGATACACCAAGGGTCCAGATCCCTGGGCCCCCTACCTTATGGTGACCCATTGGGTCAGCCTGGGGGACAGGACTGGAGTGTGCTGGCCAGGAGAGCCAATCCATTCCTCTCTCTGTGGGACAGGCTGGCCCCCACTGGCTATAGGCCTGTCCGGCTGGCATTTGCTGGGGAAGGCAGAGTGGGTAGTGGGACCCGGCTGAGCAGGTGGTGGGAGCTGGTTGCTGGGCAGTGGGGTGGGCTCTCCGGGGAGGATTTTGTTCTGTGCACAGTCGTCCGTCCGCCCCCCCCCCCCCCCAAGGCAGCTGCTGGCTTGCTGATCTGGGGTTGCAATAAGCTTTGGCTTTTCGCCGCCGGGTCTCTGGCTTGAAACTTGCTTCCAGCCCCGGAGGAATGATTTTGGGAGCCCTCTTTGTGCTGGCTGAGTTGACACCTTAACCCTAGTGGGCGGTTTGGCCGCCACAATTGGCTGTTTTCGCTCTAGAAGCCCCAAGAATTCAGTAGGGGCTGGGGGGTGAGGTGGGGGGGATCCCAGGGCTGGGATGCTGGGGGGGCATCAGAGCAGGGTTGCAAGGCACTGGCTGAGCTGTGTTGGGGGGATCCCAGGGCTGGTTTAGCGGGGGGGGGGGGCATCAGAGCAGGGTTGCAGGGCACCGGCTGAGCGGTGTTGGGGGGAATCCAGGGCTGGGATAGCGGGGGGGGACATCAGAGCAGGGTTGCGGGGCACCGGCTGAGCGGTGTTGGGGGGGAATCCAGGGCTGGGATAGCGGGGGGGGGGGGACATCAGAGGAGGGTTGCGGAGCACTGGCTGAGCGGTGTTGGGGGGGAATCCAGGGCTGGGATAGTGGGGGGGGGGGGCATCAGAGCAGGGTGGCGGGGCACCGGCTGAGCTGTGTGTGGAAAGGGTAGGACTGGAAATATCATCAGAAGATGGTGCAGGTGACGACTGAAGCATCTTGCCAAAGCTGTACGGGGGGGATCCCAGGACTGGTGTCTTGCAGATCAGGACGGAAACGCCCTGGCAGAGCTGCATGTGCGAAGCTTGTGCTGGCCCTGGCGAATCAGCTGTTGGTACCTGACTTAAATGAACCCTAAAAATGCACCAAATGAGTCGGCGGCCCATTTAAAAACAAATCCAGCTGGATTCCCCGGGTGACGAAAAGCCAATGGACGAGCTCTTTGCGTCTGGCCTGATGCGCTGGTGGAGATGGCAGCTCTCTGCGCTTGGCTCACCCAGGGCTGCAGGGGATGGGCTGGGGATGATTAAATTCTGCTGCGCAAGCAAATAAGTCAAACTCCTTCCCCCGCTTTTCTTAAGGCCGCCCCCCCATCTCTTCCTTCTCCCCCCCTCTTTCTTTGAGTTTTCCATCGCTCCTTCTCCCTGCAGCTCAGCTGTACCGTTCCTGGGGAGATCTGGTGCTTCCCCTCCCTGCTTTGTGTCCAGTTGTGGGCACGGGGCTGGTGTCTGTGCTCGGGGCGGGGCTGGTTCCTCCCGGGTGTCTGTGCTCATGCTGTCTGTTTTCTGTCTCTCCACCTGCTTCCCCGCCACAGCTAGAGGAGAGTTTGCGCCTGAAGGGGACGGACCCGGTGACCAATGCTGACGTGGGTATCCTGCAGCGGAAGGCTGTTGCTGACTGGAAAGGCATGAACCCCGTACAGCACATGGGTAGCGAGTACAGCCCTGTGACCCTGGGTGCCTCAAAATACTCAAGACCTCCCCACTGCCCCAGCTAGTTGGGTACATGGCTCACCATGCTGCCGAACCTGTCTCTGATTAGAATAGCTGATGAGGGGCTTGGACCAGCCCCCTCCTGGCTGAATGTCCCACTCAACATCCCTGCAAAGGTCCCTGCAGGATTCTCCTCCCCATGACGGACCAGGAGCCAAACCCGTAACCCACAAAGTTCTACGGGATAACTTGTGCCAAGTTAACACCCACTCAGGCCCTGGGATGGGCCTGATCCAAACCCTGCTGAACTCGGTGGAAAGGCTTCCATTGATTTCCGCGTGGATCAGGCCCTGAGTTCCTACAGATGCTGCTCATAGATGGTCCGTCTTCTGACTGACTGGACAGGAGGTAGACCCCTCGCCCCCATCTCCCGGGCCCTTGTGTCCCTCGTGAGACACAGCTGAGCCTCGAGCATGGTAGCTCATAAATCACACGTTAGGGTTCCCAGCTCCCTCTGCCTTGTCAGATCAGCCTGGCCCCGTTTTTACGTTCATGGAAGGAACCAAACCCCGACCTAGCATGTGCTTGTGTGTAACATTCCCAGGGAAAGCTCTGTGGCTTATGTGTCCTGTCACCGTTGCTTTATACTAGGAATCCCCATTGGAGGTTGGATGGCTCCTGGGTGGGAGCTCCCTTACTGAGGTCTGTGTGCATGTACAGGAGAGACTTTTATCTTGGTCAGCAAATAAATTAACAAATCTTCCCCCCCCCCCCCCAGTAGATGATCTATTTTTTCTGCCCTTGTTAGAATATGTGCCAGGTATTTTTAATGCTTGTTAATGTGGCATAAAGTCCCCAGGAGTTACGTTTCCCCTCGGTCGGCCAGGCCCACGTCATCTTGTGCTTATGCAGCTCCCCAAGGGTCTGTGCCCAGCAGTGGGAACTGGTGTTATAGGTGTGTCCTCTCTCCTCTAGCTGGGTAACCTTCCCTCCCAGCCCAGTGCAGACAGGTGGAGTCCTGTTCACTCCAGCCTGGTTTCTGACTCTGGGGTCATGTGATAACGCAGATGATATTCGATCAGGAGTCTGCCTGCCCATATCATGCAAGATGTGATGTTGCCCTGATGTGAATTGCCCTGTGTCCCCCATGGCTCTTGGAAGGGGTCTCGCTATTATGTATTCTGAGGCTAGCAACCCAGCAGTCTGCAGCCACTTGCTACAGATTCCAGACCCCTTTCCTAGCCTTTACAACGGCTGCCCCTGCAGGGCCACCCCCCCAGCTAAGCAGTATGGTTGCTGTATATTCTTTCAGGCTTTGGTAGCCCAGGAGGCTAGCTATGTATATGTGATCTTTTTTGCAGTCGTCTTTGCAAGCAAAACATTTCATCGCCAAGTCCCTTGGGATCTTAACTTTGCATGCAGATGTCTGTCTACGCAGAGTTGCTGTCTTTGCTCTCAGAACTCTGGGGAGCACCGTGCAGTGACGTTTTTCTCACCCAGGCAGGGGTTCGGTGCATGGTTTGCGTTGCTGTGTTCTGACGCATGGGAAGGTTTGCTTTGCATGCCGCGGGGCTCTCTTTCTGTTGACAGTCAGGGAAGAGCATGCACGGTTAGCAGCATGCAGCCCCTGTGTCACCCGGGCGCTATGCTGTGTATGTGGAGTGGTTCCAAGCACTGATCTCGCAATGTTTTTTGCTGTGGAAGCTGGAGCAAGCCATCAGCTGGAGTTGTCGGGGGTTGGGCACCAACCGCTTGGAAGAGATGGAGCTGAGGAGGAGGAACCAAATGGTAAGGAGCTCGGGATGGCCTCTGTTCTGTTGGCCGCAGTGGAGCAGAAGTGGACCCGGTCTGTAATACATTGAGTCTCTTCTCTTAGATAAGATGAATGGAAATCAAGGATTTAGAGAGGCTGTGTGGCCTAGTGGATAAGGCATTTGTCTGGGTGTCAGGAGACCTGGGTTCTGCCACTGATGCTGATCTGTCTGTGACACCTTTGGGCAAATCATTTTGCCTCTCTGTGCCTCTGTTTCCCCTCCCACCATTTCTGTCTGATGTATTGAGGCTCAAGAGGGCAGAGACTGTACTGAACGTGTGATCAGTGCTTAGCATGATGGGACTCTGATCTTGGCTGGGTTCTCTGTTACAGTAGCATCTACAGATGAAAAGCCACTGGTATCTCTGACTCCGGCAAAAGGTGAATACCTAGCAGCATGGAGGGGACTGCTTTGCAGGCATGTGGGAGGCTGGAAGTGGTGGAGACCCGACAGTCAGGGTGGCTAATCAAAGGAGGGGGCAGGGTGGCGTGAGGTTCAGCTGGGTTCGGTGCAAAGAAACCAACCCCGACCAGGGAGGCTGGCACCAACGGTGCCATCAGAATGTGATGTGACTCAGAGAGGCCTCTGCTGCAGAGAAATAATATTTATACCTGACCCCAGTGGGAACCCCAAAGCTCTGGCCCATGGCGGAGGGGAGCTGCCAAGATAAATACTCTGGTCCTAAGAGCACTGTCCGCTGTTGAGTGGCTGCTTTGATCTTTTGCCCATAGCTGGGGAAGGTGAGGCTAGACTGGTCAGTTTCACTTTCCAGGCCTTCTGCTCTAGCTTGAAGGCTGTTGAGGGCGAGATTCCTTCCCGGGTGTGAACAGCTCAGTAACGCTCTGCTCCTTCAGCAGCAGGAGGATCTGCGGAGGCCACCGAAAAGGAAGGGTCCAGAGGCCTTTCTGTGCAAACGTAGCATGTTCTCACTGAAACATAGTGAAAAGAAAAGGAGTACTTGTGGCACCTTAGAGACTAACCAATTTATTTGAGCATGAGCTTTCGTGAGCTACTCACGAAAGCTCATGCTCAAATAAATTGGTTAGTCTCTAAGGTGCCACAAGTACTCCTTTTCTTTTTGCGAATACAGACTAACACGGCTGTTACTCTGAAACCTGAAACATAGTGATGACCCTTTCTGTTCATATTAGTTTTTTGTAGCTCTGTCTTTCTCTGCCTCCGCTGCTGGATATTTACTTCGACTGCAAGCTCTTCAGGGCAGGGGCTGCGTGTGTGGTCTGGGTTTGTGCAGCGCCTGGCACAAGGGGGTGCTGATCCGTGACAGGCCCATAGGTGCTATTGCCATGTAAAAAGTACTAAGAATGTCCCTTTAACCCTGTCCTGGTAGCAGGTTTCTACAGAGCATGAATTCAAAGAAGCTGGGCACTGTGGCTCCCAGGGGAAGCCCTGGATTCTGCTGGGGGCTAATCCTCCGAAATGGGACAGGGGAAAGGGGTGGCTCAAGGGGCCAGATCGAGTACGCAGGAGGCCGGTTGGCAGGCGCGTCTGCAGTGACCCTGTCCCCCATCTCTCCGGGCCCAGCTGGAGCAGGCCCTGCGGCTGGAGACCGGGGAGCGGGAGTCGCTGGAGAACAAGAGCCTGGCCCAGCAGAACGTCGAGCTGCGGCGCCACCTGGAGGAGGAGCAGGCCGCCTACAAACGCAAGCTCCAGGCCTACCAGGAGGGCCAGCAGCGTCAGGCGCAGCTCGTCCAGAAGCTGCAGGCAAAGGTGGGTGTCCGGCGCTGGACGGGCCGGGGTCTGCTCGGGGGGGGGGTCTGTCTGCGGGAGGTGCGGCTGCAGCTGGCCACCGGAGCTGGCTTTGCTCTCCCTGGGACTAGCCTGGCTACCTGAGCTAGCAGCGATCTCGCGCACTGGTTCTCCGCCCGCCAGCCAGCGCACGGCTGCGGCCCCCTGTGACAGCCTCAGGGCCATGCAGGGAGTATGTCGACCGAACCCACAGAGAGCTGCATATGCCACCGACAGTGGTAAATAGGTTGAGAGCCACTGATCTAGTGGGGTCCAAGCCAGCTTGGGCACGTCTACCCAGGCTGCCCTCACCCCTCCTGATGGCCGTGTAGGTGTGCCCAGGGCGGCACGGGCTCTGAGACGAGCGGCGAGGGGATGTAGCGTTGCAGTGACTTCTTAGAGTGGCTTGAAGGAAAGGAAGAAGCTGCCTGACCCAAGCAAGGAACCCTGAGGCTGCTGCAGAGAAGGCCCCATCTGCTTTCTCCAAGCTCGTCTGCCCACTCAGCTCTGGCTTGTTTCAGTCGTTCTGATCATCGCGGTTTGGACACTCTGGGATCTGCATAGCTGGGGTTTGGAGGCTGCGGATTTAGCTGTGTATATACGGCACCCATGTGCAGCCACCTCTGGGGGGGAGTGTGGAGTGGCAGCCAACCCAGCACCCTGCACTGTACAGAATATTTTGGCTAAGGATGTCTGAGCAAAACTGGCAAAGTGCTCCGGGATCTGTAATGTCCATGCAGAGTGGGCAGGGCCTGGGCTGGAAGGAAAGGTGCCCCCGGCCCCCAAAATGGCCGGGGGCTCAGTGCAGCGGCCTCGAGGTGACTCAGTCCTCCCTGGAGTCATGGACTAGTCTCTCCTCAAAGAGCTGCTCCATCGCCGAGGGCTCTCTGTCAGCTGGAGGGTGGTGGGGCATTGCGGGAGGGGGAAGGGGTTAGCTGTGGGAGAGCTAGGGCCCTGCTGGAGATAGCTGAAGATTCTCAGCTTATGGGGTGTGGAGACCAGTCTGTCCCCCTCCCCTCACTTGGAGGGACTGTGCATAATGCCTTGGTGCTTAATTCTAGGTAGCTGAACCTACCGAACTAGTGACTTAGGTGGGGTGGAAGGGGCCTGCCATGGGGGTCGGCTGATGATGGTTAGGATTTCAGGAGTGAGTGGCCTTGCAGGGCACTGTGGTTGTGGCAGGGAGGGTGGGGGGCCGGCCAGCTCTGTGGCTGTGTTTTCCTTGTCCTGCCGAGCATCCGCGGAGCCAGGCTGGGGGCGGGCTCTGAGCTGCTGCGTTCCTGCAGGTTCTCCAGTACAAGAAGAAGTGTGGGGAGGTGGAACAGCAGCTGCTGGAGAAATCAACTGAGCTGGAGCAGCAGAGACTCACGGTGAGTGTCGCCCTCCTCCCAGTGCCAGCGAAAAGCCCGAAGGACCCCACGCCCACTAGTGAAACGATGTCCCTGGCTGGGTCCCTGTCAGTGGGATTGAACCAGCGACTTCTTGATCGAACAGTAAGAGCAGCGTCTGTCTGAGCGGAAAGGCCCAGCTCTGAGCCAAGTCTGTGACTAGCGGGGATGGCTCCAGGCGGCGTGGGGGTGGGTTACACCCGCCGTTGTTTTCTGCCCACGTGCCGGGGGCCGGCTGGCTCAGGGACTCGGTCACGGCAGGCGGCCCTCTTGTGTTCCTGCTTGATTGGACCTGCTGGAATGAGCCTGTCCCCCCCGGCCAGTTCCTGCTCAGGTAGATGGGAGCCCAGGCTGCACCAGCCAGCTCCGCAGCTGCTCTAACTGGCCCCCTTGTCCCAGCCTCGGCTGCCAGACCAAGGCCTGACCGACTCGTGGCGGTGGGTCCAGGCAGGCCTGGGGTGGTGTTTGTGGGGCGCTTGCCCCACGCTGCTCTTCTCCATCCCATGGCCGAAAGGGACGGCCTGGTTATCCAGAGCCCCTAGCCCCCTGCTAACCAGCTGCTGCCCATGCCCTCCCCCAGAGCCGGCTGGACATGACGGACTCGCGCCTGCGCCAGGATGAAGAGCACAGCAATGACCTGGAGAACGCGCTCATCCGGCTGGAGGAGGAGCAGCAAAGGTGTGTCGGGGGAGGTGGTTGGAGGGGTCCTGTCCACGGGGCTCCACCTGGGGCTCAGGTGGGTCTGGGCTGCTGCATCCTTGGAGCCCCATTCTTCGGGGCCTCTATTGCACCTGCTGCCTGGCTGGGCTTCATGCTGGGCTGGGAGAGCAGCTTCCTTGGAGTCTGGGCTATGCCAGGAATCTACCATTGGAGTCCGTGCTCCTGGTATCGCCTGCACGTAGGCCCAGCATTTCCCTGCAGCTGAGCCACCGGGGGTTGTGATTCTCCAGCTAAGCAGGGTCCGGCTGGGTTCATATTTGGACAGGTGACCTCCAAGGATGCCTGGTTACTGTAGGCAGTGGTGTTGCCGGGTTTTACCCGCCCCACCCCAGGAGTACTGCAGTACTAATCCCTAGCACAGGCCTAGGGGTGCTGCGCGACTGGAAGTGACGTGTACTTTGCGGTGTGAAACTGTCCTGAGCACTTTTGCTCACTATTGGTCCCCTGGTGCTTTAGCTGAGTCAGGGTGTTAACTCCAGCCTCACGGCCAAATTCCCTCGCAGGTTATTACATTGGGTTTCCCCAAATCTCCTCTTCAAATTCAATTGGACAGGCTCTTTTCTTGCTTCTTGTTGTGTGCAGCTGCCACGCTGTGCCTCAGAGGTGGCTGCCTGGCAGTGGTGGGTGAACTGATCCCTGTAGCTCCCTTATTGACAATGGGCTCAGTTAATGCCTGGAAAGGGTCATGAGGCGCTCGGCTGGAAGGCGCTTGAATTGGGCAGTGATTGTCTTATTCTGAATGAAGTGTTTGGATCTGTGTTGTTCGGTGTCTCAGAGCTGCGATGTCAGGGCCCATCCTCCATGTTGGGCCCTTTGCCCCATGCCAGAGTCAGTCCCTTGCCGGCTCTGCACGGGCCCCTCATTTCCTTCTCAGCCCTTGCTCTCGCTGTGTCCCTGTCTCCAGGAGCGCCAGCCTGGCCCAGGTCAATGCCATGCTGCGGGAGCAGCTGGACCAGGCCAACGCCGCCAACCAGGCCCTCAGCGAGGACATCCGGAAGCTGACGACCGACTGGACCAAAGCACGCAACGAGCTGGAGCAGCGGGAGGTGGAGTGGAGGCGAGAGGAGGAGGTTAGGGCCAGAGAGATTCATTGCGGCCTTGGTTGGCATGTGTCATTCTCCCTTGTGCATGCCCAACGTGTGTGCACCGTCCTGCTGGGCAGAGACGGATCCGCACGCATGCTACCAGTCCCTGGAGAGGTGATTTGTCCCCTCCCCTGCAACTTCCCTTTACCATCAGTGGGAGCCAAGTCTCTCTGCTCCGGGCCTTTCTGTGCCAACGGTCACTGCGTTGCCCCAGAGGTGGCTGCATTTCAGTGGGGCTGTCTGTGCATAGCTGGTTCAAGCCCTTTGTGTGGGGGAAGGGGTCCTGCAGCATCAAAAACTCTGTATAAACTTAGCTCTTGCTAAGAGTCCTGCCTGGAGCTGCCACTGAGGTCAGCGGTGACTGTGCCTTCGGGATACCGAGAGCAATGCAGGGCGCCCCATGGAGCAGGGCTCACTCACTTGTGGGGCGTTATGGACAGTCAGGGCCAGGTGCTCTGTATCCAGCCAGGCAGCGAGTGCCTTGCTGTGCCCTATGCTTCCCCCGGGGTGCGCTGGCCGTTCCTGTTAGCGCGTCGCTCTGAACGGGGGCGTGGCAGCGTGGGGGGGGTGCCTGGGGAGGGGGATCTGGCTGTCACTGCTTCTCCTCTTCTCTCCCTTCCCAGTCATTCAACACCTACTTCAGCAATGAGCACAGCCGGCTGCTGACCCTCTGGAGACAGGTGGTGGGCTTCCGGCGCCACTTCAGTGAGATGAAGACCATGACCGAGAGGTCAGGAGGAGTGTGGGGGCAGGGTGTGTGCGTGGGGCGGGCGGTTGCTGGGCTCTTTTTCTTTGAAAAGCACAAGGAGCTGGGCTTGGGAAAGCTACCTGAGCGGCCCAGAACCCCGTGGCTTACAGTGCCTCCTCCAGGATCCCTGTGAGAACAACCTGAGTGCAGAACAGCCCTCCCGATCTCCCCCGCACCCCCCAGACAAACCCGTTAGCCCATTCTGGGAGCCATGTTTGGCTGCCAGGCCTGATTTCCGCTTCTCTGCGTGTCCTGCCTGGGGGCCTTTAATGACCTTCTCCCTGGCAGGGGCGGTTCTGTAAGTTCTGCAGGCAGGGGAGGCCGTGTCGGTTCTGAACGCTCGGGCTCATGTGGGTTTAGATCCCAGCCAGGCCCCCTCGGAGGGAGATGCCCTGCAGGTTATGGGGCATGGGGTTCTGTAGATCCCGCAGCGTGGGCTCCTCGGGGTGCCCGGGCCCCCGGAAACGGCCCTCTCTTTGGGACTCGGGTGCAGGGACCTGTCGGAGCTGAGCAACGAGCTGTCCCGGTCCGGCCGCACCATCCACGCCGCCTGTCTGAACCTGAGCAGCAACTTGCGCCTGTCGGAGAGCAGCGCCAGCGTGGCCCTGGAGAAGCAGGCCCTGCTGCTGGCCCAGCTGGAGGAGCAGCTGAAGGACAAGGTGCGCGACATGATCCAGCTGCAGGTCAGGTGTGACATGGAGAAAGCGGAGCTCGGCACCAGGTACGGATGCCCCCGATCAGGGCCAGTGTCCCAGGCCCTGAAGCTTGGAGCTCGCCGGTCTGGGAGATGCACCGTGCATCCACGGGGAATCAGGGAGCGCTGCCCCTCCTTGGAGATCCTTGGCTTGGTGGATGGGGCTAGTGGGCTGAGCATATCCTGCTCACGGGAGAAGGAAGGGCAGAGGTGGACCCGTCTGTCCCATGTTATGACCATCCTGGAGCCTTAACTTCCCACCGGCCCTGCAGAGCGGCGATACTCAGACCTCAGTGGTTCAAGAGGCCTGGGGCCTGGCTCTCTAGCTCAGGGGGTTAGCGCGGTGGTCTCAGAACGAGGAGGTTGCCTGTTCAAATCTCATGCGGGCCTGGGTAGCGGTGTTGGCCTCGGATTCTCCAGGAGCCAAATTAGCAATTGGCATTACCCAAAAGAGCCCCAGCCGTGGGGGTTCAGTGTTTCATTTACTATTTATATATTCTTGGTTATTCTGACCCAGTGTTGTTATTTTATCAACTACAATTGGTTAATAACACCGGAAAAGCCTCCTGATTGGTTAATAACTTAGATCAATAATTACATCCCGTGGTGTTTAATATTGTGTGCAGCAAAGAGCCTCAGGAGACACATTAACGAGCTGCTCGTGGCTCCGGAGCCGCAGTCTGAGCATCACTGCTGGAGAGTAACATGGTTCCTGGTTCCAGCCGATCAGGGGCTCCCCGCAGAGCCATTCCTTTGGGTCCACAGGTGCCAGGCCCAGGACATGGGGTGTGGCCTGGTCTCCCCCCGCCTCTTACTAGACATCAGCTGGGCAAGCTCAGCGCTGTGGGGAAAGGGCTGGGGGAGGGGACATGGTGTACTTGGAGGATGTTACTGGGACATGGAGAGGAGAGGAAGCTGCCATGTGCTCCAGCCAGGGCTGAGATACTGGGGTGGGGGTTTTCCCAGGGCACTGTCGGCATGAAGCATCTCGGTCCCTGGACCAAACGTGGAGTGGTAGACCTCTCTCTAGGACGGCTGGGGGTCCAGGGATCTCCAAATGCTTGACCTGGCCCATGGCCGTTGAGTTCTGGCCCTGTGCCGTGAAGTATGGGTCCCTGGCCATTCCTCTGCTCACCCTGACCAGCCCCCCTCCCTTGCTCCAGAGTTGCTGAGACGATGGCCACCGTGGAACGCTTGAAAGCCCAGAACTCGGAGAAGGAGAAGACGGTCGAGACGCTGACCCAGAAGCTGGAAAATCTGGTGAGAGGCTCAGCATGACTTGGCTGGTTCCCGGAGGAGATGGGAGCATCTGAAACAGCGATCCATCTTGGTGTCTGTGCTCCAGCGAAAGGCCCACCAGCAGTCCGCCTGCCACTCCCTGGCTGATCACAGCACAGTGTTGGGCCTTCTGGGGAGAGCTGCGAGCTGGAGCCAGAAACGAGCCGTGGAGCGGACGTGGGGGTCTCGAGCGCCGCCTGGCTGATGCCGTGTCTCTGCTTGCAGGAGGCTGCGCGGGTGCAGGAGCAGGCAGCGCTGGAGGCCGAGGAGATCGAGGCCTTGCGGACAGAGTCGGAGATGCTCCAGCAGACGCTGCGAGACCTTGCTCAGGTACAGGGCGCGCGGGTCCCGTGAGCGAGGCGGGGTACCCCAGAGAGCAGGGTTCTCCGACTTGTGAGCCGTTACCGAGTCGTAGAATTGACAGTCAGAAGGAACCACCCGATCATCTAGTCTGATCTCCTGTATAGCTCAGCCGCCAGCACCCGTACAATAAACCCAAGAGCCGAAATGAGACCAACGTTTTACAGCCCACAGGAGACTAGACTGTTCTGTGCCACAGGCAGAGAACGGGAGGGACCCCGGGGCACCAGTGCCTGAGGCTCCTGCAGTGGCAGGAAATTGATCAAGTGAGATGTACCCAGGTAATCCCGGCAAGTGACCTGCACCCACATGCTGCAGAGAAAGGTGAACCCCCCCAGCTCTCTGCCAGTCTGACCTGTGGGGAAAGATCAGGGAGAGGCGCGGGCCTGTCACCCAGCTGATGGGCAGGGCAGCAAATGGATCACCTGGAGGGAGGAGCTGCCCCTCTCAAGAGCAAGCTGTTTTCTCAGAGTCATCAGGGGCTGAACTGAAAAATCCAGAGGAAAAATCAGATTCAAGTCAAACCAAAAGAAAAAGGTCTTCACGTTTTGTTTTGTCCACTCGAAAAACTAAAAAAAAAAAAAAAAAGTTTTGAATGGACCCAGAACGTTTTGAGTCAACTCAAAATGATTTTTTTTTTAAATTCAGTTTTGGGGTGGGGGGTTCCCCTTTTTAACCTGGCAAAACTTTGAAGTTGAAACAAAAAAAGTCGCAACCAAACTTTTTGAAATGGTCGGAATGAAACGTTTTGACTCTTACTACATTTTTTTTTTCCCCTGAAGCTAGTGGTTGAATTCACCCCGACACCCGTGGGGAGTTCCGGGCCCCAAAAGCTGTTGATGAAAAAACTAATTTTCCGGGAAAACGTTGCCCTGCTCCAGTCGGGCTTTGAGCGGTGGCGGTGTCGCGCTCTGGAGGCTGGCGGCCTAGGCCCCCGGCTAGCGGCCTCTGTGGCGACAGGAGCCTAGAGACTGGTTTGGCATCCTGGTGCCTGTACCCAGTGGCTCGCCATTGTCTCTCCCGCTCAGGCCGTCCTGTCCGATGCCGACAGCGCCATCCACCTCACAGGCACAGAGCGAACGACGGACGTTTCGGAAAGCGACGCCACGGGATTCAGCCTGCGGGGCCTCTCCTCCAGCCTCCGCACCCCGTCCCCGCTCCGGCGCTCCTCCCCCCGGCGCAGCTCCTCCCCCCGGCGCAGCCTCTCGCCGGCCTTCTCCGACTCCACGCTGGCCGTGGTGCACTCCGCCTTGCAGAAGAGGCAGCTGCAGGTGCAGGTGAGGGGACGGGACCTCCCAGAGCACGTGGCCATGGGATTCCTTCATGGCGGTGGGCCAGGCCTCGACTGGGCACCCAGACGTACTCCTGCTCCCCAGCTCTGCGAGACTGTGTGGAGTGGGGCCGCTGAGCCATGAGGGCCATCTGTGGGGTTATAGCTGTTCAGGCTGCATTTCTGTGGGGCTGTTTGGTGCCCACCAGGGGAGTGGGAAGCGAACAGGATTGCAAGCGTTGCTCTTTTGATAAAGCAGCCTGACAGGGTAGTTCCTGGCTGGAAACATCTGGGGGATTTTCGTGCCTTGCAGGGAATAGGATTCTGGGGAGGGGGGTTTGGAATGGGTGGGATTCCCATGGGAGATTGTCGTCCAAAGGGCATGGAGTGTGATCAGCCATGCAGGAAGCCCCGGTGGCAGGCGGTGCGGATGGCGGGGTGCACAGGGGGTGGGCAGTGCTTCAGAGGGAGAGGAGCTGACTTGCTGGGGTTTCTGCTAGGACATCCGCGGCAAGTACGAAGCCATCCAGGAGCTGGTGGGCTCCCTGAAGAAGCAGCTGGTGGAAAGAGATCACGAGCGACGCTCCCTGGAGCAGAAGATCCTGCAGCTGAAGGACGATGTTGACTGTTCCTTGCGGGCCAAGGATGATGCCGTGCGGGATGCCAGCCGCTTCCGCTCCTCGGCTGACCTGCTGGGCAGGTACTTCCATGGGCGCTCCCCCCTGCCCATCCCCCTGTGCTCCAGCATATCCCGGCTGATGGGACGGGTGTCACATGGGCATTTCTGCCCTGCTGACATCCTGGGAGCGGAGCCTGCTCTAGGGGCGACTTTCTGCACCACAGAACAAGGGCCCTGGAACGTGGGGAGGGTTGATTTTTGTTCCTTAAAGGGCTGTTCAGCCCCCAGAAATCTGTCTGTCTGTGCCCGTCTGTCAGTGAGAAGAGCAACCTGGAGCGAAGCCTGCAGGCCCTGCAGCAGCATGTGGAGGCCCTGCGGCAGGAGAGCGAGAGGCTGCAGCTGGCCAACAGCGACCTGCAGCGGCAGCGAGAACGCCTGGAGGACGAGAAGGAGGACATCGCCAAGGACAAGGAGCGGGCGCAGAAGGAGATTGAGCGCGGGTTGGTATGGGGAGAGTGGCCAGCGTGGGGGGGTGGAGGGGTGTGGAGGAAATACCAAGCCAGAGACAGAAGCTCCTCAGTAGCTACCCCGCTCCAGTGAGCAGCACCCTAGCCCGGTGCTCCAACGTGCCAGGCCTTCCTCCCCTGAGCACCCCAAGGCAAGCCCCGCTGGTGCCCGTGCCCAGCGTCCCAGCCCTGATCCTGGGGCCCAACTCTCCCTGCCAGCTGAGGTCTTGCAGACCCAGGCTGCCTGGCTTCCAGGCGAGGTGAGATTTCTCCATGGGTCATTTGAGCTGAGCTGCTATAAAAACAACCCCCGTTAGTGGTGTTTTCCCTTCTCTTACTGCGGACACCTAGGCCAAACCCTCTGCCTGGCTTGTTTAAGCTTAATCTCCTGTTGGCGTGGCTCAAAGGGAGGGCGCTGAGTGATGGGCAGGGCTGGTAAAAGCAGACGTTCTTGTATGAGGCACCACAAGAGGGCAAACCACTCCTCAATCATATCCAGAGAGAGACAAGGCGGGTGAGGTCATATCTCTTACTGGACCAACTTCTGGTGGCGAAAGAGACAAGCACGAGCCACACAGAGCTTTTCTTCAGTTCTGGGAAAGGGACTTGGTGTGTCCCAGCTAAATACAAGGTGAGACAGATTGTTTAGCATAAGGAGTGAAGAAGAGCTCTGTGGAGTTCGAAAGCTTGTCTCTCTCACCAACAGAAGTTGGTCCAATAAAAGATATCACCCACCTTGTCTTTTTCATATCCTGGGCTCAACACGGCTACAACGCTGCAAATAATCTCACATATATATAGTTTGTGTGTGTATTCTGGCTATACCTAGAAAAATGATCGTTTTTTTCAGAGCCATAAAGATTCAGAAATGACCCTGTTGATTTCCTTCAGAATTTCCAAAAACCTCATTTCTGTCCTGAATGTTTTCAGGCAAAAAGGAAGCTTTTGGAGAAAGCGAAGGCAGGACTCCAGAAGAGGCTTGGGGAGGGAAAATTTGCAGTGGGGACAAAATAGAGCCATAGAGTCAGTGCTTAATTTGTAATGGAAGAGATGCCAGGGCTCAAGCAATTTTTTTTGTTTCATAACTGACATGCCAGGCCCCGAGGTGCCCGGGGCTCTGAACTGCCAGGCCCCGAGGTGCCCGGGGCTCTGAACTGCCAGGCCCCAGCACAAATTAAGCCCTGCATAGATTCCAAGGCTGGATCATGTAGTCTGACCTCGTGCATAACACAGGCTGGAGAGTTCCACCCTTTGGACTAATTAGCTCTTTGAAGTCCCTTTGCTGTGCTCCCTTGCAAGGATAGCCAGTGACAAAGGGTGTTAAAGGTCCCCTGCTGCCAGAGCACAGGGGGTTGTGTGTGAGTCCCTCTCTGTGCCCTGCAGCCACAAACAGCTGGAGCAGCTGGAAGTGAAGAAATCCAGTCTGAAAAAGGAGCTGATGCTTGTTAAGGAGGCTCTGAACAAAGCCACCCTGGAGAAGGAGGTGTCTGAGAATGAGAAGGTGGAGATGGCAGAGGCGCTTTCCAAGGTAGGGCTTTGCGCCCCGAGAGGCAATCGGGGATTGGGAGGGAGGGGGCAGGTATTACAGTGGGGCTCGGGAGTAGCTGTTGGGCTGGCTGGTATGGGTGCGTCTGATGGATAATGCTATGGTAGCATCACTCGTTCTGCCACTTCCAATCTACAGGTCTGTTTTAAAGGCAGCTCCCTGAGGAGATCTTGACGAAGGATGCTCCCCTCTCTAGCACCTCTCCTCTTAGGCCTGCAAACAAAACTGCCCTTCACAACTCCCTGATCCGATGGGCAGATGCTGCCCCCATTCTAGAGGGGGCGCACTTCCTAGTGGTTAGAGCACAAGACCAGGAGGCAGGATTCCTGCGTTCTGTTGCCTGTCACGCTGATCGCTGTTGGCTCATTGTTTCATGATACTCCTCTGTCTGTCTGTCTCCACCTGTTCTCTCTTGTCTTGCACTTAGATTGTCAG
Source organism: Caretta caretta (assembly GCF_965140235.1). Taxonomy (NCBI): domain Eukaryota; kingdom Metazoa; phylum Chordata; order Testudines; family Cheloniidae; genus Caretta; species Caretta caretta. The sequence continues at coordinate 6,634,095 of NC_134223.1, forward strand.
CAATCTGGGGGAGGGACCATCTTGGTCTGGGTTTGCAAAGAGCCAAGCACGGTGGGGTCCCGGGCCATGGGGTTCCTAGAGCCGATGGTAATACAAATAATTAGCTAACAATGGATCTGCTGTGGGCTCTTGGGCAGGCCACTGACCTTCTCTGCTTCCTCCATCAAAGCGGGAGAAGGATCGTCCCGGCCTCACGCAGGTGTCGTAGCCTTGATTAATATTTAGACAGTGTTCGGAGGTCCTTTGAGACGCAGAGGGGCAAAGAGAAGTTGCCTGAGGTCACCGAGCGAGTCAGTGTGAGAGCTGGGAATAGACCCCAGAATGCCGTCCCCAGCTGTAACCATGGGAGGGCGCTGCGTTTCTTGCAGCCGTTTGCTTTATTTTATGCATGCCACATTGGGACAGTAGGGGGGCTGCGCCAGGGCTGGGGGAGGGGTCCTAGCCCTCAGCTTGGCTAGTGGGATTCACACCCCTGGCTTATCCAGGCTTCTATCCGCGTCCTCCCCTGCTGGGCGGCTCTCCGCTCCCTGCCGTGCTCCGTGGGGACTCCTGTGCCCAAGTTGCTGCAGTGACCCCGGCTGTTTGATCTCTCTCCCCCTGCCCCATGTTCACAGGCGGATGCGAGCCGGGCCGAGCTGGAGCTGACCGCCAGCAAGCTGAAGGCGGAGGAGGCCTCGCTGCGCGACTCGCTGTCCAAGATGAGCTCCCTGAACGAGGGGCTGGCCCAGGATAAAATTGAACTCAACAGGATCATCAGCCAGGTCGGTGCCGCCATGGGCTTGGCAGTGCGGCCCAGCGCCTCCTGGGGGCTCTGGTCTGGGGACATTGACCTTGGCAGGCAGCCTGCAGGGAGAAGGGGCATTGACTTGAATCTCTGCTTTTCCAGGGGAATCATAGAGTCTCAGGGTTGGAAAGGACCTCAGGAGGTCGTCTAGTCCAACCCCCTGCTCAAAGCAGGACCAATCCCCAACTAAATCATCCCAGCCAGGCCTTTGTCAAGCCTGACCTTAAAAACCTCAAAAGAAGGAGATTCCACCACCTCCCTAGGTAACCCATTCCAGTGCTTCACCACCCTCCTAGTGAAAAAGTTTTTCCTAATGTCCAACCTAAACCTCCCCCGCTGCAACTTGAGACCATTACTCCTCGTTCTGTCATCTGCTCCCACTGAGAACAGTCTAGAGCCATCCTCTTTGGAACCCCCTTTCAGGTAGTTGAAAGCAGCTATCAAATCCCCCCTCATTCTTCTCTTCCGCAGACTAAACATCCCCAGTTCCCTCAGCCTCTCCTCATAAGTCATGTGTTCCAGTTCCCTAATCATTTTTGTTGCCCTCCATTGGACGTTTTCCAATTTTCCCACATCCTTTTTGTAGTGTGGGGCCCAAAACTGGACACAGTACTGCAGATGAGGCCTCACCAATGTCGAATAGAGGGGAACGATCACGTCCCTCGATCTGCTGGCAGTGCCCCTACTTATACAGCCCAAAATGCTGTTAGCCTTCTTGGCAACAAGGGCACACTGTTGACTCATATCCAGCTTCTCGTCCACTGTAACCCCTAGGTCCTTTTCCGCAGAACTGCTGCCGAGCCATTTGGTCCCTAGTCAAATGGGGGAGCCTCAATGGGGGACAAGCACCCTAGCCCAGTCTGTCCTAGATCGATGGAGGGTTGGCCTGGTCCATGGCTCCTTCCCATGGGGAGGGATAGAGGGGTTATGGCTGAGGCCCCTGGAGGAAGCGATGGGCAGGGGGTGAACAAGGAGCTGCCCCAGGTACCTGGGGTGGGGGCTTTGTTTCCCAGGCAGGTGACGGTCTCTCCTGTCCTGCCCCTGACAGCTGGAGGAGGAGAAGGGGGCCGTGTTGGGGCAGAAGCGGGAGGTGGAGCAGGAGAAGGCCTCAATCCGCAATGAGCTGGTCCGGCTGGAGCAGGAGAAGCTGGAGCTGGACACGGAGAGGCAGGGGCTGGAGCACTCCCTGCAGGATGTGGAGCGGAGCCGGGAGAGGCTGGAGAGGGAGCTGCTGGCCCTGCAGAAGGAGAGGGTGCAGCTGCAGGAGCAGCTGGGGCAGGTAGTGGGGTGGAGCGCAGGAGCCACATGGAGGGCATGCACTTGGGAGGTGCATGTGGGGGTCTGATTGCTAGATGCTGGGAGCTGCAGGGGTGCTGGGATTTGGGGGTCAAGTTGGGGGTGCTGGGGGAGCAGGCTGGGGGGTGGTGAGGGCCTGGGTGGGGAGCAGGCAGGGGGATGTTGGGAGCTGGGGGAACAGGAGGGAGGTGGTGGGGGCCTGGGTGGGGAGCAGGCTAGAGGGTGGTGGGAGCTGGGGGAGCAGGCGGGGTGGTGGTGGGGGCCTGGGTGGGGAGCAGGCTGGGGGGCGCTGGGAGCTGGGGGAGCAGGCGGGGGCTGCTGGGAGACGGCCGGCATGGGGCAGAGGAGCAGGCTGGGGGTGCTGGGAGCCGGGGAGGCAGGCAGGTACCACAGATGAGATGGGTCCCTCCGAGAGTGGCTGGAGCCTGGCTCTCTCGCTGCTAGGGGCCTGGGTGCCCAGGGCATGGCCTCCCCTCCAGGCTCAGATCTGCCTGTTGTCCCCTCCCCTCCCCGCCAGCTGTCCCGCCAGAGGAACGCAGCCAGCGAGGAGCTGGGGCAGGCCCGCCGGGAGCAGGAGCGGCTCAGCGAGGCCCTGCTGCGAGCCGCCAGGGAGAAGGAGGGGCTGATGAAGGAGAAGGCCAGCCTGGTGGTGCAGCTGGCGGCGTCGGAGCGGGAGAACAGGGGGTTGGCGGAGGAGATCGCTGGGCTCCGGTAAGGTTTGGGCAGGCCAGGAACAACGGGGTCCCTCCTGCGGCTGGACACATACAGCCCCGGCCTCTCCCTCCCCATGGGTGCTGTGAATGGGGATCCCTCGATGGGCACCCTGCCTTTGAGACCATCTACAGGGGTACTGCCATCCTGGAGCGACTTGGCGCTCGGGGGGGAGGAGGCTTCCCCGGCACCTCCCCTCCATGGTGGGGCCAGCCTGAGTTTCCCCTCCCCTTCCCATGGGGGCTCGTCCCCTTGCCATGGCCAGGCTGTCCCCACGGCCCGGGCCGCCCCTGCCTTCCCCCCTCACTGCTGGCTCGCCCGGGCCTCTGTTGCGTGGCCTGCGCTGGGAAGGTGCTGTTCGCCCACGAGTACGGCCGGGTGAGGCTTAGCGGCACGTGGAGACGAGGCCCGAGTGCTTGGCACCAGTCCAGAAACCCTGGCAACCCCCCTGGGATAGGTGGGCCCGGAACAAGGACAAGGGGCCTGAGCTGAGGTGCAGGGAGGCTGCACATGCCTCCTTGCTGCTCCAGCTGTGAGGTTCGAGAGAGGCTCCTGGGGCCGCTGGATCCAGGCGTGGCGAGCTACGGGCGCACGCTGCAGGGGCCAGGTGCCCAGCGAGCTCTCCCTGAAGCAGCTGTGTGTGTGTGTGTGTGTGTGTGTGTGATGGTTACCAGGGAGCAGTGTTTGCAAACAGGTGTGTCAGGTCAGGGAGTGGGGGAGCCCTGCCGAACGGCAGCCCTGGGTCTGTAGGAGCAGGTGGAATCTCTCATGTCGCAATCCCCAGGCAGGTCAGTGTCTCCCCACCCAGCTCCGGCCTTTCCTGTCCCGTCTCCTTGTTGCCCTCTCTATGCCCCTTGCACGTCCCAGCCCTGGGGTCAGATCTGTGCCGGGGCAGTCGCTCTGGCTGGGACGGAGCTGGCCCTTCACCCGCCCCCCTGCGCTGTCAGGAGGTGTGAGATTGCGTGGGCACCTTCACCGCTGCCCTGCAGACGACCCCACACCTGTGCCTCTGCAGGGAGTGCCCAGTGGTGCGGTCCTCTCCAGGGGTCCCTGAGGCCCCGCTGCCGGGAGCTTCCTGACCTCGGGGCAGAGGTTTGCAGAGGGAGCGACTTCCTGGCACTCTGAAATGCACCACTGTGCCCGTGGCAGGAGGGTGCATTGGGGTGGCTTTCCACGCCTCCTTGGAGGGGCCCAATGGGGATTTTAAGGGCTGGTTGCCCCCCCACTCAGAGGCCAGGGTGCCGCCATGTGCCAGGACCCACGGCGTGCCTGTTCAGTCGTCAAAGCAACGTGCTTCTCGTCGTGGATCGTCTGCTCAGGGGCCGTTTTGTTCCGGCTTTGTCCAGCGCCTAGCACACTGGGGGCCTGCTCATCACTTCCTCGGTGGTTTTCTCTCTCTCTCTCCGCTTGAGACCTGGGGCGGGCGGGCAGGGGCTGGTGATTGGGAGGACTCACTCTGCTCGCGCTTTCCCAGGTCGGAGAAGGATGCCTTGGAGACCACCCTCTTTGACATCCAGCAGCAGCGTGCTCAGCTGGACGCCCGGAAGGAGCAGCTGGAGGCCGACAGCCAGAACCTGCTCCTGGCCAAGGAGATGCTGCAGGGTAACCTGGGCCTGGCTGCCCTACCGTTTCCTTCAGTTCCCACCTTCACCCCTTTCCAGTGTCTGTCCCCCATTCGCCGAGCTGCTGCTGGCGTCCTGAGGCCCACCAGGCTCTGGTGGCTGGATTGAGAGGGAGGAGGAGGCTGGTTCAGTGGGTAGGAGACAGGACTGGGAGCCCTGAGTTCTAGTCCTGCTTCTGCTGGGGAGAATGATCCCCTCCCCTTTGTAATGAGCTGTGTGGCTGCAAGTCCCTAGTTAAGTGTTGTGAGAGAGTCAGGGTCCCTGTCTCCTCCATGCTGCCAAGACTCCCAGACCTCGGGAAGGGCTGTAGTTAGCAGATCTCCCTTCACGCTGTGGATGTTGATCGGATCCTCATTGCTCTATCCCCAGTGGAGTTGGCCAGCATCCGCAAGCAGAGGGAGCTGGACGTGACCCGGCTGGAGAGGGATAAGGAGCTGCTGGCTCAGAAATTGGCTCAGACGGAGCAGGAGGCCCAGGTCACGCTGAGAAACAAGGAGGTGGCTCATGAGGAGGACGTGGATCGGCTCCAGAAGGAGAAGGTACGGCACAGGGCAGGCCCCGTTTCTGACTCAGACCAGTGCCATGTTACGTACCCCAGCGGCTCAGCCGGGCTGGCTCAGGCAGTTGGGGGAAGGGATCCCAGTGAGTCAATGGCAACATCTCCTTGCCTTCTATGGTGCCGGCAGAGACCCTGCAGTGGGAGTGCACGAATCTTTCCTGTGGGTTTCAGGGGGAGAGGCAGTAAGCTGCACCCCCACCCCACTCACTGCATCCCTCCCTGTCCCAACCCCGTCCCACCCCTCGCACCCCATCATTGCATCCCTCCCCAACCCCCCCGCACCTCCATCCCCCAGTCATTGCATTCCTCCCCAGTCCCTACCCATCCCAGCCCTGTACCCCTTACAGCGCTCTCCCACCCATTCTCTCCACCTCCCAGAGCGGCCACCCCCACAGCCCTGCACCCCATTCACGTCCATACACTGCTGCACTCCCATTATGTCCCCATACGCCCCTGTGCCCCCCCACATCCTCATGCACCTGTAGCCTTCTGCCTCCCCCTGCATCCCCATCCCTCCATATCCCCCCCACTCCTACCTCTCTCCTTCACTGCCCCCTCTCACCCCCACCCTGCTCTTGTCCTTGGCCTCTTTCCCTCGCCATCCTCTCTCCTCCACCCCGTCCCCACCCCATCTTTTCCCCTCCAGCCCACCCTCCTCCCTTCCCAGCTGGGTGACTTAGGCAGCCCCTGGAAAAGTGTATGAAAAAGTGACTCTGTGTAGGCAAGTGTGTGTGTGCATTGTATGTGCGTAAGAGACTGTGTGTCATTGTGTAGGGAGGTGCATGTATTGTCGCCTGTGTGTATACCTGTGTGAATACAATTTTCAGCCTAACTCTTTGACTTTTATTCCTTTTACTGGCTTGCCCACAAAAAGAGTGTATGGCCTAAAATGTGTGGGTATTCATTTCATAACAAGTTTTTAAGAGGGAAGGGAACTCTAAAAGAAACGTATTCTTTCTTAAAGAGTGAATGTTGTAGACTAGGCATTGCAGAAGAGCCGATGTATCACACACATCTCCCCACCTTTGTCTTGTGACATTATAAACGCTTTGTTGCAGACTCTCTCTTTTTATGTGTATGTCCAGCACCGACCACCCTGGAGCCCTGATCTTAGATGGGGTCTCTAGGCACTAAACAACAATTGTAATAATAAATAATGTGGAAGTACATGTGTTAGTGCGTGCTAGACGTGTACACATGAGTACACGTGTGGTTCTGCATGTAGGTGTGGGAGTCAGTTTCTACAGATTTATTTACATAGGTTTCTGGACAGGGGCATTTCTGCGGTTGTGCTCTCTGGATTTGTATTTGGGCTTCAGGAGTGGGCCTTTAATGGACCCAGAGCAGCTGTGATAATGTGTGTCCTAATTCCACACACAAAATTACAATAACTTTAGTGAACAAAAACCATGGAGCTGGTTACGACAAATGGGAAGAGGGGAGGGAAAGAATCAGAAAATCTTTTTTGTGAAATTTCATTTTTTTAAAAAAATGACCCTTTTTGACTATTTTGCTGCCAGTTGTAGTGTCCTGTAACAAGTAACAACTGAACTTAGCATAACACATTGGTCAAAACAAGAAATACGCCTGATTGGGTCGTGCAGTGAAAATGAGCATGTGACAGAGAGTGGGGGAGAGCAAGTGACGGAGGGAGGGGGGATGGAGTGAGCGGGAGGCGGGGCCTTGGGGCAGGGGCGGGCCAAGGGTGTTCGGTTTTCTGGAATTAGAAAGTTGGCAACCCTGGTGGGGAAAGGGCCACGGAGCCTGCCAGGCCTATGGAGGAGTTAGCATGGGTTTGGGCAATTTGGTTTGCTGGTTACTTTCCTTGGGACCCGCAGCTCTGAAAGCAAAGGCCTCCAGCCCTGGAACTCTCCATCAGCTGCGTCAGTATTAGGGCTCACGTGCACCTCCCTGGACTCCCGCCACCAGCGGGCCCTGTGAACCTTTAGCCCATGTGCAGCTCTGCTATCCCCTCCGGTAACGGGGAGGGGCTCGTGCCCGAGCCGTAGCTTTGGAGCCTTCACCTAGAGCTCTGGCATCTGCTGCTTGGTCCGTGCAGGAGACGGTGCGCCTGGAGTTGGAGTCGGAGCGGGAGGAGCTGCTGCACCGGCTGAGCCACGAGCGGGAGGAGCTGCTGGCCCGCTACGAGGCGGAGAAGGAGGAGCTGAGCGAGGAGATCACCGCGCTGCAGCAGGAGCGGGACGAGAGCCTCCTGCAGGCGGAGAATGAGAAGCAGCAGGTAGGGGAGGGTGTGCGGGGGATTGGCACTGCTGCCAGCCCCGGCCTGGGGGAGGCTCCCATTAACTCCAGCCGAGAGCTGGGGCCGGTCCTGGCAGGCGCTCAGCACTCTGAGCAGCAGCAGCAGACGGCGTGAGGTGGAACGGGGCAGAGAGCACGGCCTGCCCGGCCCCACACCAGCCCCAGCATGTGCCGGCTCCCAGCTGGCAGAACAGCTGCTGCGGCTCCCACCCACACCCCAGAATCCCGGAGCTCCAGCCCCTCTGCGCCTTTATCGCCATCCCTGCCCCCCGGAGTTCACCCCCTGGATCTCACCCCTGTCGCACGCCCTCTGAATTTCTCTCCCTCGCTGGGATCTCTCCCGGCCACACAGGCCCTGTCCCTCAAGGAGTCGGAGAAGACCCTCCTGTCGGAGAAGCTGGCCTGTGCCCAGCACAGCCTTGCCGGCGTGACCTTGGAGATGGAGCGGCAGAAGCGAGAGGCCATCAGCCGGCAGGAGCAGGATCGGGTTGGTGTGGGTGCTATGCGGGCATCAGGAGGGTGGGAGATGGACACACGCACATGAGACGGTCGCTGGTGGTGGTGAGCACGTTCACCGCAGTGTTTGTGGAGGGGGGTGCTGATTGCTGCCGCCGAACCGAAGCAGAACTCGGGAAGCAAATACCACCACCAGCTCGCTCCTAGGTAGCGCTTTCCATCAGTTGATCTCCAAGCACTTTACAAACCAGCATTAGCTCCATTTTACACCTGGGGAAACTGAGGCACAGAGAGAGGTGACTTGCCCAAGGTCACCGGGCAGGCCAGTGGTAGAGCTGAGAATAGAACCCAGGTCTCCTGAGTCCCGGGACAGTGCCCTATCCACTAGGCCACACTGCCTCTTATTGCCCCACACACCTCCATAGATGCTTAATCTGTATCTGCAGAGCCAGTTTCAGGTCCTCTGCTGAGACATTTCAAACCTGAATTGCAGCAATGCCACTGCACCTAACTCCTGGCCTGCAGCCACCCCCCATGCAGCAGTGCCTGTGCACCTTGCTCCTGGCCTGCAGCCCCCTCTTTTGCTCCCCTCCTGTCTCCCCAGTGTCCCCTCCCACCTCGCTCCTGATCTGCAGGTCACTTCCCAGCCTAGCCCTGGGCGGAGACTGGCTGCTGCGCTGGGTCACGCCTCGCCTTGAGCTCCGTGAGGCAGGAGGGGGAGGAAGCCAGATGCCGTCTCCCCTCCTGGAGCACCAAGGAGAAGCTGATTCCTGTTCACGGCGAATGCCCCCTGCCTGTACCTGGTGGCTGTGCAGTGCATGTCGTGGGCAACTGCTGATTGGCAGCTGGCCGGGTGAACCTGGTAAATGTGACCCCAGCGAGGGGGGAGCCGGTGCAGGTCAGTAAGGGCTGGGCCGTTCTTTGTTCGCAGAGCACCATCAACGCCCTGACCTCGGAGCTGAAGAGCTTGCGGGTGCAGTTGGAAGAAACCGTCGCGGCCCGCGAGCGGGAGGCCCGGGGGCTGCAGGAGCAGGTCAAGGAGCTGGTCAGGCAACGGGAATGCACCCTCCGCGAGGTGAGTGCGGGCATGGGGAGGGGGATAGTGGGCTGGGCCCCACTGCCAACCTCCCCCTTCCAGAAGGGGATGGAAGCGGGGGGCAGGAGAGAGTCACCAGGGGACAGAAGTGGAGCCATGAACCACGGTGGATCTCCTTCAGCAGGGCTTGACAGTGTTGCACTGGAGATGGCAGGTGGGACACCTGCAGAGGAGGGTGCCGGGGGGGGGGGGCAGGTGCTTGGAGATCATGCCAGGGCCGCCTCCTGCCGAGTACACAGTCCCCATGTGTGCTGGGGCAGCAGGGATCTGAGGGCGGCCGCACCCGTTTTCTGCCACGAAGGTGGAGGAGCTAAAGACCCAGCTGCGCATGGTGGAGGATGCCCGGGACAGCATCCGGCGGGACGTGATCGAGGCCCACCGGAAAGTACGGGAGAGCCAGGAGGGCCATGAGGTCCAGAGGAAGGACATCCTGGACCTGCGGCGCAGCCTGAGTGACGAGGCCAAGGAAAAGGAGGCACTGCAGAGCTCCAACCAGGAGCTGCGGGCTGCCGTCAAGCGAGCTGAGAGCGACCGCATCAGGTGCGGGGGGAGCCGCCGTGGGGGGTGGGAGCGGGGTACGTCGCTGTGTCCCGCTGGGATCTGACGCTGCCTTGGTCCCCAGTCTGAAGTGGGCCAACGAGGAGAAGGAGCAGAAGCTGGCCACCCTGGAGGAGGCGCGGGCAGCCGTGGGCAAGGAAGCCGCCGACCTGAGGAGCAGCCTGCAGGAGGTGGAGCGATCGCGGCTGGAGGCCCGCAGGGAGCTGCAGGAGCTGAGGCGACAGGTGTGTGAGTGTGTGTGTGCACGGGGTTGGGGGGGGGGGCACAGGGGGACGTGGCTGGAAGGAGCAGGCTCCCCGGCACTAGGAAACTGGGCCTGCACCTTCCCCAAGTGCTCAGGACCTGGCCTCTGTGCGGGCGAAGCTGCTTGGGGGCAGGGCCCTGCTCCTCGGATGAGCCTGTTTTCCCTGACGCGGTGCCCGAGTTACCCCCTGGGTGTGACCTCTGTCCGGACTGTGGGGCTGCTGCCCCCGCGTTCGGGGGCTCGACCTCCCATGGCTGGGAGCTTCGGGCAGGGAATCAAACCCCAGAGGAAATGTGCCCTGCAGGCCCCTCCTCGCCGGAGCTGATGGGAGGTGGATGCTCCTCTGTCCTCCTGGTGAGGGCTGGGACTGGGCAGGCCCATGGTGCCGGATCCCCAGGGTTGTCTGAGGTTGAACGGCTCCGAGGGGCCGTGGGGGAAGGCGAAGCAGGGCTTTGAGTGAGGGGCTCGCGAGGCGTCGGGGAAGAGGAGGCTCTGCCCAGCTGCCCCTGAGCCCACGCTGACGACTCTCTGTCGGGAGGACAGGAAGATGTGGGCACAGTTGGCATAGCAGAGTCTGGGCCACCGGGCCAAGCATCTGTAGTTCAGGAGGGGCCGTGAGTGTGTAGGATCCCGCCCTTCCGGCCCTGGGGCGAGCTACAGTTCCCCTCGCTGGCCTGGAACAGCTTTGGTGCCTCTCCGTTGCGCTGCGCCACTCCCATCCGCGGGGCAGTCATGTACTTCCCTGCCCCCCTTCCGGTGCCCCCAGATCAAGATGCTGGACAGTGAGAACGCCAAGAAGAACAAGGAGGTGGCAGAGCTGCAGGCCCGGGTGGCACTGGATGAGCAGCGGGAGGAGGAGAGCCGGCGGGAATCCTTCGGCCTCAAGCAGAAGATTGTGGAGAGCGAAGCCAGCAGGGAGTTTGCCAGGAAGGAGGTGAGCATGGGGCTCCTTTGGTCTCGCATGGTCCTCCTGCCTCCGCCCAGGAATTCTCTCCTGGTCGTGCCTGTCGGCCACCCAGCTCTGGCTCATCGCGTTGCCGCTGCCAGGGACTGGTCATGCTGTGTACTGCCCATGTGGCCCGGGTGTGGGGAGCAGATGCGTCCCTCCAGGGCAACTTGAAGGAGGCTCATGGAGGTTAAGGCCAGAAAGGACCATTACAGCGCTGTAGTCTGACACCTGGTGTAACCCAGGCCAGAGAACCTCCCGAGTAATTCCTGCCTCCAGAACTTGCCGACCATGCTTCCTCCTTGGTCTTCTTTGCCTGTCCCACTTGGCATGATAAAATGGAGGAGAGTGGCCCAAAGTGGTGGAGACCACGTCCTTCTGGAGTAGCCATGTGGCCAGGAGGACATGTGGCTTTTGCGCGGAGGCGGCTGTGCCACGCTTGACCCCATGTGCTCTCACTGGGCTGGCTCTCCCTACCCAGAATGCCTTTCAGCCCTCTCTCTTGCCTCCCCAGCTCCACAACCTGCAGCGGAAGCTGTCGGAACAGGAGGGCGAGTTCCAGGTGAGGGAGAAGGACCTCCTGGGCAGCCTGGAGGAGGCCCGCGGCAATGAGAAGAAGCTGCTGGACAACGCCCGCAACCTGGAGATCAAGCTGGAGAACGCGCAGGCTGAGGCGGCGGAGCTGAGCCTCCGGCTGAGCGCCGCCGAGGGCCGTGCCCTCGGCCTGGAGGCTGAGCTGGCTCGAGTGGAGGGGTTGAAGCGGGACGTGGAGTTCAAGCTGGGGAGCCTGCATTCCGCCCTGAGGCGCACCCTGGGCATCAGCCGGGGCGGCCGGGCCCCCAGCCCAGCCATCAGGGGGCGTAGCAGCTCCCCCAAAAGACTCTTCTCTCCTACCAAAGGTAACGGGTCAGGAGAGCCCTCGGACGCAGCCCTGAGGAGGCCCCTTTCTCTCCTCCCCAAACCTTGAGGGCTTGGTTGTCTTCAGTGCCCTGCTGTGTGGGAGTGGCATCTGGTGGAATGGAGCCAGGACTCCTGGGTCCTATTCCTGGCCGTGCCACTGGCTTGCCATGGGGCCTTGGTCAAGTCACTTCCCTTGCCTGTACCCCATCTTTGCAATGGGGATAGTAAGACCCTGGCGTCCTGGCAGGGTTGGGAGGCTCAATCACTGACGCTTGCAAAGCACTTGGGGATGCCCAGGTGGAAGGGCCTGGAGGAGGGTGGGGTAGAACTATTGGCCTGAATGGCTGGCTGGGATTCACTCCAGACCCTGCACTGCTCTTCATGCCTGTCCAGTGGCTTCTCCCTCAGGTCCTCCCTGTTCGCTGCCTTGAGCCCTTCGGGGTGGGGTGAAGGGCCCTTTGCGGCCCTGCTGTACTGGAGAGGCTCTTCTCTGGCCGGGCTGCAGCTCCTCTTCCTGCCAGTAGGTGTCCCCCTTCTCCTTGTGGGATCAGAGCCAGGAGCTAGGAAAACCCTGACAGGTTTAGTGTTGGATTCCCGGAGCCCAGCCGGGGCCCACCATCTCTCCCCTGTGCCCGTCTCCCCCTAGGTGACAACGCGTACAGCACCACGGACGGGCGCGGCAGCCCCACCCCACAGGCGGGCAGCCCCGAGCGCAGCCCCAGCTCGCGCCCTCTGTCTCCGGAGCGCGCCCTCTCGCCCGGCCGCAGCGAGCAGCTGGTGGCGGATATCGACCCTGAAGTGGTGCGGGCCGCCCTCCGGGACTTCCTGCAGGAGCTGCGGGAGACGCAGCGCGAGCGGGTACCGGTGTGGGGAGGAAGGGTTCAACATCTGCCCACGCTGCTCTGCCCGAAGGGCGAGCAGCCTGGCGGGTCTCCCGACTGCTGATCGCCCCCTCCTGTCTCGCCCTCCTCTCCGAATCCAGGATGACCTGCGGGCCCAGCTGGGCAGCCTGACCCGCCAGCTGGCTGAGATGGAGTCGGAGCGGGACAGTGCCAGAACCCGAGTGCAGCAGCTGCAGAAGCTAGTGACCGAAAGCCAGGAAGGTAAGGGCTGTGGTGGGGGCGTGCAGAGGGGCCTGTGCCCATCGTAATAATGAGCGCTCTTGGCAATGCTTGGCCCATCTCTAGGGCCTTTCAAAGCACTCGGTGTGCAGATGGATGCATTTTGCCTCACGACCCCTTACCCTAGGTTAGTCTTAATAGCCCCGTATTCCAGAGGGGTAAACTGAGGCACAGAGAGGGGAAATGACTTGCCCCAGCCAGTGGCAGGGTCAGGGTCCCCACTCTTCTAAGCCCCTACTTGCACTGTCTCTTCATAGTAATTTGCATGCTGTTACCCATGGTGCTCCTGGATTTTTACTTTTTGCAGTGGTACCTTTTGTTTGTAAACTTGGTGCTTTAATGCCCTTATGCCAGTGGGCTGGGCTACCATGCAGAGGTTATACCCAGCTGGTAGGCACGCAGGCTTGGTCCATTGCAACATGCAGCAGGCCCTAGCTCATCTCTCTTGTTGGAAATGCAAGGACAGACCCAGAGAACGAGAGCAGGACCGTAGGAGGCAGTTAGTGAGTCTCCAGGCCAGGGCTTGTGAGATTTTTCAGAGTCCCCTCCCATTCAAGCCTGTGTGTGCCATCTCTCCCATGCACCTGCATCTTGTCCCTGTGGCATCTGCATCAAGCACTAGATTGTTGTGTATCGCTGCTCTGTGCTCTTTTAAACAGCTTGTTACCACCCACCCCCCAGAGGAGGCTGCATTTCAGTGGTGGGTGAAAGGATCCCTGTATACAGTTTATGGGATCACTTGGAATGAGAGGAACACTAGGAAATACCAGCCCTCGTTTTGAACCACTAGCCCCCAGCAGAGCCTGGGCATCGCTTGGTATGGCTGCCGCCTGCCGACACTTGCAACTGGAGGTTTAATCCTGAACTGGGGATTTCCAGACACTTGGGGTTTTGTGTCTCGGCTCTGACGTTCTGTATTTGGCTGCCCTCTTGCTGGGCTGCTCCCCTCCCCCCTCAAGGGACAATTCATTTTCCTCCTTTCTCTAAGTTGCCACAGCTAGGAAAGCTCAGAAGACAGCAATATCTTCCCAGGCTCCCAGAGCCCTGTTCCTACATGCGGTGTTGGGAACTCAGCATTTCAGGGATGCTTGGTTATTCCCTGCCCTCTCCCCTTTTGTGGGTGTCATGTTTTCCCCTTGCCCGGGTCTGTGCCCCTTAAACGTTTCCTCTGAGGTTCACTGGGAAGGGGGCCATTTTGAAATCCAGCTGTACAGATCGATTCATTCTCAAGCATTATTTTAGCATCAAAATTAATTCCCTGGTTGAGGGAGAACCACAAGGAGAGGCTAAAACTTTTTTACGTGGGGCTTCAAAACCACTTGATCCTTCTTATTGTTACGTGTAGCGACCAGAGGCCTAGACTGAGATCAGGGCCCCATCGCGCTAGGAGCTGTGCAGAGGTAGTGAGCGTTGGCCCCTTCCCCAAAGGGCTTCCAGTCTAAATAACCAAGGCAAAGAGCAGGGGGCAGACGGTCAGTATTATTATCCCCCCAGGGATGAGAGGAGCAAGACACAGTGTGTCTTCTTGTCACAAATCTGCAGGATCTGTGCTACACCCCAGCTTTTGTCTCTTGGAAGAACCCCTTCAGTGTGCCAGAGCCCCGCACCGCTTCCTAGACTGAGCTACGGGGCTCCAGCCTTCCTGCTTCACGCCGTGAGCTGTGCTCAGCGAGTGGGACTGAGAGAGACTCCTGGGAGAGATGCATGCATTCTTTGGGGACGAATGCACCCCAGCCAGTATTTGCAGTGATCCCCTGGGTGGATTAGTCGGCTGGAACACAGCAGAGGAAGCCCTTAGCTTAGCACAGAGGATAAAGGTTAAAGCATCGTCCATTCTGGTCAAGCCGCAGCTCACCAGCCAAGCTGTAGTGGGCTTCCATGTTCAAGCTCTGTCTCTCTCTGACTTTGTCGCTTCCCTGGTCCGAGAGCTCCCAGCCTCTTCCGGAGGTCAACACTTTATTCTCTCCCGGTCACGGCTCGGTCCTTTACTCTCCAGGCAGGCCCCTGCTGGCTGGAGTGTCCAGCCCACTGAGTGTCGATCCATGAGTCATCGATGCTTGCATTGTCTCTCTGGACCCATTGTTGATCTGGGTCAGTTTCAGGCAGTTCCTTAACGGCTGTATTCATCCCACCCAGACAGGGAGGAGAAACACACTGCTATGTCTGTCTCTTAGGGCTGGTTTACAAGTGGGAACTTAGACTGGCATAGCTACATCTCTCGGGGTGTGAAAAGTCCACACCCCTAAGAGACATAGCTAAGAACATAAGAACGGTCATACTGGGTCAGACCAAGGGTCATAGAATCATAGAATCATAGAATATCAGGGTTGGAAGGGACCCCAGAAGGTCATCTAGTCCAACCCCCTGCTCGAAGCAGGACCAATTCCCAGTTAAATCATCCCAGCCAGGGCTTTGTCAAGCCTGACCTTAAAAACCTCTAAGGAAGGAGATTCTACCACCTCCCTAGGTAACGCATTCCAGTGTTTCACCACCCTCTTAGTGAAAAAGTTTTTCCTAATATCCAATCTAAACCTCCCCCACTGCAACTTGAGACCATTACTCCTCGTTCTGTCATCTGCTACCATTGAGAACAGTCTAGAGCCATCCTCTTTGGAACCCCCTTTCAGGTAGTTGAAAGCAGCTATCAAATCCCCCCTCATTCTTCTCTTCTGCAGGCTAAACAATCCCAGCTCCCTCAGCCTTTCCTCATAAGTCATGTGTTCTAGACCCCTAATCATTTTTGTTGCCCTTCGCTGGACTCTCTCCAATTTATCCACATCCTTCTTGTAGTGTGGGGCCCAAAACTGGACACAGTACTCCAGATGAGGCCTCACCAATGTCAAATAGAGGGGAACGATCACATCCCTCGATCTGCTCGCTATGCCCCTACTTATACATCCCAAAATGCCATTGGCCTTCTTGGCAACAAGGGCACACTGCTGACTCATATCCAGCTTCTTGTCCACTGTCACCCCTAGGTCCTTTTCCGCAGAACTGCTGCCTAGCCCAGTCCCTCTAGCCCAGTGTCCTGTCTTCCAGTGGCCCATGCCAGGTGCCCCAGGGAATCATCAAGTGATCTGTCCCCTGTCGCCCACTCCCAGCCTTTGGCAAACAGAGGCTAGGGGCTCTATCCCTGCCCATCCTGGCTAATAGCCATTGATGGATCTATTCTCCATGAACTTATCTAATTCTTTTTTGAACCCTGTTAGAGTCTTGGCCTTCACAACATCCTGTGGCAAAGAGTTTCACTGGTTGACTATGTGTTGTCAGCCTAAGCCTTGGTGTAGACAGTGGTAGGTGGACAGAAGAATTTTTCCGTCGACCTAGCTACTGCCTCTCAGAGCAGTGGATTACCTGTGCCAAAGGGAGAACCCCTCCCATCCATGTACATAGTGTCTAAGTGTCTACACTTAAAAGGCTGCATCGGTGCAGTTGCGCCAGTCGCACTTTAATGAAGACGCTCTACGCCCATGGGAGAGAGCTCTTTCGTCAGCATCATTAATCCACCTCTGTGAGAGGTGGTGAAGCTCTCCCGCAGCTGCCTGCCCCAGCACACGGGTCGGAGTAACTACGTCACTCAAGGGTGTGGATTTTTCACTGCCCTGAGCAACGTACCAAAGTAGTTCTGCAGTGCAGACCTGCCCAAAACGGAAGCGATACAGTGGTGCAGCAGCAATGGTTTAAGTGTAGACGTATCCTTAGTCTGCCCTGAGAGCAGACGTAATCCTTCCCCTCACTTGGTAACAATGCAGAGTATAGGGAGAAACTGAGGCACACGTCGGCTTCATAAAAACATTACCAAAAATTCCCACTTTGTCCCACGTCATGCAGCTGGGAACTGAACTCACTTCTCCTGGATCCCAGCCCGGTGCTGTGAAACGTGGCCCGTGCTGTGTGAAGAAGTTGGCTGTCACCGGGTTTATACGTTGAGTCTCCAAAAGGCAGCCCCCACTCAGGTGCTGAAGATGTCCCCTTCAGGGACAAGTGTTTATTCAAGCTGCATAGTAAAACTTAGCTCTGAGAGTGAGTGCTTCACATCTTCATTGGTAATGGATTTTCTCTCCCTCGCCCTCTGGGGTAGGCAAGCATTAGCCTCATTTTACAGATGGGGAAACTGAGTCACGGAGGGTTTAAAGAACTCGCCCCGAGGTCTCGCAGTGCATCAGTGTCAAAGCCAGGATTAGAACCCAAGTGCTCTGTGCCTCCTATTTGCCGCTGGCTTCTGGTGCAAAGTGCCCGCATGCCCCCTCACTGGCTCTGCGCCTGCATTCTCTGCTTCAGGGAGGCGCAGCGCGGATGGCAAGCTGAGCAGCGCCCAGACCGCCCTCCTGCTGCAGGAGGAGACCCTCCGCCGCAACGACCGGGAGCGCAAGGCATTGATGGACAAGGTGACGGCGCTGGAGCGGAGCCTGCAGTCGGCAGACAGCGACCGGCGAACCACCCAGGTGCACAGGGCCGGGGGCAGGTCGCTGGCTGGGGAGGTTCTAATGGACCAGGGATAGGAGCAGAACCTGAAGGCAAATACGTAAAGAGAGGGTGAATGAGGACACCAGGGGAACAAGGCATTTCAGATGGGTTGAAGTGAGCCCTGTGTGCGCTCGTTGGTCGGAATTGGGGTGGGGGGATCAAGGCCATTTGGGGCACCAGGGGGTTAAAATGAGTGTTTAGGGCCTCTCTTCTGGCTGCAGTGGGCACTGAATACCAGCTTGATGCACCCGCCT
This sequence comes from Caretta caretta, assembly GCF_965140235.1. Lineage (NCBI taxonomy): Eukaryota > Metazoa > Chordata > Testudines > Cheloniidae > Caretta > Caretta caretta. The sequence goes on from NC_134223.1 coordinate 6,651,368, forward strand.
CTGGATTGGGTGCTTAGAGATTCACCATCGTTCACCCTGGGTGGGCAAGGATCTGGTTTTCCCAGCTCGATCTCCCTGGCTGGTGGTGAACGGCCTGGGCTGACTGCAGTGGGGATGCCCGGTGCCTGCAGCTCCTGGCAGGGACTGAGATCATTACTGCAGATCTCCTTGCCTCCAGTGGGAGATCCAGGCGTGGAGTCTAGTCCACTGCCGTGCTCCTGGCGGGGAGCCAAGAGCTGGGGGGGTGGGGGCAGCAGGGTGTAGGGATTGGGGAGGCCGGGCAGCAGCCCAAGCTGGGAGTCTGGCAGCCTGGCTTGGAGCAGAGGCTGGGCAGCAGCCTGGCTGGGGAGCCGGGAGCTGGGCCAATAGTCGATGTAAGTCTACACAGACACTGCGTCGCCCTAACTACGCCTCTTGTGGAGGTGGAGTTACGATGTCGGTGCAGTAGGGCACTTACATGGGCGGGAGCACAGCTGTAGTGTGGACACTGGCATAATTAGGTCGACGTAGGCTGCTTCATGTCGACCTAATTGTGGAGCGTAGACCAGGCCTTAGACTTGATGGGGCTGGGGCGCCCCCATCTCTGCGAGGTTTCTGTGGGATAGAATGTGGATCGAGGTCCAGATCCACTCAGAAGTGGCTTAATTTTGCATGCTAATGTGACCGGGATCTGCTTGCCTGACCTCTGATTTACTTACACCCATGGAGATCAGGGCCCCATTGCACTGTGCGTTGTGTGTGTATGTACATAGGCACTCACACACGTGGACATGGACACGGACACACGTGGACATGGACACGGACACACACCTGTGTACACTCAGACATGGACACATTCACACACCGACATGGACACACTCACACATGTGGACACTCACTCGCACACACACACATTCACACACACACACATTCACACACACTCCTTGTCCCCAAATCACTTACAGGCTGAACAGACCAGACGGACATAGTGGGAGAAGGGAAGTGACTTGACCAAGATCCCCCCAGCAGGCTTGTGGCAGAGCTGGGACCCATGTTTTCTGAGACTCAGTCCGGTACCCTGTCCCCTAGACAAAGCTGCCTGCCCCTGATCTGTCAGGCTACGGGGCTCTGTGCCATCGCAGGCCTCCCAGAGGCGTTGGGAAAGAGATCCAGCGGGGTATTGGATCTGCTGAGCTGCACTGGGCAACAGACAGGGCATGAGAGGTGAGACTCCTCCAGTAACTCCCTGCCCCCCAGGCTGGCACTGGGGCTAAATCCAGGGGGCTGGAGGGGGGTCTGCTCCATCCTCCGCCTGCAGCGGGCGTGCACCCTTGCTGTGCCTTGTGGGGCTGGCTTTTGGCAGCGAGGGGGCCTCTCTGCCTGGCGGAACTCTTTGCTCACGGTCCCAGGGGCGCCCCGTGTCTGGGCTGTGTGTGTTATGTCTGCCGGGCTTGGAGGCCAGCCATGCCTTTGGGTTAAGGAACAACGCTGGGAGGCTGCCAGTCTGGCAGGGCCTGGGTCTGTCGGCTCAGATGGAGGCCAAAGAAGGCGTTCTGCTGAGCGTGCAGCTTGGGAGCGGTCTGGGAAGGGGAGGAACTGTCTTTCTTGCAGGGGTCTCTGCCACTAGCTGCGCTCGAAGCCCCGGGAAGGGCCAGGTCCCGGGACGGGGGAGGGTGTAGCCGCATCCGCTCTCCCTGCATTCTGCCCTTGCAAAGCAGGAGGAAACTTGCTGCATCTTTGTCTCTTAGGAGAACTTCCTGGGGCTGTGGACTCAAAGGGGAGGGGGCTGTGGGCACCCCTCGAGGCGAAGGCCAGGCAGATGGGCACCCCTGAGAGCCTGGCTGTCCAGGGTAGGGCTGGCAGGGCCCTGCTCAGCACAGACGGACGCTTAGGGCTACACCTTATAACAGAGCCAATTGCCGCCACACTGGCTCTTGGCTGGATGTGTGGCCTGGGGAGACTACAGTGCCCAGCATGCAATGCGGCTTGCTCTGGCCGGCCTTGTCGCAGTGCGTGCTGGATCCTTGTTGTCTACTACCCCCTCCTGCACCCTGCGCTAGAGCATGGAATTAACCCCTGCCCGACCAGCCTTTGTCCCGGATCCCAGGGATAATTCACCTCCCCCGTTCTCGCAAAGATCTTCCAGCTCCGGGGATCTCTGAGCTGACTCTGGGGAGGAGGCCGGCAGATTGGTGGCCAACAGGCACGCTGGTCACTGATGCACTGCGCTCCTGGGGACAGAGAGGAGTCTGTCCCCCATCATGGTCTCTGGGTGCAACTGGGACTGTCACTTGGCGAGTAGGCTGGGCAGCAGAGCACAGGGTTCTCCCAGGGTTGGGGCTGCCTATTACTGTTTAATATTTGTATTGTGGTGGAACCTAGGAGCCCCAGTCCTGGACCAGGACCCCCTTGTGCAAGGTGCTGTACAAACACAGAACAACATGATAGCATCCCTGCCCCAAAGAGCTTAGTTCATAGGGCCCCCCCATCTCTTGATAGCCCTTCGGCTCTAGGGGTGCTGCATCTTTCAGGCTTTTGGCTCACAAAGGCCAGGGCTCAGCCCTGGCCACTCTTCGCAGATTCCTGCTGGCACCTGCAATGCCGAGAGCTGACCTGCCAGGGCTGTGGCTGCCAGCCCCCCCTCAGCCCTGGCTTGTAGCACATGCTGTCTCCTATCCCCTCCACGATAGCAGGGGAAGCCAGCCCCACTGCTGTGTGTCAGCCCCTGCTCCCCACCATCCGTCGGGATGCGGGGTGACGGCTGGACGTGGGAGCCCACAGTCTCTCTGGCCGAGCGTTGAGCAGCAGCTGAGCCAAGCCATGGCTTCCTGTGTGGCGCTGGAGCTGTATTGAATTCCTGCCTTATTGTAACCAGCCTCCTGCATGCCTGGAATGGGAGCGAAGGGGGGAAGGGCCTGGAGGTGGAATGGGGCCCAGCTGGGCTCGCAATGGGGCCGTGTAGTCTCTGCAGATGGAGACTTAGGGCTGGGTGCTGCTCTCCCACTCGCCCCCCAGGCTGCTTCGCGCACCCTTGTGAGCGGCCGCACGGTTCAGTTTCACATTGGCCCCCCTGTCACGCTGCAGCGGACCTGCTCTTGCTATGCAATGCTCAGGGCTGATGTGCATGGGCAGAGTCGCAGGGGGAGAAGGGGTGTAGGGCTGGGATAACGGAGGAGGCTGCGGGTCAGGCTTGAGGGGCACCAGCAAACCTGGGGGCTGGGCCCAAGTGCCGGAAGGGGGAGGCGGGACACCATGGGTTGAGCATTGAGGCTCCTCAGCAGAGTTGTAGGGGGATGTAAGATTGGAATAGCAGCAGGGGGCTGCAGGGTGGGATTGAGGGGCATCAGCTGGGCTGGGGCAGGAGCCCAGGCTGGTATAGCAGGGGATGCTGCAGGGTGGCACTGAGGGGCATCAGGTGAGCTGGGGGGGAGCCCAAGCTGGTATAGCAGGGGATGCTGCAGGGTGGCACCGAGCGACATCAGCCGAGCTGGGACTGGACTCACTGGGGTGGTGCAGGCGAGAATGCAGGCACGTCATTATTGCTGTATAGGGACTCTAGGGCTGGACTAGCAAGGGGGCTGCAGATCTTTACAGCCGGACGTCAGCAGGGCTGGGTGTGGAAGTTGAGGCAGAGACTGCTCAGGACTGGCCATGCCATTCATCTTCCGTGAGCCCTGAGCTTACACTGTAAGGCCCCAGAGCCAGATGAGCCCTTAGCCTGGGGAGAGGGGAGGCGGCTGGTGACTCTTCTCCCCGCTGTCCCCCAGGAGAAGATCAGCAAGATGAAAGCCAACGAGGCCAAGCTGGAGAACGACAAGCGGCGCCTGAAGGAGGTCCTGGACGCCTCGGAGAGCCGCTGCACCAAGCTGGAGCTGCTGCGGCGCTCGCTGGAGGGGGAGCTGCAGAGGGTGAAGCTGGTGCTGAGTGACCGCGAGGTGGAGATCCAGGTGCTGCAGGACCGCGGTGACACGCTGCAGAGACAGGTAGCGCCGCCGTGGCTTCTGGGCCGGGCCTGTGCCCCGTGGCAGACCGAGGCCGTGGCAGCCTCTTGGCACCGGCTGCGCCCTCTCCTCCTGCAGGCTCTCTCTGCGTTTGAGGGGAAGGAGCCGTGAGGAGGCACAAAGGCCCACGCTGCTGACGGGCTGCCCCTGCGTGTCATAGAGCGGCGCTCTGGGCCGACTCTGCCTCAGCGTAGGGGGCAGGGAGTGACGTGGCTAGTGGGTCTGTGATTAGAATCATAGAATATCAGGGTTGGAAGGGACCCCAGAAGGTCATCTAGTCCCACCCCCTGCTCGCAGCAGGACCAATTCCCAGTTAAATCATTCCAGCCAGGGCTTTGTCAAGCCTGACCTTAAAAACCTCTAAGGAAGGAGATTCCACCACCTCCCTAGGTAACGCATTCCAGTGTTTCACCACCCTCCTAGTGAAAAAGTTTTTCCTAATATCCAATCTAAACCTCCCCCACTGCAACTTGATTATGTTGCCTTGGGGTCATCATCCTGGTGCGGTGGGTGCGTGAGCACCATGGTCCAGCCCCTAGGCAGCAGCTCCCTACCCATGAGCTGGGGTGTGGATTTGATCTCCCCAGGAGTCCATTACATTGCTGTCCCGAGTGGGTGTGGCCTACTGGCTAGGGGGCGTGGCCTAGCACACTGGACTCGCCGGCTCCGCCCGCTGCTCCTCTTGGAAGGATCCCTAACGGCAGCCGGTTTGGGTAACGCCAGCAGGGCTGGCAGCGCTCCAGCCATCCCAGTGCGGCCCCTGCCACTAAGGGCAGGGCTCTGACCGCAGAGCCTTCGTGAACATCGGATAGCGACTCGGGAGATGCAGCCGGGGGCCCTGGCTCATTGCCGGACTGTGCCGATCCCGCTGCAGGTCACCGACAGCGAGATGAAGGCCAACGCCCTGCAGCTGTCTGTGGAGCGACTGCACCTGACCCTGGCCAGGGCCGAGGAGGGCGAGAGCGCCCTGAAGGACAAGGTGCAGGGCCTGGCCCTGTCTCTGTCGGAGAGCAGTGCCAATGCCGGTGCCAGCCAGGAGAAAGCGCTCCAGCTGCAGAAGGCGCTGACCGCCAGCGAGCATGACCGCCGAGTGCTACAGGTGGGATTTGGCCGGGGCTGCAAGGTGCAGAGAGGCAGAGTGGGGGGGGGTCCGGACAGAGATTTCCAACAGGATTGAGGGACACTGGCAAAGGTGGGCGGGGAATCGGGCCAGGACTGGAGTTCCCCAAGGCTTCCAGCAGGTCGGGGTTGGGCGCATTGGTAGATCTAACTTGGATGGGCCGGTACTGGCCGAGCCAGGAGGGGCTGCAGGGGCATCAGGAGCTGTAGGGGAAACTGCTGGCGCTGAGCCTGACGGTAGACACCTCCTTCAGTCCCACACCATCCTCCCCGTGCCAGCCACCCCTCCATACAACATGGGGACCGGTTTCCCTCCCCATTGTCTTTGCTGCGAGCGGGTGGCTCCGTCCTGCTAGCGCTGGGTTAATCGGTCCAAGCTCGTGAAGCGGGGAGCTCTGCCGGGATCTGTTTTGCACAGCCTGGCCCCTCTGTGCCGTTGGGGTGTCACCGTCTCCCCTCCTGTCACAGGAGCGGCTGGACGCTGCCCGTCAGGCGGTCTCAGAAGCCAAGAAGCAGAACAGCGGGCTGGCCGACCGGGTCCAGGTGCTGAAAACTGAGCAGCTGGAGCTGGAGGTGCAGAAGGAGGAGCTCGAAGGGCAGGTCCGGCAGCAGCAGGAGGTGAGGACACGGCACCAGGTCGGGATTGGGGGTGACTGTCCCATGAATGTAGTCTGAGCTGGCCAGAGAACCGTCCTGCTGCTGATCAGCTGGGCTGGTATCGGGGCAGGAAGGCAGTAGGGGAGCTGACTCCGTAGAGACGTAGGAGTGCTGCAGTGGGTCACTGGGTCATGTCTGGCTTTCCATGGTGATCCCAGTGAGAGCATCACTTGAGTGCCACCGGCACAGAGAACGGGACGCGTATGTGGGGCAGGGAGAGCGGTTTCCCCAGAGTACCCTGTGCCACTCATGTCCTGTGCTGGGATGGTGACCCCAGTGCTACATAGTTATGGGGGGCTGGAGGGAGGTTTTCCTTGGAGCATCCCCTGTGGGGTCACTTGTAGCTCCCCCCAGAGAGCATTTGTACACAGGGCTCCCTGTGGATCTGTGACCTCTGCCTGTCCAAGCCAGGGCATTGGGAGTTGAAGCTGCCTTTCCTCGGTGTTTGGGCCCTTCCTGCCCCGCAATCCAGCATTCCCAGGGGGCTGAGCCCCTCGGTTGTTAAACCCCCGCTGTCTCTCACGCTGCTCTGTGCCGACAGCCGCATGCTGGGCACAGGCACTGACCTCGGGTCTCCCCCATGGAAGAGCTGATCTCTAACCTCTAGGCTACCGGGCCGATCCCACGTGCCTATCACTGGAGTGGCTCCCTGCCCTGCGATGTTGTGCTCAGCCACGTCTCTCTTCCCCTGCTGCCCAGCTGGTGCACCAGTGCCAGGAGAGCGAGAGCGCGGCCCTGCGGAGCCTGCAGAAGCTGCAGGAGGACAAGCACCTGCTGCAGGAGCGGCTGGGCAGCCTGCAGCGGGCGCTGGCCCAGCTGGAGAGTGAGAAGCGGGAGGCGGAGCGCTCCTCCCTGCGGCTGGAGAAGGACAAGATGGCCCTGAAGAAGACCCTGGACAAGGTGAGCGGCAGGAGCAGGGGTTGGGGCTTGTGCCTCTTTCCTTCTGCTCGTATGCATGGCTCCCGGTGCTCTCCCCCCGGCACACACAGTCGGAATGGTACAAGCCTGTTTGTAGGCTTCTTATCCAATGTCCCTCCACGAAATGGCACCAGGATTAGCCATGGGGAGATTGTTTTGGGAATTCGCTAGTTCCATGCCATCTTCCCTGCTGGCAGGGGGCTGCCTGATCTTGGACAGAGTATGGGGGTGACAAGCAGGGGTTGCAAAATTCCACAGGATCCTGGGTCTGGCACTAGGTTCGAATCCCGAGCTGGCATTTGTACTGAGAGCGAATGGGGGTGAATGCTCAGCTTGGCTTCCAATCAGCTGTGACTGCTGGGGCGTGAGGGATATTATCCCTGGCATCGCAGGGCATTACACTCGGGAACGGCCTGAAATCTCCTCTGTCCGTTCAGTGGCGCTTCGGTCATTGCATTTGTGCTCCTGTGCCTGCGATTTCAACTGGCAACCCGTGGAATTAGACTGGCCGTAGCAGACAGCCCCTTCCTGAGCGACCCCCCACCCGTCTGCCATGGGGAAAACCCACCCAACAGTGATCCACGTTCAATTACTTCCCCATAAAGCTGTGCCTGGCAATGTGCTCTGAGCCAGCACTCAGGGCAGAGAGAAACATAGCCAGACTCCCATGATCCTCAGCTGCTGCCTGCAATCCTCCGGAGAGCAGAGCTTGGGGACCCAATCCTGTTGGAGGAGTCGTTTCCCCCGCCCCCGAGAGCTGTGGTGTAAGGGCTCTAGTGAAGAGTGGGGGCCTTATTGCTCCCCAGAAGTGAAGGTTTACAATGCAGTGTGGACGCTCAAGTGCAGGCTTGGAATCTCCAAGTCCACTAGCCCGGCTGCCACGGGCCAGGGCGTAGTGTGGAGTGTAGCCATAACCAGTGTGGCCTGACCCACCCTCTCTCCCTGGGCTTGCTTGGCCGGCAGGTGGAGCGCGAGAAGCTGAAGACGCACGAGGATTCGGTGAGGCTGTCGGCAGAGAAGGGCCGGCTGGACCGCTCCCTCAACACGGTGGAGCAGGAGTTGGCGGAGGCTCAGCGGCAGATCCAGCTGCTCGAGGTCAGCCATCAAACCTTCCTCACTGAGTGCTTTGTCTTGAGCAGACAAAGGTGGGGGGGGGGGGCATCTTTCCAAAGCCCTAGACACAGTCCTGGTTCCTGCTGACCCCTGGGGGTGGAAACACCCCGCGGTTCTGCTCGCAGCTTCAATCACGCGCTGCCATGGCTGTTAGGACGTAGCCAAGATTCAGGGTGTGCCGCACCCTACCCAGACTATGCTGCAGGGTCAGGGCGCTGTTGATGGGGCCTCTTCATAGGCTCCTTTGCCTGACCTTAACCAGGGTCTTTGTGGCCTCAGGCAGGACATATTTTCATGGTTCTGCACAAAAAACCACTGGGGGTGCGGGGAAGGAGGGGCCAGAATGGTGGGTGGGGACAGGTGAGGGATGAAAGGACAGGGTGGAAGTGGGGGGAAGGGACACAGATGGTGAAGACGTGGGTCTGAGAAGGGTCAAATACAGTTTAATCTACAAGGCAGGTGTGCTAGGAAGGGCTAGTGCTGCCTGTTTTCTTGGCCCTCTCCCTGCAAACAGACTAACGGCGGAAACCCCGAGCTCCCATTGCAGGCTGTTTCCTAGCTGCTGCGGCCCGGTGGACGAGCCCCAGAGCCGAGCGGGGTGGACATGACATCATCTCTGCCAGTGGGTATAACACGAGGGGGAAGGTGGTTTGGGAGTTAAAGCCCAGGCCGGAGTGTAGGTCAGGAGATCCGGGCTCGCTCTCTCCGCTTGGCCACTGGGACGCCATGTGAGCTGGGGCCTGGCGCTTCCCCGCTCTGTGCCTCCGCAGGGATGGGGACGGCGCCCTGGGGCGTGCGACGCTGAGCTCTGGAGGCAAGGTGCTGTGGAAGTGCGACTCGTCAGAAGTTTAGGGGGGACCCAGCCTCGACTTTGCCCTGGCATTGAAGGGTTAATACTTCCTCTAGGGAGACGGATAGCGGGGAGCAGAGGAGGGGGAAGAGCATTGGGTGAGCAGCACCCATAGCTGTGCTGATTAATAGCCAGTGACCTGCCCCTGCTGCCAAACTCCTCCCTAGCGCCTCCCAGCTACCCTCCCCCCCATTCCTTAAGCTCTAGCGAGGCACGTCCCAAGGCCGCCCTCCCTTCCAGCTGCCCGAGCCGGGGCACAGCCTCTCCCTACACGGGCTGAGACCCATCACCTCGTTACACACCTGCACCCTCCTCCCAGGACCAGCCTGGGGTGCTGCATGTGTCCAGACTCCCAGAATGCCCTGCTGCCACCAGAGGCGCGGGGCACGGCTGCACTGAGCAGATACAGGAAGCGGCAAAGCCCCCAGGACTGAGGCAGGCAGGGGCCCTGCAGCTGTATCCCTGCCCAGGGGCTGATCCAAAGCTCATTGTGGTCGACTGAAAGACGCTCATTGATCAGACTCATGTGCAACTCCCTCACCCCCTTGTCACCTGGAATCCTTGGCTCTCCTGGGAGCGGGGAGCCTCGCTCACCTGACCCCCTCCCCTAGCTCAGATAACCTTTGAACCCTGGCTCTCACAGGTGTGCTTACTGACTTCTCTCTTTTGGTTGGGCTGCTGGTCCCTGCAGGAGAACCTAAGCATGGTTAGAAGGACGATAACATGTTCCTGGGTGAGTTATGCCACTGGCTCAGTGCTTATAGCTAGTCCTGTGTGCGGGAGCCTCTCACCCAGCCCCTCCCGTACGACGCTCCCCTCTTAACAGAGAGCCAGTCTAAAGCAGACCAGGGCTTGCTGCGCATTATTGTTACTCATATTACAGCCAGCATAACTGCCATCAGGATCCTATCATGGGAGGCCCCATACAGGCCTGGAGTAGGAGACCACCTTGCCAGGTTACCATCTGTATGGGCAGGGGGTGGGAGGGGAAACTGAGGCACAGAGCAGAGAAGTATCTCGCCCAAGGTTACACAGCATTTCAGTGGCAGAGCTGAGAATAGGGTAGAAGCTGCCACGGTTTGAATACGCTGCAGTTGAGTGCAAACAACTCACTGGGGATTGAACTGGGGCCCTTCATGAGCTGCTACGGCTTGTACGAAAGCCCCCAGACTCCTGAGCTGGGGGCTCTAACGGTTTCGTAGCCTCTGTGGTGTGAGGACATCCAGGGACCTGTAACACGCATTCTGAGTGTGTTACACAGGCAGTGACTGAGGCGAGAAGCTGCCGTGGGTGTTTCTGAGAAACCAGCAGCCAGGGTGCCGCGTGACACGCTGGGGACTTTGGCTCCTGAGCCTGCTCTGGGGCTCCCACTCTGGTCCGGCTGAGCCCTAAGGGAGTTTTGTCCCACGTTCTCGGGTGTGCAGGAGCAGGTGGTTATGAACCGGAGCCTGCGGGAGCCCCCTGCGGTCGCTGGCCTGTGTGAGCGCATAAAGTCCTGGGGCCTCGTCTACACTACAGCACTTACTCCATCGCCACTCAGCTGTGTTGCAACCAAAACTGGTCAGCAAATGTCTTCCAGTTGGGAGCCAGTTAAGGGTTTTCCCTTCCCACAAACTCAGTTTTCTAACTTTTTTCCACTTGGGGGGGCGGGGGAGATCTTTTCAAAAAAAGGAGGGAAGGAGGCAAGAGGGCCTCAAAATCCCAACAGAAAATAGCACCGTCTTGGTTTCCAAAACCCGAAACGAAGTGACGCTGGGTCAGTTTTGAAACCATTAGTTTTATTGTCCTGCTTGGAGCATTGAATCAAGGCTGCCATTGTCCCCTGGAGAATTTTGTTCTCTGCCAGGAAAATTTGTTTGGTCAAAATATGTCCCCCAGCTTGCATTAAAACCTTCAGCAGGCTGGAAGGGGAACGATGCTTGTGCGTGGGCATGGGTAATCATGGTTGAACCCTGGGCGGGGCCTAGGGCCCTTAAAATAGCCGCCTTATCGCACAGCAGCCATGCAACCAGCTTTGAAGGTGGGGTTAAATTTGAAGCCAGTGCAGTGCTGAGGTCCACCAGACCTAGTGTGGTGACGAATGGTCACGTCCAAGGCAGCAGAGAAGCCGAGGGACTGTGCAGCGGACTTCAGCCAATACTTGGAAGAACCCAGGCTGCAGACAGAGACAAACCCAGCGCGGGTAACCGATCAGATGCTGCTGCAGTGGCAGGGCACTTGGAGCTGTAAACAGGGCGCTAGCCTATGAGGGAGTGTGGGAGGAGGTGACTCCTCGCCAAGGTGGATGGTGGCCCTTCCACATGAACCGAGGTCTGAGGCTGGCTCCTTCCTGTGTCAGACACAGCGGCATGGTAGGATGGCGCCTCTGTTTCCTTTTAAAGTCCCTGGCGTCTCCAAGCAAGGGAGGACGCACGTGGGGGGGCTGTTGCCGCGCTGGCTGTGAGACGGCGCGGGCTGTGTCAGTAGGGAGCGGGGAGGGGGGGCGGGAAACGAGGCCAGTGGTGGCTAATGAGGGCAGAGTGATGTGATCACAAGGGGGGTTGTTTGGGCCTGGACTAGAGCAGAAGCCAGAAGGGAGCGGGTGTGTCTCTGCAAGAGAGAGAAGAGCCGTGTCCCCCCCGTCCCCCGTCCCCCCCCCGAAGGGATACTTAACCAGCTTAAGCCGTGGAGCCAAGGCTCTCCCAGCCCCGAGAGAGCCGACTGGCTCAGAGCCTGGATTGCAGGCCGGTGGCCCTCAGCAGTAACTCACAGACAGAAGGGGTGCAGGGGACTTTTTTTTGCATGCGGGAGGGGGAGGGGGGAGAAATCCCAAGCTGGAATAAATCAACCCTCAGAGGAGGGCCTGTGTGGTCACTAGATCAGAGTGGCCCCTTGTCTGTGGAAGCCTGGATGTATGGACCCTCCTCTCCCTTGTTCAGGCTCAGGTAGCGGAGATGGAGCAGACCCAGTCCCAGAGCCTGGTGGAGACGGCCATGCGCCATCGGCAGGAGCTGCAGCTGGAGATCGAGCGGCTGCGCGGCTCCCAGCTGCAGGCAGAGCGCACGCTGGAGGCCAGGGAGCGAGCACACAGGCAGCGTGTCAAGGGGCTGGAGGAGCAGGTGAGCGGCTGGAAATTGACTAGCCGGGAGCTCCCCAGCAGCCAGGGTCCCTACAGTGCCCGCTGCTGGGAGAGGCTGAGACTGGAGCAGTAAGTTCCCCCCCAGCCACTGCCCTCCCACCGCTCCCTTCCAGCTCCCATCCTTCCGGATTCCTTTGCCTATTCGGGGAAATAGCCCTGAAATCCTGCTGCACCGTCTGGCTCTGCCATGGCTTTGGGGGACCCCCATGCAGCCAAAGCGCTGACTGGATCCCCCCCCCTTTTTTTTAACCCTCTCCTTCGCAGATCTCGACGCTGAAGGATCAGCTGCAGCAGGAGCTGCAGCGGTGCCAGTCCCATTACTCTCACTCCTCCCTCCTCTCAGGGAACTAGGCTCCCTGCCACTCACTAGCGACACTGTGACCAAGGAGCCTTCAGCGCTAAGCCCCCTCCGGCTTTATGCTCCAGCCCTGCGGTGGGGAAATTGGGTTTGTATAGAGGGGGGATGCCCCTGCCATGGGGACCACCCTCCCCATACGGCCCTGTGGATTCCTTGGGTGCTCAGCCCTATACAAAAGACAAGGACGCACACACGTTCCCCTGAGCGTGCAGCGAGTCAGGGCCCCAGTGGGTTGACGTGGAATCGGGGAGCGTCTCAGAGCTGCTAAGTTGCCTTCTCCATGAACGTATCGTTACTGATACACTATGAATGAAAAGTAGCTTGGTAATCAGTGACAACCGTCAGCCTGGGTCTGATTTTCAGCAGCGCTGAGCACCCCCAGCTCAAAAGTACAGTCCATTGGAGCTAGGGATGCTCCGCGCCGGGAAATCAGGGCCCCGGTGGCCTTGCTTAGAAGCCACCTTCAATCCTTTTGTAGCATCTTTCCAATGGCGGGTGAATTGTTACACTGAATAGCAGCCCCCTTCCTTCTGAAGCGGGGATAGAAGGTAACGTTGGCTAGTATTCAGAGCAGGGGTGTGAGGACTCCTGGGTTCTCTTCCTGACGCTGACACATCGTATGATTGCCTCACTCTGTGCCTCAGTTTCCCCATCTCATGCAAGGCTAATAATACTGACCTCATAGAGGAATTCTGAGGCTTAACTAATTACCCGTGATGTGCTTTGAGATCCTCTGCTAGAAGGTGCTCTGCAATGGGTTTATTCGTAAGCAATATTATTAAGTTTAACAGAAACAGTGGCTTCTTTGTCCAGAGGGTCATGTTGGGGGCTAACATTTAAAATGCACCTCTGAAGAGGAGAGTGCATTTGCAGGCCGACGATTGAATGCCCCTGGGTGACTGGAGACCAAACATGGGCTCAGTCACCAGTGAAATGGGTTTGCTGATCTGTGTTGTCCCGCTATTTCATTAACCTAAAAGGCCCCTTTAAGCAAAAATATATTTTGGGGGTGGGTGGGGACCAAAAAAAAAAAAAAAAATCTACAACCAAGCTGAACTAGGTCTTGCAAAACCAGCATTTACCTTCTCAGCAAGGACATTTCTGCCATTCCATTTTTTAAAAAAACAGGACTTTCCTAAGGGTAATACGCTCATGGAGGAGAATGTATATTTGATACATGTCATTTTCTACTGCAGTTTTTACCAGAGGTTTGGAAACTTTTCAATACTTTGTCCTAACCTGCTTCTGCAGCTCTGGTTCATCCAATGTGGTGTTGCCCAGAAGCCCCATAACCCTTTCTATAAAATGGAAGGTGGAAGATTTTGTTGTATCAAGGATGTGAGTGTTTGAGTTGGGTGCTCTGCTCTATGCTGGCCTTCCCAGTTTTTTTTCTCTTAGAGCAGAGAAGAGTCAGTTTCACAGAACCCAAGTCTAAACAGCTGTTGAATGTTTGCTCCTCCTTTCCAGATGTTTTCTCCTTTCCAGGAGCATCATGCTCTGCTTGAGCATGTTGTCTGAGAATGTACCCATAGCGTGACTGTGTGTCCATTACCATCTCAGGGCCCCGCTTCTCCCAGCACCCTTCTCACATCCAGCGCCTGCACTGGGACGGCTTAGTGTAGTAAGCAATATGTGCTCTAAGTACACCCTGAGCTTGTAGCTGCTTCCTGAAACCAGTAGGTGAATAAACTCCACCATCAGAGCTATAGTGATTATTTGTGCCAGCCAAATCCTAGTTTACTGCAGTGCTAGTGATCAAGGCGTGGAAAGTTGAATGACCCTGAAACCCAGAAGAGCTGAGATAACTGGGTTAGGAGACAAATTGACCCTGAAGAAGTTCTTTTTCCACAATAGTAACAAGTTGATCATTAGTGTCCCTTAGAGTGAGTAGCCTTGTCCTCAGTGTCTATTTAAAGAGACCCTGCCAGCTTGGGTACTGATGTCTGAAAAGTTTTAACTTATTCCAGGTAACACCAAGATCATGAGCATTTATTTTTCTCGAAGTTTAGTTTGTGAAGTTGACAGCACTGTGTGTTTAGTCAGTTTCACTGTGTCCCTTGTTTTATGGGGGGGTGGGTTAAGATCGGAAAGTGTGATTGTTAAACGCCACGCCTTTGAGCCAGCGGTGGCCCCGTCACTCAGTTTGATGAGCAGAGCTGTCTAGGCTAATTACAGGAGCATCTCTTCAGACTTTTCTCCTGCCATATTGGCTGCTCTGGTTGTGTGTCAAATGAAAGAATCGGCTGAAGAAGGGCAGCTGTTAAATTAGAGCAGGAGAAGGAACTGTACCTAGTGGAGGTGGCATTTGCAGGGAACTTTTCTCTAATAACCACTGTCCCGGCTTTCTTGGTAAGGTGACTAGAACAGCACCCAGAGGGCTCTGACCTTAGCCCCCAGCACTAGTGTAACGTAACCCCCACTAGCACAGAGTTCTGCCCCCCCCGGCCCGTGCAGCTGGAAAGGAGGAAGTCAAATTAAGTCCATAGAGGCAGCCCAGGGCAGAAGTGAGCCTGGCTCACTCAGCCATAGCATAAGCTGTTTACTTAGAACGCCTGGCCAAGCTCTAGCTTATCTGGGGCCCAGGCAAGCACCTTCTCAGCTCCATTCACAAGTCAGATGACCTAACTTTTGCTCTAGGCTCCGAGTCAACCTAGGCCCTTTCCCTCGCCTGCATCAGCACTAACGCTTCTGCAGGAACCGCCCTCGGTCTGTCCGTGCTCAGTGACACAGGTGTAACTGATTGGAATCCAGCAAACAGCTCTGAGGCTGCCCAAGGAAGCCAGAATGCACGTGTCCCTTTCAGACGGTATTAGCCCTGCAGGAGCCAAGACTTAATTACAAAAAAACAAAAAAAACACTAAAAAACAGCATGCTTTCAGGCTGTAGTTTTTTTAGTCCTTTCACGCCTGGAAAAATTTCTCTCCCGGCCAGTCTGTGACACTAAATTGACAAGGCTCAGGCTGAGCACCCACGGCAGCAGCGTGCTAGGAGGGTGTTACTGAAATCCTGGTTCTCTAGCACAAAAGTTTTCTTACAGATGGGTGGATGGTTTTCTTTTTAAAGTGACCAAGTTTTCTACTAGAAATTCCTACTTTTTGTTGTTGTTTTTCACTTACGTAACAATTAATCATGCCAGGAAGAGGGTTTTTTTTTTATAGATTATATTGGTACTTTCTTGATGAATTTGGACATTGGGGGAGGAAAAAGGAGAGCTTGCCCCACACGGGGTTGGTGCTGCGGGGAATGTCAGACTGTCAACTAGCTCACCTGGCATTTGAAGTCCCTAGTGGTCAGTTCCCTGGAAGCTTAGGCAATGGAAAGACCAACCAGGGAACTCTGTGTCTCTGCATCAGAGTTTTAAACATGTCCAAAGTTTGTATAAATGTTTTACAGGGGGATTTAAAAAAAAAACCACAACACACCACAGACAGGACAGTGCTCAGCCTGTCTCCCCGCTTTTGCTGTCAGGGAGCGGCACCCGGTCCAAAGTCACATTAAACAGGAAGAAAAATGTGTGCCAAGTGAGTGTGTGTGATTTCATTCTCTCCTGCAGTAGGTTGCTGCCATTGGACTAGAATTATAGGGCTGGAGGGTAACGCAAGAGCCAATCCTGGGCCTTACCCCGTAGCAGATTGCTATTTGATTCATGTTTATAGATTATAAAGCCAGGAAGGACCTCCTGAGTTAATTCGTGTTTGAGTTAACATGAGTATATAGTTTTACTGCTGTCATACAGATCCCCTCAGGCTAGCGGTGAAACTGACAAGGATGGTCACTTTCAGGTTGTCACCAGGTGGAGCTGGACTATCTGACTCTTGGAGCCATACCTGCACTAGCTCCGATCAAGCTAGCACGCTAAAAATAGCAGTGTGCCCACAGTGGCGGGATGGGATAGCTGCCCTGAGTACAATTGAGTCGGGACCATCGATACATAGTCCAGCCCGCTGCTCCACTTTCATTTTTAGCATGCTCCCATGTAGACCTAAATCATCCTGCTCCTGCTGGGGAAAGCTAGAGGTGAACTTGTGGAAGCTAATGCTTCATCCAGCGCTGTCTTGGTACGGATTGAGGTTCTCTAGGCTGGCAAGGAGGGAATGTGGTCTGAGCCCAGGGACAAGTTACTGCTGCTTAATCAGCTCCTGCTTGGCCGCCAAGGGATTGAAGTGTACAGGAGAACCTCAGAGCTATGGCCACCTTGGGACTGGGGGTTGTCCGTAACGCTGGAATGTTCATAACGCTGAACAAAGCAGAGTCCAGGCTCCACATCCAGCAGCTGACACGCGCCAGGCCAGGTTTCCACAGCAGCTGAGCCCCTCCCGGGGCTGCCCCCTGCGTGAGGGTGAAGGGGTGGAGACAGGCTGCCCAGACCTGCCGCCCTTTGAGATGCAATACAGCCATAGTACAGTATTGGCTTTTCTTTTTTTGGTCTCTGCTGCTGCCTGATTGGTTACTTCCAGTTTCACAGGGTGTCTGGTTGACTGGCCAGTCTGTAACTCTGGTGTTCATATCTTGGAGGTTCTACTGGAGTGAAAATGAGGGGCTGGAAGAGGAAAGGGGGAGCTGCAGCAGAAAGCACTAGGCTACTCCCTTCAGCCTAACCAGGACTCTGGCATTTGGCTCTGTTACAATGTTTGCAGGATGCCCTTTGTTGTTGGGATTTTGCTGAAGCCGCAGTGGCGTAATGCAAACTATTTTCATAGTAGAGCGTGTGGCAAGTCACTGACCAGCCCTAGCTGTTCCTCCCCCAGCTGAAGCTGTGAGCAAGCTCAGTGCCGCCAGCCGTGACCTTTTCGGGTTGTTTATTTTTTTAAAACATTCATTTTGTACAAAAAAAAAAAAAAGGAATTATCCGTACAACGCTACAGCGAAAGCAAGAAAACCAGAACAGTACAGGAGAATGCAACGCTGCGGGGCCCCTCTAAGCCCTGGGAGCAAGTGAGCCTGGGCCAGTTCACCGCCCGCAGTCAGGGCCACATCTGCATCAATGGCCCAGCTCCTTTTTTACAAAAGCTATTTTGCAGTTGCTGTACTCAGCATTGCTATTTAGGAGCCTAAATCTGACTGCCAATGGGATTTAGGTTCCTAAATCATTTACGCACAGAAATGCTGAGCGCGGTAACCCTAAATACCTAGCTGGAAGGGAAGGAGGGGAGGGGTCCCCCGGTTGGATCAGGTCTGGAGCTGCAAGAAAGAGAGATTCCTGGCTCATTGAGGCAGAGACGGCCAATGATTTTTAAGTGAACAGTGGACCACAAGGCTCCCCTGCAGGTGGACACAGCCGGGAGTGGTATGAGGGGGCTGGCACCCGTCCGAGGAAGCAGATGAGATGAAGGAGCAAGAGCATGGGGAAAGAGTTAAAGTCCACACCTGAAAAGGGCTGACTTTGGTAAAGCACAGAGGGAGATGGTATGAGTGGCCTCCATCCACCCGTCTGTGCAGTGTCTACCTCAAAAGAGTCATTTTCTCTTCAAGTAAGGACCAGGTGGGAGCAGGCACCAGCATCATCCGAGCTCTGAGTTTCTGAAGGGCCGAGCTCCTACAGTTGCGGTTGGCTGCAATGGGCGTAAGTAATTTGCTCTGGCAGCTGACCTCTCTAGCCCGTCATCTCCCCCATGGGATCCAAAGTCCCTGCACGGAGAGAATGGGCTTCTCCCATCTCTGCAGCAGCACCCAACGATGAAACTGCCAGCTGTCAAAATACGCCCCGGGCTGCCTCTCGGGCAGTACAATGTACCTGCTGCAGCCCAGCTCAGACATCTTCAGCCGAGCCACTGTTTCCCTCACGGCAGTCGCCGCGGGTCAGGTAACAATCAGTGCTATCCTGACACTTGAGCAGAGGCGAATGGGGGCATGTGCCAAGCTGCCACTCAGCCAGCTGGCGCGTTCACAAGGAGACCGGGGCGTGAGGCAGAGTGGGGGTGGGACGCAGCGGGCAGAGCCCAGCTACAGCAGCGTTGTGGCAGCTACAGAGTTGACCAAGCCCGGCACAATTTTGGGGCCAGATGGGCCCCAAACAATAGACCCTTGGGCAAGCATCCAGGATGAGCTTCAAACTGCACCCTGGTCCAAACCAAGGAATAAAGCAGCAGCCATCAAATCCACTGGAAAGGAGGAGGAGGAGGAAGGAGAGACGGGGGCAACGGTCTAAGAAAGCAGCAAAAGGGTGGGGTGGGGGGAACAGACCAGAAATTCAGACAACCCCTTACACTTGTTCTCTTGGATACTCTACGTATAAATTGAGCCAGCAGCCCGGCTGGGCTGGCGTGCGCCAGCTGAGTCCAATCAGACTGCACTGGCTCAGCCCAGCCCCTGCCGGTGACTCTTCCAATATCATAAAAAGTAATAAAAAAACATAAAAATCCCTATATTATGTGCACAAAATGGACTTCTATGCTGTTTCATGCACCATGTTTCCTTAGCACCATTGATTTCATGAGCACAATGACAATGTTATTCTACCGGGGCAGACGGAAGGTAGCTCGGGGAGAGAGCTTTCCTCTGGGTCGGCTTGGCCTGGCCTTGAGCAGAGTCGTGGCCTATGCGTCTGCTGGGGCAGCCGCCGTCCAGCCTTAGCAGCCGCCGCAGCTTCTGGCGCAGGAGGTAGCCACGGTCTGGCAGAGGCCGCTGGTTGCCAGCACGCCGCATTTGGAGAACTTGTCACGGCACAGGTCAGCTGTGGAGGGGAGGCGAGGAACCATGAAGGAACAGAGCAGAGCTCAGGGGAACAGAACACGAAATTTCAGGGTTTTGTCAAAACTGAAAACCAGAACTCCAGAAAGTTTCTACAGCTGAAGATTTGTTTTTATCCCTGTCTCCCCCGGGGGATAAAAGAAATCAGTTCCTGAGCAGCTGTGTCCTGGAGTTTAGCATCTTAGGGGCAGAGGGGCCAGCCTGTCCTAGGAGGGCAGAGCGAGGACTTAGTGGCTGGATCCTCTGCCAGCTTACACACCTGCCTCACCAGCCTCTCTGTACTGATTGAGGAGTGATTTGCACTCACTGCACAAGTTTAGGGTCCCCACAGGGTGTGAGCCAAGTCTCCCTGCTTTTTGGAGAGCTGCCATTCAGCCAACCTCCAGCTGAAATGTCCCCGCCCGGGGTCCTCCAGAGACCAGGACCTGTCCCATCTTATGGGCCAATTCACACTGCGGCAGCAGCTCAGGGCTCCTGGTGCGTCACTTCCTTACCTCGGAGCAGCTCTTCGTGGGCGCAGACAGTACGGACACAGATTTCCTTGTTAATAACGTACACCCGTCGAAGGCTGAAAGGGAGACCAGAACACACGGCCTGAGACACCAGGGTGGAGGGAGTCCTGGACGTTGAGAGTGGGGGAAGGGCTCTTTGGCACAAGCACGGGCAGAGAGCAAAGTGACCTGTATTTTCACTGCCAGCAGCTGAGTCAGCAGCAAAATGGGGGAGAACTCTTCCCCTCTAACACAAGCCACAGGGCAAAGGCTCTGGGGGCCCGTGAGAAGGTGCTGGAGCACCAGGGGCTCTCTGGTACCTATGTCCATACTAGCTCGTGGCTGTCAAGGGAGGCTCACTCAAGGACTGCCCTATCTCCCCTGCCCCCCCCCCCCCCCCGTGTTACCACGAGTGGGTTGTGCACGTGGACACGGGGCGAGTGAACGGGGCCACTCACGCTACAAGCTCCGGTTCACTGGCTAGTGAGGACAAGCGTTACAAGCCCCTGCCCGTGTGTAGCTCAGATTCACTCCGGGCAAAGGGGCAGCCCCAACCATGGTTCGTCACACCGCGAACTCCGAGCAGCCCAGACGGAACTGTTTGTTTTCCTTTATTAAATGCAGAACTGGGCCATCTTGGGGGATGCTCCTGGGACGGCCTATGAAAACTCGGGGCCTGGCCCTCCAGCCAGGCCATGCGGGTGCAGCCCTGCCTGCCGCTTACCTGTAGAAGCAGATCTCGTTCAGGCACTGCTTGCAGGGCTTGTGGACGGAGTAGAGCCTGGTGCAGGGATACTGCTCCTCCCGGCAATCTGCCCAACGAGAGAACACAGGCACTGGGGACCGAGCACTAGCACCATATTGAACAGTCCGCTGACTTCCGCAAACTCAAGAGCAGCTGCTGTTGCTCTGACATTGGCGTGCATGGGCGGTGCCTGGCTCGGGGGGGAAGCTGAGAGGTGGGGATGAGTGTTTAACAGGGACCCACAATTTCATTTCAGATCCCTTGGTCAGCAAGCCACCCATCTCCCTTAACTCTTCCCTGAAGGGCAGCCTCTCCTGTTTCTTCTGCACTGGCTGCTGGTTCTGCAGCATGAGCCCAGCTGGAGTTCGGACCAGTCTGGGGCAGCGCAGGGCTGGGGGAGATCTTCAGTGGGCCCAGTCACCATCCCAATGGGAGTGCCATGCCAGGCACTGACTCGGATGTTCCTCAGCCTCAGCCTAGTCCTGCTTCCCTGAGTTAATGAAGTGCCACACAAGCAGAGTGGAGATGGAGTAGGAATGTCCTCTCTCTGTTATACTTTTCATCCCGTAGGATCCCAAACGACTGTACCCACGTGCACGGGAATTGCTTTCAGGAGCAGTGAAATGCGGCCACTTCTAGGGTGGAACAGCACAACTGGTTAAATAGCCCCACAGCTTAGGGCAGAAAGTGAAGAACTTTATCTCCAATGAAAACTGGATGGGGGGGGGGCGGGGCGGAGGGACTTCAGGAAAGGAGATTTTAGTTACTGGAGCCGGACAGCCGAGTTAACGCCTTTCCTCTTGTGGCGAGGGCCACGGATCTTTAAAGAGCACAGTGGCCAGAACCTCAGCTTTCGAGGACATCTCCAAAGCACAATAGCGCCCCCTGCAGAATGCTGGGGCATTGACCCAGCTGCCAGAGGGGGGCGCCCCTCAACTGCATGAACGCCGGAGCCTTGCTTAGCTTTCAAACCCTGCTACTGGCACAGCTGTAGGGACCAGGAGGCAAAGTGCCCCCCCCGGAGGGGGGCAGGAATGCCTACAGCTAGTATCTCAATGGGTGAAAGGGCAGGTGCTGATCTCGTGCTGCTACCGTGGGTGGGGGGGCTTCACAGATAAATACCCTGCTGCAAAGAATGAACAAGCTAAAAGCCACATCTTGCAAGGGCCTTGAATTGCATGGGGCTGGAGGGTAACCAGCACTTGGCAGAAGCCAGAGCCACAGTGGGGCCATCCAGCAGCTCCTGGAAAGCTGGCCTCCCTAGGCAGGGCTCAGGAGTTCTCCGCCTCCTTTAGTTTGGCCCGGTTCAATCTGGAAGGTGATCTCGATTTTCCCTTTTTTGGGGGCGGGAGAGAAAGAAGGAAAAATGTGATTTTGCGACACGTGCCAGAGTGGGACCATTGTGCTGCAAGCAGCCGATCTGTGTTTAGCTTGGAGCGGAGCGGAGCAGAGCACCCTGGCCTCTGTGCACGCTGGGCAGGATCACTAGCGCTGGCCTGCGCTGTCCCTCCGCCCCCACCCTGCAACCACGGCCGGTCAGCCAGCTGCACGTGTAGCAGCCCTGCAACACGTCACCAGGAGACGGCCGACTTCTAACCCTCTCAACTGCTCTCAACAATGTGTCCACCCCCGACATCGCAATGCTCCCAGTGGCAGAGCCAGATGGCACAACCCGAGTGATGGGTCATTGGTGGTGGGCTGCAGGGTGAGCCTGCCCCCGCACCCACCTAGCAGAGTGGGCTCCTGTCCTGTGCCCGGCTCCCCATTCTGGGCGGTACAAGCTGGCGCGTGGGATTGCAGTGCCATATGGGTGTCATGATGGACAGGCGGCTGGGCCAAATTGGAGTGAGTGGCGCTGCAATGTAGCACGTGAGGTCACAGCGCCATGGGACCCCGGGCACCGTGTTGCAATGCTCCGAGTGAGGAACTGGGTACAGCCCTGCAGGACAGGAGTGGCCACTGCTGGGTGACTGCAGGGTCCCCAAAAGGCATCCCTCATACACCTGGCGGCTATTGGGGGGGCGGTTGCTCCCCACCCTTATTAGCTCTGCCACTGAATGTTCCTCCTACACGCACAGGTCCGATTCCTAACCCAAAGGCAGAGCGGTAACCAGTGGGCAAGAGAAGGAAACTCCATGGGGCTTTCAGCTGGTTCGTGTCTAACTCTTGGGCAGTGATGGCAGATGGTGTTGCAGGCAGAGTTTAGGGAGAAGGCGGAGGAGACCACCCCCCACTGCTCCTGAAGCTGTGAGTGAGGGGGAGAGAGAGGAAGAGGAATTGAGGAACAAATAAAGTGAAAGTCAAACAAGTGCATTGGAGTGAAAGAGCCAGAGAAATGCTGCTAAATGTAACAAGGTTCATTCGTAGCCTCCAGGGCTCCACGGCTTGGAAATCTATCCACGCGGGGGGAAATCAAGGGGGACTTTGTGCTTTCTCTGGGGTTTGGACATTTTCTCCCCACAGAGGAGTGGCTGCGCAGTGCAGGGTCTTTAAGCTACTCTCCAACATCAGTTAAAAAACCAAGGGTCACCGAGAGCATCAGCTGGAAGGGCCCGATCCTGCAATGCCGGGAGAAGCGCTGCTGGATTCAGCAGGGCTGCTCCCAGAAGGGAGGGCTGCAGGATCTGGTCCAAGGAGAGAATGCTCTGTCCCCATCTACTATCTTGCTTGTTAATCGCAGGTTCTCTCTCAGACTCAAGGCAGCCCCGGATCAAAGGCAGATTGGCTGATATGTGGGGCAGCCATGTCGGAGGAGATACAGGTTTCTTGCGCTTCTGGCAGACCTCAGATGATATGCTCACAATCGATCAATGGTGGTTTGAAGGATTAGAAGGTACAAGGGTGGCCTCATTAACTCCCTGCTCAATTTAAAGCGTTTCCTGTAAGCGAAACATCATCAAAGCTAGAAATCCACCAGGCAGCCCCTGCCAGCTGGAGAGAGTCCCCAGCCCCACCTCCCAGCTGTGGTGTCTCCTGCACGTTCCACCCCAGGTTGTCCTGCCTGCATGCTTGGGGGCGGAGGAGGGAAACCAGTGCCCTGGCTCCTCTTTCAGAGCTTGAGTGAGCAGCTTTTTCCACCTCCTTTATACTTTCCAGCCTTGCCTCCTGCAGGCCCTTCCTCCCACTCAGAGCTGACTTCAGGCATCTGCAGCTCCCAGAGTCACCCTACGGTTCGGAGAACAACAGGCTGCGGGTCTTACCAAGAGGTCCAGGTTCTGTGGGTTCGGTCTCGGGAAGAGCTGGAGGGGAAAGACAATAGGTGGAGCTGAGAACACAGCACCAGGCTGGGAGTGGGCTGCAAACTGGTATAACTCATGCTCCTGTCTATCTACGGTACATACAGGGCCCCTGTTTTTCCCAGCATCTGAGCGCTTCACAATCTCGGATGTATTGATCCTCACCACGCCCTGCCAGGCAGGGCGGGCCATTATCCCCATTGTGCAGATAGGGAACCGAGGCCCTGAGAAACCAAGTGACTTGCCCAGGGATCACACAGGGAGGCTATGGCAGAGCACACAGGTCTGCACAGTCCCAGGCCAGTGCACTAACCACTGTGCCATCCTCCCTCTCTGGGATAAGTGCTACTGCCCAGGAAAGCTACACACACACTGGACACTGTTTATACTCTGCTCCACACTTAAACAGCGGATCTGCTCCTCGGCTAGTGTACGGCAGCGGACATACTGACTACAATAGGACTACACCGGCAGCAGACACGGCTGCCCACAGCCCCTCTCCGCCAGGAGTGGCGAAGGCTCCACAACGCACCGGGGGTTGGCGCTGGGATGATCTCCTGCTGGGTCTGTTGCTGGGACTGATACTGGAACTGCTCTTCGGGAGTGCGCTGGGTGACATCTGCCATGGAGAACGGACATGTTCAGTTCAGGTTAATCAGGCACCACACACACCCTCTGCCAAACGGGGCCAGAGACCCCAGCACTCTCCCTCCCCAGGAGCTTTGTTTTATTGGTCATTTTTCCAGTTTTCCCCGGGAGCCTCATTTTGCAGTTTGGATCCTCCTCCATTTCTTCCTGAATCCAGCAGTGACATATCAATGCCACATAGTAACTGGGGCAACAGATTGCATCATAAAACCCCAGAGGACTAGACCTTCCCTGCAAGATCAAGGCAAAACAGAAGCCAGGCTGGGAATGGCAGAATTCATATTCCCAACAAAGCACAATTATGCCGACTCCACGGCACGTTAGTTACACTCCAGCCAGTGCTGGCCAGCTGGAGCAAACAGGGCAGCTCAGAAGAGCAGATGAGTGCTCAACAGAGAAAGTGCTTACCTTGATAGTCATAGTAATCTTGATTGTCTAAAAAACAAAACAAAAACAAAGCACAGAGAAAGGTCTCATTTTAGGAACAGCAAAGACCTAACACAGCATGTGGAAGAAGGAAACAAACTGCTCTTGTTCTCCCTGCACAAAACCTGTCTCGCCCAGCCCTGGAAGAGCCCAGTCATCTTGGTGGTGGCTGCATCTCGCCTGGGATACTGACAGATTTCCTAACCCCAAGGGCAATGGAATCCCAGGTGGTTGCATTGTACAGGGAATCCACTCTAGGGTTTACAAGTCTGCTCTGAGTTGCTGATCGCCCAAGTCAACGGGAGGGAGAAGTGATCAGCATCTCTGGGGGAAAAATCAAGGCATAAACTTTCACCCACTGCAGTAGGGGAAGACATGGTTTGAGCGAGGACACAGTAGGTCAAAACTTTCTAAAGCGACTAGTGGAGTGATAAAGACACCGTACGGGGCCTAGTTTTCAGAGATCAGGTGTCCAGCACTTTCTGAAAGATGTTTCAAGTTGGGCCCCCCAAATTACTTGTCGCTTTTGAAAATCTTGGCCATTGGTCTCTTCAGCCCATTTCCAGCGACTCTCCAGGGGGAATGTAAAATCCCAATAATTGTTTTTTTTCCAGATCAGATTAAATGATAATCCCAGCGGCCTGGACAACACTCACTCACTGTAACGTCTGAAAGACCCTGGCTGAGAGAAAGCAGGTACTGAAGGCATAGCAGCTGCTACCTTTGCCTGGTACCACCCCCAACCAGTGTGTTGCAAAGAGCATTGGGCTATAAAGCACGTTCAGTTTAATTCAGTGACAGTTACCGTACTGGAACGCAACACGTCTGTATCTTTAACAAATCTTAGACTGATCAAGGTTCATGGGCAGTGAATACACTTCTTGGAAGCAGCCTAGCACAACAGAATACCAGGAACCATCGGAGTTTAGTTGCTATATTGCAATAATCATTTCCCTGAAATCTCATGAGCCACTCTGAACAGGGGAAGTAGAAACCTGAGTTAGCCAAACTTCTGTTAATGGACTAAATTAGCTTTGCCAGATGGGAAAAGGCAGATTATTTTACTTGGGAGGACCCTAAATTGCCCAACCTTCTCTATCAGCTAGGGATGATCGTGGGCAGCATATCAGTTGTGAGTTTGTTGGGCGATGTGACAGTGAGAAACATTTCATGCAGTTTAAAGGCAACAACATCCTGGAATGTAGAATTGGGAGTGCTTCTGTTTGTCTCTGGGCACCTTGTTACCAGGGAGATAGCAACAAATCCTGCCCAGTCCAGTCCCCTGCACTGAGATGACCCAGGAAGGTCCCTTCCAGTCCTACAATCTTATAAATCAGAAGAGTTCAGTGAAGTGCATCAGACATTTGGGGGGGGAGGGATAGCTCAGTGGTTTGAGCATTGGCCTGCTAAACCCAGGGTTGTGAGTTCAATCCTTGAGGGGGCCATTTAGGGATCTGGGGTAAAAATTGGTCCTGCTTTGAGCAGGGGGTTGGACTAGATGACCTCCTGAGGTCCCGTCCAACCCGGAGATTCTTTGATTACCAGGGACTGGTTTAGGGGGAAGTTTAATGGAGCGACATCTGTGGACTGGGATTGGAGCATGGGTTGGGAGGAGATCTCGCCAAGGACCCGAAAGGTGTAAATACCAGGGAGGGAGAGGAAAGGGTTGGCGTGGGACAAACTGGAATGAAATTCAAAAAGGGGACATTCAGACTGAACATCAGGAAAAAACCCTCCTTGATGGCAAGATCTGTTACGCAATGAAGCTGTCTCACCGAGACACACAAAGAGCAGGTGTGTATGTTGAGGGATGGAGCAGGCGGAGGGGGGAGATATATACGTGAAGCCACCAGGACCACTCACCTAACTGAGGGTCGTACTGGGAATACTGCAGCTGGTCAAGATAAGGGGGTCCTTCGAGATCGTATTGTCCCTGGGCCAGGAGTGCTGCTGGGAACATGCATACATACACAGGAGAGAGAAATCATTGTGGTTTACTGAGTGCTCAAAGTATTTGACCCTTTCAAAACGGCCCCCCACGCCCCTCCCGCTGCTTGTCCCTTGAGTGCGGGCAGACACAGTGTAAGAAAGCTGCCCCCACTGCCCGTGGGATGGACACGTAGAAGGGGAGCCAGCATCCTAGGCACAAGCCAACATCCAGGTGTCTGTGAGTTCAATCCCCCCTCCCACACCACACCCTCAGCAGCCCTGGAAGAGCCCCAATCTGCTGGCCTAGCAAAGCTCTTGGAAATCAACAACTGGACTCCACCGCCATGTTCACACGAGGGTGGTCGTGGTCTGAACTGGTTCACCAGCCCCCCCCCCCCCCCCCCCGGGACAGCCCATCGGGGGAATGCTAGACCAGTAGCAATGGCTCCTTTGAGTGGGTGAAGGGCTCAGTGCCTGGAAGGTCGGCAGGCAGTGGCCTCTCTGTGCTGCTTTGACAACAGGCCCTTCACTGCCTCAGTTTCCCTGAGAGTTTCATCATCAGGGCTCGTCTGCATGAAGAAAGCTGACCTGACGCTCAGCCCCAGGATCGCCAGCGTGTCTCCATGCAGCGTGGCCAGCCACCGTTCCTGGCAGCTGGGAAGGTTGGCTCAGGCCCGCAGGGGCTCAGTCGCTGTGATTGCCCCTTGTCAGGGTTTGGACAGGGCCGCCTGCAGAGCAGGAATTCTCAGGAGAGGACTCCAAGTCGACCCGAACAGCACCAGCACCGTACAACCAGGAGGGACAGCGCAAGCCAGGCGGGAGTCTGAGACAGTTACTTGTCCCACAATGGCTCTACCGAAGCAGCCTCAACTAGCGGGAGCTGAACTCACATAGCAGCGACCCCGAAGGCCGCACAGTGCATTGAACTGAGCTACATGGGCCAGTGCTCTCCGTCTCCGCTGATCAGATGCACACACTGTGGACTGCCTCCCCCCGCCCCGGGCAGGGACTTGCAGGTGTCCTGGGAGAGTGTGCTTGGCATTGTCCTGCCTCAAACATCCTCCTCCTCACTGCAGGTGGGAACTTTATGAGGCCTCAAATTAGCCAAGTGCGTGAACATTTAGACCCAGCTGTGAGCCACCACCTCTCGGATGATGCGTCCAGCCGTGTACTCAAGCACTAGGATTAGGGTTGCCAGTTTTGGGTGTGTTCCTGGAGATTTCATCACATGACATAATCTTTAATTAAAGATTAATCTTTAATTCCAGGCCAATCGTAGGGTGAGTCATGCTACACAGAGACAGCACAAATGAGGGCCACAATCTCAGAGAGAACGAACAGTGCTAGGTCCCAAAATCAGCAAATGAATGATCTCAAGTGTGGGGCAGGCCTGCAAACTGAGAGAGTCCGTCTGCTCCTGATCCTTGTCCCTCATCCTTTCCTACACCCACAGCAAGGTCTGGTGCCTGGAACTGGCTGGCTGGCAGCTTGGTAAATTTGTCTTGTCAAGCACAAGTTCAGGGAGTGTATTAGAAATGGGCGTCCCCGCCGAGGTGCATAGACAGACAATCACCTGACTGACAGCCCAACGGATTTACGTGTGGCTGGATCTAAGTTAAAACCACCCTGGGGTCCAATCTGGGCTGAGCTACCGACAATGCCGGACGCAGAGCAAAGTGGACATTTAAGGCCCTCTCCTCTGGATGTGCAGAGCACGTGTCACACCCACGGCCCCCTGAGTGCCGATGGGGTACCCACGTCCAGATGGAAACATACCTCCAACCCTGCTGTGCTTATGGGATGCGTGCACGCTAGCCTCTTCAGCCATTGCATTCAAATGCAGCTAGGAAAGCCGATGCACTGGAAGTTGAGGGCTTTGCAAATGACGCAGGAAACTGAGACAAGTCTCCCTCCGTCTGGAAGTCATTGAGTGAACAAGAGCTCCTCCACTCCTCCACAAAGCAGCAGATGGCAGAGGAGGAAGGGGAAGAGCTGGCTTAGGCCCAGAACGAACAACAGCCTAACATGACTCAAGACCAGGTAAAAACCCCAACCCTTGCAAGAAGCTGTAAGAGCCGAATCACTGCTCAGCACCCATTGTTTTCCCCTGTCCATCTTCAGGCCCCTCAGTGGGGTTGGAAAACACACTTCCCCTCGGGATGCACATGGAAGTCTGGAAATTCCCACAGGGTCTCTCCTCCCTGCCACACACACTTCATGTATAAAACAAACACAGGCCGAACGTCCAGTGGAGATCACTACCCACTGCCCCTTCCCTATCTGCATCGCTGAAAAAATACACCCAACTAGTCCCGCCCCTTCTGACTGAGGACCCGCCCCCTTGCCCACCAGAGCCCCGAGCCCACCCCTTCCCGCCCGCCAAACCACCTCAACCCCCAGGCCGCCTTCCAGCCCCTGAGCGCCAGCCCGACCCCCAAAACAACCGGCTAGCTGAACCCCAGCCCAAGCTGAGCCCCTGCCGGCCTATGAAATCTGCCGCTGTACTCACCTGGCTGCCACCCTTCTGAACCCCAACCCTACGCTGCTCGCCACAGCTGCCACTGGTCATCTGAGTCAAACTTCAGCCTTCTCGAAATCAGCCATTTTGGGGAAGTCTCTCCCCCGCCAACCCTCGATTGTAGGCACAGCTCTGCCAGTGGCAGCGAGAGCCCAAGCGTAGACAGGCCTCAGGGACCACAGGTATTTTATAGACCTGCCAAGTTCAGATGACATGATGGTGAAAATGCCCGAGCGCCGTCTACACTCGTGCTCCTGCTGGCACAGGGGAGATGCCCCAAGAAGCTTTGCCGGAAAAAGCACACACTAGAGCTGGTCAAAACAATTTTGTCAAAAGATTCCTAGGGCATGTACGGTTCTGACGAAACTTCCACGGAGATTTCGCAGAGTCCAGGATGGAATTTCTGGTCTCAACCAGAGAGAGAAAGATGCAGCCGAGCCAATGGCGTGGAAGAGGACTCACCTGGGATATGACTCCCTCAAAAGTTGTCATGGGATGGTAAAACTGGTTCCTCTCTAGCTCCCATGTACACACAGTCTTAAAGTGACACCGTGTTAAAAAGCACGTTCTTTCACAAACGCGACTCTTCACATTTGGCGCATATTTCTCACTGTTAACGCCACTTTGCTTCTTTCAGTTCCACTCAAGGATCAGATAGGCTGGCTGGTTTCACTTGCTGGATCTCATGTAATAGCAGGAGGCTGCAACATTAGGGCTGCAAATGCTGCTAGGGACTGGGGTCCCTCCCAGCCCAAAACGTAATGACGCAATCAGAATATTTGAAGAAATTCAGAGAAATGTTTCTAGTGACCTTTGATTTTGCAGAAGGTTTGAACAGCAACTCTGTGCACGGAGAGCAATCCACAAGCATACAGGGGGACTCAGGGAAGCTGCGTTCTATCCCTGACTCTACCAGGGCTGGGTGAGCACATCATGTCCCCACTCTGTGCCTCCGTTTCCCCAGCTGTAAAGTGATGGTAACACTCCTGGCCTCCCTTGTAAAACACTTTGAGAGCTACTGATGGAAAGTGCCAGATATGCGCCAGGGGTCATTATTAACACATTTTAAAACCGTGGTGTAGGCAAGACGAGATGTGCGAGCTGGTTCATAGAATCATAGAAATGTACGGCTGGATGAGGTCACCAAGTTCAGCCCCCTGTGCTGAGGCAGGATCAAGTAAACCCAGATCATCCCTGGCAGGAGTTTGTCCAACCTGTTCTTAGAAACCTCCAGCAACTCTGCAGCCTCCCTAGGTAACCTCTTCCAGTGCCTATCTGTCCTTATAAATTGGAAAGCTTTTCCACAGCAGGGGAGCCCTGACTACACTAGGGTTTAAAGCCATGTTCGCTAAAAGGTTTTAGCTCATATGTTTAAACCGCCTTTCCCCTCTCCAAAACACCTCTATCCTAGTCTAGACATACTGTCTGTACATGACAGATTCTTCCTGAGAGCAGAGATTGTGCCTTTGTTGCTTGGACAGCACTTATGCATCGGATTTAACTGCTGAGACGTTTTGCACGTTTAATGATTCACAGCTGTTATTTGTTGTCAACAGCAAATTCAGCTCTAGAGAAGCCTGAGGACACAGCTGTAGTGTTGTCAGCTCTTGTGATACTGGATTTAAAAGTCCCCAGCTCCTGAGGAGTCATGTGAATGTACGAGAATCTCAACTATCATTTTAAAAAAAGTTTCTAGCATTCATGAGTATGGAGAAAAGCTTGCAAATACCAGCCAAGTGCATCCAAAAGGCTCACAAACCAGAAGGGAAGGGAAGGGAAAAAACACCCCCAACATATATTTTCTTAAATCTCACAATTTTAAAGCAAATCCCATGATTTTGGCGGTTGGACTCGTGATTTTTTTAACGCTTGGGATTGGGGATACTGAAGCTATGCTCTACATTGTAGAAGCTGCTTCTAGCACAGAGCGAGGGCTGGCGTTGGTACCAGTATTCCCTTGCGCGCACAGGTCAGTTGCTGGAGGATTCTCTGCTCCTTGAAGTCTTTAAACCACGATTTGAGGACTTCAATAGCTTAGACATAAGTGAGAGGTTTTTCGCAGGAGTGGGTGGATGAGTGAGATTCTGTGGCCTGCATTGTGCAGGAGGTCGGTCTAGCTGATCATAATGGTCCCTTCTGACCTTAGTATCTATGAATCAGACACTTCTGAAAGATGGGACTTTGCAAGGGGTCAGACTCCATGAATGCCTAAGGCACCCATGCCCTAGTCAGCCTAGGATTTATCTAAAACTCACAAAGGGAATCTGCTCTCTACTGGTTAAAACCTTACACGGAGAAGAGTCTAGACTCAGCTGTACCCAGAAACTCATTCTCACCCGAGAGGCCAGTTTTCCATCTTTCAGCTGTAGTAGCCCACAGACTATCACGTGAGCTCTGTCACCTCCTGGGACAAGGTGAGGAGGAGTATTAGAGGTTAACTGTAGACTGTATTTGGGAATGACTCACGGTTAACAACAGGTGTGCAACACAAGAGCCCCCCCCCCCATTTCTCCCAGACTCCTTAACTGGGGTCGAGAGTGAGTTGGTCATTAGTGTAGACAGGAGCAAACTGGTTTCAACCCCATCTGGGGAGATGGGCAGGGGGCTTGTGCATGAAATCACCTGTCACCCCTGGCTAATGTAGCCAGGGTCTGACTACTTGATTCATCCCACGCAACTCCTCTCACCCCGGGACGGCGTTCCAGGATCAGTCCATGGAAATGTTTCCAGGAACACATCATTTTATAAACAACAAAAATTAAATGAACGGGAAGAGCTTGTGGAAAATCATTAAGAAGTGGGGGCAAATTCAGCCCTGGTGGAAGCAGCTGTTGCTGCACTGAAGTCAATGGATTTGCACTGGGTCTAGTTTGGACTTTAGTCTCAAAGTTTTCCTCACATCCACATAAGCCATCAAAACCATGCGACCTGAAATGTGTTTTCAAGGCCCAATCTTGAGATTCATCACAGGGTCTGAGACCTTTCATAGTGGAGACAGGAGCCCACAGAAATCAGTGAACAAGCTAGTGAAAGGCACGTGCCCGAGGGTACCTCTACACTGTAAAGAAAAACCCAGGGCACCGAGTCTCGGAGCCTGGGTCAATTGATTCAAGTACATGGGGCTCAGAGGATGCGGGGCTAAAAATAGCAGTGTAGATATTCAGGCTCGGGCTGGAGCCTGGGCTCTGAAACCTGGTGAGGGGGGAGGGTCTCAAAGCTGGGGCTCCAGCCCGAATGAGAATGTCTACACGGCTAGTCTAGTGCTAGGCTGTGAGACTTGCTGCCACGGGTTTTTCCTCTGCAGTGGAGACTTACCCTGAGAGAAAGGACGGCCCTGTGCTTATGGCACTGGATGGAGATGCAGGAGACTGGGGTTCATTTCCAAGCTCTGTCATAGGTCTTGTGTGCGACACTGAGCAAACCATGATCTTTCCATGCCTCAGTTTCCCCGATCTGTAGAATGAGGGTAGCAAAACTTCCTTTTTTCTGAGCTAGTTGGATTGCAAGCTCCAGAGGCATGAACTGCCTTACTGAGTGTTTGTGCAGCTCCTAATGCAACGGGGCCCTGATTTCAGGGCGCTCCTGTCATATAACCACCACCCACCTCCCCGCTCTTCAGTGGCTCGGGGACACCTGCTGTGTCTGCAAATTCCTCCCCTTCCCCATTTTCAAGGTGACACTGTTAACCCTCCCCCCTCTGGAGAGCACAGAGCGTCTCGGTCCCAGAGGGGTCCCTCAGAGGAACGCCGGCCATGGAGCCACCCCCTGGCTGCCAGCTGGAGCCGACTGCAGAAACTCCAGCAGTGCAAGGCGGTTTGCAAGGAGGATCCCAAACAGGGCAGGCTGAAGAGAGACAGAGGGAAATCCCCAGCACAGTCCAATTACTCTGAACAAGGGCACAGAGGCGCCTCAGCTCAGTTAGCCCCCGACCCACCTCGGCGTTGGTGGTTATGTCCCACTCTCGGTTTCCTCAACAAAGTTCTCTCCCGGCTCCATCTCCTCCTAGATTGTCTGCCCACCCGCTCACACCCCTCCCACCTCTACCTGCCTGGCCCGGGTTCCTGCCACCAGTTCTGTATTGTGGGATGTGTGGCAGGATGGGCCAGCTCTGAGCAGCACCTTCTCCCTCCCTCCCCACCTGACAGTGGCCATCAGGCAGCCGGGCAAAGATGGGTTGGCTCCTTCTCCCCACCGGCGTTGCCTCTGCGTGGGCTGGTTGGGCCTGCCCTCAGGGGTACCAGCTGCGGGGCTGGCTTGGCAGTAGGCAGCCTGATGACAATCTCAGGGGAGCGCCCGGAGTTGGAGGGGAAGACCCATCTCCGACTGCTTGACCAAGGCACAGCCCAAGCGCCCGGCTGCCGCATGGTTCTTATGCCACCTGCTACGGGCCCGCTCTGCACATCAGGTCTCCACCTGCTAGGTGCTGAGCACCCTCTCCCCTGTGGCTGTTGAATGGCAGGTGCGCGGGGTGCTCAGTGCCTTGTTGGATTGGGTCCTAATTGCACAATTGCTGCGTTGCGAGTAGCTGGGCCTGGGGCATCCTGCGGGTTCATCAGCCTTCCACTGAGATCTCTTGTTGCAACCCTTGTCACGTAAGGAAAGCTCTAACAGATGGAACCACATGGGTCACCAGCTGTTCTATGCACTGCCTGGTCCCTTCCCCTACCCCCCACACCCCTCACCTCTCCTCTAGTCTTTCGCTCCCCACTCCCTGTCCAGCGCCAATGCACATATGCTCTGGTCTCTCTCGGCCCCGCTTGGGAACGTTTCCCACGTTTGTTACCCTCTGTGCAGGCGCTGGTCGAAAAGGGACCCTGGTGGCTCTGGTAGCACCACTGACTGGGCCATTAAAAGTCCAGTTGGCTCTCGAGAAGCTGCCGGCATGTCCCTCTGGGTCCTACGTGCATGGATGGCCATGGGGGCTCCGTGCACTGCCCCTGCCCCAAGCACCGGCTCTGCAGCTCTCATTGGCCGGGAATCACAGCCAATGGGAGCTGCGGGGGCAGCACCTGTGGGTGAGGGCAGCGTGCAGAGCCCCCGGGGCCACTTAGGAGGCAGAGGGACATGTCACCGCTTCCGGGAGCCACCTAAGGTAAGCGCTGCCCAGAGCCTGCACCTCAAACCCCCTCCTGGAGCCCACACCCCGTACCCCCTCCCACACCCCAACCCCTTGCTCCAGCCCAGAGCCCCCTCCTGCACTCCAAACCCCTTGGCCTCAGCCTGGCGAAAATAAATGAGTGAGCGAGACTGGGGGAGAGAGCAAGTGATGGAAGGAGGGGGGAAGGAGTTAGTGGGGGCGGGGCATTGGAGAAGGGGCGAGGCCTTAGGGAAGGGGTGGGGCACAGTTATTCGGTTTTCTGCAAATAGAAAGTGTGCAACTCTAACTAGGACCAGCAGCCTCTTCGCTGCCCAGGCTGGAGACATGCAGTCTAACCTCACAGAGCCACCGCCATCCTCCTGCCCTGCTCCGGGGACAGACACCCTACAGCCTCGTTAATTATCCACATAAACCAACAATCAACAGTGATGCCATCTCCCTGGCGACCCCCCATTCCTCCACACGCCAACAGGGAGAAGTGCATAAAATGTCATTAATGATGCAATAATCTGCTGTTACATAGGCCCTTGTGTCCCTGGATCTCAAAGCAGCGGCCAGCCCCCCAGCACTGCCGGAGGGTAGGGAAGGGATGTCGTCACATTTCACAGGTGAGGAAACCGAGGCCCAGAGAGTCTAAGTGACAAACAGGGAATCTGTGACAGAGAAGGGAATTGAACCCAGGCCCATTAAGGCCAAACCACTGCTGTAGCCACTAGGCGGTCCTGTCCTCGGTTCCCTTTTTTCTATTCACCCCTGAAGCCCTGTGGATGGAGACTGCTTCGCCCCTTCCTCTGGACCCTCCCCCTGCTCTTGACTTTCTACCTTCTGCCACATTGCCCCATAGAGTTCAAACTCCCTCTCCCCTTCAAATCGCTTTGGATCACTCCTCCCCCTCCATGCCCCTCTTTCGGGAGGCCGAGCAGTGACTGCCAGTCCCGGGAGAGGCATTTGAGTCCGAGCTTCAGGAGATGAAAACTCTGCCACACTTGGAGAGCCGGTCGGTCAGTGCATCGTACACCTGAATGGTGTGATTCTTCTGCTTAGATCAGAGGCTCTGTGGGAGAGGGACTGTGCCTCCCCCCACCCTCTGGGTTTGGTCCATCACTGACCAGGTGGGTGGATCTCTCACAGTGACTCTACCAGGTGCACCAGGTCACTTTTCTCCAAGGTACATGCATGCCATGCTGGCCTGCCCATGCCAGCGGGCTCGGGGCTGGGATGCCTTGCACTCACCTGGCAGACACAGCAGGATGAGACAGACTGCTCTCATGGTCACGGGGGGCAGCGGGGAGGAGCGGAGCAGTGCAGTGCAGGAGGTAGCTGGAGGAGCTTTGGGAAGTCTGGAAAAGAAGATGGGAGAAGGGATTAGCAGGAGGCTTTGGACGTCGTCCCAACCATGTCATTACAGGGACAATCCCTAGGTGTCTCCTAGGGATACTGCCGAGATACCAAAGGGGCATTCTACACCCTCCTCTTCTTGATGCTTCATCGTCATCTCCCAGGCCAATGGGGGTGGAATTACTGTGGGCCGCTGGCTGGACAAGTCTGACCCATTAACGGCTCCTGCACATCTAGCTCTAAGCTCTCCTCCATAGAAACACTGAGAATTAACACTTCCGAACACCTGCCATTTCTGTGCCATCTCCCAGCCACGGGTTTCAAAGCTACTTGACAAAACATTAATGAAGCCTGAACTGCCCCCCCCTTTGAGGATCATCCTCCCATCACAGACAGAGGCACTGAGGCTTGGAGAATTTAAGTGACTTAACTAAGGCCCCACAGTATGTAAGTGGCAGAAAAGAGACTGGAACCCATGCCCTGACTCCCCCGCCCCTTAACCACAAGACCATCCCTTCCTCCCCATCAGGAAACCATCCGCAGCCCCTCCATGTGCATGCTCCCTGCCAAGACCAGCCTGTTTTTTAAAGGCGTGTTCCATGCTGTCTACTATAATGGGCCCAAGCCCCCACCCAAGCCCCCAGATGCTGGTGAATCGCCGGAACATGCAGCATTCCTTCCTTTCCTGATGGAAGCAGAGCGTGTCCTCTGTGCACATGGTAGAAAGCCTCGTTGGAAAGCTCTTCTCCAAGCTCTAACAAGAGAGGTCCAGCGCCGATAGAATTGCACTGACTACCGTTCTACCAGGAGTATGCCCAGTGCCTGTTGCTAGATCTATAGGG
Source organism: Caretta caretta (assembly GCF_965140235.1). NCBI lineage: Eukaryota > Metazoa > Chordata > Testudines > Cheloniidae > Caretta > Caretta caretta. The sequence continues at coordinate 6,687,442 of NC_134223.1, forward strand.
CACCGGGCTGGGAGCCAGAAGAGACAGGTTCGGCTTCCAGCTCTGATGCAGATGTATGACCTCGGACAACTGCCATGCCTCAGTTTCCCCATCAGCAAAGTGAGGATAATGTTACCGACCTTCCTTTGTAAAGCATTAAAGATCAGGTGCACCATAAGAGCGAACTGACGATATTTCACCATTTCTTTTTCAGAAGGATTGTCGGAGAACATGACGAATTTCATTGCTCTGAGACAACACAGCAGACAGCATCTATCCCTGACCAGCCAGTGCACTTTAATTCTGGTTTCCGTCGCACCATCTGCTAGCAGGCTGGGACCCTGCCCCCGCACAAACGCACACTTCTACCACCGCACCTTTCCTCATCCCTCCCAACATTTCCAATGGCTAAAGCACCCCGCCCCGCCACTGAGGTTCGGCCTTTCTGCCCTGCTGCAGATGGAGACAGAGGGTTGGACGGGCCAAACCGGAGTGGCACTGCGATCCTCTGCACTAGGTCTGTATACCTCTCGGTCTGGGGGCCCTTCAACCAGGACAGGGGTTTTAGTGGGGGTCAAAGCAGGGCAGGCCCATGAAACCCAGGCCTAGGGTTGCCAACTGTCTAATCATACAAACCCAAACACCCTTGGCATCCCCTGCCCCACCCCTCCCCCTCCTCTGAGGCCCCGCCCCTTCTCCTAGGCCCCCCTCCACTCACTCCATTCCCCCCTCCCTCCGTCGCTTGCTCTCCCCCACCCTCACTGGGATGGAGCAGGGGGTTGGGGGGGGGCGCGCAGCCTCTGGGCTGGGCCGAGGGGTTTTCAGTGTGGGAGGAGGCTCTGGGCTGAGCCTGGGGCAGGGGGTTGGGGTGCAGGAAGGGGTGCAAACTCTGGGAGGGAGTTTGGGTGCAGGAGGAGTTGAGGGCTGTGGGCTCCAGGTGACACTTACCTCAGGCGGGTCCCAGGAAGCGGCCAGCATGTCCCTCCGGCTCCTAGGGGGAGGGGCGGCCATGGGGGCTCGGCGCGCTGTCCCCGCCTGCAGGTGCCGCCTCCTGCAGCTCCTGGCCAATGGAGAGCTTCCGGGAGCTGCGTGGAGCCAGGGGGAGGGAGCCTGCAGTCGGGGGCAGCGTGCAGAGCCCCGCTGCACTGCCAGACTTTTAGCAGCCTCAAATCTCCCGGTTTGGCTTCAGTATCCTCTGCGAGATGGGCCTGATTCTGGGAGACTCCTGGTGAAACCGGGAGGGTTGGCAACCCTACCTTACCCAGTCCTGGGTCCTATGCATATTTCTGCCACTGCCCCACACTCTTGTCTTGCAACATCTCATAGTAATCCAGTTCCAAGCTCCCCATCCAACAAAGCACTCAGCCCTGGCCTGCAAAACCCTTGCTTCTCCTACACTGGGCTTCAAGAACAGAGCAATGCTGTATCCAAAGGGTGCCAAGAAGTGATGCTGCCAAACTCCTTGCACAAGTGACCAGGGCTGGATTTGAACCCGAGCTCCCCAACAAGAAACAGGCAATGCCATCGGCCACTTTCCTTGGAGCTCTCAACAGCCTGTGCACACTGGTAACCCCAGTGCAGAAGGCAGGCTGTTCCCAATTAAAATCCACACAGTCCGCCTCTTTCCACTGGGGTGATGGAAGTTTCTGGAGGGCAAGCCCAGCCCGGCTAAGTGAGAACACATGCTGGGCTCATTTTCCAAAGGTCACTTGACATAAGCACGTACTCTCCTTGTTCTTACTGTATCCACACAGGGTGAACAGCTGGCTGACACCGAGCCAAGTGGCTGGCGGATCTTAACATCTCCCCAAGCGTGTCCTGATGGTGGGAGGTGAGCGAGAGCATCCTTCTTCCCAAAACAAGATGCCTATCTGAGTCACAGCGCTCTGGGGGGAGCAGGCTAATCATCTCCTGGCAATAGCCCATCACGGATGCTGGATTGCAGAGAGGAGGATCTGTGATCTCTGATACGGTTTGTTGTGCGCAGCATCAGAGTCACCAGCTCATCCTCACCTCAGCGCAGGATTGGGGGGGGAATCTCAGTCCAGCTCCTAGCGGGACTGGTGTCTATATCCCAAAGCCACCACTGTGGAGACAGGCACTTACTTCTCCAGCAAGGTGAAGGACCATTTTTGACTGAATTCTCCTCCGGCCCCTAGGGAGGGTCCCTCTGGGGATGGATGGAGGCACGCTGGGAGAGCAGGGAGGGAAGGGCAGCAACCTGGAGAATGCCTGTACTGTCGCCAACGTGTGATCTCTATCCTGCGGCTAAACAGAGGCCTTCAGTGCTGTCAATCCAGCACCGTTCACTTCCTGCTACTCCTAACAGGCCCCAGCTAAGATCAGAGTCCCATTATGCTAGGGGTAGTACATACACCCTGCAAGAGCGAGTCCTTGCCTAGTGAACTTTGCATCCAAGCCAGAAAGGGTAGGAGAATTATGATCTCCACGGTGGAGACGGGGCGCTGAAGCACAGAGAGATGAGGTGACTTACCCAAGGTCACACAGGGAGGCACTGGACCCAGATCTCCCGAGTCCCAATCCAATGCATTATCTTCCAGCCTTTCACGCCGCCTCCCCCTCCCCCCACGTTCATGTGAAACTGAAAGTCTTCCAATGTCTCAATAGAGAAATGGCTTTCAATCCAAGCCAACACAGGCGAACTTGCTCCATCTTCCTCCTCCGCATCCCTGGGGGACGCAAGGAGTGGGATGGCGACCTGATCTTGGAGTGGAACAGACTCATCTGCAAGGACCTCATCTCAGCCACTCTGGTTCAGGAGAACGTTGCACAAGTGGCGAGAATGTGATTTCTCTTGGTCTACATCAATCCCCATCCCATCACATGGGGAAAACATGACCAGGGTTGTCAATGCTTAGCCTGACTTTACTCAGCTGTTTGTTTTTTCGCTGTTTTTAACACCAGGATCATCTGAAGCCTGGAGACATACAAAGGGGAAATCAGTGGAGGCATCACGGATGGTGCCCTACGTGGAGGGCAGAGAAGTGACTCCAGGTAGCATCAGCCTCAAAGGAAGGCAGAACAAGGCAGTACCCCTGGGTGCGTCTTGGGTCACCTCCAAAGATGGCCTCTGACTCAATCCAAAACCTCAGCACTGACACACATCTATGCTGCATCGCTGCCCTGCCTTCCCAACCTTCACCTGAACCCCCTGTTCTCCTCTCTCAACACACAGGGTATTGCTTAAAGATGGTAACTATATCAGCATGGTCCTCACATGTTCATCAGTAGTCCTTGACTAATCACATGCTTCAGCATTCTCTTCTCCTCCCACTGAACTGCAGCCACCTCTGGGGTGGAATGTCATGGCTGTGCGATAGAGTGCAGCAACACAAGGCCCGGTGGAAACTGTTTATTTGATGGAAAATTGGAGCATAGACTAAAGAAGTTTTTTTGTGGAAAGTGTCTGAGTCCCACTGCAAATCTCAACTTTTAGTTGAAAAACTGAATACCTGAAAAAATTTGATTCAGGAATGCTGCTGCGGTGCCTTCTGGGAGCTGGTGTTCAGCTCGTGGTCCCATTCTCCTCTACAGGCAGGTTCCGACTACATCTGCTGTGATACACCATGGTGGCTCAACAAGAAGGGTGACAGTGGTGTATTGTGGGAGATGTAGTCTGACCAGGGAGCTGGCCCATAGAGGAAAATGGAGGCATGAGACCACCAAACTAAAATTCCCATTAAGCAGTGGGGCAGCATTTCAAATCAAAATTTTGAGGTTTTGGGGTGGAAGTTTTCTTTTTTTTCAGCAAAAATTCAATGTTTTCCATTAAAAAAAAAAATTCAGATCTAAGTATAAACACCATAGCTTGGCACAAGAAGTGAAGAAAACCAACCAACCCCACTGAAACTCAAGGGGAACATCATGGGGCAGAAAGCATGGTCATTGCTCCCAGAGGAGTTTGAGTGGCTAAGCAGTGCTTGCTATGGGGTCATTCCCAATGCCCAAGGGGGCGAGAGAAATATGCAAACCCTGATATAAGAAAAATAACGTAGTTGGATATTTCACTTTTGCCAGAAAGTTTTTTGGAAAAATTTCTTGAAGGGTCCCCAGTTCTGCAGCATGTTAAACTACCTACCAGTATTACAATATCTGTACAAAACGCTCTAGCAAGGAAGTAAACGCTTCCCGCAACTAACAAGCTCTCCAGTAAAATCTGAGAAGCCAGGCCCAACTATGGATGTTCTGTATCCCTTGCAGAACTAACAAATACACCAAAACAACTTCAGATTTGGGCATGAAACCAAAGACGTAGCCTGGTTTTGCCCATGGAGAACTGAAAGCCAAGGTGCGTTAGGATACATCTGCACAGCAAAAGACGACATAGCAGTGAGTCTTAGATCCTCTGTCTACAGACTTGGGTTGGCAGCCATGTGGACATTCCGGCTTGGGATGGGGCTCTGAAACTGATCTCCCTTTCCAGGCTTCAGAGCCCGAGCACCAGCTGGAGCCAGAACGTCTACATGGCTATTTTTAGAATTGTAGTGCGAGTCTGCTGATCCAAAGTCTGTAGACCTGGGCTCTGAAACTGGAAGCCGCTGTGTTGTTTTGCTGTGTAGACGTACCCTTAGTTACTAAGTAAGTGGATCCCAGGTTGGAAAAATCAGTTTTGGACATGAGATTCTATAAAGAAAGGATTGCTGGCATAATTCCCACCGATTCATTAAATACACTGTAGCGTAAGTGGGTTTCCTTTTGGAGTTCAGCTCAATTTAATGATGTGAATTGGGGGGAGAGTAGGAAAAAGAGGCCGGGGTTGTATTCCTGGGTCCTTGGGCAAGTCACTGCCCCGCCCTGTGCCTCAGTTTCCCATTTATTAAAAAGGGATGATTCTTTCATACTTTTGTAAAGTGCCTTGAGATCTCTGGATGAAGAGTGCTAGATAATAACTAGTTTCAGAGTAGCAGCCATGTTAGTCTGTATTCGCAAAAAGAAAAGGAGTATGAGTGGCACCTTAGAGACTAACCAATTTATTTGAGCATAAGCTTTCGTGAGCTACAGCTCACTTCATCAGATGCATTCAGTGGAAAATACAGTGAGGAGATTTATAAACCCAGATAAAAGTTTGGTGGTGGTAGCAGTGGAAGTCCAAGGGCAAAGGGTAAAATAGTTTGTACCTTGGGGAAGTTTTAATCTAAGCTGGGAAAAGTAAGCTTGCGGGATTTTCATGCAGGTCCCCACATCTGTACCCCAGAGTTCAGAGTGGGGAAGGAACCTTGACATGGTGGGAGCGGTGGGATAACTATAATAACTAGCCAATTTCTTGATTTTAGATTGATATGCAAATACTCATTTGAAAAGGTTACAAAGAAACAAACAGAAATAGTGCTGTGGAATCTTCAACTGCTACAAGCGGCAGGGAGCTCGCGTCGATGGGTCACCTGACAAAGCAACTCCAGCAGCGTAGCGCCCCCTGGCGTCCTGCTGGGGCAGTGGGTTCATGCAGACGGCAGGATGCTGCCTCGTTCTTGCAGCAGCTGGGGCTTCGTTGGAGAACTCTCACCTCAGTACTGATAGGAGCAGACGCTGCTTAAGCGTAAGTGTTGTGTAGCCATGCCGGTCCCAGGATATCAGAGACACAAGCTGGGGGAGGCCACATCTTTTATTGGACCAACTTCTGCTGGCGAAAGACAGAGCTCTTCCTCGACTCGAATACACCCTGCAGGTTGTACAGCTGACTTGCTGGTGCAGCTTGTAAAGGGAGGGGGGACAAGGGGGTGGTAACGTGCCAACAAAAACCGCGTCTTTTTCGCCCTTTGTCTTTCCCCTATATTTTGCCCATCTGTTTACCAGCTTCTCTGGCAAAGATGCCGTTGTGACGGCTTACCCACTGCCTGGACTGCTGCCGGTATCTCGTTAGTGCCAATGCAAGGTGGAACGTGTCCTTCCTCCTCTAGACAAGTCATCCCTGTTATCAGCGTAGGAAGCTTATTTCCCAAAACTCCTTTGTGACCAGCACCGCTAACCTGTGCTTAACGGACCTCTGCACAACCTTTGCTAAGCACATTTAAAAAAAAAGGGGGGGGGGAATTCCCCTCTATCAAGTCCCCACCCTCAAAACAAAGGCCCGGCTCCCCCATGCACTTACCCACATGCTTAATTTAACCCCCAGGAGTAGCCACTGTATGAGTCAAGGGCAGCGTGGGGGTTTGCAGAACAGCAGCCAAAAACAGTCTGGCAGCTGCAGGAACAGCAAATCACATGGGGAGGGAGGGGGAAGGATATGTTTTAAAAGATTCTTTTCCAGACTGATGTGAACTGAAAAAATACACTGGCATAGATCGCCGCTTTAGTGCGTGTGCCCCTTTAAGAAATAGCAGAGGTACAGGGGTGGTGGGTGTGTGTAGAGTAGGATCACATAGCCAAACTCTGCAATTAGCACAGGCTGTGGTCAAAAGCCTCCTATTTAAGGGGCCAGCGGACAGGTTGAAAGTCCCACTTCTAATGCATCCAGCAGCTCTTTCCAAGTGTCCTTTGATTTCTCCATGCATGAATAGAGACTTGCTCTCCTGAGCTACAGAGGGGAGAATTTCTTTCCTCTTTCTCCCCCCGCTGACCATGCCCGTTTTCCTTGGAATGCTTCCCCCCCCCCATCCCTTACCCACCCCCAAGGTCCTTCACCGAAAAGGAAATACTTGCTCGATGCTCTGGGCAAAGTGTCCTTAAAACAGGCCTGGACGTAATACGCTTCGTTCTTTAGGAAAGTTTCCTGGTATTTCCCCCCCTTTGAAGAAATGCTGTGGAACTCTGCTTGCGTGTGCAGAGCATCGAAGGAGGCCATTTCTGCCCATGCTGATGCTCTTCTCCCCCCACCCCTGCCCCTCCCCAGCTTCCAATCAATTAATCCAGGGCCAAACGCCCCCTTGATGCAGTCAGCTGGAAAAAGAATGAGGTCAATGATCCAGAAAAGCACTTTTCAAGCAAGCAAGCTAGATTCCTCTTGGGCTGCCAGGAGTCCTAGTCTGAGCACAGGGGTGGCTGGGAGTGGGGCCTTTGCCCCAAGGCAGGATGGGATAGCTTAGCATTTGAGGACTGGACACCGGGCTAGACAAGACCATGCTAGGTTCTTCGCTATTTGCACGTGCTTGGCTTTCAGTGGTTTGCAGAGATTTGAGCCCATTTGGGAAGGATTCCTTGGAAGGCTCTGTGTGTCCCTTCCTAGGAGCAGTTTGCTTTGGAGAGTCACGCCAGGCTCCCATCAAAGCACAAGCAATGCCGGGATAGCTTTGGGAAGCGAGATTCGATAATTGCATTTAAGAGACAAACAACTGATGGTTAATTGTAGGCAACCGTGGAAACGCGGAAGGTGCTGCAAAGCTTCCATATGCAGTTCTGCCAATGCCCCTCAGTCCCCACACACAGTGCCTCCTGCTGGTCCACCCTTTCCTCTTCCCCCTCCAGTTTGCCCACGCTCCTCAATCCTGTCCTGCGACTTCCCACTTCCCCGGCACTCCAGTCCTGCCCTCCACCACCCACCGCGTTGCCAATACACCTCAATCCAGATCTCCAGCACCTCCTGCTATTCCAGCCCTAGGCCTTCCACCACTTTGTCTCTACACCCCACCATCCTAACTTGCAGCCCCTGCGGCTGGCAGTGAAATACACAACATTACTGAAAGCTTATTGCAAGATTTCTCCCGCTCGGGGGTGAAACAGACAGAGTTCGACTGCTCCCCTAGATCATATGCTCCTTGTGTCAAGGGGTATTTTGCATCTTGTACAACACTGGTGAATGAATAGCAAGGACTACAAAATCCTCCAACATATTGTCACTGGGGATGGGGGTCAGAGTTTGAGAGCCCCGGCATTTGTTTTTGGCTTGACAAAGCCACTTAGAGTTTTGCAAACCCTCTTGTGTCTCGTTCTGGAAGCCCAATCAGCACACAGCTGCGGCCCACGCGACCTCCTCAGGGGCACAGGTCATCTTGGATGCTCCCCACAATGGTAAATAGGTGATAACCACTGGCCTAGCTCCAGGACAGGGAGCCTGTGCTGTTGGCTAGGGACAAGCCCATCATCCTAAAGGTCTGTAGGCTCTGTTCTCACTCCTCCCAATTACACTCTCCCCTCTCCCTTTCTTGTCTCAGTCTTGCCTCTGAGAGGCATATGAAGCCAATAAATCCAAGTCAAAACTTCCAGGCCCACCATGTTCCAGTGCCTTTGAAATCAGGCCAAATGAGCTTGCCTGGCCCTAATAAAACACTTAATTCTTTTCCTGCCTCTTGTGTCTGAAGGAGTCCAATCACTTTACAGACACAAACTCTTACAAAGGCCCCTGTGAGATAGGCAAGGATAATGGTCCCCATTATACAGACGGGGAAACTGAGGCACAGTCCAGGGAAGAGAGTTGACCAAGATCACATAGAGACCAGAGTGAATGAGGCTCATTTGCCTCTTAATGTGGGGTTCACACTGAAGATTCAGCTACCCAGCAGACAGCAGCCTGCCCAGTAGGCAACACCCGCTGATGAGAGCGCACACCACCCCAGCCAGCAGTGGACTAGCTCCAAGGTTTTGGTGCGAGTCTTTGAAGCCCTCAGTTGGCCAGTCCTCGCTCCTTCAGGCCTTATCTCCACTCGGAAAGATTACTGCCCACGGCCCAGCAGTGGTGCAGCTGCATGGGTGCTGACACCTGCGGAGGTTGTTACCACCCGTCACAAAAGCACGGGCCAGTGGAGAAAATGCCCGTGCCCTGGCTATGCAGCAGGGGTACTGCAGCATCTCGAAGCTTTGCTTTGGTCTCCCGTTGACGTCTACGATAGACGAGGGTGCTGTGATTTGCACATGGTCTGTAGGCTCTGTTCTCACTCCTCCTAAGAGCCCAGAGTCAAGGCGCCAGGGCTGAGCCTTCCGCACCCAGGGTGCAACACATGTGTCTGCACATGCAAACCTGCCAGCTCGGACCCCACAGCTGGCAGCCCAGAGAACAGGCATGTGGGTGGCATCACAGGAAAGGGCAACTGCCTTGGGTCAAGGGGGTGGAAACGTCCACAGGAGGGGGGACCAGTTGGAGCTGGGCACTGTTTCAAAAAAACCCTTCCCCCACGGGCTGCATCTGGAGCTCTGAAGCTTGAGGGGTCTGGTTCCAAGCCAGTTCTCACCCCACCAGGGCTATAAAGGAGAGGGGAACAGATTCAGAGTCCCACAGGGGCAGGGAAAAGGCCAATCCCGCCTTTTCTAGTGAGTGAGGTGAGGAGGAGGAACACCCCCGTTGTCAGCCCACGTGCACGGGACGTTGGAATTCAGCTGCCAGAACTGGGGGTGCTGAGAAGGAAAATGGGGCCACCTCCCTGCCCAGCTCCCCACCACTGCCAGATGGACCCAGGGCCCCTTCCTTTGGCATCCCTAGAGGCACTGGGTCTTGTGGAGCCCCATCCTTCAGCCTGACCTGCCACAACGAGAGAAGCACGTGGACTCATCCTTGTTTTTAAGCACAGCTCAAGCCTGGCACTTGTCCAGCGCTGCACTTGTATCTCTTCTACCCCAGAATCCAACCGCTCATGCGGCTGGATCCAGGAGGGTGCATCTAACTCCCACCTCTGACTTCTGCCTCCCTGGATTTCAAGCCTGATTGCATTGTCCTGAGCGGCGCAGTGCTTCAATTCCACCGAGCCAGACTCGTAGTTCTCACAAAGAGATGGGAGAACTGGGCCCATTCACACAGGAACATCAGCCTGGAAGGGCCCCCCTGACTGATCGAATCCAGGCTTCAGCTATTGCTATTTGCCAGACTTTGGATGTCATGTTATTCTATTTTTTTCTTTAAGTTACAGGGTTGAAATATGTTAATTCGTTGGGTTGTTAGCATGTGCGAGTGTGGTGGGCATAGGGTACAGGGACAATGACAACCCCACACACCAAGTCCTCTATCCACACAGTGGGTAGAGCACTACCAGGAGCGAGAGGTAAGTACAGGCTCCATGCCGGCCCATTCAGACCTTAGCCTCTCAGCCAGGACTGCGTGACAAAGGGATCAATCGGTCTCAGGTGGGGTGGCTGTGCGCGCGATGTAGACTGGGGACGTGGGCAGAGATCACGTCTTTCGTCTGAACATTCGTATCCCTAAACAGCGGGTGGCAACGCCCGGTCAGTTCATCTTTTTCTAATCAATTCTTTGAGATTCACTTACACCTCAAAAGCCAGCATTTATCTCAGGTTTCAGAGTAGCAGCCGTGTTAGTCTGTATTCGCAAAAAGAAAAGGAGTACTTGTGGCACCTTAGAGACTAACCAATTTATTTAAGCATAAGCTTTCCAATGCACTTCCCCGTGCAGCAAGCACAAATCAACTCCATTAGCTCTATTTTCATCACTGCCATCCAAGATTGGCGACGAACTGAAATGATGTCAAAATTCTGAGCTAACCTGCCTAGGGGAGGCAGCATGGGCCAGGGGATTCCATTCCCGGTTCCGCCACTGATCTGCTGTGTGACCTTGGGCAAGTCACTTGACCTCCCTGTGCCTGTTTCCTCTCCCACCCTTTGTCTTGCCCGTTTCTACTCTAAGCTCTTCAGGGCTGGGACTATTTCTTATCAGGGGTCTGGCCACCACATGGCACAACGGGGCCCTAATCTGATCAGTACCTCTGGGCACTGCCATAATACCAAAACCAAACAATATTGCTCTGTAGAGTTGGTCCCTGGGCTGCACGGTCTGTTTACTGATACAAAGGGCCACGACCAAGGATGGCCCTTTGAGCCATTAGACTGGTCACGGTGGCCACTGCTGGTTAGTTAATGTCACAGCTTGTCCTCTTGTCTCCACAAGCTGCTGGAGCCGGTCTCCACTTGGCAATTTACTGAAATCCCTCTTAGTCCAGAAAACGTCCAAGTGTAGACAAGCTCTGACTCTCCACAAAGCCGCATTCGAGCCACCAGCTCCCTCTTCCCCCGCTCTGAGTCCTCAATTCATCCTTTCAGCTGTCAGCCCCTGCCCCTTCTTGGGAAGCTCACCCAGTGACATGCTGCTACATTCACTCTGGGCATGCCCCCTGCTCCCCACTAAGAGTGAGTGGTCGAAGGGTCCCGATAGACGGGCACTAGCCACATGCATCCCAGTGTCTCATTTGGAGCAAATCAATGGAACATCATCAGTCAACAGACACCAAGACACACATACACACTCCAGGCTCCAACTCACCGAACTGAAGAACCCCATTAAATGTACCCCCACACCCAGGCAGAGTTGGAAAGAGGATAGATTTTGCTATGAAAGATGTGGTTGTTGCTGGAAGCGGGAGGTGGGAGCTGGAAGTGGGAAAATCTGCCCAAGTTTACGGAGGAACTTTCCTTTCTGCTCTGTGCAGGGGTCTAGCGCTCCAAGAAACCAGATGTTTTTGTAATGCACATCTGGGAACAATCAATCTCAGAGAAAGAACAACACAGTCGCCCTCTTTCATTCAGTTAAACCCCACCTTCCAAAAGGCTGGCCCCCTCCCCCAACTTTTTACACAGCAATCCAGCTGCCAGAGAGTGAGAGAACAAAGAGAATGAGAGAGGTTTCAGGTTTTTTTGGCCACTGACCAAAGGTAAAACTCACTGAAGTGGGCTTAATTCCCCCCATCCCGCACACACTTTTTGGGGGATGGGGGGAGACATTAAATTATCTTTTGTACAGTTAGTTTCTGGGGGGGGGAGTTAGAGCTTCCTTCAAAAGTTAGGATATTTTTAGATTTATTTCATGGCTAAACATCTGTAATTCTACAATTGTCTAGTTCTAGATTTAAAAAATGTCGTCGTCCCCCCAAACCTTTTTCCCCCCATCAAACTTTTTGGCTGCTCAGAACAATTGCTTTTTGCTTAAAGCCCAGAGTACAGCTTTCCAGAGCTGAGCTCCACCTTAGGCTGGAGAAACACAAACACATTTGGCAAGAAGAAAAAATGCAATTGAGGGGATTTCCCTCCCCCCCCCATTCAACCGAGAAATTCTGCATTTCCGCACTTTGAGCTAACTATACACTAAAATCATACCTCCCATCGTCCCTCCAAGTCTAACCCAAAGATGTCACCTCTCCAGCTGGGAAGCATTCCGCTCCCCAAATCAAAGGGATATTATCCCAATGTGTCCTCTCACCCCTTCTCATTCTCTTACCAGTTTGGGATCTATGTGCCGGTTTGTTCCTTTCCAGATGCCCTGATCCCTTCTGTCTGGTCTAAAAGCTCCAAAATGGGACAAGTAGCTCCTACCTCCAACATGATTGCACCACTGGGTCCTAATGCTACACCCAGTGCAATCTCAGTCCTGCTTCCTTTAAAGGGAAAATATAAATGGAAGTTACTGCCAGTCTCTGAGTTGCAGGATTATTTTTTAAACTCCTCAAACCCTAGTGGCTGAGAGATCAAGGAAAGAAGAGAGGGGCTGGAGGTTTTGTTTGTCCAGGGCCAAGCACAATGGGATCCTGATCCATGATTGGGCGCTCTCAGGCACTTTTGCAAGGCAGATAATTGAAATACTAAGAACAGAGGCTCAACAGATTGGGAATGGGATGCAGAGCACTCCCACACTGGCTCACTGGTGCCAGCACAGCCCAGGTGGTCACAGTGGTGGTCAGGAATCGTTCCCCTTCACCAGCTTTTCAGTAGGAACAACAAAAACACTGGTGGTTTTAGCTCAGGCCTCAGCAGACTAGTGTGCACCTAGCAAAGGCCCCATTATAATTCATCCAAAGTCCTTCTCAGGCCAATTAAGAGGTCTACACTGCACCATAAACCCTGGCTTTGGGCCCAAACTCCCCTTCCATCCACACAGACCTTGGTCCAAGAGCCCCTCTAGGCTCAGGTCCCCGGCGCCTGCTGCAGATGGGACGGTGAGCGTCCGAGCCCCACTGAGACTCAGGGCCAAGCCGTCACTTTGCAGTGTGGACGCAGGACAAGCCGCAGACCCAAATTAGTTGCGTGTAGCACAGTAAGGATGTGTTCAGACGGCCGAGAGGCCTGGGTCCAGCCTGAGCTCAGGCCTGGAAACAGTGAGTCCACGAGTGCGGCTCCCACACAGCTGGGCTGGCAGTGCAGTGTGCATCTCGCCCCAGAGTCGGCTACCCGAATACACTCTTACTGATGATTTGTATCGTGGTAGCACCTAGGAACCTGCACCACGGACCAGGCCCCCATTGTGCTAAGTGCTGGACAAACCCAACCAAACCACCATCCAACCCTGCCCCAGAGAATGGCTGGTCTAATTGGCTTTGGATCAGGCTCTGAGTGTTTGGCAGTGAGAGCAAAGAGGCCAAGGACAGAATGGAATTCCTCTTTCCATGCTAGAGCTCTCTTCCGTGCCTAGAGGCATCCCTCCCAGTCACTTCTCCTAGGCCCTGCTGGCAGAGCAGCCTGCGGGAGCTTGCACTATTGTGGCCTTGGCTGCTCCATTTTGTGGTTGAACAGAGGATGGCAGTCCACAGACTAGCAGCACTACATTGCAGTAAGAAAGTGAAGACCATTCCCAGATCTCCAAGCTCCTCTGCACTACAGCAGTGCAAAGTACTTCACAAAACTGGATACTATCCCCATTTTACAGAAGGGAGAACTGAGGCACAGAAAGGGGAGCGATTTGTCTGTGGTCCCACTGAAAGTCAGAGAAAAACTGGGAACAGAACCCCCCAGACTCCATTTCTCAAAGCACTTGGCCCCGCTGCTCCCCTAAAAATAGAACACACAAGATTAAATTAACCCCCCTGCAAAGGCAGGAATATTACTGGCTGAGATTTTTTTTTGACAAATCTTTTTTGTTGTTGTTGAAAAAAATGCCCATTTTTTGAAACCCCGACTTGTTCGCGAAACAATGCTGGGTTTGACACATTTCCTGCCTTGAAAACCAACAGGGAAAAAAAAAATAAAAAAAAATTGTCAAGACGTTCTCCACCCAAAAAATGCCAGTTTTCTAGTTTGTAATGACTTTTCATTTAGAAATGTAAGCCATTAGACTGAAAAAAATGGAAAAGAAAAAAAGCAAAATTCAAATGTTTCAATGGACCTGACATGGGGAAAAAAATTGGATTTTCAGTTTGCAAAATATCTGAAATTTTGACTTTTGATCCTGATTTGAGATGGGGGGAAAAATGAACACCCGAAAATATTCACTGGACAGGAAAACCATTTCCTGCCCAGCTCTAGGCAGAATATAGTCCATATTGCCTCTCAGTAGAGGTTGCATGAGTGTTAAACTGATACTACATTTGTTGTACAAACAGGACCTATTCCAATAACACAGAAGCAGAGGATCTGTTTGTGTTACCTCTTCTTCCAGGCTTTACCTGGATAGGAAGCAGGGCTCTCAATCGCAGGTAACTCACGCGATTAACTCAAAAAAATGAATCGCAATTAATTGTACTGTTAAGCCATAGAATATCAATTTATTTGAGCATAAGCTTTCATGAGCTACAGCTCACACGAAAGCTTATGCTCAAAGAAATTTGTTAGTCTCTAAGGTGCCACAAGTACTGCTTTTCTTTTTGCGAATACAGACTAACACGGCTGCTACTTTGAAAACTGACAGAATATCAATTGAAATTTATTAAATATTTTGTATGTTTTTCTATATTTTCAAATATATTGATTTCTATTACAATACAGAATACAAAGTGTATTGTATACACTTTATATTATTTTTATTACAAATGTTTGCACTATAAAAATGATAAAAAAAATTTCAATTAACCTCATACAAGTACCGTAGTACAATCTCTTTATCCTGAAACTGTAACTTACAAATGCAGATTTTTTGTTACATAACTGCTCTCAGAAACAAACAATGTAAAACTTTAGAGCCTACAAGTCCACTCAGTCCTACTTCTTGATCAGCCAATCACTAAGACAAACAAGTTTGTTTCATTTACAACAGATGCTGCTGCCTGCTTATTTACAATGTCACCTGAAAGTGAGAACAGGCATTCACATGGCACTTTTGTAGCTGGCGTTGCAAGGTATTTACGTGCCAGATATGCTAAACATTCATATGCCCCTTCATGCTTCGGCCACCATTCCAGAGGACATGCTTCCATGCTGATGATGCTCCTTAAAAAATAATGTGTTAATTAAATTTGTGACTGAACTCCTTGGGGAAGAACTGTAGGTCTTCAGCTCTATTTTACCTGCATTCTGCCATATATTTCATGTTATAACAGTCTCAGATGATGATCCAACACATGTTCGTTTTAAGAACACTTTCACTGCAGATTTGACAAACGTAAAGACGATACCAATGTGAGATTTCTAAAAATAGCTACAGCCCTCGACCCAAGGTTTAACAATCAAAAGTGCCTTCCAAAATCTGAGAGGGACAAAGCATGGAGCACGCTTTCAGAAGTCTTAAAAGAGCAACACTCAGATGCGGAAACTACAGAACCCAAACTACCAAAAAAGAAAATCAACCTTCTTATGGTGGCATCTGACTCACATGATGAAAACGAACATGTGTCGGTCCACTCTGCTTTGGATCGTTATCAAGCAGAACCCATCATCAGCATGGACGCATGTCCTCTGGAATGGTGGTTGAAGATGAATTTTTAGTGCATCAGGCACGTAAATATCTCGCGATGCCAGCTACAACAGTCCCATGCAACCACCTGTTCTCACTTTCAGGTGATGTAAACAAGAAGCAGGCAGCATTATCTCCTGCAAATTGTAACCAAATGTGGTTGTCTGAGCGATTGGCTGAAGTAGGACTGAGTGGACTTGTAGGCTCTAAAGTTTTACATTGTTTTATTTTTGAATGCAGTTTTTTTTTGTACATAATTCTACATTTGTAAGTTGATCTTTCGCAATAAAGAGATTGCACCACAGTACCTGTCTGAGGTGAATTGAAAAATACTATTTGTTTTTTACAGGGCAAATATTTGTAATAAAAAATAAATATAAAGTGAGCACTGTACACCTTGTATTCTGTGTTGTAACTGAAATCAATATATTTGAAAATGTAGAAAACATCCAAAACATTTAAATAGATGGTATTCCATGATTGTTTAACAGCGCGATTAATTGTCCGATTAATTTTTTTAATTGCTTGACAGCCCTAATAGGAAGTATGAAAACTTTGATTTTGGAAGGTTATGTTTTCCGGACATACATATATTCACAGATGCACCCCAAGAGAGCATCCATTAGACGGTAATAAGGATGAAGAACTCAAGATGAGGGAGGAGAGCTTTATTCTCACTGGAAAAAATAAAAACTTCAAAGCAACTGACACAAAAGTTTTAAAACTTTGCACAGTGAAAGGTAAGTTGGGTGAAGTAATATTTTTTACTGCACCAACTTCTGTTGGTGAGATAGACAAGTTTTCAAGCTCTGTGTAAGCTCGTAAGCTTGTCTATCTCACCAACAGAAGTTGGTCCAATAGAAGACATCACTTCACCCACCTTGTATCTCTAGTATCCTGGGACCAACACAGCTACAGCCACACTGCATACTAAAATGAAAGATGCGAGTTGCCAGAGAAAATTATTCATACAGCTGAAAGGTACATGAAAAACAGGGGACATCAGAGACATAAGCAAGTAAAGGCACTTGTTTAAATTAAAGCTTATTAAATTTTAATGTCAACAATTTAAAGTCTAGTTAACCTCACATTTGCTCAAGAAGCCCTATGGAATTTCATAGCGTTTAAGGCCAGAAGGGGACCATTAGGTCATCTCCTGTATATCACACCCAACTAAATTTGGCTTGGTTACCCCTGCGTTAACTTGGGTTAGACTAAACCATTTCAGCCCTTAGGAGACTGACTGTTGTGTGCTACAGGCTGAGACCAAGAGAGACCGAAGTGCCACCGGTGCTGGAAGCTGGAAATGATTAGGTTGATGATCCTAGCAGGTGACCCATGCTTCACGCTGCAGAAGAAGGTGAAATCCCCCCAAAGTCCCTGCCAATCTGACCTGGGGGAGAATTCTTTCCCAACCCCAAATTTGGACATGAGGAACAACCCAAAACATATGAGCAAGACATCAGCCACGCATCTAAGAAAGAAGGCTCTCTGTATCATCTCAGAACAGTGGTCCACCCTGTTCTGTTTCCTATCCCAGTTTAGCCACAGCTGGCGATGCTTTAGAGGAAGGTGAAAGGAAACCCCAGAATGCATCCAGGGGAAAGAAATTAACAGAGCATGGTAACTTTTCCACCCTGTAGAGCTCTGTAACAGGGATGGGGCTCTCTATCCAGGACTGTAAGTCGCTTTAAAAATGCTAGTGAGACGATACCATTCTCTAGGTTTCTAAAGTTACTTCTATAGAACCCTGTGGGTTTCATCCCTATTAAGTTCTGTAGGAATGTTCCATAAGGGCATTCCTTTGAGAGACATTCAGATGCCTGGAACTGTGAACCCAAAGAAACTTTAAACTAGCCCACATGTGGTTCTGTTGCTATCTGCTTGGATTGTCAGTTCTTTGGGGCAGGGATGGTCTTTTGTTCTGTGTTTGTATAGCGTCTAGCACAATGAGGGCCTGGGCCACGACCGTGGCTCCTTGGCACTACTGCAATGACACTGATATTTCTCTTACAGACCTGCAGAAAGCAAATACGTTCTGTAACGTCTGCACATGTACCTTGCTGCACCAGCATCCTCTGTATGTCACCAGTGATGCCTACTCTCCATCTGCTCCAAACCAGGCCTCCAAGCCACGACTCTGTCCTCTGATTGCCTCCTCAAGACTTTTGTGGAACAGCTATTTAAGGATGTGGCTGCACAGGTCAAAGGCAGGTTCCTGGACTACAGGGTGAGGGGATGAGCTTCTGCCCACTGCCACTTACAGGTGGCTCGTGGCAATGTCCTGCAATGTATGAATAATACAATCGTTGAATCGTTAAACACAAACGCTCTGTGCTGCAAGATCACCACCACAAAAACCATTTCTATCATGCCGCCTATGGAAAATTGCCAGCTGATCATGGCCAGGTAGGCGCAAGTAGGAGCTTCTGAAGTTTGTCATCTAATATTAACTGACTCAAAACCACCCAGCTTCCTCAACAACCTGGTTTTGATTCCTGTTTCCCTCCCAACCTCGTTATGATAGTTAACCCACTCATTGCGTTTTGTCTTGAGATTGCAAGCTTTTCAGGAAGAGGCCACCTTTCATTCTGTGTTTGCACGGCTCACGGTGTGATGGGGTCCCAGTCAAGATGACAGCTGGGTGGGAATTTTCTGACAAATTGGGGTGTTTTTTTAATTTTCATTGAAAAAAACCCCAAGTTTTCAAAAACCAAAACCATTTGTGAAACAGGACAGGGTTCAATGAACTTCCTGACTTGAAATGATGTTGAGAAAACAAAAGTTTGACATTGTTGAAATGAAAAATTCCAGTTCTCCTGTCTGAAACTGCTTTTTGTTTGGAAATTTCAGGTAATTAGGATGTTAAAAAAAAAAAAAGGTGAAGAAAAGGGTCACAATCAAAATGAGAATGTTTCAATTGACCTGTACATTTTTTTTATTTGTTTGTTTTTTTAGGTTGTGAATATTTTCGAGGCTGGCTTTTCGTCTCCCAAAAGTTTTGAACTCTTGAAAATACGCATGGTGTGGGAAAAGCTCTAGGCGGGACTGGGGCCTCCAGATGGTACCTTAACACAAAGTAACCACCACCATCTCAACAGGAGGGGACAGGTGGTCTGTACAGGGGTAACATACAAACCATTCTGATGAGGCCCAGGTTAGAGGTGTGAGTCACCTGTTTGCATACACATACTCCATACGAATTGACCTAGCGTGAGTAGGTTGCAGTGGGGGAGGTTTAGATTGGATATTAGGAAAAACTTTTTCACTAAGAGGGTGGTGAAACACTGGAATGCGTTACCTAGGGAGGTGGTAGAATCTCCTTCCTTAGAGGTTTTTAAGGTCAGGCTTGACAAAGCCCTGGCTGGGATGATTTAACTGGGAATTGGTCCTGCTTCGAGCAGGGGGTTGGACTAGATGACCTTCTGGGGTCCCTTCCAACCCTGATATTCTATGATTCTATGAGTATAAATAGCAGGGCAGCCGTAGTAGTGCAGCAGAAAATACAGACCCACCGTCTTCAGGGTAGGTTTCTGTTTGGCCCGGATCAGCTGGGCCACCACTGATGCTGCTGCAGCTATGCTGCTGTTGATCCTTGTGCTGCCTCGATGGGGCAGAGGAGTCATACCCCTAGTTCGTTGTGTAGACGTAGTGGGGGACAGCAGACACCCGCAGCTGGCTGGCAGGAAGCATGCCAGGCCCCTCCTCCTTGGATGAGGGAAGAATGCAGGCCTATCGGGAGACAGGGTGGGAGGGACCAGAGAGAGATTTGGACCTGGTGGATAACGCAAGCCTTCAGCCTTTCTGCCTGGGCTCTGGCTCTAAACAAAGCAGTCCCTTGCCTGAAGACCACCACCACTAAACGTTGCCCTTACGCAGCATCTTCTGCCCAAGCCACTCAAAGCGCTTTACAGCTATTAATGAACCTCACAACCCCACCCTTAGTAGGAAGCTAAGGACTAACCTCATCTGTAAAAAAAAAAAAGGGGGTAACAGACTGAGAAAGACTAAACAATTTGCCCAAGGTCACCAAGCAAGTCAATGGCAGAGCTGAGAGTAGAACACAGGAGTCCCGTCTTTTAGGTTTTAAACCACAGGACCCTCCCCTTCCCCTTCCCTGCACCTAGTATATCCAGATACTGAATCTCAGCTGAGCACTCAGACATGAATTACAAACAAAGAGCCCCACAGATCTCTGTGGGAGAGACAGACAAGCCCACCGGACTGGGAACATTCGCTGTTTATTTTGTCTGGCCTTGGTGTTGATGTTAGCAATGGTGGCTGCTGCCGCCTTTGTCTAGACGTTCCCTGTGTGATCGTCTGACAAAAGATGCGAGCAAGCACATTAAATTGCTGGGTGCACATCCAGAGTCGGAGCCTGGCTGGCTGGCTGCTGCCAGACCCACAAGCTCGACTTTGAACTCGGCAGCAGGATACGGCAAGCGGCCACTAACCCGCCAGACCTAAACCTCACGCGAGCTGCCCGCACCGAGGCTGGAGATGAGGGAAGCGGAAATGAGTGTCCCATCCCGATCTAACGTGGATCTGAACCATTGGGGTGGTTCCAACTCCAGAGCCAGACTTTATAAACGTGGGTCTTTTCAATTGGAACCCGAATGAGGCTTTGAACCCAGCGCTCCAAAGAGACAAGATGCTGGCTGAAACTCTAGCATGGAAGACTTTTGTTTGCCCTCTGCCCAGGATCTTGCACTGCCCAAAGGGTACCGGCAGCTTGCTCCAAACCTGACAGATCGAACGAGCAAAACAAGACATTTCCTCACAAAAGGAGCATAGATCGACCGCTGAGTTTCAGGGTGAGTTGAGGGGTTAAGTCCCTTGGACCCTTTGAAAATCCTACCCATGGGCAATAAGTGAGTGAATGGGAAGACTCCCCTTCCTGGGCTTCCCCCGGCCACAGCCACAACCTGCCTCAAAACCATCACCCAAAGTAACACCCTCCTCCGCACCCACCACCCCAGCAACCCATACCCTCCTCCCCTATTCCCTCCTGCCTGTCAGCACTGGCTTCACCCACAGGTCACTTCGCCCCCCCTACGCCCCCAAAGTCCCATCATGTTCCTGGCTCTGCCCTGCTGGCCTCCAGGTGGTGGTGGTCTTGTGCTGGAAAGGGCCACCTCCCCCACCCCAAGGGACGGCAGCAAGGCAAGCCACAGCAGAGACACACTCTCGACTCCCGCCCATCAACAGTTGTGCAGTGGCTGCCATTATTCTTGCCAGGAAGTTAAAGAAGTATGGGCTGGATGAATGGACGATAAGGTGGATAGAAAGCTGGCTAGATTGTCGGGCTCAACGGGTAGTGATCAATGGCTCCATGTCTCGTTGGCAGCCAGTATCAGGTGGAGTGCCCCAAGGGTTGGTTCTCAGACCCGTTTTGTTCAATATCTTCATTAATGATCTGGAGGATGGTGTGGATTGCACCCTCAGCAAGTTTGCAGATGACGCTAAACTGGGAGGAGAGGTAGATACGCTGGAGGTTAGGGATAGGATACAGAGGGACCTAGACAAATTAGAGGATTGGGCCAAAAGAAATCTGATGAGGTTTAACAAGGACAAGTGCAGAATCCTGCACTTAGGACAGAAGAATCCCATGCACTGCTACAGACCAAGGACTAAATGGCTAGGCAGCAGTTCTGCAGAAAAGGACCTAGGGTTACAGTGAACGAGAAGCTGGATATGAGTCAGTGTGCCCTTATTGCCAAGAAGGCTAACGGCATTTGGGGCTGTATAAGTAGAAGCATTGCCAGCAGATCGAGGTACGTGATTGTTCCCCTCTATTCGACATGGGTAAGGCCTCATTTGGAGTACTGTGTCCAGTTTTGGGCCCCACACTACAAGAAGGATGTGAAAAAATTGGAAAACATCCAGCAGAGGGCAACAAAAAATGATTAGGGGATTGGAACACATGACTTATGAGGAGAGGGTGAGGGAACTGGGATTGTTTAGTCTGCGGAGGAGAAGAATGAGGGGGGATTTGATAGCTGCTTTCAACTATCTGAAAGGGGGTTCCAAAGAAGATGGATCTAGACTGTTCTCAGTGGTAGCTGATGACAGAACGAGGAGTAATGGTCTCAAATTGCAGTGGGGGAAGTTTAGGTTGGATATTGGGAAAAACTCTCTCACTAGGAGGGTGGTGAAGCACTGGAATGGGTTACCTAGGGAGGTGGTGGAATCTCCTTCCTTTGAGGTTTTTAAGGTCAGGCTTGACAAAGGCCTGGTTGGGATGATTTAGTTGGGGATTGGTCCTGCTTTGAGCAGGGGTTTGGACTAGATGACCTCCTGAGGTCCCTTCCAACCCTGATATTCTATGAAATCTCTATGAAAGCTCACCCCCTTTCGTGATCATTGAATTTATCCACCTTCCTGAGGGACTTAAGCAGGAGCCATGCTTCCAACCAGCCCCCTAGAAACAAGGCTATGCTCCTGAGCCGACCAGCCCCGGAGCTGCCCTGCTTGCAAGCTGCCCTGTCCCTCTCTTACTGCTGCCCTCTTCAGAGAGGCACACTCTGCTCCATGGGAGCTAATGAGACTCACCTGGGCTGGCTGAGGGGCAAATCGGCGCAGGAGCACTGCACCTCCCTACGGCTGTTAACACTTCTTAGGTCAGTGGAAGCTGGGAACATTACTGGCTTGAAAGTTTTCCACCTTGCAGAAGCCTGGCTGTTCTGCTACGAAGATAATTTGGTTGTGGGGAAGAAGAAGGAAGAGAAAAATCAGAAGAGGAAACACCCTAGGTCAGGAGGCCTTTGTGACAAGAGTACTTATGTCTGTATATATGTAAAGAGTTTATGGATAACAGGCCAGTAGATGGCACTCAAGGATGGGGATCATAATTCCTGGGCGGAGCCGGGTTGAAAAGTTTTAGATGGACCAGTTGTCCATTGAAAAATGCAACTGTCGAAATCAAAACGTTTCCCAGGAAAGTGTCGATTTTGACAAAATTTTGTGGAGACAAAGTCCGAATGATTCTCTCATTTCAGTGATGTTGAATGAATGAATAATTCATTCCAATAACCAAAGCACAACATTGCTTCGATTCACTTTGGCTGTTGTGTGTGCTTATATTTAATATTTGTATTAGAACGACATAGAAGTATTTAGATCGAATGTGTTTAACAACACTGATTGCCATTGAGTGGATCAGGCTCTTAACACAGCCTCTTAACGCCGCTGTAATGGTTTGCGTTTGGACGCAGGCCGAGTTGGGTTGTCACAGTGTTTGGAGATGGTTTCCAAACAAGTTTTACAAGCCCTAGTGTGGACGAGGTCATATGGCCAATAAAAAGTACAAACAAACTCTGGACCTGAAAAGGAGCTGTGTTTGGAGACAGGCTCCAGAAATCACTGAAGCTTCTTTACAGCTAAAAACCAGTTTCCTGCCCCAAAAGAATTTACAAACAGTACAGGCCTCAAAACTTTGTCTTCTCTCTTCTAATCTTGCTCAGATCTGCAGAAGAGGCATCTTGTGTTACTGAAAGTAGATCCATAAGGAAATTGACTCAGAGGCTACGGCTTCTCCTCCATAGCCTCAAGCTCAAGTCTCACGTCGCCCTCTAGGGGATATTTGCAGTACCTTTCCCAGGCCTGAAGATGAGCTCTGTGTAAACTCAAAAGCTTGTCTCGGTCTCCAACTGAAGCTGGTCCAATAAAAGATATCACTTCGCCCACCCTGTCTCTCTAATTTGCAGATGGGTGGAAATACTGAATCAGTGCATGCAAATGCAGATCAAAGCCGATCCAAAAGACCAGTTAAGTCAATTGACAGACTCTCACTGACTACAGTAGGCTTTAGATGAAGCTCTTATAATCTGAGAAGGCCTCTGAATATTACAGTTGAATGGGTCTTTGTATACTCCTCCTTGGTGACGTCTGTGTCAGATATTCAGTTCTGAAGTCACAAGTTATTAAGCAGGTGAGCAGAATCCAAAGTCGGAAAGAAAAAGAGAAGCAATAGATTTCTATCCAGGTTGTGCTCTCTGGGCTTCTTGCTGGGGCTGATGAAAGTCTCAGCAGTCCAAATGCAACTGAATGATTTCCTTGCTATGCACAATGCCAAAGGAAAATCGACTCTCCCTCCAATACCTTTGCTGGCTCAGCTCAGGAGCAAGCTTCATAGACTAGTCTGGGAAGCTCAGCCAGTGACTTCTGCATCAAGCCCATAACATCTGTTGGAGCTAGAGCACATCTTTTAGAAAGTCTTGATTTGAAGGCTTCACGTGATGGAGAATCAACCATGCCCATTGCTAAGTTGTTCTCACAGTGAATTACCCTCAGTTAAGAAATGGATTCCTCATTTCTTGTGTGAATTTGTCTAGCCTCAGTTGCCTGCCTTTGGACCTCTGCCGGTTTCAAGAACGGGTCTATTAGCAGAAATCTCTTCCCCAAGTAGGCACGTGTAGACCATGCTCAAGTCACCTTCTCTGGGATAAACTAAACAGACTGATCTTGGTTAGTCTCTTCCCAGCTTTCCAGACCTGAAATTGTGCTTGCAGCAGGTTTCTGAACTTTTTCCAATATTTGTCAACATGCTTTCTGAAGAGTGGATGCTAGAACTGGACGGTTGTCCAGTGATAGGTTAACTGATGCTCCATACAGAAGTAATGCCACCTCCCTATTCCTGCTCAGTTACTCCCCTGCTTCTACATCCAAGGGTCGTATTTGCCCTCTTAGCTACAGCATTGCACTGGGCGCTCATGTAACATTGGTTATCCACCGAGACCCCAAAATCCTTCTCAGAGACATTTCTCTCCAGGATGCAGTCATTTGGAGAAAAGCATAAACAAGAACCAATGGCCAGAAGCCAAAGCCAGATAAAATTCAAATTAGACATTAATGTTTTAACAATGAGGGTGATTAACCACTGGGGGAGTGGTTGAGTCTTTATCAATTGATGTCTTCAGATCAAGACTTTATGGAAGAGATGCTTTACTCAAACACAAGTCATTGGGCTCAATACAGGGATAACTGGGTGAAATACTGACTGTGAAATACAGGTCAGATGAGATGATCTAACTCTATGAATTCTGGCCTTATTCATAAGGGTGACTATGACAGTCTGTACCCCATCATAGTCCTGTAAAAGGGGTGAACATAAATTTTGTACAAAGTATGACTTGTGCGATATCATTTGCAAGCTCATAATTTGGTGATCATTATTATCCTGGTTACATGCAATGTTGCCACACAGATTTCAAGTTATAGGATTCCTCTGTATGATATTACTAGACATGTTCCAAGTCTGGAGGGGAGAAGCCACAAACCAGCTCACCAGAGACAAAAATGTAGCCAACGCCTCAGCCAGGTGTCAACAAAATCAAATGGACCATCGCCCGGTTAAGTGGCCTCTCTTTGGCAGGAAAGAGGATGTGGGTGAAGATTTACATCTTGACAAAGAAACAACTGGGGGTTCCCATCCACATAGACTTTCTGTCTCCTGAACCTCAGCTGGAGATGATTCTCCAAGAACAGAAAGAGCTAAAAACGGAGAGAGGAGATGCTCCTAATGGTTCCTCCTTTCTCTCTTCCCACAGCATCCACGACACCTGAAGAACAAAGGGAACAGCTTTGGACTGGGGGAGGGACCCTGATGGAAACATTCAGCCAGTAAGACTGATGAAACGTGTGATGAGAGACACCTTGGCTTTGAATTCACTCTAACTTGTTCAGTTAGGCCTTAGTTGCGATTTACTTTTATTTTCTGGTAACCAGTTCTGACTTTTATGCCTCATTACTTGTAATCACTTAAAATCCATATTTCTGTAGTAGTTAAACTAGTTTTATTGCTTTATCTAGACCAGAGTGCTTGGACTGAAGTGTTTGGGAAGCTCCATTTGAGATAACAGGATTTGTGCACATCATTTTCTAGTTATAAAATGACGGACTTTATATGAGCTTGTGTTGTCCAGGAGAGGGCTGGGCAGTACAAGACACATTTCTGGGGGAAAGTCTGGGACTGGAAATTTGCAGGTGTTACTCTGCAGTGTAATTCAAGGGTGGCTGGCTGTAGCACCCCTGCAGTATAACTGGGAGTGATTTACATGCTGGAGGCTGTGCGAGAGCACATCCAGAGTGGTAGCTCTCATGGTGAAGCAGTGTAAAAGGAACCCTAGCTTGGAGAACTGAGGGAACACAGCTGTTCATCAGTCCAGATTATACCCTGGGTATGTCACAGTGACCTATTATTCTTTGTTCATAGATGTGTGACCTTACATTTGGCAGCTTTAAAATGGGTTTGTATCAGTAAAGCCATCAGACTAGGCAAGTGACAGAAGAAGCAGATATAAAAACAAAAATACCACAACCAACAACACTCAGTCAAAAAACATGAACAATACTGAATATTACTGTTAACTTGTTATTTGAAGAAAGGAATTTTTCCATGCAATCACAAATACATTTTCCTATTTCTTGGTAGACACGTGTTAGTCTCCGGGTAGCCCGGTTCGATCTCCGTACCTGTTCTCCATTACCTAGTTGTGATGCACTGGGGAATGTAGCCCCTCAGAATTAAATGGCACAAGCTAGTTTTCAAGAAAATAATGTTGATTTATTAGATACACTCAAAAAAGCAACACAGCAAAGTTGGAGATTGTACATGATTTACACACCACCTCCTCCCCACTCTCTATACTCTTTGACGAATAAAAATAAAGCTTACATCTTACACATCTTCCATTTCAATTCCATTGCTTTGCCGAAGCGTCACCAGTAACGTTCTAGCAGAGGACCGATCAGCAGTGGAAGTGCACAAACCTGGCTTTCAAACTGGAATCTGGCACGCAGCTTCTCGGCTACAGTGGTGGCAAACGACCCAGCTTTTTGGAACAGTGGCAGCAATCCATGCGCTCCCCAAGAGCGGAGGCAAGGATCGGTTTGGATGGACACTACGGCCGACTGCTACAATTCTACCTGCTCTGATGAACAGGCGAGGGGGGGGCAGAATAAATACAGCTCTTAATTAAATATCTCTAATCCCATCCTTGGTCACGTTCCAGCAGCTAGTCATGCCTGGTCTCTCAATGAGCGCTGAGCATCACACGTGCCAGGTAACACTCTCCTTTGCTACAGCAGCTGGGTTGCAAACAGGTCCGGCAAGCTAACAGAGTCTGCGCCGCGTGGCCGTTCGGAGGTCACTGCCTCGACTGCAGAGGGATGCTGGCGGCTTGTTCACAGCGAGAAGAGCCGCAAGACGAGGGCAGCACTGTGGCAACAGCGGCCATCTTTTATTAGTGGCTTTTAACACCAAGGACAACGGTGTGGGGTGGAAGGGGTTCCCCCTTTTCAAACATTGCCCCCTGCAGCCCTTCCTGACAAGGTGTAACGTATCTGTGAGGACTGCTCCCTGCCCAGTCCAGGGCAAATCACCCAGCTGTGGATCTGAGCCAGCCACCCACAGCGAGTGGAAGAGTGGGGTCCCAAGGGGGATGAAGGAATCAGCTGGGGCCCCATACGGGGAAGCTAACCATTCGACGGGGCACTGTGACTAAGACATAGCAGCAGTCCCTGACGGCTCCTCTTCCCGAGTCACTTGCCCGCGTCTAATCCTGACTGGCGCTTGACCCACGCACGCCAGAGATCTGGAAGTTTCCTGCGCGGAGGGCAGCTGCTAGTACTGCTGAGGGCTTCCCTGAGGTAACCGCACCTGTCCTGCTTTCCAGAACGAGGGAGTACTTGCACCCCAGGGGCGATGGGCTCCCTGGCCTTCTTCTGCCTCCCACATCCTTCCCCTGAGACGAGCACCTTGGGGCGATCAGCGGGAGGTTTCTCATTGGGGCGGGGCGCTGAGAACCCTGCAGTAGCCAGAGCCCATGGGGAAGGCAGCGACGGACAGACGAATGTAAATAAACGGAGCTGTATCGGGGAAGGCCGGAAAGCTCTTCCAGGCTGTTGCTGGACTCACGGACGCTGTCCCTGGAGCGAGGGCTCTCCAGGAGCTGGGGCTAGCTCCCGGAGATGGACATTTTGGGGGTGGCAAAGAGCGGCTCGTTCAGTGGTGGCCAGGATGGCTGCTGCTGACTGAGCTCCTGCTCCAGCCTCTTGAACAGCTTCTTGGAGGCCCTCTTCTGGCGCAGCTGCCGCAGGCAGGTGAGCATGCCGTGATCCAGGGCGGTCTGGAGAGGGGAGGACGAGAGGGACGTGGGTCAAGGCAGCCTCAGCAGGGAATGAGGGGAGCTCGTACCAGCGTCGAGCTCCCTTCCCATCACACCCACAGCACTGCAGTGGAAGGGAATGGCTCACTGGCCACCTGTCCCTGGCAGAAGGGGTGAATCTGGGCTGGGAGGATAGGCCTGGATCAGGATTGTGCTGGGACACACGTCATAAGGGCCCAGGCAGGGAGCCCATACTCATGCCAATCCAGAGTGGTACCCTCTGGCTGATGCACTCTGTAGCACTGATTGGCTCTAGAACAGTGGTCCCCAAACCTTTGAGGGTCACACCACCCTTACCCTGACCGCGCCTCCCCCCAAAGCCAGGGCTGGGAGCGGGGCCGTGGCTGGTGGGGACGGGAAGGGAGAGATGCGGATAGGAGTAAGGAGAGTGAGGCTGGGAGTGGGTTTGGGGGCAGGAGCAGAGCTGCAGCCAGGCTGTGGTGGGGGCCAGCAGTCAGGCCCCTGGCCAGGTGTGGCTCCACTCCTGGCCTTGGGCTCTGGCTGAGGCTGGGACCTGGGCTGTGTGTGGCTGTGGCCGCGGTCGGGAGCCTAACCGGAGCAGAGCTAGGGGTGGGAAGAGGCTGGGTGGTGCTCCCCCCCCTCTCCGTGGGGGCTAGCCTGGACCCTGCCGTGCCCCCCCAGACGGTCCTCCAAGCCCCCGCAGGGGGGTGTGCCCCACACTTTGGGGACCTCTGCTCTAGAAGAAGCAGTGCCCAGCACTCCCCAGCCCATCGGGAACATCAGCCCATGGGGGGCTTAGAGAGGGGTACTAATAAGAGGGGGATCCCGCAGGAACCCTGCCCCCGTAGCTGGGTGCTCCCTCTGAATTCAGCTCTCCCCGACCCTCCTACCTCCAGCATGAAGGCTGTGAAGAAGTTGAGCGTGGCCATGCCTAGCAGCAGCAGCTTGAAGTTCATGTCGCCTACGTCTTTCAGCTTCAGCATGGCTTTCACGAAACCCAGCGGGTAAAGAGTTATCCCAATTGTCAGGCCGAAGAGAGCGACGAGGACAAGCAGGAACGGCACTGGGGGGGCAAGAGGAGACATCACGGACCCAGGACACACAGCTCCCGCCCCCAAAGGGCTGGTTACAGGAGCCAAGTGACCACGGGAACCACCCCCTGCAGAGAGGAGGCCGGCTTGGCTCTTACCGTTAGTGTACAGCGGCTGCCGGAAGGGGTACCCCTTGGACATGGTGACGGCGAGGATCAGGTACTGGAAGGCCGAGATGCAGAATACCACGGTGTTCTCGTAGTTGGGCAGGTTCTGGGGGGCACTCACCGTGCTGTTCAGCGGGACGTACCTGGGTGAGGAGGGGAGGGCCAGGGATCAGGCACGAGCCTCTGAACGCAGGGAGCGGCGCGATCCGGCGGGACCTGCCTGCAACGTGCAGCTGGCTTGGCCTGGAGGGAGTCACTGCCGAAAGCCGCATTTGGTTCCCAGTTGAGGATTAGTGGACAAGAAAGGACATGAGCCATCTGACGGGGGTTAGGAAGGAACTTCCTCTGGGGGCGGGTTGCTGTTCTGGTGCCTGATGCAGATGGTGCTGGC
Organism: Caretta caretta; assembly: GCF_965140235.1. Taxonomy (NCBI): domain Eukaryota; kingdom Metazoa; phylum Chordata; order Testudines; family Cheloniidae; genus Caretta; species Caretta caretta. The sequence continues at coordinate 6,716,628 of NC_134223.1, forward strand.
CAGGGAGGAGACAGGATGCGCCCCCAGCTCTGATTCAGTCTGGGGGATTCCCAACACGGTGCCTTTCACGAGGCCAAAATGAGCTTTTGGGCCTCCCCTTTTAGCTGCTGTAGCCAGTTGCAGACAAGGAACTAGCTGTGCCCCAGGCAGACACTTACCAGCTCTGCGAGACTGTGATGAAGTAACTCATGACTTGAACCGTGATCAGCAGAGCCGTTTGGAGGAGGAGGCTGCCGAGGACAACAATGCTGATCAGTGCCCCTTGGGGGCGCTTTGCGCCCAGCTCCTTGGCAGGTCCGGTCTTGCCCATCAGCACAGCCACGGTCATAGTGATGACCAGGTCAAAGAAGAGGAACTGGAAGTCACTCAGGTTGGTGTTAATCTGGGCGTGGGTAGGAAAGAAGGAAAAATGGAATATTCGCTCAGGAGCAGACTGGGATGGCTCAGGGGACTGGGCAGTGGGGTACAGAGCCTCATCTCAAGGTCACTGGTTCAAATCCAACAGTGACAGAAAGTCACTAAAGCAGAATCTTGTGAGGAAAGACCCGAATTCAAAATACTGCAACAAATCAGTGGCCGACTAGGACGCTACGGTGGCTGCTATGCTGCAGAGCCCAGCTGCTCAGACTGGCCTGTGTGCTGGAGAAAGAGAGCTCAGTTATGAAAAGCACAGGCCCTGACTAGATGAGCTAAAGGAGAATCCCAGTTTGCTCTTGGCAGTAAAGGGGGCTATGACACATGGTTGGGCGGTTCCAATTCCAGCGGGCAGTGGTGCATTATGGTCTCTATCATTCTGTCCTTCAAAGTTACAAACACCAGTTTACAAAGAGGACCCCCACAGAGCCACAAACTATCCTACGTCACAGGATGCTCCCCAGCCTCTGAGCCCTGCCCCCCCCCCAGATGCACATGCTTCCCTCTGCCCATTCATCTCAACCACCCCCTGCTTTTGCTGAGCCCCGACGCTGCAGCCGAGGCCTGGAGGAGATCGCCTCTGAAGCCCACCCCCTCTCACTGGAGGGGGGCTCTCGGAGACACTGGCGAGCACGGGAGCTCTGTGTTTTGCCTCCCTTGGGACTCCCAGCTCTGGCAGTATGCTGGTGAAAGGAGCTTGACTAACAGCCTCAGTGATCCGGGGCCTCTGGTTATACCCGGAACAGCAATGCTACCTCCCCTCCAGTCAACCAGCGCGCCTCGCTCTGGCCCTGTCTGGACACGCCACATCTCTCAGGGCACCAGGAGAGTTCAGTCTCCAGGGCCCATTTGACTCTTGGCCTCTCTGCCCACACTCCCAAAGCAGCCAGCTCCATCACCTCACTTGCCCTGGCCAGCCAGCTGAGAGACAGCAGCAAGCAAGAGGCCCTTGCAGGATTCAAACCAGGGGGTTTAGAGGTGGGAGGCTCCAGGGTCTCCTTACAGCTTCCCAGAACCATCCAGTCCCCCTTTCTCCTCCAACCCACAAATGATGGTCCCCGAAACACTCACTGTGTAGAGTAGAAGCACGGAGATGAATTGCACCAGGCTGTACAGGGCCATGTACTTAAAAACCCCAAAGGAGGTGACCAGAGAACATCGGCCTTCCCTGAAAGAGAGATCAGAAAGACTTGACGGACCCGCCATTCGTAGACGAGGGGGCCAGGCAGTTCTGTGCAGGAGGAGAGGTATGAATCGACAGGACTTCATTTTGGAGCAGGGAGGAAGACCAGGTTTGTGGGCCAAGCAGCTGCCTCCATGGCTAGTTCAAAAGCCCTATAAGTGACATTGCCCCTAGCTCAGGGGCTAGGAGGAGAGGACAGAGTGAGGGGTAGGGGAGACTCCCTTTGCTCATGAACACAGCTCGGCAGCCAGCCTCGTGGCTAGGACCTCGCGCAGGTCACGGACACTCCCGGCAGGGTGAAGAGGAGAGAGGGCAAGGGGTGAAGATATCAGGAAACACTGTTTCACTAGGAGGGTGGTGAAGCACTGGAGTGGGTTCCCTAGGGAGGTGGTGGAATCTCCATCCTTAGAGGCTTTTAAGGCCTGGCTTGACAAAGCCCCGGCTGGGATGATTTAGTTGGGGCTGATCCTACCTTGAGCAGGGGGTTGGACTAGATACCTCCTGAGGTCTCTTCCAACCCTGGTATTCTATGATCTGGGAATGGGGAGTCAGAGGCCATGGTCAGGTCACTAAAATACAAGCACTGAGATTCTCAGAATATTGTTAATTAACATTAATTAATCTCCGCGTTCCAGGCCGCACACTGGCAGCCACTACACGCCCTTCCAGCCAATTTGCCAGCCCCTTGCCGTGTTCACATCTCCACCCCGCCCCCATATTCCATTCCCCCCCCCGCTCCCCGCCATGCGGTTCCAGGTGGACGCAGCCCACCTTATGACCATGGGCACACACTCGATGTTGGCGATTCTGGAGGTGAACGGCGAAGCCAAGGAGGCCTCTGCCTCCGAGAGAGAGATCCCCACGTCGGCCGCCTTCAGCGCTCCGCAGTCATTGGCGCCGTCCCCGCACATCCCCACGCAATAGCTGCGGCAAGAGACACGCACACACGAACAGGATAAGCCGAAGGATTCCCACCTCCTCCCTGCCAGGAAACGGAGCGTCCTGGATCCAGGTCGGAAAGCATGGGGCACGTAGCGTTAAAAGCACTGACGGTACATCGAGATCTTCCAATAAAGGCGCCAAGCCTGTGCAAAGCTCTTCATAGCACCGAGCTTCACAAACCCACTGGGAGATGGGCTAGAATGATCATCGGTCCCATTTTAGAGATAGGAAAATGGAGTCACAGAGCTGGGGGGGACCAAGTTGCCCCAGAATCAGTGGCAGAGTCAGGAGTAGAACCCAGGAGTCCGACTCTCTGCCCTGCCCCCATTTAATTACGAAACATTGCTCCCCATAACAATCATTCCATAAAGATTAACTCAAATCCCCTTACAGGAGGGGAGACATTTGCAACTTGGTATAACGTTTAGGTTGTAACCTCCTCAGGGCAGGGACCTAGTGCCTCTATTAATAAGGGCAACACACGCTTCCACCTGTCACATGCAGCAACTTCAGCCTGCACTGACTCTGGAAAAAGAGGAGGGCACTCAGCATTTCACAGAATCCACAGATTAAGGCCAGAAGAGACTTTAAGAATCATATAGGCTGACCTCCTATATAACCGAGGCCAGAGAATTTCTTGCTATGCACCGTTTTTTGCTAGATGAAAAAGCATCAGAAATGCCGACCACCACATACATACTAGCGGACTGTGATCAAGTCACTTCTTAAATTTCTTTGGACCTATGTAGGTACTAAAAACAAACCTGAAAGAGAAGTTGAAATGCTTATTTTATTTAAAAAAAATCTTCCATCCCCCCACAATAACTCTACTTAAAACTGTTTAGACTCAAGTCAATAAGAGAAGCCAATTCAGCTTTAAGGACAAATGCGCTAATTTCTCAATTACTTAGATTAACTAAATGTATGTCCCTCTGGCTAAAAAAAACCCCAAGATCTCCACTTCCAAAACGGCCAAAGCACCATAGCATTTTGGTTCCGAGTCCTCTACGACTTTCCTAAGGGTTTCTTGAATCATGAACTTCTTATCTCTCCCCCGCAATCTGTAGTTAGAAAAATCATTGTTTCCACCTGCCTAGAGAAACCAGAGATGGGTATGGATCAAAAGCCAGGCTCTCAACAAGCTCAGATCTTGGGGAAAACTCCGATTTGAACATCACAGCTCAGACCCCCTTCTCTATAAAAGGGCCAAACCCCTGTGAATTTGGGGAAAAAGATGGATCCAGGTTTTGCAGCATGAAAGTAGGGTAACCCCCAGTTTTTGGGTGGGGGAGGGAAAAGATGGAAATGGATCCGATGGTGTGGTCGGTCAGAAGGTGATTTCACAGTTGCCAATAGCCCATGAGAAAGGAAGTGTACCACTTTGCATTGACAAGACGTCGCTTTGGAAGGAAGTGTTAGGTCTTAAACCGTCCTGTCACCCTCCTCTTCCCCCCAACTTACTTGAGGTCTTGTAAACTGTAAACCAGCTGTGTTTTCTGGTCAGGCAACATGCGAGCGAAAATCGTGGCCTGAATCAGGATCTGAAAGGGAAAGGGCTTCATGGTCAGGTAAGTCATGACATCAGAAGCATGTAAGCAGAGCTACAACCAGTGTGGCTACTCAGTAGAGACTAATGGACCACTGCTTTAAGGCAATGGGACGATGGGAGTGGCTGTGGGACGATGGGCGTGGCTGCTGAGGGCCATTCTCCTCGCTGTTGTGACTCTGGTCCCTGGATTGTTTCCACAGTGGTTAGGTCGGAGCAAGCAATGTGGCCATGCAGTATCCACTGCTGGTTCCCATGGGGACTCGGGAGTGTTTGGTCCAGGAGACGCCTCATAAATGACCAGTTATGACAGGAACCCAAGGAGCTACCCGTAGGAGAGGTTCCTAGCCATGGGTGGTGGTATCCTAGGCTGGGGAAGGCTGTGCCTTCCAAAACAGCCAGGTGTGGCCCCACCCATGCTCCTGACTTGGGCTGCGGCTGTGCCCCCTGCCCTCCTGGTGCTCGGGGGCGTTAGCCGGGTGCAAGGGCTGGTGGCCGCGGTTGGGGGGGCTCTGGTGGGTGCAGGGTCTTGGGCGGAAGGGGTGGGGCCACGGGCTAGCCTCCCTCAGCCGGCAGTTCATGCATCACCCATGCTCCTAGCTGCAATGAAACAGGGCCCTGAAATCCCACACGGCAGGGGCTGCCTCCTTACACGATCTGCAGGGAGACACACTTATGGCAGTCCGGGAACGCTGCAGCTTGTGCGCCTCTGCTCCGCTACTGCCAGGCACGGGCAGAAAACAAGGAGGAGAAGCGTCAAGCACAGACTGGCGGTGGGCAGGAGACCTTCGCCATCCCCACTGCCCTGCAGCTGCAATGCAGGCTTCACCACCAGCAGGCTGTTTCCATGAGACGGCGGGAGAGGGAAGGACTCACCCTGGGTAGCAGGTGGGGGAAGTGTTCACAAACCACAGCGAAGGATTTCCCATTCAGTGCTAAGTGGCAGGGCTGCTGCTCGAGGAAACAGCCATCCTGCTGGTACAGGCCCTGCAGAGCAAACCACACCACCAGCCGCTCAGCTCTTCGTGGACTTCACTTCTTTCCACAGTCTAACCTAGCCCCAGCGTCTGTGATCAGCAGCCAGGGGAGAGATGGCCGAGGGAGATCACCCCTCTCCACACCCAAACAAGAGCTGGATTTTGATTGAGCTGAGCCACCCCCGTCGGCCCCAAATCAGGGTCACACCCTGATCCACGACCCAGTCCCCAGCTCGCTGAGCCCGAGCAGTGGCTCCTTTGACGTGCCCTGCCCTGGCTGAGGAAGTGCAGGGTAGATCGGATCCCACTGCCTAAAGCAGCCGGAAGTTTGGAGCAGCTGCGCCTGCCGTGCTCCGGCCTGGGCCTGCCTGTTCCGGCGTAAGGGGGTCAGCTACAACTAGGGGATGAGTATGTTCTTGGGGGTGGGGAACCAGCCTGCCTGCAGGAGCAAGATATAGGACACGTGTACAGCTCCCAGCACAATGGGGCCCAGCTCCAGACAGGGGCCTCGGGGCAACACGACACTGCAGATAATAAAGAAGAGGAACGGACGAGGGCAAGTTACTGAGCCCCACTGCAGGGCCCTGGAGTCCTGGTGCTATGGGGCATGTGGCATCCAGCTCTCTGCTGACCACTGAACCAGCTGGATGCCTCACAAGCCCAGCTGGGGGAGAAGGGGACGGAAGAGGGCTCTTGCATGGCCCTGTTTGTTCCATAACCCATAGTATTGCATGGGGGGAAGGGATTCACACAGAAGGCTGTTGGGTTTTCCCACAGTCCCAGCTGAGACTCACCTGTGGCTGCTCCTGCCCCTGGGGGTCATCGGAGAGGATGAATTTGAGGGTGGCGGGTTTGTCGTGGCTGGGTGGCGAGGCATTCACGAAAACCACCCGCTCCTTCAGCTCCACCATCCGGCAGCTCTTGGCCACGTTCACCGCGGTCAGCATGTTGTCCCCTGGCAAGGAGAGAGGAATGGGGGAGTTCACACCTCTCAGAACAGTGCTGCATTAGCTCATGGTTTCACAACCAGAACCAGACTTAACACTGCTGATCTTGCCAAGGTTGTTAATAAATAAGGGACTGTGGACACATGAGCCTCCAAGTCCCCCTCCCACTGTGAAGGGGTCTGTTTTGCTAGCTCCATTTTACAGATGACTAAACTAAGGAACAGAGCAACTTGCCCAAGGACAGAGAGTCAGTGGCAGAGCCAAAAATAGAACCAAGGACTCCTGGCTCCCAGTCCTCTGCTCTAACCATTAGACCCCACACTTATTAGAAAGGCTGTTTACTCCTTTGCAGTTGCAATAAGCTTTAAACCCGTGATCTCTTCCACAGATCCAGCCTCTCCTGTCCCAACCCCAGAAGCAGCTCTGCTGGTTACCTGTCACCATGATGGTGCGGATGTTTGCATTTCTCAGCAGGTGGATCACGGGGGCCGTCTCCGCCTTGAGAACGTTTCTCATCACGAGGAAGCCAAGGAGAGTCATTCCACTCTCTACGGCATCCCTGTCAGGACACAAGATGGCACTTGGCATAAGTGTCGGATGCCAAAACAAGATTAGAGGAGTGAATTAGACTGGCCGTTACTTTAGTATCTGATCCTTTAAAAGCCGTTTAAATCTCCCAATATTCATAGATTCAGATCAGAAGGGACCATTGCGATCATCTAGCCTGACCTCCTATTACACAGGACAGAGACCTTCCAGGAACTGAGTTTTGTTTCAATGCTGACCCTGGAGCGATCCCAAGAAGTGATTTTTATGTTTGCTGACAATTCCAAACAGACAAAAAAATCATTTTGGGTTGAATGAAACATTTGACCATTTTTCAACAGTTTTGATCAGTTTAATAAAATTAAACTAAATGAAGCCTTGGATAAAAAAAACAACACAAAAAAACCCCCAAACACATCCATTGTTTGATTATTATTTATGGGTTTTCCTCCCCACCCCAGCTGAAAGAACTCAGTGAAACAGACACAAATTTGTGGAACGGTGCAGTGTCACTAAGCAACTTTTTTCTTCTCAGAAAAGAATTATGGTCAAAAACTTTTGCCCAGCTCTAGCTGACTCAGGGAACTTGAAGTGCCCCAAGGCTCGTACAAGGAACGAAAGGAGGAGAGGAAAGTGAGAAGGAAGGAAAACTTCATGCAGGCTCACACACCTAGTCAGCTGCTGAGCTTCTTCAAAGGTTTTGACGGTAGTTAGCGTTTTGTAGGCTAGCCCCAGGACCCGGAAACCATCTGTAGTGTAGTGTCGTAACAACTGGGAGAAATCCAGAGGGACTGCAAAAAAGGGCTGTATCAGTTCAGAAATGCAGACTACGTCCAAGGTCCCAGGGACCACATGCAGAATGAGTCTGGGAACAATGGCTGATCTAGTGTATATCAGCACTTTCAGGGCTACTGGAAATTCAAGAGGCAACTCATTTCACCTACTGCCCACAGGGTGGCTTGATCTCCTCCCTTTTCTTCCCAAGATAAGGGGCCAGGAAGTTGAAATAGCTGGCAATCAAGGTACATGATCTAGAGAGATTTGGATGGCAGAGATTCTTAGCCTTGCTCAGTGAGTACCTGCTCCTCCCGCCCTCCAAGTCCTAACAGCTGATCTCCTTGCTTGGTCTGCTATAGACAATGGCCTCCAACATCAGGCTGCCATAAACAGAGGTGTCACTATTGTTGCTGCTCATGAAATTTGAACCATTTGCCTCCTCTCTAGGTCGTCTTTGGAGAGCAAAGGGAAATGCTAACGGGTGGTTTCCACTGCCGACTGCAAGCCCAGCAGGCAGGTCAGACATCCCTAGCTGTGAGATGTGGGTCCCTGCCCTTTACCTGTTTCTTCCTTACAGAGACTGGCCACCATCTCTGGAGCCCCCTTCATGTATGCCTCCGAAGGGGCGTCGCCAGGCAGCTTCACCAGGACGCTCATCCTCTGCAGGGAAGAGGAGAACGGGAACCGACGGAGAATCCCAGCGGATACCTTGTGTTTCTGGGGAGGGAATGGAATCCAGTGACATGCCCTGACAGTGCCGAGCGACACTAAGATTACATGGCACATCAGCCGTGGGTGGCAGGGTTCCAGTCACAAGGTGGCACATACCCACCCGCCAGAAGCACTGCTTGCTCCCGGGGTGGTAGGAATGGCACATCTGAATGGGAGCCATGGGAGATTTTGTTTTTTGGGGGTGTCAAAAATGCATGTTGGTGAGCTCTGAAACTATTCACGAATTCAGGTCGAATTTGGCTATACAATTTCGACTGAAAAATGATTATTTTTTAGTGTTAAAATGTTTCATTTCAACTTTTCATTTGGGACCAGTGTTTCAAACTCACATTTGGCCAATTTAAAAAAGCAAAAAAAAAACAACCCCTCCTGAAAATGACCAAATCAAAATGGAAAACCTGAAAAAAAAAATTATTTTCACAGAATATCAGGGTTGGAAGGGACCTCAGGAGGTCATCTAGTCCAACCCCCTGTTCAAAGCAGGACCAATCCCCAATTTTTACCCTAGATCTCTAAATGACCCCCTCAAGGATTGAATCACAACCCTGGGTTTAGCAGGCCAATGCTCAAACCACTGAGCTATCCGTCCCTGCCCCGTAACCTTTTGGTCCACTTGAAACAAAAAGGGAAAAATTTCATTCTGAATCGACCTGAGAGGTTTTGGTTGATCTGAAACAAAAGGGTTTTGGAGTTTTCAATTTGATGAAACGTTGAAAGAATTCAGTATGGTTCGAAGTGAGCTGATCCCCCCGGGATTTTTTGCTGAGGTCCCCGAACCAAAACAATACGCTCAGCTCTGGTGCCTCTTCTACGTGAGCTCCTTGGTGTGGCAGAGGAAGGCCTGGACATGAGCCTAGACAATTTCAGACTGCAAGTGGGGCGTCGATTTTTAGCAGCGAGGGGGTTAACCCTTGAAACAATTTACCCAGGGTCATGATGGATTCTCCATCACTGGCTATTTTGGAATCAGAAGTGGACGTGTTTTCTAGGAGGTACGTGCTGGGAATTGCTTTGGGGCAGTTCTCCGGCCTGTGTTAGCCAGGGCTCAGACCAGATGATCACAATGGTCCTCTGTGGCCATGGAATCTATGTCACCCCAGCAGCAGGTGCCAGCCTAGTAGTTAAGAGAAACTAAGCTGCTCCCCTCTGAAGTACAGTTCAAAACATCCCCTCCCTCCCACTCCAGCCATGGCACTTCCATCCCTGTGCAATCAGGACACCAGCTAAGCAGGGGCTTACCATGCCGTGGGGCTGTTCTTCCAGAGGGGGCGGCCTCATCACCGCTAGGACCTTTGTCCCAAAGTGCTGGACTGCGCACAGTTTGGCCTCCTCCCACGTGGACTCCTCCAGGGTCTGAAACCAACAAAGTCAGGCACTTTAGAAGATGCCCCTTCTCTGCAAGCCCAGCATCTATTCCCCACCCAACAGCTGAGCTCACAGCACCAAGCCACACAAAACCAATGGGCTCGCTAAACAAAGGCAGCGATTTGCGTTTCAGATGCGGCCTCTTAGGATATGTCTACACAGCATTTTGGAGTGAGCCTCCCAGCCAGGGTCGAGGGGCTCGTGCTAGCACTTGAAGCCTTGGTTAGGGGGTGGGCTTCAGAGTCCAAGTTGCGACTTCAAACACTAGCACAAGCCCCTTTAATCCGTCGACCCTGTCTGGGAGGCTTGCTCCAGAATGCTGTGTAGACATACCCTTAGCTTTGCTGATGGAGCTGGTGCTTCCATGGCTTTAACGCACAGACACAGGAGCCAGGACAGTGCTGGATGGAAGAGAGTAACTCCAAAACATGTTGACCTTTTAGATCTACTGATATGATGTTTAAAAAAGAAAAAAAATCCAGCTCTCCCCAGCTGCAGGAGTCGCCTCTCCACAGCTCCTGCCTGCAGCGGAATGCCTGTTTCATTCCTTCAGTCACAACTGATCCATGAGGCAGGCAAGTGGGGACAGACTGTGTCTCATCTAACCTCTCTTTGAACATTTCCAGGAATTGTGCTCTGACCACTTCTCCAGGGGTTGGACTTGGGGCCCCGACTTCTTTCACGAATGGGGCCCCGTGAATCTTTGGAATCTTTCCCTAAACTGTAGCCTAAATAACTACATTTTTTAACCTACCAGCCTGTGTGTTGTTACTGGACCCAGTGCAGACAAACAATCCTCTTCAGGGCTTTGCTATGGCCTCCCTGAAGTACTTACACAGCACTGTTATTTATACACTGCTGGAGAGGCTTTGAGTAGACTAAATGTGTGGTTGGAAAAACAAAGTGCTGCAATTTAAGTGGCTTTTTCTCGACTTTCCCAGCTGAGGGCACCACCTTGCTCAACAGTGACAGAGCCTGGTAACGTCGCTGGGTGAGACACGAGACTTTCATCGGTGTTATCGGTTCTGTAGCTATTCTAGACACTACAACTCCCACGATCAATGTTCATAGACTCAGAGTCTCAGGGCTGGAAAGGGACCTCAGGAGGTCGTCTAGTCCCACCCCTGCTCACAGCAGGACCCATCCCCGACTAAATCATCCCAGCCAGGGCTTTGTCAAGCTTTAAGGTTTTAAAAACCTCAAAAGAAGGAGATTTCACCACCTCCCTAGGTAACGCATTCCAGTGCTTCACCATCCTCCTAGAGAAAAAGTTTTTCCTAATATCCAACCTAAACCTCCCTCACTGCAACTTGAGACCATTACTCCTTGTCCTGTCCTCTTCCACCACTGAGAACAGTCTAGAACCATCCTCTTTGGAACCACCTTTCAGGTAGTTGAAAGCAGCTATCAAATCCCCCTCATTCTTCTCTTCCGCAGACTAAACATCCCCAGTTCCCTCAGCCTCTCCTCATAACTCATGTGTTCCAGACCCCTAATCATTTTTGTTGCCCTCCGCTGGACTCTTTCCAATTTTTCCACATCCTTCTTGTAGTGTGGGGCCCAAACTGGACACAGTACTCCAGATGAGGCCTCACCAATGTCGAATAGAGGGGAACGATCACGTCCCTCTGAACTAAGTCACATGGGCTGGACACACTCCAGACCTTTCAATGCACAGACAATTCATGTGAGGCAAAGTGCTTTCAGCTACAAACCAAGCTGGTGGCAAACACTTCTTTGCCCCAATGTCTCCATCTCTCCCTTCAGGCCAGTGGATGCCCTGAACAGTTCCCAGGTGAGGTGGGCAGCAAACAAACATGGAGAGCGAGGCCATCCAAGGACCTCTCGCTTTGCTACACAGGAGGCCTGAGATTCAGTGCTAGAGTCCTGCACTTTGAGAGCAAAAGTGGGGGTGAGGGAAAATGCCCTGGAGCCAGTGCATACAGATTACACACAAACACACACCACATTAATAGGTATTATGCTCATGGTATTAATAGTGTGTCTGTGTTGGGTATGAATTATAAGAACATAAGAATGGCCCAACTGGGTCAGACCATCTAGCCCAGTGTCCTGTCCTCTGACAGTGACCAATGCCAGGTGCCCCAGAGGGAATGAACAGAACAGGTCATCATCAAGGGATCCATCCCCGTCACCCATTCCCAGCTTCTGGCAAACAGAGACGAGGGACCCCATCCCTGCCCATCCTGCCTAATAGCCATTGATGGACTATCCTCCATGAATTTATCTAGTTCTTTTTTTAACCCTGTTATGGTCTTGGCCTTCACATCATCCTCTGGCAAGAAGTTCCACAGGTTGACTGCGTTGTGTGAAGAAATACTTCCTTTTGTTTGTTTTAAACCTGCTGCCTATTAATTTCATTTGGTGACCCCTAGTTCTTGTGCTATGAGAAGTAGCAAACAACACTTCCTTATGAATTATGCTTATTCCTGCTCACTTGTGCTAAGGCGTATACCCCACAATGCCCTGGGACAAGTACAGCTTAGCACTTGGCATAGGCAAATACAGAAACTGTTAAGAGTTAGATGGACGAGCATCATGTACTAACATGCAATATCTGGAACAAAAGTACAATGCGGTGCAAGGAAATAGTGTAAGATGTAGGAACGCTTTAGGGCAGAGGTGGGCAAACTATGGCCCGTGGGACCGTCCTGTCCGGCCCCTTAGCTCCTGGCCCAGGTTGCTCGCCCCCAGCCCCTCCCCTGCTGTTCCCCCTCCCACCGCAGCCTCAGCTCACTGCACCGCCGTTGCAACCCTCCGGGCGGGCGGGGGGGGCTGCGAGCTCCCGGAGCAGCGTAGCTGCAGAGCCCGGCCTGACCCGGCGCTCCGCGCTGTACGGCTGGCTCCAGCCGGGCGGTTCAGCTGTAGTGCCGCCAGCCACTGGTGCTCCAGGCAGCGCAGTAAGGAGGCAAGGAGCGGGGGGGTTGGAGAGAGGGCAGGGGAGTTCGGGGGTGGTGGTCCGGGGGCGGGGATATGGATAGGGGTTGGGGCGGTCAGAGGGCGGGGAGCAGGGTTGAATGGGGGCAGGGATCCCGGGGGGACAATCAGGAAAGAGGGGGGGGTTGGATGGGGTGGCGGGGTCAGTCGAGGAGAAGGGGTGGTTGGATGGGGCAGGGGTCCTGGGGGGGCAGTCAGGAAGGAGAGGGGAGTTGGCTGGGGCGGCGGGGGGCAGTTAGGGGCGGGTGGTCCGGGGGCGGTTGGATGGGGTGGTGGGGTTAGTCAAGGAGAAGGGGCGGTTGGATGGGGCAGGGGTCCTGGGGGGGCAGTCAGGAAGGAGAGGGGAGTTGGCTGGGGCGGCGGGGGCAGTTAGGGGCGGGAGGTCCGGGGGCGGTCAGGGGGTGAGAAGCGGTGGAGGGGAGGAGGCATTGGATAAGGGGCAGGGACCGAGCCATGCCTGGCTGTTTGGAAAGGCACAGCCTCCCCTAACTGGCCCTCCATACAATTTCAGAAACCCGATGCGGCCCTCAGGCCAATAAGTTTGCCCGCCCCTGCTTTAGGGAGTATCTTTAAACCCTGTAATGCCTGGCCTTTATTATTCAAAATGAGAGATGGGAAGATACAGGGAGGCACCAAACAAAGCTGGTACCAGCTGGCTAGTTCAACATGAAGTTTAAGTGATATGAACAGTGCTGTGTAACTTGTAAACACCCATGCTATAAACGATGGCTAGTTTAAGTGGGCATTTGGGAAGCACCTCTTCTGCATAAGGTGAACTGAACATGAAGCCAGAATTCACTTCCTGGGAAGAACTGGTGATGTATTAACTCTTTCTTTTCTGTACCATATTACTTTGTCTTTGGACAATAACCAAGCTCAGCCAGATTTATTGGGTCTCTTGAACATTATTAATATTGAACCACAAGTGTAGCCAATTAGTTGGTTACACCTTTCAGTGAATAGTTGGTGAGCCAGGCAGGAGCCGTTTGCTAAACCAATTTGGCATGGGGCAATGGGCCATTTGGATTCAGGATAGCAATCTCATAGTGGTTGGATTTTGGGGGCTAGCAGTCCTAACTACACGTGCAGCAGGCTAGCCCGTTTGGGGGGGGGGTAAGGAGGGTTTATAATAAGTGTTAAATTGGCACAACACCTTAAATAACCAGTTAAACTAATAAAAGCAAACTATTTTTCTGGGCATAAAGTCATACTTTAAGAATACAGAAAGACTAATTACAAGGCAATCTTTTTCTGGGCTGAATGCCCAGATACAAACGTTAAAACAGCAAAATGCCAAAACCCGAGAATTAGCAGTAATGATGGCCAAAAACCATCATAAAAGAGCTCTAGAATCTTTTGTATGAAAACATGTAACTAATTATGGGGCTGGTTCAGCCACGCGGGTCACAACCCTGGGATTCTTTCTGTGAAATGAAAAGGAGTACTTGTGGCACCTTAGAGACTAACCAATTTATTTGAGCGTAAGCTTTCGTGAGCTACAGCTCACTTCATCGGATGCATACTGTGGAAAGTGTAGAAGATCTTTTTATATACACACAAAGCATGAAAAAATACCTCCTCCCACCCCACTCTCCTGCTGCTAATAGCTTATCTAAAGTGATCGCTCTCCTTACAATGTGTATGATAATCAAGTTGGGCCATTTCCAGCACAAATCCAGGTTTTCTCCCCCCCCCCCACAAACTGGTTTGGGAATACAGACTAACTTTTTGCGAATACAGACTAACACGGCTGTTACTCTGAAACCTTTTTGTGAAATGAAAGTTAAACAAAGAAGGAAACAAGTCAAAGGACTAAAAGGAGGTTAAAGCTAGAATGAGATCAAAGGAGGAAATTAAAACAGCAAACGGACAATATCAGCAACTGTAATGCAGTTGTACCTTCTTACAGTTTACAAGAAGTGAAGGGAAGACCAGGAGATTGTCAGGTAAGGTACAGCCAACAAGAGGGATAGAAGTTAGGCTGGCAAAGACAGGTTAAAAAGCCTTAAAACTTGTACTAAGTGGCCCAGAAACAGTTAATTGCAGCAAGAAAGAGCATTAAGAGTGCAGGCACAAGCAACAGAGACTTGGGGAACAAATTCAGGTTGTGCAGGGACAGTAGCAGTGCTCACTCTCCTCCCAGAGTGGGGATAAAACGCAGGTGTCCTGGCTCCCAGCCCCCCCTCCCGCTCTAACCCACCAGACCCCACTCCCTTCTCAGAGCTGTAACTTTTTATTTGATTTAAAGTGAATGTAGTAAAGTGGTAAGACACCACTGCAGGTTCGGCTCTGGTCACTACAGTTTCAAGCTCAAAAGAACGAAGTCACCTCTGCGACTTGCTTCAGATTATAGTCTCTAGGATCACAAAGATCAAGGATAGTGACCACCACACAGACATTCACAAGTACAAGGTCTAGTCTGTTTTATCAACGTTATTAACGTTACAATTACGCTTATAATTATCCAAGCGTATAGAAATCCTATAAAGACCAATGCACGAGCTACAAATATAATTATACAGGACTCACATCCTTAATGATACTCTTAAACTCTGATGGCTGCCTTGCCCATTGAGCCTCAGTAGAGGGATGGTTCCTGCTGGAGTTTTCCCGTAGGGAACTCATTTTACCCAATCTGGGCACCCTCTTTTTATAACGTGATTCTAACTACACCTCATTAGCATTTACACACACAGTGCACCCTGCGATGAGAGCAGGGGTTCTCAGACTTTTGTCCTGGTGACCCCTTTCACACAGAAAGCCTCTGAGTGCAACCCCCCTTATTTTTATATATTTAACACCATTATAAATGCGGGAGGCAAGGGGTTTGGGGTGGAGGCTGCCGGCTCGCGACTCCCCAGGTAATAACCTCGCGACCCCCTGAGGGGTCCCGACCCCCAGTCCGGGAACCCAATCCAGGGCGTGTGTTAGAAAAATATAACTACTGGGTATCTTGTAAGCAAAAAAAATTACTGATAATTTTTTGCAGTTCCACCCATTGGCACCTCGTTTCCCGTAATCTTGTGGCATCAGGGTCATTCTTTGGTCACTTACTTATGTCAAGCATTTCTTAAACCTATGACTTAGCACGGCGAAGCTGGCATTTTACAGGGCTCAGCCTGTAGGCCTTAAATTTCAGCCCTCCTTAATTAGATACCTAATGCATACTTCTCCCTTCTAACTACTAATCAATCCTATAGTGCTCTAATCCAACAATTTAAATCTGTTTCACATACAGTGATTATATAGGACACGACGTGTTAGTTAATCCTAACATCGCACAATAAATGAATGATAAAGTGAAGTCACTGGCTACAGAGCTAACGGCATAACCTTCTTTCACTAACATTTTTACATTTGGGTCAGGTTTTTCCTTTATGTCCTTTCTCTGTCCCGCCCCCCCCGCACCCTTTCTTTTCTTCTCTTGTACTGTTCACTCAGCTCAGTTTGCTACGCTTGCTGGTGCTGTACTTTCAAATGCCCTCACAAAGTTAATCAATCTCCACTGGCTTATGCTTCCCTCCCTTCCTATGCTGCTTCTTCCATCTCTGTCCTCCCCCTTTGTTTTAAGGGTTATAGTTATTACAGAAACACCCACTGCACAAAGAGATGGTGGAAACGGAAAAAAAATATCAACAAAGAAATAATCAAAGTACTTCAAATAAAAACTTTACTTTAAATAAGTCCAGCAAGACTAATAGGTTTAACCCTTCAGGAATGCAACAACTAAAGGAACTCCAAACTTTCCCGAAGATATGGTTGCCAAGAAACAAAAATGCTAATTCTAAAAACTAGCCACTAATATATGAAACATGGTGGGTTTTTTTATTCCTATACAGTAGTATTCTTAAGGTAAAAGTAACGTAAAATGCCTTAAGTTAATTAAACTAATACACAGACGTAAGCAAATAACTTCATAGGGATTTTTATCAATTCTTATAAGTAGTTTTAAATAAAAAGGTAACAAAACAAAGAACCTGCCATATTACGTATTTAATTCTTTTAATGTTTGTTTTCTAAAATACATTGCCTTAACGTTAAGTTCTTAACGACTTAGCTTGTAGAAGTATAAATACAATTTTGACACCACTCGTCTTTAATCGTAAGCTTGTCCTATCTTTTATGCACAGTGCGTGTGCCATACGACTTTTTGATTTTACTTTGTTACAACAAAAATCAAATTTGCACTCGTTATCAAATATATATTAGTGGTCCCACAGTATTTTAACCCAGTGGTTGGGTTATAACCATTTCCTCACAATACCAATTCAATTTTTTGCAAAGCTCTAAAAGGCGACAGTGATTAACATATGTACATATATTTCTGCCCCACTAAACAATTCAATTGCAGACAAAGGTTTCTTTTTTATTATTAATCAAAACTTTTTTGCTCAAAGAAAAAAAATAAAGAAAACTGAAGGGGAGAACCTCAATATTGAAGCAAAAATATTAATAAAACCATAACTTTTTAAAGGCTTTATAAACCTGTTTGTGCCTTTATCACTATTAAAATATAGTTATAGCTAGGTCATAGCTAATTTTTTTTTTAAAAATATACACAGTATGTCTGGTTATACTGCAAAACATGATAGCTAATCAAATAAACCGCAGCAGGGTTCCGTCGGTCTCTCTCAAGCATCAGCAAATGTCATAAAAGTTCATTACTCTCAATGTGTTCGAATAAATCTGCATTTAAACTTCACTTTGCTTTAGTTTTTACACTATTTTCTTTTGTGCTCTGTTAACAAAAGTGTTGATTATTAAAGTTTGTGCTTTCAAATATTGGCCGAAAGTTTAATTGCTACAACAAGCAAATTAACTTTCCAAAGCTTGGGTAAAAAGTCTATTGCTAACTCTCTTCTTAAAAGAGAGTGCTTGGGGCAGCAGGAAGAGCAATACATCTTCTCACAGAAGATAGTGAGCATCAGACTGAGCTGTCAAGTACTATATTTATTACGGAAAACTAGTAATGCCCATGTTAAGGAAGTACAAATAAATTATATATAACAAAGGAATAAAAAAAAAAAGAACCAGGTCATGCTTCTGTCATATGCTGTAGCAAAGCATAACTTGTGTTATAAATGACTTGATCCCTATTACATGGTAAATAAACTGAGCTCATCTGTGTATAAATTTGGGTTACTGGAAACAAAAGAAATGTGGAGAAATTTAACAAGTTAGCCAACTTAAGCAGTTGAAAGATGAATCCCACAAACCAGAGACAAGAATATATCAGTGAACAGGGAAGAAACTCCCAGGCGTCCAAAGAAACAGAAAAGATAAAGTGCTTTATAAATTACAGATTGGCCAACTACACTTATAGATTCATAGATATTAAGGTCAGAAGGGACCATTATGATCATCTAGTCCGACCTCCTGCACGACGCAGGCCACAGAATCTCACCCACCCACTCCTACGAAAAACCTCTCACCTATGTCTGAGCTATTGAAGTCCTCAAATCGTGGTTAAAGACTTCAAGGAGCAGAGAATCCTCCAGCAAGTGACCCGTGCCCCATGCTACAGAGGAAGGCAAAAAACCTCCAGGGCCTCTTCCAATCTGCCCTGGAGGAAAATTCCTTCCCGACCCCAAATATGGCGATCAGCTAAACCCTGAGCATATGGGCAAGAATCACCAGCCAGATACCCAGGAAAGAATTTTCTGTAGTAACTCAGATCCCACCCCATCTAACATCCTATGACAGGCCATTGGGCCTATTTACCATGAATATTTAAAAATCAATTAATTGCCCAAGTCATGTTATCCCATCATACCATCTCCTCCATAAACTTATCGAGGATAATCTTAAAGCCAGATAGGTCTTTTGCCCTCACTGCTTCCCTTGGAAGGCTATTCCAAAACTTCACTCCTCTGATGGTTAGAATTGCCTTAATAATGTTAAGTTCTTAAACCACTTCAACCTACCATCTATGGACAACTGTGTAAGCAACGAACTATAGAACCATTAAAGAGACCACTAGTCCGGGCAGGGCTAACTGTTATTTAAACTGTATATTATTAAATACAGTGGGTTTATGCATACACCTGTGGTTTTCGAGGAACAGCCGTGTTAGTCTGTATTCGCAAAAAGAAAAGGAGGACTTGTGGCACCTTAGAGACTAACCAATTTATTTGAGCATGAGCTTTGTGGTTTTGACTCTCTCTCATTAGAATATAGCTAAATTTGTTTTTTGTTTAAAAGCAAACGTATCATTGTGGGTGGTCTTTGTTAATTAGTATAATAGCGTCTTATCAAGATTGTGCATAAAACTCAATAGCTGGGCAAAAGACTGTTCTACAGTCTGGCATCTTTCAAATAGGAAACTCCAAAAACGAGATGGAATTATTGATTGTATTTCAGGACTATTTGGATCTAAAATGTCTATTTGGAACAGGGCTGCTATAGAAAATAAAAAAAAGTCATGAACTATTTTGAACATCGGGCAGCTGAAACGGTCTCTAAACCAATCGTTTGCGACACGGAGGACCGAGCTATTATAAACATGGGATGTGCTATATAAGAGGCATAACACTGCTAAACCGGTTAACCAAACAAGAAAAAAATCTATGAATTAGTCACAAAGGATAGTAAGATAATCAGGAAAAATTGTGTAGGTAAAAAAACCCAAAAACTAAATGAGCTGCTTGTGGGAGTTATGCATTAACTACCATAAGATTCAAAAGGAAAACCTGCTTAATCTGCCTAAAATTCAGTCCATTTTGATCAATTTCGTGGCCATAGGTTTTAAAAAAAATAAATCATAAATGTCATGATTTCAACTCTTTAAAGCTGAAAAGTCACGGTGTTGTGATTGTAGGGGTCCTGGCACAAAAAGGAGTTGTGGGGGGAGGAGGGGGAGTTGTGGTACTTCTCCTCTTACTCCTGCGCTGCTGCTGGCGACGGCGCTGCCTTCAGAGCCGGGCGGGCCGAGGCGCCGTCAGGCCGAGCCGCCGTCAGCAGCAGAGCTGGGCCCTCAGTCAGCAGCCGCCGCCGTCCGGCCACCCAGCTCTGAAGGCAGCAGCGCAGAAGTAAGGGTGGCATGGTCTGGTATTGCCACCCTTACTTCGGCGCTGCTGGCAGGGCGCTACCTTCAGAGCTGGGCACCTGGCCAACAGCGGCCACTCTCTAGCCGCCCAGCTCTGAAGGCGGCAGTGCAGAAGTCAGGGTGGCAATGCTGCGACCCCCTGCAACTCCCTTTTGGGTCAGGACCCCCAGTTTAAGAAAAGCTGGTCTCCCCTCCTGAAATCGATATACTATAGGGTAAAAGCACACAAAAGGACAGATTTCATGGTCTGTGATGCGTTTTTCATGGCCGTGAATTTGGTAGGGCCCTACTTATTAATGATAAGCAATTAGCAAGGTGGTATTGCTCTGTGTAGAACAAAAAACAATTATAAATTGGCAATGCACTAAATTGTGCAGACAAATTCTCTTTCACACAATTTGTACTTTGGGGTCAGTGACACTGCATCCTAAAACCATATTGCTCAGTGTCTGGTTCTGCGTATATTTCTTTTACGGTATTGTTACAAATACTAGATACTGACACTGAAACATTCGATAACTTGGCTACTGTGCACTCAGTAGGTTACCCAAAAAAAAAAAAAAAAAGAGGAATCTACAAGGAACAAATGGATCTACCTCAGCTACCCGTTTCAATGCAAATCTGGAGGGGGGAAAAATCACTGTTTTTCTGTTAAGGAATATCAATACATATGTAATTCTTTTTCACTTTGCATCTTCAGTGTGTGCCATGCAGGCCTGGACCAGTATAATGAGAAAGCAAAGCTAGCAAGCTTCCCATGGCATGAGACAGTAGTGGCTAAGAGGCAATCACCTGCAATAAGAGTAACCTAGAACAGGGGTGGGCAAACTTTTTGGCCCAAGGGCCACACTGGGGTTGCGCAACTGTATGGGGGGCCGGGTAGGGAAGGCTGTGCCTCCCCAAACAGCCTGGCCCCCGCCCCCTATCCGCCCCCTCCCACTTCCTGCCCCCCTCAGAACCCCTGACCCATCTAACCCCGCCGCTCCTTGTCCCCTGACCGCCCCCTCCCAGGATTCCCCACCCCTAACTGCCCCCCAGGATCCCACCCTCTATCCAACCCCCCCTACTCCCTGTCCCGAGTGCCCCAACCCCTATCCACACCCCTCCCCCTAACCGCCCCCCGGACCTCACCCTCATCCAACTCCCCCTGCTCCCTGTCCCCTGACTGCCCCCCCCCCCCTCAGAACCTCTGCCCCATCCAACTGCTCCCTGTCCCCTGACTGCCCCTGGGGACCCCCTGTCCCTTGTCCAACCGCCCTGCTCCCTTACCATGCCGGAGCCAGCCACGCCGCCATGCTGCCCGACAGGAGCGGCGGGCCAGAGCGCTGCCGGCGTGGCTGCAGGGGAGGGGCCGGGAGCTCAGGGGCCGGGCAGGACGATCCCGCCCGCCGGATGTGGCCCACAGGCCGTAGTTTGCCCACCTCCGACCTAGAATATGAATAGGCAGCACTGCGTAGTTACTAATTATAATTGTACTCAAAACTTCTGTTTTACTCCCCACGTAGGTCAGTACGGTGTCATACAATACTAATGCCCATCCCAGGTTTACAAAATAAATACACAGTTCAAAGTAAGTCCCAGCACCAGGATGAAGTAAAAAATATGTGTGCGCCAGTTTTTAAGTGTATATAGGGATCCCCTAACTTTGCATTTTAAAACCTTATCGGAACACAAAGATACTCCACTTGGTTCAGATGAGCACGGGCATTCTTAAAGCAGCCCAAACCTTGGATAACCTTATCCATGCAGGTGACCCGGCGGGACTACTTTCCCGCACTTGGGCAGAAGTTGTGTTGAAGGTTTTGCGTCTACGACAAGGTGTATTCATTTTAATTGTACTAATACTGCTGCTTATGCAGTTTGCTAAAACAGTGTCAATCTGCCATGAAACCTCTTACCGTTGCCTCATATATTAATTTGGCTACGGTGTAACCCTGATATAATTATTACGCTGTCAAGTGGGGGACGGTTAGCCAACGCATATGGGTTATACACACATCACATTACGAGGTA
This sequence comes from Caretta caretta, assembly GCF_965140235.1. NCBI lineage: Eukaryota > Metazoa > Chordata > Testudines > Cheloniidae > Caretta > Caretta caretta. Next base: position 6,738,073 of record NC_134223.1, read on the forward strand.
TTATTTGCAAGGTATTAACATGAGATATATAAGTGTCGGACAATCATGTTAAGTTGGATTATGCTTATTCTTGCTCACTTATGCTAAGACATACATCCCAAGATGGCCTGGGACATGTATACCTAAGCACTTGGTATAGGCAAATACAGAAACGGTCAAGAGTTACACGTCATGTACCAAAAAGTAATATCTGGAACAAAGGAACAACGCGGCACAAGGAATCATGTAAGATGTAGGAACGCTGTAAGGAGTATCTTCAAGCCCCCTAATGCTTGGAATTCAATATTCAAAGCAAGAGATGAGAAGGCACAGGGAGGCATCAAAGACAAAGCTGGCACCAGCTGGTTCGTTAAACTTTAAGTAACTTGACCAGCACTGTGTAACTTGTAAACAGCCATGCTATGGTGGCAAGTTTAAGGGGAGCACACCTTCTGTGTAAGCTGAACTGACCACACTGAGAATTCTCTTTCTTTCCTGTACCGCATTGCTTTGTCTTTAGACAATAGATCTGGCTGAGCTTGGTTATTTGGTCTCTTGAACATTCCCCAGTAGAGTCAACTAGTGGCTCTCTCTTTCAGTCAATACCTCAACAGCAGCCTCTCTGCAGCAGAAATGGGCTTCCCAAGGTGTGTCTTCTGGTCTCTCTTGGCTAGAGGGATGAAGGCTGCGATGCAGAGCCTGTGAAGTTGGGTGAGGTGGAAAGAGGAAGCAAATGGGGGGGGGGGGAGGGAGGGCCCTAAGGCTCGGCGGGATACAGAAGGCCAGCCGCTATCTCACCACTTCTGCAAACCACCCAAAGACGCAAGCCAATACACACTCCCCTGAAAGCTTCCAAACTTCCCCCTGCACACCCAAAATCAGTCCAAAGCCTTTTGGCTCACACCCTGATTCCTCTCCCTCTTACCCAGCCGGTGGATTCCACCATCTTGAGGTCCATGGGGTCTCCTACGGGCTGCTCCATCAGCAGAGACACACCGTGGCAGGTGGCCAGCGAGTACAGCAAGGGGCCATCGGCCAAGCAGCGGGGCTCGTGGGTGATGGGCAGGAAGCAGTTATTCTCCACGGGAACGACGCCCCAGACATCCAGGCCTTCCTCTGTGAGGGTCCCTGTCTGCAGCAAGGGGGAGAAGACAATTTGATCAGCCCACAAGCTGGCAGGCTGTCAAGCCAGCTGCAGCCCCGGTGCACGAGCCCAGGGACTCACCTTATCAAAGCAGAGCAGGCGGATTTTCCCGCAGAGGTTGATCCGGGGAGGGCTGATGCAGAAGATGCCATGTTTCTTCAGCCTGTTCTGGGCGTAGATTGTGCCCACGGTCATCGCAGCAGGGAGAGCCGGGGGCACGATGACTGTGATGAGATCCAGCGCACGGATAATTATTTGCCGGAGAGGAACCTGTCCAGGAGCGACAGCCAGGAACGGGGGGTGGGAGAGGAGAGAGAACACGAGAGCTCAGCTTAAATTGGGGGTAGGATCTTCGGGAGTGGGGGTTCTGCAGGACACACTAGCCCACAGTGCAGCACCCAGATCCGTGGGTCACCTGAGCAGCATCGGGAGCAGATGCACCATGGAGCACAAACGCCCACAATACCCTGCATGGGTGTATTTAATAAAGCTAAACCAGCTTTTCACCAGCAGCCTTCACCTGGGTTTGAGAGCTCCTGGGATTTCCCAGATCTTTCCTTATCAGAGACACACACAAGCTTGCCATGCCCCTGACAACTCCAGACAGAGCAGAAAGGAAAAACAACTTAGAATGTGATCCAGGTTTTCAGACGCCACAGCTCCCTTTTTGGAGAGCATGATTTTCCCCAGCACTTTCGCAAGCATATGGATTGAGATCATAGAATGCAATGAGATCATAGAATAATCAGGGTTGGAAGGGATCTCAGGAGGTCATCTAGTCCAACCCCCTGCTCAAAGCAGGACCAACACCAGCTAAAACATTCCAGCCAGGGCTTTGTCAAGCCCCCTAATGATGATCAAATACCTGATGATTTGCACCTAGGCATTTCTGCAGGTCCCCCACCTGCAGTCTCTAAATTTAACATCTTGCCTCTGCTTCCTTCCTCAACAAAGACAAGCTGTGTCTGCCATTAGCCCTGCAGGGCCCAGGAAAGTTGAACTGGGGGGTTTATTCTGTGTCAGCCAACTCATCTGCAGGCTGTTTGTTACTAGGAGGGATGAGAGAGCCAGAAGGAACCCAGAGCAGATCCCGGGTGGAGTCTGCAGTGCTGGCTGTTAGAGAAAACTGGAGGCAGAGCAATGCCTAGGGTTTCTCCCATGCCAGCATCTGTAACAGAGCCAAACTTGTCTGGACCATTCCTGATCTAAGCCCTGGATCCAAATCAACGGAGGGGCACAGAAGGGAGAGGGCTGGGAGGAGAGAGATTTCCCCATCACTGGCAACTTACCTGGTTTTTAATCAAAATCACAGTGCTGTATGTGGCGCCGATAAGAGCTGCAAGAGAGAGAAGGGACGGCTGTAAAGTGGATTCATCAGTTAATAAGACACTCAGCACCAGACGACTGCTGCTTGCAAGGCCGCCTGCTTTCAGACGTACCCAGAACTGCAAGGAAGAGGACAAACTTCACCGCATCCCTGTAGAACCTGAAGCTCACAGGCTTGGGATAGAGGATAGAGCTGATCAGGTCCCCTTTGGCTGTACAGAACCCTGCGGGAGAGAGGAGGCAAGGAAAAGAGATGCTTATGGGACTTGGAAACTCACATTGTGAATTGTGGCCATTAAAAGCCATAGATCTTTGGGAGAACTGAAGAAGCCGCCCTGTGATTCCCTTTGACATAACAGCTCATCTCAGAGCAGAGAGGCTCTTCCAACACAGCTGAAACACTGAATTCAAAAGCAGGGTTTCTGTCCACATCCAACACAATCAGCTCAGAGCTCCTGACTGTGGGGATGTAGCATCTCTCAACCCTTGCTCACGAGCCTGGCTGCAACAACACTGACAGGCCGTAACCACGATTCTTCTGCTGTGAGAAGGGGATCCCTTAAGCGCCTGTGCGCATGGGGTGCATGCATGCCCGTCCGTCTGTCCAGGTTAGTTGGTTTTTCACTTGCCCTGAAAGAAAGGAGAGAAGACTTTCCTTCCCCTTTCTGCAGAGCTCAGTGTTCTCCAGCTGCACTCGCCCTGGGGGGCAGGGAATCCCCAAAAGCACAGGTGGGAATCCGAGTCTCCAAGGCTGTAGGCGCGGGCCAGTGAAACACGTTGTGAAAATGCTGCCCGGTTGGTGCTCTGAGTCACGAGAGAGCAGGGTCAGTGTCCACGTTACACTCCACATGCTCTCCCTGCAGAGCGGGAGGGTCCCAAGGAGGGCACGGCAGAGAACGCTAGTGGGTAACAGGCTAACTACAGAGAACGAGGAGTAGCCAGCAGCCTAGGAATGTTACAGGTTTCAGCAGGAGAATGGCTCTGCCATGGTGCCAGGCTAGCCAAGGAGACAATACACTTTAATTTGGCTTCTAAGAACATTCTGTTCAATGGACCAGAGCTAAACCAACAGCGAAGTCGCTAGTACAAGTGTATCTGGACAGAAGGAGAATTGTTATCTGGCCAGAATAAAACAGAACCAGCCCCATGTGTCAAATCCAGGGAGCAATGATACTTGAACATAAGAATGGTCAAATTGGGTTAGACCAATGGTCCATCTACCCCTATACCCTGTCTTCCGACAGTGGCCAATGCCAGGTGCCCCAGAGGGAATGAACAGAACAGGGAATCATCAAGGGATCCATCCCCCGTCATCCACTCCTAACTTCTGGCAAACAGAGGCTAGAGACACCATCCCTGCCCATCTTGGCTAATTGCCATTAATGGACCTAACCTCCAAGAACTTATCTAGTTCTTTTTTGAACCCTGTTGTAGTCTTGGCCTTGGGCACGGTACAGATGGGAACTAAGGACCGGGGGGATCTGGGTTTGCTCCCCGATGCAGCTACCTGTGCGTGTCACCACAGCCAGGACCTCCTTGCCCACATAGGATTTGGCTTGGAGAACCTGAGTCCCGCAGAACAGCGTGTGCCGTTTGTGCTCCTCGGGGGAATAGATCATGTTGGCAGCTTGGGGTCCGCTGGGTAAAGGTGTCTTCATCACTGGGACACTCTCCCCTACAGGAGAAAATCAGCTGGAGAGTGAGGTTATGGATAGACAGATTCGTACAAACATGCCTTCATATTCAGCCAGTGTTTGAGTTCTCGCTGCGCAGGAGTGGGGCTGGGGGAGAACAAGGGCAGGTTGGGAATCCTTCAGGATCCACCATCCATGCTCTTAGTTTCCCCAACACACTCTTCAAAAGCCCCCTTGCTGGACAGATCCACCCTTCAGCCACAGAGGGCTGCGTGTTCTGATCTGGGCTCCATTCCTGTAATATCTGAGCAGCTCACAATCTTTTACAAGTAGATTTATCTTCCCAGTGCCCATGTGCGGCAGGGCAGGGCTGTCATCCTCATTGCACAGACCAGGAACTGAGACACTGATGTTTAGGTGCCGAAAGATGCTGATAGGTGCATAGTGGGATCCTCAAGAACACCTGGGTGTCAAACGCCCATTGAAATCAAGCACTGAAATCAATGGGAGCTGGGCACAAACTAGGCGCCTATCTGCATCTTTGTGTGCCTAAATACCTGTAAAATTCTGACCTTAAGTGACTTGCTCAAGGTCATGCAGGAAGTCAGTAGCAGAGCAAGGAATTGACCACAGATCTCCCCAGTCCCAGACTATTGCCCTAACCCCGGGACCAAGTCTCCTTGTGTTCCAATGGATGGCCAGAAGGGTCACTGAAGAGCTTCCCCCTCTCATTCCAAAAGAGGCTTAGGGTACGTCTACACGGCACTCAGAGGTGTGAGCGTAGCCCGTGTAGACTTGCCTGAACTAGCTTTGCTCTATCTGGCTCCAATAAGAATAGCAGCGAAGCCATGGCAGCATGGGCTGGACAAGCCTGCCCAGGCCCCGGGTATACACTCGAGTCACTAGCCTGCCCTTCTGCTGCTTCACTGCTATTAGTTGAGCGGTGACGCTCACAGCCCATCCTGCTGGCGTCAGGGAACACAGGCTCAGGCAGACAGCTGAGCTCCGATTCCTTGTGTGCACTGCTAATGGCAGGAAGGGGACAGTCAGGTCTGGGTAAGCAGAGATCTCTGCATCCCACAACGTACCTCTCTCGCGCTCCCGCCCCTGCTCACCTGTCAGCATGCTCTCGTTGACCATGCACTCGCCGGTTAGCAGCGCAGCGTCGCAAGGGATGACGAACCCATCGGAGGGGAGACTGATGCAGTCGCCCGGCACCAGGTCCAGAGAGCTCACCACCGCCTCCTCTGCAAAGGCAGGCAAGCCACAGCGCACTCAGACTCCTCCCACTGTAACAAGCAGGCACGTGGTGCTTGGTACCGGCAGATCTCGCAGTGGCTTCCAAAAGGTGTTAAATAGCACTGCCCCCGGTTTACAGAGCGGGGACCCAGAAGCCCAGGGAAGGGGCTCCCCCAAGATCACGCAGCAGGTCAGCAGCAGAGCAGGGAACAGAACCCAGGGCCTTAGACTGGGACCAAGGAAACGCAACACAGGCCACGTATCATGAGCAAATATCGCCGCAGCAACAGTACACTTTGGGTGTATGTGGGTGGGTGTGTCTTGTACCTTCCTCCTCTGCTCATTGCGGGACAGCCTGGCAATACCACTCCCGGCACACACCACGGGGATAAGCCCTCCTAGATTCGGTCCTCCAACTCTTCCCTGCGGTGCTTTAAAGCAGTGACTCTCAACCTTTCCAGCGTACTGTACCCCTTTGCAGGAGGCTGATTTGTCTTGCGTACCCCCAAGTTTCACCTCACTTAAAAACAACTTGCTGACAAAATCAGACCTAATACTGAACAATTGCGGACTCTCTCATTTTTACCATATAATTATAAATTAAATCAGCTGGAATATAAATACTGTATACATACAGCAGTATAAACAAGTCACTGTCTGTAGGAAATTTTAGTCTATACTGACTTTGCTAATGCTTTTCATGTAGCCTGTTGTAAAACTAGGCAAATATCTAGATGAGTTCACGTACCCCTGGAATACCTCTGCATACCCCCAGGTTGAAAGCCACTGCCTTAAAGCAATGGATCAGCCTCCATTTAATCATTAAGGCATTAAAGTCCATATCCCCACTAAAGAACTTATGCAGATCGCTCTGCCTTGGATCAAGGCTGAAATTGGAGCTAACTGGTTCATAATCACCACTTTAAAGGCTTAAAAGGATGTGCCGTGGTGCATTTAATATCTGTGCTCTGAGTGGCTGCTCAATTATTTTATATCATGTTAGCCTTGCACTGATAGGCACACACAGCAGGAGATGCCATCCCGCGGCGGGTAGATAGCGAAACTAAATCCCCGCCAGGCACCGTAAGAGAGAGAACCTTCCAAAGATTAGATACAAAAAGACAAGTCAGCAGGGGCTGGCGGGAATCAGTTCTTTAAGTCTCATGTAATTTTTAACCTTTTAACTTTAATCTTGTGATCACAGGGCGCGAGACCCCAGGCAAACAGCTGCTTAGCAAAAGTTAAAAAAAGAAGCCAGCCTTTTATCTGCCGAGAAAATTTAATTTGAACTAATAAGGCGGCTTACTGGAGTTCAGTGGAGAGGCAGTTGTAAGAAATTCTGCCTAATGGAGCATGATTAAGCTGCTCAGCTGGGCTGGTTTACAAGAAAACTCGTACGCAACATTTCTTAAACAGCAGGTACGTTTTTCACATTAGAAAGGGACAGAGCAACGACCTGCCTAGGTTCCAAGTTTAGATGTTGTGTTAGAGGTTTTACAAAGCCGAGTGCAGCCTGCCTTAGTGGCTAGAGCGCTGTACTGGGACTCAGGGGACCTGGCTTCCATTCCTGGCTTTGTCTCTAGCTTGCTGGGTGACCTTGGGCAACTCACTGCACTGCCCCATCCTCAGTTTCCCCATCTGTAAAACAGGAATCATGATCCTGGCCTCCTTTGTAGAGCATTTGAGATCTACTGATGGAAAAGCACTCGATACTACATAATAATAACCATCCCGAGTGCCTCACAACAGCACCTAGCTTGCTAGAATGAAAAGCATTTCAAAAGCTGGATTTTCCTTTCACTCGTTATATGGTGTTACTTTCTGCCATTCGCTTCCTTTTGGACAATGAAGATAAACGCATATGTTCCCCTTCTCCTTGCCAAGGGCGTTTCCATGCGCACTACAGACATACAAGCCCTTATCTTGCAGACCTGTGCATGGCTTTCCTCACATGAATGGAGCTGCTCGGGTGGGTGGAGCCTCCTTACACGTTCACAATCTTGGGGCCATTGGAAGGAAAAGTTAAAATCCCAAATGCTGTTTTCATTGGAATGCTGAAGCTCTCTAATCAAAGTGCTTTACAAAATACCACCATCCCCATTTTACAGATGGGGAAACTGAGGCACAAAACCAGCAGGTGAGTGGCAGAGCAGGGAATAGAGCCCAGGTCTCCTGAGTCCCAGTCCTGTACTCTAGCCACCAGACCACACTGCCTTCATAATCACAGGGGAGCAAATTGTGTGTTCTATCTGATTTAAATCTAACAGCATCCTTACACACAGCACTCTTTCACAATGCCTTAACCCTCACCAAGCCTGGCAGTTTACACGTGAGATTTCACTACGTCAGCAGCTCAGGGGGAGTGCAAGGCCTGACTGGGGGAGGGGGGGAACCACTTGAATCCTATTTGAAAGGCTTCAGTGAGACTGGAGTGGCACATGGACCTTGTGCATGGGTGAATTTCATCTTATGAGCAAGGATCTTAATACTTCAACCATCCCCACTGAAGTTACTGGAAGTGCTCATAGGAGCAAGCATACATGCCCGATAGCATTTGCAGGATCAGGGCCTAAGAGCGTAGCCTTTTCGTTTTGCAACAAGCGAAGCATCCAGTCCAGGCTACCCTCACCATCTCAACCGACCCAGCTGCTCAGAGCGAGGAGGATGGCACCACAGACACGGTGTGATCTTCCCCCTTGTAGCTCTGCCAACAAAGGCCCATTTACCTCAGCGCTGATGGTGCAGAAGCTCGTGGCATCTGCCTGCCTTTCATGCGGCAGTGGAGAATTACAACCTACTGCTGCTGCTCACCTCCAGCGGCTCGGTGGACTCTCACGCTGATGGCCATCTTCACCATGTTCCGCAGCGTTATGCTTTGCTGCAAGAAATCAAAGAACTATCCGCTAGCAGGGCAGGGAGGGCTTTACACCCGCACTTCGCGGGGGCTAGTCCAGAACGGAAATGGCACCACGTGACGGCGGCAGGAAACGGCGGCCCCCCCCCCGGATTCATAGACGTTAAGGCCAGGAGGGACAATCTAGTCCTCCACCGGCCCCGTGATGCCTGCACCAAGCCCATAACTTCTGGTTGTACTAGAGCGAATCTTTCAGTGCTGATTTCCAGACTTCACTGCTGGAGAATCCACCAGATCTGGCTCTGTCCTGTACCATCTTCGTCTTGTTCCTTCATCTCTCCTCTTCCTTCTTCATCCCCTTGCCCCATCCCCTTTCCCTTTTATGCAATAAAGGCATCTCCAGTATAGAGCAGCGATGCACTGCGCCCAGGAGGATACAAACCCCAGAAGCGCCCTTGGGTTGCTAGGGCTGGTTGTTTCCAGGCAGTGCCGCAGGGACAAGAGCCAGGGGATGCAATAGGCCGTCACATGCTTTAAATGCACTTGTGCTATGACTGAAAAAGTGAGAGCTTGATTTGGCTGTGTGCTGATAATTGCTGCTCCATCCCACCCTTCGCCAGTCTTCCTGGCTAGGAAAAGACTATTGGAAAAAGGCTTGCAACTGTAACAAGGAATGCAAACAAACCACCCCCTTGCAAGCGGCACGCATGCGGCAGAATGCCGGCCTGCAGGAAGAATGGGGACAAAATGGAAGGAATACTTCTCAAGAGCTCTTAGCCCCACATAAAATAAAATTGGCCCCAAGCCAGTAATTTTTGTAGCCACGGTGGTCAGGGATACAACCCTATGCTCTGGGTGTCCCTGGCCTCTAATTGCCAGAAGCTGGGAGTGGATGACATGGGATGGATCACTCGATTGTCCGTCCTGTTCATTCCCTCTGAAGCACCTAGCATTGTTTCACGGTTAGAAGACAGGATACTGGGCTAGATGGACCACTGGTCCGACCCAGTCTGGCTGCTCTTCTGTTCCATGGGTGCAGAGCGGGAGTTGCTCAGCATCCCCGGAGTAACCCTGCAATGCGGAGGGGACAGGAGAACGCAGCCATTTGTCCCTCCCCTCCCAAGAGGCCGGACACCCACCTTTCTAGTCTCGTAGAGAGACAGCCCTATGGATACTGCAGAGATGATGAATATGCAGGCAGCGTAGTAGTAGTAATTGTCACAGAGCCACAAAATGATGCTGAAAACCTGGAAGACGTAGAAGGGATTCAACACCTGGAAAAAGAGAAAAAGCAGGGGGCCTTTAGGGCAATCAGCATACAAAGAAACTCTCAGACTCAGTACGTGGCAGCTGGTTGAAAGACAGGGAGATTAGGGTGCTATTGGCCATGCTGGGAAAGCTGGTGGACAGAGCACATCACGGCCCTGGGTTCTTCACCCACTGGTGCAGAGCACAGGGCTCCACATCCTGAGGAGCGCAAGCAAACTCCCGCAAGCTACTGATGGGCGTGCCCCGTCTGAGCTAGGAGATGCTACAGCGCTTGTCCGCGGCAGGTACCGCAGCCTGCCTGCCATTAACCGTAACCTGCTGTGGCCTGGCTGCCCCGCCTCTCACGTCTCACCCACACCCATCAAGTCTGGCTGACTGGCATCTGCTAAAACGGTCGTCGTCCTGCTGTTGGTGAGTCAATATCCCCACCCCTTCAGAGTTAGGAAAGGGACTTCCCTAGTCCTCCAAGAAAACAGCAAAGACCTGACCTGGCAATGCATTACAAACCAAGAGGGGGGTGCGAGGAGAGAGAAACCACCACGCAGTTCACCCCATCCACACCAGCCCAGCCACTGAGTGGAGATATGGGAAGAGCAGTGGGTGTTTTTCAAAGGTCTCTTCTGAAAATCCACATTATGGGTCACTGTATTAGAGATGGGGCAGGTGCTGAGCTGGGTTCGCAGACAGTGAAACGCAAACCACGGAACATCTGTTAGTCGGCCTGCTCCTGGAGGAACCATGGACCAAGGGAGATCTTGCCAGGGCTCCCGACTGGGTCATGTCCATGTGCCCAACACGGAAGGACATAGGAAGAAGAATGCATTACAGTAGCACCTAGAGGCCCCAACTGAGATCAGGACTCCATCGTGTAGGTGCTGGACAAACGCACAGCAAGGAAGTTTGTAAGCGCTTTGGGGCAGGGACTAACTAGACCAGACAGACACAGGAACCAACTAGCCCAACGTCAACCATCAGTGGCACAGCTGGGAATAGAACCCAGGACTTGCAACCTCTAGTCCAGAGCCCTAGCCACTAGGCCCCTGCACTAGTACATATTTAGCAGGGTTTTTCCCTAACAAGGGGCTTCACAGAGGGCCCCATCTTGTCCTGCCAGGCCTGGCTAACAAGGAGTCTATTTCTGCCAGGTCTGAGGAGGGGAAAGCTGCTCTTTCCCTTCTGCGAAAGGCAACAGCCACATTACACGTTGTAGCTTTGTACCTCATCCACCAACAGCTGGAGGTAGGATTTGACCGGCACATCAATCAGGTTTGGCCCATAGACCTTTCTCCTGTGCAGAACAGAACAGAAGCCAGAGGTTTTAGGTGAAGACTCAGAATTTCAAACTTTCCTGTTAAGCGAGCTACACATTGCCCAGATCTCACCCCCGGCTCGCAGTGCCAATTTAAAGCGGAGCACAGGGGAGCCAGCCTACCGCCGTTAGGGAAGTCTCTACTCCAGCTAGCAGTGCACACAGATCCCACCTGAGGTTTACTATAACCCCGGCCCCCCACCCCCTCCTACTGTTGTTAAACGCATGAGCGCATCTAGTTGGTTAAGTAGTCATAAGTTCTTTGGGCGTGAGAAGAGAATCTGACCTCTCTGGGGAGTACCCAGCACAATGGGGCCCTGAGCCATCATAATACATAGCGCCAGGAAATAAGTCAGGCAGCTGTAAAGATGGATGCCAAGTGGTGGCTGGGCAAAGGGGCACTCAGAGTGGTCATTAGCCCTTTGACCTCGGGGGGGGGGTCGCCACTCTCAAGGTAGGTTAGGATACAAATGAAATTAACACTGTGATCTCCACATAATAGCTAGGGAATCCTTATTTACATCACCCAAGTTATTGCACAATTTAAAAAAAACCCAACCCTGATGTTAAAGCTGAATGAACATTTTAGACGTCTACCCACCCTGCTCCGGACACACGTCTGTATCTACAGCCGGTCATCAGGGCCTGTACTCTGCAGTCAAACAGCCACATCCCCTAATTCGTTATAACCGCCATGCTCCCCACCCAAGCTTTGTTGCTGCTCGTTAACAACAGGTACCGAGGTGGCAGGTAGCGAGCTCTTTGGGGCAAGAAGCGAGGCTTTTCTAGTGACAGCGGAAGTGCCTGGGCACATTCTGGGGGGGGCCGTACAGGGAACAATAAAGCCGCTAATCAGAGCTGGATCCTGCGCTCATTTAAGTCAAGGAGAAAGCCCCCGTTACCGGTGCAGGATCAGGGTCTACCTGAGACAGTGCCCACAAAGCTGGGGTAGCAGGAGCTGCAGCTAGGAAAGGCGCCTCCTCGCCAGAAAACCACTGCCCAGAGCCCACCTGCTGGTTCTCGCAGGTGCCATCAGTCACCCGAAAGCTGATCTGCGGGGCAAGTAGCTGCGCCAGGCAGTGATCTCTTCAGTCACACAAGCTCATAGGGTCGTGCCTGGTTTGCTGCTGGAGGGGAAGCCTCTGAAGCTAGCGCTGGTGATTCGGAAGGTGGTGGACAGAGGATAGAGTCAGGCCCCAGCAGGGCATTTGGGGACATTGTCCTGCTGGAGGTGAAATCTTTCGGAGAAGACCTGAGAGGGGCCGTGAACACTTGTCCACGGGACTTTGCATAAACCTGGGCCCTTGTGTGACCATATTCCGATTTCCCTTGCACTACACTGACACCTGAGTGGGCTTTCTGAGCTGATCAGCCAGGTTCCAAATTCACGTGCTTTGCATTTGACTATAGGAAGGCCAAAGCAAGCCAGAACGTACAAGGCACAGACTGTTGGCATGGAGGGATTAAAATCCTGCACTGATCTGAGACAGCTCTGCTCCCCCTCCCACAGGTTAACTACACACCAAGCTTTTTACGCTTCCTTGCCCAAACCAGCTTTGCCACTCCCTGAAACAGCCCGATCTGCAGCCAGACCCATCCCCAATCATTAACAAAGCCATAGTCTACTTACCTGGTGCTGTGGTCTTGGTGGTTGAGGCCTGACCGGGAGAGATGGATGTCTGCACAGGTCCAGCCGTCATCTAAGACACTGAAAAATACATGCACCAAAAAGAAGAAACCTGGATTTACACACGTCCAATAATAGCCAAATCCAGGTGAGGGTACGTGGATAGAAGTGAAGGCGACCAGAACTCAGGGACACATGGATATTATCTCAAATATCCTGCATTATGAGGGGAAGTAAACCACGTAAACCTTTTAGTTTTATTAACCATTCAAACAATACTACGCTGATGCCATCACATACCAATCAGTTATGCAGAGATGGCTGTCACGGTTAGCCTCCTACAATGAAATCTACAGTATTACACAAACTGGGGAGAGTCCAGAGGAGAGCAACAAAACTGATCGGAAGGTTCAGAAAACCCATCCTCTGAGGGAAGTCTAAAAACCTGGGCAGGTTTAGCTTTGGGAAAAGACGACTGAGGGGGGACCTGAGAACAGTCTTCAAATATGTCCAGGGCTGTTACAAAGAAGATGGCGACCAATTGTTCTCCGTGTCCACTGAAGGTAGGACAAGAAGCAAAGGGCTTCATCGGCAGCCAGAGAGACTTAGGTTAGAAAGTGGGGAAAACTTGTCAACTCTAAGGGTAGTTAAGCTCTTGAAGAGGCTTTCAAGGGAGGCTGCAGAATCCCCATCAAGGGAGGTTTTAAAGAACAGGTTAGACAAACACTTGTCAGGGATGGTCTAAATATACTTGGTCCTTGCTTGGGGGGTGGGGCAGGACTAGACAGCCGCTCGGGGTCCTTTTCAGCCCTACATTTCTACGTTATAGACCTATGCAGCACACGCACGTGCCAGGATTCCGACTGAGTTTCAACACTCGTCAGTTCCTGCAGATCTCAACAGTACAATAACTGAAATAAAACATTTTCAGATCAATTGGTCTGACAGAGCAGATGGACAGGTAAAAAAAGCTGAATTAAAGCTATAAATGCTAAACGCTAACACAAGTGCATCAGGGGCTTGGTCCTGCTTTGAGCAGGGGGTGGGACTAGATGACCTCCTGAGGTCCCTTCCAACCCTGAGATTCTATGATTAAGGTTACAAGATCAAGCCATAAGAAACCAGGACATTGTTCACCGGTGGGAGTAGACAGCTCACACTCTGGCCTAAGGCAGCTCTGGCAACATTAATGCTGGCACTGGGCACTTGCTGCATATTTTATTGTACATATTTGCAGAGCGGAAAACATTCATTCAACACAGGAAAAAGGAGTTTTAAAAGAGGCCACCCAAACCAACACTACAGATGTGCCGTGTAACCAGATGAAAAGGTCTTCTGAAGAATCATTACCCTGAAGAAGTTGTGAACCCCCAACTCAATCTTTGTGTTGCATTAACGGAAGCTTTATGCATTTAATCTGCAAAGTGGTGGGTGTGTGGCTTTTTGTTTTTTAAACAGATATCGGAGGATCGCTACCAGAATTTCCAAGCTGTTGAATCAAGAGGCATATGCTCAGCTAGATGCACAAGAATGCATCTTTCTTAGTGCGCACCTACTAATTAAAAGGACTGGTCTACCTTGCATGCTCCACGGACATTTTCAAATGGCTGCAACTGTGCTAAATTGCAGACAGTCCACTGTCCCTGCCCCCAAACCAAGCAAGGACACTAACCCAAAAAGAACTGTGGCTATGCGATGTTCCAAATATTTTTGAAGTTCTGATCACTAAAGTTTGACTTTTGATCAAATTTAAGAATTTTTTTCTGAAACATTCACCTTTGGGGCTGATACTTTTCATGCTCAGATTCTGCTTGAAGATATTTATATGCTTTGCACAAAGGAGGTCAGAATCACTACCCCATTTTACATATGGGGAAACTGAGGCACAAATAAGTGATTTGCCCAAGGTTGCCCAGCAGGCCAGTGGCAGAGGAAGGAATAGAACCCAGGACTCCTTGGTCTCAGTCTAGTGATCTCTTTGCTGGGCTACGCTACCTTTCTCTGGACTATTTTCCATTCTTAACTACAGAAGGTGCAATCAAGAACCTATAACAATAAAACCTAAGTACAATCACAATCGATGACACCGAGACTCTATTATGGTAAGAAAATAAACCAGAACCCAGCATTCACACAGAAACACTGCTAACAGACCTGCTTGGCTGTTCACAAAAATCTGTCTAGCAAAACTAAATGGTTTAATTTTTCTCTGATCATTTTAGCCAGATTAAGAAATTTATTTTTTTAAAAGCACCCCTTGGCTCCGGATTTTCATCTCATCGTCAGGAGGTATCATGAGAAACCTCAAATCACAAGGCCGAAGGGGTGATCGGTGTGTCGTCACAACCAATTTGTGGGCACAACAGCCTCTATACAAGCCCTACCTATGTGAGCTTGGGAAAAATGTATTCTGAAAGTTCACACCATGAAAAGTTCCGATAGGGGATCAGTCAGAAAGCCTCCCAGGAGAGGTGGAGCAATGTGCTTTTCTGTGCCCAGATCCAGAGCTCTCACCCCCTGGCCTCAGGAGTAACACCAGAGACTTATTTCACAGTCCAATGGCTTCAAACTGTCATGGTTTGGACTTCAAACAAACCAAAGTACAGCTTAAAGATTTTTAAGGCCATAAGGAACTATTCGATCAGCTAGTCTGACCTCCTGCACAGCACAGGCCCGCCGAGTTTTTGGTGTCACTGTCCGGATCAGAACTCCACTTTGAGTTCAATATACATGACACAAAGGGGGAAAAAAAAGCTTTGAGTCAACAAGAATTATCCTTTCACGTGTATTTCCTCTCCACACTCCAGCTCGGAGCCTCAACATTTCAGATGGCAGCCTGAACGCTCTACAGATTTGCAGGCTAGTTCTGGGGGCTGGCCCAGGATGAATCCCCATCCTCCAGATCAGGGTTTCCTGTTTCATAAGCACACAGCATTGCAGAGCTGCACGCAAGAAGCCGCTTCATTGTGCTGGTCTATTAAATCACTTTCTTTCTGCCTAGGCATGGTTCTGGTAGGGTTGGCTTATTCTTAGGCTTGGCTTCACCTATGCAGTAGCATAACCACTTTAGACCTCAATCCAGAATCAGGACCCCATGGAAACAGATAGGAGGGAAAATACCATCCTTTCTTCTCCAGGGAGATTACAATCTAGAGTCAAGGTGATTTCATGCAATCACCATTAGACAAAACCAAATCATCCCTCTTCTCCGAACCCTCTGCCACTAAATAGATGGACCTAGGTAAGGGCAGCGGCACCCACAAGCCATTTGCTAAGGGGGAATCTACACTAGGAAAAGTGTCTTCTGTTATTAAGAGTCACCAGCCTCCTTCGTCTTACAACTGGACTTGGTACCATCTGGCTGCCAGGGCAGACACGTGGGGTGGGGTGCACTAGCCACTTCTAGGTCTCTGGGACACTTTCTGCAATGGACAGTGAAGAAAACTTGATCCTAATGGTACTTGCTGCTAAAACGTTTTCCACCTTGGTCCATGAGACCTGCTCTTAACGCCCACTGTCAACACCAGGTTATTTGCCCAGTGCAGGCCACACTTAAGGCATCACGGAGATGGAGCAGATGCTCAATATGGGGATATGAACGCAAGTCATTTTAGCCCCATCCAAAAGCACACAAACTGATGTGATCTCACCTCACACATGGCCCTGAATCTGCTCCCATTAGCTGGCTTAGCCGGATGGAGACACAACAACATCTGAACCAGGTTTCCTCAAGCTGGGTCAAAACAGAGTTTGAATCCAGTCCGGCCAACCGGGTTCTCAGCCCAGGGTAGATGGGGGAAAGAGAGGCACCTCCAACTGGCTCATCTTTGTAAATTGTGAATACGTGGCTGCGACAAGGAGGGTCCAGGCACCCCCAAGAGAGAACAGGACCCCCCAGCCCCGCCAAATAAGCAATTAAATCAACAGGGTTATTGTACCCTACAAATGTGTTGAATAAGAGAACTGTGCTCAGAAACTTCAACTCCATCTCACAGCAGAGGTGAGTGGATCAGACAGCAAGAGGCACCACCCAAGTCAGGTGTTTACACGAAACCAGCTTCAAATAACCATCTGTCGCTCAGCCCAGATACAGACAACGGTGGACCATTAAAGTTAATGGAAAACCACTGAGACAACAGAGACAAGGTGGGTGGGTTAATACCTTGGTTGGATCAACTTTCGCTGGTAAGAGACACAAGCTTTCCTCTCTTTCACCAACAGAAGCTGGTCCAATCAAAGATATTAACTCACCCACCTTGTCTCTCTAACATCCCGGGACCACAACAACACTGCATACATTGAGACACCTGAGAATTTCCCCCACAACCGAAAAACCATGAGTCACCATGGGCGCGGGGGGGGAGAACCCTTTTAAAGCGGGTTTGTGTCTGAGCTTTGGTATCCTGAAGCTGTCTATGAAACACTGGAAACCCCCTAAAGCTAGGGGGTACACTGGGAAACCATTCAAAAGCAACAGGTAACTTGTATTAGGCCTGGTCTACACTAAAATAAGGTCAGTTTAACTACGGCCGTCAGAGGTGTGAAAAATCCACCCCCCGAGCAGTGTTGTTAAACTGACCTAAAGTCGCCGTGTGGACACTACTGGGTCGAAGGAAGAATTCTTCCATTGACCTAGCAACTGCTTCTCAGGGAGGTGGATTAACCACAGCGATGGGATGGATTAGTGTCCACACTGACACACTACAGCAGTGCAGCTGGGCCACTACAGAGTTTTAAGCGTAGACAAGCCCTGAGAAAAGGGATTTTATCTCACGCAAAAGTGTAAAGCCTGAGGGTGTCTCTGTGTTTATTTACTGTGTGACTTGTATGGGTTGGGTCTCTCGCACAATTTCATCTCTGAATCGGTGGCTTTTCTATTCAATAAACCTTTTGTTTATTTTCACCCCACGCAGGTCTCTAGTGGGCAAACCACACGGATGTGGGGCCCAAAGTCAACTGGTGTCTGGGGGCCTGGTTTCACACCTTTGAGGGTGACGCACCGGAGGGGAAAGTCAGCGTCTGGTGGTTAAGACCTCGGGGAGGACAGATTTGGGGAGACTCTGGACGGGAAGGACTGCTGGTGTCACCCTGCAAAGGCTGGTGGATGTGCTTATAGGCCAGCTACTGCCATCAGGGCTTTGAATCAAAGTTGCACAGCATAAAAGCCCCTGAAGTTACAGGGCAGGCGGTGACAGAACCCCTGACTGGTCCGGGCGATCACCAAAACGTCACAATGGAGGACAGTTTCTAGAGCAGGCAGCTCTCTGATTCGCCCAGCCAAGAGACAAGGAGGACAGGCTTGTGGTGAAGACATGTGCCTATCAGAAGATCCAGGTTCAGTTCCTGGCTCTGGCCTCAGGCAAGTCACTTAGTCACTGTGCTCAGCTCCCCAGCTCCCGTTTGTGCATCCCACTCTACCCTCCTGTATCTGCCTGTCTATTTGGGCTCCGATTCAGGACAACACTTGAGGCATGTGTTGAACTTTAGGCATGCGCTTAGATCAGTGGAGGGCAACTTGCGGCCCACATGCGGCCCATCAGGGTAATCTGATTGCGGGCCGCGAGACATTTTGCTGATGTTGACCATCGGAGGCTCAGCCCCCCGCAGCTCCCAGTGGCTGCGGTTCTCTGTTCCTGGCCAATGGACCTGCGGCCTGTACGTCTCTGCAGCCAGCCGCTTCCTGCAGCTCCCATTAGCCAGGAACGGCGAACCGTGGCCAAGCCTCCAATGGTCAACATCAGCAAAATGTCTCGTGGCCTGCAATCAGATTAATCTGATGGGCCGCACGCGGCCCACAGGTTGCCCACCACTAGCTTAGATGCTGTCCTGACTGGGGATGTTTTCCAGAATCAGGGCTTCAGCCTGTAAGTTCCTTGCGGGTGGGGCAGGTCGGTCTTCACTGCAGAGCTAACTTGGGCTTTTTTCAGTTGTTGCCCCCAACCTCTCTCCCGTCCACACACAAAACCCTCTCACCTGAGTTTGGTGGTGCTTTCGTTCCAGGCTAGCTGGCCTGGCTTGGGGTGTGAGTTAGAAATCAAAAGCCATTTCCATGTGGGCAGGTAGCTTGCTCGCTTTGCAGTGACAATGTCGGCTGCATCCCTCGATCGCTGACAGTCCTCCAGTACCTTCCCACCATTTCCCGGGTGCCCACAAGGACAGACAAGTTCTCTCACAATTCATTGGGAAAGGATTGTAGAGAGGCTCAGCTCACTACAGCTAAAAGCACCATGGCCACAATGTGCCCCCAGTAAAACGTGCATGAGCGTAACACCTGTGAGGACGGGCAGGGCTTTGCCATCTGGCTGCTCACACCCAAGCGAGGCCAACCCGGGGTGCTCACCTGAGTTAACTTCGCAGTGAAGACAGACCTGGGGTGTCTCTACAGCACCAGCACAATGAGCCCCGATCTCTGCTGGGGTCTCCGGATACTACTATTGTGCAAATAAAGTTACTGAGGGTCACAGGCAAGAAGAGTGCAGAAGAACATTCAGTAGAGCACGGAGGGGGAAAGTTCTTCCAGCTGAGAGGATGGCTGCCATACCTGACCTTGCAGTACGCCTGCCGTCTTTCAATCCAGATGTAGCGCGACCCTTCAAAGAGATAGTAGCGCACGACGTTTTTCTAAACACAGAGAGAAACACGTGACGGAGAGTCCCCAGCTCCCAGCACGGCTCAGCCCCCTCTAGGACAAGACCCAACAGGAAGCAGAAGGAAGGACGTTACCTCCTCCTTCCTTTGAAGCCGGACGGTGTCTCTGCTGTCGTCTTCGTCCAACACTCCAATGGCAACACTGGTTCTCCCATCGTCTGCTCTGGCCCCAGGATGATGCTCGAGGCTTCTCGGGAAGAAGAGTGCAATGTCAAAAAGCCCTGCTCCCGAATAAAGGCCCCATCTCTAGGTGCTACTCTGAGCACAGAGCTTCAATATGCAAGGGCTTTGGGAACCCTGGGGAACTCCAGGAGCCTGAATTGCAACTACACGCAAGCCCATCTTGCAGTGCCTCTTATACCAGCGATGCATGCAGGCAATCCATGAGATGGGGAGTTAATCTGGTTCTGACTCCACTAAGAAATAAACAGTTGAACAACAGTTGTAATCTAAAATAAAACCAAGGTCTTTTCCGGTTATCCATGATCTGTAGCCAGGGTAGGCAACCTATGGCCCGCGAAGGCGGCATGCGAGCTGATTTTCAGTGGCACTCACGCTGCCCGGGTCCCGGCCACCGGTCCGGCGGGCTCTGCATTTTCATCCAATTTTAAATGAAGCTTCTTAAACATTTTAAAAACCCTATTTACTTTACATACAACAATAGTTTAGTTATATATTATAGACTTCTAGAAAGAGACCTTCTAAAAACGTTAAAATGTGTCACTGGCACGCAAAACCTTAAATTAGAGTGAATAAATGAAGACTGGCACACCACTTCTGAAAGGTGGCCGACCCCTGGTCTATAGGGTTTCCCAGAGCAATTCCTGCACAGGTGAGACCTTGGTAGCTGTTATAAAGTGCTCTGGGGATGCAGAACCCTCTGCAGGTGTAAAGCGTGGTTCTTCTCTGAAAAATGACTGTGAAGAAATGGCAGCGTCTCATGCAGCCAATCTGCACCCTGTGCATATTCAGGATCACATCTGCCTGCTTTAGTAACTAGAAACATATTCTGGTGCTTTTCACTCCTGTTAGCCCTGCAGGATCCAACATTATGTCACCCAGGTAAACTAGTGATTAAAGTGGAACCATCAACTTAATCACACTTCTGTCTGAAAGGGTTTTGTTTTGTTTTTTAAACCTACCATTGTTATTTATTACACCCAAGATCACTAGAACTGAAAGATCAGAGGGGAGAAAACACTATTTTACCAGTTTGTTTGCACAGTGTTACCCATTTCTTTTGTTTGTTTGGGTCTTTCACACAGCAACAAGGGAGAGAGAAGAAAAAAAGCAGGAAAATGTGATTGTAAAACACCACTTGTCAGATGGATTCAGGGGCTGCTATAATATCTGAAGCTATTTTTGTACAGCACCTTGCACAATGGAGTTCTGGTCCGTGACTGGGTGCTTGCTATGACAATAAAATAAAACAATCCAATTTTTCAGAGCTGGTTGGCTTTCAAAGAGATGGTGACTTTTGGACTCCACAGGTATCGGAGTAATAATCAATCGTATATTCAGTGGATTTAACTGCGTTTCAGTGACATGGTGGGTTTGTTCATACCCCAAATGCAAATCAGCGCTCTGGGTGCATGAAATGGAACAAAAGCTGCATAGCTGCAAGGGGTTCAGTTTTGCACAACTCCATTCACGTCCATTTCATTGTGTTTCAGACCACAGTGGAACACACAGCAAGCCCCTGAGGGATCATTCACTCTCTTGGCAAAATCACAATGGGATCATTTGAGCACTGACCCAAACACTCAGGAAGGAGTGAATCCACAAGTCCCACTTACCTGCCCTCGCCGAGCTGTTCAATTTGCACCTGGGTAACGAAGCACTGCCCAAACCGGTCCTGGAACATACAATTTCAAAACAAGTGCTTGAGGAAGGCTGGCCCCGGGTTTAGGGTGCTTGCAGGGGAACAATAAATCCAGGGCTCAAGTCATTGCTCTGCCACGTAATCTCTGTGTGACCTTGGGCAAGTCACTCAGTCGCTCTGTGCCTCAGTTTCCCCCCTACCTTTTCATGCTGTGGGAGCTCTGCTTCTATGCTTTGCACAGTCTCTGGTTACTGGCTGATAACATGTCTCACAGTGGCACCTGCAGCTCCCACGGAGATCAGGACCCTACCACACTAGGCCCTGGATGAGAGCTTCTGCCCTGAAGAATTTAGAAACTGAATTAGGCAAGGCAGAGGGTGGGAGGAAAGGCACCAAATTACAGATGGTCACACAGGGAAACTGTGGCAGAGCCAGGAATTGAACCCAGGTGTCTCGACTCCCAATCCAGTGTCTTCACCACCAGATCCTCCCTCCCTCTCCACAGTTACTCACGGTGACTATGAGCCAATCGGCTTGCCGCAGACGACACGGCCTGCACTTTGCTCGGACCTCCAGGCTTGGTTTCCAGCGGAAGACGATCAACAGGATTCCTGCCGTCAGCACGGAGAACACGTAGCAAAGGATTATCCGCCATGTTCTGCTTTGGTAGCCGCTAGCCTCCTGGGAAGAGAGCACAGGCAGGAGAGGTCAGAGCTCAGTCCAGACCAACTCACTGCTCTCCAGGGTAGAGAGCAAGAGGCGGTGGCAGCAGCAACGGGCAGCGGCCGACCTTAGAACCTGCCAGTCCAGGCGCGTCTGACTCAAAGATCTCACTGGGTTCCAAGAGCCACCTAAAGGAGTTGCTAATGGGCCCCGCCACCCAGGCCAAGTCCACACAACGGCCTCATTTGACATGGGTAACGTTGATCCCCGGGTCTTGCTGCTTAGAGTTTATGGGAAAAAACCCACATCCAATGTACTCTCAATTCTACCCATTTACCCTGCGATGGGGGATTTGCACAGGTTCCAAGGCCAGGAGGACCATTCTGATCCTCTAACCCAGTGGCTCTCAACCCGTGGCCCAATCAGCACATGGCTGTGGCCCATGTGACGTCCTCAGGGCCATACAGGTCGTCTTGGATGTGGCCCACAATGGTAAATAGGTTGCGAACCACTGCTCTAGCCTGACCTCCAGTGCAACCCAGGCCAGAGAACTTCAGCCGGTGATTCCTGCATCAGCCCCATAACCAGCTGATCTAGAGCAGATCTTTTAGCAAGAGTCCACTTTTCATTTAAAGATTCGAAGTGATGGAGATCCACCATCAAATCTTCCTTCCTACCTTTTGCTCCAATTATATATCTATAGGAGAGAGGTCAATTGCTCTAGCAATCGCAGGGTAGAGACGAGAGACACTAGGCCAGTGGACTTTAAAATAGAAATATATTAATTATTATTGATTGTCATAGCACGTAGAAACCCCAGTCATGGACCAGAACCCCACTGTGCTCGGCACTGCACCAGCACAGAGCAAACAGACTGCCCCTACTCCAAAGGGCTGACAGTTTAAGTAGAAGACAAGAGACAATAGCTAGATACAGCTCAACCAACAGGGGAGTAAAAGGAAAGAACGCGACAATATTGGTCAGCATGACAGACCGTGGGCTCTGCCCACCAGCCGCCTAACTGATGGCTTTTGCACAGGCATCACAGCAAAGGAGAGATTTTCCGGTGGCCTGGGAGGAGGAGGTCATTTTGCCCATGTTTATGGGGAGCAGCTTCAGTTTATGAGGGGCAGCCTAGGACAAACCACGTAGGTAACGGTCTGAAAAGTCAACCAGTGGGCGATGGAGGCTGGCGCCGTGTGCGGCTCAGAGGTGTGCTCACGCCATCATTGGTGGGATATTGTTTCTCTTAAAAAACCATCATCAAAAAAAAAAAAAAAGGAATGCAAAGCATACAGCCCCTCCTGATAAAAGCCTTAAGTCACTAAACTTCCTGGCACTGGTGGATTGAAAACAGGGTTAACCAGAGCAAAGCTGCTTTGGTGGGAAACAAAGATATCCCAGAACCAAGTTTTGGAAACCATTGGCCAGATCCAGTATCCACTGAAGAGAAGCGGAGGCTTGCCATGGACGTCAATGGGCATGAGATCAGGCCTCACGTCCGCTCAGCTAATAGGCTGTTCAAGTGTCGCTGGTGAGGACCCAAGACAACGGTGGAGCGTGGCTGACCACGTGCCCCGACGGCACGGTTCCACAGGGCACGGCGGGAAGAGGTTGGATACATCAAGTCGATCGTGTTGATGATGCAGCGCCGGCAGAGTGGCCTGAGATAGAGGCACCAGCGGAACCGCCCACCAGCAATCAGGTGTCTCCTTTCACAACGTCACACGCAGTCCTTTACTGAACACCCTGCGTGGCATAACGCAGCGGAAAATATTAACGCCTCCATGCCTGAAACCAGCTCCCTCGAAGAGCTGTACCCCTAGCCCTACAGAGAACCCATGGCTGGCCATCCGCTTGCAAATAACCATTGACAGATATTTTCATGATCCGTTCTGAAAATTTCCTTGCATTTCCCCACCCAAAATCCTCCTACGTACCATGCAGGATTTACCAGGGCCCTGCAGGAGCGTCCCGTAGACAGGGGGCTGGTTTCCCAGCAACTTGCTGCTATCTGTGAATGCAAACAGAGGAACACCATGTTACTTGATGGGTTGGTGGTACCTCCCCATTTTCCCAGAATCGGAAAAAGCTCCAGCACACGGAGATGCACGGTGGGTCCCGACAGCTGCATTTGGGATCCTGCTAATGGCTCAGAGCAGCGATTCTCAGCCTGCGCCTCCAGAGCCAGCCACGTGAGTGGGCTTGGGAAGCACACAGGTCTGACGGAGGGGAATGGTGACCAAAGGGGGCTCCCAATGGAGGCTGGTAACATGCGAGGCAGACAGCAGTCACGGCAACCAGGGAACAGCTGTGCCAAATAGTTTACAGCCCACAAATGGGTAGAACTGTTCGCTTTGAAGAACTGTTCCAATTGGTCGTCTTAGGGTATGTCTACACCGCAACTGGAAAGGGGATTGTAGCACACGTCGATCTAGCTAGCGTGAGTACCAACAGCAGCGAAGCCATGACAGCACGGGCTGAACAAGCTCAGCTGGGACCCTGGGTACCTACGCTGAAGTCAGTGCTAATGCTCTTGTTAATAGAGCCAGGAAGATTAAAGCTAGCTGGGTATGACCCTACATGCTGCAATCCCAACTGACTTACTGTAGACACACCCGGTACTGTTTCTGCAATTTGATTGGGGCACCACAGCTCCACCACCAGTGCCTATATTAACAAACGTGGAACAAGCAAGAAACTTCAGATAAATCACTGACTTCTTAAAAAAAAAAAAAAAAAAGGAAATTAATAAAATCTTTTAAAAACCAACCCCAAACCCACCAAAAAACACAAAACCACCACCCTACTCCAAGCAGTTTTCACCCTTTTGCGAATACAGACTAACACGGCTGTTCCTCTGAAACCAGAGATTACCCAGTCCACCATTACTGTTGAATTTACATAAGAGGTGCTCAGATACTGCGGTGCTGGGCAGCACTACAAACCCCCAAGACAGAGACATGAAAATCGAACCCCCGACGAATCATAAAGAATCAGCCCTGGGATGTAAGAGAACATCCAGGAATCCTTCGTCGTGCCTTTGGGTCAGCTCTCCTCATGAGCGATACCAACACCCGACCCTGACTAGAACCCAGCATCGGGGCACCGGGGCTTTATTCACCAAGGCTGCAAGGCCACGTACCCCTGCGTCGGGCAGGAAGGCGATCTAATGTCTATGTGGAAAAGGTAGCAAGAGATGCTGGCCAGGCTCCTGGCCTTGCCGAGACCTGCCCAAAGGGGTGTTTCACTTCAAAGCCAGCTCTCGAGTCTCCATTCCCACGGCTGCCTCAGCTTTGCCATCAGCAAGTTTCCTTCATTGCAAAGCGTCCCATTCCCAGCCCCTCCCTTGTTTCGGTTGTTCACAGCAGCAGGTGGTATTAAACAAGGACTTTTCACAGAGACAAATACACGCAACGGCACTGAAAGCAAACACAATGACGACAAAGCTTTTAAAACATTTTAAATCAAGGATGGATGTTTTCCTAGTTCAAACAGGAATTAAGCTCTCTGGCCAGAGTTCAACAGGAGGTAAGGCTATGATCACAGAGATCTCGTCTGGCTTTAGAAACGACATATAAAACCAGCCATTAGCACGAGGCGGACAACGGCATTAAAACCTAGTGCAACAGCCAAGTAATCATTAATGTTTCCCTGGCACCTGCCAGCCAAGGATCTTCAAAGAGCTTCTCAGATACCAGGGAATTAAACTCGGCCCTTGTGGGGCAGGGATGGTGATGATTATGGGGGCCGGCAGTGGGATTCATTCAGCAGAAGCGAGACTCCAGTCTCCGGCCACAAACCCAGCTACCCGAGAAAGTTTTTCATCCAAAACATTTTTTGACCAAAAAGGGGTGGAAAAAATTTACATTTTGGTTGAAATTTTCAGTTTGCTTTTCAAACAAAAATGAAAACTTCGTTCCCTGCCCCCTCCCGCTTTTCTGAAACGCCTCAGTTTCTCCATCTGTAGAAACTTTCCTGCCTCAGGGTGCATCTGGGGAATGACTGTGTATAGGCATTAGAGGTTAATAGTGTTGTGTGTGTGAGAGACGGAACATTCAGACACAATATGCAGCTGCATTTTATATAGTATCTTCCGTGCAAACTGTATCACTAAACACTTTATACAGTTACACAGTCACAAAGAGGAGAGAGAGGGTGTCAAAAGATGTGGAGCGTAGCAGGGGAATGAAACGATTTGGAGCCTCGCTGGAGGCAGAGATGGCAGGAGATGCAGTGGAGAAAGCTCTTGCGATGAAAGCGCTGAGAACGTGAGGGTAAAGAGGTGGAGGATGGTTCATAGAGGCCTTTTTTTTTTTTAAAGGCCATCTTGACTTGAACCCAGAAACGAATGGGAAGCCAGTGCTGTTTGCATGGAGTTGATGAGCCAACCCCAGCGCAGAAGAGCGGAGGTGTGGACATAGCGAGCGAGCGACGGCAGGTCTGCACTACAAATTCACAGAGGTAGGGCGTCCGGTGAAGACGCTCTAAGCCGACGGGAGAGAGCTCTCCTGTCTGCTTAATAACTCCACCTCGGCGAGAGGCGGTGAGCGTGTCCCCGAGAAACGCTCTCCTGTTGACGTAGAGCTGTCTGCACCAGAGGTTAGGTCGGTCTAACGACATTGCTCAGGTGTGTGGATTTTTCACACCCCGCAGTGACGTAGTGGAGACCAGCAGTTCTCAACCAGGGCTTAGCAGGCTGGTTTCAGGGGGCAGCAGGACCCTGTGCCTGAAGTGTGGAGCCCCGAGCCCTGGTGCCTCCAGGAGCTGAAGCCAGGAGCAGAGCCATGGGGAGCCCCGAGCCCTGGCACTCCCCCCTAGTCTAAAGCCCTGAGCCCCAGTGGCCCCTGTGGGGCTGAAGCCGGGAGCGGAACTGCAGGGAGCTGTGGGGCTCCCCCTGGGTCTAAAGTCCTGAGCCCTGATGCCTCTGTGGGGCTGAAGCTCCGAGCTCTCCAACTGCCCTGAGCCCCCGTCACCTCATGGCTGAAGCCCCAGCCTCTTGCCTGGTGGCTGAAGCCCTGAGCCCTGCAGGGCTAAAGCCCCGTGGGCCCCCCCACCCCACACACTCGGTGGCTGAAACCAGGAGCCCCAACCCCCCCCCCCCCCACTGAGCCCTGGAGTTTTTAATAGTATGTTGGGGGGGTCCTTGGAAAGAAAAAGGGTTGAGATCCCCTGGTGTAGACCAAGCTTGAGTGAGAATATTGCCTCCCCCTGTAGTTAGAGACAGCCCTGGGCAAGCAGAATAGCTGCAAAGCATACAGAGAAAGCGTGCAGCAGAAGAGAAACCCTGGCTTAGAAGTTGGTGGTTTCAGCTAACTAGAGCTGTTTGGAAAATGCTCTGTATTCATGCACGAATCTCCTTGGAAATTTTTCATGGAAGTTTTTCAGTTTCTCAACAAAACCAGACTTGCGTGAGCACGTGTGTATGTATGTGTGTTTCCCCTTTTCCTTTTCCTCTTCCCTTTCCTCCCATCACGGAAGGCCTAAGAGACTTGCCCAAGGTCCCCCAGGAAGTCAGTGGCACAGCGGGATTGGGAACTCAGGAGCTGGACGCCAGCTCTGACGAGAACAAGATGCCTCGCTCAGAGCATTTCCGCCTAACTACGTAACACTGTAAAGCAGCGTCTACAACGCTGTCGTGCTTTCCGGCTCCTGTGACTCAGTGACAGACGAGCATGGCATACAAGCCAACACTGTCAGACCACAAGGATTCAACAGCCGTATCCGGCCTCAAGACGGCACAGTAATGGATTCCGTGTCCTCAGAATGGCATGAAATCTTTGCACTTGTTCTCTCCTCGTTTACAGCTGCACCAGATCTTCACAGCTCAGCCCAGACTTTCTGAACGAGGCCGACATGCATTCTGGACCCAAAGGCATGAAGACACAGCAGCCGTTAATAGACTGGTGTCCTCCTGATGCAATCATCCTATTCCTCCCACTCCTTCCCACTGCCTCTTTCACTTAAAAACGAGGAAATCCAGCATGCTATCTTTACAGCTCCTAGAGCAGGGGTGGGCAAACTTTTTGGCCCAAGGGCCACATCGGGGTTGCAAAACTGTATGGAGGGCCGGGTAGGGAAGGCTGTGCCTCCCCAAACAGCCTGGCCCCCGCCCCCGACTGCCCCCCTCAGAATCCCTGACCCATCCAACCCCCCAGCTCCTTGTCCCCCGATTGCCCCCTCCTGAGACCCCCCGCTCCTAACTGCCTCCGGGACCCCACCCTGCTCCCTGTCCCAACCCCATCCACACTCCTTTGTCCCCCCCCAAACCCCCGACTCATCCAACCCCCCCTGCTCCTTGTTCTCTGACCGCACCCTCCCAGGACCCCCTGCCCTTAACCACCCCCCCCGGAACCTAAACCCCATTCAACCTCCCCCATTCCCTGTCCCCTGACTGCCCCCTGGGACCGCCTGTCCAACGCTCCCACCCCCTTACCATGCCGGAGCCAGCCACGCCGCTGCGCTGCCCGGAGGAGCAGCGGGCCAGAGAGCTGGCGGTGCAGCAAGCGGAGGCCGCAGGGGAGGGGAGACAGCAGGGGAGGGGCCGGGGGCAAGCCTCCCCGGCTGGGAGCTCAGGGGCTGGGCACGACGGTCCCGCAGGCCGGATGTGGCCTGTGGGCCATAGTTTGCCCACCTCTGTCCTAGAGCAACAGCTTTCAGTGGGTAACTAGCATGAGAAAGAACGTAGAACCGTCCAGCTACCCTTTTCCAGCACGGCTGTGGGGCTTTTACAAGGCCCTTTGGGCCTGGAAAGCTGTGGATAGAGTTACCACCCAAGATCATGAATTTCAACACACGGAGCTAGCGCGAGGACAGTGCTGCGTAACGGCCAGTGTGCAGGGACGCCAGGCTAAAGCCACGTCTACACTACAGAGCCCGTGCTGGCAGAGCCCCTAGTTTAGACGCAGCGTGTGCCAACAGGAGGAGTTTTTCTGTCCGTGTAGGCACATTACCTTCCCAGATGACATTAGCTAAACCGACCGAAGCAAAACTCTTCTGTCAGCAGAGCTGTGTCTACACTGGGGTTTTGATGGCAGAGCTGTATTAGCTAGAAGAGTGTGTGTGTGTGGGGGGTTTTTTTTTGCTGCTTAGACCAGGCTTTAGGCAGCAGCTGTGTCAGAGCTGGTGCAGGCAAGCAAAGCTGCTACATATACCAGCGCAGATTTCCCCTGCTTGAAATGGGACTAAACTAGGGCTCTACTCTGACTAGAGCAGGGGTTTGCATTGGTGCAGCTATAGTGGAGGCTGGCCGCTGCTGGCCATAACCTAGGCAAATCCCCAGGGTAACTAGGGCATGCTGGTTTGTCCCTTTAAGTGTGGGAATGTAGGACAGCTCCCAGGGAGGAGGCTAAGTAAAACAAGACGGGGTTTGATCGAGAGGGCTATGTACAAAGGGACAAGGAGCCCAGGTGATGGACAGACAGCACCAGATAGCTGGAATGGCAGCAGCCACTGATCGATCTCAGACAGAGGTTGGATTTGGTGTCCTCAGACTCCTGAAGTGTCAAGTGCAGTAACCCAATCCAGCTGCGAGCCACAGAGCGATGCTGGTCCAGTGGTTCCGTCAGGGAAGGGGCAGCCGTGACCTGTTCTCCACTGAACATGCTGATGGCTTTCAAACCCATCCCACCCATACCAGTGGACATTTGCAAAAAGCGAGCCATCAGCGTGCTCCTTGAAGATACACCTGCTGCCGGCTGTTTGCTCATTGTGTTCACACAAACCCAGACAGCATCGGCAGCTGCGAGGGGAAAAGGGTGTTTCAAGGGAGAGGATGTCCCGTTGTATTTTTGAAGTGGAAACCATCTCCCAAATAGGTCCCATATTTATACAGTGTGCATGTCCGTGTGCCCCTCTCCCTTCTCTTTGCATGAACAGTGCAATGCAGCTCTTGCACTGTTCATTTGGTGTTTAGCAAGCTGAGCAGTTTGGGGGGAGATTTCCCACCTCGCCTGGCTTTAAGACCCATCTTTTAATGAAGCAGGTGGGGGAGGCCGCGAGGCAGAAGCCTTGAACTCTAGCTTCCTTGTTTAGCTACACAGCATGGCCCTCAGAGTGGCACTTTCCCCTTTTGTACCCAGGACAGACGAATACACCTTGAAGATAGAATGAAAGTTGGGTGATGGCGACCTGGTCAATTTCACTCTTCAATGTGAGGTTGCGGATTCTCAGCAGGCTCAGAAAGAGGCAGAAGGGAAAGACGAAAGCATCCTTGAGCCTACACAGGTGCAAAATCTCACTTGTTGTATTGCACTTGGGTCTTTGGCGCATTAAAAGATTGAGACCCAGTTTGAGGGGAAGGCTGATAAAACTGAAAGGGAACTAAAGGGCCAGACTCTGATAGACAGAATCGTACCTTGCTCCGAAAGCAGCCCCCTTGATTTCAGGTGAACTATTCGGGGAGGATGGGGCTATTCAGCATGAGAAAGGAGATCAGAAAATGGCCCTAAGGGCATGTCTACCCTGCAGCTGGGCGCCAGCCTCCCAGCCCAGGTAGACAGACTCACACTGGCTCAGGTTTAGGGCTTAACATGGCAGCACCAAGATAAGGACAGTTCAGCATCTCAAAGATGACAAGGGGATCTGAGTCATGCAGCCCACATCCTTGTCAGTGGCGGCCATGCAGCTAAATCCACTGGTCAGCTTTGGTAACAGACACAGATCTTCCCAGGGAAGATCTGTTGAATAGTTGAAGTGGAACCATCTCACCAATAGGTCCCACATTTATACTGTGTGCGCGTCCCTGCGCCCTTCTCTCTGCATGAACAGCAAAGGGGTATCGCAGCCAATTGCCACCAGGCCTCACAGATCCCATTGCGAGAAAGTCTGTTCTAAGGGAGCTTACAACTGAAGGCTTGTCTACACTTACATTTTACAGCGCTCCAACTTGCTGGCTATGGGGTGTGACAAAAATCACCCCCCTGAGCCCAGCAAGGCTGAGCGCTTTAAAGCGCTATTGAGGACAGGCTCTGAGCACTCGGCGCTATTCCCCTCGTGGAGGTGGATTACCAGGATTGCCCTCTCCCAGCGCTTGTGCGCGACGACACTCGCACTTCAAAGCGCTGCCGTGGGAGCGCTTTGAAGATTTGAGTGTAGACGTAGTCTGGTTAAAATTCAGAGGGGCAGTTGCTATGAATCTGACAACAGAACTCAGCTCCCATTTACGCACCACAACAAGTGGCTAGATTTTCTGAAGAGCCCAGGGCGCTGGGTGCACATTAGGTGCTGGGCATGCTTGAAGATCCAGCCCCCCAGTTGTGGGTGCTGAGCACTTGGAAATCCGGCCCTGAGCTCTTTGATAAGATCTGGCCTCCCAAGGGGAAGCTAGCTGGTTGCTTTCTCCACTCACCCAACCTGGTTCGGTTTGTTCCGCATTCCTGTTGTTTGACTACAAACATTTCCTATTGGCTATGTCACCAATTCACAGGGAACAAGTCTGAGCAACCATTTCATCAAAAAGTCAAACCTCACAGGCAGGACTCCAGAAAGTTTGTGAAAAGCACGGGAGAGAGCTGGGTTAACTGCATGCTCCAGATCTATTAGTGATCAACCAAACGCCATGGAACGAGCGGGTCTGCGATATGTACATTTTGGGCAGGTCAGCTATGCATATAAGTTGCGTGAACACAAGGTTGAAACCATCTGTCTTGGATGGTTTAGACAACAAATCCTGCATCTTGTCAGGGGCTTAGACTGGATGACCCTTGAGGTCCCTTCTAACCCTTTGGTTCTATGATTGTATTCTGAATCTATTTAAAATTTTAAAAGGAGGGGGGAGAAAAGAGAAAGGGATTCTTTTAAACACAAGCCTTCCCTAGCTGCCTTTGCAACCCAAATATTGCAGCTAAAGCATGTGAAATTGCAAATGAAATTAACTAGAAACTGACAGGTTTCAGAGGAACAGCCCTGTTAGTCTGTATTCGCAAAAAGAAAAGGAGTACTTGTGGCACCTTAGAGACTAACCAATTTATTTGAGCATGAGCTTTCGTGAGCCACAGCTCACTTCATCAGATGTGTCTGATGAAGTGAGCTGTGGCTCACGAAAGCTCATGCTCAAATAAATTGGTTAGTCTCTAAGGTGCCACAAGTACTCCTTTTCTTTTTAACTAGAAACTGACCACCCAAAGGAATGTGGAAGTGATAAATTTGCTTCTGTACCTCTCCACATAAACAGGAAGGAGAACATTAGCATTTTAAAACGTCTTTTCCTTTTAAAAAGACGGTGTTGGCAAGATAAGGAGCTTTGTTTCAGTATCCGACCGGGTCCCTTTCGGCCTTCCGTTTCAACAGACCTGAGAAATCCAGGCCTCAAAAGCCCACAGCGAGATGCTTTTTATGTGGCTGCATCTCTAGAGTAACAGTGCTTCAAGCCACGGCTATCTGCTAACCCTGCACACCTGCATTTTTATCTCCCCCTCACACCAGCTGCCTTCCAATAAGCGCATTCTAGAGAGGACTTCCTGGCTGCTTACCTGTTTCAAAGAAGGTGGTGATTCCCCCTTTCCCAAGGTATTTCCTGTTCTCTTGCAGAGAAATCACAGCCTTGCCTTACATGGACACTGCTGTAGGGCAGGTAACATTCGGGGCGGGGTGGGGAGGAGGAATGGGGGCGGGCAGTAACAATTCTCCGCCTCAGAGGCCTGCACTACCAGTATGAAACAAAGCAACCACACCTACTGCCCAAACACAGCCCAAGGGGGGAGGGAATTCTCACTCCCTTCCACGTCATCAATTTTTCCCCCCATCCTTGCAAGTCCTTTGTGTGTTCACAGAGCCATGTAACAGTGGCTGTGGATAATAATCTAATAACAAGAACTTCTTTGTTAGCCACAGCCAGGGGAGCACAGAACAATGGCGAGTGATTGACAGCCTGCCTAATGACAGCCTTGGCAAGGAGAAGGGGCAGGGAGGCCCGGGGCTCTTTGATTTCAAAGGTGTGATGCCCGCAGGGAAGCTGCGAAGTGCCCCCTCCATTGCGCTGTCAGCTGTGGATGAGCAGCACCAATACCCTACCTAGGCACGGATTTCAGGATAGAAATCTGACCTTCCAGGAGAGACGCTTGTTGGGTTTTCACTCTCGGAATCAGAGACCGAGTGCATCTCGCTGCCAAAGTGGGATCGTTCACTAGAATGTGACTGCCTAGAAAGGAGCGCGGCAGAAAGTCAGAGTGGATCGCAAGCTACATATGAATAAACAGCGAAACACTGTTGCAAAAAAGGAAACATTTGGGATGTATCAGCAGGAGCATAGACACTGACTTCCCCATTACCCGGGGGGTGCTCGACCCCACCCCCACTTCACCCCTTTCAAGCCCCCACCTCTTCCCGTCCCTGCTCCACCCCCTCCCGCTCCTCCCTCGCAGGCTGTGAAACAGCTGTTTGCGGCAGACTGGAGGCGCTGGGAGGGAGGGGGAGGAGTGATCAGTAGGGCCACAGGGGGAGGAGAGGCACTGGTGGGGGTGCAGAAGGGGGGAGCTTGGCTGCTGGTGGGTGCTAAGCACCCCCTAATTTTTCTTCCATGGGTGTTCTACCACCCACAGAGTCAGCACCTATGAGCAGGAGCGTTGTAAGCAAGACACGAGAAGTAAATCTTCTGCTCTACTCCGCACTGATTAGGCCTCAACTGGAGTGTTGTGTCCAGTTCTGGGGGCCACATTTCAGGAAAGAGGTGGACAAACTGGAAAAAGTCCAGAGAAGAGCAAGAAAAATGATTAAAGGTCTAGAAAACATGAGCTATGAGGAACGATTGAAAAAATTGGGTTTGTTTAGTCTGGAGAAGAGAAGACAAAGGGGACAGGAGAACAGTTTTCAAGTACATAAAAGGTTGTTACAAGGAGGAGGGAGAAAAATTGTTCTCCTTAACCTCTGAGGCTAGGACAAGATGCAACAGGCTTAAATTGCAGCAAGGCTGGTTTAGGTCGGACATTAGGAAAAACTTCCTACCTGTCAGGGTGGTGAAGCACTGGAATAAATTGCCTAGGGAGGTTGTGGAATCTCCATCATTGGAGATTTTTAAGAGCAGGTCAGACAAACACCTGCCAGGGATGGTAGAATACTTAGTCCTGTCATGAGTGCAGGGGACTGGACTAGAAGACCTCTCAAAGACCCTTCCAGTCCTACGATTCTATGAATACAGGGAAAATGCATTAAAAACCCTGTCTTTATTAAGTGACTAACTGCCCTAAGCATCAGATTCCCTCTTGAACTAGTTCTTCCTGATAGCGTGCAGGAGTGACCACGCCTTGTGACCTCTGTGTGGGCTTGCTTTTCTGCAGTTATAAGGATATTCTTTCTGCAAAACAGGTTTCCTGAGTAGAGCTGGTTTTGTCACCTGTAGAACCAATGCACAGACCTGAGCTGGTAGCAGAAGTAGGCTGTTATCCGCTATGTGGGCCCACTGCTAGGGAGAGATGGATCACACGCCATGCAAATTGTTACATGTGCAAGGTCGCCAGTGTCCAATCTGTGGGCCCTGCTTTGTGCACACTTCTAGGGATGAGTCAGTAGGGCAAATTCCCAGTGGCTGGCACCAAACCCAGGAAGCATTTGCAGGGGCTGGCCCCAGGGTCTGTATCCACTGACTCTTGATTTTGCACTTCCCTAGGAGAGGCGGCTGCTGCTGTAGCTGGGAACAAATCTGGGTGCACTCTGGTCGCTTAGTACAGTGAAATGCAAGTATCCCAAGCGGTCAAATGACAGCATCGCTTTTACAAAGACTCCGCTGGAGAGAATAAATCCATTCAAGATCATGAGATGCTCAGATTCTATGGCAATGGAGGCTGCATGGGACCTAAAATAGATTTTACAGACAGGGACATTAAGACACAGAGAGGGAAGGGACGGTCACAGCTGGGAACAGAATCCAGATCTCCCCACTCCCAGTGCCAAGCTCTAAACACAAGATTAGCCTTTAGGCTCTGGCATCCCCTTCCTCCATATGTGGGCGTTCCAGATAAATGGGTTTTAAAGCACCCTAATTTAAAATAAGAGTCACCCCCCCCCTTTTTTTTTTAAAGACATTAACTCTCAAGCTCCCTCTCCTCTCCCAATCCATGCCAGATGATCTTCGCTCAGCGGGAAGTCCTTCGGGCAGCACCAGTACCTGAGATTGCACCTGCTCCCATGTGACCACCTAGAGTTTTAAGTATCCCAAGGGGAACGACTCTGTTTCCATTTGTTGCTGGAGAAGATGGCGAGAGCCAGGGGTAGGCAGGAGATGCGAGATGCACCCAGCGCTTGCTTTTTGAGCGAGAATGTAAAGGGCTGGGCTTGCTATCAGCAGCCCTCGTTTGTGGGAGGCCACACAAAACGCAGCATTGTCGGGATTACTGAAGGACCAGCGGCACCCCAGCACAAAGGGAACACAGGGTACGAGAGCGACCGGGATGAATCAAGCGCAAATTTCAGCTGGAGGGTGTGCAGCCACCCCCAGAGGTTAGAAACGCTCGTTGTTCTAGAAGTTAGGCCTGGTCAGGTTGTTTATGAAGCAAGCATTCTCAGGTGTCCCCAGTTCGGTAGCCCCATGCCCTGTGTGCAGAGAGAGAGGTGGAAAATCAGGGTGCAGTGGGAATGGGGGGAGAAGGGGAGAGACCCATGAATGCATGAGAGAGATCAGGCTCTCCTCCAGGGGCACATTCACACGCAATGAATCATAGAATCATAGAATCATAGAATATAAGGGTTGGAAGGGACCCCAGAAGGTCATCTAGTCCAACCCCCTGCTCAAAGCAGGACCAATTCCCAGTTAAATCATCCCAGCCGGGGCTTTGTCAAGCCTGACCTTAAAAACCTCTAAGGAAGGAGATTCTACCACCTCCCTAGGTAACGCATTCCAGTGTTTCACCACCCTCATAGTGAAAAAGTTTTTCCTAATATCCAATCTAAACCTCCCCCACTGTAACTTGAGACCATTACTCCTCGTTCTGTCATCTGATACCATTGAGAACAGTCTAGAGCCATCCTCTTTGGAACCCCCTTTCAGGTAGTTGAAAACAGCTATCAAATCCCCCCTCATTCTTCTCTTCTGCAGGCTAAACAATTCCAGCTCCCTCAGCCTCTCCTCATAACTCATGTGTTCCAGTCCCCTAATCATTTTTGTTGCCCTTCGCTGGACTCTCTCCAATTTATCCACATCCTTCTTGAAGTGTGGGGCCCAAAACTGGACACAGTACTCCAGATGAGGCCTCACCAATGTCGAATAGAGGGGAACGATCACGTCCCTCGATCTGCTCGCTATGCCCCTACTTATACATCCCAAAATGCCATTGGCCTTCTTGGCAACAAGGGCACACTGCTGACTCATATCCAGCTTCTCGTCCACTGTCACCCCTAGGTCCTTTTCCGCAGAACTGCTGCCTAGCCATTCGGTCCCTAGTCTGTAGCTGTGCATTGGGTTCTTCCGTCCTAAGTGCAGGACCCTGCACTTATCCTTATTGAACCTCATCAGATTTCTTTTGGCCCAATCCTCCAATTTGTCTAGGTCCTTCTGTATCCTATCCCTCCCCTCCAGCGTATCTACCACTCCTCCCAGTTTAGTATCATCCGCAAATTTGCTGAGAGTGCAATCCACACCATCCTCCAGATCATTTATGAAGATATTGAACAAAACCGGCCCCAGGACCGACCC
Organism: Caretta caretta; assembly: GCF_965140235.1. Lineage (NCBI taxonomy): Eukaryota > Metazoa > Chordata > Testudines > Cheloniidae > Caretta > Caretta caretta. The sequence goes on from NC_134223.1 coordinate 6,774,213, forward strand.
TTGGGGCACACCACTTGATACCGGCTGCCAACTAGACATGGAGCCATTGATCACTACCCGTTGAGCCCGACAATCTAGCCAGCTTTCTACCCACCTTGTAGTGCATTCATCCAGCCCATACTTCCTTAACTTGCTGACAAGAATACTGTGGGAGACCGTGTCAAAAGCTTTGCTAAAGTCAAGAAACAATACATCCACTGCTTTCCCTTCATCCACAGAACCAGTAATCTCATCATAGAAGGCGATTAGATTAGTCAGGCATGACCTTCCCTTGGTGAATCCATGCTGGCTGTTCCTGATCACTTTCCTCTCATGCAAGTGCTTCCGGATTGATTCTTTGAGGACCTGCTCCATGATTTTTCCAGGGACTGAAGTGAGGCTGACTGGCCTGTAGTTCCCAGGATCCTCCTTCTTCCCTTTTTTAAAGATTGGCACTACATTAGCCTTTTTCCAGTCATCCGGGACTTCCCCGGTTCGCCACGAGTTTTCAAAGATAATGGCCAATTTAACTTACCAGAAACTTACCAGAAACTCTTCCTTAGCATAGCTGGAAGGCCTCTGTTTCTGAGTCAAAGGAACAAGGAGGAAAGGGGGCTGTGGGATTACAGCACCAGACCTGGAGTGGGGAAGGATGCAAGATCCGGTTTCAGGTCCTGTCTCTGCCACTGAGTTCCCGTGTGACCTCCGGCAAGACACTGAGGGCCAAATTTTTGAAGATACGGAGGCACCTAATGCCCATGGAAATCAATGGGAATTAGGCACCTAAATACCTTTAAAAATCTGGCCCCTACGCTCCCCGTGAGTTGGCTTCACCTCTAAAATGGGATAATAAAACTCCCATCTCACGCAGGGGGCGGTGAAAGAATAAACTTCATAGCCGGCGAGGCGCTCAGAAACTCATGTGGGGCCTGTAATTTCCAGCAGTACTTCGGGGGGTGGTGGGGGAAGAGTTATTCCTCTACCAACAGGAGTGTCAATTTCAGCTTTGTTCCTAGCTCTTCCTAGCTACATTTGTACGCCTTGTCTGGAATCATAGTATGGGAACATCTGACAGACACGGCTGTTTACTTCCCAGGTGGGGCTAGTGAACAGATCTTTGCGCTAGCAGGAAGTTCATAAAACCCAAACACTCACTCCTTTTAAAGCCTAACCAAGGCAGGAGCAGAGATAAAAAGCAATTCAGTTATTTCAGCACATTCCCTTCTCCTTATCAGGTAAGCAACAGTCCAAAGAGGACAACTGGGACTGATACAGGCCACCCAGCAAATGTTTAACTCTCCCTTTCTCTGTTTGTCTGACTTAACATGGAATTTAGTTCCTGTCCTCCGTGTTCCTGTCCTCCGTGGGTGGAGGGATAAACTGACCGCCACTGACAATCGTTTGGGGATAGTAATCTGCCCAGCGCAAGGGGCAGCATGCAGCTGGACGGACCCAGGAGCAAGGCCCAAATTGTGACTCTCGGTCACAGGACTGTCAGCTCTTTGGGGCAGGCAGCGTTTTGTTCTGTGCTCGTACAGTGCCTAGCACAACGGGGGCCTGCCCTATGGCTAGTGCTCCTAGGCCCCACTGCAATACAAATAATCATTTGGTGTCTGCTTTCCACTTGCTCTGGAGTGGGGGATACTAAGCCATGTCCCTCCTTTCCCCCCGCACTGCTCACGTCCCACTCCACAACAGCTCTGCTGCAGGGACTGCAATGTGGAGTAGGCGGAGCGAAGGCTTTACCCACTCATTGCTCCACTTTCCCTATCCACTTCGTAACCCCCAGCGTGGGCAGCCTGCATGGAGAGCAAAGAGGTTCTTTCGCCCCCCTCCCATTCCTTTTCGTGGGTCACATAGCACAAGCCCTCTGATTACAAACAAGTCCTTCCAACCTAGTTGTTGAGGTTCAGCAGAGACTTTAAACCAAGGTCTCTCCCTTCCCACAAGTGGAAGTTAAAGGGCCAGAGAAGCCAAAATTCCCCGTCTGTTTCAGCAGAAGGGTGCCCTCTACTGGGCAGCTTGGTCTATGAAGAAAGCCCACACCGTGTATTACTCAATGAGCACCCTATTTTGCGGCCGCTCCTGAGATAATGACGGTGGGGAATTTCTGTAAGAATCCCCTAGTGCAGACAAGGCTTAAAACACCACCTTAGCCACGCTGGTTAGTTCCGCCTTACTGCGCAGACACGACTTTAAACCCTGTCCCTGAACGGCGCCAAAGCCTTGGGCAGAATAAGAAAGCAAAGGGACTTGGGTGCCTAATTCCCCTACATCCCTTTGGAAATCCCAGCTGTCCTGGCCCTGGTTCAGCCCCCAACTCTACCAATAAAACGACCACACTGTCTCACCCAATCGTCGGGCAGATCCTTACAATGAAGGACAGCATGTCGGTCTTGAGACTAGGCCCCGTGATGCCTCCAGACTTGGTGTAGTTGCACTGGCAGCCTCATGCCACTGGATTAGAAAGGATCAGAGCATGACCCGCTACGCTGCTCGTTATAGCTGCAGGAGCTTAACTCTACTGAGCCAGGCTCATCCAGACTCACACCGGCTGCAGCACTTTTGGCTTTATTACTGCTTGCACTTGGATGGCTCTTTAGATAACCTCGTCACCAACCAGGGTCAGGCCTGGCGTGAGAGAAAAACTCCCCTCAAGTTAATTAGTGCATGAGACAAGTGTGAAAGGTTTAACTCTGCAAGTTCTGGACTCCGGATTCCTGGGCAGGGGGCACTTCAAAGCAGACGGCCCAATGCTAGGCAAAGGGAAGTGTTGAATTAACACCACCAGAACCTAGAGCCCTCCACCTAGATCAACACGCCCAAACCTCTGGCTGTGGGCCTCAGTTAGGTACAGGCCAGACAAGGAGACTCGCGTCAGTTGATCACAGCAAAGGCTCATAGGTAACGATGGGAAGCAGCGGCGTGGCCAGGGTCCGATTCCACTTCGCCCAGGATTCCGAAGGCTCCAGAGGCACTTTGCGGGAAGCTCCGACAGATGTTTCACAAGCAAATGAGCCTCAGACAAGGATCACCGAGGAGAATTAGATCCTTTGGAAGGAATAACCGGTTAGGCGTCACTTGGACCCGGACCCAAGGAAACGCACATCTGCCCGCCCCAAGAATAACTGCGGACGGAGCCAGCACTTTAACAGAAGCAGCTGCTGTTACTTAGGGATGTTTCACAAACATCCCACAGTATTGCGGGAAACCCTAGGCAGCTATGTACGCATGTGACCCTCTGCCTGCAACTTACTTCCCTTTTACTCTCGCATTAAGGACTGAGCAGGAGAACGTATGGAGCGCGGCCGAGAAACCGTTCTGCCTTGGTCAATGCTGGAAACTCGGGACGCTGCAAAGCTGGGCTTTTTTTTTTTTTTTTTAAAAGCCTTCCTTAAAAATAAACCGGGGTCATTTTGTTTGCTGATCTCACGGTTTCCATGTAGCACGGCCTGCAAAACGGCTGCCACAGAGGGGAGCGTGACTGCAGGGCCGCACAGGGTGCTGGGTCCGGAGAACCCACTTCTGGGCAGCTTAGTTCTCGGGCTTCTTTCTTGTTCTTCCACGACATGCCCAAAGGCGGGCTGGGGCTAAGGCAGGCCGGGGCTAAGGCAGGCCGAGTCCCGCCTGAGGGCAGGGGCTCCGGTCGTGCGCAGCCCACGTAGCGCACCTGGGCGCAGGGCAGCCGGATGGGTCAAGCGGCAGCTGGATGGGTCAGGCACAGGGGAGGTGTTTAGCGGGAAGGGGGGGGGCGCGATTGCCCATTAGAGGAGGGGCAATAAGCAGGGCTGGCACGCAAGAGGCAGTTCGGGCCATGTTTAGGGTGGGACCTGCAGTGTCACTGGGGAAGGGAAGTCCCAACAGAGCATGCCCACGGCCCCGCTTCTCACACTCCTAGGGCTGGGCTCGGCCCTGGGGCTTTCCAAGGGCAATGGAGCACCCGCCTCGAGAAAGGGCTGCCTCTTCTCATAGGCAGAGCGGGGATAGAGAACGCCTGCGTGGTTAAAGCCCCAGGGCTGCAAATCAAGAGATCTGGGCTCTGTTCCCAGCTCTAAACACAAGCTTGCTGCCTGATCTTTCATGACACCGAGGCACAGAGAGATATCCCTATTTCACAGAAGGGGGGGAGGGTAATAATTGCCTTGGGGGTGGGAGGCTTTAATTCTTGCATGTTTGCAAAGTGCTTGGAGATCCTCAGATGCAGGAAGGGTTGTTCAAAACAGAAGTACTGGGTTAGGTGGCACAGCAAGACAGGGGGCTGGTGGCACGGCCTTAAAGACCATTTCTCTCCTGCTGGGCAAGTCAGATAATGTCGTCTATTTGCAAGATCCAAACCCCGAGATGCTGCTCTGTCATGTCAGCTCACAGCTGGAACATGGCCTGGTTTTAACCAGCAACATACACTGTGGGAGAAAGGGAGGAATATCTTAACCTGCTAAAAGTAAAGGGGAAGTTTAGGTACCACCCAGAATGCAGTAACCAGAGATGCAATTCAGCCAGTTCTTGAGAGGAGAGGGCTATGGGATCTCAGACAAACACAAGTGGTTGGGACCTTGTCTGTGCATTATCCCACAGATGGGTCCTACAGCAGAGCGCACCAGCCCTGCACTGAGCCACTGGCTCTGTACTGATTCAGAGGTAAGAGCGCCCCCTTCTGAATCAACACCACCGTTACCTGCAGGGCAGGCCTGAACGTTACCCTCCCCCTCTGCAACAGATCTGGGGGCTACTGCACAGGCTCAAGGCCAGGACCCATGTGCATTTCATTCCTTTGTGCTTCAGAATCTCACCTCTCACCCTTATGGCGAGAAGAAATCCTGGAAAACACGAACCAAGCAGATCTGATGCAAGAGTTTGCAGAGAGCCTGAAACAACAGCGGCAAGAGGCACGTCCTGCCCCGTGCGTCTCCACAATCGGCTTCATTGTTCCAGTGGAACATGGCCGTCTTGGTTCCAGAGTGAGGGCTTTGGCTATTAGGACAAAGACCCTGACTTGGGGTGGGGGTGGGGGAAAATGAATTCACAGCACCGTTAACCAGATGATCTGCTGAGCTTTGTAGCAGTTCAAGCTTTTCCCAGGCCATTAGGCTTCACTCTTAGATACAGAAAGCTACAGCACTTGAGCCGGAGGTCAAAATTAACCACACTGTTTATTTTGGAAAGAACACAAGGACAACGACGATATGTGAGCAGTTTCCTTTCATCCCCGTGGCCCAGCTACACCCATGCATCTGCTACTGAAAGAAGACACCTGCCGGTCTTGTCGTACGTCACACAGCCATCTGCTCAAACAGAAGGACGTCAAGACCAGGACTGTGATCCTGCATCTGAGCCATGCAGGAACCAGTCACTTCCTCCCTCTAAAACAGACGACTCAATGGCCTTGTCTACACTAGGGAAAGTGAGGGGGTTTGCACCATGATTGGTCTCATGCTGTAGAATCTTAGTGTAAACAGGGCAAGTTGGAGTTATTCCTCAGTTTGGCTGGTTGAGCTGAAACCTAGGCTCCCCCTCGGTTTCACCAGCTAAAACAAGATCTTTCCCATTTCCATTAGAATGATACAGTATGTTCTAGCTATGTAAGGGAGAAGGCACCCATCACCATAGGATATGGGTGCCTTGGTCTTTAATACATTTGTTCTCACACCAACCCAGTGAGGCAAGGCACAGTTATCCCCACTGCACAGATGGGGAACTGAGCCACAAAGAGACTAAGTGACTTGCCCAAGGTCACCGAGAGAGTTTGTGGCAGATCAGGGACTCAAATCGAGGTCTCCCAAATTCTACCCTAACCGCTGGACCAGGGGCTAGAGATTGTGCTGTAGAAACACATGATCCCTACTGCAGATGTTCTGAGTAACACGCAGGCAGGCACACAAGAAGAGGACCAAGCTCAACTCCAGGCTACAGCCAAGATTTCCAAGACTAAGAATTCTGGATCGCAAGTTTAGACACTGTGAAGGAGGCCTGGATTTTCAGAACATGCTGATCCCTGCTTGCACCCCAAAGCACCCTGTATCCACACCCTACACACCATTGTGATAGTCTTCATACAAAATATACCTTGTGAGGTCTCATTTGAAAACTACCACCACCCTGGTCAATGAGATCACGGTGAAATGCATAGGTAGCAACATTATATGTGAAGTTATAAATTCCCCCTGTAGGATGTTACTTGTCTAAAACCAGGCAGCCCTGTCTAGGCAAAGTTGTTAAACATGCCCAGCCTGAACAAAGGAATGAGTGTTTACGTCAGTTTATACCTATGTAGAGAACAGGGCCATTACCATCACGGCAGCAGGAGGGCGGGGAGATGGCAGGAAACCAAAGAATTTGCATTTCAGCAAACACAGGTGGGGGAAGAGAGCAGGGAGCCTTCTTTCCTACCAGACTCCGTGTTGCCCCTCTCACGGCTTGAATGAATTTGACCATGGGGGCATCTTTCAGAAAAACCCATTTCAAAGAGTCAACGGCCTATAAAAGAAAGAGGCAGAGAACGCCAAGTTCTCTCTTTTACCTAAGAAGCCAAAGGAACCAGCATCTTTGGGCCTTTGGAAGAGATCCCGACCAAGGAGGGATTCACACCGTCTTGCAGGAAGACCGTGGGTGAGACAAGCCATCTTGGACAAAGCATTGAACCAAAGCTTGTTAGACTGAAGTTTTAGATGTGTGATTTCACTTTTATTTGCCGGTAACCATTTCTAACGTGCTCTCTTATCCGTGAACTCAAAGTCCGATCTTCTTTTGTTAATAATGTCATGTTAACAAGTGAATGTCAGCTCCAGCTGGTGTGACAATCTCCTTAAAGTTTTGTCTCCTTAAAGGAATAAATGGATGTTCTTAGCCCGCTGAACTAAGGAGGGGGGCTGGGGGTGTTGGGGTCACCGGCTAAGGCTGGTAAAGACAATATGTCTGTGATAAGTGCTGTCAGGCAGTTGGATTCAGCACGGAGGAGTCAGAGCTGTACCGCTTACAGAACATGAAGTGAACGCTGGCTGTTAGCTATTGGCCCCTCTTGAGTTAGAAATGGCACAAATTTAGATTTATCTAATGTGTCGTGGATTTTACCCACGTCATAAAAGCCATCACATCGTTTGGCATCACTAGCGCCCACAGGATGGGCCCGGCAGCTGAGCACTGAGATGCACTGGTCAAGCACCACCTGGGAAGTTTATACAGGACCTGTCATTAGTAACACCCTGTGAAATTAAGGGTGGCCCCTTTAAATCTGAATTTTCTTATGCTGATCACGGAGGCATTGATAATATATGGTAAATGACCTCTGGATCAGCGAGCCCTTTCGCTTCTGTTGCACTGGAAACATTCACTCCGTTTTACATAAAAGTACATAAAACAGGGTTCCTGCCCAAAGCGGAGCCGCTCCCCAGGGTCAGACTGAATGCACCATTCTGCAAAAACTCCTACCTGGCGGTCATGAACCTCAGTCAGAATTTCCTCTTTGCAAGAGGAATCAAAACCAATAATGAATGTAAAGTTCCCTTTAGAGAAGTTCCATGTGTGGCATAGTAAACAGCTGGTCCCTACCAGTGCTATCAGCTCCTCTCATTCCCAGGAGCAGCAAATTCATCCCAATCACTTGCAAGGCACATTCATTTACTCACCAGAGTCTCGACTGGATTAATGTAATTGTGGGGAACTTTCAGGATCTCGCCAGTACGTAGCAGTTTATTCACTCAAAGTGCATTTGACTGGCTCATTTAGAACAACAGAAAGACAAATCCACGCTCACCGTGTCCCTTTCTTATAACAATATTAATGCACATAGTCTATTACCATACAGGCATCTATGCAAATCATTTACCTTCTCACATCACTGTTCTGATGTGCCCTGCGGAAACTAAGAACGGAAACCCATTATGAAGTCGAGAAGTAGTACGTTACAAGATTTCAGTTCTGCCAAAGTCAGTTGGTACAGGGAGTGGGGCGGCGGGCGGAACCCAAGAATAACCCTGACCAGCTGTTTACTATGCCACACATGGAACTTCTCTAAAGGGAACTTTACATTCATTATTGGTTTTGATTCCTCTTGCAAAGAGGAAATTCTGACTGAGGTTCATGACCGCCAGGTAGGAGTTTTTGCAGAATGGTGCATTCAGTCTGACCCTGGGGAGCGGCTCCGCTTTGGGCAGGAACCCTGTTTTATGTACTTTTATGTAAAACGGAGTGAATGTTTCCAGTGCAACAGAAGCGAAAGGGCTCGCTGATCCAGAGGTCATTTACCATATATTATCAATGCCTCCATGATCAGCATAAGAAAATTCAGATTTAAAGGGGACACCCTTAATTTCACAGGGTAAATTCTCTGGCCTATGTTATGCAGGAAGTCATAGAATCATAGAATATAAGGGTTGGAAGGGACCCCAGAAGGTCATCTAGTCCAACCCCCTGCTCGAAGCAGGACCAATTCCTAGTTAAATCATCCCAGCCAGGGCTTTGTCAAGCCTGACCTTAAAAACCTCTAAGGAAGGAGATTCTACCACCTCCCTAGGTAACGCATTCCAGTGTTTCACCACCCTCTTAGTGAAAAAGTTTTTCCTAATATCCAATCTAAACCTCCCCCACTGCAGCTTGAGACCATTACTCCTCGTTCTGTCATCTGATACCATTGAGAACAGTCTAGAGCCATCCTCTTTGGAACCCCCTTTCAGGTAGTTGAAAGCAGCTATCAAATCCCCCCTCATTCTTCTCTTCTGCAGGCTAAACAATCCCAGCTCCCTCAGCCTCTCCTCATAACTCATGTGTTCCAGACCCCTAATCATTTTTGTTGCCCTTCGCTGGACTCTCTCCAATTTATCCACATCCTTCTTGAAGTGTGGGGCCCAAAACTGGACACAGTACCCCAGATGAGGCCTCACCAATGTCGAATAGAGGGGAACGATCACGTCCCTCGATCTGCTCGCTATGCCCCTACTTATACATCCCAAAATGCCATTGGCCTTCTTGGCAACAAGGGCACACTGCTGACTCATATCCAGCTTCTCGTCCACTGTCACCCCTAGGTCCTTTTCCGCAGAATTTCGTCCACTGTCACCCCTAGGTCCTTTTCCGCAGAAGTCAGACTAGAAGATCATAATGAACCGCTCAGGCCTGGGGGAGGCGGGGGAAATCTATGAAACTGACATGATTTGTTTCCAGGCTGTTACCTCAGTGCATTTGACAGAACTTTACCATCAGTTTCGCTGCTTCCTGTCTACTCAGGCCACCATCCCAAGAGCCTTATGCAGATGCTTCACTTCGGGCAGTGAGAGGTCCGGTGTTCAAGTCTTTGCGGGATCAGGGCCTTAGCTCTCTCTTTGGAGAGCATGTTTAAAAAGTTCCAGGACTCGCTATTTATAGGAGGGCTCTGTCAGATACTGGAATTTTTAAAAAACCCAGTGGGGGGAAAAAAAAGAAAGTTGGCAGTGGCCCTTTAAAACAGAAAGCAGCAAACAAATCTGGTTTTCTTCAGCATTACTAATACCCGCAGCTGCAGTGTATTCACCTGGGTAAGCCCTGTCCACACTAGGTAGGTTCTGCCCAGTATGATTCGATCAGGTCAGTTGGTAGTTGAACCATCAAACCCCTCCGAGCAAGGATGCGGTTATATAGTTCTGAGCGCTTATACTGGTACAGCTTATGCCAGTTTGGGAGACTGGCATAAAACCAGGGCTATACTGGGAAGGCTTTGCCAGGACAGCTATACTGTATCGCCAGCAAAAGTGTGTTCAGTGCACCTGGCACACTTAACTGTAGACTAAGCTGTACATGCGTTAGAAGCCACCTTCCTGGATCATTTCTAGCTAGACTGCCCGCTGTCATGGGGGCTGGGGGGGGGGGGGGGGGGGGGTCAGCCTACCTATGACAGGCTCCACTAAGGAGAATGAGCCAACACAGATCCCCCCGTGACTACTTGCCTACATAGCTGGGTGACAGTTAATTAGGTAACGAGCGTCTGGGCCTAATAAAGGCTTAGCAGGGCTCAGGCTGGAAGGCGGATGCTGCTCCCAGTGGCATCTCCCTGGAGAGCGAGTCTCACAGGCAGAGGAACAGGCCCAGAACACAGTGCAGCCAGGCAAGGCACTAGAGAGCCCAGGAGAATGAACTGGGTGTGGGATGTCCTGGCTCAGCAAAGAGCGGCGCACTGTCTGGGCAAGACTGGCATCCGGCCGAACGCACAAAGGCCCAAGCTCCAGGCAGGGAATTCGGCGTGAGAGGGCTCCAGGGCTAGTGAGGGGAGATCAGACTGATCAAACCACTGGCAGAGAACTCCTGATGGGGTAGCTGATGGAAGCTTCTGTTTGTTTTCCTGTTGCCCTTTTTGGTTAAATAAACAACACCTTCCAAAGAGGGTGCTCTTTACTACTCGAAAGGCCTGCTTGGACTTGTTTATACCCTGGGTGAGGGGAAACTGAGGTAGTGGCTCACCGGCAGTGCTGCGCCTGATCACAAACGGTGCGCTGGGGGTCACCTCCATGCTATTAGACCCCCTTTTTTAAAGAGTAAGTGCTAAGCCGCCCAGCGAGGGTCACACCACTCAACTCCAGGACTCAGCTGCCACCTCCCCTTTTGCTCTCAGGAGCAATTTACAACTCGAGAAGAGAGACTCCAGGGTGGTAGATCCTAGGTTATCAACTGAAGACTAGCTGCAGAACGCTCTCTAGATCCCTGGCGGGCTCCTTTCCCTCCAGGGGCTGCGAACGCACAGTCAAACACAGCTAAAAATACATCAAGACTTCCCTAATGTCAGTCTGGTGCCTAAGCGACTTCGACAGCAGCCCCAAGGACAATGGGTGATTGTAAAGGGGATAGGGAGCCTCTAAGCCATAAGCTGGACAACCCCTGGTCTAAGACACGCAAGGGATGGGACAAGACAGTACCTGGGAAATAAGTTTGCCGATCAGAGGCGTGTTGGAGACTCAGTGCAGCCCAAGGGACCTGAATATTCCCTGCTCCCCAGTTTGGCAAGGGAGGGCTGTTGAGTGGAGCAGCCCCAGAAACACAAACCACCAAACAGGTACGTGCCATCTCTGTGACCTGGGTAACGCTGTGGCGTGAGTCCTCCTGCCCCCACAAACGGCTACCCCCCAAAGCAGCCTGCTCCCCTGAGAGGGACCGTGTCATGGGGCAGGTCCAAACTGCCCATCTTAAGAAAGCTTTGGGGGTGGGAAGAGACAAATAGATCATTCAAAGAGCAGACTGCCAGAGCCCCAGGGGTGGAGGCAGGTGTGTGTGAATGAAACCGATTCTCCTCTTTGGCGGGGACAGATACAGCTTGTTCCCAACGGCTCACAACTGTTTGCACATCAAACAACCCCAAACCAAGCCAGCCAAGGCCCCAGTAAGTGGGGCAGGATGGGCTGGGAGGAGAGAATCAGAACGGACTCACATAGCTTGGAGGTTATTCATCTCCCTGCCCCCACGCTCACAGTAGGCGGTTACCCCACTTTCTCCACACTGCCTCCCACCGCTCCCCAGAAGCATCCCACCAGCTGCGCCCCAAGATCCGTCTGGCTCCAGCATCCTTGTCAATCCCAGCAGCAGCGTCCCCAGCTTTGCGGAGCCCAGGCTTTGGGGGCGTGCGATGCCCGCAGCGCCCTGCTCCGGAATAGCAGCGCGAGAGGGATGCACAGAACAGCCCCCCCCGGGGCGCCAGCTCTTACCCTAGCTGGGGCCAACGCAACTTCCTTCCCCTGCGGCTCAGCTCCCCCCTCGCAGCAAGAGCAGGGCTCCAGCCCGCCCGGGAGAGCGCCCTGCCCGCAACCGCCCCGCCTGGCCTCGGGGGCTCCTGTGCACGGCCCGGAGCTTGCAGCCACACCCGAGCCCCCGCTCACCTTCGCTCATGGCGGCCCCGGCTGCGCGCATCAGCAGCACCCGGCGCCCCCCGGGAGCCGAACCCGCGCGCGCCGCCCCGGCCCCTCTGCTTCGGAGACACAAAGGAGCCGCAGCTGGCGGGTCAGCGGGGCGGGGCTCGGCCGCGCAGGGGCGGCTGGGAGTTGTAGTTTCTCTCTGCCCGGGCGTCCTCTCGGGTCAGGGTCCTGTCTTTACCCAGGACGCCAGGTCAGCTGCCACGACGCCCCCAGATCATGACCCGCAGAGGGTCTCCCGGTCCCGGCACCGATTCTGAGCCCTGGTAAGAGCCCGCCTGCGGCAGGACTGAGCTGGGAGGGCGCCCCAGGGTATTAGACACACTCCAGCGCCCCCGGTTTACAGATGAGAAACTGAGGCACAAGCAGAGGACTGGGCTTGCCCACGGTTACGCAGGGGGTAACTCACTTCTGTAGCAGAGGCAAAGTCCACTCCTGACTTCCCCTCCTTTGCTTTAGCTGCCCAACTACTGACACACACTATCTAGAGCTCTGTGTGTCCATCCATCTATACTTCATATGTACAGTTATGGAACACACTCTCTCTCTCTCTTCTGTGATCCGCCCAATTAGTCCCCTTGACGCTGACCATGCCACTCTTGGGGGCCAGGTAGGTTATTATCTAGTCCATTCTACTCAGCCAGTGCAGGATGGTTCTGTTCACTGTTTGCCCAGTGTGCCATGAAGCCTGGTTTTAAATGACTTACTGAGGCTTTCACCATCTCCCCTTGGAGACTATTCCTCATGTGAACTGACCTTCTCAGTGGGGCAATTAATCCTAATTATACCCTCATAGGCACTATAAACAATTCCTCTTCCTCCCTGGGATTTTATTTCTCATCTGCTAGTTATATCTGCTAGTAGGGGGTGGCTCATTGCTAGTGTTTACCTTATTATCCTCAAAGCTCATGCTTCAGGGTTGAAACTGGCCACCTCCGGGGGTCAGGAAGGGCACTCCCCCCAAGTATTCTGTTATTTTTTAAAATCTCCTTCCTCTGAAGCATCAGTGATGGCCATGACTTTAAATGGGACATTGGATGGCATGGGGCAGGGCTATGAGGTGGCACCCAGCATTTTCTTCCTCCGGTGCTTGGCTGGTTCTTGCTCAGGCGTTCAGGATCTCATCAGTCATCATAGGTGGGGTCAGGAAGGAATTTCCCCCAGTGACCTTGGCAATTTTTCACCTTCCTCTGCAGCCTGTGGATCCAGGTCACTTGCTAGGATTACCTGGGTGTATCTTACATAATTCTTTCCCCGTCATTACAGGGGACTTGGTGCACCTTGGTCCCCGCTATTCTCAGCCTGTGGCACAAAACAGTCTAGTTTCAGTGTGGGGTGGGGTGGGTGGCCTGTGATACACAGGAGGTCAGCACAGATGATCTAGTGCTCCCTTTGGGCCTTAAACTTTATGACTCTACAGTTTCCCTTTGTTGTTTAAACCAAGCTATGCCTCGTTGACTTTTAAGCTTTCCAACTGAGCATCGGCTTGGCCAGGTAAGCTGAAACAAAGACTCAGCATTCACTTGTCTCTTTCCCATGCCTCCATAAATAGGGCCCTACCAAATTCACGGCCATAAAAAATGCATCACAGACTGTGAAACCTGGTCTTTTGTGTGCTTTCGCCCTAAACAGAGTTGACAGGGGAGACCAACATTTCTCAAATTGGAGATCCGGACCCAAAAGGGACTTGCGGGGGGCGTGTGTGTGTGTGTGGGGGTGCTGCAAGGTTATTTTAGGGGGGTTGCAGTATTGCCACCCTTGCTTCTGTGCTGCCGCAGCCTGCGGAGCTGGGTGGCCGGACGGTGGCAGCTGCTGGCCGAGGGCCCAGCTGTGCAGGCAGCAGCGTAGAAATAAGGGTGGCAACATCACACCAGGCCACCCTTCCTCTGCGCTGCTGCTGGCGGCAGCTCGGCCTTCAGAGCTGGGCTCCCGGCCAGCAGCCGCCGCTCTCCAGCTGTGAAGGCAGCACTGCCACCAGCAGCAGCGCAGAAGTAAGGGCAGCAGCACCGTAAACCTTCCCCCCCCCCCCCCCCCGTACAATTACCTTGCAAACCCCCAACCCCATTTTGGGGTCAGGATCCCTACAATTACAACACTGTGAGATTTCAGATTTAAATAGCTGTAATGATGAAATTTACAATTTTTTAAATCCTACAACTGTGAAATTGACCAAAATGGCCTATGAATTTTAGAGCCCGACCCATAAATAAGAGGATGAGATGAGTGCGCTTATCATAAATGCTGGATTGCTGTAGCCATTCGGAACTGGAGCTAACCAGTAAGCAGCACCCCCCCTGATCTGAAAAGAAGCCATAGCAGCTGAAGAAGAAGGATGTTAACCCACACTCCAGACAAATTCCAGCTCTGGTAATTATATGGTAAAGACCTGAGGTTCCCTGCACTTTCAGCTACATACAGTGTTCTCCACAAGAGTTGAGGATGGAGAGTAAATTGTTGCTACCTTCTTTACTGCAGAGGTGGCTGCATTTCAGCAACAGGTAAAGCCACCCTAGTGATGGACACAGCGGCCAGCCCTTGTACTGTATTTGGGATGCTTTTGACATGAAGAGCTCAAAAAATGTAAATCTTTAATTTTGTATAGGCCATGGACTTCAATCCTCAACTAGTAGAAACTGATTAAAACAGACATTCCCCTAAAATATGCCAACCGGTACATTCCCTTTCCTTCCCATTAAAACAAAATTCTGCATGGCCGGGATTTATTCATTCTTAGGTGAAGAGACAGTCTTAAGAAATCATCAAAACTTTGTTTCACAGAGGAAACCTTCTACACGGATAATGCTGATGGTGCACCACAAACTTTATTCTCATTCTTTCCTTGTCTTCTACAGGGTTTCTTTCACTCAATATATGATTTTGCCTCTGGCATCATAAAGATAAGTAGCAAATTGATTTAAGCTGTCAGCAGATAAAATTCACCAGAATTCAAGAGGAGATTATTCATTTGACTCAGGAACAATATGTGATGAAGATATGAACATCGACTCAGATGCTCCTTTGCCTCTTAGCAATAGGGAGCATGGAGAGTACATTTTTTATAAGGTAACAAATTATTCATATGGAAACTAAATTTTTCCCATAGATGGAAGAGATTGTCAGATTTTGCAGAAGGGAAGATGTAATAGAATACAGACATATCAATTAGTTAAAGGGGACATGTGCCTGCAGTTAGCTGAAAGCCATTAAAATATTTGCACATGGAATCTTGTGGATCTGTATCCAATTAGGATGTTAACCGGTGCCGATGGCTTTCAGGAACTATTAACCACAGGTCATCTGCAACTGAGTGAAATATGTAGCACACGGGGCACTCAATGAGACTGAAAAGGAAGCAAATTGAAAATTGATTTAACCACAATCCATAGCCAACCTATGGAACTCATTGCCACAAGTTCTGAGAGCACCCCAGAGTTCTAAGTACTCAAAAAAGGAGCAGATAGTTATATGAATAAGAACACGCAGGGTTCCATTAAATAGAAGTATGCTTCAGGAGGGATGTAACTCCTCGTGCTTCAGAGCAGACCAGTAACTAACAGGGGAATAAATAACATTCCACTATGGGTAGCTTATTCCACAGTTTTGCATTACAGGGTTTCTTGCACTCGGAAGCATCTGATGCGGACAACTTCTTAGCATGTACGCAATGTATGCAGTGCCTGACCAGGATTCATCCCTGAATTTGTTGCGCTGGTTGGATCATTAAGTTCTCGGGCTGGGAGACCACTGGTCTGAGGCAGCATAGCACTTGCCTAGGTAGTTACAGTTTCATTGACAGGCAAGGTTCTTCCCATAAAACCTCCCAAATTTTCAGGCTGATGATTCCCACATCACATGTAATTTCTACCCACACACCTTCCTTGAAAGCTTCTCCCATACCTTTAACCTCAGCGATGGCTATATTTGAATGAACGTTATTAGATGAATTATCGTCTTCGGGTTACTACTTTGCTGTGGTGCCAACGTGGAAACAGATGACTTCCCCATATCCAGAATCTTAGAGTGAAGCCTGAGGTGTAGCACTCCCATAACCTGCACACACCAGAGGTCAACCAATTTCAGACTTCAGCTGGACTTTACAAATTCATCCAGGAGGCACAGGGGAGAGAGAGAAGTTGGTTCAATTATATTAATATAGTAGGAGCTCTTATTTGTTCTTTACAGTATTTATTGTACATGCATATCTCTGGAAAACATGAGTCCCTGCTGGAACCCTCTTTCTAAATCAGATATAAATTACCTTCAGCTACAGTATGTGCGTTTTACGTCTATGATTAAGAAACAGCATTATGCGCTGACTGCCTTCTCTTTGTAAGTTGACATCATTTTCTTGATTTCGGCAATTGCTTTTCCAGGGTTCAGTCCCTACAAAGACAAAGTGTAACAGTTAGCAGACAGAGAAATTAACACTACACTTAATAGAGTTTCCTTTACATCAACGTGGGTTGGTGTTGTAAGCTCACAGCCACGCCAGCCCCACTGAGGCAAGCTGGCAGAGTGTGGGCTGCAAAATCCACGTCTTCTCATTTTGAAAAATAAAAGTAGAGTCCACCTGCTCCCATGGGAAGCCCCAGTATGGTGTCTCCTTTTGGTTGTTCGCATGATATGGTGCACAGGGGAGCCACTCAGTTATGATCTACCCCAGACAAGACAGGCAATATCCTGGATGTCTCTGCATACCATAACATGAGAAGATGCAAAGTCACTGCACTCCCAATTCCAACTTTTCAGGGAAGGAGTGGAGCAATGTCTGGGGGTGGGGGGAGGAGAGGAGAGGAAGAGGCAAGCCAGGTGGGGTGAGTGGGGACATATCCAGCAGGTAGCTGCCTCTCTGCAACGGTGCCCAATTCTGACCGATAAAATCTCCAAAAAAGGCCCTCGTTCAAATGTTTGCAGCCCCTTCCTGGGCCACAATATATATTTGTTAGCACCAGCCCATGTCATTTTAAGAAACAAAAATATTTGTTATCTTTTGGTCTGAATACAGCAAGACCTAACAAGCACCCACTCAAGGGACTGACAACAAACCTAATGGCTCAAAGAGATAAGATCTCTTGATTAAGTTGGAGCAGCGTTGTACTCAATACATTTGGAGGTATTTTCACATGGGCTCCGAAGGCAGGAGCTTGCCTAATCAAGATGGTCTCCTGTGTAAGTTTCACTGGAGTCAAGATACAAAACCTGATGTTTTATTTAAAACTAGGAGAAAAGAAAGAACCGCATCTTAAATGGAACCTGAGGGATAGAAAGCAAAAGCACTTCAGGCTACAACACAAAAATGATTCTAGCACACCATCGTGCTTCTGGTTGTTCAGTTTTCCAAAGGATGTTGTTGTTGTATTGTAGAGCCACCATTCATGCCGTGAAAGGACTTTATATAATCCTGTAGTGCTGCCTAACTAAATGAGTATGCTTAATCTCAACATAAAAGGGAAAAATCACAAGCACCCTGCCAGACCGCTAATCATGGAGAATTCAGATATGTCCAAGGGAAGACCCAGGGTTACAGTGTCTAGGTTGAAACATGGTGATTATTAACTAATAAGTAAGATACCGGTAAGAAACACAAAACCCATGATTAGCTGCTTCATTATAATGCTCACACAATTGTCTCTCTCTCACCTGTGCACGCGCACACAGGATCTTCTGTTAGTATAGATGAACAGTGACTTCAAGGGAACTACATCAGTTCACATCAACTGATGATCTAGCTCCAAATGTAACTGGTTACCTACATTCTGTAGAAGTCAGCAATAAATGTAACCTGGAATCACAATTTAATACGCACAGAAGCACTGAGTTTTAGTGATCAGCACTTGTAGAGATGGATGATCCCTGAGAATCTTACTTCCAAGAGTTACGTAGTCCTGGAGCAGGCATTTGCCTCCTGCCTACTAGGTAGTGGGCTTTCAGTTGTAAATCTGATTAGAAGCAATTTCTTTGCTGTTTTCAAAAAGCTATAGGGAAGAATTTCACACCTTTCCAGATGCAACCCACGTAGAGTTAAAGAATACTACTATTTGCAGGAGAGCTAGACCCCTTCAAACTTGATTATCTGCCATGACAACTCACTAGGTCACTGCCTGATGGAGATTTTACTTTCTGCACAGATTTGATTTGAAAAATTCATTCCCGTGGTTCTGAATGTAGCGATCTGCACATTATTAACAAGCAAACTGGGAGCTACCTAAACTGGCCCTGGTAACAGGCTCCCACTGCATTACAATTCCCAGACATAGCTGAAGCCCACTTTAGCGTCTTCACACACTCACACACTATATAGCACTTCAATGATACCCTGAATGGCAGGAATATGAACAGATACTTATTTAGAGGATAAACGTACTGCTCTTGATGGTCTAACACCAATATTTAGAACCATGATAGACTTCCCTCGCCTACCACAACTCAGTGAAGGCACTGCAGTCATTACCTGCACCTCCCACTGCTATTATAGCCCTAATCTCTGAAGCAGAGATTACTAATTGTGCCTAATTGAGTTGAAGTGCATGGCAAATATCCCCTAAGAAGGCAGCTTTCAAGACTTTCTGGAGTCTTGCATCCGATGAAGTGAGCTGTAGCTCACGAAAGCTTATGCTCAAATAAATTGGTTAGTCTCTTAGGTGCCACTAGTACTCCTTTTCTTGGAGCTCATAAGACTCTTTCCTGGATTTTTTTCTTAGGGTGGGTGGGAGGTAATGAGGCCCCTTGCTAAGGGGGTGCATATGTTCCTAGGAAAAAATCCCAGCATTTCACAAACATGTTAGTCAAGAGACTTCCTTGCTCGCACCCCAGTCATTGGGCCCACAGACTGAGTGCAAGTACCCCTGCACCTATGACCCCCACTGGTGAGGGAGAAGAGATGTCACAATTGCTTGTAATACAAACAATGGGCTTCAGTCACCGTTCCATTCCATGATAGGTTTCACTTATTGCTATACAAGTGCAGCAGCTGATTGTTCACACACAAGAACATACAGCACATTTCAGAGGGCAAGTTTAAAGTTTTGTTCAGCCTGATGCGCTCTCATTCCTCAACCTGATCGTCTAACAACCTACATGGGACTCTACTCACCTGCTCCCACCGCACATCATCTTTGCAAACATCCTAGCAGTGAGATCAGGCAGGGAGGGTGTGACCTTACCCAGGGCACAATCTGACCCGGTTATCAGCTGTATCCCCTCAGTTCTCCAACCTGGGATGCTTTTTACACTGCTTTGTTGTGAGAGCTACCACTCCTGATTTGATCACACACAGCCTCCGGCATGTAAGTTACTCCCTGTTATACTGTGAAGGGTGCTATGGCCAGCCACCTTTGAATTACACAGCAGAGCAACACCAGCAAATTCCCAGTCCCGGACTTTCCCCCAAGAAATGAACACCTGTACTGCCCAGCCCTCTACTGGGCAACACAAGCTCATATAAAGTCTGTCATGTTATCAATAGAAAATGATATGCACAGATCATGTTATCCTAAATGGAGCTTCCCAAACACTTCAATCCAAACACCCCGGTCTAGATCAGTGGTTTGTGACGCATGACCAGAAAGGGTTAAACATCCCGCAGGATAAATGATACAAATCCAACTCTTAAAGACACATTAGTAGATAACGTTTGTGTTTGTGTGTGTTTACATATATATTGGTAGAGGTTAACAATGTAATCAAACAGTCCCTGGCTATGCTGTATTGTTAATTCAGAGATCAAAAGGACATCTTAACATTTAAATGAACTGTAAACATAGGATATCCTATATTCATCTCTCCTTGAAATGTATAGCAAATCATCTGTGAATGGTGGAAAAACAGGCAATTGCCTTATGTTAATCTGTGTAGATAATTACCAGTGATGCTTAGGAAATGTTACGAGCTGTTACAAGAAGGCCTGAAACTATATAAAGATGTTATGGGTCCCAATCCTTTTATTATATCTCAGATTCTGCTTGAGACTTCATGCAAGGGAAGCTTAAGCCACAAGGCTGAGATTCCTGACTGGACCACCCTGAATATATATCGGAATATAAGCTATGAACTAATTCTGAAAGAGCTCTTTGCAACTACAAAGCTCCCATCTCTGCTATGAATCTGAATCTCAAGAATTGTACTCATGTCTGTATGTATACTGATCTTTTAACCAATATACTCTTATTTTTTTAATAAATTTTAGTTTAGTTAATAAGAACTGGCTGAAAGCATCTATTTGGGTAAGATCTGGAATATTCATTAACCTGGGAGGTAATGTGTCTGATCCTTTGGGATTGGTAGAATTTTTTATATGATGAATAAGATTGTCAGTAATCCTCATTATATTTGACTTGGGTGTCTGGGTGGAGGCCTGAGGCTGGGTTGCTTTAAGGGAACAGTGTTGTTGGCTTCTGGGTAACCAGTGAGGTATTGTAGAAGCTGTTGTGTGCTGGCTTGGTAAATCTAAGTATTGGAATATCCACCAGCTTCAGGGATTGTCTGCCCCATTCTTTACTGTTCACCCTAATCGAGCGACCTCAGCTGGCTCCCCTGGGACTCCAGTCACAGTGGTTCTCAACCAGGAGTATGTGTACTCCTGGGTGCATACAGAGGTCTTCCAGGGGGTATGTTGTTAGGATATAGATATTCAGGTCTGTCTGTAAAGGCCTACACTCTAAGCCCTGGTCTACACTAGGACTTTAGGTCGAATTTAGCAGCGTTAAATCGATTTAAACCTGCACCCGTCCACACAATGAAGCCCTTTATTTCGACTTAAAGGGCTCTTAAAATCGATTTCCTTACTCCACCCCTGACAAGTGGATTAGCGCTTAAATCGACGTTGCCGGCTCGAATTTGGGGTACTGTGGACACAATTCGATGGTATTGGCCTCCGGGAGCTATCCCAGAGTGCTCCATTCTGACCGCTCTGGACAGCGCTCTCAACTCAGATGCACTGGCCAGGTAGACAGGAAAAGAACCGCGAACTTTTGAATCTCATTTCCTGTTTGGCCAGCGTGGCAAGCTGCAGGTGACCATGCAGAGCTCATCAGCACAGGTGACCATGATGGAGTCCCAGAATCGCAAAAGAGCTCCAGCATGGACCGAACGGGAGGTACGGGATCTGATTGCTGTTTGGGGAGAGGAATCCGTGCTATCAGAACTCCGTTCCAGTTTTCGAAATGCCAAAACCTTTGTGAAAATCTCCCAGGGCATGAAGGACAGAGGCCATAACAGGGACCCGAAGCAGTGCCGCGTGAAACTGAAGGAGCTGAGGCAAGCCTACCAGAAAACCAGAGAGGCGAACAGCCGCTCTGGGTCAGAGCCCCAAACATGCCGCTTCTATGATGAGCTGCATGCCATTTTAGGGGGTTCAGCCACCACTATCCCAGCCGTGTTGTTTGACTCCTTCAATGGAGATGGAGGCAATACGGAAGTAGGTTTTGGGGACGAAGAAGATGATGATGAGGAGGTTGTAGATAGCTCACAGCAAGCAAGCGGAGAAACCGGTTTTCCCGACAGCCAGGAACTGTTTCTCACCCTAGACCTGGAGCCAGTACCCCCCGAACCCACCCAAGGCTGCCTCCTGGACTCAGCAGGCGGAGAAGGGACCTCTGGTGAGTGTACCTTTTAAAATGCTATACATGGTTTAAAAGCAAGCATGTGAAAGGATTACTTTGCCCTGGCATTTGCGGTTCTGCCTTTGCAAAAGGTTTCTGGGGAGGGCAGCCTTATTTCGTCCTTCATGGTAGGACACTTTACCACTCCAGGCCAGCAACACGTACTGGGGAATCACTGTAGAACAAAGCATTGCAGTGTATGTTTGCTGGCATTCAACCAAAATCCGTTCACGCGGTGAGAGGAGGCAAAATGCGACCTTGTAACGAAAGCACATGTGCTATGTATGTAATGTTAACAGCAAGGTTTACCCTGAAAGAGTGTAGCGACTGTTTTATAAAATGTGTCTTTTTAAATACCGCTGTCCCTTTTTTTTTCTCCACCAGCTGCATGTGTTTCAATGATCACAGGATCTTCTCCTTCCCAGAGGCTAGTGAAGCTTAGAAAGAAAAAAAAACGCACTCGCGATGAAATGTTCTCCGAGCTCATGCTGTCCTCCCACACTGACAGAGCACAGACGAATGTGTGGAGGCAAATAATGTCAGAGTGCAGGAAAGCACAAAATGACCGGGAGGAGAGGTGGAGGGCTGAAGAGAGTAAGTGGCGGGCTGAAGACAGGGCTGAAGCTCAAAGGTGGCGGCAGCGTGATGAAAGGAGGCAGGATTCAATGCTGAGGCTGCTGCAGGACCAAACCAGTATGCTCCAGTGTATGGTTGAGCTGCAGCAAAGGCAGCTGGAGCACAGACTGCCACTGCAGCCCCTCTGTAACCAACCGCCCTCCTCCCCAAGTTCCATAGCCTCCACACCCAGACGCCCAAGAACGCGGTGGGGGGGCCTCCGGCCAACCAGCCACTCCACCACAGAGGATTGCCCAAAAAAAAGAAGGCTGTCATTCAATAAATTTTAAAGTTGTAAACTTTTAAAGTGCTGTGCTTAAAGTGCCGTGTGGCATTTTCCTTCCCTCCTCCACCACCCCTCCTGGGATACCTTGGTAGTCATCCCCCTATTTGTGTGATGAATGAATAACGAATGCATGAATGTGAAGCAACAATGACTTTATTGGCTCTGCAAGCAATGATTAAAGGGAGGAGGGGAGGGTGGTTAGCTTACAGGGAAGTAGAGTGAACCAGGGGGCGAGGGGGTTAATCAAGGAGAAACAAACAGAACTTTCACACCGTAGCCTGGCCAGTCATGAAACTGGTTTTCAAAGCTTCTCTGATGCGTACCGCGCCCTCCTGTGCTCTTCTAACCGCCCTGGTGTCTGGCTGCGCGTAACCAGCAGCCAGGCGATTTGCCTCAACCTCCCACCCCACCATAAACGTCTCCCCCTTACTCTCACAGATATTGTGGAGCACACAGCAAGCAGTAATAACAGTGGGAATATTGGTTTTGCCGAGGTCTAAGCGAGTCAGTAAACTGCGCCAGCGCGCCTTTAAACGTCCAAATGCACATTCTACCACCATTCTGCACTTGCTCAGCCTGTAGTTGAACAGCTCCTGACCACTGTCCAGGCTGCCTGTGTACGGCTTCATGAGCCATGGCATTAAGGGGTAGGCTGGGTCCCCAAGGATACATATAGGCATTTCAACATCCCCAACAGTTATTTTCTGGTCTGGGAATAAAGTCCCTTCCTGCAGCTTTTGAAACAGACCAGAGTTCCTGAAGATGCGAGCATCATGCACCTTTCCCGGCCATCCCACGTTGATGTTGGTGAAACGTCCCTTGTGATCCACCAGAGCTTGCAGCACTATCGAAAAGTACCCCTTGCGGTTTATGTACTCGGCGGCTTGGTGCTCCGGTGCCAAGATAGGGATATGGGTTCCGTCTATAGCCCCACCACAGTTAGGGAATCCCATTGCAGCAAAGCCATCCACTATGACCTGCACATTTCCCAGGGTCACTACCCTTGATATCAGCAGATCTTTGATTGCGTGGGCTACTTGCATCACAGCAGCCCCCACAGTAGATTTGCCCACTCCAAATTGATTCCCAACTGACCGGTAGCTGTCTGGCGTTGCAAGCTTCCACAGGGCTATCGCCACTCGCTTCTCAACTGTGAGGGCTGCTCTCATCTTGGTATTCATGCGCTTCAGGGCAGGGGAAAGCAAGTCACAAAGTTCCATGAAAGTGCCCTTACGCATGCGAAAGTTTCGTAGCCACTGGGAATCATCCCAGACCTGCAACACTATGCGGTCCCACCAGTCTGTGCTTGTTTCCCGAGCCCAGAATCGGCGTTACACAGCATGAACCTGCCCCATTAGCACCATGATGCATGCATTGTCAGGGCCCATGCTTTCAGAGAAATCTGTGTCCATGTCCTGATCACTCACGGGACCGCGCTGACGTCGCCTCCTCGCCCGGTATCGCGTTGCCATGTTCTGGTGCTGCATATACTGCTGAATAATGCGTGTGGTGGTTAATGTGCTCCTAATTGCCAAAGTGAGCTGAGCGGGCTCCATGCTTGCCGTGGTATGGCGTCCGCACAGAAAAAAGGCGCGGAACGATTGTCTGCCGTTGCTCTGATGGAGGGAGGGGCGACTGACGACACGGCTTACAGGGTTGGCTTCAGGGAGCTAAAATCAACAAAGGGGGTGCCTGTACATCAAGGAGTATTTCAGGCAGGACTGCACGGAGGGTTCCAATAAGAAATGGTGCACCTAAGTTATCGTTGTTATTGGAACAAGGAGGTTAGCCTGGCCTCTGATTGATACATGGCTAGATTTACCTCGCTGCACCTTCTCTGTGAGTGACTGCAGTGTGACCTAGAGGAATGAGTCCCCTAGACAGGGGAGGAGGCAAATGAGTACAAAACAAATCTGGTCTATTTCTTGTTTTGACCCACTCCATCTATCTTTTACATCTTTGGCTGGCAGCAGACGGTGCAGAAGGACTGCATGCCATCCACATCTCATGGCTGCTCGGCAGAAGATGGTACAGTACGACTGCTAGCCATCCCCATCTCTTGCCTGCCTGGCAGAAGATGGTGCAATACGACTGCTAGCAATCCTCATCTCTTGCCTGCCTGGCAGAAGATGGTACAGTACGACTGCTAGCAGTCCGTATCGCCTGCCCGCTCACCATAAGACGGTTCAATAGGACTGACTGCAGGACTAAAGAGAATGACCTGGTCAAGTCACTCCAAATTTAGTCCCTGCGCCCATGTCTGCCCAGGCGCTCCCAGCCGACGCGGCCAGGAGCACCTCGGACACGATGAGGACGACTACCAATCGTATTGCACCGTCTGCTGCCACAAGGCAAGGGGTTGCTGCTACTGTGCAGCAAAGCCGTACCGCGTCTGCCAGCACCCAGGAGACATAGGGTGACGGTTACCTGAGCGGGCTCCATGCTTGCTGTGGTATGGCGTCTGCACAGGTAACTCAGGAAAAAAGGCGCGAAATGATTGTCTGCCCTTGCTTTCACGGAGGGAGGGAGGGAACGGGGGCCTGACGACACGTACCCAGAACCACCCGCGACAATGTTTTAGCCCCATCAGGCATTGGGATCTCAACCCAGAATTCCAATGGGCAGCGGAGACTGCGGGAACTGTGGGATAGCTACCCACAGTGCAACGCTCCGGAAGTCGACGCTTGCCTCGGTACTGTGGAAGCGCTCCGCCGAGTTAATGCGCTTAGAGCATTTTCTGTGGGGACACACACACTCGAATTTATAAAACCGATTTCTAAAAAACCGACTTCTATAAATTCGACCTTATTCCGTAGTGTAGACATACCCAGAATTTAGGTGTATTCTTATCACTTGGCTAGTTATAGAGGTATAAAAGAAAGAATCAAAATCACTGTCTGCCAGTGTAAGGGCCTTCTCTTACTGTGACAGTCTGAGGCCCTGTTCTTAGGCTAAGGCCTTTGGCTAAGCAACAGAGGCAGCCATAAGCTGGGAAGTGAACGGTCACGTCTTCACATTCCAAACTAGTCACATTGAAATAAGGTGCTATTGGGCTGTTAGGAATACAATCCTGTCCTGATAGTGCGTATCACCTCCAGAGAAAGGGAAGTGCCTAGAAAATGTAAAAGGAAACTTAGTTTGATAGCATCCTGTCTGGCAAGAACTCACTTATCAATAGCTGGGATGTGAAATCCTCACTTCTGTATTGTTTTGTCATTATAGTTCCCACTTTGCTATTGTTTGTCTGTATAATCTCTGTCTGGTTCTGTGATTGTTTCCGTCTGCTGTATAATTAATTTTGCTGGGTGTAAACTAATTAAGGTGGTGGGATATAATTGGTTACATAATCATGTTACAATATGTTAGGATTGGTTAGTTAAATTTCAGGAAAATGATTGGTTAAGGTATAGCTAAGCAGAACTCAAGTTTTACTATATAGTCTGCAGTCAATCAGGAAGTGGGTGGTTGGGTGGGTGGGAGGGGGGAAAATTGGAATCATGTTTTGCTAAGGGCAGGAATGGGAACAGAGACACAGGTGTAAGGCTCTGTGGTGTCAGAACTGGGAAGGAGGATACTAAAGAAGGAAACAGAAATCATGCTTGCTGGAAGTTCAACCCAATAAACATCGAATTGTTTGCACCTTTGGACTTCGGGTATTGTTGCTCTCTGTTCATGTGAGAAGGACCAGGGAAGTAAGTGGGTGAAGGAATAAGCCCCCTAACATATGTCAATTAATTTAGATCAGTGTTTCTCAACCTGGAGATCACAGGACAGGTTTTTTGGGGGGAGGGGGGAGGTGTCGCAAGTGCAGGGCCTACATTAGGGGTGCCAAGCAGGCTTACTGCCTGGGGCTCCACAAAGCTAAGATACACGCTTGAGCCCCAAGGAGAGGGCTCGAGCTTGAGACTCCTGAAAGGAGGAACAGTAGTTTGGAAAGGTTGAGAACCACCGGTCTAGATAAAACAATAAGACAAGTTTATTAACAGTAGAAAGAAGGTAATGACTGAGGCTATATCTACACTATGCAGTGTTTAGCGACACAGCTGTGCTGTTAAAAGACGTGCAGCCTAGCCACTGCTTGTCGGCAGCTCTCCTGCTGAGAGAAACTTCCACCTAAACGAGTGGCATTAGCGTTTTACAAAGCGCTGTTCACACCGGCACTTCTTGTCAACAAAACTTCTGTCTTTCGGGGGCGGGAGTGGTTTGTTTTTTTTTTTAAACATCTCTGAACGACAAAAGTGGTGTCTTTCACTTGCCTGTGTAGACAAAGCTTGAATCTTTCAGCCAAGATCCCTCCCCCAGTCCGGAACTGTTTAATTTGTTCTTCAGGTGTTATGGAAACCGTGGGTAGAAAGGAGGAACAGATAATTTGGGGCATCTCCTTTCTCCTCTTTGAGGATCATCTCCAGCTGAGGTTCAGGAGACAAAGTCTGTGTGGACAGAACCCCCAGCTGTTTCTTTTTGTCAAGATGTAGATTTTTGCCCACATCCTCTTTCCTGCCAAAGGGTGGCCACTTAATCAGGTGATAGTCCATTTGATCTTGCTGACATCTGGCTGAGGTGTCGGCTAAACTTGTGTCTCTGGGGAACTGGTTTGACTCTTCCCCAGACTTGGAACATTGCTGTGTTAATATCATATAGCAGAATCCTATAACTTTATATACATCACCACCACATATTTTACCAGAACAATAATGATCAGTAAATTATGAGTTTTCAAATGATACCTCACAAGGCATACTTTGTACGAAATTTATCATAGTGTTGAAAAAGGGGTGAACATAGGGGTACATGCTGTCAGAGGGATACGTACCTTGGGGCAAGTCTGTGTGCAGTTCATGATGGTATGACAGCGGTAGAGGGAAAATGGGTCCTCAAGCTGTGCCAGACGTTCTTCTGTGTAGTCATCTCTGGAGTCAATCATCCAGCGATATGCCTGAAAAGCAGAGCGTTACTGGGCATGCTGTATCCTTCCATACTTGGAAAAAAGCATTTGATTAAAGATACATATCAAAAGCATGATTTAACTTAAGGCTTTCAGTGCGGAGTCTAAATCACTTCCTTTAATATGCTGCAAAAATCCAACTACTTCTTTAAAATCTTGGGTGCAATTGTTATTGGAAGTAATTAGTTAAAATATCTGGAAATTGTTGCAATAGCTAATGTGATCTTTCATCAATGGAACAGTGATTAATTTGCTTCCTCTGCCAGTGCAATATGCTCAGTGCATTAGCATGACAGGTAAGATGAAGATGAAAACTACTAAGTAGTTTTCATCTTCAAGGCACTTTAGAAAGTGTTATTTGCTCAGAACACCCATGTGAGGTAAGCAAGTATTACTATCATTTTAACACCACAGGCAAGGAAACTGAGGGAGAAAAATTAGAGAAAATATAGTCACAGAGAGAGAGTCTCAGAG
This sequence comes from Caretta caretta, assembly GCF_965140235.1. Lineage (NCBI taxonomy): Eukaryota > Metazoa > Chordata > Testudines > Cheloniidae > Caretta > Caretta caretta. The sequence goes on from NC_134223.1 coordinate 6,801,975, forward strand.
CTGGAATTTGAACTCAGGAATTCCTGGCTTTCTATCTTGTGCTCACAGTCTCTCTCTCTCCACAATGTATTATATTCAGTACTGACCCACTGATCTTTTGGAACAAGCCAGGAAGTGGGTTTAATACCCTTCTTTGGAATGAGGGGAAAAAAAAGGGGATCTCTAAAGGACAGTAAAGAACATGACCCAGTTAGTCTATGTGTATCATCCAGAAGAGCAAGCCAGCCTCTGGTAAGCAGTGGAAAAACAAGATACCTTCTATTTGTGCCTTACTGCTCTTCAGGCTGTTAGATAATGAAAAACGCTTATTACCTAACCCTTAAGTAGTATCACAAGGCCTTTCATAACATCTGTATCATGCCCCATCCACACTGTTCACAACAAGCAGGGCTTAGAGTGAATAACCAACACTAACTGGGGATGAATTACACAGGATTAGAGAGAGGTGCATCCCCGTGTGGGGCTACTGACTTTTCAAAATTTATTTTCATAAAATATCAAGGTTGGAAGGGACCTCAGGAGGTCATCTAGTCCAACCCCCTGCTCAAAGCAGGACTGATCCCCGACTAAATCATCCCAGCCAGGGCTTTGTCAAGCCTGACCTTAAAAACTTCTAGGGAAGGAGATTCCACCACCTCCCTAGGTAACGCATTCCAGTGTTTCACCACCCTCTTAGTGAAAAAGTTTTTCCTAATATCCAACCTAAACCTCCCCCACTGCAACTTGAGACCATTACTCCTTGTTCTGTCATTTGCTACCACTGAGAACAGTCTAGAGCCATCCTCTTTGGAACCCCCTTTCAGGTAGTTGAAAGCACCTATCAAATCCCCCCTCATTCTTCTCTTCCGTAGACTAAACATCCCCAGTTGCCTCAGCCTCTCCTCATAAGTCATGTGTTCCAGTTCCCTAATCATTTTTGTTGCCCTCTGCTGGACTCTTTCTAATGTTTCCACATCCTTCTTGTAGCGCGGGGCCCAAAACTGGACACAGTACTCCAGATGAGGCCTCACCAGTGTCAAATAGAGGGGAACGATCACGTCCCTCGATCTGCTGGCAATGCCCCTACTTATACAGCCCAAAATGCCATTGGCCTTCTTGGCAACAAGGGCACACTGTTGACTCATATCCAGCTTCTCGTCCACTTTAACCCCTAGGTCCTTTTCTGCAGAACTGCTGCCGAGCCATTCGGTCCCTAGTCTGTAGCGGTGCATTGGATTCTTCCGTCCTAAGTGCAGGACTATGTACTTGTCCTTGTTGAACCTCATCAGATTTCTTTTGGCCCAATCCTCCAATTTGTCTAGGTCCCTCTGTATCCTATCCCTACCCTCCAGCGTATCTACCACTCCTCCCAGTTTAGTGTCAAATATATTTTATAGTGTTTTAATATATTTAAGGTTATTTACTAAATCCCCTTGCTCTTGAGCTCTGAGTAAACAAGACCCCCTTAAAAGGATTTACAGTGCCACATTGCACATTTCCACTGGCTTCAGAAAAAGGGGAAGTGCCAGAAAGTAACTCAACAACCCTGTTTTATCAAACACCATCATGCCGCCCTGCCCCCGCCCCGCCCCTCCCCCACGACACAGCAGTTACCTTCTTCTTACCTGCATAAGCACTGCAGGGCCCAGGTATTTGTCTCCATTCCACCAGTAACTGGGGCAGCTGGTACTGCAGCAGGCACATAGAATGCACTCATAGAGTCCGTCCTGAATACAAATGGGAGAAAGGAGAGCCAGCAATGCAAGACATTATCTATGAAACAATTCTTCTGAAAGGTGATCTTCACAGACATGTGCTTCCCTGGCCACCCTCTTCCCCCTTGTGACTTCCTACTTCCATATGTTCCCATGCTAAGTGTGGTAAAGGACCAGTTTCTGCACTTGCAGAGAGATTCCTGTCAGTTGGTGCTTTGAAACAGGAAACCAGGGATCCTTTACTTATGGCTGTATTGTAATAAGATTCTTTGTGGAGGAAGGGGGCAATGAAAATAGTGGGGGAGTAGGAGAAGTGGAAGAGAAAACAATGCTTACATTCCAACAGCTTGTTTCATGCAGGCCACACTGGGCTTGTAAGGAAAAGCATGGAAGCATCAAGAGCTGATCATAGCTCAAGTCAACATTCCCAGGAGGAGAAGGAAATAGTGAAGGCTACCAAAAGAGGAGGGCAAAACCACTAAAGAACAGAAGTGGTATTTTACCATGTGTTTTGAACAGATCCACAAATACAACTTAGGGCAGTCATACCATCCCCTGCTCTCCCAGCCACAACATGAAGCTACTTCTATATACAAAACACTGGAGTTGTGTTTTTCCTTTAACTATTTGCTGGAGCATCACAGGATCCGGCACATTATATGAAAACAGATAATTATCGTATCCTGACTGTTCAGAGTTCCATTTATTAGGGACACTGAGAGAAAGAAAAAAGAAAAAAAGGAGATGTACTATACAGTATGGCACTGGACCTCTAGGCCAGTGTAGACACAACGCCTGTAGCTAGGAACACAATAGTCCATTATTTCATAGTAGAACTCCCAAGCGTAGACTATGGATGAACACAAGTCAGGAAGCGTCCTCTGATAAGTAAGAAAAAATAAAAGTAATAGGGTCATTTTTGTAAGAGGGTCCTCTATGTCCTTCCCCCCACCTCAGGTTAAAGGGTGTTGCTTGATCTGATTTAAACTTCATTTCTGAGTATTGCTTCTTGGGGATACACTCTAACTGGGCTCCCCTTTTAAAGAACGAACCCTATTTGCACAGGACTGCAATTCTGAAGGTTTTTGAATTAAAAATACAAGAATAAATTTATCAGCGAAGAGGAGCAATAAAATAAGTCTACAGGAGAAGAGATGGGTTGTACTGCAGTGAAATCCTTCCAAATGTAGGAAGTATCAAACTCATTTTCAATACTTCAGCTATATTTTCCTAAAAAATTGAAGCTTAAGTTTCAAGAAGCTAATCAGAGTTTGTGGTAAAAGTGCTGTATGACTGGAGAAAAGGATTCAATGTATTTTTGGAAGACTTAAAAGGACAAAGTCAAACTGAAATTAGCTTCTTTCTCAAAACTTTTACCAGTTAGTAGTAATACCCGAGATTATAAGAAATAAAAGATTTGAGAAAAATGTTTTGTTTTTTCAGTTTACTTTGTGCATTTGACACCACATCGTGCCTGGTCAGTTTTGCTTTGTGTAGGTTTTCATAAAGCAAGATAAGAATTTTTTTTAGAAAAAACAGCAAAACCCGAAACACTGGTAGTATCAGACTCCAGCACTGTATAGCAACTGAAAAGACCTTTAATTCATTTTTTTTAAACTGATGAGATTTCAAATGGATGCCACTTTATAAAAGGAAAGCTGACAGGACTTTTAATTTAATCATCCCATATACAGATGGCACCATGGCATCTTTTCCATACCCTAATCCAGACTTTCAGACCTTTGGATGGGAAATTCTGGGGTTTTGTTAAACAACGTACAGTAAAAGCTTTTTTATCTGGCATGCTGGGGGAATGGGGGGTGCCGGTAAGTGAAAAATTCCAGTTAACTAAGAGGGAAGGAGTTTGGGTGCGGGAGGGGGTTGGGGCGTGGGAGGGGATGCAGGACACGGGCTCCAGGAGGGAGTTTGGGTGGAAGCTCGGGACAAGTGCACAGTAGGGGCTTTGGGGTGCTGGATCTGGGGGCGCTTACCTTGGGTGGCTCCCCACAAGTGGTGAACTGTCCCTGCTGCTCTTAGGTGGAGGCGCGGCAGGCGGCTCTGCATGCTGCCCCTGCCCCGTGCTGAACGCTGGCTCTGCAGCTCCCATTGACCAGGAACTGCATCCCCTCCCACACACCAAACCCCTCGTGGCTGTTCCTTTGCCTAGGAGCAGCAGGAACATGTCACTGCTTCTGGGGAGCTCCAGGTAGGGAGCCTGCCAGCCCCGCGCCAACTGGATTATAAACTGAACTTTTTATGAAGATTAGAAACACCGGTTCAGAGAGCTTTCCAGTTGGTACAAGGCTGGATAAACACACCTTTTTCTGTACTGGTATTTTATGGTACCACTGACATTTTTAGCAGTCATATGATGGCTTCATATGTCAGAAACACTGGAAATTTTCAGATATTCCTTTAGAAATGATATCCTGTTATTTCTCACATGTTTTTAAACAATTTCTTAGGGTTGTTTTGTTTGTTTTTTAAAAAAGGAATATTTGCAGTTCAAACTAAGCCCTCTTTCACTTCTTTGGACAACCTAGCCCATCTGCTCCTCCTTGATACTGCAGTGATATTGCAAATGCAACACCATGGTATTGGCCATAGCAACAGACCAATGTCCCTAGCACAGAATTATAACTTGATAACAGGATCTTTCCAGACAGGCTGGGGTGTGAAGAGAAAAAACCTGTATTTTTCCACCAACTGTAGCAAAAGGGGAAACCTACAGAAAGTTACTGGCAATGTAAAATGTTCTCTCTCGAAATGTTTTCTTTTTTACTTCAAGGCTTTTCCAGTGGGCAAATCTTTTTAAAGGCCCTCCCATCTTCAATCCTAGCTGTCAACAGTGTAAAGCCCCCAAAGGGCTTACTTACCTGGGAAAACAACAGTGTGTTAAAACATGACCAACAAAGACTCATGGTACCTTATACAATATTAACTGTGGCTTAACACCATGGCTATGTCCACAATGCCAAAAACATGTGTTTTCACACTGAGCTAGCTAACGTGCATTAGCTATTTCCCTGTAAAATCCTAGTGGAAACAAGGCACTGTCGTTTTTACCATGATGTAGTCAGCTGAGGTCTAACTTGGATAGGGGGTATAGAGTTGACCACACCAAGCTACGTCAAGGTAATACCTACAAAGCCTAGTCTCACCTCGCTGTAAAATCACAGAGATCTAATGCATGTTATCTTGATATAAAAAAAGCAAAAACAAAAAACCACAAAAACATTTTTCTTTGGCAGCGAAGACAAAACCTCAGTGCAGACAGCTGATCTGATGTTTAAGTCCGTGTCTACACTGCTTGTTTTCCCATCATGTTAGACTACAACCCATAGGAGTTGTGGTAACTAACACTATGTAGTTAGTTTCCCCATGCAGACAAACCCACAGAATCCACATTCCAGCCAATCAATTCCCACCACATAAGGGAATCTCTGAAAGGATTCTAGCAGGGATGTGAAATGACTGCACCTTCCACTCTGCACCTACCTCTAAGGAACAGCCCTGACTTACATACGACGACAGACTTGTTAAAATATCTAACCTAATTCTTATATGGATGAAATTAAAGCACCGGGGTGGGGGGGAATAAAACATGAGTATTAACCAGTTTCTGACGATCTTCTATAGACTGCAGATACTGTTCTTTGCCCTGATTCGATTCATCCCTCTTCTTCAGGTAAGGCTCAATGGTTTTGTACTGAGCATAGAAGTTACTCATGTCCTGAGTTTAAACAAAAAGACAAAAATTATTTTACTAACTATTTACTATGATTTGTACTAGCAAGAGATCAGACATTCTGTACGCACATTCAGGCAAAATAAGTGTTGCATTTGCCCCTTTAACTTCCCACTTCCTATTTAACAGTAACAGGTGTAACCACTGGCTATGAAGCTACAGGAATAAGGAATCAGTTACTCAGCTCTCTCTGCCCCAGCTCTCATTGTTCTGTCACAAAATTTTTTAGAAAGACATTATATAAAGGTACGAATTTTGGAATGATCTCTCAGCAGCGTGCCGCTCTATCCCTGAAAACCACGGTATAGCCTGAAACACTGTCATCCGTGGTCCCACAAATCACAAGAGAGGCAGAAACTCACCGGAACGAGATCCTTTACCACATACATATGGGGGAGAGGGTAGATTTTGGAGACCTTGCTAAGGTTGGTGTCAATTCTTTTGGTACAGGCCAGGGTGTTCCCACCATTGATGTTCATAGCGCAGGAGCCACAAATGCCTGAGAAGGAGAGAAGAGACAATGGAGCATTGGACTTGTATCCTTTCACCCTCTTGGTGGGGCCTTCTTGCCCCAAACTACCCCTTTCTCCCAGCCATTATGCCATCTTAAAAGCTAGTGTAGTTGTCACTCTTCTACCAGAAGAAAGATCAGAATTCTCTTGGGATCTCATTCAAAGCCACTCTTGTGCCAGCCAGAAGTGTCACTGTTTAACAATGAAACAGGCTCCATCAGACTTCCATCAAGAGATGACTATGTTGGGTCTGTAGCAGAAGCTGGCAAATTCAGGGTTGACAAAGGTAAGGTAATGCACATTGGAACGAGTAATATGAACTACACATACACATTACCAAGCTGTAGCTATGCAGGAAATAGATTTGGGTGTAACTGTGGACAGCTCCCTGGAAGTTTCTGTGCAATGTGGAACAGTGTTCAAAAAACACACGCAAGCAAAATATATTTGAGGCTCTACAAAGAATGGAATGGAAACTATTAAGATTATAGTATCTTTATATAAAATCCATCACACCCCCGCAGCTGGAGTACTGTGTTCAGATCTGGTCACTCCATCCCTAAAGGGATGTAGCAAAGACAGAAGGGGGCCTAATACAGGTGACCCAAAAACCAAAGAAGACTGAAGGCACAGTGAACTTCGATACAGGGGAAGATTGAAACAAATTGGGATGGCGTAGCTTAGAAAAGAGACATGACAGAAGATTATAAAATAATGAATGGTATACAGAAGGTATATTGGACGCTGCTATTTATCTTTCCACAATTTAAGAACGGGAAAGCCAGTGAAACTGAAAAGCAACCATTTTAAGCCTAACAAAAGGAAACACTTTTTTGCACTGGTAATAGATTCTGTGGAACCTGTCCCAAATATCACCGAGACGAAGAGATTTAGTGTTCCAAAGAGGGATTCACTTTTTATACGGACACAAAAATTTTAAGGGGCATAAAGCCCAAGTTTAGGGGATAAGCCAAACAGTAACTAACAGGTTAAGGAGCTTCCTTTGTTTATTCTATTATGCAGATTCTTGAACTGTTCTCAGAAGCATGTGATACTGGCCACTTTTAGACAGGGTACTGGACTAGCTGGACCACTAGTTGGATCTGTGTGGAATTCCTGCACCCTCTGACAGCCCAGCAAGCTATCAATAGGGACTGGAGAGCAAAACAATGTATGTGGCAGAAGAGGACATATATTAGGTCAGCCCAACACGATATGGGACTGTTAAACTTTTAAAGAACAATATTCAAAGCAACTACTTCCAAATGCATAGGGAACTGAACTGAGAGTAAGCACCACCTCTTAGGTATTTGTTTCCTCAACACCAGATTCTGAAAGCAACTGCACAGTGTGAAATTCCTCGTTGTGATATCCAGAGTCAATACTGGGCAACAACATTTAAAACCAGATGTCTTTTAGACAGTTCTGGGGAAAAGATTGTAGTACTTGAGACTAAACAGAAATCTATTCCCCTTCCGTTTGTTTCTGGTTTTTATTTGCAACCTTGTATAATTAGTTAAAAATGAGGACTCTGCCCCTTTCAACCCATCTTTCTGTCCCATGCCATCACAGCACAACTGTTCCCAGGTCAGCACACTGACGTTACTAACAGAATTATGGTCTCACCCTGGGACTGAGCAAGAGAAGCTAGGCTGGATAACAGAGAAGCTACAAAATCAACATGGTACTCATTAAATGGATAAAAAATTGGCTAGCTGATATATCTCAAAAAGTAATTGTGAATGGGAAATTGCCATCAACTGGGAGCGTTTCTAGAGGGTCCCACAGGAGACTGGCTCTTGGCCCAACACTATTCAATATTTTTATCAAAGACCAGGAAGAAAAAGAGATAACTGATAAAGTTTGTAGACTACACAAAGATTGGTGGAATGGTAAATAATGACAAGATAGGTAAATGATACCGAGCGATCTGCATCACTTAGTAAGCTCGGCGCAAGAGAACAGCATGTGTGTTTCAAGACAGTCAAATCAAAGACCTAAGAACGAAGAGCCTAGGCCACATTTAAAGGATAAAGGGCTACTCTGGGAAGCAGGGACTTTGAAAAAGACTAGGGGTCATGACGTATAATCAGCTGCACATGATACTTACATAGAATCATAGGGTTAGAAGGGACCTCATCTCCTAGTGCGACACTGTGACTAAAAGGGCTAACGTAATCCTTGGATGTATAAACAGGAGAATATTAACTACAAGTAGAGAGGTTATATTACCTCTGTATTTTACACTCAGGTGACTGCTACCGGAATACTCTGTCCAGTGCTGGTGTCCACATTTCAAGAAGAACATTGGAAAAATTGGAGAGGGTTCAGAGAAGAGCTGAAAAAATGACTGAAAGATTGGGAAAAAAGCCTTACAGTGAGACTCAAAGACTTCTACCTACTTAATTTATCAAAGAGAATAGACTAAGGGATGACTTGATTAAGGTGTATAATTACCTACATGGGGAACAGAAATTTGATATTAGAGGGATGGCTCTTCAATCTAGCAGACAAAGGTAATGGATGGAAGTTGAAGCTAGACAATTCGGACTAGAAATAATCTGCAAATATGGAACAGCGAGGGCAACTAGCCACTGGAACCATTTACCAAAGATTATGGTGGATTTTCCATCACTGGACATTTTAAAATCAGGATTGGATGTTTTTCTAAAAGATCTGCTCTAATTCTAACAGGAATTAATTCAGGGAAGCGCGTGTTCTATAAGAGGTCAGGCTAGATGAACACAGTGGTCCCTTCTGGACTTATAGTATATGAAATATTTGCAAAACCAGAAACAATTCTTGGCCAATTACCCTCCTGCATTCTAGCACACACAAAGGAAGACAACAGAAGTGGCTTTTAAAATCATCAAGGTTGATTTTCCCCCGACGCTAATTATTTAACCTGGTCAAGAGTGAAAAATCCTTCAATCATTCCCAGCAAACAAAACAAAACTCAGGAGCAATAATTTTGACTGATGTACTGAGATTGAAACAAAGTTATTTGATAACTTTCCTCTATGAATGAACCTAGCACTTGAACCTGACAGATGTCAAGTGCCCTGTACTTAATAGCATCAGAGGCAGTATAGTATACGAAGGTAGGGTGACCAGATGTCCCAATTTTTGGGTATTTTTCTTATATAGGCTCCTATTACCCCCACCTTCATCCCGATTTTTCACACTTGCTGTCTGGTCACCCTATACTAAGGTCTATCCTGAGTTGTTCTCCTGGACATAGGATATCCACTCTCATCATCCACTTTTGTTTAGATGAGTATCTTCTCAGAACCCAGTGTGTCAAATGATCCACAACATAACTGATTTTATAATTCATTATAAAAAGAGCACCTCACCTTCCCTACATGATCTGCGGAAGGTCAGAGTGGAGTCCATCTCATTTTTTATCTTGATCAGCGCATCAAGTACCATAGGCCCACACCTATAATGGAAACCAGTCACTTTAATAAACCTGCATATTCCCCACAGCCCAGCTATTTCCTTTCCACTCTTTTCACACATTAGATTCTGGAAACAAAGTTACTTGTCTGACCTTGTTTGCAACAACTCCCTCTTTGCTCTTGATGAAATTCTGAAGAGATTCATTTCCTTATTTGAGGAGCAGTATCTGCACCCCCCAGCTATCGGCCTATATGTCTGTTGTTACAGAACAGAGATCCTACAAAAACTGGATTTTTTATTCTTCGCATTTCTATTAGGAAATGCCTATCAAATATACTAAGGATAAAAATTCTAAATACAATAGCTTGCCCATTTAAACCAATCCCAAGTGACAAAATATATATCACCCAATCAAATAAAACACAGATACTACCCCATGTGCTTTAATACACCCCCTCACCAAAATTCCTGGGGGGTACAAAGCCACCAAAAAACCAGATGAGCTTCGCACTGTGCCCCAAAGATCAATAACTCTGGCTGGGTTGGACAGTGAGGAGGCTTTCATTGTAAATGACCTTGCTACAGACTCCTCCCCTTTAAATCAATTATGAGTTTATTATTATGAGTTTTAGTGTCCTCATTAAGCATAAATGAGGCGATAATACATAAGGAAAGCCAGGTCTCAAAATCATTCAAGTATGTAATAAATAGGTTTATGTAATAGGTAAGAAACAAAATTCCACCCAGAAACTAGTCAGAAGCCAATGCTGACTACAGAGTAGCAACAGTCAGCTCTCTCCGCGAGATTTTTTTTTAATAAGCATGTGGCTACGTTCTGCATTAGTTTAGAATTTCAGAATAGACTTAAATGGAACCCAAGTAGTGTGCAATGGATCCTGAGGAAACAGAGGCACAGGTGTTTGTACCAAGGTTCCTTCCTACATCCCAGAGGAAAGGCTGCACACTTCTTGCTAACTGCAGAGGGAAAAAGTGTTCTTGGCCACAGCTACCACTTGAGCATCTCTAATACAACCCCAAGCTGCAAACCCAAGTGATAAATGGCAGGCACACATGCTCACTTTGAGAGGAGCTGATGTAACCTCCATAATTTCTGCTGGATCCTTCTCTTGATATACCAGCATGAGCTGTACATGCAGCATGGTTCCACTTTGGAATATACATGGAAACTTTATCATGTACTCCAAAACATGTTAAAACCTTGGATGTGTTTGCGTTTCTAGTATGGCTTGGGGACATTTGAGGGTCTCATGTACATTCTGAAATTGAACTATCCTTTTAATCATCTTGAGAGACACCTGTGTTGGACTCCTCTGGACACAGTTCTACTTATCACGTTCTGGCCCTGTGTTACCATCAGGTTAAAGGAATTGTACTACATGGTTGTACCTTTACTTCCTTTACCTGGTGACAACATTATCTGGTCCCATCTACACTGGCAAAATCAAGCTTGTTATAACATGATTGAGACACGTCTGTACGGTAACTGATCATCCTAACATAGCTTGAATGATCATGTAAAACTAATACAGCTGCTATGACCTTTAATTAACAGCTACAGAGTGACTAAATTAAACCCACGTCTAGAGTCTCAAAGGATTTACACCACTCCAAAGCTGACAGAGGAAAAGGCATCTCTGTGGAGCAGCACGCTGGGGTCAGCATCCATATAATTTGACATGCATACTCACTTATTCAGATCAATTTCATAGGTCTGCATGTGCGGCTTGTCCCCAGGCTTGTCTGGATCCCATCTATAGATAGCAAACGTCTTGATACGTGGGGCTACGGCCTGAACAGCGGGTGCTGCTGCAGCTGCTGTCTGTGCTCCACGGCAGGCCTATGCTCAAACAATGACAACACAGCCCCTTAGATTTCCTTCGTGTATTTTTCTAGACAACACATGTTGGGTTGGGAAGAGATTTATTTTGCTGCCTAGCGATTAAAGCAAGATTTCTGTAGTCAGGAGCCCAGGATCGACCACTGACTTACTGTGTTGCCTTCAACAGGCGTCCACCTCAGCATTTTCATTTTCTAATTAAACAGACAGAGATAATACTTACACCTTACCCACATACCTGCTACAGGTTCCAACACTGCTAACATCAGAGGAGAATTACAGATCCAATTTTGGGTAGCGTAACCACCACATATAACGTCTACAGGGCGTAGCCTATCTAGATGTCCATTACTTACTCATATATTTTTGGCATAAATCGGTAGAGAGCACCATGACCAACCTAGAGGACTTGCAGCGGGGAAGGTTTAGATTGGATATAAGGAAAAACTTTTTCACTAGGAGGGTGGTGAAACACTGGAATGCGTTACCTAGGGAGGTGGTAGAATCTCCTTCCTTAGAGGTTTTTAAGGTCAGGCTTGACAAAGCCCTGCCTGGGATGATTTAACTGGGAATTGGTCCTGCTTCGAGCAGGGGGTTGGACTAGATGACCTTCAGGGGTCCCTTCCAACCCTGATATTCTATGATTCTATGACTTTAAAAATGATTCACGTGCCTCTCAAAAACCTCATTTTTAGCCAAACAGAACAGCTGTCACCAAAGTCACCGACGTGTCCCTGGTGGCCCCAAATCTACCCAGCCTCGCAGCGCCCGCCCCTATTTCACAGAGAGAGAAACTGAGGCACTGAAAGGGGAAATGATTTGCCCAAGATCAGACGTTAAGTCAGTGACGATGACGGGGGAGCCCCCAACCCACTCCCAGGGGGCGATGAGGGGGGGCCTGGCAGAGGCGCGATGGGGGCAGGAGACCCAGGCAGGGCACTACCAGGAGACTCTTCACTCCTGGATTCCCTCGGCCCCTTTCCCCTCACAGCCCCCTGGCAGCTCCCCACCTCCTCCCCTCTGTGCCCAGCCCCCGACCCGCTCCCTGACGTATCCGCCCGCCGGGCCCCCCTCACCTGCCGCGCGGCCGCCCACAGGGTCACCGCGGGCACGCAGCGCTTCAAGGAGACGCCGACTACGGCCGCCGCCATCTTGGGCGTGGACACCCACCGCGAAACGGGCCGCCACAATCCCACAGGCCACCGCGACGGAACAGGAAAGGACACTGCTTTCCCTAAAGACCACAGAGCCGCGACTAGGCGGCCATACTGGGAGTGGCTAAGTAGGGAGACAATGGAAGGGCCTATGGGGAGGGGCTGAACCGCTGAGGAGCGATGGAGCCAATGGGAAGCCACATTGGGAGCGCGAGAGGGCAGAGAGCGCCAATGGGAGGCCACATTGGGAGAGGCCGCCGGCAGATGGAGCCAATGGGAGGCCAGATTGGGAGTGGCCCCGTGCAGATAGAGCCAATGGGAGGCCATATTGGGAGAGGCTCAGGAGATAGCGCCAACAGGCGGCCATATTGGGAGTGGCGGGTGACTGGTTGATGACTACGCAGTTGGCTGATTCAGAAGAAGGTCTGATGAAGTTGGTGGAGAAGACTATGAATGGCAGAATAGGGTCTAGAATTGAATGTGGCCCAGGCAAAAACTCCGGTAGTTTGCAAGGATCCTGGGAAACCACGAAAGATCACAGTGATCAACATGGCGGTTCAGCAATGTGGATGATGGAAGATCGGGATCCTGAAGCCAGCACCAGACTAGCAAGAGCGAAAGAGACATTCCGGAAGCATAAACGTCTGATGAGATGGTACATAAATCTGAATCAGACTCTTAAAAACGTACATTTGGTCTGTGTTAAATTACAGCTGTGAAACAAGGACTTTCAAACAGTCGATAATACAGACGGCACAAGCGGTCGTGCTATAGAAGAATTCTGAAAATACTCTGGGTAGACCAAGTAATCAACTAAAAAGTATTGGACATGACTGGAAAACTGCAAATGCTAGTCAGAGATTTGATGAAAAGAAAAATTCGATTTGCAGGGCACATTTTAAGAGGTTCAGTGCATAATACATGTCTACGGGCACAAGAAGGGAAAGTTGATGGCAGAAGAACACAAGGCAGAAAAAGATCTTGGAGGAGCAATGTGCTATCCTGGGTGGATTAAAAAGGATTGTTCATCCACAAAGATTAGCAGAGGATCATTCAGAATAGTCTGTCATGGTTGCAAACCACCAGTAATGGAGATGCCACATAACAAGAAGAAGACTGGGAGTGGCTGAGGAGAGATGGAGCCATTGAGAAGCCAACTTGGGAGTGGCTCTGGAGAGTGCTGGAGGCAGACCCTGGAGCATCCATGCCTCACAATATAAGGACACATTGGTGACTTGCTAGGAGCCCACCAACTGCTCCTACTTGGCGTAAAATGAAGGAGATTCCACCTGCCTTTAGTACAGTGGTATGGCACCAAGGGCATGGGGCTGTGACAGGATCCTTTGAGTCTCATCTTCAGACTCTGTTAACACATTGGGAAAATGATGGCATCTTTAATCAGTGACGGCAGCAGGGACTGTGCAGTTATCACCAGGGACAGATCTCAGTTTCGGGATGTCACCTTTGAGATACAAATAACCACGACATCCGGGACAATCCTGAGCCCATAAAATCAGATAGCTGGTCTGACAGTGTGCACCGAGCACCCGTACAGATTTCTGGGGACAGATACTTCAAAAAGGGGATGATCTAGGGAAAGCGTGGACAGGGAGCAACCCTATCTCAGGCCCTACTCTTCCCAAAGTGCAGTCCTTCTACCAGGAGGTACAGCAGAACCTCCTTTTACTACAGTAGCATTAGGGCTTCTAGGCCTCCCACTGCTAGAGCGTAAAAGGTCACAAGTACATGAGAAAGTCTGACATTCCGTCCCTTGGTGGTCAGCGGTGACATGTGGTGGCGATTGGACATCTAACATAGTGAATGCCAGTGAAAATGAGGTAGGATCAGAGTCTAAAACAGGGAAAGAACAAGTCAAATATTACTTAGACAAGTTAGATGTCTTCAGATCACCAGGGCCTGATGAAATGCATCCTAGACTACTCAAGGAGCTGATTGAGGAGATACCTGAGCCATTAGCAATTATCTTTGAAAAGTCATGGAAGATGGGAGATATTCCAGAAGACTGGGAAAGGGCTCCAGGATGAAGACTGTGAGTGAGAACTTCACTTCTCTGGCACAATGGAACTATCTACAATAAGGGTAAAGCCCATCTGTGTGGGAGACAGAACTTTCTTCGGGGCTGGTCCAAGATTAGAATAAAATCCCCCCAGGAACTAAAAACCATCACCTTCCCCACTCCATGTGCCAGAGGCATGTCTTTGACCTGCCTTCTCTAACTTAAATATTTAGCAACATTAAAAAATAATCCAAAACAAGACACTCCTCTGTACACACATCTCCCCCTGGGGAGAGAAAGAGAGAACAAATGTGACAGATGTCAGACAGATTACTTAATGCCCTGCTGGAAGGTGCTCAAATGCCACGGTGTTGAGTGTGGTATAAGAACCTATATAGAATAGAACAGAAAAGATAAGATTAGGACACTATGGGGTTGTTTTAATACTTTAAAGGAGATGTGCACTGGAAAAAACTTTCAACAACGTCAGATTTAAACTTGGATGCGTTTTGTGTTTTGGATGTTTTCTATAATTTTGCTTGGAACTTGTTGTTGAGGCTAAATTCTGTTCACATGCTCATAAGGGCATGTTCTCCCCCTCATTGCATCTAGTCCACATAGTGGAGCAGCAACGTCATAGTACTGAGTTTAAGAACGTAAGAACATAAGAATGGCCCTACTGGGTCAGGCCAAAGGTCCATCTAGCCCAGTATCCTGTCTTCAGACAGGGCCAATGCCAGGTGCCCCCGAGGGAATGAACAGAACAGGGAATCATCAAGTGACCCATCCCCTGTCATCCATTCCCAGTTTCTGGCAAACAGAGGCTAGGGACACTTTTCCCGCCCATCAGTCATTTCTGCAGCCATCAAGCTGAGATGTGCTAAATACTGATGGATTCTGACTCTGCTGCATGATCAAGCAGAGGGAGATGCTGGGATGAGATGGAGAAAGTTGCCATTGATACACACCTGCTGTGTCAGGGTGCTGTTAGCATCTATAAAATGAGCCCTACTACAACAGCTACCATCTAATAGTCAAAAGAGAGAGGTAGAACTCACTCAGCCCGTAGTTGCTAAAAAGCTGGCGTAGACCCCCAAGTGGGTTTTTCTCATGTGTTTCTTTGCTTATAACTCGGCACACTGCAGGCTTGCCTGCACTGTAGAAAGAATCATTGCTAACAACAGGTGTCAGCACAGAGGACGCTGCTGAACCTGTGCATGACAGTAGAACCTCAGAGGTATGAGACCAGGATTACGAACTGACCAGTCAAACACACACCTCATTTGGAACCGGAAGTATGCAATCAGGCAGCAGCAGAGACCAAAAAAAAAAAAACAAAACAAAAGGCAAATACAGTAAGGTACTGCATTAAACATAAACTACTAAAATAATAACAGGGAACATTTTAAAAAAGATTTGACAAGGTAAGGAAACTGTTTCTGTGCTTGTTTCATTTGAATTAAGCTGATTAAAAGCAGCATTCTTCTTCTGCATAGTAAAGTTTCAAAACTGTATTAAGTCAATGTTCAGTTGTAAACTTTAGAAAGAACACCCATAACGTTTTGAACAGAGTTACGAACATTTCAGTGTTTTGCACAACCTCCATTCCCGAGGTGTTCGTAACTCTGAGGTTCTACTGTACATGGTTTTACTGTACATGTAACAATGCTGAATATCTGCCTACACTGAGCAGTCTGATCAACTGCACTCTTTGCTGACACCTGTTGGTAGCACAGGGTATTTTTGGTAGGATAGATGGTATTTAAGGGCATGTCTACACTACGGAATAAGGTTGAATTTATAGAAGTCGGTTTTTTAGAAATCGGTTTTATATATTCGAGTGTGTGTGTCCCCACAGAAAATGCTCTAAGTGCATTAAGTGCATTAACTCGGCGGAGCACTTCCACAGTACCGAGGCTAGAGTCGACTTCCGGAGCGTTGCACTGTGGGTAGCTATCCCACAGTTCCCGCAGTCTCCGCTGCCCATTGGAATTCTGGGTTGAGATCCCAATGCCTGATGGGGCTAAAACATTGTCGCGGGTGGTTCTGGGTACATATCGTCAGGCCCCCCGTTCCCTCCCTCCCTCCGTGAAAGCAAGGGCAGACAATCGTTTCGCGCCTTTTTTCCTGAGTTACCTGTGCAGACGCCATTCCACGGCAAGCATGGAGCCCGCTCAGGTAACCGTCACCCTATGTCTCCTGGGTGCTGGCAGACGCGGTACGGCATTGCTACACAGTAGCAGCAACCCCTTGCCTTGTGGCAGCAGACGGTACAGTACAACTGGTAGCCGTCATCGTCATGTCCGAGGTGCTCCTGGCCATGTCGGCTGGGAGCGCCTGGGCAGACATGGGCGCAGGGACTAAATTTGGAGTGACTTGACCAGGTCATTCTCTTTAGTCCTGCAGTCAGTCCTATTGAACCTTCGCATGCGTAAGGGCACTTTCATGGAACTTTGTGACTTGCTTTCCCCTGCCCTGAGGCGCATGAATACCAAGATGAGAGCAGCCCTCACAGTTGAGAAGCGAGTGGCGATAGCCCTGTGGAAGCTTGCAACGCCAGACAGCTACCGGTCAGTTGGGAATCAATTTGGAGTGGGCAAATCTACTGTGGGGGCTGCTGTGATGCAAGTAGCCCACGCAATCAAAGATCTGCTGATATCAAGGGTAGTGACCCTGGGAAATGTGCAGGTCATAGTGGATGGCTTTGCTGCAATGGGATTCCCTAACTGTGGTGGGGCTATAGACGGAACCCATATCCCTATCTTGGCACCGGAGCACCAAGCCGCCGAGTACATAAACCGCAAGGGGTACTTTTCGATAGTGCTGCAAGCTCTGGTGGATCACAAGGGACATTTCACCAACATCAACGTGGGATGGCCGGGAAAGGTGCATGATGCTCGCATCTTCAGGAACTCTGGTCTGTTTCAAAAGCTGCAGGAAGGGACTTTATTCCCAGACCAGAAAATAACTGTTGGGGATGTTGAAATGCCTATATGTATCCTTGGGGACCCAGCCTACCCCTTAATGCCATGGCTCATGAAGCCGTACACAGGCAGCCTGGACAGTAGTCAGGAGCTGTTCAACTACAGGCTGAGCAAGTGCAGAATGGTGGTAGAATGTGCATTTGGATGTTTAAAGGCGCGCTGGCGCAGTTTACTGACTTGCTTAGACCTCAGCGAAACCAATATTCCCACTGTTATTACTGCTTGCTGTGTGCTCCACAATATCTGTGAGAGTAAGGGGGAGACGTTTATGGCGGGGTGGGAGGTTGAGGCAAATCGCCTGGCTGCTGGTTACGCGCAGCCAGACACCAGGGCGGTTAGAAGAGCACAGGAGGGCGCGGTACGCATCAGAGAAGCTTTGAAAACCAGTTTCATGACTGGCCAGGCTACGGTGTGAAAGTTCTGTTTGTTTCTCCTTGATGAAACCCCCCGCCCCTTGGTTCACTCTACTTCCCTGTAAGCTAACCACCCGCCCCTCCTCCCTTCAATCACCGCTTGCAGAGGCAATAAAGTCATTGTTGCTTCACATTCATGCATTCTTTATTCATTCATCACACAAATAGGGGGATGACTACCAAGGTAGCCCAGGAGGGGTGGTGGAGGAGGGAAGGAAAATGCCACACAGCACTTTAAGCACAGCACTTTAAAAGTTTACAACTTTAAAATTTATTGAATGACAGCCTTCTTTTTTTTGGGCAATCCTCTGTGGTGGAGTGGCTGGTTGGCCGGAGGCCCCCCCACCGCGTTCTTGGGCGTCTGGGTGTGGAGGCTATGGAACTTGGGGAGGAGGGCGGTTGGTTACAGAGGGGCTGCAGTGGCAGTCTGTGCTCCAGCTGCCTTTGCTGCAGCTCAACCATACACTGGAGCATACTGGTTTGGTCCTGCAGCAGCCTCAGCATTGAATCCTGCCTCCTGTCATCACGCTGCCGCCACCTTTGAGCTTCAGCCCTGTCTTCAGCCCGCCACTTACTCTCTTCAGCCCGCCACTTACTCTCTTCA
Organism: Caretta caretta; assembly: GCF_965140235.1. Lineage (NCBI taxonomy): Eukaryota > Metazoa > Chordata > Testudines > Cheloniidae > Caretta > Caretta caretta. The sequence goes on from NC_134223.1 coordinate 6,820,361, forward strand.
GCCCGCCACCTCTCCTCCCGGTCATTTTGTGCTTTCCTGCACTCTGACATTATTTGCCTCCACGCATTCGTCTGTGCTCTGTCAGTGTGGGAGGACAGCATGAGCTCGGAGAACATTTCATCGCGAGTGCGTTTTTTTTTTCTTTCTAAGCTTCACTAGCCTCTGGGAAGGAGAAGATCCTGTGATCATTGAAACACATGCAGCTGGTGGAGAAAAAAAAAGGGACAGTGGTATTTAAAAAGACACATTTTATAAAACAGTGGCTACACTCTTTCAGGGTAAACCTTGCTGTTAACATTACATACATAGCACATGTGCTTTCGTTACAAGGTCGCATTTTGCCTCCTCCCACCGCGTGACTACCCCCTCAACCTTCCCCCCTCCCTGTGGCTAACAGCGGGGAACATTTCTGTTTAGCCACAGGCAAACAGCCCAGCAGGAATGGGCTCCTCTGAGTGTCCCCTGAAGAAAAGCACTCTATTTCAACCAGGTGACCATGAATTATATCTCACTCTCCTGAGGATAACACAGAGAGATAAAGAACGGATGTTGTTTGAATGCCAGCAAACATACACTGCAATGCTTTGTTCTACAATGATTCCCGAGTACGTGTTACTGGCCTGGAGTGGTAAAGTGTCCTACCATGAAGGACGCAATAAGGCTGCCCTCCCCAGAAACCTTTTGCAAAGGCTTTAGGACTACATCTAGGAGAACCGCAAATGCCAGGGCAAAGTAATCCTTTCACATGCTTGCTTTTAAACCATGTATAGTATTTTAAAAGGTACACTCACCAGAGGTCCCTTCTCCGCCTGCTGGGTCCAGGAGGCAGCCTTGGGTGGGTTCGGGGGGTACTGGCTCCAGGTCTAGGGTGAGAAACAGTTCCTGGCTGTCGGGAAAACCGGTTTCTCCGCTTGCTTGCTGTGAGCTATCATCATATTCTTCATCCCCAAAACCTGCTTCCGTATTGCCTCCATCTCCATTGAAGGAGTCAAACAACACGGCTGGGGTAGTGGTGGCTGAACCCCCTAAAATGGCATGCAGCTCATCATAGAAGCGGCATGTTTGGGGCTCTGACCCAGAGCAGCTGTTCGCGTCTCTGGTTTTCTGGTAGGCTTGCCTCAGCTCCTTCAGTTTCACACGGCACTGCTTCGGGTCCCTGTTATGGCCTCTGTCCTTCATGCCCTGGGAGATTTTCACAAAGGTTTTGGCATTTCGAAAACTGGAACAGAGTTCTGATATCACGGATTCCTCTCCCCAAACAGCGATCAGATCCTGTACCTCCCGTTCGGTCCATGCTGGAGCTCTTTTGCCATTCTGGGACTCCATCATGGTCACCTGTGCTGATGAGCTCTGCATGGTCACCTGCAGCTTGCCACGCTGGCCAAACAGGAAATGAGATTCAAAAGTTCGCGGTTCTTTTCCTATCTACCTGGCCAGTGCATCTGAGTTGAGAGTGCTGTCCAGAGCGGTCATAATGGAGCACTCTGGGATAGCTCCCGGAGGCCAATACCATCGAATTGTGTCCACAGTACCCCAAATTCGAGCCGGCAACGTCGATTTAAGCGCTAATCCACTTGTCAGGGGTGGAGTAAGGAAATCGATTTTAAGAGCCCTTTAAGTTGAAATAAAGGGCTTCATTGTGTGGACGGGTGCAGGTTTACATAGATTTAACGCTGCTAAATTCGACCTAAAGTCCTAGTGTAGACCAGGGCTAAGACTACCAGATTAAAACCTCAATGGGTGAATTACTTTGTTGTTTGGCTGCTGAGCAAGCTGACCCTCTCCTGCAGCTTGCAAGTCAGTCTTTGTCAGCGATTGTCCTCCCCTCACTTCAAACACATACCTACAGGAGCAGATTCCTGCCCTCCGTGTTGGGAAGTGTAGCGGGGAGGGGAATGGCCTTTTAAACCCTTATGACATCTTCAAGCAATTAATTTCTATCCTGACCTGTAGCAACCCTTGCTATTCTTGTCCTGGGCTCCTCACAGTGCTGCAGCTGCAGCTCACTCCTGACCTGATCACCCCTTGCTATTTCAGGCCTGGGCCTCTCATCATGCTCAATCATTGCCAAATCATGCTCAATTGTGCCAAAATGTGTGGTTGTGTTAGGAGCTGAGCAGATGTCCACTGCAGACTCAGATGAAACCACGTGACTCATTTTCACTTATGAGCTGATCTAAAACGGAACTGAAGTCACTGGAGCTGAATGCCTCTGCTTTAACCATTGAGCAACCTAATGACCAGACAAAGGGCTCTTAGATGTTGAAAAGAACTTTCTCTGTTCTGTAGTTATCTTTAAAACCAGTTGTTACATTAGGTAAAAGTCACCTTTTCTCTAGAGATTAGAATAGCTTTGTCAAGTATTAAAGATCTTATCCTGCATTATTAAAGGCAATGGGAGTTATGTCATTGATTTCAATGGGAGAAGAATTGGGCCATTAGCTTGCTTTTGGTCTGTGTCCCTTTCAGTGCCTGGACTCCCCTAGGCTGGGCAAGGCCAGTTTTTATAGCATCGTTCCTCCCTGATCCCTTCACTGTCAGATCAGCAACTATGCAAGAAAAACCTTTTTCTTTTCTATTGACCATTTGCAGAATTGAAGACTAGTAATGGCAGTCCCGGATCACCTGGTACCATTTTCTGCTCTGTTACCTGGGTGCAATTGCATCAGCGTAACTGAAAGCAGCGTTTGGCCCTATGGGCCCAATCCAAAGCCCATGAAATCAAGGTGGGGGGAACATTCAATGGGTTTCAGTGGGCACTGGCTCAGGTCCTATATTCCCAACTGTGACCCGGGTGGCAATTGCCATTACAGCTTTGCAAAGGCATCAGGGAGAATTGCTCGGGCACAAAATCTTCTGGTCTGCTTTTCACAGTGATCTTAATGAAAACTGATGCTCTTTAAAAATAATAAACCCAAATGGCTGGAATGCTGACAGTTGAGTTAATATCTGTAACATCAAAGCAATGTTCATTGTAAAGATTACGGGCGAGAAAACAGCAAATTAAATATTCTGTTAAATTTTACATGCCTGATTTGGTTAGTATGGAAATTCCTGCAAGAGGTATCTTACTTTAGTTACAGGAAAGAAACACTGTTTAAGGCATTCAGTATCTTCAGCTATGTTAGCCAGGTTATAATTCTTGGTTACTTCTGACCCACTCTCTTGCACATCAGGTTTTCCTTAAGACCATTTCCATATTAGAATTTTAGATCTGTTTATTAAAGCATCAGCAAACTCCTGTCTTTTTAAGCTATGCTGACTGACACCAGCTGAGGATCTAGCCCTATGTTGATTTACACCAAGCAAAGACCTGGCCCCATGACTTTGCCTAGCTTCTTAATATTTCACTTTCCAACTTGGAGAAGCTGTGGCTACATTAACACGTAAACAGTGCATCTTCTGGGGGTGACAGAATTTCCCCATCCTTAGAGGTGCTGAATTTGAGCGTTCTCCCTTTTAAGTGGCAGATAGAATTCAGGGCATTATTGCAGGCCCAGTGGACAGGTGTGTTAGAACCTGTCCCACTGGTAAAAGGATATGGTGGGAGAGGTCACAAGACAGCAGATGAGGGAGACCTGCTGCTCTGTGCTGTGCATAGCTCTGGCATTTCAGGCACTTTTCCCTTTTCAAGCAGGATCCTGTTTCCCTCGTCCCAAAGACGCATCCCATTCCACAGCTGTGCCCCAACTCCAGCCCTCGACTTCAAACCCTTTGACCTGCCTGCAGATTACAGAACTCCATTCCCCCTGCTAACATACCCACTCCCAAGCCAGGGTCGCTGGTAACCCAAGGTGCCCTTTGCATAACAGAGAGGTGACCAGGAGCTGGCATGCCCTGTTTCCTTCAGGGCAGAGAAAGCAATGCCAAGGGGCCATGGGGCTCTGTCCTGTGTGTTGGCAGCCGTTACTTTTAGAACCTCTTCCACAATATTTGTCCTTAATACATCACCCCCCGCCCCCGCCCCGGGGTTGCTAAAAGTCTGCTAGGCTAATTGATCTAGGTCATGATAGGCATCAGGGCTGCCTCATCTCTTGCCTTCTTCATCTTGGCCTTGTTGAAATGATCAGTTATTGATCCCATGTGAGTCACAGGAAACAGAGAAGAGAAGGCAGTCCCTGCCCTGAGGAGCCTACAATCTAAACTGCAGAGACCATGCAGCTCAGATGCAGAATGAGCAGTAGGAAGCAATCGGAAGGTTTAACTAAATTGATCTCAAAGCAGTACAGGCACTTATGGCCTGGTGTTCAAAGATGCAGAGCATTTGCAGTCACATTGACTTACCTAGGAGCTGGGGTTGCTCATTAGCTGCGAATTAGGCCAGTATTGTCACTAGTTATCATGCTACGGAACACGCCTCGTCTGGCAGGAGAACAGATGGGGCAGGATTGGTCTCACAAGGCCAGAGTAGAGACTGCAGATCCACTGTTGGATATTCAATGGACCTTTCGTTATGACAGATGTGAGCTGGTCCCCTGCAATGCTGCCTTCACTCCAGCGCTGGCTTACGGAGGGTCACCAGCGTGAGGATCGTTTGAGGGAAGTCACTGATTTTGTTCATGCCAACGAAACTCCTGGTTTTCCCTCCCACCATGATCTTCTGTTGCTCTGGTTGCTCATCAGCTGTGGCTCACCTCCATTCTCACCCCTCCCATCTCCTGATTTAGGGCCTGACGCTGAGACAGGCAGGTGATTCACAATGCCCATTGACTTCAGGGGGACGGGCAGGTGGCTTAGCACTTCTTCCACCATTTTCTTTCTTGCCACTGCTCCCTACCCTCAGACTTTTGCTGCCAAGGGAGCCTCTGGGGCAGGGCACCATGTGGGATGGCACAGTTCACATGGCCCTAGCTCTGCTCCCCTCATGACTGGCTACATCGGAATTCCCATGGGCTCATCAGACCCTATAAAGCTCTGGTGGGGACACATTAAATCACTGTCCCTCTGCTATAATCCTGGGCAGTCTTATCTAATTCATTCCCATTGGATCAGTAACCTGATTGAGTGTCACACAGTCCATTGTCTTTTCTGATTCATTCATCTCTAGGCACCTGGGGTAACAATGACGTGGATGAAGCTGGAGGTGCCGGGGTGCATACAGGCGCTGGTTCTGAGTAAGGGTGGCTTTGTGGCCACGGCCTGAGACGGGGATGCCGTAGAGCTGACTTCGGTTCCTGACTCCACCACTCTTCCTTGGGCAAGTCATTTAATCTCCGAGATTCACTTCCCATCTGTAAAATGAGGAGAATAAGCCCTTGGTTAGGGGTGAGTTAAATCTTGTTGCAACAGCCGCCCTTCATTTGGGATAAACGTAAGAGACAATTAAGCGCCTTGTAGAACAATAGGAACCTCCACCCAAAACACAGAAACAATGAAAGCCTCTTGGGAACCTCGGCTTTGTGGGTGAAGGAGTTTCGGGAGAGCTTTGTGCCTTTGTGTGTGCGAGAGAAGCAGGAGACACAGCTAGAACAAGCCCTGGGAACATGCCACTGAGGACAGCCTAGAAAGAGAGCTTTTGGGTTAAATGCTGGCTATAAAGTGGCTTAGTATTGTGAGCAAAGAAACTGTCACCTACTGTTTGAGTCCTCCTGTGTTCAGGGAAACAGGGCTTTGGATGTTCTTTGTAAATAAACAGGAACGCATCAAAGAAATACCTGACTCCCTCATCCATTTTTCCCTCTTAAGCAAAACACCACACTACCCCTTGAATTTTGGCTAACCTCTTGGGTGAAAGAGAGGTAACACGTCCTTTCTTCCATCTTCTGTCTGTCTTTCAGGGCAGGGACTGTCTTTTACTATGGGCACAAACAGTGCCTAGCATAATGGGGCCCCCCAATTTTGGATGGGGGCCCCTAGGTGCTGCTGTGATACAAATAAATAATCATTCCTCACACTGGTGCAACACCGCAGAAGAAAATGGAGTTACTCCTGCTTTACACCACTGAGGAAAGGAGGAGAGAATCAGGGCTGGGGTGTATATGCCCACTGTAGCTTACAAGCAGAACGGAGAAGTCCTTTGGCATGCTCAGCGCAAACTCCGCGTTGGAAAACAATGCCAAGAATTGAACTTATAGAAAGAATCCTTTTGATTTCTCTGCTCAGAGATGACACTGAAGAGCGTCAAAAGACTCAGGAGTTTATTTGGCTGAGAGAAGTCTTAGCAGCTGATCTTCCTCTGCATTCATCGCTGGTGGAAAATCTAATAATCGGGGTGTTAAAAATGTCGATGTATATGTTACTGCCGCTTGTTACTAAACACAGTGGAAATTTGACCTGGGCTCATTAAGTGGATGTCCTCATCTAATCAGCATGGCCACTGCCTCACAAGTCAGCTATTTCTCCGGTTTGCTTTGGCCGAAGACCTCCGAAAACATTCCACACAAATTGAGGAGCATAATTAGACCCTTCATTTGGGAGAGAAAGAATGTCTGACTAAAGCTTCCTTCAGCTGTGGACTCCATCTTCCAGGACAGGTGGACGAGGGTCAACAGGCATGCCCGACCTGGACCTCCCGCTAGCGGGGTGACGGCACAGCCCCATTTGGAGCAAGAGGGCATGCACCCCCTTGCTTGGGTTGCATTTCACATAGTTGGAGGCACTTCAGCTGCTGCAAGTTCTGAACACTTTAGCAGGATGGTAACCCTATCTGGCATCACAACAAAGACAGGCAGGTTTGGAGCTCACCAGTTATGTGGTCTATCTTTCTCTAGCCTCCACTCTCCATTCCTCCAGCGGGCAGATTCCCAGAACAGACAGCGATGTCATCCGTTGGCCCTCCCTGGCAGCCGGCTGACTGGCCTGTCCTTACTGGGAGTCTCACCCCCTACAAGCCATTTAGTATCTTTTGAGCCACTTGAGACTAAATTTAATCTTGGGCCAGGGTGGCGGTGGTATTAGCATCAGCGGTGACACTGTCTTAGTGAATGCTCCGGCTTTATGGGGGCTGCAGCCGTCTCCTGTCACACAGCACCTTGTTCCGGCTCTTTTTCTAACCTGATCTCCTTGCTGGAGGGTTTGGGCTCAGTCCAGACGGCTGAGAATGCTTTGCACATGCAAATAGTGCCCTTCACTTGAGCCTCTCAAGGCACTTCTCCACGTTGGTGAGTGCTAGCCTCCTGGCTGGGGAAACTGAGGCCCAGCTTGCTTTGCTCAAAGTTACAGAGGGAATCAATGGCAGAATAGGGCATAGAACTTGGCCAGCAGTAACTTAGGCACCCTCTGCTTTCATGATTTGGGCCCCTTGCCTGGGGATTCTGGCGTCAGAGGGAGCTGGATGCCAACGTGAAAGCAAAGGACTTTAGTGAAGCTGTTGGTCTACCGGAGATCAAATTCCCTTCTAGTTCCACAGGGGGGCAGCTTCTTTCTATGATGCCAGGGAACCTCACAGCGTCTCCAGCCCCAACTCAGATTATTTCTGCGTAGGGAACAATCTGCCCCCAACAAATTAATGCTGTAAAAATCTTCCATAGGAACACAGCTAAAAGCCATCAATTTAACTTCCTCCTATCAAGCAAGCAACTCAAGGATCACCAGTTTGATTGGTTGGAGGCCTAGTCCAATTCCAGTTGCTGTCTCTGGCGGGTAAGCCATGTGTCATTGTAACTGCCCCCTTGCATTGCCTCCAGCAATTGTGCTAAAAAGAGGACTGGTTCCTGGTTTCCGTGGCTAGTAGGAGAATCTCCTGCTCAGGGTTAGTATGTAATTGGCAATACTGGGGCTTGTTCCTGAAATATGTCAAGCCACTAAAAACATGGGGAGTTGGGGGCACTCAGCCCTTCACAGGATTAGGTCCATTCTGCCTTCTATCCATGGATCTCAAAGCACATCACAACCACTGGCGAGGCAAGCCTCACTACACCCCCTAGGTGTGCCTTATTTCCAAATGGGGAAACTGAGGCACAGAGCAGGGAAGGCACTTGTCTGGGGTCTCATGGTGTGTAAGAAATGGTATACAACTAGCTGCTTGGGTCTGACTGAGGCATCAGCTTGCATGTTGCTGATGGGAGGGGGCCCTACCTACACTGGACGATCAAATGCATGCCAAAGACATTGTGGCTACAGCAGCTAATTTACACTCCATATAATAGATGGGAAGGATTTGGTTCTGTGTGGTTGGCTTTCACAATATCCCCACAGGCAGACCTATAACGCTGTCTCCTGTCTACATTCTAATCCCCAAACAATCTCCCAATGACTGGGATTTCAGCGGGGAGGGGAGCAGGGAGTAGCTGTCTGACTCTTTTCATGGCGCTTCTACCCTTTCATCCTTTGCTGTCCTCTTGTTCTGGCTCTCCGGAGCACTAGCCTGGAACGGGGTGAGCAGCCTCTTGTTAAAAAAGAGGTCTTTTCTGGACCTTTGCCCCCGTTGAAGGAACCCTGCGTCATCTAATAGTCTGTGTTGCTTTCTATAGTATTGTGTGTGGTCATTGCTTGTCTCGCTCTTCCACTGGCCACTCTGCTGCCTTGACTGGCATGTAACTGAAGCCTGCCCATAGACTGGAGGAGGGCGTGCGCTCATCTCCAGCTTTATTTTTTGTGCTGCAGGTTGCTGAACTCACAATAAAATATTAGAAGTGATAATGTTTGCCTTTGGACACTGGGATCCTCAGAGGACATAGGTCTGATTTTGGGCACTGTGCCAGAGAAATCGATAAGCCCAGTCGATAAGTCAATTTGCATGTGTTATGCATCCTCTCTTATAGAGTCCAGATTCTTCACGACGCATCATTTACTCCAGTGAGAAGTGCTGCCAGATCAGAAAGGTAGAGTTTTCTACCCACTTTGGATCAACGTGGATGACTGCCCGAGATGCAAGGCAGTGGAAAATAAATCTGCATTTTAGACACGTTAGAATGGACTCAAACCTACAGAAATGCTGGTTGAAGAGATGGATGGAGCAGGGAGAGAAAATGAAGAGTTTTCATAGTGAAATCTAATCTCATAGAAAAGTAACATTTCAAGCACGAAAAGGCGTTATTTAACGTACAATACAAGATACTCTCAGAATATCCCAGGGCTGCATTTCGCACTCCCCCGCCCAATACACAGTGAAACTTGCACACAGGAGCATCGCCATTAGGCACTCCTCTCTTTTAAGCAACAATGTAAAGTGTCATCAAGGTTTCCAGAGCAGTTTTATTTCTCCTTCATTTATATGCCCATCTCTACTAAGCAACCAATTTTTGATGGTCTATTGCATGGTCACATGAGGCTAGGTTCAGAGCTGGGCAAAAAAAGCCCAGTAAACTGTAATTGACTAGCACAGAACCAGCCAGGGATACATTAGAACTGCCATGAAGAGTGGTAATTGCTGTCTCTGGACACCTAGTATTTAGGTATCTAACTCCCTTGGAGGATCTGGGTCCTGGTTACTATGTAGGATTCTCAGGGAAGAAGGATTTGGTTCAAAATCAATCTGCGCCTTCTCTTACTAAGTACAAATAATACAAAGAGATTCAGTGGAAATCAAAGGCTGGACAGACTAGGCTCTGGTTCATCATATTTGGGACCATTTCTTTACTGTCCAGAGTGTCTCCTTTAAAAAGGACCAGTTTCCTTCCACTTGGGGCAGAATGCCATCCAGCCAAGAGGATGGACCCCTCTCTACAGTTCTGGAGAGACCATACCTCTAATATTGTGTCCCTTTCTGTACCTCAGGTCCAACAGATACAGATGTGCTGGGGATAGTATAAAAAAGAGCAAAACGATGAAGAAAGGTTGAGGGATTGATTGATTTACGAGGAAAGATGTGCAGAGACTGGGTAATGCATGAACGTAACGATCTCAGCTAACCGAGGTATGTAAATACCTGAAAAAGAAAATATTTAAGGTGTGCAAAGAGGCATAACTGGAAATGAGGGGATGAAGTTAAGAAAGGGAAAATTTAGGCTGACAATAGGGGAAAATCTTCCTGGCAGCGAGTGTGACACCCTGGCACCACAATATTCACCACTATCATGTAATTAGGATATATTTTGCACAACGTATATCTTGTGAGGTATCATGTCTTGATCTGCTAGACAGTAATATCTCATTGGATTGTATGTGCTATCATTGTATGTGAAGTTTTGAAATTTGGCTCTGTGTGTGTTACTGAAACATGTTGTGAGATTGAAAACAGGCACAAGCAGCCTTTCAGGTGCAACAGTAAAAAGGCCAAACAATGTGAATGGTTTATTCAGGAAATGCACACAAGCACAGGGATTACCCCAGGAACTGTGTACAATAGAAACTTCTCAGAGATAGCACTGCACAATGGGAACTGTTTGACCCGGGTCATAGCAAAAGAGCTTTCCAGCAAGTGGGTAGAAAATATAAAAGGGGAAAAATGACATCATGGGCGGTCCTCACTCTCCCTACAACAACACACCTGGAAACATCTGAGGAATAAAGACTGAACGGGGGTGAAGTGATGATCCCAGGCTAAGGGATTGCTAACCCATGTATGAAAACCTGGGAAACCCAAGCTGCAAAGCCAAGACAGCCTGTGCCTTAAGAATCTGCCAGCCTGTTTATCACTCCGGGTGGGAATTTGCTAATTCATATCCTATCTAGTATGTTAAACTCAGTTTGCAGTTTTGTTTATTTACTAGGTAATCTGCTTTGAGCTGTTTGTTATCACTTATAATCACTTAAAATCTATCTTTTTGTAGTTAATAAACTTATTTTATCTTTTAATCCACACCAGTGTGCATTTGACTAACGTGTCTGGGGAAAAACTCAGCTTGGTTACCACAAGTGTGCATGGTCCTCGTCACATTGAGGGAGAGGCGGTCCGGGTATTAAACTCATATACTGGCCAGATTTGACTAGGGCAGGATGGTACTGCTCTGGGGTCCTAGGCTGGTGGTTAGAGAGCCTGCATGTGACTGCAGCTGGGTGTGACCCTACCTGTGTGAATGCTGGTGGAAGTGCAAGCTTGGAGGGCTTTGCAACTTGTCACAGCAGCACAGTGTGAGAGGGAGCCCAGGCTGGTGGGTCAGAGGGCTCAGTGATACCCCAGTTCCAGATGGCACCCTGGGGGGAACCCATCACAGCAAGATCTATGGAATAATCTCCCAAGGAAAATTATGGAAACCACGTCTCATGGGATTTAAACGTAGACTCGACAAAAATACTACCAAACATAATGCTGAAAACAATACTACAGTAGCAGGGGAATACACTAAATGGATGATCTATTAGGCTTTTCTAACTCTAATTTCTATGAATTCATGGAACAAAAGGTGTGAGACTCAAGAGCTTTTGGGCTGATGTCCAGTCCAAGTCTGGCAGCTTGATAGCCTTATACATGGACAAGACATTCCTCTTAATCGAGGGGTCACTTCACATGGGTTGAACTCTGATTCCAGAGAGTAAACAAAGCTTGTCTTCCATATCTACTTGAAATGCAGGAATGTCCTGTTTGTTTGGATGATGGAAGCAATCCCTAAATTGTCCACTTACACATAAAGCCATAGAATTTAAGTCCAGAAAGGACCATCAGATCATCTACTCACCTCCTGTAGATCACAGGCCACCAACACCCCGCAGCATCCACACACTGAACCCAACAATCAAAATCAGACCAAAGTATCACAGCCCACAGGAGACTAAACTATTATGTGCCACAGACAAGGGGGACCGAGGTGGCCTTGAGGGAGGTGGTTCCATAGAGGAAAGCTTATAAACAAAATTTTGCTTTTGAACAAAACCAGACCATATTCTCCTCTGCTGTGATTCCAATGACTTCCGTGAATAAGTTTGGCCACTGATGCTTAATGTTCAGCAGCAGATTTGAGACTTTCAAACCCAGTAAAACAATGTCTTGGATTACATGGAACAAGAAAGGGAAAAAATTAGACTTTTGAAATAAATGGTGATTGGTTAACTGCTGTGCAGGGACATCTTATAGCCTAAATTGGAAACAGTTCAGCTCATTTGCCCTACACATCCTTCATAGCATAAGAATACTGCTGAATGCCAGAAGCAACTATGTTTTCAGCGGATTAGTGTGTTCCCTGGCAGTTTAAAGTTTAAAAAAAAAGTTACATTCCATTGCCAGATTATAAAAGAATTTACGTTCCTTTCATCCTTTAATTACTCTTCCCTTTACACCTTGCTTTCCAAATTTCCAGAAGTGATGATTAGTGTGGTGTATTGTGGACTGTGTTGGAATTGCAAGGTATCACTTTAAGAGTGGAGGGAGGGGTTCCTGGTCCTCCTTGCTAGGGCGTTTTGTAGGGAAGTATGTGAGCTGGGTCTAGCAGCAGACATTCTGCAGCTAGCCAGCCTCCAGTAAGGTGGGATGAGTTGTGTCTCACTGCCGTAGGCAGCAGCCTGCTTTGTCTTTCTCTGTTTTTTGCATTCTTGTGTGTTATCATGCTGAATTCTCAGAAGTAAAGTCGTGTTACATTGCAACCTCGCAGCAAAAGCATTTTATGTTTTTATCTCACTTCTCTGTTTGTGTGCTGTGAAATATACCTGGTAGATCAGCACTCACACCTTTTGGTAGCTGAAATCTTGGTTTCTGCCTCTAATGAAGAGACTACACCTTGAACTATGCAGTGCAGAGAACTAGTGCAGCCAGGATGTGCGTATTTAAAGACAAGACCAAGAGATTTCCACACTTTTTCCATTTAATTATCATGATTACAAATTATTGCCATCAGAACTCAGCAGAAGATGGCTTTTGCTACCATAGTTTCTATCAATCTTTTTTTGGTAGAATGCCCCTGATCAGTTCAACCTCCAGCTGCCATAATCTCCAAGGGCTTGAAAAAACCCAGAATGGAATGGGCTGGGACCTGCAGCATGCAAACCAGAATGGCGTGTGGCTGGAGGACCTTCCCATCTAATGGGTGAAACACACAGAGGCGCCAAAGCACAGCACAGAGACTCCATACCAAAGTTCTAGCGATTAACTCGACCAAGCTCAAGCAACCAACCAACCAACCAACAAAAAAAGTAGTGCCCACGTGAGCTTCGACTGCAGGAATCTCCACCTGCTCGGCAGCTAGGGAATCACATGCCACCACTTGAAGGAGAAGGGCTTGCGATGGACATTGGTACCGCAGTGGACCTCTCCCAGCATCTTATGGTAGGAGGAAATGTCATCGATGAAGCTGCACATCAGCCCGAGTGGCTCCAGCAGAGAGCGGACATGTGCTTCCAAGCAGCAATCTCCCTCGATGATTGGCCCGAATGGCTTTGGGATTCCCAGGTCTTGAGATAGGACAATCATGTTCACCTGTGTAATAAGGGAGGAGATCAAGGGTTGCATTTCAGGGGAGCCAATGCCAAGGCATGTATGGGGTTTTGAATATGTTTTGATTGAAATGTCAGCTTAACATATAGAATAAAAAAGGCTAGTAACCAAGGAAGGAAGCAAAGGTAAAACTGACGTCTTGCTGTCCCTCCATGACTTCCCTGAGGAACTTACAGGTCAAAACAAACATCCATGGAGCACAGTGCTCATGTGCTTTGGAGACTGCATTGCTTTCCATTGGCCTCTGGGTGCAATGCAAGGTGCTGATGATAGATGGGTGGGAAACGGTTTTCCTGTCCTGCGAAAATTTTTATGATTTAAATTTTTTTCCTGTTCAGGGTCAGGATGAAACTGTGACTTTTTGAAGTGGTTTGCAAAAAAACAGAAGAGACCAGAATAGCCTGGTGGCTACAGCACTCACCTGGATGTGGGAAAAGTTCCTGTTCTAACCAGTTGGTAATTCGGCTGTCTCTCTGGTTTTGACCAGAAATTCCATTCTGGACATGAGAAACATTTCCCAATGAAAGTTGAGTAGAAACTGTTACATTCCTACAAACAGTTTCGGTTTCAACAAATTGATGGACCATTTTTTAATTCTGATTTTAAAAAAATTCCATCGGAAAATTCCCAACCAGCCGCAGTATTGATCTAGCACTATAAATCTAGCACTTTATGGTTCAGGTCATAGATATGGTATCTTTTGCTCTGTCCCTTCCTTTGCGCTTTACCCTGACAGTGGATCAGCTGGGCTACTCAAGTTGGGTTTGAACATCTGAGAGTTCAAGGCTAAAGTGTTCTGAACAGGGGGCTCTTAACTATGAGATTTGCTTCCCTTTCCTTGGTCTGCAAGACCCTATGTTTGCTGAGCTTGTGGGCAAGGGGCCAGGTCAGTCTATTTATTTAAGCCTAAATTAAAAAAAAGAAAAATCACTAAATGATGGGTGCCCAACAGGAGACACCTCGGGGCCCCATTTTCAGAACGGCTGAGCACCGGTGACGTCTAATGAAGTCAATGGGAGCTACAGGTACTTAGCAGCTCTGAAAATCAGACCCACAGAGTCCCAAATTGGCCCCCCAGAAACCAGGGAGTCTCTTAGGAAACGTTGGCCCTAGGCTTTGTTCTCAGGAGAAGGGTCATTTGGGCTTGGTAGTTCATTTCAGCGTCGGCTGTGGACACTTGGCACATATCGTGGAATTTATATTGCCTGTGTACCTGCAGCGATCATGACAGGCACCCTATTGAAACACTGAAACAGAATAGATGGGGCCCTGAGCCAACCGGTCCCAGGGGAGGGGGCCTCTCTCACCATGTTGGGGAAGTATGCCATGGCTTTGCCCATCTTGTCTATCTTGAAGAGCGCCGGGAGGTCTATGATGTCTTTTTCAGTCAGCCCAAGCTCTTTCTTGAGGATGTCTCTGTTCCAATCGATGCAGCGCTGGGGGTGGGTGGGGGGTGAAGAGAAGGAGGATAATCAGAGGGTTAATATGGGCAAGCACAAGTTGGTCCAACAAGTGGAACAGCAGTATGGGATGGTCTAGGTGTTCTTGGTCCTGCCTCAGTGCGGAGGGATGGACTAGATGTCCTCTTGAGGTCCCTGCCAGCTCTACAATTTTATGATTATCTGATGACAGGGTAATCTCAGCTCCCACTGAAATTGGCTTGGTTCTCTAGCATGATTAAGGTGCAGTTGCATTAGCAGTGCAAGATCCCCACAGGAAATTCAAGGAATGAGGCTAACGTGAAAACTTCCAGGCAGCTGGCACACAGGATCACCACATTTATCTTCATCCTCGACTCTCGAAGCAGGTCAGGAGACCCCAAAAGAGCCTGGAGATTTATTGCCCAGGTCCCTCTTAGAGACCTGAAGATTTGCTTATTTCACTCCCTTGTCCCAGTGTTGATTCATGGCGTTGAAGGCCAGAAGGAATCAATACATCAGAGAAGACCCATGAGAATGCTTAAAGGATTAGAAAACATGTCTTACAATGATAGACTAAAGGAACTCAATTAATTTAGCTTATCAAAGAGAAGGTTAAGGGGTGACTTGACCTGCCAAGGTACTTAAATGGGGAACAAATATTTAATAACGGGCTCTTCAATCTAGTAGAAAAAGATATAACCTGATCGAATGGCTGGAAGTTGAAGCTAGACAAATTCAGACTGGAAATAAGGTGTACATTTTTAATGGTGTGAGTAATTAACCATTAGAACAAGTTTTCAAGAGTCATGGTGGATCCTCCATCACTTGCAATTATAAAATCAGGATTGAATGTTCTTCTAAAAGATCTGCTCTAGGAATTATGTTGGGGCAGTTCTCTGGCCTGTGTTATACACAGGTCAAACTAGATGATCATAATGGACCCTTCCAGCTTTAGAATCTATGAGTCAACAGTGTGCCCTTGTTGCCAAGAAGGCTAATGGCATATTGGGCTGCATTAGTAGGAGCATTGCCAGCAGATCGAGGGAAGTGATTATTCCCCTCTGTTCGGGACTGGTAAGGCCACATCTGGAGTATTGCATCCAGTTTTGGCCCCCCATTACAGAAAGGATGTGGACAAATTGGAGAGAGTCCAGCGGAGGGCAATGAAAATGATTAGGGGGTTGGGGCACATGACTTATGAGGAGAGGCTGAGGGAACTGGGCTTATTTAGTCTGCAGAAGAGACGAGTGAGGGGGGATTTGATAGCAGTCTTCAACTATCTGAAGGGGGGTTCTAAAGAGGATGGATCTAGGCTGTTCTCAGTGGTGGCAGATGACAGAACAAGGAGCAATGGTCTCAAGCTGCAGTGAGGGAGGTGTAGGTTGAATATTAGGAAAAACTATTTCACTAGGAGGGTGGTGAAGCACGGGAATGGGTTCCCTAGGGAGGTGGTAGAATCTCCATCCTTAAAAACCTCTAACAAAGGTTCGACAAAGCCCTGGCTAGGATGATTTAGTTGGGGTTGGTCCTGCTTTGAGCAGGGGGTTGGACTAGATGACCTCCTGAGGTCTCTTCCAACCCTAATGTATGATTCTATGAATCATCCATTCTGATCTCCTGTCTTTTGCAGGACATTCAGTTTCACCCCGTTGCAGTGACTGCCCGCCAGCCACGAGAGTAGGAAGGTTTCCTTTCATCAGTCCTCCCACTAGGGAATGAAAATGCTGCCTTTGCAAACTCTTAGCTCCTGCAATGACACCCCCGTGCTTCCAGTAGCTTAACCTTGCCAGCTATGTTTCTTGTGCCACATATTTACTCAATGGGACAATACCATCTTCCTTTTTCCCCCTTGCCCTCCCCAGCAGCAGCGAAGCACCTTTTGGGATGTCCTCCGCATGCCACAGCCCCACAGTCAGCCCTCGGTAGCTATTTACCTGTACGTATTGGTTCTCCTGCACCATGACCTCATTGGACAGGACCTTGTTAATGGTGACCCGTTTTGTGTCTGCCCCAGAATAACCTATACAGAGAAAACAAAATCAGCCATCTGATTAATGAAATGACAACCAAAGCAAGCACCCTATACTAGAACATTCCAGTTCATGCTGGAGTTTCAGGGGCCTTGATCAAGGTACTTAAAATTATGAATAAAGTCGAGTCAAACCAACGCCCTGGATCAGAACACCCTGAACTTTGAATTTACATCAGGTCCATCAATAATTATAAAGGACACAGGGCCTGATCTTGAAGTCAACAGAACAACTCCCCCCTTCCCAACTTCTGTGGGTTTGGAGCAGGTCCATAGTGACGCGTGAGCCAGACCTTCTGTTTTACAATAGTTGATATAAGCAGAGGTTTCTGGAATCTGGATGGAAAGTCCCGTGGTCTAGGCACTGCACAGCAGCTCAGGAGATTGGGAGTCAGTTCGAGCTTTCAGAATAGCAGCCGTGTTAGTCTGTATTCTCAAAAAGAACAGGAGGACTTGTAGCACTTTAAAGACTAACCAATTTATTTGAGCATAAGCTTAAGTGAGCTACAGCTCACTTCATCGGATGCATGCAGTGGAAAATACAGTGGGGAGATTTATATACACAGAGAACATGAAACAACGGGTGTTACCATACACACTGTAACGAGAGTTCTAGCTTTGTCACTGTCGCACTATGTTACGTTGGGCAAGTCATCAAGGGCTTGTCTACACAGGGAAGTTAGTGTGGAGTCAGATAGGGTGTGACTTTAAAGTGCATTAACTACTCTAAATTAACTCCCTGTGTGGACACTCTTGCTCCGCACTAAGAGTGTCTTTGTGCACTTTAACTTAATATACTTCCAAAGTGTTCACGTGGGAGTTAGCACATGCCAGCGGCTCTGGGCTTTCCCCCGCATGTAGATAACCAACTAGGACAAAGTTCCCAACCACGGCCAGTGATTTTGGGTGCCTGACTGGAGATGCTCATTTGCAGGGGTGCTGAGCACCCAGGGTTCTTGCGGACTTCATCTGGGGCTGTAGGGGCTCAACGATTGTGGAAAATCAGGCGAGCAGGGTCTAAAGCTGTGTCCTCAAAACCAGAGGCACCTATAAGCTGTGCTCATCCTGAGAATGTTGCCCTTAATTCCTCTGGGCCTCACATGGCTAATGATACTTCTCTACCTTGTATGGGGGTTGTGAGGACGAAGCTCTCAGTAACTCTGGTGATGAGAGCTGTGTCAGTACCTAGGCCTGCACCAGAGATGGGCTGAAGAGTTTAAGTGGTGCACTTGTCCCTGGCACTAGGGGGAATTTCATTCTAAGGGAAGAACTCATAATTAGAAGGTGTCCAAGCCAACTGCTCAGTCCAAAGAATCTGAAATGTCAGTGCTGCTTTGTGTGCTATGAGCCATCTAACGCCTTTACTGCTCATGAACGCTATTCAACAGCTGCACTATCTCGGTAATCTTCCTCTTTCTAAATGAGAGATTAAGTCCCTGGCAGAGCCGGCACAAAATAAATCATGGCACGTCAGGCCCTATATGGGAGAAAAGCTGCTGGAAAAAAAAAATCTGCAGTTTGCAAACTATGGACCAAGTTTCAAGAGCTGTCAGCAGAAGCATTAAAATATCTACTGTTGGTGGGTCCATATATCATTGTCTCACGGCCTCCATGTTACACAGTAATCCAGAGATTTAATGGCATTTCACCCCGGGGAAAATTCACCCCTATGCAGAGGGCCAACTCAAACCATATGCATCGCTGAAGTCCCACGCAACTTCTCAAAATAGAGCTTGAGTGGGACATTTATGAATTGCACCCTCAGCAGGTGGTTATCTTGTGGGATTGGCTGCTGCAGGGGTTAGAGACAGTCAAACACCGGGGGCTGGATTACTTATGATAATTAACAACCAGCATGCTTGCTGACAACGAAAATACATCAGCTTCATTCTTCCGAGTGTAAGACAATCACTTCCGGGATTAGGGAAGAATTCCTTTCTTACTCCCCCTTGGAAATCATTGATGAATTGGCCAGGTGCATTGTGGGCTTTTCCCACTGATGCATCTTGAGGCAGGACGTCTGACTTGATGGACCAAATGACCTCATCCAGTTTGGCAAATCTTCTTTTCTCTTTGGGAAAACCCCCCCAGCATTTTAGATGCCCCTTTCGGAGACCAAATCAATTTCTCCCGTCTGATGAAAATTACAGTACTTTGGATACATTTCAAACAAAAACACAAGTACATTCTATGTGCCAGCTCAACATTTTGTAGATCCCCTTCTTTGTAAAGGGGCGCTAATTCCTTTGGCTTGTCCTGAAGCACAAAGAAAATAAATACATGAAATCAGATGCATCTGTAGAGAAAAAAAATACTTTGGAACACTTCAGATAGAATGTCCAGTTCAAAGTAATTATTCCACAGACAGGACACGATGTTTCAGTTTTGGGTTACAGTCAGAGTTGCCTGAGTCTGGGGGTGTGCAGTAATATATGGCTCTGCACCATTCACTGAGGGTCAATACCTGAAGCCACATTTTATAGCTGGGGAAACTGAGGCAGGGAGCTGCTAAGTGACTTGGGATGAGTCAGTAGCAGGGTGGGGAACGGAACTCAGGTCTTCTATCACCCTTAGTTGCTCTCACCACTAAGCCATACTGTCTCCCCTTACTGACTGCCTCTTTTTGCCGGGAAGCAGGTATGTAGTAACTTACCTTTGAACATGGTGGCTTCTCCATGGCCCTCCTTCTGCTTCTCTCGGAAGAGCTTGTAGCAGGCCGACGTGCTGGCCATGAGCATCCGGAATTGCTGGGAGAAAGAGGGGGAGGAAGGGAGTAAGGGACTCGCGAAGAGGAAAGCACCAAATAACTATAATCAAGAGCAGCCATAATAATTTACAACTCAGTAACAAACGCACAGTTGGTCCACCACACTGAACACAAACTTCTTCTGGTCAGGGACCGCCCCTAAGAGCCAAGGGAGCTAATGGGAAAGAGCCAGGTTACTATAACTCCCTCTTACTCCACTGGGCACGGCCTCCCTATTGACCTCATCAAGATTTGGAAACCCACAGCTCGCTGGTGCAGTTTCTCGGATCCTCCCAACCTAAGAAGCACCCGGCGCCTTTCACCCTACGTTGAACCCTATATATTTACTCCCATGTCCTGCAATCACTAACACTGGTTACAAAGCTCTCAAGAGTCATCGGTAAAGACCAGCTGTGCTAGATCTTCTTAAGGCCAACGAGCCGCTTCTGTCAAAACAAGGACTAAGAAGGTGTTTGCTTAGCAGCTGTGGCAAAGGGGACTGAACTGTCCATTATAATGGCTGTGCAATGAGCAAGGGAAATTCAGTGAACCCGCTCCACTAGGGCACACACTTCACAGGCAGAAGAATTTAATACATGTCTAGATGCAAACATTTCTGGCCATTTGTTTTTGGCCGGGCTTGTTTTTGTTTCGGTGGGTCAACGATCCAGTTCTTGGGATGGTGCGGCAGTCAAACTATTCTCTTCCGGGGCTGCATCCTGAGGGGTAAGGAGCAGCTGCAGCACCCACTGAACCCGTCTTGCCCACAGGAAATGCTAAATTAACCCTATGCCACTTTAGTTACTCGCTGCTTTTAGTCACCCACATTTTAGACCTTTCTCGTTCATTCAGAAATGAGCAGGCTGAGTTTTCTTTTGCATCTGTCTCACATCACTGAGGCCTCGAAGCGCCTCACAGGCAGAACAAGGCCTGGGATGATCAAAGGAATCTAGCGGACAAAGGCCTGGTCTCTACTACAAAGTTTTGCAAGGATAGCTGTGTCAGCTAGGAATATGGAACGGGTGGGGGGGGGGAATCACACCTCCTAGCCGACACAGCTATGCTGGCAAACCCCCCCAGCGTAGATGTGCCGAAGATGAGAGAGCAGTGCTTCTGTTGGCAACACTAATGTCATCAGGGGCGGCAGGGTTGTATCATTTTTGGTGGTGCCCAGAACGGGTCCAAGTCCTGGAAACCCCCCCCCCCGCCTGCCTTGTAAGCCGATATATATTTTTTTAAATAACGTAAAAATTAGAGGGCTCTGGGGTGGGGCTGGTGATGAGGGGTTTGGGGTGTAGGAGGGGGTGTAGGGCTGGGGCAGAGGGTTGGGGTGTGGGGGGGGTGCAGGCTCTGGGATGGGGTGGGGCTGGGGATGACGAGTTTGGGGTGCAGACAGGCTGCCCCGGGGCTGGGGCCAGAGAGGAGGACTCCCACCAGCCCTCTCCCCGCTGGCAGCAGCGAGCTCCAGAGGAGGAGCCCCTCTACCCCCTCGGCAGCACACTCACCCCGCACCACTGTCCCCTCTCAGGTGCAGGAAGCTCCCTCGCCTCCCCTATGGTGGGTGCTGGGTGCGGGGGGGGGAGGAGGGCTGCTATCACATGTGCACCTCCTCCCCTGCTGCTGCCCCTCACTGTAGCCTCACTGGGGGTGGGGGATGGGGCTGCCCCATGCCCAGCATGCGGCAGGAGCGGTGACTGCGGGCAGGGGGGCCCTCTCTGCTGCTGGAGGGTCCTGCCAGAAAAGGGAAGGGTCCGTCTGTCCATCCGAGGCAGAAGGGCAGGGTCAGGGTCAGGTTGCCCTGGCACTTGTGGTTGGGGGGTGCTAGGACCCAACGGTGGCAGTTGATGCCGGGGCACAGAGCAGAGCATGGAGCTGCAGGGGGCAGCCCCCCAGGGCGCAGGGAGGGACGCCCGGGGGCGGCAGGCTGGGCCGGAGCAGAGACCCGGCCCCGAACATTATTGGAGCCGGGCCCCCCGGGCCCTGAATATTGCTGGAGCATGGGCACCACGGGCCCATATAACTCGCTACCCCTGAACGTCATACAGGAGGTGGTGTAGTTACGCGGGCAGAACGCCTACTGGTGGTGTCTGCCAGCCTAGCAGTACCAACGTGGGCCCTGTAGAGTAGGCCTGGCCTTAGACACTCAACTCTGACTGAACTCCCATTGGTGCTTTTGAAAATATCAGCCCATGCCACTAACACCAAATAGATCAACGAACGGCCTCCTTCCCTGCCCTGAGACAACAGGGGCAGGTTTCCATTTCAGTTTCATTTTTTCAAAGATGGGGCAAACATTATGCCCAAAGAGCTTGATAAATTTCCAACAAAAACCTAGCAGGGTTGAAGCTTGTTCCTTTCCCTTGTAACCTTTGGAAAATTGCCACCTGGTAGGTCACCTTTTTGTCAGGAAGGGGCACAAAAGTCACAAACTCATCCACATGACCCACGGTCAGCCAATCAGAGTAGAGCTCCACAGGCGACTGGACTTGCTGAGCATAGAGGAACTCTCTCACCACCTTGGTCATCCTCCTCCCAGCAGATCTAGTGGTTGATTGTCCAAAGGGCAAAAAAAAAAAAAGAAGAAAATAACATTTTAGAAGGGAGACAAAGTGACAATGACAATGGTTTGAAGAACAAAGCGATGCAACCAAAACCGTGACTGCCCCGTCAATCCCCATCCAGCCCGGCAGAGACAGAGATTGTGGTGATGCTAACAATTCCTTTTCTACTGGCGTTTCCTAAAGACACCAACAAATACGTTCATGAAGGTCACTCCACTCCTGTGCGGACAGACAGCTCAAGTGCATGACCCACTTAACATCCATCCCAAGGTGATGCTGATAAAATTTCATAGCAAATTGTTGGTGACGAACGATTGCCATGGCCAAAACAGCTAAGAAAAGTCAGCCCGTGACCTTGCTAAACCACAGTCACTCACTACTGGAGAGGAGTCCAGACGCTGCTGAACTTTGGAGGGGATTGTGAGGGACGATTGGAACCCAAATTGCAAATTGGATTTTGCACACACCCCTCCGTAGATTTATAGATTACAAGGCCAGAATGGACCATTGTAATAATCTACTATGGCCTGTGTAAAACAGGCTGTAGGACTTCCCTGACTTAATTTGTGTTTGAACCTAGAGCAGATTTTTTAGAAAAAACATCCATTCTTGATTTAAAAAATGCCAGTGATGGAAAATTATAACGGGCCAAACAAATCCCCCGAATCTGTTGACGAGGTGTCAACAACCACAGTTCACCCTACAGGAGGGATCGAGAACTGCTCGGGCTAGAAATACACACACACACACCATATACCCAGCTGTGTGGAGACAGATGGGCAGTTAACAGAGAACAGTGGTATCCTTACGACCCCCAATTGCTGTGAAACACGCCATCTTCCTAACTCTCTCTTACGTGGGGAAGCTGCTTCCAATGAGGATCCTCCCCAGGGGATATGCCTTCCCGTTGACGGTCACCGGAGGGCTGACTTCCAGGTTGCCGAAGGAGTCGAGACTGGTGACAGCCTCGAATAGAGGCTCCTTGGTCACGTAGCCGAAGTCTGGGCCCTGGGAACACAGCAATCAGCACAAGTGTTTATAGTGAGTGAATTCTCCTTCCTTGTCCCAACCCCATGTGGTCTTTACCAGACACACCCATTATGCCTAAAGTTCCTGAACTCAGCATAGATGAATAAAATTAGTTTACCAAGATTGCTATGTAACTAGAGCAGTAGGCATAGATTGGGCTAGTGTGGCACTAGGGATTAATGGTGGAGCAGCACCCTTGGACCTGCTCTGTCTTTGGCATTTGACACACACAGTGCTCATAGATACAATGGCTTAACTGCATCCCTTACAGCCTGAAGGTTTGATTGTGTCCGACAGTCCATGGATACATGAAAAGAAAAGGAGTACTTGTGTCACCTAGTCTCTAAGGTGCCACAAGTACTCCTTTTCCTTTTGTGAATACAGACTAACACGGCTGTTACTCTGAAACCTGTCATGGATACATGATGAGGGTTCAGGAGGAGGGGGTTACATGGCAAGGGACCCCCTCCTCTCCATGTGATGCCCTCACTCTTCTCCGCACAATTGAGCAGATCTGTTTAGGCATGGAAGGAAGTGCAAGCGGCCCACCATCCTAGGGTGATGGAGTTGCCTCTGGAGCATATCTTCCCTGGGAGCTGCGCTGCCAGGTGGAAATCTGGCTGAGTCTTCAGAGACTCACGCTGCAGCATGTCCTCTTAGTGTCCCTTCCAGGGCAGGCCGTGACCCTGAGTTTCTGTAAGTGTTGGTGATACTCTCAGATGAACTAGAAAGCTCAGGAACTCATCTGCATTTATCTCTTTTTTGGTCAAACTTTCATGCGGTGGTGTGCAACCAGACTGGCTCTCCATATTGTACATGTGGCTGTGATTTCTTTTACTGACTACCCAAATCAGCTGTCGCTCACAGAAAAATGAAGGGACCATTTGGGATGCACTACGTCCCATTAGAACCCCTTCCTCCCCGTCCCACCCGGTTCCACCCTGGTTGTTTGACAGGTGTTTTGATGTTTGCAGGCTCACATATCCCCACCCACAATGCAATTATCAGAAGATCACTGTCTGACTTACACAAACCCTTTGCTGGCCAAACGAGTAGGTAGGAGGGTAAAGTGGCAGCTGGAATGGTTTACAGTAAACAGTCAGACATGCAGAGGGGAAAATGTCGTCCTCCTCAACTCAACACTGCTCCAACTTCCAGAGGGTCAAAATATCAAGAGCATTAGCAGAGGGAAACTTGTGAATGAGCAGTTCTTCATGAAAGCTGGCAAATGTTCATGGTACAATGGGGTTGCGAAGGATGAAATTCACCCCTGTGCAGAGTCATGCCAAGGACTATGCCCCACTTAAGTCTTATTTTCAGGGGCCTAGTGGAAGTGGCACTTACGCGGTCTTGGGGTGATGCTCTGCAGGGGTTGAATTTCACACGATCTGCATTGCCCGCAATAATTTGCTGACATTTTGGGTCAACTGCACCAGGGAAACATGGCAATATTGAAAAGGGAAATAAATGCTAACAGTGCAGCAAAACCATTCACTGCCGTTCCAGAGGTATGGTAAGACTGTCTGGCAAGTGGTTTACAAAAGACAACACAAGAAGCCATTGATGTGCATACACATTGCTTTCACACTGTGATGTGTGAGTAACAATCTGATTTGCAACGTTATGGTTTAAATTCTAGGGGAAAGGGAAAAGCTGACAATGGAAGAGGCTGCTCGCGCTTGGGTATAAAGAAGTTGCATTAGCAAGGGAAAATGTATTGCAATGTTGCAGAACTGGCAGGCAGAACTGGCAGGCCGCTGTGCAACTTCATTGACATCAGCCTAGTTGTGCCAGGGATAAATTTGGGCCACTTAGTTTAGTGCAGCTGGGGGTGGGGACGGGGCGGGGACTGATTCTCCACTACCTTGCATCTTGTGTTCTCATTTACACCCGTGCAAAATGCTGCCAATCCAGAATTCTACACTCACATTAAACCAGGAGGCGATCCCAAAAGGGATCACTTCACGCGCACAGTAGGCCCCATTTCTGCGGGGGCCATTAGAATGATTTATACGAGAATGCGGACGTGTCGGTTTAACAGGTTGGTTTCTGCTTACTCCTCCGAATGTTCTGGGCTCATTTAGCTCTAGAGGCACGAGAAGGGAGCCTGCTTTTATTCGACGGGGAAGAAGATCTCACTTTCTCTTTCCATCCTCTCGCCAGCTTCCGGAGATTAGTTGTTTGGACTTTTTTTTCTGAAAGGGCCTGAAATCCTTCCCTTGCCAGGATTTCCCTGGGGGAGCTCAGGCTTTATTTTTGCTTAAGCAGTTCAGGTTCGAAAGCACTGTCTGAACCAGTGATACTCAGATGGCTCGTGAGCCGCAAGTGGCTCTTTAATGCCTCTCCTGTGGCTCTGCAGCATATGGTATTAAAACACGGTGTAATATCACTGTTAACCAATCTAAGTTATGAACCAATCAGGATGCTTTCCCTGTGTTATTAACCAGTGAAGTTATCAACTTGCACTCAGTTATTAACTTATTTGCTGTGAGAATAATATATAAACTAAATATTTCCCAGTCACACTGTTTAAATATGAATGATGAGCGATCACTCGTTACCGAGTATGATCGTCTTCCATGGGAGTTATGGGTCCTCAGGTGGCTAATAAGGCCAATCCTTGAACCACAAGTTCTATTACAATGAGGGCAGATGTTTTCAGGCTCAGCAGGAGGCTGTTCACCATGACTGGAAGCCAGTCTCTCCTTTCTCCTGCACCTCTTGTCCTCTTCAGCTTGTCGGCGAGCAAGTTCAATATGCAAGGGACCATCACGTAGGACTTCACTCCATTTTAAGCGATCCTGGGCAAGTGTCTCCCAAGTGTCAATATTACACTTTTTTAGGTTGTCCTTCAGCAAGTCCTTATAATGCTTGTGTTGTCCACCCACATTATGGTGCCCTTCTTTCAGCTGAGAGAATAGGACCTGTTCTGGGAGGCGATGGTCTGGCATCTGGACAATGTGACCAGTCCAGCGGAATTGCTGACGAACGATCATTGCCTCGATACTGGTGGTCTTTGCCTCTTCCAGAACATTAATACTGGTGCGCCTGTCTTCCCATTTGATCTTCAGAATCTTACAAAGGCAGCATTGATGGTGCCTCTCAAGGACTTTCAAGTGGTGTCTATAGGTTGTCCAAGTTTCAGACCCATATAACAGTGTTGGGAGAATAACGGCTTGATAAACAAGAAGCTTGGTGTCTGTTCGAATGTCGTGATCTTCAAAAATCCTGTGCCGCAAATGAGAAAAAGCTACACTGGCACAGCTCAGGCGGTGTTGGATTCCTGCATCAACATCTGCCTTGGATGAGAGATGACTTCCAAGGCAGAGGAAATGATTGACATTCTCCAGTGCCACTCCATTGATTTTGATAGATGGGGCATGAAATACCGCATTTGGAGAGGGCTGATAGAGCACTTTAGTCTTCTTGATATTAAGAGTGAGACCAAAGACATGCATAAGCATCGGCAAACACGTTCAAGACAGTTTGAAGATCTTTCTCAGAGTGGGCAAAGACTGCGTTGTCATCAGCATACTGGAGTTCCACAAGAGATGGTGTGGAGATCTTACTCTTGGCTTTCAGCCTGCTAACCCTGAACAGCTTTCCGTCCATTCTGTAAATGATTTCAATGCCAGCTGTAAACTTCCCAGCAATCAGGTAAAGAATGACAGCAATAAAAACTGCAAACATGGTTGGAGTTATGATACAGCCCTGTTTGACTTCTGTTTGTACTTTGAAAGGTTCACTCTGGGAGCCAGTGCTGCTCAGAACAGTAGCTTTCATGTTATCATGAAGGAATTTTAGGACATTGATGTATTTATCAGGACATCCAATCTTAGAAAGTACAGTCCAGAGGGCATGGCGATTCACTGAATCAAAGGCTTTAGTTAGATCAATAAAAGCTATGTACAGTGGTCAGTTTTGCTCCAGACACTTTTCTTGAAGCTGCCGTGCTGTGAAGATCCTATCCACAGTTCTATGACATGGTCGGAAACCACTCTGTGACTCCAGTAAAATTTCTTCTGAGAGGGGCAGAAAGCGGGTTGCAAGGATCCACGCCAGAACTTTGCCTGCAATGGCTAGGAGAGAGATACTACAATAATTTCCACAATCCACTTTATCTCCTTTCTTGAAGAGGGTAACAATCAGGGCATCCCGCATTTCACTGGGTATCTCCTCCTTTATCCAGATTTTAAGGATAAGCAGGTAAAGCTGCCAAATTAGCTCTGGTCCACCATCTTTAAAGATTTCAGTGGGGATCCCATCTAGACCTGCTGCCTTGTTGTTCTTCATCTGCTTGGTGGCATTGTGTACCTCATACAAATCGGGAGGGTCTCCGAGCTCATCCCTAAATTGTTGGTGTGGGATTTGCTCAAGGACTTCATCTGCAACCATAGAATTACAGTTAAGGAGCTCTTCAAAATGTTCTTTCCAGCAAGAATTGATGGCTTCATTGTCCTTCAAAAGTGTGGTTCCATCCTTAGAGTGAAGAGGATTCGTACCATGGCAAATTGGCCCATAAATAGCCTTGGTGGCACTAAAGAAACCACATGTATTGTGGATATCCGTGAGATGTTGGAGTTATTGCACTTTCTCAGTCCACCATTTGTTCTTGAGTTCTCTGGTTTTAGGTTGGACTTCCGCCCTTGCTTTGGCATGGGCTTCTCTCTTTATATTACAGTTTATGTTGTTCTGCCAAGCAGAAAATGCCATTCTCTTCTCATTGATGAGTTGCTCAATTTCAGCATCGTTCTCGTCAAACCAGTCCTGATGTTTTCTGGTTTGGTAGCCTATGGTTTCCTCACAGACATTGATGATTACTGCTTTCAACTGGCTCCAATGTTCCTTAATTTCTTCCAGAAACTCTGATGGGAGCTTTTCTTCTAAGACTGCTTGGAAGTGGTCACGCTTAATAGGGTCCTTCAAATCTTGAACCTTCAACTTGTGCCTGATCTACTTCTTTTGTAGCCTCCATTTGGGAGCGATCTTAATTTTCACTGTGGATCGAATAAGGTGATGATCAGTCCAACAGTCGTCAGCACTTGTTATTGCTCTTGTGAGAAGTACGTCACTATGAACGCGGGCACGAACTATGACATAGTCGAGGAGATGTCAGTGCTTTGACCGTGGGTGTCTCCAAGGTGTTCTGAACTTTTCCTTTTGTCGGAAGAGAGTATTCGTAATAATAAGTTCATGTTCAGCACAGTTGGTCAGGAGCAGAATTCCATTTGAATTGCTTTTGCCAACTCCTTCTTTCCCGATTGTTTCTTTCCACAGGTCTGGGTCTCGCCCAACATGTGCATTGAAATCCCCCAGAAGGCTGATCTTGTCTTCTGTAAGGGTCTCTGATAAAATGGTTTCCAACTGAGAATAAAAATCTTCCTTTACATTCTCACCAGCATCCAGTGTTGGTGCATAGGTGCTCACAATAGTTGCCTGTTGATTTTTGGTGAGCCTCCATCGGAGTGTTATAAACCACTCATTGATGCCAACTGGTACCTCAGAGAGGCACCGTACGAGCTTGCTCTTTATAGCAAAGCCCACTCCATGCAATTGGGCTTCATCCATAGATTTTCCCTTCCAGAATTAGGTGTATTCTCTTTTCTCCTCCCTCACCTGCCCTTCATCAGCTCTTCTAGTTTTGGACAAAGCAGCAATATCGATGTTAAACCAACTCTATTCACAAGCAATAATGGCTGTATGTCGCTTTGGTTGGTCGCTGTTTGAGTTGTCCATCAGGGTACGTACATTCCAAGTTCCAAAGTTGAAAAGTTTATTACATTTTCGACTGCTGAGGTGGTGATCTTGCTAGATGAGCCTATCCAGCCAGGAAAAACAGAGGCAAGACTATTTTTAGGGTACCTTTTCTAACCCCCTCCCCACGTGGGGTGAGCAGAGTGGATCCTAAATAGGACTGCTCAGTTGTGGGTGCAGCTGCTGAGATGCTCGACCCACTTCGATCCTCGAGCAAGATGACTGTATCAACATCCACTGCCTGTGTGTCGTTCTGTAACTAGGAACTTCCGGATTTCGCTGTCCTGTTCCTGTTGCCACTCGCCGATTGCCATCAGACTTTTGATTTGTGCAAATGTTATTTTCTCCAAAACTGGAAGATGCCTGTGCGGGACTTCTTTTAAAGAGGGGAGATGGTGCACAATAGTCACTACGCTATCCTTGACAGATAGAGGACTTGAAACCAATGGCCTGGGCACTGTGACGATTGGAGATCCTCTATCTGCTGCAGCCTACGTCCACCTTCACAGCCGTTGTAACAGAACACAACAGTTATCCTCCGTCTGTTCTGCCGTTAGGGACTTCTTGGATCACACTTTGTCTGGAACCTCGCCCTTGACCTTTCTGCCATGGGTAGCCCTAAGGCAGTACATCACTCCAGGCAGCATCGCTCTCGGGGTCATTGAGACAAGCAAGCCTCTCCACCACTACAAGGTGGTGATCCATGGAGAGGAAATATGAACAGTACTATAGAAAATGAAACAATTAATTCACATGACTGGAACTCTTTTGGGTCATGTCGGTTGCGAATTTGGCTCCTGAACCACTGAGATCACTGGTCTGAACCATGGTCTCATAACCTGCTCAGCTACTAGCCTTTCCACTGCTTTGTATAACACTTGGCACCAACCATTCCTTTCATTTGAGAATCTCAAGGATATTTACCAAGGTTGGGAAATAATGTATTTTATGCGTGGGGAAACAGACAGAGAAGTTAAGACCAACATTTGCCAAAGGGGCTATTGGTTTGGGATGCCACAAGGTTTTGGTTCCACAACCCGAGACGCCTTGAGCCAGATTTCCAAAAGAGCTCAGTTCCCATTAAGGTGCCTTATGTAAGCAGCCCGATTTTCATAAGTGCCTGGCACCTGGTACCCCCTGTTGTTCTCCAATTGAGCTGCAGGGAGCTGAGTGTTTCTGAAAATCTCACCTCTTTATTTAGGCCCCTAAATGGGAGCTAAGTTCTTAGGACTATCTGGTCCCCAGTGCTTGATTTTCAAAGCTTATGAGCGCACCTAGCTCCAAATGGAATCAATGGGAACTGCTGGGGATCAGTGTCTCTGAAAATCAGACCCTGGATGTCTCAAGTTGGGCAGACAAATAACAAGGCAGCCAAAATCAGCAGCCATTTGAATGTTTTATCCCAAATGAGTAAGTGGCAGAACTAGGAACAGAACCTCAAAGTCCCTGCTCCCAGTCCTGTGCTCTAAGCACTGGTCATTGCCAGATCCTTATTTACAACCTCACTTAGATTTGCATTTTTGAGGGGGAGCAGAAGGCCCATTGATGGCTCCAAGTAATGGATATTGCTTGACTGAGGCTAGTGGATCAAGAGGTCTCTCATGGTGTCTATAAAAGGGAGCTGAAATGAGGAGGGAAGCTTTGCTGAAATCTCAGCTATGCTATTGAAACTTCCCGAGACTGAACGGTCTTGAAATCCCATCAGTGGTTTATCCCAGCAGCTGGAACACTGCAGAGATGTTGCTGTCTCTGGTCAAAGCTGATCCTATGGGCGCAGCTTGCAAAGAGCCCACAGGCATATGGCTCTAGCCTGTTGGCAATGACTGTACATGGCAGGTTATAAGATTGCCGAGTGAAAATCTAATTCTAAAATATAAACAGCGGAGAAAAAAACATGCCCTGGATGAGTCTCCTTGGAAAAAACCCCTTGTGTGGGGCACAGTCACTGTGCTCAATCACCTGCACATCTGTTTTGTTTCACAACGGATCCAATCAAAGGAGTCAGCAGCTGATTTTGGCAGGGGAAGGAAGTGGGTTTTCAGCGAACGAAAGGCAAGACTAATAAGGCCATTTGTTGTTCAGCTGTGCTTTGGGTATTTCCCCCCCACCCAGTGCTGCAAGATCTGCAGCTCCTGACTCTTGTGTGAGTCTCAGCTGTGGGTTAAAATGGCACAAGAGAATCAGGAGCTAATACAGCAGGTTCAGAGGGCCCCACCTGCAGCAGAACCAGCACAGATCTGCTTTGTGGGGTGGTGGGATGGGACAGGGTTTGCGGCTGCCTGTACACTGTTTGTTTGGAGATGGCCAGGGCAGATGATCCACCACCAGGTAGCTCATTCAGTTCTTCCCTCCCTGCCAAAGGGAGGCACACTAGTGCTGGGGGAGGGGGGGATCTTCCCCCAGGTCCTAGATTGGAGTAGTGACCATGGGGTGGCTCAACTCCTGCTCTGTGGCTTTGGGCAGAGGGGAAGGGAACGCCATCCTCTCTCACCCTGATGAAATTGCTCAAGGCCTTGCCTAGTTATTGCGGGAAGGGACTGGGTCTGTAAGACATGCTAACCATCTTTGTTTTAATGCACAATGGGGAGGGAGGCTGCCCGCAAGGCTCCAATCTCCGATACACCCTCGTTCTCCTCCCCACGGCCATTTCATCCTCGCTGCCCTGGGAGCATTCAAGCCCTATCAGCTCCAGCAAAGCTCAGTTTCACTCCAAGAGGCTAATTCCCTCGCATCTCTTTTTCATGCTGCGGGGGGAAAAAGTGTGTGGGGCTAAATTGTGCCAGCTGGAAAATGAGATTGGTGAGATAGAAGGGGGATTAGGTGAGGCTTCAAAGCACAAGATTGGAACATAATATGTTAGCACTCCCAAGGCTGAAATTGCTTCTCTAAATACTAAGGAAAGAATTTATCAAGGGGGGCAGAGATAAGTAGTTGCCTGGCTTATTTGTAAAGAAGACGGTCAATGTGCTATTCCCATCCTGCATGACGACTCCAGGACTGCTTGTACTCATTTGAGGCATGGTAAATGATATATTTCAACGCATTTGAAAGCGATTAACCTTCTCAGAGTGGACACATAGCAAAGGGAGCCGCTTGTGTTAGTTCTGTGGCACCTTGCTCTCTTCTCCAGTTACCAGCTGCGCCGAGAGATGGGCCTGCCGCCATTGGCTTGGGATCCAAACCGCCCCCCATGAACTCAGATCTGGGCACCTTCTGTAGAACAAATAGGAATCCAACCACTGAGCAAGAAGTAATGGCTGTGGAAAGCTCCCTGCTTGACCCCTCCCTATGCCATAGCATTGCTAGATGCCGACAAGGATTTTGCCTGCCCTCAGCTGGAGCTGTCTGTGGCAATCTCTGGATGGATCTGGCTGTGAGAGGTGGGTCACAGGGGTCAGAGCTCCACAGAAGGACACTGAGAGGCAGGGGGATACCATTTTTATAACAGAACCAGAATACCTATATGAATAATAAAAAAAAAAAGACACCGGCCTCCAGCATGTAAAGCCTGGGTATGGCTCTCAGCCTTGCATTCAAGCCCTTCTCTGCACACATAGCTGCCTGTTCTCTACTCTAGCTCCCCAGGTTAGAGTCCCTGCTTTGATGGGAACCTTTCCCAGCCTAACTTCTGGAGAGCTGGCCCTTTACATTCAACAGCGATAAGCTCTGAAAACAACCTCGTGGCAGCTGGCTGCATCCTCCGTCCTGCTCCAGGTCCAGTGGGTAAGTGACTCCTAGTAGGTTGTCCTTTCCTCTCCTTATGAAAGGGATGCCGCACATTTGCAGGGGCACAAAAAAGCCCTTGGCCTCAAATAAGCAGGATCAAGGAATCCCTGGAATGGTGGCAAGAAAACATGACTGTGGCCTCTCAATTTAAATAGATATTAGGGCTATCCCATGACCCCCTCGATCTGGGATGCCTCGGCAGGAGAGCTGGGGATGTTCCCTCCCCTTCTAGCTTAAAGGTCAGCTGGAGAAATCAGAATGTTTCTGTGAAGCAGAAGAGGAGCTGGTCCCTGGACCAGGAAGGATTTAGCAGAAAGGATGATTCATGGGACATGGGACATCTCCCTTGATGGCTTGATCCTGCCATAAGTGCAGGAGATTGGATTAGAGGACCTCTCAAGGTCCTTTCCAGTCCTACAATTCTGATTCTTTACTAAACTGTGACCTATAACTTAAAAGCCTCAGCAAGCTGGAAGTGGACACAGGGGCATAGTTACCTCTCTCGGTCACCTGCACAGCAAATAAATGGTATTAAAAACTCATCTTGTAGCAATTTGTTCCAGAGTCTCCCTGCCAGCCTCCGCGGTTTCTCTTCTACGCATTTCCTCTACTTCTTTGAAATAGAAAATACTGGGGCCACATTCTCTGTTGTGCTTTTGGGAGTCCAGTGAAATCCATACAGCTTCACGGTCACAGTGCAGAGGAGAATTTGGCTCTTGGTTCTTAGCAAAACTGTTTGAAAAATTTTAGATGGAAACAGTTTTCCATCAGGAAAAGCGGTTTCAGCAAAATCAAAATGTTTCATGGGAACGTGTCGATTTCAATGAATTTTCCAAATTGAAACAATTCAAAATTGAAATGGAGTGTTTCATTTGGCCTTTCTTGTTTCAGTTCACTTTGACTTTTATATTATAAAACATTGATTATGATATGTTATATTTAAAAGATTATATTTAATATCACATATATTTAAGATTGTATACATTTAATATTATAATAGGTTTTGTCATTATCAAAACAAAATAAATTAAAATCCTAGAATCTAACTACCAATACAGATTTAGCATAAAGAGCTATTTGAGATTGAGGCTTGGAAACAATCAGACAGGTTTTCTGGTCACAGGGAAAGCAGGAAATGTTGACACCATGTGAACTACCCTTACAGAATTATGTTCTTTCACACTGGGAAGTTGAGCTGGGAGCAGCCTTTGGAGAAAGGTCTAAACAGATCTTAAACCCAGAATTGGGTTAAGCATCAGATTCCTCTTTGTAGAGATAAAGTACAATACAACACCAGACTATGGGGGAAATAACCAAGTGCTTTCACAGGGCCCAGTCCTGTTTCAGGATCCATGACACAGACCCCTGAAGTCCATGGGACTCTAGGCTAGGCAGATCCCAGCCCTCACTCAAGCAAATTCCTGTAGTCTTCAAAGGGAGTTTGCATGTACAGGGGTCCTCAAGATTTGGCTCCTATTCTTTTGTCACCTGGCCTAGAAGATGCTCATTGATAACCACAAGCCTCTCCCTCTGCCAGGAGACAATACAAGAGAAACCAAACATGTCTGCAAAACAGATAGGCTGCTCTTACCAGAATCTCTTTGATGGGAAAGTCTTTCAGGCCCCCATCTCTGGGAGAGTCCAGAACCACAGGGAAGCATTTGTGAGGAGCATGTACGTAGCCAAACTCAATTTCATCCTGTCCAAGTGAGAAAAGCCATCTATTACATACAGGCAGATGGAGAAGAATTATCCCTCTCTAGTAACACGCTCATACTCAGCTAGGATGGCCACCTTTTCAAAAGGCAAAAGCAGGACGCAAGCAGGAGCCCCGCCCCCATCCATGGCCCCACCCTCACTCCTCCTCTTCCCCTGAGACCCCACCCCCTGGCCAGGCAGAAGGTGGAACTGGGTCGGGAACGAGTTTCCCAGGGAGCACGGGCTGCTGTGGGGAGCCCTGAAGTCCCAGACTCTCCACCTGTCCTGGGCAGGGGGCCGGGGTGCTTGACAGCAGACCCCAGCCTGTGTCCCCACCCCGCCTGGGCATGCCACCCAAGGCAGGTGGAGGGTCTGGGACTCCAGGGCCGCCCACAGTGGCCTGGCTTCCGTGGGCAGCTCTTACTACTGCCTGGCCCCCGCTTCTGGCCTGGCCAGGGGCAGGGCCTTGGGGGAGGAGCGGGGGGGGGGACTTATCGTGAGGGGGGGCTAAGGCCCACCTCAGTTCCCCACCCCACCAGGAAGAGGCTGGCACTACCCCTGAGCCTTGGGCAGGCGTGGAGCGGCGCCGCAGGGAATCCGGGACAAATGCCGTCCTGGAGTCATTCAACCCAGGACCGGGACTACAGCTCAGCATTTTGGGACTGTCCCACCCAATTCGGGATGGGTGGGCACCCTATACTCAGCACTGACTGAGGCCCAGATCCTCAGAGGTATTTAGGCACCGAACTTCCACGGATGTCAATAGGAATTAGGCAGCTAGTTACTGTGGAGGATGTGGGCCTGAGGGCCTTTCACCCAAGCTCCTGTTGGCAACTATCGGCCCCATTTTACAGATGGGGAGAGGGGTGCAGAGAAGGGAAGAGTTACGTTTTCACAAGCATCCGCTCATTTGGGGGGCCTCAACGTGTGGAGACAACTAGTGTCTGATTTGTTGAAGCGGCGCACCCCCAGTTCCAGCCAGCTGGTTTGTGCAAGCCTTCCTCCCCACTTGGACAGTGCCCCTCAATCCAGCCCTGCAGCACCCTGAACAGATCTGCCAGCAAGCCTCTGTTAGGATTCAGAGCCCCCTCCCCCATCCCCAGAGTGCCCCACCCAAAGCAGAGATGATCCCAGTAAGCTCCCTGGGGCAGGGACCATCTTTGAGTTCAGTGTTTGTACACCACTAGCATAACGGGGCCCTGTCCACCAGTGGGGCGCCAAGAAGCTACAGTAATGCCAAAAGGAACTGACCATCATCAAGCGAAGCTTTGTACTTTATACGATTCAGTCTCTGGTCAGCTGGCCCTTTAAGGGATTGGGGATCAGCTGCATCCGTGCCAGGCTTTGCCCAGCTTCCCGGGTGATGGGCACGAGTTTAGGGGATCACATGACAAGGATGTCGTGATTGAACTAGGTCTGCTGGGAGGTATTAGGAAGGGGAGCGAGGCCAAGGAGACGGTGAGGCTGCTGGGAAGAGAGCAGATGAGAACTCGCTGGAGCTCCCATGGGAGAGAGAGACCTGCAAGGAGCAGAAGGTGAGAAGCCCCAGCTAGGAGGGCTGCAAAGGAATGAGTCTGGAGGGAGAGCGCTAAGGAAGGGGAAACGGACGCATCAACTAGAAGTAACGGAGGAGGAAAAGGACCTTGGAGTATTGGTTGATCATAGGATGACTATGAGCTGCCAATGTGATATGGCTGTGAAAAAAGCTAATGTCATCTTGGGATGCATCAGGAGAGGTATTTCCAGTAGGGATAAGGAGGTTTTAGTACCATTATATAAGGCACTGGTGAGACCTCACCTGGAATACTGTGTGCAGTTCTGGTCTCCCATGTTTAAGAAGGATGAATTCAAACTGGAACAGGTACAGAGAAGGGCTACTAGGATGATCCGAGGAATGGAAAACTTGTCTTATGAAAGGAGACTCAGGGAGCTTGGCTTGTTTAGCCTAACTAAAAGAAGGTTGAGGGGAGATATGATTGCTCTCTATAAATATATCAGAGGGATAAATACCAGAGAGGGAGAGGAATTATTTAAACTCAGTACCAATGTGGACACAAGAACAAATGGATATAAACTGGCCACTAGGAAATTTAGATTAGAAATTAGACGAAGGTTTCTAACCATCAGAGGAGTGAAGTTTTGGAATAGCCTTCCGAGGGAAGTAGTGGGGACAAAAGATCTATCTTGCTTTAAGATTAAACTCGATAAGTTTATGGAGGAGATGGTATGATGGGATAACATGGTTTTGGTAATTAAATATTCATGGTAAATAGGCCCAATGGCCTGTGATGGGTTTTTAGATGGGGTAAGATCCAAGTTACCCGGGAAGGAATTTTCTGTAGTATCTGGCTGATGAATCTTGCCCATATGCTCAGGGTTTAGCTGATCGCCATATTTGGGGTCGGGAAGGAATTTTCCTCCAGGGCAGATTGGAAGGCCCTGGAGGTTTTTCGCCTTCCTCTGTAGCATGGGGCACGGGTCACTTGCTGGAGGATTCTCTGCTCCTTGAGGTCTTCAAACTACAATTTGGGGACTTCAATAGCACAGATATAGATGTGAGGTCTTTTTTAGGAGTGGTGGGTGAAATTCTGTGGCCTGCATTGTGCAGGAGGTCAGACTAGATGATCATAATGGTCCCTTCTGGCCTAAATATCTATGAATCTATGAATCTATGAATCAGTGTCTGAAGCCAGACTGGGCAAGTCTTGCCATGGAGACTAACACAAACCAACTTCATTTAACAACGGCTTTTGGCTGGCAGGTTCTAACACTGGAATTGTTTAATGTACTAAAGGAAGGAAGAGTCTTTGTATTGTCCGCCATCTCCCACGCCACCTCACCTGCATCCAGCGGTCTCCACGATTCACATACCCAAAGCAGACCTTCAGGTCGCAACTGGCTTTGCTCACTAAGCTCTTCACCGCCTTCAGGAAAAGATAATTATCCTTCACACTGTGAAAACAAAGGGAAAGGGGAAGACATTGGAAGAGGAGGCGGGGGGGGGGGGGGGGAAGCTCACAGAAAGGAGAGGGGGCCGAAAATTACATTCCTCGTCCCAGGCCTCAGAAGTGAATTGTCCCTGGCAAATATACCCTTCCAAACTCTTACTGGGATGGGCACGGAAGCTGGGAGTTAAATACTGTCAGTGGTGACATGTATGGATCTGGCCACAGCTATGAGGCTAGGCTGCTGTTGGCAGCATATTGCTGAGCTGGGTTCCAATGGATGGGTTTAGATTTTGGGCTGGGAACTCTGCCATACTGGGACGATCTATGGGATGAGAAAACCTGCCTTGCAGTGATGGATTCAAAGAGCTCTATCTGTTTAGCATAAAAAAGAGAAGATTAAGGGGATGACTTTTTGATCTGTGAGTATTACTAGCTGATCACGAGTCAGATTTCAGCAACTGGATCGTGTTATACCTTTTCTTGTCTAGATTTCACTCCTACATAGACCTGTTCTTGAGAGAGGACACATCAAGATTTTCAATACTTCAAGTT
Organism: Caretta caretta; assembly: GCF_965140235.1. Classification (NCBI taxonomy): domain Eukaryota; kingdom Metazoa; phylum Chordata; order Testudines; family Cheloniidae; genus Caretta; species Caretta caretta. Next base: position 6,858,071 of record NC_134223.1, read on the forward strand.
GCTTTCAGGTGAAAACTCATTTCCTACTGAAAACATGTGACGTTTGAAATCACACACATTTTTGAATGGGACTACGGTTATTGTCACCAAAAATGCCACGCACAAAGAGTTCTGGGCTGGGAATGGCCCTGGAACATTTCAGAACATTTCTGATATTTGCACAGCTCCAGTCATAACCACACCCAGATTCCTTACCAGGTGGACACGACAGTAGGTTTATGGACCAACCATGCCAGTATTTCTAACCTCCTTTTGACTTTATATAGTCAGTTGAGTGGATCATCCCTGGTGTAACTCAACTTCAGTGGAATTGCAGCAGGAAATGTTGGAAAAAGCAGGAAAGCATGAGGTCCAGTAGCTTTGCCTTAGTGGATAGATCCTCAGAATAAGAAATTGCTGTGCAATACTTTGTACTCGAGCTCCCATCATGAGTGTTCCTTAACTGTGGACTGGAGCTCCCATCATCCTTCACTTTTAATCAGCTGGTTGAGCCTGGCCATCCTGACTCTCAATACTTAATCGATTAACAATCAATGGGACTGCTCTCAGCTCAAGTCTTTAGAAGGTTGGGTTTCTAATAGGTATATAGACAGGCACAGGGCAACAAAATCTGTTGGCCTGCACCATGCCCTGCAATCATTCGTGTCCCAAGAGATGCCAGCAACAAGCTGGCACGTGTACAGGGAGGCATCTTCACTGGCTCTTTACCTGCATACAAAAACGTTCACTGGTGCCAAGGTGTTTGGAGTCATTATCCAGGGAGCAACTCGGAAAACTACCGTGTCTGTGAAAATCGGAGCCCGTGGAATCCCCTGGAGGGGAAGCAGAACATTGCACACAATCAGCACATTCATAGGGCTGCAAAGCTCAATAGTAACAACGCATGGGTGGGTGAACAGAAAGGATAGACAATGAATGTATAGGCCGGCGTCCCTTCAGCCGCAGGTAAAACCGGCAGCTGAACAGGTCAACCAAGATTTGCTGAGCGCTGAACTCTTACTCCCAGAGTTGAGAGACATCTGCTAGGGATAGGTTCAGAGTAATTCACTCAACCCCACCTCGGCACAGTGAGATGAGACACCCTTCCAACCCTGAGGAGTCAATGGGCCAGATCCGCAGCTGGTGTAAATTGGCACAGCTCTATTGGCTTCCACAGGGCTACACTGATTTACACGAGGTGCAGATCTGGCCTTTGGACTATCTCAGACCGTTCTCCATTGCTCCTTTGGACCCTATCTCCAGGAACCATGGAGTAACTGTGGAAATTGTCCTAACATAACCTGGAAGTTGGAAGGGTCAGTGTAGCCATAAAGCAAAAGCAGTGGAGAGCTGAATGACTGAGATGAGGACACGAGATGTGCTGTGAGGCGAAGAGATGCAGAGATGTCATGGGTACCCTTTTATTTTGGGATCTTATGTTGCATTGTAGGAATTCCTTACTCCATAGGTGGCTGCTTAATTGTGTCATGGAGCTACAGTATGCTCTGCACGGATATTGTCTGGGTACTGAGATTCCGGGGAAGCGCACATTTCTCGGGATATATTTCCCAGGTCCAGCTGGCTTGCAGCACCTCAGATTTGCCCAAATTGGAATGTAGGCAGTGGAATTTAGGATGTAGATATGGTTTAAAACAGTGGAATTTAGGGATGTAAATATCGTTTAAAAAGTTAACCGTTTAAATGACTACAAATATTTTGTTTAAATGGTTAACCGATTAAAGAGCCGGCTGGCGCAGCTCGGGCCAGGGCCGATCCGGCCGGCTGGTGCTGCTCCAGCTGGTGCAGCTGGGGCTGGCAAGGCTGGGGCTGCTCCAGCTGACGCAGGGCTGCTGGGGTTGGTGGGCTGGCCAGCCCAGGGGTTAACAGTTAAGGCAGGTTAACCGGTAAAACTAATGCTTACCTGTTAACAGGTTAACCAGTTAACGTTTTACATCCCTAGTGGAATTAACCTCACGCTTCTCTACTAACTTCCTGACAGAAAGACACCCATGATTGCTGTGTTCTGTAAACCCAATTCTGTGAGCAGTGAGGTCATAGAATCAGAGAAGATTAGGGTTGGAAGGGACCTCAGGAGACCATCTAGTCCACTCCCCTGCTCAAAGCACAACCAACCCCAACTAAATCATCCCAGACAGGTCCTAGCAGGGAGATCACAGAGCCAACCCCCTATGCATGTCATATTACATGCAGCGGCACACTCTGGTCTCAGAGAAAGGCTGAGCCTCTCAGCGGTAGGTCGGTGGTCTGTGTCTCCATAAAATTCAGCTCACTCTAATCCACCAGAAACCAGGTGCAGCATGCTCCAAAAAGACACTGACAGCTTAAAACACGAAAAGGACTTTGAAATAAATATCTCAGGCCCGGGCCAATTTAACGCTGGCACGTTAGATGTGCTAAGTGACGTGTTGAGCTTTAACATCACCAGCTCCTTCTTCTGTTACATAACAGCTCTAATGGGGAAGACGATGGCTCGCACCAGCTTCTAGCTGGACCCCGTTGGGGAAGACCCCAAATTAACCTGAATGCCTGTAATTCTCAAAGGGAGAGGTGGGAGGAGTTTACTACTGGGGTGCGGCCCCAGGAGAAAGAGGTTATATATCTCCCTCCACGCCTGTCGCAACCCCACTGAGACATGGAACATTAAATCCCTTGTGGGCTTGGCATGGATCATCATTCCCTCTAAAACAGAAACACTCACACAGCAGAGCATTAAGAACCGGTGCAGGCTCCGCTTCCCACCACAGATTTCATTATGTTACATTTACACATTTAGCCCTTTGCTTTGCGGAGACATTATTTGCTTTGCCCAGGTGAGAATTTAGTGCTGAAGGACACAGCAGCCATGGAGACTGAAAACCTGATTCGTGCCCACCTTGTGTCGTCACTTACCCTCGTGCAAAGTGTCTGCAGAACTCTGCCGCTGGTGTGAGGATGCAGAGAATTCTTGGGGGCTGATTCTGAACTCACTCACGCCAGTTTTGCACTGGCAAGACTCCAGTGGAAGTGCTCCTGATTTACCCGGGGGGGCAGTGGTCAGAATCAAACCCTGATTTGGTAGCATTTTGCATCTGCTTTATCTGGGGGATAAATGATGATACACGGTGCAAGGCCGTGGTCTAAAGTGATAAACACAAGCTGTCCACCCCATGTGCTTTAACACTCAGTTGGAATGATCACTTCAAGGCTGGGATACCAGCGACTTCATGTCTATGGCTCATTCACGCCTTGGCCTCTCTGGAGAGTCTGCCAGTGAGGGAGCCAACCGGTGCCAACTATGGTGACATATGTGATATGGAGTCTATTCATGAAAAACTGAACTGAGACCCACCAAACTCACTTCATATGAGACTGAAAAGTCTGCGTAACACCTTTCAGGCCCTACCGACCTGGACTGGATTTGAAGGAGCAACCTACATGCTAAAGACTCCATATCGCCTTACTGATTCCTTGAGACATCCAGTCCCCATGCAATGATTATTGTAAGACAAGAGTGGCACAAAAGCACATCTGGAAGGAAATGTAATTCACAAACATCCCTGGGTTTAGCACATTTGACCTATTCTTGGGCTTCCAATAGTTACTGAAATAAATTAATCTCCCAGATGTCAGCTGAGTTACCTAAGGATGCATCATGCCAGTCGACTGATATTTCACAGCTTGCTATGTCCGTAGTGTTGCTAAACCCATGCAATTAAACATCCTGTTCCCAGGTGACATCATGCCCTCCCCTCCCTACCATGCCCAACAACCTCAGTTAATGACTCTAGAAGGCTGATGTTGATGGAGACCAGCCCAGAGAAGGTGTCATCTGGGAAGTGGAGACCCTCCACGAAGAACTCCAGCTCTGCAGATCCACCTGTGTATTTCACCATATGATACAGCTTTCTCCTACCCAAAACATGGATGTAACGCTGACCAAAGAAGGGATCTAGAAGAAAAAAGGGTGTTGGGGAGAAGGAATGTTTAGAAAAATGGGACTTTCCTGTAGCACATTCTCTCTAGCTATGTAATTTTGTGGGGCTCCCTTCCCCTCTCACCCTTAAGGGGTCCATGCTTGCATCTTTAGTTCTATGGCCCACATGACAAAACTCTGGGGATCACTGGTGGCTCCAGGCCATAATTTGAGACCAGTTGTTACTCCTGAAGGAATTCTGCACCACTGCAGACACAAAGAATTCATGTCCCCACAGATTTTTTTTTCTCTGCAGAATATAGATTCTACTGGAGAGATGCTGCAGTTACACTTTTCGTCCAGCAGAGGCCGCTGTGGTGCCAGAGGCGAGGGCAGCCAGCCAGCAGAGAGGCTGCAGTCCTCACAGTGGGGCCAGGTGAGGAGGCATGGGACAGATAGAGTGGGGCACACAGGGCTGCTGGGGGATCATGCAATGGGGTTCAGAAGGGCTAGTGGGGAGACACACTGGGGCGTGGGCTCGAGCTATTGAGGTGACAGCATTGAGCCAGGGACTGAATGGAAGGGGGGCTGCAGAGCCACATGGGGACAGGGAGGTGGGGATGCAGGACCACGTGAGGACAGGGGTAGATGTGCCATACTGAATGGGAGAGGCTAGGGGTCTGCCAGGGTCTGCATGGGGGAGGCTCCTCACCTCCCTAACAATTCCCCCCCCGCCAAAAAAAACCACCCTGTTCCATACTTCTCCCACCCACACCCAACAACCCTCCAGGTTCACTCTCAGGCTTCTTTCCAGCAATTACTTCCTTCTCCCTCAGCTCCTCCATTACCCCGACTCCCCCAAGCCTTTGCACTGCTTCTGAGGGGTGCAGGAAATACGTTTCCGTATTGTAGTTTAAATGAATTCAAAGTTCTGTATTAATATGCCTAGTAAGAAATCTATTTGTCAAAAAAACATTTCCTGAATCTTTCTTTTTGTCTGTATTGTTACAGACATACTGGCTGACAGGTATTTTGAAATAATTGAAACTGGCGTGATTATACTGTGTTATTTTGACAAATAAAATATGCAGAATTTTAAAATACTGTGCGCAGAATTTTTAATTTTATGGAGCAGAATTCCCGCAGGAGTAAATCACTGTGCTCCACAGATACAAGCGGAGACTGTCGCTAGTCTTTTAAATAGCCAGTTAATAAGTCAATTAAGTGGAGGGGTTATGAGCCCAAGTATCCAGCACTCCAGACCAGTGCACTGTCATTTGAGCTAAGGGAATGGCTCCACTCAATCTTGCCAAGCCAGGTTCTTAGATTTCAGTCCCAGAAAGGCAGGACTCTCCGCACACTGGAGAGCTGTGGCGTGATCATGTGCTGACAAGCTGCAGCCCATACAGAGGTTTTCCTATAAGCTTCAGAGAACGATTTTTGTTTAAACCCGTGTCTCTGTTTTAGCTGTTCTTTCAGCATTGCGGCTGCCAGGTTTTAGAGGCACTTTGTGTTCTAGGGTTTTGATTGTGCTCTGTGGCCTCTTGAAGGCAGGATCAAAGCCGCATCCCAGCGAGGTTTCAGGCTTGGTCCCAGATGACACCACAAAATTCAGCTTTAGAGCCTCCTCTTGCCCAAGAGAAGCCGCTGTGGCTACTCCTTAATTCACTGCCACCAGGGCGTGCATTTTGTCCTTTCAGGTATTTAGGATAATACTCTTATAGCGTCACTGAGTTTGAGGCCAGAAGGGACTGCCAGATCAGCTGGTCTGTTCTGTCTATCACAGGCCATCAGCCCCACCCAGCATCCGGACACTGAACCAAACCATGGTGAGCCAGTTAAGGAATCTTGGACTGAGCTGTAGAGAGTGGAAAAATGGCCCTGTGGTTAAAGCACTGCCCCTAGAGTTGGGTGAATTTTTTTCGGGGAATACATTATTCACCAAAAAATGCACCTTCAGGCCACCTTGAAACATTTTGTTTTCAAAACGATACATTTCAACACAACATTGCATTTAGAAATGCAGCTAGATTTAATGAACAAACACAGAAAAGGAGTACAAACGCCCTCGGCTGAAACAAAATGTTTCGTTCAACCCAAAACAATTTTGGGGGAGAGGGGTTGGGTTCGGCCACCGAATCAGAAAAAAATCAGTGATTTGCCCAGCTCTACTCAGGTGCTCTGGGATCAAATCCCAGTTCTGCCACAGCTTCACTGTGTGTCCTGGGAAGAATCACTTCACCTCTCGGTTTGCCATCATTAAAACAGGAATAATAATCCTCTCTTTTGGGCCAGCGGCTAACTCATTACATGTGTACCCCAGCACAGTGGCCTTACCTTAAAGCAAATAAAAATGATAATAAAGATTGGGTAAATCCCATGTCCCAGAAAGGGTGCTTAAAAAACGCGAGTTTAAGAGCAACAAGCCAGCCTTGAAAACACTGTAGCTTTCCTTTCATGTATTATATTATTACATTGTTTTGAAAGGATTCCAATGCACATGGAAGAAACTCAACACCCTGCGAAACACCTGTACCAGCTTCACTCCCTGTCTGAATGACTCAGAAGCATCAGAGAATTTGAGGTCAGGCAGGACGAGCATTTCAAACACAATGCATGTGTCCTGGCTTAACGGATGGGCACTGGCTTCCTAGCAAGGTCCCAATGAACGAAAGCTGTGAGAAGGAAGCAGCCTGGCCTTGTGGCTAGAGCCCTAGCCTAGCACTCGGGAGACCTGAGCTCTCATCCTGGCTTTTTCACAGACTTGTATGTTGTGTCCCCTCTCTGTGCCTCAGTTTCTCCATCTGTAAAAGAGCGATATTCATCCTGACCTTCTTTGTAAAGCACTTTAAAATCTGCGCATGAAAACGTGCTACCTAAAAGCTAGGGATTATCCTGGCAAGACTTTTTCGCGGCAATGATTTTCTAAAAGCCTCTTTGCTTTGATTATTTCTCCCAATCTAATAAAATTTCATCTGGGTGATACAGCTTGTGGCAGGTAAAGATCTGGTAGCTAAGTCTCTCTTTGGCTGTTAATTGGAACCCAACCATAGGCAGGCACTGATTTTTTTTTTTTTTTTAAATCAGCCCAAAGCCCAAGTCAAATATGCTCTGGCATCTGCAACTGACTGCACTGCCCTGGTATGAACGGCCAGCTCTGGGAGAAACATTAGGCCAAAGGCACTTGCCAGAGATGCTAACGGCCCTGCTCTCTGTAACATGAGGTATTTAATTAATGTCCAGAGAGAGAACACAGTGCTCACATCAATGGGAGCTCGCAGGGGAATCACAGTGGAATTTTGGCAAGGGAGTGGGATCAACTCATCACTCATTCATTCGTTCCCTGGCAGCTCTCAATGGGGGGCAGGTAGTTGGCCTGGTGGATGCTGGCTTTGCATTGCACTGAGCTAAGGCAGAACACATCCCTGGGGGGAAAGGCCTCACCATTTCACAGCTCCAATAGGAAGTGAAGGTCGTTGGCAGCTTTAAGCATAGCACGCCCGGTGGGCATTGCCCCGTCTGTGTGACTATGGGAGATACATTCATGTCACCACAGGATTGCTCATCGAATGATAAGGTACTAGCACAGGTAAAGCTGTGTGGGCGGTGCCTTGTGCTAAGATCCACTCAATTCTCCTAAGCTAAGCGGCACAGGGCCTGGTTGTTCAAGTAGGTGGGAGACTGCCCAGCAACACCCAAAGGCTATAGCAGGGGTGGCCAAACTTTCTGAGCTGCATATGATAATCTTCAGAAGTTCAAGTGCTGGGAGTGCCTACTGGGGCTTCAGACCTGTGGGGTGTGCCTGCCTGGGTTCTCACCCTGCAGCAGGATGGTGGGGCAAGGGATTCTGCCCCGAGCCCCAGCAGGTAACTCCCGTGGGGCAGAAGTGCCAAGACCCCTCTCTCCATTGGGCAGAAGATCCTAGCCTCACCACCGTACGGCAGAAGCCCCGAGCTCCCCACCGACACTGGTAGTTGGAGGAGTGGGGGGCTCCGCGAGCTGCACTTTACCTGTAAAAGAGCCGCATGTGGCTTGTGAGCTGCAGTTTGGCCACCCTGGGCTATAGCAAAGCATGCTGGGTATTCAGCGGGAATCAACAGCGCACACACGCTTCCCTTAGAAGACAAACAAAACCATCCAAGAATAAACCTAATACAAACCTGGTCACCTCAAGGACCCCATAACCTGATTCTGAGTCCATTCCTCCGTCCGTCTATCCCCATTGCCTGTTACTACCCCCAATGGTTTGTCTTGTGATCACCTTAGGCTGGGACACGGTCAGTGCGTCTCCTTGCTGTGTAAAGCACCATGCAGACGTGTAAAGCACCATTCACAAGTGTGAAATAACAAGATCAACTTGGCGTGGTGAGGATTCCGGCATAGCCGTGCTATGGCTTGAGATTACAGGGTACGAGCAGTGGGGTGGGGGGGAATCCTACACAGACCTTCACCATGTCTGTTCTCAGCAGTGTTATCCCTAGGCCCTCACTTTCATTGAGGGTGAACTCCATCCTCAGGGAAAGCAGACATGAGATCCCAGGAAACAAAACATCTTGTGCTAGTTTTGCTCCCAATATGTCAGATAGAGACCGAGAGAGGAAGGGTCTGTTCCCAAACTCCACCCACAAACGGAGAGAAGTCAGATAGCTTTGCTACATTAACGAGCGGGGAAACTCGTAAACGTCAGCACTGCTTGGCTCATCATAACGCTTCAGAGTCAACACCCCATTGGGAGGGAGGAGGCAGTTCGCACTTCCCAGAACGGTTGTTTCTGTCACATCTCTTTGAGACAGGCATATCTCTAGTATCGGACAGACAGCATCGCTTCAGGGTCCATATTGGGAAAGCTATCTTTGCAACTATAAAGCTAGAAGCCTAGGGCCGCAGCCTAGTCTGTCCAAGGACTCCAAGGACTCCTAATTGATACCAGCCCGAGCAAGATCAGGTATTCTTTTACATGACAGTAAACTTTAAATTCTGGGGAAATGCTGGAGCCACCAGAGAAGTGCTGGAACAGTGAACTACTGCCCGCTGGGTGAGTGATTCCCAAAGGGTCAATTGTTTTAGTGGGAGGGATGTGCATGGAAACCTTCAACAAAGCACATACAGGAAACAAGAGAAAAGGAAAAGAAGAGTTTGCAGCACCAGAGAGGGATAAAAAGCATCATGAAACAGGGGGGAGGGGAAGAGAAAGAAAAGAGGAACCACTTACTCTCCACATAAAAGACTCCTACTTTGTCAGAGTCAGACATAGGAATGTAGAGAACCATTTCATACCCAGCAGGCAGCCTTTGGGGGCCTTCGGTTCTCAAGATCATCCGAGACATGTCCCGCAAATCTAAAAAACAACAACAAAGGCAAATGAAGGCAGGACATCGGATACAGCATTGTCACCGCTTCCGTGGTTATTAAAGTCATCAGCTAACAACTGTGTGTGGCAAATTAATGAACAAGAAACATATGGAGGTGGGTGCCTGGGTCAGACTGGGAAAACCAGAGCACCTTCCCTAGGTGATCCATGAAAAGACCAATGGCAAAGGGCAGTTGCAGACACCCAAAGTTTCAGAGAATTCACAAACCGATTGCTTCTGCGCAGAGGACTCTGGAGAGGAAGGCGGTGATCATGCTGCTGTGTGCATCCCATCCCTGGTTTAGAGACGCATGGTCACACAGGCGACCATCCTGCTGCCAAGCCCCAGAATGAAGGATGAGAACCACACAGGGGCAGACCAATCTCTTTAGCCTGGGCAACAGCTCCATTGCCTTAGTGTCATAATTCAGCATTTCTGATGCAAACAGCTGCCAGTAATAAGAGAGAGATTGCCAGTAGCTCGCTCACAGAGAAGCCTGCTGTACAGTTAAATAAAAACAGTAACATCTGTCCAGTGTAACGAGGCACAAGTGAGTGGTAGGTCAACTTGTGCGCTACAGCGGCTGATAGGCAACCTGGGGTCTTCCCCTTGATTACACCATCCAGTTATTACTGGAGGAAGTGGAACCAGCATGTTGCATCTGCTCTTCACAAGTTCTCTGGTTGCTGTGCAGGGAGATGCTGCCCCTCCCCGTTGTTACTGGCCTGTGAATCTTCACATATGTTGGAGAAACAATTTCCACTCTGGCAGAGGTTTAGAACTGGGGAGCGAGCACTTTGTACTCAGACTCCCCCTGGGCTCTGAAAGTCTGGCCAGGTTCTTCCCTTTTCTCACATTGGCACCTGTCATAAAGACTCTGCAGGCCAAATTCTGCCCACAGTGGTATCAGCGTAACTTCCACTGTCTTCAGGATCTGTCCTTTTACCCCTATGTAACCTCACCGAGGCAACTGGCTCACACGGATGTAACAAACCGAGAAGGGAATTTGGTCCTGCCATTGGAACTTAGTTAAGGATTCTGTTTGTGATGCAGGAGCCAGAAGAGAAGCCAGCTCACTCACAGATGGGTTGCTAAGTGTAGCACGGCAGGCACTCACCACCACGGCGCCTCCTGCTGGTCATCTGGGAATTAGCTCAGTTCTAGCCTCGGAGCGCCTCCTGCTAGCCGGTGTCTTCCTACCGGTGGTGCCTGCTTCCTCCTGATCTCCACCACTTCAGGCCCTGCATCCCTCCCACACCCCAGTGCCTCCTACCTTGGGGTGCTGCCCCACAGCAGTGCTCCCACAGTCTGGATCTCCCCTCCCCGGGGAACCCCAATCCCCTAAGCCCACCTCGCCTCAGTGACCCCCTGCCAGTCCTCATCTAGCCCCTTCCCTCAGGGGCAAACTGTAGTCTGAAGTGGCCACTCATCATTGGCACAGGGGTTTGGACCTGCTGCCTTTCCAGCCCCAGCTGCCTCCCTGCAGCCCTACTACTTCCCCTGGCCTTTAGCAAGGCCTCAGCCTGGGGACGCACCAGGCCAGAGCTCCCCAGCTCAGCCTGCCTTTCCCCAACCCTGCTCTGCCTCAGGTACCCTGCTTGCTCTTCCAGGCAGCCTGGTCCCCTCTGCTCCTCAGCTGGAGCAAGTCTTCTCTCACTCCCTCCGCCTGCCCTTTCATCAGGGTCAGCTGGACCCTAATTGGGTGTGACCACATCGGTGGCTGTTTACCCAGCCAGCCTCCCCTGGCTGCTTTTAACCGCTTCCGAATCGGAGCGTGGTGACCAACCCGCTACACTAAGCAAAGTAAAACTTACTCTGATCTGCCTCTGACCTGCCTCAAACACATGGGATGCAGATCTGCTGAGTCCAGAGTCAATGCTTATGTAGTTGCTTTCCAGAAGAGAACCTCACTTTAAAAGGACACTGAAGGGTCAAATGTGGCCCCAAATGCAAGTTTAGTGAAAAGAAACTTTTTAAAAAAGATAAATTATACCATATCAGAAACAGTGGGGGGGCTTAATGAGTAACCCATTCCTTTGCAGGTTTTGCAGCTTAAACACCGAAGCGCGGTGGTAGCACATGAGAACCTTAACCGTGAAAGCGACGAGAACGTGAAATGGACTTTTTTCATCATCTGTGCAAATGCGACAGCAAACCGGAAAAGTGAAAGGTAAGTTCACTTTTAAAAATTCTCCCTGCTTTGATAACCTGCGTTGTTATTAGCAACATAGAAAAGGAAATTTAAAAACAAACCAACACTCCCCGAAGAGTTTTAACCCAACTGTGAGTTATAAAGGACAGGGGTCTGCTTATACCTTCTTTGCTGAATACTTTTTCATCGTCGCAATCCAGTCCAGAGATAAAAGGGTTGTCCTTGTCGCAGTTCACCAGCAGGATGGCTCCTTGCCCGTCTGGGCCCCACGTCCATGTTCCCTGAAAATATAACACTCTGGCTTAGTGTGTGGGCTCTCACGTCTCCCGCTAGTGGCCAACCCCAGTGACTATAGGCCTGTTACACAAAGAAAAGAATAATTCTTTTAGCTCCCAGGGTTGGAGGCCTGTGGTTTCAGTGTATTTACTCCTCACTGATAAGAATGGTGTCTGCACACATGCGACCCCAGTTTGTGCCAAACAAATTGAAGGCCACTTTTAGGAAGAGCATCTCCAAAAACCCATAGCAGCCTAGGTGAGCAGAGAAACTCTCTCCTCCACCCCTTCCCAGCACTTGCTACAATCATCAGACACCACAGTAATCTATCTTTACCATCCCTTCCGGTCCTAAACTGCTCTGCAGTGTTGGGAAATGGCATGTGCGGGGGAAAGGGAATCTCTAGCTAATGAAAGGATGCGCCCTCTGAACAAGTTGGAGAACTACACATGCGTTGCGTGGAGACCGCAAGGAGGAAGTTGCCTCGGAAGGATAGGATGCTTTTTAAATCCAAGAACGAGTGGCTTGATAGCGCCATGTGGAGGCCTTCTCGCAATGGAGAGAAGGCAGCTCTGATGAGGGCGATAAGGAAATGCATTTGCCTTGCTGACTTGGTTGCATTCTACTTGTTCTGTCGTGACATGTACATTGTGATGGTGACTTGTGTGTGAGCAAAGCTTCATGTGAGATGGAGGGGGGCACAAGGACAGAGACACCCCCCTACCTGTTTGCATTATTCCTCTGCTCTAGCATTTAATAGATAGCTCTGGAAACATTTCCAGGGGGACTGTGACATCTACTCAAGTGTCTGTCACTCACGATGCAATGACTTCGAGACAAGGGCTGGAAACAACCTGCCGTGAAGGGATCTGTGCTTACATAATATGGTGATGGATCCTCCCCCCTGGTCCCCTATTGCTTCATTCTTGGGACCACCGCCTCGTCTTCTGCAGGCCACAGATTTTTTTTTTTAAAAGCAAGCACCCATCAGCGCCAGGAGAAGTTGGCACCTGTGACTGAGATACCTAAGCCAGGGATTTAGGTGCTGAGCTCCTTTCAGGCATTCAGGACCTCAGCCAGATCCTCAATGTATGCAAATCAGCATACCTCTATGGAAATCAGTGGCACTGTGCTGATTTATGTGGGTGAGGATCCAGGCCTCGGACTGCACCTCTCTCCGCTCAGGCTATAGAATCATAGAATCATAGAATATAAGGGTTGGAAGGGACCCCAGAAGGTCATCTAGTCCAACCCCCTGCTCGAAGCAGGACCAATTCCCAGTTAAATCATCCCAGCCAGGGCTTTGTCAAGCCTGACCTTAAAAACCTCTAAGGAAGGAGATTCTACCACCTCCCTAGGTAACGCATTCCAGTGTTTCACCACCCTCTTAGTGAAAAAGTTTTTCCTAATATCCAATCTAAACCTCCCCCACTGCAGCTTGAGACCATTACTCCTCGTTCTGTCATCTGCTACCATTGAGAACAGTCTAGATCCATCCTCTTTGGAACCCCCTTTCAGGTAGTTGAAAGCAGCTATCAAATCCCCCCTCATTCTTCTCTTCTGCAGGCTAAACAATCCCAGCTCCCTCAGCCTCTCCTCATAAGTCATGTGTTCCAGACCCCTAATCATTTTTGTTGCCCTTCGCTGGACTCTCTCCAATTTATCCACATCCTTCTTGAAGTGTGGGGCCCAAAACTGGACACAGTACTCCAGATGAGGCCTCACCAATGTCGAATAGATACTATGCCATTGACATGTATCTCGCGCAGCATCAACTGGTCATAGATGAAAAATTGTAATGAGCAAGCAGGCTTCCGAGTGAAAAGATCGTGTGCAGATCACATCTTTACCTTGAGATAACCGATTGAGAAAAGGGCCAGCCTGCCAGAGAACCTCTTGAACGTCATAGATTTCACCAGAGCTTTCGACTGCATTCATAGAAAGTTGCTATGGAAGATCTTATGACAATATGGGCTTCCAAGAAAGATACTGTCACTGGGTCAAGATGAGTACGAAGGTTCAAAATGGAGAGAAAGTGACGAGACCAATCATTTTGATATCATTACTGGAGTATGGCAGGGCTGAATCCTATCATCCTTTCTTTTCTGCATTATGATCGATTACCTGATGTGAAGAGCAACATCAAAGGAAGATACAGGAGTTATATGGAATAGAGGAACACTTCAAGTTCTTGACTTTGCAGGTGACATTGCTCTGTTGGACACAGATGATGATGCCATGAAAAAGACTCCTGTCAATTGCAAGTGTGAGACTGCCAAAGTAGGATTAACAATCAGCCCAAAGAAAATTAAAGTCAGGACTGTTGAAAGAGGAATTAGCAGTGATGGTATATATGTGATTGACAGTGTAGAATACGGCATGGTTAATGAGATTGTATACCTTGGGATCACAATCTGCGCTGATGGCCAACTCCATAAAGAGATGGAAGCAAGAATTGCAAAGACAAATGGAGCTTTTTTTGAGACAGGCTAATATTTGAAAAAATGAGGAGATTCACACAAGAAGCAAGATAAAGTTATACAAAGTCATGGTGATACCTACACTGTGATATGTGACTGAAACTTGGCAAATACTAGAAGCCCACAACAGGAAACTCAACGCATTCCATCAGAGATACTTGCAGAGAATACATGGTGTCCACTGGTGGCATAAAAGTAACTAACGCTGATGTGCTTCGAAGGACTGGCCACCAGCCTGTAGAGACAATGATTCGAGAAAGAAGGCGGAAGTGGTTTGGGCATGGTGCAGATTCCTAGACAAGTCCCTGACTGGATACCACCTGGTGGAAGATGGAAAAGCGGAGCACAACAGATGACATATAAAAAAAACCATTGAGAAAGATATCACTGTCATGGAAACAGAGTATAATGGAGCAAGAAATGTGCCACCAGACAGATGGAGGTGGAAACTCGGGATTGCCTCATGTGTCACAATGCGTGAGAGCATCTAATCTACCCTGATCTATCCCTCGCGGAGGCATCCAAGTGTATTACCACACAGGATGGATCTCCCCCTCAGCCACATGATTTGCAGCTCCTGGAAGCAAGACCTGTGTAGGGATGCAGCCACCAGTGGCTATGTCAGATGCGTTGTGTTCTATGTCAGATGTTGTTACTCTGTGGGAAACAACATAACTTCTCTCTAACTCTGCCGCCCCCAGCTTCCTGTGGGGAAGAACAATCAGCCTAAAGTGCAATTTAAACCCTGCATCGGATGACTGTGATTGACTAAGGCTGTACGTAGGCACCAGGGGTCAAACACATATCCTAAGGGAAGGAAAGTCACAAGTTTATTGAACAGCGATTTCATTCCAGGCT
Source organism: Caretta caretta (assembly GCF_965140235.1). Taxonomy (NCBI): domain Eukaryota; kingdom Metazoa; phylum Chordata; order Testudines; family Cheloniidae; genus Caretta; species Caretta caretta. The sequence continues at coordinate 6,873,080 of NC_134223.1, forward strand.
CCACACCCGGGCCAAGGAGTCACATTTCACAAAGTGTCCTAAGAGGCCAGGAACAAGTGGATCCTATAAAAAACACAATGTGGAAAGGCCTGTCGGAGTCTGCAGTGCCCTGCTGGCACATGCTAGCATGGTGGAATCAAAGGCAAAGTTACCTTCCTTGGGTTGTTCTTTTCGACCACTCCATCGCGATCTGCGTCAACGTCCAGAGAGATCCCTAGGAATACAACACTGCTATTACAGATCACTGCTAACCTTAGGGCAAGTGGGGGAGGGACATCTCAGTGGTTTGAGCATTGGCCCCCTAAACCCAGGGTTGTGAGTTCAATCCTTGAGGGGGCCATTTAGGGATCTGGGGCAAAAATTGGGGATTGGTCCTGCTTTGAGCAGGGGATTGGACTAGATGACTTCCAACCCTGAGATTTTATGAAGCCCTGAGCCATGCAGTGCAAACAAGAATTGAGGCAGAAGAGGCAATTAAAAAAATCTGCATGGAACATAATATTCAGTGAATGTAACAAATCCATTTTATAGATTCACAGATGGTAAGGCCAGAAGGGACCACGGTGATCATCTAGTCTGATCTCCTGTATGGCACAGGCCAGAGAACGTCCCTAAAATAATTCCCAGCACAGATCTTTTCAAAAACTATCCAATCTCCACCTACAAATCGTGAGGGATGGCGAATCCACCATGACCCTTGGCAAATTGTTCAGCTGAGCTCCTTGGGCTCAGCCTATGGTGTGCTTTCCAATCCTTCCGTTGTTCTCGTGACTCTCCTGTGATCCCTCCCCAAAGTATCAACAGCCTTCATGAACTGTGGGCGTCCCTTCTGAATCACCTGGGAAGCAAGTGAGTTAAGCCCTGCGAATTGGATGGGTGCAAACGTCTGCAGGGAGACCAAGTCTGCATCGGCAGCAGGCAGGGGGGAGACCCCCCTGTGCATTCCTTCAGGTGAACAATCTCACCCGGGTTTCGGAGCACTCCAGGGATGGGCGCTAGGGCCTGTTCATTAAGAGCAGCCACGCTAGGCGCAGCTGGGCCCAGGATTGGCATCACATCATCAGGCAAGAGACACTGATGAGTTCCCTGGCCGCTCCTTGTCTCAGTAGCACAGAGGGGAGAGGGAGAAATTGTGGAGGTGGATGCCCAGTGCTGATGTATCAGCATTCCCTCTTGACAGGACAGTTTGCAGAGCCCTATGCAAAGTGATGCAGACAGGGCCCCATCCAGCCCCCTCCCAGAGTCCCGCTGCTTCCTCATGCACGCAGCCCCCTCTGTCCTCTCCCGTTGAAGACGCCCCAGTGACCGCGGCATTCGGTGAGCTGGGAAGCCAGAGGGGGAGCTGCAGTGCACCTGCCTGAGTAGGGAGAGGGCAGGATGGGCATTCAGGGGCCGATGTGTCACTGATGTTGCTCCTCACGGAAGCATTTACGCCCGTGCCCATGGAGTGCACTTTGCACGGGTCAAGTGCCACCCTGACATGCAAGGGCAACGGAGACTCAGGACGTCAGAGCCAGTAGTGGCCCAGTAGCACCAGAGCTGCGGATGGAGATGGAGACAGTGATTTGCTGGCACTGGGCGGGGTGAAGGGCGGGTGGGTGTGTATGGTGTAGGGGTCCTAGAATTACACAGACATTAATGATGCTTTATACTTCTCCAATTTATCCATTCAGGGGGCTCAAAGTGCTTCATAATGAAATTAGCCTCACAGACCCCTTGTGAGATGGGTATCACTATACCAGGGGTTCTCAAACTGGGGGTCGAGACCCCTCAGGGGGTCACGAGGTTATTACATGGGGGGAGGAGGGGTCGTGAGCTGTTAACCTCCACCCCCAACCTCACTTTGCCTCTGGCATTTATAATGGTGTTACAGAAGTTTGAGAACCACTGCACTATACTAATTGGCCAAATGGAGAAACTGAGGCATAGGAAGATTAAAGTGACATGTCTAAGGTCATGCTGGAATACTATGCAGGGCTTCTGACTCCCATGTCTGTGCCTTAACAACAAACCTAGCTGTCTGCCACTTATCTTAGCAGCTAGCTCTTACCTAGCACTAGATCTCAAAGCACTTGAGAAAGTAGGTCAGTCTCATTATCCCCATTTTACAGATGGGGAAACTGAGGCACAGAGAGGGGCCGTGACTTGCCAAGGTCACCCAGCAGGCTAAAAGCAGAGCTGGAACTAGAACCCAGATCTCCTGAGTCCCAGTCCAGTGCTCTATCTGTTAGGCTACCCTGCCCCCTGCAAACTGCCCCTTGGAACCATCGCTCACTGGAGCCTAGTGTAGGCATCTTCCTTTGTGGCTGCCCTGCTGAACAGCACATTTGCAAAAGGAACTTGCTTACAGCTCAGCGCACAAGCATAAAACCAGCGCTGTCATGTGCTCTGCCAGGGTGCTAGGCAGATTAAGGGGAAATATCACAAGGATTGTGTTCACCGGGCACAGGGAACTTCCGAGAAGCAGAAGGGAAAGAAACTAAGGAGCAGCTGGCTCTTCTCTTCCCCTTGTCTCTTTTCAGTACCGGCTCTCCCGGAGCTCTCCCTCTGGTGCTGTCTGGTGGCCAGATTCCATCTAGGCTGTCATGGTTTCTGGTAGGGCATGGCCCAAAGGCTAGAGCACAGGACAAGGAGCCAGTATAACCCACACACCTCCTGGGTGTGGTGGTCTGGCCCAGCTAGTGGCCCGGAGACCAGTTAGAGATTAATGAGTCTGCTACAGCCTTAGCTAGTAGCCATGTGCCTTTTAGCTCACGCAGTAGTGGTTCATGCACTAAGCTTCAGAGGTCCAGGTTCAATCCGAATGACTGGAGTCTGTCGGTGTTACACCAGAACTCGTGGGTTCCACTCTGAGATCAAGGAGTATGGGTGGTTCAGTGGCTACAGCAAGCGAGTGGGTGTCAGGGTGTCTGAGTTCTGCTGTGTGACATGGGGTAAGCTCTGCCCTGCTGTGCCTCAGTTTCCCCATCTGTAAAAATGAAAATAATACTCACCTTTGTAAAGAGCCCTGCCCTGGCACAAGGTCTGTAAGTGCAGCTAGTAAGCGTGAGAGCTCGTTGAGGTAGAAAGGACTTCAGCCATCATATTAGAAAGGCCTAATCTCCTCCTTTTGTGCCCCCTCCCCCCCCAGATATTATTTCACTCCTCCAGACTGCATGCATGCCTTGGTTTACTACAACAGACCCCTGGAAAGCGGCTGCCTTTAGTCAGCCAGCAGGTCCGAGCGAATAATTGATTTCTCAGTTTGGTGGCTGAACCGAAAAAGAAAAAGTTAAGCTCGTTTCAAACCAAAAATGATTTTCTCCCTGTTCTTTCTCACGAAAGGGGGAAATTGAACCCCTGAATGAAATGTTTCAAATGTCATTTTGAATGGCTATTTTCTAAACAAAATAGCCAAACGGTTCATTTTGAAAATGTCAAAATGAAACATTGCTTGCAGTGTCGGTCCCAGGGTATTAGAGAGACAAGGTGGGGGAGTAGGGTTGCCAGGCATCCAGTTTTTGACCAGAACACCCGCTCGAAAAGGGACCCTGGCGGCTCCGGTCAGTCCAGTCGGTGACACAGCAGGGGTTTGGGGGTAAAGCAGGCTCCCTACTTGCTCTAGCGCCGTGTGGCTCCCAGAAGCGGCCTCCAGGTCCTTGCAGCCCCATGGCGCATGGGCAGCCAGGGAGGCTCTGTGCGCCGCCCTCCTGCCAGAGTGTCGGCTCCGCAGCTCCCATTGGCTGGAACCGTGACCAATGGGAGCTGCAGGGACGACACCTGCAGGCACGAGGGTGGCGTGTGGAGCCTCTCTGGCCAAACATGTGTCTAGCGGCTGCACGGACCTGGTGGCCACTTCCTGGGAGCTGCGGTAAGTGCTGCCAGGACCCGGCCCACCCCAACCCCCTGTCCCGATCCTGGGCCCCCCCAACACCCCAACACTCTGCCCCAGCCCGGAGCCCCCTCCTGCACCCCAAACCCCTCATCCCCAGCCCCACCCCAGCCGGAGCCCTCACCCCAACCCCCTGCCTGGAGTTTCCTCATTCACCCCAAACCCCTCATCCCTGGCCCCATCCCAGAGCCCGCACCCCCAGCCAGAGCCCTCAGCCCCCCACCCCCCACACATTCCAACCCCCTGCCCCAGCCCAGTGAAAGTGAGTGAGGGGCAGAGCAAACAACGGAGAGAGGGGGGATGGAGCATGCGGGGGCGGGGCCTTGAAGAAGAAGCGTGGCAGGGGTGGGGCCTTGGGATGGGGCGGGGCAGGGGTGTTCGATTTTGTGCAGTTAGAAAGTTGGCAACACTATAGGGGAGGTCATATCTTTTATGGACCAACTTCTGTTGGTGAGAGAGACAAGCTCCTGCTTACAAAGAGCTCTCTTCTTCAGCTCTGGAAAACGCTGACCTGTCTGACCAAGAAAATTGAGGGTTTTGTTTGGCCAAAACTATTTGCCAAATTCGACCTAACTTCATGAACAGTTTTGGTGCCCCGAAAGATGCATTTTTCGGACCAATTTCCTATTTGCCAAAAAGATTTTGCTCAGCTCTAGGCCCAGCTCAAGCTCTCAGCTACAAGGCAAGTGGTACAGACCCCGGACAGACAGAACGACGAGAGGTGAAATTCTGGCCCAGGAGTGCGGCTTCCCGTTTCCATAGTGCCGTCTTCTGTGCCAGCTTGTGCTGGAGAACCCAGATCTCTGGCTTTGTACTGTACAGTGCTGGCCCTAAACCAAACCAGCTGGGGCGAGAGGGTGGCTTTGCTCTTCCAACGTGCCACAAGAAACCGAAGCCGGGAGAAAATATTGAAAGGCATGTACTGTTGACCCCAACAGAGGCGTGAAACTTCTCCAAGCTGCATGCCGGGTGTTTAGCATTCTAACAGACACATGGTCAGTTAAAGCCAGAGCCTAATCTCATGTCCAGTTATCTCCCATGAGGACATGCTTGTTTTCAGATATGGGCGGGTGGGTACATAGTGGTGTGCATGTTTAAAAATGAACATCCGATCCTCAATAAAGAAATGTCTGAGGCAGCATTTCGGCTCACGCTCAAAGGCTTTAGCAAGCTGTCAGGGTTTGAAATCACCGCTCCCAACGTGATTATTAGTTTTCACTCATATAGCACTATAGGATTGCCAGGCGTCTGGTGGAGCGCCGGAGCAGGGCCGAGGCGCATGGTGAGGCCCCCCGACCCGGCGCTCTTGCCCGGGCACCGGATCGGGGTTCATACCATGCGGCTCGGCACTGTTCTGGGGCACAGGGTCGGGGGTCCTCCACACTGGTATAAAGCAGGAGTAACTCCATAGAAATCAGGGGAGTTACTCTGGATTTCTACTGGTATAAACGAGAGCAGAATCTGGTTCTTATGGCATGATCCAAAATGTATTGAAATGGGCAGAAAGACTCTCACTGACTTCAATGGGCTTTGGATCAGGTCCCAAGTCCCTGATTCAAGCCACTTGCTCCCAGAACCTGCAGCTATCCATTATTATTACTGTAACACCTAGGAGCTCTAGCTGTGGACTGGGACCCCCGTGTGCTAGGCCCTATACAGACACCAAACAGAACGACAGTCCTTGCTCCTCCGGTGACAGCAAAACAGTGTCTTTTACAGAGGTGTGGGTCCGAATGGCACCCACTGAGTCCAGTGGTGCTTCCCAAGCAGTTTCACGGTAGCAAGCCAAGTGGTTTGTTGGTGCGCAGTGTTGGATTTCAGCACCTAGTTTTGCCACTAGCTATCTATTTCAACACTTGGTGTGTCATCAGTATTTGCACCGAGGGAGTTTCTTTTTAAAGGCGGCTTGCGGTGTTATAAACAGCACCTTTTGAGTCAGGGCAAAACCAACCCCCACATTAGGAGAGGAATTTTTGAGTGCGAGTCACTCAACCTTTAAGTCATCTCCCTGCTTGGGAAGATGAAAATCTCACCCTCACACTCCTCTCTGGTGCTTCCTTACTATTGGCATCACCTGCAAGACTCCCATTACTCAGGGCTGATTCTGCAAACTTTACATGTAGGCCTTGCACTAACAGTCCCACTGAGACCCCTCGCCCCACTAAGGGTTAGAGAATGGGGCGGTGGAAGCTTCCTGGGGGTGGGGGGAAAGAGAGGGGATGGTACCTGAACCATCCCCACACCCCCCCTTCCCCGAGCCTCCACCCTCATGCTGCCCCTTCCCTCGAGACCCTACCACGCGCCACCCCTTCCTCTACAGCCCCTCCCCCTGCTGCTCATCCTTACTGCCAGTAAAAAGTGGGAGGGCTCTTTTAAAAGTGAGGTTCCAAAGGCCCCTTTGCCCCCCCCCCCCATTGGAGAATCAGGCCCTTAGGTGCCACTCCTGCAATTGGGTGTGTGCGGGTGGACGCTTGCAGCTGTGCGGAGCCCTGCTGAAGTCAAGAAAGACCCTTCTATGGGATCAGGGCCCTATGCGGTCGCTACGGGCCTGGCACAAAATCTCAGCTCTAAACGTGCCATCATTTTGCAGTGTCCTTTGGGGAAGAGACTGCCATTCATCATGTGTTTTTGGACAACACAGACAGCAATAGGGCCTCAATCCTGACGGCATTACATTACAAATAAGAGAGCCCATGTCTATTAGTCGATCAAACTGCAGATCATGAGTGTAGATCATGCTCACTGTACATGGCATTAGTTGATTTAGTCACATTGATCACACTCTAGATTTTATTCAGTATTAGCAGCAGTATTCAATACGTTTTTTCTTTATTCAGGCGAATGGATTTGGGCCGATTACCATATTCTTCTCCTAAGAAGTCACAGCTCCAAAGCGTTTAATGAAGGCCCCAGTGCCTCCCACAACCTTTCCGTTTGCTCTCCGCCTTGCCGTTCAAACTCACAGCTTCTTCGCCACCAGTCCCCTTTTGCATGCATGCTTCGATGGAGTCATTTTTCCACGGCTGCATAGTACCAGGGAGAAGGCTCCAGTATATCGGGTTTCCAGACACATTTCGAGACATGTGAAACAATTCTGTCCCTGCTGGTTTGCTGCTAAGCTGGTTTGCTGCTAAGGTGACAACAGAAACAGCTCGGGCAACTCCGGTTACTTTCGAGTGAATTTTACAAGAGAAAAAGAGATTCAAGGCCCAGCGCCAAAAGCAACAGAAGCTCAGCGAAAGACGGTGAAGACAAACTACCAACATTTCCTCTGCACAAGCCCTGCACAAACCAGATGCTACAGGCTAGGTTCTAATTTCCATTTTACAGATGTGACTCGGAAGAAAATCAATCGACAATGCTGCTAAATGGATGTATTGGTGTAACAACGCAGAATTCGCCTCGCTCTTGTGTGTCTGCGGGGACAGCATCCAGGACACACAGAAAAAGTCAGGCATTTGTATTTCAGACGTGTCTAAAAGTTTCAGCTGAGATCAGCGCCCCATCGTGGTAGGTGTTGTATAGATACATCTCAGAGATGCTCTCTGCCCGGAGGAGCTTGGACCCAGATCCTTGATTTCAATGGAAGTTAGACATCCCAATACCTTTGGGGATCTGGGCCCTGCAGTATAAAGAGCCAAAACAGACAAAGGACCAGTAGAGAAAAGGATCCCTATTTTACAGGGGGGGAACTGAGGCACAGAAAGTTTTATGCCTGTATTTTTGGAAGTTTTTGGCACACACAGGCAGGGCCAGATTTTGAAGCATTCAACTTCCATTTAGACACCAAAGCGAGAGGCTGGATCTTCCAAAGAGCACCATGCATTAGGCGCATGCGGTTTATGGAGCCCTTTTTAAAAACCTCCATCCAATTGCATCCCCAAGGAAGCTGCTGGCTCCTTTGAAACGACGATGCCTGTAGTGGGTGCTGAGCCCTGGAAATTCTCAGCGTGGGCTCTTCTGAAAACCTGGCTGGAAGCAACTTGCTCAGGCCACCCAGAGCGTCTATGGCCAAGCCAGGAATTGAACCTAGCTCTCTTGAGTCGCAGACAAGCGGCTCATTCACAGATGTATCCGTGTTTGCAAAACTGGACAGGCTCGCTCAGAATACTTGCTCTTAAAAAAAGAAAGAGCCCCAGCCCTGTTTATTTTTTCCATCATCACGGGAAATCCGAGGGAGTAGATCGTGCATCTGGGCTTGCGTGTTTTCATAACAAGGTTGCAGCATTGGACTCTGACCCCCCAATTCTGTTAGGATTACAGATGAGTCCAGAGAGTAACCCCAGATCAGAACACAGAATCAGGGAAATGTAGGATAGATCATCTAGTCCACTCCCCTGCACCGAAGCAGGATGAAGTATTATCTGTAGACCATCCTGAACAGGTGTTTGTCTAACCTGTTCTTACAAACCTCCAGGGACAGAGATTCCATAGCCTTCTTAGGTAATTTGTTCTGGTAATTTGTGCTTAACTACCCAAACATCCTGCAGCTGTGTGTGCATGAGAGTGAGAGGAAGAGGGAGAGAAAATGACACAAATACATAATGGGGAATAACTGGCTTGGCAGCAGCACTGCTGAGAAAGAGCTGGGCGTTGTGGTGGATCACAACCTCAACGATGCGATTCTGTTGCAAAGGAAGTAAATTAAATTTAGGTTGCACTGACAGAGGCAGAGCATGCAAGTCACGGGAGGTGACAGTACCACTCTGCTCGGTGCTGGTTAGGCCTCAGCTGGAGTATTGTGTCCAATTTTGGTCACTGCTGTATAGAACGGATGTAGAGAAACTGGAAAGGATCCAGAAGTGAGCAACAAAGATGATCAAAGGGCTGGAATTCAGGCCGTACAAGGAAAGGCTGAAGGAACTGGGTATGGTTAGTTTGGAAAAGAGGTGATTAAGGGGGGCATGACAGTGGTTTTCAAATACGTGAAAGGCTGCCATAAAAAGGATGGAGAAAAATTGTTCTCTCTTGCCACAGAGGGCAGGACAAGCGGCCATGGGTTCAAACTACAGCCCAGCAGATTTAAATTAAATCTCGGGAAACACTTCCTAACTGTAAGAGCAGGAGACCAATGGCACAGACGGCCTAGGGAAGTCATGGAAGCTCCTTCACTGGAGGTTTTCAAAAAGAGGCTGGAGAGCCACCTGCCTTGGATGGTTTAGACACAACAAATCCTGCCTCTTGGCAGGGGGTTAGACTCGATGACCCTTGAAGTCCCTTCTAACCCTGTGGTTCCATGATTCTATGATCCAATCCTGGACCCATATCCATATCTCTTACCTATGTAACCCACACAGCTCCTGGGTGCGGTGCTCTGTCCCCTCTAGTGGCACTGAGACCACTTGGAGATGAATGAGTCTGCTACAGCCTTAGCTAAGGGCCCTGTGGCTTTTAGCTCATGCAACAGAGGCTCATGCATTTCGCTCCAGAAGTCCCAGGTTCGATTCCGCCCACTGATGACTGGGGTCTGTCGGCATTACACCTATATACCAAGGTGAGCAAAGTCCCCAGTAATCCCACTGCACTTCGGGATTTTGGAACTGTGACTGAAATTCGGCAGGTTTAACCTGTCTCCAGTTAGTATCAGGCAGGTAGCAAAGCATTAGCTCAGTACTTCAGGGCTTCCCAATGTCCAGACCGCTCCTAGCATGGAGAATGACTATGTGTCAATGTAGAGACAAACCCTGATGTAAGATCCAGCTTCTGACGAAGATAAAAATGGGTTTAAATGGGCTAGCGTTTGAAATCTCTTCCTGCCCTTGCTAAGCCCAACACCAGCGGTAATGGTCTCCACAGCTGTTTCTGTGGGTTGAGTGAGCCTTGGTGTATTTCTCAGACACAATAGAGGGGTGGGGGACAATTGCACCCACATAAATGCCTCTGTTGCTAAGAATTCTCCATCTCAGATGCTTCTTTGACTGGGAAGGCAGGTACCAAGCAAAGACACAGCAGTGGGTCAGAACAACATTCCCAGTGGGCCCTGGCCACATTACTGCATGCAGCCGACTAGCAAGACAGCTGACTTCCCAATTTCATCTCAAAGACACATCAAAACCGCCGACTAAAATCAAGAGGCCCCATTTCTGAAAGAGTTGTGCCTCTCAGACAGTACCTCAGCCACAAACTTTCTAAGGCTTTGTGTACCCTGGCAATTGAAGGACAAAACTTATGTCTTTCAGAGGTGTTCCCTCCCCCCCCAATGAAAGACAAATGTTTTGCCACGACAAGTGCCTGTGTGAACAGCGCACTGTCGGCAGGAGCACCCACCAGAAACCAGCCCCACAACACCTCCCGCCCACTGGTGGCCCTGATGATCACCTCTTCCCACGCCCTCCACGATCAGCTGGTCCGTGGCATGCAGAAGGTGCTGGGAGGAGGGGGCGGAGTGGGGCTAGGGCGCACTTGGGGGTGGAGTGGAGGCAGGAAGAGGTGGGGCGGGTTGGGGCGGAGTGGGGGCAGGGCCTGGGGCTGAGCAGAGCTTGAGCACTTGTGGGGAAAGGAGAAAGCTTGTGGGGCTCAAGAACAAACCGCGGGCCCTCTGGTTACGGACTGCGCTCGTAATCTACACGGCGGCTGGATGGGCTTGACGTCTCCGGATGCTGCTGCTGCGGGAGGGTGGCTACATCACTTCCCCAGCCGCTAATTCGGTGCTTGTGTTGTCACAAGCCACGTGCCGGAAGACGACCCAACGGCAGAGGTGGGAATAGAACTACGGTCTCCTGGCTCCCAGGCCACCCTCTTTCTCCGCAGCACAGCCACTGGACCCAAAGGGAAACTGGAACTGTTTCTGCTAAGCCCAGCAGCCTAAAGAGGCCAGAATCCCCGTCACTCTTACATGGGTCCAGAGCAGCATGGTAACTCCTTGCAGGCAAAGCATGGGCCATCGCTTTGACTACAAGCTCAGCATTGCTGGATTTGCTTGGTCTTTGGAATGAAATGAACTGCTGGTCCTGCTTCTGGCAAGCACGGGGGCAGAGTTCCCAGGTCTAAGCTGATTTCTTTAAGTAGCTCACAAAAGCTCTATTCATTTGCAACATAAAACCCAAGTGACACGAGATCATAGGCTTTGGTCTGCCCCGAAAGCACTTGCACTTACCAATGCCTGTCAGGAAGACGCCAGCTTGGTCTATGGGAGGCCCTCCATTCTCGCCGTAATAGTTCACCGTTACCTGGAAACACACAACGCAGGCTAGTGAGTGAGAGGGGTGGGCAGGACAGGGCCTGGCAATTTACACCCAGTAGCCGGAGAGCGACACAGTGCCAGATCCTTTGTGCCACTCTCCCAGTGCCGCTTTCTGCCCCAGCTCTAGCGCTCCAACCCCTGCCTGGGGCTTGGTTCTGTCCCTGCTGTGACTCCTGCCCCTGCTCCTCTCTGGCCAACTTTGCTCCCTTCTCATCCACCCAAATTGCTGCTGTGACAATTAGCTGCCACCAGGTCGCTGCCTTCCCGGAAGCTCTCCCCTCCGATAGGGAGCCATGAGAACAGCAGGTGTTTAAGCACAAGGATTTTACAGTTAAAAACCTTTTAGTTTCATGATCCCAACAGCCAGATTGTGCATCTATTTCACAGCCCAGCCCAAACTCTCCAAGTTTGCTAGCTAGCTTGCAGAGTTGGACGGAGGATCCCATGCAATGAATTGATCTGATCGACTGGGCCCGTTCACCCCCTCATTTGCAAGTTGTTCATGAACAGACCAACAAAACAAATTTCAGCCGAGGAGTTGTCAGCAAACAACCGGTCCTGGTGTGCAACCATCTCCGTAGGTCACAGGATATTTTAACTGCTTCCTCATTGGGTGAGTGAAACACTTAAAACATGAGAACAGCACCAACTCCTAACAAGATTGTGGCCATCCAATGCTTGCCAGCTCTCTTGGATGCCAACGAACGTGGCAGTGTCTCGGGAATGCTCAGCTCTGGTAGTTTTTCATGCTGGTCTCTGCCCCTGGCCACGGAGTGACCTGAGTGAAAAGTACAGAGAGTGGAGCATTACGGTCGGATGTCCTCAGACTGACCCTTCATCAAGGGACAGAGGTATTACCCTGTTGGCTTTGGACCCATCCTAGTACAGCAAGATCCTGTGTCAGGTGCCCCTCACGTGGTTACCTACTGTTACCTCATCCCTGCTCCTGTCTCAAGTCAAGTGAGTGCCCAGGATACAAGAACTCTCACTGGGCTTTCCTTTACCTTGTTGTCATTGGCTTCGGTGCTGGCTTTGTTCATGCTGAGTTTCAGGATTGTCCCGTGGTCGAGAGGCCACTGCTTCCCTCCATTTGCAGGGGCCACCTGCGATTGGTCATCGGTAACTATTTCAACTTGAACCCCGGCTGTGTGCTTCACGCTGAATGACACAGCACCTGCGGGAGCCGCTCTGCAACAGAGAAAGGGAAGGGGATCAGTCAGAGGGCTGTGGAGAGAAGAATCGGAGATGCCTCACTGTCCCCTACCCGGCAGCCCTGACCCCGACCTTAGGCAAGAGGAAACAGTGGCTCAGTGATCACTGCAGACGTGCATCCCGGCAGCATTTTCATACGTAGTGACCTGATTTTCAGAGAGGCAGAGCGCCCGCAGCTCCCATCAACAGAGGTGGCGGGTGCTACAGCTAAGCACTTAAATCCCTATGAAGGCACCTACAGAAGTGGCACCCGGAAGAGATGCTGGGCACTCCTGAGTTTACATTGAAGTCAATAGAGAAGCTCCTGCTCAGCACCACCAAAGATCAGACCACTCAAGCGCCAAAACATGGATTTAGCTGCCCAGTTTCAGGCACCCGAGTTTGAAAATACTGACCAGCCCACGTAACACAATTGACGCCAGCATGGTGCAGCCCTTCACTTCCCTGGCTGCCCACAGATCTGGCTAAGCAGGGTGCCTTCTTTGCAGTTAAAATGAACTCTCGACTCTTGCTGTCCCCGATAAGAAAAGATCAGACCTTCCATTGTGTGCATGATGGGAGCAGCTTACCCCAATGGTTGGAGCAAGGGACTAGGAGCCAGGAGCCCTGGGTCCTATTCCCCCACTCTGCCACTGGCTAGGTTAGTTTGAAGAAGTCACTTAACCTCTTGGGGCCAGATTTGTAAAGGTACCGGTGTACCAAAATCCCACTGATTTCAAAGAGTACTAAGCAACTAAATTCCTTTACAATCTGGTCCTCTGTGCCTCAGTTTCCCCATCTGCACAATGAAGAGAGTCATATTTTCCCACCTTTGCAAGAGTTCTCAGATCCCTGGCTAAAACTAGGGATTTCCTAGATGGGAACTAGCTGTGAGAGCTCTTCGAAAACATTAACCAACCTGATCCTTAATATCCAGGCCTTTTAATGCTATGCACGTGAACTGGATCATGACCGCTCTTCCAGCCAGCCCCAGTTATAACAAGCCATGAGGCTCAAATGCTGAAATCTTAGACAAATGCCAGGCGTCTTTTTGGAATGACTCGTGGACATTTTGTACATACTACAGAAGGCAAAGATTGCATGAATAGCTGGAGACCCCCAAAGACCCTTAGGATGCGGGAAATCTAAAGAGACATTGAGCCAGTTTCTCACAATTAAAGACTTCTGTCTAGAAAAGGATTAACACTGGAATGTCAGCTAGTTGTAACTGATGGCTAGTTTTAATATTATAGGACAGCTTACAGACCCCAGTCTTTGTGCCAGGCGCTGTACAAACACTTATGAGACAGTCCCTGTCCTCAAGGACGCACAATCTAAACAGACAAAAGAGGGGGTGGGGAAAAGGCAGACAACATTCTAGTAGAGTGATCAGAGTGATGGTTGACAAAAACATGTTTATTTCACATTTTTTCACCCCTTCAAGCAATTGACAAAAAATCAACCAATCAACACCGCCCCCCCCCAAAAAAAACCACCCCTCCCAAACCACAACAAAACTGAGCGCTGGAGAACATTCCCTCCAGTTTTAGGACCCAGTCAATCCCTTTTTAACTTCTCTGATCACAATGAATGGATCACAGATCTATTCCATAAGCCGACATGGGCATGTCAAGTGCCAGTTAAAATTGCTACGTGACAGTAATGTCCTGGCCTACCCACCACTTATAAACGCAAGCGGTTTAAACCCAGTGGAATGAATCCCTGAGGAAACACACAGCTTTCCCACTGCACCCAAAGAAACACACACATTGGGTGAGATTTTCAACTCAGAGGATTTAGCCATATGACTCCCACTCACTTCAATGATCTTGCAAGGGGCTGAAGGCCCTCAACTTCCACTGGAGTCCGAGTCTCTTCTAAAAAAAGTTTAGATATGTTTAAGAACATAACGGCCAGACTGGGTCAGACCAAAGGTCCATCTAGCCTAGTCTTCCGACAGTGGCCAGTGCCAGGTTCCCCTGAGGGAATGAACAGAACAGGTCATCATCAAGGGATCCATCCCTTGTCGCCCACTCCCAGCTTCTGGCAAACAGAGCCTAGGGACCCCATCCCTGCCCATCCTGGCTAATAACTTCATGGAGGATAGGTCCATCAGTGGCTGTCTAGTTCTTTTTGAACCCCGTTTCTGTTCTGATTGGCTGAACACGGTAGATCTCCACTGCAGAAAAAGGGGTGGTCTTAACTCGGGTGAAAATAGCAGCCAAGACTCAGCCGTGTACTCCAGTGAGCAGTTCGAGTTCGAGCCACCAGGGCAGCCTGGGATTGAACTTGACTTGCCAGTCCACGTTAAAACCCAGGTTGCCATGTCTTCACTGCTATTTTAACCTACCTTCATTTCCTTTATATACTTTTTTTTTGCAGTGTAGACTCACCTTTAGGATCAGCGTGAATACTCATGATTATACCTCGGAAACGGCCTCTCTGCAAACACTCCTCACCGTCTGTCTAACGATGTGCTGCTCCTGCGCTCGCTAGGATAGGAGTGGCAAGGGAATGCTAACAGGATGCGGCTGAAACTGGAGCGAGTTCACTGAAAAACCTCCCAGAGGAGGTTCAGTGCATTCACCCATTTCTATGTACAAGGCATTCTGTGGCTCCCCCATGCCCAGCCTCGCAGCCCCATGCTAATGTGAATACAACAATACAGCTGGCACAAGCCCCAGGCCTGTGAAAGTCACATTTTTTAAAATGGGGATGGGGGGAGGAGATCAGAGCAGGAAATCTTTCCAGGAACCCATTTGCCGTAGTGTGGCCAGAGCCTGCTGGCACCTGTCTGCTGTGTGAGCAAACAGGATCCAGGCTGTCCTCACTCCTTTTCCTTCCTCCCCCTGGGATCTTTGGCTTTGCAGCTACCTGTGGAGGAAATTAAAGGGAAAACATATATACCAAGGAGGGAACCAGCTGCAGGAAGAGCCGAGGTTGCAGCCCGGGAGCTGGTCTGACTCTGGAGCAAAGTGAAGTTCTCTTTACAGTAGTTACCTGGGCCCAATTGTGTTACCCTTGAAGTCAAAGGCAATACGCCACTTACGTGGGAGTTGGCCCCACTGACCCACACAGGCTTCACTGTGTGTTTTCAGGGCCCATCCTGCGCCCTTTGATAGCAATGAGACCGGGGCCGTTCATTGTGGTGGAAGTCGTTTTGGGCTCTGAGCAAGTCTGGGGTGGTCCGGGGGGACAGGCGTCCCGTAAGCATGCTGACAAATCTGGGGAGGCCACCTCTCAATGCTAAGACGACGAGACCTCTCGGCTGTTTTCAACACAGCGTGCGGCTGGCCCGCCTCTGTGATGTAGCAGGAGTAGAAGACGCTCTGCCTGGCGCCAGCCATCCCTCCCCACAGGACTCTGGAAGTAGTGACGGGCCAGCTGACTTAGCGATTGGCCACATTCTGTTGATGTCCCCCTGCTGTATCGCTCGTACTCCACCAATGCAATCCCTGCCTCTTCTAAGATGACTCTGTCCTTACAGGAGATCAGCTCCTGGATGTAGAGCAGCTGGCGCGAACTCAGCTTTGGCAAGGCTGAAGTGATGCGGATCAGGAAATGCTTGGAGAACTAGCCAGGTGGTTGTCCTGCCCTTCCATCGAGGGCATCTGCTCCCTGTTTAAGAGGCAATGTGGCCTAATGGCAAGAGGAACAGATTGGGACTCAGGCAACCTGGATTCCATTTCCAGCTCTGCTACTGACCTGCTGAGTGACCTTGGGCAAGTCCCTTCTCACCCTGTGCCTCAGTTTCCCCACCTGTAAAATGGGGATAATGAGACTGACCTCCTTTGTAAAGCGCTTTGAGATCAGCTGATGGAAAGCACAAGATAAGGACGTGTGCATTATTTTAAGCCTTGGGAACCTACTCAATTCCGCATTTAGTCTGGATAGCAATGTAATGCCCCCTTCCACCTCTGCCTTTGCTAGGAAACTTCAACTCTTCCTGCCTGACAAGGATCAGCCCAGCACGACCCATATGTTCCTTGCTTCTAGTGTGGTTAACTGCAACTCGCTGCATCTGGGTGTGAAGGGGCCAGCAACGTGGCGCCCCAGCACATGCAGAAAGCAGCAGCCTGCTCGTCAGTGAGATGCAAGCTCATCGCCCCTCTATCCCTCCACTGGCTGCCTGGCTGCTTCCATTGCCAGGTCAGGGCCCATGTCCTGATCTTGGAGACCATCAGAGGGTCAGCGCGTAGCTCCCAGCAGCGGTCGCGTCTCAGTCTGCGTTCCAAGACCTCTGCAGTCCTCTGGACAAAGCAGGCTCACAAAGCCCAGGACAAAATGAAAGCCCCAGACGCGAACTGTTCTCTGTTGCGGGGCACAGCTGGCTGCGGAACGAGCTCCAGAAGACGTCGGACCATCCCAAGCTGAGCCCCCTCCGCTGGCCACCAGGGTCCTCACCAAGCAGATCTAGTTTACTGGGATGCCACGCTGACAGGCCCTATAGCAAACCCTGGAGAAACTTTGCGTGTCAGGGGCCTGATCCTGCAGGAGGTCCTGGGGTGGAGGACTTGCACTAACAGATCCAGGACACCAACATTGGGTTTGACCTTATCACTTGGAAGCAGGAACCCCCAGAACCTGTTGAGCGGTCTGTTATTTCAGATAGGGCCCGATCTTGTCACTGACTCCCGTGGGAGTGCAGATCTTAGCCCCCTGCACCTTCAGGCATGTAATGAGTGGGCTCGTGTGTCAAGCAGCTGGCTCATAACTGCACAGAGCCTCCCTGCTCCCCAACACCTCACGCAACCAGTCCTGGGTAGGCGGCGGTGAACCTGTGAGACGCCCAGCTTGAGCCGCAAAACGCTCTGTGTGTCAATATCGTGGGCGGGTTTATCGCAGCAGACACATGTCAACCCAGCTTATGCCGGTGAATCCTGACACGTAGGAACTCTTCACATGCCCAGCATAGCTGCCTCATCCTCGCTATTGCTAAAATAACCCAAGGGCAAGAATCTAAGAGCTGGGCGATACCAGTGGAGACAGATTCAATTTCCTTTCAGTCTAATAAATACAGGATCAAGCATAGCATGTTTGCTTTGGGCTATTTGCTAAGGGGAGTCATCTTCTCTTGGCAGGAGACGTTTCCGAACAGCAGAGGGTTTGCTGGACGGGGTGCCACAATAAATGGAAAAATAGCTTACCTTTCTTTGCAAATAGCTTCATGGTTATTTTTCCTGCGAGTTTGACTTAAGACCTGGTGGCTAGCTCGCCTAAGAACTTGCGGGTACGTGAGAATGACAGTGTAAACCCAGGTCTTTGGGACCTGGGCTTGCGGACTCACTTCCAAGCCTGCACTTGCGCATCCGCACTACATTGTAGACTTGGGCTAACAAGTGCTGGACCTGGGTCTCCCAGCTGTGCTAAGCGTCCACACTGCACTACGCAGCTCTTCTGACTCCACACGGCGAAATGACAGGGCTTGCACCCGAGTCACAGTGAGACTTTGGCTCTGACCCACTCTCCTTGCTGGGTCTGCACACCCGGGTCCTCAACCTTTTACAGCAAAACCGCTTCCTTTGTCTCTCAGTCACTGGAAAACCCAGTTTTAACCAGTCTACGCAAAGCATGGCCTGGGGTGGAATTTCTCTGGAGCTGTTCACAGTCCCAGGGCAATCCTCCTTCTCCCCCCATTTTAGCTCCTGGAGGAGCTGCAGGACCCCTCCCCCCCAGAGTAGAACATGGTCACACATAAACCGTTCATTAAATTCACACGATGGTCCCCAAAGATGGGGTCGCAGCACCTGTCACACCAGCTTCCAGGTGGAAACTCTGGCAGGTTTTAAAGTATTTCACATCCTCTCCCGGGGCCCGTCTCTGGTCACAGAGTCATGTCAGTTCTCGGAGTGAGCGTGTGAAGGTTCGTCTACACCACAAAGAAATACCCGGAGCACCGAGTCTCAGGGCCCAGGTCAACTGACTCGGGCTTGTGGGGCTTGGACTGTGGAGCTGAAAATAGCAGTGTAGACATTCCCACTCAGGCTGAAGTCCGGGCGCTGAAACCCGGCAACGGGGGAGAGTCATTTCGGGTGTGTCTAGACTACACTGCAGTTAAAAACCAGCGGCTGGCCAGTGCCAGCTTCCTCGGGCTAACGGGGCTGTTCAGTTGCAGTGTAGACGTCTGGGCTCCGGTTGCAGCTGAGCTCTGTGACCCTCCCACATTGCAGGGTCCTGAGCCCCGCGAGCCTGAGTCAGCAGGCATGGGCCAGCCGCGGGTTTTTAACTGCAGTGTAGACATACCCTGGAGACCGGCCCTAGGTCAGGGCTGTTGCTTTAGACAGTTCTAGTTCCTTTGTCTGTTGGCCATCTTGAACCAGCTCAAACCAGTCTACACTATTTCCCCAGGGGCCAACACTTCAAAAATACCATTCCCTGCATTAGAAAGACAAGGCGGGTGAGATAATATCTGTTATTGGCCCAAAAGAAATAAGCTTTGAGTTTACACAGGGCTCTTCTTCAGGTCTGGGAAACTGAGGCCATGTCTACACTACCAGTTATAAGAAAAGGAGGACTTGTGGCATCTTAGAGACTAACAAATTTATTTGAGCATAAGCTTTCGTGAGCTACAGCTCACTTCACGAAAGCTAATGTTCAAATAAATTGGTTAGTCTCTAAGGTGCCACAAGTCCTCCTTTTCTTTTTGCGGATACAGACTAACACGGCTGCTACTCTGAAAACTACCAGTTATGTCAGCAAAACTTATGTTGGTCGGGGTCAGAATATTCCACCCGCCTCAGCGACATCAATTACGCCATCATAAGTGGTAGTCAATAAACACAGGTGTGGCTGAGGTGTTTCTGCAAGATGCTACCTGCCGCCCTGCTCAGTGGGACCTGGAATCTGTTATAACGAGATGTGTCAGGGCTACAAAATTCACAAAAGAACATGTAAACTCTGAACACCTGTTCCTAAATGCATGGGGGTTGGGGGAGGGGGTGTAGGTCAGCCTCTTGGAGAAATAAGGGCCAGCTGCAAAATTTGGATCAGACTTGGGTCAGACTGTAAACCCCTCCCAGGTGTTAGGTGTGCAGGTGCTGGGTTTTGGTCAAGCCCATTACAAAGACACAGGGCAGCTAGGATACCTGGATATGGGTTATGAATTCCTATGTCTGGGGGGGTGCATGTTTGAATCAGGGCTTTTGGTTTCACCTCTACTAGAATAAGTCTTGTTTGCTGACCGCACTGTGGCTTCCCATCCCCTTAGCAAGTGAATGGGCCAGATTTCATAATACCAAAGAGCTGATTGCTTTGGCAACATAAGCTTCCAGGTGCAGTTATTATGGGCTCTTTCCAAAAACTAGCTCCGAACATTAATACAGAGACCGTTATGTTCAAAAAGCCAACCTGGGGGGACGTGCTGATTAGATTTTGCACCACGCATCCTGTTGCTGCAGGAGAGCATGAAGCTTGACCACAGCTGTACCGGGTCTTGTTGTAATCCCTCGCCTGCTGCGGGTCACTGTGAAATAATCCTATGATCAGCCCACGGTGGTACAACAAGTAACCAGAAACTCACAGTTACCAAAGCAACTAATCCTGTGGCTCATGTCTAGTAACTAGAGCCTCTCTGCTTTCAGACACATTCAGCCCCGTGCATTGCAAGCGGCAATGGTAGCTTGTCTCCCCAATGACACGGACCCTCCCCTCCTCCACCCCCTTGTGAGGCCTTACAACAGAGCAGACATTGCCAAGAAAGAGGCAGCACCATAAAACCCAAGCAGATGCCCTGCACATCTCTAGGAGGCCTGGGTGATCGGCAAGAACTCGGGCTAAGCATCTTGACACCATTTCTTTTGAGTCGCGATACCCTATAAGGAACATTTTCTGGTTCGTCCAGGAGAGGAGCAGGGGATTGGTTCATGAAGTTGTCCGTCAATCCTCAGCACGTCCTTCTGACCTTCTCAGCAAGCTCTGCTGTTGGAAAGGTCTCAGCTTGGGACCATCCCTTTGTGGACATCTCTTTTCCATTTACAATTTACTGGGGAAATTCAGTCAGTCTCGGTAAGAGAGACCAACCAGGTCAGGTGCAGATTTCTAGAACCTTGGGCAGAGTCGGAGGCCAGCTGAGTTCAGCACAACAGGAAGGGCAGGTGCTCACAAAGGTGGAACTGCAGAGGGAAGGGGTCTTTAGCAGCTTAGGCCTCGTTAACCATGGGATTTTGCCCCAGTTCCAGCCATCAGTATAGGAATACTAGTGCTAACTCTTGTGCAGCGCAGGCCAAGTTAACAGTAACACCAGTTTCTAGCAGAGTTTGGTGCCACCAGTGCAAAGGGAAGCTTTCCATTTCTGCGCTCGGAGTTGATCCGAGTGTCCCGTCACCAAAGACTAGAATCAAGGCAAGTGAGGACATGAAAATTCCTGGAAAACACTCCAAGGAAAAATAGCATTTTAAGGGTTCCTCCCAACGTCAGTACCGTCTTCCCAACCCCCCCCCCCGTATTACTTCCAACATCTGAATCTTCACTCCTGAGAACCTGGTCCTTGTAGCAAGGACCTGGAGTCGCCATAAAAATCAATGTCATTTGCCCAAACTCCTATACACTGAAAAGCCCCCTTCCCCCCCCCGCACTAACTCTTCACCTACCCTCACTCTTCTTCCCCACCCCGTCTTCCCTCTGCAATGGCCTTTTTGCTATTTTGCTTGATTTTTTTAAAAAAATATTAAAAAAACCAAACAACCCACCAAACAACCTAATATAACTACAGGGCTGTGACAATTGACAAAACATCACCTGGTGCCCGAGCTGTATCATAAACAGGTAGCATAGGTGAGTGATCCTTTATGCCCTTGAAAGTCACATGCAAATGCAGGCCCGCGCACTGAAAGCTGGCTCACTGTGATTTGGCAATTACAGAAGCCCTGGGGCGATGCTTTCTTGAGCAGCGTGAGAGTTTGGAGAGGAAGCTCCAGCTGCTAGCTACTGGCGGGGCCAACTCCTCAACAAATGAGTTTTCATTATCTTGAGAGTCGCCGGAGGCCAGAATCCCTCTGTAATGCTCACCAAGAAAGCCCTCTCGCTGGCTCGCCAAGGGACAGGCAGAGACTCGGGACACCCAGGTTGTGGCCTCCAGGAAGGCTGTGTATGGAAATTCCAAGTAAATAGGCTACAGGGCCTTCAGCAAGCTTAGAAGTGCATGATGCCTTTCAGAAACATTCAGAGCAGAGACTGTTCTGCCCATACACTGGCCCCTCTACAGGTTTTAAGAACCTGCCGGATCCTTAACCTCCATCCTGGGCTAAATCCAGCTCACTGGACTAGTCCCCTCGAACTCTGTGGAGAAACCCTGTCTGCCTAGCCTCCTATCCACCTGTTGTCTCCTGTTTGACACAGAGATTGTCCGTTTTTCAGGCAAAGACCATCTTTCTGTTCTGTGTGTGCTAGGTGCTGGGCAAAATGGGGTCCTGGTCTGTGGTGATGTAAATATTTACATTCAGGGATTTTAGGGGAAAATCCCCACCCCAGGCTCTCACTAGAGGGAGCGGTATTGTCAACAAAGCTTTTGTTTTTTCTCTTTTTAAACCACAACGTCAGTTATGTGTCTGGGTCGTGAAATAGACACATACTACACAACCCACGGCAGTTTCACCTGACGGCCGATACCATGTGGAGGGGCAGACAGAGATGCAAAAGAGAAGCGAGAAAAGGCAAGGAGAAGAGTATCCTTTTTAGACAGGTGCTTGCATTGATGGTTTCTTTGGGCTGCCAACCCCAGTCAAATCCTAAAATTCACCATGCGCATTTGACCATGGGTTTGTAAAAATCCCAATAGACAAAAGTGCTATAGAAACTCCCTCCTCTGACAAACAGATTATTTTCTCCCCACTGACTCAGGATGTCCAATGGAGCAGAAATAGAGCGGCAGCGAGTCCATTGTGCCCCGTGGTGCAAAAAAAACAAACAAACAAAAAACCTCTCTCTTTGCAGCATTGCCAAGAGAAGTGGTGCAAGTGAGCCCTGCGAGCGGCTGGGCGCCTGCTGCAGACTGCAGGGGGAGTGAAAACCAGCAGCCTGGATTCTGCTACACGCTGGGGTGACGCCCTCGATTTCCAAGGTGTGGACATGGCCTAGGAGCGGGCTGGGGCGGTTGTAAATGAGAGCAAAGTTCCGCTCATCAGCTTTCATGGGAGCTACTGTGTGAAAAGCCTTTAGAAACCGAAGGGCCCAGCCTTCTGGAGCGGATGAGAAGATGTCCGCTGACTTCATTCAGACCAGAATCTGGACCATATGTGCCAACATTCTACTTTCCCTATGGGTGCTCGACCCCCCGCTCCGCCCCAGGCCCCATCCCTGCCCCACCTCTTCCCATCCCCGTTCTGCCCCGTCCCCTGAGCATGCCCCGCCCTCACTCCTCCCCCCCCACCAGCACCTCCTGCATGCCGCTAAACAAACACTTGATCTGAGGCAGGCAGGAGGTGCTGGGAGGAAGGGGGAGGTGGTGATCTGGGGAGGGCGCCAGCGGGTGGGAGGGCTGAGGGGGAGCTGATCAGCAGGGCTGGTGGTAGGTGCTGAGCACCTACTATTTTTTCCCCCGTGGGTGCTGCAGCCCCGGAGCACCCACGGAGTCAGCGCCTGTGATCTGGACAGTGAAGTGCTGGTATTTCTTTTTTTAATTCTCAACAGCGTAGTGATGGACTGAATTCAAACCAACCCCTTAGTATCCTCTCAGTATCTAGGATCCCAAGCCCCCATTCTTTAACATCTTTTAAAGAGCCTCAGACCCCAGTGAACACACACACACACAGCTCCTGCCGACTTCACTCGATGGGGTAGTGTGGTCTAGCAGACAGGGATGTAGGAGACTTGGGCTCATATCCCAGCTCAGCCTTAGACTTCCTGTGTGATGCTGGGCAAGTCACTCAGTCTCACCTGATAGTTTTCCCCTACCTCATGGAGTGTTGCAAAGGGGAAAACAAATCCATTAATCGTTAGGATGCACTCGTATACCTAGACCAGCCCTGGCAGGGCCGGATTATGACATTCTGAAGCCCTAAACTATGTCAAGTGTAAAAATAATGTATTATTTTCACAGAAAGGACATTGAATATATAAACACGAAAGCTTTATATTTGCATATATACAAAGGCGAACTTGTAAAAATAGAATAATCATCTAACTAAAACACATCTTGCAAGATGCCTGTTTGCATTATAAAATAGTTTCAATATTTTCATCTATGATTTTTTAGTTAGTAGATATGAAAACTTTATATCTACAGGAACACAAAAGCAATTACAGTTACACAGATCAGCTTACTAAATGGAAGCAACCTGCAGTATGTCTGTTTGCACATCACATTAATATTAACACTGAAATTGAAAACATTTTCTGTCAGGATTTTTGGAGAGCAAAATCACTGATGATGTCCTCGAATGATAAGCTACGGAGTTTGTCACTTTTGATGCACAGAATGCTTAGGGCAGGTAGCTTTTCTCACAGCACTTTCTAGGCAGAGATCTCTCTTCGCATTCACTTCTCTATCCTCTGTCTCCCCCAGGACCACTAATTAATCTCGAGTAAACACCTCAGGCACACAGAGTGACAACAAGCTATATGTGCGAAAGAAAAAGAATTTACCAGAAAAGAAACTGGTAATCTCTAGACAGGCACTGAAAAAGTGAGAAAAACTAGCCTATATTCAAGCAAATATAATGAATATTATAGACTTTAACAGCCTATAAATCATAGATGCACATAGTTTGAAATAACTTGCTCACCAAGTACTCAGAATATATAATCTTCCTTCACTTCTCTCAAACCTTTTATTTATTCTTTCGTCAGCACTCTGATATTTACTGTGAAGGTTCCTGAAACTGACGGAGGGAAACCAACACAAATTTATCCTCCTCAAAATCCACTCGACCCAAGTCCATAAGACGATCACCTGCGAACTCAATCCCGTGAAGCACAGACAGCGCATGGAGCAGAAAGCGGCGTGCGCACTAAGACACACAATTGTCCGTAGGAACAGATCAGAAGAGGAAAGATCACACGGACCCTTAAAAAACGAAGAAAAACAGGAGGGAAGGCACTATACGACTGCGCGTGCTGGACCGTAAACAAAAGACGGCGCCCCTTTGGCTATTACCCGCCACGAGGGATGCGATACGTGACGTCACTCCTCGGACAAGTCCCGTACGAGCACGAGCTTGGCAGGATTGTTTCACGACACTGCCGTTGCCAAGTCCTGGGTTTATCAGCAGTGAGATTATTTATTTGTTGAAATAAGATCTGAAGGCACAGTCCGAACTTTACCAGCAGCAGCTGGCCAACAAAACACTGCCTTAGGAGACCGATAGCAGACTTATTCGTAGAAATACTGATTTTACAAGTGCAATTATCATTTTTTCTCAGCCCTGACCTCCCGCCTGTCAATAATGAATAATTAGTGACAGGTAAGGGTATTGGTGTAGCCAGATGTGTATATTTTTGTCATATTTGAATGAAAATGTCTATATTTAGAGAGAATCTTCCCCCCCCATATCTCCTTTATTTATCAACTGATTTTGATAACATTTGAAATAGAGTCAGTTTTTCTTTTTTAGAGGCCCCGCATATTGTGAGGCCCTAAACTGTAGCTTAGTTAGTTTATGCCTTAATTCGGCCCTGCCTGACAGGGGTTTGTCCAACCTGTTTTTGAAAACCTCCAATGATGGCTATTCCACAACCTCTCTAGGTAACCTGTTCCAGGGCTTAAGTATCCTTGAAGTTCGAATGCTTTTCCCAATATCTAACCTAAATCTCTTGATGTAGATTAAGCCCATTAACTTCTTGGCCTACCTTCAGTGGCCACGGGGAACAACTGATCACCATCCTCTTTGCAACAGCCATACCTGAAGGCTTATCAGTCTTCTTTTCTTAAGACTACATGTGCCCAGGGTTTTCACCTTTCCTCATAGATCTAAACCTGTTATCATTCTTGTCGCTCTCCTCTCGACTCTCTCCAGTTTGCCCACAGCTTTCCTAAAGGGCAGTGCCCAGAATTGGACACAGTTCTCCAGCCGAGGCCTCACCAGTGCTGAACAGAGTGGAACAGTTACCTCCTGTGCCTTACATACAACACTCCTGTTAATACATCCCCCTTATTAGCCTTTTTGCAACGGCATCGCCTTGCTGGCTCATATTCCCGTTATGATCTACTAGAACCCCCAGGTCCTTTGCAGTAGTGTTACTGCCTCGGCAGTTATTCCCCATTTTGTAGCTGTGCGTTTGATTTTCTCCTTTCCAGTACAGTACTTTGCACTGGTCTTCATTGAATTTCACCTTGTTGATTTCTGACCAATTCCACTATTTATCAAGGTTTTTTTGATTTTGGATCCTGTCCTCCAAAGTGCGAGTAGCCCCTCCGAGTTCAGTGTCATCCATACATTTTAGAAGCATACTCTCTCCTCTATTATCCAAGTCGTTAGGAAAAATATTGACCAGTACTAGATGCAGGACAGACCTCTGGGCGGGAGGGAGAGCTCAGTGGTTTGAGCATTGGCCTGCTAAACCCAGGGTTGTGAGATCAATCCTTGAGGGGGCCATTTAGGGATCTGGGGCAAAAACTGGGGACTGGTTCTGCTTTGAGCAGGGGGTTGCACTAGATGACCTCCTGAGGTTCCTTCCAATGCTGATATTCTATGACCCCATTAGATATGTTCTCCCCGTTTGGCAGCTAACCATTGACAACTCCTCTTTGAGTAGAGTTTTTCAGCCAGCTGTCCACGCACTTTATAGTAGTTTCATCTAGACTGCATTTCCCTAGTGTGCTTATGAGAACATCACACGGGACTGTGAGAGACAAGGTGGGGGAGGTAACATCTTTATTGGACCAACCCCTGTTGGAGAGAGCTATCCCGGAACCAACATGGCTACAACTGCACACGGGACTGAGCCAAAAGCCTTATTAAAGTGGAGATAAATCATGTTTACTGTTTCCTCCCATTCCTCTAGGCCAGTATCCCTACCAGAAAAGGAAAGTCTGGCATAATTTATTCTTGGCAAATCCGTGCTGGCTATTATTTATCACCCTATTATCCTCTAGCTGCTTACAATGTGATGTAGAGCGTTACTGTAGGACCACATTTTCCCCTGATCATTTCAGGACACAATGGGTCCATTTCTGACAGAGAATATCGCATTTCCACTGTCCACACAAAGGGTCTGTAAATCTAACCCATTCACAGATGGTGCCCAGCACGGATGCTTTGCTTCATGCAAAAAGGTCTCTCAAGTCTTTAAAGCTCTGCTTCCCCTGGGTTCACACGGGCCCGGTTTTTAAAGCCTAAGGGACTATTTGCCAGCACCAAGGCAGAGGGCCAGGAAAAGTGCTGTGTTTGAAAGAGCAACGGAGCACCATCAGCTGTAAATAAGAGTTTACAATGACAACAGTGGTTTACATTGGATTAAGAGAGCTCATAGCTGATGGCTGGCTGTTAAAAATATAGACAATATATCTCACGGACTAGAAAGTGACAGCTAAATGTTTATTCCCTTCCCAGATTACCACCTGCTGACCAGGAGTTTTGCAGAGCATCTCTACCAGCTGCATGACATCTTCCTAGAAATAATATGTAACTCATAAATAAAGTCATCAGAATTCCAGAAGGATAACAGACGTTATGGATAGAGGACCATTCAGATCACTGAGTCTATCCACCTGTAAAGGCAGGGCACAATCCTCAGACAGGGGATGCATCAGATAGGACACATGAGAATGGCCATACCGGGTCTGACCAATGGTCCAGCTAGCCCAGTGTCGTGTCTTCCAACAGTGGCCAGTACCAGAAGCTTCAGAGGCAATGAACAGAACCTGGACCCCCCAGATCTGAATTTTGTGGCGTTGCCTATACGCTGAAGAGCTGAACCCAAAATCCCATATTGAACCACCCCCAATCACTGGGGTGTCAGTGATTGCTGGATCTGAATTTTGTTGCCATAATTACAAATTTGAGGCTGGCTGAGTGCACACCTTTAAAGCATCTACAAGTCTTTTTAGCCTGCTCCTGCACAGTGTGGTGTATTGCCCGCACCCAGGTAAATGAAAGCACTGGACAGCCCGAGAGGTCTCCCCTCAGCGTAACCATTGGCAAATGAGGATTAACGCTGGCCTCAGGGAGGCAGTGTGACCTAGCGGACAGAACACTGGACTGGGAATCAGGAGACCTGGGTTCTATTCTCACGTCTGCGGTTAGCTTTCTGTGTGACCTTGGACAAGTCACTTCCCCTCCCTGTACCTCAATTTCCTCATCTGTGAAATGGGGATAATGATACCGAACTCCTTTATAAAGTGTGTTGAGATCCACTGATGAAGAGCACTAGATTAGAGCTAAAAGAAAAGGAGGACTTGGGGCACCTTAGAGACTAACAAATTTAATTCATTCATTCATTAATACCCTAGGAGCTAGGAGCTGCTGTGAGGGGGGGTATTAATGAATACTTGAAGGGCTTTGAGATTCCCCCGACAGGACAATACGGCTGTCCCTAGGTTAAGGCAATGCCCATCAGTGCAAGTCACTGCTGTGATGCAACCCTCTCGTAGAGACGTCCTGCATTGGCACAAAGAGGGCGTTTATGCCAGCGCTGTTTGCTTTGGTGACTGCAGCGTGTTTGTGTTAAAGACTTTGCCTTGGGGTAACTGCATCAATCTGTTTGCATAGGTGCAAATTTCCTTAATGTTGCCAAGGTCAAAGTCTTGTGTTTCCTTAAGCCACATTCAACCTAAGGAGTGGCTGACGTCAGTGTCCTGGAAAGGGAAGCAGAGATTGCGTTCCCTGCACACAGCTCCGTTTAACAATGGGGAACGAGCACAACCAGCCAGTGACACCTGTGGGAACAGAGCGCTCCATGGAGAGGGGTGTGTGTGTGTGTGATCTTTGGATGCCTTGCTACTTACATTCTACCAGAAAGAACCCCAGCCACCACCCTGTTGACATAGATCTCACCCCCCAAGGCATCTCCGATGGCCATTAAGATACAAGTGAAGAGACTTGTACAACACCGAAAGTCCCAGGGACCTGGCAAGGTTGGGTTGGGCCTGCTCCGGAGCCGGCAAACCACTCCACCACCTCTTGCCCCAGCACCAGCAGCCATAAAATCAGAAGTGCAGGAATCCAGGGCTCAGGACTGAATCTGACTCCTGCACCCGCTGCTCCTGGGGCCGTGACTGACACCCACATGCCCCTCTCCCTGGGAGTCGAATGCTGGATTTTGATCCCCCAGGCACTGTTTAAGTGAGCACACTCATTAAATAAGAGCTTCCTAGGGGAGGGGAGATGGGTGCAAAGGGGCAGGGTGCAAAGGGGCAGGTAAGAGGGCAGGTGAGCTGCAGAAGGGGGGGCTGCATTACAGACCAGGCACCTACAAAGGAAACATAATGCCTGGCTGCAGAGGAGCAGGAAGTGCTGGCTGAGTTCAGGAGGGAAGGAGGTGAAAGGTGCCAGGGTGCAGACAGAGCAGTGAGAGGGTGCCAAGTGAAGGCTGCAGGGGCAGTGTGCGGGTGGGTGCTTCAGTGTCGGGGTGCAGTATGGGGGGGATAGGTGCAGCAGGGGCAGGGTCCCCGGGTGCCAGGGGCACAGTGGGGGGAGGGGTGCGGCAGAGGCAGGGTGCCCGGGTGCCGGGGGCACAGTGGGGGGAGGGGTGCGGCAGGGGCAGGATGCCCGGGTGCCGGGGGCACAGTGGGGGGAGGGGTGCGGCAGGGGCAGGATGCCCGGGTGCCGGGGGCACAGTGGGGGGAGGGGTGCGGCAGGGGCAGGATGCCCGGGTGCCGGGGGCACAGTGGGGGGAGGGGTGCGGCAGGGGCAGGATGCCCGGGTGCCGGGGGCACAGTGGGGGGAGGGGTGCGGCAGGGGCAGGATGCCCGGGTGCCGGGGGCACAGTGGGGGGAGGGGTGCGGCAGGGGCAGGATGCCCGGGTGCCGGGGGCACAGTGGGGGGAGGGGTGCGGCAGGGGCAGGATGCCCGGGTGCCGGGGGCACAGTGGGGGGAGGGGTGCGGCAGGGGCAGGATGCCCGGGTGCCGGGGGCACAGTGGGGGGAGGGGTGCGGCAGGGGCAGGATGCCCGGGTGCCGGGGGCACAGTGGGGGGAGGGGTGCGGCAGGGGCAGGATGCCCGGGTGCCGGGGGCACAGTGGGGGGAGGGGTGCGGCAGGGGCAGGATGCCCGGGTGCCGGGGGCACAGTGGGGGGAGGGGTGCGGCAGGGGCAGGATGCCCAGGTGCCGGGGGCACAGTGGGGGGAGGGGTGCGGCAGGGGCAGGATGCCCGGGTGCCGGGGGCACAGTGGGGGGAGGGGTGCGGCAGGGGCAGGGTGCCCGGGTGCCGGGGGCACAGTGGGGGGGGGGTGCGGCAGGGGCAGGGTGCCCGGGGGCTGCCCAGGGGGCCGACACTCACCCGTACACGTCGGCGGAGATCCGGGTGCCCAGCACACACACCGCCTCCATGCGGCTCCCATACTGCAGCCGGAGAGTCCGATCCCGCAGCATCTCCCCGGTGAGCGGCGCCCGGCGCTGTCCAGCCCTCGGCCGCCCGCTCGCTCCCTCCTCCTGCCCCACCTGCCGCCAGCGAGTCCCGGCTTATCCCCCTGGCCCCAGACACGCCCCTCCGCCCCAGTGGGCCCACAGGGAGCCAATCAGCGGCAGCCAACTGCCCAGGGTGGGGCCTCGCCTTTGTGTTTAGAAAGGGGGAAGTTTTGGACAATTTCCCCCTAGTGCAACCCCCCCTAGTCCCCTCCCCCATAGCCCGGGGGCTGCATCCGCAGTACAGCGGACATGAACATGAGCTGGGGGGCAGACCCCAGACAGCTCCAAGCCCCCAGACAAGGGGCTCCCCCCGCTGTCCCAAACTCAGACCCGGCCGAGCTGTAAACCGATCCCAATGCAATCAGCCCCCCCTCCCGGCCCCACACTCTGCCCCAGGCCGCCCAGGGAGACACCCGGGGCCACGAGAGCCCTTTAATCCTGCCCAAGATCTTCCTCAGTGGTGACATTGCGGCACAAGTATCACCGAGGAAACCTGAACCTGGCACAGTCCCTGGCGGCAGGGCAAGCCCCACTGCACGAGGGTGCAAGTGTTAGGGGGTATGGCCTGGTGAGCCACTGAGAGTCCTTAGCCGGGGGCAGGTTATGGGGCTTTCAAATCAGCTGCCATCTCTTTCCTTCCTCCTCCAGCGTGCTGCTGGTCTTAGGAAGCAGAGACAGTTGTCTGATGATTTGAAGAAGTCTCTCTCTCACAACTGTCACCTTTTTTAACACTAAAGTTAAAGGGACAGTGCCATAGCTAAAAGTTGTGTGTAGGGGGAGAAAGCAGCAAGATGAATCTCTCTGCTGTGTGGGGCAGTCGTAATTCATCCACCATTGAATCCTTTAACATGCACTATGTTTATAGATGTATATAGATTTTTCTTTCGTTATAGTGTCTCATTTGATGAGTTTATTAATGCTCAAGTTAAATCTGTCTTTTTGAAACATGCTTTAAAAAGAAGGTGTCTTCCCTGGGTTACAAGACAACCAGCGTTAAATGATTAAACCTGAAAGAATTTTAGAAACATCCAAAGATCCCAGTCAGAATGGAGACCCCTTTTGGTCCTAGATACTGTGTAAACATATAGCAAAGCACAGTCCCTGTCCTGAAGAGCTTACAGTTTGGGTCCCTGGGTGACATTTTAGTCAATTTAATTTCTGGATACCCATGCCCTGGCCCCAATGATCTAATGCAGTGGCTCTCAATCTTTCCAGACTACTGTATCCCTTTCAGGAGTCTGATTTGTCTTGCATGCCCCCCAGTTTCACCTCACTTAAAAACTGCTTGCTTACAAAATCAGTCATAAAAATACAAAAACGTGTCACGGCTACACTATTACTGACAAATTGCCATAATAGAGGCTCTACTTAAATGTACACCCCAAATTAAAAAAAACATAGTAAAAGAACCAAAAAAGTGCCACCGTGGCTAAACAACAAAGTAGAAGAAGCAGTGAGAGACAAAAAGGCATCCTTTAAAAAGTGGAAGTTAAATTCTAGTGAGGAAACTAGAAAGGAGCATAAACTCTGGCAAATGAAGTGTAAAAATATAATTAGGAAGGCCAAAAAAAGAATATGAAGAACAGCTAGCCAAAGACTCAAAAAGTAATGGCAAATTTTTTTTAAGTGCATCAGAAGCAGGAAGCCTACTAAACAACCAGTGGGGCCATTGGACAATCGAGATGCTAAAGGAGCACACAAGAACGATAAGGCCATTGCAGAGAAATGAAATGAATTCTTTGCATCAGTCTTCACAGCTAAGGATATGAGGGAGATTCCCAAATCTGAGCCTTCTTTTTAGGTGACAAATCTGAGGAACTGCCCCAGGTTGAGGTGTCATTAGAGGAGGTTTGGGAACAAATTGATAAACTAAACAGTAATAAATCACCAGGCCCAGATGGTATCACCCAAAAGTTCTGAAGGAACTCAAATGTGAAATTGCAGAACTAACAACTGTAGTCTGTAACCCATCATTTAAATCAGCTTCTGTACCAAATGATTGAAGGGTAGCTAATGTGACTCCAATTTTTAAAAAGGGCTCCAGAGATGATCCTGGCAATATCAGGCCAGTATGCCTGACTTCAGTACCGGGCAAACTGGTTGAAACTATAAGAAAGAAATTCTCAGAAACATGGATTAACATAATTTGTTGGGGAAAAGTCAACCTGTTTTTTGTAAAGGGAAATCATGCCTCACCAATCTACTAGAGGGGGTCAACAAGCATGTAGACAAGGGGGATCCAGTGGATATAGTGTACTTATCACTATCGTGATTTTCAGAAAGCCTTTGACAAGGTTCCTCACCAAAGGCCCTTAAGCAAAGTAAACAGGAGTTTGGAGGGAATAGGAGGGAAGGTCCTCTCATGGATTGGTAGCTGGTTAAAAGATAGGAAACAAAGGGTAGGAATAAATGGTCAGTTTTCAGACTGCAGAGAAGTAAATAGTGGTGTCCCCCAGGGGTCTGTACTGGGACCAGTCCTATTCAACATATTTATAAATGATCTGGAAAAAGGGGTAATCAGTGAGGTGGCAAAATTTGAAGATGATACAAAACTACTCAAGATAGTTAAGACCCAGGCAGACTGCGAAGACCTACAAAAGGATCTCTCAAAATTGGGTGACTGGGCAACAAAGTGGCAGATGAAATTCAATGTTGATAAATGCAAAGCAATGCACATCCCTGTGACAGGGACGGTTCTTGGTGGATAGCAATGAAATGCAGAGCCAGAGTCAGAGCATTTATGGAAAAGGAATGCCCAAGCATAGCTGGATCATTGCTCTTTTGACAACATTCTGTTACAATGAGGCCAACAATGGAGGGAGATGTCATTGTTCATTGTGCTTGGCGGATGTCGCTTCTGGGGAGTGACATGCACAGTGCACTGTTTAGGAATAACTACATTCTGATTGGCTTCGGGCACAAGATTAGTGCGATTCAGCCAATCAGGGAGCAGCTTAGCCATAAAAGTATGGAATACACCGATGGCCAGCCGACATTTACTTTTTTTGTTTTCCATTTAACCCTTCTCAGCCAAGAGGTGATGCCAGCAGAGACTTGCTGACCAGCCCCTGCTTCATCAGCTGTAACAAGGACATTTGTCTCTTCCGAGGAGATTAAATACTCAGCATTGCTAAAGAGAGGCTATTCATATCGGGAATATCCTCCTCGGTGCTGTAGCTATGGGTTCCAATTCCACTGGTGGTTTTCATGGAAACCAAAAAGTCTTCAAGTGACCCTGAAAGGTCCTGGAGCTTTTGGAAGGCCCTGGAGCTTTTGGGGTTTGGGGAGGCCCTAGAGCTTTGGGATTTTGGGGGATTTCAGAGGCCCTGGAGTTTTGGGAATTTTGATGGGATTTTCATTAGAAATTGGATCATCTGCTCTTGTTAACTAATACAGAGGTCCCCAGGAAGAGGACCTGGTGGGTGTGGGGAGGAAAGATGGTCTTGCAATTAAGGTACTGGACTGGGACTTGGGAGGGATGTGTGTGGGCAAGTCACAAAGCCAGTTTTCAAAAGAACTCAGCAGCCTTGATTTCATCACTTCATTAAGAACGGTTGGGTGCTGAGCACGTCTACAGATGCAGTCACTTCCCTTTGGCTCTCTGGCAGATAGCACTAGGGTCAATATCCCTGTAAATAGTCCGAGACCGTCTCGTGGTGCTCACTCTGTGCTGTGTCTTAGAACCCACCCGAAGGAAGCCTGAGCAGCCGTGTATATCGAGCTGCTATGCACAGTTAGCAAACACAGTTGTTTGGGACCCCACGGTGCCCCTGTGATTTCCTGACGTGATTTTTGTTGTGTCAGAAGCGCAAGACACAATAGGTGCCTGAATGCTAGGAGTTCATTCAGAGATCTAGCCTGACACTGCTTTGGCGATGTCTACATTATAAACTAGGGGTGTGAGTCCATTTGCACATACCAGCGCTAGCTCTTATTGGGCGAACAGGAGGATAAATAGCTGCATAGCCTCGGTAGCATGGAGAGTGGCAGCTGAGGCGTGGCTTAGCCATGCCAAGCACCAACCTGCCCGAAACCGGTGGGTCCATGCTCAGCATGGCTAAGCTGAGCCTCCGTGGCTACACTGCTATTTATAGTCAAGCTAGCCCAATGAGAGCTAGCCTGAGTATGTGTTTGCGAGCAGGGGAGCCATGCCCCTAGCTTGCAATGTAAACGCAGCCTTTGTGTCTCCGTTCCCCATTTGGAAAATGGAGGTGCTAATGATATTTCCCCACCTCACAGAGCTGTTGCGAGGATAAATTCAGGAATGAATGTGATAAGTACTGCCATGAGGAGGCCCAGATAAACACCTAAACAGAACAGCTAAAGCTATTTTTATGTGTGATCACCATAATTTTGCAAGAACAATTTTTTAAGCAAACCTAACAGTTATGAAAGGGATTCATTTTAGTGGGGCTCGCTCACTGCCCACTTTTAGCTCTTTGATTATAAGCAGGCAGGTGTAAAGGGAAATCATGCCTCACTAATCTATTAGAATTCTTGGAGGGTGTCAACAAGCATGTGGCTAAGGGTGATCCAGTGGATATAGTGTACTTGGACTTTTAGAAAGCCTTTGACAAAGGTCCCTCACCAAAGGCACTTTAGCAAAGTAAGCTATCATGGGATAAGAGGGGAGGTCCTCTCATGGATCAGTAACTGGTTAAAAGACAGGAAACAAAGGGGAGGAATAAATGGTCAGTTTTCACAATGGATAGAGGTAACTAGCGGTGTCCCCCAAGGATCTGTACTGGGACCAGTGCTGTTCAACGTATTAATAAATGATCTGGAAAAGGGGGTGAACAGTCAGGTGGCAACATTTGCAGATGGTGCAAAGTTACTCACCATAGTTAAGTCCAAAGTTGACTGCAAAGAGTTACAAAGGGATCTCCTAAAACTGAATGACTGGCAACATTGATAAATGCAAAAAAATGCACATTGGAAAACATAATCCCAACTATACATACAAAGTGATGGGATCTAAATTAGTTGTTATCACTCAAAAAAGAAATCTTGGAGTCATCATGGGTAGTTCTCTGAAAACATCTGCTCAATCTTCAGTGGCAGTCAAAAAAGCCAACAGAATGTTAGAAACCAATAGGAAAGGGTGAGATAGGATGAAAAATATCATAATGCCACTGTATAAATCTATGTTCATCCATGTACAGTTCTGGTCTCCCTATCTCAAAAAAATATATATTGGAATTGGAAAAGGCACAGAGAAGGGCAATAAAATGATTAGAGGTATGGAACAACTTCTGTATGAGGAGATATTAAAAAGATTGGGACCTGAGAGGTTTTTAAGGCCCGGCTTGACAAAGCCCTGTCTGGGATGATTTAGTTGGGGTTGGTCCTGCTTTGAGCAGGGGGTGGGACTAGATGACCTCCTAAGGTCCCTTCCAACCCTGAGATTCTATGATTCTATGCTCAGCTTAGAAAAGAGATGATTAAAGGGGAATATGATATAAGTCTATAAAATCATGAACAGCGTGGAGAAAATGAATACAGGAAGTGTTATTTACTTCTTCACATAACACAAGAACGGGGCACACCCAATGAAATGAATAGGCAGCAGGTTCAAAACAAACATAAGGAAGTACTTCTTCACACAATTGCCAACTTGTGGACCTAGGGTGACCAGATGTCCCGATAAAATTGGGACTGTCCCGATATTTAACCCTTTGTCCCGCATCCCAATTGATGTACGATCGGGATCCCATTTGTCCTGATATTCAGGTAAGGAGGCGAAAGGGAGGGAGGTGCCGACTCTGTGGGTGCTCTGGGCCTGGAGCACCCACGGGAAAAAATTAGCGGGTGCTCTGCACCCACCGGCAGCCAAGCTCCCCGCTCCTCACCTCCTTTTCCCACCCCGAGCGTGCTGCGTCCCCACTCCTCCCCCTCCCTCCCAGTGCTTCCGCCACCTAACAGGTGTTTGGCAGCACTTAGGACTTTCTGGGAGGGAACGGGAGGAGTGGGGACATGGCATGCTCAGGGGAGGAGGCGGAGAAGAGGCAGGGCAGGGGCGGGGACTTGGGGGACAGGGGTGGAATGGGGGAGGGATGAGGGCGGTGCAGGGGCGGGAAGAGGCGGGGGGTGGGAGAGCACCCACTGGGCAGAGGAGAAGTTGGCGCCTTAGGGCGAGTGGCAGGCAGGGGGGTGAAGAGGCGAGCGGTGGGGGTGAAGAGGCGAGCGGCGGGCCAGCAACGGGCGGGGGGGTGTGAGGGGGCGAGCAGTGGGTGGGGGAATGAGGAGGGACTCAGCAAGCCAGGGCAGGCAGGGGGATAAGGAAGGGTGCGGTGGGGGGAAGGGTGCAGGACCTGGGGCAGAGTGGGGGCGGAGCCTGGGAGGATCGGGGTGGACTGTAGGCGGGGCTGACGGCACCCCAATGTGTCCCGATATTTTGTTGTGATCTGGTCACCCTATGTGGAACTCATTGCCAGGGGATGTTGTGAAGGCCAAAAGTATAATTGGGTTTTTAAAAAAAATTAGATAAGTTCATGGAGGACAGGTCCATCAATGGCTTTTAGCCAACCCCACATTCTGAGTGACCCTAAACCTCTGACTGCCGAAAGCTGGGACTGGAGGACAGGGAATGGACCACTTGATAATTGCCCTGTTCTGTTCATTCCCTCTGGGGCATCTGGAACTGGCCATTGTCAGAAGACTGGATACTGGGCTAGACACACCATTGGTCTGACCCAGTGTGGCCATTCTTATGTTCCGTAGGTGGATTTCAGTTCTAGGGAGGAAGTGAGGTGGTATTCTTTTATATTCTAAAATGGTTGTAAAATCCATTGACACGAGCCTGTGGAGGAGGAAACCCCACAGCTTCTCACACTAAATCCTCCCACTGTTAGGTATTCAGGAACTGTTGTCAGATGTGGTGCTCTGCTCTATTCAATGTTGATAACAGTTGGCTGCATGCGTTCCCTCTGTGTGCTGTCCCAGCTCTACAGATTGCTGACACATCAGACCCCGAGAGAACCCCCAATGACCACAGACTCCGATAAGGTACGAAGGCACTCTGCCAGGTTTATTGCCAAACAAAACACAGTCTCTAGCTCCCCAGATCAGATGTCTGCAGTTCTGCTAATACATAAGTGCTCCCTGACAATGGACCAGCTCAGTCAGTGGTGGGCCCCTTAGGCCAGACAAAGACAACTCTTTTATACACAGGTACAACCAAGTTACACAACACTCGCAACGTATAGAGGTGCATCCCCTCTATGTATTAAGGTGCCACCTCTCACCTTGTACATGTTGGTTTGAACAAAACAACTCTATCCTATTACTCTCCTGCCCCTGTCTTTAGGATGGGTCAGCCTGTTCCTTGTTATCTATGTGAAATGTGCTTGTAATGGAATGTTCTGGTACCATCCTGGCACATGTTTATATTACTTGTGCTTAGTACCTTTTAGGTATGTGTATATTTGCAATATCAGCCTTCTTCTTGCCAGCTTCTGTGGGGAGGGCCTGCCTCTGGCTAACAGCTTAACTTTGCTTTATGTTAGCAAAGTCTTGACCATTACTTTAGTTCAGGCTTTAGGCTTCATACCATGCCTCTGATACGAGGACTTATGTTTCAGGACCTCATCTTACTACAGGAACATTATGAAATATGAAATTAGTGAGTCTTAAACAAGAGGCATTTGGTAAATAAAAGTACAAACTCTAGACACAAACAAATAGGTTTCCACACAGCTTGTGTCCCAGCTTTGTCTCCCTTGTGTACCAGGGATGCCACCCTGCTGGAAATTCTATAAAGCTCACAGAGACATAGAATGGTTGAACAGCATAGTCAAAGTATACATATATTTATAGGGGAGACACATGTCTTACAAATTCAACCCTGAGACATTTGTTCTCTACCAACAGGCAGAATTCAAGATTTCACAGTGAGAGACTGATAGCCCTGGCTAGAAACAGGCGTGACATACTGGATCCACTTTACAATCCATGGCTGCATATGTGTGCAGGGAACTCTGGCCAATTAATAGCCTAGAGGTCAACAGAGCAGGAGCTGAATGTGATCTTCCACTCTGAAAACACAGTTCCACTTGAGCGATAGAAGAGATTCTTCTAGATTGCAGCCATAGCTTGACATGCTCTACTCAGGCCAGTCTCTCCAGGGCTAACAGTATTCCCACAGTATTCTTGTCAGCAAGTTAAAGAAGTACGGGCTGGATGATTGCACTATAAGGTGGACAGAAAGCTGGCTAGATTGTCGGGCTCAACAGGTAGTGATCAATGGCTCCATGTCTAGTTGGCAGCTGGTATCAAGTGGAGTGCCCCAAGGGTCGGTCCTGGGGCCGGTTTTGTTCAATATCTTCATAAATGATCTGGAGGATGGTGTGGATTGCACCCTCAGCAAGTTTGCAGATGACACTAAACTGGGAGGAGTAGTAGATATGCTGGAGGGTAGGGACCTAGACAAATTGTAGGATTGGGCCAAAAGAAATCTGATGAGGTTCAACAAGGACAAGTGCAGAGTCCTGCATTTAGGACGGAAGAATCCAATGCACCGCTACAGACTAGGGACCGAGTGGCTAGGCAGCAGTTCTGCGGAAAAGGACCTAGGGGTTACAGTGGATGAGAAGCTGGATATGAGCCAACAGTGTGCCCTTGTTGCCAAGAAGGCCAACGGCATTTTGGGGTGTATAAGTAGGGGCATTGCCAGCAGATCGAGGGACGTGATCGTTCCCCTCTATTCAACACTGGTAAGGCCTCATCTGGAGTACTGTGTCCAGTTTTGGGCCCCACAATACAAGAAGGATGTGGAAACATTGGAAAGATCTAGCGGAGGGCAACAAAAATGATTAGGGGACTGGAACACATGACTTATGAGGAGAGGCTGAGGGAACTGGGGATGTTTAGTCTACGGAAGAGAAGAATGAGGGGGGATTTGATAGCTGCTTTCAACTACCTGAAAGGGGGTTCCAAAGAGGATGGCTCTAGACTGTTCTCAGTGGTAGCAGATGACAGAACAAGGAGTAATGGTCTCAAGTTGCAGTGGGGGAGATTTAGGTTGGATATTAGGAAAAACTTTTTCACTAGAAGGGTGGTGAAACACTGGAATGCGTTACCTAGGGAGGTGGTGGAATCTCCTTCCCTAGAAGTTTTTAAGGTCAGGCTTGACAAAGCCCTGGCTGGGATGATTTAATTGGGGATTGGTCCTGCTTTGAGCAGGGGGTTGGACTAGATGACCTCCTGAGGTCCCTTCCAACCCTGATATTCTATGATTCTGTGATTCTAACAGCCCCACCCTTCTGAAGAGGGCCATAGGATCTTTCATTACCCCATTTCGAAAGCTCAGACTTGCGGTGCATAGCGCATGCGCATAACTCTCAGTGGAATACAAGAGGGACCATCGCTTGAAGGAGAAGAAGAGGAAGAGCGCCATCTACTGAATCACCACCCTCTGCCCTTGTAGCAGCTGGGTTTTTCTGGGCCGTGTCCCAACTAACTACTGGCTAGACTCTTCCCTTCTTAACTTTCAAGCTGTGGTCTTTGTAAGTGTCTGGGGAGCAGCCTCAGGAACCCCTAATCCAGGGGACGACTCTAACAGAATGCCCCTGCAGCAGGGTAAGTTTTTCTAGCTGCGTAGCTGACAGGTGCCCATCTGTGGGAATGAGGCCTGATGAGTTATTTCCTCTTCAGATGCAGCAAAAGCAGAAGTGGCTAAAGAAGCCTCCCGGTTGAACAGCTGGTGATTCATGTGACCAGCGCTGAGCTGTGGAGCCTTTCAGTTTGAAGGGGCTGGTTTACATCCAGCCTAGTTCGGGAAGGACCAAACGTTAATTACCAGCAGAGGGGAAAGTAAGCCGCTACGCCTCGGTACGGCACACCAGTAAGAGCTGCTGCGCCGTACCGGTACCGGCTTTCCCAGAAGGCAATTTACAACCTTGGGGTAGCAGTGGCAGGGCTGCCGCTGGGATCTAAAGGGCCCCGGAGCTCCAGGCAGTGCTACCGCCCCGACCCTTTAAATCTCCATCTGAGTCCTGTTGCCGAAGCCCTGGGGTAGCGGCGGCTGGGCTCTGGCGGGGATTTAAAGGGCCCCAGAGCTCCAGCCCCCACTACCGCCCCGGCCCTTTAAATCCCTGCCGCTGCTACCCCAGGGCTCGGACAGCAGGGCTAAAGCGGGGATTTAAAGGGCCCCAGGGCTCTAGCCCCCGCTATCGCCCCGGAGCCCTTTAAATCCCTGCCTGAGCCCTGCTGCCCGAGCCCTGGGGTAGCAACGGCAGCGGGGCTCCGGCGGGGATTTAAAGGGCCGGGGCTGTAGCGGCGGCTGGAGCCCCGGGGCCCTTTAAATTCCCGATGGAGCCCGGCCGCCGCTACCCCAGGGCTTCAGCAGCAGGGCTCAGGCGGGGATTTAAAGGGCTCGGGGCTCTGGCAGCCGCTACCACAGCGGAGCCCCAGACCCTTAGCTGGAGCCCTGGCCCTTTAAAACAAGATTTAAAGGGCCCGGGGATTTAAGGCCATGCCTCTTCCGGTTGAGGCCATGCCCCCTGCTCAGGACTCCGGCGTACCGGTAAGTCCTCTAACTTACTTTCATCCCTGATTACCAGGCTGAATGGCTGGAGAGTGGCCAGTGGGTCCTGTTGCTAGTTGAACAGGTATCAGGTCAGCACCCCATTCAGTGGCAGTCCCAGCAGCCAGGTTAAGAACTGAAGGGCTGTACAGACCAAGCCGCCCCCTCTTGCACTGGTGGACACGGCTGAGGTTCATTGGTGTGGAGATGTGACTGCTACTGTCCAGCCTGTACCTGTTTTATGGCTACAAGGAGGCTGCCGTTCCCCAGGGCTCTCAAGCCAGCCCCCCAAATGGAGCCATGAGCATGGGCATGGTTATGGAGCACAGGCTCCAGGCACCTGGCCCTCCTGCAGCAAGGAGATCCTAGTGCCCTACCCTCAGTGCACCAGGTCACAGCCCCTCTTCCAGGTCCTCCAGAACCTGATGCTGAGGTTCTCGCTCTGCTTTTCCTGAACACGCCCCATATCTGGAACTCCACAGAGCCCACAGGCCTCTTCGCCAACCTCTTCCTGGTACTGGCCAGGATGCCATCTACCAATCCAGGAAGCAGAAGTTCTCCAGAGACGTTCCGTGCTACGGTCAGGTCTACTTCTGTTCCCTCACTGGCTCTGGGCAGCATTCATTGACTCCTTGGACACTTTCATGGAGCAGCAGGTGCTGTCTGGGGTTCTCCGCTTGGTGTCCCCATCCAGTTCCCTTGTGTTTGCCTGCCCCCTTCTCACAGGGTGGGCCTGGTGCTTGGTGGGCCAACCTCTTCACCACCACATTCAGTTCCAGTACAATGACCCGAGAGATTGTGTCCCTCTAATGAACTTTTACAGCCAGGAACGATTCTCTGACTGAGGGGAGGAATTTCACTGCTGGAAAATCCAGGGAGGCCTGAATTGTGGGGCCAAGGTGTTTTAATTGGCTGCGTTACCCAAGGGATAAATCTGGCCCAACATAGTTCCTATTGTCCCCTCTTCTGGGCTTGAAGGACCGCCCTGGGGCTCTCTCATTGGTAGTATTGGATCTAGTACTGCTGAAACAGTCCGAATGGGTTTAAACATCCTCTCAACAATCTTAAAATCGAATGGGCGGCTCAGAGTCTTCACAGCTGTCAACACTGTGACTCCTTTGTCTGGAAAGAGGTTATTTGTCTGTCTTAATTCCATCCGACCCCCTGCGCCTCGGACCACGTCTGAGGACAACCCTGCGAGGGGGTGTAGGGACCCCAGACTGAGCTAGAGCTGCTCCGTGTGTGTGCTTCAGGAAGAAACTGGGATTATAAAAGAGAAAATGGTAACCCAGAATATGGGGGAGGATAAAACGGTCTCCTAGCCGCTCAACACACAGATTTCAGAGTAACAGCCGTGTTAGTCTGTATTCGCAAAAAGAAAAGGAGTACTTGTGGCACCTTAGAGACTAACCAAT
Source organism: Caretta caretta (assembly GCF_965140235.1). Taxonomy (NCBI): domain Eukaryota; kingdom Metazoa; phylum Chordata; order Testudines; family Cheloniidae; genus Caretta; species Caretta caretta. The sequence continues at coordinate 6,914,762 of NC_134223.1, forward strand.
TTATTTGAGCATGAGCTTTCGTGAGCTACAGCTTCACTTCACTTCATCACTTCAACACACAGAGTTCCTGCATCCGGAGCGAAGAGCCCCCCCATAGCGTGTGCTCCTGGCTGAGATGGAGCACATATTTCTGGGGTCAGCAGACTGGGGGGAGAGGGGCACCTGACAATAGCCTTTCCCAGGTTGGGAAATACCCTGACCTGTGCATGCTGGGAAACATGCTGCAAGCAATGCCACCAGCCCCCCAGTGGCCACTAGGTGTCGCCTAGGCACCACATCACGGCTCTCAGCACCGGCTGGGATGTGACACAATTCAGATGGGAGAATTGAATTCTCTATTTGCTGCCCAGCCCGTCAGGAAGGTGTCCCCAGGCCCTTTGCTGCAGGGTAAAGGAGGGGAGCGGGGAGAGCTTTAGGGTCTGAGCGCTGCTGGGGATCAGGAGGACATGGCTAGGGGGTCCTTGGAGGAGGGGGTTACCAGGCCTGGTGGGGAAGGAAGAGGATTATTTATAGTTCAGTTGTGGGATTCCTATTGTTTGTCCACTGTCCAGACCCCACCCTCCGCCGAGAGTGCCTCACCATATATTATATGATAAAATGAACCATAACCCCCCGCCCCCAAACTAGCTATCTTAGACCCCCCCAGTTCAGCTGCCAATAGGATGCTGACACCACACAGCTGTACATTTTATTCCCAGCTGATACAGCCATGGTCACTGCTAGAATGTCCACAGGAAGTCAGTTCTTGGGTGAAGAGCCCCTGGCTGCAGCTGAGCCCTGGCAAGACCAAAGTGATGCTGGGCACAAAGGGGAGACCCTTCAAAGAGGTGGCCAAGACATTGTCTCCACCTGCCTTCGAAGGCTTCAGCCTCAGGGTCCCGTCTGTCTCCTTGCTAAGCTAGCTCCAGGCATCGAGGGCTCTCAGCACCCATATGACTGGGTGCTGTACTCACATTGGCTCAGGCATGCATTTCATCCTGGGAGATGCACGGTTTGAGAAGCTAGTCTGTCATAAATATAAAGGGAGGGTAACCACCCCTCTGTATACAGTGCTATAAAATCCCTCCTGGCCAGAGGCAACATCCTATTACCTGTAAAGGGTTAAGAAGCTCAACTAACCTGGCTGGCACATGATCCCAAGGACCAATAAGGGAACAAGATACTTTCAAATATTGGGGCGGGAGGGGGGAAAGGCTTTTGTTTGTGCTCTTTGTTTACGTGTTTGTTCTCTCTTGGGACTGAGAGAGGCCAGAAAGAAATCCATCTTCTCCAACCCATCCTAATCCAAGTCCTCAATATTGCAACCCGTATAGGTAAGCCAGGCAGGGCGGATTAGTTTATCTTTTGTTTTATGTGAATTTTCCCTGTGTTAAGAGGGAGGTTTATTCTGTTTTCTGTAACTTTAAGGTTTTGCCCAAAGGGGGATCCTCAGAGTTTTGAATCTGAATACCCTGTAAAGTATTTTCCATCCTGATTTTACAGAGATGATTTTTACCTTTCTTTTCTTTTTAATAAAATCCTTCTTTTAAGAACCTGACTGGTTTTTCCATTGTTCCAAGATCCAGGGGTTTGGATCTTTGATGCTTTTGTAACAGATTGGTCAGGATATTATTCTCAAGCCTCCCCAGGAAAGGGGGTGTAGGGCTTGGGGGGATATTTTGGGGGAAGACGTCTCCAAGTGGGCTCTTTTCCTGTTCAAGGGTTCAAGGACAAGGCGAAGTTTGTACCTTGGGGAAGTTTTGAACCTAAGCTGGTAAGAATAAGCTTAGGGGGTCTTTCATGCAGGTCCCCACATCTGTACCCTAGAGTTCAGAGTGGGGAAGGAACCCTGACATCACCAAAACTTCACTCAGCTCTGGCATTGTTCAATCCACTGTTCCCAGCCTCTGGTGCTGGTTGAAAGCTCCCACAGCACAGCTTCTGCAGTGGACTAATCCGGGGAGAACTCCTAGTGTTCAAACCGGTTTCATCGCTGATCTTCTGAGTGATGCCGAACCTGCCACTATGTGTCCCAGATGGCACCTCTCGGGCATCCCTTTTGTTCAAGTTGGTGCCATCTTTAGGAGGGGCTGATTCCTGGGGCTGGAGCTGGGCACAGGTTTTGAACTTTCAAAACTAAACTGGGAGGAAGGGGGGAGGAATTTGGAAAAAAAATGTGAAATTTCCCCACAAACCAGCTCTGCTTGGGCTCTGGCTGCCTTGAGGCTTCTCCTGAAATCCCCCCACCACCGAGAAGATGGTTGATCTTGTCATTAGGCACAGGTTGGAATAAAGACCTGTAGAACTGATAAATGAAATTATTTTTAATTGTTCACTTTATTAATATAACTTCATAAGTAAAGTGTGATGAATGAAACTACATTCATTCATAAAACCAGGTACCCCAATAACTGGCTAATTGAGTTTCACTTTCAATCTAATTGCTGCTGAAATTGCTGAAATTTGCACTGTTTCAACATTGTAACTTCTGCTCACTGTTTGCCGTTCCTTACCCTTGTCCATCTTGTAACTCAGACTCCATTTTAACTTGTCCCAAACTCCATTTTAAAATGCTCACTTCATTTTTAAAACCCTGCTGTAATCTGATTAGTGTAGCTTAGATGTGGGAATGAGGTATGTATGGATGATGGAATCAACCTCCAGCTCCAGGCTGTCCTGATGAAATAAAGTGTAAACACCAACCACTGAAGATGCAGACAGCAGCCCTGACAAAGCAAGAAGAGTCCACCCTCAAAAGAAAAGAGCAAAAGTACAATTGAAGAAACATCAAAGCCAGGTCCCAGGCTGAAAGTCATTATCTGCAATTGAGGGGTGATCAATCACACCGAACCCAGAGGCCGCCTGACACAGCAAGACCTGTAGTCTCTGGATTCAAACTAGAGCCTACAAAAAGAATGAGTGAGATGGAAGACTTTGGAGGGTAACATTCTGCTGCCAACATGGAAGGGCATCGGTGCATGCCCAACAGAGACCCAGTTCTTCCTTGTGCCTGGCTTTCCTGGCCAGTTAGCCGCCACAAGCTACGAACCCAAGCCACGAACTCAAGCTGCATTCAGGACTGGTAACTATCTAGCAGCTGCAGAACATTTGGGGGGGGTGTGGGTGTGTGTTTGTGTATAGATATTAGATATTGGTCTTAAATCAAATTGTGTTGTTATTATAATAAACGTGACATCTTGTCTTGTCCCCTGGAACAATCCTGTGCAGTGTTGTCCTTATAACAGACCCGCTGCACGACTTTGGGCAAATTACTCTCTCAGTGCCACTGTGGTCCCCATGAGTCACACAGATAAACCCCTCCCGTATAGAGAGATGGGCCCTACACGTGATTTGTCTGTCATCTCCATTCAGACTGCAAGCTCTTTGAGGCAGGGACTTCTCCGTCTCCATGTGCAGCGCCTAACGAAATATGGCTCTGATCTCAGAGCCTCTAGGCACTACCGCAACACGCCCAAAATGGCAGGAGCTCTGGTGTAGACTGGCCAGCAGGGTTTTATCACCATGGTTTATCATGGTTTTATCACCGTGCCATCTAGAGCTGTTCTAAGCAGGGTTAGACAACCCGGGAGTTGGAAACACCAGCAGTTACTATACATGGGCATCCCTGCTGTTGCCACCATCTGGGAATTTGGACTTCTGCTAGAGCGACGGTGGGAGAATATTCAGAAATGTCTCCGTGTAGATGCAACCAGGGAGTATTAATTTTCCTCCCCACCTTGCACCTTGTGAAGATGTTATCCCGGTCAGGTCTGAGCCAGGATTCTTTCCGAATGTTTAGTACCAGTCACACATGGTAGCAAGGATTTTGCTGCTTGCCAGACCAAGCCATTCCACTGCCATGCCCTGATTCTCCATCACGCTGCACCAGCTTTGTGTTAGTAGAACTCCATCAACTCCAATGGGGGCTACGCTGCAGTAAGTCTGGAGTCATTCATCGCAGGGTCCGGTGCCCGGCCTCCACTGAGGTTATATTCTCCACCAAGGTCTCCTTGCTTCCTCCATCCCTAACGGAGTCTCTCGGAACACATCCTTTGGCTACATTTTTCAAAGGCAAAATGATGACAAGTTCCAAGCAGTCTCTGATGTGCAGTGCCTGCATTTTGGGACAGTCAGCTAGAGACAGATGGGGCCTGGCTTTCCAAGGAGCCGAGCACTGGACTTAGTTGAAAGAAAATTCAGTGAAAAATAGCTTTTTGACCAAATGGATGTTTTCCTCAAAAAATCCCGTTCCCCTCAAAAATGTTCAGGTTATTGTTGAAAAAAACAGAAACCTCAAAATGGAAAGGGGTGGGGGGAGGGGAAGGGGGTTTTGGTTTTGGTTTCCTGCAGCTGGAAAACAAATACTTTTCTGTTTTTGGATGAAAACCTAAGGGTTTTGTTGGTTTTCAGTCACGTATTTCATGGGGAGTTAAAAAGACTGGCCAGTTCAAACCACAGCGGATGTCAGTGTGAGCTGTGGGTGCTCAGCACCTCTGAAAAACTAAGGTCCAAAGAGTCTCAGGATATACCACCAGGAACGAGACGCAGCTTTTCAAAACGTCGGCTTCGGCTGGTGGGCAAAGCACAAATGCACAACAATTCTCATCGTGGCCTTGGTCTGGGCGCCAGCCCATTCCAGTTTGGTCTGTTATGGGAGTGGCCCTTTACTCTGGAAGAGGAATAATCATAATGACTTTGTTTCTGCAAAACCGTCTGAGTCACGTTTGGCGGGTGCAAGACTCCACGCCAGTGCAGAGACGGTCTGAAGCAGGGACACATTTTTACTAAGGGGGGACTTGCAAAATTTTGAGGTGTAAAGTGATTCATAGATTTCAGAGCCCCAAAGGACCATCCTGATAGTCTCACCTGAGCTCCTGCATAACCCGGGCCAACTAATTTCAGCCATTAGCAAATGGTTCTGGTGTAGGGCCCATCTCTTGATACAGGAGAGCTATTTAGGATGTTCTCAGGCATTCTGGAAGCCAGGTCCAGACAGAAAAGCAGCTCACATTTGCACTAGTGCTGGATAACAATCATAATCAACTGTGCAGATGGGAAAATGACTTGATCAAAGTCAGCCAGTGTAGCGGGGCAGGAAACAATGTTATGTCCCACAAGAATGCGTAAGAATTGTTTTCCCATCCAAATTGGGATGAAAAATGGAAATCTCAAAAAAATTTTGCAAACTGAAAATCGAAACTTTTTTGGATCAGTGCGATCAAAAAGTTTTGTTTCAAGTTTGACTTTTTATTTTTTTCAAACACTATAAATTTACTTAATCCCAAAAGAAAAAGTTGTTTTTAACCAAAAAAAGAACACTTTTGTTTTGAAAATATGTCAAAATGGGACGTTTCAACAATTTCAAAACTTTTTTCCAAAATTTTTTGCGAAACAGGAAATTCATTGAAACTGGCCCTTTCCCCTGTAAAGCTTCCGGTTTAATAAATTTGCATTTACCAATGAAAAAAAATTGAGTAGAAAAATTCCCAGCCAGCTCTAGTCAGTAAGCAAGAGCTGGGAAGAGAACCCAGGAGTTCCTCACACCCATCCCTGGGCTCAGTCACTTACATCGCACCATGTCAGAACACGCCTCTGTTGTCAGCATCCCCGTTTTACACAGAGGCCACAAAGGCTTGGTGAAGTTAAATGACCTGCCCATGGTCGGACCATGGAGAAGTGGCAGAGACGGGAAGGAAAGCCCAGGCTAAAAGGACCCACCAGGCTTTGCTTTAGGGCCACCAACTCCCCCATTTGGGTCATTTACGTAAAGTGCTTTAATGAATGATTATGTAATTCTGGGAAATACTCTTCTTACTGATCATTAGCACTTAACTGCACACTTAATGGCTTTATCTTAGGTAAGGCATCGCTCTTCAAAGCCATCTTCAGTCACGCTCTGCCGCTCCTTGCTGACCTCAGCAGGAATGCTGCAACTTACACGCAGTAATGGGTCCTCCCTTGATATTTTTGGAATCATCCCTGTATTTCTGGTGAAGGTGAAGAGGCCTGGCCTGATTTTTCCCAGAGATGCTGAGTCCCCGCAGCTGCTAGTGACTTCAGCGGCAGTTGGGGGTGTCAGCAGCTTGGACCCCAACCCATTGTGCCCAACCATGTAGGAGCGAACCCGGGCAACACAAGGGTCTTTACTTCTCTCTTATAACTGGGTTATTACGGTGGGTCACAGAGTAAGGCTCCTTCAGCCAGGAGTCAGAGAGTATTTAAACCCCTCTGAAAGCCAAGGTGTCCATACGGACACCAAGTTCCAGGAAGACCTGGTCAGCTGACACCTAGTAACCTGGAGACCCCACACCACCAATGGCACTTAAAGAGTACCGGATCTCTGGTTCACCCATCTGAGTACAACATTTACAGTTTTGCCCAAGGACCCTCAGACACCTTCGTGCCCACAGGCCCCGTTCTCCTGTAGGCAGCAACAGCCCACAGAAGAGCTGAGAAACACGTCTCATTTTGCCGCGAGGTGTTGCCACTGAAGCAATCTCATTGGCTGTGGGGAGGTGAGACACAACTCCCCCTCCCCACCACACACCTTCCTTCATGGAATAGGGGATAGGACGGGGGTCACGCTGCTTCGTCTGTTGCTCTTGGGACACGTTGGGAAAGGGAGGCCATCAGCACACAGGCCCTGTGTCTCCCCCCAGCCCTAACTAGGGTTGTCAACCCTCCAGAATTGTCCTGGAGGCTTTAATTAAAGATCATGTCATGTGATGAAACCTCCAGGAATACGTCCAACCAAAATCGACAACCCTAGGCATAAAACAGCCGTGTGGCTCACCAGGAAGTGAGCTCCTGGGCAGTCATGGGTAGCTCGTAAAGCGGTGGCTTCTCTCAGAGAAAGGAGTGCCTATACAAGAACCCCAAAGAATCATCAAGATCTTTGATCCTTGCCCAGACAAGCCCTGGCAGGGCCAGTGGGGAGCAGCTATCCTCCCAGACCTACCCCTTTCCCAGCTCAGAGCCCAGTCCCCACAGGGCACCAGGGGAGGGACTGGGGGGAGAGAGGGGGAATCAGAAGGAAAGGGGGAGCACATCACAGAGCCAGCTGTCGTGCTTTTCTGTGCCCCTCCTCGCCCCGATCTGCCCAACTTGGGGATCGCCAGGAAACCAGGGGGACAATCAACCCCCTAAATCAGGAAGTTCGGCCCCGCCCGCCGCAGAACCTCCGAGCAGGTGCCATGTAAAACCAAACCAACCAGTTGCTAAACAAACCAGCTCTGCACCCTGAGCTCAACCCCTCCTTTAAATGAGAAAATCCGAGAAGTTACCAAGTGGGATTGTTATTCCTGGCATTGAACGTACAAGTGCTTATTTCGTTGGCTGCTGCCAGACTTGCCAAGCATGTACAGACAGGACGCGGCCAGCATGGTCTTGCGGCTGGTCTCCATGGCACCTCAACGGCCTTTCTCAGCAGCGCAAGGGGTCGAGCCACGGTGCCGCTGAGTTTCACGGGTGCGACCCTGGGGCCAGACTCACCCCAGGCAGGGGGTCAACACAAGCTCAAAACGGGGTTTAGTTGTTGACTTCAATGAAGCAAAGGCCCCTGTGCTGGCCCATCTGTACTGGGACGGGTCCACCCTGAATGATCAGTCGAAAAATCGGGACACACAATGCCATCAAAGGAATCAGAGGGAGAGGAGAAGAATGACAAAACTTCCCTCTATGCAGATGTCTGGATTTACCGATGTTGGTCCCTCTACCATGGTTCCTCTCACAAGCATGGAAACACGGGGGAGGGAGGGATTTTTCACAATTTAAAATAACTTCGCCAAGTCTGAACCTTTCTCCTGCTGACCCCTCTCATGGAGATCTCTCTCAAATGGCCCCGTAGCAGGTGGACGGGACTGGGGACTCAGAAAGCCTTGCAAGGTCATCACATGCGTATACGGGAACAAAACTTACTCTCCCACCAGAGACGCCACTTCAGATTTTGGAGGGGGCTACTTAGGCACCTGAAAACTCTCTTTATTTTATTTTATTTTATTTTTACTTTTTTTTGGCAGATAACTTAGCAATTAGCTGCCAGGAGAACTGTATCTAATTCCTATATAAAAGAAAGAAAATTAAATAAATATTAGACCCACTCAACTCTAATACTAACATGTTCTGACATCTTATGGCAAGTCACTTAAGGGACCCTGGTTACGTTTAAAATTGTAATGTATATTCTTACTTTGTTATTAACTCTGCAGAGAGAGAGACCCTGTCAGGACTACTGGGTTCTAGCTCGGCTCTGGTAGGGGAGTGGGGTAGGGGGCAGATAAAACTGGGTTATATATAAGAACATAAGAATGGCCATACTGGGTCAGACCAATGGTCCATCTAGCCCAGTATCCTGTCTACCGACAGTGGCCAATGCCAGGTGCCCTAGAGGGAATGAACAGAACAGGCAATCATGAAGTGATCCATCCCCTGTTGCCCACTCCCAGCTTCTGGCAAACAGAGGCTAGGAACATGCAGAATATGGCATTGCATTCCTGCCCATCCTGGCTACTAGCCATTGTTGGAACTATCCTCTATTAATTTATCTAGTTCTTTTTTGAACCCTGTTATAGTTTTGGCCTTCACAACATCCCCTGGCAAGAAGTTCCACAGGTTGACTGTGAAGAAGTAATTTCTTCTGTTTGTTTTAAATCTGCTCCTTATTAATTTCATTGGGTGACCCCTAATTCTTGTGTTATGTGAAGGGGTAAATAACACTTCCTTGTTTACTGCCTCCGCACCAGTCATGATTTCATAGACCTCCGTCACATCCTCTCTTAGTCGCCTCTTTTCCAAGATGAAAAGTCCCAGTCTTTTTAATCTCTCTTCACACAGAAGCTGTTCCACACCCCTAATAATTTCTGTTGCCCTTCTCTGTACCTTTTCCAATTCTAATATCTCTGTTTTGAGATGCGGTGACCAGAACTGCATGCAGTATTCAAGACATGGGCATACTATGGATTCATACAGGGGCAACATGATATTTTCTGTCCTATTATTGATCCCTTTCCTAATGATCCCCAACATTCTGTTGGCTTTTTTGGCTGCCGCTGCCCATTGAGCGGATGTTTTCAGAGAACTCTCCACAATCTCTTCAAGATCTCTTTCTTGAGTGCTAACAGCTAATTTAGACCCCATCATTTTGTATGTATAGTTGGCATTATATTTTGCCATCTGCATTATTTTGCATTTATCAACACTGAATTTCATCTGCCATTTTAAAAACAACAGGAGGACTTGTGGCACCTTAGAGACTAACAAATTCATTAGAGCATAAGCTTTCGTGGGCTACAGCCCACTTCATCGGATGCATACAATGGAACATACAGTAAGATATATATATATATATAGAATCATAGAATCATAGAATATCAGGGTTGGAAGGGACCCCAGAAGGTCATCTAGTCCAACCCCCTGCTCAAAGCAGGACCAATTCCCAGTTAAATCATATACATACAGATAAGTTGGAAGTTACCATACAAACTGTGAGAGGCTAATTAGTTAAGATGAGCTATAATCAGCAGGAGAAAAAAACTTTTGTAGTGATAATCAGGATGGCCCATTTAGACAGTTGACAAGAAGGTGTGAGGATACTTAACATGAGGACATAGATTCAATATGTGTAATGACCCAGCCACTCCCAGTCTCTATTCAAACCCAAGTTAATGGTATCTGGTTTGCATATTAATTCAAGCTCAGCAGCGTCTCGTTGGAGTCTGTTTTTGAAGCTACGCTACCAGCACTCCCAGCTATCTTCAAGACACCACTGACTTCCTGAGGAAACTACAATCCATCGGTGATCTTCCAGAAAACACCCTCCTGGCCACTATGGATGTAGAAGCCCTCTACACCAACATTCCACACAAAGATGGACTACAGGCCGTCAGGACCGCTATCCCCGATAATGTCACAGCAAACCTGGTGGCTGACCTTTGTGACTTTGTCCTCACCCACAATTATTTCACATTTGGGGACAATATATACCTTCAAGTCAGCGGCAGTGCTATGGGTACTGCAGGGCCCCACAGTATGCCAACATTTTTATGGCTGACTTAGAACAACGCTTCCTTAGCTCTTGTCCCCTAACACCTCTACTCTACTTGTGCTACATTGATGACATCTTCATCATCTGGACCCAGGGAAAAGAAGCCCTTGAGGAATACCACCATGATTTCAACGATTTCCATCCCACCATCAACCTCAGCCTGGACCAGTCCACACAAGAGATCCATTTCCTGGACACTACTCTGCTAATAAGCGATGGTGACATAAACACCACCCTATACCGGAAACCTACTGACCGCTATACTTACCTACACGCCTCCAGCTTCCATCCACAGGATCCATCGTCTACAGCCAAGCTCTAAGATACAACCGCATTTGCTCCAATCCCTCAGACAGAGACAAATACCTATATGATCTCTATCAAACATTCTTAAAACTACAATACCCACCTGCTGAAGTGAAAAAACAGATTGACAGAGCCAGAAGAGTACCCAGAAGTCACCTACTACAGGACAGGCCCAACAAAGAAAATAACAGAACGTCACTAGCCATCACCTTCAGCCCCCAGCTAAAACCTCTCCAGCGCATCATCAAAGATTTACAACCTATCCTGAAAAGTGATCCCTCACTCTCACAGATTTTGGGAGACAGACCAGTCCTCACTTACAGACACCCCCTCAACCTGAAGCAAATCCTCACCAGCAACCACACACCACACAACAAAAACACTAACCCAGGAACCTATCCTTGCAACACAGCCCGATACCAACTCTGTCCACATATTTATTCAAGTGACAGCATCATAGGACCTAATCACATTAGCCATGCCATCAGGGGCTCGTTCACCTGCGCATCTACCAATGTGATGTATGCCATCATGTGCCAGCAATGCCCCTCTGCCATGTACATTGGCCAAACTGGACAGTCTCTACGTAAAAGAATAAATGGACACAAATCTGACATCAGGAATCATAACAATCAAAAACCGGTAGGAGAACACTTCAATCTCTCTGGCCACTAAGTAAAAGATTTAAGGGTGGCAATTTTGTAACAGAAAAGCTTCAAAAACAGACTCCAACGAGAAACTGCTGAGCTTGAATTAATATGCAAACTAGATACCATTAACTTGGGTTTGAATAGAGACTGGGAGTGGCTGGGACAATACCCATATTGAATCTATTTCCTTAAGTTAAGTATCCTCACACCTTCTTGTCAACTGTCTAAATGGGCCATCTTGATTATCACTACAAAAATTTTTTTCTCCTGCTGATAATAGCTCATCTTAACTAATTAGCCTCTCACAGTTTGTATGGTAACTTCCAACTTATCTGTATATATATATATATTTTACTATATGTTCCATTCTATGCATCTGGTGAAGTAAGCTGTAGCCCACGAAAGCTTATGCTCTAATGAATTTGTTAGTCTCTAAGGTGCCACAAGTCCTCCTGTTCTTTTTGTGGATACAGACTAACACGGCTGCTACTCTGAAATCTGTCATTTTGTTGCCCAGTCACCCAGTTTGGGGAGATCCCTTTGTAACTCTTTGCAGTCAGCTTTGGAATAATTTTCTATCATCTGCAAATTTTGCCACCTCACTGTTTACACCTGTTTGCAGATCATTTATGAATATGTTGAATAGGACTGGTCCCATTAAGACCACTGGAGGACACCACTACTTACCTCTCTCCATTGTGAAAACTGACCATTTATTCCTATCCTTTGTTTCCTATCTTTTAACTGGAGTGCCTAGCAATGCTTTCAGGATCATCTAAAGATCCTTAATTTAATTTAATTTATTTAATTTAATTTAATGACAAGCCTTTTGTTATCTTAATCACCGTGCCTCTGTTTATAAACAAACTCCCTGCCCTAAGGACGGAAGCTGGGAGCAGCATAGAACTCATCACATTCCATCTGGGGCTAGGGCGTGCGCTATGAGAAGACCTCTGGTAGGAAACTTGGGGGTGCGGGGGGAGGGCAGGAGGCCCCTCCGCCCCTCCAAATGGCACCCCATCTCCCACTCAGATGGCAATGAAAAGAACCAATGATGTTATACTGAACCATCAAAGGTTTCAGAGTAACAGCCGTGTTAGTCTGTATTCGCAAAAAGAAAAGGAGTATCATAGAATCATAGAATCATAGAATATAAGGGTTGGAAGGGACCCCAGAAGGTCATCTAGTCCAACCCCCTGCTCGAAGCAGGACCAATTCCCAGTTAAATCATCCCAGCCAGGGCTTTGTCAAGCCTGACCTTAAAAACCTCTAAGGAAGGAGATTCTACCACCTCCCTAGGTAACGCATTCCAGTGTTTCACCACCCTCTTAGTGAAAAAGTTTTTCCTAATATCCAATCTAAACCTCCCCTACTGCAGCTTGAGACCATTACTCCTCGTTCTGTCATCTGCTACCATTGAGAACAGTCTAGAGCCGTCCTCTTTGGAACCCCCTTTCAGGTAGTTGAAAGCAGCTATCAAATCCCCCCTCATTCTTCTCTTCTGCAGGCTAAACAATCCCAGCTCCCTCAGCCTCTCCTCATAACTCATGTGTTCCAGACCCCTAATCATTTTTGTTGCCCTTCGCTGGACTCTCTCCAATTTATCCACATCCTTCTTGAAGTGTGGGGCCCAAAACTGGACACAGTACTCCAGATGAGGCCTCACCAATGTCGAATAGAGGGGAACGATCACGTCCCTCGATCTGCTCGCTATGCCCCTACTTATGCATCCCAAAATGCCATTGGCCTTCTTGGCAACAAGGGCACACTGCTGACTCATATCCAGCTTCTCGTCCACTGTCACCCCTAGGTCCTTTTCCGCAGAACTGCTGCCTAGCCATTCGGTCCCTAGTCTGTAGCTGTGCATTGGGTTCTTCCGTCCTAAGTGCAGGACCCTGCACTTATCCTTATTGAACCTCATCAGATTTCTTTTGGCCCAATCCTCCAATTTGTCTAGGTCCTTCTGTATCCTATCCCTCCCCTCCAGCGTATCTACCACTCCTCCCAGTTTAGTATCAAACTAAGTACTTGTGGCAGACCAGTCCTTGCTTACAGACAGCCCCTCAACCTGAAGCAAATCCTCACCAGCAACCACACACCACACAACAGAACCACTAACCCAGGAACCTATCCTTGCAACAAAGCCCATTGCCAACTGTGTCCACATATCTATTCAGGGGACACCATCATAGGGCCTAATAACATCAGCCACACTATCAGAGGCTCGTTCACCTGCACATCCACCAATGTGATATATGCCATCATGTGCCAGCAATGCCCCTCTGCCATGTACATTGGTCAAACTGGACAGTCTCTACGTAAAAGAATAAATGGACACAAATCAGACGTCAAGAATTATAATATTCAAAAACCAGTTGGAGAACACTTCAATCTCTTTGGTCACTTGATTACAGACTTAAAAATTGCAATTCTTCAACAAAAAAACTTGAAAAACAGACTCCAACGAGAGACTGCTGAACTGGATTTAATTTGCAAACTGGATACAATTAACTTAGGCTTGAATAGAGACTGGGAGTGGATGGGTCATTACACAAAGTAAAACTATTTCCCCATGTTTATTCCCCACCTCCACACCCCACTGTTCCTCAGACGTTCTTGTCAACTGCTGGAAATGGCCCACCTTGATTATCACTACAAAAGGTTCTCCCCCCTCCCGGCTCTCCTGCTGGTAGTAGCTCATCTGAAGTGATCACTCTCCTTACAGTGTGTATGGTAACACCCATTGTTTCATGTTCTCTTGTATATACATCTCCCCACTGTATTTTCCACTGAATGCATCCGATGAAGTGAGCTGTAGCTCACGAAAGCTTATGCTCAAATAAATTTGTTAGTCTCTAAAGTGCCACAAGTCCTCCTGTTCTTTTTGCGAATACAGACTAACACGGCTGCTACTCTGAAACCTGTTAGCTGTACAGATCGGGAAGTGAAACAGACACATACCGCGTTTCCATTAGCTGACCTTGGTACTCAGAATGGGAAAATGGGCGTACGTGCACAGCCAACCAAGGTGTAGCCATTGGTATAAGGTGCCAGGAAAGTGACACCCACAGGATGAGAAAAGCAACTGGATTTACCTGAATTTCAAATGGCAATAGGTTTTTGTCCAAATTTTAGCTAAACAACAACTGAAATCCCAAAGCGTGTCACAGCTGGAGACTGCCAGCAAGGAAGAGAACATAACATGCTTTGATCAGAGACATGCTCCAAAGACACACAAAGGCCAACACTTCTGGTTGGAAACCTCCTTAGGTGAGCCAAGCAAGCACCACAGAGAGAGAAAGAGAATTATGAAACATCAGGCTAAACCAAAAGGAGCCACGGAGATATCATTGCCTTTATAACTTGTCTCCCTGAGGTTTGGGGTCCAACACATCTAGTTCTTAAACCTTGATCCTGCAGGTCCTTGTGCTATGCTCAAAGCTGTTTTCTTGCCATAGAGGTGTGAGTGGAGGTGCCATGGGGTGGTTTGATATCTGGTTACTGCGTGACTTAAAGAGTCCCAGCTTTTGCTCTCATGGGCAGCAGCACCAGGCATTTGGTTGCCCTCTCTTAGAACAGGCAAGAAGTTGATAGTTGGGAAGGATGGTTGCAAGAATCTAAGCAGAATAGTTTAAACGCAGAGGAGCTGGACAAGTCCACTGAGGAGCCAGATCTTCCAGTCTACTTGAGGCTCATGGAAAGACCTAGACATAGAGGAATGGGTGTGATTCCATGCCAGGGAGGAGCCAGATCCTGCACTGAGGTTCAGTCATCTCCAGATACCACAGGCCATCTGCTCCTCACGGATTCTATCCGTTGTAGACACTGGCACCAACCTTCACTAGGAGAGAAGCTTTAATAGCCCTTCTGAGCTCTGCCAGCAGGGGGCAGCTGATGAATCAGGCCAGGATGACGATCAGTGGTTTGTATCGTGGTAGCCTCCGTCAGGATCGGGGCCCCATTCTGTCAGGCGCGTTACCAACATATAGGAAGGCAGGTTCGCAGGACCACCTCAGCGTTAACACTCCCAGCCCATTAAGCACAAGCACATAGGACAATCTTGCTAAACTTGGCTGGAGGTTCTGTGCTCATTAGATAGGCTTTCCATATGGTACAAATCCTTATGCAAACAAGAAGGGCAAGCGACGACTGGTTCAATGCCTCTCTTTATTGCAGGTAGTTAGCCAACAAGGATATTGAAATTACTGCCTTCAGTTACGCACATGGAGGAATAAATAATGTGTAATTATCAGCTCGGGGAGATTATCAAACTTTTCCTGCTATGAGGCCGCTTAAAACATATGCCCAGCAAAGGGTCAGGTCAGCTCTGACTCCCTTCTCCATAAGGGAGGGATTTGTTTACCTAGGGGTCACGACCCAATAGGGGGCATGTATAGGTATCAAGGGATTGTAACCAACCTGCTCCACTCACACTGCTAAATGAGAGATTGGTAGATCCTGGCTCGGAGGTGGGTCCTAGTAGGGAAAAGACAGAACTACCGCCATCAGGGAAACATTGAACAGAGAATATGGCGAGGGCTCATAAGTGTGTACACATTTCCATGTCAAACCCTGTTGTCAGCATGAGTAACTGGGCTGGGAGCTGCGCAGCCCTAGGTGGGTGAGGAAAAAGCCTCCTTCCTGGGCAATGGAACCAGAAACTTAGTTCCTTGGCTACTATTCCAGATTCAGTGGATTCTGCAGCTCTCCGCCGCAGATGGCAATACGGCCAGTGGATCCATGCATCCACAGATCCACCATCCGCAGCAGCCCTGATTGCTGGGAGTCATAGCACACAATGCCGGGCTCACTCCCCTTGAGCAGACACTCCAAAGCCTGTCTCACTCCCGCACTACACAGCCCCAGCATTGATGCTGTATCTGGGACCCTCCAAAACCGTGGGAGCAGGGAGTTGCCAAAGTCGTATCAGTGAGTGCCTGTATTGGGACCTCTTGGTATGTCACAGGTTTGGGTTCTACCAACACTAGCCTGGCTACTAATTCACCCACAGGACCCTGGGGTAGATCAGGATTAAGTTACATCCCATTTGCCAGACTGGTGGGTATGAAAAAATTACATGAAAGGTACTCCAAACAGGCATGGAATTATTTCTGGAATTGCCTTCTCCGGAAGGTGGCTCTCCTCAGATGATCTCCCCATCGCAGCTTCACCTGATCATATTTCCTGAGTCTGATGAGTCTCTTCCAGATAAAAGATGGGCCCGATCCCTGTGTGCAGTGTGGAGTTGCTGAAACCCGTGCAAGTCAGAAGGCAGTTTGCACAGTTGATAGCAGTTCCAGAAGGCACAGGGTATTAAAGAATCAGGTCCAATGTGTAGGCAGCTCGCTCTCCCTTGTTAGAGTACAGTCACACAGTCATTTCTATTTCTGCAAGCCCTGCTGCACGATTTTCAGGGCGATGTTAGTTTCACAACACCCAATTGTGCAATACTGCTTATAAAGTTATAAATAGTATATTTTCCCCTTGCGAGAGATTTGTGTAGCATGATCGAAATGAACTTAAACAGTATTTTGCGGGGCAGGGGCCATTTTTTTGCTCTGTGTTCATACAATGCCTAGCACAATGGGGTCCTTCTAGGAATACGAATAATGATGATAATTACAGCAATGTTTAAATGGACCACATGGAATGAATTTTCAACAAAACGTTCTGAGGAAGCATTCCCTCTCCTCTGCCCCAGAATTAATCATCCCGGAGCTCTGCTGTGAATCCATTCTGGGTCACAAGCAGCTGGGCAGCCTGAATTGGGGTGTGTGTGTGTGTGTGTGTGTGTGTTGCACCTTTCAGTGTTCCGGGGTCTGCCGGAGGTGGCTGCCATTTTGGGTTCAGGTCAGCTGCAGCTCGGGTCAAAGGAGATGCACACTGTGCTCTCTCTCATGGAGACCTGCTTTTGTGCTGGTATCCAACTGTGCTGCCGCCCTTGAAGAATTTTTCTGGCAGCCCCAAAGTCAACGGAGTAGATTTCCCACCTCTTGCCCTTCCCTGTTCCTCAGGTTCCTGTCTGTCTCCCTGCAGCCTCCTAGCCTCTCTCTCAATAGGGCAAGATCATTGCCTTAGAGCTAACCAGGTATTTTCCTACAACCTCTGCTTCTGAGAAGAGATCCTTCCGGTCACAGGGCTTCTCGAGTGCCACCCTAGACAGAGGAAGGGTGCACAGGTGTCTAGTGTAGCCTCTTGCATCTCTTTAAAAAACACCTGCTTATAGCACTGAGCAGTGGCGGATCAATGATTTTGCCGCCCCTAGGCCCTGAAATAAGTGGCTTGTTCTTGGCACAGGCCTGGCTGCATCCAGGAGCCATTTCAAACACGATGACACAGGAGACGAAACTACGGCGGGGCAGAGAATCTTCCCTGGGTGGCCAGTGCTGTAATCAGAGCCAGGGGAACGAGTCAGGCTGAAAAACAAGCCTGACCAAACCAGCTCCTTTACAGTCTGCCAGGCCCCACCCCAGCTCAGCAAATTCAGTTTGACACCGGGGGGGGGGGGGGGGGAATAATGCTACCACCAAATAGATACGTGCATGTCGGTAGCGTGTCGAGGCACCGTGACATGTCGGTCACAGGCTGCAGACATCAGAAGGTCAGGAGGATAGGGCCACAGGAGAAGAGTAGCCACAGGAGAGCTTTATACTCCAGGGAAACCCGTCTCCGGAGCACAGAGGGGAGTTCACTGGTCTCTCTGTGGTCCAGATTCCTCCACCCACCCTTAGTTGGGTGTCTTCCAAGCTTTTAATAAGCAGCCTCTGGTACAAGGTATAATTACAAGAAAACACTCAGCCCTGACCGAATATACGATTTAAAGTTCGAAGCACCCCTGCTGCTGGGTGGGCAGGTAAGAGCCATGTGCTAGCTGCTGACAGATGGAGGAGGAAGAGGTGGGTGTAGCTTTTGAGCAAGGAACGTTGTGTGTGTTAACAGGAGGAACTGTTAGAGGTCACCCCCGTAATATAGCTGCTAATGATCCAGAGAGCCGTAAACAGACAGGGGTCCAGCTACAGTACCCACAGGCATGGTACTTTTCCATCTCTCCTCCTCTGCCCCAGTATGGACGCAGCGTGCACCAACAGAAGGAGTTTTTCTGCTGGCACCTCCCTGAATATCATTAGCTGTTGGCATAGCTGCATCTGCACTGGGGGTTTCGTTGACATAGCTGTGTCGGCAGGAGGTGTGATATGCTGGTATCTGTTTTAGTTGGAGATTAAGCCACAGAAACATTGGGGCTCCCACGACATGGGAGCAAATTCTACACCACAGGCCTCAACACCCTGACAAGGGAAGAAGTAGGATCCTGAGAACTACAAGCCAGTCAGCCTCACCTCAGTCCCTGGAAAAATCATGGAGCAGGTCCTCAAGGAATCAATTCTGAAGCACTTAGAGGAGAGGAAAGTGATCAGGAACAGTCAGCATGGATTCACCAAGGGCAAGTCATGCCTGACTAATCTAAATGCCTTCTATGACGAGATAACTGGCTCTGTGGATGAAGGGAAAGCAGTGGACGTGTTGTTCCTTGACTTTAGCAAAGCTTTTGACACGGTCTCCCACAGTATTCTTGCCAGCAAGTTAAAGAAGTATGGGTTGGATGAGTGGACTATAAGGTGGATAGAAAGCTGGCTAGATTGTTGGGCTCAACGGGTAGTGATCAATGGCTCCATGTCTAGTTGGCAGCTGGTATCAAGTGGAGTGCCCCAGGGGTCGGTCCTGGGGCCGGTTTTGTTCAATATCTTCATAAATGATCTGGAGGATGGTGTGGATTGCACCCTCAGCAAGTTTGCAGATGACACTAAACTGGGAGGAGTGGTAGATACGCTGGAGGGCAGGGATAGGATACAGAGGAACCTAGACAAATTGGAGGATTGGGCCAAAAGAAATCTGATGAGGTTCAACAAGGACAAGTGCAGAGTCCTGCACTTAGGACGGAAGAATCCAATGCACCGCTACAGACTAGGGACCGAATGGCTCGGCAGCAGTTCTACAGAAAAGGACCTAGGGGTAACAGTGGACGAGACATTGGATATGAGTCAGCAGTGTGCCCTTTTTGCAAAGAAGGCCAATGGCATTTTGGGATGTATAAGTAGGGGCATTGCCAGCAGATCGAGGGATGTGATCGTTCCCCTCTATTCAACACTGGTGAGGCCTCATCTGGAGTACTGTGTCCAGTTTTGGGCCCCACACTACCAGAAGGATGTGGAAACATTGGAAAGAGTCCAGCGGAGGGCAACAAAAATGATTAGGGGACTGGAACACATGACTTATGAGGAGAGGCTGAGGGAACTGGGGATGTTTAGTCTTCAGAAGAGAAGAATGAGGGGGGATTTGATAGCTGCTTTCAACTACCTGAAAGGGGGTTCCAAAGAGGATGGCTCTAGACTGTTCTCAGTGGTAGCAGATGACAGAACGAGGAGTAATGGTCTCAAGTTGCAGTGGGGGAGGTTTAGGTTGGATATTAGGAAAAACTTTTTCACTAGGAGGGTGGTGAAACACTGGAATGCTTTACCTAGGGAGGTGGTGGAATCTCCTTCCCTAGAAGTTTTTAAGGTCAGGCTTGACAAAGCCCTGGCTGGGATGATTTAGTTGGGGATCGGTCCTGCTTTGAGCAGGGAGTTGGACTAGATGACCTCCTGAGGTCCCTTCCAACCCTGATATTCTATGATTCTATGATTCTAAGGTTCTCGATCTTGGTTCATTTCTCATTGCAGCTTGTGGACTGGAATAGCAGGGCACTGTGGGAGAGGAATGAGGGGAGTTATCGGGGCAGCGGTTGGCTCAGGACTGGTCTGCAGATGCCAGAACAACCTGAGGAAGCTAGCACTACGCCCAGCTCAAGCCAGGAACTCACTGATAAGCAGTGACAATGTCACTTGCACGGTTATATAGCACTTTCCAGCCACAGATCTCACGACAGATAACAAATAAGAATTCCTTCTCATAGTTTCCCTGTGAGGTAGGTACAGTATTATTACACCTGTGTCCACACTGGGATGGTTGTGCAGTTTAAAGTATATCAGTGTATATACAGTCAAAGCTTATAATATGTTTGTGCAAACAAGACTCCATGTTAAACAAGAGCTATCGCAGCACTTCACCCAGACTCTGTCTGGGAAGCTCAGCCCTTAAAGGTGCAGTCCTCAGTACCACTCCTTCATGAAATTTGGTTCTTTATAACCTTGACCCTAATCTCACTGAAATCATGAACTTCAACGGGGCAGGATCAGACCCAGCAAACTGCAGGTTTTTAAAGAGTTTTAAACATTTAAATATTAAATGGCTGTGAGCAGTTTTTCTGTCATAGCTTCCCATGACCAACTCCTTCACGGGCATTAAAGGCTTGTCTACAGAACTCGTACCACTTTACCAGGGTAATTAAAGCCGCACAACCCCCTATACGGTGTGGATGGAGTTCTATGGGTATAAAGGTGCCTTGGGCTTGGTCTATGCCTAAAACATAGGTCACCCTAGCTATGTCGCTCAGGGCTGTGAAGAATTTAGCTCAGAGTGTGACTTACTGGGGCCGACCTAACCCCCACTGTGGATACAGGTAGGTTGGCAGAAGAATTCTTCGGCCTCTCAGAAATGTGGATGACCTGCATTGATGGAAAAACCTCTTCCGCTAATGTAGAAAGTGTCTACACCTCAGTCAGTGCTCCTGAAGCAGGCAGAGTTGCAACTGACCAACCGAGAGAAGAAAATGTATCTATTAAGTGGCTCTAGAACTAAAATATTTCTAAAAAGAAAAGGCAACCGGAAAACACAGGGATTATAACAGGCATTACAATGAAACCTGTCTAAAGATCACACCCCTGAACAAAGAACCTTCAACTAAATTTACTATGGCCGGTATTCACTTACAACTTATCCTGACATTATTATGTCAGTTACAAGTGTGATTTTTTTTTTAACCAACATATGGTTGTGTCGGTATAAGCCCTAAACACTTACATAGGCATACAAGTTCGTCTGCTGGTACAGCTTGTGTCTCCCAGGGAACAGGTATCAGCTATGCTTGCAGAAGCATTTTTATGCCAGCAGAAGCTGCATCTACGCTAGGAGGGTTTGCTGGTTGTCAGCAAAAGGCCAGTGATTCTGGAACAAGCTTTGTTAAGATCCTCAAACTGGCTCCAAGACTGGGCTTGATAACTTTATGGAGGGGATGGTAGGATGAGACTGCCTACAATGGCATGGAGCTGATCCGTGGTTGCTGTTAGCAAATATCTCCAACAGCTGGAGATGGGACACTAGTTGGGGAGGGCTCTGAATTACTGAATTCTTTCCCAGGTGTCTGGCTGCTGATTCTCACCCATATGCTCAGGGTCCGGCTGACTGGTTTATTTGGGGTCAGGAAGGGATTTCCCCCTAGCTCAGATTGGCAGAGATCCTGGGGTCTTTTCGCCTTCCTCTGCCGCATGGGTCACTTGCAGATTTAAACTAGTGTCAATGGTGGATTCTCTGTAACTTGAAGTCTTTAAACCATGATTTGAGGGCTTCAATAACTCAGCCAGAGGTTCTGGATCTATTACAGGAGTGGGTGGGTGAGGTTCAGTGGCCTGTGATGTGCAGGAGGTCAGACTAGATGACCTTGATGGTCCCTTCTAGTCCTAAAGTCTATGAGTACGTCGGCTCCTTTTGGTATCCAGTACTTATTTTGATTCATTCTAGACCAGGGGTCTGCAGCCTTTCAGCAGTGGTGAGCCGAGTCTTCATTTATTCACTTTAATTTAAGGTTTCGTGTCCCAGTGATACATTTTAACGTTTTTTAGAAGGTCTCTCTCTATAGGTCTATATATTATATAACTAAACTATTGCCGTATGTAAACAAGGTTTTCAAAATGTTTAAGAAGCTTCATTTAAAATTAAATTAAAATGCAGATCTTACGCCGCCGGCCCACTCAGCCCGCTGCTGGCCTGGGGTTCAGTTCACCTAGGCCGGCAGCGGGCTGAGCGGGGCCGGCGGCCGGGACCCTGGCTGGCAAGGGGCTGGCAGCCAGAACCCCAGACCAGCAGCGGGCTGAGCAGGGCCGGCAGCCAGAACCCCAGACCCGCAGTGGGCTGAGCAGGGCCGGCAGCTAGGACCCCGGCTGGCAAGCGGCCGGCGGCTGGGACCCCAGACAAGCAGTGGGCTGAGCGGGGCCGGCAGCCAGAACCCCAGACCAGCAGCGGGCTGAGCGGGGCTGGCGGCGGGGACCCCAGACCGGCAGTGGGCTGAGCGGCTCAGCTCGCTGCCACTCAGCCCGCTGCCGGTCTAGGGTTCAGTCCGCCGGCTCCGCTCAGCCCGCTGCCAGTCTGGGATCCTGGCCCTGCCCACATACAGTGGGTACCTACCTTCTCCCTGGTTCTAGCCCATTCTCTTCCTCTCTCTCTGCACTGAGCTGAGGGTGGGAGTGCACTGAGCACAGGGCTGGGGGTGAAGGAGCAAGCTGGGGGTTGGGGTGTAGGGTCTGGCCAGGAGCTAGAATGAGGGAGGGGGCTCAGGGTTGGGGCAGGAGGTTTGGGTGTGGAGTGCTTACCTGGGCAGCTCCCATTTGGTGCGAGGGGTGCAGGTGGGAATGTGTGGGGGGTGCAAGAGGCAGGGCATAAGGTGTTGGGGGGCTGGGTATGTGTGGGGGTGCAGGAGTCAGGGCAGAGGGCTGGGGGCGTGTGAGGGGGTGCAGGAGTTAGGGCAGAGGGCTGGGGGCCTGTGAGGGGGGTGCAGGAGTCAGGACATGGGGTGTGGGGAGGCTGGGTATGTCTGGGGGTGCTGGAGTCAGGGCTGGGGTCGTGAGGGTGGTGCAGGGGTCAGGGCAGGAGGCTGGGGTGTGGGGGGGTGCAGGGTCAGGCAGGAGGCTGGGGGTAT
Source organism: Caretta caretta (assembly GCF_965140235.1). Classification (NCBI taxonomy): domain Eukaryota; kingdom Metazoa; phylum Chordata; order Testudines; family Cheloniidae; genus Caretta; species Caretta caretta. The sequence goes on from NC_134223.1 coordinate 6,937,587, forward strand.
GTGAGGGGGGTGCAGGGGTCAGGGCAGAGGGCTGGGGGTGTGGGCTAGGGCCGTGGGGGTGTTCCCAGCCCCCTGCCCAGAGCGGGCTCGTGGCAGGGGGCTGGGGGGGATATGCCCTGATTCTACCGCCCTTCCCCAAGGCCCACTTCTCCCCCTCCCCAGCAAGGGCTATCATCTGATGGGCGGCAGGGAGGGAGAGGACGAGGGGCAGGAACCCAGCATGGCGGGGGAAGAGGTGAGGGAGGGGGGACCTTGCTTGCCCTGCAGCAGCAGCCGGCAGGACCAAGCTTCTTCACCCTGCCCCGGGGTGAGGGGGGGGGGCGGAGAAGAGCGGGCCAGGGTGGGAAGGATTTGTAATGGCTCGCTGCTGCCTGCCGGGGTCCCGGCCTGGGTTCGGCAGCGGGCTGAGTGGGGCCGGCGGCAGGCAGCAGCGTGCCATTAAAAATCGGCTGGCATGCCATAGGTTGCCGACCCCTGAGACTGTTGGGAAGACATTTTCTCCCCAGTCCAAGTTAACAGATATTTTCACTGGGTAAAACAGAGCCACCTCAGTTGGGGTCAGAGATCCAGAGTCACTGTGCAAAGTGAAAAGGACTCTCTTTTCTCCCCTCTGGTGCAACGTCAGACAGGATGGACTCCACCCTGTGCAGGGGGTCAGCAGAAGGAGCCTGCTACTATTATTTATTATTTGTAGTGTGGTGGTGCCTAGGAACCCTAGTCATGGAGCAAGACCCCATTGTGTTAGGTGCTGTACAAACACAGAACAAAAAGGATGCAGGGCTGGCCTTCCGGGTGAGTGACATGGGGTGAATGCCGTAGTCAGGGGAGGCTCCACAGTAATGATGCAAGGAGCAGAGCAGGGCGGGCCTGCAGGAGGAGGCCACGGAGGGGGAGGCAGCGGGAGCCAGGGACAATGGAGGGATGGGTGGGGAGGCAGCGGGGCCCAGGGATGATAAAATACAAGTTGGCCCAGGGTGTCAATTTTCCTAAGGCCGGCTCTGCTCAGATGAAGCCAAAAATGGCATGGGATTTCGCCACCATTTGATCCTACCCATAGCCTCGATTCAGCCTTGAACCTGAACCCAGACCTCTGGGCAGAATGGAACCCAGAGCTGGGTCTGGACACCACCTCCTATAACCCTCCCGTTTGTCTACCCCAAGAGGGGGTTTTAAGAATCAAGTAACCTTATAAAGCCCTTAGCCCGTGTGAAGTGCTCCATATGATCATCCCCAGGAGCAACACACCATGCAAATGCCCATGACTGTCCTATCTTCCACACCTGAGTTTGCCGCGAGCCTGTGTCTACCATGCAGTCAATGCTTGGAAGTGACAAACTCCAACTGGGGCTTGGATCAACACAGCTCCGGCCCATTCTTCCCTCACCCCCTAATATAAAGCCAAAACAGAAGTAGGTAAAGACCTTGGAGGGGGAAGGGACTGTGCCTCCAGCTAGTCAGTTCAGAAAGGGAAGGGAGGAGGGTGGAACAAATTTTCCATGCCTTGTAATCCAGTCATGCTGGTTTGCCTGTAAAAACAGAACAGCACAGGAGCACAGCCGCACACTTCACACACATTTATGGTCCAAGGCCAACCATGACGCAGCAGAGAGTCCGGGTGTCCACCGAGAGTCCCAGCTACGCCGTCTGTGTGGTGGGCACAGAGGTCTCTATAGACATCTATGGGTAAGACATTCATTTTTAATACTGGGAGATTTGCCGATCTTTGTCACTTTCTCTAATCCGTTTCGACTGTCCGAGGCCATAGGGTGGGGAGCAGCCTCTAGTATTTCGTGTTTATTTGACAGATGAGCGCCAATGAAAAACTTGGATCTAAACTCCCTCGCTGAAATTTGGATCCCGTCTCTGGCCCTCCATCCCAACTTCCTATGAAGCTTTAGCATAATGAGAGATCTGGGGTGAAATGCTCCCATTTTCAAAAGGGAATCAAACACTTACTGAAACTCAAGGGAAATGACTAGGTCACTTTTGAAAATGGGACTTAGACACTTTTGGAAATTTTCTCTTGGTCTCCTTGCGTCCATTCCACTGCTGGAAGGAGACCACGGCCTTGCATCACCGTGTCCCCTAAATGGCTACGTGAGGTATTACAACAGTTCTGAAATGCATAGATTCAAACACAGACAGCTGAGACAACTGCAGATACTAAAGCCAGTGCACACCCCTGCTAAATGGATGCTATTTTTGGCCATCAGAGTGCTAGGCAGCAAACTTGCTGGGTGAGTAACTTGTAAAGAATTAAACTGGATGAAAGAATAAATATGCATTCTTCTAAGCGCATAAAAACACACGAATATGCCAGAGAAAGTTTTAAGGGGTAACCTAAGGAAAAGAAGATTTTTCCTGTGCAAAGACTAAGAGTTACTTTATTGTACAGAAGTGAGGCTGTATTTGCTAATGCTGTTCCATTGTTATGATTTAATGACATTTGAACGGATATAGTGCCTACAGGCAAACCACGCTGGGAACCTATTTTTCTAGAAGTTGTTCTACGCATGATTATTAAAAGCATTTCTATGACTGGAGCCCCCGGCTGGGACCAGGACCCCACCGCGCTAGGCGCTGTACAACCACAGAACGAAAGTCGTTGCTGTCTAGGTAACACAATGGTCGTCATTTAAAGGTCAACATTGAAGGCATGAGATGCGCTGTCCTGAGGTTGGGAGTTCCACGACCACCACTCCCAAGAGGAGAAGGCGGGTGGTGGTGGTCGGGGACTCTCTCCTCCGGGGGACTGAGTCATCTATCTGCCGCCCTGACCGGGAAAACCGAGAAGTCTGCTGCTTGCCGGGGGCTAAGATTCGCGATGTGACGGAGAGACTGCCGAGACTCATCAAGCCCTTGGATCGCTACCCCTTCCTGCTTCTCCACGTGGGCACCAATGATACTGCCAAGAATGACCTTGAGCGGATCACTGCGGACTATGTGGCTCTAGGAAGAAGGATAAAGGAGTTGGAGGCGCAAGTGGTGTTCTCGTCCATCCTCCCCGTGGAAGGAAAAGGCCTAGGTAGGGAGCGTCGAATCGTGGAAGTCAACGAATGGCTATGCAGGTGGTGTCGGAGAGAAGGCTTTGGATTCTTCGACCATGGGATGGTGTTCCAAGAAGGAGTGCTAGGCAGAGACGGGCTCCACTTAACGAAGAGAGGGAAGAACATCTTCGCGAGCAGGCTGGCTAACCTAGTGAGGAGGGCTTTAAACTAGGTTCACCGGGGGAAGGAGACCAAAGCCCTGAGGTAAGTGGGAAAGCGGGATACCGGGAGGAAGCACAGGCAGGAATGTCTGTGAGGGGAGGGCTCCTGCCTTATACTGGGAATGAGGGGCGATCAACAGGTTATCTCAAGTGCTTATATACAAATGCACAAAGCCTTGGAAACAAGCAGGGAGAACTGGAGGTCCTGGTGATGTCAAAGAACTATGACGTGATCGGAATAACAGAGACTTGGTGGGATAACTCACATGACTGGAGTACTGTCATGGATGGATATAAACTGTTCAGGAAGGACAGGCAGGGCAGAAAAGGTGGGGGAGTAGCACTGTATGTAAGGGAGCAGTATGACTGCTCAGAGCTCCGGTACGAAACTGCAGAAAAACCTGAGTGTCTCTGGATTAAGTTTAGAAGTGTGTGCAACAAGAGTGATGTAGTGGTGGGAGTCTGCTATAGACCACCGGACCAGGGGGATGAGGTAGATGAGGCTTTCTTCCGGCAGCTCATGGAAGCTACTGGATCGCATGCCCTGATTCTCATGGGTGACTTTAATTTTCCTGATATCTGCTGGGAGAGCAATACAGCGGTGCATAGACAATCCAGGAAGTTTTTGGAAAGCGTAGGGGACAATTTCCTGGCGCAAGTGCTAGAGGAGCCAACTAGGGGGGGCGCTTTTCTTGACCTGCTGCTCACAAACCGGGTAGAATTAGTGGGAGAAGCAAAAGTGGATGGGAATCTGGGAGGCAGTGACCATGAGTTGGTTGAGTTCAGGATCCTGACACAGGGAAGAAAGGTAAGCAGCACGATACGGACCCTGGACTTCAGGAAAGCAGACTTTGACTCCCTCAGGGAACGGATGGCCAGGATCCCCTGGGGGACTAACTTGAAGGGGAAAGGAGTCCAGGAGAGCTGGCTGTATTTCAAGGAATCCCTGTTGAGGTTACAGGGACAAACCATCCCGATGAGTCGAAAGAATAGTAAATATGGCAGGCGACCAGCTTGGCTTAATGGTGAAATCTTAGCGGATCTTAAACATAAAAAAGAAGCTTACAAGAAGTGGAAGGTTGGACATATGACCAGGGAAGAGTATAAAAATATTGCTCGGGCATGTAGGAATGTTATCAGGAGGGCCAAATCGCACCTGGAGCTGCAGCTAGCCAGAGATGTCAAGAGTAACAAGAAGGGTTTCTTCAGGTATGTTGGCAACAAGAAGAAAGCCAAGGAATGTGTGGGCCCCTTACTGAATGAGGGAGGCAAACTAGTGACAGAGGATGTGGAAAAAGCTAATGTACTCAATGCTTTTTTTGCCTCTGTTTTCACTAACAAGGTTAGCTCCCAGACTGCTACGCTGGGCATCACAAAATGGGGAAGAGATGGACAGCCCTCTGTGGAGATAGAGGTGGTTAGGGACTATTTAGAAAAGCTGGACGTGCACAAGTCCATGGGGCCGGACGAGTTGCATCCGAGAGTGCTGAAGGAACTGGCGGCTGTGATTGCAGAGCCATTGGCCATTATCTTTGAAAACTCGTGGCGAACCGGGGAAGTCCCGGATGACTGGAAAAAGGCTAATGTAGTGCCAATCTTTAAAAAAGGGAAGAAGGAGGATCCTGGGAACTACAGGCCAGTCAGCCTCACTTCAGTCCCTGGAAAAATCATGGAGCAGGTCCTCAAAGAATCAATCCTGAAGCACTTGCATGAGAGGAAAGTGATCAGGAACAGCCAGCATGGATTCACCAAGGGAAGGTCATGCCTGACTAATCTAATCGCCTTCTATGATGAGATTACTGGTTCTGTGGATGAAGGGAAAGCAGTGGATGTATTGTTTCTTGACTTTAGCAAAGCTTTTGACACGGTCTCCCACAGTATTCTTGTCAGCAAGTTAAGGAAGTATGGGCTGGATGAATGCACTACAAGGTGGGTAGAAAGCTGGCTAGATTGTCGGGCTCAACGGGTAGTTATCAATGGCTCCATGTCTAGTTGGCAGCCGGTATCAAGTGGAGTGCCCCAAGGGTCGGTCCTGGGGCCGGTTTTGTTCAATATCTTCATAAATGATCTGGAGGATGGTGTGGATTGCACTCTCAGCAAATTTGCGGATGATACTAAACTGGGAGGAGTGGTAGATACGCTGGAGGGGAGGGATAGGATACAGAAGGACCTAGACAAATTGGAGGATTGGGCCAAAAGAAATCTGATGAGGTTCAATAAGGATAAGTGCAGGGTCCTGCACTTAGGACGGAAGAACCCAATGCACAGCTACAGACTAGGGACCGAATGGCTAGGCAGCAGTTCTGCGGAAAAGGACCTAGGGGTGACAGTGGACGAGAAGCTGGATATGAGTCAGCAGTGTGCCCTTGTTGCCAAGAAGGCCAATGGCATTTTGGGATGCATAAGTAGGGGCATAGCGAGCAGATCGAGGGACGTGATCGTTCCCCTCTATTCGACATTGGTGAGGCCTCATCTGGAGTACTGTGTCCAGTTTTGGGCCCCACACTTCAAGAAGGATGTGGATAAATTGGAGAGAGTCCAGCGAAGGGCAACAAAAATGATTAGGGGTCTGGAACACATGAGTTATGAGGAGAGGCTGAGGGAGCTGGGATTGTTTAGCCTGCAGAAGAGAAGAATGAGGGGGGATTTGATAGCTGCTTTCAACTACCTGAAAGGGGGTTCCAAAGAGGACGGCTCTAGACTGTTCTCAATGGTAGCAGATGACAGAACGAGGAGTAATGGTCTCAAGTTGCAGTGGGGGAGGTTTAGATTGGATATTAGGAAAAACTTTTTCACTAAGAGGGTGGTGAAACACTGGAATGCGTTACCTAGGGAGGTGGTAGAATCTCCTTCCTTAGAGGTTTTTAAGGTCAGGCTTGACAAAGCCCTGGCTGGGATGATTTAACTGGGAATTGGTCCTGCTTCGAGCAGGGGGTTGGACTAGATGACCTTCTGGGGTCCCTTCCAACCCTTATATTCTATGATTCTATGATTCTATGATTCTATGACCTGTTGTTGCCTTATTGCTACACAAGAGCAATGGTGGTGCAGGAGCCCAGGTTGTGGGGGTGAGAATTTGACTGCAGGTGCTGCAGGGTTGGAGGTAAGCGTGGAAGTTAAGGGTTAACGATAGTTTTTGGCTATGAAGATTGAGCATGGGTGGGGCACCAGGCCCTGGCTGGCTGGGAGCTTCCACCCTCACTAGCAGCCCTACTCTGCCTTTCACAATCACGGCACTGTTCGGTCCTGCTGCCTGACAGACGCTGCGGCCCAGATCCATTGAAATCAGCAGGGGTTAGGCACCTTGCTGTGTTGGAGGATTTAGGCCTAAGTCAATAGACGACTTCCTTCTCCCCCAGACACGTACAATAAAACCAGGAGAACACACGCACGTCTGGCGCCAAGCCTCGATTCCTCTCTTCCATCTCCAGCCACGTCCTTTGGCAGCCACGGCCTCAGACTTCGGGACGGAATTAAAAAAATAATAATAGAACAACTCGGACCCATCCAGGGGTGGACGTGGTTCCCCGTGTAACCAGGGAGTCACCCTCCTCCTTCCTTTCCCCATTCCCTTGAGTCATTGTCATGGTTACTACCTAATGTAAACCAATCAGGATGATTTACATTGAGAACATGTGACTAAGGGAACATGAGCAACGTACTGGTCTGAGAATCACCTCTTCAAGCAGGGGTGGGGCAAACTTTTTGGCCTGAAGGCTACAGCTGCATATGGAATGTATGGCGGGCCATGAATGTTCATGAAATTGGGGGTTGGGGTGCAGGAGCGGGTGAGGGCTCTGGCTGAGGGTGTGGGCTCTGGGGTGGGGCCAGGGATGAGGGGTTTGGGTGCAGGAGGGGGCTGTGGGCTGGGGGTGGAGCAGCAGGGTTTGGAGTATGGGAGGGAGTTCCAGGCTGAGGCAGAGGGTTGGGGTGTGGGAGGGGGTCTGGGCTCTGGGTTGGGGGTGCGGGTTCCAGGGTGGGGCCACAAATGAAGAGTTCAGGTTGCAGGAGGAGGCTCCGGACTGGGGCAGGGGGTTGGGGAGCGGGCTCCAGCTAGGGGTGCGGGCTCTGGGGTGGGGCTGGGGATTAGGGTTGCAGGAGGGTGCTCTGGGCTGGGACCGAGGGGTTTGGAGGACAGGAGGGGGATCAGGGATGGGGCAAGGGGTTGGGGAGTGGGAGGAAGTCAGGGGTGCAGGCTTAGGGTGGCACTTACCTCAAGCAGCTCCCGGAAGCAGCAACATATACCCCCTCCAGCTCCTACACGGAGGAGTGGCGCCGGCTAGGCAGCTCTGTGTGCTGCCCCATCCATAGGTGCCACCCCTGCAGCTCCCATTGGCCACAGTTCCAGGCCAATCAGAGCTGCAGAGCCAGCGCTTGGGGCAGGGGCAGTGCGCAGAGCCCCATGGCTGCCCCTACGCGTAGGAGCTGGAGAGGGGACATGCCACAGCTTCCAGGAACTGCGTGGAGCCACAGCACGCATGGAGTGAGGCAAATCCCCGACTCTGCTACCCAGCAGGAGCTTGAGGGCCACATTAAAAGGTCTGATGGGCTGGACACAGGCTGTAGTTTGCCTACCCCTGTCTTAAAGGCAAGAGCAGGTGAGGCCAACCTGGGTTCTAGCCACATCATCCTACTGCTTCACTCTGCTAGGCTGATTGCTGGAGCCAGGTGACAGATGGGAATTTCCAACCCCATTGGAAATTTGCTAAGTTCACTTAACTCTGTTCTGAATCCAATTAAATCAAACCTAAAGAAAAGGGGGTTTAATGACATGGGTTTAAAGTCACATGTGAGGTGAAAACACCACAACTTCCCTGTGCAGACAAGCCCTGAATTGAAGTGAGCGAAGGAGTCTTGTGGAGGAAGGTGTCAATGATCCCCTTTCGCAGCAGTTATGGAGCTCTGGGTGGATCAAGTCACGTGCTCCAAAAGCAAATTCCCATCGGAGCGGGTGTACTTAAATCCCATGCAGGCCATTTGGATTCAGAATTAAGGAGCCGACTGGAAGTGACCTGGCGAACATTTTCGATGGCCCCGGCTAAGGGGACCAGAAAGCAAGTGTGAAAAAATTGAGATGAGGGGGAGGGTGGAGGGAAATAGGTGCCTGTATAAGACAAAGCCCCAAATAATCAGGACTGTTCCTATAAAACCTGGGACATCAGGTCACCCTAGCCCAGTCCGGGTCCACAAGGAGGGGAGGGTGTACGGAGCCTCTCCCCCCAAACCTCAAACAGGGCTGCCCAGTTATGGCCCTTGCCCTCCCCGCTAGTGTCTGTGTGGACACAAGCCATGCCAGAAGAGGGAAGAGGCTGTAGGGTCATGTCCCAGCTCCCGCTGTACTAGCCTCAGAGAAACAGCCGCGTTAGTCTGTATTCGCAAAAAGACAAGGAGGACTTGTGGCACCTTAGAGACTAACCAATTTATTTGACCATAAGCTGTAGCTCACGAAAGCTCATGCTCAAATAAATTGGTTAGTCTCTAAGGTGCCACAAGTCCTCCTTTTCTTTTAGCCTCAGAGAGGCGCACACTCTGTATGTAGTAGCGGCCAGGCTTGCTTTGGGGTGGTGTGAATCCATCCCAGCCCCCGCGCTGGGCCAGAGCCTGGGAGATGTACCCGAGGCCAAGGTATTTCCTCCCTCTTCGAGTGGTCCCCACTTGCAGGAGAAGCATGGTACAGTCTGTGGCTGAGCTGGTGAGCCCCAGTGATGAGTGGGTCAACCTGTCTGTTAAACTGCCTTTCCTGGCCTCCCCTCTCCCTGCGGAACAGCGATTTTGCTTCTATGCAGCATTCTGATTTGTGGGAAATGCTGGGGAGCCTTTGGTTATAAACAAAAATCAAACCAGGCTGGTCCCAGGAACAGGGTCATAGAATCATAGAATCATAGAATATCAGGGTTGGAAGGGACCTCAGGAGGTCATCTAGTCCAACCCCCTGCTCAAAGCAGGACCAATCCCCAATTAAATCATCCCAGCCAGGGCTTTGTCAAGCCTGACCTTAAAAACTTCTAAGGAAGGAGATTCTACCACCTCCCTAGGTAACGCATTCCAGTGTTTCGTCACCCTCCTAGTGAAAACGTTTTTCCTAATATCCAACCTAAACCTCCCCCACTGCAACTTGAGACCATTACTCCTTGTTCTGTCATTTGCTACCACTGAGAACAGTCTAGAGCCATCCTCTTTGGAACCCCCTTTCAGGTAGTTGAAAGCAGCTATCAAATCCCCCCTCATTCTTCTCTTCTGAAGACTAAACATCCCCAGTTCCCTCAGCCTCTCCTCATAAGTCATGTGTTCCAGACCCCTAATCATTTTTGTTGCCCTTCGCTGGACTCTCTCCAATTTATCCACATCCTTCTTGTAGTGTGGGGCCCAAAACTGGATACAGTACTCCAGATGAGGCCTCACCAATGTCGAATAGAGGGGAACGATCACGTCCCTCGATCTGCTCGCTATGCCCCTACTTATACATCCCAAAATGCGATTGGCTTTCTTGGCAACAAGGGCACACTGCTGACTCATATCCAGCTTCTCGTCCACTGTCACCCCTAGGTCCTTTTCCGCAGAACTGCTGCCTAGCCATTCGGTCCCTAGTCTGTAGCTGTGCATTGGGTTCTTCCGTCCTAAGTGCAGGACCCTGCACTTATCCTTATTGAACCTCATCAGATTTCTTTTGGCCCAATCCTCCAATTTGTCTAGGTTCCTCTGTATCCTATCCCTGCCCTCCAGCGTATCTACCACTCCTCCCAGTTTAGTATCATCCGCAAATTTGCTGAGAGTGCAATCCACACCATCCTCCAGATCATTTATGAAGATATTGAACAAAACCAGCCCCAGGACCGATCCCTGGGGCACTCCACTTGACACCGGCTGCCAACTAGACATGGAGCCATTGATCACTACCCGTTGAGCCCGACAATCTAGCCAACTTTCTACCCACCTTATAGTGCATTCATCCAGCCCATACTTCCTTAACTTGCTGACAAGAATACTGTGGGAGACCGTGTCAAAAGCTTTGCTAAAGTCAAGAAACAATACATCCACTGCTTTCCCTTCATCCACAGAACCAGTAATCTCATCATAGAAGGCGATTAGATTAGTCAGGCATGACCTTCCCTTGGTGAATCCATGCTGACTGTTCCTGATCACTTTCCTCTCTATTGAATAAAGGGGCAGGCTCTGGGCTGCATCTCCTGAAAGACACAGCATAGAAAATGCAGTCCAGGGACAAAGATTTGTGCTGCCTGAATTCAGTGCTGATGTAGGGGTCAAAATGGCCTTTGGCATAAATTAGAGCAGCCCTGGGGCTGCTCTAACTTACAGCAGCCTCTCCATGGCTGCCTAGAGGCTGTGCTGTAGCCTAAAATTCTTGTAGCACTGAGCAATATGAATACAACTCCTCATCCACCCACTCCCAGCCTGGCATCCCCTCTAAGCAAGGGCCTGGAGTGGGGTGGGGGGCTCTAGGTTGCTCATGTGCTTGTGAGGAGGGGCAGGAATTCTTCCCTTGATCCTTGTGCAGCCACCAGAGCAGCAGAGAGGGTCAGGGGCCCGGAATCAGCCACAAAGCATTTAGCTTTAGAGCAAAGATAGTTCTTTTGCACGCACACAAAAAATTGGGTTGGAATCTTTAAATGTGAACCAAGGTCAGAGTTGTGTTCTGTGAGAGCTGATGTCACTCATAGATTCCAAGGCCAGAAAGGACCATCGTGATCATCTAGTCTGCCTTCCTGGATAACACAGGCCAGACAACTGCCCCAAAATTTTTCCTAGAGCAGATCATTTAGAAAAACATCCAACTTTGATTTTAGAATGGTCAGCGATGGAGACCATGGCTACATTTGCTACTTAGGGGTCAGTGTGATTGCAACATCAGCAACATCAGTGGGTTCTTCAGACTTTCCTTCCAAGTGGCTGTTGTCAGTTAGGTGTGTGCGCGCGCTCTCCGGATACTGTCCCAGCCCTGTGCAGATCGGAGGTTCAGCAGGCCTCGATAGCACTACCCAGAAAGAATGACCAGTGGCACGGTTCAGTGACAAAGGCTCTCGGCCAGGTTTACCATCCCAGCGCCTTGGCTAACACAAGTGCCCTGTGGCAAGGAGCAGCTCAACAGCAGGACTTTCTGCTGTCCCCTAGGCTGCACAAAGGGTTAAGGCGAGGTACCCTCACATTTATAGGTTGAGACAAACAATTTACATACCACCTTACAGGTTTTATGACATCGGTTTGTTTGGTCCCCTTGTCCCTGGCTCCACGTGTCTGGGGCAAAACATCCCTATTCATCACTTCTGTCAAACCCTCTTATCTGGTGCTAGGTCAGGAGGTCCCTGGGCTAATCACACACATATCCAGTATCTCTTGCTTCTCAGGAGTGCCTGTGTTTTACGAACAGTAGCAATACTTTTGCCAAGGTCATGTATTGGACTGTGAATTTTTGAGCATCCATTTGAACACATGGCCTCACTTTGATGCAGAGCCTCTGGTTGAGACCTCAGGTCTTGCACCAGGCCCAGGGCTCCAGGATCTCTCTCTTTCTCTCCCCTACATGGGTCATCTCATCCTACATCTTAATTTGAGGGGAATTTGGTCCAACTCTACTCATACAAATCAACCACGTATCCAAAGATAATCGAGTTTTCCCCCAACTCCTCCAAAAAATTATGAAACGATTTGTTAGTTTCAGTAAATCATCTGCCCCCAAACCTATAAGGCAGGGGTCGCCAACCTGAGCCTGAGAAGGAGCTAGAATTTACCAATGTACATGGCCAAAAAGCCTCAGCAGCCCCCACATCAGCTCCCCCTGCTCCCAGCTCCTCCCACCCACTGGCAGCCCCACGATCAGCGCCTCCCCCTCCCTCCCCACACGGATCAGCTGTTTCGTGGTGTGCAGGATGCTGGGGTGGGGGTGGGGGGGAGCGAGGGCATGGCAGGCTCAGGGGAGGGGGCGGGAAGAGGTGGAGTGGGGGCAGGGCCCATGGCAAAGCCAGGGGTTGAGCAGTGAGCTCCCCCCCCCCCCCTCGGCACATTGGAAAGTTGGCACCTGTAGCTCTAGCCCCGGAGTCAGTGCCTAGACAAGGAGCCACATATTAACTCCTGAAGAGCCGCATGTGGATCCGGAGCCCCAGGATGGCCACCCCTGCTATAAGGATACAGCTCTGAGTACATAACATGCCAGATCCTCATGACTGTAAAGGAGCTACAATCATTTACATCAGCTGATGTAATGGCACAAAATGTAGAGCTAGCAGAAAAACGGAAAAGCTGTCCTGAACAATTTGGTATGGTCTACGTTGTTTCTGTGCTGCAGGCTCCAAAATGGAACTATTTTTCCTTTTTTTTTCCCCCCTCCCTCCAAAAAAATCGTGAAACTTTTTCAAAATGTTTAGATGTTATTAAATGTATCTCCCAGGCCCTCCCTTTCTCATTGGTGCTGTTGAATGCAATTAAATGAATGGTTTCAGAGGAACAGCCGTGTTAGTCTGTATTCGCAAAAAGAAAAGGAGTACTTGTGGCACCTTAGAGACTAACCAATTTTATATTGAGAGCTCATTCTTAATCTTTCCCTGTTTGCTGTAGAGGATTAAATGAATGACATTCCAGATTCTTTCTTCCATTTTTTCATCCCTCCCCCCACCGCTTTCCATTGGCTACTCTGTAACTTTTCACACTTTCTCTAACCTTGTGAAAGGCATAAAAGGATCAAAAGGAAGGGGGGAGGGTTAAAAAATCAAAATCAGGCAATTTAAAATTTTGAGTTTTGACAAAAATCTAGAACATTTGTGAAATTTTGTTTAATGTTTTTGGTCTGGGGAAAGGGCCGTATTTTGCTGAAAAATTGCTTCAAACCAAAATTTCAACCAGCTTGAATAAGATGTAATAGGATGCAACCCCACTTTCCCATCCTCTTTCCCCCCAGGGGGCTTTCCCCTCCCTCACTCTGGGTCCCCGCTTCCATGCCTGCCCATCCACCCAATTCGCCCCATAGGTGGAGTTTGGGGGGGCATGGGAGGGCATTGCCTCTCCAAACTGCAAGCCTCAGACAGGCAGCCTGAGTGTGCAATGTAAGAGTTCTGCAGAGGAGACAAAAAGAAAAGGAGTACTTGTGGCACCTTAGAGACTAACCAATTTATTTGAGCATGAGCTTTCGTGAGCTACAGCTCACTTCATCCTTTTCTTTTTGCGAATACAGACTAACACGGCTGTTCCTCTGAAACCTGTCATTATGCAGAGGAGACAAGAGACTTGTCAGGAGCTGCTCCCAGTTTATGCCCTTGAGGCAGGGAGTCAGAATTTTGTTTATAAATAGAGTGATTAACTGGTGATTAAGATAAGAAAGGGCTGTGAGGGTGTTTCCTAAAGTTAAATGAGCTGTTCCAAGCTTGGTGAACTGCAAAAAGTAAGTAGCTTACAATTGTTGTATTCAAGAGGTAATAACGAAAGTTACCTTTCTTTGAGATGATAACTGATTGTTTAGACAAAGGAAATGCAGCAGATCTAATCTCCCTGGATTTCAGTAAGGCATCTGATACCGTTCCACATGATTCAGAGTAGCAGCCCTGTTAGTCTGTATCTGCAAAAAGAAAAGGAGGACTTGTGGCACCTTAGAGACTAACCAATTTATTCGAGCATAAGCTTTTGTGAGCTACAGCTCACTTCATTGGATGCATGGGAAATTATTAGTTAAATTGGAGAAGATGGGAATTAATATGAGAATTGAAAGGTGGATAAGGACTGGTTAAAGGGGAGACTACAACAGGTCATACTGAAAGGTGAACTGTTAGGCTGGAGGAAACTTACTAGTGGAGTTCCTCAGGGATCGGTCTTGGGACCAACCTTATCTAACAGTTTATTCCTTGGCACAAAAAGTGGGCGTGTGCTAATAAAATTTGCAGATGACACAAAGTTCGGAGATATTGCCAATGCCAAGGAGGACTGGAATATCATACAAGAAGATCTGGATGACCTTGAAACTGGAGTAACAGAAATGGGATGATATTTAATAGTGTAAAGTGCAAGGTCCTGCATTTAGGGACTAACAATAAGAATGTTTGCTATAAACTGGGGACTTATCAGTTGGAAGTGACAGTGGAGGAGAAAGAGGTGGGTGTATTGGTTGATCAAAGGCTAGCTATGAGCCATCAACGTAATGTGGCTGTGAAAAAAAGCTAACACAGTCCTAGGATGTATCAGGTGAGGTATTTCGGGTAGAGACAGGGACGTGTTAGTACCATTATACAAGGCACTGGTGAGACCTCATCGGGAATACTGTGTGCAGTTCTGGTCTCCCATGTTTAAGAAAGATAAATTCAAACTGGAACCGGTGCAGAGAAGGACTACGAGGATGATCTGGGGAATGGAAAACCTACTTTATGAGAGGAAAGGAGTACTTGTGGCACCTTAGAGACTAACTATTACCAGCAGGAGAGTGAGTTTGTGTGTGTATGGGGGTGGGGGGGATGTGAGAAAACCTTGATCTATGCAGGAAATAGCCCGACTTGATTATATAAAGAGTTGTCACTTTGGATGGGCTAGCACCAGCAGGAGAGTGAATTTGTGTGGGGGGGTGGAGGGTGAGAAAACCTGGATTTGTGCTGGAAATGGCCCACCTGTTGATCACTTTAGATAAGCTATTACCAGCAGGACAGTGGGATGGGAGGAGGTATTGTTTCATGATTTCTGTGTGTATATAAAGTCTGCTGCAGTTTCCACGGTAAACATCTGATGAAGTGAGCTGTAGCTCACGAAAGCTCATGCTCATAAATTGGTTAGTCTCTAAGGTGCCACAAGTACTCCTTTTCTTTTTGCGAATACAGACTAACACGGCTGTTCCTCTGAAACCTGTCTTTATGAGAGGAGACTCAAAGAGCTTGGCTTGTTTAGTCTAACCCATAGAAGGCTGAGGGGAGATCTGATTGCTCTGTATAAATACATCAGAAGGATAAATACCAGGGAGGGAGAGAAGTTAAAATTAAGCACCAATGTGGACCTCAGAACAGATGGATATAAACTGGCCATCAACAAGTTTAGGCTTGAAATTAGGCAAAGGTTTCTAACCATCAGAGGAGCGAAGTTCTGGAACAGAGGGTGAGGTTCTGTGGCCTGCAGCATGCAGGAGGTCACATTAGATGATCATGATGGTCCTTCTGGCTTTAATAAGAGTATCTGAGTACGAATAGACATTACAATTTTAAACTAACCAGTGTCCCTTAAGTGACTTGCCACAAGATGTCAGAACATGTCAGTATTAGAGCTGAGTGGATCTAATATATATTTAATTTTCTTTCTTGATATAGGAATTAGATACAGTGCTCCTGTCAGATATTTCTAAGTTGTTATCTTCAAAAAACACTGGAGTTTTCAGTTGCCTGACTAGCTCCTGGAATCACAGTTAAAGTTGCCTCCCCCCCGAATCTGAAATGGCGCCCCTATTGTCAGGCATGGAATTTCTTCACCCCCCGCCCCCCGCGCAGTCCTGTTGGCCTGATTGGAGCCCCCGCCCCCAAATATAGAAGTGAAACTACACCTATGCCCCTCTGGGTTCCTGCTTTTTTCAATCATCATTACTCCCCCAACCCCTCATTCCTTTGCAGGTCCCTGCTCCCCCTTGCCAAGTCCACTCCTCCAGTCCCAGCCTCCCTATTCCTTTCCCTTGGCTTGCCCCCCATCAGGTCCCCACTTCTCCCACTACAAACCCTCCCTATAAGGCTCTCTTATGTCTTAAGTCCAGGCTACAGATAATGTCTCCGTGCAGCAAATGAAGGTGCTGCCTCTGATATTAATAGGCGGCAGTAGGGGGCTGCAGAAAGATTTCTCTGCCAGCTGCACAAGGCAGCCCAGAGGCCCCGATTTCCTGTGACTTAGTGGTCCCATTTAAATTAAAATCAGTAGTTGTGTGCCCATGTCCCCTGAAACGTGAGGGGTTGATGGGACGTGGCATCCCAAAGTTAGCACATTACAGACAAACACCATTGAGTTGAACATTAGACTCCATTTTGCTCAGCCAATGAAAGATTATGAGACGCTCAGATACGGCAATGATAGGGACCACATAAGTACCACGCCTGGAAGTAACTCACACAAAGTCTATGGCTGTTTTCTTCATGCCGATAAACCCACGTGCACTTTGCCAGTCTTCCAAAAGTGGCCCCAGAAGCCATGTACTAGTTCTGGCAGCATGTGATAAATCAGACATTAACACTTCAGCAGTACCCACCAGAAGGCAAGAAGCTATTACACAGGTTTATAGGTAGATTTAAAATTCTGGAGGTGGGTGAATGACGATAGATTAATCTCTTTCTTTACAAGTTGCTTCAGGCACTGACATACTCATGCAAAGGGAAACAGGGAATAAATCCCTGAAATATTTTTCTTATGGTTAATGTTTACAACTTCATCCCTTTTCTTTGGGAAAAGAAAGGAGGGATGCAAGTCACATGCAAGACAAAAATGCCTCCCCACAGCACATTTAGGTGTTAATAGGTTAATTAATGTTCACAGGGTGCTTTGGAAGCATGACATGCCATATATGCTGCATGCAAAGAATAATTATTGCTTGCAGATGGACTGGATTTCGCATTTAAATGCCACCTTTTATCTGAGAATCTCAATCATTAATTTTTAGCATCATAAAAATCCCATTTAGTCAGGATTAGAGCTGGGCAAAATTTTTCAGACAACTTCTTTTCCACACAAAAAATAAATGCAGATTTGGCAACATCAAAATGCTTCGTGAATGAATTTGCGCCAATTTCACTGATGACCCACAGCATCTATGGGAGTTTCCTGAGTCTATGGGGATCTTTAGTTAGTGCTTTTATGCGTATACATAAACAGTGAGAGGGACAACTCTGAGGGACCTGGGGATTACAGTGGACGAGAAGCTGGATATGAGTCAGCAGTCTGCCCTTGTTGCCAAGAAGACCAACGGCATATTGGGCTGCATTAGTAGGAGCATTGCCAGCAGATCAAGAGAAGTGATTATTCTCCTCTATTCGGCACTGGTGAGGCCGTACCTGGAGTATTGTGTCCAGTTTTGGGCCCCCCACTACAGAAAGGAGGTGGACAAACTGGAGAGAGTCCAGCAGAGGGCAACGAAAATGATTAGCGGGCTGGGGCACATGACTTACGAGCAGAGGCTGAGGGAACTAGAGTTATTTAGTCTGCAGAAGAGAAGAATGAGGGGGGATTTGATAGCCGCCTTCAACTACCGGAAGGGGGGTTCCAAAGAGGATGGAGCTCGGCTGTTCTCAGTGTTGGCAGATGACAGAACAAGGAGCAGTGGTCTCAAGTTGCAGTGGGGGAGGTCTAGGTTGGATATTAGGAAACACTGTCTCACTAGAAGGATGGTGAAGCACTGGAATGGGTTCCCTAGGGAGGTGATGGAATCTCCATCCTTTAAGGTTTTTAAGGCCCGGCTTGACAAAGCCCTGGCTGGGATGATTTAGTTGGGGATTGGTCCTGCTTTGAGTAGGGGGTTGGACTAGGTGATCTCCTAAGGTCTCTTCCAACCCTAATATTCTATGATTCTATGACAGTAACCAAGCGCTCTTTTCTGTCCCAGATCCATCCCAAGTGGTGCCACGTCATTTGATGCCCGTGGCACCTCTGGAGTGAGGGTCTATGTTGTCTACAACCCTAGTGCTGTGAAGAAACCTGCTGGTGCATCGAGATGGACCCTCAATTCTCAGGTGGAGGTCATAGTATCCATGGACATCCCAAGCAGTACTGTCAATGATAGCAAGGTGCGTGGATTGCTGGGCTTTGAAAGTATCACATGATCACTCCTGGAAACATGGGGTCAATCTTTGCAGGATCAGAGGAAAGGGGATATTTTAACTACAGGATGCGGCTCAGTTGCAGAGTGCTTGTATGTCAGAAGCACAGCGATCACCCAACTTCTAAAGAATAGATTCCTAGTTAAATCTGTGTCGTTAACAGCCACAAAAAGACATAGAAGTGAGTAAGGGTGTGTGTGAAGGGGAGAGAGGTTGTCCAAATAATGGAGAGAGGAAGGGTTAACGTGCTGGAAATTCAGCGACTGAAAAGTCTGGTGGTAGACGCTCAGGAGCTGGTGCAAGAGAAGGGAAAACCCTTCTTTCACTTGGCTGGTGCAATGCACTTGTGGCAATGGTACCCCCAATGGACATTAACTGTGCATAGGCATTGTCTAGATGAGTGGTGCGCAAACTGGGGGGGCGCCCTCTTGGTGGTGCACAAGAGGTTCGGCGGGGGGCGAAAAGAAACTGGGATCCCGCGGGTCCCATGAATGCCCGCTCCAGCAGCCGCTGCTCTCTGGCTGTGCAGCTCTGAAGGCAGCGTCGCCGTCAGCAGCAGCGCAGAAGTAAGGGATTACTTCAGATTACAAGTAACGGGGGGGACGGTGATGGTGACGGTGACAAATTCTGTGAATGGCAAGGGGTGTGTGTGTGTGACTGGAAAAGCTTGCGCACCGCTGGTCTGCATAGCCCGGGGCAGAGAGCCTCCCAGCCCGGGTCGGCAGATTCTCTAAAAATAGCAGTGGACTTCAGAACACAAGCTCCAGGCCAAGCCACTGCTTCAAAGCACTGAACACACAGCTATGTTTAAAGCACGAACGCAAGCCCTGCTAGCCCTAATTTGTTAACCCAGGCCGGGAGGCTCGCTGCCGTGAGCTGAGGACACATGCGCCATGAGCCCAGAAACGACACAGAGGATTCCATGGAATGGGCTTCCCCACCCACTGTTCCATTGGTCAATTGCCCAGGGGTATAAATCCATTGCCAAGACCTTTCCCAACTTCCCTTAGCGTGAATGAGGCCCGTTGGACAGTTGTTTTTTTATTTGAATGAATGACCCCCCCACTGAATCATCAACTGCCATGAGCATGCAGGATGGTCCTACAGTTGATTTATTGAGGGTGGTTTCCATACCCCCATCACCCAACCTCAGCAGATATCGGGCATCACGCCTCTCTGAGGGCAGTGAAGAGATCACGTTCGACAACAGGAGCATGGCATGAGATGGACATTTTCTGGAATTGGTCGTGACCAGGCAATGTCTTCACAGGTTAGGATTTCGTACTATGGACAGAAAGAGAATGCACCTATAGAGGGGGCTTGGTTGTACCTCACCTGTGTCAGTAAGTATTGTAAAAACAATTGGCTAAATACACTCGAGACAGGCAACCTATTCAGCAAATGGGAATTAGTTTGTGTGCGTGTATAAATACGGTAACATTTTCTATTTTTCCATCCACTTCATTATCAGCTATTCAAAGGGAAGAGAGAACTGGATAAGCCTCCCTTCATTAAATATATATAAGATATGTGTATGTGCATATATTTAATATAATATGTACAAACATTCCTTTCAAATAGATAAAATGTTTGTGTCTACGTGTATATTTAATATATATGCAGAGTATATAATAGAAACCAGTGGTTTTCAACTTGTGGTCCACAGACCACTGGGCGTCCGCAGACTAAGTCGAAGATTTCCCAAGGGGTCTGCACATCCAGTCAATATTTTATTGGGGTCTGCAAATTAAAAAAGGTTGAAACCCACTGATATAAACGTATTATACACCCACACCCTCACCATATATATATTAATGCAGGGAGGTTTGTACGTTTCTCTCTTCCCTTTGAACAGCTTATAATTAAGTGGATGAATGCAAGAAATAGAAAGTTAGTGTGTTAATCTTGCCCACCCCAGCAAATCCATCTGCTGTGTCATGGCCCTACCCACCCGGTGTTCTACACCCCTTTTCTATGAACAATACGACTATCTGGCTGGCTAGCAAGGGGCACAAGGAAACTGGGTGTGGGATTTTCAAAAAAGGCACATACAGCAGAACCTCAGAGTTACGAACATCAGAGTAATGAACTGACCAGTCAACCACCCGGAAGTACACAATCAGGCAGCAACAGAGACCAAAAAAAAAAAAGATACAGTACAATGCTGTGTTAAACCTAAACTACTAAAAAAAAGGGGAAACATCATTTTTCTTCTGTATAATAAAGTTTTAAAGCTGAATTAAGTCAATGTTCAGTTGAAATTTTTTAAAAGAATGGCCCCAATGTTTTGTTCGGAGTTATGAACATTTCAGAGTTACGAACAACCTCATTCCTGAGGTGTTCGTAACTCTGCGGTTCTACTGTACACCCTAGGAAGTCGAGCGATGGACACTGGCTTTTCAACCCAATGTTTGCCCTGGGCTCAAACTCTGGGCACGTATGGGCACTCCCTTAGTCTCCAATTCTACCAGGGCACACAAAGTGATTCAGCTTCTCTATGTAATGTTCACAGCACACACACAGAGAGAAGTTAGATAAACACAGCACTCTCTTGCTGGAAGTTTGCAATGTAACACTACTTTATATCTTAGCATTCAGAACCCTAACACAAAAGAACCCAAAGCCAGAGTTCGACAAAGCAGGCTGCTCCCTAAAACAAAGAGGCACAACTCACCCCACCGTACTTCAGGGTGGTTCTCTGCAGACTGACTGCTGAAAGACCAGGTTTCAAGCTTCCCTGCAGATCCTCTGAGCCTGCAAGCAGGACCAGGAAGGCCCTTGTAAATTAAAGTGATGGCATCTCATTTTAACACAGTTTTCAACATACTGACCACATTCTACACCGTGACCTGCCTTTTGATTTTCAGAGAAGTAGCCACCTCCTCCTCCATTCCCATACCCTCTTAATGATGCTCACTTTGTTTCTCTCACTGTCTTTTTTGATCAGCTCAGTGGACTACCAGACAGAGAACCACCTAATGTCTACTATTGACTAGCGGTCCAGTAAGGTGCCAGAAACCTGGGGGGAGGGGGGAAGGAGCATTTGCTTACGTAGGGCCCCTTTAAAATATTTCATCACTGCAAGCAAATATTTTGGTGTTTACATGCCCATATTCTGGAAATATTTCTTCCTGCTTCCATTGCATTTAATTTTCATTCAACAACAAAAGGCAGATATCAAGGAAACAGGTAAAAGTGCATCCATGAAACTATTTCCACCCGTGCTTTCTTGCTCAAGGGACCAAAGATGGGAGTAGACAGATGAAAATCATAGGAAGTGGCAGGAAAAGGCTGGAACATACAGATTCTGAATGGAGACCCGGGGAGTCCTGTTCACACAGCCCTATCCTGTTGCGTGTGTTGGGCGGGGGGTAGGGAGGGAAGGGGGAGTTGGTGCTGTCCAGGTATGGATGGATAGCATTAAGGAAACACCCAAGACATCAATGATTTGAGTGTGATCATTCTCCTGCCATCTGAGACCAGGGCTTCCTTCTCCCTTTGTGATTTCAGAAGTCTCTCTAGATGCCGACACAGACCGCAGCGGGATGGTGAAGAGCAATGGAACCAACAAGGTAATGAGACTTCGTTCATATTTGCAAGCAAGGAGCAAGGTAAAGCATTCGGCATTGAAACACACTGGGTGGATCCACTTCCATTCCCGTTTCTAAAGGGCACTAGCCACCAGATGCTGACAGTGACAAAGGTTCTGTGTGGAGACAGGCTGTTTTCTGGATCTCTGAAGAAGCCAGCCTAATCCCGGTATTGTTTTTCCATGCCCTACCACTATGAAACCGTGGCATTGGCCCTGGACAAAATTCTCCTCCCTGCTTCTCCAGTGCAGAGTCAGGGGTCAGGAGAGCAGAAGTAGCACCAGAGAAAAGAATTTGGCTCCCTATCTTTTTCCATTGGGCTGTGCAAAAAGAAAGAAACTATCCCTTTGGTCCTGGATCTGTGCATTTGCTGTGGGTCCCAGCTTGCTCCATGCCTAGGTTAAACAGTCAGATGCCCAAGTTCCCAGGGAATGTTTTTTCATGGAACAATACAGGGATAGATTCACCCCAGCTGCTCTCCTGTAGGGACTCTCCCAGGGGAGGGCAAGTAGCTTCTGCTTTTCGTCAAACCATGTCTACACTAGAAAAAAACCCCATGGGTTAACTAAGGTTATGTCTACACTAGCACTTTCGTTGGTACAACCTATGTTGCTCACAGGTGTGAAACTCCGCGAGCGACATAAGTTTCACTGACAGAAGCGCCGGTGTGGACAGCGCTTTGTTGGTGGGAGACGCTCTCCCGCCGACATAGCTACTGAAACTCGGTGGGGGTCGTTTAATTATGTTGACGGGAGAGTCTCTCCGCGGGAGATCTTGCAGCGGTGCAGCCGCATCGGTACAGCTGTGCCGCTGTAAGATCTCTGTGTAGACATGGCCTAATTTGGATTAAAATGCTAGTGTAGACCCGGCAGCTGTAGGTTTAATGTGAGTTTAATATGGGGCTGAGATCTTACCAATGGGTTAAAACTACAACTAACTCCCTTGTCTACATTAGGGTTTTAGCACATTAGTTTGTTAACATGTTAAAATCTATTTTCCTAGTGTAGACATGGTTCTGGGTTTTTGCCAGCCAGGGGCACCCTTAGAGTATGTCTGCACTGCAATTGGGAGGTTTGATGGCTGGCTCCGCCCACCCAGGGGTACATACGTGAGTGGCCACCGAGAGTCCTGTCCAGACAGGGCTAGTCCATGCAGCCACCAGCTGCTGTGGCTTCAGAGCGATTGTTTCTTGAGCTAGCTTTGCTCTCAGGAACGTCTCCTTGTGCGGCAATCACCTTCCCCGTGCGTCGCAGATGGACCTGTCGTTTCTGCTGGAGGCTGCAATCCAGATGTGCTGACTCAGCACATCTGCTGTACACGCCTGACCACACCCCGTCACAGGTGTGGCCCCATGCCCTGATCATTGCCAGGGTTGTTCGGAGGGAGGAGAGGAGGGGTAGATTCCGGGTGAGGAGGAAGATGGAATTCAGGCTCACTGGCCTGGTTAGTTTTTGTTCCAGATCCCTTTGTGTTTCCTCTACAGACGAAATGGATGTGGGGCCCTGACGGGCAGGGAGCCGTGCTACTAGTGAACTGCGACAGGGACAGTCCGGGCTCCAAGCATATGGACAGTGCTTACCAGTATGTGCAGTCCTACGCAGGTACTCGCTGGGAACAGACCTCTGCTCTGGGCCAAGCATTAGACAGGTGCAGGGGGAGGTCTGACCGTGAGCCAGGCCAGGCCAGAACTAGATGGGCCAACTCTCATGTGCTACCACTACGATTCCAACACAGGGGAAGTGAGCTTCAGTGTGTAACACCTGGCGATGGGATCAGACGGTCCCTCGACTCATGTCTCCAACCACGGCTACTTATCTTTTGTTGTGGGGGGGCCATCCCCCTTTGTCTGCACATCTCCCTCCCCTCTTAGGGCTCATCTACACAGGGAAGTGAGTCAAAAACAGCTAGCGAGGGTATGAATTTAAGTTCAGTAACTATTCTCCATTAACTCCCCGTGTAGATGCTCCTTTTCCTCACAAACAGTGCCTTTTACACAGTGTGGCTTAATCCACTTTGGAAGTGTACTGACCTAATCTGCACAAAGGCACTCAGAGTGTGGAATCGGCATGTCCACACAGGAAACTCATCTGGAACAGCTATTTGGCTATTCTGCACTAACTTTGGGGGACTTTTCCCCTATTTCGACAAACCCTTAGATGCTATCCTGGCTGGGAAAACAAACCGAGTAGACAAACAGAAGTGGGAGTCTAATATTGTATCCTCATGGCTTCAAAAGGGGCTCCAATTTTCAACCTTTGACCCCTTCATGACAGAAGATTGACAGGTTCCCTTCCTCTGCAAAATTACCTCCCCAACCCCATGCACCTCTCACCTGCTACATCCCATCCTGTCCTTTGGTGGGTTGTGTCTGGTTTGGACCCAAGGCGAGGGCCTATCATTTCTCTGTTTGTTGCCCCACGCAGATCTATGGCACTATACAAACAGTAGCAATTAGGGCTGTCAATTAATCACAGTTAACTCACACAATTAACTCAAAAAAATTAATCGCGATTAAAAAAATTAATTGAGATTAATCGCAGTTTTAATCGCACTGTTAAATGATAGAATATCAATTGAAATTTATTAAATATTTTGGATGTTTTTCTACCTTTTCAAATATTTTTATTTCAATTACAACACAGAATACAAAGTGTACACTGCTCACTTTATATTATTTTTATTACAAAAACTTGCACTGTAAAAATTATAAACAAAAGAAATAGTTTTCAGAGTAGCAGCCATGTTAGTCTGTATTCGCAAAAAGAACAGGAGTACTTGTGGCACCTTAGAGACTAACCAATTTATTTGAGCATAAGCTTTCGTGAGCTACAGCTCACTTCATCGGATGCATTCGGTGGAAAATACAGTGGGGAGATGTATATACACAGAGAACATGAAACAACGGGTTTTACCGTACACACTATAAAGAGAGGGATCACTTAAGGTGAGCTATTACCAGCAGGAAAGCGGGGATGGGGGTGGAGTGGGGGAAGCTTTTTGTAGTGATAATCAAGGTGGGCCATTTCCAGCAGTTGACAAGAACGTCTGAGGAACAGTGGGGGGGGGGGGGGGATAAACATGGGGAAATAGTTTTTCTTTGTGTAATGACCCAGCCACTCCTAGTCTCTATTCAAGCCTAAGTTAATTGTTTCCAGTTTGCAAATTAATTCCAATTCAGCAGTCTCTCATTGGAGTCTGTTTTTGAAGTTTTTTGTTGAAGTATTGCCACTTTTAGGTCTGTAATTGAGTGACCAGAGAGATTGACGTGTTCTCCAACTGGTTTTTGAATGTTATAATTCTTGACGTCTGATTTGTGTCCATTTATTCTTTTACGTAGAGACTGTCCAGTTTGACCAACGTACATGGCAGAGGGGCATTGCTGGCACATAAATCACATTGGTAGATGTGCAGGTAAACGAGCCTCTGAAATAGTATTTTTCAGTTAACCTTATACTAGTACTGTACTGCAATCTGTTTATCGTGAAAGCGCAAATTACAAATGTAGATTTTTTTCGTTACATAACTGCACTTAAAAACAACAATGAAAAACTTTAGAGCCTACAAGTCCACTCAGTCCTACTTCTTGTTCAGCCAATCGCTATGAGAAACAAGTTTGTTTACATTTGCAGGCGATAATGCTGCCCGCTTCTTATTTACAATGTCATCTGAAAGTGAGAACAGGTGTTTGCATGGCACTCTTGTAGCCACATTGCAAGGTATTTACGTGCCAGATATACTAAACATTTGTATGCCCCTTTATGCTTTGGCCTCCATTCCAGAGGACATGCTTCCATGCTGATGACACTCGTTAAAAAGATAATGATTAATTAAATTTGTGACTGAACTTCTTGGGGGAGAATTGAATGTCTCCTGCTCTGTTTTACCTGCATTCTGCCAGATATATCATATTATATCAGGCTCGAATTATGACGCAGCATGTTGTTCATTTTAAGAACACTTTCACTGCAGATCTGACAAAACGCAAAGAAGGTACCAGTGAGAGATTTTCTAAGGATAGCTACAGCACTTGACCCAAGGTTGAAGAATCTGAAGTGCCTTCCAAAATCTGAGAGGGACAAGGCGTAGAGCATGCTTTCAGAAGTCTTAAAAGAGCAACACTCCAAGGAGGAAACTAGAGAACCTGAACCACCAAAAAAAGAAAATCAACCTTCTGCTGGCGGCATCCGACTCAGATGATGAAAATGAACCTCCGTTGGTCTGCTCTGCTTTGGATCGTTATCGAGCAGAACCCCTCATCAGCACGGACACATGTCCTCTGGAATGGTGGTTGAAGGATGAAGGGACATATGGATCTTTCGCACATCTGGCATGTAAATATCTTGTGACACCAGCTACAACAGTGTCATGAGAACCCCTGTTCTCACTTTCAGGTGACATTTTAAACAAGACGCAGGCAGCATTATCTCCTGCAAATTGTAACCAAACTTGTTTGTCTGAGCAATTGGCTGAACAAGAAATAGAACTGAGTGGACTTGTAGGCTCTAAAGTTTTACATTGTTTTATTTTTGAATGCAGTTTTTTTTTTGGTACATAATTCTACAGTTGTAAGTTCGACTTTTATGATAAAGAGATTGTACTACAGTACTTGTATTAAGTGAATTGAAAAATGCTATGGGAGAATGGGGGTTACTGGTAAGTGAAAAATGCTGGTTAACTAAGAGGGAGGGAGTTTGGGTCCTAGCAGGGGTGTGGGGCTGGGGCATGGGAGGGAGTGTGGAGTGCAGACTCTGGGAGGGAGTTTGGGTGCAGGAGGGGGCTTGGGGCAGCAGGTTGGGGCATGGGAGGGAGTATGGGGTGCTGGATCCGGGGGGTGCTCACCTCGGGCAGCTCCCCACAAGCGGCGACCTGTCCTGCTGCTCCTAGGCAGAGGCGCAGCAGGTGGCTCTGTGCTCTGCCTTCGCCTGCAGATGCCACCCCTGCAGCTCCCATTGGCTGAGGTTCCCAGAGCTGCCTGCTACGCTTCCACCTAGGAGCAGCTGGGAGAGGTCGCCGCTTGCAGGGAGCCACCCGAGGTGAGCGCCCCCCAGATCCGGCACCCCAAAACCCCCTCCCATGCCCCAACCTGCTGACCCGAGCCAATCCCTCCCAGAGCTCGCACTCCACACCCCCTCCCGTGCCCCAGCCCCTTGCCAGTCCTGCGCCAACCGGACTTTCAACGAAGATCAGAAATGCCGGTTTATAGAACTTTCTGATTGGTGAAGTGCCGGATAAAACAGCTTTTATTGTATAATAAAAAACAAATGTAAAGTGAGCACTGTACACTTTGTATTCTGTGTTGTGATTGAAATCAATATATTCAAAAATTTGGAAAACATCCAAATATTTACATAAAGAGTATTCTATTATTATTTAACAGCACGATTAATCGGGATTAATTTTTTTAATCGCTTGACAGCCCTAGTAGCAAGAACATAAAAACATAGCAGGTGTGCCATATAATCTGACAGCCAGGTATAAGCTCAGTATAAACTCTGTATCTGGACACACACTGGGAAAGTCAAAGTTTCAAGGCTTGAGCTTGAAAACCTCAAGAGGTCACTGTAAGAAACTACTTGTCTTCACTTTCAAGGCCGTTCACAACATATCCCCCCTCTCCCCCCCATCATCTCTCATCCAACAGCAAAAGGTCGACTCCCACCTCCGATCAGCCCATGACGCCAGCCTCCTTCACCCACTTGCTAAATTTTCAAACCAGCACCTTCATGCTTTCTCCCAGGCAGCCCCCTCACGCTTGAGAGAAGGTCCTTATAGACATCCTCAAAAATTAGTTAGTCTCTAAGGTGCCACAAGTACTCCTTTTCTTTCTTCAAAACTAACTCATTCTCCTGCTTCAAACCCTCCTTAAAACTCCCCTCTGGCAGAAAGCCTACAGAAAACTGGACAACGGGTGGGCTGCTGGTGTTCTGAGATCACTGCCTGTCATGATGACCAATGTTGTTTCATTGTTTGCTTGTATTCCGCCCATCTGACCCCTCTGTGGTCGCTTGTCTCATACTTAGACTATGAATTCTTTGCAGGGCAGGCAGCGTCTCTTTGTTCTGTGTTTGTATAGCTCCTAGCACCATGGTCCATGACTGGGGCGTCTAGGCATTATGATAATACAAATAATAACAGCGGCTAATGCCGATCTCTTCTCTTTCCAAGATCTTCAAGACATGTCACTTATGATCCTGAGGATCCAAGGACCCAGTGCCATCTTTGCTGACTACAAGTTGGTTCTTCATGTTTCTGTGTCCGATGTGGATAAAGTGAGAGTTTTCCATGCCAATGGTGAGCATTTAGCCTTCCTGTCTATCTAGGGGCTTGGGTGGCCTCATCACCAGAAAATCGAGCCACTCACATACATTAATGAGTTTAGGTGGAATTTGCTTGAGTGCCTAAATGAACTAGGATGACTAAGCAGAACTAGACAAAAAACAGATGTTTTGATTTGCTGAAAATTGCTAAACTTAAAAAAATAGATTTGAGTCAAATGAAATGTTTAATTCAACCCCAAATAAAATGTTTATTTCATTTTTGAACATTTTCTAACTTTTGGAAAAACTTTGAAATAAAATTAAAGGACATTTCAAACCAGAAAAGTCATTTTGAATCAGAAAACTGAAAAGTTTCATTTTGAAAAGGTCAAAATCCGGAACTGTGGGGGTTTTTTGACCGAAAACAATTCAGTGAAAATTGACACAAATTGGCAACACGCTTCAGTGTCGCCCAATCTGGATTTTTTGCTAGAAAACAGTTTTGCCCAAAAATGTCCCCCCAGCTCAACTCCTAAGACTTTGTTCCACTGTCTGTTTCCGATATCAGCACGAAGCAGGAAAGTACCAACCCTAACGGAGGCGCTTAGAAATTAAGGACCAGACTGGGAAATGCTTTACGCTGCCAACAGTCCCCCTCCTTGTGTGAATAACTGATCAGCAGGGTGAGCAAGGGGTTTAACGCTGACCCCGCTACCTCGCTCAGGGACAAGGAGTCTGTGGGAATGTCTACACTAGGAGCGAGGGGCGTGACTGCCAGCTCGCACAGACAGACTCACACTACCCCTCGTTGGGTTAGCATGCTAAAAATTGCAGTGTAGCTTCAGCAGCATGGGCAGAAGCATGGGCTCACCACCCGAGTACAAACCCATAGGGACGTACACCGGGCAGCTCCCCCCAGCCGCCATGGCTACACTACTGTCTTCTAGCATGCTAGCTCAGACAAGAGCTAGCACAAGTATTTCTGCATGAACTGAGAATCCCGCCCCTAGTGCATAGTTTAGACGTACCCTGTGGCTGAGCCAGAAACAGAATCCATCTCTCCGGAGCCTTAGCTACAAGACCATCTTTCCTCCATGGCAGTCTCTTGACGTCCAGTGATCTGACAACACACTTGGAGCATAACTCTACAGCTCTCAACAGTCAATATCGTTCTACTTCTGCTTTCTCTGGCTTTGTAATCATCCTGATAATTTAGGCGTCTGTGTCATTTTACTTTCCTGTTCCTTCGACTCATTTTTCCTGTACAATTTGATGTCCTCCGATTTCAAAGGTATTTCCTGTCCTCTGAGCATCTCTGCATTCCCTTGCATTAGCCCTTTTAGAAGATCAGGTTACAAGACAGTTAGGGTTATTAAAAAGAAGAAGAAGGCTTTGTTTGAAATTTCAGAGGGCAAGGTCTGCTTCTCACACCAGTTCGTCTCCGACGATGAACTGCGTTTGACGTTCCATTAGGCATTTCTAAGCGCGCCTGAGGCAGGCCTGACTGCCTGGAGAGCCCAAATACATATGAGTGGTGGGCACTGCTCTGTAATATGATTGCCAGCCCACCCACGACACCAAATCATGATGCAAGTCAGTTTTTGCAGGACAAACTTCAGAGGGGGGCAGTGTGACCCAGGGGAACAAATACAAGGCTAGTATCCAAGATTGCCCAAGTTCTAATCCTGCCACTAACTTATTGCATGAACTTGGGCACAACACTTAGATCAAAGCTGGGTACCTCGCTGGGCAAACAGATTCTTATTTCAACACCTAAATCCATGGCTGAGTGCAGAGCCCTTGCAGCTCCCATCCAAAATGAGGCCATGGATTTAGGGAGCCAACTTTAGACAACTCACACTTGAAAGTTTTGGCTCCAGGGTATACAAAGGAATATTAACTGTATCCACTGGATAATGCAGGAGATGCTCTTCTTTGGTATACGCCACCTTCTCCTGGCTGCCCCATCCACTCCAGTGTGTGAAATGTCCCGGTCACACTGTGGTGTGTATTCCTTTGTGTTCCTAGGCAGCGGCTCACTCGCCCAGTACGAGCATGTGCTGGGGTCGGATAAACTCTCCTACGTAGTGGATCGTCCCAGTGGACAAGAAGAGGAAACCTTCTATGTCGAGGGATTAGCCTTCCCGGACGCTGACTTCTCAGGGCTGGTTTCCTTCAGCGTCACCCTGCTAGAGGTCTCCGATAAGGTACAATACACTCTTGGACTATGGGCAGTACAGAGAGATGCTTCTAACTGCAGCGCCTTTCAGCCAGTGGAAGGATGATCACATAGGGAGGCAAGGCTCAAGGACACTGCCCTCACGGGGTTCCCCAGGCCAGCATAGTCCCCTTGCCCTGGAGGAGGTTTTCGGAAAGACCAAAAGGCTCAGACAAATCAGAAACAACCTTGAATTTTCAGCCTTCCAACTCTGGCCATGGCTTTCATTGCGTTGAACAAGGGTTCCCAGAACCTGAGCTTCTGGTCAGTTGCTCAGAGAGGAACCTTCCCTTGGGAGCACTTTTTGAGCACATCAGGAAGCATAAGACAGAATAAAGTCAATTAAACCAGCCTCTCCCAGATGCCCGATGAGGTGGGCTGGCCTGTGACACTCATCTACCCTCTGCAGCCAAATCTGGCACCCATCGGGGTCTCCGTGATGAGAACCTGCTGTATCCCCAATCAATAACTTTCCCCTGGACAGTTTGGTGCTATCCATGGCTCTCCCGTCGAGCCCTCTTCCGGCTGAAACGATGGGGCTGCTGACTGAACCCTGCGTCTGAATGACCATAGTTTTAAAGGGCCGTACACACTACAATGTTTTATTGCGTTTGTTGACAGCTTGTGATGTGATTAGGGATCTGTGTTTGTCACAGAGGTCGCAGGAAGTCACGGAGGTCGTGTTTGTCACGGGAGCAACTGCAGCTCTGTGGCTCCCGGCAGTGATTTTGGGGCGGCCAGGGCAGTGGCTGGCCCCCAGGGGCTTCCCCCGCCCGGTGGTGGCTGGAGTGGCAGCGAGGCCCCCAGGGCTTTCCCCCCCCCCGGAGGCTGGAGTGGCAGTTGGGCCCCTGCCCCCCAGCTGGTGCCACGGGCCCCCCAGGGCTCCCTCCCTGCAGCTGGTGCCACGGGCCCCTGGGATTCCTTCCCGAGATTCAATCAAGGGTATTTATGGTTTATGTCATGGACAGGTCACGGGCCATAATTTTTTTGTTTCTTGCCCGGGACCTGTCCATGACTTTTGCTAAAAACACCTGGGATTAAATCGCAGCCTTAGATGTGATGGAGGGGTCCCGGCTATACACGCGGCAGTTAAGGCCCGGCTCCTAACCACATTCGTGTTTCAACATTGCCAGGGCTAGAGATGAGTTCAGTTACACCAGGACAAAGTGGCATTACTGTGCAGTGTAGACAGGACCTCCTGACCACGTCTATGTAATTAGGCTAGCCAGGCCCCCCAACAGAGAGGAACCACATTCAGCACATGTTAAACCAACTCAGCTCTCCCTGCTGAGACCTTCCAAAACTCAGACTGGGGTTTCACCCTCTTTTCCCATGGGAAGGGGCTTTGAGTGGCACTGGAGAAGACCGCTCCCTTCCGTGGGTAACAGAAGGGGTTAAGAAAAAGCCATGAAAGTGGCCAGCGCCCCCTGCACCCTGTGTGGAGATGGCGTCATAAGCGAAGTGGCAGCCATGGATCTAACCATTGGGTGGCCCTCCTTAGCTGCACACTTGCAATTTAAAGGCGTTTCTTGCCAGGAGCTCTCCATCTTCTGCTCAGCTTGCTCTGCAGTTCAGTTCCCAGAAGTCCTGTCACTGCTGCGGTGAGCCTAGTGGAGAGTGGCGCACAGTTGGCTTCTGAGTCCTTCGTTTGGGAGCCATCCTGTTAGCCAGCAGCCGTGAATGGGGCATCTGTCTAGGTGCTCAGCAATCTTGGACGCGAGTCCTTTTGCCCCTTCAAAGACTGGGTTTTGCTTTTGCTTGGCGCTCAGTGATTTTCATCTCTTGTTGCCTGTAGAACGCGCCAGACACCCCGGTTTTCACAGACACCGTGGTCTTCCGGGTGGCCCCATGGATAATGACGCCCAACACCCTGCAGCCTTTGGAGGTTTTTGTCTGCAGGTGAGAGCGATACAAGTCATACGACGGATCATTTCAGTCACCAGTCTGTAGTAGGGTGGGGTGGAGTCACGCTGATTCTGTGGCTCAGAGGAGCACGGTGGGTACATGTGTATCACGCTCACACAGCGTCCCGGTACAATGACCCTCTACCGCTACCAACTACAGTCTTACTCCTTTAGTTCAAGCAGCACAGGTGTGTGTGCAACGGCGCCCAAGCCTGGATGCAGATTCAAACCATACTGGTGCCCCTAGGATGGCACAGTCGGCTCCCCTCCCTGCGTCTGGCCATCTGCTCTTTGTGGGGCAATTTGTGTCCTTGGGGATGCATGGAAGGGACAGTCCCTGAGCTTCGTGACAGCAGAAACTGCAATTGTCCGTGGCACCCAGGGGAAGATTCTCCTTGAGTCTTGCCCCCGTCCCCTCCCCAAGGACAATCTAGCCCAGACTGCAGGGGAAGCCGTGTTGCAGGCTTGCTCTCCTGTTCTCCAGGTGCCCCGGTCCAAATGTTGAAGAACCTGGACCTGCTGCCACTAGCATCCATTGAAATAGGTTGAGCATCAAGGCCCCATTTGTCATGTTGCCGTTTTGCAAAGCTCCTCCTTCCACGAGAGCTAAACTCACAACATTTAACAAACAGAGCAGCCTGTGAATGGGGAGAGCAGGGCACAGTTTGGTTTCTGGCTGGGTCCCCGTGACCCATTCCCCATAACGAATTGGCCCCTCTGCTCCATTTAGGTCCCTCTCTTTACTCATTTTCCTTCCAGCATGGAAAGAGACTCAAACCCTAATGGGGACTTTTTGGAGGCTCTGAGAGCCCTGGTGAGGAAAGCCAACTGCAAGCTGACCGTCTGCCCTGAGGTCGAAAACCGACATGATCGCTGGATCCAGGTAATAATACATGACTCTTACCTAGCACTTTTCATCAGTAGATCCCAAAGCGCTTTATCATGATCTCCATTTTACTGATGGGGAAACTGAGGAACGGGGAGGCAAAGTGATTTGCCCAAGCTCACCCAACAGGCCAGGGATAGAGCTGGGAACAGAGCCCAGGTTTTTCAAGTCCCAGGCCACTAGAACGCACTGCGTAGCCCATCACTGTGTCACCACTGCTTCCTCAAAACCCAAACCAAGCCAACAGGGATTAGGAGCCTTATATGGGGCCAGAATCAAATAAATAAAACTGGCGACGTTCATCAGTAGGTGGCGTTTTGATCAGCGGTTGGCTACTACAGCAATCAGGACGGTACAAATGACGCCAGATAGGTAGCTAGACCCTGCCAACCGCCCCTTCGCTGTCTCAGCAATGACTCTCTCAGCTGGCATTACCCAAGGCATCATTTTGCAGGCACTGGGGGAGAAAGGAAAACCACGCCCCCTTGTCATGTGGGGCCTATTTCATACTTGTGATCCTCTGCTTAGTTAACGCAGCCTGAAGGGGAAGGACGAGGGTTCACAGGCCCTGCAGGAACTGCATGGATTAAGGATGGGATTGAAGGAGGGGAGAGCAAGGTTTGGCGTATACAAGCGTAAGCCACCGGTGAGCATCTATTATAGGCCCCCCTGGAGTTGCTGCAGCCCCCAGCTACGTGTGCAAGCTCACGTCGTAGCAGCTCTGGAGAGCTGCAGTTCAATCCCCACCAGGGGAGCCATCACCCAAATACCCCCCATGCACGCTTCGCCCGCACCACCCGTTCCCACTCGTCAGCGACTGATAGCACTGCTGCTGTAAGAGACCTCCTCCCCGCTTTCTCCCCACAACAGGACGAGATGGAGTTTGGCTACGTGGAGGCTCCCCACAAGATGTTCCCCGTGGTCTTCGACTCCCCCCGGGACAGAGGCCTGAAGGATTTTGCTTTTAAAAGGATTCTGGTTAGTAACTATTTTTTTAAACGGCCGAGAACAGACTCTTTCCAGAGTGTTCCTGATCCTTGGGCGAGGTTTGGCCGCTCAGTGTCATCCAGTCTCTTAAACAGAACAGGAGGACTTGTGGCACCTTAGAGACTAACAAATTTATTTGAGCATAAGCTTTTGTGAGCTACAGCTCACTTCATCCAGTCTCTTGGAGCTCACCGCCCTGGAGAGGGGCTGTTGCTCATTTGGGGGCTGCTTGGAGGGTTCCTTCTGACTTTGGTGAGTTTACTTGTCAGGTGTCCAACATGTGCAGATTAAAAGCTCTAAATGCAGAAGCACCATTCAGCACACATTAATTCCAGCACACGGCTGATAAGCAACTAGCATCCATTAAAGCACCATTGCTCTAACCCTCAGAAAAACCTGCCACTTGCAATAGATGAGTCAGGCAATCAAATGCAGCGCAGCAGTCTCCTTTTGCTTACCTCTATTGTACAGGGCCACAACTGCACTGACTACAGTGGAATCACTCCCAGTTTAGCCTCTAATGTCCCAGTTTGATGCCAGAGGACGGAATCACTCGTGCTTTACATCTGACTTCACTCCCTGCAAGGCCTGAACCTAAAGACTCAGCAGGAGAGTTTGCCCTGGATGGCTGGTTCTAAACAACGCCAACCATCAACCACTATGTCCCGTCGTCTGTCCCCCCCCCCCCCCCCCCCAGCCTTTCTGCATAGACTTCTCGCTGGAAAAAAAATCTCCGTCTTACTGCAATGGAGCCATCCTCCAGAAAGGGCTAGAAAGCCCGGCTGTTCAAGGATCAATCCAAACAGCACTTCGCTGAACACAAGACCAAGCCCTGGGCAAAGTTAGAAGCAGAATCCGGCTGCAGAGTTGCTTTGCTCTTTCCTTTCGCAGTTACGTTACACAAAGCAGAGGCCTGGCCACTCTGACCTGCGGGGAAAGTTGGTGGGCGTGTTCTGCGATGCCGCCAGGTGCATTTTGCTCATGGAGACTAGACTAACTTTCTACGTCCTGGGATGGGAGGAAGGGGGCTTGTGAGTACGGATCTTTATACCCTCCCACACAGTACCACCTGTGCCAGGAACACAGCCCCACAGCCGCCCATTGAAACTGCCTGATCTTCGCTTGGTTTGGTCTCATATTCTTGGCTTTTGTGTTCATGGGCGGTTGGTGCTGGGGGCTCCATATTCTGTCCTCGCCTGGGGACGCTAAGCGGGCCGCTTGTTTTGATGGCTAAAACAAAAGCACTTTTTAAAAAAAGGTGGGGAAGGGGATCGGGGGGGGGGGGGGGAAGCTCCACTGGAGAGGGATGATTGGATGAAACTAAAAAGGGGGTGGAGTCAAGGGACTATAAAGCTGATCTCCAACAAGCTAGGTACATCAAGCCAATGCAAGTGTTAGTTCAGATTAGAGCGGGGGGAATTGTGTGATGAATTTGTGTGTATGTGTGTGTGTGTGTGTGTGAGAATCAATTATTTGCTGTCAGTCACGAAGATGATGAAGAGTCAGTGGGGCAATCAAAGCGCAAGAGCGACTTTACAGCCTGGTGCTTGGGGCATGTCCAGAGGATGAGGGAGATGCAAGTTTAGATCTCTGTTCTGATGACTTATTTAATTTGTCATACAGAGTGGAACAGCAGTAGGGGGGAAGTGAGCAAGAGTAAGGAAGAAAACCCGGCCTGTGGCTTAGTGGCTGGGCTGCTCTCTAGCCCTGTAAGAGACCTGAGTTCAAACCCCTTCTCTACAGCAGGCAATGTAAAGCCCTAAACCCAGGTTTCTCACATCTTGGGTGAGGTCCTGGGCTCAGAGTTATAAGGAGACAAGCTCCTCCTCCATGTGTTTTGTGAATCTTGGCTTCTTGTTAAAATGCCCCAAAATTGAATGAAAATTGGAGATAGGTCAAAGGAAATGTGTCGCTCCACCCCACACAAAATGTTTTGACTTTTCGATTCACCAAAAATTCTGGAAAATCTTCATTTTCCATTCAACCTGAAACAGCCCTTTTTTCAATTTTCTTTGGAATTGCCAGTGAACTGAAAAATCCATCATCTGCCCAGTTGCACTCATAAACCCTGCTAGGGCTAGTCACGAGAGGGAGTCAGAGAGCCAGGCGGGACCAGTGAGGGTTAAACTAGCCCAGCCCAGTTCTTTCTATGTTGCTTCTTGTTGACTTACACCCCTCCCCAGCTGGGAACAAAAGTCAAGAACTCCTGGGAATGGATGGGGCATGTTCTACCACTTCAGGGAGGTGCCAAAGTGTGGCTCTGGATCTAGTATTATATGGTTTCGCAAAGGAGGTTGAATGCTTACCCTCCAATGATAGGTTTTATTGGGGTGAGGCACGATTGGTTGAAAGGAACAGTGCCCCCTCCTGGCAGGGTTAGGAGAGGAGCGGATTTCCTTGCCTGGAAGACTGGCTCCTTTGCTCTTCCACATGGCCGGCCTGGGTAAGGATTCTTTTAGATGGGCAGGTCAAGCCTTTAACACATGTTCTGACAGCAGCTGCATGGGTGCAGGCAGGATTGCAAGTCATCACCGCAATGAATAGCGCGTCTAACTGGACGGTGCGTTGTGTTGTTCTCATCCCCAAAAGGGCCCTGATTTTGGCTACGTGACCCGAGTACCTCCTTACGGACACGTCTCCAGCCTCGACTCCTTTGGAAATCTGGATGTCAGCCCTCCGGTGACGGTCCAAGGGAAGACGTACCCGCTGGGAAGGATCCTCATTGGAAGCAGCTTGCCCAGGTGAGGGAGGAGCATGAGTTGGGACTTTTAGGCCTCCTACACTGAGGTCTTGGTGTGCAAGAGGATTAAAGGTGCAGCTAACAGAATAAAGACGCCAGGGGGGAAAGTTCCCGAGGGGGGAACTGGAGGGGAAATTTGCAGATGCAGGTAGCTTAATAGCTCGCTACTAAGGCCTGCAGTGGTGCGACCTTCCCCCTACAACCAACACGGTCAGCTTGCTGCCGAATTGCTGCTTGAGCCTCGAAAACAGCAGAGAGAATTTTCACGTTCCCTCTGCTGCCTGTCACTGCAGCTGCTTCAAGTCTGTTATCATCTCCTTAACATGGAAGAGGTGTTTTTAACCACGTGGAGATGCAATGTCTGAGCCCCATTCTGCACAGAGACATTAATGAAGCCAGAGGAATTTATACCCCCACCCCTCCGACCGTCTCTATCATGCAATGGGAGGCGATGGGCAACAAGATCATACCCTGCTGTTCCTAGCTAGTGACCATGCTTGTATGGCTCCCGTCACCACAGTATCTGAGCATCTTACAGGGGGGAGGGATAGCCCAGTGGTTTGAGCATTGGCCTGCTAAATCCAGGGTTGTGAGTTCAATCCTTGAGGGGGGCCATTTAGGGATCTGGGGCAAAAATTGGGGATTGGTCCTGCTTTGAGCAGGGGGTGGGACTAGATGACCTCCTGAGGTTCCTTCCAACCCTGATATTCTATGATTGATTCTATTTATCCTTACAACACTGCTGGGAGATGAGGTAATGCTATGGCCCTATTTTACAGAAGGAGACCGGAGGCAGGGAGAGCCAAAGTGACTTGCCCAGGGTCACGGGGATGATTGTGGCAGAGCAGGAAGCTAAAGGCTGGTCAGCCTAGGCTGGCATCTGAACCACCAGGCCATCCTTCCTCGTTGGCCAGTATTGCCCTTCGTTTCAATGGAGCGCACTTCCGTGGCCTGCAGTTTGCAAGGCTTGCCAAACCATGTATATTTGAACACACAACCTTAGGCGCCAGCCATCCCCAGAGCTAATAGACTTGAAGACCCTGGAGTGCATGTTGATAGAACATGGTAGCAGCAGGGGAAGAGCCTTATCTAATCCAACCGTCCTGAGTTACAGGAATAGGAAGTCTCCTGAAGTGCTCTTATTTAACAAGCTTCTGAGGTCACGTTTGCTCAGAGACGTGTATTTCCAAGCACCACCTACAGGTGTTCTGTCCAAGGAAGCAGGTCAAGGCTCATCTCACCACCTCCACTTTATCAGCCTGTGTAACAAGGTAATATACTTACAGTGAGGGCTGGTGGATAGTAAAGCATAAGTGGAGGAAGAAGTGATTCCACTTACTTTCGTTATATGGACAGAGAATGGGATCCCTGCCTGCTGACCTAGGAGACACCTGTTATCCCACCAAGAAAGCATTCTGCTTTGAATCTGCCCTTTGAATGAAGCTGAGCCAAGCCCAGAAAGGGCTGCTGGGAAACTCTCAGCAAGCTGGCAGCTCTGCAGTATCAACAGATCCTGGTGACATTGTCAGTACCAGGGTCTGGAAGAACAATCCTGCTTCTTGCTGCGGAAGAATTCACCAGCCATGATGTTCGGCTAGAGGAAGGACCAGAGTGGAAGTCTGGTTTTTAATATCTCCACACTGAGAGTTGGAGCTGGCCTCTGTGACTTTAGAATGGCTTGAACCAAACCCCCCTGATCAGGACACCACCAAATGATGGAGACATTTGGATCTGAGTTCTGCAGCTTGGGCCCATTTCCCAGTTTGAGCAATGGAAATATTATTGATCTGCGACCCTTCCTTGCTCTGAGTCGCACCGATCTGGATAGTGCTGTTGATCCGAGTGGGACGGCTTGCATGGATAAATGCTACTCAGTGGATTGAGAGTGGGACCTAAATTCCCCATGTAATAAAGTCATTTGAGCTCCACTGTGCATGTCAACCTATTAGAGATTGAAGCTAAAATATAGAGTTTAGGGGCTTGATTCCTCATTGGCTTGCACCCATGCAGCATCATTTCCCCAGTGCATGAGTACAAGTTGCTACCATTCTGATGTCTACACCTGTTTTGCACTAGTGGGAATGACCCCACAGATTGCCGGGCAAGGGAGAGGCAGGCCTTAAACAGGAAAAGAGGGACGGCTCAGAAAAGGTTAAAGGCCTGGAGTGAGTGGAGGCTGGTTTGCTCTGCTCCGAAAGACTGGTGACTTGAACTCAGCAGCTGTTCCGGGCAGCCAGTACGAGGCAGTTCAGCTAAAACAAGAGGGCTGAGATGTGCTTTGTGTAATAAAGAACCCTGCTTTACAAAGCAGTCTGTTCACTGAGACAAACAGCCCCCTCCCCCCGAATCTGGCCTCGCGTTTACGTGGGACATTCAATGGAATAGCATTACCAGCACAAACTCAGGCATTTGGAAAGGTCAAGCAAAGGCACTGTCTCAGAATAATGACAGGTTTCAGAGTAACAGCCGTGTTAGTCTGTATTCGCAAAAAGAAAAGGAGTACTTGTGGCACCTTAGAGACTAACCAATTTATTTGAGCATGAGCTTTCGTGAGCTACAGCTCATTTCATCGGATGCATACTGTGGAAACTGCACGGTGTGCATCTGATGAAGTGAGCTGTAGCTCACGAAAGCTCATGCTCAAATAAATTGGTTAGTCTCTAAGGTGCCACAAGTCCTCCTTTTCTTTTTGTCTCAGAATAGCAGCGTATTGGCAATTTTTATCAAGACACAGCTAGTTATGAGGGAGGGTTGGGAGTTGGGACTTCTGGGACTGATACGAACTCCTGTGTTCTCCCCTCCGTCTGAGTTCTCAGGTCGGGCGGCCGGAGGATGACAAGGGCCGTCAGGGACTTTCTCTATGCCCAGAAGGTGCAGCGCCCCGTGGAGCTCTACTCTGACTGGCTGAGTGTGGGTCACGTCGATGAATTCCTGAGCTTTGTCCCGGCCCCCGATAGGAAGGTACCACTCCCCAGGTGACGTTTCTAACCAGCCCTTCCCTCCCTTCCAGTCAGGCATGGTGCTTGGAGAGCATTCTTCATCTGCGCCTCTGGAAGCAATTTACAGAGGTTGGGAAGCATTCCTCCCATTTGATTGATGGGGAAATCAAGGCACATGGGGAGGGGAAAGTGACTTGCCTGAGGTGAAATGGTGAGTCTGTGGCAGAGCTGGGAATAGAAAATACATCTCCTACCTCCCAGTTTGGTGCCCTACCTACTAGACTGTACTGTCTCCTTTTAGAGGGGGAGAAGTCACAGAACATGTGTCTATAATAGTTACACTCTCGCAGTAACTTAGTCTGTAAGCCACATGGATGTACTTTTGGCTGTGTTCCTGTTATTTTGGGCTTGCATAATCCTCTCCACACATACTCTGAATTCCTCTAGTGCCTTTCACCTGAGACTCTTGATGCTCTCTGTATACATCAAATAAGCCCCGCAATCCCTCTGTTAGGATGGGTAAATAGCATGGCCATTTTACAGATTAGGAAAACTGAGGCAGAGGAAGCAACTTGTCTGAGATGACACACT
The DNA here is from genome assembly GCF_965140235.1 of Caretta caretta. NCBI lineage: Eukaryota > Metazoa > Chordata > Testudines > Cheloniidae > Caretta > Caretta caretta. The sequence goes on from NC_134223.1 coordinate 6,977,675, forward strand.
GACTTACCTCAAGGGACAGCATCATGTAATAATAACAACATATATTTGTAAAAGAAAGTCTCTTTGCCTCTGTTACCTGATTCTCTTTGGGACTCATGGCTGCATCCTGATTCTATGATCACTTCAGCAGAATCAGGCTCGTTACACTTCTGGTTCCAAATGCAGATTTTCAGCCCAATTGCCTTTCATTTTTCTCATGCTTCCATGGACAAAAAAGCTTCCAATTCCCTGATATTCCACTGTCTCCCATGGGGCGGGAGGGGAGAGGAAGAAATCACACGAAATGAAGAGGAATGTTCTAGGAAGTTTGGGTTAGATGCACATGGTTTTAATTCTAATGTATATTTCAGCAGTGCTGAAACCTCCCCAACTATAGTTGGGGGCCAGCTGTACCTGCGCAAGGTGACAGATAGTCCTGCCCCAAATCATACACAATCTAGATAAGGCAGGTGGGGTGGAACAGACAAGTCTGCAGGAGAGCTGGGGCTAGAACCCACGTCTCCTGATTCCTAGGCTACTGCCTGGTCGATTGCCTGGATGTACTAGACCACACAGCCTCCTGTGAGGGTCTTTTTTGGCCCCAATTTCCCCACTGCTGCTTCTGTTGGTTCAGCTCCCCCAGAGATAGCAACAGTGGCCACTCTAGTGTAGACAGGATTCCGGCAGCCATTGGTGTTCTCACCATGCTCAGAGCAGGTCTGCGTAAGGCAACGCATCAAGTGCTGGTGAACACCAGTTCCCCAGCTACAGGAGCCCTCACACCATTGTGTCACCAGTGAGGCTGAACCAGTGAGATGAGAGATCTCGGAGGAAGAAGTCTAATGTAGATAAGGCCAGACACTGACTGACTCTCTCCGTTAAGGGTTTCCGGCTGCTCTTGGCCAGCCCCAATGCCTGCTACAAGCTGTTCAAGGAGAAACAAAGAGAGGGGAACGGCAACGCGGTCCAGTTTGCTGGTGAGTGGCTCAGTCAGGACGCCTTTGGCACTCACAGAGGCCGTCGGGTGGTTCTTACTTGCTGTATTCCTTTCATCCCAGGGCTCGATAATGTGAAGACCATAACAATAGACGAGATGCTGGCTGATAAGACCCTGAGGAGTGACAGTGAATACGTGCAGGTAGGAGTGGGGAAGAGGGAAGGCCTGAAAAAGACCCCAGTAATACCAAATGCAGCACCCTAGAAGTCCTATGGCTCCTCCCTTACTGAAGGAGCATGCATCCTCCTGCAGCTTGAGCAGATCAGCTCATGGGCTTTGTCCCAGAATCACCTTGGATGTGATCCATGAAGAGGCGGAGGTGTGACTGTGGGCGTGAAGTTCATGAATTCCACCACATGCAGAGGGTCAGCCACCCATACTGAGTAATGCTCTTCATCATCATCACGGCACACCCCAAAAGGAGGTCGTCTCCTTGCAGATCAAGACCACCCCGGTTGATCTCTAGCTAAATCCTTTGGATGGTCAGATTATGTCCATCTTCTCAAATTAACCTCAAAATTCCCCATCTCCTCTGTGGCTCAAGGTGCCTATGGTAGCCCACACTGAAAATGCCAAAGTCAGGGCAGGCTGCTCCCCGAACTGGTGGTTAACACTGTAGTTGGACTCACCAACCAGTCACAAACTGTGCTCCTGATCCCCCACACTGGTTATCAAGAAGCCAACCAAAAAGAAATCAGCCCCCTTTCTTGCATGCCGGTCTCAGGCTCCCAATCAGCAAATAGGTCCAGTAAAGTGAGAAGTTATTTAAAACTCTACTCACTATACAAAATGTTCTTCTGATCCCCAAAGGGCCAGCCGTATTACCAGATCAATACTAGTTTAGATCTTACCCAAAATACCACGCTGCCAGCCAATCCTTTTGTATCTAAAACTAAATGTTTATTATAAAAGAAAGGAAAAGAGAAGAGAATTGTTAAATGGTCAAAGCAATCAGATACATAATATGACTTCAGAGTCCGTATATCAGGTTCATAGCAGCATTGGTGAGTTAGCTGGCTTGTAAAGTCCCTCTGGGACACACCCAAAGCTTGGATGAGTCTATCAGTCCTTTGTTCAAAGCTTCAGATTGTAGAGAAGTTACTCCAGAGGTGAGACGCAGGAGTGAAGACAAAATGGAGAAGAGGCAGCTGCCTTTTTATATCCTTTGCCATGTGGCTTGAAAATCCTTTGTCCCAAACACAAACTCACAGCACACGGGCATGGAAAAGCTCTTGGTGTCCCTGTCCACAGGCATGTCCTTGTCCCTACATGTCCTGCTGACTCATAGGGGTAGCTCCTGGCTTCTCAACGGGCTCATTGTACAGCTGATTGTCCTTGGTGGGCCATCAAACAGGCTAGATAGTGCTGATGCCAATCTGTCTGGGGGCGTCAGACAGATTGCAAAACACAAGTTTGAGACACAGCTATATCACACATATTTATAACTCACGATACAACAATGATACATACCTATAAACAAGATGATCATACTTAGCAAAGCATAACTTCTCCACTGATACCGTACATGGCATATCTTGTAAGATTCATAGCAATTTTGTAATATTGGTATCAATAATATTATAAATGGCCATACAGCATCACAACCTCTCCCTAAAGACCATATATGCGACATGTCTGAGGGAGAGAATCTTTTATAGCAAAGCAAGGGGAGATTTCTAGTGGATAGCAAGTTACAACCTTCATTGCTGTAACAGCGGCTTTAGAACAGGTGCTGCGTAGACAGGAGAGCAGAAAAGTCCAGGGAAGACCAGCTGCAATGGAGCAGTGGTTTAAAGCATCTAATGGTACAAAAGCAGCGAAGAACATGGTATCTGGTGTCAGGGGGCCATGCGTGACAACATTCAGGTGGAGTCCCAGTGTGGACAGGGAAGAATGAGAGGCTCCAGGGGTCCTGATCCAAAGCTCATTGATCTGGATGGGAATCTTTCCATTGAACACAATGGGCTTTCAATCAGGTTCCTCATGGCGTTGCTATGTTGTGTCCAGTTGCTTCAAGCTGAGAATAGGGATGGACTGTACAGTGATTCCTGACAACATCTAGAAGGGGTAGAATCTTTGCCCTGGGAAATTAACTTATCCCAATAAAACTCCTCCTCATACAGAATTACCTGCGCGTTTGTCGCTGCAAATCACTAGCAGCAGAAATACAGCGCCTTCGCTCCACTCGTCCCAACTGGCCCGTAGTCACCTCCCTCCTCGCCAATCCTTTCTTCCCCCAGAGCTGCATTGACTGGAATCGACATGCCCTCAAGGAGGAGCTGGGACTGACTGAGCAAGACATCATTGACATCCCTCAGCTGTTCGTGTTGAACAGTTCTCGAGCAGACGCTTTCTTCCCAGACATGGTGAGGGGACCATCCTGCTCATGCAGTTGCTTCTCATTTCTGTCCCATCCTCTGCATTGCCCAACAGGCTCCTATTCCCCACTTTGCTTCCCCCTGCCAAGCACTCAGTCCTTATCTTCCATAATGTCCCTCTCTTCCCTGCCTTTCTCCTTCCCCCTGGTGACCTCCTGGAACTCATTCAGCTCCCATGCCGTCAGAGAATGGGTCTCAGACAGGAAGCGAAACCTCCCTGCTAAATGCAGGAAGGTTGAAAGCAGAACTGAGCAAATGACAGATTTTTCAGTTCTGTGGTGATTTACAAAAGTCAGGGGGAAAATCTTTTTGGGTCAGACCAAAAAGAAAATTATTGACGTTTTCAGCAAAGAGTAAACAACTATGGTTGAGGGGTTGAAGGAAACATTTTGTTCTACTCGAAACGTTTCATTTTGATTTGGATCATTTTTTAATTTTTGAAAAACAACTTAAAAATAAAAGGAAAGGAAATTTCAAAGCAAAGGGTTGTTTCACAATGAAAAATGGAAAAATTTCCATGGGGAAAAAGGCAAAATGAAAATTTGATTTGGGGGGGAATTTAAGATTTTTTTTTAAAAAAACGAACAATTCTGTGAAATCAACACAAATCCATAAAACATTTCAGTGTCACTGAAACTACATTTTTTAGTTTAAAAAAAGTTTTGGTCGAATAATTGAGACCAGCTCTAGCTAAGAGGATAGGACACAAGCCGGGGTTACACGTAGACCACTGAGGAGATGCCCTGTTTGGGACCACGTCTGGCTGTTGTATGTTCCACAGTCCATCTGTCCCTTTTCTCCTGGCTGCAGGTGAACATGATCGTCTTGGGGAAACACCTGGGCATCCCGAAGCCGTTTGGGCCAATCGTCGATGGACGGTGCTGCCTGGAGGAGAACGTTCGCTCCCTGCTGGAGCCACTGGGCCTGACCTGCACCTTCATCAATGACTTTTTCTCCTACCACACCCTCTTCGGGGAGATCCATTGCGGCACCAACGTCCGCAGGAAACCCTTCTCCTTCAAGTGGTGGAACATGATCCCCTGAGCAGAGGAGGTGAAGCCCCAACCCGCTGCTCAGCACTAACGAGGGAACATGGGACCAAGTTGATTCTAACAAACTCTGGATAAGGGCTCCTGGAATCTGGCAATCTAAGAAGTTTTGTAAATAAAGAGAACACCATCCAAGGAAGCCCTAGACCCTAAGTTGGAAGCCCTAGACCCTAAGCTAGAAGCTCTATCTAGCATGCCATTCCTTCATTCTTCTAACACACGTTGAGCTCAGGTGCTCTTTAGAGGTGCATGCTAATCACAGCTACACATACATAGCAGTACATAATGCACAGCTGCACGGCTCCATTATTCTTCTGCATTTTAATATCCACCACAAACTCACCACCTACAGCGGATCCTGCTTCAGAGCTTGGTGTTTTAGCCATAAGCCTGGTCTCCTCTCCCCCACAACAATGCCTACCCCTGTATCAGTTTCAAAACCTACTAATGTTCCAGTATTATAGTCATCTATTAGGGAGGCCGAACTAGGGAGCCAGGTCTCTTATTCCCAGCTCTACAAGTGACCTGCTGTTTGATCATAGGCAAGTCACTTCCTCTCTCTGCGCCCATCTGTAAAATACTTCCCCTCCTTCATATGGGGCTTTGAGATCCAGGGCTGAAAAGCCCAATGGTCATGCAAAGTATTATTTTTAAACTATATATCTGGATAGCCAAGGAGGAAAGTCTTTCCCCCTAACTTCCCTGGCAGGGCAGTGATTTTTAACTGTCATCAAATCTCATTAAGAGTTTGCACTGTTTCTGGCTTGGTGTTGCAGAAAGGCTGCTTAGGGCAACACAGTACATGACCGTGCAGTCAGAATGTGGGCATTTCAACTGGAAAGCGTCCAGGGCTTTCTCCAAATGTCTCCTGTTTCCCATGTATTCTTCCATGTTGAATTTTGGATGTTGTAAATTGTTGGTAAGAGCTAATTTATTAATTACTAACTTGCCTCGAGTGTATTTGCACCTTATCGACGCACAGCATGGATTATCAACTGGATTTCACTCAAGACCTTCAAGTGCAAAGCACAGTTCTCTGCCACTTGAACCACAGTATGAGCTCCATCAGCTGATAGCAGTAGTAAGCTATTACTGTGACACTTTGGGGGTTCACCCACACCAGTAAGGGGTTGTGTTGCCAGCCTCCCTGTAGGCCTGGGTACCTCTGTGCTGTGCTCCTTTGTGTCAAAGCCCTGACCTAAGCAGCACTATAACCTCACTGTGGCTTCTCCCAGCACGGTTACTCCTGGCAGAGTGACCCCAACAAACCTTCCAGTCCAGAGTCGCCCCCAAACCATCTCCCCTGCAGAGTCCAGTCCCTCTGCCTGGACCCACACAACAGTTCTCAAGTTCGCTGTCTTCAAAGAGACAGAGCCCACCCCAGCCTGTTAGTTTGGCTGAGGACTCACACTAAGATACAGCACTGAGCTGGTTTTGTAATAAAACAAAAATAAGTGTATTAACAAAGAACGGAGGCGAAAGCGATGACGAGAACGAGTGAAAGAGACCGGGAAGGTTACAAACAGAACACACTTCCTGGCGAGTAAAACCTCGCAAGTTACAGTCTTTGCCTCCCCAGTTTCCTCACCTACCTCATGTTCTCAGCATCCCTGGTCCTCCAGACTAGGGGTCCCAATTCTGACTGGCTCGAAGGGTGCCGCACCCATCATGTCCCCTCAGTCATGGATGACAAAATGGCTTTTGTCTCTGCTTGTATCTTCCCAAAGTTCAATTGTTGCTTTGCTTTTTACTAGTCACCACCTAAGTTCCCTCTCAGGTGCGTGGCTGTGCAGGAGGCCACCAAGGGCCGTGCATTTAACTCCCCCAAGCCTCTTCCTCCCAGCTCTGGGGCTGCGGCGGGGAGAGGCGCTCTCCCCTGGCTCCAACCCCGGAGAAGCCGTGGCGGGGAGAGACGCTCTCCCCCAGCCCAGGTGCTGCTGTGAGGAGAGAGAGCTGGGGGGAGTCCTCTCTCTCCGCTGTAGCCCCGGGGTAGCCTGCACCCCATACCCCTCATCCCTGGGTCCACCTCAGAGCCCGCACCCCCAGCCAGAGGCCTCACCCCCCCCCAACACACCCAATCCCTCTGCCCCAGCCTGAGCCCCCTCCCGCACCCTGAACCCCTCATGCCTGGCCCCACCCCAGAGCCTGAACCCCCAGCCAGAGCCCTCACCCCCTGCACCTCAACCCTCTGCCCCAGCCCTGAGCCCCCTCCCACACTCCGAACCCCTCAGCCCCACCCCCACCACACATCACCTCCATCTTGGTGCAAATAACAAAACTCATTCCGCACATGGATGGAAAAATTAGAGGGAACATTGGACAGTTGCTAGTTTTCCTCCAACACAAACCCCAGTTGTTCCTGGGGGGGTGCCACCTCCATCCCTCGTTGCGGGTGCTCCATGGTCATTTCCCCCCAACTTGCTCACCTGACGGCTTTCTTTACCTTGCATGCAAATGTGCTTTGCATTGTCTCAGGTTCCCCCTGGCTTAGTTTACATTGGAGACACAGAACCTGTGAAACCACATTCCTTGGGCTTAAGCCCTGTCTGCCAACCACATCTGAGGAAGGGATCGCCGGCCCCTCTCTCTAATTCGTTATGCGCCGCTCAGACGCACATCACACAATAGTATGAATGGCCAGCGCGTTACCAGTCGGCCTTCGACACATCATACGATACCTTTTCGATTCAGATGATGACAACAGCGAGTTGGGCAACGAGTGGGCCAGGCCTGATGAGAGTTATGGGGTGCTGGGCCCTCTGACACTGGGACTCTCTGGGTCAGTTATCCTCTAGGTTGCTGCTACGTGCCTAGCCAGCGTGACACACGTCTCTCTGCAGGAGAGCTGCACTCCGGTTCAGACGGGTGCTCAAGGGAGGAATTGAAAATGAGACCTCCCAGGACCGGCTGCTGGGGACAACACTCATTTAACAGCAAGCTCCTGCAGGGTGTTACAGCCTCCCTCTCACTGAACGGGCCCTAAATCACTGGATGCACCGTGTGCTTCAAGCCATTACTCTGCCTTTATTAAATCATCTCCATTCCCAGGCAGCCTCAGAAGACAGAACTCTTGCTCCCCGACAGAGACTGGTCCGCCCTTAGCAACATCATGCAGGGGGCGGAATTGCAACCCTGACCGTTGTACAAGTCAATTGCTTTCAGGCCGTTTCCCCAGGAGAACGAGATGCTGCTGCTTTAACTGTCCTGGATGCAATCCTCACAAGGAAGATGTCGTTCAGTACAATTTGTGCAGGTCCTTTCAGAACCCCTGGAATTTTGGCATCAGTTTTCCAGTGAAAAAATGCCTACCATTTCCAGGACGCTCTTTCGGGCGTGACACCCTAAGTAGTCTTTCCACTTTAGCTATCCAGTGGAGTTGCTTTAGATTAGCAATGCCCCCACCCCTGGAGTGCTGGGCACCACAGCCGCAGAGCCCCCAGCCCTGGAGCACCTGCTGGGATGCCTCAGCACTCCCAGCCCTGGGTGGGTGGCCCCAGCACCAGGTGGCCCCAGCACCGGCCCTAGCTGCCCTAGGACCCGGGCCGCAGGCTGGCCCGCCATAGACCCACCCCCAGCCCTAGCCCCCTTTGGGGAAGAGGAGCAGCCTGGGCTGGGGCTGTGGGGGAAGAGCGAGAAGCAATAGGGGTCCTCGGGGCGGAGCATGGGCAGGGCCATGCCTGGCTGTTTGGTGAGACTCAGCTTCCCCTGGCCTGCGATACCCACTGCCCATGGCACAATTCCATGTCGCTGGTCCTTGTTGCAGTGTGAGGAGGGCTTAGCTAATTGAGCCAAGACTGAAGGACTCTTGACAAACTGGCTGAGCTTGAGCGTGGTGGACCAGAGCTGAGTCTGAGATCTCACTATAGGCACATTTCAAAGCACTGAAGTCCTATTTTCAAAAGTAACTTACGCACGTGGGCCCAGATCCTCAGAGATATTTAGGCACTAGTCCAAGTCCCATCAACCTACAAGGAGACTTAGGCCCTATTTTCAAAATTGTCTTGGGCACTTAGGAGCCTAAAACACTTTGGTGCCTTTGAAAACTTTATCCTAAATACCTACGCTCCCCCCAGCCCACATTCAGGCCTCTGCATCCCAAATGCAGTCGCTGTAGAATTCCATGCCAGGCTCTTCTGTTCTGGGCAGTGTGCTAAACGCTCATGATGTTACTGCTTTCAACTTGAAAGCATCATTAAGTCCAGCACGTGAGCTAACCATAATTAATTGCTGCTGGGGTTATTTTGCCAGGGATCAACCCCCATTGTGAGGCAATAGGTCATTGGCTATTAGGTTGCACAAGGTCATTTCCCAACAATAAAAGTATAAACCAAAGAAGTCGGAATCTGAGGCTTGCTTTTAGTTCGGTACAAATTCAGTCCCATGCTTTGCTCCCCAAAACACCAGTGCACCATAGGTAAGACATAATTGTTGCACACACACACACACACACACACATTGAGCATGGGCCCATGAACTCTTGAAATGAAGTGGCTCAGACGGGGCACCCAAAATTAGTGAAAATGTAGGCCTAATCCTCTCTGTGCCTCAGTTTCTCCATCTGTAAAATAGGGAGAACAGGACTGCCTCAATTACCTCCCAGGAGTGTTGGGGCTTAGTAGAAGATGTAAAGCACTACATGACTGCTGAGAGTTATTGTTGTTACAGTTTTATAGGCAAAATTATAGACATGTGCAAACATATACAGACGCCCCCCGAATGAGCTCCATTGCAGTGAGTGACCAAGTTTGTTCCAGGAACATGCTAAATATTTTAAGATGCTGGCTCTTCTTACATCCGCAGTTTCTGTTTCCTTGGTGTGCAGGTATGTAAAAGAACCCTACAGTACATGGACAGGCAGGCACCAGAGAGGATGCTGATCTACTCCCAGCCCTGGAAATTGGCAGTACCTTAGATAACAACTGGTGTTTCCCCAAGTTAACCTGTCTCTCTTTCCTCCCATTCTTTCACCCCCTGCTGATGCTGCTGACCTCTAAACGGCTGATCACAGCAAGCAGAGTTCTGCTTGCTTCACAACCTGTCCCTCCAATCACCAAGCAGAGATCCTGGAGGTGGGATTACATCTATCTCCAGCTAATCACAGCCTACCGGAGAGAGAGAGGAGGGGTGGGACACTTGGCCCATGCCTTTTAATCTGATCTTGCTGGCTCATCTGCTGTAAACAGAGCAGCACAAGAAAGACTGCAGCTGAGAGAAGGGTACAAACATGTCCCAGCAAAGAACCATACGGCTATCCTTGCAGCAGCATACTAGCATGGTCTATGTGCTGGGCACAGAAATCTCCATTGACATACAGGGGTAAGAAATGCGAGCTTTAATTGCTGGCGGTTCTCTGATCATTTGGCTCTTTACTGGTGTCAGCTTTAAATGGATACTGTTCCCTGGGTTGGGGAAGGCAAGGGGTGCAGCGCTGGTAAAAGTAACTTGGAATGAACTCAGCTAGAAATATGTTGAAAATTATACCCTGGGTGCCAGCAGCCACATATCAGACTGGGAATGACTAAACAGCTAAGGGAAGTGGCATTTTCTACTGGGCTCCAGATGCATGTCTGTCTAAAGTCAGGGGCCAGATCCTCACTGGTGCAAAGTGGCTCGGCGCCCCTGAAATCAGTAGAGCTGTGCGGATCTATCCCAGCTGAGGCTCTGTTTGGTATGCTCCGCACATGTACTGTTTGCGCATACATTATTGTTAGGGATGAACGGCTTGGCTGCAGAACTCCGAGATTCTTTGTGATGCCCAGCTCTCCGCTGGGAGTGCTTGGCTTCTCATACCAGTGGCGTGGAGGCTGAGATCGAGGGAGGGGAAATTTTGCACCCGCTCTCTGGGATATAATGTGGCTTCCTCACTCCAGCACCCTATTTTGTCTGGAGTGAGGAAATTCACGGAGTTCATTTACTGGCACTAAGGGACGAGGAGAAAGTTCAGAGGCAGAATGGTTAAGTGACTTGCTCAGAGAGTGGAGCAGGCTAGTGGCAAAGTCAGGCATTAGAATGGGAACTCTTGAGTCCCTCCTGCTGGTAGAGTACATAGGGCTGCTTCGTCCAGGGAACTCTTTGCCATCACCTGAGATTGTATGTGTAAGATCTTTAGGGGAGGGGCTGTCTCTTCTTATGCGTATGTACAGCCCCTAGCACAGTGGGGCACCGATCCCAGATGGGGGCCTCTGCATGCTACTGTAATACAGATACTTAATAAATGAATCCGCAGCATCTCCAGCAGTGCCATCTTTTATTATTTGTATTATGGTAGCCCCTGGGGTTGGGAAGGCAGGGGGAATTATCCCTGGTTCGATACCCAGGGCTGTAGGAAATCAGGTAAAGTTGCAAAGAATACATTGGACTTGAAGGTGGGGTGAGATCAGAGTGCAGAGCTCCAGGTTCGCCTCCCTATAGACACCCACCTGTCTTTATCTGTTATCCTGCAATGTCCCTCCCTCTTCTTCCCGAGAAGTCTGAACCTTTGTAGTTGCATGTTGCAACTGCTGCTGAACTCCAGGCTTCCCGGGGCAAGGCCCGTCTGCAGTTGAGTTTCTCTCCCGGGGGAAGCAGGAAAGATCTATGTTGTATCACACTTATCTCCAGGTGTGACTGTTCGTTATCAGGGAGCAGGTGACCTGAGGCATCCCAGACCTCAGCCAGAGATGAACAAAAAGCCTCTGACAGCTATTATTCAACATCGGTTGCCTGGCAGAAAGCCAGAAGTTAAATAATGGAGTGTCTCTCTGATGCAACTTCTTGCTGCCACTTGCAGGCACACAGAGCGTCTAGCCAGCTCCCCAGCCTCATGCAGAGCTCCAAGGCCAGCTCTTTGCTGCTGGGTGGCTCCAGGGATGGGATACTTTCTTGGTCACTGTGATGCTGGCAGACCAGGTGCCAACTCAGGTCAAGGCCCTTAGGCCTTACCTGAACGCTGACAAATGCATCGCTGGTAACCAGTGTGGCTCACCTGTCTTAGTGTTGTTATTCTAGGTATTAGAATGATAAACGTGTTTAGACTTTATGAAGTGCTTGTAAGTTGCTGCCTGCATGAATCTCACTTACAACAGCTGTATCCCATGCTTAAGTAAGGCTGCGAGTTTGTCCCAGAGGTCACGGACTCCGGGACTTGCCATGACTTCTGCAGCGGCTGGTGCTCTTGGCTCAGGGGCAGCTCAGGCAGCCCCTGCGCCAGGCATACCGGCAGCTGCTGGGGCAGTCTCGGCCCACCGCGTCCCCCCAGCAGCAGTGTTTGGCTGTGGGAGGGGGCAGGGGGTTGGAGCACCGGTCGGGGTGAGGCGGGCTCTGGCCTGTGCTTACCCGGGGGGCTCCCTGAAAGTGACAACATCCTCCTCGCTCAGCTGCTAGGCGGAGGCGTGGCCAGGCAGCTCTGCGCACTGCCTCCGCCCACAGCGCTGGCTTCGCATCTCCCATTGGCTGGGAACCGCAGCCAATGGGAGCTGCGGGGGCGGTGGTTGCACACACAGGCAGTGCGCAGAGCTGCCTGGCCACCTCTTTGCCTAGCAGTTGAGCAAGGGGGATGTCACCGCTTCCAGGGAGCCCCCCTCACCCCGTCCCATGCCACAACCCCCGACTTCCTCCCACATCCAAACTCTGCTGCTGCTGGGGGCGGGGGAGGCATGGAACCAGCTAGGGAGACTGCTGGCTCTGCCAACCATGCCCCCCCAGCATCAGCGGGGGTCCCGGGCCAGCTTGCGCCACACCCATGAAAGTGCATGAGTAATTGTCCCATCAGCTTGAACGAGCACCAGCGGGGGGCTGGGGCCGCAGGCCACCCCCCGCATCCTCTGCCCCCCCAAGCAGCCGGGCCACCCTCCCCCAAGTTTTATTCACTAGTATTTTTAGTAAAAATCACAGACAGGTCACGGGCCGTGAATTTTTGTTTATTGCCCGTGACCTGTCCGTGACTTTTACTAAAAATACCTGTGACTAAAACGTAGCCTTAGTTATAAGGTAATAGTTAAGTGCTTGCTCTGAAACTGGAAACCTCCCCAGTCAGGAGAGGAGCATTACCAAGTGTGAAATACCAGTTTGCCCCAGGAGGCATTATCTCCTGCCCAGTGAAAGAAGGCCCATCGACACCACACGAACCATTGTGAGACATCAGAGGACAAAAGACTTTGTGAATTGCTTGCTCCACACCCATGAAAGTGCATAAGTAATTGTCCCATCAGCTTTAACTCTGGGGGAAGGGGATAAAAATCCCTGGCAGGAAGAAACTGGGTCTTTATGGTGCTTGGACTTTGAGGGGCAAGGATTTCTAAGCATAAGCAAGGGATCCCCAGTACTTGGCCTGGGTTAGCCTTAGAGGACTTATAGAGCTTGGACATAAGACTTACAGCAGCTTCTATCCCCTTTTGAACCCGAAGACTGGAACTCATTGGTATGTGTACGTTTATCGTATTTACAAGGTTAAAGAACTCATTTCTTTTTCTTAGTTAATCGATCTTCACATAGTTTATTATAGGATTGGCTACAAGTGTTGTCTTTGGAGTAGGATCTAAGGTGCAATTGACCTGAAGTAAATGATCAGTCCTTTGGGACTGGGAGTAACCTGAATATTGTTGTGATTTTTGGTGTAAGGGATCACATATCACAAAGGTAGGTTTATCTGGGTGGCAAGATAGATAGGAGTACCCAAGGAGACAGTCTGTGAGTACTGAGAAGTTCACACTGGATTTGTGAAATCTAAGTATAGAACTCATACCCAATTTGTGCTGTGTGCCCTGCTTAACAGTCTGCCCTGAGTTGGCACTCATGCTGTCTGGAGCCACTCCAGACAGCTTGACAGTCACTGTTTCAAATCCAGTCAAAGAAGATTAGAAGTTGTTAGTATGGGTAACATGCTGGCTAAGTGTGTTGTCTTCCTCCAGTGCCTGATTCATAGAGATAAAAGCCTTCTACTGCTACCACATAGTGGAAGTACTCCTTTAGGTCACATGGCAGAGACCAGTGTCTTGGAGCTAAAGAAGTGGGGTTCAGTCTCCACAGACACCCTTTTGGGTGGGGGGATCATTACACATCTGATGGCTGTTTGGTAGCCTATTTGAATTGAGCACAGTTCATAGGAGACAGGTGTCTGTCAACACTGGCACCCATGTTCGTTTTCTCAGTGGAAGGGCCAGGGACTGAATGGCCTATGGTCACTGAACTCAGTCTTCTCTTGTCCTTAGGAAGGGTCTCCCCAGGACAGTGCTGATGCATGTTGGCAGGGCAGCATACGGGAAGTTCACCCCATTGCGGCCTGAGATGCATCTGCTCTGGGAACCAATCCACTCCTGCTTTCCTTCCCCATTCTCATCCTGCAGCCAATCTTGTTGGACCACAATCCAGTCCCCGACCTTCATCATCGCCATCATGTATATTACAGTAGCCCCTAGCGGGCCCAGTTGAGACTGGGGCCCCTCTGAAGGGAATGCATTCACCACGACAGGGCCTCTATGGGGCCAAGCATGGCATAGTGTCTTTTTCCCCATCCTGTGCCCCCTGCTGACGGCCTCTCTGGTCCTCTGCCTCTTCCCACGATTGGGCCCTCCAGTCATGTCATAGTTTCGTCCACTCCTTCTGGAGTAACAAAGTCCCACCTACAGAACTTCACTGTTGTTATTGTGGTCCTTGTGTGCCCTATGCTCAGGGGTTCCAGTCATCCTTTGTCCCCTTGTTCAGCCTGTGTCACCATCTCAGTGGCTGGTAGGGAAATGCAGGCCCTCACACTACACCAGGTTCCAGCTTGGGGATCTTATAACCAGTTGCCCAGGTCTGCTCAGTCCTACATGTTGCTGCTACTTCCTTGGGCTTCTTCCTACTCAGCCTCTCTCAGGTCTTCTCCCCACAACCTCTGTGGGCTCACCTGGCTCTCACGACCCCAAATTAAAGCATAATCTTGAACCCACTGCCACCCTCCTCGGGCTTGGCCTTTCATGCCTTCCTTCACTGAGCACCTCCCTGGCCCTCCCTGGAGGCCTAGATCCTGCCCTTTTATCAGGGCTTATTGCTGGAGCCTGTTTCACGCCTAGCAGCTGCTTCGTCTCTCCTGGCCTCTTGCCAGACTTCCCTACTCAGGATACAGTCCCAGGGCCTACTCCTCCCCGGGCTTTCTCCTCACACATTCTCTCTGCCCAACTGATCATGTCGGCAAGAGCAAATGGGACAAATGCCCACTATTGTCAAAAAAGTCCAGACAAGGCTTAAAGAAGGGACTGTCCTGGCCAAAACGGGACATACGGTCACCATAATCCTGCCCCAAATTGTTTACAGTCTCAATAGTCAAAGGATTATGCTCCCCTGCCTTTACAGCTGGGGAAAGTGACACACAGTGAGAAATACATGACTTGCCTAAGGCCACACATGGGGTCGGTGACAGAGCCAGAAATGGAAGCCGGATCTTCTATATCTCAGTCCTGGGGCCTGAAACATAAACTAACTTTTAAATCCCAACGAGACTCTGTAAAATCAGGCACTCACTTGATTTCCTGTCTCCTCCAAGCCTGCCTTAATGGCTCCTCTTCACTGAGACTGCAGCATACACTCTGTGAAAGACCCTGCTGGGAGTGCAGTCTGCTTCCTGCATTCTCCCCCCAACCCTCCATATGAACAACTTTCAATCTGCTCTTCCTAGAGCTACTTGGCCCCTCTGTTTCCATCCCTCTTCTGGCAGCAGCAGCCCCCTGGTTCTGTTGTGGTCACAGGGCCTATCAATTTACCCTCAAAGTGAGCTCAACTGTCAAAAGTCAGTGTAAGGTCATAAGATGTCACAATCACTTCCTACAACAGATGGGGATGGGGAAAGGGAGACAGACTGGATTGGTCCAAACAAAAAGGCCGATTGCTACAACTTTAGGACTGTGTTAGGATCGTGTCTGGTAAACAAGAAAAGTGTGAAACCAAAAATCAGTGAACCAAATGTGGTGTGTTGGAAACGAGGCCTAAATGGTGGACCAGATAATGAGGGGATGGGCCACTCCGCCCACCACTCCCTCTGTGGGACTTTCAGAAAAGAGACATTGGGAGAGAAATTGGCTAGTGGAGCAAGCTTCACCATCATGCCTGCCTCCCCCACCATCTCCTGGGACCTTTGTCATCCTGATCCTGAGAGATGTCCTGACTGGACTGGACCAGAGAGAGGGACCCAGATGACATGGCTGCCTCCGCCAGCTCCAGCTGAATTCCAAACACCACCTGGGATGAAACAGGATCAAACTTTAACAACAGCAGCGCTTCCAGCCCATCTCAGCTAACTTCTCTTTTGCCCCAAAGGCCAGCGATTAGCGTTTCTGATATTAGCTGAGAGACTGTCTAACAAAGGGTTTTTCTTCTAAAAACTCCCTCCAGCTCAAGGAAAGGGAACAAGGGATGTTGTTAAAAAGAAAGGTTTTATTTAATACAGTACATTTCAGATGCTTTAACTGTCCTTTTCCTATATCTTTAATAAAGGGTTGAAAGGATTTCTAATCATAGATTAGATTAGATTAGATTTTGGGGGGAGGGGTAGCTCAGTGGTTTGAGCATTGGCCTGCTAAACCCAGAGTTGTGAGTTCAATCCTTGAGGGGGCCATTGCGGGGACAAAAATTAGGGATCGGTCCTGCTTTGAGCAGGGGGTTGGACTAGATGACCTCTTGAGGTCCCTTCCAACTGGGATATTCTACTACTGTGATTCTAATAGTGTGTTTGCCGTGGTACTAAGCAGACCGAGGTCTCTGTGCACTAAACTCCGAACCTTGTTTAATGCTGCTTAATGTTGGACAGTGACTGGATGATGTTAACGCCTTTGGCCCATATAGTCCATCTAAATAAATACATCTCCTCCACAGGCTGTCCAGTTGCTCAGGCTCATGGCTTCCTCAAAGCTCTTTATGTTACATGCTGCAGATGCGAATTCCCTTCAGGCAGCTATTTGGACTTAAATGCAGAAGGGGAGCCCTGCCTGTGTTAGGGGAAGAGAGGGCAAAGTGTTAGTCTCTAAGGTGCCACCAGTACTCCTTCTCAAAGTGTTTGAGTTGCTCTTGTGTTTCCTTTTCCCTGTGCTATCTCACGGTTGTACAGCAGGGAAGTAGATGGGCTAATAGTTTTATAGTTGGCTCAGAGAATGGCTTGGAGTGTCACTGATGCACACCATAAATTTAGAGCTCAGGCTGTCCTTGGAATCAGAGGAAGGGAGAGAAGCTTCACTGTTCTGTAACTGCATCCGGTAGCTTGGTGGACCAGCCACCACCAGGCCTGCAGGAAGGGGAAACGGGGGGCAGTTCTGGGTGTGACTGGCAAGTGGCAGGATTGCCAAACTGAAGAAATCAAGCACCAGGTGATGTGGAATGCCCTCAATTAGAGCTGAGTGAATCATTGTTTTTTTCTGTTCAGTGACCCAACTGAAAAATCCCAGATGCAAGCTGTTGGAGTTTCAAACTGAAACAGAACTCTTTTCTTGGTTTGTTTTTCTTGCTGAAACAAAACAACTGAAAAAATACTTTGTTTGGGTAGAAGGAAACATTTTGAAATGCTGGTTTTGAAGTGACACCTCAATTAGAAAATGTCAATTCAAAAGGACCTGGCTTCTTTAAAAACAAAATGAATTGCAAAACCATTCAAAAGAACCTGGTTTATTTCAAAGCAAAATGGCAAAACGGTTCGTTCAGAAAATGCTGACATGAAAATGGCTCAGAAACCAGATATCAAAGATTAAGAATCCCCAGTGTATTTTTTCTCTTTCATGATTTTTATGAGTTTTGGGGGCTAACTCATTAGTTTTTAAGCACTTGGGGTTGGCAACACTGCACTATGGCGCCTTTGCTAGATGCAGCATGTCCCAAACAAGAACAAGGAACTTCCTGGAAAATACCCACAGGTAGAGGCTAAGGGTGGTAGCTGCATTCCTTGCCTGCCAGACTTGACTACATCCCTGACAGACCCACCTCACATCTTGGCTCTCCTGTCTTTAATCATCTTTGTGCCCCGCCTATTGTGAGTCTTCGTAACAGTTAATACCCCAGTCTCTGGGGCTGGGGCTGCACGGTGGGGAAAGCTTTGCTAATCCTTATCTACATAGGCAGCAACATACTGGTCACAGATTTTTGTGATGTGATCTCTTGTTTGTTCGGTGCTTGGTGACTAACACTTGGCTGTTCCCTCTGTGTCAGCTGGAAAAACAGTGGACTGACATGAGTTTGTCATGAGTTCTCAACCACGGAACCAACCATCCTCGCTAATCATAGGATACCAGAGTTGGAAGGGACCTCAGGAGGTCATCTAGTCCAACCCCCTGCTCAAAGCAGGACCAATCCCCAACTAAATCATCCCAGCCAGGGCTTTGACAAGCCGGGTCTTAAAAACCTCTAAGGATGGAGATTCCACCCCATCCCTAATTGAGCAGCATGAATTGGCACGATGAAGTAGCTGTGTTCAGCCAGGCTTTTCCTCAAGTGATAATCCTTATAACAAGGAGGCAGTCCCTCCTCCAAACTCTCCTTTGCTGCGATGCCCACAAAAAACTGGACAATGGTTAGGCCACTGCTGTGCGGGGACCACTGCCAACATGCTGACCAGTGCTGTCTCAGCGTTTCCTTGTACTCCCCCGTCTGTTTGTATCCGTCTGCTGGTTTGTAAGCCCCTGGGGGCAGAGACCATCTTTTTGTTCTGGATTTATCCAGTGCCAGGTACGACTGGGTCCCGGTTCGTGACTGGGGCTCCTCAGGGCTATGGTAACCCAAGTCATAAATAATAAAAGGTGAAGGAAACAGCCTCTCAGGTTGGGACTCGGCTCAGGGCTATGAGCTTTGGGAACGGATTCGGACCTTCCCAAGGCATCCCCCCAGCTCTGCGCCAGATAAGGGGAAAGCTGAGCTGGGTTTAATCCCTTGTTTGTTGGGAACCAGGTAGGGCTACTGGCCATTGTCACCTCATGCAGAGGGTCACCAATGACTGGGGCACTTTCTGCTGAGGTGAGGAGGACGTGCTGGGAGAACTGCCTTTGGAATGCCTGTCTCCTTCCTGACCCTGCACTGCCAAAAGGCAGCACAAGTCAGAGCCTGCCAGCAAGCAGGCAGGTTCCTCCATCCATGAAGGACGGCTGGGATAAACTTGTTCTTTCTGCTTTATTGATTAGCAGGAAATCTTAACTCCACCTGTTTGGCAACAGCTTGTTTCCTGGGTCTGCTTCTGGCCAGGTGTGACTAATTCAAAATGATCTGGACTAATGACTAAAGGGGGGAGGGGTAGCTCAGTGGTTTGAGCATTGGCCTGCTAAACCCAGGTTTGTGAGTTCAATCCTTGAGGGGGCCATTTAGGGATCTGGGGCAAAAACTGGGGATTGGTCCTGTTTTGAGCAGGGGGTTGGACTAGATGATCTCCTGAGGTCCCTTCCAACCCTGATATTCTATTCTATTCTATTCTATAATGATAGGTTTCAGAGTAACGGCCGTGTTAGTCTGTATTCGCAAAAAGAAAAGGAGTACTTGTGGCACCTTAGAGACTAACCAATTTATTTGAGCATAAGCTTTCGTGAGCTACAGCTCACTTCATCGGATGCCTATGTGGAAAGTGTAGAAGATCTTTTTATATACACACAAAGCATGAAAAAATACCTCCTCCCACCCCACACTCCTGCTGGTAATAGCTTATCTAAAGTGATCACTCTCCTTACAATGTGTATGATAATCAAGTTGGGCCATTTCCAGCACAAATCCCAGAAGTCACCTACTACAGGACAGGCCTAACAAAGAAAATAACAGAACGCCACTAGCCGTCACCTTCAGCCCCCAACTAAAACCCCTCCAACGCATTATTAAGGATCTACAACCTATCCTAAAGGATGACCCATCACTCTCACAGATCTTGGGAGACAGGCCAGTCCTTGCCTACAGACAGCCCCCCAACCTGAAGCAAATACTCACCAGCAACCACATACCACACAACAGAACCACTAACCCAGGAACTTATCCTTGCAACAAAGCCTGTTGCCAACTGTGCCCACATATCTATTCAGGGGACACCATGACAGGGCCTAATCACATCAGCCACACTATCAGAGGCTCGTTCACCTGCACATCCACCAATGTGATATATGCCATCATGTGCCAGCAATGCCCCTCTGCCATGTACATTGGTCAAACTGGACAGTCTCTACGTAAAAGAATAAGAGAGTAAAAGAGAGTGGTCACTTTAAATAAGCTATTACCAGCAGGAGAGTGGGTTTGTGTGGGGGGGTGGGGGGGGCGGTGAGAAAACCTGGATTTGTGCTGGAAATGGCCCAACTTGATTATCATACACATTGTAAGGAGAGTGATCACTTTAAATAAGCTATTACCAGCAGCAGAGTGGGAGGAGGTATTTTTTCATGCTTTGTGTGTATATAAAAAGATCATCTACACTTTCCACAGTATGCATCCGATGAAGTGAGCTGTAGCTCACGAAAGTTTATGCTCAAATAAATTGGTTAGTCTCTACAGTGCCACAAGTACTCCTATTCTATTCTATGTTTTCTCTTGAAGAGGTTTGCATGGCTGCCACAGGAAGGATCCTCACCCTAACCACAGAGACCGTGACTCATGGGAGTTAACAGGAAAGGTGGATGCTGAATGACAAGCTAGGGCTCCCAATTGTGACCAGTGTCCTCTGCTCCTGATGGCTCCAAGGGGCCATTCTGCTGTCACTGGTTAGGAAGGGGGTTGAAAACATGCGTCTGAATGATTGAATTGAATGCATGGACTGGATTGTCTCCGGTCAACCAGAAGTGCTCTGCTTTATGGCATGTCTTCAAGTCACCAGGGCCTGATGAAATACATCCTAGAATACTCAAGAAACTGACTGAGGAGATATCTGAGCCATTAGTGATTATCTCTGAAAAGTCATGGAAGACAGGAGAGACTCCAGAGGACTGGGAAAGGGCAAATATTCTCTTTTTTATAGATGGCACTATAAGGACAACCCAGGGAATTACAGACCAGTCAGCTTAATTACAGTACCTGGAAAGATAATGGAGCAAATAATTAAGCAATCATTTTGCAAACACCTAGAAGATAATAAGTTGATAAATAATAGTCAGCATGGATTTGTCAAAAACAAATAGTGTCACACCCAACCTAATAGCTTTCTTTGACAGGGTAATAAGCCTTGTGGATGGGGGAAGCAGTAGATGTGGTATATCTTGACTTTAGTAAAGCTTTTGATACTGTCTGGCGTAACCTTCCCATAAACAAACTAGAGAAATACAACCTAGATGGAGCTACTACAAAGTGGGTGCATAACTGGTTGGAAAATCATTCCCAGAGAGTAGTTATCAGTGGTTCACAGTCATACTGGAAGGGCATAACAAGTGGGGTCCCGCAGGGATCAGTTCTGGGTCTGGTTCTGTTCAATATTTTTTATCAATGATTTAGATAATGGCATAGAGAGTACACTTACAAAGTTTGCAGATGATAGCAGGCTGGGAGGGGTTGCAAGTGCTTTGGAGGATAGAATTAAAATTCAAAATGATCTGGACAAACTGGAGAAATGGTCTGAAGTAAATAGGATGAAATTCAATAAGGACAAATGCAAAGCACTCCACTTAGGAAGGAACAATCAGTTGCATACATACAAAATGGGAAAGGACTGTGTAGGAAGGAGTACTGCGGAAAGGGATCTGGGGGTCATAGTGGGTCACAAGCTAAATATAAGTCAACAGTTTAACAAGGTTGCAAAAAAAAGCAAACATCATTCTGGGATGTATTAGCGGGAGTGTTGCAAGCAAGACACGAGAAGTAATTCCTCCACTCTACTCCGCACTGATTAGGCCTCAACTGGAATATTGTGTCCAGTTCTGGGTGCCACATTTCAGGAAAAGATGTGGACCAAATTGGAGAAAGTCCAGAGAAGAGCAACAAAAATGATTAAAGGTCTAGAAAACATGACCTAAGAGGGAAGATGGAAAAAACTGGGTTTGTTTACTCTGGAGAAAAGAAAACTGAGAGGGGACATGATAACAGTTTTCAAGTATCTAGAAGGTTGTTACAAGGAGGAGGGAGAAAAATTGTTCTCGTTAACCTCTGAGGACAGGACAAGAAGCAACGGGCTTAAATTGCAGTGAGGGCGGTTTAGGTTGGACATTAGGAAAAACTTCCTGCCAGAGTGGTGAAGCACTGGAATAAATTGTCTAGGGAAGTTGTGGAATCTCCATCATTGGAGATTTTTAAGAGCAGGTCAGACAAACACCAGTCAGGGATGGTCTAGATAATACTTAGTCCTGCCAGGAGTGCAGGGGACTGGACTAGATGACTTCTCGAGGTCCCTTCCAATTCTACGATATGTGAAATATTCAGCAAGCTTTTTGTGGTCCCAGGTTCAATTCCTTTCTCTGCCACAGACTTCCTGTGTAATCATGGGCAAGTCACTTAGGGGATCATTTTTAAAGTGCCTAAGTCTCTTAGACTCTGATGCAGAGCTGGGCAAATAACTGATTTTTGGTGCATTGGCAGTTCTGAAAAAAAAAATGGTTTAAGTCGAACGGCATCTGAAATGTTTCAGAGTTTTCCTTGAATTGAAAAAGTTCATTGCAGGCTTGTTCCAGAGCAGGGATTTGGAATGTGGGTCTCCCACGTCCTAGGTGAGTGCCCTAATCACTGAGCAATCTCCTACCACCATTACCGCCTCCTTCACCTTGTCTGGCCACTTTGTGAATGGCTCAAGCTAGTCATGTCAAATTTGTCAATGCTTTCCAGTTGACCAAATCTTAATTTTTCCTCAAATAACTATTTGTCCCAGATTTACTGGGAGATATTTGTCTCAGATTTATTCCTAGGTCCTGGTGATTTTTAATGAGACTTAGGCTCCTAAACCACTTAGGCACTTTTTGGTCTCCCTAAGCCTCAGTGTCTCTGAGACCCTTAATCTCTCTGTGCCTCAGTTCCATATCTGTACATTAAAGTCTGAGATGCTTACCAGATGGTGATGTCAGCCATAGAAATCCCTTAGATTGATAAAGACCCATGTATTCCTACACGCACCCTTACACACCCCAGTCCTCTAACCCTGCTCAGGAAACCACCACATGGAATAAGGCATTTACAGAGCATAAGAAAGCATTGCTAATTCCAACCACAAGGAAAGGTATCGGTGGGAGTAGCGGGTTTATAGGAAGATTTAGTACCACTCTCCAATGTGGTATTACCAAAGTCTATTCCTATAACCTGCCACAACTGTACCCAGAGAAATGGGGAATGAACTTGTCAAAAGTTAGGGCAACTGCACCTCTAATCCCCCTCTGAGGTCCCTCGAGGGCACCCACTCCTGGCTCCTCGGCCATCATCTTTCTTGGGTAGAGACCAGTGTCTCTCTTCCTCCTAATTGGGGTTTTTCCAGGCTGCAGAGTTCCCTGTCTACACCATGATATCTCCAGCAAGCCAGATTGCTTTAAATGGGCCAGCGTCTGCACTTCGCTTTCTCTTAGCCCTGGTCTGCACTGCGGGGGAGGGGGGGGGGAAATCGATCAAAGTTACACAACTTCAGCTATGTGAATAACGTAGTTGAAGTTGACGTACTTAGATCGACTTACCGTGGTGTCTTCACCGTGGTGAGTTGACTGCTGCTGCTCCCCCATCAACTCTGCCTGATCCTCTCGTGGTTCTGGAGTACAGGAGTCGAAGGGAGAGCACTCGGGGGTCGATTTATTGCGAGTAGACTAGACACAATAAATCGACCCCTGCTGGATCGATCGCTGCCCACCGATCCGGCGGGTATAAGTAAGCACCTTTATTTTTAAGGTGAAAGCATTACAGAGAAAACCTATTAAGATAATAAAGATCCTGCAAATGTGCTAATAAGCCTACCAAAGATCACCCCCCAACTCCGGCAGGGGCTCTGGTAGGAGGCAGTCCTTCAAACTCCACCACATGGGGTGGTTACAAGTTCATAACAGCCTTAGCTCAGAATTAACACCACCATGAATAGCTCAGGCTATGTCCACACTACAAATCACTTTGGTGCAACCTACATCGCTCAGGGGTGTGAATAATAAATGCTCCTGAGTGACGTGAGTTACACCGACTAAGCGTCAGTGTAGACAGCGCCATGGCAGTTGGCGAGCTTCTCCTGCTGACATAGCTACCACCTCACGTGAAGGCAGGAGTTATGAAGCCAATGGTAGAGCTCTCTCTTGTCTGCTTAGAGTGTCTTCACCAGAAGCATTACCATCAGTGCAGCTTGCGCTGCTGCAAATGATGTAGTGGAGACATAGTGTTCATCTTTCCTTTATACAGCTTGGGCCCTTGACCTTGAGATTCCAGGAACAGGCAATCACCAGACAATGATCTCCTTCTCAGGACACAACTTCCAAAGGCTGGGTTTTTGCATAACCAGAGGTAGGAATTTGCATTCAACTCCCTGTAGAGATTCCCCAGGCAAACCACTTGACACTATTTGTCCCCAGAGCCCATTCGTATCTGGCACGTTGTTCATTACAGTACTTTGAAGTTCATAACACTTCCCAGGATTCAAGCCCCCTCTGCCTTCTACGGAGAGGCTACATACAATCCCAACCCACAATAATACATAAACCACACGTAAAAATACATTTAATGCAATAGACCCCAAACACACAAACTTAATTCAGTAAGGTTTCCTAAGACTATTGCAGGAAATTGCCACGTCTGTCACAGAGATGATTGGTAAAGTCTCCAAGTATTTTTCTTTGGGTGTAAATGAACTGGCTGATCCCTACCTAAAGCTTTAGCAAAGCTTTTGACACGGTCTCCCACAGTATTCTTGCCAGTAAGTTAAAGAAGTATGGGCTGGATGAATGGACTATAAGGTGGATAGAAAGCTGGCTAGATTGTTGGGCTCAACGGGTAGTGATCAATGGCTCCATGTCTAGTTGGCAGCTGGTATCAAGCGGCGTGCCCTAAGGGTCGGTCCTGGGGCCGGTTTTGTTCAATATCTTCATTAATGATCTGGAGGATGGCGTGGATTGCACCCTCAGCAAATTTGCAGATGACTCTAAACTGGGAGAAGTGGTAGATACGCTGGAGGGCACGGATAGGATACAGAGGAACCTAGACAAATTGGAGGATTGGGCCAAAAGAAATCTGATGAAGTTCAACAAGGACAAGTGCAGAGTCCTGCACTTAGGGCAGAAGAATCTCATGCGCCACTACAGACTAGGGAGCGAATGGCTCAGCAGCAGTTCTGCAGAAAAGGATCTAGGGGTTACAGTGAACGAGAAGCTGGATATGAGTCAACAGTGTGCCCTTGTTGCCAAGAAGGCCAATGGCATTTTGGGGTGTATAAGTAGGGGCATTGCCAGCAGATCGAGGGACATGATCGTTCCCCTCTATTTGACACTGGTGAGGCCTCATCTGGAGTACTGTGTCCAGTTTTGGACCCCACATTACAAGAAGGATGTGGAAAAATTGGAAAGAATCCAGCGGAGAGCAACAAAAACAATTAGGGGGCTGGAGCACATGACTTAGGAGGAGAGGCTGAGGGAACTGGGGATGTTTAGTCTTCAGAAGAGAAGAATGAGGGGGGATTTGATAGCTGCTTTCAACTACCTGAAAGGGGGTTCCAAAGATGATGGATCTAGACTGTTCTCAGTGGGAGCAGATGACAGAAGGAGTAATGGTCTCAAGTTGCAGTGTGGGAGGTTTAGGTTGGATATTAGGAAAAACATTTTCACTAGGAGGGTGGTGAAGCACTGGAATGCGTTACCTAGGGAAGTGGTGGAATCTCCTTCCTTAGAGGTTTTTAAGGTCAGGCTTGACAAAGCCCTGGCTGGGGTGATTTCATTGGGGACTGGTGCTGCTTTGAGCAGGGGTTTGGACTAGATGACCTCCTGAGGTCCCTTCCAACCCTGAGATTCTATGATACCACCCATTCCCCCCGCACCCAGTTGTGTGTCAAAAACTTGATCTAAATTGAGGAAATATTACATGAGTGAATATGTGTAAATAGTTAATGGTTCTCATGGATATGTAGCATAGTCTCAGGGTTTTGTAGGCCTAGTAAGACTACTTGTGCACTGTAAACCAGTGGCTCTCAACCTTTCCTGACTACTGTACCCCTTTTAGGAGTCTGATTTGTCTTGCGTACCCCTAAAGTTTCGCTTCACTTAAACACTACTTGCTGATAAAATCAGACATCAAAATACAAAAGTGTCCCAGCTACACGATTACGGAAGAGTTGCTGATTTTCTCATTTTTAACCATATAATTATAAAATAAACCAATTGGAATATAAATATTGTATTCACATTTCAGTGTATGGTATATCGAACAGTATAAACAAATCGTGGTATGAAATTTGCATTGACTTCACCAGTGCTTTTTATGTTGTCTGTTGTAAAACTAGGCAAATATCTAGATGAGTTGTACCCCTGGAAGATTTCTGCGTACGCCCAAGGGTACATGTGCCCCTGGTTGAGAACTGCTGCTGTAATCAGTTTCCTTTGACACCTTTTGACACCAGATCTCAGCTGTACCTGCCCACCCCAAAATACTGAATGAAATCTGCTCACCTACAGCAGGTCTTCTCCATCATGGAGTACAGGACTCCCGCAGTTTACGTCAGAAGCTTCCATGGGTGCCACTTACCTCACCCACAGGAATCCCCTCACCTTAGAACAGGAGCGGTCACATGACCACTGTCTGGCTCTGTGGCGTCTTTATGGAGCTGAAGTCGGGAGCGGACGGGATTTCCAGCTGCAACAGTAACTGAATGTGCTCCTCTGCCTCAGATCAGCCCCGAAGGATGCCACGTCGTTCGATGTCCGTGGCACCCCTGGTGTTGACATCTATATTGTCCACAACCCTGAGGTTGCCAAGGTACCAACGTGCGTGCCCAGATGGCCCCTGGATGCCGGGGTGGAGGTGGTGGTGACTATGAAGGTGCCAAGCAATGCTGTCAATGATAACAAGGTGAGTTGGTCATGGAGGGGGAGAAGCACCCTTGGAAAAAAAGATGTCAAACTTCCACAAGCGCAGGAGCAAAGAGCTGTTACTTGGGACTTGGACCAGGCAAAAGGGTGTTTGAAGTTGGACAACAGACACTGTGCCTTGGCTGGTGAGATGTCTGCTTGCTAAGGGTGCCCACGTCCTGGGCGTTAGAATGAGCGGGGTATCCCATGAATCCCTGGGCGATGCGTTCCCATTTGGGGCTTTTGTCACCTCACAGACTGAGAGAACAGCCCAGTTGTAAAACCGCTTCATTTCAGCAGCCGGGACCTGTTGCTTTGGTTTTACTTGCTGATGGGTTGTTTATTATTTAGACTCCTTATCCTATTGTGCATTTCCATGAGGGAGCAATACGACTCTAATCTGCATTAGGGTTTGTATTACAGTAGCACCCACAGGCCGCCTTGTCCTAGGTGCTGTACAAACACAGTGAGAGGCCGTCCCTGCCCAGAAGAGCTGCCTAAATTAGTGGTTTTCAAACTTTTTTTTCATTTGAAGACCCCTCAGAAATGTTGAATGGAGGTGCGGACCCCTTTGGAAATCTTAGACATCGTCTGCCGACCCCCAAGGTTCCGCGGACCACAGGTTGAAAACCCCTGGTCTAAATGGAGAAGACAGACAGTGGGATAGTATAATCCTCATTTCACAGATGGGGAACAGGGACATAGAGAGAATAAGGGACTTGCCTGACGGCACAGAGCCACAAATTGAGCCCAGAACTCCTGAGTCCTGGCCCAGGTCCCAAGCCACATGACCATCCTCTTTGTCTTAAACTAATGAATTTTAATGAAGGAGTCATCTGCACAGCACTCCCAGTTGCTCCCAGCGTAGAGAGCGGAAGACCACGTGCAAGACTCGCACTCTGGTCTCATCCGTGGCAGCATTATGTCCCCAGGCAGTATCTGTTTTACTCTTAGCTTTGCTACAGGCGATGGTGTCCTGAAAATAGTCGTGCTGATCGTGGTGTCTTTGCAGGTTAGGATTTCATACTATGGGCAAGATGGGGGGCCTCCTATGCACACAGCCATGCTCTACCTTACCTGTGTTGGTAAGTAGAACCGAAGAATCCACCTGTTCAATAAACTCAGCCCCAAAATGCCGCTCCCTTCACTGGGTAGGAGGGTGGGAGGACACGTTTTCTAGGTTGGCTTCTGGGTACACTGGCAAAAATATCGGTGGGGGAAGGTGGAAGAGGGGCACAGAAATTTCAATTTTTCAGGAGAAATTCAAAAGCCAAAATATTTCTATTTGGAAATGCTGCAACAGTGACTCATGGGAGTTATAGTTTGGGTGCCTTATGCTCCCATTCTCTTCTGTAGGCTAGGATCCCCAGTCAAACTACATCTCCCAGGAAGCACCACTGTCTCCCCCTTGGGGAGGGGGCTGGTGCACTATGGCTGGCGCTGGCAATGGTGCATCCTGGGAGATGTAGTTCAGCCAGGAGACTGGACCACAGGGGATCATGGGGATAAGAGGCACTTGGACTACAACTCCCATAAGGCACCATGGCAGCATTCCCACAGTTTCAAAATATTTCAGTTTTTGGGTGTTCTGTTTTTCAACTAAAAAAAAATCAAAATGTTCTGTGGAAAGCAAATGCTTTTCATGAATACTTTCATTTAGTCAAAGACAGTTTTGATGGAAAATTTTCAAGCAGCCCTGCTTAGAGGGACAGGCTAGCTGATCTGAGCCCCATGTAGTGGAGACCGGTTCCCTTGTAGCTCACTCCTCTCCCCATTGAGCTGTGTTCAGTTCAGTCCAGGCCTTGTCTTGCCCTGAGGCTATGGGGGCTGCACACTTTTAAAGAAGCCTATAATGGCACATACCCACCGAAGGATCCCCCTCTATCTCCGCTTTTGGTACTGAAGATCCCAAGCTTGGCTAGAACATGGTCGAGTCCAGCTCATTGATTCTCAGAGCCCTCCAGCCTGATGGGTTCTCTTCTTCTCTTGTGCCATTGCAGACATCTCCCTGGATGCGGATACAACTCGCAGTGGGGCGGTGAAGAGGAAAACAACAGATATGGTAAGAATGATTCATCTTTGTACCCAAGGAATAAGGGAGACCAGTAGGCTGAGTAAATCCTGAGCTGAACATCCCAGAGCTCCCCAGCAGAGTATCAAGTGTAAAAGAGACATGGTTTATCTAGTACTGTGGTCTGCAGCCTAGAGCACCAGCTACAGTAGCATTAATTAAGGGTTTGTCTACATGGGGATGCTCAGGAAAATTAATCTGAATTAATTAAAGGTGTGAAGTTCAAGTGGATTAGTTAAATGGCATTAAACCCTTGTGTGAACATGCTCATTCAGAATTAAAGTGGCTTTAATTCAATTTATTAATTCACTTTGGAAATTAATTAAACTGAATTAAGGCTACTTTAATTCTGGAGAAGAGCTTCCACAAAGGGGTTTAATGCATTTAACTAATTGATTTAAAATTCACACCTTTAGTTAATTTGGATTAATTTTCCTGAGTGTCCCTGTGTAGACAAGCCCTAAGTGATTTTATTTTTTTTGCTGGAAAATGTCAGTTCATCAAAACAGAAACTTTTCACAGGAAAGGGTCAGTTTTGACAAATTTTTTGACTTGGAAAAAACTCTGAGAAGTTTGGAAATTGTTAATCTTTGGTTTTGACATTTCCAAGATAAAAACATGTTAGTTTTCTGGGTTTCATGTAGAAATTCAAGCTAATTATAGTAAAAATAGTAACCAAAATGTTTCTAAATGACTGAAGTGTTTCAATTGACACAAAATTTGTTGATCTCTCAGAAATGTTCCTGGGATGGGAAGACAGTCCTCCACCCAGCTGTATCAGTAGGACCCTGGCTCCCAGTCCTATGCTCAAACCACACCACTTGCCTTACAACTGTGTATGTGTGTGAGTGGCTGGAACCTGGAAGCTCATATATTTCTGAGTTGGGAATGAGTAACATGGAGAACAGCTGGGAGGGAAACACTTTCCATAGGGGCTAGTGCAATAGGAAGCAGCTATGTCACATGCCTGTCCTCTCGGCTTTTATTACTGTAGTAGTGAAAAGAATTGGGTTCCAGCTCTCTGGTCTTGTTCCTCGTTTCCGTACCAAGCCTGTCTGTGTCTTGCCTCTGCAGAGAGAGTGGACGTGGGGCCCAGATGGGCAAGGAGCTATCCTGCTAGTGAACTGTGATAGGGATGACCCAAAGTCCTCGGATATGGACAACATGGATTTCTGTGTGCGATCGTATGCAGGTACTGGCTGGGAATGGATCACTGCTTTTGGAATGGGCATTAATCAGATGATGCAGAATGTTTGAAATTCCAGCCAGGTCAGGCCAGAATGCAAGATGTTAGCTGAGTCCTAAGAAGAAACTACACCTATATAAAAGGGAGTAGTGAGAGTATGAACACTGGGCACTAACCCAAGGAGCGGTTCATGGGCTCCACTCATCAGAGCTGGGCCTGGATTTTCATGGCCCCCATCCATGAATTGCTACCAGTAGAGCTGTAAAACATGTACTCTGGAAAATGCCCAGATCGTCCACTGTAACCGCTGCTTATCAGGATGTCTCACTTATTCCGAACACGGCTCCAGGCACATCCAAGGGATCTCAGTGATACCATAAGATCTGCAAAAATGTTTGCCAAGTGGCTGTGTTAGAAGTGTAACCCTCTAACTGAGCCATGTGACTGCCGGACTACTGGTCGGGCAGTGAGACAGCTCCAGCTTAGGCCAATTTTCAAACCATAGCTGGTCTACTTTCTCGGGAAGTCTAGATGTTGGGTGCCTCTTATGGAAGAGCATGTTCAAGATATCCAGGGGGTTTATTTTACATTGTGATGCTACTAACCTTAAGGTGCAAGTCTCTTGGAAATAAGCCTGTTGAACGGAATAGCCAAGGGGGCATATATCTCCTTCTCTCTCTTGGGTACCCAACCACTTTTAGTTTTGATTTTTGGAGGGTCACCTTTGAGTCTCCAATGCTAAACAAGAGACACCTGGATTGACAATAGAGCTTACAGTCTTCCCTAACCCACACCTGAAAAAAGGAACACAATGGAAACCGATAGGGTGGACAAAGCACAGGGGTCCCGTGTTCCGATGCTCTAACCTCATAGCTTCATAATAAGCTGCATCTTCCTCCTTTAGGACCAGCCCAAAAGTGGTTTCCCCATCCCTTCTTGATACAATTGAGATATATATACAGTGGTCCTATCAGACATAGCGTTACCTGAGTTTCTGTAGAGGGATCACATGCACTATGGGCCAGATCCTCCCCCGGTGTACATTGGCCTACATCCAGTGACATTGGTGGGGCTAGGCTGATAGGCAGTAGCTGAA
Source organism: Caretta caretta (assembly GCF_965140235.1). Taxonomy (NCBI): domain Eukaryota; kingdom Metazoa; phylum Chordata; order Testudines; family Cheloniidae; genus Caretta; species Caretta caretta. The sequence goes on from NC_134223.1 coordinate 7,008,321, forward strand.
TGTTAGGTTCCAGAGACGTGATGATCCAAATCTGAAAGCAGCTGCTTGAATAAGCCCCACTCTTTTCTCTTTTGGTCTCCTCTTACCCTCAGACCTTCAGGACATGTCCTGTATGATCTTGAGAACTCAAGGCCCTGATGCAATCTTTGATGACCACAAGCTGGTTCTTCACGTTTCCGTGTCAGACGCATACAAAGTGGGAGTTTTCCACGCTCGGGGTGAGTATCTGGCCTTCTGGCTGCTGCGGGCTTGGAATTACAGCTCTTGGCCAAGGCATTCTGAGAGTGTCTAGAATTGTCTCTGCCTTTGCGCCGCTGTGTTACACTGCAGTCTTGCATGCCATGATAACCTATTATGGTGAAAGCTGGTACTTCAACAGTCTGCTACACAGCAAGTGGAAGTTGGTAGTAAAAATTGGCTGGAATATTGAATCCATCCGAGGACCTGCTCCTGCTCCCTGTGAAGCCTGTGGGAGCTTTGCCACTGACTTCAAGGGGGGTGGGATCAAGTTCTAAATCTGCCCTTCAATTAGCTGTTCTCTAGCTGTTCCCTCTCAGGAAGGCTGCTCTCTGCATCCACGTCCATTTACCTCCACCCTTTCACCCCGGTCTCGCAAACACTTCCACACATGGCATGCTGCTGGCCTGGCTCCCCAGCTCAGGGAAGACCAACGACAGGCCCCAAAGCTGGCCCGGCCCTTCCTGAAGGACACAGTTTTATTCTTTAGGCACAAACCCCGCAGCACACCAAAACAAAGCTATTCCGCCAGCCAAAGCAGGCTTCAGTAGCTTTTCCCCTGTTGTCTTCCTTCCTACTCCAGGGCCTGCCAGCATCCCTCCTGCAGTGCTCAGGCCTGGACAGGACAAGGAATCTCCTGCCCACTTCCCAGCTGGGTCTGCTCACCCCACTCCCTGTTTGGAAAAAGGCTCCATCCCCAAACAGGGCTGAGGGTGGGGGGATCCCAGGGCGCCAGCCCTTAAAGAGGCAGACCACCCTATTACACACAGGCTCAGCTCTAAGCGAGTGAGTACTTCCATTGACTCAAGTGGACCTATTCAGGTGCTTTAACTTGTGCCTGGATATTTGCACAGTTGGGGTTTTCTATTGTATTGTTTGAGAAACAGTGGGCTAGCCCTGGACTGGGGGAACTCACAGGCCCTCTTTGCACTCCAGGGCACTCCTGAGCAGCACTGGAGGCTCATGGCCAGAGTGCAGTGCTGTAATTGTACTGTATCACAATGATGATACAGGAGCGGGCAGAGTTAAGGGTGTCTGGTTGACCTTAACTGTTGCACTTCTCTGCTTTTTTATTGAGTACTTCTCCGTGCCACCTTAACATCCTTCTAGTGCGACATCCTAGTGTAACCAAGTGTCACTGCTGCCCATTATGGATGTCCGGGCCAGCTTTTGTCCTGGCACCACCCCTGCTAGTGTGCCAGATGCCCCACAGCTGAGGCAAGTGCCACAAGTGATTCAGCTGCCAAGTCTCTGTGCGCCTTCACACCTGGGGGCCTCCAGTGTGTGCTCTGCCAACTACCCCTAACACCACCCTCCTTCCAGGGGCACTCAGAGCCCCACCCTTCCCAACATGCAAGTGCCCTCCTGCCAGTGTCTTCCCCAGCTGGAAGAAGTGACCCACTTCCACCAGATCCAACACATGCTTCTGTTGACCTGTTCCCACGATCCACCACATGCCCGCTACTGACCTGCTCCAAGTAGATCCAGCACAGCGGGTGTTTGTTTTATGGAACAGTATCTTAACTTGGGGAAGATCTGAATTATAAGTGTTTAGTGCACTGGGGTTAGGGCAGTGGAAGTGAAGATGTGATATCAGCTACCAATGCAGTGAAAAGGAGAGCATTGCCCAAATAAGTTACTGAGACCAGACATCCCAGAGAGACATGACCAGTTCCAGAACAGGGGCAGCAAGTAAATGCAGAGTGTCTGCTGGGCTCTCCTAAAGGATGTTAAAACCTAGTTTCTGGGGAAGGACAGAGGTGCTGTGTTCGAGGGACGGGGCAGTGCACCTGGAGACCGACTGCTTCTGCTTCTCTTCCAGTTTGGGAAATGAAAATCCAGAGAGTCCCATGGGGCTCCTGGGGGTCAGTGAGGAGCAAACATCAGATGCGCAGGGGGAATTCAAGTACGTGGATGAGCGGGGTGGCTGGCTGGCAGGATCAGAGTGGAAGCAATTCCTTTGATGGCTTTCAAAGGCAGAGAGAGAATTTCACCCATTTCTAAGTGGCACTGGGCTCCAGGCAAAGAACGACACAGTTTGCGGGAGAGTTCGAGGTAACTGACTTGACTGCCCTACCTCACTCTTAAAAACTCTGCAAGGACATGGTGAGGGTTCGAGAGAAGGCGATTCTGTTTGGTGCTTGAGGCTGATGTGTGTAGAGCATAGGCTTGGCAGAATCTGATTTCTATAATTCCAACCAATAATATTGATTTACATTTTTTCAGTGGCTGGGAATTGTGGCAGTGGGGGGCTGTCAAACAATTACTGAGTGACAGCAGACACTGAGACTTAAAGAGTCAAAGCTTCATAAACCTTTCAACCACAAATTTTTCAACATCACAGGTCACAATATAGAAAGTAAATATCCTTAAAATCAACAACGCTGACCCGTTTTTACTAGCCGTTCGCGAGTCCATTTGTAACAAGCGCAATTCCCTGGAGTTTGACTCTAATACAGTCTTATGTAGCATTTTTCCTCACTTTGCCAATCTGTAAATTTCAATTATTGTCGGTGAAAATATTTAGTTGTTGGTTTGCATGTGTACGGTGAAATCGACCTTTACCGATAAAAATCGAACCTTTCCGAGCCTGCTAATGGAGCCAAATGTAGGTCAAACTAATTCCAAACCAGAACTGAATGTTAGGGTCCTTTGCCAGGACTTGCCTGTGCAAGGCCCCTTTGTGGCCCAACTTACCTGGCCATGGGATCGCCAAGTATGGGTCCCCCCCTCTTGTGGTGTCGGATGCAGTCATGCTTTAGCTCGCTGGCTAAGGAAGGCTCAAGTCCCACCCCTTCTGGGTACTGAAGTCCCCAAAATAAGAGAAAAATAAGAATTCAAAATAAGATTGGCCGATGAGTCTTTGGCACTGTTTAGGGCCTGTGTTCAAACCGGTCTCCCTGGGTCCTGCCGTCCCATCCGCAAGCTGTCCCAGACTCCAGGCTCTAACCAGGGTTCCCTCACCGGGGTGGGTCTTAGAGCTCTGTCTCCTTCCTGGTCAGTCCCAAACTGAGCTGGGCCATCTCCTTTTAACTCCCCTGTCCATAGAATCATAGAATCATAGAATATAAGGGTTGGAAGGGACCCCAGAAGGTCATCTAGTCCAACCCCCTGCTCGAAGCAGGACCAATTCCCAGTTAAATCATCCCAGCCAGGGCTTTGTCAAGCCTGACCTTAAAAACCTCTAAGGAAGGAGATTCTACCACCTCCCTAGGTAACGCATTCCAGTGTTTCACCACCCTCTTAGTGAAAAAGTTTTTCCTAATATCCAATCTAAACCTCCCCCACTGCAGCTTGAGACCATTACTCCTCGTTCTGTCATCTGCTACCATTGAGAACAGTGTGTGATGTGTGATGCCATGTGTGATGCCTGCTGCCAGTGTCGCTGGACAAGGGCCAATTGGGTCCACAGGCCTCATGCACCCCCTTCCGGTCAGTGCCCCCCCATCACGACTCCTAGAGCCTCACCTGGGCTCTGAAAAAGACTGCCTGGTTCTCAAACCTGCCGAGCTGCCCGATGATTTCAATGAAAGCTGCTGGATGCTTAGCACTTTTGAAAACGAGAGCACGTCTGGAGGAGTCCAAATGTAGATTTAGGGATGTAGGCTCCTTTTTCTGAAAGTCTTTGCCATACACTAAGGATATGTCTACACTATGAAATAGGTCGAATTTATAAAAGTCAATTTTTAGAAAGCGATTTTATACAGTCGATTGTGTGCGTCCCCACTAAGCGCATTAAGTCGGCGGAGTGTGTCCACAGTCCCGAGGCTAGTGTTGACTTTCGGAGCAGTGCACTGTGGGTAGCTATCCCACAGTTCCCACAGTCTCCGCTGGCCATTGGAATTCTGGGTTGAGCTCCCAATGCCTGATGGGGCAAAAACATTGTCGCGGGTGGTTTTGGGTACATGTCATCAGTCGCCCCTCCCTCCGTGAAAGCAACAGCAGACAATCGTTTCACACCTTTTTTCCATACGGGCGCCATACTGCTTTCAGCAGACGGTGCAGTAGGTCTGGAAACTGTCATCATCGAACGACCGCTTCCGTTGCCACTCTGCTCTCCTGGTGGTCTCGCAGGTCCTCTATATGACCGTTGTCATCTGCTGCTTCTGCTGCAACTCTGCTCGGCTGCTCTTGTCTTGCCACACCACGGCAAGTGTGAAGCCCACTCAGCTGTTGTGTCCTGGCAGCAGACGGTGCAGTAGATCTGCAAAACTGGTCATCCAACCACCGCTTCCCCTGCAACTCTGCTTTCCTGCAGACGCCATACCATGGCAAGCACGGAGCCCGCTCAGATCACCACGGCAGTTATGAGCATTGTAAACACCTCGCGCACTATCATGCAGTACATACGCAGAACCAGAACCTGCAAAAGCAGGTGAGGAGGCGACTGCAGCGCGGTGACAAGAGTGATGAGGACATGGACACAGACTTCTCTCAAAGCACAGGCCCCGGCAATTTGGCCATCCTGGTGGCAATGGGGCAGGCTCATGCCATGGAACGCCGATTCTGGGCCCGGGACACTCCCACCAGACTGGTGGGACCGCATAGTGTTGCAGGTCTGGGATGATTCCCAGTGGCTGCGAAACTTTCGCATGCATAAGGGCACTTTCACAGAACTTTGACTTGCTTTCGCCCGCCCTGAAGCGCAAGAATACCAAGATGAGAGCAGCCCTCACAGTTCACAAGTGAGTGGCGATAGCCCTCTGGAAGCTTGCAATGCCAGACAGCTACCGGTCAGTCGGGAATCAATTTGGAGTGGGCAAATCTACTGTGGGGGCTGCTGTGATCCAAGTAGCCAACACAATCACTGAGCTGCTGCTATCAAGGGTACTGACTCTGGGAAATGTGCAGGTTATAGTGGATGGCTTTGCTGCAATGGGATTCCCTAACTGTGGTGAGGTGATAGACGGAACCCATATCCCTATCTTGGGACCAGATCACCAAGGCAGCCAGTACATAAACCGCAAGGGGTACTTTTCAATGGTGCTGCAAGCACTGGTGGATCACAAGGGACATTTCACCAACATCAACGTGGGATGGCCAGGAAAGGTACATGATGTTCGCATCTTCAGGAACTCTGGTCTGTATGAACAGCTGCAGCACGGGACTTACTTTCCAGAACAGAAAATAACCGTTGGGGATGTTGAAATGCCTATGGTTATCCTTGGGGACCCAACCTATCCCTTAATGCCATGGCTCATGAAGCCATACACAGGCACCCTGGACAGTAGTCAGGAGCTGTTCAACTATAGGCTGAGTAAGTGCAGAATGGTGGTAGAAGGTGCATTTGGACGTTTAAAAGTGCGCTGGCGCAGTTTACTGACTTGGTTAGACCTCAGTGAAACGAATATTCCCACTGTTATTACTGCTTGCTGTGTGCTCCACAATATCTGTGAGAGCAAGGGGGAGACGTTTATGGTGGGGTGGGAAGTTGAGGCAAATCTCCTGGCTGCTGATTACACACAGCCAGACACCAGGGCGGTTAGAAGAGCACAGGAGGGCGCGCTGAGCATCAGAGAAGCTTTGAAAACCAGTGTCATGGCTGACTAGGCTATGATGTGACAGTTCTGTTTGTTTCTCCTTGATGAAAACCCGCCCCCTTGGTTCACTCTACTTCCCTGTAAGCCATCCGCCCTCCCTTCCCCCCGTTCAATCACCGCTTGCAGAGGCAATAAAGTCATTGTTTCAAATTCATGCATTCTTTATTAATTCATCACACAAATGGGAGGATAACTGCCAAGGTAGTCCGGGAGGGAAGCACCACGTGGTGTGGGGGAGGAGGGAAGGACAAGGCCACACTGCACTTCAAAACTTATTGAATGCCAGCCTTCTGTTGCTTGGGTAGTCCTCTGGGGTGGAGTGGTTGGGTGCCTGGAAGGCCCCCCCCCCCACGTTCTTGGGCATCTGGGTGAGGAGGCTATGGAACTTGGGGAAGAGGGTGGTTGGTTACACAGGGGCTGCAGCGGCAGTCTGTGCCTTTCCTGCACCTCAACCATACGCCGGAGCATATCAGTGTGATCCTCCAGTAGCCTCAGCACTGCATCCTGCCTCCTTTCATCATGCTGCCGCCACCTGTCCTGTTGCTCCAGCCATCTGTCCTCATGTTCATTTTGTGCTGTCCTGGACTCTGCCGTTGTCTGCATCCACGCATTCTGCTGGGCTCTTTCAGTTTGGGAGGACTGCATGAGCTCATAGAACATTTCATTGCGAGTGCATTTTTTTCACCTTCTTATCTGCGCTAGCCTCTGGGACGGAGATGCTAGTGGCAGTGTTGAAACATTTGCAGCTGCGGGAGGAAAAAAAGGGAGAGTAAAATTGAAAAAGACACGCTGGCTACTTAAAAGGAGGGGCTGATGTTTTCAGGTTAACATGCAGCACAAACCCAACTAACCCCCTCCCCCCCCACAATTCTCTGGGATGATCGCTTCACCCCTCCCCCCACCGCGTGGCTAACAGCGGGGATGATTTATTTTCAGCCACAGGCAACAGCCCAGCAGGAACGGCCACCTCTGAATGTCCCCTTAATAAAATTCCCCTATTTCAACCAGGTGACCATGAATGATATCACTCTTCTGAGGATAACACAGAGAGATAAAGAACAGATGTTGCTTGAATGCCAGCAAACACCGGGACCACACGCTGCCAGGCTTTCTGATGCAATGATGCCAGACTATGTGCTACTGGCCTGCCGTGGTAAAGTGTCCTACCATGGAGGATGCAATAAGGCTGCCCTTCCCAGAAACTTTTTGTAAAGGCTTTGGGAGTACCTCTAGGCGAGCTTCATTGAGATGTCCCTGGATGATTTCCGCTCCATCCCCAGACACGTTAACAGACTTTTCCAGTAGCTGTACTGGCCATGAATGCATAGCAAGTCTTCAGGGCAAATTAATCATTAAACACGCTTGCTTTTAAACTGTGTGTTATATTTACAAAGGTACACTCACCAGAGGTGCCTTCTCTGCCTTCAAGATCTGGGAGCCCGAGTTGGGAAGGTATTGGCTCCAGGGTGATAAACAGTTCCTGGTTGTCAGGGGGAACAGTTTCTCTGCTGCCTGGTGTGCACTATCTTCAACCTCCTCCTCCTCATCATCTTCCTTGTCCCCAAAATCCTCATCCCTGTTGCTTGAGACTCCCTTGCAGGAGTCCACATACAGGTGTGGGGTAATTGTAGGGGCACCCCCTAGAATGGCATGCAGCTCATCATAGAAGCAGCATGTCTGGGGCTCTGACCCCGAGCAGCCGTTTGCCTCTCTGGTTTTTTGGTAGGCTTGCCTGAGCTCCTTAAGTTTCACGCGGCACTGCTGCGGGTCCCTGTGATTGCCTCTGTCCTTCATGCCCTTGGAGATTTTTTTCAAATATTTTGGCATTTTGTCTTTTGGAACAGAGTTCTGATAGCACGGATTTATCTCCCCATACAGTGATCAGATCCAGTACCTCCTGTTCGGTCTATGCTGGAGCTCTTTTGTGATTCTGGGACTCCATGGTCACCTCTGCTGATGAGATCTGCATGGTCACCTGTGCTGATCAGCTTGCCATGGTGGCCAAACAGGAAATGAAATTCAAAAGTTTGCAGGGCTTTTCCTGTCTACCTGGCCAGTGCATCCGAGTTGAGAGTGCTGTCTAGAGTGGTCACAATGGAGCACTCTGGGATAGCTCCCGGAGGCCAATACCATTGAATTGTGTCCACACTACCTGAAATTTGACCCAGCAATGTCGATTTCAGCGCTAATCCCCTCATCGGGGAGGAGTACAGAAATCTATTTTAAGAGCCTATTAAGTGGACAAAAATGGCTTCGTTGTGTCGACGGGTGCAGGGTTAAATTGATCTAACGCTACTAAATTCGACCTAAACTCATAGTGTAAACCAGGGCTAAGATTAGCTGGGATTAGCCTCTCTGCAGCTGGGAGCATCAGTTACTTGGGTGGACCCAATATGGGTATATTTAAGTGATGCTTCTTAAATATTGTCAGTAAGCTCCTAGGTGCAACCGCGCCCCCGTGCTGTGTAAATGGATAAAATGATCAAAACTGGGGCTGCCCCGGATTCTGCTGTAATAATGGAGTGCGAGGAGATAGCAGGTTAGCAAATCAATGGTGAATAAACCCCTCCAATCTGTCTTGCTGTTCGTAGGGTCACACTATTCATTGTGAACATTCAGTGACTTCTAAGATGTTTTTGAAACCCTTCACCCATCCTGAAAGTTTCATGAATTCAGAGCTGAAATGCACTGCCCACTGTTTGTCATTAGCTAGGCTCCTATGTTCTATGTTTGGTTCTCAAATCCATCACCTGAAAACTACTCATCCAACCAAATACATTGGGCAGCTGATGGGGCTGGTTCACACCTGAAATCCCAAGGCTACCATTGACTGGATGCTCTCTGACTAGCTCTAAAAGATTATGAAGCTGCTTTCAGGGCTTTGGGTAACATCACCTCTAACCCCCGGCCTTTCCTCTTGTAAATTCCTGTCCAAACTAGAGATTGATGCAGAGCCAGCAAGACCGCATCCAGGCCTGTAAAGCACCTCTCATGTGATTGAAGTAATCAGACTTTAAGTCCACTCGCTCTGGTCTTTTCTATCATGAAAATTGGCCCCAGTTGCTAGCATTGGTGTATTTGCATCAATGTAGGCTGCAATTCACACTGGTGGATTTAACTCCTGCGAGGAAATTGGTCCACTGGTGCAAATCATGGCTTCACCCATCTCCATGAAGGGTTTGCACTGGTGCAGCCACAATGCTGGGGCTAATTCTCCAAGTAGACAAGGCCCTACACACACAGCATGCAAGGTCTAGTCCAATCGTCCAACAATGCACTTCCTGTCATGTCTGGAAGCTTGATCCCCAGGAGCTGGGAACAGGTGAGCTACCTCTGCTAGCTCCATTGTACTCAGTGTGGTTCCCCCGACATGTCAGTATACTTCTCTACATTCGTAGGTGATGACGTTCTCCACCAGTATGAGCACGTGCTGGGGTCAGATGAGCTCTCCTACATAGTGGATCGTCCCAGCGGACAAGAACAGGACACCTTCTACGTGGAGGGATTTGCCTTCCCGGACGCTGACTTCTCAGGGCTGGTGTCCTTCCATGTCACGCTGCTGGACGCCCCAGTTGAGGTACAGTAAGCCGCTGCGCTCACTTGGCCTGCGCCTATCTGGGCTGGAGAGAACAAAAGCTCTGCAGAGCGGCTTCTCTAGCGGGGGTGCTGCCAGTCCACCATGCCCCTTGGTGGCTCAGCAAAAGCAAGGACTGAGCCGTGGCCCGCTCGATCTTAAAGCCTGAGCTCTATGCTGGAGCATAGGTTCAGCCATGGCAGGCCTGTCAACTGCTGCACGTGGCATGACCACCACCGGAGGAAGCCAGAGCACCGCACAGCCTGGGTGTAGGAGATCCAGTCATGGGGACTGACGGGCTCGTGTCCCCCTCCCCTGCGCTGGACGTTTTGGTCATGGAGTGGTTCAGCTTTGGAGTCCTGCCACTGGTGCCAGGCCGCTGGCTGCTAGCCTGCGGGATTAGCCTCTGCAGAATCGGTGTCTCTGGTGGGCCACCCAAAGGAAAAGCTGCTTCTAGGCAGGCTTGTTGGAGGATTTGGGGAGAGGGGATGGAAACGGAACAGTATCGGAATAACACATCCCACGGCCCCTAAAACCAGCAGGGCTGGGCACGGTCTCCACGTGAGTGGTATGCTTTCCCAATGGGCTGCTTGGTCCGTAACTGCTGCTGTGGAGATCGCTGTGCCAACCGCCTCGGTACTAATGAAACACGCTGGCAAAGAGAGTGTGGTGAGTCTACAGCTAGTATCTGGTTCACTACGGGATAACTACCTACAACTGCCGCCAGCTAACGGAATTGCTTCTTTAGCTGACGTGGTCGCAGGCTTCGGCAGCAAAGGTCATTGGGTTGACCCATGCTGGGGGCCATAACATTGGTAGGAGAAGGCGAAAATGTCCTGGCTGGATGAGGGGCTACCCTAGCTGAGCCAAGGGTTTTGATGCTAAACACTTAACAGGAGGAAACTGCTTTTCAATAGCAACTAAATCGAGGTCTCCTGCCATTTGAGCCAGGCCTGAGTTTCCCCTTCCTTCTGGGCAGAGGCTTGAATTACAGTGGGGTAAAGGGCCAAATGCATGGGAGCAGCAAAGGGAATGATAAAAGGCATCACTGCCCTCCAGATCCTGTGGGGATGACGTAGCAGAGATGGCAGAGGCCACATGCAAGCAGGGATCTCCCCCCTGCTCCAGAGAGATCTTTGAAGTTGGACTAAGATCCATCAATCACCCCTTGTTTTTTTCCCCCCATAGAATCTTCCCGAGACCCCGATTTTCACAGACACGGTGGTTTTCCACATGGCTCCCTGGATAATGACCCCCAACACTCAGCGGCCTCTGGAGGTCTTTGTCTGCAGGTGAGGGCAGGATGGGTCAATTGCCCTGGGGAAATGGGCTGAGCTGTCATTTTCTACCCAGGGGCTTGATCCTGCGAGGTGCTGAGCCCTCTGCTCCCGGTCCAGCGCAGCCCTTCAGCACACGCATAACATCATACACGTGCATAGCCCCGTTGACTTCAATGGGCTTTGGATCAAGCCCCAAGGGCCTAACTGGGATTTAAGAGCAAGTCAGGTTGGAAGAGGCCACCCCCAAAGACCCATACTAGGATGGGCCTCTTTAGGCACGTGAAGTCAGATTGTGGAGACCTTACAACTGTCCCTGGACCCATCATGCCTGGAATCACTTGATTATAGCCTGGACCATTTCCATCAACACACCTTTGTGCCATGGGAGGGCAAGAACACCTGGGCCAAAAGCCCCAAGTGGTGGCAGTGAGACTGATGGGTGAAAAATTCTCTCTTGATACCCAGGAAAGGGGCTTGGCTACTCTCAGGCACCAAGCCAATTAGCACCTCGTTAACATACTAAATCCCCTGTTGGATAAATAATGGTTGGCCAATCCATTCCCCACTGTTGTTTGACCTGGGCCTGCTGGGATCTCCCCAATGACGGGTTTTTTTTGGGCTGGCGGGAGGGTGTCTGTCTGTCCCCTAGTTTAGGCCTCACTCTCCTCCCCCGTTTCATTCCCAGCGTGAGCGACAACGCCGACTTTGTGGAAGCCGTGAGCGAACTCGCCAGGAAAGCCCACTGCAAGCTGACCATCTGCCCGGAGGTGGAGAACCGCAGCGACCGCTGGATCCAGGTCATATCACCGGGAATGGGAAAGCCAAATGCACGGGGCCTGCGTCTCTGCTGCCTTGCAGAGTCATTGACGGCTGCCAGGTGGCGTTTTGTGCCCTTGTTATGCGGCAGTCAGTCACTCAGTGCAGAGCAGTGGGGGAAGCGGGCCATAAAGCTCAGTCACGTCCTGCTGCATCACAAGGGTCCCTGGATGAAACCAGCGAGGTTCAAAGCTGGAGGAGTGGAGCTAACACTCTAAAGATGTAGCTCCAAGAACAGGCTGGGTCGAAACGAAGAACCTGCCTGCATCTGTTCAGCAATGGTACAACCGCAATCCCATGTGGGCTTGATCCAAAGCCCATCCAAATCAACAGCAATCACTTCTGCAGGTTCTGGTTCAAGCCCCGTATTGGCTGGCTGTTTATTTGCCATTCTCTTTGTCCCCTCTAACAGGATGAGATGGAGTTTGGCTATGTGCAGGCTCCCCATAAAACGTTTCCCGTGGTCTTTGACTCACCCAGGGACCAAGAGCTGCAGGACTTCCCTTTTAAGAGCATTTTGGTATGTGACGCTGTCTAGCGGTGCCAGCCCTCAATTTAACACCAGCTCGTTGGAAAGTTTGTGTTGAAAGGCTTTGGGTTTTTTGGATAGAAATTGCAGTTTTCAGCTATTGAGACATTTTGAAAAATGCATCGATTTTGACTAAATGTAATTTAAAAAATGGAATGAAGTGTATTTCAGAATGGAACATTTGAATTTTTCATTCCGAAAGAACTTTTCAAGACTAAATTCATTGGGTTTTTTTATATAATTTTTATTTAAAGTTCAAAAATCGACATGAAATGTTGTGATTTTATCAAAATGTTTTGATCGACCCAAAACAAACTTTTTGGGGTCGTTTTGTTTAGCAGAAAATGTTGACGTGTCTTATTTTTGGTGAAATAGAAAATCTGGTTTCCGTCCAGCTCCGTGCCTCTGCGATGAGATTCTGACTCCTTGGAGGGCTGTAGGACCGACTCAGATTCTGTTCTTCACAGCCAGATGTGCAGCCCTGTTAACTTGTATTCAAAATACTGTCAAAGTCAGATTCAGGACTCACATAATTTGTCAGACCACTCTGTTTATTAGCAAAGCGCTTTGCCAATGCACCCAGATATGTGAGTCCCCCTCTGAGGCTCAAGCTAACTTATTTATACAAATAAGCCAAAGACAATTTAACATAAAAGACAAAAGGAAGCAGAAACTGACAAATATACATACATATCTTATTTGCATACTAACATTTACCAATCTTCTAGGTCAGTAGGAGCTCTAAGTTAATTAGTTTGAGGACCCATTGTCTCACCCTCCTTGATGTTTCTCTTCCTGACAACTATATTTCAACAAACCCTTCAAGTAGCATTTCTTTAATGAATTATAATTTCAATATAATTCATTCTACTTTCACAATCCCTCCTTTTGGTCAAGCTACGCAATGACCAGCAATGACTGGGTTCCAAATATCAAGCGTTCTTTATCTCTTTGTTCATCAGTGATATTTAAAATCATCAAATTAGCACTCTGGTTTGGGGCAGCTATCTGTGTAGCATGCCTGACACAATTTTGGATACAACAGGAAAGTAACTGAAAACATACAAAAATTATTAGGATTCCAAACAGGAGAGTTAGGGCTCCCTGAAACAACCAGTTTCCTATGCCAGAGAAATTGAAAAGGTTACTTAGCCACTTCCATAAAGAACTTGGCTCTTCGTGGGGAAGATATGCGATTTGTTCTAAGTGGCTAGCACGATCTATTACCTCATTGGTGTTGTCTGGTATATACACACAGCAGTCTTTTCCAATGAGAGCACAAGTCCCTCCTTTTGCTGCCAGCACTATGTCTGATGCCTGACGGTTTTCAGTAGGAGCTCTAAGCTAATTAGTTTGAGGACCCATTGTCTCACACTCCTTAATGTTTCTCTTCCTGACAACTATATTTCAACAAACCCTTCAAGTAGCATTTCTTTAAAGAATTATAATTTCAATATAATTCATTCTACTTTCACAATACTAAGCATAGGCTTCTGTAGGGTTTTCCATGCACAGACCTCAAGTCGTTTGCAAAGGGTGAGGGGAGCATGCCTTCATTTTACATATTGGGAAACTGAAGCACTGAGAGGCAAAGTGACTCAACCAAGGTCTTACAGGGAGTTGGTGGCAGAGCTGGGAATAGAATAATGTAGGTTTGACTTGCCATGCTGTACCTGGTCCCCTGGACCATGGTGCCTCTTTGTTTGGCCACTCCAGACAGAACTTTTAGCACCAACACCAGCCCCGTGAGGCGGCGACTTTAACTGCTTCAATTGCAGCAGGGTGCAGTGTATCTTGTGTAGCATGCCCATTTAAGGCCTGGGCCTCACTTTGTCCGCGTTAAGCAATTCATTGCTCTCAACTTCATTGTCATCTTATTCCCTGGAAGGGCCCTGATTTTGGCTACGTGACCCGAGAACCTTATAACGAAAGAGTCTCCAGCCTCGACTCTTTTGGGAACCTGGAAGTCAGCCCTCCAGTGACTGTCAAAGGGAAGGAGTATCCACTGGGAAGGATCCTCATTGGCAGCAGCTTCCCCAGGTGAGAGGCATGAGCATGGTTCGGGACAGCATGTGCCTAGGGAGAATAGACCAGCCTCTCCTCCCAGCTGAGCTCAATAGGAGTAGATGTGGCAATAAGACAAAGTTGCAAGTGCTACAAGCTTTCCAGATGCATCCGTGGAATATCAGTGCCAGGGGAGCAGAGGATGAAGGGAAGCATGGCAATAGGGAAAGTGGCAGCCCTGGAGATAGACACCCAGAGAAAGGGGTACAACCTACTCCCATCCCACAACAAGACAGACATTTAACTACTGAATTGCTTGTTCATATGCAGACAGTCGGCAGCCATAACCAGTGAATTTCTTCATGCCTACTGCTGCAGTCCTTCACTTAATTCATCACAGAACAGTCTTACATTGATGGAGCACCTACAAATTAGGCTGATCATTTATTATTTGCATTGTGGTAGGATGCAGAAGCCCCAGTCTTGGGCCAGGATCCCAAGGTGCTAGGTGCTGTACAAACCAAGAACAAAAAGCTGGTCTCTGCCCCAAAGAGCTTCCAGAAGTACCTCATGACATGCCCCGCATCAGAGGGACTTCCAAGTATTTTAACCACTGGGTTTCCAGTTTAGTGGACATCCCTTATTTGATGCCTAATGTCCTGCAACCTGTACCCAATAAAGCTACCCTGAAGCATCTGATGAGCTAATCAGCGTGGGGCCAAGCAATAATTATGTCCAGGCTTCTGCAGTGATACAAGCCCATGATCTGGCCAGGTTGAGATGTGGGATCACTTGAAAAACAAGCTTTGCTCTATATTTGGCCTCGGTATTTTCTGTGTGATTTTGCATCGTAGGTGCCACGGCTGCCACAGCCTGGGAACGAGGGGCACGTTTAATGTGAGAGTCATTAACCATTAGAACAGTCCACCGAGGGCCATGGTGGGTTCCCCAGGGAGAGAGACATGCTTTCGACCTTACACAGGGCTTGAGGAAGAGATAAAAGACATTACTTCACCCACCTTGTCGCTCTAATATCCAGAAACCAACACGGCTACAATGACACTGCATACGACGGTGGTAGAACCATAGACATGCAGGGCTGGAAGGGACCTCCGAGGTCATCTAGTCCATCCCCCTGCGCTAAGGCAAGATTAGGCACAGCTAGGGATTAAGTCATCGGGGATCGGGGCCTCGTGCTGAGTGCTGCACAGACGTAGCTAATGAAAAGACAGGCTGCAAGCCCTTGGCGGAAGCGGCCAAATAAAGCAGCATCACCAGGAACCCTGGCCTAATCGAGGCGGATTCTAGGCGCACATTAGACAAGTTGCAGTTGAGACGATTTCGGGATGATTCAAGTTGTTGGCCTCAGCTTCCTGGCAACGTATTACGTAAGCCACGAAGTAGTATTTACACTTTGCATGGGGCGGTCAGGTTAGCAATTACACGCCTACCACTGATCTAGAGTTTATCAGCCTTTAGTGCTAGATGAAGGGAATCTGGGGTAACAGGCATGTCATGACAAGGGGGCCCGTGCCCCATCTCCATTTCATGGTGTTGCTCCCTGCTTGGATTGAGGGTGGCCTGCTCTGCCCTCCCAGAGAGGCAGGAGAAAGAGTAGCTGTCTCCTAACTACCTCCCCTACCCCACCCCAGTACTTACCCCAGGAGCATGTGACTAGGCCAGAACTATTGCTCTCTTCTCCTCTTGCCACACCCAGGGCCGCTGGCTGGGTGGGGCCCCCAGATCAGTGAGTCATGGGGTTAGCTCCTCCCTGAGATGCACACGGCTGGTCTTTTCAGAGCAGTCGTTTCAGGTTCTCTGCAAACTCAGGCAGACGTCCCTGCATGAGTTCCACTCACGTCATGTTTTCAAGCTTTCCTCTGCAGCCATGAGGGCTTAGAAATTTACTTTCATCTGACTCCCGGGGCGGGGGCCTAGCCATGAGCCTGTAACTGTTATGCCTTAATTTGGCCCTGTCCACCTTGCATCCCCATTCTGCTCTTAACTGAAGAATGTGTCTGGCTCTTCTCTTGCTTCCCTTTGGCCTCTAGGGTTGGCGGCAGGAGGATGACAAGGGCCGTCAGGGACTTCCTCTATGCCCAGAAAGTGCAGGCCCCTGTGGAGCTCTACTCTGACTGGTTGTTTGTGGGTCACGTGGATGAATTCCTGAGCTTTGTCCCAGCCCCGGGCAGACAGGTACCATACGCTGGGTGAGAGGTCTCGGACCAGCCCAGGGCAAACGGGTACCGCACACTGGGCAAGAGGTCTCGGACCAGCCAAGGGCAGATGGGTACCACACACCGGGTGAAACGTCTGGGACCAGCCCCGGGCAGACAGGTACCACACACTGGGTGAGACGTCTCGGACTGGCCTTGGGCAGACGCATACTGCTCACTGGGTGAGACCTCAAACCCCCAGAGCATATGTCTGCTCCAGCACTGCCATGTGCTTTTTAGACACCTGAACATTTTAGGGAGGTCAAAACATATGGAACTCTCCTCTGCAAGATCCCTCTTTTCAAGCTGAATTTACCTCACTCCAGAAAACTGATTGCTCCAGGGAGGGTGTAATGAGCGTGGGTACCACACCTGTTGATCCAGACTATTGCAACCGTTCCTTGTAGACTGAACCCACTGGGCAGAGGGTTTGTAATGTGAAATGTGACTGAATGGCAAAGATCTGTCAATGAACCGGTTTGTCTGTTGTCAGGGTTTTCGGCTGCTCTTAGCCAGCCCCAGTGCCTGTTACAAGCTCTTCAAAGAGAAGCAGGAAGAGGGCTATGGAGAAGCCAGGATGTTTGAAGGTAGGATAGCTCATCTTTTTTCTCTCTCCTGCACCACTTCACACATTAGAACAAACCATCCGGAAGTTTCTGTCTGTGGTGAACAGGCCTGCCTCAACAAGCTGTTCTACGGGCACAGGACAGCTCAGCGAAGAGCTGCTCAAAAACTTCCTGTCAAAACTGTTTTAACAGAAAGTCTTCAATTACAAGAAATTTTGTCGAGGAAAAAGTTTATCCATGGAATACTTTTGATTTTTCATTTCCCCCCCGCCTCTCCCCAAAAGGTAAAATTTCTATTTGGTTGTGCTGCGTGGTGCCTCATGTCCAAATCTTCTCTGTAGACTAGGCTCCTGGAATAAGCTACATCTCCCATGCTACACCATGGCCAGGGTTTCCCATGATGCACCGCCTGCCCTCTCCAAGAGGGGAGACTGTAGTGCATCATGGGACATGTAGTCCTACCAAGGTACCTAATCTGTTGAGGAGAATGCGAGTTTGAGGCACCCGAATTACAACCACCATGAGGCATGACAGCAGCATATATTTTTTTGAGTTTTAAATTTTTTAGCATTCAAATTTTCCATGGAAAATGTTGACATAAATGACACTTGCTTTGTTTTTTGTCACAACTTCCCCTGGGGAAAAACACACCATTTTCTGACCAGCTGAAACGAGGCTCTTAGATCTACATATGCACGTAGGTCACATGTACATCCCTGCTTAGCACATGAATTTTCATTCGTCTCTTAAATTTCTTTCTTCTTGCAGAGTTAGAGACAGTCACCACAACAACAATAGATGAGATTCTGGCCAATGAAACCCTGAGGCGGGAGAACGACTACGTTCAGGTAGGGACAGGAGACAAAGCAATAACTCGGCAATTTTGGATGCAGGACTCTGGTAACCCAGTTGACCCACCTTCTGTCCATCTAGGTGCCGGTGTAAGGACCGATCACTGTTGCACGTGAGAACCTTACTGAAAATGTCTGGTTGGAAGCAGTTTGTGGCAGATTGGAGACGTGGCCTAGAGAGGCTGGTGTAAGGGGGCTGCTCAAAATACATACAGCCACACTGAAAATAGGATTTTGCCACTACTAAGAAAATCTGACATTTTTTGAGATTCTTGCACTCAGACTGTCCTGTTTTTACTCACAACGGGCCATGGTCTAGCTCAAAGGGGATGAAGTACTGAGTAAAAATGGGTCATGTATGAAGGGAAGAGGAGGTTGCTTTGTGGCCAAAGTAGAAGAAATGGCTGTGTCCCGACAATAAGCAGGTCAGGGCTACTGCACTGCAGCCCTTGGGACAGGTGAGAGAGAGCATAGGAAGCGCCGAGTGTGTCCAGATTCACAGTGGAGCCGGAGAACCAGTGAAATAGCCGGGGAAGACTTTGCCTTGATTTATCTCAGCTCTGATATAAGGCCCTAGCAAGGGGAGAGTTGGGTTCATGGCTGGGTATTGGGTTTCACATGCCGCCACCACCGGCCCTCCAGGCGAGGTTCTTTCTCCATTTCAATTCCCAATTTACTTCCCACGTTGTCTCTTACTGAACAGACAGCAAAAACGCTGCCTCTCCAAACTGCTCCTCCCAGGGCTGCCTATAGGAGGAAGGGTTTTGTGACCTTGTCCTTCCTCCCCAGAGCTGCATCGACTGGAACAGAGACATCCTGAAACGCGAGCTGGGCCTGAGCGAGAAAGACATCATTGACCTCCCCCAGCTCTTCACCGTAATCAACAAGGAAGCCACTGCTTTTTTCCCAGACATGGTAAGAGCCGTAGGAACAAGGGTCTCTCCCGTTTTCTTGCAATTCTAGGGGTTAAAAAGTAGGTTTTGGTTCAGATGAAGTGTTTCAGTTTGGACTATTTTTAAATAGTTCTGATTTAAAAACCCAAAACTAAAGGAAATCTTGCAACAAAAAGTCCCTTTGAACTGAAAAAAAATCAAAACATTTCAAAAATGTCAACACAAAACACAGGGTTTCTCCAGACTTTTGTTTTGTTTCTCCAATTTGGCCAAACCAACCTCAAGTCACAAAAATTTCAGTGTTGCCAAATCTGCATTTTTCACCAGAAAAACAGTTTCACCTGAAAAATTTCATCCCGTTCTACTGAATTCTTCTCTGGGGACTGGGTTTCGCTGAAAACATTCAAACCTTGCTGAGTACAAGGCTAATCTTCGTGACCAGTCCTCCTCCTCAGACAGCCCATTCAGAGTCCAGCCTCCTTCACAGCGTTGTCAACTCTTGCAGTTTTATTAGGATCACTGTTGCTGACTCTCACGATTTTATTGCGAGTAGCACGGTCTCTTCTGGGGCAGCTGTTTTTCCATAAAGTGCCAACCACTGGAGTCAAGTGAATGCAAGAGAATCTCTGCTTTTTCACTTTGTAACCCTCATGATTGTGAAGGAAAGCTGAAAATGTGAAGTCCCCTAATGGCTTGGAAGCCAAAGGCAAATCCAAAAGAGTAAACATTTATTATTGCAAAAAATTACATGATTTTTAATCCAGTGTGATGGGATTTGGGGTCTTAGGGGGGTGGGGCAGATGAGGGGATTGCATATGCAGACTCATCTTGGGGTTGGCAATGCTGCTTTAATTAACAGTACCTAGTGCGTTTCATCAATAGATTGCAAAGCACTTTACAAAGGAGGCCAGTCTCATTACACCCACTTTACAGATGGGGAAATCTAAGACACAGAGTGGGGAAGAGACTTGCCCAAGGTCACTAAGCAAGTGAAGGGTAGAGCTGGGGATAGAAGCCAGGTCTCTTGAGTCTCAGTATAGTTGCTTTTTCCACTAGACAATGCTGCCTCCTTTAGGTGCCTGGCCTGCCTTCTGGGCCCACTCCAAAGCTCAATTAAAGTCGGGGGAACCTTTCCATTGACTTCAGGTTGGGCCCTTTGTCAGGTGTACTTCAGGGTAGGGGCTGTGTTCAGACAGCGCCCAGCATAGGGGGGGGTCCTGATCTTAGCCCCCAGGCACCACCATGATAATCGGTGATTCATAATTAAAAATAGCCAAAAATAAAAATGGATCCTAAAACGGTGCGTTACAGTTTGCCTGGGCAGCATTGCCTCCTGTCTGTGCAGAGGAGCAAAATCATTCTCTTCTGCCACGCAGGGCACGTCCACGCTGGAGCTAGAAGGACGTACCCACGCTAGTTCTGATTGAGCCAACCTGCTAAAAAATAGAAGCAGGACGGGGCAGCCACCCCGAGCACTTGCCTTGGATTTCAGCCACACTTCGATCTTTAGTGCACTAGCTCAACCAGTGCGAGCGTGGGTACGTCTCCGCAAGCTGGAAATTCCACCTCCAGCTCTGGTGTAGTCAGACCCGGAGGGTACATTTACGCTGCAATCAGAGCCGAGGCAGGGCGATGGCTAGCCAGGCTCAGTGGACTTGGGCATACGTGGTTCAGGCTACCGGGCTATAAAATAGTCGTGGAGACATTTGGGCTGAATATTTGGGCTTGCGAGGGGAGAGAGTCTTGGAGCCCAGGCTCCAACCCAAACATATACATTGGTAATGTTAGCCCTGCAGCCCGAGTCAGGTGACCCAGGCTCTGAGACTCGGCGCTACGGGTGTTTTATTGCAGTGCAGGCATAGCCAAGGAGACCTCGGTAGAGACTAGCTAACCCTGGTTGCAGCATGGCCAGGGACACCCATGGGAGTCGCTTTCCATTAACAGTACACTCTTTTCTATAAGAATGGAGACAGCATCTGCTACTTGATGGCTAAACACAATCCAGTTGGCTCAGGCAAGGCCATGTGACTCAAAACGTTCTCCCCCCCATCAGTTAGGAACTGTAGAAATTACACATGTTTCTGGCTCCTTCCCATTTCCAGCTGCTAGATTGTATTTAAGAACGGCTCAGCGGCCTTGATTTCCCTATTGTCCTTGGCCAGGAGGGCAATTGCGGTAGGTGCCAGGGGGCTGTTGGGCCGTGGCATGGACCCTCTCTCCTGCCGTGCACAATCACGCATGGGAAGGGAAGTGTTCTCCCAGTCACAAACAGGAAAGGGAGCTAGTGCCTACGAGAATTTCAGCATTAAGCTGGGGCCCAACTTTGAGATCCTCAGCTTAAAACTATTCAGCAAGCTCCCGATTCTGTGCGTGACTCGTCAGTGCGGGGTCTGTATAACGAGGAGTCAATATACGATGCCTTGTTTAAAAAAAATAAATAAAAACTCTCAGTAGCAGAGGGGCTCACACCAAACTTTGGGGTGCCTGGAGCTGGATCTGCAGCTGAGGTTTGTGGCTTGAATCCAGCTGCACGCTGTAGTTTTGTAGGCTGAGTCCTCACTGTATCCCCCAACACTTGGCTCTGCACTCTTTCTTGTCGTCACGCTGGAGTTATGCAGAAGACACTGCAGTGAAATCCGCAAAGGAAGGTGTCTGGCTGGCCTAACAGTATATTCAGTGCTCCCATCAGCTCTTTCCTCTCCTGGCTACAGGTGAACATGATCGTCTTGGGGAAACACCTGGGCATTCCGAAGCCATTTGGGCCGATCGTCGACGAGCGGTGCTGCCTGGAAGAGAACGTTCGTTCCCTGCTGGAGCCGCTGGGCCTGACCTGTACCTTCATCAATGACTTTTTCTCCTACCACACCCTCTCCGGGGAGATCCATTGCGGCACCAACGTCCGCAGGAAACCCTTCTCCTTCAAGTGGTGGAATATGATCCCCTGAGCAAAGGGGGTGAAATAAAGCTCACTGCTTTTTTTTCAGAGAAGGTGACCTAAAGATGAACGTGACATACAGTTTCCTGGGGTTCACTTCACCCACCACTGAATTTGTAACTTCAATAAAAGCAATACTTTCTAAAGAAACCCATTACTAACCTGCATATGAAATTGCTAGCTACCCCATCCCCTTCTCTGCCGCACAAGTCAGACAGTTTGCTGGGACTGTAATCCCCACTACTGTTTCTTGCCGCTCATCAAATATAGAACCTTAAAGATGTGTGTGTCACCTAATTTATTATAGCTACCTAGGAACCTATAAGGCCCCCAATCATCATGTATTTATCCTCATCTGTGCAGCAGAGAAGTACTAGCAGCCCCGTTTTACAGTTGGGGAAACTTGAGGCACAGAACATTTAAGTGACGTGGCCAAGGTCACACTGGAAGACTGTAGCAGAGCCAGGAACAGAATAGTCTAGTATCCCAGTTCTGTGCCTTAACGACAGCTGACTGCGACAATTCCCTCGCATGGCAACTTTCAAGATTTTGAAGGAAGGCAGGCAATAGGGAAGGCACTGAGCTGGGATGCAGAAGTCAAGTCCCTGTTTGGCTCATTCAAAGCAGATTTGTTTTAATCTCACCTCACTCTGATTCAGGGAGTAAACCAGGGTCTCCCACATTCCAAGCCCGGGACCTAGCCACCAGGCTACAGTCTCTCTCTCCCTCCTCCCTGGTTTGACTTTGATGAAACTACATATTTTGTTGAAAAAAGCTAACTCCAGCTTTAAGCACAGGGTCCCACTTCTGCTACAGAAAGGAAAAGCTACAAGTTAGGGAGAGTAGTGAAAGCTGAACCTGTCTTCTCGGGCTCGCTCCTCTCCCCATTACCTGGGGGAGCTGCAACTTTCCATGTAAGTTTTCTTTTCTTTTCTTTTCTTTTCTTTTTTTTTTTTTTGTTGGTTTGTTATTTAAGGCAACCAAGGGTATGCGGATCCCTGGGGGTACGCAAAGGTCTTCCAGGGGGACATCAACTCACCTAGAGATTTGCCTAATTTTACAACTTACGATGCCTTGTAAAAAGCACTAGCGAAGTTAGGGCCAACTAAAATTTCATACTGCTCTATATGCCATACTCTGAAATGTAAGTACAGTATTTATATTCCAGTTGATTTATTTTAGAATTGTAGGGTAAAAATGAGAAAGTCTGCACTTTTTTCAGGAGTAGGGTGCTGGTCTGATTTTGTAAGCAACTCGTTAAGTATAGTGAAACTTGGGGTACACAAGACAAATCAGACTCCTGAAAGGGGCACAGTCATCTGGAAAAGTTGAGAGCCACCGCTTTAAAGAAGTTATTTGAGTACTTAAGCACAGGGGCCTCCTCACAACCACACCTTGTTGAATTACAAGACGTCAAGGGGCATGCAGGGCTGTAGCTTTTTCCATTTGGAGGGTGAAAAGTAACTTTTCATCACTTCCACTCCAACCATTCAACTTTCAGACCTGGCATGGTAATATTTCTCACAGAGTACATCAAGGGCCAGATGTCCTGAGTTTGGAGAAAACACCTGACTGGACAGTAAAGTTCTGGCCACCTGGAAGTTGACCACCATCCTGTGTTATGTAAAGTTCAAGAGTTCACAGTCAGATGCACGGAGCATATAGGTTTTACATACTCAGTGAACTCTTCTTATGGCGGGGCAATAGATACTGAGTCAATCTGGGCGTAGCATACTCTGTAGTCATACCCTTAAGCTCCTTGTAAAATCTCTTTGCGAGGGCAAAACAACGTGTGTGTTCTTAGCCTCCTGTGGCTAACACACGATAACTTAATTAGCGGTTACCATTCAAGAAAAAAATCATAGAGTCACTGTGGAGATTTCTCTGAAAACTTCAGCTCAATGCATAGCAGCAAAACGAGCTAACAGAATGTTAGCATTAACGATTAGGAAAGGGATACAACATAAGAAAAATATCATGACATCATTAGGAAAGGTCCAGCAATGAGGATTAGGCAAGTGGTCAGGGATGCAACCCTGTGCTTGGGATGACCTTTAGCTTCTGACTGCCAGAAGATGGGAGGGGAAGACAGGGGTGGATCCCTCCAAAATTGCCCTGTTTGTTCTATACACTGCCCCTGAAGGCCTGGTACTAGCCCTTGTTAGAGACCGGATACTGGGCTAGATGGACCACTGGTCTGACACAACATGACTGTTGTTATGATACAATATCCTAGTGAAGACAAAGCCGTTCGTAGCTTTCACCTGTGTTGCAGGTCGAGGTAAAGACTATGAGGGAGCCAAGGGAACCATCAGACCATTTTTTTTTTTAAAAAAAAGATCACAGTGGAGGATGTGAAGAAAGGGCAGAATTAAACATGCAGCATTTTTGTCACCCAGCGTGCGTCCGAATGAGCTATTTAAGAGCTAGCCAGTGCCGTCACAGTCCGAACGGCAGAGCAATATCCACTTTGGATAAACTCTTCCGAAAGCTTATTCGTCTATACGTCGGTGCAGATAATAAACAGTAAGTGCATTGGGCCTATTGCTCCTCTGTCTGTTTTCACACAGATTCAGCTCCTTTGATTTCCAGTAGGGTCAATCCTGACGTACAGCCGTGGGAGAAGAGCATCGGGCCCATTGCATTCCTGGCTTACCCCCTTCATGCGGAAGAGAAAGATCTGTGGACTGTGCTAGGATGCTTTTTGTGGCGTGCTACTGCCCTCTACTGGCTGATCCAGTCCCTTTGTCCTTTGGTTAGAGCGGAAGATGCAAATTGGGGGTTATGTCTGGATTCCTTATTCCTCCTGGTTTCAGAGTAACAGCCGTGTTAGTCTGTATTCGCAAAAAGAACAGGAGTACTTGTGGCACCTTAGAGACTAAATTGGTTAGTCTCTAAGGTGCCACAAGTACTCCTTTTCTTTTTATTCCTCCTGGTCGTTAGGGGCAGCAGAACAGTCTAGCCTAGAAAGGCAGAATGCCGAGAATATTGGCAACATCCCACTGCAGCCAGGACCTAGCACACCTGCCCTCCCTCTCTGGGTCAATCTGGCAATCTGCTCCCGCTCCCATCGCCTGCCCTCCTCCATGTACACCTCCTACAACAGGCCTTCAGAAGCAGCAGCCTGCCCCACTCCGTGATGGAGACGGGCTGCCATTGGACCAGAGTGGCTTGATATGCATTACTGGGTGTGTGATTGCATCCCCCAGCACCACGCCCCTGATACAGCTGCAGCCGGGTATCAGAGGAGCATTTTCATTGCCACTCACCCTCTCCCTTCACTGTGGGACCCGACCACCTGGCAGCTGCATGGGGCCCACACGACGGACCTGCCATTTCCACTGCCCCTCAGCTGATTTTACCTCCCTGCCTTGGCTCACCCCACTACCTGCATTCATGCTGCTGGTCACCGCCACCTTCCCATTGCCCATCCCTCACACCCATCCTCCCTCCTCCAACCCAGCCTCTCCAGCTCTCACTTCCCATGCTCAGATCCACAACCCAAAGCACCCCCACACCCAGAAACATGTTCCAACACGTGCACACCCAGTTTACGGAGCCACGTAATATTCTTGTAACTTTCATCCTCCCTCAGTCT
This sequence comes from Caretta caretta, assembly GCF_965140235.1. Taxonomy (NCBI): domain Eukaryota; kingdom Metazoa; phylum Chordata; order Testudines; family Cheloniidae; genus Caretta; species Caretta caretta. The sequence continues at coordinate 7,033,360 of NC_134223.1, forward strand.
TGATTGTTGCTACTGCCCATCTCTAAAGTCAGCTCTTTGAGCTGGAACCGTGCCGGACTGGTTCACGGAATGCCTAGCACACTTCCCGTGCTGTAGGAACTGCCAGGATGGGTCAGACCAGGGATCCATATAGTCCAGCCTTCTGTCTGGGACATTGGCCGGTAGCGTTGCCAGATGACCAGTTTTTGACCAGAACACCTGGTCTAAAAGGGACCCTGGCGGCTCCGGTCAGCACCGCAGCGGGGCTAAGGCAGGCTCCTGGCTGCCCTGGCTCCACGTGGTTCCCGGAAGCGGCTGGCATGTCCCTGTGGCCCCTAGGTGCAGGTGCAACAGGGAGGTTCCCCAAGCTGCCTCCACCCCACAGCTCCCATTGGCCGGGAACTGTGGCCAAAGGGAGCTGCAGGGCCAGTGCCTGAGGATGTGGGTCGCACACAACACACAGAGTCACCTGGCCGCCCCTGCGCCTAGGAGGCAAACGTGCCAGCCAGCTCCGGGAGCTGCAGGGTTCCTTCCTTAGCCCTGCTGAGCTGCCAAGCGCCTGAGGTAAGCACCACCTGACTGGATCCTGAACCCCCACCTGCACCCCAACCCCTGCCTGGAACCCCTTCCTAACTCCCTCCCAGAGCCCACACCCCAACCCCATCCCTGAGCCCCTTCCCGGAGCCTGTACCCCACAGCTCCTCTCACACCCCAGCCGAGCCCACTTCCTGAACCCTTCATTTCTGGCCCCACCCCAGAGCCCACACCTCCAGCCTTCATCCCCTCCCACACCCCAACCCCCTGTCCCAGCCCAGTGAAAGTGAGTGAGGGTGGGGGAGAGCGAGTGATGGGGGGGGGATGGAGTGAGTGGAGGGTAGGGCCTCAGAAGGGGTGCGGCCTTGGGGACGGGGCAGGGCAGAGGCAGGACAAGGGTGCTCAGTTTTGTGATTAGAAAGCTGGCAACCCTATTGGCCGGTACTAAATGGTTCACAGGAAGAGCAGGACACCCTGCAGCGGGTAACTAAAACAGAACCATGCCAGGAGGAAATGCCTTCCTAGCCCCTGCTAGTTAGGGACTGGAGCATGGGGGTTTATATCCCCGCTACATTTTGTAAATTAAGCCTCTTTTTAAGATTAGGAAATTACAAGACATGGCTAAGAACCCCCCACGGTTCATAATCCCACAGTACTAGGGGAGAGGCGGTGAAAGGGTTAACTCACATTGTCTTGACAATTTAAACAGCTTTCTAGCATGGAGTCTTTACACTGAAGTGCTTGAGCATGTTTAATTGGGTAAAGCATTGAGACTACATAGGATCCTAGAGCTGAAAAGACTTTCTGATCTAATAAACCCGTTCCGGTGAGCGGACGGCAATCAGTAGCGGCACCCAAGAGACTTCCGTACCAAGCAGATTTTGGGTATTGCGCCTAAGCGTTCCCAGAGGCCTTTGTTTTTAGAAGGGCATAAGTTTTTTTTAACCTCTTGGTTTCTCTACGTAAGAGGGGTCGGCTCGTCTCACCAGCCGCCCTATGTGCTGCCTGGAACAAGTCAAATTCAGTTTGGGGTGCTGAAGAGAAAGGGCAAGGGAATAGAGCAAGGAAAGAGCGGACATGGACACAGGCTCTTGTCCGAAAGGAGCAGTTTGGGTGGTAATACAATGCTTGAGGCGTCAATTTAAGAAATCAAGGAAGAAATCTTGAAGAGCTGTTAGGGTACGAACAGCTGCCAATGCTCCTCGGCCGCTTCTTACTCAGCAGAGGCTATTCCAATCATGACTCAGCAGAGGTACAATATCTGAGCATCGTGCCCAAAGCACAGCGACAGAGCATTTGACACCTGTGAGCCCTGCAGAGCCAGGGTCAGCCCTGGGAGAGCGACCGAGACCCTATGCTATCATTAACAGAACTCTAAGGGAGCTGGCCAGGTGAAGGAAAGAACCCAGCTTGCACCTCAGAGCCCCGGAGGAGTTTGCAGCAGTGACAACTAGGAAAAACCCTTCTCCCCATGTTTTTATTTGTAAACTGAGGCAGCTGCTGTGAGAGCCGTTGCAGCACAACCGTGGAATCCTGCCCTGCCACTTTTGTGGTCGCTTCTCAGAGAGCAACTGCACTGCAAGCAGGCGCCTATCAGGGCAGGTGAAATTTGTAGTAGTGCTCTTGAAATTCCCTGTTCAGATGTAGGATTACAACCCTCTCCCAGCGACCAGTCTTTTGAAGAGAGACCCCTATCACGCTTCAGAGCAACAGCCGTGTTAGTCTGCATTCGCAAAAAGACAAGGAGGACTTGTGGCACCTTAGAGACTAACCAATTTATTTGAGCATAAGCTTTTGTGAAGTGAGCTGTAGCTCACGAAAGCTCATGCTCAAATAAACTGGTTAGTCTCTAAGGTGCCACAAGTCCTCCTTTTCTTTTTCCTTATCAAGCTGCAGCTGATCTAAGATGACAGTGTTTGGAAGTGGGGTTGAAAGCAGGGAGAACAGAAAACTCCCGTAAGCCTGCCGGATGGCTCACCCTGTAACGCAGAACCTCTTTCCATCAAACTGATGGGAAGCCCAAGAGGCTTAGACTGTCAGCTCTTTGGGGCAGGGACCGTCTTTTTGTTCTGTTTGTACAGCGCCTAGCACCATGGGGTCCTGTCCATGACGGGGGCTCCTTAGCACTTCAACACAGGCATTGCTTTCCCTGCCCTCTACAGACGTTACTATGCTAGCCCCGCCATTTGCTGGTAAAGCGCAAAGGACATTTGTCCGATGTTTAACTATTCCGTGCCAATGACATACTGGGCTAAGCCAGCAGCAAATAGGCACAAAACGGCCAAAGACATTAAAAGCTACTATGTTGGCACAGGCTACGGTCAGCAGTGAACAAAAGGCCTGATCTAACTGCAGTTTGGTGGCCTAGGAGGAATGAGTTGGTGGTCTCAGCTGAGTTTCTAGAAATCAGGAACAATGCAAACATTTTGGTGGTTGGCACCCTTGCTAGTTTCAGCAGAGGCCAGAGACTGATTGGGCCAAGGAGACCAAGCTCTGATTGGAAGTGCTTCTTCTAGGTCAGAGGTTCTCAAACTGGCAGGTGAGCCCCTCTCGGGGTGGGGGGTACATCACTGGGGGGGATGAGATGCTTGGGACGGGGGGAGGGAGGGGGGGGAGAGACATGACAGACACCTTACTGCACACATTTTACCCACAGCCGTGAATAACTAGCAATGCTGATTTCTCCAGCCAGCCAATCAGGTCCTCAGAGGACGCGGTGCGCATAGAACAGTATGTACTTGTGTGGCACAAGAGGGAGGGGCGCACACAAATACAGACACAAGGGGGGGGCGGGGGGCCCATGATCAAACAAGTTTGAGAGCCACTGCCCTAAGTCGTGAGAGGGGTGCAAGCAAGGAAGATTAACTTTGAAGGGTTTCCTATCAGTATGGCATCTTTTTCACAAGTAAATTCACTCAGGGGAATAGAAGGGGGAAAATACTGAGGAGTAGCACACATGCCCACTTCCAGGCTATCAACAGAGGCCTCTAAACCAAAAGATGTACACAATGATGTTGTTTATTTAAACATTTACTCCAAGAAATATAAAAAAAACCCCATGAAAATACAATTACAGCACTAACCCAGGAACCTTTCATCTCGTCTAAACCAAAAACTGCTCCAAGATCCTTTTTCTCCGACTCTCTTTCACTCTCCCAAGGTAAGAGCACAAAGAAGGCAGCTGGGGGAGAAGTTAATGAGGAACGTGAATAATGTTTAATTTCAAACTACCACAGGCAGGACTTTGTCTGCCTTGGGAGGTTCAGCCCCTTTTGGTTTGAATAATTTTTGGGTGAAGGTTACTTTAATTTTTTTTTTTTTTTTAAATAGCTGAAACAGCTTAATACTAGGTCAGACGGAGAGTCGGCACCTGGCCTCTGGCATGCAAACTCCCAACCCCAGAAAGGGTCCGTAAGAGTTGAGATTTCCAGTGCTGCAGACCAATATCTTGGGAACTGGTCACGGCCAAGTCAAACCTCTGTCCGCTCATGTCCTGCATCTGTTAGTGGGCTAGTAAGTGAGCCAAGGACACAGTCTGAAAGGAGATTTTTGTTCGGGAGTTTGGCATTATACCAAGAAGAGACAGACAGGCCGCAACTGTAGCTCGGTGCAAAGGTTTTGGTGATGTGGGTGAAAAGGCTCAGGTGAGTTTGATTGTAGCAGAACCTCTGGCCTGGATTTCAATTCTCAGGACAAATCTCTCTTACTTTGAGGCTGACTAATTTAGGGTGTTCCATTTAAGACACTTGGGGGCCCACTGTCAGAAGCACTGAGTGCCTATGACAACAATTGATTTCAAATGGGAGCTCTGGGTGCCTAGTGCATCTGGGGAGAAAAAACAAAGCAAAAGAAATTCCAGGTGACTAAATTAGCCTCCCATAAACACAGGCACTGAAAATTAGTCAGATATTTTGGAAAAATTGCGACCGCACTGCTTGAAGGTGGTTTATAACAACTGTACATGTAGGCACCTGGTTGAACAGGAGTTCAGTTCAGTTTCGTTAAACACTCAGTGCTGCTCCATGCAGAATTAACCAGGTGCAGACACTGCAGCTGGCTACTGCTGTGGTCTGACATCGCAAGGGAAATCCCACTTTTCTAGAAATCCACCTGATCCAAAGTCTATGGAAACACAGAAGTCAATAGAAAAAACTCCTATTAAATTTATCGGGCTTTCAAATGGGCCCTAGATACCTGGCTTGAGGGGGGGGGGGAGGGGGAGGAGACAGTTAAGATTGAGGCCACTGGATTTACTCAATACTGTAAATGGGAAAGGCTGACTAACATTATTAAACTAGCAAAGCAAAGACTCAATTGAAGAACTTCTCCACCCAGCTGCTTTCCATGTTCAAGGAATTTTTTACTTTAAACACAATAAACAAAGTTTTTTGCAGTAAGTACTGCAAGAATCCCAGAACTGCAGTGTACCAGGATGCTAGCAAACGTTGCCTCTAGAGATCAGTGCAGCTTGCTAGGGTAACGAGAAAGGAAAAGCCATGCTCACATTTGTGTGGAGACAGAGCAGAGCACTCTGTTAAAAGGCACCTTTGTTTCTCCAGGACAGTGCAGAGTATTGGAATGGAAGAAACTTTTGATGGGTATCTGATCGTAATCGAAAAATAATAAACCTCCAGACCGTCCAGGGCTGGGAGCTCTTTGCATCTCTCCGCCAGCAAAACCAATTTGGTTCAACAGCTGCTCAAGAGTCAAATCGAGGGCCAAGTCCCTGCTGGTGGAACTGCTGTCCATTTTCACCAGCAGAGTCTGGCCCAGCACCTGCTCCAACACCCAGTTTGGAGGAATTGGATGTGACTGTATAGACAGGGTTCATGGGTCAGCAGGAGGCAGTAATTTCCAAGGGGAGGAAGACAAAGGATCCCCTAACGAATGCCTGCAGCGAGCTGGTAAAAAAAACCGCAAGTTTGTAGGGAAAAAGACGTTTATTGAAATGTCAGCGCTGAGGGGTTGTTTTCTGACTAATTCTAACCCCCCTACTGTCAGAGGCCCTGATCCTCCAAAGACTTACACACATGCTCAGCTATGCGCTCAGAGCAGCCCACTGACTGCAGTGGGACTCCTTATGTCTAGTACGTATTAAGCAGGCAAATAAGACTTACTTGATCAAGGCTCATGTCTCACCGACCAAAGGGAGAGGCCTGGGCTGCAAAGTTCTGATCTAACCCTCCCATCCCCAACAAATTCAGCGGTGTTTGAATCCTGGGTTTTTATTTAGGCCCCATCTCTGAAGACTTCAGACTCTCAAAGAAAACATCAGTGAGGCAAATTGCTATGAAAACCTCACACAAAACACAATTACCCTTGGAATCAACCTCACTTTGAATCAACTTCATTTACAATCAGCACTCAGGAGCACCACTCGTGACAGCCTTTTCATAAGTGACCACAGGTTTTGATGCCTGACTTGACATACCTAGGGCTTCATTTTTCAGCGTGGGTGAGCACCTGCCGATCCTGTTGTTTTCAACTGGAGCTGTGAGTGCTCTGCTGAAAAACGAGCCCCAAGGTGTGTCAGATTTTGGGGTACCCATCTACCAAGGCACCAGGTGCTATCTGAATGTGTTGATCTAGATTTTGTCTTGATGGAGGTTTTTAATCTGAATGGAAACAATTTAAATCGCACAAAAAGGTCAACGCTTATGAAACAGCCATGAAATAGGTGGCAGACAGAGTCCCGCAGCTTAATCTACCAAGGGGTTACACAGCTGGATGCCCGCTCCTTGGGGCTTATGTCAGACGCTCCTCACACAGAACAGAGACCAGCACATTAAAACTAGAGAGATGAAAATGTAAATTTGATTCTGGAGAGAGATCTCAGCAGTTGACTGCCTCAGTTCACCAAAGAGATGGCCCCATAGACACTCAGGGTAGATTTTCAAAGGCACACAGGGCTATTAGGGGTTTAACTTCCATTGAAAGGCAATGGGAATTGGGTGCTTACGGCCATTTGTGCCTCTCCAAATCTTCCCCCAAGCTCTTAGTGGCAACTGGGACTCTCCTCAATTCAATGCAACAAGCGCCATGTGGCCCTTCTTATGCGTCAGCAGCTGTTCCACTGCTCACCAAAGTACGTGGGGTTTATATGCCAAAAGGTCCTGCCATTTTCATCGGAATAGGAACTCGTGAGCCAGGAGCAAATGTCAAACGTTTAAAAGAACTGAACACTTTGGAAATGATACAGTAACAGGTAGTTAAAACTGTGAATCGCTTATAAAATTGAACCTCGGAAAGGCTAACAAAAAGCTTCGGTCAGGTCTCAATGCCGGTCTGCAATCTCTTTCGGTCCCAGTGCACATTGGAAATGACAGCTGCCATGGCAGGGGGGCGCGGGGCCCTGGCCTTATCAGAGGGTGCGGGGGTTATATTCAGGAAGCTTCTTTAGTTTCTCTTTCTCCACTTCGCTTTCATCCCTGGCTATCACCAAAGAATGGGCGTAGCCCATCGCCACCTGGGTAGACAGAACAAAGCATTTGCCACCCTAAAGGTTATACTGGATTTCCATTGCTAACAAACTGCCGAGTTGGGAGGTCTAGTGGGTACAGCACTGGCCTGCGATTCAGGAGATTGGGTTCTAGTCCCGGCTCTGCTGTGTGACGGTGCCTCAGTTTCCCCAGGTATAAAATGGAGGTAGTGATACAGATCAGACTGTAAGGCACACGGAGTTCTACTGATGACAATTGCTGTGTAAGAGCCAGGGAAACCACAAGTCTTTTTATGATCAGTGGCTTCTTATAACTCACCTTTGGAGGAACAATGTGCAAGGACTAGCAAAGCGCACAATTGCTAGATTCCAAAGCCTGAAGGGACCATTGTGATCATATATTTTGGGGAAGGTGGTCAGACTAGTTCCTAGGGCATATCTTTTAGAACAGCATCCAGTCTTGATTTAAACTACACCCCATCCCTACGTTCCTCTAACTCCTTGTGAGAGGTTTGCTGACACACCACATTCATTGCATCTATCATGAGCGCCATGGTGACACGAATGATGGACACCATCTCCCTGCTTGGGTATCCGCATAAGGGATGGAGTAGGGAGTCTGGTCAATTTCTGTGCGGATTTAAAATGAATGGATTAATGAACATTAACGAGCGTCTACTCTACACCTACGGGGATTTTACTCCATTTTACAGCCCTCCTCCCCACTTGTTGTGCATGCACATGGCACATACCCAACCCAGAAACAATCTGTCTGAGCCAGGTTTCTACTTGTGCAGTCCTCTCTGAGAGCAGCAATACACAGACACCTACACACTGTCTATACACAGACGCCTTTCCATTACCTATGGAAAACAGACTCCCCTGCACTTCCCTCCACCTCCAGTTGCTGGTGTATTTTGCATAGGACAATCCCGTTACCCAATATCCTGAGGTTAAACAGGGATCTCACTGCCATGCTTCGAAGCATCAAAGCAGAGTATTATGAGGAACGGGATTATGAATAGGGCACTGATTTTCAGAAGCATGAGATGTGAAATGAGCCTCTCAGGCTGCAATCCTGTCTGCTATGCTAACGGCTCATGTTTTTATTTGCTGGGTCTGCTCTCACCTGCTCTGGATAAATTCCATCTAGGGTTTTCACCTCTTGGGCTGCAGTAGAGGACTTGGGTTTATGGTCTCCATAGCCCTGTGAAGAGAAATGCAGAAAGGGACTTGTAAGATCAGAGGGTAAACCACAATCTAACCATTGTCCAAGAGGCTGGATTGTGTTATTTAGCCTATTCCCTTGGTTTGCACTGGCTTCTGGAGTAGCCCCATGGAATAACCAAAGGTATGGAGGTTAGCAATTCTCCTAGGCAGGTTTAACTGCCTGCAAGGGCAGCAGACACACAGGAAGAACTAGCAATTACAAAAAAAATTTCCTGAAGACCAAGAGGAAAAAGGCTCTGGCTTCTAGTTTGTATTTTATAAAATCCTTGGGTTTTTGGTTGGTCCTACAAAAATGGTTCTGCAGAGGAAAACAAAATGTTATCCCCAAAGCAAGATTGCCAGCATGTGAGTGGGGTATTGATGCTGGGGCATGAGGAAAGGACACCTCACCAACAACTCAGAATTATGTTATTTTCAGCTTCATTTGGAAAAGGGGTAGGCAGGCCAAAGAAACTTTGTTTTCCGAACTTCTAAGAGTAGCAGTCAAATGCAATGAGCAATGGGACTTTGATAAGGCAGCTAATCAATAGGTCAAGGAGAAAAAAAAAAAAAAAAAAGGATCAGAACATCTAAATCAGTATGAAACAAAAAAGCCAATATGGTGGCTAAATCTTGAAACCACTGAAAATTCAAAACACTGCAATGCACGCACAGAGAAATCCAGAGTCACAAGCAGTCTAGCTCTACCCCAGTCACTTGGGACACTGAGAATTCGAACCAAGAAGGCAGATATACAGTCACCATACAAAAGTATAGCACGGGGGTGGCCAAATTTACTGGCCCCCCGAGCCACATACAACACTCTTCAGAAGTTTGAGAGCGTGGGCACACCTGCCGGGAGCTGGAGGTTGGGCATTCAACCCTGCTCCTGCTGCTGCTGAAGCCCCGAGCCCTGGCAGGTGTGCCCCACAGGGCTGAAGCCTCAAGACCCCCCTCCCCACTGGGCAGAAGCCCCTTCTGCACCACCCTGCTGCAAGGCAGAGGTCCTGAGCTTCCCCGCTCCCAGTCTGGTAGGTGAAAATGGGGGGGCTCCGCGAGCCGCACTTTAATGGTAAAAGAGCCGCATGTGGCTCGCAAGCTGCAATTCGGCCACCCCAGCATAGAGGAAGTAGTCAAACTATGATTTCCCTGGGAAAATGGTGCATATTAGATAGTTATGTCACACTACCCCAGCCCTCGAATAGCTCTTAAGGAATGAGATAGAAGGGCTGTTACATGGGCTCAAAAAAGTGGTGAGATAAAACATTTGATAATTAGACACAAAAAGTGCATTAGGGTGAAGCCAATTGCCTTCTAGAGGTTGTTAGGCACAAGGCAACGCTGAGTGTTTCCAGCTATTTGGGAAGCCAGTTCTCACTGAGATACAGAACTCACTTGGGTTTATGAGTTAAGTGCACCCACGCATCCCTCTCCTCCCCTTCTCTCCTGCACAAGCTCCCTGCTTCCAGAAAAATTCACTTCGGAATATTTTGGTAATTTTCTCTGGGAGAATACTTGGCGTAGTTGTGTGTGTAGGAGTGAGCAGAAAGGTACGTTTCTGTGTAGCACTTCATCTCTGTGTAAATTACCTATTATTGCATCTTCCAGGCTAACTTTTCAACATGTGCTACAGGAAAAATTTTTTCCCTTTAATAACTAAATTAAGGAGGACAGTGACCATTTAAAAATACAACACCCCACTAATTTAGCGATCACAGGATTACAGCAGTCCACTTGTAATGCTGTTTCTCCCCATCTCTTTGCTTGCAATCTTATCTTCTCTGGTACCGGACCAGCCTGGCTAGGGTTTCTGTGCAAGTCCACAGCTGCCTTCTTACCAGTTCACCGAAGGTCGGAGATGGGCCCCAGCTGATTGTGCTCTCATCTGCAGCCACTATAATACTGCTCTTCCTGAAACAGGTACACAGGCTGTTACTGCTACATGATCTGCCTTCACGCCCGCCCCCCGGCAGCCCCATTTTTTCGTTTCCCATGCCAACTGGCCGCTTGGTATCAGAAGAGAATTTCCCCAAGTATTTTTGGATGCTTTCTTCCTCAGATGCAAACCCTGGTCCAGCTGTTTTCCAAAGTGCTGCAAGGCCTGATCCAGCTGCACCTGGCTTGGATGGGTGGATCCTTGTGGAGCCCCACTGAAGTCAGAGGCCCGCCTCAAAATGGAGCCCCATAACTATTCATTCCCGAACGCAGCGTTTCTCAAACGTGTCCACCAGCGGAGTTTGTGTGTGGCCACGACAGCCTCCCAAGCATTGGCAGAGATTGGGGCAAAGCAGCGCCCCCTCCCTGCCCCGCCCAGCTCTTGCTCCTGAATAGCGGTTACCAAGGGCAGCGAGAAGCACTGCCTTAGTTTTGTGCTGACCCTGCCAGCGGGGATCAGCACCCTGCACCACCCAGCCTCTTCGGGGGCTCTGGGCAGTGCCTCTGGAGATGCATGGGGCCAGTGTGCACAGCGCTGGAGGTGGCTCGTCAGCTATGGCATTCGGTCCCAAGAACAGTCCCCTGGGCAGCTACCCTGCTCCCACCCGGCTGGGACATGAGGAGCCTGCAACTCTGCAGGTGGCAGGTGAGTTCCTGACCCGCCTTCCCTGGGCCAGGCTCTCACTGAAGGGCACGGGAAGCAGGGATAGAGAGCCGAGTTTGTCAGAGCCACCACCAGCAAGAGTTGGTGGCCTAAATTTGTTGAGAGAAGCCCTGTAACATACTCAAGATAAAAACCTAACAGAAAATCAAGGAGAGGTTGAACAAACATTAGGTCTTAAAGAGATTCCCTTCCCATGTCTACTAATACTATGCTCCTACTCCAACAGAAGTCAGGCAAGTCAGAGATCGATGTTCATTTGAATGAACATCCATGTATCAGAAGTTGCTTGCTTTTTAGCGACAGAAGAACATGCAGGGGAATGCCTGGATCGAGAGAGTGGGGAAAGAAATCTTTAAGTCACAGTGTAAAGATTTACTCTCAAAGTTTGTAGGGCCCTTAGAGGTCACATGCTAGGTTTCTTCATTGCAGCATAGTAAAATTAGTAACAGTATATTTACAGGGGGACTTTTCAAACAGATCCCGATGTTCCCCACTCTGAAGAGCTTGCAGTCACAGAGAGACAAGACAAAGATAGGTGTGGCGTGAGACAACAGGCCAGATAAGGGAGAGGGTGAAGAGGATAGGAGACCAAGGAGGAAGGATTCCTGGAGAAAGAGGGTTTTAAACAGGTGAGGAGGAGATAGAATGATTCTATTTCTCACTGACCTCCAATCAAATGCTCATGCTGCTCACAAACCTCCCATTAATACAAGCAGAAGCATCCTCTAAGCAACCTAGAAACACTGAACAGCACCCCCTCTTCCACACACACACAGGAGTGCCGGAGAATGGATGAGATTTTAAGAATACACTGATTAAAACCTGTTTAATGATCACTTGATTTGAAGATTTGCCTGCGGTGTTGGAGCCTTGTTGGTCACAGCATATTAGAGAGACCAGGTGGGAGAGGTCATATCTTTACAGAGCCAACTTCTGTTGGGAGAGAAGCTCTGTGTAGCTCCAAAGCTGGTCTCTCTCACCAACAGAAGATGGCCCAATAAAAGACATTACCTCACCCACCTGGTCTCTCAAAGATTTGACAGTTTCTCCCCCACGCTCAACTGACTGCAGCAACCATACAACCCCCCACGAAACCCATCATCCCAACCCCAGAGCAGGAACTGGAAGGTCAGACATCCCATGATGGGTTCTCCACTCTTCCTCATGAATCTAAACAAAGACGTCGTCAGCTCCCTCCCAGCACAGGGCAAGGCAACAAGCCTTTTCTAGGAGGAGATAGTTGCACCCAGACATTCATTTATCGTGGGCCATTTCCCTCCACCCTTGCTTTAACCAGGCCTCAGACCTCCCTTCCTTTTCTACTGCTATTAAGAATACTCACCCTATGTATCCAGCAGGTTTTCCGCTAGCACAGGGTCAAAAACCAAACAAACAAACTCATCACCACTACCTGGATCCACCAAGCAGAGCTGGACCCAAGCCCTGGATAATCGAATCAGATCTCTGTGTCTGTAAATATAACTAGTCAGGAAGAGCCACTTCAAGGGGCCAGATTCACTGCTCCTACTGTCAGCCCCTTCTGTCCTTGGATCTGCCAGCTAACAGCACTTTTCTACAATGTCATTCAGGCAAGCTGTGGGCAACGGTTCCCACCTCCTCATTTCTGGGGACAGGAGCGGTCACTTACCCACAGGCCAAGCTGCGGATTTTCCAGCCACAGAGGTCCTGCACAGCTTTGGGGTACATGGTTGACTCACGGGAGGTGTTTGTGGCTCCCCAGAAAAACAGGCCACCTGCAAAACAGAGCAAACAAACCAACCAACATCAGACTCGGAGATATTCTCGGACACAGAAATCCCTTTGAAATGCACATGCACAGACGCTATAGCACATGCTGGTCAATCACTCCAGGTTTTGTTTTAAAGATACCGGGAAGATTCATAAGTGAGCTCTCCCTGAATGGAGACAAAGGCTGTCTATTGGAGCATGGCTCTCACAAGACAGACTTTGTGGGGAATGATGGCTTTATGCCAAGGCCCATCTGCAAAGAAAGACGGGGCAACTGACCTGTTTCGCTGACAGCAAAGGAGCAGGTGTAGCCAGCGTAGATCTGAGCTGCCCCACGGCCCGGGAAGTCAAAGAGCTTGACCAGCCGTGGCACCATCTCGTCCTTCTGCTCAGCATGGCCCAGCCGGCCGTAGCCGCCAAAGCCCCAGGAGAACACACGCTTCTGGGAGTCTAAAACAAGCTGCAAAGGGACAGATGGTGACATGCAGTTGGGTTTAGACACAGGAAGATGTCTCCCCACCATGCAGCTATTTGCAGAATGGATTATTCGTTCTGCTCTACAGATCTTGGCAGACAACCAAATGCAGCTTATCAGAGGCATAAAGATAACCTATGGCGAATTCTACACTGCAGGGGCTAAAACCACTGAGATGATGCATTTAATACAAGGACATTCCACTATTTTCTCTGCCAACTATTCCATTCTTCCCCTCTTATCTTAATTGTTGTTAAGTCACATGTCTTCCCACTCCTCTCCTGGAGTAATAAAGCCAGAAGCAAAAAGGGCTAGGTGTCTAGACAGCTGGGTAATTCCGTCAATTTCATACTCCAATATTGATTAAACTGGAGAAAGAGCAAACAAGCTGAGGACCCTGACACCTCCCCCAGGATTCCTGCTCAGAGCTTTTGTGCTGCTCTATACAGAGCTACTCAACAATGGGCCATAAAATCCCAGGGCTCTGCCTGGTGCATTTACACAACAATTAGAATTTAGCTGCCACCCAAGATGTGGCCTCCAGTACTAGAGGGGTTAAGTCACATGGCAGCTCCAGTCAGATAAAACGTCTCAGCAACAATAATTGCAAAAGACATTTATACTTCAGGCATCCTGTGGGTACACATGTATCTTTTCCTCCGTTATTTGCTTAACAAGTCCGTCTGTCTCTCAGCAAGCTATTACAGAGTGGATTTTCAGGTTTGGAGGGGGTTTATTATTTTTAATCTATGATTACGCATTTCAAACCACTAAATGGTAAGGATTCAAACGACTCAAATTGGATTAGGACACCTCCCACACAAAGTAAAAATCATAATCTGATTACACCAAGATTGGACTCAAACCCTAAGCAGGGCAGGGAGAAACAGAAGGTTTGTGCAAGCGACGGCCTATATTACAGATTAGCGTCAGCAGATTTAGCACATTTCCCATCCTTCCACTGTGTGAATTACCGATTCTAAGAAAAGGTGTCTGACTCCAACTATCCCTAGAGAAGTTTCAACATGTACCAAGACAAAGTTGTGATCAAACCTTTGTGCCATTGGCTAAAGCCTTGCAAATAGTCCACAGTCACGGGATTACAGCCTTAAATCTGGAATGAACATACTTTTAGGGTAGGTCTGCACTTGGGAGCTGGGGATGGGATTCCTAGCTAGCACACCGAATGCAGAGCGTAGCTGCAGCAGGACAAACAGAAGAATGTGCCAGCAGCCCTGAGCATGTGCCGATCAGAGACCACAGGCACATACTGGAGTACTGTGTCCCGTTTTGGGCCCCACACTACAAGAAGGATGTGGAAAAATTGGAAAGCGTCCAGCGGAGGGCAACAAAAATGATTAGGGGACTGGAACACATGACTTTTGAGGAGAGGCTGAGCGAACTGGGATTGTTTAGTCTGCGGAAGAGAAGAATGAGGGGGGATTTGATAGCTGCTTTCAACTACCTAAAAGGGGGTTCCAAAGAGGATGGATCTAGACTGTTCTCAGTGGGAGCAGATGACAGAACGAGGAGTAATGGTCTCAAGTTGCAGTGGGGGAGGTTTAGGTTGGATATTAGGAAAAACTTTTTCACTCGGAGGGTGGTGAAACACTGGAATGCATTACCTAGGGAGGTGGTGGAATCTCCTTCCTTAGATATTTTTAAGGTCAGGCTTGACCAAGCCCTGGCTGGGATGATTTAGTTGGGGTTGGTCCTGCTTTGAGCAGGGGGTGGGACTAGATGACCTCCTGAGGTCCCTTCCAGCCCTGAGATTCTAGGACTCTATGGTACTCAGGGCAGCCAGCTGCGCTGCCGTTCGCACTGCTGCAACTACACTATGTTTAACGCCCCAGCGCAATCAATCCCAGCTAGCAGGAGTAGGCCTCTTCAAGCTTGGAATAAAACCCCAGGCCCGAGTGTCGGCATGCCCTTAGATAGAGCTCATGGAAAGGAGTGAAGAGAAAGCACCGAAGGCTTTAACACCTCGGAGGATAAACCTGAGGGAAGGTTTTCAACGAGGTCGAGTGCGACTTCTGGTTAGAGGTGGGACAAACCAAGATTCCGAACCCAAAACTCCTGGAACTCAGAAAATTCTTGGCACATGACCAGATCTGTTCAGAGCAGCTCTGTGCCTATTACTGAGAATCCAGCACGAACGAAAGTCATTTTTAGAGACTACATAACTGCCAGTCACCGGGAGTGATTTAACTACATGTGGAAGGTACAGCACATTGAGGGGGAACTCATCAAATCAATTTCTGTCAAATCCCAGCAGAATCCCAATGACTGAACACTGAGCATCGCTAGATAGGGAATCGGTTTCTTTAAGGAGCACTACTGCGGACAGTGCTTCAGACTGCCAGGTGAAATCCCAGCCTTACCGTGTGGTTAGCACCGCAGGCCACATCTCGCACGACCACGTTAGGGACAGGAAGGATCTGCCCATCTTTTGTCTTTTCGATGAAGATGGCAACGCGACGGGGCACCAGCTCACAGTCGTACTCTATCCTCTGAGCACGGGCGATGAACTTCCCATCGGAATTGTGTCCTGTTGTAGGGCAAAGACAGATGTGAAAAGGAACTCTGCGTGGCCGGTACCCTGGCCCACACCACTCAGTAACTCAGCAGGAACCCTCTTGAAGAGACATCCCATGACCCATGGGATAGGATCACCACTCTAAGTTACTACACTCATCAGGGTAACAGTTTCTTTGCTAACCTTTGACTCCCTCTGAAAAGGGAGGTATGGAATACTTCTCACTACATACAGACATTATTACATGTACTGCAGTAGCACCTAGGAGCCCTAGTCATGACCCGGGCCCCCATTGCGCTAAGCACAGTACAAACACAGAACAGAGCTCCCAAAAGCGCTTCCCCTCTCATTAAGGGGAAAGGAGGAGGAATTCCTTGCAGCTATTCCTGGAGCTTTTCCCATTTATAAAGGATTTCCACCGGATTTCCTCTACAGGCAATTTAATGTCATTTCCCATTTTGTCAGGAAACTGCACCTCCAGCACGTCATGGTATGTCTACACTGCGATAAAAAACCCACGGCACCAAGTCTCAGAGTCCAGGTCAACTGACTTGGGCTCATGGGGCTAAATCGGGGTGGGCAAACTTTTTGGCCTGAGGGCCACACCTGGATATGGAAATTGTTTGGCAGGCCATGAATGCACATTAAATTGGGGGTTGGGAGGGGGTGAGGGCTCCAGTGGGGGCTGCAAGCTCTGGGGTGGGGCTGGATATGAGATGTTGGAGGTGCAAGAGGGTGCTCTGGGCTGGGATAGAGGGGTTTGGAGGGTGGGAGGGAGATCAGGGCTGGGGTGCGGGAGGAGGTCAGGGATGCAGGCTCCGGGCGGCGCTTTCCTCAAGCAGCTTCTGGAAGCAGCGGCTTGTCCCCTCTCCGGCTCCTATGCGGAGGTGCAGCCAGGCGGCTCTGTGTGCTGCCCGTCCACAGGCGCTGCCCTCGCAGCTCCCATTGGCCTCAGTTCCCAGCCAATGGGAGCTGCGGGGGCGGCGCTTGGGGCAGAGGCAGCATGTGGAGCCCCCTGGCTGCCCCTAGTGTAGGAGCTGGAGAGGGGACATGCTGCTGCTTCCGGGAGCCGCATGGAGCCATGGCACGCACAGAGCGGGGCAAGCGCCCGACCCAGCTCCCTGGCTGGAGCGCCGGAGTGGGGCAAGTCTGGGACCCCGCTACCTGGTGGGAGCTCGAGGGCCGGATTAAAACATCTGAAGAGCCGGATGCAGCCCCCGGGCTGTAGTTTGCCCACTCCTGGGCTAAACATTGTAGTGTAGACATTCAGGCTCAGGGTGCAGCCTGAGCTCTGAGACTCTTCCCCCACCCTGCTTGGGGCCTCAGAGCCTGGGATCCAGCCCAAGCATCTACACTGCAATTTTATAGCCCCGGAAGCCAGAGTCAGCTAACCTGGGTCAGCCACCGGTCTTTTTCTGCAGTGCAGACATACTCGCAGACCCTTCAAGCCTGCTCAGGAAATCCTCACCACCCTCCAAGAAGATGCACCCCGTGGCTGCATCAAAGCTTCTACTGCAGGAAAGCATGTGCACTCCCTGCTCTGTAGATCACAGCTACTAGACATTAACCAGACAAAGTACAGCTCATGCATAATTTAACACGCTGCCTGGATGCACAGTGGCATATTGTCAGCGCCACAGAAACGACAGACTACACAGTCTAGCAATCCAAATGATGGGGGTTTATAGACACTCCAGGGGCAATGGCTTTCGTTTTGTTGTAACAGCGCCGCCTTGCATTTCTCTCTCCCTTTCCATCAGGGGCTCTCCAAAGCACTTTACAAATATTGGCAAATTAAGCCTCACCACCCCCATGTGAGGCAGCGTAGAAGCACTCATTGTATACCTGGGGAAACCGAGGCATAGAAAGGAGAAGCATATTGGCCAATGTCATACAAACAGAGCAGAGAGAAGAGAAGCCAGATTGTAGGCTTTAAACACAAGGCCACCATCCCCTCTGGAAGGGGACTGAGATAAGATGTGCCTGGCCCCCCCCATTATTGTTTAGATTATATCAACATGCCAGTCTACAAAAAACTTGGTGGCTGTCTCAGGCAGGATTTTAAGTCAGCTGTCATTAAAACTAGATAGTCCTTTAAAAATAAACCACCATACCCAGCTGTCCATACTCAGGGCACCCAAAGGAATAGAGGTTTCCTTTGCAGTCCATGATCATGCTGAATTCAGCCCCACAGGCCATTTTGGTAATAGGTTGGCCGTTGTACATTATCTACAAAGGAAGCAGACAACAGTAGCATTTGGAAACAGATGAAACAGAGTAACTCAAGTGCCCCTTCTAGGCTGCCAGTGAGCACTGCCTGACTCACAGAGCAAATACATGGTTAGGCTTTCAAGGGGCACAATGTTGTTTTCTGACACACATGCAAATACCAGGCCCAACTTACCTAGGCAAATCAGGTATTTGCATGTACAGTGAAGCAGGACGTTTGCATACACCAAGTGGCTATGTTTAGTGTGTACCAATTTACACCCCAAATTGTGCAAACCTAACTGAAGAAACCTGGCCTGTCATTTGAATAACTGTCCCGATATTGGGGAAGAGGAAAAACGGGGTTTGGGAAATGGTCAATTCGATAAGTAACCCACAGAAATATGAAGGGAGGAGAAAACAGGAACTGAGGGAGTGTCTACCCTGGAGTTGGGGGTGTAAGTTCTGGCTTGAGGAGACATCCCACGCTAACGCTGATCAAGCCAGCATCTTAAAAACAGAAGTGCAGCCAGCTGGTGGGAGAGGCTAGCCACCTTGAATACAATCCCATCTGAGCTGTTAGGTACATTCTCCGGTGGCTAGGCTAGCCCCTCCCGCTGCTTGCGCCACGATGGCTACACTTGTATTTTAGCACTTCAGCTCCATCAGAGTTACAGTAGGTTATATCTACTCGAGCTGGAAATTGCACCGCCAGCTCCCGTGTAGACAGACTGTAAGCGTTTCTTAGGACAGCTCCTCAGGTAAACTTCCACTCTGCCCTCAGCTGGATGTTCTCTTCACTTACTTCATGCACTGGGGCAATATTTTGCTACCCTTTGGCTCTTACGTCTTCAGCCCAGACCCATAAGAGAATGGATCCCAGTGATTATAAGGCAGCGGCAGGCTCTGTTTAATCTCCAAGCCGAGGTGCGAAAGCTCTCCTCCCTGATCCATTTTGCTTTCCAAGACAAGAATGGGAATGGCTAAGAAACAGGTAATCTCCTCCATGGGCGACCAATTTGACCATTGTTTTGACTTTGTGATATGAAAATCTGAGAGCCTGTCTATCAAAAATTCAATTTATGGCGGTCCAAAAACTCACATGGGATGCTCTGAGTCCCTAGCCACACCAGGGACCAATCTAGCAGCTGAGCTGTTTGAACACTGGATTGCCTGGCCATTGAGGGGAAACCAACATTTTAAAACCATGTTTAAAAGTTACGGGAGGATCTAGATGATCACTCTGGCCTCTTCTGGCTTTATAATTTATGTTCTAGACTACATAGGGAGCTAATCTAGAGCATGGCTTTAAAATGGTCTGGACTATCCACATTGGCCAGGTAAGCCATGTTAGCCAGTACCAATCTGACATCAGGTTTAAATTGACTCAGGTAACACTGTATAATCTTCAGTTTGGATGGGGCTTTTCCACTGGTCCAGCAAATAGCATCACATCATGTATTTTGTCTATTTATTTTCCAAGTCAGTAAATAACAAACAGAAGGAAATATAAGGCAGAATTTTTGTTCTGGATGAAGATTCCATGTCTCCCCCGACCTTCGCTCCTCCTACTGGAACCAGGTCCAAGCAATTTGGCTTTAAGGATCAATATGGCCCCAAAATGGACACCAGTGCGGTAGCCAGGACGTGAGAAATTAAGGAACCTGTTGACTGACAGAGGAACCCAAAGAAGAGCGTTAGAAGTACCTGAGTGGGACTTGGAACTGCATCTGTCTGATTGCCGAGACCTAGCTGTCCCATCTTGTTCTCTCCAAACGCAAATACAGAGCCACTCTCTGGAACAAGAGGGAAACAAATGCAGGGGAAGGAGGAGGGGTGGCAGTTAAGGGAGAAGTTTAAACCTCCATGTTAATGCAGAGTTGCTGGAAAACCATTAACACAGAATGGAGATGGTCATTCCAATGCACCATGCTAAATTAAAGCATATTGCCCCATAACAAACATTACGGTTGTCTACAGAGGGACACTCAAGAAAGTTATTTAAAATTCACACCTTTAGTGACTTTGAATGTGGATTAGCTAAATCATATTAAACCCGTGTGGACACTCTTATTCGGAATTAACATGGCCTTAATTTGGTTTGTCTTAATTCCCTTCTAATGCCACTTTAATTTTGAATAAGAGCATCCACACAGCAGTTTAACAAATCCACTTTAAATTCACAGCTTTAGTTAATTTGGATTAACTTTCCTGGGTGCTTCTGTAGCATAGATGTATGCGGGAACTATGCTGGCATAGCTTTGTGGCCATAGATATGCTGGCCTAACCCTATAGTGTAGACACTGCCTACGCTGCCACACTGGGGTTTTCCTCCCATCAGTGCAGACACAACCTCCCCGAACAACAGTAGCTACGTCCACAGAAGCATTCTTCCATCAACACAGCTACATCTACTGTGCGGGGATCAGGTCACCAAATTCCGGACACAGGGATGGATTTTTCACAGCCCTGATCTACGTACTTATGTCAGCCTAACTTTTAAGTGAAGGCCAGGCCCCCACACAGATAAGCTTTAAGCCATCCAGAATCTTAGGTCTCCACTAGAAAGGCTTCAACAGTGCGGCTGAGTCACTGTAGCACGTAGACACTGACAACAGCGACGGAAGGGGCTGTTCGGTCACTGCAGCAAATCCACCTCTCCGCGGCAGTAGCTAGGCTGATGGAAGAACTATCGACCTAGCAGCATCTACACCGGGGCTAAAGTTGGCTTCATTACATGACACAGGGCATGAAACTTTTCTCAGCCTTGAGCAATGTAGTTAAGCAGATGTAACTTTGTAGTACAGCCCAGCCCAGAGAAGGAATGTATCACAGTAAGAGAAATTAGCAACAAGGCGGCATAATCACCATTTTATAGCACTGCTATTGAGATAGTCATCTGCAGGAGGGGCCATGCACAGGCGGCCATGCCTTACGCTCTAAATAGCAAGACGAAGGGCTTGTTTACGTTTCACTGTGGTATGAAACGTAGAGCACGCTCATATGGGTCACTCTAATTGCCCCATGTAGACACCGCTGGCGTGAATTAAAAGGTACTAATGTAGTCCCACTTGAAACATTAATACACACTAGGTATCGTTGTGCCAGCAGGGTCTACCATGGGCATTTAGAGCCCTCTACAATTCACACCCCCGTAGTCCAGACTGCTGAACCACGCAGACAAACCTCAAGTATCTTTTCCTTTCATGCCCAGTGACGGAAGTTTCAGAAGTGGAGTAAGACTGAGACCATTTTCAATAGCCTTCATATTCTTTAGGATCCCTTTGACCACAAGACCCTGCAGCACAGCTCTCGGCCAAGGACTCCCTTTGCATCCCTTCACAAGCCAAGGCGTCCGCTACTCACCAGGGGCTGAATGTACTGCTTCCAAGACCCTATCCACTTCTGATGACCTAGGGCTAGGTGGCAGTGGGAGATGGAATCTTAAGGTGCTATCCTGGCTCCATTGAAGGTAATGCATGTGTTGTTTCAATGGGACTGGGATTTCACCCTTAAGTCTTTTGATCCCGAGGTGCTCTCTCTCTCTCATTCCCAGGTGCATTTCCTGAGGATCAGTATTTGATGCACCAGTTCCCTGTATGCCCCAGTATTCTGCAGGGTCCTGTAGGGAGATTGATAGCCCAAGCCCAATTCCTCTTTCCCAGCAGCCTCCCGTACCCGTCAGAGCGAGCGTGTGGTTCCGTCCACAAGCTGCTGACGCGATCACCTCGTTGCTGAGAACTTCAATGAGTTTTGGAGCCTCCACACGCTTGGTATCTCCATGCCCCAGCTGCCCTTTCTCGTTACGACCTAGAGAGAAGTGTGCACACAAACAACACGCATGAGCAGGTGATGACCTTTAAAATTAAAGAAGAACATACTACAGACTCCAATCCCTCTTCCTGCTCATTGCATTGTACCCCCTCTCAGTGTGACCAGGCCTCACACTAGGAGAAACAACCCTTTGAGCTTTATCTACTCCTCCATCCTTCCCAAGCAGAGCTTGCCTATTGTACGAGTTCCTAACCTGGGGATAGCAACATGTCTCGAAGGGGCGTGACCATACTTCCTTTCCTGATGGCTGCCTTGAAGCTTTGCCAGTTGAAGCGTGGGAGACATGATATGGAAAAGGTGGAGAACTGCCGTTTAGTGCATCTGAACTAGTCTCCTCGGGATTCACAATATACACCAAGGGGCAAGTCACCCACTAGCTGTCAAAGATCTAATCCGCCCCACTGAACTCTGTTTCAAGGGCAGCTCTTTGGACACACCAGGCAAGTTTGGTGCGCTTGGTGGAAGCTGGGAAAAGAGGCTAGATTATTTGACTCAAACACTTAACAGAAGAGTTTAGGGGAACGTACAAATTAGTTCCACATATCCCTTCAAAATTAGGGCAGAAGCCAGGCTGTTTCAGGAACTAGTTCTGAATGAGCCACGTTTTCAGCACTTCCGATACAGGCAGCTGATAATCTTAGGAGCCGTGCAGAGACCAATGCCTTCCTCTATGCCAGCAATATCTTTACTTGATTCATGATCTAAGGGTAACTGATCCACACTCTTTTTGCATACTACTCACCCCAGCTCCAGAGCTTCCCCTCTGTGGTGATGAGCAGACTATGAGCTGCACATGGTCCAGAAACCACAGTCCGTACCTGAATCCCTGAGAGACACCCATACCTGTGAGGCCCCCACAAGTTCTGGCCCAGGTTACGGTAAGCCACTGTAGAGAAAGCGGAATACAGACAAGTCTTACAAATAACATGAAGTCAACAGCAACTGCACTAAAATCATCTCTTAACAAGTCACTGTCCACACAGAAAACCCACTTAAATAGGAACAGGTTTGTGGATTCAGTTTTGTCCCAGAGTTTATCCAAAATTTAGGGTTATGCTGTGTAGTTCCTGCAGCTCACCTCATTCAGCTGATTCATGGTTATATTTTATGTACTTGCTGTTGCAGAAATCCAAAACAGCTTCCAGCTGACCACTGACATCTTACGTTCATCTCAGTGTTCTGTCATGCTACAGGATAGTCTTGGTTGTCAACATGAGACAGGAAGAGGGAAAGGACCGCAGGAGATTTGTGACCTTTCAGAGTCATTAACGCCGCTAATTTCTATTGAGAGGGCAAGTACACCAAAAACCACCCAACAAAGCAACCTCAGCAATTACAGGCACCCTGACAAAGCGACAGAGCTAGAGAAAGAATGGGGGACCTCAGTGAGCCAATTAAAATCACTGTTGCGAATTACCCGCATCCTACTTAGGTGGTTTTGACCATACCACACAATGAGGCTTGAAAATAGTGAATGACAAATGACTTCAGGAGTCACTTGATCTTTCATGTCTTAATTCTCCCCATAAGTATAACGGGGCTGTAATACAGCATCTCTATCCAGGGATCTCAAAGCGCTTTGCAAACATCAGTGAGTTCAGCTTCACGGCACCCAGCTGGGTACCTACAGATTGTCCAATTTTACACATCAGGAACAAAGGGTTAAATCCTGCAACATATCAAGCACCCACTGACTTCAATGTTAGCTGAGGCATTCAGCACCAGGAATGAGAGCCTCTGACTGATGAAGTGCACTACCTACAAACTGAGTTCTGATGGATACACTCCACTCTATGCATATTAGATCTTGTTTGTTCTATCTATCTTCCTTTATGCCTTTAGCCCTTCTTTGCCAATGATCTACCACCACAAAGCACTGTAGTTACGACACTGTATTATTTAGATTTACAATAAGCTCATATCTTGGGCTCTAAACAATTTCATGCACTTTTAAATGCTTTGTCATTGTATTTTATTTTATTTTTTTAAAAAACACCTCCACCACATCACAGGGGTATTATGAGGCTTAATTCATTAGTTGAAAGCATTATAAGTGTGCAAAGCACTGCAGAACTTGCATTTTTTTGTTGGGCTTCCTAGTCACAAACTCTGCAGTCTGTGTGTGAAATGTGACTGAGAATACCACAGAGGAGTTTGTTAGAGACTGGCAGTTGGCAAAAATGGCCGCTACCAATTATTATTATTATTATTAATTGTGGCAATTTGGCAACAGAAAAGCTTCAAAAACAGACTCCAGCGAGAAACTGCGGAGCTTGAATTAATATGCAAACTAGATACCATGAACTTGGGTTTGAATAGAGACTGGGAGTGGCTGGGTCATTACCCATATTGAATCTATTTCCCCACGCTAAGTATCCTCACACCTTCTTGTCAACTGTCTAAATGCGCCATCTTGATTATCACTATAAAAGTTTTTTTCTCCTGCTGATAATAGCTCATCTTAATTAATTAGCCTCTTACTCCACCTTTTCATGTTCTCTGTATTTATATATCTATCTTCTTACTATATGTTCCATTCTATGCATCCGATGAAGTGGGCGGTAGCCCATGAAAGCTGATGCTCAAATAAATTTGATGGTCTCTAAGGTGCCACAAGTACTCCTGTTCTCCTTGCAGATACAGACTAACACGGCTGCTACTCTGAAACCTGTAATTATTATGTCTGTCTGTTTTAGCTACAAACGTTGAATGATGAGGATGCTGTCTATACTTGCCCTGGATACTCTCAGAAAGAGGCACCTTGGTACATGTTATTTGCAGAGGATATTCGAAACTATCTTTCTCTTCACTGCATAGAAGAGGATATTGATGAATACAGAGATGTGCCGGAGAGACATTGGCTCAAAATTAACAGAGGAAAAACAGAATATATGATGTGTAATTTCAGTAATATGAACACTGAAGAATTATCCTTGAAACCAGATGGGCAGACAATACCAAAAATACAAAGTTTCAAGTATCTGGGATCCAGATTCTGGGAAAATGGGGAAACGGAGGACAAAATTAGAAGTAGGATAATAAAACCCAGCTCACATGGAGAGAGAGATGTGGTGTCGTATGTGACAGGAAGATACCAGTAAGATTAAAGGGAAAGTCTAAAAAACGGTGGTCCATCCAGTTTTAAATGTCTGGCTGATACACATAGCTATATACTGACAACATTCAGAGGCTGTTAAAAATCAAATGGTGTTTCACAAATACCAAATACTCAGTGTTACGCAACAGAAGAAACATGAGCAAACAATCTGTTCCACAAGAAGTTAAGATGGATAAATGGTGTAAACAAGAAAGACCACGGGAGGAACGTGCATCGTAGAGATGTGCTCAAAGTAACAGTGAAAAAAATGAGGGAATGCAGGCTCAGATGGTTTGGACAGGTAAAGTGCATTCCTAATAACATCTAGCTATGAGAGTCCCACAGATCAAGATTGAAGGAAAAAAGAAAGAGGCCGACAAGAATAAGTGGTGGGATACCGTAAGGGACCACACTAGCACTAGAGGATATGCCACTGAACAGAGCACTTTGGAGGGAGAGGACTCAGAGCAGACTGGATTAATGCAAAGAAGCTGAATGACTGACAGATTACTGAGGTAAGCACTTTCCCCCATTTTAATTATTTGAGGAATCATCTCTATTTCAAGATGCCGTTTACCACGGGGGTAGTGAAACTAGACATACGCAGCAATGGCCAGCGGGTTCCAAACGTGGAGAAGAGAAACAACAGGAGTGGTTTGTACATGCTTATCTCGGATGACAGAAATCAAGCAGGACTGGTCTATTTTACACCATTTAAAAAGGGTGTATCTGCTAACAACTCTGGAATGCAGTTTAACTGTGGTTTTTAATTCCCTCTGGTATGGCTTACATCTGTCAGTGTCTACTGAATTGCACTAACTGTTCTGACTAACTGGGCTGGAGGATGTCTGTTCATTGCTGCCCTAGAAATTTACAAAGCCAACTAGTGCATTTAACTACACAACTCCCGTTAAACTTGGTGGGAGCTGCGTGCCCAAATCGCCTAACTTAGTGGTTCTCAACCTTTTTGAGCTCAGGACCCATTTGTAAATGGTTATGGCCTGTCGCAACTGAGTAAATAATCTCGGGAGGAGAGGCCCTGGGGTGGTTTTTGGCAGATCCTGCCCGGCACTCACCCCATAGTGGTGGCTACTGTGCTGTGGGGCTGGCTGGACTTGGCTCTCTGCTCCGGGTGTTGCAACCTCTGGGGTTGTAGCACCGCTCAAGTTTGGCCCCCTTGGTGACCTGGCTCATGGGGTTGCAGTGCCACTCACTCAAATTTGACCTACCCAGATTCCATCATCATGACAGCTGGGCCAAACCCAAGTGGCACTTGGACCCCAGGGGCTGCACTGCCTGGAGCAGGGAGGCAAGCCCAGCCACCCTCATGGGACAGGGGCCAAAGGAGCTGCCAAGCGACCCTGGGAAACATTCTGGAGACCCGATTTTGGGTCCCGACCCACAGGTGGAGAAACCCTGCCCTAACTGACTTTGAACATCTCAACTGGTCTCAGCTCGGAGGCTCTAGAGACAGTACAATAGTCAAAATGGTAACAAAAGATTTAGAATCAAGGTAGCATGGTCTAGATGGAGAAGCATTAGACTAGGACCTAAGGAGATCTGGGTTCCATTGTTAGCTCTGCCGCTGATGTGCTGCGTGTCTTTGGGCAAGTGTTGCTTCACCTCCCTCTGCCCCATTTCCCTTTCCATCCTTTGTCTGACTCCTCCATTTAGACTGTACGCTCTTCACAGCGGAGATGTCTCGTACTAGGTGTCTGTACAGCACATAGCAAAACTGGGCTGTTATCTTGGTTGGATCCACTAGGCACTACCATGGAGATAAACAACAACAACAGAAGGTTATGCTGATTTTACTCAGTCCAACCGTCTGACTCCACAGGATAAGAATCACTTGTTACCAGGAATCAATGGCAAGAAAAGTTACACTGCGGACAGAGTGCTGGACTGGGACTCAGGAGAACCCAGGTCTTATTCCTGACTCTTCCGTTGACTTGCTGGGTGGCCCTGGGCAGGTCACTTCCCCTCCCCCGCTCTCTGTGCCTCAGTTTCCCCATCTGTAAAATGGGGATAATGATCCCGATCTCCTTTGTAAAGGACTTTGAGGTACATAGATGAGACATGCTAGATAAAAGCGAGGTATTGTTAATATTATAAATGCTTAGCAACAATTGTCATGTTTGAGCCTACTGGAGGCAGCCACCTCGCTGAAAGGTGCCGTCATGTGACCTTGGCTTTGCAGATCCCTACACTCCAAAGACTATAAACCCATTTTGATGTTCATTTAGCAGTCTGAAAAATCAGTCGTTTGTTTGAATAGCAGAGTTCTGACGGTTTGGCAAGCCATTATTGGAAGGTCTAACCCACAGGGCTCTCCACGCCGTTAGCATCACTGAACATCAGCAGGATCTAGCTATTCTGGGACACTTTATGGCCGCTGTTATCACAGTATCTGAGTGCATCCCAACCTTTAACGCATGTATCCTCACAACCCCATCCCCCACATGAGGAAGGGCAGGGCTTTTATCCCCATTGTACAGACACAGAACTGAGGCCCGGAGAGATTAAGTGACTTGCCTAAGGTGTCACAGGAAGTCTGTGGCACAGCAGAGGTCTCTCAAGCCCTAGGCTAGTGCTCTAAACACTGCATCATCCTCCTCTGATGGCAGTCTTCAGTCCAAGGTTCAGAAACACTAACTAATTACAGATTTTAAAAAATCCAAACATTTCCTAATTTTCCAGAGCAAGAAATGCTTTTTCCTTTGAACATCTAGACTACTGAGCTGATCACAATAGGTGCAGTTTGCCTTTAAGTGAGAGGCCAAACAAAGAGCTCACTGTGAGTACAGACAAGGAGGCAACCTCCTGATAACAGACAGGCTATGAGTTCTCAAGGTCAGTGGAGAAGGTGCCTTTGTCCTTCATTCTCACAGGATACTGAGAGCCCAATTCCACAAGTAAGCCTTTAAAGAGAATATTTCAATGAATGCCTGGTCTGATATTCAGAAGTGCTAAACAACTCTGGAAATCAGGCCATCAGTACATATATTGGATCCTGGTGTTGTCTTTCATAGAAAGCATGACCTCTTCCACATCTCTACAAGGTTACATAATTACGTTAAACATTTTATAATGAAGAAAAGCACACATTTTTCCCCCACAGCACTTTTTGTAACATTTTAGAAAACAAGTTTTCCCCCAGATGGTCAAATCAGGGCAAGTCCGCAACCATTGTTTCTTAGTCTAATCACCTTGCTGTTGTTGCATTCCTATCATTTCACGCCCCAAACAACTCTAAGTACCAGAAATATTTTAAGCTCTTGTTCATCACCTGTTCTTCTTTCCTAAGGCATGCTGATAAGTGATCCACATGGCTAGATACGGACAACATTCAGAGGCTGTTATAAATCAAAGGGTGTTTTACAAATAAGTGGCCATTGATCTGCTATGCTGCAATTTCTTGCAGCAGCAGTGCCTCAAATACAGACACCTAGAATTCAATAACTTCACATGAAGAAGCAAGAAGCCATATGCCTCACAGGAGCCCTCTAAGTCATCTAACCACTATAACAGAGAGAGCTGCCCAGCAAAGCACTGACGTCGTAGATTTGGCTTCAAATGGCTCTCTGGCTAGATTCCGACCATGGACATGAATTTTTGGAGCGTTGCAAAAGTCAACAGGAGTGCCTGTCCCCCTAGCAGCTTTACAGGATACAGGGATTCCCGTATCCAACAGGAGGATCAGACCCACTTGTTGCTGGCTGAGAATAGGCACATTGCACAGACTGGAGAAAGAGGAAGCAAACTCACTCCTCGACCAGCCCTTGTTCAGAATGTTTAGGACTTCAAATGTTTCCACTCCGCATTGCCCCACATGCTGCCATTGAAAGCAAAAGGCACATTAATGCAGGGCTGTGTTCCAGGAGCTTTGGCCTAACTTTCCAACAAGTGCCGGAGTGAAAGCTGTCCGGCATCCATGAAATATTCTAGATCGCTTAAGTTTCCTGTAAGCTGCATGGCCGCGCAGCAGCCTATGAGCGCCGTGAACCCGCTCAGGGACCTGCCGGGGCCAGGGAAGGGAAGCCCCGCCCCCAAGCTAGCCCAGCCACCAACCTGCGCTGGCCTGCCCCCCCCGAAGATGCGGCCTGGACCTACTGGGGCCGGGCGAGGGGCGCCTATCCTGCAGCCCCAGCCCAGGTGCTGCTACAAGGAGAGAGAGCTGGGGGGAGGGGGGGGAGGGAGAGAGAGGTCCACTCTCCCTGCTGTAGCCTCAAAGCCCCCTTCTGCACCCCAAACCCCTCATCCCCAGCCCCATCCTAGAAGCTGCACCCCCAGCCGGAGCCCTCACCCCCTGCACCCCAATCCCCTGCCTCGCTGCTATGGGGAGAGTCCTCTCTCCCCACCATAGCCCCAAAGCACCCTCCTGCACCCCAAACCTCTCATCCTCAGCCCCACCCCAGAGCCTGCATCCCCAGCTGGAGCCCTCACACCCCTGCACCCCAACCCTCTTCCCCAGCCCTGAGCCCCATCCCACACTCCGAACCCCTTGACCCCACCCCCACCACATGAATTTTGTTATGTGCTCCACTCTGAAGGGGACACGTCACACTTCACCTCCATATTGGTGCACATAACAAAATTCATTCCGCACATGGGTGGGAAAATTTAGAGGAAGCACTGTAGGCCGCCAACCTCACAGATACCACAGATGTTAAGCTACGGTCACTGTGTCTTCGGCAGAGACGCTTGTATGAGTCTGTATGGTTGAGCTTGTCAAAAATCAGACCAGGAGATCTCCAAGGAAGGGATGCCGGTGGCACGCTTCCCTCTGAGCTGGCACTGAACAAATACCCCAAACATGGTACAATGGGGGAAATGTACTGGTCCTGGCGCCCCCTTTCAGATGAGACAACATTGTGATGATGTCTACTGCTGGTGATTAACGATCTCATTGCACTCCGACAGTTTGGCGGTAGGCAGATTCTAGCTTGGACAATGCCTTACTGCAAACCACAATTCTTTCAGACACTGCTTTGGTATTTTAATTCCTTTGCAGGTCATTTGGCTATCCCAAGAATGTCAGTTTTAAGACTGCATCTTCCTCCTTTCAAAGGGCTTAGTCCTGACTATGTAAAAGATTTTCAGAGCATGACTGACTGTTTTTGGTATGGGGACAGTAGAAAGAGAGACAAGCAACAGACATCAGGCTTGTCGCCTAAAGGGTATGTCTACACTGCAATCAGGAGGAGACACTGCAGATCAGCTATGCTTACAGGGAATATCCCTATCTATCAGCTTATTCACACCTCCTGATTGCAGTGCAGACATATCGTTAATACGGTCATTTTATCCACAATCGGCCACTCAGACACATATGTTGCTTAGCTTCTCCTACCTTGCTGTTTTGGCACTTCTTTACGGCCAATCAGGTCCCAGTTGGTTGCTCCAAATATCAGAAGCTGCCCCTTGCACTTGGACCCTTCGAGTTTCTGCCAGGTGTAAAGAGAAACAATCAGGTGAGCAGACAGGAAAGGCAAATAGGAATTGCAACTGTTCTGCAATTACCTCAGCATACAGAGAGAGCAGGTGGCATGAAATCAAACAGTTTGTTAGTATTGCTACCGTTCATTTAGATGCTCCGGGCAATCGTGGAGTGTTTTATTGCACGAAATAGCATGGCGGCCTGTAGCAGGGCAGTTATACCTATGGTTTATTTTTAGACTGATTTTGCTTTTTCAAAATCTGGTGAAGATTCATACCAAATGCATTGCAGCAACTAAACGATCAGTACAGGTATTTGCAAGTTACATTCATAGTACCGAGAGAGGATAAACTCCAATAAAACTGGCCTATAGTTTAAAAAAAAACAAAAAAAACCGTAAAACTGGATGGCCATTAGAAAGGTCCTGGCTAGAGACATTAGGATACAGCAGATGTAACACTTTGTACTGTACATCTTAGCTCCTTAAGGCTGAAGATTTCAATTGTTCAGGGAGTTGAGTCAAATACACCATGCACAGGATTCAAACCTTCATTAACATCAGGGACCTTTTCCCTTCACCCCCACTTTATTCTGGCAGCCCACTGCATCTTAGCCCTTATTCTCCCAAAGCGAGGCCCACCACTGTGACTATCATCCTACAAGTCATAGAATCATAGAATATCACGGTTGGAAGGGACCTCAGGAGGTCATCTAGTCCAACTCCCTGCTCAAAGCAGGACCAATCCCCAATTAAATCATCCCAGCCAGGGCTTTGTCAAGCCTGACCTTAAAATCTTCTAAGGAAGGAGATTCTACCACCTCCCTAGGTAACGCATTCCAGTGTTTCACCACCTTCCTAGTGAAAAAGTTTTTCCTAATATCCAATCTAAACCTCCTCCACTGCAACTTGAGACCATTACTCCTTGTCCTGTCATCTTCTACCACTGAGAATAGTTTAGAACCATCCTCTCTGGAACCACTTCTCAGGTAGTTGAAAGCAGCTATCAAATCCCCCCTCATTCTTCTCTTCTGCAGACTAAACAATCCCAGTTCCCTCAGCCTCTCCTCATAAGTCATGTGTTCCAGACCCCTAATCATCTTTGTTGCCCTTCGCTGGACTCTCTCCAATTTTTCCACATCCTTCTTGTAATGTGGGGCCCAAAACTGGACACAGTACTCCAGATGAGGCCTCACCAATGTCGAATAGAGGGGGACGATCACGTCCCTCGATCTGCTCGCTATGCCCCTACTTATACATCCCAAAATGCCATTGGCCTTCTTGGCAACAAGGGCACACTGTTGACTCATATCCAGCTTCTCGTCCAGTCACCCCTAGGTCCTTTTCCGCAGAACTGCTGCCTAGCCATTCGGTCCCTAGTCTGTAGCAGTGCATTGGATTCTTCCGTCCTAAGTGCAGGACCCTGCACTTATCCTTGTTGAACCTCATCAGATTTCTTTTGACCCAATCCTCTAATTTGTCTAGGTCCCTCTGTATCCTATCCCCACCTGCCACTGTATCTACCACTCCTCCTAGTTTAGTATCATCTGCAAATTTGCTGAGAGTGCAATCCACACCATCCTCCAGACCATTTATGAAGATATTGAACAAAACCGGCCCCAGGACCGACCCTTGGGGCACTCCACTTGATACCAGCTGCCATCTAGACATGGAGCCATTGATCACTACCCGTTGAGCCCGACAATCTAGCCAAGTCACGATGGGACTCTCTTCAGAGCTCGCCGCCATCTCACCCCCAACTCCGAGCATCACCCCACAGCACTCCTGCTCTCAGGAGCACTGGTTGCGCCCCACAGCACTTCCTGGCAGCCCCAAAAAGCAAGAAAGCAGGCTTTCTAGTCAGATCACTTATTCTGAACTAATCAGCAACAAAAGGACCAACTGAATTTTTTCGGAACCTCAAGTTCCTTGGGGAACAGAGTCTCTCCAGCCTTAAAAATCCGACCCTTTACAGCTGACGTAGCATAACCATATTCAAAGCTGTGGTCCTGATTTTCTCAAGCGCGGGGCTTACATGTCTCCAGCTGCAGCCTGGAAGAGGTGGGTACTCAGCACCTTTGAAAAATCCAGCCCTTTATGCGCGGAATATGCACACAGCTCAGAAAACAAAAGCCAGCATCATCCATCCTGCAATGCTGTCCATGTGACACTCACAAAGGCAAATGAATCCCCCGCTCCACAGGACTGAACTTACCCATGTTAAGAAGGTTTAAAAAATAAGAGTGGGAACAAGAATTCTGGAGCTTAAATTTAAGTGATTGGTTGGGATTTTCAAAGGAGCTAAGGTATTTAGACACCCAACCAACCCTGAAATACAATAAGAGCTGGGGGCTTAACTCCTTAAAGCTCCTTTGAACATCCCAGTCATTATGTTTGCAATCGCTGATAATATAAAACCCCTGACCTTTGGTTGGCAACTTACAAACTAAAATAGAATGCCCCACAAGAGAATGCTTCAAACAATGGCCTCTGACTTTTACAAGGCTGGGGAAATTATGCATCCATTTGGTTTTGCTCCCAAGTACACAGCTAAAAGCCAACATTATAGCACACTTCTGTAACAAACAGCTGGTGGGAGAGGGAGGGTTCGACACAGACACCCTTGAAAAGGAAAAGAAACAGCCCAAGAATCTGACAGGGAAGCCACCTAAACTCCATTTAAATTACTTAAAGATCTTTATCAGAGAGATTAGAACCACAAGCCTTTCAAACACTCCCACTATTTCAGATCACGCCCAATTTTCTCTGTCCCCCTTTTCCTTTAACTGATAGGCCATGAATTTTATTTCTGTAGCAGGGATCCAGAGCCTAAGCTTCCTGGATACATGTTACATCAAAGCATCTGTCTTAAGAAACAGGAACTTCTTCCTGAGGCAAACCCCTCTGTAGGTTCAACTGACTTTACTCCTACAACTTCCTGGTCTGCCAAATGGATCAGGAAATAGAGCAAAGGAGAAAAACTTGTTTTCTAGCAAAAAGAAAAGGAGTACTTGTGGCACCTTAGAGACTAACCAATTTATTTGCTACAGCTCACTTCATCAGAGCTTATGCTCAAATAAATTGGTTAGTCTCTAAGGTGCCACAAGTCCTCCTTTTCTTTTTGCGAATACAGACTAACACGGCTGTTACTCTGAAACCTTGTTTTCTAGCAGCGGTTTCCCATAGGATGTCCACTCAAATCAATTGAGTATTTGATGCTGTACCACATCGGGAACGATGGAGATATGGTCTGGTACTGAACGACATGGCTAGCACATCACTCAGCATTCAGAAACCAAGATATTCTGCTGCCATCACACAATCAGAATCTGGACAATGCTACCAAACAACAGCTTGACTGCAGACACTTTAGGAACCATGCTAAAAAAGAAAAGAGTGTTTTAAATTTAATACACTGCAGTAATTACAGATGCTTCTCACAGTGACTGATATGTTGGCTTGGGAGACCGGACAGGTTTTCAGAGTTAATTGTTATCTTTATTAATGAAGTTGGGATTAATACTATTTGGTCTGGGTTTGTTTTTTTTCCTTTTGTGAGTACAGGCACGATGATAAGATGCTGTACAATGGCTATAGGAAGAATACATCAACGCAGCAAAAACAAGCTAAGGCTATTCAACCCATCTGAAGTAGAGTCCAATTTCCCCGGAGGGAAGGTGCCAAGTCCAGAATGTTCAGTATTGTTCAGGTTAAAAGACTATACCAAAGATTTACTTAGCAATAAAAGAAGTCTTCCCTGTACACTAACCTAAGCATGCTCTTTGGATCTTTGCTGCCTACTGAGATCCTAGTCACGTAATTTGTGCTAAGATGGATGGGATGGAAGGGGAAAAAAAATATACGATGCTTTCTTCAATCAGCAAAATGGGGTTTCCAGGGTAAAATTACTTTGGAATTGTATCTCAAGGGAAAAAAGAGGTTTGAAAGGCTGATGTTCAACCTTTGAACAGACTCATTTGGGAGGCTGTATCTTTTAGACAAGGAACGAGTGTTAAAGGTGCCTGTCCATTAGAGAGTGTATTATTGCAATCAGCTACAAAACAGGGCAAGTAAATAAATCTGGCTTATGTCATGGATTCATCCCAGAGTTAACGAACCCTCTGAATGCACGTTACACTACAGTGCTGTGTGATCTCGCTGCAGCATTAAACTTGCATCCCCACTAAATGACCAATATCACTTGCATGAGCAGAGCAAAGGGACTGTTACTGTAACATTCCGTTAGCTCAGGCAAAGATCACAAACTTCCATCTGCATGCAACAGCAGAGCAGAGACCTTATTGGCAAAGCAGGCTGAAGGTGTTTGTAGGATGGATCCTTCCCTTTCCGAGTCTCATAACGTACAAGAAAAGAAGTGGCCAAGCCATGACAATGCAGAAGCAACTTCTACTTCAAAGGAATGAGCAAAACATTTTCCATAGCTTGTTTGTAAGTAAAACTATTCCCCAATGCTTATTCCCCTACCCACAAGTCAAACACTGAAAGCTGGCTTTATCCACAAGATTCAAATAAATTAGAGCATGGTTACCACAGGGAAAATCAAAGACCCAATAGTCAAGTTTGGCCTTTGAATCATGACATCAGTGGACACTTTAGGCCAAATTTTCAGAGAGGCTGAGCACCTGCAGATCCAAAGCCCTGGTTTTCCTGCATGTTTGGAAGTTTAAATAGATGCCTCATGACAACCCAAAGGCTTATAGTGGAGGCAGTTTTGAATAGTCTTCTGAAGTCTCGTGGTGGGTGGTCTTCGGAGGTTTAAAACAGTCTGCACTGTACTAATCTTTCAGTCTGGCACGTATTTCTGTTCTACAAGGAGAAAAACTACGAGACCAACAAATACTTTAAACACTTCCATGCTTAACTGGTCAGTAGAAGGGAAGCAAACAAAACCCAGACCAACTGTTCATGGCGTCACCGACACTTCTGCTATTTCAGACATCTTTAACATTGTCGCCGGCATCACAACACCATCATCTAAACGAGTCCAGCCTCCTGCACAGATGTCAGTCCCAGAACATGGGACCCTTCCCCACCCCCCATAAAAATGAAAATGCAACATCATAAACACTGTTGCAGAAGCGATGTCAACAAGTCAGGCATGTGTTTAAGGTTTTGCTTACCGAACAGCCTCATGGAAGACATGCTGTTTCTATCAAGATCCCAGAGGTAAGGAAGATTCTGCTCACAACCGCAAACAAAAATTTACAGTAACTAAAACAGAAGCTGCTAAGATGCTTTCGTAACAAAACGAAGTAACCACATTAACATTATTCAAATTACTCTCCATCTTTTTGCGCCAATCCTCTTTCCCCTTGTCTCTCTCTCTTTTTTTTTGTAAAGCCTCAGTCATCCATCTGGGTCAGCACAGTTGGATTCTTACACTCATAACCTTCAGTGGGGCTGCATATGGGCACGAGGGTCCACCTGCATGGTTCAGACTGTAAAATCTGGAGCTCAGATTGTAAACTCTTGGGGGTAGGGACTGCATCTTATTTATTCTGTGCCAAGCAAACTCTGGCTGCTCTATAAAACTGATCACTATAACGCAGGCCACTCAGCCTAATACACGCAGCATGGAGGAGTCATGAGTTCAGTGGTTTTTCACATGCTGTTTCTTGCGAGAGAAGAGTACAAAAGTGTCTTAATATCAGTGCTTGCTTCAGCAGAAGATCTCATCTTATTCCAGATGCTTGGGGGGGGTGGGGGGGGGTTTGCAAAAGTCAGGAGCTTTATAATTAGTCAGACCATTTTAATTAGGGATCCACAGCAGTTCTGTGCACTTTCCAGCTCCCTGCCTCTCTCCTTGCAAACAGCCCTGCCCCCAAACAAAAGGAAAAAAGAGAAGTGTGGCTGGCAACAATGCTAATCAAGTTCTCTACTGCCTCTGCCCCCATTATACAAGCAGGGCTTCCCCACCTGCTGGTGAGACAGGAGGGGGAAGGGAGAGAACACACTGGGCATGCGCAACAAGCCCTCTCCAGCTTATGCCTTTGCAAGGGAGCCGGGCTTCCCTTGCATCCTGGGGAGGGGAACCACCACGTGACCCCTGCTACAGTAGCAGGGCTTCCCCCACGTCCTGGGGAGATGGGAGGGAGGGGAAAAAGGGTTGGGAGCAACTGGGCATGTGCACTGCCCGCCTCCTCTCCTTCCCCCAGCCCCCAGAGTCATTCACCACTGCCAGAGACAAGGCGGGAACCTCAAAGCCCTTAACAGTGTCTCTCTCCAAACAACAAATAATCCCCCTGCCCTGTAATAACATCCCCTGGAGTGTCTAATGCAGCCCCCAAACACACACACTTCCCAGACAGAGACAGGCCAATACCAGACAGGGAGCAAGGGGAAGATCTTCCCTGTTACACATCTGTTGCTGGATCAGCTTCTGTGGGTGAAAGAGACAAGCCTTCCAGCTCCACCCGTCTATGGAGCTCCAAAGCACGCCTCTGTCACCCACCGAAGTTGGTCCAGTAACAGATATTACCTCACCCACCTTGTCTCACACCCTGGGTCCAACAAGGCTACGCAAATATGCGTAGCATGAAGTCTTTCTCTCAAGCTGAAGAATTGCGGGGAGGCTCCCCACTTCCAACGCCAGTACATTTCTTTCAGGAAGCTGGGCTCCTTGAATGGCATCCCAATCAGAGAGGGACTGTCTTTCAAATAAAGATCATGATTTCTCTTTCATGATAAAAGCAAAGCCTCTCCCGCTCTAACATCAAAGTCTGTCTGGCTGTGATGATCATAGACTCATAGAATATCAGGGTTGGAAGGGACCTCAGGAGGTCATCTCGTCCAACCCCCTGCTCAAAGCAGGACCAATCCCCAATTTTTGCCCCAGATCCCTAAATGGCCCCCTCAAGGACTGAACTCACAACCCTGCGTTTAGCAGGCCAATGCTCAAACCACTGAGCTAGTTTGCTTGCAGATGTAATAAACGGATCACGTACCCACTTCCCAGCAAAGCGAACCCCACTTCCCAGCAAAGTACATTCACCCACATGATCGTAAAACTAAGGGGTTGGGTTTTTGCTTGGTTTGTTTGTTTTTTTTCAGGGGGAAGAGTTCTGTTAGTGACCAAGATAAGTTTGACATCGAAATCCTTCCTGTGGAACATTTGAGAGGGTTATTTTTCTTTTGTTGGCCTGGGGAATATCCAGACTTCCCTCTCTTCCACCCAAAAAGGACTTCCCTTTCCCCAAATAAAGAAGGAACCAAACAAAACACGTTTCAGAGTAGCAGCTGTGTTAGTCTGTATTCGCAAAAAGAAAAGGAGGACTTGTGGCACCTTAGAGACTAACCAATTTATTTGAGCACAAGCTTTCGTGAGCTACAGCTCACTACAGCCAGCTTTTTTCGCAGTGCATGAATTCCCTCCCTCCCCCCTTTTCTTTTGAGAGAGAGAAGGCCCCCACACCTCCAAAAAAAGTGAGCTCATTTGATTCAGCAAGGGGCCTAATCTAAGACACTGGGGCAGGGGGAAGGGGGGGATCCATTTTCAGGGCAGGTTTGAACTTCTGTCCTCAAATCCAAAGTAGCCATAACAGTTACCACATCCAAAATGCAAGTACCCCTACATTCCCAGGAAGAGCGCCAACTGCTGGACTGACCCACATGGAGTGGGAAGACGGGTGCTTACACCACAGGGGTGAAAATTCCCCATAAGGGGGCAAAAAAATCAAGCCAAGAGGAAGAGAAAATGTTTGATAAATATCAAGAGTAAGTGCAAGGAGGAGATTGTTTAAAAGGCTTTTGTTGTGGGTTAAAGGGACTGGGTTGGGGTCCAGGCCATTTGCAGAACTTTAGTGAAGGAAATCTTCACCCGATGTGATTAAATGTATTTAACCTATGGATTGTTAATTTTTAAAAAAGCATTAAACAATCACACACATCTCACCCCCAACCCTAGCTGGGTCAATTTTAAGAAAAGCAGCTATTTATATATTTCCCCTGCACAAAAACTAAGTGGGGAATGACAAGAGGGATTTATCCCCCAGCAGTTCACAGGGAAAGGGGGGCATACTGCCCACACCTGGTTTTGAGGGTGGGGTAGGATGACCAGATGTCCTGATTTTATAGGGACGGTCCCGATATTTGGGGCTTTTTCTTATATGGGCGCCTATTCCCCCCTGTCCTGGTTTTTCACATTTTCTATCTAGTTATCCTAGGGTGGGGACAAGTAGGGAGTCCACCTAGTTCCAACTGGGTGATGGGGGGGGGGCACAAGGGGACCCATACCGCCCTGGTTCAGAAAGATGAGGACTATTTGTCATCTCTTCTCCCCCTGGTTACTTGGGGGTGGTGGCTCCCATCCTTCACCCCTGGGCCTTGACCTATGGGGACAGGGGGCTCCCAAGCCTTGACCTACAGGGCAGGGGGGGCTCCCATCCCTCCCCCACCCGGGCCTTGAACTACGGGGCAGGGGGGGCTCCCAGGCCTCCCCCACCCGGGCCTTGAACTACGGGGCAGGGGGGGCTCCCAGGCCTTGGCCTATGGGGCAGGGGGGGCTCCCATCCCTCCCCCCGGGGCTTTGGCCTATGGGGCAGGGGGGGCTCCCCCCGGGGCCCGTCTCTCACGATCCGCTCCTTGCTGTGCTCGGGCTCGCTGATGATCACGGCCTGGCCTCCGGCTCGGCCGCCGCCCGGCCCGGGCCTGGCCGCCCTCTTGCCGCCGGGGCCCCCGTCCAGCTCGGCCGCCGCCAGCAGCAGCTCCCGGGGCCCGTCCTCCTCGCTGCTGCCGCCGCCGCCGCCGCTGCTGCTGCCCTCGCCGCCGCCGCCGGCCCCGCGCTCAGGCCGGCCCCGCTTCCTCGGCCCGGGGCCCGGCCGCTTCCTGCCGGCCGAGCGGGCCGTCCCGTTGCCGGAGCTGGCCTCCCACACGGGCCCCGCCGCCGCCGCCGCCTTCCTCCGGGGCATCTTGCCGGCTGGGCAGAGCGGGACAAACACACACACAGGCGGTCACGGGCCCCGATCCGGCCGCCGGGCCCCCCCATCGCGGCAGGGCCCCCGGGGCGGCGGAGCTCTAGGCTGCCGGGGAAAGTGGGGGGCAGCCCCCCCCCCCCGCAGGTTATACAGCCCTGAAATGCACAATCGAGCAACAACAAACCCCCTCACGTGGCAAAATAGTTCCCCCCCCCGCCTCGTGCAGGGAAACTGCCCCCCCACCACCCCAAATGCACGAAAATCGCACAGAAAAAATCCCCCCCCCTTCGTCCTAGATGGATTAAAATTTGCTACCTTGAAAAAAAAAACCGGCATGGAAATGGCACCACTCCTGCGAAAGTTTAGGGGGTAAATGTGTGTCTCCCCCCCCCCCCATTAGCATTCAAACTAGCCAACAGACAAGATGTAAGGGGAAAGAAAAATCCCCCCCATTAAAATGTACAGTGTAGAAAAGATCCGGACATTAAACCTACACACAGAGAAAGGGGTGATGAGCTCCAGCGATAGTTTTACACCTTGGCAAACAAAAAATCCCGCAAGCAAGTGGGGGACACCCCCCCCCCCCAAGCCGGCTCCAAAAAGTATAGGTGAGAGTTCTCGACCCACATCCCCCCTCAGCCGGAATCGCTGGGATACTTACAAAGCGCTTTAAAGTCTATTAAAAAGTAAAATCTACCCCCACTTTGTCTCTCCCCTCAAGGCACCCGCAAAGTGTGTGTGTCTGCGGGGAGGGGGGGATTTCCCCCCACCTGAAGCTGCTTTTGTTTTTGAACTCTCCTCCCCCTTATTAAAAAAAAAAAATTTCAACTCAATTGTCTCCCCCACCCGGCTCAGAAATGACACAA
Source organism: Caretta caretta (assembly GCF_965140235.1). Taxonomy (NCBI): domain Eukaryota; kingdom Metazoa; phylum Chordata; order Testudines; family Cheloniidae; genus Caretta; species Caretta caretta. Next base: position 7,073,256 of record NC_134223.1, read on the forward strand.
AAATCCAATTCATGCCTCCATCCTCGAGGGTTCAGAGCTTGATCTTCTACTGGCCGGATCCGTTCCCAGGCCTTTTCAAGAAAAGGCTAAAAAACACACAAAAAGATGCGCTTCCCCCCTCCCCCAATAAAAGCCATAAACACCTGTTCGGGGAGTTGGGTTTGTTGTTGCTCCAAATCAAGAAGAAGAAAAAAAAACTTTGACGTTCTCCAACTCTTTCCAGCAGGTTTTAATTTTTATTTTTTGCCCGTGTAGCTCCGCCGGTTTATTTCTGATTCAGGTTAGGGATTTTCCCAGCTCTCCTCTTCTAGATTTTCCTCCAGCGTCCCTTTTTCTTTTGCTCTGCCTTTAAAAAAAAAAATTGAACAATGGGATCTCTGTCTGTCTCCGATTAAACCACGTGGATCCGCCTTCCTTCCCTTTTTTTATTCATTCAACCCCAACCCCCCTCCTCTTAGGGTTTTTTTTATCCGCTCCCCCCCGCCACTACCTTTAAAAAAATCAACTTTCTCCTCCTCCCAAAGAGATCCGAATCGAATTTCAAAACTCTACCTGGTTTGGATGAAGAGTGCAACAAAAAGAAAGAAAGAATTCAAAGGCTTTAATTAATTTTGTTTTGTTTCCTGTTAAAGAAAAGGGTTGGTTTTTTTTTTCCCCCTAGCGCCCACCCACCAGATGCACTTAAAATGTAAATATGAGCCGCCAGAACAAATGCTACAATACAAAACAGAAACACATGTATGCACAAGAAAAAGGAAAGAGCTGTGAAAGAAGGAGGCAGGCAAAGTCCAGCTTTGAGAACAGCTCCATCTCTAGGACAGGATGACTTTGAGGGGGGAAGCGGGGGCTGTTAATTCAGTTAATATGGGGGGGAGGGTTCTTCCCTTACTAAAATGCTACCATGAAATCCTCCTGCATGAACGAAGGCTAATGGTAAAACTGCCTCTTTGTTATGTCTTGGTATTCTTTTATTATGCTCAAATAAATTGGTTAGTCTCTAAGGTGCCACAAGTCCTCCTTTTCTTTTTGCGAATACAGGCTAACATGGCTGACTAACACTGCTGTTACTCTGAAACCTTTATTATTATGATTATTTATTTGTATTCCAGTACTGTCAGTGGACCCAAACGGAGATTAGGGCCCTGTTCTACTCATAGGTGCTATAGATACATGTATACATTGTGGATAGTTCTCTCAATGTGCAGCGGCAGTCAAAAAAGTCAACAGCATGTTAGGAACCATTAGGAAAAGGGTAGATAATAAACAGAAAAATATCCTAATGCTACTATATAAATCCATGGCACACCCACACCTTGAATATTGCATGCAGTTCTGGTCAGCCCATCTCAAAAAAGATACATTAGAATTGGCAAAGGTACTGAGAAGGCCAACAAAAATGATTAAGAGTATGGGACAGCTTCCGTATGAAGAGAGATTACAAAAGCCAGGACTGTTCATCTTGGAAAAGAGATGATTAAGAGGGGAGATGATAGAGGGCTGTAAAATCATGAATGATATGGAGAAAGTCAATAAGGATATGTTATTTACTTCTCCACTGAACACAAAGAACTAAGGGTCACCCAATGAAATTATTACCAGCAGGAGAGTGAGTTTGTGTGTATATGGGGGTGGGGGGGATGTGAGAAAACCTGGATTTATGCAGGAAATAGCCCGACTTGATTATGTAAAGAGTTGTCACTTTGGATGGGCTAGCACCAGCAGGAGAGTGAATTTGTGTGGGGGGGTGGAGGGTGAGAAAACCTGGATTTGTGCTGGAAATGGCCCACCTGATGATCACTTTAGATAAGCTATTACCAGCAGGACAGTGGGGTGGGAGGAGGTATTGTTTCATATTCTCTGTGTGTATATAAAGTCTGCTGCAGTTTCCACGGTATACATCTGATGAAGTGAGCTGTAGCTCACGAAAGCTCATGCTCAAATAAATTGGTTAGTCTCTAAGGTGCCACAAGTACTCCTTTTCTTTTTGCCAATGAAATTAATAGGTAGCTGGTTTAAAACAAACAAAAAGAAGTATTTTACACAACACACAGTCAACCTGTGGAACTTGTTGCCAGGGGATGTTGTGAAGGACAAAAGTATTACTGGGTTCAAAAAATAATTAGATACATTCATGGAGAATAGGTCCATCAATAGCTATTAGCCAAAATGGTCAGGGACGCAACCCCATGATCTGGAGGTCCCTAACCTTGACTGCCATAATCTGGGAGTAGATGACAGGGGATGGATCACTTGATGGTTGCCCTGTTCTGTTCATTCCCTCTGAAGCACCTGGCATTGGTCACTGTTGGAAGACAGGATACTGGGCTAGATGGACCCTTGGTCTGACCCAGTATGGCTGTTCTTATGTCAGTGTTGTTGTAGCCACATAAGTCCCTGGGTATTAGAGAGACAAGGTGGGTAAGGAGATATCTTATATTGGACCAGCTTCTGTTGGTGGGAGAGACAAGCTTTCAAGCTTGCGGACATATAGTGAGAGAGATGGGTTTCAGAGTGGTAGCCGTGTTAGCCTGTATCAGCAAAAAGAACGAGGAGGACTTGTGGCACCTTAGAGACTAGCAAATTTATTTGGGCATAAGCTTTCATGGGCTAAAACCCACTTCATCAGAGAGTCCTTCACCTGAAGAGTTTTAAATCCTGCAATTTCTTTCCCTGAGACTATTCCTGTGCATAAAGTTAAGCACATGCTTAAGTGCTTTTCTGGATTGGGGCCAGAATGCTCAGCAGTTTGCAGGATCAACCCCTGTATGGGATAGATCTAAAGGAAATAATATCCCCATTCTACAGATTGGGGTCTGAGGCAATGAGAGATTAAATGAGTTGCTCAGAGTCATACAAGAAGGCTCTGGTGGATCCAGGAGCTGAACCCAGGTCTCTCGAGCCTCAGTCGAGGGCCTTAAATACAAGACCATTCACCTGATCAGTATTTATTGATACAAGGTCTCAAATGCTGGTTCTGTCCATTGACGAGAAAGTAAGGATTATTATAATTCTATACTTCCTTTCACTCCAAAGAATCCCAAAGCACTTAACAAACTCTTGCTCCCTGATTTACAAATTATATAACATCTACTGCATGTATATAGATATATCTATGCATCTTTCTGAATTGTTTTTACCCAACTCTAAAATTCACCTATCTCTGGGGTAGAATGCAGCTGTTCTTTAAAAGCAGCCAGACCCAGTGACACTGCACAGTGAGTTAGGGCAAGAAGTGCCGAAGATTGCCAATCTGCACTAAACCCAGGTATGAAGCCAGAGGAAATTCCACCTCAAGTTAGTAGCTGGGACATGCCAATGTCTTTCCGTTAGCTGTAATAGTCCATCATTCGTCTTTTCCTGCATTGAACCGTGGATCGTTACTTGTATCGAGTTTTGTGTAAACCCAGCTTGGAAGAAGCTCCTCTCTGCTGTGAGGTGTATTTGAAATTGCAGTACCTGTCATGAGCATAGTATTTTATACACATAAATACTTTCATAACCACAGTCTTTATACATATCTCATAATGACCATCAAGTTCAGAGCATTACAAGCTTTCATAAAAGACCTCACCCTACATATTTTATACACAATAACATTGTATACAACCAGTTGGTTCACTTGCTTACTCTTTGGGGCCTAGGCTCCCCCTGTCCTTCCTTTGGGGTGTCTGGACCCTGACTGGCACAGCATGGAATTCATCTCCAGGAAGTATAATTACCAAAACTGGAATACATTAGGGCATTAGTGTTAACACTTTTACCCTGTAAAAAAGTGCCATTGAATCTTTAATGGTCAGGATCTGATTTTACATATCACGCAAAAGGCTGCCTCTACTGGCCCCTGGCCCCAGTATGGATCGTAGAGTGGCTCGTTACTGGTTTAGAGGAAAGAAAGAATCACTGAATCACCACTCCACTATCACTTCCTGAGGCACGTGGAATTTTCAGGGAGGCCTCCCATCAAAACCATGTTCCCTGCTTATTTTAGAACATCTGAGAAGATGAAATGGCTGGAAACATAACAAATGCTTTCCAGTGTATGTGATAAGGGCATCGTCTATGTATTTGGTCTCCCAGTGGGTTAGTTTAAAAGGGGGAGAAGAAGAAATTTGAGCCGAAGCACAGTGCTGTGTCCTGATTTTAAAAGGTCAGAGCCTTTGTGAAGAAATAATAACTTCAGCGATTGTTATCCTCCCTTTGCTGGCTTTACCATTTCCTTTATGTACAGTGCCCAGAGTTGTCAATTCAAAGTGAAGAGCAGAGAGGACGCTGTAGTGGATTTGAGGGTGCCTTTGTAGTTTCGCAGGGCAGGAATAAAATGCAATCCTATCCCATAAAAATGTCTCTGAGGCCCTTCTGATCCCACCCTTATGCTCCAAATAATTAGTAGCTGCCCTTTTTATTGCTAGAGCTGTCTTAGCTTGTTTAATTACTTAAAGGCTTTGTTCTGGCCCAGTGTGACTGGAGACTTATGGTAAGTGCATAACACAGAGGGCCATTTTGCAGTCTCCTTTACCTCACTGTAGATCTGGACAAACTGTGCTTAACAGGTCAGGTCAGGCTTGACAAAGCCCTGGCTGGAATAATTTAATTGGGGATCGGTCCTGCTTTGAGCAGGGGGTGGGACTAGATGACCTCCTGAGGTCCCTTCCAACCCTGATATTCTATGATTCTATGATTCTAAGTCACTGGATTTACTCTAGATTTACACTGGTGAGAACTGACAGCAAAATTAAGCCCATAGAGTTAGTGCCCAGGACACACTGCATTGTATCACAATGTAAATAAGAAATTAAAAATAAATTAAAAAGTCAGATCCTGATAGTGTTTTCTCTGAAGCACATTTGTGGATGACTGAAAAAATAATAGCTTGTCAAATTGGTTTTGTGTCCTATTTCCAAGAAAAATGTCTCAAGATAGCCTATCACGGACTCAGGATCCAGATGCCAAGTGCACTGTCTATGATTAGGGCCCTTCCAAATTCATGGTCCATTTTGGTCAATTTCATGGTCGTAGGATTTAAAAAATTGTACATTTCATGATTACAGCTATTTAAATCTGAAATTTCACAGTGTTCTAATTGTAGGGGTCCTGACCCAAAAAGGAGTTCTGGGAGGGTCACAAGGTGATTGTAGGGGGGGTTACGGTGCTGTTACCCTTATTTCTGCGCTGCTGGAGGCAGCAGCGCTGCCTTCAGAGCTGAGCAGCTGGAGAGTGGTGGCTGCTGGCTGGGAACCCAGCTCTGAAGGCAGCAGGGCGGAAGTAAGGGTGGCAATACCACGATCTCCCCTACCATAAACTTGTGACCCCCTGCAACTCCCTTTTGGGTCAGGATCCCCAATTTGAGAAACTCTGGTCTCCCCATGAAATCGGTATAGTATAGGGTAAAAACACAGAAAAGACCAGATTTCACGGGGGGGAGACCAGACTTCACAGTCCATAACACGTTTTTCATGTCTGTGAATTTGGTAGGGACCTATCTATGATCAAACGGGGTCACATTAGGGATGAGAAACCAGGACTATCTCATCTCCCAAGCCTTTGCTCTAACTACTGGAAAGACACTCCCTCTTTACATTTTATTCTTCCCTGTTCTGGAGGTTTAACAATCAGAAGGCAGAATACAGAACTATAATTCACCAGTTTAATCCCATTCCTTTGGAGCTGGTACAGGGGATGTTCACTCAAGAACTACACTAAAAGATTTGATGTAAAAAAAAAAAAACAAATTAGCTTAATGGAAGTGGCTACTGCTCATCCTTAATGGGCTAGGAATCCCTGATGCCCATTTCTCGCTCTGCCACTGATTCATTCTGTACCCTTGAGCAAATCACTTCGGACCAGATTCACTGGTGGAAGCCGGGTGTAACTCCGTTGACTTCAGATGTATTGCTGTTGATTTACACTAGTGTAAAGCAGAGTTTGACTATTAATCTGACTTAGTTTCCCTCTCTGTAAAATGGGCAGAATAATACCTACCTACCGGGTCTCCTGAGTCCCAAGTCCGTACTCTCTCCCCCATACCGTGCTGCATCCCTACCTCAGAAGGGTGAGTATTAATTAGCTGGTGTTTATACAGTGTTTTGCACATATAATGCTGCATGTAAGTGCTCAGGGACAACTCCTCAGCTGAATGGAGCAATGCTGATTCATCCCAGTGTAAGTGCTGACCCTGAGTATTATTATTAGATTTGCTTGGGGAAGTGCTAGGAGTTTTATTTTTGTTTGGTGCCCCCAATAGACCAGCAATAGCGACCCAAGACAATTCGGCAGATGGCTACAGTCTATAAGGGTGCCAGTCACGGACTAAGGGTCACCAACTCCCTCTTGAAACTTTTTTTATTTTACTCTAAAGATGTCAGCGATGTGTATAAGGTCATAGCTTAGGTGGCGGAAAAGGCCCAGAAAGGGGTTCAAATTAGAATCATAGAATCATAGAATATAAGGGTTGGAAGGGACCCCAGAAGGTCATCTAGTCCAACCCCCTGCTCGAAGCAGGACCAATTCCCAGTTAAATCATCCCAGCCAGGGCTTTGTCAAGCCTGACCTTAAAAACCTCTAAGGAAGGAGATTCTACCACCTCCCTAGGTAGGGACTGACAAGCCAGATCTGAAGGTTTTGCTAAGGTTTAGATAAGAATATGGATCATTTGGGACTCACCCGGAGTCCTTTTGCGCTTCTCTCACCTATACAGAAGAGCATGATCTTGTGGTTAAAGCCCAGGGGTAGGAATCAGAGCTGGTTGTATGTCTGCCTCTGCCACACACCCAATGTGGGACCTTGGGCAAGGTCACTTCACCTCTCTTGCCTCAGTTTTCACAACTGTACAATGCTGTACAATGCTCAGTGGGGGCTTATGAAGTTCATTCATTGATGTTTGTAAAGTGCTTTGAAATCTTTGAATGACAGGAGCTAGAGAAGTGTGAAGATCTACCTATCTATCTGTTATGTAATGGCACCCAGCACGGTAGTTTCATTTATTATTATAATTTATTGTGAACACCTCTGTAATATCTCATGCTTTGATATCAAGCACAAGCAAGATTGCTATCAAGAAATTCATTCTATCACATAATTGCCATCAGGCTTCCTTAGGAAAATGGCACACTGCAACTGGTCTCGACTAGAGAACTGGTTCCCCCTTTACAATGTGGCCATGCGGCAAACCTGGTGATGTCTGGGCTGCAGGCAGGAAAATAAAGGTTCTTTCCCCTTGTGTGTCATGAGCGCTGATGCAACTCGACGCCAGAATCATATGACGCTAAGGTGTGGATTTCCAGAAACTGGTTTTCCCTGTGGGCTGCCCTGGGACAGTAATTTGGAGAGTGAAGAACTGGTCCTGCCTGTTATGCTACTGTATGATATGCATTGCCATGTAATCGCAGAAGGCCTGAGCCTGCGCTTACAGAGACTTCTCCAATGGTACTGGGTGTGGACAGGCACCAGTTAGGTGTACCACAGCACTGCGTTATGCCTCTAGACCAGAACCTCTCTGGGGCACCGGCTGTCTGTGTTTGTTTAATCCAGGTGCATGATTAGGGCTTGTAGGCAATACAGTGAGGATGAGGATAATTATGAGAAGAGGAGGAGGAGGAGGAGAAGGAGAGAAGAAATATGAGTTTCCCAACAGAAACATGCAGGAAATTACAACCTTTTATCCATGAGGCAGCTGCTTTGTTCCTAATATGCAACTCCAATCAGGTGGACGGTTCAGAATCTACACAGGTAGGGTTGCTGCATAATAGTGGTGGATGCCCGTTCATTTTTCACTTGTCATTCTGTGGCTCTCGCAGAAAGGCCTCCTGGGATGCTGTTTTACTGTCATGATTAAATCACCGCTAGCCTGGGCAGGGACCATCTTTGTGTTCTGGGTTCGTACAGTGCCTAGCACAGTGGAGCCCTGGTCCATGACTGGGGCTCCTAGGTGCTGCAGCAATACAAAGAACAAACAATAATCCTTCCCCCCGGGAATTAAACACATAAATCAGTAGGAATTTGGGGCCAGATCCTCAGCTGGTGTAGTCACTGTAGCTCCATTGATTTCAGTGGAGTTGGTTTACATCTGCCCTTTTTTCTGGATTTCTTTGGAGTGCCGGGAATACATTTGTTTGGGTTTTGTATTTTTTCTCTGCCTGTTCTTGATCCTTTTGCTGCTCAGTAAGAAACAGGCAGATCGATGCACATATTCAAAGGGGTGTTACCCATAAAATCAGGGTTTCACCTAAAATAGGACGCCCAAAGTTCTGTGTTCCCTGCTTCTGTTATGGTGAAGGATATATCGCTCAGGGTTTTCATTAGAACCTACTTTTTAGTTGTGCTTCTAATTTGGAAAAGGAAAGGGATGGGAGAAGGTGACAAGCTCTTTGGGGCAGGGATCATCTTTATGATCAGTTTGTACAGCACCTAACACAATGGGGACCTGGCTCGTAGATCTTAATAACTAACAAATAATAAAAGTCACTGAGACCTGCCAGTGGCGATGCTCGTAGGATGGGATTTGCAAAGCAGCCTAAGGAGATTTAGGTACCCAAATCACCTTCACTATTCTAGGTGCTCGTATAGCCCTCCTCACTATATTACCTGAGCACTTCTCAATCGTCAGTGGATTTCTTCTCACATTTCCCTGTGAGGCAGGGCAGTGCTATTATCCCTGTTGTACAGATAGGGAACTGGGGCACAGAGAGACCAGATGCCTTGCACAACCTCACACAACAAATCTGGGGTAGAGCAGGGAACTAGTCGGCACCCAAACCACTAAACTATTCTTACTCTTGATGGGCATCCGAGTTCAGAGCAGCTGCAGCTGTAGTCCCCCTCCGTGGTTCCACCGAGGGTATCCACTTTAGTATCCATCTCTTCAGCCGTCACTTCTCTTGGCTGGAGACCCACGTCTCACTTGCTCCTGGCTGCACAGTGCCCTGCCTACACTGTGATATCCCCAGCAAGCCAGACTGCTTAAAAGGCCAGTGCCTATACTTTGATTTCTCTTCAAGGGCTGTGACCAGTGGATCGCTCGCAGTTACAAGTTACCATCCACCTCCTTCTAAGCAAGCACATTTATTCTTAAGGTAAAAGCATTACAGACAAAACATACTAAACAATAAAAGAACCTACATGTATGCTAAAAAGATTACCAGAGTCACCCTGCAACTCCAGCCTAGGGCTTTGGTAGTTTTAATTCTTCAAAACTCAGCATTGGGTTTTCCTCATGGTTATAAGTTCATCCATGTTAGATTCAGAATCAGAACAAAGACTGGGCAGATCAGTCATTTCTGGCCTTTGATCTCAGCCTTGTGTAAGAGGTAATCGGCAGGCAATGACCCTCTCCTTAGGGCATAGCTTCAAAAGGCTGTGGTTGTTTTTTTTTTTGTTTTTTGGGGGTTTTTTTTTGCATAACTTGAGTTAGGGAATTTGCATTAACTTCTCCCTAGGAATTCCCCAGGAAATCCATTAGCACTTTTTGTTCCCAAAGTCCATATTTGTCTGGCACATTTTCAGTATAGTCTTTTGGTCTTAAATCTGTCACATTTGCCCTCCTAGAAAGGTAATATACAATCCCTGCCCACAATAATACATCCCCTTAATACAGTGGTTTTCAATCAGTGGTCCACAGACCCCTGGGGGTCCACAGACTATGTCTAAGATTTCCAAAGGGGTCCACACCTCCATTCAAAATGGAAAAAGGCTGCAAACCACTGCCTTAATACAATAAGGCCTCCCATATATACTGAAATTGCCATATCTGTCACAGTGGGTATGTCTACACTGTAGCTGAGAGGGTGCTTTCCAGTGTGGGTAGACAGACACACACTAGCTCTGCTCAAGCTAATGAGCTAAAAATAGCAGTGTAGCCAGGTTAGCATGGGTGGCGGCTCAGGCTAATCACTGCGTAGAACCCCCTTCCAAGCCCCCTGGGTATATACCTGGGTATATACCTAGCCTGAGCCACCGCCCATACTAAACTGGCTACACTGGGGGTGATGCAGACACCTGCAGCAGACTCATAGAAACATGGGTCCCTCATCCTCCCAGTCTTTCCCCCCTTGTTGCTTCCCACCTATCCCCAAGCTTCTCAGTGTTTCCGCCACGCTGCTCCTGGACTTTTGAGGAGAGTTAGTTTCCTTTCCTCCCACCATGAATAAATACATTTTAAACAATAACATTGTACATAATAGCTGGGATGGGGTGGGATAGCGGGGGGAGGAGTTATGAGGGTAGTAGCCAATCGGGGAGAAGGAATTTGCATAACCTCCTTATGGGTATTGAGAAAGACCTATTCTGCAGCTCTAATCTAGCTATCTATAAGAGGTTTGTCAAGGACTTTCCTGGGTACAGGATCAAGCCCCTATAAATCTCACTTGGCTGTATTACTTAGGTGCTTATTTTGGCCCTTATCCAGTGGAGATGGATGACCTTATAGAATCCTAGGTAGACAGTTTTTTAGTTCATTGCTGCAGCTGATGCAAAGCCAGCCACTGGTGCTCATATGGCTTTGGTTTTTTGCTTGTTTTTGTAGGCCCTACAAAAATGGTGGTCACTGCTTTTATGTTTTGAATTTCTCAAGCATAGTCTTATTGAGGTCAATTGGGAGTACTCACAAATTAAAATGAAGCATATGCTTAAGTGCCTTACAGAATCAGCGCTTTGTGCAATTCATGCCAATAAGCATTCCAGTTTATGCAAATCACCGCTCTCCAAGTGGGTAATACTGGCCCTCAGCCAGCCAGCATACTGGGATTTGCATGTTGGATGAAAGAAGAGTACAATTTTTGTGAAATGCCCAACTCCTCAGCCAATCATAATGCAGAGAACTGCATAACTAAGAAATAAGGATAAAGTTATGGTTCAGTAACTCAACAGCAGACCTGAGCCCTGATTGGCTAAGAGAGGTGAAATTGCAGAATAAATGTCGAGAGACAAGGTGGGTAAGGCAATATAACTTTTATTGGACCAACTTCTTCTGGGAAAAGAGACAAGCTTTCGAGCGCCACAGAGCTCTTCTGTGGGAAGACCGGCAAATGTAAAAAGCAGGTGCACAGTTGCAACTCACATTTCAGCCCCATTTCACCTAAAACAACTGTCAGCCACGTTTGGAAAGACCTCTTCTTACTTTCCATTGTTTTTTAAACCCTTCCCAGGAAGCTGGAAAATAAAATGCTGCATATTTGATCTTTTTAACCTGACCAATGTTTATTTTGTTTTATTCTGTTTCTAACAGAGCTGATTGATTTATAGAGTGCCACCCTCGATAAGGGTCAGCACAGGCACAGATACCATGGTGATGGACGTCCTTATCGAAACCTAGGCAAACAGAGAACTGGTTAGTTGACGCAGAGTTAGCAACTGGAGCGCACATGTTCCTTTCCTGTAGACACTATGCAAACAGTGGTCCCTGCTTTTATGCTTTGAATTTCCCAGCGATGGCATCATGGATTTTATTTTTAAATACAAGGTATTTAAAATCCTGGTGTTAAGGAGTGGCCTGCTCCTTTAAGGACCAGGAGGCTTGGGTTCAATTGGCCACACCTGTGCCCTAATTAGCTGCCTTCCAGCCTAAGGGGGCTGAACTAATTGGGGTCAGGTGACAGCCTGATAAACACCTGGGCCTCATAAAAGGGTAGAGAAGTCAGTGTAGGGGAGGAGGAACTCCAGGGAGCATGCTGGGTTGGCTCTTACGGAAGGCCTTGAAGTAGGGTCTGGAAGGACACAAAGGAATTTGCCTGGGAGTAAGGGCTTCCTCCTAGCATGGAGAATTGTAAAGGGAGTCCAGAAGGTGGGCTGAAGAGGAGCCAAGTGGGGTGAAAGAATTTGTGGTTTGTTTGGACTTTTGTTATCCTGGAAGGTGTTAAGTTTTAATGATTGACTTGGGTGGACAGCTAAACTACAGCACCAACTCCAGCCTCTGTGGGGGACCCACCTGGGAAGGGGAAATTGAGGCAGAGAGTGCCTGCAGCACCATGCTTGGCCAGCAGGTGGCACTATAGGGCCCTGATTGTACAGCACTACACCAAGATTATAGCAACCCTACCTCCAAGTTTTCAAACTCCTAAATTTCGTAAGGGCCTTGTCCTATTAACCGTCAAATGTTCTGTTCTTGGAATTTCTTTAAATGTCCTATTTATGGTCAAAATGGAGTGACTACTGGAAAGCTAAATGTGTTAGTCTCTAAGATGCCACAAGTACTCCTTTTCTTTTTTTTTAATGTCCTACAGATTCAAAGCATTCACTGGTCTCAGATTTGTCCCTCAGGGCTCGGTTCTGCCATCCTCATGCTGAGTGGTTTTGCCAATTTCAACAGGACACTGCTCACAGAGGATTTGGCCATGAACCCTGAGCGAGAGTCAAGGCATAGTTGTGCTGCCCCACAAGCAAACTGGGAAGCAGATCCTAACCCAGACAATCATAGAATCATAGAATCATAGAATATAAGGGTTGGAAGGGACCCCAGAAGGTCATCTAGTCCAACCCCCTGCTCGAAGCAGGACCAAATCCCAGTTAAATCATCAATCACAATCACAATCCGATGCTGGCCTTGCTCTGGTCTGGAAATAATCTGCACCAGCCCGACACCTGACACAGATGGCTTCCCCTAGTGCACGGGTGAAACTGCCATGATGCTGCCCTCACCTTACCGCTGCCCATCCACTCCCCACCCCATGGGAGTAGCGGTCTTTCAGACTGCCTCTCCCTACCACACATGATATGACTAGTCCGTGCAAAGGAGCAAGGGGGTGTCTTCTGCCCCCTCACTCCTTGCACGGTCACATTAAGAAGACCACGATCTGGCCTGGAGGAACTTCCCGCTCAGCCTTCAGCAGCACATATACTGACATTGGAATGTTACAGAGAAGATTAGCAAGGCCTCTGCGTAGGGCTGACATGCAAATTCATGACGCGGTCCGTAAGGCACTGGCCCGGTATGATATAGCCAGTCTGTCCCTGACTAGGCACCAAATAAAGTACCTGCAGCTGGTGTTATTCCTCACAGGCTTGGACTCCGTGGGTGCTCCAGGGCTCAAGCACCCATGGACGAAACTGATCAGCTGTTCAGCGGCTGGTGGGAGCACTTGGGGGACGGTGGGGAGTGGTGAGCGGGCGGGTGGGGGCGGGGCCTCAGAGGAGGAGGCAGAGCACAGGCAGGAAGAAGGGGAGTGAGGGCCAGGCCTGGGGGAAAGGGGCAAAGTGGGGGAGCACCCACAGGGAACACGAAAAGTCAACACCTGTTGCTATCCATTGTTAGACTCTGTCTTACGAGACAGTAGCCAACGGGGCTGTAATTCTGTCTGTGGCTGCATGGAAGAACACCTCTACTGGAATCCCCCGAGGACTTTAATGAAACAAGGGACTCGTTTATAGGACTTGGTCTATTTTAATTTCTCTTCACTGTGGAACTTTATTTTTTGCTGCCTGGAAATGCCTGGAGGTCACATTCTGAAGCTAACCAGGGACCACAGAAGGGCAAAGCTCATTCTCTTAATTTAGCTTTTTGTATTAGAAGTGTTCCAAGATTGCTCCCTTGCACCGCTTGTCCCTGTGCGGAGCCTGCCAAGGGCAGGAGGTGCAAAGCAAGGTGCACGTGGGGACGGAGCAGAGCGAGCTAACACCATTAATAACCTCCCCACAAAGACTTTTTTTTACACTCATGCTCCTCTGCCAGAATATCAGACAGGAGGAATTTCAGACTGAACCGTTTTATTTTGACCCAGTTAGGGAGAGGTGGTCAAAATGGAGTGACTACTGGAAAGCTAATAGGAGCCTTTATCCCCTGTCCTGCATTGGGGTCTGCTAGCCCAGATCCCCCTGCGTGTGGAGAGTCCCGTTGAGTTCAGTGAGATGTGCACAGGCCTGCGTTAGCAGATCCTGATGATACAGTGGTAGACACGGTAAATAATCGGCTCTCTAGGCACTCCTGCTGCTCCATATCAGCCAGCGCTCAGTTACAGTTAAGAGACTATTCCTACAAAAGCATGATATGAAGTGTAATTGAGGACTCGCAGGTCAAAATCGTAAGGCTAGGTTCTGATATTTGGTCTGGTAAGTGCTGTGTATACAAGGTTAGGAATCAGTGGATTGTCTTATGTCTTTTGTTCCTAAAAGCTCATACTTCAAGGTTGCAGATGGCCACCTGCAAGGGTCAGGAAGGGATTCCCTTCCCCCTTCCCCCATGTATCCTGAGTTTCATAGAACCATAGAATATCAGGGTTGGAAGGGACCCCAGAAGGTCATCTAGTCCAACCCCCTGCTCGAAGCAGGACCAATTCCCAGTTAAATCATCCCAGCCAGGGCTTTGTCAAGCCTGACCTTAAAAACCTCTAAGGAAGGAGATTCTACCACCTCCCTAGGTAACGCATTCCAGTGTTTCACCACCCTCCTAGTGAAAAAGTTTTTCCTAATATCCAATCTAAACCTCCCCCACTGCAACTTGAGACCATTACTCCTCGTTCTGCTACCATTGAGAACAGTCTAGAGCCATCCTCTTTGGAACCCCCTTTCAGGTAGTTGAAAGCAGCTATCAAATCCCCCCTCATTCTTCTCTTCTGCAGGCTAAACAATCCCAGCTCCCTCAGCCTCTCCTCATAAGTTTCTTTTTTTCTGATCTACTTCTCTGCAGCATGAGGATTGGCCACGGCTGGAGATCAGACATTGGATGGGGAGGGGCAGGGCTCTGTGGTGGCATCAAGCGTTCTCTCTCTCAGGTGCTTGGCTGGCTGGTTCTCGCTCAGATGCTCAGGACCTAACTAATTGTCATAGGTGGGGTCAGGCAGGAATTTCCCCCCAGGTCAGACTGGCAGTGAGTTGGGGAGTTTTAACCTTCCTCCGCAGCATGTGGGTGCAGGTCACTTGCCAGGATTATCTGGGTACATCTCACTTGATCAATTTTCTGCCATTCTGGGGGCCTTGGGCACTGGTGCACCTGGGTCCCTTTTGTCCTTTGCTTGTGGCACAGATCACTCTAGTCTCCTGTGGGCTGTGATACTTCGGTTTGATTTTGGTTGTTGGGTTCAGTGTGCGGGTGCTGGGGTGGTGTTGGTGGCCTGTGATATGCAGGCGGCCAGACTAGATGATCTGATCGTCCCTTCTGTAACATACCAATATTTACTTCTTGCCTGTGGATTAGAGATGGAAAAAGGGCATAGAATTGGGATACCATGGCTCTATCCTCCAGCCATTGGGCACAAATAATTTCTACTGAGGTCAGTGGCTGCTATTCTATCCCATGCAGGGGGAGTCGGTTCTCCAATCAAGTTAAGGCTAAGGAAGATCAAGCTAGGGGGCCGAATCAAGGCTAAATTTTGGGAACACTCACAAATTCTTCTCATGAGATGTCAAAGTCATCTCCATCCATGGCTGAACTGGACCCTGAAAACAGGCCTCCTGCTTCCAGTTTGGGGTTTGACCCATCCCCCAAACATTAGTGGCAGGTATGGCTTTGTGGGGTTCAGATCTGGACAGCTTCCACCCCCACCTGGATATGTAGTTAGGTAGCTGCTATGCTTTCGTTTTCGGTGTGCTGTGCCTTTACGAGTCTGTTGGCAGAGGGCATCGTTACTGTGAGGCAGCATGTTACAGAAGAAGCGCATCTCCAGGACACCTGACTCTTTCTCATTTTGTTAAACGAAAATCTAAATCAGTCAGGCTGAAAGTACGTGGACGAACATAATACAGCCCGCCCCCAAAATCCAGGGAATGGAGTCGCCAGTTTACCCATCCCTGTGATGGGGTCAACTTCCCCACCTGCTGCCTCACTTTCCCTGACTCAGCTCCCTGAAGAACGGATACAGACTCACATGGTCCAATCACATCCCCTTCTTGGGGTCCCAGTTTGTTTAACACAACAGAAGAGTTCAGCTCAGCTCAATACCTCATGTCTTGTCCAGACATGATATGGAATCTGCTACTAGACGAGTTGTTTAGCTCATGCTCCAGAGGTCCCCGGTTCAGTGACCAAGATGATGGCTGTTACATTTGCATTGTGTTGCCCTAAACAATCCCGAGTGAGGCATTATTACTGGTAGGGAGGCAGCATTAAATGAAGCTTTGACTGTTACTGGGGAGCATAAAGGAAAGGGCAGCTGCTAGAGAGGCTCACAATGGGTGTAATCTGGTGTAATAAATATGATAAATCAGGCAAGTAACCCCCCCGCCCCGCTATCCAGGATATTTAATTAGCAAATTGAGACAAGGAAGCTCGTATCACAAAGAATATGTAGGAGGCAGGACAAAGGATCCCAATTGTCACTCCAAAGTAAAGTAGATACTAAGGTGACAGGCTTCCTGAAAACAGGAGTGAGAGAGGTACCTCTCTCAGGGGAAGGCTGCCAGGTAGGTGTGTCCTTGGCGCTCCAGGATCCTATGTTTTTAAATGTTTATTTGTATGATTATTCTCCTTTCTTGTGGGGTTTAATGCCCAAGGGAGCCATTTATGGGGCTGACCGAAGGCAAGATTGAATGTGCTCCTAGCACTTCATCTCCTGGAAGGCGGGAAGAGCATGAGGAAACCAGATCTATTTCCTTGCCACCCTTAAAAGACATTCTTGAGGTGGTGGAAAATAACATGGATACTGAGAGGTTTATCTGGGTTGCTGCAGAACCCAAAGCCATGGCCTCAAAGCTCAAAGTCTAAATCAGGATCTGCTGGATCTCCTGGCCCACCTGTACTGTATACATCCTGTTGCTGGCCGCTTTCTCTTTTGTTCTGAGGACGCAACCTGCTGACGCAACCCGCTGTACGCTTGAATATTGTCAACCTTGAATATTTTCTGGGCCTGCAGAATGTGGCTGGTTAAACAGAAGGAATCACTTTCAGTTGTGATGGAAGGAGCTTGCCTAGACCCTCAGCAGAGCAGAAGGAAGAAGACAGTTATGAAGAATCTTTTCTGCCTGCAGTTGTTCTTCTGAAGCTCATAATTTAGAGCAGAATGGTCTATTTGGGCATGTTGACCTGTGTAGGCTGCATGGCCATCAGTCTCTGAGGCAGGCCACGCCTCCTCATGGTCACATACCTGTAAAGGTGCCCAAAGGGGGGGAATTAGCTTCCTCTAGTTGTGATGTTGCACCCCATAATGCTTTATAGAAATATGCTTGTGAGTGTAAATATGACATAACTGGAATGTTTTATGCTAGAAATGCCATGTAACATATCTTTGCAAAGGTTATGGTCTACTGCATGTATTCATCCTATTCATATGCATGTATCATTTTTATATCTGAAGTTGTGTTGGCTCTATGCTTGTCTTTAAAGTGTTTGTTATAGAAAGCACCTAAAGCAGATTTGATCAACATAGTGTGAAGGGGTTATTCAGGTAAATGGAAGTACTTGGCTAACAATGGACCTTGATAGACGCCAATCCACATCCACATCTGAGCTTTCCTGGGAACATTCGGGCTAACATGTGGCCTGTAGAGAACTGAGTCATGCATGGACATGTGACTTGCCCATGTGACTCCAAAACTCCATCTTGTAGCTGTGATGCTACACAGGGGGAGAGAGGGGTTTCTACCCACAAGAGAGAGACTATATAAGCCCCTGGAAATCCCTCTATTTGGTCTTCAGCTGGCTCAAGAGATAGCCTCTCCACCCCAAAGAGATGCCTAAAAGAAACTTTGGAACAAAGGACAGTAACTACAGGGGAGTGAGTGATTGCTGGACTCAGACTAGGAGGGAGTACAGTCTGTAAAAGAATCTTATTGGAATATCTCTGAGGGTGAGATTTACCTGCATTTAGTTTCCTACTGTATTAGGCTTAGACTTGCATGCTTTATTTTATTTTGCTTGGTAATTCACTTTGTTCTGTCTGTTATTACTTGGAACCACATAAATCCTACTTTTTATATTTAATAAAATCACTTTTTACTTATTAATTAACCCAGAGCAAGTATTAATACCTGGGGGAACAAACAGCTGTGCATATCTCTATCAGTGTTATAGAGGGCGAACAATTTATGCTCAAATAAATTGGTTAGTCTCTAAGGTGCCACAAGTACTCCTTTTCTTTTTGCGAATACAGACTAACACGGTTGCTACTCTGAAACCTATCCTGTATAAGCTTTATACAGAGTAAAATGGATTTATTTGGGGTATGAATCCCATTGGGAACTGGGTATCTGGGTGCTGGAGAAAGGAGTACTTCTTAAACTGTTTTCAGTTAATCCTGCACCTTTTAGGGGACGTGGTTCAGACCTGG
Organism: Caretta caretta; assembly: GCF_965140235.1. Lineage (NCBI taxonomy): Eukaryota > Metazoa > Chordata > Testudines > Cheloniidae > Caretta > Caretta caretta. Next base: position 7,091,441 of record NC_134223.1, read on the forward strand.
TTCTGTGTGTGTAGCAGGCTAGCATGTCTGGCACAACCAGGCAGGGCACTGAAGTCCCAAGCTGCCAGGAAAAATGGGCTCAGAGGTAGTCCCAGCACATCAAGTGGCAGTCCCAAAGGTGATTTCTATGACCCGACCTGTCACACTAGTGCTCCGGTCCTCCTGCCGGGCAGAACAGTATGGCAGTCTGTGAGCCCCAGGTCCAGCCCCAGGGCAGCAAAGCAAAGGGTAAGCTCTGGCCTTCACTTAGGGCAGAACACCAAGAGCGTCTATGGGGCTCCGGTAGGGTTGCCCATGGAGCATAGGGCCTCCTGGCCTAAGGAGGGAGAGTACTGCCACCACAGGCGGGGAGACAGGGGGGACACAGGCTCACCAAACTCCACCGCATCCCAGGCCAGGGCCCTAACTGTGTCCGCCACTGGGTCAGCAGGGATCTGCCCGCAACACGCTGATCTTGTATCTGGCCAGCTCCCAACCAGACTGTGGCCTGGTTTCCCTGAGCTGCTTCCTAATCGCCCCCTCGGGGATTCCCGTGTCTATCGTTTTGGGGAGCTCTGGCCAGTCCGCAGCCGGCAGTTCCTCAGCGTCTCAGTCGGCCAGTGGCCCCGAGAGCACTGGCCAGTCTTCAGCAGGCAGCTCCTCTGCAGGGTCCAGCAGCAGGCAGGATGCGTCCCTCTCCGGTGGTGGCTCCACCCCAACGGAGCTGCATGGTCTGCCTTTTGTACTTCCCCTTCCTCTCCCGCTCTTCCACTTCCAGTGGGCAGACGTGGCTCTCCTGGTTCGGCCCACCAACGGACGTGTTGTGGGTCCCTCCCTGTCACTCCCTGGGGGAGGCCTCCTCGCTACAGCCTGTTTGTGATCACATGGGTTTGGGATTTCGGAAACCAAGATGTGGAGGGTCGGGCCTAGCGGTTGGAGCAGTGGCAGTCGGGCCAGGAACCGGAGCCAGGAGTCGAAAGCAGGTCCAGAACAAAGCAGTTGCAGGGCTGGGAGCTAGGCCGGAGGAAGGTCAGGGCTGGAGCTGGAGCCAGACGAGGAGCTAGGCTAGAAGAAGGGCAGGGCTGGAGCTGGAGCCGGGCTGGGAGCTAGGCTGGAGGAAGGGCAGGGCTGGAGCTGGAGCCAGACGGGGAGCTAGGCTAGAAGAAGGGCAGGGCTGGAGCCGGAGCCGGGCTGGAAGCTAGGCTGGAGGAAGGGCAGGGCTGGAGCTGGAGCAGGCCTGGAGAAGGCTATAGCCTGTGGAGTCCGCCAGCACTCTCAGGAAGGGGAGAGTCAAAGCCATGAAGTGAGGCTGGGCAGACTGAGCAGCTGTTTCTCCTGTGAGGCTATGTACCTGCCCTGAGAGCCTCCAGACCGGCTCCTGGCTTGTGGATTGTCTCTGGATTGTCTCAGGGATGACTCCTCACCTCACACAGGGTCTTGTTTGGTAAGATGGCTGAGCTGATAGGGCACTGGAGTTGGAGTCAGGAGCCTGAGAGTCTCTTTCTGTCCCTTCACCTCATTGTGCCTCAGTTTCCCCTCCTGACTTTGTCTCTTTAGACTCTGCGTTATGCAAGGAAGGGGGTCTTATTAGGGGTATGTACAGCACCTAGTGCAATGGAGCTCAGGTCTCCGTTGAGGCCTGTAGTTGCAACTGGAATGTAAATCATAAAAATAAGGTGACCGTTGGCACTGAGTGCACCTCAGATTTATTTCGTAACAGACTAAGGCACATATTTAAATTTGTTTGGGAGAAACAGTGTTATCTAGTGGTTAGAGAAGGGTCCTGGGAGTCAGGACTCATGGATTTTTCTATTCACACCTCTGCCACTGTGCAAACTTGGGCAAATCACCTAACCTCTCCGGGAATGTCTACACTGCATACAGAGCCAGGGCTCTGATTCAGGTTTGAGCCCAAGCCCCCCTTCCATCCACACACAAATCAGTCACTCGGTTCAGCAAGTACTCAGGACTTGATTCCTAGGACTCTGGTAGGAGGGTGGGTTAGAGCCCGAGTCCCGCTGTGTCTTGGATCCTAGTCTTGTTGATTTGCAGTGTGGATGCAGCTCAAAATGTAGACTCGAGTCAGGTCTGTGCAGTTCAGTATGGATGTGAAAGCACAGCTGTGAGTCCCAGGTCCTGCAATTGTAAGCTGAGGTTTACAATGAAGTGTGGGATGCTCAAGCGAGGGCTTGGAAACGAATCCACAAGCCCGGGTTTCACCAGGTTTACAATGCAGTGTAGTCATACTCTCTGTGCCTTAGCTGGTTCATCTGTAAAATACGATGATAACGCTTACCTACCTTGCAGGAGTGTCATGAGGCTTACTGATTAATGAACTGCTTGCAAAGCAAAGGCTCTTGCTTTTACTGGGTGTTAAAAGAATCCTTGCAGTGGTAGGTGCTTAATCTCATCAGTGCCAGCAGAGGGTATCCTGGCACCAGGATCACCTCCATGGAATATGACAGAATGCACCTGAACAGGGTACCAGTTCCATGTCATTATGCTGGTGTCAGGCATGTTCCCATACTGAGTCACAAATGGTAAAAGAAAGAGAATTTTATCCCAAATCATTTTACTGATCAAATGCTTTCTCTGTGTCTCTCCATCCATCATGTTACCAAGACACTGATAGTCCGATACCGCCATGGTGGACAGCTGGAAATGCAGACAGATAGATAGGTCTGGTTGGGGAATGAATTTTTTCACCTGCAAAAAATAACAAAAATGAACATTTGCATCCCAAATTTTCTCAGAAATGTGAAAAACAACAAGTTTTGGTTGCTGAAAACCCCTTTTTGCTTTTGTTTTTTGCATGTTCAGTTTTTCGACAAAAATGTGAACGCTTTTGATAATGACCAATTGTTTTGCACCTTCCTCTCAAGTATGCAGTGCTGGCAGAGAGAAAGGGCCTAGAGGGAGCAGGGGTCTGGCTCATTGTCTTTGAGGCAAGAATTTACTCCAGGGGAAGGGCCAGATTCTGCTCTCAGTTATGCAGGTGTAAATCCGGAATGACTCCACTGGCTTGACTAGAGGTTCCCTGGATTCACACAGGTGTAACTGTAACAGGATCTTGCCCATAGATTTTACATTGAACTAAATGATTGGTCAGAAAGCAGCTGTTCTAGCCCTTCATCCGCTCAGTGCAGTGAGAGACACTACCCGAAGCTGTATTCACCTCCCCAGGTGCATTCCCATTCTCCTTTTCCTCTCCTGCTTTCATTTTTGGGGGCGGACGGATCCTGATAGAAGCAGAGTTCCCACAATAGAGGATGTTGCAGCTGCTCAGGTCTTCCCTCTCCTAGTCCCTTTCTAGCTGGTTCTGCAGGGACATTTTCTTCGTTCCCTTTTTCTTCCCTGGCTGCACTTCCACTTCCCTGGCCCCATTCCCTTCACATTCATGGCCCCGCTTCCTATTAACATCCTCTCCCTTCCTATGCCCGCTCTGTCACTGCCCTTGTCTCCGATCTCGCCAGCTCTCTAGTTCCATATGCTGCTGCCAGACACCACTGATCCCCAACTTTCCATCCTGACTTGTGTTAACGGGACGCCATCCCAAACCCCCTCTTGCTCTCTGGCTAGCCAGAAAGGGGAGCATTACCCCGTTGCCTTTGGAACAACAGTTATTAAAGAGTCGAGACTTGGTGAACTGGAAACACAACTGAGTTTATTAAGAATTAAGAGATTAACTCAACTGGGCTTAACTGAGCTTGCTAGTGCCTACGGGCAGCTCCTGTTTCCCAGTGTATCTAGCAGCAATCCCTAAGGCAAGCAGCTTTGCTGGCTCCTCTGCCTTGTTTGCAGCTTCTTTTACAGGCCTCCAGGCTGGGCACATGTAAAAGCAGGAGGAAACCAGGAGGAACCAGCACTATGTGGCCAGCCAGCTGTCCCAGAGCTCCATGGGACATAGTTTGAGACCCTCTGCATTACATCATCCAAATAAACTCTGATTGGCTGATCAGATGGTATGAGCAGGATGCTGCTTCCAACCCCTTAACCCTTTCGTCGGTGTCCATATCCAACAAGCCCTGTGAGCACCATTACAATAGCACTATCTGCTGCTATGGTTGGAAAACCAAATGTAATGGCCTGCACCGTGAGTCATCAGGAGGGGTCGAACTGCGGCCCTTCAGCTCCTAAAATTCAGCCTCTTCCACTTGAGCTAAAAGAGTAGCTTCATTAATCAGTACCAGCAGCAGGCTTTTAACCTTTAGGAGTACGTCTACACCAGTGTTTTTCAACCTTTTTGATACCAGGGACCAGCTTGCTGCCTTCCGAAACTGTATCAGGGAGATCTCAGGGACTGGCGCTGGTCCACGGACCGGTCGTTGAGACTCCGCCCAACGCAGGGTAGCGAGCCTCTGAGCGAAAAATAGGTGTGTAGACATTGCTACTCCGGCTGGAGCCCAGGCTCTGAGGCCTAGGGACTGGGATGGGCTTCAGAGCTGGAGCTGCACCCTCTATGCAGCTATTTTTAGCACTGTAGCGTGAGCCTGAGTGTGTCAGTTTGGGATCTGAGACTCATTGCCGATGGCTGGGCAGATGTGCCCGAAGCGGGCCAGCCCCATGGTTTTGGCTATATGTTTACTGTATTTGCAGTTCTATACCTACATACATTTTGAAGTGAGAGACACATTACAACCACCCTCTCTTTCTGTCTCTCTCTCATTCACCCACACACTCCTTCTGTGTGTGAAGCCCACACACCTCTTCTGTGTTTACACCCCCCCTTCTGTGTGTGAAGCCCACGCATCTCTTCTGTGTTTACACCCCCCCCTTCTGTGTGTGAAGCCCTGGGGCAGACCTTTGATTGTCCTTTGGTTAGCAATTCCCCATATCCCTTGTTTATTGAATCACATTGTATGCACAATCTCCTGGCAGGGAAGGGGTTAACCACCATTGGCTCAGGCGGGCCAAGGGCTCCAGGTGAAAATCCAGCTGATTTCTGCTCACTGTAATAGCATCAGAGATCCCGGCAGCTTTCCCTTCTCCCCCTCCTCTCAACACGTGCTGACATGACGTGGACCAAATGGGAAGATAGAGACTAGTCCAGCGGTGCCAGCCAGGTTAGAACACTTCATTCTTTGAGGACTGAATCAGCACTTGCTTAATGCTGCTAAAGAATGTACCAGAAAGGAGGGGGAGGGAATCCAACCAAATCAAAACAAAATTGTTCTCGCTTGTGCCAAAACTGATGAACTTTCTTGGCAAAACAGGCTTTCTTTCATGTCTCCAGGGGCTTAAGTAGGAAGCAGATCCCCAGATTCCTTCCAAAGAGGAAGTCTGAAGGAAATCCTTAACCCTTGAAGGCAATTGCACTCCTGCCCTGGCACTAGATGAGAGATCTGTGCTGATTGCCGCTCTCAGGCAGTCAGCTGAATGGCTGGAGTAGACTGCGCACTGAATCATTTCTGTGCAGAGAGCGTCTGGTTCAGGAAATACTGAAAGCCAAAGATGGGGACTTGGCCAGACAGTGAGGTCATCCTAGAGGAATGAAGGGTTTGATCCTGCAAATCTTGACTCGAGCAAACAGCCACCACTGAAGTTAATAGGAATACCTGGTGGGAAAAGGTTTTGCAGGATGGGGCCTTAAGTGTTGAGATGGGCCTGGAGATTGTTGGCCCAGATCCTTGAAGATATTTAGGTCCCTAACTCCCCTGGGAGGATCTGGGCCCTACTCTGTAAATCAAGGCTTACCAGGAAAAGTTCCAGCTGCTACTTCAGTAACTATTGAGCCAACACCAGGCACATGTCCAGTATGGGCAGATGTTTATGTTCACTGCTTTAAATGTGTTGCTCATATTTAAAGCTCTTTGATGCATTGCTCAGGTAATATTAAATGTATCTGCGTATGCCAGTTTACTTGCATTGTTCCAACTGATCTGTATTATGGTTCCGTCATGTTGGGTGAGCTGATGACTAACAAGGTCCATCCCGCCATGGAACATGGAAGCCTTGAGAGCTCTGGCTGCAGGAGGAGCTGTATGAGCAAATGATCTTTACCCCCTTTCATTGTGTTTGTTTTAAATAATGTGGAAAGAGCACACGGATGCAGGCCCATTCAATTAGGTTTCTTTGCTATGCAGGGTGAGCCTGTCACAGAACACTTTGTACAGCCATTTTCCAGCCTTTTGCCTCACACACTGGAATTGGGGGCTTTCTGGGCTTCTGGTTGCCAAGCTGGGGAGCCTAAGCCCCGAGAGCTCATGCTACAGCCGCGGCTTCCAGAGCCCCTGGACCTTCTGTCAGGGTTTGTTCCTGGGCAAGTCAGTGTCTGTTCATTCAGATCAGTGAAAACATCTCCATGTTCCCTCCCATGTTGAGAGACATGTGCACCTGCTGGAGACTACAGCACTTGCTGTATTATAGAGGTACTCCAAGTACACACTTGGTGGAGGGCAGGAGAGGGGGTGACAGCTGGTGCTGTCATGGAGCACGGCATGGGCAGTCATGCGTATTGGTCAGAGCTGAAGTCAGCAACCAAGAACAGCACTGAGGATCAGAACTGGAGTCAGGAAGCAAGCAAGGCTAGGAATACAATGGAGTCACATCTTATGTGGGGGTTAGGTTCTAAAGTCAGCACGTAAGGCGAAAATCGCGTGTAGTCAAAAAGAGAGAGAGACGGAAGAATAAAAAAGGGAGCAAGACGCAAGCCAGAGTGCCGCAGGGTGGCTAGGAGCATTATCTATGATCAGCAACACGTTAAAGTCAAGTCCTTTCTCTTGGCGGTACCGCTTGACCTCCGGGATGAAACACTTGGGGAACCAATCCAGAAACAATGCTGCCATCACCCAAGCCTTTTTATTTGGTTGCCAGAACACAGGCAGGAGATTTTTGTTCTTGCCTTTTAGGGCACGGGGATTTGCAGCCCTGTAGAGCAAGCCCGGCTTTATTAAATGCCCAGCTGCATTGCCACAAAACAACACAGTCTACATGGTCTTTAGCTGCTTTGAAGCCAGGGGCTTGTCCTTCTGATTTCGAAGTGTAAGTGTGGTTGGGCATTGTTTTCCAGAAGAGCCCAGTCTCGTCAGCATTAAAAACTTGTTCTGGAAGATAGCCCTTTTCGTCTATGATTTTCTTTAATTGTTCGGGATAGGCTTTTGCTGCCTCTTCATTGGCAGATGCAGCTTCACCAGTAGTCTGCACATTTTTGAGGTTGAAGCGGTTCCTAAAACTGTTAAGCCAACCTTGGCTGGCTTTGAATTCCTTCTCATCAGAAGGCTGTCCCTCTTCGGTGGGAGGTTTGAACAGCGCATAGAGACGAAGAGCTTTTTCTCGCAACGTGTTGCCATCGATAGGCATACGTTTACTCATGTCTTCCAGCCATAAGTTTAATGCCTTTTCAGTCTTCACTAAAGTCTTATCATGCACCTGGCTTATCAGCTTAGTAGTTCTTGGAGCACTTGATGACACGGCTTGATGAATTTATCTCTCTCGAATCTTGATGGCACGGATGCTAGATTCGTTGAGGCCATATTTACGTGCCACCTTGGAGACCGACATATCATCTCTCAATAAGTCCAACACAGCCAGTTTTTCCTCCAGCATTGGAACAGATCGCTGTTTCTTCGGTTGAACACCAGATGAAGTAGTTGGCTTGTGTTTAGGGACGATGTTGTACGAAAAATACGTATCTGTGATTGCAGAGCCATTGGCCAATATCTTTGAAAACTCATGGTGATCAATGGAGGTCCTGGATGACTGGAAAAAGGCTAATGTAGTGCCCATTATTAAAAAAGGGAAGAAGGAGGATCCTGGGAACTACAGGCCAGTCAGCCTCACCTCAGTCCCTGGAAAAATCATGGAGCAGGTCCTCAAGGAATCAATTCTGAAGCACTTAGAGGAGAGGAAAGTGATCAGGAACAGTCAGCATGGATTCACCAAGGGCAAGTAATGCCTGACCAATCTAATTGCCTTCTATGATGAGATAACTGGCTCTGTGGATGAGGGGAAAGCAGTGGACGTGTTGTTCCTTGACTTTAGCAAAGCTTTTGACACGGTCTCCCACAGTATTCTTGCCAGCAAGTTAAAGAAGTATGGGCTGGATGAATGGACGATAAGGTGGATAGAAAGCTGGCTAGATTGTCGGGCTCAGCGGGTAGTGATCAATAGCTCCATGTCTAGTTGGCAGCCAGTATCAAGCGGAGTGCCCCAAGGGTCGGTCCTGGGGCCGGTTTTGTTCAATATCTTCATTAATGATCTGGAGGATGGTGTGGATTGCACCCTCAGCAAGTTTGCAGAGGACACTAAACTGGGAGGAGAGGTAGATATGCTGGAGGGCAGGGATAGGATACGGAGGGACCTAGACAAATTAGAGGATTGGGCCAAAAGAAATCTGATGAGGTTCAACAAGGACAAGTGCAGAGTCCTGCACTTAGGACGGAAGAATCCCATGCATTGCCACAGACTACGGACCGAATGGCTCGGCAGCAGTTCGGCAGAAAAGGACCTGGGGATTACAGTGGATGAGAAGCTGGATATGAGTCAACAGTGTGCCACTGTTGCCAAGAAGGCCAATGGCATTTTGGGATGTATACGTAGGGGCGTTACCAGCAGATCGAGGGACGTGATCGTTCCCCTCTATTCGACATTGGTGAGGTCTCCTCTGGAGTACTGTGTCCAGTTTTGGGCCCCACACTACAAGAAGGATGTGGAAAAATAGGAAAACGTCCAGCAGAGGGCAACAAAAATGATTAGGGGACTGGAACACATGATTTATGAGGAGAAGCTGAGGGAACTGGGATTGTTTAGTCTGCGGAAGACAAGAATGAGGGGGGATTTGATAGCTGCTTTCAACTACCTGAAAGAGGGTTCCAAAGAAGATGGATCTAGACTGTTCTCAGTGGTAGCAGATGACAGAACAAGAAGAAATGGTCTCAAGTTGCAGTGGAGGAGGTTTAGGTTGGATATTAGGAAAAACTTTTTCACTAGGAGGGTGGTGAAGCACTGGAATGCGTTACCTAGGGAGGTGGTGGAATCTCCTTCCTTAGAAGTTTTTAAGGTCAGGCTTGACAAAGCCCTGGCTGGGATGATTTAGTTGGGGATTGGTCCTGCTTTGAGCAGGGGTGGGACTAGATGACCTTCTGAGGTCCCTTCCAACCCTGAGATTCTATGATCCTATGATCTTTAAACACTAGAATCACACCCAGCGCGGTGAGATGCTCACCGGATCGACGGGCAGCGATCAATCCAGCAGGGGTTGATTTATCGTGTGTAGACTAGATGCGAGTAAATCAACCCACGAGCACTCTCCTGTCGACTCCTGTACAGTACTCCACCGCCGTGAGTTATTGTTATTGTTATTGTTATTGTTCTTTTTTTTTTTTTTGCCAAGCGCGTGCAGTTGAATTCGCGTAAGTTAAAGGCGCGTATGATGCGACTCCACTGTCAGGCACAGGAGCAATCGCCAGGTCAGGAATAAGCAGCCAGTGCCTTCTGCTGCTGCTGAGCTTAAATGCAGCCCTAGAGGCTCCTTGCAGCCTATAGGGTGGGACGACCAATCAGGTGATGCTAGAGCAGCCCAGCTGGGCTCATTAACTGGCCGGAGGGCTGAGCCGGCTAGCCCCAGGTTCAGGTGAAGGAGTGCAGGCCCAGAGTTCCCTACAGAGGTAATGCTGGCCACACATCCATTTTTGGCTGCTGTCATAAATGAGGGGGGGACTCCCTTTTCTGGGCACCCAGCCAGCCAGTTAGCTATAAAATCCCTGTTAGTAGCTGTTCTGTACTTGCTTTCCCTGTAAAGGGTTAATAAGTCCACAGGTAAAAGGAAGGGAGTGGGTGTGATTTTATGGAAGTCTGTTTATGAGTGTATATATGATGTGACTGGAATATGCTTTATGCAAGAGGTCTCTTGGAAGGTATCATTACAAAGTTTATAATCCACTGAGTTTCAGAGGAACAGCCGTGTTAGTCTGTATTCGCAAAAAGAAAAGGAGTACTTGTGGCACCTTAGAGACTAACCAATTTATTTGAGCTCATGCTCTCTAAGGTGCCACAAGTACTCCTTTTCTTTTTGCGAATCCACTGAGTGTGGTCATCCTATGTGTATGAATGTATCATTCTTGTGTCTGAAACTAGGAACATGAAGCATAACTCCGAGGTCCTATTGTAATTATGCAAAGTGTGGGCCATTAATGGGGGCTTGGAATCTTGATGGCCCCCATTGACTAGGACAAGTGACTGTAGATGGCTCTGACAAGTTTCAGCGGGGGAGCCAGGTTAGTCAGTTGCAGCAAAAACAAGGAGGAGTCTTGTGGCAGGTGCCACACAACTCCTCCTTGTTTTTGTAGATGGCTCTGTTTACCTGCAAGCCTCCACTGCATAGGTGCGGGCCAGGCCTAAAAGAATGGAGGGGGGCTTACAGGACATGTGAACGTGTCACAGGATACTGGAATCCATCTTTGACCTGGTGCTTTTCCATTTAGAAGGAGGGGTGGGAACCCAGAGAGAGACAAAGGCTTCCAAAGATATCAAAGGGGGTGGAATAGGACAAAGGGGGCTGCCAGTCATGTGCCTCCTCTCTTGGGACCTGCTGCGGCATGTGCACTCTGTGATTGGTTTGTGTTCCAGGTATTTCAGCATCCCTGAATTCCGCTTTTTAGGGCCATGGCCTAGACTGACCCTATGTCTGCATAGCTGGCAAATGGCACGGGTACTGTCCCCAGGATGATCAATTCTGAAATGCTGCCAGACCCAGGGAAAAGTCTGGTTAATACGTTCTGCAGGTGGGGATTGGAGGATTGTTGCAGCTGAGAGCAATGCGGTCAGGGAGCTCTGCCATTCCCGCAGGGGTTCCCACCAAACCCATGTCTAGCAGAGATGGAGGCAGTGACCTTCCCCCCCACACCTGGGAGCTGTGGTTAACAACCACTTGCTTCTTAGAACCGAAATAGTAGAGCAAAGAGGAAGCTGATGGCCTCTGGGCATTTGCCTGCTTGGGCCAGCCTCCAGATAGAAGAGAAGCAACCGTGAGTAGATGGAGCTGAGCTAAGCTCTGCCTCCTCCTCGTTGCTTATGTTGCCACCTTCTGCACCCTGACTGTGCCCCGAGGTATGTACTATCGTGCTCCAGAGGAGCTGACTGCCTACGGCCAGGTGGATTCTGCTGGCTCCTCCTCATGGTAACCTGGTTCCCCTCCCTTCACTTCCTGTGGTTTTTCAAAAGCTCATAACTTGGCCCAGCATGGGTAGATTTTCACAGGGATGACAAAAGGCATCTCCCTGACACAAAGGGCACTTCCCTGCCATAGTTCAAGTCCCCGCTCCAAAGCATGGGGGAGCCAGAGCTTCTCAAAGAAAAGGTCACCGGAATTTTTTAACACGGGCAAAACAACGTATTTTTCCCAAGCCTCGTTCTCAGAAACAGCTCAACTGGTTTGGCTGAAATTTTCCAAAGCAATTCGGTCTGAGGCAGACACATGGCATGGACAATTTCAGCCCCAATGGGTAAAGCTTGGCAAAGTGATAAACAGAAAAGAGAAACTTGTGCTGGGAAGTATCCGGCGACCTTAATAACAGGCTGGACTGCTTTCTTTGCTTATAATTGTAGTTCCAAATAAACAGCATGTAGGCTGTCTATTCGGTTTTGCCTAAATCTTGGACTGAAATCTCTCCACTGCAGGAAATTGCACCTGGTATTTCAATATGTGGCGGCACCTCCACCCGCAAGTAAATGTTTTCTTCCTTTTCCTCACGGCCTCTCCGCTTTTGATTGCCTGGCTACAGGTTGGCGTGTTTAGCTGCGTGTGTCACGGCGGTTTACATGCTAGGAGCCCAAGGCGGTGCCTGGTGCCTGCGTGGAGTGTGAGTATACAGTGGCTCAGGCTATGAATGGACGTTGCTGTAACGGGGGACTTTTTTCTGCAACCTGTTAGTTAGAGCTGTTGTTTTGGTTTTGGTTGTATCTGAGTCTTAACGAAGTCCTTGTTTCAAAAAACTCTGGTCTAATGAAAATCAAAAGTGTCTTAAGTCAAGAATTTAGTGTGTATTAGGAGGGTCCTACAGCCTTAGGGATATTTCTTAGAGACAGTATGGCCTAGTGAGCAGTGCACTGCATCTCAGGAGACTTCGGATCCAGTCCTATTCTGCTGAGTGACCGGTAAGCCAGTCACTTTCCCTGCCTGGGCCACAGGCTATGTCTACACTACCACTTACGTTGCTCAGGGATGTGAAGGTTCCACCCCGAGCAACGTAAGTTACGTTGACATAAGCACTCGTGTGCGTAGCGCTATGTTGGCGAGAGTTTTTCCTGCAGATGTAGCTACCACTGCTCGTTGCGGGTGGATTAATTATGTCGACGGGAGAGCTGTCTCTCATCAGTACAGGCATGAGAGATCTTATAGCGGCATAGCTTCATTGGTACAGCTGCGCCGGGCTAAGCTCTCTAGTGTAGACATAGCCTCAGTTTCCCCATCAGTAAAATCGGGATAATAATCCTGACCACTGTAAAGCGCCCTGTGATCTACTGATGAAATGCGCAGTGTAGCAGTAGAACCTAGAAGCCCCAACTGAGACTCAGGACTGCGTTGTACTGAGTACCGTACAAACACAGAGCAATGGGACGTCCCTGCTCCAAATAGATTATGTGCCAGATAGCAGGTGGGAGGGGAAACAAAGGCAGAGAGAGGGTGAGCCATTTGTCCAAGATCCTCTGGCAGCTTGGATGAGAATAGAACCGATACCCTTTGAGTCCCAGTCCAGTGCTCTACCCTTGAACCTCATGGCCCTATTTAAAGCTACTGCTCCAAAGTCCTTCAAGAGGAAAGGCAGAAGAGGTCACTTAAAGCTAGTTCTTCCAAAATAAGTGTGTAAGGCCCCAATCCTGCAAGGGGCTCTGTGCATATTGAGTCCAATTGACTCCATTGGGCTTCTGCATGGGCCCCAGGTGCTGCCCATTCAAAGTTCATTGCAGAATCAGGGCCTGCGTTAGCTTGTCTAGGCAGTGGGCTAGATTTGTCCCCTTTGGGGGGTGTCTGTGTGTCTGTGGAGGAGGAGGGAAGAGCTCCCTGCTGCTCCCAAACACTGAGGTATCCAAAATCACTGGTACTTTTAAGAATGTTGGCCTTCTTTGACCAATATTGCGAGCACTCACCTCCTGCACCAGACAATGCGCAGTTCAAAGCTGCTACAGTGGTTTTAATTATTAGTGTGTACACATGAGGGAGGCCTCTCCAGGGGCTCTTGATGAAGGGGACCCAGGCTAATTGTCCTCAGCAAACAGCCTTCCTTGCTGGTAATGAACACCAAAGGCGGAAATTAGCCCTTGGTGCCAAGTTGCATTCTAATCCTGACTTGGATTCTGCAGCTGACAATGAAGGAGGAAGGATTTCTGCCTCTAGGCATCCATTAGGTGGTGCCAGGACAGCTTTAATTCCCAGCTCTTTCCTAGCCCTAAGTCAGTGGCTGACTCAGAGAGCCCAGCCCATGCTGAGCCAGGAGTAGTCACTCCGGAGACAGGTAATGCCCATACCTGTAGGTTCTCTGCTCCTCCTGCAAGTGTCTGACTAGCTTCCAGACTCCTGTGTCCCTGAGCTGCCGCAGCTGGGAGGAAGAGACAAGACATCAGAGAAACCAAACCAGTATCCTACACAGGAGCGAAGTCAGCTTTGTCTGCAGCACCAGAGGGCTTGTTTCTTCGAAGGGCAAGCGGAGGATTTGAAAGGAACCAAGTAAGCTTTTTACTGTCTGTCTTCCCGGGCGGAGTGGATGTGCGGCGCTGCGCTTGGCTGAGTGTGTTGTGCGGTTGATAGGATTTTGATGAAATCTGGTGGTTTGGCTGGTGTATCAAAGGATCAGAGCGAGGGAACCTCCTGTGGGAAGTTTGGCCCTCTTCTGATTCCCCAGCTGATTTTCTTTACAGCGAAAGGCTTGTCTTTGTTAGGAAATTGTGTTGCTTTGAGTAGACTGGGTCCAAGTGCCCTATCTGGATGCAGTTATATCAGTAAAATAATAACGCCTGCCCTTCGTAGAAAGAAAAGGAGGACTTGTGGCACCTTAGAGACTAACCAATTTATTTGATTTATCCGTGAGCTACAGCTCACTTCATCGGATGCATTCAGTGGAAAATACAGTGGGAAGATGTATATACACAGAGAACATGAAACAATGGGTGTTACCGTACACACTGTAACCAGAGTGATCACTTCAGGTGAGCTATTACCAGCGGGGGGGGGACACCTTTTGTAGTGGTAATCAAGGTGGGCCATTTCCAGCAGTTGACAAGAACGTCTGAGGAACAGTTGCCGGGGGGGGGGGAGATAAACATGGGGAAATAGTTTTACTTTGTGTAATGACCCATCCACTCCCAGTCTCTATTCAAGCCTAAGTTAATTGTATTCAGTTTGCAAATTAATTCCAATTCAGCAGTCTCTCGTTGGAGTCTGTTTCTGAAGTTTTTTTGTTGAAGTATTGCCACTTTTAGGTCTGTAATCGAGTGACCAGGGAGATTGAATTGGAATTAAATGAATGGGTCATTACACAAAGTAAAACAATTTCCCCATGTTTATCCTCCCCCTCCCCCCCCCCCCACCCCCTGCTGGTAATAGCTCATCTTAAGTGATCACTTTCCTTACAGTGTGTATGGTAACACCCATTGTTTCATGTTCTCTATGTATATAAATCTACCCACTGTATTTTCCACTGAATGCATCCGATGAAGTGAGCTGTAGCTCACAAAAGCTTATGCTCAAATAAATTTGTTAGTCTCTAAGTACTCCTTTTCTTTTTGTGGATACAGACTAACATGGCTGCTACTCTGAAACCTACCCTTCATATAGCGCTGTTCATCAGCGCATGCCAAAGTGCTTTACAAAGGAGGTCAGGATCCCTACTTTCATTTTACAGCTTGGGAAAACAGAGGCACAAAGCAGGGAAGTGACTTGCCCAGGGTCACTCAGCAGGTCAGTGACAGAGCTGGGAATAGAACCCAGGCCTCCAGTCTAGTGCACTATCCATTAGTCTTCACTGCTCTTCCCATGTAGAAAGGAGGATAAGCTATACCCGTAGTTAGTCACCATTATATATATTGAGGCACTTTTCCCTCCTGGGCAGGTGCTGAGTCCCTTTTGCAGTGCTCTCTAGCCCTGCTACTCCAGGAAGCGGGAGAAGTTTCCCTGGCTATTCTGCTGTCGAATTATTGTGGCGAGAGGGGAGCAGGGACTCCTGAGAACCCAGATGTGACCGGGCTTAGCATGCAGACAAACTGATTCTCTTCTCCTCTTTGCCCGGGGCCGAATGACTCCAAGTGTGAGGTGGGAAATTGGGCTGAGAGGGAGCAAAGAGCGAACAGAGCTGACTCCAGGCAGTGTTTTCGGAAGGGCAGATGAATTCCCAGGTGCCGAGGCCTTGTTTTGCATACACCAGTGTAACTATGGGTATATCTACACTGCAATGAGAGACCCGTGTCTGGCCCAAATCAGCTTGCGGGGCTCCTGCTGTGGGGCTAAAAACTGCAGTGTAGACAGTCTGGGCTCAGGCTGAGACCCTCCCTGCTTGCAGGGTTTCAGAGTCTGGGCTCCAGCCCGAGCCTGACCGTTTACACTGCAATTTTTAGCCCCAGAGCCCGAGCCCTGCAAGCCCAAGTCAATTGACCTGGGCTCTGAGATTGCAGTGCAGAAGTACCCTTAGTTAGTTCAGAAATTGGTTTAGTTAAAATGCTGCCCTGCCACCAGTGCTTAATTTGTGCCAGGGCCTGGCAGTTCATAGCCCCAGCACCTCTGGGCTTGGCAGTGTGACGTTGCACTCCATAATGTTTTATGGAAATATACTTATGAGTGTAAATATAATATAACTGGAATATGCTTTATGCAAAAAGTCTCTTGGAAGGTATCATTAGGAAGCTTATAATCTACTGAGTGTGTTCATCCTATTTGTATGAACGTATCATTCTTGTATCTGAAACTAGGAATATGGGGGCTTAGAATTTTGATGGCTCCCATTGACTAGGACAATTGGTTGTAGATGGCTCTGTTTACTTGCAAACCTTCTTGGGTGTGTGCGGGCCAGCCCTGGAAGAACGAAGGCTGGGATCTCACAGGACATGTGACCAGGGCACAGGGTACTGGAATCCATCTTAAATCTGGTACCTTTCCATTTAGAAGGAGGGGTGGGGACCCAGAGAGACAAAAGATTCCCGCCTTGTGCAAAAGTTATAAAAGGGGGTGGAACAGAACAAAGGGGGTCGCAGTCATGAGAACACCCCTGCTTTCCACCTAAGATGTCTGCTGGAACTAACAAGGACTGTACCAGGGGAAAGGATTGGCTCCAGACTAGGAAGGAGTCCAATCTGTGAAAGAAGCTTATTGGGACATCTCTAAGGGTGAGATATTACCTGTATCAGTTTCTTAATGTATTAGGCTTAGACTTGCGGGTTTTGTTTTATTTTGCTTGGTAACTTACTTGGAACCACTTAAATCCTACTTTTTATACGTAATAAAATCACTTTTGTTTATTAATTAACCCAGAGTAAGTGATTAATACCTGGGAGAGCAAACAGCTGTGCGTATCTCTCTATCAGTGTTCTAGAGGGTGGACAATTTATGACTCTATCCTGTGTAAGCTTTATACAGAGTAAAATGGATTTATTTGGGGTTTGGATCCCATTGGGAATTGGGTGTCTGGGTGCTGGAGATAGGTGACCTGCTGAGCAGGCTAGCACGTCTGGCTCAACAAGGCAGGGGTCTGGAGTCCCAAGCTGGCAGGAAAAATGGGCTCAGAGGTAAAATCAACACATCAGGTGACAGTCCCAAGGAGGCTCTGTGACCGGTCTCTCTGATCGAACCTGTCACAGGCAGTTCATAGCCCTGGCACCTCTGGGCTTGCTGCATCAGTTATGAATCAGTTATGAATGTAAAAAAATTGTTTGAATCCCAGCACCTCTTTCATTACAAATTAAGCACTGGCTGCCACCCTCACGAGTGCTCACTCTTAGACTGGTTCAAGCACACTAAGGAATTGACCTGTGCTCCGTTGATAGAAGGCAGGCACTCTGAAACTGAGTAAAGTGCCCACATAGCAGGGTGGCATTGAGCTCATGACATTTACTTGCAACGGTGCAACATGACAAGACCTGACTTGTGGCTAGTGTGTTCTCTTAAGAGTGGAAGAACGCAGACACCCGCTCTCCTTCTTTCCCATCCTGTTTTGTTGGGACAAGGAAACAAAACCAGAACCAGAGTGCAGGAGGAAAGATTCATCTCCAGGGAAATGCAAGCCTGGGAGACAATGAGAGAAGGAAGAGTGGCCCAGGGCTGTGCTTAGACTTCTTCTTCAGGGATCAGCCCTTTGGTTTGAATCCTCTGTGCTCTGGTCCCAGGCTTAACCCTTTGCTGCTGTGTTAAACACTTGTAACTTTTCTCCTGAGTCATTCGGAGCTGTGGCTCACTGTGGAATCCTCAATGTTCCTCCTTCTCAGAATGAGCAAAGGAAACAAAATCAAGTACAAAGGCCCAACTGTGTCTCTCTCTACAGGGTCTGACTGGTTCCTCCTCAAACCGCTGGGAGTGACTGGTATCAAGTGCTGGGAGATTGGTTGTGATTTTACCCCATTCTGAAGTTAGTCAGGCTGGCTAAGGTTTCCTTGGGGAGGTAGATGCTGTTAATATGGAGAGAATATAACAGCTTTGTCATTTAAATCCCTGTCAGAATTTTGATTGATTTATGTGAATAAAAGAAAATCAGTGAAGAAAATGATAACCTGTTCCAGACTATTTCTTTTTTTATCATCTCTCATATGCACATTCCCATGATGTCCAATGATGTGATTTTATTGTGAGTCTTGTGATGTTTGTGTCACAGAGTCCCCAGGCGATGCCCTGGAACTGCTCCTGCCTGGCTTCATAAGGACTCTGATGAAGTCTTCTCTCTGTGGGCAGACTGTCTTCGGGGCCAAAAGCTCACACGGCTTCCACCTTCCTGGGTCTGATCCTGGAGCATTCAGCATCCGCTGCCCCTCCGTGCACTTCCCACAGGGAGTTCACTCAGATGGGGCTCCTGGGGAAGCCAGCGGGTCCTGCACCCCAACTTCACAGTCAGACGTGACTCTTAGCCAGCCAGTAAAACAGAGGTTTAGTAGATAATAGGAACATGATCTGAAACAGAGCTTGTAGGTACAGAGAACAGGACCCCTCAGCTGGGTCCATTTTGGGGGGCAGTGAGCCAGACAACCACGTCTGCACTTCACTCCTTGTTCCCAGCCAGCCCCAACTGACTCCCCCTCCAGCCCCTCCTCCTCTGGGCTTTGTCCCTTTCCCAGGCCAGGAGGTCACCTGATTCCTTTGTTCTCCAACCCTTTAGCTCTCACCTTGCAGGGGGCAAGGGCCCAGGCCATCAGTTGCCAGGAGACAGAGTGTCGGCCATTTATGTACCCTGGCCCTTTGCTCTGCAACAATTATGCTCCCTTATCCCACCACTTAGAGACTTAAGAAATGCATAGGGGAAACTGAGCACCCGTACAGTATTCAGAGGAAACATTAAGAAGAGTCCTACTTCGTCACAGTTTGCTCTTTGGGAAGCAGTGTGTACTAGTGGCTAGCACTTTGGACTGGGCTGTAGGAGATCTGGATTCTATCTCTGGTTCTGCCGCTGGGTGACTTTATGCAAGTTGCTTTTCCCTGTCTGTGCCTCAATTTCCCAATCTATAAAATGGGAATAAAGATTCTGACCTTCTGTAAAGCACTTTGAGATCTACAGATGACAAGTGCTATAAAAGAGCTAGGGATTGTTATTTATTAATAAAGCCCCAGCAGCTGGAGTCATGTGATTAGGCAAAATTCTTGTTTTTCATTTAAAAAGTAGTAAGTTTCTAGTCCTCCTGGTTGCAGAGAAAACTTTAAAATGACCAAAAATCATAAGGCGGGGTCCCAAAATTACGAGATTGTCTTAAAAATAATGATGAGATTTAAAACAAAAATTGGGGTTTTTGTTTTGTTTTGTTTTGTGGTTTTTTTTTTTTTTTCTTTGTGGCTTTTGAGCCTTTAAAGGATTTTCAAGCTTTTCTCTGCAGCCACAAAATCTAGAAGTGTCCCTTTTCTTTCTTGCTGTCCCCTGACTCCAGGAACTAGAGCTGTAGTAAAAACAGCAAGTAACATGAGCCTTGCAATGAAATCACGAGAGCTGGCAACACTGCGAAGGTGGGACAATATTGAAGCGCTACCGGCCCCATTTGTGCAGTTGCAGCCGTGTGGCTAGAACCGTGCACGTGTGTGGCCATCTGTTGCCTCCAGTGGGATGTTACGGGGGCTTTAGGGTTTGCCTGTGTGGATCTGATTGCAGATTCAGGGCACTGGGAGGTAAGAGCAAGAGGCAGTTGAACAGCTCAGGCAGATGATATACCCCCAGAAGGTAAAGCACACCTCAGTGCTCGTTTGATAAAGGCTGATTTGGTTGGTTGGTTGTTTTTGAAAAACAATGTGGGTTTGGCCAGGGTGTTGCTGTAATATCATCCCATTCCCTTAGATTTAGCTGGGGCTGTCTGTCTGGTTTATCTGGTTCGTTAGGAAATAATTGATGAAGTGTTTTTTTTTAATAAGCCAAGCTGGGCGGAGGTGGCATCATGACATATCTTCTATGACGGAGGTCTGGCAGGCAGAACGCTGGGGTGTGACTGGTCAGAAGCTAGTGATGAGGGATAGCTCAGTGGTTTGAGCATTGCCCTGCTAAATCCAGGGTTGAGAGTTCAATCCTTGAGGGGGCCATTTAGGGATCTGGGACAAAAATGGGAGATTGGTCCTGCTTTGAGCAGGGGGTTGGACTAGATGACCTCCTGAGGTCCCTTCCAACCCTAATAATCTATGAATCTATGTGTGGGTTAGCAGCTGCCCAGCCACTGAGAGAGTTGGGAAGGGTAATTTCCAGCAGCCTCTGGTTATGGGCAGAGATGTGACTGTCAAGGACAGCCCCGCAGAACCCTTTTGAGCAAGCACCTATTAAACGAGGTCCACTGAACTGAGCAAACCACACCTTACTGGCTACAGCCCATCAGTGAGTTTGCTTGCGTCTCTCCGTTGTGTGCATGTGTTCTTAGCACATGTAAACAGTCTCATGAAGTAACATGGCTTTGCACCACTGCCCCCTGCTGGAGGGAATCAGGACAGTTTAGCTATGTATCATAGCCGCTATACTTCTGAAAGATCATGGGGATTCTCCTTTGGCTTAAGTGATGGGGTCCTTTGGGAGCAGGAGGATGTGAGTTCTGTCCCTGCTGCTGACCATGCAGCTTTATTTGATCATGACTGGGGTGCAGCATAGTGACAACAAGGCAGGTCCTTAGTGGCCTTGGATACTGATACAATATACATTGTTAACTACCAGTATGGTAGGTGCCCTGCTTTAATAGCATTTATCTTGGGGTGGTGCCTAGAGGCCAGCCAGGTCAGGCCCCACTGAGCTAAACACTGTGCAAACACACAGGAAAGGACAGTCTCTGCCCCAAAGACATAACGGTCTAAAAGACACGACGTGACAGGTGGGTGAGACAAGCAAGTGAGTCGGGGGGACAGTGGGGGAGACAAAAATAACAAGGTGGGTGCAGTGCTTAGCAGAAGCATGGTTTAAACACATACACCCTAACACCAAAGAGCCCCTAAATGAGCTAGGATGGTCTTGTGGTTAAGGCACTGAACTAGGACTTAGCTGATCTGGGTTCTACTTATGACTTAGCCACTGTCTCTTTATGTGACCTTGGGCAAGTCATTTAATCTCTCTGGGCCTGAGTTCCCCATCGGTGAACAGGGGATAATTGTCCTGCCATCTCTAGGAGGGGCATCTTCAGGATAAATCCATTCATGTTGGTGACGCGCTCGGATCCTCTGGGGGAAGGTGAGACATAGTGTAGGCCAATTGTCTCAAATAAAATTGTACTCCATTTTGCTAACTTTGACTTAGTAAGAAGAAATTGTTCTGAGTTTATTTTTTGCTGACTGTGTTAACATTTGTTCGTGACGAATAAGAGTTTTATGGCTGTAATTGCCTTGTTTGCTGTTTGTTGTGAGTAAAGAATGTCTGGTAATTAAATGAGAAAGGACAGCTAGCTAGGCCAGATGGTCAAGAAGGGAGTGGAGGAGTCAAGAGGTGCCAGCTTTCACCCGGATGGCAGATTGACGACCCTAAGGCAAAGGCATACACCCAAGGACAAAATAAGGAGTTGAGCCAAAGGAATAGATAAGAGACAGCTGCAAATCCTCCTGGTAACAACTCAAAATAATGCTAATTAAGAGCAACATTGAATACCTCATAATTGACAGCCTCCGGTGCGACACAGCAAGGTCCATAGACTTGTATGGGAACTTATCAATGTAAAGAAGGGTGTATTGCCATGGGACTTTGGGTTCGTTCTGCATCAACATCAGAGCGTCTAATGTGCTCGACAGAGCCCAGCTCCCCTCCCTCGTGTGCAGTTTCAGAGTGTACATGCCGTAGCAGGTCCCAAGAGAGGAGGCACATGACTGGCAGCCCCCTTTGTCCTATTCCACCCCCTTTGATATCTTTGGAAGCCTTTGTCTCTCTCTGGGTTCCCACCCCTCCTTCTAAATGGAAAAGCACCAGGTCAAAGATGGATTCCAGTATCCTGTGACACGTTCACATGTCCTGTAAGCCCCCCTCCATTCTTTTAGGCCTGGCCCGCACCTATGCAGTGGAGGCTTGCAGGTAAACAGAGCCATCTACAAAAACAAGGAGGAGTTGTGTGGCACCTGCAACTGACTAACCTGGCTCCCCCGCTGAAACTTGTCAGAGCCATCTACAGTCACTTGTCCTAGTCAATGGGGGCCATCAAGATTCCAAGCCCCCAATAATGGCCCACACTTTGCATAATTACAATAGGACCTCGGAGTTATGCTTCATATTCCTAGTTTCAGACACAAGAATGATACATTCATACACCTAGGATGACCACACTCAGTGGATTATAAACTTTGTAATGCCTTAGAGACTAACCAATTTATTTGAGCATGAGCTTTCGTGAGCCACAGCTCACTTCATCAGAAAGCTCATGCTCAAATAAATTGGTTAGTCTCTAAGGTGCCACAAGTACTCCTTTTCTTTTTGCGAATACAGACTAACACGGCTGTTCCTCTGAAACTTTGTAATGATACCTTCCAAGAGACCTTTTGCATAAAGCATATTCCAGTCACATCATATATACACTCATAAACAGACTTCCATAAAATCACACCCACTCCCTTCCTTTTACCTGTGGACTTATTAACCCTTTACAGGGAAAGCAAGTACAGAACAGCTACTAACAGGGATTTTATAGCTAACTGGCTGGCTGGGTGCCCAGAAAAGGGAGTCCCCCCCTCATTTATGACAGCAGCCAAAAATGGATGTGTGGCCAGCATTACCTCTGTCAGGAACTCTGGGCCTGCACTCCTTCACCTGAACCTGGGGCTAGCCGGCTCAGCCCTCCGGCCAGTTAATGAGCCCAGCTGGGCTGCTCTAGCATCACCTGATTGGCTGTCCCACCCGATAGGCTGCAAGGAGCCTCTAGGGCTGCATTTAAGCTCAGCAGCAGCAGAAGGCACTGGCTGCTTATTCCTGACCTGGTGATTGCTCCTGTGCCTGACAGTGGAGTCGCATCATACGCGCCTTTAACTTATGCGAATTCAACTACACGCGCTCGGCAAAAAAAAAAAGAGAGAAAAACAACAATAACTCACGGCGGTGGAGTACTGTACAGGAGTCGACAGGAGAGTGCTCGGGGGTTGATTTGTTCGCGTCCAGTCTACACACGATAAATCAACCCCCGCTGGATTGGTCTCTGCCCGCCCATCCAGTGAGCATCTGAATGCATCCGATGAAGTGAGCTGTAGCTCATGAAAGCTTATGCTCAGATAAATTTGTTAGTCTCTAAGGTGCCACAAGTACTCCTTTTCTTTTTTCAATAAATGTGGCGTATTGCCGTATCCCCTTTAAAAAGCTTCCGTGTGCTTCTTATAAGCATAACATTTTTGGTGGAGAATTGCGGTGGGAGTCGAGTAAAACAAAAGAGTTTCTCAATCTGACCCTGAACTCTGAAGGGTATAGGAGTGTCAGGCGGTATTTTCTACGTGAGACCCAAGTCTGAAGGACACAGGAGTTTTGGGCAAATACTTTTTGTGAGACCCAACTCTGAAGGATATAGGAGCGTGGGCAAATAGTGGTAGCACCCGTGTGAAAATGTTTAGAAGAAAGCAATCCGAAGATGATACCTCCAAGGGGGGAGAACAAGGATCACTACCTTTCGTTCAAGAAATTACTCCTTTTAAACAGATCTTGCTGTGTTAAACCAAACTCTGAAGAATATAGAAGTTTGGGCAGTGTGATTTTATTTTTATTTTTGTAAGCAATATTGTTGTAATTTCACAATTAAAAAAAATGTTTAAAAAAAGGGACCAGAAGGTGTGGGGGCTAGTTGAGGAGCCCACTCTCATTGCTAAATTGGTAGTGGAACAAAGCCGGTTCAGCGAGGAAAGCAGGATCAGGCCCAGACAAGCAAGCAGGCAACAAATAAAAAAATTGAAAATCTTGCTGGGAGCCCTGAGGGGCATAATGTCAGGGAAGCAGTAAGTACAGGCCTGGGGAATTCAAATCCCTGGAACAATATTTGGAATGGTGATATCTGAGTTAATGAAGATGTCATTTAAAAAAATAAGCAAGTAATTAAAAAAAAAGTGAACTCTGCAAAGGCTAAAGGAAATTAAGCAGTTGAACTTTGTTAAACTGTTTTTGAAAAAAAGTGTTATAGGAAAAAAATTCTTGGTTTCTTTGCAGCCATTCTGAAGGGAAAATGGGTCCTTTTCCAAAGAAATGTCTGTAAGTAATCCAGGCAAAGAAACAATCTAATTTAAATCATTTGACAATGGACAATTTAGTCAAATTTGCTAAAAGAACATAATGGGGTTTCTATTTGAATGGAACTGCCCCCAAATGTATAAAAAAAGATGTAATCTGTGTACAGCTGTGTAAATATATTATGTAAATATGTAAGGTTTTAAGAACCTAAATCAGCACTCCCGGTTTGTAAAACTCTTGTTTTGTAGGTTTAAAATGAATTGGTTTTGTTTTGATTTTAAATAATACCACTAAAAATCCATTTAGATCTTTCATTCAAAGTTGCAATACTGACAAACTTTTTGCTAGACACAGGTAACTAGTATTGTTTGGCTTTGGTATTTAGCATTTAACCCTTAAGGTGCCTTAATGCTTTATAACGTTCAATATGTTTTTAAATAAAAAACAAAGTCATCAATGTAATAAAAGGCAGCCAAGAGCTGCAGTTAAAAAAAAAAAAAAAGGAAAAAAGGAAAAAAAGGACAGTGGACCTCTAGAGCACAAGCAGGGGTAAGGTGCACAAAAAAGCAATGTTAAAAACACTGAGCCTGAAGGTGGCTCTGAGTAATCAGACTGTCACTTTGATAAGGATACATAAAAACTCGGCAAGCACAAAAAACCAGTTACACCTTATGTAAAAATTAATATGGCTAATGTTCTAGAAGTTAAACTATGAAAAAAAAAAAGTGCATTTCCCCCAGGACATGTGCATTGTATATTGTAGAAGGGATAAAGAAATGCAAACAAAACAGCTACTTAATTAAAATCCTGCAAGGGCTTCAAAAAGGAGCCATCATAGGTTGTGTTTTCTTTTTCAGATCGATGTTTGTTTTAAAAGCAAAAATTAAAAGTAAAAAGGTAATCAAAACTCTGGTGGAAGTTAATTGTGTCCCTTTTAAGACAGAGTCTCTGAGCTGCTAATAGGTTTGCATCCAAAAGCAAGCCAAAAAGCATCTGTGTGAATGCAAATTACCTAACTAATAAAAAAACAAAACAAAACAAAAAAACCCTGCCCATAAATGGCAGCACAAAAAAGCCGCAAATAAAGAACATACCTGGTCAGCAAACAAACTACCTGAAAGCAAAAGGCTCAAATTATAACCCTCCAAATAAAGGGTGGGAGGGATAGCTCAGTGGTTTGAGCTTTGGCCTGCTAAACCCCGGGTTGTGAGTTCAATCCTTGAGGGGGTCATTTAGGGATCTGGGGCAAAAATTGGGGATTGGTCCTGCTTTGAGCAGGGGGTGGGACTAGATGACCTCCTGAGGTCCCTTCCAACCCTGATATTCTATGAAAGATTTCAGAGTAGCAGCCGTGTTAGTCTGTATTTGCAAAAAGAAAAGGAGGACTTGTGGCACCTTAAAGACTAACAAATTTATTTGAACATAAGATTTCGTGAGCTACAGCTCACTTCATCGGATGCATTCAGTGGAAAATACAGTGGGGAGATTTATATACACAGAGAACATGAAACAATGGGTGTTATCATACACACTGTAAGGAGAGTGATCACTTAAGATGAGCTAATACCAGCAGGAGAGCGGGGGGAGGGGGGGAAGAAAACCTTTTGTTGTGATAATCAAGGTGGGCCATTTCCAGCAGTTGACAAGAACGTCTGAGGAACGGGGGCGGGGGGGGGGGAATAAGCATGGGGAAATAGTTTTACTTTGTGTAATGACCCATCCACTCCCAGTCTTTATTCAAGCCTAAGTTAATTGTATCCAGTTTGCAAATTAATCCCAATTCAGCAGTCTCTTGTTGGAGTCTGTTTTTGAAGTCTTTTTGTTGAAGTATTGCCACTTTTAGGTCTGTAATCAAGTGACCAGAGAGATTGAAGTGTTCTCCGACTGGTTTATGAATGTTATAATTCTTGACATCTGATTTGTGTCCATTTATTCTTTTATGTAGAGACTGTCCAGTTTGACCAATGTACATGGCAGAGGGGCACTGCTGGCACATGATGGCATATATCACATTGGTAGATGTGCAGGTGAACGAGCCCCTGATAGTGTGGCTGATGTGATTAGGCCCTATGATGGTGTCCCCTGAATAGATATGTGGACACAGTTGGCAACGGGCTTTGTTGCAAGGATAGGTTCCTGGGTTAGTGGTTCTGTTGTTTCAGAGTAACAGCCGTGTTAGTCTGTCTTTGCAAAAAGAAAAGGAGTACTTGTGGCACCTTAGAGACTAACCAATTTATTTGAGCATGAGCTTTCGTGAGCTACAGCTCACTTCAAAGGGGGCATCCGAAGTGGCTAAGTCATTATGCAAGGTAGCCTGTTTCCTCTTGTTTTTTCCTACCCCCACCCCCCCCCAGATGTTCTGGTTTAACTTGGATTTAAACTTGGAGAGTGGTCAGTTTAGATGAGCTATTACCAGCAGGAGAGTGAGTTTGTGTGTGTATGGGGGTGGGGGGGATGTGAGAAAACCTGGATTTATGCAGGAAATAGCCCGACTTGATTATGTAAAGAGTTGTCACTTTGGATGGGCTATCACCAGCAGGAGAGTGAATTTGTGTGGGGGGGTGGAGGGTGAGAGAACCTGGATTTGTGCTGGAAATGGCCCACCTGATGATCACTTTAGATAAGCTATTACCAGCAGGACAGTGGGGTGGGAGGAGGTATTGTTTCATATTCTCTGTGTATATATAAAGTCTGCTGCAGTTTCCACGGTATGCATCCGATGAAGTGAGCTGTAGCTCACGAAAGCTCATGCTCAAATAAATTGGTTAGTCTCTAAGGTGCCACAAGTACTCCTTTTCTTTTTGCGAATACAGACTAACACGGCTGTTACTCTGAAACACCTCATAACTGCACAGTGGACTAATTCACCCTAAACCCTTAAAAGGTAAAAGCCATTAAAACATGGCCTACCGACAAAAAAACCACCAGAAAGTGTGGGGGTAATTTTTCTGTTTTGCTTGCAGTCAGCAAGGGTATTTGTAAAAGAAAGAGATATTTTAAGCAATAATCTGCCACCCCCAAAGGGGTTCTGTTTGTCTTCCAGAAAATCAAAAAAAGCTGGTACCCGCTGAAGAGCAACTCAAAATACCATGACTCTACTGTCGCAACCAAAATTATGTTTTGTGTTGCTGGCATTGTTGTGTATTATGTTTTTTTTTTTAAAAGTACTGCATTAAAACAATAATAAACATACATTTTAAGCACAAAATAAAATTACCAAAAAAAAATGTAAAAACATTAATTACTAACCACCCCCCAGTAATAATTAACAAGTCAACCAGCTTTCAGCATTCAAGCCCAGCCACCGGGGTGTTTGTATAAAAATAAATATATATAAAGAAAGGCCATTACAACACCTTCCCTGACTATGGTAAGGGGCGGAGCAGTAAAGGTGTAGCTGCCCTAAAACTACCTTACGTAAACTCCGAAAGGTTATTACACTTGCTCAGCAGCCAAAAAAAAAATTTAAAAAAGGGTAGCCTAAAAAAACAAAACAAAAAAAGGCTAAAAAATCAAAGTTTTAAAACCTGCTTTGGGTAAACCTAAATCAAAAATTAAAATACTAAATGCTACAAACATCAAGGTATTAGCAAACAAAGTTACGGTACAGCTCAAGTGCAAAAATGAAAAAAAGCCCATCAGCTTGTCAAAATTAAAAAATCGGGCAATAGTCATTTTCTGAAATACTGCCAATAAGGCAACAGCAAGGTAAAAATAATTTGTTACTTTTAGCAAAAACTATAAAGTCAACACAAGACTTGTGTTTGTATTATTAAATGTTAAAATATTGTGTGGCAACAAAAAGTGTACTCAAAGGCACCTGGGCAACAACATAGGTGCAATGTAACCATACTGCAGAGCCCCACCGTCACTTACTATTTTCCGATTCACACAAATAAAAATGTTCACCGAGCAAATGCCAATAACGCCTTGAGTTTTTGTTTTTCTTTGCAGGTTAATTCGACCACCTTGTACCAATGGCTAGGAGGAAATAAGCAAATTAGTCAATTAACTGCAGCAACCCAAACAAAAGTACTAACACAAAGTCTGACTATTTTACACCAAAAAACTAAAATTCGAAAAGTATCCACACAAGCTCAACAAATTGTGGTGTACCATTGATATAACATTTTTAAAAAATGGTCCCCTCTCATGAACATCAGTTTTAAATATTATAATGCACCCAGTGATTGGGTTTTTTTGTACTAATTGGAATATTGTTTGTCATAATGTGCTTTGTGTGCTGTTGTCTCTTGTCTTACACTTAGATTGTCAGCTCCTTGGGGCAGGGACTGTCTTTATTCTCTGTTGGTACAGCACCTAGCGCAGTGGGGGCCTAATTCATTACCTGGGCTGCTATGCCCTACAGTAATATAGAGATAATAAAAGGTCCCGCAGTGAGCGAGTAGCAGAGCTGGGAATATAAGGGCACGTCTATACTTGCAAAGTTACAGTGCCGCTCGGAGAGCGCCGAAGGAAAACCGCTGTTGTGTGTTCACACTGACAGCTGCCTGAGCAATAGTGTGTTCAGACTTGTGCCACTTGCAGTGCTATTCAGAGCGGTGCACTCTGGGCAGCTATCCCACAGAGCACCTCTTTCTCTTTTGCAGCTGAGACTTGTGGGAAGGAGGAGGGGGTTGTGGGGCATCCTGGGTCCAGTCCCAATGCCCCATGATGCATTGCTTCGCATCCCAGCAATCCCCTGTGCTTCTGTCCGCATTTGGCGCCATCTTTCAATGGTTTGTGTGCTACGCGTCCTGCCTCTTCGGGCTGCAGGAATGGATCCCGCACTGCTGACCAGTATGCTGCTTGCTCTGACCAACACGTCACGAGGGCAGTGGAGTTATTCCTTAAACTGCAAAGGCAAGGGGAGTGCGACACTGATCTCGCCACGCATCGTAGCTACGACACGAGATTGCTTGTGGCATTCACGGAGGTGCTGAACAGAGTGGAACGCCTCTTTTGGGTTCGGAAAACAAGCACTGAGTGGTGGGATCGCATCATGATGCATGTCTGGGATGACGAGCAGTGGCTGCAGAAGGAGGAAAGCCACATTCATGGGACTGTGTGATGAGCTCGCCCCAGCCCTGCGGTGCAGGGACACAAGAATGAGAGCTGTCCTGGCACTGGAGAAGCCTGTGGCGATTGCACTGTGAAAGCTGGCTACTCCAGACTGCTACCGACTGGTTGCTAACCAGTTCGGAGTGGGAAAGTTGACCGTTGGACTCAAGTTGACGGAAGTGTGCAGGGCCATTAATCACATCCCGCTCCGAAAGACCGTGGCTCTGGGCAACGTGCGTGACATTGTGGATGGCTTTGCACAAATGGGCTTCCCTAACTGCGGAGGGGTGATAGATGGCATGCATGTTCCAGTTCTGGCACCAGACTGCCTAGCCACCGAGTACATTAATTGCAAGGGGTATTTCTCAATGGTTCTCCAGGTGCTTGTGGATAACCACGGGTGTTTCACAGACATTAACACAAGCTGGTCCGGAAAGGTGCATGACACACGCATCTTTCGGAACACTGGCCTGTTCAAGAAGCTGCAAACAGGGACTTTCTTCCCGGACCAGAAGATCACCGTAGGGGAAGTCGAAATGCCCATTGTGATCTTGGGAGACCCCGCCCACCCCTTAATGCCGTGGCTCATGTAGTCTTACACGGGACAATTTGACAGCAGCAAGGAGCAGTTCAACAACAGGCTGAGCAAGTGCAGAATGACTGTGGAGTGTGCATTTGGCCGTTTAAAAGCCCGCTGGCAATGCGTGTGTGGGAAGCTGCACCCGGCTGATGACAATATTCCTCGGCTTATCGCCGCGTGCTGTACGCTCCGTAATATTTGTGAAGGGAAGGGTGAAAGCTTCACTCAGGGCTGGACCACAGAGACTCAGCGCCTGGAGGCTGAGTTTGAACAGCCAGAGCCCAGGGCTATTAGAGGGGCGCAGCATGGGGCCAGAAGGATCAGGGATGCCCTGAGGTAGCAATTTGAAGCTGAAAGCCACTAATATTTGTTGCTATGCTCAGGACGGCAGTGCTTATAACGCTAGGAGGTGATTGGTGCACATGATGCAAGAAGGGGCCTTAACATAATTGTATGGTGCTTTGCAATGCTCTTTTTGATTTTACTTAATAGAATAAAGATTGCTTTCAAACAAACGCAATTCGTTTATTGAAATACAACAACCAGAGAAGAGAGTCAAATGAAAAAATTCATCACCAGGGTGGGGGAGGGGGCATGGGGGAAGGGAAGGTCTCAAGAGGAGGAGGGGTCCCGGGACAGCTACAGATTTGTGTACGTCCAGGGATCAAACCCAGCCTTCTCCTCTGGAGTAGAATGCAGCGGGTTCTGTACTTCAGCAGGGACAAACTGCCGATGGATGGGTGTTGAGTGCAGTGGGTAGTGGGAGTCCACAGTGCTGGACTGTGAGGAGGGAGGAGTGGAATGCTGTGGGTAGAGAGTGGAGCCCCCCCCCCCCCCCGGCGTCATGGCAAAGTGGCACGGGAAAGTTACCGTTCATGGGGCAAAAAACGAAGCAGCTTGCCGAGGAACCTGCAGCAGCGGATTGCCCAGTGTCTCCACGAGAGTTTCCTGGAGATCTCTGAGGGAGATTCCCGTGAAGTGAGGAGGGGGGGTCTATCAACAGCCTGTTCCGCCACTCAGATTAAGCATGCGGTGGGAGACAAGCCTGCTTTCTGCAACCCGCCTGCCCCCAACAACTCGCTTCAGCAATTCCCCAAATCAGATCCACTTACCAGGGGCCTCCTCTCCTGTTTGTGCTTCGCCAAGCTCCGACGGCTGTGACTGGCTAGGCTCCTCCGGGGTAGAAAAGAGCTCCTGGCTGCCTGCATCTCTGGCCTCCGAGTCATCCTCTGCCTCTGGGTCCCCCTCCACATCCTCATCCAAGATTTCCTCCTCCTGGCTCAGTCCACTCTCATCTGGCATGTGAGCCAACAAAGTATCCACAGTGGCCTTCACAGTGGAGGTTGTGTCTCCACTGAGTACCACGTCCAGCTCTTTGTAGAACCAGCAGCTCGTGGACGCAGCACCGGAGTGGCGGTTTGCTTCCCGCACCTTGTGGTGGGCGTTCCGCAGCTCCTTCGCTGTGACCCTGCACTGCAGTGTGTCCCAGTCACGGCCCCTTTCTGTCATGCATTGAGAAATGTATCTGTAGGTATCATAATTCCTACGGCTGGAGCACAGCTGGGACTGGACAGCTTCCTCTCCCCAAATGCCAGTTGGGTCCAGCAGTTCGGCATTGCTCCAAGCGGGGGATCGCCTGGTGGGTGTAGCAGGCCTGGCCACCTGGAAAGATGCACTGCATGCATCACCGAGCAAATAGGAGGGGGACTTTCAAATTTGCAAAGGAATGTACTCGGTGGGGTTGATGGTTGATCACTTGAGGGCAGGGCAGTAGAGTTCAAACCGATGACCAGAGAGGTGAGAACAGGCACGGTGGGACGACACCTGGACGCCATTCGCAGCGCCGTAATCGCCACGGTGTCTACGCTGGCACCGAGTGCCGTAGCCCCGGGGCAGAAAGCTTTTCGCCTCTCGTCGGGGTGGCTGCACGGGCCTGGCCGTGCGTGCACCTCGGGAGTTACAGCACGCAAAGCTGCTTTACTGCTCAGAAACTTGCCAGTGTAGACGGGGCCTAAACCAATAGCCCTGTCTCTCATTCCCCTCCTTCTAGCACTAGCTAACACAGCCTGGCTGTAATGCAACTCCTCTTAGCTCCATCCCAGCAAGGGAGCTAAATGCTTGCTGAGAAAACAGGGAGCCTGTCCTCTTTCTGCAGTAGGAGATGTCCTGCTTTAGCAAACAGTGAGCAAACACTCCTTGGGTCTCCCGCTGGGCCTGCCATTTCCTTTCCCCGTGCCTCTGGGGCCACCTACGCCAAGATGTGCTCTGAGCTGCTTCACCTGGACCTGCTCAGCTCAATTTCCAATTGGGGGCAGTCAGCGGAACAGGAGGAGCAAGAGAATGCTTCCAGTAATGGTTCTCTAAGGCAGGCTGAAAGGTTGGCCTGGCGGGTGGGAGGAGGAATGGGGAGAGGCAGTTTTTATGGATGCCTCTTTAAATATTAATTTATATTTCCCATGCTGGCTGGCAGGAAGGTCAGACATCTCCTATCTATGGGTCACAGCAGCACAGGCTCCCCGTCAGATTGCCTGATACCATCGGGGCCTGAGGGCAGTTAAGTCCCGATAGCACATTGAGTCCATGGCCTCTCTGCTGTGACTGCAAATGGGACACAGTGTGTCCTAGTGACTAGGGCATGGGAGTGGGACTCAGAATGACTTGCATTCAATTCCCACTGCTGACTGATCTGGGACAAGTAACTGACCTTTGCTTGTGCCTCAGTTTCTCCATCTGTAACATGGGGCTAATTATGATCCTTTGTAACGTGCTTTGAGATCTGCTTATTATACCTGCCCGTTATGACTTGGGTTATATGGGCACCTGGCCTTTAGGGACCCTCCACTCACTTTGCATGGAGGTTAATACAACCGTTAGAGAGTTAACAGTAGAGCTGGCCAGAAAAATTCAGCTGGAACACTTTTGCACTGGAAAAGCCCGATTCCTTGACAGAGAAGCGTTTGGCGGAGACGTGCGGATTTCAAAATGTTGTTCCGAAAAAACAACCAGAAAATGGAATGGAGCAGTCCCGCGTGGTCAGAACGTGTTTGCCCTTTTCAGAACAGAAAGCTTTGCTTTTTTTGTTTTGAAATGACACAAAAGGGATTCCCCCCACTCCCTCCCTCAGAATTTCATGTCACGGGAAATTAGAATTTAGTGCAGTTTTTTGTTCCGTTCAAAACTCTGGAATTTCCCATGAAACTAGAAATCTGGTCCCTGCCCGGCTCTGTAACAGCTTCCGCTTCTTAGCGCGACCTGGGCGGTGCTGAGCTCTCTAGTCCATTGTCAGCCCCTTGAGCCCCCGTGCCTTTATTATTCAAATTTGTACCTGGGGGGTTAAGAATTAAAAGCTAAAGAGCAGAGTGGGAAACGGTTGTTCTAGGCAGAACCGGTAGCGCCCCCTATTATTCAGTTTGCCTGACACTTCCCATTGTCAGACCTGGTTTTCAGTTGCTTGTTATTTCTATAGGGCTAATGCTCAGTGCCTAAGAGCGCCTGTTTGTTCTTTGGCATAATGCAGCAGCGCCTTCTATGGGAAATCGCTACTCTGGTTGGTTCCAGATCCCCCGAGGGGGCCTCAGCGGTTAAAGGCGGGGGGACGGGGGGGATTCTGAGTTCATGGCATAAATGAGGAATAGCCCCAGCTGGAGTCAGTGGGCTCCCAGAGAACAGGTCAGTGACAAGCGCGTTCGGTGACCAGCACATTCGCTGGCCAGCACACCCGGGATTGAACCAAACACCACAGTAGCTGAAAGCACAAGCTGTTACAGCTTGAGCTAAAGAGGCAGGCTTGCTTTTTTGTGCTATACCAGACTCCTACCATCTGCAGACTAGGCACCGAGGGGGCCTGTAGCACACTCGCCCGCGGGTTACAATTCCACTAGAACTCAGCCCTGAGTCTGAGCCTTATGGAGCTCAACATCAGGCTTGTAGCTTCATTTGAAATGATGGGGCAGGGCTGGTCTCTCTCAGCCCCAAGGAACCCTACGCACTCTCCTCCTCCCCAAATCCTGACTCATGGCCACCTGCCGGCAGGTGGGAGCTACCCGGCATCCCTTCTCCTGTATTAGCCAAACGCATGCCCTGCAGAGGCGATGTGAGGTGCTCTCTGCCTGCTTTCCCCTTTTCCCTCATGGGTGCTACCTCTTTCGTAGGCCCAACCCATCCTGGCCCAGGAGGCAAGAGACCTGGTCTCTGGTGGACTTGGGAGGTGAGTGAGGTGACTTATCCCACAAGGGGTGGATTGGCAGCTGGGAGGAGGGTTTGGGGCACATTTCAGAATGGGAAGCTTTTCTGGACCAACCACTCCAGCAAGTTTCCTCCATCAGTCTCCGCTCAAGGGTGGGCTTTGGGCACGCTTCAGCCACTTCCCCAATGCCCAGCCCCCTCCTGCAGATCATCCTGCAGGGATGCACTGTTGGGGATATCTGGTGACAGCCACAGCCCTGCAAGCTGGCCCTTCCTGGCATCTCCTACCCCGTCCCCAGGGCTGGGCCCCCCAGAACGCTGGCTTCCGCTGACAAGCCCGAGCTCACACATTACCAACACGAGCTAGCCGTGGGACAGCAGATCAGAGATGGGCGGGTCTGGGGACTCTGAGTGACGGTGAGGAAGAGCAGAGAGAGAGCATAGAGGGCTGCTGAGCATGGGAGGGAGAGATGGAGGTGGGGAGAGGAGGAAATGAGAGCAGAAATCCAGACCGGATGGGATTATCCATTGCCTCCACCTCGGGAAATACAAGGACCGTGAATCAGCTGTGCTAAGGGACAATAAGGCCGTGTCGACGCTGGGACTGCAGTCACTAGGGGAGTTGCAAAAGTTGTGCAGACCTCTAATGCAGACACAAACACGTTGGAATTTGCACTGGGGCAGTTTCTCTTGGTTTCAAACAGTGGGGAAGATGTACTAGCGCAAATCCTGCTGCACTAGCATAAACTGCGTCTTTGAACCTTGCAGCCGCACCGGTGCCGGCAATCCCAGCGGGGAGCCTACGCCACAAGAAGGGCGGGCAACGTGGTCCGAACAGCATTAGCAGCCGTGCTGCACAGGGCTGGCTTGAGGTTTCCTGTCCACACTGTTTGACCAGCTGTACTGCTTCCTAATGTGTCTTCAGGTGGCTTGTCACATACGGCACTGTGAAAGCGAGTGGAGGAGAAGCTGGAATGCATACAGCTGCGATTTCCAGAGCACTTAATTCAAAACAGGAAACATTCACTTACGAGCAGTCAGTCATCCTCATACTCAGCAGCAGTACAGCATGCTTCAGCCACAGATCTCACAGTGCTTTACCAGGGTGGAATGTGCCCTGTTGTACAGAAGGGGAAACTGAGGCACGATGGGGCTAATGCATAGGTACACTCTCAAAATAGCTTTGTGGGGAAAAAAAAAAGTAGCAAGTTGCTTTGTCTCTCTCTGAGGATTTCAGTTGTGCTCCGTTGACAAGGGAAAAAATATCAGGCTCGCCTCTCAGTCGGCCTAAATTGCCATGGCTCCAATAGACTGACTGACACCGCCTGACAGTCTGCTGTTTCCTCTGTCTGCTTTGCACACGGGTGCTGGGATGGGTGAGTCCAGCTGGCTCCTTTCCATCTCTGGCCTCCTGGCCGATAATCCAGGCTTGGTTACCCCTGGGCCGGTTCGGTGCCTCCTCACTGTGGCCTTTGGTGACCCGAATGCAGCTGGCCGGCCATCGGTGGGTTAGTGCGGGTGGAGTTCGCTGTAATGCAGTAAGCTGTTCTGCCATTGGGGCCCGAGAGGAAAGAGAATTTGCACCTGCTTCTGCAGGGTGATTGGGAGTGAAACCTGCTCTTTTTCACCAACATCAGCAGAAAAACTGACTATCCGCCGGCTTCTCTGCTCTCTGATGTCAGCACGAAGCAGGGAAAGCGCCATTGGAGTAGAGCGGTGTAAGACCAGTCAGTGCAGAGTGATACTCGGACCGGCGTGGGAGCCGCAAGTGGCTCTTCAATGCCTCTCCTGCCGCTCCTTGCAGCACATGAGATTAAAACACTGCATGATTTAATGATTAACCAATCAGGGGGCTTTTTCGATGTTATTAACCAATTAAATGATCAACTTGCACTAACGTACTTGCTGTGAGAATAATATAAAACTAAATATTTCCCCATCACGCTGTTTAACTATGATTCGTGCTATAGTAAATGAAACCGAGCACTCACACTACTGAGGCTTTTTGGAGTCATGGTGATTGTTAACTTGGTTCCTGAACCACAGAGGTCTGAGTATCCCTGAATTAATGGAAAGGGAGACACCGGGAGCAGGACTGGTGAGTAGCACTGTGTCCTGCTTCATTAGCTACTTTTTAGAGAACAGCCACATTTGAAGTGATTTGCCTGATATTACAGAGGGAGTTGATGGCAGGGGTGGGGCGAGACCTACATCTCCTAGCTGTCAGTTCACAATGCTGGCCTTACTCCTGATTTGGTTTGGCATTTTATCTTTTGACAATCACTTATTCTATGCTTTCTCTTCCTCTTTCTTTTCCTTCTCCCCTTTGTTTGCATTTCTATTGTCTAATGTGAACGTCTCCCTGTGCTATAAGTCACTTCTGGTGGTGGCTCTGGTATTTCATAAAGGAAATAATTAAAATCCCATTGATCTCTTCCGTAGGCTGATGTTTTTGTAAATTCGCTGCCCTTAGAGCTAATACAGAGCACACAACGACAATACTTTAGAAATAATCTTATCTCACCTGCCTTAAAAATGATATGACAGAGCTGGGAAGGTTTCCATGTGTTTAATACTTGCCTCGCTACGAACTGCCTAGCAGTCAAATAAGGAAATCCTGGAGCTGATAGGAACCCACTTGCCAATACATCCTTTTCTAACTGGTCTATGGATGGTTGCCCCACCCAACCCACTCTGAGAGAATCCATGTAATATGTAGATTTAAAACTCAGCCCCTTTCCTGAAGATGGTTTTATTAACAGACAAATTAACAAAGATCAGCTCAAGCCTCCTCCCAGGGCTTGGCTGCTCCTAGGTTCCTCTCTCAGGACTGATTAGCCCATACCCTGGGTCAGCGTTTCTCAGATGCAGCCACCAGGGGCTTTTCTCGCAGCCACAGCCTCCTGGGCGGTGGTTTGGGGGGGAGGAAGCAATGGCCCCTCACCCGGGGGCCCCAGCAGGAATTGGGCCTTTCCCCCTTCTGGAGACACAAACAGTGGAGGAGCAGGCAGGCACTGAGTTCCTGGAAGCGGCGGGGTCGGACTTCAACCCTGGGGTGGCGGGCAGCAGGCCACAGGGCTTTTGGCTCCAGACACATGGTGGCAAGCTCCCGCCCCCAGGTGTGGGGCTTCGGGCTCTGGCCCCCAGGCTCTGGCCCCTGGGCTCACCCCCCCCATCACCTCTGGCCCCCGCTGCCTCCCTACCCACCTCCCCATCCAGGGCTTAATTTGTCCCTCATCAGCTAGCTGGGAGGCAGTGAAAAATGATATTAACATACAAGTATCACTTTTCACAGCAGCAGGCTTACTAGCTAGCAAGTCTAAAAAAAAAAGCAAAAGAATGAACAACAAAAAAGACAAGAACATGCAAAGCACCTTATTTGTGTTTCTATTCTGTTTGGGTCCAGTAAAGAATCGAGACAATCATACATGATTTTTATTATTGAGTCTGCAAAAAGACCCTATATAAATAAATTCCAATGACTTGAACATGTGTATGTCCATCTTTACTTGTTTTTTTCTCAAATTAATTAAGTATTTTTGGAAAAATTGTCAGAGCAGCCACCAGCAAGAGGTGGTGGCCATACTTTGAGGCCACTAACAAATTTGTTGTGAGAACCCCTGTCCAAGATCCTCTCTCTCTAGAGAACCACCCCCACCATCCTATGCCCATGTGGAGTAAGGAGCCACCTTCCTCAGTTGGTCACTGGAACATTTAACATGTTCCCAGTGGGATCAACACGTACTAACAGGGTGGGATGTCCCCAGCAAACAGTGGTGTGCTGGTGCATGGTCTTATCTTTCCAACAATTTGAGTCTATGATTTTTAAGTGACAAACATTTTCTTTTTTTTTGGTCTTAGCTCATTTTAAATCCATTGCTTACCTGCCCATTTGATGTATTTTTAATCCTCATAACCTTACTAGAGAATCCTTCCTTCCCCTCAATCTGAACACTCCGGTATGTTGGAGAAGGGGACTATGTGAGGTTGAACAATTTAACCCCAAATCTCAAACCCATAGTTCATGGCTGATCCCCACCCACAAAATCTCAAATACCCCCCCTTAAATTCCAATAAAATAACATTTATGGGGGAGATTTTCCAAAGCATCTAAGGGATTTAGGGGCATAAATGTCAGTGAAGACAATGGGACATATGCTCCTAAACGCCTTAGGTGCATGGGAAACTCTCCTTTTACAACAACTAATCCCCACAAACAAGGGGGATGATTCTCACTTACTTGCGCTTGGCTCAGTGGGTGAGGACTTTAAATACTCTTTGTACTTTCTGCACTCTTGGGCTGTTCAGGGCCCTGCCAAGTCCCGGGTGTAGGTCAGAGCAGTCTCAGGGCTGCTCTAACATAAGCTTTGTTCCCAATGGTCCCCAGATGTCACTGGAGGAAGAAAACAGCCATGCCATTACCCTGATATGCCCTTGTGATGGAAGCAGAGCCAGGTAGAGTCCTTACAACAGCTGTAGAATCATAGAATCATAGAATATAAGGGTTGGAAGGGACCCCAGAAGGTCATCTAGTCCAACCCCCTGCTCGAAGCAGGACCAATTCCCAGTTAAATCATCCCAGCCAGGGCTTTGTCAAGCCTGACCTTAAAAACCTCTAAGGAAGGAGATTCTACCACCTCCCTAGGTAACGCATTCCAGTGTTTCACCACCCTCTTAGTGAAAAAGTTTTTCCTAATATCCAATCTAAACCTCCCCCACTGCAGCTTGAGACCATTACTCCTCGTTCTGTCATCTGCTACCATTGAGAACAGTCTAGAGCCATCCTCTTTGGAACCCCCTTTCAGGTAGTTGAAAGCAGCTATCAAATCCCCCCTCATTCTTCTCTTCTGCAGGCTAAACAATCCCAGCTCCCTCAGCCTCTCCTCATAAGTCATGTGTTCCAGACCCCTAATCATTTTTGTTGCCCTTCGCTGGACTCTCTCCAATTTATCCACATCCTTCTTGAAATGTGGGGCCCAAAACTGGACACAGTACTCCAGATGAGGCCTCACCAATGTCGAATAGAGGGGAACGATCACGTCCCTCGATCTGCTCGCTATGCCCCTACTTATACATCCCAAAATGCCATTGGCCTTCTTGGCAACAAGGGCACACTGCTGACTCATATCCAGCTTCTCGTCCACTGTCACCCCTAGGTCCTTTTCCGCAGAACTGCTGCCTAGCCATTCGGTCCCTAGTCTGTAGCTGTGCATTGGGTTCTTCCGTCCTAAGTGCAGGACCCTGCACTTATCCTTATTGAACCTCATCAGATTTCTTTTGGCCCAATCCTCCAATTTGTCTAGGTCCTTCTGTATCCTATCCCTGCCCTCCAGCGTATCTACCACTCCTCCCAGTTTAGTATCATCCGCAAATTTGCTGAGAGTGCAATCCACACCATCCTCCAGATCATTTATGAAGATATTGAACAAAACCGGCCCCAGGACCGACCCTTGGGGCACTCCACTTGATACCGGCTGCCAACTAGACATGGAGCCATTGATAACTACCCGTTGAGCCCGACAATCTAGCCAGCTTTCTACCCACCTTGTAGTGCATTCATCCAGCCCATACTTCCTTAACTTGCTGACAAGAATACTGTGGGAGACCGTGTCAAAAGCTTTGCTAAAGTCAAGAAACAATACATCCACTGCTTTCCCTTCATCCACAGAACCAGTAATCTCATCATAGAAGGCGATTAGATTAGTCAGGCATGACCTTCCCTTGGTGAATCCATGCTGGCTGTTCCTGATCACTTTCCTCTCATGCAAGTGCTTCAGGATTGATTCTTTGAGGACCTGCTCCATGATTTTTCCAGGGACTGAAGTGAGGCTGACTGGCCTGTAGTTCCCAGGATCCTCCTTCTTCCCTTTTTTAAAGATTGGCACTACATTAGCCTTTTTCCAGTCATCCGGGACTTCCCCGGTTCGCCACGAGTTTTCAAAGATAATGGCCAATGGCTCTGCAATCACAGCCGCCAGTTCCTTCAGCACTCTCGGATGCAACTCGTCCGGCCCCATGGACTTGTGCACGTCCAGCTTTTCTAAATAGTCCCTAACCACCTCTATCTCCACAGAGGGCTGTCCATCTCTTCCCCATTTTGTGATGCCCAGCGTAGCAGTCTGGGAGCTGACCTTGTTCGTGAAAACAGAGGCAAAAAAAGCATTGAGTACATTAGCTTTTTCCACATCCTCTGTCACTAGTTTGCCTCCCTCATTCAGTAAGGGGCCCACACTTTCCTTGGCTTTCTTCTTGTTGCCAACATACCTGAAGAAACCCTTCTTGTTACTCTTGACATCTCTGGCTAGCTGCAGCTCCAGGTGCGATTTGGCCCTCCTGATAACATTCCTACATGCCCGAGCAATATTTTTATACTCTTCCCTGGTCATATGTCCAACCTTCCACTTCTTGTAAGCTTCTTTTTTATGTTTAAGATCCGCTAAGATTTCACCATTAAGCCAAGCTGGTCGCCTGCCATATTTACTATTCTTTCGACTCATTGGGATGGTTTGTCCCTGTAACCTCAACAGGGATTCCTTGAAATACAGCCAGCTCTCCTGGACTCCTTTCCCCTTCAAGTTAGTCCCCCAGGGGATCCTGGCCATCCGTTCCCTGAGGGAGTCGAAGTCTGCTTTCCTGAAGTCCAGGGTCCGTATCGTGCTGCTTACCTTTCTTCCCTGTGTCAGGATCCTGAACTCAACCAACTCATGGTCACTGCCTCCCAGATTCCCATCCACTTTTGCTTCCCCCACTAATTCTACCCGGTTTGTGAGCAGCAGGTCAAGAAAAGCGCCCCCCCTAGTTGGCTCCTCTAGCACTTGCGCCAGGAAATTGTCCCCTACGCTTTCCAAAAACTTCCTGGATTGTCTATGCACCGCTGTATTGCTCTCCCAGCAGATATCAGGAAAATTAAAGTCACCCATGAGAATCAGGGCATGCGATCCAGTAGCTTCCGTGAGCTGCCGGAAGAAAGCCTCATCTACCTCATCCCCCTGGTCCGGTGGTCTATAGCAGACTCCCACCACTACATCACTCTTGTTGCACACACTTCTAAACTTAATCCAGAGACACTCAGGTTTTTCTGCAGTTTCGTACCGGAGCTCTGAGCAGTCATACTGCTCCCTTACATACAGTGCTACTCCCCCACCTTTTCTGCCCTGCCTGTCCTTCCTGAACAGTTTATAACCATCCATGACAGTACTCCAGTCATGTGAGTTATCCCACCAAGTCTCTGTTATTCCGATCACGTCATAGTTCTTTGACATCACCAGGACCTCCAGTTCTCCCTGCTTGTTTCCAAGGCTTTGTGCATTTGTATATAAGCACTTGAGATAACCTGTTGATCGCCCCTCATTCCCAGTATGAGGCAGGAGCCCTCCCCTCACAGACATTCCTGCCTGTGCTTCCTCCCGGTATCCCGCTTTCCCACTTACCTCAGGGCTTTGGTCTCCTTCCCCCGGTGAACCTAGTTTAAAGCCCTCCTCACTAGGTTAGCCAGCCTGCTCGCGAAGATGTTCTTCCCTCTCTTCGTTAAGTGGAGCCCGTCTCTGCCTAGCACTCCTTCTTGGAACACCATCCCATGGTCGAAGAATCCAAAGCCTTCTCTCCGACACCACCTGCGTAGCCATTCGTTGACTTCCACGATTCGACGCTCCCTACCTAGGCCTTTTCCTTCCACGGGGAGGATGGACGAGAACACCACTTGCGCCTCCAACTCCTTTATCCTTCTTCCTAGAGCCACATAGTCCGCAGTGATCCGCTCAAGGTCATTCTTGGCAGTATCATTGGTGCCCACGTGGAGAAGCAGGAAGGGGTAGCGATCCGAGGGCTTGATGAGTCTCGGCAGTCTCTCCGTCACATCGCGAATCTTAGCCCCCGGCAAGCAGCAGACTTCTCGGTTTTCCCGGTCAGGGCGGCAGATAGATGACTCAGTCCCCCGGAGGAGAGAGTCCCCGACCACCACCACCCGCCTTCTCCTCTTGGGAGTGGTGGTCGTGGAACCCCCAACCTCAGGACAGCGCATCTCATGCCTTCCAACTAGCGGAGTCTCCTTCTGCTTTCTCGCCCCAGACATATCATCTGGTCCACTCTCCGCAACGATACCTGTGGAGAGAACATGAAAGCGGTTAGTTACCTGTGTCTGTGTTACTGGAACCCGGACATTCCGCTTACCTCTTCTGGAGGTCACATGTTGCCAAGCTTCTTCACTGGCCTCTTGGCTCCTCTGTGCAACCTGCTCTATATCTGTAGAGCTTTGTGCCCCTAGAAGCCTATCCTGAGTTTTGTCCAGAAAATCCTCAGTTTCCCGTATGCAACGCAGGGTTGTTATCTGTTGCTCCAGACCTTCAATCTTCTCTTCCAATATGGAGACCAGCTTGCACTTTGTACAGACAAAGTCGCTTCTGTCCTGTGGAAGAAAGACAAACATGGCACATCCAGTGCAGGTCACAACAGCTGAACCCCCCCCTTCCATATCACCTTCCTACTATGAGCTTCCTCAGAGCAGTTTGCAAGACGTAAGCCTCACTGGGCTCACTCCAGGCGAACTCCCAGGCAAACTCCTGCTGTGAGCTGCTCTGCTGTCCCCGCTGCTCAGCTGGTTCGCCGCCGCTCAGCTGGTTCGCGAAGCTCTGTATTTTTGGGTGGAAGGCGGGGGGACAGTGGGGGTGGATTTTCACCCCTTCAGGTCTTCCTTACAGTGCTGTCAAAGGTCCTTGGCCTAACTGAGAGTCTTCACCAAGCCGAACTGTCAGACCAATAGTAATTGTCAGCCTTGTTCCCTCGCCCACTCTTGTCCTGAGTCACGCAGAGTTCTCACTGCATGATTCCTCCTATGGGAGCAGGGTTTGCAGTCACGACGAAGGACAGGATCTCTCAGCCTCTGATGTGATCACTGCCGGCTGGATTAGCCTCACCCCCACGCCACCCAAAACGTGATCTGGATCCAGGGAAGACTGCGGCTCCAGTGATGCGGTTTGGGCCCTTCCCTTCTACGTCACCACCGCGAGGGCTTCGGACAGGGCCGTGAAAAGCCAGTGACGCTGGAGCATGCGCAGCAGTGGGTTCTGCAATGCTGCGTGTTTATTCCATGATGAACTGCAAGGCCCCGGGGGTGTGGAATTCCCTGGCGAGGCTCCATCCAAAAGAGACACGATCGCTCACCACTGTG
This sequence comes from Caretta caretta, assembly GCF_965140235.1. Lineage (NCBI taxonomy): Eukaryota > Metazoa > Chordata > Testudines > Cheloniidae > Caretta > Caretta caretta. Next base: position 7,134,174 of record NC_134223.1, read on the forward strand.
CTCATATGAACCAGGAGATGGCCCCTAGTGCGACCAGGTTTACCCAGCATCTGCTACCCAGGAGACCCTTTCTCAAGAGCCAATGGCAGAATCCACCACATGGGCTCACTGGCTTGTTAGTTCTCAGCCAGCTGGTTTACCCTGCTGCTCCCAGAGTTGCTTATGTGGGTACCCTGTTTTCTCTTCCCATCGTGGTATTTCCTGTCATGCAATGGCTGACTCATGCTGCCAGGATCAGAGCATCTTTTCTCCTTGGCTTCATGGAAAATTAGGTCTAGAAGTTTCAAAACAGCAGGGTCATTAGGGTAACATTGCTCAATTGTTCGCTCTCTTCAGGATTCTGCCAGCTCTGTTCCTTCACTTTGCCTGCTTTACACTGGCTGTTTTTTTTTTTAATGGCTGTTTTTTTTAGTTTAAACTAAATAGTTTTAGTTCATTTATTAATCTCTTCAGAATAACAAGTGAATGGCTCCCTCTGAGGGTGGATCTTCTCTAGGTCATATAATGCTTTCTTACCTTTGGCTAACACATGGTAACTAACGTGAGTTAAAGTCCTAGTGAGGACAACATGGTTTGTCATTTTTCACGTGTGTCAGCAGGTCGAAGTAAAGACTGTTGGGGAGTCTGGGGTTTAACTTGACCTGTTAACACACACACGTGAAAACTACAAACTTCCTTGTCTTCACTAGGATTTTAACTCCTGTCATTTACCACGTGAACTAACATGAGGTAAGAACGCACCTTTATTCCTAGTGAAGACAAGGCTCGAGGGTGGGGCCCAGAGCCCAGCTCTCAGCTAAATCTTTCTGCTCTGTTGCTCTTCCCAAACATAATAGGGTTAACGTTGTCTTGCACGTTACCCCTCTGCTCTGATCTCTGTGGCCTTGGTGGTTGTTTTGCTTCCTGCTGTTACTGATTTTGGTTTTAAGACATTGTGAAAATGTTGTGGGGCTGGTTGTGGTGTGTTTTTCAATCTTGAAAAACAAAAATAATTTCAAGATTTTCCACATTCCCCCTCCCCCCCATTTTTAACCAGCTCTACCTGCTGCCAGATGGAATCACTTATGCTTGTGCAAAGTGAGTGTGCGAGCGTGGAGGGTTCTGAGTTGATAGCATTTTACCCACGCTTTGCACAGCACTAGTGCGAGTAACGATAAAAGACAACACCACACAAGGCACTGGAGGTTCAGGCCATAGGTTGAATTCTGGGGGTGAGTCAATTTCACAGCATCATAAAATGGTAGGACTGGAAGGGACCTCGAGAGGTCATCTACTCCAGTCTCCTGCACTCATGGCAGGACGAAGTATTATCTAGACCAGTGGTTCTCAAACTTTTCTGCTGGTGACCCCTTTCAAATAGCAAGCCTCTGCATGCGACTCCCCTTATAAATTAAAAACACTTTTTAAATATATTTAACACCATTAGAAATGCAGGATGCAAAATGGGGTTTGGGGTGGAGGCTGACACCTCGTGCCCCCCCCGTAATAACCTCTCGATCCCCTGAGGGGTCCCAACCCCCAGTTTGAGAACCCCTGGTCTAGATCATCCCTGGCAGGTGTTTGTCTGACCTGTTTTTAAAAATCTCCAATGATGGAGATTCCACAACCTCCCTAGGCAATTTATTCCAGTGCTTCACCACCCTGACATTTAGGAAGCTTTTCTTAATGTCCAACCTAAACTGCCCTTGCTGCAATTTAAGCCCGTTGCTTCTTGTCCTATCCTCAGAGGTTAAGGAGAACAATTTTTCTCCCTCCTCCTCGTAACAACCTGTTATGTACTTGAAAACTGTTGACATGTCCCCTCTGTCTTCTCTTCTCCAGACTAAACAAACCCAATTTTTTCAATCTTCCCTCCAAGGTCATGTTTTCTAGACCTTTAATCATTTTTGTTGCTCTTCTCTGGACTTTCTCCAGTTTGTCCACCTCTTTCCTGAAATGTGGCCCCAGAACTGGACACAATACTCCAGTTGAGGCCTAATCAGCGCAGAGTAGAGAATTACTTTTCGTGTCTTGCTTACAACACTGCTACTAATACATCCCTGAATGATGTTTGCTTTTTTTGCAACAATGTTACACTGTTGACTCATATTTAGCTTGTGATCCACTATGACCCCCAGATCTCTTTCCGCAGGACTCCTTCCTAGGCAGTCATTTCCCATTGTGTACGTGTGTAACTGATGGTTCCTTCCTAAGTGGAGTACTTTGCATTTGTCCTTACTGAATTTCATCCTATTTACTTTAGACCATTTGTCCAGTTTGTCTAGATCATTTTGAATTTTAATCCTATGCTCCAAAGCACTTGCAACGCCTCCCAGCTTGGCATCGTCCTCAAACTTTATAAGTGCACTCTCTATGCCATTATCTAAATCATTCATGAAGATATTTCTTCCTTCGAAGGTGGATATGTAGGTTTCCACCTGATGTGTGGGGCCTTGGGCTGAGCCCTTAAAAGGCACAATTCTGTCTTATCTAAGGTTCCCAGGGCGTGTTTTGTTAAAGGAGAGGTTTTCCACTGTCTGCTTGGCCACAATTTCCCCCTGGGCATTGCTGTTCAATGTGCTTCACGCTGGCTGCTGCCCTTCACGCGAAAGGAGGCTGCTGGCTGCGTTTCAGTGGCACGGTGGTTAATAGGGACTGAAACAGTTTTGTTCCTTCCGTGTGCTATAAAAATGGAAAACGTTATTTATTATAAACATGCCCATTTCCTTTAATTAATTAATTAATTAATTCCTATGTCGCCTGTCGCTTCTCAAGAGCTCAGTAAAGATAATAAATGGACCTGCCCACCTCTTTGGACAAACTTTCCCCTCTTCTTCCGGCCCTAAACCCCAATCGCCTCTCTCCAAATCTGTTATACCCTGTAGCAAAATTCCAGGGCGAGAATAGCGTGTGTGTGTATGTGGGTGTGTGTATGTGGGTGTGTGTGGGGGTGGGGGTTTGCAGGTCAGGATTGAGGGGCAGTGGCAGAGTTGTAGGGGGCTCAGGACTCAAGTAACAGAAGACACCAGGGTGGAGAAAAACTAGGACAGAATTGAGGAGCATTGGCAGAGCTGTGTGTGGGGAGCCAGGAGCTGGGATAACGGGGGGGGGGCTGCAGGGCAGGATTGAGTAGGGTTGCCAACCCTCCAGGATTGGCCTGGAGTCTCTAGGAATTAAAGATTAACCTTTAATTAAAGATTACATCATGTGATTAAATTTCCAGGAATATGTCCCACCAAATTTAGCAAACCTATCATTGAGGGGCAGTGGCAGAGCTGTCTGGGAGCTGGTTGTTGGGAGTAGGGTGACCAGATGTCCCGATTTTATAGGGACAGTCCTGATGTTTGGGCCTTTTTCTTATCTAGGTGCCTATTACCCCCCACCCCCACCCCCACCCCCACCCCGATTTTTCACCCTTGCTATCTGGTCATCCTAGTTGGGAGCTGCAAAATCTTCTTGCCACCAGGACACCCTGACACGGGGGAACAGGCCCTGAAGTGGGGGGTGTGTGCGCACGGGGGTGTGTAAGAGGTGGCTAGCGCAACGCCCTCCGCCCAGGCCGCTGTCCACCGGCCGCGGCTGTGTTCTGAGATTGCTGGTCCTCAGCAGCTCGCCGCGCCTCCCAAATGAACAAGAAGAGGGGCTAAAAATCAGTCGCCCTGGGGTGCAGCAGGAGAGTTTGGCCCACGGGTGCGCGCGCCCCCCAGATTCGGCCCTGCACCGGGCACGGCCAGCTGGGTGCTGGGGTCAGCTGGTAGGGTGACCTGACAGCTGACCTGACAGCAAATGTGAAAAATCGGGACAGAGGGTGGGGGGTAACATAAGAAAAGGTCCCCCAAAATCAGGACCGTCCCCACACAATCGGGACATCTGGTCACCCTATCAGCCGGGGAGGGGGTGAGGAGCCCATGAGAGATTGCATTGGGGGGGGCTGATCCGGCTGGTGTAAATCAGGAGTGACACCGGAGTCGCTCCGGTGCAAAGCCGGACCGGGCCATGCCCCAGCGTGGGGCTTGTGACGTGGACCGCTGCGGCCCGGGGCGCTGCTCCTGAATATTCATCGCGCCGGCCGGCCGGGAGCCAAGCGGCCCTGCTGACGGGGGTGGGCAGCAGCGCGCTGCCGTTGGCTGCCGGGGAGGCTCACGGCACCGGGAGCAGCCGAGGGGTTTGGCCGGGAGCGGAGGGAGAGGTTGCGGGAGGGACACGCACGCACCCCCGCAGCTTGGGTGGGTCCTGTGCACGGACTAGAGCGGAGCTGGAAAAGCCCAGAGCAGCTTGGAGCCGGGGCTGCTGCTAGCGGATGAGACCCTCCCCCGCGGCCTTTGGGAGATGGCAGGGGGAGGAGAGATTTAGAGGAGACACACGAGTGTGTGTGTGAGTGTGCAAGGAGCGATCTGCCTTGTCAGTCGGAGCATGGGCTGCTGCTGGGAGCCTTCTGCTCGGCTGCCTGCTCCTTTGTAACATCACAACAAAGGCTGTGGCGTGTAACTGGGGTAAGTGACAGCTCCGATTCCCTCCTGCTTCTTTCCAGCGCCAGCCCAGCCTGGGTTAGATGTGGCTATGTCGATTGCAGGCATGGCAACAAGACCCCCCTCCCCACCCCAAGAAAACAGACAGCTTGACCGGCTAAGGAATGGACCCCAGAGCCCAGCCCCTGGCTTGAAAATCCTGCTCAGCTGCAGGATTTGGGGGGCTAGGCTGTGACCGCCCTTATTACCACATGCTGGGAATACAGGCACAAAGCCGGAGGAAATGTAACCTCTCCCAGATCAGCGAAAACGTCTGGCCGTGTCAGGGCTGCGGTGGCTAGCTAACCCTGCTGGGTGAAATAAGGCCTATCCCAGGGCCGGGGAGGCGGGAGGAAGTGGGATGTCTGCATGGATGGTTGCATCTTTTTAGGGTAAGGTCGCCTCTTTCGTGCTATTGTGGGCAAAACTCCGGGCCAAGGGGTCGTGGTAATGAGGGCATGGCAGATCCTCCCCGGGGTGGTTAATTAAAATGTTGCAAACACTGAGGTTTGTGAAGGAAAGGGGAAGGCTCAGAAAAATAGTGATAATGTTTTATCATCATCTCTGAAAGTTTTCATGTCCTTTTGATGCTGATAGACAGTGCCAGGTCAGCCGCTCTGGAGAAGGGGAGTTTGCCCAGGCAGGATCTGCTCTACAGCCAGAACGTGTAGGAGCTTCTCCTTACTAATCCATCCGTGGGCCTCAACCTTATCCCGGAGAGCTCACCCGTAGGGCTCAGGGGAGTTCAGTTTCCATGGCCCGGTGTGTCCTTGGCCTTTCTGCGGAGTCTGCTAACAGGAGGCCACTTACCACTAAGGTCTGGTCTATGCAGTTTTTGTACTGGGTTAACTGTGTCTGTGAGGGGAGTGATTGTGTTTAAATGCAATAGTTAAATCGGTACAATCCCTAGCACATGCAGTTATACAGGATAGAGGTGCCTTATCGTGGTAGAATTTATTCTCCTAAATGTACAAGAATGAGGTATATTATAAATGGGCCTTTAAACTGGTATAAATGGGTCCTCACTGGAGGGTTGGGATGATTTAACTACAGATTTCCAAGGGATATAGTTAAAGTGGTACAAAACCTGTGTTTACATACTCATAGACTTTATCTATGATTGGCAGAGGGGTTACTTGCCCACTTCATTTTGAATGGTTTCTTGCAACGTGTCAGCTTGTATTTAGCTGTGACATACTGAGTACCTTTCCCAGACCTGAAGAAGAGCTCTGTGGAGCGCCAAAGCTCGTCCCTTTTACCAACAGATGTTGGTCCAATAAAAGATATCCTCTCACCCACCTTGTTTCTCTGTTATACACCCTGTCTCGTATAGATGTGACTGGGAAACTGCATATATGTCACAGACCTTACCTCTACATCCGATTAAGTATTAATAGCATCCTGCCCCGAGATCTGCCTATGCGGCACCGTAACTGCTCACCTGTTGCTTGGAGTTTAGCATGATTTAATACAGCAGGAAAATGAGATTAAAACCACTTAAAGTTGTTGCTGGAACCAGCACCAAACATGGTTTAAGATACGGGTGCTTTTTCATAGATTATAAAGTCAGAATGGATCACTGTGATCATTTATCTGAGCTCCTGCATAACACAGGCCATAGCCCTTCCCCGAAATAATCCCTCTTCGAAAAACATCCAGTCTTAATTTAAAAGTTTCCAATTGTGGAGATTCCACCCCAAGCCTTGGTAAGTTGTTCCAATGGCTAATTGCCCTTGCTGTTAAAAATTTACATTTTATTTCCTGTCTGAATTTGTCTAGGTTCACCTTCCAGCCATGGGATCTGGTTGTTATTGAAACACCTCTGAGATCTCGCTCTGTATTGGATCCTTTTCATTTTGCATACAAAGTTAACCAAATTAATGACACTGGAGGAAGGAGGGAGGGGGAAAGAACAAACTGGCTTCTAAAAATCTTGCAGTGCTAACGGGGCCTTATCAAAGTGGATGGGTCAAACTCTGGACCTGTCTGCTGCGGCTGTAACTTACATCTGTTCACCAAAGGTGAAATTCAGCCCTCCGCAGGCAGCCAGCACAACGCCCAGCCATAAATAAAACCCTGTTTTGAGGGCTTAAACGGGAAACACCTGATTCATAGGCCTTGTGCCAATCCACTGTGCCAGGGCTGTTTTCCCACCCCAAAGTCACCCAGAGCGGTATCCACAGCCCACTGAACACGCAAAGTGTTTTGGAAAAAATGCTGCACTATTTTTAAAAGTTACTCACCAGCCCTGCACTTGTGATGAGCAATGTGACAGACATAGATCAGTGGACTGAAGTGAGCACGTGCAAGCTAACACAGTGCAAAATCTGGGGCCTTTCCGGGTACGGGCCAAGGTAAATATTTCCTCACAGGCGTTTGAAAATAGGGTGGGCAGGGAATTGTAAGTACGGGGAATTATTGGAGAGGGATTTGTGGTGAGTTGTCTTAGATTGATGAATTTAGGCACACAGGTCAGAGCCTCAAAAGTATTTAGTTTCCTAACTTCCATTGAATTCAAATAGTTTCAGTGGATGTTAGGGGCCTAAATACCTTTGAGGGTCTGGGCCCTAGAGCATATGGCTAGAGATGCCCTTTGTAGAATTTTTATGAATCAAAATAAATAAGCACCCTACAATAACAACCCGGTAGATTTCAGAGTAGAAGCTGTGTTAGTCTGTATCTGCAAAAAGAAAAGGAGGACTTGTGGCACCTTAGAGACTAACCAATTTATTTGAGCATAAGCTTTCGTGAGCTACAGCTCACTTCATAGGATGCACTGTCAGCGTGTCTATGTAAGAGAGGAAAACCCATGGGGAGGGGATGAAACAGGTTTTACATTTCAAGCTTCCAAAGAATTATTGCAATGAAACCCCACAAAACTGTTAAAAAATGGCCAGGAATACTTTTGATCATAGGCTTTAAGAAACAAAAGCATGATGTCAGAGCATGAGGGCAATAAAGGAATGAAGAGGAGTCAAGCCCTTATTTCTAATGAGGACCCTGCTTTGTAAACAGTCAGATTGCCAGGTACCAAGTGGGGGACAGACTGGTAAACATTAGCCGGTGTCTCTCCTGCAGAGGAAGTGCCTTACCAATAAAAAAGGCAAACACTCAGGGAACAGCAAAGACAAGGAGGTGGGGAATCCAGAGCAGAGCCATCTGCTCAAGGGGAATCCCTGAAGAGTGGATAATCAGTCAAAGGCAAGTAGCCAGGCAAGGACAACGGTGATACACTCATTCAGCTGATGAGCTGATCTCGGGACCTGATGATGGCAGAAGCCATCAGGGTTTAGGGCCTGATCCACAGCCAAGGGCGAGTCTGATCATTGGTTTCCATGAGCTTTGGATCACCTCAGTGTGGGGGGGAAAGGGGATGGGCACGTGCACGGAGGGCAGAAGTTAAGAAGATGCACGTGAGTCCTCTGGCGTGTCTGGCTCTGCATCCAAATGTTCCTAGGGCCCCGTTGTGGTACCTGCACAAATGCTGAGTGAAAGGGCTTTGAATGGTACCCTTTGATCAGTGACATGCACCCCAGGAGAATCGTCAGTTCCTGTGTGCTCCAGCAACGTCTCCCTCCCCTCCAATCCCCACTCCACTGTGCTTCCATCTTGCAGGGCAGATTTCCGCCCTGTCAATTTGACCCTGTAAATGCAGGATCTGCAAGCCCTGTTTAGGTGCGAGCATTTGAACCCTGGGCTCAAACCCTTGGCCAAGCCCAGCTGATCTCTGATGGGTTTTGCCCCATCAAGGCAGGTTCACTGAGAAGAGCTTTTAATGCAGAAAACTGGGGGAAAGTATCTTTACTCGTGGTGGTATAGCTGCATCAAGGCTCTCCAGCTGAGAGCAGGGTCCCAATGTTTACGTACAGTGCCTAGCACATAGTGAGAGATAGTCCCTGCCTCAAAGAGCCTCCAGGCTACATAGACAAAGGGTGGGAAAGAGGAGTATTATTAATCTCCAGGCACAGAGAGATTAAGTGATTTACCCACACCACAAAACCTTCCCATAGTCTTGTCCGATTGGCACAACTCGGGAGGAAGCCCAGGACTAGAGCAACAGGGGGTACTGTTGGTCAGGACTGAGGGTGCATAAGGCAGAGTTTTTATATTGCTGACCCATGCAATTGTGTCTGGCTCCCGCAACAGGTTTCAAAAGAACAAAGGCTTCCTGTTTTCAGTGGGAGTTCAGGGTGGGGTTTGCATGCGCCCTCAGCGTTGGCCTCACTCTCTTCCCGTTGGAATCAACAGTTGACGGTGGTGGGCTCAGAGTTCGGCCAAGCCCGTTGTTTTGATTCACCGGGGGGTGGAATTCCCCTCTGTACAAGGCCTTCGTACCATTCAGGTTCTACCTCAGACTGTTGGGCTGTACCATGTCAGGCAGGTTTCCAAACTAGGGTTCACAACTGCCTAGCGATCGGTGAAGACTTTGGCAGGGATTTGGTTTTTACCCAAATGCATGTGACACACTGCCCCCTCCCCCAATTCCGGAAGGAGCCCTGGGGTTCAGAAAGTCTGAGATCCTCTGATAAGCAGCATGATCTAGATGGCATAATCGAGATGTGCTCTGAGTGCCACTTAGAACAGGGTAGGAGCCTTTTCTTTCCTTTGTGAGCAAGAACATGTTCAGGGCCTGGGAGAAATGTGCATTTCTAATCTGAGGTTCAACTGCAAGATGCTCACGGTGGCTCCACATTTGTTCTGTTTGTCTGTGGGATGGGCTTAGATGCCAGGGGCTGGATTTTAAGTCCTGGCTGCCAATGCTGTGCATACAGCTATTTGTATTTGTACAAGTGCATACACACCCATGTGGCTCGCAAGATATTTGTGTGTGCTCATACTGGGATGGTGCACTGGCCTGAGTCACAGGCACAAAAGGGGCATACGCCCAAGTTTTGCATGTGAAATCCAGTGTGTTTGTGGGGGGGAGGTTGTGTGAAATTTATTTGTGCCAGGCTCTGTGCACCACTATGAACTCCCCAAGAACTCAGGACTGTCACAAACCTCACCACTTTCCGTTCCACGTGCAAGGCGGACTTCTCCGACCTTTCCTTCTCTAATATGAACACACAGCAACAGCTGTATTTAACAGATAACCGTCATCCCGCCCCTACCAAAACAGGACACGCCACTCCACACCTTTCTCCCTCTGGGGAGAGGAGAGAACAAACAACAAGTGACAGATGTGTAGTCCTGTTGCTCAATGCAGTGTTGGAAGGCTCTCAGATATTGTGGTGATGAGTGTGGATAACAACAGATATAGAATAGAACAGAACTTGCTCTGAGCAGGGGCAAATTTCACCAGGGGTTATGCAGACATGGAAGCTGGAGGGAAATGTGACTTCATGAACAATGAAACCAATGTGTAAATAATGGTGTCCATTAGCTGAGTGTAGCCCGTCTCTACCTTTCCATGGCCTTTTGTTTAGCTTCCCATCAAACTTTAAAGGTCACATGTTTTTGGCTTGGTTGGCAATTGAAACTCAAGAATTTTTCTGCCCCCTTTTCACTGTGTTTTCGGAGCTGATGGTGGTTACCGGGGCCTGCACTGTGGAATGTGTGGCCATTGCTGGCTTGGTCTGGCTGGCCAACATTTGCTTAATGTCACAAGTATTTTCTTGGCTTCGGTTGCTGTCCCGCTTCAATCATGCGGCTAATGGATGTTGAAAAACAGGCTGTGCAGGGGATTTGAGCCGCGGCTGCTTCTGGAAAAGGCCTGTTACAACAAACTCGTTTTGTGGCAAATGCAGGACGACATTTCTCTGGGGTGGTGAGGGCGACTGGGAGCAGCTGTAGCCCCATCCCCCTTACATAGGCTCAATGGCCCATAGGCAGGCTGTGCAGATGTTAAGGAGAGAGGGCTGCTTCTGATTCTGTTTCTTTCCTCCCCCACCAGCTGCTCTCACTTGTGCTACCGAGTCTCTAAACCAAGAGTGGGTCGGTGTCTTTCTCAGAGATCTGCTCTAGCTCAGCCAGAAGTCATGGGCTTCATGCAGAGAGTAGTGGGTGAGGTTCTTTGGCCTGGGTTGTGCAGGAGCTCAGACTAGATGATGCTAACAGTGCCTCCCGGCTTTAGAAAGCTATGACTCTCTGTTGCTTTACCATCTGAGGAATCCTCCCGCCTCTGCCAGCCCACTTTTTCTGCTGCCATCCTGATCTGAGTCAGTACTGCCTCCTCGTGGCCGGCAGGAGGCGCTCTAACCACGCTATTGTCCCAGCACCGTGTGGCAGGCAGGGGAGCAGCTTCAGAAACTTCCCAGAAGTAATAACTCGGCTTGATCCTGGGCGTTAGTGAGCTCCCCGGTGGGGACAGATCCTGGTCTCCTCCTGGTTGAATTCACTCAGGGCTCCATTCTGCCCCATGCTGAGCATGCTTTACTATGCACCTCACTCCATTGGGCCAGTTTCTGCCTCCTTTCCCTGCTTGGCAAACAGCTTCATTCATTTCCGGGGGTTGCCTGCGGAGCAAGGCACACAGTGCAAGGAGAGGAGACCCAGTCTGGCCCAGTGAAGTCAGTGGAGTAAGGTACTGCTTTGCTTCAGCATGGGGTGGCAGAATCGGGCCCTAGAGAAAGAAAGAGATGACTGCTGGAAGAACACACTCCTTGTGAACTGGCCCTTTCTCAAGGCCTCCTCACTTGGCCCTTCCCCGTCTCAGCACTGCTGATGCAAGAGCCTTCTTCCCTGCATCTCCTGCTGTCTGGAGTAGTCTCCCTGTGTATCTCCCTGCCTTGCCAACTCCCCATTTCTTTTCACTCTCTTCTGATGACATTTTTGCTCCCTTGCTCTGTAGCACGCTTGTCACGTGTATGGTGTGTCATAAGAGCATAAGAACAGCCATATTGGGTCAGACCAAAGGTCCATGTATCCCAGTATCTTGTCTTCCAACAGTGGCCAATGCCAGGTGTCCCAGAGGGAATGAACAGAACAGGTAATCATCAAGTGATCCATCCCCTGTCGCCCATTCCCAGCCTTTGGCAAACAGAGGCTAGGGACACCATCTCTGCCCATCCTGGCTAACAGCCATTGATGGACCTATTCTCCATGAACTTATCTAGTTCTTTTTTGAACCCTGTAATAGTTTTGGCCTTCACAACATCCTCCGGCAAAGAGTTCCACAGATTGACTGAGTGTTGTGTCCCCTTCTAGTGACTGATTGAAACAGTGAATTGAAACAATCAATTTTGTTTAAATTAATTAATTAATTTAAACAAAATTAAATCAATTTTGTTCAGTGATTGAAACACTGGACCATGGAAATGATCGTCTGTATCAGGAAACACTTAGGAATAGGGATCTAATTCTCATTTACATAACGGCCCATTTACGCTTGTAATTTAGGCCCTTTCCATTGCCAGAGTGGTGTAAAGGGGTCTTGGTATAAATGAGAATCAGACCCGGAATCGACAGTATTGCATATGTTTCTGGGCATCTCGGTGCTAGAAAGACGTTGCTCAAAGAGAGGGAATTTGGAGAAGAGCCTGAGAGGGCCTGGGGGTTAATCAGGAAAAAAGAGTAAATGGACTGCATATGTGCAGCTTGGCTAACCAAGGGCTGGTGGGGAGGTTAGCATCAGTGTCCATGGAGAGCTGAAAGGTGCAACTGCAAGCACGGAGAGCAAATGTTTAGGTGGCCTAAGGCTATAACCAGGGCTTATGGGAGGAAACTGGGCAAAGACACATTGTGGTGAATATGTAGAAAACGCCCTGTTGGCCCCAATCCCGGCTGCATGCACGGCATCACACCTGCTTTCCTCTAAAAGTAGTAGATGTACAAAGCAGTAAACGAGGACTCCCTAAATGGGACGACTCCCCGTGGAAAAGTTAAGAACATGCGTGAGGGTTTGCAGGGTTGGGGCTGGGGAGCAGCGTCTCAAGGGGAAAGGCAGAAGCAGGTCATTTGGGACGCTTTAAGTGGGACTGGGTAAAATGCTGAAATAATCTGCATTGGCTGAGGGGAGGGATTGATGAAGAGTTGAGAAAGAAATCGCCTCAGATACCTTTTCCCTGTGAAAGTACCAGCATTGTTTCTGCCTCTATTGGCTGTTTCATTTACAACCTGCATGGAAACCCCCTGTTGCCTCATCAGTATCTCCTCTCCCTCCTCGGGTTTGGCTAAGGGAGAGCTTTGGGAGGTTTCTTTTAGACACAGGCAGGTCTGAGCTGACAGCCGAGCTTCAGATCCAAATTTGCAGCTCAAACTTCTCTCCCTGTTGGATGGAGTCTGAACACCAAGTTCAAAATGCCCCGAGCTTTGGATTCAGCTGTAGAATTCAACCTCCATCCACTCCTTGCTTGTGGAAGTCTTCAGGGCTGACATTTCAGTTGAGGGTCTTATTCCTAAATGTCCTGGATGACCCTTGCTTGAGCTTTCCTTATGCACGGACAAAGGCACGGCGGATCTACCTAGTCTCATTTCTCCTGCTAAAAGCAGCTCTTTGCAGAATGGGCGGCAGTGCGTCGATGAATCTCTGGGCCACCACCTATGCGTGTGTGAGTTCACTCTCTGAAGCACTGGGCCTCTGGGTGCTGCTTCTGTGCTGCTCTCCCAAAAATGTCATCAGTCCAGGTGGCACTATTGTTTCCAGGTTCAGTTGAAATTCCACCTGTACTTCCTCCAGGGTGTGACTGCTTTGCTCTCTTCGGTTTGCATAGTGTGATGCATTTGCAGCAACTAGGTATTTCCCCACTTGGCTTGTGCAATGGTAATTATATGTTCATCCTGTAGTTTCATCAGGAGCCTCTGCATGCCAGGACAGCTGTCATTCAGGTCCTGTTTCTGTATGTCTAGCTCATGTTTATTACGTGACAGATCTCCCAGCAACCTTGTAAATTTCACTGTGCAATTTCTCCCATCCATAGGCTAGAGCTAAGGGTTGCCTCCTGCCATCTGAGCCGTTTTTGCTCATTTTCAATCTTTGATCTCCCAGAGGAAGTAGGAAGCAGGAAACAAAGCATCTTTTCTCCTGAAACAAAACTTTTCAGAGGCCAGAATTTTAACTAGAAACTTCAAACCCACCCAAACCTCCCCGTAGATCAGTAGGGTTTTGCACTTGTGTGTCTGGATACTGGCCCTTGAATCAGGAAACTCCAGCTGAGTTGAGCACAGCATGGGTTTATTTTTGTTGGGTTTCTCTGACAGGGAAAAGGTCCTTATCTCTTTCACCAGGAATGTTTACTCCAGCCCATGGACTTTGGAATGGGGGTTGGTTCAGCAGTCCATATTGGTGTTGCTATCTAAACCCTGGCGTTAGCCACATCCCCTTCCCAAGATCAGCACTGGCGTGTTGATATGGGGAGATGCTGGCTCTGTACAGGGAACTTAAAATGTACAGGGCTCAGTAGCTGAAATCAGTTTTCTTAAACAACACATGCTCTAGGAGGCTGCACCTCATTTAAAGTCCAGAAGGGACCATCGTGATCATCTGGTCTGACCTTCTGCACATTGCAGGCCAGGGAACCTCGCCCACCCACTCCTGTAACAGACCCCAAACTTCTGCCTGAGTTACTGGAGTCCTCAAATCGTGGTTTAAAGACTTCAAGTCTCAGAGAACTCACCATTTGAAAACAACAACGAGGAGTCCTTGTGACACCTTAGAGACTAACACATTTATTTGGGCATAAGCTTTTGTGGGCTAGAACACACTTCATCAGATGCATGGAGTGGAAAATACAGGAGCAGGTATAAATACATGAAAAGATGGGAGTTGCCTTACCAAGTGTGAGGTCAGTCTAATGAGACAATTCAATTAACAGCAGAATACCAAGGGAGGAAAAATCACTTTTGTAGTGGTAATGAGAGGAGCCCATTTCAAACAGTTGACAAGAAGGTGTGAGTAACTGTAGGGGGAAATTAGGTTTAAGTTTTGTAATGACCCAACCACTCCCAGTCTTTATTCAGGCCTAATTTGATGGTGTCCAGTTTGCAGATTAATTCCAGTTCTGCAGTTCTCCCCTCTGCCATGTACATTGGCCAAACCGGACAGTCTCTATGCAAAAGAATAAATGGACACAAATCTGACATCAGGAATTACAACGTTAAAAAACCAGTAGGAGAATCTCGCTGGTCACTCAATAACCGACCTATAAGTGGCCATTCGTCAACAAAAAAGCTTACTTCAAAAACAGACTCCAGTGTGAAACTGCATCTGATGAAGTGGGTTATAGCCCACAAAAGCTTATGCCCAAATAAATGTGTTAGTCTCTAAGGTGCCACAAGGACTCCTCGTTGCTGATACAGACTAACATGGCTACCACTCTGAAACCCGTCACCATTTAAACTAGTTTAAACCTGCAAGTGACCTGTGCCCCATGCTGCAGAGGAATCAAAACCTCCCCCCCGCCCCCTCTGCCAATCTGACCCGGGGAGAAATTCCTTCCTGACCCCAAATGTGGTGTGAACCAGGGTTGTCCCACTGAAGTCAATGGAGCTGTGCTAAGTGCATCCGCGGAGCATCCGGTCTTTTGTGTTTCTAATGGAGCAAGGGCCCATGCGATTCAGTTTTGTTCCTTGTGGGTATAGCACAATCAGAGCTTATGGGGCTCGGAATGCGTAACTGTAGTATGAACTTTTTTAGGTTTTCGGCCATGTCCTGCATAAATGACAGTTTATTTCCTGGTGAAATTTAGTGGTTGATTCTTCAGAATCAGAAATCTGCCTGCTTACCTGCCTCCCATCACTATGGAATCTGAGCATCTCGCAGACATTTTGTATTTGTCCCTACATCCCACTGTGGGGTGGAGAAGTGCTAGTGTCCCAGTGTTTAATACGGGGGACTGAGGCACACAGAAAGGCAGGGCCAGGTTTCCAAAAGAGCTCAGCACCCAACAGCTGCCATTTTCAGCACCTAACCAAGTGGCTAGATTTTCTGCATCTAGTGCAATGAGCTATTTTGACAATCTGGCCTGTAAGTGACTTGCCCATGGTCACATAGGAAGCTTGTGGCAGAGCCAGCAATTGAACCTGGACCTCTTCAGAGCCAGACCAGTGCCTTAACCCCAAGCCCATCTGTCCTCTGTAGATGCCCCCGGATCCAAATGCTCTCAATTCTTTGAGGGGATTCAAAGTCCAGACCTGGATCTATGTCCAGATTTTACAGCTGGCTCTTACCTGTGTGATAGGCGTGAACTGAAAATCATGGATCCAAGCATTCCTCCTGAATTTGGGGTAGGGGGAACAATCACAATCCAGACTGGAATTTTGTGGTTCATTCTCATCTCTCTAGAATTGGGAGAAGTCCCCCCTTTGCTCCCGCTGTGTTTGAACAATTAAAACATACAGTAGGTTGAATCTAGGGCTTGAAAGCTGAATTGTGAAGGATTTTTTATAAATTAGTCTGTGCCTTTGTTCCTTATTTTTCTTTCTTGCCTCTGTATAATAGAGAACAAAAGAAGGGTTTTTATTTCAACCTTCAAAATCTCCATGATGTCTATCCTGGTCTCCTGGCGCTTTGCTGGATCTAGTCTAGCAGGATTTGTACTTTGAACTCTGCCACCGCAGTTGAATGGGCGAGCTATTGAATGATTAACAAAGACTCTTTTATCCCAAATGTGAATCAGTTATTGTAGTTTAATAGGCGGTGGCAAAAATAACAGTCAAAGAGTTTTAAGCTGCCTAATTAAAAATCTCTTCCGTTCTCAATTTCCATAACATGCTATTGTCATTTCACTTTGTCTATACTATGGAAATTCCCGAAGGGCTTGTGTAGACGAGGGAAATTGGGACGATCCTCTTACGTAAACAAATGACACCACTGTGACTTACACTGGCAACTTCGTGCAGGCCTTGTCTTGCACTAGTGCAATGCATTTACACTGGGGACTTGTGCTAATGTAGCTGCTCAAATGCAATCCCCCTCACACGTACGCACCCACACTACCCCCGAACCCAGTATAGCCCAACATAAGGTCTTCACTAAACATCCGGGCCAGCCTTAGTGGTGAGCAACGAGGGTGGTTGCCATGGGCAGCAACTTCTGGGAGCGTCAAATCAACATCGGGGGGGGGGCACTACGTTGGCTTTGTTTTGGTTTGCTTTTTGCTTGGCCTTTCAGGGGGTATTGGGACTGTTTTCTGCCCTGCGTGACAAAACACCCCAGACTGGGTCTTGCTAATTATAGACTTTTCCCGGGCCGGTAATAACATGAATTTCTCATGTAAAAAAATGAGAAGAAAGAAAACCTTAACACAATAAAATAAAGCTTTTCCAAGTGTTCTTTATTCAATACAGAGAAACAGAAAAGTGCACAAGCTCACTTTATTGTGTTTTCCCTCTTGAAAGTCACCTTTACACACTCTAGGGTATCTCTCTTTAAAGACCATTCAAGTGCATGAGAAGGTGCTTTGAAAGGCGCAAGAGGCGCTGGTTGTAATTTGGAGGGATTAGACAGCAAGTGCCAACGGGAAAGCCAGCTGGAGGGCAGATTTTAATGGGGGTTTTGTGGTAATAAATAAGATTTAAAATAAAACAAACAGTCCGACCGTGGGAACCTGCAGCCCTGCCTTCTTAAAGCAGCGTTCTTGATTAAAATTGCATAACTTTGGAGACAGTGTGGAACGCGGCGTTGTCCAGCCACCGGAGCGTGGCCTTGAGAGGCAGGAGACTCATGAGTTCTAATCGCAGTCCTAATGCTGACCTGTTGTGTGTTGAAGGTAGGGTGACCCGACAGCAACTGTGAAAAAACGGGACGGGGGCGCGGGCGCCTATATAAGAAAAAGTCCCCCAAAAGGGGACTGTCCCTTTAAAAATGGGACATCTGGTCACCCTAGTTGAAGGGGATGTCAAAACATTCTAAAATCTCCAATCTCATGCTCTAGGACTTCACCTGCGGGGTCAGGAAGGCAATCCCTTCCCCCCACCAGTGTACTCGGTTTTTGTTGTTGCAGTTGTCTCCTTCCCCTGAGGCATCAGAGATGGTCATGGCTGGAGATAAAACAGCAAATGGGGTGGGCTGGTGCACTGAAGTGGCATAGAGAATTCTCTCTTGGGTGCTTGGTTGGCTGGTTCTGGCTCACATGCTCAGGGTCTAACTGATTACCGTATGTGGGGTCAGGCAGGAACTGGGGGTTTTCTTGCCGCCTTCTGCGGTGTGAGGGATCACTTGCCAGGATTATCTGGGCATATTTTACCTACTCTGTTCCCTGCCACTGCGGGGCCTTCAGACACTGGTGGTCTCTGTCTGGAGCACACAACCCTTTAGTCTCCAAAGGGCTGAAATACATTGGTCTAATTCTGATTGTGGGGCTTGGTAGGGGGGTGGCCGGATGGTGTTGGTGGCCTCTGAGGTGCAGGAGGTCTGACTAGAGAATCTCGTGGTCCCTCCTGGGTTTAAAGTTGATGACTCCATTTTGGGTATCTCCATTCTTGGGTGCCCGACGGAAGTTGCTATTGGGTTTGGATTTCAGAGGTGCTGAGCAGCTGCAGATCCCCTGGGCTTCAGCGAGCGTAGCAGGTGCTCCGTATTCCTAAAAATGCAGCTCAGGATGGACAACTAGACACCATGAGGATAAGCGTGGTGGTAAAATCATGACGGCCTAACCCTGCTGGCTGGCTTGTGTTATCGTGTTGCAGGGCTCTGTAACTTGATTAAAATGGCCCAAGGAGTCTAACCCTCTCATCCTTCTGCGTCTTGTTCCTCATCAGATGATAATGGAATCCCATCCGTTTTCCACCCCCTCTCCCAGCAGACCCTGCTTCCTGGCCAAGAGAAATATTGAACAGTGTTGCCTTTGGAGATCAGCAGTGTTGCTGGGTGATATGAAGTTACCCCAGTCCTTTGTAAGCTCACATGATGGAAAGGAATATTTCAGGGGGCTTTAAATGATGTAACTGGGGCACAAGAATGAAACTGGGAAGTAGACATTTGAGGTCGGTTCCAAAATATTTTCAGATTGCAACGGTGCCCTGTGCTGCACAGCAGTGTCCCAAGGGCAGTGATGGAAACCCAGTCGCTCCAGGAACTGAGCCTTGGACTGAGCATAGCACTGGAGAAGAGGCTGTGATGAACAGTGGGTTCTGTGCGAGGATGGTCTCTGGTAGAGCCGATGGAAACTCAGCATTTCTGTTTGGCAGGAAATGTCAACATTGTGACATTTCCCGCGAAATAGAAATTCCGAAAAATTTGGGTTTTGGGAAATGTTTGTTCTAAAAAATTGGAAATATTTTTTTTCCTTCCATTTTTATATTTTTATTATTTCTACCTTCTCTCGTGCCCGCAGCCGTGCATAATATACACGACTGCCAGAGACGTGCCGTATTGCGACGTAAACACAGTAGCTGAAATAGTCTGGTTTTCTTTACTTCATCTTCAAAACCATTCAGGGCAGCTTGGGCTGAAACGTCTTCTCTCCTATCTGCTCGTGGTGCCACGAAACCGTTTGTAGTTCACGACTGCTGCGTCACGCCGCAAAGAATCATCCCAGCTGGTACCCTGCATGTGGAATGCCTGGTGTGGAATCCAATGCTTGGGAAGGCCCAGCCTTCATGGGGGTGTGGAGGGGACCGAGGTCCTAGGCAAGTGGCGTTAACATCGGAGCCTTGCTAGAGAGACCCAGGCAGATGAAATTGGCCTGCATGATTAACAGTGAGCAAGGAAAGCAACTGCGCAAACAGAGGATGGGAACGGAGCACCCTGGCTGCAGGTCTAGCACCTGGAAGCTGTCAATAAATAAAGGCTAAAAATAAACTAATAAAGAAGATTTGCTAGCTTGTTCCTAGCTGAGTATTAAGTCACCGGGGCTGGCGAGGTGCAGCAGATGCTCCAACTTTCCTGGTTTTTAATTTTTTTTCCCCTCTACTTGCTAGGGAGAACGTGTCTTCTTAAAATGTCATTCGCTAGGATGCACTAAAAAGTCCCTCGTATTACAGGTCTGGATTGATTATGCTCATCTGTACTGTGGTAGTACGTGGTGGCCCCAGGCAGGGTCGGGGCCCCAGTGTGTAGGTGCTGCACACACCTGTGGTGAGAGAGAAGCCCTGCCCCAAGGAAAGCACAGTCTGACTAGTCAAGGCAGACAAGGATTATTGTGCCCACTTTATGGACAGGGCTTGTTCGCCCAAGCAGTCTGTGGAAGAACTGCAAATAGAAGTAAAATCTCTTGAGTCTCAGTTTGGTGCCTTAGCTACAAAAGTGTCCTATCTCACAACTTCTAACACTGTAGCCTCTTCAGTCTGGGATAATCGCCCTGCATTGTCAGATGCGAACCCAGGGCTATTGGCAGGCCTGGGGAGTAGCCTGGTTGTAATCTTATTTGAGACGCTCTCTCTGGTTAGGTGAACTTTGCAACAAGGCATCTTTTCCCTTTGACTGAGGTCCCATCTGTAACCTTTTCCCACCACTGTGAGGGCTAGAAACTTTTTAAAAATGAACGTTGAGATGTTCACTTGATCACATGCCTCCAGGGGCTGGGACTTTAAGAGAAACACCCCAAATGGTGTACTGCCAGAGCACACTGGGTGTAAAACTATTATAATTTATTTGTCCTGCTGTAACACCTCAGCACCCTAGTCTTGGACCAGGCCCCATGGCACTAGGCGTGGTACAAACACAGAACAAAAAGACAGTCCCTACCCCAGAGAGCTTGCAGTCTAAATAAAAGATGAGAGAGAACAGGTATCTACAGACAGACAAGGAACTCACGAAAGCTCATGCTCAAATAAATTGGTTAGTCTCTAAGGTGCCACAAGTACTCCTTTTCTTTTTGCGAATACAGACTAACACGGCTGTTCCTCTGATACAAGGAAACAGTGAGACAAAATCGCAAGGGTAGCATTTTACAGCCCCTTTGCACTGGTATAAATGATTGCCCAAACTTAGATTGGAAGCTCTTTGAGGCAGGGACGTTTTGTTTTGTGTTTGTACAGCGCCTGGCGTGATGGGAGCCTGGGCAAGGCAATTGATGGGGAATCAGGCCTGTTTTTAATCTCGCTGTCTTGTTTCTCTGCATCTATTCTCCCTTATATGTTGTTGCGACATTTTCTAATAAAAGAATTCCACGAGGATTGTGTGTTGCTTCTAATACGAGACTGTTCGTGCACCCCATTATACAAAGGCTAGGGGACAGATCCCTTCCCCAAATCCCACAGGACAACCATGTGGCATACGGCATGTTTTGCAGAGGCATAAGTGGTGGCCCTTGTCCAGTATAGCTATGCACAGCTGCTACTGTTCTCGCTGTTTCGAATCTGCATTAATGCACTTGCCTTACAGCAACCAGATATCTTCTCTCCCCCCCCAGCCCCCATAGCAATTAGGGATCTCCACCCGTCAATTCAGAGAGGGAGAACTAGCTCACTAATTGCCCTCCGTAATGCCCTCGCTTGCAGGAGCCAGATGGTAAAATAACTGGCTGTAGGAGAAATCAGCCTATTATCGAGCATATGTTGGCTGTCAAAGCGGTAACCGCCTTCCCCATCTCTGATAGCCTCCTGAAATCCAGTGGGCTGATCCCGTCTTTTATTCTAGGCCTTGATAATGTATTTATGTATGTATTTATTGCTCCAATTATTTTGATCTCCAATGAACAGAACTGTTCGTTTTTGTTGGAAGGGTGAAGCGTCAAAATGCAGGGAATTATAAAACCAGCGAGGAAGTTTGTTTGCTGATATAAACTTTGTCTCCCAAGTGTTTCTTCCTGTGGCCTTTTCTGGGACCCTCTCCCCCCTTCTCCTGCTGCCACCCACACAGGTTATTTGGGTTGTGATCCGCCAGCAGAGGGTCCATTGCACTAAGTCCTACTCGAGCCCTCTTTTGAGCTTGGAGCTGGGCACAGCGATGGGTTTCCCCCCGGGAACGTGGACATGGTGCTCTGTCATTAGCTGGGGGAAAGATGATGCTTGGTGGGCTTGGGGTACATTTTGGTGGTTCGTTGCTGTACTTGGCATTGGAACAGGTGGAGGCCTCCTGGTGCTTGCGTCTTTTTGTGTCATGTTAGGAGGTCTTCTTCAGTCTCATTTGGAAAGACTTGCACATTGAATGTAGGGAATCAGCTACCTGAATCTGAGAGGACAGAGCATTGCACACAGTGTATGGCAATGGGCTTGCTAGGGGTATCTTCACCATTGCCCCCTACTGGTTGGAACCAGAACTGCTCAACTGAGTGTCATAGCCTCTATACTGCCGCCAGTGAGAGTTCTCCTTTAGCTCAGATGGGACGAGCCTAGACTTTGGAGCAGTTTGATCCAGGAAGGTCTGCGCATTCGTGGATTTACCATAGTCCAGTGAGCCTGCATTTACAAGCATAAAATTCAGTCATCCATTGGGAGCGAGGACCTTCTTCATTGATTTATTTAAAGGGGTGAGCCTCTGCGAAGAGCATGCAGGGGAATGGTGTGTTTATAATACAGATAGCAAATGATAACGTAAAGCAGATAAAAATATCCAGAAGAGGAGTGAAAATACACTCCTTGGCTGGGAAGTTATTCCAACTCTAGGGCTAGGGAGTGGAGTTTAGAGAGAGAAAATATCCCTGGCTTCTCCTTCCCAATAAATCACTGTTAATGTTTGTGCAGAAAACAGGGCCTTTGCAAAAGCGCAACTGAGAGAGCATCTGTTTGCAGGATTAGTTTTCAAGAGCGTCACAAACTGGGTCGAAGTTATTGAGCTTTCAGCCTTGCCGGAAAGAAACAAAGGGATTTTTTTTTTACTCCGGTAAAGGAGAATCCGGATTTATTTTGAATCTAGGATATGTCAGATGTGTTTATTTTTGTGCTTTTTGGTTATTTACAGTAATAATAAAATATGCATTTATTTATGTAGCCTCAGGGTGCTTTACAGGCTGGCTCAATATAAAAATATCCATCCACGGGGTCCTGTTACCAACACCCTGTTGCCTGCATCTGACATGCAGAGGGGTGGCAAAAGTTGCTGAGAATGACAAGAAAAAGTGAACCCAACTATTTAGACCCCAGGAAAGCTTGCACGGAAATCTGGGGCAGCCGCTCTTTTATTCCAAGTGGTTTGAGACACTTCAGCTGTCCCCCTTCTTCTGCCATGAGTTCCTTCCACACACAAGCAACCCTCTGTCTTGGACATCAAAGCCAGTTTTTCATCTGCTCAGATAGCTAACCCCTGGACCATGCTTCCTGTCGTGGCCTTGTGATTGGTAGTGCGGTGAAAGGTCCCTTTCTCGAAGGCTGAGGGGATTGAATCTACAGCTGTCAGCTCCTCCGCACCCCTGGGTTGACTCCTTGTGTTGTTTGTCTCCAAATGTTCCACTGGGTTTGCGAGCCGTGGTCTTCCGCAGTTCACCCTGGGTCTTTCACCGGATGATGTGTGTCTGCCTCTGTTTGTGATCAGCGTTCCTGCTCTCCTTCCCTGGCCAGTGACGCAGGCAGGCAGGCAGGCGTGGGGCTCCTCTGATTTTCCCCTGGTTGGTTTCAACACTGGAAGAGTCTGGACCCGCTCCAAAGCCTGTTGAAGTCAGTCAAAGTCTTCCCATTGCCATCAAAGGCCTTTGGATAGGGCCCTGTCTAAGCTGAGCTGATTGTGTAGTTCTGGACGCTC
Organism: Caretta caretta; assembly: GCF_965140235.1. Lineage (NCBI taxonomy): Eukaryota > Metazoa > Chordata > Testudines > Cheloniidae > Caretta > Caretta caretta. The sequence goes on from NC_134223.1 coordinate 7,157,160, forward strand.
GCCTCACGCCACATAAAATGCAAGTTTGGTCTGGGAATGAGCAAACTAACCCACGTTGCTGATTGGGCTCATCTAGACCTTTTCGATACCAGGGACCAGCTTGCTGCCTTCCTAGACTGTGCCCGGAAGATCTCGGGGACCGGCGCCAGTCCACAGATGGGTCGTTGAGAAACACTTGTGATCTGTTCGTATGCAGCATGCTGGTGTATCAATCTACCCTGCAGTGACCTGCCGTGTGCGAACTGGCTGTGTGCGCTCTGCTGCCACGTACTAAAGGTTCCCTAAAGTGCCGTGATCTGCCTGCTTTGAAAAGGGACTAGATCAGTGAGCACTAGGGTGCATGTATTTACGGGGAACAGATGTCCCAATTTTATGGGGACAGTCCTGATATTTGGGGCTTTTTCTTATATAGGCTCCTATTTCCCCCCCCCCCCCCCCCCGTCCTGATTTTTCACACTTGCTGTTTGGTCACCCTACTTGTATTGCATGGCAACAGGGTCCCCATGGACAACTGGTGCTTGGCATGCTAGTGCGGGGTAGATGAACCCCCCCAGCTTGCTGCATGCTAGCCGTTCATCTAGACAAGCCCAGCAGCATTGGAACCCCTGCCCTGTCTGCCCAAGGTTTGCACTGCTTTAGTTAAGCTGAATTAATTAAGGGCAAGTCTGCACTTAAAACGCTGCACCGCGCACCGCTGTAGCCCTTTCATGAAGACACTCGAAGCTGACGGGAGACCTCCCCGAGAGACGGTTGCTATGTCAGTGGGAAAAGCTCTCCTGCCGACATAGCGCTGTTACACCGTGTGTGTGTGTGTGTGTGTTAGGTCAGTATAACTACGTTGCTCAGAGGTGTGGATTTTTCACACCTCTGAGTGAGGTAGTTATATACCAATATAGGTCTGTAATGTAGACAAAACCTAAACTGGTTCCATTAAATTGGTTCAAACTCTTTTGTTGATGCTCTTATTTCGGTTTAAGAGTGGCTTATATTTTGGGTATCTCCAAGAGCAACTTGCACCAGTTTAATTTAAATCATTTTAAAAAACAATTTAGTTAGGGCAGGTCTACACTACGGCAGGGATTGACGCTCTGAGATCGATCCACTGTGGTTGATTTGGCGGGTCTAGTAAAGACCCGCCAAATCGACTGCAGATCACTCTCCAGTCGACCCCTGTACTCTACCCCCAACGAGAAGAGTAAGATAAGTCGACGGGAGACTTTCTCCCGTCAACCCCCCCCGCGGTGTAGACCCCGCGGTAAGTCGACCTAAGGTACATCAACTCCAGCTACATTATTCATGTAGCTGGAGTTGTGTAGCGTAGGTCGACTTACCGCGGTAGTGTAGACATAGCCTTAAACTGGCGCACAAACCTGTGTGGGTGCTCTTATTTCAGCTTCAGGACTTGTCTACACTTGAAAATTTATGTGGATTAAGGTAGGGTGTGAATTTAAAGCACAATAGCTGTTCCTGATTAACTCAATGCGTGGGCTCTTGTATTCCACTAATAAGAGCATTGTTCCTGCTAGTTTAACCCACTTTGAAGTTAAAGTGAAACTGAAGAGACACAAGGCACACTTGTGGAATAAGTGTGTCAACACATTGAGCTAATCTGGAACGCTTAGTCAGGAACACCTCTATATATTCTTAGTCAGGAACACCTCTATATGCCCTAAGAGTTGCTTATTTTGGTTTTAATTTCTAATTGACCTTGAACTAATCTGAAATAAACTTGAGTCACACTGAAATAGGACAGGTTTCAGAGTAGCAGCCGTGAATAAGAGTGTCCACACAGCCTTTTGTGCTGGTTTCACTAAACTGGTTTCAGATCATACCCTATGTTGCACCAATGCAACTCTGCATGGTCATGAGCCCTGTGATTGAAATGGTGGCCCTAAACATTTTGGGCCTGGTTCTCCCCAGCTTTGTACCTTGTGTCATCATCTAGACCTGGGCACCATAGGTGTGGAATGCTCCCGATGGTGGTAGTGAACGGAGAATCTTGATTTGGGAGCAATATTTGTGCCTACTTTCCACGTACCCCTGTATGTGGGATGATGACACAAGATCGCAGGAAGTTGAGAATCAAGCCTTTGGGTTCTGTAGGGAAGTTCTGTGGTCTGTGGATTGAATTGGAGAATCCACAGACCTGGATTCTAATCCTAAATCACACCTGCTGTGTGACCAGTTTGGGCCTCTCTTTCCCCTCCAAGTCTTTGTCTATTTTGACTGTAACCTGTCTTTCATTGTAAAAAGAAAAGGAGTACTTGTGGCACCTTAGAGACTAACCAATTTATTTGAGCATAAGCTTTCGTGAGCTACAGCTCACTTCATCGGATGCATACTGTGGAAACTGTTTCCACAGTATGCATCTGATGAAGTGAGCTGTAGATCACGAAAGCTTATGCTCAGATAAATTGGTTAGTCTCTAAGGTGCCACAAGTACTCCTTTTCTTTTTGCGAATACAGACTTACACGGCTGTTACTCTGAAACCTGTCTTTCATTGTGTTTTGTACAGCACCTTGTGCACAATGGGGCCCTGATCCTGATTAAGATATTTATGTGCTACTGTTATAAACTCTTTTTTTATTCTTAATCGTCTGAATGCCCCGTCTCTGCACCTCCACTGCCTTCAGTCTGCTTTCTGAGAGCTGCTGTACTTTTCCCAATCTCTTGCCGCCTGCTCCAGATGCGATGAATGAGCCAGGCTGCTCTTGGTGCTTTGCCCATTGTTTGGTAACGTTAATTTCTTCACCACCTGTTCTGGCGCAACCCTTGTAATTCCTTCCGGGTTTCTCATTTCCTCCCCTTGGAAAATGTATTTCTTTCTCGCTGGCATCCTTGCTCCCTGCCCTCCTCCTGGCAAACACGGCACCTTCAGCTTTCTGCAGCGACAATTCCTTTTGCAATTAAACTGCTTTCGCTGACTCACTTGTGGGTCCTGCATCTGCCTCCAGCCACTCCTTGCTCCTTCAGAGTTTGAAAACCTCTTTCTTTCCACTCAGGGAGAAATTGACTTCTGTGCAGTGGGCCAGCCCAAGATCAGTGAGTGCATCACTTAGGTCCTGCTTATGGTAGTATTCACCTTCAGTTTGTGCATGAATCTGGCTGGGCAGTTACATACTATACCTCTTATCCAGCAATTCTTTATATTAACATGCAGTGATTTCCCTATGTAATCTCCAGAGGAGGCTGGGATTGTCTGTCTTCCTTCTGCATCTTCCTTTCATTCTCTCCTTCTCCGGAGATGGATTTTGTTGTATTCATTTCCATGGAATAAAGCGGTCCAAGGAGTCTAAGGGCTTGGCTACACTTGCAAGTTAGAGCACATTAAAGCAGAAACTGTCCAACATTAAACAAGTTTTAAACAAGTTTCAGAGTTCGGTATACAGAGACCTTAGCCTGTTTGGTACCATGACAAACACCTCATTAAACATCTTTTTAACCTGTTGTCGCAGATACGGAAAAGAGAGAAAAACAGTTAAAGCATATGAAATGTAAAGTAATAAGTAAAGCTTTTCTTTTAGTTGTATTCCCTGTTCCCTTCCCTGGGCTGTAGGGAGTTTCTCGAAGAAATAACTCCTTGTTTGACAGCTTTTTAGATGGTACGAAATATGGGAATAACTCTCCCTCTGGGGAGAGGAGACGTTAGTTGAGATGGGCTGGAGCTGTGTTTGTTTTGTCTTCTTAGGAAACAGGATCAGTCTTTAACAACAAGAGCCAAATGCACACGAGGGGCAAGAAAAGAGCAGTGGAGATAGAAAATGCAGCTTCTGTCTCTGGGGTGGACTCTCACTTCTAACCTCACCTCTGGAAAAACGCAGGCCCAGCACATGGTCTTATCCCTCCCTCTGAGAGCTGGTGAACTTGTACCAGCATCAGGCCGCTGAGCCATTGGTTTCTGCTGCCTTTCTGGCCACAATGTTGAAAATACACAGTTTTGGTCTGCTAAGCCAGAGGGCAAAAGGAGAGAGATGAGATAAGGTGGGGAAGGAAAAAGACACAGAAATGGAGGGTGTGTGTGTGACAAAGTCTTACGTCCCAGGGGGTGTTTGAGATTCACCCAGAGCCAGTTGAGATGGGGGGGTGTCACTTGGGTCCCTCTCTTGGCCTGGTTAGTCAGGACATCTCTTTGAATCAGCGTGATGAAGGCCCAGCAATGTCCCGGTGGGTCCCAGGAGATGGGGGTGTTAATTCTACCCCAAAGTCTTTTCTTTTTAAGAACCCCAAAAGAGAGTGGTGTGTGGAATAACCCATCCCCTCATTTTGCCCACAATTAAGCCTAATTTCCAACAAACCAATTTGGGTTCACTGGTTTTTGGTCCCACACTTCTCTTGTTTACCAGGCAAGATCTGAACACAGCCCTTGAGTTACATCACGAGGCCTCTCTGAGTGGACCCATCCAGCCTGTCTCTCTTTTGCACCTTTTCCCACCAGGGTTCATTGTTAGAGGTTATTGGGACCCTTTACAAACTTTTATCCTCTCTCCTGCAGTTGGGCTCACAAGTGGGGTGCATTTGTAGGCCCAATTACTGCAACAGCTTGAACTTCCAATCCCTGATCTGAGTGTTGGGAGAGTTTGGGTCCAGGAGGTCTGCAGCTTTGAACCCATCTCTGATGTTTACAGTCTCTTGGCTTGGTTCTGTCAACGTTGGCTACCTTCTCTAGGCTACCCAGTGCTTTGAATCTCCCTGACAGCTGGGGGGATTGATTTAGCAGAAGCAATGCACATTTGGCAAGGGCTTTCCTCAAAGGGTCCTGCGGCTAGCTCCGCAGAGGCTGTCAGTCAGTTTGCACCAGTTGAGGATCTGGCCCCGTATTTATAACCGTAATGCTGTGCAGGTTAATACGCGCAGAAAAGAGTAACAGAAACACTCCTGGCCTGAGTGTCACTTCACCCCACGCCACTCCTATGACCCTGGCCTTCCCAAAGGTATCCTCTCCCCTCTATCTAAGAAGCAGTCATTATTCATACAACCTATAAGAAGGAAGCTTAACCCCTTGGTCACCGGGGACCAGGTAATGCCCCTCCCCCATGAGGTACCATTTCTTTAATACTCATGTATTGTATACTTCTCTGACCATCCTCCATCAGCGGTGCATATTGCTGGATGGAACATACAACACTTTCTTCTGAAAGGTGATGTCTCCTACCAACCAATCCAAGAGGCAAACTGATATTTAAGGTCACTGCTTCCTGTCCTGTCTAAATTCCTGCCAGCCGAATCCCATCCCCACCCCGAATGTAAACACTTTTCTTTCTATCTTAGGTTGTAGCCCCCTTGCTGAAGCACTCATCCTTTTTAATGCATTTATCCTCACAACTCCTCTGTCATCTCCACTTACCGATAGTGAGCTGAGGCCCAGAGAGACTGGGTGACTTGCCCAAGGTCATACAGTAAGTCTGTAGCAAGGAAGCTCTTTGGCATTCTAGGCTAGAGCTGGAACCACTGCACCACCCTTCCTCTTCCACTCTTGTGACCTTTCAGCTGGTCTCTCCTTCTTCTCTGGTTTTTCTGACAGGAAGTGGCCAACCCTGAGCCTCGGGTTTCAGGCAAGGACATGCCATTGGTTAAACAATGACGCTTAGCACCTACCCACCTCTTTACATGTTTACTGGTCAGGCAGCAAGGCCAAAATGTGGCCTTTGATTTGGGGCATCTCATTGTTTGGAAGCCCAACTTAACATGCCAGGAGTCCTATTCTCAAAGGTGCTGGACTCCCACCACCCATGGGAACTGCAGGTGCTCAGCGGGTGCATCAGGCTCAAGGTGTCTCAAACTCAGCAGCTGAAAAATGAGGCATCCAAAACCAGTGACCATTTTTCATCTCACTCTAAGATAGGGAAATATTATTATTCCCAATTTGCTGATGAGGAAAGCCAGGCAGAGAGGTGGGAGTGACTAGCCTAAGACTTCACCCACTCTGTGCTCATTCCTCTAGACAGCTCTGTAAATGCATGTAATGGCTAGTAGCATATACCTTCTCGATGCCCCTGATCTCTTTGCTTTTGGACCCTTAACTGTGCATTAAGATGTTTGAATTGATTTATCCAAGGTGATCCCTAGATATCTTTTTCAGAGACATTGGCTTTATCTTCCTGTGCCTGAATTTTGCAATCCAAAGATGCGAATGATAATAATTGTTCATTGGTGTTCTTAGTAGCACTTAAGAGTACCGGGGCCCCATTGTGCTGGAAACTATAGAAACACAAGTGAAGAGACGGTCCTTGCCCTGGAGAGTCATAATCCTTACCCACCTCACAGGGGAGAGGTTGTGAGACTTAATTAATGTCTATCAAATGCTAGGAGATGCCATAGAAGTGCTAAGGATTATTAATAGTAATGGTGGTGATGATGTACCAAGGAAGTCCAGGAAATGGATTTGTCGAGCCACATGCAACAAGCCAGGATTGTCTAGCCAGGTCAAGGAAATTGGCTTGAATGGTGTGTTACTCTATACCAGTGGTTCTCAAACTTTTGTACTGGTAACCCCTTTCACATAGCAAGCCTCTGAGTGCGACCTCCCTTATAAATTAAAAACACTTTTTAATATATTTAAAACCATTATAAATGCTGGATGCAAAGCGGGGTTTGGGATGGAGGCTGACAGCTCGCGACCCCCCATGTAATAACCTTGTGACCCCCTGAGGGGTCCCGACCCCCAGTTTGAGAAACCCTGCTATATACCACATGTGTCTGGTATTCCTGTCCTAGAATCATAGATCTATGAACAGGGGACAGATCTCCTGACGCCCAGCCCAGTACCCTATCCACCAGACCAGAGGTTCTCAAACTGGGGGGCAGATCCCTTTTGGGTGTGGGGGGGGGGGCGGACAGAATAACAGAATATATTCTAGTGGGGCGTGAAGAGCTGTAAGGAAAAAAAAAAAACGTAGTGAGCACATTTTACCCCCGGCAATGAATAACTAGCAGAACGGATTCCTCCATATCTGGTCCTCAGATGGCGCTGTGCTTTTTGACGGATTTCTGTGACGCTTGCATAGCATTATACAAAGTCGTTGCCCTCTCTACGCTAAGCCATTTGCTACAACGCAGTGTGCACGCTTCACTGTCAGTGCGGACCACAATGGCAGTTTTGCGTTTGCTCTTATTACAATGGTTTGTTTGATTAAAAAACCACCCCAACAATTGAAGTGAAAAACAAAGAAGCTGAAACTGATTCAAGTGAACCAGCGCTGCTGCACAGATCGGTAAATGTACTTGTGTGGCGGGGACGGGGAGGGAGGGGGGATGTAAACTACTCCAGATACAAAGAAGGGGGGCGCGATCAGATACATTTGAGAACCACCGCACTAGACCGTATTGCCTCTCTGCGGGCACTGATTGCTGCTGGGAAGTCCTGTCCTGGGCAGATACCTGATTGTCCTGTTATTAACATTGTCAATATTTGTATCCCTTGTTTACTGAGTCATATACATCAGCGATTCTCAACCAGGGGTCCGGGGGGCCACGAGCAGGTTTCAGGGGGTTCACAAGAATAAACCAGAGAGCAGGGCCAGCATTAGACTCACTGGGGCCCAGGGCAGAAAGCCAAATCCCGAGCCCCACTGCTTGGGACTGAAGCTGAATCCTGAGCCTTTCCTCCCTGGGTGGAAGCCGAAGCCTGGGCAATTCAGCTTCATGGGGCCCCCTGTGCCATGAGGCCCTGGGCAATTGCTCTGCTTGTTACCCCTTCACACCATCCCTGGCTTTTAATCTACTGAAAAACAGGTGTTGTGGCATGGGGAGGGGCATGGAAGTTTTATAGCACCTTAGGGGGGCTTCAGAAGGACAGAGGTTGAGAACCCCTGATATAAATGATCTGCTGGGAGGGAAAGGGTTAACTCGCACTGAGTCATGCAAGGGATCTAGTTGGAGAGATCTAGTAGATTTATCTGGTAGATTTCTCCTCTATGGTAATTGTGTTAGATCTCCTGCAAGCCTCTCTCTGCATACAGGCGTGCGCACACACACACACACACACACACACACACACACAGAGTTGTCATGGCTACCAAAACAGCCCCCCCCCCCCCCCGCTCCAGCTCCAGCCATGTTCTATCAGGCTGGTGTCATTGGCTCAAGCGGGTGAGCAGCGTGCAAACAGTTTGTGCAGCCGTGCACGGCAGCATAGCAAAACCCTCTGGCGCTCGGGCATTCTTCCCAGCGGCTCTGCGGCCTGCCTTCCAGACAGCTCAGGGTGCCTCAGCACCAGTAAAAGTTGGAGGCCAGCGGGAAGTTGGGGTTACAGCAGGACCTTCCGTTGCTTGGGTGGAGCCCTGCCTCAACACATGGTGCGGAGACTTGTGGCTGAACAGACCTGGTGAGGCTGCATAAAACTTGTTTTGAACTAGCAGGGGAGCTGTAGGGACACATTGGACTAGATGGACAGTCGCACCTATAATGATTAATGGGAAAACAAACCCTGTGTGAGCTGCCAGCGCCCTGTGTATCCTCAGTTCCACGGTTCCCCGGGTACAGTCAGTGTGATCTGCCGGCGCCCTGTGTATCCTCAGTTCCACGGTTCCCCGGGTACAGTCAGTGTGATCTGCCGGCGCCCTGTGTATCCTCAGTTCCACGGTTCCCCGGGTACAGTCAGTGTGATCTGCCGGCGCCCTGTGTATCCTCAGTTCCACGGTTCCCCGGGTACAGTCAGTGTGATCTGCCGGCGCCCTGTGTATCCTCAGTTCCACGGTTCCCCGGGTACAGTCAGTGTGATCTGCCGACGCCCTGTGTATCCTCAGTTCCACGGTTCCCCGGGTACAGTCAGTGTGATCTGCCGGCGCCCTGTGTATCAACAGTTCCACTGTTTCCGGGGTACATTTGCTTGCTTTAGTCTTTCAAACAGCAATGAAGAGAGAAAAGAATTTAAAAAACAGGAAAATGTGACTGTAAAACTGAACACTGGCTGCGGGTGGGGGGGTCTGTGAAGCAGGATGTGTTACCCGAAACTCCTGTCGGACTTTTCTTGACACTGACTATATTTCAAGTTGTCAGTGTCCACTTAATTTAACGTTTTAAAGTACTAGTCTTAACGAAGGGCCTGATTTAGAGTCTACTGAAGTCAATGGAATGGCTTCCATGGGCGATGGTGGGTGAATACAGGTCACTGGGAGAGAGCTCGGTGTGTGTTGCTGTGAGTGCCATCAGTGCGCAGCTCGGCTTCCCTGTCCTCACTGCTTTCCTCTCCTGAGATAACCCTGTTCCATGAGGGAGAGCGTAGGGTAGTGGTCAGAGCAAGCGGCTGGGACTCTGGGGACTGGGGTTTAAATTCTGTTCCTATCACAGCCAGCTGTTTGATTTCAATCAGGGCTTAATTTGTAATGAAAGGAGGGCCGGGGCTCAAGCAATTTTCTTTTTACTTTCATAACTGATGCAGCAAGCCCAGAGGTGCCGGGGCCCTGAACTGCCGGGGCCCAGAGGTGCCAGGCCCGGAGGTGCCGGGGCTCAGCCTGGCAAGCCCTGGCACAAATTAAGCCCTGGTTTTAATCTCTGGGACCATGCTTCCTCTCCTCTGCAAAGCTGCCCCCAGCGATGCCCAGGCCTGCTGAGGGACAGGTGCCATGTCACAGAGGGCATGAAGTGTCGCTCCGGTGCTGGGGTCTCCTGCTCTGGTTTGACACCTTTCGCCAGCACTGAATAGAAACCAAAAGATTATAATTTCTTTGAAGAGAGAAAAAATGTGCATGAATCTGGTCCCATGAGGGTTAAGATCAGTGGGGTTTGAGGGCTCAGCACCATGGAGGATAAGCATCCCTGACCGTTCACTCATTCCCTGCCCCGCAGCCCTCCCGCTGTCCCAGCGGTGGTCCCTTTCATGGTGGTGAGCTCCTTCCTCTCCCTGCCCTTCCTGTCCACACGTCCTCCGACCGCTCTGCAGCCGTGTCATTCCCTGCTTGCAATCCTCTTCCTGGCGCTTGGAGCCTGCAGCCTTTCTTCCTAGGCTCCCGAGTCCTGGCCTGTTCCATCCTAGCCCTGAGCATCTCCCCCAGCCCTGCCAGTGCACCTTCCCCATAGCTTTCTAACCAAGCTGCTGCTGGAGGGTGGGGTGGCCTCCCTGGCTGAGCAGTGCCAGGCCCGACCCCCAGCGCGTTCTAGGCCCGACCCCCAGCGCATTCTTGGCACCACACACAGATCTGCGCTCTTCAAAGGAGACTTTCTGGCCGGGACAGATCTGGGTTAAAAGGGAACTTGGGTGGACAGCGCTCTCCAAGAGGAAATGAGCCAGTTGACTCTTGCCTGGCTAATCCCAGGCAGGGCTGCGCTCCTTCCGTGTCTGTTGTAAAGGACACACCTGATGCAGCTGGCTGGTGCCCTTTCGACTCTGCCAGCCTCCGGATGCCAGCGGGTTAGACAGGTGTTCCCTCCTCCGGTGGGAAATGAGACTTCCTAATAGATAATTCCTCCCCCAGCTTAGTTCAGAAGTGGATCTAAGCTGCTTGCATTGGCCTCTCTCCCTTGTCTGTTTGCCTGGGGAAGCCTGGGGAAGTCTCACCCTTGATCTGCGGTGGGCCCCATCTCTGTCAGGGTACGTCAACACTGCAATTGCAAACCCGTGGATGGCTCATGCCAGCTGACTCAGGCTCGGGGGTGGGGCTCCGGCGAAGGGGCTGTTGAATTGCAGGGTAGACGTTCGGGCTCAGGCTGGACCCTGCGAGCTGGGAGGGTCGCAGGGCTGGGGCTGCAGCCCCAGTGCACGCCGCAAATAAACAACCCCACAGCCCATGCCCCACAAGCCCAGCAGCTGGCACTGGCCAGCTGCAAGTTTTTAATTGCAATGTAGACATACCCTAAGAGGCCAAGCCAGCCCCCCTGCATCCAAGCTCCCTCCAAATTTGGGGGACGTTTGGATCCGCCCCAAACTTAGTGGCTTGGGGCCTGCTCTGCTTTCAAACCTCTGGCTTGTTTGCTGCCCGGCTCTACCCCTCGCCTGCCCTTTGGAACTGAGGTCCTGGGGATTGGCCAGAGTCCACCCACTGTGCAAACAGGCACGGCTGCTGTTTGATCCGGTCGCACTCAGCCCTGCGGCAGACCGGGATTAGCTGCACCTGGGCAAACGGCGGCTGCTAGCGTTGGGGAATGAAACCCCCAGGGCAAAAGACACCCGAGACAGAAATACAGCTGTGTGTTTTGCTCCGGTTTGCGGGGGTGTCAGCTTGAGGTGTCTGATAGCCTGCAGGTTAGGGAGCATGTTTCCTGTGGCAGCCAGGAACTGCTGAATGGCTGCACCCATGGCAAGTCCAGACAGAACTGGAAAAAAAGCCAGTGAGTTATAGCTGGGCATTTCTCCCTAACAGGGAAGGAAAATGTTGGGCATTCTGCCAGTGCCTGTCTTTGCATTTAATCAGCTCTAAGTGCGGGCACAGGACGCTTCTCTGTCTGGGCTCTCCTTCCCCACTGGATACCAGCGACATTGTTGCCAGCAGGTTTCGCTACATCCCGGAGCGGCTGGCGTTCTAACCCTTCTTGCTGCTTTGGGCTCCTACTCCGCCTCCCCCCAGGAAATACTGCCTCGTCTGAAACCGCAAAGTGCCTGCAAGGCAGCGTTGTCCAGTGGGTAAAGGAGGGAATTGGTGGGGGGGGCCTGGGTTCTGTTCCAGGTTCTGCCACCACTAAGTCAGGGCAACCCCTGGGTCCTACCTTATACCTGGCCCTACCATTTACTAGTTGTGTGACCTGGAGCAAGTCACTCCTGGCTCGAGTTGTTCAGCACCTCTGAAAATTAGGAAGCTCATCTCCAGGGGCCTGTTTCCCCTTCTATCAGAGGTGTAACCCCTACCCACAGGGCGTGGTAAGCCATAATTAAATAGGAGCAGACTCCCGTGAGCTGTAAGGTGCTAGAGAAGGGCAGGGAGTTCTAATGCTTTATTCCCCACTCCCAGGAATAGACAGACACGTTGGGGTTTCTCTTCTGACTTGATTTCCTCTCTTTGTGTCCCCAGGAAAGCAGCCAGGAAGGTGCAGGGCAAGACGTCAGGATTCCTAGAGAAATGGCTTCCTCCAACCCGCCCCCAAACCCTGCAGTAGGTAATGTAAACCCAGCTCTTTTCCTTCAAGAATTTGTATGAATCATTAGAAAAAGAAACCGATCTAGCCCGGTGCCCTCGCTCTGTGAGCTCATGGGGCCAGGGCTGGCTTTGTGCTATGTATGTGTGCAGCGCCTGGCACAAGGGGCCCCGATCGGCACCTCTAGGGGCCTCTGCAATCCCAGCCATAAATAACAGCCACAGATGGGCATGCGGAGCGGCTCGTGCCGGGCAGCCTCGGTTTCTCTTCGGCATCGAGGCTTTTGTAATGCACAGCAGCCCCTCGGGATGCGGGGCTTTCAGCGCCCTCCGAGACCTACCAGGCAACCCATCGCCCGGCGATGGAATGTCATTCGCTCCTAACAGAACTCGGAGGCTCAGGCAGGTCACGGCCCCATGCAACTGTAATCCCGAACTGACCCACATCGGAGGTCCGCGATCCTGTCCCTTCCACTGCACCCTTGTGTGTGACACTCTTTGCGAAGGGCAGGCCAAGGCGATGTAGGGCTGTGGTGCCCGGTTTAACGCATGTGGTGGGGGGCGGCAGAAAAGTCACGGGGTCTGAACCTGTCCTGCCCTGCAGCTCGCATGTAAACCCTGGCCAGATTGGAACCTGCAGCTTGCTCACGCTCGTTTTCCACCCGCGTGGCACAGGGAAAATGACGAGACACGGTGCCAGGCAGGCACTTGACGGTCAGGGAGATCTTGCTAGGTATTAGAAGAGCCAGGAAGCCCTGTGAGATTGAATCTACAGGAGGAACTGCAGAGTCACCCTGAGCGCATCTCTGCACCCTCCCCGCAATTCCCCCCGCCCATGCCCAGAAGGACAGACGCTGCAGTGCCTAGAGCCGGGGGACATGACCCCCCCAAGGCCTAGTGCCTCACCTGAGGAGAGCCAGGCCAGTGTAGCTTTGCGGCGTGGTCACTCAGACCTGAGCTGGGCCAGCCCGCGCGTCCATCTCCCAGGTTAACACTGTACCGAAGACGTCCCCTCAGAGATCACTGTACAAACTCCAGTCCTCTGAGCGTTAGGGGGCCACATTTTCAGAGGAGCTCAGCTCCTGCGTAGACACCAGAATGAGTGGCTGGATTGCTCAACATGCAGGGTTTGTTTTACAGATGGGAAACCGAGGCACAGAGAGGCTAAATGACTTGCTACGGTCATATAGGGAGCTTGTGGCAGAGCGGGGAGTTAAACCCAGGTCTTTCAAGTCTCACGCTAGTGGCCTAACCACTGGATCATCTTCTAGTGGCTGGAGCTCACCCCGAACCCCAGTTTTGAAGCCTGCTCCTTATGGTCACTCCCCCAGCTTTGGATCTGTAGCCACTCAGACCAATTTCCTGTCTGCTTTGGTACAGTCCGGTCTATGCTGTACACACCCTGCCTACAAACCAGAGCTGGCCGGCCGAGAGGAACCAAGCCTGGGCCAGTCCCAGAGGCTGCAGTCAGTCCATGCAGCAGCCCGTCCTTCCCCCACAGAGCTCTGAGACACAAGGAGACTGCAAAGGGTGACGCTGGAGAAGGAAGAAGCAATGGGATAAATACGATTTCTATTCCAGCAGCGCATAAAGGCCTCGGCTGAGATCAGGACCCCATTTCGCTGGGCACTGCCCGCACCCAGAGTGAGAGACAGCCTCTGCCCTGAACAGCTTATTGTATATGTGGACAAGGCAGAAAACAGTCCGACTAAGGAAGGATGTTGTTGTAATTATTATTATTTATTATTTGTATGACCATAGTGCCGAGGAGCCCCAGTCTCAGACCAGGCCCCTATTGTGTTACAAACACAGAACAAAAAGACAGACCCTGTCCCAAACAGCCGACAAGCGAAGTATCCGACAAGAGACAGCAGGTGGATACAGACAGATAAGCTCAAGGGCAAAGTGAGATTTTATCTCCATTTGACAGCTGGGAACTGAGGCCCAGTGTGAGTAAGTGACTTGCCCAAGGTCACATGGAGAGTCTGTGGCAGAGCTGTCAGTTAAGCCCTGAGTCCCGAGCTACAGCCTTAACCATTAAGCCATCTTTCCTTGCACAGAAAACTGCACCACCTCCTGAGGCTTTGAGCTGAGGGGAACTCACTGGCCATATGTAACCGAGCTGGGCTGGCTCTCCAGCTGCCCTGCTCTGAGCTGAAGAATTTACCAGGCACACAGTTTCTCAGAGGCACCCTGTATAAAGCTCTAGGCAGAGGGTGGATGGCAGAGTGGCCAGGCCACTGGGCTGGGACTCAATAGATCTGTGTTCAAGTCCTGCTCTGCCACAGACTCCATGTATGACCCTGGGCAAGTCACTTAACCTTGCTGGGCCTCCGTTCCCACCTGTACAATGGAGATCCTAATCCTTCCTTTCTCTTGGCCGTGGCTGTTTAGAGTGGCTCTGTGGGGGCAGAGACTGTTTCTTGTATGTGTGTACAGCAACATGGGGCTGAGGCCTCTAGCTGTTACTATAATGCTAACAATGAAAATTAATAATTTGTTCAAGCCACGCAGAGTGCAAGACGGGTAAAGAGGCAGTATAAACAGAGAAGAGTGAAGGAGATTTAAAAACGTCTAAGTGCCGATCACTAGAGGGGGGTTTGGAGCACAGGACAGGGACCCTCCAAAGAGAATTTTTTATTCTAAACCCTGACCTTCACTCCCCCTCCTGTTTTTCCATTGGTTGTCCCCCAGAATCAGTTGATCCCTGTGTTTCTTCTGGTCCTGCCCCCCACGCATATGCCCTGGCCTGGTCTTTGCCAGTTCAGCAGTAATGCTGGCTTCCAACTGGTCAGTGCGAGAGGCAGAGGACGGAAGAGGTGGGAGAGGGGCAGAGGGAGTGAGAGAGGAGGGAGAGGAGTGTCGGAGAGGATGCAGTGACCGTAGGCCGAGGGGGCAGCTGGCCGGCTAATACCTCAGCAGGGGAAGTGCTGGAAAGCAGTTCTGAGACAGGCTTTCCTGAAAAAAACGTCTTAGCAGCAGAACGTGCCTCCCAGTCCCAGGGGACAAGCAGCCTTCTGCAGGTCTGCTGCTGCCTTCCTGGATTAGCACGGCCCCATTGCAGGCCAGGGGTTGTTCCCCTTCTCAGCCAGGCAAGGAGAAGCCAGGTCTGTCTCTGAGCAGGCTTGCGGGTGGCTGTGTTTAGTCCATAAAATTAATCACTAACATCTTGGCTCCCGGCCACTCTGCATGCTAGATCAGGAGCAGATTGAGATTACATATCGCCGGTTGCTCGGGCATTTAGAGAAATGTTCTAAAATGCCCTTGGAGCTCCCGGTCACGGACAGGGGGTGCAAGGGAAATAAGAGGGGGGAGATGCTGCTGCTGGGGTTTTTAAAAACTGAATTTCCCCCCTTTCTCCTCCTGCTTTGAGGACCCTAACCCGGGCAATGCTGGGCCGGCTTCCCTGCTGAGAGTGGACACGCACCTTCAGCTGAATTTTCCTCCAATCCCATGTCACTCAGTTAATGCAGCTCTCTCCTGACCCACTGCACCCCCTGCTATTCCAGTCCTGGGACCCCCCCCCTTACAACTCTGCCAGTGCGCCTCACTCCAGACACACTGCACCCCGTGCTACTCTGATTCTGGTATGCAGTGCACACTGCTGTTCCAGTCCTGGTCCCCCAAATAAAACTATCAGTGTACCTCAGTCCTGACAAGCGTGGGCATTCACACACACACACACTCACACACAGAGCTCTGCCAATGCGCATCTGTTGTAACCTTCAGCACTCCCTGCAGTTCCAGGGACCAGGCTTGGGTCACCAAACCGCCTGACCAATGCAGTTCACTCCTGACCAGATGCACCCATGGCTGCCCCAGACCTGGGCCCTAACTGACAGCTCTGCCAACGCACTTCAGTCCTGTCCTGCAGACCCCTCCGTCCTGGACTGTGCTGAGCACCCAGCTGCTCTTGTTAGGTTGCACAATGAATTTAAGATTTGTCAAATGCCCTCTAGGAACTAGGTTCACTGACCAACACACTTATTTTACCTGTGACTTCCCCTGGATTTAAGCTCATGTCTCCAGTAATAATAACAATTCATTCTCTTATCTAGTGCTTCCCATTGGCAGATCTCAAAGCCCTTTATCAAGGAGGCCAGGATCATTATCCCCATTTTACATATGGGGAAACTGAGGCACAGAGAGGGGAAGTGATTTGCTCAGTAGGCCCATGGCAGGAATAGAATCCAGGTCTCCTGAGTTCCAGTCCAGTGTCCTAACCACGAGGGCAAAATGCCAGGGTATGTGATTGTAGCATTGCTCACCCCATTCCTCTGCCAGGCTGAGCTGTGCCGGAGAAGACACGTTGCTGTGGTTCTGTTTCCATTGCACTAGGATGCTCCAGGGGAAAGCGTTTAGGGGCAGGGTGTGACACCCGTTGCACTCAGTACAGGTGAACTCACCTGAGTGGGAACTCACCTCTCCTCGCTGCTAGTGACTGGTGGCTGTACCGCAGCAGGAGTGTTTGGGGGGAATCTCTGATTGAAACCAGGATGATCATTGGGTGCTATAATGGAGGGAGGAAGGGGGGATCCCAGTCCTGCTGGAGATACCCAAAGGAGCTTTCCCTGGTCCACAGGAGGAACAAAATAACCAGTTGCTTGAGACTTTGACGAGTAGGAGAGATGATGCTTCTGGCTGGGTCATCTGCAGGGGTTGAACGTCTGAATGCAGGAGCTAGAGGGTGAGGTCTAAGGGAGATAGCATAGCGTAATGGACAGAGCACTAGACTGGGACTTAGAAGATCTGGGTTTTATTCCCAGCTCTGCTGCTGGGTGACTTTGGGCAAGTCTCTTCTTCTTTTTCTGCCTCGGTTTCCCTATCTATAAAATGGGGATAAAGATACTGACCTCCTTTGTAAAGCACTTTGCAATCTACTGATGGATAGGGCTCATGATATTATTAGCATGGAGCTAGTAGCAGATTTATAAACCTGTAATACCTGGTATGGCCAGTGGAGGGGGACAGAGCCACACCGTTAGCATGGGTATGAAAGTAGTAGCAAATTGACTACATAGACCACGCTGCACTGGGGGTCTGAGGGGAAAAGGGTCCTACCTAGAGTTATCATGTTTTCCTTCCCCCCCCATCCAAAGTCCATTGATCCACTTAATTGTTACATCTTCTGGCAGGAGGTGGGCTAGTGCAGGGGGCCCTGGAGACCTCGACCGAGGGGGAGGAGGAGCTAGGGGAAGCGTTTGATTTCGACGACAGCGAAGGGGAGGAAGAGGATTCCACTCTAGCAGTCAACAGTGCTAGCACCGAACCCAGCATCGGAGGGGTCCTGCGGGCCCCGCCCCGGAGGCATAGACCAGGAAGCGCTGCTGAGCCCCATTCGTCAGCCCAGCAGGAGAAGGATGGAGCGCCCCCTGCAGGGCAGGCTCAGCAGACCGACTCTGGATCGAGCACCAGCGCTGGTAAGCAGGGCTTCACTCCCAGCCTCTCTAAGGGGTCTTTGCAAGACTCGGGGTTGCAATGGGACATGCTCAGCCTCCTGGCCCCATTAAAGAGCTGCAGAAGGAATGAGTGAGAACCAGGTTCTGGATTTGTGTTGCCCTGCCCCGCTGGCAGTCACTTACCCCAGTGCAAAGTGAGTTTCACAAGCTACCCTCCTGAGCTGGCACGGATTGACACCCTGTCCGCGATCCCTTTGCAGGGGTGTAAATGACTAACAAAGTGCCGGGCAATAGAGGATCAGGGCCGCCCTGGTTTGCACTTCTACTACTTGCAGTTTTTGGTTCTTACCCAGCTCTGCCGATGCCCCTTGATCCGAACCAGCCACTCCCCTCCCCCACTATTCCAGGCCTGGTCTCTCCCCACATCCTTGCCAGTGTCCCTCAATCCTGACTCGAAGCCTCCCCCACTTGCCTCCTGCTATTCAAGTCATGGAACTTGACCATTGCCCTCAAATTCTGTTTAGCGTATGAGGGGAAACATTTTTCTTCCCCAGTCTCATTCCTGAGAGATCCTACTGTAGGGCATACATGCTGGCCAAAGACCAAGCCTTTCCTGAGAGCCGGCTCAGGGACTGTCAATTTCAGTGGAACAGAATGCTCATTCACCCAAACTTGGGGTGAGATTTTAACAGTCTCCTTGAAACTCGCTTGGCACTAATTGAGCCCGTCAAAGAATGCTTGAAAAAGAAGCCAGCGTGAGTGGGATCTTCTTGCTGCTGCTAATATAGGTCCAGCATGGAGGGTATGTTCTGCTTGTAAACCAGACAGGCTGATATAAACCCTCATGCTTCAGGGCATAAGCAAGCACCTACTTAATGGAGGTCAGGAAGAAACTTCTTCTAAGACCAAGTTGTCCTTAATTGTCCACTACTTGGTTTCCTGCACCTTCCTCTGAAGTCGCTGATGAAAGCCACTCTCAGATACAGGCAACTGAGCAGGATGGACCTGTGTTGTGATCCAGCAGGACAATTCCTGTAGTCTTGTCAGCTCTGATTCTTCTTGTGCTTGGGTTAACGTACTCGAAGATGCCTACTTAGTTTCCTTCTGCCTTTGTTTTTGACAGATCCACTTGACACAAAGCTACAGACAGAGTAAGTGAGTCTAGATTTTATTAAAAAAAACACCCCAAACCCTTTGGTGCTTGTTGGGTTACATCGGATGGGGGAATCCGAGCGGTGCGAGGTAGGGGATGAGAATGCAAATAGTTAATAGGATCCAAGATGCTTTGCTGGCAATGGAGAGACAAAAGCTGACCTTGTTACATGCTACCTCTTGCTCTCCAGTGACTGTAAAGTCAAGTCCAGTCTGGCATGCAGCTGCTGGTCACCTCCTTTTGCCTTTTCCTCCTTGCTTGCTCACATGTGGGGGCCTGATCCCGCACACATTTGCTCACCTGCTTAACATTGAGCATGTGAGTAATCACACTGAAGTCAATGCGGCAGCAGCCCCTGTTGTTCCAGTCCTGGGACCTAACCACTGCAGCCAATGGGACGATTCACATGCTTAAAGTTAAGCCCATGTGTAAGTGCTTCCAGATTGGGGCCTCAGGCAGGAATTGTGCCTATTGCTTTGCGCTGAAGACTGGGAGTCAGGAGTCCTGGGGTCTATTCTTGGCTCTGCCACTGACTCACCCTGTGTGACTGGAAAATTGCTTCCCCTCTCTGTGCCTCAGTTTCCTTGACATGCTGTCATCCTCTCCCTCCCCAGCGGCTCTTCCCCCTGCTTCAGGATCTCACTGTGATGCACAAAAGGATCCCAGGGCTATCAAGTGATACTCCTGCTCCCCAGTGACTGGGTTTGCTTTGTGTCTGTGGTTTGATGAACACAATGTCAAAGGTAGAAAGCTGGCTAGATTGTCGGGCTCAACGGGTAGTGATCAATGGCTCCATGTCTAGTTGGCAGCCGGTATCAAGTGGAGTGCCCCAAGGGTCGGTCCTGGGGCCGGTTTTGTTCAATATATTCATAAATGATCTGGAGGATGGTGTGGATTGCACTCTCAGCAAATTTGCGGATGATACTAAACTGGGAGGAGTGGTAGATACGCTGGAGGGGAGGGATAGGATACAGAAGGACCTAGACAAATTGGAGGATTGGGCCAAAAGAAATCTGATGAGGTTCAATAAGGATAAGTGCAGGGTCCTGCACTTAGGACGGAAGAACCCAATGCACAGCTACAGACTAGGGACCGAATGGCTAGGCAGCAGTTCTGCGGAAAAGGACCTAGGGGTGACAGTGGACGAGAAGCTGGATATGAGTCAGCAGTGTGCCCTTGTTGCCAAGAAGGCCAATGGCATTTTGGGATGTATAAGTAGGGGCATAGCGAGCAGATCGAGGGACGTGATCGTTCCCCTCTATTCGACATTGGTGAGGCCTCATCTGGAGTACTGTGTCCAGTTTTGGGCCCCACACTTCAAGAAGGATGTGGATAAATTGGAGAGAGTCCAGCGAAGGGCAACAAAAATGATTAGGGGTCTGGAACACATGAGTTATGAGGAGAGGCTGAGGGAGCTGGGATTGTTTAGCCTGCAGAAGAGAAGAATGAGGGGGGATTTGATAGCTCCTTTCAACTACCTGAAAGGGGGTTCCAAAGAGGATGGCTCTAGACTGTTCTCAATGGTAGCAGATGACAGAACGAGGAGTAATGGTCTCAAGCTGCAGTGGGGGAGGTTTAGATTGGATATTAGGAAAAACTTTTTCACTAAGAGGGTGGTGAAACACTGGAATGCGTTACCTAGGGAGGTGGTAGAATCTCCTTCCTTAGAGGTTTTTAAGGTCAGGCTTGACAAAGCCCTGGCTGGGATGATTTAACTGGGAATTGGTCCTGCTTCAAGCAGGGGGTTGGACTAGATGACCTTCTGGGGTCCCTTCCAACCCTGATATTCTATGATTCTATGAATGGGAGCTTTCAGGGCAGCCTGAGCCTACAGGGCATGTGAGGCCTGGGAGGTTTCGGGGAAAGCCAGGTGTGGCCGAAGCAGAGCCCATGGATTTCTGCAGCGCAACTCGGCTGCCCTCGCCTTTCACGCAGAGGTGAGGCTCAAAGGACAGGTCCCAGCCTGCCCGGCACGCCCGTCAGGGAGGGCGGTTTTTACCATTCAAAAGGGCTGGGGCCAGTCAGAGGGTATCACCCCCTGCTGGCCAAAAGCATGTTATGAAATCTCAACTTCCTGGACTTGGAAAATGTCTGTGGTTTTCTCCCTTCCTTTCCCCTCTCATTCCTCACTCCCTGTCTGTATTGTCTAGTGATGAATGAATCCAGCCCTCTCGCATTCCCTGTAAGACTTTGAGCCAGCTCTTGGGCTGTGGCTACTGGCACACAGTGCAGTTCTGTGTGTGTGTGTGTGTGTGTGTGTGTGTGTGTACGTGCAAAAGTGCTTTAAAGCTCACACCTGTGCACTGCCCTGATCCTGCAGCTCAGTCCCTCTGCGCTGGGCTCAAGCAACCAGCGGGCTGCTCCGACTTAGGCCAGCTACAACAGCTGAAAGGGGTTGAAACCACAGTGGAGCGGTGTCCAGGGAGTATGGCAGAGAGGGCCGGGGCCTAGGCCCTGCTTGGAACGGAAGAGCAAGTGGGTTCTGCTCCCAGGGAATGTCTATAAGGAGTCGGGATCGGTCCTGGCCCTAAGGGCTGGCCACTTTGTGACCCTAAGGGCTACCCAGGCAGATTGCCCGAAGCCTGAGTGGTTCATCACTGTACCGTGGTATTTACGGCCTTGCGTCTCCAGTGCTAACAGAACTGGCTGTTGGTGGGAGCCCAGTCCCCCCTCCCCCCCAGACGTGCCGTTTGTCGGCTCTGCCTCCGCCTTGAATTCCCAGGGAGAGCCCTCTGCCCCTGAACGTGGGGACATGCCCACTGCTTCGACCCTACCCCGCGCTTTGGCCTGGGTTCTGGAACCTCAGCAGAGTGGCCACCTGATTTCCCCCTCCACCAGCAGAGGAAGTGAAATTGACAGGAGGGTGGCTGAGGGCATGTCGCCTTGGGGAGCATCCTTCACCCGGCCTGTTACCCCTCCACCCCCATCTCCCCTCAGAAGAGGAGTCCCACTCCCTGCTATAGTCCTTGAGCCAGCTCTCCTCGCAGTCTGGTCCATGGGGTGGGGATGGGGTTGCTGGGGCGATGGGGGAGTGGGGTCCCTTTTCTCCCTCCCCTTCCTGTGCACAGCTCCCCTGATCCCCGTTGTGCCTTCCTCACTTCAGTTTCTCAGGTTGAGGGTGGTTGCGGGCTGCACTGTCAGGGCGTTGAGGGGTTATACTTGGCCTTTGGGACCTCCTGCCTTAGCAGGACTGGACATAGGCCCTAACGAGTGCAGAGAACTGGCCTGTCCGTACGCCCCCGACTTTCCCTGTCCTCCCTCCCACCTCAGCATCAATCAGGCTGATAGAAAGCAATTAACCCTGCAGAGTGCTCTGTAGCAGGCAGGCCAGAACCCTGAGCTTTCGAGTTCATGCAGTAACTGGAGGAGCCGTGCTTACTGTCGCAGAGGGGCCGGGGCAGTTTGCTTGGCTGGCACTTAGCAGTCAGATCACATGTCAGATTGTTGCTCAACTCCAGGCCTTGCGTCAGGGCCAAAGAATCCACAGCAGTTGCTCAGCGAGCAGCTGTAAACTGTGTTTTTGACATCACAGGCTCTGTAGGGCTGGATTGAAGTAATGGGCATGGGGAAAGGGAGGGCTCTGATTGTCCAGGGATTCACCTCTCTTCAGCTTCTTATCCTGCACCCATCCTCATGGTAGCAGAACTGGATTATTGCTATACATTTGATTATTACTTTATGAGCCAGGAGTGATGTAGGTCAGGGCCCTGTTGTCCTGAGTGCTGCACAGATGCATAGCAAGAGACAGTCCCTGGCCCAAACAGACAAAGGCAGGGAGGAAGAATTATTACAAGTGGGGAACTGAGGCACAGAGAGATCAAGGGATCGTCTTACACGTGGCAAGATGGGATGTGCACCTACCTCATGCTAATCCTCTTCGAAAGGGGACAAGATCAAAGCGCACAGATGAAGAGTTAGTGCACGGCAGCAGGGTCCACTGGGACATTAGTCCATGGTAGGCTGGGGGAGGGTGGATTCACACCCCATCCTGCTGTGAATTAATTGTTCATGTAGACAAGCCCTAAGTGACTGGCCCAGGGCCACCCTGGGAGTCTGTGGCAGAGCTGGGATTTGCCCCCACCTCTCCTGAGTCCCAGCACAGCCCCTTCACCACAAGGTCACCTGAACTGGCTCAGAAGCAGGTGTTTTATCCCCCTCTTCACCTCTCTATCTGGGCATTTAACCCTCACTCAGCAATAGTTCATCCCAATCCCCCAAATCCAACATCCTCCTCCCCCATGTATTGATTTTGTGGGCGAGTCCAAATCTGGATTGGGATCAGAATTAGTATTATTTATTATGTGTAGCCTCTGGGACCCCCAGCCAGGGATCATGCTGTACAAACACAGAACAAAAAGAGTCCCCAGACAGCCTGCCCCTACCTCTGCAATGAGACAAATCACATATTCCCCTGACCCCGGCCCACCTCCAGATCTGAGCAGCCCTGAGGTTTGGGATTGCAGTATTCCCAGTGTGGATCAGGTCCTGAATTTTGCATCTGTGGATCCCTTGCTTGTCAAGACCAGTATTACAGGTCAGGTGACTTGTCTCTCCAGGGTGGTGAGGGGAACCTACAAGTGGGTGGTGCAGGGGCGTACTTCGCACTGACATTACAGAGCGTCTTTCAGCTGAGGATCTCAAAGCACTTTTCAGACAGCGGGTCAGTATCAATAGCCCCCTTCTGCAGGAATCAAGCCTAAATCTGAACCAACACCAGATGTGATTGTGAAGATACAAATGGTCAGCTGTTTGGGGCAGGACCTGTCTTTTTATTCTCTGTCTGTACAGCTCCTAGCATGGTGGAGTGCTGGGCAGTGACTCGGGCTCCTAGGTGTTATGGTAATACAAAGACTTAATAGTACTCTGGAGCACTGACATTTCCTCACCGAGACGGTATCCAGCATGCACCTTTGACTTGTCCCCTAATTCAGCACCTGTGGGGTTAACATGGTACTCAGCCAGCCTTCTCCCCAGCTGCTAATAGCTGGCTTGTTTCACATGCCCACAGCTTGACCCCTCCCTCTTCCAAGGGGATAATTCAGGTGAGCTGGGAGGCAGCCAAAGGTGCTGAATCTGCATAAACTCGACGGCAGTCTTTGGGGGGGGTTCCCCTGGGGTCTGTATGGATCACTCCTGTAGCTTTGCCTTCAGGTGCTTCCGTAGACCATTCCTGGCCAGGTAAGGGAGGCAGGTGGGTTGCTCGGAGTGCGTGGCTGTTTCTTGAACCAAGTTCGTGGGGCAGGTCATGGTTTGCCCTCTGATAGCAGTGCAGGGTGGGGAGAGACCTGGGTCTGTGCTTGGTGCTATGACTCAGCTAGAACCTTATGATAAATATTTCAGGGCTTTCTCCCCACAGTCTTACAAGGTGGCAGCTCCTTGTGCTTCCTAATCCTCCCTGCATCTGCCTAGCACCTGCATCTCCCTAGGCCTTTAGCTTCATCTCCAGTGATCCCTCAGCAAACATTTTAAAGGCTGCTAAACATTCCATGTGGAGGCTCTCCGGGCTTCCTGTCTTGTGCTCCAAAGACCCTTTAGCGATTGGCACGGAGATGTTTTTAAATCTCCTTCACTCTTCTCCATTTACACGGCCTGTTCACCATTCGTTCACTCTGTACGGCTGGGACAAGTTGTTAATATTCATTGTTAGCATTATGGTAGCAGCTAGAGGCCTCAGCTGAGGTCAGGGCCCCATGGTGCTGTACGTGCATAGCAAGAGCGTCTCTGCCCCAAAGAGCTTCCACTGTAAATAGGCAAGGCCGAAAGGGAGGAGTAGGGTCTCCCCTGTATAGGTGGGAACTGAGGCCCAGCAAAGTTAAGCAACTTGCCCAGGGTCACACGTGGAGTCTATGGCAGAGCAAGAATTGAACCCAGCTCTACTGAGCCTCAGCCCAGTGTCTGAACCACTTAGCCATCTACCCTGTGCGTGCAAACAGACTAGTCGGTTTCCTTTTCCGGTTTACGTGTATGTCTGTTGGGGCTGATAAGGGCCCATCAAATTGTCCTTGGTGCTTTTACCCACACTAAGAGTCCCATGAGCTGAATAATAATAAACCAGCAACTATAACACAGCAAACTGCTCCATTCTCTGCGATACATATTAGCTGCCAACAAATGTTAAAGCAACCCCCACCCCCACCCCCAAATTCATCTCCCATGTCCCTTAGCTCACCTCCTGCCAGGGAAATAGTGTTTTGCAATATGTGCTGTTTGCAATGTTTACATTACAAACACAGGAGTGTTTGCTGGTTAAACTTTTCTATTGGACTATATGGTTCCTGGATAAATTTCTACAGGCTTTATGTTCAGCTTGAAGCTTTCTTGCTAAATCTAAATTTGGGCCTGAAATGGCCTGTAAGCTCTATTTAGAAATGCCCTGTGTGCGGGCTGGGCTCCACATTTCCTTACAAGTGTTAACCTCCCCTTTCCCTTCGGCCTGCACGCCTGGGGCGGGGCCGGTCTGGCTGCCTGCTGCATACTCAGCCTTTATCCTCAGTCCCCTCCTGCTCAGATTGTCAAGGCTGTTTGAACCCCACTAGTGCTGCGTAAACCCAGCCCACTGGTCTGTTGTAATCCAGGCGTTTAGACCCCTGCACCTCTGGGCCGGCTGCCCCAAGCCTACAGAGAAATTGGCAGGAGAGACTTGACCTGGGATTCCAGTGATTTGGGGGTATGACTTTTCCCCTGCATCTGAACCCAATGGGAGCAGGGTGTTAGGCCAATCTCCACTGGGTGCTGCTGTTACATCCACCCCAGGAGTGGATTGTGCACCCCTGTCTGAGGGTGTCTGTCTCTTTCTCTCTCCATCCTACCTCCCATTTCTGGTGTTTACTCCCCTGGTGGCTGGGTCATGCCATTATCTGATCTCCTGTGGGCTGGTGTCATTTTGAACCTCTGCTGCAAAATCTGCCATCTCAGGGAGGCATTTGCAGCTGGGAGAGTCTGCTGCAGGTCTGAGCCTCCCCTATCGCAGGTTCTGTCCTCACCCCCATTAGGCTGGGTTCACCCATCCCTGGCGGAGCAGCAGGACCTGGGTTGGTAACGCAGGAATGGAATGCAGTTTTTAATCATGCGGGGACTTGCATCAATGTGGTCAGCTGGATTGTACTGGGGCAAAAGGCGTGTGTGTGTGTGTAGTAAAACAGGAATGTATTAACCCCTTCGCCTAGAAGGGTATGTCTACACTGCAGTTAAACACCCACGGCTGGCCCGAGTCAGCTGACTGAGGCTTGCTGGGCTCAGGCTGGTCTGGGCTCCCTCAAGTGTTTACACCGCAATTTGACAGCCCCGCAAGCCTGCGCAATTTGACAGGCCGGCCGCGGGTGTTTAATTGCAGTGTTGGCGTACCCTAAGGCATGGGTAGTGCATCTTGCACATGACAACAAAGATTTCAAGGCTGAAATGGGTTCAAAGGGGCACCAGAGCCATCTGCAATTCTCATCTTCCATTCGGGCAGCCTGCGCCTGAGATCCACTCTGTCTTGGCCTATGTCATTCATATTTATAGAAGAATTGGGGAGCGATTTGCCCTTGTTCCTTCTGTATTTTCTGGTGTAGGGTCTTCGTTTGCTGGCTCACTGTGGTCGAGAGCATGGGGCTATGAGTGAAGGAAGGGAGGGAAGACCATGTCCTATTCCTGGCTCACTGTGTGTCACGTCCCTGCTCTTGCCTGACTTTCCCGATCTGTACAATGGGGATCACTCTGACCTACTTTTTAAAAAGTACTTTGAGATCCTCTGGCAGAAGGTTCTATCTGATTGCAAACAGTTAATGTTTTAATTTTAAACTCCATACAGAGACAGGAACAGTTAGCTTCTTGGTGTTATGGAGGAGATTACAACCTTATTTAGAAAGATGGGTACACATAATGCTTTACTTTTGTTCTTTCTTGTTTAGAATAAATCCATTTAGACTGGAACAGTTTGCTCTTTGCATGTGGAATATACATAACTCAGGCTCCTCTTTGCCTGTTTCCTAACCAAATCATTTGGGAAATGCTTTTAGTACAGCTAGTTGGAAAGTAAGATTCTCCCTCCCCCCTCCCCTCCCCCGCCCCCACTGGAAAATTTGAGTTTTGGGCAAAAAATTAACTGAAATATTTTGGCTGAAATTAAAAAAATTTTGATTGGGAAATCCTGCCACGGTGCCTCATGAGAGTTGTAGTTTGGGTGCATCATGCTCTCATGATCCTCCAGAGGCTTGCCTCTTTGCTTGGACTACATGTCCCATGATGCACCAGCGTCACTTCATGGTGACAGGATGAAGTGCCCATGGCTGTGGTGCATGATGGGAGGTGAAGTCCATCTGGGAAGGCCGGCCGTAGAGAATGAAGGCAGGAGGCATCTGCACTATAACTTCCAGGAAATGTTTCAGTGGCATTTCAGACTTGAAATATTTCATTTTTTTGGCCAAAAGTCTCTGGTTTTGGGCATTTTTTTTTTTTAATGAAAAATCAAAAATTTCTGTAGAAAGCAGATACTTTTCACAAAATATTCAGTTTACTCAAAAATCCATTTTTTCCTGCCCATTAAAAGACAGTTTTGGTGAAGCTTTAGTCCTTAATACCCTGTTCTGTCAGGCATTGTGTTTGTCTACAATTCAGAGCATATGTAATGACCCCACCTCTCCCTGTCAGTGGGTTTCTAACTTAGGAACTTCAGCACTCTAACATGGACCTCTACTGCTGCAGCTGAAGGAATAACTCGATTAGTGGTTAGCAGTTGTAGGCTATTATCCTGCGGTATACCAGCTACTAGAGGGAAGGGTACCACCAACACTGTGCTGAAGGGTGTGTGTAGCAGAGCCCCATTTCCCTGAATGTGGCCTCCACCAGTGCTAAGAGCCAGGTATATATTTGCATTGTCAGCGGCGTGTAAGTAACGCATGACACGAGGATGAAGCTAATTAAACACAGAGAGCTTGTGGGATTTGTTCATGGTGTTTTGATAATGTCAGTTGTCGTGTCCTTCCTTCCTGCGCTGCCGGCAGCCGCCGTTTCAGCTCCCCCACCTTATTGACAGGGTTGCCATCCCTGAGGTACAAAAATCTGGGATGATCCCATAAAACTGGCTGTGCGCGCTGAGCGTCCTGGCGGATTTCCCAGGGCAGCTACCTCAAACAAGGGATCATCCTGGGAAAACCTGGACAGGGGCAGCCTTACCCTTTGAGCCTGCCACTGCAGTGAAAAGCAGGAAGTGCTGAGAAAATGGACAGGGGACTCATTGCTGGCAGTTGGGAAGAGAGGTAGCTCAGAAATAATGGGAGCGCTCGGAAACATGGGGGGGGGGAGGCAGGGGAGAGCAGAAGGGCTGGGAGAACACTTGAGGCAATAATCACTGAGCACTTCATGCGTCCCCATATATTCTTTCCTTGGCCCCAATTTACCATGTCTCCGCACTTCACATTGTCATTTACCCCAGAGCAAAATGCTACTGGCTCAGAAATGGCAGCGTTTCACACCTGCTTTGCTCGGATGGGAAAGGTGCAGGGCAGTGGTGAATCAGGCCCTATGTGTTTGCACGGCAGGGGAGTTCAGGGACAAGGAGTCAGGACACCTGTCGTTGTCTTCCTGCTCACGCTGCTTTTGGTTCCTGGCGTGATCTTGGGCCAGTCGCTTAAGCCTGAATTTTCAGAAGTGCTGAGCTCTCCGCTCTGGTTGAAGGGGAGTGGTGGGTGCTCAGCACCCCTGAAAGGTAGGCCCGTAACCGTGGTGCCTCAGATTCCCATCTGTACAATGGGGATAAGAATCCTGTCGCCTCCCAGCACCACTCCGAGCCTGCAAAGCAGCTGAGCTCCTCCGATGGACGTGAGGCATTGTGAAGGCATTTCTCCTCCTGCCATCTGGACCCCAAGAAGTATTGGGAGGAGATAGCTGGGATCCAGAGAAATGTTCCCTAATTTGATGGCTGTGAAACCTGCCCAGAGACACCGAAATCCCCAGCTGTCTGGTCTCCGGGCCAGCACGCCCTCGCACATACGGTCTGGACGTAAGTCGCTGACATGCCCTGATCTTCTGGTGCTACAGCAGCCTTCATGTGTGGGGATCCCTGCATGGCCTGTTCGCAGAGAATGAGCTGAGTCATATGTACACAGGTGTGCAGACGCCCAAGGCAGGTGTTGGGCATTTAGGTGAAGCCTGAAAGGTGGGAACGTGGGTGGCTTTAGTTGGGCACTCCGGCGGCCCTGTGCACACAGAACCCCGTTTGCTATGGCTGGCTAGATGCAGGCAGGAGAAAGGGAAGCCTTCACTCTGGCTAAAGCCTAGAATAACGCAGGGGTGGGACATTCTGTCACCTGACAGCTTGGGGCTGTTGCAAGAGCTGGGGAAGGCCCCAGCAGCCAGAGCATGGGGACCGTGGCACAGTGATCTGCCTGCCCATCCGGTCGTGCTGCTGGGAAGGAGGTCAGCCCGGTGAATTTTTCTCTGCAGAACCTGGACTTGTTGCTGGTGTTGGAAGCCAGCTCAATTCCAGTGTTTGCCTCCCCACTGGTCATCTGAGCAACTCCCCTTCCCCTCCACCTCTAGGTCTCTCCTGGCACCACTCCCTCACAGAGTTCTCCCTGCTATTAAACACCTGCGTTTCAAGTGCTTTCACGCTGCAATGCCTGTCCCAGTGCCTGTGGGGATGGGTGGTGGACCAGGAGGTTTTGATGGTGGAGGCTAGAGGAGAAATGAGCATTTTGAGGGAAGCCTTTGCGGGGCCATACAGGTGTGACTCGTGGGCTCAGACCCAAGTTAGATTGGAGGCTGTTCCCTTGGACTATTTACCCCAGCATGTTAGTTCTGTCCCTGGTCACGCTGGGTCTGAATTGCAAGAGTTCGCTTCAGATCTGAGCTCTCTCAGGGTGCTCAGAGCGGGGGTTCTGTTGTAGGGATGCAAGGACAGTTATGACCTGCTGTGGATGTAGCTTTGCAGACCACAAGTTCCTTTATGAATAGCAGAAAAATAATAAAAAGGGGATTTCTAACAGCAAGTTAGACACATTAGCAGGCTGGTTCCACTTACGGTGGGCAGATAACCGTTTAATCCTGAGCCCCTAATGGCATTCAGAGGGAACTGGCTTTAATAAGCGGTATTCTGATGCTGGATTTGCTTTTTATTGTTGTGACTCTTACATTTTGTTTCTTTGCCCAAATGTCTCATTTCTAAAAGCAAAACGAATATTCTATCATCTCAAAGGAGCAGCAGGTAAGTAGGTTAGCTGCTTCCGTTTGTGTTCCGTACATTGTGCTTCTCTGAATTTCCCCTGCAGATTCAGCTAGAGAAGTTATTCTTCGCCCCTTGTTTGTTCTAAATTGTTGCCTAGCGTGGCTGTGTGCTACAGCCCAGAGGTGGCTGCATTTCAGTAGAGCGTGAAGGGAGCTCAGCAGGTAGTCACTGATATGGTGGAAACTTGCTGTGATCCTGTAGGATTAAAGACATACAGTTGTTATTAAACATGCTTTAAAAATTATTGCTATGGTAGCATCTAGCGGCCCATCTGAGATCACGGCCCTGTTGCACTGGGTGTGGCACAGATGCATAATGAGAGACAGTTGCTGGACTGAAGAGCTTGCAGTTAAAATATCCAACACAGACACAACCCGGAGAGGGGAAAACAGAGGCATGTAGGTCAAGGGACTTGCCCAAGGCCACTCAGCAGGTCACTGGCGGAGCTGGGAGTAGAAGCGAGGTCCCCAGAGTCCCTGTCTATTCTAAAATCAATATTAACACTAAGTAGCCACGTGATGCTGTTTCCTCCCATGTCAGGCTCCTGGTGTCTGTCGCTGTTTTTCACACAGCTCTCGGTGTCTCCACGCCTCCTGACGGACATACAGGGCTTCTGATCCAGTTAATGGGCTCTTCTCTCTCGTCCTGCCAATACGGGCTGTCCTCAGCCCATCTAGAAGGCAGCCGTGAGCGGAGGAAGGTTAAGAGGCGGGGCGGTGGCGCTAGGCGTTAGCTTGACGCTGTTCAAGGATCCAGCAGCAGCTGCAGGCAGCAGGGAGTGACGCAATGAGGGTGGAGGAGATGCTGCCTGCTAAAGGGAAGAGACAGCGATATTGGTCAGCCGGCTGCCTCGGGATCTCGCCCAGTCAGCACAGCCAGCGTGTGTCCCCGGCCTGGTGCACGCTGCAGTGCAGAGGAGGGTGGGCATGTGGCTGCAGGGAAGGCTCTCTGGATGCCAGCAGAGGATTGAACCGGGAGCTGCGGTGATGGGTCCCCTGCCAGGCCCGGAGAGAGGGGTCTGATTTCTGTGCTGGCATGCGTTGTAGGCTTTTCCCCGAGGAAAGCAGGACACTTGGCTTTTCTCTAAAGGTACGTGAGGGGGCAGGTGCCCCTTCCCGGGAGAGTGGATGGCCGCAGCAGCAGAGGCTGTGGGGAAAGTGTATACCCTGCCGTCCTGTGCTGACCGTCCAGGTAGCTGTAATGGCAGCCATTGCTAGGCCCCCCGCCACTGCTGGGTAGGGACTTACTCCTTTGGTGTTCAGGGGAAGGGCATCCAATAGGGGACTGTGTTGCTGGGCCCGCAAGGGGGCCAAAAACTGGGGAAAACGGAACCCTCCCTGGTGGGTCTGTTTTTCCGACAGATTGGAAAGTGGGGACAAGTGAGACAAGGCCTGACTGGAGGGCTGAATGCAAGGCCTAGCCCACTCGGCAGGGAGACGCCATCCCAGATTTGGCTCAGGCCATCGGCGGTGATGAAGTGGGAATTTTCTGTGGTATTTTTGTGGGGTGGGGTGGGGAGCTGATGTGTGCCTCAGTTTCCCCAATATTTTGCATGGCAGGTGGAGGGAAGGTCTAGGTTTGCTCTCTGGACAGCTAGGAGACATAGGGGTGTGTGTGTGTGTGTCACTTAGCTGTCTGAGCCTCAATGAGCCATTAAAAAGGACTGTCTGAGAGCCACCCCGTGTCAATGGAAAACCCAAGATGATGAAGGGAAACCCAATCACCAGAACACTAGCAATCAGGGAGATGGATTTCCCCACCTATCAGCAGGGAAGATGAGCAAAGACCCCAGCTCAAGAACAAAAGACTGGAAGGTGCCAGGTGTTTGTGCGGAGGGGGTGGGGGATAAAGTGCTGGCTTCTCACCTGGAAACTGGCTAAGGAGGTCAGCCAGAGTCTGAACATGGGGCTTGACTCATTACAGCTGGTCTGGGCTGACCAGGATGGACTGAGCTTTAACCTTCTTTCCCTGCACTGCCCTAAGAGCTTTCGAATTGTGCGTGCCAGGGGACTAAGGAATGGCTGCCTGTGTCCCTGTATGGTGTCAAGTATCAGGGGGTAGCCGTGTTAGTTTGTATCCACAAAAACAACAAGGAGTCCGGTGGCACCTGAAAGACTAACAGATTTATTTGAGCATAAGCTTTCGTAGGTACGAAAGCTTATGCTCAAATAAATCTGTTAGTCTTTAAAGTGCCACCGGACTCCTTGTTTTTGTGTCACTGTAAATACTCTGGGAGCATTGCGCCCTGAAAGGCTCCTCCCGCAGGAGTCTGGCTTGGCTGGATTCGCTGCCGGGAGCCGTATCGAGAAAGTGGGATTGCTGGTGCCACCGGACAATGTAAAAAGAACAGGAGGACTTGTGGCACCTTAGAGACTAACAAATTTATTAGAGCATAAGCTTTCGTGAGCTCCAGCCCACTTCATCGGATGCATACGGTGAGCTGTAGCTCACAAAAGCTTATGCTCTAATAAATTTGTTAGTCTCTAAGGTGCCACGAGTCCTCCTGTTCTTTTTACGGATACAGACTAACACGGCTGCTACTCTGAAATCTGGACAATGTAGGAGGCTGTGGGTCTGCCCCCTGCAGATCTGTGTGGGTTCCGCTCCCCACTACAAGCCAGGGCGTAGACCTGGCCTTGTGACTCGGATGCTTCCCCTGACATTTTATTTACTTAATCAAACCAGGCCCAAGCTGTCAGTCCGAGCTTTAAGCCGAGTGCTGGGACAGTCCACCCACCGCCCTTCTGATTTAAAGCGGAGATGTTAGTGTGTTAGTCCAGGCTATGTGGGGCTGGTCCAGGCTAGCCCTTCATCCAGGTTAGGTTTGGATGCCTCCTGCTTGCGGTGAGCCATGTTCCTTGATGCGAAGTCATGACAGGGGGTGTATGTAGACTCTGCTTATTTCACTAGTTCCATGATGGAGATTTGAACCTGGATTGCGGCTTCCCTGCAGGGTTGGGGAGAAGCTGAGTATGTTAACTCAGTGCACTATTTAGTGGCCCCAGATGCTGCTTTAATAGTCGTTCAGATAATACCGTGGGGAGAGGGCACACGGCGCAAATAACCCAGCTCCCTGCTCCCCAGGTCTGAGTTCATGGCCTGGTCTGCCCAGTTAGGTCATGGTCCTGCAGGGCTGGGAGAGCCAGAAACCTTCAAGGATGCCCCCCGGGGAGGGGGCTGCGGGGTCACCATGACACTCCATCAGCTGTTGTCTGGGAAACAGCCGATCTTGCTTGCTGCTCTCACACATCCTGTTCCCCCACTCCCACTCCAGCCCTCCCTCCCCTTTCCTCAAGGTCCAGCACAGACCTGCCTCCCCTCCAGTACGGATGGAAGCCCCCCCGTTCTTGCACTGAGTTTTAAAAATTCTTAACCCCTTCTGTGCTGGATGATGGGCCCGGTTTGTCTGGCAAATCAGCGGACATCCCTGGGACAGCCTGCTGTTGCCTGCTTCAGATGGCAGATGGGCTTAGGGGATGTGAGGAGGTGCTGGCACCAGTTGGCTGCTTACGTGAATCTCCAAGAGGATGGAACGTTAGACTGGAAATCTTGCGAGGGGGAGGTTTTTTCTCTGTCTTTTGGTACTTCTGCTGCCATCCGGCACCTGGGGGCCCAGCGCTGCAGCTGGCACACGTGAAAAATAACGGAGGGGCGGAGGGGGACACGATTAATGGAGCACTTCCAACCTCCAGGGTTAGACTGAAGTTTTGGCTGAAGGTTCTTTATCCAAACCTGTTTGCCCAGCCCTGCTGGGTATGGGGAGGGTGCTGTTTGTTTGGGTTACAGTAGTGCCTAAGGGCCGCCATTGAAATCAGGGCTGTGTTGTACCCAGGGCTGTACAGACATAGTGGGAGCCAGTCCCTGCTGCTAAGAACTTGCAGTTTAGAGGCAGAGAAAGAAAGTATTATCCCCCCTTTACAGGTGGGAAACTGAGGCACAGAAACAAAGTGATTAGCCCACAGTCACGCGGGCAGTCCGTGTCAGAGCTGAGCAGTGACTCTTGTTCTTCTGAGTGCCAATCCAGTGCCTTTAACCTTGCTGTTGTGAAATCTGAGCATGCTGGTTCCTCGCTGTATCTGAGACCCCATCCTGGTCCCTTGTCCTGACTGGTGTCAGAGGCCACCAGCAAAGCTTGCGTCTGGAGAAGGATCTTCACAAGAGAGGAACTTGGTTCGCAAGCTCTTTGGGGCTGAGACAGCCTCAGTTACCTGTCTGCAGCACCAGGCATGCTGGTGTTAAGGCCTTTAGGTTTTAGCATAATACTGGGAAGAACCAAGGTGGAAGGTAGGTTCCAGCCCTAAGGAGCTAAGAAGCTTGAAAAGGGAAGTGCGGGGGGAAAAGAGAACTGATTCATGATAGAGAGAGAGAAAGCCAAGGGGAGGAGGTAGCGAGCACAGTGCAGTGAATGGGGAAGGGGTGCCCTGTGCCGGGAAAGGTTTGCGGGGAGAGTAGAGGAAATAGGCTGAAAGCAGCCAAGGGGGAAGAAAAGGACACCAGAACGAGAGAGTGAAGCAGCGGGTGAGTGGGCATGTGAGAGATGTGGTGTGGGGGTGGCCTGCTGGGAACTGGCACGACGGAGACCTGCAGTGTAACTGGATGGCATGAGCGCTGGGTGTCAGCTCTGAAGCCTGGTGGGTGCACGTCTAACCAGCCCTGTTTAGGGGCTTGGACCTTGAGAGCTAAAAGCTGTGGGCCTCTATTGTTGCAGTTTACGGGGCAATGCTAGGAGCTGGAAGGAGTAGGAGACTTGCTAACCTTTTACATGGACCAGCCACTGGAAGGGGACAAAGACCCATTGTGTCTTAGTGCGAATTGCCTGGGCATGTCACCCCCTCTTGGTGCAGTTTAGCTGTGGAGGATCCCAGTCTGTAGCCAGGTCTGCAACCAAGCGATTCAGGTGTGGCCATTGCATTTGCTCACAACTGGCCCTTGCTATTCAGTTTGGTGGACCTGGACTCGCTCAACTTTTAGCGACAGCACATAGCTTCCCCCAACCATCCCCGTAAACTGGCTGGCTATTCTGCTTGTCTGACCACTCACAGCCTTCTTCCTGCCCTAGGTTCCTGACGGTGGTCAGCAATGGGGACGTTGTGGGCAGCTCCCCCACGGGGATTCGGACCCGCAACTGGAAAAGGAAGAGCATCCGGCGAGGTAGGGTTCTGATGCCTCTATGAGCTGGATGGGATGGATGGAAATGACTCTGGATTCCTTCCAAGAGACTCGTGTGTTGTTCGATCAGCTTTGGTGTGCCCTGGAAATGCTGGGATTCCCGCCTCCCTCACACAGATGGAAAAACATGGCTTCCCCATCCCAAATCCTGGCTCTGTTTAAACACTAAAACAGCCCTTTGGTCAGGCAGGTGACTGGGTATGTTTGGGACCATGATGGATAATAACTTAGACTTCAGTGTAGCAGTTACCATGCCATACATAGGGTGTTGAGAACTTGATGGGTTGAAATTGGGAGGGATAGCTCAGTGGTTTGAGCATTGGCCTGCTAAACCCAGGGTTGTGAGTTCAATCCTTGAGGGGGCCATTTAGGGATCTGGGGCAAAAATTGGGGATTGGTCCTGCTTCAAGCAGGGGGTTGGACTAGATGACCTCCTGAGGTCCCTTCCAACCCTAACCTTCTATGATTCTAAGTGTTTGATCCAAAGGACCGATCCAAATTTTGGGTGTTTGGGGATCAGCACTTGGACCTAGATCTGGATTTCACAGCTGGCCTCAATTTGTCTCTTATTTGGGTCAAATCTCCTGAGCTAAAGGCCCCCTAATTTTGGATTGAGATGCACACTTTGTAGCCCTGGCCTGTTGCTCCTTAGAAAGGAGCCAGGGTCAAGTCATAAAACTCAGATACAGATTTTTGAGCTCTCCCTGCAGAGGCGTCAGAGAGAGGGGCCAGGATCTAGCTTTGCCACTGCGGCATAAAAGGCACTGAGAGCAGTACGCTGAAGGTTGGCTCTGAAACATCAGGTGTTCCAGACAAGACCCACTATTCATTGTGTTCTGGTTGCACTCAAGAGGTCCCTTGTGGTAGGCCCTGTGCAGATACCCTGTGAGAGAGAGTCCCGGCCCAGAGTTGACAATCTAAATGGGCAGAGCAGAAAGAACAGTCCCAGAGGTGAAGTGACTTGGCTGCCGGGTCAGTGGTTGAGGCAGGCATAGGGCCCAGGTGTCATGACTCCCAATCTAGTACCCTACCCACTGGCTCACGCTGCCACGAGTCAAAGCGGGGTGTAGCTGAAGCTCATGGTGAGTTCTCTCCTGGTTTCAGGTTCTTCTCCACAGCTTGCCCTGTGTTGCTTTTCGTTCCAGGTGCACGGTTTGAGTTCCCGGCCCTGGAGGAAGATGTGATCTATGATGACGTCCCATGTGAAAATCTGGACTCGGATCAGTACGGTATGGAACCACCCAGAATTCTGCTCTGAGCAGAGGTGTCTTTCATGCCTTCCTACAGGCTGTCTTTGCCTCTCTTTCTTATCTACTTCCTCCCCTGCCTCTGTCAGCTCTGTCCTTTCTCTCATAGCCCTGCCCATCCAAGGATCTTGGAGCTCTTACATGAGTGTTGGGAGCTGGGTAGGTGCGAGCTCCAAGGTGATGTGACTTGCTCCAAGGTGGCGTGGTGATTCTGTGGTAGAGGTGGGAGTAGAACCCAGGAGTCCTAACTCGCAGTACCCTGCTCTAACAAGGCCATTTCCCTGCCTCCTTCAGGAGTACCCTGACCTTTTAGAAGCCACTGTTGGCCTGTTGATTACTTGCGGCTATTGAGTCCTTTCAGCCTGCTTTGAGCTAAATCAGAATCTCTCTGGAAGGAAAGGGCCAGGTCATCAGTTGGGGTAATTGTTAGGGGCCTTATTCCTTCACCCACTTACTTCCCTGGTCCTTCTCGCATGAACAGAGAGCAACAATACCCGAAGTCCAAAGGTGCAAACAATTCGATGTTTATTGGGGTGAACTTCCAGCAAGCATGATTCCAGTTTCCTTCCTTAGTATCCTCCTTCCCAGCTCTGACACCACAGAGCCTTACACGTGTGTCCCTGTTCCCATTCCTACCCTTAGCCAAACATGATTCCAACTTCCTTACTCCCATTCCCTGTTCCCATTTCCCCCTTTAGCAAAACATTATTCCAATTTTCTTACCCCCATTCCCTGTTCCCATCTCCCCCTTTAGCAAAACATATTTCCAATTTTCTTACCCCCATTCCCTGTTCCCATCTCACACACCCACATGCCCACCCACACCCAGTCACTTCCTCATTGACTACAGATTATATAGTAAAACTTGAGTTCTGCTTAGCTATATCTTAACCAATCATTTTCCTGAAATTTAACTAACCCATCCTAACATATTGTAACATGATTATGTAACCAATTATATCCCACCACCTCAATTAGTTTACACCCAGCAAAATTAATTATACAGCAGACAGGAACAATCACAGAACCAGACAGAGATTATACAGACAAACAACAGCAAAGTGGGAACTATAATGACAAAACAATACAGAAGTGAGGATTTCACATCCCAGCTATTGATAAGTGAGTTCTTGCCAGACAGGATGCTATCGAACTAAGTTTCCTTTTACATTTTCTAGGCACTTCCCTTTCTCTGGAGGTGATAGGAATACAATCCTGTCCTGATAGTGCCTAACAGCTCAATAGCACCTTATTTCAATGTGACTAGTTTGGAATGTGAGGATGTGACTGTTCGCTTCCCAGCTTATGGCTGCCTCTGCTGCTTAGCCAAAGGCCTGAGCCTAAGCACAGGGCCACAAACTGTCACAGTAAGAGAAGGCCCTTACACTGGCAGACAGTGGTTTTGATTCTTTCTTTTATACCTCTATCACTAGCCAAGTGATAAGAATACACCTAAATTCTTAGAGTATAGGCCTTTACAGACAGGCCTGGGAAGGAGGATACTAAGGAAGGAAACTGGAATCATGCTTGCTGGAAGTTCACCCCAATAAACATCGAATTATTTGCACCTTTGGACTTCGGGTATTGTTGCTCTCTGTTCATGCGAGAAGGACCAGGGAAGTAAGTGGGTGAAGGAATAAGCCCCCTAACAGTAATTAGTGTAACTCTACTGATGCCAATGAAGCAACGTTGAGTGTCTGCCTTGCTGTCTCCTGTCCACCCCTCCAGAGCTGCCGATGGACTGTAGAGGAAGAGGCCCTTTGTGGCAGGTGGGGGGTGACTAGGATTTTACCTCCTCTCTGTGCCACTTTAAAGACATTCCTGGGTAGGGGAAGGGATAAAGCAATTGGCTTTTCATGCCCTTAAAATCCAACAGCTCTGGGTCTGTACCCATAACCAGCCTGA
Source organism: Caretta caretta (assembly GCF_965140235.1). Taxonomy (NCBI): domain Eukaryota; kingdom Metazoa; phylum Chordata; order Testudines; family Cheloniidae; genus Caretta; species Caretta caretta. Next base: position 7,195,245 of record NC_134223.1, read on the forward strand.
GCCGTAAAGGGCTGGGGGGCACCAGGAAGGGAAAGGGGGACCCTGCATTTCATTGCACTGAATTCACAAACCCCTGCTTCCTGGGAGATGGGAGTGTGCGGTGGCTTCAAGACCGGAGGACGCAAGGAAGAGGCTATTTGGAGATGGTTGTGTGAGGTCGTGAGGGCCTCTTAGGCCATATCTACCCTACAGCTTATGTCAGCAGAACTTCTACTGCTCAGGGGGGAGAATAAACCACCCCCCCCCGAGCGAAGCGCTGGACAGCGCTGTCGGCAGGAGAGCTTCTGTCGCCGACACAGCTGCCGCCGCTCACTGGAGTAGTTAAACCAAGAGGAGAGTTCTCTCCCATCCGCTTAGGGCAGCTACATTAGAGAGCTTACAGCGGAGCAGCTGCAAACTCTCCAAGGTAGCCATGCCCTTAGAGTGATGGCTCCCTCCCTCTTCGTTTGATGTTTTGTTGTAGGCGTGTTGCTGCCAGGTTATTAGGGAGACAAGGCGGGTGAGGTCTTATTGTTTGTCTTCTCTTGGTAAGAGAGACCAGCTTTCTAGCTTATCCAGAGCTCTTCTTCAGTCTGGGAAAGGCCCTCCGAGCGTCACAGCGAAATACAAGGTGGGATGAATGTTTAGCATAAGTAGTTAGCACATATTTCTAGGGAGCATTCAAGGTGAAGTGGCTAGTTCGCGCGTCTCCAGTCATGGGGGGAGGGAAAAGATTGTTGTAATAAGCTATAAGTCCAGGTTCTCTATTCGGTCTCTGATTTTTAGTGTCTCGCAAAGTTTAAATTTAAACTCCCAGGCTCATCGTTTGAAGGTGCTGTGCAGGTTTCCTTTGAGGACGAGGACTGAGAGGTCAGATATGGAGTGATGGTTTTGTGAACGATGTTTGTCCCTGGGTGGTTTTGTCTTTTATCACTTTCCTGTTTGAGTTCGTTCAAGAGCGTAGTGACTGTCTGGTTTCACCCTCATCGTTGTTGCTGGAGTGTTTTCAGTTCCCTGCCATCACTTTCTGTGCTGGGTAAGCTCTAATTGAGGTCTGAAGCATGGCCTAGGGGCTAGAGCAGTGGGCTGGGACTTGGGAGATTTGGGGCAATTCCTGGCTCTGCCACAGTCTCTGTGTGTGACCATACGCAAGTCACTTAGGGCTGAATGCTCAAAAGGAGTTAGACCTTGACCCTGAGCATCGCCAGGCATAATTTTACGTGCCTGGAAAAATCATGGTGATTCCCAAAGTCTGAGTTAGACGTCTACACTTCTGTACAACGCATGGGGAGAGCTGGGTGCCTTTGACTGCAATTCACACACGTCGGGAAGCTGCCTAAGCGAGTCAGTGGGAGATGACGACCAGAGCAGTGGGAGATTTAGGCTCCCAAGTCCAGGCTGCAGGGAAATGCCTATTTCTGCTGAGCAATTCTGAAGCCAGGAACTCTCTTCAGAGTTAGGCACCTTATGCCATTTTGGGGGTGGGGGCATGTCACCCACCTTACAGCTCTTAGCCCAGTGATTAATGCCTCACCTGGGACATGGGATACCCAGCTTCAATTGCCCTTTCCGCCAGAGGGGCAGAGAGGATTGGAACAGGGGTCTCCCAGCTCTAACCACGGAGCTATGGGATATTCGGATGGAGGCTCCCCCCATCTCGCCGGTTGAAGCAGGCCTCCTGTGGAGAAATAATGACGGAGTGGTTGAAGCAGGAGAACAGGACCGGGGGTCTCCCATCTGGATGCCCGAACCACTGGATGACAGAGATTTTCTCCCTCTCACAATGACCCTAAGAAGCTCCTCTTCCTCCTGCCAGGTTTTGAAAGGGCCCAATCTGATAAGCAGGTTCAGGGGGTGCCTACTAGACAGAGCCCTGCACGCCTGTCTTCCCTGGGTTGGGGGTCGCGCTGGGTCATAGGTGGGGGATAGGCATCCGGACAGAGAGAGACACGGGGGCTGAGGGAACTTTTACCTTGACAGGTTAGGGGCTGAGTGAGTTTAGGTGCTTAAAATAGGGACTTATGCCCCGTAGTTCTTATGAGCATCCTAGCCCTTACCCTGTCTCAGTGTCCCGTCTGTGAAAAGGGTAAGGGGGAAAGAATTCATTTACCCCTCTCCCTTTTGTCTCTGTTATGTATTTGGATTGTAAGCTCGGGGGCCAAGGACGGTCTGTACCTAAAGGTATGTCTGTGTGGCAAGCAACAGCCCACAGCTGGGAATCTCAGAGCCCGAGTCCCCAGACTCAGGCTTGCGCTAATGGTGCTAAAAATGGCTGTGTGGACAGTTCACGCTATGAAACCCACACCCCTTCCCAAGGCTTCAGAGCCCAGGCCTCAGCCCCAGGCTGAATGTCTACACGCCATTTTTAGGACCAGAGCCCCGTGAGCCTGAGTCCATTGCCTGGGGCTCTGAGACGTGCGGCTGCCTGTCATGTAGGCGTACCCTATCTGGTACTGTACTACACGTGATGATGATGACGAACACTCCTTCATCTCCATCCACACTTCCTTTGCCCCTTGATGGAAAGCTCAGGAGGTGGAAATGCAGGTTAATTTTGCAATCGTCTCATGACTGCTGCAGTGATTGTGGGTTTTTTTGCTCCTCCATGGCCAGTTGCACTGGTTAGCCAAAACCAAATCCTCTTCTAGGGAGTTGTTTATCTTTCTGTTTAATAATAGCCTGATGACTGGAATCCTGTGTTAGCTGTCAGTTTAAAATGTCTGTCTGCCTGCATTCCTTCCAATGCATCTCCTCCTCCTCCTGCGAGCCTGGATATGGAACACAGGTCCCTCCCTGGCTTTAGGAGTGGATGTTCTGACAGTGGAAAAAATCCAGCTGTGTGGAACTGAGCTTTACCACTGGACAGAAGAGCAAGAGACCATCAAAATTTTAGCCTATGGATAGTGCTGTACATTGCAAACGTTAGCGGTCGCCTTGATGTCAGCCTTGGTCTCCATCTCTGGGCCAGAGGAGCAAGGCTGATGGGTTGCCAATTCTGTCACCTGCTTCTGCAAGTAGACGTGTAAATATGGCCATACTTACAGAGTGGGGGACTCTAGCCTGGGATGTGGGGACTCTGGAAGAGGTTTTGGGGGGGTGTGGTGGGTAATCAGCTGAACATGAGCTCCCAGGGCGATGCTGTGGCCAAAACGGCAAATACAATCCTGTAATGCAACAAGAGAAGGCTATTTTCTCCCTGGATTTGGCACCGGTGCGACCGCTGCTGGAATACCATGTCCAGTTCTGGTGTCCACGATTCAAGATGGATGTTGATAAATTGGAGAGGGGTCAGAGAAGAGCCATGAGAATGATTCAAGGATTAGAAAACCTGCCTCATCGTGAGAGACTCAAGGAGCTCAATCTATTTAGCTCAACGAAGAGACGGTTAAGGGGTGACTTGGTCACAATCTGTAAGCACCTACAAATATTTCATAATGGGCTCTTCAATCTAGCAGAGAAAGGTCCAACATGATCCAATGGCTGGAAGCTGAAGCTAGACAAATTCAGATTGGGAATAAGGTGTAAATTTTTAATGGTGTGAGTAATTAACCATTGGAACAATGTACCCAGGGTCATGGGTTCTCTATTGCTAACAATTTTTAACTCAAGATTGGATGTTTCTCTAAAAGATCTGCCCTAGGAATGGTGTTGGGGGAGGTCTCTGACCTGTGTTATACAGGCGGTCAGACTAGATGATCAGGATGGTCTCATCTGGCCTTGGAGTCCAGGGATGATGGAGGGACTGTGGGGATCTTTCTCGCTGTTCCAACAGGTGGGAAGGGCTCACCAGAGACAAGGAAATGCAAACAAGAGATAAAATCCTGGCCCGACTGGAGTCAATGGGAAGTGTTGCTGTTGAGTTCATTGGAGGCAGGAGGTCAGCCAAGCTCAGGGAGCTGAGAATGGTGTGGCTGGCCTCTAAGGCCTGTTCCTTCAGCCTGCTGAATGAAAGCTGCACGTCTTTGTGTTGTGCCTCAACTGAGAAGAGCGGATCTGGGTTTAAATATGGCCACATGTGCTGGGGCAAGCTTGGAGGAGGAATGGGCCCAGCGGTGCCATGGTAACTCGGGGCAAAGGTTCTGAAAGTTCCTGGAATTTGAGGCTCGGTGGAATCAGCTGGGATGGAAGACCAAGGGGCCTGGCCATCTTCTGCCGTAGCAGGCTCAGAGATGATGCAAATATATGTCTGTCCTTCACCAGAGACCTGCATCTACAGTAAAGGAATAAGCAGACCTGGGTCCGGTGAAAGCAGGCACATTTCTTCGCTTGGCTACTCTGGTTCTTGTGCAACTAAAGGTGAGATTCCTGTGGTTCCACAATGCACAAGAAACTGAACAGAGGCAGCGTGGGCCATAAGGAAAGCTGGGCATGGCAGCGTGGGCCATAAGGAAAGCTTGGGGATACGGGCGACTTGTTTGCCAAGGAGAGAATACACCTGGGAATGGATTTTTTTTTTTAAAAACTCTGAATTGGGCTCACCTTGCTATTGCCTGACTCTGGGGTGGCTGACGCAGCAGCTGGTTGGGGCAGGGGCTGCCTTTTGGTTCTGTGTTTGTACCTCACCATGCATGCTACGGTCGTGATGGGGCTTCGGGGTAGCTACTGCAATGCAAATACGATATAAATAATAATTCTGGCACCACTGTGTTCTACAGTCAGTTGAAAGGGGCTGCACGGCACAGTCCCTGCAGTGTCTCATGGGCTGGGTTTTTATTTCAGACGTGACAGAAATGTGCAAGATCCAGCCCCAAATCCTCTTCCGTGTTACCAAATCTCTCCCTTGGGCTGAAGAGTGGAAACTAGATCAGCTGAAATAGGAAATTGATGGAGGTTTGACAAATGGAAATGGAAAAGTACATTGACAGGCTAAAGGAGGAGGAGGAAAATAGACAAGGTTTAAACACAAATAGTAAATAGGAAGGGGGGAAGAATGGTGCTGTGGTTAGTGGAACTGTTTTTGCCGACAGCGTTCCCCAGGGTGTGGGAATCTCCCAGCGGTGACACTGATTCCTCTGTGACCTTGGGCAAATCACTTAATCTCTCAGGCCCTCCACTCCCTGTCTGTAAAATGGGGTTAACGCTCCTTCCTTGCCCTGCTCTAGTCAGAGCCTCATCTCTTCGGGGAAGGGGCCGTTTGTAGAGAACGGTGGGTTCCCCATCTCCACTGGGTCCTTAGAATCATAGAATCTCAGGGTTGGAAGGGACCTCAGGAGGTCATCTAGTCCAACCCCCTGCTCAAAGCAGGACCAATCCCCAATTTTTGCCCCAGATCCCTAAATGGCCCTCTCAAGGATTGAACTCACAACCCTGGGTTTAGCAGGCCAAAGCTCAAACCACTGAGCTACCCCTCCCACCCTATTGTGCCAGAAATGAGCGATAATAACGTACCCCTCTCCCGCCTTTCCTGATCTTCCTTGAGAAATGCTGCCTCTCCCCTGTGCCTGCCGCGGGGGGGACCTCTCTGCCTGGGGTCTTCAGACTCCAGCTTAGGATGCATCAGCATTAGCCACCTGTCTGTCCAATTCCAGGAAGAGAATGAAGCCTTCCAACTGTGGCACAGGTGCGCCCTCTGCTGGGCAGCACCGCCCCACCTGCCCGCCTGCCTACTGATACTGGTCTGTGCTGTGCCTCCTGATTGCACAGTTGCCGACCCGGTGGGGAATCCGCTGTCAATCTTTGCAGCGTCCGAGGCTGCTCCTCATGGGTCGTCATGTTCCCCTGGCACTCTCCGGACTTCGCACCTTGCTTTCCATGGGCCCAAGCCCCTCTGCTCCACCCTCTTTTCTCAACTTCCGGTGACTTGTGGCTGGTCTGTCTATGCAACCATCTCCGTTCTCAGAGGGAGAGCTGGCTGCTTGGGCAGAACTGCTAGTCCCTGCTGGCCAAGAGCTTAGTCTTGTCCTTTGGGCACGGTGCTCGGAGCATGAATGTTAAGTGGAGAACTGGCCTGACCCACTGGTCACCTTTCCTGAATACAACACCTGGAAACACAGAGGTTGGAGAGGGGGAAAAGATCACTGAGCCACCTTGTCCCTCTCCACCCTGCCCCAGCCCCCTTGCTGCTTGCAAGATGGCTCCTTTTCTCATCCACTGTCCTGCCTGGTTTGAAGAGATCTAAGCGAGGGGGGTCCCACAAATTTCCTTAGGCAGCGCTCCTCCTTGTTTTCACCCTAGTATGACTGACTGTCACTTGTAGCCATAGATCCAGGAGACTTGCCTAAGTCTGGAGCAATGCCTTCCAAGGCAAGCAAATGCAGCGAGATATCTGGGCCTGGGTCAATCCTGGGAACGGGTGGTGTGGGAGGCCGAGAGGCACACTGTGGGTAATGCTGAATTAATTGGGCAGGTCATGGGTTGAAGCAAATGCCTTTTCCCAAGAGGCAACACCGTAGGCCTTTGCCAATGGTGTTCTGTTCTTTTCCCTGCCCCGACAGGGGCAGACAGAAACCTGATTTACGAGGATGGGGCACATCGGGAAGCCGAAGATCTAGGCTGGAGCTCCAGTGAGTTTGAGAGCTACAGTGAGGATTCTGGCGAAGAGGCCAAGCCTGAGGTGGAACCTGCCAAACTCAAGGGGTCCTTCCAGCCAAAGGTAATCGGCACACAATGTGACCTGACAACTGATACAACTGGTCCTGCCTCGATGGCTGGTGTGGGGTGGTGGTGCACTAGTTTGAAATAAAACCTCTGACCTGCTTCTTTCATCAATGATCCAGGGCTGTACTGGTTGGGGGCACTGGATGGCAAACGCTAAATGGTTTGTCGGGCTAATGCCCAGCTGTAAATGTTCGTAGTCCATCCACGGTTAAGGGACTGGTGTATCAATAGCTTGAGGGTAAGCAGCAGACTGGGAGGATGCGAGTGGTGTAACTGTTTCAAATTTGACTCAGCTGAGATATGGGGTGCACTCAGATGGCCTGGATATGAATCCTTTCAGCTTGAATAAATCCCCACTGCCTGGGAGAGGGGACGGGGACTTAGGTGGACCTGCAGAGACTGTTGCCTAGTGGGCAGAGCACTTTACTGGGAGTCAGGAGATCTGGGTTCTATTCCTGGCTCTGCCAGGGGAGACAATGGACTAGTCCCTGCCCTTCTGTGCCTCAGTTTCCGCATCTCTAAAATGGGGCTAATGGCACTGACTTCCGTTGTAAAGTGCTTTGAGATCTACAGAGGAAAAGCCCCATATAATAACCAGGTGTTCAAGCAGATAGATGGTGGATGGATTTTTTTATTTAAAAAAAAATTATTTAACATCATGCCTAGAGAAATTAACTGGGATAATAAATTAGCTGCTGGTCTCAGATATTGCTTGGTACTGGGGAGGCCATTTGTGGCCTTGTTTGAACCAGGATTCTGCACTTGGCTTAGAGATGTCTCGAAGAGCTGCCGTTTCCTAGGAGCTGAGGCTTTGTTCCAGGCTATCGGGGTATGTTGAAATGTCCCTCTTCCCCCCCCCGGCCATGCACGCTAGATCTCATCCTCTTCGAAGTGGAACCCCTGCAACTAGCTAATGGTTCATGATGCAAACGATGTGCAGCTGACTGCAGGGCTGTTCTGGTGTGCTTGGATGCTCATCAATGTGGGGGCAGCAAGAACCCCTGATGGGACACTTTGGGGTCCACGCAGGCCAGTAAGGGGTTCAGTCACCCCCTGCATGCAGCTTTGGTTCAGAGCCCTGATGCCAGTAGCATCCACCAGCCTTTGCAGGGTGACACCAGCAGCCCTTCCCGTCCCGAGTCTCCCCAAATCTGTCCTCCCCGAGGTCTTAACCACCAGATGCTGACTTTCCCCTCTGGTGCGTCACCCTCAAAGGTGTGAAACAGGCCCCTCAGACACAAGCTGACTTTGGCCCCTGCATCCACCAGAGACCAGCGTGGGGTGAAAATAAACAAAAGGTTTATTGCATAGAAAAACCACCGATTCAGAGATGCCATAGTTACCGAGAAACGTATCTACGGTAGATAAAATCCTGGTGTGTGTTTAGAGACAGATCGGTGCTCTGTCTTCTTATCTCGTGATGACCAAGTTCAGAACATTATAAGCTTCCATAAAAGACCTTTCTCGATACACATTGCTTACTGTATTATTGTACTATAAATCAGTTCGTTCAACTGCTCATTTCGGGGGTGGGGGGGTTTAAAGCTTCTGTTCTCCTTTTGGGGTGTCTGAACCCGGAGTGTCCCTTCTCTTCCGTGGTGGGTCGTCCCTCCATCATTTAGAACTGACAGACTGTCTCTCGAAGTGGTTAGTCTTGAAATCCTACCATGGGCTGGCACCTTCTTGAAAGGGCGCATAGACCTATTACTGGTACTTAATTTGTGGAAGAGGTGTTGGGGCTCAAGCAATTGGGTGCGGGGGTTCAAGCAATTTTTTTTAGTTTCGTAACTGACATGCCAAGCCCAGAGGTGCCGGGGCTATGGACTGCCAAGCCCCAGCACAAATTAAGCCCTGCCTAAAGGTGTGTTGTCCATCGAGGTTTTTCCTCTGTGATGTCCTGGGGAGATCCTCTCTTGAGTCCAAACCAGGACTGTGGAGCAATCAGAGAGGAGCCATTGCCCCAGAGAATCCCTCCTGGGTTTTACACTGAGCCCAGTGTGTACTGGAGCAGGACTATGGGGTGAAGCCAGTGCTGGACAGACCCCCATGTGGTGCAGACATGCACAATAAAGCCGTTACGCCTGTTCCTGTTGTATGTTGGTGCTTTGAACTCCCAGTCAGCTGGGACAAGACGCTCCAGCACTCGGACTGTTCCACAGTGCACCTCTGCCTGGGCACTGCAATGAGGGGCGGGACGCAGACTGGGGAGGGGAGAGGGGTTGACCGGGATGGTGGGCACCCGGCAATGCCTCCTGGTGGCCGAGATCTCGCTTGGCACCCTGCATACTGCATGAGCCTGTGCTACCCCTTCCTTCTGCCCACCCGTCCCGCCCCGCAGCCAGGCTCCTGCGTGCGCTTGCCTCTGTCCCGCTTTGCTGTGTGGTCTGGGTGGGACATGCACGCTGGGCGGGGCGACTTGCTGGTCAGAGCTACGGAGCACTTGTCTTCATGCAGCAGTGGGGCCGTCCCTTGCCTCCTCTCCCCTTCTACCCCCGTAGCGAGTTCCCCTTGGGCTCAGAGTTGGGGGGTGTACTCATGCATCGGGGGCCTTGACATGGGATTGGGACTGTGGAGAGCCCAGTAAATTACTGAACGTAGCGGTTGTTGCCTAGCTGGATCTCTAAAGGGGTGGCCCAGGACCCACAATCTGGAATGTCCTCCTTCCTGGTGCCTTGGGCAGGGGAGCATCCCTCCTTCGCAGCCCTGCTCCCCCTGCCTCAGAGGAGCTCCAGTAGGTAATGGTCACCATTGCAGACATGGCCTTGGGGTGGGGAGAGCCTGGGCCACCCTTCAGCACAAGACTTCTTGCTATCCTGAGATGGGGGCTAGAAGCCATTAGATTCCCCCTTGCTCCCCTCCAGGGAGCAGGACAAGAGCTACCCACAGCCTAGAGCTCTCCACCCCCTGGTGGGGGTCATGGCAGGCGCTCTCCTCCTTCGGATGGAGGGGACAGGCACGCCCCACCTGCATTCAGACTGGCTAATCTAGACGGATCACTGGTCCTCTTGTTTTTTCTCCTCCTGTGTTTGGCTGCTTACCTGAATCTCTCTTCTCTGCCTCTCTTCCCGCCTCCTGTTGCTTCTCCTCCTACCTGATTGCTTGAGGCGCAGCTTTCTCCAGACCTGAATAGGCTAAAGGAGAGATACGCCAGGACAAAGAGGGACATTCTGGCTTTAAGAGTTGGGGGGAGAGACATGCAGGAGCTGAAGCAGAAATACGATTGTAAGGTACTGTCCCTCCTTCAGACTTTTTTCCGCCTCCTGGGTTGCATGCTCTCTCTGCACCGCAGTCTCCCGTCTGCTCTCTCTCTGCTTCGCACAATTGCTTCCATTTTACACCGGGCCCACTGAACTCAAGTCTGCATGCGTGCCGGGGTGAGATGCTCTTAAAGGGGCAGAGGCGTGTGGAGCAGTGGCGAGAACTGGGAGTCGGTTCTGTTCCTGTGACTCCCTGGGTACGTGCAAACCCCAGCTCGAGGAGACCTACCTGCACTAGGTCCGCTCCAGCTAGCGGACTGAACGTAGAAGTGTAGCCGTGGCAATGCAAGGGGCGGGAGTGGCTGGTCGCCCAGAGTACGATCCCGTCCGAGACTCTAGGCAGGTACTCAGGGAAGCTAGCGCCTCACCCTGGGGCAGCTGCACCTCTGTCTTTAGGACGCTAGCTCCACCAGAGCTGGCACGGATCTGTCCCCTCGAGCTCGAAGTGTAGCTACACCCACTGTCTGTGGCCAAGCCCTGTCACCTTCGTGCTCAGTTTCTGGGAAAACGGGTAGGATGCTTCCCTGCCTCCCCGGGGTTCCGTACCGCATGGTTGTGGCTCTGAAAAGTGACTCTCAAAATGGCATTTCCATGTTTGTTTTCTTTCAAAGGAGCTTGGCTTCCAAGTAAAACGATGCGGGAGGCGGGTTTTATCTGCCAGCTCCCTCTCGGATCTGAGCACTGGGCTCTTTCCTGGTGCATCGTGACCAGTAAAAGGTTCCGCGGATCCAATTTTGCCCTTGGTGACCCCTGTGCAGCCCCAGGGGTCACTGCTTGGAAGTTAATTGACAATCCCAGGTGGCCTGGGATCCCGCACCCCCCTCTGCTAGCTGCACTGGCTCCTGCATGACTGCGGGGACTAGAAAGCAGCGGAGCTTTATTTAAGGGCTTGTCTTCCCTGCAGTTACTGGGAGTCCTCACCCTGCCCCAAGACCTCTTAACTCCGGTGCGCTGGGGCCGTTAGCTACTAATACGATCCCGCTGCGCAGGTCAGTGTTGTTTCACAGTGCGGCTCCTTGCTCAAGGGAGGAGGCAGATAGCTGGCGTTAACTCTGCCACCAAGTGGCTGAAGTGGGCAGATGAGCCTGATAGGCGCCGGGAGGAGATCTGCTGAGTAAGGAGGTGCCAATTTTGCACAGTCACTTTTCAGGGCAGAACTGCACATGAGTGAGTTGGCCTTTGTAAAACACTTGCAGACACTGGGTGCTCTGGAGAGTGGATCCCATTTAAGAAGGCACCAGCAGTTCCCACGCAGTGATCCGAGAGCAGTACTTCCTATGCCTTTAAGAAGTAAACCATGTATCTTGGATACCTCTGTGGGAAATGCAGGTGACTTTTATATGGAAGCCGTTGTCTATACGTGCAGAATATTGATCACACTTTGTATTAAAGTTTCCTTTATAAGCAGTTTAATCGTTGATTGATTGTTATAGAGCCCAATTAGTCAATAGGGTGCTTATAATCATCTATTACACCTTCCTTTTTAACTTTATTTTTGTTTTTATATAAAATATAAACACAGAACGAAACCAAACTTATGTAAATACAGGCCCAACAGGGAAGTAGCATGTAAATAACAAAATTCAACGTTCATTATTTTTTATAACCTGGAAAAAATCAAAACCAAACCAAAACCCTGAGGTCATGCAGGTCATGGAGTTCATTCAGGGTATCAGGTCAGGGACTAAATAGGTCAATGTGAACGTAAGCTATGTTAGCTAATATATACTTAACTGCAGAAATATGCAACCATTTCATGTGTGACCAGGCATCTTCATTCCTCCTCCCTCAAGCATTTCTAGTCAACGGAGTGATTTTTTTTCCTATGCTTGCGTTACAAAGGTTCACCTGAAAGAGGTCAGTGGTAGAAAATTCCGATTTTATATTGTCGGTCAATTAATTTTGTTTTGATTAACTTTTTTATGTGATAGTATAATATAAAATACAGCATTTAAAATAAAAGTCAAAACAAAAATTCGAAATGAAAAATCAAACCATTTTGTTCTGAAAAGAAGCTTTTTTTTTTAAATGCTTAGAACTTTTTTGAGGGTTTTGTCCAAAATGAATTGTTGGTGAAATTGACACGTTTCGGGAAGGGTTTTAACTTTGATGAAACCGCATTCTCTGACGGAAAATGGGTCTGTCAAGATTTTCCTGACCAGCTCTATTCCGTACCCACCAGTGGTGAGGGCTACAAGTATCTATCTCCTGAACCATTGGGGCTAGATAAAGATGTCCTGCTCTCAGCAGCGAGTGCGGGTCTGCCCTCTCTCCCTCCCTGATCTCTAGCCCCAGCAGTTTGCAAATAGGCACTTTGCACGTGCAGCTGTTGGATTTTCAGGTACAACTGCAAAGCTCCCGCATGTGCAAATAGCTATGGTTCACAACTACCAGGGCAGAAGGTGTTGGGGGAGACTGCCAGATGTGGTAAAAACATGTCCCATAAAATTGTTAATGGTGCTTCTGGTTTGAAACTGAGCAGGGTCTTTAGCAGATCAGCACAGTCTTTTCCCCTTCCATCTGCCCACCCTGAGCATCCCTTCCTGCTTTTAATGTTCACGGGATATCTAACACTCAAGCCTGGTCCCAATCTGATGGGTCACTACAGGGCAGATTTGCTGTCCCACTTGAATGGCGATGTGCCCCTTGTTGGAGAAGTTCCCAGCAGGCTGCCTTCCCTACAGCCCCTTGTGCAGGGGTGGGGAGTAGGCCTAGCTGGGGTACGCTATGCTCCAGCTATCCTCAGCTGGCACATGATGCCCTGGAGATGGTTGCCAGGTCCCCTGTGAGCAGCCCCCTGTGAGAACGTGTTGCTTCACCATGAACCTGCTCTTCCCACCTTCCCTACGGGTGGGATGCTGGCCCTTTTAATGCGTTGGACAGATCCAAGTGAGGGTCGGATGCCAAAGGGCGGGGGAGCTCCTGAAGGGAGAGGCGTTAAAGGGAAGCCGTCAAGTCAGTAGGATTGCTCGCATGCAGCTGGCTGGCGACACGTTCCTGTGGCCGGAGCTGGGCCGAGGCTGGTCCCAGAGGGGAGGCGGTAAAGACACCGGAGCGCTGCTGTTGTCTAGTCAGATTGGAAATGGCGGGAGAGGAGGTGGGCAGGCTAGCGTGCCTGATCGGCAGATTGGGAAAGGGAGTGTTTGATCCCATCTGCATCTGGCCAGGCGGGCAGGGACATCTGCTGGTGGTTCGGTGGTGCATGTGGAGTTGGTTCTTGGAGCTCAGTCCAGTCCAATAGCGGACTGTTTGGCTGGTAGGCTCAGCAGAGAGGCCAAGGACAGACAGGACCCTGGAGACTGGCTCCTCTCTCCACCCTGGAGCTAGTGCCTTCATTGAGCACATTGGCAGGATATGGGGGGGGGAGCCTTGCATTGCTGCTGCCCTGCCCTGTGTGTAAACAGGACTTCAGGCCCCGGGGCTGTCCATCAGCAGCCGCAAAGGGTTTGATCGGCCTAACCTCGCTCCCGTTGAAGCCAGCCGGAGTTCTGCCCTTTGCTTTGACAGGAGCAGAGTTGGCCAATGCCGTGCACGTCTGACCATCCCCTCCCCATTACTAAATTCACAAGTTTAAACCAAAAAAGTGGCATTTCCTCTTTTTCGGAGATGGAAAAGATCAGAACTTGCCGCAAGAAACTGCTCGGGCTCCTATAATGGTATCGCTGCCGGGACTCTCTCTAGGTATATAGATCGCACTTTATACTCACGTTTCATCTCCGAAGGGTTAAGAGATGCTTCAGGAAATGCCTGTCAGTTGTTCCAGATTGCTAGAGAGACCTTAGGTTGAGAGACTGCTTATAAACTATCTAGACTATCTAGCGCTGTGCTCCAAGCCAGCTGTAGCATGTATGACTCATGCCTGGAACATGCAAATAACATCTCTGAATAATTTAACCCTTTACAAAGGGATCTTTAATATAAAGTGTGGCTTATTATTTTTTTTAAAGTTGCTATTGGAAGAAATTATTCAGATTCTTTCAAAGCCATTTCTTTAGGGCCAAGAGGGTGGTCGTTTTCGGTAGCTCCTGTTTAATACCTGAGTGTTGGTTTTGAATGAACGCCTTTTCTCTCCCTCCATGCCCCCCCCCCCCCCCATGAAGCGTGTTAGCGGTTGGCATGGGGAGGAGGTGCTGCTCTTGTGTCTTGGAGGTAGAACCGTTCCTAGCAAAGGGGCAGGGAGCGTGGGCTGCTGCTTGCTCTGGGATGGAGCAGCTGGGGCTGGAGGATTGACAGAGATGGTCACTTCTTTGTGTCTCTTCTCCTCAGATGACGCAGCTGATGAAAGCCGCCAGGAGTGGCACAAAGGACGGCTTGGAGAAGACAAAGATAGCTGTCATGCGGAAAGTGACCTTCTTGCACCGGAAAGAAGCCCCAGGTAACTGGCCCTGAGGCGGTCGGTGTCAGGTGCAAAATAACTGATTGTATGGAAAGAAAAATCACAAACTGAAAAAAACAGAAATCCTTGCATTTACTACTAATGATTGGGTGATGGCTATTTGATTTTTTTTCTGCCTCTAGCTTGTGCTTTTTGCCTCCTTTTTGCACTGCAAACTAAACTCTCTCGCTCTTTCTTGTGCTCTAGCATAGAATTGTTCAGAGCACCTAAGTGACTTAGGCTCTTAAGTGTCTAACGTTTGAAGATGATGTGAAGTCTTTACCCCTTGCCGAGTGCAAGGCAGTTGTATTAGGGATTCCAACAGTTCAAAGGGGTGGGGGGAAGTTTACACGTCAAACCTTTATATATCCTTTAAAAACTCCCTTTCCTATTGAGTTTTTCTAAACCTATCAAAGCCTTCATGACTCTCAAGCTGGAAATGCAAGCATAAGGCCATTCGTTGAAAGCACCCTTCATTAAGGGCCAGGTTTTCCAAAGAACCCTGCTCCCAATTAGGTGCTGAAAAGTAGTGGCCAGGTTTTCAAACGAACTCCGCTTGAGGGCTGTGCTCTTCTGAAAATCTTTGTCTCTTGACGGGAGCTGGTCATCTGGCCCCAGTTCTGAGTGGGGAGCATTTGAAAAATCTGTCCCCGAGGTCTTTTGAAAAGCTGTCCCCTAATAGTCTGAATGTCTAAAGTGTTTATCTTCAGTAGGAGCGGTGGGCACTCGGCACGTTTTGGGAAAACAGAGCCAGATGCTTTTGGCCTAAAACTCGTTTTGGTTAGTCTCTCCTTTTTTTCTTTTTTTTTTTAAAAGATAAAAATCACATTCCTGTTTTATTTCGTGCATTGCTTCTGCTGCTGTTACTAAGCCAGAAGAATGTGTTGGGGCAAAAACTTTTGCTGGAGTAAGTAGCGTAATGTACTTGGCTGGGTTGGCATTGCTGCCTGCAGAGGATTTGGCCCCTCGTGACTAAATCTGGATCTTCCCCCTGTTATCAGCCATGTCTGTTGTAATCCTGGGTATTGCTGCTTCATTTCCATGGAAACGACTGTGCCAAACCATGTCCCTTCCGTTAGCTTTTTGGCAGCATGTGAAGGAGGAGAGAGGGAACCAGCTAGAGTTTCGGTGGCAGGACCTTATCTCCAGTAATGGGAGGAAAATGCTGAACTGGGGAGGTTCTGACATTGTGGGGTGCCCCTTGAGGGCACAGATAGAGTAACTAGCACTGCCTTAAGTCAGGAATATTTAGTAGGGCTGGTCAAAAAGTTTCCATCAAGGTGTTTTCCCTGTGGAAAATAGGGTGTTTGACTAAACAAATTTTCATGGAGAATGTCTAGTTTTTGTCCAATTGTGTGACATAAACTTTCAGTTTCTGTTGAAATGTTCCACGGGTTAGTGATGGAAGAAGCCCCGTTTTCTAATCCCCTTTAATACTTTGGTCCAACCCGTGGCAGGTTGGTCCCAATTGGCCTTCCTGGGCTGTGATCATGGGGAATGGGAAAGAAGTTGAACTTCATGAGCATTCTAGTCTTCCAAAGCAAACTGATCGATCGGTGAGCTGTCACCATTGCCCATAGGAATTGAGACTTTCAAAACCAACAGAGGGCACAGGCCATGCAACTCCTATGGAAATACATACCAAGATGGATTCCTGAAGTCATGGAATCAGAGGGTTAGAAGGAACCACATGGGTCATCTACTCGCCCCCTTGCCCGGATGCAGGATTTGTGTCTAAACCATACAAGGCAGGTGGCTCTCCAGCCTCCTTTCGAAAACCTCCAGTAAAGGCATCCTCCTTAGGCATCTATTCCATTGTCCTATTTTTCTTACAGTTTGGAAGTCCCTGGCTTTGTAAATCTCAGCCAGGGGCTATGAAGAGGAGTCCTGGGGTACAAATGGCAAGAAGCTAGCTAAGCCCTCTGCTTCAGCTGGGTGTGGCTTCATATTTGACTTTCCTTTAAGATGTCCCATGCTGGGTCAGCAGGCCACTGGGGTCCATTCAGTGTGCATTTACACAGGAGCTGTACAAACACTGATCAGATGTGCTCTCTGCTCCAGAGAGCTGAGGCCCAGATTTTTAATGGGACTTTGCCACCCAAGTCCTGTTGATTTCAATGGGAGTTAGGTGCCTAAATAACTTTAAAAATCTAGGCCCCTAGGACAGCATGGACAAAATACAAGGCAGCAACAGTTCCAGAGAAGGGAAGTGCATGGATTGCTGATGAAGGGTAAGCAAGGAGTCATTGTGGATAGTTCTCTGAAAACATCCACTCAATGTGGAGGGGCAGGCGAAAAAGCCAACAGAACGTTGGGAATCATTAAGAAAGGGAGAGAGAATAAGACAGAAAATATCATTTTGCCGCCATGGTACACCCAATTCTTGAATACTGCATGCAGACGTGGTCGTCCCATCTCCAAAAAGAGATATTGGAATTCGAAAAGGTACAGAAAAGAGCAACAAAAATGATTGGGGGTATGGAACAGCTTCTATATGAGGAAAGATGAATAAGACTGGGCCTTTTCAGCTTGGAAGAGAGATGGCTAAGGGGGGATAAGATAGAGGTCTATAAAATCGTGACTGGTGTGGAGAAAGTAAATAAGGAAGTAGTATTTACCCCTTCTCTTAACACAAGAACTAGAGGTCACCAAATGAAATTAAGAGGCAGCAGGTTTAAAACAAACAAAAGGAAATATGTCTTCATACAACACACAGTCAACCTGTGGAACTCTTTGCCAGAGGATGTTGTAAAGACCAAGATTATAACAGGGTTAAAAAAAGAACTAGATAAATTCATGGAGGATAGGTCCATTAATGGCTATTAGCCAGGATGGGCAGGGATGGTATCCCTAGCCTCTGTTTGCCATAAACTGGGAATGGGCGACAGGGGATGGGTCAATTGATGATTCCCTGTTCTGTTCGTTCCCTCTGAAGCATCTGGCATTGGCCACTGTCGGAAGACAGGATACTGGGCTAGATGGACCTTTGGTCTGAACCAGAATGGCTGTTCTTATGTTGTTAAGGAATTTAGTCCAGCCAAACAGACTCTGCTAATGCTTCTCACCTTATATAGGGAATGGGGAACACAGGAGCAGGGCTGTGGAGATGGAAAAGGTGCGATATCCCCTGTGGGTTTCAGAGATCCCAGTGGAACTTCCAGAGCGAGGGAGAAGTCCAGTCTCTGCGCTCTGGACTCAGTTCAGTCCAATGAGATGAGCCTGGCATAACGAGCTTTATGAGAGCTGCTGAAGCATGAGAAAGAGGCAGAGACGTCGGGTCTGTCAGAACAGCGTGATCCACCCAGGGTATGGCCACCAGCGATATTTGGGGTTTGATCCCCGGGGTCCATTTGCTTTTCCATCTCCCAAAGGGAGTGGATTGTATAATGGTTAGAGCAGAGGCTGGGAGTCAGGAAGTCCTGAGTTCTCGTCCCAGACTCGCTGTGTGACCTTGAGGCAAGTCACGTCCCAGCTTGCTGCCTCAGTTTCCCCATCTGTAAAGTGGGAATAATGCCGAATACACAGGTGTTGAGCGTTTAATTGCTTTGAGATCCACAGCCAGAGGGTGCTATAAACAGTGCAGAGGGGTCCGGTTATTAGCTGGGCCCTCTGTAGCTGCAAGGAGAGTGTTACTGTGTCCAAGCACAAGCCATGCTGTAACTAGAGCACGTCACACGTCCTTAAGGGTCTTGGAGAGGGTGATTTAAAGAGCAGGGAGAGGCTGGGGGGAGTAAAGGAAAAGGAGTCTGAGCAGCACGTAGGGTTGTTACCCGATGGGTCGGGACCCAAGTGAATAGCTGCCTCCTGTCCAAAGGAAGAGACGCCCTAGGACACCAATCTAGTTCAGGAAGAACCTGGCTGTCTACCACCGTCCTATGCCCTTTCTCCACCCCTCCTCCCATGCAGGTCTCCGCAGGCTGATACTGCCTCTGAAGCAAGGGGCTGGGACTCTGCTTCAGAGCCCAGCTGCCTGACCCAGAGGATGAGGTGCTTCCTGAGAGCAGCATCTGAGCAGAGATGGGCTTGATTCGAACTTGAGTGGCGTGAAGATCCGGATCGGTCCCCCTGCCCATCCCTAGCGGTGATTGTGACTCTGGGCGGCCGGGGCCGGAGCAGAGCGACAGCGAGCTGAGCTGCCCTTCCAAAATTAGGGAAGGAAAAAGGTCACCCGGGAGTTGTGAGCCAAGCAGCTGCTGTATTCCTGCAGCCCTCTGATCCCCCTCGTTACTAGGCACCTCCCCTCCCCGTCTCCAGCCGCACAAGCCCAGAGTGTCCCCGGCAGTTGCCCTTCCTCCTGGGGCTATTTATATCCATAAACCCAGAATGGGTGGTGGGGAAGAGGAAGCTGACAGGCAGTGCTTGCAGGAGAATGCAACGGGCAGAATGTGGAGGAAACGGTGCTCCATTGAAAACAATTATATTTCCTCCTCCTCCTCCTCTTCGGTCTCTGCCTCAGGTAAGGGGAGGGTTGTCTCTCTGGGCTTCCTCTTCTCAGGTAGGTTCGGTTCCTGCCAGCTCTGCTCCCCAAACTTGCTCACTCCTTCCTGCTTCTCTCTGCATGGGGTTTGTTGTTCCCCCCCTTACACCCTTTGCTTGGGTTTGATTTCTGAAGAAGCCATGAGGAACAATGGAAAAAAACCCCAGTGGTCTGCTGCTGGGATCATTCTGTTCAGCCCCTTAGCAGGGTCCTGAGATGGGAGGCTGGTTGGAGCTTTGCAGTATTAAATAGGTTTAAACCCTGAAGTGAATTTGATTTCCTTGCTAACGGCGTTAGCTCAGCAGAATGGGTGCTTGGCTGGTCATGACGTTCAGGGGCAGACGGGGCACTCGGCTCGCTGGGGATAGAGCCAGGGCTTAGCTATAACAAACCCAAAGGGAATTCGTTCCAGGCTGAGGTCTCCAGTCCCTACCTCCCAAATTCCTTGGGCTGATTAATGCAGCCCAATGGTGTCTGGTGTCAGCGTTCAGGGTCTCCTGTAAGTCCCGGCTTGGACTAAGCAATTGTGCAACATACGGCTGCACAGAGAGGAACCCTCAGCTCCTTGAACCAACGGTGACAATGAACTGAGCCCCAGCCACCTGGGCAGACAGTTTACTCTTCAGTCCCAGGGCCATGCTCGAGCTATCAGTTCTGCTGACCGGTGGGTGGGAGCTGTGCGGGGTGCATCTCCACCCAGGGGAATGTCTAAGACATAGGACGAGACCGGCGTATTCAAGTTTCTAGGTTCGCTCTCGATGCCAGGAGAGAGAAAAAGCCAATGCATGAAGCACCAGGTTACCAGCCCCCTACATGGCAAGGGTGTGTGTGGTGGGATGAGCGTAGGCTGGACAAAGGCTCTGGATGCTCTGAGCGCCCGTCTGCAGCCTGGGAGACGCTGTGGTGCCCGCCCCAAAGCGCTTGTGATCTGAATGGCAGGCGCCTGCAGCCCTCCAGAATGCAGGGGCGGGATGCTCTTCCCCCGCTGTAGGCTCACGCTTTAAGGCGCACACTGGCCCATGCAAAGTACTAGCCCTTGGTCCCTCTGCTGGGGCTACGCTCTGCTGGGCCCGCCGCTCAGGTGTTCACTGCTTGTGTGTTTTGCCTTCCAGGTGACTCTGAGGAGGAAGACATGGGGTTCCTGGAGGTCACAGTCCCGGACATGAAACACCCATCTCCAGAGCTCGGCCCCATGCCGGATGGATTAAGCCCTCAGCAGGTCTGTGGTAGGGTGAAGGCGCTGAGTATGTGGGACTTGACCTCCCCTGGCTGACTGCTCCTCTAGGATGGTGGTTACCTGGAGAGCTGTCCCCTAGATCCAGCGATGGTCTGCCCGTGGAAGCCTCTTTGCAAAGTTGCTTTTATTTCAGAGGGTCCGAATGGGGCCTGTTTTATGCCGTTTTTCTTTTTTCGAATCTTTGATTGAAGCCTTTATCAAAAATGTCATTTAAATGGTTAAATATCGAGGGGGGGGGTAATTCTTGGCCAACGAGCATCTTTTTCCTGAAAACAAAAGATTTCGACTGTCCCATTTTTATGGGAAAAATTAGATTGCCTGAAAAAGGTCACTTTCGGACAAAACATTGGGAAAATTTCAGCTCGCTCTATTAGATATACTGTTCGGAACCCGGAGATGGCTTCCCTACCAGGTTTCAGCAAAAGCTGATGCTCCTTGACATTAACAAATATCTGTCTAGTTCTGTAGGGTTTAAACAATCCCCAGAGGCTTGCCATGTGCGAGGTTCCCCGGCTGGCCACAAATCTGTGGTCACAAGTGGGGTTGAACCACCCAGTGGCTTAACTTGTGAAGCATCCCACTGTGTGTGAGGCTTATCTGAAATTACCTGATCTTCTGGCAAGAGCCCCAGCCAGCATTGCTCCTTCCGTTGCTTCCTGTTATCTGTTGTAGCTCTCTCCAAGGGTTGGCGGGATCTTCTGGGGAGGAGAGGAGGGCTGTTTATCTCCGCTTGGTCCTCTCCAGCACAGCAGAACCTGGCTGCTGGCCCAACCTCTGTACTTGGCTACCTGACGCCATGATTTGTGGCACACTGGAGATTGTGGGAAGTCCCAGGAAAGAGTCTAAAATCTTGGTTCATGTGAAATTCTCACGGCCTGCATGGGGCACTCTGGAGGGTGCCTGGAGGTTGGAAGCACCAGAACATCACTAAATCTTAGAGCATTAAGTGCCCTAAGCCCCCGGGGCGGGATACTGGGCTCTGCTGTGCTTAGGAGCTGGAGGAACAAGTTTTCATTTGGCGAGAGGCCCAAGAGGGTCAACGGCTGTAGACACACCAGTGTGTATGGAGCCTTTACCCGGCTTCTTCAAACTTTCCAGTAGGCTGGAGTTCAGCTGGCCTCATTCCCCCTCCTCCCTAGTTGGGACCGGTGTGTTTTTTGTAGCTGTATGTTAAGTAACTAAATTACCTCCCCACCCCTGTCCAATCTGCCCACAAAGGAAGAGTCAGCAAAATAGCTCCACATCGCTCTGGTGGGTCCTAGCACCCGGCAGCATTGTGAGTGAGCAAAATAGCTCTGCTTCTGTGAGTGGATCTACGGCCCGACACCTTGTCACGTTTTCTCTTTCCTCCCACCAATATCTGGAAGGGGGGGGGGGCACAAGGAAGATGTGATGTGGTGCTAAGTGTGTGTGTGTGCGCGTGCCCACGTGCTGATGGAGGGGGCTCTGCACCCGTTTCTGACCGTAACCCTGGTGTGGGTGTTGCAGGTGGTGCGGCGTCACATCCTGGGCTCCATCGTGCAGAGTGAGCGGAGCTACGTGGACTCGTTGAAGCGGATTCTCCAGGTGATGCCAATCTTAAGACCACCTGAGTCACCCACCCTAGCGCAGACAGACTACAGACTTCCGTGACTGGGAGGGGCGGGGAGGATGGGATAGACGGGAACGAACCCCCATCCCATTTAGAAATCGAATAGGGAAGGACATGGTTGGGGGGGACCTCAGTGAGACTGGTTTCTAGGTAAGATGGTGGAATAGCAATGGCAGTCTCTGGACTTGACTACCTGCCAGGGGGAGCGGAGCCTTGACTCTACAGTGCTGTGGGACTTGCTGCTGTGTTGGGCTGTAGAACTGAAGCTTTTGTTAAAGAGAACTAAGTTCCCACCAATTCTGGTTGCAAAGAGAGCCTGTAAAGAGTGTACCCTGAGTGTACCAGATGCAGGGACGTCGGCCTGAGTCTTCAGACAGCCTTAAACAATAGTGCTGAGGGGTGTGAACTGCCCCCAGGTGGGTTGTTGACTCTGAAACCTAATGACAGCAATTTAAATGGCTTTGTTAAACTGTTTCACTGCTGATCATTTAGCGGAAGCATCCAGCAAATGTGCTAATCCTGCAGTCCTAAACTAGGCTCCAGGCTCTCCCCTCCCACCTCGGAGCCCCACGGCTGACATGACTTCAACGCACAATCTCCGCAGCTCACTGACAGTTCAGGGGCACCCTGAAATTAATCACACAACAGATTAGACAATGCAGGGAATGTGCCTTGGACAGTTTGATTCACACCCTCCCCCGCGCCCAGGGAACTCTGTGGTGCTTTTCGTTTAAAAAACTGATCCAAAGTTCCCACAAAGCGCTGCTGAGTTTAGGTCAAGGCAGTCGTGGAGCATGGAGGGCTTTGGCCAAGAGGCACGAACTCGTTAACATTTGCAAAGCACAGGGTGGGCTGTGAACTGCAGGGGCCATGGGAACTGGGGAACAATGTGGGAAAACTGCCGGAGTGAGCAGGGGGAGGAGAGAGTGTTTTAAAAATCATCAAACCAGTTCAGTGACTCTGGTAGCGCTGCTGGGAGCAGGGTCCCCTGGTGCGAGGTGCCGGACATACTTGGGGTGAGAGATAGTCCTGCTCGGAAGGGCTTAGGGGCTAATAGACAAGCCATCAAAGAGTGTGAGAGGGAGCAGCAAAATCCCGTTTTGCAGCTGGGGAGCTGAGATGTGACAGTTAAGGCTGGGAAGTTCACAGGGGGACACCCAACTCATTTTGGCTCCACTGATGGGCCCTGAGTGACCGATCTGGGGTGGCGAGGGCACGAGGAGGGTGGGAAAGTCTGTTAAAACCCCCTCCTGTGGCTTACAGGATTACAGACACCCCCTGATGGAGATGGAGCCCAAGGCCCTCAGCGCCAGGAAGTGCCAGGTGGTTTTCTTCCGTCTCAAGGAGATCTTGCACTGCCATTCCATGTTCCAGATCGCCTTGTTCTCCCGCGTGGCTGAGTGGGACACTACGGAGAAAATCGGGGACCTCTTCGTGGCCTCAGTAAGAGACGCCCTTCTGGAGCGAGGTTAAGAGGTGGTGTGGTTCCCTCCCTCCTCTTCCCACCCCCAGGATGCCAAAGCCTCCTCCAGGCAGTGACGTAGGATATAAAATGCATGCTCGTCCTCTGTCAACACCCTTCTATCTGGACCTTCCCAGCATCCCCGATTCCATCCCGGGCCCCCACTCCCCTCTATAGAGCTGCCACACCCACTGCTTCCAGCTCTGGGAACCTGGTGTGTTCTGGGTTATTGCAATCGGCACAGTGTAGATGAGACCATGGCAGCGTGAAGGCCAGTGGAAGGTTTTAAGAGCAGCTGCCATAAGCTGACCAAGGAGGGGGAAGCCTGGGAGAGCACAGTTTGATTTTGCTGGTTAGCTTGATCAAATGGGGCCAGCCCACCCTGCCCATCGGAAATGCTTGG
The DNA here is from genome assembly GCF_965140235.1 of Caretta caretta. NCBI lineage: Eukaryota > Metazoa > Chordata > Testudines > Cheloniidae > Caretta > Caretta caretta. Next base: position 7,218,623 of record NC_134223.1, read on the forward strand.
CGTCTTCAGGCAGGTTCCTAGCTTCGCTATACTAGGCCCACCTGGGCCAATGTACCGTGTATAGAACTGCATTGTGTGCCCCGGTTACTGCAGGGTAGCGAGTTAGATGGCTGCTGCACCACGGCCAATGCAGTGGTCCTTCTGTCCTCCACAATAGCCCACACAGCATGGGGGGCTCACCTTGTTTAGGGGGGGAGCTGGAATGTGGGTGAAGGCGTCCGGTTCCCATGGCTCTGGCTCCTTGGAGCAGCTGCCAGAGATGTGTTAAGTTCAGTTTATCTGGTCGTATGAATTCTGGCGTCTCCGGCGCAATCCCCGGCCCTCGCTCAGAACCCTGCAGACTTTTTAAGTGTTGACGTTGGGTACGAGCCCAGATCTTGGCGGAGAACTTGAACTTGCAGTCTTCTGGCCTAGACGCGAGTGTTATCCGCTGGCCCCCATGCATTCGTCTATTGCAAGGAAGTGGGAACGCCTCTGTATCACCATCCCATCTGCGGTGTGCGGCAGTCCCAATGCCCCTCTTATTCTGTTTGATGGTGGTAACCTCCTTGCAGGTTTCAATGAAAGCTTTGGGTTTCAGGATGGACTTTCTGAATGCAGATGCCTCAGGAGGAGGGCGGGGAGGGGGAGGAGACAGGTTTCCAAGCTGTGAGCCTCTGGCAGTCTGCAGTGAGCTGGCTAAGTCATGTGGGGCTGGCTTCTCCTCGGCTTTAGATGCTAAGTAAAGAGATGCTGGATCTGACTCTCCCCTCTCTTCTGTCTGGTTATTTGTGCATGCGCCAAGTTTTCCAAGTCAATGGTGCTGGATGTGTACAGCGATTACGTGAATAACTTCACCAATGCCATGTCTGTGATCAAGAAGGCCTGTCTCACCAAGCCCATGTTCCTGGAGTTCCTCAAGGTCAGTGGAAGCATCAGGAAAGGATGCGCCTGTCACCATCTGGCAGTTGGCCTGCCTGGGGCTCTGCTTGCAACAGGGGTATCATAAGGGTTGATGTTTCCCAGGAACAAGCAGAGGATGCGGATGGAGAGAAGATGCGTTTCAAACTACTCGGTGAATCGCTTAGCAAAGGTCACTCGTACCCAGGACTTTCTACCTGGCCGGTGGCTTCCCAGAGCAGTAAAGGATTGTCCCACTCTGTGTCACGTCTGCACTGTCTGATGCCTCCCTATACACAGGGTTGGGATTCCAGAACCATGTGGGGGTCTTCACCTGCACAGTATCCATTCTGCTTGTACTGGTGGCTGCTCTTCTCTGATGAGGCTATGGTTGCTCTAATAATGCTGGCTTGTAGCCCCTATCAGCTGGCCCCGTACCTTACCCTTGCAGAATACCCATGTCATCCTTCCTCACTGGGCTTGGATTCCCAGCCCAGAATGAAGCTGGGGGCACCATCAGTTGAGTGCCACCCTCCTGAGCTCTAAGTTCAGGACGGATGCCAACGTGGTGCACGGTCACTGACCGTTCCTTCAAACCCTACCCTATTGGTACCCTACCCATCTCTTAACGCTGGCATCCTTCCCTTGCCAGGCCTGTACCACGGAGACCATTATCTATTTTTTTAAGGTCAGGCTTGACAAAGCCCTGGCTGGGATGATTTAGTTGGGGATTGGTCCTGCTTTGTGCAGGGGGTTGGCCTAGATGGCCTCCTGAGGTCCCTTCCAGCCATGAGATTCTATGATTCTGTGATCTGCTAATGCTGCATTTGAGTGAAGTTAGGCGGCGAGTTGCGAGCCAGAGCAGCAGTCTTGCTGCCAATGCAAACCACTGCAGGAGCCCAGGGTCCTGAGTGAAGCCGGGCTCAGAGCCATGGCAGGGGAGGATGGGTTAGTTATTCCGGCTCTGTAGCATCTCTCGTTGATCTAACCTCAGACGAGAGGGTGCGGTGGGCGAGTGAGGGAAGCATGAAAATGGAATGAGGGAGGGCCGGAGTGGAGGAGTAAAAAGCGAAGAATCCCACCCAGATCCGTGGCATGGGGTGGGTGGGTGAGGGGAGAGAGGACTAACGGTGAGGGGGTTTCTGCTCTGAGAGATCCTGGTTGAAGTGCAGGTGGTAGAGGGTTGTTCTTGTCTCGACAGAAGCGGCAGATGGCAAGTCCTGACCGGGTCACGCTCTACGGGCTGATGGTGAAGCCCATCCAAAGATTCCCTCAGTTCATTCTGTTGCTGCAGGTACCTTAAACCGGAGTCTGCTCTCTTACTGGGGGGTGGGGGGTAATGGGACGATAGGATGGGTCCGCCGGGCAGGGAAGTGGGCTGGATCTCAGGGCTGGCAGGATGGAGACAGTCAGCCTGGTGTCTGTGAATCAGCCCCTCAGCTGGGATAATTCCACAGGAGTCAGCGAAGTGATGTTGGTTTACATCTGCTGAGTCCCTTGACCTGCTAGAAATTCGATCTGAAACCCACTCCCAGGGTCAGGAGTGGCGGAAGCTCTGTAAACATGGGGGGGCCACTGGCGCCCAAACCATAGTCCCATCCCCTCAAGGCCCCGCCCCCTGCTTGCTCCTCTCCGCCCCTGAGGCCCTGTCTCTCACCCTTATTTCCTTTCAAAAGCGATGGGGCCTTACCTCCCTTGTTCCGGCACCCCTGCCCAGGGTTTAGCCTAGGCTGGCCAGCTCCCATTGTCTGGATGTGTACAGAAGAGCTCTGTGATGGGTTCCCCCCAGAGTGCCACTTACAACTGAGGTACCACTGAGCTCGCCTGACCCACCAGCCTGGGCTCCCTTTCACACTGTGGTGCTGTGACAAGTTGCCAAGCTCTCCAAGCTTGCTCTTTCACCAGCATTCACACAGGTAGGGACACACCCAGCTGTTGCTTCACACAGATGCTGAGATGGGAAGGCTCAGCTAAGGCACTTCCCAGTGGCTAAGGCACATACCCCACCCTGGAGTGAAAACCCAAAATTATACTGTCTTGCGCTGCACAGGAAACTGTACAGTGTAAGCTCATGAAATTCGCCCCCTCCCTCAATGTAGAGGAAGATATGCAACAGCTTTCTGCCCCAAGTATGATTTCCACAGTCATTTAGACAAAACAAAAACAAGTTTATTAACTACAAAACTGCAAACTGATCCTAACATACTAGATGGGTAGGATATGAATTAGCAAATTCTCACCCTGAGTGATAAACAGGCTGGCAGATTCTTAAATCATAAGCTGCCTTGGCTTTCCCAGGTTTTCATACACAGGCTAAAAATCCCTCTAGCCTGGGACCATCACTTCCCCCAGTTCAGTCTTTGTTCCTCAGGTGTTTCCAGGTATGTTGTTGTGGGGAAAGTGAGGTACCATCATGATGTCATTTCCCCCTTCTATATCTTCTTCCCACTTGCTGGAAAGCTTTTTTGCTATGATCTGGGTCAAATGGTTCCCTTTGTGCAGTGCTACCTCTGAGAGGTTTCTATTGTCCACAGTTCTGGGGTAATCTTGTGCTTGTGTGCATTTCCTCAGTAAACCATTCACATTGTTTGGCCTTTTTACTGTTGTACCGGAAAGGCTGCTTGTGGGTGTTTTTTTCAACCTCACCACGTGTTTCAGTAACACACACAAAGCCAAACTTCGTAACTTCACATACGACGATCGCACGTATCATCCAGCAAGATATGACTGTCTAGCGGATCAAGACTCTTAGAATGATACCACAGAAGGCATACTTTGTACAAAACATATCCTAATGACACGACAGTGGCGAATATTGGGGTGCCAGGGTGTCACAAGCTCCCACTCAGCAGAGGGTCTGCCATTGGGGCCCCTGAGTTCAGCACGGTGGGAGAACGAAACAAAATCAACACCTCTTCCTCCCACTTCTCTGTGCCCGGGAAACCTCCAGGCAAGGGACCTGGGCAGGGCAGCTGAGCATTCAGGGGCTGCACACTGTGCCTTGGGGAATAGTCTGTGGTGCATTGATCACCCTGGCGGCTGCAGAAAGTGTCCCTATGTGTGCGCACAAGCACGTTTGACTTGGGTGGCTGCTGCTCCCCAAATCTCTGCGCAGGCCAGGCCTGTCTAAAATCCAGTTTTTTTTCAGGAATGCTTCTTGGGGGTGACAGCTCCTCAGCACCTCTGAAAATCTGAGCACCGTGCCATCAGGGGCTCCCTCCGGTCCACAGCTTGGCCTGCCAGGGGATGATCTCCTTCCCTGGTGACTTGATTTTTCCTCCCTCCCTCTTTCACCCCAGGATATGCTGAAGAACACCCCGACAGGCCACCCGGACAGGCTGTCGCTCCAGCTTGCCCTCACCGAGCTGGAGACGCTGGCGGAGAAACTCAACGAGCAGAAGCGAGTGGCCGACCAGATTGCTGAGATCCAGCAGCTGATCAGGAGCGTCAGCGACCGCAGCAGCCTTAACAAGGTGGGGGCTTGAGCGCCTGAGTGATGGGTCTGCAGGGTGGGGCTCAGTGTCGGGGAAGCAATTGCTCTGCTTGGGAAATTCCCCTTCTCGGCTCTGCCCACTAGATGACAGTGTGTGTACGTGAATAGCTTAGGAACCCCCACTCCCAGGTGTAGCCTATTGCAGAGGGTGGATGGAAAGGGGTGGTTTTCTCCTCTCCCCACATGTTTGTTTGGAATCCATTTCTGGCAGGGCACAAAACTCTCCCTAATTTAGGAATCTACCTGCTCCGGCTGTAGCCAGGTGTGTGCAGCTACTTACTAACAGCATCTTTGCTGGTGCCAGGCAGGAAGGCACTGGTCCGGAGATGATCACAGTGGTCCCTGTGAATCTTCTCTGCCCATTCAGTTGGGGTAATGGGGAGAGAGAAAGCCTGGACTGAATATCTGAGGCCCCCAGAGAGGATTCTGCGTACAACCATGGTGTGGAAAAGACAATCTACTAGACTGGGTTGTGGCTGAAGTGTCCCTTGGCCAGAAGAATTCCCAATTTCTTTCTCTGGTGATCCGTGGTGCTGTCCTCCAGCTTACAGTGCTAGGACCAAAACGTCTTCCTTCCTGGATCCTCCCCCTGCCTTCACCCAACATCCTTCCCGTGGCTGCCTGCTGAAGTCGCTCACTATTTGTCGTTTCACCCCCATAAGCCTGCCCTCTGCAATGGAACCGTTAGTTACACTAAGTCTCTGTGCTGCGGGTGTGAGCCCAGGAGCTTCAGAAGCATCCTGGAGAGGGGCAGGGCAGGATGCAACAGTGAGTGCTCTGCAGACTCCACCACCCCTTTGTCCTCTGTTCTAATGGCCCCATTTGCTGGCCTTCACGCTACTCTTGGCAAGTTGGACGTGGCTTTGTCCTTTATCTGCTCAGCTCCACTTCTCAGGGCTGGCAAGGTAACCAGGAGGATGGTGTGGCCAGCCTGTGGCTTCTGGCCCTGAGTGTTGGCTCTTGAACAGATCTCTGGAGCCTGAATGGTGTTGACTGAGCTGGACCCATACTCGAATCCCTCTGATTTGACCTCGCTCTCTTGCTCCGGAGCTGAACTCTGTAGCTCGTGCTCGTCTCTGTTTAAAATCCATCTCAAACTTTCTTGGCTGGCTGGCATCTGCCTGGCTGTCTGCAAGGGGGCTTCTGCCAGGAAGCCTGGGCACAGTAACCAGGCAGTCTGCCTGGGCACGCTCCCTGCCAAAGGAAGGGATGGAGGCTGTGTCTTATTCAAAGTGAAAGCTCTGATTTGAGAGCACCTTGAATGCATCAAGACTTGGGGATGGGCTGTCTGTGACGTCTGATAAACTCTCGCTTTTCAGGCTGCTGTTACCAGCTCGCCCAGCCAGTCTAGCCCAGCCAAGGCCTGGGTTCGCGGCTCCTTAGCCAGCTGTGCAGACTCTCACCTGTGTGAGCACTTGGGCTGCTCCGGTACCCAGCCTTGCCATTTCAAGTGCTGCTAGGCATTGAATGGGAGGCAGGGGCAATGCACCGGTGCCCGGCACAGAGGTTCGTCTGAGCTGGCTAAGTGCAGTGACAGCCCAGCTAGGCTGAGCGGCAGTTCAGAGTGCAAAGCGGGGGAGCATTTGGGCTTAGTATGCGTGGGAAGAGAGTGAGGAGAGGGAGCCGGCTGTCTCCCTCAGCTAAGCAACCCCCTCCTCCCTAATAGATTGGACTCTACATGTTGGGGGCGGGGGACAGGTGTACCTCCATGGAGGGGGCAGGATGCCAGCACAATGTAGCTCACCTGAGGGGCCATGGGGAGTTCCCTGCAGCGCCCCCATCTCCTTGGCTGACCTGCGAGTTTTCCTATCTCAGCAGGCTCCTGTCAGGTGGGGCTTACAAAAGACGGGTCAAAGCAACAAGGCAGTCCCTGAAAACAGGGCTGTTACCCTGCTAACTACCTGGCTGGCAATGGGGCTCTCCTGCCTACTCTCACACGGCACAGGCTGGTCCGTGGCGAGGTGACTGCAGATGGCTGACGCAGCTCAGAGGCCACGGGGGGCAGCCCAGGTGGATGGCTGGTCTCCTGTTTCTCAGATGGGAGAAGGGGGTGTATGCCATAAGTCGGTGTGACTCTCGGCCAGGCTAACTGCCATCGTTAACCATCCAGAAGCTGCGTTATTTCTCTGAGAGTCTCTGGTTTACACGAAATCAAAGAGCGTTGGGTGGAAATTCCCACTCCCTGCCCCCTAGTGTTTACTCCTTGAGAGAAGAGAGACTGAAACTCAGTCCCCGGGATTTCGAAATAGCCAGGGCAAGGCGTTTGCAGAACCTCATGTGACTGGGCAGCGCTGCGGGGTGAGCGAAGGCACACTCTGCTCTGCAGAGGAAATGAAAGCAAAGGGACTGATACCGCAAAGCGGGGACTGGGGGGCTCAGAGACTTGCTGCCACGGGTTTTAAAACGTAGCGTAGATCTACCCTCAGTCGTTAGCACCGTCCTCCTTTTCCCCTCCTGCAGCTGGGCTCAGAGACTCTGGAACTGAGGAACAAAGTTCTGAGGTGGCCCCTGGGCCGGGTCTGCTGGGTTGTAGCTCAGTATGCCATTGCTGTTATGCTGTGGAGTCCTATCGGATGAATCTCTGTACAGGAGCAAATCATTACCGTAATGAATCCGTTAGGGCTGCTGTCTCTGCTTTGTGCACCGGGCCCGCTCTGAACTGCATGGCAGAACTCGGATCCTCCTGCTCGGGAAGCCCAGGCCCCTTGAGCTAAAAGAGAAACCCCAATAGCTGTTAGCAATATAGGGCCTATGACATAGAGCTGAGCAGTTCTGATTCCATTCAGCAGGGGGCAGTGATGCCTACGCACGTGATAGGGGAACATCCTAGCTAATCTCCCTGCTCCTCTAATAAAGGACCTCCTTGCTCTTTTTCCTCTGCAGCTGCTGAATTCAGGGCAGCACCAGCTGCTGCTTTGCGAGACCCTGACGGAGACGGTTTATGGGGACCGTGGCCAGCTGATCAAATCGAAGGAGCGCAAGGTGTTCCTGCTGAATGACATGCTGGTGTGCGCCAACATCAACTTCAAGTACGTTGGCAGCGTTCATTTCCTCCCAGAGCCCGTCGTAAATGTTGTCCCTGCAGCCCTGGAGGAAGCTACAGAGATACAGTATCAAGGCTCCACGCAATGAAATCCAACTGAAAAGATGCAGGCTGACCTTTATAAAGTGCCGTCTCCGTTTTGTCTCCAGGAAAACCCTGGCATCTCTGCTGGGATTTGACATTTTTCTTTGCAGTCGTTCTAGCAACCTTGGGTCAAATGGATCCCTGGTGTAATCCCATTGGCTTCGACAGTTATACCAGTGATACATTAGGAGCCATTTGACTTTAAAATATGCCTTTGATTGCACTTCCCCAGCATTGGCAAGTTACCCAAGAGCTGCTGCAGAAAAGCTCCATTATGTGGCTATAAACGTGTAGGTGTTCTAACCAGTGAAGATGGCTCAGTAAATGGCCAGTCACTGCTGCAAACTGGGATCACCTACAGCCCTGCCCTGTCTGCCTGCAGTTATGCTGTGTAGCTTGTCTAGCCTGGATCCCCGTGTATCCTCTTACTGCAGAGTGCTGCCCTGGGTCCCCAGCAACCATAATTTCTATCCCAATCTCATTTTACCCGTCATTGTTACAGCCTCTGGGTCGAGTTCCTTGGGTTAAGAGAATGCGGTGACTGAAGCCCTGTAGTGCATCATAATAGACTGGAGTAAAGATTTAAGGCTAAAACTTTTCAGTGTGGATGTTGGAGGTTAGGCACTTAAAGAAGACATTGGTCCGCTCTGTTCAGCGCTGGTGAGGCCTCTGTTTTGGGTCCCACATAGAAGTTAACATGTTAGAGAGAGACCAGAGGAGAGCAACTGAAAGGTTTAGAGAACATGACGTGGGAGAAGTTAAAATAATTGGATGTGTTTAGTCTTGAGAAAAGAAGACTGAAGGGGAAACATGATAACAACCCTTTACTGTTGTCAGGAACAGTGGTCAGTAGTTCATTGTCCACCGAGGGTAGCACGAGAAGTAATCGGCTTATTTTATTTTATTACTTTTTGCAGCAAGGGAGATTCAGGTTTGATAGTGGGAAAGTATTTTCCCGCTCGAAGGAGAGTTAAGCACTGGAACAGGTTACCTAGGGAGGCTGTGGGATCCCCATCACTGGAGGTCTTTAAGAACAGATTGGGCAAACCCCTGTCTGGGATGGTCTAGTTTTACTTGGTCCTGCCTCAGTGCACGGGGAAGGACTGGGACTTCCAGCCCTAATCTTCTATCATTCTATGACTAGCCTGATTTCCAAAGGTGCTGAGTGCCCCTTTCAGTTGCCTGAATGTGCATTTCCATCCCTGAATCAGAACACTTTGCCCTAAGGGATTTGCCTAAGAATACAGATGGTGTCAGAGGCAGGATTTGAACTCGGGACTTCCTGCTTTCCAGAACTACTAGATCAGGTCTCTCTCTTGAGAGCAGAGGGTAGAAAATAGTGGCTGCAACACCCAGGGAAGGGAGAGAAGTGGAGGACTTGCATGCACTTGTGGTAATGACCTTTGTTAATCTTCTCTCTTTCCAGGCCCGTGAGTACAAGGTAGGCTCAGCACGTGGTCTTGTCTTTTTGCCCCATGTGTTGGGGGTGCAGATTATGGTGGATATGCTGGTGCAGGGTGTGGAATGCAAGTTTTTAAGCAAGGGAGAGGGAGCTGGGCTTGCAAATGTTTCTGCATTTTTCTGGTCTAGAGGTGTTCTCCTAGCATGACCTGACTCTTCCCTCTTGGTGCCGCAGGGTTCTGGCCTGGCTGGGGATGGGGACGTTGGTGGAGTGTAAGTGACGCTTTTTTAGGGAATAACAGACTCTCCCTCTCCACAGAGGCCAGCTGGAAATCAGCAGTCTCGTCCCTTTGGGCCCCAAGTATGTCGTGAAATGGAACACTGCCCTCCCGCAGGTGCAGGTGGTAGAAGTTGGGCAGGAGAACAGCACATACGACAAAGACAACGTGGTCATCCAGAACGCGGGAGCCAAAAAACATGCTTCAGCCAGCCAGTCGTCCAGTGAGTATCCGCTCGGAGGTGGGGGTACAGCACACTGGCTTAGTGTGCTCTGTCTTCCTCTAGTCAGTGGCTGCTTTGCTGAGGATAAGAGTCTACTACTGTTACCAGCCAGTGGAGTTACTCCTGCAGCTCCAGTGGCAGAGCCCTGTTTTTAGTGCAAAAGGTTCAAGTGGGCGAGGTGGGAGGAGAGGAGGGAAGGGATAGGAGGGGGAGTGAGGGGATCTGCGGAGACTCGGTGGTGCAGCAGTTCCTATCTGATCCCTGGCCCAATCCTGGGCCCCACAGCGGCTGCTCCAGCCCCTCCGGGTCCCATCCTCGCGTCGGCCCCCCAGATGCGCGCCAGCCATATTTCCGTTGTGGGATCGTCAGTGCACACCGCCTCCCGGTTCCGCCCCCTGGCCCCAGGTTCACTCCAGTGGTGGCGGTGGGTGATTAGGGCATTGCTGTGCAAGCTGGGTCATTCTGGGAATTTGACTGGGAAGCGCCATGGTGTTGCGGTAGAGCGTGGTGCCTTCTTCTTCATACCATTGACCCAAAAGGAGGGGTTCCCCAGCCCTTCCCTTCCCTCCCACCCCATTGCTTCGGGATCCCCACACCCCGGGTGGCAGCACCCCATCAATGCTCAGCTGCTCTCCTCCGTGAGCGAACTGAGCAGCGTCCACTCTAGCCAGCACCCCCTGTGGGATGGAAGGGGAAGAATCGAGTCTTTCCTGAACCAAGAGACCTGGCCCCTGCCTCGGTGCTCGTTAGAGCTTGGCCGAGCCCGCGACTCCTCGGTCACGTGAGGGCTAACACCGGAATGACTCCAGGCCCGTTGCTGGCTGGGCCTCTGCAGCGATGTTTTTCTGATGGCTTAACAAACGTTGCCCGTGCCTTTTTGTTTTGGTTTGCTGGCTAGAGGGGACTTCCTCTGTGGGGAGCATTGAAACGGAAGATGTAGAAACTTCTGTAAGCAGTAAACACGTTTTGGAAGTTGCTTGTGTCCCCTGAGAGCAAGGGGCCAGAAATCGGAGCCCTTTGCTACTTGGGTTCCTGGACACCTCATTGTTCCTTCTGCCCTTAAAATCCACGGGGTGTCTGAAAGGCAGCCCCGCACTTAGGACTATGCTGCCCTGTGAGGTTGGCTGTGAAGAAGACACAGAGTGGTGATGGCAAAAGGGCTCCATGGAATCCCCGCTCAGAGCACGAGTGCATTTTGGCACTTGGGAAAGCCAGGGCTGGGTAGCACTGGCAGGGTCTGCGCAAGTTTTCCCCGTGCGGCCGTGCTAACGTACTCCAGTCCTGAATTCTAGCACCCGCTGCTCTTCTGTTCCGGGACAGTCTGTACGATGGGCGAATGCAAACTTACTTCCCCTTGTGAACCGAGTTGGGATTTGAAGCCACGTCTTCCAAAGTGGAAGGTCAGCTGACAAACCCACCAAGCCTCTCTGCCTGCTAATGCATTGCTTTCCTCCCAAGATAAGGTGTACCTGGGCCCTCCACGGCTCTTCCAGGAGCTCCAAGATTTGCAGAAGGATCTGGCTGTGGTGGAGCAGATAACCCTTCTCATCAGTACCCTCCATGGCACCTACCAGGTAATGGCCAGGCAGTTCCCCTTCAGTCAGTGTCAGCTCTGTCTCTCCAAGCAGATTCCTGCCAGCAGGTGTCTGGTCAGTTGGGAATGGGATTTACGAAAGAAATGGAGCTATTTCCCCTGTGGTCAGCGAACCACAAGCTGGTTTGTGACTTGGACATAACTAGCCAGGACCAAGGCTGGGGGAAGCCAAGTTAGTGGTCCAAACGACAAAGAACATAACCTTGGAGCAGGGCAGAAAATGGCACTGAATGAGGTTTCTGCCGCTGTCTTACTTCTAAAGCAACCATCCCTCCTCACTACGTACCCCTCCCAAGCCCCTACACCAACGTTGCTATGCTGGCTCTTTAGCTGGGGAGGCAGGCAGATCCTTGCTCTGTGGATGTCCTACAGTGGATGGCCATTGGCTTCCCCAGGAACCTCCAGACATACCAACTTCCTGATGGACTTGGTTCTCCACCCTTGGCAGCGTGGGTGCCCATGCTAGTCCAGAGCCCTGCTCTTTGCTGTTCCTGGGTGGGCCTTTGGGTGCAATTTGATGGTAACTCTTGGGCTCCTGCCTGGCCCTCTCTGCCACGCTCTGATACCTGCATCTTAGGGGTTTCCTTTTCTCTCTTGCTTCCAGAATCTGAACATGACTGTGGCCCAGGATTGGTGCCTGGCCCTGCAGAGGATGATGAGAGTGAAGGAGGAGGAGATCCACTCGGCCAACAAGTGCCGCCTCCGTCTCCTGCTTCCAGGGAAGACAGACAAGTAAGTCTGCTCTTAGATCCCACGGGCGGGACATTTCCTGCTGCATCCCTCTGAGCATGGAGACAGAATCGGAGGGCAAAGGCCTATTGGGCCGTTCTAACCGGTCTCCTGGTAGGCCCATGCAGAATTGTATGCTACAGCGTGTTCCGATGCTTTGATCAGTCCAGGTGTACGTGTCTCAGGTAACGGAAGCCTATGCCAGCATGTAATAAGGTCTCACTTATACCTAGTGTCCTGTACACATCCGTTGCCAGGGCAGCTCGAGTCTTGTCTTGTCCCAGCCTGGCCGGACGTACCAGAACAAACAACTGGTTCAATGCCAGGTGCTTTGGAGGAAAGTGTAAACCCCCTCCCAGCCCCCAGTTAATTTGGGGTGGGGTGGAAGGAGGAATGTCCTCCTCAACGGACCACCCCACCCTGGGATTATGCCCTGATTTTGGGGAGACACTAAGAAGATTCATGGTGGATCCTGAGCTGGTGGAAATCAGCATACTGTGGTGCTGCACTGCTTTACACTGGCTGAGGATCTGGCCCAATATGCTTCTGATGAACCTTGGCTCCTTTTTCCTCCCTCCCCTTGTGGATCCTCTTATATCTAGTCCGGAGAGAAGGGCGGCTGGCTGAGACAAATGCAGCAATTACTGGTCCCCTCCTCCGTTCTCGCTGAGATGCAGTTCCTCAGTCTAACAGCTCAGGCTCTGCCAGGTCAGGGCATAGCCTGTAAAGCCTCTCCAGGCCCTGTGCTCTGCCGGGCATGGAGGTCATGGCCCAAGAACTAGCAGCTGGCTCAGCAGGTCAGTGCCGGGCAGGAACCGCTCTGCGCACCCCCAGGCAGCCCCTGGCTGTGACTCCTGGGACAGCGGCAGGCCATGTCTGGTGATATACAATGTAAGTGACTCTAATAGCTGCAAAGATGAGTCCTATGACCGTAGTAAACTGAAACCACAACAGGATGATCTCCCTGTCTCAATAATGTCGTATGTAAACTCCCGGCCTGCCCGCCGCATGGTCAGTGCATTTCCAGCCCTACCCTTTTCTCTATGGCCCCCGTGTGCCCTATTAAACAGCTACTGCCTGTCTGTGCAGGGGTGGTTGCACTTCTGTGGTGGGTGAAGTGCCCTTTGGCACAGAAGTTAGCTACTCAAGGGCTGGGGTGGTACTAGGCACCTGGGTCCATTAATGCCTTTCAGTCAGATCAGAATGGAGCTAAATTCTAGCCTCCATCGTCCTCCTGCTGCAGGTCTGGCCGCCCCATCAGCTTCATGGTGGTCTTCATCACCCCAAACCCACTGAGCAAGATCTCCTGGGTGAACCGCCTGCACTTGGCGAAGATAGGACTGCGTGAGTAATCCTGTTTGCATGGGCAGGGCATCCCTCTGAATGCAAATTAAGGGGTGGGGCAGGGAGGGCCTGTCGATGTCTGTGTTCCCTTTGATAGGTCAGGAAAAATAAGTATCAGAGCTCCTTGCCCAGCACGTGACATTATGGGAATGTGCCAAGCGCAGGCTGAAACTTGGGAGCGTTGAAGCCCTATCAGAGCTGCAAAGAAGTGCTTGACTAGGAAAGGTCTTTAGCTCCTCAGTGTTACCCAGGAGTCTCCAGAGCAGAATGCTGGATGCCCGTTATCCAAGTCAAAGAGGGATTTAGCGATGGGCCAAATCAATCCTGCGCGTTGCTCCATTAAGATCAAGGGATTCGGTTCTCCAATGCCGGGTGGACTCACCCAGGGTGAAAGGCTCCCATGCTGATTTGCTCGTGGTTCACTCTCGCTTTGCACTGGTGCAAATGACTGTGCAAACTGCAGGGCAGTGGAGCGCCATGGTCAAGGTGGGCTTGGTTTGTGCACATCAGATGTAGGGCTTGAAAGAGGTCTCTCTTATCGGGGTGACTTCCCGTTGCCTTTGATGCCTTGGAAGCTTATTCCTTCATCATTCTTACTGCTTCATCGGGGATTAATTAAAAGGCAACACTCTGATTTTCTTGCCTGCAGATCTTTGGTTCTGGTGCACAGCACGCAGTCTAATACCAGGGCGATTTCATCAGGGATGTTTGGATTAGTGGAAGCTGTGCGGTCTTTCATCATGGGGGCCCCCCCTTGGTGAACAGTGGTTAAGACCCAAGTGTTAGCAACTGTTGCAGCCTCTCTCTGCTGCAGGAGGCACTGGGCTGACTGCGAGGTGGCAGTGATGGTGGAGAACTACCTGGGAGGTGGTTTGCTGAATTCTCTCCCGCCCCCCCGCACACCCCTGCCAGCAGCGTCAGAAATGAGAGAGGGATGCGATGGTGCAGTTTTCTCTGACTCATGCCTCTCTGCTTTTATAAGCTTTCCCCCCCCTATCTTCCTGGGTGTTTTAGTGCTGGGTGGTGGTCAAGTGCCTGTCAGAAACCAGAAAGCAGGTTTGGGTAGCCAGAAAACACCATAAAATTACAAATCTAGAATGCACAAAACTTCCATTCAAGCACTTCAGCAAGAAGTGGAAGGTTGGACATATGACCAGGGAAGAGTATAAAAATATTGCTCGGAATGAAATCAGGAGGGCCAAATCGCACCTGGAGCCGCAGCTAGCGAGAGATGTCAAGAGTAACAAGAAGGGTTTCTTCAGGTATGTTGGCAACAAGAAGAAAGCCAAGGAAAGTGTGGGCCCCTTAATGAATGAGGGAGGCAACCTAGTGACAGAGGATGTGGAAAAAGCTAATGTACTCAATGCTTTTTTTGCCTCTGTCTTCACGAACAAGGTCAGCTCCCAGACTGCTGCGCTGGGCATCACAACATGAGGAATAGATGGCCAGCCCTCTGTGGAGAAAGAGGTGGTTAGGGACTATTTAGAAAAGCTGGACGTGCACAAGTCCATGGGGCCGGATGAGTTGCATCCGAGAGTGCTAAAGGAACTGGCGGCTGTGATTGCAGAGCCATTGGACATTATCTTTGAAAACTCGTGGCGAACGGGGGAAGTCCCGGATGACTGGAAAAAGGCTAATGTAGTGCCAATCTTTAAAAAAGGGAAGAAGGAGGATCCTGGGAACTACAGGCCAGTCAGCCTCACTTCAGTCCCCGGAAAAATCATGGAGCAGGTCCTCAAAGAATCAATCCTGAAGCACTTACATGAGAGGAAAGTGATCAGGAACAGTCAGCATGGATTCACCAAGGGAAGGTCATGCCTGACTAATTTAATCGCCTTCTATGATGAGATTACTGGTTCTGTGGATGAAGGGAAAGCAGTGGATGTATTGTTTCTTGACTTTAGCAAAGCTTTTGACACGGTCTCCCACAGTATTCTTGTCAGCAAGTTAAAGAAGTATGGGCTGGATGAATGCACTATAAGGTGGGTAGAAAGTTGGGCTAGATTGTCGGGCTCAACGGGTAGTGATCAATGGCTCCATGTCTAGTTGGCAGCCGGTGTCAAGTGGAGTGCCCCAGGGGTCGGTCCTGGGGCCGGTTTTGTTCAATATCTTCATAAATGATCTGGAGGATGGTGTGGATTGCACTCTCAGCAAATTTGCTGATGATACTAAACTGGGAGGAGTGGTAGATACGCTGGAGGGCAGGGATAGGATACAGAGGGACCTAGACAAATTGGAGGATTGGGCCAAAAGAAATCTGATGAGGTTCAATAAGGATAAGTGCAGGGTCCTGCACTTAGGACGGAAGAACCCAATGCACAGCTACAGACTAGGGACCGAATGGCTAGGCAGCAGTTCTGCGGAAAAGGACCTAGAGGTGACAGTGGATGAGAAGCTGGATATGAGTCAGCAGTGTGCCCTTGTTGCCAAGAAGGCCAGTGGCATTTTGGGATGTATAAGTAGGGGCATAGCGAGCAGATCGAGGGACGTGATCGTCCCCCTCTATTCGACATTGGTGAGGCCTCATCTGGAGTACTGTGTCCAGTTTGGGCCCCACACTACAAGAAGGATGTGGATAAATTGGAAAGAATCCAGCGAAGGGCAACAAAAATTATTAGGGGTCTGGAACACATGACTTATGAGGAGAGGCTGAGGGAACTGGGATTGTTTAGTCTGCGGAAGAGAAGAATGAGGGGGGATTTGATAGCTGCTTTCAACTACCTGAGAGGTGGTTCCAGAGAGGATGGTTCTAGACTATTCTCAGTGGTGGAAGAGGACAGGACAAGGAGTAATGGTCTCAAGTTGCAGTGGGGGAGGTTTAGGTTGGATATTAGGAAAAACTTTTTCACTAGGAGGGTGGTGAAACACTGGAATGCATTGCCTAGGGAGGTGGTGGAATCTCCTTCCTTAGAAGTTTTTAAGGTCAGGCTTGACAAAGCCCTGCCTGGGATGATTTAATTGGGGATGGGTCCTGCTTTTGAGCAGGGGGTTGGACTAGATGACCTACTGAGGTCCCTTCCAACCCTGATATTCTATGATTCTATGATTCCATAGAGGAACTGCTTAAGTCAGGGTGCCGGTTCCGATTTCAGTCCGGGGGAGGCATCTTGCAGCAGCAGCCCCGAGGGTGCTTAGGCCCCTGGAAGCTAAGGATAAAATGTAAAAAACATCAGTCTATTTTGGGAGTATTTGTGGGTTTCATGTAGGTTTCCTACAACAAAATTACTAACACAGCACAAACAGGCAACAGCTGATGGAGGGGAAGGCCCAGGAAACCTGTAACAAGTTCCCAATGTCCATTTCCATCTGGACAAACTGTTGAAAGTTTTAGTTGTTTTTGGCAACCTTTCTGGTGAAACTTACCCAATGTACAGAAAATGTACCGTCCTGCATAGTAGCCTGGTGTATCCTCTTAGTCAGTCAGAGTTTTATATACGCCAGCCTCTCACGAGGCAGGCCGGTTGTTTCGTCAGTTCATTGAGGCCTTGATTCAGGAAAGCACCTGAGCACACGTTTGACTTCCAGCTTGTGTTTGAGATCTGTTGACCTTGCTCAGGTTAAAGCATGTGCTTAAGTACCTATCCCAAATAGGGATGCAGCGTGTTCCCAATTGGAGGAGGGTCAAAGCAGGGGCCGGTGACTTTTCTTCTCTTCCCCAGGGCTTAGGAAAGACTCCAAAACCAACCTTTTAAACTACAGACTGGGCCAATCGCATCCCAGCCTATACCTTCTTCAAACTGAGGCTCAGGGGGAAACTGGGTAACTACCATTTTAGAATTACAGCTTGTGAGTGGTGGTAGTGAGGGAAAAGAGAGTTTGCGGTTGAGATGACTCCAAGATATCTGCCCTCAGGGTGTAGAGTGAAGGGGAAGGATAGTTAAGGATATAAAACAAGGAATATTTTTTCCCGGGGAAGGGCTTGTCTTTGAAGCACTAAATAGCATTAAGCTCTTTCTCTGCTCACCAACTTGTTTAGGTAAGGAGAGAACAGAAACACCAGGCGTTAAGCTGACAGAGTGCCCCATCCCCTGTTTGGAAATGATGTCCATGGCTGATGCTAGCAGTGTGATGGCTAAAGCTAATTAGCAAGTCAAAAAAACACTCCACCAATTCCCTTTATGCACCTCACCCAGGGAACCATTCCTCTGCGCACATAGCCCCTTGGCACCATCCCTCTTGGCCTTCTGGCACATACAGGAATACCATCCCTCTGCATGCACACAACCCCACACCCCATGGCACCATCCCTCTGCATGTACATGCCCCCTCCAAGTTCCCCGAGCACCATCCCTTCCCCTCCCCCAGTAACCCCTGGGGTACCATCCATCTGCACGCCGACAGGCGCACTCCCCCCTGCCCCAGCCCTCAGGCCATCACCCCTCTCTGCACACATGCACCCTGGGGCACTATCCCTCTGCCCATCCCCATTGGGTTTGGTGGGCTGCCACACAATGGCCACGCTGATGCTTAAAGTGCGTTTCCTGCAGTTCAGTGCTTGCATGTTAGTGCGGCCACCCCAGGCAGGCAGGTTATGCAGAGAGGTCGCAGGCCCTGTCCCCCAGCACGTTCCAAGACACCTGGCTCTGCCTGGCATGAGGGGCTCTTCTTGGGGCTACCCCTGCTCTGTTCTCCTGCCTGGTATGACGCGCAGAGAGGGGACGGAGCACTACTGCCCACCCCTATTTAAATGGCACCCCTGGCTTAAGTGTAGCTAAATCAGAGTTCAAGTAACCAAGCCCACAGATGTCCCCTGAAGGCAGCACGTTCCGGGAGATGGAACAGACTCAGCAGTGTCATACGGCAGGCCTCCTCCCTGAGTCTCTAAAACCAGAATTGGTGGGGGGAATTCGTGACTGCTTTGAGCTACTTAATTAGATTTACTTACCTGTGTAGCCCCAGGGCATGTGGGGGTGTGTGTGTGGGGAGAATGTCCATCTGGCCTCTGATCGGAGGTCTTAGGAGCAGGAACAATTATGGATCGTGCCTCAGGGAGGTTGGCATATCTCCTCTACGGGGCAGCTTTCCCTGTGCTGTCTGGAGCAGAGGAGGGGAGAGCGGAGACTCTCTAGGCCTCTTCCATGGCTGGCATCCACATGAAAGCGAGCCTGGCTGTGTTTGAGAGAACCGTGAGGGAGGAACCCAGCCCCTACAGCTCAACGTTGAGCATTCACTCTCTGCAGGGAAGAAAACCAGCCAGGGGCTCAAATGAAATTACAGCTCTTAGGAGACCCTTGCAGTGTGTGTCATGGCTAGGCACTTTGAGTGCCTCACCCCTCTTTCCCTGGCACCTGCTCTGTCCCCCTTGCTCCTTTCTATAGCAAGGACCCCATTTTACTCCTCTTCGGGTGGGATCTCAGCCAGCCAGACCCGCCTTTTATTTTTCCATCCCGCTCAAAGGCTGAGCAGTAGCTTTGGACACCACCTTGTGGCCTGTGTTTACAGGGGAGGGTCAAACGAGAAGATCACAATGGCCTATGAAGCAGGTGGAATTGGATACCGTTGAAAACAGGAGATTGCTCTAGAAGATGGACCCCAGCCTGGTGCAATGTGGCAAATCCTGTGTTCCTAACTGAATCCAAGTAGAAGGAGCTGAACTGACTGCAGGTTTCATCTTAGGTGGCTGCAGGCCACGCTTTGGGCTTCAGAGCATTGAGCCAGTGGCATGGCTGCATCTGCCTGTTCCTTCCCAGGCTGCACCTGGCTTTCCCACTGACCTTCAGGGCAAGGCACGTTTGTGTGCAGCATTTGATT
This sequence comes from Caretta caretta, assembly GCF_965140235.1. Classification (NCBI taxonomy): domain Eukaryota; kingdom Metazoa; phylum Chordata; order Testudines; family Cheloniidae; genus Caretta; species Caretta caretta. The sequence continues at coordinate 7,237,442 of NC_134223.1, forward strand.
GAGGCTCTTTGTTTTGCATTTAATTTTCTCTAATTAAAGCGCCTAGCAGCCGCAACCATGGAAAGCCCTGGAAATCCATGAAATAAATAACTCCAGCTATTACTGCCTGGGGGCTTTCTTGAGTTGTGTTGGCTCTGAATGCTGAGGAAATGGGCCAGCACTTGGAGACTGCCTGGTTCTTATTGCCATGCTGCAGGATTCTGCTGTTTGTCCCTTCTCCAAGCTTCCTTGTTCGGACAACACGGCCTGGAATGGATCTGTGTGCATGCAACCTTAATGCCTCCCGAGCCCACGGGTAATAGGTACTGCTGGAGTCTTGCAGCATGTTGGACAGAGACTTCCTAGTGGGGCCACCTTCCGGCCAACCTTGAGAATCCTGACTATGGAACAGTTGCCCAGCTGCCCTTCTCCTTACTGAGTTGTATTTCTGACCTCCTAGCACTGTGTGGTGCCATCCTTGGAAAGGCCCTGGTGTGAGGTCTGTTCTGCAGGTGACTCCGTGCAAAGAAGAAGAGGATGAGATAAAAAAGGTGTCTGGCTTTCCAAAGAGCTCAGGGTCAATTTGCAAGAGCTCAGCATCCGCCATCGAGACCGGATTTTTCACAGAGCGCCGCGCTTAGCAGCTGCCGTCACAAACAGTGCTGAGTGCCGATGAAAATCCGGACTCTTGTTTTAGTACCTAAATAGAAGCTGAGTTCTTCTGAAAGTTCATGAACTTAGGGGACCCAGGATGGAAGCCTGTGGCTTGGAACCTGGCCATTTTGCAGAGGGCGGCAAAGGTGCCTTAGCTATGGCATGTATGTACATGTAGGTATGACGTGCCCATATGTAGACACCTCAAGTCAGATAGCTTTAACTGCCGAAAAGGCCACAAGGTTTAACCAGAGGGAGATGACACGCTCTGCCTAAAGACAGGTTTCAGAGTAGCAGCCGTGTTAGTCTGTATTCGCAAAAAGAAAAGAAGGACTTGTGGCACCTTAGAGACTAACCAATTTATTTGAGCATAAGCTTTCGTGAGTTACAGCTCACTTCATCGGATGCATACTGTGGAAAATACAGTGAGGAGATTTATATACACACAGAACATGAAAAAATGGGTGTTATACACACTGTAAGGAGAGTGATCACTTAAGATGAGCTATTACCAGCAGGAGAGCGGGGCGGGGGGGAGAAAAACCTTTTGTAGTGATAATCAAGGTGGGCCATTGCCAGCAGTTAACAGGAACGTCTGAGAAGCGGGGGCGGGGGGGGAGGCGGGAATAAACATGGGGAAATAGTTTTACTTTGTATAATGACACATCCACTCCCAGGCTCTATTCAAGCCTAAGTTAATTGTATCCAGTTTGCAAATTAATTCCAATTCAGCAGTCTCTCGTTGGAGTCTGTTTTTGAAGTCTTTTTGTTGTAATATTGTGACCTTTAGGTCTGTAATCGAGTGACCAGAGAGATTGAAGTGTTCTCCGAGTGGTTTATGAATGTTATAATTCTTGGCATCTGATTTGTGTCCATTTATTCTTTTACGTAGAGACTGTCCAGTTTGACCAATGTACATGGCAGAGGGGCATTGCTGGCACATGATGGCATATATCACATTGGTAGATGTGCAGGTGAACGAGCCTCTGATCGTGTGGCTGATGTGATTAGGCCCTAAGATGTCTGCCTAAAGAGACGTCTGGTCTGAACAACGCGGCGATGTTGGGATCAGGGTGTTGGTCCAGTGTCTGTGATCAGGACTAGAACTGCCTGGACTGCTTTTCATTAAAAAGTGCCGGGGGTGTGAAACCACGGTGCAGATGCAGAAACTGCTGATCTTCCACATAATCTTAGAAAAAATCTGTGCCATGCCCCGTCGGACTCAGGCTATAACTTATGTCACTGGCAGCAGAAAGATCCCATTGCAACGGCCAAGATTTTTAACATTGACTAGTGGTGTGGGGTACCTCGTCTGAGACGCTTTAGAGGGCCTTGATCCTCAGAGGGTGGGTGCTTGGCAATTGGGCCCCTTTTAAGGGGCCTTAATTTGGGAGCCCCAGAACCGAGGCACCCAAATTCACCAGTCGCTTTTGGAAAGCCACGCCTGATCTCTGCTTTGTCACATCTAAGGTAGAGCGTGCCGCAAAGGGCGGCTTCATATCTTCCCGTGTTTTGTAAATGGAGCACATCCCCTCTGGAAGTTTATCGCAAGCGTCTGTGTAACCCCACAATGTCATTGGTGGAATTGCTTTTCAGAGCACGGTTTCCCTTTTGATCTCTTCATTAAACGGGGGAAAGAAAGCAGGCAGATGATTCTGGGCGGCCGCAGTTCCCCTGCACTTTCAGGTCCCCCGGCAGCAGAGAGTTCCCTGGTGACACTTGCGTCCCTTCTTATCTTTGTTTCTATTCAACTCCACCAGCCACTGAAGCAAAAAAAAAAAGTTTAATGGAAGAAAAATTCATTTGAAATCTTATTTGAATGCCTGGATTCCCCCAGGCTGGAAGGAGTTTTGATTCTCTTGTTTTTAATAGTTTGTTTTTTATCTGGGATGCCTGCGGGGAAATCCTGTAACCACCAGTTAGGAATAAAAACGCATTAAAGCTGCATGTGAAGAAATGTTTTGTTGTTTCTTTTCCCTTTTTTTTTTTGCTGTCACTACTCGGGCCTGGCTCTCTCTGCTCCGTGCTGCAGTCGAGAGCTCAGTGCGTGAGAAAAGGTGAATAAGCAGAAAGAACCGCTCTTAGTCCTTGGAAATGCCAGCCCCTGACATTTCCTTGTGGCTAATGCTGGTTCCACCCCTGTTAGGTTCTTCGGGAGCAGACAAGCCGTATGCATTTTAAACACTTTTTTGACCAAATCTGCTCTTCATCCTAAAGCTCAAAGCCAATGGTTCTCAACCTTTGTGATACCAGGGACTGGCTTGCTGCCTTCCTAAAGTGTCAGGGAGGTCTTGGGGACCAGAGCCGGACCCGACGTTGAGAAACGCTGGTCTAAGCCGCCTAGTCAATGGAGAGGTGCTCATCACAGCTGATACAGGGTATGTCTGTGTCTACACAGCAAAAGCCTTGAATCCAGCGAGTGCGGGTAACCATAGCAGTGACTACACCACAGTTAGCAAGATGAGGGTGTACCCGGGGTCCGCTCCGGGCTTGCACTATCCATCCTGCACTGTGTTCGCTGCTAGCCACATTCAGATTAGCACAGGTAGGCCTAGCCCCTGCACATCTTTTGCTGTGTAGAGGTACCTATAGAGGGAACCTTTCCCCTGTCGTGTCTGTCTCAAGGGGTTTGTGCTGACACCCAGCTCTGTCCTATAGGATGGCCGGCTGCATTCAGTAGGTGGGTGATAGCATAATCCTTGATCAGCCGGGTGGAGTAGTAGGCGTCCTGCTCCCGACACCCATGTGGGATTTGGATAACTGGGCGTAACGGGATGGAATTGAGCAAAGGAAAACTCCAGCTGGAATGCTGGGCCTTCTGGCTGCTTTCCCCCCTATTTTTGGCGTTGGTTAGAAATGACCGGGCAAAGCCCAGGAAGCCGTTCTGCACCTACAGGAGGAGGAGCAAGAACCAACAGGTTTATCAGCCTGGTGGGGCTTCCCACGTGCGGGATCAGAGACTGCAAAGACCTGCGGGGTGGCGGGGGGACCCCACTCCGCCGAGTCTGGGGTTGGTCCCTATGGTACACTGGAGTGTGGTGTCCAGTCTGTATCCCATTGGATACCTCCCTAGACTCTGAACAGCTTCTCTTTGCCTGGCTGAGTTCTGCGAGGGCTGCATCTCGGATGCTTTTCTGGTTACACCCAGTCACTGGCCAGGGGCTAGTGTGGCTACTCAGAGATTCAGGCAGTACCTGCATGTTAACCCTTTCGTGACCAGAGCAGGGAAGTTCTTAGCGTATCATAGAATCTCAGGGTTGGAAGGGACCTCAGGAGGTCATCTAGTCCAACCCCCTGCTCAAAGCAGGACCAATCCCCAATTTTTGCCTCAGATCCCTAAATGGCCCCCTCAAGGATTGAACTCACAACCCTGGGTTTAGCAGGCCAATGCTCACCACTGAGCTATCCCTCCCCCCCCCCCATACCGTAAAAGAATGTCATCTTCTGTGGGAGGGGAGGTATACGGCGCTCAGCTAAGGTTTAAGTGGCACAATTAAAGCCTTGTTAATGATCTTTTTCCCATCAGTTACTCTATCATGCTTTATTGATCTGTTGATCTGGGATGTAAATTAAGCTGCAAGAAATCAAGCCTCACTGACAGGTGCTCCTATACCAGGAGCTTTAGCTGCTGGGCAGGATCCAGTTCCAAGTGAGGCTTCTGCATACATGTTCAATGTAGCCTGATACCAAGGTCCAGAAGCTGTCTCCAGGAAGGAGCAGAGAGCGACTATGAACCACGTGCTGAGGAAGGAGCGCAGAAAGCTTAGTCTGATGGAGTATCTCTGCTGGCTCGAACAGAGTTGTATTGGGGTCAGCCATATGCAAGAGAGACCAGTGGGGCCAGAGACCTCTTGTTCAGGCATTGCGGCGATCACAGCGGGCACAAGAAGTTTGGAGGCTTTTCTATCTGGTCATGTTATAAAGGAGGCTGGGCCTGATTCATGGCATGGTAATGCAAAGAAGTGGAGAGGTGGAGTTATGCGAAATAATTTAAGAAGGCTCAGAGTTAGGGGGCAAGAGGGGGTCAAACTCCAAACTGGGGAAAACTAAGCTAAACCTAGGGGAAGCTGTTCTGGCAGTGCAACGGATTCAGCTGAAGGACAGATACCCAAGGGAAACGCTTGGGGGAATAGGGGGAATCCCCATCATGTGGCACATTTGAAAACTAGGCTAGGCAAACCCTAAGCAGTGTGCCATAGGGCATTGCCCTCTTAGTCAGGGAAGGGGCAGGCTGGTGCTTTGTCCCTTCTCTGGATTCCTACGCTGCGGTGAGACACCCGCGGCTGGCTTGTGCCAGCTGACTCCTACTTGTGGGGCTCGGGCTAAGGGGCTGTTTAACTGCATGGAGATGCTCTGGCGTGGGTTGGAGCCCAAGCTCTAGAGCCCTCCCACTTTGCAGGGTCCTAGAGCCCAGGCCCAATGTCTCCACTGCAATTGAACAGCCCTTTCACCTGAGCACCGGGAGCCCGAGTCAGCTGGCATAGGCATGCCGAGCTAGCTTTGATCTAGCGAGAGTGGCTAAAAATAGCAGTGTCGATGTGGTGGCCTGGACCCCAGTGCTGGCTAGCACTCAGTGTGCACACAGATTTGTAGTGGGGGTTGTGCAGCCCAAGCTGAAGTCCGTGTCACCCCGTCTTCACTGCTGTTTAGCCAGGCTAGCTAGCTTAACGCTCGCTCGGGTATCCTACCTGAGCTGCAGTTACGCCTCTGGTTGCAGTGTGGACCTACCCCAACCCTCCATCCCCTGTGCATTAAAGGTGAGATGAAGGTGTCTGGTCTTCTGACCACAGCTGGAAAGGGAAGGATCCATTCTGGGAGCAATAGGGTGGTGCTCTTCAGAGAACGTCCTGGGAGCCGTTCAGATGAAATGAGCCCGTTGGGTCGGCTGAGGGGCTCTTGTTGACTTTCCTCCTTGTGTTGGAGGAGAAGTGTTGCTGGCAGAAGTTTCTCTAGTTGTAGAAGTTCCTCTGTCTTGTCCATCAGAGACTAGTCTCCTGCAGCAATTTGGGCAGCTAAGGTGCAGAGGGGTTCGGAGCGGTTTGGGTGCAGCTACTACCCATGGTTGGCTGGGCAAGCCAGTGTTCCAGGCCAGGGCGTCTGGGCAAGGTGCGTACGTGAGAATGGATGTCTAGAAAGTGACTAAATAAGATACATGACGTGGGCAGTCACCATGCAAGGAGCTGCTGGACTCAAGGATGGGACTCTCCCTGGAGCCCTGCATTCCCCACCTAGTTTTGAGCCACGTATGGGGATCTTGCAAATATGATCTGTCCCCACCCCAGCTCCCTGCTAAAACAATAGCTGGGTGGGGACAGAAGAGGCTGTTTGGAGAAAAGTAGGAAATAAAAGTAGGGAAGCCATGTCGTGAGAAATGTGTGATGTTAGCTCATGGCTTCTAGTGTGTCCTCGGCTATAAATGATGCTGGGCCAGCACCCTTGAAAGTTGGAGCACTGGATGGTAATATCGCGGCTGCTAATCTCTGTTCCTGTCTGTAAATGGGCTGTCCTATTGGTTAATCACTGGACTGGGACTTCGGAGATCTGGGTTCTCGTCCCAGATCTTCTACTTGGGCACATCACTCAGTCGTCTGAGCCTTAGTTCCACGTCAGTGAAATCCGGCTGATGCTAGCACAGGGGCACTGTAAGGATAAATACATTGTTCGCGAGGTCGTCTTGTGCAATAGTGCTGGAGGCCACATAACTACTTCAGCGGGATCTGCACTCCCCCAACTGGAGGGCAGGGAGCACTTTAGAACCCAGCTCCCAGTGGTGTGACTTGGGGCCCGCTTCTAGTTTCTTGCTGGATGGGGACATTTTTTCTCGAAGAAGCAGGGCTTGAAACCTCTCTTTTCCTGGTGCGATGGGCAAAGACCCCTTCTGGAGCTTACAGACAGCTGGGGCTCTGATCCCCTCGGCTCTGTGTGTTTGGAGGGATTCGGGGAGCGCTGGGCGGGAGGGAACGGTCTATATGAAGACCTGCAAAGCTGTTAACTTCCCCTGCCTGCTCCACTTGCCACAGGGGAGGAGAACCAGCCTGGATGGATGTGTCCTGACGAAGACAAGAAAAGCAAAGCTCCCTTCTGGTGTCCCATCCTGGCATGCCGCATACCTGCCTTCTCCTCCAACGCCCTCGACCTGCAGGTAAGAACCCAGCATCTTCTCTTCTCTTCTCTTCTCTTCTCTTCTCTTCTCTTCTCTTCTCTTCTCCCTCAGCCTGCTTAGAACGCCAAGGAGAGCAGATGTGGGGTGGGCTGTTAGACTGCCTTTCTGGGGCCTCTCTTTGCCACTTGTAAGGGATGTGGGGACAGGTGCCCCGGTCAGTGCTGCTAAGTAGGAGACTGGAGGTTTTCATGTCACTTTGGGAGATGCTCACAGGAGGTGGTGAAGGAGGGTTTCTTGGTCTCAGAGGATTGGACGCCTCTACTGTGGGACTGGTCCCTGGTGGTAGAATCGGGGCGAGTCCTTGTGTGGCTTTTGTGGCTAGATGCTATTAAAAGGGAGGATAGTGGCTCAGGGATGTGAGGGGAGTCTCCGGAACTGGACTGCAGGCACTGCTCCATTGATGCTGGCACACCTGTCACAGGTAAGCCTGCCCTAGGTATTGTGGTCAGCTTGCTCAGATCACGGGCGGTGGTTGGCTTATAGTGCAGAAGTCCCTAGGAACCCCAGTTGTGGGCCAGGGGCCCCACTGTGCTAGGGCTGTACGAACACAAAACAAAAAGCCAGTCACTGCCCCGGAGAGCTGGCAGTCTAAGTAAATGGTACAACCTTGTCATGGTGTGACACAAGCCTGGCGACCTCCCAAGTTAGGAACGCATGGATAGCGACGGTCCCCCTGTGAGTTAAGACTCGGGGGTATGGATTGGACTGGCCGTCAGAGATCCTGGCTCTGTCACTAACTCACTGAATGACTCTGAGCAAGAGACTTAATCTCTCTGTGCTCCATTCCCAGCGTGGGGATACCAGCACTTAATTTCTGCTCCATTGCTCTGGTCTTTTTCCACTGTGATCTCCTCGGGGCAAGGACAGTCTGTCTGTAGATGGATGGACAGCACCTAGCGGCATGGGACCCCCATCTCAGTTGGGGCCTCTCGGCACTACCAAGATAACAGGCAGCCACGTTTGCCTATCCATGAGGATACTGTAGCGGGATGCTACAAATGACCCACGTTAAGTGGGTGGATGCAGCGTTTCAGGAAACAAGCCAGCGAAAGCCACTCGAAAGCTCCCGTTAGTTCTTGCGCACAGAAACCAATGTGGTGCGGGGATTAACGACAGGCTGAGCCACGACTGCAGCTCTTGCTTGGTGACCTGCTTTCTTTCGGGGTTGTCCTGGGAGCTCAAGGTGTAATCAGCCGGCCGGCCTGTCCTTGCAGCATGCTGCTTTCCCGACAACAAAACTGGTTTGGTCTTGGCTGCCTCGCCACACTCTTTACAACACCCTGCCTCTGCTTCGCTCCTGACTGCTGTGTGGGGTGGGAGGGCTTGAAGGTTCGCTCTGCTCCTCGCACCTGCAAAACCCTGCTGACCTGCTCAAGCAGCCACTCAAAATACCCATGTGGGGGTCCTGATCCGCCTGCCTTGCTCCTGGAGTTGAACTGCTGCAGGGCTGCTTGGGGGGAGGGGAAGGCACTGATAAGCAGGGCGATTTTTTTTTCCCCGTGCGTGCTCCAGCCCCCGAGAACCTGTGGAGTCAGTCCCTTGGAGCCACAGATGTAGAGCGTGAATCAGGCAAGGTCATGGGGAGATGGGAAGGGGTGGACTCTCCTTTCCACCGTCTAATAGGGAACAAAATGTATTGTGTGCCCCAAGCCCTCTGCAGGTTCAGTGCATCGACACATGCATGTGCTATGGAGAGGGTATGGGAGGCTGGTGGCTTAGGGGGAAGGCAGCCAATTAACCCTCCCAGCAGCCTTCTGATGTAGGAGAGTCACATCCTCATGGGGAAACTGAGGCAATGCCAAGGATAGAACCCAGGAGTTCTGTCTCCTCGTCTCTATCCACTGGACAGTGCTGTCTCTTGGTGCACCATAGCTAACAGGTGTTAGCAGGCGTCCGCCTGTCTCCTCTTGCTTCTGTTTCAAGAGACGCGGCCTGTACCAGCCCCGCAGCCTCTCTCCTCCCACCCCAGCTTCCCTGTTGCCATTCATGACAGAAGTCACCCAATCAGCGCTCCATCAGCGGGATGAATTAGGGCTCCCCAGCGCTGGGGTTTTCATCCAATTACCGACAGTAACAGATGTGATGTTGTCGAGCCGCCGGCTCCCTTCCCCCTCCCCCAGCCGGCTCCGGCGGGAGCCTTTGTCAGCGGAGGAATACATTCCTTCTGGAGCCCTCGCTGCGGTGCCGGCTAATTAGACCAAATGGCGGGCTGTCTCTCTCGGGGGGGAGCAGGGCTGTGTGTGTTTTGCAGGCGTGGTGCTTTCTTATCAGCCCTGCCATAGATTCTGCTCTGTGCAGTTTTTTTAAAATGCTAACAAGGGCACTAGCTGGAAGAGGACAACGCTCCTCTTCTTCTGTCTTTAATCTACAAAGTTCCTTTGCCGTGGTAATATCCTTCCCTCCTGTCCCCGTGGAGTCTGTGTCGCTTTTGTGATGTCCTCTGACTTCAAACACTTGCCCGAATCGCACGGGTCCCAGGAGCTGAGGACCTACCAGTCTCTTTCTGCGGAGCCTTAAACTTTCCAGATCCCTCACCAAATTCAGACTAAGCCCTCCGGTTCTCCCCCCTCCACTTTGCTCTGCCAGCAGCGAATCATCACTCAGATCTGCACCAGCTCCTTCCCTAAGCGGATCGTAGTCGGTGCCAATTGGGAGGTGGCCTCGGTCCCTTCTGGGAAAAAATCCAGTCTGGTCTTTGCTTGGCACTGTGCGCAATGGTGCTGAGACAAGTCCCCGGCTCTATGGATGTGCTTGGAATGTGGAGGCGGGGAGGGTGTGCCTGGGGGGCTCTCTGTACCCACTCACTCCCCTGTGGGGCTACAGGAGGAAATGGAGAGAATCCCAGCTGGCAGTGCCTAAATCCTTGCTGGGCTTCTCTGCCATGGAAGGCGCCAAAGGGTTGTAGTTTGCTTCAGTATCCCCCATCCTCAAAGGGCAAAAAGCTTGTACCCCAGCATTGGTTGCACTGCAGCAAGCTTCCTGCAAGGGTTTCCATGCTGGACCAGTGCCGATCCCAGGGAATCTGTGCCAGGACTGTGCGTGCCTGGATACCTATCAAATCCCTGCGCCGAGGGATTCATTAGGGTGGCGATCATCGGCAAAGGCCTTGACTTCTCCACCCTTTGCCACCTGTTTTATTCCCTCCCATCCCTCACTCTCCTGGCATCTCCTTTTGCCACCTGATCCATGGCTCTTACGGCCCCCTCCCCGCTCCGTCTATGAGAGCGACTTCTCCAGCCCATTCCTAGCAGATGGGCTGGGCCTTTGAATGAATAAATGACGTCAGTCAATTAAAACAAAACAAAGCTAGAAAAGCCCCCATGAGAGACTAACTGGGGTGCTCATTAAAGGGCCACATGCCATCAGAAAAGGCTGTAGTCATGGGAGATGGGGTGTCCGGAGGGAGGTGCCCTCATCCGTGTGCCCTTGAAGAGCAGCGGGGTTGCCAACCTCCAGGATTGAAAGATGGTCACGTGTTAAAACCTCCAGGAATACGTCCAACCAAAATTGGCAAGCCTAAACAGCAGTTCCTTGTCTGGAGCTCTGAGCAAAAGCTTGATGGATGTGCCAAGTGGCTGGCTTTGCCAAGACCATCCATCAGTCTCCGATGCATTGGCTGGAGCAATCTGTTGTGGGCCTCCAGCCCCCTTTACCTATCCTGCTGCATGTCGTCCGTGTCCAGTTCTTGGCTTCTTAGGCCCTTTGTGGAAGCTTGGGAATACGTGAGCCCTGTCCTAGCAACTGGAGCCATGTTGTGATGGCTGCCCAAATTCATCCATGTGCCCACTGGAAACAGCAAGGGGGAGGAGGGGGAGGTATAGTTCAGTGTCTCGGGATGGGCCAGCTGAGGGGCAAATCTTGCCTGCATGCCCCACGGTTTCACTCTAGAAATCTTCCTATGTGCTTCACCTGGGGAAGGGCAGGTGGCCTGCCCATTACCGCCCTCCCTCGAAGGTTTGCTGTGTTCTGGGCTCATAGGAGCCGTGCTGGCAGAGGCTCCTGTGGAGATCCACCCAACCAGCAACTCCCTCAACTGCATCCCTCGCCAGCCCCCACCACCGACTCTTTGGGCTGGGCTGCCCTCCGCCATCCTTGCAGGCCCTGCGGTGCTGCCATAACCTGCCCTTGCCAGCATTGTGTATGGGGACCCTATGCACCAGTCCCTGCCTCCAGGCACTGGGGGGAATTGATCCCTGCAAGTGATGGATGCTTTGACTTTGCCCAAACCGCAGCACATTTAGGGTCAGGGCAACAGAAATGATTAGGGGACTGGAGCACATGACTTATGAGGAGAGGCTGAGGGAACTGGGATTGTTTAGTCTGCGGAAGAGAAGAATGAGGGGGATTTGATAGTTGCTTTCAGCTACCTGAAAGGGGGTTCCAAAGAGGATGGATCTAGACTGTTCTCAATGGTAGCAGATGACAGAATGAGGAGTAATGGTCTCAAGTGGCAGTGGGGGAGGTTTAGGTTGGATATTAGGAAAAACTTTTTCACTAGGAGGGTGGTGAAGCACTGGAATGCGTTGCCTAGGTAGGTGGTGGAATCTCCTTCCTTAGAGGTTTTTAAGACCCGGCTTACAAAGCCCTGGCTAGGATGATTTAGTTGGGGATAGGCCCTGCTTTGAGCAGGGGGTGGGACTAGATACCTCCTGAGGTCCCTTCCAGCCCTGAGATTCTATGATTCTGTCTAAACACTCCCCTGAGTGTGCCCTCTGTGTGTCTCACCTGCTGCGTTTTGCTGCCAAAAACAAGGGCTTGCTGCACTTAGAGCCGTAGATGTTAGCACAGCTATGGGAGAGCGAGCTGGGGCTTTGTTCTGACTTACATATCATCAGTTCTGGGCTTCTCTCTGTGCGGTTAAGAGGGAGAAAAGATGCATCCCTCTGTCTGCATGCGTGCTTGCATGCATCCCAGGTGGACTGTGGGGCAGAGGAAGTAGGAAAAGTCCCATGTTTGCCTTAGTAAATGGAGTCCGTTTGCTCTGATAGTTGTGGAAGGAATCAAGATGTAAGAAAGAATTTGGGTCTCTAGCTCCCCACTCGCTCCGAGAACGATTGTGGGTTTTGCAAAGGCAAAACAGCCTAGTGGTCAGAGCAGGGAACCGGGAGCCAAACAAAACTTGTCTGGTTTGTGCCACGGGAGTTCATCTGAAACTCTGCCTCTGAGGCTGATCTATCTGCGTTTGCCTACCCCCGCCCAAGATATCGATCTGTGGTTTGAAAGCGCTCCAGAGCTCAGCTGTAACTTGGTTCCATAATGGAACCTTCAGACAGGACGCCTGGCTCCATTCCTGGCTTGGCCACGAGCCCGCTGCCTGACCTTGAGCGGATCGCTTTGGGTGAGACTTAAAGAAAGCCCACCTGATTGATCCTGACCTGTGATCCCGAGTCGCATAGGTGCTGCTGAAAAACCTACCCTGGGCCTGCCTGTGATTCTGTTGCCCCATCTGTTAATAAGGCTACTTACCTGCCTCACAGGGGAGCGAACGCACTCCTTTCCAAAAGGCTGTGATCTTAACACGTGGTGGCATCCGATTCCACACTGAAGCTGGGTTGCTAGGATCCGGGTCAGGTTTTGAGATCGTGCATGAGGGCTGTGTGCCGGAGAATGGTTGTTCTCTGTCTTCCTTCCACTTCCCCAATGCAACTTCTGTTGAATTGAGATCTCTGTAAATATCCCATGCTCCTGTCGAGAAGCTGGAAAACCAGACTTCAAAACAGTGTCTCTAAAAATGGCTCTTCAAAGTCCCACGCGGCCAGAGCAGGATGGGAAGAATCGAGCATTTGATGTCTCTGCGGGCCAATGAAATGTCCAGGCTTGTGTGCAAACCATAGATTGCTCTGCCAGGAGGCTTGGGGGAGTAGGGTTGCTGGCGGATCGCAGGGCCAGAAGGGCCATCTTCTCTACCTTGATGGCTCATAATTATGCAGCCGCGCCGCTCTGGTTTGGGAAGCATCTGATCAAATTCCACCTCTCAGCATGTTGGGGTGCAGATGGGCAGTGGGGGGAGAGCATTTCAAATCCGATGGTTGGCTCTTGCATTTATCTTCTTGCTCATATGATGATTCCCAGCAAAGCGCTGTCCAGGCCTCAACTGATGAAGTCATGTCTCTCTTCCAGCTTGGAGCTGTGGTGCACAATCCTGTCCAGTCCTCGCTGCTGGGCTTCTCTGCCGTGAGCACCTCCCTCCCACAGGGGTATCTGTGGGTGAGTACGGGCTGAGCTGGCCTGTGTGGGGAACGGTTCCTGAAAGCCGAAGGCTAGAGCATCCCGCTAATCCCAGTCTGGGCTTGCCCTCGAGGGCCCAAATTAGCTCAGGCTTGAGATGCTCAGATATCCCGGTGATGGGCAGGAGTGCGAAGAGGAGAGATGCTTTGTAAAGGATTCAACCAAGTTGGTTTCCTGGTCAATCCAGGCTAGCATGCTATGGGTGCTGTTGGCGAGTGTCAGATGGGAAGGAGATTGGCAGCAAGGGGGTGGGCAGCCAAGTGTCAGAGCCCCAGTTATGCTTGGGCCTGAGGTTTTGGTTCCTTGCATGGAAATCCGATGTTCAAGCAGGGCAGTGCGTAAACTACCCAAAGTAATTGCAGTAATTAACTCCTGGATGCTGCCTAGTGGGTCTGTGGCATGGGGTAGAGGCCCCCCCTTGCTCCACCCTCCGAGGCTCCTTTAGGGAGATCCTGTGCACCTTCTAGAGCTTGCAGACCAGGAGGGGCCGTTCTGATTAGCCTGACTTCCACAGCCCCTGGCCAGAGAGCCTGACCCAGCGTGTCCTGCATCAGGCCCAGTAACCTCCGAAACCTGGGAGGAGCTGCCATGGGCATAGTCCAAGTAGCTTGTCCATCCCAGTCTCCACCCTATGGCAAAGCCGGGGCTGAAAATGGGGCACTATATTGTTAGCAGTGGTGAGGAAGGGGTCGGGGGTGGGGAAATATTCCAGCCTGCAAGGGCTGAAGTTAAAAGCCCCTCTGGGTGGCTTCCTGCATCCCCACAGGTTGGAGGAGGCCAGGAAGGCGCAGGAGGCCAGGTGGAGATCTTCTCGCTCAACCGCTCGGTGCCCCGCACGGTGAAGTCCTTCCCGGTGGCCTCCCAGGTGCTCTGCATGGAATACATTCCTGAGAAGAGCAAGGAGGAGCAAGAGGAGGGGAAAGCGGAGGATTTGAGAGCTGCAGCTGACCAGCCCTCCGCTCCACATCCCACCATCTGTCTGGGGCTGCAGGATGGCAGGTGAGGTTTGGGCAGGGGACACCATCTCCCGAGAGTGGGGGCTCGGCTTTGCTAGCACTATGCTCTAGCAGCGCTGTTGGCTGTCCAGCTGGCTGGCTCTTCCGTTGTTCCCCGTCTTTGGCCTTCCTCCTCCTCTGCACCCCAGTAGAATTCTGAGGACAGCCACTGTCTCCCCCCGCAAATCTCAAGTCTTACGTCCCCCTCACCCGCCTCCACTCCTGGAGCAATGGGCAGGGCTGGGCGTTGAGCTTCTCCACCCCTAAGGGGGTCACTGATTTTTAAGGCTGCTCTTTTCCAAATTCTTCCGGCCCCCTCCAGCCTGGACAGTGGAAGGCAGAGACCAGGCCCTGGATAGGATCTGCAAATCAGATCAGGTAGAACCTCCCCACCCCCCATCTATCCCCCATAGCCCTCCCTGCACCTCCTGGTCTTGTCTCCACTTGATGCCAGAGGGATTCAAACTATTCTGCCCAAGCAGGTAAAAATAGTCTCCATTAGGAGCCGGTGGTTGTGAGCTTTGGGCCTTTGCAGCAGCAGGACATCTGCCACCAGCCAGGAGCCTGCAAGGACCAAGCTCTGGGCACCCACGATTTTCCCAGGCTTCGCTTCGTCTGTCTGTGGAAATCCTGGCAGCGTGTGTGTTGATTTGCCCACTGCTGTCACTTAGCTCCGTTACTACAGGCAACTGCCAACTGATGAACCTAACCTGATCACACCCACTTGTCCCTAGGGTGGAGCCCTGAGTTTGACATTGCAGACACCAGCCATGCACGTCATCAGTCCAAGAGCTCCACGTTCAGACAGAGCTGTGGGAGCCGTAGCTTCCTCCCTGGCTGGGATGTCTCCCTCCTGGGCTCCATCCCAGAGGGAATACATGTTCTGGGTTAAATCATATGCATGGAGGAGCTGGGTCGTACCTTTCTCTGTCTGGGAGCAAATGAGTGGAGCAGAAACGCTGAGAAATCAGCCTGGGGTGGCATGTTCAGAACCTGCCTTGTGCAGGTGGATCGGCTGGACCTGCTCCCGCTAACCGCTCTGTGCGTGGGACTCCCGGTGCAGTCGGTGGCTGGCAGGACTGGACTTTGCACAGGTGCTCACCATTGTTACTCTTGCCTTTCCCACTCCTTCTCCCTCTCTCCAGCATCCTGGTGTACGGCAGCGTCGACACGGGGACCCAGTGCTTGCTGACCTGCAGCCCTGGGCAGCAGCCTGTCCTCTGCCTGAAGCATAGCCCCGAGTACCTGTTTGCCGGACTGCAGAACGGCACCGTAGCTGCTTACGCCAGAAACAACGGTGAGTGTGGGAGTGGCGCACGGGGAGGCGGGCGCTTTGCTTTTGACGTGTCCTCCCCAGGGATCTGGAATGAGGCTGGGGAGACAGGAATGGTCTCCCAGCAGCAGGTCCGGTATCTTCGTCTTGCCGTTGCCCTGGCTGCGGTAGGGCCGGTAGCTAACCCTTTGCACTGGAGCATTGCCCGTAGATCCATGCCTGGAGCACGGGTGTAACATGCCCAGTGCTACCTGGGAGGGGTGGAATTGGATCTTCTTAACAGCTGCCATGCCCAGACTCTGGCCAGTGGCCTGCAGAGTAACACGGCATGTCAGAAGGGAAGGATGGGTCAGTGGCATAGGTTAGCCCCTAGGCTGTGGGAGCCCTGGATTCAATTCCTTGCTGTGCCACAGACTTTCTCTGTGACCTTGGCCAAGTAATTTAACCTCTCTGTGCATCATTTCCCCTATCTCTAAAACAGGAATGATAGTGTTGCCCTGCCTGCCTGTGGGGCACTCCGCTCCTGCAGTACTGAACGCCATAGATGTACCAAAGAGAGATGATGTGATACGAAAGGGTCCCATATACAACAATAGTTAGCGATATATCCAGGGTGCTGATTGGATTTACTTGGCTGCAGTTTTTAGTCAGTTATTGACATTCTCTTGGCCATTCAGACACAGTAATTGTGGCCTGCATGCATGGTCCAGTGGTCCTAGGATTGGCCTAAGTCTCTGAGGGTGTCATCACAAGCAGACAATACTTAACTGACCTAACGGAGGGACAGGCTTGTCCGAAACTTCCCTGGACCCTGTAGGGAAAGTTGGTCCAAATTTATTGCCAAGTGATTTTTAAAACTTTCCCGCGATTGCGAATAAATATATATGAGAGAGAGAGATGCTAACTGGCTGTTCAGAATGCAATTGCTGGAATTCAGGATTCATAACAGCTACAGAAATAAAATCCTATTTGAGAATTATAGACTAATTTCCTATTGATGGGCTGTCACTTCTCTCTGGCATAAAAGACACTGGTTTTCTCCAAATGGCTTTTAAACTTCCTTGCTCTAACTTCTAGGTGGACAATGGACATTTGTTCCCAACCATTCAATCCAATGAGCCTTTCTTGGTCTGCCAAGCTAGACAAGTGTTTGCCAAAGTGACACATCTGTCAGGATCACTTTTTTTCTTGGCCAATTTCTCCCTTTTCCAGAAATGTCCATTTACCCGAATAAATCAAATCCAACCAAAGACTGAGACTGATGATGTACATGGCTGCTGAGGGCCAAGGCAAAGCCATAAACGCCATTCGGGTTCTCAAAATAGGGCTAAAATGGTTTCTCTGTGCTGACCATCATCTTGGTCACCATCAGGGCTTGAACCTGGGACCTTCAGAGCCCAGAGCGTGCACCCTTGCATCTTGAGCTAAAGAACTAAGCACCTGTGCTGATAATCAGCAATAGACTCATAGCCTCGGTAGATCAGGCATAGGGGAAGATGCCTGAATGGCAGGTTGTGCAGAGATTTTGTGCTGTGGATGACTTCTCCCTCTGGGTTGGACATTGGGTGTCAGGTGTTATGTAATGGCGTGGGGTGGTGAATGCTCGCTCCTCCGGCCCAGGGGTCTCTGCTTTGCTCCCTCTCCCGGTGCTGCATTAAGCAGCTGGCATGGCTGTGTCATCGCGGCCCGTTCGGGGTTATACTCTGGGGTGTGTGCAGAACTCTGACTCCGCGGGGCAGTGTGTTGGTTTTTTTAAATGAGTTTTTGATAAGGCATTTATGGGTTTTAATTAAAGAGGGAGAGGCGCAAGAAAGCCATCACCCAGGCAGGCGGGAGTGTGTGGGAATGTAAATAAGTGCATATATCTGCAGGGTTCATGCAGCACGGAGCTCTTGTTCTGTTGATTAAATACGGTCGGGAACCCGGCTCCCTGCACTGCACAGAGCAAAAACCGTTTTCAGCTCCGTCTCTGCACATCGCTCCTCTCCTCCGCTCTGTGTCATCTCCACTTCCTCCCTGCCTCTCCCCTGCTGCTGGGCTTTGCTTCTCTTGGGGATCTGACTCCCTAGGACTTGCACGACTTTAAAGATCTGCCATGCTGTGCCCCCTTCACTTCTGTTTCTAGTGCAAGGGGTTACCCTGAATAGCTGAAGGCTGGTGGAGAGTGGCTGAGAGGGTGGAGTGGGTGGAGGGCCAGGAATGAATTTCTTGGCTTGTGCTTTCTTGGGTGGCTTCTGCTCCGAGTTGCTCTTGGTATCTGCCCAGGCTTGTGGTGAAAGGGGCAGCAGACTGGTATGGCACCTGCAGGGAGCACGTGGCATTGGTTTGTAGGGGTTCCAGTGAAGACGTCTCTGGAATTCTGGGCACAGCTGTTCAGCCTGGCTTCTGGAGGCGGCATGGGCCTGTCTACTCGTGTTTTTGGCATCCGTTCAGGTGCACCTGTTGCTAGTGTCAGGGAGGTATCCAGCACGGCGGCCAGGTGCTGGGGTTCCAAGGCGTGGCGTTCCAGGGAGGGGGCCCGTGTTCCATTCTCTCCGAGGTGCAGGATCTTTAGAGGCTGCAGGCTGAGTGTTTTCTGGAATACGCACAGAGTTCTCAGGGCTGGCGGTTTGCAAAATCATCTCTTTTCGACTTTCTAAAGGGAGCAGATTCCCTCTGGAAGCCTTTCAGGGATAGCAAACAAGAGCCCTCGCGATGTCGTTCATTACAGATTCATCTCTCTGGGTCCCACTGCTCTTTAATGTTCTGCTGAAGCCATGGGAAATCTTGGCAGGACAAATCTGTGTCCATGAAAAGCGCAGTGACGGCGGACCAAGGCCAGTCAGCCCTAGCCGGGGTCTGTCACCGGGTCTCCCATGTCCGGGAAGGATCTGCAAGGAGGAAACTCGAGGTCTCCGTCCCATTGTCCTGGCCCAGCCATATAAACCTCAGAGCCACCAATGTGGTGCCATTAGGTCCCTCCAGATGTGGGTGGTTCCCATCCCATTTAGCCTGCGCTGAGGGCCCGGTCCTGTGAGGTACTGAGCACCCTCAACTAATCTAGCAGCCAGAGATAAAGGTGCTTGATGTGTCAAAATGGGGGGGGGGTGTTTAGCCCCCAGGCTGGCAGCTGGATTAAGACATTGCCCTCAGCCATTGTACAGCCAACAGCTGGTGGGAAGCTGCTCCGCATCACTTCACATGGGCCCCACTTCCAGAGGCAGAGCCCGGCTTGTCTCGTTGCTTGAAGGGGCTTGACTAGATGAGGATCCCGGATTCCAGTCTCCAGGAGCCCTCTGGGGCATCTGCCTATGCCACAGGCACTAGGCAGGGTGCTCTGGTCACTGGTGTGCAGAGAGCCTGGATATCCTGGTGCCATGGCTGTGGTGTGCAGAGGTCAGTCACAAGCGCACCTTGGTGCACCCCACGTGGAAGGGGATTTCTCCTTGGCACATGAGGAAGAATCCCGTGTCTGTGGGAATCCCGAGGGTCCTGATTGCAAGGCGTGGTATGGATGGAAACTGGGTGGTTCTGATATCTGGGGAGATGCGCCATCTTCACCGTGAGGGTGCAGTCTCCACCCTGTTCCGTCGCCGGGTGCCCCCTTTTACCCAGCTCTCTGCCTGCTTGCTCAGCCAAAGAGCAGTGGATTCGCAAGGCCCCCGCTGCAGCTCTTCCGGTTAATGTGAGCCTCAATTATTCATGCACTGCTTTTCTCTGGGATGCTGTTAAAGTCGGATCCACTCAGTTGCCTCCTGCCTCTCAGCAGAGGTGAGCCGGGTGTCAGGTAGATGAGCCCAGCAAGACTTCATTCCTGCTGGGATTTCCATGGCTAAATTCAGCTCCTGACTTCTGGAATTACTGACTCTCCCTCCCACTCCTAGTGTAGGGACCAAGGCGCTGAGGGAAGGTTGGGCAGTGGGAATGAAGCAGAGCTGCGTCCATGTGCCTATGAACCGTCCCATTCCCCCTATAGGGGCAGGCCCACTTTGAGGAGAACAGTTTACTGCTGCTGCTAGGGGATGGAGCTACTCCTTCGGCTCAAGTGTTGAAGTCGGTGGTTTGGGACTGAATGCCGGATGTTCTCTCACCAACGCCAGCTCACAGCGGGGGGTCACTACATACGCCTGGGGCTGGCTGGGCCACCACGTGGGTGCCTCTAGAGGTGATGGCCCACGAGGAACTCTGACCTGGCCGTGGATGGGGCTACCGAGGCTTTCCATGAGGCAATGACTGCTGCGTGTGTTGCCTTATGCTAGCGTTCAGGCTGCATCTGGAGCCTCTGAAGATTAGAGAGTTGGGGGGCCGGGGGGAGCTGCTTTCCATCCTGCATCTGGCTTTCACACGTGGTCAGTGAGACCTCATGTAGCAGTGGTGCTGGAGGGAAGGCGCTGGATCTCGATGGCTGGTTGGCGCGTAGGACTGGCAGGGGGCTGAGAAGCCCAAAGGCATCATGGGAGGCATGGGGGAGGATGATGCTGTGTGGAGCGAGACCCATATTCACCGTGTTAGGCAATACCCCCATGTTACCGCTAGAGGGCAGGAAAGAGCCGAAATGAACCTGCAGGTCTGTGCAGAGACGTTCTTAATGCGCCCGGGTCCCTCTGCCCCTCCACGAACTGAACAAAGCCGCTGTGTCCCCTGAAAGGGGCCAGGGCCGCATGGCAGCAGCGGCCCAGTCCATGGGCAGAGCCGTGCTTGGGCGGGCGTTTGAGAGGAAGGCAGGGCACGTGTCGAACAGCACAGGGTCTGAATCCACCAGCTCCCTGGACAGAGATTAAAGCAGCGGGGCCGTAGGGAAAGGCGCGTGTGAGGGAATGTGGCTGCACTAACCTAGTAGTTACAAAGAGGGAGGCTAGTTCCTGAGCTGCAGTATGATCCCGGATGGTGGGTCTCTGCTGATCCCTGTCCTCTGGCTTTACCGTGGAGCTCGGCAGTCCAGCCTTCCCAAGCCTTCGGGACCCAGCCACTGGCCGAAGGCGAGCATGCAATCCGGGATGCCAGTGTACGTGCAGCATGAGCCGACAGAGTCCTCGATCCCTCTTCTGCTCAAAGGAGCTCTGCTAAGGGCCTGGGCTCGGAAGAGTAACCCCTGGGCGTCACCAAAGGTTCCCTCTCAGCCCTCGGATTTTGGAAGTCTCTTGCTGTGGCGCTACGTGTGGGTTCCCAATGGTGGAGTGCAGCAGGGTGGGGAATGTTTCTTTTCCAGTTGAGCTAAAGGGGCTTTGCCTTTGCCAGTGCTGGAGGTGGCATGTGTCAGGGGCTTGGGGTCCTAGTGAGACCAGTAAGGCTGCCTGGAAAGCCAGAGAAATCAGGGATGAGAGAGGTAAGAGCTACTCTGGGTTGAGTGTCCACGGAATGGCTCTCTCCTCGGGCCGGGCACCCCAATGCTCTTGCTGATAGTGGCTGGTGAATGTTAGGGGATCCCTTCCTCTCCCAGCTGGTGTGTTCCCATCAGCATCTCCTCTGTGAGCTGTATGGGAAACGTGTGGTGTCATGGTTGTGACAATACGTCACTGCGCTGTACTTGACACATGCCATGGTTGCTTTCTGCTCTGCTCTTTTTGAGGCAGAGGTGATGCAGAATCCGGTTGGTGAATGCAATGCCTTCAGGAAGCTGCTAAGTTTCTTTCTGTTCCGTTTCCCCCATTCCTCCTGCTTGATCAGAAGGGCAGAAATTAGCAATGCATCTGTTTACCCTCCCTTCCTCTTGCTTGGCGGGATGCCAGCATCTCAAGCTTTTGCTCCCTAAAAAACTATTTGTAGTTTCTTCCAGGGCTGCACCTCAGAGCCCAGGAGTCTCTGGGCCAGATCCCCAGCTGGCACAAATCGGTGTAGTGCCCCTGAAGTCAGTAGAGCTGTGCCAATCTATGCCATCTCTGGTCTTCCAAACCCAGGAAATGGACAAGGTGGATTACCAGGTTGCTTTCAGTCCTTATTTTCAGTTCTTCTGCAGAGATTTTTGGTGTGAAGCACCTGCTGAGGGCTGGGGAAATAATTCAAGAAGAAATATTTCCATAAATTCTCTTGCAGATTCTTAGGCCAAAAGTAACAGGTCTGTTGTTCCTTCAAATGAAATCGCTCATTTTCTGGAACAGCTGATGTTAAGTGAATATTGCAGAAGGGCTCAGAGAGCTCCAAAGACCATCTGAGATTTGAAAAACAGGCCTTATGGGGAAAGATTTAAATAGATTAAGATCATTATCTTATCAAAGAGAAAGCTAAGGGATGACTTGCTTATAAACTACAGGTACCAGGGAAAAGAGATCTGACTTTAGGAAGCTCTTTCATGTAGCCGATCAAGGCATAACAAGATCCAATAGTTTGCAGTTTAAAAAAAAAAATCACTTTGGGAATAAGATGCTAATTTTTAAGTGAGGACAATTAGCCATTGAAACAGCTTAGCAAGTGGTGGTGGTGAATTCATCACTGTAAAGCTTTAAATCCAAATTGGATGTCTTTTGAAAAGATGTTCTGTAGTTCAGCCACAAATTAATCGGCTCTGGAGTGTCACTTCAATAGCAGGAAAAAATTTCCTTCGCGGGAGGAATTACAGGGTGAAATTCTGTGACCTGTGCTATCTTGAGAAAGGAAGACTGGGGCGGGAGAGGACACCTGATAATAGTCTTCAGGGCTATGTTCAGGGCTGTTCTAAAGAGGATGATGATCGATTGTTCTCCGTGTCCACTGAAGGTGGGACAAACAGTAATGGGCTTAGTCAGCAGTGAGAGAGATTTAGGTGAGATGTCAGGAAAAACTTTCCAATTATAAGGATAGTTAAGCTCTGGAATAGGTTTCCAAGGGAGGTTTTTAAGAACCGGTTGGACAAACGCCTGTCAGGGCTGGTCTACGTTTATTTGGTTCTTGGCCTTTCCTCAGCAAAGGGGGCTGGCCTCTGGATCCTACATTTCTATGAGATTCTGGGCAGGCCTGGGCTATGAATGCTGGGTGCTGATAGTGGTTCCTTCCGGGCAGGAAAAGCTGTGAACCTTTGCAGAAGTGACTGTATGAGGAACCTGACTAGAAGCGAAGCGTATCCAGTCAGGGAATGAACCATACGACGTGACCTGGGTCTAATCAAAATGGTGAGAGTTTTAAGGTGTCAAATGTGAGAAAATTCTCCTGATCGAGCTGTGGGCGGAGAGTTATTGTCAATGACAGTTGGGGAGAAGCAAATTGTATGCTTGAAGAGAGGAGAGATTTAGTGAATAAAAATGATCTGGTGGAAATGTCCCAAAGGTGCTGAGGAACCTGAGCTGGAAACATCCCGCCTGGACTCTCGGCCATAGCGCTGTGGACGTGCTGGTTCGTGGTTTCATACTTCGGGTTGAGTTCAGCTTGGGGCTTAAAGCAGGGATTCAAACTCTCTGGTTTGTCTGAAGAACACGGTGTGTCCTCCCCAGACTTGCAGCCCTTCCCCTTTGAGTCCAGAGAAGCAACGGGCATTGAGCGGGGAATGGTTCTTCCAGACTGGATGTGGAGCTGAATTGCCCAAACTTCCTCGAAGCCTAGGGCTCTGAGGGGCCAACTCTGTCTCAGTCCTTTGGGCAGGGCAGCTGCTTTTCAGATCTCTCTGGAACTGGGAACTGTCAATTCTGTGTATAAAACACACGCGGTTGGTTGGTGTTACCAGGTCTCCCGCTCCTGACCACCCGCAGCACCTGTCGCAGCCTGCTGGCCACACGGCCAACAGTTACTCCTTTACCGCAAGTGGGAGGGTCTTCTGCTGTGGATGCTTCAGCTCCTGAGTTCGGGATGCAGCCATGGCCAGATCCCTTCTATAGCCCACCCCCTTCTGGGAGCGTTTGAGGCTTTAAAAGAAAATACCTCACCAAACTCAGCAGAACAAACTGCCCGGCGCTCAAGCGACTTGCCCACACTTCCTCAAATAGACCCACTGACTCAGGAGAAAAGCTTACTCGTGTACGCTGGTTGGATCATAGGAATGGCCAGGCTGGGTCAGACAGGGGCCCATCTAGCCCAGGTCCTGTCTCTGATGGTGGCCAACACCAGAAGCAAGGAAGGTGCGAGACACCTTGAAGTTGGGAGTTGAGGAATAACCTACCCGTGGGGGGCTGGGTAAAGTTCCTTCTTGACCCTGTTAGAGTGGGTGGGGATGGTTCTTTGGCCTGCAGTGTACAGGAGATCAGACCAGGTGACCTGACCTGAGAGGCTGATGTGTGCCCTGCCGCAGGAGGGGTGTCTGTCCCAGCTCGGCACCACAGTGAGAACCCCCTAGAAGGCAGCGGGCGACTGATCTGCCCCGATTCCCTGCCCTGCACCACACGCCATTGGTGGCGTCCTGTCTCTTTTCGTCTCAAGTCCCTGGTTTAATCCGTAACCTCACGTCACTTTAATTGGAGCTTCCTGAACGTCCCCGTTTCCCTGAAGAGATGCCGCCGCCTCCGTCTCTTTCAGCCGTTTGTAGAGTCGCGTGCGCTGCGGGTCGGGAGTCGGGCAGCAAAGGGATCCTTTCATGGCTCGCGTCAGGCAGGTGCCAAGAGGGGTCAACCTGCAGCAGGGGCCGATGCTCAGGAAATGCGAGGGGTGGGAAAGGTCGTTCCCGCCGCGCCTTTTGTGGGGAAATTGGCGCCGCGGGATGCCATGATGAAAGAGCCAAGGCAGTTCAGTTCCTCCTAATGTTGTGCGTGTGATCTGTGCTGTTTTAGAAACCCTCCTGCCCTCGCACCCCCCGTGTCCAGCCTCTGCAAGCCCCCCTCCCTCCTGTTCCATCTGAGACACCCCCACCTTGTTCCTTGGATCCGTTTAACAAAGGGATCTAGGTAGCAGTTGGGAAGGGCTGCAAGGCTGGAATAATCACAGCAAAGGGGGGGGAACATGACAGGGTCTTGTGCGAGGAACAGTCCGTTCCCTGCACCAGGACGCTCTGCGAAGGAGGCCGCAAGCCAGCCAAGTTCTGCCACCTGGCTCAGCCTGCCCCATGATCTGTTCTCCATGCCCGTGCGATGGCAGAGGAAAGGGAGTTAATTAGTCCCCTAGAGGCTGCTGCCCAAGTTCAGGGAGAGTGGCAAGGGAGCAGCTGCTGGCTGGAAAAGACGGCGTTTGCTCTATCCTCCCCAGTATTTTGTGTTCCCTGTGCAAGCAGTCCCACGCCATCCCCCCCTTGCCCGCACCTGGCAGCTTGGTTATAAATAGACAGTGCATGCTGTCAGGGCTGCAGGGAAGAGAACTGTGCTTGTTTTCCTGCAGCCGCGTTCACAATGTGGAGGCATCAGGTGAGACTTGATTCGTAGGGGAAAGAGACATTGCAGTCCTGCTGAGCCAGCCACCCGAATTCCTGTTGCAGGCCAGCTCCTCTCCTCCACCTCCAGCCCCGATGGGAACGCCTCCGCCGACGGGCGGATGTGCTGGGGAGGGCCTGGTGTGAGGCCAGAGGCTTCCAAACTCAGGTGCATGGAGGCCTGGCCTGGGCTCTGTGGGGAGTCTTGGGCGGATCCTGCCCACTTTCAGCAGCTAACGCTCCCTGGAAGAAGCTGTCGGCAGCGACATATTTTCCTGCTATTACTGTTGCACGGGAATAACGGCTGCAGGTGTCCCAGGGAGTGGTGAGCTGGTGAACGGAGGGAGGGATGGCGCAAGAGCAGGGCTCCATCTGTTCATTGAAATGTGGCTCCGCCGAGGTTGTAGCATGAGATGCCCCAGTTTGGGTTTCAGCTGGGGACCAGTGTCTCATCGGAGACTCCTGAGGGTAAAGCCCTAGACTGGGGCGTGGGGGGGCCGAAATCCGGCTCCAAGCTGCCTTTCCTCCTCTGGTCTGTTGTGAGCAGTCTGTGATTTTTCTCTCCTTTCGTTTTCTGCAGGGGGGCTGTGGGATCTCGAGGCGCAGCCCACTTGTCTGGAGGTGGGGACCGGACCGGTGCGAACCCTGCTGACGCTGGATGACACCGTGTGGGCCAGCTGTGCCAACCAGGTCACCGTGCTGGATGCTGCCAGCCTGCAGGCTCAGGTACCTCCGTGGTTCAGTTCCCTGTGCCGTGTGCAAGGCTGGGTGCCAGGTTTCCAACCTCCTTCAGGGTGGGGATTCCTTCCTTTCTGCCCTCCCCACAGCTCCTCGAACGACATGTCGGGTGACTGACCAGGTGGCCCAGATGAGGCCTGGACTAGGCTCCTTTTGGGGCTACACTGACCTGCTGTCAACTCCTCTCCCCACTCCTGCATCTGTGCGGAGCATCCCAGGGAGTTTCTGGCCTGTGCTCTCTGCGTGGCTGCTCACAGATTGCTCAGGCTGTAAGATGCGGAAGGTGGCTGGGATGGGGTGAGCTTTGCTTGCACCCTGCGAGCAGCCAGGGGAGGGGAGATAAGAGTATCGTGTGATGGCTGAACATGCTGGGGTGAGCCTCTCTTCACTCTCACTCCTTGGGGTCACTGTGGTTTTAGCCCCACCAGCCCACGCAGCCCCAGTGCCGTCTCATCCTTAGCGCTGGCAAGTGTTCAGGCCAGCCGCTCTGGAGCGAGCCCGGCCTACCCCTGCACGCTCTTCCAGGAGTCCTTTGTCTCAGGCTTGCTCCCTACTTGCTTTGGTGCCCTGCGGCGTGAAGGCCGGAACGATTGCAAAGGAAGAGGCCAGTGCCTGGGGCAGCCTGGCTGTGCGCCCCTCAGGTGGGGCTCTGAGCAGCACGGGAACGGCACTTGGACAGCGGGCACAGAACCCATGGGAGCGTGCGGCCGGGCGGAGCTTCATGCTTTCAGTGCTCCTGCTCACCCGTGAGGTCCCTCTGACCCCTGGCTTCAGATGCATCTGGAGGGTGACTGGACGTGGGGGGAGGAAGGGAACTGCCAGAAGCACTGGCCTGGGGAAGCGGAAAGGGGAGTGCAGCTGTTGCTGGTGGAGGGGGATGGGGAGGAAGAAGCAGCCCCCGGCAAGGTGTCTGGGGCAGGCATGCTGGGTGCTCAGTAGTGGCCAGGCGCCCAGCGCGACACTGGGGGCCCGGGTGGGTTGAGGCAGCGTGTGACGCTGTGGGGGTGGGTGAAGACAGCACCAGAGCTACGTAGGGAGGAGCCTGAGGACGGAGCTGCTCCAGGAGGAGTGTGGTGGGTGAGGACCAGCTGCAGGAGGGTGGGTTGGCAGAAGCCTGGAGAGAGCAGGGAAGTTGGCAGCATGACATGAGGCCTGGCTAAAGTATCTGGAATGCTTTTGGGGGGTGGCTGTTGGCAGTTCAGATCCTCCCCAGTGCACCCAGGGTCTCCTGCACCCAGGGAGATTGGCTAAGCCCTCCTACATCGTCCCAGATGCTCTGCCAGCCGGGACAGGCTGAGCTCTGCTGAGTCCACTCCCTCAGGAGCCAGCCGGCAGGGCCCCAGGCTTCAGCCAGAGGCCACTCCGCGAGTGCCTCCAGGTGTGTCTACAGACCTGAGCTCAAGCTAGCGAACTTCAAATAACAGCTCTTTTGACGCTGCGGCAGGCTGGGCTTGCTGTGTGGATAGAATCATAGAATCTCAGGGTTGGAAGGGACCTCAGGAGGTATCTAGTCGCACTCCCGGCTCAAAGCAGGACCAATCCCCAACGAAATCATCCCAGCCAGGGCTTGGTCAAGCCAGACCTTAAAAACCTCTAAGGATGGAGATTCCTCCGCCTCCCTAGGGAACCCATTCCAGTGTTTCACCACTCTCCTAGTGAAAAAGCTTTTTCTAATATCCAGCCTAAACCTCCCCCACTGCAACTTGAGACCATTACTCCTCATTCTGTCATCTGCCACCACTGAGAACAGTCTAGATCCATCCTCTTTGGAATCTCCTTTCAGGTAGTTGAAAGCAGCTATCAAATCCCCCCTCACTCTTCTCTTCTGCAGACTAAATAATCCCAGTTCCCTCAGCCTCTCCTCATAAATCGTGCTCCAGCCCCCTAATCATTTTTGTTGCCCTCTGCTGGACGTTTTCCAATTTTTCCACATCCTTCTTGTAGTGTGGGGCCCAAAACTGGACACCTACTCTGGACTGTACCTACTCTGGGACCCAGGCAGCTGGTACAGCCCATGCTGGCATGGTTTTACTGCTCTTCTTGTTGGAGTGAGTTCGGTTAAGGCTAGTTTGGCTCCGTCTACACATGCTGCAGTCATACTTCCCAACTGTAGTGTAGACAGACCCATGGGTCTGGCCATCAACCCGGCTGCATTGCTCAGGGGTGTGAAAAAGCCACGCCCCTGAGCGACGTAAGTAAGCTGACCTGAGTCCCCGCATAGACAATGCTGGGCAGATGGAAGAATTCTTCCGTCAGCCTGGCTACCACCTCTCGGGGTGGTGGATTAACTACAGCAACGGGAGAAGCCCTCCCATCGGCATTAGGCAGTGTCCACAATGATGACCCTGTACTGCTGTAGTGTTTCAAGTGTAGACAAGCCCGCAGTGCGTCTGCAGTGACTGGCTGGGCTCCTGGAGACGGGGGCAGCCCTTCCCCTATGCCCAGAAGCCGAGCCAGCCCCCTGAAAGACTGCAGAGAACCCTTTCTGTGACTGGCTCAGCCAGCTCCGGCTTGCCTCACCTGTGAAAGACCAAGGCAGGATTTGCAGGCAGTGCCCTGCCTGGCCACTGCCTGCCGCTGTCGCTGTGCACAAGCTGCGGTGGCTGGAGGCGTTCTCTGGGCATTTCCAGGGCCTCCATCCCAGGCCCGCTCCCACGCTGTCTAATAGCAGGCCTCTGACGACGGTGCATTTCTCGGCTGAGCACTCCCCGCACTCTGACCGGCCACTGCCTTCCTCGGCGCACTCCCATGCTATTATGGAGATGGAGATGGGCTGCTTCCAGGCTGCGTGTGCCCCGGCCTCTCTGCCGTCTCATGCCTAATGGGCTGTGATTTGATTGGAAATGTCCCTTGGCGTGCGGCGCGGGTATGGGAGGGGAGCATTCTCACTTCTATTAGAGCGCTGGGGCGCACTGTTCGTTAACTGGCCTCCCCTGCCCGCCAGCTCCCTGGCTGGACCAAGTTAACCATTTGTTGGTTGAATGGGACAGATCGGCTGGCCCTGACTTGTCTGTGCAAATGGGCGTGGCACCCTCATGTTCCAGTGATTCCACAGGTCATAGTGGCAAGAGATGGTCAGAAGCTTGGCTTGGCAAACCCAAAGGCAGGGGCGGCATCTAACCCACTGGCAGTGAGTGGGGTTGCCCCCCGGGAGCTGTCTTGCGCTGTTTGTACAATGCCAGACAAAAGGGGTCCTATTCTTGGCTGGTCTCTGGGCATTTCCATACTACAGATAACTGTAGTAGCTTAGCCCACAGAGAGGATAAGGGATCTACTACTACAAGTGGTTGAAGGAGATCTCCTTTAGCTCCAGTAAAGGCCTGTTCTGATGGAGCGTGGGTTTAACAAAGACCACGTCCTTGGAAAGCCCTAGCGGAGGGGATTATAAAAGCCCACGTGAAGGTGACGCTCGTCCAGGTCAGTCTGAAGGTACTAAATGCCAGGCTCAAGGGACTGCAGACTGCAGTCCTGAGCCGGGTGCTGAGTTCAGGGTGCAGTGGGCTCGCTAGAAGGGATTCAGAGGTCCCGCTGAGTTGGGGAGTGGGTGTGCAGGAGAAGCGGAGGCTTTAAAATAGGCTTTTATAGTCTGTTGCTCTTTCTGGCTCTGAAATGGTTAAATACAAATGCGGCAGCCCCCGTAAGACTCTCCAGTGCCCAGTAAGTGCCAGGGCGTGTGTGGGAGCGGGAGCTCTCAAACACTGCCCATGCCCCAGAGCTCATGGCACACCGCGCCCCAGCCTCCCACGGCTGGTACTGCCAGGCTAACTTTGCGGGACCCCTTAGCCATGCCGCAGACTCAAGTCTCAGATGCTAAAGATGGCGTAGCTGGCAGCACCCCACGTGCCCCCTGGCGAGGTGACACTGGGCTCCACTCTGAGCCAAGCTGGAACCCAGGCCCTGAGATTTTATGTGCCCCAAGCTTAGGGGACAAAGAAGCATTTAAGGCCGCTCAAGAGGCTTCCTGCTGGGCGTGGTTCGGGCAGCCGGAGCTTGGGTTTGGCCGGCTGGCGTTTCTGTCCCTCGCCTGGCCTGTGCATGCTCTCAGTGGGAGCTGCTGGCGACGCTCCACCAGCGAGGGGCTGTTCAGGGTCAGGTGGAGTCCGCGCTGGGGCACGTGCATGGGTCAGGCCCTCTGCAGTGGGAGCCAGGCTGCCCTAGGCTAGATCCCTCCTGCCCGATGAGCTGTGTGGCTGCAGCTCGTTAGTCGAGCAGAACAAGCTTCCAGCTGACGATGGGCTGGGCGGCATCGTGAAGGGGCTTTTTATTGTTTTCCCGCCTCTCTGCGTTGGAGCGCAGGTTCCCCTGCAGCACGTGCCTCTCTCCAGCTGCTGTAAGACCTTTTCTCCCGTAGAGAGCTTTGCGCCGCCCACTTGAACTCGGGCGCCGGACCTGACGTGCCTGGGTTCTGAGCTGCTGACCGCCGGATCACGAGCACCCCGTCACATGACTGCGCGGCAGCGGGTCCGTGGGGCGGAATCGGTCGCATCCGCTCAGGCTGGTGGCCCGGGTAAGGCTCTCATGAGCCCCTAAGGAGCCAGCCTGGCTCTGGGAGAGGGGACTGCAGCCTGTTCCTTCCTTCTTTCTTCCTCTTGAAGGGCCACTCAGGTACACCTGTGCAAACCCACCCATGGGGGTTGCCCAGCTACCATCAAAGGAATAATTTTGGCCTCCTGGCCCTGGTTGCTGGGGAGGACGGGAGAGCTGGAGAGAAGCTACCTTGACTCCCTAGTGCCAGGTGGGGTTTGTAGGGTCCACACTTTGAACCCCCACCCCCCAATCCCCACTCCTGTCTCTGTTTAAACTTGTAAATTGGAGCTCGGGGCCTTGGAGATAAGAGAGGAGCCTGAGGTGTTCGTGCTTCTAGTCCCGTTTCTGAGGAGGAATGCACTTTAACCCCCACAATGCTGAGGAGAGGGGGTATTGCAATTGTACAGCGGGGGACGCTCTGGTGCGCTAGGGACCTTCCAGTAGCGCAGCTGTATCGATGCGGCTGCACTGCTGTGAGCTGCCTCGTGTGGGCGCTCTACGCCGACGGGGCCCGTTTGCTTAATTAGCCCCCATCACCGGCAGCAGCACCTCCCACCAACGTAGCGCTGTCCACACCAGCGCTTAGCTCGGAGTAACTTAACGTCACTCTGGGGGTGGCTGATTCACGCCCCTGATAAACACATGTTCTACCCACATAAGTGGAGGTGTAGACGTAGCCTAAGGCAGAGAGGCCAACTGATTTGTCTGAGGTGATGCAGCTATAGGCCGGACTGTCCTGAAATTCTGCTCGGGTCTTATCCGCCAGACCCTGCTTCCTCTATTCTCCATGGTGCCAGCCCTGGCTGGAAGAAAAGAATCTAGCCTCTCATCCCCAGCTGGTGTAGATCAGTGTCACTCGACTGGCGTCAATGGGCCACATCCCCAGCTGAGGATCCGGCCCCTAGGGCCGAGACGCTGTGTTCCAGCACCGCACCTCACGGCGGCTACGGTCTGAGCTGCCAGCCTTGCCTCCTCAACTGTATAACCCCTACTCCGCCGCCCCGGCAGGGCAAGCTGCAGCCCCGGCCTTTTTGCTCTTGTCATTAAAGACCAGCAATGTGCTAGCAGCTTTGAAAAGGGATCAATACCACCTTTAGCCTGCATTTTACACTGAGCCAGAGATTGCTGGGGGTCGGTGAGCTGCAGTCGGTGGGGGCGGGGAAGCAGAGACTCAGACCCGCACGTCGAAAGCCCAGTTGAAATGGAGAAGTTGCAGGGAGGCGTGCACGGTACGGGGAGAGCTGGCCTTCCGCATCCAGCAGCCCATTTCCATTCCGTGCGGGAACAAGGTGAGCTCGATCCATATTTAATAGCCTGCCGCTCCTGCTGGGAACTGAACAGGAAATGGACTTCGTTCCACAGCGCAGCCCTCTGGCTACAGCTAATGACCGTCCCCGCGGGAATCACACACGCTCCGTCTCGCCAGCCGTTACCCCTCCCTGGGCTGGGGCGGAGTGAGCAGGGAGGTGGGGGTGGGGAGCTCTTCTCAAGGGAGACAGAGGGCGGCCCGGGGGTGCTTATTACCTGTAATTGTGGCGCTTCCCAGCGTGCGGCAGCCCGGGTCGAAGGCTGGGTAGAATTATCCACGCTGTTCGCCGGAGATGCTCTTTGCTGTCAGACATGTGTTTGTGTGTCACAAGTAACTTCCCTTCCCCACGTCGCCCCCCATCACATCTGATTCTGCCTCTTTCCCTTCATATGCCTGACCAGCCCCAAGGCCAGGCAGATTCAGGGTCACACAGTTCCCTCCTCCAGCCATGGCTTCTCCTTTCTAACTCCCCTGAACCAATGCCGGAAGGTGTTGGCTTTTACGCTGAAGGGGGACTGCGTCCCTACATGTAAGCAAGCTTTTCTGCACCCAGCTCCAGCAATGCATGACAGTTCTGGCCGGCAGCACCCATTGCCAGGCCACGCACACAGCCCCGCCCATATGCCTCGATCCAGACTGGCAGCGCCCCCTGCTTCACACCTCTGCCTGGGCACCTCAGCGGGGTGCAGGAGGCTTCTGAGTGGGTCTGGATCCCCAAATGATCTCTGGCAGGTCTCCCACTAGCCCCCGCCGGGGCTCTTCATCAGAGCGGAAATCCCCAAACACCCCTCCTGTATGGAGAAGGGAAGTGGCCGGAGCCACTGAGCCTTGTCAAGGCCATGGATATGAGGCAGTGTGAGGAGTAGACTATGACCTAGGCTTAATGCAGCCAGCGGGAGACCAGTGAACAGCTTGAGGAGGGTGACATGGCCCTAAGCCTGAGGGGGGAAGATGATTTCTAGCAGCGGTGTTCTGTACAGCTCTGACGTTTGGGAGGAGAGCATCGGGGGTCTGGTGAGGAGGTTACTGTGTGTTACCGTTTGTGCTGGGCTACGCGGTAGGGGCTTGGATACTGTGGCGACGGGCAGCAGTATAAAACCCCGAGAGAGAGGATCAGGGCTCCATTGTGCGCGTAAGTGACAGGGTCCCTGCCCGGAAGATCTCATCAGATATGAAGACAAGATGCGACAAAAGACGGACAAACCACACGGGGAAGGATGAGGGTAGCGGTGAGTTCTCAGCGACGTAAGCTAACAATGGGCATAGCGTGATGGTCCGAAATATGTGACAACTTGCGAGGGAGGGCGGCGTAAGCTGCTGCTATTCCAGGAAGGTCACTGAAGTTGTAGCAAATTCCACCAGCTGAGGCCCTGCGTCGGTGTAGTCTGTATAACAGAGAGATTGACACAGGCACCCGCCCCATGTAGCCTTCGTTATCTGGCTTTCTTGTAGGCATCGCAGCAGAAGTGTCTTGGGGAGAGAGTCGTGGTCTTAGACCAAGCCAGCCTGGGAAGAAACATGCAGTTTGTTACGGATAAAACAGACAAACCTGGTGGTTGGGGCTGGCATAGTTAGCAGAGAGCAAGTTGAGGGATGACTTTGCACGAAGGGCTCCTCTAAAGCAGCTGGCCATAACAAGAACCTGGATGTGATATCATAGGAGAAGAGGAGAGGGGGATTTTAAGACCACGCCGAGTTTGAGGCTGGCAATGCAGTGATAGGGCTGAAGCTAACCTGCCTTTCGCTGTCCTGCTTGAATTACCTTCCTACAGCTCCGGCAATTACTGTGTAGCAGTGCCTGGTACTGTTGGCTAGCTGGCCTTTGACCCCAGAGCTAGCAATGCCTCTCACTACCCAGGATGAGATGGGAGCCAAGGCAAAAGATCTCCTTGTTGCTTGGCCTAAGGAGGGAGTGTTGAATAGTCTTTTCTCCCACCCTTAAATTTCACATTTAGTGCACAAACTTAGTTTGCATGTATTAGCTGCTGTAAAACTGTCATAACAATGGGGCCGGGGATGAAGAATGCATTGTGGGGCTGTATTGGGTTTTTTCTCTCCTATCTTATTTATGCCATGAGCCGTTTGGGACCTTTTGTGGAAAGGAAAAAAAGTCTCTGTGTGGGGCATGCTGGGTAATGCTATGCAAATTGGCATGTGGGCTGGGAAATTAACAAAGTTTTAGGAAGGCTGCAAAGCTGCCAAAAGGGCAGCGCTCCAACATTCAGGGCTCTAGAGTGCAGGATATCAGGGGTGTCGCTTTCCTCCACTAAGTCCTTTTCTCCATTCTCTCAGTTCGTTCTTAATGAAAATAACAAATTAAGGGAGACAGTTGGAAACTGAAATTGGACCAATGGATTGCCAGACATTCTGTGGCTAACTAGTTGGGTCTTAAAATGAAATCATCATCGAATGGGATGTTTCTCCTGGGACCCTGCAGGGATCAGTTCTTGGCCTTATGCAATTGAATATTTCTATCAATGACCTGGAAGAAAACAAAATAATCACTGATAAAGTTTGCAGACGACACGAACGCATTGGAGTGCTAAATAATGAAGGGGGCAGGTCACTGATATGAATTGTTTGATAAGTGGGGGGCCAGGAATTAATGTGTTAGCATGGCTAAATGTCAATGTATACATCTGGGAACAAAGAACGTCGGCCACAGATACAGGATGGGGGATTTTATCGTGGGAAGCAGCAACTCTGAGGAAGATTTTGGGGTTGCAGACTGGTCTGTATCACCTCCCCAGTCTTACACAAGCACTGTCATCTACAGGAGCGAGTGCTGGCCTGGGTGGAATGATGAGTTCTCACCCGAGGTCTGCCACGGATTCGTTGGGTGGCCTTAGGTCATCAGTGACTTGGCTGACTTTGAGGTGCTGAGTGTCTGCAGCTCCCACTGAAGCTGTGTACCCAGTACCCCTTGAACTCAGGCCACTTACGTCTTTCTTAATTTCCCCATCTCTGAACGTGGATGACACTTGCCCACCTTCCTTCCGGGGCGGCCTTGCATTAATTAACGCTCCTACTGCAGTTTGGGGACGTACAGCATTGTGTTAGCTCTGCGAATTGACAGCTTCCTCCTCCCCGTATCAGTTGAACAGTCACTTAACCACATTATTACTTCTCTTATGACTAATGTGAGCCACCAGAAGTATAATGGCATCTCTGCAAACCCCCATCTGGTCATGGTATAAATAGAATTTGATGGAGCTCTGTGTAATCGGCTCTTGTATTTTCATGAATGGGACAAAGTGCTGGATGATAAACCACAAGGCAAGTAAATCCCATGCTGGTTGAGAGCAAGATGGAGGTAACCTAACGAGTCTCTTTCCAGCTCCCAATTTCTGCTTCAGTGATAATCTTGCCCAATCCATGCCTGGTTTGCTCTGTCACTTTGGGTAGGCAGCTCTCCCTCCGGAATGCAGACACCAGTCATTTGTTACTGTGTTGTAGCCTGGCTGGCTCCAGCTGAAATTGGGTCCCTGTCACGCTAGGCGCTGTACAAACATATTAATAAGAGACAGGCCCTGCCCCGAAGATCTTGCCGTCTAAATAGACAAGGAGAAGAAGCATTGTCACCCTCCTTTTACAGATGGAGGAATTGCAGCAAAGAGAGTGCGTTGCCCAAAGTGACCCAAGAAGGCAGGGGTGGAGCAGGGAATTGAGCCTGGATCTTCTGAGTTCCAGGCTAATGCATTAGTCATGCAACCATACTTCCTCCTTTAGCCATAACCCACCCATCACCATGGTATCTAGGCTCCTGATGTCCAAGAGATGCTGAGGACCCATTGCTCCTGTTGGTTTTAGTTGAAGCTGCAGGTGCTCGCACCTCCGAAAAGCAGGCCTCTCTTTACTAGCAATTCATGCGTTACACTCGTCAATGTGACTTGAAAACCCAATCCAGGCACCGGAACAACAGACTGTGACAGCTTAGGTTTTTCCCTCGGTCATCTGGGGGAAAGTGAGGCCAATCTCGTGACGAAGGTACATGCCTCGCATTTAAACCTGGGTTCTGTTTCTGTCTCCACTGCAGAGTTGCATGGGTCAGTCACTGAACTGCTCTGTGGTGCCTCTGTTTCCTTGTAGGGGGTCATAATTGAATCATGTACGTTTACAAAGCCCATTGAGATCCTTGGCTGGATGGAAAGAGTAATGAGCCAAGTACTGTTGGGGTTTTTTTGCTTCTTGAGCCTTGACTAGGTCCAGCTGAATCCTGCCTCAGGCAATCGTGAACTCTGTCCTTTAGGAAGGTGTGTGTGTGCGCGTCTTTGAAAAAGCCATCAGAAAGGAAGAAAAAGGAAGGTCAAACGACTTCCTGGCAATTACCATTAGAATTGTCCCAGCCTGTGTCGATAGCCAGCATCCTCAAACCACCACCTGTGAGTGAAGTGGATTTTGCCTTCCAGAGAATGGTTCTTTTCACCATCCCAGAGTTCATCATGTGGACAGTACAGCTGAGGAGGCCGTGAGGCAGCATAGGCTTGGGGTTAAGGCCCTGGGGAGCACAGCTGTAATTCCCCTTTCTGCATGACTTAGGGCATGTTACATAATCTCACTGTGGCTCAGCTGTGACAACCCATCCTTCATCTGCCTGGTCTATTCAGATTGCAAGCTCTGCTGGGCACAGACTGTCCCTTACTATGTATCTGTATAGTACCAACCTAATCAGGTGTTGATCTCCACTGGAGCCTCTAGGTGCTGCTGGAATCCAGTTAATTAATAATCACCCAAGGGATTAATTTTCCTGCACAAATAAATATGCAGTAGCCACCTCAACCAACTTCTTCTTTGGAGACCATGGTGCACCTTGGGTTGTTCATTCCAAGCTTAGCTTCTATATGGCTGGAGTTGGAATGATCATCTACCTGCTCCTTGTTTTTTAGAACGTTTCCAGTAAAAACCCCAATGTGGGTGTTTTGTGGGAAGAAGCCTATGAGGAGACAATCCCACTTCAACCGCCTTGGACCTCTCCTTCACTAGGGACAGACTGGAGGAGATATTTAAATCTATGGTTAATAAGAACATGTGTTCCAGGTGATGGAGGCATTAGAAAATGCAGAGGGTTCTCTCACAAGGGAGACGAGAGGAGATGCTATGTTGAGTTCCATAACTGGACAGAAAAAGAAATGAATTAAATGGAACGAATGAGGGGAAAATCCATTGTAGTTCGTTATTCTAATAAGAGCTGGTTTCTTTTCATGCAAAATGTCAAATTTGAAAACCTAAATTTAAAAAAAAAGTTAAGACAAAGCTTGAGAGTTGAAGTCCATAAAGTCACGTTGGGAAACTCTCTGATCTGATGCAGCCACCGGCCTTAATGTTTCTACCCTCCGTTACCCCCACAGTCCGTGGGCTGCAAACGCTCGCTGGGGTATGGGCAGCGCCGCAGCTGGAAGTTCTGGCGCTGCCTCTGTCATTCCCAGAAAATACGCTCTGCAGTATAACACGACCTCGAGGTCCCAGCTGAGATCAGAACCTTGTTCGTGGTCATCGAGTCCAAGGCCAGAAGGAACCACTAGTTCGAGTCTGACCTTCTGTATATCATATATCATATATCATATCATATCATCACCACCACCCAGAGCTCTCACAAAACCCAACAATGGAAATTAGACCAAAGTGAACAAGATCCACACAGCATGCTCCATGCCCCCTCAGAGTCCTGGCCCATCCTCCCAATGTCCCATCTCCAGCCATGGCCATCCCTGGTACTGCAGAGGAAGGAAATTTAAAAAAAAAACTTCCCAGAATACATTGGGGAGGATCTCTTCCTGACACCTGCAGGTGGCCAGATGAAACCCGAAAACCAGGATGCTGCCTGTATGCACTACAAGAGATAGTCCCTGCCCCAAAGGGCTGACTGTTGAAGGAGGCAAGACCGAGAAAGGAAGTATTCTCTCTGTCTGTACCCCACAAAACTAAGGGTAACATTTTGAAAAGCCCCAACTGACTTTCCATTGCCAAAAGTGACTTAGGCTCTTAGGCTCCTAAGTCACTGAAGGTGAAATTTTCAGAAGTGCCTACGTGACCTATCCAAGGTCTCTCAGGAAGGATGTGTTAAAGCTAAGTGGGATATGGTTTTTCCACCCTGAGTCTGAAATCTTTTCCTTTCTCAGTTTGGGTCAGAAAGCCCAAATCTCAAACATTTGCAAACCAAAACCCCAGGTTCTGTGGTCAATTGAAACATTTTGTTTTGATTTCAATCTTTTTTCCTCTTTTTAGACTTTTCCCCGTCTCCTTAGCTTAAATTTCCAAATGAAAAGTCATTAACTGGAAAACCACAAATTCTTTTCATTTTGAAAGTATCCAAACGTGCCGTTTTGAGGAGAAAAAAATCTTTCTTTTGAGTCAGGAAATTCCTTGAACCTGACCCTGTTTCGTGAACAGCTTCAGTTTCAGCAAATCAGCATTTGTTGGGGGGGGGCAAAAAAAACCATTGAAAAATTCCCGGCCAGCTCTAAAGGTGACAGAGCTGGGAACTGGAATCCGGTTCTGAGTCCCATTCCTTAACCCCACATTCTTCTCAAAATACCAGGCTCAATCCAGGCTCCCATTTCAACTCAACAGGAAAAACTCCCATTGCCTTAAAGGTGGTTGGATTGGGCCCCAGGTTCCCAAGAAGGCTTCTTCTTATCAACGGCAGCTTGGAAGTTTCCTAGCACGACTGATGTCTCATCAATACTAATGACTTTTCCTGCCTTGCCTGCTGCTATGTGGATTTATAGGGCCTCTATTTTATATAGACATTTCTAGGTCCATAAATACTGTGCTGCTGTAGGTAAGCTTGTCGCAGCATTTCCAATATAATATTCAGGATTTTATAACTCCCACCATAAAATTTTGCTCTGAGCTGGGACACGGAGCATAGGCTCTTGGCCCAGAAATGGGTTTTATTGTTAAACTAGGGGAGGGGGATAATAAATCAGCTGTTCGTCTGCTTTTAATCACGCTACTAACGCATGCTGGTGGAGGTAAGAATGAGCACAGGAAAGGTCGTCCAGGGATTAGGACACTAGCCTGGGACTTGGAAGACCCTGGTGTTCCATCTCTGCTCCACTACACACTTCTCTGTGCAGACCTTGTGCAAGTCACTTAGCCTCTCTGCGCAATAGATCCCCCGTCTGCAAAATGGGGATAATAGCCCTGCCCTTCTCAGAGGGGCGTTGTGACCCTAAATCCATTAACAATGGCAAGGTGCTCTGACATGATAGTGATAGAAGTAGCTTGGATGCGATCCCACAAGCAGAGTTATTTTGGACTCAGCTGCACTGGTGTGGAATTAGAGCAACTCCTCTGACATCCAGGGGAGCTAGTTATGTTGGTGTAAATCAGGAAGGAGAAAAGAACCTGACTTTGTATTAGAGATTTCCATTTGGCCTGAACCAAAATACCGGACCCAGACATCTCTAAACTGAGAGCTGGATGCCAGACTCTGCAGCTTGGGCTCATGCACGTAGTCAGAAGTCGTAGCCATGTTCTTACATCCCGTCACCTGTTAAGCAGAGGGTACGTAAAAAGACTGAGATTTTCACGCACTTGGCTTCCAAATCCCCTAGATGGCTTTGAAAAAGTCTCTAAAGCCTGCAGATTTTATGTATTTGCTGGATGTCCATAGGGTCAGACCAGATGGGGCATTAAAAGGGTTCATTTAAAGCAGTACCAAACTCCAGACTGGACTTCCTGTGGCTTGCGGCTCTTTCTTTCCTTTTTTGTGCCCCAGATATGAACAAATAGCTGCCTTTTATTTTTAGCTTTCCAGGAAACAATTAGTGTCTTCTATGGGATGTCTTTGAGTGCCTCATATTTGATGCGACAGCAGTTTAGTGCATTGTTTTGGCCGTTCATTGTCCTCGGCGGCCTAATAGCACCACAGAAGTGAATAAACTACTGGGGACTCTGCACAACCCAAGGGAGCTGATCCAGTGAGATCCTTTGGATCATTGGCAGAAACAAGAGGAGATGATGAGATCTGGACATAGGGTAGTTACCCAGTCCTGACTTTTCTGTTAAAAATTCCTATTGCCTAGCACCCCAGTCCAGGAATGGGACCTCATTGTTCTAGTCCCCCCCCCCACACACACACACTCTGAATATGAACATGAACATTCTGGGGGGACCTTGAGTAGGAAGAGGGGTTATTTTACTGCTGCATTTGGCGCTGATGCGACCACAGCTGGTATCCTATGTCCAGTTCTGAGGCCCCCAATTCAGGAAGGATGTTGATACATTGGAGAGGGTTCAGAGATGAGCCACAAGAATGATTAAAAACATGCCTTAGAGTGAGAGACACAAGGAGCTCAATCTATTTAGCTTAACAAAGAGAAGGTTAAGGGGAGACTTGATCAGTTTATAAGTAACTAGACAGGGGAACAAATAGCTGATGAGGGGCTCTTCGACTGAGCAGCGAAAGGTCTAACACGACCCAGTGGCTGGGAAGTTGAAGCTAGACACATTCAGACTGGGAATAAGATGTACATTTTTAACAGTGAGGGAAATTAACCTTTGGGACAATTTAGAGTTTTGTGGTGCACTCTCCATCACTAGCAGGTTTTAAAATCGGGATTGGAGGGTTTTCTAAAAGATTCCCAACAGCTGCACACAGAGGGAGCACCCGGTCGGGCCTTTGTGTAGCACTCCTCTGCCAGGCCTTTCAAAGAGATTTACAAAAGCAGGTAAGTATTAGCCCCATTCCCACAGGTGGGGAAACTGAGGCACAGAATGGCAAAATGCCTTGCCCAAGTTCCCATGGGGGGGTCAGTAGCAGAGCGGGCAGGAGGACCCATGCATAAGGGCTGCTTAGACCGTGTTCCCTATCTCAGTTTTCCCCAGGGTATCCCGAGGATGTAACTTAACTGGGAAATACAGCAGAATCCTCCAGCGCATGTCTGCAGGCTAGGCTTGGTAAGTGCCTTCCCTGCGTTACCATGGGTCTGCGTGTTTGCTGGCTCTGTTCAATGGGCAGCATTCACAAGGCCTGTCTGTTTGGGGAATAGTGACTTTCCAGTGTGGCAATTAATTTAGTAGATGGAGCATTGGAGGCATGGGCAGAGGGAGTTCCCTGGAGCATGAGCGGGGGTGGAGGCACGGAAGGGTATCTCTAGGTCAGTGAGAAGATGGAAAATAAGCTCATTTAAATAAATAGCAAGTTGGTATTGGCCAGACCTGAATTCAGTTCCCGGTACACTTGAGCTGAACAGATCCCTGATGGAGGTGGAGGGTGGCTGGGGGTGTGAGAGAGACCCCTTCACCTCTGGATTCTGAGAGGGGAGTGGATGTGAGCAGCAGTTTGGAGGGTGCCTTTGGGTAGGCAGGTGACACGTCCCGGGCTGTGGAGAGGGTGTGGGTGAAGGATTTGCTTGTTACGTCATTGTATTCGCTTGTTTATAAATGCTCCTCCCGTGTTCCTCCTTTGGGGTGTAGGCTGTGCAACCCTTAGTGCACTAAGTAGCCCCTTGCTCAGGTGAGCAACCTGGCTGACTTCAATAGGAGTGAGTAAGTGCTACTATGGGTAATTCAGGGTTGCAGAACCCGTTTGTACACAGTGCAGCGTGTGCCGACTGGTTGCTCCTCCCCAAAGCTGGCCGCGTCTCAGCATGGGAAGCACTTTGGTACTATGCAGGAGTCAATGGGATTACTCCTGATTTGACCCCTCAGTCAGTTGACTTCTTGTCGTGGCTTTGGCAGCCTGAGCCATGCAGCAATTCAGTCTCTCTGTGCATGTGTCTCAAGCGTGTCCTTGGTTAACGTCTCTGAGCAGCTCCCAGCCCCCGTGTCTCCAAAGATCAATATGTCGCTAGTTGCTGGTTTCATGTAACCTCTCCTTTTTCCAAATTAGCTTTGTTTGTGTCCCTTTGAGGTGAAGCTGAAATGCCGCAAAAGGTCAGCACTGAAATCGGACCTCTTCCCGCTCAGGAGACCAGCCCAAGGGCTGGAGATGGTGATACAAGAGTGGTTGAATTTGACGTCTAGATGCGGGGTGGAGGGCAGGGAACCTACTTCCTCGTACCAGGAGTTCGGGGGCTCGTGGAAGTGGCTGGGTCTGACACCGGGTATGTCTTTTACAAGATCCTCCTATTCAGCTGAGCCAGTGTAGCGGGGGAGAGAGGGCCATCACCCTTTGCTCCAGTCCCAGGACCCCCCAGCTCTGCGAGAGGAGTCCCGATCTGCTGCAGCCTCCATGGCCTTCTGGTCCTGTTACCTTTGAGCAGTCGCTAATGGTGCGGAACTGTGGTGGTGGTGGGTTTTGATGTGAATGAACACCCACTGGGGACCAGGCTGGCTGCTAGCTGTCTCGGGACAGCTTTCTTGCTTCTGGGACAATCCGTTGTCTCTGGATTTTAAGAACAACCATTCACCTTGAAAAGACCTTGGGCAAGTGCCTTCTGAGACCTGAAAAGAGGATGGTGACACCTGGTTACCCAGCGTTACCATCTCAATGGAGTTTGTCAGTATGGTTCTCGTTAAGCTGCTTCAGTTGTGGGGACAAACTCATGGCTTGGTGGCAAGGGGTCATACCTGCTTTCAGACCAGCCCTCTCTCGCTCTCAACCAGCCTGATGATGAGAGGTGTTGGGTGCTGGGAGGGGACCAGTGTGTCTCGGTGATGCCAAGTAGTTGGTTTAGAAGCTACACTAAGGGGCTCCTGTCTAGTTCTTCTCAGCCAGAGGCTCTGACACGGGACTGCAGAGGGCATGGCAGAGGGGGATGCGGATGGCCCCATTGTTGGAGAATAAATATCTGCTACTTGAGGGCTGGGGCAGGGGGCAGGTGGAACCTGAACGTTCTCACCTGACTGGGGGGTGGGGGGCTGGATTCCAGCTCCTCCGATGTGTGGGACAGGGACAGCATCTCGT
The DNA here is from genome assembly GCF_965140235.1 of Caretta caretta. Taxonomy (NCBI): domain Eukaryota; kingdom Metazoa; phylum Chordata; order Testudines; family Cheloniidae; genus Caretta; species Caretta caretta. The sequence continues at coordinate 7,279,383 of NC_134223.1, forward strand.
TTGGAGCATTGGCTTCATGGGGAGCAGGACCAAGCTGCTCGTGGCTCTGGGTTATGGGCTGCGTTGTCTCGGTCAGGCGTGGCAGTCAGGAGATCCCAACGGCCAGCGTGGGAAATTCAATGAAGACTCATGCATCCTAGCATGGTGGTGCCTCTGTCTTTATCAAACAGTGCACTTGGACTTACCGGTGGCACGTATCTGCTTTCTGAGCGGGGCCGTCTGAAGTCATCACTGTCTTGCAAAACTCCCGAGCTAGTGCCCTCTAATCTTTCACCCTACTCTTTGCCATCTCCAGGGTAAAGAGGTGACATTTTCCACATGGAATCCACCTTCCCCTAGAAACCCCTTTGGCCTGCGTGGAGCCCACATCTTAGTTCCTCGTGAGCAATTTGGGGGAGGGACCATCTTTCTTGTTATATCTGTGTGGTGACTAGCGCAACTGGGCCCTGACTGAAGCCTCTAACTGCAACACAAATAATCGTGATGCTTCTCTTCTAAGCCTGACTTGCACAGTTGCGCTCTTCCCTACCTCCCCAGCCATTATCCCAGTTTTGGGGTGTGGGGGGGAGGGTAACAAGGGTCCTTTGTACATTACAAATCCCTGTGTTCTCCACACTCAGAGAAGCCATTTTGCTCAAGAAGTTTGAGATGGATGGGACGAGCCAGCTGAGTTCTGACACTGGAAAGCTGGTGGCTTTTGAAAATTGTTCTAACTTCTTTTGACCTCCCATAACTCAAAAAAGAGGCAGCGTGTAAACTTCAGGTTTATTTCATACCCTGATTTTCACTGCCTGGGGCCGTACTGGGTTTTTTTAGGTGAGTTGTAACACCGATGTTTTCAGTTATTGGAGGTGAGCTCTGCGGGTTGGAATGTGCCATGGGAAGTGTTTTTGCAAAGGTTGCAGCTTTATCCCAACTGATTGGTAGGTTTGGGGTAAAAGTTTTAGAAGCACCTAATTCTCCCTTTCAAAAGTGACTGGGGTACTTAGGCGTGGAAGCGCCGATGACCGTCAATGAGCTTTAAGCTCCTGAGTGTCTAAGGGCTTATCTGCACGGCCAGCCATGAATCTACAGCATCCTAGCTTGCCATGTACTAGCGTCACTAAAAGTTCTGTAGTGCATGTTGCCGTATTCCCGTTTGGAGTGGTCGCTCAGATACATGCTTTTGAGATTGTTTTGTCCTTTATGATCCATAGCTTATTTTTGTTAAGGCACGAACGATCCATTCTGAGCATCTACTTTGACTTCCTGGAGGAACTCAGAAGCCCTGACTCCAGACCCTATTTTTAAACAACTCGAATTCCTTTCCAAAGCCAGGAAGAGTATAGAAGAGTCCTCGCTCTAATCTCTAGACCTCACACTGCCCAGGGCCAAGAACAGAACCCAGGAGCCCTGACTCCAAGGGTATGTCTACACTGCCGAAGAAGACCTGAGGCACAGCCGAGACTGGCCTCGGTCACCTCTCTTGGGCCTTGGGCTGTGGAGCTATAAAATTGCAGTGGAGACATTCAGCCTTGTGGGGTCTCAGAACCCAGGATCAGAGACAAACGTCTACACTGCTATCTTTAGCCCCGCGGCCCAAGTCAGAGTCAGCTGACCTAGGCTCTGAGACTCAGTGCCAGGAGCGGGAGGGGGTATCACCGTCTAGACAAACCCACAGTTCCCTGCAGAGCAGAATCTTTCCACCTGTACTGTAAATCTAACCTCGGAGTTCAGCTTTTTGTCATGAAGTCCCTGTGTAAATCAATTGCCACCAGGCCTGGAAATGAGTAATTGTTTGTTCTAGACAAAATTATTCCCACCCCTTCCCTGGGTTGAACTCTTGCCAGGTTAGACTAAAGGAGGCTGATGCCTGTATGGGGAGGGTATGGGCATGGGTGATCTACACTAGGTGGGAATAGAGGGAGTGGAGTTTTTATGAGTCCATAAAATCCACGGTTGCTGTGGATCTTATTCAGATGCGAGGTTGATGGGCAGTGGTATGAAACCCTTAGAGAGCAAGACATCAGCAACGCGCTGAAATCTGAACTGCAAATCTCTTTGGGGTTGACCAGTGAAATTCTCAGAAAGTTGATTGAATGAGCCGTGGGTTCCCCACCTTAACCCTAGCGTCCCTGCTAAGGTGAGCATTTACTCTGCTTCACTGGGGTGCTGCACAGACACAACGGGAAGTGTGATCCCTGCCGATAGTCCCCCTGAAAGGACACAGGGTTTGTCTATACTTGGATCTGGCGGGTGATTCCCAGCTTCCGGGAGCTTACCCATGCTGGCTCCGAGCAAGCTCGCGCGCGAACAACAGAACGTAGCTGCAGCAGCGTGAGTGGCGGGACTGGCTCGCTGCCCTTGGCTAGCGTCCCCAGGGTTGCTTTTCGGTTCCCCTCTCCCACTTGCAAGGGTGTTTGGATCCAGGAGTTAGGCGCAGGGGCATTCTCTAGGGTGGGCAGCAGGCCAGGCTGGGCTGCTTAGTCGTGGTTTCGTGTGTGGCGGCAGCCGTGTGGGATGAGGGGCCCCGGCGGAAGGGGCACTGTTTCACTTGCACTCACAGGGTGGTTCTGCTAGGATCGCTTAGCAGGAAGATGGGAGCAGAGGCTGTGAATTCCTGCGCCCTACGGGCACTGGAGGGAAGGGCACTGGAGGGAACAGCACTGTCTGCATGCACTCTGATGGGTGGGGGCAGTTTAAAATCGAGACCTGGCTGATTAGAAACCAGCCCAGACCATTCCCCTGCTCTAAAGTGCTTCTGCTTCACCCCAGGGCTTCTCTCTTAGGCCTGCTTTCCCCTGGTCACACTGACTGGTCTCTGCTTTCATGTCTGTAGCCACTAGACATTCCTCCTCTTACCCTATGGGGGAATAGGGTGGGATTGATCCTATCAGTAATTTGGGGATCCTCTATTGTTGTGTTCCCCTTGCTTTGCAAACATATGGGACACGCCTCACCTCCAATTAATAATAATCCCGAGCTCTTATTTAGCACTTCCCTTAGAAGATCTCAAAGTGCTTTGCAAAGGAGCATGGGATCATTAACCCCATTTTACAGATGGGAAAACTGAGGTACAGGGAGGTGAAGTGTCTTGCCCCAGGTCATCCAGCAGGTCAGTGGCAGAGCCGGGAATAGAATCTGGGTATCCTGAGTCCCAGCCCAGTGCTCCATTCACATCCCAACATTTGCCTGTGATTTTGTAACCAGTTACTAGCCCAGTCACCTCGACTGGCCACACCAGCACTGCCCCCGTTCCGTTGGTGCGGTGTTGTGCCTTGGCAGCCATGTTTGTGTTTCCATGACCGTGCTGCCTAACTGGGTTTGCTCTAGTGCATTGTGGGAAATTGGGGACAGCTATCCCCTAGTGGCAAGGCAGGGGATGGATCACACCAGCAGCACTGAGGGCAATGCATTCTGGGATGTCCTACCATGCAGAGCTGGCAGGATTGGCCAGTGCAGTTATGCAATACGAATGGGTGTAGAGAGTCCTGTCCACCCAACAGAGAGATCCCACTTGCTGGCTCCAGGAGTTCCCACCATGCAGGGTGCAGGCACCTGCCATCTTTAGTTCCCTCCGTGCACCCTGCGTAATGGGCCGTTCAGCATCTGCCCTGTGATAACATGCTCCACAGCGATGGCCCCTCTCAACCCTCCTCTTTCGTCCCCCCCGCAGCAAACCTTTGAGGCCCACCCGGACGAGGAAGCCAGTGTGACGCACATGATCAAGGCGGGCAGCGGCGTCTGGATGGCCTTCTCCTCGGGGTCCTCCATTCGCCTCTTTCACACCGAGACCCTGGAGCATCTGCAGGAGATTAACATAGCAACGCGGACCACCTTCGTCCTGCCAGGTAGGGGTGGGGAGGAGGGCGGGACTGTTTCTTAGGGGGCAGCCCACTGAGGATCAGCCCCAGGGCCGGTGGGTGTGTGGGGGAAGGCCGCTCCCTACGTGCTTGGGGTGGTAGAGAGGCCGTGAGGAGTGGGGGAGCATCTCCAGGGGAAGCACTTGACCCTCTGGAAATGGGAAGGCTGGATGTGGTCTTGGACACATGCTGTGACAGTAACAGCTGCTGGCAATGACCTGGCGGCCAGGAGCCAGCTGTTCTCAGGGAGGTGTGGATTCGGTGACCTCCTCCAGCTTCTTCATCCCAGTGTGTAGGCCGTGGGTCCATGTGGAAGGGGCCCTTCTGTCTGGGGTGAGGCAGGCTGCTTTAGCACCCGTGGGGCCCAGTGGCAGAGCTTTGGCAGGGGTCAGGCCTGGCTTTGTCATAGCCGCAGAGTGGGCGTGACTGTGGGGAGATGCCGCGGGGAGGAGGTGAGTTTGCTGGAGGTCTGCAATGCCGATCTTTGGGGAAAGACCCGTTCTTCCTCCCTGTGAACCAGCAAAGAAAATCAGCCCTGAGACGATTAGTGTCAAGAACGTGTTCTGCCCTGATTAGTGTTCCGCGGTGTTCATGCCACTCCCAAGACATCCATTGTCTCTCTCTGGAGAGAGCACTTCCCGCCTACGAGCAGCAGGGGGTGCTGTTCTGAGCAGGCTGGCTGGATTTTTCTCTGGGCTTCAGATTCTCCTTTCCCTCCCTTGCTTATTGCCAGGAAGCCATGGCCCAACCGGAACTTCACGATGGCCTGATCCCTGAACCCTGATCCTCCGGTTAGCAGTGTAGGGGCTTATGACACACAGTTGAGCAGTTCTGATACTAACCACTAGGGAGCAGTGGTGCTCACACACCACTTTGTTGCGCTGTAGACCCTTTCTGCTTTAAGCCTCCTCTCCACTTCCCTTTGTCCACATGGTCTGTTCCCATTCCAAACTCTTCTCCATCCTGTTCAGGGGCATGCACTGGAATCAGTATGGCTGCTTTTGGAGGGGCATTTTCTGTGCCCCCTGCAGCTGGAGAGACTGTCTCCCTCCCCCGGATGTGGCCCCCTCCTTGCGCATGCCCTTGATCCTATTCCCCTGTGTGGATTAACTGGTCAGGTAGCACCTCCTCCAGTTGAGCTCGCTGCTCTGCTTGGATGCACACTGCTTTGTCCAGATGGCCGTCGCTGACTGAGCCAAACCCCGCCAGTGGGGCCAGCTGCGGGGCATGGGCCAGGGTCTCTTACCAGTGTAGCTGCAGGCTGGAGAGGAGTTTGCCTTCTCCACCCCAGCATCCCTCCCATGCTATAACCAGGAACGAGGCCGATTTTTTGCATGAGGATCAGCGTGCTGGTAGTGTCTCATGGCAGGGGGGTGAAGATCGGCAGAGAAACGACCCCTTCCGGCCCTGCTCCCATAAGCTTTGCGGGCATCCCGTTCACATGGGACGCACATGGCAGATTGGGCCAAACCCACCCTCCCTGGGGGGGGAACATTCACCCCTTGAAATAAACAACCCCCTGCGTTCAGGGGGAAAAGCTGCTTGGCAGCATCTCTGTCCCGAGCCCTGCCTCAGCCCCAAAGCAGTGCTGGGAAGGGGCCGTGTTTATCATTAAAGAGGCGTGTGGGCCGGACACGCTGCAGAACTCCAGCTAATTGCTCGGCGAATGGAGCCAGATGGGCTGCGACCGCTGCTGTGGGAAACGGCCTTTGTCTGATGCCTGCATATGCTGTTGCTGTAAGGAAGCATCTTTCTTGCTGCGTGTTTGGCTGGGATTCTTAGCTGGTGATTTGAAAAGCTGGTCACCGCTTTACCAGCGGCCTGACAGACGAGGCCCCTTTCTGGACTGACCCCTACGGCTGTGGTCCTCCCCTGCCTCCTCCCCAGCCGATGTGGAGCCGCTGGGTGCCCGCAGAGTATTTATAGCCTGCTTTGCTGGAGGGCAGAGGGAGGGGGTGGAGTGGGAAGGGTGAATGGAGAGGGGAGGGGGAAAGTGGGGTGTGGGAGATGCGGGGAGAAACCCCCCACTTTGGAGCATGGATCCTTTTGCCCACACTCATCCTTGCAAAGCATTGGAGAACCAATCCTGGGAGGAGGAGGGAGGGATAGCTCAGTGGTTTGGGCATTGGCCTGCTAAACCCAGGGTTGTGAGTTCAATGCTTGAGGGGGCCATTTAGGGATCTGGGGCAAAAAAATTGGGGATTGTGCCTGCTTTGAGCAGGGGGTTGGACTAGATGATCTCCTGAGGTCCCTTCCAACCCTGATAGTCTATCAGACTGCGTTAAAATGACAGGCCTGGCCCTTTAAATTTCCTTCTGGCCTTCTCTCATCTTCCTTTTCAAACAGCAACTCAGGGAGCTGCCCGCAGGGTGGATTCTCTAGGATGACTCTTAAAGGGCCGGGACTGTACCACAGTGAGGGACCATCTGAAAAGGGGCTTGTTCTGTGTCTGGTCCCTCCCCCCCCCACCCCCCCGCAGCAAGCACGTCTCACCCTAGAGCCGTGATCAGCAGCTCACCAGAGAGGGGGGACTCGGGACCATTTACCCCCAAGCCCACAGCAGCGTTGGGATTCTTGGCAAGTTCTCTGGCCATTAGATGGCAAGATGATCCCAGATGCCTGTCCTGACTGATACAGAGGGGTAGCTCTGTAGTTGAAGCACAGAACTGCCTTGGCTTCTCCTCTTGTAAAATGGGAATGATACCTGTTTGCCGCCCCCTCTGATTCAGGAGACTTAGGTTCTATTTCCCAGCTCAGCCATTTATTTACGGTGCGACCGTGAGCGTTTAGGGAAAGTTTCCAGTGCCTCAGTTTCCCCAGCTTAAAAATGGGACTAGTCATCCTTCTCCACCTTTGTCAAGTGCTTTGAGGTCTGTGGATGAGGGAGGAGCCTGCTGGGAGGAGGGGGGTGTTTATGACAGGTAGAGCTTCATTGTTTCGGCTTTGTTAAACACTCTCTTGTTGTCAGTATCCATGTGGCCTAATTACTTTACTCGGTCACATTTAAACTTGATGAAGACGCTGGTGATGCCAAACACCTGCCCTGCGGAAGGCTGTTCAACACAGAGTGAAATGATTTGCGGGCTGTGTCAGGGTCCCGGTGGAACCACCCTCACTTCTTGGCAGCCTCCGCTGACAAGTCAAGTCATGCACAGTCATCCACTGAGCTCCCTCCTCATCCCGAGAGAGGGCCAGTCCCCACGTGTCAGGGGTGAGGCACATTGGCAGGGCAGCCGGGGGAGGGGGGCAGTTTTCCTGGTCCCTGCTCTGTGGTTACATACAGAACTTGAGTCTCTTTGGTCGTCAGGCTGGCATCTTTCATGAGCGCACAATTCTCATGCACTGTTTAAAAAGACACAGACAAAATCCTAGTGCTTGGCTGCCTGGAGAAACATGTACCAGTGTCATGACATCAATACAGCTGCACTGGTGGAAACCTCTAGTGCAGATACCCTACGCTGGTGCAAACTGGAATTTGCACCAGGGCCTGCCACATTTTTGCACTACTGCAATGGACACACTTTAGAAGTTTGCACGCTGCTGTAGTTCACATCACTGCAAGTTTCCCTCATTTAGGCAAGGCGCTAGATCTTAAAGTCCTTTACTGATCCCTTCCGGAGAAAGTTCTACCCAGAGATCACCTCTTCTGCGTTCTCATCTGTTTGCTGTTATTTTATTACCAGGGTCGTCCGCATAGAACAGGATCTCTTGCTTCTCACTGGCTCATCTGCCAATCCCTCCCATTTCCCCCCACCCCTCTCTAAATTGCCATCGTACGTTTGTGCCGTCAGTTGTTTGCAAGGCAACCGATAGCGATATCACAAAAACTAACCACATCTAATGGGCCAATGAGAAGTCAGGAGCTAGTGAACTCAGTGGAAACAAAGATCCTGTTGTCATGCAAATGCTTTTCAGTGCTAAAGGATTTCTTTTAGTGGGCTGCAGGAATGAGAAATGCATTCTGGGGGATTGACTCCCAAACAGAGGCAACTGTGAGCTGGCAGCCCCTGAAGGGGAAGTTCTGCATTTATCCACAGAATAGCGATAGGTCGTGCCCTCTTCGGGCGACCAGACAGCAAATGTGAAAAATTGGGACGGGGGTGGGGGGTAATAGGAGCCTATATAAGAAAAAGACCCAAAAATCGGAACTGTCCCTATAAAATTGGGACATCTGGTCACCCTATGCCCTCCCCTTCCCCTGCCCCCCCACTTCCCCCCCCCCCAGGCTGCCCTGCTAACCATCCTGACCTGGAAGGACTTGAGCCCCTGGAAGAATGAGAGGTTTATGCCCCATTCATTCCTTGGCCTCTGCTGAGACTAACGAGGAGGGGCAGTTTCTGATTTAATACAGTTCTCGTGGATTGAGCCTCTATACTGCGGCTATAGAAAATCCGAAAATAGAATCGATGCTGGCTTTTAAGGCCTTTTCTACTCGGGGGTGGGGGGGTTGCCCACGTTCCAGCCCCCAGCACAAGGCACCAGTGCAGATGCGTAGTGCAGAGAGGGTAAAACTGTTTTGCACTGATCCAGCTGTGTGTGTGTCTGAACTGTAATCACGGGCTGTGGTTGCCACTCGAGTGGACGCACCCACTAGTGCTAATCTAGCTGGCTGGGATACCAGAGTAACAGTGCTGCGGCCGAACGCGTGATTACGCAGGGGTCCAGCTGGGCTCGTCCAGCCTGCGCTGAAGCCCTCTGCGGTGCCTCGTCACACCTCCAGGGCCCGAGCGAGCTAGATTAAAGCTAGCTGGGGTGTGCCTACTGGACCTGCAGTCATGCCCTGGGATTGCCCTGCAGACATACCCCCTGTCTGACTGCGGTCTAGAATTGCCCTGATGCAGCTACGCCTCTGGCTGAAATCAGGGCAGTCCCACCAGCGAGGACCAGGCCTGAAGCTCGCCTTTAGAAACGGGCTGGAGCCCTGGATTTCGGACCCAAACTTCAAAGGGTGTGTTGGGATCGAGAAGTTCTGCTCCGTACCTATCGCTCATTTCACCCAAAGCACCAGCGGCCCTTTAAGAGCAGGGAAATCAACTGGGAAGAATTCTGAAATGTCACCCCCCTCCGCCCGTCCGCCCCCCCCCACGCCCCTTGGCTCTGAAGGTTGGTGTCCCCACCCCTCACTCCAGTGATGAACAGGAGTAATTGTTTAATTCATAATAAAGGCAGTCGTCGTGTAAGTGGGTAGGTGGGGGGGTTGTTTGTTTTTTTTTAGGGCATGTTAAAAAATTGATCACTTCCTTTTCTTCCTGGGAGAGTGAGGGTTTTGGCATTAATGCGTTTTTGAACTTAAGCACCCTCATCCTTTTTAACCAGACAGGTCATTAATAAAGTCTTCGCGGAGAGCCCCGGCTTTCTCACGTAGCTCAGCAGATATATTGCTTCGGTGAATCCAACGCTGCAGTGTTAAGTCGCGGTGATAAAATATTTATTTGCCATTAGAAATCTTACTTTTTTTTTTTTTTTTGGATGTCTTGCTTTTCCTTTCTTGGAGCGAGCTTGGGGAGCCCAGCTGCAAAAGAGTTCTGAAGAGTTAAGGATCTTTAATGGGATTGCCAAGAGGTCTCACTGGCGATCGGGGCTCTGTTGTGCTCAGCGCTGCACAGACGCTTAGGCCTTGTCTGCACGAGCAAGTGGAACCATTTTAAACTATACCAGTTTAGTTCAAGCGGTTCCACCCCCATCAGCATGGACACAATTACATTGGTATTGCTAATTCCCAAACAGGTAGGGGGATACGATGTACCCGTTTATTACTAATCCCTAGCTCTCATATAGCACTGCTCATCAGCAGACCTCAAAGCCCCAGGTCAGTACCATTATCTCCATTTTACAGATGGGGAAACTGAGGCACGGGGGGGGTGCGGGGAGTGAGTTGCCCAGGCCAGTGGCAGAGTCGAAGAATAGATCTGAGTGCTAGTCCAGTGCTTTAGCCACTGGGCCACACTGCCGCCGCTATATCACTGTAACTATGTCCACCCTCGGGTTGGTCCTGGTATGTAATTGTTTTTTCTGGTAGAGCTATTTCAGTGACAAAGAAAAAATCATACCCCTAACCAGTATGGTCGCCTCGCTTGGCTGCCTTTGCCCCAGAGCTTACAGTCTAAACAGATTTCAGAGGAACAGCCGTGTTAGTCTGTATTCGCAAAAAGAAAAGGAGTACTTGTGGCACCTTAGAGACTAACCAATTTATTTGAGCATGAGCTTTCGTGAGCTACAGTGAGCTGTAGCTCACGAAAGCTCATGCTCAAATAAATTGGTTAGTCTAAACAGACAAGATGAACAAAGGGTGCCAGGGGACACTGAGGCTCAGGGCAGGGTGCTCAAAACATGGCTCTCAAGCCACCTCCTCTCCTTCTGCTTGCGCTCCTTGGTTTTTTTTACTGTTCGTTGAGGGGATGTGTGTGTTTTAATTTTGAACTAGCTCCTAGATGGGGGAGAGGGGTGCGGAGGGCGCCGATCATGGATGAGGCCTGGTGGGAGCCTAGCAGGAGGCAGGGAGCATTTCACAGCGTGTGCAGGGAAAGGTGGGCAACCGAATGTGTGCTGAGAACGGGGGGCAGGGGAGGCCGGGGGCCAAGCCTTCAGCCCTGAGCTGGGGGTGGGGAGGACAGGATGTGCAGCTGGGCTCGTGGCTGGAGTGGAGGAGGCGGCTGCTTAAGGGGGTCGGAGCAGCTGCCCTTTTCCTGCGGTGCTTGGGAATGGTGGGCGGCCACCTGTCCTGCTCTGGCGCCCTCCTGCTCTGCGGCTCAGTGGGGCTGCCTGCTCCTCCCTAGCCCCCTTGCTATTGCACATAGCCGGGGGCCTAGGTCCCTGCTGGTGCTCCTGTGCCCACCCCTGCCCCTCCTTATACCTGGGAGGGCTTCCCTTCCTGCCCCCCCCCCCGTCTGCTTGTGTCCTTTATCTCATCCTGGGCTGAGATAAAGGGGGGGCATGTCGTATTTCCCCAGGGGACTCTCCATCGCAAGCACAGGGACCCCGGTTGGCACAAAATGACTTGTACATCCTAGCACTGTGCACTAAGCATCCCGCTCGTCATTCGTCCTGCCTTGCGGGGTGGCTTGCCAGATCCCTGCCTCCCCCCATGTGTGATATGAGCCAGCCTTGCCCCCCCCCCCCCCCCCCGCCCCTCCGTGCAGTGATCGCATTGGGTGGATTTTTACCAGCCGGCCCCGGCCCCTGGTGGGGCGGAGAAATCTTCCTCTGTTTGGGTTCCCCTATGGAGCCTCGCCCTGCCACTTACCCCTCTCTCTGCTAGGGCCTCTCCTCCCCGCCTCCCATCCGCCCTCAGGTATGTCAGTGCTGGAGAGAGGAGACAGGCATCCTCGCCGAGCCGCCCGCACCCCCCACCTTCTTCTCCCAAACGTTGCCGCTAAAATGAAAAGACAGCGCCGCACCGATCACGCGGGAAGAGCTAATCTGGACTGACATCAAAAACATGTTAATTCATGGCAGTGAATTATCCGTCTCATTGTCGGTGCCGAGAAACAACGGGGTATTCTGTTCTTGCAAGGGAGAGGCACTCGTGCATTCAGAGTGTAAAACACGGCTCTGGAATCGCGCCGTCAGAGCTTTGCCAGTGCCGGCACCGGGGCCTTCGCCACGTGCTGCATGCTGGCGTTTCCTAGCCCCAGCTCTTGGCCAGCACCACTGCTGGGCCAGGGCGCTGGGTGGGTGCGGGCGGTGCTCTGCTTTCCCCGCCGTCCCCCAGCCAAGCTGGCCCCTTGTTCCCTTTCAGCGTCCCCTGCTGATGCAGCGTTGTCGTGCTCCCTTTGGAGCTGGCTTGTCCCTGGCCCCTCTCGTGCCAATCCCCCCTTGCCTGATGGTGCCAGTTAATGCCCCTTGGCATCCTGCTGGCTCTTATCCCCAAGCTTGCTGCTGTCGGAGTGCTCGTCTCCTGGTGCCCGTCTCACCCCCTCCACCACCTACGGCTGCAGCCTCTCCCTGGGGCAGATCGACATTCACTCCTTACTCTCCCCCAACAGGCCAGAAGAACGTCCGTGTCACCAGCCTGCTGATCTGCCAGGGGCTCCTGTGGGTTGGCACGGACCAGGGCATCATCGTGTTACTGCCTGTGCCCAGGCTGGAGGGCATCCCCAAAATCACTGGTGAGTCTGCTCTTCTGGTACATCTTGCCCCTGGGAGCTGGGCTGGGCAGAGCGGAGGGTTCTCAGCTGGGCCAGGAGGGAGATCGTCAGCTCTGCGTTGGTGCTAGTAGATGCCTGCCAAGCTAGGGTTAAGCTGCACCCGGGGGACTGGTGGAGAATCGCTGTGGGACTGCAGAGACATTGCAGCTGGCTCCTTCGCACGTCTTGCAGGGCAAGCAAAGTGCTCGCACTGGGATTTGCAAATGAGGCGAAGGGACCATGGCCCTCCAAGTCCCATGACATCCCAGTGGCATTTGGGCACATCTCTCCCTTGGATTCCTTCGCAGATCCCGGCCGAGACCAAACGCAGCCCTGGAAATCCAGCCTGTCGTGCTGCGGGCTCTGGGCTAGCGCGTCTGTTTTGTCAGCTTGCGTCGCGAGCCCCAGAGCGTGTTTCCACCGTGATCTCCGCGGCTCAGCAGGGTTTAGCGTGGCCGGCTCAGTGCTGGGGTGGGACGCCTCCCAGAAAGGCCCCGGGCCCTGCCAGAGGTGGCACCGGTGACTCAAGCGGCGCACTGAGCCAGCGGTAAATGGATGCCCGGATGCGCTGCTCGAAGGCGCTGTGCTGCGGGAAGCGTTGCCACTTGCATGGGTCTCAGGACTGGAAGCCGTAAGCGCTGCTTGTCCTGGAATGTCCCGTATTTATCCATGTGTTTGCGTAACCCCCCCTGCCCCGGCGCATGGGTGCGCCAGTGCATTTCGGTGCCCTCCTATGCCCATCAGGCGCACATTACAAAATGAAAGCCTGGCATGTTGCTTTGTGTTCGTGGGCACTCTCCCTCCCTCGGCTGAGTCCTGGACAAACTGAATGGGACCATGGAGATCTGTTGCCTTGTCGCACACCATGGGGGTTCTCATGGAGGAGACTTTAATGTGTGTCGTACCTCCCAGCCCCTTCCAGCGTGGGACACATGGGGCAAAAGGCCAGAATGAAACCCTTTGGGTCCTATCTCAGACAGCAGCCCCGTGCTCCCTGGCTCAGCCACTGGGAGACAGGGTCATTCTTCACTGCACCTGGGGAAGGAGAGGGCATGGTAAACTCCAGGGATGAACTAGAAGGGCTGCAGATCAGGGCTGGGGTGCCCTGATGGAGCTGTGGGTACCAGGGCTGGAAACGCTCTGTATTTCGCCTCTATTCCCTCCCACCCCCCCAGCAGGTGCTGCTGAATGTCAGCAAACAGCCCCGCTTGGGCACCATCTGATCCCCGAGAGAGGTCGTGTTACCGTCGCTGGGTCAAAACTGTCCCCGTCACGACCACAACGGGTGGGCTGAGCTTCCCTTTCAGGACTGGCCACTGGGATTTCCCAGCATTCCCCTCCCCCCCCATTAATATGAACCTTGAGTCGCACCGCGGGGGGGTAAAAGGGGGCACAGCACATAGTCAGGGAACAGGGAGTCCCAGGGGCCATGAGGTGGGAGGGGACTTGGGACTGTAGGCAGAATCAGAGGGGGTGGAATAAGGAGCCATCGGCTCCATTGGGAAAGGCTGGGTGTGGCATAGCCAGACCCAGCAGGCGCACGCAGCACGTCAGCCCAGATCCCTTTAATGATTTCAGTGGAAATTAGAAGGATCTGGGCCGTTGGGCCGGCTATGCAGCTCATGCACATCACGGAGGGCTGAGCGCTCTGGCCCCTGCTCTCCTCGCGGGCGCAGGGTTAACGGTGAGGAGCGGAGAGCTCGGGCCTGTCTGTGCATCTCAGAATAACGTGCTCTAGTTATCGAGGCAGCAGGGAGCCGCCGGGACTCAGCAGACGAGCCTTCCAATATTTATGAGGCGTGAACTTGATTTGTTTTCTGAAGCGTTTCCTGTTAATAAAACCTCTCTCTCTTTCTCTCTCCTCCCGGCTCCTCTCCCAGGGAAAGGCATGGTCTCTCTGAACGGCCACTGTGGCCCTGTGGAATTCCTGGCCGTGGCCATCAGCACCCTGGCCCCGGACGTGCTGAAGAACGAAAAGGAGGAGGAGGGCGGCCAGGAGGAGAAGCCGGACGGCCCGTCTCCAGAGCTGTCTGCCCTCGACAAGCCCCCGGCCGGGGAGATGAGGAAGAAGGGGATCCTCCTGAAGTACCGCCTCCACTCCACCTCCCACCTGCCTGGGCAGCTGCTCTCGGTGAAAGATGCCCCTCTGGCGCCGGGTGGGAGCACCCTGGAGCACAGCGAGGAGGACGGCTCCATCTACGAAATGGCCGACGACCCGGACATCTGGGTGCGGAGCAGGCCGTGCACCCGGGACACTCACCGCAAGGAGATCTCCTCGGTGGCCATCATCTCCGGCGGGCGGGGCTATCGGAATTTCAACCCCAGCAGCAAGCTGCCGGCCTGCAGCGAGACGGACAGCACTCTTCTCATATGGCAGGTCCCTTTGATGCTATAGCGTCGACGGCATCCGCTACCTGCAACGCAGCACTTAGGGTGGCTAACTCTGGCTCCGGACTCATGCCAAGCCCCATGAGGAGCGGCCTGCACCAGGGAATGCTGGGATTGTATCTGCTACCGTCCCAGGCCAACCTAGGGAATGACTTGCCTGCTGCTCAGGAGGGGGTGAAGCCTCTTCCACTTACCAAACAAATGAACACCCCTTCTCACTCCCCTTTTTTTAAAGACTTTTTTTCAAATGTACTATTCTTTTTCTTGAGAAACCAGCTCGTTTTTTGGGGGGTTCTTTTACCGTTGTGGGGTGCGTCGGGAGCAGCACCCTCCCTGCGGGCTGAGGAGGTTTGCTGAGCTCTTGGGCACGTCCCTTCCGAAGGGGGCGTGAGCGTCTGTGTGTCTGTGTGTGAATATATGAAAATATATATATATATAAAAATCTAATTCTGTATATTGTTACGGGTATAAATAAAACCATCTGTATATATTGTGGCATCCAGAAGTGCAGGAATAAAAAGGGGGCGCACATTGCAGACCGACGGGTACTGTGTTCTCTTGAGCTTCGCTGGCCGGTCGCGTGGGGTTCAGCTGGGGCGCCCTGCAGACATTGTGGTGCATGTACCTTTGGGCCTTGGTTTTGAGGTGGGCAGGAAACGGCTTTCCCAGCCATGAGGATTTACACTGTTTCAAAGGATGCCTGCTTTGGCACAGGGACGAACCCCGCAAGCTTTCCATGTTTCCCATGACAAACCAGACAGCTGCTCCCACCAAAATAGCGGTGGTTGGGCCCTCAGCTGGGATGTGGGAAACCCAATTCCAGGTCACAGGAATCCTAGAAGCATGGGGCTGGAAGTGTCCTTGAGAAGTCACCAAGTCCAGGCCCTGCGCTGAGATACAACCAAGAAAACCTAGACCACCCCTGACAGGCGTTTGTCCAACTTGTTCTTGAAAACGCCAGTGATGGGGATCCCACAGCCTCCCTTGGTAACCTACTCTAGAGCTCAACTGGCCTTTATACCCCTAATATCTAACTTATATCTCCCTTGCTGCAGATTAAGCCCATTACAACTTGTCCTACCTTTAGCAGACATGGAGAACAAGTGATCACAGCCCTGTTTATAACAGCCCTTCGTTTATTTGAAGACTATTATCAGGTCCCCGCTCAGTGTCTTTTCTCAACACTTAACAGGTCCAGTCTTTTTAACCTTTCCCCATAGGTCAGGTTTGCTAAACCTGATTCTCCCCTCGTCTCCTACATCCCAGGTGAGCGCCATAACCATGGGGCTGCGTGGGCAGGAGGGTGTTTGGAGCCGAAATCCCATTCTGGACTGGAGAGCGCTTCCTGACTAAAGTTCTCTTGAAACAATCTCTTTTGCGGGAAAAGTTTCAGGGTTGAGAAATCCACATTCTGTGATGATGAAATGTTTCATTGAAAAATTCCTGACCAGCTCTAGTCTGGCTGCATTAGGTTTCTGTCTGGCAGGTGCTGAAATGTGTTGAGAGATCCGTCTGTCCTTGTGGCCAGTGACAGCAAAGGCCTGGGCTTAACTAAGCTTGGCCACTAGGTCTCTCTTCACTGCAGAGTTAATTCAAGCTGACTCTGCTTGAGTTACTCCTCTCACTTGGGTTTGAGCCTATACCCCCCTCTCGTGCCATCCAGTTGGAGTGAAGTGTTTGTGTGTGTGAGAGGGAGTCGAGTTGGGGGCAACACATGAGTTAACTCTGCAGTGAAGACAAGTCTGGTGTGATTGCCTTGTGTCCTCAGACCCAATCCCCTCTGTTAGGGCTGAGCCACCTTGGCAATGGGTAGGATGCTGGGGGAAGCTTGCTTTGTCGTTGACTCTGGTGTTGGCACAGAATTCCAGTTTCCAGGCCTGCCAAGCCAACACCTATCCCATCAGTGCAAACGCTTGAGCCCTAGCTAGGTGTGGCCGTCTCCCGCACACAGCCCTGCTATGGCTGACGGAGCGTTTCCTTTAGCTCAAACAGCAGGGGCCTGCTGTTTCAGAGGCGAAGGCTGTAGGCTCTGTGCCCGGTGTCGTATGTGGATGACCTTGTCATCTGCAAAACTGGAAACAATGGGGCTGGGGGATGATGTTACTAGAGGTTCTTTCTGGGATAAATCCAACCACCTAAGTCCTTGTGACTGGAGATCCCCAGCATGGGCTTTGTGTAAAGAGGGTGGTTGTTGTGCTTTGTCTTGCCAAATTCCTACATGTTGGTTGCCTCCATTCCACCTGTGTGTTTTCAGCTGGATTGGGATCCGCTTCCGAGTGCTCTGTGCCATTGAACAGCTGTTTTCATGCCATTCGCTGTCGGCCCCCATGTCGTGACTAGAGTGGATAATGGGATGGGTGCCACTCTGGCTCTGGTGTCTGGGCAGCGAGCTGTGCTGGGAAGGGACGCAGTTCACTGAGCTTCTGAGAGTTTTGCGTGGCTTGTGTTAGAGCAGTTGGCCCAGGCTTGATGTCTAGCCAGGGCCAAAGATCCAAAAGGCACATGGGGGGGAAGCCGTCACTAGCATCAGGAGTTCTTATTGCAAACCCTGGAATGCAATTTTTGGTGCAGCCTGTGGGCGCGAAAGCCTTCAGCATAGCACTGGTGGCTGGTGTTGCAGGTCTTTGGAAGGGGAGCCAAGGATCTGGACTTGGTCTGTGCAAACAAACCTCTTCATTGAATGGGTTTAGCTTCTAAAGGACTTAGCGAGGACTTGTTACTTAATGAGCCATGGAGCTTGGGGAGTCTAAACAGCCTTCGCCTGCCCCTTTGTTGGATGAACACCACAGGGCAGCCCCGTGTTTTCCACGCCTCCGTCTAGAGAAGAAACCTGGTAGGTCCTTCAGCCTCTGCCTCCCGACAGGCTGGCTGCCTTCTTGCTAATCAGCAAGAGGTGATGACACCAATTGCTACTGCAGCTGTCTCCTCGCCCAGCAAAGCTGCAATGGAATAGGAGATTCCACACTCCACAGCTAGCAGGGCTGGGAGTCAGCGGCGCTCAGCTGGATTCTCCCTGCTGATGGGGCTATCCCCAACCAGTGACTGCAGACACTCTGTCCTTCTGTCTTCACCCCACCCAAGAAGGCTCCAGGGGCAGCTACCCTCAGCGATGTGCCTGGCAGCAGAGATCCCGGCAGGAAAGGGGGAGCAGACAATGTGGAAACATGGGTAGGTTTTGGGGTGCATGTATGGAGTAGCCATTCTAGGGGAGATCACCACTTACCATTTTAAAGGCTCTGGGCCTGCTCCTTGGTGGGGGTACATCAGCATAGCTCTATTGATTTCTATGGAGTGACCCAGATTTATATTAGCTGGGGTTCTGTCCTTCATTCTTCAGGGGAACAGCGATGAACAATCCCGCAGGAAGCTACAGTCCTGTTCCTTTCAAGGTGTTGCTCCCTCCCCCCATAGCTGAAGTTCAGGGTGCCGTCTCAGTTCTTCTCTGCAATACAAATATCTTCTGGGTGCAGCAGCCAACGGGTGAACCTTCCAAACCCGGAGTGGGCCAAGAGGAGGAAAATGAGTCCTAGAGTCGGGGCTCTCTGCCACCAGCTCAGTCCCATTGTAATGGCTCTGGCAGCCCGCTGTAGTCCGAGGTCCAGAAATACAGCGCAGCCTTCAAACAGGAAGGGAGGGGAACATGGCGTCCCCTTCAAAGACATGGTGCCAGTCCTCTGGGTTATTGTTTGCACTGTGGCAGCACCTAGAGGTCCAGTTGATACCAGGGCCTGTTGTGATGATTGTGCCATCTATGCAGACAGGAGAGGCCGAGGGTGGGGGAAGGGGCGCAACGTGTTATCCCCATTTTACAGATGGAGAACTAAGGCCCAGATCCTTAAAGCTAGTTAGGTTCATTGGATTCAATGGCAGTGAGGAGTCAAATTATCTTTGACGAGCTCAGCCTAAGTGACTTAGATCTCTGAACGCAGATCTCTCGAGTCCCACCCCAGCACCCAAACCCCGATACCATCCTTCCTCCCTGTCTTGGTTGCATAGCACAGCTGGCGTGGGAGGCATGATAATCAATGAAGAGGTTACAAGACGTACCTGGTGGCTTCCTGCACCTCCCCTACACTCCCTGACTGTCTCCTCCCGACAGGAGCAAGCCCCTGAGTGGACAGTTGGGCACAGGAGCTGGTGGGAACGGCTAGATTTTCCTGTCCCACGGAGTCCTTCTGTTGAACTGATGCTTTAGGTTCACTTTAATCTGCCTGAGGACAGGCAGGGGAAGGGATGAGCCAAGGAATATTGGCGTGGAGGGTCGGGGTTGGGAAAGCGAAGATCTGATAGAAGCCCCCTTGGTGCCAAACTTCAGACGGCAGGAAGACGCCTTCTCAAGAAACGCAAATGCCGCGTGCTCTTCTGGCGTGCACCACCTTGCTTGTTCCCTGAATAATTCTTGAGGCTCAAGTGTCGGGCATCCAGCCTACCTGCTCTGCTCTGCAGGAGCATCAGCCCTGAAAGATGTGCAGAGACTGCCATCGGGCCAGACATGGCTGCTGCCCAATGCCAAGCTGTCTGCCCACTGGGGCCATTGGTTCTGGTACAGCAAGGGTCTTCCCTGGCACCATGGTGGCCAGGCACTTACAGGGGAAGTGCTGCATTCTTCAGAAACATGTTCCAGGGGCAGCTTTGTCTAGGCTGGAGCTGGAACTGTTGTTGCCAGTAGGGGTCCGTACGCTAGTTCTGAGCTGCACGCTAAAAATAGCGGTGATGGCAGGAGTGGCCAGCTGCCATGCGTACATGCCCAGGCTTCAGCTGGGATCACCCTCGAGGCAGCTGGGCTCCCTTCACCGTGGCTGGGAGGCTGCTATTTTTAGCTTGCTATCACGAGCACGTGTGCGCGAACTGGAAACTACACCTCTCGCTCCATTGTAGTCGTCCTCGGAGAGAGAGCTGGAGACGGACCTCCAGCAGGACTTGCATCTATGTGACATAGGAGTACTTCTGGAAATTCGACTGTCCAGGCTTTTACAAGCCAAGCTTCTAGAGCATGGGACGGTTTGGTTTAAATTCTCAGGGTTCATGCAACACATTCTGTTTGGGCTGCTGTTCTGAGCGAGGTCACGCACCTCCTTGAATTTGTAGGTGGAATGATGCCCGCAAGTCAAGGTGAAACTCAGCCCAAACCACCAGCTTAAACGTGTTTTCTGCTTGCAACTGTGCTTTGACCCATGTTTGCTTGGAAGGGGTAGGAGCAATGGTCTCACATTGCAGTGAGGGAGGTCTAGGTTGGAGATTAGGAAATGCTATTTCACTAGGAGGGTGGTGAAACACTGGAATGGGTTACCTAGGGAGGTGGTGGAATCTCCTTCCTTTTCAGTTTTTAAGGTCAGGCTTGACAAAGCCCTGGCTGGGATGATTTAGTTGGGGATTGGTCCTGCTTTGAGCAGTGGGTTGGGCTAGATGATCTCCTGAGATCTCTTCCAACCCTAATCTTCTGTGATTCTATGATTCTAGTGGGGATGAGGGTGGGGGGAGGGGTTGTAACCCAGTGGCTGTCAGGGGTCATTACCAAAGATTTCCAGAGCTCTAAAATATTCTTTCCTCTCACTCAACAAATTCTTTGCTTCCTGGTCCTCCATCCTGGGTTGTCGTGCTCCTTCTGCTTTCTTCTGACTGGGCAGAGGACTGAACGGGACCCCCAAGGAGCTTCTTGTTTCTGTTTTAAGAACTCGGGATCATGCCCCCTGCTCAGGTATTGAATGGTGCTGCCTTTGCAGCTACAAGACCAGCTGGCGAGAGATTCTGGCTGGGAATCGAACTCCAGTTCCCAGCTTGGCTGGCCGTGGTTCAGTGCTGATTTAAAATGTCTCTGCACTAACCATTGAGGCGTTTTAATATGATCAACATTTGCCGCCATGCTCTGTTGCAAAATCTGCCAAATCCTTCCTTCATGTAGTGGATAGGATTGTAGTGATGCATCAAAGCTGAAATTGGTCTTTCCATCCTTGCCCACTATGCTGCTGGTCAGGAGGAGAGGGGAGGAGGAGGGTCAGGCTGTGGAGAAGGAGGAGACCCCAGGAGTCAATTAGCCGAGCTGGCCGGAGGCAGACAGTTCTGTTACCCAGGTGCAGCATTCGATCAAAACCAAAATCTTTTGAATGCTTTTGTGAAAGCAGAATTTTGTGGGCATGCACATATGTGCTGGTAGTTAGGGCCACCAGCTTGGGACGTGGGAGACCAAGTCCCTGCTCTGCCTGGGATGAAACACTGCTCTGGTGCCCTGTAGAGTGGGGTCTCCTCTTCCCCAAGATGGAACGCACAGCTGAACGTTAGAAATTTCCTGCAAAAAATAAAATTCTGAAAATCGTTGATTCGGTACCATCAAAACCGTGCCAGTTAGACTGTGCTTGGTGGTTAACCAGCTGGGACGGTCTGGAGCCCGGGTCCTGGGAAAAGGCAGCAGAAAGCAGCGAATCTTTGAGCAGGACAATTCACCCAGCTGCAGTGCGTCTCAGCCACTAATGACAGGTTGCTCCATCCAGCCGTCTGCGCGAGAGAAGGAATCCTGGACAGGGGAAGACGGAAATTTTGTCCGAGGACTAAATCAATTTAAAATAGGATCCTCTGATGGCTTCAATTTGATTTTCATTTTCAGCATTGCAGTTATCAGATTTATAGTCCCAGCTATTCATCCTTGAAATGGGACAGCCTGGCCGGAGCTGTCAGAAACAAGAAGAGTATCTGGCTTACACCAATTCCCTAGTATTTTGCTAATTAGACATCAAATCTGCATGTATTTTTTTTTTTTTTTTGCACAGCCTTTCCTTAATAAGTTTTCCTGCATCTCATCTGCTGTTGCATACAGAAACATGGTTAGTTCATGGATTCTGGGGAGGGTTGGGCCCGTCTTGGGGTCAGATCCTCCGCTGGTGTATATGAGCGTAGCTGCCTTGAAGACCATGGAGCTGTGTTTTTTTTTTTTTTTTTTTTTATGCCAGGTGAGAATCTGGATCCTCACCTTATGGCATCAGTGCAAGTAGTTCTTTTTGTAATCTCCTACATCTCTCTTCAGCATCTGCTCAGGTCTTTAAGCACCTAACCCCTGTAGCAATCAAGGGGAGTTCGGTGTCTAAATCCTTTTGAGGCTCTTGGGCATAATGGCCAAACTTCTGAAAAGTGACGAGTGATTTGGGGTGGCTCAATCTCTGAGTGGCCCAAGTGGGTGACCCCTTCGAGGGTGTTCAGAGAGGGCTTGCTCATCATGTTCTGAAAATGAAACCCCTTCAGATGGTCTCCAACCAGACACCCCAAGTTGCGTGACAGTCGTAGCGTGGCCCAGCTCTTGGCCAGCTGTGTGCTCCTCACCTGGAGGCGGCACCTGGTTCTCCTGCAATACCGGCCTTGCCCCTGCCAACCAGCTGCGGCCACAAAGGGCAGTTTGTGATGTTAGGTGAGCAATGAGCAGCGGATTCTGATCAACCTGCCAGAAGCCAAAGGGCTGCGTCTTTCATGGAACCATCCAGGCAATTTAAAACGAAATGAAAAGAGCTGAGTGAATTGCAGAAAACTCTGTGCTGGCCGTGCAGAATGCTAGGGCCTGTTTCTTGCTGGATTCTGTGAAGCCTTGCGGGGGCCTTAAAAGGACCCCTTGAAAGGCCCATTTCTGCCTGGCAATGGTGTACCTGCTGTAGCTACATGTAACGCCAAAGATGATTAGAACTCCGAGCAGAGGGCGGGGGGAGGAATTTCTCTATTCCCCCCCCACACAGTTTAATTTGTGCAGTTGCGGCTCATGCTAGGGTGGCCAACTTTCCAGTTTGTGAAAACCGGACGCTGAGCACCAGAACCTCCCCTGCCCTGCCCCACCTCGTCCCTCGAGGCCCCGTCCCCCACTCGTCTCCCCGCCCATCGGTCGAAAACCGGACACCTGGCAACCCATCCATGCCTTTGCAATTGGGATGCAGGTGAACCACCTTCTACAAAATACTGCAGCAACCCCCACAAACTTCAGCCTGGAGGTGCAATTGCTGTCATAGCCTGGAACTGCTGCTGCCCTGGCAAATCTGCAGAGGAGCCTTTTGACAATGCCCCAGAAATGACACTGAGCAAGAAACCCTGCGTCACGAGGAACGGCCTTCAATACAGGTCCCTGTCTGTGCTCAGATGTGACCCCTGCTCCCGCCTCGGCCATCACTAGGGTATCTGAGGGCCTCGCAGTCAGGAATGGAATGATCTTCACAACCTCCTTGTGAGGTGGGGAAATTGTACGGTGGGGGAGCTGAGGTGTGGCAAGATTAAAGAGTTTCAAGGACTCAGCACCCATCTTTGGGGCCAGATTTTCCAAAGAGCACTGGCTCCATTTAGGCATCTTCTACTGGGAAGCTTATGCCCAGATTTTCAAGAGTCCAGCACCCAACGTGCTGCACTGTCTTGAAAAATGTGGTCACCTATTT
This sequence comes from Caretta caretta, assembly GCF_965140235.1. Lineage (NCBI taxonomy): Eukaryota > Metazoa > Chordata > Testudines > Cheloniidae > Caretta > Caretta caretta. The sequence goes on from NC_134223.1 coordinate 7,302,138, forward strand.
TAGTGCAGAAATGGGACCTGAGCTCTTTTGAAAATCTGGCCCGAAGTGACTTGGCCAAGATCCCTCCGGGAGCCTGTGGCAGAGCCAAAAACTTGACCCCGGCCACCTGAGTCCCAGGCTGATGCCTTAACCACAAGCCCATCCTTTTGGCCTGGATTTTGTGATTCTAAACGAGGGATGCGCTGGAAATGTTCCAGAGTCTGCATCTACATAGCAGTGGTTTTCGTTATTGTATCTGACACAGCCATCAGCTCTCTTTGCACTTCAGAACGTTCTTGATTGATGAATAGAAATTGCTTGCCAATCGAGTCGAGTTCAGCAGCTATGAACCAAGGGATCATCCCCAGAGGCAGGAGCAAAGGCCACCATACGCGGCCTCTGGCCCGTTAGAACCTTTAGCCTACCTGGGCTGGGACTCTGTAGTTAAGATACAGCAGACTGGAGGGTGCAAGGTTTAATTTTGTCTAATAAGGGGGCATGCGGGGCCCAATCCAAAGCCCATTAAAGGTTACCAGCTTATTCAAAGCTCTAGTCTATGGGTCTTTCTAGTGACTTTGTGGACGTTGGAGCAGGCCTGAAACAAAGTGTTTTTAAGTGACCACGAGAGCCAGAGGGATGCACCTGGCCCCTTGTCCACACCCTTTACAGTGAGACCAAGCAGTGCAGGGCTTGATCAGGATTCTCTCGGAGCCAGGTTCCGGCAGCAGCTGCTCAGGGTTACGTTGTTAGCTGCGCTCCGGAGGGCTTGATTATCGTTTATCAAATTAATGTACTTTAGCCGGTGCGGCTGTGTAATGAAGATATTTTGCGGCACCTCGTTTTCTGCCGGCTGTCTAATAAGGAAGGTATTTCACTTCTGAGAGGAGCTGGGTCTTGCAGATTGAAGCCGTCAGAGCGAACAAACTAATTCCTGTTTCCTTTAATGAGATCGGCTATATGGAACGTGCAGGTAGGTCGGACCCGTGAGCTGGTCCACGTGTATAAATCCCTCTCACCTTGGCAGAGGGCTGCCAAAATGCAAGGCCTTTCTATGCTCTCTGGGAAGCCAGCTCTTCAACTGGTGTAGCACCATTGACTACCACTGATGTGGTGCTGTGCTCATGGGTAGTGTTTGGGGATCTATCCCATTGACTTCAATGGCACTTACATGGATTTACACCACCTGAGGGTCCAACCCAGAAGATTTTTCTTTCCTGGCTTTGATGATGAGAATTATTTGCTGAATCATGATTTCTAAGGCTGTACAATAGCAGATCCTCTGTCAGTGGGATAATGATGAGAACCAGGGCCTAGGCTAGTAATTCTAGTAACTCGCTCCTATCTAGCACTTCTCTTCCAGAGCTCTCAAAGTGCTTGTGATGTCCTGGCTCTTGAACCCAGGTGCGCAAGTGCCCAGACAGCTGCTGCAACCTGGCCTCCACCCAATGCCTACTGACACCTGCTGGGCTGAGAAGCTGCTAGGACAACAGCCCCAGCCAAAGCACAGGGTTGCCAATTTTGGATGGATGTATTCCTGGAGATTTCACATGACATAATCTTTCCAAGAATTAAAAATTAATCTTTAGACTCCAGGACAATCCTGGAGGGTTGGCAACCCCACCAAAGCACCACCCATGGGAGCTCTGATTGGAGGATTGCCCTGCTCCACTGATTGGTCCAACTAGGCTATTTAAGCCAGAAGGAGACACAGGAAGTTTGTCCGAACAACAGAGGGGTTTCCTGTTGTGGCTGCATGGGACCCTGCTTGTATCTGCTTCCTGCACTCAGCCCTATTCCTCATTCCAGCACCACTCCTGGTGCCTGCCTTTGCTCCTGTTCCCACCATGTTCCTGCTCCGTCCTTGATCCTGGCCTCTCCTCCTGCCCTTACACCTCACCTCTAATCCTCAGCAACCAATCCTGGCTTTGACTTCTCACCCTGACTCTGGTGCTGACCCTTGGCTTCATTCCCCAACTTGGGTGCCTGCTCTGCCCACTAGCCCTGACTACTAGGCCAGACCACCTACATCCTGGTCCCTAATGGTGCTTTACAAAGAAGGTAACTATCATTATACCTGATGGGAAAATAGAAGTGAAGTGATGACTTATGTGTATGGGTGACCCAGGGCATGAGACTGTTCCTGCCTCCAAAGCGTTAATAATCCAAATGGATAAGTCAGAATAAAATTGCCCAAGGTCCCACCTGTTCATGGCAAAGCCAGGAATAGGAGCCAGGTCTTCTGAATCGTAGTCCAGTGCCTTAGTCCCTGGATCACACCGCCTTTTACCCCCATCTGCCTAAGGCTAACCCAGCAAGGGGCCCCTCTGACTTGCTGAACTGCGTAGGATGAGTTAGGAGTTCACAAACGATGAACAAACTGAACTTGAATATGCAAATGGATTTTGAGCAGGATGGCTTTTGACCTTAAATGAGAAGTGGAGGAGAAGGACCACAGGGTCTGGGTCAAAGGCGTTCAAGCTGGCTACACTCGAGGAAGCAGAGGAATGGTAAGCTCTTGTATCTCCTGGAGGAATGGGACAGCGGTTGGTGGTGTGGCGACTGATTTATTACAATGCAGGTAACAAAGTCGTGACTCTTTAGGGCTCTAGACCTGTTGCTTTATCTCAAGTACTTAAGTGACCCCCGTTACTATTATATTTGAGGACCTCAAAAAAAATCTTCATACTGTATTTATCCTCAAAACACCCTGGGGGTGCTCTGATCCCTGTTTGAGGGACCAAGAATCCGTGAGTCAAAGGTCACACAGACAGAACAGAGAACCTAACCTGTGTCTCTGGCAAGTATCCTAACCTCTGGGTCATCCTTCCTCTCCAAGTCCTTGCTCCCAGCTGCAGCAGCGATTGACCTATGCTCCTACTACACCAAGAGCCCCCACGATTGGATTGATGCAGGTATTTATGGCCCTGTTAATCAGCGTAGCATCTGAATGTCTCAAAACTTCCAGTAGCTTCTGAGAGTGGTGGAGCAGTTTCCATCTGGCGGAAGTGGCTGAGTTGCACTGATGGGTCACTAGAACTGGTTGAAAAAGGCAGAAAGACTTTCACAAAGAATGTTATTGTGCTAAAATGTTTCATCTAAATAGCAAAAAGTTTTCATTAAAAATTAAAAAAGAAAAAAGTTTGCCAAAAATTGTGGCCAAAATCTTGACTTTTTAAAAATCAGTTCTACTGATGTCATTTCATTACGATATTAGGCCCCAATCCCGCAATCGGATCCGAGCAGAAAGACCTTTGCATTTGATGGTAGGTTTGGAGCCATGATGATTTGCAAGAGGGCAACTTTGCTGCTGAAAGAAAACTGTTTCCAGTAGTCGTCATAATTCCTAGATTTTATACAGAGCTTTCGATCAATTGATCGCCAAGTGTTTTACACAGCAGGTCAGTATCATTATCCCCATTTTATAGATAGGAAAACTGAGGCTCAAGGAGGTAAAGTGACTTGCTGAACATCCTCCAGCGGGCCAGGGCAAAGCTAGGACCAGAACCCACATCTGCTGATTCCCAGTCCAGCTGTATGCACACTGCCTTCCTACCACTAATGGATACCCCAGATCGATTTAAATATACTGGGGTGACGATGTATAGAGAAGATAGCCAGACTCTGAGATGCTAGCCGGCGGGATTTCTTGGCAAGTTCCAAAAAGCTTTTCTAAGCGCTGGGGAGGATGTAATGCTACTTGTACTCTTTAAAAAAAATAAATGTAATCTGGTGTATTGTAATGGTTGGAAATATTTCCTTGTAAACACCTTTTATGGCATGTTTCTGACGATAAATCTGACTTTCTAACATCTAAACCGTGCAGACTGCTGTAGGAGGCAGTGGATTTGACGTCTGTGTATTGGAAAAGCTGGCTTGAACAGCTATGAATTAAGATCCTAGTTCTCCCCGTTTTTCAATATTTCAGTTATTGATCAGTTTCTCCAGACTCATTATCACTCCTAGATGCTAATATGACAAGCACCAGGCAAGCTTGTCACAGGCAGCATTTGAAAACTCCTGCCTAATGATGTTAAACAGAAAGCTACCTTTAATGACTGAGAGCTTTAGGTTGGACTAAATAGGCCAGCTGGCTTCTTTATGGCTGCTAATCTGACATAATTGTTTGTAGTGTTGTTGTGGTCATGTTGGTCCCAGGATATTAGAGAGACAAGGTGGATGAGATAATGTATTTTATTGGGCCAACTTCTGGTGGTGAAAGAGACAAGCTTTTGAGCTACACAGACCTGAAGAGCTCCGGGTAAGCTCAAAAGCTTGTCTTTTTAACCAACAGAAGCTGGTCCAATATAAGATATTACCTCCCCCACCTTGTCACTCTGGCGAAATTGTCATTTGCTCGACTATGGGTTGTGAATGAGCCTCTTTTAGAGGGAGATATTTAGGAATAAAAGGTTTACGTACTCCAGGAGCCTGGGAATATTGGAACACAGTGGTGGTACCACTCCGGTGATAACACAGACTTGGACCAGTAATAGGGGATCTGAAATGGACATGGTGAATGATGGGATTATCCTGATTTATCATTTGTTCAGTCCTTGTTAACAGCAAACGTCTTCTGGTGCAAAAGTGAAGATCTCAGGACCAGTTAACTCATTAATGGAATGCAATGTTACCCAGTGGATAGCGTACCAGGATGCCTGGGATCTGTTCCAAACTGTGGCACAGATTTATTGTACAGTCCTGGGGCACCTATTTCCCCTCTCTATCCCTCAGTTTTCCCATCGGTAAAATAGAGGTAATGATACTGATTTGCCTCTGAGAGACCTATGGATGAAAAGCACCATGTCAATTCTAATTATTAAGGGTTCCAAAACCTACACATCTCTCGAGAATGAAACCAAACGGGTGATATTAAATCACTCGGGCCCAGATCCTCAAATGGATTCAGGCAGCCAACTCCCATTGAAATCAAAGGTATTTAGGTGCCCAAATACCTTTGGAGATTTCGGCCTCAGCCTTTAAATAAGAGCTTCCTGTTACATGAATTAACGGTATTTACATGTGTCAAAGAGCAGTCTATCTTAGGAGTTTACACTGCTGCTCACCACCATGGTATCTTGGCACCTTCCATGTAAAGTCAATAACATCGTGAAGACCTTAGTAGACTTCATGGGGCATCTGGCACTTCTCTCTTTTCAGGGAAACTCTGCCTGGAGTACAGATTTTGAACTGGATGTTTCCATTAGTTTCTTTTTTTTGGGTAGGGGTTTCAGAGTAGACTGGAAGGGTCCATGTCTCGCACGCATTGGTCATCTCCATTTTTCTGTATGCGTGCGAGACATGGACCCTTACGGCAGAACTTGAACAGAAAATACAGGTAATAGAGATGAGATAATTCCATAAAATCCTGGGCATCTTCTACTTCGACCACGTCACTAATGAAGAGGTCGGCAACCTCATCACCCAATGCGCTGGGTCATATGAAGACCTCCTGACGACCATGAAGAAGCACACCCTGAAGTGGTACGGCCATGTAACAGGATCATTTGGCCTATCCAAGATCATCCTCCAAGGGACAGTACAGGGCAAGAGAAGAAGAGGTAGACAGAAGAAGAGATGGATTGACAACATAAGAGTGGACAGGAATGGACTTCGCGGAGACTCAAGCACTGACACACAATCATCAGGGGTGGAGACAATTGGTTGATTGCTCATCAGTGATGGTGCCCCAATGACCAATGCGGTTATGGGAGTGATGATGATGAGACTGGAAGTGTCTTCTAATGGTCTTCTGCTGTTGCTGGCAGGGAGGAACAGGGAGCAGAAGTTAATTGTGAGCTGGAGGACGGTAGGTCCATCGGGAACCCAGCCCCTGCCTGCTGATGTGAGTAGAAGATTTTGTGGAAGGGTGAAGGGTGATAACTTAAATACTGGCTTTACATGAGATTTAATTGCAATACTCGTAGCTGTGCAGAGATAATAGTTATACAATCTCCTACACGTCAGGTCACCAGTGGATGATCTGGCACCCAGATACCATGACGATGCGTTTGGTATAAAGCCCCAGAGAGAATCAGAAAGGAAATCAGTGTGACTGGCTACCGATGCTACGGGCTAGACCATCAGCTGGTGTAAAGTGGTATAGCTCCACTGAGTTGATTTACACCGGCTGAGGATTTGGCCTTATAGATTTGTGGGTTTTGCCTTTCCCTGAGACACCAAGCATTGGCTGGTGCTGGAATCCTTGATTCTAATACAAATACATAATATATAACCCCTTTCAAAATGAATGGATTGTTTGTTTATGTAACCCTTGCTAGTCTAACTCTGGCTGTTCTTGTTAGCCATATAAACACTCAGTTCTTTTTTGTATCATGTGGCAATGAGTTCCACAGGCATGGAAGCACATCCAGAACAAAGTGACACTTGGTGGTTTTCAGTCTGTAAGGGTTTGGCACAGAGCTGACCTGACCTTTCCCCATAATTTGTGGGAGTTCAGACCTAGGTTTCTGGTATAGATCTGCACCCAAGACACGAAGAAGGAATCCACCATTACATTTTCCTAAATGATCAAAACAATTTGCAACCCCCTTTCTCCTTGAGTTTTGCATGGGCGGATTAAGTCCAGTATGATGTATGCCTTATGTTCTAAAGAACCACGGGACTGTACCGCCTTCCCCAGCTTCTTCTCCTCCGTTCCCTGCAGCCTCTTTATCTTGTGTGTGCTGTGTTTGTTGCCACATCTTTACGTAGCTGCACATTCTTTGGGGGCAGGGAATATCACACAGGGAATACCGTGGCTTCTTTTTGTACGAATCAGATGCATTTTGTTCAGGTGCTAAGCAAATAACAGCCACGGATATCATGACAAGCAATGACACCTGGGTGTTAACTGTGCCAAGGTTTAGCCAATCCCATTCCACCTGGGCTGAGCTTTTGGGTAACTAGCCTTTTGCCAGTCAGGGCGCGGGTTAAGAAGTGCTTTTGCCCAGTACTAAAACCCGAACACTGGATTGCAATTCACACCCCGGGATCTGACAGGAGGCAGAGCCTGACTAGCACATGGAGCGTCTGTTTATACCCAGAGAGCCAGGCAAACAGCAACGATGGGGTAGGAGCTACAGAACCAAGCAGATCTGGGGTGTGATCTGGTTGGGGTGGAAGGGAAGGAGGGTAACAGGGTCCCTGTAAGCAAGTGTCTGCTCTGGGCTTTGGATTCCCAGGCACCGTGGTCTCTAAGCTGCCTTACACACCAAGGAGGAAACAAACAAGAGACACGAGGGAGCGTTTCCATGCAGTCAAACTGCCTGCCACGTGCTCTAGGTGCTGCAGCAACCCCGAAGGCTGATCTGTCCCAGTTAAATCCTGACACCAGGCGTGCATTCAGCTCTGTCATCTGTTCCTTTTGATTCCCTGTCTGGGCTGAGCGGCTTTGCCTGCAGAAGGAAGCGCAGATGATTTCCCCTCTCTTTTCCCTATCAAGGTCAACTCTCCTCCTCCCCTCCTGCCCACCATTTCCTCATGACACTTCCTTGGGCTTCTCAGAGCGCTTCCTGGTGAGGCGAGCCTGCAGGCTCAGGAGGGCCAAGGCCTGGTGTAATCCCATGTCTTCAAAGCCCCCTCTGCGCCTGCAGGCTGCCAGGTTTGTCACTTGCTTGCTGTCTGCCTGGTGCCTCTCGTCAGAGGAACGTGTGCGTGGAAGGAATGAGCAAACCGCCCGGCTTCAGGTAGCAAACGGCAGAACAAACAGCAATAAGTGTGCCGTGGTATCGTACAGATGGCTCTCCTTCAGCAAACAGGAGTTCTGATCCTCAGGGCCCATGTTGCTGGAGCCTTGGTGGAGCCAACATTTTCATTTGTTCCTCGGGGCATCTGCGGTATTGGACAGAACCTGAAAGAGGAACCTTGTCACTTCTTGAAGAAGCAGGTCTTAGAATCAAAGGATGAAGGGACAGCTACCTGTTTAACCCTGTGCATAGCATTGGATGCTTTTTTACGTTCGTCCTCCAGGACTTCTCTCTAACATACTCCTCAGCATCTTTAGCGATGGTGCTGCACCTACCTCTCACCTCTAGACAGGTGACAAGGGCGTGAGATCCACATATAAATTGCAATCCAAACCACCATGCCTTACAGGCAGATTCGGGCCGATGCTTTTCAGTTTGCCTCCTCCCAGTGTACAGATGGGGGTTGGGTTCTGCTCTTAGTTACGCCGGTATTGATCTTAAGGCATGCTAGTGATCGACTCTCCTGATTACATCGCAAGTCTCACGCCGCTTGGTGTGGGTGTGTTACAGTTCCAGCTCCTGGAGTCATGTGAATATGCGAGAACATCGGCTTTCTTTTTTTTAAAGGGAAGTGTCTAGCCCTCAGGATAGCAGAAAAAAACTTGAAAGCATGCCTTGAACTTCAGAAACTAAAAGGCAAATAAAATAACCCAACACTGATTGTTCTAATCAAATCTCAAAAAAAATGTGAAAAGCCCATCTCTTGATTTTGGCGGCGTGACAATACTGGGAGATATTTCCTGATTACACCAGTGTAACAGACAGCAGAATCAGGCCCAGGGGCCAGATGCAAAGTTTGGAACTTCCCCGAAGTTCAAATCCTGGTTTTGATTTGACACCCTCACTAGCCTTTGCATTGTCTCCTGGCTCTTCAGAGAAAGATGCCCTCCCTGCCTCATCTCTGGTGTGAATTTTTCCATTTTGAGCACCAAACTGGGGCATTTTATTGGGCCATCTCAACCACTGTATATAATTCCATACCTCACCCCCTTCCTCTTATGTTGCTGCTTCTCAAATATCTGCGTCTGAACGGTGTTTTCCTGGGTCAGTGCATCAGAAATGAAAATGACTGAAGCAATGGAAGGTGAAAAGACCAAAATGGGGTATGTTAAGCTGAGAAGAACTGGTTTGTGCAGGGGGAGAACACGCTATAGCTTTTCACTGCTGACTGCTTGAGTTCAAAGCTTAATATAAGAACGGCCATACGGGGTCAAACCAAAGGTCCATGTAGCCCAGTATCCTGTCTTCAGACAGTGGCAATTGCCAGGTGCCCCAGAGGGAATGAACAGAACAGGTAATCATCAAGTGATCCATCCCCTGTCGCCCATTCCCAGCTACTGGCAAACAGAGGCTAGGGACACTATCCCTGCCCATCCTGGCTAATAGCCATTGATGGACCTATCCTCCATGAATTTATCTAGTTCTTTTTTGAAGCCTGTTATATTGTGGCCTTCACAACATCCTCTGGAAAGGAGTTCCACAGGTTGACTGCGTTGCTCAGTTCCAGAGTGAAATGTGCAGATGGTCTTGATTTGTTCCTAAATAAGCACTGGTTCATAACCTGGCACAATTTGCCTCTCTGAGTTCAGGGCTAAAGCAGCGTATCAAGGGTCTGGTGCATTGGCAGAGTGGAAGCTTGCAGTGGGCATGTTGGCAGGGTGTGCTATCAACTTTTATGAGCCCTGAAATTCGTTCAGAAGTGGTGAGGCGGCAGGGGTGGGGGGACCTGGAAAAAGCGCACATGCAAAAAAATGAATTTGGGTTTTTATGAGACACAGAAGCACTGTAGGTCGAAAATGGGGGGAAATAAATTCCTGGTGATGACAGGGCCAGGGAAAGAACAGAGCATGTGGACTCAGGACTCTGATGCTCTAACCCTCTGGAATACACGATTTTAGAGAAAAAGGAAGAGGAGAAACAGGGGCCCATGGAGGAGGGTTGAATGTTCACCAGGAGATGAAGATCACCAAAGAGGCATAAAAATACTGTATCAACATGATGCCGCAGTTTATCTAGTTTTTCTTCTATTTGGAGTCTCACCTGGTCCGCTTTGTTGCAGTAGATGAGAATTTGCAGACTGTTTTCCCGTAACACCCTGCCTTTTTTTAAAAGGAAAGCAGCAGAAGTTGTGCCAGGGGTGGCAGGTCTTGCAGGCCAGGGGCGGCTGAGCCTCCCCAAACAGCCAGGCATGGCCCTGCCCAGGCTCCCTCCTGCTTCCCGCTCTTCCCCTGTGGCCCGGGCTGGGGGTAGGGTGGGCGGGCTGGGGCCCGGGACTCAGGGTAGCCGGGGCTGTTGCTCGGGCTGCCCAGCACTGGTGCTGGGGCCGTGCCGCTCGATGCTCTGGGACTGGGGGTGCTTGGGCAGGCTGGGGGGGCACCATCAGCCGTGGTGGGGGGCTTGGGGCTCCGTCAGGGGAGGGGGGACAAAGAGAGGGGTGGGGCAAAGGGCTAGCTTCTCCAAACGGGCAGTTCACGTGCCACCCAGGAGTTGTGCAGTGCGATGTTCCCTTGCAATGTCCTTCAATATTTTTAAAGTTTGCAAAAGGTGGCTGACTGAGAGCAAAATCCCATTCTTAGATAAAAGGGTTATAGCCTGATTGGTGCCAACATCACTGGTATCAGTGGAACTCAACTTTCAGGGACCACCTCTAGGGCTGACAGTGCAATAGAGCAGGTCATAGAATCATAGAATCTCAGGGCTGGAAGGGACCTCAGGAGGTCATCTAGTCCAACCCCCTGCTCAAAGCAGGACCAATCCCCAACTAAATCATCCCAGCCAGGGCTTTGTCAAGCCGGGCCTTAAAAACTTCTAAGGAAGGAGATTCCACCACCTCCCTAGGTAACGCATTCCAGTGTTTCACCACCCTCCTAGTGAAAAAGTTTTTCCTAATATCCAAACTAAACCTCCCCCACTGCAACTTGAGACCGTTACTCCTTGTCCTGTCATCTGCTACTGCTGAGAACAGTCTAGATCCATCCTCTTTGGAACCCCCTTTCAGGTAGTTGAAAGCAGCTATCCAATCCCCCCTCATTCTTCTCTTCCGCAGACTAAACAATCCCAGTTCCCTCAGCCTCCCCTCATAAGTCGTGTGTTCCAGTCCCCTAATAATTTTTGTTGCCCTCCGCTGGACGTTTTCCTATTTTTCCACATCCTTCTTGTAGTGTGGGGACCAAAACTGGACACAGTACTCCAGATGAGGCCTCACCAATGTCAAATAGAGGGGAATGATCACATCCCTCGATCTGCTAGCAATGCCCCTACTTATACATCCCAAAATGCCATTGGCCTTCTTGGCAACAACGGCACACTGTTGATTCATATCCAGCTGCTCGTCCACTGTAACCCCTAGGTCCTTTTCTGCAGAACTGCTGCCGAGCCATTCGGTCCCTAGTCTGTGGCGATGCATGGGATTCTTCCATCCTAAGTGCAGGATTCTGCACTTGTACTTGTTGAACCTCATCAGGTTTCTTTTGGCCCAATCCTCTAATTTGTCTAGGTCCCTCTGTATCCTATCCATACCCTCCAACATATCTACCTCTCCTCCCAGTTTAGAGTCATCTGCAAACTTGCTGAGGGTGCAATCCACACCATCCTCCAGATCATTTATGAAGATATTGAACAAAACCGGCCCCAGGACCGACCCTTGGGGCACTCCACTTGATACCAGCTGCCAACTAGACATGGAGCCATTGATCACTACCCGTCGAGCCCGACAATCTAGCCAGCTTTCTATCCACCTTATCATCCATTCATCCAGCCCATACTTCTTTAACTTGCTGGCAAGAATACTGTGGGAGACCGTGTCAAAAGCTTTGCTAAAGTCAAGGAACAACACGTCCACTGCTTTCCCCACATCCACAGAGCCAGTTATCTCATCATAGAAGGCAATTAGATTAGTCAGGCATGACTTGCCCTTGGTGAAACCATGCTGACTGTTCCTGATCATTTTCCTCTCGTCTAAGTGCTTCAGAATTGATTCCTTGAGGACCTGCTCCATGATTTTTCCAGGGACTGAGGTGAGGCTGACTGGCCTGTAGTTCCCAGGATCCTCCTTCTTCCCTTTTTTAAAGATGGGCTCTACATTAGCCTTTTTCCAGTCGTCCGGGACCTCCCCCGATCGCCATGAGTTTTCAAAGATAATGGCCAATGGCTCTGCAATCACATCCGCCAACTCCTTTAGCAGTCTCGGTTGCAGCGCATCCAGCCCCATGGACTTGTGCTCGTCCAGCTTTTCTAAATAGTCCCGAACCACTTCTTTCTCCACAGAGGGCTGGTCACCTCCTCCCCATGCTGTGCTGCCCAGTGCAGTAGTCTGGGAGCTGACCTTGTTCGTGAAGACAGAGGCATAAAGCATTGAGTACATTAGCTTTTTCCACATCCTCTGTCACTAGGTTGCCTCCCTCATTCAGTAAGGGGCCCACACTTTCCTTGACTTTCTTCTTGTTGCTAACATACCTGAAGAAACCCTTCTTGTTACTCTTAACATCTTTTGGTAGCTGCAACTCCAGGTGTGATTTGGCCTTCCTGATTTCACTCCTGCATGTCCAAGAAATATTTTTATACTCTTCCCTGGTCATTTGTCCAAGCTTCCACTTCTTGTAAGCTTCTTTTTTGTGTTTAAGATCAGCAAGGATTTCACTGTGAAGCCAAGCCTGCCATATTTACTATTCTTTCAACACATCCCGATGGTTTGTCCCTGTAACCTCAATAAGGATTCTTTAAAATACAGCCAGCTCTCCTGGACTCCTTTCCCCCTCACATTATTCTCCCAGGGGATCCTGCCCATCAGTTCCCTGAGGGAATCAAAGTCTGCTTTTCTGAAGTCCAGGGTCCGTATTCTGCTGCTCTCCTTTCTTCTCTGTGTCAGGATCCTGAACTCAACCATCTCATGGTCAGTGCCTCCCAGGTTCCCATCCACTTTTGCTTCCCCTCCTAATTCTTCCCAGTCCCTTCCATCTGAACTGCTTTTGATAGAAAATTGGGTTTTCAACTAAAAGGAAAATTTTTTCCCCAAGTCTCTGCTTTCTGTGGAAAACCTCTTGTTGCCCAGCAGCTGAAAACTGAAATATTTCAGTTTGGATGTGCTGCTCCAGTGCCTCATGGGAGTTGTAGTTTGGTTACCGTGAGTCCCCTGTGGGCCAGTCTCCCTGCTCAGACTACATTTCCCACAGCTAAGGTCTTCAGTGATGCAACTGCCTCCCCTCAGCATAAGCTGCATCATGGGAAATATAGTCTGATCATGGAGCATGGTCTGTAGAGGCAAATGGGAGCATGAGGCACCCAAACTACAACTCCCAGGATTTTATTTCCCAGGGAAATATTTCCCAACCAGCCCCGGTGTATAGCTCAGCCTTCACTCTCGCTGTCGAGGCGGCTGACACGCATGCCAGCCATGCCGGTTGTTTGTTTTATTGTGGTGAGTCCATTGGGAAATGGACTGAGACCTCCACACACAATTCACCACAACCAAACCAGCTCTGGACAGACACTACTGAGCCAGCAACCTGGATCTGCCCGTTACCCATTCTCTGAGCCACCCAGTTTCCCCTTTGGTCATCTTAAGCATTAGGGTTGGGAAGGATCTTATGGGTTATTTTATCTGCCCTGCATGGTATTAGGTAGTTTTTCATTGCTCTGCCTGTATTTCCTTCCTTAAAAAGGTGAGATTGTCGACTGATGGATTGCTCTTAAATACACGGATGCCCAGCTTCCACTATTAATCTTCAGAAGAACACGTGCATGACATGGTTGCGAGGGGGTAGGACCTTCCTAGAAAAGTCCTTCCTGGTTTACCTTGAGGTCAACATTACCCAGAAGTGAACAGAGATGACCCAAGACAACTCAGCAGATGCAACTGAACCCCTTGAGGCTTTCAGATAAATTATTTTCTTGGTCAAATAGAGTTCTTAAGAACTCAGGTGCAGCCTGGATAGTTCAGCTCTGTGGAGACTAGGCTGGGGAGACTAAATAAACCCAAGCAAAATGAATCTTGACCTCCACAGGACACACAAAGATCATCACATAGAGGCTTGGCAGGATTCGATTTTTATCGGTAAATGTCGGTAAACATTTTTTTCACCATACACATGCAAAGACCAAAAATATATTCCCACTGGTGGCCACAGAAATAGACGGATAGGCAAGTTATGAAAAGGGCTGCCTGAGAACGTACTGGAGTTGGATTTATGCATATTTACTTTGTATATTTTGATGTGACATCAAGAATTGGTGCTTTAACTCTTTAAATCTCAAGGTTTCGTGTCATTTAATAATTACTGTCTGACCCCCCCCCCTATAATTTCCCGCAACTGTCAACATTTTAACTGATAAAAATAAATGCTGAAATCCCATAATTTTACACATCTGAACATTTAAATAAATTAAAAATACTTAAAAATGAACATTGTTATGATCTGTTGAAGTTACCAAAATATATATATAAAAAAAATTAATTCTGCCAACCCTAACCCTATATTTTATTTGGATAACAAGCCAACACTGGTATGGCACTTGTGGTCACAGAATTGTTAACCTTTGTATTATGAGCGTGCTTACTGGCTGCAACCACAATTGAGGCCCCACTGTGCTAGGCGCTGCTCATAATGAGGAACAAGGTTAATCTAAATAGACAAGATATACAGTGGGTAGGAGGGTAAATAGAGGGGAAGTAACTTGCACTGATGGGCTGCAACTATGGTTTAGAAGGTGAATTGGACCCCATGTCTCTGGCATTCCAGTCCAGTGTCCTACCCACTAGATCATGCTGCCTTCAAAAGGAAGGCCCTGAAATATGATCTGCAAACCGTATATATAAATGGGGGGTTATATTTGCCTCCCCCATTGAAAGGCTTGTTTTGAGGATAATTATAACCCTGTAATGTTGTTTTACCCTAAATTATTGATCTGTCCTCTCAGCATTAACTCTAGCTCAGTGTAATTTTTGCCTAGGGATAGCATCACCCACCCCGATACTGCTGCAGCGGGTCATCAATTGTGCCAGGGAAAATGACAGGAAAGGTTGTGAAGATTCAGTGTATCTAACAAACCCGGGTGTGGGCACAGCACGTGTCACAGGTCAGGATTCCTCCACTTGTATTTCCCCTCTGTGGCCCCTTGAGGGCACACACTCTAGGCTTACCTGTCACTTCTCCTGGGTAGCTCCCTTAAAACTTTGTTATGGACCCCAGTTTTAGAGAAATCTTTGCCCTGCTGGGGCATTTTCCTGATCAGAGAAGGAGAAAGGACAGCAATGGTGAAAATCAACAGTATGGACTACAGCGGGTTGTGTCCCCTGGCGCCACCTCGTCTATTCTCCCGGGGATTGGGAACATACTGGACATGATTTGTTCATGTGAACAGTGGGATGTTTGGGTCAGGCAGAGAAGGTCATGTGGGTCACGCTAAGCCATAGAAAGGAAGGTAGGAGGAAGGATGCCTTTGTGAGTAAAGTAATGGATGGGGGCTCAGCAGAGCAGGGTTCCATTCCTGTGTTTGACACAGGCTGCCTGTCTGACCTTGGGCCAAGGTCAAGGGTCCTTTTTACCAGTATAGCCAATCCTAAGGAGGTGGCGTAACTACTGGCCAGAGATCTCTTTATGCTGATATGTGCTGTCTCCCCACTAGGGCGTTCTGCCAGAATAGCTACACCCGTCCAGCTGTACAGGCAAAGCCTCTCTAGACTAGCTCTCAGTCGCACTATTCTTGATCTGTAAAATGGATCCACACTACTGTCCTATCTTGCAAGTGTGTCACAAGGGTATGTTCGTTAATATTCGCGATACTCTGGTGATAAGGGTCATGTAAGTACCGAGGGAGGCAGACTGGTGAACTGTCTTGCTAACTACCAAAGTCCTGAGTTTGTCTTACAAGTCACAAATTTAAAAAATAAATCCATTTGAGGTTATTTACCTCCTGGTTTCTAGGTTTTAGATACGCTCACTATGTTTTCAAGCTTTTCTCCATTACCGTGAGGCCTTGAACCATCTTTCTTTAAATGACAACTGAAATTCTTGATTTCAGGTCTGGAACTTAAAACAAAACAAAAAAAATCGCCCCCCTGCCCTGCCAATTAAGTCAACAGTGGTTAGGTCAATTTTAAGCCTAAAATGGAGATTTTGCTAAAGCAGTACAAACAGCAACAGGAATAGAAATGATTGCAGGGTGCATTTGTGTGTGCGTGCGTGCACAACTAATTGTTTTAAACATGCAAGCTGATGACCCTTCCATGAACATCTGGTGTAGCAGAGAACTAGAAAAGCAAAATTGATTATAAACAGAAGGTGAAATGGGACTGTCTGGCTTCTGTGATTCAAGCTGGGTGAAGTACAAAAGAGAAACAACCAGCTTAAATGGTAAAAAGTAAATTAGATTTTAAAAATCCTTTCAGTGGTCCAAGGACAGAGAACTGGAGAGTAAATCCAGAGACCTGGGTTCTATTCTTGGCTCTTCCACGGATTTTCTATGACCGTGGGCAAATCACTTCACTGCTTCGTGCTTCAGTTTCCCTATCTGTAAAATGGGGCTAACAATCCTTGCCTTCCTTTTGGAAAGTGCATTTAGATCTATGCATGAGAATGGCTTTATTTTCCCTGTATCCTTTCAAAAAAGCCAGTGGCTGGCTCATTAGGGTGGGTCTCAGTTTATATACCTTCCACCCTGTTTCTTTGAATTTTTCTGGAAAATATGATTCTTGATGGGTGGATTTGAAAAAAACAACCCCCCCCCCCGAAGAATGTTGCCATTTTTGTTGAAACGTTTCAAGGACTGAAAAAAATTGCTGAAATTTCAAAATGTCAACTTTTTTTTGAAATTTAAGTAAAAAAACTTGAAAATTCCCCCACAATTTTTGTTACTGTTCTTTGGACCAACTTGAGGTCTTTGTGTCCCCATTCAAAATCTGAAAGCAGAGCTGTTACTGGGTTGCAATTTGGTCATGTAGGTCACGGGATAGTTTGTTTTTTCCTAGGAGGAGTATAACTGTTCTGTGAGCAGGGTTAGGTGTGACACCAGGGATTTAACTGGGGACCTCCCAAGCTAAAAGCATGATCTATTAGAGCATGATCCAAAGAGCTAGGGCTTATCACCAGGAGCTGAAGCAGACTCATATCCTCTGGGATAGATGGCCAGTGCGTGTCTGTCTCTCTTTCTCTCTTACATAAATGCTCACAACGAGCACATTTTAAAGTTGTTTTCTTTTCTTGTGCACGCTTAAAATTTGATTGCCACAAACATTCATGCTAGTGCAACTCGGTTGCTGTATTGTTTGTGGAAAGTGAACAGGAAAGGGATGACGACTCGGCCAATGTGAGTTCACTTAACAGTCCAGACGAACGTGCGTGCACTTTTGCACCATTTAGCTAGCTCGCTAGTTCTTTGCTAGAGGGTAGCATGTATGACTGTGACTGTATGGCACTGTCAGCTGGTGACACAGTGGCAAACCACATGATGCTCTTTTGTCTGGTTCTTCGCTGCGACAATAGAAAGCCACATGAGAGTTCAGGGCGACTGCAGATAAGAGACAGCGCAAGAAATTCAAAAGCAGGTGGAGGAGACGACATGGGAGAGAAAAACAGAAAGTCTGCCTCTGCCCGGCATGATCTGTCAACAACAGAAGGAAGCCAAGATAGATGTGCACGGCACACCTCACAGGAGGAAGAGGCATGGGCCTGTTCTGCATATAAATGTATCATTCCTCTGTAGCATTTATCACTTCACTCCCACGTTTTGCAGGCCATATTCCTTTCCATGTCCCACAGTGACGGACTGGCACAGGCCCCACTTCTGCCATACAATGTAAAGACTGTAGCCTGTATATGGCTCTGTCCCTCCTCACAGCAGTTTTCATTTAGAGGGAGAGCGAAAGGACTCTGAGGGTCTCATGAACAGTCCCCTCTATTCCTCTGCTGGGCAGAGAAGTTGCCCAGCAAAACCATTTGTATGTTTACAATGCTCCTGGGTGTGTTACATCTTTAATTAAAAATAAAACTCAGTTGGAAAGGAAAAGAAAAGGAATCGAAGCCTCCCCTTCCAGGATGGAGACCAGTGCGCCACTTCTCATCCCTCCTGTCGTCTGCAGCGGTGTGTCCCCTTCAAAAACGAGACAAGGTCGGGCTTGCCTACCCAAGCTCTGTGCCTTGTTCAACACCACACAATGATTCCGTAGCCACAGAGATCGTGTGGCTGTCCATTAATACCATGCCAAGGACAGAACGCGAGAGCTGTGAGAGCTGAAGAAAAGTCGAAGTCTCCCTTTAGGAAAATGAGAGCAGCCAGAAGGGTGTATGATCCTCTACAGTAGAGACCATCTGTCTGGGTTCTTACATTGCACCCTTCACCATGGTATCCGAGGGCCAGCATCCAGTAGAGAGAGGCGGATGCCCATGCAAACAGCCACACGGACGGACGTGTGTAGCAGTGTTTCTGTGCCAGCTGGCATCTCTAAGACCATCTCTATCCGTTCGAGATCAGGATAAACTTAACGTTAGGGAGGCAGATTATCACACACGGGCCTTCTGCAGAGTTCTTATGCCTTTCTTTGAGGCACCTGGTGCTGGCCACTGGCCGAGACAGGATACTGCATTGGATGGACCCTGGGTCTGATCCTGCCTGGTGATTCCTATGTATCTAAGCCTCAGTCCCCAGCTGAATTCTTAGGGTAGAATGTTTTTTATGGGGGTTTAAAGATAAAGATCCGGTTGGCAAATGAATCGGGGCACTTATTAGTAGGTACCTTTATTCAGAGTGCCCCAGCAGGGGAAGGACCCGGTTGGTATTTGCCAACCTCCCCCACTATTAGATCTGCCCCGGTGGTTCTCCTGTACATTTATCCTACCTTTTAAAGGACTGGCATCCCGCGTTGGCTCCCTAGAGAGAGCAGACGCCTGCTCTCAAGCCCTGTGGTTATCTCCACGCAGGCCTTTAAATTTTATCACCTTGTTTATGCAACGTGAGCTTACCGGTGTTTAAAGATTGTAAGCTCCATTTACCATTTATGACAGCAAACTACTCCAAAGTGTATAGGGAAAGAGGGGAAGAAAGAAGACGAACAAGCGGAGATAACATGCTTACTCTGCAACAAACATTCCAGATTCTTAAACGCTCCGAACCAGTGCAAAAATACTAGCTACAGATTCCCCTTTGCCCATCGTCTGCAAATCCACTAGCTGGCTGCAATTGGCTATAATTGTCTGTCTCCGGTCCCTAATCCCCCAGAACATGGTTTGTCCAGTAGGCAGGAATCTAAAGAGCGGAATAAAGTTCTCAGGTTTCGATTTGCAGGTGTTTTTCTGAGCCCTGAGCCGTGCTGTTCTCAGTGATACAGCTCATGAACCATCGCAGGGAGAGAGGGTTGGATTTATAGCACTCCACTGAGGATAACAAGAGGAGATATTTGCAGTAGCGGTGTGACAAACACGGAGTGAGGGAATGGAGATGAACAATATAGGCTCCTCTGACACGGGGGATTTGTCGAGCTGGTGATTGTAGCTCTGTGAAAGGCATTCCCGCTGCCTTCTGACCCACGATTGTGCCTGCAAGTCTTGTGTTTAGAGCAATATTTGTTGTTACTCATGATACTTTGCATTTATATGGCATCATTCCTAAGGATCTCCTAATGCTAGATAAAAGACGAAGGATAGTCTTGTGGTTTAGACCCAGGTGTAGGACTCAGGGGATCTGGTTGAATCCCCACTCTGTTACTGACTCACTGTGTGACATGGGCAAGTCACTTTAATCTCTCTCTACCTCAGTTCCTCATCTGTAAAA
Source organism: Caretta caretta (assembly GCF_965140235.1). NCBI lineage: Eukaryota > Metazoa > Chordata > Testudines > Cheloniidae > Caretta > Caretta caretta. The sequence goes on from NC_134223.1 coordinate 7,321,625, forward strand.
TGGGGATAACACATCCTTTCTCGCTTTTCAGGGCAGGGACTGTCTCTCTGTGTTTGTGCAGTGCCTCTAGGCTGCTATATACAAATAACAAAAGTAATTTTACACTGTGGTACAGAGTGAAATTACTCTCCAAAATTCACACAGCAAATCAGTGACAGCGCACTGGAGCCCTAGCCTGCTGACTGCCCTGCTCTGACCACTGGACCATGCTACCTAGGGTGGAGGGAAAAGGGTTTTCTCATCCTCTGAGAATATTTGACATTTTGAAAAATTTTCCCATCCTGAATCAGGACAAAAATTCAAAATGTCAAAAATTGTCACCAACCAACAGTCAAAAACCGTTGGTTTAGGTCAAGTAGGGCATTGTGTTTCAAAAATTTCCCACTGTTTTGTTCCACTTTTGCCCTTTTAAAAGAAAATTCTTAAATGTAAATTAAGTTAAATTTTGAAATGAAAAATTGTTTTGAAACAAAACCCAAGAACTGGTCCTTGCGAAAGAGCGAAAGTGGACTTTGGGCCTCGATTTTTGAAGTATAAGAAAAAAGTGTGTTGAAAAATTCCTGACCAGCTGAGCTGCTACCCCCCCCTCAGAATGCGGCAGTGCGTTGCAAACATATTGATGATCCCAAAACAGAATAGTAAGTTACAGTCAGTGCCTGTTACTGCCCTTGTCTGAGTAGTAGCATTCAAACCTAGGAACTTCAGCACCAGCTTCTTCTATTTAAGTTAAAGGAGCAACTCTGTTAACTGATAGCTATAGTAGGCTATTATCCTCTTATTTAGACTAACCACTAGAAAGGGAATGGCCCACATTTTGTTTGTTACATTACATTAGCACATCCGTGCAATAGTTGGGCTGCGAAAAGGACAGCATTGACTGGTTTACAACTGAAAGAGCTGTTCCCATTGGAAGGGAACAAAGCAGCATGTGGAAAATGTTTGCTTTGGCCTGAGGCTCTGCTAAACCTGAATTTGTGCTGGACATGGCCCACCTTGATTACCATGCACATTGTAGGGAGAGTGGTCACTTTGGATGAGCTATTACCAGCAGGATAGTGAGTTTGTGTGTGTGTTTTTTGGAGGGGGGTGAGGGGGTGAGAGAACCTGGATTTGTGCAGGAAATGGCCCAACTTGATTATCATGCACATTGTGTAGAGAGTTGTCACTTTGGATGGGCTATCACCAGCAGGAGAGTGAATTTGTGTGGGGGGTGGAGGGTGAGAAAACCTGGATTTGTGCTGGAAATGGCCCAACTTGATGATCACTTTAGATAAGCTATTACCAGCAGGACAGTGGGGTGGGAGGAGGTATTGTTTCATATTCTCTGTGTGTATATAAAGTCTGCTGCAGTTTCCACTGCATGCATCCGATGAAGTGAGCTGTAGCTCACGAAAGCTCATGCTCAAATAAATTGGTTAGTCTCTAAGGTGCCACAAGTCCTCCTTTTCTTTTTGCGAATACAGCCTAACACGGCTGCTACTCTGAAACCTGTTCCTACAGAATCTAAACGTGGGGCCACCTTTGTGCAGGCGACACCCCTTTAAGTAATACTTTCAGGGCAGGTTCTTCCCCCTTTGTCGGGGAGGAGAGACCGTTCTTGCACAGATCAGGGGAGAGATGTTAGACGTGTGCTGGGCACTGTTGATGGCTCACCGCAGAGTTGGAGATGGCCAGTGAATTTTGGCATCTTACAAGAGCTTGATAGTCACCAAAGTCATTTCACAGCAGCACCTGAAAGTGCCACAGGCTGTGTGTGTGTGTGTGTGTGTGTGTGTGTGTGTGTGTGTGTGTACGCACGCCAACACTGTCTGATCTCTGGGGGAAGGATGGAGGGGGGCAGCTGATTGAGAGGAGAGACAGTTTCCGAAACAAACCAAGATCTTCTGCTCTCAAAGGAAACGCATTTTTGCCATGGGGGAGAGGATGAAAGGTCGACTTAAGGGCTTTCCTTTCACTTGTTCGCCGGGCTGAATCCTTCTCAGGCATGGAGCGCGCCTGTTGCTCCCGAGCCCGGCTGTGGAGTCTCGACTGAGGCTACGTCTACCCCGCGGCTGGGAGGTGGAATTCCTAGCGTGGGAAGACGTGCCCTCACGAGCGTGGGCTGAGCCAGCGTCTACAAAGAGCAGCGTGGCCCCAGGGGCGTGGGCGGTGCCTCATTTTCAGCGCACTCGTTCACGCGGAGCTAGCATGTGTACGCCTGCCCCAGCTGGGAATTACACCTCCCGGCCCCAGGGTGCAGAGAACCCCTGCTTACTCTGATGCTGCAGGTCGAGCGGGATGGGGCGTGGGGGGGAGGGGGGTCAGTGAGGTGAAATCCACCCCCTCGCCCCTCCAGCCAAAGCAAACTCTGCTCCTTTCCACTGAAGAGCACCTTGTGCCATGCATAGTCCCATTGGCTTCAAGGACATGGAAGACTCATAATTAATTATTTCCTTTAGCCTCCACTGTCTGTCGTCTCCCTAAACCCGGCCGAGCTATGGAAGGGACATCTGGCTACCCTGCAAAAACCTCCCCTCATTTTAACCCCCATCTCCCCAGCTTGATTTTGTTTACATCCTATTAAGCTCTTGATTTTTTTGGAGACCAGTAAAAGAAGATCCAGGAGTCTGGAAGGCATAGCGGGGGGAGCAGGGAGCGGCACGTGAGCATTAGAGACAACGCTGTGTTCCACTTTCCGCGCTAAATGCTTTTCGCTGTTTCTATGTGAAATGAAAAGACAAGAACTCTCGTAGCCTGTCCAGGTGATTGGCTGCTGATCGAAATCTTTGCTGGAAATCAGGCCGGCATCCTTCAGCTTTACTGATTTCTTGAGAATCCACTGGAGGCAGCTAAAAAAAATTTTCATGCAGTGAGAGGTGGCTGAATGACCTCACCCAACGCCGGCTGCTTGGTAGGATGCAATGATCATTGCAACCCATTGGCTGTCTGGGGGCCCATGTGGCGAGAGTCAGAAGGGTCTGGCCAGCGCCTGATGGCTAGGAGACTGCATCCCATAATCTCAGCCAACGTTGGCACAGACTTGGGTCCCTTGGTTGGCAGCCTCAGCAGAGAGGCTACTGGCTAGGTGAGCAATGGGCACTGATCAGTGTTACTTTTCCAGCTAGGTAACGTTTTTTCATCCAAAACATTTTCCTCCCTGAAAAATGCAGAGTCGGTTTGACCAAAACGTTTCATGAATTTGTGTTGAATTGGTTCCACTGGAAAAAACAACAACAACAAATCAGAAAAAAATTGAAATGCTTCATTTTGACATATTTGAAACAACCGGCCTTTGGTTTCCTTGGGCTGGGACTTGCTCGCTTTACAGTGAAGAGGCAGGTAAAATCACCAGTGCTGATAATCCTCCAACGTCATCCCACAATTGCCCCTGAAAGAATAGACATGTTCTCCCAACACAGCTGACTGGGAGAGAATCCTAGCGTGTCTCCACAAACAGCAGCGTGGGCCCGCAGATGCCCACGGGCAAGTGCAGAACCACACAGTGAGCTGGGTAAGGCTTTGCAGTGGGGACGCTCATACCTAGGCTAGTCTAACCCATGTCCAACCACCCAGGTTAACTGAGCAGTGAAGACAGGCCCTGGCAGATGCCTTGAACAGCACCAGTGAAGAATGTCTCTCTCCCACTTTGCACGGGCCATTGCTGTGTGGGACAGCTCTCCCTGGCCGATGGGAATGTCGCTCCAGAACATGTAGCGTGGAGGGGAGGTGCCTCACTGATCTCATTCCAGGTGCAGGCCTTGAGCAGCTGTGGTTGCGTTGGGGGTCTGTGGGGCGCGTCGTCGGACAGGCCGCTCAGCCTCCCTGCCGCTGTCCCCCGGAGGTTGAGGCATGAGAGATGCCCAGGACGTGTATTCTATGATGAGCGTCAAGCTCTAGCCGCCTCTGTCGCTGAAGTCCGGAACTGAGGCAGAAAGTGAAGGCCCACTTGGCACCCTGGTGACGTAGCGCATGGCTGGCATGCTGCTCTGCAACATGCGGGACTTGGTTTCAATCCTCAGGTCCCAGCCTCTTGCCCCTGCTCTGCTGCCAGCAGCCTGGAGAGGCCGGGGAGCTCAGTGGCTGGAGAGAGCTGCAAGTCCCTAGGCAACTCCAGGGCTGATTCAGAAGTGAGGTCAATGGACTCAGACGCAGGTCCAGTCTTCAGCTGGTAGGATGCAAGGATGGAGGGGGAGACTGGAAGAGTGTGTGTGTGTGGGGTGGGGGCTTCCAGACTAGGTAGGATTAAACCAAGAGGGAAAATAAGGGGGTTCCCTATTGCTCCATACCATGGGACAACCTGGAGACGAGGCGGGGCCACACCCCCATTTTCAGACATAATCATTGTGGTTCAGGCTTTAAACAGTGGCATCCACTGGTCAAAATGAATCCAGCAAAGGGGGTGTGACACTAACCCTCTTCCCCCGCCCGTACACACACACATCAACCTCACGGTATCCGCAGTAGCTGTTGCTAAGACCTCAGTGCTAGCTAGACTTTCCAGCTGTCTATTAGAAAGAGCTGAAAGACCAATTGCTTTACCTACAGCAATTGTCCTCAAGGCCTTTAGTGATTTAAAAGCTCTTCCTGGTTTGGACTGGATGGTGTCCAAAGCAGCGCTGCTTTCCCAGGCGAGGGGATTAAAAATGCTCAAGTAGTTCTCCCTGTTACTACTTCTGGCGTAAGGTCAAGGGATGAATTACGCATGGCCGTGCTTCAGGCTTCAGTCTTTTTTTTCCCCCTGAAGGCCACCAAGGGATTTTTTTTTTTCTCAGTGTGTGAACTGACAAGGGAATGCTGCTAAAGATCCATGCCATAGTCCCGACTGTACGGCAGGATTACTTTTCGGAAACAGAGAGGAGAGGTCAAACGCAGGCAAACTTGGAGGGCCCCTGGAAGCCTTTGGAACCTGCTTGTGCTTAAAGTGGAAGAAATTGAGAATACACGCAAGTTTCGTCCCGGTTATGATTCATTTCTTCTTCTGCCACAGGCCCCCGAGCCAACTCTAAGAGCTGTTCCCTGAAGCTGCCGGGATGGAGCAAAGCAGCAAGACCCAGTGTCGTGCTGAGGTTACTTGCCACACGGATCCCAGCTCCTGTTTCTATTGCTTCGAAATTCAGATTCCATTCAGTGGGCTTGTTCCCTCCTTGGCATTTTGAGATACTTAGAATTAGCCTGGGAATTATTTGCTGCTCCTGCCATCGTGGGTCCCTTGGAAGACGTTTGAGAACACACAAATCGCTTCCCATGCAAGAATGGCTTCCCCCTGCCATGGAAATACGGCAGTTTACTGGGAGGCATGTAGCATCTATTCGACAGCACACATTGGTGGCGCCCAGCAGTTTAGGACAGGAAGTGAAGAGCTGGGAGTGTAGGGAAGCAGAAGATGGTTGCCCAAAGTAGATTTTTTTCCAAGAGCAGCGGGGCTGATGTGACCTGCTTTTTGCCAGGAGTACATAGGATCTTAATGACTGCGTGGGAACTGTTGAAGTCTCCAATGGCAAAGGCCTGTTAGATTAGTGCTCCTCAACCTGTCCCCAACCCTCACTCCCATTTAGGTGGGATCTAGCCAAATCCCTTCACCCCATTTAGCACCATGGCAAAGGTGGACCAGTACCCAAGAACCCATTCATTAGATCATCCACTCCCCTCTCCCTGCCGCTGCATGACTGTTCCCTACATGGCACTTGAAGTGTTTTATCCAGCTTTGTTCCGACTGTCCTGAGCGGCGGGGCTGTCAGCGGGAGCCTGTTCTAGCACAAACCAGCTCAGATCTGGTGTGTCCTCCCAAGGGCTGAGCTAAGCAGCATTAGAGCTGCAGGCATTGCTTGTTTCCTGTGGACTCGGCAAGGGGCATACCCTAATAGTGTGTGGGCCCACGAGGAGTTCATGTGGGGATAACAGGGCATGCAAGGTGAAGATGAACCCTTAAATGGATGGATAACACCCAAGGCAGCGGATATCTGTGCAAGGAGACCGCTCTTGTTAAACAGAGCTATATTCCTTGCTTTCCTCCTGTGACCTTGCACTCCATATGATTTTATGAAAATATGCTAATGAGTGTGAATATAATGTAACTGGAATATGCTTCATGCAAAAGGTCCCTTGTAAGGTATCATTATAAAACTTATAATCTACTGAGTGTGGTCATCCTATCTGTATGAATGTATCATTCTCGTATCTGAAACTAGGAATGTGAAATATAACTCTGAGGTCCTATTGTAGTTATGCAAAGTGTGGGCCATTAATGGTGGTTTAGAATCTTCATGGCTCCCATCAACTAGGACAATTGACTGTAGATGGCTCTGTTTACTTGCAAGCCTTCCTGTGAGTCAGGCCGGAAAGAATGAAGGCTTGGGGTCTCACAGGCCATGTGACCATGTCACCTGGTAGTGGAATCATCTTAAACTTGGTGCTTTTCCATTTAGATGGAGGGGTGGGGACCCAAAGAGACAAAAGATTCCTGCCTTGTGCCAAAGGTATATAAGGGGTTGAAACAGAACAAAGGGGGTGGCAGTCATGAGAAATCCCCTAGCTACCACCTGAGCTAACAAGAACTGTACCAGGGGAAAGGATTGGGCCCAGATTAGGAAGGAGTCAAGTCTGTGAAAGAAGCTTATTGAAACATCTCTGAGGGTGAGATTTTATCTGTATTCAGTTTCCTACTGTATTAGGCTTAGACTTGCATGTTTTCTTTTATTTTGCTTGGTAACTTACTTTGTTCTGTCTGTTAGTACTTAGAACCACTTAAATCCTGCTTTTTATATTTAATAAAATCACTTTTTGCTTATAAATTAACCCAGAGTAAGTAATTAATTCCTGGGGGAACAAACAGCTGTGCGTATCTCTCTATCAGTGTTATAGAGGGCGGACAATTTATGAGTTTACCCTGTATAAGCTTTATACAGAGTAAAACGGATTTATTTGGGGTTTGGATCCCATTGGGAACTGGGTATCTGGGTGCTAGAGACAGGAGCACTTTCTAAGCCATTTTCAGTTAAGTCTGCAGTTTTGTGGGGACGTGGTTCAGACCCTGGGTCTGTGTTGGAGCAGACGGGCATGTCTGGCTCAACAAGGCAGGGTTCTGGAGTCCCAAGCTGGCAGGGAAAATGGGCTCAGAGGTAAATTCAGCACGTCAGGTGGCAGTCCCAAGGGGGTCTCTGTGACCCAGCCCATCACACCTCCCTCCGCCATTAACACATGGGCTAGACAGTCACAAGAGCAGCGTTCTTTCTATCTCTCTGGCCTACTTCAGTTGTTCTCAATCCTTTCCATCCTGGGAACCCCTTTCCACACTGGAATCCTTCTCCCATCCAGCCGGAACCCTCCCTCCCATGGAGCAACTTCCCACAGCAACCTCCTGACATCTGTGTCGTGATCTTCCCAGGACCCACAACCCCTTGGGCTCATTTGAATGCTACTTTTCCACCAATCTATGCCTCCCTCCCGCCAATCTTTTTCCTTTTTTTTTGGGTCTCTGCTGAACCCATCATGTGAAATCACCGTGCGGCTGAGGCAGCTGTAATGGAGTATTTAATTCCATCATCATTCGTTTGTGTCAGACACCGCAGCACCTGTCTTCGGGGGTTTTTTTTTGTAATGGTATTTTTAGGTTGCTACATTCTCCTGTTCTGCCTCCGAAACAAATGCCTCTCATCTGCAACGCAGCTGCTGGGTTTATGTGTACGATAGCCGGGGGGACACTTGTCAAGATCTTTCTTGATCATGCCTGGATGCTGATGTGGTTCCGCATGAACTCGGTGTCCTATTTAAGGTATACATTGGATGCACGCCTAGCGAATGCAGTGCAGCCCTGGATTTTCCGCGAGGGCAGTGGAGATGGGGCTGCCAGAGCTGGCCCTTGTCTCACACCTCCTAGGAGGCATAGACAAATTCCTCACACCCTCTTCCGGCAGTCCCGTAATGTCCCCTGCACGTACCCCTCCAAAAATAACCAAAGAGAAGGCTACCCCCACCCCCAGCCAAAGAATCCATCCCAGGTATTACACAGAGACCAGCACAACCTAGGGGTGGGACTTTGGGAGTGGTGTAGACATGACCCCTACGTTTCCTGGGTTAGGGACAGTGAGTCAGTGTTGAGCTTGTGTCTTGATGAAAGAAGCTCTCTTGCCACCTGGGATGGATGGGCACATGGGGAGCGATGTGAGCTATTTGAGCAGGGGAGGGTCCCCTGCAAGGTAGCAAGATTGTTCGTGCAAGGCTGGGGTGTCACCACACCTGTGGCATAGGCACCTTGCTCCTCCTGCAGGGTTTCTTTTGTTAGCCCACCTCCACCCCCTCCCCCCAGCTCGCTGTGTTTTGACTTAGGGCTGGTCTGTTCAGGGAGAGCCTAAGAGGTAGAATCCTGACTGTGGGATGGGGTTTGAGAAGGCATTGTGGGTGAAATGATCTCATTGGCAAAGCTACCTCCAGCTGCTAGGTTGGGAAGGACGTGCCTCCAAACATCTGGCTATTTTCACGCCCACAGCTGAGCTGAAAGTCCGTGCCGTCTCATCCAGATTTTCCCACGTCAGAGCTGGTTGTGGTGTATTGAGGACTGTATTGGAAAGGCAAGCTATCACCTGGAGCGGAGGGGGAGGTGTTCCTGGTCCTCCGTGCAGGCAGGGGGCTCTGTAGCAGAGCATGCAATCTGAGTCAGTCTAGAAAGAGCCATCTTAAAGCAAGGCAGATTGAGTCATGCCTTGTTGCCTTAGGGAGCAGCCTGCTTTGTCTCTCTCTGGTTTTGGTTCTTCTGTGCTATCGTTCAACATACAGCAGAGTTACACTGCAGTCTTCCAGCCAGAATCTTTTTGTTTTTATCTGTTGTCTCTGGGTGTGTGCTGTGAATACTTTTCCGTCAAATCTCAATGAAATATGGAAACCTCAAGGTTCGCTTGAAGATATTTCGCACTGCCCCAGAGCTGAATTAGGTCAGGCCAGGGAACACAACTCCCACCCTGCCAATTCACCTGCTTACACCAATAGCCAAATTTGGCCCCTTGTCTAGATGAGGCTTGATTGCTCATTACACTTTCCACATTAACGAGGCTTTGATTTTGTATGCAGGGCAGAAAAGGTGACTCACCCACTCTCAGGCACTCAGACCTTGTCATCTCAGGTGCTTAATACACAGCTTGTCGGAGTGCTACCCAGCACTGTGCCTCCTCGTTAGCTTACATTTAGAAGGTCATTCGGTATTAGAAATTAATGACCCGTTTCAGAAAACTAATCCCGTTTTCCACTGAGCCGCCATCCCTTTCAGGCCTTTCAAGAGAAGCTGCTACATCTGATGGGCAGTGTGTCAGGGCATCTTCCCACTGAGATGGAGCTCGGCCCGGTGCCGTCCCGCTCAGCGGGTGGACAAGTTAGGAGATTTCCCCCTCTCTATCTTACCTGCCTGTGTGTCTCCAGGGTCATGGATTCCTGATGGAGTCTGGGATTCAGAAATTGTTGCTAGTCCGGGACATTTAAATTTCTTACATTGCCACCAGCTTTAGTCGCTTTTCATTTTGGGGCTCTGTGTCCTTACAAGAAGCAGCAGTTTTGTGACCCTTTAAATCTGGGCCTACCTGCTGCGGTGACTTGTGAGAGAGAAGACAGAGGAGCAAGAATGTGGGGCAGCGTAGTAGAAGTGCAGGGCTCACTAATTTTTTCGTATGATTTTAGTGCCGGTCTCACTGACTGCCCTGGAGACACCAAGTCACACTCCAGAATGAACAGGAATTATGAGCTTCCCCAGCCGGCCCTGGCCACTGGGGGAGATAAGTGTGAAGAGACACGTCTGCAAATATCTGAGGTGTGTAAACTTGACAGAGGCAACTGGGGGGAAACATGCACAGGCATAGCTGGGAGCAACGGGGCGAAATGAAGGGGAAATGTAAGCTGAGCGGCTGGAAGGAATGCTGAGAAGTGTTGGGCTGGAGGAGAATCGCCCATGGGAACGGTTGGAAGCCCTGTCGTCTAGAGATTGCAGCAACCCCGGGCGTGTCAGCTGGTGTATTGAAAACTAGACTAGGGCACTATACGAGAGATGGGATGGTAGGGAACAATCCTGCCCTGGGTGGGCAGGGATAGCTCAGTGGTTTGAGCATTGGCCTGCTAAACCCAAAGTTGTGAGTTCAATCCTTGAGGGGGCCATTTAGGGATTTGGGGCAAAAATTGGGGATTGGTCCTGCTTTGAGCAGGGGGTTGGACTAGATGACCTCCTGAGGTCCCTTCCCTGATATTCTATGATTCTATGACAGGACCTGATGGACTCCCACCTCTTACCCCTTGGAGTTTACGTCCCTTAGCTCCTTGGAGGGGCTGGTAGAGAACTTTAGTCTCCATGCCCATCCAACCCTTGTCCTTGCTGCTGAGACCACCCGTTTGTGTGTGTGTGAGTGAGGTGCAGCTAGTCCCAGGGACAATCATGGGTTTTGCAATGGGGACACTTGTTCACTGGACACTAGAAGGAGACCCACCGAATAACTTCACCCAGGCCACTGAAGAGCTATTATCTCTGCCAACCTGGGGGATGGGGGCCAAAGGAGGTGAGCTTCATGTTCCATCTCTTGAGCTGTCCAATCCCCTATCCAAGAGGCCAGGTGGGGATGGAGAGATGCTGGCAAAAAATCTCCCCACCCTGGCTCCCCATGTCTCCCCTTTTCCAGCAGGGAGCCTGGGCATGCAGCAGCCACCGCCCTCCCGTAATGCAATGCCCCAGCTCTGCTCCGTTTCCTTCGCCTCCCCAGCCTTATGGCTCAGTAAGTGCGTTGCTCCCAGGCAGCCTAGGATGAATGCGCGCTCATGGCACGCTCCACGCCACCACCAGCTTAGCTGCGATGATTCAAACTCAGTGGCCCAAATTCTTTCTAAATCCGTCAATCAGCAGCCCCCAGCGCTTTGCCATAGCACCAGCAAGCGAGCATCCACACAATAAATAAGGCAAGACCGGCGGATATAAGCGGCCATGCAGAGGAATGGAAAGCTGAGACTAGTTGTGATGTGCGCCCATGCAGTGTCCTTCACAGCTGCCAGGGGGACGAGCACAAGAGCCCTAAGTAAGAGGTAGGGTGGCCCAGGGATTTGCACTCTAGCCTTGGACTTGGGCGATCTGGGTTCAGGTAGTTCTGCCACAGGGTCCCTGTGCGACCTCTGGCAAGTTACTTAGCCTCCCTGTGCCTCAGTTTCCCCATCTGTAAAATGGGGATAAAAGTACTGCCCAGCCTCACAGGGAGGATAAATACATAAAAGATTGTGAGTTGCTCAGATACTAAGGTAATGGTGATGGTTTCATTAGCAGGACGCAGCTGGGTTTCCACTAGGAAACATTGCATGGGTGGCTTGCTTTGATATTTGTCCGTTCCCTGGTGGACGTGCCCTGTCAACGTGGGGAGGTAAGGCTGGGTTGGGAGTCCTGCCCCACCTCCCCTTTCAGCCTATGCTCCCAATGTGGCTGGCCAGTTCCCCACCTCTGAACCTGCTAGGAGGCAGATTAAGTTTGGCGCTGATGTTTAGGGTGGGGATGGAGCTCAGACCGGCCATAGACAAGGAGGTGGGAAGGAAATCATAGAAGATTAGGGTTAGAAGAGACCTCAGGAGGTCACCTCGTCCAATCCCCTGCTCAAGGCAGGACTAACCCCAACTAAATCATCCCAGCCAGGGCTTTGTCAAGCTGGGCCTCAAAAACCTCTAAGGATGGAGATTCCACCACCTCCCTAGGGAACGCATTCCAGTGCTTCACCACTCTCCTAGTGAAATAGTGTTTCCTAATATCCAACCTAGACCTCCCGCACTGCAACTTGGGACCATGGCTCCTTGTTCTGTCATCTGCCACCCCTGGGAACAGCTGAGCTCCATCCTCTTTGGAACCCCCCTTCAGGTAGTTGAAGGCTGCTATCAAATCCCCCCTCACTCTTCTCTTCTGCAGACTAAATAACCCCAGTTCCCTCAGCCCCTCCTTGTAAGTCATGTGCCCCAGCCCCCTAATCATTTTCGCTGCCCTCCGCTGGACTCTTTCCAATTTGTCCACATCTTTTCTGTAGTGGGGGGCCCAAAACTGGGCACAATACTCCAGATATGGCCTCACCAGTGCCGACTAGAGGGGCATAATCACTTCCCTCAATCTGCTGGCAGTGCTCCTACTAACGCAGCCCAATATGCCGTTAGCCTTCTTGGGAACAAGGGCACACTGCTGACTCATATCCAGCTTCTCGTACACTGTAATCCCCAGGTCCTTTTCTGCAGAACTGTTGCTTAGCAAGTTGGTCCCCAGCCTGTAGCGGTGCATGGCATTTTTCTGTCCTAAGTGCAGGACTCTGCACTTGTCCTTGTTGAACCTCATCAGATTTCTTTTGGCCCAATCCTCCAATTTGTCTAGGTCACTCTGGACCCTATCCCTACCCTCCAGCGTATCTACAACTCTCCCCAGCTTAGTGTCATCCGTGAACTTGCTGATGATATCTGCGAACTTGCAGGAGACTCTCTGCATGCTGGAGGGGATGGTGCCCCTGCTGGAGGCATAGCGGGATGCTCAGGAGCTTGGAAGAGGGAGAATGCCAGATCCTGGGCTCTTCTGTGGAGCGACCCTTTCAAGCAGAGAGAGGGCTGGTAACCCTGGAAGTTTGGGTGACGTGTTTTAACCTTGCAAATAACTCACCTCTTGTTTTCGTTAATAAACCTTTACTTGGTTTAGTATAGGATTGGCCACAAGCATGGCCTTTGGTGAGAGATCTTGGGTGCACTTGACCTGGGGTAAGTGACTGGTGCCTTGGGAATGGGAGTAACCTGAATATTCTTGTAACCTTTGGTGTAAGGGACCATCTATCACAGAGGCAGGCTTGCCTGGGTGGCAGGACAGTCCGGAGTAGCCAGGAGAACTGTCTGTGGTTCCCTATTAAGGCTGTTATAGTCCCCGAGGAGCTCACGCTTGTTACTTGGTTGGTGAAATCTATGTATAGACCACACAACCAGTTTGAAGTTCGTGCCCTGTTTCTTGACAGTCTGCCCTGAGGTTGGCACCCAGGGACAGCATGGCAGGGGGCATCACTGATTCCCAGGAGAAAGCATTAGAGAACAGAGTCTGGATTCAGCTTGGGAAGCTGGACTTGAGCTGATACACTTGGAACGAGAAAATCCAGGCTTTGTGCAGTATTTTCGTGCTCTGTTCTCCTTCCCCTTAATTTGGCTCCTGCTTGCTTTGGGGGTCCATCTACAGCAACAAAGCAACTGTTTGCTGACAATGGTATGTCTCTGTCTTCATTGTGATACACTTGCAAAGCATGTCTCCACTTTCTAGTGGTTGGCCCACAGAGAGGATAACAGCCTACTACGATTCCTAGATCATGGAGCTACTGCTTTAGCTCAGGTGGTAGAGGGCTGTGCTTTGATGCTGAATGTTCTGGGCTCAAACCTTCTGGTGGTATGTACCAGGAGTTGATGCATGAGCAATGGGTCATTTTCCTAGTTCATATGGTATTTTCCTTCTTTCTCTTTGTGTCTGACTTCCAAGCAACATGAGAAGTTGAACAGTCCCAAAATGCCCTGCCACAAGGCTGGAATCGGCTTGCTCTGGGATCAGGCTCATTTGGATTTGCTCCTCCCGTGTTGCAGAATGAGGGAGTGAAATTAGGGACCTGATACCTTTTCGCTATAGGGCCCAAGTGCCCCTGCCAGCACTGCCTGCCCCCCTCTGCCGCCCCTTGCAGAATCTTTCCGGATTGAAATTCCAGCATATGCACAGCACAGCTGGCCAGCCCTGCCTGCTCCGCTCCATCTCTCGCTCTCCGCATCTGGCACGTGTCTCTGTGATATGGAAGATTTACATGGCAGAGCCGCCTGGTAGCCTGAGCCTCAGAGCCGTGCTCCTTGCCAACACGGAGAGGCTAACGCCGGAGATGCCATCCAGCCAGTCACAAAGCACGGGCTCGCATGATCCCTGACTGTGGCAGCTTCCGTGTGCATGGCTGTTGCGGGGGGGGGAGGGGCTCGGGAGATGTTTCAGTCACAATTTTGTGACGCTGAATGCAGCTTACGTTGAACAAGTGAAACTTTTATTAAACCCTCTGTGCTGCCTCCCACCTAACTCCCCACCTTCCCTGTTCCGCTGTCTCTCCAGGGAACCTTGGCCCTAACATCTAACCCAAATCTCCCTTGCTGAAGGTTAAGCCCATTACTGCTTGTGTCCTACCTTTGGTGGACATGGAGAACAACAGATCACCATCTTCTTCATATATTTAAAGACTGTTATCAGATGCCCCCCCCCACCCCAAGTCTTCTTTTCTCAAGACTAAACATGCTTTTTTTTTAAAACCTTTCTTCGTAGGTCAAGTTTTCTAAATCTTTGGTCATTTTTGTTGATTGCGACATGCAGCAACTTGCAATGTGCAGCATTGGAGAGCTGGATGAATGCACATTAAAACAGCAAAAGAAGAGAGATTGGTGACTCTCCTGACTTATTTTGCATGGCTCAGGGCCTGAGATACTTAATCGTGGTACTGGGACAAAGTATCACGGTGAATCAGGGGCCAAATTCGGGGGTTCTTCCCAACGTTCCATTTGGCGCTCTGACTGAAAAGAGCCTCTTGATTTTCGTGGAAGTCTTCCAGAGCAGGTCTGTCCGGCCCCAGCGCTCATGGTCAGACCTGGGGTGGTTTCACACCCCTTTGAGAAGCCCGTTAGAGGCACGACGTATGCCGAAGAAGAGCGGCCGTGGCCAGCTCCCTGTGGTGCTCTGCTTTACAACGGTCCAGAGGGGAAGGGGAATGGGAATGGAGCTGTGTTGACAAGGGCCTTGGAAGGCTGGGTCTGTCTGCGTGGCGGTGGCTGCAGACTGGAGATTTTGGAGCACTCTCAATGGGCGTTTGTTAATGACACTGCTGCTTAATAGATTGCTGCAATGCTAGCATCTCTCCAGCGCCCTATAATTACTTGCTCTTTAGAGCATTTCAACCCTAACAATAGAAACCCCTGCAAATAATATTCCACTTTGGCACCTGGTCCGCCTCCTCCCACTGCAGAATGATCCCTCGGCAGCCGCTAAAGAGGCGTTTAATTCCAGCACCACATTCAATTCGTGGTCAGTTGGCAGTTGAGGCCCGGTGCCATTAGCTCATTGGCCTGCACTTATACGTTTGCAGTGCCGTCCTCTGCAGGCTTCTGTGGTGCCCAGGAAACACCCTGACCCCGCCTAGGCTTCCGACCAGGGTCACAGGCAGAACCCCGCCCTTCCCTCAATCTGATTGTCTCTGGGAAGATGGCTATCCTACGTGGAGATGTGGATTCAGAGTGGGGAAGGGGGCAATGTTACCCCTTCAAGATGCTTAAATAATTGAAACACAGAGTCCATTCTAGCACCATCAGGGAGCATCTGCCCCCTCCCGTGAACAAACACGACCCTCTGGGACGCTCACGTCCCGTGTTAATGACGGGCCCTGCTTGTAACTGCTGTTACTCACTCGCAGCTGCAGAATGAATCACGCCCCACCACACAAAAGCTCCCATTGTGCTGAAAAGTCATAGCCCCCTCCCTCCCCACCCCCCCCGGGCGCCATGGTTTGCAGTGCATTGTCGTGTGATGCACGCCCTGTTCTCCTGCGGAGAATAAGAAAGGATCTGGGATTGGACGGGAGGTTACCTATGCCAACACTGGTTCTGCTGAGCAGTGATTGCATCCGCAGATGTTGCCAATGCCATACTGGCCCATTCATGAGCTTGTAAGAGAAATACCTGGCTACACACAAGTCCCAGTGGGGCAGGTCATGAGGTCGAGGGGGTAAGGCCACTGGCCTGGGACTCAGAAGACCTGGACTGCATTCCCAGCTCTGATAGCCTGCTGGGTGACCTTGGGCCTTGTCTATATAGATTGTAAACTCTTTGGGGCAGGGACTGCCTTCTATGCTGCCTAGCATAGTAATACTGTCGTTCTAATACAGCCCTTTCCATCAGGAGGTCAGGATGGTTATTACACATTTTACAGATGGGGAAACCGAGGCACAGAAAAGCTATGTGGCTTGCCTGAGGTCGGCCAGCTGGTCAATGACCTTGGGTGAGTTCCTGCTCTGTGCCTCAGTTTCCCTCTCAGTAAAACAGGAATACCATGAAGGATGGGATTGGACAAGGAAGGCAGCATTAGCCATCCCTTCTCTGCCCCACTTCTGCCACCTATCCTGGCAAAGGGCATGAGCATGGTATGTACCCTTGTGGTACCATGGCTTTGTAATAGCCCTGATAAGAACATCCATGGCCCAAGGTGGGGCGGGGACTCATGCTGGCCAAGAACAGTAGCTGCAAGGTCCATAAACTGGGCTGAGTGAGGGGTATAAAGTCATTGGCCTCGCTGCTGTTTTGGTCACTGTTCCCCTTAACCCACTCCTTCTCTGCTACCATGTGAAGTAGCTATATGTACCTTAAGGGCTAGAATATGGTCTAGTGGTTAGAACATGGAACTACCATTAAAGGCTCTGGGGGTCTGTTTCCTGTTGCTCTGCCCCTGTGTCACTGTGCCCTTGGCCAACACACTGGAGCTGTTAGTGCCTTGCTTTCCCCACCTGTACAACGGGGTTATAATAAAAACGGCTGCTGCACGGAGCTGTGGGTGGCTTTGAGGCTCAATTAATAGATGGCACATGGCTGGAGATCCCACGTGAGGGCAAAGCATTATTATTAATTTCCTGTATTATTTATTCTTTTTACTCTTTCAGCTGATACTGAGATGGCAGCTGGATAGTGGGGATCAAATTCATCCCTGGGGGGAACTTCCCAACAATGTCCTTGCAGTTACGCCACCGCTGAACGCTGGGGTCTCCTTCCTGCACCGGCGACTCAGGGACGCCAAAGTGCGCTGGGCTCCACTGTTCTCCGCTCTGTGTCACAGCAGGGCTGAGTCCTCCCCATGGCATGGTGGGGCAATGTCAAGGCTGAACAGCTCCCCATTTGTTTTCCTGACACGCAGCAGGAGCGCTCTTCGGAAGTACTGTTTATCTCTGTGCCTGCACATCAGTTCAGCAAACCTGCCAACAGCCTTCATGTCGAGACGCTGAGCTCCTTTGCAGGCCCTCACGCCGTTTTCCAGCTGGTTTTATTTTATTTTATTTTTTTTCAAAAAAGAAAACCCTTTGAAATGAGTATAGATTTTCCTGTATATTCGTTTGGCTGGCTGCAGGGGGAGGGGGGTGTTGTAAACGTTCAGACAGTGCCACGATCAAACGTTGAGACAGAGCCAGATTTGAGGATGTATTCGCTTCACTGCTTAGTGAGAGAATGGGGTTATTCAGCATCAATCAATTACATAGTTTAAGAAAGCGTTCTTCAAATTAATGAATCTGTTGAAATTAAGAAAATTCTAGCTACTCCCCCCCCCCCCCCCCCCCCCAAGAAAAAATATGTTTGTTTGTCTACATATTTGCTGTCAGGGGATTGATAATACCATGGGAAATTGAAATCATAGTCAGATAGGAGACATTTCCGCAATCACCTTCCAAATGCCCTGTGATGATGATAACAATGCAGAGTTCTTTGGTCGTGGTCTTCATTTAGAGAACTCAGCATGCTTAATGACGGTAGGGAAGTATTGTTAAGATGGGAAAACTGAGGGTGTGACAAATGCCAACGTTTTCAAAACTGGCCTCGGATCCTGGCTGCTTCCATTTTTTGGGTGCCTCGCTTGAAATACACAGAACCTTCCAGTGCCTTGTGAAATGATTCGGAGTCTTTGCAGGGACTTCAGTGGGCTTTGGATCAGGCCCCATTTCCTGATTCAGCACAGTGCTTAAGTACAAACTTGATCTTAACACTCCCGATGGGATTCATTCCAGCCAGCAGGCAGGGGAGGCAAGAGGCTGCGGAACCTAGACTGATCTGATACAGGCCAATTGTACATTTCAGCAATGCACTAAGATGTTACGGTGATTAGCATGGTGTAAATAAAATAAAGAGTAATAGAAATTATGGTCTCGATGCGGAAATCACTGGGTGAGGGCTATGCAGGAGGTCAGATTAGATGATCACAATGGTCCCTTCTGGCCTTAACATTGATGAATCTATGAAAATAAATGATAGCCAAACATTTTCAGCCGTCTTGTCCACCTTTGGATGCATCTGTTTTCAAGGGTCCTACTTGATATATTGTGGGCTTGATTTTCATGGGTGCTGAGCACCGCCAGCTCACAGTTCACAGATCAATGGGCTATCATGAGATAACCAAGGTCTTCTGACTCCATTTTAGCTGTAGTGCAGATATAAGGGCTGCCATTCTGGGTCTGACCATGGTCCATCTTGTGCAGTATCGTGTCTTCGACAGTGGCCCGTACCAGAGCTACAGGGGCAGCGTACAGAACAGAGAAATTATGAAGTGATCCATCCTTGTCTTCTATTCCCCGCTTCTGGTAGTTAGAGGGTTGCATCCCTGACCATCTTGGCTGATAGTCAATTGATGGACTTCTCTATAAACTTCTCCGGTTCTTTTTTTGAACCCAATTATTCTTTTGGCCATCACAGTATCCAGTGGCAATGAGTTCCACAGGTTAGTAGTGCACTGTGTGAAGAAGTACTTCCTCTTGTTTGAATTAACCTTGCTGCCTGTTAATTTCATGGGGTGACCCCTGGTTTTTGTATTGTGTGAAAGGGCAATTAATACTTTTTCTCCACACCATTCATGATTTTATAGACCTCGATCACTTCCCCCCTTTAGTTGTCTCTTTTCTAAGCTGAGTACCCCTAATCCTTTTAATTTGTCCTCCAGTGGAAAATGTTCCAATAGCCTTGATTATTTTTATTTTATTTTATTATTTTATTTTTACCCTTCTTGGAACCTTTTCCAGTTCCACTATATCCTTTAAGAGATGGAGCGAGCAGATTTGGACACAGTATTCAAGGCGTGGGCACACCATGGATCTGTATAGTGACATTATAATATTTTCTTTCTTTCCCTCCTCTTTCTTAATAGTTCCTCATATTGTTAGCTCTTTTCACTACTGCTGTGCATTGAGCAGGTTTCAGAGAACGATCCACGGTGACTCCAAGATCTTTCTTGGATGGTAACAATTTTAGATGAGGCTTTGTTCCAGACACTCTGTGACTATCCGGGAAGCATGTACAATTTTTCTTGTGTTTGCTTAACTTTCCAAGCCACTTCGTAGAGTTTAAGGGGCCATAGTCTGCCCTCCGGCATAGCACAGGCTGCTGGATTGTGAGGGATGTGCACCGAGACCATTCCTTGGCCTTCCCCTTCCACTCGTATCTTGGGAGAACTTTTCGGCTGCTTTCTGCCTGACCTGCCACCCGTTATTTCGGCACAGGTTCTGTTCTTTCTCGCTGCTTCTTCTTCGCCGAGAGCTGCAGGCAAAGTATTTTATTTTCTCGTTGACTTTATATTTTTTTTCTTTTTAATCAAATCATTTTGACTTCTTCCTGCTTCCACGCACCCCCTCCTCCCAGGCCTAGCATCGTGAGAGAAATCAAACATCGTCAGCAAACTGCATTCTGAAAGCGTCTTTCTGCGCTATCTCTCTCATTTGCATACACTTCTGACCGGCATGAAGAGCGGTTTCTCCTCCTCCGAGCACTCTCCCTGGCCGACGGAGAGCTTTGGAGATGAAAGGTCCCCCCAGTGGAAGGGCACAAAGGCGACTCTGCCATAGGGAATGCAGCTCGGTGGAGAAACAGTGTCTTCAAAAGGCCCGTTGGTGGCGAGGGGCCCGCAGGAGAAGCGGGGCTGTAAGGGGCTCAGTCTTAGTATCTCGGCCCTCAGTCCAGATCTGTAAAATCCTCCCCCTTGCGGCATAACAGCCCCACTGGAGAAACTCTGGCATTTTTATGATCCACTGCCCAGTCTGTGCCATTTTCTCAGTGGCCGGTGGGTAGGGTTGGCAACTTTCTAATCCCACAAAACCAAACACCCCGCCCCACCCCTTCTGAGGCCCTACCCCACTCGCTCCATCCCTCCATCGCTCACTCTCCCCACCCTCACTCACTTTCACCAGGCTGGGGCGGGGGGCTGGGGATAAGGGGTTTGGGGTGCAGGGGGGACGGGCTCTGGGCTGGGATTGCGGGCTCCAGGTGGGGCCAGAAATGAGAGGTTCAGGGTGCAGGAGGGGGCTCTGGGCTGGGGCCGAGGGGTTCAGAGTGCGGGAGGGGATGCAGACTCTGGGAGGGAGTTTGGGTGTGGGAGAGGACTCTGGGCTGGGGCAGTGGGGTGCAGGGTGAGGGCTCTGGGAGGAAGTTTGGGTGTGGGAGGGGACTTTGGGCTGGGGCAGGGGGTTGAGGTGCAGGCTCTGGGGTGGGGCTGTGAATGAGGGGTTTGGAGTGCAGGAGGGGGCTGAGGCAGCGGGTTGGGGTGTGGGCTCTGGGAGGGGAGTTCGGGTGCAGGAGGGGATCCTCGGCTGGGGCAGAGGTTGTGATGAGGGAGGGGGTACAGGGTGTGGGGTCTCGGTGGCACTTACCGCAGCTCCCAGGAAGCAGCCACCAGGTCCCTGCAGCCCCTAGGGGCATGGGTGGCCAGGGAGGCTCTGTGCGCTGTCCCCGCAGCCCCCATTGGTCGAAGTTCCTGGACAATTAGAGCTGTGGAGCCGGCATTCGGGGCAGGGGCAGGGGGTGGAGCCGCCCATGCCCGTAGGGGCTGCAGGGACCTGGGAGCCACACAGAGCTAGGACAGGTAGGGAGCCTGCCTTGACCCCGGGCCCCTGCTGCACCGCTGCCGACCGGACTTTTAACAGCCCAGTCAGTGGTGTCGACCGGAGCCACCAGAGTCCCGTTTCGACCGGGCATTCCAGTCGAAAACCAGACACTTGGCAACCCTCCCGGTGGGGGAACTCAGGCCTGCTCACTACTCCGGGTTCCAGCCCAGCACTCCATGCTCCGCAACCCCAATCTGCTCATGCTCCGGCCTCGTTGCTATTTCCCTGGGCCCTTATCTGCCTTTCTTCCCTCTCTTCTGGCTCCCCTGCTGGGTTACAACGGATGCTTCTGATGCTCCCTGTGGCTACTTCACCTCCTCTCGGGTGTTTGCCAGAGTCTCTAGTCTGAGGCAGGGTCCCAGGGCGTACTGTCCCCTTGGACCTCCTCCTTGTAACTAGCCGATTTCCCTTTCTCTGTAGGACACGACTGCAGGATTCCTCCCTACAGCTCTCTCTTACCACCAATGTCCTCTCTTTAGTCCAGCTCCTCTCCCAGCTGGGCTTGATAAGCTGTTAGGCCTTGTCACGCCCTTGTCACGTTTACATCAGCTGAGGATCTGGGCCCAAACTTCAACTCCTGTTGCAGGGTGAGCTTAGCCGCCCCCTCTCCCCGCTCTAGAATCACCGCCCCCCCCTTGTCTGGGCCCGTATTATTCCCACAGCGTGTGCCAGCCAGACCCCAAGCCTCACTGGGGTCTAGAGTTAATCTCAGCTAACGATTCACCCAAACGCACAGTAATAAAAGTCAACACCGAGAAGCCCTTTGAAAATGAATCTCTAATGATGGAATTGGCTGGGAAAGGATAAAACTCCCCATGGCAGCGCATGGCCAAAACGCAATAGGAAATTAAACTGATCCGATGTCTGGGTGCTCTGGAGAGGAGTTGGGTTTTTTCTTTGTGCACGTCAAACCTAACTACATGCAAGGAAAGCCAAAGACCCATTCAAAGACGCAATATAGGAGGAGAATCAAATTCTCCAGCAATGAGGTTACGGGCCTTCTTAAGCAGTTTGCTTATTAAGTTTTGAGCTGCAAGCAGAGATGCAGCCTGGGTGGTGAGGGGGATTCCTACGGGGATATTAGTCCATAAAACATCACAAGTGAATAGCCGAGCGACAGCAGATCCCCCATTTCAGCAGCAAGGATGCGCTAAGCTGGAGCCAGTGTTCCGGTGGGATGAAAGGGAGATTAGTTTAAAAATGAATACTTGACAAACCAGACCCTATTTCTAAATGTTTTCCCTTCCCCGGCTCCTCTGTGTAAAGCGGTAAAGACCCTGGAGCTCAGGCTAGGCATGTTTTCTCCCCCCAGATCCCCCAGCAATAAAAGGACAGCATAGAGAAGTGGAAAGCTGTGTGATCTAAGAAGACAGGGCACTGTCTGGGGGTAAGAAGACGTGGGCTCTAGGCTCAGCTTTGCCTCTGACCTGCTCTGTGACCATGGGCAAGTCGTGTCCCCTGCTGCGCCTCAGTTTCCCCTTGCGTTCTTTGTCAGTTGGCATGGCTACACCAGACATCATCATCCTAACAGAGCCAGCGCCTGCCACTGAAGGATCTTGGAGCACTTGTCTGTAACGACAGAAGGGATGTATTAATATCCCTGTTTTACTGGTGGGGAAACAGAGGCACCGAGTGGTTGAAGTCATCCTGCTCGAACCTGAGTCTTGGAAGTTAGCCGTCTCAATCCATATTTGAGCATGAAAAGAATCCCTCTGCCCTGTGCCTTTGAAAATCAGGCCTTTTAACTGACTCGCACAGGGAGACTATGGCAGGACCCAGAGTTTGAGCCCCAGCGTTCCCAGATCCCACTCTAGGGCTTTAACCACACCTTCTGTGACAACTCTGCTGGAGGGGGGAGGAGGGGATGTGGCAAGGCTAGGGCCCATAACCTCAAAGGTATTTAGGCACCTAAAATCAATGGGCAGTATGCGCCTAGATACCTTTGAGGTTGGGGGCCTCGCTCCCTCACCCCACAAAAAGAGCAGAATGGGTGTTTCTCTCTTTGGGGGCCTTATTTTGGGTGAAGGAAAAGAACACGTGGACTTACGCTGATGTCAAGGGGCAGCAAATCCCTTGAAAGCCAATGAGTCAGAGAGAGGGAAACGAGACCCAAAGCCTCCCCGAGCAAAAGAGCCCTGGGCCACCCTCAGTAATCGCCTGCAACAGAAATGCAGTGCCCAGGGCAGCTGCCTCCTGCTCCTCTTTGTTTCACACACGCGGCGTAGATGGGATTAATGCCCAGGAACACACCGGGTGCCACTTCTCTCTCGCGACCTGGGGAAGTGGCTAATGCTCTCTTCACTGCCCCAGCTCCCCTCTCCCGGGCCAGCAAGGACTGCTAGCATTCACACAATCCCGTCCCGTGGCTGGGGTGTTTGGACAGCCTCGTGCATTGCACTGAGGCACCCCTGCCCCACATCTGGGGCTTTGATGGATGAGAGAGAAGGAGAGGGGATTTTCCCCTCCCTACTGCTATCTTCTCCTGATTGCAATGTGATTCCCCGCCCCGCCCCCATTGAGTTAAAGCAGCTTCTGGACTCCGGGCTTCCCAGGGCCCTCAGAGTGACCCAAACTTGCCTGCTAATGAGTAACTGAGCCCAGCTCCCTGACACCAACCCTCCTTCCCTAGGCACCTTTGCAAACACACAGGGACTGAAGCAGGAATTGGCCGGATGGCTTCACTTGTTGCACTCCAATGAGAAGAAGCCTTTGGGGGTTTTTTGGGGAGGGGACAGGTGGAATTCAGTTAGTAATTAGTTTTCTGTGTAACATCAGTTCTCAAAGGTGCTGACACCTGCCTGCAGCTGGCTTGTGTTTATTCCCTCAGCCACGGCGATGGGCTTGTTTTCGCTCTGTGGCCCTTGTAAAAAGTCCTGACAAGTTAAACACAGCACTGCAACCTGCCCCAGCTGTGCCAGCCCGGTGCCTGGGTGCGTAGGCACATCTGTGTGTTGGCACAGGCATGCATGTGCATACGTGTTTGTGTGCACATGGGCCAGGGCTGTGCAAATGTGTAAGCGGACACGTGTGTGTGCGCTTGTGCGTGTAATACACGTGTGCCCATATGCCTGGTCTGTGCACATGCTTCTGTGTGTGGGGACAGGGTGCATGTATGGAATACATGCTTGTACACGTTTCTGTGTGCATGGGTGTCATTCATGTGCACATGTGTGTAATACAGCTGGGCACATGCATCAGTGCGCATGTGAGCACATGAATGTGTATGTGTGCAATGCATGTGGGCACACACATGCCTGTACACCTGTCAGCACATGCCAGTGTGCTAGTATAAGGTGCTACTGTGTGTTTGTAAGCCCTTGCATCTCTGGGGATACTTCCCTTTCCCATTTTGGGGCCTCCCAGAGCCTCTTGCTCTGAGAGGCATGCCTGCCCCATTGCCCTGCCCTCGCCGGGCAGCTCCTGCTTGCTGGGCCAATTCTGGAGAGCCCCCTCCCCAGCCAGAGACCCTGCTTTGCTCTCATGTAACATTTGCGCATTGTTGTTGTTGGCTTCTCCCGCCCTGAATGCCACATTAGGCTTCCCTGGGGCAGAGGCCTTTGTACTTCGCCTGGCCGCTCGTGCACCAGGCAGGAGCTGATTGAGCAGAGCAGCGAGCCCACGCTGGATTTCCACGCCTGAGGGGCGCCTGCTCAGGGAATGTCATGCTTAATTACACGCACTGCGGTTCTCAATCAATCTGGCCGCAGCTTCGAAAGCACTGGGAGATTGATGTGCTCAGCTGGAGTGACGGGATCGATTCCCGGCCCTTAAAGGTCCAGAGCCCACTTCAAAGTGATCTTTCTTTCATCTGCACCTTTAGACACGGGCCCCGTTCAGATCAGGGCACGCCTGGTAAAGCAGAGGCAGAGCAGAGCAGAGACCTGTATAGGGCAGGTCTCCTGGCCAGTCTCAATCTACACCCTTTGCAAGGCCTAGGGGCCAAGTGTACGTCCCACAGAGAGCCCGACAACCAGAGCCCCATGTACATGATGTATATATGTCAGGCCCAGGATCCTGTTTACACGCTGATTACATCCACCCCTCATCCAGATCTCACTGCAGCTTTGTGCTCCAGGCTGTGGAAATTGTCTTCTGGCCCTTGTGATTGGGAAACTTGGCCAGGTAAACTGAGCTCATGTTCCTGGTGACCCTGCAGCGATGGCCCCAGCACGGGGAAGCTGCTTCCTTCACTCTGATGATTCCTCTTCTGTGCTCATCGGGGTCCCTCCCTCCCTCATGCAGCCTGGCCGGTGCGGGCCCCCTGTTACAGCTCGGCCACGTTTCTCTTCAGCTTTGATTGCAATTCTGGCTGCATTTAATATGACTCGATCTGCAAATTAATAACCATATCTCACCTCGCCGGGTGCCCGCGTGCCTCGCTGAACATGCCGTCTGGAGGGGGAGACTTACTTTATCAGAAAGCAAGCAGGTCTCAGATCGGGGCTTTCATCTGCAGGCGAGAGGAAACCATTATGTCTCGCTTGCCCTTCCCTCACCCAGCTGCAGATCCCTGTCTGCAAGACTTGGAATGGAATAGCCTCCCCCTTTTTGCAATGTGGGTCCACATCTAGCATTTCTGATGTGTCCCCCCCCCCCAGAAAAAAAGCAACAGGACCTTACATGGCACAGTCATCCTGTGATGGGGGCTACTTCCCGCACTGTCCCTGCAAGAGCAGAATTAGGCCAAGTGGCTCCAATCAGCCAATTAGGCTGCAAACCGGAGTGGGGCTAATTAGAAGGAAGCTCACATGTGAGGGCAGCAGAAAGGAAGCAGAGCCCTGGTTTGGAACCTTGTGTAGCGGGTGGGTCTGGGTCCCCCTACCAGCTGATGCAGAGTGGTGTTACGGGCAATGAGGCACTGTTGGAGAGACAGGGTCAGGGCAGCGGGCTTGAGGGCAGCCTGATGCTGCTTAGACAGAATAGACGTTGAGAGCCCACCCTGGAAGGGGGAACCGCTGGGTGACCGGGCTGGAGGGCTGAGTCATAAAGAGGAAGCTGCAGCTCTGGGAGCGAGAGAGGGCCGCAGAGTGAGAAGGAGACAGAGTGACAGAATGCAACTGCAGGAAAGGGCATCGGCCTGGCAGAGCTAACCCCCAGAACTGCCAGAAGGAGGCGCCATCCTGTGGTGACTAGAGCCTCTCCCCTCCTGTCACACACCCAGGGGCAGACTATAATGCTTGGCACGGTTAAATGACAGAGCCACAGTTACAGTCAAGAGTGAACCATAGCACAGGGAGAGCGCCGTGTAGATACAAAGGCAATTAGATGTTTTCAGCTGAGATCCAAAAAGTGTCAGTGACTTGATAAGCTGGGATGGCACAGGGAGCCTGTTCTAGGCAGCAGGAGCTGCGGAGGAGAAGGCTCTTGTGCCAGGAGTAAGGTGATTATGCAGAGAGGGTCAGGGAGGAAGCAGGTGCTTGGGGAGTGGAAGGATCCAAGAGGCAAGGTCTTAAAAGTCCGTTGGAGCTAGGCCATGCCAGAGAGCAGGAGCTTGGAGAGGCCATTGAGAAGCTGCAATGGTCCATGCCAGGGGAGGTGAAGGCCTGGAGGGGGTGACGGCCTGGAGGACTTTTTAGAGGTGCAGTTGTGGCACTGGGTCCCACCAGGGGTGGGTGCCAAGTTCGCAGATGTTATAAGAGGAGGAGTCCTGAGTCCCAGCTGGTCCCAAGGCCATAGACAAATGGGAGGTGTTAGCTGCCGAGTTTTTGCATCAAATTCTCAGCTATACCCGTGCAGTTCCATTGGCTTCAATGGGGTTGTCCCACAGAGGCTGAGCGGGAAATTTGGACAACTGCAGTTGAGGAGACTTGTCCACCACAAGAACTTCTGTCTTTGAGATAGTGAGCAGCTCTGGGTTTCTACCCAGGGTTTTGGCACATGCAAAAGGCATCATTTTTCTGCCAGACAAAGTAGAAAATGAGACAAAATTTTGCATGCACACACGGCACCTGCCTGTCCAAAGCTCGCTCTGTGTGTGTGTGTGTGTGTGTGTGTACACGCACACATGCAAAAAGCGCACATGGTCGGGGAGGACAGGAATGTCCTTGTTTAGTTCTGGTTTCACAGCTCCCCAGGTTGGTCACTGAGGCTATGTGCCAAGTGAATGGGACTCTGATGAATATACTTAGGACCAGCACCCAAAAGCTCTCATTGGGACGCTTCTTTGGGTGCCTAACTGGGAGCTGAACTCTTTTGACACTCTGGCCCTTGGGGTCTGATTTTGCCCAGCCTTGCAAGTGAGAAGAGCTGATTTCTCATTCCCATGTCAAGGCCCCTTTCCCGGAGCAGAGCGGTGTAACCGAGCAGCAGGCCCAGCGGAGTCACTTACACCTCATTGAGTTTAAGGCCAGAAGGGACACACTCGATCATCTCGTCTGACCTCGTCTGAACACAGGCTGTTACATTTCACCCACATACCCTACGTTGAGTCCAATGACGCCCGTGAAACCAAAGCACGTTAGTCCTACGGGGCTCACCCTGTTGTGTGCCCAGAAAGAGACCAGGAAAGACTGAGGTGTCATCGGTGCCCTTGTGATGGCAGGGAATGGCTGAGGTGAGACCTGCTCACCTGTCCTCTGTGGCAACGGACACCCAGTTTGCACAGCATGACTGACGACTCAGGGCTGGGTCACTGCAATAGGCTCCAGCTGCTTGGTGCCACCAGAAATCCAGCTGAACCAGGCAGCCACCAGAGCTGCAGGAAGCCTCAAGGGGCAAAATGGGGGGAGGATCAGGCCAAATTAAAGAACTAGAAGCTTTGCTGCCTACATCCATCACGGTGCTTTGTCCACCTGGAAGAATGGAAAACTCCCAAAGGGCCAGGAGAGGAGTGAGGGGCATGGGCAGAGCTGTGGGCCCCACCGAACACCATGACAGGGAGCTGGATCACATCCTGTGCAGGGCCCAGGACTGGGTGGAGGGGCGAGGTGCAAGCCTGGAATGGCCAGAGCACGGCAGGTCAGGTGCGGGGTCTCCTCACTGGAATGGCAGGCGTGTTCCAGGCCAGGACTCAGCTGAGTGGTGGAGCTGCACTGGGGAAACACGCACTGCGTCAGGGTCACGCGTGGGCCTTTCAGTCCCTCACTTCCATGAATCCCAGCTATTGCACGTGTTCAGACCCAGAGGCTCTAACCCAGCAGTTCTCAAACTTTTGTATCGGTGACCCCTTTCACACAGCAAACCTCTGTGTGTGACCCCCCCCTTATAAATTAGAAACACTTTTTTTATATTTCACACTATTATAAATGCTGGAGGTGAAGCAGGGTTTGGGGGTTGAGGCTGACAGCTCGTGACCCCCCACGTAATAACCTCACGACCCCTTGAGGGGTCACGACCCCCAGTTTGAAAACCCCTACTCTAAATTGTAAGGGGTCAGCACCGCAGAGACTGTCAATCAGCTCCGCTTCGTTGATTTCAGCAGAGCTGCCCCAGTTGACACCAGTGGGGGGATCTGGCTCATTAACTTCACTGGTGTTAGGCTTGAGTGGGGGATCTGGCCCCTCTTCTTTTGTTCTAATCTGCATTAAAAAAACCCATCCGAGTTTGTTCTTTCCAGTGTGTTGTTCGGTGGCCACTATCTTGGCCAGCCCCAGGGGCTTCTAGAGTCTCTACAGCACGAGCTAAAGACCTAGCTTCCATCTAACCAAGTCGTCTCTGTGGATTGGCACGGCCTGGGACATGTAACACCCCTGATCAGTGGGTCGCACACATGCTGTCAGAGTGTCTTGAAAAGATCCCAAGAGGACTCAGGCCTGCTCTTGGGGCTGGCCGGGATAGGTTAATCCAGGCCGCAGGGCGGCCTTGGTTATAGATGCAGCTGGCGTCTTTGCTTGGTGGTGCTCTTTGTGTCCCCCGCCTTCCCCTCCTCTTAAGTAATTCCGACGCTGTGATTGATGCGCTCTCTCTGGAGTGTCAGCTCCCTCTGATGAGGCCTTAATTAAAATGATAAATTAATCTTTAAGGGGGTTTCGCTTTAGTTTTGCAATTAGTCTTTCTTTACTCGTCCCATTTGGTACCATTTACAGCTTGAGCACATTACCCGAGCGGTGCTGTGAGACTGGGCCCACCCTTCCAAGCCAGGCCCCGAAGCTGTCTCAACCTCCCTGAGCGCCAGGTGGGACAAACCTCTTTCCTTGGATTACCGCCCTCTGCTCCAGGTGTGCAAAGCTGCCAGAAGGGGAAGCATGGGATTCTTCTGAAGCCAAAAGGATAAGGGCAGTGGTTGACATGCAGTGTGCACTCCTCTTGCTCAGGTGGAAATGATCCTGTGTGGGGCTGGGCTGGGGAGGAGGTCCCAGCAGTCTCTTTGGGTGGCTCGGGTGGGTCTTTTTCTCCTGGTTTATTCTCCCTTTATGGCAATTGAATTGGGATGGATGCTTTGGGGGTGAGCCCTTCTCTCTCTCTCTCCCCTATTTTAGGCCTTGTCTCCGTTTGGGGACTCACCCTGATTCCAGCCATCGGTATCCTGCCACCAGTGACGCTGCAGTGGTACAGACCCTGAAAGCAGATAATTTTAGTTCTGGGTTAGCAGGGCCCAACAATCCCAGTGCAAACTGTCGCTTCCCTTGTCTACGCTGCACCAGGATTTGCACTGATGCAACTACACTGGTGGCCAACCCTCAGTTGCTGGAAGTGGAGCAACTCTCCCGTCTTCACAAAGAACTGAATTTTCCCCTGTGACTGAGCCCCCCGGGCGCACGTGAGGGGCTGTCATGGAGCCAGTTATAATTCCCTTAGTCTGTGCTGGCCCTGAGGGGAGTTAGAGCAGCCTAGGGGCTGCTCTAAGTCATGCCACTGGTGTAAATCCCCGAGGGACCTGGCACTAATAGAGGACTGGAGCACACCCAGATGGGGGTGGGAACAGGAGTGGCTCAAGAGCCCCCTGCAGTGGAGCATTCTCTTCTACAAGCGGATTTATCTGCAGGCCAGAATCTGGTCACCTGTAGCCGCCTTGTCTCCCTCTGACTTGTTGTCAAGCGCTTCAGGATGAAAACCTTTGGCAATCCAGGGTAGGGAGCTGCAATTTGAATCTCTTGAATCCAGACCAGCCCCTGATGCCTTTGGCTTTGGCTCAGATCCACATGAGGAAGGGACACTGTTCTCCGGCTCTAGTTCAGAGTTGATGATGTACTACATCCCTGAGGGTTCAGCTCTGGCGGCTGCAGTCTCGAGTTCTACAGAGTTATCTCTGCCTCGTGTTTTAGATCTAGAGCTCTTAGGGACACAGGATGGCCAAGGGAAGTGGAACATACCGTCATACGAACAAAGTTTACTCTATTTTATCAATTGTATTAAAGTTACCAATGTCACAGCATATACAAATCCTAGATTTATCCATGCACCAGTTATAGCTACAGACAAACTCACATCCTGTAGACCAGGGGTGGGCAAACTTTTTGGCCTGAGGGCCACATCGGCGTTGCAAAACTATATGGAGGGCCGGGTAGGGAAGGCTGTGCCTCCCCTCCCCAAACAGCCTGGCCCTGGCCCTGGCCCCCTCCCACTTCCCACCCCCTGACTGCCCCCCTCAGAATCCCCGATCCATCCAACTGCCCCCCCGCTCCTTGATCCCTGACCACCCCCTCCCAGGACCCCTGCCCCTATCCAACCCCCCTCTCCCTGTCCCCTGACTGCCCCAACCCCTATCCACACCCCCGCCCACTGACAGTCCCCCCGGGACTCCCATGCCTATCCAACGCCCCCTGTTCCCCGTCCCCTGATTGCCCCCCCACCCAGAACCTCCGCCCCATCCAACTGCCCCCTGCTCCCTGACTCCCCCGCCCGGGACCCCCTGCTCCTTATCCAACCCCCTCCCCACCCCCTTACCATGTCCCCCAGAGCAGCAAGAGCTCGCGGCAGGAGCGGTGGGCTGAGGCTGCGGGGGCGGGGGGGTAGCAGAGGAGGGGCTGGGGTTGAGCCTCCCCAGCCAGGAGCTCAAGTGCCGGGCAGGACGGGCCCACGGGCTGTAGTTTGTCCACCTCTGCTCTAGACAGTGTTAGGGTCAGATGGGTCTCTCATAGATTGATTATCAGTCGAGGGATGGTTCCTGCTGGAGTTTTCGTGTAGGAAGTGCAATTTCCCCAAACGGGGCATGCTCGTTTTATAGTGTGATTCTGCCTATGCCGACATTCTGCGCGTCATGTACACGGAAGTGTCAACCCTCGTTTTTCTTATTCGTCTGGTATCCCCAAGAAAGGTGAGGTACCCCGTTTCCTACAGCTTGGGTATCGTTCCTTTTAGACTCGTTAGCACCGACGCCCAACCTGTGGCTAAGGCCTCTCGAGCATTTTTGTGATTTTAAAATAGAGAGACGGCATTTCTTTCTTCCTTCCTCTACTTCCGGGAAGAAAACGAGATCAGGAAAATCAGTGCATTGTAGACACACCCGTAGCAACTCTTATGGACGTTCTTAAGCAGTCATTTATGAAGTGACTGGTTGGAGTTTAGGGAGGGGCAGGAGTCTGACTTGGTCCCTGGCAACTTACAGCTGTTTCCTGCTGTCTTCAACAGGCACCGCCCCGGCCCTCAGTAGTAGCCAGCTGCCATGTGCCCCTCATCGTGCCTTCCGCTTCCGGCCTCCACTCCACTACAGGAAAACAAAGCAGCAGGGTCCAGCTTTCACCTGGCGTTTGCTGTCTGGACTGCGACTGCAGCTCCTCGTGCACAGGGAGTGGCTGTGAACCAAGGATTGGTGGGCCCAGCAGGCGGTTCTGGAGCTGGATCCAGAGAGAGGGTCGGAGTTTGGAATTCAGGCTGCCTCAGGATCTTGTTCTGGATCTGATGGTGCTAAGAGTCTGCAAGCTGCCCTGGTGAGACCGTGCGATGGCTCCCAGTAGGTCAAAGTCTCGTGCGAACACCTGCAGCCAATGATTTCATTTATTGTGTGAGGTCAGGATTAACGAACACGTTATGACATATAGATAGGAACAGTGGGAAAAAACAGGACGGAAATGGGGGGTAATAGGCACCAATATAAGAAAAAGTTCCCCAAAAAGGGGACTGTCCCTTTAAAAATGGGATGGATGGTGTCAAGGTTCCTCCCCCACTCTGAACTCTAGGGTACAGATGTGGGGACCTGCATGAAAACCTCCTAAGCTTACTTTTACCAGTTTAGGTTAAAACTTCCCCAAGGTACAAATTAATTTTATCCTTTGTCCTTGGAATATCCACTGTCACCAGCAAACTCTAACTGGGTTTACTGGGAAACGTAGTTTGGACACATCTTTCCCCCCAAAATCCTCCCAACCCTTGCACCCCACTTCCTGGGAAAGGTTTGGTAAAAATCCTCACCAATTTGCATAGGTGACCACAGACCCAAACCCTTGGATCTGAGAACAATGAAAAAGCATTCAGTTTTCTTACAAGAAGACTTTTAATAGAAATAGAAGTAAATAGAAGTAAGGAATCACCCCTGTAAAATCAGGATGGTAGATACCTTACAGGGTAATTAGATTCAAAACATAAAGAATCCCTCTAGGCAAAACCTTAAGTTACAAAAAAGACACACAGACAGAATTAGTCATTCTATTCAGCACAATTCTTTTCTCAGCCATTTAAAGAAATCATAATCTAATGCATACCTAGCTAGATTACTTACTAAAAGTTCTAAGACTCCATTCCTGTTCTATCCCCGGCAAAAGCAGCATATAGACAGACACAGACCCTTTGTTTCTCTCCCTCCTCCCAGCTTTTGAAAGTATCTTGTCTCCTCATTCGTCATTTTGGTCAGGTGCCAGCGAGGTTACCTTTAGCTTCTTAACCCTTTACAGGTGAGAGGATTTTTCCTCTGGCCAGGAGGGATTTTAAAGCGGTTTACCCTTCCCTTTATATTTATGACAGATGGTCATCCTATGTCATATATAATCACTGTATGCGAAATAGAGAGCCGTTGGACGATTACAGAAATAGAAGATTGATCAGCAGTTAGAAGGAATAATTAGGTCTCTAAGTAAGGAGGGCTGAAATGCAAAACCTATACGTTCAGGCCTGTAAGATTTTAGGCCTGAGAGTTAAGTAATGCTAACATAAGTAAGTGACCGAAGAATTGTCCGATGCCATAAGCTTAGAGGAAAAGATGTACCTAGGGGTAATTTTGCAAAAAATTAGCTAAGGGTTAATCTCAGCTCAGTCTCCGCTTTCTCTCTTGTCATGGCTATCCGCTTGGGAGCCAGAGTGGGGAGAATCCCTGGGGGAAGGCAGGACTGCCGGGTCACAGGATGGGTTGAACTCCCCAAGGGAGTTTTCTGGTACTCTTTGATTGTGGTAATTTGCCCTGTTTTCTGATTATAAACTTGATCCCTTGAGGCTGATTGACTGGACCTGTGTTTCTGGGTTGGTGGTGTTAACCCCCCAAGCTTGCTGGTGCACGGGGAATCTAAGAACCTTTTGTTAATTCCAGCCTTTTCTTCTTGTCCCCCACCCTCCACCTCTGCCCCGGCCCCACAAACCTGCTCCCCTCCTTCCCTCAGACAAGTGGAGGGCTTTCCTGGGATAGCCATGAGCCATGGCGTTCTGAGCACCTGACCTGGGGCATAAACCATACCGCTGGGGCTATGCCAGACCCCCCAGGAGAACATAACATACCAGAAGCATTTGTCGGGATGCAAGTTGTACATTGAACGGGTTTGAGCTCTGATGGGCTGTGTGGAATTTGCACGGCGCATGCAGTCAGCACAGCCTGCGGGGATGGGCCCAGTTCACCCCTGCCCTGCACCTGGTGCAGCCATTTACACCAGTGCGAAGTGGATGTCAGATGCATTTTGAGGTGGTAACACTTGATACCCACTTCGCAATCCCTCGTCCGGATGCCAGCGGTCCCACAAAGTGCCTGGCAATGGGGAACAAGGCCTGGCCTACACCCAAACTTCAGTTGACCTAGCTACCGCCTCTTGAGGGGGTGGATTTACTGCAGCGAAGAAAAATCCCTTTCACTTCGCTGCAGCAAGGGCCTATGCGATAGAGGTATAGCTGCCAGTGTAGTGCCTGCAGTGTAGACATGGCCTCAAGACAGGGGCTCTCCTCCAGGACAGTGCAGATCACCACGCCCAGGATGGGAGTGGGTGAGAGCTGAGGATAAACCATTCCTGGGATCCAGCTGTGGATCAGGTGAAGCCAGAGCCTGACCATCCTTAGGCTTTGCAATATTTCCTTTCTCATTGAGAAAGCCTTCCCATCATATGCTCACAGTCCAAATCCCCATTCCCTGGGGAGGGGATCCAGCTGTGGAACAATCTTCCAGAGGGGAGCCGGTGAAGCCCTCGGTTGACCTATTTACTGACTTGATTAATTAGCCAGGCAGTTGCTCCCTTTTGAAGCCTCTGCTGACGGTTTGCTGACCTCTGCCAGGGTGAACAGACAGGGTAATGTGGCTGTCGCACCGAATCTGTCGTGGGTGATGATCTCAAAAGCCCCCCCCCCCCCCCCGTGTCATCCAGGGGCAGCTCACAGGCACTGCATGCTGAATGCTTCCCCTTTGGAACTTTTTGGGTATCAGATGCTGCTGGTGCGTTATTTATTGCCCTCTGCATATTTGAAAAGCCCAGGGCTAGCAGACCCAGCCCGGTGGGCTCAGAGACCTGGCAGCACTTGGGAGGCGTGTACGGGGCTGGGACACCCGGCTTTGCACAGCTGGGAGCACAAAGGACCTGTGAAAGCGTGGGGATAGGCAGCTTTCCTCAAACACCCGGGAGCCAGGTGAGGTTATACAGGGAAGGTTGTGTCAGGCACATGTGCCCCTGTGTACGTTTTCCATGCTGCCTTTTCGGCCTGCACCCACCCCACAGCTACCAGGCTTCTAGAGCCCAGCAAGCAAATGCAGCCCTGCACTCGTTTTAGGGTTTGGTGGGGGCTTGGGCAGTGTTTGCATGCCCTGTAATCACAGCCCCCATTGGGCTCAC
The DNA here is from genome assembly GCF_965140235.1 of Caretta caretta. NCBI lineage: Eukaryota > Metazoa > Chordata > Testudines > Cheloniidae > Caretta > Caretta caretta. The sequence continues at coordinate 7,356,150 of NC_134223.1, forward strand.
ACCTGCAGCGAACTGCCAGGGTGCATGACCCTTCCAGCCAGGCACCCCTGATCCACCCCCCTGCCTCCTCGGTGACCATCCTCGAATGCCCCCCGGCATGACCTCTGTGCTGGGGGTACTCCTGAAAGTGCTTAGCCTTTACCTCCCGGCCCCTCCGTACCAGTCTAGATGGTGCAAAAGGGCCAAAGAGAACACAGAAGCTAGCTAGAGCTGCATTTAATTCACACTGACTGCCCGCACACCTGAAGGGCTGCTGGGCACTCCTGAACCAAAGTGCCTGGCACACCCCTCCCCCCAGCTGTTTCAGAGGGTCCTTTGACCTCAGCAGAGTTCCCCCAGGGAGGAGTTCGGCCTAATGGCTAATACCCCATGGACCGTCTCACTGGGAAGCGATGAACTCCCTGGCCTGTTTCTCATCTTGTGGTGGGGTAAGAAATTTCCTGTCACAGGAGAAATGCAGAAAGAAGTAAATCTGTGGGGACAGGGAGCATGTTTTTATTCTGGGAACAAGGGGCCAGATCCCCAGCTAGCATAAGGCAACGTAGTGCCATTGACATCAGTGGGGCTATGCTGATTTACCCCAGCTGCGGATCTGGCCTAAGACAGAGAATAATTCAACTGCTGTGCTTTACAATGTCTTTGTCTGTCACCTGCTCCTTGCAGACCTTGAAGTCAGACCCACTGGGGCTGTGATTCTGTGACAGAAGCAGAGAGGCTGATGGTCAGTGCTGGGAAAAAAGCTTTGGGCACGTCACGTCATCATCTCATTGTGCGTCTGTCTCCCATCCCCGCCCCGAGACTGTATGCGCTTGGGGGCGGGGACCGTCTCTAACTATGGGTCTGTTGGAAGGTGTGATTGTGGCACTTGGCACTGGATTAGATCAGCGCCAGCTGCAGTAACAAGCGCTGTGGGCCTGGGAACATACTCAAGTGGCTCCTGCCTGGGCTAGGTCAAAGCTAGTGACATGCGCGGCAATCACACCTCGGACTGCCGTGTAGACGCACCCTAGGTGTTTGCACAGCACCTAGTACCATGGGGCCCTGATCTCAGCTGGGACTGCTCCTGCTCGCTCTGATGCCTGTCTATTCCACGCAGAAAACAGGGCCTTCGCTACGGCCTTCCATCTGTGCCTTTCTGCCCCGCAGGGTCATTTCGATAGCTTCCAATTCTGCGTCCATTGTGCATTTCCATGTTAGCCATAGTCTACCTAGTTGCCTCTTGCCCTGAGGGTTTCAGTCCAATGCCTGGCTTGCTACTCACCTCTGTCCTCCATGGACGTGCTGGTCCTCTCCATTTGCACGCCGTGATTCCTGTCCTAGTGGTAGTAATGTAACGATAATTAATCATACTGAACAGAAGACCCAGGCTGCTGCTGGAAGAGGGGGACGTGGCTCAGTCATTTGCACCTTTCTTTTTCTGAGCCAACGCTGATCTGCCGTCACTACGTGGTGATGTTCTGTTAGAGTCGTCGTCTGTTTTCCTTGTTCGAACAGAGTTCCTTGTTCTGTGCTGGAGGATAGCTGCTTGGCTAAACGAGAGCCAGCCTCACAAAGGAATCGCTTCGCCTGCCAATGAAATGCAGCCACCTCAGAGATGAAAATGGTTTCACTGCACCCAGCAATTACTCCACACCTTTGTCCAGGACAGGAGAGCAGAGGAAACAATGGGCCAGATGCTTCCCTGGCATAAATTACACCAGTAATGTTAACAGAGTTACACCAGCGGAGGATCTGGCCCATTACACCCAGCTGACGCTGTCTGGGGGACTTAAGGAGGCAGAATAGAATTATTCAACTTGGAAATTATCTAGCACAAGAACTGGTGGAAATTTGTGACGAGCAGTGGACAGCCTGATGTCTATGAACCACTTACGTCCTAATTAAATGTAAGAGGAATCCCATGGTGTACAGGCGTTCTGTGGCCATGTGCATGGGGATGAATACCTCCCTCAATCCCTTTCATTGAAGAGCTTCTGTCCAGCACCATCCCCAGTCCCCCCTGCTAGAGACTTAAAAAAAACAGTGCCCATCTTTATACCTTAAATCCCTCAAACCTCTGACTGTGTGAGTGACGGAGCCCATGTGCTTGGGGAAGTCCGGTTCTCTTCTCCCAAATGACTGAGTGTACAGGCCAGCTGGGAAGCCACGTCCCGAGCAGTCTGTGCACTCAACTGCCCGATTTACACGCCTGGCCATGGCAATGGGGTTTGCTGACACAAACAGACCAAGGGCCCCGATCTCAGACTATTTGCATGGCTTCTGCTTGCCCGGCACCATTCACCTGCCCCAGCTGCAGGGAAACTGCCAGCTCTCAGCCCACGCTGTGAAATCGAATGGCCAAAAGCGCTGGCGGGTGTTGTTTTCGTGTGGCTCGGTTTGGGTCCAACGGAGGCTTGTAATCCACTGCTGCTCCCCCTGTTCTCTCCCCGCTGAGAGAAGCCAGCGGTGGCTCTGCGATAAGCCGCCAGCAACAGTTGTTTACCACCGACACAAGGCCTTTAAAACCTGTCATTTCACAGCACAATGGCCAGTTTGCTGGAGCGTTAACCCGAAAACGAGCCCATCTTTCACCATAAAGGCGGATTACGCGAATCCTTGCTCGACCACGGGGGATGGCTTGTTCTTAATCACTCCCAGCCTGCTCCCGGCGCAGCGTTTATTATCCGGATACAGTTACTAGGGTGTGCCGAGCCAAGCGTGTATACCCACGCAGCGAGAGAGAGTCCGCATCCCCCGCCACCGTCCTAGCGTGGCACGCTGGCGTCCTGCCGCCCCTCGGAGGCAAGCATTGGGGGAACGAAAGCAGATTAGACAAGGAGCCGCCCGCTTACTGTAAACCTCAAATAAATACATAAAGCCCTCCACAGAGAACAAATTAAATTCCTCATCTGTGGCTAAGTTGCCTCTCTGTACCGGTGCCTCTGATGGCGTGCGGCTTCTCTGCTCACCAGCGGTGGGACGGGGAAGCATAGAACCCGGTCGTGAGGCTCGTTGGTAATCCAAATAAAAGTGAAAAGCCGATTTGCTGAAATGAACTTGGCACAGGTGGATGCTTACATACGCACACGGCTGTGCCAGCAGATAGCACCTACCTGCCTTCACCTCGGAACATCCTCTCTGTTAGGCCCGGTAGGAAAGGAAGCATAGGAGTCCCTACGTCAGCTTTATGCCATGTGAGGCTACTTTGGGGGATCTCCCCAGGGCAGGCAGTGTGATCTAGTGGCTGGTGCTCTGGATGGGGACTCAGAAAACCTCGGTTCATTCCCAGTTCTGCCACTGACCTGCTGTGTGACCTTGGGTAAGTCACTTTGCCTGTTTCCCCTCCCTTCCTGTGTCTGCCTTGTCTACTTAGATGATAAGCTCTTCAAGGCAGGGACTGTCGCTCCCTACGCGTTTGTACAGCGCCTAGAGCCAGGGGAGCTGATCTCATACGGGGCCCTGGGTGCTACTGTAATACGCGTGACAGTAATAATGTGGGATGGTGAAGCAGGTCAGGGCTGCTTTGTGCCAGCGGAGTGGTGTAAAGCAGCCAGACCGGGGCCAAGGATAGGACCCTCAGGGTGTCCGGTACACCAGTTTGTGCTCCCTTCAACACACCTTCACCCATTTAACGCCCAGCCTGGCATCACTGCCGTGAATAGGGCCAAATCTTGCACTGATTTTACCCCCTATGCAATCCCAGGTGATGTGTCAGCACAGAATTTCGAGCCCGTGAGATCTGCCACTGACTGACTGAATTAGGAACAGGAGCAGGCCCGGGCCTGATGCGGTGGGATAACGGCAGGCCAGCTGAGTGGGCCTGAGTGGGGTTCGGAGTTACATTTAGTTTGGTTAAAAAATTGTGAGCCAAATTCGTCTCTGGTGTGACAGCAGTGCACTCAGCAGGGCGGGCCTGGACCTCGGGGTTTGTTTTAGTCTGGCCATTTGGGGCTTTAATGCAAAAATGCACCTGCACATGCACAAGGGTACCCCAAAGTGTGCACAAATACAGGCAGCACACACACTTGCAGATATGCACACAGGCATGGATTTGTGCAGCACACACACACACACACACACACAACATTTATAGGCCTGCGCACACACACACACACACACACACCTAGACACAAACCTAGGCATATGATTAAGGCTGCGAGTCTGTCACGGAGGTCATGGATTCCCTGACTTCTGCAGTGGCCGGTGCTGACTCAGGGGCTGCCCGAGCCCCTGGCATGGCCCTGCAGCTCCTAGGTGGAGGAGCCAGAGGGCTCTGCGTCCTGCCCACACCTGCAGGCCTCGCCCCCACAGCTTCCATTGGCTGCGGTTCCCGGAAAACGGGAGCTGCACAGCTGGTGCTTGGGGCGGGAACAGCACGCGGAGCCCCCTGGCCCCTCTGCTGCCTAGGAGCTGCAGAGACACTCGCAGCCGGGTAGGGAGCCTGCCAGCGCCGCCAACCCTCCCTCCCACAGCGCCAGCAGGGGTAGTGAGCCACGTGATGCTGTCCGCCCCCGCCAGCACCCGTGGTGACCCTGAACCACTCCACCCCCCCAGAGTACCCAAGGCCCCCCACCCAAGTTTTAGTCAGGGGTATATAGGAAAAGGCATGGACAGGTCACAGGCCATGAATTTTTGTTTACTGCCCATGGCCTGTCCATGACTTTTCCTAAAAATACCTGTGACTAAAATGTAGTCTTACATACGATACACACACATGCAGAAAGATGCCTTCATACATAATGCACACAAACATACCCACCAAACACACACACACACAACACCAAAGGAGACACACTGAGCCATGAACCCTTGCTTGTTTCCCCTTGTCCCTAGGAGCTGCCAAGATGGCGATCCGGTTTCCACATCAACCCACAAATTAATTTAGAGATGGATTAATCTAATTTGGCTCTTTAAAAAAATAATTAAATGCAACAACAAGCCGAGAAAGACTGAGACAAAATCTGCCTGAGCCATTGATGGAGAAAATAGCAGAAAGCCGCACACCCGCGACGGTTGGGCGGTACATTCCCAGCATGCATCACATGGAGTGATGCCCCCTCCCTGGGGCTAGGAAGGAGATTAAAAACAGGGTGTGACAGGTTCACAATCTCCTGCAATATCATGGACAAACCTTCCTGAGTTAAGTGTTTTGGGAGTTCCTTGTATTCAAAATGCAAATGTGTATGTACTATTGAGGGATTGCATGTAATCCCAGGAGAGAGAGGACCACAGCCCTCCAGGAGCTAAGAATAGTTGGGAGGGATTAGGCAAATTTACTCACGTTGTAACACCTCCTGAGAGCTACCACCTCCTGGAGAGATGCTCGTGTATACTGGTTTAGACTGGGTTCTCCAGGGCCCAATGGACAAAGGGAGGGATTTTGGTTAAACAGCCTGAATTCAAATGGACTCAGGGCCTGCTTTCTGATCCAGCAAATGGGCCGGACCTCTGCTCCAAGGTGGGCCCCATCCTTAGGAAGGGGTGGAAGGTCTTGGACCCACTGAAGCCCCACAAGACTTGGGTACTTGTTCTGAGCTGAAGCTGTGATGAACTTGTGACCCCAGGAGAAACTCTGGCTGGGGTCTGAAGAACTAAACACCAGCCAGAGCCCTTGTTGGGGTTGGGGTGTGTGAGATCTCTGGTCAGCTTTTTAGCACATGTGCAGGTTCTTGTATTGTTTTAATAGGTTTTCTCTGTCGTGCTTGTACCTGAAGAATAAAGGTGCTTGCTTAGGAAGAGATGGGCGGTAACTTAAACCTGGGAGCAGCTAGCCTGTGTAACGCCTTGGAGGAGAGACGCAAAGGAGGTTGGTTAAGCAGAGAATCATTTGCTTGAGAATTACACAGTGAAGGCAAAAAGAAAAGGAGGACTTGTGGCACCTTAGAGACTAACCAATTTATTTGAGCATGAGCTTTCGTGAGCTACAGCTCACTTCATCGGATGCATACCGTGGAAACTGCAGCAGACTTTATATATACACAGAGAATATGAAACAATACCTCCTCCCACCCCACTGTCCTGCTGGTAATAGCTTATCTAAAGTGATCATCAAGTTGGGCCATTTCCAGCACAAATCCAGGTTTTCTCACCCTCCACCCCCCCACACAAATTCACTCTCCTGCTGGTGATAGCCCATCCAAAGTGACAACTCTCTACACAATGTGCATGATAATCAAGTTGGGCCATTTCCTGCACAAATCCAGGTTCTCTCACCCCCTCACCCCCCTCCCAAAAACCACACACACAAACTCACTATCCTGCTGATAATAGCTCATCCAAAGTGACCACTCTCCCTACAATGTGCATGATAATCAAGGTGGGCCATTTATCATATTCATTGAAGTAGGCCCCACTTTCCTGAAAATGTAGCAGCTGTAAGGAATGTCACGGCAATAAGGGATCTGTGCCAAGAATCAGTGGTGCAGCTGTCAACATCTGTGCCCAGCAATGACTGAACATCCCACTGTGCACAGCGGGGAGCTGGGGAGACCAGGAGGGATGGTCCCTAGAAGAGAGCGGCCACCATGGAAGGGGATCTCCTTACCAAGCTTGGATGGTGACTCTGGAAACTCTTAGGAACTTCCTCACATGCCAGGAACTGGAACTGAGGAGTGGCTGTACTGCTGGGGATTTAGGCAGAGATTCCCAAAGCTGCCCTAGAGAAGTTAGATACAGCAATCTAAATGCCCGAGGCAGCGTAAAGTCCCCCTTGTGCAGTCTGCGGGACCACTCCCCTACTGAAAAGTGGACATGTGTCTAACTAGCTTGCTATATAAGTGCCTCATTTCCCCAGGCCTAGCTGGTGGGGTTTGGAGAGGGGTCAAGCAGGCAGTGCCCGATCCCCTTCTTGGAAGGCAGAATAGTGCCCCCAGATAGCCTATATCTTTGGCCTGTCAACAGACCTCAAGATCAGAGCTGGGCAACATTTTTCAGCCCAAGGTTTTATTTTGGTGAAAAATTCAGCTTCAGCGACATGAAAACGTGCCGCAAATTTGTGTGCATTTCCCTCAGCTGTTCCCGTCCAAACAAAACCACACCCACCCAACCCACCAGAAATTCCCCAAAGGTCAAAACACTTTGATTTGTCGGTTTGAAAAAATCTGTGATTTGGCCAGCTCTCCTCAAGATGTCATCTTACCTTTAGGTGCGGCGAGAGCTCTTCTAAGACCATTGCTAATGGCAGAGCACCCCAGCATTGTCTGGGGAGATACCACAACGTGCCATTTCAGTAGGACCTATGGGATATCCCCTGGGCAATCTACAGGAAACATACACCCTGGGTGAACCCAAGCAAGCACTGCAATGCCATTCACCAGAGAGCAGAGCTGTCTCCTAGGCTCTCCATAGGGATTACGGAATAAACACCTGAGCAGCAGCTCTTCAGCCAGCTGCACATAATAATTTGAATGGTTGCTGTTGCTGGGGGAAGGGAATGCAAAAGAAGCCACTTTATGGCGCCGCCTCCCAAATCCACAAATCTTTAAGGTGGCCTTGGCAATAAATGCCACATTCCCGGCTCCCCCACAGCCATCACCTCTGCTGGAACATTTCTGCCTCGAGCCACTGTATGCAGCTCCACAGTAAGTCAAATGGCAATGATTAGGCAAATAAAATTTCCATCTGTTGAGGAATTTATGAGAGTTATTACTAGTAATAAAACTGGTGCAAGGCGAATGATGTATCTGAGGGGGTAAGTGCCTCCAATTATGAGCAAAAGTGACTTTTAAATAAGGTTACAGACTTCCTTATGAGCTTGGGCGAAGCCATGCCCCTCCACCTGCGCACCAGGCCTTAGCTTGTGCCAGCGGGGGAGCATTCGTGGAAGGAAGCACTTGCATTTCATGACTTCCTCTCGTGGCTTTGAGTGCTTGGCAAAGTGCTGCAGTGCAGTCCAGTGGATGGGGCATGGGATAGTCTAGCTATTACTTTGGCCTGCCTTGAGTGCGGGTGACTGGACGAGATGAACTACTGAGCTCTCTTCCAGTCCGAGGGCAAGCCTATACTACAAAATTAAGTTGACCTCCGTTAGGTTGATGTACAGCCACCGCAGTAATGGCGGTGGTTTTTCATGTCCGCATTAGGCTCCCTCTGTTGGTGTTGCACGTCCTGACCAGGAGCACTTCCACCGATGTATCTGCGTGGGACACGGACAGCTCCTGCACCGCCATGTAGGGATGACAGTATGGGCTGCCAGTGGAGGGGGAGTTATTAGGTCTGTGTAGTGGGTGACTTACATCGGCGTAGGGTAGGCACTTACAGCGTTAGGTTGGCGTAAGCTGCCATACGTTGACCTAGCGCTGAAGTTGACCAGGCCTATGATCCTATGATAGGGACTCCAGCGAACTTGAGTTCTAACCCAGGCACTGCCATCCCCCTGCTCTGTGTAAATAGCCAATCACTTCACATCTATTTGCTTCTGTTTCCCCTGCCACCCTGTCTCTGTCTAAACAGACTGCAAACTCTTCAGCGTAGGGACTGGCTTTTGCTATGTACATGTGTGTAGCCCCGAGCACCATGCAGCCCCCGTCTCAGCTGGAGCCTCTGCTGCTACTGTATCACCAATAATGATCCTCATTAGGGTTTTTGAGCTGCATGTTTAAGTTGTGTCTAGATCGTTTGCATAGCTGCCCTTCTTAGCAGTTGCATACATGCAAACACATGAACAAAAATATCTAAAGATAAACATTTTGCGCTGTCCTGTGTGAGAGTAGAATTGAAATCTCGCCCTGTGTTCCTCGGAGGTCAGAAGAGGCGGGGCCTTGGGCTCAGGAAGAAAAGGCTAAGAGTGGTGACACGTCTCTCATGATCCCAAAGCTAAAAGCGGCTTACCAGTGCAGATGTTTAACTGATCAGCGCTAGGCTTCCAGATTAATGCCTCCTTGAGTTGAGTTGGGGCTGTTCACGCTGCTCAGTGCTAGTCACTGGGCATCACAGCCATGTGGTTTTCTTTGCAGCCTCATTGGAGGTGAAGTTCAGGGCTTAGATTCACTCTCGCCCTGCACCTTCTGTGTTTACACCAGTGAATTTACTCCAATCAGTCACACTGGGGCAAAGGGGGCGCAGAGCATGACCACATCAGAAGAGCAGCCTTTTACACCTGCTTTGCACCAGCATAAATGACTAGATAAGGTGCAACATGGTAGAGATTCAGGCTCTTAATTTTGGCCCTTGGTCGAGACTTAAAAGTTAAGTTGATGCAGCTACAGTATGTTGGTCGGGGTGTGAAAAAAACCACACCCCGAGCTATGCTGACCTAATTCCCGGTGGACACACAGCTGTGTTGATGGAAGATTGTGTCCATTGATGTAGCTACCATTGTTTGGGGAGCTGGTGTTCCTACAATGATGAAAAAGCCACTTGCATTGGTGTGGACTGTGTCTACGCTACCAGGTTTTGCAAAGACGTACACTAACTGAAAGCTGAAATTCTGCAGACACTGCTGGGGCCCCCCACAGGAAGTGTGGGTCTGCATCAGCATGGGAGCTGGACAGGAAATAGTTTTCCTGTCGTGTGCGAGTTTTTGAGATTATGAATTTTTTTCCCATCCCAAATGGGGATACAAATTCAAAGTCTCCCAAAGTTTTGCAAATTACTAACCTGAAAAAAAAAATCCAATTGAATCATTCAAAACATTTTGTTCCGATAATTTGGAAATATTTTTTTTTTTTACTTCAACAGTTTTAATTTTGTAAAGACCTTTTTATAATCTGACGTAACTAACCGTTCCAAATGAAAAGTCATTTTGATCTGGGAAATGAAACTTTTCATTTCAAAAAGATAAAAATGGGATGGTTTGTAACTCTTGAAACATTCCCCCACCCCCAACATTTTTCAAATTGTGAGAGTCATTGACACTGACTCTTTCCCAGGATCAGTTTTGGTTTAGATGAATTGGTGTTTTCTCGTGAAAAAAAGTTTCATTGGAAAATTCCTGACCAGCTCTACTCAACACCACATGAAACGGGCTCACACCTGGTGGTAGTGTGTGCGTGTGGCGTTCCCCTCTGGTGTTATCCAGACTGGTGATCTGCGAAGTCACTCTAATCCTTGACTCTGGGAGTCAGCCTTACCCTGCTCTGCTGTGAGAACCCCCACTCCTGAGCTGTTCACGCACAGCCTTGGGCATGTAAGCTGCTCCTTGGATTGTGCAACCGAATGACACTAGCCAATATCTCCAGTCCCAGACACAACCCTGGGAACCTCCGTCTTGCAGTGTCCAGTTATGCCCATCTAACGCTGCCAGCTTATATGAGTTCATTAATTTAACAAAGAAATTGAAATGTACCAGGCTTGTTATCCCAAGGGGAGCCTCTGACACGCTTCAAACCAAACACATTGCTTCAGGTAGAATAAACAAACACATTTATTAACTAAAAAGATAGATTTTAAGTGATTATAAGTCAAAGCATAACAAGTCAGATTTGGTCAAATGAAATAAAAGCAAAACGCATTCTAAGCTGATCTTAACACTTTCAGTGCCCTTACAAACTTAGATGCTCCTCACCACAGGCTGGTTGGTTGCCCTTCAGCCAGGATCTCCCCTTTGACTAGTGCTTCAGTCGCTTGGTGTGGTGTCTGTAGATGTAGGTGGAAGAGAGAGGAAGAGCATGACAAATGTCTCTCCCCTTTATCATGTTCTTTTTTCCCTCTTAGCTTTGCCCCCCACTTCAGAGTCAGGCGAGCATTACCTCATCACAGTTCCAAACTGACCAAAGGAAGGACGGTGACTCACTCAAAAGTCTAACAGGTCCTTTTGTTGTTGCCTAGGCCATCGTCCTTTGTTCCTGTGAGGCTGGGCCGGGTTTGTTGCATTCATGCCCTGATGGGGTGTGAACTGCCCCTCTGTTCTTGGAGAGTTTTTGCCTGGGCTTGCTTTAAGGCATGAGGATACATTTTCAGCCTCATAACTATATAGATGAAATTATAACCTATAACCTTACTATAACATAATTGTAACAATTACAATAACATCACTATAATAACCATGCTCAGTGCATCATGACCCTTCCGAAGACACCCAACATGACAAACTTTGCATTGGATACCACACAATCATTTTATAAAGATGAACATGGGGGTGTAGGGTGTTCCCCTGAGGTACAGAGTATCACAGTCTGGTAGGAACACCACGCTCCACCACTAGAGGGCAGAAGCAACTGTCACTCACCAATAACCCTGCTCGTTGATTTTTGAACTGTAACTGCAGTTATAGATTAAATGATCTGTTCATTCCTCTTATGCCTCTCTTGAACCAGCAGAAAGTTATTTCATACAGTCTCTTCTTCAGTGCCTTGTCCATCTTGAGTAATGGGGTTCCCACCACCTTCTTTGAGAGACTGTCCTCCACCAAATTTTGTTACTAGTAATTCCCATGAGTAACGCTAACTCTCGTGAATTCCTCTTGGAGGCCCCTTGTCTCTGCTAATGGATGGCAGAGATAAGGGCCTGGAGGAGAGCCGCCTTGCTATGCTCAAGTCAGCGAAGATGGAAGAGATGCTGCTGGATTTTTAATAACTAGCAAAGTCAGTATCCTCACGCTAAGTTAAGGGCATCTGCGAGTCCATTGTCAAAGCAGCTCATTTTCTCAGGGGCCTGCTGGACTTTGAGCTGCTCCTTCATGCCCAGAGAGCCTTCGTTTATCTTTGGCTGGCCCAGAGATTGGGCCCTTTGCTATTAGATGAGGATCTCACCATGTAGACCTTTGTTACTGCTAGAGTAGGCTACTGCAGCACCCTCTAGCTGGGGCTAGCTGTGAAGGAGACTGCCTGGGGTTTCTGCTAGCGTGCCGTGCAGCTGAGCGACCCCAGTTCTGAGCAACGGTGGTGGTGGGAAAGTTTCAGTGCATGGTAGCACCTTACAGGTAAATAGAATGTGATTTTTCTAGCCTGCGCATGTATCTAGAGGTGTAGTTTTGTGTATGGACTTTCTGGTTCATTGAATTAAGTGCTTGGTTCTTTTTTCTTTCCATACAAATATTTCCCCTCCTCCATGTTTTCTTGCTTTCATGTCTGGGGCACTGGCATCCACTTTGTCTTCCTAAAGCCCGTGCTCTTCCCCTCCTGAGATCTAACACTGGTCTTGCCTCCAGTCTGCTGAGAAGCTGTCTGTGCCCTCAGGGGAATGCGTAATAAGGGAGAGAGATCCTCTCTCTCTGCCTTGTAGGTGCGGGGCAGGAGAAGCACAACTGCTCCAGTTAGCTGCATGCTGTAGGAAGGAGCTGTCTCCCGCTGTTTGGCTGACATTGCTGCTTTCGGGCTGGGGAGAGTCCTAATTGGCAAGCCCTGCGTCGGATCTCTCCCCAGCAGGAGGAACAAGTGATGGAGGTGGCGGAATCAGTTTGTATCCTCTGCCACTCGTTTTCCGGCTGGCGTTTAATTACCACTGGAGGGACTGTCTAGCATCCAGAGCAGCTTCCCCAGCCTTGGCCGATGAGCATGTGGGTTCAATACTATTATTTGTATTACAGTTACACTTTGAGGTTCTACTGCGCTCAGCGCTGCACGCATGCACAATGAAACACAGTCCCTGCCCCGAGGAGCTCACAATCTAAATACACAAAGGGTGGGAGGGGAAACAGAGGCACAGAGCGACTCACCCAGGGTCGCACAGCAAGGCTGGGATGGAAGCCAAGTTTCCTGAGGGTCAGCCCTATTCCCTAGGCCACACTGCTGCTCCACTGCGTTCAGCAGAGTCTTTGCCTTGGAAGTAGACACAACAGGGAAGGAAGGCAATGGAGATAGTGGTGGTAGCCAGATGGAACGGGGTTCACTGGCACTTTAAGAGAGAGGCGGGGCCCTCTTAGACTAACTGTATAAAAGCAGGCCCCTGGGCTGGGGGTGAGGCTATCCTTCCATTCCTTGTGAGGGCATCTGAGCAGGTAAGGAGTGGTTTTTAGTCTCTGTTCCCAGTTGCGGAGGGCCTGGAGCAGAGGCTGTAAGTTTCCTTGCGTGTGATTTATTAGCCTAGTTTGTTCCAGTGGCATCCGATCTACCTTCTTAACTACAGATGTCTGGGTTTCACCTTTTAAATGAGACTCTGCAGGTGGGAATATTAGTTACTAAGACCGATCAAGCCCTGGCTTGTATCCTAAGAATTGCTAGGATATGTTTCTTTCCTCCCTCCTGTTGGAAATCTTTGCCTGACTGGAGCTCTGTGTGTAAGATTCAGCCTGAGGACAGGCTTGGCCAGTGGTGTTGTGTGAAACTATGTGAGATGCTCCATGATTAGCTTCTGGAACTAGGTCAGCATGTGTCTAATATGCCCTCTTAGCTGCCTCCTCCAGGGAATTGCAGCCTACCTGGAAGCTGGCTTGGGTTCCCTGTTTGTTGGCTAGTGGCCTGTGCTAAGTAGATTGTGGCACATAAGCACTCTGGTTAGAGCAGCTTGGTTCTTGCCTGCACTGTAGTCTACCTGCTCAATAAGCATCCTCTCTCTAAAGAGGGCTGGGGGATGCATTCCACTGCATCCAGCTGATGCTGTAGCCTTAGGAGGGCAAAGGAAATCTTAAACCTGCCTGGGAAATGCACTTCAGCACTTGTTTTCCTTCCTAATGATTCAAGGAGCTTGTGTCCTTCACCTGCTCCAATTGCTTATTTAACTTGATTGAGCTGCAGAAGGGCAGACGTCCAAAACAAGGCAGAGATTCATTTGAATTGCTTAATGATGGACTGGATGGTTAACCCCTTGTGTGCTGCAGCTTTTTCTGAGTTTAAAGTGCAACAATAAGCTGAAAAGTAGCTACTGCCCCCCCCCCCCGCAAAAAAAAGAGAACCACCACCCATAAACTTTGTTTCTGAATGATCAGATTGAGTTCTTTCTGATTGTTGTAATGAGGGAGTGCAACTCTCTCCCTCCCTGGAGAGAGGATACTTAGTTGGCTAGGTTGTGTTCTGTCTGAAGCATTGACCGAATTCTAACTGCAGGATCAAACCGAGCCCTGTCTCCGCTCGTTGAGACCATGGGTTTGCAGGTGTAGAACTGAACATAACTTGCTCTGCACTCCATAGGGGTGGCATGAGAGAGTCAGAAGGCCGCTGGACTCGGGGCCCCACCAGCTGCTAAGAAATCACCTGTCTTGTGTTGCTGTTAGGGAAGCTGAGACAAAGGCTTGTAACCCTGTGATCTCTTTTCTGAGTGGTGCTGCACTTCAATGTCTTCATCTGGCTTGCCTCCTCTGCACTACCCAGGGAAGGAATTGCAGCCTAGTCACTTTCAAACAATTAGGGAAAGTGCTGTACAGTACAGAGAAGTATGGCCCATTCAGGTACCCTTCAATCAGCAAAGACTGATCAGTCAACAGTTCCAATCCCCCCTGCCTGCTCCCAAAACCAAAATGTCATTTTGTCAACAGTGGCGTTTGTGGAAACAGTTGTGGTTAACTTTAGAGGTGAGGGAATGGGGGTGGTTGGTCTCTCCCTCACTGTTTGTTGAAACACTTCAATAGGTCCTGGTTTTGTTAATTTTTTTAATGGAATTGTCTGCCTGGTTGTAACATCTAACCTGAACACTTCAGAGGGTGTGGAATCTCTTGCACACCCCCAGTGTAGCTGCAAAGTGCACACAGGAAACAGTAACCTGTAAATCCCTGATCTTGTGGCCAGCTGGCAGTGACTGTGCTAGAGCAAAGCCACCAATAGTCTGACCCTTAGTTGTCTTTTTTCTTTTCTTTAGGGTGGGTGGGGAGAGGAACTGGGGGTGGGGTTTACATGGGAAGAGCCCATGTCACTTCCGGGGTGCCTGAACTTGGGATGGACCTGTTGGTATTTCTACAGATGTACATGAATACAGACTGATGCTCTTGACTAGTGACCAAGGCGGTGATCTTGGCTTACATCTTGAAACAAGAAGGGCTGCTTCCCTTTGAACTACAAACGCAGGGAGTTGCTAGACCAGTGGTCAAGAATCTCCAAAGGCATGGTATAACTGATGCCATGTCAGGTGGTAATTCCCCTTAACCATTCATCAGGCCTTATCCAGGCCAGGACTGAATGGTGTCTAGTTCCTAGACTAGACCGAGTGTTCGTGACCAACATCCATACTTGTGAAACAACACAAGCTCAATGAAGAAATGTGGGCTCTAACTTGCCCATCTTACTGAGTGCCCTGTCTAAATCTCCACAGCCGTGGTGGAGACACGGGAGGGTGGGGAGAGCTCAGTGGTTTGAGCATTGGCCTGCTAAACCCAGGGTTGGGAGTTCAATCCTTAAGGGGGCCAGTTAGGGATCTGGGGCAAAAATTGGGGATGGGTCCTGCTTTGAGCAGGGGGTGGGACTAGATGACCTCCTGAGGTCCCTTCCAACCTGGATATTCTATGTCAACTATAAGGTACTAAGATCACACCTTAAATCCTAGCCTAGACAATGCAATAGTGGACTGATGTCCAACTACTGAGTGCTGCATCTGCCTGGTACCTAAATGAGAGATTCTTGCCAACCATTCCTAGAAGTGAACTTTGCCTCTAATACTGGAGGGTTAAAACTAGCTTTCAGTTTACCCGCTCTTCCATTAAACAAGCTGGCTTTTGACAGGGCTCTCCAAAGAGAGCAAGTGTCCTTTGCCAGGATAAAATGAGTTTTAACAGAAAGTGTCCTTTACCTTTCTGAGCACACCACTAGGAGGGGAAAAAGCAACCAAATCTTCAGACCATGGTATGGTCAGCAGTGTGTCTGGTGGCCCACTAAGTCTACTTCCAGGAGACTAGCGGAGATCAAGACTTCAAGGGCTTTCTCGAATTGCATTTGGACTCCAAAGTACAGGCTCAGCATGTTGCCTGAATATCCAGTTGTGTTCTGTCTGATTTATCCCCTGCTGCAATGTCAGGTGCCAAGATTCTGGATTAGGAAGGATCTAGTTAGCAACTCTGTAGAATGGAATGTGGCTTGTCCTTTCATTGAATGCTCTAGAAGGCCAAGAATCTCAGCAGTGATTCCCCTAACTCGACATGAGTTGGAATGTAGTGACTTTAGGCTTGACTGAGCAGCATGGTGCTTGGCTTTCCTCCTGAAGTTCTTCTCTGTGCTGAGCTGCTCTTCTCAGTGGTTGCGAAGAGCAGTACCAGGTTCTGTTGGCCCTGAGCTCTGCTACCGGTCCCCAATGAACAGCCTAGCTGTGGTCTGGTCACTTCAAGACTTTGCTAATCTTTAAACCATCTCTTTATTCCGTGCTCCCGCAAGCTTTTGCTGCCTTTCACACCACCTAATTGTCTGCAACTGTGAGTTTTCATTTTTTTTGACTCTCCCCTTACTTTGGGGGATGTCTGGAAGGACCCAAAGCAGTGGAAATAAAGCTTTTTAGCCAAGCGGACTCCTTTAAGCAGATGGAGGCCTTGTGATGAACTGCCAATATATTTCCTATCCAAGGAAACTAGTATTTGAATCTTAAAAGGTGTATGCCTGCCTTGGTGGGGAAGAGAATGAAGGGGTAGAGATGTATACAAGTCTTGCTGGCATAATTAAAATAAAACAAACCCTTAATTTCAGACAAACCCCACACTCTAAATTTCCATTTAAAAACCCTTTTTTGACCAGATGAAAGGGAATCTTGACGCTGATTTTTGTCTGAAGCCTGTTTCAACACAAAACACAAAACATTACCAACATCTAGGCGGCTTCTAACAAAACTGGCTGAAGCCAACACTAACTCAGCAGCACTGACAAGTTTAAGAATCTGTTTTGGTTATTTTGATTGAGAAATAATGGAGGGGAGAGATTTACCCAGCTCTACGTTGGAGTAATAGGGCTAGGTTCTTGGCATTTGCCAGTCCTAAATCTACTCCAGGACGGTAGAAGTTGTCCTGTACTCTCCTTGCTGAGAAAGGGTGATCTTGTGGTTGGAGATGCTGGTTTGGGCCTCAGAAGGTCTGGGTTCAGCTGCCATAGACTCCTGTATAACAGTGCAAGTCCCCTCACTCTGTCCCCAGTCTGTAAAATGGGGCTACTTCCTCTTGTCTTGTCCTATTGGGGCTTTAAGTTCTGAGGCTGGGAATAGCACAATGGGAACCTGCTGGAGGTGCTGTTACAACACAAATACAGTAGAACCTCAGTTACAAACAACCTCCATTACCAAGGCGTTTGTAATGCTGAACAAACCATTATGGTGGCTTTTAGAAGTTTACAACTGAACATTGACTTAATACAGCTTTGAAACTTTACTATGCAGAAGAGACATGCTGCTTTCCCTTTATTTTAGTAGTTTACGTTTAACACGCTACTATATTTGCTTTTTAGCTTCTGCTGCTGGATTTTGTACTCCTGGCCCCAAATGCGGGGTGTGGCTGACTGGCCAGTGCATAACCCTGGTGTCTGTAACTCTCCAAGGATTTAGCTGTAACTAGTTAAACACCATTCAGCTGGCAGGTGAACGCAGAAAGTACTTCCAGATACAAGTAACCACTAGCATGGATGTGGTAAAGCGCTGGACTTGATTGTCCCCCTAAGCTTATAGGAGTTCTCCTGATGCCATGGTGATGGCAAAGTAGAAGCCAAGGCATGTCTTAATAGTTCGGCTTCCAGTGCCTGTACTCCCTGGACCTTGCTGGTCTGTTTACTCTATGGCCAGCAGCTGGTCACTTCACTGAGTCAAATGCTCATTTGGCAGTGGGCACAATGGCGTGGTGCAGCCATCCTAGGCATGCCAGTGTAAATGACGTGTGCCTGTCTAGAAGGGGGAGGACAGGAGAGCAGGCAGGGCTGTGTCATCCACTGCGTGCCAAAGCTGCCGCAATTGGAAGCGCATTGACTCAGCAGGTGAGTACATGTGCTACTTGCCCACCTCCTTGGGCAAAGCCTAATAGTGCTGTCGCAAGTGACTGATGCAGTGAAGCATAACAATGAACATAAAGAGACTGTCTCTGACTCAAGTTTCTTACAATATACACCCACCTGGCTTCCATCAGCTGTCAGCTCTTCTCACTGCTACAGAAGCCTCCCCTCTTAAAGCTATTTATTTAAAATTTGTCTTTAGTACGCAAATGGCTCTTAATCTTTCCATTACCACTCCGGTGACTTTTCCAGTGTCTGCCCTGAGCAATTTCCTCTGATTCTAGAGCAATTGAAGGTTTCCTACATGTGTAGAGAGGCTGAATTTTGATCAGCATATATCATCAAGTGTTCAGGACTTCCTTGAAACGCTGTCTTGTGGTCTCCTGTGACTTCAGCTTCTTTTGAAACTTTTGCTGCAACAAATCACAGTTAGATGGCCCAGCGTATGGATTTCTCTGAAAGGCCTTTAAACTAAATCATGAAGGGTCTTTGGACTTGCTAGTCCTAAGATAACTGAACAGGAAATTCTTCCACTCTGCCCCAGGCTTGGACGTTGGATGCTCTTGAAGAAATGGAAGCAAACACAGTGGCTTCAGGAACCTATAGATATCCTTGCCCAATGTCATCTCTAATGGTAACCTGCAAAGGACTTCAGAAGTAGGGTGGCCAGAGAGTGTGAAATTGGGACTGGGGTTTGGGGGTCATAGGCATTTTATATAAGACAAAGCCCCAAATATTGGGACTGTCCCTATAAAATTGGGACATCTGGTCACCCTATTCTGAAGGCAGCAACCCAACTCTTCATGTGGGAAGAGTTTGGAAGGGCCTTCTTGCTTAGTCTACTTTGGAAACCTCAAGAAAGCCAACTGTGGGCATGAAGGACTTGTTAAGGGGTCTTGTACAACATGTATTGCAAACTCACCATAATTGAAGGACTGAGTGCTGAATCTCTAACAAGTTTCAGACTAACAGCTGTTAGTCTATATTCGCGAAAAGAAAAGGAGTACTGTAACTCCTGAAAGCTTATGCTCAAATAAATTGGTTAGTCTCTAAGGTGCCACAAGTACTCCTTTTCTCTCTTGCAAATCTCTAACAAGACATCCTCCTCCAAGACATTACCAGCAATAAACACCTTAAGTTCTTGTTCATATCAAAAGTAATCATTCAAAGATTGCTACGACATCACCTCATAGCCATTTTTAATGAGATGGGACCTGAACTTTCTAATATGAAAAACAGGCTTTCCTTGTTCTTCCTCCCTCCCATCAGGATGTATGGCGTCTTCCAGGCTCTTCTGACTAAAGTAGCCAAAGGCATAAGAATATCTTTCCCCCTACCCTACACAGGTCACTTTCAACATGAACTTGCAACCTGTAGACTACCAAGCCTAGTATCAAAGCTCTGTCTACCTGGCATGTGGCCCAAAGTTGAGTACCGCTTGCAGTGTCTACTGTAGATCCTAGCAAGGTGTTCTAGCATGCTAACGCCAAGTTTCTTCCCAAAGTCAGGACTAGAACAAACTCCCTGGCTACCTCTTTCTATCAGTAAGAAGGCAATGCTGGACATAGCTGTATAGCCAAGGCTTTACTGTTCGTACAGTGATCTAAAGAACCAAAGTTTAACCACTCTGTGTCACTGGTAGCAACACACCCTCTGGGGGAGAAGCCTTGAGTTCAGTAGTCTGCCTAGAACAAAATGCTTAAGGCTAAGCACAAATCTTGGATGCTTGTCTCAAGTACTCTCAAGCTCCCTTAACTCCAGACAAGGGCTCTGATACCTGAGACTAGGTGCCCCAAAAACCAAACTACAGTAGAACTTGCCCTGACTAGACTCCATGGCTGACACTTGCAAACTAGCAAGACTAACCAACCAAAACCAAACTAAGTGGTATACTCAAACTACAGCTTAAATCTTGGCAACACAGGGAGACCACAACTGGTCTGCATTATGGGGTCTAGAAATGTGCAAATGTATATTCCTTGGGAATGCTACAGGACTAAATTGGTGGAGATTCCAGGATCAGTGGTCCAGCTAAGCATGCCCCACTAGTTGGCTTAAGTTAGTAGGGGTGGCTTGCTTCCAATGTGGCAAGTTGTTGAATGTATCCTCCCAAACCCTGGATAAAACCAATCCATAAGCTCCAGGGTAGGTCTCTTCCTTTCCTTTCAATCGACTTTCAATGAAAAAGGCACATGGAGCATTTTAAGTGTGATTCTAACTGACAGTTAAAGATATGGTTTTTATTACACTTCATAAATTTTGAGATGCCTTACTGCAGATAATAATTCCTCCACAGCTGTCATTATTTCATTTGTTCTTAATTTGATTAAGTGAGGTGATCAATCTAGAGTTCAGGACTGAATTAATTCATGCTGCCTAGGTACAGGGTGAGCAAGAGCAGTTGTCTTCCCTCAATGCAACTTGAACATTATCTTCAAGTTCATTCAAACAGTCCTGCAGACGTGTGCCCCTTGTCTTAGACTCCAGTGGCTGGGGCTTGTCAAGGCAAAGGTCTTTCAATAGAGCACTGTCCTTGGAACAGTTGTGGTCAGACAATACTAGGACTTTGACTTAGACAAGGTACCAACACTTTCCTGAGATGTTATCTATTGAAGCAGAGCTGGTAATGGAAGAGCCTGGTGTGTTATGCAGTGGTTCTCCTGTTTGAATTCTTCCAAGAGTCTTTGGTACAGCTCCCCACACAGCTGTACCAAAGACTCTAGGAAGAGCCTGGTGTGTTAAGCAGAGTGCTCACAACCAGTGGCAGCTGCTACTCGGCTCTAGCTGCTAGAGGTGCAGATGTCTGCACTGAGCACACCACATCTCTCACATGGGTGCATGTTAAGTAGGTAGGCTGCAATACCATCTGTTGCAAGGGAACTACCCAGTGTCCCAAAAGCTCAATAGCACACCCTTCAATGGCTCTGCTACACAACTAAACATGAGTTCAGGAAAGCAGCCTTACCTAGGAATAGGCTAACTGCAGGCAGCTTAAGCTGGATGCTTTCCACTTCACCAGGACAGTGGGACAACAGATGGGATCCTTTCCTGGCCTTACTAATGGCAGAAGCCCCCTCAGCCAAGGAAGTTGGGAGAATGTTAGCAACACCTTGATCTCTGACCTGATTCACTTCTGTCCTAGTGAATGAACATTAACTAGGACTTTCAGCATAGATCTGTAACCTAGCTTGGGCTCATAGGCAGCTTGGCTTGGAGCTTTTGTCTAGTCTACAATCACTCCTTACCTTGAGATCAGACTTCCCCCTGTCTTGTTAAACACTTAAGCAGACATGCCAAGTCCAGCTGTAGTGGAGACATAACTGTGGGATAACTGGGAAGCTGAACTGGCTGACTTGAGGGTTGGCTGAGCTCGGAGGGCAGCAGTATGTGAACCTGGAGCATTTGCAATGGTGTCAGCAGCTGTACATGGCATGCTCTGATCTGAACACTCAGACAGCCTAGTACAGGTTCAGACAATTTGTGTGAGGGCAACACTTGCCATCACACTAACCACAGCTGCTCAGAGCATAAGCCTGCAGTTCCTACTCAGTCTTGCCACCTCCTCATGTCGTAGCTAAATGAACACGCTGTTTCACGTGTGTTACTAATGCTTGAAGCATTAACTCGTACCTGGGTGTTTGACCTCTCACCTCTTAAGCTGTTTGGCTACTTGTTTCCTTGTCCATACTGACAAACAAGACCAGTCTGCAGCCAGCCAATTGCATGGTCTGGTCCTGGACTATTGTGCCCTGGCTAAAAACACTGCATGGCACACTAGATGAAACTGATCACCACAGTGTCTCTGGAAAGCAATTTCTCTGCCCTAGATCTAGGGAGGACTCAACAGGATTGTCCAATAGTCAGAGCATTCACATACAAGACCCATTCACTCAGACTTGCATTCCCCTACTTTAGTCTTACTGGGCTACTTACTTTAACCTCTGGAGTATTTCTGTCAAATTGCTGACACATTTGGGATTCATTCCATGCCTTTAAGGCCAGAGTAATTCTGGGTGCTGGCCACACTTGGTGGCAAAGGGCCTTTTGCAATCTAAAACAGGAGACAGAGTGGCTGCTTCCTGTCCTACCCTGGAGCACTGTGTGGCCTAATAGAGTACTTGACTAAGACTTAGAGCCAGGAATAGGATAGTG
Organism: Caretta caretta; assembly: GCF_965140235.1. Classification (NCBI taxonomy): domain Eukaryota; kingdom Metazoa; phylum Chordata; order Testudines; family Cheloniidae; genus Caretta; species Caretta caretta. Next base: position 7,378,040 of record NC_134223.1, read on the forward strand.
GCAGAGCCCTAGGTTCATCTGGATGACCTTGGGCAAGTCATTATCTTGTGCCACCATTTTGTCATCTGTAAAATGGGATGACAATATTGACTTCAGTCCTCTCAGCTAAGAGCTAGACAAGCCCATTGAGAGATTTGGGGTCCTGATACACTGTCTAGGGCCTCACCCATTCCTACTTTCCCACAGGTACAGATTTGAGCTGGGGGGAGGGCCCTGATAAAATTGTCCCCTCTTGTCAGTCCTGAAGCGAGGTAATATTCTAACTGCAAGTCTTCAAATGGGACATCTGCCTGGTCCTGTTAAATAGACCACCCACTGGAGAAAGGCATCAGCTGCCATGGACAAAGCAATTGCTGGAAAGATGGTTCCTTATGCTCCCAGGGAGGTCCAGAGAGCCTAGTACTGTAGTAACAATAAGAAACATGCCATGATGCTGCACAAAACATGTGGGTTGAGGAGGGGGTTCTTCATAACCAGCTCCCTCTGGCAGTCAGTGATAAGGGAACACCCCTTCATAGTCCCAGCCTATAAAAAAAGGACACAACTGCTGGTTATCCTTGGAAGCAGTCAGGCTACTGAACACTTGCTTAAGTGGGGGCTGTCTATGTGCTTGTATGATTCTGCAGCCAAGTTGGCCTACAGGATTTGGAGAGCTGTCTCCCTTACCCACCAACATCTCTACCCTGCAAAAAGAGGGGACCCAGTTAATACTCCAGGACCACAGGCTGTATTGTCACCCAGTATTCCCTGCATCAGTGTGAACGTGCAGTGGAGCTAGAGCATGCTTTGGACCTCTTGTCTCCACCAAAATTTCTCAATGATGGCAAATCTTCCACTGACGTTACACCAGTCACCTTTGCCATGAACATCTCTGCTGTATTGCACCTTAATCTGGTGGAACAGGTCAGCAGGAGTGCAAGTCCAGCTAAATAGGACACAGTGCAAGAGTCTTTGCTTTGACTGCTCTAAAGCTTAAAACTGACGGGAAGAGCGTCCTAGTCGCTGCAGTGGGATATGAAGCAGCTGTTTTAATCAGGCTTCATTGTTTCCAAAAGCTGGACTTCAGGGCATACACCCACTCCCTCCCTGGTAAAGGGATGCACTAAGGCTCACACATTTCTATTTAAAACCACATGCTTTCAAACGAGACACTTCCGCTGCACATGCATCTCCCCAAGGAGAGAACCAAGCAGGTGACCAATTAGTCCCAATGCTTAATATGCTGCTGTAGGTGCTCAGATAATACTACAGAGATGAAAGCAGTAAAACCTTGTATAGACCAGGCTGCCTGGGAGCAGAGTTGAGTGAAGGTTGCAGAAAGAATCTCTGGAAAGCTCACCCAGAACTCCTGAGAGGCAAGGGGGAGAGCTTCACCAGCAGATGCTTATGAAATATTAAGCAATGCAATCAATCCTGCTATCCCAAACCTTGCCTCAGGCACGCATCTTGTTAAAATCACTCGCCTGCCCACTGCTGGGATGGAGTCATGACCTGTGGTCCACTCCTGACACATCAAGGAAGTAGCTTCCCTGCTGTTGCTGCTGGAAGGTGGGGATGCAAGAGGAAGTAGGCTGGAAAGCGTGTGGTATAGAGATCAGTAAATAGAGGGGTTTTTTGCCAGGAATATTTCACTTCCATGCAAGAGCTAGTCCTTGCAGGGGGTTTGGCCTTCTCTGCATTATGCACAAACCAGAGGTGCTTTTCAAGCCACAGCTAATGGCAAATTAGGCCAGGCAGGAGCAGATGAAGCTGGGTCCCTATTAACCATCTTCTAGAATCTAGCAACAAACACAGCACCCTGCTGGACTTTCCCACTAGTACTGTTGATTTCCTAAGTGCTAAAGACCGCCCCTTGCTGACGCACACATGCTTATGTCCAATTTAACAAGAGTGTAAAATCCACCAGCACATTCTCCTGGCCTTCTGCCAGTGCTTGGGATCTGTGGCTTCTGTAGCTAATGAGGCACCGTAAGATGCTCCCTCTTGAGAGAGTTTAAAAAAAAAATTGCCAAGAATTTATTCGTCTAATTACATTTTCTTAATGCAGTTGACCTCAGCTGCACTTATCAAAGCCACAATCTCCCAGCCATTATTGGTGTGTTAATAAGTCAATTGGCTATTGGACACACAATCCCCAGACATTCAGTGGGGCAGGGCTCTTAGAATATTACATGCATAATGGGGATTAGGCTCTTGTCAGGCTCACTCACTGGGATAGTGAGTGCCAAGGATCTTGTGGCCGGGCAGCCTCCCAGTTTGTAGGAAAATCTGGTGTGAGATTCCTTGGTTCTCCCATTCCATGCTGTCGGGAGGCCTATCCCAATGGCACTGCAATCTCATTCCCATGTGCTCTATAGGTTTGCAAGGTGGTCAGTATCACTGCAGTCCCTTCATGGGTGACTCTTGGGCAGCTGGCTTGTGTAATAGATGGCATAGTGCAAGAAGGTGAGGGGACTCCTCCTGAGTGCCAGGCATACACAGCAAGTTTCTTTGTGCTGGGGGTGCTCCCGCAGGCCCTGCCCCCACCTCTTCCTGCCCCATTCTGACCCCTCCCCTGAGCACACCTGGCCCTTGCTCCTCCCTCTTACCCCCTTGCCATGTCTCCTGCATGCTGCAGAGCAGGTGGTTGCAGTGGGTGGGGAGGTGCTGGGAGGGGAAGTGCTGATCAGGAGATCCTTGGGGGAGGAGCTGGCTGCCAGTGGGTGCTGAGCATCCATGGAGTTAGTGCTTATGCTGCCAGGTGATCACAACCAGGAGTGCGAACCTGCTGAGGCCAAGAGCTTATAAGATAGAACTGACAGCCAGACAAAATCCTAGTGTCTCAGAAGGACTGTCCCTGTAATGGGATTGAGGAATAGAGCTGGTCTGAACCTGCCTTGTCTTCACTGAATTTCCTCCTGGGACCTCTGGGGGGGGCAACAAGTTTTTGAAGCATTCTTCAGTGTTGGCCACAAACCCTTTTGGTCAAATCGACACTTCCCATAGCTTTCCCAAACAGATTCCTATGAGCTTCAAATGGCTCATGTTCTGCCAGCCCTAGTGGGAAGAGGCTTCCCTGTAGGCTGGGTTACTGCAGGTGTAACCCACACCTCCTGGGTGTGGTGATCTGGTCCATCTAGTGGCACCAAGACCACTTGGAGACTGAGTCTACTCTACAGCCTTAATGAAGAGCCATATAGCTTTTAGTTCATGCAGTAGAGGCTCATGCATTTAGCTCCAGAGGCCCCAGGTTCAATCCCACCTGCCAACAACCAGGCTCAGTCAGTGTTTCCTCACTTTTTTTTTAAAAAGCAGTGGGTGCTAGGCACCATTGGACCATTTACTCAGCCACTGTTGCTAGGATACAGTAAGCCAGCGAATCTTGCATAGAGAGGCTACCCCTGGGTAGGCAGAACCAAATCACTCTGGTTTAGGTGACCAGAGTTGGCACTACTGTGCCTTAAAGAGCCTACACTAAAGGCTGGATCTCTCCAGATAGGGCACAAAACTTCAGCTCCAACAGCAGACTGCTTCTTGCCAAATCACTCTCTTCTTGCAAAGGGAAGATGGCTGCTTGAAACTGTCAACACCATTTCCCAAAGCCCTGAGTTCTTGAATCAAATTACTGACCTGACCTAACCCTGCTTAGCTGCTTGGATCCCAAGGGTACTGGAACAGCTAGTCTGGCTACCCAAATGATTGAAAATACCCTCCCTTTCCTTGCCCTGCAGACGCTTCTAACTAAAGAGCCCAGAGGCTGCTATGAGATGCATCTTGTCTTTAAATGCCCCTCAAATATCAGTGTGGGTAAATGCAAGACTTTGATTTCCAGTCTCACTAGTCCTCTAACTGGCTGTGTATAAGGACACCAGAAATGGAACCTGCTCCTATGCTGTGAAATCTCTCACTTAACACAAGAAGGGACCTTGGAGGCAGCATCTTAGGCCATGTCGACACAATGAAAATACTCTGATTTTACAGAAGTCTATTTTTGGGAATAGATTGTATAGAGTGCATGCATCCACACTAAGCATATTAATTCAGCTGTATGGATCCACAGTACAGTGGCAAGCATTGACATTCCAAGTGGTGCACTGTGGGTAGCTATCCTGTAGTCCCTGCTGCCTATTTGAATTCTGGGCTTAACTCCCAATGCCTGATGGGAAAACTTGGGGCCCCAGGTGGTTATGGGTAAATGTCATCAGTCAACCCTCCCTCTCTCCATGAAAGCAACAGCAGACAATCATTTCAAGCTCTTTTCCCTGGATTGCCTGAGCAGATGCCATAGCATGGCAACCATGGAGCCCGTTCAGCTCACTGCAGCAGTTGTGACCATTGTGAACACCTAACACATTATGCAGAACCCACACCTGAAAAACCAGGCGAGGAGGCGACAGCAGCACGATGACATAAACACAGATTTCTCTAAAACCGCAATTTGGAGATCATGGTGTTACTGGGGCAGGCTCATGCCATGGAACACCAATTCTGGGCTCAGGAAGCAAGAGCAGAGTGGTGGGACCACATAGTGTTGAAGGTTTGGAATGATTCCCCGTGGCTCTGAAACTTTCGCATGCATAAGGACACTTTCATGGAACTTTGGCTGGCTTGCTTTCCCCTGCCCTGAAGCACAAGAATACAAGAGCAGCCCTCACAGTTCACAAGCAAGTGGCAATAGTCCTGTGGAAGTTTGCAACACCAGACAGCTACGGGTCAGTCAGTAATCAAATTGAAGTGGGCAAATCTACTGTGGGGGTTGCTGTGATGCAAGTAGCCAATGCAATCATTGAGCTGCTGCCATCAAAAGTAGTGACTCTGGGAAGCATGCAGGTCATAGTGGATGGCTTTGCTGCAATGGGATTCCCTAACTGGTGGGGCTATAGACAGAACCCATATCCCTATCTTGGGACCAGACCACCAGGGCAGCCAGTACATAAACCGCAAGGGGTGCTTTTCAATGGTGCTGCAAGCACTGGTGGATCACAAGGGACATTCCACCAACATCAATGTGGGATGGCCGGGAAAGGTTCATGACGCTTGCATCTTCAGGAACTCTGGTCCGCTTCAAAAGCCGCAAGAAGCGATTTACTTCCCAGGCAAGAAAATAACTCCTGGGGATGTTGAAATGCCTATAGTTATCCTTGGGGACCCAGCCTACCCCTTAATGCCATGGCTCATGAAGCCATACACAGGCAGCCTGGACAGTAGTCAGGAGCTGTTCAACTATAGGTTGAGCAAGTGCAGAATGGTGGTAGAAGGTGCATTGGGATGTTTAAAGGGTCACTGGCGCTGTTTAATGACTTGCTCAGACCTCCGTGAAACCAATATTCCCGTTGTTGCGGAGCACACAGCAAGCAGCAATCTCAGAGTAAGGGGGAGACGTTTATGGCAGGGTGGGAAGTTGAGACAAATAGCCTGGCCACTGAATGCACACAGCCAGACACCAGGGCGGTTAGAGCATAGCAGGAAGCGCTGCGCATCAGAAGCTTTGAAAACTAGCTTCATGACTGGCCAGGGTACCGTGTGACATTTCTGCTTCTCCTTGATGAAAACCCACCCCCTTGGTTGCCTCTAAATTCCCTGTAAGCCACCCGCCCTCTTCCCCCCCCCCCTTTGATCACAGCTTGCATGCAAAGGAAATAGTCACTATTTTTTAAAAAACATGTTTTGTTAATTGATTATAAAAATAGGGAGAACTCACAAGGTAGCCCGGGTGGGGTGTGGGAGGAGGGAAGGAAAAGGCTACTTCAAAACTTGTTGAATGCCAGCCTTCTGTCACTTGGGCTGTCCACTGGGGTGGAGTGGTTGGGTGCCCAGAGCCTCCCCCCCACACCCCATGTTCTTGGGCGTCTGGGTGGGGAGGCTATGGAACTTGGGGAGGAGGGAGGGCAGGGGCGGCTACAGGGGCGGCTGCAGCAGTCTGTGATCCTGCTGCCGTTCATGAACCTCCACCAGATGCCAGAGCGTGTCCGTTTGATCCTGCAGTAGCTCTAGCGTTGCCTCCTGCCTCCTCTGATCTTCCTGCCACCACCTCTCCTCACGTTCATCGGCCACTTTCCTGTACTCTGCTATTGTCCCTCCATGCAATCTGCTGAGCTCTGTCAGTGCCGGATGACTGCATGAGCTCAGAACACTTCATTGTGCATTTTATTTTCCCACTGCCCTTATCTGAGAGCCTTTGGGACAGAGGAGGGAGGCTTGAAATATTTGCAGCTGCTGGAGGAAAAAAGGAGTGAAGTATTTAAAGATAAATTTTTACGGAACAATGGCTATACTCTTTCACAGTGAACAACATGATTCACATTACATAGCACATGTGATTTTTGGTACAAGGTGCCATTTTTGCATCTTATATTGAGTGCCTGCAGCTTTGGTGTTAAATCACACATGCAGGGCCAGGCAACAGAATTCAGCTTGCAGGTGGCCATGGTAAGCCATAGTCTTTTGGCTTCTGCAACCTTCATAACAGCAGCCCCCTCCTCTCCCATACTAACCAAAGCACATTGAGTTGGCCATTTAGTGCTGCAGTTTTCCTGTTAACATGCAGCAGCAGAAACCAAACTAACCCCTCCTCCCCATCCAATTCTCTAGGATGATTGCTTTACTCCCTAGAATAGCATGCAGCTCAGCGTAGAAGCAGCATGTCTGGGGTTCTGTCCCAGAGCGTCCATTTGATTCTTTGGTTTGCTTGTCTGAGCTTAAGTTTCACGCAGCACTGTTTGCATCCCTGCTGTAGCCTCATGGTCTGAGACTCTTTTTAAATGTTTTGGCATTTCATCTTTTGGAACATAGTTCTGATGGCACGGATTCCTCTCCCCATACAGCAATCAGATCCAGTACCTCCCATTCAGTCCATGCTGGAGCTCTTTCTCAATTCTGGAACTGCATGGTCACCTGTCCTGAGCTCGCCTGGCCAAACAAGAAATGAGATTCAAAAGTTCCCAGGGCTTTTCCTGTACACCTGGCTGGTGCATCAGAGTTCAGAGCACTGTCCAGAGCAGTCACAATGGTGCACTGTGGGATAGCTCCCGGAGGCCAATACCTTCAAATTGCATCCACGCTAACCCTAATTCAAAACAGCAATGTCAATTTCAGCGCTAATCCCCTTGGTGGGGAGGAGTACAGAAATTGGCATAAAGGGCTCTTAAAACCAAAAAAAAGCTGTGTGGACAGATGCAGGGTTAATTCAACTTAACACTGCTAAATCTGACCAACTCGTAGTGTAGACCAGGCCTTAGACTACCTGGTGCAGCAATTGTCCTCAAAGCAATGATCTGAGACAACAGATTCTGTCTTACTTTTACAGTATTAATTATCTGAATTACTTAGGCTCACCACTTGTCCTGAGGAGCTGGCGTCCCTCAGTTACTCCAGACATAATTGTGCTGCTGTCTAACAATGGGAGACTCCTGTCTGAGGACGAGAACTAGGCTGCCTTGAACTGCATCAAATAAATTCCATCCTGAGGTTGAGTTCTGAGCTCCGAACTTGTCTTGACAAAGTCAGCAGAACCCCTGGATGGGTTCCTCCCCAGTTCTCTCTAGCTCCTCAGCAGAATGCCGAGGTTCTCTGTGAATGTTGCAGGGTGGGTTGGTTTTGTCTTTATTCTCCTGAGCCACAGAGCAATCTAAAAATCAGCACCATGATATCAACACCTGATCACTGGGATTTTGGAGGCTAGTTCAGTCTGTTTCATCAAAGGAATAATCATCTCCATTGCGTCTTGCTCTGGCCCGGTGGCGCTCTGACTCCAACTAGAGATGTTGGAGGAAGTGCCTCACCGAATGGGCTGGCTTCCAGCCAACATTGGCTGAATCTGGATTCAGCTGGTATAAGTACACAATGTATTTGGGGGCATGCTAGGGAGCAGGGAGGGCAGCGCTTCCAGCTGCATTCCTGAACAGCTGCCTCTTGTGACAGCTGCCCCTTAACACAGATTGATGCTGTCTTCCAGCAAGTTGCTAGACTCCTGGGTGCTCCTTCTCCTTCCCTCCCAGCATGGAGGGGGATGTACTAATCTGATTAGCATGCAGGTGGCACAGGCATCTCTCCTCCCTCACTTAAGTGAACTGCAGAGTTACTTTTAAAAACAAAAACGCTTCCTATTTGCACAGAATTAAGGCTGCCTCCTGGCAGATCAAGCCCAGCACTGCATAATGCTGCTGCCACAGTGGCAGGGCACCAGTGTGATCTCAGCAGTGGGCTCTTGGCCGTGTCTAACAAGCTCTTACAGAAATGAGGGCAGTCTCCCAACTGGGTTGGGAAAGATCCACTTTGGGGCTGACTCTGAAATGCTGCTTTTGCCCCACTGATAAAAGCAAATTCTCACTTTTCCAAGCTAGTTGGCCGCATCCTCTTCAATCATGAATCTCTGCCTATGATCTAGGCTGGAACAGCCACCATGCAGAAGGGTGTAGTAAATTGAACTGCATACATGAGGTGGTCCCTATTAACCATTGGCTTTACCTAGAGCCTCGGGACTCTCATTAGACTAGAATGCTTGGCAGATGAGGCAGGCTTGCACCCTAGATGTAACTTGTTGCTCCCCAATAGACTTGGCATTTATGAGTGGAGGGGGATGCAACCATTTAGTGCCAAAGTTGCAACTCTTCAGTTACACCAGCTCATCACTGGACTCAACTGGCCCAAGCGGGTCACCAATGAACTCTCTTACCTGTGGCCCTAGTAGAGGATCCTTTAGAATGTAAATATCCTAACAAGCGTTGGAGGCTCTCTACTTCATAGAGAGCCTCCAAACCTCACCTATAAAGGGCAGTCCAAAAGTGCAAGGCCAGTCCCTCTGATTTAGTCAGTCTCCAAACCCATACACCTTAGGGGCAGGAAGAGGTATGTCAGTCTTCGGCTTACCTGGTCAGAGCAAAAGCAACTTGGTAGTGGTTGTTACAAAGTGTGACATTCCTGATTCTAGTTTTTCTTGCCTTCAGTCTCTGCTTTCCCTTTAAACAAGCTTCCAGTCATCAGGTGCAGAGAAGCTTGGCAATGTGAAACGAGTGCATCATTGCAACAAGAGTCCTAAAAGATCTGGCTGAGGAGATCTAGCAGCTTTCCACTTTTAATCTTCCCAGGTTGAAAGCAATATTGTAGCTGTATTGGCCCAAGATATTAGATCTGGTGGGTGAGGTTAGATAGATATCTATATAATTTAATTGAACGGACTTCTGGTCATGAGAGAAACTTTCAAGCTTGGTGTTCTTCTTCTTGTCTGGGAAACTAACTGTTAGTTAATGTCGCTGCTAAATGTGAGACTTGAACAGATTATCTAGCTACTTATGTTAATCCCACCAATATTGTCCCACACTAACAGAGGTATCTCCCAGGCCAGCCACACTGCACAGCTTCTCAGCATTGCTGCTCTAGGCCAGTGGCTCTCAACCTTTCCGAATGACTGTCCCCCTTTCAGGGGTCTGATTTGTCTTGTGTACCCCAAGTTCCACCTCACTTAAACTGTTTACAAAATCAGACCTAAAAAGACAAGCGTGACAGCAGGTGATCACTGAAATTGCTGATCTCATTTTCCCATATAATTATAGAATAAGTCAATTGGAATATACTCTACTTGTATTTCAGTGTAGAGCAGTATAAACAAGTCATTGTCTGTATAACATTTTACTTTCATTAGGGCTTTTTATGTAGCCTGTTGTAAAACTAGGCAAATATCCAGATGAGTTGATGTACGCACAGAAGACCTCTGCATATCCCAGGGGTACATGTACCCCCTGGCTGAGAATCTCTGCTCTAGGCCAGTCTCTTGCCCTGACCCCAGCTCTAAAAGGCTTTCTGTGGCTGCTCACCAAGCCTTCCCGTAGCAACCAGCTCTTGGGCTGGTACCTCCAGGGCTAAAGACACACCCAGTACTCCTGCCTCTTTCAGGTCACTGTTCTGCATCCTCGATATTGCCCAAACTGACCTCTGCCCTTTCCAGAATGACCAGAGGCCCAGCCTACCCCTCTAGGTGACTCTAAAGCAGGATGGGGGTTGGTGCCCTGTAATGAGGTGGCAGGTGAATCAGTGTTAAGCAGGAATAGTGGCATCTAAAGAATACTCCCTTTCTATCTTCTCTGCAGCTATTGTCAAGCTTATAGCCAAGGGGGGTGAGGAGACATGCAGGCTATTCCAGTCTATAATCTATTTTCTTTTTCTTTTAATCTGCTGAGTAGCTTTCAGGGGCTCAACATCATGAAGCTTCCTGGCTGGCTCCATTTCAGGTTGCTTGACAGCCTATAATCTGCCCTTCTTGAAACAATCGACAATCTCGGTTGAAATGGCACAAAATAGACAGCTGCAATTTTTAGTGTGTTCTCATAAGGAGAAAAGCACTTTGACTGACTGCCCAACTGCCTCCAAGGGAAGAGACTCTTCCAAAACAGCTCTGCTAGTGTGCTGTTGCTATCGAGTGTGGGCTCCAACTGATGCTTGGTGCTATAGGATGGGGTAATGGCCTCTAGCCTGGCCAGGTCCTCAAGACCACTGCCTAACTTGAAGTTGCTTCAAAAGAAATCCTGGTCTTCTGCAGAAAGACACTGGGTCCATTCTGCACTGAAGCTTGTGTGGTCACTTGGTAGCATCTTGCAGCCACTTTGCACAGGTAAGTGACCCCATGGCATACATGGGAACAGTTGGAACTGCAGGATTCCAGAGAAGTTCTCCCTCTGAACTAAGGGCTAGGAGGCCTGTAAAACAAAGGACTTAATTTGTGGAAGGAACACTGAGCTTCTGTGTCTTGGGACAGCTAGGCTTGTCCTACTTGAGTGTTCAACCTGCAAATCCAAAGTCTTGCAGCAGTAGATCTAAAGATATCCAAGCCTTGTCTAAGCTTTCAGCATCCTAGCTTCAGCTGCTCCACTGTAGACCCTTGCTACAGCAATGCAAGGTGTTCTTCCATTGGTATCATTAACTCACCTCCCCAAGAGGCCGTAGCTAGGCTGGCAAGAGAAGTCTTCTGCTGATCCAGTGCTATAGAGACTGGGGTTAGGTTGCTTAACTGTCTTGGGGGTGTAGATTTTTCACTGACCCAGTTACATTGCTCAGTATAACTCTTTAGTGCAGACCTGTCCTTAGTCTGTGGACAAGACTAAAACTTTCCTCTCCATGTCCATACGTTTTTGCTATATTTCTGATAGCCTACAGAATGGAAAAGGCTTCTCTGGTCTGGGAACCAATGTTACCAGAATTCCCACAGACTTACACCACCCTGAGTGGAAGGGGGATCTACACACCAGGCCAGATTCTGCTTGTTTGGTGGAACCTAGCAATTTAAGTTACACAAACCAGTAAAACACTCAGCCCAAAGATCCCCTTCAGGCAAGGGCTGTTGGTTAGGCTAACTTAGGGAACCATGAGGAAAGGGATGGATATATTGTGGTATTATGCTATTTTATAAATCCAAGGTATGCCCACACCTTGAATACAGGGTGCAGCTCTGGTTGCTCCACCTCTGAGTAGGAAAAGTTAGGACAACAATCAGTGGTATGGAACAGCCTCCATGTGAGGAGAGATTAAAGACTCCCCCTTTTATAAAAGGGGACCAAAAGCACCTCTCGACAAGACACCTGCTATTATAATATACCTGGTGAGTATCCCTTAAACTGATTACACCTTAAAGATCAATGAGCAGTGTGTTTATACAAAATGTCTTCAGCTTACAGTCATAGTTCTGAAATTATGACAAATGTGTTTCCCAGATGAGTCTGGGGAAGGGGTAAACTTTCCTCAGACAAAGGACAACCTGATGCCTCCAACCAGGTGTCCTCAAAGTTGATGGGCAATTGCCTGTCAAGGGGCCATTCTTTGGCAACAAAGTGGGCAGGAACAGATAAATTGGCATTTTAGGAAACAACCTGTTTCAGACATAGATTTCATGCAGCTCTCTCAGCTGGAATGAACTTTATCTTGGGGTAACCCACAATGCCTTTCAAAGGGTGAGTGGACTGTGTAAATGAGGGGCAAAAAAACCACCCAGGTTCTGTCTGCTAAGACAAAGGAAGCTGCCCTTTGACTTTGGGCAGGAGGGAAGAGGAGATCTTGACCTGTGAACTCGGTCAGTCCTCTTGAACATGTGGTGAGGGTTTCTGCCTTGTTGCATTTTAGCTACTAAGAAGGACTTTATTTTTCTTGTAACCACTTCTAATACCTTGTACTCCCTTTAAACCCTAATCTTTGTACTCGGTTTAGTTTTAATATAAACAACCCAATGGTGTGCTCAAACTCAACTGTTGAGTAACCCCAATTAAAGTAGCAAACTATTGAATATTGACCCTTTCAGGGGCAACTGACTTACTGCACTGCCCAGCCCTCTCCTGGACAGATTAAACCTGTCTGGTGATCGCCCTGCACGTAGTAACCAAGCTGGTGGAGGCCAGGCTGTGACCGGTGTGTTGCTGCTAGACCAGGGCTATGGCAGTTCAGACACTCAGGGTGTGACATGCAGGCTCTTTGTGACCAGTCCAGGTTGGAAGCTACAACAGCAAACCATTGTGGTCCAATTGCATCCCAGAATGTGACAGGGATATGATAGAGGTCCATGCCATCATAAATGGCGTAGGGAAAGTGAATAGACCAGTTATTTACCCCTTCTCGTACTAAAAACCAGGAGTTAGCCAATGAAATTAATAGGCATTGGGTCTAAAGCCACAAAAGAATGTACCTCTTCACACAATGCACAGTCAACCTGTGGAACTCCTTGCTGGGGATATTGTGAAGGCCAAAACTATAATGGGGGCTCAAAAGAGAATTACCTGGAGGACAGGTCCCTCAATGGCTGTAAGCCAAAATGGTCAACCATATGCTCTGGGTGTCCCTAACCTCTGTTATCCAGTCCTAGCTTCTGGTAGGGGATGGATCATTTGCCCTGTTCTGTTCGTTCCCTCTGAAGCACTTGTCTTCAGCAGTGGCTGGTGCCCAGTGACTGGGCTAGATGAGCCATTAGTCTGATGCAATATGGCCATTCTCATGTGCTGACTTTTCCCCTCTCCATGCTCTCACTCATGATTGCCTTGGCCATCAAAGCCAGGGTGATAATCTCTTCCTTAGACTTCCTAGAGGGCTCTAAAGATTGACCAGAATCTCCTTCTGTGGGAAGGTGGTATTTTAAAATGGGGTGAACTGTTTCCTTACAGGTGGGATGTAAAGGGTTGATGGAATTTAGTGACAGGCTCAGAGCAGTAAGCTTTTCTGGGGTATTTTTGGACTGCCTTAGGAAAGATGCAGTGAAATAAGACTCTTGTTAAATTGGTCCCTGTGGGCTGGCTTCCTGTATCTCTTCCACTGTTATCCTCTGATCTTCCATAAACTGTCTCTTGAATTCTTGTGGCTATCCAAGCTTTGCCTTTCACAAAGGATTATCTTTCTGTATCTGAATTTTTTTGACAACCCTTTCAAGAAATGAAACCATTCCCATGTCTCTAATTTTCTAGCTAATAAGATTAATTATACTGAGATTTGCCTTTTCAGTGGTGTCTTTTGAAGAACTGGTTATATTTTTGACTTCCTCCTCCCCCCTTCTCTGCAGTTTGCTGGCTTTGTATTCTTACTTAATCTCCCCCCCCCACACCCCCAAGTCTCCTTTACTTCTAATTAGTAGCTAGAAGGGTAATTCGATGGAGGGGGGTCCTTCCAGAGAGGAGGATGGCTTTACATAAAACTGCAGTGACGCTCCAAGTTCATAACCTGGTCAGATTATCTGCTTTAAACTTCAGCAGTCAAAACATGATTAAGCAAAGAACTTGACTATAGCTGGCTTCTTAAAGGAAGAGATGGGTGTCTAAGTCAACTGGTAGCTTTTCTCTGCCTGTCAGTTTGCTAACTGTCCCAAGCAAACATAGTGATGCCTTATTTTCATGCCGTGCATTTTATTTTAAAAATAAGTTTAGCCTAGCCAAACCAGGCAAATCTCTCTAGGAATAAGGCTCAGAACTGAATAATTGCCTGGAGCCCTGCACTGAGATGCTTTTACTATTAGGTCCCCAGGAACTTGACAGTCTTTAAAGATGGTGCTGTCCTTTTGAACAATGCTTTAGTCACTCTCTGAAATACAGACTTGGACTCTGGCTGTTCATGAGATGATTCACCAGACCCAGTTATTGAGGTAGTAAGAGTTTGCAGGACCTCTTATAGAGTGAGGCCACACAACCTTGCAACTTACAGGATCTTATGCCTTTCTCTCCTTGAGGAAGAGCACTAATATGGCTGTCCTTGCCATGTGGTCCGTGGCTAGCTCATCTTGGAGTGTAGACCAATTTCAGAAGGTGTAACCACTCATTTTGGAATTGAAGCCCACTGTGATCTGCATCTCACAACAGTGTGACTTAATCTCACTGCTGTTTGTACACACTAGTGTAGCCAGTGCTTTGGGCTGGAATGCATCCTGGCTCAGAACCCCCCTGCCCCCCACACACTCCACTTGGGCTCTGCAGGGGTGTGGGGTGGACTCTCTGTTGAAGGACTCTTGGCAAACCACCCAAGACTTGAGTGCATCACCACTGCCAGATGGCACCCACCAGCTGGATTCAAAGCTGGGGTGGGGCCAGTAGGCAGTCTAGATCCAGCTGCCTCCACAGATCCCTCTACAAGCCAGCATCTTCCACTCAATGAAGTGTTGCTGTACCTTAAGGTGTTAACACATAGTTCAATCTCTCTGGTAGGCTGGGCTCCTTGTGACTCTGTGTGCTTAGCCTGGAGTCACTTCATAACCTACAGCCAAGTCACCCATTTCAAAGCAGTGTCCAAAAGACTATTTGCTACAAAGGGGATAAGTGTCTCAACAGGGCTACAGCAAACACCCATGTTCTAGTGATCTCCTCCAGCAGGCAATGGTGGCATCTAAGACAAAGTACAGAATCAGTCCAGTGACATTAGCCTCCACTTACCCTGCACTCCTCTATGCTCATGTATGTTTCAGGCCTCCTGATCAGCTTGTAAAGTAAAACTGTTAAGAACTTGACTGAGGTTCTACCCTACATTAATAGCCATAACTCTAATAAATGGAGTGCCATGTTCCAATTAAGACTGAAGACTGGAAGATTTCATCTTGGGGCACAGGCATCAAAGCTATATACATGGACACGGAATGGGTTAGCCAGTCCATCTGTAATTACAGGGCTGGTGTGAATAGATGTTCATCAAACTATTAGTCTAATTTGACTATCTAACAAGGAGCTGTGATGTTTTATGCATGGTGCCTAATTTTACCCTGGCAATCTCCTGCTATATTTAACATCATTAATCATTGATTCCCACAGGGCTGGATCCCTGATTAGTGTCAGATGCATCATGGGAGGAAAGGGATTTTTTAAAAAGCCCTTTCTTCGCATTGGAATTGAAGCCAGTTCAGTGGAGTTGATCTTATTGCTTGCACAGCAGGAACACCCATGAACAGGGGCAGACTATGCTCTGCACTGCCCTCCCTCCATTTAACCTTCATCCTTCTCTCATGCTCAAAACCTCTAGCCTGAAGTGCGTGCTGGGGTCTTGCTTCCTTTCCCTGCACGTACACCATAGCAGCAGATGAAGCTTACCTCTCTTGGTAGAGGTAGCTGGTGCTTAACTGCTGTGCCAAAAAGCACACTGCTATCCTTTGGTGGTCAGTCTTGGTCTTGTGGTTGGGGGAGGGAAATTCCAGGTAATACAAGCTTCTTGGTCACTGACCATGATGCCAGAAATTGACAGCACCAGAATCCTTTCAGGAAGTAGTGACTTAGCATCTAATTGCATTTTGACTTAGCAAATGTCCATGTAGCCAGGACTGTTCAGCATCTCCACTTTGAGATGAAGCACTTGCCCTGCTTCACAACGAGAAGTGTGCACAGGCCTTGGTGTAAAGGTTTGGATGCCGTTTTTCTGAGGGTGGGCTCAACTTACCTCAATCCAGTTAAACCTTAAGGGGCAGTGCATGGAGGAGATGTAGCTGTCAAGGCTCCATGGAAACTCCCAAGGAGATCAGTGGCTATTGCATTGCCATGATCAAAATGTAGACCCAGTGAGAACTTCTAGCAAACACCTTTCTGACAAAAACATGTGTGGTTTCAACAATCTCTTGATGAAACTTCCCAGGAAATTAGAATTTCCAAGTTTCAGCCAGACCTGTCAGAACACTTGACTAGAAAGCCAAGCCATGACTAGAATACTGTTTCAGATTGGCTGTGTTCATTTTCTGTTGCTATCACAACCAGGCACTGAGTTCTTAGGTTTATCTTTAACTTTGCTGTTGCAAATTCTAGTGTCTACAAAACTGTAGAAAAAGCTTGCAGGGTGCCTTCCCATCCATCTACTGTTCCCTGTATTCCAGACTCCCCAGGCTGACTGCTCTGGCAGGGTGAAACTCTCATGAGGACAGGTGTGTGAATACCAAATTTTTCAGCTCACTGGCAGATACCCAAAAACACACCCTTGTTTTGAATCAAAACATCTTGTCGTCTTTTAACTTAAAGAAATGAATGAAATCAACAAAAACCCAGTCACTTCAAAAATATCAAAAGAACTTGACTGAATTTAAAACAATTTGACAAAACTAGCCATTTTGGCTGTTGCCAAATCTGCATTTCGCCAAATAGCTTGGTCAAAACTTGCACATCTCTACTTCACATGGCAAGGCTTTCTGCCAACAAAACCAGGGCTCACTAGAGAATGGATAAGCAATCTATCCTGCAAACCCCAATTTCTCCCTGCAAATACTGGTCCTTGGAATAATAGCTCTACAGGCACCATAGGCTATTAAATATTTATTTAATCGTTCTGTGTCGTGCAGCCCATCTTCCAAAGCAATCACAAATTCAGCATCAACTCCATTGCAGGAGGAGATGAGCTTCTCTTCACAGCCTTGTTCAAATATCTCTAGACTGGCTTTCTCTGCCCCACTTTGCTAATTAAACACCACTCCAGTCACCTTTTCATCTGAGACAAGGAGTGAGTCAGTCTCTTATTGGACTAACTTCCATTGGTGAGACAAGCATTTGAACTTGCATAGAGCCCATCAAGTCTGGGAAAGCTTTGATGTGGAGTAGCTAATACTAGGTGGAATGGATTATGCCAAAGGAGTTAACTCATGTTGCAAGAGGCCATTCAAGGTGAAGTGGGCAGTTGATGCCTCTGCAAGTCATAGGCAGAAGGAGGGTTACAGATTGTTGTAATGGGCCATAATTCAGGGTCTTGAGTCCATGACTTTTGACATATAGCCATTATGAATTTAAGATCCCTACACTAGTCCCTTGAAGGTGTTGTGCTGGCTTCCTTGGAGGGTGAAGAGTGACATGTTGGATACAGAGTGATCGTTTTGTGAAGTGTTTGCCCATGGGTGGCAGGGTGTGTTTTGTCTTATCACTCATCTGGGAACATAGTGTCTGCCTGGCTCCAGCAACTAGGTCGGGGGGACATCTAGTGCACTAGATGAGGCATGTGTAGGACCCATGGATCATGAAAAGTATGCAGGGTGGGGTGGCAGCTATTGATCATGATCACAGTGGAGATCTGTTTGCAGGTTTTGGCATTTGTTAGGACATGCCTGACTGTCTAGAGCTCCCTTCTTAGGCCCTATTGACAACTCCCCTTGCAAAGGAGAGAGCATGGCCCCAGAGGCTGCAAAGATGTCCAAATGAGGACTAAAGATCTGCCCCCAGACACCTAGTTGGGTCTTGTCTGGACTCTGCTTTCTTCAGCAGCCTTGTCTGTTCCTGGCATGGTCTGGACAGCTGGCAGTCTTCCTTCCCTCCCTCCCCATCCCCTCAATCAGAATCTTATTAGCTATGTTTACATGGCAGTCATGTCAAGCGATTAATTTTTAATGGCTTGGTTTATTGCATGTATGAATGGTTTAGTGAGTAACTTCCACATTTAAGTGATTAATTCCCCAGAGTTTGGAGGGACTGGTTAGCTTTTACATTAATCAGGACTTTGGCATGCCAAGGGGCAATCAATCAATCCCCTGCTGCCAGGGAGAGTAGTGTTAAAATACCTCCAAGGTACAGTGGGGTTAGGCAGAGCTTTAATTACTTCCTTGCTTACAGCAAATTTTTGTTGTTGGTCTCTATTGGCCTGGTCTCCCCTGCACATCCTCCCCTGCTCTTCCCTTTCCCAACACAAAACAAACCCAGATGTTCATTAGGAAGCTGGCAATAACATGTCAGATCCTACATAGGTCAGATCATGCTCCCCAATTTCAGTCTCTGCTTCTAGCAGAGCCATGGTATAAAATAACTCTCTACCACATGGCAGGTGCATGCATTAACTGCTCCATGGACAGGCAGCTCCCTGGCTCTAGCTAGGGCCAGGCTAGGCAGGCATTGGTGAAAGCTTCCTCACCTCCCTCCTTGATTTGTGCTCATGTGCTGACCAGCAGCAGCCCCATCTGATGATCCTGGTTTACTGATCTTTCCCTGGTGCAGGCTTTGATCTTGGGCAAGTGCTTAACCTAGTGTCTGGTGAGCAGCCTTAAGCAAGCACATCTGCAGATCACTAACCTGCTTGTGACTCCAGCACACAATCTTCCTGAAAAGGGCGAGCAGGAGCACAGTCCCACCTAGTAAAGCTCTTCCATGCAGGTTGCTGCTATGTACAAGCATCCAAACCCATGGTCGCATCACCATTCATAGCACGCTTCTGCCAGTAGCCTTGACTGCTATGCTGAAGCTGAAGCATCAGGTATATTCCCATAACCCTCTTAAGCAGATGCTGTTGCTGAAGCTTATACTGGCTCAAAAGTAGACCCCACACTAGTCCTAATAAATGCAGAAAAGCACTTTGTAGGTAAAAATCCTAAGGATATAATGAGAGAAAATGGCATCTGTTGGGTAACTCTACACAACCACAGTATCCAACTGGAGACCAACACACTAGAGTTGCATATTCAGTTACTCTCTCAAATGCCACCTGCTTGGTTTATACTCCATCTCCAGCACTATACTCTTCAGAAGGCTATCAAGAAAATCCCCATGCATTTGACATCCAAGTGCATGGAAGATGTTGTACCTTTGTATCTTGGTGTTAACTTCATACTTGTGTGACTGGAGCAACCAGTCAGCAGATGGAGACAGGTGGAGATGCCAAGATCCTCTGAAGGCTGTGCCTGTAAGCTAGCAGAGTGGAGACAATCTTGCAACTTCTGCTACAAAGAACCCAAACATTACCACATTAACATAAACCAGAAGGAGAATCTGGCATCAGTCACACCTAGTTTAATGGGGAAACTTAGATGCTGGGATTCCAGCATTGCAGAATGGCTGGTCGCATAACAATGACTGGCCTTTCAATAGGTCTTGTGACTTTGAAAACTGTCTCTGGGTCAGGAATGAATTTGGCTTTAAATCGCTAGCTCAGTATTCAGTCTATTCCTTAAGGCATGAACTGGGTAACTCTCTAAGATATGTGGAGCAGGAAGAACAAATCTACAAAGGGTTTGCAGTGCAATAACCCAGTTGGTGTAATATAAACTGGATAAGGCAGTAAATTCAGCATAAACTTAGCTGAAATCTTGTGAACTAGGTAACTAAAAGCAAAGGTGTGTAGCTTCAAGGACTTCCTGTAGGAGTAGTTTTACATTGTCTAGCATCAACAGCTTGATGTTGTCCATTAGCAGGAAGCTAGGTAACTCACGTGATGCCTTGTAATACTTCCAGCCCAGCTAACTCCAGGAAGTACTCTAGTCTCCCAAGCCTGTCTTCCAGAGCTCCTTAGAGGGAAGACTTCTGGATAAGTGTTCACATGTTAGTCTGATCTACACAATACACAAACCTCCTGAGAATTGGGGAGAAGTCTCCTCCCTCTCCCCCCAACTGGGGAAAATCGGTGAACTGTCAAGACTCTAATTCCCCCACCCAAGGAGACCAGTCTTGGTCTGCCTGATGTCCCCACCATAATGGGTTAGGGGTGGAGGAAAGACCTGCAATACCTCATCACATGCTTGTGTTTGTGGAGAGGGTGAGACGCTTGCTCTGCCACATCCAGACCCTACATGGAATGGCCCTCTAAAAGGCCCAAGGTACCATCTAAAGAATCCATGGGTCTTGCACCTAGACTACCAATTTTCCCACACTTCCTAACTAATGCTATTGCATCTCAATTTGGTCACCTACCATGAGACTGCTTTGCTTTGGGGCAGAGGGTTAAGAATAATTCAGACAAAAGTACAAAAGGTTAGAATAGAACTGTTCCTTACAACAAACTGAGTGGGCTTGGGTGAGGGAGGGAGACCTTTGTAAGGTCAGGATATAACTAAAGCCTTTCGCATAAAGCTGGCGGTGATAGAAAGCCACCTGCTTGTTTGACTGAAAACTAAGGAAGTTTTTCTTTGGCTTGTGTACTTGGCCTATTGACCTGATCCTCCGCGTAGAGCTGGGAAAGTAAACCCTCCCAATGCTATTGGATTCAGCCTGTGTGCGACTCTATTAGCTTTCTATAGTCGCTGTCTCTCCGTTCTAAAAATCCTTGGGTTTTGTAGGTCGGACAGTGCTTGGCTTCTCATTGCAGGGCAATGCTTCCTGCTCTCCTCACTTGCTGGCAAAGCAGATGGTATGTTGGCACCTCCAGCTGCAGACTGTGTAGCTGGTCACCACGTGGGCCTGGCTTTCTAAGAGCTCCCCATGCCATGTGGGTCTCTTTCCTTTTGAAATCTGGGCTCCAAAGTGGGAACACCACTCCCCCTCCCCTGTCACCCCAAAATGTGAGTGTCTATGCTGAGCTCTCTGGAAATCCTGGCTCTTGTCATGTCATTCCTTTATCACTGCCCAGATGTTGGAAGGCCAGGGCCAAGCCAACACATGGTCTCTACCACAGCAGTAGCTTCCAAAATTAAAAATCCAGGACTCTCAGGGATGTGGGATTTTGAACTGCATGAATTACAAGATAACCCCCCCACAAATTCTGTCTTGAATTCTGTCCTGAATGGACTCAAGCTGCCCAGGCTAGCTGGGAGGAAATGGCCTTAATTCTCACTTGGCTTTTAATTCAACAGGCCCTTCCTTAAGAAGGGAGGGTGAGGAGTGGCACTTCATCTCCACATCTCACTTGTCACTCTACTCCTCTAGCTGGCCAAAGAGGCCTTGGAAAGAGCTTAGGTATTTAGCAGCCCTCAAACACTGGCAGGTACAACATCCTTTCCAAAAACTCCCAGTCCCAGCTCCTGATGTCTCCCCTTAAGGGTCCCTATCTAGAAGAAACAGACTAAGTGCCTCATGGGGCACTTAATCACACCTATAGTCAATCATTATCCAAGCATCTCTGTAGGATATGCATA
This sequence comes from Caretta caretta, assembly GCF_965140235.1. Taxonomy (NCBI): domain Eukaryota; kingdom Metazoa; phylum Chordata; order Testudines; family Cheloniidae; genus Caretta; species Caretta caretta. The sequence continues at coordinate 7,399,260 of NC_134223.1, forward strand.
TATTTAAGCCAACTACTAGCTTCCAATGCCCTGAGATGCTCCCTCAGCAGGAGCAGTTGACTTGCCTTTTACCTAAAAGCTTGGTCTTTCTCAGTCTCCTTATTCAGACCCATCAAAATGGCCGAAGAAGAAATTGCTGCTCTCATCATTGATAATGGCTCTGGGATGTGCAAAGCTGGCTTTGCTGGAGATGACGCCCCTCGTGCAGTGTTCCCCTCCATCGTCGGACGCCCAAGGCACCAAGGAGTCATGGTTGGGATGGGGCAGAAGGACAGTTATGTGGGTGACGAGGCCCAGAGCAAGAGAGGCATCCTGACCCTGAAGTACCCGATTGAACATGGCATTGTCACCAACTGGGATGACATGGAGAAAGTGTGGCACCACACCTTCTACAACGAGCTCCGTGTTGCCCCAGAGGAGCACCCTGTCCTGCTGACAGAAGCTCCCCTGAACCCCAAGGCCAACAGAGAGAAGATGACCCAGGTGAAGTATTGCAACTATGTGTATATCTTCCATGCCTGTGTTACAGCTGACTTAAGTGGGTGTCGTCTTGGTTCTCTCCCCCCTTGCTTCCCTGATGTTTTCTGGCAGCCCTGCCACTTCTGCTTCCAAGTTTCTTGGCTGTCTCTATTTTTGTCTGATGCTGAGTGTCCAGGTTTTAAGGTCTCCCAGGGAACCAGTCAAACAGCACTTCATGAGACATGTCAAAAGTCTCAAGCTCTTGCTGGGGTCAAACAGACCTATCTAGAGTGAAACTCATAAGACTTCAGAAACTGTCACCTTTTTCCTCTCCCAGCTGAATTCCAAAGAGGACAGGTGAGGCAGAGGTGAGCTAAAACTAACATTCAGAGTTGTCTTCTGGATATACTTTCATGCCAAAGGTGTCTTTGACTTGCTCTAGTTGTCAATCAGCATAGTATCCAGGTACCTGTGTGGTCTTATGCGGCTCCAAGATTACACCGGCATACTGTTCACAGCAGAAGTCCTTCTAGTTCAGCAGGGGGAGACCTGGGTTTTGATGTTTGAGCCCAGAACAGTCTAATCTTGGTGTTGTCTGGGTCTAGCCCTGGTTAGCTACAGATTCAGGAACCAGTACTTGGTTGCAGGCATGGACAGCTGATCCCTGCAGTACAGTAAAAATGTCTCCCTTTCTCCTAGATCATGTTTGAGATGTTCAACTGCCCTACCATGTATGTGGCCATCCAGGCTGTACTGGCCTTGTATGCCTCTGGCCGTACCACTGGCATCGTGATGGACTCTGGTGATGGCGTGACCCACGCTGTGCCCATCTACGAAGGCTACGCGCTGCCTCATGCCATCCTGCGCTTGGACTTGGCAGGCCGTGACCTGACCGACTACCTCATGAAGATCCTGACCGAGCGGGGCTACAGCTTCACCACCACGGCCGAGAGGGAGATAGTGCGTGACATCAAGGAGAAACTATGCTACGTTGCCTTGGAGTTTGAGCAAGAGATGGCTGCAGCTGCTACATCTGCCTCTCTGGAGAAAAATTACGAGCTGCCCGATGGGCAGGTGATCACCATTGGGAATGAGCGGTTCAGGTGCCCGGAGGCCCTCTTCCAGCCCTCCTTTCTGGGCATGGAGTCCTGCGGCATTCACGAGAGCACCTTCAACTCAGTCATGAAGTGTGACATCGACATCCGAAAGGACCTCTACGCCAACACAGTGCTGTCTGGTGGCAGCACCATGTACGGCGGCATCGCGGACCGCATGCAGAAGGAAATCGCTGCCTTGGCCCCCGGCACCATGAAGATCAAGATCATTGCCCCAGTGGAGCGCAAATTCTCAGTCTGGATTGGTGGCTCCATCCTGGCTTCTCTCTCCACCTTCCAGCAGATGTGGATCAGCAAGCAGGAATACGATGAGGCTGGTCCATCCATAGTTCATAGGAAATGCTTCTGAATCCTGTAGCAAGATGGAAGTGTCAGATGTGCCTGGGCAAAACTGTGTTCCTTTAAGATAGGAACAGCTTAGAAAGGAATATTTCCATAAAGGGTTGTCTGCTTAACATATCCTATTTAAGATTGCTTTAGACCTTTCCAAACTAAGCAAGTCCCATTGCATATAACCTAATGCAGTGTTCACCTGTAAAAATGTGCTAAACCCCTCGTACTCGTGACTCATCACAAGGTTAAGAGGTAAAACCACATTAATGTGAGGCTACGGATGTGTCGCCGACTAACAGCATTCTTCCCTCTTCCTTGTCATTGTCCTGTCATATTCTTAGGGCTAGAGATGAGATTGGTGCAAGATGTATTCAAGGTCAGGCATCTAAAGATTGAGTAATTATTCCATAACTCCTCTTCAGAGGCTGGCAAGTGCAAATGTTAATTGCCAGTTAATCCCTGCTGGTACAGTAGGGAGACAAGGGGCCTGTCTGCTTTTTTTTTCTCACCCAACTGTACCAACAAATAGCCATGGGGGCTAAAGGCTACTCCAGGCTACATGTGCAAGCTGCTGTATTCATACTAATTTGAAGGAAATCTCTGTACATTGGGAAGATTTAAGAGTTTGTATTGTCATTAAGGCAAAGTGGAGAATTGTAATATGCAAGGATAGTCTTGTGATCAAGGGAAATTTAAAAATTAAATATTTAAAGTGCTTTGCAGGACTGACTGAATTTCTTTGGGGAAGGGATTGGGACAAGACACTAGAGGTTTCTGCTTTCACAAAGACCATGCCTTTTGGTCCAAGGATCAAATGTTACACCTTTAGCAGGGATACATACTCATTTTCCAGCCTCCTGGCAGGAAAGAGGGCAGGACTAAATGGGTATCTGACACTGCAACCAGTCATTGGTGGCAGATTATTGGGGGCTGCTTGTCCAGACAGCACTGCCTGATTTAAGGAAATGTCTGCTTCCGGTGGTGGTGGATCAGTCAATGGCTGGAACTAAGTCACAAAGCTACATGATTAAAAAGCAGCTGGCTTTTTTCAGAGGTGCTGAGCCTCCATTGACTGACTGCAATGGGAGCCATTATATGCTCTGCATTTCTGGAAAATGGACACTGAGGGCAGGTCTACACTACAAACCTGCATTGGAACATCTGTGCCACTGTAATGCTTCTGGTGAAGAGACTCTAAGCTGACAGGACAGAACTCTCCATCAGTTTAACTCACCTCTATGAGAGAAGGTAGCTATGTTTGCAGGAGAATCTGTCTTGCAGACATGACACCCCTATGTAGACCATGCTAAGATTGGCATAACCATCTTTCAGGTGTGGATATTCCACACCCTGAGCAACATAGTCATACCAAAGTAAGTGCATAGACCTGGCCTTACACTCCTAAATCAGGATTAAAACTAACTCCAGCTACCCATTTCCAAAACTCTGCCTGGAGGCTGGGCTTTTCATTAGTGTTCCACTCCAATCTTTAGGTTCCTAATATCTGCCCCATTCCCCAATTGAATTTGCTCTTGAGGCACACTGCTAGTTTCAGAGCACCCTCTAAGGGTGTAATTACAAAGGGTCAGGTTTTTTTTTAAAAGGACTCATTAGATTTCTTAAAACAGAGGTCCTTCGTAAGATTTTTTTCAAGGATGTTGAATGCCTAGAGATCTCCACTGAAAAGCACAGGAGATGGCCTTCATCTTGGGGCCAAATTACTTGAGGTACTTTAGTGCTAAAACTCCTGTTAGATGTACTGACTTGGTATGACCGACCACCTCTGGTGCAGACTCAATCACCTAGCAATTGAGCCTGCTCTGGCAGTAGAGGCTCCTGCAGTGAGGTTCAGAGGTCCTTCAAACAGTCCCTAATGACGAGGGTGCCCTGCATAACAGAAATGCCCCCAAACCATGTTCAGATGCATTAAACTAAACCTCAGCCTGATGGCTTCAGTTGCTCTGCACTTTGGGCACAGGGGATCAATAGCAGTTGCTCACCCCCCACAGACATCAAATGCTGGGCTAACACCTTAAGTGGTGTGAGGGTTTCTTTAGCTTGGGGTGGGAGAATATGACCAGGACTCCATTTTTGCTTTTCATTTTTTAACTCAAAAGGCAACATCTAGCCTTTACATTTAAGTATAGAACAAAATGTGGCACAGAATTAAGAACAAGCTTGGCATTTTAACTTGCCTCACCCTGGGACACACAATCTTGCCTTTTATTTAAAGTTCAAAGCTGCTGTCAGCTTCACACCACTGTCTTGCCACCCAGAATGCCAGTGAAGTGTGAACAGGTAGCCAAGAAACCCCTTCAGGAAGAGCTGGCTGAAGATCGATGGCCAGAAACTATGAAGATGAAAGCTTCCCACTCCTGTGAGACTATAGAGGGAAGCCATCCCTTTAGAGGCCAGTCAAAGGGAAACCACCTCTTCTCCCACCACCTCCACAAGCCTTCCTTCTGCATCAGGGCCAGGATAAGGGTACAAGTATTGTCTAATTTAGTCCTGTGTCCCTGAATTGTTTCTAGCTAAGAGTGACATGGCTCCCAAAGGAAATGCAATGGGATGTGTTTCAAATGTCTCTCTATTCTGGCTAATGCAAAAAAGTTTGAGATCCTGGGAGGAAGGGCAGCAATATCCCCACTCTTTCAGCAGCAAAAGAAGCCATTTGGTATGGCTGGAGCTCAGAAAGGTGGGCAGTACAAGTGCTCACATAGCATGCAACCAGGAAAAAGCATTTCTAAAACATGCTGAAGTTTTTAAAGGGGGTGGAAGTGGATGGGCTTCCATTATCTAACCCCTGTGCTCTGGAGGTCAAAATTTTGGTCAAAGCAGCCACTGGAGGCCTGGCAGGGTGAATGTTTATGTAGATACTGTTACCTTAAAGTCAACAGAACACATTGCTCTACATCAGTTGGGGTGTGTAATCAGGAGACAAATTTTAGGTGTGGACATGTGTAAAACAAGGTCAAAACATGCAGACTTAAGCTGGTGTAACTTTGAAGGGCAGGCTGGCCCTTAGTAGTTTATCAATAGAAGGAGCTAGCAGGATCCTCAAGGCAACGAGATGCCCCATCCATGCTATGAGTTGGGCTGGGCCAATTTTAATATTTTGCCAGTGTCACGCTTCTAACAGGCTCTTGTATTCCTATCTGAAAGCAGGAGGGAATGCTGAGAGATGGAAGGGGATGAAAGCGCCTAGCAGCTGAGGTTGCAGGGCTGAATTACCCTGCAGCTGTATCTGCCACCCCAATGGCCCTGGCCCTGGCCCTGCCTGTCTAAAATAATCTGGTTCTGGCTACACAATCAAACCTTTCCAGAAAGTGCTCTACTCAGAGCCTCTCAACCCTTCCTATTCCTTTGTTAGCTCCACCTGTCTGGGAGGTGGAAATGGAATTAACTGGCATTTGTAGCAAATCCCTCTCTGTTAAGTCTGCAGCAACAATTCCTGCTCTTGGAAATAAAACAAACTCCGCTCTTTACAGCTGTAGTCTAAAGATGAGCTACTTAACTGCCAGCCAGCTCCATGTAAGCTGTTAATGGCTCCTGAATACATAGGGAGCTGGGAGCCAGGAGCTGTCTCCTCTGGTCTGATCAAAGTGAACAGTGTAAAACTAAAATCTGTGGAGGTATTTTTAGACAAAGCCTCAGACTTACACTAGAACTTAAACTTAGTAGTCAGAGCAGCAGATCTGTGCATTTCTTCTCTCGGATGCTCAGCCAGGCTGTCTTTAAAAGAATATATTGAAATTAAACCCCTGGTGTGCAGCAAAGGGGGAAACCTGAGACATAGTAAAGGAGCCCATCCTATAAACAGGCCCTCTCTGAACAGCTGCTATCTAGAGTGATGCCTTTCACGCATGTCTGCCGAACAAGGGTTTCCATGGAAATGACCAGCTTCTTCAGAGGGGTGACTTGGGGAAATGCATTCCTACAGCCAGCAAAGGTGAAAGCCAAGCACAAAGCATGGGTGGAGTCAGGCAGGGCAGGTCCAGCACCCTCATGCTGTGGGGTTGCGGGGTTCTCAGCAGTGGCCCTTGGGAATCAGCTTAGTTGGACACTCCAGCCCTCACTGCCAGTGAATCGACCTCTTGAATGATCTGCTAGAGACTGGTTTCATGCTCGGAATGTACCTCATTTTGGCATGTTCTTCTGCAGCTACATTTGCCTTTGCCATGTGTACAACCTGGCCTAGGGTGGTACCTTCTACCACACAAGGAGGTCTAAGCATCTCATGAATAGGCATTGCTGGCCCCCAAGAGCTAGGTGAATGCTATCTGGCTTGAACATGGGGAGAACTCAGGCAAAGATCCACTCGGATTGCGGTGTGTGCAGGGCAGGGCCAAGAATAGCACTGCATGCAACGTTCCCTCTAATTTTTGACAGGCCGTGTGTGCAAAAAATTTCTTCTGTGCAAATTTTTGTGCATGCAGTGTTTTGCCATGTGTGCGGGGTTTAGGATCTGTGTGCGTGGGCACATGCGCAGAGCTTAGAGGGAACAGTGATTGCAGGGTTCTGAGTTTGATCCAATGCCCGCTGGGAGCCTTTCTATTGACGTCGCTGAGTTGGAAGTCTCTGTCTTGCTTTGTGCCTAGCTAACATAGTGATAAAAAGGAGGAAGCGAGTGTATTCATATTCACTTTGGGGTCACTTGCACCAGCTCTTCCTACTTAGTGTCTGTTGACCAATCTAGCTGACCTCGCCAGGGTGATTGTGTTTTGAAGCAAAGATTGCCTATCCCTGGCACTTGAAAAAGAGGAAGGCATGAGGAACAAAATACTAAAACACCCTGAATGCCACTTAAGATTTCAATGTGACAACGGAGACGAGAACTCTGATCTTCCTGCTTCAAAAGCACAAGCCCCTGCTGCTTGAGCTGCAGGAGAATCTCCACAGTATAGGGCCCATGACATACAGTCAAGCAGTTCTGGCTTTGCTGTGGTGCCCAGGCTAGCTCCATTCTTGCAGGACATGTGGTGATTTTACAAAGTCAGGAACTGAAGTGGGTATCTGCTGTGAATTATTACAGCCCTGACCCCTGGTTTTGCTGGTTTGGGACTAGAGGTCAAGCTGAAAAGCATGACGGGTTGGCGCTATTAGGTGCGAGGAGTGTTGCTCTATTCAGCCAACCTCTTTTATTGAATGCCTGTACGCACAAAGAGGTGGCAGGCTTGCAAGTGCCCAAGTTCGGTGTTACGCTGAGTCTCTCTAGTGGCTCAGGCGTGCTCAGCTGCTCAAGGGAGAATTTAACTAATTGCAGCTGATTGATTTGGAGGAGTTTCCTGAAAACCAGCCAGCTGCGTTCAGGGTGGCCTGTGGCTGAGCCAATCGGGGCCCAGAAAGCAGCTAATAGCTATGGATTTTCCACTCTACCCACATCGCTCTCCGTCCTGTGCTCCCCTAGATGTGGCATCGGACGTGGGCCAATCTCGTGGCTTGCGGAAAGGGGTGAGAATGTAGCTGCTCATCGTAATACGTAGTGAGAGACTGCCCCTGCCCCAGCGCGCTGACAGTCTGAAGAGGTGAGACACACACAGGAAGGATGGTTTATCCTTGCTTTAGAGCTATGTTACAGAGAGATTAAAGTGACAGCCCAAGGTCATTCAGAGCCTGTGGTAGTGTAGAGGCAGGATCTGAAGCCTGGTTTCCTGAGTCTTAGCCCACAAGACCATCCTTCCCCTTTTCTTTGGCAGTCTGTACTTCCTCGCACCGAGGATGTTGGCCAGCTGGGCAATTAAAATGGCTATGCATCGTGTTAAACAGTTGTCTTGTGTTTCCAGCCCAGAAAAAGCCCAATGGATTATGCAAGCTGCATTCCTGCAAAGGTTTGGAGCCATTGTTTCACAGTTACCTGGGGGCTTGACCCGTGGGCCTAGCAGACTGACAAGCTCAGTGTGTCAGGAAGCAGGAGCGTCCCCTCGTTGCTTGGAGGATGAGACTCTGCCGAGCGAGATGTGCAGTAGAGCGGTAATGGAGCCTGTAGCTCCGTTTCAGAAGGAAAAGGCTCATCCCCTTGACTGGGATGTTAAGGCAGCTCTGGGAACAATCTAGTTCTAGTGGATTGCGTGGTAACGTCTCCCCGTTAGCAGCCACTGACCATGTGTGCCTCTTTCCATTGCTCATTTAGTAGGCCAGGTCCTCATCTGACATCATTACCGGAGCGTAGAGAGAGACAATTCCTCTGTCCTGGTAGAATCGTAAAGGGTGCAGGTAGGACATGACAGCTTCCTTTTCCTGACCTATTCTCTCACACTATGTTGAGTGTAAAGGCTCGGGCTGTGAATATCGGGAGAGAACATCTTGCTATTTGCAGGATTCTCCCAGGGGAGGGTGGGTATGGACTACTCAGAGGCGGGAGTTTGAAAGTCAATCTCGCTACAGTTTGGACAATGGTCTTGTGGTGAAGACCTTGGCTGTTAGTCCAGCAACTAGCACCCTGGTCTTGGTTGTGGCCTCTGGATGCTACTGTAAAACAGTGATAAGTCTCCCTATGATAGCACAAAATCACAACCTCATACTTGTGCCTTTTATCTGTTGCCTGAGGCTGCATTTGCCTAGATCTCACGGCAAACCTGACACGAGTTTGCAGAGATTTACTCCGTGTGTGCGGGGTTTTTTGATTAGTTAGCTAGAACCTTTACAAAGAGATGCACAGACCTTAAAAAAGAAAAAGAGAGAGACAGAAGTTTTATGGGGATGAGGAGACTATGAAATGAATGGAACAAATGCAAAAATTCACCCATAACGTTACTCCCGTGAGATGGGATTGGGTCGTCCACCTGTGTTTAACTGCTGGGAAAGGACGATAAATCTTTCCCTAGACATTTGCTTTCAGAGCACTCTGTGTTTGAAAAGTCTCCTCATTAACTTTTATCCTTTTCTTATTTAAATAGTTTGCAGTGGGTTTTTAATAATGCAAGGTTTAATAGTGTGACTAACTCATTAAGGGATTGGCTGCTCGGGTAAGCATCAGGCAAGAGGTGAGCAGCCTGGTACGCAAGTTTCTCTTTCCCCGCAGCTCTGCCAATAAATGCATTTCAGCCCTGACTGTCCGACCTTTCTAGTCCTCGGCACTTGCCAATATACCTCAAAGCTGTCTTGCTTATCCAGTCCTGGCATCTGTAAGAACTCTGCCAATGGCCCATAATCCTGACCTACATCGCATCCTTCTGTTCCAGTCCTACGCACCCCCACCACTCTGCCAATGCACCTCACCCCTGACTTGCACCCCCACTACAATTCCAGTCCGGGACTCCCAAGCATAGTTCTGCTGATTGTCCTCCCGCTACACACACACTCTGCCAATGCACCCCAGCCCTAACCTGCACCCTGCACCCCCCTCCCCTGCAGGATCCCAGTTCTGGGTGCCCAACTCAGCGGTCCCGGGGCTCCTAAATCCTGAGCAACACGACTCCCGTTCTTCCGGTCCTCATCCCGATCCCCACCCCCTGCAGTTTTTTTAATGAGCCACCCTCCGTATCGGCACCCCCTGCTGCTGCGGCTCTAGGGATAGTCTGTGTGTAGCCTGCTAATGCTACTGGATAACATGGTGGGGTGGTGACCGGCTGTGTAGTTGTGTGATTTACAAGAGATTGGAACCCCCTCCTTCACAGCCCAAAGGTTGGTTCATGGACCCACCATGCTAGCTACCCCCACGCGCCCCTCCACCCTCAAGCTGGCATGTGGGGTCGCTGGCATTTGTGTGGGAGAACAGGGTGGGGTGGGAAACCTGTAGAGGCCGAAGGCAGGGTTGTGGACTGCACGGAGCTGTGGCCTGTAGTCAACACTGGGCTGGGGTTGCTGTTGTATTTCAGTTAGGTGATGTGCAAATAGAAAGCAATGCAAGTGTTAAATACGGCTCCCTTTGCCTTATTAAAGAGGACACTGCAACAGTGACCCTTTCCTTTACCCCTGGGCTACCACTCTCCTCTGCCTTCTATATGGTTTTCTCACTCTCCAGAAGACATTACATGTCTCATTTGCAGCCACTGCTTCCCTCTTGCTTGCGTGAGTGTTTATTCGTGTGGGGCAGGGCAGAAAGCAGGTAGTTTAAAGAGGGGCTCCTGTAATGCTTTAGACAGCCTAGAGAATAACAGGAACGCCATGCCCTGTGTTAATGAGGCAAAGAGCCGGTTACCCAAGCTTCTCCGACAGCCACAAGTTGAGAGCTGGCAGGACAGTCCCTCCTCAAACGTCTTGGATAGAGAGAGGGGTGTGTGTGTGAACAGACCCTGGTCAACAAAAGAGCAGTGCCCACCGGTACAACAAACCCGGGCAGAATGCACAGGCCTTGCCAGCTTATTTCATACCGAGCCAGCGGAGTGAAATGCAGCAACACGCGTCCGTTCTGCGGCTGGCTGGAATGGATGCATGCTGAGCTCTGCCTCCTGGCACGCTGGTGGGAGGAGCGGGGAGCTGGTTACGGTGCGCTCTGACCCCAGGGGGCTAGAAGGATGGGAACCAGAGAGTCCAGTGGTCATTCTGTGCCAGGGGAATGTAGCTAAGGGTGCCTGCCCCCTGCCATACAACCCCCTCCCTCTGCCAGCCAAGTATCCTAGGAATTTAGCTGCCGCACAGCTGTGCCCAGGGGGCAGCTCCCCTCCAGCAGGAGAATTCTCTGCTGGGCGTTGCAGCCAGATTACAGCCCCATTGCACTACTGGGACAGTGCACAGGGACCCTAACCTGGCCTCAAACATCCCTGTGGAGCTCCGAGGACCTACTGTCAGTTGCTTATGAGCACAGATAGGAGGGGTGGGGAGTGCTGTGAATATAGGGATTTAGCTACCTAACTTTAAGTACCCGAGTCTGAAACTGTCGCCCTGCACCAACGGTATCACCAGGCGTGTCAGAGGTGTTAACTATCCTGGTTCTGACTCACCCGCAGAGAGTTAAATTTAATCCCAGGTGAGAAGACAATTCCCCCCACCCCAGCATAATGGCTGGGCTGTCCCGCATGACCCCTCCTCGCAGTGATAGCATTTAGGCTGGGGTCCTAGCTGGAGAATTTGCTGAGTGAGGGCTGGCTATGGCGATCGTATTGTTCGCTGACACCAGAGCTGAACTGAGCCCAAAGAGCAGCTCAATATTGCAAGATATTGTGCACAAGGGGGCAGTTTTCCAAAGTGCTCCATGGTGGCCTACCTCCACTCCCCTGTTAAATCTCCCATCAACCTCTCTGGCAGCAGGGTTAGGCCAATGCTGAGTGGTTTTGAATGATCCTGAAGTCTTAGACTGTAAGCTGTTTGGGACAGGGACTGGATCTTTGTTCTTTGTACAGCTCCTAGCACAATGGGGGCTGGGCACATGGCTGCAGCTCCAGTAGGCTGCCGCAATAAAATAATAACAATTTGTAATAACCCTCCTATCCTGGCTGAAAGACTGCAGTCTTCATCTGGCATTACCAACGTATGTGCTGTGCTCCGTAGGACTCTGTTCTTTGTCTCTGAGGCATACAATGACACAATTACTGTCTCCCGTGTGACATTCAGACTCGTGAACACGGTACTGTGCTCCTGAGACAGAGTCTAGCAGCGAGACTGAGCGTCTGCGTGTGTGCAGATGTGTCGTGAATCGCTGCGTCTGCCGGCTCCTTCGAATAGACAGCTTTGCCGGCTTCTGTCACTGGAGACCCTTCACTTCTCTGTCTGCCCCCTGCGATCTCAATCTGTCATTTGTCATTTCAAAACACGCCCGAACACCACCCCGCTCCCTGGGGCTGATGTGCCCAGCGCCTGACTGCAGGGAGAAGGGATCGTCCTGTGAAATTCACAAGTGCGGACTGTGTGCTAATTTTCCGCAGTTCTTAGTCAGCGCTGGCTGATGTTGCAGGACCTCAACTCTACAGGCTCCTGTATGGGGATCCTCACAGAATGGTGTGATGGGGAGACCGGGAACCTTGCGTCATCAAACATTTTTCAGCTTACCTCCCCACCCGGTCTCCTTTTTTGTATTTACAAGTGTCCTTTGAAAGGCCGCTCCAACACAAACAGGAGGTAACCGGGGAGCTCGCAGTCTACGGTAAAGAACTTGCTCCAGATATCCCTCCTTTATATGCAAAACCACAGGCCACTCTGTTTCCACAGCTGCCAATTTCTTCGAGGTCAAAGGCTGGCTGAGACCTGGCGTCCATTGGAAAAGGCCCTGTTTTCGATGAGAAAAGTAGGGAAAATGAAATTTGTTTAAAAATGTGGAAACTTTTTTGAATGAAAAAATGCAAACCGCAGCATTTGTTTATCTTTTTGGCAAAAAGCCTGAACATTTTTTAAAAAATGACCATTTTTCATTCACAAAAGAATCAAGAGACCCTTTTGTCTAAAAATTAAAAAAAAAAAAAAAAGTTTGAAAAATGTCGCCCCGCTCCACGTGGACTCCAGCTGAGCTGGGGGTTTTCACGCTGTCTTGGAAACATTTTCCTTCCTAGATTTACCCTTACAAACATTTTGCGTTTCTAATGTATTGGTGTTGGAGTGCCTCTGGGTCGTTTGGATCAGTGCAGGATGCCCAGGAGATGTACTGGTAAGGTGGTTTGATTGTCCATGAGAGCATGGCTGTACCCCACAGGATGCTGGAGATGAACCAGTTCGAAAACAGGGCTTCAATACGAGCTCCTGGACTGGGGCTAGAGTGAGTGCCTTGATAGGAGGTTTCACGGTCTCTGATAGGTAGTCAGCATTAGTTCATGATCACATCTGGATCCTTGCTCGCAAAGTTCCCCATGAAATGTTCTCTACGGGTTTGATGAGTGGGCTGTATATTAGATTGTCAGCAGTTTGGGGAATGGCCTGGCTTTTTGTTCTGTGTCCGTACAGCGCCTGGCACATGGGGGGGCTGGTCTGTGACTGGGGCTCTTAGGCGCAATGATAATCCAGATAATAATGGAGGAGCGTGTTTATGTCCAACTTCTGACCCTTCCTTGCCTTGGGGCAGTTTGGTCTAGTGGCTAGGGCAGTGCACAGGCAGTCAGGGGACCTGGTTTTATTCCTTGCTGTGACCTTGGACAGCTCCCTCCATCTTTTTGTGCCCCTGGTTTCCCCTCCTACCTTCTGTCTGGACTGTAAACTCTTGAAGGCACTGTGTGTCTGCAGAATGCCTAGTCGAATGGAGCCCGATTGTGGCAGGGGCCTCTGGGTGCTAATATACATAACAATGGTTTGCCTGTTCTTCAGGGGCAATCCCTATGCTTGTCTAGCTTTGCCAGCATGGCTGACGGTCCTGGAGGGCTCACAGGAGAGCTGGTCTCTGTAATGGCTCCAACAGAGCTTTGCAGGGGCACGGGAATTAGTTCTGCACTTTTGGCTGACTCTCTAAGCTGTGCCTGAGTTATCTACTGCTGGGACACATGGGCAAAGCAATCAGTCTGATGCCGCTAGCTAAATTACTCCTTCAAACCCAGCGGCAGAATTGGGTGCTAAAGGTCCTGTGTTCAAACCATGCTCATGGCCTGTGAGCGTGTGACGGCCGCTCCATGGGCCAGCACAGCAGGGATTGGACCTGGGGCACCCAGCGCCAACAGCTACAGCATTCAATTCATCTCCTCTGTAATCAGCCCCGAGGGCAAACTGCAGCACACGCCCCCTAGTGGCTTACAATAGGACTAATTACAATCGGCGCATGCGTTGCTGAACCAAGGTGTGAGTTAGACCAGCTCTCCTGGTAACTGCCTCTCTCTGCTCACCTCCCAGGCGATGGACATGGGCAGCCTTGGTCCAAGGCTGACGCTGATGGGACTTGCATCTGCGAGAGAAGTGAGCTGTAGCTCACGAAAGCTTATGCTCAGATAAATTGGTTAGTCTCTAAGGTGCCACAAGTCCTCCTTTTCTTTTTGTGAATACAGACTAACACGGCTGTTACTCTGAAACCTGGCTCTCTCAGTGTGAGATGCAGCTGTTAAGACCAAGTGATGATGGTACCAGACTTGACTCTTCAGCAAACCCCACATTGCAGCCTGATCTAGGCCAGGTACCGGTTCACAAGGAGAGATGAGGCTTGTTCTGCCTCTTCAGGTATATGATGCAGCTCTAATTTTGCAACGCACTTGTAATGCTTTAGAGATGCAAGTTATAATATGAAAGGGGGTGGGGGGCGGGTGCAGAACTGAGTGGCGGGTCCCTGCCACTCTCAGCCTCCCCGGTCCACAACTGGAATCCAGCCCACCTACCCCACCGGCAAGGCGGGGAAAGAGCGGCTTTTGGAATTGTAATATATCAAAAGGCGACTCTTAGCACCTTTGTTGCTTTTCCAAATCCCTTTCAATCCCTCCCCTCCCCTCCCAACCCCCATGCTGTGAGCACGTGGCCCATCTAGCCCCATCAGCCTTGGCATTTCTCAGCGACGTCCATGCTGGCGAACGGCGTCACGCACGAGATGAAAACCTGACTCTGCCCAGGCCCTCCACTCCGATTATCCGCCGCCTTTGTACTCAGAATGGAATAGCGCCTCTTTCAAATTCCTTCACAGAGGCGAGGAGGAAGGAAAGGCGAGGGGGAGAAGGGGAAAAAAACACCAGCCCAGCCACCGAGGCACAGATGGTACAATTAGAGGGAAAAGACACATTCTTCACACAAGATTATACCACTAGAGGAAAGCAAACAGTTCCGTGGGGGGTCCTTTCCCTATTTTAAAAAGTATATAATTCCTTCATGTAAATTGTATATTTAAGTACTTAAGATGGTTATGAGAGTGGCGGAGGACAGCCGGCACATGGAAATTAGAGTGTTTTCAAGCTTCGGAAGTTCAATGAGGCTTCAGATGATGCCATCTTTCTGATCCACTCCCCGAGCGCCTTTTGTTTTCTCCCCAGGTGGCGGGGGAGGTTAGACCCGCCACCGCCCTGTTCTTCTGGACTCATTATTTCTCCCACAGTGAAGCTGGCAGCAGGAAAGGAGAAAACAAAGGCAGCAGAGGCAGGTTCCACAGACGTGGCTGGAGTAGGGATGGTATCAGCTGGCTGATTCGTCTCTCCCTCCGCCTGGTTGATGGAACCCACCAGCTCGGATCTGGGGATTGGCTCTTGGTAGGGTGACCATATTTCCCCAGAGAGAAAACGGGATACCGTGTGGGGCTGGCCCAAGCTCCTTGTCTGAGCTCTGCAACCCAGCGTGGGGCTGGCCCGAGCCGCTCATCCGAGCCTCCCTCCTGCCCCCACCCTGCGCAGGTCTGGCCCGAGCTGCTAGCCCAAGCCCTGCCCCCTCCCCCTCAGGTGGGGCTGGTGTCGCTGCGTACCCATGCTCTGCCTGCCCCCCAGACTGAGGCTGGCATCGCTGCTCTCTCGGGCCCTGCCTCCCTCCCTGCGCGGAACTGGCATCGCCTTCCCCCCAGGTCATTTGTCCCCTTTGCTCTTGCCAACTGATCAAGTCGGCAAGAGCAAACGGGACAAATGTCCATTTTTGCCAAAGAAGTCGAGACGGCTGGGACAGGCTTAAAAAAGGGACTGTCCCGGCTGAAATGGGACGTATGGTCACCCTATCTCTTGTATTTATGCCAGCTGGGAAGAGGCCATATTTAGGGTGACCAGATGTCCTGATTTTAGAGGGACAGTCCCGATTTTGGGTGCTTTTTCTTATATAGGCACCTATTACCCCCCACCCCCGTCCCGATTTTTCACACGATTTTTCACCCTAGGCATATTCCTGCTGCAGGACAACATGGCTCTTGCTCCTTTCAGACCACCACGGTAGTGTCTAGAGCCCTCAGCTGAAACAGAGTCCCCATTGTGCTAGGTGCTGTACACATGCAGCCCCAGCCCCCCATTGTATATACAGGGAACTGCGGTACAGAAAGGTTAAATGACTTGCCCAGGGTCAGGCGCAAAGAGGAACGTTCAATGCGTGTCCCCTGACTCCCAGCACAGTGTCTTAACTGCAAGAGCCTCCTGCCTCTCTTTTTTTGCCATCAGGCCAATTTCAAAAGGGAAAAGTGCATGCGTCCATCGCGGCTCTGCAGAAGTACGTTCCTCTCGCCCTTTGGGGAGCTGTAGCAGCAAACCAGCTTTGCGATATCACGGGCACTGTTTGCTTGGAAGCTCAGAGAAAGTATCTAGCGTGAAGCCGATGGGATTAGTGTTGTTTTGATGGGACGCAGTCCCAGGATCGCAGCCTGCGGTTGCCTGGCGTGCGTGCCCGGGAGAATATGTCTGTTAAGTTATGGTGCATTTTAGTGTCTGTCCATTTAGGGAGAGTCTGTGAGATGTGGCCTGCGCTGATCAGAACAGAAATCGATCAGGCAGCTACGAATACCTGGGGTGTGAATGCAGAAGTAGCAAAAACACATGCTTTGTTCTGGGCCTGTGCAGACAGAAACAATAGAACTGTGTTACAGAGACTTGCATCAGCCTAAGCGTGTGCTCTGGAGAATGGTCGCAAAGAGGGCAAAATATAGGGCTGCCTCTCTGCACCATGGTGGTGTTGCGGGTAAGGCACTAGACTGGGATGCAGAAGTTGGGGGTTCAATTTCCCACTCTGCCCCAGACCTTGGGCAAGTCACTTAGTTTCTCTGTGCCTTTGTTCCCCACCTGTAAAATGGGCATAATAACTCTTGTAAGCCCCTTGGGGTAGGAGTTATTTCCTGATCCACTTTACTCCTGGATCAGAACATCCACACAGGGTTCAGCATGCTTTAACTTGTGCGCATTGACTTCAGGCCTTTGGCTGATTTGTGTAGACACAGCCTTTGTATGCGTCTGTATGATGCCTAGCACAACGGGGCCTCGATTGGGTCCTCAATTTGGTTTAGCTTAATTCACTTTGGAAGTGAATTAAAATAAACTGAATTAAGGCCACGTTCTTCTTAATGAGAGCATTCACATGGGGGCTTAATGTGGTTTAACTAATCCACTTTAAATTCACACCTTTAGCTAATTCCGATCAACTTTTCCGAGTATTCCCATGTAGACAAGCCCTTAGTGTGGCTCGTCTGCACAGGATCATTAAAGAAGCCCCAGCTTCCTGGCACCACAGGGGGGGTGCACATGCAGGTGCTCGATCTCTCTGGGTCACTGATTTTGGCTCTGTAACCAGGAGCAATTTCAAAGCACTTTAAATTAAGTGCCTCCTCTATGAGAGTTTAATTATTACGTTATAGGACAGTTACTGGGCATTGGGATTTTTATAATTATTAATATCCTATTAAACAATGAATTATCACAAACAATTAAAATTAATTACATTTCTCCACGTTAATTAAATGATTCTTTTGGTCGGGCGTGCGAGCGTGCTCTGCCATAAAAATTAAAGTCTCGTAACGGGAGAGTCTAACGAAGTGGATCGCGCGCACATGGTATTCAGTGCTTCTAGCCTTAAAGTCAGCCTTATCATTCTGCATTTCCCTGCCTGTCTGTGTGATCCCATCTGCTCATCCTCCTGGAATCCGCTTCTTCTAGATTGCAAGGACCTGGAAACTGTGCCTTCCTGTGGGAGATTAAAGAAACTCAGTCCGTTTAGTTTATCCATGAGAAGGCGATGAGATAACTTGATCACTGTTTTCAAAGATCTTTGTGGGAAGGAGATGTCCAATAATAGCCGGCTTTTTAATCTAGCAGCCAAAAGCCAGATGAGACCCGGGGTTTGGAAGCTGCTGATAGACACATTCAGGCTATAAATAAGGTGCACGTTTTTAACAGTGAAGGTGATTAACAACTGGAAGAATTTACCTGGGTATTGTGCTGGATTCTCCATCACATGAAACCTTGATATGGAGACTGGCTTCCTGTAGCTCCAAGAGAAGTCATGGCATGGATGCAGAAAGCAGTGGGCGCAGTTGTGTGGCCTGTGCGATGCAGAAGGTCAGATTAGATCTATTAATCTGAAAATCTGGGAACCTGGCTCAAACGCTTGCAGACCATGAGCTCTCTGCATTCCGAGTGCTGATCTCGGTGTGGTGGGTCTCCCTTTTGCTAGAAGTGTGGGTTGGTGAATCAGTAAGGATCAGTGACTCTTTCCGCTGAGTCAGGACTGCGCCAGTGCCCCACAGAATCACAGAAGGTCAGGGTTGGAAGGGACCTCAGGAGGTCATCTAGTCCAACCCCCTGCTCGAAGCAGGACCAATCCCCAATTTTTGCCCCAGATCCCTAAATGGCCCCCTCAAGGATTGAACTCTCAACCCTGGGTTTAGCAGGCCAATGCTCAAACCACTGAGCTGTCTCTTCCCCCAAATGGGTCTAGGGGGCACTGTGCTACTGGCAGTGCTGTGTGTGTGTTAGATGAGACATGACCCTGAGGCCTATAGTGCGTAAAGAGACAGCCAGTGAAGTCTGCTCGGTGGATAGGTCCTGGGGACTGGGAGTTAGGAGACCTGGTTCTATTCCTGGCCCTACCACTGATCTGCTTTGCCATTAGGCAGGTCACGTCCTCTCTCCATGCCTCAGTTTCCCCTCATGCTTTTTGTCTGTCTTGTCTATTTAGACAATAGAATCGCTGCTCTGAAGAGCTTCTCTCACTATGGGTATGTACAGCACCTAGCACACTGGGGGCCTGGAGCTCAGCTGGAGGTTTCTGGATGTTACTGTCATGCAAACAATAATGAATAATTGCCTGCAAAGCCCACCTTGTGTATTCTACTCCAGCACCCTGCAATAACCCCATTTGAGATCACCCCTGGACACTATACCAGGTTTTGCACAGGACCCAGTATGTCATGGGCCATAGCTCAGTCCTGCAGAGCTGTCCAGCCAGTGTGGATGTATTTAATAAAGTTGCTGCTACAGTAACCCTGAGCCTTAGCCTCTGCCAGCAGTGAGGCCCACAGCAAGAGTAGGGATCCTCTCGAAACCTCTTTCAGCCAACCCTTGATGGCAGGAATAGGTCTGAAAAACCATGTTCTGTCAAGTCATCATCTGACCCCATTTCCATGGTAGCTGAGCACCTCACAACGCCCCTGTGAGGCAGGGCAGGGCTAATATATATCCCCATTGTACAGGTGGGCAACTGAGACATGGAGACTGAGTGACTTGCCCAGGGTCATACAGGAAGTCTGTGGCAGGGCAGAGACTTGAACCCAGGCCTCTAAATTCTGTACCAGTGCTCTGCTGCTCAGCCAGCCTTCCTCCGCTTTCATAACAAAGGCTCTATGGCTCAGTCCTGCGCCTACTGCCATCTGTGCGGAATTTTGCTCTCAAATTCTGTGGACCAGACTCAGGGCTAGGGGAGTGTGAAATCCCAGCTTTCCCAGTGCTTGCGGACTGGATAAATCTCCCCATCTCCCTCCATTTCTTGGGGAAACAAACCAATGCGGACGCTTCTAAACCGTGTCCGCCATTTGCATTGGCCGCAGCCAAGCTGCGTTCTGCCTTCAAGCAGCTGTATGTTTTCATGCCGCATTTTCTAACCACGGGGATTTCTGACCACCGGCACGAGTGCAGGAACACGCGTGTCGATTCTCTCTTGGCTGCATGGGACTCAGCGGGCCGCAGTGCTTTCCTAGGGGGCGGCGGGGGAGGGTTATCTAAGCAGTCTGCTGCACCATTGTACGCAGGAGTCACCCGTCGCCTTGGGTCCCGATTGCGAAGCTGACAAGTTACCTCAAGTGGCGCTGGTGCTAAGATGTCAGGTGGCTCTTGGAGCAGTTAGCGTCTCATCAAAGCTGGCAGCCTTTTGCAGGCACGGAGGGTGCAGCGTAGCATTCCTGTCGGGCACAGTTTATTCAGCCTGACCTCTCTGCAGTCCCTCCTCCGGTCCTGAACCCTCAGACTGTCCGACGCTCCCGTTAACCTACCGCTCCCTTGTAAGACCTGGTGTGCACCGGGCGTTCAGGGCGAAGTGCCCTCCTGTGTGAAGAGCCCATGCACCACTCAGGTCTCTCCATCTGCCACTCTTAGCAGGCTGCTCTCTGCTGGTGAAATTCACCCCTGTGTCTGCAGCCTCGGTGCCAGCCGAAGTGGGCCAGAAGTGGAAGATGGAACTCACACCAGACCTCGCCCTGGGTGAATTTCACCCTCTGGTCCCACTCGCTTGCCCGGTTGCCTTGGGAGCCCTTTGTGTGTGTGTCTCTCTCTCCCTCTCCACTGTCCATCTTGGATCTCTCCTCCCACCCCTTTCCAGAGACCGTTTTCCCAGATGAGGTGCTGAACATCACAGCCAAACGAGGGGAGCATCCCCCTTTATCTCTCCTGTCTCATCTCAAGTGATTCCATCTTTCTCTTCCTCTTTCCCATTAGTATTTTCACCTTCTCTTGGACATGACTTCCTGCCTTCTCTGCCATTTTCATCTCTCTTCCCTTTGTCAGGCCTCTCCTTGCTTTTGCCATTTCTTGACCTCAAGATTGTTTGGTAGCGATGCTGGTGTCATCGTAGTGGTTGTCAGAGAGGCAGGAAGGTCTCCCGGACAGTACACTGGGCTGGGACTCAGGAGACCTAGGTTCTATTCTTGGCTTTGTCTCTAACCTTGAGCAAGTCCCTTCCCTTTCTGTGCCTCAGTTTCCCTGCCCTCCTTTGTCTGTCTTGTCTATTTAAATTGTAAGCTCTTCAGGGCAGGGACTAACACAAATGGCCCCTGATCTCCCTTAGGGGATGTAGGTGCTCTTTTATTGCCAATAATTAATAATAATAGTCGGTTTCACCCCCACGAGGCCAGCATTCCATCATAAAGTTCCTAGCCACAGCGCGGAAGCAGGGAAACTAGCAATGACCTGAATTGTGCTGCGTTTGTTACTCAGATTCATTAATAATTTCATCTGAAAAGGCCAAAGTGACGCTGAGATGAACTGTACTGCGTTTATGGCAGGGCTGATTACAGACCCGTGGAAAAACAAGACTTACAACTCGAGGATGCCTGTTTAATTATGTTGTTGACATACCTGACGGTGACAGCCTGCAAAGTTGCATCTCAGATTACTACTTACACAACAAGAGCATCTGTTTGGAGGACACTAAGAGAAGTGTGTGTCCACAAACCCTGGCCACGTACAAAAGGAAGAGCTACTACCTGCATGCATCATTTTATTGCTGTTGCAGTAGTGCCCAGCCATGGACCAGGTCCCCATTGTGCCAGGCGCTGTACAAACCCAGAACAAACAGATGGCTCCTGTCTCTGAGCTGACAGTCTAAGTACAGTTACCGCATACAATTTCTTGAATGTGCAGTGCTCGAGTTGTAGCATCAGTTGCTTCTAGCATTCTGGCTCAAGTTAATTCTGTTTGATTCTGGTTTGGGTAAAGGGAAGAAATATTGTTCATTTAACTGCAGCAGGCTCAGGGGTATGCGTATTGTGAATGAACGTGCTCATGGGTGTATGCATTTGCCCTGCATGAAATTGCTCACACATACGTGCATTCTTCCCCCACCATCACCGTGCACCGCAGGGGGTGGGATAGCTCAGTGGTTTGAGCATTGGCCTGCTAAACCCAGGGTTGTGAGTTCAATCCTTGAGGGGGCTGTTTAGTTGATCTGGGGCAAAAAATGGGGATTGGGCCTGCTTTGAGCAGGGGGTTGGACTAGATGATCTCCTGAGGTCCCTTCCAACCCCGGTATTCTGTGATTCTATGAAATGCTCTGCCTCATTCATGAGTCTGCAGGGAGACTGCCGAAGTCCCAGCTCGGACGGGTGTATGATAACAAATTCACCAATCCAAACAGAGTTAAAAATGTAAGGCGCGTGGCCTGTGATCAGTTCAGGGTGAAGCCGGCAGGAGCCTGTTCATTTTCATGTGTTTGGGCTGCTCTGTAGAGACCTGATGGGTGTTGAAAAATTCAATAGCGCTTCAGGGAGATGTCCGCTTTAAACTAGGCTTCTGCTTGTTGCACCTTGTGTGGGGGACGTGCTGGCTGAGGGCAGAGTTCACCCGTGGGCTGAGGACCGGCACGAGGGCGGTGCAACTCTCTGCCATGTGCCTGAGAGTTCAAGGGGAAGTCACCAGGCCCACGCGCTTTGGGCTGGCCTGTTGCATGGGGTGAATTTCACCAGTCGTGCCGGTGATTATGTCTCCACCTAGTGGCTGGCCCTAATTACCATAACAGCCTGCTGCTTCTTACGCCCAAGCAATAAAGCCCTGGGGTTTTGCAGCTGAGGGTCCCATTTTTGCACCCCACTGAAGGCACATTGTGTAAAGAAAATACTGCAACTCCCCTAAAGACATTGGATACAGTCATCACTCCGATTCCGGCTGGATTGAGGGTGGGATCCTTTATATGGGTTCTGATGCTCCCATTGCTGAGTCGAATGTGTGTGTGTATGGGTGTGGGGAGGGAGGATGGAACTGTCCTTTGCCCATTTAAAAAAAGGGGGCCGTGCCAAGGGCTCCCCAGGTCACTAGCCGCCTTGCTGTCATTGGTGTAAAGGAAAGGGATGTTTCTCCAGCTGGCACAGGAATCCGCTGTGGGGGCGGTAGAGGGGTGGTGATGGGGCCCGTGAGCAATCTGCTGGCTCCCTGACCTGTCAAAGCAGGAGGGGGCACAAGTCTCATTGCATGGGCTAATCCAGATCCTAGCAAGCCGAGGGACACCGGTGAATGAGCAGAATGGGAGCTATGACAGAGTGGAGCTGAAAAAACTTATACCGGGGAGGATTCCTCCTTTGGAAGCCTGAGCTCTGCATAGGTCTGGGTCCTGCAGGTTGACAAGGGACCCTCCCCAATCTGAGCATCTGGTCCAAAGCACAGATGAGGCCCCATAGGGGTTGGATTCCAGGGCATTTTAAGGTGGCAGGGGGGTTGGGGAAAGGCCCAGGTCCCTCATCCTGGCCATGGACGCAACGGGGCCGGTTTTAGAAGAGGCCCATTTTCCTGGGAGCAGAGCCATGGCTCAGGTAGGATCAACCCACTCCCCTGACTTTGCTGGGGTCAGAGGAATGGGTCAGTAAGCCCCGTCCAGGGCCAGAAGGAGAAAACGGGGTCTCAGAATAGCTACGGAGCAGTCTTACAGGGGGAATAGCTCAGTGGTTTGAGCATTGGCCTGCTAAACCCAGGGTTGTGAGTTCAATCCTTGAGGGAGCCATTTAGGGATCTGGGCCAAAAATTGGGGATTGGGCCTGCTTTCAGAAGGGGGTGGGACTAGATGACCTCCTGAGGTCCCTTCCAACCCTGAGATTCTACGATTCTATGACTAGCTGTAGGGAGCAGGTGCTGAGGTGGGGACTCAGCAGCGAGAGCTGGCAGAGCAGCTGTCTGGGGGGCAGATGTGCAGCTGGGCAGGGGATGGCTGCTGCGGGAGCTGCACAGGGCTAGGAGGGGACAGCTCAGCAGTGCAGCATCTGCTGGAGAAAAGCAGAAACCGGTGAACAAAGCAGGCCAAGTGAGGGGCCGGAAGAGACTGCTGCAGAGGCATCAGGCTGGGCAAATCAGTGTCTCTCCTGGGGGTCACGCGCCAGAGGCTGGGAGTAGACTCGGGATGGGGCTGCAGAGGGGCAGGTAACCATGGCCAGTAACACGGTGCCCCAGTGTGCTCCTAAAAACTAGCACTCGGGCAACTTTGAGTAGCATGGGCTGTGAAATGTCTGCAGATGGCAAGGGCTGGATTTATTAAATGGCTGTTCCCAATGAACGGAGAGGAAGGCTGGTCTATGGTTATGGCACTGGGCTGAGACTCTGGAGATCAAGGTTCAGTTCCTATCTCCGCCACAGACCCCCTGTGTGACCTTGGACATGTCACTTCATCTCTCTGTGCCTCGGTTTCTCATGTATGAAAATGGGGATAATAGAGCCATAGCACTGAAGGCCAGAAGGGACCATTAGATCATCTCAACTGACCTGGATAGCACAGGCCATTACATTCTATACACAGGCCATAAATTTCACCTGGTTGCCCCTGTACTGAGCCGAGTAACCCTCCTGTGGCTAAGCATTATTTCCCAGAAATGCATTTAGTCTTGCTTTGATGACCTCAAGAACGGAGTGTCCAAGTCTCACCTTGGGAGTTCCAATATTTCCTTGGAATTATCCTTTGTTTCTCCCACCCTTGTCTGTTCAGACTGTGAGCTCTCAATGGTACAGGCTGTCTCTTATAAGGTGTATGTACAGCATCTGGCACAATGGCGTCCTGACCAGCTCTGCTAAAATATATGTAAAAAATAATGACTTGAGAAAAGCACAGTGCTGTTATTAGGGTTAAATTTAACCTTGTCTCCCGATGAACAAATCCATCTGATTAACCTTCTGCAGGGAGAGAGGCAGGAAATGGTTCTTTCATCCCAGGAAAATATTCAAGATTTTGAAAAAAAAAATGTCCATCCCAAGTCAGGATTGAAAAAACCCAGACTCTCGAAATGTTTTGCCAACCAAGAAACTGCAAAAAGTTCAGTGGGGGTCCATTGAAACATTTCTTTTTGATAACGTCAAAGGTTTCGTGTTGATTTTTGACCCTGTTTCATTGGTTTAATTATAATGAGCTCAAGTTTTGAAACAAAGAGTCGTTTTGAACCAGGAAACCAGAAGTTCTCATTTAACAAACATTGAAAAGGGACACTTTTTGAAATTTTCAACGTTATTTTTGAGTCCGGAAATTCGTCCAAACGGACCCTCTTCCACGAATGGTTCCAAGTTGGCTGAATTGACATCTTTCAACAAGAAAACAGTTTGCTGGAAAATTCCCAACCAGCTTTACTGCTGAATTATGTCCTCCATCATTTCAGGGGGGCTGCATCTCGGGAATATTTCCCCTCTGGTTCCCGGCTCTTTGCGATACACACACGCGCATACACACACACACACACACACACACACACACGTATTCAAACGCCACTTACAATAGAGTTGAGCAGCAGGACAGGACAGTTTGACCTTCTCTGTTCTTGAACGTAATTACTGTTATCCCAGATAATCGCTTTGAACTAACTCTGGGTCACCATGCACCTTCCTGCAATTTCCCCATTTATCTGTTAGCAGCCCTGGCCTGGACAGCAGTGGATAGGATGTGATGGATTTTTTATTTCCTGCCTTGTTTGTGTGTTGGACTTCACTTTTTTTGTTCTCTTCCCTCCGTTGGCTTAGCAGCAAGAAGCCTTTTAGGTTTGTGACCTAGATACTGGTAACAGGCGTGTCAGCTCAACCTCTCTTCATTCTGTTCCCAGGTTGGATTGTCCTCCTCTCTGTATGTCTCTTAGCTGGCTATGTAAAGTCAGAGAATTTAAGTCCAGAAAGCACCACCAGCCAGATCATCTAGCCTGACCTCCTGTATAGCAGTGGCCACCAACACCACCCAGCACCTGCACACTAAAGCCAGCAACCAAAATTAGACCGAGATATTACAGCCTACAGGAAACTAGACTGTTCTGTGCCACAGATAGAAAACATGAGGGACACAGGTGCACCAGTGCCCAAGGCACCTGCAATGGCAGGTAATTGATTAAGTGAGATGTACCCAGATGATCCTGGCAAGTGACCTGCACCCACATGGTGCAGATGAAGGAGAAAAATTCACAAGGTCTCTGCCAATCGGACCGGGGAGAAAATTCCTTCCTGACCCCACCTATGGAAACTAGTTAGACCCTAGGGTTTGCAAACCCAAATCTTCCCTTATTTTTTATGTCACTTAGCTGTCAAGTCATTTAGATTAGGCTCCAAATTTTCCTCACCTTTAAAATCCTCATTAAGCAGCAAGGCATGTGTTCTGGATCTTAGGGGCCAATATACCATGTTACAAGAGTGTAAACTCTCATTGCTTTAATGGAATTATGCTTGAATGATCATCCCCACCTGCTGGAATTTGCCAGCAATTTTCACTTCTCCACTGTATCACTGAGAAACTTCAACCTCAATGGCAAAAAGAAGAAGCCATCACAATATGGATTCCCAGAAGACCCAAGAGCCTGGAAGGATCAAAGTCCCTGCTCATCTAGGCCCTGAATCAGCAATGAATGTGCTATAACTTGAAGCATGTGATTCACTGATGTCAATGCGACAATTCATTTGTTTAGGGTTAAGCATGTGTGTAAGTGCTTTGCTGGTTCCGGGCCATTGCGCCTTTCCGTCGTAGTTTGCTGCACTTCCTTGAATTACTGTCTGTATTATGGACGGTGCGTCTGCACAGAAATGAACGCTCCCCTTGTGCAGAGTAGCGGTGACCTCTTACGTCTCAGACTAGATGCTGGGCTCCTCTCCTGGGGAGAGCGAAATCCATGAGCCTGCCACACTGCTTGCTGAGCTTCCTTTGGGAGGGTTAGATCTCATTTACAGCAGAAGGCCAGCTGGGTCATGATGTATAAGGGATTGGGTGGAGTGAACCTAGCCCTGTTCTTGGGGGATCCTTTCTATTTCCATGGAAACTGAAGATGCACCGTGGCACCAGA
Source organism: Caretta caretta (assembly GCF_965140235.1). Lineage (NCBI taxonomy): Eukaryota > Metazoa > Chordata > Testudines > Cheloniidae > Caretta > Caretta caretta. The sequence continues at coordinate 7,425,381 of NC_134223.1, forward strand.
CACACAGGCAACCGTGAGAGGCTGGGAGAGAGGGGCGGCGGGGCATGGATGTAAGCACAGTCCAAAGGGGCTTGAATTATGCAGACAAGATGCTGACGTCAAGGGCGGGGGAGAGAGTCAGCAGACACAGAGCAAACAAGATTCGAGGAGATGTTGGTTTGCCGCTGGAGACATTTTCAAACCCCAAGGAGCAAAGACATAAAACAAGGATGAAAATTCACATGCCTGGCTCTCTCATGCAGTATGTGGAGCAGAAATGCCTGCCTGTACTTGTCCTGTTGAGTTATAATAAGCACAGGAAATAAGGAACCTGTCTCTTGTTTAGCTCCTTGTGGTCTGTTTCCAACAAGGGCATCTGGTAACTTAAGAACGTAAGGCCAGACTCATCCACCAGGATAAACATCCAGCATCTGGCAGTGGTCAAGCCATGAGGCAGCATCTAGCAGTGGTCCATAGGAAGAAGACACAAAGCTCTTCTAGTAAGTGTACCGTACCCATCACGCTTCATGAGACGAGAGTCCCCAGGCTCCTGAGATGGAATGTCCTTGTATTAAAGCTTGGCCTATTTGTTCTCTTCCATAATACAAGATTAACACCGATGCTGTTTACATCTCGTAAAAGTCCCAGCAGTGTTGACATAGCACATCGCAGCAGTACCAACATGGCTCTGTGACGTCCCATCAATGCTAATGCAACTGGTCTAAGGAAATGAGATGGCAGTTATTAATAAATGCTCACTCCACAACCTTCCTAGAGGTGCCGGAGAGCCCATTCGCTCGGCTAGAGAGCTGTTGCTCCTTGGTTCTACAGCTGTTCTAAGGCTTTACATAGACATCCTGCTCACACAGGTAACTCTCTTTTGGAGAGTTGCATTAGCCATTGCAACTAAATTTCAGGACTTTCTATTTGTTCAGGATTGGCATGCAATCACATTTTAGCCAATGTACCCTTTTTCAATAGTGCTGGTTGGGGGGAAAAAACAAACAAACCAGGGAGCAAGGGATGTGAGGACATTTTCTCGACTTTTCCTTTTTTCTCCCCAAAATTGAGAATTGTGAAAACTGGAAAAGTATGACTTGCTGTTGAGCTGGTCAAAACAATTTGGAGAGATTTACCAAAGGTCGTGGTGGATTCTCCATCACTGACGAATTTTGAATCAAGATTGGATGTTTTCCTAAAAGATCTGCTCTAGGAATTATTTTGGGGCAGTTCTCTAGCTTGTGTTCTAGAGGTCCCTTCTGGTCCCTTCTGGCCTTGGGATCTATGAAAACACAGTGAGGAGGGAGGGATCTGAAAATGTCAAAGATTTCCCTTTTTTAAAAAATGTCCACCTTTTGCATTTTTTTGCCCACTCTAGCCATTAGCATGGATTCATCAGCAGTTTATGTGAACATATGTCATCCTACTTGTTGATCACAAACTGTTCAATATTCATTATTCATGGTGGGCCACCTACATCTTGGAGAGGTGTCTTAGGGCATGGCCACACATGGAATTGCTCAGGAATAGCTATTCCTGAGTAACTCCATGTGTCAATGCTCTAGCTCAATCTACCAAAGTGGAGTAAAACAGGGGCAAGGCACTCTCATTCCAGAATAAGAGTGTCCATACGTGCAATTATTCAGAAGTACCTATTGCACTTTGAATTCACACCTTACCTTAATCCACATTAACTTCCAAGTGTAGACAAGCCCTTAGCTGTACGTATGCTCACTAGTTAGACAAGTCACACCGTATTGTTTCTGGTTCCCTAACCCAATGGCTAAGACTAAAGGACAATGGATGATGAATAATGAATACTTTGGTGTACACACCAGTCCCCTGTTTTCATGGGAATCCTGCTGTTCTAGCAAAGAACACCCATCCTCATTTGTATGAGCAAAACCCTAATGATATGGATAGCAAATAAGTGGTCTGAACGTGGGCAAACCAAACAGCTTAGTTATAGCTTTCAACCAATCCTACTTGTGTCAATGATGTGATGAAGGGGAGTGCACTGTGAGAGGAAGGAAGGACTACTCATTAAAGCAAAGGTCTGTGAGTCAGGACGACTGGGTTCTACTCCTGGCTTTGAGTTGCTTGTGGCCTTAGGCAAGTCATACACCCCCTCTGTGCCTTGATTTTCCCCATCTGTAAATTGGGGATAACTCTGACCTCTGTCATGGGGTGGGATGGGGGAAGCTATCATAATTAGCATTTTAGAGCCTGTTGAGATCCTCATGTGGAAGGTGCTATATCAACTCAAAGATCTCTTGGGTGGGATTTCAAAAGCACCTCAGACACATGCCTAACTCCCTTTGACTTTCCGGGGAAGCACCTAACCAGTTTATGGGGTTTTGAATGGGCATTGTTCAGTTCATTTCACTGGAGCTACCTTGGTCTACATCAGCTGAAGATCTGACCTGTGATTTGCTGGTCCCTGCCCTTAGCTGCCTACATGGATCTGAATGCTCTTGAGATCTCATCACGGTGTAGAAAACGATCTGTAGCTCCAGGCTTCTGGGCCCTCTCCAGCTCTGTGTATGCACCTCGGTCCTCAGAGACAGCACCTCCGGCTATTCCAGGCCTGAGCTCACACTTGGCTCTTCCACTGCACCAGTCACCGTGTATTTACTCGGCTGAAATAATATATCTGTAGTCCCAGTCACCACCTTCCATTAAGCAGTCTCCAGGCCAGAGCTGTCCCATCTGCCCCCAACGCCCCACCTTGCATGTGGCATCCCCTTGGTGGCCAAGGCCCTGGCATGGCTATAGTGTGTGTGTCTCTGGGTGGGAGTCTCCTTGGGGGTAGAGGCGATCCTGGGGTACCTCCCTACCTCCTCTTCCTAGCTGGGATAAATTCATTAGAGAGCAGCTGTTTTCATGAAACTTATCAGAAGAGAGAGAAACAAACCGCTCTTGGACGAGACAGGAACAAACGCGTAAGCAGAAGCTCAGCAGAATTAAGCTGGCTCTTTGATAATACAAAGTATTTCATCTGCAAGTCTCTTTGTTTTCAGTTTGTCCCCAAAAGTTTGTGGCTCCCTGGTCTGTGTGTATGGATGTGACGCCAAAGAGCCAGCCATCAAGTATAGGGGGCGATCTCCATTTGCTGTGCACACGAGCAGTGTTCCCAGAGAAGTCCTGCCCAGAGCGAATGCACAAGCGTCAACAGATGGAGGATAGAACTCCTGGGTGAGCTTCCCCTACGACACTCTGTTTCTATGGGTTTCAAATGCAGATGCCTTCCATCATCAAACCGCCAGAACACAATATTATCGGGCTCCTGGCGTTGCAATCTGATGTCCCAGATCCCAGGCGTGCGTCGAGAGCACGCGCACACACAGAGTGCCTCGCCGTTTTGCAACTGGTGCCCATGGAAAGACGTTGCAGGCCTGAGTTTGGAGACCAGTTCAGACTGATGTGGGACAACTGCCTTGAATGAATATTGCACGGCTGGCTGCCACAAAAGGTATTTACCATTCAACCTCCCATCTCAGTTCTTCAGGTCATAGACAAAGCCCTCACGCTTAACTCAGTCCCCTGTTGAGCTGTTGTAGAATAAGCAAATGAGTAAACTTTCTGAGCTTACTTCAGCAGCGAGGGCAGTGTCTGAATCCGGTGCAATGGGTTCCTTTCCCCCAAAGCCACGATGGACCAATTGGAGGTGCTGGATGAGAGGCAATGGGTTTGAGAAGCTTAGCTCATGGGTGGTTTGCATTCTCATGACGTGTCTTTCTAGTCCCTGTGAAAGCAGGGAAATCAGTTTGTCAGATAAAGTTATAATCAGCTTGAACTTCCCACAACTCATGTTGAACTCTAACCCCAGCAGGGACCTTTTGGAAGGGCTGAAAAGGTTTAGACTCTGGCGGTTGGGGCCATTATTTCTCCTGTTGGCTGTTGTCTCCTAGGTTTGGACGTAAGTCCCAAAATAGTGTGAGTGTCTCCTTGTGGGATCTGAAGCCCCATCCATCCACTCCTCACACTCACTGGTTCCGCCCTGAAATGTCCCAACAAACAGGGGAACGGCCAGACTTGCATCCTCCAACCTGCTTGCACAGGCTCTTGAGCACTCTGGGCTGTGAGTAGCTCCCTACATACCAGGCTAGGTGGGGAATGCAGCTTTGTGCTGCTCAGTTCTCCTGTCTCCTGATGGAGGGGCAGATGATTGGTGCAGCTTTGCATGCTCCCCAACTTGAAAGGTTTCTGGCAGCATCTTCTGTTCTTGTTTTTAGCGCTCATCCTCCTCGGAGGTTCATATTTAATGAAATTATTCAGCTCTTTGATGCAATTTTCCCTTCCATCTTCAAAGTCTCTGAAGTGGATGAGCAGGGGCTGGGGGTGGGGGTGTTAATGTGCATTTCCATTTAAGCAGCTTCTCCTCCTTTATCTCCCCATATCGGAAGAGTTGCACACTCTCGTCTCTCTCCCTTGTCTGTCACAGCCTCTTGTTTTGAATGTGCAGAACTCTAGGTGTTTTCTTTAATTTCTCGCAGCCAGTTGTTATTTCCTGGAGATTATTTAGAGCACAGCCTCTCTCCGAAGACAGGCAGCTGAATGCACAGAGGAGGCCATTTGCTCTGTTTACTTTTTGCATTCTTTCCCCTTGATTTCCCATTACAGAATCCAAGGCTTTGCCTGCACTCAGCGACTCCTTTGCTTTGGATCCAGCTTAGTTCTGAGAGACTGCGTAGGAGATGGGAGGCAATGGATGACTCAGGGGGATTGGAAAGAGACACAGAGCCTTTTCCTTGCTGGCATCAGGTTTGAAATCGGTCCACGTGGGCTGTTGGGCTAGACGGTTGTTGCTGTCTGGATGGCAGCACTCTCCCCGGGACACTTATGGCCAAGTTTTCAAGAGCACGCTGAGCACACTTGGAATTCTAGCCCAGTGCATATTAAAATCAGATCCAGGGAGGAATCAAATAGAGCCAAGGGCACAAGTGCTGACTTGTTTTTGCCGGTGGGTGCTCCTCTCAGTGCCCACCCCCACCCCTGTGAGAGCGGCAGGTGAGGCCTCAGGAGGAAGAGCCGAGCGGGGGTGGGATTTTGGGGCAGAGCACAAGTGGAGTCTCAGGAGGAAGAGGCTGAGTGGGGGCGGGGCCTCGGGGTGGAGTGCAGGCGGGGCCTCGGGGGAAGAGGCTGAGTGGGGGCGGGGCCTTGGGGTGCAGTGCAGGCGGGGCCTTGGGGGAAGAGGCTGAGTGGGGGCGGGGCCTCAGGGTGCAGTGCAGGCAGGGCCTCGGGGGAAGAGGCTGAGTGGGGGCGGGGCCTCGGGGTGGAGCGCAGGTGGGGCCTCGGGGGAAGAGGCTGAGCAGGGGTGGGGCCTCGGGGGAAGAGGCTGAGCAGGGGTGGGGCCTTGGGGAAGAAGCTGAGCGGGAAGTGGGCCCTTGGGCTGGAGTATGGGGGGGACCACGGTCCGGATGTCAGGGCCCACAAAAGATTAATCTGGCCCTGTGGGTGCTGAGCACCCCCTTCTTTTTCTCGGTGGGTGCTTGAGACCCGGAGCAACCACGGAGTCGGCGTCTGTGGTCGAGGGGGCCCGTGAAGATTAAATAAAATGAAGAACTTTTCTCTTTTTAAATAAGAGACATTCCCCCTCCCCAGTGCTGGCGAGTTTGGAAACGCTGTCAGAGAGAGGGCCAGAAGTTTCCAGCGTGTTCTTGGCACCCAGAATCAGGGCCTGGTTTTCAAAAGAGCTTGGCATGTTGCAAAGCTGTCCACCAGTGTCACCGCCAGGTGCTGAAGACTGTTGAAAATCCAGCCATGTTTTTGGTGTTTAAATGGAGCTGAGTTCTCATCAATATCTGGCCCCGTTTGTGGGTGTGAGCTCTTGTAAATCAGGCCCTGAGCTTTTTTGAAAATCTGGATGCTGGTATCTAATGCTGGCTATAAGCATTAGACTTCAGAAGGGCTAGACTTTTGATATTTATAGCACCTATACAGCCAGATCCCTGGTCTGGCCCAGCTGAACGCAGTGTAGGAGACAGAGTGGTTGGGAGGCTGTCAGATACCTTCCCACCTCCCCTGATCCTGAAATGGGCCAGGGACCAGAGACATGCAAAGCAGATGGAGCCAGGGGCCAAATTTGGCCCCTTGTGCCTTATGCTGGTAGCATCCTTGGTGATGTCAAGATAGGACAAGACTGCAAGTGGGGGCGAAGAAATGGGCGAATAAAGGGAGATTTTGCACTAAGGGAACAATTCATGGTGGCCCCTTCTGGCCTTAAAGTCTCTGAGTCTATTCCATACCGAGAAATCATCCAGGAAACGGATTAGCTTGATTGCTGCCCTGTCACTTTAAAGCTACAGCAAGTTCTGGGAAATCAGCCCGCGCCCAGGAGGAAGAGTCCACTAGCAGGCGCAGATCTGCAAACACAGGGAGGACGCAGCCGGCTTATTACAACGAACGGTGCATAGCAGCACGCCGGAGCAGACGGTGCATGAGCCCCCATCACAGCTCTGAAGTGGCGCAGAAGCATCCAAAGAGCATTAGTATCCTTACAGGTTCCCAAGAGCCAACCAGTAATAATACGAATTGGTTTAACGAAAGAGTAGGGAAGAGGTGAAAGCTGGGAAATCAACGTCCACGCCAATAGTACAGCTGACCTGGTCGTGCCGCAGACCGGCTGTTGTATCAGATTACGGCAGCCTTTGCTCACAGAGCGCTTCAGGAAATTGGGGAGGCTAGTCATTGGAATTGAGGGAGATCAGAAAAAACAGAGGACCCTATATAGAAGTGGTTTGAGCATTGGCCTGCTAAACCCAGGGTTGTGAGTTCAATCCTTGAGGGGGCCATCTGGGATCTGGGGCAAAAATTGAGGATTGGTCCTGCTTTGAGCAGGGGGTTGGACTAGATGGCCTCCTGAGGTCCCTTCCAACCCTGATATTCTAGGATTATGATAATGGGCTGGTAGGACTGTGTGGCCCAGAAATGCTGCGGGATTGGATTTTGGACTTAGTGGGGGCATTCAGAGGAGCTGGTTGATGGGGATTTAAAATCCCCATCTATCTATCCTCATACACCCCCTCTTACTATCTATCTAGTCTGTCTATCTCAGTGGCTCTCAACCTTCCCAGATTACTGTACCCCTAGCAGGAGTCTGATTTGTCTTGCGTACCCCCATGTTTCACCGCACTTAAAAACTACCTGCTTACAAAATCAGACATCAAAATACAAAAATGTCTTGGCACACTATTATTGAAAAATTGGTTACTTACTCATTTTTACCATACAATTATAAAACAAATCAATTGGAATATAAAGATTGTATTTACATTTCAGTGTACAGTATATAGAGCAATATAAACAAGTCACTGTCTGTATGAAATTTTAGTTTGTACTGACTTTGCTCGCTCTTTTTATGTGGCCTGCTGTAAACCTAGGCAAATCTCTAGATGAGTTGATGTACCTCCTGGAAAACCTCTGCGTACCCCCAGGGGACCGTGTACCTCTTGTTGAGAACCACTGATCTATCTATCTGCCCATCACCATGGTACCTGAGTGTGGGACAGAGAAGATCAAGGAAGGGAAATGAGAAATGCAAGGGAGCTAGTGCATGCTGGAGGAAATGAGGCTGGAGGTTGGAAGGGTTGCTTTGGTTCCTCGTTATACCTCTTCATTTTAATTTTCCTTTCCTCCTTGGCTATTATTTCTCAGGAACATGATGCATGTTTCTCCCTGCTAATTCAGCAATGCTGCATATAGACTTGGGCACAGTAAATTTATAGAAAGACTTTCCTCATATCACCCTTGACCAACAACTTTTCTATTGGCATTTACTGCCTTAATTAGATTGTATAACTCTCTGTACTCTATTATTCTCTGCTTTTTCATGGCCCCACAATTAAAATGTTTTACACCAATGTACTCGGGAGCAGCTGCGTTGAATTGTGCTATCCAAGTGCTTTTGAAGAATGGGAGGAAATCCTGTTTAGGGTTCAGTCATTGGGAAAAAAAATAGTAAAATACAAGTATGAAAGGATCAGTCCATTCAAAAATCCACTCATTTCAACATGGTTTTATTCGGAACGTCACAGTAGACAAGGGCAAAGGATTTAAAGGCATTGACATAAACATTTGTATTTAGAGAGGTTGTGTCTTGAGTCCCAGCCCCTGAACCCCGATCCCTGCACTCACCCCCTTTCTAAGGAACCTGATCCTTTGATGACTTACCACTACTTTGTGCCTGTATAAGCTGGCAGATCCAGCCTTTGGAGCATTCTCCCCATGTAGAGGAATCCTTGGATAGTTCAGCCACTGTAAAGGCTCTGTCTCCATCCCACTCATGACTTCCATTGCATGGCCTGGGGGAAAGAGGTGTCGCTGGGATTCCTTTATGTTCTAGCAATCCTGATCTGGAAGGATGGCTTCTCGAGGCTCTTGGCAGCTGGTGTAATTTAGGGCAGCCTTTGGGTTGCTTTCAGTTGTGCCTGGAGACTGGTCCAGTGCACATCAGCCCCAGCAGTGGGGAAATGCAAGAGGTGGATTAAAGCCATCTTTACATACCTGCACCACACTCGAGCTGTGCTGAGCAACTTGAGGGACAGCACAGACTTCTCTCTCTCTCTCCCCCCATACCCACTATCTATCTATCTATCCGTCTACTCATGCTGGTCACCATTGTAGCTGTAAAATCCTAGAGTTGCTCCTATTCTTTTCCAGCACTCATTAAAATAGTTTTAACTGATGTCCATAGCCTACGTCAGACTCAGGAGAGGGTCCGATCACCAAGACTTTGCAGTCTCAACCTATCTCCTGCTCCATACAAACCCACAGCGTCTTGCAGCGAATCCATTCAAATCCTCCAGTTACTCAATAAAAATCCCCCAAATGAAGAGAAGTTAAAGGCTCCCCGCTGCGTGGCACGTTGTGGAGTCCTTCACACCAAGGTGACACAGGTGTAAAATGCTTACGCGGCAGACAGCCGCTCTGCACAGATGTAGATGACTGCACGAGGTGCAGGGCAGGGGAAAATCATGCTGTCCGTATACCATCCAGCAAACGGGAATTAGCAAAATGACAGTTTTACATTAGCGAGAGAGACCCTGTTGCATATGCTGTGAGAGTGGCCAAGCACTGCTATTTAACCTTCAGTTTGTCTGAGATAAGAAGATTGCTCTGTTACACACAGAGAATTGCTCTGCCTCCAATACTGGCAAGCGGAGGGGAGCTCATCACCATGCGTGGACTGCCTCACTGCTGCATGGGCTTGGAAAGGCTGGATTTCGCTCCACCTAGTGTGAGGAATGCAGAGGAAAGAGACATGGGCAAGACATGAACTTTGTGTGTGTGTGTGTTTGGGAACTTTGTGTGCATGTGTGTGAAAGACAGCGAGAGGATCGGAGTCAGTCACCATGCTGGTGGGGGTGCTGCATGGAGTGGAACCCTTAACACAGCAGGGAGGTGGGAGAGGCAGTTAGGGGAATCCAGTCTGCAGTGGAGAAGCGGGCCCAGGTCTGGAGATGGGGATCTGAGGAGGGTGGCCCGGCTGGTGGCCCAGCATGGTGCAGTCAAGTGGGGGCTTGTGTGTTTCTGGCTGAGCTGTGTGGGCCCACACGTGCTGCTGTGCTGGACTGTAAGGGCATAAGCTTTTTCCAGACACATACATCTGCTGTTGTAACAAAGAAATTGCAGAAAATTACTGGTAAAGGCCATTGATTTTGGCATAACCGCTCTTTCTTTTTCACGTCATCTCAGTGCAAAAGCCCTTCTCTGAAGTGGTTTCCCCCCCCCCCCTTTTCTCAAATCTGTCTCGAGCATTCTGCCTTTTTGTGCTTAATGGCACCAATAATGGGTCAAAAATAAACAGCCCAATTCTCCAGGCTGCAGTCCTGAGTCGATGCCCAGGGCTGCAGCTTGCTCTCCTGTAGTTTAGTCTTTTAACTGTACGATCCCACTCCATCCCATATGTCTGTGCAAATATTGATCCCTGGGTCTTTGCCAAAGGCTGGCGAAGACGTTCATGGAGGAGGATCGACCAGTCTGGGACACATCACAAACAGTTTGTGATGCGTCGATTGGCATATCCTCCCGTAAAATTAGCAATAACATGCTCATCTGAACCTGCTGAAGTTTTACTGTTGTTATGTGTTCTGCAATGGAATTTAAGAGGCCACAACTGAGAGTAGGTCCCACTATGGTGCATGGACGTGAAGCAAGACCCAGTGTCTGCCCTGAAGAGTTTACAGTCGGAAAAGACAGGGCAGATGGTTATCCTCATTTTGGAGATGGGAAACTGAGGCACAGAGAGATGCAGTCGCTTGCGCAAGGTCACACAGGAATTCTTCCATCAACCTAGGTCTGTTTACACCAGGGGGTTAGGTCAGTATGAATGTAAGTTCCTAGTGTAGACCAGCCTTCATTGTTCCTCGTTTGTACGGATATAATCTTGCTTTTCTCCCATCGTTTGTCTGTCTTGCCTATTTAGATTGTAAATTTTGCAGGTCTCTTATCATGTGTCCATACAGCGCCTGGCACAGTGGGTCCCTGATCTCTGCTGAGGCCTCTCACTGTATGTGTAATAGAAATAGGAAATAAAAAGCCATAGAAATGTGTTTTAATCCCCAAAGAGAGCAGACGTGACTCTGACTGAACATAGAGAGCACATCTGCTGAGTGGGAAGGTGCAAATCTTTGCAGTGTCACCTCTCAGAGCAGAACCACACTATTAAAAAGAGTTTGAGTTCTGTTCTGAAGAAGGGCTGAGCTTCCAAAGGGCTGAGTCCTTTTTTAATAGTATGGCCAGGCCTGGCCATCCTTAGCCTCATAAATATTTATGCAGCACTGAGGATTCACGATGGAAATAAATAGTGGTATTTTCCTCACTTAGGACAGAAATGTTTCTGAAGTGGAGTTAAAGGGGTGATTTATACCCCAGGATGGGCTGTAATTGGATTTGTAATAAACAGGTGTTTACATCCTTATCACCTCAGTAATGATGTCATAACAAGAAATGGGGAAGCTGAAAAATACATAACCTCAGGAATAATGTAGCCCCAGCTGAATACTCTAAGGCTGTAATTCCATCAAAGGGTCTAGGCAGAATCATAAACCTCCAGCGTGAAGCTCAAATCGCCAGAACCTTAGGACAGAATTACACTCTTAATTTATATGCTGTTTGGAACTTGAATTACTAAGGTGTAGCACTAAGCACTTAATGACCTTCTCTCCCTCCCTGTCCTCTTCAGCATGTCTGTCTCTGTCTTTCATCTTCCTCACCTCTCCTGTCCCCTCTTCCCGTTTTTCTGTTCTTTGGCTGCTATTTCTAGACATTGGTATTTGAATGATAAGCTTGTTCCCGTGCCCTGCTGCGGAGTCATCAATACTGCTGTGTTGGTGACATTGCAGTTGGCTGCTTGCCACAGGAATGAATGTGATGTCAAGAACCCAAATCTTATGACTTCACCATGTGATCTAATCGAATTTATCTCGTCTCTCCTTTTTGGACAAGTCCATTATTCCAGTGCAATGTGGCTGTTGACAGTGATCATGGTGCCCACTGGCAAGAAGAAGCAGGCTGGGAAGGGACAGAGCCCTGGTTTAAACGCAGGTAGCTTTGATAGTAACAGTGTGGCAAGAAAAACTATGGAGCAGAGATAGTAAATGTATATGTTCGAAACCTCTCCCAGGTAGGGGAGAAAGAAACCTCATCTCCAGCAGCGAGAAGCAAACCACTTTCAGCCCCATATTACAGTAAGTGTACTGTAATTACAGAGTAATTACCACCCATTAATATAACCAGAAGGCTAACCGTATGACCGAATTATTTATATTTAGCCCTTTGGTGGTGTTCTTAACACATATCCTATTAGCATCCAGGTATGTAACTACAGTGTATTTGCACTGTGATTATTTTTGCTTATGTAGTCAACTTTCCAATTATACTAAGCAGTGGCAATTACATTGTAATAACATTTTATATGTACATTGTAATTACAAGGTAATTACACGTTATATACAGACTTTAGGGTTGCCAACTTTCTGACCGAACAAAACTGAACCCCCTTGCCCCGCCCCTTCTCCGAGGCCCTGCCCTGCTCACTCCGTACTCCCTCCCTCCGTTGCGCGCTCTCCCCCACCCTCACTCACTCGCTCCTTTTTACCGGGCTGGAGAGGACTGGGGAGAGGGTCCCTTTTTGAATCGGTGTTTGGTTGAAAACTGGACACCTGGCAACCCTAATTACAGTGCCCTTGTGACGTGTGGTCCAGTTTTCTGTTCTTCTGCTGTTGCTAGCTTCTTCCTTGAACATTAATAAGCAATATCATACATTTATTTCCTATCAATTTGTTTCGAATGCTCCCATCATGTAGAACTTCTTCCTCCCTAAGGATCCCAAGATCCTGTGAAAACGTTGCCCCGCCACTGAAAAGCAGTTATTTGGGGATGGAATCCAGCACCTGCTTAACAGCGCACAATAATGCTACAAAACAATAGAAGTCAAGAAGTGAAGAAGAATACTGCACCCAGTTGAAAATGCAGAGCGTGGAATTTCAGGCCTGCAGGATGTAGCTAGCAAACGGAAAACCACGAATAACTCTTCTCTTTTTGCAGAAAAAACTATGGGATCATTAATGACCAGAAACAGTTAGCACCTTGCTTTCACAAGCTGTGTAAAATGATACCTCCCGGAGCACAGTGACCTAATCCCATGATAGTGCATTGATCCCGGGCTGGCTCACAGGAAAGAGCGCCACCTCCCAAGTCACTCACACGACTTTCCAGTTTTCCGTACACGGCCTCCCAACCAAGTACCGACTTGCCTCAGCCCATTTTGTGCCCCTGAGATCTGGCAAAATCACAGCCAAAAGACTGGATTCTACACTCACTGAAGTCAATAGCAAAACTCCCATTTCTGTGACTGGTGCAGCGTCTGGATGCTGGTATGCAGCATCAGGCCATATGGGAAAATATATACTTTTCTTGTATGGTTTGAAATGTAGTCTTCCCAAACTGGGGAGATGTCTTTTGTAATCCCCCAAATCCAATGGGAGGTGGAGAGAATTCCCCCAGCCAAGGGGTTTCTCTGAGCCACCTGATGAGTATGGGCAGTGAGAGGGCAGAGGTGAGCGCTTGGGAGGATTAGTGAGGGCTGTGATTATGGAAGTATAGGAGAACTGCTTTCACTAATCTGATTAGAAGGGAAAGAAATAAACAGTCCCCTCGGACACAATGTTAATGCAGTAAATGGTTTAGTGGAGGCCCGGTGGAATTATCCCAGCCCTCAGATAATAATTATGAATCATTCCATTTGGATGGAACAATCATCCTCCATAGAATCATAGAATCATAGAATATAAGGGTTGGAAGGGACCCCAGAAGGTCATCTAGTCCAACCCCCTGCTCAAAGCAGGACCAATTCCCAGTTAAATCATCCCAGCCAGGGCTTTGTCAAGCCTGACCTTAAAAACCTCTAAGGAAGGAGATTCTACCACCTCCCTAGGTAACGCATTCCAGTGTTTCACCACCCTCATAGTGAAAAAGTTTTTCCTAATATCCAATCTAAACCTCCCCCACTGTAACTTGAGACCATTACTCCTCGTTCTGTCTTCTGATACCATTGAGAACAGTCTAGAGCCATCCTCTTTGGAACCCCCTTTCAGGTAGTTGAAAACAGCTATCAAATCCCCCCTCATTCTTCTCTTCTGCAGGCTAAACAATCCCAGCTCCCTCAGCCTCTCCTCATAACTCATATGTTCCAGACCCCTAATCATTTTTGTTGCCCTTCGCTGGACTCTCTCCAATTTATCCACATCCTTCTTGAAGTGTGGGGCCCAAAACTGGACACAGTACTCCAGATGAGGCCTCACCAATGTCGAATAGAGGGGAACGATCACGTCCCTCGATCTGCTCGCTATGCCCCTACTTATACATCCCAAAATGCCATTGGCCTTCTTGGCAACAAGGGCACACTGCTGACTCATATCCAGCTTCTCGTCCACTGTCACCCCTAGGTCCTTTTCCGCAGAACTGCTGCCTAGCCATTCGGTCCCTAGTCTGTAGCTGTGCATTGGGTTCTTCCGTCCTAAGTGCAGGACCCTGCACTTATCCTTATTGAACCTCATCAGATTTCTTTTGGCCCAATCCTCCAATTTGTCTAGGTCCTTCTGTATCCTATCCCTCCCCTCCAGCGTATCTACCACTCCTCCCAGTTTAGTATCATCCGCAAATTTGCTGAGAGTGCAATCCACACCATCCTCCAGATCATTTATGAAGATATTGAACAAAACCGGCCCCAGGACCGACCCTTGGGGCACTCCACTTGATACCGGCTGCCAACTAGACATGGAGCCATTGATCACTACCCGTTGAGCCCGACAATCTAGCCAGCTTTCTACCCACCTTGTAGTGCATTCATCCAGCCCATACTTCCTTAACTTGCTGACAAGAATACTGTGGGAGACCGTGTCAAAAGCTTTGCTAAAGTCAAGAAACAATACATCCATTGCTTTCCCTTCATCCACAGAACCAGTAATCTCATCATAGAAGGCGATTAGATTAGTCAGGCATGACCTTCCCTTGGTGAATCCATGCTGGCTGTTCCTGATCACTTTCCTCTCATGCAAGTGCTTCAGGATTGATTCTTTGAGGACCTGCTCCATGATTTTTCCAGGGACTGAAGTGAGGCTGACTGGCCTGTAGTTCCCAGGATCCTCCTTCTTCCCTTTTTTAAAGATTGGCACTACATTAGCCTTTTTCCAGTCATCCGGGACTTCCCCAGTTCGCCACGAGTTTTCAAAGATAATGGCCAATGGCTCTGCAATCACAGCCGCCAGTTCCTTCAGCACTCTCGGATGCAACTCGTCCGGCCCCATGGACTTGTGCACGTCCAGCTTTTCTAAAAAGTCCCTAACCACCTCTATCTCCACAGAGGGCTGGCCATCTCTTCCCCATTTTGTGATGCCCAGCGTAGCAGTCTGGGAGCTGACCTTGTTAGTGAAAACAGAGGCAAAAAAAGCATTGAGTACATTAGCTTTTTCCACATCCTCTGTCACTAGTTTGCCTCCCTCATTCAGTAAGGGGCCCACACATTCCTTGGCTTTCTTCTTGTTGCCAACATACCTGAAGAAACCCTTCTTGTTACTCTTGACATCTCTGGCTAGCTGCAGCTCCAGGTGCGATTTGGCCCTCCTGATAACATTCCTACATGCCCTAGCAATATTTTTATACTCTTCCCTGGTCATATGTCCAACCTTCCACTTCTTGTAAGCTTCCTTTTTATGTTTAAGATCCGCTAAGATTTCACCATTAAGCCAAGCTGGTCGCCTGCCATATTTACTATTCTTTCGACTCATCGGGATGGTTTGTCCCTGTAACCTCAACAGGGATTCCTTGAAATACAGCCAGCTCTCCTGGACTCCTTTCCCCTTCAAGTTAGTCCCCCAGGGGATCCTGGCCATCCGTTCCCTGAGGGAGTCGAAGTCTGCTTTCCTGAAGTCCAGGGTCCGTATCGTGCTGCTTACCTTTCTTCCCTGTGTCAGGATCCTGAACTCAACCAACTCATGGTCACTGCCCCCCAGATTCCCATCCACTTTTGCTTCCCCCACTAATTCTACCCGGTTTGTGAGCAGCAGGTCAAGAAAAGCGCCCCCCCTAGTTGGCTCCTCGAGCACTTGCGCCAGGAAATTGTCCCCTACGCTTTCCAAAAACTTCCTGGATTGTCTATGCACCGCTGTATTGCTCTCCCAGCAGATATCAGGAAAATTAAAGTCACCCATGAGACTTTCCCTGAGGAGACCATCCCTGAGGAGATAGGGATTCAGGAATTGCCTCACCAGAAACAGACCCAAGGTCCATATAGTCTTCTATCCTGCCTCCGTCTGCAACAGCTGCAGGATGCTTCAGAAAAGGGGCATGAAACCTTCCCCAGGCACCTCATTGTGCAATGCCGATCCAGCGAGTGAAACTCCCTGTTCCCTGAGAAGGAGAATGGTTAGGCCCCGGTTTGGGAGACTTCTTGTGTGACCTGGTTAAGACATTGAATTTCTCTCTGCTTCAGTTCCTCCTCTGTGAAATGGGGATCACAGCACTTCTTTGCCTCACAGATGTGTTGTGATGATCAATACATCAAAGATGGTGAGGTGCGCAGATACGACAGTTAGATAAGTACCTGAGATCCCTGCCGAGGAGCAGCCAATATGGTCAAAAAACAGGAGAGAAAGGATGGTGAAAATTTAGTCAAAATATTTATTTCTGATTTTTTCGTAATTCAGAACATTTTAACCAGCTCTGCTTACCAGCACTCAAGTGTCACCCCATGATTCCAGAGGGCACTGAAAGGGTGCTGCTATTGTCTTCTCCAAGCTTCTTGTGATTTCTAACCTAGTCCCCTTTCTCTGAATTTGATGTTCTTCACCAGGACCGGGGGATGCTCCATCATCTTCAGAACGTCCCACTGAATTCTGGCAGGGTTTTTCTCCATAAGCGCAAGCTTTCCATGACCCTGCAAGGAGGTGCCCTTTTTGGAGCATTCCACTGCCTTCTGGGAAAGAAGGCTCAGATTTTCCATTGCATTCTGGGATGGACCCATCGTGAACTTTTCATTCCCATGGGAACTAAAATTTCTGCAAGACTAATTTGTCATTTCCCACAACTCGGACATTGTCTGTTGCTTGGGAACTCACACCTGGAGCTGGTCTGAAAATGACAATATTTTGTGAGAAATATTTTTTTTGAAAAATAATTTTTTCAGTATTTCAGTGAAAAATCCAAACCAAAAACTAATTTTGGTTTTTGAAAACTGTTTTTGGTTTAACAAATCAGGGTTTAAAAACTAAAAAGAGGATTTTTTTTTAAAGAAAATTGAATGGAAAAATGAAAATTTCAATCAAAAAGTGATTTTTTAAATCAAAACATGTTTCTGATATTTCAATGAAAAATGGAAAATTTTAACCAAAATGGAATTTTTCCATGATTTCCCCCAAAATTATGAGATTGATTGACAAATCATGAAACTTTCAGAATTCATCATCTGGGAGGGTCTTTTTATTCACCTGCTGGTTTTAGAGTTGGTAGGAATCATGTTTTCAAGTTTTCCTCTGCAGCCACAAAACCTGCCTTTTCCTTCAAACAGACGTTGAAAGTCTCACATAATCACATGCCTCCAGGAGCTGGGACTTTAAGAAAAACTCCCCAGATCATGAGAGTTGGCAACATGGTATATTAAAGTGACTCACTAGCAACTTGGAGGGCTACCTTTCCTGTGACAAATTTCAATTTTGGTTAAAACAAAAAGCCATTTTTCATGAGAAAAAATGTGATGAAGGAAAAAAAATCTTGACCAGTTCTATTCACTCCCCATATCTGCTGAACAATAATTAACCGTTTTAAAGACACATTCTACCCATCAGTCAAGTCCTGGGCCCTCTGCCAGCTCCGGGCAGCCTGCAGTATCTCAAAGCATGCAAACGTTGTTGAAGTTGTTGGAGTTGAGAACCCCAAACTCATCCTGTACATGGACACTCAGATGATTCAGCACACCTATTGCCTGATTCTAAATATTGCCCAGCCCTTCACAAGTGAAACCATTCCATGTTTAGTTGCAGACTGTGCATGTCACTTTGGCACGGTTGGGCATTTCTCACCCACCAGCCCGTTGACTTTGAGTCTCAGGTGGAATGGGTTTTATGGGTAAATGGGCAAAGCAGCTCTGCCCTGAAAACTAGCACCCCTAGAGACTCGTGCCAGAAAGTAAATCATGCCGACTTGACTTTCGTACTCTGCTCTCTCAGCCCCCCGGGGATGGCGTGCTCCGCTCCGCCAGCACATCTCCAGGCTGCAGCCAGCGCAACCTGCTATTTATGCCATCACGTCTTGCTGAGTGCTGACAAAAAGGACAAATTTCCCCATTTGTGAGATGACAGTGATTCCGCCGGCAGCCCAGGTGACTTAGTAGCGATGTAAAAGTGGTTAGCTGGTTACAAGGCGGCAGCGTGTTACTGGAAACAGTGTCGGTTGCCAAAGAGCAGCAGCTGGGATGGAGAGGGGGAGAGAGAGGGGTGGGGCAGGGGCAGCAGGCAGAGAAAGGAGAGAGCGAGGAGGAGAGGGGCTGAATGGGGGAGAGAGAAAGGGGGAGAGCTGGAGGTGCTTTGAGAGAGATGAGGGAATGCAGGGGCGGGGAGAATGAATGAATGGGGGAGAGAATGTGAGACAAAGGAGAGGAGAGAGGCCCTGTGATGGTGGAGAAAGGAAAGGAGAGGAGAAGAGGGCCAGTGAGGGTGGAGAAGGGAAAAGATAGGAGAAGGAGGAGGAGAGGGGTTGTGAGGGTGGAGAAGAGAAAGGAGAGCAGGAGGAGGAGGAGAGAGGGCCTGTGAGGGTGGAGAGGGGAAAGGAGAGGAGGAGGAGGAGAGAGGGGTTGTGAGGGTGGAGAAGGGAAAGGAGAGGAAGAGGAGGAGAGAGGGGTTGTGAGGGTGGAGAAGGGAAAGGAGAGGAGGAGGAGAGGGGCTGTGAGGGTGGAGAAGGGAAAGGAGAGGAGGAGGAGGAGGAGAGAGGGCCTGTGAGGGTGGAGAAGGGAAAGGAGAGGAAGAGGAGGAGAGAGGGGTTGTGAGGGTGGAGAAGGGAAAGGAGAGCAGAAGGAGGAGGAGAGAGGGCCTGTGAGGGTGGAGAAGGGAAAGGAGAGGAGGAGGAGGATAGGGCACATGTGGGTGGAGAAGGGAAAGGAGAAGAGGAGGAAGAGAGAGGGGCTGTGAGAACTCATGTCATCTCTGGATCAGGCACAAAGGGGGACCCATCAAACACATTCACCGTCAACAAAGCTTCTAAACTTGGCTGTAATACTCCATATTCAGTATTGCAACCCC
Organism: Caretta caretta; assembly: GCF_965140235.1. Classification (NCBI taxonomy): domain Eukaryota; kingdom Metazoa; phylum Chordata; order Testudines; family Cheloniidae; genus Caretta; species Caretta caretta. The sequence continues at coordinate 7,444,154 of NC_134223.1, forward strand.
CCCAGCTCATGAGATTTTAAGGATTAATAAAGTTTTGGATTATTTTTCTCTGCCATCTGGTGTTGGAGTTTTGTAGGGCTGCATTTTCAAGCATTTTTCTGCAACCACAAGGCCTGGAAACTTGCTTTTCTTTTCAAATGAAAGCTCAGATGCTCTCCTGATCACCTGCCTCCAGGAGCTGGGGCTTTAAGAAAAACACCCAAAACTGTGAAGACTGTTAACATGCATGTTAAAGGGAATAACTGGTGAGTGAAGAGCTAGAAGTAAGCCTCCAACCCAGATGTCCTGTCTTGGCAGCCATGTGCGTAATACCTGGGCAGGTGTGAGGAGAAGTTGATGGACATACTATAGCCGTTCTGAGGTCTCTGGGAGAGGGAGGAATGAAAACCCTTTAACCGCATCCCGCTATTCAGCTGTCAAAACCTCCTCGTCTGCACCTCCCTAGCACCCCATCCTCTCGGCCACGAACACCACCAACCCACCCCAACCCTCCCCTCCCGCTGTCCTTTCCAAACGCGAGCACATGCCCCACAACAGCCATCCCGGCATCTCACCACAGAAGGGACGTGTATTGGTACTCTGGTGAGGGCTGCCTGGCAATTTTCTGATGGAAATGGTTTTCTGTCAGCAATGCCGATCCTGTGCGATTGAAACGTGTCGTGGGGACATGTTAGTTCCATTGAACCTTTTGGTGGAAATCAGGCAGGTTTCGGGTAGTATTCTGTCTGTATTCCTGCTATCTCTCCTGCCCGCCTGCCTCCCCAGCTCCTTGGCAGCCAGCCTGGCGGGCTACTCCTGACCCAGGGGGTCCCAGGGGTCCCCAGCTGGCTGGCTCCCAGGCTCACTCAGCTGGCTGGCTCCCCAGCTAGTAACCCCTGGCTCCTACCTTGTGCTTTTCGTCAGTAGCCCTCAAAGGGGGTCAGGATCTTTATTCCCATTTTACATCTGGGGAAGCTGAGGCACAGGAAGGTGAAGTAACTTGCCCAAGGTCACCCAGTAGGACCAGTGGCAGAGCTAGGAATAGAATGCAGGTCCCCTGAGTCCAAGTTCAGTGCTGTATCCACTAGGCCATACTGTCTCCCATGCTCCATGGGTTTCTCAGGGAGCCAGGATGCTGGATTGCTGGATAGTCAGCTCCCTGGGTTTCCCTGGGCTACCCCAGCAGTTCACCTGGCCAGTTCCCTGGGCTCCCTGGACAGCCAGCTCCCCAGCTGCCTGGAGAACTGGCCAGCCACAGCACTCAGCGAGCTGGGAGGCCTGCCCATGTATCATTTTCCTAAAAAGGAACAGTTCTGGAAATCCCGACACGTGAAAAATTTCACATTTGTGACTTTTCGTTCGGGTTTGGAATGGAAAAAAAGTAATCAACAAAATGATTTTTTTTTTATCAAGGAAGGGGATGTCCATTTTCCAGCCATGTCCCCTCCTCTGCTGGCTGCTCCGCGGAGACGATGATAACCTACCACCTGGTAGCAGGTGAGGGCGTTGCTTCTTTCGGTCTCGTGCTCTCGGCCTGTGTTCAGTGCGAAGGTCCTGGGTTCAAACACTGCTGCTGGGTGCACAGGCACTGACTTCTATTTTTCCTGGTGGGTGCTCCACCCCCCTCCCCCCAGAGGCCCCCCCTCCCGCCCCTTCCCCCAAGTCCTGCCCCCACGCCACCTCTTCCTGCCCCCGAGCCCTCCTGCTAGCCTCCGAACAGCTGTGGCTGGTGGGTGCTGAGCACCGATCATTTTTTTTCCTGTGGGTGCCTGAGCCCTGGAGCACCCACAGTGTTGGCACCTATGGGTGGGTGTTTCAACCCAGCTTGGTGAGTGAACCTCTCCCCCACCCCAACAGGATGTGAGTATCTTACAACTGAATCATAGAAGATTAAGGTTGGGAGAGACCTCAGGAGGTCATCGCGTCCAGTGCTACTCAAAGTGGGGGTCCGCGGACCATCGCTGCCGGTCCGCGCGCACATTGGGGGGAAAAGTTGCCGGGCCCCCACATCAGATAGCTTGAGAAGCACTGTCTAGTCCAATCCCCTGCTCAAAGCAGGGCCAATCCCCAACTGAATCAACGGCACTGAGGGAGCTTTAGATCAAGTTGTAGCAGCTCTGGCTTTCAGCTGTGTAGGTCCCCTTCCATTCCTACCGCCTTGGCCATGATGGTGGTCACCATGCGGTGAGTGGGGGTTATTAGGTAGAGTCATAGAATCATAGAATATCAGGGTTGGAAGGGACCTCAGGAGGTGTCACGGAGTCCCCGGGCGATGCTCTGGAACTGCTCCCCATGAAGCCAGTCAGGACTCTGGGGCAGTCGCCTTTCTGTGAGCAGCCTGTCTTCAGGACACACAGCTCACACGGCTTCCACCTTCCTGGGTCTGACCTCGGAGCCTTCAGCCTCCTCTGCCCCTCCGTGCGCTTCCCACAGCGAGTCCGCTCAGGCGGGGCTCCTGGGGAAGCCAGAGGGTCCGGCACCCCAACTTCGCAGTCAGACGTGACTCTCAGCCAGCCAGTAAAACAGAAGGTTTATTAGACGACAGGAACATGGTCTAAAACAGAGCTTGCAGGTGCAGAGAACGGGACCCCTCAGCTGGGTCCATTTTGGGGGGTAGTGAGCCAGACAACCACGTCTGCACTTCACTCCATGTCCCAGCCAGCCCCAAACTGAAACTCCCTCCAGCCCCTCCTCCTCTGGGCTTTGTTCCTTTCCCGGGCCAGGAGGTCACCTGATTCCTTTGTTCTCCAACCCTTCAGCTCTCACCTTAGAGGGGGGGGAGGGGCCCAGGCCATCAGTTGCCAGGAAACAGGGTGTCGGCCATTCTCTGTGTCCAGACCCCTGCACACACCTGCCCTCTAGGACTCTGCAATGATCATACACCCTTACTCCACCCCCTAGATACTTAAGAACTGCCTGGGGGAAACTGAGGCACCCCCACACTATTCAGAGGAAACATTAAGAACAGTCCCACTTCGTCACAGGAGGTCATCTAGTCCAACCCCCTGCTCAAAGCAGGACCAATCCCCAATTAAATAGTGGCACAGCTGGTGGATGGGGGCAGCATGCAGAGGAAGATGAATTCCGAAAACACAGAAGAGGGCCAGAGAGATTCTCATGCTTGTCAGAAGGCAGGCTGTGAATGGTGAGGTTTCCCCTGAACACATGTGCTCTGGCTTCCCGTGACAAGCGCCTCTGCTGTGCCAAAGAATAGAGCCAATCACCTGGCTTTGTTAGGGAAATTGGTTAACGATCTCTTCAGCAGATGGCAGCTCCTCGCTCCAGGGATGTTATCCAACTGTCTCAATTGCTTGGAATCACACACACAATGCTCTCCTTTCGGTGGCATTCACAGCTCTTGTGTGACAGTATGCATTCAAAGCCAGGCCGCGCTGAAGAAGGGGCCCTTTTGTGGCGCGTGCAGAGAATGTAGGTCAATGGGATAAATTGTTCATTCAAGGTGAGTGCTAGTGAGGGGAGAGAAAAGCAGGTACTCCTGTTCACAAGCGGCTGCATCATGAACATCGGCGCGCTCTGAATGCACCTTTCATGGGCTTTGACTAGAGCATCATAAACACGACGCTGGGTTCAGTGATTGCTTTCACCAGAGCCCGGCTAATGACTCCACTCTGCTTCTTTTGGTCTCATACGGAATTCATTTATACTGAGCTTCAAGGCTGCCGCGTGTGGGCAGAGCAGAGATGGCCTTGGCTTTGGTCTTTTTGTTCCCAGCACAATGGGGTCCTGGTATGTGACCTGGGCTCCTGAGTGCTGTGAGAATACAAATAATTAATAATAATAGTAGGATTCCCGCCCCCTTCAACTGAGAGTGGGCCCTGAGCTGCTGGAGCAATGGGAGCAGGCAGGACAGGTGCTGGTGTCTATTCTGCCCAGCTGCAGTGAAGGGTGGGGTTCATGGGTGGTGGGTGTCATAGGCTGGGGGAGGCTGTGCCTCCCCAAACAGCCTGGCATGGCCCCACCCATGCTATACCCCCAGGCTGCTTCCTACAGTTCCTTCGTCCTTCAGGGGTGGGGGAGCAAGAGCCGCAGGGGGTGTGGGTGTGGGTGTGGGGGTGTGTGTGCGCGCTCTGGTCTGGGTTCCTGCAGGGAAGGGGGGCAGAAAGGGGGGGGCAAAGGGGCCACGGTCCGGATGTTGGGGCCCACAAAAGATTAATCCGGGTGGGGGCAAAGGGTGGGGCCTTGGGCAGAAAGGGAGGGGCCGGGGGCTAGCCTCCCTCAACAGCCGGTTCACCGGCTGCCCATGGTGGGGTTCCTAGGGGTTCCTGCTGCTGCTTAATTTTGCTCCTGCTGTAACAAGTTTATGCTGCGCCCAACCCCCACCCACCACTAGCCAAAGGTTAAATGCACTGCCCGAATTATGCAAAGGGGCCTTAAAATAAAAGATGATCCAGCCCTCTCCCTTGAATAGATCTTGGTTGATCCTTTGGCATGCCTGTTCTTTCCCAGGAGGACTGTTTGAGATGTCACCATCATGGTTTAAACACCATCGGGAACTGTATCCGATTGCTTCATGGTTTTGTTTTGCACTCTGACAGGGTTACCATACTTCAGATTCCCCCCAAAAAGGGATAGTGCATGCAGGGAGGAAGGGGCAGGGAGCTTGTGGGGGGTATGGTTGGAGGAGGGCTTTACTGGCAGCCATGGTATTCACTGAAGGTGGCACGGGCAGTGTCAATCTCTGTCACTGTGGCAGGGCGGCTGGCGCCAATCAGCACCTACCTGCAGGACCCCCTCCCCAGGGCTGGGAGCCAGGGGCCTGGGTGGACGGGATCCCTTAGCTGTGGCTGCAGGGGATTGGCTCAATCAGCAGCAGATGCAGGGAAGGGACCAACCGGGAAGTGGAGCAATCGGGGCTCTTTCTGAGCTGCAGCATCGGCCCTGCAAAAATCCAGGATATTGCCTGTTCTTTGGAAAATCTGCCAGGACAGAGGCTCAAAAAAGAGGCACTGCCCGGGAAAACCGGGATGTATGGTAACCGTAACTCTTCATGGCTGGCAGTATCATACTGGCAGAAGAGGCAATCGCCTTGGGCAGCGAAATGCGGGTGGCTTCAGGCTGGTCAGGGTGGATATCTGCCAGTTTGCCTTGTGCCACAGAACCCCTGGAGCCTTTCTGACATTTTAATTCATCAGCTGCTTTGGCAATTTTCCATCTGGGGAAGCTTTAGCTTTGCAGTCCTGCCTTTCTGTCTGGTTGGTTGTCTTGCACATTGGTGTGTCAGTCTTGGGGCTGGCTCCGCAACTGCTGAGCCAGCAGGGTGAACTCAGGAGCTCTGGAGAAATCACCGGCCTGTATCTGGTCTCCGTTGCACCGGTGTAAATCAGGAGACATTCCACTGAAGCTAAAGGAGTAAAAACGTGTGCAAGTTAGATCAGAATTGAGCTTGTTTGAGTTGGGCAATTTCACAGTTTTCTCCCACAAGAGGCAGTCATTACCCACAAGAGGCAGTCATGACACTAAACTGGGAGGAGAGGTAGATACGCTGGAGGGCAGGGATAGGATACAGAGGGACCTAGACAAATTGGAGGATTGGGCCAAAAGAAATCTGATGAGGTTCAACAAGGACAAGTGCAGAGTCCTGCACTTAGGATGAAAGAATCCAATGCACCGCTACAGACTAGACCCGAATGGCTCGGCAGCAGTTCTGCGGAAAAGGACCTAGGGGTGACAGTGGACGAGAAGCTGGATATGAGTCAGCAGTGTGCCCTTGTTGCCAAGAAGGCCAATGGCATTTTGGGATGTATAAGTAGGGGCATAGCGAGCAGATCGAGGGACGTGATCGTTCCCCTCTATTCGACATTGGTGAGGCCTCATCTGGAGTACTGTGTCCAGTTTTGGGCCCCACACTTCAAGAAGGATGTGGATAAATTGGAGAGAGTCCAGCGAAGGGCAACAAAAATGATTAGGGGTCTGGAACACATGACTTATGAGGAGAGGCTGAGGGAGCTGGGATTGTTTAGCCTGCAGAAGAGAAGAATGAGGGGGGATTTGATAGCTGCTTTCAACTACCTGAAAGGGGGTTCCAAAGAGGATGGCTCTAGACTGTTCTCAATGGTATCAGATGACAGAACGAGGAGTAATGGTCTCAAGCTGCAGTGGGGGAGGTTTAGATTGGATATTAGGAAAAACTTTTTCACTAAGAGGGTGGTGAAACATTGGAATGCGTTACCTAGGGAGGTGGTAGAATCTCCTTCCTTAGAGGTTTTTAAGGTCAGGCTTGACAAAGCCCTGGCTGGGATGATTTAACTGGGAATTGGTCCTGCTTCGAGCAGGGGGTTGGACTAGATGACCTTCTGGGGTCCCTTCCAACCCTTATATTCTATGATTCTATGACTTATGAGGAGAGGCTGAGGGAAATGGGATTGTTTAGTCTATGGAAGAGAAGAATGGGGGGGGATTTGATAGCTGCTTTTAACTACCTGAAAGGTGGATCCAAAGAGGATGGATCTAGACTATTCTCAGTGATAGCAGATGACAGGACAAGGAGTAATGGTCTCAAGTTGCAGTGGGGGAGATTTAGGTTGGATATTAGGAAAAACCTTTTCACTAGGAGGATGGTGAAACATTGGAATGCGTTACCTAGGGAGGTGGTGGAATCACCTTCCTTAGAAGTTTTTAAGGTCAGGCTTGACAAAGCCCTGGCTGGGATGATTTACTTGGGATTGGTCCTGCTCTGGGCAGGGGGTTGGACTAGATGGCCTCCAGAGGTCCCTTCCAACCCTGATATTCTATGATTCTATGATTTGCTTTGCGCATCCGGCTTCACGAGGTTTTTCTTTTGCACAAGAGGCAGGTAGCCCTTTTCCCCACCCCCAGTGAACAGAGCAAGTTTAACTCTGTCTTGAAAAAGAGCAGCAAAGGCCTCAGAGTTTGGAAACTCACAGCAAAGCGTCAGAACTTAAGGCCCCACATGTGATGCTGTATGGAATCTAGGGGACACTTTAGGATATTATGAATACCAATATTGTAAAATGGTGGTGAGTTGTGCCAGATATGCCATGTGAGGTATCTGTGAAAATGTTATAATTTGCCGAGTAAGATAATCTTGTTTATGTGTTTGTATCAACTTTGTATTGTAAGTTATATGTATGGTCTGTCCGTAGTTCCAAACCTGTGCTGTTGATCTGGGTGACACCCCCAGACAGATTGGCATTAGCACTGCCTAGCCTGCTTGACGGCCCATCAAGAGACATCAGCTATACAACTGACCCACTGAGAGAAGGCAAGGGATACATCTTATGACACAGCCAGGCAGGCAGGGAATGCCTATGAACCGAACTCTGAGGCTTCCAGGCCATGTGCTGGACAGCTTGTGCTTGGAACAAAGGAAATCAAGCTGCATGGCAAAAGACTATAAAAGGTAGCTGCACCTTCTCCATTTTGTCTTCAGTCCTGCTTCTTACCTCTGGAGAAACTTGGCTGCAAACTGAAGCTCTGAACAAAGGACTGAATGACCCATCCAAGCTGTGGATGTGTTCCAGAGGGACTTTCAAGCCAGCAAACTTACCAATACTGGAAAGAATCTGATACATGGACTTTGAATCTTTGTGTGCATGTGACTGCTTTGCCATTTAACACCTCTCTTCTTGTTCTTTCTTTTTTCTTTATAATAAACCTTTAGTTTTAGACACTAACAGATTGGCTGGCAGCGTATTTTGGGTAACATCCAAACCTATACTGACCTGGTAATGTGGCTGACCCTTTGGGATCAGAAGAACATTTTGTATAGGTGAGCAGAGTTTTTTAAATAACTTCTCATTGTACTGGACATAGGTGCTGATTGGGAGCCAGAGAACTGGCATGCAATAAGGGGGCTGTGTGATTTCTTTTTTTGCTTCTTGATAACCAGTGTGGGGGATCAGAAGTACAGTTTGTTGGGGAGCTTAACTTCAGTGTTACTCACCCGTTTTGGGAGAATATTCTCTCTCTTTTGCAGCTTGCCCTGACCTTGGCATTTTCAGTGAGGGCTGCCCTCGGCACATCTGGTCACAAAACACATGCCAGATTTTTCCTATTCCAATGACAAACTGTGAAATGTTGCAAAACTGTTCAGGTTTCGCTGTGGAAGCACAAAGGAGACAACTAGTCATAATGGCTCAAAGCTGTCGGGCTGTGGCAATCTGAATGCAATAAGAAGAAAAGGAGGACCTGTGGCACTTTAGAGACTAACAAATTTATTTGAGCATAAACTTTCGTGAGCTACAGCTCACTTCAACAATGAATGCGGTGCGATTTCAGAGTCTCGCTGAAACATACACACACAGTATAGTCCTTAATCACCGGAGGGAGTGACTTTTAAAACAGCCTTAAAACTAATCCATTTATGAGAGCATCTCCTTCCAAATGAATTAGTCTTGGCAGGTTTGATAGGATCCTGGTGGTTAGTGCATCATGCCCTTCCTGCTCCTGGCATGCCAGTCGTCAATCTTCCCCTCTTTCGAATCTCTATCTTTGCACTCTCATCTTTCAAGAGGCTGATCAGTATTAGTCCTCCAGGCAGGCACTCAGATACCACGCTGAGGAGTGTGGTGTAAACACCTAGCTAGACAGATATAGATGTCTTGTCTGTTCACACATATATATGTCTCTGTGCCTTGAAAATAGAGCAAGGAGGTGGGGTTTGGATCCAGATCTGGATTAGGGCATGGGATTGAGACCAAATCAGTGCCTGGATTGGGTTCAGTTCCCTGCTCCTGTGTGACCTTGGGCGAGTCATTTCCCCTCCCTGGGCCTCAGTTTCCCCATTGGTACAATGGGGATGTTGGGAGGACAAAAGCACTAAAGATGGTGAGGCACTCAGATATTTTGGTGATGAGGGCTGTGTACATACTGTGACAAAGCTCTGTCCTTGTCTCCGTGGGTCCCACATTTCCTGGCAGATTTCGTTAGCCTCAGAGGCTCACTGTGACCCTCCACATAACCCTTCTCTCTCTAGAGACAAGGGTCACAGTCTACTGAGCCATTTTCATCATAAGCCAGCGAGAGAGGTGAGGAGAAGCTATCCTCCCTTGCACAGTCTCTGTTGTGTCCCAGTCTCAGTGATTAATCGGGGGGGGACAAAGTGGGGAGCCTGGGCCCACCCTCTACTCCGGGCTACAGCCCAGGGACCCTAATAGTATCAGCTATGGTAGCTGACCTTTTAGAAACATGACACGTACAATTCCCTGGGCTACTTCCCCACAGCAGCCCTCACTTCCTCAAGCTCCACTTCACCCTTACCTCAGAGCCTCCTTCCTTGTGCCTGATATGGTGTGTACTACTCAGTCTCTCCAACAGCACAACTTCCTCCCACAGCTCTTGACATGCCCCCCCACCTTACTGACTGGGAGGCTTTTAACTAGTTTCACTCAGTCCCTGATTGGCTTCAGGTGTCCATCAACCTAGCGTTCTCCCTGCCTTCTGGAAAGTTCTTAATTGGCCCCAGGTGTCTTAAAATTGACCTGGAGCAGCTGCCATTTATCTTATCCTGGTACCAGGGATTTGTTTAGCCTGGAGCTAATATATCTATCTCCCACTACTTTTCTATAGCCTTCTGGCCTTGCCCCGTTACAGTACCTAACGTATGGTTTGGATTTGATCCTCTATGTGAGTCCCCAAATGTAGTGAGAGTTCCATCATCACGATCCAAGGTCTGGCAAGAATGGCTCGCTCAATGCATGGCTGTATCTGTACCTTATTGTTCTGTTTTGGGGGTTTACCTGTAAAGCCTGTTGAGGGAGGGGGGCCAGCGTACGCCTCCATGTGTGTACGGTGTGACAGATATTGCACTATGAGGCAGTATCTTAGGGGACCAGAGTGTAGAAAGTTGCCCTCCCTTTAAGTATAACTCGGGGCCAGGGATTGTATGCAACTGCAGGGTATCTGTGCTGGGCTGTACCAACCCCACATGGAACAACAAGGGGTTAAGGAGCTACTCTGGGCTCAGCCAGCCAGGCCCATCCCGCCCCAACTGCAAGGCATGTGCAGGCTGCAGGAGGAGCAGAGCTGCTCGCTTGTGGGCAGACCAGGGAAGAGAACAGACCTTCAGCTCCTGAGGAAAGGGCTGTCTGAAGGTAGGAGCTTCCCTGATGACCACTCCCTGAGGGAAGGCAGGGCCGGATTCTGATGCACCCTGAAAGGGTGTCATTCCCCTCTATTCCCTAGGAACTCCATTTATTCGCCTTAATTTCCCTTGCTTTTTGTCCACGGACTACTCTGCAAGGGGAGAGGCTTTAAAGTGACCTGGCTACAGGGCCAAGTCCCAGGAACAGGCAGATCACCACACAGGTGCAGCAGCTATCGGGAAGAGCGCTGCCATGCCACGCCCGGCCATGAGGAGGTGCCAGCGGTGAGTCAACCCCTTCACAGGGCAGAGTTACCACAGCTGCAGGGTTGGGGGGGGGGGATGATTAAGGTGAATAGCTTAGGCTGTGAACACCTCCAGAGTGGTACCATCCCTCTGGGGAGGCCTGGGGAGGTGGGTATATGTTGATTCAAAGTGGGTTTTCCAGAGACCATCAGATAAAAAAGGGATTTTGATATAAAATGGCTAGATTTACTCTGATTCAGGACCTTCTTTCTGATCCAGCAAACGTGCAGGAGCTTCTGTCCCAGCCCCCCCCCCCCCGCCCCCTCAACCCTCGCAGAAGCGTCAGAAAGACCGTGGCCTATGAGGCACCACAAGGCTGATGGGAGACTCCTGGCATGTTTGGTGTGTGTTTAAATCTGTTTGCTATTTTTAACATGTTTTCTCTGGGATGCTTTTACCTTAAGAATAAATGTGCTTGCTTTGAAAGAACTGGGCAGGAACTTGTAACGGCTGGCAACACACCGCTCATAGGTCTCAGGGAGACAGAGCACGGGTGCTGGTCGTGAGGAAAACTGGCTTTCTGGGGGTGTCACAGTGCAAGGCAGGGAGCTGTGCAGTCTTAAAACTTATGGTCAGAAGGGAGGGGGAGAAGGGTCCCTGCCCAGGAGACCTCAGATCTGGCTGGCTACTCCTGGAGTGGAGCATGAAAGTGGGGGAGGAATACTGGTGTAGTTATCCTGAAATTGTGGCATACAGCACCAAGCGTGTCACCAGTATGCAGCAAACAGGAATTAATACAGCCTTGGTGCATTAGAATCCTACTCCTCTGGCAGGGAATTTCCTGCCTGCGGGGTGAATTCCACTGAATTACATTGAGATCCTGCAAAAAAGACACTCCAGGACAGGGGGTTCTGGGATTGTCAGTAATAAACCTTTGACCACATCCTCAGCTTCTGAGAAAAAAATTATTCTAAGTGGAGAGTCAAGATTTTTGCTTAGCAACACAGTAGCACCCCAGGAGCATAAGGGGCCAGGGCAGGAGAGCAGTGTATCAGAGAAACCTTCCTTGCTTGGGGCAACTGGGGTCCCCCATCCCTCCTCCAGCCCCTCCCAGACCTCTGGCTCAGGTGTGCAATAACATTTGCTGCGGTCTTGGTGTGGCAGTGGGTGGTGGTAACGGTGTGTGTGGTTGTCGTGTTGATGGCAGGGAGTGGGTTGTGTTGCTGGTAGGGGTGGTGGAGTCGGTAGTGGGAGTGATGTTGTTGGAGTTACTGAGCGTTTGTGGTGGTGTTGACGCTGGTGGGTGTTCGTGGAGGTAGTAGCTGATGCTAACGATGCTGGTGGTCGTGAAGGCTGTTGCTGGGGGTAGTGGATGGTTTAAGTGGTGTTGGTGGGTGTTAATAGCGTTGGTGGCAGTGCGTGGTGCTTGTGGACCGTGTCGTTGGTGCTAGTCGAGGTTAGTGGTGGTAACGATGACAATAGTGATCCATCCCTTACGTGGCTCACCGGGATCACAGAGCAATTGGAGCTGATTCCTGGGGTGGCACCACCTGTCCGACCAAAGCCAGAAGGAGAGAGAAAACTCGTGTTCACTCGGTCTCCTCACTCGGCTAAACATCTCAGCCATTAAGAAAGAAGACATTGGAGTGAGGGCAAGCTGCCAGTTCAGGCTGACTTCAAAGAGCCTCTGATAACGTGAGCCCAACATTCCTCTAATCTCTGCCAGCATTTTGTAAGAGCCATATTAAACCTGCCGGCCATCAGTCTCACCTCGGACACTGCTGTAACTCATGGGGATGCACTACCGAACACTGCGTGGAGGACAGCACTGCTTTTCCGAGCCGCGCGACAGATGGCGCTTACCCCACCATCTCCCCCACACGCACCCGCTTTTGCAACCAGGAATGCCTGGAAGGAAATGGGCACGATATGGCCAAAGCCAATAATCACTCTGAGCTCATGCAGAGGCCATTCCAGGTGGGTGTAGCAATCCATTTAGGACTTTACTCCTCCTCCTCCCAGGGACGCTATAATCAGAAGTTCTGCTTAGTTCTTCTTTCCAGGACTTGACCACAGAATCCATTACGGGGGGGCACAGTCTCCCCTTTGGGTTGTACCCAGAGAGGTGGGTCTGGCATTCCAGCACAGATTTTCTATCTCCTCCCACAGGATTGGGCCCTGTGTCTATTCTAGGTTGGCACAGAAATCGAGTTCAGGTATATCTCCTTCCCAGGGCCCACTCCAGGTGAGTAGAGAAGTCCATTTCACTGTCTGAAGAAGCATTTCCTTTTATTGGTTGCAGTTGTGCACCAATAAGAGGCGTTTGTTATTCTCCTGCTGATAAAATCTCCATCAGTCACTCAGGGCTCAGGAACACTACCATGTGACTTAGGCGACCAATCACCACACAAAACAAGTAACCACTGCGCTCACGTTTATGGATAAGCCACAGGTTGCCCTTTGTTTGGATAAATAATATAAAGAGCAGTTACGAATTAGGAAAAAAAATCCGTATCGCTTCGTTGACAGTTTGTGAACCGGAAAGAGGGCAACATTGGTGAAACAACAACTTTGTCATGAATATTTCACCTACAATCACCGCATGATCAGCCTCTGAGGAAGAATGTTCTTGAAACTACAGCACGAAGCTGCCATTCAGGAGACCTGGGTTCGATTCCTGGCTCTGCCACAGACTCCCCGGTATGACCTGTTGTGATAAGTGTGAGCTCACCTGTAAAACGGATGTGAAAGTTCCTAACTTGTCACAATAGCCTATAATAACAAATGCTGCTGGGAAAAGGTACAGAAGGGAGAGGAACTGATATAACTCAAAGACTGTGTTAAAATCGTGCTTGGTAAAAACAGATGATGTGGACCTGGAAATTCCCAAATAATGGTATATTTGGCCTAAGTGATAGCCATGTAATAAGGGATGAGATATTCCAGCCCTTGCTCTGTCTTTGGGTCCTTATAAAAACAAAAGGAAGAACAAACGGAAGCTACTGGAGCGAGCTTCACCATTATGGCTGACACCCCCCTGCCTCCTGGGACCCCCATGCCTGCTTTGTCCGAATCCTGAGGGATGTCCTGACCAGCTCGGTGCAGAGAAAGGGACCCAGATGACATCGTCACCTGCTGCCAGCTCCAGCTCAATCCCAAACACCCCCTGAAATAAAAACTTTATCAAACCGCAGCAGCCACTGCCAAAGGGGCTGGAATTACCATCTTTCATGCCATTCAAGAAACTACCAAACAAGGGGGTTTTCCTTCTAAAACTCTCACCAGCTAAAGGGAAAGGATGTTAAGGCTTTTATTTTATTTCATATTTTATATTTCAGAGGCTTTACCTGGTTTTCCTTCTTTTCGGTATCTTAAATAAAAAAGTTGAAAGGATTTTGAATGGCGTTTGCAGTGGTACGAAGCAGGCTACGGGCTCGGTATACCAAACCCCGAGCCTTGTTTAACACTGGGTTCTCTTAATACCTTTGGCCCATTTATTCCACCAGCCCCTGGCTACGTCACTCAATCACGCTCTGTTTCCCATCTGTAACATGGGGGGATAATCATTCCTTAGCTCCCTGCATGAAGGTCAATTCATGAACGGAGGGGAGGGGCTCAGATCCTGCTGTGAGGGAGGCCAGAGAAGTGCCTAGTCTCATGGACCCATTAACTGGAAAGCAGCTCATCCTGAGTGGGGTGAGGAAGAGTCTAAATGCAGACGCTGGCTCCCGTTCGTACAAAGGTTCTTAATGCCATTTTATATGCGTCCTCTTCTCTATGTATATTAAAGAAATGGAGAAAATAATTTGAAAGGAAATTGAATGGGACGCTCTGGAGTGTGAACAGTGCAACGTGACATTCGAGTCTTTGTCCTGAAGTGCAGGGGATTTGCATGGATCTTTGCTGTTCCTGGCACTTAACGCTGAGGATACAGTATTAAGATGCATTTTTTTTCATGATGTGGATTTAAGTGGCTTTGAGGGAAATAAATGAGGGGGTGAATTTTAGTGCCAGAGAGATGGGGGAATAAAGGCTAGGCATGCGGACAGGGATGATGTGGGAAAGTGCAGTGCAGTCTTGGCTTCATAAAACCTTCCCAATGTCTTGTGATCCTGCAGCACTCCTTGCACACCCCACTCCTCTCCAGCTGCCACCCCACGCCTAACCACCCATCCCTGGCGGGCTTGCCCAGGGTTGCCCCAACTCCATGTAGACTCTGCACCCTTCCCAATCAGGCATCAGGCCAGGAGACAGAACCAAGACAACACTGGTGGCACTGGTGGAGGTGGTCCTTTTGGCCAAATACTAGTGCCCATTCTCCCCTGTTTGCACTGTTGGGCCTCTGTCTAGCAAGTGACATGGTCACTATTTCTGCTGCCCAGCCGCAGAGTTGTGGCAGGGCTGGTGGGATTGTTCTGAGATGGCGTTGATTGTCCTTTCTCAAGCTGCCCCAGAGAATCATGGCTGGCTCCTTCACACCCAGGCCGTGACCTGTGCAGTCTCATGGGGATCCGTCCTCTCCTTCATCCTGTTCCACGTCCATCTATAGCCACTAGCCTGGACTAAAATGCTAGCAGTAAACGGAGGACACCCGGCTGTGTACCATGCTCCCAACAGGCTCACGCCGCACTGTCCCCCAGCTCCCCAAGAGCTTGGCTGAGACTAGCAACTGGATGGAGAGCAAGTACTTGGAGAAGCAGCATCCTGGGAAGACCTGAGATGATGAGACAAGGAGAGGGACACACTGCAAAGAACTCCTGGCCTCCAGAACATCCTCCTCCATTGAGGTCATCTGGCCTGACGTCGTTAAGATGCTCCTCAGCCACAAAACACCAGCTTTCTGACTCTGGCTGGCAAGAAGGCAGCAGTTCAGACATAGTCACAGCGCTCCACAGAGCCAGGGCCTCTGGGCTCAGTTATTGTAATGCTCTGTGCCTAGGAACAAAGCAGCCAACCTTAAACCAGCTGCAATTAGTTTGAAACAGCGGCTCAGCCGAAGAGAGTGCCCCTCCCAGAGCTCTCCACTCTTCACTGGCTCCCCAGTGAGCACGGGGACAAATTCAAGACGTCGGTCCTCATCACGAAGCCTTGCATGGGACTGATCCATGTTACTGAAGGGCTTTCTCAATCTGTGTCCTCATGGTACCCAGGACGCTTGCATTCCACTGAGACAGTGGACCCATCAGCTCCAAGAGTGAGTTTCCTGGATGCTTGGGACAGAGGTTTTTTTGGAGACTGACGTGTCCCCAGAGGGGATCAGATGAGCTTGAACCTCAGCGCCTTCAGAGAAAAATACAACACCCTCATCTGCAACACTGCCTGCTTACTATAACACACAGAAAACCCCAAGAACAACAGAATCCCCAATCCCTCCTGTCTGGAGGAAAAAGAGAGATGCACACCTCATGTCAGCCAGCACTCAGATACCACGGTGATGGGCACTCACATACCAAACTAGTAAACGAGACATCTGGTTTCTTCATCATTTAAAGGCAAGGGTTGGGATTTTCAAAAGCACCCATGTGACTTAGATGTGCAAATCCGACTGGCTTTCAGTGAGATTTGGGCGCCTAAGTCATTTAGATACTTCTGGAAACCCCAGGCAACATGACTGCTCCATGGAGTTCTTAGCTGTAAACAATGGACAAGGAATGTCGTGTTTTCAGTCTGCATCGCACAATGCCGGACCACCTTGCATTTGATTTTAAAATAGTCAGAGGTGGGGCATTGTACAAGTTATGTCAAAAGTCACACTAGTAACCGTGTCCGGGGTGTGATGATGTGTAGGGTAGTGCTGGAAGTAATGCATTGCAGACAGAACAAATATCATGTAAGTCACTGCATCCTAACATCATGATTAGGACTCATACGTGCATGGTTTGCTTTGTGTTGGGATGCTCTCGCAAAGAAATGGTTAGATCTTGGAAGGTAACACGAGATTGCCTTTCAGAATAAAGAGAATATAATAATAATTAATAATCTGCACAATTGCCTCTGGTTTTCCTTGGAGGATCTCAAATTGCTGTGTTTGGTCTCAGCATCATTTACCATTTACATCTTGGTTAGGGCCCAGTCATTGAGACCAGATGTGAATACTGGGCTGTTGGACGCAGGGATGGCTGGATAGTAAAATACATGAGGTATCTGGTCTCCTAAATGCTTAAAGACAGGTTTCAGAGTAACAGCCACGTTAGTCTGTATTCGCAAAAAGAAAAGGAGTACTTGTGGCACCTTAGAGACTAACCAATTTATTTGAGCATAAGCTTTCGTGAGCTACAGCTCACTTCATCGGATACATACTGTGGAAAGAACACAAGATCTTTTTATACACACAAAGCATGAAAAAATGGGTGTTTACCACTACAAAAGGTTTTCTCTCCCCCCACCCCACTCTCCTGCTGGTAATAGCTTATCTAAAGTGATCACTCTCCTTACAATGTGTATGATAAGCAAGTTGGGCCATTTCCAGCACAAATCCAGGTTTTCTCCCCACCCCTCCCACAAACCCACTCTTCTGTTGGTAATAGCTTATCTAAAGTGATCACTCTCCTTACAATGTGTATGATAATCAAGGTGGGCCATTTCCAGCACAAATCCAGGGTTTAACAAGAACGTCTGGGGGGGGGGGGGGGAAGGGGGTAGGAAAAAACAAGGGGAAATAGGTTACCTTGCATAATGACTTAGTCACTCCCAGTCTCTATTCAAGCCTAAGTTAATTGTATCCAATTTGCAAATGAATTCCAATTCAACAGATGTCAAGAATTATAACATTCATAAACCAGTCGGAGAACACTTCAATCCCTCTGGTCACGCGATTACAGACATGAAAGTTGCGATATTACTACAGAAAAACTTCAAATCCAGACTCCAGCGAGAGACTGTTGAATTGGAATAGATAAGCTATTAGATAAGCTATTACCAGCAGGAGAGTGGGGTGGGGGGAGAGAAAACCTTTTGTAGTGGTAAACACCCATTTTTTCATGGCTTGTGTGTATAAAAAGATCTTCTGTACTTTCCACAGTATGCATCTGATGAAGTGAGCTGTAGCTCACGAAAGCTTATGCTCAAATAAATTGGTTAGTCTCTAAGGTGCCACAAGTACTCCTTTTCTTTTTGTAAATGCTTAAAGGCAACTTGGCTCCTACCTGAAGTTTGTGCCTTCACATGTGAAATAAGCCAGGTCAAAGGAAATAAGAACCAACCTGAATCTTGGTTCAAAATTCAAACCAAACTCTTTTGCAATGCTTGAAAGTTTTTCCTGCCTCTTTGCTTCTATATCAGCACAGAACCTATTCTCTCTGCATGTCTCCAACCTCACCAGAAGCAGAAAGTGTTAGAAATCTCATGAGAGGCTACTTTTATGAGATTTCCAACCTTTTGCAGACCCAGGAGATCCAAAGAGTTCGGATCCAATCTAAAGAAACGCGTGAGCTCTTGGGATGCTTATCCCCTCCAGATTTCTGAACTCTCAGGTTCTCTGACCACTAGCAATAGTCACGTCATGGGGCTGCAGGGCATGCAGTCACTAGAAAAATAGGTCAGTGATCTTGTGACTGATGCAAAGGAAAGCCAAGAGAGCAGTGTGCAGTATTGTCTGGGCTTGGGGGGCATTCCAAAGCACTCTTTTAAACATCATGAGTTTGAGAGAGAAGCACAGGCAAGGAGGATCTTTGGCTCCTAGCTGAGGAAGATGCAAAGGGTGGCTGAATGGTTAAGGAGACAGATAATGGGACATGGGATCCGGTATCATTAATTTGTATCGCAGTAGCACCTAGGACCCAGTCATGGACCTCAATCACCCCTGTAATTTCAGCTGGCTAGGGTGTTCTTCTGCTGTTCCATTTAGCAATGTGGTGTTAGACCACTGCTGCCTTCCCTTTGTCATCAGTGGTGGAGTCACATTTGCTAAGTGCCCTTTCTTTTCACCTTCCCCCTACAGACCCTTTTTGCCTTCACCCCCAGCCTGGGCTACTGGACTGAGTGCTCTGTAGACTGTACTGTACTGTGACTAACCAGCAGGAGTCACTGCTTGAGGGATAAACATCTAGATTTCTCCCCAGTCCTCTTCCCGGGGAGCTGTGCATGCCACCTTCATCATAGTAACAAATCCATGGCTGTCACGCACAACGTGATCAGCAGAGCAGCTGGACCGCTGGAGAGCTCACGTCTCTCAGCCTGCCACGGCCGAAAGGAGAGACCTGGAACTGGACATTTAAAATGTATAACAGAGACTCAAAGGAGAGACATCACCAAAAGTAACAGCGGGAGGAGGAAGCTGGCAATGCTGTGGGCTTCATTTCTGTAACTTGGACGTTTTCCATTATCCGAGCTCCACAATTCAGTATTTTCAGTGTCAACCGGCAGGAAGAGAACAGGTGCGGAGGTAAATTTGGGTCTCAAACAGAGCTGGGTCTGATCCAAAACCTCAGTTCCAGACACACCTGAACCCTGGCAGAGTTCGGATTGGAACCTGGTGCGGGCTCCTCTCTAGACTGAATAAAGGATGTGTCTTAACAAGGGACAGCTGGCAGGCCTGGCTGGGAATAGCAGTGGCGTGTAATCCCAGATGAGTGGTCTGGATGTCATGTCAGCGCAGACAGTGCCCCGAGATACACAATACAAATTTAAGAGGAGCCAGCACCATCACCACACACTGTGCATGGGGGAGTGATGGGGGGCAGTTCATTGCTAAGGCAGGTGGGGTGTCCTTGAGAGACAGATGTTGGGGAGAACATAGAATCACCGGCAGAATTTCATTTTTGAGCCTATTAATGTAAAGTTTGGTCGACTTTACAAATAAAAATAGATTCACTCCACCATCTGCCTGCCAGCTGCTCTGCTGTCACTCCAACTAGGGAACAAGTGTGTCATATCCCTCACACCTTTGACAAGATTCATCCCTTCTATTTTTTATTTTTTAATTTTTTTGGTAGATTGCTTGGCCGGTGCCATCCGCGAGCAGCAATTATTAGCTCCTCCAGCCAGGAATGGTGCCAGTTTGTTATGAATATCTTCACAGGTTTCCTCAGAGTTTGAACAGAGAATCATGGGGTGGGTAGGTTGCTGTTTTTTGTGTTTGTGTGTGTGTGTGTGTGTGGTTTTGTTTTTTTGCTGCTGTTGTTGCTTTGCTCTTGCAGCCTTGGATGTTGTCACCCAGTGACAAGCTGATGAAAGTTGATCAGAAAGGAGGAGGCAGAGACAGATCTGTGCAGAAAAAGAAAGAAATAACAAGAAGGCGGGCTGGCATTTTCCTGGCATATCTCCCCTTGATTATTCAGTTGCATCTTCTTCTGTACTTAAGTGTCAACCGCCCCCCATCCCTGATTTCTGCCTACCTTCCCTTGCAGAATGATTAATCCACTCCATAGTTTCTGCAAGATTCTGGGAACTCCTGTTAGAGTCTCTGGTAAACTTTCTGTTGCATCTGACGCAGTTGTTGCTAAAGGGCGGGTCCTGGGCCCTTGAGTCGAGATCTTCAAAGGGTACTCTGAGAGTTAGATGTCTGGGCTTTCCTATCTCTATGGTCTGCAAAGTGGGAGACATTTTTCCAGTCTTATGGGTTCTTCAAAGGCCCCTGATTATCTGTGTTTAACCTCTGGCAGGAACTCCCTTCGGATGATCAGCATGATTGAGTAGTTAGAGCACTGGACTGCCAGGTAAGAGAGCTGTGTTCTGCTCCTGGTTCTGCCAGCGGTGTGCCTCCTCTCCTTTGGTTGTCTTGTCCATTTAGAGTATGAGCTGCATGGGCAACTGTCTCTCACAATGCACGTGGACAATGTCCAGCACCATAGGGCCATAATCTCAGTTGTTACTGAAATACAAATGATAAATAATAGGAACACTCTGCTGCAGCAGCTGCGCAGACCTGCCTGGATGTATAGGTGCTCAGCTGGCAGAAAGAGGAGTGTGGTATAAATGTCTAGAAGTGATGCATTAGGAACTGCCACGGCAGGTCAGTCCAGTAACCCAGTTCTGACAATGGTCAGTACCAGACACTTGAGACGACGTTGCAGAAATATCACGAATGGAATTCTCTGCCCATTGGTGACATATCTTCCTATCCCTTGTTAGTAAGTAGCTGGTTTATACTGTGAATCATAAGGTAGGATTTCTATCTATCTATCTGCCCACCACTGCCACAGTATCTGAGCAGCTCACAAGCTGTAACATATTTAACCTCATGAAACCTCATTTGACAGCTGAGAATTGAGGTACAGACAGAATACATGATTTGGTCACTCAGGGAGCATGTGGCAGAGCAGAGAATTCAACTTCCGTGTCCCGGGTCACAGGCTGCCTTTGGACCATCTGCCTCTCTGTTTCCCGCTGCACTGGGGGGCATGTGCCAGCCAGGTACGGCTGTACAGTGCGGCTAGCCTTCAACACAGCCAACTGACACATTTTCATCAAAAAAATAATTGTGACAGAAAATGGCTTTTCATCGAAAGATAAAAAATGTCTCTGAAAAATTTTCATTTTTGACCCCATTTGCAATGCAAAACTAAAAAACTAAAAAACTGAGGTTCAATTAAAACAAAAATGGCTTTCAGCCCCGCTGTGCTGGAGTTGAAAACGCCAACAATTTTCACTGGAAAGTCCAACATTTTTCTAAATTTCCCACAGAAAACAACTGGCAGTTTCAACTGGCTCTGAGCCTCAATAAATGTAGTGCGATAGCAGCTTCAATCTCTGCGTCAATTTACAGAGCCCCTGATAACCTGGAACAATGGAGTAATGGATAACCATGGAGTCAAGAGGAAGCAGAAATTGGATGACTATATGGAATTTACAACAGTACATTAGAAGAGCGTTAAGCTCTCTGCTTTGGAGTGGGCAAATGTCCTTTGGGAGTTCAAGAGGGAATTTTTCACAGATCATGCTCCTTTCCCCCAGAATGGTAATGGGCTTTGGTTTCTGCATAGCAGCAGTTTGCCCTCCTCTGACTAAGTATCTAGGTTACAGAATTAGCATCAGGTTGTTCGAGAAACAAAGGCCCGATACAGGCCCCACATGGCTATGTTAGAGAACCGGATTCCAGCTCAGTTCTTGGGCATGGTGGAGGGGACTGTTTCATTAATTCTACAAACTATCTTAGATACTTCTGCAGCCCCCATTGGTGCAGTCTCCGAGCGCCTTGTGAATTTACCCCTCTCAATGCTCCTGTGGGATCTGGCAGTGCTGTCATGCCCGCTTTGTAGGTGGGGAACTGAGGGCCGGAGAAGCTAAGTGACTTGCCCAAGTTCACATAGGAAGTCTGTGGCAAAGCAGGAGTTTGAACCCAGCCTGAGCCTGAATGTCTACACTGCAATTTTAGACCCCCACCAACCCGGGTCAGCTGACCGGGCCAGCTGCAGGGCTTTGATTTCAGCGTAGACCTATGCTGTAACTCAAGTGTGGCTTGGCAGCGTGGCTGCTCACACCCAGGCTAGGCTAACTTGGGTGCCAATCACCTGATATAACTCTGCCGTGAAGACGGACTCATTTCTGACATGTAAGCCAAGAGCCCCTTACACTGGTTGCGACCTTTGCCTAGTTCCCAGGCAAGGTTAATGTCTCCTCTTCCCCTTTCCCCTCGAGGCAGGAGTGGGTGTGAAGGAAATGGTTTGGTGTGGAGTTTGTGAGCAGCAGCCGTTGGGGAGTGTGGAGGGAGAGGGCAACTGCTGAAAATGTTACAACGTTTGTGTGGTTCGTGCTGGACGAATGCAGCGCGAGATCAACAGGGAGAGAGATCGTCTGCTTCCCCCCCCCCACCTGGCATCTCTTCCAACTGCACATTTCCTATAATTGTCATGCAGCCTCCTCCTCGATGAAGGCAGGGGCGCCTGTCTCCGGAATTATTTTTACTATCTCTGTTTGGCACTGATATCGCTCCCCTCACAAAAGCCATTTCTATAAATAACTCCAGCCTGTGCTCTTCATTTCTCTCCCCAGCCGCACCCTTTCCTTTAGTATCGCTCTATCTCCTTTCTGTCTTTCTTTCCCAATTCTCTCTGGTCTGGCTCTTTGGCTGAGAACACAAGTGGGCCTAAGAGCATAGGACTTGCCAGACCAGATTATATCAGGAGACCAGCTCCCCGAGTACCCTATCCCCCAACAGCAGCTGGTCCTAGCTGCTTCAGAAGAAGGTGCTTGAAACTTTGTAATGGATAATTTTGGAATAACCTGCCCATAGTTTCTCCCTAAGCTCCATCAGTTAATGGTTGGTTCATGTCCCTTATACATTTCTATCCTGTCTAGCGGAACTGTGGATTTTCTCTTTGTATATTCAAATGCCTCATTTTTGTTTGATTCCTGCTGGGTTCTTGGCTTTAATGACGTTGTGGCAGTGAGTTCCACAGGCCGGTTATGTCGTTGGATTAAACAAATGTATTTCCTGGTATCCATTTAAATGTATCTTCTGTCAGTTTCATTGGCTGCCCTCTTGTTTCCAGACCCCTCCCCCTCACACTGTTACCTCTCCTTTCAGACTGCAGGTTCATTTACCTCGCCTCAGAAGGATTATAGGGACTTAACACAAACACTGTGGGACCCAATGGTCTTAAAGAAAACACATTTGATGAGGAAAAAATAGGAGAAGAAGCAAATGAACGCAAAGGCAAACAGTATTAAAATCATCCATACCTGGGTCTAAGGCTCTTTCGGAGGGATAGAGGGCTGCAAAGAGCCAATTTCAGACCCCAGCATAAATCAGATCCACTGAGGATCAGCCCTAACTTATGCCAGGGCCATCGGTGGAGCATCCGAAGTAGGAGAATGGTCCTCCCTGCCCTGCTGCTCGCAGGTGCCCTCCATCCTCATGCATCAGGGGCTGCAGAAGGCAGTTACATGATCCCTACCAGCTTCTTGCCAGCAGAGAGCTCCCCTCCATCGACGTAAACTTTGCACCACCGGAGAATCTGTCCCTCTAGTCTCCTTCCGACTGCCCCAAACCCCTGCTGTTGAGCAAAGGCAATAGCCCCATAGCTGGTGTAAATCAGCGTGCCTCCATTGAAGGCAGTGGGACTGCAGCAGCTTCTACCAGCTCAGCACCAGGGGCCAGGAAATCGGGAAGTATTCATCTGACATTTGCCAGCGTTCTGCTTTTCTCTCGGATGGCCACAGTCTTTTTCTGGCCCTTAGCATTACAGCAGGTCAGAGGTTCCCCTGTGCCAGCTTGGCCATTGGGTCGGTGCTGATTCAATAGCTATGGAATATTTCCAGTCTGAATTGGTCTTGTCTGGAGCAGACTGGGGTTCAGCACTTGCCCCTTTCCATGTTAATTTCAGAGGCTGATCTGAACTGGCCTAAGTGCGGATAATTGCCGCTTTGCCAGCACCTTGATATCACAACATCCTTTTGTACAAGAATGGCACTCTCCTCCCTGGGCATCCTTAACTGCCTTGCTCCTTGGAGAGTAAAGCAAACTTGGCCCATTTTGTCAATCAATCTTAAAGACTCGGGGACAAATCCCCAGCTGGTGTAAACTGCCGTAGCTCCACTGATGTCAATAAAGAGAATTTACACAAGCTGATTGTCTTGGGGGGGAGGGATAGCTCAGTGGTTTGAGCATTAGCCTGCTAAACCCAGGGTTGTGAGTTCAATCCTTGAGGGGGCCATTTGGGATCTGGGGCAAAAATTGGGGATTGGTCCTGCTTTGAGCAGGGGGTTGGACTAGGTGACCTTCTGAGGTCCCTTCCAACCCTGATATTCTATGATTCTTGCCCACAGCAACCATGTAGCCTTCATAATTCCTGCTGATCTATAATGCCAAATGATATGTGATAATGATTTATGGGCAGATGGCCTGTCCTCTGTTGCACTGAGCAGTGGCTAGGGGAGGGGAAGACAGGAATATCACCACAGGAAATTGCTTGGGGAGGGTTGAGATGGATTCAACCTGCAAAATTAGGACTGGGGGTCCCGATCGGGATTTTTGAACAGGCCCAAGTTTAGAGAGTGTGTGTGTGTGTTCATGCAACTGCGCAAGTCTGTGTGTCTTTGTGGTATACGTGTGTGTGTGTTTGGAACAATCAGATCCTCATCTGGGTTCAGATTTCCAGTTTGCCCTGGGCGATGAGAACTAGGGTTTGGTTCAGGAAGATGTCTCGGGTGGGGAGCGACAGAGGAGGATTTACTGAACCGAGATGCATCCAGTGGAGAGACAATGACCAGCTACTGCTGCTGCTAACAGGAGTTCCTCCACACTCCCAGTTAGGAGGTGTAATGAAATGCTAGTCACATGCCATAATGAACTGCTGGAAGACTCTGCACAGGGCTCCCAGCAAATTAGATTTGGATTATTGGAGCAATGAGAATTGAATGATCCGCAATATTATCGAGGGGGATTGGGAGTCGTTTCCTTGCTTTATGGCACCAACTGCATGCATTTAATTACCTGCCATTAAAAAAACCCAAACATCCTGACACAAACCCACAGCTGAACATCTCCACGCACCAGGCAGCCATGGTGAGGGAGGTCTGAGAGGGAGAGAAGCTGGCACTGAGAATGACACTTGGATGCTTTGGAAAGATGTGTGGTGAAGGGATCACAGAGGTAGATGCCAGCGATCGGGGCAGGAGGAGAGGAGACATTGGAGCAGAGGAAGAACGCAAACCCAGGGCCCTCCGGAGGGAGACCAAGGGAAATCTATGCTGGCAGAAGGATGTAATGCTGCACAAACTCATACAGCTTCACCCCCGCAGGAGCATTCCTACTCACTGGCTCAGCTGAGATAGAGCCACATCGGCTGGGAGCATCCACCTTTCCTTCAGCTTATCCTAGCAGGGACTGGGTTCAGTCATCTCCATTCCCAGCCTTCCTCAGCCAGATTTGGTGCTGGGTGTATGTTGGGTGCTGAACACACTGGAAAATCTGGCTCTTATTTTTTGCCTTAAATGGGCAGTTCTCTTCCTCTTCCTCCCCCTTAACTCTCTGGTTTATTTGGACTTGTGATGGGGTGTACTAGGCCTGGGGGCCCTGCGGTCCTGCTACATCATGCCCCGGGAAAAGAGCAGAAAAGGGAAGTCCTCCAAGCCACCTAGAGAGGCTGTGGGAAAGCAGCCAATCATAGAACAGTGGCAGGGAGCAGCCAATCAGTGCATAGTGGGCCCGTCTAAAAGGAGCTGCAGTGTCTGAGTAGATTCAGTTTGCTGGCTGGAGCCAGAGGAGTAAGGGTAGGGCTCCAAGGGCAGGGCTCCTGGCTGGTTGCAGAGCTGGCTGGAGCCAGGTGAGCAAGGAAGGTGTTGCAGCGAAGAAGAGAAGCGGCCCAGCAAAATGCAGCAGCAAAAAGTTAAAGGGAAGCAGCAGGTGGCGGCTATTTATAGGGTCCCTGGGTTGGGAACTGGAGTGGCGGGCGGGCCTGGGTTGACCCCACCCCCTCCTAGCCCTTAGGGAAGTGACTTACTCCCTGAGAAAGGGAGTAGCCCAGGGAAGGGTTGAAGACCCAGAAGGTCAGCAATTGTGGGACTTTGATGCCCCTGGAAAGGGGTAGACTGAGCCAAAAGGAATGACTGAGCTGGGGTCAATGAGGACTGAAAGGCGAAGCATCTCCCGGCAGGAAGCCCTGGGGGCACTGCTCCATATCGGAGCAGGGACTGTGGAGAGACACTCCAGAAGGGGGCTGAGAGACAGATTGCTGAGGACTGAGCCAAGCGCTGGGGCTGCAGATAAAGAGAGCAACTGAGGGAACTGCAATAGGCCCTGTTGGACTGTTTACCCCAGAAGGGGTCTGTATGTTGTTTCACATGTGGACTGTGTGTGACTTGGCTGGAGGGCTGAGTCACTGAAAACCCACATGAGAAAAGCTAGCTGTCAGCAGTAGGGTTGCCAGGTGCCTGGTTTTTGACTGGAAAGTCCAGTCGAAAGGGGACCTGGCAGTGTGCAGTCAGATGTATGACTGGATACCAAAAGCCAGGTTACTGTGGGGTGAGGGGGTCATTAACCTGCACCTGCCGCTGCTCAGCCAGGGCCGCCTCCTACCTGCCGACAGGCTCCTTGTCAGGCAGCAGCAGCTTCTGTCCCAGCCCCAGAGCAGAGGAAGCCCAGCTGGGGAGGCAGGGGAGAGGTGGAGACGATCCAGCGAGTGATGGTGGGAAGTGGGGAGAGGAACCGGGGGGAGAGGCTGAGAAGGGGCGGGGCCTTGGGGGTCCGGTTACCAGCAGTGAGGAAGGTGGCAACCCTAGTCTGCAGGGGGTGCCAACAGGAGAAGGCAGTGAGACAGAGTGCAAGCACACGCATACCAGATAGGAGGCGAGTGGCCCCATCACAGGACTGTAAGCTCGTGGGGGCAGGGACTGTGACAGCCAAGGGGGCACCATTTGTGGCTGAGGCCTCTAGTTGCGACTGTATTACAATCAATAATAATGTTCTACGTATCTAGGGACTGTCAGCTCGAGTGCTTCAACCATGAGCACAGTGGAGCTTGACAGCTTTATAGGCCCAAACCCAGAACTGTATCGGGAAACAAACTGAGCAAGGGCAGCTTCCGGAGCCCAAATGTTACCTGTCTAAACCCCCAGTTAATGAGCGGGCAGCTACGTTCTGCACTGGCAGAGGATTCCAAGTGGTGTTCGAGTCTGACCCAAGTAGCCTGAGGCATGGCTAATGAAAGAGAGCAAAGACCATGTATCAAAGGCCCTATACTGCTCGCCATTCTCTTTCCCCTCGAATGGGAGGGGGTGAGCTGGTGGGCCTAAGTTCTGCCCTGTACAGACTCAGGGGTTCAGGCATGTTTATACTAGGGCAGCTGCCTGGGACGCCACGGTCACGCTGCTCGGGTGGCTCAATAGCTCAAGCAGCATTTGTGCACGGCCGTCCACCTGTGCTGGGAAACCCCCTCCCCGCTGCGGCGCACATGAACCCGCTGCGTCCCCAGGGCGTGCTGAGCAGCCACTGCGGTGATGGAAGCGAGATTGAAATGTCCCGTCAGCGTGGGGTTTTTGACAGAAAATGCTGTTTCTGTGGGAAAATTTTGATTGACAGAATGTTCTGATTTCCCCCTGGGAAAATCGCAATCTTGTGTCAGTTCAACCTGAATCGAAACATTTTTGTTTGAGGAACTGAATCAAAACTTTTCATTTCAGGCCAGTTTGACATAAAACGGCCTCTCCCTTTGGGGCTACGGAGTCTCGGGGGCACTGTAGCTCAGATGCTTTGTGACCTCGTTCTCTCCTATGGCCTGGGCGCCCCTCTGACTGAGCTGTGTGCGGCATTACGGGAATTGTGTAACTGAAGTGCCTCATGGAAGTCATAGTCTAGCCAGAGAGCCCAAATGGTGGGAAAGTGTGACAGGGTGGATTAGGTCCAGAGGCCCCCTGCTGGAGGCCTCATGGCTTTGCGTCACCCTGCCCCAGAATAGAGCAGAGAGAAGTCCTCCAGGCAGCCTAGAGTGGCTGCAGAGGAGCGGCCAATCAGAGGGACTGATGGAACAGCCAATCTGGGGCCAGAAGGGCCCTATATAAAACAAGCAACCGAGTGGAGAAGTTCAGTTGCTGTGTGGCACTGAGGAGTGAAGGCTGGGTGACTGGCTGGAAGAGCAGCAGTACTGCGGACAGCTCACTGCAGACAGACCTGAAGCCCAGGGAAGGCTGCTGAACACCTGGTGCTTGGCTGGCGGGAAGAGCAGCAGGACCAGCGGAAGCTCAGTGTAGGCAGGCTGAAGCCCAGGGGATTGAGCGCAGAACTTGGCCAGGCCAGTGAGGGTACCAAGATGTGCTCTGCTGGTCTGGTTGCAGACAGAGCCCAGGGAGGCCTACTGAAACGCCACCAGCTGCGGGTACCGAGATGGGCCTCAGCTGGGTCGTTGAAGAAGGCGGTGCCTCTGGGAGAAGCCTTAGAGCTACAGCCCCATACCAGGGCTGAGCACTTGGACTGTATACCCTGGAAGGGGGGACAGTGTGCATGGCTCGGCCAGAGGGCTGAGCTGCTGAAAACCTGCCAAGAGAACCATCGGCTGTGGGGGTTGGCGCTCGCGAGAGGCGGGTGCCACCCCGATATAAGACCAAAAAAAGAGAAGCAGGCTCGCACCCAACCAACCAAGTGGAGCTGCCCACGAGAGGTGGGTGCTGCCCCATGAAAAGACTGTGTTTGCAGGTACATTGGCTAGAGAAAAGGGGGTCTCGTTACAGGAGGAATGAGAGCATGAAGCACCCCAACTCCCAGGAGTTATTGAAGCACTGTAGGCAAATGCAGTTTAACCTCAAACTGTCTCAAAATGAGACATTTCAGCATTTCCAAATCAAAATTTCCCAGAGCTTCTTATTCCGTGAAAAATGTCAACATTTTCCTTTTTCATCCTAATTTGGGATAAAGCAAATTTTGGGATTTTCTATGGGACGGGCATTCTGATTTTCGCTGAGCTCTAGCGGTAACCATGGCTACCTCAGTGGCCCGGACTCTGTCTCGATATTACGACAGTAAGTGAATACACATTGTAATTGCACTCAGCACGTAGGGTCATGGTGAAACTGTTGCACATGGTGGTGACTCCATGAAAACAGCTGGAAATTAGCTGTGTCACAACATACCTGAGGAGCAGCTGGTGATGTCAGAGCCATCCTTCTACAGAATGACTATTCTGAAGTCATGTTAATAATCCATCTTTTCTCCGTGTTCATTTCTTGCTCACATAAGAGATGAGTGGGAAGGGAGGGCAACCTGAGAATAAAAGGGTGAAGCTCTACCTATCTTAGGTACTTACTGGGGTCTTGGGAGTCCTATATCTGAGCGCTTCACAATGTTAAACATATCTCTTGTGAGGTAGGGCACAACAATTAGAGACAGAGCACAGGACAGGGATTCAGGAGACCTGAATTCGATTCCCTTTTCTGTCACTGGCCAGCTGGGTGACCTTGGCCAAGTCGCATGCCCTCTCTGTGCCTCAATTTCCCCATCCACAAAATAGGAATGTCCACACTCACCTCCTTTGAGATCTGCTGATGAAAAGTGGTAGATCAGCACTAGGCATTATTATTCCCATTTTACAGAAGGGAAGCACAGAGAGGCTAAGGCCTAGATTACCAAGATGGGAGGCGTTGCAAGTGTATTGGAGGATAGGATTAGAACTCAAAATGATCTGGAGAAATGGTCTGAAGTAAATAGGATGAAATTCAATAAGGACACATGCAAAGTAGTCCACTTAGGAAGGAACAATCTGTTGCACACATACACAATGGGAAATGACTATTAGCGGGAGTGTTATAAGCAAGACACGAGAAGTAATTCTTTTTCTCTACTCCATGCTGATTAGGCCTCATCTGGAGTATTGTGTCCAATTCTGGGTACCACATTTCAGGAAGAATGTGGACAAATTGGAGAGTCCAGAGAAGAGCAATAAAAATGATTAAAAGTCTAGAAAATATGACCTATAAGGGAAGATTGAAAAAATTCAGTTTCTTTAGTCTGGAAAAGAGAAGACTGAGAGGAAACATGATAAGTTTTCAAGTATGTAAAAGGTTTATTCCTGTGGGAATTCTGTGCCACTGTGCATGCACAGAATTTGTTTCCTGCAGATTTATTTGCTTCCCCGCAAAAAAATGACTTTCTGATGGGGAAACCACAAGACCAGTCATGCAACCCTCCCCAGCAGTATGTTTCAGGTGCCCAGGGCAGCCAGCAGAGAGGTAAATCACCGTGGGGCAGGACTGGAGAAGACCTGGCTGGTGGCTTCTACCCTGCGCTGGGCTCAGCTGCTAGTCCCAGCAGGACTGGGGAGATGGGACTTCCTCTTCCCCTGCACAGTATCCAGGGCAATGTCAGACCCATCCCCAGACTTCTCCCCTGGCTGTAGGAAGCTCTGCAAACCCCCCTACACCATGCTTCCTGCGCCCATCGCTCCTCTGCTCCATGAGGAGGGATCACTGTACAGGGAGCTGCTCCCCCATCTACCCAACCTCCATGCTTCCAGATCCCATCATACCCAGACCCTCCCACCGAGCCTCCCCCGCCTCTCCGCACCCAGAACCTCCCCCCGCCCCGCACGATGAGCCCCACTGCACCTGGACCACCCCAACGAGCTGCGTGCACCTTGCTCCCCACCCTGCTGAGCCTCAACCAGCTGCACCTGGATCCCCACCTCACTGAGCCCCACTCCCCCAGCATCTGGATCCCCCCCACACACCCAGACACCCCTTCTGAACTCTATCCCACCCCCACACCCAGACCCCCTTGCTGATCCCTGACCATCTTCACCTGGACCCCCCTGCAGCATCCCATTACTGTTGTACCCAGAACCCTCCAACAGGCCCCTGTGCATCCAGATCTCTCCTGCACCTGAATCCTCTATTGAGTTGACTGCACCCTCTCACCCCACACCTGGATTTCCCCCCCTGGATCTCCCTCCACATTCGGAATCTGCCTTTCTGAGCCTGTCTACCCACACCTGGTGCACCTGTCATGGAGGGGCAGGGCCCTGGGGTGTTTCTGGGGCAGCCTCACTGCTGAGTCTGTGTCCCAGGAGCGGGAGCTGCACAGTGATCTCCCACCTCTGTGCAGGCAGTGGCCTGTGCTCCCCAATGCCATGCTGGAGCCTCCACATTTATATGACAAATAAAATGTACAGAATTTTGCACAATTTTAAAATGGGTGCAGAATTTTTATTTTTTTGGCACAGAATGCCCTCAGGAGTAAAGGTTGTTACAAGGAGGAGGAAGAAAAATTGTTTTTCTTAACCTCTGAGGATAGGACAAGAAGCAATGGGCTTAAATTTCAGCAAGGGCGGTTTAGGTTGGACATTAGGAAAAACTTCCTACCTGTCAGGGTGGTGAAGCACTGAAATAAATTGCCTAGGGAGGTTGTGGAGTCTCCATCATTGGAGATTTTTAAGAGCAGGTCAGACAAACACCTGCCAGGGATGGTCTAGATAATACTTAGTCCTGCCATGAGTGCAGGGGACTGGACTAGATGACCTCTCGAGGTCCCTTCCAGTTCTATGATTAAAGGCCTAACTGACTTAGGAGCCAAAATCTCATTTTCAAAAGGGACTTAGGAGCCTAAATCCTGTTGACCCCAGCAACATCTCTAAATACCTTTACAAAGCTGGGCCTGCGTGTCTTGCCCAAAGTCCCACAGAGCCTGTGACACAGGGAAATGCAGCTGGCTCCTTACAACCAGAGGCTAGTGCCCTGACCACTGGACCTGCCACAAGGTCCAGCTGTGAGTGGATCTGCGAAGTCTGACAATGGCGTACACTATGTGCAACTAAAATGGAAACCAACCAAATTCTTTGAGACCTAAGTGAGAGGATTTTCATGCGGCTCCTCACTCCCACTCCACCACACTGCCTCTCAAGGCGTCGCAGAACTTTGGATACTTGAAGCGGTTCCACTCACTACTACAGATCCCACCCACCCCTCGGTGTCAGAGCCTGGTGTTCTAGGTGGTCTTAATCCCTGAGCCCCCGGTTGACTGCTTCCTTGGCCCTGTCTGTCTACAGCTTCTATGGGAGTGGTTCTCAACCTTTCCAGACTACTGTATCCCTTTCAGGAGCCCGATTTGTCTTGCGAACCCCCAAGTTTCACCTCACTTAAAAATGACTTTTTGACAAAATCAGACATCAAAATACAAAAGCGTTACAGCTACACTATTACTGACAGATTGCTGACTCTCATTTTTACCATATCATTCTAAAATAAATCAACTGGAATATACACATTGTACTTGCATTTCAATGAATAGTATATAGACCATTCTAAACAAGTCATTGTCTGTATGAAATTTTAGTTTGTACTGACTTCGGTGGTGCTTTTTATGTAGCCTGTTGTAAAACTAGGCAAATCTCTCGAAGAGTAGATGTACCCCCTGGAAGACCTCTGCGTACCCCCAGGGGGATGTGTACCCCTGGTTGAGAACTACTGTTCTATGGCATAGCCTTCTGGCCAGGTCACTGCTTGCCAGTCATGTCTCCTCTAGGGTAATGGGAGGTCAACTGAAAATCCAAGTAAATATCCAAACAAATTGTTCTTTCGTCCCTCTTGGGATCCACTGAAGTTCTCTGCTCTTTGCTCCTGCACTATACCTCTATACTCAAGCTGAGCACTGCCTCCCAGGGCTTTTCCCTGGAGGCCCTTTTCCCAAGAGGGTTTCCCCACTGCATCTCCTCTTGGGAGACTCCTACGGACCTTCCTGCTTCTACAGAGCCTAGTTCAGGTCCATCTACTGAATCCTAACCTGCTCCCTGCTGGCCCTCTCTAGCCTGCCTTCACCAGGCCTTTCCTTGGGAGAGGAAACTCCATAGCTCCTCTCTCCTGGGTCTCCTCTCTTGACTGAGTTCTCCTCTGTCCCTATTAGTCCTCGCTGATCCTTTCACAGCTGGTACCAGTGGTAATATCCATATTGAGATCAGCTGGGGGCTAACTGCTATGTCACAGGCAAGGCTGAGCAGGACTTCCCTGAAAGGGTTGGCCAGTCTGTGACTGATGCCATTGGTGCTTAATCAGCTTTTAATTAAATAACCCATGGAACTCACTGCCACAAGATATTATGGAGGCCAAGAGCTTAGCAGGATTCAAAAACGTAAGAGAGAAAATAAGTCACCGTTGCATAAATTAGCATGAAAATCTATGGGGGGGGGAGGGGATATAAACCCTTACGCTTCAAGGCATAGGCCAACCACTGATTGTCTGAGGTCAAGAAGAATCTTCTCTGGGCAGGTTGCGCAATGTGGGGTTTCTTGCACCTCTCTCTGAAGCAGCTGGTGCTGGCCACTGCAGAGACAAGGTCCTAGTCTGATCCAGCACAATTCCAGTGTTTCTGTGCTTCCAGGTGCCCCGATGATAGGTACCTTACAAGTAGACTAGATTCGCTAGGGAATGATGGGAAGCCTCAGAGACAGCTCTCCCTCGTTGTGGCAGCACAGGACACTGGGAGATCCTGAGTCAGCTGGAGACAGCGCCTGGCCAGACTAATATCAAGAGGATCCCATTCAGAATGAATCCCGGTCCTTGCCCGGTTGAGGGAGGGATAGCATGGCAGCACCAGACCTCTAATCCCAGCCCGCTGTATGGCCCATCTGTCCTCGAGTGAACTGAATTCTGACTCAGGGCTGGTATTTCTCTCCTCCTGGCCTCTGCCTTTGAGATTTTCCAGTAAGAATAAACAGCTTGTTGTTTTCCTGACTAGCATCTCCAGAGAGAGAGAGATTAATTTTTCACCCCCCGCTCCCCAACATTGTATTCATAAAGTGCCAGGGAAAGTCAAGTAAACAGCTGCTTTACAGACTCATTCTTCTCTTTTCCTCTCTAGCTGGGATGTCTCTGAATCAAATCTGCACAGAGCATGCTCTGATTAAGCCATTTATGCACCTCCTGTGCCGGGATTTGCGCTAGGCTCCCAGGGAGGCAGTTGTACAAGCCTTTATGCAGTGACCCAACTGGGCCCGCGTATCCCCCCTTCCCAAGTGTAGTGCACTCTCTTGGTCTTTCAGCTGATGCCCATCAAGATAGGAGAAGCAGTGAGCATTTCAAAACCAGAAAAAGGAGGGTGGTCTTAGGAGATGGGGGAATCCAGTCCTTGAGCCCTGCCTTTTGGGAGATGGAGAGCCCACCCTGGATCCTAAAATCAGCATGTATCTACCTAAAATGTATTATTAAAAATCAGGTGGGTTTTCAGAAAAAAGCCCCAGCCTGCTCTTCCAGCACTGATCCTGATGCACCTCAGCCCTGACCTCTAGTCCTCCCTGCCATTCCAGTCCTGGGCCCACCCCCAGTTCTGCTAATGCACCCCACTCCTGACCTGCTGGTCCAGTCCTGGGCTTTGATGCAAGGTTGGAATCATGCCAGAGCTCAAGTATGAGGTAGGGCACTGGCTCTCAACCTTTCCAGATGACCATACCCCTTTCAGGAGTCTGATTAGTCTTGCGTACCCCCAAGTTATACCTCACTTAAAAACGACTTGCTTACAAAACCAAACGTAATACAAAAGCGGCACAGCGCACTCTTACTGAAAAGTTGCTGATCTCGTTTTTACCATACGATTATGCCCTCAATCGATTGGAATAGAACTATTGTACTTACATGTCAGTGTGAGACTTGAGCCTGCTTTTCACTTGTGAGCCTGGGTTGAAACCTGAGCCACACCACCTGGGGCTGAAGCCTGTAATTTAGCTTC
Organism: Caretta caretta; assembly: GCF_965140235.1. Taxonomy (NCBI): domain Eukaryota; kingdom Metazoa; phylum Chordata; order Testudines; family Cheloniidae; genus Caretta; species Caretta caretta. Next base: position 7,478,524 of record NC_134223.1, read on the forward strand.
GTTGGGCCTCCTGTGGATTGGAGCCCTGGGCAACTGCCCTGCTTGCCACCCTCTAATGCCGGCCCTGCACTTGCAACCACCCCTGGGCGGGGTCACTCACAACCCCCAGGTTGAGCTCTAGATGAGCTGAGTCCCCCCTGGAAGCCCTCTGCGTACTCCCAGATGTACGCATATTGAGAGCCACTGAGGTAGGGGAAGAGTCTTGTTACCTCTGATGAGTGGAGGTTGCATTAGGTGACGGTCCACGTTCAAACCTCTGTGTTCTGCCAAGGCACCGCAGGGCCAATCTCCAGCACCCCTCCTATTCCAGGAACTTGGCACCCACAGAGCTTTACCAATGCCTCTTTCTCCTAATACACAATATTCCGGGAACTGGGAGTGCCCAGAGATCTGCCAATGCACCTCAGTCCTGATAAACACTAGACCAGTAGCCAGGCCTGCCCAGAGATCTGCCATTCCTGACCTTCAGCACCCCCTGCAACAAAAAGTGCCATGCAACAACTAGCTCTGGCCCCAAAGGGCAGAGCGTGTATTTGAAAGCCTGCTTGTGTCCTCCTTCCGCCTGGTAACAGAGGCTCAGCGCTCATTTGGAATCCAGGCCCATAAGCAGAGAACAAGCAGATTTAATTAAACATAACCTTCCCGTTAGCAAGAAAATAAAATGCATTCTCCTCATAGAACAATTAGTATTTACAACCCCGCCCCCTTGCTCTTTTCTTTCTCCCCCACCCGCCTTTTAATACCTCTCCTTTATTATCTTCGATTGGGAACAGGCTCCATTTGATTTCCATAAATTAGCATAAGGGGAAAGGAAGGGGAGGGGGGAAGAAAGAAAGAAAGAACTAACTTCTCTGGCAAAGTGGCAGCCTTGTAGATCCTGGCCCTGCCTGCCAGCCTGGCAGATTTAGGCCTAAAATGAGGGGATTTTGCTGTTCTTTACAAAATAATTGTTATACTTAAGTGAGCGCCGTGAGGGATTTTAAGGTTAGTGGCTTGAGACGGGCCAGCTGGACAAAGCCTGTGCTCGCAACGCAGACGCAGCCCTGCCCATTCAGCCCATTGACCTGGCAGCTGTGGCTCTTCTTCACAGCTCTGCCAATGCGCCTCAGCCCTAACCCACTGCCCATTTCTTGGCCTTTCTGGAGCAGACCCTGCCCGCTGCGGCAAAGTGCTGCTAGGATGGGTAGCGGCTTTGCCATGTGGCTAGAGAAAGACCTGATTTCCAGCCGTGATGAGTTCCCACAACTCCCCTGGAGGTCAGTGGAAGCTACAGAAACTCAGCAGCCCAGAGCATCAGCCTCAGGATGAAGAGGGAGAGACCTGCCTACATTAATTGTCCCTTAGGACTGGGAAACAGCGTTTGAACATGGGACTTGGGAGATTAAATCAGTGTTGTTCCAAGTCTCTCCAGGCCTTTCTTTAAAGCCAAGGCTTGTATTAAGCAAGATGATAGATGGTCATCAAGTTAATGCAGTGGGCTGGGACTCAGGAGATCTGGGTTCAATTCCTTTCTATCCCACCGCCTCCCTGAGAGACTCTGGGGCTGTCTCTGACTAGGTGAATGTACAGCACCTTGCACGATGGGGGCCCCTGATCTTTGTTGGGGCTCCTGGGATACCACAGTAAAATAACAAAGGAGGAATCCATTAGAATAAAAGGGGCGGTACATTTGTTAATTGTCTCTCCTTCTCACTCACCCGGCCCATACACGCTAGAGCAGGATGGGAAATGCAGTTTGGTGGGAGGCTGAGCGATTAATATTTTTGAGAAATGAACACGATACCAAGAAAATAAACCTGCCCAGCAGGGGGGAGGGTGGATTATGATTTTTAAAGTTCACCCAGTCCCCAGTGTTTCTTAGGAGATAAAAGCTTTTGACGTCCTGGGCAGGGAGCCAAAATCTGTGTTTATTTGAACATGTTATAAAATACGATCTACACAGGAGCAGCTAATTCCTCTTTCTCGGGGAGGGCTGGCGCTTTTCATGTGGGTGAAATGTCATCTCTAAGCTTCCAGGCATTTTGTTGTGAGGAGCACAGGACAAGTGCGAGCCTATTAACCTTTCTGGCAACCCTGTCACCTTCTTTGTGGAGATACGGCTTTGAAGAGCATCGCCAAAAAAAAAAAAAAAATCCATTATGGACCATGCTGTGTCTCCTCTTCCCCTCCCTATAGCCTTGGAAGAGAGTCCAAGAAATAGCTTGGCCTTTCTGGGTGAGTCCAAGGACGAGATGTCAGTGATCATCTAGTGATGCCCAAATGACCAGGAGAGGCACATGGCATCCATGTGGGTTTGAAGCCAAGGTGAATGTTCCTGGTGCAAGAGCACGTGTGCTTGAGGACAGCTGAGCTGTGCAAGGCCAGGCTGACCAATGGACCCGTGACTAGAGATGTGATGGCATTTGGTCTCTGAACTTCTTCTGTCAGCATCACCCTTTCTGGAAATGCGCCTCAGAGCCCTGCCCATGGTACCTTCATACTCCCATGCCTCTGACTGCCCTGGGATACCTTCCAGGAGACCTCGGAGCACCCAGCCCTCAAGCAAGATCCAGGGACGAGACTGTAAGGACAGGTCTGGAGAATTACTATGCAAGGAGGTGCCTGTGTTAGTGTCTGAACATGGCCAGAGTGAACAAGATGGGCCAGATCCTCAGCTCCGCTTTGGCTACTCTGGCAGTGCAAAGTACACATAAAGGCAGCTAACCCATCCCCTGGTGGGATTCCCCCTGTTTAGCAGTGGGGAGCTGTCATAGCAACTCGTGTGCTGTCATCCTTCATAGTCCCTGCTGCTGGGCAGTGTCCAGGACAAAGGGCCTGTGGGCAGTGTGTCTCTATTGTCCAGTGATCCCCAGGAGCTAGAATAGCCCCCTTGGGAGCTGTGAGCATATCATTAGAACAGTTGGCATAACTTAGAGCTGCCCTTGGGCTGCTCTAACTTGTCAGTCCAAATTGCCACAAGGTGGTTTAAAGTCACCTTCCTCCTTTATTTTATGCCAGACACAGCTTGGCCAGACCAAGCAATCTGGCCTGATGCCTCCAACCTGGACAGTGTCAGAGCCAACCTGACTCATGGTACTGTCTCATTGCCAAGGCCTGGAGTCCAGATGTGCTGGCTGCTGACCGGTGGCATTGGAGATGGCTCCTTTGCTTATGGAAGGGAGGCTAAATACTAAGCAATAGCTTGTGTGGTCATGAGCATGGAGTGTTAGGTTGGGCTGTTGGATGTTTCTGAGCGAGTGGCAGATTTCCCTCTTCAAAGCATCCACATTTTGCATCATAACCTTGCATTAGGCTGTTGTTTGTTCTCTTTCATTTTAAAATGCTATATGGATAGAATGTTTCCGTCTGCTATGCATTCTGTTTACTGTCTCTTCCCGAGCTGCCAATCAGCCCTCCTTATTATGTAGGTGTGATTGATAGGTACATAGGGGTGACATCACATCTATTCATAATGCAGCAGGAATAATGAATGGGATGCAGCGATTTATGAGGGGATGATTTTGCGGAGGATTTCTGGTCACATCATAAACCGGAAGGATATAGCTTATTCTCTGAGACAGAATTAATTCTGTGAAATTTACCGCAGTCCATCGGTTGTTTGGCTTTATAATATAATGGACCGAAGGCTATTTTGAAGATGAGAAACATTTAAAACAACTGAAACATTTATCGGAGCTGATGAAAACAATTTTAATCTTTATTAGATGAGTAACAGGATTTGGGCCACTCTCAACTGTGAGGGGGGAAATTCCCAGAATGCTCATGTAATTGGCATGCCTGAATGAACTTAAAAATTCTCATTCAAATGCCTTTTTCTTGTTGAAAGTGGAATTAGTGGAAGGTGGTGGATTGACATCACTGGGGAGTGAAGGCTTCTATATGGCTACAGAACAGGTACTGAGTGGGTAGCAACAAACACTGCCATGTGAGTCAGCCTGCCAGGGAAGGAAAACCTTTAGGAGTCAGGGGTGGAGAATGTAGAAAAATTTCCAGCGAAACATTTTCACATGGGAAAATAGGCTTTTTATCAAATCAGGAATTTTCTAGGGGAAAAGCTCAATTTCAGTGATATGTTTGGTTGGGAAAATAAAAATGGAAGAATTTGGGTCGATGTTAACCTCCGAACTGTCACGGAGCCTCATGGGGTCTAGGTCTCATGTCCCCATTCTCCCCTATGGGCCCAGCACTCTGGGGCTGGACTACATTCCCACGATGCGGCATAGACCCACCCTGCTAGGCTGTCCATGTACCATGGAACGCCATGGACGTCTGTCCTGGGAGCTGGGCCCATAGAGGAGAAGTGGAGCGTGAGAGTCCTGGAGCTACAGCTCCCATCAGGAGCCACGGTGGCTCAGAACAAGGCGGAGATTAATGTTGACCTGCAATGTTTCATTGCAACATTTACAAACTGAAACTTTGTGGAACTTTTCATTCCTCGAGACGTCTCATTGCTCGGCTTTTCGCCGCACTTGGGGACGAAAAGGAATAGCGACATTTCCCGCAAGAGGGAAGTCCTGCTTTTTGATCCACGCTGCCAACAGAGGAGTAGGACCACGTCCTATTCGCTCCTTGGCCTCACTGTGGGGGGGCTGCCAGTGAGGGGCTTGCTTGGTGCTGATCCCAGAGGTGGTTTTCTGATGCAAGCACCTGCGTTGCAGGGATCAGGCTGAGACCAGTGGTATGTTTCCACAATTCCCAGAGCTGAATAGCTTTGGCTTACTTACCAATCCAGGCTGCTTTCAAAGGGGTGACCTGATCCCATTAGGAAATGTAGCTTTCCTTCCCTGATCTCTTCCTTTTTACTGGTAATATTTCGCTCCCTCTTTGCCCTGGGATAAATTACTGCATGACTTGCAGGCCAGTGACGAACAAGGGGTTGGAATGGGGGCAAGGAAGAGGCGGGGCAGGGTCAGGGTCTCATGGATGGAATGGGGGTGGGGCCGGGGCAGCGGGGGCAGGGTCAGTGGTGCGGCCCTCAGGCCAATTTACTAGTCCTCATGTGGCCCTCGTGGTCATTTGAGTTTAAGACCCCTGATCTAGATGATGGGATGGGTTGCAACCTCAGCAAGTTCGTGGATGACACTAAACTGGGGGGAGAGGTAGATACACTGGAGGGTAGGGATAGGGCCAGAGTGACCTAAATTAGAGGATTGGGCCAAAAGAAATCTGATGAGCCTCAACAAGGACAAGTACAGAGTCCTGCACCTAGGAGGGAAGAATCCCATTCCCGTCTGTTCGGCACTGGTGAGGCCACATCTGGAGTATTGTATCCAGTTTTGGGCCCCCCACTACAGAAAGGATGTGAAAAAACTGGAAAATGTCCAGCGGAGGGCAACAGAAATGATTAGGGGGCTGGGGCACATGACTTATGAGGAGAGGCTGGGGGAACTGGGATTGTTTAGTCTGCAGAAGAGAGGAATGAGGGGGGATTTGATAGCAGCCTTCAGCTACCTGAAGGGGGGTTCCAAAGAGGATGGAGCTAGGCTGTTCTCAGGGGTGGCAGATGACAGAACAAGGAGCAATGGTCTCAAGCTGCAGTGGGGAAGGTCTAGGTTGGATATAAGGGAAAACTATTTCACTAGGAGGGTGGTGAAGCACTGGAATGGGTTACCTAGGAAGGTGGTGGACTCTCCTTCCTTAGAGGTTTTAAGGCCTGGCTTGACAAAGCCCTGGCTGGGATGATTTAGTTGGGGATTGGTCCTGCTTTGAGCAGGGGTTGGGCTAGATGACCTCCTGAGGTCTCTTCCAATCCTAATTGTCTATGATTCTATAATTCTACTCTTTGAAAAAGCAGCCTATAGAAGCTGGGCTATAGAAGCGTTGTGGTATTATCTGTTAGAAAATACATTCTGACTGATCACTGACCATGCGCCCTTGCGATGATTGAATAGCATGAAGGTTACGAATCATACGCTGGTATCTTGTCCTGCAACCACAGGACTTTCAGGAACTACATCGCCGCGGGAAAGCACATGCTAGCACTAATTTTTTTTCGAGGCTAGCAGGGCAGGGGGGGAAGGACGCTCCTTGCTGGCTCCTGCCCAGGAACCACTGGAGCCCTGGACCATAGAAGCCAGAGGCACCGAGACCCACACGGACGCCCAGCTACCTGTGGTCACCCCAGAGAGGTCTGAGCTACAGGGAGTTGCACCGGCCGAAGAACCCAGAGACCCCGAAGATACACAGATCCCAGGGGGCGACAAGCCATTGTCCCGAGGCCGGTCAGCGTTATGCAAACGGATCCCCGCTGACCCAGTGGTGGACTCACTCACCACTGCAAGGGCCTTGGGCTGGGACCTGGTAGAGCAGGGAGGGCCTGGGTCCCCCTACCTGGCCCCCACCTCCCCGCTCCGGGTGGTGGCCCATATCTCTCCTCCCCCCCCACCTCCACCCCTCCGCCGGCCAAGTGTATGCTTGATTATACAGCCCTGTTCGGAAGGCAACTTTATTGACTCTGACCGCTAGGCCAGACAGCCATGCCCAGAAGGTGACTCTGTTGGCTCTGGCTGCTAGGTCATACAGCTCGTCCGGAGGGTTACTTTATTGACTCCAGCTGCTGGGCCATACAGCCGTGCCCGAAGGGGTATCTCCATCAACTTGGACCGCTAGACCTGGCTTCTGGCGAACCCAGTGGATCATTAATGACTCTGGCCGATAGGCCTTACTGCCCTGTAGACCCAGGGTATCTCTATTGACTTTGGCCATCAGGCCTTACTGCCTTGCAAACCCCGGCGTACCCCTATGGAGTCTGGCCGCTAGACCTTACTGCCCAGCAGAGAAGGGCTACCTGCCGGATGTGGGTCACGTGACCCTATTGCCCTGTGGAGCAAGGTGATTCCATAGCCTCTGGCCAGTGGGCCGTAAAGCCCTGTGGATCAGGGCATCTCTATGGACTCCTGCTCTTAGGTCTCACAGTCTGGAGACCAAGGGCAGCATGAAGGACGAGGTGAACTCACCCCGCACTGGACAGGGTCTCCCCCACCCCATCATAAATGCTCATACAACTTTCGCTTCTTGAATCTCAGTGTCTACTGCCATTACCCAATTATTGTCTGCACTCCCCCCATTGTCTATAATTTCCTGCAGCAGTGAAAATTTCAGTTGATAAAAATAAATTCTTAACCCCCCTAATTTTGCACAACTGTGAAAATTTAGATAGCTAAAAATAGAAAAAAAAAGCCTAACCGTAAAGATCGATATTATCTGTCAAAATTATTTTAAAAGAAATGAATTCTGCCAAGCCTGTCTATATTTATATGCCTGCAATTTCCCTGTCTCTCCCTTTTTTTAAAAAGCATGTTGATTTTTCTGATAATCCTTTGAATGTTTCCTCTCCTCCCTGCACAAATCTCCACAGCTGTTAGGTCTTCAAATCCTTCATTCATCAAGAGAGGCAGCGACAGAGAGAGGGGACTGAAAGGACTGCCTGGCGAACACAAAAGAGGGAGAAGAGCGAAAGAGAAGACAACAATGTGGTTAATACATAAAACAGAGACATTTCTGGCACTCATCGTATCATTAATCTGTCTAAAGTGGCTTTGATCTCTTCTGCTTTAATCAACTTATAATTATAATGTGATTATATTTTTGCAAGCGGGAGGGAGCTGGGGAGCTGGGGAGCTGTGGTCTCAAAGCAGCAAGCGCTCGCGTCGCCTGCCTTTCATACCCCCTGTCACTCTGTCACCGGCGCACGTGAGCCTGCGTGTCAAAGATGAGATGAATGGGGAGGGAGGGGGATGTGTGGGAGCAGTTCCCAGTGGCTGCGGGAGGAGGGAGGTATATACCAGCTGCTGCTTCAGTCCTGGGGTTTATGGAGCAGTGCTGGTACATGTCCCCTCTGCTTTGCCTGCTCCCTCCTAGTAACGTTAGAATCCAGCACAAACTCTGCCAGCAGCCAGGAGGTCAGAGCCTCGGTATTACTCGAAGGCCAGGTCTAGGCGGCAAGTCCCCGTGTGGCATGCCAGGGTGCAACTGTAGCATGCTAGCTTGTCGTGCTTCAGCGTCCCATGTGGTCACTGCTACAGCGTAGTGAAAGAGCCGGAGCGCGGCATCGTGCCCACGCTTTCAAGCTGCAGTCCGCCGAACCGCACTCCGAGACTTTCACTGCGTTGCAGCAGGGCCCACCTGGGACATTACTATGCGGCAAGCTGGTGCACTGCAGGTTCACACCCTGGCTTGCCGTGCCATAACTCACCTTGTAAACAAGCCCGATGGTGGGGTTTTTTGGTGGGGAGTGGGGGGTTGTAACTCACCTTATAGACAAGGCCCTTCATTTTCTGGCTTTCCCCTCCAGAGTCTCCCTGCTGGGCCCATGAAGGAAATGTGTGGGATGAAACTATGGGCTGGATTCAGAGGTGGCATGAGCGAGACTCGGTCTGAGACACCCACATCCACTCATCAGTGTGTCATTTAAAGTGGGTCACCCATGTTGTTGACTTAGGCCCATTAGTTAGCAGGTGGTCCTGGGTTCAGTCCCTGTATGGGGCACATATTAGGCACGGCAGCCTGGCTTCGTGGGGATGGTCCTGGACTGGGGATCTATTTGCAACTCTGCTGCTGGGTGACCTTGGACAAGTCACTGCCCTACCTTCTGCCTCAGTTTTTCCCCATCTGTAAAATGGGGATAATGGAACTGACCTTTCAGAGCGCTTTGAGATCCACTGAGGAAAAGGTCTATGAAAGAGCTCAGCGGTTGCAAGCCAGTGTCACTCCCACAGAGGAGCTGGAAGACGGTGCCAGCTACTGCAGGGCATGGCTTACTTTGGTGTGCACATTCCTACCATGGGCGAGCACCCGAGTGTGACGGCATGCACACCATTGCCACAGTCGTGCAATGGGGTTTTATTTGCCTGAACCCTGGTGGCTGCCTGGTGCACAGTGACGTCACAATTCGAGTGTGCCACCATGTCAATGGGAGTTACACACTTAGGATCTGGGCCTTAGGGGCTTTTGAAAATCCCAGTGTTGGGTGTGAACCCCACACCATTGAGCAAAGGGTTAACAGGAGTCTGAGCTCAGTTAGGCCACCTGGCCACATCTGGTGGGTGTGTCAGGCTTGGTTCATCATCAGACTCAGCTGGGAAGAAGCTGGGTCTTCTTCATGAAGGAAGGAAGTGAAAGCTACAGGGGAAGGACCCAGGACAGAGAGGGTTGGTGTCCCCTTGCTCTGGGATTGAAACCCCAAGGAAGCTGTAGGAGCTAGCCCCGATAGTAGGCCTGGGGAACGGAGCATGGCTCCAGGGCAGCAGTCCTGAGGATCGGTGTTCCACACCAGAAGCTGCGGAGAGCCTGGTAGGATTAGGAGCTCAAGCCATCATAGGTGGAGGTTACTTTAGCTGTCTTTGGTTTGGCTGGGGCGCAGAGGGGTTGAGTTCTGTAAGGGGAAGCGTAGGAGTCTGCTGCTCTCAGAGAAGAGTAGGACTGCCAGTATGGAGGAAGGTGCTGTGTTGATAACTGGAGTTGGGTGGGACACTGTGGGAGACACCAATACCCTGGAAGCAGTGAGACTTTAATGTGACCTGGCTGGAGGGTCAAGTTATGAGAAGAACTAGGTCATGTTAGGGCTGACGCAACTGTTGGTGGGGGTGCCAGGTGTGGAAAGCCTACCCAGCCATGAGGAGGCATGTTGGCCGGTGAGTCACACTTCTGCACCCAGCCATAAAAATGGATATTCCTGTTCGCTGAGCTGAAATGAAACGAGAGAGGAAGTTCTCGGCAGGTAGAATGTAATTACCCAGGTAGGAATTTGGCTTGATGAGTAAGTGCCATGGGGTCTGTAATGCCCACAAGCAGTCAAGCCCTTGGTGATAGCCCAGCTAAAGGATGGCAGCTCCCACAGCACAGTGCCCCCTAATGCCACACCTAAGAGAGGCAACTTCAGAGTGACTTCCAAAAAGACTGGGTGATCAAATATTCTCCCTACCTCTTGGGCATTTAAACCTGCACTTCCCCCTGAATGAGGAGTCCTGAGATGAGGATTACCCAGCCCCCTTGGTCAGCATCTTCAAACGTGACTAGCCAGTCTGGGTGCCCAGCTCAGGTGCCTTAAAAGAACCTGATTTGCAGAAAATGCCTAGCCCCCACCCTCCGCAAATCAGGTCCTTTAGGAGGTGCTTCAGCCTGGCCCATAAAATCTCTGGTCACTTTTGAAAATGTAAGCCTGTATGTCTATATCTGGCCTTCCCCACAACTGTCTCCCTTTCAGACCTGCCTCAATGTTAAGACCCACTGCCATGCACTTAAAGGGGCAAAGGCTTGTATAGCCCATGTCTGATAGCCTGGCAATCTGATTTCTTGTACATTCCATGGTACCATTGATTTAAGCTTGTTCTTCTTCCCCCTGGACACAGGACAGCTGGACACAGCTGGCTTGTTAGCCCAAGGGGAGATCTTTGCTTTTGCCCAAGCTTTGAGTTTCCAGTTACTGTGAAAAGGTAAAGTATGAGTGGCATTAACCGGGCAACTCTCTCTCGCTTCCCTGGGGAGGGTGGCAGAAAGCAGTAACGTCATGCTAGATGGGACATAATAAGAAGTGTCCCCATGCAAACAGGTTCCCTTTATAAAGGACGAATGGACATGGCTTGGCTGTGGATGCCACACCAGCAGTGCTTGGCTTTTTTTTTTCTTTTCTGAGCGACTCGCGATGTTTTGAAGTGCCAAATGAAAAAAAAACCCCTTTGGCAGATACCTCCAGATCACGTCTCTGGGCGGGGAAGGCAGGAATGCAATATCCTGCTTAACTGTATCTTAAGACAGCAGATAGGAGTGTTTTTTAAATGATATACATTCGTCCTAAATTGCTTTTGAATGGCTGCCTAGCGATGGAGTTGGAGAGCGCTGATCCATTACGGGGCAAATCGCTTTCCTCTCAATCTAGCGAAACAAAGGGAAATGCGCCCATGTTCTGACAATACCACTCCGCTGCCACTCTTCCCTTCAGCTGCTTCCTGGCCGGAACTTCTTTCAGAACTCACCCGATATCCTCCAGCCTCGCACTTAACAATCCCCCCTTCATTAGCTCCTGAAGTGCCGCTTTGAGCAGCTTCGCTGGTAGGAAACGGCACTCAAAGAGCGTAATTCTCCTGAGCAGGCTTCTTTAGATGGGGAACAACAGGCCATTACCTCTAAGGTGTTCAGGCAGACTGAGCTTCTCTTCCCTTCACAGCCATAATGGGACTGGAGTGTAGAAAATAGTTCCTCGCCCGCCCGGCTTTGCTACATGGGCTCTGCGCCCCTTTGAATGCCGACAGCTCTGCGTTCTCCTCCAAAAGCTGGATTTTGGGGATTCATCGGGATCCTTCCCGTTCCATGGAGTTCTTCCAGACGGGCACCATTCTGCGGGGATGGTGGTATATAGGTTAAGTGGGCTCTTGAAAGACTGGGATGATTTAATTGGGGATGGGTCCTGCTTTTGAGCAGGGGGTTGGACTAGATGACCTCCTGAGGTCCCTTCCAACGCTGATATTCTATGATTCTATTCCTCTACACGTAATGTCAGTGCTCGTGCATCTATAGAGGCTACACACGGCCATCTTGATGCACCTCAGGTCTGATCTATAGCACTTCCTGCTATTCCAGCCTGGCTCCCCCAGCGGCTCTGCTGATGCCCCTCACACCTGCCCAGCAGCACTGTCCCAGGCAGGTGGACTAACTTTGCCAGGTGCCCACCATGTTATTGAACAAAGGGAGCCTGAAAGGGGCTGTTTTTTTATCGGCATGCAGCTGGCGATCACTTAACACTTGCAAGCGGCAGTAGGTATTTACACCCCTGTTCTGTGTAAGGATTTCACAGGAGGTAACCAGACAGCTGCCTCTGGAATTGATACATCAGCATGAGTTATGGAACTCCATCACCTGCGGCAGCTTGATGATATGTTAGACAATGGGTATGTTCACCCCCGGCTATCAGAGGCGTGAATTACACTGGAAAATTGACAGGTTTCAGAGGAACAGCCGTGTTAGTCTGTATTCGCAAAAAGAAAAGGAGTACTTGTGGCACCTTAGAGACTAACCAATTTATTTGAGCATGAGCTTTCGTGAGCTACAGCTCACTTCATCAGATGTTTACCGTGGAAACTGCAGCAGACTTTATATACACACAGAAATCATGAAACAATACCTCCTCCCACCCCACTGTCCTGCTGGTAATAGCTTATCTAAAGTGATCAACAGGTGGGCCATTTCCAGCACAAATCCAGGTTTTCTCACCCTCCACCCCCCCACACAAATTCACTCTCCTGCTGGTGCTAGCCCATCCAAAGTGACAACTCTTTACATAATCAAGTCGGGCTATTTCCTGCATAGATCAAGGTTTTCTCACATCCCCCCCACCCCCATACACACACAAACTCACTCTCCTGCTGGTAATAGCTCATCTAAACTGACCACTCTCCAGGTTTAAATCCAAGTTAAACCAGAACATCTGGGGGGGGGGGGTAGGAAAAAACAAGAGGAAACAGGCTACCTTGCATAATGACTTAGCCACTCCCAGTCTCTATTTAAGCCTAAATTAATAGTATCCAATTTGCAAATGAATTCCAATTCAGCAGTTTCTCGCTGGAGTCTGGATTTGAAGTTTTTTTGTTTTAAGATAGCGACGTTCATGTCTGTGATTGCGTGACCAGAGAGATTGAAGTGTTCTCCGACTGGTTTATGAATGTTATAATTCTTGACATCTGATTTGTGTCCATTTATTCTTTTACGTAGAGACTGTCCAGTTTGACCAATGTACATGGCAGAGGGGCATTGCTGGCACATGATGGCATATATCACATTGGTGGATGTGCAGGTGAACGAGCCTCTGATAGTGTGGCTGATGTTATTAGGCCCTGTGATGGTGTCCCCTGAATAGATATGTGGGCACAATTGGCAACGGGCTTTGTTGCAAGGATAAGTTCCTGGGTTAGTGGTTCTGTTGTGTGGTATGTGGTTGTTGGTGAGTATTTGCTTCAGGTTGCGGGGCTGCCATGTACATTGGTCAAACTGGACAGTCTCTACATAAAAGAATAAGTGGACACAAATCAGATGTCAAGAATTATAACATTCATAAACCAGTCGGAGAACACTTCAATCTCTCTGGTCACGCAATCACAGACATGAAGGTCGCTATCTTAAAACAAAAAAACTTCAAATCCAGACTCCAGCGAGAAACTGCTGAATTGGAATTCATTTGCAAATTGGATACTATTAATTTAGGCTTAAATAGAGACTGGGAGTGGCTAAGTCATTATGCAAGGTAGCCTGTTTCCTCTTGTTTTTTCCTACCCCCCCCCCCCAGATGTTCTGGTTTAACTTGGATTTAAACCTGGAGAGTGGTCAGTTTAGATGAGCTATTACCAGCAGGAGAGTGAATTTGTGTGTGGGGGGGTGGAGGGTGAGAAAACCTGAATTTGTGCTGGAAATGGCCCACCTGTTGATCACTTTAGATAAGCTATTACCAGCAGGACAGTGAGGTGGGAGGAGGTATTGTTTCATGATTTCTGTGTGTATATAAAGTCTGCTGCAGTTTCCACGGTAAACATCTGATGAAGTGAGCTGTAGCTCACGAAAGCTCATGCTCAAATAAATTGGTTAGTCTCTAAGGTGCCACAAGTACTCCTTTTCTTTTTACTGGAAAATTGAGAGACGCTGGGGAAGGGGTGTCCCTGCTCCCCACCATAACTCTCTGCAAGAAGTGCCCTATGCCTTTTAATCAGCACAGGTGGTCTCAGTTTTACATCTCCTCTAAAAGGCAGTGCTCCCTACGTCACTGACACAGTCCTGTATCAAAGGACAGCTTCCTGCCACCACTCCCTGCTGTTCGTTAGGGGGGGGTCTCCTAGCCACACCCAACCCTTGTGAATTCCAACCTGCCCCAGTGGCAAAGTGCAGATTCCCAAAATTAGGGGAAAGTTCATCTTGGAGGTTTCACTCTGATCCGTTACAGAGCTAGAGCCCAGCTGTGAAATTAGGAACTGGATCTGGGTTTGGAGTCCGGCCTCCCCATATGAACCTTGGGAGATGTGACTTGCGCACTGAGTCTTCCTCCCTCTTGCCAGCAATAAAGGCTGCAGCCCTGCATGCTGCTTCTGAAGACCTAACCTTGTTTTACTCCATTTTCTTCCTTCCTTTTGGGTGTTGTTGATGCATGAACAGTTTTGTGCATCTCGATTCCAGATTAGTAATGGTGGCCAACTGAGCAGAGAGCCGATATTGATCCTCTTTGTGCATCTTAAATTTCACACGCCACCTTCCGCAGCTTGAAATGCTCAGAGGGGTGGGGAGGGATATCAGGAACTCAAACCGGTGAGGACACCGTGTGACAGATATTCCAATCCTGTGCGATAGCTTTGGGGCCCGTACTGTATTAAGTGTGTGAATGGTTTATGTTCCAAGGCGGGCCAGGGACTGTATGCAACTCCTAGGGGGAAGGTTACCACAACTCCTACAGGAACCAAGACCAGTGTGTGTGTGTGGGGGGGTAATTAAGGTGAAACACCCAGTGGTAAACATTTCCTGAGAGGTACCCCCCACTCCCGGTGAAGGGTGGTGAAAATTGGGTTTTCCAGAGACCAGCCAATGAGGAAAAGGCTTTTGATATGAAAAGGCCGGGTTTAAGCTGCCTCGGGCCTTCTTTCCGATCCAGCCAACAGACAGGACCTTCTGCCCATAGGGGATCCCCAATCCTTGCAGAAGGGTTGGGAAACTTTGACTTCCTGGGCACCATGAGACTGATGGGTGACTCCTGGTATGTTTAGTAAAAAGAAAAGGAGTACTTGTGGCACCTTAGAGACTAACCAATTTATTTGAGCATGAGCTTTCGTGAGCCACAGCTCACTTCATCAGATGGTTAGTCTCTAAGGTGCCACAAGTACTCCTTTTCTTTTTGCGAATACAGACTAACACGGCTGTTCCTCTGAAACCTGTCGGTATGTTTAGTGTGTGTGATTAAATCTGATTATTGTGATGGGTTTTTTCTGCAGTGCCTTTACCTTAAGAATAAAGGGACTTGCTTAGTAAAAGGTCTGTGGTGACTTGCAACTGCTGGCACTTAGCCTGCAGAGAGAAAGCAATATACAGGTGCTGGTCATTGGGCAGACTGGCTTCCTGGGGTGTCAGGCAGGGAGCTGTGCAGCCTTAAAACTCCCCATCAGAAGGGAGTGGGACAAGGGTCTGTTTCCCAGAGATGGGTGATGGCTGGAGACCTGAGACCTGACTGGGCACTGCTGGACTGGATACAGGGGCACTTACCCTGAAACTGACACATGGAAACTGACACGTGCTACCTCTCCTTGTTAGCCACATCCGGAACAGGCTGCAGAACACATAGTGATGCTCTTGTTCAGACATAGGCTCGAATGACCAGCTCTGGGTATCACACTCTGCTGAAGTACTGGGCGGGGAGCAGAGGAGATTGGATCTTGAGCTTTCATTTAAAGCCAGCTTTCCCTGTAGCACCCTCTGGACAGTTATTACTAAGCGTTGGCATTGAGGTAGTGCCTAGTAGCCGTAGCCATGGACCAGACCTCCGTTGTGCTAGGTGCTGTCCAAACAGAACACAATGATGGTCCCTACCCCTGGGAGCCGACAGTCTAAGTAGTTAGCAGCAGGAATATGTCTTAGACTCTCTTTTGTCCTTTAAAATTTTGTCCCCTCCCTTCGAAATCCAGTGTCGGCTTTCAGGAGCAGTGACCAAGTTACCTGCCTGAAGCCATTAACACTGGTCACAGTCCAGGGTGGAAGCTGCTGCATTATGCGAGCAGGAAGGTATTCGAATTCAGCGGCGTGGGAATCATTTATTGGCCTTCCTCCGTGCCCCCTCTTGTGCCTCACCTATAATCACAGCATGCTCTCGCTGTCTGCTCCGTTCTCGGGTGTATATTTAACTTTGAAAAATCAAGGAGCAAGAAAACTGGGAGGGGGGAAAAAAAAGGAAAACAGGGAATGTTGCAAAGAGGCTGCGTTGGCCAGAGCCCTGCCCTTGCTATGCAGAGCCAATGCGGGGAGGGAGCAGCGTACTACCCCTGCCGTGGTGCAGCAGGGAGGCGGGGATGCCTGGTGGAGTGCTCCTTCCTGATCCTCTAAAAGGGACCTTACCGTGGCACCACCTACATGTGAATGGGCTAGGAGGTTAGAGGGCTGCCTGGTAACCAGGTCCCCTTGGATCTGGGGTGCACTGGGGGTGGGGGTAGTAGCTAGTCCCCTGACCTCTCGTGGAGGTGCCAGGCTGGAATCCCAATCTTGCATTGCATGGGAGGGATTGCCCATGAGCCTCTGTGCAGCCCTTTCTTCTCACTTCCCGCAAACAAAATAGTCTGTGGGCTCCTTGGTTAGGTGGGTTGGCTAGAAGCTTCCTGTGTGTTCTGAGAAGCCCTCAGGTGCTGGCTAGGCTGCTCTGCCGGCCAGGGGTCCCTCCTGGGAGAGAGTCAAGAGAGACACCCTCTAACGCCCAACTCCCATTCTTAAGAGACCCGTCGCATGCATCCCCTATAAAAGGGAAAGACAGGCCCTAAATCAAATCTACAGCACTGAAGTGTGTAGCCGGAGCTGGATCCTGCATTTCTGTAATGAGCAGAACCAAAACCTCAGATCCAAACAGTCCTGCACCTGGACTGGGTCAGAATCGGAACTTTGCGAAAATTTGCTGTGTTTGGATTTAGCTTCTTCTGATCCCCATACAATAGGTTCAAGCCAAACAGGGCCGGTTCTAGGGTCCCATTTCTGGGGGGCAAGTGGATATTTTGGGGGCCCCTGGATGTCACTATGTAAACCTTCCAGGAGTCCAGGGGCTAGTTAGACTCCTGGAAAATCTTGGATTTAAAGTTTAAAAAAGTAAAATTTGGTGACTGTGTCAGTGTTTTGTTATTGTCATTTTCACTGCTTAACGTTGGATAACTTTGTACGTATTTTGGTCTTTCTCACTTTGGGACCCCTTGAAGATTGAATTTTTTGAGGGGAGGAATGTCCCCTTTGGCCCCCCAGTAGTGCCGGGCCTGGAGCCAAACCCACAGAGCCAAGTCTGCTAAGGTCCAGCCAGCACAAGCTGTTCTGAAACAAACTTTTTTTTGTGTGGGTGGGTGGAAAATCTTCATTTTTCTGAAATTTTCAAATTGCTTTGACAAAAAGAACCAAGAAATGAAAGATTTTCATTTGTTCTATTTTTGTTCCTCCCACTTTTCAGAGTCATAATAAAAAAAAGGGGGAGGGGGCAAAGAAAAAGAATGGCTTCAAAACCTGATTCCCCACCCCCACCCCAATGTTGGAGTTTATTGGTTTTTTTTAAAAAGGGCTATTTTTGAAATTTTTTGTGAAGGATTTCCAGAAAGTGGTACTTTTCTTCCAGAAAGTGTTTGTGAAATTTAGCTACTACTGCCTAGTCAGCTCAAGGGTACCTTTTCATTTCTCGCCTGGACAATATCTCGCCAGCTGAGTTCAGGGGTTAAGTGCTGTTGCTGTGGGTATCATAAAGAACTCACCCATTGCTGTGTCCAAGTATGTCTCCCTTCTCCACCCTCTTTGCAGTACGCTGGCCACTGGTCTCGCACACGGGAGCTGGGAAGAGGAACCCTCCAGTGTGGCGACCTTAAGAGAACTCAGGTCTCAAAAGCTGGAGGAGATACCTGGTGTCATAGAGTGACTGGTGCAGATTCTGGGCATCTGGCCATGAAATGACATCTTCTCAGGTGTCTTGGAGACTTATTCACTCCTTCCAAGCAGAGACGTGCCCCCATGCAGCCCAACTTGTTCAGTCCAAGGGAGCTAGGACATGTGCTTGTAGGCAGTGGATGGAAAAGGGTCACCTTTGGGAGTGATGGGACGGACGGTTGTTTACCGGGGAGCAGTGATAGGGTGGGGTCATTCACAAAGAGGTTGCCATGTTCACCATTGAGATAGTCACGACCGAGGGCTTCATTTTGGATGGTGTCTTAACCCCACCTTCCACTCTGGATCCACACTTCTTTTTTCCCCCCAATTACGGTTGGGTATTTATCAGCTCACCCTCACATCACACAAGTCCCCCTAAGATCACGTATGGGGGACTGCTGGCGTTGCTGCCACCCCCGTGTGGCACTTGGAGCAGACACCAATTTCCACAGCTGTCAGCCAGGCATTCAGATGTGCTTACTTAAAGCAAGAAGATAAAAGTGCAATGAAGAGGAGGTGCCCAGCGGGGCAAGCTGAGAGCCAGTGGCCCCACGCCTGGTGTGCTCGGCTCGGAGCGAAGCTTCCATTTATAAAAAGCTTTATCAATATTTCAGAAAAATATTAATAAATGCAGCTGGGAGCATTAATAACTTATCATAATGCACATCGGAAAGTGCAGTGGTGATACATTTTTAACAGATGATTCTAAAACAAGCCAGCATCCAACGCCCATTAAGTAACACAGAGCGCTATTGATCCACAGTGATATATGCTGTATTTAAACAATGCACTTAGGCCTCATGCAGAGAGAACTGAATGCTCTCCTTGGGAGCAAGGCAGTTTGAAGCCATGCTGAAGAGGCCCGATCTGGCAGACTCTCACTCAGGCGAGTACTCCTCGGGATATCAGCAGGCTCGTCGTGTCATAGGGTTTTACAGGATTGGGCTCAAAAGCCGTAGAATCAATGAAAGAGCTTCCCCGGAGCTGGAATGTCCTCGCCAGCGATTGAACTCTGGACCTTCAGTGCTAAGGTCATGACTCATCACAGCTTATTGTAAAGGACTTAGGGTCCGATTTTTTTAAGGTGTCAGGCACCCTGCGATGCAGATAGGAATCTAGTGGAATTTTCAAGTGTCTCAGCACCTCGCTAACTCAAACGGATTTCAATGGGAGCTAGACACCACGGTGCTTTTAAAAATTGCATTAGGCACCTGTCTGCATCTTTAGGTACCCAAGTCCTTCTAGCTGGCCTCTGTAGCAGAGTCCAGATAAGGGATAGAAGGAGACCCTGGAACAATGGGCTACACAGGCATCGAAAGTGTTTTCTGGGGGGTGAGACTTTTAGGGATGCTATGGGGATGCTATGCTAGCGTCTTCTCCTTGAATAGGTGGTCCTGCTGAAATTGACATGCTTCGCAAAATCAGCTCAATTTCACCCACATTTCGTTTAGGAAGAAAACTGGACAAAAAAAAGTCCAAACATCTCATTTGGACACTTTCCCGAACATCCGGTTTTGATAGTTCCATTCTGAAACTTTTTTTTTTTTAATTTTATTTTTGCCCCTTGCATCGTAGCAGATATTGTCCGAGCAACACGAACCTTTTAAAAAGTCAAAATTGGCAGGTTTCCATTTTGTCCCAAGGAAACAGTTCAGTTGACCCCAAAGCAGTTTTTCTTCAGAAGTTTTCTGGGCAGAGATTTTCAAAGTTTTCCATTTTTGTTCCAGCTGGGAATCAAGTCACAGTTGGGAACGCTGTGGGGAATGGAATTTCCGTCCTCTGCCCAGCTCTGCGTATTATTTGTATTATGGGAGTGCCTGCAAGGTCCAGCCAAAGGCTGGCTTCCGTTGCACTAGGTACTGTATATGTGTATAAGAAGAGAGAATCTGTGCCCATATTAGGAGTAAGGCCCTACAGCTGCTCCTGTTCTGTCGCCTGATAGCCAAGTGAGACAGCCTGATGACCTGCCCTGCCTGATTGGCTAACAAAGGCAGCAGACCACTTCTTAAGCCCAGCAGCAATAGGTTGCTGGCTGCTCAGTGCATGTACCCATGGATTCTCTGCCTCCCTGCGTTTGCTTCACTCCAAGCCCTGCTCCAGCCTAGATCCTGCTCTGTACCTGGCCTTGCTCCTGCCTCAGAACCAGCTTCTGCCTTCCCTGACTCCAGGTAATCCCGTTCTGCCCCTTGGCTCCCATTCCTGGCTCTGACTCCTCCTCTGACCACTAGGCCAGACCAAATCTAGTTCTGACCCTTGGCTCCCATTCCTGGCTCTGACTCCTCCTCTGACCACTAGGCCAGACCAAATCTAGTTCTGACCCTTGGCTCCCATTCCTGGCTCTGACTCCTCCTCTGACCACTAAGCCAGACCACCTATGGCCCAGTCTTACAGGCCCCCTTCCTCCCACCCCCGCACATTCAGACCCTTCATTCATACTGTCTCCCACTCCAGCAATATTCCCAGTGAAGGCAACCAGTTATGTGCGGTTTACACCAGTGCAACTGAGAGCACGTTTTGGCCCAGCGTTGCGATATAAATCAACGGCTGCTGCTGTAAGAGGCTGGCTAAAAGCAACTGCCACCATGTTCCCTGTGCATCTCCCAATGGGAAATGTGCACCTTGATTTATCATGTATTTGTTCTCTGTTCCACAAGACATATTGCACTAGTCTGTCAGAGGTATGTGACAAAGACTCCTCAGCTACTGTCGATCGATGTAGTGCCTTTGAAATCAATAGAGCGAGGCTGATTTACACCAGGTGTGGCTCTGGCCCATAATATATAAAACAATTGACCAAGTTTTGCAATATTTTACATGGAATTTACATGCTGTCCAATTGGCTTGAAATACAGGCGGGCACAGCATGACAGGTAGGTAGGGCTGTTATGTAGAACTGGGGATCCACCACATGCCACGAATCCCTCTGCCTGCAGTCAAGGGGCCCTCTCTCATTTAGGCAGTCAAGGCACCAGAGTAGATTTACAGAGGGGCTTGCGTGGTCACAGAGGAAAAGGGGGTGGGCCGGTCTCAGCGTTTCCACAGTCTACCCTCATGGGGGCGGGATGGAGGTCGGGGCGGCTGCTATGCACTTATTGATATATGCTGAACAGCGAAGTAAGCTGTAGCTCACGAAAGCTCATGCTCAAATAAATTGGTTAGTCTCTAAGGTGCCACAAGTACTCCTTTTCTTTCAGCCTTATGACTGTATCCCATGAGTGTCCCCACAGATAGGAATGTCCGTCCTGCCTGTCATTTCGCTACTGGTAATTGCCTAGGCGTGGTGCTCCCCAGGCCCCCACTCCTCTGCCCTCCCCTCCCTGCTCTGCCCTCATGCCGCACTTTCACAAACCAGTGTCAATCAGGAGCCGCTCCGCTGAACGGTGTGAGAACAATTCAGGATTGCTGCCTGTCTCCCGGCTTCGCTTTCTTTTCTCCACATCTCTATTTTCTCTGTCCTCTCTCTCTCTCTTCACCTTCTTTCCCTGTCTCCCCTCCCCTCTGGTCTGAAGCTGGGGCTGGAGGACACCCTGCATCACCTGGCTCTCCATCACCAGGCAGGGCCATTTACACTGATGCAAAGTTGCCAGAGCAGCCTGCTTTACAGTGGAACGAAAGGATCTCACACCTGCCTGGCACAGCAGTGAGTGAACCCCGAGCAGTGGGGATCTGGCCCCACATGAGACGCATGTGCAATGCAGCTGAGTCGTTAAACCAGCAGCCTAGAGCGCGGGTGCTCAGCCAGGTGCTTGCAGCCTCCGGGGGACTGTGGACGGGTGCCAGGGGGTGCACGACCACCCAGCCTTTGCAAATTGGGGGGAAGTCCTGGCTAGACCCCAGCTAAATGGGAATGGTGGGGAAGGGTCCCCTGTAAGGAAAAGACCCGGGAATGACAAGGGTTGAGAACACTGGTCTCGATGGCGTGTATGTTAAGGAACTGGAATCCCCAATCGTTCACCATCGGCACTCTCTCTCCCCCCTGGGGGAGGGGTCTCCCCTTTGGCCCCTGTCAGGTTAAGAGGTACAGCATGACCTTCTGTCCTTTCTCTCCTTCTGTCCCTGCCTCCCCCTCCCTCTGCTGTCTCCTTGGCAGAGAAGGAGGATCTAATGCCCAGGGAAAGCTCTCACAAAGATGCCCGATCGTCCCCCTGCATTCTTACTGGGGCGTGTTCTCCACCGGTGGAACTGTTTCGGGCCAGATGCTCCCTCACGCAACTGGAATGGGGTACAGAGGCCCGTAGTGTGAATGAGAAGTCAGACCTTAGTGTTCCAATTCACTATTGCCTTCTTCTCATGTGCACCAGTGTAAATTCAGTGCGGGTAGCCTCCTGATTCAATGGATGCCAAGGGGGCACGGTCCACCCACAGCAGCACTCTCCGCCACCACACCACGCCCCTAATCCCTGCCCCACGAGGAAGGCAGCCTCCGGGTGGGGGCGGGGAGGGGGCGGGAGAGTGAGCCCACCCCCTGCTCACCCCGCAGTGGCGGCTCCTGTGCTATGGGGCTGGGCCTGGCTCCCCACTCTGGGGGTTGCAGCCTGGCGCACGGAGTCACGGTGCCGCTCACTCAAATTCGGCCCAGCCACCCTTCATGACGAAGGGGCGGCCAGACCAAACCTGAGCTAGGGGCCCTGTGCAATGCACCCAGTGCACGCGGGGTAATCTGGGCCTGATTTCTGTACGTGGTCATTGCACTCATGGACCTCTGTGAAAGCCACCACGATTCAGCGCAAAGCGGGGGGCAAATGGGAACAGGAATAGTTTGCATTCACTTTCCACCTGCAGAAATGACTGTGTAACCCACTGGTGAGTGTGTTACAGGTCTGCCTCGTGGAGGCTAAAAGTATCAAGCCACAGTTCTTTAGCTCGAGCTATAGCATCTTTTGCTCTTTGCTCTGGAAGTCCCTGGTTCAATCCCCCATTTGTCAGTCAGAATTGCTCATGGGGCTGGATGCTCACTGACACAAAGGTACTGCTTTACCCCACTCCTTAGACCTCATTAGGGCTCCTTTACACAGCTAGGCTGGTGTACAGAGACCTTGGTGTAGCTGAGAACCAGATGCAAGGTGCAGAGCGACTGTAGATTGGGCTCATGAGCTAAGATCCCTGTAAGCTGCATGGCCATGCAGCAGCCTATTTCGTGCCACCGAGGTGCTCAGCGAACCCGCCCGGCTGGGACATGTCGTAGCTAGGGGAGGGGCGCCCCAACCCCAACCCAGCCCCAGATCTGCCGCGGCCGGGGGAGAGGCGGCCCGAACCCAGTCCCGGCCCGCAGCTGAGGTGCCCCTCCCCCGGCCCCAAGTCAACCCCGGACTTGCCCGTTACCAAGGGAAGGGTGCCCCTCCCCCAGCCCGAACCCAGCCCCGGCCCAGGCCGGCTGGGGGAGGGGCGCCTATTCCCGGGGCTGCCACAGCAGGGAGAGGCGCCTCTCCCCCAGCCCAGGTGCTGCTGTGGGGAGAGAGAGCTGGGGGGAAATCATCTCTCCCCGCCATAGACCCGGAGCACCCTCCTGCACCCAGAGCCCAGACCTCCAGCCAGAGCCCTTGCTCCCCCCCAACCCTCTTCTCCAGCCCTGAGCCCCTCATCCCCAGCCCCACCCTGGAGCCCTCACACCCCTGCACCCCAATCCTCTGCCTGAGCCCCCTCCCACACGCCGAACCCCTCGGCTCCACCATATGAATTTCGTTATGTGCACCAATATGAAGGTGACGTGTCGCATCTCATCTCTGTATTGGGGCACATAACAAAATCCATCCTGCACATGGATGGGAAAAATTAGAGGGACCTGCCCATGAGGTACATGGTAATGGAGGATCAGGCCCCCCAGATGACTTTACAGAAACACAAAGTTCCCAAATACAGAAGCAACTTTCTAGAAAGGAGAAGGAAAAACCCGCAAGTCCCTGAAATCCCCAGTGTAAATCTTGGTGAGAGCCATTAAGGGACCGGGCAGCGGGGAGACAAATTTAGAGGCAGAAGGATCAATGTTATTTTTCCACAAGCAGAATTCATAACATTTTATGGCAAAATCAATGCAAATCTTCATGAGTAAAGTGGTGGCAGGTGCACATTACAGAAAAATAAGGGGTGGGGGGACTAAAAACCTTGCAGAGGGATGGGGATGATCTTTTACTCCTTGGTGTCTCTTCCCTCCCTCCCCCTTTGCTCTGGGGGTCAGGGGCATCTTTATTGAGATCAGTACATCAGGCCTCTCACTTAATCCCATTTTGCACTGGGGCTACAGAAGCATAAAGCGAGTGCAGCTGAACTCAGAATCAGGCCCCTCCATGGGAGCTTTGGCTTCCTGATGCCCACTGTCCTCTGGACTTCATGCAGCCCCCCCACTCTATTCATCCCGAATCAATGAGGGCTTGGATATCAGTGTCCCAGGAAGTCCCGCCTTTGAGACTGCTGCTGTGTAAGCTGGGGGAACGGACTTGGACAGCTACAGCCTGCAGGGTCACTGCTGCATGGGAGAGTGATTGTACCAAGGGAATCATAGACTATCCGGGTTGGAAGGGACCTCAGGAGATCATCTAGTCCAACCCCCTGCTCAAAGCAGGACCAATCCCCAATTTTTGCCCCAGATCCCTAAATGGCCCCCTCAAGGATTGAACTCACAACCCTGGGTTTAAGCAGGCCAATGCTCAAACCACTGAGCTGTAGTGACTATAACCAGACAGGGGACCAGGAGACTCCCCAGATGGGGATTCAGTCCAGTTTTCTTGGTCTGACCTGCCGAAAGCAGTGTCCCAGATCTGTCCACCTTATCGCTCTTCCCCTGAGCACCTGCTCAAGAGGCGGGAGAAGCTGAGCTGAGGGTCACAGGAGCTCAGCTGTGCCCTGTCCCATCTCTTCCCTGCCAGGTGGTACTGGGGAAGGGCATGATGCCACCCGTCGAGTTTGCAGTCAGGTGTGTGATGTTAGTGGAAGGTCTTCAGCCTCCCTCCCTGTGTAGAAAGATGGTTTGGAAATGCTGAATCATAGAATCTCAGGGGTGGAAGGGACCTCAGGAGGTCATCTAGTCCCGCCCTCTGCTCAAAGCAGGACCAACCCCAACTAAATCATATCCCTATTGGAGCCACAGAGCTGCCTGGTCGCAGGAATTTGCTCAGCTCCCTGAGTTGCCTTCACTAAACTCTCCCTCCTCTCCACTTTATTCTACGCATAGATTCATAAATACCGATTCTTAAGGGATCGTTGTGGTCCTCTAGTCTGACCTCCCATATAACACAAGCCAGAGACCAGCCCCAAAACAATCCCTAGACCAAATCTTTCCGAAAACCCTCCAATCTTGAGTTAAAACTTGTGGTTCCACCACATCCCTTGGCAAATTGTTTCCATGGTGAATGACTCCCACCATTATTAAATGAAGCCTTGCTTGCAGTCCGAATTTGTCTAGCGTGAACTTCCAGCCATTGGATCGTGCTAGATCTTTCTCTGCTAGGTTGAAGAGCCCATTATTAAATACTGTGTAGATACTTATAGACTGTAACCAAGTCACCTCTTAACCTTTTCTCTGCTAAGCTAAATAGATTGAGCTCTTTGGCTCTGTCGCTATAAGGCACGTTTTCTAATCCTTTGGATCATTCTCGTGGCTATTTTCTGAACCCGCTCCAATTTCTCAACATCCTTCTTGAACTGTGGGGACCAGACCTGGACACAGGATTCCAGCAGCACTCACACCAGCGCCAAATGTAGAGGCAAAATAACTTTGGTGCTCCGTCTTGAGATTCCCCCTCTTTATACATCCCAGGCTCTTGTTAGCTCTTCTGGACACAGAGTCCCATGGGATGCTCGTGTTCAGCGTGTTCTCCGCCACAGCCCCCAAGGGTCTTTCAAATTACCCGCCCCAAAACGCTCTGCAGAGAGCTAACAGCAGAGGGAGAGGGGATTTAGGGGTAATAGCCAGGGAGGAAAGCCAGGTCTGTGTTCAGCCCAGATGTGAAGTGAGATGAGGCGCAGGGGGGGCTGTTCCAGCCGGCAGGGCCGGGGATGATGGCTCTCGTACCAGCAGAGCTGAGATCACTAGGGGTGGCAGCCAGCCCTAGCCTAACCGAGGGCTTTCAAAGGGGAGGGCTCTGAAATACACAGGCTGGAGGGAGTCCAGGGAGAGGGGGGTAATTCTGCACAGATTGAGCCAGTGTCAATTCAGCTGTTAAAAAGGGGAGTGTCTGTGGAGAATCCCCATGAGGCTACTCCCCCAGGGCTTTCCCCAGCTGTGTGATATGACCCATGCAGCTGGGACACCCATCGTGCCACTGCCGGGCTCTGCACTGCTTTTGCACAGCTGCATTTTGCACAGAGCATTGTTTTCCTGGCCCCTCCGGCTGTTTGATCTCAGGAGAGGGCGTCCTAGGGCAGAGGGGATGCTCTGAGATCCTTGCAGTCGTCTCAGGCTGACCAGCCCTGCTGTGTCCCCTTGGGGCTGAGACGCGACACTGCAGAGATCCAAGCTGCCCAGGCCCCTCACATCACTGGTGGAGCAGGGTGGAGGGAGGTTCCACTGCGGGGTGGATAGTTAGGGGGTGTGTGTGTGTGGGGGGGGAGTGACTCCCACGGCTCTTATAGGGCCCTTTCCCTAGAACAGGCTCCCTCCTGCCTGGCTTTCTGCTCCAAATGTACGGGGACAGTGCGCCCAGCCCTGAGGCCTGATCCTGCTGATCGGGCCCGGGATCCCATAACTGCCCTGAATAAGGCGGGCGTCCCATTTGTCATCGTGCACTGGCAGGCTGAAAACAAGAACCATAACCGCCTTCCCTCCACACACATGGCCATTGGGTTTTGTGGCACAGATCCCCAGCCACACCCAACAGTCTCCTCATCCTCCCTCCCTGCAAAGATCAGCCCTCACTGGGTCAGCTCTAGCTCACTTAGGGTGACCAGATGTCCTGATTTTATAAGAGGCTGCTGGGTTTGGATGCAACTATTGCCAAATGGCATCACTGCATCTGCCTTGGACTGGGTTTTGTCTGGTGTTAAGCTCCTGTCAGAGACAGGCTACGGAGCTAGATGGGCCCTCATGGTCATCCTCATGTTGCAATTAAAGGCACTGGACTGTCACTGGGCTTGGTTCCCACCTCAGCTGCTGGTTCCTTGTGTGGCTTTTATTTCCTCTGTGCCTCATTTTCCTATCTGTAAAATGGAACTAATCGAGCTTGCTTTGTCTCCCCTGCGTACAAATGCTGTAAGCTGTTTGGCACAGGGACCGTATGGATGTACCACACCTATCACAAGGGGGCCACAATCTCCATTGGGGCCTCCAGGTGCTATTAAAATATAAATAATAAGAAACAAAACTTGGCAACATCTTACTAAATATCTTGAAAAGAGCTGGGCCCCCCAGCAGAACATTTGGGTGTGGCTATCGAGAGTATCCTAGTTTGGGGGCTTTGGGGTTTTTGAGGCTGCTCTGGATTTGGATTTCAACTCCCCCAATTATTCCAGGGGGAGGGTGAATCTGGGGTTGTTACCTTATGGAAATAGGAGCCAAATGCAGAGTTTGAATCAGAAGACATGTAACTCTTTTCCAAACACAATGCAGCTTGGCTGATCCATGGGGGAATGCAGACCCAGCAGATGGGACGTTTATCTGAGAGTTAAATGCTTGATTAAAGAAGAAGGATGCTGGGAACAGACTGCTTTAGGTGCTTGCATTATCGTGGGCCTGCTCTAAAGTGAGAGGGTTTGAACATAAAAAGAACAGGAGTACTCGTGGCACCTTAGAGACTAACAAATTTATTAGAGCAATTTTACTAACAACAAACAAGGCCGGGGGCGGGGGCTGAAAGGCTGCTGTATGCTTTGCTGCTGTGTGCTTTGCTCCAAAGAAGACCCAGACAATTGAATGAGAAGGTACAAGAACTCCTGTGATTACAAGCCTCATCTTCAAAAGTGCTCAGCACCGGGAACCCTCTGTTGTTCTAAAAGGGAGCTGCTGGGTTTTGAGTTCATTTGCAAGTCTGGGCTTGTGTAAACCCCACACCTCCTGGGTGTGGTGTTCTGTCCCATCTAATGGCACCGAGATCACCTAGGAAGAGTTAAATGAGTCTGCTCTACAGCCTTAGCTAACAAGCAGGTGGCTTTTAGCTCATGCAGTAGAGGCTCATGCTCTAAGCTCCAGAGGTCCCAGGTTCAACCCCGCCTGCCGACGACCGGGGTCTGTCGGCGTTACACTTGCACGTTTAGGGGTGTTTATGCAGTAATCTGGCAACAACTGAAATGGAGACTCCGTAAATTCAAAGTTGGGGAGCGGATCTTCCAAAGCTTATGCTTCCACCCATGCAACTTAGGGATGCAAGTGGCCTGGTGTGGGTGTACAAGTTTGGGTTTGCACCCTCACATAGACAGCAGGGATGTATTGGTACAAAACCTCATTAGTGCATCCATCCGGGTAGGGTACCTGTGCCCACCAACAGTACATGTGCAAACCACAGCTAATCCACGTGCCTCAAGTTACTTAGGCACCGGATTGGGACTCAGGAGAGCTGGATTCTATTCCTGGTTCTGCTACGAGGGGATCATGGGCAAGTCTCTTTCCCTCTTGGCCTCGGCTTCCCTAACTTTAAAACGGGGGTAATGGTATTGCCGTGTCAAGTGCTTTGAGATCTACAGCGAAAAAGGGTCATGTAAGAGTTCGATATCGTTACCATCTCTGTTTTCCTTGTGTAAGCCAGGTTGCTAGAGACTGGGTCTTTATACCTCTGCAGTGGCTGCCCCTCATAACCAGCTTTATGACTCTGCTACTGCTCCTAGCCAGTGGCCTTTCACTCCAGCAGGAGAAGCTTATGCTGTTAGTGTTGTGGCTCCTGGGTTCAAATGCTTCCGTCGACCCAAGTGCAGTGGGTTATATGGGTACAAGCTCTGTACATCGAGGTCTGGCCTGTGTAGGCACAGAGGCATGCCTGCACTTTGGAAGAAGTGTCCTCTCATTTTCAGTTGGAGGTGTAGCAGTCCCAGGGCCCTTCAACGGGCCGAGAGTCTTGGGGCATAGCCACACTACAGTTAAAAACCGGCAGCTGGCCTGTGCCAGCTGCTGGCCGGGTTTGGGATAAAGGGACTGTTTAGTTGCAGATTTCAGAGGAACAGCCGTGTTAGTCTGTATTCGCAAAAAGAAAAGGAGTACTTGTGGCACCTTAGAGACTAACCAATTTATTTGAGCATGAGCTTTCGTGAGCTACAGCTCACTTCATCAGATGTTTACCGTGGAAACTGCAGCAGACTTTATATTGCAGAGTAGACTTTCTGGCTTAGGCTACAGCCTGAGCTCTCAGACCCTCCCACCTTGCTGGGTCCTAGACCCCAGGCTCCAGCCCAAGCTTGAATCATAGAATATCAGGGTTGGAAGGGACCTCAGGAGGTCATCTAGTCCAACCCCCTGCTCAAAGCAGGACCGATCCCCGACTAAATCATCCCAGCCAGGGCTTTGTCAAGCCTGACCTTAAACTTCTAGGGAAGGAGATTCCACCACCTCCCTCGGTAACGCATTCCAGTGTTTCACCACCTTTGTCGTGAAAAAGCTTTTCCTAATATCCAACCTAAACCTCCCCCACTGCAACTTGAGTGGCTGCCCTGCAGTTAAACAGCCCCTTAACCTGAGCCCCGCGAGCCTATGTCAGCTGGCGCAGACCAGCCATGGGTGCCTAACTGCAGTGTAGACATACTCAAAGAGACTAAAGCTCTCTGCTCCTTCGAGACCAAAGCTTAGGCTTGTCCCCAGGAGCTCCTCAGTGAGATGCATTTGTTGATCTCCGCTCCTATCACATCTCATCTCCTGTTCCAAGAGGCCTCATCAGTATTTTGATGGGAGCGTGCGTGACCTCTGCTGCCTACATAGTGACCGAGGGACAGCTCCCCCGTGGGGGAATCTGAGTCAATCCCCCTCTTTTCCCGGCTGTGCAGCACCCTCCTGCAGCACTCCATCCCTGTGGGGAGCACACTCAGCATCACTCGACCCCTTTTTGGGGGAGAGAGACGTTCGTGTTGCTCTGCCACCTTCTGGTGATTCAGGCAGGGCATGGACAGGATGCAGGTCAAGAAGGATGCTAGATTGGGATGGGGCAATGAAATTTTGAGTAGGGGAAACATCGTTGGAGAGGAGGGGGGTTCTAACCGAAGGAACCCTCTCCTGGGAGAGAACAAAGCATAAAATAATCCATGTTTTACTCCGGATATTCTAGCCCAAAGTGCACTTCTGACTTCACTTTCACGGAGAGATGTGACTCCATTGACGGCACACACTGGTATGCATCCACAGCAAGTCCTACTAGAAGCTGTCCCATTGACTTCAATGGAGTTACTCCTACTTTACACCCGGTGTCAGTGAGAGGAGAATCCGGGCCCTGGTTTTATAGCAAAGCTTGACTTTTAGAATGTTTTGCCTTTCTCTGTCTCTCTCCGTGGATTCCTCCCAGAATGCTCTGCAGTGTCTGATTAGAAAATATTAACAAGGTGATTAGAATGTCACAGCAAAATGTCTTGGGTTTTTGGAGCAGGCGTAAAAAAATTTGATTTATGATCCTGACAAATGGAAGGGAAAAATACCTTTGAAATTAAGAACCTGCATAAGCAGGAGAAATGGATGTCACATTAGTATGGCATGGAGGAATCTCTTTGAATACCACGACAACAGAGAACAGGGTGTCTTCCAGTCTCCTTGTTGTTTGCCGGGTTGTTGTAGCCATGGTGGTTCCCGAATATGAGAGACAAGGCGGGTGAGGTAATATCTCCTGTGGGACTACCTGCTGTTGGTGAAAGAGACAAGCTCTCTGTGATGCTCACAAGCTTCTCTCTTCCGCCAGTGGACGTTTGTCCAATAAAAGCTATTACCTCCCCCACCTTGTCTCTTTCAAGCCCCATGGACTTTCATTTCTATGCTGATTTGCCCAAAGTCTGCCAGGGAAGCTGTGACAGAACCAGGATTTGAACCCAGCTTTCCTGAGTTCCAGGCCAGTGGCTTAAATCACAAAACCACCCTTCTTCTCGACTAGTGAGCAATCAGGCCTCTTCTCCACCCACCGGCCCCCATGCCTCTAACCCAGGCTTAAAAGAGGGACTTATTTC
Source organism: Caretta caretta (assembly GCF_965140235.1). NCBI lineage: Eukaryota > Metazoa > Chordata > Testudines > Cheloniidae > Caretta > Caretta caretta. The sequence continues at coordinate 7,509,205 of NC_134223.1, forward strand.
TAGGAAATCCATTATGCATTATGTTGACCTAGTCTGGGAGAGGGCTTTTTTAATCACGGATTCTTAGAAACATATTTCTTTCTGCATGATGCATTGCAGGGACTCAGTGCCAGAGTGGGGGAGACGCTGCAAATTGGGACAACTGTACCAAGATGCTGAGACAGGCATTTCTGTGAGGGGGAGGTCTTAAATAAATGTCTGGGCTAGTGAGGGCAGTGGTGGTGTCTCATAAGAGCCCCCAAAACCTTGGTGTTTGGAACATCCTAAGAGCAAAGATATGATGGACTAATCTGGCCAAAGGAATGGGAATAAGCTGCCTGGAGTCTTTCACCTGTGGATTGAGATATGGAGTGTGTGTGTGTGTGTGTATGCAAAATAATATAGCACCATTGAACTGGTACCCTGTCTTTGTAGAAGGGCTTACAGACTGCAATGGACCAGGGAGGTCCTACTTCCATCTGCCCCAAGAGGTGATCCTGCAGGCCAGGGTGGAGGCTCTTAGATGTGTGTGAGCAGGTGGCTACCAAAGGATCGCTCAGCCTGCAGCTACCTGCCTGATGAATAAAGATGCCCAGAGGCTGCCAATCTGGCACCTTTCACTGACACTAAAGTCGCTTAAACACACATTTTTGTGGTTAATTAAATGACCTTGGATCCTGCAGCCACCTGGCCAGGCATTAAGGCAGTGCAATTGCATGCTGAGTTACCCGGGCAAAGCAGCAGACCTGTGGTGGCCCAGAGGATGGGCATGCTGGTCCTGGTACCCGAAGCATGGATACGCTGGGTGGCCTGGTGCCCCTAGGCTCTGCCACATCCCCACGAGTGAGTTCCCCTGAAATAACACAATGATTTCATTCCCAGTTCCTGAACATCATTTTAATTGCCCACCACTTGGTTGGCTACTAAAAGTTCCTTACTGCCGCTGGGACAGCTCTCTCCACCTCCTGGGACATCCCACAACCAACAGTCCAAGGATGGAGCACATAAGGCAGCAAGGGGTGGGGGAAGTTTGATGGAGCTGCATTATTCTCTCCCAATACTTAGTGACCCAACCCCTCTTCTCTGACAGAGCTACCCAACATCAGCTGTCTGGGTCCTCCCTCTACCAGGCCCCATGGCATTGAGACGTCCTGGCATTGGAGCACAGAAGCGGAGGTGCCTTCTTAAGAATCGCTGGGCCAGCAAAGGATGCTAATAGGTGGGCTTTGGTTTGATCCAGGGCGTTAATGAATCCCCTGCAGTTGCTACTTCCATTTTTCTCTGGCTTGCATTCCCCAGGGACTATGGGAATTTGGGAGTTTAAGTTTTGTAAAAGACACTTGGACTCAAGCCCAGGGAGATATTGCCTTCCTCTGAGATGGAAATCAGGAGGAAATACACAGCATCTTTTATTGATACTGATAGCTGAAAAGCAGATGGGATCCCAGGCGGATAAAGACAGTGGAAGTGAATGGAAACGATACCTCTGCGGCTTATGCTCCAGGCAAATTAGAAGAAGCGATGCAAGGCTAGCTGGGCTTCACTGTTTTTCCTCCTTCACCCCCCACATAACCTTCGACTCATCCAGCCTCACTGTTGGAACTCCAGCCAACCATGTGGAATCTGGCTGGGTGCCCCATCTCGGCTCCAGCAGACCGCAAAGGGGGCACCGTTATAGCTCGGGCCACCGAAGTGAAGGAGGACCAGAGTGAGAAAGGAAAAGGTCCCATGATCCCATCCTAGGTGGGTCAGATCAGGAGACATTCTCCTTCCAATGATCTCAAGCCTTCCTTACCCTAAAATACGGTGTGAACAAGAGTTGCACTGTGCACTGACGTCTCTACTCACCTACTAGGACTCCCCCTGGGGCTGTAGGGGTGACCACCCCTTTAAGATGGAGTCCTCGCTCCCGAGGACACACACACACCAGTTGACAACCAGCAGCTGAGGTAGAGCATCCAGGCCTGGGGCACTTTCTGACCCGGGGTAGCGGGGAGAATTCCAGCCAGGCATTCAGGGTTTCTTGTGGGGGCAATAAGGAGGTTACTGGGTGCTTAGTCTTGTAAGCATGGTTCTTTCCAATCCTTGTCTGGGCAGGGTGCCTCGTTGGGCATCAGCTCAGCTGAAATGCAGGGGAGCTCTCTATACACCTATGCTCGCGTCCCCATGGGGAAGGTGTTGCAGGTTCCCTGTCTCAGTGAATGGACCTCCCCTATCGGCACAAGGAAGGCTGCGCCATATTCGTGGAAATTGCTTTGTGTTCCCTCCAGGGGGCAGGAGTCTGCTGGCAGATGCCTGTCACCTATTTGTGGGCATCCCCCCGGGGTACTGCTTTCTGGCTGGGATTTGCAAAGGCACCTCAGGGACTGAGGTGCAAAATCCCATTGATTGTTGTGTCTAACTCCCTTAGGTGCCTTTGAAAACCCCAGCCTCTGCCACTTGTCTGTTTGCTGTATAGCTGTGGGCCTTCCCTGGGGCACCAGGCTGTTTGCTTCCTGTCTGCGATTGCAGCTGTGGGCAGCCCCTCGGGGCTCGCTGCTTGGTGTCTTTTTTTGTGGAGGCAGATGCTTCAGGCTGCTCTTCTTTTCATCAGCTGGCTCAGCATTGGCCCGTTTGCCAGAATCGATGCTGCCAGCCGGAATGGAACCAGGGACTTACTCTGCGTGCCTTTCCCTACGTTTGGATGTCTAGGAACTCTCAGGGCTCTGGCCGTAATGTAGGAGAAATAGCCCAGTTAGTTTCAAAGGAGTTGTTTTGGGGTGAGTGGGTTTGAGTGAAGAATCTATCCATGGGAGAGTAAGTGTCAGCAAGGCGCGGGGCCATTCCTGCCTCTTGCAGGAGCCTATTCCATTGCCAGGGTCCAGCTGCTGGGAAAGCCCTACCTCCTAAGCACTCACTCAGCCCCGCTCTTAATCGTATTCATCATTATTAAGTCCTGAAATTGGCCAAAGACGAGGAAGAAGTTGCCAATTAGAGCTTTTATTTCTGCCATTCATCTTCCTTTCAGGGGCTTAGCAAGAGACACTTACAAGAAGATGAAGAAGGACTTAAATGCACCAAAATGACTTACAAAATGTTTAAATAAGACTTAAATCAGCCTTTCCTTTTCACCCGGCTTTCCAGCACAATGGAAAATGGGGATGATTTACAGCCAGGGACCCAGCTGGAGCTTCTGGTTTGCATGGGTTCTGCTTGTAACTGGAGCGTGCAGGGGGGGCAGGGTTCCATGAGCCATGTCGGGTGAAGGTTAATGACCATGCTTCAGGAAAATGATAGAGCATAATCCCCTTGGAATACGTTTTGTCTTAGCCGTAAGTTTCCGGGCAGTGGAGCGCAGGGATCAGTGCCCTCCTTTATGATGACATGGTCTTCTTTCAGTTGCAGCTTTGCCGCTGCAGTGCCATGGATTCCTGCGGGCATGGCCAGCTATTGCTTCTTCCCACCCCAGCCAAGAGGCTGACTGGGCGGGATGCACTTTAAAGACCCCCCTGGGCTATAGATTTCATGTCCTGGGGAGGAAGGAGTGGGGTTCTAACAGCGTGATCGCTGCTTGCTCGTGTTATAACAGGGCCTCAGCTTACCCATTGTTATCGGCACTGAAGCATGATTCTAGGATCGAGTTATAACCAGGCTTTGTCCCAACCACACACAGAACCTCTCCCCATGGGGTCATCTGAAATAGACAAGGCCTTGGGTCTAGGGGGTAAGGATCAGGGGGCTGTTGGGAGCCACAGACCTGGGGTGGGATGAATGTGAAAGACATCCGAGGAGGGTAACAGAAACGAGAGGGGACTGAAATAGGGTCAAGGTAAGGTAAGGAGCTAGAAGCCAATGAGGCTGTTTTCACCCTGGCCTCCACCCCAGTTTGTACTGAACTCCCAGAATACAGGGTCCATGGACACTCCTGCTCAGCATCTGAATTACCAACATCGGCTGCGGGGTGGATTGCCGGTGCAGGGAAGTACAGCTCCGATTCTTGGGCTTTGGTTGGATCGAACCATCATTATTTGCTTCCTTGCTTAATGAAATTGACTTTAAAGAGTAAATTTCTACCAGGGTCTCCAACCACCCCCAGTATTGTTAGGTTTCTGATTCTGCAGCTCATGTTGAGAAGCCCTGAGTGACATGAGCATTCCCAATGACTTCTGCCAACGCTCACCATTTTATCATGCTGACATGCTATTGGGTGTTTTTTCTTAAAGTCCCAGCTCCTGGAGACAGGTGAATACTCTCAAAGCTCAGCTTTCATGATAAAGAAAAAGTTATATGGTTCTAGCCCTTGTGGTTGCAGAGCTAAGTCTGAAAATGTGACCCCTAAAGGTTCAAAAGCCAGAAGGCAAATAAAAAGAACTCCAAAGGTGAGAGGTTTTAAAAATCTCATGACTTTGGCAGAGATCGACACATGCTTTTTGAACGCTCAGGATTGGCGATAATGGAACTCGGCCCTTAAGCTTTGATAACTGTGAGGGGGAAATGTTGATTTTAATAATAATCCTTAGCTGTTCTAGCATGTTCCAGCTGTAGATCTCAAAGCACTGCAGAAAGGAGGTCAGGATCATTACCCCCATTTTATAGATGGGGAAACTGAGGCACAGAGCGTGGAAATGGCTTGCGCACGGTCACGCAGCAGGCCTGCGGCAGAGCTGGGAATAGACTCCAGGTCTCCTGAGTCCCAGCCCGGTGCACTATTCATTAGGCTACACGGCCTCCCAAAACTGAGCTGGGGTTTGTGTGGGTGCAGGGGTCTGCACACAAGGCTGCAGGGGTAGGAGCTGTGCTTCTATTATTTAAGCATGGCTTCCCTGGAGTCTCAGGGTCTACCTAGACTGCAGACATGGGGTGTGATTAAAGCTAGATCGGGTCTGCCAGCTTCAGCTGTCATCACAGCCTGGGACTGCAGTGTAGACATATCCTGTCTCCCTTCCATGGAATGCTGCAGATGTACAGCATGAGGCTGGTCCTCTGGCCAATCTCCCTAGGAAGGCCCATGCTGGTGCTATCCTGAACACAGATGGCAGTGACCTGAGCCCCAGTCCTGCGTGCTCACTGCTGTCGTGGCACTTCAGCCTCCACACCTGCCACGGGCTGCAGAAATAAGACAAGAGAACTTGTGGAGGACTTAAAAATTACTGCAGGGTCGATTATTATGCAAACACCTAAGAGGCTCCCGCAACATCCCCCGCATACATAAGCGCACACGTCAGCGAGCCAGAGCTTGAGTGCGGGAGAGAAAATGGGATTTTACACGATAAATTCATATTCTGTTTTTTATTGACGCAGCACAGACTTCCAGCTCTCTGCTTCCCTCGCCTCTCGGGGAGCAACAGCGACTGACTTGACATTTGCCTGCCAGACAGCCTGAGAGACTTTGGGCCAGATCAACAGCGGGTGCAAATCGATCTCTCTTCATTGGAGTCAATGGAGGGAAGCCAACTGGCTCAGGAACCATCCTTGATCCCTCAATCTTACCTGCAATTGAATAAACCAAGCTTGGATGCCACAGCCTAAGCGCTGACCTCTATCCCTCAGCACCTCTTTTCTTTTCAATATTCAAACTTTGACGATAGGAATTTGCTGAAAGATTTAACACTTAAAGCCTGAAAAAATTCTTCCATTACATCCCTAAAAACCAGTTTTTCCATCATTCTTTTCCAGTAATAAAACACAGGAGCCCAGCAAAGACTCCAGTGGCCAATTCCATAGCCACAGCTATGGAGCAACCAGAGGAGAGAAACTCGACAGAATAAATCTTGTTTGGAAATTAACGTAGCTCAGGAAATCAAAAAAGGGGGGGGTGGAGAATATGTCCCTTTACTTATTTCAACTTCTTGTTGCAAAGCTTCATAAGTGAATAAATCCAACTAAATTTAAAGAGAGGACTTGGGGAGAAAGCACAATAAATGCAATTCCATCGTCCTAAATGAAGACAAAGGTTTCAAAGCAATATTAAATTCAGTCCCTGCAGACTCATTTCATTTCAGCTCTGGATTGCCACAAAATCAAGTTTCACAGCATGGCCAGCGCAGTCTTCCACCTCCCCCAAAGCCACTCACAGGCACAAATTCATTTTTTCTCCCTGATCCCAAGTGTCACTTGGCATATTCATTTTCACAGGTTGTCCTTCCGCCGGCTTGCGCTGACTGACCTCGGTAATTTTGTTTTAAATGACAGATTCCTCGGCTCTGTGAAAGGAACTCGGAAACAAAGCACAGTCTACTCTCTCTTTCCAAAAGATTCCATCTCCATAATTGTCCTTCTGCCTTGATACTTGTTGTTAACCTTCCTCCACCTGGAACCACAAGCAGTGACCGCGCTGTTTCCAATTCCCCCAGCTTTGTGGCCAGATAAAAAACTCTATTGACATTTCAGAGGTACTTAATTCCCTTTTGCTCCCTGCCTCAGCACATTTAGTTGCACAGATGAATCAAAAGCAGGTGAAGTTTTACTTTGGGCATGGAGCAAGGCTGGTTGGGTTGTGGTGAAGGTACCAGTCTGAGTCTGAAGAGAACCATAGTCAAGTCCCTGCTCTGCCACAGGTTTCTGGCATGACCCTGGGCAAGTCACCTGGCCTCTCTGTGCCTCGGTTCCTCATCTGTAAAATGGGGATAAAACTCTTTATTTACAGCACAGGGGATGCTGGAAGATGAATCCATTAATGAGTATGAGGTGCTCAGCTCTTATGATTCTCTCGTTATCTGAATATCTAAAAATGGAACTTCCCTGCTCAAAATGACCAACCCTTTCTTATGTATCGTTATTACAGCAGCTCCCAGAGGCTGCAATGAGGGAGTGAGGCCCCGTGGGGCTAGGTGCTGTACACAGACGTATCAAAAAGATGGTCCGTGCGCGGAAGAGTTTACAGTCCAATCTCTCATGTCATCCCCCACGCACTGGATACTGATAGCGGACCAATGGCCCTTGGGGAACAGTGACAAACCAGCACTTAAGAGATAAACATTTGCAATGAGATCGTGCAACATTCACCTGGGTCCAGGTTTGGTTACAAACTCAGTCTGGGCTTGTAGGAAGGTTGGATAAGGCTCAAGAGCCTGACAGGTACAGAGAGGCCCAGACCCTCCCGCCAGGACTGACCTCCCATCTCTGGGAGAGTCAGGGCTGAATCCCGAGCTAAGCATCACAATTCAGCCCTCTGATCACCTCGATAACGCACCAAGCAAAAAGACTGACTGACCTTCTGTTGGGACGTCCAGCTCTGGATCTGATCCTGGGCGCAGGCAGGGGGATGTGGGCCCATCTCTACCTTCAGGTGTCGTTGCGATTTGCACTGGAACCAGGTTTCATTCGCCATTTCAGTGGGAACCTCGGCAGTTGTGACTTTCACTTTGACTCCTGAGGAGTGTCAAACCCTGAAACTCAAAGAGAAGCTTAGGGGGCAAGCAGGCAGTAAATGACCATTCCCTGCCCCAAAGAGCTTGCAGTGTGATGGGTCACACTGACTCAAACTAAAACCCCTGCAAAGGGAAACCACTTCAAGTCATCAGACTATCAGGGCGCAGTCATGACTGCTTGTCTGCCAAGTGAATTTCTCCTCCCCCTCCCACTTTTAAGCATGGTAAGAAGCAATGTCCTTGCCAAACCAATGCATGTTCTCTGCCTGTCCCTGAACTGCGTGTCCCAGCAGTGTCTTCTTTGCGTGGGAATTTCAGACAAGCGATGCCAGGGGATATGTCTACACTGCAATCGGAGGTGTAATTGCAGCTCAGTTGGATATACCTGCTCTAGATTTAATCTAGCTAGCATGGCTATAAATAGCAGTGAAGCGGTGGCATGGGCTTAAGCTTGGGCTGTACGAGCCCCCCTGGACCCCTGGTTATATGTTTACATTGCTCGGCTGCATCAGGGTCCACGCTACTGCACCTTCTCTGCGGCTTTCAGCCAGCTAGATTAAAGCTAGTGTAGGGATTCCAGCCCATGCTGCAATCACATTGCTGATGGCCATGTCGATGGACCCTCAGAGAGACAAGCTCAGCACAGAAGAGGTGCAGGGAGGGGTGAAGAGCTGACCTGTTGGGTTCTTTTAAACACAGGCAGGGGTGCAAGTAGATTTTAACTCTTACCAGTAGCATAGGTAACTTGTGAGAGGGACACAAAGGGGGGCATCAGCTAAAGGGGGGGCATGTGACCTCTCCACATGACCCCCCACGTGACCCCTCCCAGCCTGGGGCCCCTGCATTTGCCCTGTCCCCTCCCCGTCTAGGGTTGCCAAGCCTCCAGGATTGTTCTGGAGTCTCCAGGAATTAAAGATTGTCATGTGATGAAATCTCCAGGAATACATCCAACCAAACTTGGCAACCTGTGGGGAGGGGCCTCTGTCCTCCCGCTGTGCTGGATACCGATGCAGCGGATACCGATTTCTGAACCGCAGGGCTCTCCTGGCAACTGCAGCAGCAAAAGCAGCAGAACGTGGGGCCACCGGGCGGCCCCATGCCAGCAGCTCCTCTGGTGGGGCTGTACCACCCCCAGCCCTGCCCCCCAGCCCTGTCCTCCCGCAGGGCTATACCACCCCCAGCCCTGTCCTCTGGCAGGCCACTGAACACCAGGCAGGAGGAAAGAAGAAAAGAAAGGAAATAATGTGTGGAGGGAAGGGAAACAGAAGGAATGAGAGAGACCAGATTGAAGCAGACACCAGACCAGAGCTGGAGCTGCTAGATGGAGTATACAGACCCTGCACTGAGCCTGAATAGGGCTGAAGGGCCATGCTGGGCCAAGGTAGCCCTGCCCCTACAGGCCTGCCCTGAATGCTCCAGCTGGAGGAGCAGGTTAAAAGGAGCTCAGAAGCCCAGCGAAGGGGTGGTGGACAGACTGCAGGAGGGAGGGAGCCTTCGCCAAGAAGCCAGATCCAGGATGGAGCTTGAGAGGGGACCACAGGGTGAGCAAGGCCCCCAGGCAGAGCCTTCTCCAACCACCCTGCATTGAGCACCAGCAGGTCTTGCAGCACGCTGCTCCTCTGGACTTTGTGACGCCAATGACTGCTTGGACTAGGGGGGGCCATGCTCCAAACTGAAGGAGATTATAGATAGGAAGTAGCCCAGTGCAGGGGTGCTGGAACTAGAGGTGCCAGGGGTGCTGCCACACCCCCTGGCTTGAAGCGGTTTCCCTCATATGCAGGGTTTACAGTTTGGTTCAATGGCTCTCAGTCCCTGTCCCTCCCCCCCCCCCCATTGTACAAATTGTTCCAATGCGGCTGGCCAGGGTGACAGATTTAGGCTTTCTATGGGGCGGAACCTGCCAGTGTGATTTCCCACTGGGCCCTGGGCTGGGACCTGGGATGGGCTGGTGGAGAGGGAAGGCCTGGATTCCCCTCCCACACCCCACTTGAGGGCAAAGGCCCAGTCACAGGGGGAGGCCCAAACGTTCCTGGTCTAGGGTCAGGAACCAGGCTCTGCTACTGCCCCTGACACAGAGACAAGGGGTTGGAGGCCAGGTGCCCTAACCACTAGGCCACCCAGCCTGCCAAGCAGCAAATCACAGGCTGGGAAATTGGGTTGCCACCTTTTGTCCAATCAGAAGTAGGGAAGGCAAGGCTCGCTCCCCACCTCCCCCCATCCTGACATGGAACAACAAGAACTTTTGAAGAAGTCCTTGCCCCAGTCTCTGCTGCCCCAGTTGCAGGGAGGAGACTTTACATCATAATTTTGCATGACTTGGAGCTCACTCCCGTAAGACTGATGTGAACAGCAAGTAGGTCAGGCCCCAAAATTAAAGTACTGTATAATTCTGCATAGCAAGGATAAGCCAAGATCCTCCATACCGTGCCCCAAACAGTAAAGCTTCCGGCAGAAGGATTTAGCTGGCCTGTTCGGTGACAGTGTGTGAGGTAGAATCCATGGCTCTCTTAGCTCTTCAGAGTCATCAGAAGTCAGCAAAATACTCTCTAGGCAGCTAAGACCCAGCTGACTCATCAGGAGCAGAACCAACGGGTCTTCCATAATTCCAGCTGCAGCCGCTTTCCTGGCCCGAGTTTCTCAGTTGCTGTGGGTTCCATTAGTGTCACATTTTAAGGAAGTCCCGTGGTGAGCAACAGAACACAGTTCCTAAGTACGGAGCCAAATACAACGGTTACAGACCCGACACTGACGATGCTGCAGAGAGCAAAAATGAGATTCCTTCCCCGCAAATAGATTCTGCCACTGGAGTGTAGCTACTGGGGACAGGTCAGTGACTTGGTTGCCTGTGGGAATCAATAGACTAGGAACAGCAGCACATACCCCACAATCTTAATTATCCTCTTCTTGTTATCTGCATGGATTCTCTTCTTTTCTAGCCCTGAGCTCAGTAATCCTCAGAGCCAGGATTTTATGCTTAGGGCCGCTTTGTAGACTGGAATGTCATGTTTTCTCATTCCTTTTTTATAGACAGCTGACATGGGCCCCAAATCATCATAACATCATAGGGTTAGCTGGCGGCTTTCACTCCAAAGCACTTTATAAGCTATGTTTATAGAGGAATCGCTTCACCCGCCAGTGCAATGCAATCATCTCTGGGGTGGAAAGTTAATTGGCAACTGTTGAACAGCAAATTCTGTGCAACTGTTTTGGACAGTGCAGGAAAAAGAGTCTGGCATCCAGCTGAAGCAGTAGGGGAAGCGGGGATTTAGATGAGATGGGCGTAACTGTTGGAACTGGAAATTGGCCGGCACACCAAGGTTAGGACCCCCAAAGTGCAATGGGTTCACTAACAACCAGAACTGGTCAGGACTCACATTTTGCTTCTCATTGACAAGAACCTCCAGCTGCTGAGCGCCCCCTTCCCCTGGAACATAGGGTTAATGTTGCCACCTGCACAAGCCCAATCGATGAGTTCTGCAGTACGTGGGGTTTCTTTTATGGGCGCTATCATAAATATAAAGGGAAGGGTAAACCCCTTCAAAATCCCTCCTGGCCAGAGGAAAAATCCTCTCACCTGTAAAGGGTTAAGAAGCTAAAGGTAACCTCGCTGGCACCTGACCAAAATGACCAAATGAGGAGACAAGATACTTTCAAAAGCTGGGAGGAGGGAGAAAAACAAAGGGTCTCTGTCTGTCTGTGTGATGCTTTTGCCGGGGACAGAACAGGAATGGAGTCTTAGAACTTTTAGTAAGTAATCTAGCTAGGTATGTGTTAGATTATGATTTCTTTAAATGGCTGAAAAAAGAACTGTGCTGAATAGAATGACTATTCCTGTCTGTGTGTCTTTTTTGTAACTTAAGGTTTTGCCTAGAGGGATTCTCTATGTTTTGAATCTAATTACCCTGTAAGGTATCTACCATCCTGATTTTATAGAGGTGATTCCTTTACTTCTATTAAAAGTCTTCTTGTAAGAAAACTGAATGCTTTTTCATTGTTCTAAGATCCAAGGGTTTGGGTCTGTGGTCACCTATGCAAATTGGTGAGGATTTTTACCAAACCTTCCCCAGGAAGTGGGGTGCAATGGTTGGGAGGATTTTTGGGGGAAAGACGTGTCCAAACTACGTTTTCCCAGTAAACCCAGATAAAGTTTGGTGGTGGCAGTGGAAATCCAAGAGTAAAATAATTTTGTACCTTGGGGAAGTTTTAACCTAAGCTGGTAAAAGTAAGCTTAGGAGGTTTTCATGCAGGTCCCCACATTTGTACCCTAGAGTTCAGAGTGGGGAAGGAACCTTGACAGGCGCCTACCCTCATAGTGGCCTGACTCCACTTAGCTTGACTATCCTGACTATCTCATATTGCATTTGGGTTCTTTTACTGTTAAGCTAGACACAGCGGTTCTCCAACTCTGGGTCGGAACCCCAAACTGGGTCGCAACCCCATTTTCATGGGGTCGCCAGAGCTGGCGTTGGACTTGCTGGGACCTGGGGCCGAAGCCAAAGCCTGAGTCCAACCACCCAGCGCCAAAGCCTGAGGGCTTCAGTACTGGGTGGTGGGGCTCAGGTTACAGGCCCCCCTCCTGGTGTGGGGCTCGGGCAGGGTCAGGCTTCGGTCTCCCATCCTGGAGTCATGTAGTCATTTTTATTGTTAGAAGGGGGTCATGGCGCAATGAAATTGAAGAACCCCTGAGCTAAAGCATTGGGTTTGGTGCAGGGAGCAACAAGCCACTAACTAGAGATGGCCCAAATCTCAAAGATCCAATCTTCTCCACTCTGAAGATGCACTGAGTCGGGGGGTTGGTTGAGAACCATCTTACGGTAACGGTTTTTGGTCACTATTGACTACAGCTGGGTGACATTTTTCAACTGAGCCCAAAAATGCAGATTTGGCAATACCCAAATGTTTCACGAATTCATGTCGATTTCACCAGATGTTTTTGGTTTAAAAAAAAATTCCAAAAGAATCAAAATGTCTTGATTTTTTTCGATTTGAACTGACATTCTTCTTTTCGAAATTTCTTTTAATTTTATTTTAGAAAATGGAAACATAGTTCAAAAAATGCTCACAGTGGAAACGAAAACATTTTGTGTCAGGTCAAACCAAATGATCCAAAACGATTTTTTTTTTTTTTTTACTTTTCAAGTTGTTGAAAGTGTTGAACAAATTGGTTTTCGGTTTGACCTGAAACACATCCTCTTCCCCAGCCCGGTTTTTCAGAATTGCCAATAAACTGAAAAAGCTGTTTTTTCACTCAAGTCTAATACCGACCTAGCAGCAGAAGACGCTGCCATTCTCAATACCGCCCCTAAGCCAGGCTGTCCGCAGCAAATATTTGTTAACTCTTTAGTCCTCATTGTTTGCCCCACTACCCAGGCACATTTGAAAAGAAATCCCCTTACCATCACCACTGTCTTTGGACGTTGGGTCTTCACGATTAACACCAGAATCGGTGCTGCACAGGCTCACGGAGACAGAGGCAAACCAAGACCGTGAGCTGTAGCTCACGAAAGCTGATGCTCAAATAAATTGGTTAGTCTCTAAGGTGCCACAAGTCCTCCTTTTCTTTTTTCAAGACCAAGCAGGCAGTGAACTTGTCCTGGGGGCGGGGGGGAGTAAAACAAGGCATAAATGGCAAAGAGTGATGTCTTGGGAAGACTGACATGGGTAATAAGAAGGATTCCGAGTTCTGAGAAATTGCATTAACCAATCAAGTAGTGAATTAGCTATTTGGAGATGAAAAAATCAATGGGCCCTGATCCTAAGTGGAGCATTAATGCATTAGCAGCAGTTCTGCGGAAGGATGGTATGCAGCAGTGGCTGTCTAATATGATTTCAAAAGGCTGTGGCGACCAGCCAGCAGGCGCTAGAATTATCATCTGTCCTTTTGACTCCTTTTCCTTTATCTCTCCAATCTCCTTGTCGGCTTCTGTATTTTAAGTCATTCAGCTGTTACAAAGACAACATTGAAAGGTGGAGAACAGGGCGGTGATGGAGTCCAGTCCATACAGAATCTTCAGAGACACTCTGTACACGCATTTCGCATGGCAGTGCACACGGCACTCCATATTAGTGTTATTGAAGGAACACCTAGAGAGGTCAAGGCACTGTTGAGATCAGGGCCCCGTTGTGCTAGGTGTTGTACATACACGTAGCAGGGGATGGTGTGTGCCCCAAAGAACTTACAGTATAAATAGACAAGACTGACAAATGATGGTGGGCGGGGGGAGGAGGAAGTATTAGTAGTTATGGGGAATAGCATTTCTATTTATGGGGAAACTGAGGCACAGAGTAGCTCAAGCGACTTGCCCAAGGAGTCTGTGGCAGAGCCAGGAACTGAATCCAGATCTCTTAAGCCCTATTCCAGTGACAGAGGCCTTGTTTACACATGAATGTTTAACATAACTATGAATTTAACCCTATTAAGTTAAACTGGTGCAACTCCCTGTGTGGATTAAACACTCATATTTGTATTTGAAAGTGGCTTTGTTAGTTTAGCTTAAATAAGTCGGGGCAGGTCCGTACTACAAAGTTTTCCTGGCATTGCTCTGTCAATTAGGGATGTGAAAAAACCACAAACCCCCACCAATCAACATAGTTATGCTGCCAAATGCCATAGTCCTTCTGCTGGCACAAGAACAGCCATACTGGGTTAGACCAAAGGTCCATCTATCCCAGTATCTGGTCTTCCGACAGTGGCCAATGCCAGGTGCCCCAGAGGGAATGAACAGAACAGGGAATCATCAAGTGATTCATCGCCTGTCGCTCATTCCCAGCTTCTGGCAAACAGAGACTAGGTGTAGTGGGGCAGTTGCCCCACTTTGGCAGAGGAGGGGTTAAAGCAGGCTGGAGGGATAGCTCAGTGCTTTGAGCATTGGCCTGCTAAACCCAGGGTTATGAGTTCAATCCTTGAGGGGGCCATTTATGGGTATGGAGCAAAAATTGGGGATTGGTCCTGCTTTGAGCAGGGGGTGGGACTAGATGACCTCCTGAGGTCCCTTCCAACCCTGATATTCTATGATTCTATGAGATGCCACGGTGGTGAGTCTGTGCTCTGTTATGCTAGGGACACCATCTCTGTCAGGTGGAGATGTGGTTTAACTATGCCTTCAACAGAACCCCTTTTGTCTGTATAAATTGTGTCTCCGTCGGGGGCTGGGCTGGCAGAGCCCTGCTTGGTATAGTATTTGCTATGTATGTGTGACCAACAACCTTAGCTGGATTGTGCCATGAGACGTACTACCATTACACCGAGAAAAGAGTCTGTACCGGCAGTAAGAGCCTGTGTTTCTGCAATGGAAGACCTGTCTAGGGCTGTCACCTGATGGATGTGCGGACACCATTTTTTCAGCTACAGCAGATAGGAAAGTGGTGAAGCTCCACGTAGAGCCTCCACGGTCAGGGGCTGTTCAACCGATTTCCCTCCCAGCGGCAGTGGAGAACGTCTTTATGGCATGGGCCAGAAAGTGCAAAAGGCACAGGGATGAGGCAAAGCAAGCCCACAGGCCGGCTCCTGAGTTACGGCCATCTCTTGAGCAGCGAGGCATGCCTGAGGGTGGATTCTCAGAGAGCCAGGAGCCATTTTACCTGTAACAGAAAGCACCTGACCATCGGGCACGGTATGCGGCCCCATTCAAATCCCTTTTTAAGAGAGAAATAAGACTTTAGTTCTCAGACAATACTAGCTTTTAATGATGCCAGGACAGAGGTAACAGATTATTAGTGGAAATTCCAGTAGAAAACTTCCACTGGCCTCTGATTTCCACTAGTCTCTATTGATTTCTTCTGTCCCCTTCGGTAGAGGGACCAATAATCCCAGGACACAGTAGCCCGATAGACCCATTGCTCTGGGACTAGCGGAACTGGCATTTCCACTGGGCCTGGGCTCTTTGAGGGGTGATGCTAATACGACAGCTACAGCAGGCAGCTGCCCTGAGACGGAAATGGCGGCTGCAAGCACCGTAGCCCTGAGAAGGAGCAGCTCCAAGATGGCCGCGGCGGTAGACAGATCCGCTTTGAGAAGTGGCTTCAAGATGGCGGCAGCAGACGCAGTTGCTCAGTCTCTCTGGGGAGGAAAGATACCGAGGTGCGAGTCACTCAGAAGAGGGGTAATTCCCAGAAGGTGACTGGAGGCAAATTTGCTCAGCCGGGGGTGCTGTGCCGAAAAATAGTCCAACATGGCAGCCGTGGCAGTTTTCCTCTTGCCTGTCTGGATTATAAAAATTCTTGTGCTTTGAATAAAGATTTATTCAAATGCACAGAGGGCAACATTCAGTGACACCTTTCACTTTTCCCTGTACTTTTTTAAATACCTCCTTGGAACAAGGACGAAGATGGAAGCCAAAGGGAGTTTAAAATAAACATTGAAAGGAAAGAGAGTGTGAATCAGCCAAAATCCCATGGCTTGAATGTACTCTGCCACGTTGACCTTCTGTGGCCTGCTTGCACAGCTCCAGACTGACGTTTTGTCCGCTTTAGGGCGCTGCTCCCCACTCTGGTTTCAATTTCTTCTCCCATGTCAAGAAATGTTGTTAAAGAAACGATTGCCTTAAAACAATCTCCGTGTTCTAAATTAGAACAATGTGTCATTCACCTAAATCATGCAGTGCTAATCACACAATTACTCCGTGCTGTATTATATTTAAAAAGATACTTGAAATCCAAAACAATATCTTGTAAAAAATTAATTTGGTAAACGTTTGACTCGGGCACAGTAAAAAAAAAGAAGGGGGGGGGAGAATTAATGTCGAAACCAGAGCTGGCTAAGAGTAGTTCAAGTAATTCTGAAGTAATCAATCTTTTTTTTTTTTCTTTTTTATTAAGATGAGCTCAAAGGACATTCAAGGCCAAGGATGGGAAAGGAGACACAGGGCCAAATTTGCCCCTGGTGTAACTTCACTGGGACTTCACTGCGTGCTTGCTGTATGACAGTAGGCTCTCTGACCGCGGGCAGCAGGCACACCCCCAGAAATGTTTCCATGGTATGTACAACTGAACCATTCTCATTTCAGGAGTCGCAGCACCACTCGGGTTTGGCCTGGCGGCCACTTTGTCAAAGAACCCCCAGGCCAAACCTGAGTGGCACCCCCCACCCCGTGCACCAGGTCACAATGCCACTCGGTTTGGAGGACCTCTGAACTGGGGGGTGCAGGGCAAACTGCCACTTCTCCCTCCTTCCTCCGGTCCCCAAGGTAGCCCTGCCCCTGCTAATGATACACACCATGCATAATGTACATATGGCTGTGTGGAGTACAGATTTCATCCTCCTGAGGGAGTGTTACCCCCTCCTCCTATTCTAGCTCCACCAGGAGTTATGGGATTGGTGCATAAACTCCACACTGGCAGTGACAGGGTTAAGGGGAACTGCAGAGCCCAATTAACACATTCTGTGGCACCTGGAGGGGAGACAGATAATTAAGGATTAGGCCCAGCTGGGGAGAACCAGACTAGGTGGTTTTGATAATGCAGTGGTTCTCAAACTTTTGTCCTGGTGACCCCTTTCCTACAGCAAGACTGAGTGCAACCCCCCCATATCAATTAAAAACACTTCTAAAAATATATTTAATACCATTGTAAATGCTGGGCGGAAAGCGGGGTTTGGGATGGAGGCTGACAGCTTGTGACCCCCTGAGGGGTCATGACCCTCAGTTTGAGAACCTCTGTGATAATGGAATCAGTGCAGGAAGAGGAGACTCAGGAAAGACGTAGCGGGAAGTTTCTGCTCTCTGGGAAAGGAGCCAGAGGAAGGAGCTTGTACCCAGGACTCCCTGAAGAAAGAAAGTGGGTAGCTGGTGAGAAGGAGACTCCTAATGCAGTCCTGGAAGAAGAGAGACTCCAGGGAAGCAGCCCTGAGGCTCTGCAGCTCAAGAGGAGCTGGGCATCCCTGGAGAAAGCCCGGAGAAGCAGCGCTCTGTAAGAGCTCTGCAGAGCCTGGGAGAGGAGCAAAGAGTCTGTGGAGGATTAAACCTGGGAAGGATGGAAGAGTTTTTTTGGTTCCTTTGAGTTTGGACGCTGTTATGCTGGAAGGGATGGGACTTTTAATGTGACTGAATGGAGGGCCAAACCACCGCATGGACCTCTGAAATCCAGAAGGGGAGTAGGGGGCGGCATAGGTACTGCATCGCTGGGACTTGCCACAAGGAGGCGCTTCGGGATGGCTGAGTCTATGACATGCAGAAATTAGTGAATGAAATTCTACTGCTTGGTTGTGCCTGTTTGCAATGTCCCCTTCTGGCCTTAAAGTCTATGAACCCTGGGTCTGAAGGGTCAGTAATTTGGGGGGATTAAGAGGAGTAGGGACTGCGAAGATCTGTTTGTGGTGTGATGCTCAGAGGAGCCACAGAGCTCTTGGCACTGGGAACCAGCAAAGTCCTCAGTGTAAGTGATCATCCTGGGATGATGGAATCCAAAATCAAATTGCTTTAACTTTCTGAAGTGGGCATCTCAATTATCAGGGTGCTCAGCCAGAGACATTTTAAGGGGCCTGCCTTTCAGAAAGACCTGAGCACCCACCCTCTGAAAATCAGGCCCCTTTGTAAGGCATCCCAAATTGGACACTCAGAAACGGAGGCTCCTAAAATACCTAGTCACACTGGAAGATGTAGACTGATAGCTTTCAGCCTGTGTCCTTGGCAAGAGGGGGCTTTCAGGGCTGCGGTGGCAGTATGTGGCCGCTGCACCTTTCAGGCTTGGAGCATTCTGGACAGGCAGAATTCAAAAGACGGAGCAGCTTGAGCTGGAGTTGGCTTGGAAGCTGTCTGCAGGAATGAAGTGAGGACTTGTTACGAAGCATGCGCTCACTGTGCTAGCTTGACTCATGTTTGCTGGAGCTTTTGTTTCTTCTTGTTGTTGGGCTCATCAGTTAAAATCATTACAGTTAATTAAAAAGGCCTGCTGTGGCTGTGGCGTGGTAACCTAGTCAATGAGGGTCCCTGTCTTTCTGTAAGGGCATCCGGAGGTCTCCTTTAGAGCTGGCGCATCCTGCGTGACTGTCTCTAGGTGTGGTCTTCTGATCACTGGGAGGCAGGAGAGGAAGATGAACTGAAGAGAGTGATGAATGACAGAGAGAGAGAGTGAGAGAGGCCAGTCAAATGCATTGGTGCTGTCACAATATTTAAAGCCTTCACTAGCAATCTAGACGGAGGAGGCCGCAGCCAGTGTGTTATAACTGTTGTAGCCAACCTACAAAGAGGGCTCGTGAACAACCAGCCGGTTGCCCAGAGCCCTGACATGTGCTCAGTTAAACGAACCTGACAAGGATCTCATAGCACCCTTTCCCACATGCACAGACTATTACCAGGTGTGAATGTGCTGAGGGCAAATTAAATTTCAATGTGGCTTTGCACTCGGCTGATAAATCTTTCAGTAGCCTAATTTTGGAATGAGCCATCAGGCTGGACCTGCGTGACCCAGAAAGGAAAAGCTTTTAAATTATCGAAAACTCCTGCTTATCTGCGCCCGGAGAGAGTCAAGGGCTCAGTGGCTTATTCAAACCTTCCTCTTCATCGGGGGAGTGGCCTTTGCCCAGTCAGGGAAGAGGAACGATGCAACGGGACCAATCACAGCCAACCACAACAGCTTCAAATATCAACCCTTGACGACTGAGAGGGGACTGTAAAGGAAGTGTCAAAATGCAGAGTAATTCTGAGCAATGAGGAGACTGCAATCTGCTCGGGAACACTGTGTGTGAGCACAAAAAAGCCACTAAATTAGTCCCCCCTGAGTTATTTGCTCAGCTGCACTCAAGAGCATTGCTGTGTCTGGATTATGGCCCCAGAGCTCGGAGGTGCTTGTCATGCTTAAATGGGACCAGCAAAGGAAGTCCTTAGTGTAGCTGCCGTTTCAGCCGACAGGTTTACAGGCTGGCTTGCGACGGCTCAGCCGTGGTTGTGGCTTCTTTGGGATTTGATGGAAATTACTGCAGCACGGGAATGACCTCAGGGAGGCACAGTACGGCTGTGGTTTCAGACTCCCCCCTCCTCCCCCACTCCTGCCCCCAAACTTCCTCATATCTAGCTGGGATGTCCCCGGAGGTACAGCATCATTGCTATTGCTGCTGTAGTTCTGGGGCCGGTGTTCTGCTCCCATTTTCAACGTGGGACGTGCTAAGCACCTCTATAACCCAGGCCTTGAGCCTGCATCCCTGGCGGGGGTTTTGCCTATGCAAGCACTGCAGGACTGGGACCTGGGTGTGCAAGTGACTGAGGGCTGGAAGGGGCGGAATTTCATTTAGGAAGCATAAATTCTAGAGCTAGCCTTGATCCCTAGTATAACACGCAGGATGGTCAGTGCCATATCTGAGGTATCTGTCTTGGGAAGGTCTGGGCGAGACAGTGGCTGCCAGAACTACCCTCTGAACTGGGCTCCTGTACCCCAGCAAAGATGTTCCCTGATCTGTATGTGTAAATTCCATTTCTGCCTGCCGGCATGGTCATGGCATTTCTGACAAGCTCTGCATGGCTCAGGAGGCAGTGATGGGAGTCCAGTGACGGGTCAAACAGGAGGGGGATCTGGGTGGTGAGAGCTGATGTTCAGCCAGCCAGTTATTGGCACTAGTGTCATGGTCTAGTGGGTAGAGAGCTACTGAACTCAGGAGTTCCCAGCTCTGCCACTGACCTGCTGTATGAACTTGGGCAAGTCACTTTGCCTCTGCCTCGCCTATTTAGGCTCTTTGGGGCAGGAACTGTCTTTAAAGCTGTGTTTGTACAATGCCCAGCACTATGAAACTTTGATCTTGGCTGGAGCCTCTGGGCGCTACCCCAGTGCAAACAATAATGATGCACAAAATTTCTTCCCCTCAAAGCTCTTCAGTTCCCAAATGCCTCCTAAATATCCCTGTGTAGGCTTAGGGGAGGGAGGAGAGGTATACAAAGCAGCGGGGAATGATGCACTGAAGTTGAAAGGATGGAAGCAGAAATCCCACCCCTCCATTATCCTTGTCACACTAATTCCTGCCCACTCCTCTCATACAGTGGGTGTTTGTGCTGCAGAATACAGCAATCAATTACGGGGCTAATTAAAAAATCACCTCCTGTAGGTGTAGCCAATTTTTTAACCTAACTACAAAAATCTTTTGTGCGGGCGTCTGCGTGTGTTTGCATGAATGTGCTAAGGTCTGTAACTCTGAATGTGCTTGCAGATCTCTATGCATGTTTGGGGTGGAGGTGTGTGCAGTCACATCTGCGTGTGTGTGTGTGTGTGCGTGTTTGTGTTTGCCTGCATCTCTGCCTGGCACTTGTATACAAGTGTGTGCACTGGCAAATCCTCCGTGTGTGTCTCTCTGCATCCTTGCCTGCCTCCGTGTATTTCAGCCTCCTTTTTTAGCAAAACAAGTCCACAAAAGCATTTCCCAGTTTAGCCATCCAGACAGTATTATCTGCGATAGCAAAAACACGAAGGATTTAAGCAGATTTGCTAAACCTGCCTATTGGGGCAGCGCACCAGTAACAGCAGCAAGAAGCTCTGTGTGAGTCTGTCCTGCTGTTGCTCCGTTACACAGACTGTTGAGAAGGAAAATGAACCTCCTCCCCGACTCTTTCCCTCATTCAGCTCCCACTCCAGTCTCCGCTTCAAAGGTTGGCGGGTGCAGAAAGATTCCCTGCTATTGTGGAGAAAATTAACTGGAGACAGGTGGGAATTATTGCCCGTGATTTCCATGGGGGTGGGAGTTGTTGGGGTTGGGGGCTGGGCACTGGGGGCAGCCATCCTGACTCAGAGTTGTGACAAATTGGCTCAGAATAGCAAAAATACCTTCATCCGTCCTACACGTGGGGACCACTAGATCAGCCACTGAAATGCTGCCACCTCTGGGATGGAGCACATCTTTTGTGTAACCATGCACCGCAACAGCACAATGGTTGAGGCCAGGATGTGTGCAACTGAACCAGCAGATAGAAAGTAGGGAGGCCAAACCTAAAGCTTCAGTGTCCTGGCAAAATTCCAAGGTGAACGTCAGAGCGGTTGGAAACTGGATTTCCCATTCTGCAATAAATCCCGATGTTTCCATTTTTTCCCCCCAAACTGGAATGAAAGGCCAACGTTTTGAAATTTCCCAAGAAATGAACCTTTGAACTGTTCTTGATTCAGAACCATCAAAACGGTTTGATAACATCTGAACGTTGTTATACCATATGAAATGTAATCTATGTACTATTGACGAGAATATATATACAATGATCTTGAAATGAATATTTTAGTGTAAGAATGAAACAAAACATGGAAGTCAAAAGGATTTAACTTTGATTTTTTTTTTCTCATCGGAAATGTCCTCAAAATCAACCAGTTCCTGTAAGATGTTTCAATTTCAAGGACGCTGCATTATCTGACGTCTACCTCTCCGTCTTAAACATTTGTTGAGCGGCTCTAGTTAACATCCCCCTCCCCTTGCAAAACCTGTCTTGGGTATTTAATGGCCAAGGCTGTCTGCACTTTAGTCTTATGTCTCATCTAAGAGATGGCCCCTCCGGCATGCCCCAGGCCCACCCTGTAGCATGGGATCAGTCATGCCTCAGAGGAACGAGCAATGTTTAGCGTATTAGATGTCTAGTGGCATTTTAACCTCTTGGCCGTCAGGCTCCCTCAGGGTTGTACCCCACCCTAGTAAATTGGGCAGCAGCCCAGGGGACGAAGTGGCAGCTGCAAGATCGCTGAGACGCTGCCAGCTTTGGCAGGTGGACAGAAGCAAATCAATGAGTCAGCACTTGGCAGCGTCAGCAGCCACGTCTTCTTGCCCTTGCCAGCTCATTGTTAACGTGAGCAGAGACTACGATCCAAGGCCATTGGCTGCTGGCTGCAGAGCTAAGATAATGGGCCCAGCACTGAACCTGGCGAGGAAGGGAATGGGTCGGGGCCAGACCTCCCCCAGACGTCTCCTTGTGGGGACAGAGGCAGGAGAGCTGCCCCACTCTGCCTGCCGAGTGAGAATCCATCTGCCCGCTTCTCATGCCAGCCCGGCCCCTCTGCCAGTTTTGCTGCTGCCAGATGTTGCAGTTGCCCGTTTTGTCCTACTCCTTCCACACGTGGCATCCAAAGATGGCTGCCTCTATCGGTTAGGCCAATCCCATGATCGCTTGGGCACACGGGTGTAGCAACGGCCTGAAATGACTGGCTTTGTGCAGCCAAACACAGGACTTGTGAGCTGTGGGATGGTCTGGTAGTTACCGCAACAGACCAAGCAGCAGGAGTCCTTGGTTCTGTTCCTACTTCTGCCGCTGATTGGTGTTGGGAACTTAGGCAAGTCACCAGGCTGTCAAAAGCTTAATCTGTAGTTAGGCCTCTCATTTAGATACTTGCTTTTCAAAGGCGCAGAGAACCTTCTGCTTCCACTGAGGTCCATGGGAGTAGTGAGTGCCCAGAAAAACCTCCTGTTTAGATGCTGAAGAGCCAGTTTTCAGAGCAGCTGAGAACCCACAACTGAAGCCAGAGGGAGCGGCGGGTGCCTGGCAGTTTTAAACATCAGGCCCTGAATATGCTTGGAGGTGCCTAACCTTTGGCACCCAAGTTGGAAAACATATTTGCCTTCATCTCTCTGTGTCTCGATTTCCTCAGCTGTAAAATGGAGATAGCAGCCGAACACCTCAAGAGGGAGGACGGTCTTGCTGTGGAAGCACTAGATGGGAATCCGCAGATCTGGGGTCAGTTCCGAACCGTGCCACAGACCGACTAGGTGGCCTTGGGCAAGTCTCTTAATCACAGTTTCCCATTTGTAAACTGAGAAGAATAATCCTCACTTTCTCCCACCCTTGGGATATCTTCTCTCTTCAGACTGTGCGATCTTTGGGGCAGCACCTGTCTCTCATTGGGTTTGTGTGTTCAGCACCTTGGTCAGCGAACTCCCTATTACGGCCTCTCTACCACCCTGCAACAAGTAGCAACACCTACCAGACATGGGGAGGCTGTAAAGCTAAACCACGTCCATGTTGGTAAAGTGCTTTGAGATCCTGGGATGGAAGGTGCCGAATAAATGCGCTTCTGGTGCAAGACTCGGGCCTCCGTCCTAGACTGCCAGCCCTGCCATTCCTCAGAGCATCGATGAGGGGATGTCTGATTCCTTCATTCCAAGGCCAGAAGGAACCACTGTGGATAGAGCTAGTTGAGAATTTTTTTGACAGAACATTTTTTTGATTCAAAAATGCTGACTCATTTGAAACCAAAACTCTTTGTGGCTTCAAAACATTTCTCAGCTTGACGGTTTTTTAAAACTGCCCATGTCCTGTTTCAGTGTTTGGTTTTTGTTTTGTTTTGTTTTTCAACCCAAAAATGCTAGTTTCCCAATTCAAAGTGACTTTTTGTGGCTGTATGTAAGTTTTTATTTTATTTTTTAAAATGTTTGTAGAAAAAGTCAGTCAATGGTTGAGATTGAAACGAAACGAATGACCTAAACTTAACGCACCCCCACCCCCGGATCCACAATTTTTGGTTACTGGAAATTTTCATAATTTTGACTTTTTTTGTTGTTGCCCTGATATGGGACAAGAAGAAAAAACACAAATCTCAGATGTTCAGCTCTAGTTCTCTGTGACGTTGGGGCCTAGTTCCTGGTACTTCTACATTCATGCGTCTGTGTAGGGTTCCTCTGGGAGGCATAGACTGTCTCCCTGGCGCACGGGGTGCTGTCCATGGGCCTCTGATCTGTCTCGCCCCTCTGGGTTCCTTATTTTGAACCCTTGACCTCGCTCCTATCCCTGTTCTGTTTTTCATTGTCCCAAGCTGTTTAGATGGATGCATCCTTCTCCTTCCCTTCCTCCCCCCACCCCTGTACTCTCTTGATCCCTCTCTGGAGCGGGGAGGTTTGGGTTGGTTCTACTGGCAGAAGATGAGCATCTGCCTGGCTCTCACATAGACCAGCTCATCTCTCAGGCTGGACAAGACTAGACGCTGGGAACAAGAGGAAGGGAACAGGAGCAACTCTAAAAGCATCAAGAAAAGAGTTCTCTCCATTGTGCTTGCAACTTTCCCTTCTTAGCAGCCAGAGGATTTACCATTAAACGGCTGTTCAGGACTCTTTAAAGCCACTAATTAGGTATGCCAGAACCCTTAATGAGAACTTTTTATTTCGCTTCCATTTTTTAGCAGGTTTAAAGGTTCATTAGAGATCCACAAAGGATCTCAAAGTGCATCTCAAACCACACTCCTCTGCCATAAAATAATTTCCAGTGCCTCTCCCGCACTATTAGCTGCCCTTTCTTTCCTGCTTACCAACAGCTTGGGCCCCGGACAGCCGGTCAGCAAAATCTTGTTGGCGCGTCTTCCCTCCGAGGGCTGGCTCGTGAATGGCAGATGCTGGGAGTGGGTAATTTGGGGGAGGGGGACATGTGGTTGTGGAGACCGCCTGGTTCACCCTCCCTCCCTCCCTTCTTTCTTTCTTTCTTTCTTTCTTTCTTTCTTTCTCCTTTTCACCTCTCTCTCTATCCTTTCATTCTTTCCATTCTGTCGTGTGCTGTCTTGCCTTTCTCACCATCTCATGCTCCCTCTCCTCCTTTATTTTCAATTTTCTCTCATTCCCTCTATCTCACTCTTTTGCTTGTCTGTCTCTCTCCTTTCTCAGTCTCTCTCCCTCTCTCCTAATTTTTTTTTGCCTGCATTAAGGGTAATCATCACAACTTCTCCCAGCACGATTCCCGTGGTGCTAACTCACTCAAGAGGCCCTCAGAACAAGTGGCATTCAAAGAAATGTCTGCATGAATGCCTTGGAGGATGTTGAATTCCAGTAGGTTTCCAACCACATCTGAGCTGTCATCAATACTGTCTCTCTTTTACCAGCGGTCTCATGGGCTTCGGCCACTGAAGGCGGCTTCTTTCGTTGCAGGAGGGTAAGCTCTGGTAACAAACAGGCCTGTCCCAGCTGGGTAGAGCCCTGCAAGAGGAACAAAGGTCAGGATGGGATGATGAGAGACTCATAGAGGAAAGCTTTGGACAGGGGGAAATGGACTATGTTAAACATACTGACTGTCCTGACTATGCTAATTTGTCCAGAGTCTAGCACAATGGAGCCCTGATCCCTCCCTGTCACCAAAGAAATGTTCTTGCTAGAATAGCCTCAGAATTTGCAGGACAGATGCCATAACTACAGATCTGGTCTGCATCTGGCAGCTTAAGAGCCCTCCCTTTGTTCTGGGCATTGTGACAGCAGGAAAATAATAAGTGTCGTGTAAAACTGTCATAACAAAATCAGCCATCAAGTCAGCTGCTGCTACCAACTTGAACCTCAGCCCAGAAGATTGCCTTTCACGTGAGGGTAGTATTCCCTGGCTGCCCACTCCAGATCGGGATTTAGACCCTGTGTCGTGATAGCAGGCACAAGAGGCTGTCATTGTTGATGCATTCCTCTGACCACCTCCCCAGCACTCTGCCCAGTAATCTACTTTTGTTGGAACTACTTCTGGCATGCCAGTCCCATCAGTATGTTCAAACAGCCGCGTCTGAACCCAGAACTTCTAGTTGAGCTGGAGCGTATCGTTCAGAAAGACAGCCAGTGCTGATGGCCAGACTTCAAGTGATGGGGAACCCACCTCTCCCTTAGACAAGTTGTTCCAATGGTTACTTAACTGCTAAAAATCTGCACCTCCTGTCTAGTTTGAATTTGTCTAGCTTCAGCTTCCAGCCTTTGGATCTCCTTCTGCATTTGTCTGCTAAACTGGAGACTTCTCTACTATCTGATGTTATCTCCCCATGTAGGTGATCAGGTCACCTCTTATCCTTCTCCATTTCCCTCAAATTAGGATTTTTCCTCCACTAAACTACCCTAGCCTGAGAAGCAAGTTGCAGTGGGGGAGGTTTAGATTGGATATTAGAAAAAACTTTTTCACTAAGAGGGTGGTGAAACACTGGAATGCGTTACCTAGGGAGGTGGTAGAATCTCCTTCCTTAGAGGTTTTTAAGGTCAGGCTTGACAAAGCCCTGGCTGGGATGATTTAACTGGGAATTGGTCCTGCTTCGAGCAGGGGGTTGGACTAGATGACCTTCTGGGGTCCCTTCCAACCCTTATATTCTATGATTCTATGATTCTAAGCAGGGTATGCATTATTCAGTCATGCTCCAGAAACAGGTGTAAAGGTAGATATTGATCTAGTAAGCTGATGTATAGTTCTTTTTGGAAGTTGAGTTTATCACCAACAAAATCGGTTCTGCTTGTGTCTTTTTAAGACACATGCTCAGGTACAGAGCTGCAGGCTGGTGGTTATGCTCTTGTAAATAAATGAATATTTATTCATTCCACAGCATTCTTGCCAACAAGTTAAAGAAGTATGGGCTGGATGAATGGACTATATGGTGGATAGAAAGCTGGCTACATTGTCAGGCTCAACGGGTTGTGATCAATGGCTCCATGTCTAGCTGGCAGCCGGTATCAAGCGGTGTGCCCCAAGGGTAGGTCCTGGGGCCGGTTTTGTTCAATATCTTCATTAATGATCTGGAGGATGGCAGGGACTGCACCTTCAGCAAGTTTGCAGATTACACTAAACTGGGAGGAGTGGTAGATATGCTGGAGGGTAGGGATAGGATACAGAGGGACCTAAACAAATTAGAGGATTGGGCCAAAAGAAATCTGATGAGGTTCAACAAAGACAAGTGCAGAGTCCTGCACTTAGGATGGAAGAATCCCATGTACCGCTACAGACTAGGGACCAAATGGCTAGACAGCGGTTCTGCAGAAAAGCACCTAGGGGTGACAGTGGACAAAAAGCTGGATATGAGTCAACAGTGTGCCCTTGTTGCCAAGAAAGCTAACAGCATTTGGGGCTCTATAAGTAGGAGCACTGCCAGCAGATAGAGGGATGTGATCGTTCCCCTCTATTCGACATTGGTGAGGCCTCATCTGGAGTACTGTGTCCCGTTTTGGGCCCCACACTACAAGAAGGATGTGGAAAAATTGGAAAGCATCCAGCGGAGGGCAACAAAAATGATTAGGGGACTGGAACATATGACTTATGAGGAGAGGCTGAGGGAACTGGGATTGTTTAGCCTGCAGAAGAGAAGAATGAGGGGGGATTTGATAGCTGCTTTCAACTACCTGAAAGGGGGTTCCAAAGAGGATGGATCTAGACAGTTCTCAGTGGGAGCAGATGACAGAACGAAGAGTAATGGTCTCAAGTTGCAGTGTGGGAGGTTTAGGTTGGATATTAGGAAAAGCTTTTTCACTCAGAGGGTGGTGAAGCACTGGAATGGGTTACCTAGGGAGGAGGTGGAATCTCCTTCCTTAGAGGTTTTTAAGGTCAGGCTTGACAAAGCCCTGGCTGGGATGATTTAGTTGGGGGTCGGTCCTGCTTTGAGCAGGCGGTTGGACTAGATGACCTCCTGAGGTCCCTTCCAACCCTGATATTCTATGAATATGAATATCTCGAGATACCCAATGATATTATAAATAAAATGATAAATATGTGGCATATGCAGGGTGATGTGGCATTGCACCAGGGTTTATTGGCAGTCAGTTAGTGACCTGTGGTACTCGCCCATGGCTTTGGTCATCTCCAAATTCATACCATAACACGCCAGTTAACTGACTTCCACATGCTATCTTATTAAGTACAGATTTCTCATTTTAAATTCTTTACAGAATGCATACAAAATATATATTTTGACACATCTATTAGAAAATATTAATATTAATAATTAAGTGCTCTTTCATAATGCTTCATCTTTCGATCTCAAAGCACTTTACAAAGGAAGTCAGTATCATTATTCTCATTTTTCAGCTGGGGAAACTGAGGCACAAGTAGAGGAAGTGACTTGTTCCAGGCCACTCAACAAACCAGTGGCTGAGACAGGAATAATACACAGGTCTGGTGACTCCCAGTCCATTGTCCTATCCTCAAAGCCATGTTAAGAGCATTGATATTGCAAACAAATGAACACATTTATTATAACTGATGAACTGGGAATAATTCAGATTTAAAACCACAGAGGGAAATAAAGATGAATATTCTGGCTTCATAAAGAGGGTAGAAATAAGGCTCTTTGGGTGTGACCTTGGTAGCTGTTAAGTGAATGAGTTTGGTTTCCTAGGTATGTTTGTGTCTGTGAGTGGAAGCTGCATCTGAGGTACATAATAGCTCTGTGAGTCGGCGTAGGTATATGTGAGCAGGTAAGGTATGTGGGTGTTCAGCTCTTGTTTGTTCTTGTTCTGGTGGTTTTGCATTATTGTCCCTGTGATGGGCAAAGCACTTTTGGAGCCAGGAGTGAGGGGAAGAGAGCTGATTTGCTGGATGGCCTGTCAATCACCCAAAGAGACAGGGGAGGAGCTTCTCTTCTGTGCAAAGGATTGTGGGTAGGGAAGCCCTCTATAAAACACTCTGGCTTCTAGCTGGGAGTCAGAATTGCAGGAGGAAGGGTCACCTGGAGGATGCTGGGTCTGTTGAAGTCATGCTCTGGAAGGAATTCCTTGTTGGTGTGTTAGTTTATTATTATTTTATTTTAAACCCTTCAAACTAGATCTTGCTGCTTTATTGGACAAGCTTACCACCATACCCTTGCATGGTCCCTTAGAAACCAGCTGGTTTCTGTAAAGTGCTTTTTTGCATGTGTGTGCGCATGAATGTGTGTGTATGTTTAGTTTAATGAATATATAACACGTAGTTCTTTCATCGCTGAGTGGTGATGTCACTTCAGAAATTAATGATGCTCTGTTAGAAATAGCGTATGACTCAGTATTTGGTTAGCAAATCAGTGTTACACTGAGCTGCAGAGAGATTTAATGGATAGCAGAAGTTAATGTTGCATTGTGTTAGTACAACAGTTCCTTCTGTGTGAACAATCGCTTTACTTGTGTGGCCTTAATGCTGTACAACCAAAAATGCCTGCCTCCTGCAGGCAACAAAACCAAGGGCCAGTGTTATGCCTTGGCACCCTGACCAAGGTTCATGCTAATTTCTGTAATAACACACATACACAGACTCTAAGGTACCCAGTGTTAGAGGGCTTTCCCTTTACCCCCTCCCCTGGTTCTTCGTCACGCAAACAGAAAGCAGAAGACCAGAAGTTCGAAGTGCAGGCAATGTGATGTTTATTGGGGTTAGTTTCGAACAAACATATCCAGAGCTTGACACGCCGGCAGAGTCTCTTTCCCAGTTTTCCATTCCTAGCTCTGACACCACAGAATGTTTACCCTGTGTCCTCCTTCCCAGCTCTGATGCTGCAGAGCCTTGCCTGTGTCCCCCTTCCCCATTCTCATTTCCTATTCCCACCTCCTCCTCCTTAGCAGATCCCAATATACCTCCAGTGCACACCCACAGTCCCACCCCTTTTGTACCCCATGGGAGGGGTAAGGAGTGAGGTGGTGCTCTGGTCACGGACAGGCATTTCTTTGGTCTTTTAGTGTTTTGTACCTTATACTCATATGCCAAGGCTGAGTGTATTGGCTGAAGGTTCTCAGACACCTCTGAGATGGAGGATGAAGGAAGCTAGAATAGGGTTGCCCAATCTCCAGAATTGTTCTGGAGTCTCCAGGAATTAAAGAGTATGTTGTGATGAAATCTCCAGTGTTTTATACTTTCCACCCCAATCCCCCTTTGCCCCTCCTGACTGGTTGCTTGACTTTGGCCTGAGATAAGGGTTGAGGCAATCTTAAAGTGAGCACTCGAGTAACACTTTAACAGTTCTCATCTGTTCCCATTGTACTAACAAACCCATCTGACTAGGCAGAAGCAACATACACAGTCTTTGTCATAAAATCATAGAATATTAGGTTTGGAAGAGACCTCAGGAGGTCATCTAGTCCAATCCCCTGCTCAAAGCAGGACCAACACCAACTCAATCATCCCAGCCAAGGCTTTGTCAAGCTGGGCCTTTAAAAAAGGCCACTCCTTTGTCCTTTGTTTACACATGTTAGCGTAAGGTATAAGAGTATCGAAACCCAAAATTCTATCTCAGGCTGACAAACAAGCCTATATACTAGCACCCAGATATTCTGGGGGGTTTCTACCTGCTGGGTTAGTTGTTCTTCACTGCCAGCGACCAGGCTCAGTCAAGTTGGAGGGAAGAAAGACATTCGTCTCAAAGGGACATGGATCCTGATATTGTCAATTAAATTCCCTGTTCTCCATTGTGCATTCATTCTGTGCATGAGGCTCTAAGCACTGCCATTGTAAATGAGCACAGAAGACATTGTGCAATAGAGACAACGTACAGGGAGAATGTGTGAGAAGAATATTGCTGCTCGGCTTTACAGTGCATCTCTGGATGGGTCCTCCACCCCTCTGTCTATTCATGTCTAAGAGCTCTCCAGCATGGTTCCTGTTTGTGGGACTCTCACCCATTCATGCCTCCCCACCTCTACTCGCCTTGCAATCGGTGTAATTAGATTTTGCTTTACTGCAAAAAGGAAGAACCAAAAAAAAAAAAAACCCTATCCTGACAACCAGTGAAAAATAATTAGTGGCACATTGTATCATTAAACACTAGACTTTAATTAAATTGCGGGGAGATAACTACCTCTAACGACTGGAAGGCTGGAGCCTGTAGACAGCAAACCACTCAGCGTAATGGAGTGAATAGGCCCTGTAAATAGAGACAAGTCAGGGTCCCGCGTTGATTAAGCACCTGACTAAATTGGGTTGTCTCCTCACATCCTGCACCTACTACCTGAAAATTGTTCATTATCTCCTTGCCATTTGATCTCTTTGGAGGTAACAAGCCTTTGTGGCACTTGCGCCAGTGATCAAAAGGGACTATTAAATACTCAAAAGTAGGATAATAATAATGAATCTTACCGAGGGTCTCCTCTGCCCTCAGGAATGGCCTGGCTCCTCTTAGGCCATAGTTAGAACTGGTGGGAAATGCCTTTCCTCTCCCTCAAATATTTTTGAGAGTTTAATTTTTTTCCTATCTCAAATCAGGATGGAAAAATCAATCTCAAAAATATTTATGAACTGAAAGCCCCAAACAAAATGTTTTGTTTTGATGGTTTCAGAACTTGTTGTTGTTTTGAATCAAGTGATTTGTTGAACCCGAACCTACTTCACAGATGGCTTTGACAAATAGGCATTTTGACCTGAAAAAAGAAAAGATTTTGGGGAAAAATTCCCAACTGGTTTGAAGGGTTAGAAGTCAGTATGAAAACAGCCAGAGCAGCTGCTGAATAGGGGCTATTCCTCACAAGCCCCAGCAAGAGGCTAGTGTTAATGGTGCGTCAGTTGGGTTGAGAGGAGCATATGCGGCAAGCTCTTGGTTACTTGTCCGAGCTTTCTAGCTTAGGGTTGCCAATTTTGGTTGGACGTATCCCTGGAAGTTTCATCGCGACATACTCTTTAATTCCTGGAGACTCCAGAACAATTCTGGAGGGTGGGCAACCGTATTCTAGTTTCCTTCATCCTCCACCTGCATCTCAGAGGTGTCTGAGAACCTTCAGTCAATACTCTAGGCCTCAGCATATGGGTAAAGAACTAGCAGCTTCACTGGAAATATCAAGCTGGGCTGGAGGTGAATGTAGAACTGGAGTGGTTAGAATACTCCTAACGTCTCATCACAGCGTACACTAGGTCTGGTGCAAAATCTGGGCTGGAGCCTTCGGGACTATCTCTGCTTGGGGTGTTCCAGTTGTGGGGCCATAGGGGAGAAGGAGAAGCTGTGAGAGTCTTTGTAAGACGTTTCCCCCCAGTTTTTTTCACTGGAGGAATGGGCTTTGCGACTACCACCCAAGCCTCCTGACTGCTAGTCCAGGAACCTATCTGCGACTGGAGCATGCTGCCGGCAGTGCTGCGTGGGGCGACGTAAGTGCTAAGTATTCTAATTTTCTAAACAACCAGCGGTTACATATTGAAACAGCTTAACCATCAGGTAAGAGTGGAGAGACACTTTCTAATAATGAGTTGGAAAGCATCGCATGTCTCTAGGCTTTATTCATATGCTTTCACTTAAATCAAATAAAACCCTCTATCCATGGCCCACCCTAATGTTCCCCAGGCTTTACTGCTGACTTGCCTAAATAGTACAGCTGTAGAGACAGCTTCCCTACGAAACACGCACGCGCTTTCTTGTGCATTAAAATTTAATTACTGCTTTCTCGAATGTCACAGCCAAACCTACAAAAGTCTTATCAGGAGTGATAAGCCCAGCACCCTTGGTAATCACGCCATAACTCACACGGAAAGCAGCAATGGAAAGGGACAGCTGGCTTTATGGTCCTACTGCAATACTCTGCCCTGGCAGCTTTACAGCCAGGCTCTTTCATGGGAGGCAAATGCCAAGACCCCCTTCCCCCTCCCCCCCTGCAAAAAAAAAAAGCCCATTAAAATGTATGCCTCTTTTTCCAGTCGTGGGGGCGTTCTCATTCATTTGTTTGTTTTCAAGAGACAAAATCCATTTGGAAGGCTTGTTGTTGCTGTTTTATCCTGCTTGCTGCCATGAATTAGTGCTGGGTGAGCCACAAGGCAGCAGCGATCCTGCCTGGCAGAGGCTGAATGAATAACCCACCACCACTGCTGAGTCATGGGATTTCCCCCTCCTTCGCTGCTTGAGCTGGTCACAAAGCTGCCAGTTGGCATCGCCCACCAACGGCGAGCCGGGGGTTCCGCTCATGTTATGTGGCATAATAGCACCTAGAAGCCCCCTCTGAGATCAGGGCCCCGTTGTGCTGGGTACTGCAGAGACACACTGTAAAATGCTCCCCATCCCCGAGGAGCGAATAGGTGGAAGGGGAAACAGAAACCCAGAGAGGTGATGCAGCTTGCCCAAGCTCAGTGTGAGGGACGGCAGGTCTCCAACCCAGGCCTGCGGGCAGTGCTCAGACAACAGCTATCACCCAGCAGCGCACTGGGACCAGTCGAGATGGGGGCAACCAAAGGCCTAGCTCACCAAGGACTCCACTCGCAAAGCTCCTGATTGGAGGAGACATCCAGCCCCCTCATTGGCTCAGGCGTACTACTTAAGCCAGAAGGTGGAAGTTGTCTGAACAGCTTGGTGGATCCCAGCCTGGCTGCCACTTTGGACCCTGACTCCTGCCTGTTCCTTTCCTCCTTAGGCCAGATCCTCCTCCTTGGCCCCTGACTCGACATGGCTTGACTCCTCTCTTCAGTGGTCTCCAGCCACAAGCCTTGACCGCCTGTGCACCAGTCCCCACAGCTGGTGGCAGAGATGTGCCAAGAACTCAAGTCTCCTGAGTCTGAGCCCAGTGCCGTATCCGCTCGGCCACACCCCATGTGTTGCCTTCCTGAGGGTAGTAGAGGTTGGTGAGTGAGCAGGAGGATGGGCGAGTACCTTTGCCACTTTCTGCCAGTGTCAGTGACGGTCTTGTTTTATGGCATTTGCTGGTCTTTTCCCCATCCCTCTGACCCTGCTGAGAGAGGGACAGACCCACTGGCTGCCTGAGACAAGAGAGAGGTCATATGGGGATCTCGGAGAAGATCGCTCTGCCACCAGCAGGTTTTATTTGGCTGCCTGTCACAGAGAATGAGAAGGACTATAGAGAGAAAGCAGCTTGCGTTGAGCTGCCAAGTACAGGAGACAGGTTGCTGTGGGCTTTTGGTTTTTTTTTTTAAATAGCCCTTTACAAAGTGCTTTATTATTTTTTTAATTGCCCATTACAGACCAAGGTCATGCCCCTGTGGATTCTGGGAAAACAGTCCTCTGTTGGTCAAAAGCTGTGGATGTGAACAGAATCCAGCCAGGTTTGTAGAAGAGACAAGCGCGAAGTCAGCTGGGAAACAGCTGGAGAAAGACGAGGTCTTTTGTGAGTGCTCAGAATCCACCAGAGACTAGGACTCTGTTTCATGCGTCTCTTCCATCTGCTCTGAAAGGAAAAGCACGTCTCTCTTTGCTACTGTTTCATCTCCCTCCCCCCCCCCCCCCGCCCCGCCATTTCTTCTTCTTTTGCCAGTAAATGTGAAGGTGAGTTCAGTGCCCCTCCCTCTGCAGCCTGACTCACGGTTCCCCGGCTGTGCCAGGACAGCCTCCCTGCACACCTGCAATCTCAACCTGCGGCTCCCCGTTACTCCAGCTCTGCTGCGGCCAGTCAGTCTTTACAGGTACCTGACGCTCATTCCAGTCCTGCTGCTCCTCGACCTCCAGCTCAAGAATGATCATGGGAGTGGTTGGCGTTTTTAGCACCTTTACGCTGAGAGCTGGGCACAGAATTGGGGGATCTGGGTGCTCCCCCACGTCTTCCCCGGAGAGATGATCTGACATGTTTATCTCGGTGTCTCCCTTTCCACTGAATCCCATTTGGGAGACACCTGACCACGCCGCTTGGGAGATGATGTTGATGAACAAGTGGCCTGGGAACCTGCTCCAGACACTGTGTGACTCTGCTGGAATCACTTATCCTGGACGTGTCCTGGGGCAATTGAATGGCTTGCTTGGGATGGAGTCTGTGGGTTCCACCCAGGCTCGTCTCTGTCTGGTTTGGGCTCCGTGTCCCTTGCCTAATGATGGCTAATTCCACTGGGGCTGTGGCCAAGCTGGCAGCTAGAGTGCCCTGAATGCGAACGTGCCCACTGCCATTGGCCTGCCGGGGGTGCTCTCCACTGCTTGGCTAGAAATCATTGAGCCAATGTCTTGAAGAGGGGCTGTTTTCTGTGGCAATAGGATTGTCTCTTGCTTAAAGCAGAGACCTGAGTGTCAGGAGACCTCTGTTCTGTTAGATGTAAAAGCAAGGGGTTGTATTGAGAGGGTATCTGCCATAAACCCTTTCCATTAAGCACAGAGGACCCCTTGGGGTACAATCCTGTACAATTTGCAGGAAACCAGCCCCTTCATGATCTGTGGAACGTGTTCTCAGTCTCTTTCAAACAGTCTTGCAGCCCTCAGATCTTTCTCACTGTCATGGGAGGATACCTTGAGGGGGGTCAGGAGATAAGGGAGTTTGTTTGCTTTTCATTGAGACCTCCTGTCCCTGATGCAATCTGCTCACCTCCTGCCTTCCCCTCTCTCTTTCTCATTCTGTCTCTCCCTCCCTCCCTGTTCCCCAGGCTGTGTGCATATGTATGTTTTGCTCTTTCCCTTTTTGTCTCTGCTTTTTAGTGGGTTTCCTTTTTTAAAAAGACTCTTTGATTTATTATTACTGAATTTCTCAAAGCCCATTTGTCATGTTCACACTCCCCTCCCTGCTACCAATACAATGGAGCAGTCCAGGAAAGACACTCTGTTCTTTTAGCTAAGGTTTCACTAGGGCAATCAAACTTTGCTGATCGGAGAAGCGGGAGATTAGAGCTGTTTGAGGTTTCTCATT
The DNA here is from genome assembly GCF_965140235.1 of Caretta caretta. NCBI lineage: Eukaryota > Metazoa > Chordata > Testudines > Cheloniidae > Caretta > Caretta caretta. Next base: position 7,544,683 of record NC_134223.1, read on the forward strand.
TGAAACTTTCATTTTCTGACTAAAACCGGCCTTTTTTCCCCAAAACAAACATTTGGATTTCTTTCAAAATTGTTCATTTTTGTAATGAAGAGAAAAATCTGTTTGAAAATGAAACACAATTGAAAATAGTGTCCTGGACAGGGCATAAGAGGATCTCCGTTCCCGTCCTCGCAATGCCACTTTAAACATTGGTCCACACTAGAATGTTTTACCTGAAAAACTCATTTTCTTTTGGCTGTGCCTGGCACCCATCTGTCATGTTCACAACATACAAGCAGAAGTTAGATATAAACATACAATACTCTTTCTCAGGAATGTTGCAACATAATACTGCTTTATTTCTTAAAATCCAGATCCTTAACACACCAGAACCAAAAACACACAGAGAGAAAGCAGGCTGCCCTCTAAGGCAGGGATGCACAACTCCCCCAGCTTTGCTCTAGGGAGGCTCTTCGCAGACTGACTGCACAAGTCCCAGATCACATGCTTCCTTACAGAGTCCCCTAGCCTGCAAGCAGGACCAGGAAACCCCCTGAGGATTTAAAGTGATAGCTTACAATTGTAATACAGCTTTCAATACACCACAGCATCCATGCTTAATTTTCTGTCCTACTGACACAATCCTCTAATTTTGCCAGCGTAATTATTCCTCTTTCTGAACAACATAACCCCTCCTCCGATATAGTTCTGTTGGTACCATGCCAGACCAGTATGGAAGTGCATGGACCTGTAGCAGGATAAGAAGTCCTCCAGCAACAATCCCACAATGCAACATTCCCTTCAGTAGTGACCTGTCTCTTCTGCCAAACATTTCAAAATGATACACTTTCATATTTTTTTAATCTGTTTTTGGCAGAAATGTTCACTTTCCAATGAGAAAGCTGCATCTATGTATAATTTAGGCTTCAAAATCTGAAACCCGTTCAAAAAACTGCAACACAGGTGGTTTGTGGGGGGAGGTTAGAAAATAGAAGAGTTTCCAGTTACAATTGTTGGGTTTTGTAATTAAAAAAAAAATTGGCAAAACTATTTGAGCTGCACAGGAGATACCAGGTGACAGGCTCTGCAGGGCTCCAGCTGCATCTTTCCTTACCAGATGCCACCGATACTGGGGCAGCAGAACTGGGTGTGATGAGGCTTCTCTGTAGTTTATCCTAGAGCACCTGACACTGCAGGAAGATGATTATGAGTTGCCTAGCAGGTGGGTACTCAACCTGCCAGCATTCCAGGTGGACAGTCACCTGGGGATGAGCACATTTACCATTATCTTAGAACAAAAATTTCCAGAACAGAATTAAGGACCAAAGCCTTGCAATCCTTTCTCACACAGATCTCCCGGTGATTTGAGTGAGAGTTTCTGTAACCTACTAGTGAGTGTGTGTTACAGGGCCCACTCTGAGCTGAGAACAGTTTTACAGCCCCCGGCTATGGAATCTTGGCTGGTTAGTTCTGGTTGTAGCAGATCACACTTTCCACGCTGGATGGCCCCCATGTATTGGCCAAGAGGATAGCCATTATATGTTGTTTTAGGACTAGACTAGGTCCATCTATGGCTATTAGCCAAAGTGTTCAGGGATGCAACCCCACGCTCTGGGTGTCCCTAAACCTCCAACTGCTGGAAGCTGGGACTGGATGACAGGAGATGGGTCACTTGATGATGGCCCTGTTCTGTTCATTCCCTCTGAAGCATCTGGCACTGGACATTGTCGGAAGACAGGATACTGGGCTAGATGGACCATTGGCCTGACCCAGTGTGGCCGTTCTTATGTTCTTAATGCTAACATTTGGCACTTCTGTAGCCATTTATCATCCATACATCTCACACTGCTTCACAGAGGTGCATCTGTATCATTTTACATGTCGGAAAACTGAGGCACAGAGCAGGGCTGTGATTTACCAAGATAACACCGTGAGTCAGCGGCAGTATTACCAGCCCAAACAGTGATGAGACTGGCTGGCTGAAAAAGGATGAGATTTTAGAAAATGATAAATGTTGGGCTCCTTGTCTTTTGTCTTCTGGTTTCCATGCCTTTAGCATGCACTGGGATCACATTTTCAAACTTTTCTCTGCAATCAAGAGGAGCTAGAAACTTTCATTTAAAACAAATGCAATCAGAGAGTCTTGCATAATCACGTGACTCCTGGAACTGGGGCTTTAAGGAAGAACATCAAATATGGCAATAATTGGCAACACTGCAGAGCTAAGGATGGGACTGTGATCCCCAGAGTCTGGTGCTGTACCCACTGGACAAAATTCAAGATGGTCCCTAAGCCTTAAAATCCTTGTGGATTCCATCCCCTTCTGTGCAGTTGCCTACAGGCCAACACCGCTTATGCTAAGCTCCTACCTGTCTCCCTCTTCGTTGCTATGATGCTCTATGAGCCAGTCTCTCTGCTGAGTTTTGCCCTCTTCCTACCCACTCCTGCCAAGTTTCCACCTGAGCCACGCCATCCCCCTGGTACAATCAGCTGAGTCCCTGCCTGTACATATGGAATGGAGAGCTGGCATCCTGCACTTGGCACCAGGCAGGCAGAGCAGAGCATGGCTGCATGAGCTGACCACTGAACCTCGCTCAAAGCTGCCCTCGCCCAAGGAGTAAAGCAGCTGAAATGATTCATTTGCTGTGCGCTGATCTCATTATCACTGGAGTCTTAATGAAAAGCCCTTTTAAAAAAGGATCGCTGGTTAGGAAAGGCATGCAGCCTGCCTTTGTGGAATAGACGTGCCGCTTAGGCATGAGCGTGGCGGGGTGGTTTAAAGGTGCAGTCTCAGTTCAGGTTGTATCCCTGTGCCATGGAAACCAGCACAAAGCAGAGCCTGGATAACGGTAGAACAAGGAGTCTAGACTTTGGGACAAGAACCAAACACAGCTGCTGCCAAATGTCCCACCTCCACCTGTCACAGATGCCCTCTGGTTCCACTCAGGCACAGTCCAGGGAGGCCACTCCAGCTGCTCCTCTCTGATCCTTCATCCTTCCGAGGTCAGGAGGCTGAATTCTGTGAAGCTTACGCTGTGTGGGGCTTTCCCACGTAAAAGCCAAGGCCCCTTCACCTCTGCAGCGACAGTGAAAGCTCCCACCGAAATGATGCCTCTGGGGCCGCATGCCAGTTGCTTCCTGCCGCTGTAGAAGTGGAAGGAGAAACTTTCCACTCTGTTTTCTGGATACTGCACCTTGAACTGTAGACACGCTGCCATTCTGTGTTCAGTTCAGATGCAGAATGTTACAGACTGCGTCATATGGGGGCGAGCTTTGTGTGTATGCCAGGCCTGTGTCCTCTCACTTTGTGTGCAGCTCGAGGTACCCAAAGAGGTTTTCCCTCTTCCTCCATCCAGGTCAAGGAAGGGATTTGGAAGTCATTCCAAACAGATCAATAGAAACCTCTGCTCAGTGCAAATGGTGGTCAAATATGTGAACAAGCAGTAATAAGGCATAGGCAATGGGATGGAGAAAAATATGGAAAATATCATCATGCTGTTATATCGCCTCAGTGGGAATGCTGCGTGCAGTATTGGTCACCCCCCATCTCCAGAAAGATATTGCAGGGCTAGAGAATGATCAAGGACCAGTGAAACCTGTCCTATGAAAAGAGATGGAAAAGACTTGATTTGTTTCCCCAAAAGATGAATAAGTCGGGACATAAGAGTCGATTAAAATATTGAAGGCCTAGAGAAGGTAGGGCGGGAGCTTCCATTTTCACCCTCGCATAACATGAGAACAAGGGGACATTGATTACATTAAAAGGTGGCAAATGCAATACGGATCAAAGAAAAATAGACTGTGGAACTCACTGCCACATGATGTTGATGAGGTCATAAATTTAGCAAGATTCAAAAATGAACTGGCTGTTTTATACAGAGAATCCGAATATCTAGAGCAGGGGTCGGCAGCCTTTCAGCAGTGGTGTGCCGAGTCTTCATTTATTCACTTTAATTTAAGGTTTTGTGTCCCAGTGATACATTTTAACGTTTTTTAGAGGGTCTCTCTCTATAAGTCTATATATTATATAACTAAACTATTGTCGTATGTAAACAAGGTTTTCAAAATGTTTAAGAAGCTTCATTTAAAGTTAAATTAAAATGCAGATCTTACGCCGCTGGCCCGCTCAGCCTGCTGCCGGCCTGGGGTTCCATTCACCTAGGCCGGCAGTGGGCTGAGCAGGGCCTGCGGCTGGGACCCCAGCTGGTAAGGGGCCGGCGGCCGGGACCCGAGACCGGCAACAGGCTGAGCGGGGCCGGCGGCCGGGACCCGAGACCGGCAACAGGCTGAGCGGGGCCGGCGGCCGGGACCCGAGACCGGCAACAGGCTGAGCGGGGCCGGCGGCCGGGACCCGAGACCGGCAACAGGCTGAGCGGGGCCGGCGGCCGGGACCCGAGACCGGCAACAGGCTGAGCGGGGCCGGCGGCCGGGACCCGAGACCGGCAACAGGCTGAGCGGGGCCGGCGGCCGGGACCCGAGACCGGCAACAGGCTGAGCGGGGCCGGCGGCCGGGACCCGAGACCGGCAACAGGCTGAGCGGGGCCGGCGGCCGGGACCCGAGACCGGCAACAGGCTGAGCGGGGCCGGCGGCCGGGACCCGAGACCGGCAACAGGCTGAGCGGGGCCGGCGGCCGGGACCCGAGACCGGCAACAGGCTGAGCGGGGCCGGCGGCCGGGACCCGAGACCGGCAACAGGCTGAGCGGGGCCGGCGGCCGGGACCCGAGACCGGCAACAGGCTGAGCGGGGCCGGCGGCCGGGACCCGAGACCGGCAACAGGCTGAGCGGGGCCGGCGGCCGGGACCCGAGACCGGCAACAGGCTGAGCGGGGCCGGCGGCCGGGACCCGAGACCGGCAACAGGCTGAGCGGGGCCGGCGGCCGGGACCCGAGACCGGCAACAGGCTGAGCGGGGCTGGCGGCCGGGACCCGAGACCGGCAACAGGCTGAGCGGGGCTGGCGGCCAGAACCCCAGACCGGCAGTGTGCTGAGCGGCTCAGCTCACTGCCACTCAGCCCGCTGCCGGTCTGGGGTTCCGTCTGCTGGCTCCTGCCAGCCAGGGTCCCAGCTGCCGGCCCCGCTCAGCCCGCTGCCGGTATGGGATCCCGGCCCTGCCCACATACAGTGGGTACCTACCTTCTCCCTGGTTCTAGCCCATTCTCTTCCTCTCTCTCTGCACTGAGCTGAGGGTGGGAGTGCACTGAGCACAGGGCTGGGGGTGAAGAAGCAGGCTGGGGGTTGGGGTGTAGGGTCTGGCCAGGAGCTAGAATGAGGGAGGGGGCTCAGGGTTGGGGCAGGAGGTTTGGGTGTGGAGCGCTTACCTGGGCAGCTCCCATTTGGTGCGAGGGGTGCAGGTGGGAATGTGGGGGGGGAAGCAGGAGCTCCCCTTTGGTGCTCAGGGTGGGGATGGGAATGTGGGGGGTGCAAGAGTCAGGGCATGGGGTGTGGGGGGGCTGGGGGTGTGTGAGGAGGGTGCAGGAGTCAGGGCAGAGGGCTGGGGGCATGTGTGGGGGTGCTGGAGTCAGGGCTGGGGTTGTGGAGGGGGGTGCAGGGGTCAGGGCAGAGGGCTGGGCGGTGTTTGCTACTGCGGGGCTCTTGCATGTTCCTGTGAGGCTGTGATACTGGCTAGGTGGCCCACCGGTCTGAACCAGCTTGGTAATTCCTACGGTCCTTCTGTCTCTCAAGCACCCAATTTACAGCTTTCCCCTTGAGCACCTGTGTAAGGGAAGAGGGAAGCTGAGCAACAGTGAGGGTAACTCTTTGTTCACCAGGGACCAAGTCATGCCTAGCCCCACTCAGTTATTTTTATTCTGTCCTTTTTGTTTGAGTGTATTATTATTTGTTTCAAAGTGGCACCTACCTAAAGGCCCCAGCTGGGCTTGGTGCTGTACACACTGATAGAGACAGTTCCTGCCCCAAAGAACTTCACTAAATAATAAGACAGAGAAAAGGTAGAGAGCGGAAACAGAGAGAGGGAGTGACTTGCCCAAAGTCACACTCCAAGTCAGCAAAAGAGCTGGGATAGCAGTCCGCTCTCCAGACTACTAGAAGAATCAGGCCCTATCCATTGGACCTTTCAAGTAAACTCACGAACCCTTCTACAGACTGCAAGTGAAGTCAGTTCAGCTTGCGTTCCCCTCCGTCCCGCCACTCAACATGTAGAGCAGGGCGAAATTTTTGGGATGCAATTTCCCCCCCAAAAAACTCACATTGAGGTTGTGACAGCATTTCAGAAAGTCACATCAAATTCCCCAAATTGTTTCAGCTGGAAAAAAACAACAAAAATTAGATTTCAGAAAAAAATCAAAATGTTGAATTTTGACATTTTGTTTTTTTTTCTATTCTGAATATTATTATTTTTAAAAGGTTTAAAAATCCCTCAAATACAAAACGAAACATTTAATTTTGGGTTGAACAAAATGTTTTGTTCCTCCTGAAATTAAATTTCTGGTTCTCTCAAAAATTCAAAAGAACTTCTTTTGTTTCAGGTTGACCTGAAACAATGTTTTCCCCCCACTTTTGGGGGGGTTTGGTCTTTGAACCAAAAAGTCAGTTATCTGCACAGTTCTCCCAGGCTGTGGTTGTCCCATGAATTGTGCTTTCTCCAGATGGTCCCCTGATGTAACCATGGCACCGGAGTCAAGCTGGATGCCTTTTACTCAGCTCATGCCAAGCCTGGAGTTTGTATTTCCCTTTGAAAGATATAGTCTGAAAATACAGTTTGGAAATATTAGAAAAACCACTAAACACATTTCTTCTTTATATTCTTTGAAGTAGAATGGCCTGGGGCTTAAGGACCGATAAATATGCAGATAGAATGGAGGCGAAAACTCCAGTAAACCCAGAATTGACTGCATGAGACAGTACTTTAGTGTCGCATTGTTAAAGCAAGAGTAGCACGGAGGGTGGAAAGGATCAAGGGCATAGCAGAGTAGAGGGATAGGAAGGGGAGTGCAACCCTGGGTAGCTGCAAAGATTAAGCTTCCTGAAAGGGGAATTTATTTTTCCATTCACCACTGCCTCTCCCCTATGAGTTTCAAATTAAAATGTGATGGAGTGAGAGCAGCAGCCTGCGGTACACGGTTGCATTATACTCAACAGGAAAAAGACATTGCCCACATTGGGCTGTTTCATTCTGTGCCTTGCCAAAAGCTCCGGCGAGCATGGGGTTAACCCTCCCTGCCCCTGTTTGTTTTCCCCCACTCTGATATAACCCCCACTCCATGCACACACCCCTTGATTGCTGCACTATGGTCTAAGTGTTTAGCTTCATTGTACAGTTGGGGAACTAAAGCACAGACAGATTAAGAGACTTGCCCAAGGTCACACCAGAAGTCTGGGGCAGAACAAGGAATTGAATCCAGGTTTCTTAAGTCCTATGCTAGGGCCCTAACCACTGAACCATGAAGAGGGATAGTAGTAGCTCCTTTGTCTGCCTTGTCTCATTGGATTGTAAACTACTGAGGGCAGACACTGTCTCTTATTATGGGTGGTGGATCTCAGTTGGGTGCTATTGTATGGCGATTAATAGCCTACCTCCCGGGGGACAGAGGACTGTGACAGATAAGACAATATCCTGGACAAACCTTATGGAATTAAGTATTTTAGGAGTCCATTGTATTAAAATTGCAACTGTTTATGTGTTACTGTGGAATTCTATGTAACTTCGCTAGGAGATGTGACTAATGAAATCTTTAGGAAGTATTGGGAATATCTGAGGACTTTGGGGGACAACATGTGTGAAGTTGATGTCCTAGGAAATACTTGGGGGTGAGGAGAACTCAGATGACCCACCTTGCTTTTTGAAGCTTTGTCTTGAGCAGAAAACCATTCTCTGGGGAGCCAGACGCCTAGGGTAGGTGCCCTTGCTGGATCACTGAGGGGAAATACAGGTATATTTGCCCTGACACGGACAAATGGCTTAATTCAGACTGATAAAGCATTTTGGTCAGGGCATGGTCTTCTCAAAGGCCCAAACTGGATAAAGGAGTCATGAGGGTGTTTGTTCTGAGCTGAAGGTGTGGTGAACTTGTGACCACAGGCAAAACCCCTGTCTGGGGGTTGAAAGGCTAATCACCAGGCAGGGCCCTTGCTGGAGTTGGGGTGAGCTCTGGTAAGCTTGTTTGCACGCATGTAGGTTCTTTTATTGTTTTTAATGTTTTCCCTGGATTGCTTTTACCTTAAGAATAAAATGTGCTTGCTTAGAATTAGCTATATGGTAGCTTAACTGTGGCAATTACACTGTATACCGTCTCTGAAGAAAAGGCAAAACAGCCTGCTTAGGCAGCCTGTCTTTTTCTGGGGATAACGCAGAGTATGCAGGGAAATGTTCAACATGAAAATACCCTGGTCAGAAGAGAGAGAGAGAGAGAGAGAGACGCACAGCTCCATCCAAGAGAGCTAAAAGCTGAGGAGCCAGATGCCTAGGGTAGGTGCCCTTGCTAGACCACTGAGGGGAAATACAGGTGTATTTGCCCTGACACAGACAATTGGCTTAATTTAGACTGATAAAGCATTTTGAGATCCTTGGATGAAAGGCATTATTGAATTGGGAAGTACTGTAGTGATCAGATTACTGTGCTTGGATAACACAGCCCTCTGCTTGATTGTGTCATAGGCCCCATCCCACTGGGAGCCAGGAGAGGCTGAAGCTGAGGTGGTAGGGTCTTGTAGTTTTTGGAGCAGGACGATCTGAGTTTCTAGCCCTGTGGCTGTCATGAACTTGGGAGAGGTCATGGTGTGGAGTGTGATGACAACAATAAAGTACTAGATAGTCATGGATTTATTGCATGCTTTTTATTTCTTTGACACTCTTAAATCTTGTCTCCCAGGAACACAGATGGAGAGAAGGTGGATGGTCTGTTGGAAGCTCAGTTCACACATGTAATCAGTGTATGATGATGCTCTTCTCCTTATCAGTTGTAAACAAGACAGTGAGATTTGCATAGGACATTGGTATCTGAGATTAACAAGCAAGGTGCTAGTCTCCAGGGGACAAGTTTTAAATAGGGTTCTTCCTTTCCTTTCCTTTCCTTTCCTTTCCTTTCCTTCAATTATAAATCCAGTCAGGTGGGTGCTATTGTACACAGGAGTCTATTGTAAAAATGTATTATTGGGCAACTGGTGAAAACGTGTGCCAGTGATGCTTGGAAACAGAGCCCTGATAATAGTTACAGTGTGCTGTGAAACAAAACATGAATTTGATTTGTTCACTGTCACCTCTTGTGATCCGTTGAGTTATAGATGTTCTTTGCAGCGGTTCGCGTTTGAAACCCTGATATTTGGACTGCAGCATTGTCAGTGTAGTCCAGTCTGTCTGGAAATGGCGCTGGAAGAACCTGGCCCTTTGGAGGATGGATGACGATGATAGAGTCTCACATCGATGTTGATGTACAAGGATTCAGCAAACACCAGTGTGTCACTGCTGAATCACCTGCCCTGTGATTGGATTATAGTGGGGAAGGCATACGCTGTTCCAGTCTCCCTCTTTTGTCCATGCAAGCCATGTGCCATACTGCTGCAGAAATTGCAATGAGTAGGGCAACAACTGTGGATGCTAGAGGACTAGGTTTGTGTCAGCAAGGCAGACTGAGACCACCAACTTATTTGCTGAGCTAAGCTAAGCCTGGGACAGTGTTGGTTTTGCAAATTCAAACCCGAAATTTGGGCTGGTTCTGATCCGGGGAGAGTTGAAGGGAAGGTGATCTAGTTTGGGCTGATCACTACCTAACTCATGCAGGACCTCGTAGCAGTATTTGGTTGCTACCAACTAACTCTGTACTCAGAGCACCGAGGTAGAGGTAGAAGACACTGTCTCTCGTAGTAGAGATGGGTTCAATCTGGATCTGGATTTCAATTCTCTGCCCCATAACATTTGGAGATTGGTTGGGTCAGATTAATCTCTGCTTACCTCTCTGCTAAGTCATCTGTTCCCTCGAGCAGAGTCACACTGGATGTCATTTAGGCAAAGGGAAGAATCCTCCTGTGACACCCTGGCATCCCCTTATTCACCACTATCATATAATTAGGATATGTTTTGCACGAAGTGTGCCTTGTGAGGTATCATTCTCAAAGGCTGATCTGCTAGACAGCAATATCCCGCTGGATGGTACGTGCTATCGTTGTATGTGAAGTTACGAAGTTTGGCTCTGTATGTGTTACTGAAACACGTGGCGAAATTTAAAACACTCACAAGCAGCCTTTCCGGTACAACAGTAAAAAGGCCAAACAATGTGAATGGCTTACTGAGGAGATGCACACAAGCACCAGGATTACCCCAGGAACTGTGGAATAGAAACCTCTCAGAGGTAGCACTGCAGAATGGGAACTGTTTGACCCAGGTCACAGCAAAAGAGCTTTCCAGCAAGTAGGAAGAAGATCTAAAAGAGAAAAATGACATCATGATGGTACCTCACTTTCCCCACAACAACACATCTGGAAACATCTGAGGAACAAAGACTGAACTGGGGAAAGTGATGGGTCCCAGGCGAAAGGGATTTCTAGCCTGGGTATGAAAACCTGGGAAACCCAAGCTGCAAAGCAAAGGCAGCTGCCAGCCTGTTTATCGCTCAGGGTGAGAATTTGCTAATTCATATCCTACCTGTCTAGTATGTTAAGCTCTGCTTGCATTTTTGTGTCATTTACTAGGTAATCTGCTTTGATCTGTTTGCTATCACTTAAAATCTCTCTTTTTATAATTAATAAACATATTTTATGTTTTAATCCAAACCAGTGTGCGTTTGACTAAGATGTCTGGTGTCTGGTTACCACAAGTGTGCATGGTCCTTTTCATGTTGAGGGAGAGGCAGACTGGGTATTAAACCAGATTTGATCAGGGCAGGACGGTACTGCTCTGGGGTCCTAGGCTGGGAGGCTGGTGCTTAGAGAGCCCGCATGTGACTGCAGCTGGGTGTGTCTCATGTGAATGCTGGTGGAAGTGCAAGCTTGGAGGGTTTTACCACTAATCACAGCAGTACAGTGTGAGAGGGAGCCCAGGCTGGTGGGTCAGCGGGCTCAGTGATACCCCAGTTCCAGGTGCCACCCTGGGGTGAACCCATCACACCCCCCTTCAGCCAAAGGGTAAAAGTAACACAGTAATGCCCAGGCCAAGCAGCGGGACATGATAGACTCCCTCCCTGATGCCTGGAAAACAATGTGACCCTTTCCTGCCTCAGCTCATACCATCTCAGCTCTGCTGACGGTTGATTTCTCCCGATGGCAAGCGCTGATGCATTTACCTCCTGCAAAATGCACCCTGTGGCTTTGACACTCCTTCAGCAGACATGCTGCATGCACCGTGCAATGCCATAGCACTCCCTGCCACCTACACCTTTGTCAACACCACGCTCCCAGTTAGGGCGTCAAAGGGTTAACTCTGCATTCTGCCTGCTTCTGCCAGATGGATTTCTTTCTCCTATTTTTGTGAACTTCAGCTCCACTTCTCGAAGTACTTGGCAGTGAATAGATTTAATACTTAACTACAGTCTATTCTCACACCTCACCTGCCTGAGGAGACACAGGGAGTGATTTGCATATTTATTAAATATCTTTTAGTAGGCTACACAAACCGCATTGCTACATCTCGCTCACGGTGCAGTCCTGCTGGCAGACAAAGCAATGAGAGGGGTAACACGGCATAAAGACACATTAAATATATGTTCTGACTCTCCGAGGAGGGCGGTGCAGGGAGGGGGGAGGTTGGGGAGCAAGACAGGTGGGAAGACTGGATCCTCAACGCAGAAAGGAAGCAGGACAGATAGCGGCTACCTGGAAGCGAATCTTCTAGCTGGAGTGGCCACCACTTTGCTAGTTGCCACACTACCATTGTGGGCTGGCTGACTGAATGTTTCAGGGGCAGTCAGATATAGGCACAGCTTGAAGCAAAATTCTGGGTCCACCCACTTTCTGGGTTCTGCCGGGCTGGATTCAGATCAGGTCACTGCTGAGCCCTAGGGTTATAATGGGATGAACCAAAAGCCCGGATCAGAATTTCACCGCTAACCCAAGGAATTTGAGGGAGGCCCATCACAAGCATAGCAATGGGACCAAGTTTGGGGCCAGGTGGTGGGGAGAATGGGAGATGTAGAAAGCATTAAGGATGCTTGACTGATGGGCTTTCTTTCCCCATCACCCCTCCCTGTCCCAAATTCCCGAGACTTGGCAAATAAAAACTAACACTTGTGTGAAAATCCCCACCGGCTGCATGTGCCCCAGGGGGAGCCAGAGTTAGATTCTCCTATTGCTTATGAAACACTCAGGGTAACATTTTCAAACACGTCAAAGTCACTTAGGCTCCTGAGTCCTATTTACCAAAGTGCTTGAGGCACTGAGTTGCCGAAGGGTTTGTCATCACTTGAAAGACTGCATCGGCACTGCTGTAGCACTTCAGCCTAGACACTTCCCATGCCAGTGGGGGTTGTCCCATGGGAAGAGGTAATTCTACGTGGGGACTTAGGTTGGCTTAACTATGTCACTCAGGAGTGTGGATTTTTCATTCCCTGAGCAAGGTAGTTAAGACAACTTAATTTTCTAGTGTAGACCTGACCTAAGTTTCACTGAAAATTAACTGGAGATAGTTTTCTAAGGCCCATATCCTCAAAGGTATATAGGTGCCTAATTCCCCTGGATTTCTAGGCATATTTGGAAATCCCACTAAATTTCTAGGTGCCTAAATACCTTTAAAATCTGACCCTTGGGACTTGAAAATTTTATCTTTGGTCATCAATGAAACTGGAACAAAGAAAGTTACCCTCCACAGACTAAGGGTTGGTCTACACACACTTTTTGCACCAATTTAACGTAATCAGTTTTTTTTCTACCAAATTAGTAGGAGAGGTAGATATGTTGGAGGGTAGGGATAGGGTCCAGAGTGACCTAGACAAATTGGAGGATTGGGCCAAAAGAAATCTGATGAGGTTCAACAAGGACAAGTGCAGAGTCCTGCACTTAGGTTGGAAGAATCCCATGCACCACTACAGACTAGGGACCGAGTGGCTAGGCAGCAGTTCTGTAGAAAAGGACCTAGGGGTTACAGTGGACAAAAAGCTGGATATGAGTCAACAGTGTGCCCTTGTTGCCAAGAAGGCTAACGGCATTTTGGACTGTATAAGTGAGAGAATTGCCAGCAGATTGAGGAACGTGATCATTCCCCTCTATTGGGCATCAGTGAGGCCTCATCTGGAGTACTGTGTTCAGTTTTGGGCCCCACACTATAAGAAGGATGTGGAAAAATTGGAAAGAGTCCAGCAGAGGGCAACAAAAATGATTAGGGGACTGGAACACATGACTTATGAGGAGAGGCTGAGGGAACTGGGATTTTTTAGTCTGCGGAAGAGAAGAATGAGGGGGGATTTGATAGCTGCTTTCAACTACCTGAAAGGGGGCTCCAAAGAGGCTGGATCTAGACTGTTCTCAGTGGTACCAGATGACAGAACAAGGAGCAATGGTCTCAAGTTGCAGTGCGGGAGGTTTAGATTGGATATTAGGAAAAACTTTTTCACTCGGAGGGTGGTGAAGCACTGGAATGCGTTACCTAGGGAGGTGGTGGAATCTCCATCCTTAGAGGTTTTTAATGCCCAGCTTGACAAAGCCCTGGCTGGGATGATTTAGTTGGTGTTGGTCCTGCTTTGAGCAGGGAGTTGGATTAGATGACCTCCTGAGGTCCCTTCCACCCCTGATATTCTATGACTGCAAAAACTGTGTAGAAATGCACTAGCATTTCAGAGGACTATCAGCCAGAGCAAGGAGTTAGGTTTTATGAATGATGCTAACCTTTATGTTGCTGAGGGCTAGACCCAGTTTTTTGCTTGATTTTATAATACCTCTAGCAAACCCAATTTATCCCAGAAGTCACCAGCTCTGGCTATTCATCTCAACCCCATTTGGAGTAGCTGGAGATTTCCCATAATGCTGTGACTAAAAGAATTAAAATCTCTCTTTTCGTTAAAAAACCCCGCCACAAAAACAAAAAACCACAACTCACTTGCATTGTTCCGGGAAACTCAACACCAATCCTTCATACGAAAACACCGTTAGTAAAACCACAGTCTTTAACGTAGCCAATCCCAGACAAACAACAACTCCTGCAACAAAGCCGTCAGGCAATTATAGAAGTACATTTCCCAAGAGAGCACTGGTCTGGGGTCATAGTTCCTACTACCCAATCTACAGCCCCTGATTTCAGGTCACACATGGGGTACAGAGCTGCTTTTGGCCTTGATTCAATAAATATGTGCCTAACTTTAGGCACACAAGCAATCTCACTGATTGCATGGCAGTGTCCCAGAACTGGGATAGCACTAGATGCTGCATTGACTTCAGTGCAACTATTCGTGTGCTTAAAAATAGGCAAGTGCTTAAGTGGCTTGCTGAATCAGAGCCGCAATTGGCAAGGAGGGCGCCCAGGGTAAGTAGCACTTTTTACCTCTCAATGGCTATGTTGTATAAGCAAAACCCGTAATTTACAAATCGCAGCCAACAAGATGACTAGAGGGCAGAACTCATTGCCACAGGAAGTTGATGGGGCCAAGAAATTAACAAGATTCAAAAAGGGATTGGACATGGAGATCGATATCAGCATCAGAATAGTTCATGCTAACAACAGTTTTGGAAGGGATACTAAATCTTGTACTAGAGATTAGGATGAGACCTATTTTTGGGTATGGAGGCAGATTATCCCACATCTGCTAAAGCAAAGCATGGCCACAGTCAGAGGCAGGATACTGGACTATATGGACCCCCAGTCTGATCCAGCCTGCAATTCCTATGTCCTGTGAAGTACCTTTAACAGGACATAAATGACAACCTTACGTACTAGTCTCTCTCTGGCTTTCATAGAAGATATGACTTCAATGCTCAGCTTCCTATTCAGAAAGGACAAACCATTCACAGCAAACCTCTTCTGAAAGTACTCTTAAAGGTACAGACCACAGCCTTTGGATGGCTTAATTTTACCCGATATTCTCCCTGCCGTAGGATAAGACTTGCATAATCCAGGATTGTTCCAGGATGCACCAAGCAAAACCAAGTCATCTGGCTGGGAAAAGAGAAATAAAACCAATGTGCTCCCTTGGGTGAAATCATGACCCCATTGAAATGAGCGGGAAATTTACTTGTGACTTCAGTGGAGTTAGGATTTCACCCCCTTCACATACACCGCCTGTGACCTGTATTTCCTATTACATGCATTTCTATAGTCCTACTAATGGACAGTACTTAACCCCAGCATTTAGACCACAAACAAATACTGCTAGCTGGTTAAAGGCTTCCATGCTTCATGCAACACCTTCTGTTCCCAAGCTAACACATATGCCATAAGAGGTCCCCAATGATATATAATAATTTATAGCTGCTGCTAACCGACCAGCAAAGTTCTAGAGCGTTTTAGGGGAGACAAGGAGGAGAAGAGTTTCAGGGAAACAGGGCAAAGGCTAGGGTACATAACTGGGCTTCAGGACCACTGGGTTCCAGGCCCAGGTCTGCTACTGATTGTGTGACCTGGAGGTAAGTCACTTTCCTGTCTCTGAGCCATAGTTCTGCTTGTAAAAATGTGTGTGTGTGTAACAACTTACCAACCTCACACGGGCGACGTGAGGTTTAATTCATTTATAGCTGTAAAGTGCTTTGGGAATGTTGGCTGAAAGACGCTATGGAAGTGCAAATTATTGTTCTTAGAGAGTCACCGCTCTCAGAGAACTGCAGTTCTAATATGATGTAATTTATCAACACAAGGCAAGTCTGTTTTACAGTGTCTTTAATACAGATGGTGAGGTAAAGCAGAGTTAAGTAAAACTCTGGGATGGATGTCTCTCAAATATACGCTCTAGGCCCAGCACAAGCAGTTGAGCTAGATGCAAGAATTGCTAGCTGGCCTGTGCTATGCAGATAGGGTTGCCAGGCGTCCAGAATGCCTGGTTGAAAAGGGACCCTGGCAGCTCTGCCAACCACACTGTTAAAAGGCAGGCTTCCTACCTGCCCGGCTCTGCACGGCTCCCAGAAGCAGCCGCCATGTCCCTGCGGCCTATAGGAACAGGGAGGCTTCGCACGTTGCCCCGCCCTGAATGGTGGCACCGCTGCTCCCATTGCCTGGGAACCATGACCGATGGGAGCTTCAGGGGCGGCTCATGCGCTTCCTTCCTGGCTGCCCATGCGCCTAGGGACTTCAGAGTCCTGGCAGCTGCTTCCTGGGAGCCATGGTAAAAGCCATTGGGACTCTGCACCCCCTCCTCCACCCCAATCCCCTGCCCCAGCCCAGACCCCTCTCCCCTACCCTGAACCCCTCATTGCTGGCCCCACCCCAGAGCCCACCCCCGTAGCCAGAGCCCTCATTCTACTCCCACACCCCAACCCCTGCCCCAGCCCAGTGAAAGTAAGTGAGGGTGGGGGAGAGCGAGCGGTGGAGGGAGGGGGGACGGAGCAAGTGCGGGCATAGCCTCAGAGAAGGGGTGGCGCCTGGGGAAAGGGACTATGGGCGGGGCAGAGGTGTTCAGTTTTGTGCGGTTAAGAAAGTTGGCAACCCCATATGCAGGTGAAACTGGACCATCCAAACAGTCCCTTCTGGCCTTGAAATCTATGGATGACATGAAATCAGTTAGAAACTTAGAGCAATAACGCTTCGCAGAGAGAACTTAAGAGGCCTGGCCAAAGAGAAAAGAGCTGGTTTCATGTAAGATTTGAAACTAGATGGCAAATTAATGAGGCCGAGAACAACAAAGGATCTCTTGCCCTCCTGGTGCTGTAAATATATGTGCAGGTCAGGGTTTCAATGGAGGGTAACGGTGAATTGCTAGACCGTACCTCTGGAAGATTGGAATGGCAGCGTGTTACATGGGTTGCACAAGGTGCTCTGGCAGGGCACGGCCTCCCATTAGACAGGAGTCCTGGGCGTTTTTCCCAGGAGCAGGCAGAACTGTTCAGAAAGTCGAGTCCAGTAGTGTGGTGCCCCTTGCACCTAGCATGGTGCCCTGTGCTCCTGCCCGGGGGTGCGGAGCTGCTGTGGTGTGTATTGTCATGTGCCGGAAACCACCAACCAGCTATCCAACGAGGGGCTGTCCCTCTTTTCACCATGTCTGGTCTGGAGCAGCCCAAAAGCTGGCCTACAGGTGGATCTTCCTGCACCCTTTTGTTCTCAGTTCACTGCTGTCCTTGTTTGTGTTCAATCTCTCTCACTCTAGATGGCTGCTAATAGATTGTTCGTCCTTCAGTCACTCTGCTAATTGACCTTCAGTGGGCACCACTGAACAGAGGTAACCAACTGAGTTACCATTGGGGGCAATGCCCCTCGTCCTCATCCCAGAGCTGGTCCTTCCAAGGCAATATCAAGACACCCGGAGGGGGCTGGACTGGGACTCAGGACACCTGGGTTCTATTCTAGGGCAAGTCACTCCCCTCCCGCTTTGCCTGTCTTGTCCATTTTGATTGCAAGCTCATGGGGCAGGGACTGTCTCTCACTACATGTAACATGCCTAGCACAATAGGTCCCTGATCTCAATTGGGCATCCTCAATTGGGTGCTATTACGACACCAATAACATGTTCTGTGTTCTCTGTAGGATCGAAGCCCCTCCCAGCCATCACACAGAGGGAAGTGTTATCCCTACTTCACAGATGAGGAACTGAGGTACACAATGGTTAAGTGACTCTCCCAAGGAGTCTTCAGGACTTGAACCCAACTCTTCTGACACCCAGTCCAGTGCCTTGACCACAAGCTCAACTACCACTGTGTGTGCCCCTCCTGGCCTCATTCTGTGGGTAACTAGAGGCCTCCGGGTTTGCCAAATACAGCACTAAGAAAAAGATGAGCCTCCCGGAGCGTCAGCCTTTGCTTCCAGCAGCACCAAAGGCCAGTCTCTCGAAGGCCGGGCAGGTGCCTTGGCCTAGAATTCTTCCGTTCTTGCTTTGGGTCTTAAGACTCAGCAGGGCTGCCAATTTTGGTTGGATGTATTTCTGGAGCTTTCATCACATGACCATCTTTAAGTAAAGATTAATCTTCAATTCCTGGAGACTCCAGGACAATCCTGGAGGTCTGGCAACCCTCAGACTCAGTGAAGCGAGAGGGCTGCAGGCGTTCAGCCAGGTGATGCTGGCGTGACGACGGGACGGATCAGTGGTTCCTTGCTCTGTGGGCCAGGAGCGCGTGTCACTTTGGGAAGGAGCAGCCAACATGCAGCCACGTGTACGGGTCAGACAAATTGCTTCACGATGGAAATGCCTCTGGGTTTGTCCTTCTACGACAGCAGCATCAGCATGAGTGCTCCTAACCCGACGTTCACACGCACAAAGCGGCTCGAGCTTCTGCTTCGCAGTGTCTGAGCTGGATATGCTTCCGCTCCTAGGAGAAGAGAAGGATGTGTGTGTGCATTGCGGGGAGGAAGGCTGGCTCAGGACCTCTTTGCTCCTGCCCCTCTTGCTTCCTTGGCACCGAGGTGGGGACTGGGAGAGAGAGTTGCAGGGAAGCCCGTCGTTACACATCTCTGATTTTCCGGGGTCCTGAGTACCCACAGCGCCAGCTGAAGTCAAGAGAAGATGCAGCTGCTCAGTACCTCGGAAAAGCAGGCTCCCATCTGGTTTCAGGCAGAGCTTCTCCTGCCAAGGGAGAGTGAGAGGAGAACGTGAGAGGGAGCAGCCAGGATCAGAACTCTCCAGGGAAGTTCAGATCTGCATCCAAATGTCATGGCTCAGGCTCATCTCTGCTTCATGGGGCTGGGCAGCTTCACGCTTGGCTCAGACAAAGGAGTGGGGTGTGGAGAAGCCAAACAAATGCAAAAAATAAGGCAACCCGGAGCCTTCTCACAGAGCCCAGTCTTCAGCTGGTGTAAATCAGTCACTTTGATGGCCCTATGCTGAGTTACCCCAGCCCAGGATCTCAGAATCTGGATGCAGGAGCAGCCACTGGCGGTCTGAGAAGGACAGACCACAGCCGGATTGCTTAGCTGGGCTTAAGGAGAAAGGTGCTCTAGGCTGCTGACGGGTCTCAGGACACTGTTTCTTGTTGCTCACTGATCAGCGGGTGTGTGTGTGTGTGTGTGTGTGTGTTGGTACGGTGGCTGGATTGGGAAGTGACTGACTATGATAGAGTAGATCTTCATGTCTCTGACCACAGAAGTGGATCTGTTCACAACCCTGGTTTTAAACGCCCTCAAACTTCAGGGAAGTTTGAAGCAGGCCCCAAATTCACTGCTCATATCCATCCCCACAAGGTGGATTCAGACAGCCACCCTGAACCAAACTCCTTCAAACTCTGGAGATGCTGAAGTCTAAATCTGGCTCCATGCTTTGTGGCATGGTCCTATGTCTTGGGGCAGGTGACTATTTTGCTGCATGCTGCCAATACCAATCCGCCACAGATCCTGCTGCCGTGTTTGTCTTTCCACTCTTTCTGGAATCGCAACACCATGTCGGAGAATGCCGATTGGCACAGTCCAACAAGCCATGCTCTGCCAGCTGTCCAGAACAGTTCTGCACTAGGAATGTGAACCATAGAGTGTGGTTATTTGGCTCGACTTCTCAGGTTTACGCCACAGCTTTTGATTAACTAGGTTCACCTCTTTGGTGCTGTGGTGGGGCGGAGTCCCATCCCCTGAGAAAAAGGGCTGAACCAGACCAGAGAGGCTGCGCAGACCAGCAGCCGATCAGTGAAGGCCTGGGGAGAGCCAGTCAGGGCAGGGGAAGGGGCAGCCAGTCAGGACCGGGCTAGGTCCTATATAAAGGCTGCCCAGCTAGGGAGGAGGCAGTCACTCCCTGGCCCCCAAGGGAGAAGGATTGTCCCCTGACGAAAGGAGCAACACCTTGGACAGAGCAGTGTTGGGCAGGCTTGGGGGAGCAGATAGGGGCTCCAGCCCATTATCTGCTGCTGCGGCCCTGCTGCAAAGGGTCAGGAAGGTGCATAGGGTCAAAGGGGAAGTGGCCCAGGGAAACTGAGCAGGCAAGAGGGGAAGGAAGAAGGGCAGAGAGAGGCTGCTGCTAGAGGGTCCCTGGGTTGGGGCCCAGAGTAGCGGGCGGGCCTGGGTTCCCCCTTTTCCCCCTTTGCACTGCACCTGGCCATTGAGGAGAGGGGCCAAGACAGACAGCAACTAGCCCCTCAGATAAGGGTTGCGGTTGGCCACTGCGGCAGGTGCAGACAGAAGAACTGCTGTTAACCAGTCTCACCCCCTTCCGGGGTGGGGTGTTAAGAGGTGGGCACTTCCAGAGAGCAGTGTCCTGAAGCAGTGGATGTATTGTATCTTGACTTTAGCAAAGCTTTTGACACGGTCTCCCACAGTATTCTTGTCAGCAAGTTAAAGAAGTATGGGCTGGATGAATGCACTATAAGGTGGGTAGAAAGCTGGCTAGATTGTCGGGCTCAACGGGTAGTGATCAATGGCTCCATGTCTAGTTGGCAGCCGGTGTCAAGTGGAGTGCCCCAGGGGTCGGTCCTGGGGCCGGTTTTGTTCAATATCTTCATAAATGATCTGGAGGATGGTGTGGAGTGCACTCTCAGCAAATTTGCGGATGATACTAAACTGGGAGGAGTGGTAGATATGCTGGAGGGCAGGGATAGGATACAGAGGGACCTAGACAAATTGGAGGATTGGGCCAAAAGAAATCTGATGAGGTTCAATAAGGATAAGTGCAGGGTCCTGCACTTAGGACGGAAGAACCCAATGCACAGCTACAGACTAGGGACCAAATGGCTAGGCAGCAGTTCTGCAGAAAAGGACCTAGGGGTGACAGTGGACGAGAAGCTGGATATGAGTCAACAGTGTGCCCTTGTTGCCAAGAAGGCCAATGGCATTTTGGGATGTATAAGTAGGGGCATAGCGAGCAGATCGAGGGACGTGATCGTCCCCCTCTATTCGACATTGGTGAGGCCTCATCTGGAGTACTGTGTCCAGTTTTGGGCCCCACACTACAAGAAGGATGTGGATAAATTGGAAAGAGTCCAGCGAAGGGCAATAAAAATGATTAGGGGTCTGGAACACATGACTTATGAGGAGAGGCTGAGGGAACTGGGATTATTTAGTCTGCGGAAGAGGAGAATGAGGGGGGATTTGATAGCTGCTTTCAACTACCTGAGAGGTGGTTCCAGAGAATAGTTCTAGACTATTCTCAGTGGTGGAAGAGGACAGAACAAGGAGTAACGGTCTCAAGTTGCAGTGGGGGAGGTTTAGGTTGGATTTAGGAAAAACTTTTTCACTAGGAGGGTGGCGAAACACTGGAATGCGTTGCCTAGGGAGGTGGTGGAATCTCCTTCCTTAGAAGTTTTTAAGGTCAGGCTTGACAAAGCCCTGGCTGGGATGGTTTAATTGGGAATGGGTCCTGCTTTTGAGCAGGGGGTTGGACTAGATGACCTCCTGAGGTCCCTTCCAACCCTGATATTCTATGATTCTATGATTCTATGAAGCAGATGAAGACTGTCCTGAAGAGAACGCAGCTGAGCAGGGAGCAACGTGGGTCCCAGGGCAGCAGAGCAAATGATGGGCCTGACACCATGCATCGAGGGTGCTCTGCAGCTATCGAGGGCGCTCTGCAGCTGTTGAGAGCTAATTCCCGAAGCGACTGGCAGGAGGCGCTAGCAGTGGTGAGTCAAACCCTGTCACAGGTGCCCTGTAGATGTTCTGCACCTGTCTAGAAAAGTGATACCCTGTAGATGTTCTGCACCTGTCTAGAAAAGTGATACCCTGCAGACCGTTAAGTCAGATGCCTCATGTCCTGTTGCATTAGTTGCCAGGCTGAGGGAAACCATCTGGTCCCACAGAGTACACCAGGTATGGTACTCCAGGGGTTAATGTTGTTGGCCTCTATCCTGATCCTGCTAGCAGAGACACAAGAGCCAGAAAGAGCCTTTGTACAGCAGCCTCTCTGTGCAAAGGCCCAAGGAAGGGATGGTCTACACCAGAGCTCTGCTTGGAACCCAGGGGTTCATGGTGGGACGACTACCACCATCAGCTCAGACCTAACTTCTCTCCTCCCCATATACCAGGGAGAATGCGTGAGCCTTCAGCACGCTGGAGCAGCCAGGGAGACTGAAAAAAGGACTTGGCGGGCTTTTCCCTTTGTGCAATGCAAGTGAGTAATAATAACACACGTTGGCAAAGACCTAGTAATGAGATGGCGGGGCTGGAGATGGCAGCTGTGGCCTGTGTTCTGCTGACCCTGGCATTGTTACTACCTGAAGGGAAAGGGCCCCTATCAAATATTGAAAGGAACTAATAGAAAGCTCGACAGCGTGACTAATGGAGAGGAGAGGGGAGGTGGGGAGAGCCTGCCAGGCAGCTCCTGAGCCCGCTGGATTGCCGCTTGCTTTGTTCCGAGTTGTCAGTGGATGCAAAAACCCAGGCTGCTCAGCAGCCAAGTGAAGCATGAGCAATGCAGAAGTGCAACTGCATGAGAAAAGCCGCAGGTGGGAGCGGGAGTGTCCATGCAGGAGCCCTGCAGCTGTGTTAAGCGGGGCAACAGCGGGACAGCAGTTGCACCAATGGGTAGGGTGTTTGGGGGCAGGAAGAGAAGCCAAAGGAATGGGAGCTACCCAGTTGGGTATCTGGGGGTTTCCCCCAGCCTCTAGCTTCGCACTTTCTCTAGCTCGTGAGGCCACCTTGCATCACGGCTACCGGCCCATGGCAGAGGAGGCCTGGATGAGAACCTCTTTGGAACCCGTCAGCGTTGCTCCCTATTCAGAAACGGGAGTTCACTGGTTCAGACCTTCCCCGCTCTGGGGCTGTCCATGCTGCCAAGCTCCTCTGGTCCTGTGGAGCAAGAAGCGAAATCCAGATATTGAATTTCAACTGCTCTGCAGTATTGCTATGTGGCGGTTGAGCAGCTGCTATGTTCCATCCCAGAGGTGGCTGCATTTCAGTGGCAGGTCAAGCCATTCCCAAGCGCAAGACCACCGGGATTCTTGTCCAGGGGAGGCAGTTGTCATCTTCTTTGACCTCTGTCTGCCAGTAGCGAAGGCTCAGCCTTGCCACAAGCCTGTTCCTCCAGGTAGTGCCACCTCTTCCAGACCCTGACAGGCCACTGGAGCATGTGGATGACTGAAAATAATGGTCTCATAGTGGCCCCTGGGTGGTTTCTTTCTGCCGTTGCTCTGTATGGTGCACAGTGAGCTGGGATGTGCTCCGCCAGGACAGAGATTGTGGTGACTCGAGCAGAAATCCACACCCACCCTCTCCAGCTCGGCTCCACAGTGCAGAAGTGGTGCCTACTGAGGAGCAATGTTGCCTAGTGGATAAAGCACCAGGCAAGGACTCAAGAGATCTGCATTCTCTTCCCAGGTCTGCTGGGTGACCTTGGGCAAGTCACATCACCGCTCGGTGCCTCAGTTTCCCCATCTGTAAATTGGGGGGTAATGATACTTCACCTCCTCTTATCAAGTGCTAGGGTGACCAGATAGCAAGTGTGAAAGATCGGGACGGGGTTGGGGGGGTAATAGGTGCCTATGTAAGAAAAAGCTCCAAAAATCAGGACTGTGCCTATAAAATCGAGACCTCTGGCCACCCTGTCAAGCGCTTTCAGATCTACTGAGGCAAAGCCTACTAGGTAGGATCATTATTATTGCTGCTGCTTACCTGCCATCGCCCTGCATTACCTCTCAGCTCCACGTCTGCTCCTGCTCTCACCTGGCTACTGATGGCTTCCCTCTCTCCAGCGCCCCGGCCCGTTAATAACATATTTTGTAGCCCTGATTAGAGAAGCCTTGGGAGTGAGGGAGATGGGAGAGGGGAACAGCACACTCTCCCTGGTTCTGAGGGGCAGAGAGGCTATGTCGGGGGTTTTTTTTCCCTTTCCTCCTGAAGAGCTGTCAGAATCGTTTACGTGTAGGCGGATTGGCAGACAGCTGACAGAACTAATTGGCAGGCCAGGCCAGAGTGCTGTTCCAGCCTCTCTGCTCCCAGCTGGGGTGACCACTTCGGCTCCAACAACAGGAGAGTACGGTGAGGGGCTGGGAGCGAGAGGATGAGCTAGGAATCTAGACCGACATGCTCCCAGGACTCTGCTCCCTTACACGGGATCTAAGGGAACATTTGCATGAGTCATGGCACAATAGGGCCCAGAGAGAAACAAGGTGAAAGGTGCGGAGGGAGAGCCAGACTCCTGACACCAGCACCGTCACTTCCAGAAGCATGAGTCAGACCCCCAAACCTGTTGTGCGATTGGCTTAGAAATCACGAGATCTTAAAAGTGGAGGTCTCTTTAATCGGCCTGATGGTGCGAGAGCCGGGGGGGGGGGTCACGTTTCCAAGCTTTTCACTGCAGCCACCAGGGCCAGAAACAGACTTCTTGTAAAAAAATGAATGCAGAGATTCACGCACATTCACATGAATCCAGGAGCTGGAGCATTAATAAAAGCACCTGATACAATGAGACTCATGGTAAAGTCATGAGAGCTGACAACATAGCCTGGGAATGGCTGCCTGTCCCACTTCCTGCCCCATGGTAGGCCTCAGGTCACTACGTCCAGGGCCTGCTGTGTATTCCGTTCCTCTACCTTCTCATCTCCTGCAGTGGACCTGTCATAAATATAAAGGGAAGGGTAAACCCCTTTAAAATCCCTCCTGGCCAGAGGAAAAATCCTCTCACCTGTAAAGGGTTAAGAAGCTAAAGGTAACCTCGCTGGCACCTGACCAAAATGACCAATGAGGAGACAAGATACTTTCAAAAGCTGGGAGGAGGGAGAAAAACAAAGGGTCTGTGTCTGTCTGTATGCTGCTTTTGCTGGGGACAGAACAGGAATGGAGTCTTAGAACTTTTAGTAAGTAATCTAGCTAGGTATGTGTTAGATTATGATTTCTTTAAATGGCTGAGAAAAGAACTGTGCTGAATAGAATGACTATTCCTGTCTGTGTGTCTTTTTTGTAACTTAAGGTTTTGCCTAGAGGGATTCTCTATGTTTTGAATCTAACTACCCTGTAAGGTATCTACCATCCTGATTTTACAGAGGTGATTCCTTTACTTTTATTAAAAGTCTTCTTGTAAGAAAACTGAATGCTTTTTCATTGCCCTAAGATTCAAGGGTTTGGGTCTGTGGTCACCTATGCAAATGGGTGAGGATTTTTACCAAACCTTCCCCAGGAAGTGGGGTGCAAGGGTTGGGAAGATTTGGGGGGAAAAGACGTGTCCAAACTACATTTCCCAGTAAACCCAGCTAAAGTTTGGTGGTGGCAGTGGAAATTCCAAGGGCAAAGGGTAAAATTAATTTGTACCTTGGGGAAGTTTTAACCTAAGCTGGTAAAAGTAAGCTTAGGAGGTTTTCATGCAGGTCCCCACATCTGTACCCTAGAGTTCAGAGTGGGGAAGGAACCTTGACAGGACCCACTAACCCAGCCAGTAGAAGGCGCCATTGATCTTACCCCTTCACCCTTTACCAAGGCCCTGTGGCGCTCTGGTACTATGTGTGCTCCAAAATGCACTGTGGTATTGTGAAACCGCTCCCTTTCCTCCAGGCCAGGTCTTCAGGAGGACCTGCCACTGCAGGCATGAAATAGTGGCTGGCAGCTTAAACAAATGCTTTCAAATATGGCTGGGTGGAGGGGTTGGTTTGAGGGTCACAAAATGGTTCAGAGGAAGGGAGGTTCTTTTATCTAATAGCCCTGCTCCTCTATGCGCCTGGCTCTGGAGAACTGTTGGGATCCTTTCTGTCCAGGTATATGGAGCCAAAATCTGTCTTAAAGAGGAGGCGTCTATGAAACAAAATAGCAACAGCCACAAACATACAGATTCCACACAGCTTGAGTCCCAGCTTTGTCTCTCTTGTTTATGAGGGTCCACACCATGCCTGGAACTCTTCATAGCATGCAGAGCCATCTCGTGGCTGAATGATGTATTGAAAGTTAATCTATCATTGCATCCTCCACCAGCTGGGACTTTTCAAATGCCATAACCCACACCTTTCATCTCCACTTCCCCAGCATTGTCATGGCCACACTCTGGACTGTGTGGGGGCAGGGCTACCACCTGGTGACCCTAGCTGTCCAGCTCAGAGATTGGGTGCAGATGCAGAGACTGGGGAGATCTTGGCTCTGAAAACCATGTCGCGGCTTCTTTACAATCCTTGCACTCTGGAGAGCCTTTTCCTTTCTCCTGTCTGTTGTCTCTCTCTCCTGCCACACTCATTTCCTTTCTTGTTCATTGTCTTGGGGGGTTTTCGTTGTTTCATTGTTGCCATTTGGTTTTGAAATCCCTTTTCTTCTCCTCCGCTCCACAGGGATTGAAAGTTTCCTAGTCAGTTACTATATAATTAGCCACAGCTGGAATCTAACCCCCCTGCCAGGCAAGGATGGGCCTCATGAGGTCAGATTTGACTCTGTAGCCCATGAAAGCTTATGCTCTATTAAATTTGTTAGTCTCTTAGGTGCCACAAGTACTCCTGTTCTTTTTGTGGATACAGACTAACACGGCGGCTACTCTGAAACCTGTACAAATTGGATTCTCTCCTGCTATTCTTTGTTGATGGATAATAAGGCGTAGGGGGGGGTGTCATAGATTCCGAGATTATACAGCCAGAAGACACCACTGTGATCCTCAAATCTGACTTTGCGGATAATGCAGACCATAAGACTTCCCCCGTATCTTATAGAAAAACACCCAATCTTGACTGCAGAAATGCCAGTGATGGAAAACCCAGCGTGAACCTTGGGATGCTGCTCCAGTGGTTAATTACCCTCATTGTGAGAACACCGCACCTTATCACCAGTCTGACGGCACCCCTGCTTTGCACTCCCAGCCTTAATTCTCTCTTCAGTTTGGCAACAGTCAATGTCGCGCAGTGGTTCTCAACCTGCGGCCCTGTCAGCACACAGCTGCGGCCCACGTGACGACCTCATGTTCACAGGTCGTATTTGATGCGGCCCACAATGGTAAATAGGTTATGATAGACTCTGTTATAAGCGTAGGTACT
Source organism: Caretta caretta (assembly GCF_965140235.1). Classification (NCBI taxonomy): domain Eukaryota; kingdom Metazoa; phylum Chordata; order Testudines; family Cheloniidae; genus Caretta; species Caretta caretta. The sequence continues at coordinate 7,571,529 of NC_134223.1, forward strand.
GGGTGTTCTGTACTAAGGCTGCTGGACACAGACAGACCCTGTGGTTCTCTCTGTCTCTCTAGCACCCAGACTAACCCCGTCAGTGCTGCCGAACAGTCTGATCCAAAGCCCATTGAGGTCAATGGGAGTCTTGCCATTGATCTCAATGGGTCTTGAAGCAAACCCTAAAGCCTGGCCTGTCTTGGAAGGGATGGTTGGTCTCTTCACAGTCAAGGTCAGCTGCCGACTGGGGGACATGCCCAGCGTGGCAATTGACACAGGAGCTGGCTGGTAGCACAGTGGGAAAGTGACCGTTTCACCCTCCCTTCTATCTGCCAGGGGTGGGTTGTATTTTTTGTTCACGCCAGCAGTAAATGGTCCCACTAATGTTCACAAATGTCACCAAGTGAAATGTCACCATTTCTTCACAAAGCCCAGCTCTTCCTTTGGCATGTCCCCTTAGAGGGCTTAATAGGCCCGGTCCAGGGTGGGGAACAAGGTACAGAAACCTAGACAGGCTGCACTTACCTTCTGGATACTAGCACACCCATGGTTTGGGCAGCTGCAGATTCTAGGCTGGTTCCCACCTCTGTGACCCCAAGCCCTGTGTTCCAGTATCCCCGGGTGTGGAGGAAGTTTTGTTCAGATTAGGCACTTGTCTAGTTCAAAGGGAAGGTAATGATGATGAAGGATGTCGGATCAATGGCACTGGACAGCGTGATCCTTTGTTTATCCTCCAGGCTGCCCTACCTCTCACTCCAGTCCTGGAGGGAGCACCACTAAATGGGATCACGTAGGTCTCCAGGGCCTAACCACACTTTGGCTCCTCTATTGAGTCTGCCAGTGAGGGGGCCAGCTGGGGTGGTTTGGTGACATCATCATTATGTTTGTCCAATAGAAAGCAAATGCAACATTTCCTGGTGAAAATGGCAAAATGAAATCCTCAAGGGGGGGGAAATATTAATTATTTGTATTATCATAGTGCCAAGAGCTCCCCCAAGTGAGATTGAGGGCCCACGCATACGTACAGTAAGAGACAGTCTCTGCCCTGAGAAGCTTACAGTCTAAATGAACAGCACAGACAGTGGAAGCATTATTATTTCCATTTCACAGATGGGGAAACTGAGGCACAAAGCAATTAAGTGCCGTGTCGAAGGTCAGCCACTCAGTCTGTGGCAGAGCTGGGAACTGGCTCATGCCAGTGCCTGAATTGCAACACCCCCCTGGCTCTCAGCAGGATGAATTCTTGTGGAAATACTGAACCAAAATAATGAGAAGTAAGCAATGGAAAGTCCATCAGGCAAGGCTACGGGTGTGGTTGTAATGGCACAAGCTGCTCTACCAGGGGCAGCCAGCTGGGAGATGCGTGGACTCGGAGCATGTCGCAGACAGCTTCCACGAAGACCCCCAGGCTGGATTTTGAAAGCTGTCCTCCCCAGGCAGAAGGCCATCCCTAACAAGTCCCAGGTCGCGGGGATGGCTGGCAGAACTAGAGGCAGGCTTGTTTCACCGGGCCCTTAATATATTTCATGGATAATTTCACAATTATTCATCAGGAAAAACAAAATCCCAAACCCTCCTTCTTAATCAGCATCTGAGCTCTGAGCCTTGTCTGCTTATCTCTGCTTCCCTGCTAATCACTTACCACGGCGCTGACTCGCCTGCGTTGTTCGGAGTGACTGCTCCCCAGTTGTACGGTGGCTGTTCGGGTTGGTTTTTTTTCCCTTCTCCCTTTTGTCCCTTGTTGCAGCGCTGGTTATGTCTTCCAGGCCTCACCGCTGACCAGTCCTTCTGATCCGCTACACCTCACTCCAGCCATTTGGAACGGGGCAATTCCCAGCTTGCCAGCTGTCGTTGAACCAAAATGATGATGATGGTGATGGAACAGTTTCTTTTTATGAAAGATCCTAAAAATATAACTATAGAATCTGAAAAACAAACCAACAAAATCGCCAGACTGTGGGGTATTTTTCTATAACATAGATTGAGGGCTTTATGAATGAGGGTTAATAATAATACCTACCTCTTATGGCACTTTTTATCAGTAAATCTCAAAATGCTTTACAAAGGAAGGTGACTACCCTTGCACTGTGCTGTTGTCATGCCTTAGAGGGCCTGCAGCTCTGGGGCAGCTCCCCCAACATGGTTATACTGGTATAAAAATTGTGTGTAGACCAGGCCTACTCTAGATTTAAACTGATTTCAGAGTGGGTAAACAGTGAGGTGGCAAAATTTGCAGACGATACTAAGCTGCTCAAGATAATTAAGACCAAAGCAGACTGTGAAGAACTTCAAAAAGATCTCACAAAACTAAGGTTTCAGAGTAACAGCCGTGTTAGTCTGTATCCGCAAAAAGAAAAGGAGGACTTGTGGCACCTTAGAGACTAACAAATTTATTTGAGCATAAGCTTTCGTGAGCTACAGCTCACTTGTAGCTCATGAAAGCTTATGCTCAAATAAATTTGTTAGTTTCTAAGGTGCCACAAGTCCTCCTTTTCTTTTCCCAAAACTAAGTGATTGGGCAACAAAACGGCAAATGAAATTTAATGTGGATAAATGTAAAGTAATGCACGTTGGAAAAAATAACCCCAACTATACATACAATATGATGGGGGCTAATTTAGCTACAACTAATCAGGAGAAAGATCTTGGAGTCATCGTGGATAGTTCTCTGAAGACGTCCACGCAGTGTGCAGCGGCAGTCAAAAAAGCAAACGGGATGTTAGGAATCATTAAAAAAGGGATAGAGAATAAGATGGAGAATATCTTATTGCCTTTATATAAATCCATGGTACGCCCACATCTTGAATACTGCATACAGGTGTGGTCTCCTCATCTCAAAAAAGATAGCCTGGCTTTAGAAAAGGTTCAGAGAAGGGCAACTAAAATGATTAGGGGTTTGGAACGAGTCCCATAGGAGGAGAGATTAAAGAGACTAGGACTTTTCAGCTTGGAAAAGAGGAGACTAAGGGGGGATAAGATAGAGGTCTATAAAATCATGAATGGTGTGGAGAAAGGGAATAAGAAAAAGTTATTTACTAGTTCCCATAATACAAGAACTAGGGGCCACCAAATGAAATTAATGGGCAGCAGGTTTAAAACAAGCAAAAGGAAGTTCTTCTTCACTCAGCGCACAGTCAACCTGTGGAACTCCTTGCCTGAGGAGGTTGTGAAGGCTAGGACTATAACAGGGTTTAAAAGAGAACTAGATAAATTCATGGAGGTTAAGCCCATTAATGGCTATTAGCCAGGAGGGGAAGGAATGGTGTCCCTAGCCACTGTTTGTCAGAGGGTGGAGATGGATGGCAGGAGAGAGATCCCTTGATCATTACTTGTTTGGTTCACTCCCTCCGGGGTCCTTGGCCTTGGCCACTGTCGGCAGACAGGATACTGGGCTGGATGGACCTTTGGTCTGACCCAGTATGGCCATTCTTATATTCATCCATGCACAAAATTGGCCCACTGTAAAATTACACCTTTACGCCGGGTCTACACATGGTTTTTGTACTAGTTTAACTAGTTTTCCACCAATATAGTTATACTAGTATAACCCATAGTGTGGATGCAGTTATACTGATGTAAAGGTACCTAGTACAGGGGTAGCTATAGCAATATAGGGCACCATTATACTGCCATAATTGTATCCTCTTTATAATTATTCTTACCACCAGAGTGTCTAGGAGCCCCCCGTCATGGACCTGGACCCCATCGTGCTAGGCACAAACACAGAGCAGGGCTGAAGCATTTGAATTCCGCCGGTATTGCTAAAGAAGTACCATTTTTGTGGGCAGACAAGGCCTTAATTAAATTGGCACGACCTTGTGTGTCGACCAGGTCTAATTGAAGTAAGCGTGTTTAAACTGAAATAAGAGCGTCCACACAGCCTCTGGCACCAGTTCAACTAAATCGGTTTAAAACCACACCTTTAGTTAACCCAGTGCACTCCAGGCAGACAAGTCTTTAGGGAGAGACATTCTCCACTCTGAAGAGCTTGCAATCTAAGACCTGGGCTACACCTAAAAATTATTTCAATCTAGCTGCAGTGCTCAGAGCTATGAAAAATGTCATGCCCTGCACAGCTTAGCTACGTTGACCGGGAGATGCAGCTCGGTCGACAGAAGGATTCTTTTATGCATGGGAAACTGAGGAAAGAGAGATTAAGTGAGTTGCTCCCAGCTGCACAAGGAGTCAGTTGCAGAGGTGAAAATTGGACCCAGAGCCCTAAACCCTGAGCTTTAATCACAAGACCACCCTCCTTTTTTCTTTCTCCTCTGCTGTAGGGGAGCAGCTAGAAACAATAGTGGCATACCTGTCCGCTTTGGAAAGTTTTATCGATACAGCCACTGGGTGACTGTTAATATTGGTTATTTGTATTAGAGTAGCACCTAAGGGCCTCAGTCCTTTATCCGGTCCTGTTGTACAAACACACAGTAAAGAGACAGTTCCTGCCTCTAACAGGTGATGCTGTATGCTGTTATATGACACCATTTGAGAAATAGGATGTGATTGTCTAATTAAGGATTGTATGCTGAGGCATACACACAAAGAGGACAGCATTAATGTTGTTTTCCTTAACTTTGTCCCTCTACCCATGTGTATGCCAACCTTATTTTGGCACTTCCTGATTTGTATGTGCTTCGCTTTGAGACTTTAACCGAGATGACTGTGTGGAATTTCCTAGGTTTTTTTTTTTAAGAACACAAAGGTGTGGGGGAAAGAACTACCCCAAAAGAAGCATTGCTCTGCAGGACTTCTAAACACTGCGGCTATGCAGAATTATTATTATTAAGCATTTACATTATGGTAGCTCCTAGAGGTCTCAGCCAGTTTGGAGCCTATAGCGGGGTGGTCACCCCGCTACGGCCCTGAAGGGGTTAAAAACAGCCCTGGGAAAGGGCTGCCCTGGGGGAGCCAATCATGGGCGGGCTTGACGCAGCCAATGAGGGCCCAGCTGGGCCAGTATAAGAAGGGATCCTGGGGCAAAGGCAGTGAGAGTCTCACTCTAGCCCTGGAGTGGGAAGGGCTAGCTGCCTGGGAGCAAGGTACCTGAAGCAGCGCTGTGCTGGGGAAGGGCAAAGGGAGCTGAGGAGCTCCAGCCTGGTAAACCCCCAGGCTTCAGACCTTATTGAAGGCCTATGAAAGGTACTGGGGCTGCAGAGGGGCAGCTGGGAATAGGCAAAGGCAGCAGGTCCTACCCCCTAGCCAATGATGAGTGACCATTATAGACTGCAGTCTGCCCCTCAGGGAAAGGGGGCTAGATGATGACTGGCAGTAGCCACTGAGGCAAGGTGGGCTTAGAGGATTGGGGGTTTGCCTTGGAGGGGAGGCCCAGGGAGTGAGGGTACTTCTGGGGCAGCACCCTGAAGTAAATGGCACTGGGGTCTGGGAGGGCCTAAGGCAGGTGAGATACCGGCCAGCAGAGGGTGCTCTGAGACTGGAACAGGGCTAATTCCCAGATGACCAGCAGGAGGCGCTGCACAATTCTTAGCTAATTAGGACCAGGCAGTGTGAGCGATTCCAGCCAATCAGGGGCTAGCTGTGTGCGCAAGTTGTCAGCCGCTCGGGCTGGCAGAGTATGTGATTCTCAGCCCATCAGAAGTAGAAATGACAACTTGCCCTCTACCTAGCTGGCCGTTTTCTGCAGGCGTGCTAGCGGAGGGGAGTTTTGCAAGGTGGAGAGGGGTGGCTGCCTGGACTCTGAGTGAGAACGTTGCCAGCAACAGCACCTGCGGGTTCCAGAATGAGGAACAGTTTGGCTGGACTCTGAAGGAACAGACTTGACATCCACACACCAGGATGTTCCATACACACCAGGAAACCTGCAGGAGACGACCCACCTCCTGCCGGGGTTAGGCTCTTCCCTTTCCCTAGCTGTAATGCTCCTATGGTGCATACACTGAGGGCTCCACTCATTTCAAAGTGGGCCCCGCTTGACCCCTGCTATATCCCCTGAGGTCTGCAGGGGCTGAGTCAAGCCTCGCACAGGGCCGGAGCCAAAATCCCATTCATGGCAAGGCTCCTACTTGTAGTAGAAAGAGGGCCTGAAACATAAGCCCTTGTATCAGAGTTCTGAGTCCTGGGCTTAAGTAGTGGTCAAAGCTTTGCTGTTAAAAAGCCAGATCAGGCTGTGAGATAGAGACAGGTCCTGCATCTGACAAGAACCGGGCTGATGTTGCAAAACCACATGCCTAAGAAAGGCTAGGCACCAGGACACTCACGCAAACACATTCCAGAAGGGTGATACCAGAACACCCCGATACCCGGTATGGTACAAAACATACTCCTCAAAGATAACGAGAACACACTGACCCTTCCTAAAGATGAGCTCGGGAGGACAGTGTGGTGGATCAATATGTTTTGGTTGAACCAACAGGTACAAGGTGGCGGGTGGTGATTAGCTACGTCAGAGGGTGCTATCTAGGTACGTCAGAGGGCAGTAACTAGCCGCGACAAGGGGGCAACACGTAACTTGTTTGTATCCACGTATAAAGATGTATCTCAGAGGGAGTGTCCTTGTCTGGGGAGAATGTAAAGTCCTGCCATTCACTGAGCCAGTCCAGTGTCGTGAGCACACGTTAATGTACCTGCAGCCATTGAGCTGGGGCATTCGCACCGTGCTTCATCGGCAATAAACCTGACCAAGTTCCTTTGCTACGAGTCAAGTCTGTGGATGTATTGGGCAGTTTGATCAAAGTCTGCTATCTCCGCTATCTGCCACGCATGCATAAATGGGGATCTAGAGACCTGGATTCTAGTCCCAGCTCTCTCACTGACTAGCTGCATAAACTTGGGCAAGTCACGACCTGGCTCTGTGCCTCAGTTTCTCCATCTGTAAAATGGGGATAATAACAGTGCCACTCCTCACGCTGAGGGATGTTTTATCAGTATACATCAAGACGCAGATAACATAGCCCTGAGTGCCATAGAAATGCCTATAAATAAATACCCTCAGGCTGAATCCTTTTTATCGGCTCCATTCCCTGTTACTATTCACATTCTTCTCGGGGCTTAATCCTTCTGTTTTCTTCCAATTCCTTTTCTAACATCTATGCTCCTTCCTGGGGCTCCCCCTCCTCCTTGCCCAGAAGGCTTCAGCCCCTTCAATGGAAAGCAGCTCTCTGGCTTGTTCCTCTCGGGAGGGCAGGAGGTAGCCCCTGATTGTACCGGCAGCTCTGTCCTGACCCTCTCAATTACATGGTAATGCACATTAAAATTACAAATTTATTTATAGTATTTATTTATTTTTTACTCTGTAATTTTTTACAGCTCATCTGCTGTAACAAATTCTACTTCATAAAGCAAAGGAACAAGTTATTATTACCTGATGGAAATAAACGCCAGTAGCTGATCTTTATTCCGGGCCTCGGCGTTTGTCTCCTGGAACACTTAATACAGTTTCAATCAAGGCTCCGGCTTTGTTCCGGTCACTGAGGAGGGAGGAAACTCAGCTCAGGGGTTCCATTTTTATGTTCTTCCCTCTCCGCCCCCGTTCGATGGAATTTACTCCAGCACCAAACCCTTGTTATTTGTTCGCCTTAGATGGAGCGAGGAAGGGTGGTAATGTGTTTGTTCAGCACAGCCCAGTGGCTCTGATGAGACTCTAGCAAGGGTTTTGGGTCCTCCAGGGAACGTTCTGTTCCAGGAGTAGGAGGGGATTGGAGCTGTTTGCCAGCACCTTTCTTCTGAGCCCAGTGACCTTGGTCTTTCCTTTTTAACCGAAGGAGCAGAGTAATTGCTGTTTTTACTTTTAGTTTGGTGGGCTGGTGTCCTTGAGACAGATATTCAGAGCTACTCTGGGGAAGATGAAAATTCATATTGATAAACCAGTAGGCCTCAAATCCAAGCGCGGCCCCACTGTGCTAGGCGCTGCAAATGCACGTAGGGAGAAGGAGCCCTGCCCTGAAGTGCTCACCGTCTAAATTGTCAAGGCCTGGGAGGGGAAACTGAGGCACAGAGTGGGAAAGTGTACTTGTCCAAGATTACACAGCAAAAGCAACGGCAGGAAGAACCCAGGTCTCTGGAGCCTACTCCAGTGCCTTTCCAATTCTTAGAGCCCCCACCCGCAGGCAATGGAGTCAAAGAGAGTTTTGCCCTTTGGGAGGAGAATGAGCCCTTCCCTCTCTTTTGTGGTGAGGAGCCCCCTAAATTCTCATTGGAGGCAGATGGCACCACACAGGATCGGGCCCTTACTCGCAGGTACGGGAGTGCTCAGCTAACTGGAGGAGACAGATTTTAGGGGTGCGTGGAGAGCCTTGCTGCCCTGCCAGTAGGTGCCTCAGGAGCAGCCAAAGGAGATCTCTGAGAGCAGCGCCGGTCAGCTGGAGGAGCAGCTGCGGATCTGAGAGGGGACAGCAGAATAAGGAGCAAAGGAAGGATTTGACAAAGGGCAGAAACCGCACAAGACCGTTCTGCGGGGATGCGTTGCATAGGTCTCACCCCTCTTCTGTGCAGGTCATGATCCCCATTGCACACATAGGGAAACTGAGGCACGGAGCGGGGGGAAATTCCTTACCTGAAGTTGCACGGCGGGTCAGCGGCAGAGCTAGAAAGAGAACTCAGGTCTCCTGGCTCCTTGCTGGTGCTCTAACCACCCGATGGGCCCTAGCCCTAGTACGAGTTGTGCCTCGCAGGAGACCTTTTTAAAAAAAAAATCCCGCTTTCCTAGGGCAGTGCTAGGCTGGGCTCACGCTTGAGGCAGGGCATGGGGCTTTAGAAAATGTCGGTTCAATTCCCAGCTCTGCCTTTGGCTCCCTCTGTGACCTTGGGCAAGTCTCTTCCTCTCCCTGTGCCTTAGGCCAGGTTTACACGACAGACTTGCAGCAGTCTAACTATGTCGCTCGGGGAGAAGCCGCCGGGGCATTGAGCTAACGATGCCGAGGAGAAAAACTCGCCTGTTGGCATGGTAGCGTCTTTAGTAAAGTGCTGCAGTGGCCCAGATACGGCGCTGTCCGTGAAGACAAGCCCTGAGTTTCCAGGCTGCAAAAGGGTGCGAATCCTTCCCTATTCTGCCTTGCCTACTTAGATTGTCAACTCTTTGAGCCAGGCACCATCTCTGTCTGCGTATATGTGCCGCTCCAAGCACAATGGGGCCCTGACTGGTACAGCGACTGTAACGTCCGCAGTAATTACATGAAAACATAGATTAAAAGCACATTAAGGCTGCAGAGGGAAGCCCTCAAAAGTTAGGAAATTGCAGAAGTAAGGTTGCCTCTGTTTCCTCCCCTTGGGAGTATTATGCATTACGATGCAGCCTTTAATAACATGGTTACACACCAGTCTGGGGAGAAGCCAGGCGTAAGGTGTGGAGGGAAGCCCTGGATGGGACTAGCAGGAAGGCTATGGTTCAGGATTGAGGGGTATGGGCAGAGCTGCATGTGGGAGCCCAGGACCACAGTGGCCAACTTTCATGGGGCAAATAAGCACTCGGACTTTCACAATAAGCCAAACATCAAGCTAATTCCATTTCAAAACAAGCCAATCCCTAAGAACCCTCAACCCTCTGTGTGACTAGATCCCCCCAGTGTGCAGTCTGGGACTGTGGTGGGCCCGCTGAGCACCCCTGACTCTCTCCCCCCCTTGCCCCTGCTTGCCGGGAGCCGAACAAAAAAAGAAGCAACAAGCTACAAGCCAAACAAGCTATAAGCCAAAAACTAGCCAACAAGCAACTCACAAGCCAATTAAGCCAAAAACAAGCTCAATTTCTGTGTTTTTTTTTCCGTGGGTTTGGCATGTCTGCCCAGGACAGGAATATGAAGTGGCTGCAGGTAGGGGCTGATGGGCATTGGCAGAGCTGGAGAGGCAAAGGGAAATTTCACACAAAACCTGCTAGCCCTCTTCTGGTTGTACCCGCAACCAGTCCTGTGAGGCCTTCGGCACCAAGTCCCTTGCACACAGGAGCTGGGGGGGGGGGGGGGGGGGGGGCTGGGGGAAGTGTAGTTGTTTCCGACTCTCAGAACCGTTTTCCCTGTTTGAGTCCGTGACTCAGCAGACTCCCCCTCCCCGCAATCACTTTAAAAACCAGATCCCAACACCCTTAATCTCCTCAAGTGCTTCTGCTCTTCACATTCCAACCAAATATTAGCTCTACCCACTAACCCCACTCGAACCAAATTGCATTAAACAGAAAGCCTGCTTTTTACATTACCTCCCAGATGACTGACCGTTGTTATAACAACCCAGTGCAAATCTACACCCCCACCACCACCACACACACACACACACTCAGTTCCTCTCCCCCAAACCTCCCGGCCCAATCCACTGCAATTTCAGACTGACTCTTATTAGTGACAGTCTGTCCTTTGCTTTCAGAAATGACCGCCCACTGCCGGCCAGGGTTAAGGAGCTTAGAACGCAGTGGGTTTAATGGGAAACCTCTCTGAGCTGGAAAATGCTCTCCGTGGCTTTTCCGTGTTCTTTGCCTTGAGCCCCGCTAGCTCTCGCTTGGTTTTCATCTATTTAGAGGCACCGCCCCTTTCTCCACTAGCCTCAGGACATCTGCTTGATTCTCACCGCCAGTGGCTGACTTCCCGGGGTGATAAAGCGCCGGAGAGAGAGTTATTCCAATTTCATTCCAAACCTCTCTGCCTCTTGCTCGGTAATCCCCGTGTCAGCTCTTTAGCCTGGGACTTTCAGCCGATGCTGGCTCTGAGCATCAGCAGAGCCAGAGTCTGGTGAAGGCATGACCCACCTCGGTGCCCGCTCACCTGTTCGTAGGATTCCGAGCAGGTTGGGTTTCACTCGAAGAGGAGCCCAGTGTTGTCAACTATCATGATCTTATTGTGCGTCTGGTGATATCTGATGCTTTTCTTAAAGCCCTAGCTCCTGGAATCACGTTAGGATCTGGCTATGGAACAAAATTCCTGAGATCAAGTGAATCCAGAGTCTGTCTCTAGGAACTGCTGCAAAGCCTTTCTCTTCAGAGGAAACATTAGCTTTTCACCATATGACTGACACGCACAGCACCGACACCCCCACCTACCTCCCCCCCCCCCCGCCAGAGGAAAATAAAATAGCCTAAGTAACATTCCTATCCCAAGTGCAATTTGATCCTGAGAAAGGGAGACAAACCAGTGACTCGGTGAAGTTCAGTGGGGACTTTACTATTGCTATTGACTTTATACAGAAGGCACTCAGATTCTACGGTGATGGATGATTAAATAGATAGGAATGTATGGTGATAGATTAGATTAGCATCTCAGGTTTCTTTGCTTTAAAAGTAAGTTTCTAACTCTCATGGTTGCAGAGAAACCCTTGAAGATGTGACCACTGGCATGAATTTCCCAGAGAGGTTGTGGAATCTCCATCATTGGAGGTTTTTAAGAGCAGGTTGGACAAACACCTGTCAAGGATGGTCTAGATAATACTCAGTCCTGCCATGAGTGCAGGGGACTGGACTAGATGACCCCGCGAGGTGCCTTCCAGTCCTATGATTCTACTAAAGGCTCTGACCCAGGAGACGAATTATTAGACCCCCTGCCCCACAAAGGGGCTCGAAGGGATGGGTCCACAGGCAAGTCTGTGCCTCACAAAGGGGTCTGCAGAAGGGAAAGGTTGGGGAACCCTTCATCTAATGGGTTCTTTTGTTCCATTGTGGCATCAGACACCTCAAGGTTTGAAAACATGGCCTTCCTAGCCTGGGCAATCATCTAGCATCTGCTGTCAGAGCACGGTGGAGCGTTTGCTTCTCAAATGCTCCTGGGTTCCTGCAGCTGCCCTGGGAATCAGGGATTGCCTTCATTTTCCGAAACAGGCACACGTTCAGAAACTGTTCGGTTTCTGAATTTTGCATTTGGTTGTTTCTGTTCCCTGATTGGGTAAGAGTAGCTCTCAGGGCTGCTTTACACATGTTTTCTACTGGGCTTTAATGTTTATCTATTTAAAACCAGTGTGGTTAAAGAGATCCAATGCCCTAGTGGGATTCGATTATACCATCGTAATGGAATATATAACCGTAGAGCTCATTCTTATAAATTTAGGGGCATAAACTATACTAGCATTATTATAGTAATCACCCCTAGCACTTATGGAGTACTTTCCATCAGTAGATTTCAAGATAGCGCTTTATAAATGAGGGTCAGTATCATTATCCCCATTTTAGAGATGGAGAAACTGAGACACAGAGAGGGGAAGTGGTCCAGCAGCCCAATGGCAGAGCATGGAATAGAACCTACGTCTCTTGCGTCCTAAGTCTAGTGTTCTACCCACTAGGCAACATTACCTCCTAGAAGACACCTTGATACCAGTATAACTGTGTCCACACCAGGGGTTGTCTAGATTGAACTATTTCAGTAAACAAATTACCCCTAACATTGTTAAATTGGTACAAAACCCGTGTGTAGACCAGTCCTTAGAATCACATTGTCAGTGCAAGATTTGGCAATTCGGATTCACTCTCCAGGGAAAGTCTCAGGATCAATGTTTGGACAGCTTGAAATGTTTCAGATTTTGAAATTTCAACACCACCACACAAAAAACCAGGGAAAAAATCTGCTAGCAGACATTTATCGTTTCTGACCGGGCTATAATATATCAAATGATGGGACGTTGGTGAAAAGTTTGGTACAAATTTCAACAGGAAAAAGCGGGGGCAAGAAAATGTTCCCGGACTGGGTTTTGGTGTTGTCCCCCACCTCCCTGCCAGTCTCCTGTTTTCCAGCCAGCTTTGATTGATGTTGGAATGATGGGTCCTGCCAGACTGCTCCATGCTGGAGACTGTGCACCAAAGAGCGATTAGCCGGGGCAAGGGGGATTCATTTACACGTTCAAATGTAGATTTGTGGGAACTTTTGTGCGGTGTCCCCTCAGCTCTGTTCATCAATTAGTGACACTGCATGTGTGTGAGTGTTTCTCACTCTCTTCCTTTTCTTTCCTCAGCGGCATGTGACCTCTCTTAGATCTTAGCAAGTGAGTAAGAAAAGCTACTCGTTGAATTTTTGCCCGCTGCACAGTTCTGAGCACTGAGGATGAGGTCACCAAAATGGGTCCTGTTGGCATATTTTATCTATGGCGTAGTCTGCAGGAACATTTCTAGGGGAGCATTTCTCCTCCCCAGGAAAGGAATCAGCAGGATGGTCGTAGATTTCTCCAGGCTGCGGGCATGCATACAGCAAACGAGGTGTGTGCATGCGTGCCACGGAAAAGGATGGAGGAAGATAGTTCTGAAGAATGCAACGTGACAGCTGGCGAGAGACAGAAAGTGCCTGTAACTTTTTGTTCTTATTTTTATCTACCTGGTGGATGTCATCAGCCTATTTATACAGATTCTGAGATGCCCCTTTCGTATGTGGTTTATATGTACGTGTGTAGATATATATGGATAGGCAGGTTTATATTTACACAGCTCCTGGGAGGATTCATTTAGCAAAGTGACTGGAGATCTTTCATTAGCCGCTGTTGGAGCGGTGAGAATACAGGCGACAAGTCTCCTGGTGGCGTCGTACATGGTGAGGGTTCGCCCGTCACTCGTAGCAAGACTCCCCCTTTCTCAGGCGACCTCAGGCCCCCAAGGGTGACTTTGATTTCCCAGCTAGTTGGAGACTTTCCATCTCCTACCTTTTCAGTGCCTCCCTTCCTGACCAGCAGGGAGGTCTCCCTGCCCCAGCTCCGAGATTGACTGTGGGGGCGCTGCTGAGCTATGACACTTATAGAATCATAGAATCATAGAATATAAGGGTTGGAAGGGACCCCAGAAGGTCATCTAGTCCAACCCCCTGCTCGAAGCAGGACCAAATCCCAGTTAAATCATCCCAGCCAGGGCTTTGTCAAGCCTGACCTTAAAAACCTCTAAGGAAGGAGATTCTACCACCTCCATAGGTAACGCATTCCAGTGTTTCACCACCCTCTTAGTGAAAAAGTTTTTCCTAATATCCAATCTAAACCTCCCCCACTGCAGCTTGAGACCATTACTCCTCGTTCTGTCATCTGCTACCATTGAGAACAGTCTAGAGCCATCCTCTTTGGAACCCCCTTTCAGGTAGTTGAAAGCAGCTATCAAATCCCCCCTCATTCTTCTCTTCTGCAGGCTAAACAATCCCAGCTCCCTCAGCCTCTCCTCATAAGCCATGTGTTCCAGAACCCTAATAATTTTTGTTGCCCTTCGCTGGACTCTCTCCAATTTATCCACATCCTTCTTGAAGTGTGGGGCCCAAAACTGGACACAGTACTCCAGATGAGGCCTCACCAATGTCGAATAGAGGGGAACGATCACGTCCCTCGATCTGCTCGCTATGTCCCTACTTATACATCCCAAAATGCCATTGGCCTTCTTGGCAACAAGGGCACACTGCTGACTCATATCCAGCTTCTCGTCCACTGTCACCCCTAGGTCCTTTTCCGCAGAACTGCTGCCTAGCCATTCGGTCCCTAGTCTGTAGCTGTGCATTGGGTTCTTCCATCCTAAGTGCAGGACCCTGCACTTATCCTTATTGAACCTCATCAGATTTCTTTTGGCCAATTTGTCCTCCAATTTGTCTAGGTCCTTCTGTATCCTATCCCTCCCCTCCAGCGTATCTACCACTCCTCCCAGTTTAGTATCATCCGCAAATTTGCTGAGAGTGCAATCCACACCATCCTCCAGATCATTTATGAAGATATTGAACAAAACCGGCCCCAGGACCGACCCTTGGGGCACTCCACTTGATACCGGCTGCCAACTAGACATGGAACCATTGATAACTACCCGTTGAGCCCGACAATCTAGCCAGCTTTCTACCCACCTTATAGTGCATTCTTCCAGCCCATACTTCCTTAACTTGCTGACAAGAATACTGTGGGAGACCGTGTCAAAAGCTTTGCTAAAGTCAAGAAACAATACATCCACTGCTTTCCCTTCATCCACAGAACCAGTAATCTCATCATAAAAGGCGATTAGATTAGTCAGGCATGACCTTCCCTTGGTGAATCCATGCTGGCTGTTCCTGATCACTTTCCTCTCATGCAAGTGCTTCAGGATTGATTCTTTGAGGACCTGCTCCATGATTTTTCCGGGGACTGAAGTGAGGCTGACTGGCCTGTAGTTCCCAGGATCCTCCTTCTTCCCTTTTTTAAAGATTGGCACTACATTAGCCTTTTTCCATTCATCCGGGACTTCCCCTGTTTGCCACGAGTTTTCAAAGATAATGGCCAATGGCTCTGCAATCACAGCCGCCAATTCCTTCAGCACTCTCGGATGCAACTCGTCCGGCCCCATGGACTTGTGCACGTCCAGCTTTTCTAAATAGTCCCTAACCACCTCTATCTCCACAGAGGGCTGGCCATCTCTTCCCCATTTTGCGATGCCCAGCGCAGCAGTCTGGGAGCTGACCTTGTTAGTGAAAACAGAGGCAAAAAAAGCATTGAGTACATTAGCTTTTTCCACATCCTCTGTCACTAGGTTGCCTCCCTCATTCAGTAAGGGGCCCACACATTCCTTGGCTTTCTTCTTGTTGCCAACATACCTGAAGAAACCCTTCTTGTTACTCTTGACATCTCTGGCTAGCTGCAGCTCCAGGTGCGATTTGGCCCTCCTGATATCATTCCTACATGCCCGAGCAATATTTTTATACTCTTCCCTGGTCATATGTCCAACCTTCCACTTCTTGTAAGCCTCTTTTTTATGTTTGAGCTTCTCCCTCCGGTTCTGAGGTTGGTGGGCCTGCAGCCCTCCCAGGCACAGGGAGCACGGCCAGGGGATGGAGTCTGAAGCTGCTGACTGGGGGAGGGGTCATGGTTAAGGTGGATGGGCTATGTAGGCAGCTTGACTGCATCCCCGGGGCAGCTGCTGCCAGCTACGGAGCCTCCCATAGGAGCACCCAAAGAAGGCAGCGTCCACTGGTTGCAAATGAATCCCCATTGCCAAAGTGGAATAGCAGGGAGTGAGGGGCATCAGCAGAGCTGGGGGGAGCCCAGCACTGGGATAGCAGGGTGCTGCAGGTCAGGAGTGAGGGGCACCAGCAGAGCTGGGGGGAGCCCCAGGCTGGGATAGCGGGGTGCTGCAGGTCAGGAATGAGGGGCATCGCAGAGCTGGGGGGAGCCCCGGGCTGGGATAGCAGGGCGCTGCAGGTCAGGAATGAGGGGCATCGCAGAGCTGGGGGGAGCCCCGGGCTGGGATAGCAGGGCGCTGCAGGTCAGGAATGAGGGGCATCGCAGAGCTGGGGGGAGCCCCGGGCTGGGATAGCGGGGTGCTGCAGGTCAGGAGCGAGGGTCATGAGCAGATTATGGGGGAGCCCCGGGCTGGGATAGCAGGGTGCTGCAGGTCGGGAGTGAGGGGCATCAGCAGAGCTGGGGTGGGGAGCCCCGTCTGCTGAAGGGAAGTGTGGTCTATAGCGAACTGGGAAAGCTAACAACTAGCGGGAGCAAAACCTCCTCTGAGCAGCAGAGCCCAAGCCACAGGCAGAACCTTCATACGGTGCGAGCTGAGAAAGCCAGAAAGCTGGGGAAGGAGCGAGGTTTAATTCCCATGCTCCGATTGAGGCCATCCATTTAACACTGTCCCCTCGCCCTCTCCCCGCCTTGCTCTTTCCGGCACTCCATGTTACAGTGGCATCTCCCCCCTCTCCGGGGTCAGGGCTGCCTTTGGCTCAAGACGGCGCTGTCTGGGTGGATAAAGCATGCATTTAAGCAACCTTTATTGCAATCAATAAATCATGGCACCGTATCTGATTGGGGACAGAAATAGCACGCCAAGGACTTGCCGCTGCGGCAAGGGTGACCACCATGTGTAAGATAACGAAGCCCATGACTGATCGGGGGTTGGCTGGGAGCAGAGGGCACTTAGCCCCTTCGTATACAAACAGGAGCTGCACCCCCCGCCCCAACCCCTTGGCATTCACTCCTTGCTGTCCAGCACACTGCAGTTCTTAGGCCTTATTTCCTATAGCCTGATGACTGGTTAGGTTAATCCCAGCTGTGTATGCCCTGGGGTTTGCCAAGTCCTGTTTCCTGTGCCATGGCCTGGAGGGACAGATCCTACAGCCATCCCGCGGCAGCCAGTCAGAGCTCAGCAGAGTGTGGGAGCAAGCGCCAGGCCTTCAAGAGCCTTGCCCCACCCGTCCCCAAGAGGATTGTGACCTAGGGGGTGGGGAGAGGAGAGGCAAGTAGGTTCTAGTTGGTTTAGGTTAGATGGCGAGCAGGCTGTAGAAGTTTTGGACAAATCTGAAGCGAACCTTCCAAGCTATTGAGGGCCTACATCGCTGAGCAGGCCAGTGCTGCGAATCAGTCGTCCTGGAAGCGGGAAGGGGACTAGTTTGCTTAGGAGAGTGGACCTGCAGAGGGCAAGTTGGGCTAGTGGCGCTGCAGAGAGTGGCCCAGGCTAATGAGTAGGTCTCTGTTTCCATTCACAGTTTCCTTCCCCTTGGCCGATGCCCCTCACAGATGCAGCAGCCACTATGCGCTCTGCAATAGCAGACAGCCTCGGCCAGGCAAGTCCATGTGATTAGCAAGGGAGCAATGACCAGGATGTTGGGGGTTACCGTCAACTTTCTGGGAAAGGTTCTCAGTCATCTTTCATTTGCATGTGGTGGAAGCCACGGGGGCCTTTGGTTTTGCATCTCCTCGGAAGGCTGGCCTGGCTAGGAAGCTACGCCCGGCGGCACCCCGTGGAGAGTAGAAAGAGCTGAAGTCAGAACCATGTGGAGCATGAATGTACGGTCTCCTGGCTGCTGATGGTAGCATGTGGTCAAGTGGGCTAAGCATGCAACCGGGCAGTCAAGAACACTGAATGCTCTTCCACTGGCTTGCTGTGTGGCCTTGAGCAAGTCTTTTGATAACTAAATATGGGGCTCAAGCCACAAGTTCAGATCAGGATCTTCAAACTTTGGGGCATTTGGATGTGTGTGTGTGGGGGGGGTGGGTTTGCTCTGCACCAGGATAGAGAGAGGGCCATTTGTCAAGTTTAAACCTGTAACCAGACTTCCTCGAAGTCCACGGGGGTTTGAACTCATCTCCGCAGGGCTCTTCTGTAACTCGGTTTCCCCACCTGTAAAATGGGGGTAGTAAAACGGGGGGCACCAAGGCAGGGGTGCAAAGGGTAAAGTTTGCATAGGACTGTGACTGTGTTAGCCGGGAAGCAGGATTGACGGAAGAACCCACGCGTAGGTATGCACTGAACAGATACAGCGAAAGCCTCATTGCCAGGAGTGCAGATGCTCCTCTCTCAGGGCTGAGATGTTATCGGGACCCACAGATGTGACTTCAGAGCCGTGACTTTTCCCCACAACATGGTTTTATTAAGATTGTTCAGGAGATCTCTGCCCCTGTGCGTGGTTATTTGGTGTCAGGTCTGTGGAGAGGCACTTCCTCGTAGAGGAGCGGAACGTTTCTGCTGATAGATTTTCCGCGCGGAGTCTGATTTCCCTGTGGTTGCAGAGCAGCTGGCTTAAGATACATGAGTCCGGTTCAACGGGCCTCGTGAAATACACCTCAGCACAGGGCACGCTGCAGAGAGCAGCTGCACTTTTCTCCAGCCTGAGAGCTGCCCAGGGAGCACGGTGGCATTGCTCCGTCTTGCAGAGGGGTGAACCAGTTCTGAACGGTCCTGCCTCTAACTCAAGCTGGTCCGTGGGGTTGCAGCACGGAGAAGGCTGCAGGCTTCACTGGAATCAACCAACCTGTCACTGGTGGGGATTGTTGGCACTGGGTGGCAATTGCTGGGCTAACGAGGTAATTGGCTTAGTAATGGGAGGAGATATAACTGGGAAGAAGGGGAATTAAAGGGGAACTCAGAGAGGGTGCTGGGTGGAGGCGAGAAGCTGCGAGAAAGGTGCCACCTGTCCTGTCCAGGAACAGGATTAAAGACAGAGCAGGTGTGTTTGTGAGGAGGGGGCAGGAAGACAGGCGAGGCTGAAGTTGCACCCTGGGACAGGGACGTTACTGGGCTCACGTCCTGCTTAGGAGAGACTGCCAGGGCAAAGGAGCTGCAACAGGAAGAAATTCGGTGAAAAGAGAGCAGGGAAGCAGCTGAGTGAAGAGCAAATACAGAGTGACTGTGACAAAGGGGATCAGAGGGGGAATGGAAAGGTGCACAGCGGGCAAGCTGTATGTGGCGGATTTGTTTGTGCCGCCTAGGTTCTGCTACCCAGCCTGGGGGGCCCTGCGGCTAGGAAACTAGAAGGAAAGGTTGCTTTGGGGAAGTAAAATAATAACTAAAAAGCCAGTCAGCTGGCTTTTAAATAATAAATAAAAATAATAACTAAAAAGCCAGTCAGCTGCCAACGAGCTGAGCGGCGAACAGCAGAGAGGCTAACAGAGGGAGTTTGCCTGGGATCTGTCTGAGAGAAGGTACGCTAAGGGCTGCATTAGGGAGGCTGTGTTGGTGAGTATCTGAGTGTCTGTGGTGGGGACAGTGGGACAGTTTGACCGTGTGCTTGGTTGGTTGGTTGAAAAGTGTGGCTTGGGAGTGCTTTGTTCCAAGTGAGCCTTGAATGGGGCTGACTGTTATAAAAAGCCAATCAGCTGCGAACCAGCTGAGCGGCGAACAGCAGAGAAGCTAACAGAGGGAGTTCACCTGGGGAGAGCCCACTGAGGCTTACATCTTGCCGGCTTCTCTGAGTAGTTACTTCAACTCCTGAGGAAGCTCGTAGAAGGAAGGTAATATGGATGGGGAGCGTTCAGCTGTTGTGACCTGCACCGGATGTGCCATGTTTGTTTGTCAAACAGGACAGAAGTGACTTTGTCTGTACAAAGTGCAAGCTGGTCTCCATATTGGAAGAGAAGGTTCAAGGTCTGGAGAAACAAGTATCGACCCTGCGTTGCGTAAGAGAAACTGAAGATTTCCTGGACAGACGTCAGGATATGTTTCTACGGACACAATTTTCTGAAGATTCAGAGCAGGCTGTGCAGCCAGGACAGGAGGACGGTGAAGAAATTTGGCAGCATGTGACCTCCAGAAGAAGAAAGGGGAGTGTCCATGTACCAGCAATGCAGATACAAGTAAGCAACCGTTTTCATGTTCTCTCCACAGGTACTAATGCGGAGAGTGGACTAGATGATACATCTGAGGGAAGGGAACAGAAGGAGACTCCGCCGACTGGAAGGCATGAGATGCACTGTCCCAGGGATGGGGGTTCCACAACCACCGCTCCCAAGAGGAGGAGGCGGGTGGTGGTGGTCGGGGACTCTCTCCTCAGAGGGACTGAGTCATCTATCTGTTGCCCCGAATGGGAAAACCAAGTAGTCTGCTGCTTGCCAGGAGCTAGGATTCACGATGTGACGGAGAGGCTGCCGAGACTCATCAAGCCCTCGGATCGCTACCCCTTCCTGTTTCTCCACGTGGGCACCAATGATACTGCCAAGAATGACCTTGAGCGGATCACTGCGGACTACATGGCTCTGGGAAGAAGGATAAAGGAGTTTGAGGCGCAAGTGGTGTTCTCGTCCATCCTCCCTGTGGAAGGAAAAGGCCTGGGTAGAGACTGTCGAATCATGGAAGTCAACGGATGGCTACGCAGGTGGTGTCGGAGAGAAGGCTTTGGATTCTTTGACCATGGGATGGTGTTCCACGAAGGAGGAGTGCTGGGCAGAGACGGGCTCCACCTAACAAAGAGAGGGAAGAGCATCTTCGCAAGCAGGCTGGCTAACCTAGTGAGGAGGGCTTTAAACTAGGTTCACCAGTGGAAGGAGACCAAAGCCCTGAGGTAAGTGGCAACCGGTATCAAGTGGAGTGCCCCAAGGGTCGATTCTGGGGCCGGTTTTGTTCAATATCTTCATTAATGATCTGGAGGATGGTGTAGATTGCACCCTCAGCAAGTTTGCAGATGACACTAAACTGGGAGGAGAGGTAGGTAAGCTGGAGGGTAGGGATAGGATACAGAGGGACCTAGACAAATTCGAGGATTGGGCCAAAAGAAATCTGATGAGGTTCAACAAGGACAAGTGCAGAATCCTGCACTTAGGACAGAAGAATCCCATGCACCGCTACAGACCAGGGACCGAATGGCTCGGCAGCAGTTCTGCAGAAAAGGACCTAGGGGTTACAATGGATGAGATGCTGGATATGAGTCAACAGTGTGCCCTTGTTGCCAAGAATGCCAATGGCACTTTGGGATGTATAAGTAGGGGCATTGCCAGCAGATTGAGGGACGTGATCGTTCCCCTCTATTCGACATTGGTGAGGCCTCATCTGGAGTACTGTGTCCAGTTTTGGGCCCCACACTACAAGAAGGATGTGGAAAAACTGGAAAATGTCCAGCGGAGGGTAACAAAAATTATTAGAGGACTGGAACACATGACATATGAGGAGAGGCTGAGGGAACTGGGATTGTTTAGTCTGCAGAAGAGAAGAATGAGGGGGGATTTGATAGCTGCTTTCAACTACCTGAAAGGGGGTTCCAAAGAGGCTGGATCTAGACTGTTCTCAGTGGGAACAGATGACAGAACGAGGAGTAATGGTCTCAAGTTGCAGTGGGGGAGGTTTATGTTGGATATTAGGAAAAACTTTTTCACTAGGAGGGTGGTGAAACACTGGAATGGGTTCCCTAGGGAGGAGGTGGAATCTCCTTCCTTAGAGGTTTTTAAGGTCAGGCTTGACAAAGCCCTGGCTGGGGTGATTTAGTTGGGGGTCGGTCCTGCTTTGAGCAGGCGGTTGGACTAGATGACCTCCTGAGGTCCCTTCCAACCCTGATATTCTATGATTCTGATTCTAAGTCGGATGGTCATGTGGTTAAGGTGCTATTCAGGCCTGGTGAGTAGGGTGCTGAGCTGAAAGTCAGCAGATCTGAAAGTTCTCCACTGCTGGCTCCATTCCTTGACCTTGGGCAAGTCCTTTCATCTCTCCGTTCCTCTCTTTCCCCTCCCACCCTTTGGCCATCTTGGCTAGCTAAGCTCTTTCAGCCAAGGATTGTCCCTTTCTTGTGTACATATAGCATCTAGCACCCAGAGAATCTCCATCCTTAGAGGTTTTTAAGGTCTGGCTTGACAAAGCCCTGGCTGGGATGATTTAGTTGGGGCTGATCCTGCCTTGAGCAGGGGGTTGGACTAGATGACCTCCTGACGTCTCTTCCAACCCTAATCTTCTATGATTCTATGATCTAGGTTGAGGAAGCTAGGCACTCCTGTGATAAAATAGCGAGACTTGGGTTCACTTCCACAGATTTTCTGGGTGATCTCGGGCAAGTACATTTAAATCCTTCTTGAATTGTGCAAGGGTGTGGGGGGGCGGAATCCATGGATTTAAATTACAGATCAAAAAAGGGACTCTTTTTGCAAATACTAGTCAGAAGTACTTGCAACCACCTCTACACTCTGTATATTGCCGTAGTCACATTAACTATAAGATCACACATGTGTAAAGGGACAGAGCTGGTGTGCCTGAGGGCCCAATTCTGCTATGTTACACTAGTGTAAACTGGGAGTGACTTTCCTGACGTTAGTGCTGCCGCCGGATTTATACTGATGTAACTGGGAGCAGAATCCGACCCCCTGGATCTGAATTTGCTGAGTGCTGTGAGATTAAAATCTCAGCTCAAATGCTGCCCTAATGTCTTTTTATTTATTCAGATATATGCATAATGTATATGGACAAAAACCCACTGCCAGCTTGTGGGGAGAGAGTCATATTTCACAATGTCACCAGAGAGCAATAATTTAACTAAAGCAAATATCTAGACTCCATATAACATCAGAGCTGTGAAATAGGGACTTTTTAAAAGCTTTAGACACTAGAACAGAGTCACATGAATAAGCAGGGCTAAAAATGCCAGCCCTTTACACACTTAGCTAGTGGCCATCTTAGATTAGAGGAAAACCACAGTGTTTCTAATAATGTTTTGTTCTCTTCATGCATAAATCTCCAAGGGCTTTACAATGGTGCGAGAGAATCATCATCCGCATTGTACAGAGGGGGAAATGAGACAAAGCAGCTTGCTGACTTGCCTATGACCACCCTGCAGGTCTATATCAGGCAAAGGCATGGAACCCAGGGGAAGGATGGTCCAGCAGTTAGAATGCTAGCTTACACCATAGGAGACTCAGGTTCAATTCCCCACTCTGCCACAAACTTCCTATGGGACGCTGGGCAAATCATTTAGTCTCTCTGTGCCTTCATTTCCCATCTGTACAATGAGGGATGATAGACCTGCCCTCATGGGGATGTTGTGAGGATAAATAAAGATGTTATGGGGAGGGATAGAATCATAGAATCATAGAATCATAGAATATAAGGGTTGGAAGGGACCCCAGAAGGTCATCTAGTCCAACCCCCTGCTCGAAGCAGGACCAATTCCCAGTTAAATCATCCCAGCCAGGGCTTTGTCAAGCCTGACCTTAAAAACCTCTAAGGAAGGAGATTCTACCACCTCCCTAGGTAACGCATTCCAGTGTTTCACCACCCTCTTAGTGAAAAAGTTTTTCCTAATATCCAATCTAAACCTCCCCCACTGCAGCTTGAGACCATTACTCCTCGTTCTGTCATCTGCTACCATTGAGAACAGTCTAGAGCCATCCTCTTTGGAACCCCCTTTCAGGTAGTTGAAAGCAGCTATCAAATCCCCCCTCATTCTTCTCTTCTGCAGGCTAAACAATCCCAGCTCCCTCAGCCTCTCCTCATAACTCATGTGTTCCAGACCCCTAATCATTTTTGTTGCCCTTTGCTGGACTCTCTCCAATTTATCCACATCCTTCTTGAAGTGTGGGGCCCAAAACTGGACACAGTACTCCAGATGAGGCCTCACCAATGTCGAATAGAGGGGAACGATCACGTCCCTCGATCTGCTCGCTATGCCCCTACTTATACATCCCAAAATGCCATTGGCCTTCTTGGCAACAAGGGCACACTGCTGACTCATATCCAGCTTCTCGTCCACTGTCACCCCTAGGTCCTTTTCCGCAGAACTGCTGCCTAGCCATTCGGTCCCTAGTCTGTAGCTGTGCATTGGGTTCTTCCGTCCTAAGTGCAGGACCCTGCACTTATCCTTATTGAACCTCATCAGATTTCTTTTGGCCCAATCCTCCAATTTGTCTAGGTCCTTCTGTATCCTATCCCTCCCCTCCAGCGTATCTACCACTCCTCCCAGTTTAGTATCATCCGCAAATTTGCTGAGAGTGCAATCCACACCATCCTCCAGATCATTTATGAAGATATTGAACAAAACCGGCCCCAGGACTGACCCTTGGGGCACTCCACTTGTTACCGGCTGCCAACTAGACATGGAGCCATTGATCACTACCCGTTGAGCCCGACAATCTAGCCAGCTTTCTACCCACCTTGTAGTGCATTCATCCAGCCCATACTTCCTTAACTTGCTGACAAGAATACTGTGGGAGACCGTGTCAAAAGCTTTGCTAAAGTCAAGAAACAATACATCCACTGCTTTCCCTTCATCCACAGAACCAGTAATCTCATCATAAAAGGCGATTAGATTAGTCAGGCATGACCTTCCCTTGGTGAATCCATGCTGGCTGTTCCTGATCACTTTCCTCTCATGCAAGTGCTTCAGGATTGATTCTTTGAGGACCTGCTCCATGATTTTTCCAGGGACTGAAGTGAGGCTGACTGGCCTGTAGTTTCCAGGATCCTCCTTCTTCCCTTTTTTAAAGATTGGCACTACATTAGCCTTTTTCCAGTCATCCGGGACTTCCCCGGTTCGCCACGAGTTTTCAAAGATAATGGCCAATGGCTCTGCAATCACAGCCGCCAGTTCCTTCAGCACTCTCGGATGCAACTCGTCCGGCCCCATGGACTTGTGCACGTCCAGCTTTTCTAAATAGTCCCTAACCACCTCTATCTCCACAGAGGGCTGTCCATCTCTTCCCCATTTTGTGATGCCCAGCGTAGCAGTCTGGGAGCTGACCTTGTTAGTGAAAACAGAGGCAAAAAAAGCATTGAGTACATTAGCTTTTTCCACATCCTCTGTCACTAGTTTGCCTCCCTCATTCAGTAAGGGGCCCACACATTCCTTGGCTTTCTTCTTGTTGCCAACATACCTGAAGAAACCCTTCTTGTTACTCTTGACATCTCTGGCTAGCTGCAGCTCCAGGTGCGATTTGGCCCTCCTGATAACATTCCTACATGCCCGAGCAATATTTTTATACTCTTCCCTGGTCATATGTCCAACCTTCCACTTCTTGTAAGCTTCTTTTTTATGTTTAAGATCCGCTAAGATTTCACCATTAAGCCAAGCTGGTCGCCTGCCATATTTACTATTCTTTCGACTCATTGGGATGGTTTGTCCCTGTAACCTCAACAGGGATTCCTTGAAATACAGCCAGCTCTCCTGGACTCCTTTCCCCTTCAAGTTAGTCCCCCAGGGGATCCTGGCCATCCGTTCCCTGAGGGTGTCGAAGTCTGCTTTCCTGAAGTCCAGGGTCCGTATCGTGCTGCTTACCTTTCTTCCCTGTGTCAGGATCCTGAACTCAACCAACTCATGGTCACTGCCTCCCAGATTCCCATCCACTTTTGCTTCCCCCACTAAGTTTAACTCAGTAGCAGTTCAGTGCTATAGCCAGCTATCAACTTAACAGTAACACCCCTATGGCTCAGTCCTGTAGAGTTTAATAGGAATGAAACCAACAAGGTTCTCTAGCAATTAAACAGGATTCTTCTAGAAACTATTCTAAGGAGCTGTAGAATCGAATAGCGATTAATAGCTTTCCATCGGCACATTTAAAAATCTAACCACTCAATAGAATTTTGTTCTAAGGTTCAAATTCTCTCTTAGATTCTCTAGACTACTGTAGTTGGAAGTAAACGCTGTGGAAAGGTTATCACACACTATTCCATTCCATAGGGTTGTCCATACGGGATGCCAGCTCTCCAGTTATTTCCACTGAACAGATTTGCTTCTTCACAGGGGAGAATTCGGAAGAGCAGCCCCCGTGCCCACCCTAACAGGGGGACATGTTAAGCTGGCATGTTATGATGTTATAATACATGAAGAAGCAGCCTTAGGGATGCCTAACCCAGTTATAGATGACTCTAGTAACACTGCAAAGCTGTGTAGACATCAGGTGGTTTTGATGTCACAGGCAATTGGAAGTTCATTGCCATGGTTACGATGATGTCTTAGAAACTATTGGCTGTTTCTATGGTTTTCTGCCATAGTTCTATGGTTTCTATGGATTTCTGCCCCATAGTTTCCTCCCTAATATCCTCCCCCTTGCCCCTTTGTAGTGGGGTGGGGGCTGGTTAAATTCCAACCCACGTAGTCCAAGAGTGGAGACTCCCCCCAGACTACACCATGGCCCAGCAGCTCTGTAGGCCTCGTGAGGGGTTTCAGAGCCTTGAGTCACTTTTTTTTGCCCTACACAGGAGGCAATGGGAATTGCTGAGAGGAGTCAAACCCACTTCCCTTTTCAGACCTCATGTCTGACATAGATTCATAGATTCTATCAATGGTCTGAGGTCAAAGTGGGGGGGCATGTATCTAGTGGGGTCTGTCCTGGGTCAATATTTTAATTAATGACTTGGAGAATGAAGTAGAGAATGGTTATAAAATTTGTGGATGAGACTAAATTGGAGGGGCTGCTAACACTTTGGAGGACTGGATCCGAACTCTAAACGACCTTGACAAAGTGCAGAATTAGTCTGAAATCCACAAGATGAAATTCAGTGACGTCTAGGGCAATATACTACATTTTGGAAGAAAAAAAAATCAAACACATAACTACAAACTGGGGAAGAAGTGGCTAGGCAGCAGTACTGCTGAAATTAAAGTGGGTCACAAACTAAATGAGAGTCAACAACGTGGGGCAGTTGCAAAAGTAGCTAATATCATTCTGGGGTGTATTAACAAGAGTGTCATATGTAAGACACCGGGAGGTAATTGTCCCGCTCTACTCAGCACGTGTGAGTCCTCAGCTGGGGTAGCGTGTCCAGTTAAGGGGGCTACACTTTAGGAAAGATGTGGAGAGTCCAAGGAGAGCAAGAAAAATGATAAAAGGTTTTGAGATCCTGACCTATGTGGAAAGGTTTAACTGGGCATGTTTAGTCTGGGAAAAGAAAACTCCAGGGGACTTAATCAATCTTTACCTATGTTAAGGGCTGTTATAAAGAGGATGGTGATGAATTGCCCACTGACAGTAGGGAAAGTTAGATATTAGGACAAACTTTCTAACTCTACGGCTAGGTAAGCTCTGGAACAGGCTTTGAAGGGAGGTTGTGGGATCCCCATCGCTGGAGGTTTTTAAGAAGAGGTTGGACAAACCCCTGCCAAGGAGGATCTAGGTATATTTGGCCCTGACTCAGCACAGGGGGGCTGGACCAGCCGGCCTCCTGAGATCCCGTCCAGTCCTACGGAAAGTAGGAGGTGCCAGTACGTGTCGACTGACAGGATCTGAGTTCTATCCCAGCTGTCGCTGTGAGGTTTCAAGTGGCCCTAGAGTGCATCCCAGTGCAAGCTGTCACCTTCCAGTTGGCCGCGTGTCACTGTATAGCGGTAGTGCCCAGGACCCACTGGGTTAGGTACAAATACGGTACAAAAAGGCAGTGCCCTTGACCCAAACAGCCGACAATCTAGGTTTGGACTCGTGCAGATTTCGAATCCATTAATACTTTGCTTCCTCACAGGGCTGTTGCAGGTCTTCACTCATATTTGTAATATGCTTTTATCATCCTGAGGAAGGCAAGATACGGCTTTCTAGACCACAGGTATATTCCATCGGGGGGTGCCTCATGAGATTAGAAAATTGGAGGGGAGGGAGGGGGATAGATCTATAAATATGCCCACTGGATGATTCAGTAGTTCTCTCCCCTCTCTATCTTTGGTGAGAGAAAGCGAGAACTGTCTAACAAAAGATGGTGAAGCAGAGGAATGAGGAAACAAGGATATAGCCCTAATCAGGCCCAGCTCTGACTGCAGTGGTCTTGAACAGGATTCTGGAGGAGAGTGAGCAGAGGGGGAAAACCTGGCTAGGTAATGTTAAGTGCCTGAGACAGGGCCATGCACCAGCTGAGCCTAAGAACGAAATTAAAGAAATTTCCTTGATCCCATTTTAATGACTTGACAAGCAGAGCAGCAAAAAGGCATTCGGAGCAAGAGGGCTACTCCGGCGTATTTTTAGCAAAGGGCTTTTTTATAGCTCACTTGTTCTGTACAGTTAATAGACTCCCAGTTTAATGGATCTGTACTGGAGCGTTTCACATGCGACTCCTTGGTGCATAGAAACACTTGTGCGCTTGGAGCACCTGTGCGCACAGCCACGAGTTTTGTATGTGGCACGTGGCACACTCACACGCCCCTTCCACACCTGCACGCACAGCACTGTCCCGCTCGCACGTTTGAACACGCTCGAACGCACGCACAAACAATTGCATCTCTATAATGCATTTGGGTGCAACGACCTTTTGAATGAAGCAATGTTCCCATTCAGAGGGAGGATCCAGCCCTGACAGTCTCAGCCCTAGGGGGACAGACCCTCAACAGCTGTAAATCAATGCAGCCTTTGACTTCACTGATGCTTCATCTATTTACACCAGTTAAGGGGCCGCCCAGGGGAACCTCTTACAGAACGATCTGTAGGACACTCTGCTCAGTCTCATGGAGTTTCCTGGCCTTTATGTGGGTTTTTCCTGAATAAGGGAGAATATGGCCTTGAACTTCAGAAGTCTAGGGTTATTACTAACCAGTTGCAACAAGAGGTTGTTGAGGCTGAGCGCTTAGTAGGGTTCAGTTAAGGGTTGGACACTTTTATGTGGTGAGAAACAGGGCCTCTGATATTCCTCCCATCCTGTTTCTGGGCCCTGGCAAGCTTGCCAAAGCACGGCTCCCATGTGGGATGGGGTTAGGGAGAAGAGAGGCAGACTTGGCCAGAGATCCTGGGAGAGGACCGAGCAGCCAGGGCTGAGGAAACAGGCCAAATTCCATCTGTCAGTATGTCAACACTGCAAAGAGACACCCACCGCTGGCCCGGGCCAGCTGACTTGGGCTTGGGCTAAGAGGCTTTTGAATTGTGGTAGCGACTTTTCATTTGGACAGCAGCCCGAGCTCTGGGACCCTCCCACGTCACAGGGTCCTAGAGCCCAAGCTCCCATCTGAACCTGAATGTCTACATTGCACTTAGCTTGCGCCAACTGGCTTGGGCCAGCAGCTGGTTTTTATTGCCATGTAGACGTGCCGTGTATGTCCCATCCTCCTATTGGCTTGCAATGCAGCCACGCCCGTTCACACCACCCCTCGGCCGTCAGAGCCACCAAACCCCACAATGGCAGGCTTCCGCCAGGCTGTTCTTCCTTCAGGTGCCTCGGGCGGCTGTGCAGTGAGCTAGTGATATTCTCACGCAAGACAAAGCCCCTCATGGTTGGGTGCAGGCAGCGCTTTGGGAAGGGACATGGGAGAGGTGGAGAGACATCAATGTTTGACAGGTTTCAGAGTAACAGCCGTGTTAGTCTGTATTCGCAAAAAGAAAAGGAGTACTTGTGGCACCTTAGAGACTAACCAATTTATTTGAGCCTGAGCTTTCGTGAGCTACAGCTCACTTCGTCGGATGCATACTGTGGAAACTGCAGAAGACATTATATATACACAGAGACCATGAAACAATACCTCCTCCCACCCCACTCTCCTGCTGGTAATAGCTTATCTATGTGGCACCTTAGAGACTAACCAATTTAGATAAGCTATTACCAGCAGGAGAGTGGGGTGGGAGGAGGTATTGTTTCATGGCCTTTGTGTATATATAATGTCTTCTGCAGTTTCCACAGTATGCATCCGACGAAGTGAGCTGTAGCTTACAAAAGCTCAGGCTCAAATAAATTGGTTAGTCTCTAAGGTGCCACAAGTCCTCCTTTTCTTTTTATCAATGTTTGAATGGTCTGAGCCAGTATGACAGACAGGTCTGAATACTGACAGGGCATTCACAGGAGAGACCAGCGGAGGGGACCCCAGGTGGCGGCCTCGCCTCTTATGACTTATGTGCATGTACAACACATGACTTATGAGGAGAGGCTGAGGAAACTGGGATTGTTTAGTCTGCGGAAGAGAAGAATGAGGGGGGATTTGATAGCTGCTTTCAACTACCTGAAAGGGGGTTCCAAAGAGGATGGCTCTAGACTGTTCTCAGTGGGAGCAGATGACAGAACGAGGAGTAATGGTCTCAAGTTGCAGTGGGGGAGGTTTAGGTTGGATATTAGGAAAAACTTTTTCACTAGGAGGGTGGTGAAGCACTGGAATGGGTTACCTAGGGAGGTGGTGGAATCTCCTTCTTTTGAGGTTTTTAAGGTCAGGCTTGACAAAGCCCTGGCTGGGATGATTTAGTTGGTGTTGGTCCTTCTTTGAGCAGGGGGTGGGACTAGATGACCTCCTGAGGTCCCTTCCACCCCTGAGATTCTATGATTTTATGATTCTCTTGCTGCCTTTGCCTCTTCTTGCTCTCTGTCCATTTTCCCAGCATGCTCTGTTATTTGACAATTGTTCCTTGTTAGCAGAGCAGCCACGCTGCGTGGCAGGGGAGAGTGTTGTGTCAGCGTGGGGATGGTTAAGACAAGGGTCTGGGAGTCCTGGGTTTTATTGATTCCCCAGCACCATATTTCTTAGCATTCACCCCTTCTTACTACTCCCTCTGCTGGGTCCTCGGCAGCACAGCGTGGCTCCTAGCAGCTCTCTTGGCTGGGCTTTTCTTATTTCTCTACGGGAGGGTTGGACCATTTTGAAGGCAGCTAGTTAGAATCAGGGGAACAGTCCATCTCTCTGGGCTTTTCTACCAGGCGCATTTCTGCCGAATCCTGGCCCCCTGCCACCCTGTCACGTGAGACGATCTGTTCACTTCCGTTCAAAGTCTGCCACCAGGTAACAGCATCTCCCATTAGGGTGTGTTCAAGCCTAAAAAGATTCCCAAGGGTCCCTCCAGGGGGAGGAGTACAGCTGTTCTTCGCAAGTACATTCCCCTTGCAGTTGGGTTTGTGCAATGGGCCTCTAGGATCCCACCTTCTCCACCATCTGCTGAGACTGACACTATTTCATGGGTGAGGTAATGATCTGTTGCCATGGAAGGGGCTATGATGCAGTCGGCGAGGGCACCAGGCCCTGTTCGGGGGTTTGAGCTTGCAAGGAGCATCCTCTTCCATTTAGATCTGGGCAAGGTTTCCAAGCTTCTAAAAGGACCCAATTCTCTCACAGGGAACGTCTAGCTGACTCAGCCACGCTCCACCTGGCTTCCCGGTGTGGGTCCGTGTGGGTCAGCACCTTGCGTGGCTTCAACTCTAAGCCAGAGGTTGGCCCAGGTTCACATGAAAGGCCCATGGATCTTAGCCACACGGGACAGAAACCAAGGCTGGGCTGGTCACTGAATGCCCAGCGGCAATGAGAGTCCTACCCCCTGGCTCTGCTGCTCGCTCCCAGTGTGACCTTGGATCTGTCAATTTCCCCTCCTGTAAATGGGGGGGTAACCCCCCACCCCCACGAGGATGTGGTGAGGCTCAGCTCCCTGATGTCTGCAGACTCCTGCGGTCTAGAGGGTGCTAGAGAAAGGCAAAGGGTCCGTACGTATCCCAGTTCTAGCGATGGCTTTGAGGGCTACGTCAGGTTGTGGGCTGACATGCACAGACATTACGACGTGTGTTTTGCGGCATGGCGCACGGGGTAATTAGGCAAGGATAAATCCCCATTAATGCTAATGGGAATTATCTGTGGCTAATTACCCCTTTGTGCTGCATCTTCAGTAATAGAACGTGACTTCATCAAAGCCTGTACAGGGGAAAGGAGCTTGTGTTTTCCCCTTTCCTCTGTGCGGGTTCAACTGCCTGCCCCGAAATGTAAACCCCACACCTTGCATACCGTGGGGAGGAGTTGGCTGTGAGGAATTGTGGGGAACATGTCTGCATTAGGGTCTGTATTCCAGGGGGGACTAGCATCCCCAGCTGAGATCAAGGACCTAGGGTGCTGGGTGCTGTACATACACATAGTGTTTCACTATTCCTGCCCCAAATAGCTTATTGCATAAATAGACAGGTGAGGCAAAGGCCTTCTCGAGAGCTCACATTAAATTAGTGCCAGAGCCAGGAATAGAACCCAGGTATCCTGACTCCCAATCTGGGGCTTGAACTACTAGCCCATGCTGCCTTGAACTTTGCTAGCCTGTTCCTTTCTCTTACGGTGCAAAGCAGTGAAGTATCAGGGACCTGGGTTCTAGTCCCACCACTGACTTCTCCCAGGTTAAGGAAGGCTTTAATTGAGCTCCCTCAACTATTTGTTCAAGGAGGCGTGTATCGCCCTCCGGTGGCAAACCAGCTGTATTTACACTAGTTGCAAAGTGACTCAGGCCATGGCTAGCTACGTGGCTAGGCATACTCTATAGAGGACCAGCACACGCTGCAAATCCTAGCAGTTTGCTGGTTTTGGCCCAGCTCTGTTCTGCATCCAGGTAGCAAGAACCCAAGTGAGGAGAAACAGAGAAAAAGATTCCCCATGGACTCAGAGAGGCAAAGCTTCTGAGTTTCTTGCAGCTTTAACGTGGCGATGGATGGAAGCCTGGGGAGGAAGTGGGAGGCTGCTAGAGAGACCAGAAGACTGCAGCTCAAAGACCAGTGCAGCCTCAATGCAAGGATCTGCACAATGTCCCTCACCAATTCATCTCCACCTGGATCTAGATGGACCCCCAAGGAGAGGATATCTCACTATCACTGCCTGTTGTTCCTCAGCTGAGATTGCCAGCAAAGGTGGCAAGCAAGGTGCAGACAACCATTCCCTAGGAACCAGCCTGAGCCCCTAACCTCATTTCACGTAGGGCCTCTAGATGGGAACGCGTTTTTGTCCTCTACAGATCTAAGAGGGCTTGGAGCTCGTGGCCTCAACCTATCCGCTGCAGGAGAATAAGCTGTAATGAGCATGAGCCTTTCTTGTGAAGGGGCAGCCCCGAGAAGACCCCATTTTGGGAGTTGCTTCCCGCTCCACGAAGGGCATGAGAGAGGCAAAAGAGCAAAGCAGAGCTGTTTGCTGCTGTCTCTCTGCTTCCTCATTAATCTTGATTATGGAACCCTCATGCTGAAGTTAATTTTCTTGTAGATGCATATCA
Source organism: Caretta caretta (assembly GCF_965140235.1). Classification (NCBI taxonomy): domain Eukaryota; kingdom Metazoa; phylum Chordata; order Testudines; family Cheloniidae; genus Caretta; species Caretta caretta. The sequence continues at coordinate 7,604,424 of NC_134223.1, forward strand.
GTCATGTAGCTGGGAATCTCTCAAAAGCTAATGAGGGATCGTATCCTTGCCACATTATTACTCTGCTAATTAGTACACAGGCTTCTTCTGAAAAGGTCAGAAGAGAGACGGCAAGAGCCTTGAGATTTTACAGTAGGACAACATCCTCTCTTGTGTCAAACGTAGCAAGAGGAACGTTGGAGACGCTCAGGTCCCTACAAGGATGGGGGACGAGGATGCCAAATTTGAATCTGGATTTGGAACGTCCCCAAAGCATGGTGGGGAGGGGCGTGTTTGAATTTAAGGCTTTGATTTAGGCTCATCTCTAGTTGGGACAGCTCTGAAATCTACAGCAGATAGTATACAGCTACTGTTTTATCCGTACCACTGGCAGGTAGGAGGTGGAGAAGGACAACCATGCTCCCAAATGGGTGACATCTTCATCCCAGGGTAGGGGCACGGGTCATCCTTGAACTGGTTCCTGAGCCCTGCTCTCCTCCTAGAGCAAATGGCAAGGACACATGCAATTCACTCTAAGGAGGGGGAAAATGTGTCCTAAAAAAAAAGAAAAGAGTACTTGATTAAGCACTTGAGAACTGGCAGAAAAATGTCCAACTAAACTATTTCCTGTTGAGAAATGCCACTTTGTTGAAATCAATATGTTTCAGCAAAACATGTCTGTTCCAATAACATTTTCAGGTCAGAACTAGAGTGAGTGAACCCCAAATCCGGCACTGATCCAGGCAGACTGGGGATTTGAACCGGGGTCTCAGCCAGGGGTCCTGACCACCAGGCTATTGGCTATCCAGGGGTGGGGTGCTTCTTTCTCCTGTTGGTTCATGACATTTGCCAAAAGGTCTCATTTCTGTTCAGAGACGGGATGAAAATACATTTCCAAACTTCACACTTCTTGGCAAGGGAATTGTGTTTTGCAGCCCACCCCGATCAGCACAGCACAGCGGTACCACCACGGCTGTCGATTCCCCAGCCGATCCAGTGCTGAGTCTGGAGGCAGCAGGGGAAGGGGCGCGCATGGGGGCGGTAGGACCATGGCTGTGTTGGTAACTTCCAGTGTTTAGCATTTGCCTGAGTGTGGTGGTGGTTAGTCTCCTTGACGGGCTTGCTTCCATCCGCGATCGGGGAGAAGTGACACCACACGCTTGTCTCTGCAGACGACACACCACCCGGCTGCTGATTCGTTAATTCCACCTCACGCTAGTGCCCTGTTAGGATGTGGGGTGCAGCTGCCTTGCCCCATCCTGGGGATGGGCAGAGCTCACAGGGCCTGGACTGTGACTCACTGGGCCTGACCCAAAGCCCACTAAAGTCAATGGAAAAGACCCTTTTTAACAGTGAGCTTTGGAACCGCCCTTGTTCTTCACTTTGGACTGGACGCTACTCGGGATTGCCTGGAGCCATGGGACTAAGGCAGGAGGTAAGATCTCATCCTTCAGCAAGGAGGCTTGCCCGGGGCAGCTGGTGGGGTGGCTTTGCGGCTTGTATGGGGGCGTGTATGTGTAACAGCTGGCAGGATGAGACAAGAATGAAAACCCCTTAGCCACATCCCCCATTTGAACTGGCTGAACATCTGAGTCCCTTCCACCTGGAACCCAGGACCCTGCTGATGTGAGCATGGTTAAAAGTAAATCATTTGGGCTCTTTTTTGTGGACACCAAACAGGATTATTAACAAGCTCCTGTCCCCAGAACCCTGGAGCTGACGATAACCGTCTTGGAACAGGAGTGGAGCTTAATTTCCCAGCACATTCAGGGACTAGCAGAAAACAGACACACACGGTGGTCTTGGTCTAGTTGCTGGTAGACAAGTATCCACACTTCCAAGCATCAGTACCAGCACCCTTAGCAGTGAGAGACTGAGTGGGACACACTGGGATTTGGGCCCCCAATGTAAGGGAAATCAGGCATCTAAATCCCTTGGGCAGCTTTGTCAATTTCCATCTCGGAGCCTAACATTAGGCTCCTAAATTTATATGTAGGCCCCTGGTTAGGTGGCTGGGTTTTCAACAGGGCTGCAAACCCAGCAGCTCCCAGTGACCTGAAAATCTTGACACAAAAGCTTTGCTCAGTCCTAGCGGTGTCACTCCAAGTCATGTATTGATTGATTGCACATCGGTGAGTGGCACCATGGCAGGAGCTTGCATTTTTAACAGGCCACAGGTTTAAAACAAACAAAAGGAAGTATTTTTTTCACACAACGCACAGTCAACCTGTGGAACTCCTTGCCAGAGGATGTTGTGAAGGCCAAGACTATAACAGGGTTCAAAAAAAACCAACCTAGATAAGTTCAAGGAGGACAGGTCCATCAATGGCTATGAGCCAGGATGGGCAGGGAGGGTGTCCCGTGCCTCTGTTTGCCAGAAGTTAGGAGTGGATGACGGGGGATGGATCCCTTGATGATGCCCTGTTCTGTTCATTCCCTCTGGGGTGCCTGGCACTGGCCACTGTCAGAAGACAGGACACTGGGCTAGAGGGACCTTGGGTCTGACTCAGTCTGGTTGTTCTTATGGTCACAGCTACAGCCTGTGTCTGTTCTAAGGATTCCAGTCTCGCCGGCTGCCAATCCAGCCCCTTTCACCAGCCACGAAATTCACACAAAATTAAAAACCAAGCAGAAAGCAACAAAGCCAGACACCCAATACAAGCAACAATATTTTTATCTGGCACTTTACATCACTTACTGTCTGCTTTAACATCCTGGCATTCGGTTGCTGCCCTGCACATTTCTCTGGGCGTGGGCTTGTGATACAGTAGTAAATCTGGAGGCTGTCACAGGTATTTTGCTGCAGGAAAACAACTACTGGTAATTCCTTTGAAATGTTTTGGGACAAACATCTTATGAGGAGAGGCTGAGGGAACTGGGATTGTTTAGTCTGCAGAAGAGAAGAATGAGGGGGGATTTGATAGCTGCTTTCCTGAGAGGTGGTTCCAGAGAGGATGGTTCTAGACTATTCTCAGTGGTAGACGAGGACAGGACAAGGAGTAATGGTCTCAAGTTGCAGTGGGGGAGGTTTAGGTTGGATATTAGGAAAAACTTTTTCACTAGGAGGATGGTGAAACACTGGAATGCGTTACCTAGGGAGGTGGTAGAATCTCCTTCCTTATAAGTTTTTAAGGTCAGGCTTGACAAAGCCCTGGCTGGGATGATTTAATTGGGGATTGGTCCTGCTTTGAGCAGGGGGTGGGACTAGATGACCTCCTGAGGTCCCTTCCAACCCTGATATTCTATGATTCTATGATTCTATGATCTACATCTCAAACTTCTTCTCTGCACTGTGGGTCGCTGTTGTGTCGTAGGGTTAGGTCATGGGGGAGCTCTCCCAGGGAGAGGGCAGCGAGCGAGAGCCACGTCACGCATTTGCAAGGAGACCCCAAGTTGTGTCACACTCACTGGGATCTGGGTTTCTCGCTATGTGATCAGAGGTTTGTGGTTCTGTGGTTAATGCACTGGACTGGGACTAAGGAGACCTGGGTTAGATTCCCAGCTCTGTGACAGATTCACTATGCGATGTTGGGGAAATCACTTGATTTGTTAGTAAAGACACGAAGAGCAGCTAGGGCAGAGCCTCCTGGAGTGACCAAGAACGAACAGAAGAGCAAGGGTTTCTATTCTACAGATGGAGGCCCTGTGGGATCCAGCACCCAGAGGTCCCTCTGGTTGGTTCTCAGTGTGTTTCATTGTCTAGATCACCCAGGAAGGTCTCTGTTGACACATTTGAGAGCAATTGTGACAACGAACCTCAGAAATTCCATCCTGGACCTGAGAAACCTTCCTGACAAAAGTTTTGTCAAAACTGCCCCTTTTGCAGGACAAGTATCGGATTTGAGGAATTGCCATTTTCTGACCTAAAAATAAAAAAATCCCAACCCGCTCGAGATCGGACTCATTTTGGTTGTTAAGGAGCCCACAGCACTTTCTGCAAGAGAAGGCGTGAGAGCTCTCGCATCCTGGCCCAACCCCCAGTTCAGATGACAAGCAGCAGGACGATTTAAATACCCTACCACGGGGCATGTGCTCTTCATCTGCCCGAAACATTTCAGCATCCCCGTAGGCTGGCTGCATTTCAGTGCTGGGCAAATCATCTCCAGCTCATAGATGACTTCTGGGCACGAGGTGCAGTCTAAAAATAAAAACAACAAGGAGTCCGGTGGCACCTTCAAGGCCTCGTTGTTTTTGTGGATACAGACTAACACAGCTACCCCGCTGATTCTAAAAATAAGGCATCATTATTTCTGTTTAATGGGGAGCGAAGTATGAGGTAAATGGTGGTTCAGTGCTGGGTACTGACGGGGCGGAGATATGCCCCCTAAGGAGACATCTTGGAATGCCTTCTACAAAAGCTAACGGAACCATGTGGGTCAGGCATGCTTGGTTATCCAGACACAATGGGTTTACCATCATTCTCCAATTTGCTCGACTCAGCCTTAGGTCAGAGTCAGTTCCTTGGGCACGGGCAAGTGTAGGTTCTTTCACAAGGCCATATTTGCAGTGAATTTACCAGCACCTTCCCTGTAAAGTGTGGAGAACTTGGTACACGACGGACATGGGTTTGCATGGAAGGCGCCGTCATTGTCAGCCCCCTCGCCAGCCCTCAGGCTACTCTGTGGTTAATACCTCAGCATCACAAAGCGTGAAAGATCAGTTTGTTTCAGGAACGGCTCTCTGGAGCATTCCCTCTTCATCTGAGGGGATGTTTATTTTTTTTATTTCAGAGAGTAATGCAGTCATTAAGAATTAATCTGCCTTGGGTTTGCAAGTGTGGAGAAGCAGCCAGAACATAGCTTCCACGGCCCCATCTGTATTTCAGAGCGGCAGATATTCCAGACCACACAGGTTGGGAGGGGGCAAGTTTTCCCTCTAATTTGCCCCCTAAATTTTCCAGAGAAATATCCCTTTTCTTAAAAAAAAAAATCCAGTCTCACGAAAATAGCTAGGCGATTTCAGATGGAAGGAGCAGTCCAGGGCAGCTAGGGTGGGCAGTGGCCCCAAACCCTGCCTCTGCGAGCCATATGCTCTTTGCGAAGAAATGTGCAGCCCCAGACACAGTGCTCCCCAGTGTGGATTGCTGTCATCAGGGGTTAAAGAATGAGAATGGGGTGGCCCCAGGGCTTAATTTGTGCCAGGACTGAGCCCTGGCATCTCCAGGCTTGGCAGTCCATAGCCCCTGCACTTCTGGGCTTGCAGGGGCTATGGACTGCCAAGTGTCCGTTATGAATGTAAAAATCCTGCTCGAGCCCTGGCACCTAATTGCATGAACCCCGGCACCTCTTTCATTATAAATGAAGCCCTTGGTGGCCCCTCTCGGCTAAAACAGAGCCAGCGCTGTCCGTTTTCACGCCGGCTGGAGTAAGTGGGGCTCCCCCGCAGCACCCTCTCCTCCTGGGCTGGACCTCGTGGGAGCTCCCCCTCCTGTTTCAATCCACTGCGACACCCGCCCCCCCACAGCTATAGCTTCCCCCACGGCCCTGGGCGCAGGGTTTAGAGGAAGCCACGGCAACCCCAGCCGAACCTAAGCTTGAACTGGGCTGCAGTCAATACCAGCCAGACAGGCGCCTTTGTACTCCTCCACTTCCTTTCAGAGGGGAATCCCCTGCTGTCCCCGGGCAGGGAAAGCTGGGGTCACCCGCTCCCTGAACCAGAAGAGCCGCCCCCGGTGACAGCCCTGCTTTGACACCATAGCGCTGGGCCCTGCACTTGGAAGGCTGGGGAGGTGGGAACCCTTTTAGCAGTTGCTACCGGAGCTGGGGAAGCAGAGAGCTGAAAGCCGCTCTGGCTGCACCTTCTGTATCCTTCTTGCTCCCTTGTGGACCCAGAAGGTCTCTGTTTCTCTGGGCTGCAGTGACGGACAGGCCATAGTCAAAACTGTCCCCACCAGGCAGGGGACTCTGCTAATGGGTTCCGTTCCTTCTTGAGTCTGGCCAGCCGGGGGCAACAAAGGCAGGGAGTCAAGACCTGTCCAGCTGTCATGAAAACTAGATCAGGCTTCAAGCTTGTTCTTTGCTATTTACCTCACAACACAAAATAAGGAGCCAAATTCTTTGCTGCTGCAACTCCGCTGGAGTCAATCGAATTACGCGAGGAAAGAATTTGGCTCGTGTTCTGCAGAATAAGCATCAGCTACATAGAAAAGGCCCTTCTGGGCAAGAAGAACAGGATGCCCAAACTGTTCAGGAATCTTTCCAGTCCTTGTCTGCTAATCCACCTAAGTGGAAAGAGGAGACCCCACTTGCTTGCCTTCCTGTATGTGCAGGCAGTGTCTGGTTTCACATTGCGTGTGTGTGTGTGTGAGAGAGAGAGCTTAAACAAGTTCTCTTTTACATCATTATTTATCAGGCAGATTCCACAAAAATCATAAGAGCATTAATAATATCTGCATGTTCACTAGCAAGTCGGCACATTTGCCTTCCCTTAAAGGACAGTGTGACTTTCCCAGGGTGAAAACCTTCCTTTCTGCATCTCTAATTCTGAGCCAGTTCCAGAGATTTTTTTTTTTTTTTACCTGCTGTTGACTTTGCCGTCTGCTTCTCGCAAGGCCTCTTTTATAAAGGAATGGTGAACAAGAGAGAACTGATAGGAGGAAAAACAAGCAAGCCAGGAAAGGATGGCGTAGACTGGTCTGTTCAAAGTGCCCATTTATCCATTGAGGTGTATTAGAGGGAGACTCCCACAGCTCTAACTGATCGATACAAATTGTATCTCTCTGAGAGACATTAAAAATCCAGCTGCCTGGAGAGAATGCTTGTATAATGGTGGAGAAACTGAGCACAGGTATATGGGTAAGGAGGAGAGGGGGAAATGGCGTATGCCAGAGGATCCCAAGCCTTTCCCAAACTGACCAACTGCAAGCAGGAGGAACAAGATGAAAGGTGAGATGGTCCCTAAAGAACCCAGCCATCCTGCACTCTGTGTGACATCCAGCTTCTGAATTCCAGCTCCATCCACGCCTGTCATCAGTTTCCCTTTTGTAACGAGAGAAGGGCCTGAGTCCTGAAGTTAGGATCTGGAATTGGATCCAGCTCTGAAGATTGTGGGTGTTTTGGACTAGATGCCCTGTTACAGAGAGAGACCCAAATTTTGATCTGGTCTCCCAGATTTCCAGGCCATTTGGATTGGGTGTTCTGGTTCGTTGTATTACAGAGACGGGCCCAAGCCAGGGTTTGGATCAGGATTTCCTTAAAAGTTAGGGGGAAGGTTCAGAACTGGTGTTCCAACTGCCCTCCATGCTTCTGTATGAGAGCCTGCCTCCTGGTTCAAGAAATGCCTAGTACACAGCAGAGACGGCAAAGCTGGAGTATGTGGCATTAAACACCTGCTGATTATGGTACCAAACCTGTGAAATCTGGGACTTAAGGAGGCCTTGAGACAAACACTGGCTGAAGTTTAGGCTGAGCTTGGTGATTTATAACCGCTAATAATATCTGCAGCTCTGCAAGCTCACACTGTGATAAGGGACATCAGACTTCAAGCTTCAGGGTGGGAACTGGTCTCGTGTGGGAGTCAGGAAGGGATTTTTCCTCCTATGGTACCAGACTTCAAAACTGACAAGATGCATTATGGATCAGCTGGCTTCTTTTACAGGATCAATGCTGTGGCCAGTACAGGTTACAGGACTAGATGGAGCATTGGGCTCAACCATTACAGCAAACCCTGTATTTCTATTTCGGAGACAGGCCTGCTGCACAGCTCAGAGCTGAACCACCCTGCAGTAGAGGGAAGTTTGGATCCACATCTTAACTTCACAGCTCAGGAGGAGCAAACCCCCCCCCCACCCCAGCAGCTGCCAGTCCAACTGGCATTTCACCCACTGCAATACCCTCTGCTGGGGGGTACCTTCAGGGCAGCCGAGCCACGTGGCCTGTTGGAAGGGTGCACAGGTGTGCATTTGTGGAGCTCTCCCGGCACATCTCTTATCACGTTTGGTGGTATCCAGAGTGGCTCATTTGGTGTCAGATGTTTCCCTGCAAGACCCCATTCTTATTGCATTTGGAAGCCCAACTGACTGCAGCTTTCTGCCTATTTTAGATACTTATGGCTCCCATTACCATGCTTCCCAAGCATGGATTTATCCTCACAGCACCTCTGTGAGATAGGGCAGTGCTATTAGCCCCAGTGTATAGATGGGGAACTAAGGCATCTTGCCCCAGGCTAGGGACTTGCCCCAGAACAGCAGGAATTTGAACCCACAGTTTCCCAAGTCGCAGGCAGGTGCCCCTAACCATTGGGCCATCCTGCCTTTCAACAGTCTGTTCTAAGTGGCTCATTCTGAAGACAGAGCCTCAGACTTCATTATTTTCTTGCCACGCTCTGTTTCTTTATACTCGTGTCAATACAGACATGCAAGACCCAAAAGCTACAGCAGCATCTCACTGGCAGGGGACCTGCAGAACTGTCAAATCCATGATCAAATAAAATTAGACCTCATTAACATACAACCTTTGCCTCATTCCTTTGCAATATGTAACCAAGGCTTTCACTGGAGGATGAAAAAGGGCAGAGAACCCATTTCACTCTAAAGAATTTTAAGAACGAATTGATTTCTCTTTTTCCCTTTAGACATTGATATATTCTGGGGCTGGTTTTCAGGGGGTTGGCTTATTTAAAATATAAATCTTAACCGAAAAGATTTAAAAATCACGATAGCACTTACTGTGGTTTTCCACCATGACTCTCAAAGCACTTCACGAGGCATTCATACACTACCATGAAGGCAGTTTAAGAATCTGTGTACAATAGAATAGTGCAAAGGTGTGTAAATGTCATTATACATATTTTCCGGATGGGGAAACTGAGGCCATACCTAACTAAAAGTATGATTTTTTTTTAAAATGTGTGGGGGAGGGGGAATAAAGACTCTCAATTTGATTTAAACCTGGCTATATTGATTTGGCTTCGCTGGAGCTGAGTGTCTATATAGATTGTTTTGCACAGGTTTGACTACAGCAGGTTTTAAACTGAGTTGAAGCTAAACAGAGCAACTTTGATAAGTGTATAAAATAACCAGAGGCCTAGGGAAGGTATAGCAGGAGCGTCTGTTCTCCCTGTCTCATAACAAGAACAGGGGGACAGTCAGAGAAATTAAAATCTGATCAAAGGAGGTACTTTGCCACACAATGCATAATTAGACTGTGGAACTCTTGCCCCAGGGAGGAGTTGAGGCCAAGCACATAGCAAGATTCAAAGAGGGATTGGACATTTATATGGGTCACACAAACAGCCAGAGTTTTTTGTTAGCGTTAACTATATATATATATGTCTGTGTGTGTGTGGGGGGGGGAATGTTAAGCCTTGTGGTTTAAACCAATTTCTGATGATTAGAGATTGGGATGAGACCTAAGGCTGGGGGTAGATGGTCCCACACCTTCCCACTGGAGATACTTACACCTTTCTCTGATGCATCTAGTGCTGGCTATTGTCAGCCAGGCCCCTGGGCTACATGCCCAGGTCTGATCCAGCCTGGCAAGGCTGATGTCCCTGTATATAGATGAGAAGGGGGCTGTTTCACCCGAGACAGGTGGGGTGAGACAGCATGTCAGGGGCACAGCCAAGAACACAGCAAATGTCTCCTCCCTCCTAGCCCAGTGTCCTAGTCCCTGGACGTGTTAGGCAGAAACGTCGGAAAGGAGCATAAACAGAGGAAGTGCACAGTAAGTGTAGATTATAGCCATTAAATTAAAAACATCCCCACCATCCGCCGGTTTTAATGCTAAAATAGCGACAGGCAGAGCAGAGCCATTAAATTGTCATTGAGGGTTAGTATTTGCATCTTTACTCAGCCTTTCATGAGGCAGAGAGGAGAAGGTGCAGCAGGGCCAGCTAAGGACACCATGAGATTGAATGCAGAATTGCATGGCTCTCATTCTTAAAGCAAACATGTTTGCACAATCCACTCCACTTAATTGGGAAATCCTCTTAATTGGGCCATCTTCCAAGGAACAGATTTCAGCTCAATACTGTAATGAATGGCCAACTGTATGTGTGCACCACTGCCCTCCACTGGCTGGAATAAGGAACTGCTCAGCTGTGTGTCTTAGGCCCTATACTGCTTACAGCCCAGAGGGTTTCTCCTGTAGTTCAAGTAGTGGTTTTGAGCAAGAGGACATGGTGCTGGGGCATTCTGAAGAGAAAAATGGTGCAACCAAGTGAGAAGCCTGGCATTCAAGGTGCTGTGGATTTGTTACAATACGAGTGACAGAAAGTCTGGTAAGGGGATAGACAGTCTATTGAGGGGGGGACACCTGCTTTTATCTGTTTAATATATTTAAAGTGGGGTGGGGGACATTTATGGGCCCCCTAGAGTAGAGCGGTTGAAAACACTTTCTAATGAAAAATGTTTTCACTAAAAAGTAGGGTTCTGTCCAAAACAATTTTTCCCCCATGAACAAAATGTTTAGAACAAAACTGTCCAGGTTGGTGTTGAGAAACCAGAGTGCTAGAAAACCAAAGGTGTTTTCTTTTCAGCCACAGGTTTAAATTAAAAAAAAACCAACTTTCTGTTTTGTAGAAAAAGTTTTGCCAAAAACAATTGGTTCTCTTCAGAGTTTTTCACTGGGGAAGAAAAAATCATTTCCTGACCAGCTATGCACAGAAATAACAGACTCCAGGAGCTCTGCTACCCAGCCCTGCAGCTCACAGGAGCAGGCCACGCTGCCTCAAGAGCAGGGGATAGAACCCAGGATTCCTGCTTCTGGCTTTCCCCTTCTCTGGTGAACTAGATCTTAATTCCCTCCCGCTTGCAAGAACGGAACCTGGGGCATCTGGCTTCTAGCCCCCTGTTCTACTGTAGACCACAGACTCTGAAGGCTAGCAACAGAGCCCAGCAGGCCTGCTTCCCCCTGCTCTAACCACTAGGCCACAGTGCAAGAACTAGATCTGCAATTCAGGAGCCCAGCTTCCCTTTTCGTGACCCCAGTCTCTTCCCACAGCTGGGCATGGAACCCAGGAGTTCTGTCTCCCAGACTCCCCCCCCCCCCAACTACTAGGCGCCACCCCCCTTAAAGAACACACTTTTTCTAAAATAAAAATAAAGCCCTGGGCTCATTGTGTGAGGCTGGGGAGTGCAGGGCAAGGGCCACCTTTAAGAAACCCCAGTGGATTGCTGCACACTGGCCCAGTTCGTAACTTCAAATCAAAGGGGCAATTGAACCGATGCATTGAGGAATTCGGGGCTCTTAGCGGCGTGAGTCCTGGGGAGGGGAAGGTTATTTACCAAACCCTGCAAAGAAGGGGATTAGAACGGAAACTGCTGGCACAATTTTCACTGGAGCGCACCAGGGCTCGCTAATCTCTGGCTCTCCGCTACCCGTGCCTGGCTCTCCATCTGCGCGCCCGGCCCGTGCCTGGCCAGGCTCAGCTCAGCCTGACCGGGGAGGCTGAGCCGGGGGAGATCTGTATTTTTTGCAAGCCGGGAAAGGGTTAAGAAGCAGCAGCCGAGGGTGGGGGACGTGGGGAAAGCAGGGGGGAGGGTGATCTCTGCCGTGACTCTCTTGCTGCAATAAATCGGCTTAAAGGACGGGAGCGCAGAAGCCAGGGAGGATTAGAGAAAAGTCTGTCTGATACGCACACGCCGGAGAGGGAGCGGAAGGAGAGCGGAGTGGAGATTTCCTCCAAAACTCGGGCAGCTGATTTGGATTCCTCGGGCAGCCTGCGCGCAACGAGAGACAGAGGCGGGCGCGCCACCCAGGTGCAGCGTCTCCTGCTTGATTCGGGCTCTGCCTCCCCTCTCCCCCCCCCCCCCCTTCGATCCCCTCCTCCTTCCTCTTCCTCCCCCCGCCACCCCGGACTCCAGCGGACCGCGATGTTTGACCCACGTCGCTGTCCCGTCGTCCCCAACCCTCCCATGCCCCTCTCCGGATCGCCCTGCGGAAGGCTGGGGCGCTTCTGAACCAGATGGAGTTTTTTTTCTGGGGGGCAACATGCGAAAGATGAACTACCTGCTCCTTTGCTTTCTACTTTGGGACCTTCTGGATGCGGTGCTGGGTGAGTGACCCCCACCCCCCTTGGGGGGCTTTGATTCAACCCCGAAAGGAAAGAAAGGGGGGGGGGTCAGATTCCCCAGCTGGTGTAAATCAGCGTGGCTCCAGTCAAACCTATGGGCTTGCTGGGGTAAATCGGAGCGAAGTATTTAGCTCCAGTGGAGGATCTGGCCCCCGGCTTTTAATTTTGTAACGCACTTGCTCTGGTTCTTGGATACTTTCCTGGGTAGTCTCTCTCTGTGCAGCCCTTCCCTTAGGCGAACAGTGTTTTGGTTTCGTTGGGGTTTGGGGGGCGAGGGGGGCTGCACGGGGGGGGGGGGTTCGTTGGGGTTTGGGGGGCGAGGGGGGCTGCACGGGGGGTGGTTTCGTTTGGGTTTGGGGGGCTGCACGGGGGGTGGTTTCGTTGGGGTTTGGGGGTGAGGGGGGGCTGCACAGGGGGGGCTCGCTGGGGTTTTGGGGTGGGGGCGTTGTTTCATGCCAGCCCTTTCCATCCGCTTCTGCTGGCGGGTGCAGAAGGCAGGTCTCTTGCGCTGCCAGTCGCTCCCCGGTGGGAAGAGGAGCGACAATCACGGCGCATTGTGGAGTGCTCGTTACAAATAATAACCCGCCGATTGCGGCTGATGAGCCGGGGGCCGGGGTTCGTCCTGTGCAAACACAACCGCCGCCGCCAACTCTGCGTGCGTGGAAATCAAAGCCGGCCGAGTGATTTACAAAGTGGGGGTCGCAGAGAAATAGCTGGTGGTCAGAGCCCGCCACCCAGGGTGGAGAACGGAACCCCAGCAAGGGGAGCTGGCTTTCTGCTCTAGCAACAGCTCCCACTCCGGAGCGGCACCTGTTAGGCGTGTAAACCTCCGGCGAACAATCCGGATTGAGTTCGGCTTAAAGGGATGGGAGTAAAAAGGCTTGGCCTGGAGGCGGGCAATCGGGTCTGAGAGTGGGGCTGGCAGCAGCGCCCCCCTCCCCCTGCAATCCTCCGCCCCTTCACACCCCCTTTTCCTTTCCCCCTAAAAGGAGCAGCCGGGGAGGGGGAACTAACCGGTGTCAGCCCAGGGCAAAAGGCTTTTAAATCTCAACCAGCCCTTTCCGTGGGCTCAGCTGCCCTGCCACGCTGCGGAGCTTCCTCCTTGGCTCCGGCTGGGAAGAGGCTGCTGGGGGGGTTCAGGTGGCCGATTTGCCCGCTGCTCGGTCGGGGTGGTTTTTTGTTTGTTTTTTTAAAAAAAATAAAACCAGCCCTACGCTAGGGCCGGGGTGTCTGCCATGCGATCGCGGGGAAACGTGCAACCTTTCCTGTGCAATACCCAGCGCCTCGGGGGGCACGTCCAGTGAGCCCCCAGGCTGAAGGCTATCCTGGCAGCACGAAGCAGAACCCTCCCGGCACAGCTGGGAGGGGCGAAAACCCGTCCGGTCCCCTGGAGCCGCCCGGTCCATGCCGGGTCCATGGACCGGAGAATGCGCTTGACAAAGAAGGCTCGTGTGTCCCCCGCCCGGGGTGGCTCGGCCGCTGGGGCTGAGCCGGGGGGTGTCTCCTCGCTGGGTGCCTCTGGGGGGCCCCGGCAGGGCGCCAGGCAGGAGCTGGAGCCTTGCTGGCTCGATGCTGCTCTCCCCGGTGTGTGTCTCTGCCCGCCGGAGGGGGCCCTGGGGGGGAGCCGCCCGGAGAGCGCCCCCGGCCCTGCTGGAGATGCGCTTTTGGGGGACACCGGCTGCGGCGATGCTCGCCCAGATCCGAGAGGGGGCGCCCTTGGCAGCTGGCAGAGGCCGCTTCTGTCGCGGGCGGGCTGCCAGCCTGGCTAAGTTTGCAAACTCCGGCGGGACCCGCAAGCGGCTCGGCTGGGTTCACACAGCAACTCGGTCTGCGCCCCCCCCCCCCCCGCTGCGCCCCTCTCGGGGCCAGGCCGGCCGCTTTGTTCTGGGAAGAGGGGTTTGACTAATAGAAGCCCGGCTGGGCTGGGACCTTCTTCTTTCAAGCGGGCCCCGGGATGGTGAAAATTTAATAGCCAGGAAGCCGTTTCATCTGTCTCCAGCTCGGCGCGGCGCTTCCCAGTGCGGGTGGGGGGCTTGCCCGCTGCCATCGGCCGAGCGAGTCAGCCCAGGCGGCTGGCTGGGCCCGACACTGGAGGGGGCTTTGCAAGGCACGGTGCAGCGCCCCCCTCTGGCAAGGCAAGGCGCGGCTAGCGCGTTAGCCGGAGATCCCCCGGCAGGACGCCTGGCTGTGCCAGAGGCTGCCTGCATGGCTGGTTTGTTACCTGTGATGCCCAGTGTGTGTAGGGAGGGTGCATTTCCCAGAGCTATGGGGCTGGCCAGACTGGGATCCCGCCCCGGTGTAAGCGGGGCACACCTGGCTGGAGCCGGCAGGTGGCCCTGCGGGAGGAGGGGGGCTGGGATCTACTGGCTGCCCGTTGGCTAGGGTAGCATTTGATGCGTGTTACCAAGCACGTTTGCAGCGGTGGTGTAGCCATGTTGGTTCTGGGGCAGGAGGGAGACACGGTGGGCGAAGGGTTTTACTGGAGCAACTTCAGGCTTTGAAGCCTCTGAGCTCTTCAGAGCTGGGGGAGGAAGCCAAGAGGGTCCGAGCTAACTGCGAATACCCGGCGTGCCCAGCTGTACAGGGAAGAAGGGAGAAGCCTGCCCAGCACATCCAGCTGCTACGCTGAGGCTCCTACCTGGGCCTCACGTCCCAACCCTTCACCGGTGCACTGGGGACGGCAGCGGGGAGGGGAGCCCCATTCCCCTCAGCCACTTGTCCAGCTTCCTTAGCTGTGGTCAAACTGCCTGACCTGGCCTCTTACTCCTGTCCCGACCTACCCTGGAAGATCTGTAGCAACCCAGAGAAATACTTTGACCTCAGCCGGCCCCATTCAGCACTGGGCTGTCACAGCAGGGCCTCCCTTTAACATTACTTGGACGCAGAAGAAGGGACGCCGGTTTATTTGCTCAGTGCTGAGTTTATTTTGGCTTCTGGTTTGATCTTCTTTTATCCTCCAATGGCCTTTTCCCCGGCTGTGGCCTACAGACAGTGCCCCGGTTCTCACGCCATGAGTGATCTCGCCCTCCACATACCTCTTCTCTAGCTTTCACTGAAGTCACCTGCCGTCTGGGCTCAGGTGGCTGCGGTCTGATCGGCACTTGGGAGAGGTGAAAGGAAAGTGGCCATCAAAACCTGGCCAGGAGAAGGGAGTTGTGCTTTATTGGGGTTTGGAAAGCACCGGAGAACACCTGGGGGGAAAAAGAGGACTGCAGGTTTTCTTTTGTGATGTACTTTACACCCACAAGGAAGGCTGCTGTCAGCTACAGCATCCAAGTGTTACTGGGAGCGAGGTATTTACTTTCCACGCAGCGTCACGATTGACCCACAGGGGCTGTTTCTTCTTTGCTTAAAGTCCATTTGCTCTGCTCAACACAGCACAGGGTGGCTCTGTGCCATCTTGGCGCTTCCTGGGTTCTGGAGGCTGCCAGGGACTTATACAGTCTCTGGCACAATGTAGACCAGGCCCAGGGGCTGCTCTGACTTACCTCACCTGCGGCGTCTCTCCAAGGAGCTCCCAGCTGCCCAGTTCAGCCAGAGTGCAGTGCGGACTGGCCACCTCTCCTCCCTCCCCTTCCAGCCACGTGGACAGCATGCCACAAGGCCTCCAAGGAGGAGCAGTGTGGGGCTGGTTGCTGGCTTTATACCTCCAGGGAATCCCCCTTGCACTAGGGAGATTCCCTGCTCAGGAGATCCACGGGCGTGGTGTTCCCTGTATGCCCAGAGTTGGCGCGTAGGAGCTGCAGCGGTGTCCAGAGTCAGGGTAGGACCCCTCTGCAGCAGTGTAATGGGGGTGTTAAATGCTGCCCCCCACCCCCAGCCCAAGGGAGTGACCAGAGAATGCAGATTTAGTGCCATTTAATGCTCGCTTTGTAAGCTCTGAAAGGTGCAGGGCGGGAGAGATTCAGGCCCAGCCAGGGTCCAGTAACTTCTCCGAGAGACACACTCTTAGGCCCCTGCTTTGTATTGGATTGGGGCGGAGAGTGGGACTGGGGCACGCTTTTTCAATGCACTTCTTGGTTATTATTTAGGGACCTTAGCACTGGTGAAAGGTCCGCCGTTACGGTGTCTGAGCACTTCACCATGCCCTATGAGGGAGGGAAGCGCTATTATCCCTTAGGACATAATAGATGGAGAAACTGAGGCTTAGAGGGACTTGCAGGGAGCTCGAGGCAGAGCTAGGAACTGAACCCAGGTCTCTGGCTAATGATGTAACTGCTGGGCCTCTCTCTTCTGATGCAACAAATTTTAAAAAACCCCAGCCAAGCTAGGCAACTGGTGTGCTGTGAATGCTGTTTGTCATGCTGCTCTCAATTCTCCCAGTTTGCACTGCCCCCATCTGTCTGTACCCACGTACTGTCTCTTCTCTGACACCTTGTCAGATCATTGGGGCAGGGCTGGCTTTCTGCCATATGTTTGTACTGCACCTTGCACAACAGGGCCCGATCCCTGATTTGGCTTCTTGGTGCTACCGCAGTACAAACAATAAATAAATGTCATTGGGAAGGATCTTGCTTGCAGATTGTGTTTGCCCTGGCTACAAACCATGCTGCACTGAGGCGGTAAAGCCACCTAAGGGCCTCTCTGTTGCCTCTGAGTCTCTTGGCCCAGGATTCCAGCCCAAATGGAGCCTCCTAAGTGAAGTAAACTTGACAGTCTGGGCTCGTGGCTCAGGGGAATGGCTGGAGGCCATGTCAGCCAGCCCCATGTGATGCAGTGGAAATGTCAGTGCAGGATTCTCCTACCTGGAGAAGGAGACCCCAGTGCACATGTGGGTTGCGGTAGGGTGCACCATAGACAACTGCAGCCGGGAGCCTTGTTTAATGGTTGGGAGCGGGGTGGGGCTGAGATTCGCTCCAGCCCTTCAGAGCATCCTCTGACAGCAGGATGAGAGTTCATAAGCTAGGGGGGAAAAACAGAAAAGTGTGTCTGTGTGAGAGAGAAAACCATTGAGGCCATCTCAGTGCTGGAGAAAGAGCAGCAATGGCTACAAGAAAACCCTAATCACTTCAGGAGGTAGCATGGTCCCGTGGGACACTAAATTGCGGTCAGGAGACTTCGGGCTTGTCTGCATGAACCCTTAGGGCATGTTGTCACGGACTCACAGGTCGTGCCCACTCTTGGCCCCATGCGGTCTGTGGGGGGAACCCCCTTCAGTGAGACAGCCCTTCTCGGGGGTCCACTCTCTCTCGGGGGTTAAGCCCCTCCACCTCCTGGAGCCGCACCTCTCCGAGCCTTAGCACACCTGTTTCTCGCCGTGGGCCCCCTCAGGGAGTCCACTCGCTCTGGACCCCCAGGGCCTCCTCTCCCCGAGGGAATAATGCAACCCTGTTCTCTAGACTGGAGTGACACTCAGCCGGTGTAAAACCAGAGCAGGGCTGGCTCCAGGCACCCGCTTTCCAAGCTGGTGCTTGGGGCGGCATTCAGAACGGGGCGGCAGTTTGTGTCCCATGGCAGCAATTCGGCGGCAACCCCGGCACTGTTGCGGTGGTGGCAATTCAGCGGCTCGGGGATGGAAAATTGGTAGAGCCGCCCCTGAACGGGAGGGTTTATTGAGCGTTTGAACACAGCATAGGAAACTCTCAGGCCTGGCCTCCCTCAGCACAGGACATCCAAGTCTCCCCTGCATCCAGGTGGGCTCTGCCTGCTCTCTCTCCCCAGCCCAGAGCCCCCCTCCTTCCCAGCTGGGCAGCTGATATCACCGGGCCCCAAGCCCCGCCTCTGTCCATTGTCTTCTCTCCGGGTAAACAGGGTCTCCTGGGCCTCCTCTCCCCTCTTCTGTCCTCTGGCCAGAACTGGCTGGTTAGGTCACCGGGTCCTCTCTTCACAGTCCATTGTCCTCCCTCTGGCCAGAACCGGCTGCAACTCCTGAGCTGGACCTCCCAGTCGCTGGGCTATCCATTCTCCAGGCCATTGGCTGGGGTCCCAAGTTCCCTCGCCGGTCCTCTGTAACAACAGACTCTCTCTCCCATCACCTCGTTAAACCAGTAACACCCAGGGAAACTGAGTCCCGCCCCCTCTGCATGCAAACCATTGGAAAACAAGGAAAAAACAAGACAATCCCCCACTCCGTCACACGTGTCTACACTAGAAACATTTCAGTGGCACAGCACCACTGTAGTGCCTCAGTGTAGACGCTGACTACAGCGATGGAAGAGCCCCTCCTGTCGCTAGTAAATCCACCTCCCCGAGAAGTGGTAGCTAGGTCGTGGAAGAACTCTTCCATCCACCTACTGCTCTCTGCACAGGGGCTTGGGTCAGCTTAACTATGTCTTGTGGGGGTGGATGAATTTTTTACACCCCCTAGTGACATAGGGTGGACAGACCTAACTTTCTATTGTAGATCAGCCCTTAGTTTGGAGAGCTGGGGTATGACTCTACCCCACATTAAGTATCCATGTGGACCTTGCTGTTGCACACTTAAAGTGCCCTAGTTTGCTTTAATCTGCTTCAAAGCAGAGTATATCAAAGTTCACTAGGGAACCACTTCCACCCAGACACTCTGTGTGCGACAGGTTAGTGCGGGGTAGACTTACACCCAAGCTGGCTGCAAGCTCAGTGTTTGTGCAGACAATCCTGGCTCCAATACCAACCTACTCCATGACCCTGGGGCAAGTCACTTTCCCACTCTGTGTCCTGTGTCCCCTCCCATTGTTTGTCTGCCTTGTCTATTTCGATTGGTGGCTCTTCAGGGCAGGGGCTGTTGGTTGCCATCTTTGTGTCCAGCACCTGGCGCAATGGGTCCCTGACCTCAGTTTTGGCCTCTAGGCACTACAAGAATATAAATTAGGGATACCAGACTGAGGCTTGAGAGCTGCAAGAGGCTCTTTAATGTGTCTCCTACCGCTCTTTGCAGCACCTGATCCTAAAACACTGTGTGATTTAATTATTAACGGATCTAAGTTATTAACCAATTAGGGTGCTTTTACTGTGTTGTTAACCAATTGTAGTTGATATAATAATACTTGGTCAGTCATTTTGCTGTGAGAATAACATACTATAGTAAATGAAACAACGAATTCACACTGCTGCGGCTCTTTGGGTAACGTTGATCGCTAATTTGGCTACTGAACCACTGAGGTCTGGGTATCACTGATCTAAACCGTTTTTTTTGTTGCACTTTAAGGTCTGGGATAGATCTGGGGAAATAATTCACTAGGGACAACTTTATTCATTGACTTTTACCTCTTTTTCTGTTTGCAAATTGGTCCCAAACAGAGTGATTTTTGTCTTCATTTGTCCGTTATAATTTCTGCAAATAATTCTCAGCCTATCGATCATTTGCAAGCAAGTCACTCTATTTGATAGTCAACATTTGAGCTGGTTTGATTGGACAGGCCTGGTGTGTGTTTGTCCCCTCCTAGAATGAACATGAGTCTATTAGGCTTCTGAAATCTCTGAAATTCCCTTTGTGTCCATATTCTGCAAGGTTGGCTCAAAATATGCAGTTTCCTCAAACGCTCCTGCCAATAAACTCCTTTTCTTTGGCAGTGTTTGGTGCCCATGGACAGTCTAGCAAAGTCACTTGAACGTCAGAAAGTCATGTATGTTCCCGGGAAATATTTTCAGATTGTCACCTCGCTCTGGCCAGGACAGCTGCAGACATGAATACCCTCAAAGGTAGTTAGACTCCTCGCTTCCATCCTAAATACCTTTTGAGGGTCTGGGCCAGAGAGCCTAGTTCATAGCTGACCTACATCTTGTGTGATCACCAGTGCAAATATTTACAAAGTGGGTGCAAATTGCTACCGTTCTGATGGGGTGG
This sequence comes from Caretta caretta, assembly GCF_965140235.1. NCBI lineage: Eukaryota > Metazoa > Chordata > Testudines > Cheloniidae > Caretta > Caretta caretta. Next base: position 7,624,180 of record NC_134223.1, read on the forward strand.
GGTGTTGTGTTGAAGGGCAAGCAATAAGCCGGGAACAAATTGGACAAAACCTTACCTCGTGGATAGCTCTGATTTATGGTGAATTGGTCCTTTTGAGCTTATATTTATTCGGGAGCCAGGAATCCCAGACTAATGAGCGAAACAAGCTCTGTTTGTGAGGGTGGAGAGGAATTCGGTAGTCCCAGAGGAGCTGCCGTCTGGCAGGAAAATATACCGCTTAGCCAGTGGGCTCGCTCGTTAACAAGAAGTGATGCAGCAGGCAGAGGTGTAGGGGGGAGATCTGTATGTACAGAGGCCAGCGTTACATGCCGAGAGGCGGGTGCGTGTCCAGTACTGGAGTGGAGCAGCCTGCCCCCAGCTTGTAACCCCGCTAAGCCCCTCACATCCCCCCCAAACTAGGTTCCTCACTTTCTCCAGGTCCACTTAACGAACAGGGCTAAGTAGAAATTCCATGTTCCCCAGGGAATGGGCTCTCTAACCTCCAGTGAGGCTGCCCCTCCCCAGATGCATTCATGCCCCCTCCAGATACTCCGCTCTAGAGGTCAATCAGCTTCTACCAGGACTTGCTGGTCATCTGTGTAGACGCCCTCCTGATCCTGTGGTCCCACTGTCGCTTGCTCTCCCTTCACTCCTGTTAGGTAAGAGTGTCTGCAAAATTTGCACCGTTGGCACCAACTCCACAGCAGCTGGTCCTGCAGGACCAAAGCTGGGCAACCTGCACCAGTTCTCCATGAACAGGCTCTGCAGGTCCCCCGGCCTTTCTGTCTTGGGGGCAAAGCCCTTCTGCAGCCTTCTGGCCCTGACAGCCTGGCACAGGAGAGGTTAATCCTGCAGGAGGGAGGTGTCTCTGAGAAGGTCAAGGATGCTCTCCTGGATCCTCAGAGTCCGGCCATTTCCACTGCGCACTGAAGGGTTTGGTGCGGGAGAGAGAGATTTTTGCCATCCATCCTGGTTAATCCAGCCTTCCACGTGTCCTTTGAATCCAGTCCGAAGTGTCCTGCAGAAAGGACAAGTGTCCTGAGACGAGCCTGGCTGGCTGTACTTTAAAGGGCCAGACTTCAGCTCCCCGGTATGGGGCTGGGTCAGTGGAACCGAGGAGCAGATCCTGGCTCAGCCTATCGGTGCCTCTTGAGTACTATGGCTGCTACCGACCAGCTGCAGAGAGTCTCTGCCAACAGCAGCCGTGCAGCAAAGAGAGGAGAGGGGCCCGTAAAAGCCTCTGGGGAGCGTATTCATGGGGGGCAGATCCTGTACTGGCAGTTCTTGGGGACAGGGACCCTTCCCCTTTGATCCCCTGTCGCCCTCCACACATACCTCCTTGGCAGGGAACTCCTCATGGGATGGGGCAATCCAGCCCAGACTTCTCTGCCATCCTGATGCCACCCTCTGGCACCAGCTGGCTGGATGCTTGCAAGCCCGGAGTGACCTGAGAGTCTGTGGCCATTCGCGGATAGCACAGAGGCATTTATAGGATGAGAGGGGGCAGTGCTGGGTCCCGGGGGTCCCAGCCCTGCCTCTACTTTCCAAAGGCAGCAGGCTGAGAGGGGCGAGCGGCCTGAGCGTGGGCAGCATGGGGATACGCAGCCTGTGCACGTACATCCCCGGTTGGCTTGCACGAGCCAGTTGTGCTGTTCCCTAGCCCCAGGACTATCTGTGCGCATCTGTAGCGGCCAAGCCGGAATATTTCTCTTCTGCAATTCCTTCTCTGCAACCACCTTATTTAAAAAAGATCTTCCCCGGGGAGCGACGTTGCAAAGAGTGCGTTTGTATGCGTGTGCAGAGAAAGCACCCTCCCTTCCCTGCATGCCTTGCTCCATAATCTCCCATTGGTGTGTGCCCCCTTTCCTCAAACAACTCCCCTTGTCAGTCACTGAGGACACTCTGCCTCCAGTTGACAAACGTTCCCATTCGAGTATCTTCCTTGGCATGACAATCTAGCTGCATATTGCCAAAACGGAGAAGGGGGCCAGAGCCACCGGCTCCCTGTCAGAAGTGGTTACAGTCCATCAAGCATCTGCTTGAGCTATGGCTTCTTTGTATCATTTGGGGGCTTTCTCCCGTGACCGTTTGTCATACGCTGTCCACTTCCGAGTTGGCGGCAGGTTGCCGCAGTGAAAAGCGTGTGTCTCTCTCTTGACTCCCTTCTCCTAGGATTAGGCCCCACGTTTCCTTATTGCCTTTAATGGAAAGTCTTTTAGTACTCGGAGGAAATGCCTTGTAGTTTGGACACTGGGACAGGAAGTTCCTCCTTGTTTCTGTCTCCCCTCTGTTGTGCGGGTTGCTCTGCCAACTCCCCCTTGGTGTGAACCTCCCAGCTTTGTGCCTAATTCCTGGTCCCCAGTTCTGTGTTTGGTGACCGTCTACCTGGTATTTGCATCCTGCACTGCAGCTAGGTAGTCAGGCAAGGTGAAGTTTCAGTGTAGATGTAGAGCTTGGGAAATATACCCTCCCTCCCCCCAGCTCTGAAGATTCATGCCAATAGAAACCACCAACTCACCCTGCAGATATGGAGGGAAAGGGTTCCCCAGTATAAAATATTCATACAGAATCCTGTTGGTTTGGTGGGAAGAGAGAATGTTGCCAGTCCAGCCATGGATATCTCTTCGGGTGAGTATTCAGGCTAGAAATGTTTCCACGCCTATCCAGAAAGCTTGAAACATCAGAGTTACCTCAGAAGGGGAATTGGGGCCTAAGTGACATGCCTAAAATCACACATTAGGTCTGTGGCAGAGCAGAGACTTGCACCCCTGTCTCCCAAGACCTAGGCTAGTGCTCTAAGTACATGGTCCAGTCTTCATGGGAATACGTAGTGGTCTAGCTTGTTTAGTGATCCACTCTTCCCAGGGTCCAGTTCTTGGCCCTGTGTTGTATTGAGAACTGGCCTGGAATTGCAAACTATCACTTACGCTGCTTCTGCAGAGCAGCCTGTTTTTTCTTTTACATAAGAATGAATCATAGAATATCAGGGTTGGAAGGGACCTCAGGAGGCCATCCCACCCCCTGCTCAAAGCAGGACCGATCCCCAACTAAATCATGCCAGCCAGGGCTTTGTCAAGCCTGACCTTAAAAACTCCTAAGGAAGGAGATTCCACCACCTCCCTAGGTAACGCATTCCAGTATTTCACCACCCTCCTAGTGAAAAAATTTTTCCTAATACCCAACCTAAACCCCCCCACTGCAATTTGAGACCATTACTCCTTGTTCTGTCATCTGCTACCACTGAGAACAGTCTAGATCCATCCTCTTTGGACCAATGGTCCATCTAGCCTAGTGTCCTGTCTTCCAACAGTGGCCAATGCCAGGTGCCCCAGAAGGAATGAACAGAACAGGTCATCATCAAGGGATCCATCCCCTGTCGCCCATTCCAAGCAAACAGGCTGTCTATTGTTGCTGATTTTTATAATCCCATCCTCCTCACCAGTTTTCCGTTCTGTTTCATGGCATAAAGAGAAATTAGATAAAAAATATAAATACTCTTGCTGGAGAGTTGCAATATAACCCTACTTTATTTCTGAGAATTCAGAACAATAAGACACAAGAAGCCAGAGAGAGACAAAGCAGGCTGCTCCTAAAGTCAGCAAGGCTGACCACTCATCCCTCCCGCCCCTTACTGTTCCTCGGGCACTTTCCAGTGACTCCGTTCATGCTCTTTGCTACAAAGACACCTAGAAACCTCCCCACCCAGCTCTTGAAGTGATAGCTTGCAATTCCAATGCAGTCCTCAATACACCCCACCCACTCCCCGCCCCCGAACAGATGTCAGACCGCTGCGTGACATGGCCCTGCACTGTTAGCCAGCTGCTGAGCTCTGTCCCGGCAGCAGCAGCCCACAGCCAGGTGAAAGTGCTCCCTGCACCATGTGTTTGTAGCGTAATCCTCTGAAGTGCTTTTTGAGGCTTATGAGATGTGCTCTGCGAATCGATTAACAATGATGGATTTGAAGTTGAGGGTGAGGGGTATCCCGAGACTGCACCGATCCAGCTGTTCTGCGGCACCCTCCCCCACCAATCCAGCTGCTGGCGAGCAGAAGCACAGCTGGCAAAGGGTGCGTTACGCTCCAATGGCAGGCAGGGAATGCAGCGCTGCGTGATAGGGATGGCATCAGACATGGCGGGAAGCTGAGTTGGGGGGCGGGGACGTGGGAGGGTGTGCGTAATAAACAATGGTGTGTTGAAAAATTCACATCCTGCTCTTTCTGCAAACTTTATTACACCAAAACAACAGAAGTTCTAAACCTTCCCTCCCTTCGCCAGCCCTTGTGTTGAGCATGTTGTGCCCAGGAAGGGCTATTTTAAAAAGAGGGGTTTTTTGTGTTGACGAGCATTGTTTCTCTAAGATCCTTGCAGGGAGGAGGACAAAGAAACAACTGGGGGTTCCCATCCACGCAGACTCTGTCTCCTGAACCTCAGAAGTGTGTGTGTGTTGGGGGGGGGGGGATTGAACAGCAGGTGGATGTGAAAGGGTTAATGGTGGCCGGGATTATGGGAGTTTAGGAGACCTGTTTCTGCTAATCTGATCAATCCCGTGGGAGGAGATGGTGGTAGTTTAGAAGCGTTTCAGGGGAATTACCCCCCCCCACACACACACACACTCAGATAAGAAGGGTACTGATGATGTTGATGATGTTGGGGGAAGGGGATTATCCCCAAATATTAATGGTCAGATTGTATCTGCCCTTTACCATGGTGGAGTGGTAATAACTTTTGCCCCAAACAGATTTCTTATCTGTTTTGCCACCCAGCCATCCCCCAATGCTGATTGGATACAGGCAAAGCCGGGGCGCTCTCTGACTTTATGAAAGCTCAGTTGGGCTGTAACTTTGCCAATCCCAGGGCTGGTTTGTCTCTAGGCCCCGTTTTAGCCAGATTCCCTCCACCCTCGAGTTCAGAGTGGGTACCGAGTCGGGGTGCGTCGTTCTGATTTTGGACCCTCTGGGGGATTGTTTTCAGATGAACTGATGGGAATTAGGCATCCAAGTCTCATTGAAAGTCAAACTCCCGGATATGTCTTTGAAATCCTCCCCCACATCCCTAAGGATTTTGCTACGCGCTCTGGACTCTAGCAGTTGGGTACAAAAGGAGCTGCAGGATCTCTCTACCGTGCAAGGTCTTGTTTACTTGGTCCTGCCACAGTGCAGGGGGCTGGACTTGACATCTCAAGATCCTTTCCAGTCCTATGATTCTATGGCCGGGTCTACACTTTAAACTTACATCGGTGTAACTACGTCGCTCAGGGATATGAAAGATCCACAGCCCCTGAGTCACACAGTCATACTGACCTAACTCCCAGTGTAGACAGTGCTATGTCAATGGGAGGACTTCTCCTGTCAACTCTGCTACCGCCTCTCACAGAGGTGGATTTACTACGCTGATGGAAGAACCTCAGTGAAGTGCTGCAGTGAACCCGCACCAGGGCAGTGTTTGTAAGTGTGGACCTGCCCTATGAAAACTTCCAGCACTAATACATGAGAATTGACCATGCAGCAGTGTCAATTACAAGTTTCATTTTTGCCAGTGTAGATGTAATCCACTGGTGGGTGGGTGTGTTAGTTACAGGTCCTCCTCTGTGCTGATCCCCAATGAATATGAGTTAGTACACACATGTGTACACACACACACACGCTACAAAGCCTTAGCTCTTTAACTTGAGCTGTAGCAGCTCATGTGTTTGGCTCTGGAAGTCCCAGTTCAGTCCCGGGTGTGGTAGATAAGATGGTGGCTGTCGCATAAACACAGCTCCTGTCAGGTGAGATTCTGATCTCCGCTCTACCTGTGTAAAGGTGCGGTAGCTCCATGGATTTCAGCAGAGTTACTCCTGGATGGAGCTGGTTGAAAATGGAAGCTTCTGTTCCGCAGGGAATTCTGAGACTTACAAACCTGGTTTTGTCCCAAATTACCACAAAAAGTCAAAAGCTCTGAATTCCTTGCGAAGTGAACTACTCCGAAAATATCTCATTTATCAAAATGTTTCCTTTCAACTTGGGTTTTTCTGTGCAATAGAACATAATTAATAAATAGTGAAACCATCTGGATAACTTCCAGTGAAAATGTTGACAATATGTTCCTGCAAGACGTTGAGACTCCATCACACCAGCATGGTGGTGGTTAAAGTTAATATTGGAACTGGGTCCCCATTCTGCTGGATGCTGAGCTAACATACGCGATGATTTGGTCACTGCCCAGAGGAGCTGACAAACTAAGAAGTCCCCTTGATGTGCAATAAAGAAATCCAGGATCTTTAATTTCCACCTCTGTTTGTCATCACAGCTGGTGAGAGACAGTGTGGCCGAGTGGATCGTGCATGGAAGTGAACTCTGGCTTCTATTCCTGGCTCACCTGCTAGGTGAACTTGGGCAAATCACTTCCCCTCTCGTGCCTTGGTTTCCCCATCTGTAAAATGGGGGCACTAATGCAGTGTGCCTACAGTAGGAGTTTGTACGGCTGCAGTGTGTTTATGGGGGGGGGGGGTTTGTATGGATGCAGCTACATCCACACAACCCGCTCTTATATGCACACTGCAGCAAATATCCCTAATCTAGACAAACCCATGGTTTGTGATTTATACGGAAGCCAGCCAAGGGATGAAATAATAATACTTAGCACTCGTACAGCCTTTTTTCTTCCAGGGATCCGAAGCACTTTACCAAGGCAGAAGGTTTCAACAGTTTCGACAAGCTGAAACTGATCAGAGGCAGAGCAACAGTAGCACCTTAGGTAGACTGAAAAGGGGGCATTCGGCGTAATGCTGTGTGCCCTACGCAAATGGGGATCGGCCGCTTTCTAGACCCAGGAGCACTGGGAATGAATCGCAGCTTTGCCTGTGAGGAAGGATGGGAGCATCCACCAGTGATGGGACTAAATGCAGAGTTTTGGGTGGAGCGAGTACTGCATTAATTCAGCGGGGTACCTCCTTGTGCCTACCTCTGATATAAAAGCCAAGCAGATTGGTTTTGGCTTCAGCAGCGCTGTAGCAAAGCCTCAGTGCAGAAGGCCCAGGAAAACGCTTGGCGTGGGGGGCACAAGTGCACGTGAGAGCTTCTTTTTGGAGGATGGGGGACAGTGCTGGTGTAGGTCTTGCCTTGCAAACCTCCAGGCTTGTAAATCACCCGAGGAGAGCTCGGGAGCGGTGCTGGGAGGATCAGCTGAGCTGTCTGTTTTTGTTCCCTTGCCAAGTTGCTCTCTTTGCCCTTTTGTTTGCTTTTTGCTGAGACGCTTGCAGCGCTGATGGGGTTTGTTTTTAACTAATGACTGGAGCTTACATTATCTCCTCGGCATTATCTCCTTCCCGCTTTCTCGGCTCCTTCCTAAAATAAACCGTCAATCACGGGCTTGTTTTCAGCCCTGGGCTTTGACCACGTTTGGAATGCGGATTCATTGCACGAGCACAGAGGGCCGGAGCACTCTTAGCAAAGTGCAAGGACAATAGCCAAATGCAAAGCTTTTCCTCCATGGAATTATTGTTCTTGCCAACCATATATTTATAAGAACAACAGCTGGAAGCAGGCACTGGACCTATAATAACCAGGTGATTAAACTCCAACTGGTGGCCAGTACCAGACATCAGAGAAAGATCTGGGAGGAAAGTGTTGGATAATCTCTGTTGCCCCGCTCAGCAGAACAGGAACTGCAAGGGAGGGGGCCAGGACATGGCTTGTGGGGCTCTAGCGGGTAAGGAGAAGCTACAGGGGAGTGATTTTCAGCCATCTCTTTGTACGTGTAATAGCTTTATTTATGTTAGAGTGGTTCCCCGAGACCACAGCCAAGATTAGGTCTGCATCGTGTCCGGTGCTGTACGTACACGAGTGACGATCCCTGACCTGAAGAGCTCACAGTCTGCACAGACAAGGGAGGTGACCTGCTGAAGATCATGCCCCGGGTCAGTAGCAGAGCCAGGAACAGACCTGCCGTCTCTTGACTCCTGGTTCAGGGCTGTGCCCAGCAGCACACACACGCATCCTGACTCTCTCTCCATTCTCTCTCCACGCTGGGGCCCTGGCAAGTTGAGTTTCTCTTGGGAATTTTCATTCCCTGGAGCCCTTGGTGGAGCTCCATGTGGCTGAGAAAAGGGGGGTGTTTCCTCGTAAAGGGGGGCTTCTTTTGAAATGAATCTTTTACCTGGGCAATCTGCAGGGCTGGATTAAGGCATACATTAACTAAGATACAGTTTAGGGCCTCGCAATATGAGGGGCCTCTAAAAAAGAAATCTGACTCCATTTCAAATGTTATCAAAATCGGTTGATAGAAGATTCTCTCTAAATATAGCCATTTTAGTTCAAATATGACAAAAATATACACAACTGGCTACACAAATAACCTTACCCTTCACTAATTGTTCATTATTGACAGGCGGGAGGTCAGGGCTGAGAAAAAATATGATAATTGCACTTGTAAAATCAGTATTTCTACGAATAAGTCTGCTATCGGTCTCCTAAGGCAGCGTTTTGTTGGCCAGCTACTACTGGTAAAGTTCGGACTGTGCCTTCAGATCTTATTTCAACAAATAAATAATCTCACTGCCGATAAACCTGGGAAAAATGGGAACTCGGTGACGGCAGTGTCGTGAAACAATCCTGCCAAGCTCGTGCTCGTACGGGACTCGTCCGAGGAGTGACGTCACATATCGCGTATCTCGTGGCGGGTAATAACCAGAGGGGCGCCGTCTTTTGTTTACGGTCCAGCACACTCAGTCGTATCGTGCCTTCCCTCCTGCTTTATTTCATTTTTTAAGGGTCCGTGTGATCTTTCCTCTTCTGATCTGTTCCTACGGACAATTGTGTGTCTTAGTGCGCACGCCGCTTTCTGCTCCATGCGCTGTCTGTGCTTCACAGGATTGAGTTCGCAGGTGATCGTCTTATGGACGTGGGTCGAATGGATCTTGAGGAGGATGAATTTGTCTTGGCTTCCCTCCGCCAGTTTCGGGAGGCTTCACAACTTTTTGCAATTTCGCCTTTTGTATATATGCAGATATAAAGCTTTCATGTTTATATATTCAACATCCTTTCTGTGAAAACAACAATAATAAAATCATTTTTTTATGATATGTCTTACACTTGACATAGCGTAGGGCCTCAGAACGTCATAATCCAGCCCAGGCGACCTGGTGGCACCACTCTGCTGCAGTTACACCCTCTCTTCTAGTCCTCCCCCCACCCACCAAGTCACCTCTGTCCGATTTAACGGCTCCAAACAGAGGATCGAATCCTGCTCCCATCAAAGTCAATGGCATAAGAATTTGACCTTCTGCTAGGAATAGCAGTGATAGAACAAGGGCATTGTCCAGGATGCATTGGAAAAATCCACCAGTATATCCAGAGCGTTCAGGTCAGCACCAGGCCAGCAATCGCTCTTCCACCACCATAGTAACTGTACTGGGCTCCCCCAAGTGCTCCTCTGGAGAAGCCCCCACCTGGGCTGCAGCAGTGGTAAAAAGTACTGCATACTTTCCTAGCCAGAGCATCCCGTTGCCTCCCCTCCCTTATTACTGCCAAATCCTGACGCTCCTTACACCAGCTATGCTCCTGTTGGATCCCATCAAAGTTTTGCCTGGGTTGGGGCGAAATAAAAATGAAGGGACTTTGTGAGCTGACCTACCGGGATTAGCCAGAGCGGGCCAGAAACTGGGCTTCCCATTCCGCAAGAAATTGTGAAATTTAAAAAAAAAAAAAATCATTCAGAAACCATGAAAAATGAATTTTTGGGATTTCCTGCAGAACAGGAATTCCAAAACTTTTTATTTAGAAAAAGCTGAAGCGATGGGTTTTAGTTTTGACCATTCCAAAACTTTTTTTCAGGTTCAGGCAGGGAGCTGGGCAGCTCAGGGATCCTGGGAACTCCGACTGCATGGCAGACCACATGGTGTTATGTCCCAGAGCCAGGACTCTGGGAGCCTTAGCTGTCAAGGTGCCTGGGACCCTGGTCTCCCCAGCAGCCCGCCAGGTGGGCTGGTGCAGAGCTGGGCGGGTGAGCTGGCTGGAAACCCAGGCACGTTTTGGAATCCGCATAACAGGAGGGGTTTTCTCAGAGGATAGCCTAACTTCTGTGGGAAATTCATCAAAACCTGCACATTACCATAGATCGTTTAGATTTGATAAATCGGCCTTTTCTGATGGGGAAAATGTTCCACTGGAAAACTTCCAGCCAGTTCTATTATGAATGTATATTTCTATAGCACCGTAGGAGTGCTTGGTACTCTGGATTCTAAGGCCAGATCCAGGCCTTGCAGAATTTACAGTCTCAGAGTCTGATTTTGCTTGCCTTGTCCGCTAGAGTTCTTCCCATTGACATCCGTGAGGATTTGGCTCTTTACTGGAGAGACGACGACTTCTTTGTGTGGCTGATGTGACTGTAGAGCAACAGCTGTATCTTTACATTTACATGGTTAGGCCAGATAATTACGCTCTGCTACTCCAGATGCATCGTGGAGATGTCGCCTTCATATTTGTGAATCGGGCATTGAGTTGTTATATGTTCCATGGCCTGTTCTGGGCGACCCCAGTCGCACACTGGAGAGTCTTTCATTTTCCATTTGTGCAGTATTTATCCCCATCTGCCACGGTTTGTGTGGATACAGTTGAGGGTTGCCCGTGAGTAGAGAGATGAGGCAGGTGAAAGAGAGGGAAGAGGGCATAGCTCTGAGGTGATGCGATCGGGTCGCTGTGCTGTGTGTCTTGTTTGATCCAAGGATTTTACAGGACACGTATATTTCTGTCTTTATTCTACCTCGTGTTGAATTCTAGGATGACGAGGGGAGGTGTGGGAAGGGACATGGATGGATAGCGGTGGACAGCTGACCCAAAGAGTGGAGGCCAAACATTTCAGATGCACTGAGGGCCCCCAGCTGAGCTGAAGCCGTGAGGCACCCAGGTTTGAAAACGTGCCCTGAGGGTTTTGTGGCACCTGGTCTGCTGAATGGGGAGAAGACTATTGTGTTTTGCAGTATGACTGCGCTGCATCTGATGCAAAGGTCTACAGGCTCCTCCAAGCAGGACTTGTGCTAATGGGCTAAAAATAGCTGTGGGGATGTTGTTTTTGAGGCTGTGGCCTGGGCTCTCTTGAGCCAAACCCTCCCACACACGAAATTCCCGGGCTTGAAAGCCCAAGCTCCAGCGTGAGAGCTCCAGTGGGAGGCTGACTTGCCATTAGAGGCTTCAACCTAGATCAGGGTCCCATTGTGCTGTGTGGTGTACGCTGTAGGAGACAGCCCTTGCCCCCAAAGAGCTTGCCCTCTACATGCAGGAGACGAAGGATTATGAGCCCCATTTTGCAGATGGGAAATTGAGGCACAGACAAAGTGGCTTGGCCGAGGCTCTTCACAGAACTAGGAATTGAAGCCAGCTCATCAGAATCCTGCTTCACTGCATCAACCACAGTAATAATCATCCCTAGCTCCTGTCTAGTGACTTGCATCAGTAGGTCTCAAAGTGCTGTACAATGGAGGTTAATATGATTATCTCTATTCTACAGAGGGGGAAACTGAGGTGTAGGGAAGGGACGTGACGTGCATAAGGCTGCCTAGCAGGCAATAGACTGCAGGTCTCCTCAGTCACAGTCTGGAGCTCTATCTGCAAGGCCACAAGACCAACTTTCCTGTCCAATGCTCTTCCTTCAGGCTCCCGTGCGGGCACAGAGGAGGGGGTTGCGTCTGCCGTGGCCTGACAGGCTCCGCTCCCCAATGGCACATGGTTTGAGGAGCACTGTCTCCCAGCAGCACATGGAGCTGCCAATCTGTTCTGATACCGAAGACAACATGCTTTGTTTATCCTGGAGAGAGAAGCAAGACTCCATCTGTGAAAACCTCATCGGCTGAAAGGGAAGGAGTCTCTGAGGGCCGAGTGTCTTTGAAAATGTACCAGGGGGCCAGGGATTTGGTTGCTGTTCTGACCAAGTGTCGATATATAATTTACAGTTTTATAATTTGTGTTGAACAGAATACCTGAGAGGGGGCGGCAGGAGAAGATTAGCAATCGTTATTCCATCCCTCCCCTCCCCTTTCCTCTCCTCACACAGAGATGAATGCAAGAGCTATCAAATCCCAGGAAGCTGGGAACATGAGCCACTGAGGGCTGTGTGGAGGAGCTGTGGGGCCAGGTCTAATCTGCATATTAATTTCCATACATTTAGTTTCTTTGGATCAGCAAATGCGCCCAACTGCAGGCCCTGATCTGAAGCTCATGGAAGCGGATGGGACAGAACCTGTTCAGGCCCCTGTGTGTCTCACCTGGCAGGTCACGGGGATGGAGCGGCTGGCTGCTCTTTGTACGTCCCATGGGTTGGGGCTGGCCTGGACTCTGCGGGATCTGGTCAGCACCCTGGGGCCCCGTTGATTTAACTAGGATTTGAGGGCATTTTAGTATCTTGCAGGGCCTCATCGAAAGCCTGTTGAAGTTGCTGGAAGTCTTATGGCTTCACTGGGCTTTGGATCCGGCCCTAAAGGAACAGAAAGTGTGGAAGAAGGGCCCTTGCTGCGGGGTGAGACCGGCCTTTTGAGATTAGGCTTTACTTCATCTTGGCTATGGGTTCAATCTGTGCTGCCTAGCCCACAGGAGCTAATCATGGGTCCAGCTTCCTTAGCCTCTGACACCATGCTGGTTACCGTGGCACCAGAGCCCCTGCCCTGGACTGGGAGCCGTCCGCTCCTTGCTGCGGTCTCATCTCTCTGAGCTACGTTCTCTGCGTGTTCCTCACCGCAGCATCCAGACGCAGCTCTCCGGCACCATCCCGCTGCTTTCTGACACTGCCCCCACGCCCCCGCTCCGCTTCGTGAGAGCTCCGCCCTTTCCTGGGTCTGATCCACTTTGAGAGTTACTGCTGGGACTTGGAAGGAAACCGAGTCCAGGACCGGGATTCTGACCTCAAGGACTCTGGTGGCTGAGCAGCATTGAGACCTAGAGAGGTCTCCGTCTGTGCTCCTGGAAGGTGCCTCGAGGCTGGATCCGGGGTTTGTGGGGTGGGGAAGGTTCAGCAGCTTGTCCCAAAGTGAGGAGCGATTCTAGGGAGCCCTGTGTTCGAGGGGCCCAACCTGAGACACTCTAAAGAAGCCTGATCTCCAGAGAGCGGGTGCTCAGCGTTTCCCAATGATCCCAGGCCCTTTGCAGTGCCTCAGACTGGAAATGCAGCACCCAGAATCCCTAGTCGCTTATGGAGAATCTAGGCCTTTTCATAATGAGGGAAAACCCAGGGGGCAGCAGTGGGGGAGCCTGTGTGTGTGATGAAGGTGGGACTCCATTGCATCCAAAGGGAAAGGAGGACATGACAGCACCACGGCCTTTTTCCCAACCTCGTCCACTCCCGGTGTGTGATCCTGACCTGAAATGGCATCTCGGTTCAGTCTGTTAAATGCGCTCACACACACAGAGGGCTGTTTTGGGAAGGGAACCCTTTCGAGAGCAAGAACCCTGCTGGGGAGGGAGGGTGACCTCTCCAGCTGGAGATGTAGCCTAGTGTCCAATGATGCACCCCAGGCTGCTCTGTGATGAGGGTTGCAGGAAGGTCCAGCCAGAAGGTAGATATGGCCAGATTATGAGTGCTCTCTTCACGCTGGAGATTGTGTTTGAGCAAAGGAAGCCAGGATTCTTACTTTCTGTGAAAGGGGCTATTTAGGCTGGTAATTATTTGTCAGCATCACATGATGGACAAAGCAGAAGTCAAGATGACTTTGATTTGAGATGACGGCTCCTACCAGGGGGCTGAGCAGGGGAATAGAATCAGAGGGAGAGAAATATCCTATGCATTCCTCCTCTCTGCCTCTCTCGTGGCCGGCTGGGGAAGGGGAGAAGGCAGCATCACCCCAAGAGTGACCAAAACGAGGCCCCATGTTGAACTACACACAGCCCAGGTTCAGAGGTATGACCTTTGGGGATGACAAATCCCAGAATGATCTGCTCCCTTTTGATCTAAACTGCTGAAGTACTGCACACGAGGGCCTGTGTGCAGTAGTCACAAGGCAGCTGCAGTCTGGTCCCTTTTTGCACATATTCGGCTCAGCCCTTTGGCAATAGGCCAGGAGCCAATCTGGCCCTCTGCTCGGTGGGAGACCACGCTGGCTGGAAACCTGGAATATCAGACAAGCAGGAGGGTAGCTGCACTTAATAAAAGGGATCCAAAAATGGGCCAGTATTTGGCAGACGAGAAGCTGCTTTGAAATCCCAAGAGGCATCAAATACAATAGATGCAAACTCTATCCCCCAATGCCTTACAAAGCAAAAATCGGTTTTATACATGGCCTGATCCTGCCACATTGACACTAATGGAAGTTTTGCCATTGACTTCAACTGGAGTGGGATTGGGCCTTTAACAAAAAATAGCAGAGCAGCTGAGACAGGCCAGGGAGGGGAGTTTTAATCCTGTCAGAAGAGATGTTCAATGAACCGGAGAGCAGATTCATGCTTTCTAAGAGCAGAAGGTGCTCTGTGATCATCTAGTCGGACCTGCATAACAGCCATAGAATTTCCCCAGAATAATCCCTGCTTGAACTAGTGCAGATCTTTTAGAAACCAGCTCATATTGATTTAATAATTGCCAATGTTGGAGAATCCACCATAACCCTTGAAAAGTTGTTCCAGTAAGCTAATTGCTTCAACTTCCATTATACTCGTTATACTTTTGTCTGCTAGATTGACGAGCCCATTATCAAATATTTTTCTTCCCCGTGTAGGCACTTGTAGATTGCGTTTAAGTCACCCCTCAACCTTCTCAAGCAGCTCAGTCTGTCACTGTGAGGCAGGTTTTCTAACCATTCTTGTGGCTCTTCTCTGAGCCCTCTCCAATTTATCAACATCCTTCTTATAGTGAGGAGAGTTTAGATTCTTTTACAGACAAAATTAGTCGTGACAGTTGCATTGCAATTCCTATCTAGAGACCTTTGCTTGAATGAGGAGGTCCTTGCTAAATGAGCTGGAGGAGGAGAGTAAAAGTGGAACAAATCTGTTGGAGACGTAAAAAACGGAGCAACTTTAAATTGGACTGAGATGAATGGGAGGCTGATTGAGGTAGTGCTGCTTAATGGGTACAACGCTAAATTGAGACTCTGTAGATGGGAGTTCTGTTCCCAGACCAGTTGCGTGACCTTGGTCGAGTCATTTCCCCTCCCACTTGGTGTCTGTCCTGTCTATTTGGATCATAAGCTGTCTCTCGCTATCTCTACAGTGCCAAGCACTACTGCAATACAGATAATGAATAATGATGGGATGTTTGTATCTTTTTCATTATATAATGGCTCTACACTTTATTATGTCAAAGATAGATTTATAAATAGTTTATCAAGAGTTAATACTTGCTTCGTGGATCTTATGCTACTGATGTCTGTGATACGCTTGTGTGTTATAGAAGCCAAGGTTATTAGCAACCGACTGATCTGTTGGCTTCTATAACAATTGATTAACCATGCATTAGAACACCTATTAATCATTTAACCCTTTATAAGCTATTGATAAATAGAGGTTGAATATAAAGTGTGACTTTATAAAGGATGCATTATTATACATGGTCTCGGCTATAAACCAATTTTCTAACAGCCTAATCTATAACATTGGCTCTTTCCTACCATAAAGAGTCTGGCTCTTTTGGAATAAATATTCTTTTTCCAGGTAGGCCTGAAGCGATGCTAGGTGGCTGGAGGATTTAGACGCAGGCCTTAACTTTCACCTCCAGAGACCAGGGTTCACCACAGCCCCCCATGGTGGTATCTCCACGTCACACAATCTGGCACAATGCAGCACGTGTAACCTTGTGCGCTCAGAAGGCAGTTGGGGACGGGGAGAGGTGGTTGCGACTGAAAGACGCAGGCAGGGGCTGGGGGGAGGCCCAGAGTGGTTGCGGGTCAGGAATGAGGTGCACTCGTGGCGTTTTGTGGGGGCTGGAATCGTCGGAGTGTTGGCGGTCAGGGCTGAGGTGCATTGAAGAACTGGCGTGAGGGATGGGCAGACCTGGGGTAGTAGCATAGGTTAAAATAGATGGGAGCAGGAGAGGGAGCTCTGAGTGCCCCAGCCGGCGAGAGGTGGGAGCTGTTGGGTGCACTGCTTACCCAAGCCAGGCAGTGGAAGGGAAGCTGTCTGTCCCCCTACTTTAACTCCAGTCTGTCAGTGTCTTATCCAGACAGCTAAGGTGCTTGAACCAACAGCCCCCAGAAATACCTACCTGAGGGGTGTCGGCAGGGCATTCTCAGAGAGGGGGCCTGGACGCTGGGCTTCCCTCTTCCCTCCCCCACCCCACAGTCCAACACAACTCAAGTGCATTGCCCTTCAGGGTGTGCTGGGTGACCTTTCCCTTACCCATGGCTTCTCCTGAGCCGATTGCTTGAGTTCTGTGTCCAGCCAGACACAGCAGAGTGCTCTGATGGGTACCAGATACGTTGATGTTTGATGTCAGTCCCTGCCACACCGATCAGCCCGTCAAGAAGCATCACTTCTCATGACAGCTGGCCTAAAAAGAATGACCTGGTTTGAACCCTAAATAAAGCCAGCCGCTGCTGGTGGACTAAGAGCACCTTGTGGACAGCAGAGAAGCCAAGGATGGAATGGGCCCTGTAGACGCAACTCCCCTCCTATCTCCGCAGGGGGCCCTTCCAGTCCAGGTCATGTCTGACATCTGTGGGGAAGGGGCAGTGCATGGGACCCTGCCCTGTGGGAGAGGATTCCTGTCTCCAGGACTGTCAGCCTTGGACTCTTTTGCCAACACTAAATTGAGTGAAAAATTAAAACCTCTTGAGGCTCAGTGCCCGAAGGGAGCAGCCCCTAGACCTAGGGGTTAGAACCCCCGTGCTTAGCCAGAGAGGTGGCCTGAAAGAGCCATGGCTGGTGGTTCTCTGGATGACCAGCACAGCATTCCCCATGCACAGGAAGGATCTCACCTCTCCTAGTGACAAGGTGATTTCCCAGCCAGCCCTCCTTTGTCGGTGCATTTCCTTTCCGTTAAACGCAGCGCGTCTCGAGCATGTTTGTTTGCAGCATGTCTTGGGAGGACGAGCATCTGGACCCTCAGTTATCATGCTAAAGGGCTGCTCCATCCCAGTGGCTTCTGCCAAGCGGAGCAGGAAAGGGGACTGCGGGGGGAAGACCGGCACCTTGTGGCCCTTGATCAACCAAATCATTTTTGGCTTTAAAATCTTGCAAACGAGGAGCAGCTATTGTCATCCGCTGTGAAATACAGAGGAGGAGGTTGCTCATTATATTCTCTTTCCCTCATGTCGCTACAGCTGGTTTAAAAGGATGACTTGACTTTTCTCCCTCACTGGGAAGAAGTGGGGTGCAGGAAGGACTGGACGCCGAGCTGGGACTCGGGAGATCTAGGTTCAATTTCTGGCTCTGCCATAAACACAAAGAGTCTATTTTGTATTTCAGTCCACCTAGGAGCCCTCATTGTTGATCAGGACCGCGCTGTACTAAGCACTTCCAATCTGTCACAAAATATCTGTAGCTCACGAAAGCTTATGCTCAAATAAATTGGTTAGTCTCTAAGGTGCCACAAGTACTCCTTTTCTTTTTGCAAATACAGACTAACACGGCTGTTACTCTGAAACCTATCTTTGTCTCAGTTTCCCTACTGTAAGATGGGGTTAATGGTAGCCTGCATCAGAGGTGTTATGATGTATATATTTGAGAGGTGCTCAGAGATTACTAGAGTGCAAATCATACCACGTACCCAGAGAGCTAGGGAGTGTGACCCCATATAAGTACTTCAATCAGTAGCGATTGTTTAGTATGGCTCATTGAGTGATGTTGTTTATATCACCCTACCACCTAGGAGCCCTAGTCCTGGTCCAGCCCCCCATTGTGATAGACCTTGTACCAACACACAACGAAAAGTTGGTCCCCTGTTCCAAAGAGTTCATCATTTAACTGGCCCTAGAGAAGGGTCTTAACTCAAAGCACACACCTTGTTTGAAATCTTTGCTGTTGGAGACAGTCTCCAATGAATTGCTTCTGCTAAAATCCTCCTTAGAATGTAAAAGTTATGAAACAAAGCAACCCAAACATGAGAGCGGGGACACTGAGTCATGAAGGCTGGTCATGAACTTTCATGGAGTTTGCTGGGGGGTCGTCTTTGTTTTCAGGGGGCAAGGGCAGGCTTGCTCCAGAGAAGAGGGTGAGCTGCAGAGTTCACAGCCGGCTCCCAGTCCAGAGCTCTCCAAAGTATTTTTGGAGTTGGGAGGTTTGGAGCTGGGCATTCTGGTTTGGCCACATCTTGGGGGAGCTGGATAGGAGGGAATCATTTGAAAGTCTGAAAATACACAGTTAAATTCCCACCAATCATCTTAACTCTGCTCATTGGCCTGCCCTACTGCATCATCCATGGCTTGTAATGTAAGGTACAGCCAGTGATGAGCTGCCAAAATCTTAACAACGGGTTCCCTCCTCACCCCACTAGGGGGTCGTTGCCCACCCCCGCCCCTTGGGACTTCTGCCCCATCCAACTTGCCACGTTCCTTGACGCTCCCCCCGCAACCCCAGGACCCCTGCCCCATCCACCCCCCTTCCCTGTCCCCTGACTGCCCCCAGAACCGGGCAGGAGGGTCTCATGGGCCACCGTAGTGTGTGCTCACCCCACCCCTAAGAGCCAGAGGGACCTGCCGGGGGGCGAAGTGGGGAGTCCTGGTGGTGCTAACCTGGGGCAACTCCCAGGAAGCATCCAGCAGGTCCCTCTGGCTCCTAGGGGCAGGGGAGCGTATCTAGTGGGGGAGCAGGAGGAGTGGCCGCTCCCCCCACTGATCACGTCAAAACTGGCACCTTTAGGCGCCGACTCCAGGGGTGCTCTGGGGCTGGAGCCCCCACCGGCAGCTCCCTGCCCCGCACCCGGCCCCAGATCACCTCACCTCCCCTGAACGCGCCGCCCCGCTCTGCTTCTCCTCGCCCCCGGCCGGAAGCCAGGGAGGGCTGAGAAGCAGGCGGTGGCTTCCCGCTCAGGCCGAGGGTGGTGGAGGTGAGCTGGGGCGGGGAGCGGTTCCCCTGCGCGCCCCCCCACTCCGGGTTACCTGCTGCAGGGCGGGCGGCCCTCCTCGCACCTCCCACCCCAGCTCACCTCCGCCTCCCTGGGCCTGAGCGGGAAGCCGCAGCCTGCTTCCCGCGCGAACAGCTGATTCGCGGGAAGCCTGGGGGGGCGGAGAAGCGGGGCGGGGCGTTCAGGGGAGGAGGCGGAGCGGAGGTGAGCTGGGGCCGGGGCTGGGGCAGGGAGCTGCCGGTGGGTGCTCTGTACCCCACCAAATTTTCCCCGTGGGTGTTCCAGGTCTGGAGCACCCATGGAGTCGGTGCCGAAGGAGCCACTTTTGTCCGGTTAAATTTAGAAGCCCTTTTAGAACCGGTTCTCCCTCGTGGAACAACTGGTTCTAAAAGGGCTTCTAAATTTAACAACCGGTTCTAGCGAACCAGTGCGAACTGGCTCCAGCTCACCACTGGGTACAGCACATGCAGTCATAGGGGAAATAGTCTGCAGAGCCAGGATTAGGGAGAAAAAACAGGTCTTCCATTATTCCAAACTGCAGGTCTCTACCACTTGAGCTAAAGGAAATTTCCCGTCTGGCAGCATTAGTAGGTCCCTTATTTTCTCTCTGTGCAGCCAATAGAGGGCAACATCTCTCTCTCTCTCTTTCATTCCTACAGCTAGTACGCTCCAGAAGACTGGCAGCTTTACCATGAAAATCAAGTACATTTAAAGTCTTTGTCAACTCCTTTGTCCTCTAGCTAGAATAAGACACAGTCATGCATGTGTGCCAGAGAATGACACTGAGTATTGTCGCCTGCAGCTAGGATTTGTATGAGCTCATAGTGGATATTCAGCCATACAACTTTGTGTCCCTGCCGCTTACTCATTGGGGGGGAGAGTAAGTGCATTCGAGCAGGATGCCCAGTTCGTGTGGGGAGAGGAGTGTGTGTGCATGCAGCACCTTGAACAATGGGTCCCTGTTCTTGGCTGCTCTCTAGGCCCCACCATCATAAATGCTAACCGTAGACGGTCGGGGCGGAGGGTGTGGAGAAGGTTTGTAGCTTGTAAGAGGTGAAGGCACTGTTGTCCCCCAGCTATGGCAGGAGTGTGGGGGAGGGTCAGGGCTTGGTTCTGTATCTACTGGATAAGAGAACTGGTGGTTGTTCCTTTGCTCTGGGAGAGTGCGTTGCAGGAAAGCCTGAGGTTGAGTAGGCAGCTTCTGTGTACTGAGAGCATAGTTTATACGTTAGGTGTGGTATGGGGGTGGGGCCTATAGGCAGTGTGACCTAGTGGACAGAGCACAGCACTGGGACCTAGGAAACCTGGGTTCTATTCCCAGCTCTGCCACTGGCCTGCTGGGTCACCTTGGGCAAGTCACTTTGCTGCTCTGTGTCTCAGTTTCTATATCTCCAAAATGGGAATGACAGTGTTATGCTTGGACAGCTACAGATGAAAAACGATCTAATAAAATAGGTATTGACATGATCCATGACTCGGACTGGAAATGCATAAACGGATGCCACATATAGATATACAGGATATATGCCAGCAGGAGCAGGCAGGTTTGTGGCACATGCCAGGGCAGGGTAAAGGGGTTTGGAACACTAGCCCTGAATGTCCAGACACTGAAATGTTGTTAGGGAGGAAACACCCCTCACATTTAATGTCCACTCAGAATTTCGTCTCTTTGAAACACTCTTCATATCTCATGTTTTCAGAAGCAGTAACTGATTTAGCTCTTTAGCTATATTTGTATCTTAATGCTTTTTTTTGTGGGGGGGTTGGGTCTGGGATATTTTTTTCTTTTTAAGAAAGTGTTTTAAAACATTGAGTATGGGCAAATTTTGCTGTCGATAGTTATTTCCTTCTGACAGTGAGAAGCTATACTTTGCCATAATTATAGCTGTGATGTGCAAATGACAACTGCTGTTCAAAGAAATACAGGACCACTCAGTATTCAACCCGAAGTAGCAGAATGAAAGACTCCAGCAGCAGCTGGTTCTTTCCTTCACCCAGACCACTAAGGCTGATGGTGAAGGCTTTACAAGTGACTACTGATTTTCGTAGAATATCCAGGTTGGAAGGGACCTCAGGAGGTCATCTAGTCCCACCCCCTGCTCAAAGCTGGACCAAGCCCCAATTTTTGCCCCCTATCCCTAAATGGCCCCCTCAAGGATTGAACTCACAACCCTGAGTTTTAGCAGGCCAATGCTCAAACCACTGAGCTACCCCTCTCCCGCATGCCTCAATTGGTAATTGCCCAACTGGACACCTTAAAGGGGCCTTATTTTCAGAGCGTGGGCACTCATGAGTGGCATCATGGTGAGGGGAGGGAAAGCCAGTGGCATCTGCTGGTGAACAGAGCTTCCCAGATATTGGAACTCAAAGGAAATGTCCCCATGAATCGAAACCGCTTAATTTAGCACTAGTCATTGGCTGCTTGGAGGGGCAGCGAGGTCTAGTGGTTTAAGCACATGACTGGGATCTCTGAATTAATATCCTGATTCTGCCACAATGTGACCTTGGGAATGTCACTGAGTGACATTTTTCAGAAGAGCCTATGGGAGTTAGGCACCAGCCCCCAGGAACACCAATGCGGTTTGGTTGCCTAACACCTTTAGTTCCCACTGCAGATCCCAGCCATAAGCGCTGTGCCTCCATTTCCCCATCTGTAAAATGGCTTAAGAAAGCTCCATCTTGGAAAAGTGCTATACAGAGGGGTGCCATGAAGACTGAAATCTGCAAAGGGCTCTGAAGGCACCAAGTCCAATGTGAATTATACATTGATGCGGCCCATGTTGACTTGCACTGGATGTGCACCTGGGTTGGCAGGGGAGAGCGATTTCCTTGGGCTAAAACATGGGGTTGAAAATGATCTCCCGGGAGGGTCTATACTGGAAGAAAGGGGAAAAAACCACCTGTGGCAGTGAGTCTCCGAGCCTGGGTCTGCACACTTGAGCTCACGGGGCTTACGCTATGGAGGAAAAATAACTGTTTTGACATTCCCACTTACGATCTGAGACCCAGCTCCCGTCACCACGTTTCAGGGCCTGGGCTCCACCCCGAGCGGGAGCGTCTACACTGCTGTTCCTAGCACCGTAGCCTGAGTCCAAGTCTGCAGACCCAGACTCAGACTCACAGCTTTGGTTTTTTGCAGTGTAGACGTGCTTCCTGGTGGGGTAACTGGGGTGGGGTATTTTTCCCCCATGCATGAAACACAGTAATGGGATGTTGCTGGGTTACCTTCCAGCGGCTTCTGAGTTACTGTGGAGAGTGGATGTGTTAAGCTGTTGTCAGAGGTACCCACCTCCCCGCACCCGGCTGTCTATGCACACTGCTAAAAGCTTCCTGCAGAGAGAAAATAACCCAAACTCTTTAAAATTTAAAGGGCTTATTTAAACAATGTTATCTCTCTCGGAAAGGAGAGAGCGTATTTAATGGCTATATTTAGTGCTCAATGTAGGACAAAGCAGATGCAGCAAGATTTCGAACCGAGAGATACCAGAACTGTTAATCACTTCTGCCACAGTGTGTCGAGAGAGAGAGACAGACACTGTGTTCGGGGGGTTGGCGAGGAAGGGAAGTGGGGAAATATACTGGGCTGGCACAGGTGATCCTGTGTGATTGCACCCCACTTTTTATCACCCTGTACCCATCTTGATCTGCCGTAGATTTTCTCTGAGCTGGGGGGACCTGTTGCTCTTTGCCATACTGCATAACGGTATTCCTTTTAGGACAGAACTTCCCAAACATGGGAACCCAAAGGAAATGTCCCCAAGAGCCTCCTATGAATCAGAACCACTGTCGTGTTGTGCTAACCATTGGGGTCTAGCAGCTTAAGCATGTCTTTGGGATCCCTGAATTAATATTCTGATTCTGCCACTGTTTCATTGTGTGACCTTGGGAAAATCACTTAGAGTGGGACTTTCAAATGAATCTATGGGAATTAGGCGACCAAATTTCCCCTTATGTTCTAGAGGTGATCAGAAAATGGATTTACTGTCCCAGGAAAAAAAATTGAGATTTTTTGAAAAAATTGTTCCTGCTGAATTGGGGGAAAACCCAGAATTCTGAAGTTCTTCACAAAACAAAATTTTCCCCAGAAATTCCTTAAGTGTCATTCCAAATGTTTTATTTTGATTTTGACTTTTTTTAATATCTTTAATTTTATATGAAAAAATGTAATTGTGAAATGAAAAGGGGTTTCAAATCATAAAAGCTCAACTTTTCATCCTGAAAATGTTGAAATGGGAACATTTTGGACTTTTTCAAAATGTTTTTTTCCCCAACCTTTTTTCCTAAGTGAAAGGTCATCGAAATCTGTACAACTTCCCACAAACGTTCCGTTTAGCTGCAATGGTATTTTCTGGCAGGGAAAACTGTCTCACCAGAAACCTTCTGACCACCTCTAACCCTATTGTACCATAAGGAACGTGAGATGCAATCTGACTGGTGGGCCTTCCTCTAGCCACAGGGTACAAAGGTTTTGTTATGGGGTCTATGAGGTTGTTCCCTCAGAGTAGTTTGAGAGGGTTGCTGGACCCATCCTGAGCCAAGGTTATTCCACAGCGCTAGGTGTGCAGTGCTTTTAACAGGAGCTGTGTTGCTTGGAGAGTATGGATTTGCTGCTGGGTTCCTGGATGGCTCAGGGCCAGTAACAGGGTGGGATCAAGTGGGAATGTGGGGATATGTGGGGAGGTGGGGATATGGCCCGGCGTGGTAGTGTCCGAAAGTCAGGACCACCTGATGGCTTTTGGTTACCTACGTAAAGTGTGTTGGAACGGTGGCTGTGGTGGGAAGTCCCAGACCAGCTGGGTGTGGACGGGTATCTGCAGCACAAAACCCACCGCCCTGATTAGCACTCATGGGCCCCTTCTTGGCAATCTCAGGGGGGAAGGCAAAGGTTGAGGGAACCGCCTCGTCCCTCCCTAGTGGTGAGTCTGGAGTTGCACTGATGGAGAGAGCCTGGTGGGGGAAGCTCACCCTGCTTTGCCCATCCCAGCTGGGCTACATGGAGGACAGTCAAGCTGGTGCCTCTCGCCAGCAATGCCTCCCCCAGCCTGTCTGTCTGTCTGTGTGAGCTACCACAGCAATTGGCATTGCCTGGGCTGCATTGCACCACTCTGGGTAGGTACTTAGGGGGACATTTTTGAAAGCACAAAGAGCAGGTTGGTGCCCAACTCCCATTGGCAACCAATGGGATTTGGGCACGCACCTCCCTTGGTGCCTTTTGAAAATGTCCCATGAAATTCCAGCACTGGTATAAATAAAATGGGAGATAATTATTTCTATTGCCGTGGAGCTCCTGAGCCCCAGCTGTGGCCCCGGCCCCCGTGGCGCTTGGCGCTGCACAAACAGAGAACAAAGACAGAGGGCTGAAGAGCCAAGTGTCAGAAATGCATGCGATCTCCGTTCCCTCGGACTGGGGGCGAGAGGCTTTTACCCCACTCCTAGTACTGCCCCCTACAGAGCCCACCCTGGCACTGCAGCCTTCGGGCATGCCCGGGAAATGAGCACTTAAAAACGCCCGGGGCTGCAGGCAGGCTGTTAACTACACCAGTAGTCCTTTCTCCCGGCCAGCTGCTAGGAAAGCCTACTGCATTACCAAACCGCTATTACCCACCCTCGTGGGAGCACTGAATTAATGGAAATATTTTATGATCCTATGCTTCGTTATGTTTTATTAAAAGCAGAGCGTCCGCTCTCCCCTGCCACATCCATCAGATTGGAGGCTGTTGGTTTTTTAATTTTTTTTTTTTATTTTTTTTATTTTATTTCTCTCCCTTCTGCCGCTGTTGTCTTTAAAGCTGCAGGCTCTGTGGGCCGGATTGCAGCCCACGTCTGTTTTAGAGGTGGTGGTTGGGTTGCGGGGGAAGGCGTCCTGGCTGCTTTTCAGGATGTTGACTTTCTCCTGATCGAAGCTGGTTCAGCAGCCCAGGAAAATGCAAGATGCACAAATACTTTGGGATACACCGGGGGGGGCTGAGGGCAGGGTGGGGTGGGAGCAACAGGTAGCAGGGAAGCATGGCCTTACGGGACCCACACAGCATTGAGTTGTGGGGAGGGCAACTAAAATAGCCTCAAAGGAACACCTCCCTCCTCTCCTGCCCCAAATCCCCCATGTAGTCCCCAAAAGAGATTCCCCTGCAGAAGACCTCTTGGTCCTCCAGAAAAGCCCTTGTGATTGATAGAAAGGAGACTTTTGGAACGGAGATCCGGGAGCTTCGTAAAGGGAAAGGGCACTGCTTGACCTCCCCACCCACCCCAGCATGGAATGGGATTTGGGGTCAGGCCAGCAAAGGGCGAGTCCTCTCGCACAGTGAAGTTTTATGAGTATAGGGGAGGGAACTCAGTTTATGTGGAATGGCGATTGGAAGACAGCCCTGCCCCCCCCTTTGGCAACCAGTTACACTGCAGCAGTCCCACGGGTAAGGTGCTGGTGGCAGTGAAGAGCTTAAAACAGTGGGGATCCCCAGGAAAGTGGTGAGTCCTAAGCCTGATACTGCCGCCCAAAGGCCAAATTCTCCTCCCAGCGACGCTGGAGTGACCCTGGTGAAATCAACGGGGCTGCACCAGAGGATGTGGGAGGAGAATTTGGCCAAAATCTGTTATACAGCTGGAAATAAAGAACAGGATACAGAGCTATGGGGTGGGGGGAGGAGAACCTCTCTGCCTCAGTTTCCCCATCTGTAAAATGGGAGCTGATGATAACTAGCTCTCGCATAGCACTTTTCATCCATGGATCTCAAAGCACTTAATGCTGACCCCCTTTGTAAAGCATTTTGAGATCTGCTGCTGCAAAGCACATAAGAGAGTTAGGTGGTGGCATATATTTTATTAACCGTGTCTCAGGCCCCAGAATAAGGCGAGCTGCCAGTGGGACCTGGCAGAGCCTACTGAGGCTTGCATCTACCAAAAGGGGGCAGGCAGGCGGTCTACCTCTGAAAGAGAGATCCTGGGTTTGGAAGGGATCGGGGGGGTATGTGTGTGAGGGTGGGGGGTAGGGTCTTTCCTGGCCATTCCACTGCCCAGCTCATAGATCTGGCAGGTGGTCAGTGGCCCAACAGCTGAAGATGCCTGGAAGTTAGATGTATACCCCATTCCTCTGAGCTGCCTCCTTAGCAGACAACACAAGAGAAGAGGGAGACTCCTGGGCCAGAAGGAAGGATCAGTTACAAGGGAGCTGATGCCTGTATTTGTTCCCTATTGAGGCTTGCATGCTGGTGGCCCCAAAACCATGGGAGGTGAAACCAGTGGTATCCCTCTACCCTGCTGGATTAAGGTGAGACAGGACAATGAGTTTAGGGTGAGAGAGAATCATAGAACATCAGGGTTGGAAGGGACCTCAGGAGGTCATCTAGTCCCACCCCCTGCTCAAAGCAGGACCAACACCAACTAAAATCATCCCAGCCAGGGCTTTGTCAAGCCGGGCCTTAACAACGTCTAAGGATGGAGATTCCACCACCTCCCTAGGTAACCCATTCCAGTGCGTCACCACCCTCCTAGTGAAATAGGGAGAAATAGGTTACAAGAAGACCCTCTTCCCACTCCACAAAAGAAGGGGTCATAGGGGGAAATAAAACAAATATAAAGAAAAGCAAATGGCTTTGCAGAGATAAAGTACAGGTTTCAGGGTAACAGCCGTGTTAGTCTGTATTCGCAAAAAGAAAAGGAGTACTTGTGGCACCTTAGAGACTAACCAATTTATTTGAGCATGAGCTTTCGTGAGCTGAAGTGAGCTGTAGCTCACGAAAGCTCATGCTCAAATAAATTGGTTAGTCTCTAAGGTGCCACAAGTACTCCTTTTCTTTTTTAGAGAGAAAGTAATATCAGTCATGAACAGGGCTGGGAGTTAAATATCAGCCATTGGGATAGCTGGCTGAGTGCCAAATGAATATTGATCGCCAGTCATATCTGGAAGCAGTTGGGAGACAGAAAGGTATTAATTAGCAGTTATTTCTCCGCAGCGTAGAGATGGATAGGGATTAAGGTAACAACCATGCGCGTCCGTTCTGTAGTCGCTGTGAAGTAATGGTAAATCAGCATTATGAATCGGTGCTGTGAGAGGGAGATATGTTTTAATCTTATTAGTGGTACAGCATTACCGAGAGAGCAAAGGGATTATTAATCAGAGTGTAAATCGGGGAGAAGAGGGTAGCTTCAAATGAGCAATCGTGCTTTGTGCGTCGACAGAAAGCGTGGAGATGGATATCGGGCGCTGGAGCGCAAGGTGAAGAAGAAAAGGAAGCCGATAACAGGATAAGTAACTGTAGAGGTGAGGCGGTAACAATGGGATATGAAGGAGAGGAGCAGGGGGATTAGCGGGTCAAAAGTGCACGTGACACCCATGGCAACGATGGAGTGACGTGCAGGAACGCGGGAGGGTCTCATGGGTTTGGAGGCAATGCCATCTGGGAGCCTGCCAACTCTAGGACTTAAGGTTTTGCCGTACTGTTTCCAATAATTCTGGTACCCCCTTTGGGCCCAATATTGTGCCATTGATACAGATCAGGTGCCAGGCCAAAGACAGGGTATGTGACTATCTGGGACCCTGCCTTGGATCCAGTACTTTGCCAGGACATAATGCTTCAGAGAAAGGAGAGGAATGTTTCCCAGGCTGGGCCTGGCTCCCGTAGAGTCCTGCACATCTTGTGACTCGGTGACCAGAGCAGGGGGCGGACTGGAAGCCAGGCTCAGGCACTAGCTCTATAACCTTGGACAAGTCCCTTAAGGCCAGATTTTCACATTTCCGTTGGCCGGGGGAAACCTTAGCAATGCGCTTTGGAAGAATGGCCAAAATCGGGGAAAGCCTAGGAGGTTTTAGAGAGTGGTTGGGAGTGGGATGCAAAGAGCAGGAGCCGGGATTAGGAATGCAGGTTGAGAATGGGCCTGAAATGCAGCCACAGGAAGCGGGAGGTTCGAGGAATCGTGGCGGGAAGGCCGGGATTCCCAGGAGTGCAAGTCAGGGGATGTGGGAGCCGCAGAGCAGTGAGTGGGGCAAGGCGGAGGGTCTGGAGGGATGACGGGAAGGAATGCGCTTTGCAAGACACTGAGGTTCTGGAAGAGCGCACCGACTGTGCTGTGAGGAACGTGTTGGTCCTCTAGCCGCGGCAGCAACCCAAGGAGAATGCACTCGGGAAGGCAGCCGCTCTGGATGAATGCCTAGAAGTGCAGTCCCAGGCAGTGCGTAGAATCAGGTAAATCAATGAGGGTGAGATACAATTAGTAGCATTGAGTCAGAAGGGCCAGTTATTGAAGGCTGCTGCCTGACCCCAGGGAGTGGAGCTTAGCCTCTCTTCCACTGGCCTTTCTGATCAGGTTCCTTTCCCCGCTCGGAAGCAGAGGGATTTCCCACCGAGGATGCTTTTATCATAAAAGCCACAATTCCGTCTCTTTTTTGCACAAATCTGATCCGCTATTTACTGTACATGGCGAGTGGAAGGAGCCAGGAGCCGAGGGGACGCAGCTGGAAGGGAAAGTGATGACGACGACAAAAACAACTGCCACAAGACATGTGCAAAAGCTCTAGAAAATGAAAATTCATGCAAAGCAGTCGAGTGTGGCCAAGAGAGAAGCGTGGTGTCAGCCGGAGCCCAGAGCTGGCGCTCCATCTGCAGAGAGCCATCAGCCAGCCAGCGTGACCTGTTTAAGTCACTGCCGTACATCTCCTCCATTCAACAGAGACATCCAGGAGATCCTCCCTGATGTCTTTGCTGACAGGCTGTGGCTTCGCTGAAAAAATGCCCTTGACAGTCTCCTGTCAGCAGGGGCTGCCTTTTTCTTCGGCTGGAGTGCCGACTTGTCGTCTTAAAAAAAAAAACCAGGAGAGCAGCAGAAGGGGAATGGAGGGTGGGGGGCACAAATTGAGGAGAGAAACCAGCCAGAGGGTGAATGCATCACGAGAGAAAGCAGGAGTGCGGTCACGGCGTACCCAAGCTCGGCAGCATCCTTCTTTGCCCCAAGCCCTTAAAATGGGTGTCATCCCCACGCACCCACCAACCTACATCTCTTAAATGGGGGATGGGAGAGCAGCGCTTTGCTTCCCCGAGGTGCTGTATGTGGGGGCAGCTCCACCACCACTCTCCTGAGATTATGTGCAGCTCCCTCGTAAATAGGAAGTGGGGGAGTAGCCCCCGGTCCCCTTAAATGGACCCGCTTCTTTAAATGTGGACCCCACTCGGGAACAATAGTGCATTAGTGCGCCTTCTTGAGTGCACTAACCTGTGTCTCACAGGTTCCTCCTAAGTGAAGGAGTGGACTTATCACTGCCTCCATTAAGCCAAAGCACCCCACGCTGCAGGAAGTTCATGAGATACAGCCTGCCGCCAACCTCCTCAAACCTCCTCTCTCTCTGTCCAGAATGTTGATGGTTTAGATGTTAAAAGGCCACCACAAAGAAAGAACAAAAGTAAAGTCCCCAGAAGAGTGAGCTCTGTGTGTGTGTGATTCTGTAATGTGCTGCAGCAGCGCTGAGGACAGAAATGGTTGCAGGCAGGGTGCTGAGAAATGTAAAGGTGTAGCACACAAGAATCAAAAGTATCCAGGTTTCATAGCTGGTTTCATCCAGGTTTCATGCTCATACATAGCAGACATTCTCATAACTGATCATCACAACCCAAATTTAAGATTCAGCTGCTTCACAGAAGATTGCTAAGCAGCTTCCAATACCCCAGGATTGTTTAAAGGTGGCTTATCTCTTTGGCCATTTTTTACTCTCTTTCCTGGGATTTGTCCCCAGCTGAGCATCCTAACTGGAAGCACCAGGTTCTGATCTAGGAGGTTTTTATTATGTGGGGAAGGTGCTGTTTCTTTATATGACACACATACACACACACACACACACCCCTGTTGGAGTATTTGGTTCTCTGCCCCAAGACAATGAGATGCTTGAAGTCCCAGCCAAGATCAGGGTCCCGTTGTGCTAGCTGCTTACATACACATAGTGAGAGAAAGTCCCTGCCCCAGAGAGCTTGCAATGTAAATAAACAACACAGACAAGGGTTGGAGAAAGGAAACATTATTATTGCCCTTCTACAAATGTGGAAATTGAGGCACAGAGCAATCAAGGGCTTGACGCTAAAGCTGATGGTAGGAGAACAATTTTGTTCTGTGGCAGCTTTCAAGGTTTCTAAGCTTGTTTTCATTCTGCATTGGAACGAAAAACCTTTTCCATACTTTTGCAAAAGTGGGATGGGGGGGTAGATGAGGAGGGGTCAGGGATGCAGTTGACCCTAGGTTCAAGTCTCTGCTGATTCAGGACAGGGGGTTTTATCCCAGACCATTCCAAATCAGGCCAAGCAGGGAGTTGAATCCGCGTTTCCCATGTCCCAGGCCTATTCCCTAATCACCCCGTGCTGCTCGCTCTCTGCTGACCCAGAAACCTTCCCTATGGAAGATTCATGGAACCTGGCACAGCTCGATGAACCATGTTAACTCTGACGAAACAGCTGATTTTGCCAAAATTTCCAATTAGATTTACTCAGCACCCACAACTGGAGCCAAGATTTTCCAAAGTCCACAGCACCAAACCTATCACTCTGGCCTTAACTGACTTGTCCAAAACCTGCTACCGAGCCAAAAATTGGATCTGAATCGCCTGTGTCCCAGAGCCTTAATCACAAACCCATCCTTCTTCTCTGAGTGCCCTTCAAGTGAACCGTAATTTCAAACTGATTAGGTCATGCAGCCTGTGGATAAATTTAAAAAGGAGGGTGAATAATCATCTGTTTCCAATCGCAAAGTGCAGAATCAATGACAGGCATAGACATTAAATATGAAAAATGCCAAGGGAGAGGAAGAATCAATAGTAAAGAGACTGATCCAATCAAAGCTCTGGGATCATTGGATTTCCTAAAAATGCATCAACTGGGCCATTGTCACCTATTTCTGCTCTGACACTGCGCCTCCCTTCCCATAAAAACCCAGCTGATTATTGCACAGGGCTCTTAATTTGGCATGGGACGAGATGGCAATGTCTAAATCCAAATCCTCATACTCGCTCTTCGATGAAATTAATTCCCCCCCCCCCCCCAAGCCTGCGTAACTCTAGCTAAATCTGGAAATAGGCAGGGGGATTGAGAAGGACTCTGGTGTATCATAAATAAAAAATCATAACCAATGGCTTGAGAGTTCCAACCCTGACCAGCGCAGCTCTTCCTTATAATTGGGGATCCTAGAAATCTGTTTGCCACAGAAAAAAACAGAATTTGCGTCTTTACAGAGAATCTTTAGATTTTTACATGTTGTGAAAAAATAAAACCATGTACAGTGGGACCCCCATTGTCCGATCTAATTGGGACTGAGGCCAGATCAGCTCATCAAAAATTTGGATAATCCGGAGACTAGGTGGGGCTTGGGCTGCCAGCTTAAAAATAGTAAATATATCCATATAAAACATGTTCAACTGAGACCTATCTGTGTTGTGGCTAGGGAAACTGAAGTTCAGAGTTTCGTTTTAATCATGGAAAAATCTGGATTTGAGGGTGTTTATCAGGAATACTAGGAGCCCTGCTTATAATCCTACAATGCTCTGATATAGTGCTTTTCATCTGTAGATCTCAAAGCATGTTACAAAGGAGGTCAGTGTCATTATCCCCATTTTACAGGGGGAAACTGAGGCACAGAAAGGGGGTGGAGTCTTGTCCAAGCAAAATCATGGCAGAGCCAGGAATAGAACCCAGATCTTCTGAGGCCTGCGCTACGTACTAGGCGACACTTTCTCAATTTCTATGTTGCAGACCCCTGCCTGGCTGGTTCATTTGTTTGACTGCAGGAAACCATAGCAATAGCCCCATAATCAGCACAGGGAAGATAGAGCAGAAAATCAGAGAGGGGAACAGATGACTTGTGTAAGCTCTTCGGGGCAGAGACTCTTCTTGTTTTGTTTGTACAGCACCTAGCGCAATGGGAACCTGATCCATGATGGGGGGCTCCCAGATGCTACTGCAATACAAATAAATAATAGATGGGGCATGCTTATTCATAGTGGCCCTAGGGCCTTTGGTATTACCCTGTAATCCTGGTTTTCTCTGAGGCTTCTCTGCGTCCTTTGCCCGAAGGGGGGCTGGGAGAAGGGGATGCAGTCAGATGAAAGTTTCTTGCCTTGCACTGGAAGATGAAAGCTTGTAGTGTAAGGAAAGGAGATTCCTTTGTACCCGAGTATTCCTCCGGGGAAGAATGGCTTTTGTTTCCACCTGGCAGGAAGGAGCAGAAGTGCCGCCGAGCACGGCTAGGCAAGCTGCAGCCCTGCCTCTGAAGCACTCGTCAACGTGGGGACCGGGGAGAAGGAACCAGGCTCTGTGTGGAATTAGAGGCTGTAATTTTCAGATTGTGGAGCTGGGTGTTTATATAATTAGCATTAATGAGTTACATATGTACTGTGAAAGGAGCGCGCACCCGCGTGAACAGGCTGGGCGTAGGTTAGCTAACGAGATAGCAGCTGAATTAGGCTCTTGATTAAAGGTACAAGTAAGTGCATGGAGCCTCTCCAACGCTTGGGGCCCAGAGAAAAAGGAGATCCACAGAGTTACAGCCCAAAGGTGTTAGCCCAGAACTACAGGGGTTCTTTCACCTTCCCTAAGCAGCTGGTCCTAGCCTCTGCTGGAGACAGGATATTGGGCTATATGGACCCATAGTGTGCTCAAGGTTCTTTGGCGTGTGGATCTAGGTGTTTGCTTTGGCCTGTTATAAAGCAAAGGGCTGGCAGTGAGGCTGATCCTCATTTTCCATGGGGAAACTGAGTCACAGAGAGGGGGAGGCCTGTCACCAGTAACCAGTGCTGGCCAACCTGAAATGTTGTTAGGCCTCTTCTACTTGATAACATCCCCTGTAGAGTCCTTGGTAGAAAAGCTAAGGGAAAGCAGCTCGGTAAGCCTGTGGCTCATCAAGGGGGTCTGGGCGGGTGGGGTGTTTTCCACACTGGCAGCCACCTCAAATATGTCACGGGAAATGCCTCCCGCCTCTGAAGGGTTGAGTCAGGGCCCTTTTGAGTGCTTTGAACCTCAGTCAGAGCCCTGGATCCCCTGCTGTAACCCCTTGCGGCCCTTCAATGCACCATGTGTATGGCATGGGTGGCCTCTGAGACATGCCCGCCAGGTACTGACCTGGCCCACACACCCACACTGGCCTGATTCCTGCTCTGTACGTACATCTCCCTGCTCACGTACCTTTTGCAGTCTTCTGTTGGGTGGGGATGTGTGTTTGAGGGACATCCTATTCACCTCCCCAAGGAAGACAGGAGGGTGGCCAACTCCCTCTATCACAAGCCACCAGGCTGTGGTAAAGCCAAGGAGGCCTGCTGCTTCCAGTTATAATAAGGTCTTCAGAGGCTGGACAGCTCATCCTGAGCCCACAAAGCAGCAGGAGAGGCCCTCGTCCTGCGGGACTGCTGCTGAATGCTCAGGGGAGGTGAGGCATTTATCTCTCCACCCCTTGGGAGCAAGGGAAATCATGGGGCACCTGGAAATTTCTGCCCGTCCCACAGCTCTTCTGCAAGGGGGCATAGGGGCAGTGAAAACTCAAGTCTGGGTCCCCTAGGCCAGTGCTGCACCTTTGTAAACCTCCTCCTGAGATCCCAGAGCGCAGCGGGAACCCGGGGGAACCCCTGAGGATGCTACAAGGCCTCTGAGCTTCCTTCCCACCCTGAAGAAGACCACTCAAGGTGATGGGAGCGAAGCCTTAGCCTGGAGTGAATGGGGGCCCCTAGCCTTCACTAAACCTTGGTGACATTCGCGAAACCAGCCAGAGTCTTGTGGCTTCTTCATGATGTTTGCATAATGGGGAGTTCGGAGTAGAGCAGCAGTGACTCCATAACGCCGGTTGTTTGCCACGCAAAGCTTTGGAAGGCTGGTGGCAAGAGATCGCAGAAGGAAACCCCCGTGGGTTGACTTCAGGTCAGCGGCAGCTCGAGGTGGGGAAAAAATCCGTTTCCAGTGGCCAGAATTACACTACGTTTTCTCCTTCTCTTCCCACAATTAATTCTGGATTACCCCTCTCCTCTGCTCCCCCCCACTTCCGCGGGGAGCGACTTTGTGCAGAGATTAGCAGATCCTGCTGGCCTCGCAGTCATTCCATTTGATTAAAAATAATTAAAAAGCAGAGGGGATGTAATTTTCCAGGCACAGGAGCCCCGGGGAAGCTGCTAAAGTTAGCAGTGTAATAGGACAGCAAAGCATCCTGTTCAAGAGCTTTAGTCTGCATTGTATTATGAATGATGTTCTGAAGGTGCCATTTAAACACTACTGGTCTGACTCCCAGCCTGTCACCTGACTGCGGGAACAACCGTGAGTGGAGAGGGCAGATGGAGAGCAGTCTAAGGGGTGACTTCCAGTTTGCAGTGAGAACTCAGGAGAGGCATTTGCAGGGCAACCGTATTTAAGATGCCGGTGGGAGATGGAATGACAGGTTCCCGAAGACGGTTCCCGGGATGTAGCAATGTATGCACCATAGTGGTGAGCACGGGGGCAGGGAATCCCCCTGAAGCCAATGGGACCGGGTGTGTGAGTGGGCAAGAGAGAGCCCAGCCCCTAGGGTTTGGAACGCCATCGAGAGGTGGTTCTAATTCTAGCCCCACAAGGCCATTGAAACAGGACTTCTATGGATAATTGCTAACGGGGAGTGGGGTGGATGGGCGTGTGGTTTGCTGGGGACTTGGGAGACCCAGCTTCTATGTCCCAGAATTCCTGTGTGACCTTGGGCAAGTTACTTAGGGTATGTCTGCGCAGCAGGGGATGGGTGCGATTGCCATGGGTGTAGACAGGCCTGAGCTAGCTTTAGCGTGGCTGGCTTAGGTACCGATGTTAGGAAAGCTACATCAGCATGGGCTGGAATAGCTGACCAGGAGCGTACGCAGGTGGCTAGCCCGCAGTGCTGCTGTTGTTAGCTCACCTCTGCGGGTGCTGCACTCCTGCCCTGGGATTGCAGCGTGGATGAACTCAGTCGCCCTGAGCCATCAGGAGCCTCCCTAGCCGGAGACAATAGCTCCGCCTTATTTTAGGGGATTGCTGTGAAGATAAACACATTCAAAGCTTGTGAGGTGGTCAGATACTACGGTCAAGGGGCTCACAGGAATAGGAGTGGCTGGAGCACGAAGCGCAGTGGGCTAACAGCAAATCACCAAGCCCCTGGCAATGGGCAGCCTCAGGTGGTGCTCGTGGGGTAGCTTTATCAAGGTCAGCCATTCCCACCCCGCCGGTTTCAAAATCAGAATCAGGACCCAAAACAATCTGAAAAACCAAAACCCACTTCCCACCCCAACTTGGAGTCTGTTTTATCTGCCTTTAAAGAGCACTGGGATCATGTGTTGTTGTTTTTTTACAGAGAAGCATGAAAACATGGGGGCTAGAAATTTCACATAGTCAGCTGACTCCAGCCGCTGGAACTTTAAGGAAAAAAAGCACAAATATTATGAGACTTGTGAGAGTTGGCAACTTTGCAGAATGAAGTCCCTGGTTTGAGTCCTGGGGTTCTGTGAATTCGAAGCTACTGTTTTTAATGGCAGGTGTGGTCTAGGACTCCTGGGTTCCTTTCCTTGCTCGACCATCAATTCACCATGTTGCGTGGGGCAAGTCCATTTCCCTCTCTCTGCCTCAGTTTCCCTATCTGTGAAGTGAAGGATAATACCCACCTTTGTAAAGATCTACCAATAAAAACAGCTAAGTATTTTTATTTTATTTGTTACATTAAACCATACACCTCTCAGGTGTCACCTCTGAGCCCATACTGCTGCTGGTGCAAAGGACTTGGGGGGCAAAGGGGAATAAAAGGTGTTTATTGTAGATGGAAGGGCAGAGGCACGATTCTGGAGGAAGAAGGGGGCTGGGTAGGCTGCTGAGCAGGAAGACCCCAATCCCCAGCGTGCACACAGCTGGGTCTGGCTATTTGTTGGTCGGTTTCCTTTGATCAGGTTTTCACCCTGCCATGTTTGGTTTGTGTAACCCACTGGTGATTATGTGTTACAGATCCTTGTCTGTGCCGAGCTACAGAGGATATGAGTTCTTATAGGCCTCCGCACCAGATGTAACGTGTGTGTGTGTGTATGTTTGATGGGCAGAGCCATCCCTTGGGTATGGCTAATCGGGGCGACTGCTCCGGGCCCCGCACTTTGGGTGGCCCTGCGGGCCAGTGTGATTGGCCAGCGTGGTTGGTCCCGGAAGTGATGGATTCAACACTTCCGCCCTGGGCCCCGCACCTCCCTGGGGACGGCCTTGAGGATGGGTCCCCCTCTGTGCTGATCCACAGCTGATAGCAGTTGTTATAGCTGTTGCCTACAGAACTTTAGTTCAGGCTACGACAGGCCATGCTCTGAAGGTTCCTAGTTCAATCCCCAGGGTTTCTGCCAAGAAGGTGGCCATTGTGTTTGCTCTCACTGTTATTTCAGTTTCTGTATGAAGAGACCTAATTTCTTCAGAGTGACTGCAAGAAACATTTAAGCAATCTGTTACTGCTGCTCCCCGCTCTGCCCGCGATCTCATTATTGTCATGGCCAGACCCACACCCCTTGCTTCCGGCTGCATTTCTCCATCTATCTTTTGTGAGATGCAGACTCTGTGTGTATCCCCAGATCTCCTTCCTTCCGGGAGCTCATTTTTTGTTCTGTTGGTTTGAAAAAAAAAAAGGGGGGGGGGATTTTAAAGTCGCTGATTTCATGGGAGCGCCAGGCAATAAGGCCTAGATGATGGCAGTTCCCGCTCATCACTGCTCGTGCTAGGGTGAGCCAACAGCAAGCGTGAAAAATCGGGACGGGGGTGGGGGAGTAATGGGCGCCTATATAAGACAAAGCCCCAAATAGCGGGACTGCCCCTATAAAATCAAGACATCTGGTCACCCAGCTGGCCCCTCCAGGATCCCACTGGATTCCTCCCTTTTGCAATCAATGTGAGTGGTGTGTGTGTGTAGAGGACATGTAGGACTGAGGCTGTTTTCCTTCCAGTCCCTATTGTGGTGTCACCCACTGCTGTTTACATAGTGGTAGCACAATGACCTCCATCCTAGCTGACCCACCAGAGACCTGAGAGCAGGTGTGGCTGCCGCTTGATCCAGCCGCTGCCTCTGGGGGCTGTACCAGACTCGGGTCCCCTGTGGACCAGGCCCAGGAACCCCTAATCCACGCTGAGGAGTGGAGACGTCTAGCCAGGGATCAGGTGTGATACTGACCACCTGCTCTCTCATGCATTCAGAGGGGTGCTGCGTTTCCCCCAAGCTCTGCTCTGTGGAGGTGTCGCCTTCCCTTCCTGGGTATGAACGATCCCCGAGGAAATATCAGCAGCCCTCACTGGCCCGTTCTCCTCTGTGGCCATGAGGCGCTTGCTTCTCTTTTGCTGCCGTTTCCCTTCAGCTGTGCTGTTCTGCTTGGAAGATGGTCCGTGCTCTTCAGCTGGTAAAATCAGAGTGAAAATGAGAGGGCTGGCAGTTGCCTGGCTTCTCTTTGCCAGCGCAGAGCACTGGGTGCCCCCCGGGGAATTCAGTGAGGGGCAAGCTTTGTCAGTGCAGGGCGAGATGCAGTGCCAGGGTGGCATTCGGGGACAGGCCAGGGGATACAGTGAGAGACATAGGAGTGAAGGATGTGGGTGTGGTGAAATGTGGTCATTGAGGAGACTTAGCTTTTACCCTTTCGGCAGCTTTCTGGATGGCTGGACTTGGGGTTAGAGGGTTCCCAACCTATCTACCATGATGGGCTACATATGCAGCTTGTTATGTGGGCTGCATCCACACAATATATATACTAGCTATAGATCCCTGAGCATGTCACATGGGACACAGCTCTGTGCTGATCGGGCCGTGGGTCGAGAACATCTTTGACCATTAGAACTGCCATGTGGGAGACCTGGGTCTAATCTAAGCTCTGCTTTTTGAGAGGAAGGATGACTTGGTGGTTAACGACCCTGGCCTGTGGATATGGCATTAACTCCCAGTTCTGCCAGGCTCCCTGTCCCTTCCCCTCTTTGTGGCTCAGTTTCACCATTTGTAAAATTGAGATAAAAGCACCTCTGTACCTCCCTGGGCTGATGTGAGGCAAAATACACGAGACATATTTTGATAGAATGGTGATAGGGGGCCCTATAAGTACCTAGAGAGATCACCTTCAAAGGCTTAGGCTTTGTCTACACAGAACTTTGAGTGCACGCCAGCAGGGTCGACATGAACCAGTTAATGCAAAACACATTAGTGTGCTTTAGAAATAACACCCCTGTAGAATGCATTACCCACCATATAGACAAGCCCGGAGTTAGTAATAACAGGATTTAAACATAGATTTGGATTTCAGGGTCTGCTCCTTTCATGCCATGCTCCTGAATGGCCCCTGACTTCTGCCTTTAGTCACACGGGTCCCTGTGATGTTCATTTGGCTCCATGCCTCTTGATGGGGATTAAATCCTCCTCGCTGCAGAGGAGA
Organism: Caretta caretta; assembly: GCF_965140235.1. NCBI lineage: Eukaryota > Metazoa > Chordata > Testudines > Cheloniidae > Caretta > Caretta caretta. The sequence goes on from NC_134223.1 coordinate 7,662,487, forward strand.
GTGCTCTGGTTAGTCTCTGGCTAAGGGGAAATTTCCCCCTGATCTTAGTTGCCCTGCATAATGCGAGTTGACAAGCCATTGGCGGAGGGCATGGCAGATGAGGGATGTTGTTGGAAAAACGCTGTTTTATTTATAGCAGGCGAATGTTTGGGTTTGGAATAGTTTCCAGGAGGAACATTAACCTGCTCTTGGGGGCAAGGGATGAAGGGTTGTAATTGGCAAGGCTGAGGACCGGAGGGCACTTGTAACTGACTTGGCTGTACCTGATCAGAGATTAATAGAGCAGCAGAATCCTCTACCTCTGCTGGTATGGCAGGGCCGCTTGTGCTGGCCAGCCTTGGAGTCAGGGCCGAGGACAGAGGCTCTTTCATGCTCGCATCCTGTTTTCAGGACCTCCATGTCGCTTTGCCACTTGGGCTGAGTTTTCTCATCTTTTGTTCTCAGCCTGGAGGTGGCCTTTTCTTGGGAAGTTTTTATTCTAATTCCGTGTGACTGTTTTCTCCCCAGTACCCCCCGAGAAAGCCAAGTGTGGGAAAAGTGTGCGTTTTGCTCTTTCCCAGAAACCTCTGTGTGAGTGTTCGCAGAACTCAGAAACTGCTTTCTTTTTCTCTTTTTCCTCCTAAACATCAGGTCTGTCGCAGATTCAGTACCCTCTGAAAATGCATTGCTTTAGTTCATCTGAAGAAAACTAGTTTAGAAATAAGGACACTGTCAGCAATTAAACAATAACACATGATGGCACCCATGCCAGCATCGGTGTGAGTGAGAAAGTAGTACCAGGCTGGGAGTCAGGAAACCTGCCTTCTTTTGGCTCTGCCGCTGGCTCACTGTGGTAAAGCTCTGTGCCTCAATTTCCCCTCTGTAAAACGAAGCTAACGATGCTTGGCTGCCATTCAGAAGGCGCCCGGAGATCTATGGCTGAGAAGCTCAAAGTAGCATTCGCTGCTTTTAACAACACAAGGAGGTGCCATGCTGCGGATGGATGTAAAGAAACCCCCCACTCCTGTAAGCAATATAGGAGCAGTATAGAAATACTGCAAGGCAGCACACTGTGATTTGCAGTGTCAGCACTTGAAGTGAGATAGGTGAGGCTGGGATGGGTGGGAGAGGAGAGGAACATCAGGTGTAATGTAGGGGAACTTGCCATATTCCTGGGCAAGAGTTAAGCTGATGGCTTGTCGAGGCGCTAAGAGTTGTGAAAGTTCTTCGAACTTCCATTGACTTCAGTGAGTCTGCCAAAATATTTCTAAGGATCTGGGCCGATGTGGTTTGCACGTAGAGGGCCTGTCCAGACTAGAAAACATCTCCCATGCTATGGGGAAGCAGAGGGATTTTGGCTTCGTCGGGGAAAAGCTGCCTCAAAGAGCCAGTCTCACGCTTGCAACCCATGTAGCCCAGCAGAAATAAACAGGGTGCCACAAAGAGGACAGTGGAGCGGGATTTACACAGATGTAAACAGAGAGCAGACGATCCCTTCAAAAATGGGTCATTTAGGGGCCCTGTCTGACCCAGTTGTGTCTCAGCCTGTGACTTTCATTCAGGGCGAGGACAGCTGCATGTGCAGATGGAGGAGAGGCAGGGAAATGCAAGCCTTGCAACGGGTAAGGCTTTGCTGGACCCAGCGGCCCAGATTAACCTATTTTTAACAATGGGCTGAGTGTTGCTGCCCCTGTGGTCATTTGCATATAGTTCCCACAGTGCTGTGTGGCTGCAGCATACCCCCTCGCCATACTCCAGTTAATAGTTGGATTGTCCAAGTGGCTGGGGACGCCGAGGTGTATTTGAATGTTGCGTGTGGATGTCATATGGTGGTTGTCTTAGCCTTGGCCGTTGCCCAGCCGGTTTTGCACCAGTGATTTCATGAGCCTGCTGTGGGTCTGTTCTTTGTTGGCTCAGTTACGCCCGAGGAAAATATGCAGCCGGCGGATAGCACCGGCATAAAGCAGGTGTTGGCAGCGTGTCGAGATCTGATGGGACCAGTGCTGGGAGAGGCAGAATGGAGGCGGGGTTGGCCTGTGTTTACCACATCACTCATCTCTGAGCGTGGAGCCCCCAGACTCACTCATTTTCAGTACAATCCAAAGAAACTCTATTGGCATGACAAACGATACAAATGTATCTTGTTGCCAAGAAGGCCAATGGCATTTTGGGCTGTATAAGTAGGGGCATTGCCAGCAGATCGAGGGATGTGATCGTTCCCCTCTATTCGACACTGGTGAGGCCTTATCTGGAGTACTGTGTCCAGTTTTGGGCCCCACACTATAAGAAGGATGTGGAAAAATTGGAAAGAGTCCAGCGGAGGGCAACAAAAATGATTAGGGGTCTGGAACACATGACTTATGAGGAGAGGCTGAGGGAACTGGGATTGTTTAGTCTGCGGAAGAGAAGAATGAGGGGGGATTTGATAGCTGCTTTCAACTACCTGAAAGGGGGTTCCAAAGAGGCTGCATCTAGACTGTTCTCAGTGGTAGCAGATGACAGAACGAGGAGTAATGGTCTCAAGTTGCAGTGGGGGTGGTTTAGGTTGGATATTAGGAAAAACTTTTTCACTAGGAGGGTGGTGAAACACTGGAATGTGTTACCGAGGGAGGTGGTGGAATCTCCTTCCTTAGAAGTTTTTAAGGTCAGGCTTGACAAAGCCCTGGCTGGGATGATTTAGTTGGGGTTGGTCCTGCTTTGAGCAGGGGGGTTGGACTAGATGACCTCCTGAGGTTCCTTCCAATCCTGATATTCTATGATTCTAACGTGAAAGACAGGGGCCGCAGGTATTGGTCCAGGGGAGAGTTGAGCTGTCCGGTTTGATCCCCTGTCTCCATTTGTCAGCAGCATCCATCCCTGACCCAGTGTATTACCTGATGTGGCACCCTCTCTGTCCTTTCTCCTAGGGTCAGGCAAAGTCTTTTCCCCACACTTTTGATACAACGTCTTTTACGATGTCTGATCACTTCCGGAAATCTCTGTCCCATGCTGATGCTGGAAGAGAAAGCACTTTGTCTCACCCTCTCCTCTGTGTTAGCGACTGCACCAGATCTTGTTCTCAGGGTTCGGACTGTTTCATGCCTTCCAGTGTCCCCCTCTGGTGATTCTGCATTTGGCAAGAGTCTGTCTTAGTTTTTCACGTGTTTTATTGGCATGTGGGATCTTACTGGATCCTGTTTGTTTCTCTTTCCCATGCACCACCCAACCCCACCTTTCTTATCTTTCCTCCCCAACTAAAAATCCCTCCCCAGCTTTATTTTAGAAAGAGAGTCCAGCTGTGGTGAGAAAAGTCTCATGCTAAACAGTTCCTTCAAACGTTGCTCGTATCTTTCTCTCTCCTCCCACGGCACTTCTGGAATGAGCCATCATTAGTATGACAGGGGAGACTTATATACCCACTCTGCTGCCCTGTCATGCTCCTTATTGCAATTCCCTGAGCAGGTACTTAGAGGAGGAAGGGGAAGGCCTGTTTGCAAAGCACGCTGCTGGTGTGAAGTGCAGAGGATCATAATATGTAGTGCTTGCTTTGTAGACCTAGAGCAATTTCCCACGGATGGAAACCTGCTTTTGCAAGGTGGTAACACCAGCTCCTGCCTTCTTCCTCTCTTGCATCCCTACCAAAAGCTACAGGTTTGCTTTGAATGGGGTGAGGGGTGGGGGTGGGCTTTTTGCATCAGCTGATTGGCCTCCCCTGGTCTTAGGGCTGATGCCCCATCCCTGCCCTTGCTGAGTAACTGCAGCTATTCCCCTTCTAACCGCAGAATGTCAGTGGCAAGACCCAGACGGGGTGTTTAAGGTGGTGTGCTTAAAATGAAGGTGGTGGCTGGTTGGAGGTGCCAGAGGGACAGCCCTGGATGCCAAGGTCCATAGAACATAGCTACAGCAGCACCGGGTTCTCCCACGCAATCCATGTCGCAGCCCTGTCCTGGAAAGGGTGGGGAAGGAGTTGAGTCTCCACAGTTAGCTTAGTCCTGGGCCTCTGCTGAGACTGCAGACAAGCTGTCCATTCTCCCAACCAAGCGCCACTTGGAATGAACAGGTTCTTCTTCCCCCTACTCTTTATTATTTGTGTGACAGCATCACCTAGAGGCCCTATCCAAGAGCAGGGCCCTCGTGGGCTAGTCACTGTACAGACACCCAGTCAACAACAAAGAGACCAGACAGACAAGTTAGCGGCTGGTGCATTGTAGAGTCACACCCTGGCTTGCCGGTAGTAGTGTGCTGGGAAAGTGACATGGCCAGGTGTCATCCAGGAGGTTATGGGAATTTTAGCCATGAGTTCATTGGGGAGCAAAGTTAGACCAACACTGAATGCTTTTGAAAATCCTCCCCTCCCTGTCCGGTAGGAACTGGACAAACTCATTTTACATAGGCCAGCAAAGAGGCACTGGAGGGTAACAACCTGCTCTAGGCTGGATTTGAACCAGTGGCCTTCAGATTAAAGGCTCGCTCCCTGTGCTAGCCCCAGTGGCCTTCAGATTAAAGGCTCGCTCCCTGTGCTAGCCAGTGCCACTCTTTTGAGATTGAAGAGGACTCTGAGCTGTCTTCCCAAGAGAGCAAGAAAACTCTGGCCTGGCCCTAAAATTAATGATCTCCTTGCTAAAGCATCTATTTGATTATTATTATTACATGCATAAATGCTGTAGAGTTGCAAAGTGTTTCTGATTTTTTTAATTTATTTTTTTATTTTAAGTCCCATATTTTAAAAACCCTCAGATTGAAATTGGCTTGCGTGTGTGTGCACAGGCTGAGGGAAACATCTGTCTGGTAAAAAGAGTCCATCCCCTCCAAAGAAACTGCTCTCGTTCCCAAGAAATCATTTGGCTCTCCAACACAACCACGGACCCACGCCGGCTGATTTGTGAAGCGACACAAGGCCAGGACGGGGGCGCAGAAGAGCAGAGTGAGAAAACGAAGTCTCCCCAAAAGACCTCCACCATCATTGCGACCACTTTTAGACTGATCACGGCAGCCATAAACCATAGTTGGGCGCTTTATTACCACGCTAAGGCATTATATTTTAATGGCAAAATCAGTAATGTGAAGATGCGGTAGTAAAATATGCCCCCTCCCCCACCCGATGTCGTTAAAGGACTCCAGGCCCAGGATGTACTCCGTTAGCTTTACAGAGATCAGCTAAGCACCCTGATAGCAGGGAGAGAAATTATAAATAAAACTTTACTGCACTAGAGTAAATGCTTCTAAACATACTTCACATCTGTGCGGTGGAGAGAGATAAATATTAAATCTATAATTTATGTAGATGGTTTCCAAGCTGTACGGAGGGGACTGGTAGCGGCTAATAAAATGTAATATATCAAGAAGACTTATCAATACAGCAAATGCAAGGCTGGTAATAATTTGCATGTAGATTGGATAGAGGATGGTAGACCAGACCTATCCACGTACTTGCATCTTCTCCGCGAGGCTGCTGGCTGCGTTTACTGACTGATTTTGATTTCTTTTTAAAAAGGTTTGGTACTTTTTGAAAAAGTCTTGTGGTTATGGCCCTGTTGTGTGGACAAGTTGACTCACCACGAGGGTACCCCAGGCATGGCATAGCAGCTATTCTGTCATCTGGCAGCCCTTGCGGACAGCCATTCCAGACCCGTGGTGGTCTCTCTTCTTGTGACTCGTTCCTCTATCCAGGTCCCTCTAAAGTCTCTCCTCTTCTTGGATATCAGCAGCCTGCCTGGACTGTGTACCTCATGACGCTGGTCATTGATGCGACTTCTGCTCCTGCTGGGATCTTTCTTCCTTTCCACTCTTCTGTCAGAGCTGTGTCCCTCGGGCTTTTCCTTGGAGCCTTTTAACCAAACTCAAAAGCAAACCACCACTTCTGTCCCATCCTTTGGGGTTTTATTCCATTGTTGGTCCTCCCTCAGCTCTTCATTTCTGCATAACCTCATGATCTTTAACATTTATTTTCACAACACCCCTATGTCATAGGCCAGTGCTATTATCTTAATTTTACAGGGGAAATTGAGGGAGAGAGCAGCAAAATGACTTGCCCAAGGTCACACAGGAAGTCTGTGGTGGAGCAGGGAATCAAACTTAGGTCTCCTAAGTCCTAAGCTAGGGTCCTGAACAACGAGACCATCCTTCCTCAGAGCAGCCAGCTCATTGTTGCCAAATTGCGTGCTTGGCCCTATAACATGTAGCCCAATGATGTCTCTGAAACTAGGATGAGACTGGTTTGTGTCCTGTCTCGAGGCTGAAGCCCTCCATCTCCAGAAGAGAAATGCCCTAGTCAGTGTCTAGCCATGTGGGCTAATTATGTGGAGGGTGAATTTCTGAAGCAGTCCAGTCTGTACATTGGCTCAGATCTAGTGAAAACAGGAGCGAGGGGCATGGTGAGCATGGGATGTCTTGTGGAGACAGGCTTCCTCATATTGTGCTCTGGTGAACTGGAACAGCCCTGCCAATGATCATGAGCTGTAGAGGGAGCCATGAAGACGTTAACAGGATTTTGTTTCACTCCTTGTGCAAACTATGTAACTGTTATGGATGATTCTGTCTGGTGCCAATCTGTTTTTCATTAGCAGCACACACAAGGTTTATAAAAAGCAGGTGTTTACATCCTTATTATTGGGCACTACTCGGTGTCCTAATTGGAAAGTTATTTGTGGAGGCAGGAGTCAGAGCGCAGGGCCAGAAACAGGGGGTGGGAGGAAGGCAGGTGAAGGGAACCAGTGTAGGGAGGGAGTGGCGGTGATGGGTTGGGGTGGAGACGCTAAAGGTTAAATGAAACTTGCTGACGCCATCTGAGACTCTCCTTTGAGGCTACCCTCCTTGCCAACTCTGTGCCCTTCCCTGTAAGCCAAGACCATACAGAGTCCAAATAACTAGGCAGCTCCGAGGGCTGCCAAATGAGTGGAGCTTAGGAGAGCAGACAGGCTGCCAAGTCCTGCTGGGCCCTTATTTTAAAAGGTAAAGGAAAGCAGGTGAGCAGGTGGATGGGAGTGGAAAGGTGGCCTTGTAGGCCAGCACTCAGGAAACCATGGTTCTATTCTGGACTCCTTAGCAACCCTGATCCTCATCTGCAGCATGGGAATAAATACTTCATCCATCAATGTGCTTGAGATATTATGGTGGGAGCCATGCAGGCAGTCTAAACGCATGGGAATTGGAAGAAAGATACCAAGGTCTAGTTCAGGTACATAGCTGAGGCATGTCTTAGGTCCGCCATTTTGATCCAGACCCAACTAGATGGTTGAGTTTTGCTTGGGGCTTGAGAGAGAGTTCAGACCAGTTCTTATTTTGCCTGAATGAGTTTATCCATCTTTACCTAAGATACAGGAAGGTGTGTGTGTGTGTGGGGGGGGTCAGATGCATTCTAGAGCAGGAAGTTGGCTTTTTTTAAGCACGTAGTAAATTAAATAATGGGCTCTCACAGGTCCCATTAAACAAGGATGTAATTCCATGTCCGGGAAGAGGAGATGTCTTGTTTGGTTTTATGGACTCTGCAAAACCCCTTACTGGAATTACAGCTGTGTTATGCAGAGCTGGGAGTCGGGGTGTTATTCTGTACATGATCACTGGTATTTACAATGTACGGGAACACCCCACACCCACTGTACCTTGAAAGCCAGAGGGTGCACCTAACTGGGCACCGTGACAGGACTGAGGAAAGACCTAGCAGGGATCAGAGTCCTTGAGTGAGAACCAATAAACTGGGATTTCTTCATGAGGAAATGGGAAAGGCCGAAGGCTGATGCATGCCTAACTCACTGGTGAGTGTGATACAAGTCCCACTCTGTGGCCAATCCCCAGAGACTAGGAATCTGTCCTAGTGAAGGAGTGGCTCACTGTCTTGGCTAGCAAGTTTTAGCTCAAGCTATAGCTGCCGATGCTTTTAGCTTTGGAGGACTCTGGTTTGATCCTGATTGTTGGCCAAGGTGTTCGCCGGCAAACACCAGGTACCTCTAAGGCGCTTAAAGTGCTGATCTACCTTGGCCACAGAGACTGAATTCCCCACTGCCGTGCCCAGACTCTGCCCTGGTACTGCAGGAAGGCAGTACCCACTTGGGAAGCACGTCACACCCTCTGCTGGAGACGTGCTAGGCTCCAACCACTGAAGTTCTCCTCCTTCAGCCAAAGCTGGCTTCATGGTTGGAACCAGGGGAAGGCAGCAGCCTCTTGGCTCCTTACTTAGGAGGCCAGATTGACAGCACGTGTCAATCGATGTAGCTCCTCTGAAGTCAATGGCGGTGCACCGATTACCACGAGGTGAGGTTCTGAGCCAGTGTTTGCTGGAGCCCAGTGCCCCGATTCCAGTTCTCTCCCCAGATCCTTTTGTCTCTAATGGGATTCTTGCAACCAGCTCCTCTCCCTTGGAAGACGACGGAGCCTGGCTGGTGAGAGCTCTGTTGAACACAGACTTTTTGAACAAGTGCCATGTTGATTTGTCCTGCCTGAGGACCCCACGCCTGGTCTGTAGCCTTCCAGGCACAGTGTGTGTATGAGCGTCAGAAGGCCTGTTTCACAGCATCGGATGGAAGAGGCAGGATTCCTCGCTGCCTTTTAAGTCTGTTCCCATCCCCCCTTGAGCAGCAGCGACAGCTTCCAGAGCAGAAGCATGCTCCCATAGAAGAGATCTGTAAAGCAGTTACTTTGAAATCTCTGCACAGCTTTAGGCAGCCCTCTGGGTTCATGGGAGAATGTGACACAGGCTGCAGGGTTCCCAGGAAATGCTACATAAGGCCTTGTACCAAGGAGATTTACCCCTGCTCTGGCGGGGTTACTAGTTCTAATGCATCTCCCTGGGCAGCCTGTTCGTTTCCCACCCCGTGCACGCACACCCCCACCTCCTTCTCTCTCTTCCCCAGGGCTCGCAGCAGGGTATGGGCCCGGCTGGGTCTGGTAGAGCCGAATGGGGATGAGGAGAGCACAGGCTGGTGTGAGGTTGAGGAGTAACCTAGGAGCGGGCAGTACCAATCAGAGTCCCAAATCTGCCACTTGCTAGAGCAGGCGGGTGCAAGAGAGGGCCCGGCTGGGAGCGTGGAGCTCGGATCCCAGGACTGATAGCCAATCTGCCTCTACAATTAACTCCTTCAAAGCACTTTCCAAAGACTAACTAGTGAGATACTCCTGAACCAAACACCTGGGCCCACAAACTTAAAGTTGGGCTTGGGGTCTACACCTGGATCCTCCCTCTCTAGCAGACTGGCCTCTGAACCAACCACTCCCCATCTTTGGGGGGCTCAAAATCCTGCCACCTCTGCCACTTCGCACTCCTGCTTCCCTCCCATTTTTACAGATGGGCAGACTGGGCCACAGAGAAATGACCTGCCCCACGAGGGAGTCAAGTGTCTGAGCCAGGATGAAATTCCAGGAGCTCCTAGCTCCCAGTGCTCTGCGACTTCTGTTCCTGGACTGGGGGGCAGTCCCACCAGTAGGAAGGAGAAGACTATGTGATTTCCTGGGACCGTCTCAGAGAGGCGTCCGGTCCAGGGCAGGGTTAGAGTGTCAGTGAGTGACTCTAACCCCAGAAGGGGGAGACACAAGGAAAAGGACTCGGCCAGAGGCCCTGTGCCAGGTTTGCCAGCCCAGGTTCGGATGCCACCAGCTTCCCCTGGATGCACTTCCACTGGACTCCCTTTCTTCTCTCTTACTCTGCGCTTATCCAGGGTGACGGGGCGAAGGCAGGTGGTCTTTCTCAGGGGCTTCGTGTTCCTTTGGAGCCAGCTAAAGAAGCCACTGGGGGAAGCTGAGGTGCTGAAATCCGAGACTCAGTTTCGGGGTAGTGCAGCCCCAGGGCTTCCCTTTACAAAAGAAGTGGATGTCCAGGGTCTAGCACTGAAGGATACAGTCCCAGAACTAGACAAAGGAGGGAAGCAAGCTTGCACTGTGGATCTGGGACACCTTGCTTCAGTGGGACTGCGATTTCTGCCCAAAGTCAAATGCGGGTTGAGCACCAGGGAATCCCCAGGGGGCTGGCTGCCACTGTTGACTGGGGGTGCAAGGTAGCCTTGGGTCTGAGTGGGGAGGGAGGCCGGGCTGGGCATGGGGAGCAGAAAGCATTTCCTCAGGCAAATTGTACATTGCACCCAAAGGCCTGTTCCCATCCAGACCCGCCTTGCCACAAGCTGCCAGCTCCACGCTCTCTGTTTCATTGCACCCCTAATGAGCCCAGCACTTCATCCAGTGGCATCTCATTACAGCCCATTAATATTTAAAAGCGGGCTGGGAAAGGTGCTAATTACCCTGCCCGCACAGGAGCGAGTTCGGGCAGGGAGAACGGCTCGCCTGGCTGTCGTCGCTGCCCCTTTCGATTGCTTAACAAGAATAAGTTTTATACACCAGGGATGGCCCTGCTCCCCGGCGCCTTCGGCTGCCTGTTAGTGTTCACTTATGCAACTGCTTCAGACGTCCTAGCTGATCCCTGGGCATCTGGTGCTTCTGTCTCTCTGCCAAGGTTTATCCTGGGGTTAGTTTGTTTGCTCTGGTGGGGAAGAAATGAATTCAGAATCTGTCAGTCCAAGGCACCTGCTAGTCTCCTTTAGTTATCCCCATCCCTCTGCTTTCACTACAGCTCCAAAAGTGTCGTGTCTTCCTTATTATTCAGCTTGCCGACCGTGCTTGGGGCCCCGTTGTGTCAGGTGCTGTACACCCACCCAAAGAGCTGACCAAGGAAGTGTTGTTGTTAATGTAGAAATTGAGGGCTTGCCTACACTTGAAGGTTCATTCGGATTAAGATAGGATGTGAATTTAAAGTGCAATGGCTGCTCCTGAATAACTCCACATGTAGACATCCTGATTCTAGGATGAGCATGGCTTGTTCTGGCTGGGCCTAAACCACTTTCAAAGTGAATTAAGGTAAACCAGAACCAGGCGCTCCATGTGTAGACAAGACCGGAGACAAACCTTGAGTGATCGTCACCTAGAAAGTCACTGTCCAAAGCAATATTTGAATCCTGGTGTCTTGTGGGTGAGTCCACTGCCTTAAGCACAAGACCGCGCCGGCCTTAGCTAGCCACTGAATCTAGGAGTCAGTATCCTGTCACGCCAGCATGGCCTGCGATGCTGGGAATGGATTCCAACAAGCAGAGCTGGACAGAAAAATTGTTCTGGGAACATCCTGTTGACTTCTCAGCAGAGTTTGTCTCCCCTGTTCATGCCCCTTTTTTATTTATTTTCCACTTCCGTTTGCATGAGCACCTGCCCCTGTGGGAATGGGGAAGCTCAGATGGCGGGCAGCAGGGCCGTTACACGGGTGCTTAGGGCAAGCGGGGAGTTGGGGACACATTGTGAGGTGGTTAGCACTGGTCACAGAAGCTTCAACGGGACTGTAGTCAATCAGAACAGGCAGTTTGTTTGAAATCAGGGCGCTTTTGCTGGAATTTTGTTTCAGAAGAAAACAGGCGGGCGGGGGAGGGGTTCCCGAACAAAAAGTTTTGATCTTTTTTCTGAAATGACTTTTGCTTTCAAACTTTTTTTTTTATTTTGTGTTGTGTCCTATGTCGCGTTACTCTATTATAATCAAATCTACCATTTAAAAAGCCGAACTTGAAACCAAAGGATTTTGCTGAAACAAATCATTTTGATGTACCCGAAACAAATTTTTTTTCCAGCATTTCCTTTTGTGCTAAGTCCCAGCGCCAGTCTCATTAATCTCATGCCTGCCGTGACCCATTAGCGAGGGAAATTTGCGGCGTCGGCAAATTCCCAATAGCTCCTGGCAGAAGGGGAGGCAGCCGGCTGCTTTTAAAGCCCTCGGTCCCTCCTCTGGAGCTGGTACATGCAGTCGCTGATGGAGTGGGGCCAGCGGGGGGCACAGCACAGGGTCTCCGACTGTGTGCTGATGTCAGGGGTAGCGCATTCATCCGACGGGGGGCGGGCAGAGCCATGACCCTGGCTGGCTGACCCACAGCGGTGTTGAGTGCTCGGGAGTGTGGCTGGCAGAATGTGTGATGGGGGCTCCCAGAAGTGGGCATGAGGGGCTGGGGGCGGGGGTGTCTATACACAGCTCTGCTAGACGGGCACTTTGTTTAGATAAGTGGCTGGATTTTTCAGCCTGACATGAGCCTGCACAGGGGTAAGGGCAACAGCCTCGAATAGTTGCCCTCCAAGGGCCCGATCCTCCTTTTGAAGTCAGCGGCAATCAGCATCTTGCTGGCTCGGGCCCCAGATTAGCACTTCCCAGTGCAATAATGCTAAGCCCTGGCTCATCCCCTTCCCCTGCAGAAATGCCATGTGGCTGCAGACCAGGCCACCTGCTCTTTCCCTGGGAGGGGAGGGAAAGGAGCAGGCATGGGAATGCTGGGGCAAGGCCATAGGGCAGAAGGATGGTGGAAGAAGGAGAGAAATAAATGGATGGTAGTAGTAGGAAAATAGAGGGGAACGAGGAGAGTAAAGACAATGATCCTGCCTCTCAGCTTCTCCATTGCTGCATGTAGGGCAGAGAAGAGGAGTGGGTCAAGTGGCTCTAAGTCACCCTGTTCCTTCCCCATGTGCTGGCCCCAGCTTGGGGCCTCCACAACCAGCAGCCTCAGGGCTGGTCTAACTTGTGCTCTGCTTTCCACAGCCACGGGGAAGCAGGGAATAGCTGGAATGCAGGGGACACAAATCACACCCCTATCCAGCCCTGCCCCCAGTGGGCCCCTACAGAGAGCTGGGAGCAAGGCCGGTGGATCCCTGATGCCAGCATTACACTGCCAGGGAGCCCCCATTGCATGGGGGGAAATCTCGAGGGGGAGGGGCAATTCCACCTGTTCTAGGCCCCTTCTTGCCGCCCAGAGTCGGCGGGATGGGGAATTGGGCCCTATGGGAACTAGTGAGACGTACCTAGGTTATGGGAACGACCCCCTCTTGAGTGATGCTGAGCTCTTCCTATGTTGCATTTTCCCCTCCCAAGCCCCCTTGCTGCGAGCTGTGACTTCGCCACCACAAGACTAGGCCCCGGGCCCCCGGCTACATATCCGAGACGGGGAGCAGGATCGGCTCAGGACCGTGCATGGTTCTCCCCCTGCCAGTCCCATCGCAGCTGGAGTAGCCACACGGTAGCCATTGGAGCCAGGTTACGACGTGCAGCGTTGACGGCTGTTCTGAGGCGTGTAATGAGCGAGGCGACGAATCGCTGGGGGCGCGTGCCCGGAACTGGATATTTACGTTCTCATGAAGCGTGGTAAGCGCGATGTGGGAACCCATCAGGATCCGTGCGGATAGGGACACTTCTCTCGCCTCCCACGACGTGCCTGGGAGCTCTGTTCTCTGGAGGAATTTCACATCCCTACAGAACCTCTTCAAGTATTGCCAGGAATCTGCAGCGGCTGCCCTGCCCTCCCCTGCCCGCCTGCCCTGCGCTTTATTAGCCTCTGATGCACTCGGACAAGGATTCCCCCCATCTCCCTAGCCCGGGTGGGTTTAACTTGGGATGCTTTTGCACTGTTTATGTTTCCCCTCCATTTGCTAGGGGAATCCTGTCTCCAGTGCTGGCCTGGTTCTCAGAAGGGCTGAGTACCGTCCACAGCTCCCCCTGGTTGCAGAGGGACTCCAGGATTCACAGCACCTCTGAAAGTGAGGCCTGCCCGGTGGGGGTGCTGGTGTCTTCAGGCTCCCTCCTCTCCCCCAGCATGAGACTCCCACTGCCCTACCCACAAACTAGGATGTTTCTGCCACTCCTGCCAGCTCCCAGCCCCAGTGCTTTGCCTGGAGAGCCGGTGCCTGGTGCTCTCGTGCGTGCCGAGAACGAGATCAGCCCAGCTTGCCCCTTGTTATCCCAGGCGATGCGCGGACATAGCAGTAGAGCAAATGGTGCTGGGATGGTGGGGGGGATCCTCTGCTGGGGCAGGAGTTGGAGAGGTTTGACATCGAAGGACGGGTGAGGGTCCCTATGAGCCTTGGGGAGGGAAGGAAGTGGGGTCCGGGGAGGGAAAACTGGGGAGCTGTTTTGCCTCATCACTTTGCTCCAGATGAACCCCAGATACTCTGGTCTCTGCAGCTGCACCTTGTTACCCCGAGTGCCACTAGCTGAGGACATGCAGCACCCCACGGCACCCCTGAGCAGAACGCCTGCCTCCTGGCACAGGCTGTCCCTGCATCAGTCATCGGATGCCTGCAGGCTTTGCTCCAGCTGGCATGCCACGCCCCACACTGCGTGCTCTGGGGGAGAACTACCCGCCCCTGCTCCTCATGGTGCTGACAAAGCCCTGGCTGGGATGATTTAGTTGGGGTTGGTCCTGCTTTGAGCAGGGGGTGGGACTAGATGACCTCCTGAGGTCCCTTCCAACCCTGATCTTCTATGACCGTCCGCAGACTGCATACGATTCCCGAGCCCAGTGTAGCCAGTGGCGTACTGTACCGTCTCTGTGGCATAGCTCAAACCTGCTGATGGGAGAAGGGAGGGGAGCGAGATAGGCATGTGAGCAAACAAGCTATTGCACTGATAGAGTGCCTCCTGATAGAGGGCCTCTCAGGCCCAGATTGACTTTAACGGCTTCGTAGTGCGACTCGCTCTAACGCACGTGGTGGTGTCCCAGCGATGGGTCTAAGGGAGCTCCTGCCTGGTTTAATTTGTCAGGGCTGTGCAGATTCTGCTGCAGTTTATCTTCCAGCAGAAAGCTGGTGTTTATAGCGGCTTCTTCAGGAGCCCCCGGAGAGCTACAGAGCTGGGGCTAACGGGGATAAGAAGAGGGCAAGCGGGGCACCTCCCCGTCCCTGGTACCACGGGGAGGAGGTGGGTTGCGGGGAGGAGAACTGCACAGACGGCAGGGCTGTGCTTCCTGGCTGTTGGCTCTTTGGTGCGGGGGGCGGCCTGTTAACCTTTCGGAGAACAATGCTCGGGCTGCTTTGTGCAGAGCTGGAAGAGCTCCTGGCACCGTTACCACTGGCCGGACGTCAGCCAAAATGTCTCCGTAGCTAGCTTTTAATTAATGGAAGCATTATTTATTGTTTGCATCTCTCTTTTTCTGGCCTCTTGGTGTCCTTGCGACAAACAGGCCTCCCAGGCCAGGTGCATGCGCAGGTTAGCTGGCCGAGTGGAGGCCTGCAGACAATGGAGTATTCTCCATCTCACCGTTCTGCTCCCATTTGGTTCCCGGCTTTGATGAGTCAGATGGATTTGTTTCGTTTTGCGGGGTTCAAACGATGATTCACAGGGACTCGGCCTGGTAGCTGAGACGCAGCCTGCCACTCTGCGACGTGCAGGGGCTTGGGGATGAGCCAGGAGCCTGAGCCAGCCCTGCACCTTCCCTGGTAGGACATTTCAGGCAGCTTCACTTCTCCACAGAGGCGGTGTCTCCTGGGCACCTCCCCTCCTGAGCGCAGTCCGCCTGGCAACCCTGCGGCGGCTGCTTGCATGGCAAATTACCCCGAGGGCAGGCATCGAAGGAGAGCGAAACCCAGGCGGGAGCTCTCACTGCGTGGGCTGAGGAGGAAGAGGATGGGGGTGTGCAGCTCACCCCGGCCCTGGAGAGGAGAGGGAGCGTCGCTCGGCTTTTAGTGGAGGAGGGAAGGATGTGCTGCCCCGTTCCCCCTTACTCATATCCTGGCCATGAGAAAAGTGTTGATGCAATTGTAGGTGTGTGATGGGATATGGGGGATTTGCCCTTAAAAAATAAATATATAAATCAGAATGGAATCATGCGTCTCCCTTCCTCTGCCTTTCCCTTCCCCCCGGCACATTTCCTGGCCTTGGCAGCTTGCTCCCTGCCATGTGCTTTCCAGCTATCAGGTCCTGGGCACATGCTTACCAGCCACCTCTTCTTCCTGCTTCTCTGGTTTCTTCTCCCCTGCTTCCCTACACATGTCCTGGGCACCTGGCCCATTCTCCCCTGGAAATATTGCCACTGAACATTTCTCTCCTGCTCCTGCTCTGCACTCTGAGCGCAGCTCCTTGCCTCCTGCTTGCACCTGATGGCAGGCCCTAGGGCAGGCAGCTTGGGTGGAGTCACCTCCTGGCTTGCAACGGCTCTTCCAAGCACCCCTGCACTTTGCAGCTCGGAGGCCTGTAGAAGAAGGTGGAACCAAGGCGGAGGAGCCAGCCCAAGGTCATCAGCCTGCTGTCCACGGGCCACCATCGGGTGCTAAACAGAGCTCCGCTGTTCCATGATATATGGTGGCTCCAAAACCTCCAGCCATCACCAGGGACGTCTATCCCTTCTGACACCTCCCAGCGATGGAGACCTAGCAAAACCACAGCCTGCCAAGGCCTAGCACGTCAAAAATAGCCTCGAGGGTGCAGGCTCCATGCTGGATCCGATCCAGTCCTGGCCTGCCAGCCACACCCACGAATCAAAGGGTTCACCCCGAGGCTGTGAACAGCAAGTGCCTAGGCCCGTCAGTCTCCTGGGTACATGGCCTGATCTGTTCCCAAGCCTCTCTGCGTTGCCGGTGCTTTGGTGTTAATATCAAGCTGCTTCCTCCTCCTCTGTGTCATTTCTCTCCAACCTTCTGAGCGGAATGCCCCTCCTCACCCGGCCCAGCAAACAGGCACAGAATAATTAGAGGTGCAAACTGATAAGTGTTTCTTCCCATTTATGCAAATCAGTGAGGTAAGAGGCATTTAATTCAATGTTTGTACTTTTAATACACTGCGGTGTGAAGGAAGATGAATTTTAATTACCGGCTCTTAATTGTTTGGTCGGCCCGTTAATATCCTGTTTACACAGTATTAATGCAGTTTGCTCTCCGCCAGCAGGGCTCTCCCTCTCTGCTCTAATGAGGCTCTTCTCCCTGGCCTGCAGCAGTTACAGGGTGAGCAGGGAGACTTGGGTTTCCCCTAAGCCCTACCGAAGGGCTTGTAGGTGCACCAGTGCATCTACCCTAAGCGGCTGCACTGGACAATGGATAAAGTATCTTGCGGTGGTAGAACGCAGGTCACTTGTTCCACGAGGTGCCCACGAGCCCTCGGAGTGGGTGAATCCAGTGTGTTTCCACCTCATCCTGCCCAAGCTGCGGGGATGCCGGGATTTGGAACCCAGCCTTGTTTCTGGGTTGTTGGTTGACCTGCAATGCAGATGATACAAGCACACACTTGCGGCCTTGTGTTCTCAGGCTCACCTAGGCTCATTTCAGCGCTGCCATGAAAGCAAAGGACCACAGGGTGGATGTCTCTGAGAGGGAGGCAAGGAAATATCATGCTTCCATGTGGAAGCTTGAGGCATGAGCAGGGAAGCGCATGCAGGGAGTCAGTGTAGAGGATGCTGCGGCCCGGTGGAACTAAGTGGTTTAGATACTTCTAATGCTGGCTGTGATGCTGGTTTACTGGGTAGTTTAGGTGCCGATTTTCAAAAGTGGCCACCAAGGGTATATCTACCCTGCACACTAAGCTCAGGCTCCTGATCAGGTTTGACCCCAATCCTCCCTACTGTCCACACACAAATCAGTCTGACTCAGGTCAGCTAGTACTTAGGACTTGAGTCCTAGGACCCTGCTAGGGGGGTGAGTCAGAGCCAGAGTCCCGTGGAGACTCAGATCCAAACCTTGTCTTTGCAGCCTGGCTGCAGCCCATGCTACAGCCCTGAGTCAGAAGGTCTGTATGGTGCAGTGTGGACGTGTTAGCACGGCTGTGGGCCCCGGACCCAGCAATTATAATTCAGGGTTTACAGTGCAGTGTGGACGTTCAAGCGTGGGGTTGGAAACACCAGGTTCATCAGCCCAGATCACACAGACCCGATCTTAGTGTACAGTGTTGACGTACCCTAAGTCTGTGTATTATTATTTTTGGATGCTCAACTTGGGATACCTGGGACCTGCTTTTACCTGGGACCAGGTATCCCAAGTTGAGCAGCCGCTACTACCACAGACTTCAAATGAGAACCCAAGTCATCTCAAATCTGGTATCTGGAAAGAGAAGGCCCTTGCCCCCACCAATCAGTGGCCACTTTTGAAAACTTGGGGCTTAATCTCTGAACCTCAAATTCTCCAACTGGAAAACTGGGTTAACATTTACTTATCTAGCTCTTAATGGTGTTGTGTGGTTTAATTCAATAATGTTTGCAAAGCACTGTGTAATTGCCAAGCACAGCCACTGGCAGAGGCGGGATTAGAACTCAGGATCACTTAGCTCCTCTTCCACCTGCTAGAATGTGGGAATAAACAACACTTGGCTGCTTTCACTTCAGTGAGACCTTTTGAGCAAAAGTGACTTTTTCACTTCACAACATGCAGCAAATAGTTCATGGGGAAATCTGGCTCAGGTTGGCTTTTATGTATTTTGACAAAGTTCCTCCTTTACCTTGGTGGGTCTTGTGCTTATTGGCGGATTTGCTCGCCTTGGAGCTTCACAGCAGCCCTCAGTTTGGCCGTTTTCATGAACCCACAGTCTAGGTCAACTCCTCCTGTGTCTGACCAGGAGTTGGGAGGTTTGGGGGGAACCCGGGCACACCCTCTACGCCGGGTTTCAGCCCAGGGCCCTGTGGAATGCAGCTGTCTAGAGTGCCTCCTGGAACAGCTGTGTGACAGCTACAACTCCCTGGGCTACTTCCCCATGGCCTCCTCCCAACACCTTCTTTATCCTCACCACAGGACCTTCCTCCTGGTGTCTGATAATGCTTGTACTCCTCAGTCCGCGTTCTCACTCTCAGCTCCTAGCGCCTCTTGCTCCCAGCTCCTTACATGCCCACCACAAACTGAAGTGAGTTCCTTTTTAAACCCAGGTGCCCTGATTAGCCTGCCTTAATTGATTCTAGCAGCTTCTTGATTGGCTGCAGGTGTTCTAATCAGCCTGTCTGTCTTAATTGTCTCCAGAAGGTTCCTTTTTGTTCTAGAACCTTCCCTGTTACCTTACCCAGGGAAAAGGGACCTACTTAACCTGGGGCTAATATATCTGCCTTCTATTACTCTCCTGTAGCTATCTGGCCTGACCCTGTCACAGTATGTATGCAAAAATGCTACCATTTCACACAAGTTTTGTAAGCTCTTAACCAGACAGTGTTCCATAAAAAGTTTTTTGCAACATATGTGTGACCCAGTTCTGGTTTAATTGGTTCACCAGCAGGGACTTTTGCAGGGAATGTCCACGTTCTGTTGGGAAGTGTTTTGTATGCAGGATCCCAATGGTGGGAACTGGAGAAGCTCTGAAATTTGCCATAATAGCCGGAAAGTGGCTTGGCATAGTGTCTTCGATATTGTATTTGCAATGCACAGGCAGGCCCCTGGGAACACTTAGATTCATAGATTCCAATGCCAGAAGTGACCATTGTGATCATCTAGTCTGACCTCCTATGTACAACACGCCATAGAACTTCCCCAGAATAATCCCTAGAGCAGATCTTTTAGAAATGCATCCAATGGAGAATCCACCACAATCCTTGGTATGTTGTTCCAATGGCTAATTATCCTCACTGATAAAAATGTACGCCTTATTTCCAGGCTGAATTTGTCTAGCTTCAACTTCCCAGCCATTGGATCATGCTAGACTTTTCTCTGCTAGATTGAAGAGCCCATTATTAAATATCTGTTCCCTATGTAAGTACTTATAGATTGTAATCAAGTCACCCCTTCACCTTCTTTAAATTGCCTAGGGAGGTTGTGGAATCTCCATCATTGAAGATTTTTAAGAGCAGGTTAGACAAACACCTGCCAGGGATGGTCTAGAATTGATAATACTTAGTCCTGCCGTGAGTGCAGAGGACTGGACTAGAGGACCTCTAGAGGTCCCTTCCAGTCCTATAATTCTCTTTGTTATACTAGCTAGGTAGACTCAAGGAGCTCAATTACTATAAGGCATGTTTTCTCATCCTTTAAATCATTCTCATGGCTCTTCTCTGAACCCTCTCTCATTTTTCGACAACCTTTTTGAAACCCTGAGCCATCTCCTAGGAAAAGTCATTCCCAGGTCCACTGACTGAGCGTCACGTAGCTTGGAATCTTGGTGGGGTCCTTAAACTCGGATGCTCTTTGGGACGTTAAAGATTTCATGGCATTTCTCATCCAAGCAGGAGGATTATTATAAATAATATTTGCTCGGGCATGTAGGAATGAAATATTGCTCGGGCATGTAGGAATGAAATCAGGAGGGCCAAATCGCACCTGGAGCTGCAGCTAGCGAGAGATGTCAAGAGTAACAAGAAGGGTTTCTTCAGGTATGTTGGCAACAAGAAGAAAGCCAAGGAAAGTGTGGGCCCCTTAATGAATGAGGGAGGCAACCTAGTGACAGAGGATGTGGAAAAAGCTAATGTCACCAAGGGAAGGTCATGCCTGACTAATCTAATCGCCTTCTATGATGAGATTACTGGTTCTGTGGATGAAGGGAAAGCAGTGGATGTTTTGTTTCTTGACTTTAGCAAAGCTTTTGGCACGGTCTCCCACAGTATTCTTGTCAGCAAGTTAAAGAAGTATGGGCTGGATGAATGCACTATAAGGTGGGTAGAAAGTTGGCTAGATTGTCGGGCTCAACGGGTAGTGATCAATGGCTCCATGTCTAGTTGGCAGCCGGTGTCAAGTGGAGTGCCCCAGGGATCGGTTCTGGGGCCGGTTTTGTTCAATATCTTCATAAATGATCTGGAGGATGGTGTGGATTGCACTCTCAGCAAATTTGCGGATGGTACTAAACTGGGAGGAGTGGTAGATACACTGGAGGGCAGGGATAGGATACAGCGGGACCTAGACAAATTGGAGGATTGGGCCAAAAGAAATCTGATGAGGTTCAATAAGGATAAGTGCAGGGTCCTGCACTTAGGACGGAAGAACCCAATGCACAGCTACAGACTAGGGACCGAATGGCTAGGCAGTAGTTCTGCGGAAAAGGACCTAGGGATGGACGAGTGGATGAGAAGCTGGATATGAGTCAGCAGTGTGCCCTTGTTGCCAAGAAGGCCAATGGCATTTTGGGATGTATAAGTAGTGGCATAGCGAGCAGATCGAGGGACGTGATCGTTCCCCTCTATTCGACATTGGTGAGGCCTCATCTGGAGTACTGTGTCCAGTTTTGGGCCCCACACTACAAGAAGGATGTGGATAAATTGGAGAGAGTCCAGCGAAGGGCAACAAAAATGATTAGGGGTCTGGAACGCATGACTTATGAGGAGAGGCTGAGGGAACTGGGATTGTTTAGTCTGCAGAAGAGAAGAATGAGGGCGGATTTGATAGCTGCTTTCAACTACCTGAGAGGTGGTTCCAGAGAGGATGGTACTATACTATTCTCAGTGTTAGAAGAGGACAGGACAAGGAGTAATGGTCTCAAGTTGCAGTGGGGGAGGTTTAGGTTGGATATTAGGAAAAACTTTTTCACTAGGAGTGTGGTGAAACACTGGAATGCGTTACCTAGGGAGGTGGTGGAATCTCCTTCCTGAGAAGTTTTTAAGGTCAGGCTTGACAAAGCCCTGGCTGGGATGATTTAATTGGGGATTGGTCCTGCTTTGAGCAGGGGGTTGGACTAGATGACCTCCTGAGGTCCCTTCTGACCCTGATATTCTATGATTCTATGATTACTCCAGGACTGGCCAAAATTCTCCTTAGCCTCTACCCCCGCTACAGCCCTGAGCTGGTTGATTGCTACCCTCCTGCACCCTAGAGATGGCTGCATCTCACTAGTGTGGTATGTCTTGTGTATAGTTTGTGAAGAGCTTTGGAATCCTTTGAGGATAGGGGAAGGTTTACTGTGCATGGGAAATATGTAATATTAGGATAACTATACTGCTAATTACTACTGATTATTGTTTACTCTGTATCCTGATAGGACACAGAGACCCCCAGCTGAGATCAGGGCTCCGTTGTGTTAAGCCCTGGGCAGCTGTATGGTATGAGACGCTCACAGAACAGACATAGGCACAGAAGGGTGAAACGACAGGAACGGAGCCAGGGCTGGGAACCCAGCTCTGCTGTCTCCATGGCCAGTGTGCTATCCAGTAGACCACACTGCCTTTACATGACAGGATGAACATTGGAGGAGAGGCTGGGGGGGCAGGGAGGGCAGGGTTGGAAATGGAAGTGTGCTGAGGCTGCCATTCTAACGAGCTTTCAGGTGGGAGGGATCCATGAGTGGGGGCCCGATCCTGCCCCCATTGAAGTTGACGCAAGTTTTGCAATCCACTTCAATGGGCACAAGATCATCCCTTTCCCTGTTCCCTGCTGGGCACTGGGGGGTGGCATTTCCTCCTCCTTGCCTTTCGCACGTCTGGGCACAAAACCTGCCAAGCCACTCAATATTAATGAGGCAGATTTGCATGTTTTCACCCTCCCGGCTAAAGTCTTTAGCAAAAACACACACACGTTTTCTTCCCCCACCTTCATTTTTACAAAAGCAGCAGCTCATTTGGAAGTGTGAAGCCTGTTGTGTCTGCCACATCCGATTTCACTTGGCATCATTTAACCTGCGTTAAAATATTTATTCCCCCGTTAAAAAGGTTACAGCTAGGAGTGTGCCGGCACTTTGCTCATGATAACAAAGAGCAAAGCCCCAAGAATAGACTGATCTGGCACTCCCAGAATCGGGCTGTTTGATTTTTTTTTTATTCCACCCCACATGTGTTCCTCCCCTCGCCCCCCAGTTAACAGTGAGAGGCAGCGACACATTTGAATTGTAAATTTCCTGTAAGATCATAAATAAGGCATTTCTGGAGCCAGGGACAGAGTAGGAGAGAGAGAGAGAGAGAGAGGAGTATTTTGCCATGCTCACAGGAAAGAGAACAACTGCTGGCATTTAATCTTTAATGAACAAGATGTTACAAAACGTAGCGAGTTAAGATATGTTTATTTAACTATTTCTGCTCTAGTCTTGGTTTGGTTCAGTTGGTAGCAGTTGTGCTCTTGGTCTCAGAAGGTTGTGGGTCCAAGTCCTGCACCCCACCTTGAGGCTCTGTGTTATACGATTGCAGCGTTGTGTTCTCATTGCCTTTACTTTTCCCCACCCTCTCGGTCATGTCCAGTACCTTGGTGTTGTCATGTCTCATCCTAGATTCTCTTTTTGTGTCATGCTTTATTTCCACTGGGTGAAATCTTGGCCCCACTGAAGTCAATAGCAAAACTCGTGTTGACTTGCACAGGGCCTGGATTTCACTTGAAGGGGCTAATTCTCCTAATTTACATCCCTATGCTTCAGCTGAGTCACTTCTCATTCACACAGTGTGAATGGGATGGGAATCAGACCCAGTCTGTTTAGCAACTCCTTAGGGCTTCACAGTGCAGGATTTGTCATTGGTTACCTGCTCCTGGATCAATAGCAGGTCCCTAACTAGCATGCCTAGTCTGGATGACCTCTCGGTAGGAAGCTAGACTGGGGTCTTTGCTGGCTGCTGCAGGTGGGAATTAATTATCGCAACTGCTCCGTGTAATATAGGTACCTGGCCAGTCTATAAATGTCCCAGATTGTTTCTAAGGCTGCAGCAGAACCAGCAACGTCTCCTGCTCTCGCCTCTGGCATCTAAGTGGTTTGCTGGTTGTGCGCACTAGGAAAAGGGAGGAAGCTGATCACCTGCACAGGCGGGGCAGCCCCCTGTCCAGCACTGCACATTTGACATTGCTCATCGTGAGAGTGTCTTGTCTTCCTTCACAGTGATATTGGCCACAGCCAGAGGTGGGATACTGGACCTGACGGACCAATGAACTGATCTGGGATGGCAAATCCTAAGTTCCTTTGTAAAGAGCTTTGGGATACCTGTTGCTTAATATCAAAGGGCACAAAAACCATTGATGTCAGCGGAGTTGTCCCTATGCTAGGAGGGACTCAGAGTCACCTCTGTGACTCCCATGGCACCCAGAAGCAGTGCTGATTCATCCATGTCGCATCGGGGTCATTACGCATTAAACTCCAGGCACATGGGCCCCTCGGTGCCCCCTGCATCAGAGCACAATGTCAGAACTGGCTGGCTTCCATCGTCGGAGTGGAGAAGATATAGGGGAAGAGAGAGGCCACAATTAAAGAGAATAATGGAAAGGCCAAAGAGAAGTAGCGGGGGCCAGGCCTGGGCCAGGGAAGGGGTTAAGTCTAGCGCCAAAGAGGTAAAGGAGATGAGAGAGGCCAAGCACAAGATCCAGGGGAACAAGGGGAAAGAGGCCAGACCTGAAGCTAAAGAGAGAGAGGAGGAAAAGGGCCATAAAAGAAAATGAAGCTTGGGAGAAGAAAGTTGCCAGGTTTATTAATAGCCAGCTGAATGCGAAGCAGAATAATCTTCTCAGCAGGCTCTCAAAGTCTACCCTGGCCGCCCATGGAGGTCTCTAGAGTTAGTCTCGTTGAGCTTTTCAATATTTAATAAGCCTTTCTGAAGCTAAAAGAGGAGACGATGTGCTGGAAGGCACCGAAAGGGTTAATGTGGGTTGCCCCACACCTAGAAATGTTATTCACTCTGCTGGGTTATTACTCGCCTCTCCCTCTTTGCTGCTTGCTCCGGCCTAGATCGCAGCACAACTGCAGCAAGGAAACTGGTTTCTTCGTGTGACTCTTTCCAAATTGTCCCCAAGACGTTTGGCGTTTCCTGGAGTATAAGAGCTGCAGCTATGGATGGCAGGCGGTGCCCGCAATGCAGTGCTGTCAGGTTAGATCACCCGGGCGGGGCTACGCCGAGTAATTCTCCTGTGCGATACCTGTGATCTCTGGCCTGGGTCCTGGGTGTGCGTGTTTAAACTGCTGAAGAGCCGAGACTTACTTTTTTGTTGATCGAACCTGTGGGCCAGATTCTCCGTTGGTGTAAATCAGTGTAACTCCTTTGAGAACAATGGACCAGATTCCAGGCCGGTCATTGCTCCATGAAGTCAATGGCCCGTTGATGCCAGCTGAGGATTTGGCCCGGTATGTCTGTGGCAGTGTGGGGGAAGCTATGAGACCATGTAAGACAACAGAGTTGCTATCTAACATCCAGTCTCAGTACTTCTCCTCTAGGGTGACCAGATGTCCCAGATTTTACAGGGACAGTCCTGACGTTCTGGGCTTTGTCTTATTCGGAGGCCTAATATCCCCCCACCCCTGTCCGGACTTTGCACACGTGCTGTCCGCTCACCCTATTCTCCTCCCAGGGGTTACATCCAGAGTCTCTTCCAAGACAACACACAGTTCCTCTGCTGGTTCTTCAGCTCCTAAAGGCCAGGTTCTCCTTCCCAACATAAAATTACTCTCCTCCAAAACACCTCCCATGCTGGGGCCTTGCACCATACCTGACGATAAGCGTTTGGAGCTCCTAAATCTCCAACATTGGACAGAGCCAAACTAGGGCAATGCTGGTTCTGCAACACTCTCCTCCCAGTTATGTTCTGATTAGCTCTCCTCTGCACTGCCCATTCAGCTGCCCAAAAGGCATCACACTAGCGCTTAGGAGGCGTTATTGAAGCTCTGCGGATGTATCCTGATTTACACCAGTGATGATTTCCTCCAGTTGCCAGGGAAGCTTCAGCTACCATCACTTTACCTAACGTTCACCCTCTCAGCCACTTGGGATGGGGAGGATTTGGGCAACTGACCTACATCTGATGAAGTGAGCTGTAGCTCACGAAAGCTGATGCTCAAATAAATTGGTTAGTCTCTAAGGTGCCACAAGTCCTCCTTTTCTTCTTCCTTCCACTGATTCCCAGGTAGAGCGATGTGCACAATGTGGGGGTTTTTTTGGTCTTCTGGCAATTCTGAAAAACATCCACAAAATTTTTCGCTTTAGTTAAATCAAAAACGAATTTTTTTTAAAAAAAAATTATTTTGGCAAATGGTAACATTTGTTTCGGCATGAACAAAACGTTTTGTTTTTCGACTTTGAGCCATTTTTTTAATACTTTTGCATTTTTTTCAAATAAAATCAGAAAAAAAGGAAAATAAGAGCAATTTCAAACAAGAAACATGGAAGCATCTTGTTTCCAAAATGTTGAAAAGTTTTGGAGGGTTTTTTTTGTTGTTGTTTTTTTGAAAATTTGGCTGCAACAATTTGGCAAAACTGATGGGAATTCATGAGACATTTTCATATCCCGGCATCTGCATTTCCCCCTCTTCCCCCCACCCCCCTCCCAAAAAAAAGGGTTTGGGCTGAAAATTTTCACCATAGATTTGAAATGTGTCTCAAGGCTGTCTGCGCCGTCTAGCTTTCAGCTGCTTTATACCCCTAATCTCTCCACACAGGCCTGCCGTTTACACACAATCTGCTTGCTAACACAGTGGATGCAGCGCCTGCAGCTAGTAAAACCCAGCAGGGCTTACACAAAAGGCCTGATGAGGAACAAAAAGAACCTGTCCGTCGCCGTAGGAAATGTATAGGCAGTGGCCTGGCTGCAATGTGTGGCCACGCTGGGGGCTCACCCTCTGAGTTCCCCCCAGTCACTGCCATGATGGTGCTGATGCCCGGCTCCTCCCCTTCTCTAACTAAAGGGAACATTATACTTTTGAGCACAAGTCCCTACAAACCGCTCAAAGCCAAAGCCCATAAATGTTCTGAGACCGGTTTCTCCCCAGGTCCTGGAATAAGGCCGCTTGCCGTTCACCAGTGGATCTCTTCACATGGGTAGATGCTATTCCCAAGGTTCACCGCTCTGTGCCGTTTGTCCCCTGGTGCCATGGGCTTTTATGCTGTGTGACCTTTGCCTCCAGTGCCATGTTCGCTGATGCGCTGTGGTTCACTGCTCAATGCCCATTGCGTCCCTTTGCCATTTTCATGCATGCTGTCGGGGTTCGGGGCTTTGCCTTACCCCCAGAGTTCTCTTTTCTTTGACTCTCGCCGGTATCCCGCGCTCACCAGTGCTCTCAGAGGGCCCTTTTCATGCCCCGGTCACATGCATGCTGACTCTTTCATTTCCATGGCTTTGTGCCCATGTCCACAGGACATCCTCTTGCACTGCAGAGAACCAGACGTAGCTCCTGCCTGATGGCCGGGGCTGGGCTTTGCTTTGTGCCTTTCTTGCAGCGCTTTCCGTGCCCAACTCCGGGGTCCGAGGCTGTGCTGGAAAAGAAGAGCCAGCACCCTGGGGTGCCTGGTGAACAAGAGAGCGAAATCTTGGGTGGTCCCTTGCTTCTTCTTTCCTTGTTCTTGCTGACCTCAGCTGCATCCTAGTCATGTTGATGAGCGAGCCCAGCCCAGCACAAAGGCCACCAAATGCCAATTGTGGCGCTCTCTCCTTGGCAGGCTGGCACCCGGGGCTGAGCCTGGCTGCCCTTGCTTGAGCATCTGGGGCACGGAGCAAGGACAGAGACGGATGGCAGGAGGGGGGAGCGGAATCCAGGCGAGCACGTGCAGTGCTGTCAGTTCTAAAAGAGAGTGACGGAAGCCAGCAAATGAATGGCGTGAATTATGCATGAGCCCTGCTAATCATGCACTGATTAAAATGATGATGTGTTAATTTATCTCTGGCACCTCAGCAGAGGGGAATTTGTGGACACCTGAGGGGCGGGGGTGGGACATGAACAGCCAGACTTATCCCAGCTCCTCCAGACTCTTCTCCCCTCACTGGGTCTGATGCTACAGCCGGAGGGGCCCCTGTGCGTTTACTCCTGACAGGGACCCGGACTGCTGCTTGGACTCCTGTGTGCGGGAGAGAGCGAGGATTGCTACCCATCCTGACCTGAAAGGGATTCAAACAGTCCCACTGGACCAGTCAGATAGACCCGTGACCCACAGCACCATCGTACCAATGTGGGGTGACCTCCCCACAGCTGCAAGAATTAATCCCCTGAAGCAGCAGGTGCTGATTTGAATCAATTCCAGTTCAGTCTCCTGTTGTATCTCCTGCTTCCTTAAGCTGTAAGGGACCGAAGGGAGCTCAAGCCAAGGAAACAAGTGGAATAGGGAGCTAGCAAGCCCCCGGCTGCACATAAATACCGCGCTGCCGTGAGGCCATGGTGATAGGTGCACTCTAGATAGATACGAGGAGCTCGCTGAGCAGGACACCTCTCTGGTTAGGAGGGTGATGATGTGGTTTTGGAAGTAGGAAGAAACCAGTTTGATATTGGCTTCAACCTCTTCCGTGCCCCGCCCCAGGCACAGCTCTGTGAATTCCGGGCAGATGTTTCATGCTCCGTGGATGGCTTTAGTCGTGTCACTAAAACATGGAGAATGACAGGACTGTGGTGATTTAGAGCCCTCTGTCCTGTCGCAATAGTCAGTGCCAGCCTATTGGAATAGCCAGGCGGGTGGGCAGAGCCCACCAGAACAAAAGGTCCGCCCCCTCAAATAGGGGAGGGGCCACAGAGCCAGCAATCAACTAAATATGGGGGTCAACAAATGAGCAAACAGGAACGGGAGTGGGGGTCAGAGGTGCACTGTCAGTACCAGCCTGGGTGAATCCTAGGGGGAGGTGGGCAGAGCCCAGAGGAACTAAAAGGACACCTCAGATTGGGGAGGGGCCACAGCATTTAGGAGACAACTGAGTGTGAGGGACAACAAACGATGGGGTGGGACTTGGGGGGGGGGTCAAAGGTGTCTAGTCAGTATCTAGGAGAGCCCTGAAACTTCAGGTGACTTTGATCCACGGAACAGGTACGGTGTGATAAGCATCCCTCATCTCATCCAACCACGTGCTTCAACCTGGAGGGGTCTCTCTGGACTAAGAGGGGAGCCCATCTCCAGGGCTGATTCAGTCTTTGGCTGCCAGCAGGGATCCCAGTCAGGGCCAATGAAGGTGGTGGTTTTGAAGGTGTAGCTCACCCGCGCTGCGAGTCTTGAGGGGACACGTTGCAAAGCCAGTAGTGTATGCGGCCTTCGTGGGGGGAGGCTGCCAGCTTAGTCCCTGTTAGTACCACGTGGCGGCCAGGGATGCTCAGTCAAACCCCTGACCAGAGGGAGTAAACCCCGAAGGAGGTGAAAGGAAAGATGGGCCGGTGTGCCGTAAGGGAGAAGCAGGGATTGGAAGTGGCTGTGGATTCTGACGGGCTAGATCTATAGCCCAGTGCTTGATGTGCACTCTCCTGGGTTCACTCCTGGCCTTTCTGCCTCGCACCAGGTGCGTTGTGAGGCTGTGGCCCCTGGAAATGCTAATTCCTCCACTGAATTCACTCCATGGCCACTAAAGACACCTGCGGGTCGGACCGTTGGTTTGGCTGGAAAGAAGGTGCAATCGTGGTTATGTAAGATCCTCCTGTGACCAGCTCGGTCCACGTTGCCCTTTCAGCTGCACTCAGAGTGGCTTCCCATACGTGCAACAATACATGGTTTTATTCCCAACCTCTGCCATTGCCTGGGTTCTGCACAACGCAGGCTAGAATGTGGTTCACAAGCCGGCCAAGTGTGTTTGTGTCCTGCTCTGGTGGCTGGCTCGCAAAGAGGCTATAATGCCAGTTACTACATAATTCAACAGCCCGCTCCTCTCGCTTGGACAAGAACTCCCAGGAGGGGGGTGAAGATGTGGACATAGGCGGCGAGTTCTATGGGCCCGTGGTGCCCGGGCACCGGGAATATTCCTGACCCAGGGGCCCGGCTCCAACAAAGTTTCCCACCTCCGCCCCCACACTGCCACCCCGGGGCAATTTAAAACAGCCTGGGGGCTCCCGCTGCCACCCAGCAGCGGAAGCTGCAGGGGCAGTGCCTGGAGACAGCAGCGTCAGAAGACCCCCCGCCCGGGCCTGCCCCGCCTAGGAGGGGTGCCCCAGGTAAGCATTGAACTCCCCCATCCACTTCCAGAGCCAGCACCCCCTCCCCCCAACTCTCTCTTGCACTCCCACCCCTCCCCTGCACCTACCTTTGTCCCCAAACTCCCTCCCAGGGCCTACACATCCACCCCCTCCTGCACCCCTGCCCCATGCCCAGAGCCTGCACCCAGCACCCAAACTCATTCCCAGAGCCTGCACTCCAGACCCCCTCCCGCACCCAAACTCCCTCCCGGAGCTCGACCTCTCACCCCTTCTGCACCCAAATTCCCTTCCAGAGCCTGCACCCCTCCTGCACCCCAATCCCCTGCCCAAGCCCAGAGCCTGCACCCAAACTCCACCCCAGAGTCTGCACCCCAGACCCCGTCCCCCCCCACCAAACTCCCTCCCAGAGTCTGACCCCTCACACCCTCTGTACCCAAACTCCCTCCCAGAGCCTGACCTCTCACCCCTTCTGCACCCGCACCCTGTCGTGCACCCCAATCGCCTGAACCCCAGACCCCCTCCCACACCCAAACTCCCTCCTAGAGCCTTAGGCAGGTGTGTGGGGGGAGTTTGCAGGGGGAGGGGGGGTTCTGGATGTTCTGGGCACCACCAAAATTTCTATAAACCTGCTGTCCCTGGATGTGGACTTGCCTGCAAGGATGGAAAGGTGCTGAAGAATCGCTGTTACCCCCCCCTTCTCCGCCCCCCCACAGAGCTGCCACAATAGGGATTTAGAAATGCGATCCCAGCCGCAAAACCACAATCCTCCAGCCATGAAGAAATCATACCTAGCTCTTCGCAAAGGCAGCCAGTATCCATATCCCTATTCTACAGACTGGAGAATGAAGGGGAAATGACTTGTTCAAGGTCCCACCGCAAGTCTGTGGCAGAGCCAGGAGTTGACTCTTGTCCAACAGCCCTACCCACTGGACCACACTGCCTATCCATCGGATTAGCCTGTTGCTCTAGCCTGGGACGCTGGCCCTTTTGGGCAGGGAGATGAGGCAGGTGCAGGAGAGATTCCCAGCCTTACAGAGAGGCACAATGAATCCTTCTGTGTTGTTTCCCTCCTCCTTTCAGAGTGAGAGGCCATAAATTAGCTACCCATGTCACCTGTTTAAAATTAGCCTTCAGAAACCTCCGACAGCTGAGACATTAATAAACAGGAAAAGGAGCCAGTGAATAAATATTAATATTAGATTAACACTGTCTCTAGGTTTATTTAAAAAAAAAAAAAAACTGCAAATACTCTGGGAGTTGCATGAAAGGGACCAGAGGCTGCCAGCCCATCTGTCACCGTCTGTCCCACCCACATGTCCCCTTCCTCTCTCACCATCAGTCAAAGTTTAAACGAGAGGGGTCTCTCGAAGGGCCGTCTGCTTTGTTGCCTGCTCGAGAAACATTGGTTTGGTCTCTGTCTTCTACAGACGCGTCTGCTCGGAGGGAAGTTTCTACAGCTCTTGTGGTCAGAGCAGGGTTGGGCGTCGTCATTGTTTGGGTGAGAGACTGCCGAGGGAAATGTGTGTAAGGCATAAACTGTTCCTGTTTAGTCAGGATGCGGTACTCTTCCCCAGCCCTGGCACTGAACCAATCCACCAGCCGGGTGCTTTGGGCCACTGTGCTTCTGGAGGATGGAGAAAAGCGACAGCCCAATCATTTGTAGAAAGAGCAGAGTTATTAATCATAGCCAGATGGAATCCGCCTGCCTTCCCAAATTCCCCTGGGGCCGGCAGTTGGACAGAGTATTTTTCCTCACTTCCTGCAATAAAACTGTTGGCGTGTTGCTGTTTAACCGGTTGCAACATCCCATCGGAGAGATGGCTCCATTTCCTCCTGACTTCCATTGGAATTGTGGGGGCTCAGCACCTTTGAGAATTAGGCCCAAGGTGCCTTCATCCAGCAATACCTAGTACCGCCAAGACCCTTGAGTGAGAGATGGACCTGAGCCAGGACATCCTGCTCTGGACCCCTGCTCCCTCATCTCCCTGAATGGAAACCAGCTACAAGGAAGGAGAGCTGCTAGGTGCACCATCAGTGAAGGACTTAAATCATAGAATCATAGAATCATAGAATATAAGGGTTGGAAGGGACCCCAGAAGGTCATCTAGTCCAACCCCCTGCTCAAAGCAGGACCAATTCCCAGTTAAATCATCCCAGCCAGGGCTTTGTCAAGCCTGACCTTAAAAACCTCTAAGGAAGGAGATTCTACCACCTCCCTAGGTAACGCATTCCAGTGTTTCACCACCCTCATAGTGAAAAAGTTTTTCCTAATATCCAATCTAAATGAAAAGTTGTCTGCCCTGGCTGCCATTGCTTGTGTCCCTGTCAGAGCTCCACATTCACATTGGGAAGCAAATGCCTTTGTTTGCACGTCTGATCACGGAGGGCTCTGGCCACTCATCGGGCAAGGCTTCCTCCGAGATCGTGGAACCGGAGGCAATCGGGGTAATATGACCTGCTGTTGCAGGGCAGCTCTTTCCTGGATCTCCCAGCTTGGCCATTCCCCTTTGCATGTGCCACGGGGTTAAATTCCACCCGGGGCCGTGCTCCACAGCTGGTCTCTCCCTATGGAAGCCCAAGGACTTACGGAATCGACCCAGGTGCATGGGAGGAACATTAGTTCTCTCGATACAGCCGTTATCCATGCAAGTGGTTGTTGAAGTCCTGTAGGTGGCTAAGAAGCCGTGAGGGTGTGCATGGAGTCTGCATCCTTCCCCCCATAGATGCTTTGTAATTGAAGACACTGAGCATGCTGCTTTATGCTTCCTTTATTAATGTGTCACTCCTGATTTAAAAGGACATTATATTTATCTCTCTATTATTTTCTTATGTGTCTAGCAAAAATTCCCACTGCTCGCTATCAAGAGATATTCTTATCCCCCTGGGATGCAGTCTAATCAGAGGACTGTATTTCCATGGGCCACAATCTAATCAGAAGTTTGCATTTCACATGCAACATTTTAGCAGCGAAATGTGAGTTCTTTATAAAGAGCAAAAGGGGGGGGACCCCCAAACCCCAGAACTTCTGCAGCATTTGGCTTGTGATTCACGCTGATGAATTGAAGTTGCCGATGACGACTGACTGGGTTACCTCTGAGAAAGATGAACCCACCCCCGTCCCTGCTGTTCAGAACAACCTTTAAAATTCAGCTGTAGATTCAAACAGTCTCTGCCGTTTTTTTGTAATGGAACAAAATGTTGCAAACGTACTGGAGAGAGGGAACCACGCTGTAAAGTCGGGATCTGTTTCCAAACTTCCCCAGAGGTGTGATCTGGGGTTTGAGCTTGGCCTCGGTTCCCCAGTCACTGCACTGGAAGACCGAGAGAGGCTTGTGTTGCGGATTTGAAAAGAAACGTGGTTTTTCTCTTTAAATCTGGCCACGTCTGTCAGATCTGAGAACTCAGTGCGCAGTCACCCTTTGAATACAGGGGTAGGTATTATCCTTGTGCTGCAAGGGGACCGTCAAACTTGATGCTTCAGGGTGAAAGCCAGTTCCCAGGGGGTCAGGACAGGACTGTTTTCCGACTCTTAACGTTGAGTGGCCGGGGGCAGTAAGGGGTTTGTTTGCTTTCCTGTAGAACGCAAGGCATTGGCCAGAGACTGGAGTCAATGGGCCAGTGGTCTGGGTTCGGTTCATACCCGAGCTCAGCTAACAATGTAGCTTCTGTGGTTCCGCTCGTACTGACCGAAGCAGAGTCAGTGTCTGAAACGTGTTTTGGCTTTTGGTTTTTTTAGAATCATAGAGTATCAGGGTTGGAAGGGACCTCAGGGCGTCATCTAGTCCAACCCCCTGCTCAAAGCAGGGCCAATCCCCAATTTTTGCCCCAGATCCCTAAATGGCCCCCTCAAGGATTGAACTCACAACCCTAGGTTTAGCAGACCAATGCTCAAACCACTGAGCTATCCCTTGTTAATTATTTTTAGAGGCACCTGTCCCTCAATTGTGGAGGCCAGCCATAAAAATAAGACCATATCATATATATTCATGTGTGTGGGTGTTGCAGGGGGGTTCTATCTGTGGACCCCTGCACTGAAAGCTTTGGGCAGCTCACAGCTGGTAATGTACAATAACCTGAGACAGGGCGATGCTACTGTCTTCGCTTTGCAGATGGGGAACTGAAGTCCAGAGAAAGCAAATGACTCGCCCCAGGTCGTGAGTGAGTCCCACGATACCATCCTAACCAATGAACTATCTTTCCTCTCCGTTCAGTGGCCCATCCCGCCCCGGTTGCGCCACTCAGCCAGAAGCCACCTGCATCCCCCCGGCTGTGAGGAGTCCCTTGGCATGGGGGAGTCCAGAGGCTGTAGAATTGGTTGGGTTGTTTTTTTCAGGGAAACTGTTTTTAATGAACAGAAGGTTTTGACCAAAATGAAATGGACGCAGAAAATGTTCGTTGCCATGTCTGAGGTTCCGCCCCACCCCTTTAATTGCTCCCCTGCCCCGGGGGGGAAAAATTGAAAAGGAAGGGGTAAAAAAAATGACCCCTCCCCCAGTGAAAAAAAGCCCATTCAGGTTTGGTTTTGTTGAAAAAATGAACCCTTCAGCAAAAAACAAAGTCTTTCCTTTTGTTTGCTGTATAGTTTTAGTGACATATTTCATTTATCAAACAGCTGTACTCACACGTACCACCCCTGCCCCCGCCATGCCACAGGGGGTGGGAGAAGAAGAGAGGGGGTGTGGCATGCACCATCTAGCTGTGGTTGGTAGATGGGTCCTTGGGGACCGTTGGCAGCTGGCACAAGTTAGAGCAGCTCTTGGGCTGCTGTAATCTGTGTCAGGCTGGAGCTGTGCAGAGAATGAGGTGCCCTCTAGAAGAATACATCTGTTGATCTAGCAACCCCTGGGTTAAAAGCCTCGGACAGCTTTGCCAATAACCTACGTGAATCCCAGCTGGAAATTCTTGTTGAGTGGAAAGGAAATGAGTTGTCAGGCGGAGGGAGAGACTAAGGGTTGCAACCCAAGGCATGATTGGATCCTGGGTGGATATATTACGCTAGCTTTACGCCAGCTCGCGTGGCTAAAAAGAGCAGTGGAAATGTGGCAGCGTGGACTACACGTGCCTGGAACCCTGGTTACCAACGTGTATTGCTTGCCGAAGCCCACTCTGCTGCATCTATTGCTACTACCTTTACTCATGCTGGCCCGGGGATGCCTGGCTGAGCTGCTGTCACATCGTGGACTGCAGTTTAAACATTAGCTAAGGCATGTAAAGAGTGAAGGGAGCTGGGCAAAGAGCCGATGGTGAGCCCACGAATGTGTGTACTCTGCACTGGAAGAGAACACACTTCCATTTGGGTCTAAACTTGGACTTTGCCCTAGGGAGGCTCTTACGTCCCCACGTGAGATGTGGCAGGTGGGGAAATCTTCCCTAGAGTATGGTGCCTATCGGGGCGATCCCTTTCCAGCTCATCTAAAGCCCAGTGGCTTTGAGAAATCCCAGGTGCTTGGGGGTTTGGACCCTGGGATCTTAGAAGGACAGAACTCTCCCATGCTCTTGAGCAGCTGCTCTGCCTCCTCTGATTGGCCAGTCTAACCCCTGTGGAATCCTGAGGAGGAAGAAAGAAAGAACAAAAGCACATGCAATTCCAGGCTGCATAAGAGGTGTCCAATATAAGTCAAAAGAAATTAGTCCAGCACTGTTTTAAGAGAGGAGAGAGGTTGCCATTAGAATACTGTGTGCCGTTTGGGTCACCTGATTGTAGAAAGGCTATTACAGGAATGGAAAGGGGGCAGCCGAGGGCAAGGAGAACACGAGAGAGGGGCCTCAGCTATTTAAAGAGGTGAGCAGAACTCTGTCTGAACTCTTTGCTTGATGAGATTACTGGCTGGCTTCCTTGTGATAGCACGATTCAGCGTGGGATGGAGGGTACTGCTACTACGGTCGTCCTTAGACAGGCACCATCAGCCCACTTTGTGGCATCTGAGATACCAGAGGGATTTCCTGCTGTAAGCAGAGGGAAGTAGCTGCCATGTGTCACAACCGCAGTGGATTAACGGTGGCTTTTCAGTTGCAGCCGCTGTCTGAGAGTTAGCAGGGCACTGACTGAAGAAGGAGTGGGACCAGCATTTTCACAAGAGGTCACTGATTTGGGGTGATTAAATTCTTGGGAGCTCAATTTGAGGCCCTTTTTGGCTCTGATTATCAGAAGGTGCTCAGCACCCACAACTCCAGCTCAAAGCACTGGGAGCTGCAGGAGCTCAGCAACCTCTGGAAACTAGGCCCAAGCTGTCACTCCGAAAGGGGTCCACCTCCCAAACTGTGGCACCCAGAACTAGTTGAAAAAATTCATCCCTGGAGCCTGAATTTCCACAAGTACTGAGCACCTGCACCTCCATTCGCAACCTGTGAGAAGTGTTGGTCCTCAGGACCTGGATGTCTCAAGTTGGAGACCCAAAATCAGTGGCCACTTGTGTATGCCCATGGTGGGCCAGATGTGTTTCCTGGATGGCCCTGATACTGGGTCTGAGCCAGAGACCATTAACCCTCATAGCTGTTCATGGTCATAAGTCCCCTGTGGCCTGAGGACAGCAACGTAGGAGCTGTGTTCGTCATATGCCTGCAGAGGTATTGATAAAATTCAATTCTGGTGCTGGAGGGTAAACATTGCTCTGTGTGTGTCCATGTGGCAAGGGTGGTTTGGTTTTTGTTCTCTGCACCTATTAACAAACCTTGTGTAACACAATAGTCTCTGTGCTGTGGTTGATCCAGGACACTTGTTTTGCCCCTACCCTGGGGTCCTTCTGCATGGGCATCACTCGAGTTTCTCAAAGATGGCAATGAAGGGGTGAAGCACTGGAATAAATTGCCTAGGGAGGTTGTGGACTCTCCATCCCTGGGGATTTTTAAGAGCAGGTTGGACAAACACCTAGATAATACTTAGTCCTGCCATGAGTGCAGGGGACTGGACTAGATGACCTCTCGAGGTCCCTTCCAGTTCTGTGATTCTTTGCTGGTCTTGTGTGAGCAAAGATTGTCCCACCTCCCAGCAACCTAGTGCCTGAACTCTGCACGTAGTGGCCCTGCGAGAATTAACCTTCCACATCCGCTCACCTGGCAGAACAAGCTGAGCTGGTGCTGGGCTCACTACGAACACAGTTGGCTCCTGAGGAGTTTCAGGTCCTTCTGATTGCGCCGGGCCATCATGACTCCCATGTCCTGTCTCATCATGGGGACCGTCTGGCCAAGGCTCTGGCTACAGGCCCATCACTCTGAAAATGGCCAGAAAGGCCACCAGGCTCTGCTCCTCTCTCTCTTCCCCGCTGGTGCCTGGCTGCTGAGCACAGAACCCCTAGCAGCATCCGCTAGGTCAGGCCTCAGGAAAGGACCGCGGCAGTCCCAGACCCTGCATGGCAAGTCCAGAATGACCCTTTAGAGTTCAGCTTGTTTCTTTACTTTTCAGTTGGAGAGGAGAGGGATGGCCTTGACTTGTTGCCTTCCCGCTTGGCAGGGAGGTCTTCCCATTGTCCTCCACCCGTCACCACGCCCTGTTTGTTCCCTCAGCTGGTACAAGCTCTGATCTGCAAGACTCTGGAGGTGTCCCACCAGGTCACAAGCACCCTCTGTGGCCATTGCTTCAGTGGCATCTGAGGGCACCAGCATGTCGCGGGATTGGACCCTGTCTCTGGCTGTGCGCCGCTGCCCTGGGGAAGGGGCACGGCTCTGGGAATGGCATGCTACAGTGGGGTGGGATCAGGCATGTGGCTGCCGTGTGTTGATTGCCAGCGGGCATAAATCAGCATCGGGCCAACGGGCCAGATCCCCAGCCAGTGTAAATCCATGGAGGGGTGATGGCGCTTCTTAGGGAGAACAAAAAAACAGCAGGCAGTATGGTCACAGGGCCCTCAATGCGGGAGGGGGTGGGGAGGAAGGGGGGAAGGAGCAAGGGCTGTCACAGGGGAGAGAGGGGGATGTGGGGGGTCACTGCCATGGTGGGAGTGTCCCCATGTGGAGAGGGAGAGGGCACTAAAGCCTGTCCTGTGGGGAGAGTGATGGTGGCGAGGACTGGTAAACTGAGGCGGGCAGGTGGACAGGAGGACCCCACCCAGCTAGGAGGGGCGAATCGGGCTGTGCAGCCCACCCTGGTGGGCAGTGAGGAGATGGGGGAGAGGCGTAGCCTGCAAGGGACCCCCCCACGCTCTCACCTCCTTTTCTCTCCGTGTGTGCATAAAAGTCCTAGCCCCGCTGCCCTGAGCAGGGGCAGCAAGCTGGCACCGGCGGGACTGAGGGCAAAGCGAGATTGCCGGAGACGCCTGGCTGAGAGCGGCCATCACTGGCGATGCAGGAGCAAGCAGGTTTAAAGTTGGGGAGGGGGCTGTTTATGGATTTGCTCTCCTGCTCCGCACCCCTTCGTACAAAGTGATGTGTCTTTAAAGGCCCTTTCCCTCTCCCCCAGCTGGGAAGCAGATGGGCCAGTGCCTTGGCTGATTGCACTAAAGCCATCTGTATTTTGCCCCCCCCCCCACTTTCCCTTCGAGGGAAGAATTGTTTGTGAAAATAAAAGTATAAGACAATGAAAGGAAACAACCCAAACAAAATAATTCCCTTCCCCATCAGCAGTACCCTGAGGGGCTGCATCTGTGTAACCTGCACGTTTAACTCTCTAGGCTTCAGCCCCGTATCCACAGCATCCTCCAGCTGTGTGTTCCCTTTCCCCTTCAAAAGTCCCCTGCGATGTCCTCCATCTCCCTATGCCCTGCACACCCTCTTCCATGGGGAGGTGCTGGCCCAGTAGCCCCTTTTCCTCCCTCCACCCCCGAGCATAGGCTTCCTCCACAGAGAACTGTACTTTACTGCCAGAGGGGAACGGGCATTGATTAGGATTCCCTGTGCCTGCTGCCTGCAGGGCTATGAATGAATCTATGATCAACAAACTGACCCCCTTATCTTTCCATTGTCCTGCTGGGATTTTTGCCAGAGTCACATGGCAAAGTCTGATTCTATTAACTGGGGTTGGCAGAGGGGACGTTGCTGCAGCTGGTATTGTTCGCAGATGGCCCAAGAGCAAAGTGTGACCCCAACCCCCTTCCAACAAATGGGACTTTGTCCTGAGACTTTGAACCCTTTTTATTCCCTCAGCTTCGTCTGCCAAATCCAGCATCCCAGGCCTTCAGCTCCGTATTCCAGCGGATTCGGCAGTGGGCATGTTGATCCAAGTGTGCCTTTGCTGACACGAGTGTGCACACAGGTGCATGCCCCTGCTAATCCATGTGTGTGCTCTGAAGCATGGGTGTGTACCGCCCCCACACAGTGACTCGTGCTCACGTGCCGACTCCCTGAAACACAGATGCGTATGGACTCTGCTGCACGGTTGTGCTTGTACCCTTACATACATGCTGCCATGCAAACACACACACACTGATGCAGAGGCGTGCATACATTGGCCCACACACGCACTCTGGGGGGGGACATACATGCTGATGCACTGAAGAACACACGCACGTTGATATGCACGCCCGCTGGCACGTGCGTCTTCGTCGCACTTGCATCTGTGTATCTTGTTCTGCAACAGAGGGTGGAGCTGGAGGGAAGCTGCATTTCAAAGTGAGCTGACCCCATTGGTTCAGTGCAGCTTTGGCCGAGTTCACACAGCGCAACTCCCCCATCCCCGCTGTGCAGAAACCAGGAACTGGACTTGAAGATCAGGTTTTTAATTAAAGTTGTTGTTTCTCAGCCTTCTGCTGGCAGTGGCCATCTTGACAGGTGGCACCGTTTGTGATAGGAGCTGTAAGGGCTGGGGGGAAATCCCAGAGCTGGAGCCTGCAAAACCTCCTGCTCTTACTCCGGCACATGAAGAAGAAAGATCTCCTGATAGCTACACACAGGATAACCATATATATGGTATAAGAACAGAGGAGTGGCCGTACTGTGTCACACCAATGGTCCATCTAGCCCAGTGTCCCATTTTTTAACAGTGGCCAGTGCCATGTGCTTTAGAGGGAATGAACAGCATGGGGCAATTATCAGGTGATCCATCCCCTCTCGTCCAGTCCCAGCTTCTGGCAGTCAGAGACTTAGGGTCACCCAGAGCATGGGGTTGTGTCCCTGACCATCGTGGCTAATAGTGATTGATGGCTCTATCCTTCATGAACTTACCGAATTCTTTTTTGAAGCCGGTTATACAACATCCCCTGGCAAGGAGTTCCACAGGTTGACTGGGCGTTGTGTGAAGAAGTACTTCCTTCTGTTTGTTTTAAACCGGCTGCCGAGTAATTTCATTGGGTGACCCCTGGTTCTTGTGTTGTGTGAAGGGGTAAATAACACTTCCCTGTTCACTCTCTCCACATCTTATGATATTACAGACCTCCCTCACATCCCCCTTTAGTCGTCTCTTTTCCAAGCTGAACAGTCCCCATCTTTTTCATCTCTCCTCACATGGAAGCTGTTCCGTGGATGATTTGTGTTTCCCTTTCTGTACTTTTTTCAATTCTTTTTTAAGAACCTGGAGCGACCAGTTCTGCACCCAGTATTCAAGGTGTGGGTGTACCATGGACTTATACAGTGACATAATGATATTTACTGTTTTATAGGATATTTACTCTCTTATCCATGGGTTAAGTAAGCCAGTGTTTGTGTAAACGTCCAAGTGGGACAGAGTCTCCAGGTACGATCTCCGGGCCTCCCCCTATAGGAATGGGGCAACTGGCACACCGAATCCACCCAGTGTCCAATCCCCAACCATCGCTGTCCCAGATGCATTAGAGGAAGGTGCATGTAGGGAGCCCTGCAATGGAGAAATATGGAATAAGCTGCCCTCAGGAAAAGTGTTTCCTAGCCCTCAATAGAGGGTAGCATCAGCTCTGATGCCAGGGGTGTTGTGTCCCGTCTGTAACTCTTTGGGTATTCTAGAGCTGGAGCTCGGATAGACATACCTGTGCTAGCTCTGGCTGAGTTAATGTGCTAACAATAGAGCGTAGCCATGGTGGCGGGAGAGTTAACCGCCCTGCGTACGCTCCCGTCGGAAACCCCAGCCAAGTGCTCGGGTGGCTAGCCCGTGGTGCCGCTGCAGCTACATTTCTGGTTTTAGCAGGCTCACTTGCTCGGAGCTAGCGCAGGTATGTCATCCCGAGCTGGAAGTTACCCCTCCCGCTCCAGTGTAGATGTACCCTTTGCACACACCAAAAAGTATGCTCGTAACTGGGGTTAGCTATCTCAGGTTCATACCGTAGTAAAGCAACTAACTGGCTTAGCCCGAATATTATAGATGGAGACATATTCCACCCCTCCCTTACTTCCTGATTTAGCCTATGGGACTTTCCCCCGCCCGCAAACTCTGTTGCGATGCAGTTAAATAAAGCAGAGAGTTCCCTGCCTGCGATCTGGTGAGTTGCACTGAGCGGTCCCTTTACCAAAAAAATAAATAAATAAATGGCAGTGAAGACATGACCCCTCCGCTTTTAACTTGGGTTAGCAGCTCAAGTTCAGTCCCGTAAGGCAGCCTGGGGTTGAACTGGAGCTACTAACCCAAGTTCAGCTTCCAGGTCTTCGCTGCTGTTTTAACCCAAGGTAGCTAACATGAGTTAAGAACACACCTTTTTTTTTTTTTTTTTTAATAGCGTAGACCTATCCTTGGTTTGTTTTTAATCCTTGCTATTGAGTGTGCTCTGATTGTGCTCATTGTCCATATAAATGGCCAAGCCTTTCTTGAGACTTACTGAGTGATAACTTGTGGCAATGAGTTCCAAAGGTGAATTGGGTCAGGTGTGACAGGCGCAGAGCTGGCTCCAAATGAAGTCACTTTTGGGCAGCGCTCTCTTCGTTCACCCCCACATTGCAAAGCAAACCCTTTCAGCCTGGGTGGCTTTTAGTCCTGGAAACCACAACTAAAGAAATAAAACCCCTATGTGGTCTCCTGACGGGTCGTTCTGGCAGCTGGGGGTCATCCGTTCACAGTGGAACCCCAGCCATAGCCTTTCCCCGGCCACATCCTCTGTCCCTGGGGCTGTGTACTGGCTCTACCAGAAAAGTCCCCGTGGGGCCAGATGCTTTGAGTTTTAAGCCGTTTTGCACCACCTGAGTGGCACACAATAGCCAGAACAGGGTCCAGGTTTTGACCCAAGGCCTGAGGGGTGCTCTGAAGTTCGGAGTCCATTGCCTGAATGAATCCCATACTGATGTGGCTGGGGGCTGTGAGACCACCAAAGAATGCATGTGCCGGCCTGCACCGAGGGGGTCCAAAATGAACATGTAGTTCTCTTTGTTAGGTGCAGTGATGTAAGAAACGGTTATTTAAAATAACAAGGGCAAGATAGCTTTGTAGGCCAACTCCATTTCTTGTAATGAGGGGCTGGGCAGAGAATGACTGAGAGAAACTGGAAAACTGAAAAAGAAACAGGGTCCAGCAAGAGATTATCTGTAGTATCATCCCAGGGGCAACTTAAAACTTTCTCTGTCTCTCTCCTAATGGTACCAATCCAAGTGTTGAGACTCCCAAAACTGCATTGGTTGGCAGATAGTTAGTGTTCTTAAAGCTCCAGCTCTTGGAGTCATGTGATTGCCTGAGAATCTCATCTTTCATTTAAAAAAAAAAAAAGGGTGAAAAGCCCAGATCCTCAAAGGTGTTTAGGCACCCAACTCCCATTGATTTCAATTGGAGCTTTGAGGATCTGGGCCTAAGTTTGTACCCATTGTGGCTGTGGACACCTAAATGCTCAAAATCCAGAAGGCATCTTAAAAAAACCAAAACCAAATTCATTATAGTTTTTTAAAATCTCATGTTTTTTGGGGGGCTGACTTATGATTTGTTGAATGCATAAGGCTGGTAATACTGCCGGTCACAGGGCATCGTAAAGCTTCTTAGTGTATTTCAAACTCAACCTCTGTTACCTCTGGATCTTCCCAAAAAACGTTTGCAGCTCGCTCTCTGCTTCCGAGCTAGGTTTCCCCAGGTATCCTCTGTGCCAAACTGCCCGGAAAGAGCCCCTTGCAAGCTGCATTGAGCTTCACGAATTTGAATGTGCAGGGGCCATGCTAATCTTCTCAATAGCATTCCAGTTTTAGTCTATGTGCTGCACTGGTGTTTGTTAAACTCAGTGGCCAGGTGGCATACTTGCTCTTAGGAGGCCAGACAGGAGGTTTGAGTGCTTTTAGATCCACTGGCTCTTGCAGGTATCAGCGCAGATGACAAATGCGCCATTAAAGAGCTTAATTAGTGAAAGCCTGCAAGGTTTTAGGGCATCTCAGGCTATGTGACAGGTTTCAGAGCAGCAGCCGTGTTAGTCTGTATCCATAAAAAGAAAAGGAGGACTTGTGGCACCTTAGAGACTAACAAATTTATGAGAGCATAAGCTTTTGTGAGCTAAAGCTCACTTCATCGGATGCATTTGAGCTGTAGCTCATGAAAGCTTATGCTCTAACAAATTTGTCAGGCTATGTGGCTTCTGCAGGCCACAGGTATGCATATGCATCCTGGTGTGTTGTTTCCCTAAGAAGAAAGCAGGAGGGGAGTGGGACCTTTGTGAACTGAAGTCAAAGCTTAGAGAGGATGGTAAGTACGTGACAGTAGGAGGTAACTGGCTGAGAAGGGCCGAGGGCACCCTGCTTAGCACGTACCAGGGGGAATCTCTGTCAACCACATCAAAACACTGAGCAGGTTTTTGGAAGGGTCCATTGGGATTTGTGTTTTGATTTGTCTGGCCCCCCGCCCGTTGTTGTTTTTTTCCACTTAGCGTTTTTGGACCGGCTCCTTTGTGAACAGTGCATCTGTTTTTCTCTCCCCTGTCTGTCTCGCTTGCTCGTTTTTGCTCTCTTCCTTTTGCTCTGGTTTCTTTTTGAACCGGCCGTCTGTTTGCCTTGTTCCCGCTGGATGTGGGCACCTCACCTCGTGTTCGTCGCTGTATTTTGCTCCCGTTCCCTGTGTGAGCTGTCCAGGTTTAAGGTTGCGTGTCGGGTCACCTCTTGGTTGCTTTATAAAGGTGGCGGCAGTCACTTCTGCAGACTGTCCCCACCATGGTGCTAGAGAGGCCCCCCACGTCCTGTGCTGGCAGCCATGCACTTAGCATGCTTTATTTCTTTATCTTGGCTCTTTAATCCAGCAGGGCTTG
Organism: Caretta caretta; assembly: GCF_965140235.1. Taxonomy (NCBI): domain Eukaryota; kingdom Metazoa; phylum Chordata; order Testudines; family Cheloniidae; genus Caretta; species Caretta caretta. The sequence goes on from NC_134223.1 coordinate 7,705,924, forward strand.
TTGGGAACGGATACCTGCCTTGCTGAACTCTAAACAGTACCAGATTTACAATGGGGCTGTGGAACCGGGCCCACACTCAGAAGGGGCCCCGCCTCCTGCTCCGCCTCCATTCTCCCCGAAGTCCCGCCCCCACTCAGCCTCTTCCTCCCAAGGCTCCACCCACCATTTGCTCCTCTCCACCCCCTCCTCCCTGTGTGAACAATTGGCGGGGCTTCAGGGGGGGAAAGAGGCCGAGCGGGGAAGGGACCTTGGGGTAGAGTGGGGGCTGGAGCAGCGGGTGGGGCCATGGTCTGAATGCCGGGGCCCACAGAAGGTTAATCTGGCCCTGGCTCTAAAGGACTAGGGTCTTACGTAAGACTTGCTCATGTTTCTGTGACCTGTGGATTGATCCGTTGGTGGTGAGGGTCGGAGAAGGGAGGGGCGGATCTAGTGGTTTTGGTGTGGGGCGTGTGCTTAGAAGCGAGTTCCTGGTATTCTTGCATGCCTCCTGTTGGAGAGCAGCAAGTATCTGGACAAAGTGTCTTTGTAACTTACGAGATTTGCATCTCCCCACAGCACTGTGCTGTGCTCTGCTACCTGGGTTAAGTACCTGGCACTGTGCAATGGATTCCACAGCCACGCAGGGCTTCATGCATGGCATTGTACCACTTGCTGTGGCCACCGAGGACTTCAGAGTCACACGCACAGATGTAGCTCAGGATCTTCGACTGCTTAAAGGAGATTTCTCTTTGAGCAGTCACAGTAGTAGGACCGAAAAGACTCACTTGAGCAACCCTGCCGATCCGTCCACTAGGGCGCAGTGACAACTAGTACATCATAGCTTCCAGCATGAGGAGGTGCCGTTTACAATTTTGCATGGTGTCTGTTGTGGGCTTGTCCAAGGAGTCTAGTAAAAGAGCCTAGACTTCAGACTCTAGCACCAAAATCTAGAATAAAGGTACCCAGACCAGAAATGTCTAGAATAAAGGAATCCAGATGTAAGAGCCTAGGATAAAATCTAGGCTCAAGGTGTTCAGATATAGGAGGGTTGGGTCTAGAATAAAATCCAGAACAAAGGAACCTGAATTTCAGAGTCTAGATTAAGATCTAGAATTAAAGGGGTCAGCTGTGGGTTTCTGGAGTAAACTGTAGAACAAAGAGGTCTATCCAAGAAAGGAGTCTAGGCTTGCATGATGTCTGTTGCAGACGTGGCCAGAGAGTCCAATACAGCACTGAGCTCTGGAGCCAGTGGTTTCAGCCTCCTCCCTACCCCCAGGGGCCCAGGCTCTCCCGCTGCAAACAGGAGAATTCAGAAGGCCAAGATCTGGTGCAGCGATTTCAGGCAGCTCCGATGTCTTCCAGCAGGGCCTGAGCCAACACCTGGCCCCGTCAGCATCAGGCCCTAAAAACCTCGCTGAACTTTGTCCTTCAGTCGCTGTGCAGCAAACGGAGCAGAGGGAAAAGTCGGCGACAGGTCTGCGTGCGCAGCGAATGCAGCCAGGACGCTGCCATGGCGCCTTTCTCCTCCTCCTCTCCTTCCCCGTGCCATGTATATATTTCCCTAATCGCTCTGGCTGCTGATCGTTATCTGGCTTTGCGAGAGAGTGAAAGAGACTTCGTGTCAAACGCTGAAAAACGACTTTTCCAGCAGCCTCTCTCCCCTCTGAAAAGAGGTGACGTGCTCGGAGTATACAAATCACTCCGTGCTCCGGAGCCTGTGTTCGGCCCGCCAGCGTGTGTTTGGATTGCAAAAAAGCCTCCCCAGCCCCCACCAAGGTCACCCAACCGCAACCCTGTCTTAGCGAGGAGCCGGGAAGGCAAAGCAGCCCATTACGAGTAACATGGCCTCGGTGCAGCCCGGGAGCTGCGCTGGTCAGGGAGTGAAAGGGCTCATCTCCCCCAAAAATGTACATCTCTGCTGTAGAGCAGGCTGAAGGGTGAGACTGGGATGAGGGATAGCCACCAGGAGAGTCCTGCTTTGAATCAGCTGGGGGAAAGCGCTGTCTAGTGATTAGAGCTGGAAATTCAGTGTGGCTTGAATCTTCTTTTAGACCTTGATTGCACCGGGGATTTGCCCTGATTGCAGCCATGTGCGTAGATGGACCAAACTGCTATTGGCCAGAAGAGCATAGGGACCGATCTTCCCGTGTTCAGCACGCCGCTGGGGCTGGATCTTCAAAGGTCCCACCTCCCATGGGGGCACCTGAAGAAGGCCCATGTTTGCAGAGGTGCCCAGCAGCGTCAGCTGTGACACTGAAATCTGGAGGGCCCAAAACTGAAGCTCTTCTGAAGCTCAGCCCAGGAATGGGAGGTCACATTCTAGCGACAAACCTGGCCTGCTTGCGGAGATGGGGCTAACCCCCGTTGAAGCCAGGCGAGCTCAGGGGTGCAAATCCTGGCTTATTGTGGTGTAGCCTGTCTACTCCAGTAGTGGCTGAAATCAGAGCAAATCCATTGGTAATGCTTGAGAGGAAGAAGTGTACAGTGGCTAAGGTGCTAGCCCGGACTTTGGGCAGACTTGGGTTCCATTCCGCTCTGCCATAGGCTTCCTACAAGACTAGGGCAAGTCATTTAGTCTATATGGGTGTGTCCACACTGCATTGTAAACCTAGGTCTGTGGGACCTGGGCTTGTGGACTCAGTGCTTGAATGTCCACACTGCACTGTAAATCTGGGCTTTCAGTTGCCGAGTCCAGATCTCACAGCTGTGCGAACACGTCCATACTGCACTATGCAGACCTCCTCACTCGGGTTTGCAGCTTGAGTTGCGTCTACACTGCAAAATGACAGGGCTTGGACCTGAGTCACAGTGGGACTTGGGCTCTGACCCACTCCCTAGCAAGATCTTTGAACCCAGGTCCTGAGTTCTTGCTGACCTGAGTCAGACTGATTTGTGTGTGTGTGTGTGGGGGGGTAACGGGGCTTGGGTTCAAACCTGAGTCAGAGCCTAGGGCTTAGTGTGCAGTGTAGGCATACACTATTTATGTGCCTGAATTCCCATCTGTCAAATGGAGGGACTAGCACTGGCCTGCCTCACAAAGGTGTTGAGAAGCAGGTTCAAGAGTGCTCAGCTAGACACTGGATTGTGGCCAGTGGAGTTTCTCTAGTTCTTCAGTGGTGTAGATGAGAATCGGACTTGGCTTGTGTTCCTAATTTGCTCTGGAACATTGGGCAAAACTGCGTATGCCTTCTACTTACTCGCTGGGGGTAAATGATAGTTACAATGCTCGCTTCCCAGAGCGCTGCTGAGAATGAATTCATAATCATTCATAAAGTGCTTTGAGATCTTTGGCTGAAAGGCATTCTAAATGCAAAGGCTGATTATTATTTTATGGGCAGGGATTGTCTTTTTGTTCCATGTTTGTCCAGCGCTGAGTACAATGGGGTGCTGGGCATGCCGGAGGCTCATGGGTGGAAAGAATCACAACGAATAAATAGCAAATCTTGAGATTTTTCTGATGCTGTCAGAATCCAAACCAGGCCTCCTTGAGTGGGCAGCATGTTGATGGGTTTTTTTAAGCATTGTCTTTTGCCGCCTGGCAATTCCAACTCTGCCGTCTCCTTCATTTAATCGCTCCTGTTATCTGTAACCAAAAAAAAAAGTGTAATCTCGTCCAGTTGGTTCCCAACATTTGTTAACAAATAGGCAAGGTTTTATCATGCTTATCGGCACCGCTCGTCCCTCTGTCCCCTGCCGGTTTGTCAGATAAGGCTGTAATACTTTAGCTGTTTCGTTCTGGCCGCTGCTCAGGATGGAACCCTGATACGCCAGTTTGATCAGAGGCGGATAGTGGCTGATGTTTGTAAACTGGAAGCTTAGCTGCAATCTGTGTCTGAGCGCACGCACGCATGCGGCCCGTTCAGAAGGCTGCCTTTTCCTCTAGCAGTATGTTTCTTTCAGGAACGATAACGGCAAAGTGGGGGGAAAGGTAAATCAATGAGACAGGCGGGAGACAGGCGGTCGAGGGAAAGAGCTGTCTCTCGGCAGTGCGGGCCTGTGGGTGGGGCGACAGACCAGCACTCGGAAGATCTCTGTTCTGCACCACGTTCTCCGCTGACCTGTTGCGTGACCTTGAGCAAGTCACTTCCCGGCCCTGTTTCCCCTCCCAGCCATTGTCTGTCTTGTCTAGTTAGGGGTTCATAAAAGGCATTTGGGTGCCTAACTCCCATTGGTTTCACGCCCTTTGTGACTCCCACCCCGAGCCCTTACAAGCTGGGACTGTCCCTTACACCCAGACTGTCCCCACCTAGCGCAGTGGAGTCCCATTCGCCATTGGGCCCTGTAGATGCTGCCCTAGTACAAATAATGACTAACCGTCTCACTTACGTCCGCACTGTGGCGGGAGGTGTAATTCCCAGCTCCGGTCGACAGACCTGCACTAGCTCTGACCGATGGAGCATGCTAAAAATAGAAACGCAGCTGTGGCAGTGTCCTGAGGATGTCCTGGCTAGATCCGAAATACGTGGATAGTTCCTTCTGCCCCTTGTGTTGCCGTTTTTAGCATGCTAGTTTATTCAGAGCTAGCGTGGGTATGTCTGCCCCAGCTGGAGATTACAGCTTCAGCTCCAGTGTAGATGGACCCTGAGGCCTTGTCTACGCTAGGGATTTTGACAAACAGTGGCCACCACTGGTTTAGCTGTCGTGGTGCATATTCTTAGTGTAGACAGGGCAAACTGCAATTTGCAGCTAGGGAAAGATAAATTGCACTAGATTGAATGGCAACTTGTAGCAGCTTTGCCTGTATACACTAGGTTGAAGATGGCTGACATCAGTAGACAAGGCCCTATGCTAGGTATGTAAAGGGGCATCACTGAAGTTAATCCAAGATGTGGCCCAGAACATATTAATAATCTCCAGCTCGTATATAACGCTTTTCATCAGTAGATGCCAAAGAGCTGTATGAAGGAGATTAATATTGTGACCTCCATTTTACAGAAGGGGAAATCAAGGTACGGAGTGGCAAAGTGTCTTGCCCAAGGTCACCCAGCAGGCTAGTGGCAGAGCTGAGAACAGAAACCAGGTCTCCTGAGTCTTAGTCCAGCGCTGTCACTGCTGAGGCCCACTGCTTCCCTTAGTATCCTCTCCTGCAAGGTAATGAAAACCCTCTGCTCCAGTTACAGCCAGTGGGTGATGAAGGAGGCGTCTTACTGGAGGTTTAAGCACCACAACTGAGCAAATCCGTTTGTTTAGAGCTGGTCAGAAGTCACGTGTTGGATCATTTAGACCAGGGATTTTGCAGTCTTTTTCCAATAAGAATTATGGAGGCTCTTCTTGGTTGTGTGTTTGTTTTTCTTTTTTGTTCATCCGGCTCTGCTCTGGATTCCCCCCCCATCTCCACGCAAGTTGGGCGCGTTACAACTGTGAACGGCAGAGAGAGAGAGAGAGAGAGAGCGGCCTTGTAGCTGCAGCAGCTCCTCGGCATCAGATACCTACCCCGTGTGCACGCTGATTCATGCAAAGCCAAATGAGCAGATGCTGGGAGTCTGTTCCGTTGGTGGGATTTTACAGAATGCTTTTACAGTCGAGGCAGCTGGAAAAGCAAGGAAATGAATCTCTTCAACTCTCATCTCGATTTCACACCCCTGTGCTGCTGCTCTTGAAGAGACGGGTTTTACTTTGGTTTTTTGCAACAGCTACAAATGTCTGTCTGTCTGTCACCATACATTCCTATCTATCAATCTAGGGACTTCTATGACCCTCATTACAAAAGTGGCTGAGACCAGTTCCTGATATCTAAAGCATTACGAGCCTATTTCTGTAGCCCTGGAGTTTGCATCAGCTGCCTGCCTACACAGCTCTCCCATGCCCTTCCCTTCTCTGTGGGCTCTTAGCTTCCCTGCTTAAATATAATTAAAACTATTAGAAATAGAACATCAAGCTGCTGCTCTTAATTATAATGCGTAACTCACTTAAAATGTTTTGCATCTCCAAAGAGCTTTACAAACTAGCTGGTCTATTTTAGGTATTTCTAAAGAGCCCATCACCTCCTTATTTAAAAGCCCAGGTTTATCAATCAGTCCTTGCAACACCCCTTTGAAGTGTTATCCACATTTTATAGAGGGGGAAACTGAGGCACAGAGAGGTTAATTTTCAGTCCCTTCATTTTTCAGTCCCCAACTTCAGGCATCCAGCGATTGCAAGAACTGTGGCATCCCAAATTAGTCATTACTTGAACAGGTGGGCCTTCGTGGCTTGCCAAGACCGTGTCTGAGCCTGGATTCAGATTGTGGTCCGCCAAGGTTTACAGCTCCGGTCTGTAACCACTAGCCCATGCTGCCTCTCTTTTGCGGTATGACTGAGTGTGCAGTATGTGTCTGTGGGGTACAGTGTGGATTTATCATGGAAATGTATAGTAATGTCTTTGTAAATACCATAAGGATCATGTTCTATTTCCATGCTTTGCTCATGGCAAACTCCTGCCAGGTGTAAAGAATGAAATCGATTTGCCCAGTCAGTTCAGGTTTATCCTCTGCGCTGTGACTCAGGTCTCTACCACCCTGGTGCCTTTCTGGTCCTCTTCACGTTCTCTGCGTGACACTTCCATCTGGAGAGCTATTGCTATTTCTCACAGCACATATCTTGGGCTTTCTCAGTGTCGCATTCTTATGGTGATACAATGGCTACAAACAGCCATTTAAAAAAAAAAGCCCATTGCAGTCTTCCATGCGTGCTAAAGATGTGAGAGCTGCGATCTGCGTCTGTCTCGTGGTAAATTGGTACCTCCATACCCACCGGTTCGGAAGACAGGATTGGAGTCAGTCTTCTGGTTCGTGCCCATCTCTAGTAGCGATGGCCAGCGGTTTGGCTGGCTCTGTGAAATGAACTCACTCTAGAGTCCACATCACAAACTCTCGTTACATTGCTATAGATAGATGATGGCAGCACCCAGAGGAGCCAGCTGAGATCAGGGCCCCATCGCACTGGTGCTGCGTATACACGTAGTGCGTGATAGTTGCTGCCCCAGAGAGCTGACAGCCTCACCGGACAACACAGACAAAGGGATCAGCATTCTCCCCATTTTACTGCTGGAGAACTAAGATCCAGATGGATGGAAGCCCAGATCCACAAAGGCACTTAAGCACCTAACCCCCGCCTTAAGCACCTATCTCCATGCTTTAGGCTTCCCTGTGATTCGCAGAAGTCTTGCCAAACGATGTAGGTGACCAAACTCACTGGGCACCTAAGTTTCCAGGGTAAAAGTCCCCTCAGTGCTTAAATTTCATCCTCAGGTCCTGTTCAAAATCTCCCATGGGGGAGAGGGAGTGGTACCCACCTTACACATTTTAGGCCAGTGGTTAGTGCGCTCTCTTGGGAGGTGGGAGTCCAGGGTTCAATCCCCTCTCTGTCAGAGGGAGACACAAAGATTTGAGGCGGGGTCTCCCACCTCTCAGGAAAGGGCTTTAATCACCGGATGTGGGGGGGGCTGCCCTAGTCTCTCCTGTCGAAGCTGCTCAAGGGTAGATAGATAATTAATCAGTGGAGCAGGTGGTCTCCCACCACCCGGCTAGAGAGCCATTCTGACTCCTCCTCTTTCTCTGGCCCTGTGACTCGAAGTTCCTCCCTGTTACAAGGCAGGTGGCCTCGCTACCTCCTCCTCCGGCCATTTTGCATGAAGTGAGGTGGGCACCTAACACATTCTTGCAAGGAACAATTTGGGCGCCTGATTCGCCTGCTTCTGGGGGCAAGGTTCCTGCTCCTGGATTGCTCATCAGAGCTAGGCAGCCTGGATTTTAGGAGCCTATCGCTGAGAGCGGGACAGGGATTAGCTCACACCCCTCTGGCCGGCATCTCCCGTCGGCTAGCGTGCCGGCATTGGGAACCACAGCTGAAGGTGCAATCTCTCCCCATTTGTTACCTAGGGAGCCTTGGTGCCTACCTCAGGCTTCGTGTGTTCCTGTGGTTTTTCTAGGCACCTAAGAGTTAAGCGCTGTGGCGCCAAGAACGTCAGAATACCTAAGTGCCTGTGTGAATCTGGGCCGAAGTGACTTGCCCAAGGGCCCACACAGCCAGGAATTGAACCCAGGCCTTCAATCTCAACCCTTTGCCCTCAGCAAGGCCCCGTGGATAGGCCGCTGGAATGGGGGCTCAGGAAACCTTGGGTGAAATCCTGGCCCTATTAAAATCAATAGCAAAGCTCCCTTTGATTTCACTGGAGTGGGTGTTTCACCCTGGATTCTCTCCCAGCTCTGCCACTGACCTCAGGCAAATAGCTTCCCCTCCCCATGCCTCAGTTTCCACACCTGTAAAATGGTGGGAATGATACTGGCCTTCTTTGTAATGTGCTTTGAGGTCCGTGGAGGAAATGCCCATTACTCACCCAAGGTCTCCCTTAGTCCCACTGGACACCCTTGCTGCCTGCAGACATGACCATTTCCATCCTCCCCGCCATCTCACTTCCAGATCAGAGCCATGGGGAGGAGGCATGAGCCCAGTGGTCGGAGCACTGGCTTGGAGGACCCACGTTCCCTTCCCTGCTCTGCCACAGACTTCGTGTGTGACCAAGTGACTTGGCCATGTCACTTAGCTGCTCGGTGCCTCAGTTTCCCACCTGTGAAACACACAGGGACGTTGGGAGGATAAAGATTGTGAGATGCTCAGATACTACATTGATGGGGCAGACAAGTACCTAAGACAGATAGCTAGAGCTGCGGTGCCTTGCAGAGGGAAGCTGCCTGCTCTTCAGCTAAATAAAGACTCTGGTTTCCAGGGCTGTCAATCTAACCCTTTTCACCAGCACTAGGAAATACACACACAAAAATGAAATGAAATCAGGAGACCTCATGACCCCTTCTCGGCAATGTTCCTGCAATCTGTTTGCAGCAATCGATGGGAGGAAGTTAGATGGTAAAACGAAACAGAATAAAATAGCCATCCAGTGACAAGCAAGCGTTTTATAACAGCTAGAATGCAGTGCTCTGATTCCTATCTTTGGCATGTGCTCATTTCACAAAGTATTAACAGGAAGCAGGGATTACATCGCCCGTCGTGTGAGCAGGGAGAGAGGATCCCCCCCGAATGCTGCTAGGGAGATATGGGGGGCAACAAACATGGCTCATTTTCTGGTTGAAGTTGAAGCCAAGGGGTTAGCAGCGCTACATAAGAATGGCCATATGGGGTCAGACCCAAGGTCCATCTAGCCCAGTATCCTGTCATGTGACAGTGGCCAATGCCAGGCGCCCCAGAGGAAATGAACAGAACAGGTCATCATCCAGGGACCCATCCCCTGTCGCCATCAGCCTATGCTGGCCGCAGCAGGTGAGCCAGGGAGGGAGATTGCTTCGTTCCAGCATAGGTTAGTGCTCAGCAGTGGCTGGCATTGCTGACAGTGACGCCTGCCGCTCTGGTCCGGCTGGGGTGGTCCCAGCTCTGGGCACTGCTGCCTGATGCATGGGGCCACAGCACTGCTTAGGTTTGGCCTGGGCACCCTCCCCGCCCCTCATGATGGAGGGGCTGCCGGGCCAGACCTGAGCGAGTGACGTAGCGACCCCCCCCCCCCCCCCGGCACAACACCCGGAGTGGGGAACTGGGCCCAGCCCTGCGGGACGGGAGCCACAGGAGTGGCCATTGCGGGGTGAGTTTTGCACTTGATCGTGTTGTTTCACGTATGCAAAACCACGGGGCTCTAGGAATTGCCATATGGGATCAGACCCGTGGACCATCCTGTCTCTCACGGTGGCCAGTGCCAGATGCCCGGGAGGAACGTGTAAAAAAGAGAACCCCTCTTGTCTACTGACGTGTCTCTTACAAAACTCCTGGCACTGCCTCTGCTCTCTAGGTGGCCCCATTCAAAGAGACTCTGCACCCCCTCACACAGACTAAGTGAAGGCTTCGCCCACCTCATGCAGCCACTCACTGCATTGCCAGCCAGTCACCCAGGCTTATGCGGGAAGAGCAGACCAAGGGAAATGGGACTGCAAGGGATGAGATGATTGCTCTGTGTAGCCATAATGTATTTTCCCCAAGGTGCACTTGCGCAGCTGTTAAATCCACTCCCATCCTCTCCAGCACTTGCCTTCCAGACAGCTTTCATTTTTTAAATGTCTCTTCTGGTCCTCTGATCCCTGAAACCTTCTGGGACCTGGAAACATTGCTTTTCTGGAGGCACATGCAATCAGCTGTCATGGGGTGGGATAACTTTCCCTGCCATTTGTCTCAGGAAAGAGACCAATGGGGGACAGGGAGCCCATGGGTGAATGAATGGTCCGTATCTCGGGTGTTTATATCTAGGCTTGAAAGTTGCTAAATGTCGGTACACGTTGATTTCACCATACACAGACGAAAAAATATTTCCATTAGCCACTGGACTATGCAGCTTCTCCCTACTAAAGGGGCTTGATTTAAGTTAAAATCTCCATCCTTCTGCTTCCTGCTCTTCTGTGCTCTGCTCCCATCGGCTTACCTGACATGCTCAGGGAATGTAACGAGAGGGCGGGAGGATGGCCTGAGAGCCCAGTGAAAGGTTATCCCCATCTGTTTCTGCTGCGACTGACTCCGATTTCCCCAGAGGTCAGAGAATGTTCTGACAGCAAGAGAAGGCTGGGCTTCAAAAGCACTTTCCTTCTCGGACCAGAGCAGCGATGAATAATATGCATTACAATAGTATCTGCCCCAGCATGGAGGGAACGTCTTCACCACGTGGGTGTTGGAATTTGTCTCCAGGAGCTAGCGGTGGGTGACCCCTTCGCTCAGGACATGCGTGGCATCGAGCGCCCGTTATCAAACACAAATAAATCCCTCCTCAGCAGCCCATCTGATTTAGACAGCGCCTCATCGGCCAGGCTGGCCTTTGGATTTTAACCCTCCCCACCCCTCCTTTACTGTTCCTGGGCTCCATCAGGGCGGAACCGACTGCTGAACTCTGGGGTTGCTGGGAGGGGCGCTGAGCAAAAGCCGCTCGACACGTTGCTCCTGAGTATTTGCTCCGATAAAAATGTCAGCTACCGCTGTGCTCGCTGTACACGAATTCGCACCAATTTGAAAGCCGGAAGGGGTCATGGGGGATCATCTCATTTGACCTCAACTGTGGACTAACCGCGTGGTCATCTGCAGGGCCTGGATCTTCATCGCCTGAGTGCAGGGCCAGGTTTTTAAAGCCAGTTAGGAGCCTAAAGAAGCAGACAGGAATCTAGAGGGATTTTTCAGCAGTGCCCAGGCACCCACATTAGATCTCCCCCTAGTCTCTGGTGGTACCTTAAAAGGTCCTGAATATCAGAAAATGCCTGCCCTTTGAAAATCCGGCTCTTCAAGGGGGCCTCACCTTGGGAACCCCAAATTTCTCTCCAGTCACCTTTGGAAACGTAGGCCCTACAGCTTAGCTGACACGTTTGTAAAGGGAATGAGAGGCAAAGCTGGGGCCAGATCCTGAGACACTCGACTCCCAGTCCCTTCCAGATAACGGCTGCCAACGAGGAAAAGCAAGGACGGGATGGAAAAAGGGACTAAGGGAAGACGAGAGGGGCATGGGAGCAGGGAACAGCGGAGCGCCACTAGCTGATCTGCACTGTCACTCAGCATAAGGTTCTGGGAGCGTTTCACATCGGAGCAGAGATTTATCTCCCAGACTCTCCCTGTGTGTGTCTCTCTCTAATTCTTAAATATCGCTGGTTATTTTACTAAACGTCTCTTAATAGGCACGCCATAAATGTTGTCACAGATACAGGAGGGAGAGTGATGGAGGTATTCAGAATAATGAAGCGTGGAGTTAAGAAGGATCCGTCGCTCATCTGCTTGCCCAGCCTCGGGCTGCCAGGTTGCTGGGGGAGGGAGGTGGGGGCCGCTCATTGGAATGGATTGGCAAACCAGGCAGAACCGATAAAACAGGGGTTACGTCTTTACGCGCCCTCTAATTAATCTGCAGGATTCCCTCCTACAGGGACCGGAGTTGAGCAATTTAGAGGACTTTAAAATGGGACTGGAGTGGTGGAGACAGGGCTAATTGGTACCACTCTGACAGCTTTGCTGAGAGAAGTGAGTTACTGGTGGAAAGGCTGGTGCGGGGCGGCGGGGGGGAGACACAGGCGTCGTGCTTCTGGACATGAGTTTAATGCTTGTGTGTGTGTGGTGGCAGGTCAGGGTGGAAGTTCCCCATTTCCCCCCGTACCCCTGATTAAGATCCAGTGTGACAATGTCTGTGTGTGTGGGAGAGAGGGTATCGCCTTCCCCTGAGGCATCAGCTGTGGGTCAGCACAGTAGCAGGATGAGAGGAGAAGCAGCCGGGGCTGGGGTGGGATCGGGGGGTGCTCGTCTGGGACTCGGGAGACTCTGGTTTGAGTTTGTGCGCCGATCCAGGCTTCCTCTTATGATCTCGGCTGAGTTACTTAGGGCTTGTTTTCGGTACTAAACCCCTGCGTTTCTTACCTTGGGGTAAGTAGCATCCTTTGGGGAAAGCAGGCTCTTTAGCTGCACGGTGCGGTGACCTCAGCCAGGGCAGCCCCCGGTGAGGGAACGGAGCTGACCCCGGGCGAGCTTACTAAGTGCTTTGTCCTCACTGTGTTTTTACCTCAGGGTACCTCGCGTGTGTTAGTGACCCCAAGGTAGCCAGCGCCGCTTTTATTAGCAGTGCGGACAAGCCTCGCATCTCCCTGGGCCTCTGGGTAGGTCTGCACTGCAAAGAAACTCCCCTTGTGCCGAGTCTCTGAGCCCGGTTCGATTGACTCCAGCTCCTGGGGCTTGGGCTCCAGGGCTAACCATAGCAGTGTAGATGCTCAGGCTGGAGCCCGGCTCTGAAACCCGGCCAGCGGGAAGGGTCTCGGACCCTGGACTCCAGCCCGACCCAAACGTCTCCACTACTATTGTTAGCCCGGAAGCCTGAGTCCCGGGAGCCCAAGTCAATTGACCCCCACACTCTGAGCCTCTTTGCAGTGCAGACCTACCCCCAGTTCCCCAGCTGGATTGAGATAATAGCGCTTCCCCGCCTGAGGGGGTTTGTGAGGTTAAACACATTGAAGGTTGCGAGGTGCTGGGGGCCAGCTCGCTACCGCCACGAATCTCTGGCGCAATCCGAGCCCTTTGTGAGCTGCGGGGGGTGAGCGGCACCGAAGTGCCGAGAGTGCTGAAGTTCTTGTTCGGGTGAGCACGGACTACGAGCGGGGCGGCTGTACCGCCCTGCCCCCGCGGTGTAGCTGGGACTCTTTCCAGAGAAGTACGCCACAGAAGTGTCAGCCTTGTGTTGTCACTGCCTTGTGATGCAATCACAGCCTCTGTCAGTGCCATGGGCTGGGGTGGTTAAACACACTGGGCAGCTCTTCTCATTGTACCATGAGAACACTTTGAAGTAAGATCTCAGAGCACGTCACTCAGCCGAGTCACTAACGTTATCGCCGTTTTACACATGGGGAAACTGAGGCACAGAGCGATACTCCCTGTCTATCTAAGTACTTAACAGGTGTTACAGGTTGGGCAACCAAAACCAGAGGCACCCAAAATCAGCAGGTCACTTTTGGAAAAGTTGGCCAGAGACCCGTAGCGAATCTCTGGCAGAATCAGGACCTAGAACCTAAATTAGGAGGCTCTCAGGACATTTCATAAGTCAAAGCAATGCATCCATTTAATCCTGTTACACATTAAACACTGGTGCAGTGGGATGGAGGTGACCTGTGCCCTCCTTCGCTGCTTCCTAGCTTCTTTAAACCCACAGACCTGGGAAACACTGTGACCCTTAATCCCAGGACCTGAGCGTCTCCAGCGTTTGATGGTGGTAGCAGCAGGAGCTCTGTGGGTGCACGGGGCCTGAGGCAATTCCAAATATACTGGCCCTTCGGACTTCCCGTTTAAACCTCGCGACTTTATTCCCACTGCCCGTCGCAATGTCGAGGAAACCCAGAGGAGGGTAGTGTGAGTGCAACGCTTTGAAGTCCTGATAGCCGTGCAGTGGTTTTCAGTAGCCTCAGGCCCCCCCCGTGTCACTGTAAATAGTCCTGAAAAATCCCAGGTGCTCTAGGGCATTTTGAAAAGCAAGGAGACCTCTGTGTAACCGATACACAGCGCACTCCCTCGCAAAGCGCTGGGATGGGAGTCTCACGAACCTCGGGATTTTTTCCATTCCTGAGCAGATTGCTTGTTTGATCTGGAAGATTTCGCTGTCAGGGCCAATTAGAAGCAGCTATTTAACACAGGCCTGTCTTCTCCCCTACTCCCTGCAGCTTCACCACTCTTCTTCCCTCCATCCCCCTGGCTGGCGGGAGGGTATGGTTGCAGCATGCAGAAGAAGAAAGCTCCTGTCTGTAGTTCCCAGGTGCTGATTAATTTCAAAAGGCGGGCTTTTGTTTGTTTCACTGCGTGTTTTGTTAACCCCTTCGGCATCTCAGTGGTTGGAAGGCTTTGCGGATTGGCTCCTGACCCTGTTTACATTATGCCTCCATTTCCCTTACTTGGTTTTGTTCCTTCAGCAATGCATTTTAATTCACATCCTGTGATAGGGGTGTCTGCAGGTGGGTGCAGTCCCTCTCCTGATTAGAGCCATGGAGACCATGTGGTAGTTCTCTCCCCTGATTGTGTTCCAGTGAGGGTGCTCCTTTATGAGAGTGCCTGAGTGTTAATCATTTGGTAGCGGTCAGTTTCATTTTGTAACTCTGGAATATGCAATCTGTGGAACTCACTGCTGCATGAGGTGAACAGCTCAGATTCAAGACCAAGTGGAACAGAATCCGAGATCCCATCAGTGAGATGGAAACAGAAAGGTGCTCACATTCCCCATGCTTTCACGGCACAAGTTGTCAAAGGAGGTCAGGAAGAATGGCACTGTGTCTTGCAATTAGGTGTGCTGTTAATACCTTCCTCTGCAGCACACTGCATTGGTCATTGCCAGAGACAGGGCACCAGCTCAGGTAAACAAAGAGCATATTCTGATTTATCTGGCTATAGGATTAGATGGATGATTAGTCTACTCAGAAGTAACCATTCCTGATGGGCGTTACAGTGAGAGAGGCCAGGTGGGAAAGTTGAGGAGACTTGGGAGACTTCAAATAGCTGGATGTGGACAGCTGATTTGGAATTCTGCTCAAGAATTGCCTCTGCTTATTCTCCATTGCTACCTCCCAAGGCATCCAGAGCTGTCATGGAGCAGGGATCCTGCCCCAGTGATGGACAGAGCGCAGAGCAGTGCAACGTCTTGCATTTCCATTGCACAACCATGGGCCAAGCTAGTTTAGGGTGAATGTGATCGAGGGGGAGAGTGGAGACACGGGACGGTCAGCTCGCCTGCATTTGGAGACCGATGCCCAAGGATTCACTCCATCTGGGCTGCGTTCACTGCCTACCCCTCGCCCCAGAGGAGCAAGGAGTGAGGAAGAAATGTGTGGGGAGAGGACCTGAGATGGCTGTAGGTACAGAGTGGGGAGGGATCATGGGACACAGAAAATACTGAAGCTAAAAATCAATGGGGAGCGATATCTCTGAATCAGAAAAACCTCCAGTCCTGACTTGTGGCCTGCTCCACACCACCAGCTTTCTGACCCTGCACGGCTTCTGCGGAGAGGCTGCCAACTGGACCGGGGACAAACTAGACTCAACCTCCAGACTCCCGTTGTGACCTGAAACAAATGGGAACACCCAGTCTATCTCCTTCCCCGTGATGAGCCAGGCTGGATAGGAGAACAGCTGCATGTCCCATGGGTCACCGAGGAGCAGGTGCTGCATGGGCATTAGCCAATCTCTGCTGGCTGCTCAGAGATGAGTACGTTCTCCCCAGCACCAACCCATGGGACTCTAGATCGTCTAGCAGCACCACACCGGGCACTGCCCTATCATGTGGGCTGCCCTGCTGCTCCCTTCTCCTCTATCCTGACTCAACACGCCTGCATGGAAAGAGGAGTGATGGGTCCATCCCTCTGCACTGGTGTCCCTGCCCTCCCTTGAAGCAGAGACAGCCCCCACCCAGCAGCTAAGCCTCCCACTGCTGCTGTAACCAAAAACGCTGAGTACCTTTATAAGCACCTGCTCCGCAAGCCAGACTCAGGCTGTGTAACTAATGTGGGGTCATGTGTCACCTTTCCAAGCAATCCCTCGGAGTCGCTGTCTGGGCGACAATTAATCCTGAGATTCACCTTGAGAGAAGATAGCAGGTGCAATTCAGCCTGATCCTCCCACCTGAAGCCTCCCCACATCACACACTGGACCTGTTGGCCTTAAAGAGATAGGACCCCTTTCTTTTATTTTTCTCCTTTAGATCTGTTGGCATCAAGATATATCGGGGGCAGGGAACGATTAACTGTCCAGGTTGCTGGACAATTCAAAACACTGCACACTGATCTCATCAGCATTTCTGGTAAACCTCCCATTGATGTCAATGGGAGCAAAGCAATGCCAAGGGCTTTTGAAATGCTACATGTACAGCAGGAACAGGTTTCATTCTGCCGGCGCTGCTGTAAATCCATGGAACTCAGTGCTGTGGAGGTGCAAGATCAGAATGGCCCGAGTCTTAGTGTGGTGGTTGACACGCCAGGGATCAAATCAGGCACCTCGTGCTCTTTAAGCAGGTGTGGCAGAAAGTGATAACCATTTTTATACAATTGTGGTGGACAGCATCAATGATTATTTTTCTATTTTTATTGATTTACATGTTCACAGTTGCAGGAAAGCATTGGAAGGCTGACAATCGGGGAGATCAGATAATTATTTAATGATAGTAGATGCTGAGATTCAAAAAGTTAAAGCTTTCTAACCTCTAAAACACAAATATTGGACGTCGCCTGTCAGAATATACAAAGTAAACGTCCCTAACTCAAACATTAGTAAGTTCTCGAGCAGCATTTTCCTTACTTTGCCTTTTTGTAAATTTTAATTTTTTTCTGGTTTGGGTGTGTGTGATGAAATTGACATTTACTGACATTCCCTGATAAAAATTGAATCCTTCCAAGTCTACCTACAAACCTGACTCAATTTGCACTATAGAGCCTGGCTCTTAAGCTGAATGCCGTAACAGTCCCAGAGCCTCTGTGAATAGGACCTAGACAGGAACATGTAACACACACACACTGATTGGGCGTTATGCTGCCAACTTGTGTAGCCATTTAAACCAGTGCAAAGAGGTGTAAAACGCAGCGTCGCTGACTCTCGTGATTTGATCACAAATCTTACGATAGCTGGTGTTTTACTTACGGTCCCAGCTCTGGGAGTTATGTGATTACACGAGCCTCTCAGCTTTCAAGAAAAAAAAAAGTAACTTGCTCGCCCTCCTGTTTGCGGAGGAAAGCTTCAGAACAGGGCCCCACCGTAAGCCGATCTCATGATTTTGAGGGCCTGACTCGTGCTATTTTTTGAACATTTGGTGTTGGCGATGCTGAGAACGTTAACCCCCCTCGTGTGGGTGAGGGGCAAATCATTTATAATTATTCTTTGCATTACCAGGCCCACGTCGCGCCAGGCGCTGTACAAACACAGAATGAAAAGATGGCTGCTGCCTAAGAGGCTTGCAATCTAAAGAGGCATCAGATGGAAACTGATAAGGGAGTACAAGGGAACAGTGAGACACGTGGCAGGCCATAGTCTCTGCACAGCAGCAGTTGTGTTTCGCACCCCTGGCACTGGTGTAAATGACTTCCCCACAGGCAGGGCAGAGGGAAATCAGGCTCAATGATTTCCCCTTGAGGATGTGATCGTGTCTGCAGGAGGAGGAGGGAGAGGAGTGAATAGAGGGTGGGCACGTGGAAGCCAGTCCGTATTTCCATCCCCACTTGGGACCAGTTTCCCAGCTCACTTAGGCCTGCGCCCACTTCCCAGCCCTGCCTTGGCTCATGTTGTGTTTCTCTTCCTCCGTTATTTCACAGGCTACCTGACTGTCAGCATTGAGCCGCTCCCGCCTGTGGTGGTCGGGGATGCCGTGACTTTGAAATGTAACTTCAAGACGGATGGCAGGATGCGGGAGATAGTCTGGTACCGGGTAAGTGACCGCCCGTTAACCCTCCTGTGACAGGGACAGGGTCAGGCAGGCTGTTCTTCCAGTGCATGATGCGAGGCCAGAGCCGTGCAGCTGAGGGATGTCAGAGGAAACTGTCAAGAGGTTTCTCGGTGATGGAAGCATCGATTACCCAGCCATAGCCGCCTGGTCCGATCTAAAAGGGGAAAAGGGGATGAGACGGGAAGTCTTGGGTTGGCTTTGTTTTGCTTTTAAATGAATGGCAAAGAAGTAGCAGTGAGATTGTTCCCAGGGCCCTTCTGACACTCACTCCAGTAGTTTTGTGATGCTCCCTTGGTGGGTTTTGGCAGTTTAACTAACAGGGCCTTGCAAAGAAAGGGAAAAAGCGGTGGCTGTTTATGTCTGCTGGCCACGGTGGTGTCTGTAAGATTATTGCTAAGGACAGGCCCTGTGGTATCAGGGCTGTTTGGAGCTGGGGCTCCTGTTAGCCCCACTGGAGAGAGGAGACTTCTTTGCAAAGCATAGATCTGGCTTCCAGAGTTCGGGGGGTCTGGATCTGGCATTGTACAGCTAGGGGCCAACTGCAAAGCTCTGATTTGGCTTGGAACTTTCCCAGTTTTTGGATCTGGGAGTTTCCGTCCAGCCATTCCATAGTTCCCAATGTACACAAGTGTGGCCTTTCATCCCAAAAAAGTCTTAAACCAGCCATTGCATGTTATTTCCATGCTGGGGCAGTCGGCTGCCAAAGTATGCTCCTCTCGGGAGCTGGAAATGTATACCATAATGCCACGTCCAGGCCAGACACAATGTCAGTGGGGTCAGAGGCAGCTAGGAGTGACAAAGACAGACTTGCACTGTGCCCAGGGAACATGATCCTGCTGTCTTGTTGGGCCAAAGTGACCTCTCTTCAAGGAGAGGGCAGCCAGGTCAGCGCTGGGCAGAATCATGGGTGAAGGCTGGGGTAGGTCTGAATTGGGAGCAAAAGCCAATCTGGTGCCTGTAACTCTACCCAGGCGAGCACCAGCCAGAATGGGTCGTTTGCGTTCTTGACGACTTCACCCATCTCGCTTTGCCTGTGTTTGAAGGGAAATCAAACTTGGTGTTTATCTGACTTTCCCTGCGAATGGGTGGGGTGACAGCAGAGAGCATCTCTGGCTGGGGGATGAAACAGAGGGCTCGCACAAGCAGGCAAAGCGCTGTGTGTCGGTGCTATTTAAAACATGAAATCAGTGCATCGTAATGACACGTCAGAGGTGCCGCAGCGTGTGTTAAATGGACTGAGACGCATTTGAAACCTGGGGTGAGGGATCTCACTTGCACAGATTGCACAATGCATGGCAAGCCGCGTCCTCCTAATCAGTGGACAAATCTGGTGCCCATGGAAGCGAGGGACTAAGTGCAACCCAGAGTAAACCAGGCTTTGTGCAGGGCAGTGCTAGGCCAACTTCTTTCACAGAGGTCTTCCAGTGCACCTCAGTGCTGAGGTGCTATTCCAGTCGTAGGTCCCCACCCAGCTCTGCCAATACCCCTCAGCCTCCACTCCGCTGCACTGGAATTCACAGCTCTGCCAACACGCCTTGCTCCTTAATCTCAGCCCCCTGTATTGTACAGGCTGCAGCTTCCCCTGCTGTACAGGTTACTCATGTATCTCAACCTGTTAACACGTAGTCCTGGGAGGCTGTGCGTTAATGGGGGAGCCCCTCAAACAACCAGCCAGTTGTGCCAGATGACGTCCATGTGGTGCCCAGCCCAGGTGTATGGAGGTGAAAGGTGGGTGCACTAGCCCTGGTACTACTTAGCTCCCCAAACACTTAACAGACAAACCCGTTTAGGTTCACCCATGGGGCAGCTTTATTAGCTTCAGGAGAGCTCCACCAGCCTTGAATTTAGCCCACAGTCCTTTAATTCCCCAGAAGCTTTTCCCTAACGTGCATCCCTCCCTCCCCTGGCTGCTATCTTCAAAGAGGCCATGGTGGCTGCGCACGAGGAAATCCGTCTGGCCAGGAGTTTCAGAGGTGCAGAGGAGACGGGGATAGGAGTGCTGTGTTTTGCATTGTGGCAGGGAGGATCCCGAGACTTGAGCAGGAAATACTGGAACAGACCCTGCCTTGTCCCTTCAAGGTCTGGGAAGCTATTCTCCCTTTTCCAGCGTTGTTTGCATAGATGCGTGCTACAGTAGAGAGAGAAATCATCATTGTGTGTGTGTGTGTGTGTGTGTGAGAGAGAGAGAGAGAGAGAAATCCACCTGTGGGTGTGAGAGCATGGATCAGATATGTGGATGTGCTACTCCTGCGGGGGGGGGGATTCTGCGCTACTACGCATGTGCAGAATTCATGTCCCTGCAGATTTCTTTGCTTCCCCACAGCAAAATGACTTTCTGAGTGGGAAGCAAAGGGAAGCCACAAGAGCGGTCATGCGACTCTCCCCAAAAATATGTTTTGGGTGCCCAGGACAGCCGACAGAGAGGTAAATCACTGTGGGGCAGGAGGCAGGACTGGGGAAGACCGAGCTGGTGGCTCCTATCCTGTGCCGGCCTCATCTGCTAGTCCAGCTGGGCTGGGGAGGACGAGACTTTCTCTTCCTCTGCATAGTGGCGCAGAATGCCCTCAGGAGTAATGTGCTGATGATTCATGCATATGGGAGATAATCTAGATATTAGTTATATTAGATATTATCAAGATGGGAATCTTTCCAATAATTTCAGGGAGCTTTGGATCATGTCCTTGGAGAGCAGGTGTGAGCCAGGAGGCAGGATCAAGTTTCTTATTAGCAAATTTAGTGCCTATCACGGAGCGCAGATGCACCCGGCAGCGCCTCCTGCTGGTCGTCTTCGGGGAAATAGCATCCAGCCTCCGGAGCGCCTCCTTCAGACCGGTGTCTCGCCGGACCACAGTGCCCTTGTCTTGGGTGCCCCCTGGCAGTACCCCCACAGTTCTGGGTCTCCCCCTCCCAAGGGAACCCCCACCCACTATCCCCACCTCGCCTCAGTCTTAGGCTACTGCCAGTCACCAACTAGCCCCCGCTCGCTGGGGCAGACTCCAGTATAAGCCACTCATCACAGGCGAGGGGGTTTGGACCTGCTGCCTCTGCCTACCCGTGGCTGCCCCCGTAACCCTGTACCTAATAGGCCTTCCCAGGCCTGCAGCCTGGGACTTTCCTAGGTCCGAGCTCCCCGGCTCCCTGGGCCTTCCCCAGCCCTGCTCCCTATCTAGGTACTTTCTCAGACCTTGCAGCCAGGTCCCTCTCTCTCCAAGCTAGCGAGAGTGTCTACTGAACTTCTGGCTCAAAGCCTTTATAGAGCCAGCTGGGCCCTGATTGGGGTGTGGCCCCCAGCTGCTGCCACTTCCCCCAATCAGCCGGGGTTTTACTTCCTTCAGCTTTTCCAACTCCTTCAGGGCTGGAGCGGGTGCTCACGGGATGGACAGCCCTGAAAAGCTACGTCCTTGATTTATCCACAGAACAGGGACAGCACGAGCAGTCGCAATGCACTCCCCCTCCCCACCCACGCCAATGTGCTTGGAGCCCAACCTGCAGGGACCACATGGAAAAGGCAGAGATGGTTTCTAAGGTGTGAACCGGAGCCAGTGGATTTGCACCAGCTGAGGACCTGGCCCTACAGATCTTTAATCCAATCTGTAACTTAATTTCTGATGGTCCATTTACTGCAATCCAGACACCCAGCGACGAATGAGTGACCCCTCCCCTTCCTTCCGCCTCTTCTTTTGTTCCCTTCTTTTTTCCATGGATCTTTCCACGGTGGATGCTGAAAGCTCCAGCCGCAGTCTCCTACTCACTTAAAAATGAATGATGCTCTTGAGTGAGCTGGTGCAGAGATGCAGGGGCTGTGGAGTTATATTTACACAATTTGTAAATCATTCTGACAAGGTTTTTCTGCAAGATGCTGGCACCAGTCGTGCAGGGCAGCTTCGTCACTTGTTTGGTTTGTTTTAAAGACGCAAGAAGGGCCCTTCCTTGTGGCAGCCCAGCTTCACACCAGCCTGGGATCAGGCCCATTGCTGTGTATATCTCCAATCAAATTGTAGGTTCACATTGCTTCCACCAGACCAGAGTGGCCCAGAAACAAACTATTTTCCTGCTTTCCAAGCATTTTGCACAGGTGGAAGATACCAGCATGGGTTTCTTCTCCTCCCTGCCACAAAGGTTAAGGGACCTGCCAAAAACCACAACAGAGCAAGTACCAAGATTAGAACTCATAGCCCCGAGCCTCTTGCTCATTGCACTCGACAGAGCTGCCCTCCGCACTTCTCAGCCACCCGGCAGGAAAGGTATGTGGGGTAGAACATGCTCTAAAGGCCTGCATCCCTAGTCAAGAAAGCACGTTTGATTTTAAGCATGTGCTAAAGTCCCATTGAAGTCAATGAGATTTTAGCATGTGTCTAAGTATTCATCTAGAGCTGCCTCTTGTGTATCACGACGGCATGGTCCATGGGTCCATAAAGGGGTCTGGTAGGATCCTATGCAGTGAAGTGGATAAGGCTCTATAAGGGTATATCTACGTTGCACCCTAAGTCTGGATCTGTGGAACCCGAGCTCCTAGACTCCATGTCTCCAGGGATGGCTCCGCACTTGAGCGTCCACACTGCAGTGTGAACCTGGGTTTACAATTGCTAGCCTCAGGGCTCGCAGCCATGCTAACATCCACACTGCACCGCACAGTCCTTCTGACTCAGGTCTCTGGCTTGACCTGCATCCACACTGCAAAATGACAGGGCTTGGACTCAGGCTCTGACCCACCCCCTGACCAGATCATAGGCCCTGGTTCCTGAGCATTTGCTGACCCAAGTCAGACTGATTTGTGGGTGGACAGAAATGGGGCTTGGGCTCAAACCTGAGCCAGGGCTTAGTGTGCAGTGTAGACATAACCCGAGAAACCGTAAACAGGTGACCGACTAGAGGACTCTGCTTTGATTGGCCTTTTCTCTGAGCTAGGAAAAACAGCATCACAAGGGAGTGATGCAGCTTTGGAGGCCCAGGGATGATCTTTACTCTCTGGATTTAAATGACTGTCAGGAGACGTGTGAACAGCAGCTGCCACCCGGAAAAAGGGGGAGCGTTCAGAGATAAAAATAAAAGCTGGGTTATTTCCTTCCACCTCCTCTCTCGATGGCTGTTCAAAACGAAGAGTGTAATTTGCTTGGCCACCCCAGCACATCATCTTATCACCAAGGGCTGGAACGCGTCTCCGAATGGGGAGGATTATGCAAATAGAAAATCAGCTCTGAAGAAAGTGGGCTAATCCAATATTACAGAGCAGGGCTGCAACTGAGCGGAAAAGGGAAACAAAATGAGGAAAAGAGAATGGAGCGGGGGCCGGGGTCAAGAACTCACCAAGGGTTAAATGCCCCTCTGTGCAAAAGGCCAGAACTGACGCACCAGTAAAGCCCTCAAGCAATGCACAGGTCCAGTGCTGCACCCTTGGCACGGGGCAAATGTCACCCAAACGGGGTGGACATGATGGAATAACGGTGAGAGAGACTTGCTTGGCCAGCAGGACTTTTCTAACGCCCTAATTCTGAGCCCCGCTTATGCCCCGTGCTGTGCAACAGCTCCCATCACAGGGCTGCTCCATAGCACTCTGCTGCAGAAAGGGATTGCAGCCAGCCACTATCCCCAATGCAGGTGCTGAAGCCCCAGCTTATCTCACTGACTGAGATGAGTCAGTATTGGGAGAAGAGTCCTCAGAAAGTTGCGGGGGGAGGGAGTACTCCCTGGGGGTTCTGCCCTCTCTGTGAGATTCCCCCTGCAGATGTCTGTATATTTACAGAACGGGCTATGCTGTCAGATGCACCTTTTTACGGCTATAATTGAGTTGAAAATAGGTGTATTTAACACCAGGTTTAACGGCATCTGTTTTTGAAGAGACACAGCTAGAGCGGTGCAAAATCTGAGCACAGACCAGCGTGAATTCAGCTGCACGGCAATGCTGTGACCTGTTCAATAAATGCGTCTTTCCACCCCAAAGGAGGCTGTATTCCAGTGGCTGATACAGTTTTGATATCGCTTTCAGCTTGGGATGAAAGGTGCTCCAGAAGGGCAAGACAGAGCTATGTTATGATCGAAGGATATTAGCCATGCTTTGAAATCTCTCTTAAGGACTTTAGAAACCCTTTTCACACTCTAACAATGTAATATGATCAATACAAATGGTCTTACACATATACACAAAAGCCAGTGACTATGTATATGAAAAAGGATTGGAAAATATCTTTGTACCAAACAGAATTATATACTTGGTAAAGAATAGCTTAAAGGTACAGAGCCCATTATTAGTGGAGCTTTGAACAATGAGGAGGTATCAAGGAAAAAAAAATCCTACAGGAAGAACTCCTATTTCATCAGATGTCACCAGCCCAATTAGCCATCTCTGTCCCCCGCCCCTCCTTTGCCGGCAAACATACCACTAAAGAGCTGGGTTTTCAGACCCAGGGAAACTTTTAGTTGGCCAAGCTTCCTCTGATGAAGCCACTTCCCCCACTGTGTTTTTCATGTTCAGTCACAGAAAGTCTGCCAAGTGCTACCTGCGGGTGTTGGAAGGATTCAAAGAGTATGCGACAGCTGCAAAGTTTCTGAAAAAGTGGGTCAGGAGATGAATTGCATCCAGATCTCAGCACCCTTCCTAGTCTCTCTCTGTTGTAAGCCATTTCACTTTGCCCTTAACCAGTTTCCCAATAGGTGGTGCCCAGGTTCAAGAGATGGAGCTGCCCCAAATCTAAGCCACAATCAATACTGTCAACTTTCAGTCTCCAATGGGATAACAATATGCAGCTGTTAGGATAATCCCAGGGACATTCCAGATGGGCAGAGGATTTATTTTGTTTCACAAGTATTCACTAGTGACATCATTTTCACAAGCATTGGTGAATATCACTCCGGGCAACATTGTAGCAATGCTACTGTGGCCTCCGTGGTAAAAATGGAACGAGGATCTGCATTCTCAGGGGAAAAGCTCGGGATCGTTTCCAAATGTACCGTGGTGGAAATTTGCGCTTTGCTCAGTAAAATGGCAGTGGCGTTGCACTGAGAAAAGGAAAGTGTGGGTGGGGGAGGCAGCGGTTTTCTCTTTCCAGAAGCTGATTTTCTGCTTTACCAAAAACTCAGTCTGGGATTTTTGTTTATGGGCGGTGAGAACCGTTTTTGGCTCCTCGTCTAGGATGAAGCGAGTTCAGCAGTTGGCCAAATTACTTCTGGCTACCTAGATCCCTTTGGAAATCCCAGAGAACGCAGTTCCCTTCCTTCTGGCTGCAAAACATAGTTCCAGTACCTGTTTAAAGAACCCTATTGGCTTTGTCCCGGGTGTATTTTCTCGGACTTTTCCATAAGGACAGGTTTGGCAATTACTGGACACATGCGCCTGCAGCCGCATCCCCAAGAGCTGTAGCCTTTTCAGCTCTCAACAACCAAACAAGCATGGGCTGTGTCTGTCCTTGGACGCTCCAGTGTAGCCTAGGTGCCGTAGTTTGCTTGGCGGCACTCCCCTCACCGTCTGGACTGAGCCAAGAGGAATTGGCTAGATCTGCATCTTAACCCACTGTGGTCATTACAGATCGCAGGGTTTCAGAAGAACAGTGTAACCCCAAAGTCCTGGTCAGATTCCACCTTGGAATCTGCCTACTGGAGGCCTAATCCTGTGAGGTACTGAGTACCTGCAACTCCCACTGACCTCACTTCTGCAGATAGGACTCCAATACCCCTGCTGCACATCAGCTGACATATTCTTTGCTTCCTGACTGAGGGTCCAACCCCACAAACATTGTCCGGATGAGTAGTAACTTGACTCACATGCATAAGTATTTGCAGGGCTGGGGCCCTTAAAGAGCTGTGATGTTTCACCCCAGAGCTGCTTGCCCCCTGCGCGGTGGATGAAGCAGTATTTGCATGTAGCCGTGGGGTGCAAGGGGCTATTGAAATGTCAGAGAATCGACAAACAGCATCAAGGTTGGTAAGGACCATTACCATCCTTTCTGCCTTTTGAAGCCGGAGTCCCTGCTTGCAAATCTGTTTGCAAAGTCTGTATAATTTTCTGAGCTCAGAGAGAACACAGGGTTGTGCCAACAATAGAGCTGAGATCAGAAGAGATCATTATGGCATGGTACCAAAGACTGGTGAGACTGCAGCTGGGATATCTGGGAACCGTGCTACAGAGAGGATAATGAAGAATCGGAAGAGGTGCAGAAGAGGGTAATTGGGCTGATAAAGAGTCTCCGGGGTTAGCATTACGAGGAGAGGAGAGGGTAATTAAGTTTATATTCATTAAAAAGAGAAGATTAAGATGGGACATGATTCAGCTGTAAAAAATCCTGAGAACAATGGAGAAGGTGGATGGCACGGATCTATTGCAGAAGGAAGACGGGATCAGAAACAAGAGGGAGCGTGAACTGAGTCGGAGGGAGGATGGCACATGGAGGGAGCTCGGGGCAGCATTCTGACACCCCCAGGGTAATTGCACCATGAAACATACATCTCCCCAAAGGCTGCAGCTGAAAACGCACAGGCACCTACCATGGCAGAGGCCAACGCTAGGCACGCACAGGAGGTGCTGGTGTCTAGAATTGCAGATAGGCCTCATTAGAAGCATTGCAGTCTGGAAGGAGGAAACAGGAGGAGTAGAGGGTGGGACTCGGAGCAACTGACTCAAAGCTATTGTTCCTTTTAAAACAATAATTCTAGGGGCCCAGGTCTCAGGAGCGACCCTACGAGAACAAAGCAGAAGGACTGCAGCCCAACATTCATGGGCAGGCCTACAGAAGTGAACAAACAGAAAAAGAGACTTAGCCTTGCACCTGTGAAAGACCCTACAATACCAAGCCAGTGGGATGCAGCTAGAATTAATGGGCAGCCCTACAATAATCGATCATAGGCCACAGTGACTTTCAAGGATCACCAAGAGGTGCTGGAACAATTTTACAATTCGCAACCTTTTATTACAGAGCGAAAACATGCCAGCCGCTCAAGAGATTTGCAGCGTTGGAAGGAAAGCCGTCAACTAAGCCAGGGGCCTGCTGTTTAGAAACGAGGGGCGGGGCCAGGGCTGCAAAGGTTGGCTCTCCATGCATGCTGCTCCAGAATTCAAGCTGAGATGCATAGCTTTGTTTCAGGCCTGTCTCTGTCAATAACACAGGAATACAAACTATTTTGAGACCAAGAACTTTTTACTCACCTTACAGTTGGAACAATCAGACTTTTCCATTCAGACAGTGGGTCCAATTCTGTCCTCACTCCAGTTTTACATCAGAGTAACCCTACTCATTTCAGCGGAGTTAACTCTTGCTTTATGGCAGGGAAAGTGACAGAGAATTGGACCTTCTGTTCCCTTCCTTCCATCGTTTGAGGAACGTTGCAAAAAGCATTGTGATCTGGGGGAGGATAGCTCAGTGGTCTGAGCATTGGCCTACTAAACCCAGGGTTATAAGTTCAATCCTTGAGGGGGCCATTTAGGGATTTGGGGCAAAAATTGGGAATTGGCCCTGCTTTGAGCAGGGGGTTGGACCTCCTGAGGTCCCTTCCAACCCTGATATTCTATGATTCTATGATCTCCCCCCATACGCTCAGGACTTTCCATGTTCATACAGTGCCTTCCAGATCACTTGGTCTCTTGGGTCTTCCTTAAGCTCAGCAGCTGTTGGATGATGGTATTTCCCATGACTTCTACTGGCCAGACCTTTTAATTATATTCCTGACTAATGAAACCTCGTTTCCCTCTCAACTTCAAAGGTGACCATGCTGCATAGCTATGGGCATATATGCTGAAGGCTTGTATATTTCCATTAGCTTGGCCCCATGGTGGCTCCTGTGATATTTAGTGGCTGATGAAACCCTCAATAGCATTTTCTGGCAGTTCTGGTGGATGTTCTGCTCTCTCTCCTTCTTCCTGTGATGGTCCAGAAAGCATGACAGTTCCCTACCTGGAAAGGGCCTAGGGAGCTACAGAAAGCCTGGCATTGAGCCTCTGAGACTCCAAGGAAAATTGGAACCAAGAGCCCCATCTGCTACTAAATCAAAGGGGGCTCTTGGTTCAGACAGAACAGCAGCCCTGGAGAGTCAGGACCGACACTGAATCAGGCACACCAGCTGACCAGGCAGGGAAGCTGGAACATCCATCTACTCTGGGAAGCCAGCAAAGATGCTGAGACAAGATGCTCACTGGTCATCAGAGAGTCAGGACAGTCCCTGAATAGGGCCCCCGAGCTTACTAGTTACACCTTAGAATCTCTCTTGGCTCTGCTTAACACCCAGCACTTAGGGATCCCCCCAGCTTACTAGTTACACCTTAGAATCTCTCTTGGCTCTGCTTAACACCCAGCACTTAGGGATTGTTATAGTTAAAACAAGTTTATTTAACGAAGAACAGTAATTGCCAGCAGAAATATTGGAAAGCAAGGGTTATAAAATAAAGTAATCACCTACATTCTCGAACCGAGACTTACTTCACTGTACAACCCCTCGTCTAATAAAAGTTAGCTTACCCCAAAGTCTTTCCTGCCACGCCTGGCTGTGATCCTTTCTTCATGAGGCAAACGCACCACCAGCTTACTTGCTAGGTGAAGGATGCAGACTCAGTCCCTGCCCCTACAGTTACAGTCCAAAAATCCATCGTCATCTCTTGCAAACGGGAACAGGACCCCCTCCTGCTGGTTTATTTCTTCCTGTAAATTCCCTCTCTTGAAGATTTCACAGGGCCTTCGTTGGCCTTTGGCTCAGACTGTAAATGGGCATCCATTGTAAACCCTGGTTTCAGAGTAACAGCCGTGTTAGTCTGTATTCGCAAAAAGAAAGGGAGTACTTGTGGCACCTTAGAGACTAACCAATTTATTTGAGCATAAGCTTTCGTGAGCTACAGTATGCATCCGATGAAGTGAGCTGTAGCTCACGAAAGCTTATGCTCAAATAAATTGGTTAGTCTCTAAGGTGCCACAAGTACTCCTTTTCTTATTGTAAACCCTACAATTTATATGTAGCTAGACAGATAGATAAACATCTCTTGCCTGAAAGAAACCTGTTCATACCCTTCAGGGGCCAAGCCACCAGTCGCAGAACTTGTGAACGTAATTTTCAGTATATAAACCTACCTCCTTACATGTTATCCAGCCTTGCAGTTATGATGATGAACAGTATGACACAGGCTTTGGTTAACTAATATGAAAATACCAGACCCAGGGAATCCCGGTAACCCTTATGCATCCCTATGCCCTCTGGCAGTTGGCCCTAAGAGGTCCCTGGCTCACAAGAACCATGTCCTGATATTTTGCAGTTGGTGAACCTCTCTGTGGCTTTTATCATTTTCAGGGTCTTTGGGTGAGTGGTGGAGCATACAGGTTGGTGCACTTCCCTTCCGTCTTTGCAGATCTAAATCCAAATAATGACTTACAGAACAATCAATAAGGAGTTTCTTGGTCTTGCATTGCTTTGTGCTTGTCTAAATCACCAGAACTGTTACACAGTTTGGTGTGACTAGCAGTATGTGCTCAGAAGTGGCCCAGGACATGAACAGCTAAGAGTATTGATACAATAAAAGAAAAAACAGCTCTGTCATGTTGGATCTACAGATCAAGAATGTTCCTGTTCTGAGGCTCCCCCACCAGGCTCTGAAGCCATTAACTAGGACCCCAAACCTGCGGATTCCCCTGTGGGGTTGAGTTCAGTGGGATTTCATAGGGCAATGGGACATTGATTTCAGCAGGACTCCTCGTGGACATAAGATCAAATTGTAGGATTCTCACCAGGACTGTGCTGACTTGCAGAGAATGAGCCGAGGAGTGAGCCTACAGAAATCGACTCTGTGGTCTTTTTTAGAAACACTTGTGGGGTCACTGGGGGGGAGGAGGGAACAAATGCTGGCCAAACAGAGCAGGGTTGGGATTAGCTTCCGTGATGCACAGCGAGCAGCTGTAATAGCTGGCAGCGGTAACAGAAACAACATTCGGCAGCATCTCTCTAAGGGTCGGCTCAACCGAAAATACAAATTTCTTAACCTAGATTTAGTTCTTTGTCATTTAGATAAAACGACCCCCTCCCACCGCACATGTAAAATCTCCTTCTTAATTTCCCAGTAATCTAGATCTCCTCCTGCACTACATGCGCCGTAATAATCCTGCTCCTCCTCTCTCTCCTTGCTGGACTCTCTGTCCCGAAAGCCACTGAGTTACATGGCTGCTAAGCCTTCCCTTGTGCTCCTCTGCCCCATAATCCTGCACTCAAGTATCTGGCTAGCTCTTAACCCCTCCCCCTCCCTTTTTTAGCCACTCACGGGTGCCTTGTGCACAACCAAATGGGATCCTCCGACCCTGGCTTTTGCGACAGTTTACTGACCGTGCAAGCAAATAAATGTCTCCCTGGCCCTGTTGCTTGAGGGACGTGATCAACAAAAGGTGCCAGCACGAGAAGGCTCCTTTCCCTCCTCCACTTTGGCTTCCTTCTCTGCCTGCTCAGGGATCTATCCAAAGCTCCTCCATTTGCTGGCCTATTGTATCGTGTCCGTAGAAGCTGGAACACCCCTTCCTCTCTTCTCAGTGTGCTTTCCCTGGAAGCCAGGCAACTTAAGGGCTTGAAGGAAGTGGTGCTGCAGGAAGCAGAATGTACTTGGAGGTTCCTTGCTGTTGGGAGTCGAAGATCAAGCAGATTTCTGGCCCAGTGATTTTATATTCCAAAGGCGGAAGGAGGTGTGTGGGAGAGAGATTGGACCAGAACGCGGGGAGTCAGGGTGGGATTTATCCGTCTACTCTGGGGTATTTCTGGAGCGCTTATATACCCTGGTGATGTGTGTTGTAGAAATACCTTTGGGAGGTAAATAGAGCCTACCTTGAATCCTGGTTGGACAGTATTCTGGTCCCATTACTCTTGTCCGGGCCCTCAACATCTCAATCAAGCCTTAAAGAAACTGACCCAGAGTCAAATTTTCAAAGCTGTGCGTGCAACGCCCTCTATATGTGCTCCTCCTCGGAAAGCGAACAGACCCGCTCATTTTCTCGGTGCAAGTTAGGCGGCCACTTTGGAAAACTGGAAGATGACTCCTGAGCAGCTGCAGGCACGTGGGGCCAACAGCTGAGAGGGAGGAACCGATGCACTTGGACAAAGGACGGTGGTCCTGGGAGAAGCGGGAGCTGGGGCTGCTCCTCGCGCTGGACTGGAGCCTCAAGCAGCTCAGTGGAAGAAGGAGTTTGTGAGTGTCTAAAACCTGTGATGGGTCCAAATCTCCTTCAGGGAAGTTTTGTCCCAGATCCAGGTCCGAACTCAGCCGCTGGCCTATTCCTCCGTAACGAGCGGACCTGAAAGCTCAGGTCTGAGTGCTCTCGATTCAGACTTCATGGCTCCGCCTCATCTCTAGCTAAACCAGAAGAATTGTTAATCAGCACGTTGGGGGCTTCCTTGTTGTTTGCTGGAAAGTTCATAATACTTAGCCCTTTAAATTAGCTAAATCCCTGTGGTGCTTAAGTCTCGAAGCCCTCCAGTGAACTGTGCATTACCATCCCCGTTTGACAGATAGGGACAGTGAGCCAGGGTGAGTGACTTGCCCATCGCCACGTGGCAGAGTGGGGATTAGGACTCAGAATTATGCAGCTTCTTGCTCTGCTTTCAGTTCACTTAACCAGGCTGAAGTGAAAGCTTTGCTCCAAAGGGAGCGGAGTCCGCCTCGTCGGAGCTGCTGTTCCTACCATTTTCTTTTCTTTTTTTAACCTGCTATTGCTCACAGATTAATGCGGAAATCATGCCCAAAGCATCCAGAGCCAGATCTCAGGACCAACTGTTTGGCACAGGACCTGAGAGAGGGGGACTCCCACCGTTATTCTCCTCCTTCCCTAGCCCAGTTCGGTCCTCGGCACAATTTAGAGTATCCACGAGGCTGCTCTAACTTTCTCCTGAGTGCAGTGGTCTCTAAGGCTACACCCCTTCCCGCCTTCCCTTGGCCTAGTCCCTGACACGAGGGCCAGAAAAGGGTGATGGAGAGCTGGCTACCCGGGGATTGCTAGGAAGCTGGTTAAGCCAGCATTGTGGCCCCTTTTTGCCATTGTACGGGCACAAAAGGGTTGTATCTGGCCCCTAATTTTCCCCTGAACCTGTATCTTGTTACCCATATAAGAAATGGAGGGAAGGGTGTCGGGGGGAGCTTCCTATCTTTCCATCGGCCAGGTTTCCAAACCACGAGGCAGTCATTTTCTCAGCTCCACCATCTGTACTTGCGATGTATCTCAATGATATAAACATCTAGGACAATAGGAAGGTGAAAGGACACAATTCTTACCATTAAAAAAAAAAATCCCCAGAGAGATGGGCCCCCAGAGGTAGAGGTGGCTGCACGTTGCCATGGAGACCTCTTCCCGGCACTGACTGCCCCAGCGGGCGGAAGCGGTGTTCAGACAATAAACCCCCCTTGATAGATGATATATATTTCAGCTGCACTTATCAGTGGTGGCCAGAGACGGCAGGGGGGCTGGATGGCCCCCTGGCTGCGTCAGCGCGATAAAGAACAAAGGGAGCTCGCAGCCTCTGGACGCAGTCATTAAAGGGCCTTTCCACGGGCAGTAGCCGAAGTCGCAGGGCTATGGGTGAGAGCGACATAGGGCAAAGGATAGACCCAGCCTGCACTTGGCCCTCTTCACCCCGTCCCCGCTTGACTGGGCCCTGCTTAAAGTGCCAGCACGTGCAACCCTGGTTCCCAGTCAGTTCTTCCTTGCACTGAGCACAATACCAGGGGGTGCAAAGCTGCCTGGGGCTCCCACGTCCTGTATTCTGGGGCTGGTGTGGCCTGAGAGGTAGATTAAAGCCTCCTCGGGACTGCTCTAGCTTATCTTCTGCTTCCCTTAGCACCCCTGTGGGCTGTGGAAAGCCGAGAAAATCCACCACCCAAGGTGTTCCAGCCAGGCCCCATTCCTACCAGGTGTCCCTTTCATGAGCAGAGCCAGCACCGACAGCTGTACAGTGACGGGAGAGCTCCCTACATAGGGCGTTCTCTCTCTCAGGGCCTGTTTCCAGACCCCTTTTTACACCACTAGGCTGAAGTAGCCTTAGCAGAATAGAGGAACAAATCAGCGCTGAAGTCTCTGTAGCAGCTGGGAGACAGCGTTCTGTTACTTCAAATAGACCCCCCACACACACCTTGCTCCTGGATGGATGCTCGCCAGGAGAAATGCGTTGCTTTCCAGGTTTAGGTACAAACTTCAGGCCTGATTTTGCCCGACGGTCAAACCTTTTGGTGAGCCAGCCCATGCATAGGGTTCCAGTGAGCCAACCCCACCCACGGTACTGCTTTGGGTAGAAACAGAGACAAGCCCAAGTTGGTTAGGGTGATGGTTAGACTAATGGAGACTTCAACTTTGTGAGCTGGGTTTTGGGCCCGGTCCCTTACTTGGCTTTGAGGCTGTTTCCCCAGAGTTTATTTAGAGTATTCGGCGATCTATCAGCTGCTCTCTGGGCTGATGCCCCAGGGCGTGAACCTATGTCTTCCAGAACTATCCGCATGAATCTCTACAAATTGAGCTAAAGAACCAGGCTGGCCACGTGAGAGCTGTAACAGACTCAAATCCTCTGTGGATTGGGCACAATGGGGGCTCTGTAACTCGCACTGACCACTGATTTAGATATGCACCTAGGAAATCCATCTCTGCCTAGGGCCTCAGGGGTTTACACGAGACTTTAGTGGTGCACGGACTTTGGATGTAAATCAGTGCACAGGCCTCCTGTAGGGTCTCTGAATTGGGGGGCATCTTACCCTTAGAGAGCTTGGATTGCTGCATTGAAATGAAAATCCCAGGTACTTAGCCTTTCAGATCTACAGTGCTTTCCACTCTTCTTCGCTGCTTTTTCCATGCCCTGTAGCGTACATGTGGGTGAGACAATGAATAATCCTCCAGCATCGGCTCAGCTTTCGCTTTTTCCGCCTTGCCTCGCATTCGGCCCACGGGTGGTTGGCTCTGTACATGTGCTGTACAGTGGACCTGACCTCTGACTGAGCAGCTCTGGGTGAAAGCTGCGTCTGGCTCCTTGGAGTGACGCTTCTGGTGCACGGTGTCAGCAGAAAACGCCCTCCTCTGCTGGATTTCCTGAGGCTGGCGCTTCACTTGTGTCCTGCGAACTATGCCATCTTCTGTGCTGCGGGACGGTCTGTTGCCAGGCAGATCAGCCAGGGATGTACACGACGACTTCTCATCACGGCTTGCCTTCGGGCTGAGCAGCCGTTACCCAGGCTTTAAAAGGGAACGATGCAAAACAAACCTTCCTCTGAAAAGTAAAACCACCACGCTGAACCGAGCAAAGTGCGTGAACAACACGAACCGCGGGGGAGAGAGTGGGAGCCCATGCAGCTCCAGGGAAGGGCCTTTCTCTGGTTCAAAATGATATGCGGCAATACACAAGAGCGTGTTGCACCTTCAAAACACTTGGTAGGCATGAAGGGGCCATTTAAGCCGAAGTCCCCTCCCCTGCTGGTCTGAGAGGAGAGTTTGGCTTAGAAGTCGATGGCACAGTGTGGCTCATAAGTAACTAGATGGGGGGGGGGTGAGAGAGAGCGCACATGTCGGCACAGCTGTATGGGGGCGAGCAACATCTGTTGCAGGGGACGTGCTTTTGAGTGCACCTGTCGCCCTGGGCATGTTCAGAGGGGCCGTTTCCTGTGTGAGCGGGTGGCTGTGCCATTCGTTGGGCCCCTCCAGTGCACAGGGTCGCGCCTGCTTCCTAAGCACGCCTGGCACATTGGACATTGCTGGCAGCATTCGGCTCCCAGCTGCAGTGGATGCGCTCAAGGTTTTTGTTTCCTGGAGCCCGTTTCCTGCTGGCTCACACTCACAGGAGGAGCATGGAGCATGTTAACGGGGCCTGTGGGGGTGCAGCAGAGATGCCATCCTGGTGCAATAGACCTATTGGAGAAATGAACTATCTGGCTGGGCCTGCGGTCACTTCATCCAGCGTAGATGACGGCCATGCCACTGGGACTCATTTGCTAGCATTGGGCATCTTAGTGTCTGTAAACTTCCCCTGCAGCAAAGCAAGCTCCATTTTTACCTGGCCTGGCCTCTGTGAAGCTGTGTTGATCAGTGCAGTGGGGACAGCCTATTGGGTTATGTACCCGCGCTTCCCTGGTAGATGGGGAAGTAGGCCTTCACCGTCCTTGTCTCTTTGTCTCCAATGCAGGCATGAAATCTGAGACCTACCAACAGCCGTGCCCCATCCTCCCTCCCAAGAGGGGGCTATCAGCCCCCTTTCATACAGGACCAATCCAGCACTGATTGGCCTGCAGGAAACTGCTTCTTTGCAGCAGCAGCGTCTCTGCAGGAGGCTGCTGACATCTTTGGCGCGTTTGAATATTTTGCTTATTGCAGACAAGCACCTTGTCAAGTGGGAATAAAGCAGCGTTTGGAAGAAATTGCAGTCCGTGAGGATGTGGCGCAGCTTTCTCCAGCGTCCGCATTCCGCGGTGTTTAGACGCTGCTCATTGCCATAGGATCGGATATGTTGTCCCACTCTGCCAGGGCCTGAATGGGGGAAGAAATCCAGAATATGCACTACTGAACACCCAGAATAAGGAAAGCTAGTCAGTTACTGCCACAGGTTATGTAGCATTAATTTGTTAAGGAGACAGGTTCTAGGCTTGTGGTTAGAGCAAGGGAACTGGCAATCGGGACTCCTGGGTTTTATGCACAGCTCCCTCCCAGATTCAGCAGATGCCAGCAGATGAGTCAACTCCTTCTGCTGGTTTCCCTACCTGTAATATGGAGTTAACTGTGCTGTTACATGCCTCACGGCAATGTGGTTATGTTCTCCGTGCCAGGAATGCCTCTTTATGGAGGGAGCATTGTCCAGTGGGCAGAGCAGGACGCCTCGGCTCTATTCCTGAGGTTATCATAGACTCTCTGTGTAACCTTAGGGCACGATTTTGTGAATGCTTCCAGCTCATTGTGGGTGTCTCAGCTCCTTGGCTGTCAAAGTGGAGCCCCCCGGGGGTCTGACTGTCATAGCTGAGATTGACCATCATTTGGAGATGAGGATGTTCAGCACCTCTGAAAATCAGCCTCAGCTTCCAGTTGGGCATCCACTATTGAGGGTCCCAAAATTAACTGACAGGTTACAAAATGTCACCTTACTATCTTTGTGCCTCAGTTTCCCCATCCGTAAAAATGGGAATCTTCTCTGCTTACCAGAGGCTGCTGTGGGGCTGCATTACTGAATGCTTGCTAAGGGCTCTGAGATCCTCCTGTGGTTCTGGAGCTCTGGGTGCAAGTAGTTTATTATGACAGAAGTGAGATAAGAATAAGTTGTTGGGGAAGGGAGGGAGATTTGGCTCTAAACTGAGGGATAGCTCAAGTTAGGAAGAGTCAAGGGGGTGGATCATGTATAAACCTGAACCACAGTGGGGTCCACCCTCGCACATTTCATCAATCCCTGCAGGACACAGAAAGGGGTGGAACCCAGCAGTGCACAGAACAGTAGTGTAGGGCGGGAAGTGAAGGCGAACGCCAGCCTCGCTGCAGACCAGATGCACCTGGGTGAACCTCCATCGGCTTCAGCAGAGCCTCACCCACATACGGTGAGTCTGACAGTGACCCACTGCGGGGGGACCTTAGACAGGGATGATTCACCCCATGAGGAATGGGGACAGGACACTGGAGTTACCGCCTTAGCTCTGGCAGAAATCTAGTTGGATCTTCAATTGCCACGAGTGGCCTGTAACTTGGATATGCGTCATCCCCAAAAGCAAGGGGATATCGTTCCACTAGCGGTGGCATGAATATCCTTCCTGGTAACGGATGGCCAGGGGAAATCGCACACTTGACAGCTCTTCCCTTTCCTAGCAACCCTGCCAAAGGTACTGCCCCCTACAGGCAGCGACAGCTCCCTGTGGCATGGGGAAGAGTGACCGTGCCAGCTACATGCGCTCCTCCTCCGCTGTACTCCCTCCTTTCAGCCTTGCACAAAGTCACCCCAGTACCCTCTTCTTCGCTGTTCTCTCTCAGGGGCGTGCAGGGAAAAACAGCGTGTCTTTGCCAGGCCCGTAGAGATGAGAAACGGAGCTGCAGTCACAAGACAAACTTCCGGGGCTTGGAGTCCGCTGATGCAGTGTTTGTTCTGCCAGAGCTGAGTGGCAGGAGGCATCTTGCTTTCCATTGTGATCCCAAGGGCCAGCTCATCTTCCAGCAGCCAGTGGGGCGGGAGGGGGTTATTTTCCATGCTGTGATCTCCTTGTGACGGGTTTCTCATCTAAGTGAAAGTGAGTGAGGATGCTGCCAATGCAGAGTTTAGGAATAGCGGGCACAGGGCAAGCTTCCCTACATGTCCATGCACCTTAATCCCTATGGGTCCACATTCAGTCTTCTGGCCCCTTGTTAGGGCCACTGCATTTGATCTCCTGCCCCTCACCCTAGAATCATGCATCACTCCATCTCTTCATCTCAGGCTGACCTGCAGCTCCCCCTGCTGGTCTGTCTCCAGCCAATAGGAGCTGTGCCTCCCATTCAGGCCCCCTGAAAATGCCTATTCTTTTCCCTCTGAGCTTTGGGCGAATAAATATATATAGCCACTGAGCCATGGCTGGATCTGGAGAATCCTTCTCATTCCAGGGTGCAATGAGCGATGCACAGGTGGGTGAAACTGGATGGGGATTTTTTTTGTTGTGCGTAGAAAGGCCCTAGGACCAGCTGCCCAAACACGATAACGTCCCTCTTCTTCGATCTGGTCCCTGTGTTGCCCACTGCACCTTAGCCAACCCAGGTTTTGGTGGGCATGTGTTCATCTCTCCGGGTACTTGAGTGGCCTCCGTTCATCACCAGAGTATCTGAGCACCTCACACTCATGAATGTTTATTAGCTGTGCCTGGTGAGCTAAAGGAAGTGGCTGAACTGAAGTAGTGAAGTGCTTCTCTACGTGGGCACGCTCAGGAACATGAATCCAAATTAAAAGTGGATTAGCTGAACTGTATTAAACCCCTGAATTCACTTTGGTGAATTAAACTAAACCAGATTAAGAGCACCTAAATTCTGAATGAGAGCATCCACATGTGGTTTAATGTGCCTGAATTAATCCTTTTTAAATTCACACCTTCAGCTAATTCAGATTAACTTTCCTGAGTGTCCCCATGTAGCCAAACTCTACTGATTTGCCCCAGAGCGCACACACCACCTGTGTTTGACCCAAGCATTGAACACAGATTTCCTGATCTTAATCCAGAGTCCTAACCATTAGGCAACCCTTCCTTTCATTCAGGAACCTTTTGCAGCTTCATCAAAGCGCTGCATGCAGCAGGAGCTGAGCGTGAGATAGGTTAGTGGCATCCCTGCAAGCTAGCTTGTAATGAGTCTTGAAAGAGACAAAGCCGTCAAGCTGTTAGCTGGCTCAGGATCCCGGCTGGCTCAGGAATCTGCAAGAGACCTTATTAGTGTGGTCACTGGCATGCCACAGCAAGTTACGGGGATGGAGAAATTACTTTTCACAGCACTGAGAAACCAGGGGGAAAAAAATAACCCAACCAATTCTCTCCAGACGTGTATCAATAGAGAGGAAGCCAGGCAGCTGGGAGCAATGAGTTTTTATGCACAGCCGGGGTTCTGACGACAATCTGGTAATCCAACAGCAGGCTGCAGAGTTCAGCTGCGGTCATATCACAGGCACGGTTCCTTGGCCGCGAGTTCTTTGCTGCGGGCCGTGCTTGCCAACCGGCCCTCTTTTTGCCTTAAAGAAATACAGGCTTTGGGTTCTGGGTTTGTACAGCGCCTAGTGCAATGAAGTCCCGGCCCATGACTGGGGCTCCTAGGGGCTACCATGCCACAGATAAATAACAATAGTAACAATGGTCAAGGTGGAAAAAACAAGTCACAGGGTTAAAGCATCATCCCTGGGCAGAGCTGGCTGGGTGCAGGCATGATGCCCTCTTGAGCGGTGGTGTCCTAGCAGGGTTTCCACAACTCCAGGGGCTCTGACATCTGGTCCCAGTGGGAGCTGCTAGGTGCTGAGAGTCTGGCCCTAGACGGGTAGATAACGATCATGTATACGCCAGCGGTGTCTAGAGGGCCCAGCTGAGAACAGGCCCCATTGTGCTAGGTGCTGCACTAGGAGACTCGAATCGCTCATACAGAGGAAAAGCGAGCGACTAGCCCAGAGTCACTCCAAAGGGCAGTGGGAGAGCTGGGCTGAAAACCTAGATTCGCAGCTTATGCCTCCCGTGCCATATCCACTGGACCATGCTGCCGCCTCGTGAGCCAGCCCTTATTTCGGTGTCTCCGTGGGAGCAGGGCTCAGGGAACAACCCTAGGAGTGTAGGACTGGAAGGGACCTCCTGGGTCATCCTGTCCAGTCCCGGCTATCACAGGCAACCCATCAGCTAATCCCTTTTGTCAATTGAATTTGTAAATTCAAGCTCCGTCTTCAAACTAGTTGTGTTCTTTGCCTCTACTCCTCCTCTTGGGCTGTTCCAGAATCTCCAGCCTCTGATGGTTAGAAACCTTCTTCTGATTTCCAGGCTAAGTCGATTCAAGGCCAGTTTAACCCCATTTGTTTTGTGCTGACCCTGTCCTTAGAGTTCAGCTGCTCTGCCATGCAATTGTTTAGAATCCATTTCGCTTTCAGCATGAGAGCACAGCTGCTGGGTAATCACTGAATCCAGTACCAGGAAAGCCTGTTTGGACTGAATGTTATTTCAAAGAACCAGAGGAAACATTTCTCATCACTCTAGGCCTAATAAAGCTTCCCAATGAGCCCAGAATTTGGGGCTTCCCTTTCCTTTCCTTCTTAGCCACTACAAAATCAAGTCATTGTGGAACCTAGTGGCACACGCTTGCTTTGGATGCATGAAGCAGCCACGTAGATATCCACCCCGTGCACACACATTTGTGTTTTAAATGCACACGGGAACTCGTGTGCAAAACTGTGAGTTTTGAGGCTGTGTGTAAAGAGTAGCCTGCTCTATATGCTCGGATGTTCACACGTGGAACTTGTGGGTGAGTGTGCGTTAGCGGTCCCCGCTCTGTGCTGATCCACAGGGGAGAGGAGGTGTTTCAGCTGCCAGCTATACAGACCTGGCACTTTGTCCAAGCTATAGCCCTTCGTGTTCAGGAGGTTCCTGGTTCAGTCCCCTGTGGGTGGGCCAAGAAGTTTTCCACGTGTCTTCTGTGTGTTGGAGAGTACCTCCCTACCCCAAAGCATCACTTATGTCCTGCTTCATCTTCTTTTAATGGGCTTACCTGTGGAATAGTTTGATTTTGTGGTACCTGCACTTACCGCCAACAGATCTTTCTGGCAGAAAATTCCCAACCAGCTCTACCTCATTCCTCCCAATAGCGTCCAAAGTGATGCCCAGGCCCCTGTGCCAGCCCTCTGCCCTGGGTGAATTTCTCCCTGGGGCACATCCTCTGTATCTCCACGTGCTTTATGCTTAGGTGTGCACTCTGTATGTGGATACTGTGTCCATGCGTGCATCCACTCTGTGTGTGTGTCCCATGGGCCTGTGCCCTCTGTCTATCTGGGCTGAGTGTTTGTGTGCAGGGTCTATGTGTGGGGAGTGTGAATGCCCTTGTCAAAATTCTGGGAGATTCCTCAGCGTCAACAGAACATTGTAGGGTTGCGTCTATTGCTAGAGAATCCTACAGTGGTTTTTAACACGGATGGTTGTTTGTACTAAGGGTGTGCATGTGTGGTGTGTGTGTGTGTGTGCGCACATACACGCATAGACCTGTGTTGTACTCTGTGTGTACCGAATGTGCATCCAATGAAGTGAGCTGTAGCTCACGAAAGCTGATGCTCAAATAGATTGGTTAGTCTCTAAGGTGCCACAAGTCCTCCTTTTCTTCAAGCACAGTGTGTTCTCTGTGGTGTCTCTGGGGTACATGTGCCATTCTCTGCATGCATGTGCTTCATGTGTGACCAGGAAGGTGCGGAGCTCTGGAAACCTGTCCTGTATGGACAGCTTCATGCCTGTATCCATGCCTTGGCGGGGGTGTTCTCGGGGCGGGGGGGCGTGTGTGTGTGTGCGTGTGAATGTTCTGTGCTGAGTGTATGACTGTACTTTGCTCTGTGTGCTTATACTGTGTGTGTGTGTGTGTGTGAATGTACTGTGTTCTCTGTGTGTGTGTGTGTGTGTGAATGTACTGTGTTCTCTGTGTGTGTGTGTGTGTGTGTGTGTGTGTGTGAATGTACTGTTCTCTGCATGTGTATGCATGAGTGAAGGAAGGTACTATGCTCTGTGTGTGTGTGAATGTTCTGTGTTCTCTGTGAGTGTGTGCGTGCCTGTGTGAATATACTGTGCGTGAATGTTCTGTGTGTGTGTGTGAATGTACTGTGTTCTGTGTGTGTGTGTGTGTGAATGTACTGTGTTCTCTGCGTGTGTGTGCGTGTGTGTGTGTGAATGTTCTGTGTTCTCTGTGTGTGTGTGTGTGTGAATGTACTGTGTTCTCTGTGTGTGTGTGCGCGCGTGAGTGTGTGTGAATATACTGTGTGTGAATGTTCTGTGTGTGTGTGAATGTACTGTGTTCTCTGTGTGCGTGTGTGTGTGTGCGCGTGTGTGAATGTACTGTGTGTGTGCGTGTGTGAATGTACTGTGTTCTGTGTGTGTGTGTGTGTGAATGTACTGTGTTCTCTGCGTGTGTGTGCGTGTGTGTGAATGTTCTGTGTTCTCTGTGTGTGTGTGTGCATGCCTGTGTGAATATACTGTGTGTGAATGTTCTGTGTGTGTGTGTGAATGTACTGTGTTCTCTGTGTGCGTGTGTGTGTGTGCGTGTGTGTGAATGTACTCTGTGTGTGTGTGTGAATGTACTGTGTTCTGTGTGTGTGTGTGTGTGAATGTACTGTGTTCTCTGCGTGTGTGTGTGTGTGAATGTACTGTGTTCTGTGTGTGTGTGTGTGAATGTACTGTGTTCTCTGTGTGTGTGTGTGCATGCCTGTGTGAATATACTGTGTGTGAATGTTCTGTGTGTGTGTGTGAATGTACTGTGTTCTCTGTGTGCGTGTGTGTGTGCGCGTGTGTGAATGTACTCTGTGTGTGTGTGTGTGTGTGAATGTACTGTGTTCTGTGTGCGTGTGTGTGTGAATGTTCTGTGTTCTCTGTGTGTGTGTGTGCATGCCTGTGTGAATATACTGTGTGTGAATGTTCTGTGTGTGTGTGTGAATGTACTGTGTTCTCTGTGTGCGTGTGTGTGTGTGCGCGTGTGTGAATGTACTCTGTGTGTGTGTGTGTGAATGTACTG
This sequence comes from Caretta caretta, assembly GCF_965140235.1. Classification (NCBI taxonomy): domain Eukaryota; kingdom Metazoa; phylum Chordata; order Testudines; family Cheloniidae; genus Caretta; species Caretta caretta. The sequence goes on from NC_134223.1 coordinate 7,747,936, forward strand.
TGTTCTGTGTGTGTGTGTGTGAATGTACTGTGTTCTCTGTGTGTGTGTGTGTGTGTGTGAATGTACTGTGTTCTCTGTGTGTGTGTGTGTGTGTGTGAATGTACTGTGTTCTGTGTGCGTGTGTGTGTGTGAATGTACTGTGTTCTCTGTGCGTGTGTGTGTGTGCGCGTGTGTGAATGTACTCTGTGTGTGTGTGTGTGAATGTACTGTGTTCTCTGTGTGTGTGTGTGTGTGTGAATGTACTGTGTTCTGTGTGCGTGTGTGTGTGTGAATGTACTGTGTTCTCTGCGTGTGTGTGCGTGTGTGTGTGTGAATGTTCTGTGTTCTCTGTGTGTGTGTGCATGCCTGTGTGAATATACTGTGTGTGAATGTTCTGTGTGTGTGTGTGAATGTACTGTGTTCTCTGTGTGCGTGTGTGTGTGTGCGCGTGTGTGAATGTACTCTGTGTGTGTGTGTGTGTGAATGTACTGTGTTCTGTGTGCGTGTGTGTGTGTGAGTGAATGTACTGTGTTCTCTGCGTGTGTGTGCGTGTGTGTGTGTGAATGTTCTGTGTTCTCTGTGTGTGTGTGTGCATGCCTGTGTGAATATACTGTGTGTGAATGTTCTGTGTGTGTGTGTGAATGTACTGTGTTCTCTGTGTGCGTGTGTGTGTGCGCATGTGTGAATGTACTCTGTGTGTGTGTGTGTGTGAATGTACTGTGTTCTCTCTGAGTGTGTGTGCATGCAGACATACACATTACTCTGCGTGTGCATTCTGAAGGCAATTTTCCATACACTTAGTAAAACACTGCACGTAGTTTTAAATGACCCATCACAATATTATAAAACGGGAAGCGTGTTCTGTTTTTACCACAGTGCAGTCCCCTCTGTTTCAGTACAACTACGCCAAACTCCCAGCACACTATGGGACAGCTTTCCTTCTGCATATGAAAAGCCCAGGGTCCTTGGCAGTACTGCCCCCCCCCAGTCCCCCAACATCTGGAAGAGTCCTCTTCTCTCCGCATGCCCTATAGAGCTGTGGGGACTGAAGCAGAGAGCTCATGGATTCATTAAACTGCAACATTGACACCCGTGCTGCTCTTTAGCTGCCTCTGACATCGGGCTTGTCAAACTGGTCTGTGTCGGGGCAAGGCAGCCCTACTCCAGTGAGTGAAAAGAAGCCATTGGACAGGACAAGAGAGGGTTGATGCATCGCACGTGCCATCTGCACTCCTCCCGGCAGCCTGATAGACTGTGACAAACTGAGTTCCTGCAGGGGGGTTGTCTGCCACAGCCCATTAAGAGAATAAGACCTTCAAATCCTGCCTGGCTCCTTCCAAAATGTCTCAAGGCGAGAAGGGATGGCGGGGAAGGTCACGCCAAGGGGGACACGGAGCCATTCCCAGCCTTCTTGGGGCACTGCTGGGATCCCTTTCCCCCAATCCCAGAAGAGAGTGCCCTTGGGATTGAGGAGCAAAGCGGGGGAGGTGCTGACACCAGGGAGCTCTTGGCTACAGGAGGAGTCACAGGCTGCCTTCCCGCTGTCGTGGTCCTGTATGCCATGGTGGGCTCAGCAACCCCGCCACCCGGTCCGCAAGCAGCTTTGAGATGCCAGGACAATATCTGACCATGTGGGGTTGAGCTTGGAGTGAGGGCAGCATCGTGCGCCCAGGTCGATAAACTAAAAATCGGGACAGTCCCGATTTTATCAGGACGTCTGGTCACCCTCGGCGGCACTAAGGTCTGCTTGTTCACCATCTTCTTTGATTCAATCCATCCACCGCTTCCTTGGCTTTCCTAGGGGTCTCTTCCCTACTTCCCTGTCCTGCCATGTCCTTCTGCAGGTCCCCTTCATTCATCCTCTTTAGGTGTCCGAACCAGGAAGGTCATGGACTTTGACTTCTATCCTAATGCTTCCATTTCAAAATCTCTCTCTTGGTATAACTCATCTTGAGGACCAGTAGGCATGGGACCTGACATCTCTTTATTGCACCATCTGGCACTGCGGGGCACACCATTGCTCTGTGTGGGTGGGCTTTCAGTCTCGGTGGCCTATGCTTGTCAAACACCTACCCCGAGATGTTATTCCAGCACTCCCCAGCCTGGACTGCATCTCAAGTTCAAGCTCGCCTTCTTCTGTGCCCAGCTGCCAAAGTACTTGAACTGGTCAGGCTGCTATAATCTCACTCCATTGATCTCTATGGCCATTTTCCCTGTGGCACCTCAACTTACCCACGTGATCTGTCGTCGTCATTTTCATTTTCATCCCGCGCCTGCTTGGCTGGTGTCATAAATATCAAGGGAAGGGTAAATCCCTTTAAAATCCCTCCTGGCCAGAGGAAAAATCCTTTCACCTGTAAAGGGTTAAGAAGCTAGGATAACCTTGTTGGCACCTGACCAAAATGACCAATGAGGAGACAAGATACTTTCAAAAGCTGGGAGGAGGGAGAAAAACAAAGGGTCTGTGTCTGTCTGTGTGGTGCTTTTGCCGGGGACAGAACAGGAATGGAGTCTTAGAATTTAGTAAGTAATCTAGCTGGATATGCGTTAGATTATGATTTCTTTAAATGGCTGAGAAATTAAGCTGTGCTGAAAGGAATGGATATTCCTGTCTTTGTGTCTTTTTGTAACTTAAGGTTTTGCCTAGAGGGATTCTCTATGTTTTGAATCTAATTACTCTGTAAGGTATTTACCATCCTGATTTTACAGAGGTGATTCTTTTTACTTCTATTAAAATTCTCCTTTTCAGAAACTGAATGTTTTTTCATTGTTCTTAAGATCCAAGGGTTTGGGTCTGTGGTCACCTATGCAAATTGGTGAGGATTTTTACCAAACCTTCCCCAGGAAGTGGGGTGCAAGGGTTGGGAGGATTTTGGGGGGAAAGACGTTTCCAAACAACGCTTTCCTAATAAAAATAAACCCAGATAAACATTTGATGGTGGCAATGGAAGTCCAAGGGCAAAGGATAAAATAGTTTGTACCTTGGGGAAGTTTTAACCTAAGCTGGTAAAAGTAAGCTTAGGAGGTTTTCATGCAGGAGGTAAGCTTAGGAGGTTTTCATGTACCCTAGAGTTCAGAGTGGGGAAGGAACCTTGACAGCTGGTCATACCACTGCTTTGCTGTTGTGTCTAGGCCTTCCTTTGAGGATGCCCTGATTGCTGTGTCATCTGCATGTAGCAGCCTCTCTTCTTTTCCCATAGGGACGCAGTTCATCAACATGATAAACAGCAATGGACTGAGGGCCAGCCCTCGATGCAATCCAACTTTCACTGCAAGAAGGCTTGTCGTTCCAAAGTGTGGTTGGATCACTGTTTTACATGTTCTATATAGTGCATACACTGGGGTTATTAAATCCTCAGATCCTCCATATTTCTTCATCACTGGGGCAAGCATCCTTCTGTCCACCCGATCGGATGCTGTCCTAGCTCGAAGCTGTCCTGGTCGTGCTCCGGCCGTTTCTCTAACCCTCATCAAATGATCAACACTGGTGTCTGTGGTTCCTTGTCCTTTCCTAAAGCCCGGCTGTTCTTGTTCAAGGAGGGGCTCCACTATTCCCCTAATCCTAGCATCAAATATAGGCCCCGGTATCTTCATCCCATGCCCAACTGGGCATCCAGTCCGGCTCCCATTTCAGTCAATGGGAACATGATCCCTGTCTTCAGTGGGAGGAAGACCAGCCCCTCAACTGCCTGATGTTTAACCAAGCTCCATGCTGTGTTGCAGCCCTGCCCCCCCGTAGCTCCCCCTGCTTGCCCTGCATGGTGGGGAGAGGAGGCCGGGCCTGCTGGCAGTCTTTAGACAGAGCAGGGCGCACTCCCCAGCTCTGTCGGCCCCTCTGCAATGCTGGCAGAGTGCTGATCAGGGCACTCAGCAGGAGCTCTGCCATTGGCTCAGCTGGGGCAGGCTGTGCTGCAAATTGCTTTTCCAGTCCTGAGTATCACAGAGACCGCTCAGGATGCCCACGAACATCTCAGCTCCACTCCCAGCCCTGCCGTGTTGTCCGTCAGGCCACTTGCTGTTCCAGCAAACCCTTCTCCAGGATGCTCAAGCCACCGGTGGGGACTGGCTGGTGGCCTGGAGTTTTTGAGGTTGGAGTAGTAAATACAACTTTAGTTGTGACATTTGCTGTCCCAGCTGTCTCGCCCTGGCCGGATCTGGGGTCCAACTCATCCGTCCCACTGCACTGCTCCATTGACTCATCTGAGCTGCACCCACTTCCACCAGGGCCGAATGTTCACCCTGAGGTCCCCGCTCTCTCTCACCCACTCTCCTTTGGGGGGCCCACCTAGGTTTCAAGAGGAGGCTGTTCCCCTAGTTGTACTGTATCTTCCTAGGTTCCTGCTGGGACAGCTGGAGCTGGTCCTGGTCTGGTGAGAGTTATATAAACCTTGTAGCAAAGACTTTTCTGCCGAGTTATACCAGAGCCACGCCACTGACTTCATTGGACATTGGGGAGCATTTGGCTCTTTGAATCATAAGAGCTTGGTGATATTAATCAGGGATATATGAAGATGTATCAGGTGGCTCCTTTGGGTGTGACTTTTACTACATCCAGTTATTTTATTAACAGGGAGATCTACAGAAGAACGACCCGAATCCCCCCACCCACACTCCTCATCTCACCCCCTGCCAAGATGTGCAACTGGAAATTCACTCCTGGGTCTATGACGACCAAGGAGAAGTGGAAATGTCCTCCCAGAAAAGTGAGAGAATCGGGAGGTCAAGGGGAACATGTAACTTCAGGAGTGCTCAGCAAAATGTTTCATCCAAAACTTTGGTTCATCTAAAAATGCAGATTCAGGTCGACGGAAATTTGCAAATATGTATCAATTTCGCTGAAATGTTTCAGTCCAAAAAAAAAAAACCCAAAAAAACCCCAACAACTCCCAAAAGAACTTTTTAAAAAAATCAAATTGATCCATTTTGACTTTTTGGAAGTAAAGCGTTTGATTTTTTCTATTTGAAAATTGAAATTGAAACAAAACATTCATTCTGCCTTAAAACTAAATTCTAAAAAATGTTTTGGTTGCCCCTCCCCGCCCAAAATTAAAAAAAAAATCATTGTGTCAACCCAAACCAATTTTTAATTAAAAAATATAAATATATTTTTAACAATTTTTTTAAAAAAGGTTCTGTCAAGGTTCCTTCCCCACTCTGAACACTAGAGTACAGATGTGGGGACCTGCATGAAAAACCTCCTAAGCTTATCTTTACCAGTTTAGGTCAAAACTTCCCCAAGGTACAAAATATTCCACCCTTTGTCCTTGGATTGGCCGCTACCACCACCAAACAAATACTGGTTACTGGGGAAGAGCTGTTTGGAAACGTCTTTCCCCCCAAAATACTTCCCAAAACCTTGCACCCCACTTCCTGGACAAGGTTTGGTAAAAAGCCTCACCAATTTGTCTAGGTGACCACAGACCCAGACCCTTGGATCTTAAGAACAATGAACAATCCTCCCAACACTTGCACCCCCCTTTTTTGGGAAATGTTGGATAAAAAGCCTCACCAATTTGCATAGGTGACCATAGACCCAAACCCTTGGATCTGAGAACAATGAAAAAGCATTCAGTTTTCTTACAAGAAGACTTTTAATAGAAATAGAAGTAAATAGAAGGAAAGAAATCACCTCTGTAAAATCAGGATGGTAGATACCTTACAGGGTAATTAGATTCAAAACATAGAGAATCCCTCTAGGCAAAAACTTAAGTTACAAAAATGATACACAGACAGAAATAGTTATTCTATTCAGCACAATTCTTTTCTCAGCCATTTAAAGAAATCATAATCTAACACGTACCTAGCTAGATTACTTACTAAAAGTTCTAAGACTCCATTCCTGGTCTATCCCTGGCAGAAACAGCATATAGACTGACAGAGACCCTGTCTCTGTTTTTTTCCCTCCTCCCAGCTTTTGAAAGTATCTTGTCTCCTCATTGGTCATTTTGGTCAGGTGCCAGCGAGGTTACCTTAACTTCTTAACCCTTTACAGGTGAGAGGAGCTTTCCCCTGGCCAGGAGGGATTTCAAAGGGGTTTACCCTTCCCTTTATATTTTGCAAGTGAATCAAAAGTGTGGTTATTTTCACAGCTCTGCCTTTCGGAAGCACCAGATCAGACAGGCTACAAAGTCACTCAGCTCTCACATCTGTTGGGTCTGGAATATGGCTCAGAAGCAGCTCGTCCGTGCCATAAGGCTGTACCAGCTCGGCTATTTCAAGCTGCTGCTTTGTTCGCCAGAATCTCAGCTTCCATTTAAAAACAAATTAAGTTTGTAGCTGCTCTGGTTGCAGTCAGAACCTCAAAAATGTGAATGGAGCATGTAACAGATGCAGGATTGAGTCTGCAGGGAGCCTGGGACAGTCGCTCGGAGAGGTATGAACTCAGCTGTTCATCTCACGGAAGGGTTGGTTAGATTCAGTGTCCAGCAATGATCATTCAAATGGTACCAGTGTTAACTATTTAATTTCTCTTGTGAGAATGGAGAGGAAGCATCATGGATCTGCATGTCTACTGTGAGCAATGTTTCCTTTTGGTGCCAGTAGTGAGTGGCATTTGGAAGTCCAGGAAGGAGCCAGCAAAGCCTATAGGCATAGCCAGACCCTGCCAAGGGACAGCCAAGCCCAGTGGTGCTCAGAGAAAATGCAAGATCCTGATTGGAGCAGCTGCCCAATCTGTGAGTGGCGTCTCATTCCGGTGACTCACATGGGTGGAGCTTATCTATGGGGTGGAGCTTAGGAGTGTATCACGCCTCCCTCTTTGGACTGGAGTAAAAGCCAATCAAGAGCCGAGAGGCAGGTTGCAAAACTAACAAGCAAGGGTGAGAGACTTAACTCAGCTGGATGAAGCTGCAGCTGCACAAGCTGGGAAAGAAAGAATGCTGGGTCTGGCTTCTTCCTCTCTACCTCCACCTGCCAGCGTTCACCAGCAGGGGATCAGGCTTTCACCAGGATCAGAGAGGGGGCCAAGCTGAAAAATTCGTATTCTGGACCAAACTGGCCCAGAGTCCGGGAGGAAGCTAAGGCTTTGCTTTGCGCCCATCTCTGATGGGCATAAATGGCCATTTGCTGATCCTATCCAGGGGACCAGACACGGTTGCTAGCTGCTCATGGATGCAGTAGCCTTTACAAATGATCCCTTTAGTGGACGTAGCATATGCTACCCATACCCTTCTTTTCTGAGTCAGAAATTCCTCTATCAGAGACCTCTTCAACCCTCACTTTTCTTCTTCTCCTCTCTCTCCACTCACCGAAGGCTGGCTAGAAACTCCGATCCGAACCCACCAATGGGTCTCCTAGATTGGCACCTCATAAAGGTGCCCCCCATTCCTGCTCTTGGAATGATGCCAGGGCCTGGCATCCTGGGAGCAGATAAGAGCTGGTGAAGAGATCAAACCTAGGACCCCCACATGGAAGCAGTAACTACACGGGGTCAATGAACCAGCTCTTCTCTTCCCCTTCCACCCAAACTTATCGTTGCGTCAGCCACGTTCATTGCTGTATCTATCAAGGATTAAAAAAACGAAAAGAAGTGACTCGTGCAATAAGGTTATCAGTCTTTTTTTCCCGGGAAACTGATATGGGTGGATGATTTGATGCACTGGCGGCGGTTCTGAAAATTACACACCATTCTTCCAGCAAAGCTCTCACCTTTGACTGCTGTAATATCTCTTTGACCATGCAAGTAATTTTCAGGCGTCACTTAGCAGGCAAGCAAAGCATGAATGCCAGGAGAAGGACCCAATCTGTACGGCAGCCCAATGATGAGCTGCAATGATGGAGGAGAGACTGAGTAATCTGTTGTCGCTCACTTATATTTATTGATGTCTCCATTTAATTAACAGTGGGGAAGGTGGGGAAGCAGGAGAAGAGGTGGGAGGGGCAAGAGCGGTGGTAACGATTTTAGCTGTGGGATCAAACAGTCTGGTCTTGGACAAACAAATCAAACGCTCCATTTCTTTGCAAGCCACGTCTGCTGCTGCCGGTGGGAGGTGAAAGGGTTTGGGTTTTTTTTCTGTAGCATCAGCTGCAGCAGTCGGCGAATGTGTTTCTGCTCACGGCCTCGTTACACCCAATCTGCTTTATGCTAAAGAGTCGCTGTCAAGGTAGCTAGGCCTCCGAATGCACCTATTTTGGCAGCTGGCCCACATCAGTGCAGATGTTACCTGAAGCAGCCCAGCCCTGAGTCGTAGGGGGGTCATTTCACATCGGTCTTAGCGAGAGCAGCACGTTTAAAGGGGCAGTGCCTAAAGAGCAGGTTTCAGCTGAACAAACCGGGCTGGAAGGGAGTTTAGATCAGGGGCCAGATTCTGCTTGGTGGCATGGAATAAATGCAGAGCAACTCCACCAAAGCCAACGGTCATAGATCATAGAATATCAGGTTTGGAAGGGACTTCAGGAGGTCATCTAGTCCAACCCCCTGCTCAAAGCAGGACCAATCCCCACTTTTTGCCCCAGATCCCTAAATGGCCCCCTCAAGGATTGAACTCACAGCCCTGGGTTTAGCAGGCCAATGCTCAAACCACTGAGCTATTCCTGCCTCCCCCTCCCCCCCCAACCCCCCGGCCTTGCTCTGGATTTACACCAGTGTCACTTAGCGGAAAATTTGTCCTCTGCAATGTTTGTTGAGGCCCTTCTCCATTGCCTAAGAGGGTCGGAGGGTTCTCAGATACTATGGTGAGGAGAGCCGTATAAGGATGGGTGGATGGACAGGCAGACAGAGAGACAGATCCTCTTCCATGGGTGGTGGGTATCATAGGCTAGGGGAGGCTGTGCCTTTGCAAATAGCCAGGCGTGGCCCTGCCCATGGTCCACTCCCAGGTCCCCTCCTGCTTCCTGCTCTGTGGCTCCCCAGGGCTGTGGTCCCACCTCAGGCTGGGGAGGTGTGGCCCGCCCTTCTGGCGCTCTGGGGCTGGAGGGCTGGGGCCACGCAGCCTGCCCTCCCGGTGTTCCAGGGCTGGGGGCACTGGGGCCGTGTGGTCTGCCCTCCCGGTGCTCCGGAGCTGGGGTGCTAGCCTGGGGCTGGCAGCCACAGTGAGGGACTCTGGGCTCTGGCAGGGGGGCACGGAAGGGGCGGGGCCTTGGGTGGAAGGGGTGGGGCTGGGGGCTCGCCTCCCCCAGCCAGAAGTTCACATGCCACCTATAGCCTCTTCTCCAAGGAATCCTCCCCGAAGGCCTCCACAAAACCACGCCTCATCATCTGCTCTCATTCAGCATGGACAGGTGAGTTCTGGGAGCGACAGCCAGACCGTTTGGGCCGGGGTGCTCTTCCCACACAGGCCACTCACTTATCATTGACTGAGATGGTGTGACTGGATGGGCTTTCCTGGTACCTGGCCCAGACTGGGGCTTGGCTGGGAGCGACCATTCGAGGCTCAGTGCAGACGAGACGGGCGTAATGCTAGCAGAAGGGATTTGATAGTAATGCTAGGTATGGGCCCAGTGGTTGGTACTGATGGGGTTTGTTCTCCCTTTGTCCAAGAGGTTTGCCATTCGGGGCTGTTCTTGGATACCCCATCTCTGGAGTCCCAGACAGAGGCGCATGGCCGGGGCCCCAGCCTCCATGTGGCTTTGCAGTCTGACCTTCCCATTAATCCTGCCTAAATGCAAGGTACTGTTGTCATTGGGCGAGATCCTCCACTGGTGTAAGTCAGCGTAGCTCCATTCAGCCACACTGATTTACACCAGCTGAGGAATCCGGGCCATTCAAAACAACCTACCTTCACTGTTCGATCCCACCTCTGGGGCAGGCTGTTGGCCTTCGCCGTTGTTGCCGGACAGGTCAGCGTGTGTGCAGGATCTCCCAGCCTACTCCCTGCAGCGGGATGCCTAGAGCGAAGGGGGGGCATCGCGGTGGATATCAGGGAGTGGGAGGACGTGGATCAGAGCGGAGAAGGAGGGTGCTGGGGGTGGCACGCAGCTCTCAGTGTCTCAGTAATCATCGCTGGTGGGAGAGGAAGGGCAGGCGGGGTAAAGCGTTTGACAGTTTAATGGGGGGTTGTAGGATGAGCTGTTCTTTGGAGTCCCTTGGATGTGCTCTTTAAGCCGGTGCTAGGAAGCAGGATGGGAAACTGATCTTACGCAGGGTTGCTCAGCTACAGCGCAGCCTGGCAGCGGGTAGGCGGGGGCCCGAGCACAGGTGTGTTCGTTGGCAGGGCCTGTGGAGAACAGCAGCTGGCACCCTGGGGCACCCTGGAGCACAGGTTGGATCCTGTGAGTTGCAGTGGGTAGGCACGCTAGGGCACAGGTCGGACCAGCGGGGCTGAACGACCGCAGCGAGCACGGGCAGTGGTGCAGATCTCTTCCCAGCCACTGGCAGGCACGAGCGGATCACATCTAGTGGGTATATGGGTGCAGCTCACTGATGGTGCCTACTGATCCCCCAGGCAGCGTTCGTTGGCAGCCTCTTCTCATCACAGCAGATGAAGACAGTGGCAAAGGATAGTTCAGCCACTGCAGGGACATCCTGGGCTGCTCACTGCTGGCGGAGTTTCCTTAGCTGGCTGGCTGGCTGGCTGTTTCCTGGGACCCCTGGGCACAGGTGGGCTTGACTCCCCCGTTATCCTGTGTCCAGGCACAGGGCCCTACTGTAGCAATGTCTCTGCCTACCCGTGCCTTTCGGGCCATTTATAGCTCAGAATCACTGGAACCAGGCGTGTGGAACTGTAGCTGTCATCAAAGACAACTTCAGCCCTGCATAGTAGCAAGGAGCCCGACAATACCGGAGACATGACAGCTGATCTCTGTTGCGACGCTTATCTCCACACAAGTGGAGATGGGATAACTCAGCCACGGCTACGTCACTCAAGAGCTGTCCGCGCTCAGGGAGATAAATGTCGCGGCAGAGAGATCCGCCTCATCTTATCAAAGGCTCTTCGGCGCAGAATGCAGAGTGTTGTATTCGGAGTCAGGTTCGTGCTCGGCGTAACATGACCGAGTTACACCTGAGACGGGTTTGCTGCTGCGTGTCTGATCCTCCTCTGCTCCCCGACATAACACTAGGAATATGGGGCCAGATCCTCAGTCGATGTAAATGGGCATAGATCAGAGCTCTGCTCACTTCAGTGGGGCATACACTGATTTATACCAGCTGGGATCTGGCCCATGGAGTTTCTTCTAGCAGATCCATTGCAGTATCTTTGGTCCAGCAGTGGCCAGTGCTTGGTGCTTTATAAGAAGGCAGCTGCCCCTCCGTGCCCCCCGCCCCGCATCAAGCCCCTGATCTTTAAGGGGTAGATAAGAGGTGCACTTGCTTTCTGTAAAATCTCATTGGTTGGGTTTTGCAATTTGCAACCCCGCCACCCCAAACCAAGGATGGTTTGTCCCAACTGGACCCCTCCCCGCCAAAGTTGATGGGACTAAAGGAGGTCTGGATGGTTCCAATCTTAGCCTCTCTCTAGCTGAGCCCTGCCGTGGAAGTTTCTGCACCTGGGCACTATGTAAGGCCTGGGGCAGGTCCCGTCGGGAAAGCTGGGGTTTTATTCACGTGCACCCCAGGAGGTACAGGTGAATGGGTGATGGAACACAGAACGCTTTTCCCATTCCCCTTGCTATGGAGCCGGAGCCGGCTAGGGATGCAGGCTCTGCATGGCTCTCAGGCTGGCATCTGCCCTCATTTATGCCCGTGCATCGCCACTGGCTTCAGCCAGGTGCTTCGGCCAGGCACGGCCCTGCCGTGGGCACCGAGGGCAGAGCGCTGCCCAACAGACGGCTCGGCTCGGCTCAGGCTGTCATGTTGCCATGGGAACCACGACAGGGAGAGTTTGCTGCGAAGCCGTCAAACGTGCAGCATTGTGGGTGAGCACTCAGGAGTCAGGTGGGCGCAGGGGTCTCGGCTGAAGCCAGCTGGCCTGCCCTGGGGGCTCCTCCAGGCTGTGCCTGCTGCTGTCTGAGCGACTGGAGCGGCTTTTTTAGCTCTGGCAGTAACGGCTCATGCACTGAGATCCGTGGCTCCGTCCTCGCTGTTCACAATCCGCTCGGTGAAACTATGCAACCGCCACAAGACCTGACCGCTCTGGGAAGCCTGGGCATAAGGGAAAAGGGCGCACAGGACCGAGAAGGAAGAGGCTGTGACTAGCCCAAATCAAAACTGCTTGTACAAGGAGTTCTCACAGCCACAAGACAGATCCTCTGCCCTGGCATATATAGCATCTCTTTCTTTTTGGCCATGCCGAACCCTTGGGTGACTGCCTCTCCTTTTGCCACCAAGGAAAAGTTCACGAGGCTGTAGCTGCATCCTCCGTGCTCACCCCAGCCCAGCAGGCCGCTGCATTCGTGCAAAAGCTGGAAAAGGGACTGGTCAGAGCCAACCGCAGCTCATCCGGTGTGTGACAGGATGGTGGATTTTGCCACTTACGCGGAAGTCACGGGGGACGGGTCAAAGCACGGAGCGACAAGAAACGCCGCCACCAGGTTTTGACCTGGAGCAGCGGAACTCCATGGAGCAGAACAGTCCCTTTGATCAAAGTTCCTCAAAGCAGTGTGAGTTTTTAACCCTACCCTGGGACTAGCTGCGGATCAGAGCCATTCCCAGCCTCCCAGGGAAAACGCGGCTTAATCTGGGTGTGTGAAAGCCAGGCAGCCACCTTAGCTGGCTATGCAGCGCGGGCAGCCTAAGACGGGATGCTCCCCCCAGTCTGAAAAATACCACAGGGCTAGATTTTGGCCTTGCCTCACTTGGCTAAGCCAGGGAGTAAGCTCCACCTCACCCCCCAAACACACGTCCCTGATGAGCTGAGTAAGACCTACCCAGGCCTCGTGGCATGAAATGCAGCAGATGCTCCTGGCTGCAGGCAAGTGGGCAGGGATGGAGCAGACAGGGGCAGAGAGTGGGTGGAATCTCTGCTCCCCTCTACACACCGGCCAGAGTAGCTGGCCAGGTGCACGGAGAGGAGGAAGCTCTATCCTTTCCAGAAAGTTTCCTGGAGTTACTCCCTGGGTTGAGCAGTATATGCACCATCCCTTGCTCAAGGCTGTGCATTGAAAGCACCATCTAGCCTGCAGTCACTAGTCTTAGTGTGTCAGCTCAGAGCGCACGGGTTGGGCAATCGTCCCATCACCGTGCTGCGCCACTAAGGGCCAAACCCAGGGGCGGCGACTCTGAAACACCCCCCCCCCCGTGCCTGTGAAATGTAATGTGCCCCCCCGTGCAATTTGCCATTTTGCTCTTTGGCAATTGTCACTTTTCCATCAAAAATAAATAAAAAAGACAACCTTACAAATGACTCCTGAGTATTCTGTATGGCTACTGCTTGCCATTCGCACCTGTCACCGGGCACGCTGACCATGTAGCCTGCAGAGCTACTGTGTGATGCGTATATAACACACTAAGTAAGCGTCCTGCTGCAGTGACTGGTCAACATCAAGGGTAAGAGCCTACTACCGCTACCAGCGAGTGGAGTTACTCCTATAGCACAAGTGATAGAGGGCCACATTTTTAGGGCTGAAAATGATGAACCCTGTTGATGACCCTTGAGGGGTTTGTTGTTCGTATACCGCTCTTTGCTCTGCCCAGCCACCTCGTGCTCTGTCCAGGTATTCCATGTAACCATGGGATGCTCCTTACTGCTACCATGTGCACAGTGATCACCATACACCTCATGCTTCATGCACTCGTGCACACTATCATGCTGCTTAGTGCTCCAGGCAGTCACTGCATGCTCTGTAATGCATCACATGCTCCCTGCAGCTGAGAATTCAGTGGCTCGTTGGCATCTCTCCCTGTTTGTCTCCAACCAGCCAATGCTACGTTGAGCAGAGGATTCAAAGCCTCCAGCCAGGGTGGCTTTGGACTAGTTGGGTCCTTCAGCCAAGCCCACTACAGAATGAGCTGTCAGGAGAGCTGCGCGCTATGGGGATTTCAAAAGAGTGGCTTCCTCGTAACACTCTGTGACATACCCCATCTCTGCGAGGCTTGGGGCGCGGTTTGCTAGCCTGTCAGCATCCTGCTTTCCTAAACCCTCTCTGCTGGGATCCTTGAGATCCCGATCCACCCCTCGCAGGGGACCCAGATGAGACAGGGCACCAGCTGTCTCTGCCAAGAGCAGATCTCCCCGATTGGCTCCCAGCGTTGCTGGCGTGAGTGGGGCAGAGCGAAAGCAAAATGCCAGGTCAATGGAGAAGCGAGAGTAACCGGAGGGGAGTCAGGAGGGGATCTTGCCTCTGGCAACACAAAGGGGCAGGAGGTTAACAGCTTCTCGGCACTGTGGAAATAATTGTTTTTTTGTCAGAAATACAATTTTCACTGTGATTTATAAATAATGCATGGTGCAGGCTCCAGCCTCGGGCAGTCCTTAGCTCAGTTCTGATTCCTTAAATGCTTCTTTCTTTCTCTCTCTCACTCTCTTTCTTTTTATTGGTATTATTTCAGTTGTGTGTCAGCTCCTTGTGTGTGTGTTTTGCTCAGCTGAGGGTGTGCATTAAGGAGGGATGTGTGTTTGGCGGGCCGGGGGGTGTCTTTTGGTGACTTGAGGGATGTGGGCCTTGTGTGTTTGTGCTTGGGTTGTTGAGGGATATTGTGGGAGGGATAATGGGGTGTGTGTGTGTGTGTGTGTGTGTGTTCGGTTTGTGAATGTGGTGGTGTTATTAGGGGCACGTGTATATATACTTTGGTGGAGGTGTGTATTTTTGAGACACGTCTCTGTGTGTTGTGGTTGTTAAGGCAGGAGGTTGTGGGTGGGGCATGTGCATTGTGGTGTGTGCTGGGATTATTTAGGGATGTTTGTGGAGGCTGCGTGTATCTTTTTTGTGTTGGAGAATGTGTCCTGTGGGAGGCGCTTGTGCGATTGGGAATTGCTGAGGCCTGTGGTGGGGTTAGTTGTGGCTTTTTGTGCGTGAGCTTGGCATGTGTATGTCGAGGAGAGTGCTGGTGTTTAGAAGCGTGTGTGTGGGGGTGTTTTGGGATTGTTGGAGATGAGTGTGAGGGGGTTCATTTGTGTGTAGCCGTGTGTGGGAGACCGGGTTGTTTACTGATGTATGGGGGCGTGGTGGGGAACGTGTGCGCTGTGGAGAATACATGGGTGTTGTGGAATTACTGAGAGACGTGCATGGGTCTTTGTGCATGCAGATTGTGGCTGTGTGGGGGGGATGCGTGTGTGTGTCGGGGTTGTGTGTGTGTGTGTTGGCAGATGTGTACGCTGGGGGAGATAGTCTGTGATTTTGGCCCAGGCTAATCAGTCCTCCGCCGTAATGAAACAGCCCCATCCCAGCCTCCAGTGCCCGGCCCCACAGCCCCGAATTATCTCCTCTCTCAGAACGAGCGAGAAGCACCTGGGCTGGCAGTGCGGGAAGCAGGAGCTCCTGAGCCTGCAGACTTTAAATATATGTCGCTTCACTCAGAAGCCAACCCCAGGGCTCAAATAAAGGGGTACAAATCGGGCTAATCTCTGGAGATAGACTGTTTTGTATGCACCTTTTCATAGGAACTTATTAGCTGGCTTTTCTCCCCCGAGGAACAGGCCATTCCGAAGTGGGGTTCATCCCACTTTTCTTTCTTCTTTTTTTAAGCTCCTTGTTCTCGGTGACTTTGGGGAGTTGCGCCAGGGAGTGAAGAAGTGATGTTAATTGATGCTGGCCATGGGGTGGCCAGAGCACAACATTGCATATCCACCTCCAGCCAAAACTCCGGCCGCCCCACGTGCACCCCTCCCCAGCTCTGCCAGTCCTACCCCCTTCCCCCTGTGCACCCCCGCAGTGTAGTTCAATCCCTGTCGGGCAGTGCTTCTGTGCCTTGATCTAGACCTGCAACATCACTTGCTGTTCCAGTCCCATGCATCTGCTCAATGCCCCCCAGTGCAGGCTGGCAGCACCCTGTTATCCGACACCTCACCCCTGCCAGCTCTGCCCCTTTTTAATCAGCATCCTTGCACCTTGTTGGAATCTCAGCCCAAGGGTGGAGGATTAGCTAGGCCTGGGAGCTGAACTCCCCACCTGGCCATGAGAGGTGACTGCTCCAGGATCGAGGTACGTTGGCTGGGCGGCTTGGAGTAATTTACGCTGCCCCTGCCATGGCCATTTCTACTCTGGGGATAAATAGGATCGACGGAGCCCAGGGAACGTGCTGGCAAACAGGAGGGGTAAATCTGCTAGAGGATGTTTGTCGTCCTGGGCTGTCCGGCTGTGCTGTTTCGCAACTGAGCTCTCCAAACTCATACCCCAGCTCCCCAGCCTGCCTTTCAGCTTTGGCCAGGCTCCCATCGGGACCTGCAAGGCCGCATGGCTTAGAGAACAGGGTGCTGGACAGGGACTCAGGAGACTGGGCCCTAATCCCAGCTCTGTGATTGGCCTGCTGAGTGCCACTGGGCAAGTCTGTTTGTCTCTCTATGCCTCGGTTTCCCCATGTGTATAATAGGAATAGTTTGTAAGCGCTTCCAGGCAGGGACCATTTTGCCCATGCAGGGCCCAGCGTAATGGGGGAACAGCCTTAGGTTCTACCACAGTACAACTGCCTATTCACATGACAAGCCATCCTTTCACTGAGATCTGGGACCACAAATGTTACTGTTTGAGCCTGTTTTTGATGAAAGCATTTGCAAAGTCCTTTATTAATGTGAGTGAAAAGGTGCAAACCCCTCCTCCCCCAACCTGTTACCCCTCGAGCTCATGGCAGTGCCACTCTGTTTTAATGTGGAATTCAGAAGCGACTCTAATCAGCTCAGTGAAATGCTCCCTGAAAAGGAATACCTCCAGCACCGAGCTCTGGAGTGCATGCACGCCTGGCCTCCGTTAGTGGGATAGCGAGCGCGTTGGAATGGTGTGTAATACAGGAATGTAATTTAAACAGCTTGAGCAAAACACGCAAGCTGTTTTCACTCCCTGCCACTATTCCGCTTTGTAGCAGCCGCGGGATTGGGCTGTAAGTGGGATATCAAGTTTATTGCAGCTATTTCCAACCTGTAATTGGTTTTGTGGAACACAAAGAGAAAGAGAGGTGAGTGGCTTTGCAAGGCAGCTGCTGGGAGAACGGGAGGCTCGTGGTGTTTTGTTCTATTTGTTTGCACAGGCCAAGTGAAAATCACCGTCCCGTTTGCTTGTTGCATTGACAGACCTAAGTGCATTTACCGCGCTTCCGTCCTCCAACTTCAAACGCAGTGATGGGAGGGAGCCTGGAAAGAATCAATGAGACGATTTGGGCAAAGCCCAGCCGGCATGGAAACGAGCAACAGAGGGACAATAGGTGGATGCAACAACAACAAAAAAAAGAGACGCTTAAGTAACGTCACGTTGGGATTGTGGGTGTGGTACCGTGGCGGTGGGCGGGGAGGAAAGTTCCAATGCGGCAGCCTGCTGCCGGCGAGCGGCGAGGATGTGGGGTTTCCTGCAGCACAGGGCGTATGCGGCGATATTGTGCAGGGAGGCCGTGCCGTCGGAGGATGCAAATTACATGCATCCGCAGCGGCGCAGTGGTGCATGTGGCGATATTCTGCAGGGAGGCCGTGCCGTCGCAGGATGCAAGTCCCACTGATCAGCACTTTACTGTAGGCGGATTAGGCGTATATCGATTATATTGACTTGTTGCAGCACATTTGCTTCAGGGCGAAGACCGTGTTTTGAGCATGCCGATGATGCTAATTTGCTGCAGGCTACCGCCGTACACCGTGGAGCTCCTGTGTTGGGGTTCAGACGCTGGGGACTCGCCAGAGCACGAGGCCTCCTGCTGCAGCATTGCAGCCTGGAAATGGTGGCCAGGGGATGCAGAATAGACTGATTGGCCCATCGTGCGAATCAGACAGGAGGTCAAGGGCCAGCTCTGGCTCTTAGACTGGGGTTTGCTTTTGTTGTCGTATCCTGCCCGAAACCATTCTACTTGGAGAGTTCTCCAAAGGGAGATGAGCTGCAGAATCAGATTTAGCTCTGCAAGCAGGGCTACAGATCCCGGTGGACGGGAGATGCTGCCAGCTGCGTTCGTCCCAGCGGCCAGCAATGCCCCAAAACACCTCCGCCCAGGATCTCATTCCGTGTGGGCACCAGGGGCTCATGGTTCCAGTGCCGTTTCGGCAACTGGCATTTCCTCCTTCTCTTTCCGGTGTAACTAGGGGAGACGGTGACAGGAGACTAAGCTCCCCGACCACATCCCTCTGTCCTCACTCATGTATCCAGGAGGATACCACATGGCCCAGGGCTAGCAGAGACAATAAAGCCACCTGTGGATGATACCAACTGGGTTCACGATTGGTGCTGCATCGAGTCCTGCGGTTTCAGAAGCCGGGGTTCCAGCAGGCCTCGTTGCGGGGTGCAGGTCCCCCCCTCCTGCCCTCTGTGAGTTTTGCTGAATTTGGAATTCCCCAGAACCCCAAGAGGACGAAGCAGCCCAGCCTAGTGAGTGGGACGCTGATGGAGGAGTCGAGAGACCTGGCTTCTATTCCTGGCTGCGGGTGATGTTGGGCGAGTCATTTCCTGTCCCGCCCTTCATCTGTCGTATCTATTTAGATTGTCAGCACACAGTGGGACTTGCAGCGGCCCTGGGGCCATCGATAGCACACATGTGCCCGAAGTTTGCCTGCCTGAAGGGGCAAGCGAAGGCATTAACTGCACTACGTCCTCATTTAACAAGCCGGAGTCACGTCTACTACAACCAGGCCTCTCCAAGCCGTGAGCATGCTCAGCGAGGTGGGGCTTGGCAGGGCGAGGCTACCAGACTGAACACTGAACCAACAGCTGCTCTGACGTTTCAAGACTAGGGAAAGCAAGCGTCAAGGCGCGAGGGAAGGTGCCCAGGAATCGGCGCTAGCCTCCCGATCCTCCCCGCCCCTTCATCCCCCCGGCATGCAGTGACATGATGGAAAATCCAAAGTTCCACCCGTTAATTGCACAACAATGGGCAGCTAACGCTATTATCGGAATACTGCCAGCTCCTGTCTTAGCAAATATAACTTTATTAGGGGAGAATAAACAAGAGGAGAGTTCATTGCTGGCTGTGGGAAAGGTACTCAGAGCTCCGGAGAGGGCTGCGGGTGTTGTCAAGGAGTGTCGTGCTTCATTCGGACTATATATTGCTCAATAGCACCTAGAGGCCTTAGCTGGGGTTAGGCACCAAACATTGTGCAAGGTGCTGTACAAACACAGTGTGAGACAGCTACTGCCCCAAAGAGCTTCCCAAGGAGACAAGAGGTGGGAGGATAATTATCCCCATTGTACAGATGCGGGGACTGATGCCCAGAGAGACTCAGGCCCAGATCCACAAAAGCGATTTAGGCTCCTAAGTTCCAGTGAGATCAATAGAAGTTCTCTGCCTCAGTAGCTTTGCGGATCTGGGCCTAAGTGACTGACCCAGGGTCACTCAGCGAGTCTGTGGCAGAGCTGGGAATTGTATCGAGATCTGCTGAGTCCCTGTCCAGTCCATTAACCACAGGCTCAGAGTGGTGACTGCAGGCTGAGTGGCAGGACGCTCCCATGGGCGCTTGGGCACTGAGGTTGTGAGAAAGTGATTAACCTCTGAAGCCCTGCACAGTCCGTTGGGTGTACCTGGAGTGGCCAGCAGGGATGTCCTTGCAGCATTGTACCTGCTGCCTCCCTGCCCACCTCAGGTGCTCCTGCTGGAGCACACAGCAGGGCAGTGGTCTGAGCCCTGGTCCTGGCGAGGGCACATGCCAGAGATCCAAGCCCACCTGCAAGAAACCTGCCCTGAGGCACATTCAAGAGAAAACCTGAGGCAGCGAGCCCACGCCTGGGTCGGCTGACTCGGGCTTGTGGGACTTGCGCCAGCAGGCTAAATGTAGCCATGTGGACGTTCCTGGTTGCAGCGTTTCAGAGCCTGGCTCCAGCACGAGCAGGAACATCTACGCTGCTCTTTCTAGCCCTGCTGCCCGAGCCTGAGTTGGCTGACCTGGGCTCTGAGACTCACGGCAGCGGGTTTAATTGCCCTGAGTCCCCTCCTCTGGGCTTCCCCAAGGAGACAAGCCAATGGCCCCCCAGGAAGTCTGTAGCAGAGGCAGGAATTGAACCCGGGTCACCCAAGTCACAGCCCATATAACAGTGTCTAGGTGTAAATCAACCCATCTCCCCCCTCGGGTGTTTGTTACCTGCAGCTCTTCTCATGACCAGCATTGCATATGTTGTAACTTGGAGCCAGAGCTGGCCCGGAAACTGCCCCCTGGCTCCCCCCATCTGAACTGCCCCACACTTTGGGAGAGTCCAGAGCTGGAGCTGCACTTCTGGGGCTACAGGGAGTTATGGGGAGAGTATTTTCAGCCCAGTTCTCCCCCACACTGGCTTGGGCCCTGATTCAAGGTGGCCCTGTAATTGACCCCAGGCATTGCAGGGCATTCCTGTGCGTGCTGGGTGAGAACCCTTTCCTCGAGATATCGGGGAGGGCGCTCTGGGTAGCAGAGAGGCAAACACTGTCGGGGTTCCCAGTATTGGGCTCAACAGAAATAAAGGGGGTAAATACCCAGACACAAGGGCTTCAGTGGTTACAATACAGAGCCGGCTAGCTACCCAGCCACCATTGCCTTGGCATGATGGAGCCCTCGACTGGCGGCTGGATGGGTTGGATAACCCTGTGCCCTCCACTGCCTGCCTAGATCGGTTGCCCCCAGCTGAGCCTGGGTGGCGGGAAGGGTCTCCACCAATGGAACCGGCCGGTTTGTTCCAGTGCGTAAGCACGTGGCTAATTCCAAGCACATGGGTCATTCCGCTGACGTCAACGCCGCGTCCCCCTGGGACTCAGCTGTGGAAATCGATGGGACTATCCGTGTGCTGGTGCTTAAGTCGCTGGCTGAATCGGCGCATGGAAGATCCAGAGTTCACGGGAATCAAGTGGAAAGTTTCCCGTTAATTTTAATAGGCCTCCATGATGCCACTAGAGACACGCACATCCCAAAAGGGGCAGGGTAAAAGGGGCGGGCTGGGGGTGGATTTATGCCTGAAATAAGGCCTGCAGACACTCGCATGTGCAGACACTGGCTTATCTCTGAAATAATCCCAATGACTTGAAAACCCACGGTGATACTCAATGAAAGAGACACTACTAGCTTCCTGGCTCTGTTAGCGACTGTAAAACTTCCTCGTTATCGCTGGCCCAGAGCAGGTTCACTGGCTTGGTCCAAAAAAAAAAAAAATGTAAATAAAGGTGAGGGTGAATTGGACATATCCTTGAAAACTTCCCCTCCTACCCCAAAGAACCGGAGATTTATGGCTTGGATCATCCTTTTTGCAGTTCTTTATCTTGTGTATATGTGAGTATGTATTGTCTTTGTAATAAAAACCCTCAGCCTAGGCAAATAAATTTGAAGAGACAGTTTTACTGACAGCTTTTCTCCTCCTCTGTGTAATAAAAAAAAAATGGAGTGAAATTTGAGATAGGAATGGTAGTGCAGGCTGCGTTTTAAGAGCAAGATAAAGGAGCCATACCTGGCGGGAGGAGAAAGGCGGATGCAAGCAGAAAGCCCAACGTGCAAGTGCCTTCCTGCTTTGCTCTCTCCTCTTCTAATCCTCTTCCCTGCCCCGAGCCCAAACACGGTGCACAGAAGTAAAATGAAGAGGGGCTGTGTCATTGATAGATGGAGTTCATAGCCGCAGGGTGTTGACTCAGTAAGCTGCAGCTGGAGTTAAAACCAAAAAACAGGATGCACTTGAAACGTTTTATGAGCATTTAGTACCCAACCCTACAAGATAAGGGTAATCAAATCTCAGGCTTCAGGGCACAGTTGATTGCCTGTCGGGGTCAGGAAGGAAGTTTCCCCTCCTCTATAGCAATTGGGCCAGCTGCATTATGGGAGATAGATGGGCTGCCTTCTTTTGAAGCACCGAGGCATGTGCTTGAGCTGATTTGAAAATGGAATATTACTGATGCTCTTCATCTGTGCATTGATCATCACCATTATCGGTACATTTATTGACCATCCAGAGCTCCCTGATGACCTCCTAGCCCCTTCCTCAAATTCCCAACAAGCTTCTCCCTGTGGTTTTATTTTGTTGCTGTCTTGGTGTAGCCATCCCTTCACTCTCATGTCCATAAACTCCTTGTCTGGAAGTGGGCACCGTCACTTTTGACCCTGATGGTTTTTATTCTACCATACGAGCTGTGGGCGAGGAGACCAGTCAGAGGAAAGGTCTGGGAGCCTGGGTGGTGTTGGGCAGAGTTGTGTGAATAACTGATGGCTTTGTTCTGAAAAGTCAACACCAAATATTAGGTTTGGGTTGACCCAAAACAAAATTTCTTTGAAATTTTCAGTGAACCAAAAAGTTGGGGGTGGAGGGAAGATTTCATGTCAAAAGAAATGTTTCATGTGACCCCAAACAAAACGTTGCATTTCATTTTCCTGCTTTTTTCCTCCTGTTTTCAGTGGAATTGAAGTAAATACTGAAAAGAGGTGTTTCGACTTGAATTGTTTTTTGGGGGGGGTCTGACAAACAATTTAACACAAATCTGCAAAATATTTTGGTTGAACTAAATCTGCATTTTTGGTGGGGAAAAAAAGTTCCGGCCAAAATAGGCTGCCCAGCTCCCACGCTGGATTCTCGATCAACCTGAGCCACTGTCAATCAACTCCAGGACGTCACAAACCTCACTGCGAGGCAAATGCTGCCCACCACCTGAGCTGAATTACAGACCCCAGACCTGCCACTGTTTACTAAGCAGCCTTTGCGTAATTCAGAGCGAAACATATTTGCCATCCAGGCAAAGCCCTTGCTGCAAAATGCCTTGAGGCAGCATGACCAGACTCCCAGAACCGCTCTGTGGCAGTAGCTTTGTGTTTATAATGTCATTCTCTGTGATGTACATGGCTGACTCCTTCTCCCGTGTATTTGCAAAGTGCTGCTCCTGGCTTTTATGAGCTCCATTTGTGCAAGCAGTTCCCATATAAGCCACTGAATGACTCTGAAATAGCTTCAAGGTGCCAGGAGCGCTTTATTCCCTTAGCACGTTTACTTCTTTGTTTTAAATAGAGATGAGCCCGACATGCACAATTTGGATCCAGGTCTAGGCCTTGAACAGCTCAGCATCCAGGAGCTGCATGGTGATTTTGGCCCTTTTTAGAGGTGAACACCTCTTGTGAAATTCATATAGGGGATATGGATTCCAAATGGATCGGACCTGAATCTGGATTCCTGATATTCTCAAAGTGTTTGGATCTGAGGGTCCTAGTTTGGGTCCTTCTCTAATTTTCAAAGGGGCCAAGTGAGAAATACAAGCTCTACGAAGAAATGGAAGAGCTAGTTAGAGCTTTAGTGGAATTTTAAAGTCGTGCAGCGGACATTTCACTGGTAGGTCCTTTAGTTAAGTGCATCTTTCTGGCTTGCTGAGATGTACAGAAAGAAGCCACATACGCAACAGACCCCCTTTGTGTTTAAAGGACACAGATCCACCTTTTATTTGCAGCAGCATTGGATTCATGCACCATAAATCTCTCCTTGCTTATGGAGAGCTAGGCTCCCCATTGCTTGCTGAGCCACGGGACACATGGACTTTCTCTCCCCTATGTTTCATCCTTGCCCCTTCCCTCGCCTAACACAAGAACTAGGGGTCACCATATGAAATTAAATAGGCAGCAGGTTTAAACCAAACAAAAGGAAGTATTGCTTCACACAACGCACAGTCAACCTGCGGAACTCCTTGCCAGAGGATGTTGTGAAGGCCAAGACTATATAACAGGGTTAAAAAAGAACTAGATGAGTTCATGGAGGACAGGTCCATCAATGGCTATGAGCCAGAATGGACAGGGAGGGGGTCCCGCGCCTCTGTGTGCCAGAAGCTGGGAACGGGCGACAGGGGACGGACCGCTTGCTGATTCCCTGTTCTGTTCATTCCCTCTGGGGCACCTGGCCCTGGCCACTGTCGGGAGACCGGAGACTGGGCTAGACGGACCCTGGGTCGGGCCCCGTCTGGCCGTTCCCATGTTCTCGTTGCAGCTGGTGGGGCCGACAGCGAGTGCACAGCGGATACAAGGGGAAGAGCAAATCAGGGAGGCTCCTTCGCGGTGCCCCCCACTCAGGGTTTTGACCCAGGGCTACTCCGCAAGAGGCACTGTCCCCGTCCACATGCAGCCAGGTCCCTCGCAGAGTGTTCAGGGTTCGATTTTTATCAGGAAGATGCTGAGACAAGCAGTAAAAGGCAGCCACACGGCAGGCTAAGTCATTTAAGTGGATCTAAGGCGTGTGCGCCCACGCAGCCCTGCTGCTTGGGAAGGCTTTGAAAGCCCCTGCCTGTTTCTTATGGCACCAGCACGGTGCAGGCGAGCTCCTGGACCCTCCGGCAGTTTGCGGGAATTGTAGCCCCACTGCCAGACCTCAAAAGCCAACTGTGTAAATAGTGGATCAAAGTTTCTTTCTTTTATTTTATCCTCTCCTCTGGATTATTTTTTGTTCTAGCTCTCTTCCATTTACTTTTTTTAAAACTTCATAATAATTTGTTTTTGAACAGCCTTAACCACAAAAAGTAAGTGTGTGTGTGTTGTGTGTGTGTGTGTGTGGGGGGGGTTGCATTATAAATCTGGGAGCTTTACAGAGAATGGAGTCGGGGGGGGGGGGGGGGGGGAGGCACACGACAGGGCAACTTAATCCCCAGCAGCCTTTTACAATAAGATTCCTTTAACGAGAAAATCAGATCAGCTGGCTGGAGATAGGAGTCAGAGAAAATGAAGCCAGAGAAAAGGCCCCTGCTCTTGTGATGGGATAGCAGGGAGCTTTGCAGAGATAACAGCCTAGCAGATGAGAGTGGGGTGTTTTTTTTAATCGTTTGTGGGAAAAGGAAATAAAAATTTAAAAGCGGGCAGAAAAGATGAAGGGAGACGGGGAGACACCTTCAAGGTTTGCACCTTTTCTGTCTTCTAGCTAAGGTCCTTACCTAGCCCCCATGACAAGAGCATCTGAGCCCCACACAATGGGTAAATAGAGTCAGCGTGCCAACACCCCTGGGTGATAGAGAAGTGATGTTATCCCCATACTATGGTGGGGTACTGAGGCCCAGAGAGACTTGCCCACAGTCACCAGGGAATCTGTGGCTGTGCTGGCAATTGGACTCAGGTGTCCTAAATATGAGGCTACTACTCTAATCACTGGACCGTCCTTCCTTGTCTGGGAGGAGCTGGGCGTTGGGTAGGGCTCAGTGATGGGGGTCTACGGTTTGGGGGATTGTGTGAGGAGGTAGATTAGTTTGTGTTACGTTTCTGTTCTTGCTAGGTGATTCCACTGGATCTTGGGGTAACTGATGTGTCTGCCTGTCTGAGGGCACATGGAGCATTGGATGGGCGCTCTTCTATTGTGATTTATAAAACATGTGATAAACAATTTTGGAGACGGGTCTGGTACCAAACTCCCGGAGCTAAACACCCTCAGACTCTGGTCTCTATCCCTGTAACAGGTTGGCCAACAACTCTGGATTGGAACCCCTCTAAACTTGGTAGTTTGGGCCAGTGTCTGATCATTAGGGGAAGTAGCTCTGCCCTCCCCCTCTCTCCCGCAGATTTTGGAAGGTGATCTGGGTTGGCAGGAGATTGAGGGTTTGCTGGCTGCTGGGCTTTACTATCAGCTAGCACTGACAGGGATGCAGAGGCAGCATGGGGCGGATGGCGTGGGGCTTGCGAGCTATGGGAACTAGCCCCATGAGCCGCATGGTTGGCTATTTTCTGTGTAACTTTCACGGACCAACGGAGGTCACTCCCATACATTGTGAAGGAGGAGGCTCCAGGTCTTTCTTCACCATGAAGACAAGACAAGATGGGAAAAGCCCATGGCCCCATGCAGAGCTGTGTGCTGGGGAAACATATGTTTTTGTTGCACAGGGTTTTGAGCTAGGCTGGATCATGGTTGATGAATAAAAAAGCCACCCCTGCTTTAGCCTGAAAGCTTGTGCATCAAACGTAGAGATGGAGCCAAATGGAGACTCCAGATCTGAACACCTCCTAGACTCTGAGGGAGTTTGGCTCTGAACTTGGTAGCTTGGACCCATCTCTGAATCAAATGGTGGTCCAGTAAGATGTACAATGCTGCTTTGTCTGTCTGCCCATTTAGGACAAGCCCAGCTATCAAATTCTTATACACGTGTTTGTCCTTGGCAGGTAACAGATGGTGGTACCATCAAACAGAAGATCTTCACCTTTGATGCCATGTTCTCCACCAACTACTCACACATGGAGAATTATCGCAAGAGAGAGGACTTGGTGTACCAGTCAACAGTGCGGTAAGCCATTCCGCCTCCATTGAAGAGGGTGCTCAGAACTTTCCTAAGTTATATGAGAGAGCAATTTCAGAGGAGTCCACTGGGTTAAAATATTGGCAGGAGGAGGGGGGGAGAGATTGTGTGTCTTCATCCTGGTCTGAACGGTGCAAACCTACCATGATGCAAACCATGCACAGACCACTCATTTTTAGGAGAAGTGTGACATATATAATGTACTCTCTCTGATGTAATGTACTCCACTGTCAGTAAATCATTACAGAATTGTTTGTGCCGGAGAGATAACGAGTGAGAGAGAGCACAGGCCTGGGAGTGACTGTAGCCTCGGGGCCTTATGCCAGAGAGGGTTCGCAGCCGAGAATCGCTAGCAGAGCAAGGCGCCTATCTCTGCGCGAGGGGCGGGAGGTAGCATACACCCCCCTGGTCAGCCTCTCCTGTTGGCTAGCTCAGGCGTGCTGGTGTTTGTGAACCACTGTTGAAGGAGTCATCTCTCCCCATCCGTTGCCTCTGCGCCTACCTCAGGCTTCGTGAATCCCAGTATGTGCCTGTGATTTTCTAGGTGCCTGTAAGTTAGTTTTGGGGCTCAGCATCACAACACCTAACGCCTGTTCTGCCTCCAGGCCCTTCTAACTGGTCAATAACTGCTTGAAAGGAGTGCAGGCGACCGGAAGCTTTAGCCAGGACTCATTGGCTCCACCGAGCGACAGGTGCTGGCATCAGATGCAAACGCGGTTGTCTGTCCATCCCCTTTACGAAGCCCCTTAGTTGCTGAAACAATTTTCTGGTCAGCAGTTGAACGGCTGGGCACTTCCCGCTCTGTCTGGTGACAGGCCGCAACATTTGGGATCCTTCCCACAAAGATATAGAGCCAGAGCCCAGGTGAGAGGATTTGACAGCTGTACAGAGGAGGCAGGCAAGATCCTGACGGTCAGCAACCTCGTCCACGTTGATGCAACCTCCCTGATCGCCCGTGGCCCTCACCTCTTCCTCACTGTGACCCTATCCTGGTATCTAGCTCCTCCCCCCCCCCCCCCCCGCCCCGGAAAGATGAAGTTTGAGCCCCCAGTGAATTTTCACTCCCAGTGAAATTTTGCCTGCCGCAGCATGCTGCGGGCTCTGGAGCATTCCAGGTACCGTTTCAGAGCCCTAAGGAAGGCACCAGAGCCTGGTCTGGATGCACCTAGGCTTCAACTCCATATTTTGAGGTGTGCAGGGCCATAGACCAGCACTTGGACAGTTTAATAGGTGGGGCCCCCATATACAGTTGTGGGCTTCCCATAGGTCTAGAGTCAGCCATGGCCTGGGTCACCCCAAGGCAGCAGAGGGCTCTCCAGTACCAAAGAGGCTTCGGAGACTGGGATTAAGGTTACGTAAAACATTACTGTGTCTGTACGAGATCTGAGCTGGGCCATTCCATTCTCCAGCAAAGTTCAGTTCTGTCCGTTGCTCATCTCCGAGGGCTTACAAAAGGCCATGATCACAGTGTGAACTCCACCCTCTGAGGCCCGGGATGGAATCTCATGAGTTTGGGTTGGCCTCCTGGGGCCCAATTCTTCACAGCCCAGCATCTTGCGCGGTCACTTACAGCAGTGCCGTGGGGCTGGAATGTTACCGGATCTGAATTGTTGCATTCTGCACTCACGTGGCCCTGGTGCAGGGAACCGGAGGCTCATACCCAGGGGCTCTCCTCTCTGGAGCCCATGTCAAGCATGGTAATGTCTCCAAGGACTGCGACTGAAATCAGGATGCTCAGTCGCTCTGACCTTTTCTGTGCCCATTCCACTGTCATTGCCTGGAGAACCCCTGAGGAAGAGGCATATTGGAAGCCAATCAAAGCGCAAAGCATGGCCAACAAGCCAACCACGCATTGTAAATCATAATGTTCATCCTCATGACAAAGACCATGATGAGAAGGAGCGAGAATCCGCCTTGCCAGTTCTGTTGTGGCAGCTCCTATCTTCCTCTCTTTCTCTGCATTGTCTCTCCTGACCCAGTTCTGAATATCTGCCGATCTTTGCAAAGGCTGATTGGAAACTTGGATGCTAGTACTTTGTCTCATGATAGCTGAAAGTCTGCGAGGCTGCTTTTTAGTGAAACGAGAGCAGCTGCTTTTGATGGACATGTCAGGACGTGACATGTTGGTGCAATGGTTCTTTCCTACCTGCGCTCATCCAAAGAGCGAGGGGGGAAGGGAGGCGTTAGAGAGGAAGAAAGCTTTTAAACTAAAATTAAGGGAAGGGAGCGGGGGGAGGAAGCCAACAACCCAAACATTATATGAAGAGGAATCAAGTTAGAGGCAAGGGCTGCTGGTGCTTTTGCAAGATTGGCGACAGGACTTCAGGGATAAGAATGCCACATTTACATATAAATGAAGATATTTACAAATTAATGCATTTCAAGCAAGAGAAAAATCCCGGCATCACAGCTGTCAAGGCTTCATCCTCTCTTGCAGTGGGAGAGGGAGAGAACGAGGCGAGGAAGATTACCAAAACGCATGATAGCAGGAACGGTGCAGTTTTCAGAGGCAAGATGCGGGGGCGAACTGTGCTTGCTCTGATAGCTTCTCCCTGCCCTTAGCCCTTCGGGGCAGGAAAGACGGGGCATTTAAAGGCAGAAAGAGCGTCCAGCCATCCAGTATAGCCTGAGCATCTCCCTGGAAATTAGGAACGGATTGAGGAGCTTGGTACTCTAACCACATGTAATATAGACAGAATCCCCATCGTTCCTGCATAGAATTGTCTGATGAGCTCCACCTGTTTGTTTCTCCTTTGCCTGTTGGTCCTGTATGTTCAGGTAGCCGTTTGTGTCCAGATCTTCTTCTTGACTTAGTTATGATGACCTAGAATCATCATAGAATCATAGACTATCAGGGTTGGAAGGGACCCCAGAAGGTCATCTAGTCCAACCCCCTGCTCGAAGCAGGACCAATTCCCAGTTAAATCATCCCAGCCAGGGCTTTGTCAAGCCTGACCTTAAAAACCTCTAAGGAAGGAGATTCTACCACCTCCCTAGGTAACGCATTCCAGTGTTTCACCACCCTCTTAGTGAAAAAGTTTTTCCTAATATCCAATCTAAACCTCCCCCACTGCAACTTGAGACCATTACTCCTCGTTCTGTCATCTGCTACCATTGAGAACAGTCTAGAGCCATCCTCTTTGGAACCCCCTTTCAGGTAGTTGAAAGCAGCTATCAAATCCCCCCTCATTCTTCTCTTCTGCAGGCTAAACAATCCCAGCTCCCTCAGCCTCTCCTCATAACTCATGTGTTCCAGACCCCTAATCATTTTTGTTGCCCTTCGCTGGACTCTCTCCAATTTATCCACATCCTTCTTGTAGTGTGGGGCCCGAAACTGGACACAGTACTCCAGATGAGGCCTCACCAATGTCGAATAGAGGAGAACGATCACGTCCCTCGATCTGCTCGCTATGCCCCTACTTATACATCCCAAAATGCCATTGGCCTTCTTGGCAACAAGGGCACACTGCTGACTCATATCCAGCTTCTCGTCCACTGTCACCCCTAGGTCCTTTTCCGCAGAACTGCTGCCTAGCCATTCGGTCCCTAGTCTGTAGCGGTGCATTGGGTTCTTCCGTCCTAAGTGCAGGACCCTGCACTTATCCTTATTGAACCTCATCAGATTTCTTTTGGCCCAATCCTCCAATTTGTCTAGGTCCTTCTGTATCCTATCCCTGCCCTCCAGCGTATCTACCACTCCTCCCAGTTTAGTATCATCCGCAAATTTGCTGAGAGTGCAATCCACACCATCCTCCAGATCATTTATGAAGATATTGAACAAAACCGGCCCCAGGACCGACCCTTGGGGCACTCCACTTGATACCGGCTGCCAACTAGACATGGAGCCATTGATCACTACCCGTTGAGCCCGACAATCTAGCCAGCTTTCTACCCACCTTATAGTGCATTCATCCAGCCCATACTTCCTTAACTTGCTGACAAGAATACTGTGGGCTAGATCCTAGGCTAGATCCTCAGGGGCTGTCAATTGACATCACTCCATAGGCTTCCAGGGACAGCTGGTTGAACATTCTCAAAAGCACCGAAGTGATTTAAGAGTCATGCCAGGTTTACACTACAACATTTTGTTGGCATAGCTGTGTTAATCAGGGGTGTAAAAAACTCACACACACCCCCCAGCTGACAAGCCATGCTGGCAAAAATAACATTAACCCAGTGTATCTGCAGTTACGTCAGCAGAAGAGGGCTTCTAGCTAATATAATTTGGGGAGGTGTGTTCCTGTGCTAGCAGCATCTACACTGGGAGCCTCTACCAGTACAGCTATACCAGCAAGGCGTTTGTACTGTAGACAAGGCCTAAGTCCCATTCTGAAAAGTGGCATAGGCACTTAGGAGCCTAAAAGACTCATTCAAAGTCAATGGGACTTAGGCTCCTAAGGCACTTACGTGCTTTTGAAAATTTTACCCAGAATCTTTGTCAATGCCTAGAGAACTGTAACTATGATCAGGGCTATGTACCATATGTACAGTCCTTGATCCGAAGAGCTTTCAGGCTAAACAGACGAGATAGACAGAGGACAGGAGGGGAAACTGAGGCAGGAAGTGATGTGCTCAAGTCACACTTACAGGTCAGTGGCAGGCCAGGGATAGAACCTGGGCATTCTGAGTCCAGTCCAGGGCCCTACCCACTAGGCCACACTGCCTCGTCAAACCATTGTCACAGATAATTGTTTTAATTACTCATTGCAGCACGAAACACCCTGTTTTGTCCCAATCCCAAAATACATCAGTGCCTTTTTTCCTAAGCCAAGGCAACTACGTTGTAATTGATCTCTATTCATAACTCACTCCACATAGACCTGAATCATTTGGTCGGCCTGACCTGTCCCTTTGATTCTCACAAACATTCTCCCGATGATAAGGTGACTGCAGAATTGCTCACAATACTGTACTTTCAATGTGATCCCATTAGGGCTTTATATAGAACTAGGGATTCTGTGGATATGTGGCCAATAAATTCCCTACTGTCTCCCCCCATCGTGCATACTCGCACACAAGCGCGTGTACTCAGCAGTTAGGGTTCCAGATAACTTTACTGCACAGGTCTCCAAGGGAAGGTACCGCATGACAGACTGTTGGCCATTCAAGCCTCTTTCTCAGCTGTTTGTTAGGACACGAACAGCCATTCAGGCGTTCCCTGGAGAGAGAGGCACCTGCTCAGGCCTCACCATGTAAAAAGAGGAGCTTTGCCTTTCAATTTGTACTGCTCCTTGCTGGAGAGTGGATGTGGTTTTTCCAGGAGGGAGAGGAAAGTGTTAGGAGGACAGGACAGGCCACCTCATTGCCTGCCGAATGGAAACAAAATCATGCCTGCTCTGATGACATCGATTTCATTTCAATTCCCCAAATAATGAAAAGAAATTATTTCTTCCTAATGCACCTCTTTCTTTTTGGTGTCCTTTCTCTCTCTCTTGTTTGGCCCCCTTTCCACCCTCCTTTACTTCTTCCCCATTTCCTTTTTTTTTCTCCCTCTCCCTTCCCCCTTTACTCTCTATCCCTTCCTCTCTTTATATTTACCATTTAGCAGCCAACCTTTCCACTACACTCTCTGCTCATCTTTCTTTCTTTCTCCTGCATTCCCTTGCCCTTTCTTGTTCACTCCTTGCTGAGAGTCATTTTCTTTGTAACACACTCATAAAAAGAGAGGGAGGGAGAGAGAAGCTGCTAATTAATTAATTAGCTCTCACTTGTTTCCCTGTTTTAAAGCCTGGCCTTGGACTCCAAATCAGATAATGTTGTATTTTTCAGCTCTGCTTGATTTTTTTGTGCAGTGTTCTCTTCCAAGGGGTTGTGGGTAATATAGACAAAATCCTGGCGCTCTGGAGCTGCTCCTTCCGCTCTGCCTTCACCTGAGCGCGTGGGCTGTGGTCTGTCCATGCCATTAGTGTCCTTCCCCTGCAGGCCAGGACCACCCTAGTTAAGCTGTTTAGGGGTGCACTTTGACATAGTACCCTGCCAAGTGCCAGCCTGGCGGATGGTAGGCACCAGGATGTACTCTGCCTCCACTCCCCCCATGGGCTCCAGGCTCAGCTGCAGCCTTGACATTTGGAATATTTTTCTGTCCAAGGCTCCATGTGTGACCACCAGCATCTCGGCCAGCACCAGGGATCCGCAGAGCTGACCACGTGGGTCTCTGTAGCTTGAGCTGAAGAGCAGGCTCTGTAGCGGGGGTGGAACAGACTCACATCCTGAGTCTGTTCCAGGCACGGGTTAAGACACACGACATGCTCGCCAGTGAGTTACAAACTGTCTCTGCACAAGCCACTACGTGTAGAATGGCCACCGCTACAGATGGAACCAAGGACCACCAGAGCGAGAAGCACGCAGCCATCGTTACCGCTTGAGCTAAAGAGCCGGGTTCCTTTCCTGCAGCTGCAACAGACTCACGTCCTTGGTGTACGGGCCCAAAGGGGGATGCACTGAAGCCTAATGCACTGACCAGTGGGCTACACCCACAGCCTAATGCATTGACCAGTGGGCTACACTGGCCGCATAGACTCCTCTGGCAAGCGGCCCCATTCTTGCACTGGCCTGTCTGCAGGTGACTCACCCGGCAAAGCAGCATTGCTGGGGTTGAGTTGCTTGTCACGTCCCAATAATGCTTTGAGCTCCAAACGCAAAGCCCTTGAGACTCACTAGCGCAGTATGTGACTCTGAGCTTCCTTGCGCCTGTCGGCACTGCACCCCAATCTGACTAAACTCCCCAAGTCCTGTCCCAACATGCACGGGGCTCGGTGGGAAACCTGGGATGGATTCTCTGGGAGCCCTTGTTCTTTAAAAGTTGGAGGGGTCATTCCACGGATCACTGTTCTCCTTCCCAGTCAGGCAGGAGCTGCCAGGAGCAAAGGCTTCTGGGTACATAAGAGCATACATGGAAGGGAAGTAAAAGGAATATGCCTGGATTTCCAGTCCTAAAAAAAAATCCCTCCAGTGATATCAAATATAGCTCACCTGGAGCAGATGTCCATGTCTCATAAGCTGAACAGAGCTGGATGGTGGGGGTGTGGGAAAACCTGGCCACTCTGCCCAGTGGTGCTGGTTATTCAGAGAGTGGCAGGGGAGAGGTGAACTTTGCCAAGCTATTCTGGCTCCAGCTAGACTCCACGCATGCAGCTGTGATAATCCCTGGATCTAATTACCTGATCATTAACAACAGAGGGTTCAGTCCTGTCCTTAGAGGCTGGGTCCATCCCATAATTTGGGGATGGAGCTGCGGGAGGTGAATTTACATAAACTGCCATCAAAAATAGACTGAGGAAAGGAGGCCAAACATAAATAAATAAATAAAGGCAGAAAAGCTCATCTTCTGAGCAAGAAATCACTTCGAGGCGTGTCACCTTTATTACTAATTACACGCTTGCTTTATGGCCAGCATTACACAAACAAAACCGGAGCCTGAAAAATGTCAGGGGGAGACTTAATTTAAGTTTAAAAGGCCAGGATAAGGTATTTAGTTTTGCAATATTTCTTAAAATTAGAATGTGCTAAACGTATTTCAACTCTTGTTTTCTGTGCGCTAGGCAATAAAACGCTCCTGTATCCTCAGGAATGTATTGTTGCTTCCCCAGAGTGACTGCTGCTGGTTACTTAAACATGTAATTTTATTTTTGTGTGTGTGTGTAGACAAGGTGGGTGAGGTACTATCTGTTATTGGACCAACTTCTTTAGGTGAAGGTCAAGAGACAATCTTTTGAGCTCCACGGAGCTGTTCTTCAGGTCTGGGAATGGTACTCAGAGTATCACAACAGATTGTTTAACATGAGTAATTAGCACATATTCCAAGGAACCATTCAGGGTGAAGTGGCCTATTAACACTCCTGCAGTCATAGGATAAGAAGGGGGGTTAGTGGGTTACAGATTATTGTAATAATCCATAAATCCAGTGTCTTTATTAAGACCATGATTTTGAGTGTTATGAATTTAAGCTTCCAGGCTCATCTTTTGGAGGTGCTGTGCGGGTTTTCTTTGAGGACGAGGACTGAGAGGTCAGATATCGAGTGAGTGTTTTGTAAAGAGTGTTCGCTCTCAAGTACTACAGTGTTTTTGTCTTTTATCGTGTAAATTTGTTTGAGAGCATAGTGATTATCTGGTTTCACCCATATAGTTGTTGTTGGGGCATTTAGGGCACTGGACGAGGCATATCACATGTTGTGATAGGCATGTGTCAGACCCATGGATCTTGAAAGGTGTGTTGTGAGGGGTGTTGATCATCTCAGCAATAGCGATATGTCT
This sequence comes from Caretta caretta, assembly GCF_965140235.1. Taxonomy (NCBI): domain Eukaryota; kingdom Metazoa; phylum Chordata; order Testudines; family Cheloniidae; genus Caretta; species Caretta caretta. Next base: position 7,782,296 of record NC_134223.1, read on the forward strand.
GCAGGTTTAGCATCTGGTGTTCCGGCAGGGTCTGGTGCTGCTTTGAGTTGGTGTGTCCTTGTCTGTGGGGAGTTTGATTCTGATGAAGAGGTTGGGGGCTTGTCTGAAGGCCAGAAGAGGGGCTTTAGGAAAGATTGCTTTCAGGATGTGGTCCCCATTGAGTATGGGTTGTAATTATTCAGTGATACCCCAGAGGGGTTCCAGTGTGGAGTGGTAGGTGACAACTGGGGGGGCGGTGGTCAGTGTTTTTTTTTTCTGCATTGAAGCAGGTTCTGTCCGGGTCTTTGGGTGGCCCATTCCACAATGTGATGTCCTTCTCTCGTGGAGTGTCCTTGTTTGGTGAATAAAAGATATTCTCTCCTTCACCTTGTTTCTCTAATATCTTGGCACCAACTCGGCTACAACAGCACTGCAGACAACAACGGAACATGTCTGCGGATGCATTCTTGTGTATCTGTGCTCATATGCACACAGGTGTTCATGTGTGTGGGCCCGTTTGTGTGGGCAATCTTGGGCACATTGCTCGCGTGTGTATGTCTGAGCACCCACGTCAGTGCGGGCATTTTTGTGAGCGCACCCACACGCATGCCTGGGCATTCTTGTGTGAATGCAGGCGTGTGCGTGCACATGCATGTATTTGTGTGCATGCCTGTGTGCATACACACATGCTTTGTTTTCAGCGAGCTGCATGGGGACCTGACTAATACCCAGGAGCAGGTGTGTTGGAAGAGGGTGCTGCATGAGGGCTAAACCTTGAATGTAGAGAAAGGAGTGCGCAGGATCGGAGGCACTGGGGGAGCTCCCTTTGAGACTGGCATCAGGATCTTGTTAGTTAGCCCCTTGGGTTGCTTCTTCTGAGCATGTCTGGGGGGTGCCAGCCATCCCACTGCCTTGCTCATTCTCTCTGCTCTGGCAGATTCACTGTCCCAAAGGAGGGTGGAGGAGAGTGCATGCTGTCCCTACATACTGGGAAGCTGGGAGAGGAATTGTGTCTCTGGAGCTTTCTCCCCCGCTGCAGAGCAGAGCAGCCTAGCTTTGTTCATGAGGCACGCTGATGGCCCGTTGACACCGCTCGGCCCTCCGAATGTTGCAGAACCGGGCCCAGTGGCTGGGAATGTCTGCACAGTAGCCAGAGAGAGATAGCAACGGTGCCCAAGGACTGGGGCAGCTTCGCGTTTGGTTTTCCCAACCCATTCCTTGGGCTTTAAGTGGGACCTGAAAGTCCCAGTGCTCAGCACAGGGCTGTTCTACATTGTTCAGCATACACTGGTGGGGAGGGACAACCCCAGGTTGCTCGGGTGGCCTGGCTGGCAAAGAGGCCAGTGAGGGAACCTTCACTGTGGGGGAGGCTGGATGAGGCTGTCAAAGGAAGGAATAGGTTTAAGGTTAGATCTGCACTGCACTCCAGGCTGGCTGAGGGTCTGGAGTGGATAAGGATCTATGTTAAAGAGCAAAAAAACATGCGAGTGAGGCCACATCACCCAGGTGCGTGCCCCAGTCTGTATTCCCCTGTGTCCTAGATGCAGAGCGCCAGGTGCAAGCACTCCCCCACCTGGATCTCCTCCCACTTAAATACACGTACCAGTGGCATTGACGAGCCGGCCAAGCAGGAATTTTAGTGGAGCACATGGGTCCCCACTGGCAATACGTTTTGCCCCACACGTCGTGCCCAGCCCACGCGGCAGCAGTGAAGTGGCTAATTGACCTTGACAAGTCCAGCATCTCCCTGCTTAATGTGGAAGTTGTGATCTGAAGAGAAATGCACCAAGAAATCTGTTTTTTTCCTCCCATAGTTTAGGATTTTGGTTTCCTGGGTAGTGTATGTTCTGCTCATCTGCTGGTTTGATTGCTGTAGAATTTTCTGACATGACTAATTATTGTTTTGAGAGTGTTTTTGAGGCTTTACTAATTGATTACACATTCCCTGACTTGACAGATTTTTTTTTTCTGAATGCAAATGGGTTTTGCTTCCAAAACCATTGTCTTTTTGCTTTGCTCTATATTTAGTCCCTGTTTTACATAGTGATACAGGATAGAGCGAGCCAGTGGGAGCTAGCCGTTAAAGCAGAATGTCTGGGTTCTTGTCCTGACTCTGCCACGGACTTGCTGTGCTGTCTGGGGCAAATTGCTTACATCCAAATTTTCAAACAAATTCAGATTGAAAATAAGGCATGTATTTTTAACAGTGAGGCTAATTAGCCATTGGGACAGCTTACCAGGAGATGTGGTGCGTTCTCCATCGCTGGCCATGTTTAATTCAAGATCAGAGGCTTTTCCAAAAGATCTGCTCTAGTTCAAGCAGGTATTGATGTCAGGAAGTCCTGTGGTCTGTGTTCGACTTAGTCTGTAGACTAAGATGATCAGAGGGGTTCCTTCTGGCTTTCAAGTCTATGAAAGCGAAGCAGCTAAAGTTAGGCACAAATCTATATTTAGCTGACTCAGAAAGTGACATGAAATTGATGCTGCATAGTACAATGGGAGAGGCGGAGGCCCACCAGCTTGGAAGTTATCTTGGAGTGGTGAACTGATCCCTCGTCTATGGTACTCTCTGCGGAACTGAAGGAGTTGCAAAAATGTCCTGAATTATCCTGCGCAAAACAGGCCGCGAGATGCTCAAGCCCAGAGCACGTTGCAGCTCAGAGACAAGCTGGGGGCATAGTAAAGCTATCTCCAGCCTGGGATTCTGGCCAGTGCATCAGAGTTGGGAGGAAGAAGGGAAATGGCAGAGAGCAGGGACGGGCCAGAAGAGCTTTCTGAAATGCCTCACTAATTCTCCATATCCCTGGTGGGACTCTCTTGCTCGGGGTGAGCACACAAATCCCCATCCTTAGCCACCCACCATCTGTCCCTTCCTACATAGGAAAATAGGAGATGCCAGCTAAGAGCTGCTTCTGGCAGTGACTGTCATGCCACCCCCTTGGCTGCTTAGCTAATGGAGTAAAGCTTAATCATGGGCCCTGCAGGAGGAAGATTTCTGCTCATCCCAGTGTGTGCTTTCAGCTCATGCCCTCAAGTATAACTTCTCCTTCTATGGTTGTCTTTCAGGTACAGAGAGAGCGTGGGTGTTTCCCAAGCTGCCAGTTACAAAAAGGTACTTAAAGGCTTAGCCCGGGGGCGCCCTGGGCTAATTATACACTCTGGGCAAGGAACCCTCTTCACGGCCACACACGTTCCTCGTACAATGAAACAGGGTCCCTCACGTGGCTGAGATGCAGGCCATTTACCAAGCAGGCTGGGATGCTTTCAGCATCGTGATGACCGTGGAACCAGTGGCCCAGAGAAGGGATGGAAAGTGCCTAGGACAGGTCCTCCCTTGAACCCCTCGCCCTGCATTTCTTCTACATTGAGATGCTGTCTCTGATGTGACTCCTCCTGGCCCATCCATAGCACCTCCCATCCAGAACTGGAACCACCGGATTGCAAGGCTACTTTCCCGCCCTTGGCCCCAGCCAGCTGAGGGCAAAGGAGCGAGTTCAAGTCCCCATCGCTGCCCAGGTTACATAGAAATGCAAATTCCCCAGGTCCAGAGCTGTCAACACAGCTCCTCTTTCCACCAGAAGAAACTTCACTTGGAAATCTCCCTCTCCCTCTCTCTATGTATACTGTAGAACTAATAAAATTTTCAGCCAGACAATTTCACTCGCTCAATACTAAACACTTAAAAGCATCCATAATTGTCAGCATGGCTTGTGCAAATTGTCTGAATTACCGTGGAACAGAGGTTGTTTGTGGTAAAAGTGTTTTCACGCATTTGCCTTTTTCAGAGGCAAACAGCAACATTCCTCCTTCACAGTGAAATATTACCAGTTTTCGTAGGAGGTAAAAAGAGCCCATTTTCTGAATCACTGCCCCCCATAGAAACCTGGATCCTTCGGCTGTGTGACAACTTTGGCAGGGTCATTTGTCGGCCCGGCTCAAATGGATCACGGGAGTGCAAGGCTCCTGTATGGTGGTTATTATTTATAGGGTGCCTACAGTGTGCTAGGTGCTTCTGAGGCAAGGTCCCTGGGCTGAGGAGCTTGTCAGGCTCAATAGGCGAGGCACAGAAGAAGGATGGAGCATAGAATCTATCCAAAGCCTTGTGGGGAGCATGGCACAATAGATCTAAATGATGCAGCAGGGCCCTGTGATTTATGCGACAGCTGCGCTGAATTCTGCAGCACATTTAGGTTTTGCAGCAAATGGCAACTGGTGGGGAGATGAGAATTCTGCAAGGCACAAGAGCTGTGCCGATGGGGAAGGGGCCTGCTATTCAGAGCTCAGAAGCCGGGCTGGAGTAGCTCCGTGCTTTAATGTCTTCGGAGCTGGGCAGCAGAGACAGGTGCCAGCCATGCAGAGCTCTTAAGCCCTGCAGGGATAAACTCTTACACTCTGTGAGGCAGGGGGATGCACCTGCTGTGCGGTATGGCCCAGCGAAGCCGCAAAGCATTCTGGCACAGCCGTCGCGCGGTTTAGGAGCTATGCTACCATCTCCTCCTGACAGCCTCCACGCAGATCGTTTTTTAGCCTCTTCTGCCACTCTTGCAGAAGTCTGCTCTTTGCAACCCACACTCCCCCAGCCATACAGCCCCCACCCCCGCAGAGCTCCCCAAGTGGCCGGTGGACCAGCTACAGTAGCAGGAGAAACAGTCATTTGTTTGGATTCATTTGGCCAGAGCAGAGATTTATGCTGCATTGTCACAAAAAAAGGTAAACTAAACAGCCCTTAATCGCATGATGGATGGAACGATGTGCAAATGACCAAGCCTTGGCGCTAGGCGCGTGCTTTGTTCGTTCCAGGGGTGTCTGTGTGACTGATGTCGAGTTTTTTTCAGGCGGGTGGTTTTGCAGGATCCTGATGCCCTTGTGAATTTGCGAAGCCCGTCCCGCGTTTACATCTGTTCTAAGGAAAGAACAAACCGGCCTAAAATTAAAAAAGCTAATCACATTTTGGGTCCACGTTTTCCCTGCCTATGTTGATATTCAGGAGGGTGCGGTGGCTCCGTACTGTACTTCCAACACATGCAGTTGTTAATACGTCAGTGAAGTGGTTTGAAATGAACGGCCACCAATCAGATTGCTCCATCTCCCATGCTCTCCCCCGCTCCCCCTGCCTGCCGATTCCCTTTAATAAGATGATGGTATCTAGAACTGTTTGCAATTGCTCTGCAATGGGACACGCTTACTGGTTGATGATGCAAATGCCATTTGCAGCTGACTGATATTAGATTAGATTAGATTCTGAGATCTTTGGGGCAGGGACCATGGACTAGATTCTCTCCTGGTACAAGATCAATCAGCATAGGACAGGGGAAGCCTCAGCCCCAGTAGCTCACGCTCCAACCGCCCCTCCCCTGACTTACTTGCTCTCCCAACATCCCTCCTATGCTGGGAGGGTGCAAAGCTGCAAACACAAGACCCAGCTGCAACCAATTTGAGCCAGCAGGGCCTTGCCCTCCGATAGCGCAATCCTCTACTGGCTGGTTGCAGCCAAATTACAGCCCATTTGCATCACCAGCATTAGTGATCTGGCCCCTTGGCTTCCAATGTGTTTGTCCAGCATCTAGTAACAATGGGGCCTTGATCCTGACTGAGGACGGGAAGGTGCTAACACCAGATACACAAATCATAAAAACAGTGACAGTCACGTTACCGACCGGTGGTGCAATGTATAGAGACTGCTGCCACGGCGGCAGTATGTCAGTCAGGCAAAAGACCCACTGTCACCATTTGAATGACAGCCACGCACGCGCTGGTTTGGAGGCCTGATTTCTAACACCTGACAGGGGTAGCAGACAGCCATTGTTTCAGGTAGCCATATGCACCGTCGGACAAGCCCGTAGAAACTGAGTCTCGTGTGCCCCAAATAGACATTAAAGCTTTACCCCGCTGTGCTGCAGTGTTACTGTGTGCTAGCTGCCTTCTGCACCCCAGAGCAGACTGCAATATAGAGAGCTGTGCGGGGCAGGCATGGAAATGTCAACGCCTTCGTGTGGAATATACAAAGGCTGCTTAGCCCGGGGAGACTGCCAAGGCTCTGAAGTGAGGTTTCTAAACTTCTTGCACCGGCAGTTAAAGAGAAAACCGGCAGACACATGGTAGCCCAGGGCAGCTGCTCTGACTCCATCTGCGTTCCTTCGTGCTGCCGCTCTGTTTTCTCGAGTTGTAGAGTGGTTGAAACCATCGGAGGCGGTGGCGGCAGGTGATGTCTGAAGGTGGGTAGAGTGAACCTGCAGGACTCAGGATCTGAGTGTGGGCGAGATCTGGGTGGGGCAATTGGGTATGTGCCTACGTGCCACTGGCTGGTTTCTTAGGATTACCCTGGGGCGCTTTGGGGTTGCTTACTTTCAGAGGGTGGGTGGGAGAGGCAGGGGGGACAGAGTATAGGATCTAGATAGGGCCAGAAGCGGAAACTGAGGTGCTGTCAAAGCCACTGACTCCGTCAGGGAGTGCTTGTAACATGCCAAGCCTCCGACTGGCTTCGTGCAGCTGCCATTTTCTTTTTTTCATCAGCTTCTCTGAGAAATGTTCCCTCCCATCTCCTCTGAAGGAGGAATTCCTCCCCAGATTACACTGGCCGGAGGCCCAGCTTGGACAATAGTTATTTCAGAACCACTGATAGGTCTGAAGCCTGATCTCCTGTGACCCTGGCGAGCTAGATACAGGGAAGGGGAGATTCCTAGCTTTCCAGTGGGATGCACAGACTTTGCCTCTAGCCTGGAAAGGTCCAGAGATACTGCATTGTAAACTGTTCTCCATGGCCTTGCATCTTGGCCTTGTCTGTAGAAGAGTCAGGTGTGATAGGTAGCCACAACCCACTGACAGTTTTAAACACGACTCTCCTTGTCCTTATGAGAGGCAGACTCGCATTTAACAGGTGCTGGTTAAAAATAGCCAGTTAGCACGTTGCCGGTATAGCCAAGCCTCTTGCGGAGTCGTTTGCACCGGTGCAAAGTGGATGTCGGATGCGGCTGGTCGGATCTGGGTGCGTTTCACAGCCACATTGCACAGGGGTGCAAAGCGGGCAGCAGAAGAGGCTCAGAATGTTTACAAACTCTCAACAGCCTTTCTAAAGAAGTTTTCTCGCTGAATCGAGAAGCATCTCTGGGGTGCAGGATAGCATAACCGTTCTAGTGGTGCTCCTTTGGGCACTGACTGTGTAGCCAGCCCCAAATCTAATATTCTAGAGATGCCACTTGCTTAACAGACTTGTTCAGAAATGGGGCAGAAAGCTTAGTTAGAAGTAGCATTGTTACCATAGTCTTGGAGCCTCAGTCGTGGCCCCGTACCCCATTGTGCTGGGTATTGTACAGACACAGGACAAAAGGATGGTCCCTGAGCGCTCTGCCCTCCGGGTCAGCATTAGAGCTGAGCAAATCACTAGAGCTGGTCGGGATTGTCCATCTCATGGAAGATTATGTGGTTTTGAATCTTCTTCTGTTGCGAAACAACAACAAAAAATTGAAATTTCCTAGAAGATGAAATTAAAAAAAAAATCATTTGGGGTTGATTGAAATATTTTGTTTCGATTTCAAGATTTAAAATAATTAAAAATGTATAATATTAAAATCTATTTTGAAAAGAAATGTTGTTTCAGAATAAGAAATTGAAATGGTCTGTTCCAGAAGATGGTACCATGGACAGCTTTCGGCTTGTCAAAATGCTTTTTTCAGGTTTTTTTCCAGTTTTTTTTTTAACTGACACATTTCCCTGAAGTGTTTCACTTTCGACCAATCGGCATTTTCCAATGCAAAAACACTTTGTCTGAAAATTCCAACCAGCTCTACAGATAATTTGTTATGAGTTAAAGGCCTGTGTGCTCGTTAAGTTCCACTTAACTTAAGGGCTGTTTTTGAGTATTTGTGCTTAGGTGAGTTTGGATTGGGTTGGACCTCTGACCTTCTTCCAAGTTGCTTCTTGTTCTCCAGCATCTCAGCTTTCATTAAGAAACCACACAAATATGTCTCTGGCTGTTATGGTTACAAAGGAAACCTTGAAAACATGAACTGAGTTCAAACTGATGCAGTGAACACTGCCTGAGTTTGCAGAGAGCCTGAAACTGTAGCAGTGAGATGTGTAAGCTCTCTGACCAATAGTTCTGAGAGGCGTGGGAGGAGGTTGGAAGAGTACCTCTGCCCCTCCCGCCACCCAGTTTGATCTGTATTGTAACTCTTGTGCTGGCCCTCAGCACAGGGGTGAATTTTACCCAAAGTGCTTTTGGGCTTTCGGAGGATTCACGTTACTGTGAATAATAATCATCCCTAGCTCTAGTACAGCACTTTTCATCAGTAGATCTCAAAGTGCATTACAAAGGAGGGTAGGATCCTGATCCCCATTTCACAGGTGGGGAAACTGAGGCACATAAAAGGGAGGTGTCTTGCTCAGGGTCACCCAGCAGGCCCGTGGAAGAGCTGGGAATAGAACCCAAGTCTCCTAAGTCCCAGGCCAGCGCTGTAGTCAGTAAAAGAGAGCTGAATTGTTGAGTGTTGCTTTACTCTAAATGTATCGGGGTGACCTCTGAGCGTGCCAGGGCCTCACACTGCTGTGGGCCCACTACAGCCACTGCCGCGAAGGAGGGCGCGTCCAGAGGAGAGTACCAGCCAGTCTGCCCGCCAGCTTTGTGCCCTCCCGTAATACTGCCAGCGGACCGGGAGCTCTCTGCGTCCTGCTCCCATGTTGTGCTCGGGCTCTTCTGCTTCCCCTGAGCCTTCCTGAAAGCTCTGTTCATCTCTCCAGGCCACCGCACCCCAGGTGAAGGAGGGGAAGGCACGCGAATAAATTGGAGATGATGCTGCTTGAAATGATCTTGTGATGGAAGCCGAGCGCTGTCTGGAAATCCCAGCTCTGTGCCAGCTAGGGGAGTAACTTGCTCAGTGACTTAGGGCCTGCGTGCGCAGTGACTTAGGGCCTGCCGGGATTTTCCAGGCTTTTTGTTTCTTTAATTCAATTTTATGATAAGGACCCATTTTCAGTGCAGGGATAACAATGATCTTACTGAGGATCCTCCTCCTTCCTGGCCCTGGGGCGCCATCCTGCAAGGGGGGGGGGTGAGCAGCATCGTGACATCCAATGGGCTTGGAGCCAATGGGCCCGATTCTCAATCGCACCCTCTGGGCCCTTTATGCCACTCTGGGTACGGCCCTCTGAGAACACGCCCTGGGCACGGGGCCTACGTGGTGGGGAAGAGGCTTGAGAAGCACAGCCCTGAGACTGTTCTGATCCATACCCTGGGCTGGGCTTAACGTGCAGTTGCGGGGAGACCTGAGGACTGGTAGCAGGGGGTGTGGAGGGCGCTCAGCCCTGACAGAATTGGGCCCTGAACGATGAGTTTCTAGGCACTCTACCGCTGCCCTCTCCCAGCATGCTGCAAAGCTGGAGTGGCTCCGGACCCCAGCCCTGAACGTCGCCAGGCTCTGGGGTTTTGACAGCCTGAGAGCTGTTATGCGTTCAAGTCATGCACCTCTGAATGGGAGACAAGGATGCAGGCAGGTGTCACCCTGAGACCCAGCATAAGGGGTAGACCCAGCCCAGAGCTCCCTGTAAGGGGGGGAGGCCAGGGGATGGCTGCCCTCCCAGACAGGGGAAGTGAGGAGCGGTTGCTGCTTGTTACGGGGGAGGGAACGAGTTCTGGATAGATGGTCTGGACTGTGTGAATGAAATACTTCCCTTCTTAGGTTCTAGTCCCCTGAGCCCCACAAGGGGAAATGTAACCGCAGGTCTAAGCCCTGGCAGGTGCAGCCAAAAGCCTCAGCCTGGCAAGACGGTAACGCCCCCCCACCCAAAAAGATCGGTGTCCTCAAGCCACCTGCAAAATCCGCACTCCCGTGGGCCCCTTGAAATCCAGCCTGGCCGGCCGCACCGCTCCACCATCCCAGCAGGAGAGGCGGGAGCGTGTGTGTGTGTGTGTGTGAGGAGAGGCGGGAGCGTGTGTGTGTGTGTGTGTGTGTGTGAGACTCCTGCACAGCCCAGTTCACTCCCCAGGGACCAGGTTGTTTTCAGTCCTGCCAGCGTGAGAGTCTTCTCAGCTCTTTGTCTCTGTGCTCCGTTTGGGAGAGGCTGAGGGAGTGGGGTGGCGAGAAAAAGGGCTCTCTGCACAGCGAGCCTGAACTGCCCCCTGCCTTCTGCTGGGTAAATGTGCCTCCCTGAGGGCCGCTGGAAAGTGAGTCCTCCATCGCACAAGGGAGAAGAAGCCCCTGCAGCTTGGCCCTGCCTCTGCTGTTTTGGGGCACGGTCTGTGGTTCCCTTTGCTAGCAGCAAGGTGCTTCAACACCCTTTGTAAGGGGAGGCCCACTGGGGGTTTTAACTGAGTAAATATTGAGTGGCGACCGCAGGATTTGGCCTAGCATACAGAAGAAGCATCCCCTAGTCTTGTCTTTCCTGGATCAGAGGGAAGCAGTTGGAACAAAGATGAGGTGGACGTGGCCAGAGTGCTAACTGTGTCTCACTTCTGCCTCCCTCTCTGGAGTGACAATATCTGTCACCTGAAGGCTGGATGGCTCCAGGGCTGAGGAATACAACACAGCGCCTTCTGCTACTGGATCAACTATTCAAATCCAGGCCTGGCTGACAGTGATTGACACATGACTCACTTCTCTCTGACGGCAGCCTGTAATGAGCCTTGGTTCAGATTGCAAAGGACAGGTGTCAAAACATCCTCCCCCAGTGCTGTCTCTTTGGGAATGGCAGCAGGAACCAGAGATTACACAGGGATGGAGACTGACCTACCCGGAGCTGGCATGTGCACAGTTCAGAAAGAAAGCAGAAGTTACAGCTTGCCTCTTTGCCTAGCAAGTTCCAGGTCACCTGCACTAAGCTAATGACAGAACCTGCATATCAGTCAGTAGCCAGGGCCCTCAGCTGATTGCCTGTGTCATGTGTTGGCTGTTTTCTGGCACCACGGCTCTGCCAGCGAAGGTGTCTCTGTACCTCAAAGCCTGCACTTCCCGATGCATCCTTCCCACTGTGACTAACTTCCTTAGGTAGATTCTTCTCAGCCTGGTGCAGGAGAATTGTTTGCGTTTAGGACAGTAGTGCCCAGAACCTGAAGCCTAACACAACTCCAAGTGCCCCCATTCACAGGCACCATTCTTCCCCTTGCAAGGGGGGCACAGAATCTCTCCCAGCTGGACCGTCTTCTAGTTCCCAGACACCAACTGAACTGCTTCCAGTGCCTGGATTCCCTGTCTGTAGCTGGGATTTTAACCAGAACCCTTGAGGCCCTTAGCCAGCAGGCCTATCGGGTGAGCCGTCTCTCTGCCCTAGGCAGGTGAAGCTTGTCTCAGCTGCAAGTCAGTCCCTGTGCATCTGCAATTCACAGGGCTTCCCTGCATTAGATGCACATCATGGGGCACCAGCTGAGTTTTGAATAGGGCCTCGCTAGGGTCCATAGGGCCTCACTAGGGTCTTATAGTTAGAAGGAAAATGGCTTTCACCCTCTCCGCCCCTAGACAGCACGTGGATGTGAGCAATGCATGCTTTGTTGTGTCTCTGTTTGCTGGGGGCTCCTTAAATCCAGGCTCTGAGACTCATTCATGAACCATGGGCTTTACTGGTCACGTCTGTACTGCATGGGGATCTGGTCAGCACAGACTAAACTCCCAATGTCCCGATCAGGAACGTGGAGGGGTGTCCCCAGGTTGTTACACTCCCCATGAGGATTACCTGGCCTCTGTGGGTGCAGCAGAGGTGTTCTCCAGCTCAGAAGGGGATGGGACCCATCCTCATGCTTTCTGGGGAAGGACTCTGGTTAGGATCAGTGCAGATGGACCTCAGGCTAAGATTGCTGAGCCAGCATGAGCATCTGCTCTGTGTCCTGAAACTGCCACCCACTCTCCTCCCCAGCAAGCTGCTCTTGCAGCCGCCAGCAGCCCGGGTGCAGCCAACCAAAAGGGGGGTTCCTATTGCAAGGAGGGCATTTAAAATCGGATCGTGTCACACCCGTGATGGCTCATGGGTGCTGTGCAATGCCAGTCATGCCACATGGCCAGAGCTGCCCTTCTGCCAGGTCCTCGGGGAGCCTCCCATGCCTGGTGGTGCACGCCCGCCTGACAGACCGGCTAGGCAAATGAGTCCAATGGGGGAACTGGCGAGCAGTGGCAAAAGCCGAGGTGGTGGCGGTGGTCATCCGCCAAGCGGGAGGGGTTTGCAGCTCGATTGTGACAGCAGCTCTGTGCGGAGGTGGATGGGATCTTTCAGCTCTTCTTTGACAGCGGAGCCACCTCTGGCTGCCCAGATCCAAGCTGCAGCTCCTTCTCTACCCAGTCCGGAGCCAATGTTTGACACTGATGGATTGAGAGGAGGGAAGAAACTTCCATCCCGCGCAGCGGATGAGCCAAGCAGAGGCTGCGGCAAGTGGAATGCACCTGCCAGAGCAGAGACTTTATGCAGCCTGAAGCCAGCTGCAGAGAAATTTCTCGAGCCCAGAAGTATCAGTATTATCCAGTCTCCCAGCGGCCGTGAGGTGCATGGGTGGAGGTGGAGAGAAGCCATGCAAAGGTCTCCAAGGGGAAGAGCAGGCATGTAGAGGCTGCAGAATGAAGAGGAGTTGGGCCGTAAGTTGTTTCTGTGCAAAGACAGACAGGAAAATTGAAATGATTGTAAATCGAGTGCTTGGGCCGAAAGCAAGAGCCTGGGAAATGGGGGATGATCCTAAAAGCACCTTCATGTTTTATTTCAAATTAGGCAGTTAAGTTTGAGGCATCTCTCAAAGAACTGTCCTGTTAACCGGTCCCTGAATCCTCAGCTCAGGCCAGTACCTACTGGGGTGATACTGGTGACAAGAATCAATTGCATGTGGAAGAGTGGCAAATGGGCAATAGCTTTTCTTGCTCAGGATCTAGCTCTTTAACTGGTACAGTCCTCTAATTTTCTTGGAACGCACCTGAAATTGGGTGATCTTGGGCCCCAGCAGAATTTGTGGGTCATGTTGATGTTAGTTGGATAAAGCAAATTTCCTTGTGAGAACTCGACTAGCTCAGGATGAGAAATAGTGCAGAGAATTTCCCACTCCATAGAATAATGACTGTTAGTTCTAATACCATGCTTTTCATCAGTCGATCTCAAAGCTCAGATCTCATCTCAAAGCCCTTTACCAAGGAGAGCACTATCATTATCCCCATCTTACACAGTGGGAAACTGAGGCATGGAGCAGGCAAGTGACTGGCCCTAGGTCACCCAGCAGGCCAGTGGCAGAACCAGGCTAGAAGCCAGGTCTCCTGGATCACTGTCCAATGTGCTAGCTACTCGCCACCAGCTGACTCTACTGTGGGCAAAATGGCTAAAAGCCACATTTGCATCATATGTAAATAGACACATGGCGGGTGGATATTAATTCCGGGTCAGGGTTAACATTATCTGTGGAATTTTAATTATTAATTTCCTAACATTCAAACTTTCTTCTTTCTTTCTTTTTTTTATCTCTAACTTTGACCTTCCAGACTTTCAAACTTTTTTTTTTTATGACATAGCAATTTAACTGATAGCCGTTTACACAACTTTAACTATGTCTTAATGAAGTGTTATCATGCGTATCCGGAAAGACTCATCAAGGCTGTTATCTGAACTGTACAGAGAGTGTTGAGAGATTTTTTTTTCAAACAGGCTTTGAAATGTATAGGATCAGATGTTAAATTAGAAGCAAAATGAAGTTAGAAGATATTCGGGCCTGGATTTTACTTTTTTCTTCTTAAAAACGTTGTAATTGTTTTGTAAGTCACAGACAGCCTGGGATAATGGTGACTGTTTGTTTATTATTATAAGTCCCGCTCTAGGACACAAAGGAAAACATAGTCCTTGTTCTGAGGACCTTCTGTAACCCATGCTAACACAGTGTGACACTTTGTCCCCTCCTGGTGGTAAGAACAGGTATGAAAATTTGAGTCTGCTACTGCCTCTGAGATAGCAGACCTGCTCCTCTAGCTCACACGGCAGCAACTCCTTCTCAAAGATCTTGGGTTCACTCTCCACAAATGACCCAATCAGGGGTATCATTATATTTAAAATCCAAGAGCCATATGCTGAGAATTGCTGCCGAGAGCTGGGTGGGAAACAGTTTCACTGTTCCATAAATATTTTCGAGAGCTCAGACAAATTTCCTTTTCTGAGTCAGGGTGAAAAGTTGATGTCCCGAAAATATTCACATTTTTGAGAATTTTCCCATTTTTATTTCAATTTTGACCTTTTTTTCCTTTTTTAAAATCTACATTTACTAATGTTTCAAAGAAAAGTCATTTTGACTTGAAGAACCAAAACTTTCTGGTTCAAAAATGCCAAAACGGGATGATGTGACAATTTTGAAACTTTTTGTTCCTGAAGTTGGGAGATTTGGCTAAACCAGCCGTTTCATGGACGCTTTTTGCTTTTAAGAATCGGAATATTTTATTGAAATGCAGTTTCTCGAGAAAGTCTCAACCAGCACCTCCAGCCTAGGAGCTAAGCACCCTCAGCTCCCATTGAAGAAGTTACCAAAGGCACTCCCTACTTGGCAAGATCGGATCCCAAATACACAGACTGTGATCCGATACAGAAACGCACTGGGAGACCCAAAGAATGGTGTTCTGCTCCTTATTTAAATTGCTGAAAGTAGTGCTAACAGGCCCCAATCACGGATCAGGGCCCCATTGTGCTAGGCGCTGCACAAACATGCCCCGGAGAGCTCAGAGTTGAGGCTTATGGCAAGGCACTACAGGTTGGAACACAGGCCATGCTAGCTTAGAAAGCCCAATGGGCTCAGCATGTACTGGCCTTGCTTGAGTTTTAAGGCGGGATCTGAAGTGGGTCTCATGCGCTATGGAAGGGAATCTAGATATTTCAAGATATTTTAGCACTACCTGCCTGCCTGCAAGTGCATTCAGCACCAGGAAGTGCAGCAGAACTCCCCAAAATAAATGCAACTAAACTTTCCAAACTTGCAACGTTTTTCGAGTTGGATTCAGATTTCGGCTGAATGGTTGAGTCCGGCTCAGACAGCGGCTGAATGGTTGAGTCCGGCTCAGATAGCAGGTGAAAAGCCCATCCCTAACGAAAGGCAACTTTGATCCAGTGGGTGGGGCACTGAACAGGGATTTAGGAGACCTGGGCTTTATTCCCAGCTCTGCAACTGACCCGTTGGGTGACCTTGGGTATGTCTCTGTGCCTCTATTTCCTCTCCCATTCTTTGTCTGTCATAAGCAATGTCGGGCAGGATCTGTCTCTTGCTCTGATCCCTTACAATGCCTAGCACAATGGGGCCTTGATCTAAGCAGTGCTATAATAGAAATAATAACGACTCCAACCGAGGTGCAGAGGATGCAGTGGTAGGTCTGACTCTCCTGACTTGCACAGAGCCCTGAGTGACCCTCCACGTGTAGGCTAGGGGTGCAGGGCTAGTCGTACCGACAGCATTCCCCTCTCCTCGTTTGCCTTCCGCAGACAATTGTGTCTAATGGTTAGACTAGGGGACTAGGCATCAGCAGACTCAAGTGTCTGTTCCTGACGCAGCCGGGCTGCGCGTGAGACACTTCCCTGCTCTCTGCCTCAGTTTCCCCATCTATAACATGGGGACCTGCCTCTGCTTGGAGATCCTCAGTTGGAGGCACTATGCAGTGCAAAACAGTGTTGTCCTTCTGCCTGCTCAGAAGGGTCTTCTTTTAATGCTTGTGAGAAGTGGCATCGGTTGCCAGCCCCGGATGGTGGACTCCTATGGAGAGCAGGAACTGGATGGAAGCCATCAACTCCTTTCCCAGAGTCCATCAGACAGCCCCAGGTGGGAACAGCTTTCAGCCACCCCAGCTCAGCACCAGATCCTCAGCCTCCTCAGGGCTGCTTTGTGCCAGTCCCCTGGTGCAAAACCGACTTGAATTCAGAGGCTCTGGCCTGACATGAAGGAATCCCTGAACAGGGAATAGGGTTGCCACAGCATAGCCTGCCCCCTGGGGCGGGGAGCATCCCTGGGGAAAATGGACCTGATCCCTGGGTGCTAGAACAACCCTTGGGGCCAGTGGCAGGCAACATAGTTTACAGCAGCCTTGGGGATGCTCTAAATTATGCTGGGAGCCAGGATGGTGCAATACTGTTCCCGGATAATGGAGACGCAGACAGCTCCTTTGTGCCCCGTTTCCTCCCAACCTGCACCCAGTGCTTATTGGGTGCAGCTGGGAGTCTGGCCCCTTAGCTGTGTTGAAACGGGTGACTTGGCAATAAGACACTTGGAGAAACAGAAGAGCTGGGAGCCTGATGGTTCTGGGTCTTGGTCGTGTTGGCGGGGCTGGGCACAGTGGAAGTGTTAGTCACATGCTACACAGCTGGGTGTGTTCCAGACTCAGAGCTCTCACCAGACTGTCTCAAACCAGGCTTCCTGGGCCAGGCTGTAGCTTTTCACCAGAACCCCTGGAGCTGAGCTGTACATGAGGGTCTTGGTGGAACAGGGTGGTTTTCACTGAGTTGAGGCTTTGGGGTTTGTTCAGACATGAGGTTCAGGAGAAGCAAACCCTAAATGGGTTGAAACCAAAGGCAACATCCCCAGCTGGGACCTCTGGGGAGTGAAGCCCTGGATGCTGTCAGTGATCTTGGCTGGTAATTCTTATGCTAACCCTTGAGCCTCCCTCTTCTTAGAATCTCTGATGTAGCCCCATAGGTAGGGTGACCAAATAGCAAGTGTGAAAAATCGGGATCATGGGGTAATAGGCGCCTATATAAGAAAAAACCCCAAATATCGAGACAGTCCCTATAAAATCGGGACATCTGGTCACCCTACCCATAGTTCCCCCTATGGTTTAGCACTTCGACTGTCTTTATGATCCCTGCACTTTAGTCCCTAGGGGGAAGATCCTTCCCCTTCTTCTGTGGCGATGCTGATAGACCTGGTGGAGAGGAAGGTGGGAGACTTTGGGGAGCTGGTGTGGGGGGGTCAACCCTCCCTGAGGGACCACTTCCATGGGCCACCATTGCACTCGGCTGGCTTTTCAGGGTGAGTGGGGGCCAGCGGACACCCATCTTTTGAGCTGTGCAGAGTGGGAGCACAGGTGCTGCAAGAACTATTACAAGGTGGGGGTTTTAGCAGCAGCTGCAAAGCAATGAAGCACCAGGGTGGGATGGGGAGAGCTGCAGATTCCTTTCCGCCAGCCCCTGCAGAGACACCCTCTCCCCCCAAGCTTGTCCATATGGGCTCAGCACCAAGGAGAAGACTAGATTAATCCTTGTGACCACCCCAGCTTCCTTCCTCTGGAGACTCTTTGGTGCAGTGAGGGAACCAGGCTGTCAGGGTCCCAGCCAAACCCTGCAGTGAATTCCTCCAGGCCGGAAGAAAATCAAAAGAAAACCTGTCTGGGGGCATGGGACTCCATCAGGAGAGGCCTGGGAGAGGGTCCACGCACCTGATCCGCCACCTCACCTGCAAAGCACAGACGTTTTCATCACTTACTCTGCATCTCACTTTTCTATTGTGTTGTAAAGTGATGCAGTTGTGAATTGTTCTCCTTTTTGTGCATGGGTAATTAGAAGGTGGAACAGATGGCTGAGGCTTAGTTTAAAGTGATGTGTCCATTAAAATAAGCTGCCAAGTGACTGTTCACTTTAACAGGGGGCTTGTTTACTCTAACAGGGTTTTGGCTCTGCTAAAAAATCCACAATAAACAATCAAGGGGCTTTGGGGGAGGATTTGAGAAAGAAGGTTCCACTTAGGGCTTCTCGAAAATTTTCCATCTAACCTGGAGGGGGGTGGGGTTTAAACAGGAAAAGTGGGTTTTTGACTAAACATTTTTCATTGAAAGTATCTTCTCCCCATGGAATTTTTAACTTTTCGTCAAAATAATGAATGCCTGAAAAACGAAATCTTTCAATTCAGGAATGGCACTGCAGTGCCTCATGGGAGTTGTCATTCAGGTGGCCCATGTCCCCAGTCTCTGTGCAGGCTGAACTTCACAGCTGGACTTCATCTCCCAGGATGCCTCCCCTCACCAAGCGGGTGCTGCATCATAGGAATGTGGTCTGAACAGGGAGCCCAGGCTACAGAGAAGGATGGGAGCTACAATTCCCATGGGGCGCCCTTGGGGCATTTCCCATGGGGCGCCATGGGGGCATTTCCAAATGGAAATATTTTAATTTTCATCCAAAATATTGGGGGTTTTAATTTTTTGCCAAAACATCAATGTTTTCTATGGGGAAAAAACCCTTCATTTTCTGACCTGCACTCGTTCCACTGCCTCTCAGGGGCTGGCCCTGAATACCGCCCCAACACAGGCAGGGAAAATGGAAGTCTCACCCCTCATCATACTGTATACCACAATGCAAAGACCTTGCTCTGGGCAGGAGCCGATTCCTGTGACCTTTTCCTTCCGTCCAGCCCCGAGGTGCTCAGTGCAGTACAAAATAATTGCTCCTGTCCTATTTTGAGACAAGTAGAGCTTGGAGGGAGTTTTGTGAGCGACTGCTTTTGGATAACACAGAAAACCCCAGCTTCTGCTGTGTTTTCCAGCAGGTTTGCTTTTAGCAGTGCTTGCGAGTACCTCTGGAGTCGGTTTCCCTGTGCAGTACCAGGGGTTGGCAATCAGCCATATGCAAAGCGGTAGAGAGAAGGTTCTCGAACGCAATTTGAACTTGGAGCTTTGGTCTCCCCAGCCCAGCTGCCGTGTTTGAGCAAGCTGATTGCACTCCAAGAGTTATTGATGGGAGCAGCTTTCATCTGAGGATCTCAAAGAACTTTACAAGCAAGTCATTACGTCCCCTGACACCCAGTTAACAGACTCTGGGATTAATTCATGGTTGGGTCCCACTCCCTCCTGCCAGCATAACCCAGAGTGCAGAGCACCAGCCACTGGAAAGTCTGCCCAGCAGGGGCACACAGCCAGCCAGCAGTGCTAGCCAGAGCGGGGCGGTGCAGAGGATGGGCCATATGCTGGCCAGAGGGAATCACAGCTGATTCAGAGCTCCTAAGCCCTGACTGCTCTGTAAAGCTGTCATCCTGTGGCAGAGAGCAGCAATGCAAAATGCTACCTATCATCCAGCAGGGGTGAATTCAAGGTTAGGGTTAGAGATTATCTACTTGCCCAACGCTCAGGAGTTAAAACTACATTCCTGACTCTGACTCGCCTGTTCTAACCAGTAGACCACACTCCCCTCCAAAAACTAAGGTCCCACTCCTAATTTCTTGGTCTACCTACAAGGCCAGGCTCCCTTTCCAAAACTGAGAACAGACCCCAGAAGTCCTGGCACTTAATCTCCTGCTGTCGCTTCTAGATCATGCTCCTTCCCAGAGCTAGGAATAGAATCCAGGAGTCCTGACAGCCAGCCTTCCACTCTCAGCACTAAAGCTTTCAGGTGTGGCCCTGACATATGCCGGAAGATGCACTCTAGCATCACCAGCTGACCCCAGTTCTAAACCAGTGGTGACCCAGCACACTCTTGCCCTGTTTCAGAAGTCACGTTCCGTCACTCTCTAACGACTGCAAAATTCAGCTCCTCTTCAGCCGTCGTTTTTCTGTTCTGATCCCGCGCGCCATCCGCTCTTTTCCCTCGGCCACGGCTGCTTTTCGATGCAGTGTGAACACGCGGTCCCCTAAGCACCAAAACCTTGCTGCTGAAACAGCCAGCCTTCTGTTAGCCGGGAAGGGAAAGGTACACGGCCCATCTACTGGGGGAAATTTGATGACAAACACAATGTCACACAAGCGGTAACAATGCGGTGTGAACAGCCAGCCTTCTGTTACCAGGCAAAAGCCTCGCTCAGCCATCCAGGGAGGTTTTAAACAGGAAGTTGCTTCTGGATTTACACACACCGCACAGCTCCTTCTTCGACATGCTGTGCGATAAGTTATGCACGCAGCCCTCATTACACACCCACACGGTTCCAGTTACTGGTGAGTGCCTTCGTACACAGCACTGACAATATCCCCCTTGATGCCATTGAGATAAACTGCCCTGGGCTTTTCTCTATGGAAATGACTGCATGAAAATGTTGCTTTCTGACGCTTTTTCCTCTTACAATCAGGCCAGGAAAGGTGAAACTTAGACGAGCTAACAGCTGTGCGAGCCGGGCTTTTTCTGTTCCCTCCAGCCTCTTGGAGAGGTTTGGCGATGTAGTGTGCTGGAACGGACAGTTGGAAAAGTGTCACCCATGCCGACTGCCGTGCAGTCAGATGGGGTGTCACCTGGTGTTGATGTTCCATGAGACCAGGCTGTAAATGACAATGATGAGGTAAAGTACAGTATCAGAGAAAAGAAAAGGAGGACTTGTGGCACCTTAGAGACTAACCAATTTATTTGAGCATAAGCTTTCGTGAGCTACAGCTCACTTCATCGGATGCATGTAGTGGAAAATACAGTGGGGAGATTTTATATACACAGAGAACATGAAACAATGGGTGTTGCCATACACACTGTAACGAGAGTGATCAGGTAAGGTGAGCTATTACCAGCAGGAGAGAAAAAAAACCTTTTGTCGTGATAATCAAGGTGGGCCATTTCCAGCAGTTGAGAAGAACGTGTGAGGAACAGTGGGCGGGGGGGGGGGGGGAGAATAAACATGGGGAAATAGTTTTACTTTGTGTAATGACCCATCCACTCCCAGTCTTTATTCAAGCCTAATTTAATGGTGTCCAATTTGCAAATTAATTCCAATTCAGCAGTCTCTCGTTGGAGTCTGATTTTGAAGTTTTTTTGTGGAAGAATTGCCACTTTTAGGTCTGTAATCGAGTGACCAGGGAGATTGAAGTGCTCTCCGGCTGGTTTTTGAATGTTATAATTCTTGACGTCTGATTTGTGTCCATTTATTCTTTTATGTAGAGACTGTCCAGTTTGACCAATGTACATGGCAGAGGGGCACTGCTGGCACATGATGGCATATATCACATTGGTAGATGTGCAGGTGAACGAGCCTCTGATAGTGTGGCTGATGTGATTAGACCCTATGATGGTGTCCCCTGAATAGATATGTGGACACAGTTGGCAACGGGCTTTGTTGCAGGGATAGGTTCCTGGGTTAGTGTTTTTGTTGTGTGGTGTGTGTATCAGAGAAGTGTCACCCCCTGATGATCCAGATTCCAATAATACTTTGATCACTATCAGAGATGTCAGCCCCTGCTGGTGCCAGACACAAGGATTCATTGCAATGAGGATTTATTAATGATTGGATTGGAGAGCCCCAGTCATGGGCAAGGAAGCTCTGATGCACCGTCAGAGATGCGTCGCCTTGTGATGATGTCCCGCACGAGGATGTGACACTGCACTGGTGCAGCGGTGCTCACCTCGACTCAAGTAGCACGTGAGGATACGAGGTTGCACCCTCGGAGTGACCTCTAGCAATAGTGACATCACGCCTGAAAATCGTCCATCAAAGAGAGGTCACTCTGATGATGTCACACGCGAGACTATCAGAGAGGTGATGATGTCGCCCACATGGATACTACGCTGCATCATGAGTGGATACTGAGCTATAAAACAAAATGAATCCAGCCCTTTATTTTAAATAATCCCGCAAAGTTCACTGGGTTGGCTTAACACAGCCATCCGTGGGGGATTTAAAAATCATCCCTGCAAAACAAAGTTGTGAAACGTGTCCAGCAGCCTCGTGAATGGCTGCTATTGAGCCGGCTCAGAGCGGCGGGGAGCTGGCCCCCAGGTGAACGTGACACGCCAGCTGACTCGAATGCGCCCTCAGAGGTGTCACGCGTTGCTGTGATGCACACGGCCACCCACGCCACCCCCGGGCAGGGGTCGCCCTTGGGTGGGGTAGCACCCGCGCCTACCCTGGGATATCGCCGACAGCGGTCGCTCCCAACCCGTCCACAGCCCGGGAGGATGACGCAGGCAGGGGGATGCTGGGATTGCTCCCAGGAAACGGGGACAGTGAGTCGCCAGAGTTCCTGGGCCAGATTCGTGGTGCTGCTAAGGCCGCGGGGGTGGTGTCAGTAAAGCGAGCACCAACAGCCCCCTTGCACACACAGTCGCCATGGCCCACGTAGAGCTGATGTAAGGTCTCTACAGCAGCCCTGGTCCCAGGGCAGGGGGCAGGATGTACACAGGGCTGCCGTGCGCTTTGCTGCAGCCAAAGTCTGCTTCCCAGGGACCACAGGGGCCCACAGGAACCAGAGGCCGCTCTAACTCACGCCGAGAGCCAGGCATCGCCCCTGAGCAAGGAGCGAGACGAACCGGGCAGCCTGCTCCTTTAGGGCCATGGGTGAGTCTGGCCTGTTCAGTGACCCCCAGCCTGTTGCACCTGTGCAGGAAGGCGGAGGAAGGAAGCTCAGCAGCTCGGGGCTGGCGGAAGAGGAGAGCGGTAAAGCTGAGTGGTGGCTGGAGAGTTGTGCCCAGGGGCAGAGCTAGCTCCTGGGGTGAGCTCTGGATTGAGGGCCAGGCTCCCGGGAAGCAGTCCTGGGCCGACGTTCTGGCAGAGGAATGGAGAGCTCTTCAGATGAGGGGCTTCAGAAAGTGGCCCAGGGAGAAGCTCTGGCTCCTGCTGCTCTGGAAGGAAAAGTGTGATTTTGGTGAGTTCTGTGGTGATGTGGAAGGACTTTGCTCTCAGCCCAGGGGAGCCAGCAAAGGGACTCTGAAGAGACCAGGGGGGAGAAGCCAGCTTGGGGCCTGACCAGTTACAACTGGGTTGGATACTCCCAGAAGGGATGAAACTCGCTAAAGTGGCTTGTCGGGAGGGCCAAGTCACCCCTCTGGTGGGAATAGGCTGAAGACTGACATTGGGGAAACTGAGGCAGAGCACTGTAATACCCTGTCTTGCCATGAGGGGGCACTCTGACATGATGAGTCTTGTAACAGAGAGCATATACATTGGTGCCCCATCCTGCTCTAAGTGCAGGGATGGAGTAAATGAGAATCAGGCCCTTCCCACCATGCTGAACTCTGGGGGATCCTTATAATCTCCACAACCCTGAATGGGGAAGGGCCATTTTCCCAGCTTCAACAACTTCTGAGTCAGCAAAGAGAGAGAAAGAGGGAGGGAAGGAGCGACTCTAGTGCTGCTTTGATTGTAAGTTCCTCAGGGCAGGGACTGTCAAGTGTGTCCCGCGACCAACAGGGGCCTCGGAGGCGATGGACCGATGGGGATAACAGTGGAGCTGTGGAGTAGGGGTTAGACCACCAGCCACCCAGGAAACCAGGCTCAGGACCCCAGTGGGCCAGGCGACGGGCAGAGAAGTAACAAAGAAGGTAGCCCCTTCCTCAGAGAGCTTGCAGCCTAGGATGTGACAGGAGGGCAGGACAAATAGACCTGTGGGGTGCGGGGGGGGAGGTTGGATGGGGTAATCAAACAAAGAGAGTTTAGCAGAAAAGCAGGAGTCTCATTGGAGATCTATATATGACACCAGCTTTCTCCCCCCAAAATTAGAATCACCCCCACAGGCATGTCAAGTTCCCCATCACAGGCAGACAGCTGGGCCCTAACATTTGTGTCAAGGCCTCTGGGCTGGCATGAAAGGCAGAGCGGGTGTTGAGCTCTGCACTCAGCCCACACACCATCCACCAATCCGCCCCCATGGTCATTGCCGAGATGTTAATGAATTCTTCTGTAAGGGGTGGCAATGCTCCAATGCCCCCTTCCCTGGGGAGACAGGCTGCCAAACTGACATTTGCGGATCAGACGTACTCAGGAGAGGGCAGACCCTTGGCCCCATGGCCACATCCTCACAGGGGCTGCTTTATCTGCTGCTCCTTTCGTTCCTCTCCCGCTGGGATTGGCAAACTTTTGCCTCTTACTTTGTTCTTATTCTGCCTCGCGCATTATGGGGGAGAAACCCAGCCATTTCCATCTTCTTTCATGGCTCCATCACGGCGAGAGGATTAAATAGCGGAGTGGGACAAACCTGTACAAATATACACACACACATATATCTGATGGACCTATGCACAAGTACGTGTGCAAGACATACCTTAGCACACAACTATGTACACAATGAATACACAATATTACGTATGCTCATACACACCACTAAATATACACTGTGCATACACTTGCAAGCAGCTATATATACCTGATGAATACACATACACAAAACTTAGATATAGACACGGAATACACCTATGCACAACTAAACATACATGGATACTATATTATCCACCCAACACACACACACACACATATATGACAATATATGTACTCACCTATATATAAACATATACACATATTTGGTACACACACATGCAGTATCCACACAAACCTGCATTAAACTCTACATATATAGCATATACATACACACACACAAGTACACATTCTGCGGTTTCACAATACACGTGCCTACGCACAACTCTATATACACAATGGTACATACACACAGACTGCATAGTCCTCAGAAATATACACATCAGGCGTACATACACAACACACACATGCACGATACATTCACCCACCCGTGTATTAAATCACACATACACACAATTTAAGATCATAAGCTCTTTCAGCCCAGGACCTTATGTGATTGTATTTGTCTGCAAAGCACTCTGAACTCTTACAGAGAGGCAGAGAGAACATTATATTATAAACTATATGTCATAAAAATAAAGGGAAGGGTAAACCCCTTTAAAATCCCTCCTGGCCAGAGGAAAAATCCTCTCACCTGTAAAGGGTTAAGAAGCTAAAGGTAACCTCGCTGGCAGCTGACCAAAATGACCAATGAGGAGGCAAGATACTTTCAAAAGCTGGGAGGAGGGAGAGAAACAAAGGGTCTCTGTCTGTCTGTATGCTGCTTTTGCCGGGGATAGACCAGGAATGGAGTCTTAGAACTTTAGTAAGTAATCTAGCTAGGTATGTGTCAGATTATGATTTCTTTAAATGGCTGAGAAAAGAACTGTGTTGAATAGAATGACTATTCCTGTCTGTGTGTCTTTTTTGTAACTTAAGGTTTTGCCTAGAGGGATTCTCTATGTTTTGAATCTAATTACCCTGTAAGGTATCTACCATCCTGATTTTACAGAGGGGATTTCTTTACTTCTATTAAAAGTCTTCTTGTAAGAAAACTGAATGTTTTTTCATTGTTCTCAGATCCAAGGGTTTGTGTCTGTGGTCACCTATGCAAATTGGTGAGGATTTTTACCAAACCTTTCCCAAGAAGTGGGATGCAAGGGTTGGGAGGATTTTGGGGGGAAAGACATGTCCAAACTACGTTTCCCAGTAAACCCAGTTAGAGTTTGGTGGTGGCAGTGGAGATCCAGGGACAAAGGATAAAATTAATTTGTACCTTGGGGAAGTTTTAACCTAAGCTGGTGAAAGTAAGCTTAGGAGGTTTTCATGCAGGTCCCCACATCTGTACCCTAGAGTTCAGAGTGGGGAGGAACCTTAACACTATACACACACATTGATGTATAATTGACATATTATATGATTGACATATAAACACACGCACGCATACCACAGAGAAACGCAACACACACAAACACTGCGTGTACACAGTGCATGGATTCGGACCGAGACATGCACACACGTGTACACACACTCAGATCGTGCGCACACACAGACAGAGGCACACGCAGAGGCCCGAAATGACACCTGACGGGTGGGGGGGAGAGGCCGGAAGAAAGGAGAAGCAGAACAGTGTATAGGTACAGAGAGGGAAAGAGAGAGACGTGCCCAATCCTCAGCTGGCGTAAATCAGCATAGCTCCATTGGGATCAGTGGCGCTCCAATCTTTTACACCCAGCACTGAAGCTTTGCGGATGGGATGGAGCTGCACTGATTTCCACCAGCTGAGGATCTGGCCCAATGACATCAACGAAGTTGCCCTGATGTATGCCAGCTGAGGATCTGGACCCGAGAGAGGGAGGGGAGCTGAAGAGGGGGAAGACAGGAAGGGAGAGAAACAGAGGAAGGAGCTGTTGGAGGAGAACCAGAATGAAGTGGCAAGGTTTGGTAAAAACTCATGTGTTCATCCCAAAATGTCCCCCTGGAGCGGCGGAAAGAAAGAAAACTCTGTCTCATTAAGAAAGTGAGTGAGCAAGCGAGCTCCTGAGAGAGCTTCGGTAGAATGAACCCTTCGGTGCAAAGCCGGCGAGAGCCTGAATCTGTTTCCAATGGGTCATTGGAGCTCTGCTGTCGGCATAATGAGATGTCGGTAAACAGCAGCAATAGCCCTGCTAATTATAACGACATCAGCTCTGAAGTGCTGTAATTGCCAATCGAAAATGCCATCGGTTCTGGAAGCTGGGCGCTATTACGGAGACATGGCTCCATTTGTGGGGTGCATTAGGGTTTCAATCTTCGGTAACTCTGCCCCATTTCCACTTCTATCACCCGCCACACAAATACACCCTCTCTCTCGCTCTCTTCCCCTCTCTGGCTTCCATGACGGGCTGCCTGGTTGTTTTAACAGCCCTTGGTTTGATCCTATATTCTGGTTCCGTTTCACCCACTGAGCGGTTTTATTACTGTCACATGAGTGATGTTTCAAAGGATTTAAGAGAAGAGTTCTGTACCCTCTGAAAGGAGCAATAAAGATGCTTGACTCCACCACGCTCTGATTGCAACATCCCGAATCTCTTTTCTCTCCCTCCTTTGCACTCACGCTCCCTGGCTCGGTGGCTGCTCCATTCTGTGTTCTCCTTGCCAACTAGCTGGCAATGCTTAAATGTGCTCAGCTAAACCAAACAGGTTTAAATCAGCCACCTCCCGGGGATCTGGGAGAAGTCGCCAAGTAGACAGTGGATTATTATTATTTTTTTTTTTTAGCTTACAACAAATCACTGAGACTGGGAAACGGGTGGCTTTGGAGGATCCCTAGATCCTATGCAAGGGGTTGGGGGGTTAGCGAGGTATCAAGCCAGCATCCCAAGGTGCAGGATGCTAAGAGGATGCATTATGCCACCTGGGGAGGTTCTTTGTGCCAGGAGAATCCCCAAGTAGCCTGTTCAGCTGACTGTCAGGTTGCTTGGTGCTGCTTGAGGAGGGGCTGTGGGTCTGGCACTGTAAGGCCTGATTTTCAAAAGAGCTCCAGACTCCTATTCAGTTTTTATCTCTGTGCTGGGTCACACTAAATCATCCTGATCTGGCGACCTCCCCCCCCCCCCCCGCCCCCTTCCTCATTGAAAAGTCCTACAGAATTCAAAGGGAACAGTCTGTTTTCTATTGAATGCATGAGCCAGGCTGTAAAATTTGGCGGTAGAGGCCTCATTTGCTACTAAACCCTATTCCTATAGGATGCTATTGGTTTTATCCCCATTTATTTCTATAGGACGTTCCCATTAGGGCTGAACTTCGGGGGCTTTCAGATCCAGTCCTGAACTTTGTCTCTGGCCCTCTGTGCCCCATTCAAAATCCCAGTGCAACTGGGCATCAAGGGATGCCGCCCTGCACAGAGGTGCAGGGCCATTCTGCAGACTCACGCCGGAATGTCAGATCAGGTGTGCCTCATCAGCTCCAGAGTATAAGTGGGTTGAGAGTCTCTCTCCAAGGCCTGTCAGGACTCGGATAAAAGGTGTGATGTCACAAGGTGTTAGCTAACAGTCTAATAAACCTCTAGTGTAGACAAGGCAGTGTAGACTGTAACATGGGCTAAATGGGTCACGTTAAAGCCTGTGCTCGTTCCTAGCTTAGCATGCGTTAAAGCCA
Organism: Caretta caretta; assembly: GCF_965140235.1. Lineage (NCBI taxonomy): Eukaryota > Metazoa > Chordata > Testudines > Cheloniidae > Caretta > Caretta caretta. The sequence goes on from NC_134223.1 coordinate 7,809,795, forward strand.
CTGGGCCTTGCCCACTAGACCTCAGGCATGTTAGTTAGAATGTGTTAGCTAACGTGTGCTAACATCACCTCTTGTCTCCTTGGCTAGACAAGCCCTGAGGCAGGAGAGAGGTTGAGGGACAAAGGGAAATATCCCGAGGAACAGCCAAGCTCAGATGTTTATTGTTACTTAACAAAGGCAAATGTCAGGAATGGGGGTGAGCCTGGACAATCTCTGGATGTGGGTGCATGCTGCGTTCACACCGCTCGCTTTGGATCTGGAGGATTTGGTTCTGGATTTGAACTTTACCACATGGACCCGCCTCTGCTCACTCTGTACAGTACTGGGAGTGAGGCTGTGGTTGATCTATCCCAGTGGTTCTCAACCCGGGGTACATAGCGGTCTTCCAGAGGGTCCATCTAGGTATTTGCCGAGTTTTAAAACAGGCTACGTAGAAAGCACCGGTGAAGTCAGTACAAACTAAAATTTCATGCAGACAATGACTTGTTTATGCTGCTCTTTATACCATCCACTGACATGTAAGTACAATATTTATATTCCAGTTGATTTATTTTATAATTATAGGGTAAACCCAAGAAAGTCAGCGATTTGTCAGCAACTTTTGTATTTTGATATCTGATTTTGTCAGCAAGTAGTTTTTAAGTGAGGGGAAACTTGAGGGTGCACAAGACAAATCAGCCTCCTGCAAGGGGTACAGTCAGCTGGAAAGGTTGAGAGCCACTATTCTATCCCATGCACTTTACAGCTCACTGGTGCCTGGGAGGGTGGCCACAGACAGTGCTGTTCGGATGCACCAGCCTCGTAGAGAGAGCGCTTTGCTGAGAGTTTAATTTAACCACTATCCATGTGTGAGCTCTCTTTGCTGCTGCTGACCGTGCCCTTGCATTTCATGTGCTTTTCTTTTCAATAACACAATTACTTACCCTTCTGAGGAGCTGTCAGTGTTGGTAAACTCCAGCTGCTGAACTGCATTACACAGATCTCTCCTTAAATCTTTGCAGTTATTAATAGTTTATTGATCCTGGTCCCATTGCTGGTGAAAAGAATCTCCATCCCAGGCTCCCGTTATCTGCATACGGACTGCTAACCAACTGGCCGATCAATGCCACTCAAGCCCCTGGGGAAAAGCTCTCCTGCCTGCTTAATCCACTTTAGGAAGAAGGCACTGGCAGCTCAGCAGGGGTGGGGGATTTTGGATTAGGTGGTGAAAATATGAAGCCAAGGAGAGTCGTGGCCTGGGTGCAATTGGGTTCAACAAAGAAAGTGCCAACAGGCAAAGACAGGACTTTGATCTTCCCCATAAGGGTTTTGCTGCCTGTCCTGCTCTGATAAGGACACTCAGGTGCAATGTAAGTTTGTGTTATCCGGGGGACAGCCAGGATTCTTGGAGCCTGTTCTCAGACCTGCTGCTGAACTGAGGCAAATCTCTTAGCCTCAGGTTCCTCATCTGTACAATGGGTAATTACATGTGCAACAACACCGCCAGTAAAAGCACCTTTAGAGATTGAAACGGGGACCCTTGGGAGCTGGAAAACGTAGAAGTCCACTGGCTGAGCTAACGGATCAGGGTTGTTAGAACAGGGGTAGTAGCCAACTCATAAACTTCTCTGTGTAGTCTGGCCAATAGAGGGGGGCAAAGAGCTGCATTGCATTAGTGTGGCTTACCAGGGAATCCTGAGTCTTGGTTAATGTCTAGAGGACACTGGGAAACACTCAGACCAAAGGTATCATAGGAGCACCATGTATAAATGGCCATTATTTGATTTCCCCCCCCCCCATGCGCACCCTTCCACAGAGTGCACGCAGAAGTGTGCGAGGCAACTATAACGTATTGACACTGGGCCTCGGGGTGGGCCCAAAGCTCAGATCCAAATACCCCTGGAAACTGGGAACGTTTGCGGGGCAGATCGAATCACTGCAGCAGGGTGGCAGAGAAGTCCGTGGTAGGGACAGCTGGCCAGACAACAGCAATTCTTCACAAGAGGGAAATTCTGATTTGGGGAGGGGGAGGGAATCGACCCAAAGTGGGACAAGACGTCAAAAAATTGAATTGGTTTGTGGAAGGAAAATGATCAAAAAAATTTTATTTCAGGAAAACCAAAATGGGATTTTTTGGCTTAGTGGGTTAAGAACCTGTGTTCCATGCGTCACCCAGGTGAAAGTGACAGCTCTAACCCGTAGGGACTCCCTTAAATATTACCCATTGACCGTACCATGCTGCAGGGGCAGGCAAGTAAAGTTTGCAGGGTTTGGAGCTCTCTGAAGGTGCAAGAGATTTTCAGAGATGAAACTGGCTGAGAGCTTTTTGCGAGGATGATCTGGAGTGAGGGCTTTAAGGCTAAGCAAAATGAGACAGCAAACATCTGGCTAGAGCAGAGTAAATAGAGACAGGCAGTAAGCAGGCTGTCCTCACAGGTCTGCAGATGCCCCTGAATTCTGACCTACAATGCCCCCTACTTCCCAGTCCTGACTCCCCACCTTGCCTGCCAATGCACCTCAATCGTAGTCTACAGCCCCTGCTCTTCCAGTCCTGCCTCTCTCGCGAGCAGAGAGTGCATTGCCCTCCCATTCTTGTTGCTTTGCGCCTAGTCCTGGGGGGCTAGACTTTCTAAAGAGCTCAGCTCCTGTTTTAGGCACCCAAGCACTGCTCGGCATACTGGGTGCAGGTTGGGGGCGGGGCTCTTCTGAAAACCTGGCCCGGATTTTAGGTGCTGAGCACCTGGAAACCTGGTCTTTGAGCTCTTTGGAAATCTGGCCTGTTCCCCACCATGACCCCATGTGAAAAATGGGTGCAAGATGCTATGGCTCTGATCTGATTTTACACCTCTCTGCATGGGGTGTAACCAGCAACACAGGGCAGGGGAAAACTGGTTGACGCTGATTTACTCACCTCGCTGATGAAGTCAGGACTCACTTCCCGTTCCCTTATCTCTCAGGTCCTGAGCTCCGGAGGTGACATATCAGGTCTGTAGCTCCCCCTCGCCCCTCCTGCCACCGAGTCTCCCTGGGGCCTTTATTTGATTAACTCACAGTAACGTGCCCCCGTGGCCAGTTCGATCGATCCCTCATACAAATAAACCTTCATCTTTGCTCTCAGCCGAGCATCACATTTATTTTCCTCCTCTGTTGGCTGCTGAGATGAGTAAGGGGCACTTTGATTTTTCTGCTTCACCTTCTCAGGGCCTCCTGCCCTCAGGCCTGGGATAAGGCTGTGTCACTGGATCAATTTAATCCCAGAGTAGACAAATGTCAGGATCTGGCTTGGAGGAGCTGCTGGAATCAATACTTGCTTGGCCGGAACTTCAGTCAGAAGTTTCTCTCTCACTCCTCTCTGTGAATGCACCATATCTGGCCGACTCCCCTGCCTGCATGGCGAGGGATGTGGCCTGCTGCTTCCCTTTACATCTGCACACACTTTATCCCTCTGAACTGTACCTAAAATGTTCAGCGTAGACAGGTGCATTGGAAGGAAAAGTTTAAACCATTCGTGCATGTTGCTGGGAAAAGACCTTGCTCTTCATAAGCACCTCCTATCCCAGATCTCTCCGAGCTTTGCAGCCTGTGTTTGTTAAGAAATCAAGAGGTGATGTAGTTAGCAAAGACACAAAATAAATAATCCTCTAAAGAACATATAATTAACCTACAAAATACCCTGCTACTGGACACGATTGAGGCAAATGTCTCAGTGTAAGGCAGAAGAGAATCACACTATTCTAAGAGTAGCAATGGTAACAAGTATAAGCACCATCAACCCCTAGGGCTTCAGGCCCTAATGCTGATTGTTGTCTGGTCAGGAAGAAACAGCCGCCTCCCTGTGGTATAGTGCTGAGCAATTGTCCTCATGCACTATAGGACTGGTTTGCCTTCTGCTCAAATCCTGCTGGAGAGTTTAGGAGGCAGAGTTCTAGGAAATCCCAGACACTTCCCTTCTGGTCACGCAGTTAAACAAAGCTCTTAAACAAAGCTCAGTCGTGTTTCTAATATGCCCGTGGACTGATTTACATGACTAGCTGCACAAGACTCAGTGATGAGAGGTGACCAAACATAACCCCCGCTGCAAACTAGAACAGTGAGGTGATCACCAGAGCCCTGCGTGGATACAAAATTTGTATGCGCATCCGATCCAGGATCCGCAAACATGGTCCACGGCTATAAAGCGGATATCTGCGGCTTTGCGGGGCTCCAGTGGTCACTGCCGGCTTCTCTCCTGAAGGAATGCCTTCCTACACTGCTAGCTTCTCCACTCATGCCAATGGGGAGAGACTGGTGTCGCCCGTTGCTGTGGATTCTACATTGTAGCTTTGTGGGTTACTAACAGTGAATGAGCTGTACCACCTTGTGACCCCATCAAGCACCTAGAGGTATGGGGAAGGGGGATAGTCCAGTGGTTAGAGCACTAGCTTAGGGTATGGAGGACCTGGGTTTAAGTCCTTGTTGTACTATAGACATCATCTGTGACCTTGGGCAAGCCTCTGTGCCTCAGTTTCTCCTCTGTAAAATGGGGATAATGACTCTTCCCTGCCTCACAGGGCTGCCATTAAGGATTGTGAGGCCCTCTGATATTCTGGAGATAGGGGCCATAAGTAGCTGTGGTCGGTGCTTCGAGAAGTGGTGCTGGTGAATCTTGCTTCCTCCCCGAGAGAGCCGAGGCTTTTGGTGCTAGGGGGAGCTGGGCTGTTTGCTGGTGATGAGGTGGGATGTTCAGCGTCACTCACAGCTGGCCTCCTTTTGTACCCATTTCAGACGACACGTGTTTTACTCTTGACCCCAGCAGCAGTAGCAATTGGCCAGTACCGAGTGCTTTTGAAATCCCCACCCTTGGTCGTGGGTGTTACGTCTACACTGCGGCTAGGAGCAAGCCTCCCAGCCCGGGTAGATAGACTCGTGCTAGCCGGGCTTCCGCTCGCACACCCTTAGGAAGCGCAGAGGGGTTAGCCCCAGTGCCCTGGCCACCTGACAATGTGCATGACGGTTACTTTCTGTCTCCCTGCGTCCCGGAAGTTTCAGGTGACGGCAAGGGTCACCAGGAGAGCTGGCTAAAAAAAACGTCAGCTGGATACATCAGAATCAAAACGTTTCGTAGGGATGTGTCCATTTCAGCTTCAACGGGAGACAGTAATAAAGAGCCACTTTGGCTTCCTCATTTCATTTTGATAATGCCAAAATGTTTTCTTCGGATGAGGTCAGAATGTTCCGGCCCCACTTTCTTGTTTCACTTCATTTCATTTCATTTTGACTTGGTATTATATTAAAATATTAATTTTATTATAATAAGTGTGTGTGTGTGTTTTATACTCTATGATAACATTCCAGCATTGTTGGACTGAAATATGTTTTTACCTTATTGAATTGAAATATTTCATTGTTTCCAGATCTTTTTTTTTTTCCCTCGGAATGTCCACCCCATGGTAAATTTTTTGAAATTTCAACTTTCCATTCAGAATGCAGACAAATTTCCCACGGAAATTCCATTTCCCAACCATCTCTAGTTACTACCTTCTGTTACAAGCTGCTGTGTCCAGAGGTGGTCCCAACCAGTGACACCAGATCTGAGCAGACCCTCAGGTTCTGATAAAGTTCAGAGCTGGACTTGCACTGATTTCTAGTCACGTAGTGCACTCTTAAATAGCTGCAGGGGCGGGGGCAAGTCAGTGGTGGATGTTGTGGCTGCTGTATAAGGAGTGTGTTTGATTTGTAAAGCAGAGGAGAATCCTAAAGGAGTAATGATGTCGTGTGAGCGTAAGATATCAGTTATGTTACCATAACGTTTCCTTTCCCCTCTCCCTTCCCAGTCTTCCGGAGGTTCGGATCTCAGACAACGGCCCGTACGAGTGTCATGTGGGCATTTACGACAGAGCTACCCGGGAGAAAGTGGTCCTGGCATCTGGCAACATATTCCTCAACGTGATGTGTAAGTGTAGCGCCTCTTCCCTGGCTGGGGGTGGCAAGGATGGGAGTTATGGGTGATGGTGGGAAAGGAATCAGTCCTGCTCTGAAATCTCTGGACAAACCAGACAGAGAGCCAGTAGCTGGATTGCTCTGCTGTAACCCCTGGCCAGGATGCAGGGACCATTAACCCGTGCCCAGCATGCAGTGAGCATCCCAAGCACGAACACGGCCAAAACAAGGGAAAGAATACAGTGCTTTGTTAGGGGCATAACGGAAATGGAGCATTAAACTGAATGAGAAAGTCCAGTGGAGGGTGACTCGCCCCACAGAGGTCCATGCACAAGGGGCAGAGAGCATCTGCTCTGCAGCGCCCTCTGCTGTTGCTGCCAGCACATCCCCAGATGGTCTGAAGCCCATGTCTCCCCATAAGGTAGCCTGGTGCAATCTGGCTGGGCTGGGATGGCTGAAGTGGCCAGGTATGTCCTGCTTGACTGATGTGGCCAAGAGGGTGGTCTCTCTGGATATGGTATTTTAAGGGAGCGTGGGGAAAGTCCCAGTCTTTTCGGGGGCAGTCAGAACGAGAGCAGACGCTGCACTGATACTTACTGAGCTGCTCGGCAGGGCTCAGCGCACCAGGAGAAATAGGGAGTTTGGGCTGGAGTTTGTGGTTCCCGGGACTTCCTCCGCGACGGCGGTAACTGCTGCTCTGAGCAGAGAGGAGACAGCAGACGGAAGGCAGCTCCTCTCCAGCAGGTCATTAGGAAGGGCACCCGGCAGAAGGGGAAAGTTCACACAGGGATTTTTATTTGGGGAATTGCTGCACCTGCCCCCACCCCAACCTCCCCCCCCACACGCTCCATCTAACGGCAGGATTTTGCTAAAGCAATCTACTCCATGCCTGCAGCCTTCACGCCGCGGCAGGAGAAGCTTCTGTGAGCCTGGTAGATCTCAGGAGCTGAGCAGGGCCAGGCGAGGTCACGGCTTTAGATGCCAGGCCCTCGAAGGAACAACGAAGCGATGGTGCTGATTTAGAAGGCGGCACTCTTCCCTCTGAGCGAGCGCTGAATTAATGCTCCCGTACGGCGATAGCGGGCTGCCACGGAGGAGCTGCCTTTTGACCGGCATGTAAATCCTGACCAGCTGTGGGTATCAGAGCTTCCATGGCACGACTTGTGTCTTCGATTCCATGCTGCTGCCCACCTCACCCCCTGCCGTCTCAGAGGGATGCAGCCTCTTCCCTCCCTGTCTGTAGTGTGTCTGCCAGTCATGTGGCATCATTATTTGTATTACAGTCGCCCCCAAAGGCCCCAGCTAAAGTCAGGACCCCATGGGGCCAGGTGCTGTTACAGACACCTAGTGAGAGACAGTCCCTGCCCTGGAGAACTTACAATAGGCAACACAGGGAAAGGAGCGGAGGAGAAACTGAGGCAAAGTGACTTGCTTAGCGTGGCTCCCTGAGGCTAAGCCTAATTGCATTTGCTGGACCATGAGGGGTCCCACGTGGCAGGTAGGTGAAGCCAGTCCTGCCTCACCCAGCCCTGTGGGGAGAAAGGTGTACAGTAGAACCTCAGAGTTGCAAACACCAGAGCCACAAACTGACTGGTCAACCACCCACCTCATTTGGACCAGGAAGTACGCAACCAGGCAGCAGCAGAGACAACAATGACAAAAAGCAAATGCAGTACAGGGCTGTGTTAAACGTAAATTACTAAACAAAAATAAAGGGAAAATTTTTAAAAAAAGATTTGGCAAGGTAAGGAAACTGTTTCATTTGAATTAAGATGGTTAAAAGCAGCAGGTTTTTCTTCTGCATAGTAAAGTTTCAAAGCTGTATTCAGTCAACGTTCGGTTGTGAACGCTGGAAAGAACCGCCATGACGTTTTGTTGAGAGTGCCGAACACCCTCCGTTCCCGAGGTGATCGTAACCCTGAGCTTCTCCCGTAGTTCCAGTTGGTGGGTGATCTCGGATGCTGACCCCAGTTCTCTAGTCGTGATCGCATCCTGCGGGTTTGGGATACAGCAGGCACAAAAGATCAGTCCACTGGTCTCCTGCCTGAAAGGTGCTAGCTAATCAAGCCGGGGCCAAAGAGAAAACAGGTTCCCTCCCAGATCCTGGACTGAATTTCTGCACCTGCCTGGAACGGGTGGCGTGCAGAAGTCTCTTTGCTTGACAACCTTTGGGGATGGTTCCGTTTACATATATCGGTAGACACAGCTTTACCCATGGCGCTTTGTGGTCTGTAGTGACCTGCATGTGTGTTGCCTGAAGCTTCTTGCGTCCTAAATAAGCTCTAGGGCAATTGAAGAACCTGGACATGTCTCTGATAAAACAGTAACAACCAGTGGGGAAAGACATTCCGTGGCTGTTAATGAGCAACTGGAGGAATGTGACCAGAGATTGTTATGATGTAATGATAGAAAAAGAAAAAATAATTCCCTGATGTGTTGGGAAGTTATTAGTCCGGCGGCTTGTTGCTATGGATACGACGGTCTGTTCCACGCATAGCATTGGCTGTTCTGAGCAGTTACAGACGGGCACGGTAGGGATCGGCAGCGATCGCCCCCATGTTCGGAACCAGATCGGCAGGTGTTTGGATTTTTGCCTCACGCCGGTAGAGGGGGAGACGCGGCTTAGAAAGCCGGGATCTGAGTCTGAACTTCCGCAAAGCTCCGGGCCGTTGGGTTCGATCCGTGGTAAAGGTCGTGGCCGATTGCAAAGCTGGGATCTGGGCGTCATGGCGCGGCCCAGCTGGGGGTCCACAGTGGACAAGGAGCTGCCTGCACAGTCTCTGTTGGGCCTTGCTTGCTTGGCTGGGCAAGTGGATATTAGTACTTCCAAGGGTTAAGGACACTGTAAACAGTATTGCAGCAGCAATGGGGAAGGCAGATTATCCTACAGATTACCACCGGGGGGCCGGTCCATGGGGAGGGAGGGGACCTCTTGTTCTGCACTCCCCAAAGCAAATAGAGAAGCTTTTTATCAGAAGCGAAAACCCAAATGGAACCAGGCTCGAGAGCTCAGCCTGGGTCTGGGCTGACTTTACCTTGCTGGTCCCATCCTGAGCGCCACTCCACAGCTCTGCCAGTGCCCCTCACCCTGGCCGGCGGCACCAGGCCTGGGCCCCAACATTGCTCGACCAGTGCCCCTGCCTGCCAGCCTTCAGCCCCACTGGCTGCTGTGGTCTTGAGCTCTTCTGATGTGCTCCACCCCTGCCCTTCGACGCTACCCTCTACACCAGTCTTTTGCTCCATCACAGCGCTGCCAATGTGCCTCGTTCCAGATCGGCAGGACCTCCTGCTCGTCCGGTCTCAGGACCCCCACGCAGTGCTGCAATCCTAGTCACCAGACCTGAGGCCCCCCAGAATGTTGCCTGTGCATCTCAGCCCCTACCTGCAGGACCGCCTGTCCCCAATGCCCACCCACACCCCCTTGACCTGCCCTGGCTCCTGCCTAGCTGTGCTCATCTCGCTGCCGACCTGCATCATTTGGGGATGTTCCAGGGCCAGGCCCTCACATAACATCCTCTAGTGTCCAAAGCAGGGACTCACCCCGCAGTTCTATCCCTGGCTCTGCCACTGATTGCCTTGCATGCCCCAAGGTGGGTCACTTAACCTCCCTGTGGCTCATGTGATTCTGGTATGAAAAGGGCTATAGAAATGCAAAGCCTTCATGCTTGGACAGGGGCTTATTTTGCCCCGTTCCACCCGCCTGCTCTGAATGTGCACTTTCCCATCCTCTCTTGAGCCAGGTGCCACCTTTCCTGTCCTGACTGGGGTTCCTTCTCCTAGCTGTCAGACCTCAGAAGGGTCCGAGATGCCTCCCCCACCTTCTCGCGCTTGGTGGAGGGCTTTGGGGAAGGCAGGCAGTGGCCCTGCGAGGAAGGGAAACAGCACTGAGACAGGGTTAGCTGTAGCGGAGCGTAACAAAACTGCTCATGTCCACAGGCTCTTTGCTTTTCAAAGGGCCCAATGCTCGGCTGGTATCGACTGGCTTCCCCTTGCCTGAATCCTTCCTGCTGGGACAGTTTGTTCAGCTAAAGAGCCCATTTAAACAATGAACGCTCCTGCTGTCCTCCTTCATACCAGCAACAATGCAGCCCAAGAGCAACCAGGTCATGTGAGTAATTTCTAATGACCAGAGGAAATGGGAGGATAGGGGTTAACACCCAGGAAGCTTTCAATGGGCACTGCTTGCCTGCGTCCCACTCACTATCTATCCCATAGGATGCTTCACAATTAACCTTAGAATCATAGAATCTCAGGGTTGGAAGGGACCTCAGGAGGTCATCTAGTCCCACCCCCTGCTCAAAGCAGGACCAATCCCCAATTTTTGCCCCAGATCCCTAAATGGCCCCCTACAAGGATTGAACTCACAACCCTGGGTTTAGCAGGCCAATGCTCAAACCTGTATTTCGCCTTCCTCTGAAGCCCAAAGTGTTGGAGGCAGGACACGGGGGCCTGGGTGGGCCAATGTTCTGATGCAGTATGGCACCCAAGGGCCAAATCCAGCCTGAGCAGAAGAGGGCACCTCTGCCATGTGTTTCCGTGCGAGTGGCGTCAACGTATGCAAAGGCTGGAATCTGCTCCTGTAGCATTGAGGATCATGCCCGTGAAGGCGGGGCTCCTCTCTGCTGAGGCATCCTAAACCCGGGATCTAGCACCTGGCATAAAGATGCAGTGATTTCTGCTGATTCATGCTCACAGGTACCGCTACTGTCTAAGAGGGATTGGGCATGCCACTGGGGGGTATCGGGAACATCCAAGCTGGGGGGAGAAGTTGAGTCAGAAGTTTGCTATGTTGCGTCCGTTACTTGGCTATATATACGCTGCTAGTTACTCTGTTCAGGTTAGGGTAGGGCTGTCAGCTTTCGACGTGTCCTGGGAGTGCTGAGTGAATAGCCAAATGCAGAGTTGCTCTTGCATCTGAATCAGAAACGCTCCTCAGAAACTCAAGGCCACTTCAAAGGCATCAGTGTTGGGAATGAATAATACCGCCGAGTTCTTTCCAGCAGTAACGCTTGAAGCAGCTCAGTGTCGTTGTCCCCAGACCTGGGGACTAAGGCACAGAGAGGGGAAGTGAATTGCCTGAGGTCACACAACAGTAAAGCTGAGACCAGCATCCACATCTTCCAAGGCTCAGTCTGGTGCCTTAGCCACTAGGCCACATTGTCTCCAGCATCTTAGCACTCAGCCCTCATCTCTAACTCGGATCTCAAGAGGGACAATTTTGGAGGCAGACGTCTTGCCCATTGTGGAAGTTTGTCTAATGGACAAAACCGACCATGGGTTTCATCCCCTGGCTGGCAGGGGGCACTGCTTGTCCGTTCCAAGGGGCATTGAGATGTGTTGGGGGACCCCTGGATTGGCACAGCAGGGGATGCTGCCAGTCAGGATTGAGGTGTGGCTCCCAAGAGAGAACGTGCTCTAGGTCAGGAGTTGAGCTGGGTGGCAAGTGGTATTTCCCTCGTGTAGAAATTGTCAATATTTCTACTTTTGTTTCGGTCCCCAGTTGGGACAACACATCACAACAGTGAAATCTGGGGCGGGAGGGGGGAAAAGCTTTGCAAATGTCGATTCAGAAACATCAGCATGAAACACGTCCAAACCCTGCTTTGGCAGACGGAAACCTCACTTTGAAATGGGCATTTTCCCCAGGGAAAATGGGGATAAAACCCCACATTCCCATTTAAACCCTGCTCATTGGCGGAGTCGTAACCGGGCCTCGTCAGGGGGTGTTGGTGTCGCAGGGTAGCTGCTGCCTGCCCCGTGCCTGGCGGCAGTGTGATGGTCACCAGTGTTGGCTGACACACTCAGGATCTCAGAGGTCAAAACTTGGGTTGCTACTGCCAGAGCTAAAGAGTGGGGCCTCTACCATACCCATCACCTCTGTGGATTGGGCGCAAAGGGGCACGAGTAACACTCCCTCACCACAGGGCTACTCTAGCATTGTCGGTTCACGCGCCCATAAAGCAGGCTCCTCCAAGCAGACAAGGCGAAAGGAGATGGGTCTCTGTCAGTGAGGAGGAGTCTGAAAGGGCCAGACACCAAGGATAAACTGTACGAGAAACCAACAGAGTAAAAGCCCTGTTCCCGGACAGCTTGCCATATTCCACCTGTTTTATAACAGCAAAGATGGGAAGTATGTGAGGTCAGGCTCCTCTCTGGGACTCCTTGTTCCTCGGAGCTGCTGGGTCTATAAATTGGCCTTAAAAGCAACAAGGATGCATGAGCAGGGCAGCTAGATGTGACCTTCAGAGCAGCCATGGAGAACAGCCTCACCATAAAGCATGTCTCTCTGTTCCTGGCCGTTCCCGTTGCTCGGAGCCCCTGGAGCCTCATGAGTGGAGCGCCCTGCATCTGTTAATACACTGATCAGTAGCACTTAATCACTTGGAAATTCCTGGTGTGCCAGCCAAGATGGCCCTGCTAACAGCACGCTCTGCTTCAAGACTCTCAATGATCTTCTGCTCTCCTCTGGCACATTCTGCCCGCAGATCTCAAAGCACTTCACAAACATTATTAGTGAATTAGGGCTTATCACCCCCTCCTGGGAGCATGGTCTGAATTATTGTCCCATAGTTATAGGTGGGGAAACTGAGGCACGGGGTGGGACTGTGACTTGCTCAAGGTCACGCAGTGAGCCAGGGTTTGGACCCAGGAGTCCTGTCTCTCACTCTGCTGCCCTGACTACTAGAGAATCCTTTCTCTCCAGAATTTAGAGATGAAAACCATCTCCCATTGCTTTCTTTCCCATTTTATAGCCTCCAATGCCAGGCTGAAGTGACATTATTGTTATCTCTACAACGGTAGCACAAGAGGCTGGAGCGAAGATCAGGGGACCCCAATCACATAGGGCTTATCTACCCGAACATCAAGTTTGCAGCAGGCTGGATGGCACATCTACCCTGCCTCGTACTAAGGCAATGTTAACACTTGCGGTGACCTGTGAAAGTCTCTGGCCGGGCTGAGCGGGAGGCAGCGGGGAAAGGCTCCGGCAGCATAGATGTGGGAAGTACTGCTTGGGCATGTAGAGAGCAGTGAATATACCCTGGGGTTCAGGCATGGAGGGATTTCTGCTCTTTTTACCCACTCATGCCTCACCATCTCCATTGCGATTGATTCCCATGCCAGCTGGGCGTGCAGCATGTATTCTACACACCACTGTAAGTTTAGATGCACCCTAAGTGTCCGTGTGGATCCTGCTGACTTGCACTAACAGTTCCTTAGTGTGCTTGAGTAGCACACTAAGGAACATTAGTGCACATCAGCAGTGTCCACCCAGCCAGTTAGTGCGCTACTGCAGGGTAGATTTACAGCCCGGCTTGTCACAAACTAAATGTTCATATAGGTGAGCGCATGGTGAGAGACGTCCTGACTCCAAGGAGATTATCATTAAGGTTGAGATTCTTTCTCACAGATTGCGGAAGTCACAGATTCCGTGACTTTCCGCGACCTCTGTGACTTCTGCAGTGGCTGGGGAGGCTGACTTCAGGGCTGCCCGAGCAGCCACACCGGCCACTGCTGGAGTGACCTGGGGCCAGCTGCTCTGGTAGTCCCTGGGGCTAGCCACACCAGCCACTGCTTGGGAGGCCCAGGCAGCTGGCTCTGGGGAGCAGCGGCTGGTGCGGCTAGTCCCGGGGACTGCCCAAGCAGCGGTCCCGGTGGCTGCCACGGGACCAACCGCGCCAGCAGCTGCTCGGGCAGCCAGCACTGGGGACTGCCGAAACAGCAGCCAGTGTGGCTGGCTCCAGGGAGCACCTGAGCAGCAGTCTTGGGGGAGCCCTGGGGACCGCTCAAGCAGCAGCGGTCCTGGGGTGTCTGGAGCAGCAGTCCCAGGGGTGCTCGGAGGTCCGGAGAGCGGTCTTCGGGAGCAGCAGCTGCGGGACAGTCAACCCCCAGCACTGGAGCAGGGGCCCCCTGAAGTAGAGATTTAGTCATGGATATTTTTGGTAAAAGTTATGGACAGGTCACAGGCCGTGAATTTTTATTTATTGCTCATATTCTGTCCATGACTTTTACCAAAAATACCCGTGACTAAATCTTAGCCTTAATTATAATCTGCATAGTCAAAGGAAAGATTATATCCCCGTGTATGGAGGGGGAATTGACGCATAAGGAGAGATGAAGTGACTTGGCTGTGGGCACCCGGCCGGAGTATGTTCACACTGCAATATATAACCTGCAGGACCAAGTCTCGGAGCCTGGGTCAATTGATTCAGGCTTAGGGAGCTCAGGCTGCGGGGTTAAAAGTAGCGGTGTAGATGTTCCGTCTCGACCTAGAGCCCCGGCTCTGAGACCCTCCCTCTCATGATCTCATGAGGATTCGCAGTCCAGGCTCCAGCCCAAACTTGAATGTCTACACTGCTCTGTTTAGCCCATGAGCCTGTGTCAGCTGCTCTGGACCAGCCACGGGTCTTTTTCTGCAGAGTAGATGGGCCCCCGGGAGTCTGATGCTGATCTCCTGGGTCCTAGCCCCGTATCTCAACCCCAAGCACCGACTTGCCATTGCTTCTCCTGGGACTGGAGAGCACGGAGGTCATTTGCATGCTCCCCTTCTCTGGTTTGCACACCTCCCTGCCCCCTCTCCCTCCTTCCAGCCTCATGCCAGGTGAGCAGGGACCCGCACTCTGCTAGCAGCCTTTGTCCTGCTGCTGTCTGTGAGTTAGACAAGTCCAGGGCCTCCCAGGAGATGTGCTGTTTTCTACAGCTCAGCCCTTGTCAGGATCTCCCTAGAGGACCTCCCCTGCCCATTCGGACAAAGGCACTCTCAAAATTATCATATGGCCTGATTTGGAGAGGGGATTTTTCCAGAGGGTTCCCCACTCTCCTGCCAGGAGCTGGTGGTTTCAGCCGGAGCTGCAGCAAGAGGCAGTGAGTAGAGAACAAACATGGACTGAATCAGGTGAGACTGGAATTAACCTCCTCATCACTGAGCACTGCCCAAGGCACCCACTAGGCAACATGCTCTTCAGTTCAGCCGCTCTGTGGGAAACTGCTGGCAGTGTGGGGGTTGAGGGTGGATTTAGATCTGAAGAGCATCAGGGAAAAGCTCTGGAGTTAGGAAACCGGGAATACTGAGCTCGACCCTAGCATGCATCAACCCAGTGATCTCAAAGTGCTCTCAAGAGCCAGGTGAGTATCGTTACCCCAACTTTAGTAATGGGGAAACTGAGTCACAAAGAGGGGAAGTGGCTTGCTCAAGCAGAGTCGGGGCAGAGCACAACCACAGCTGTCATTTGCGAGATACTGAAAAACAAATTCATTTTTGTTCCAAGTCCAATATAGCTAGATCTTGCCCCTGGATCTCCTGTATCCCAAGCAAATGATCTAATGGGCAGGCTATTGGCTGTCGCAGGGCTCGCGTCTCCTGTCCGCGTTTCATCCTGGACAAGATAGGTTTCTGCAGAATACGGTGGTTATGATGAAATGGCAATTTTTGGTGAAAAAATGTTTAGTCCAAAATAGTTTTGACAGGCTTTCGCTAGAACCCAGGTTTCCTGATGCCCTGCGCCACAACAGAGACGGAGTCTGCCACTGGATATATCTGTGGCTCTCAACCTCTCAAACTACTGTACTCCTTTCAGGAGGCTGATTTGTCTTGCGTACCCCCAAGTTTCATGTCACTTAAAATCTACTTTCTGACAAAATCAGACATCAAAATACAAAAGTGGCAGAGCCCACTCTTACTGACAAATTGCCGACTTTCTCATTTTTGCCCTATAATTATAAAACAAATCAGTTGGAATATAAATTTTGCACTTACATTTCAGTGTACGGCATATAGAGCGGTACGAATAAGTCACTGTATGAAATTTTAGTTTGTACTGACTTCGCTAGTGCTTTTTATGTAGCCTGTTGTAAAACTCGGCAAATCTCTAGATGAGTTGATGTATCCCCCGGAAGACCTCTGCGTACCCCCCATGGGTACACATACCTCTGGCTGCGAACCACTGGTGTAGATGCTCGGGAACTTCCCGCTTGCTGGGTTTCAGAGCCTAAACATCTGAGCCCAAACATCCACACTGCTATTTTTAGCCCCACAAGCCTGAGTCAGCTGACCCAGGCTCTTAGACTTGCTGCTGTGGGTTTTTTGTTGCAGTGTAAAGGGACCCATAGTCTCTAGCCTACCTGAGAAGGCTGCAGGCCTCAGACCTGGCTCCCTTCAGCACAGCCCCCTCCGCGCGTGCTCCGATGACTGATTGCATTTGCCACTTGTGCAGAGGTGTCAGGGCGCCAGAAGCATGGGATGGAAGCGTGCGAGGTGCCACAGACGGGCTTTACAGACAGTGGCAGTGCCCTCCGTGGACTTCTGTCATTTCCAAAGCCTGTCCAGGAGGTGTAATTGAGAATTACTGCTGATAATGATTCACATCACTTGAGAGAAGCCCCCCAAGGTATATCGGGGAATCGCTCACTCTGAGTGACAGGACAAGGCTGCAGCAAGCCAAGCTGCAGCGAAGAAGAGGTGGGGTTTTTTATTAAGAGATGGTTGCATTCTGCTGAGTCTCCCTCTGGTAGCAGGGGTAGAACCTAATCCCCTGGGACTAATGCTAGCGTATCCCTGTCTCCCATCTCTCCAGCCCTGGGAGCAACTCTTTCACCAGGTGAATTGAAAGAGCAAGTCTTATCATCAGGGATGCAGTCTGCTCAAATCTGCAGGCAGCCTGAAACAACAGCTCGGGGACAAGTCAGGACTGTGATGTGCTGCCAACTCTGAAGCCTACTAATGCCGACCTAAATGCCAGCATTGTTCAGTTTCACTCCTGAGCAAAGCACGCGAGGTGCCATCCACTGAATGGCCTCTCGTTTGGGTGCCCTGAGTGGGAGGAGCTTGGACTGTGGGAGGAGTTTAAGCTCGCTGGCACTTATTTTTTCTCCATGCTGACCCGTTTTCAGATAAGGAGAGAGCCCAGTGGCTCAGAAGACGTGATCTGTAAGATGATAGCAAAGGCAGATTGTTCCTGTACCTCTCTTGCCAGGGGCAGCATTAATCAGAACCTCCCATTGTTCCATCATACCAGGTGAATCACAGCCCACTAGTTATGCATCATCCTCTGCCCCAGGTCTACAGAGGATATGTGTCTGTTCCAGCCATTGCTGGGGAGTCTGCCTCTTTAGTTCAAGTTACGGAGACCTGTGCTTTTGGCTCTTGGGGTCCCCGGTTCAATCCCAGTTGTTGACTAAGAACGCGGCTGAGACACACGACATACAATGTATTGGTGGGGTGAAGAGAAGCCACACTAAAGCAGGGACACCAAAGGCCTACTAAAAAAGCTGGGACAAGGGGCAACAAGTGTCCCCACCATCTCCCCTCGCCAAATGGTCGCAGCTAGTTCAGATACAAAAAGTATCCACCGCTGGACCCTGCTAGCTTACAGCCCAGCTGGTTTTGAAAAGTTAAGGGCAACAGGGACTCCCGCAGCTAAAGACACTTTGCAAATGTTGCTGCAAACCTTTGAGTTTTGATGCAAAAGGCCCACTGGAGTCTATGGAGAGACGCTTTTTCTTCCTGGGGCCATTAACTAAAAAGCACCTGGTTCCCCCCTCCCCATCCCGCCCCCCTCTCCTGCTGGTAATAGCTCACCTTACCTGCAAAAAGAACAGGAGGACTTGTGGCACCTTAGAGACTAACAAATTTATTTGAGCATAAGCTTTCGTGAGCTACAGCTGCATCCGATGAAGTGAGCTGTAGCTCACGAAAGCTTATGCTCAAATAAATTTGTTAGTCTCTAAGGTGCCACAAGTCCTCCTGTTCTTTTTGCGGATACAGACTAACATGGCTGCTACTCTGTCACCTTACCTGATCACTCTGGTTACAGTGTGTATGATAGCACCCATTGTTTCATGTTCTCTGTGTATATAAATCTCCCCTCTGTGTTTTCCTCTACATGCATCCGAAGAAGTGAGCTGTAGCTCACGAAAGCTTATGCTCAAATAAATTTGTTAGTCTCTAAGGTGCCACAAGTCCTCCTTTTCTTCTCCTAGCAGTTTCATTGTGTTCAGTTCACACACTGCAGGCAAACTAAATTGGCAATTAAAGCAGCAAAAATACAATGAAAAATTATACTGCATTACAGGGATTGCAGTGCTAAGTAAAAGGAACTCATTGCACAAGCAGGGACAGGGAAACTTTTCCCACCCAAGCTCTGCAATCTTGACCTGTAGCACCTTCTGCTATTCTCCCAGAGGGCCCGTTGCACAGTTCTGCCAATGTACCTCAGTTAGGTCTGCTACATGCCTTTCTGTTTGAGCCTCTGCCCTAGCCAACAAACGCAGTTAATATAGGAATTTTTCAAGAAAATGACTTTGGTCAGAAAAAGCTGATTAATGGAAACTGAAACTTCTTGCAGGTCAGTTTGGATCAATTTTTCAACCTGACATTTGTCTGAAAAAAGTTTTGAAATGACCAAAATGCTCCATTTTGGCATTTTCTAAATGAAAAATTCATTTAGTTTTCATAGCAGTTTTCTGGTTTGAAATGACATTTTACTTCAATGTTTAAGCTAACTGTAGTAAAAAACAATTTTTTTAAAAGGTCTAAATCTAAAAGAAACGTTTTGATTGACCTGAACTGAAATTTTTTGGGGGGTGGGGGTGGGGGTGAGGGTGGAATTTCAGTTTGTGAAAAATTTTGAGATTTAGACTTTTTGTCCCACTTTGGGATGGGAAAATTTTCCAGTATCTCCACAGTTTTTCTAGGCTGGGAACACCATTTACCACTCGGCTCTGCTGACAAATGTACCAAACAAGTAAAGATTAGGTTCAAAACCCCATGTTTATGTCACCATATTTGCACCCATGTGTCGTTTCCTACAATCCAAATCCTACTGCTCTCTCCCACTGCCACGCAGAAGGCAAGCCTTCAGCTTTAGACAAATCTAATGGTGTCTGGTTCTTCCAGCAAACCCTCCAACCTGGGCAAATAACAACTTGATTTGGAGCTTTTTGCAACCTGTGTCCAGCTGAGGGCCCAGTCAAACATGTCTGCAGAATCAGTGCTCTCCAAATCCATTTCACCTTCATCAAAGCTGCCTTTCACTGAATCAGCTACAAGAGTGGCTGCTTTACATCTCCCTCCCCCTCCAGGTGGCCCTGCTCAGAGCCTGTGCCTTTCTCATTGCCATCTCCCAGGGTGCTTAGAGCCAGCCTGCTTTGCATGTACAAATTAACTCTACGCAGCCGGCTAGTTAACCTTCCCAGTGAAATTACAAAGACAGCTCATGCTGGAAACACAGGGGAGCTGGGCCGGAGTTGTCTGCAGGGAAGTGTGTTTAGTGATTAAGTGAAGGACCGTCTCTGGAAAAGCTTTTTATTAATTTCATCCATGTGCGGAGATTCAGGGTCTGTGACCGACCTCGGTGGAGAAGGGAGGCAGCAGATGGAAGAAGAGCTGGTGCGTTTCAGTGGGAGATACGTTTATTTATGGGGAAGAGATGCAGGTTCAAATGATGTGATGTGATCAGCAGCAAAATAAACCCAAGGCATATTTGCTTCTCCCCTTTGGGCCCCATCCTCCACCCCACAGAAGAGTTGTGTTGGTCCGAGAGGATTCCTAATTATCCATCGTCTTTGGGGATGGTATTCTGTACAATGTGGCACTGGGTTTCCAAAGAACCAGCACCCAGGAGCCTTGTCATTGCAGGGTTAATATTGGGTTTGCCAGAGCTCAGTACCACGTCTCCAGGATTTAGGTATTGAGACCACCTGGGCTTGGCATTCGGTCTTCAGATCCCCACCCCCCAGGACCCGGCGGCATGTTTCCAACATACCTGGATTTAGCATTAGATCTCCATCCTTTTGGCCAACTTCTGCACTCAGGACACCAGGAAGTGTAGCTTCAGTGGAGTGACTCTGGATCAGAATCTAGCCAACTCTGTGATGTAGCCCAGCCTTTGGAGGTGGACGGGCTGTGCTGGACCCAGAGGAAAGCCCATGCCTCTGACACAGGGATCTGGAGCCAGCGTTAGTCAAAGCAAGCAAGAAGTTTCCAAGCCATCATCAGAGCATCTGCAATTTCTCTACAAAGGAGGCTGGAGCATTAATGAATATTGAGCAAAGAAAGTTCATCTGTGTCCTAGAGCACTTCAATTAGTAATAAAAAGTTGTATAAAGAGTGGGGTGAAATCAGGGCAGGCGCAGCTGCCTCTACTCTCAGCTGCCTCTTGCCTTTTTGCTTTCAGAGAGAAAAATCCATTCATGGCAGCCCCGAGGCCTGGGAGCAAAGCAGCAAAGCAGCTCCCAGCCTTTATAGCCAACTCTGCCAATTTGTCTGATGAAGACCGTGGGTGTACCAGCCAGGGCCTCTTGCCTCTCGGTCTGTTCTCAGCCATTATGTATGACGTCATGGCCTTGTGCCTAGGAGTAAGTGATGCTGCCCTCTCGTGGCTGGGCCCACAGAGCCAATAAGGGAACTGTTGGTACCGCTGCAGTCTGTTAAGTCAAATGCCAGAGGCTGGTCTTTCTGGGGCAAACAACCTGGGCTCCACTCCCAGCTCCCTGGGTACGGGGGATTCATAAAGCCATCGTGGCTGCAGTTATAGATTCGTGACATTCTCAGTTGACGTGGTGGGTGGGACACCCTCTCACTGGGACGAGATCAGCCCGTGGAGCGTGTTCAACCAAATAGCGGGCAAAGAGCAGCAACGCGTTTGCACCCAGGATGGTGACTCCTCGTTAAGGGCTCTGCTGTGCTCCTGCCGGGGGGAGAAAAGGGGGTGTAAGGATGCTGCCCTGGAGGCTAGCTGCACCATTGCAGTCGCTGCACAGGGAGACCAGCCATTGATAGACTGCTGCTCCCCCTCCTCGGCAGGTGGACATGGAGTGGGTGGAGCAGGGAAGGGGAGACACGTGGGGCGGTCATGTGTCCTCCCCTTTAGATTGTGCCCCCCGAGTACGGGGAGGCACCGGTGGTCTATGCTGCACAGGGCAGACTGCAGATGCATTAAATTACTGTTCGGGGTACACCAGAGCTGTGCGAGGTGATGTACACAGTGGTGAGGAGGAAGGGACCCTGCTCTGAAGGGGCTAAAGCTTATGCAAAATAAGTCCAGCCGCAGTTGGTGGGGCATGGGATGGAGCGAAATGCACCCCGGTGTGCGCTGGTGCAGTGGGAAGACATTCCTCCTACATATTCCTTATCCCCTTGATGTCCCGTTCAGCATGGTTGCAGGATTCAATCCTGGTCTCCCCCCTGCCCCCCACATCTTGGCCTCTCATTGATGTGTGTCTTCTACCGCACAACCACCACTAGAGGGCTGGCAGACGCTTGAAGGGGATGCGGTCCCGTCGTGATGCCCTGCCAGTTGTGCCATCCTCGATGCCACGAAGGAGTTCAGCCCCCAGAGGTGACCCGTTCGCCCGCAGTCACCTCGTCAGGAGGAATGTCCCCTCTCTTGCAGGGACGTTAAGGAAACCAGGCACCTAGACCTACCCGCAAAAGAGAAGCAAGGGTGAGCCCCTCCACTTGTGAGGAGAGGAGACCCCTCCCTGCAGGCTGCGAGGGGGCATGGGAACCACGACAAGGGGATTTTTGGTGGTCACTTAAGAGGTTCCCTCAGCTCCCAGTAGGGCACTGAAGCGACTGGCCTCCTAGTCACCCGAGCTGCAGCTCCGCTAGGTGCCACGGGAGCCTCTGTGACCCGTCTGAATTCAGAGGAATGGCACAGAAGCCACAAGCCTGCTGTGTCCATTAGAGAGGCCAACCGGGCAGCAGGGAATGTCCCTCATTCCCTCCCTACCTTCTTGCTCTCTCCTGGAGGCCAGGCTGCCCTTTCCGAGAGCTTGCAGTGTGGGCTGCTCCCCGCAGGTGATGAGGACGAGAGGTTCCTGGGAGGTGAAGGGCATGCGGAGATCCAAGGCCAGCTGCAGTTCCCAGCTGTTTGTTGGCTTGGCTTTGAGGCCAACTCCGCGGCTGAGCATGGGTCGCAGGGCGTTGGCTTGTTCTTTGCGGGGTTTTAAGCGAGGAGCTCGGGTGCCTTTCATCGCTCAGGACAGGGAGGGGGTTTGGTAACAGCCGTTGGTATTTTGAGTGCCGTGCAGGCGAGCGCCTTGCGCACAGCTCTGCCGAAGCCCCTCGCTCCTGTCCCGCAGCACCCGGGGCTTTTCCAGCCCTGCCAGTGCCCCTCTCCCACAGTTTGTCCAAAGCACCTCTGTCCCACTCTGCACCAGCCCCTACAACTGCAGCCCCGCCTCGGAATGCACACTCAGCGTTGCTCTTTTGCGGCCGGCACAGGAGCGAGGGGCCGAGTCTGCAAAGGGACTGAAGTTAGTTTGTGAGCTATTTCAGGTGGGGACTGTCTTTTCCCTGTATGTCTGTCCCGTGCCTAGTGCAACGGGGCCCTGCTTATTGGTCGCTGCCCCTAGGGGCTACCGCAATGCAAGTGTAAGGGGACTGTTGCCCCCTTACTAATTCAGTGGGGGTGTTTTAGTTGCTAGCTCCCAGTACTCAAAGGGGGGCTGATGGGAAATCAGGACCCTGAGACTGACAGTCCCCAGGAACAATGGAGAGAGGCCAGTGCTCCCGGTCAGCCTGAATGACAGGGCGGGCAGGCTATCCAGGGAATCAGGAGGCCAGGGAGGTCCCCTCCTCTGTGTGAGCTGGAATTGCCTGGATCAGACAGCGTGGGGCCAAGCTAAGGAGAAAGCAGGGGCCCGAGCTGAGCTGGGGAGCAGAGCTGGGCCAGATCCAGAGAGAGCAGACCCTGTCCTGGGAGCAGAGCTGCAGCCCCAAAGCCAGAGGCACAGCCCAGAGAGAGCAGACTTGCCCTGGGAGCAGAGCTGCAGCAACCAGAGCCAGAGGGGCCAGAAAAGCAACCCAGGAAGCAAGTCAGGGCTGGGAGCAGAGTCACAGAAGCAGCCTGCAGAGCAGACCTGTCCCGGGAGCAAAGCTGCAGCAACCAGAGCCAGAGGGGCCAGAGAAGCAGCCCAGGGAGCTGGAGGCAGAGCAGCAGCAGTGCAGAGACCGAGTGGTGCAGCTGGGGCTGGAGCCGTCCGGAGCCGGGTGCGGTGAGCAGCCGGGGAGAGCGAGGGGGACCCTGGGCAGCAGGCCCAGCACAGGGAGACGCCTTAGCCAAGAGGCTCTGCAGGCCAGGCTTGGATCGTAACCCCGACAGGGCGGGGGCGACACTGGGCAGAAGGGTCCTACCACTTAGAGCCTGAGAGTGTGTAGCCACCACCAGAGCAAGTGTCCAACCCACAGCATCCCTACAGCACAGCCAGGGCCGGAGAAGGAGGCCTGGGACTTACAAGGAACAGACTGTGAACTGCCCTGACATTCCAGGGACACTGTTTGTGATGTTCCCTGCCACAGAGCGGGGTGATGTGTTTCCTTTAATCTTTCCCATTATTCCTTATTCTTTTTAAAATTAATTGTTGATTAAATAACTTGCATTTGGTTTAACTTGTATGTAATGGTCAGTGGGTCAGAGAAGTGCCCAGTGCAGAGAGAGTACCCTGGAGTGGGGACACCCTAGCCCCTGTCCTAGGTGACCAGAGCAGGGTTGGGGGTCGAGCCCCCCAGGAATCCTGGGCCCAGCCTTGTTGGGGTTACGAGGACTCTGCCAGACAGGAGAGGGGAAGGGGAGTCCTCAAGGGCAGAGAGGCCACTGGGTAAAGGAAGTGGGAGCGAGGACTCGGATCCTTTCGCTAGCCCACTTCACCGGGGTTGTGCAAAAGCCAGGAAAGTTCCCCACAATAGCGGGACCATTCCCCCGCTTACACAAGGAATAAGCAATAATCAACTTCTTACTGAGCCAATCCTGCACCTTTCCCAAAGCTCAGCCAATGCACGTTCATCGCAATTGCCTGTGAAACGTCCACTGCTGCAGTACTTGCTCTGCTGAGCAGCGTCTGACAACAATTCTGTGCTGGGCAAGTAAATACCCACCTGCAGATCCTGGGTCTGAGCCACTTCCGTTTTGATCTGTACGGCAAGGAAGATTTGGAGCCAGGAGGTTCTATTCTATTGTATATAGTTCTTCCCCTGCACGCGTCAGCGTAGTATCCCGGAGCCTTCCCGTAATGCATTAAGAAATGTGACTAACCTCTGCTGCGTTTGTTCTCTTTTCTCCTGTCCCCAGAGGGTGAAGCATGTGCAGGGACTGTCTCGTTTTAGCAGGGTTCTGTTTATTTATTGCAAATGTCCATGTTGCTCTGTCTTTGTGCAAGGTGCAGCGGGAAAGGCAGGCGTGTCACGGCCAACCTAGGCACGAGAGGTGCATGTTCCGTGAGCAAAGAGAGCTCACGTATGGCTGAGTCACTTCTGACTCAGAAACCAGATCCTGGTGTCAACAGCCGGACCTGCTCCACCTTCCGAAGTGGGGGACACCCCGTGGTCTCTGCAGGCGCACCCCATCTCCTTGCACAGCAGCGGCAGCTGCTCCACACAGCATGGACATATGCTACCAGAGCTCCCGAAGCTGCCCGGGTGCAGCTGAGCGCTAAGTCAGGCTGTGTGCAGCTAGCAGGGGGGGAAAGCAGAAGGGCCGCAGTCTGGCAGCACCGGCTCCTCTGGACAGAGCGGCAGCTTGGGGTGCAGGGAAGCGCTGCACACGTGTTGAATGATGCTGTTTGTTTGTTGCATTGCCGAGGCGCCCAGGGACACCGATCAGTGATCAGGGCCCCCCCAGTGTTAGGGGCTGTACAGACACACAGCAAAAGATGGTTCCCCTCTATTTGACATTGGTGAGGCCTCATCTGGAGTACTGTGTCCAGTTTTGGGCCCCACACTACAAGAAGGATGTGGAGAAATTGGAGAGAGTCCAGCGAAGAGCAACAAAAATGATTAGGGGTCTGGAACACATGAGTTATGAGGAGAGGCTGAGGGAACTGGGATTGTTTAGTCTGCGGAAGAGGAGAATGAGGGGGGATTTGATAGATACTTTTAACTACCTGAAAGGTGGATCCAAAGAGGATGGATCTAGACTATTCTCAGTGATAGCAGGTGACAGGACAAGGAGTAATGGTCTCAAGTTGCAGTGGGGGAGGTTTAGGTTGGATATTAGGAAAAACTTTTTCACTAGGAGGGTGGTGAAACACTGGAATGCGTTACCTAGGGAGGTGATGGAATCCCCTTCCTTAGAAGTTTTTAAGGTCAGGCTTGACAAAGCCCTGGCTGGGATGATTTAGTTGGGATTGGTCCTGCTCTGGGCAGGGGATGGACTAGATGGCCTCCAGAGGTCCCTTCCAGCTCTGTTATTCTATGATTCTATGGTCCCTGCCCTGAAGAGAGCCCTCTCTAGGGCCTCTCTCTTTGCAGGCTCAGCCTGTCACTCCTCAGGGTGCAACGCTCTGAGGGTCTCTGGAGCGCCAGAGCACGCCCCTCACCTTGCCCTCTCGAAAGTGAGGCTGGGGCAAGGATGCAGGTGGCGTTGCCGGGACCCTTATGAGGACAGTAAACTCCAAGGCGTCTCTTCCGGGTCACCTGATCTTCGCGAAATCCTTAGGCCTTGTCTGTGCCTTAGGCCTTGTCACCCCGATTCCAGCCATCACTGTCGCGGCCATGATGCAGATGCCAGTTTTAAGCTGCCATTTGCCCCACTGCACCTGGTTTCACTCACGGCAAAGGCCCAGCGGGGCAAGTCGCAGATTTGCCTGCCTGCAGCGGGGGTTTTCACTTAAACGGCTACCCCCATGCCTGAGATTGGCACAAAGCATTGGCTCCTCTCATCTCCCCCGTGGAGAAAGGGATCTACATTTCCTCCAACTTGCTTGTCGCTGCTTATCTCAGTCTCCCTCTTCTTCCTTTTCCCCTTCCCCTCCCCTTTTCCTTTCTCCCCTGGATCTTTCTCCTTCCCTTTTTACTTGTCTCCCCCTCCTTATTTCTACCCCTCTTTCTCTCTTCCCCCACCCCCCGGCAAATCACCAGTTGAGAAGCCTCCCAGCATGTAGATTAGCCAGGCAGCCCCTATTAAAGTGAAAAAACCCACCGCCACCAACCCTGGAGGCCCTGCCTTGTGTTCCATTTTTGCAGCTTTCAACGTACCAGCCTCTCTGTAATGAAGTAAGACGCCCTGCTGGGAAAATGATCCTCTGTGGCGGAGAGAGAAGGGGGCTGCTGAAGCAGCTTGATTGCCGAGACGCCGGTACGGAACGGCTGGATTTTCCAGTGGGGTGTTTAGCCGTCAGCCAACATCTTAAAAATTGCTTTCTCATGTGTATCGACAGCGCGGGCTTCGAGCTCCTGCTGGAGCCACCCGTGAGGGGGAGAGGGGGCCGATGCAGACAGGTATCTGGGGGGGCATGTGCCAGTGGCACTAAATCGTTCGAGTTCGTAACAGGAACAGCTGAGCACTCTCCTCTACAGCTGTATCCATGGGAGCTGTGGGTGCTCAGGCTCAACGCCTTGAAAGGAGGAGGATCCGGTACGCAGCACCTCTGCAAATCAGGTGCATCGTACCGAGAGGACGTTGCCCGTCTCTGGCCCCGTCTGTGGGAGGCTCTCAAAGAGCTTCACAAACGTTAAGTGCTGCATGCTGCTCTCATTAACCCAGGTGTGACTCCGAAGTGAGTCCATCGGTGTGGGATAATGGAGTGACACCTGATTTATACCAGCAAGTGGAGAGCCACAGTTGGCTAATTAACTGGTTCGGCTCCAGACAACCCCCCTGCAAGGCAGGTATTACCACCCCAGATTACAGATGGGTAAACTGAGGCACACCACAGTTAAGGGCCTGATTCTGCCATCCCTATATTGCGGAGCCCCATGCTAGGTGAACGGTCCCCTTGAAATCTTGTGGCAAGATGCTCCTTAGTGTAGGGGGATGGAGTCAGGCGTGGGAGCACGTGGCGAGTTGGTGACTGAGCTGGGAATAGTTAATTACCCGTGCGGTTAACGATTTGTGCCTTTTTTCTAATCAGAACTTATCTAGATCCAGTCTCTCACTATAAAGCATGTTTTCCAATCATTTAATCATTCACATGGCTCTCCTAAGAACCCCCTCCAGTTTATCAACTATTCTATGGCAGTTGGGCACCTAAGTGCCTGAGTGACTGAAAGAGAAAGGGTGGCCCAGTGGTTGGAGCATCCGCGTGGGTCTTGAAAGATGAGGGTTCAGTGTCCTACTCCGCCTCAGATTTCTTGGGCAAGTCACTTTGCCTCAATGTGCCTCAGTTTCCCATCTCAATAATGGGGATAACAGCACTGCCCTGCCTCACAGGTTGCTTGTGAGGATACATACATTGAAGATTGTGAGATGCTCAGATACTACACCAAGGGGGACCATAGCTGTATCGTGGATAGATAAGTTCTTCTGAAAATCTCAGCCTAAAAACGTGGTCTTTTCAGAGATTCTGAGCACTCATAGTCTGAAGCCTCTCTGAATGTGAAGCTGATTACGTCGGCCCTTGGATTCGGGTGCCTAACTTCGGGCACCTTCATTTGAAAAAAAAATTGGGCCAAAGATTATTTAGCAGGAGAAGAACTTGAGCCAGGTCCTTTAAAGTTACGAAGCACCTGGTGAAATTGATCCAAGCCTGCTTTTCTCTTTCACCCAGCCCCATAAGCGGGAGAGCAGGTGGAGGCTGAAATGAAATTAAAGAGCAGAAAATTTGGACCCAATAAAAGGAACTTCTTCTTTAATGCCGTGTGTGGTGAACCTGGAGGATTCGCTGCCATAAGAGGGCAATGAGACAAATACTGTGGCTGGATTCTAAAAAGGCCAGGATAATTTTATGACTGCTAATAACATTTGCAGCTATGCAAGCTAGGATAATAGGGGCAATCAAATCTTATGCTTCAGGGCATAAAATGATCACTCACGGGGATACGGGAGGAATTTTGCTTCCATCTACAACATTGCAACATTGAGTAAGTACATTGTGGTTTCAAATTTCCTTCCTTTGCTGAGTCAGGTGCTGGCCTCATCTCTAAGGTGCCACAAGTCCTCCTTTTCTTTTTGCGGATTCAGACTAACACGGCTGCTACTCTGAAACCTTCCTTTTTTCAGTCCTGCCTTCAGATATCCCTTGGTGGTAGAAGCAAACTCGGGGCAAAATTTCTCCTCTCTAATCAGTGCTGCTCCCACAGAGAGACAAAAGGTAGAACCTCCCCAAGAGGTGGGACGGGCCTTTGTTCTCCGCTCACTTTCTCTCCCAGTCTCTCTGAGTTCATCCCGGGCCAGGCCGATGGTGACATCATTAAGTTCTGACAATCCTTAAGTCAGCAGAGATGCTTTACAACTCCCTGCCGGCTGGCTCTAAATTTAGAGGTCTCAGCATTAGGTAAAGTTTCCTTCCTCCGGATGGCACCTTTAATTGCATGTGATAAGTGACTCTGGTCTGCGGGCCATGGCTGCCGGGGAGGGAGGGTGATTTTAAAAGAGAAAAGGGGAAGGTTACAAGCAACGCGGCAGCAATGAGATGGAGAGATGCAGGCCGAGCCAGACAATGAGAAAGCACTCTGCCACTCCCGTATGGCCAGTGAAGCTAAGCAGCCTGGCATTTCTCTTCTTAGAACCTGTCTGGCATTAACTGGCTGCAGGGGAGATGCCAGTTTTGACAACACACAGGGCACTTGATCCGCTAGCTGATGTAAAGGAAGGTAGTTCCATTGACTTCAGTGGTGTGATGCGGTTTCATGACAGCTGAGGAGCCTGGCCCGGGCTTTATTTTTACGTTGGATTCCTGAAAATCAAAGGCCAGAAAGGCCTCATTGGCCACCCATTCCTCTCCAGTTACCCGCTGTCTCCTTTATCTGAGCGAAGACAGAGCATGGCCGAATGACGGCTCGTTAACTCCTCCCACTTGATAGCGATCTTCTTTGCACAGGCTGTCTTAGCTGTTGTTTTGGGTGGTTTTAGCTAAGCCGTGAGGTTGTATATTTCACCGTGTCAATGAGCGGCTTTTCCCACTAAGGGGGCACTGCTTTGGCATTAATGGCTGGGGAACCTAGGAGTAACTAGTGTAGCACGTAATCAGCCTGTGGAACTGGCTGCCACAAGAGACTGTCAACCCAAGACAAATGCCAGGCTAGTATCTATCGGCTGGGGATTTCTCTTGCCCTTTGGACTCCTGTGGAAGCCCTAACAAGGTTCACTGTGCTCCCTTCACTCTTACTGGGCACTGAGTGGCTGCCTGCCCCTGCGATGGGCTTAGCACCTCAACTTCCCCCAGATCGGTGGGAGTAGGCTGGCAGGAGCAGGTCCTTACCCAGCCACTGGCAATGGAAAGAGCATCTGGGTCCGGAGAGGCTGGGAGGCAGCTGGACCCTGCACTTGCTTTTCTTACTAGCTGCGTAGAAGGATGGGCTTGTGGTGACAGTGCTGGGCTAGGGCTCAGGAAATGGGAGTTCATTTCCTGGCTCTGCCACAGATTTCCTAATTGAGCTTGGGCAAGTCACTTCATCTGTCTGTGACTCATCTGTTAAAATGGGGGTGGGCGTATTGTCGTCCTTCCCAAGTGTATTCCCTGTTACCTATCTTTAGATTGTCAGCTCTCTGGGGCAGGAGCTCTTTCTTATCATGTGTGCATACAGCATCTCGTGTGCTGGGCCCCTGATCTCCTTCAGGGTGCTACCTGTAGGTGCTACCAGTTTCTGAACAATAATTCCAAGTGCTCATGTGAGTGCGGGGGCTTGGCAGCACCTGTCTGATGGTGCGATGCTTTTGTTTTACTATCCCATAAGCTGACAAAACAAAATCAGGTCTGGCTGCTTAAACCAGCACAAATCTTCCATGGGGTTGCTACTCAGCAGCTGTCACATTCCACGGCAGGGCCAACATCAGGCTGGGGGAGTTAGATTATTTAAAACTCTCACATCTCCTCTGTCTTGGTGTCTATATTTCCTGCAAGTTGCCGTAATTTGCTCTCCATATATCCATCTCCCATCTTTCTCCTTCGCTATCTGGAGCGATTTCTCTCCTGTCTCGCCATGTCCATCTTTCTCCCACCGTGACACAGATCTATGGATTTTACTGTGGAGCCTGCACCGGGCTGGAATCGGGGGAGGAGGGAGCAGGTTATTTGTTACCGAAGGCTCCGGAGAGGAAGATTTTGACGTGACGGACTGTCTCATCTTGAGCAGCAAGCTCCTGTCATCTGTCATAAGACAGAAGAGTGGCTTCATCCTTTATTCCGCAGCCAGCAATCTTCCCCTGCAGCGTTAGCATGTCCAGTTGTCCCTGGGATATATGTGAGATGAACAGACGTCTGCTCTGCTCAGGGGCTCCGCACCCAATTGGCTGTCATGAGCAGGGAGCTCTTCATTTTCCCCAGGTTTGGTATCTCTGACCACCAGGAGCCTGGAACGAAAGCTCTTAAGGGTCATGATTCACCAAAAGAATCAGCTGCCTTACTGAGCGCGACTCCACGTCTGCGTAGCAGTGTCCGTGCCCCATAGCATCCTGAAATGGATTCTTAGGGGATGGTCTCTGGTTTGGTTGTTCCAAAGTGGAGAGGATCTTTCCAGGCACATAAGACTACGGACATAAGAAATACTGCATGAGACCACCAGTTGCTTGTCTGCTCTGGTATTCTCCCACCAACAATGGCTAGTCCCACATGTTTCCAAGGAAGGTGCAAGAAACCCCACATTACATGACACTGGGGTCTGTACTTTGCAAAATCTGCTGCTCAGATGTTTCTGTTGATGTCTCTATTGCATGGGTCACCAAATCAGCCGTAGGAGCTGAACCCATCTCTCCCTGCCTTCCAACCCCAAATGTGACTGGGCCACTCCCAGTGCAA
Source organism: Caretta caretta (assembly GCF_965140235.1). NCBI lineage: Eukaryota > Metazoa > Chordata > Testudines > Cheloniidae > Caretta > Caretta caretta. The sequence goes on from NC_134223.1 coordinate 7,840,365, forward strand.
GGACTCTGCTTTTTTGCTCTGGTCCATGAAATCCACATGGTCCTTCCACATTATAAAGACTCCATGGCCACGTAGATGCAGACACCATTAGTCACCGGTGGGGATAGAACTGGCAACCTTTCGCACCAAAACCATGAGCCCCTGTTGCCTGAGCTAGGAGAGTACGTCATCCTTAAGTGTGAGCAAGTAGCAGGCTCTTATCCTGGGTGCATTCTGATCACTAAGGGAGACATAATCATCCTTAGCCAGGGCATCACATTAGCACCTGCTGGTGACATCGATTTCCTAGTCTCAAGTACATGTGCAGCTAGCCACTGGGGTCAGGTGTCTGTTCCCTGCTTGCATTAGCGCTGACACCAGTAAAGTCTCTGCTCCAGGCAGAACACGTGAGGATCCCCATGGAATTCTTTTTTGTCTGATGTTTTAACCTCATATTATTCCAAGAGCTGGAAAGAAGATTCCCCACAGGAGTAACCCCGAGACAGACAAGCCTCTTCTCTCATGTTGGGAACGTGGATGGATTCTCCTTTCTCCCTGCAGCAGCTCAAGCATGGACAGGCAGGAGAGGAGAAGGGAAAACTCTTTTGTGATCTCCGGTGCTGTTCAGTTCTGAGAGCAGGTTGTGTTGGTTCCAGCTCCCACCCAGCACAGACTCCTCCAGTCTGTGCTCCCAATGGAGTTTGTATGGGTTCCCCCGCCCCCGGGAAAAGCCGGACAGGGGTCTCTGGAGATGTCGAGCCTCAGCTGGCCAGTGGGTTCTAGGTGAGTGACTCTGGTCCACATTCTGCGCTCAGAGGCATTAGCGTGAGTTTGGAATGTCTCTGACAGTGGAGTTGCTCAGAGTGAAACTGGTATAACTGAGAGCAGAATCTGTCCCCGGCAGCTCACCTTCTGGGTCCAGGCCTGAGTCTCTTAGACCACCTGTGCAATGCTAACCATCCCCAGAAACTCAGAGAAGCCTGCAAAACAAACCTGAGTTTGCCACTACCCCTGACCAAGCGAGGCTCTTCCTTCGGGAGGCTTTTCAGAGCCGAGTGAAACTTCAGGCATCAGTGGAAACAAAGAACCAAAAATCCCTCAGCAGCTTCCTCTGCCTTTTTCTCTTCTCCCTCCTCCCTCTGCCAGAAACGAGCACCCAATGAAACTTCCTCTCCTGTCCCTGCTGTGACAGAAGTGCCTGGGTGAGCTTTTGTCGGCTGTGGAGAATTCGGCTTAGGGACATCAATGCAGGTGCAGCATCAGGAATATCTGCCGGATTTGTACTCGCAAAGGGAAGCGTCGCCAGGAGAGGCGAGGAAACGTGCTTACCGCTGTTTGTGTGGAGGTGGGCAAGACACAGCCCAGGAGGTTTGTGTGAGCGGGAGATAATACGCTTCCCCAGGGGGCTGGCGGCATGAGGAAAAAGCGCCTCCCCAAACAGACGCACTATCTCCCGGGAGCACAGACACAGACCTTGGGGCATCGCTTAATTAGCGCAGGCACGAGGCACGCAGCTGCCAGAATGAATTCTCTTCCGTTCAGTTCCGTGTCCGTAGTATCTGAGGGCACGTCCACATTGCAGCCCGGGGCTGTGCACTCTCGCCAGCTCACTCCAAATAGCAGTGCGGATGCAGCGACCTGGGCTTCACTGCGGGCTGCGCAGGTGAGTTCCCAGTGGGTCGGGTGTGCTTGTGCTGTCTGCCCCGAAGTCCACGCCACAGCGACCTCCCTTCTGTTTTGAGCGTGGGTACGTCTACACGAGCTGCCATTCACGCCCCCTTCCCCCCGGCTGCAGGGGAGATGGACCCCGAGCGGCTCCTGGTAGCGGGCTAAGCGGCACGATTAGCCTCTGCCGTGCCCGTGTCACGGCGAAGAAAGATCGGGGTGAGGCTTGTGGTTCATTCCCGTCCTCAGGAGGTGTGGGGGGAAATGTGAGGATCCCAGCGCCAGAAGAAAGCAAAGGGAGAAGTCCAGATGAAGGCGCCGTTACTGTGGTACTGGGAGGCTATTGGCAGGCTCAGACTGGCACCCACCAGCCCCGGCCTCTCCTGCTCTCCCCGCCGAAGTTGCTGCAAGGCACCCCCATGGCATGAGCGATCCTGCTGTGACTGTTACGGTGAGCACCGTGCCTTCAATGTTGAACCTTGGTCCCTGTGGCAAAGCAAGCTGGGCAGCAGTCAGAGAACAGCCAGGGCCTTCCAGAGACCGGGTGTCTGCAGCTGGCATCCCGCCGGACCAAATGCCGAGGGGCCGAACGCCAACCGTACCCCCATGGCACTGGCAGCTCCCAGCCAGCAAGACACTGCGTGTTTCTTGCCATCCGCTCCCACTGACTTCAGGGGGACTTCCTGGTGCTCGGCACCGCTGCAGGATTTGCCCTCTGGGTTCAAGGTCAGCCATCTGCGGCCTGCGATGTGCAGGAGGTTGGACTAGCTGATCATAATGGTCCCTTCTGGCCTTCCGGGCTATGCGTGTTTGAATGTGCTGCGCTGGCTGACCCCCTTTCCTGTCTCTTGGGGGGCCTGGGAAGTGACCGAGCTTTTCAGCAGTGCTCTGACCTGCAGAGCCCAGAAACCAGGCGGCTTTGGTTTGGCTGGGACACGGCTGAAGCTAGTTGTCACTGTGCAGGTGTTTCTCCTCACGAGCCTAATCAGAAAGCCGACAGCTAGGAGCTGCAGCAGCCCCTGGCTTCCCCTCCGCTGCCATGGGCATCTCCCGCTTCTGAGGCCATCTCATCTCTGCCAGTTAAGCCACCGTTGTCGCGTCTACGTCTGTCCTTTTCTATCCTGCCCTCTGTGAAGGTGCCATAGGGGAATCCGGCGCCTTGCCTAGCAAGTCTAATCTCAGCTGCAGGGTGTATTTGCATGTGCTGCGATTTGCATACCTTCTTAACGAGCTCACGTTTGCTGCCGCACCTCCTCTGAGAACAATTTGTGGGAAATCCCCAAGCCCCACGCTCATCACAACCGATAAAACGATCCACACATGAAAGGGAGCTTCCACCTGCTACCACGTTCGGGAATGGCCTGCCTTGGGCCCCTCTCCCGGTTCTCATCTGCTTCTTTGCAGGGGCAGAGGCCTTCAACCTGCCAGACGTCCCGGGAAGACGGATGATGAGAGCAAGGCACATAGGAAAGGCGGACCCCATTCAAGCCACACATGGTGCTCTGTCAAAGAATCTGAGAGGGAAGATGAATGGCATTTCCCTGCTCTGAAGCCAGAGGCAAGGGGGAGGGACGTGCCCAAGGAAGCTCAGCCTCAAACTTGAAAATGGAAGATACCAACTCAGGGGCATTTTATCAATGGATACACCTATCTTCTGTAACCTGTTTGTACCAGACAGTGGCGGGGTTCCAGTCCATCCCCCCTGAGTCACTGTGGCCTTATTCCAGTGGTACAATTATTATTAACTACAGGATCGCCTTGTGACACCCCCTGTGCAAGGTGCTGTGTACACACATAGGAATGTAGGACGGGAAAGGGGCCTCCTGGGTCAACATGTCCAGGCCCTGCTCTTCAAGGCAACCTCGTCATATATTCCCATTCATAAATTGATCAAGCTCCATCTTAAAACTAGTTTTCTTCTACTGCTCCGAGTGGGAGGTTGCTCCAGAACCTCCTCTTCTAATGGTTAGAAACCTGCTTCTAATTTCTGCCTCAGTTTACTCCTGGCCAGTTTATCCCCATCTGTTCTGGGGCCAGTGTTGTCCTTTAGCTGGGGTTCCCTCCCTGGTGTATTTATAGAGAGCGATCAGCCTTCGCTTTGCTTGGCTAGACAACCCAAGTTATTTTAGTCACCTCTGATGCTACAGGCTCTCCCTCCCCCTGATCATCTGAGACAGCGCCTGCCCCAAAGAACCTGCATTCTAAAACGACAAAACGCAGGTGTGAAAACGGGCACCAGGTGGTGAAAGTGACATGCACAAAGGTCACAGTCCTCAGGTGGCCTGACTCCCTAGCCAGTGCCCTGCCACTAGACCGCATTGCCTCCCCAGTATGCTGGAGTGACTGCATTGGGGATGTTCACAGGGATAACTCGTCGACCAGCAGGGCAGCATAGGGCACTTATTAAAATGAAAGCTTAAGTCCCACAGGAGGAGCTGAAGCAGGTTCTTGCCCCAGGCAAGAACAGGTCAGCTGGACCCCCATCAACGCTAATGGATCTTTGTTGGTATCAGGTAATGAGAGGGCACCCTCCTTCTAAGTGGTCTGGGTGAATGGTGGTAAACCCAAGAGAGGCAGGATTCTCTCTGCATCCAACCCTAGCACTGACTTGCAAGCCAGCTAGAGTTAATGGTGCAGAACAGCTTGTAGAAATTGGCAGTCTAGTAGTGTAGTGTAGAAGTGCCTAGTGGCTAGGGCACTCAGCTGGGACTCAGGAGATCTGGCTTCCGCTTCTGGCTGGGCCCCTGGGTGACGGGCAAGTTTTTTTCCCTTCTCTGATCCCCTTCCTGCCCCTTGTCTTACCCATTTAGGCTGTAAGCTCTTTGGGACAGGGGCTGTCTCTCTCGCTACATGTGGACAGCGCTGAGCACAATGGGGCCCTGATCTCAGTCTGGCCCTCTTGGCACTACTGTGCTATAAATTATCATAACTGGGCCATTTGTTTTCCTGACATAGTCAGAAAAACATCCCAGGCGAAACAGAACGATTCCATAATGTTCCCAGCTTACTGCCAGGGGATGGGTGCTACTCTGGGACACCATACCTCCGTCAGGAGACAAGTGGAGCAGAAAATCTTTTTTGGTAAGAACCAAAGGAGGCTTCCCAAAATGTGACTGCCTGACGTGGACGAGGAACAGTGAATCACTGGGAAGTCCGCACCCAGCCGAGGGTAAACCGATTAATACTCTGTGCACTCAGAAGACAATGGCAGTCGTGCTGGCCGCTCTTTCAAACCAGAATGCTCCAAACTAAAGCCCAGGAGATGCCTTTTGGGAGACTGCCGAGCAGAACAATCTGCTTGTTTGGTGGCTGCTGATTTATTTTATTAGGAGGGGGAAAAAACCTTTAAAATCAGGCATGTGTTTGTCAAATGGAACTGTTCCGTCTCTGGAAATCCAGCTAGCGATTCTCATAGCGGGTAAAGCCCACAGGGCCAAGTCCTCAGCTGGTGTAAATGGGCATAGCTTCTTGGGCTTCACTGGCACTACGCTGATTTACACCAGCTGGGATCTGGCCCGTGGCAACCCCACCAGTTGTAAGGCTCCTGCTATGCTCTACAAGTGGGGACGACTATTAATGGGGACTGTTCTGCCTGATGAGCAAAAGCCGAGAGACTTTTTTCAGGGGCTGATCCTACGCCCAATACAGCGACTGGCAAACGAAGCGTTAGCTGTTAGGCTTTACACAGGCAGAACGCTCATGGATGTCTGAGCCAAGGACGTCAGGATTTTGCCCTGTGTGTGAGGGTGAAGTATCGCTGCAGGCTTGTGATTTGAAGGGACCGGAGCCCCCACTTCTGTCTGTGGATGCGGCCCAGCGGGGGTATTGGTCCAGACAGAGGGAGAAGAGCGCCCCCTACTGAGTCATCACCTGCACTGCCTGCAAAAGCAGCTGGGATTTCCCTTGGGCGTCTCCCATCCAACTGCTGAACAAACACTCCAGTTAAAGCATGGTGTCTGGTGAAACCACAGTCTGTGGTGGCTTGGCTACGGGCGGACTTGCTAGTCACAGTGCCAGCAATTCTGTGATACCGGTCAGAGGGCACCAGCGGTCCCATGCCGCCCAGCAGCGGGCACCGGCAGTCTCATGACACAAACCAGAGGGCACCACCAATCAGAGCATGATTCAAGAGAGCTCCGATGGTCTCACCCCACTAACGAGAGAGCTAGCTAGTTCTGCTACCACCAATCAGTACTGCCGTCCGCTTTCTGCGTCTCCCACTCGTCTCCCTGAGACCAGCACCCTATAAACTAGGGCCCTGGAGCTTGCATTTTAAGAGGCAGTTGCTCACGAGAGAAGGAGACTCTGGGCCTCTGGGTGTTGTTTCCATTTTGCTCTAAGCAGTCATCAGGCTTCCCCTCCTGCTGCCCAGAGGGGATGGGAGTAGCATGTGAATAGGTTCCCACAGGCGGGGGAAGAGAAGAGTGTGTTGATTTACTGGCCCATAAAAGGCGGGAGCTACTGGAGATGCAGGAGGGGAATGGATGGAGGCGCAGTGGGGCTGACGATGCGGCCTGAGATGTGTCTCTCTCCCCAAGCGAGCGAATGGCCTGGGAGGGGTAACCCATGGGTGGGGGTGGAGAGAGATGAGAAATTTACGAGCCCTCTTACAACGTTTTCTGCGCTGTAATTAACCGACGGGAGGGGCCGGCTTGTGCGGGAAGGTAGAAGCCTGCAGCAGAGGGCTTGCACAAGCTACGGAGCAGCTGCCACATAAAAGGAGCCCTTGCTGCCAACTACAGATGAGGTAGTTTGTGTTTATCTCTCCTGTCAGTTGGGGCCCCGGCTCGGCTGCTGTTATTGCTCAGTTCAATAGTTAATTTTCACATAAACCAGAGGGCTGGCGCTTTCTCTTTCCTTTCCCCCTTTTGTTTTGTTTGGGCTTTTTGAATTCTCTCTGGCGACGCCTCCGATCTGACTAAAAGATTTAAATTTACGGCTTGCCGCTCGGCGGGGTCTTTTGTCCCCAGGCCTCGGAGACTAGCCCCCTGCCTTTCAGTGCAGCGGTACCCCACTTCTCCTCCCCTCCTCTGCTTTGGTACCAGGCCCCACCGCACTCCCCCTGCACTGGGAGGATGCCGCAGTGGGAAGGGAGGGTGTTGCTGGCAAGTGTGCTTGGGGACCTAGATTAACTGGATGGCGTGAACGTTTTGGGGGGGGTGGGGGTGCAGGAGAGTGAGTGTGTGAGTAGCGGACGAAGGGGATGGGCGTGGGATCCGGGCAGCACCTCACTCATGCCGTTTCTGTGTGGCTAGAAGCCACGAAAACACTCTGGGGCTCCGATAACATGTCGTCATTACACACCTGCCCAAGCTGTGGGGTTTGGATCCGGAATTGGATCTGAGGCCAAACTTTTTCCAAGTCCAGTCACATTGGGATCTGGTTCAGTCCTTCCGGAGGCAGGCCCATGCTGCAAAGTTCACCATCCAACCGGATGCAGCGTTTCGGGGAGTTCGGCTCTGTGGTTTTCAATCGGGCCCTTCTCTGATTTATAGGTTTTGCAGCCCTGTAATGCCCCCGATTTAAACGGGCCAACACATTTTTAGGTATACATCACATCCAACGTATGCTGGACCCTGTACATGTGCAGAGAAAGGCCCAGGTCTTCAGCTGGTGTAAATCGGGGTATCTCCAGGGGTGCAATGTCCATTTACACTCGCAGAGACTGTGGCCCATTGTCTCCGCCCTGAAGAGCCCATGCTCTGGAGATAGACTGATGGAGAGTTGGGCTCAGAGCAGAATCAGGTCCTAGCCCTTCAGCAAACAATAATGCAAACCACCATTTGGCTGGTGATTTGTTGGCAAACCCAGAGCCAGTCATGGCCGTGCCCTGTGTCTCCATGTGCCCACCTGTAACAGGCAGTTAAACAATACCTATCTACCTACCTACCTGGCAGTGACACTCACACAGTCAATGTCTGTGACGGGCTAGGTGCTGAACTTTGGCTGAAAGGTGCGGCAGACCTGCTAAGCATCACTCGTGATTAGTTTTCAGTATTGCCAGCCCCACGGGGTCTTATTTGCCTTCTGGGGTTTGGCCTTTAGGTTATGCTCGGGTCGCGTTTTGAAGCTTTTCCCCACCACCACAGAAACTAGAAACTTTTTTGATGAAAGCCAAGATTCTCACATGATCACCTGACTCCAGGAGCTGGGGTTTTCGGAAAAAACACCAGTTATGGTGAGAGTCAGTGTCAGATTGCCCGAGAGTTTGTTAGTATTGTTGTCACACTTCTTATTATTTGCTTTTAAGCTAAATCAGCTTTTCGGAGCAGGGGGGTGGTCATGCAGTTAAGGCACTGGAGTGTTCAAGTGTGGAGTGTGAGTTCTCAGGCACTCTGTCTTCTAGTCCCAGCTGTGCCACGGACTCACTGTGGGCAAGTCACTGAATCTCTCCGGGCCTCAGTTCTCCATCTGTACAATGGGGACAATAGCACTTTCTCCCACCTTTTGCCAAGACAGGGACTGTTCCATACTCTGCCTGCACAGTGCCTAGCACCGGGGGGGCCCTGATCTCGGTTGGCCACCAAGACGCTACCAAAAAGTAGGTAGGAGATAGCAATTAATAACGAATGCCGAGTTAACGAGGGCGTCGCTCCCATCCCAACTTGACACTAGCCCGTTTGATCCTTGTGGGACGGGACACCTCAGCAGAAGGAGGAGCCGCAAAGACCCCAGGATCAGCTAATGGCTTGGAGCAAAGAAAGCAGGGACAGGAGTGAGGTCAGAGGTTGAAAAATGAGGGATCCATGGGGCAGAGAACCGCAGACAGTGCCCTCTGCTCCGAGGGGAGTCCGTGGGCACTGCGCAGAGGATCTCTGCTGGGATGCGTGCTCAGAAAAGGCCCCATGGTGACAGAGAGGCTGCCTGTCCACCTTCCTCCATGTGGACGGCCAGGTTGGTCAATGCCAGGAGGAAGGCCAGCTCCTGGGAGCTGGAAGCTCAGCGGTGGGAGCCGCGTCACAGTCTCTGTGCTGGGACAGCCCAGGCCTCCGGCTCCGTCTGAGGCTGGGTCTCGCTGAGAGGCGAGGCTGTTCGGAGCCGTCTGCCAAGGAGCCAGGGGAGATATCCGAAGGGACATTTGCCGTGATGCCGCGACTCACACATCGGCGTGCCATGGTAATGGCGGGGGAGGAGAACGCATGCGCCGCTCTCATTCGGGGCTGGGAGGTGTCACGGTCTGGCCAACTGGAAACTACGATTCTCCCATGAACTTGGTCAACTGCACGCGCTGCTAACACCTGCTCTGCAACACACCTCAGGGGTGGGGGTGCAGAACAAGAGGGCAAGGGGGAGGCGTGGGGGAGTGTGTGTGGGCACCTGGTTATGGGGGGGTATGGATGTACCGTGGCTGGTGTCGTAGAAGGCATGTGTGTCTGGGGAGGTTCTGCAGTGCGTTCTGTACATGTGTGTGGGTGTGAGGGGTAGGGCATGGGTGATCGGGGGGAGGGATAGCTCAGTGGTTTGAGCATTGGCCTGCTAAACCCAGGGTTGTGAGTTCAATCCTTGAGGGGGCCATTTAGGGATCTGGGGCAAAAATTGGGGATTGGCCCTGCTTTGAGCAGGGGGTTGGACTAGATGACCTCCTGAGGTCCCTTCCAACCTTGATATTCTATGATTCTATGATCTGGCGTGGTATATGCATGTATATTAGTAATATATTGGTGCATGGGGGGGTTCCCGTGTTTGCATGCGGTACTGTATATGTGCGCCTGTGTTGTGTATACACAGGTGTGTGTACACAGACTTGTGTGGGGTGCATTAGGTGGAGCATGACCTTGTGCATGCATGTGTACACAGCACGTACACAAGTGTGATTACGGGTCACGGGGGGGAAGTGGGTCTGGCCTGTGTTTGCACGGTGTTTGGAAGTGTGTGTCAGAGTGTGTAATGCCGACAGACCCCGGTCGCTGGGATCGAACTGGGGACCTCTGGAGCTTAGTGCACGACCCTCTACCGCATGAGCTAAAAGCCAATTGGCTGTTCGCTAAGGCTGTAGGGCAGACTCATTAACCTCTCTCTCTAAGTGGTTTGGGTGCCAATAGATGGGACAGACACCACACCCAGAAGGTGTGTGGCTTACATGTGCACTAGTGTGGTATGTGTGGGGTGCGTATATGGGGTGCTTGTGTATTTGGGGAGGGGGGCACATTGAGTCTCCACATGTTCCTCTGGGGCTAGCCCTGTCCCAACCCACTTCCCCACTGCCCTGTCCCAGTCCCAGCTGGCGAGCCCCGTGGGACAGGCTCCTTGTCCGATCTCTGTTCGGCGCGGCTCAGGGCACCATAGCAGGGCACTGGTAATAACCCTGGCCTTTCTCCCCAACAGCGCCTCCCATCTCCATCTCAGTCATTGCTGCGGACACGCCCGCCCCCTTCAGCCGCTACCAAGCGCAGAACTTCACTTTGGTCTGCATAGTCTCTGGAGCGAAGCCTGCCCCGACGGTGAGTACAGCAAGCGCACGGGAGACCCCGTGGCACTTTGGTTCCTGCCCCGCATACCTGGCGCTGCCTGCCTGCCGAGCCGTCCATCTCTCCAGCCCTGCAAGCCATGCTCACGCAATGCAGGCACTCGTGCATGCACTGCGGGGTTGGTACAGGGCGCACAGGGGCAGCAGCGCCCACCTGCCCTGCCCGGACAGCAGGGTGGCATCTGCAGAGCCTGCAGCAGGCACGATATGAAATCAGGTGCAGCGGAGTTATCTACAGGCCAGAGGGACGTTCCCATGCGCCATAGAATCATAGAATATCAGGGTTGGAAGGGACCCCTGAAGGTCATCTAGTCCAACCCCCTGCTTGAAGCAGGACCAATTCCCAGTTAAATCATCCCAGCCAGGGCTTTGTCAAGCCTGACCTTAAAAACCTCTAAGGAAGGAGATTCTACCACCTCCCTAGGTAACGCATTCCAGTGTTTCACCACCCTCTTAGTGAAAAAGTTTTTCCTAATATCCAATCTAAACCTCCCCCACTGCAACTTGAGACCATTACTCCTCGTTCTGTCATCTGCTACCATTGAGAACAGTCTAGAGCCATCCTCTTTGGAACCCCCTTTCAGGTAGTTGAAAGCAGCTATCAAATCCCCCCTCATTCTTCTCTTCTGCAGGCTAAACAATCCCAGCTCCCTCAGCCTCTCCTCATAAGTCATGTGTTCTAGACCCCTAATCATTTTTGTTGCCCTTCGCTGGACTCTCTCCAATTTATCCACATCCTTCTTGTAGTGTGGGGCCCAAAACTGGACACAGTACTCCAGATGAGGCCTCACCAATGTCGAATAGAGGGGAACGATCACGTCCCTCGATCTGCTCGCTATGCCCCTACTTATACATCCCAAAATGCCATTGGCCTTCTTGGCAACAAGGGCACACTGCTGACTCATATCCAGCTTCTCGTCCACTGTCACCCCTAGGTCCTTTTCCGCAGAACTGCTGCCTAGCCATTCGGTCCCTAGTCTGTAGCTGTGCCTTGGGTTCTTCCGTCCTAAGTGCAGGACCCTGCACTTATCCTTATTGAACCTCATCAGATTTCTTTTGGCGCAATCCTCCAATTTGTCTAGGTCCTTCTGTATCCTATCCCTCCCCTCCAGCGTATCTACCACTCCTCCCAGTTTAGTATCATCCGCAAATTTGCTGAGAGTGCAATCCACACCATCCTCCAGATCATTTATGAAGATATTGAACAAAACCGGCCCCAGGACCGACCCTTGGGGCACTCCACTTGATACCGGCTGCCAACTAGACATGGAGCCATTGATCACTACCCGTTGAGCCCGACAATCTAGCCAGCTTTCTACCCACCTTATAGTGCATTCATCCAGCCCATACTTCCTTAACTTGCTGACAAGAATACTGTGGGAGACCGTGTCAAAAGCTTTGCTAAAGTCAAGAAACAATACATCCACTGCATTCCCTTCATCCACAGAACCAGTAATCTCATCATAGAAGGCGATTAGATTAGTCAGGCATGACCTTCCCTTGGTGAATCCATGCTGGCTGTTCCTGATCACTTTCCTCTCATGCAAGTGCTTCAGGATTGATTCTTTGAGGACCTGCTCCATGATTTTTCCAGGGACTGAGGTGAGGCTGACTGGCCTGTAGTTCCCAGGATCCTCCTCCTTCCCTTTTTTAAAGATTGGCACTACATTAGCCTTTTTCCAGTCATCCGGGACTGCCCCCGTTCACCACGAGTTTTCAAAGATAATGGCCAATGGCTCTGCAATCACAGCCGCCAATTCCTTCAGCACTCTCGGATGCAACTCATCCGGCCCCATGGACTTGTGCATGTCCAGCTTTTCTAAATAGTCCCTAACCACCTCTATCTCCACAGAGGGCTGGCCATCTCTTCCCCATTTTGTGATGCCCAGCGCAGCAGTCTGGGAGCTGACCTTGTTAGTGAAAACAGAGGCAAAAAAAGCATTGAGTACATTAGCTTTTTCCACATCCTCTGTCACTAGGTTGCCTCCCTCATTCAATAAGGGGCCCACACTTTCCTTGGCTATCTTCTTGTTGCCAACATACCTGAAGAAACCCTTCTTGTTACTCTTAACATCTCTCGCTAGCTGCAGCTCCAAGTGCGATTTGGCCCTCCTGATATCATTCCTACATGCCCGAGCAATATTTTTATACTCTTCCCTGGTCATATGTCCAAGATTCCACTTCTTGTAAGCTTCTTTTTTATGTTTAAGATCCGCTAGGATTTCACCATTAAGCCAAGCTGGTCGCCTGCCATATTTACTATTCTTTCGACTCATTGGGATGGTTTGTCCCTGTAACCTCAACAGGGATTCCTTGAAATACAGCCAGCTCTCCTGGACTCCTTTCCCCTTCAAGTTAGTCCCCCAGGGGATCCTTGCCATCCGTTCCCTGAGGGAGTCGAAGTCTGCTTTCCTGAAGTCCAGGGTCCGTATCCTGCTGCTTACCTTTCTTCCCTGTGTCAGGATCCTGAACTCAACCAACTCATGGTCACTGCCTCCCAGATTCCCATCCACTTTTGCTTCCCCCACTAATTCTACCCGGTTTGTGAGCAGCAGGTCAAGAAAAGCGCCCCCCCTAGTTGGCTCCTCTAGCACTTGCGCCAGGAAATTGTCCCCTACGCTTTCCAAAAACTTCCTGGATTGTCTATGCACCGCTGTATTGCTCTCCCAGCAGATATCAGGAAAATTAAAGTCACCCATGAGAATCAGGGCATGCGATCTAGTAGCTTCCGTGAGCTGCCGGAAGAAAGCCTCATCTACCTCATCCCCCTGGTCCGGTGGTCTATAGCAGACTCCCACCACTACATCACTCTTGTTGCTCACACTTCTAAACTTAATCCAGAGACACTCAGGTTTTTCTGCAGTTTCGTACCAGAGCTCTGAGCAGTCATACTGCTCCCTTACATACAGTGCTACTCCCCCACCTTTTCTGCCCTGCCTGTCCTTCCTGAACAGTTTATAACCATCCATGACAGTACTCCAGTCATGTGAGTTATCCCACCAAGTCTCTGTTATTCCGATCACGTCATAGTTCCTTGACATCACCAGGACCTCCAGTTCTCCCTGCTTGTTTCCAAGGCTTTGTGCATTTGTATATAAGCACTTGAGATAACCTGTTGATCGCCCCTCATTCCCAGTATGAGGCAGGAGCCCTCCCCTCACAGACATTCCTGCCTGTGCTTCCTCCCGGTATCCCGCTTTCCCACTTACCTCAGGGCTTTGGTCTCCTTCCCCCGGTGAACCTAGTTTAAAGCCCTCCTCACTAGGTTAGCCAGCCTGCTGGCAAAGATGCTCTTCCCTCTCTTCGTAAGACGGAGCCCGTCTCTGCCCAGCACTCCTCCTTCATGGAATACCATCCCATGGTCAAAGAATCCAAAGCCTTCTCTCCGACACCACCTGCGTAGCCATTCGTTGACTTCCACGATTCGACGGTCCCTACCCAGGCCTTTTCCTTCCACGGGGAGGATGGACGAGAACACCACTTGCGCCTCAAACTCCTTTATCCTTCTTCCCAGAGCCACGTAGTCCGCAGTGATCCGCTCAAGGTCATTCTTGGCAGTATCATTGGTGCCCACGTGGAGAAGCAGGAAGGGGTAGCGATCCGAGGGCTTGAAGAGTCTCGGCAGTCTCTCCGTCACATCGCGAATCTTAGCCCCTGGCAAGCAACAGACTTCTCGGTTTTCCCGGTCAGGGCGGCAGATAGATGACTCAGTCCCCCGGAGGAGAGAGTCCCCGACCACCACCACCCGCCTTCTCCTCTTGGGAGTGGTGATCGTGGAACCCCCAACCTCAGGACATCGCATCTCATGCCTTCCAACCAGCGGAGTCTCCTTCTGCTTTCTCGCCCCAGAGATATCATCTGGTCCACTCTCCGCAACGATACCTGTGGAGAGAACATGAAAGCGGTTAGTTATCTGTGTCTGTGTTACTGGAACCCGGACATTCCGCTTACCTCTTCTGGAGGTCACATGTTGCCAAGCTTCTTCGCTGGCCTCTTGGCTCCTCTGTGCAACCTGCTCTATATCTTTAGAGCTTTGTGCCCCTAGAAGCCTATCCTGAGTTTTGTCCAGAAAATCCTCAGTTTCTCGTATGCAACGCAGGGTCGTTATCTGTTGCTCCAGACCTTCAATCTTCTCTTCCAATATGGAGACCAGCTTGCACTTTGTACAGACAAAGTCGCTTCTGTCCTGTGGAAGAAAGACAAACATGGCACATCCAGTGCAGGTCACAACAGCTGAACCCCCCCCCCTTCCATATCACCTTCCTACTGTGAGCTTCCTCAGAGCAGTTTGCAAGACGTAAGCCTCACTGGGCTCACTCCAGGCTAACTCCCAGGCAAACTCCTGCTGTGAGCTGCTCTGCTGTCCCCCGCCGCTCAGCTGGTTCGCGAAGCTCTGGCTATTTTTAAACAGCCATGTGTCTGCATCGCTACAGTCCAAGCTGAGACATGCGGGATGGCGGGCGAATGGGCCTGATGCTTTGCTTGGAGCACGCCCTGGAGTAGACGCGCTTCCTCACCCCTCCTCGGATCCTTCTCCCCGGTGCAAATAGTAACCCCCCACTCCGGCCTCCTTCCAAGGGCTGATCTCCCCTGTAGGATCCCCAGCCACCCTCACCCCCAGGGCCCTCGTTACCTACCATCTTCGGTTCTGGTCCCAGCTCCACTCCGTGCTGGGCCTGGTGCTGATACACGGCTGCAGTCTCTGAAGCGAAGTGTCTTATTGTCCGTAGTGATGCATGTGCCAGAGAATTGTGGCTGCCGCGCTGCAGAGGAATCTACTGGGGTCAGACAGGGTAAACGGCCTGTATGTTACCTGGCTGGGCACAGGTTTGTGCCTCACCAAGTAAAAATGCAAGCCATGTGCCAGCCAGGAACCAGGACGTTTTTCAGCCTCTTGAGCGTCCTGGGTTGGTGAGACCCTGAATCAAACTGGCCTTGTGTGGAGGAGATTGAGATGAATGGGTTTTACCCTTTGCATGCCAGGCAGCAGCCAGCCCCACCATCGGAATCAGGTTCCATTTTCTTCCAGTCAACAAAGAAATCTGCCCCCCAGTCAGTCCGGTTGGGACTGGGACCCCGTCCGGCTGGCAGGGATGTCAGAAAGAAGAGTGGCCTTGGCTTGGGCTAGCCGTCCAGCCCAGCCGTGGTGCCCTGAAGGCCAGGGGCCAGATCTAGTTTGAAACCACGAGGGAAACGCTAGTTCCTGATTTTACAGACTCATCCCGCAGCGCAGTCTGAAAGAGGATGCCTGGGACTGGAATAACAGCGGGGCGGTGAGTCAGGTGTGAGGTTCATCGGCAGAGCTGGCAGGTGGATTCCTGCCCGCGTCACTGGTGAAATCCACTCCTGATCATCCACCAGCTGCGACCAAACCAATGTCATTGCCCGCCAGGCTCGAAAGGCTTCCATGGTGGAGACCAGGCGGAGCTGGTGCCTCCTACTGGGGCTGTTGAAGGCTGTGATACATACCTCCCCCTGCCTCCTGGTCTACACCAGCCAGGTGTGACTGGGAGCACAAGTGTCAGGGCACTGAGTCATCTACACCTGCTGTGGGATGGTGGTAAAGATGGCCAGGCCCTGTCTCTGCTAGCCCTGCTGCCCTTGGAGACACCCTGGTGGGCGTGTAAAGGGGGGGCATGTTGCGGGGAGGAGCGGTTCAGGTGGGATATAGTGCAGCCACAGGCTCTGGGGAGAAATGCCATTGCCTTGGGGAGGGAGGAGAAAGGCAGCACCGTGTTGTCAGTTCACAGGAAGGGTGGGAGGTACGGCGGTGGGGGTGGGGATATAGGTGGGGTGGTGGGGATGGGGATGGGTCAGGGAGAGGGTGTGAATGCAGGTGGTGGGGACGGTAGGTATGGATGGAGCAGGGACGATGCTAGGTATAGGTGGTGGGGACAGGTGGAGTGGGGGGTAGCAGTGGCAGGGGGTACAAGCAGCGGTGATGGGCACAGGTGCAGAGGTAGGTATGGATGGAGCGGGGGCAGCGGTGGGTATAGGTGGAATGGGGAGTAGTGGTGGAGGGAGTGGGGGTGGCAGAGGCTATGCCTGGGGGTAGCAGGCACAGGTGGGGTGGTGGTGGGCACCAGTGAGGATGGTGGGGGTAGCTGTGAGGAGGTGGAGGAGGGTCCTAGGAGGCACTAGGAGTTCCCTCCATGCAAAGTATGGATTGTTTTCAGCTGAGTCTCGCTCTGGGGGAAGGTGCCAGACTGACAGCTCTGAAGACAGGAGTCCTCTGGGTGGCCCAGAGCAGGTCCAGCCTAGACAGCAGCAGGGGATGTTTCTCCCAAACCTGGGCCCACCTGTAAAGGTGAATAGTCCCTGGGTGTGTGCCCCAACAGCTAAAGGTGCTTCATGATTGAGGTTTTACTGATGTTTAAACCTGCCCACAGGAATGAAGCTGAGATCCACCAAACTCATCTCACATGTGCTACATGCTCATTGCCAGCTCCGGCCAGATTATGACTGGCACCACCACCTTCACCTCTTTCCAGCCTCTGCCCCCCCCTCCTCCGTTTCCCCAGGGAAACGCTGTTAGATGCTCTCGTTTGCTCGGCACTCACATGAACATACAGGCTCACAGCAAAGGCCTTAGTCCACTGCATCAGGTGATGTCTTCAGCAGGTTTTATTGTCTAAGCTTCCTTGAAGGCAGGCTCTGAACTTAGTTTGTGAATGATTTTCCTTTAAATAAACACACAGAGGAGACTGGGGGGTTCTCTGCTCTGTCAAAGGATCAGGAGTTATTCCAGCCTCTGCATTCTGATGTTCAAGGCATTTAAATAAAAATATTGTGTCATTTTTCAAACACTTATCTCTGAAGAGTCCTGCAGCCTTTATATTACACCGAGACTTCAGAGACTTTGAAGGAGTGCTTTGAAATGGAATACAGTTCTGCTGTAGAGTGGCTTTCAAAATCTCTACGCAGGCATTGTTGTGTCTGCGAGGGACACTCACCCTGAGATCTCAACACGCGCACCCACGGCTGCTGCCCTCGTGAGCACTCTGACATACACACGCACCCTGCTCACACACCATTTCCTCACACACTCACCTCAGACACACACTCACCCCCTGCACACACTCACCTTTTCGGATACACACTACATACACACACTCACCTTTTCATGCATGCACTCACCTTCTCAGATAAACATGCACACCCCCTACACATTCACCCCCACTCACCTTCTTGTGCAGACACTTCACACCCTCTCCAACTCTCTCTCATCCCCTCTGGACTTTCCCCTCACACTCGGCTGCTCATGAGCAGTCCTGCGTCCTCTTGCTCTCACACACGCTCATTCTTAGGCTGTGACACAGACAGACACACACCCGTGTCTCGCACACACTCACCTCACTCGGACACTCCGGCTCATCTCTGCACCGACACAGAGAGATCATCGGCTGTTGTCTAGTGGCACATCCTCCCCTCTGCCTTGCCCACACAGTCTGTGTCCCAGGATCAGTGAGGAGGCTAGGCCATGTCCAGCACAAATCCAGGCTTTCTCACCTCCTCCCCTTTTCCCGGGGACACACACACACACACAAACTCACTCTGCCTGGATTTGTGCTGGACATGGCCCACCTTGATTACCATGCACATTGTAGGGAGAGTGGTCACTTTGGATGAGCTATTACCAGCAGGAGAGTGAGTTTGTGTGTGTATGGGGGTGGGGGGGTGAGAAAACCTGGATTTGTGCTGGAAATGGGCCACCTTGATTATCATGCACATTGTAGGGAGAGTGGTCACTTTGGATGAGCTATTACCAGCAGGAGAGTGAGTTTGTGTGTGTGTTTTTTGGAGGGGGGTGAGGGGGTGAGAGAACCTGGATTTGTGCAGGAAATGGCCCAACTTGATTATCATGCACATTGTGTAGAGAGTTGTCACTTTGGATGGGCTATTACCAGCAGGAGAGTGAGTTTGTGTGTGGGGGGGTGGAGGGTGAGAAAACCTGGATTTGTGCTGGAAATGGCCCAACTTGATGATCACTTTAGATAAGCTATTACCAGCAGGACAGTGGGGTGGGAGGAGGTATTGTTTCATGATCTCTGTGTGTATATAAGGTATGCATCCGATGAAGTGAGCTGTAGCTCACGAAAGCTCATGCTCAAATAACTTGGTTAGTCTCTAAGGTGCCACAAGTACTCCTTTTCTTCCTGTGAATCCTGTGTGCTTGCCAGCAGGTGAGGGGGGGGCGTCCTTTGGGACCCGGGGTGAGTGGCCAGCAGTAACCCAGGCCCTCCCTCTTTCCCTCCCCAGGTGTATTTTAAGAGAGACGGGGAGCTCATAGAGGTGGTGCCCCTCCTGGAGCCTCCATCCAGCGCCGCCGGGTTACAGGACAGCCGAGCTGCTCGGAACCTGCTGAACCGCGACCTGGATGACACCAAGATGCAGAAGTCCCTATCCCTGCTGGACGTGGAGGACCGGGGCGGGCGGCCCTACACGGAGGACCCCCTCAAGAGCCTCACCCCTGACCCGGGACTTCTGTTCAGCCCGGCCACCGAGATCATCCCAGAGACTGTGGTGAGCCGGGAGTTCCCGAGGTGGGTCCACAACATGGAGCCCGTCTACTACTTCCACCACACGCACATCCCCCTCAGCGACGGCACCGTGGAGGTGCGGGCCATGCTCATGTGGACGCTTAACCCGCAGATAGACAATGAGGCGCTCTTCAGCTGTGAGGTCAAGCACCCCGCGCTCTCGATGCCCATGCAGGCCGAGGTCACGCTAGGTAAGGCGCGCATGGGGGCGGGGTGGTTTAAAGGGACACGGCGTCATGTCTGATTCGCAGTGCTCTCGGCTTTTGTCTGTCTGGTTTAGGGTGATAAAGACCCCTCCGGCCCTACGCTCCTTCTCTCTTTCATCCCCTCTCTCTCCTTCTCCCATCCCACCTCCTCCAGCTCCCCCCACCCTTTCTTTCCTACCACACCCTGTGTTTTCTCCCTCTTGCTCATCTCTCTCCCCTCCCACACTCTTTCCTACCCTTTGCTTTGCTTTCCCAGTCTTTCTGCTCCTGCCTGGGCATGGAAGGAGGCCTGCCGACCGTGGGTTGAGGGGCTTCTTTGGGTCTCTGTGTCTGCTGGTTATGGGAGGGGGTAGCAGTCAGGACCCTTGGGGTGTGTCTAAACAGCAGCTGGTGGCACGCCTCCCAGCCCAGGGAGACAGATTCATGCAAGTGGGGCTCGAGCATGGGTGCTAAAAAGAGCAGTGTGGCCGTCGGGGCTCTAGCTGGAGCCCGGGCGCTCAAGCTTAGGGTTCTTAGGTTCTATCAGGCAAGGTTCTATGCGGGTTCTTGGGTTCTGTGATCAGCTGAGGGAAGCTGCTTCCCTCCCTCCCCTGTGCCCGCTGCAATGGAGCATGGCCTAGTGGAGAAACCATTGGACTACGATTTGAGAAACTGGTTCTATTCCCAGGTGACCTTGAGCAAGACACTTACTTGCCTCAGTTTCCCCATCTGTCAAATGGAGATAATGATCCTGACCTCCTTTGTAAAGAACTTTGGGATCCCTGGATGGAAAGTGCTAGATAAGCGCTACTTACGATGATGAACTGCACCTTGAGCTGTGATTCTGTTCGCTCTCAGGAGCTAAGCC
This sequence comes from Caretta caretta, assembly GCF_965140235.1. Classification (NCBI taxonomy): domain Eukaryota; kingdom Metazoa; phylum Chordata; order Testudines; family Cheloniidae; genus Caretta; species Caretta caretta. The sequence continues at coordinate 7,860,069 of NC_134223.1, forward strand.
TTGTCAGCTCTTGGAGGGGTGACCCCCCGCAAGGCACATACCTGGGGTGTACGGGGCAGTAATGCGAGATATACATCAGAAGATGCTCCTCTCTCTGAGCCAGAACTGGGCTAATGGGTGAGCAGGGGGGATGCTGGGAGAGGCTGTCCTGCTAGAGGGGCCGTGTCCTGCAGGAGACGTAAAACCAAGCTTCTGACCACTTGCAAGCGTGAAAGATGCCCTGGCGCTTTTTGCCACAGCGGGCATTACCCTGGCTGTTCTGCAGGTGTCCCTCGTTTCTCCTACAGCATTGTGTGGTGTAGCTGCGCTGTTACGCTCCCCAGAGGGGGTTGCATTTAACCACGGCTGCGTGATGAGTGGATATACGCTGTGTTGGCTGCTCCAGGAGTCAGTCTCCTTTACTCTCCCTTATTTCTGGCTGCCTGTTCGTTCAGCCCCTTCCTTAACCCTCTGCTAACCCAGGGAAATGTTTGAGACCTGCAACCGCTCAGTTCCCCTCCTGCCCTGCACCACATTCACCTCTCTCCCTCAGTGCCTTGGCCACACACCACTTCCTCGGAGATTGTTCTGCCAGGCCCATTGGGCGCCCTCACGCACTGGGCCGAGGGGCCAAGGCGGGGCCCTCGGAACACCTCTTACCTGGCTCTCTGCGCTGGGGCAGATTCCAGCCCTCTCCCCCGGCGACGCGGCCCTTGTGCTGAATGGCACTGGCTCCTGTGCCCAGTCCCATGGCAGCCACCAGAAATGGGGCAGCCACCACATCCGCAAGGGCTGGCTTGGCCTCAGTGTCCTCCGTTGCCAGCACTGCACCTGAAGCCAGCATCTTTCCAGGCCCTCGTTGACCCATCGGTCTGAGGGTCTCTCCCGGGGGAGGGTTGGCACGGCCCCGAGAGCCTTTTGCAGCGGGCACCCACTGTGGCACCCAGTCGGAAGGAGCAGAGCTCACTGTTACACCCACAGCCCCGAACCTCCCAGCTGGCTCCTTTAGACAAAAGATAAGGGGGGCTGGGGCACCCTTTCCTTGTCCCCAGAGAAATGCTGAGCAAAGAGTGGAGGAAGGGAAATACCTTGTGGCCAGAGGCAAGGCTTAGTCAGCAACCAGCTCTGCCCTGCCAGTGCTTCTCCGTCTGGGCCCACAGCACCACCTGCTTTCCAGCCGGACCAAAGCTTACGGTGCCTTTGTGGGGTGGCCCTGGGAGGTTTGGACTCTCCTCTGCCTCACTCCTCATGTTCTATCCCCACTACAGAGACGCACTGAGCGTGCCACGCCCAGATCTTGGCTTCTGTGGGCCAAGCACCTCATGGCAGGGGACATTTTTGGCAAGGGATCCTCTCATCTAGATCTGCCCTTGCTGTGATGGATGGAGCCAGTTTGCTGACCTTCAAAGCTTGTCCCTTTCCCCCAGTCTTTGCCAGAGCACCTCTGTCTGGGGGCGGTTCAAGGCTCTTTGCTTCATGGGCAAGAATCCATTGACCTTTAATGGACTCAGCATCATTTAAGTTACTTGTTTTATTTCAGTTCATAGACATTCCTCTGCTCTGGATACCAAAACAGCCCTTATCCAATAGGAGCCAAAGCAAATCTTCCCCTCGCGCCCAGCGTGCATTTAAAGAGCTGCACTCCAGGGTTAAACAAGCAAGCCCTGGGATGCCATGAAGGGGTCCCAGCCATACATGCAAAGGAAGAGGGGGATTTGCACTGAAAGTACTGCCCAGACTCATCAGTGTAGCCACATCCTCCAGTGGGTCTTCTAGCCTTTCCGCTCAAGGCACCCACTCCGGCACGGACTTCACCCTCCTGCCTGGTGGCTGTGTCGGCCCTGGAGTCCTGCTCTGTCCCTAGAGCGGGCACAGCATGGCCAGCAACAGCCCAGCCACCCTCTCCTAACCCTGCAAGTGCGCCCCACGCTGGGGGAGAAGGCCGTCCTGAGTCCATGTCTGCTGAGGGAGCCAACAGGCAGATCCATTCGCGCCGGCCAGCTAGAGAGGAAAGTTTGTTTTTTTGTGATGTGGCCCTCAGGAACCAGAAAGAGAGCTCCTCTCCCCGAAACTCATTGCACCCATCACAGTCATCAGAGGGTAACTATCTTCAGCACTATCTGGGCTGGATTCAAATCAGCCGCTGCAGAATCAAAGGGTTTCCTAGCGCATGACCAATCAGCTAAGCTGTCCATTTCCCCCTTCCCACCCCTGGCTGACTGTACCCCTCTTTCCTGACACATTCCTGTCTCCATAGCAGAAAACTCAGTATAACAAGGAAATTATGGGAGAGAGGCGGGGAATCTTCTGCTCTCAGTTGTCTTTAGCAACTAACGCTGGAACTAACAAGGCTCCAAATCGTGCTGACTTTATGAAAGTGGCTCCTTCCCCCGCTTGTAAAGCAATTCACTCTTCAATGAGAGCCTCTCCAAAACAGCCCCAGCACTTCAAAAGGAAGAAGAGGGGAAGCATCTTGCATCCTTGCTGTTTTCTCCAAGCATATCAGACAGCAAAAGCTGCTCCTCTCAGTCCATTATTTTTCAGCCCAGAGAGGATTAAAGCCACCCTCATTAATATTTCAGGTTCCAGCACCCAAGATTAATTATCTCTTTCCTCTTGCTGGCGCAAAAAAATATAGAAAATCCCATTCAGCAGACACACTGCACAATGAAAAGGTCACTGTGTGATTGTTAAATGAAGTAGCTTAAAGGGGAGGCAGGACTTAACCTGCCCATTGGTTTCCCTGTGTGCTGAGAGTATTTTTCACTACGCAACCCTCACCGCACGTCTCATGTCCCTTCAGATTGCAGTGTTGCATCCCCCCTTTGGGTAATGAGACTCCCAAATCCATGGCAGACCCTGGATCTGTAAAAGGGGTAAATATCCCTGATGCTGAGGACAAGGCCTGACTGGATTGGTGCACGTGTAAGAATTCTGGGAGATAACCAGCCATGTGGTTTGCAGGCCAGAGCAGAAGCCATGTTCAGGTGACTCAGGGATGCTGAGAGAAGTATGGGGGGAGGTGAGCAGTCCTCAGTGGTGAAAGGACAGGTTAAGGACTATTTAGAAAAGCTGGACATGCACAAGTCCATGGGGCCAGATCTAATACACCCAAGGGTGCTGAGGGAGTTGGCTGATGTGATTGCAGAGCCATTGGCCATTATCTTTGAAAACTCGTGGCGATCAAGGAAGGTCCCGGATGATTGGAATAAGGCAAATATAGTGCCCTTGTTTAAAAAAGGGAAGAAGGAGAACCTGGGGAACTACAGACCAGTCAGCCTCACCTCAGTCCCTGGAAAAATCATGGAGCAGGTCCTCAAGGAAACCATTTTGAAGCACTTGGAGAAGAGGAAGGTGATCAGGAACAGTCAACATGGATTCACTCAGGGCAAGTCATGCCTGACCAACCTGACTGCCTTCTGTGATGAGATAACTGGCTCTGTGGGTATGAGGAAAGCGGTGGACATGATATAGCTTGACTTTAGCAAAGTTTTTGATATGGTCTCCCACAGAATTCTTCCCAGCAAGTTAAAAAAGTATGGGTTGGATGAATGGACTACAAGGTGGATAGAAAGCTGGCTAGAATGTCGGGCTCAATGGGTAGTGATCAATGGCTTGATGTCTAGTTGGCAGCCAGTATCAAGCGGAGTGCCCCAGGGGTCGGTCCTGGGGCTGGTTTTGTTCAACATTTTTATTAATGACCTGGATGATGGGATGGATTGCACCCTCAGCAAGTTCGCAGATGACACTAAACTGGGAGGAGAGGTAGATACTAAATTGGGAGGAGGGTAGGGATAGGGTCCAGAGTGACCTAGACAAATTGGAGGATTGGGCCAAAAGAAATCTGATGAGGTTCAACAAGGACAAGTGCAGAGTCCTGCACCTAGGACGGAAGAATCCCATGCACCGCTACAGGGTGGGGACCAACTGGCTAAGCAGCAGTTCTGCAGAAAAGGACCTGGGGTTACCGTGGACAAGAAGCTGGATATGAGTCTGCAGTGTGCCCTTGTTGCCAAGAAGGCTAACGGCATGTTGGGCTGCATTAGTAGGAGCATTGCCAGCAGATTGACGGAAGTGATTATTCCCCTCTAGTCAGCACTGGTGAGGCCACATCTGGAGCATTGCATCCAGTTTTGGGCCCCCCACTACAGAAAGGATGTGGACAAATTGGAGAGAGTCCAGCGGAGGGCAACGAAAATGATTAGGGGTCTGGAACACATGACTTACGAGGAGCAGCTGAGGGAACTGGTCTTGTTTACTCTGCAGAAGAGAGGAATGATGCGGGATTTGATAGCAGCCTTCAACTACCTGAAGGGGGGTTCCAAAGAGGATGGAGCTCGGCTGTTCTCAGTGGGAGCAGATAACAGAACAAGGAGTAATGGTCTCAAGTTGCAGTGGGGGAGGTTTAGGTTGGATATTAGGAAAAACTATTTCACTAGGAGGGTGGTGAAGCACTGGAATTGGTTCCCTAGGGAGGTGGTGGAATCTCCTTCCTTGGAGGTTTTTAAGGTCAGGCTTGACAAAGCCCTGGCTGGGGTGATTTCGTTGGGGATTGGTCCTGCTTTGAGCAGGGGGTTGGACTAGATGGCCTCCTGAGGTCTCTTCCAACCGTGATCTTCCATGATTCTATGAAGCGGATTGTTCATCTGAGCTTTCGGTGCTGTTGTAAATTTCCAGCTGGGAGTCCAAGTTACCAGATCCTGTGAGAATTAGCCTCAGTAGAACTGGCCAAAAAAAATGCTAATTGTTTTTCCTGAGAACTTTTACAGCATCTTATCCTGAAAATTTTCAGATTTTTCAACAACAAAAGCAGACGGATGAACAAAAAAACCCAAAAAACCCAGCTGTTTTTTGAAAACTAAACATATTTTTGGTAAAAATGTTTTGCTTTTGGTTAGAAATGCTCAGTTTTAGACAATCAAAAATGTTTACCCCCCCCCCCCCCAAAAAGTTGGATTTTGATTTTTTGTATGGAAAAAAAATCAGATATTTTTCACTCCCTGCCGATGACCGAGATGGCAGGCATTCCAGAAAGCCCCGTACCGTTTGCAGGCCTCGCAAAGCAAGTGTTGCCAAACAGGTGAAAAAGAGGAAGTGAGACTGCCAACTGGAGCTCCCTTCACTTCAACAAGCATAACCTCAGAGGTGCTAAATGCTGGCTCATTGCACCTCACTGGAGGTGTATGGGGCGAGACTGTATTTGTAACAGTGCCGTGTAAAGGAGAGTCCTGATTTGAAGTCCTATATTTCTTCCCCTCTAACTGTTGGAGGGAGGGAATCTCCATGGTGCTCTCAAAAGCAAACAGCCGTGGAGCTTTGCCAGCACACCTTTCTCCTGTTCTTCCAGCACTGGCCACGCATGTACGTTAGCCCCAGTAATGTGGGTGCTGGGGTAAAATTTTGAATGGGGATTGTTGAGGAGCAGGATCTGTGGGTTCCCTAAGCATTGAACAGAGGGCCCCAAACTCATTGCTCATAGATCATCATTGAGTTATCAGGTGATAACAGCTTTCTGTCCCTGCCAAATCCTGGATTAGATTCAAACCAGTGAGTGGCCCTGGCCAAACTTTTCTGAGGCCTGATCTCAAACTCCCTGAAATCAGTGGCAGTCTTTCTGTGAACTTTAGTGGGCTTTGGATCAGGCACTTCCCAACTCTGGATCTCCCCAAACCTTGGGACTAACTCATCACTAGTTTCCTGAGAAGCACTGTGTGTCTGCGTTTCTCCTCCTCCAAGATTTGTTCTGCTCTGAGTACCTAGGACCTGTCAGTGCCTCCTCTCCCCTACATACACATAAAGGCATTTCCCCTCAGCCCAAGGGCAGGAGTAACACGGCCACATTTGCATTGCAACAGGTGGGTAAAGTCAGCATGAATTAATGCAGAGCAAGATTAGAAGCAGCAGGAAAGAGAGAGGACTTGCCAAAGGTACCCCTGTTCTCCATGATAAAGCCTATTCCACCACTCTGCTGGGACAGAAGTCCAGGGATCTATCCAGATGAACTATTAACAAGGGGAGAGAAAGGCATAGCCACTGGAATCCATGTAGGACGGACTGACCCAAATCTGCTCCCGGACACCAAAACTTTAGAGTTCCTCGCCACCTGAAATCCAGTCCTTGTGTCAGGAAGTTCCTATAGAGCCAGGTTCCGTTTCTCTTCTCCTCCCAAACCCTGAGACCGATTGTCATCAAAGGACCCAGAGCCCATGTAGTGGAAGGAAACGGTGGAGCTCTCCTGTCTGAAACCATCCGGCTAGCAGCTTGAAGAGGCCTGGCAGAGGAACATCCTCAAACAGCAAGAGGAGCCAATGGACTTGATCATCCTGTTGATGGTGCCTGGCTTCAGATCAGGCAGTGGCATCACGATGAGCAAGAGGGACCAGGCAGAGACAGCTGCTGCTGAGAAGGTTGTTTGTATCTGCGGAGAATGAAGCTCAGCAAAATGAAAGCTTGGAAGCAGATCCCATCCCATGCCTGCCCCACCTCCCTGCTGGTCAGTGCACCACGGGATTTGTTAGGACAGCTGCGCTGTGCTCCTGCTACAGATCTGGACCCCGCCAAGGGGGAGCTGTGTTCATGAGTGTGAGCGTGGGACATGCAAAAGCATCTGATGGTGCTCTCTGCTCCTCCCATCCCATCCTCCCACACACAGAGATCCCAGCCCTCTAGCTGTCACTCAGTCTCCAGTCGTGAGCCCAGTGTTCCCCAAAGGAGTCAGGTCTGCAGCTAAACTAGAACCAGAACCTCCAGTCCCTGAACACTGGGGACGCTTGGCTGCAGATCTGAGTTCTGCAGCTCAGGCCCGTCTTTGGGTAGGGCACCCATAAACCATCCAGCAACACTTACAGCTGCCCACAGTCCTGGGGGCTCAGGGTCTCGGCCCCTGACCACTTGTGAGCCAAAAGGCAGGGTCTGAGAATCAAACCCTACACCACCAAATGGTAGCATTTGCGCATCTCCTTGGCTAATCTACTGGCGCATGTGACAAACCTGTGCTTTGCCTTGTGTCTGTCCCCTCCAACAAACAGCCCATAGGAGAAAGGCAGCCTATGATGGTGGCTCTTCTGATGCTCTCGTCTACAGCATTATAAGAACACTGGGGCTAAGCTCATACACATCAGCGAAGCGCCTGGTCTGCTCTACGGAAGTTGTGTCTTTCTCTGCAGAGTCAGAGTGGAGAGGAGGGGGTGAGCGCATTGGATTCGCTGTGGCTGGAGTCTGTGTCAGGACTGGCACTCTCTGACCTTGTGCTGGCAACAGATCAAAGATCCAGCTTGATTTTTACAGCTGTCCGCTCCAGAGCAACTAGCCTAATGGTGCAGTACTGGGAGCTTGGCGGCTGCTGCCCACATGGCCACCCCCTGCTGTTAGGTCATGCTGAGAGATTGAAGGACAGATGTTTCCCACGCTGTTGCATCTTGCAGGTGACCAATGTCTCCATGCATGGAGGCAGAAGTTGGCTATTTCCCCTCACCAGGTGTTTCCTAGACAGTCGACGTGTTGGAAATCCCAGTAGGCTCCATCAGACTCCTCCGGTTGGAGTTCCCATCGCCCCAGTAGCCCCATTGCTCTCTTCCTGAGTCAAGTTGCCAGCTGGAACCAATGTGAGAACTTCCATCTGGAAATTCCCCTGGAGCCCTTTCCCAGCCATACAGCATGTGCCCTCACCACATGCCGGAGTGCTCACTCGGCCAGCCCTGCTCCTCAGGCAGACGGGCTTTGCCCACGGAGCTGACATTGGTTCTTCATAGCCGGGTTGGCGGTGGCCTCCTGTCTGTGAACTGCTGGCTGCTCCCCCAGCCAGGCAACATCCTCTCTTCAGCAGGGGTAGGAGCACTTAGCAACCTCCCCTTCCTGAGCACAGCTGGGCCAATAACAGAGTTTTTACTTTGCTGATAATGCCGAAAAATCTGAAAAAAAAACCAAAATCCATTTGGATGGAACTGAAAAAAAGATTATTTTTTTTAAACATTTTCGTAATCTGGAAAAGAAAAAAAAATGATTTTGTTCCAACGTTGAGTGGTTTTTAATGGTTTTCTTTAAACCATTCATTAAAATTGAAAGACACTTCAAAACAAAGCATCATTTTGAACCCAAAAAGTCACCGCAATTTGAAGGTGTTTTTTTCCGGTTCGAGCAATTTGTTGAAACCAACACAAATTCGAGAACCAGTTTGGTGTCACTGATTCTTCATTTTACCCCGAAAGCCATTTCAGCAGACACATTTTGCCTCGCTCGTCCTCAGCTCCGGGAGGGGCCCAGAACCCAAATGGCAGGAGCCCGTGCCGAGCCAAGCAAGCTCAGGAGACAGGTGGTGAGCTAAAGAGATGAGACGGTTGTGCCAAGCACCGGGGCTCCTGTGGCACAAAGCGAGCCAGGGCCCGCTCTGTGGGGAGCATGGCCAGATGGCTGCCGTGCGTTTCTTCCTGCTGCTGTGCCTTAAGGAACCCTGGCTCAGATCACAGCCCTGCGGGGGCAGGAGGATGGAGCCAGAGGGGTGTTTCTGAGCAGTGGGGAATCAAGGGACACAGGTGGATTCTGAGAAGATGGATGAGGAGGCAAATAACCCGCTGCCGCCTTTCCCTGTTACCGGAGGACATCATGTCAGGCCGTCACAGGCGATTAACCGCCCGTCAGGCTGTGGCCGGGGTGGGACTCTGTCTCATTAGCTCACCAATGCCCGCTGTCTCTGAAGGCCAGAGCTGGCTAATGAGTGACTCGCTCTCATGCTTATTCATAGGGGAGCAGGTTTCAAGACGCGCTGATGATATCTCAGTGATTCATGGTTTCTGGCCCGTGTCCCCCTGCTGATCTCTGCCCAGATGCAGCAGCTGCCCTTGGCACCCCTGCCTTTGGCTGCAGGGCAAACACGCAGGCCCTGCAAGGGGAGATCACCCATTCTGCCATTGCCTAACCCACCTGTATTCCACCGTAGTCACGGGCGTGTCACCCACTGGCTGGTGTGTGTGCACCAGGGCCCTCTGCTGGCTGGCATCTGAGCCCGGCACTGGTGTGGGCTTTCGACTGCTAACAGCCGAGGAGGAAGCTGCTTCCCAGTCAAGGGGAAGGGGCTTGTGCTGTAGCAGCAAAAGGATCCCATCCAACCAACAGCGCTCAGAAACAGGTGGATTGGTGAAGAACTATCTGGTCATCTAGTCTCTCTCCGTGGGGGTGCACCTACGCTCCCTACACCCGGCCGGCTGTGCAGTGAGGAGATATGGGGTGTCCAGGCCTCCGTGTCCTTCCTCAGCCCCACACATGATCTGCTCACATCCTGAAGCATAAAATCTGATTAGCTCTTTATTAACAGGCATAATGACTGCACCAGTGTTTATTAATGCACATAAAAATTAGCCAGCTTCTTTTTTATATCCAGCCACAGTATCTGACTCTTCTGAGCATCCCACTGGCGTGAAGAAACCTTTGCTTTTAGCTGCCTGCCATCACTGTCACAACTGGCCCCTTGTTCTTAGCTGGTGGGACTGGGGGAAAGGAGGAGGGAGGCACTGTGCAGTTTTTTCACTTGTCATCTGTGAAGAGACTAATCCCCTCCTACCCATTTCGTTCCCAGGCTCCACGGTCCTGGGTTCTGAAAGCTGCCATCACAGGCCAGCACTGATGTACCCTCTTCCCAGGGTTATGTACCGGGCCCTACCAAATTCACAGCCACGGAAAACGTGTCACGGACTGTGAAATCTGGTCTCCCCCTGTGAAATCTGGTCTTTGGGTGCTTTTACCCTATACTACAGAGATTTCATGGGGGGGAGACCAGTGTTTCTCAAACTGGGGGTTCAGACCCAAAAGGGAGTTGCGGGGGGGGGTCACAAGGTTATTTTAGGGGGGGTTGCAGTATGGCCACCCTTACTTCTGCGCTGCCTTCAGAGCTGGGTGGCTGGAGAGCAGCAGCTGTTGGCCAGGTGCCCGGCTCTGAAGGAGGTGCCCCGCCAACAGCAGCGCAGAAGTAAGGGTGGCAATTCCGCAACCCCCCGCTACAATCACTTTGCAAACCTCACCCCACCCCCAACTCCTTTTTAGGTCAGGACCCCTACAATTACAACACCGTGACATTTCAGATGTAAATAGCTGAAATCATGAAATTTACTATTCTTAAACTCCTACGACCGTGAAAAATTGACCAAAATGGACCGTGAATTTGGTAGGGCCCTAGTTATGTGACACAGCTCAGGAGAACCAGTCGGAGAACACTTCAATCTCTCTGGTCACGCAATCACAGACATGAAGGTCGCTATCTTAAAACAAAAAAACTTCAAATCCAGACTCCAGCGAGAAACTGCTGAATTGGAATTCATTTGCAAATTGGATACTATTAATTTAGGCTTAAATAGAGACTGGGAGTGGCTAAGTCATTATGCAAGGTAGCCTGTTTCCTCTTGTTTTTTCCTACCCCCCCCCCCCAGATGTTCTGGTTTAACTTGGATTTAAACTTGGAGAGTGGTCAGTTTAGATGAGCTATTACCAGCAGGAGAGTGAGTTTGTGTGTGTATGGGGGTGGGGGGGATGTGAGAATACCTGGATCTATGCAGGAAATAGCCCGACTTGATTATGTAAAGAGTTGTCACTTTGGATGGGCTAGCACCAGCAGGAGAGTGAATTTGTGTGGGGGGGTGGAGGGTGAGAAAACCTGGATTTGTGCTGGAAATGGCCCACCTGTTGATCACTTTAGATAAGCTATTACCAGCAGGACAGTGGGGTGGGAGGAGGTATTGTTTCATATTCTCTGTGTGTATATAAAGTCTGCTGCAGTTTCCACGGTATGCATCCGATGAAGTGAGCTGTAGCTCACGAAAGCTCATGCTCAAATAAATTGGTTAGTCTCTAAGGTGCCACAAGTCCTCCTTTTCTTTTTGCGAATACAGACTAACACGGCTGTTCCTCTGAGCTCAGGGATGATGGCTCAGTGGTTAGGGCACTTGCTTTGGACGTGGGCGGCCTGCGTTCAAGTCCCTGCTTTATCACAGGCCGCCAGTGTGACCTTGGGACAGTCACTCAGTCTCTCCGTGCCTCAGTTCCCCATCTATAACATAGGGTGACTAGCCCTGCCTTGCCTCACAGGGGTGTTGGAAGAATAAATATATTCAAGAGGAGAAGGCACTCAGATACTGCTGTGATGGGGGTCTGATAAGTACACGGTGAGCTGGGGGTACAACATGGCCGCACACCTAAAGAACCACAGGCCAGTGGAGAGAAAAGGGCTTGGGATCCCAAGGGAGTGAAGTCTCCATTAGGCCCAAGGAGGGAAGGGGGTCATACCTCAGGACTGTCCCCTGGGGAATCTCTGCATAGCGATGCTCAGTGTGCCACCCCCTAATGCCGTGAGCCTGCTGAGGAGAATTATGGGGTGGGGTGGAAGGAGCTCTGCATGAGCTACCTCCAGTGCCAGTCCCAGCTGCTGTGCCCCCTCCTGCAGAGGTGGACAGGGGAGTGGAGCCAGCAGGGCTGTGCCAGGAAAAGGGCTGTTTCCCCTTGTTTCCCCCACGGCTTGTTTCCCCCACGGCTTGTTTCCCCCACGGTGCAGGAAACAGAGGTTGGTTCAGATTCAAAATCTGAGCCCCGGCCCTTGAGGCAGCCCGACTCTGTGTTGCCCCTTCCTCAGGGCAGATGGCAAGGTGCCAGTCCAGCCCTATATGAGGGAAAGGCAGAATTCAGCTCTTTAAAAGACCCAGTCTGAAGGCTCTGGGTTGAGCTGGAATGTGTGGCACAACCTGGCTGCTTTCTGAGGCCAGCAATGAGGTCCTGCCACGTCAGTGCTGGTTTGGAGCTGCTGTGTGACGGGGGCATCTCAGAAGAAGCAGAGAGCCCCAACCCAGGGACTGTTACGCTAATGGAGCAAGTGCTGCCGCCCTGCTGGCTGAAATGCAGAGTGGCGGATTCAGAGCAAATGTATCAGGCCCATTTGTTTTCTCATTTTTATACTGTGTAGCTCGAGTGTGAATGATGGCGTTAATCCTGCTGTGTATGGATGGAAGTGAGTGGACAGCCATCCTAGTGTTCGTATATATATTCAAATAACATAGATACCGGGTAGTGATCAATGGCTCTATGTCTAGTTGGCAGCCGGTATCAAGCGGCGTGCCCCAAGGGTCAGTCCTGGGGCTGGTTTTGTTCAATATCTTCATTAATGATCTGGAGGATGGCGTGGATTGCACACTCAGCAAGTTTGCAGATGACACTAAAGTGGGAGGAGAGGTAGATACGCTGGAGGGTAGGGATAGGATACAGAGGGACCTAGACAAATTAGAGGATTGGGCCAAAAGAAATCTGATGAGGTTCAACAAGGACAAGTGCAGAGTCCTGCACTTAGGACGGAAGAATCCAATGCACCGCTACAGACTAGGGACCGAATGGCTTGGCAGCAGTTCTGCAGAAAAGGACCTAGGGGTTACAGTGGACGAGAAGCTGGATATGAGTCAACAGTGTGCCCTTGTTGCCAAGAAGGCTAACGGCATTTTGGGCTGTATAAGTAGGGGCACTGCCAGCAGATCGAGGGACGTGATCGTTCCCCTCTATTCGACATTGGTGAGGCCTCATCTGGAGTATTGTGTCCAGTTTTGGGCCCCACACTACAAGAAGGATGTGAAAAAATTGGAAAGAGTCCAGCGGAGGGCAACAAAAATGATTAGGGGACTGGAACACATGACCTATGAGGAGAGGCTAAGGGAACTGGGATTGTTTAGTCTGCGGAAGAGAAGAATGAGGGGGGATTTGATAGCTGCTTTCAACTACCTGAAAGGGGGTTCCAAAGAGGATGGATCTAGACTGTTCTCAGTGGTGGCAGATGACAGAACAAGGAGCAATGGTCTCAAGTTGCAATGGGGGAGGTTTAGGTTGGATATTAGGAAAAACTTTTTCACTAGGAGGGTGGTGAAGCACCAGAGGCCCTGCACAGCTGCAGGGTTCACTGGCCTGTAGGGCTACTACGTCCCACAGGCTCAAGATGGTGTGCCTTTAGGGCTTGTGATGCTCCAGCTGCAGAGCCAGTGGGGACAATGGGCCAATGCACTACCTGGCATATATGTCTGTGCAGCAACTGAGGGGGCCAATACACTACCAGGCACCACAAGTTCCACGCTGGACTTAAAAGGGCAGCCACAACCTGGGCTCCATCCGCAGCGTCAGAAAGAAGAGGTCCCCCCCATGCTGGTGATCTGCCTGTGGATATGCACCAGGTCCCCTTCAGCAGAGCCTGCTGCCAGCCCTCCCCACCTCGCCTGCTGATGAAGGCCCTGCTGTCCCCAGGCAGCCCCCTCGTGGTGCTATTTATATTTAAAGGCCGTGTTTAAAATAAATTTGCTGCCAGAAACAATCAGAGGGAACAGACCAGGCAGGGTGCGCGCCACTCCCCAGCTCTGATTTATTTAGAGCGATGCCTTGTAGAACGGTCCTCTGTTGTCTCCTGGAAGAGAAATGATTTGGGCTTTGCAGATGTGGGGATGCAGGGGACGCGGTGCCGGAAATCCCAGCCCTGCTAGCGACAAGGAGAGAAAAGTTATTTCATGAACTTGGCAAACCTGTGGCTTCCAGAGAACAAGGAGTATTAGAATATTTTGGGCTATGGCATGCTGCCCCCTGCTGGATGGAGTCAAGCCTGCCCGAGTGTTTTGTGACTCATTCAAGCTGGGTAGGGGGGCACCAGACTAGAGGCAGGTGGCGGTGCCGGGAAAACGCAGGGCTGAAGAGAGGAGCCTAGTGGGTGGGGAACTTGGCTGCAAGACCTCAGCTCAGTGAGAGTCGGGCAGATGGGGCGTGACTCCCCAGAGCTTGGGTTTGATGTTCAGTTTATGAAACTACCCAGCGGCCTCTTGGACTTGGGATGCATTTAAGCCCTGATCCGCAACGATATTTATGCTCTTAACTCTCTCTGAAATCAATGGGGGGTTCGGTGCTTCGATACCTTTGAGGCTCTGGGCCTTCGAACCCTACCAGTACTGAGTAGCCACTGGGCCATGGCCTAATTCCTGGAAGCAGAGCACTCATCCAGAACGAGGTTACACCTCCCCAGGGCTGAAGAGTTTCCCACCCGCCTATCCTCCAGGGCCCACATACCACTGCTGTCCTTGCAAAGCAAGAGGCAGGGATGTTCCTCCCTGTGGGAGGGCGGCTACTGATGTTGGCACAAGCTCCCCTACAGATGGCCGCCTGCATTTCCCACCCCCACCCACCCAGGGAGCAAGAGGCCAGAAGACGTGCCCCTTCTCCAGGCAACGCTCACCCCATCCTCCAAGGCGAGCTGTCAGAGTGACCGAATGGGCCAGGCGGGCTTGTGACAGGAGGCGAAGGTAGGACAAAGCATCAGTGTCATCTGCTCACTCCACCAGCCAGTTCCCCAACACCACTGAGGCCTCTGCTCAGCTGCTTCATCTCAACCTGAAAACACCCCAGCCAGGACGAGCCGGGGGGAGGAGGAGGAGGCAAAGTTGTCATGGCGTTGCCATGGCAATGGCACAGGCAACCTTTCCAGCTGAACCTTTGGCTTCATCCCTTCTCCTTTTTGGCACATGGCCTCATGCCATGCACCGGGCGCCATCCACCGTAAGATGCGACCGAGCACGCAAAGCCCATTACCGCCGCCGAGCAACAGTCACTGTGTGCATGGGGTCACGGCTTCCCTTCAGCAGCCAACTACCTGGCACTTGGTTATTTGAATAACTAACCAGCATTTGAGGGCGTCTACAAATGAAAAGCAGACAACTGTGGAAGGAGGGGGTGGTCATCGGGCTGAAGGCGGGGCTCTATACCAATTTTATGCAGAGCCTCCTGCTGCAGAGTCTGACATCTATGCAAACAAAGGGCTGCAGAAGGAGGAATTAAACATAATGAGGGGGGTTGAGAGCTGCTGGCAGTGTTCTCAGGGGTGGCATGGGTGGGGTAGCATGGGGGCAGCTTGCAGAGAGCCTAGTCCTGTCTAAAACGATGCTGTCTACCTAGCCTCACTCTGAACGTAGCAGCGTGAGAGCGATTGCATGGGGGAGTCGCGGTATCGCCACTCCAATAGGTCAGAAGAGAGAAGAGAAAGAAAAGGAACCAGAGGAAAGAACAATAAACGGTGGGGCTAAATAGCGATTTATCTGTGGAATTATTTAAGGGCCCAAATCCTACCCCTGTTGAAATCAGTGGGAGTTTTTCCATTGATTTCAATAGGAACCCTGCATAGTCATTCTTAACAAGTCTCTGTTCTGTCTTAAATGCTGCATGGCCTTGACTGTAGGAGTGAATGGGTGACTCCTTGTATGTTGGGCTTTGGTAACAAAATATGGAGATTTTCCTTTTTAAAAAAAATATTTTAATTAAAACTTTTTTTGTATTACCCTCTAATGCTGTAGGAAACATTTGATTTGCTTTAGTAAGAATCTAATTTAAATAAATATGTTATTTAAAAAAAAGAACACTGCTCACCAAGCGGTCCTGAGCAGGAGTCTGAGCATTCGAGTACCTGTCTATCCATATATCACTCACGCAGGCATCTGTCATTCATGAAGATATCTGTCTATCTATCAGTCATCTGGACAACAGCCTATCCATCTATCAATCATGAAGGTATCTGTCTATCAATCATCTAGACAGCTGTCTATCCCTCTGTCACTCACGCAGACATTTTTTTATAGCTACTATATCATCTAGGCATTGATCCCACACTTTTCCTTATGGTACTGTACCACCTAAATGCCTATTCAAGGTATGACTATTAACCTATATGGGCTGCTCACTATGGCAGTGTTTGTCTAAGTTGGGGATTCAATGCTCTGCTGACGTCCATTCTCTTTCCTCTCCTGTTTCTCTGCAGTGGCTCCCAAGGGCCCCAAAATCATGATGACCCCAACGAGAGCCCGAGTTGGAGACACAGTTCGGATCTTGGTGCATGGCTTTCAGGTCTGCAGGTTTTTTTATCCTCCTAGCTCAATAGGGCCTGGTTTCTGTTGCACTGACAGATGGTAATACATCTCCCTATGCAGCAGATTTATGAAGACTGGCAAAGGAGCGGATTAGGGGTGGGGAGAGTGGGTTGGTTTAGTTTAGTTTGATTTTAGGGTTTGATTTTTTTCCCCCCAGCAGTCAGGCCCTCAACTAAGCCACTGATTTTGTTTGCAGGTTCTGCAATTGCACATGCAAAGCAGGGAATTGCGCATACAGGTGGATAACAACGGCAGTTGGCTTGCAGAGTTCCTTGAGTTGCATGTCCGCTCATACTAACTACACACGTAAATAAGGCGTGCAATTCCTCATGGATTTTGCATGCTCAATTACACCGTCAACTCTTGAAATTGGCTCTTTTGTCTCCCAGTTCGAAATTGATTTGTTGTCACTTGGAGTTTTCTCTAATAGAAATCACTTCACTAAACAAATGCCCACGCTTTTTGGCCTGGCGTATTTATTCTGTAAATGAACAACGCAGTAATTATGAACCTAGCTTGCGACTTTAGAGGTGGGTGCTCTCTCTCTAGACTAAATATGTGCCTTTTATGGGATCTATTAACGAGGAAACAAGATGTGTTCTTAACTCCTTTTAACTAACACAAGAGAAAGAGTGGTTTGAGCATTGGCCTGGGGGGGAGGGATAGCTCGGTGGTTTGAGCATTGGCCTGCTAAACCCAGGGTTGTGAGTTCAATCCTTGAGGGGGCCATTTAGGGATCTGGGTCAAAAATTGGGGATTGGTCCTGTCCTGCTTTGAGCAGGGGGTTGGACTAGATGACCTCCTGAGGTCCCTTCCAACCCTGATATTCTATGATTGTAACAATAGGGTGACCAGATGTCCCAATTTTATAGGGACAGCCCTGATTTTGGGGGCTTTTTTTCCCCACCCCCGCCCCGATTTTTTACACTTGCTATCTGCTCACCCTAGAAAAGAAGGCAGTTTGTAGTTCTAACACACACTGGCAGGTCGAGGCAATGCCTTGACCTCCTAACACCTACAATAATGACAGTCTGCCTTGCCTGCGCTAGGATTTTAGCTTGTTAGTTACCACATGTTAGATGATCCGAGTTATGAACACAGCTTTTTTCCTGGAGCAGACAAGAGTTAAACTCTAGTATTTTGTTATTATGGGACAGATTCTCTAGGGCCTGACACCTTGTGCAGCCCTTCTCATTTGTGCAAAGGCATTGTAAAGTGCCCCCCCTCCCAGATCTTCCTCTCGTGGGTGGTAGCATTTCATATCCACTTGTCCCGTGTTTTGCACAGACTCCAGTTGCAAAGCAGCGTAGGACCAGCCTCTGTCTGTGCATCCAGCCTGCTGCCTGTTGAGTTTTTAATCTGATTCCTTTAACGGTAAATGACTTGTGGAGGATTTGAGATCTACTACATGCCTTTGTACCTGCGCCTGCATGTGTTGTTTTTACAAGGCTAACAGCTAAGCAAGCTAAAATCTAACCATGCCAATTAATTTATTCATGCCCTAGAGCCTTTAAGGGTACATCTACACTGCAATAAAAGACCCATAGCCCAGCCATAGCTGGCTCAGGTCAGATGACTTGGGCTCGCAGAGCTGCAGGGCTAACAATTGCAGTGTAGACATTTAGGCTCGGGCATGGGTTAGAATCATAGAATCATAGAATATCAGGGTTGGAAGGGACCCCAGAAGGTCATCTAGTCCAACCCCCTGCTCAAAGCAGGACCAATTCCCAGTTAAATCATCCCAGCCAGGGCTTTGTCAAGCCTGACCTTAAAAACCTCTAAGGAAGGAGATTCTACCACCTCCATAGGTAACGCATTCCAGTGTTTCACCACCCTCTTAGTGAAAAAGTTTTTCCTAATATCCAATCTAAACCTCCCCCACTGCAACTTGAGACCATTACTCCTCGTTCTGTCATCTGCTACCATTGAGAACAGTCTAGAGCCATCCTCTTTGGAACCCCCTTTCAGGTAGTTGAAAGCAGCTATCAAATCCCCCCTCATTCTTCTCTTCTGCAGGCTAAACAATCCCAGCTCCCTCAGCCTCTCCTCATAACTCATGTGTTCCAGCCCCCTAATCATTTTTGTTGCCCTTCGCTGGACTCTCTCCAATTTATCCACATCCTTCTTGAAATGTGGGGCCCAAAACTGGACACAGTACTCCAGTTGGAGCCCAGGCTCTGAAACCTTGTGAATGGGGTGGGTCTCCAAGCCTAGATTCCAGCCTGAGCCCAGATGTCTACACTGCAATGTGTAGCCCCAGCCTGAGCCCCACATGCCCAAGTCAATTGACCTGGGTTCTGAGAGTCGGTGCTACAGGGGTTTTTTATTGCAGTGTAGACGTACCTTAAGTGGTGAGCACTAGCATTTCAGGGGTGACTCGAGGCAATCCAGGCTGTCACCTGGAGGATCTGTGAAGTTCTCTGCCAGCTTTGAGGTCAGACTGTCAATGGTTCCCAAACTTTCCTGGTCTGCGTAGCTCCTCCTTAAAAAATTGGTGTAAGGTGACTGGCTGGTACATCAAGCTCAGCTATCACATGGGATACATGTACCACCATTTGGGAACCCTTGGATTAGAAGATCTAACGGTTCCTTCTGGCCTTAATATCTGACTCCATGGGTCTTTGGGAGGAGGAAAGACTGCAATGCCAGTAATTAACTCTGTGTAAGGTCAGCAGAGGTTGCAGTCATGAAAATGACTCTGTTTATGAAAATGACTCTGTTTTATTAAAATAACCCAGGTATTTAAAGCTGTTTTCCCCATCTTGGCTGCAGAATGAAGTCTTCCCCGAGCCCTTGTTCACCTGGACCCGTGTTGGGAGCAGGCTCCTGGATGGCAGCGCTGAGCATGATGGGAAGGAGTTGGTCCTGGAAAGAGTGCCAGCTGAGTTAAACGGCTCAATGTATCGCTGCACTGCTCAGAACCCACTGGGGTCCACAGACACCCACACCAGGCTTATAGTGTTTGGTACGGTTTATACCCTTGGGAAGAATCCTCCTCTGTCCCACGTTACTCCAGCTTACAATCATAGAATATCAGGGTTGGAAGGGACCTCAGGAGGTCATCTAGTCCCACCCCCTGCTCAAAGCAGGACCAATCCCCAACTAAATCATCCCAGCCAGGCCTTTGTCAAGCCTGACCTTAAAAACCTCAAAAGAAGGAGATTCCACCACCTCCCAAGGCAACGCATTCCAGTGCTTCACCACCCACCTAGTGAAAAAGTTTTTCCTAATATCCAACCTAAACCTCCCCCACTGCAACTGGAGACCATTACTCCTTGTTCTGTCATCTGCTACCACTGAGAACAGTCTAGAGCCATCCTCTTTGGAACCCCCTTTCAGGTAGTTGAAAGCAGCTATCAAATCCCCCCTCATTCTTCTCTTCCGCAGACTAAACAATCCCAGTTCCCTTAGCCTCTCCTCATAGGTCATGTGTTCCAGTCCCTTAATCATTTTTGTTGCCCTCCGCTGGACATTTTCCAATTTTTTCACATCCTTCTTGTAGTGTGGGGCCCAAAACTGGACACAGTACTCCAGATGAGGCCTCACCAATGTCGAATAGAGGGGAACGATCACGTCCCTCGATCTGCTGGCAATGCCCCTATTTATACAGCCCAAAATGCCATTGGCCTTCTTGGCAACAAGGGCACACTGTTGACTCATATCCAGCTTCTCGTCCACTGTAACCCCTAGGTCCTTTTCTGCAGAACTGCTGTCTAGCCATTCAGTCCCTAGTCTGTAGCGGTGCATGGGATTCTTTCGTCCTAAGTGCAGGACTCTGCACTTGTCCTTGTTGAACTTCATCAGATTTCTTTTGGCCCAATCCTCTAATTTGTCTAGGTCCCTCTGTATCCTATCCCTACCCTCCAGCGTATCTACCTCTCCTCCCAGTTTAGTGTCATCTGCAAAGCTTGTTCACAATGTCCTCACTACCACTGACCAAATAGAAACTGGCTTTCCCTTTGGCCTGTCCATGCTGCCTTGTCATTTGCTGTTTGCGACTCCATGTGTGACTGGCATTTTGATTGTACGAATGTTTGCCAGCAGCACATTTCAGGCCCTTAGCTGAGAATAATCATTAATATTATTTATTTTATGGCTCAAATAACTAGCCCAGGGTCCCTGTCCTGAAAAATTTATGATCAAGAAGTGACATTTGTGGGAGTTGTTTATAATGCATATGGGACAATAACTGATTATTTTGGTTCTCTGCCAGTTCTGGGCAAAAAAAAAAAAAAATCATTTAGGATCAACTGAAAACACATTTTTTGACATTTTTGCAGAGAGGGACAGGGCTATCTTTTTCATACATTGGGCGGCTGAGAGACCACGAAGAGAGAATCAATGTTAACCATTGTCCTCCCAGCGGTATGGAGAGTAAAACGGGTCTAGAAATGAGAAAGAGGCAAAAACTCTTGAGTAAAAAATCCGACCTCAATTCCTCTCTGACCCGCAGTCAGGAGCAGTTAGAGAGATAAAATTCTGTTCCTGCCAAAACTCAGCAATGAAAGGAAATCCAAAGAATCAGAGCTGCCCAAGATCACCCTTTTTAGGGTTTCCCACTTCGTTGGGCACCAATCACTGACTGACCCTTGTTATCGAGAAAGGCAGAGTGCAACAGTGGTGTGAAAGAGACATTAGCTTTCCGTATCCCATGAGATAAATGTGCACTTAAAAGCTCCTTTTGATGTTATGCCATCTGAAATTAGCATCTAATTCTAATTAGTATCTGTGTATATTTTGTTTTAATTAGAAAACCCAAATATTCCAAGAGGAACAGAGGACTCAAATGGTAAGTTTGGATCCTATGCTGCGTTTCATCATAAATTACAGCTAATTTCTGAGTTAGAACTGAACACCTCATGTTCTTAGGAGGCCATGCACAGATAAACCTGTGTGCTTAGTCTTCTGGCCAAGAATCTTCCACGCCCCAAGGAACCAAACGTTTTCTGACAGTTTATATTATGATCCGTAGTGTTACTAATCACCTAGCAGTCAATAAGCAGCAGGACAAACTATGCAGACTATGATGATTGTTCCTCTATATAGACAAAGAAGTTTGTTTTCACCATCATCACTTCAGCTGGTCAAAATAAATTTCATCTAAACTTTTTTCCAATGAAAAAAAGTAATTTTTGACAGAACAGATGTTTATACAAAAAAACAAATTCCATTTTGTCAATTACTTTTTCAGGTTCTCACTGAAAAAAACAAGACCCAAAAATTGAGGGCGGGAGGGGGGAATCAATTTTGGAGTTTGTTTCTTGATGAAAAGCTGTAAAATTTCTCAGAAAATGAAAATGTTTGGTTTTCATACAGATTTTTCACAAGGGGGGAAAAAATCATTCCTGAATCAGCTCTCCTCCATTCTCACGGCAATCTGCGGTATTCCAGCCCCGAGCCTGCCTTTTCTAGCACATCCTTTCACTGCTTCCTGCTGTAGTATTCAGGCCCTACCCCAAGGCATTGTTGGCAGTACAGGTTCGGTTTCAACAAAACTCCTGCTTTGAAAAAAAAAAATGGAAAAAAAAGGGAGGTTGAAATTGTCAAAATGGGACGTGTTTTGACATTTGCTAAACAAAAAGTTTCATTTTCCAGTTCAAAACCACTTTTCATTTTGAAATTTTAATTTATAGCAGAAAAATAACTCCAAAATAAGGTCAATACTGAAATGGAACATTTCAAAATTATCTAAAGAAGATGATTTGATTGATCTGGCCCGAAAACGGTTTTGGATTTTTGGTTTGGGAACATGTTTAAGATTTTTGACTTTTCATCCCAGTTCAGGATGGGAAATTTTTTTTTGAAAATTCTCAAGAGTCGAGAAAAGCATTTCCCGGCCAGCTCTACATGCAGCTCTTTATGCCAGCAGAGAATTTGCCCCAATAAGGGTTGTGCCTAGTTCTGACACTGCTGAATTTGGCCCTGGAATGGTGCAGGGTATGTTAAAATGTTGGCAGGGATTCTGCATTACCTTACACCCTCCATTGGTTTTCCTATGGCACGGACACCTCCTCTCCCCCAGTGTTTAAACTGCACTGGTTTGGCACACCTAGTGAATGCCAGATCAGTAATCAGCAAAAGTTACAGCTGTGTATCACTGACAACCATTTTGCAACTATCATACCTTGGCATGTCAGCACCTCAGGGCAGGGCTCTGGGCCAGATTCTGATCTTGAACCAACCACTATGAGAAAGGATGATCTTTTGCTTAAGGGACTGGCCTGGGGTTTGGGAGAGCTAGGATCAGTTCCTGGCAATATCGCACACTCCCTATGTGACCGCAGGCAGGTCACTCAGTGCCTCAGTTTCACCGTCCCTGAAATGGGGATACCAGTACCTCTGTTCTCCCACCCTTTGTCTTGGCTATTCAGACTGCATGCTCTTTGGGGCCGAAAGCGTCTCTTGCCATGTGATTGTAAATCACAATGGGAACCTGATCTCAGGTGGGGCCTCCAGCTACTACCATCATACAAGTAATGAATATTAAACTCCATTAGCATTGGTGGGAATCCAGATTAATGTCGCTGAAATCAATGGAGTTACTCCAGCAGCATGACTGTGATCAGAATCTTGTCCATTTGTCTGTAAAGCACCATGCCTGATGCTATAGAGAGAGAGAGATAAACAGTCTCTTAGTTTGCATATAACTACAGGACACCATTGGTCGCCACATCTCTAACCTTAACCCTTCCTTGTTTTGTCTAGGTTCAGTGACCAGCCACAACGGCTTCCGACTAATTTTGATGCTCACCCTGACAGTGATCCTGGAGCTGACGTGAAGGCTTGCCTCTTCTTCCTCCTCCCTTGAACAGCTCCACCCAGCATTTACCTCTCTGTCAATTGGTTTTCTTTTCTTTTTTTTTCTAAACTATTTACAGTCTTGTTATTGGTCTCTTTCTGTCTGTGTCTTGGCTTCCTCAGTCGATTTAATTAAAATGAAAAAAATTCCCCCTGGTAAAAGGCAGTGCATATTATTTGCCATGTGCAATCCTTGGCCTATAGAAAGGGCAATCTGGTCCTTGCACATGCAAAAACAAGGGCCGGTGATTACACACAAAAACACATACAGGGAATGCATCCATGCGCATATTTTGCAGATGCAACTTGCGCACTGATGTTAGCAAAAGTCACCTCATCTAGCCATATGGAGGCAGAAAGTCTAATAGAGGATGGGGCTGGGAGCGAGGACAGAAGTATCTCCAGCTCTGTCACCAATTCTGTGTGATCTTGGACGAGTCAATTTGGTCAAAATTTTCAGAGGTAGCTACTGATTTTGGGTTCACACCCCAACTTTCCAGCTGTGCTGAGCTCCCGTTGATTGCAGTTGGAGTTAAAGGCACTCAGCCGCGCTGAAAATCAGACGCCAGATGTCTTAGGTTATTTACTCAAAAACTGTGGCTGCTTTTGCAAACTTGCATCCTTAACCCCTGCCTCAGTTTCCCTCACTGCAGATTGGGCCAGATCCACCTGTGCCGTAACCCCATTGCTTTCAGTGGCATTACACCAGGCGTGATATATTAGACTTGAAATCAGAATCTGTTTGCCCTCCTTAATGCTTGGGCTCTTGTGAGTAGAGGAGAGAAAACTAAGGGTAGCCAAGGGTTTATTTAGTACAAAACAGAGGCCAATTCTAGGGCCAAGGGCAGATTCTTTAATCCTTGGTTGCTGAGTGCCCAACTTTGTACATATTCCATGTGCTTTTGTTGTTATTCATTATTACATTTATGATGTTAACCCCTGCAAAGGGAGAGCTGCATGGGACCCTGTTTTCCTGTCTCATGAACATTTCTCCTGTATAGAAAAGTGATAGGGTGACAAACCAAAATCCTGAAAATATTTGCAAACCAAAAAGGCCAATTTATTTATTTAGGTTCTGGGCCATCAAAACATTTTGTTTTCAATGGCAACCATTTGTTTGTATATTTTGATTTGTTTGTTTGTTTTGTTTTCTCTAATTAGCTTAAGGCTCTCAACAAAACGTCCTTTTGAACCAGAAATCCAGATTTGATTTAGAAAAATGGTGAAACAAAATATTGACAGTTTAAAAGCTTTGGTTTCAACTTTGTTTTAGTCAAAAGAAAGGTGTCACACCGGGCCCTTTCCCACAAACCCTTTCAGTTGCAACAAAACGGCATGTTCTGATACCAAAAAAAAAAGGGAACCACATTCTGGGATGTCTTCGCAGCAGTGTTGTAAGCAAGCCACGAGAAGTCATTCTTCTGCTCTACTCCACTCTGATTAGGCCTCAGCTGGAGTATTGTGTCCAGTTCTGGGGGCCACATTTCAGGAAAGATGGGGACAAATTAGAGAAAGTCCAGAGAAGAGCAACAAAAATGATTAAAGGTCTAGAAAACATGACCTAGGAGGGATGATTGAAAAAATTTGTTTAGTCTGGAAAACAGATGCTTGAGAGGGGACATGATAACAATTTTCAAGTACAAGTTGTTACAAGGAGGGAGAAAAATGGTTCTTCTTAACCTCTGAGGCTAGGATAAGACGCAATGGGCTTAAATTGCAGCAAGGGCGGTTTAGGTTGGACATTAGGAAAAACTTCCTACCTGTCAGGGGGGAGAAGCACTGGAATAAATTGCCTAGGGAGGTTGTGGAATCTCCATCATTGGAGATTTTTAAGAGCAGGTTAGACAAACAGGGGTGGCAGATGACAGAACAAAGAGCAATGGACTCAAGTTGCAGTGGGGGAGGTCTAGGTTGGATATTAGAAAACACTATTTCACTAGGAGGGTGGTGAAGCACTGGAATGATTTCCCTAGGGAGGTGGTGGAAGCTCCATCCTTAGAGGTTTTTAAGGTCAGGCTTGACAAAGCCCTGGCTGGGATGATTTAGTTGGTGTTGGTCCTGCTTTGAGCAGGGGGTTGGACTTGATGACCTCCTGAGGTCTCTTCCAATCCTAATCTTCTATGAACACCTTTCAGGAACGGTCTAGATAATACTTAGTCCTGCCATGAGTGCAGGGGACTGGATTAGATGACCTCTCAACCTCCCTTCCAGTCCTATGAGTCTATGAAAAACGTTTCATGGGGCAATGCCCAACCAGGTCCACCTGACGTCCCTGACTAAGATCAAGGTCCCACGGTGCCAGGCACTGTACACACATACTGAGACAACCGCTGCCCTAAACAGCTTACATGCTAAATAGTCAAGACAGACAAAGAATGGGCGAGCACAAGTATTATTAGCCCCATTGCAGCTGAGAGGCGAGACTAAGTGGTTTGCCCAAGCTCCATGACATGAATGGCAATCCCCTGAGTCCCAGCCCAGAGACTTAACCACAAACCTACCCCTTCTCTCAGCTCCTCATCGGTGCCGAAACCCCCTCTTTCCCCTGGGTGCTCAAACATCCCCCCCCACCACCTCCGGCCTTGCCCCCATTCCAAATCCCCACCTCTTCCCCGCCTCCTCCTCTGAGTGCGCCACGTTCCCGCTTCTCCCCCTCCCTTCCGGCGTGTGCTAATGCCACCAAACAGCCGTTTGGCAGCGGCTGGGCAGGAAGCGCTGGGAGGTAGGTGGCAGAGTGGGGACATGGCGCACTCGGAGCGGGGAAAGGAGGAGGAGGAGGGGCAGGGTGGGGGGATAAGAGGAGCTTAGCTGCCAGTGGGTGCAGAGCACCCACTAATTTTTCCCCATGGGTGCTCCAGCCCCGGAGCACCCACGGAGTCGGCACCTATGCACCCACTGGAGCCAATGGGCAACGTCATGGTTCCAGCACCTTAGCAAGGCTTGAGTGCCGACTTCATTAAATAGCACCTTAGAGCCAGGCCAGCTGGCTGTAAATCCTGGGCTGGAGACAAGTGGATTCTGGCTCCAGCCACTGCCTGCGGGCTGGTGCCAACGAAACAGATTGAGGCCCTAACACATGCTTAGCAGGATAATAAAATAAAAAGCAGCCTCTCGTCCAAAGGGAGCGGGGGAGGGAAGCAACAACAAAGGTCACTTCCTGAAAACTCATTTTAATAGGCAAACAAAATGCCTTAATTATGCTACAGCATCATTTATTCATGATGCCTCTTGCGGGTCCAGGAAGAAACCCTGCTCGGAAATGAATATTTAATTTCCTTGTTCTGACACCTGCAATTTTTTCCCCCCTTGGTTTTGTTTAACTGGGATTTGGTGCTTAATCGCATGGCTGTTTCAGCTCGGGGGGGAGTGGGATTTAGTGTTTTCCTCTCGCAGCCCGGTTCGGCGCGAGCAATAACACTGTGCAAACACGCCGCGCTTGGGGAAAAGCAGTGAGGCCTGTAAGATTTTTCCCTTGTTCTGCTCAAACACAGACTGAATATTTATTATTGTTGCAGCAACGGAGAACGCATGGCTTTGTGCTCACAGGATGCAATGAGTTTGGGGCTCCCTGGAACCTCCAGTGCACCCCCGATGGCAGAGCTTACCTTCTATCTAGCAATATGTCGCCCTGATCAATGGACAAGCACCCGTTTCCTTCCTTGGGCACCGGACTAAGGCCCCGTGTGAGCACAGCACAGTCATGCTAGACCTCATGTAGGTGTGGCAATGCCAAGGGGTGAATCCTCAGTTCTGCCTAGTAAATGCTGGCTGCTGCTTAGCTGGCATGCCACCGACAAGAAGCTTATGACGCCACTGTCCTGTGGTTGAGTTTATGTTGTTCCCATCCCAAGTCTGGTTTGGAGCAGCCCAGGGACTGCTCTAAACTACACTGGCTTGAAATAGCCCCTGTTAGAACAACAGGGCTCATGAAAGCCCAACATGGAGCCCATAGTGGCCCCTATGTTAGCCCAGGAGGGGGCCATATAAGGCTAGCTATGCCGGCCATGGCTCAACCAGGGAGTCACCCACTCCCGGAGAATCCTCGGCAGCCCATGGGTGACAGCTCTCAGTCCCCTTTACATTAGTGCTGTGGCAGAATTTAGTCCCATATTTACAGATAGTGCCATCCTGCCCCTCCCACCCCGCCCGTTAGAGTCCACATTCCCCTCAGCTATGTCTTGCTGGGATTTCCTCACCCCATAGTGATAAGGTGAGGGGCTCAGAGTCCGGGTAATGGGCTCACTATTACATCCTGACTGGAATGGAATAGAACAAGCGGGACAGCTGAGAGTAATTAGATGCCGCATAAAATTTGTCTGGAACGTAGCCAGCTGAGCATCATCATATAGATCAAAGACACCCACTGTTGTGGTTAGGGCGGTCAAGCGATTAAAAAAATTAATCGCGCTTAATCACGCGATTAATCGCACTGTTAAACAATAACAGAATACCAGAGAATACCATTTATTTAAATATTTTTGGATGTTTTCTACATTTTCAAATATATTGATTTCAATTACAACAGAGAATACCAAGTGTACAGTGCTCACTTAATAGTTATTTTTGATTACATATATTTTCACTGTAAAAAACAAAAGAAATAGTATATTTCAATTCACCTCATACAAGTACGGTGGTGCAATCTCTTTATCATGAAAGTTGAACTTACAAATGTAGAGTTAATGTACAAAAAATAACTGCATTCAGAAATAAAACAATGTAAAACTTTAGAACCTACAAGTCCACTCAGGCCTACTTCAGCCAGTCGCTCAGACAAAAAAGTTTGGTTACAATTTGCAGGAGCTAATATTGCCCACGTCTTGTTTACAATGTAACCTGAAAGTGAGAACAGGCATTCGCATGGCACTGTTGTAGCCGGCATGGCAAGATATTTACGTGCCAGATGCGCTAAAGATTCATATGTCCTTTCATGCTTCAACCATCATTCCAGGGGACGTGCTTCCATGCTGATGACAGGTTCTGCTCGATAGCAATTAAAAGCAGTGCAGATCGACGCATATTCATTTTCATTATCTGAGTCAGATGCCACCAGCAGAAGGTTGATTTTCGTTTTTGGTTGTTCGGGTTCTATAGTTTCCGCATCAGGATGTTGCTCTTTTAATACTTCTGAAAGCATGCTCCACGCCTCGTCCCTCTCAGGTTTTGGAAGGCACTTTAGATTCTTCAACCTTGGGTCGAGGGCTGTCGCTATCTTTAGAAATCTCACAGTGGTTCCTTCTTTGTGTTTTGTCAAATCTGCAGTGAAAGTGTTCTTAAAACGAACATGTGCTGGGTCATCATCTGAGATGGCTAGAACACGAAATATCTGGCAGAATGCGGGTAAAACAGAGCAGGGGAAAGACAATTTTCCCCCAAGGAGTTCAGTCACAAATTTAATTAACGCATTATTTTTTTAACGAGCATCATCAGCATGGAAGCACGTCCTCTGGAATGGAGGCCAAAGCATGAAGGAGCATATGAATATTTAGCATACCTGGCACGTAAATACCTTGCAACGCCGGCTACAAAAGTGCCATGCGAACGCCTGTTCTCACTTTCAGGTGACATTGTAAATAAGAAGCGGGCAGCAGCATCTTCCATAAATCTAAACAAACTCGTTTGTCTTAGCAATTGGCTGAACAAATAGGCCTGAGTGGACTTGTAGGTGCTAAAGTTTTACATTGTGTTGTTTTTGAGTGCAGTTATGTAACAACAACAAAAATCTACGTTTGTAAATTGCACTTTCACAATAAAGAGATTGCACTACAGTACTTGCACGAGGTGAATTGAAAAATACCATTTCTTTTGCTTTTCATTTTTACACTGCCAATATTTGTAATAAAAATAACAATATAAAGTGAGCACCGCACACTTTGTATTCTGTGTTGTAATAGAAATCAATATATTTGAAAATGTAGAAAAAAATTAAACACATTTCAATTGCTATTCTATGGTTTAACAGGGCAATTAAGCGTGATTCATTTTTTTAAATTGCAGTTAATTTTTTTGAGTTAATCGTGTGAGTTAACTGTGATTAATCGATAGCCCTAACTGTGGTCATTCAAGTCTTCTTAGCGAGCGTACCTCCTGTGCCAAAAACCACAGGCCCCATCCCTGTGAGCTAAAGGAGCCTTGTCGTCAGCTGCTTGCACTATAGGGCCTGTGACACACAGCTGGGCGGTGTGTTTCTGCTCAGTGGCAGGTAGGGCTGTGCATGTCAGCCCAGCCCTTTGACAGCCCCTCAGGGATGTCCAGCCATCCTCTGCATCGTAATCTAACCCAATCTGCTGCTTTTGCCCCATCACGCCCTCCTGTGGCTCCCCCATGAAGGAGGCCACCAGCACCATCCAGCTTGTAACTCAGCTGCAGCTCTGCCCTGGCCCGCTCTTTTGACCCACCCAGCCCCGCTATGGCTGAGTCTGGCCACTTCGTATGGCACGACAGCTCCCCAGCCTCTCGACCCACACAGCCACAGCGCCTCCCCACGCCACATCCCGGGGCGCCCAATGCATACACCTCCTCGCTGGCTCCAATCCCTGCCCCTAGGCCAGCGCATTCAAAATGCTGAGAACGTGTTTAGCAACCCGGCTGGGTGCTCTGAGTAATCACACCCCCTTGAGTGTGCCCATTGGCTCCCTCTGCTGTACCCCTCAGTCACAAACGCCTCGCCCTCCCCTTGAATCCCGCCACCATTTCCCCCAGCCCACGCTACGTAGCCAGCCTGTTCCCAGGAGGGTGACACCTACCTCTGTCCGGCCAACAATCGCAACCCCACTTGCCCATATCTCCCTTGCACCCCCTTGTGCTTTTTTTCCCATGCTGCCCCCTGGCCCCTGTGGAAAACCGCCCAGTCAAACGCCGCACGTCCCGGGCCAGCCCCACCCAACTGCTCATTGGCTAGCAAAAGGTTGACGCCTGCCTCCGACCAGCCGGTGACACCAGCCGCCATCACCCACTTGCTGCGTTGTCAGACAAGAAAGGGCCTGCTGTCTCCCACGCTGCTCCTCCCACTTGGCCCTGGGACGAGCTGCAAGGCTCCGGCATTGGTCTGTGGCTCTCGCCTGAAAACGTGTCTGTGCCGTGATGCCCACAAAATACTGACACCGGTTAGGTACCTGGTGTGTGGCTACCACTGCCTACCAATATTGTATCGTTGTTTCATTGTCAAACTGCCCGTCCCCCAGCTCTGTCTGTATGCAGCTGTTGGCTCTTGTTTTATACTTGGCTTGGAAGCTGCTTGGGGCAGGGACTGGCTTGCTTTTCTGTTTGTACAGTGCCTTGCACAGTGGGGTCCTGGTCCATGGCTGTGGCTTCTAGGTGCTACTGCCATGCAAATGAATAGCCTCCTAGACTTTAAGGTCAGAGGGGCTCATTGTGATCATCTCATCCAGCGATTCTCACACTGGGGATCCTGACCCAAAAAGGGGTTGCGGGGGGGGGGCACGATCACAAAAAATATTGCTGGGGGAGCTGAAGGGGGGGGCACACAAAGGGCAGCGGAGTCTTTCCAAAAGTGGGGGGGGCAGAGGCCCCTGCTCCCCAAGGCCTCACCCCTTCCTTTGAGGGCCTACCCCACCCCTTTCCCCTGAGGCCCCTCCTCTTCCCCCAAGGCCACACCCCAACCCCTCCTCTTCCCCCCCAGAGGCCCTGCCCCCAACCAAGCCAGAAGCTGGAGCAGGGGTGGGGAGCCTGCCCCCCCCAGCCCATGTCCCCACCCCCACAGGCTTCCCACCCAGGGCAGGTGGAGGGACCCAGGATCCTCACCGCTGCCCACGTGGATCTTCTCCTGACCCGGCTCCGGCCTGGGGGCGGGGCCTCGGAGCCGCCACCCGACCATGGGAAGAGTTTCGTGGGCAGCTGTGGGGAGCCCAGTGCAGAACCTCCAGGGGCCACTGGGAGTGGGGACGTTCTCGGGCCTCCCACACAGCGGGCAGGTGGAGGGTCCACCGCGGCTCCACACAGCTGCTCGCACGGCTCTTACCCCCTCCACCTCCATCTGCCCTGGGTGGGAAGCCCGAGGGGCAGGGACACGGGGGGAAGAGGAGGGGGAAGGGGCAGGGTCCGCCATGGCCCCCCCCCCCCGTTCTGGCACCACTGGGGTACAGCAGCCGCCGCTCTCCAGCTGCCCAGCTCTGAAGACAGCGCTGCGGCCAGCAGCAGCGCAGAAGGAAGGGTGGCAATCCCATGAGTACTCACTCCTGTACAGTAATTTGCTATCACTTCTGGTGGGGGGGGTCATTACAGCCTGAAATATTTTCAAAGGGGGAGGCAGCAAAAAAAGTTTGAGACCCCCCCGCAGCCCCCTGATGTAATCTGACCTCTTGCACATTGCAGGCCACAGAACCTCCCCCACCCACTCCTGTATAAATAATAATAAAGCCATCACCTTCTCCTCCTCCCAATTCTCCCCCCAGAGCTTCCCTCTGACGTGCTGCACACAGAAAACTGCCGCTAAGCAGATGGCGAGCTGCACTCAGAGCTCCTGATTCGCTAAGAAATGCAAACGCAGCCTGACTGTGCTAAAGTACCCTATTATTTTGGTTACCCCAGCCTCCCGCCCCTAGCCCCCCCAGACCCACTGGTGCCTCGACCACCTGTCACGGCTTATCCTTGAGATTGCAGCCTGGGCTGTCATTTACAATATGTTTTTTTCCCTGCCAAGTACAACGGCGCGCTAAGCTGCAACATAAATCTCCCTTAGGTCCCTTTGCAAATCCCAGCCGGCATGACCACACCAGTTCAGTCCATTCTGCATGAAGCTGCACTTGTCAATAATCCGCCCGGCACTCAAATTCTCTCCTGTGGCAAGGGAGAGATCCCCAGATTTAGAGCCACTGGGGCCTCCACACTTTACAAAGGTGTCTAACTGCAGAACAAAGCAACAGCAAAAAAAAAAAAAAAAAAAGACCAGCAAGAGAAACAAAGTCGAATCAGAAAAAAACCACCCCACACCCGGAGCCAGCCGTTCTCCCGACATGGACTATATTTCACGCAGGGGTATGGACATGAGAGTGCGCCTGAGGGGGCTGCTGAATGCTGCTTCATACCCCAATCGATCACGGGCGCAGAAAGGCCCAGCACTAAATCACGCCCCAGTGATTGATCCCTTGTGAGCTCTCACACTGCTCAGTGGGCCTCACAATACTTCATTTGTTACCTTGTGCTGAGGCACTGGGGTATAAAACAGCCTTGCTGGGACAATAGCTCACGGCTTCACAAAGGGCTTTGCCGATGCCTGCCTCCCAGGGCCTGCAAGACTTCCTTATTTATTAGCATCCATGGCTCCAGGTTTTGCATTTCAATGCACTGCCTGTGAAACCGGCTTTCTAAAGGCTATTGACCTAATTCGTACGGACTTGGCACAATCCCATGCACAAAGACCGCCAGTGAAGGCGGACAACACAAGGTGGCTGTGGGGTGGATGAGCGCGGTCAGTGCTAGATAAGACTAGAGCTGGTTGGAAAATACATCAGGACAGGATGTCACAACAGCAAAAATTTCGGAGCACCAAAAAGTTTTAACACGAAAGGTCAGAATGAAATGTTGACGTTTGCAGTGTCGACGAAACGTCAATTTGAACCGGAATGGTTTGTTTCCGGGGGGCATTTTAGCTTCAAGGGACACAGCAAAAGTAACTGGCATGTTGGAAATATTGAAATGTTTTAGTGACAGATATTTTCCAGTGGACAATGCTGATTTTGCCCAAACCACATTTTCAGATTAAAAAACAAACAAACATTTTCTGGCAGAGAACGTTGAACCAGCCCTGGAAAATATCTAATACTCACTGCGCACAGCCTGCCCCAGCATCCCAGTGATCACACATTTTAAACTGACCGTATCCTACAAGCCCCATTGCCTTTTGTAATCCGTGCTAACACAGAGTGGCTCTGTGTCCCTGGGGAGACCACCCGTACAGGTTTTTGAGCTTGCTACTGCCTGAAGACTAACAGACCTCGTTCTCAAAGTCAGGCTGCCCAGGATAAAGATTTAACATCCAGCAGTCCTAGGTTCAATGCCCACAGCTGACCCCAGCTAGGGACCTTGTTACATTTCCCAGGGAGTCTTGCAACAAGCACAAGTGATCAGGTCTCTGATCTCAGCCAAAGGGCTGAGAAGAGACCCTTTAAACTGGAGACAGTCCAAAACTAGAACCGAGAACCCCAAGCCCTTCCAAAGTTGGAGGGGGGAAATTCAAGTTTGAAGCCATAGATCTGAACGTGCCACCACTCACTTCTGGGTCAGATACCAAAGTAGAAGGGGCTTTGACACCTCTTTTTTTATTGTTTAATCCATTTGGGATGCAGTCAAAAAATCACTGTCATGAGATTTCAGCCCCAAATGGTACAAGATTTCCACCATTCTGGATCTCTTGAGCTCACTAAACCTCTGCCCTTTGGGCAATACAATGTTAACAGCTAGTTTGTAGAATTTCTGCACCATTAACTCTGAACTCTGGCCTCACACTGAACCCCAGCCACCCCCCACCCCCACCCCCTAGGGCCTTCACCAGTTTAGACCAGGAACCTGGAAGCCCTGGCATGCTTGCCTGCACCAGATTTGCGGACACGGGAAGACACAGGGTCCTTAGCAACCCAGCAAGCTGTCAGGATTCCCATGGAAACCTGTGTTTGATCTGTCAAATCTGTTAAACATTTTGGGTTCGAAGAATTGGCATTTTCTGACAAAACTCTGCTTTGCTGGAAAATTTCCAACCGGTTCTAATTCCCAGAAGACACGGCGGAGCTGGCAGAATGGTTTCATGGTCCAAGCCAAGGATTCTTCAGCTCTAATCCTGGATAACCTTAGACAGGTCATTTAACTGCTCCACACCTGAGTTTTTCCCTCTGCAAAGCGGGGGTGATAATATTGTCCACCCTGTGGGGGTGTTGGGATTTTTAAAGCCCTACGCGCTAGTTATCCCTGGACAGGATGATTGGTATAGAGCAAAGGAATGAAAGGGAGGAGGCAGAAACAGAGCGACAGAAAGAATCAAAGGGGAGTTCTAGTGATTTCAGTGGAACTGAGCCAATTGACAAAAGCTGAGGATCTGGCCCCTTAACTTTAATGAAGCGCCACTGATTTCCACTGCTGGGGAAGCTAGTCCATAATGTAATTAGAAATACACACTCACAGACACAGGCCAGATCATGGAAGTCAGAGGATCTAGCCACCTGGGGATCCAGCTCCCAGATCCTCACCCTCTATCCCGATGGATTTGTTTGTGCAATTAGAAAATGGAACAAATCTTCATACAAAACAGTGCTATGATAGGAGACAAAAATAATACAACGAGGCTGTTGTGAGCTGCAACATTCCAACCCAGTATGGCAGAGCCCTGGCGCACTAAGGGTTTCACTGGGAAGGACGCTGCCTTCCTACGAAGTAGACTTTTGTTTTGCACTTAAGATTTCACTTGCCTCTGCCTTATGTTGACAACAAACCCCCAAACTAGAAGTACCTGGTGTTTAGGGCAAGCTCACCCGTTTTCACCCTGCTTAGTGGCTGAGAGACTGTTCTAACATCCCTTCTCCCCACGACACAACTGTAGTTGCAAGTGACCTGCTAATAACATGGTTCCATTGTGTACGTGAGATTTCACATGTCCCAGGCTTTTGCCTGGTTTGGGGATGTGGTTCTGTTCTGTCCACGCTACAGAACCCAACTATTTCTTAACTGTGTAGAGAAACAACCATCTAACCAGATACCCCATCAAGGCTGCTGTCATATGTAGAGAAGGACCACAGACAGAGAGAGGAAATGATCCATCAGTACCAAGCCATGCTGGCACACCCATTTCCTGGCCTTATCCAATGACCCCTAGACTCTAGGGCCTAGAGGAAGGAATGGACTTTCCCCCAGCAGGGTCTGTGCTAGCTGGCTGTACAATGGCTGGAGATGCATCCTGTCCAATATGTTCATCACCGCTTCTCCTGTGCAGCCACTGACTGAGAAAAATTGCAGAGCAGGAGGTTTCCATAAAACCCATCAACCTTCTGACACAAACAGCTAAAACCCAGCCCACGGGTCCCAGCACTCCACTCTCCAGCCACTTCATCATGCCCAGGTCCTGCAGGCTGAGTGGTTCCAAAGAGAGCAGCGCTATGGAGAGCATCCAGTTTCATTCTGAACTGGTTGGTTCCCTTTGATTTGCCACAGACCCATAAACCCTCCCTTTCCAAGGCCCTGCCTGCAAATCACTGCGTAGGTCAATCTGGTATGGGGGTTGGGATGTGGGTTCCCGTCGCACCGCTAGTCCGCAAATTGAAACATTCATCTAATAAACCCCTATTTAAAAACTGTCCTTCTCTTGAACTCATTCATCGACGGATTCTTTATTTTACAGATCCACTAAAATGTACATATGTATATATACATATATATTACACACACCTTAGTTGTTCTCCAGGGGCTATTATCTAAGAATAATTTATCCTAGAAATTTGTTATGTTCGAATTACCAATTAGATATGATTATAAGTTACATGGCGAACACTGCACTACTGTTGGAAAATGTGAATTCCATTAAAATCAAATTAGCATGTGTTAGAGGAAGGGAGCTTTTACTGCACTGCACCAGGAGTTTATTGCAGAGCTCTGCCAACCAAGGGATGAAAAAAGGGCGGCCCATTTGTCTGCAGCTGATGGGCTAGCACCCAGAAGAGGGGGCACAGTTCTCAGGCACGTGTGCAGGGCTGGTTTTGAGGTGTGTCAGTGCTCAGGCAGTGTATGGCGGGAGGTTAAAGGCTGGCTTTTCTTCTCTTTCCAGGTGGGAAAAAAAGAGACCAAACTAAAATTCCCTGCTCCTGGAGGAGTTTGTCAACTCTTTGCTGCCAGTGACAAGAGCAAAACCAACTTTGATTTTGGATGAAGAGAGAGAATCAAAGTAACGTTTCCATGGGAAAGTGCACAGCACGCAAGATTTCACATTGCCCTGTATCTTGTGTAGTCGTGTATGCCCGGGAAAAGCGCAAACGACTGTACAAGGCTCAAAGCAACAGAAAATCTGCCCCAGAGAGAGAGAGAGAGAGAGAGGGAGTGTGTGTGTGTGCACCTCCTCAGCAATAATCTGTGCTGAACTGAACACAGAATGGCTACCTGGACTCTCTGCAATTCACAGATTAACAGTGCAGTACACAGAAACAGTATCCTCACTACGAATGCCACACGAACCAGCTTGGAAGGATTAGATTTTTGTCAGTAAACATCAATTCCACCGCACACGAATCAGCAAAAAATATGTCCAGCGATGATCATCGCACTTTACAGATGAGCAAAATAAGAACAAAGCTGTTTGAGAACGCGCTAGGATTAGACGTAAGGCTATTTACTTGGTCTGTTTTGGCAGGCGATGTTGAAGACTCGTCTCCCTCACCAACAGAAGTTGGTCCAAGAAAAGCTATTCCCTCAGCAGTCCTCAACCTCTCTCTTCCTGGGCCCCCCCACCCCAACATGCTATAAAAATTCCACAGCCCACTTGTGCCACAACTGTTTTTCTGCATCGCCAGTAGCTGAAAAGCCAGGGCTGGCATTAGCAGGTGGCAAGCAGGGCAACTGCCTGGCGACCCACACCACAGAGGCACTACAAAGCTAAGTTGCTCAGGTTTTGGCATGAGCCCCGGACAGCGGGGCTCAGGCTTCGGCTTTCTGCCCTGGGCCCCAGTGAGTCTAACACTGGCCCTGCTCTCTGGATTATTTTGGCGGACCCCCTGAAACCTGCTTGTGGCCCCCCATGGGGCCCCGCACCCAGCTGAGAACCACTGTATTACCTTACTGTGGTGTTTAGATGCATGCATGTAATTATTAGAACTGGGAGAACTGGCTGTTGGGAGTCTGAAAGGACAGGAAACAGGAAAGGGGAGGGAGTTGAGGAGGCAGAGTGAGAGCTACCGAGGGTGCAGCAGCAGCTTGGTAAAGAGATTTCCACTTTAAAAGTAAAGTCCTGTTGAAATTTGTTAGTACCTTGCCTGGTTGCTACAACATTTTCGCGAAGAGGATGGATCTTCTGCCTCTGAACCCACCTGCACCCTTTCTGCAAAGCCCAGGTGAGCCTCCAATTGCTTTTACTGCCTGGATCCATATGTTTGAGACTTATCTGCTTGCAATCAGAGCTACAGAGATTTCTGAAGTAAGAAAGTGTGCTCTGCTAATCCACTGCCTTGGAGCAGAAGGGCAGCGTATATTTTACACTTTTCCCCTTGCAGATAATAAATATGAAACTGCACTCACTGCATTAAAGAACTTTTTTGTGACAAAAGTGAATGTAGTAGCTAATCGCTACAGATTTCGCCAGCATGAGCAGAAAACAGGAGAGACTATAATGCAGTATATTGCTTCCCTGAGGAGTCTGATTGTAACTTGTGGCTTTGGGAATATGGCAGGTGAGATGATTAGAGACCAGCTCATTGAGAAAACAACCATGCTTCGTGTAATAGAACACTTACTTCTAGAACCACAACTTACACTAGAAAAAGCAATATCCATTGCTACTCAGATTGAGTCAGCTACAGCTGAAGCCAAAATAATGAGCATGGATACAGGAGGCACAGTTCAGGCTGTGACTCCCTTGCAGAAAAGTTCACTATTGCTGCAGACAAACGATTACAAGAAGAAAACTAATGGAAAACCACCGACTCAGCAAATTCAAAATACAATAAAAGCATGTTTTCGCTGTGGATCCCCACAACACCTTGCAAGCTACACAGTACGTCCAGTAAAAGTAGCTCAGTGCAATCCTTGCAAAAAGATTGGGCATTTTGCTAAAGTTTGTCACAGCAGCCAGTTTGATCAACAGGTGTATGCAGTTACAATACCAGACGTTACCGTGCTGAGCGTGGACAAAATCACTACTGCACATGTTCCAGAACAAATAAAGTGCACTGTAAATGTTTCCGCCATACCCTCAGGCAAACCACACTCTATTCAGCTAATGTTGGACACTGGCTCAGCAGTATCTATACTACCTGATTCCATCTATTTGCATTACATTAAAGATGTGCCTCTTACTGAACCCAAACTTCACTTGGTGTGCTATTTGAAAAAACATATTCTAGTACATGGCTGCCTGCCAGCAATAGTTACTTTTGGTGATTGCTGTGTAACTGCAGAGTTCTACATTGTCCACAAAGGCACTCCTATCCTTGGCAGAGATTTATTGGCTGCTTTAAATCTCAGGGTAGTTAATGGATGAATTGATCTTCCTCAGCAAAGCACTCTGGCAGTACACACACCAGTTTCAGCTGGGACCCAACACCAGGTTGAGGAGAAACTCAGTTGTGCTCATGGGTTTCTGCATAAAGTTAAAATGCGGAATAATGTGATGCCTGTACGACAGGAGTTACGGCGCTTACCATTTTCAGTCAGGGAAGCTGTTTCAGAGGAACTTAGAAAACTTGTTCAAAAGGACATTATTGAAGAGATTGACTCCTCGGAATGGATTTCACCTATAGTAGTGACGCAGAAGAAGGGTGGAGGCATTCGCCTTTGTGTGGACTTAAGGGAACCAAGTAAAGCTATTGTGATTGACAGCCATCCTCTTCCTCACATAAAAAAAGTATTTGCAGAACTCCATGGAGCAAAGATGTTTTCTACTCTTGATTTGCAGACCGCATACTACCAGGTTATGTTGCATGAAGACAGCAGACACCTCACAGCATTTATTACACAGGGGACTATTTTGTTTTAAATGTGTTCCATAAGGTCTCGCATCTGCCCCAAGTGCCTTCCAAAAAATGATGTCATTATTCTGAAGAATCAACATGGAGTTCAGTGCTATCTGGATGATATTATCGTGTTTGGAAATACTTCTGAGGAGCATGACAATAACCTGCAGTCTGTACTAAACTGCATCAGCAAAGCAGGCCTCAAGCTCAATAGGTCCAAATGCAAATTTAGACAAACTGAACTCTTCTTTTTTGGGGCATACAATTTCACAGGCTGGACTAAAACCTGATCCAGATCAAATCCTGGCAATTTCAAATGCTCCTCCTCCAACAGATTTGCAAACCTTACCTTCCTTCTTGGGTCTTACCTCCTGGTATGCAAAATGCATTCCCAATTATGCTTCTGTCATTGAACCGTTACGGGAATTACTACGGAGAAGTTCAACCTTAGCGTGGACAACAGATGTACAAGCTAGTTTTGAAACAGTGAAAGACTTGATTGTACATAGTCCAGTACTTGCACTATTCACTCCTGCATTGCCCACAATTGTAACTACTGATGTTTCTGATTATGGACTTGGGGCTGTCCTCACACAACTGCATGAGGACAACACAGAGAGGACTGTTGCATTTGCTTCAAGAACACTAAGTAATGCTGAGAGGAAATATTCTACAGTCAAAAAAGAAGCACTTGCTTGTGTCTGGGCTACTGAAAAATGAAGAACTTACCTGTGGGGCCGCACGTTCAAGTTGCGCACAGACCACAGCCCTTTGACGACGTTGCTCACCACAAAAGGACTGGGAAGAGCAGGATACCGTATTGCTAGATGGTCTGCAAGACTGCTCTCTTTCAGTTATGAACTAGAATATAAGCCTGGAAACCAAAATGTGGGAACTGATTGCCTTTCTCGCCTGCCTTTGCCTTCACCAGATGGTCCACTGGAGGATGAGGATGTAGTGGTTGCGCTTATTACAAGCGCTCTTACTGCAGTTACAAAAGAACAATTTCAAGCTGCTTGTTCAGCATGTCCAATTCAACAAAAACTATGGGAATTTCTGACAAAGAGATGGCCCAGTAACCCTAAAAACCTTGCCCAGTTTTGCTGCCTTATTTTAGAGTTCGGGATGAGCTTTCTTTGCTTGATGGCTGTGTGCTACGAGGTACACACCAGCTACTTGTTCCAGAAGAACTATAGTCAAAATTCATACACCTGGCACGTGATACTCATCAAGGAATTGTCAGAACCAAACGACGACTATGGGATCTGTATTGGTGGCCAGGGATGGACTCTCAAACTGAAGCACTCATAAAATCCTGTGTCACTTGCCAAATGCATGATAAGACAGCAGTGACATGTACCCTTCCATTACAGCCTGTTCCTCTTCC
Organism: Caretta caretta; assembly: GCF_965140235.1. Classification (NCBI taxonomy): domain Eukaryota; kingdom Metazoa; phylum Chordata; order Testudines; family Cheloniidae; genus Caretta; species Caretta caretta. Next base: position 7,899,806 of record NC_134223.1, read on the forward strand.
TGAATCTGCATGGGAAAAAGTGGTGATTAACATTGTAGGACCCTTTGATACTGCTCCAAGTGACTGCTGATATGCCATCACTTTAATAGACTATTTCAGTAAATGGCCTGAGGTAGCGTTTACATCACAAATCTCTTCTGCTACAGTAATTAAGTTCCTCTCTTCAGTTTTTAGCAAGGAAAGTAACCCCAAAGAATTGGTTTCAGATAATGGTAGTCGATATACTTCCTTAGAGTTTGAAACTTTTCTAGCAGAGAGGAACATTTTAAAACAGAGGTCATCCCTATATTACCCTCAAGCCAATGGGGAAATCGAATGGTTTAACAGAAGTTTGAAAGAGAGTTTGCAAATGACTAAACTGGAAGGGCAATTGTGGATAACCTTCACTACTGATTTCTTGCAAGCATACCGGGCTACACGACATGCCACAATGCAAAGATCACCCGCAGAGTTACTGCATGGGAAATAGATGAATACTAAACTGAACATTGCTGCATTGTTAAAGGCACGACCTGATGCCCCAACAGAGGATGATGTGAGAAAAACAGTTGAACGGAACCAAGCAAAGTCTAAGGCTTTTACAGACAAGCGGCGGGGTGCTAAGGAACCAAAGTTCGAGCGTGGTTCCTTCGTTAGAATACAAAAATTTGGAATTTTACACAAAGGGGACCATAAATTCACAGCTCCTCTTAAAATCATAGAGAAGAAGGGACCTTACACCTATCGACTTTCTGATGGGCGGGTATGGCATGCTTCTTATCTTGCACCTGCCTATGCACCAAAAGGAGATTATGCCAACACCCAGTCTGCATTGGATGACTTCACCGTAGTATCAACACAACAAGACATTGCACTGGAACCGGGGCTTGAGAGACGGCCTGTCAGACCCAGACGGGCACCTGTCTGGACTAGAGACTAGGTTATGTAGTATCAACAGTGTTTTCAGTGTAATATTTCTGCCAACAGTATAGTGTCATTTCATCTTTTTTCCTGTGGTTAGAACAACAATGTTTATTTTAATTGGGAGAGTTTCTTAAGAGAGGAAGGAATGTGGTGTTTAGATGCTGTTTGTAATTATGAGAACTGGGAGCACTGGCTGGTGGGAGTCTGAAAGGACAGGAAACAGGAAGGGACGGGGAGTTGAGGAGGCAGAGTGAGAGCTACTGAGGGTGCAGCAGCAGCTTGGTAAAGAGGTTTCCACTTTAAAAATAAAGTCCTGTTGAAGTTTGTTAGTACCTTGCCTGGTTGCTACAACACTTACCCACCTTAGCTTTTTGAATCTCAGCATCTACTGCCATTAAATAATTATTGTCTGACTCTCTCATTACCTGAGTCTCACATAATTTCCTGCTGCTGTGACAATTTAAATCAATAAAAATGGGAAAAAGCGTAAAAATAAACATCGATATTATCCGTCACAATTATTTTTTTTTTAATTAAAACCAAACTGCCAAGCCTTCACATGAGGAATTTGGGGCAACGGAGAGATTGTTCTCAGTGTGCACATGTCTGGACATGTCCCCAGAGCATCCCGCAGAACAAACATTATATAAATAAAGCCCCCACATTGGGTTTTTTACATTGACTCTTGTATGGACCCAGAATCAAACCAGGAGCGGAACAGCCCCAGAGCTTGGCTCCAGATCCAAGCTTTACAGCTCAGGTCCATCAGTGGATAGAAACCATCTCCTCACTTCTTAGAACTGTGGCCTTATAGCAATTAGAGGTGGAGGAGACTAGGTGGTCTACTAGGTGGTCAGTCCCAGAGGTTCTCAAACCCTGTGATGGATCATCTTCGCATCTCCACACCCAGTTCCTCCACTGCTTGGTTCTCAGGACATTTCATTCGGCACACCATTAAGAATGTGAGCTGCATTTTGAGTCCCCCTCTGATCTTACCTCCCCAGTCCAATGTGGGCTCATTTCCTACTTTGTATCTTCTAGGGATTTGCGCAATGGCTCTTCCACTACCATGCAGGAGACTCTCCCACAAGCCAGTTGATCTCGCCCAGCGAATTTCCTTTTCTGAATGTTGGCCCATGACTCCTGCCTGTAACACAAGAAGCAGAGAGGGCTTGTGAATAAGGCACCGAGCTCAGACTCATGAGATGGGGTTATATTCCCAGCAGGGCCACTAACCTGCTTTGTGACCTTAGCCAGTCACTTCACCTCCGATCTCCTTCCCCTTCTCTGTCTGTGACGTCTATTTAGACAGTAAGCGCTTGATTGTCTCTTACTATATATTTGTATAGTACCTAGTACAATTGGCCCCCAATCTCATTTAGGTGCTACTGTAATACAAAGAACGAAACTGAAACAATTCTCCTCCATCCATAGTGTTCACACCTTTCAGATACTTGTATGGTACACGATCCAAACAACAGGCCTGATCCAACGTCCAATAAAGACTCTCATGGACCTCACTGAGCTTTGGATCATGCCCTGAATGGTAGAACTTCATGCCCAAGACTTGTAGAACTTCATGCCCAAGACTTGTAGAACTTCATCAGGGAAAAGTACATATGTGCCATAAAAATTTTATATGGTTCATAAAAAGTCTTGCCGTTTATATTCCAATGATACATTTAATAGTGTATAAAACACATTTTAAAATGTTAAAACACTGGCCTCGTTCTCCTGAAATGTAAAAAAATTCCTGTCACCGTAATAAGCTAGGAAATGAAAGGTGTAAGGCCAAGGACTTGAAATTACAGACTGCGTGACCCAGTTTCTATTATTTTAACTGTACTTGCAGTGTATGTGCAATACTTCTGAGAGAAAAGTTCACTCCTTGTAAGTGGAACAGCTGAAAGTGGAAAGATGGGCTAGACAGAGTGTAGTGAGGTCTGATTTTAGCCCCTTTGTATGTCCCCCAGAATAAGAGCTATTCAATAAGGTGATAAAACATACTGAGGATGAGGAATTGGGTCATTCTGCCAACACAGCAAGTTCAGAATGGAGTGACGGGCATTCTGGGTGAAATCCTGCTGCCATGAAAACCAATGGCAAAACTCCCATTCGCTTCCATTGGGCCAGGATTTCACCCCATAGAGAGGCAGAGCACAGCTGACTCCTTCACTCAAATTCAGTCTCAAGACACATAAGCAGGGCTGCCAGCTTGGAGAGTTTCTCCAATGGGCTAAACGTGTCACCACCACGCCAGGATGCGTCCCAAGGCCGGGACAGCGTGCAAGCCTGTGGCGAAGGTGTCACGGGGCAGACTCATCATTTTACATCCAAACACCCTGCCCCAGAAGTTATTTTGCACGACTCTGCATGCATCGAATGGAGGACACAAAGCAGGATGGGTGGCCACGCTGTAATGGGGCTAGGGATGCAAATCAAGGAAAAGGCAAATACCGTACATTCAAATGCTACTTAATGCCAAAAGTGAGAGGTAGAAAAATCAGACAGACTATGCTGGGTGCCTCTCCAAATCCCTCTGTATAACACCAGTGGCAAAGAGGGGGAAATAATCAAGTCAGATACATTTTGAATACTCCACACTATTCAGGTCACCTTGTTATAAACGGGACGTTACAGACATAGAGCAGGTACAGTGGAAGGCAAAGAGAAGGAGACGGGGAGTCATTTTAAAAGATTAGAGCGATGTTGTCTGTGGCTTTTAGAAAGGGGCGATTGAATGACCTGCTTGAGGATGGTACCATTCAGAGGGAAGCAGAGCAGAGCTATTCAAGGACAGAGTCAGATGCAAGGACAAGGGGCCAGGAGCTTCAGACAAGGTAGCGCTTAGGCACTCGAGGAATTTCAGAGGAGTTGTTAAGGTAGGGCTTGAAGCCGCAGACACAATAGGAGAAACTGGTTTGGAAAGGAATGAGGCTCCTCACTCACTTCCGAACAGAATTCCAAGGGCCTGATTCTCATTTATGGTAAGCCCCCTTTGCCCTGCCAGAGTGCTGTAACAGGGCCTTAGCAGAAATGAGAACCTGGCCCAAAGTCTTGGTCTACAAAACTGTGAATGGATAGAAATTCTGAGCGTTTACTCTGTGTGCCTCAGCCCCAGAGCTCAAAGTGCTTTCCAAAGGAGGACAGTATCACCAGCCCCATTTTACAGATGGAGAAACTGAGGCACAAAGAGGGGAACTGACTTATCCAAGATCATCCAGTAGCAGAGCTAGGAACAGGATCAAGGTTTCCCGAGTGCTAGTCCATTGCCTGCTCCATGGCAGCTGGGGATCTAGAGGGAATTTTGGTCGACTGTATATTTCGTAAAATGGATTGCCCAGAACCCCGCAGCTGTAGCACTGCATGATGGGAGCTCCTCTGCCCTTTCACACTGAACCGGTTCAGGCCTGGCTGGGAGACCACCCAGGGAAAAGCCAGCTGCAGATTACCAGAACTACAGGATTTCTTAAAGCTCTTATTATAATGGTCGTAGAACATGGAAGTCATGGTCTTTGTACTAGCAAGAGAAGAGGACTGAACTAAGAGCTATCTGTCCTCTGGAGATTGTTTGTTTTGGGGGCACCACCATGTTCCCCCCATCCCTAAGAGAAAACAGTTCTGCTGCCAGGGGCAGGGGCGGGTGAAATTGTACCCAGGCTGCCTGGACAGGTACACAAAAGCTTTACTGGGGCCGGCAGACGGACTGTGTCATCACGCTTTGCTGGTCTCTGGGCCAGATGTCACTCTCCTAGAATTGTTTGTGTTTAAAGAACTGCGCCAGGAATAATATCAGTAACCCTAGTGAATATCTCCCTTTTCTTGCCTGCCCTCTATCTTCTGCAAATTCCTCCTTAAGAGCCCACGTCTTCTGTGAATCTTTCCTGCACGATCTTCACCTGAACCATTGACCCGTATTTTGCCTTGGCGCCGTTAGGTTGGAAGCTTAGGGGCCGGGACCATACCTTGTTCTCAACAAACCTCAGTTATTTGGGGTGCGACATCAAATAATAAGCAATCTAACAGCAACAGCTATCGACGGGGGACAGGTAAAGCTTACGAGTTAATTGGGGTGAATATCTCAGAAGACTAAGTCCATTCTTCCCACCATCTAGGGTGAAATCCTGGCCCCAATAAAGTCAGTGACAAAATCCCCATTGATGTCAATCTCCTTATGATACTTATATGGCGCCCATTTACCATAGCATGTGAACACCCCCTGTGAAGTGAATGCAGCATACCCAAGTTGACACAGTGACCACCGGGCCATCCTTCCCGCACAGTGGGGCTAGATTTCACCCAATCTCTTTATCATCTGTGTAAAGCCCGCCTATGGCATCATCTACCAATGTTACACTGTAGTAATCATCCCTCGGAAATAGCAAAGGACCAACCCTGTCCCACTGAGGGTATTTCAGCCTTTCTGTCCCTGACTGGAACACATAAGCACTGAAGCAAGCTTCACAATTCAAAAGCAGTTACATGAAAGTGACCCCCCGATTCAATCCAAGTCAGAGATGGGCGATCTCGGAGGAAGACGGCTCTGCTTTTCTCCAAACCTCCTTGTTTAAATGTCAGAGCCATGGATTCCCTAAAGTCATTTGATCATTCTTTTAAGACTTTGTTAGCATACACCTTGTTGTGGCAATTTCATACATGAACCGCCTATCAGGCACAATATTGGTTAAATATATATTTTAAATGAATGAGATCTACCAAAGAAGCCAAGTTGGAACAAGATTGGTTCAGCCACTTTTGAGTTATCAGTGCACAAAATTTCTGATCAGAACAAGTGAGGAAGGATGAAGGGTTTTTTTTATTTATGCTGGTTTGAGCAAAAGTTTTGCAAAAAAATATTTGAAATCCCCCCCACGGACACACCAAACAAAAACTCCTGGTTGAGACAAAGCGTGGAAAATATCAGCCCCAAAACAATTTGTTTGAGAACCTTAGAAGCAACTGAGAATGTGTATTGGGGGGGCGGAGGGGGCAGGGATGCAGAATGGAAGCTGCAATTCAGCTGTAACTAGAGATTGAGCTACTCATGTGGCAGGCACCTCGAATCTCATCAAATATTTATTGCAGATGATCTTGCCTTTCGCTGTGTTTGCACAACTGTTTAGTTGATGGAAGGTAGGCTTTGTTTGATCCATAAAGACCGAGAAATATTTGACACGATAAAGATTAATAAAATAATCCCGCTGGCTCCCTATCAATCCGAGTCCCAGGCCCCCATCTAGGAGCGATTCTGAGTCGCAGAGTGGAACAGGATTTGATAACACTCCTGGGCTGCTCAGACCACACAGAACTGATAGGCTTCCTGTGTGCTTCGGGTGAGCATTCAGAGATCCCAAGAACACCACTCAAGTCACAGAGTTTACGACCAGAAAGGGGCCCCCAGATCAGCTAGTTGCACATCTGCCTTGAGGTGAACCAGAAATTCCATATAAGGCTCAGGAAACCTGAGGGTGCCTGGCAGGATACTCAGGACCCTGCAGAGATCAGCCAAAAATTCAGAAGACTCTTGGAGAGTCAATAGGCCGGGTCCTCGGCAAGTATAAATCGACATCGCTCCATTGTTGTCAGTGGTGAGGATCCTGCCTTGTTACATTCAGGAGCCGTGGACTCCCACAGACAGCTTAGGAGACTCTAAGGTGGAGTCAAGGGACTCTGTGGGATCCAGCAGCCTGCTTGGATAGAACTGCAGAATCTCAAGGGAACCCCTAGAATGAAGTTAATGCCTGATTGAGTCACAAAGCCAGAGTTTAACCGGCTGGATCCCCTCCCGCAGGAGGAATCTGGCGAGGAGTTAAAAGGCCTTCAAGAGGGGAAATGCCACGCAAGCAGGACACATCCCAGCCCAGAGATGTGTGGTATCAGATGGCTTGGAGCCAGACTTCCTATCTGCTGAGTTTCATCTTTTAGTCATTATGCAAATATCCCATCCCGGGCTATTCAAAGCAAGAGCCATTCAGCAGAGCTTCCCCTTTGCTCTTTGGGCTGGCAGTAGGGTGACCAGACAGCAAGTGTGAAAAATCGGGACGGGCGTGCGGGTTAATAGGCACCTATATAAGAAAAAGACCCCAAAATCAGGACTGTCCCTGTAAAATCAGGACATCTGGTCACCCTAGCTGGCAGGCTGAGGGGCAGACAGGAGATTAGCAAGGTTCCCTTGGGAAAGGCACAATTAATTGTGTTTGGGGGCGTTTTGTTCGTTTTTGAAGCAAACAAAGCAGGGTGGGGAGTGGGCCAGAGACAAAGCCGAAAGGTTGGGTGGGCGGAGTGCAAGCAGCTGCCTCTGAGACACACACCCGGCCTATTCAGGCCCTTGAGGAAAGAGCTACACCCTCTGATCCCCCAAAAGAAGGGAGAGCTGCATACTGTCCAGAAAACACAAGGATTGCTCATGGGAGCTGCCAAACCGACCTATCCTAAGGGGATTAGGAAAGTTAGTGGTGGAGTGGGGTACCGAGTCACTGTGAACATTATGGCAAGATCCAGCATTCAGTCTGGTCAGTGGAATGACAATCCCCCTGGTTGAGACCTTGATCTTGTCGGTCCATGTGCAATGGGTGACGTACTCGATGGCAAGTGTCAGCAGTGGTGAAAGTGAGGACAGGGGCTGGGCACAGTCCTCTGCACGGAGGGGGAGTGGCAAGGCCCCTGCACACTCATGTGTAAGGGTGCAGGATTTGCGATGTGAGCAGAGAATGGGCACGTCTAGGAGACATGGGCAGGTGATTTTCAGCATTCAACTACCCCCCTTCCCCCCCCCGCTGCCCTTAGATCTCATGCCTGCTACCAGGCAGGGGTGTCTTGCAGCCTGCTGAGTCATGTGAGAATGGCACTCCCTGTCTTGTTCAGCATTTTGCACTGTCCATCCAGTCCTCTCCACCTGCCTGAAGAGGAACGGTCAGCTCCCCGGCAGGTGTGCAAACACAAGCCACACACAGGTTTATTCCCTTATCTTATCCCTTGGGAGTTAATAAATTCCTAGGATTAGCAAGTGTTTGTACAGCGCTTTGAAAGGATAAAGCCCTGTGCATGAGCTAAGCATTATTAATTATTATTGTTCACCTTAGTCATTCCCTACCATGTTCCACTGCTGACATCCACTAGTGACTGTCAAACCTCAAAGGATGTGATAAACGTTTGCCAGTTCAGATGCTCCTTGAAACCACCGGAACCTTTTTGGCCTGTGATTTGGGTCTGGAAATTGCATGAGAACAAGATTTCTCAAGAGATTTAACAGTGGCTGGTATTTAAGGGGATGAGGTGCCCATCTTCCACTGAAAGCCAATGGAATTTGAGTGCCTAAACCCCATAGGCCCCTTGGAAATCCCTGCCGGTCAAATTATTAGTCATATTTATTCATCATTGACTGCTTCTGGCTGGGCCAGAAACATGACTTTGACAGTGCGTCTGACAATTAGAGCTGGCGAAGAAATTGAAAAGAAATTTTGTGAAAATGTTCAAAGTTGTTTCCGTATGGCAAAGTTTGAAACTTTCTTTCCTTTCTCTCCCATCCCTCCTCAAAAAAATGTGACTTTTTGGGGGGAAATTTTGAATTTTTATTCTTTCCCCACCCCACTCGGTACCACAAAATGAGCAATGTCCAGGTTTGTGGGTCCTTTCACCCTACTTGCTCTTTTTGCGATTCTGTAACCTTTCAAAAACTTTGGAAAAGTTACAGGTTAGCAGAGTCAGTTTCATTTCATTCACATCTTTTTCCATTCATTAATTCTCCAGGAAACAAGCTGCATTTTTCTCCTGCCTAGTCACAAAATAGTTTCTGGAAAGAATTCTTGGTCTGCCTTGCTCATCTGCATGCAGTTCAGTGTAAGAAGTTCAGGCTGTTTTGATTGGCTACTTTAGTCACATGGTACTTTTCTATTCCTCAGTTGGGTTAGTGTAACTCTTGGAATGATGGTTCCAGTGTAACTACTAGAGAATATAATTTGCTTACAGCAGATCTCCTGGTACTGAATCACCAACCCAGCTAGTTCTTTCTTACCCATTGTACAAAACGGAGACCAGAGACATCACTGGATCTAGACTGTTCTCAGTGGTAGCTGATGACAGAACAAGGAATAATGGTCTCAAGTTGCAGTGGGGGAGGTTTAGGTTGGATATTAGGAAAAACTTTTTCACTAGGAGGGTGGTGAAACACTGGAATACGTTACCTAGGGAGGTGGTGGAATCTCCTTCCTTAGATATTTTTAAGGTGAGGCTTGACAAAGCGCTGGCTGGGATGATTTAGTTGGGGATTGGTCCTGCTTTGAGCAGGGGGTTGGACTAGATGAGCTCCTGAGATCCCTTCCAACCCTGATATTCTATGATTCACTGTCTTTCCTTTAGCAGGACCCTTGCTACCTCAACCCCATCCTCCAGCTAATTCATTCCTCCTAACAGCGTTGTTATTCCATTCAGTATTTAGTGGCAGGAGGTTTCATGGAACCCAGGAGCCTCAACCACCCTGCTCTAACCACTAGACCCCACATACCCCTCCCACATCCTGGAATAGAACCCAGGAGTTCTGACTCCCACTCCCCCATACACATCCTCTGGGCATGCTTCATACCCTGAGTAAGAGACAATCTTTGCCCCCAGAAGCCGATGAAGCGAGCATTCATACTCCCATTTTGCAGATGGGACAACAGAGGCAGAGAGACAACGTTGTCTGAGGTCACATAAGTCCTTGACAGAGCCAGGAACTGAGGCCAGGCTCCAGACTGAACGACAAAGCCATCCTTCCTCATTTCTCCATTTGCACCTTCTCTTGTTCACCCCAGGCCAGGCAGAGCCACGCCAAGGGTGAGACCAGACCTGCTCTCTCAGTGATTTGGCTATTTCTCACCCTTTTTGCTGGATTAATGTTGCACCAACCCATTGCCGGATTCATGCTCCGGGGGTTCATCTAAATATGATTAAACAACCATTAGCCCACTCGCTAGGAAAATGGAGATTTACAGACTCCCAGACCTCCATTTAAATGCAAATGTGACGTTTTAGCCTGGAACCATGGAAATGAAGCTCATTGAAGAGACAGGGGCACCGGCATGGTCTCCGCTTCATTGAGGCGACCTCAGAGATGGCGTTTAATCTCGCCATCTAGCAAAGTGATGTGACATACAGATCTGGCAGGCTGGGCTGCCAGAGAGGGACTGATAAATTGGTTGGTGCAAAGATCTATATCTGGGTCTCAAATCTATATCTGGGTGCCTTTGCTGATGGAGAGGTGTGTCTGGGAAAGGTAACCTTTTCCCTGACGTAGCCTGTGGGGTTAGGCTTGAAAGTCCATTGCTCTGAATGGGAGGTATGTAAAGCCACGTGACGGGCACGCTGACCCACCCTGGTACTGCATGCCAGGAGCATTCAGAAGACAACAAAGGATGTGCCAAGGTCAGGTGCTGAAGACAGCGAGGCCACCTGCTTTTACGCGGTTCTGCCAGGCTGGATGCCAGCTGGCAGGGGATTCTTCCCTCCAGCAGGGTTTGCAAGCTACTGTCATTAAAAGTGCAGCAGAGGATGCACCGAGCATCTGAGCAGGAATCCAGTTGTCATATGATGACTTCCACGCAAGGCTCCTGTAAATACATGGGCCAACCCTGTTCTCTTTCATCCACAGGGCAGGGAGAGAGACACTTGGTTTCTCACCACGATGCTTGTTTGCCTCATTCCACCCCAGCCTGGCTCTCGCTAACCAAAGCCAAGATGTCTTAAAAGCGGTTTCCTTTCCCCCCACTAGCACGCTCTGTGCCCCCAGCCAGCTGAGGGCACGGCATGCCAGCCGTTGCATATGCTCTTGGCTCGAGACTGGCAATCTAAAGCTATTCATAGCTAGGTATCTCTATGCACTCACAGACAATACCAACTGCTCATTACAATCAAGCCTGGAAAATGCCCCCCTCTTAGCAAGGGGCGATGCCAATTTAGAAGGTGGCCTACAGTTAATTCCAAGAACTGTTCCCTTAAATCAATTTCTTTTCTTCTGGGAGACCTCCTGCAATACAGGCCAGCGGCGCTCCCCTCACCCACGAGGAAGGGATAAGGGAAAAGCCAATGTGGTTTGGTTCAACCACATCCACAGAACCGGCAACTCTGCAGCCTGCCCCGCATCAGCAAGCTCTAGAGTGGAGAGGAAGCTCGCTCCCCCTGGGTCTCCTCTTAGGCCCTGCCTGCTCATGGAAAGGGCACCAGTTTAGCTGAGCGGGTGCTGACTGGAAGTGCAGATCAGGTCACAGCATATCCTCAGCTTAACCTTGGTGGAATGGATCAATGAATTGCTAACAGCTGGCCCAGCCCTGCCCCAGGAAATCCCTGCATTTCAGGTAAGCAACTGTACTCCTTCCTCTAAGCAGAGGGAGAAGGTTAACCCCTTCATTGCTAACCTCTGCTCAGGATCTCTAGCGCCTAGCTCACGTGAGGCTGGCGGCACTGGATATCACACATCTTGCGATCCGTCATTGTGCGTATCTAGGATACGTACGACACCCACTGTCCAGCCAGGCAGCAAACAGCTGATTTGCCTGTCCTGGTGAGGGAGAATGATCCCTGAAGAAGCCAAAGTGATCTCATGGCTTGATCTTCCGCGCCAAGCATCTTAATTCCCTTACAAAATGAATTAAGGAAAGCAGCACAGAGAACCTCTGGCCAGCCACAGAACGATGGGACAGGATTTCTTTCCCTCTCCTCTGCACCTTGACTTGGACCCTGGGAGCCGTAACTCTGACCTGATTTGCATGGCATGCTTTGACCCCCCCTGTGAAAGGAATTCAGGGAGGAACGGAAAAAGAAAGGGAGACTAAAAAAAGTGAGTGAACATGAAAGAAAGAAATAGGAAGGGAGAGGACAGATGCGCTAGCTGCAAATCATAAATCAGTTTCCCAACCACCATCCCTTCCTCTCCCCCTCCCATCCAACTTTCGGTGGGTAATTACGAAGGACATCAATTAAAGCACCATGGTTTCCCGCCCCCCTTCTTGGTTTGAAGACCTGGTGGTGAATAATGCAGGAGGCTGCAGGGGTAAGGAGCTGCTCCAATTGTTTCATTATTGATGAGAGATGACAGATCCTCCGCTGACAATCTGCCTAAGAGATATGATTAGCTTGTAAAAAATTAATCACGGTTCTCCGGGAGGACGCGGGATGAAAACCCCAAGGAGCGGCGTTATCAATGTTCCCTAATTTCAGGGGACTTTGAAAAGGCTTTAGAGAAACTTGGAGGAGACAATTAAGTTCAATTAGCATCTCAAGCGCTGAGACGTCACTGCCGTTAGGAGACGGAGGGGCGCAGGATGCCAGCCGAGGCACCGATCTGGAGAAGGACAAGCCTGGGCCAAATGGATCCTCTCCCCAGAAGGCCCCTTGGAGGGGAAGCAGCATCCCCCCTTCTTTGTCACTTGCAGCTCAGTTCCGAGTGCTCCCTGCTCCCACAAGCGATGGGAGGGGAGGAGAACGGTCACACACCCAGAGGCAAAAACTGCAAAAACTGCCTGACATAGGGATCTGCCTAACAGGGCCTGCCCGAGGGAAAAGTCGTCTGCAGTGCTGCTCTATTCGCACGGCCCATGGGACAGATCCCGCAGGGCCCAAGGGGACGGGCATTCCCATTCGACGCTAGGGAGCACCATATGGAGTGAGGCACCCAACTCCCATTGACTTTCCATTGGGGCGTGGGTGCCTAATTCCCTTAAGCCCTTCCAAGAATCTCACCCTTCACTCTTTAGCTCCCATGCAGCACTCTGGGGTCAAGCATTCTCCATCCTGCTGCAACCTGTTCCCTTCATGGACCCATCTCTCTCCAGCCTGGTCTGTAGCTTGGCCTGCCTTTACTCCTCCCCCAGGTCTCCCTGGTCAAGGGAGAGAGAGTCACACCTCAGAACGCACAGATAATAGGGTGAGAAAGGGCCTCTTGGCAGATCTAGTCTGCCCCCTTCGGAACAGCCTTGGTCGATTCCTGGAGAACCCCAAGGGGTGGACACTGCATTTTTACCTGCCTCTCCCCTGGCTATGACGTGCAGGGGTCACTCTGGGGGCCAGATTGTGCCTCTTGGCACAGCCCTGAGCAAGGGGTAGTGGGTAAGTTCCACTACACCAATGATAAGCCCAGGAAGGGCCTCTCAGTCACATCCCGCCCACCCCTAACTTCCTGCTAGGGAGCCATCATTGTCCGCTGGCCTAGCCCAGCAGGAAGGTACTACCCCCCCCCAACCCCCCCGCCACATTGAATGGGCTCAGCTACTCGACTCCATGAGTGGAGGCAGCTTCTGCCTATTCCCCACCCACCTCTTGCTCCTGGGAGGGAGTGCACTGCAAACAGCCTGGCCTTGGCCTGGCCAGGATCCAGCCTAGGGGCGTAAGGGGCATTCTGACTCCTTCTTGACCCCTTACACAGGGTGGAGTTCAAATCACCACCTAGCCCTTTGTTTTATCCCACTCCTACCAGTGACACTTGCACTGACTCAGAACAAGAATTTCCTCTCCTTGCTTTTGATTAAAGTCTTGCAAGTCCTTATAGACTATCCACAGTATGATCTTTAGAGTAGGTATTTTATTTTATATTCTTTTCTTGGAGTCCCCAAACTCTCCCCAATCCTCCCTGCCTCGCCGCCCCACCACCACACACACAAATCACTTCCCCTACCATTGAAATGCAGCCACTTCTGGGGTAGGATGCAGCAGCTGTCTAACAACTCCCAGAAACATCAGGCAACAGTTTAGAGTAAGAAGGAGGGAAGAGATCCTTTCTGTTTAGGTCATGTTGTCTGCACTTGCTTTGCTGGTTTCTCTCCAATTCCGCGACATGTTTTATTTATGTTACAGACACTCATACTTGAGATGTGGGTTCAACACAGCAAGGGAAAAAAAGTCTCCTCTTTCTCTACTGTGCATCCAAAACATACAATAGCTAGGGTGGCAGATGTGCTCCAACCGTGGCTTATCATATTTCCCACCCTTACCTTGCATGCTCCCCACTGTCTGTTTGTTGGAGCCACCTGTTGTCTCTTGCATTATTTATCACTAATAAGCTCTTTGTGGCAGGAAAACCTCTTTTTGCTATATGGATGTACAGCACCAAGCACAATGGGACTCCAGTCCCTGATTGGTTCCTCTAAGCTCTACCACAACGCCAACAATACATAATAGGCTCTTCTCAACTCTCTTTGGAGTCACTGTGGAAGTCTTTCCGGGAGCTGGATCGAGCCCATGGAGAGATTGCTCTTGGATTATGACATCCCTTAGGGCTTGCCAGAGATCATATATTGTACCTCACTGTCTTTCACCCACCTGACCCTTCCTAGTCGCATAAAATGCACACCGAAAGAGGACATGAATAACCACTCTAATCCTTGGCATATACCCAGATAATAATTCCAAGGTGCACCGGAGAGCTCACGGTCAGATCTTTTGGAACATGGTTCTCCATCCGCCCCCCTCTTTCACTGGTGTAGGTGGAGAGATATCACTCAAGGACATGAGGGCATGTTGTGCAACTGCAGCAGCATGCTAAAAGGGTTAGCGGTTCTCCTAACAGGCTCAGTTGTTTCTCCATAGCATATTCCCCAACCCAACCAAAGCCAGGCAGGGGATTCTGGGAATGATGCCAGTCTTTGAAAATGGAATTGGTAATGTCCATCCAGTAAAGAGATGATACTGAGATTCTCTAGTGTGTTGAATGCACAAGTCACCTCAAAATATTCAGGGATGGGACAAAAGGAAGTATGCCTTCTGTCAAGGTTCCTTCCCCACTCTGAACTCTAGGGTACAGATGTGGGAACCTGCATGAAAACCTCCTAAGCTTACTTTTACCAGCTTAGGTTAAAACTTCCCCAAGGTACAAAATTATTTTACCCTTGGATTTCCACTGCCACCACCAAACTTTATCTGGGTTTACTGGGAAACGTGGTTTGGACACGTCTTTCCCCCCAAAATCCTCCCAACCCTTGCACCCCACTTCCTGAGGAAGGTTTGGTAAAAATCCTCACCAATTTGCATAGGTGACCACAGACACAAACCCTTGGATCTTAGAACAATAAAAAGACATTCAGTTTTCTTACAAGAAGACTTTTAATAGAAGTAAAGGAATCACCTCTGTAAAATCAGGATGGTAGATACCTTATAGGGTAATTAGATTCAAAACACAGAGAATCCCTCTAGGCAAAACCTTAAGTTACAAAAAAGACACACAGACAGGAATAGTCATTCTATTCAGCACAGCTCTTTTCTCAGCCATTTAAAGAAATCATAATCTAACACTTACCTAGCTACATTACTTACTAAAAGTTCTAAGACTCCATTCCTGTTCTGTCCCCGGCAAAAGCAGCATACAGACAGACACAGACCCTTTGGTTTTCTCCCTCCTCCCAGCTTTTGAAAGTATCTTGTCTCCTCATTGGTCATTTTGGTCAGGTGCCAGCGAGGTTACCTTTAGCTTCTTAACCCTTTACAGGTAAGAGGATTTTTCCTCTGGCCAGGCGGGATTTTAAAGGGGTTTACCCTTCCCTTTATATTTATGACACCTTCACACAACACAGAGTCACCATGTGGAACTCTTTGCCAGAGGATGTTGTGAAGGCCAAGAATACAACAGAGTTAAAAAAAGAACTAGATACATTCATGGAGGATAGGTCCATCAATGAATATTAGCCAGGATGGGCAGGGATGGCTTCCCTCACCTCTGTTTGCCAGAAGCTGGGAATGGACGACAGGGAATGGATCACTTGATGATGACCTGTTCTGTTCATTCCCTCTGGGGTTTCTGGCATTGGCCACTGTCAGAAGACAGGATACTGTGCTAGATGGACCTTTGATCTGACCCAGTATGGCCGTTCTTATGTTTCATGGTTGTTATATTCATCATCCTGCCATTCCATCTTCTCCTGCTGGGAGATGGCCTCTTCTTGCTGCGTCCAGTTCTCCTATGGACCATCCCATTCACCAGTTTCCATTAAATCTCTCTTTCTCCATCATTCCCCTCCGTTTTGCAGTGTGGCTTCCCTTCCCAAGAGCTCCATTCTATAGGCTACCTGTTCCCTCTTGTGTTGTCTCTTCTTCATATATGGTCTGCTGATCCCTGCTTCCTTCATGACATTTTCTGAAGGACATAAGAGACTCTTTCTTTTTTTTCTGGGCCATACCTTAGATTGGTGAAAATCTCCATTGCCTCAGTGGAGCTCCAAATTGTGATGTTTCATGGCATACCCACAAAGGATTTAAGTGAACACATCAAATAATCTGTTGGAAGGTTGCAACACTACTTTTATCCTTAGAATCCAGAATTATTACACAATAATCAAAACCAAAGGGAGACAAAACAGGCTACTCCCTTGTTCTAAGCTAGTTCTTTCCAGACTGACTTTGATTGTGATGCACACTTCCCCACAAACCCCGCAGCCTGCAACAGGACCAGGAACCCGCATCCCGCCACACATACCCATGTACTCCTAAAGCAATAGCTTGCAATTCCAACATTTTTTAATATACTACACAAATACAACTTCAATGGAGCTACACTGATTTACGCCAGTTGCTCCTATGCCAGTTTACACCAGTTAAAGACCTGGTCTTCTGTCTCTTTCTTAACACCTGCAGGTGAATCTGATGCCCATAAAAGGGAGGAAGTGGCAGCCCCAGAGACAACAAGGTCTATTGGGCTGGATATAGAGCTGGAAGCTGTTAACTCCCAAGGCCTAACCCCAGCTCTGCCACTGACCCACTGCATAGCCTTGGGCAAGTTGCTACCACTCTGTCCCAGTTTCCCTAGCTGTAAAATCACTGGAGATGGCCCCAAATGGTACAGTTCAGATCTGGATGCAAAGCCAGGTGGAGGAGAGTCAGCTCCAGGGGCGTCTCAAAAAACACATACAATAAGAAGAATTATTTGCCTATTTTGCAGAGGGTGAGGAGCACACAAGTTCTGAAGAGAGCTTTGCACGATACGAAGCCCATAAGTATGAAGTATTGTTGTCACAGTGCAGCTTTCCTCCAGTTACCAACTGAGTGACCCTGGAAGACTCATGCACTCCTCAGGCTGGTCTTTCACAATCTGCTGCTCACTGAGTGCCCCTCGCAAGGGAAGGATGCTGCTTCCTTATATTCCTGCCCTTAGAACCCCCAGAATGCCCTTGGGCTAAGTCCTCCTGCCCCTCCCAGGTGCAACCATCAGGCTTAACACCAAACCTAGGCTTTTGGAGAACCCCTGTTCATGCAGGGGTGACTGCTGAAATCCTTAATTAGTTTTCACTCTCACCGAGCGTTTGCCTGATTACGGGCAGTTAAAATGGTGGAAGAAATTCAGGGCCCGGCCCACAGGCAGGAAAAGGACAAACCACAAGTATCCACTAATGTTGAGTGGCTTGGTTTTTGGGTTCCTGATTTTCCAAGGTGCTGAGCACCCATTGATTGACCCACTGGAGCTACAGGCGCTCAGGGTGGAAATCAGCCCCTCAGAACCGAGCCACTCAAAATCAGTGGAGACTTTTGCAATTGCCGGCTTTAGTGCCTTGGGGAAAGCTTTGTCCCACCTCGGTCCTGACCTGCTGCAGAACCTCTGCTGATGAACCTCGATCCTTCCCAGCAACATTCCCTGCTGTTCTGCTCCTCCTCCGCATCTCAGCTCTGCCACTGCACCTCGCTCCTGTTGTACAAGAGCTAATCGGCTTGTTCTGAATTGTACCAAGCAGTGCTGTGATTTTGTGATAGGGGCCTTTGTTCTCTGGTTCTCTTGCTTTTCTTTCTGTCTCCACCATGTAATTACCAAGCACCGTTAATGCCTGACTGAGTTCATGAGGCCACTAACAAATGTATGCATAATTCATGGTTCTCGAATCACGAGTGCTCGGAGCCTTCTATTCAGGTCTGCGTGCAGATTAAAAAACATGATTGCAAGCTAGGAAAATACCACGGAGTTGTGTCTGTCAACCGGTGGCCAGGCCCTCCAGGCAGGCAGCCAATTATTAGCAGAGTCGCAAAAACGTGTGTCTGGACTTGACGTGTGTGCAACCATGACACTGACCACGGCCCAGACTCATAGCAGGACCCCCCATGCTCTGGAGGCCACGACGCTCCTCATTAAGCAAGTCTCCTGTCTGCCAAGCCATTCGGAGCTGCCTTAGAGAAGGGTCTGAGCTGCTGAGCTCCCAGTGTTCAAGGGAGTTTAGATCCAGTGGCTGGCTGTGAATCCACCTCCTGGGGATGGACTTGAGCCACAAAGTGTGGATCCAGATCTGAACGGGGACCAATTGTTCCAACCCCAGCTCATCCCCAACTTTTTCCATCTAGAATGCCTTTTCGCGTACATCACCTGCACCCTCTTCGCCCTCCTCTCACTCCAGTCTTCATGCCACCACCAGCCATGCCACCTCTCCTTCTTAGAACAGTCACCCGCCCTTCCCATAGGCCCGACAACCCACCTTGCCTCTGCCCAGGCCTTCCTTGTAACACCTTTCCTGCATGAAGCCTTTCAAACACGGTCTCTGCTGACTCCTCACACATCCTCCAGATCAGCTCATGCTTGTGCCCCACGTTTTCCTGTGTCTGATTTAGAAATGGGCACAAGCCATCATTTAGATCCAGATCCATGGCCCTCCTGCCCGCCACACAGCTTGGAGGTCTTGGTGGTCCCACCCATTGCTAAGGGCCATCTGAAAAGTTTGGATCAGGATGAGAGAGTCTTATATGACCTCACTAGTGTAGTATCTGAGCACCTTCCTATCTTTAACACATTTATCCTCACCACACTCCTGTCAGGTGCGGACGCACTGTTGTTGCCATGTTACCCATGGGGAACCGAAGCACGGAGAGAGAGACTAAGTGACTTGCTAAAGGTCATATAGGAAGTCTGTGGCACAGCAGGCAATTAAATCCAGGTTCTCCAAGTCCTAGGTTATCATCCTAGCCACGGGACCATCCAGCCGTCCTCTCACTTGAATTCTGTTTGTGATGTTGCCACAGAAGCACTGCGTGATTACCTGAGGCAAGTCTGTCATCTCTCCCTCACTTTGCCACCTGTAGAATGAGGATAAGGACTCCTCCCCTCCTTTGCAATGTGCTTTGAGATCCACAGAAGGGAAGTGCTAAATATCAGCACTACCCAAGATGGCATCCAGCAGTATCAGAGTCTTTATCTGCCAACCTCCAATAATGGTCTGCCATCTGCAATCCTGTCCTTAGGAGGGCTAGCCTTCTCCAGAGGCACTCAGAAGCCCAGTTTTGGGGAAGGGAAGTCACTGAAAAGGAAAAATTGAAGACGTGATTTTAAAAAAAAAATCTCCATTTTCACAGCTGAGCTACTGCCATCCTCTCCCGCTGCTTTACATCTCCCCACATGCGCCTTCATCAGAGAGCTGCTATCTTCTTAGCAGCCACTTCCCCGGCAGTTCACAGCATCCAAAACGATCCTCAACACTAACCCGTGTTTCTCAATTTCTTCTTCACTTCCTGGAACACTTGCCAGCAAAAGCCTGGCTAATCCCATCCAGCACTTCAAAGCCACAGCCCCACATATCAAGAGACTCGTTATGTGCTCCCATGAAAAGCAGCTCTCGAGCCTTTGATGTCACCCACTCTTTCAAGCTGAAACACAGCCTGGACTTTTAATGCAAAAAGGAGACTTCTTCCATCTTAGCTGGAAGGGTTTCTTTTCTCCTTGCACGGTGAACTTAGCTCTTCTTTTACTTCAATAGCCGAAGACCTGCTCTCTTACAGGTGTAGGCTGGGGAGGTGACAGAATGCGAGATGGATGGGTAAGAGCTAAGGCCAGAGCTCAGAAGAGATTACAGAGGATTCCGAGTTATCTTGCTTCTGATAAGGAGACTGACTTGGCAGATTCAAAGACAGGAGCCAGTCTTTCTATTAGGGAGGCTGTTATTCTCTTGTGTTGCGCGGCCCAATTACTTTACTGGCACTGAAATTTTGCAAGATGGTGGGACCCCTTCAGCCTTTCCACTCAAATGGGAGTTGTGTCGAAGGGCGCACAGCACCTTGGAAAAGGCCCTCTTGCATCTATGCACTGCAACTATTTAACACAGGGAATACAGCAAGAGTCACCTGCTTTGTGATGTCCCGGCATTTTTGCTTCCAGGCCCAAATGACAGGGGGAAGCACAGAAAAAGCATGAAAATTTAAACTAGTGAGGAGGGGATCATTATGGAGGGAGAGAACTGAAAGGCCCAAAGGGGAGTTGGGCATTGGCTTTCTTTGGGATTTAGCCCTTTGTGCCTTTGAAAATCTCCCCACTCCTCATGTTTGAACCTCTTCACATTCCTGATGAAGTGTTGGGTTTTTGGAGACATTGAGAAGCTCAAGGGGACATACTGTGGCCGTTAAGAGAGCCCACGTTTCAGATCTTGTTGCCTAGGTGTCCATTTTCATAATTGGATGCCCAAACTGGGCACCTAACACAGACGTTTAGGGCATCTCGATACTGATTTAGGCACCTAAATGCAGAATTAGGTGCCCTAATTTGGGTGCTATTGTTTGATAGCTGAGCCCTGCAGTGTTTAAAGTCAAGCACCTAGGTGGTTGCTTGGCAGGAAATAGGGTGTCTGAGAGAGAAATAGAAATTGGATTCATCAAGCTTCAGGAAAAGCTATGGAATGCCTATAAGGCATACACAATAGGTGAACCTCAAATAGTTTGGTTCTGCTAAGTACCCCAAAGTTTAGAGGTGTCTCCAAACCTTAGTAGAATTACCCTTCAGCTGGCAAAGACAGGCTGGAAATCTCTTGAGTACAGGAGTTTTTACAAGATCTTGAATATTTCCTCTTTCCAGTAGCGCTGAATGTACCATGAAAACCGATTTTCTTATGACAGCTTGGCTCCCTCTCCCGCATAGGGTGACCAGATGTCCCGATTTTTTAGGGACAGTCCCAATTTTTGGGTCTTTTTCTTATATAGGCTCCTATTACCACCACCTCCCACCCCCGTCCCGATTTTTCACACTTGCTGTCTGGTCACCCTACTCCCGCACCACCCCCAGGTTCAGCACACGAGTGGAAAATTATGGGGAGAAAGCTAGTCCAACTTTTTCAAACCTCAGGAAACTTTTCAGTCCTTTCTAGCTGAGCCTTTAGGGGTCACTTATGCAAACTCTTCTCTGCAGCCATAAAGACTAGAAATGTTCTCTTTTAAACAAAAGCTGATCTTCTCAGGCAATTATCTGACTCCAGCAGCGAGAGCTTCAAGAAAAATACCAAATAGGAGTCAGACTCCCATTAAAATTGTGAGATTCAGCTACACTCTCGTTCATCTCTGGGATTTATTACATGGGAGATAAAAATGCACAGGTGTTTAGAAACAGCTACGTTAACTGATTCCCAGTTGCTTGCTTCCTTATTTACAAGCTGCAGTGCTGAGAGTGAATTGCTGGTGGCAGTGTGTATAATGTGCTCCCAGGGTTCTTTGCATTCCCCCTCCTCCCCCATATCACCAGCTACTGCTCAGGAAGCCAGGAGATACTTGGAATAAGTTGTGTGCAATTCCTGTCAAAGACTGGCTTTATTTTCCCTTTTAATACAGAAAACCTCTGGCTATGGTTCAAGGAAAATGCTGAGGTTTCCTTGAGAGTTCGGGGGAGATGTCGAGCTACCTTGTTTCTAGAAACACAGGGATCCAAAGGGTTCAGGAACGAGGCTGATTGTTATGTTGTGATTTTATTTCTTATGGCTCCTGATTAGCTGAAAAGCCATGTAATCAACAGTCTAGTGTTCATAGAACTATGCTGGAAACAAATTAAAAAGCAGAAGCAGAAGCTGAGCAGGCAGATGGAAGGAAAAGTCATCAAGTTCTGGAGCAGGGAGTTATGTACCAGGGAGCCCTGCCCCAACAGAGCCTCCACCATCTACACACCTCTTCACTCACACGCCCAGGCACCCACCCACTCGCACTACACGCACACACTCACCGAACACCTATCCCCCTACATCTCCTGGACACACACGCACACACTCACCGAACACCTATCCCCCTACATCTCCTGGACACACACGCACACACTCACCGAACACCTATCCCCCTACATCTCCTGGACACACACGCACACACTCACCGAACACCTATCCCCCTACATCTCCTGGACACACACGCACTCACCGAACACCTATCCCCCTACATCTCCTGGACACACACGCACACACTCACCGAACACCTATCCCCCTACATCTCCTGGACACACACGCACACACTCACCGAACACCTATCCCCCTACATCTCCTGGACACACACGCACACACTCACCGAACACCTATCCCCCTACATCTCCTGGACACACACGCACACACTCACCGAACACCTATCCCCCTACATCTCCTGGACACACACGCACTCACTCACCGAACACCTATCCCCCTACATCTCCTGGACACAAACGCACTCACTCACAGAACACCTATCCCCCTACATCTCCTGGACACACACGCACACACTCACCGAACACCTATCCCCCTACATCTCCTGGACACACACGCACACACTCACTGAACACCTATCCCCCTACATCTCCTAGACACACACGCACTCACCGAACACCTATCCCCCTACATCTCCTGGACACACACGCACACACTCACCGAACACCTATCCCCCTACATCTCCTGGACACACACTCACTCACCGAACACCTATCCCCCTACATCTCCTGGACACACACGCACACACTCACCAAACACCTATCCCCCTACATCTCCTGGACACACACTCACTCACCGAACACCTATCCCCCTACATCTCCTGGACACACACGCACACACTCACCGAACACCTATCCCCCTACATCTCCTGGACACACACGCACACACTCACCGAACACCTATCCCCCTACATCTCCTGGACACACACGCACTCACTCACCGAACACCTATCCCCCTACATCTCCTGGACACACACGCACTCACCGAACACCTATCCCCCTACATCTCCTGGACACACACGCACTCACCGAACACCTATCCCCCTACATCTCCTGGACACACACGCACACACTCACCGAACACCTATCCCCCTACATCTCCTGGACACACACGCACACACTCACCGAACACCTATCCCCCTACATCTCCTGGACACACACGCACTCACCGAACACCTATCCCCCTACATCTCCTGGACACACACGCACACACTCACCGAACACCTATCCCCCTACATCTCCTGGACACACACGCACTCACCGAACACCTATCCCCCTACATCTCCTGGACACACATGCACACACTCGCACACACGCACACACACACACACACCCCACATGCACACACCCCTAATACTTATTCACTCACATCGCATATGTCCCATGCACACTCGGCAAATATCTATCCAGCCACATCTCATCGACACACTTACCCACAAACATCTCACTTACACCCCACAAATACCGAAGCACGCATATACCGGTGCATCCCTCGTCCACATATACCACAACAACTACAGCCCTAACCTTTCACCTCACAAACACACAGTACACACAGTGCTCACCTGCTTCACTACATACACACACACTCACATCCAGCTCTATATCAGCTGTAACACACACACACACCCCTCCCAGACATATCCTCTCACATCACAAGTACACACTGCATACACTGCTTATAGACTGGCCACACACTTTACACACAATACACACTTCCCACAGATTTCCAGCACAGATGGATCCCGTGCAACACAACCATACAGCCGCACACACATCCACCCCTTTCAGACTTATCCACCCATATCATAAATGCACAGGATGTACCCTGTGTTACTCACCCCCTTCACACACCAGCCACTTATTTCACACGTTTACGTGTACACACACCCCCACAGCTACCCACCTGTATCCCCAGAGCTATATCCCACACCAACACCCCCCCCCAAGTACCTATCCACCCACACTACACACACCTGATACCGCCCCACCCCAGGCAACACCCGCCCACCATCCACACGCTCCAGTCACAAACTCACATCACGCGTCCCGCCCTCCCCCAGCCACAAAAAATAGAATAAAAATCATCCCGCTCAGGGAAGAGAAAGAACAAACAGTCAGGAAACATTCTCTGGATTAAATGTGTAACTAATCCCATCTAAGATAGGCCTGTTTGTTTGCATTGCACCACGGTGTTTGCTTAGATTGTTTTATCCTCCCCCTTAGCAAACTGAGTAGCTGCCTGGTTACTCTCACATGACACTGAGCGCGAAACTTGGCACACACACACACACACACGGCCTAATATAGACTTCCAATTATCTTTTAATTTTGCTCCTGTCTTCATTTGTTCATTTCATTCCTTTTTTTTAAGCAATCATTTATTTCACTCCAAGGCGGCTATGGCTGCTCCGGAGACTGGCTGCACCTGCCATGCTCAGCCCGTTGTAGCAAGAGGACTTTGTGACTTTCCCAGCGGTTCCCTTCACTTGCTATTACTGAACTTCAGGTCGCCACGTCTCCCCAGGGAATGAGGAAGACTGGGAATGCCTCCCTGCCGGTTCCTGCCCCTGCCTCAGGGCACTCAAATTCATGGCTACTTATTCACACGACCAAGGAGGGAGCCTCAGCACAGAGAGGGGTAACACAGTGTTCTCATCACCTGCTCCACCTGATGGGAACGGGTTGTGGTATAGAATCATAGAATATCAGGGTTGGAAGGGACCCCAGAAGGTCATCTAGTCCAACCCCCTGCTCGAAGCAGGACCAATTCTCAGTTAAATCATCCCAGCCAGGGCTTTGTCAAGCCTGACCTTAAAAACCTCTAAGGAAGGAGATTCTACCACCTCCCTAGGTACATCCCCCCGCTCCGGCAAGTGCCTTGGGGAGGGAGGACGAGGAGCAGGGAGAGGAGGGGCTGTGAACCACATCTGGAAACGAGCACCCCAGGGCAGATCCTCCGCTGACGTCACTGGAGTTTTACATCAATTGACACCAGATGGGGATCTGGCTCTACAGTGTTATTTGCAAGGTTGGAAAGGCAGCTGGTCTACTCCCTGAGCTGCTTCTGCTGCTAGAGGCGAAGGCCTCCCACAACGGATTCAGGGTTGAGGTACATGGCCCGTCTTGAATCTGCCCCTGAACTTTGGGGTGCTTAGCCAATCCTTGCCCACGGCTGTGATGGTAACCCCCTGGAACCGAGGGAATGAGCTGAAGGTTTGTAAGCAGCTGGCATTTCCACCCTGCTGCTAAAGGAGCACATTCACATGCTGGCCCAAACTCCCCCCCCCCCCCCCCCCCGGGCATTTGCCTTTATGGTTCATTTAAACACCACCACCGCCACCACATAAATCTCAGCTCGTGTTTTGCCCTGAGCGTGACTATGCTTAGGGATTGTCCAAGATGGATGGATGGGTGGATTGACACACAGACCCTGCCTCAAAGAAAGACTCGACCCTTTATACCTCTAAGTTGGAACTAACAGGATCCACTGGTTCTGATATCCACTGTCAGCCCAGGTTTCAGCAGGCAGACGTCCGCCGCATGAGAACGTCGCCACACCTGGCACCTCTGCTGTCAGCAGATAGGATAAGGACTAGCCAGGCCATGAAGCTGGGATGTCCTCTCACCAGGACAGGACGTGCCTCCAAGGTGAGGAGTGAGGTTAATGGGCAGGGCAGTATGCAGAGAAACTTTTCAAAGTGATCAGTTCTGTGTGGGTAAACAGGGGACTTCCCTCTCCAGGACTGTCAATCCTGCACGTGTTCCTCTACTCACTCCCCATCCATGGGCCCACCAAGCCGCATCAACTCCTTCTGGCAGTGTCCAAGCTGGCCATCCATCAGTACAGGAGGCGGGAGATGGATGGGGGTCAGTCTTCTGCGACTGTGTGGCCTTTTTCCAGACCCTTGCCCAGGCATGCGTCCTGTAGGTAGTATCCCATCTCCTTGGACTCCTTCTCACATCAGTGGACTCTGTCTGTGGTTCTCTTCTTGGCATCCCTCAATTTGACCCCGTGACCCTCCCCCGCAACATGCACAGAGTTTGTTCATTCTTTGGCCCCAGGAATCGGTTAAATTCTTGGTTCCTGGCCCCTCCCTCACCTGAGATGGGGGGGGCTTTCATTCTTTTCCTGGGCTCCTCCCACCAACCAAGGATTTAAAATAGGCCAGCCCCTTTCCCCAGCTACCATATTCGTAATAAGCTGAAAACAAAATGGACCCTTTTAAAAAAAATTGTTTAAAGGCATGGAGAAAAGTCTGGGGGCTGGCTTGGGAAGCTATTTTCACCCCTCCTTTGCCTTTTGACTTACTTGTATTTTTTCTAAGCCTCTCTGTTTACCCGGCTAATAAAGCCAGCTCCATGTCACTTACTGTCTGCTGCCTGGCATGCACATTTGCACCTGAGCCCAGCCCAGCCCACCTTGCTCAAATATGCAAAGCTGCTATGGAAAGCAGACACTGAATGCTCCAGCCGCCAGCTGGAAGCCTGTGCCAGTCTATCTGCCGCAGGTGAAAGTCACCTTGCCCCCAAACTCCTCGGGGGAGCTCAGAGAGAGAGAGAGGCCTGCTTTGCCTTGAGCTTGTCCCAGCGTGGCAATCGTTAATCAGATTCTTCGCATTCCTGACTGCTGGCCTGTTATGGAAGAATGACCAAGGGGGATCAAGTCAGCCAGGACTGGCAGCCAGACATGCAGCTCACTGGGAAGCTGGCACTTTCCGCAGCAGCTCTGCTTCTACTGACTTTGGCTTATAGAGTCTATAAGTCCCGGCCATCCAGCCGCAGGATCCGAAAAGCCGACCGTGGAACAGGGCAGAGAGAAAAGGCTGGATCTGGAAGGGGAGGCGCAGAAGAAATGCCACAGGGACTCAGGTACAGGCAAGTCAACAGCAATGGGGTGAGGCCAAGCAGCAGCAAAGGGAATCAAGGTGCGCACCTGGGTGGGACGGTCGTGCCGGGAAATGCGCGGGGCCCACAAAGCACACCGCTCAGGGAAGATCAAAGGCTGCCGAAGGGGGAGGAGGAGGAGGAGAAAGAGAAGGGAACAGAGGCTTGTCAGCTGGTCACTGAATCACAGCCAGGCAGAAAGCAGCCTGTTTCAGAGGGAGAGGGGCAGAGTCCAGGTGTGGTCCCGAGCGCGGGGCCGATGGCAACAGCAGACGGTGCAGAGCAGGAGGCGCCGGTGGCAGAAACAGAAGCCGGGGGTAAGCGTAACGTTTGCGGTCTGGCAAGCAAACCGGACGGCTCTGTAGAGGACAGCAGGGACGTAGCCTCGCAGCAATCTGGGTTTAGCGTCAGCCTCAGGCACAATCCTTGCAGCACCCAACCAGGAAACGCTGCTGAGCTCACAGCAGCTGACAGATCCACCCCGAACACTGAGGAGGAGGAGGAAGTAGGAGACATGAGTGAGAGTTTGGTTTGGAACCAGGAGGCCTGCGCTGGCCAGGAGAGGATTCAGACCCTCAATGCCACGTCAGACATGGGCTTAGCCATCAACCAAAGCAATAAGAGGTCTGAGGCCTCCTACGCTTTCTCCTCTGTTGCAAAGATACAGGTGGAGGAAAACTATATTAAAGAGAGGCAGCCCAGGGAAGAAAAGCCACGGCAGTCCACATCCTCTGCTACTAGCCTGCGAGGCAAGGTCTATGACTACTACGTCCAGTCCACCTCGCAGTCTGTGTCGAAGGAGCGGCCCTGCTCGTACACCGGCTCACTCTACGACCCTGACAAAATCCGTGAAGAGCTAAGTGAATATGAAACTTGGCTGCGCATGTCTACACCCCAAGAACCAGCCAGGGAGTCGGCAGTGGGAGATGAAGACCGAGCATCACCAACAGCAAACACCCCACCCATCTCTCCCAGTCTCCTGCCTTCCAGACATCCCACAGAGAGTGGGGAGCCTGCAGACTGGGGTGGTGCATCTGATCAGGGCAGCTCCTTCCCACCCGCCCAGAAGACAGCTGAACCAGAACGCAGGTTGGGCAGGAAAGAGAGTTTCCACCAAATTGCAGATAACCCCGAACTTCAGGTGCAGATGGAAGGGTTTGGGGCTTTGACACCAGCCGGCAGAAGATCTGACTCAAGCACTCCCCCCACTAGTCCTCTCCGCTCCGGCTCCGTCGTTTCCTGGGTGGAATCGTTTCACAGGCTCCAGCCTCAAGCAAGCAACGAACCCAGAGTGGAACTCATTGCTGGTGCCAACTTCTTCAAAGTCCCATTAAGCTTGCAGTCCGACGTGGACATTCACTTGGATTTGGGGAACTGCTATGATGTCCTGTGCATGGCCAAGAAGCAGAAAGTGGACAGTCTCCAGGAGGCAGCTTATAAGGTCATGAGCGACAATTACCTTCAGGTCCTGAAGAACCCGTCAATCTACGGGCGCCTCAATGCCAGGGAGAGGGAGCTGATCCTCCTGAGGAGGATGAAGGGCAGGAAGTACGTCACTGTGGCGGACGTCAGCACTCAGGAGCAGAGCTTGCACACCAGCAGGCTCTGTTACTATGATAATGAAGGCGACGTCTGGCATCCGCTGTCCTATATGCCAGTGGAGGCGGTTTCTAGGGGGTGTGCCATCTGCAGCATGTTCAATTACCTCTTTGTGGTGGCTGGCTGCGAAGGGGTGGGCCAGCACCAGAAGCCTTCCAACAGGGTCTTCTGCTACAACCCCCTGACCAATATCTGGCAGGAGATCTGCCCACTGAACCAAGCCAGGCCTCATTGCAAGCTTGTCGCCTTGGATGGGTGCCTGTATGCGATTGGGGGAGAGTGCCTCTATACTGTGGAGAGGTATGACCCCCGCCAGGACCGGTGGGCCTTCACCGCGCCGCTGCCCAATGATACCTTCGCCGTGGCCCACACCGCAACGGCGTGCGACGGGGAGATTTATGTGACCGGGGGCACACTGCGCTACATGTTGCTCCGGTACGTCAGCCGGTCGGACAGCTGGAAGGTCAGCATCGCCGGCGGGAGCAAGGACCGGACCACCGAAATGGTCACCGCCGGGGGCTTCATCTACCGCTTTGACCTCAACCGCAGCATGGGCATCAGTGTCTACCGCTGCAGCCCGAAAGCCAAGCTGTGGTACGAGTGCGCCACCAAACGCACGCCCTTCCCGCCCTGCTTCCAGTGCGCCGTGGTCGAGAACCTGGTCTACTGCATCAGCCGCCAGTCCAACATCAGGTTCCTGGCTGACTACGTCTCGCCGCGCTTCGGAGTCAAGGAGTTACAACTTTTCCCTTCCCCCCGAGGGACCCTCTTCCCCGTCGTCCTGGTGCTGCCAGACAGAGGCACGGTGCAAACAACGGTCTGATGGGAAGCTAAAAAAAAACAACCCTGATTCTTCTCTCTTCTTTTGTCCTGTGCTCTTGGGCCAAAGGCAGCTCCCAGAGCCTGAGCCACAGAACTCAGAGCCTGGTCAAATCTGGACTTCCCTGAAGTCCAGGGATATTCACTTCCACAGATCTAATTCAGCCCATTATAGAGATGATCCAACTGTGGCATTTGCATCCAAACTTTCAGGGGGGCTTTTATCCTTGGTTCAAGCCCTTCTCTACTTAAAAAGCAGCCGGCGGCCATGCAGGCCCTGGAGGGTGGGGAGGAACAAAGCAGGCTAACTGTATATTTCCATTGCTAGCAAATGCCTCCCACTAGCCGTTCCCGTTCATCTGCCACAGAAGATGCAAACAGCGGGTGCATTGGGTGGGTGCCTTTGTTTTGTGGATCCTTAAATGCCTGTAAATGTGGGTGCAAATTAAATGCAGGCCTCAGGCTCCTGGGAAGTTGCCACAGGGGAGCAAAGTTTGGGACACCTCTACAGTAATTTTCCACTGTGCCTGGTGCGGTACATCGCTATGCCTTACAGGCAAGGGGTGTTTATTACATACCAGAAAGACAGTTGCAAAGGGAGCTCCCTGGAGGTTTTTCAAGTGTGCGGGTGGAGGGAGGGAGTCTGAAAGGGACAGCATCCAGACTGTGTCATTTCCACCAGTGCCATGTCAAGGACTTCAGCTGCCTGCGAGGGCTGGAACTGAGGCAGGGTATGGCCATAGGCATCATCACCTAAAGCAAGCAGCTGAGCGGCGAGCCCCATGTCCCCGTGTCGGCAGCCCCAGCAGGGAGGCCAGGAGCTGAATGGGCTGCGGCTGCGGAGCCAGCTCAGGGCTGTGGCACCCAGGCAGGGCATCAAGGGGGGAGCTGCCATTGTTTATGCCCAGGCCATGATCATTCAGCGAGTAAAGAGACAACTTCAGCCTCCGCCGGGCCTGCCAAGATGGCGCTTTCCAACAGCACGGTACGTTTTTGAATGGCTAGAGAACTGGGCCGCTTCCAAAAATAGCCCCAGGTCCCAGCCCACACCGAATGCAGTTGCAGTTTCCATGGCAAACGTCAGTGAGGCGAACTTTGCCCCAGCTACTGAGCCAAGCACGGAGATCAGCTACCTGCTCTGGGCCTGGTTCACAGCTGTCCCGCGGCCCCTTTGCACTGGCTATGAAAAGCAGCGGCCCAGCCCCTCGGCGCACAAGGCTTTTCTTACAGCTGTCTGTGCTCCCCCCTCCTCCTCCTCAGCAAGAGCTCCAGGTACAAGGGGCATTCTGGGCGCGGCTGGGGGAAGGACGGGGGTGTGGCTGGGGTAGGTTTCTGTGCTGGGGATTCCCTGCTTGCCATAATGGGTATAAGGCAACTGGGTGAAAGTTAAGGATCCACTAGCAGGCAAACTCGGGTCCAAACCAACCCCTGGCAGCCACAGAATCTGGGGGGACGTAGGCCCCCTCAACTCTCTTTAGCCCCTACCCTCATTGCCTTCATATTTCAAAAAAAACCTCTGCTGCATTGATTGTTATTGCCATGTCTTTATATTACAGTAGCACCTAGCGTCTCCAGTCTGGATCAGTCCCCACTGATGTACAGCTGCGTAAGGCTAACTGTTGTGCTTTGGTCAAGTCATTTAACCGCTCTGTGCCTCAGTTTCCCCATCTGTAAAACGGGGATAACGATACTTAGCTACCTTACAGAGCATCGCTAAGCTAATTCAAGTCAGTGAAGACTATGAAAGCCCTTCCGTGCAAGATGCTATCTATTTATTGATCTTAGGGATATCCAAAGCACCTCTTGCCTTGTTATCTAAATGCTACAGAAGTACAAATGTTTGGTATTGAATAAAACTAACCAAGATCGGGTGTTGTGCATCTTTTAAAATCTGTAATCGAACCTACAAGAAAGAAAACGATTGGTAACAAGATTCTGAAGTGAGTTAGCAAATTAAAACAAGAATGTCTTTGCAAAAAGTTTTAATGGGCACAACTGCCTTAATATCTGATCCTGCACACGGAGCCAGTGCAGCTCTCTATTGGTCAAGCAGATGCTATGGTATAAGCTGGCCAATTGTCTCAGCTCTGATTGGCTCAGGGCAAAAGGGATTTCACACGTTTTGAAGGAGGCACTGCAAGGTAAAATCCTTTAACAAGAGCAAATGAGTCCCTTAACATAAGGGCTGGGACCAAGGTGTGACGTTGCACTCCATAATGCTTTATAGAAATATGCTTAGGAGTGTAAATATGACATAACTGGAATATATTTTATGCTACATATGCCATGTAACATATCTTTGCAAAGGTTATGTTCTGCTATTCATCCTATTCATGTGCATGTATCATTTTTATATCTGAAGTTAGGGGCGTTGGCTCTATGCTTTTATTTGAAATGTTTGCTGTAGAAAGCACCTAAGGCAGATTTGATCAACATAGTGTGAGGGGGTTATTCAAGTAAATGGAAGTACTTGGCTAACAATGGACCTTGATAGATGCCAATCCACATCTGAGCTTTCCTGGGAATGTTCCTAAACTTAATTTCCCCAATACTAATTTCTCCCTACTGTTACTCACGCCTTCTTGTCAACTGTCTGTAATGGGTCACTCTCTTACCACTTCAAAAGTAATTTTTCCTCCCTTGGTATCCTGCTGTTAATTGATTTATCTTGTTAGACTGACCTCACACTTGGTAAAGCAACCCCCTATCCTTTCATGTATTTATACCTGCTCCGGTATTTTCACTCCATGCATCCGATGAAGTGGGTTCTAGCCCATGAAAGCTTATGCCCAAATAAATTTGTTAGTCTCTAAGGTGCCACAACCTCGTTGTTTTTGTAGAGAACTAAGTCATTCATGGACATGTGACTTGGCCATGTGACTCCAAAACTCCATCTTGTAGAGGGGATTCTACACAGGGGGAGGGAGGTGTTTAGACCCACAAGGAGAAACTATATAAAACCTTGGGAGACCCCTCCATTTGGTCTTCAGCTGGCTCAAGAGATAGCCTCTCCACCCCCAAAGGATACCTGAAAGATACTGGAACGAAGGACAGTAACCACAGGGGTGTGAGTGATTACTGGACTCAGACTAGAAGGAGGCTCGTCTGTAAAAGAAGCTTATTGAAACATCTCTGAGGGTGAGATTTTATCTGTATTCAGTTTTCTTACTGTATTAGGCTTAGACTTGCGTGTTTTATTTTATTTTGCTTGGTAATTCACTTTGTTCTGTCTGTTATTACTTAGAACCACTTAAATCCTACTTTTTGTATTTCACAAAATCACTTTTTACTTATTAATTAACCCAGAGTATGTATTAATACCTGGGGGGGGGAGGGCAAACAGCCGTGCATCTCTCTCTGTCAGTGTTATAGAGGGAGAACAATTTATGAATTTACCCTGTATAAGCTTTATACAAAGTAAAATGGATTTATTTGTGGTTTGGACCCCATTGGGAGTTGGGTATCTGAGTGCTGGAGACAGGAGCACTTCTTAAGCTGTTTTCATTTAAGCCTGCAGCTTTCGGGGGAACGTGGTTCAGACCTGGGTCTGGGTTTGCAGCAGGCTAGAGGGTCTGGCTCAAACCAGGGAGGGCACTGAAGTCCCAAGCTGGCAGGGCAAGCAGGGGCAGAGATAGTCTCAGCACATCAGGTGGCAGTCCCCAAGTGGCTTTCCGTGATCCAACCCGTCACACACGGAAAAGAAACTTTAGGAATAAAATTAAAGGTGTGAATTTTATCACAGTCATGGAGGAGCAGAACCAGGGAATGGTGATAATAAAGATATCAAGGTCTGATCCAAAGCCCACTGCAGTCAATCAAGAAAGCGTGCCCCCCAGCAGAGGTAGACAGACGTATGCTAGCTTCACTCAAGCTATTGGGCTAAAAATAGCAGTGTGGATGAGGCATCTCCAGTTGCGGTTTGGACTAACTAACCCCTCAGGTCCAAGGGGGTCAAACAAAGCATTCCGTTCAGCCCCAAATTAAATCTTTCCATTTTGAACCTTTTTGAGAAGACAATTAAATTGAAGGAAATTTCTAAACAAAAAGTTGCTTCGATTCGAAAAATCAAAATGTTTGATTTTGAAAATTTAAATCCTGGGATGGTGGGAGGAGCCCATGAAACGGCCAAATAAAACAGTTGTAATTTTCGGGGGGGGGGGGGCGGGCAGCTGAAACAATTCAGCAAAATCAAAGGGGGTTTGCAACATGTTTTGGCACTGCTGAATCTGCCTTTTTTCTTGCACAAAAAAACCCCCAAAAAACCGAAACACAAAGTTTGGCCAACAATGTCACCCAGCTCTAGTCAATGGCTCATGACCCTGAACTAATGCTAACAAATGTGATAGTCGGTATGGGTTCTTGATTGTGCATGGGGTGTTCTGGGTCCTGCAGAATGGTTCACACAGCCCTCGTGTGAACCCAGGGGTCCTGACCAAAATTCCAAGTTGGGTTATACAATTATGTCGCTCAAAATGTCCCCTATCCTTTCAGTTGTATAAATTATTCTTCATTATTCTTCTGAAACTACTACACAGCATTGTTATTGGCTGTCAAACAGCTGCCATGCTCAATCTCAGAGGTGGCTGCATTTCCATGGTGGGGGGGGGGGATCTCCGGTATGTGCCTTACCTGGCTCACAATGGAGGGGGTGCTGAGGATTAACGAAAGCTTATAAAGTGCTTAGTGGTCAAAAAAATGATGGTGCTGTGAGGCACAAAGTATAATTATGTGTTACTCGCTTTTGATCTCAGTATATTTGACCCAAGGTTAATGTTCTTTAAAGGTACATTTTACGGGTGTGAATGTGGAAATATCCTCAATGCAGGTTTTAATTTTTAAACTCATTCATGTCAATTTTACAAAGATTATTACTGTGTAATCACATGCCCTATTACGATATCCTTATTACTGTAAATGCCCCCAAATGGCATAATTAAGATCCATAACCTGCCACAATCATTACTGTGCTTTCCATCCATCCTGGGTGTTTCAAAATACAGTTTTATCAAAGCACCAAAAGCAATTAATCAGGAGTGCACAGTAAGTGATCACAAGTTTTTAATTTGCAGGGAGGCCTAGTGTTTTTTGAGCGTGCATGAGGCCAAACTGTTCCAAAGTCCACAGTGTGTGTGTGTGGGGGGGGGGGGGGGGGGGGGGAGGGAGGGGGTGTCCATTGACTTCAGTAGGTTTTGGATCGGCCCCTAAAAGAGGATAGTGAAGTGCTCTCCAGGGCCTTGATCCTGCAAACTTTTCTACACGTGCTTGTTTTTTTACACATATGAGTAGGCCCCTTGATTTGAAAGGAGCCCCTCGCATGCGTAAAGTTAAGTGTCAGCAAGAGCAAGGTCCATATGTCTGCAGGGTGTAAATGCAAAGGAGGACAACTATTGACAATGCAGTGGAAACAACGAAGGATAGTGGGATCATAGAATCATAGAATCTCAGGGTTGGAAGGGACCTCAGGAGGTCATCTAGTCCCACCCCCTGCTCAAAGCAGGACCAATCCCCAGCTAAATCATGAATGAAACCAAGTAAAGAATTATTTAGGATGAAATGTTGGGTTTAAACCAACGTTCAACTATTGGGGGTTAGGCTAGGGTGACCAGATGTCCCAATTTTATAGGGACAGTCCCGATTTTTGGGTCTTTTTCTTATATAGGCTCCTATTACACACACACACACACCCGTCCCGATTTTTCACACTTGCTGTCTGGTCACCCTAGGTTAGGCAGAGATTTCACCAGGGGCAGGTTTCCCATAACTGCCTAAATCGGCATTTCATGCACATTCCTCTAAAGCATCTGGTAGTAGCCTTTCTCTCAGGGTCTGGTCCAGTATGGAAATTCCGATCAAAAACCAGCCTAACCAGGAGATCTATTATGCTGTACATAAATCTCTTAAGAGATGAGCCAGTGGCTTGGGCATTAGCTTGGGACATGGGGACCTGGAGTCAAGTCCCTGCTCTGCCACAAACGTCCTGTATGACCCTGGACATGTCACTTAGCCTCTCCGTGCCTCAGTTCCCCCATCTGTACAATGGGGTTAATAGCCCTTCCCTACCTCAGAGGGGCCATGTGAGGATAGATACATTACCACAGTATCTGAGCACCCACAATCATTCATGAGAAACAGAGTAGTACCTTAGATAGATTTAGTTTAAAACCACAAAACAGCTTTGGAGACCATGGCAGAGAGAGGCTAATGGATTGTTCCCATCTCCAGTTTGTATGAGAGCAAGGGACTAATGGCTTTGACTAGAAGCCAGGCAGATGATGGGAAATCTCCCCTCCTCCCACCCATGCACTCTCCAAATTATTAGTCATTCTGTTTAGCTTGGGGTGACATTTGTAAGATGAGGCGCATGAGGGACGTTCTGTGTCTGAGTACGGGCTGTTCTGAAGGCACCTGGCTGCTGTGGGACGCTGGGCAGATGTCAGGTAACCATGTTGAGTTAGCCCTGCTCAAAAAGCACCTGTGCCCTTGTGATCTAAATGGCTTTTGAGTGTGGGTGTCTGTGTGGGTGTGTGCGTGTGGGTGTCCCTTGCTACAGGCTGCGTCAGAACCAAAGACAAAACAGCAGCTGCCTCCAGGAGACAGGGAGAGGCCTGGAAATTTAGAGGCACAGAAAACAAATGTCATACTGAAACAGAAATTGCTCAGGTACCACAGTGCATCCGACACTAACAGCCACATGGGAGCCTTCTGAAAAGGAAATGAAAAGCTGGTACCTATAACCTGATGGCTTTTAGCAGCACATCAATTGACATGAAGGAGGAAGCCATGACTCATGGACAGGCAATGCAGCAGCACTGGTGAAACATGGAGGGGACCTCAGCTACAAGGTGTAACGGGCAGCTAGAAGTGTGGGATTCTGGGGTCTGATTTTCCAGGGTGCTGAGCATCCACAACTCTCATTGAAATCAACAGGAGCAGCTGGTGCTCAGCGCCTTTGCACAGCCGGCCCCAGGTTCTTGAGATGATATTGTCGGTGCTCAGAAGTTCATTGGGGTTTGCAACATGGGAGTTGTCTTGTTACGAGGGTTTTTCATTCACACGGATTAGCTTGCCACTTGCAGAACAATCTCACCAACCTATGTGAAAAGGTCAGAAGACAAATAGCCATGGGAGACCATGTATCGAAGTGCAGAGGCTTGCAAATATACAGTTCTATGCCCATAATCAATAGCTGAATATCTTAATGAAATTCCAGCATGTGCATCCCAGAATGACAAAACACCCCAAACAAGTTTAAATAACAATAAATAGTGAAATAACACAATAAACCCAGCCAGGCTGAGAGAGATGATCACATTAAAATGTCAGGCCGATTACAAGAAGAAAATCAATCCCTCCTATCTGCGCAAGGAAAACATTATGTGATTTGAGAGATATTTCTACTTCAATAATACACATAATTGTATTCCCCAGCCGCCCTGTCCATCAAAGCTGCAGCCAGCTCTTTTCAGCTGGGCAGTCTCAAGGTGATGCCCAGTGTGGAGGGAGATCACTTCTGCTTCTATCCATCAAACAGGATTTTTAGCAAGTCCCCACTATGCACTTAGGGATACACACACCGACTCCGTGGGTGCTCCAGGACTGGAGTATCCATGGGGTGGGGGGGAGGAAGTGGGTGCTGAGCACCCATCAGCAGCCCCCCTATCAAAACTTCCCCCCCCAGCACCACCTGCTCAGCAGTGGGCCCCGCCAATCAGCACCTCCCCACGCCTCCCACCTGCCACAATCAGCTGTTTTGCGGTGTGCAGGAGGCTCTGAGGGGGAGAAGGGAGGAGCAAGGATGTGGCGCGCTTGGGGGAGGGGTGGAATGGTCAGGAAGAGGTGGGGCGGGGTGGAGCCTTGGGGGAAGGGGTGGAGTAGGGGCAGGGCCTGGGGCAGAACCAGGGGTCGCGCACCCCCCAGGACATTGGAAAGTCGGCGCCTGTGGCCAAGATAGCCATAAAATCAGGACCCAAGGTCACGCTGGCAATACTGAAAGCTCAGTAAAAGAGACTGCTCAGAAAAAAAAAGAGAGACCAATCCATAACTTTGCCCAGAACTCAATCCAGACCTTTTTTGAAGTTAGACTCAGTGACAGATTGATTCTTTCTGTTGCCCATGGCTGCCACTAACAGGTGTCAATGGCTGAGCGCACACTGGAATTCTCCATTGTTCTCACGGGGAGCTGAGCTCTTTTGAACATCTGCGCCTACGAGTGTCACATCTGCCCACCCTTCGTCATGTACAGATCTGGACTGGCTACAGAGTTTGCTTATATCCACCAGATACACTCGTCATAGGATCCTTTAGTGCTCTGCCAGATATGACCGAGGTTAGTTTAAATAAGGTATTTTGCCACACCGTGCCACCTAACGACGGAACAGGGCAATACAATGTTAGCATTCCAGTCCATCTCTCCCTTTAAGTTCAATGTTCCTACCATTTACACTATCACACCATCTTTCAAGTTCAGTACGTATCAGTCTGTTAGGTGTCCCTGACCGGACATGAGGCTTTTTGCACACCCTGTGCACGGAGGCTGGAATATGTCCCTCTTCGGCTACGGCTACACGACACAGCTCTCCTGCCGACAAAAAACTTCTGCCCCCCACGAGCAGCAGCGGCTTTGTTGGCAGGAGAGCGCTGCTGCCCACGAAGCCCTGTTCACACTGGCACTTTTTGTTGGTAAAACTTTTGTCGGGTGCGGGGGGGTGTTTTCTTCACACCCCTGAACGACAAAAGTTTGGCGGACGAAGTGCCAGCGTAAACAGAGACTTAGCTTAGGAATTCTCTTTCCTGGCCTCAGGGCTTTTATGATAATAACTTTTAACACTCATGTGTCTGTTTGCGGTTTCTAAGCTAGTTTCAGGTTTTTCAAGTTTGTCAAGTTGCTCTAGCGTAGTGGTTTTCAACCTGTGGTCCCCAGATCCCTGGGGGTCCACAGACTATGTCTAAGGGGTCTGCAAAAGGTTGTCCTTACCATAGAACAGTGGTTTTCAACTGTGTCTAAGATTTCCAAAGGAGTCCACATCTCCACTTGAAATTTTTTAGGGGTCTGCAAATGAAAAAAAGGTTATGAACCACTACTCTAGGTTTTGCTGTTTCACCACTTCAGACTGTTTTGCTATTTGAATAACTGTGTGTAAGGTTACGTCTCTTTTTAATTTGAGCTGCCGTGGAAGGTTTTTATCTGTAGCCAGCCTGTCTCTGATATTTTCATGTTTTACATTCCCCAAAATCAGTTTTCCAGCTGTGTATGCTCCGCTCTTATGAAAAACATTCAATAGTTTTCCCTGGTCCTTGCATTCGCTGGTGAAAACATGCTCTTTCATAAATCACATTTCTCTGAGGTACAAATTATGCATCAAATATAGCCAGGACCCTTTCATAGTCATTTGTGACTATCTTCAGTCAAGACAAAGGATTTAAAGATATGCCCTGCTTGCTTCTCCACAGCATATATTAAAAGATACCTGTATATCTCCAGTTTCTTAGTGGAGCTTAGTAGCAATGTGAAACCTTGCAAAAATATCATTCCTAGTCTGTCCACTCTGAAGGTTTGTCAAAGCTGAAGATCTCTGGGGCATGTTGGTGACCTCCTTAGTTTACTTCTGACAACATGTCATGTACTTCTGTACCAGATATGGACCGGCTACAGAGCTTGCTTATACACACCGGATGCACTCATTATAAGATGCTTTCCCAGGTATGGCTGAAGTTTGCTTAAATAAGGTATTTACACACAGTGCCACCTAGTGGCTGAACAGTGTAATACAATTTAGCATGCAATTACACCTCACCATCTGACCGTAAGAATGAGAAGAAATAACACTTGCCTTCATCCCTTGTAGCTTACTCCAATTGCTCAGGGAGTAGAGAGACCATCCACTGAGCCCTAACACAGTACCAGGCTCAGTCAGACTCAAACAATCATGGAAACATTTTCTGGGAAATCTTTTGCCTATCCCTTTTCCCCTCTCATCACTGCTGGATGTCACCCCCTTGTTTAATGATGCCTTAAGGCTTCTCCCATCATTTGCGTGGATTAATCCATTGCAGGTTAAGGTAACATGTCCTCATTATTTTGCATGTTCACATGCCTTTGATCTTCCAGGTAATGACCATAACAAAATGCAGAAATATCTTGAGAAAAGCCTGTTATTACAGGAGTTGCACATGGATATTGCAAATCCTACATCTTTAGATTAGTATTCACTTTTTTGGGTACATCTGGGAACCAAACTTCTGAGGTTTGCCTATTACCAATCAGTGCCTTGCTGCAAAAAAACAAACAAAAACAAAACAAAAAAAACGAAGCACTCCTTAATTCCCCAGCATACACAAGTGGTTCACAAGCCTCTGTCACTAGGTTAAATATGATGCTCCATTTCAGATCTGCGGATCTGGATAAAATTATGGTTTTTGTAAGCATAGTGCCACTGTAAAAGGCACTTGGGATCAGTAAAAGAAATACAAATGCTGGAATGGCTTCAGAATCCAGGTTCCTTTAAAAGGCCACTATAAGATAGATTCTCCTTTTAACCTTTGTGCAACTTCCATTAACAATAATGATGGGAGCTACATGTGCTCACGGAAAGGGGAAAGTGAACATACATGATGGTGCCAGGGACAGAAAGCCCTGGGAATAGTTTTTCAGCCTTAGCTAAAGGGAAGTGGATTAGAACTATACATGAGCACAAGCGTCAACATTTGGGCTTGGTTCCATAGGCCTGCCAACCCCAGGCTTTCAAAAAGCCAGGCATCAGGCCCCCCAGATCAAAAGATTGTCTTAAAAACCATGATATTTAATATATTTTGAGTTCTTTTTATGTAGCTTCTGTTTTTTAAATCTTTAGGGTGCACTTGAATCATATTTTTACCTTGCAATCATGAGGATTAATAGCTTCCTTTTTTAAAAAAATGAAAGCTGAGGTTCTCACATATCACGTGACTCCAAGGAACCCCCACAAATATCACAAGACCCACAATAAACATCATGAGATTTGGCAACATTATTTATTTCCATAAGGATCCATAAATTCAGTAGCGTGTATAAGGTATCTGAGTCTGCAGAACAGAGCTGGGAATGCAATCAGAAAAGGTTTCCTGATGGATTCCTCTGGCCTTACTCCTACAGCGTATGTCTACACAGCAATCAGGACAGCATGTGTTGGCAAACCCAAGCTAGCTTTGAATGATAGCAGTGTAGCCGTGGTGGTATGGAGTAGCCACGCAGGTAAGTACCTATCCCATGACACCCCCCATGCTACTATGATGTCACTGTTATTTTTAGTGAGCTGGCATGGGGATCAAAGCTAGCGCAGGTATGACTACCATGCTGCAATCACATCTCCCAATCACTGTGTTGACAGACCCACAGACTGAAATTCGTCCATTTGCGAAGGACCAGCACAAAGACCTGTGTGCCCCAGTGAAGCCCTATTTCGAGGCCTTGAATGGCACTTAAGTCACATAGGCCTTGTGTCAGCTTTGACTCTGCACAGGGCCCGAGCAAGAGGAACTGGGACAGGCAGCTCTGCTCACTGCTGGGCAGCGCCACCTCCTGGCCGGTCTGGGAATGAGCTGATTCCAAGCCAACACCCCTTCCTGCAGTTTCACTCCATCACTCTCCATCTCTCTCTCTCTCTCTCTCAGTCTACAGCCCTTCGCTCGCTCCAGGAATCGAGTTGCCAACCCTCCAGGATTCTCCAGGAATTAAAGATTAAAGATAATATCATGTGATGAAACCGCCAGGAATTTGTCCAACCAAAGTTAGTAACCCTATCCAGTAGCTGCTGGTTCTCCTTTGTGACTGAGCTCTCCAGCCAGCTCACTAAGTA
Source organism: Caretta caretta (assembly GCF_965140235.1). NCBI lineage: Eukaryota > Metazoa > Chordata > Testudines > Cheloniidae > Caretta > Caretta caretta. The sequence goes on from NC_134223.1 coordinate 7,940,756, forward strand.
GCTTCCCCTTCCGGCAGGGAGTCCTTCAAAGTCTTCCTGTTCAAGCGGCATCAGGCAGGCCTCATGCCCACCGCCCTGACCCTGTCTCTCCTGCAGTGACACAGGTAGTCTTCGAATTCACTGCCCCAAACAGTACCCCTCGGCAGTGGTTGGTAGGGGAACCCAGGCCTGCCCTCTTCTCTGGGTTGCAGTCCAAGGCCATTTACCAAGCAGCCAAGATCTGCAGCTTCCCTAACCTTACTGGTCTCACCGCTGGACTTCTTCCTACCTTGCTTCCACTCTTCCTAGTGAGACCCCTCTCCCCTAAGGCTCACTTGGTCTCAGGGATTCATATCCCTGAGTCCCTCTCCCTTCCCTCAGGGAAACTAAATATTTTGCAGAGACACTTGTGATTTGCGGTGGCTTTTCCTGTCCAAATTGCCTTCCATTTTCTTTTAAACCATCCAGACACATTTGAAAGTGGTCAAAATTTCAAACAATTTTGTCAAAGCAAAACATTTTGTTTGACTCCAAATGATTTTTTTTTTTTTTTGATTTAGCAAAAATTACCAATGCACCAAAAAATCTGTTATGTACCCGGCGCTCAGAAGAGCGGGCACTATGTAAGGATCTACCGAGTAGAGAATGGAAAGGAGTCCAAGTAAAAGCTTGGGACAGAAACTCTACTGGCAGAAGTTGGTGTAACCTCAAGGAAGTCGATGGAAATGCGCTGAATTATACCAGTGAAGGGTCTGGCTGCCTGTGCCCCTTTCTGAAAGGGCAAGATGGTACCTCCCACCAGCAAAACCAGTACCCAGCTTTGACATAGGCATGGTTCAGAGTTCACTGAAACGGTGCAGCTCCAGGTCTAATCAATCCCCGGCCAATGCACCCCTCGGATGACCCCCAAGACCATCCTTTAGCAGGGTGATGACAGAGGTGAGCTCATGTTTCCAGGCTGGGTTTATTCAGCTAGAAGAGGCAGGTGGGATTAGGCTTTGAGCCTAGCCGCACTGCACTGCTGAATGGCATTGCCACCTAAGTAACGGCAGGTTAAATGTCACAGGCCAGAGCGAGCCCGGAAATGCTCTGGGGACGTCAGCCAGCTCCTTGCAAGCGTGGAGAGGTCAGCGTTAATGAAAGATGCTATCGGGGAGCCGGCTTGCAGCCAGATAAACATAATTAGCAGTATTTGCGGAAGATGAACCTTGGCAGGCGACAGGTGGGGAATGGAATCGGCAGGGGGAGAGGAACATGTCCCCTTGTGATAGTTTTGGAACAAACAGAGCCATTTGGAGGGCTTCCAAGCCAGAACAGCAGCCTTGTGAATGACTATTTAATTAAAATCTGCACAGAGTTTGAAGGGAGACAGGCTCAGAGTGAATAAGCACAGCAATGAAATATGCCCAGACTCCAGCATAAAGTTCCCCTTTTTATGCTCTGGCCTTTGCTTAAGCCATTGATGGCTTTTGATTCACTAGCTACAGCAAAGACAGAGCATTCGCCAAACCCTTTTTCAATCCCGCCGGGAGTTTTTCCAGGGGTTATAGCCATGTGATAGTTTAGAATGTGTCAGTGATGGCATCATAAACACATATCAGAAATACTATAAAAAAAAATCCACCCCTGGCTGGAGTTGGCCATCTGAGGGCTCAGACCAAAGGAGAATTTTCTTCCCCACCAAATAAAATCAATACGGTCATTTTTAACTCACAGGAAACCCAGAAAGAAAAAAGAAAAGGAGGACTTATGGCAACTTAGAGAAAAAACATCTTGAACAGCTCCAGAGAGTGTTGTCTTTGTCTCTTCTTTTGCATGACTCAAAAATGGCTTTAGCAACAGGGCAGATGTGGAATCCCATTGCATGCTCCAGAAATTATGTCCTTCCCCTGCACAGCTGAAACTCACTGTCAGGTCCTGTGGCCGTCGACATGGGGCAGCACAGATTTCTCCCCATGGCCTCCCCTCCCATCCACGGTCTCCCTGGCCAGAGTCCTGCAATGGGTTAAACTCTTGCCATCAGCGGCATGGCTGAGGGGTGCAGTCTGGGGCCCACTGTGCCTTAGAACCTTCCTACCAAGCTCGAGCCCAGCAGGGGGCAGCGATGCTCAGCTGAGCGAATGCAGAGCCTCCCTGCAGCTTAGCCAGTCGGAGCTGTCCAGGGACGAATCTGCTGTTTTCCAGTCTCTGCAAAAGCTTCCCTTTAATCGCTGCAGCTTTACAATTCGATCTCCTTTTGGGTGCTTAGACAAATAATCTTGTCATCTCTTTCACCATTGCAAAAGGCTTCCGCTTAAATCCCTTCCTTACCTTTCCATTCTCTTCCCCCTTCTGGGGAGGCAGGAGCCAGTTTTAAATATATGCCTGAAGCACGAAGGTGGTGGAATGGGGTGGGGGGCAGGGAACACACCAGACAAGAGGACTGGGTGACTCAGGGGCTGGGTCGTGGGGAAAAGAGATGAGGTCGTAGGTCCAAAGACAGCTCCTGCTCTGAAGTGATGGGTTGTTACCATCTGATCGTGCACCAAGCTGGGTCCCAGTGGAGAGGCGTCCATGAGGCAGGGTCACAACTGGACCGTTTGTTGTCACAGTCTCAGCCAAGTTCTGAATGGACCATGGCACCTCAACGCCCTTCTCAGCCCAGTGCAGGTTCCTCCCGGTCAGCGCTGAGGCCTATGGGGCAGCCCACGAGACAGGCCTGTCCTGTGGCTAGATAGCCTAGGAGACAGCAAAGCCCTCTGTCAGGCGAGCACCAAATCCCCTATTAGGGTGGAAAAATGCCCTGCCCGTCAAGGCAAGGCCTGTTGTTCCCAGCGGAGCCAGCGCTGTGCTTCCTTGCCAGGAAATATAAAACGGAGATGGGAAGAGAAGAAGCAATCGCCTAATTGGAGCAGTTTGTAGCCTAAACAGGACCCCTTCATCATGGGCCCCAGTGGGAGAACAGTGAACAGAGCCTTCTCCGAGCCACTGGGAAGGCCTAGCAGTTAACATTTAGAAGATGAGCTTGCAATGAGCACAACCTAAATGAGCTCCCGGGAGAGCCACACCTGTCAGAGCCAGAACAGCTGATTTCCCTGCCACAGTCCTAGCGGGAATGCTTAAGCAAGAGGAGCGGAAGCCCAGGCAAGCCATTCATTATGGCTGCAACCATCAGGAAGAAGCTACTGGAGAAGCCCGGCTACTCCCACACGCCAGGGAGACCATAGGCCATAACGGCATGAGGGAGGTTGAAGGGGAAGACGTGCTCTCGCTACCCCCCGCAAACACACACTTAAGCGGATATTGCTCTGTCGGATCCTGCTCCCCCACCCACACCTTCAACCCTCCCCTCTGCACCAACACTTAAACTTCCTCTCCGCAGAAACACTCGTTCAATGCGGATGAAAGGGATGGCGGGTAAAATACAAGCCAGTCTCACCTAGAGTGAGATAACAAGAGCTTCTCTGTGCGCTCCACACGTTCACAAGAGTAAACCTAGCAATGGCATTCCGTAACTGTCTACTTCTTACTCCACTAGGGAAAACCAGATCCTATCGCACCCTGGCAGCACTTCCTGCCTGATCCTGGTCCCAGACCCCCTCTGTGATCCCGCTCCATCTCTCCTCAGGAGCCGACCGACCATCCCTTTAAATTCAATCCCTCCCCTCACACCGAAGATCCAAATGGGCCGTCTGGGTGGATGTTCTATCCAAGAGTCCAAGCTTCTGTGACACTCTACATTCACCGGCAAACAATCTTCCTGGTCTTCATCCCACACCATGCCCCACTACACAATTTCGCTGAACACACATCCTATGATGTCTCCTACCACACAATTCCATGTTAACATAGTCCCTTCTCCACACACCCGCATCCAGACCATCAGCACCCTCTGCTGTCCTACTCCTGGACTCCCTGAACAATTCAGCCAATGCACCCCAATCCCGTCCAATGGCACTAAGGTCCCCTGGTGACAAATGAGGTACAAGAATCCCTATAGATTAGATCATATTACAGTAACCCCTTCTGTTCCAGGGCTGGGCTCTGGGGCGCCGCAATCCAGTTCCCACCTACTTTCCAAAACCAACCCCATCAAGACTACACTATGGACTCTGGATTCCCCTCACCCCCATTACAGCAGGGAACTTTGCAACAGACAACTTGAATCCCAGTGGAGAGATCCCCAGCCCTACAAGATCCCAATAGATCTTCATAGATTGATGGGAGGGAGTACCTATGACTGTGCGGACTTAATCTGGGACAGGTATATTAACTGAATTGGAGTCAGGGAGCTTGCAGTGATGGCGAGGAGACTGTGAACTGGGTTCCAAAGAGCAAGGGGTCCGGTGAGGAAATTGGGTAAGAACCAGAGCACAGGGAGGCTTATTCAAACTGCCTCTCCCTTTGAGATTCATGGATTGCCTGTTGGTTTAGAGGTGAGAGACAGGAGGAGGGCTGGTTAATTCAGGGGGCAGATAACAGGATGCAGAGCCTTTCAAGTCTACGTTTCACCATGCTAACAGAGTTGGATGAAATTTTCTCATCAAAATTATTTTTAAACCACACAAAACCCCCAAAACAAACCAACCAACCCCAAAATTATTTTCAGCCAAAATAATTTTTTTTCATTTCAGTCAAAGTTTTCCAGATTTCAACAACAACAGCGGACACCCCAAATTTTTGGAGGACAAAATGTTCTGTTTTCTGTTTTCAGAAACAAAACATCTGATACTGAAAACTGATATTTTTTTTAATCCAAAAATGGTTTTTAATCCCCAGCTCCCCCCCCCCAAAATTTCAGGTATCAATGTTTAGATTAAAAAAAAAAAACAACAAATATTTCTGCAAGACATTTAGAAAAAAATTAAAGATTTCCCACAAAAAAATCATCATTAGCATTTTTCTATTAGCTCGGCTTTCAACACTGACAGCAGTAAGGAACTGAAATAATCTTTGCTTCCTATGTAAAAAAAAAAAAAAAAACCACCTCAGTGGTTATATGCTCGTTTAGAGGAAAATATCCAGTTTGACTGGGAATCATTCTAACTGGGACCAGCCCAGACATACAAGAACCTGGACGTGTGATCAGATGTCTCGGGAGACAGTAACTAGCTTCAGCCTCTACAGCCCTTCGGAGTCGAGAGAAAAATCCATTAACATCCTGTGAATGGCCCAAGACAGATTGAAGCAGGCCATGAAAGATAACAGGCAGGACCTGGAACGGCGAAGGACTATTATTTTCCATTATGATCTCGTTAAACGCCTCTGCCAAAGAGTGAAGATTCCAGGACTAGCCCCGGGGCAGACATTTACTGATCTGCAGATGACTCGCTTGGGCAGCTAGTTTCATGCACAATTAATGCTGATTGCCTGCCATACCTATGCATCTTCACTACTGCACAATTATCCTTGAGCCTCTCTGATCAGCCATGGGGAGTGCCAGCTGCTGGGAAAGCGGCCAACCCAGAGAAGCCCAGTCTGGGGTACTCAGACTGCTACCTAGGTTAGGAGAGAGGCATGCCTACAAGGGAAAGAGGCTGGCTAATGGGAGGAGAGAGCTGTCTCCATGGGGAAAGTCCATGATCTAGGATCCCATCCTTATCATCATGGTCGGAAGAGAGTGCTGGCTGCATGGGTAGAAGGTCCAGGACCCCATCTCCACAGCGTGGGTAAGAAGAGAGGGCTGACTACTTGAGGAAGCAGACAGGCAAGGAGAATCCAATCCAGGACCTCATCCCCAGAGTCTGGGTATGAGGAGAGACCTGGCTGCATGAGAAAGTGGCCTAAGAACAATCTGATGTTGGATCCTCTCTCAAGAACACAAGCAGAAGAAGAGGCTGAGTTCTTGCCTTAGAAGCTTTCCTAGATATTGTGGTTTGAAGCAGAAGCTGAACTCCGACCTCTCTGAGCATGACCACCCACTCACTACTCGCCATAACTCACATGCATGTCACTTGTGACGGGGCCTGTGCAAAGGGGAAGACCTCAAGGTGGGGGTGTGAATGAAGATACCTGCTGAGCATCTGACTTTGGCTTCCACTGGAACCCTAAGAAAGCAGAATATTTTGGCATTTGTGTGTAGGTCTCTCCCTGGCCTTAATGAGCCATTGATGGGACCCAGGTAGTACAAGATCTAGTCTTCCCACATCCATCCACAGACTTAAGCAACATAAGAAAAGAAGCTCTCATGCTATTACACCCTCTTCCATAGCTCCACTAAAAAGAAGTCCATGAAAGAGGCAAACACAAATACAAACTCTCATTACCACACGCACCCCTAATATGCAGCTAGTCTAGGAGATGTACAAACATTCCCACAGGGACCTCCAGCCCCTCTGTGTTCCCTTAAGTCTGCAACACCACAGAACATGTCCCTGTAGCATTCCCCCTCTGGAACACAGCCCTCATCCCCCCAGAGTTTGGTTTCATTCCAACACAGTCCCCATGAGAAATCAAATAGCAAGAAAGAATTAGCCTAAAGCTCTCAGTTTAATCTCTAAAGCTCTCCAGACCATGCAGCCAGCTCATTAACGGCTGACTTTGCAGGAACCCCTTCCCTTCACACAATTCCCTGTCTGCTTGCAGAAATAAAGACTTTTGCGGACATCTGGACGTGGAAAAGCTAGTGGAAACTACAGTACTGAGAATCTGAGTTGATCTCTATGGTGACCTGCTTAGTTAGGAGCAACCTGCTGCTTCGTGGGCCCAGAGTTATGGGGGACCTAGTGGTGGTGTTCTAGCTCAACAGCCCAGCATAACGTGAGCCATGTAACAAAAGAACTGGTTCCAAGTGGCTCATGGCCTCTTAAAGGTACAATTCCCCACACTAGTTTTCTGGTCATACTAGTTTTGGTGTGAACTTTTTCTAAGAACATAGGATGGCCAGGCTGGACTAGACTGGGGGCCCATCTAGCCCCATGTCCAGTCTCTGACAGTGGCCAGTACCAACTGCACTAGAGGAAGGTGCAAGAAACCCTGCAGTAGACATTCTCCAAATGACCAATTGGCAATGATACAACTTCTATCCTCCATGAGAGCAGATACCCAGACTGGAAAGAACGACGAGCCATAATACGCCTACTTGCGCCAATGTACTTCTTAACAGAGGAGTGAACCATATCAAGTGGGTGTAACTGGGGGTGGGGCCCATCAGTGACTTGACCCAGGAATTAGACACACCAGCCAATAGATCTGCCTGTGAAGTCGCATATATGACTCCTTAGCGTGATCCAGAGGTGAGACACACCAGCCCAGAGACCACGGTGACATGCAAAACCCAGCGCACCTGTATTCAGCCAGTCACGTACAAGACCCAGTGTCCCGTCAATTCTTTCTCCCTCTAACCATTCCCCTTTTGCTCATCTGGCTTTCTCACTCTTCTCAGGTAACTGCTCCTCCACCTGCCTGACCCACTGACCTGCCCGAATCAAGATCGAGACATCCTTCAGAAGTCATCTGATGGGACTACATGTCCCGCATCACACAAAAACCTGGATGCATCCGGAAAAATATCTTCCCGCGCCTGCCTCTGGGTAATGTCTGGATATTTCTGGTGATCCCAAACAGTGCTTGTCCATACCAGTCTGGATCTTCTCTGAAAGATTCAGAAAACCTTCACCCCAGGTCTAGCACCCAGCCTGGCTCCACCAGCTCTCGGTCATGACAAGGGATGGCAAGGCCAAATCTGAGTGAGTGAGTGACATTGCAACCTGGCACACGGGCTCACAGCAGAATTCAGGTTGTCCCCCCACCCCCACGCAGAATTCAGGTTGTCCAGTAATCCCAGCCACCAAACCATGGCAGCCGGTGGGGCGGGGGAGGGAGAGAAGTCTGCAAAATGGGCCCATTGGGTTAGGGCAATCAAAGGTGGTCGGAGGTGATGCTGGCCACACCACTCCCTTCTGTACTGTTGGCTATGAAACTGGCATGCCTTAACCGAATCAGCCCAACGAGCCCTGGATCAAGGCATCTTTGACTTTACCCAGCAGCAGATGCAACACCTTGAAGAGCTGCCTTCTAGCAAGAAAATCACTAGGGGCAAAAATTCGATTTTCCAGAGCTTGGATTCCGCAGGCGCCAACTGACCAAGCTGGTGGGACCCCTCCCTCTGTGTGACTTGTTCCTTTATAGCTCTGTGCCAGCAGCAAGGGCTTGAGCCAGCGGGTTTCATACCCAGTCTCTGGCTGCAGGCACCTCACCTCTCAGGAGCCTACAAATCTGGCTCTGCCCACATCATCATGAGTTTGGCTAATCTCCGCTTGGTATCAAGGCATCGCTGCACTCTGACCCAGGCCGTGTGACGCAGGATTATTGACCATTGTCAGCCCGGCCCCGGTGTCATGGTTGGAGCCAGGGAAAAACATCCAGTTTCTTACCAGCACTGCCGTGTGCCAGGCTGTTGCCACGCGCTCTGCTCCCTGGAGCTAGGAGGGAGGGAGTCACTATGTACAGAGGATTTCCTACCACGGACATCTTCTCTTGCTGGGTGTTCCCACAGGTCCTGCTGGCTCTTTACAAGAACTTTAGCCCACCTGTTTCCCAGCTGTGATTAGCCCTCCCAGAGGTCTCTCTCCACTGCCCGAGTCTCCCTCACAGCCTCCGTTCCTCGTTGCATTCTCACTCCAAGGGAGACGCAAGCTTGAAAACAGGAGGGAGCTGCTGAGACAAGATGAGCAACAGACAGGAGGCTTCAAGCCGCTGCTTCCCTCTGTCCTGCTGCTCCTCCGTTTCACTGGCCATGCAGAGTGGCAGCTGTGACAATGCAAAGTGCCCACCGACTCACCCCTGGGAACACAGCCCTGGGTACTGTGGCTGATTCCCCTCTACCTCTGATCAGACAAGATCCTAGGATCACACATTGCCTGGGCAGCTTCCGCTTTGAAGAATGGATGCGACGTGGCCTGATCCCAGCTCTGATCACTCTTGATGCAGGACATGGGGCAGGGGAATGGTGAGGCCTCATGCTACACACACACACACAGCTGGTTCTTTGACTTCAGTAGAGCTACACTGATTTACACCTGCTGAGGATCTGGCCCACAGTGCTTTATGCATGATATTATCTGTGCACGTGTATACCACGATGGGCTTTCAGATAGACTGAGAATGTAGTTCACCCTAGGTACCAGATGCCCAAGGAAAGCCATTGTATTATTCTCTTAAGCAAACTAAGCAGTCAGGAGATAAAAGGGAAGATCCTCTGATGGATCAGTAACTAACAGGAACCAAAGGGCAGGAATAAATAGTCAGTTTTCACAATGCAGAGAAGTAAATAGTGGTGTCCTCCAGGGATCTGTCCTGGAATCCATGCTGTTCAACATATTCATAAATGATCTGGAAAAAGGGGTAAACACGGAAGTGGCAAAATTTGCCGATGATACAAAATTACTCAACAGAGTTAAATCCCAACCAGACTGTGAAGAATTACAAAGGGATCTCACAAAACTGGGTGACTAGGCAACAAAATGGCAGATGAAACTGAATGTCGATAAATGCAAAATAATGCACATTGGAAAACATAATCCCAACTATACATACAGAATGATAGGGTCTAAACTAGCTATTACCATTCAAGAAAGAGATCTTGGAGTCACTGTGAATAGTTCTCTGAAAACATCCACTCAATGTGCAGTGGCAGTCAAAAAAGCTAACAATGTAAGGAACCATTAGGAAAGGGATCGATAATAAGACAGAAAAGATCATAATACCACTATATAAATCCACGGTGCACCCACACCTTGAATACTGTGTGCAGTTCTGGTCACCCCATCTCAAAAAAGATATGGAACGGTACAGAGAAAGTCAACAAAAATGATTAAGGGTCTGGAACAGCTTCCATATGAGAAGAGATTCAAAAGACTGGAAAAGAGCCGACTGAGAGAGGATATGATAGAGGTCTATAAAATCATGACTAGTATGGAGAAAGTGAATAAGGAAGTGTTATTTACCCCATCTCATATCACAAGAATCAGGGGTCACCCAGTGAAATTAACAGGCAGCAGATTTAAAACAAACATAAGGAACAACTTTTTCACACAACGCACAGTCACCTAGTGGAACTCATTGCCAGAGGATGTTGTGAAGGCCAAACGTATAACTAGATGCAAAAAAGAATTAGATAAGCTCATGCGGGATAGGTCCATCAATGGCTATTAGCCAAGATGGTCATGGACGCAACCCAGCGCTCTGAGTGTCTGACTGCTAGATTCTGGGACTGGACAACACTTGATAATTGCCTTGTTCTGTTCATTCCCTCTGAAGCGTCTGGCACTGGCCACCGTTGGAAGATGGGATACTGAGCTAGATGGACCATTGGTCTGACCCCTCATGGCCATTCCTATGTTCTCTCAGAGTGCTCCGCTAGACGACAAACTCTCAGCCTGCCTGATTCTCTATTCCTAGCATCACTTTCAGAGAGGGCACTTTCCTACTAGCAGCCTCTTGGATGCACAGCCTAGCAGTAGCAGAAAGCAGGCACATGGCTGTGATTCCTTACAGGACTGGAGTTCATTACAGAGAGCCACTGCAGCCATTAACCCTTTGTTCAATGTCAACCTGTAGGAGCCTCTGCATTCCAAGACAACCCAACCCGTGCCGGTTTTCCACCTCTGTTTTCAAAGAGCCAACATGCAAAGCCCTTGGCTCTGGGCAAATTAGGATTCCTCCACCCCCCTTCTTTGCGTTATCTGCAGAAGGGAAGTGTCAATCCAATCAGAATGTAAACTGACAATGCAGCCCGGCTGTTGGTGTGCAGCAGAGCAGAGAAACGTACTTGGACTGGCCACTGCTGATAAAGGGTTTAGAGCCAGTGCCAAAAGTGACAGAGGCTCAGAGAAAAATACCAGGAGGCTGGAGAACTGGATCCGGCCCAGTTCAAACCCCCTCATGCTGGAGAGTTAAACAAATCCAATAATAATAATTATAGACAGAGAATAAACGGCCACAGCAAAATCCTATCATGCTCCTGTCAGATTCCCAATGAACTTGAACGCTGCCAGTAGGAGCAAGAGCTTTCTGATGGGCCAGATGCTATCTCCCTGCTGCAGATAGGACAACCCAGCAACATCCACCCTCTGTGCCCCTTGGCAATCTGTTTGGAAAATGCTTGTGGCAAGCTGTGACAGCACCAAACCCTGCTCTGTGCAGTCCCTCAGTGCTGCCAGCTCTCTGCCCAGTTCCACCTTCTGCATCAGACCTACAGGAACCAGGACGTGCCCAGCAAGAGAAATTTTGATTGAAAGGGGAATTCAGAATTCATGCTGGAGAGACAAGGCTGCAATGCAGGTGGCAGGGTGCAACCAGGGGCACTCCTGCACTCACACGGAGACCATCTTTCACCTCAGAGGTGGCTGCATTTCAGTGGTGGGTAAAGCAACATGTCTATAGCCTGTTTGCAAGGTTTTAAAAGTGCTCTCAGATCCTAGGTCAGCCATTCCCTTTGCCCTGCATTTGTCCCACCCAGTTTACAGAAGCCTGTAGTGAGGAGAGTGGCCTCCCTCCAAGCCTGACATGGAGGGTCCACTGCACTCTTCATAGTGGGCAGAGCCAAGCCAACCCCACCCCTCCATGGTGGGGGGAGCCAAGCCAGCCCCACCCCCTGTGCCGGAAGCAGAGGGGAGAGACATGAAGTATAAGTAGTAGGTTCTGCTCAGTTGGGCCAGAGTCAGCGAAGGAGGCAGACATCTTTAGCCCGCTGCAGAACTCCAGACTAGACCCCAAGCCATGCAGCACCCTGCCCCCAGAGAGTGGGGAAGAGTTGCTGGGAATGCTGTCCACCACTTATCCCTCAGAGACAGAGAATCCGCAGGTTATGGAGCCACACCAACGGACTGGGGTAGGAAGTAGCCCAAGGAAATCAGACCTTGGTCAGGTTGTGCTGTCCTAGTACAAGTCGGCGGTGTTTCGGCAGGATCCCCTCTACTCTTAGGGCCTTGGGCTGGGACACAGTGGAGTAGGGTAGGCCCCGGTCCCCCGATCTCCCTGCCGCCAACCCCAACCCTGGATTGGCCGCCTACTCCTCCTTGGCCAAAAGGCCTGGGCCTTGTTTGTGGCTTGCCCCAGCCAGAAGACCGCAAGCCCCTAGACTGTGGTTACTGTCTACCCTAGCCAGGTGGCTTGGGCTAGAAACTGCTAATTCATCTTTGTTGCCTGCAGCAACATGTCAGAGTGGCCTCCCTCCAAGTCTGACATGGAGGGTCCACTACAGAGCCCAAGGTTAGAGACAAAGTCCCACTCAGTGAGACGTTACACTCCATATGTTTTATGGAAATATGCTTTGAATGTGAATATAATGTAACTGGAACATGCTTTATGCAAAAGGTCTCTTGGAAGATATCATTACAAAGCTTATAATCTACTGAATGTGGTCATCCTATTTGTATGAATGTATCATTCTTGTATCTGAAACTAGGACTATGAAATATAACTCTGAGATCCTATTGTAGTTATGTAAAGTGTGGGCCATTAATGGTGGTTTAAAGTTTAGATGGCTCCCATTGACTAGGTCAATTGGTTGTAGATGGCTCTGTTTACTTGTAAGCCTTCCTATATACCTGGGTGCTAGCCAGTGGGTAATGAAGTCTTACAGGGACATGTAAGCATATCACATGATACTGGAATCCATCTTTAACCTGGTGCTTTTCCATTTAGAAGGAGGGGTGGGAACCCAGAGAGAGACAAAGGAATCCCGCCTTGTGCCTAAGACATAAAAGCTTGTAGAACAGAACAAAGAGGGCTGCCAGTCATGAGAAATCCCTGAGTTACCACCTGAGCTGGAACTAACAAGGACTGTACCAGGGGAAAGGACTCGGCCCAGACTAGGAAGAAGTCTAGTCCATAAAAAAGCTTATTGGAACATCTCTGAGGGGAGATTTTACTTGTAAACAGGTTTTTAATGTACTAGGCTTAGACTTCTGTGTTTTGTTTTATTTTGCTTGGTAACTTACTTTGTTCTGTCTGTTGTTACTTGGAACCACTTAAATCCTACTTTTTATACTTAATAAAAATCACTTTTGTTTATTAACTAACCCAGAGTAAGTGAACAGCTGTGCATATCTCTCTATCAGTGTGATAGAGGGTGGAGAATGTATGTGTTTACCCTGTATAAGATTTATACAGGGTAGAACAGATTTATTTGGGTCTTGGATCCTATTGGGAACTGGGTGTCTGGGTGCTGAAGATAGGTGACCTGCTGAGCAGTTTTTGGTCAAAGTCTGCAGCTTTGAGCACGTAGACCAGACCTGGGTCTGTGTTTGCAGCTGGCTCGCATGTCTGGCTCAACAAGGCAGGGTTCTGGAGTCCCAAGCTGGCAGGGAAAACTGGCTCAGAGGTAGTCTCAGCCCCTTAGGTGATAGACCGAACTCGTCACATTCAGTACCAAAATGTGGTTACCTCCAGGCACATTCCGCTCCAGCCAGCAATTCATCCCCTGCTGCTGGAACTCCACGTCCAGACACTTGTGGCCTCTCACAGCATCCAGAGTGAAAACCAGCCAACCAGAAACAATGCAGGGCGGAGGTACTAGCAGGAGCAGAGTCATAAATGGCTGGAGAACTTTGGGGTGTGACTGAGGACAGGTGCCAATCGGAGGGATTGTTAGTGATAACAGGTCTTATTTGCTGATGGAAGTATTAGCGACATGGAGAGTCAATCAGTATGGCTAATTTGGATCTTGGGTTCCCCTTCTCAAGCCAGCTGTAAATAGTGCAATTTGAGAGCTGTTCACCTCTTTCCTAGAGAAGGAGAAGATCCCGAGATGGAGAAGGAGAGAGAGTTGTATTTACTATGATGGTAACTGAAAAGCAGAGGCAGTGACCCCCACATTGTCACCATCAATACCGAACTGCTGTTCAGAAAGCCTCTGGAATGCCGGGTGCCCAGTCAATGCGGGGTGTGCGTGTGAGAAACTTAATATAGCTAAGAATCAATAGAGAGAGCATTCCCAGGGTCAAGCACAATTAATGGAGCTGAACGATGGGAAACTGCAGAGAATTAGCCTCCGGGCTGATGCTGCTTGAAAGTTAAAAGCTGGTAGACACAGAAGTGAGGGAGAGTCTGCTAGCTTCCCTTCTGTTTACAAAGGACAACTGGAGTCAGCACAGCCTACAAATAGTTTCTGAAGTGTCCTTCGTTAAACGGGGACCTAAGGGTCAGACTAGCCAAACCTTGGGCCAGATCCAGCCCCCCAACTCTGGCCCCTTTTTGCCACTGGAGCTGCTCCTGATAACCACATTTTAGTCCTGAGTATCTCCAGAAAATTTTGTGTTATCCCCCAGAGATTCATCCCCTGCAGTCAGGACTCCAGGTCCTGACGCTTGCAGCTGCTCTGTGCATCTGGGTAGTGTTCTCCAGCCTAAAAGAGTGAAAACGGGGCAATCAATTTGGCAGGAATCCCTGAGTGGTGCAGAGCTAGATTAGCCAGCTCTTGCCACTCAATGCCCGACCCCTAGTAAAAGGGGCATTCCTGGGGGCAGCGGCAGAGAATGGAGACAGAACATGGTGAGCTCCAGAAATCCTCTGCCAGTAGGGTGTCGCAAGGGGCCCAAATTCTGCCAGGGCATAGGTCAGGCCAGGCCCCAGAGGAGCAGAAAGGTGGTTTAGAATCATGGCCTTAGATTATAAACTCTTCGGGGCAGGGACTGTCTCTTACTATATTTGTACAGAGCTTGCCACAATGGGGCCTGGTCTTTGTTGCATCTTCCTCTTGTCAGAGAGGATGATGGTCCAGTGGTTAGGGCGCTAGTCTGGCTTTGGGAGACCCAGGCTCGATTCCCTGCTCGGCCACAGACAAATCATTTAACCGCTCTGGGCCTCAGTTTCCCAGCTGTCAAATGGTGGTGATAGCCCTGTCTTAGCTCCCACACGTGCTGTGAGGATAAATCCACTGATGACTGTGAGATGCTCAGACACTGGGGTGATGGGGGCCAATAGCACTTTCAATAGATGGGACTAGTTATTAGAGCCGGGTGGGGGCAGAGTCACGGGGAAATGCCAATAGTCAAAACCAAAACTTTCAAGGGAATGGTCCAGTTTCAATAACACTTTCACTGGGAAGGTTTCTCAGGTCCAGGATGGAATTGCCAGTCATATATACCACCCAATAGCCTGTTGGTTAGGATCCTCTGTCTGATTCAGACCAGGGACTTGAATCAGCATCTCTCACATGAACACCTCAACCACCAGGCTACTGGATATTCTGGGGTGGTGGTGGAGATTCTCCCCCTCAGCTTTTTCACCAACACTTTTAAAAGGTTTCAGTTTCATGGGGGAAAAAAACTGAAATCCTGCAAATTTTCAAGGGACATGAAAAACGGTTCCTGCCCAGTTCTGTTAATTGAATGTCTGCCCTGGCATTCTTTCTGCAGCCCCACATGGCATCCACTAGCATAAATGACAAGGGTTTCCATTGCAGTGTTTCAGTTTGGTCGTGGTGGTGATGGTGTTAACTGGATTCAGAAACAGGCTTTTTGTGCTCACTGTCGATAAACAGGGCAGCAATTACCTTCCGTTCCTCTGACGGCTGCAGATCTTTAGAAAACAAATACAATAGAAGTTCACTGAGTAACAGTGACATGCAAGTCTAGTCCATCACTTCTTTGCTGCCTGATTCTTCTTAACGCTGATTCTTTTTTATCCCCTACAACTGTAGCCCATAGGGCTAGCTTAGCCTTTATTATATTCAGTTGTAATACAAGAAACCTACGGCCCGTATCCTGTAAGACATTAGCTTAAGCGAGTTAGCATAAGTATAGTTAAGTAAAGCAGGCCTGCAACCATGGACAGATTTAGGGGCAGGCAACACAGGTCACCACCTGGGGTGCCAGACTTGGGGGGGTGCCAGGCTCATGGGGCTATTTTTGTGGTGAGCAACAAAAGGGAAAATAGAACACTTGAAGTAAAATATGTCAGGTATTCCATATGTGGATTCATTTTTCACTAACCTCCCAGAATGTTCTGGACCTTTGTAGAATTTCGTGGAACCTTCCAGACTTCCAAAGAACTATGTTTTCCTTGAACCGCCTGGAATGTTATCAGCCGTGCCCTCGTGGGTATATAAGGGGTGAGGCATCGCCAGACTGTCAGTGAGATAGAAGAATGAAGTGAGAGCCAAGCTGCGATATTGTGAACCTTGTTTTATTGTATTTGTGAAAGTGTACTTGTGTTTTAAGACTTGAAGAGTGTAAGTAGTGACTAATAACAGACATATTTAATGAGATGCCAGAGATAGCTATTGAATTCCTACCTATGCCACAATATAAAAGAAATACTGTTACTTCTTTTGCCATGCTTAACACGTAACTTTGATGACTTTCTAAAACTGCGGAACATAGACTTTTGCGCTCCCTAATATGGTCTGTTTTCCCCCATAGAAAATAAAAGATACTCCCAAAGAAGCCTACAGGATTTTAGTATAGGAACGCGAAAAGCTCAACTGCAAGCTAGCTTGCAGCACGGGACAAATTTGATGGGAAAATATCTGAAACAGCACAACATAGACCATACTTTAGGCAGTAGCGAGCATCCCAGTGCAAAAGAAATTGAGGAGCGAAGCGTAAATGAGGGCAGTCCTATTCCTAAGGAATTAGCAGATTTACCTGAAGATAAGGAATGGAAATGTGAGGAAAGTAATCAAGAATCATCCGGTTTTCCTGGTGGTGTAAAGGAGAGATGATAAAGAAGAATCAGCCTCACATGTTGACAGGAACCGCTGTGAGAAAAACTGTACGCTACAAATCGATACATCAGATCCTGCTTTATGGCCGGTGATCCTATACTCTGCCGATATTGATCATGCAATTTTGAACAGACCAGGAAAAATTGAGGACATGACGTTTCCAGTAAATGAGCAGAAGCAACATTTCTCTACGGCACACGGCGAAAGAGTGCTCGAGAATGGTGTGAAACTGAATCGGCATTGGCTAGTTTACTCAAAATCAACTGACAAAGCGTTCTGGTTTTGCAGCAAAATAATTTTACAAAAATGCCAAATCATTGCATGCACTTTCTGGGTATAATTACTGGCACAAATTAGCCAATGCACCCCATGAAAAGTCATCCAGCCATTTTGCAATCTATTGCAATTGGGATGGAGGTCGAGTCCAGACTCAAGCTGAATAAATGCACAGATGCAGAAAACCAGTGCATTAGTAATGTAGAAACCCAGCAGTGGAAGAACATGCTCGAACGTCTGATCTCAATTACCCTCTTCCTTGCAAAGAATAATTTGGCTCGCTGGATAAGTTGTTCTCTGAACATAATGGTAATTTCCTTGGTTTGGTAGAGCTCCTTGGGAAATGCGACTATGACATGTGCGAGCACTTACGTCGAGTAGTTCATAAAGAAGCTATGGACCATTACTGCAGCAAAACAATTCAAAATGAATTGATTGCCCTTATGGCAAGGAAGGTGCTTGATATTGATGTAGCTCGGCAAAGCGAAGTACTAGGCCGTAATAATGGACTGCGCTCCCGACATTAGTCACAGTGAAAAGATGTCATTTACAATAAGATTTGTTGATTACAAGGATGGCTGTATCCAAGTAAAGGAACATTTTATCTGTTTCCGGTCTGTGGACGACTCAACTAGAAAAGGCCTGACAAAACTATTTATGAACATTACCACATCCTGATGGGACTGGCGCAATGGAATAAAGCCAAGGCCAGAATCCAACACAAGGTGCAAAGCCTGGAAAACCAGATCACGGACTTCCAATTTCTGATCTCAATTATGGTTTGGCACGATATCCTGTAACGTTGTAAGTAAAGCATTACAAACTCAGTTGATGGATGTCACGACTGCTACTACTTTGATGAGAAGCTGCCTTGATTTCATTGTGACCTAAACAGATTTGAAGATGCCATCACTGCTGCCAAAGAAAGGAAGGAAAACTGAGAAGTTGAGCTTGTCTTCAAGGAAACTCGTATTCATTAGAAGAAGAGACAGGTTATGAGGGCAGAGATGAGGCTTGGAAGAAAAATTCAAGAGGGAGGTTTTTGCTCAAGTGTCCATCGAAGAAAGGTTTGAACAAATGAAGCACTACAAAAAGACCTGGGGGGTTTTATGACCTAAGTAAGCCAGCGGACAGGAAAACACTCTTGAACAATTGTAATGACCTTCACTGGACGCTGATACGTGGGGGATGTTCGGACATAAATGATAAAGACCTGTTGTCAAATTGAATAACATCCATCATGTTTTGTAACATGGGAAGCACTCTCCACTTCAAATTCTCCAATTCATTCATGATGCAAAGCTGAAAAATGCTTTTCCTAATGTGTGGATAGCTTTGAGGATTCTACTCATGCTGCCGGTCACAGTCACGAGTGGTGAGCTAAGCTCTTAGAAGCTCAGGCTCATTAAAACATATCTTGGATCGATGATGGCTGACGAGGGACTGACATTGCTGGCTGTTTTATCGCTTGAAAATGCCATTGGCCAGTCTCTGGATCTCTCCGATGCTGTGCTTCAGTTCACGAGGGCAAAGGCGAGAAAAGCGACCTTTTTTGCTAACGGACTAGGGTTAACATTTTACTAGTGTCACCTACTGTTACACTGTTTAACACTGGTCCACCCAATGTTGGTGCACAGTTCAATTTCTTGATGTTAGTACATTTCAGTTATTCTTAAAATTAAAAAGTTTTTATAAGCTTAGAGGAAGTGAACTTTTTTATTGTTTATATATGGCATGAATAAATACAGATTTACAGATCCTAGCATATGACGGGGATAAATCATGCATCAAAGTCATGAACTGGGCTACAAATGTAATAAAGCATAAGGTATTCAAAAGTTTAACAAATGGGGGGGGGGGCACCTGGGATGCCATTTGGTCTAGGGCCAGCCCTGCTTGTGACCTTTGGCATAGATAAATGGCCTAACGGTTCCTCTTAGATTTGGGGAAACTAGGAATAGCTTGCTCAATGGCAGGAGTTAAAAACTAACGGTAAACGACAACTGCAGGAACATGGAGATAATAACTGCAAATCTGCTTAAGAAAGAAGCGATGGGTACGGTAATGAGTTAAGTGGCATTGATAGGTATTAATGTGTTACCCTACTGGAGAAGTGCTCCCCAATATTCTGTGGTTGAGGAAGTTAAATTTGGGTATGGCAGGCTGAGCATTATCATGAATATTCATAATAGCACTCAGGCCTTATAACAGGGCAAACCACCATGTAGAGAGGAGCTTTTCAATCATTGTTAGCCTTCCACCAATTGACCCTTCAGCTCTATGGTTATCTATCATCAGTCTTGGGTGTTGAGGAACCTCATTTGGTATGCCAGAGACAGTGCTAGTCCTTTGTCTCTTACCACCAGGTCCTCAAGGAAGGGAGCAAGTATGGAAATTTAAGAGCTTATGCAAAGAATGATATGACAAATATCCCCAATGATGTATTATTCCTATCTGCTTATGTGGCTTAGAGCTTTCCTGGCTTTATTACTGATCCTAATAAAAATCTCTGAGGCTTTACTTCGCCCTCAGTGTGTGTCTTTGGCACACACATCGAGGGTCCCTACAAGATATTGAACTTATTGGTTTTAGTTCTGCAGAGCCTGATTCTGGGACAAGAACCTTATCACCTTCTAATCAATTGGCAATCAATATAAGTATTATTAACGATCAAAAGAATCGGACAACACAAAAAAGGTTTGAGATTCCTCTCACTTAGGCCAGTTTCACACTAGTGTAATGCCATCGATTTCGATGGTATGCCTCCTGATTTGCACCCTTATATGCAAGACCAGAATTAGGCCCTAGATGTACAGCTTCTTTACAGATCAGATTAGGGGAAAGCGGAGCACTGAGTGAAATATTGGCAGTGACATTTGAAAACATCACCATAGCAGAGATTTGTGTTTTGTTGTTTTGTGAAAATGGACTTGTGTGTATGTGAAAACCTGACCACCCCCCGCCAATCACATTTTTTTCCCAGTAGAAAATCAGACCATTCTTGTCTTTCATTTTCACTCCAAAAGAGGCCTGTTGTTTTTGTACAAAACCCACTACATTTTTTAAATTTTAAATTTCATTGGGCTGGAGATCAAATTTGGTGTCAAACCACGTGAGCTTCTGACTGTTCCCATTTTCATGAGAAAACTCCATTGTGGCACCAAAAAAAAGTAAACATTTGGGGCCAAAACAAAATTGCGACAAATTTTTGCATATAACCTTCCTGACTATGCACAGCTTGAGTCATGATGTATTCATCCAAAATGATTTTGAATAGGAACAGAATCAAGGGACCAAATTTTCTGCTGGTGCAAATTGATAATGAGATATTAACCTCAATGGACCAGTCCCAATTTACATCAGCAAAGAATTTGTCTCAAGGTCTCCATTCACTTGCATAGAAAGGCAAACTCTCTGTGCCTGGGTTGAGTTGCTGGACTGTGACCCGCTGAAAAGAGAATTCAGCAGTTTTCATACTGTAAATATTTCCTGCTTTTCTTGCACTTTATCTCAGCAGCTCACCTTTTCATTGATCACCACAAGAACCTCCCCTAGGCAGGCTTGGGAAAACTTGCATCTTCTGCAGTATAAATAGCCCTTTCCCCAGTAAATTGAGTCCCACCTGAATTTCATGTATGGGAATCACAGGAACAATTCAATCAGTGTTTCTTTTGGTGGCTGGGATTTGGATAGTTGAATGCCTAATCTGATTCTCAAGTGTCATCTGTTGTTCCTAAAATTATTTCCCCCTGCAGTCTGGGTTAACATTGCATGCTCCATCACAAAAGTGTCTCCACAATCCACAATTGGGTAGCTACTTTTACATCCCACCCAGAAAAAGAATCCCGCGGATTTCCAACAGATCTAATTTTTCCTGAGATCTTTCCTGTTTTGCTGTGAGAGAGGCAAGAGTATTTTACTTCTTATCCCTATGGTGCATCAGTATTTCCAGCGTCCCCCTAATCCAGTGGTTTCAACCTGCAATCCATGAACCCCTGGGGGTCCACAGACTATGTCTAAGGGGTCCGTGAAAGGTTGTCGTTACCATAGAACGTGGTTTTCAACCTTGCATCCGCAGATTCTGTCTAAGATTTCCAAAGATGTCCACACCTCCATTCGAAATTTTTTAGGGGTCTGCAAATGAAAAAAGGTTGAAAACCACTGCCCTAATCTATTGTCCTGAAGTTGGCGATGATAGAGGAGGTAGAGAGGCTGTAAACTGGTAAGATGCCACCACCTGTAGAGATGAAAACTGCCAGCAGAAGACCTTTCCCACCATAATTTTATGTTGACACCCTCTGTCATCTATGCAGATGTGGCCCATGATCTTTTTCTTGATCTGCAGCAGGCTGACTAAAACAAACTCAAAATCTCCAAAAGATGGCTTCTTGAGTGCACTTTAAGTTCTCCCTAGACTTCTTGTTTGACCTGAGAATATCAATAATAAATCCTAGACTGGACTTTTGTGCCTAATTGGAATGCACTCAGAGGATGTGGGGCAGAAGATGGATCTAGTCAGAAGGAACACCAGGGACCTATTACCCTGGGTAACCCATCCTAGCAATGGCTCATGTTTCATTTCCCACTGTTCTCCCTCTCTGCCTTTCTTTTTCCTTTGCAAGTATTTTGAGTTTGAGCTGCCCAGAGGAGGCATTGATTTAGGAAGCACCAGCTGCGCACCTCCTTCCCCCATGAACTGAGCAATTAGTAAAGTCAGTTGTCTCCAGCTAATGGCCAGAGACATCACTCAAGGGAAATATGAAATTCCATCCCCATATTCATCATGTTCACAGAGGTAGCTTCACACAAATGCCCAGCCAAGGCAGGGGCCGAGAAACAGCAGACAATACTCACCTTTAGCTCTCCTCCAGCTTCCCCCAGTGCTTGCAAATTTCACACCTGCACTGCAAATCCACTAATTGGCACTTCCTTGTTAAAAGTAATTTCACGGCGTTAGAAAAGGAACATACATAATGATAATCCTGGAAGCCTGAAATGCCAAATTAAAGCCGCCGGCTTCCAAAGGAAACTGTGAAATGGGAGGCAATATGGGAAGGAGGAGAGACAGGAGGGAGCCTGTTACTGATTGCGTGGTCTCTTCTCATGTGCGCATCACAACTGACACCAGGCACGACAAAGCCAGGTGTCCCCGGGGTAACAGGATTCAATGTGAGGCTTTTTGTTCCTCTGCTGATTCCCATGGCTGAAAATGAGCCTTCACAGAAGGAAATAAAGGAACATGTCATCTGGAAATCCAGGCTGATGTGGGGGGACATTTGTCACTTAGGAAGGGCAGACATAGATGTCGGCCTTATCTGCGCTGGGAGAATTGCACCTTGCTGAAAACAGGCATCAGGAATGGGGTGCACCACGCTCGGCTCTGCACCCGTTGACAACACCTGTTGTCAGCAAGGTGTCATTTTCCTAGCGTACGGGAGACCTGAACGAGCAACCCAAGTGGCTGACAAGACACACCACACAGGCACCCAGCCAGCACGCACTCCAGCTGACGCTGCTATGTGCACTGCGTCTCGGAATTAACGCATACCGTCAGGCACGGCGTCTCCTAGGATAAGAGGATGCCACCTCCTAAGTGGTCTAAGTGTGAGAGCCATGAAACTAAGTGCTCCTGACACCCAGGCTACAAGGGCGATGGTGCTCTTACAGCATAAGTGATCACGGGTAGCCTTGTGTGTGTTTCCTTAGAAAACCATTTGACATTTAGACTTAAGGCCACAATGGAAGACACGCACCCTGTGGATTTTTAAATCTAACCTTGAATGTTAATATTCACTTCCACCCTAATCTTTGTCTATGTGACTGATCCTGGGTTGGACATTCCTCCTTGCGTTTATGTTTATACAGTGCCGAGCACCATGGGGGGGCTGGCCCATGGCTGGGGTCCTAGGTGCTGCCACAGAATAAATAATCAATCATGATAATAGATAATCCAACACAAAGCGGGTGCTACCATAAATACAATTGTTGCTGTCACTTACTACCTACATGCAGGTGAGGACGGTCCTGTTTCCAATACCACGGAGGGCCTCAACAGTGGCCCAGGTTTGTTTAGTCTGGAGAAGAGATGACTGAGCAGGGACATGATAACCGTTTTCAAGCACATAAAAGGTTGTTACAAGGAGGAGGGAGAAAAATTGTTCTCTTTAACCTCGGAGGATAGGACAAGAAGCAATGGGTTTGAATTGCAGCAAGGGAGGTTTAGCTTGGACATTAAGAAAATATTCCTGTCAGGGTGGTGAAGCACTGGAATAAATTGCCTAGGGAGGCTGTGGAATCTCTGTCATTGGAGAGTTTTAGACAAACACCTCCCAGGGATGGTCTAGAGAATATTTAGCCCTGCCATGGGTGCGGGGGCTGGACTAGATGACCTCTCGAGGTCCCTTCCAGTCTTGCGATTCTATATGGAAGGCCCAGCACTGGGGCAGCTGGACCCACTGGGGAATCACATGATGCACTAGCGGCATCACTCCCCTCATCCCCATAACTGAAGAGAGGGAAGATTCTTGCGCATCCCCCGGGCCCCAGTGAGGGTGACGAGCAGATGCAGCACAAGCCACTGTTGCCCAGCTCACTCCTTCCTGGGAGTCTGATGCTGCCTGCATAGGTCAGACACAGGAGGAATGCGTGTGAAAAGAGCTAGTCGTTTGCCATGGGGCTGAAAGAGGGGGCCCGGGATTTCAGAAGGGCTCTTGCTTTAGGGGCAAAAAGTCCAAGCTGGTTTCAGAGGCAGCGCTTGGATTAATCACTCTGTACCCTGGCCATGTTCTCACTGGTTTCTCCTCCACTAAAATCATTGGTTCTTTCTCAGGTCACAAGTGACATGAGTTTGCTGGTCTCGGTGCAGCTAAATTCCACACCTCACGACAACCACTACATGACTAAACAGCATCTGCTCAGGAGAAAGAACTTGGTATAGGTAATAAGGGCTAAGGCAACAGGGGGTGTTGCAGCTGAGGATAGGGGTGCCTTGATTAGTCTGCAGGGGACCCCAAAAACTGAACAGCAGGGAGGACTTCAAGTCAAGAATCAGAGGCATTAGCAGAGCGACAGGACGGGGGAAGTTTGCTCATCCTTGCCTCATCAGCCTCAGGTGAGCTCCCGCTCCACATCATGAGCACTAAAATCACGCCCCCATTAAACAAACAACCTGTCCTGCCTTGACTCTTGCCTGGGCAGCTCCACAAACACCCTGAACCTGGCTCCGGCTGTGCTGTACAGAGAGGCTCTTAAGTAAGAATTCCAGCTGCACAGTGCCGTGATGATAGCGTCAGCCTTGTAAGCACCGCTGTTTGTTTGCTGAAGCAGATAGGTTTTCCCAGACCAGTTGTTCTGACTGAAATCAATTTATATTTAACAGAACCAGGCCATGTTTGCTCAGTGAGAGATCTGAACTGGAGCACAAGATTCTTAACCTAAAGTAATAAAATACACACTACTGTTACGAGCGAGCCCTACTCCCCACCCTCTTGCTTCTGCGTGCTTTGCTTTGCTTTCTAATTCCCACCTGTGCGTATTTCTCAGGCGCAGGACAGAGCCAGCAAGTCACACAGGTTTCACCGCCATGCTGCCGGGAGCCCTGCCCATGCATTGCACTGAAATCAATGGGGCATCACAGCACAGATGGCATGCCAAGCTGCACGGTGGGTGTGTTCCACTGGACGTGTCTGGAACACATCTGCAGAAGCCAAGCAAATTAAAAAGCCCCCCTGCTCTGCTCAGGGAAGCTACCAGAGTCAGAGATGGGTGGGAACCAGCCTGCTACATCCAAAGCCCCACTTGAAGTTTGGGGACATGTGGATATGGATCCAGATCCAAACTTCATTATAATGGTCCAACCGGAACACAAATTGCCACACTGGATCAGACCCAAGGTCCAGCTAGCCTAGCATCCTGTCTCTGACAGTGGCCGACAGCAGCTGCATCAGAGGAGAGTGCAAGAACCCTCACACAAAGCAGTTATGGTATAACCTACCCTCGGGGAAAGTTTCTTCCTGATCCCCAAGACTGGCTAGTTTATGCCCTGAAGCATGAGGGTTGATAACCCTATTAAAGAGCTAGGCTGTTTTGGATCTGGAATCATGACCCCAAACTCTCTGAACTTTGATGGAAGTTCAGCTTAGATCCAAACCATGTCCCACAAGAGATTTCTCCCATGCCCCTACCCATTCCTCAGTGCCTAAAAGCTCAACCCGACTGCAGGAAGGTTTTGAGGGCATTAGCCAGCCTGAGATGCCTGTGCCTTGGAAAAAGACAGTCACTGGGCTTGGTGTCAAAAAACACCAGATCCCTTATCTTAAGAAGTCTCATGAAGGATAGAAGAAGCTGGGATTGTCTCTGCTCCAGCCTGTTACCATAGCCAGAGTGTCCTGTGTTGTGTGTGTCTGTGGTATGTTGGTATGAAATCGCTTGGCTCCTCTCCCCCTTAGGACTCTCCTGAAGGAGAGAAGTGGATCTCTAAAATCTGAAACAATGCCTGTCTTTTAAACCCTGACACATATTTGCTCTGTATATTTCTTCAGTGTTGCCGACTCCCAAGACACTTGTTGCCCTGTGCACACCCCTCATCCTCTCTCTCCAGCCTGCCCTCCCCTCTCCCACCGCCCAACCCTAACAGCTATGTCCCAGCCCCAGGCCTGTGCTAGCATAGAGGATACGAACACTGGAAGGTGAGGATCTCTGAAGGGATCCGCCTGATTTGGGATCATCCTCCATTTCCATAGGGCAGACTAGCTTCAATACTGCACTGGAGATACGACCCAAGCAGAAATACCAGAGGGGAGTTTGAACCCAGACCTGAGCTTTCCCCACATTCAGGGCCGTTTGGAGCCAGGCTTCCAATTCAAACCCATGGGAGAGATAATGCCTGCTCCATGGAGTCTAAAATCTGAAACTTCCTAGGGTTGGATTTGTGGCCAATCTTTAGCATTTACCTAAATGGGCTTATGTTTATAAACATCAATGGCTCTGGAGGAGACCATTGGCATGGGGACTTTTCCCTATCAACAATAATAATTAATTTGCTTTACACCAGTGCTCTAGGCTGCACCTGAGACTAGGGCCCTATTGTGCTAGGTGCTGTACAAAGACATAGTAGGAGGCAGTCCCTGACCTGAAGAGCTAGTCATCTAAATAGACACAACAGATGAGAGGTAGGAGGGAAAACAGGCACAGAGAGGGGACGTGACCTACCCCAGCAACCACAGCTGGTCACAGAACCCAATTCTAATTCTAAGGTCAGTGCCCCTACCCAATAGGCCGCATTGCCTTCTGTAAGTGCCTTGTTTCTTGCTCTCTGACAATCAATACAGGCAGCTCAGTGACCGTATCAGATTCGCCACACACAGGCCTTGTCAATCAGTGACAGAGCTAGTCTGGTGACAGATGTACAAGGCAACAAGAGATCTCCATGTCTGACACAGCTGGTTGGGTGGGGTTTTTTTCTCCCCACAACAAATAAACAGAGAGATGAAGTGGTAACATCCCTTTGCACAAAGAGAAGCATCTGCACCTAGCCAAGCATCAGACATTTTTTATTTCTGCATGATAGGCCTACCTGGAGAGGAGCTTTTTATCTGGAATTCAAACACAGCCACCACAAGGATTGCATTCTCAGCTAATTGTCTTTCTCCCATTCCCATTTGGGAAGATATAGGATGGCTGAAGCAGCAGATCCGTATGGCTGAAAAAACAATAGCCATAAAAATAACATTTAATACACAGAATATGTGTCCTTATTAAACACGGGATCGTTTCCACCCCTGCCTGGTTTCCTGGTTTCACATACTGGCTTATTATCATAGGGTAGCTCATTCGTGCTGGACTAAACCCGTTAATTTTATTAGGGGTAACACACGAGAGCTAGGCTGTGCTTTTAGTGTAGCCGAGTGCAAAGACCTTGCTCCAAAGACAGTATAGACACAGTGTATAAGGTCCAAAGTTACCCCCTTCCTGAGGTTTGGCTTTAATGAGAACAACAGGAACAAAACGGAACCCTCAGCCCAAGTTTAGCCATACTTAAGATTTCCCCGCAGCACCTCCGATGTCCTAGCTCTGCCCAAGCCAGCCTCCCCCATCATCTGCCCACTGGCTAGAGTTAACAAGACCCACCCATGAGCAGAAGTCAGCATCAGCTCCTAGCATCTGAGCTTAAGCTGGTTCAACAAAAGAACCCAACGTTCATAAACTGGGCCCCAGAGACTGTCATCTTATTAGAGGTGCTGGACAGTATCTATTGGTTTGTTATTGTAGGGTAGCCTAGGAGTATTGGATTGCTCACTTTGGTTTGGGATTGTACAGTTGTTCGTGTGCTGAAGACAAAGAGACAAAGAGCATGTGTTTTGAGGAAATACAACTACCTGCATAACATTGTGGCGTTTGTAAACCGATGCCAGGGGTTTTCAGAAGGCTGGTCAAATTTTGGTCCCACCAGCCTTGACACTGTTCCCTTAAGCTCACTTTCTTAGGAATGCCAAAAAGCCAACCTCGCATGATCCTGTGAGTCGAGAGAGTTGCAGCAGTCCTTAATGAATGCTCAGAGTTGCTTATCAGCTTGTAACCATGCAGTCGCCCTGTGTGTTGTGAAGTGAAAGTATTCAGAGTGACCTGGCAAAGGTGGAGTGCGAGTGTTCAGCTCGTGCCATATCGGATTAAGAATGAAATCTTGTTACGATAATGCTCTCGGCTGGTTAGAAGTTTCAGATACATTTTGGCTACAGCATCCCTAAAATTAGCCATATGTTTTCTTATTGGGTGGAAGTAACTGCCTGGGAGGATTACAACTTCTGCTGCTCCAGTTTACAACACTTCAGGGCCTCTTTCCAAGCCCATCTAGCGCGAAAAGGGGTCAGCGAGCTAAAATGTCGCATTGCAGAGTCCAGCTGCTTGGGGAGGCATGATTTCTTCTGTTTGCACACCGGTAAGCATTTACTGCAGGCTGGCAGGGGATGGACCTAGAAAGACTCAGAACTATGGTTCCCTACTTTCTCGGGCAACTCTGCCAGCATTAAGACCCACTTATCTGCAATCCGTTCCATGAATGCTGAATTCAGGCCAGGATTTAGGGGACAGGCTGGGTTAGGGTTTTCTCTGGTTCCCAGACTGCCTAAGGTCTGTCTGCATCCAGTAGCCTCAGAATTGATCATGGCTAAGCCCTTGCCACAGAGATAAGCCTGAGCTACAAACTTTAGAACAGGGTTTCCCAAACTGCGATCAGGGGCTTGGAAGCTGACAGCCCCGAGCCCCCATTAAATTAAATCCCCACCAGCATTTTTAATTTATAAGGGTGGGGGAGGGGGGTGTCACACTCAAAGGCTTGCTGTGTAAAGGGGGTCACCAATACACAAAGTTTGAAAACCACCGCTTCAGATGAAACCCCTTGGGGGACAGAATCCAGGATTTTAGTTTGGTCTATTCTAGAAATAGGGGCCAATTGTGAAATTTGAATCCAGGTTCAGATTTTGGAGCCGAGGGCTTGGGTTGGGCCGATCACTACTTTCTGGACAATTCTCTTCCATTTCCCTCAGCCTAAGAGCTCATGTGGACCAGCTAGTGCCAGCAGCCGCCCGCAGTAATTCCATCGATGCACATCTGTGACCCTCAACACTGTAGGGTCTGAACATTGAGCTGCTGCACCTAAGGCCCGTGATGGACTATGGCGCACCTGGACGGGAGGTTGGCAGCTGCTACCCACTGGAGCCCAGAACAGGAACTCATCATTAAAAGGTCTGATCCTGATCCTGATCCTGATCCCATTCAAGTCAACAGAAGCTGGTCCACTGTCTTCAGTAGGGCTCTCCAGCTGGCACAAGGGGGTGGAAACTAAAGCTCCAGCAACAAAACAGTATTCTTGTCAGCAAGTTGAGGAAGTATGGGCTGGATGAATGCACTACAAGGTGGGTAGAAAGCTGGCTAGATTGTCGGGCTCAACGGGTAGTGATCAATGGCTCCATGTCTAGTTGGCAGCCGGTATCAAGTGGAGTGCCCCAAGGGTCGGTCCTGGGGCCGGTTTTGTTCAATATCTTCATAAATGATCTGGAGGATGGTGTGGATTGCACTCTCAGCAAATTTGCGGATGATACTAAACTGGGAGGAGTGGTAGATACGCTGGAGGGGAGGGATAGGATACAGAAGGACCTAGACAAATTGGAGGATTGGGCCAAAAGAAATCTGATGAGGTTCAATAAGGATAAGTGCAGGGTCCTGCACTTAGGACGGAAGAACCCAATGCACAGCTACAGACTAGGGACCGAATGGCTAGGCAGCAGTTCTGCGGAAAAGGACCTAGGGGTGACAGTGGACGAGAAGCTGGATATGAGTCAGCAGTGTGCCCTTGTTGCCAAGAAGGCCAATGGCATTTTGGGATGTATAAGTAGGGGCATAGCGAGCAGATCGAGGGACGTGATCGTTCCCCTCTATTCGACATTGGTGAGGCCTCATCTGGAGTACTGTGTCCAGTTTTGGGCCCCACACTTCAAGAAGGATGTGGATAAATTGGAGAGAGTCCAGCGAAGGGCAACAAAAATGATTAGGGGTCTGGAACATATGAGTTATGAGGAGAGGCTGAGGGAGCTGGGATTGTTTAGCCTGCAGAAGAGAAGAATGAGGGGGGATTTGATAGCTGTTTTCAACTACCTGAAAGGGGGTTCCAAAGAGGATGGCTCTAGACTGTTCTCAATGGTATCAGATGACAGAACGAGGAGTAATGGTCTCAAGTTACAGTGGGGGAGGTTTAGATTGGATATTAGGAAAAACTTTTTCACTATGAGGGTGGTGAAACACTGGAATGCGTTACCTAGGGAGGTGGTAGAATCTCCTTCCTTAGAGGTTTTTAAAGTCAGGCTTGACAAAGCCCTGGCTGGGATGATTTAACTGGGAATTGGTCCTGCTTTGAGCAGGGGGTTGGACTAGATGACCTTCTGGGGTCCCTTCCAACCCTTATATTCTATGATTCTATGATTCTATGAAAAGTCTGAGGTACCAGGACCGCTACATGCACCACTGATTTGGGAACTACTGGACTAGAAGCTGCTTTCCAATTCCAGCTGTTGAAGCAGACAAGTGACCCATGCTAACGTACCCTGCCCCTCACTGTACCAGAGGGGGTGAAAGATGGATGCATCCTAGCAGAAGGAGACATAGTTGTGCCTTTTGTCCTGTTTAGTTAGATTTCTGTTCTCACGCCTCTGCCTACTCTCCATCCTGCCCTTCCCCCCACCACACACCTATGTATGACTGGAGAACTATCCTCAGCGTACACCTCGGACTGTGGCAGGACTGGAAGCTCGGTGCCACGTGGTCACTGCTAATGTACGTCACCCTGGACCAGCGGTTCTCAAGCTGGGGTCCGTGGACCCCGGGGGTTCCACGAGGATACTCCAGGGTGTCCACAAGTCAAGTCCGGGGCCACCGGCCCCGCTGATGAACTCCTCCCCCTCCCTCCTGCACACCGTGGAACAGCTATTCAGCTGGGAGGGAGGGGGAGCTGCGGGGATGGGGCAGGCTCGGGGAAGAGACAGTGGCCTACAGTCAGTCGGTTGCCTGGGGCAGGGACTTAGGGCAGATTCTTGGCTCCATGTGATTGCTGGAAGTGAAATTCATCCATCAGCACAAGGATTTTGCATCACACGGGGCCCCCAAGGAAGGTGGATGTGGTGCACAGGCCCAAGGCTGTAGAACCAAATTCTGAGACTTGCCTCTGCGGGGGGCGGAGGAGGGTTGTAACAGACATAGCCAAAAAGACTAAGGGACATGCCAAAGGTCTCTCAGGAAGTCTGTGGCTAAGCTAGGAATTAAGCCCCTGTGTCCTCACTAGCAGGCCAGTGCCCTATTCACTGGACCACAGGGGTGCTGGAAAAATTTATACCGTGGGGGTGCTGATAGCCATTGAACCAAACGGTAAACCCTGTATATAGATTCATAGATATTAAGGTCAGAAGGGACCATTATGATCATCTGGTGTGACCTCCTGCACATCACAGGTCACAGAAACTCACCCACCCACTCCTGCGATAAACCTCTCACCTATGTCTGAGCTATTGAAGCTCTCAAATCGTGGTTTAAAGACTTCAAGGAGCAGAGAATCCTCCAGCAAGTGACCCGTGCCCCATGCTACAGAGGAAGGCGAAAAACCTCCAGGGCCTCTTCCAATCTGCCGGGGAGGAAAATTCCTCCCCGACCCCAAATATGGCGATCAGCTAAACCCTGAGCATATGGGCAAGATTCACCAGCCAGATACTCAGGAAAGAATTCTCTGTAGTAACTCAGATCCCACCCATCTAACATCCCATTCCATAGGATGGAAACCATGTCAAGACACCTATGCTGGCCCATCTGGCCCCCATGGACAGCTTGCTGCTGGGAGTCCCCCAAAGCCAGGAACTACGCAGACCCTGGAGGACAGAGAGAACAAGGATTCTTGTTAAAATTGCTGCCCGGGAGCGGAGCTGTACAAAGCTCCTTTCAGCTTGGTTTCCCTCTCAGCTTTAGTACTGGGGACGTAAGTAGGTGAGAAAGCATCAGCGCTCCCTCCACTGTCCAAATCCATTAGGCACTTCTTTCATTTCACTTACATCACAACACGCTGCATCAACACATAATCAAAGCTGCCTCAGCACTCGTCACTTCGGCTTTACCCACTTCTTCTCGTTTTGCTTTCCTGGCACTGGGGATCCAAGAGGGGAACGGCTGTGAAGGCGGCCAAACTGACGTTTCCTCTTTCAGGACATCAGCGAAACGAAAACCGACCAGTAGAAGAACAGCCGAGTCTGTTGCGGGTTAGCCTCAGACATTCTGGCAGGGGGAGTTTTTTCCTGGGACAGTCCCCGGTAGAACAGGTCAGTTAATTCTGCACTAACATCCAGCCCACAAAGAACTCTCTTACTGTGATGGGAAATGGAGAGAAAACCCACAGCAGGATTCCTGTGCCCAGCTAATAAACCCAGAGGTACAAGAACTTGAACTGATTTGTGTGTCACTTCCAGTGTAGCCCAAGAGAGCAGGAGCACATGAAAAGAATTACTGTCCCTGCTTAGAATGGGGTCTGGGATAGACTGGGTGGGCTACTCCCCAGAGAAGGCGAGAACCTAAACTGAATAATTGTCTCCACTCTAAATGGTGCAGCCCACAGGAGAAGCAGAACTTCATCTAGAGTTCTAGGCCCTACTTTGGATGGAGGTTGGATTTAGACAGTGCCTGGGAAGAGAAGAAGATGGGCTGGACTTGTCTGCATGCCGACAATGGATGATGCATGGACAGAAGACAGGAAACTGTTGGCACATGGACTAGTCACCTAATCAAAGGGAAGGTTTGCGATCTCCTTCCGCTGGTAGCATCTCCAAGCCTGCCACTCTATCTCACATAGTGAATTCTCCTCCCTCCATCTCTGTCAATGGCAGTGTCTCTCCAACTTGATAACAGACTCGAGCACTTTATGGTCTATCTCCATTGCTAGTAATTCTCCTTGAACATGTGTCTTTCAAGGCTCGGGGAAGAATACAAATAGGCCAGAGGGGCTAGAGAGTTATCTTCTTGCTCTCCTCTCATCCTAGCCAACATCCTGCGTTTAGACTCCAATCTGTCTTGCCGTCAAGGATTGCCGCTGGGCAGCCCTGTCCATTCCATCTGTCATTCTTGTAGGGAGGTGTTATTTAAAAATATAGAAAAGTTCAGGACTGCTCATTGTAGGCTTCTAGCTGGTGTCAGTATTCTTGTCAGCAAGTTAAGGAAGTATGGGCTGGATGAATGCACTATAAGGTGGGTAGAAAACTGGCTAGATTGTCGGGCTCAACGGGTAGTGATCAATGGCTCCATGTCTAGTTGGCAGCCGGTATCAAGTGGAGTGCCCCAAGGGTCGGTCCTGGGGCCGGTTTTGTTCAATATCTTCATAAATGATCTGGAGGATGGTGTGGATTGCACTCTCAGCAAATTTGCGGATGATACTAAACTGGGAGGAGTGGTAGATACGCTGGAGGGGAGGGATAGGATACAGAAGGACCTAGACAAATTGGAGGATTGGGCCAAAAGAAATCTGATGAGGTTCAATAAGGATAAATGCAGGGTCCTGCACTTAGGATGGAAGAATCCAATGCACCGCTACAGACTAGGGACCGAATGGCTAGGCAGCAGTTCTGCGGAAAAGGACCTAGGGGTGACAGTGGACGAGAAGCTGGATATGAGTCAGCAGTGTGCCCTTGTTGCCAAGAAGACCAATGGCATTTTGGGATGTATAAGTAGGGGCATAGCGAGCAGATCGAGGGACGTGATCGTTCCCCTCTATTCGACATTGGTGAGGCCTCATCTGGAGTACTGTGTCCAGTTTTGGGCCCCACACTACAAGAAGGATGTGGATAAATTGGAGAGGGTCCAGCGAAGGGCAACAAAAATGATTAGGGGTCTAGAACACATGACTTATGAGGAGAGGCTGAGGGAGCTGGGATTGTTTAGCCTGCAGAAGAGAAGAATGAGGGGAGATTTGATAGCTGCTTTCAACTACCTGAAAGGGGGTTCCAAAGAGGATGGCTCTAGACTGTTCTCAATGGTAGCAGATGACAGAACGAGGAGTAATGGTCTCAAGTTGCAGTGGGGGAGGTTTAGATTGGATATTAGGAAAAACTTTTTCACTAAGAGGGTGGTGAAACACTGGAATGCGTTACCTAGGGAGGTGGTAGAATCTCCTTCCTTAGAGGTTTTTAAGGTGAGGCTTGACAAAGCCCTGGCTGGGATGATTTAACTGGGAATTGGTCCTGCTTCGAGCAGGGGGTTGGACTAGATGACCTTCAGGGGTCCCTTCCAACCCTGAGATTCTATGGTTCTATGATTCTATGATTCAGCCAGAGACAAGGGATCTTCGCCTTCCTTTGTCGGATACTTGGAACCAATGCGTCAGAGTTTTCCAGGGCAGTTGTTCCTTGCTTCCTTTGTCTCAGGTTGGAAGATCCCATCCTTAGTTCTTGATTTTAAGGAGGGAAAGTAGATGTTAAGGCTAGGTTTTTAAAAGGTGCCTAATGGATTTAGTGCCCAAGTCCCGTGTAATTTTAATGGCAGGTGGGCGCCCAATTGCTTCACCTCCTTTGAAAACCCCATAGCAAAACTCCTTGTCCTTGCCTAGTGGTTCTTCTTTCAAGAGCCAAAAGTGTGGCTGATGCTACCTCTTCCTGTCCCTGCTGCACCCCCTGTCAGGGTCCCAGCCAGGGCCAGGTCAGAGCAGGGCCAACCCGGAGGCTGGGAGTAGCAGAGGAGTGCGTAGTCAGGGCGTACCCAAGTCAGGAGGCAAAGTTCAGATCAAGCAGAGGTCAAAGCCAGGAATTCAGGAGCAAGGAGCAAAGAGCAAGAACAGTCGTGACAGCTACAGGAAATTCACACTGTTGCCTGGGTACTTCCTGGAACACCCTTTCAGTTGATATAGGTCAAGGAGTCAATCAGGAGCCATGGGGCTGGTGTCGGTCAAACCCTTGAGGCAGAACTGCCCATGGTCTGTGTCCACAGCAGGTCACGGAAAGTGGAGTGAAAGCTGGTTACAGCTGTTGCTGGAGGGCAGCCTGGAGATGCCAGCTGCCTTGCAGCTCTGTGGGCCTGGGTTCTAGCCCCATAGGGCCATACAGAGCCCAGGGTCCCTGCTCAACCCCACCTCGATGTGTAACAGTCTCTAAAAATACTTACAGGAAGAAGTTGAAAAACTAACTAGCTTTTCATCTCTGGAGACCTCAGTTCAAATATAGAAACTGACTTACATAACAACCCCCATCCTGTGACGTTAGCTGGGTTTGAACCATGGATCTGCAGCACTGTGGCCCAGGCCTCCACTACCTGAGCTAAAGGAATAAATCAACCAACACCCCTAGGTGGGTATCCTCTAGGTGAAATAGCCACTAAAAGGCCACTAAAAGGGAATGCTATTTAGAAAAGCTGGACGTGCACAAGTCCATGGGGCCGGACGAGTTGCATCCGAGAGTGCTGAAGGAATTGGCGGCTGTGATTGCAGAGCCATTGGCCATTATCTTTGAAAACTCGTGGCAAACCGGGGAAGTCCCGGATGACTGGAAAAAGGCTAATGTAGTGCCAATCTTTAAAAAAGGGAAGAAGGAGGATCCTGGGAACTACAGGCCAGTCAGCCTCACCTCAGTCCCTGGAAAAATCATGGAGCAGGTCCTCAAAGAATCAATCCTGATGCACTTGCATGAGAGGAAAGTGATCAGGAACAGCCAGCATGGATTCACCAAGGGAAGGTCATGCCTGACTAATCTAATCGCCTTTTATGATGAGATTACTGGTTCTGTGGATGAAGGGAAAGCAGTGGATGTATTGTTTCTTGACCTTAGCAAAGCTTTTGAGACGGTCTCCCACAGTATTCTTGTCAGCAAGTTGAGGAAGTATGGGCTGGATGAATGCACTATAAGGTGGGTAGAAAGCTGGCTAGATTGTCGGGCTCAACGGGTAGTGATCAATGGCTCCATGTCTAGTTGGCAGCCGGTATCAAGTGGAGTGCCCCAAGGGTCGGTCCTGGGGCCGGTTTTGTTCAATATCTTCATAAATGATCTGGAGGATGGTGTGGATTGCACTCTCAGCAAATTTGCGGATGATACTAAACTGGGAGGAGTGGTAGATACGCTGGAGGGGAGGGATAGGATACAGAAGGACCTAGACAAATTGGAGGATTGGGCCAAAAGAAATCTGATGAGGTTCAATAAGGATAAATGCAGGGTCCTGCACTTAGGATGGAAGAATCCAATGCACAGCTACAGACTAGGGACCGAATGGCTAGGCAGTAGTTCTGCGGAAAAGGACCTAGGGGTGACAGTGGACGAGAAGCTGGATATGAGTCAGCAGTGTGCCCTTGTTGCCAAGAAGGCCAATGGCATTTTGGGATGTATAAGTAGGGGCATAGCGAGCAGATCGAGGGACGTGATCGTTCCCCTCTATTCGACATTGGTGAGGCCTCATCTGGAGTACTGTGTCCAGTTTTGGGCCCCACACTACAAGAAGGATGTGGATAAATTGGAGAGGGTCCAGCGAAGGGCAACAAAAATGATTAGGGGTCTAGAACACATGACTTATGAGGAGAGGCTGAGGGAGCTGGGATTGTTTAGCCTGCAGAAGAGAAGAATGAGGGGGGATTTGATAGCTGCTTTCAACTACCTGAAAGGGGGTTCCAAAGAGGATGGCTCTAGACTGTTCTCAATGGTAGCAGATGACAGAACGAGGAGTAATGGTCTCAAGTTGCAGTGGGGGAGGTTTAGATTGGATATTAGGAAAAACTTTTTCACTAAGAGGGTGGTGAAACACTGGAATGCGTTACCTAGGGAGGTGGTAGAATCTCCTTCCTTAGAGGTTTTTAAGGTGAGGCTTGACAAAGCCCTGGCTGGGATGATTTAACTGGGAATTGGTCCTGCTTCGAGCAGGGGGTTGGACTAGATGACCTTCAGGGGTCCCTTCCAACCCTGAGATTCTATGATTCTATGATTCTATGTGAGAGACACTTTACCAGGGCATTACATCAGGACACAAGTGAGACGAAAAGTTTCAATCTACTCCCTGGGGGACATTAGTACCCAGGTATGTCCTCACTGCAATCCGGCACCTGCAGACAGTGCAGCACGCAGCAGAGCCACCTGGATGCGCCTCTGCATAGGAGCCAAAGATGGAACATGCCGCTGCTTCTGGGTCCCTGACCCTGCTCCCTGGCTGGAGTGGGGCAAGCCCCAGACCCCGCCCCCCAGAGGGAGCTCAAGGGCCAGATTAAAATGGCTGGCAGGCTGGATGCAGCCTGTAGTTTGCCCACCCCCAGAACAGATGATCACAGTGGTCCCTTCTGGCCTTGGAATCTAGAGGTCTGTCTACACTTGTAATGTCTACATCGGTGCAGCCACACTGCTGTAGTGCTTCAGAGTAGACACAACCTATGCTGACGGAAGCGGTTCTCCCATCAGCCTAGGTAATCCACCTCCCCAAGATGCAGTAGTTAGGTCCATGGACCTAGCGCTGTCTCCACCAGGGGTTAGGCCGGCTTCATTTTGCCACTTAAGGGTGTGGAATTTCACACCCCTGAACAATGTTGCTCTGGTCATCCTAACTCTTTAGTTTAGACCAGGCCTAGGAATCTAAGACCTGGCCCAATGATGAGGTGCAGGGGTCAATCGCTCCTTTCAGAGCAACTGCGGTTGCGAGTTCGTTGGCAGTGAGGTGGAGGGGACCCAAGACTAAGATGGTAGGTGTTACCTCCAGGCCAGCACGGAAATGCTGCAACTAAACTGCGCGAAGGAAGAAGGAATTGGTGTTGGAGGAGTAAGGCAGGCGGGTGGTCAGAACTGTGTGGACTAGCAGGTTTCTGCGGTGGGAGGAGAGCAGAGGCTAAGCAGAGCCATTGTTTCTGCAGGTCAGAAGTGGGATCAACATAGAGCTGCATTAGCCAGGGATGCTGCAGGAGGTCAGCACTGAGATGCATCAGCAAAGCCAGTGCAGGAAAAGCTTGAAGAAATACTTGGCTGCTCTGTACAGACTCAAGCCAGTGCTATCAGCCCTTCGCTCTTGTTAAACTCTTCCAAAGATTTCCGACTAATGAAAGAGGAAGAAAGAGCATGCAGGCAAGGGTCCATACTCTGTGCAGCTGGCTGGTTGCATTGGATAGCTAGGGCAGATTGAATGGCTGCAGTTCAGGAAATGGGTGAGAAGATCGGGACTAGAAGTGAGTATGTAGGATAGCCCAGGTTTATATTGTTAAAGCAAATTGCCAGCACTGCTGTGTTCTCCTGGGCGTTTCCTGTCCCTTGGATGTTGTCTGTTTGCCCCTCCACCTGTCTCTCCATCAGCTGGCTAGGTCTCCTGCTTTTCCAGTGTGATGCACGCTATACGATTTTATAAAAATATGCTAATGAGTGTGAATATAATGTAACTGGAATATGCTTCATGCAAAAGGTCTCTTGTAAGGTATCATTACAAAGCTATCTACCAAGTGTGGTCATCCTAGTTGTATAAATATATCACTCTTGTATCTGAAACTAGAAATATGAAATATAACTCTGAGGGCCTATTGTAATTATGCAAAGTGTGAGCCATTAATGGTGGGTTGGAATCTTGATGGCTCCCATCAACCAGGACAACTGACTGTGGATGGCTCTGTTTGCAGGCAGGCCTTCCTGTGAGTCAGGCGGGGAAGAATGAAGGCTTGGGGGGTCTCACAGGACATGTGATCGTGTCACCTCAGCTGGAATCCATCTTTAACCTGGTGCTTTTCCACTGAGAAGGAGGGGTGGGAACCCAGAGGGACAAAGGATTCCCGCCTGATGCAAAAGATACATAAGTGGGTGGAACAGAACAAGGGTGGCAGCCATCATGAGGAATCCCCTAGCTACCACCTGAGCTGGAACAAGGGCTGTACCAGGGGAAAGGATTGTGCCCAAACTAGGAAGATCTCCAGCTCCAGTCTGTGAAAGAAACGTATTGAAACATCTCTAAGGGTGAGATTTTATCTGTATTCCGTTTGATTAGACATAGACTTGCGTGTTCTATTTTATTTTGCTTGGTAATTCACTTTGTTCTGTCTGTTACAGAAAGTAGGATTTAAGTGGCTCCGAGTAGTATTTAATAAAATCACTTTTTACTTATTAATTAACCCAGACTATGTATTAATACTTAAGGGGGGGGGGGGCAAACAGCTGTGCATTTCTATCAGTGTTCTAGAGGGCGAACAATTTCTGAGTTTACCCTGTATAAGCTTTATACAGGGTAAAACAGATTTATTCAGGGTTTGGACCCCATTGGGAGTTGGGCATCTGAGTGCCCAGGACAGGAACACTTCTGTAAGCTGCTTTCAGTTAAGCCTACAGCTGTTAGGGGACATGGTTCAGAGCTGGGTCTGGGTTTGCAGCCGGCTAGCGGGTCTGGCTCAAACCAGGCAGGGCACTGAAGTCCTAAGCTGCCAGGGCAGGAAAGCAGGAGCAGAAGTAGTCTTGGCACATCAGGTGGCAGCTCCCAGGGGGTTTCCGTGATCCAACCCGTCACACACAGTTCACTGCTTAATTACTAGTTAGCAACTGGTTCGTGCTGCTCCCTCCCCCTGTCAATTGCAATCCCATGCCAGTGCTAAGGTTTGGCAAGTGCAACGCCATCTGCTCCGGGCCCCCGACTTAGCACCAGAGCATCCAACTTCTGTGCATGAAATCAGCCTTCACCATCCAAGCATTGTTCAAACTGACGGCTCACCAGAAGGCCAGATCAGGGCCAGGGCATAGAGAGCTGGTCCAGAGCAGCGGCTGCTGTTGGAACCATGGTTACAGTGCTAGGCTATCGGCATCATGATGTCAGTGCTGACAAGTACCTGCCCCTTTGAGACCTAGCAAACAGCGAGAAGGATTAACTGCATGAGGAATACAGCACAGTGTTGGGGACTGGGGGTGGGGGATAAGCTTGTGGCTAAGGCACAAGACTAGGAGTCAGGAGTTTGGGCCCCTATTCCTGACTCTGCCACCGACTGCGTGTGTCACCCACATCTGTGGCTAACCCAAACCATCTCTCACTGAGGCTCAGCTCACTCTGGGTGTGTCTAGGCGGCAATCGGAGGTGTGACTGCAGCATGTGCAGACACCCCTGAGCGAGCGTTGATCTAGCCAGCATGGATGCCAAAACCAGTGACATGGCAGCAGCCCGGGTTTTATAAGCACGTCTGGGACCCTGGGTGCTTGGGTGACTAGTCCGTCAGTAGTCTCTGCTGCCATGGGATCCCTGTTACTGGCATTCACGCAGTGATGCTCGAACAGTTTTCAGAGTGGGGTGCTGAGATGCGCCCCCCTCCCTTACCCCTGTCCGCGCCCCTCACTGCCCCCTAGAGCTGGGGCCAGGAGCAGGGCTGTGTCTTCAGAAGGGGGGACGCGGACGGAGTAGGGGGCAGAGGCTGGGGCCACAGCTGGGGGCGGGGGCGGAGTCCTGTCTGTGGGGCTGGCAGCCCGAACCCTGGGCGTGGAGCCAGGAGCAGAGTCTCGGACGCAGGGCTGGCAGCCAGGACCTCGCATGAAGGCTGAAAGCAGAGTCCCAGGCACTGGGCCGGCTGCCGGGACCCCTTGCAAAACCTGGGGGTGCTGCAGCACACCCCCCCACACCCCTAGTTCCCATGCTTACACATTCACGTTAGCTAGATTAAAGCTAGCTCGGGTAAGTCCACACCCCGACTGCAGTGTAGACGCACCCTAAATGTCTACAAGGCACTTTGAAATCTTTGGGGGTCAGAGAAAGGTAGGGAATTATTACACAAGGCTCTATTTTTCAGCTGCCACCATAACCCATGAGAGCTCAAGGCATCGCTATCCTGAAGTTACAAACCCTCCCTATCTTTAACATCTGCACAGCGGGTGGCCTTGATTTTCCTTTGTAATTATATTCAGGTACCCACCAGTAAATATCTTGGGAGGGTCAGAGGCCACTGACATTAATCAGCACCTTTGGTGACCAACGACCAAGTGGTCTTGGAAACTGAACTTCTTACACCTATAGGGACAGACGTTGCTCTGCAGCGGGACACTCGTATTGCTCCTGCCCATGCTGTGCCTTCTCTGGCCAAGAGTCCTCAGCCCTGTCCATCTAGTTCCTTGCCTCAGTGCACAGATCGTTACAAATTTCTCTTTTTAATGGTACAAAGCAGTGACATAAAATGGCCATAAGACAAGAAACAACTACACGCTCCGAGGACCACGACCAGGCAGCAGTCCCTGCGATAGCATACAGCCATACAATCCAAGGAGCCAGGTTGGCGGGGCCTCTTCCCAATCTTTTGGTTCTACTGACCCCTAGTGGTTTAGGGCCTTCACACACACACGAGCAATTCAGGTTCTCTCCTTCCCAGTCTCACTCACTGCTAGTAAGAGCAAATTAATCCCTGCTCTGTTCTAGAGCATTTGGAAGTGGGGGACCCTCTCCTATAAACAACAGATCCAGGGACTGCACTGCCTATAGGCTGTGACCCACAATATCGTATTTTTCAGCCTAGATGCTCCCTGTTAAAATGACTGGCTTGGAAATGAAATACGTTCTGCACCTAGTGTCCCAAGTGAGGTTGGAGGCCAGCTCCTCAGAAGCCTCCGGGAGACAGGGAAGAAAGGGTCATTTGCCGACTGACTGAGAGACGGGAGACTAAAGAGACTACAGGGTTTGTCAGATACTGATCGGTAAGGATGGCTTGTTCCAGTCACCCTCCCATCATCCCCCATGAATAATGTACACTGCAAAAGCAATAGCCCACCTGGGATGATGCCACAAGATGCATTTGCACCAATCTCTCAGACAGAGGCAAACACCTACAGGATCTCTGTCAAGCATTCTTAAAACTACAATACCCACCTGCGGAAGTGAAGAAACAGATTGACAGAGCCAGAAGGGTACCCAGAAGTCACCTACTACAGGGCAGGCCCAACAAAGAAAGTAACAGAACACCACTAGCCATCACCTTCAGCCCCCAACTAAAACCTCTCCAACGCATCATCAAGGATCTACAACCTATCCTGAAGGATGACCCATCACTCTCACAGACTTTGGGAGACAGGCCAGTCTTCGCTTAGAGACAGCCCCCCAAACTGAAGCAAGTACTCACCAACAACTACACACAACAAAAAACACTAAGCCAGGAACCAATCCCTGCAACAAAACCCATTGCCAACTCTGCCCACATATCTATTCAAGGGACACCATCATAGGACCTAACCACATCAGCCACACCATCAGGGGCTCGTTCACCTGCACATCTACCAGTGTGATCATGCCATCATGTACCAGCAATGCCCCTCTGCTATGTACATTGGCCAAACTGGACAGTCTCTACGCAAAAGAATAAATGGACACAAATCAAACATCAAGAATTGTAACATTCAAAAACCAGTCGGAGAACACTTCAGTCTTCCTGGACACTCACTCAACAACAGACTTAAAAGTGGCAATTCCTCAACAAAAAAACTTCAAAAAACAGACTTCAACAAGAAACTGCAGAACTGGAATTAATTTGCAAACTGGACACCATCAAATTAGGCCTGAATAAAGACTGGGAGTTGATGGGTCACTCCCCCTGTTGATACTCACACCTTCTTGTCAACCGTTGGGATTGGGCGACATCCACCCTGATTGAATTGGCCTCGTTACCATCTAACCCTCACTTGGTAAGACAACTCCCATCTTTTCATGTGCTGTAATATATATAGTGCTTATTGTATTTTTCACTCCATGCATCTGATGAAGTGGGTTTTAACCCACAAAAGCTCATGCCCAAATAAATGTGTTAGTCTCTAAGGTGCCACAAGGACTCCTCATTAAGACTTATGAGAATCTTCAATATCCCATGAGCTATTCAACGGGAGTGTAGATTTTGACATCCAAAGTCCCTAGATACTAGGGTGATTGGTCCTGTAGATAGACAGACAGACACCGAGGTGGACATCCAGAAGGAGAGTTTTCATTCCCTAAGAACCACCACAGCACAAGCTCAGTTGATGACTGACATAGGGTCAGGTAAAGTTGCCTAGTGGCTCGAACAGTGAACTAGGGCTCAGGAGACCTGGGTTCTGTTCCTGGCTCTGCTAGTGGCCTTACTGGGGCAAATCACTTTGCCTCTCTGTGCCTCCGTTTCCCCATCTGTAAAAATGGGGATAACACTCCTGAGCTCCTTTGTAAAATACTTCGAGATCTAAGCATGGAAAGCGCTACAGCAGAGTGCTTCATTAATGAATACAAGAACTAATGAGCATTTAACTCCTGAAAACCGGTGGCGTCAGAGCCCCATTAGCCAGTGGGACGACATTGAGGCTTTGAAGTTGATACGCAGCGCCTGCCAAGCAAATTCATTTTAAAAAATTATTATGGGGGATCGTTTGCAAAGGGCTACGGTCACCAGACAAACAGTCTGCTACAGTTTGCTCAATCCCCTCCACAGCTTGGCTAGCTGCCTTTATTCCGGACCGACAGCGCCCCGGCTAGCCCAGTGCTCAGCCCGCCAACAATCCGGCCTGTCCGGCGACCCCGCCCTGTAAGGTGCCTGCTAGCCCAGTTCTAGGACTCCCGGCTCTTCCTAGGCACCTCATGGTTGCTCTGCACTAAATCCTTGTTCCTGCAGTCCGGGAGCCCTCTCACACAACTCTTCCAGGGCTCCTGGCTCTGGAGGAGCCGCACCTTCACCTGTTCCAGTCCTGACGCCTCCCACAGTTATGCTCCGGACCTGCAGTACCTTCTCCTGGGCTCCCCCCTAAGCAAGAAGAATTGTGTGATAGCTCAGCCACGCAGACCGTCATCACCCCAGGCTCAGACAGGAAGCACCCACCTCATTTCCTTTGCAAGGTAAGCCAGGATCTGCATCTACATCCATGGAGGCAACTCCCGTCCTCCAAGGGCTTTTGTTTTTAAAGCGTTTGACCACAGGCCTCGAACGAGTCCGGCAGCCCCAGTTCCATTCTTGGAAGATGCATAAAAGGACAAGCGCCAAGAAATACAGTGTTTTAAGGGTCGTAAAAGGGGCAGCCACCTATCTGCTTATGGCGCAATAAACTGCTGCTGTAGTGTGGATTTATGGCCAATAAAATCGCAAAGCACAGATCGGCGATGTCTTCAGTAGTTTATAAACACATAAAACCGCAACATTCCCTTCCACACATCAGCGCTTCCTTTAGTGGAAAACGAATGGGCCGACTGGAGGAACGGTCTGAAAATTCAATCATGCTTCCCAGGTCCTACAACAAGAACTAGGGAGCCCACCTTCTCGGGCTTCCTGCCGGCCCAGGGGTAGGGGTGCTGGGAAGAGAAGGAGGAGGAGGAGTGACCTGTGCTCGTCTGGGAGAGACTCTGGGTAGAAAGTCCTAGGAGCGCTGGGAGAAGATGACGAACTGCTGGCATGGATTACCTGGGACAAGAAGCTAAAACGAAGCCCCACATCCCACTGCAAGGAACCAGCATTTGGTTGCAGGCCCCTGGATTGAGGGAATCCTAAAAGGGCCCTGGAATGAACTTTGGATTCAACCCCTGGCTGAAGAATCTCAGCTAGATTCCCCTAACCCACATAAGTCTGTCTTTATACTGACATGGGATAGAGTAAACCATCCAGCTACCGGAGGTCAGTGTCAGTACCGGCTGAACTGGGAGCAGAATTTATCCCAGCCCCTTCACTGGAGCCAATCCATTTAGCAAATCCTGTCGGTTCTTTCTAAACAACAAATTATTCCTTCAAACAGGAAGCACATTGTTAGACAGAAACATCAGCTACACTGGGGGGGGGGGCGGCAGGGGGGCGCCAAGGGAACAAAAACACGGCCCTTGTAAAGACCACAAGGAAGTGGAATAGAATCTAGGGGCCAGATCCCAAGTGGTGTAAATCAGCATAGCTCCATTGTAGTTGGTGGAGCTACATTGATTTACACCAAC
This sequence comes from Caretta caretta, assembly GCF_965140235.1. Classification (NCBI taxonomy): domain Eukaryota; kingdom Metazoa; phylum Chordata; order Testudines; family Cheloniidae; genus Caretta; species Caretta caretta. Next base: position 7,985,061 of record NC_134223.1, read on the forward strand.
TAAGAATCTGGCCCTCGCAGCATCGCCGGAGAGGAGAACCACATCTCTGGGCTGTCTGCAGACTTCGTTTATTTGTGTCATGCAGTCGGCCAGCTAAATCCCATGGCATTTTTTCTGCTCCTTGACTGGATGACTGAACCATTTTAAACAGGAGAATAACACACGATGTGCTTTCCCATGGGGGCTTCCAGATTCACATCGGGGGTCACTGGGGATTCCTGGATGCTTTCTCCAGTTCCCAGCAGTCATCTAAATACTTGTGGAGAACAAATTATTATACCCCAGGAATCACCACACCCCAAACTCAGTGTAACAACACCCCTGGGCGAGTTGTCTGCGGGCATTAAAGCTGGGACCTCAGGACCAAAAAGCATGCACCACTACTGCCCAAACTAAGACCAGGTCCGTTAGCTCAGAGGCAGTAGGAGACTTAATAATTAATAAGCTATGGATGGATGTTTTTATGTAACTGCCATAGGCCCAGAACCTCAAAAAGTATTTAGGTGCCTATGTAACCCACACACCTCCTGGGCGTGGGGTTCTGTTCCATCTAGTTGCACCAAGACCACTTAGAGAGAGAGATTAACGAATCTGCTTTACAGCCTTAACTAATACAGTAGAGGTTCATGCATTTAGCTCCAGAGATCCCAGGTTCAATCCCACCCGCCGACGACCGGAGTCTGTCGGTGTTACACCTATCTCCTGTGTGTCACTCAGGCCTGGTCTATGCTACATAGTCAGGTGGACGTTGACCTAATTACGTCAGTGTACACACGACAGCCGTGCTCCCGCTGATATAAGTGCCCTATTGCACCAACATAACTCCACCTCCATGAGCGGCGTAGGGCGTATGTCGGTGTAGTTAGGGCGAGGCAGTGTCTGCATGGACACTGCATTACTTACATGGGCTCTTGGTGGTCTTGTCAATTTCAAGACTCTCCCTAGAGCCATGAAATTGACAAGAAAGCTGGGCAGCTAGAGCCCAGTTGCCCCCCTCTCCTATTCCCAGCTGGCACAGGTGCCAGAACGAGGGGTGCTGAAGGTGCTGTCACAACCCCTGGCTTGAAGCGGTTTCCATTATACACAGGGTTTACAGTTTGGTTCAATGGCTCTCATCACCCCCACTGTACAAATTGTTCCAGCACCCCGCCAGCTGGGCTGCTGCCTGGAGGCTTCCTGCTCTGGGATCCGAGAAGCCCAGGCAGCTCCCCTCCCACCACTCCCAGCAGCAGCCGCCGAGAGCCCAGCTGCTCACACCTGAGAGCCCTGGCTCTCAGCCCCCCTTCAGTCAGTGGCATTGCTCCTGGTGAGGACACGCACCACTGGCAGGAGGAGGGTAGTGGGGACATCAGCCACTGCAGTAATTACTGCAGTGGCTGTAATTTGACCTAACATAGATCAGTTTAGGGCTGTAGTGGAGACATGCCCTCAGTAACATGCTGCAGGCAGAGTTCACAGAACTATAAAAGTGCAGTGACTTGTAGGTCTCCAGAAAATCCAGCCCTCCAGTCACTCCTTTCAGCTGAACGCCAAATGTCTTTACCTGGATCAGAAGAACATGGAGAAAATCAAGTAACAGCCGAATAACCCAGTTCACGGATTCATGGATTTTAAGGCCGGCAGGGAGCAGATGATCATCTAATCTGACCTCCTGTATAGCTCAAGCCACAGAATTTCACGCAGTGACTCCTGTATCAAGCCCAGTAACTTGTGTTTGTGGGGCACGCATAGGGGAACATCAGGGTTAATTTACCTATGCCCTGTCCCTTTAAGGGCTGGAGCTCAGCTGAAGAGGAAAAAACAAACAGAGTGGGAGCAAGGTGTGGTCCCCGTGGTGGTGATCCGGTATGGAGTTTATGGCAGCTGCAATTGTTGGGGGTGGGGGGGCAGGAGAGCCGGGGGGGGGGCATATTAAGTTTAATAAAACCTCAGTTTTAAAACCATTCCTGGCCAGGGAGTGCAACATGTGACTATCGCACATCTCCCACATTCGCCCAGTGAACTTTCTTGCAAGCTGCATCCAGCCCCACTTCCCTCTAAGGTTCAATCCCTCATCAACGCCAGCAGCTGCCGATCTTACAGCTGCCCTGACCCACTCAAAGTCAACGCGGTTCTTAAAGCTGCATACTCCACACACCACTGCACATGGCTTTGGAACCCAGCAGCAACAGGGCATCTAACAGAGGGGTTCTGGGACCGAGGTACCTAAGGGAAGTAGCTTTGAAAGGGCCAGTCTGCATCCCAGAACCGGGTGATAAGGCCTGATCTTTCAAAGGTGCTGAGCTCCCAAGGACTTCAACTGGAGTGGTGGGGGCTAGGCACTTCTGAAAAGCTGACCCTCCGTGTTACTTTCTTGTGGCTCCTGTCAGTGAAAGGCTTTGCACAAGAGCTGTGTGCACTAGCCGGAACTGACCTGGTCTTGTTTCCCATGTGAATCCTGAGCCAGAATCAGTGACCGGCTCTCAGAGATTGGCAAGTTTTCCACGGCAGGCTGGGCTGGGCTAGATCATCCGTAACTGAACTCAAGCAAAACGGGGCAGCTCTAAGCTAAGCTTTGCTCTGAGGTTTTGGGTGCATTCAAATCCGATATTCCATGGGGGGGAATATCAAGGAGGGGAAATCCCTCAGGGGACAACTGTCACAGAGTTCTCTACATGGCCCTGCTGGGGGGGGAAACATTTTCCTGATGCGGCCCTATAAAGTGCTACTTTCAGAGAACTACAGCATACTGGTGCCATCTAGTGGCCATTTGTTTAATTGCAGGCTGCACTAACAGGAAAAGAAAACTTCCTTCCTCCACTTGATCGTTTCTTTAAAGTAGCAGGGAAGGGGTTTGTTAAGCGGTGACTAGCTTTGTGTGGGCTCTTTTGTAACTCTCGCTCGTCCAGCTCTGACTAACTGCTACCTCTGTCATTATTTCTTCGTAGATTGTCAGCTCTTTGGGGCAGGGACTATGTTGTGTGTGGCTTTTTTATGGCAGCTCGCACAGTTAGGTCCTGGCCCATGCTTGGGGCTCAAAGGTGCTTCTGCAACACAAATAGTAAATAGTATTTCAAAGCACTCCAAGGTGAAGGAGGTGGAAATCATTAGCCAAGTTAATCTATAGGCACATCCGCGGCTGAAAGCAGGAAGAGTTGAGCCGACCTGAAAGCTTGAACATTAAGTAGCAAACAGGACTATAGTTCCTCCCATCTCCTGCAGTTCCACTGACATTCTCTCTCCTTTACCTCTGCCTGAGCTAGCCAGACATTTGGGAAGTCCCAGCAAAATACCGAGGTCCCGAGCTGAATTCAAAGCACTGCTTACGTTGCAAGGCCGCTGGACCCACGTTGCATGGCACTGGGGGACTAGAAACATAGAGCCAGGCTATTTCTATAAAGCTAGACTCAAAATGGGAATTCTTTGCTACTTTGAGGCATGGAGTTATTTCCCTCCCTGTATTAAACAGTCTGGGGTGGGTCTAGGGTTGTTGCTGCTTTGAGGTAGGCACCCAAGTCTCCTTGGAATTCAATGGAAATCCCAGCTTTAACCTTCAGCACACCGTGTCGTGCGTCTCTCACATTCTGAGCAGCCGCGAGGGAATTCTGAATATCCTCATGGAGCCGATGCTCCATGATTCCTCCCACATCTAAGGCTCTTCCTATTCTGCCCACTACCATCATTCTGTATCAGTTTCCCACCCTCGTCCATTCTCTTATAGCTCTTCTCTCTCTCTTTTTTTCCTTCTATCCATCTTAGCCAACCAGGGCAAACATAACCTCACAGCACTTTGTTGTAACCAGTTGGACAAACTAAGAGTGATTTTCTGATCCAGTAGGAAATTCCTATGCAAGGTGGCCAAATGCTGCCAATGTGGTGGAAGAGTGTGACACGGGGAAGAGTCTGTGACACTGGTCTGAGACCAGTGAAACTATTAAGAATGGCCATATTGGATCAGACCAATGGTCCACTGAGCCCAGAATCTGGACTTCTGACAGTGGCCAACGACAGCTGCTTCAAAGGAAATGAACAACTCAGGCAACCAAGTGATCCAGCCCAGCTTCTGACAAACAGAGGCTAAGGACACTCAGAGCATGGGGTTGCATCCTTGACCATCCTGGCTCATAGCTATTGATGGACCTATCCTCCATGAACTTATCTAGTTCTGTTTTGAACCCTGTTATAGTTTTGGCCTTCACAACATCCCCTGGCAATGAGTTCCACAGGTTGACCGTGTGTTGTGTGAAGACATATTTCCTTTTCTTTGTTTTAAACCTGCTGCCTATTAATTTCCTTTAGTGACCCCTAATTCTTGTGTTATGTGAAGGAGTAAACAACATTTCCTTATTCAGTTTCTCCACACCAATCAAGATTTTATAGACCTCTATCATATCCCCACCAGTCAGCTCTTTTCCAAACAGAAAAGTCCCAGTTTTTTAATCTCTCTTCATACAGAAGCTGTTCCAGACCCTTAATTAGTTTTTATTGCCCTTCTCTGCACCTTTTCCAATTTCAATATATCCTTTTAGAGAAGGGATGACCAGACCTGCACACAATATTCAAGCGGAAAGAAAAGGAGTACGTGTGGCACCTTAGAGACTAACCAATTTATTTGAGCATGAGCTTTCGTGAGCTACAGCTCACTTCATCGGATGCATGTGGAAAATACAGAAGACGTTTTTATACGCACAAACCATGAAAAAATGGGTGATTATCACTACAAAAGGTTTTCTCTCCCCCCACCCCACTCTCCTGCTGGTAATAGCTTATGTAAAGTGATCACTCTCCTTACAATGTGTATGATAATCAAGGTGGGCCATTGCCAGCACAAATCCAGGGTTCAACAAGAACGTCTGAGGAAGTGGGGGGGGGGGGGGTAGGAAAAAACAAGGGGAAATATGCTTGAATAGAGACTGGGAGTGGCTAAGTCATTATGCAAGGTGACCTAAGTTAATTGTATCCAATTTGCAAATGAATTCCAATTCAGCAGTCTCTCGCTAGAGTCTGGATTTGAAGTTTTTCTGTTGTAATATCGCAACTTTCATGTCTGTAATCGAGTGACCAGAGAGATTGAAGTGTTCTCCAACTGGTTTTTGAATGTTATAATTCTTGACATCTGATTTGTGTCCATTTATTCTTTTCCGTAGAGACTGTCCAGTTTGACCAATGTACATGTCAGAGGGGCATTGCTGGCACATGATGGCATATATCACATTGGGAAATGTGCAGGTGAACGAGCCTCTGATAGTGTGGCTGATGTTATTAGGCCCTGTGATGGTGTCCCCTGAATAGATATGTGGGCACAGTTGGCAACGGGCTTTGTTGCAAGGATAGGTTCCTGGGTTAGTGGTTCTGTTGTGTGGTATGTGGTTGCTGGTGAGTATTCGCTTCAGGTTGCGGGGCTGTCTGTAGGCAAGGACTGGCCTGTCTCCCAAGATTTGTGAGAGTGTTGGGTCATCCTTCAGGATAGGTTGTAGATCCTTGATAATGCGTTGGAGGGGTTTTAGTTGGAGGCTGAAGGTGATGGCTAGTGGCGTTCTGTTATTTTCTTTGTTAGGCCTGTCCTGTAGTAGGTGACTTCTGGGAACTCTTCTGGCTCTGTCAATCTGTTTCTTCACTTCCGCAGGTGGGTATTGTAGTTGTAAGAATGCTCGATAGAGATCTTATAGGTGTTTGTATCTATCTGAGGGGTTGGAGCAAATGCGGTTGTATCGCAGAGCTTGGCTGTAGACAATGGATCGTGTGGTGTGGTCAGGGTGAAAGCTGGAGGCATGTAGGTAGGAATAGTGGTCAGTAGGTTTCCGGTATAGGGTGGTGTTTATGTCACCATCGTTTATTGTCTAGGAAGTGGATCTCTTGTGTGGACTGGACCACGCTGAGGTTGATGATGGGATGGAAATTGTTGAAATCATGGTGGAATTCCTCAAGAGCTTCTTTTCCATGGGTCCAGATTATGAAGATGTCATCAATATAGCGCAAGTAGAGTAGGGGCGTTAGGGGACGAGAGCTGAGGAAGCGTTGTTCTAAGTCAGCCATAAAAATGTTGGCATACTGTGGGGCCATGCGGGTACCCATAGCAGTGCCGCTGATTTGAAGGTATACATTGTCCCCAAATGTAAAATAGTTATGGGTAAGGACCCCCCCCCTCAGATGTTCTTGTGAAACCCTGGATTTGTGCTGGAAATGGCCCACCTTAATTATCATGCACATTGTAAGGAGAGTGATCACTTTACATAAGCTATTACCAGCAGGAGAGTAGGGTGGGGGGAGAGAAAACCTTTTGTAGTGATAATCACCCATTTTTTCATGGTTTGTGTGTATAAAAATGTCTTCTGTATTTTCCACAGTATGCATCCGATGAAGTGAGCTGTAGCTCACGAAAGCTTATGCTCAGATATATTGGTTAGTCTCTAAGGTGCCACAAGTACTCCTTTTCTTTTTGCAAATACAGACTAACACGGCTGTTACTCTGAACTATTCAAGCGGTGGTTGTACCACGGATTTATATAGAGGCATAGGAGGACTGACGGAGCCATCCCCTGGCTCCAACTCCAACTCACTACCAAACTAGATTGGCTCCAGAACAACCACCTCAAGGTCACTCTGTCTTTAACCCACTGTCAATCCTTGATCAGTAGATTCTTATTACTCAGCAGGACACAGGAAGCAGTGCCAAGAGGCTGCGTACACCCTGTGTGGAGACCAGACGGAGCATGGAGGCAGACATGAGTCTGGGGCAGGTTATAACCCAAAGCGTGCAGTGGGGAGTTTGCTGCTGAAGATACCGGAGACCTTTCTGGTAGTTGTAGCAGGAGGGTTTATGGTGCAGTGAATTCCATTTTATTAGTTAATAAATTGCTCCGGATTGTATTTATTGACCCTTCCTGCTCATAAAGACGTCACCAGAAGGCAGCAAACAATTGATTTGTTGAATGACGAATGGCATGGCAAATTGTATTTGGGGAGACACACAGACAAGGGCATGGGGGAGTGAAGATCTATAGCAGAGTCTGGTTGAGGGGACAGAAGATTTGGCCCAGGTCTGAAGGAATTCATCTCCAAAGCAGCTATTAATAGCTGGATTATAGTGTGTGATCCAGCACCTATCAGTGTCAATGGGAAGACGTCTTTTGACTTTATGGAGGGCATGATTCCATATCCATTGCCTCCTCTTGCTAAGGGATGAGTACCTCCCTGGATCTGGCCTACAGCCCCTCCAAAGATCCTCAGTGGACAGGCAGTTCTTGAGCACAGAAGCATGGCTTACTGCAGATCTGCTTTCTGTTCCTTCCTCTGCCCCTGACCTGCTGTGACACCTGGGGCAAGGTGCTTCACCTCTTGGTTCCCTTCCCAGGTTTTAACGATCTTGTCTATTTATAGCTGGTGGGGGCAGGGCCTGTCTCTTACTCTCTGCATTGCAGCATCAGTACAATGGACCTCAACCTCAGCTGGAGCCTCTAGTTCATAGAATAATCAAGGTTAGAAGGGACCTCAGGAGGTCATCTAGTCCCACCCCCAGCTCAAAGGAGTCCTAGTTGCGACTGTAACAATAGCAGCAAGGGCTAATGCAAATGTAACATGATTTAAACTTCCAGTGTGAACAAACCAACCATGTATTCCATGTCATGATATAGAGAATCACAGTTCATCTTAAATAGGAGATGTTTATTACAACTAATAAACCAGCTTCCACCCATCTTGAGATCCAGCTTTATCTCTCTTGTTTACCAGGATCTACAGCCTGCCTAGAACTCTATATAGCATACAGACATCCAGTGGCTGAAAAATACACCACAAATAAACCTACCATTACAGTTAGAGCTAGCTGGAAATTTTCCAGTGGAACAGAACTGGAAGGACATAGCTAGTAGGGTCCTGCAGAGGTCAGTCATGGGTCTAGTACTATTCAATATTTTCAGCAACAAATTGGATGATGGAGCAGAAACTATGATTATTACATTTGTGGATGACACCCAACTGGCGGGAATGCAAGCACTGTGGAGGACAGGATTAGAATTCAAAATGATCTTGATAAATTGGAGAGTGAGTCTGAAATCAGCAAGATGAAATTCAATAAAGACAAATGTAAAGTACTAAACTTAAGAAGAAAAAATTTAATACACCCATAGAAAATGGGGAAATAACTGGCTAGCCAGTTGTACCACAAAAGGATCTAGTGGTTACAGTGGATCACAAATGGAATTGGAGCCAGCAACGTGATGGTTGTGAAAGAGGCTATTACTCCGGGGTGTATTAACAGGAGTGTTGTATGTAAGACACGGGTGGTAATTGTTCCACTCTGCTTGGCACTGGTGAGGTCTCAGCTAGAGTATTGTGTCCTGTTTAGGGTACCACACTTAAAGAACAATGGAGAAATTGGAGAAGGTACATAGGAAAGCAACAAAAAAAGATTATAGCTTTAGAAAACTGGACCTCTGAGGAAAGATTTAAAAAACTGGATATGTTTAGTCTTCAGAACACAGGGGGAGGGGGTCTGATAAAAGTCTTTAGCTTTGTTAAAAGTTGTTACAGAATGGTGATCAACTGTTCTCTATGTACACTGAAGCCAGGACAAGATTAATGTACTTATTCTGTAGCAAGAGAGATTTAGGTTAGACATTAGGAAAAACTTTCTAACTCTAAGGGGAGTGAAGCTCTGGAACAGGTTTCCAAGGGAGGCTGTGGAATCCCTGTCACTGGAGGTTGACGAACAGGTTAGACTAAACACCAGTGTGGGCTGATATAGCTGATCGTGCTCAGCACAGGGGGCTGGACTAGATGTAAACTCTCGAGTTCCCTCCCAGCCCTACATTTCTATGAGCCCACGCTTTTTTTAAAAATGTCGATTTTGCCAAAATTCAAATGGAAACCAGGCAGAGTTCTGACAGAATACTGCCTGCTACTCACATTTCAAAACAAGCAGGCCAGGCAGGTTTCTGGCAGTTTCCTGCCAGCTTGCCCACACAGCTCCTTGGCAGCCCTCTTGGTGGGCCAATGAAGAGCCAACAGCCTGGAAGCATGGGAACTATGGCTCCCAAGGTCACAGCTTCTTGGCAACCCAGGTTCCTAGCGCTTCCACAGTCCCTAGCTCCAGGGCAGTCCACCAGGCAGAATGCCAAGGAGCCTGGGATCTCCATATTTTTGACGGAGGGGCAGCCCCCTGGACAGTCTTGGCTCCAAGGCTCCTCCGAAGATTTCATGCTAGCCTCCAGCAGGACTGAGGCTCCCCAGGAAAGTTGGGCAGCTGTTCCGCACCTGGCTGCCATGAAAATAAATAAATAAAATTTTGTTCTTCTAGAGAATCATTCCCCCCCCCCCCCAAAAAAAAAAACAAACAAAAAAAAAAAACGTGTAGTACTTCCCGGATGGAAACTCCCACTCCTGCTCAGCTCATGTGGCAGTCTGTGATATCTTTCCTACTCTGATATTATGCATACATGCATGCGTACAAGCAACTTGCTTCAAAATGGAGAATTAAGCTCCCAGCATATAGAACCTGACACTCAGCTCCCATTGCTACTTCAGGGAAAATGTCATTTTGTGACCAGTAACAAACCTTTATACCGGTGTTCTAGGAGCTAGCAGAGATATGGCCATACACTTCAGGTTTGATCTCAATTGTCTGGTGGGAAATTCCTTCCTGAGCCCACCTCTCAACCCCATCATCCAACCAGCCAGGTACATTGCGGGGAAGTGGGTTTCATGATATTCTGTAGCATCAGGTACTGGATACTGTCAGAGGTGGAATATTAGACTAGAAGAACCAATGATATGGTCCATTCCCTCCACACACGAAGAAATTTTAGAAACAGGAACACACCTAAATAGCCTCAAACACCTGCTTTTTATAGACTGAGGCTAGTTTGAATTTCCTGCATTTTCACTAAGTCCTGCACTTCAGAAAGAAGCCTATGGACCTAGTTTCCCACTGAAACCAATGGAGTTATACCAGTGTCAAATGGGGTAACATTGCAATATAGCTCATCCTGGGTCTCTTGAACTTGTATATTCCCTTTGCTTTCATGGTCTTCCTTAATAACTGGTTTTGATTACATTTACCATGAAAGAACATTTTTCTGCCCATCACAGGGAGTTATTGTATGTACTACTGTAGCCCCAAATGGAGATCAAAGACCCATTGTGCCAGATGACGTACAGGCATGTTGTAAGAGACAGCCCCTTTCACCAAACAATTTAAATTAAACAAGAAGCATCATTATCTCCATTTTACAGATGGGGAACGGAGGCAGAGAGAGAAGTGAATTGTCCCGGGTCACCCAGCTGATTAGTAGCAGAACCGAGACTGGAACCCAGGTCTCCCAGACCAGTGCTGTGACCTCACCAAAAGGTAACTCCCTTCTCTCCCCTGTTTTGAACGGTCACAGGAATATAAGAGGGCAGCTGTTTTCTCTTGGAGCTCTTGGCCAGGGAAAACAAACTTGATTTTTCTGCTGCAGATGTTTCGATTCTCTAAAAAGATGAAATAAAATGCATGGGAGGCTTAACAGAGGAAATGCAGCTTAGCAAATCGATGAGGTACAGCCAGGCAGGCAAAAAAAAAAAAAAAAAAAAATCAAAGAGCATCTGTGTGACAGATAAAGGAGAGACGGTATCACTCGGGAGACTTGTGAAGGAATTCATACAACTTACTTGAGACCACCAGGGTGGGAGGGACAGGGGACTCCACCCCAGCTGGTCTTGGGTGTCTCAATAGTCTGCTGTCTCCACAGCAATATATTCCCCATGTTGTTAACAGTAAGGCTAGAGGCTGCACCAAATATTAAGATGCTGGCCTGCTTGAAGATGAGTGGTGGTGTTGGCTTTCCTTATATCCATCCCAGTGGGCATCACTGATGTTCAAACGAGCAGTATTGGGAATCTCTGTGCCCAAACAGAGAGATCGTAGCACAAATTATTCAGGCCCCATCACAGATCTTCTCTTTGTAAGTCTGCTTTGCTTGCACACCTTCCTCTTCCCCACTATGCCTAAGAGGTCAAGGCACAAGAGAAAGGTTTCTCCTAGAAGAAATGAAACTAAATCCTCTTGGGGGCACTTGAGAGAAGGAGAGTAAGATTCATAGCATGTATGTCCTTATCCAGAAGGATCACCATGGAGCGGATTCCATGGGTTGATGTCGTGAAGGCCATGCTGAAGGAGGAGCAAAAGATGCATAAGGAGCATCCGAAGGCATTGTTTCTGGCTGCTTCAGTGAGAAAAGAGGAAGAGTGGGTGTATCCCTGGAATGGCCAAGTTGGAGAATCATAGAATATCAGGGTCAGAAGGGACCTCAGGAGGTCATCTAGTCCAACCCCCTGCTCAAAGCAGGGCCAATCCCCAATTAAATCATCCCAGCCAGGGCTTTGTCAAGCCTGACCTTAAAAACTTCTAAGGAAGGAGATTCCACCACCTCCCTAGGTAACGCATTCCAGTGTTTCACCACCCTCCTAGTGAAAAAGTTTTTCCTAATATCCAACCTAAACCTCCCACACTGCAACTTGAGACCATTACTCCTTGTCCTGTCCTCTTCCACCACTGAGAATAGTCTAGAACTATCCTCTCTGGAACCACCTCTCAGGTAGTTGAAAGCAGCTATCAAATCCCCCCTCATTCTTCTCTTCCGCAGACTAAACAATCCCAGTTCCCTCAGCCTCTCCTCATAAGTCATGTGTTCCAGACCCCTAATCATTTTTGTTGCCCTTCGCTGGACTCTCTCCAATTTATCCACATCCTTCTTGTAGTGTGGGGCCCAAAACTGGACACAGTACTCCAGATGAGGCCTCACCAATGTCGAATAGAGGGGGACGATCATGTCCCTCGATCTGCTCGCTATGCCCCTACTTATACATCCCAAAATGCCATTGGCCTTCTTGGCAACAAGGGCACACTGCTAACTCATATCCAGCTTCTCGTCCACTGTCACCCCTAGGTCCTTTTCTGCAGAACTGCTGCCTAGCCATTCGGTCCCTAGTCTGTAGCTGTGCATTGGGTTCTTCCGTCCTAAGTGCAGGACCCTGCACTTATCCTTATTGAACCTCATCAGATTTCTTTTGGCCCAATCCTCCAATTTGTCTAGGTCCCTCTGTATCCTATCCCTGCCCTCCAGCGTATCTACCACTCCTCCCAGTTTAGTATCATCCGCAAATTTGCTGAGAGTGCAAACCACACCATACTCCACATCATTTATGAAGATACTGAACAAAACTGGCCCCAGGACCGACCCCTGGGGCACTCCACTTGACACCGGCTGCCAACTAGACATGGAGCCATTGATCACTACCCGTTGAGCCGGACAATCTAGCCAACTTTCTACCCACCTTATAGTGCATTCATCCAGCCCATACTTCCTTAACTTGCTGACAAGAATACTGTGGGAGACCGTATCAAAAGCTTTGCTAAAGTCAAGAAACAATACATCCACTGCTTTCCCTTCATCCACAGAACCAGTAATCTCATCATAGAAGGCGATTAGATTAGTCAGGCATGACCTTCCCTTGGTGAATCCATGCTGACTGTTCCTGATCACTTTCCTCTCATGTAAGTGCTTCAGGATTGATTCTTTGAGGACCTGCTCCATGATTTTTCCAGGGACTGAGGTGAGGCTGACTGGCCTGTAGTTCCCAGGATCCTCCTCCTTCCCTTTTTTAAAGATTGGCACTACATTAGCCTTTTTCCAGTCATCAGGGACTTCCCCCATTCGCCACGAGTTTTCAAAGATAATGGCCAATGGCTCTGCAATCACAGCCGCCAGTTCCTTTAGCACTCTCGGATGCAACTCGTCCGGCCCCATGGACTTGTGCACGTCCAGCTTTTCTAAATAGTGCCTAACCACCTCTTTCTCCACAGAGGGCTGGCCATCTATTCCCCATGTTGTGATGCCCAGCGCAGCAGTCTGGGAGCGGACCTTGTTCTTGAAGACAGAGGCAAAAAAAGCATTGAGTACATTAGCTTTTTCCACATCCTCCGTCACTAGGTTGCCTCCCTCATTCATTAAGGGGCCCATACTTTCCTTGGCTTTCTTCTTGTTGCCAACATACCTGAAGAAACCCTTCTTGTTACTCTTGACATCTCTCGCTAGCTGCAGCTCCAGGTGTGATTTGGCCCTCCTGATTTCATTCCTACATGCTTGAGCAATATTTTTATACTCTTCCCTGGTCATATGTCCAACCTTCCACTTCTTGTAAGCTTCTTTTTTATGTTTAAGATCAGCAAGGATTTCACCGTTAAGCCAAGCTGGTCGCCTGCCATATTTACTATTCTTTCGACACATCGGGATGGTTTGTCCCTGTAACCTCAACAGGGATTCCTTGAAATACAGCCAGCTCTCCTGGACTTCTTTCCCCTTCACGTTAGTCCCCCAGGGGATCCTACCCATCCGTTCCCTGAGGGATGGGAAGTCTGCTTTCCTGAAGTCCAGGGTCCGTATCCTGCTGCTTACCTTTCTTCCCTGTGTCAGGATCCTGAACTCAACCAACTCATGGTCTCTGCCTCCCAGATTCCCATCCACTTTTGCTGCCCCTACTAATTCTTCCCGGTTTGTGAGCAGCAGGTCATGAAAAGGACATGAGGCACCCATGTCTCACATTCCAGGCACTGTTCCAGATTTAGCTGAAGCCAGTAGAGGCAAGGTCACAAGTTCCCTCTCTCCAGTCTGGTCAGGATGCCTCATGATCAGGATGATGAAGGCCCAGCGGTGACATGGTAGACCCGGAGATGGTAGGGGTGGCAGCCATAATGGTGAAGCTCACCCTTTCTTGTCCACCCATCCCTCCCCCTCCATTTAGTGACCCCCAGAAAAACCAGTGGCCAACAGGGGGTGGCAACCTCATCCCATTAACATTCACAGTGAGTACGCCCTTCCATTTCTTGAATCTCTGCTTGTCGTCATGCCAACCTGCAACTCTTCTAGGAGACTTACAGGTCTCTGAGCACAGCTCTTTGAAGCTAAACACTCCAGTTTTTCCCAGTCTGTTGGCCTACAACTTTTGCTGACTTTTATAAACAAATTTCATGTAACAGGTTAAGTTGGACTTTCGTTACCTTGGACAGCTAAGAGTCCTGCACAACAGGCTGTCTTCTGGGGGTCCTCAGGCAACCCCTTTATGGGGACGGAGCTCGGAGGGGAGGAGCGGGTGGGGTCTCAGTGCCTCAGTTAATGGGCCAAACTTCTGCCTTTAGGCAGCTGGGGACAGGCGATGGTAACTTAGGCAGGCTCCCGGGCAAGGCAGCAGAACTTGGATTCCAATCCTGACGGGCCTCAAAGATCTAAGCGTCAGGAGCAGAAGGGAATGTCCTATGTTCCTCCTGCATCCTGGCTCTTTGGTGGTACATATGGGACCAGAAAGCAGCCAGATCAGGCCAGGTGAGCATTCCCAGGGTATGAAAGAGCCAGTGCCCAATAGAATCAGTTCCTAGACCAGTTCCCCCCAAGGCAATGGGGAAGTGCAGCTCTTTTCCAGGGCACGCTTGGTCCCTGCTTCATCTGAGATGAGGTTAGAAGACTGATCAGAGGCAAGGTCCAGCTATTGGAGGAAGTTTTCTCCTCACTCACCGTGGTAAGGGCCAGTAGAGATGGCATCAGATGAGCAGCCAAAGACCAGATCTATGACCATCTGGGCTGCACTGTTACACTCCAAAATGGCATGGCAAGAGATTCACTGAGATTCACACCTATTAGACACATAAATCTTGGGGTGGGACGTAAGGAAAAGCCAGGGAAAGACCAGATAGACAGTGAGCAAACAAAACCAAACCCACAAAAAGCAAAGACCATGCACACCTATGGCTCCTGCCCGTACTGGATGGCTCTGGGTTTTGTTCTCTCTCGATCCATTGAAGGCTTCCCAAGCTGTGGTGGCAAGTGCTTTCCAATAGGTTTCAATCCAATCTTCTCTCATAAAAAAATGCAACCTTAACTCTGAAACAGTTTCAGGTGTCATCAACAGAGTCCAGTTCTCAAAGCAAAAGTTCCCAGCATAGATCAGGTTTCTCAAGCTTTTGTAAAATCCCTGGGTAGCCATTCTTAATGCACAGGTGTTAAGCCTGCTTCTCTTCTATAGGCAGGCCAGGCTTTTTATTTCCACCATCTCAACCAACCGAGCACGGATGATTCCCAAAAAACAGCAGAGGCTCCCCTTGGGCTGATGGGAATGAACCACAGGCTGAGACCTAGATGACTCCATGCATGAAACCAAGGAGGGCCGTGGCTCCAAACCCCACTGGCAACAAGAGGGGAATGGGAGTATCCACTGGCAATCTGCTCCAAGGAAGCTAGAACCAAAGAAACCCTATGTGCCGACCCCCTCCCATAAGAGGGCTCTTTTGGCAATGAAGGGCCTTTGGATCGGTGGCGGTTGTGCTTTCTTTGCTACCAGCTCTGTGCACTGGGTTCAACTCCTCAAAATCATTTCACTTCAGACTGGAGTCCTGAAAATACTGAATGCTGAACTTCTGAACCCATGCTCCGATCTCTTTCGGGTGACTTGATCAGTCTACAGTAGAAACTCTGAGTTATGAGCACCAGAGTTATGAACTGACCTGTCAGTCACACACACCTCATTTGGAACTGGAAGTATGCAAGCAGGCAGCAGCAGAGACCAACACAAAAAAAGCACAGATTAACACAGCACTGTACTATAACAAGCTACTAAAAAAAGGGAAAGTTTTTTTTTAAAATAAAGAACATAAGGAAAATTTCTGTGCTGGTTTCATTTAAATTAAGATGGTTAAAAGCAGCATTCTTCTTTTTCTGCATAGTAAAGTTTCAAAGCTGTATTCAGTCAATGTTCAGTTGTAAACTTTTGAAAGAACCACCATGACATTTTGTTCAGAGTTACAAACAACCTCCATTCCCAAGGTGTTCGTAACTCTGAGGTTCTCCTGTATATGTACCTGCAGGGGGAATGAACATTTAATTATAGCCTTGAGAAAGCTATAGCAAGATCCAATAGCTGAAGTTGAAGGTAGATAATTTCAGACTGGAAATAAGGCACACATTTAACTGTGATGGTAAATTCTGCCAAAGGATTAATTAACTGAAGGTTGTGGTAGATTCTTTATCACAGGCAAATTTTTCTAAAAAGAGATGCTCTCGTTCAAACTGGAATTAATTCAGGGAAGTGATGTGGAGTGGGTTCTCCAGGAAGTCAGACTAGACAGCCACAGTGGTTGCTCCTGGCCTTATAGTCTATGAATCCAGGCACTTGGGTTCTAGGCCAGTAGGAGCAGAAATTACAGATCTGGAGTGGGTCCTTAGAACCTTCTCCCTCAGGAAGATTTAGCAACCTACTTCTTGCTTAGTTACAGGGCCAAGAAGCTTTCAGAAACTAAAGCCAGGTATGCCCTTGTCTGAGGCATCTTGGAGACTGGGCATGCTGGTCCAAAAATCGACAGACATGTTGCTCTGACCTCGTACAAGATACTGGAAGCCCAGTTTCTTGTGTAAAATCAGCTAGTTTTGTCGGCCCAGATCCTCAGCTCCACTGTAGTGGCTTTGTGCCAGTCTACCATCACTAAGCAGCCATGAATCCAGAAGTTCTGGAGGATTTCCCTAGGTAGGGAGAATCCATCACTATCCAGAGGTGTTCAGTCTCCATAGAAGCTTCTACATCCCTGGTGGGTGTGGGGATGGAGCTGACGAAAGAAGCAGTGCCAGGGAACTCCCTATAAATTTCTGGCTGCTCAAATAGCCTTTGCGAGCCATCAATAATGATGTAAATCTCAAAGTTGCTCTACTTTACTCGGGGGACTGGTTTGGTGGCTGGGCAACCCCAAGCAAACTACTTTTGTCCCTAAACTCCAGTTCAGTCTAATGGTCAGGCCCATTAATTAAATAGGATTAAATAGGAATTAAATAGGATTCTACAGGGTGTAAATCAATGCAGGATTAGGCCCCAATTATCTGAATTTTGGGGGGCGGGGGAAGACTATTGGTAAAACTTTTTGACAATATCTTTCTGTCCCATCAAAGGGCACATCTGTTTCAGCCTTGCAAAAGTTCTGCTCACCTGAGGACATGGTTTTTAAACGTGCAAGTGAAATATCAAGATACTTACTGCTACAGCCACGGACTTCAAATGGGTTTTCCCCATCATCACGTTTCTTCCTTGTCATGGTGAGGGCTGGCTAGTAGATGTTCTATCTGGACTGGCATATGTTTTTCCAGCAATTTGCATGGCAAGTGCCTCTCACTACATTTAGGAAGGGGAAAAAAAATTCAAATGCACAAGTACAAAACAGAGGAATAACCTGGTTAGACAGTCCTACAACAGAAAGGGACCTGGGGGTTATTAGTGGATCAGAAGTTGTTGACTCAAATTTAATGTGATGCGGTTGTGAAAAATTCAAAAGAAAAATATTTTAATCAAATTTCAAGACCGAATGATGATTGACTGCAGATTAGCTTGGTGAGGAAGTACTGGTAGGGGTGAAGGGGAATGGGTGGGAATGTGTTTCAGAAGAGCTCTTTCCTTTCAAGTGGGAATGGTGAGCAAAACGCAAATTCTGGTTTATATTTGCATAATGAGATTCCATAACCTTTGTAATATGTAATTTTAGCTAACAACAACAACATTCGATTAATCCCTTTTCCAGCTCATAGTTCTTCCGCTCTACTCCACACTGATTAGGCCTCAACTGGAGTATTGTGTCCAGTTCTGGGCACCACATTTCAGGAAAGATGGGGACAAACTGGAGAAAGTCCAGAGAAGAGCAACAAAAATGATTAAAGGTCTAGAAAACATGACCTATGAGGGATGATTGAAAAAATTGGGTTTCTTTAGTCTGGAGAAGAGAAGACAGAGGAGACAGGAGAACAGTTTCAAGTACATAAAAGGTTGTTACAAGGAGGGGGGGGGGGAAATTGTTCTTAACCTCTGAGGCTAGGACAAGAAGCAATGGGCTTAAATTGCAGCAAGGGCAGTTTAGATTGGATGTTAGGAAAAACGTCCTAACTGTCAGAGTGGTGAAGCACTGGAATAAATTGCCTAGGGAGGTTGTGGAATCTCCATCATTGGGGATTTTTAAGAGCAGGTTGGACAAACACCTGTCAGGGATGGTCTAGATGATACTTAGTCCTGCCTTGAGCACAGGGGACTGGACTAGATGACCTCTCGAGGTCCCTTCCAGTTCTAGGATTCTAGGTCTTCAAACATTCACACATTAAAGGCACATCAGGAGGCATGAATCCTCTCTGGAGGGGAAGAGAGGGAAAGGATGGGAAGCTCTCAGAGCTCTCTCACAGACGCCAGCACTGAAAGGCAATAGAGAGGTTTGAAGGGGGAAATAGGCACACACCTTTAGCCCCTGGTGAAAGGGATTCCAATTATAGGAGTTGCTGCATTGTAGCAAACCAACGGGCCATGAGTCCCATATCCAGTCTCTGACAGTGGCCAGTTCGAAGCACTTCAGTGGCAGGTGCAACAAACCTCACTAGGAGATTTTTCCTCAAAGGCAGAAATGCCCAACTGCCTTTCACAGAACCACAGAAGTGGAGGCCCCTTCCAGCCCTAGAGAAGCACCTAGTCCATCCCCAGTGCACTGAGGTAGGACCAAGTAAACCTAGACCAGCCCTGACAGGGGTTTGTCCAACCTCTTCTTAACAACCTCCAGTGACGGGGATCCCACAGCCTCCCTAGATAACCCGTTTCAGTGCTTAACTGTCCTTAGAGTTAGAAAGGTGTTTTTTAAACCCAATATCTAACCTAAACCTCTCTTGCTGCCGATTAAGCCCATTACTTCTGGTCTTACCTTCCATGGACTTAGAGAACAATCGATCACCCCCCTCTAACAGCCCTTAATGTATCTGAAGACTTATCAAAGCCTCCCCCGCCCCTCAATTTCTCTTCTAAACATGCCCAGTTTTCAACCTCTCTTCACAGGTCATGTTCTCTAAACCTATTGTCATTTTTAGTGATCTCCTCTAGTTTTTCCTTAAAACGTGGTACCCGAAACTAGACAGTTCTACACCTGAGGCCTCACAATTACCTTTTATATACAATGCTCCTGTTAATACAGCCCAGAATGATATTTGCCTTTTTCACCACAGCTTCACACGGTTAGTTCATGTTCAATTTGTGATCCACTATAATCCCCACATCCTTTTCAGCAGCATGATTGCTTCGCCCATGGGCGGCGAGTATCGTAGGCAGGGGTAGGCTGGGCCTTCCCAAAAAGCCTAGCATGCCCTCAGGCCAGGCCCACTCCTCCGGTTCCCAGAGAGCTCTGCCTTGGCTGGCCCAGGCTGGCCTGTCTCCTGCAGTGAGTCAGGGCAGCTGGTGCTGGGGCCACATCACCCAGAGGCCTGGGGCTGGCTACCTGGCACATGAAGGCTGGGAGTGGTGCCACCTGGCACAACGTGGTTGGGGCCTCACCCCCAGCTGCCCAGCCCTGGGGCTCAGGCTGTGGTGGGGGTGCTCTGGGATCCTGTGGAGAAGGGGGGCAGATGGGGAGAGATCAGGGACTAGCATCCCCTAATGGCCGGGTCACTGGCCACCCATGGCCTTGCCAGTTAGTCTCCATTTTGTATTGGTGCATTTTATTTTTGCTACCTATGTGTAGTACTTCACACTTGTCTTTATTGAATATCATCTTGCTGATTTCAGACCAACTCTCCCATTTATCAAGATTATTTTTAATTCTAATCCTGTCCTCCAAAGTGCTTTAAACCCTCAGGTTGGTGTCATCCACAAAAAAATGTATTAATCACACTTTCTGCCCTATCATCTAACTCCTTATTGAAAATGTTGTATAGTACTGGACTCCGGACAGACCCCTGTGGGCATCCACTGGGTGTGTCCTCTCCAGTGTGAGAGTAAATCATTGATAGATGTTCTTTGAGCATGGTTTTTCCAACCAATTCTGGACCTACCTTATAGTAATTTCATCTAGACCATGGTTTCCCTAGTTTGTGTCTGACATGGTCATATCAAACTGTGTCAGAAGTCTCACTGAAATCTAGATCTCACATCTACTGCTTCTCCTCTATCCACTATGCCAGTTACTCGGTCAACAACAAAACAGGAAATTAGGTTGGTTTGGCATGATTTGTTCTTCACAAATACATGCTGGCTATTACTTATCCTCTAGATTTGAGCAAACTGGTTATTAAACAATTTGTTCCAGTATCTTTCTGGCTGACCGGTCTGTAATTCCCCAGGTCCTCCTTTTCCCATTTTTTGAAGGTAAATACTATAGATCTGCCATTCTCCAGTCCTCCATAAGTTCTTGGAGATAAATCGCTAATAGTTCAGAGATTGCTTCAGCTAGTTCCTTAAGTGCACTCTGGGAAATATCAGGCCCTGCCCACTTGAATGTATCTATCTTACCCAACTATGCTGTAACCTATGCTTTCCATGCTCTGGCCTGAGATCCTTTCCCCTTGTTGTTAATAATAATGTGTTAAAAAGGTTAATTGTGACCATATGCTTAAGTGAAGACTGAAGCAAAAACAACCCCTAGTAAACAATTATGGAGTGACATACCCATATGGGAAGATTTTTCCTCATTTCTGAAAAGTTAGTGGTGGTCTTATGTTCTGAAACATGAAGGTTTAATACCCCTTACATTAACAATAAGATGAGTTGCTTTCCCCCTCCCCCCCCCCCCATCAGAAATAGCTGTGGATGCTCGGATATTGCTTTTGAAATCTTTTGCTTCCAAGCTTACCTATTACTGTCTTGAAGGATTATATTCTTATCCGTAAATGTCAGTTTCACCATACACACAGAAACCAACTCAAAAATATTTCCATCATTAATAGACAGTTACAGATAGACAAAGAAAAATGCCTGAGAACTGATTAGGGTTTGATTTAAGGATATTTACTTTGTATATTTTGACATGTGAGGTTGACAATGTTTGTCTTAAAGGTTATAAAAGCTAACTTTTTTAATCTGACCCCCATCCCCCATTGTCTGCCCCCCATAATTTTGCACAACTGAATTTAAAATATCTTTAAAAAATGCTAGAAAACAATCGATATTATCCATCAAAATTTTAAAAAATAAAAATTGAATTCTACCAATTTAGTAATCGGACATACAGCAGGTCAGTGAGTTCTATGGCAAATTATGTGTTACAATCGCAATGTTTTCAGTGTCTTGCATGTCAGTTTCAGTGGATGTCTTTTTGTTCTTATATTACGAATAAGGGTAAACAGAATGTTCCTATTTACCTTCTGTATATCTTTCATTGCGTTTATCCTTTTCAGAAATCCAAAGGGTTTAAAGCCAGAAGGGATTATTATGATCTAGCTCAGTGGTTCTCACCCAGGGGTACGTGAACCCCTGGGGGTATACAGAGGTCTTCCAGGGGGTAGATCAACTCATCTGGATATTTGCCAAGTTTTACAAACAGGCTACATATAAAGCACTAGCAAAGTCAGTGCAAATAAAATTTCATACAATGACTTGTTTGTATTGCTGTATGTACCGTACACTGAAATGTAGAGTACAATATTTATATTCAAACTGATTGTATAATATGGTAAAAATTAGAAAGTCAGCAATTGTTCAGTAATAGTGTGGTTGTGACACTTGTATTTTTATGTCTGATTTTGTAAGCAAGTGGTTTTTAAGTGAGGGGAAACACAAGACAAATCAGACTCCTGAAAGGGGTACAGTCTTCTGGAAAGATTGAGAGCCACTGATCTAATCTGATTTCCTGCCTAACATAGGCCAGAGAATTTCACCCAATACTTTCTACACTAAACCCATAACTTCTGGTTGAGCTACAACATAGACATCCCATCTCCATTTTAAAACTCCAAGGGATGAAGAATCCACCATATCCCTTGGTAAATGATCATGTTTCCTCTTATTTGCCTCTTTTCTAATTAGACAATCCCATTTCCCCTACCAGCACCACCCACAGTCTTCATATGGAGGTCTCTCCAGACCCCTAGTTATTATAGATTAAGTAGAGAAACCATAGAACCTTAGACATGTAAGACTGAAAGAGACCTCAAGAGGTCATCTAAATCCACCCATCTTCCCCCCTGTGCTGAAGCAGGATTAAGTGTAGCTAGACCATCCCTGATTTTAATGGAGTTGCACTGATTTACACCAGCCGACAATCAACCCATCACCTTCAACAGAGCCATGCTGATTCAAACCATCTGACGATCTAGATAACATAGCACAGCATGATACCAACAACTTGACACAAGTAATTAGGAAGGGCTGGGTGACCTGTGTTCTCAAGTCCTAACTGGAATAAAGTAGGGGGAAGAGATAAAAATGTATATAGAAAGCCTTATCTTTTATTATTTGTTGGGGGGAGATTCAGGCATTTTAAATGATCACCAAAATTTGCACCTGAATGAATGACAGTTCAAGAGAGAGAGAGTTGGCAGTTTTTCAAAAAGACATTGTTAAGGGCATAAAAGCAAAACTATCCCACAGTGCAGGAAAGATCAGAGGTGTGGCAAGAGACATCCTCGCTTAACCAGGAGATCTTCAATGAGCTGAAGCACAGAAGTCCAACAAAAAGTGGAAACTAGGTCAAGTTACAATGGGATGGATATAAAACACCACACTATGTAGGGACAAAATTAGAAAGGCCAATGCACAAAACAAGATCAAACTAGCTAGAGACAAAAAGGTAACAAGGAAACATTCTACGAATGTATTAGAAGCAAGAGGAAGACCAAGGATGGGGTAGGCCTGTGACTCAATGAAGGAGAGGGATTAACAGAAAATGTGGAAGTGGCAGAAGTGCTGAATGAATTACTTTGATGAAATACATCCTAGAATACTCAAGGAGCTGACTGGGGAAGTATCTGAGCCATTAGTGATCATCTTCAAAAAAAAAAAAAAAAAAAAAAAAAACACACAACATGGACGATGGGAGAGAGAGTACAGAAGACTGGAAAAGGGCAAATATAGTGCCACTCTATAAAAAAGGAAATAAGGATTTACCAGGGAATTACAGACCAGTAAACTTAACTTCAGTACCCACAAAGATAATGGATCAAATAATTAAGCTATCCATTTGCAAACACCTTGACGATAACAAGGTGATAAGTAACAGTCAGCATGGATTTATTAAGAGTAAATTTATAAAGTGTGTGGAGGATACCAAGCAAGGAGGGGTTGCAAGTGCTTTGGAGGATAGGATTAAAATTCAAATGATCTAGACAAACTGAAGAAAAAGGTCTAAAAGTAAATAAAATGAAATTCAATAAGGACAAATGCAAAGTACTCCACTTAGAAAAGAACAAATCAGTTGCACACATACAAAATGGGAAATGACTGCATAGGAAGAAGTACTGCAGAAAGGGATCCGGGGGTCATAGTGGATCACAAGCCCCGCAAAAAAGCAGCAAACATTCTGGGATGTATTAGCAGGAGTGTTGTAGGCAAGACGCGAGAAGTAATTCTTTGCTCTACTCAGCGCTGATAGGGCCTCAGCTGGAGCATTGCGTCCAGTTCTGGGCACCACATTTCAGGAAAGATGTGGACAAATTGGAAAAAGTCCAGAGAAGAGCAACAAAAATGATAAAAGGTCTGGAAAACGTGACCTGTGAGGGAAGATTGAAAAAAATTGGGTTTGTTTAGTTTGGAGAACAAAAAATAGGAGAACTGTTTCAAGTACATAAAATGTTGTTACAAGAAAGAGTGAGAAAAAATTGTTCTCTTTAACCTCTGAGGCTAGGACAAGAAGCTATGGGCTTAATGTCCAGCTTACCCACCCTTGCTGCAATTTAGGAGAATCTTCCTAACTGTCAGGGCAGTGAAGCACTGGAATAAGTTGCCCTGGAAAGATGTGGAATTGCCATCGCTGGAGATTTTTTAAGAGCAGGTTACACAACACTTGTCAGGGATGAACTAGATTATACTTAGTCCTGCCATGAGTGCAGGAGACTGGACTAGATGACCTCTTGAAGTCCCTTCCAGTTCTATGATTCTGTGTGAACGCCATCTCTGGGCTAGCACTGATTGAATAAGGGGAAAAATGTCAAACTACCAGCAATGCTTGGTTCTGGAGCCAGACCCAAAGCTGAGTGAAGTCAATGGGAGTCTTTCCACTAACTTCAGTGTCCTTTGGCCCAGACCCTTGGAGCTTAGTTATGCTGATATATATTTGAGCTAGGTAGATAGTTCATGCAGGGAATTAGTTGGGAATGCAAATCCTAGGAGGGAAGAGAACCTGAAACAGCTTTCAGTACTCATTTTGGAATGAGGTTTTGGTGCAGCCACTGGGAAAAAACTGAAGATGACCTTGTGCTTACCTGGAATAGTTTCTGTCTACAGCCCCTCCACATCTCCTTACATTCCCACATGTTGAGCACGTCAGTCACTGAAAACCCCAGCTACCTCCAAAAGGCCCGGAGTTCCTGCTTCCCTTAATGCAGCATGTTAGATAACTAGTAAGAAAGCCCTCTGGCTGTTATCTTGGTTGTTTAAGGCTTTCCTCCCTTGGCCTGATAAGGCTAGTTTAATGCTGCAGTCCACAAAGGGCTCTGTGCAAACAAGGTCACCCTGTGAAAAGCTGGCTTTGATGATGCTTTGACATCTTCTATCATGTGTCTCAGTTTCAGAAAACTCCACTGTGACCAAGCTAGGACAGTAATGGGTCTGTCCAATAATGAGAGTAGGTCACATGCATAGCTTGAGAGGGAGAAGAGAGGAGGGGAGGAAGGGCATTATAGATCTTTGGAGGGCTAGTGGTATTCCATATATTGATGTATAGTTAAGCTTCAATTATCCTAACCAAGAAAATGCCAGAGGAGAAATGCAAGAGGAATTTACATCAGAGCAACCACCTATATAGCTCGCCGAGTAACCACAAAGTAAGGGAAATTACTAAAAGCATGCAGTGATTTCTTTTCTGTTTACCACACAGGGCAGTCTCATGAAAAACATAGTTTATTGCAGATAGGGCAGTGGACACACAAATGGGTCAGATCTTCAGCTGGTGCAAATCATGAGTTCAATGGAGCTTCACTGATTGAAACCAGTTGAGGGTCTGTCCTACACTTGAGTAAGGGATAAAATTTACCAGCTACAGTACGAGATGGTTTAAGAATTCCCAGCAGTTGTAAGTGCCAACATGTTTTTATAAAACAGACTATTTCTGTAACACTTGCTCAAGCTGAGTAATCCCGCTAATTGCATTAGTGTTACTCATCACAAGGGTTATAACATTATGCCTCTCTTACATCTCTCTTCTTATTCCATAACTTATTTGTATTCCAGTAGTGCCCAGTCTGTATCATGGCCCAATTGTACAAGAGGGGGGTGGGGGGGGAGTCAGACACATTTCCTGCCCCAAAAAGAGTTTACAATCTAAAAAAGGCACCCCCGATCCTGCAAACTCTTTTGCACCAGTTTAAAGTTAAGACCATGACTTGTCCCACTTTTGACTTAGCATGTTGCAGAACCAGGCTAGCTACTATTTACATGTAGAATTATTTTCATTGATGTAAACCCTCCTTAAGGCTTCTCAGCAAGAACACAAATGGATAAATCAGCTTCTTTCCTTAGATTTCCACAACATAACCCCAGCCTAGAGCCAGGCAATAATTTGTAACAGTTGATTTATTCAACACATTTTATTTTTCTCTTCATAAATTGCCCATGAAAAGACTGCTTTTCTCAAATCCATTTATTATTCAAAATTACCAGTGATCAAGTTTTTTGGGGGCTAACCCCTAGGTCTGAAGCTTGGATTACCATCAGTTTGCTGCAAGCGTTCGAAATTCAAAATTAAAGGTGTTCCATCGGGACACATAGGACCAAGTTCCTGGCCGGTGTAAGCTGTCAAGCGCCACTGAAGTTACTTGTCACACACCAGGTTTCCATTCCTTGATTGGGTGGGTGTAACTTTTATAATCCCATTTCCGGTGCAAAGTTCCTATTATGAGTTTTAAATGTGCTTCTTCAGAAATTTTCAAATCTGGCTTAAAGTTCACTAGTGCAGCCAGCCAGCAAACTCATTTTCTGGAATACCCACGGGTATGTAAAGATTATAAGCAAATTGAGTCAAAACAATTTTAATTTTTTTTTTTTAAAGTCCGAGTGTTTGCTAATTTCTGCTACAGATTCTTTAGAAAAGAACAGCATTTCTGTAACTGGTAACCTAAAGCCTATTGGTCATATACTTGAAAGACTTGCTTCATCCAAAGGATAGCACAGAATGGATCTCAGTTAATCAGGGATTCCTGGCAAGTGCTCAATCTCATCTTCAATCCTGAAATGGAAAAAAAAAACTCTCCATTTCCATTTGATGGACCATTCTGGCATCCATCAGCCTGACACGTCGGAAATCTGCAATCCTGTGTAGCACTGGGTGAAATTTTAGACAGTTTGATAAAAATTCTAGTTGAATTGGGTTTCAGTCCCGAAGACATTAGATATAGATATATATCTATTTTATCAAGAGGTCAAATGTGTTTCAAACTTTTTCATTGCAAAATGATGGTTTCTCAATTTAGCTAGATTTTTTTTTAAATAAAAGGAAAAAACTGGGGGGGGGGGGATTTGTTTTATTGCCATGTGTTTGTTTTGGCAAGAAAAACTGAAAGAAAAAAATCCAAACACAACGAGTCGTCCTTGTGGCACTTTAGAGACTAACAAGTTTATCTGGGCATAGGCTTTCGTGGGCTAGAACCCACTTCATCAGATGCATAGAGTGGAACATATAGTAGGGAGGTATAAATACACAGCATGACAGTAGGAGGTATAAACTCCCATCTTTCCATATGCTGTGTATTTATACCTCTCTACTGTATATTCCACTCTATGCATCTGATGAAGTGGGTTCTAGCCCACGAAAGCCTATGCCCAGATAAATTTGTTAGTCTCTAAAGTGCCACAAGGATGACTCGTTTTTGCCGATATAGACCAACACGGCTACCCCCCGAAACCTGGGGGGGGGAGGGGAAAAAATAAATTTCTCTTCAGTTCACCCACCTAATCAAAAACAAAACCACCACACCATTTATTCACTCAGCTCTAGTGCAGTGAATAGAGTCTTCAAAGTTTTCAGCACGCCCCCCCTCCCCCGCAAACCAATGGCAAACATGACTCCCTACCCATGGGATTCCTATGTCTAGGGCTAGCCTGCAGGTCACCTTCACCCTGGACATTCTCAACTCATTTTTTTAGATCCAGGATAATTTACAAAAAGGTTGAGTACAAACGTGACACTTCCCTGCGAAGCACTGTGTGTTCCCGAAGAAGTGAAATCACTACACACAGAAACCTTTTTCATTCATTCAACAAACAAGTAATGGTGTGATGGTCAGGAGACTATTCTTCATCGCCCAGGAAAAGGAGTAAATAAATCTCCCATTCATGAAACCAAAACAAAATGCATATTACCTAGTCTTAGGGAACAGAGCAACACTACCAGTAGGTGTTGTGTAGTAGAATGAGCACTTATCAGGAGACCTGGGTTTTATTCCTTATTCTGCCACCGATTTAGTCTATGGACCTAGGCCAGACACTTAACTGCCGTGTGTCCAGGTTCCCCCCTGCAATCAGTTCCAGGGAGTGAATAATTCTTTCCTGATTTATAAGCGGGTCTAGTTAATGTTTACTACACATGCCGAGACACTCCGTTGAAAGGTGGTACAGGAAAGCAGTGTATTATTTTCCAAGAATGCCCATGTTTTGAGGAATTAAACTAGGCCGCTCAGATTATAAAATGAGTGGTAGTCACATGGCATATCCCCTCTCGCTTCCCCTCCTTCCCTCAGAGCAAAACAAACACTCATCCACAAAATGAAATTCCACATCCTCCTGGACTGGACACCACTGGAGGCAAGGCAAGATTTCTGACCCGAGCTGTCACATATCAATTGGCCTCTTTTTGGTTACTCCAAGTCATGTTTTTCATGTTCTGTCACTCAAGCATCTAGGCATGCCAGTTCACAAATGGCTGTTTGTTCGACAGGCAGCATGCTAATTAGACATCAGGACTTCCCAGAAGCAATAAAACCGCGAGGGGGGGAGGGGGAATACATACTGCCATCATCATGATCTTTGTATACAGTCTAGTCTCAGCCTGCTTAACTGCCCGATTCCAGCTTCTCTCGGCTTCTACTTATTTAAGGCCTGTTTGAACTAGCGTTTAAGGTTTATACTTAACTCCAACCAGTTTTAGGTCCCTTTGCTCTTTTGGAAAGATCATCAGGGTTCTGAACTGCTATTGATGGTCAAAGCAGCCAGGGGGATGATACCAACGTTTTCTTCCCAAGTAGATGGGGGCTGGTCTACTATCAGCAGCTGTGAGATCCATAAGGCAATAATTTGGGGGGCAGATTTTGGGGTACCCCAAATTACAGTACAATCTTGTGTAAGGATATTCACTCTCTACTTTTAGAGGACAGAAAAAGACAGAAAGACAAATGTCTGTGGCTTGATTCTCCATTCCCTTGTACCTTGTGAGATCAGGTATACCTGAGAAGAGTAAGTTCAAAATGCTGCTATTCTGGGTCCAGATGCTCATCTGATGCAAGTCACCATTAAACTTCAAATATATGCTGTATTTACACTATCTGAGGCTCTGGCTCCTGATTTGCTAGCACAGTGCCTCCATTTTGCTCAGATACGGATTACTCCACAAGGTAGCCATCAGTGGAATGGAGAACCAAACCCCAATAAAGTTACCTGGGGTCCAGACCACCAGTGACTTTATCAGCCTCCCACTAAGCCCATATAGATGAGCTGGAAGACTGAGACAAGGGAGTATTTTCTTAATTTCCTAGGGAGTTAGAGCAGTACAATCAAGGGAAAAAAACATAGGCCAGATTCTCAGGTGGTGTAAAGCATGGAAGTGCCATTGACTTGGACAAAGATATGTTTATTGCCACCAGCTACAGCTCTGGCCCCACCTCTCTAGCCCTGCCATTCAGGAGGTGTTTATGAGCTTCCCTTTCCCTATGGAGAAGCATCTTTGAAACGTTCTGAGGGCCTGACCCAATACCCATGGAAGTCTGTGTTGGACTTCCATCGACTCCTACAGGCTTTGGGTGAGGGCCTAATTATCCTGTGCCACGCAGCCCAGACAGAGCTCTCCAGCTGGACGCAGCCTCCTGTGATCAGGTCCCACCACACTGGGCCAGTGGGCTCTTAAGCTTCCCTTGCTCTAAATAGGCCACAGCACTGTCTTTCCTTGGCCTCTCTGGGCCCACTTCTTTGGCACTAGCCCTCTGATACCCCTTCACAGAAATGGGACTGCCTTAGTCAGCTCCCTAGGCCCCCAGGATCAGTGCTGTACCCCCCCAGACTCCCCAGTAGCTTGAGTACATCCTTTTGCAAACCTCCAACCTTGTGGGCACTCTGCCTTACAGTTCATCTCTTCAGGGATACGAGTTAATTGAACCAAACAGACACCCCGGCTATAAAGGGTTTCAAAAACCCACACACCCCAAGCACAAGAAATGATAAGTGCGTACACACAGATGCTTGCTTCAGTTTCCTCACCACTCTGGTGCGTTCTTTGGATTTGGGTCGTTCTCCGAGGGTATGTCTATGCTGTAATAAACCCAGAGCACCTAGTCTCAGAGCCTGGGCCAGCTGACTCCAGCTCCTGGAGCTTGGGCTGCAGGGCTAGAACCTTGCCGTGTAGACATCCAGGTTTGGGCTGGAGTCTGGACTCTGAGCCCCAATGAGGAGGGAGGGTCTCAGAGCCCAGACTCCAGCCCAAACCTGGATGCCTACACAGCAATGTTATAACCTATGGCATAAGCCCTATGAGCACAAGTCAGCTGACCCAGACCACGGGTCTTTTATTGCAGTGTAGACATATCCTACTGAGTCTAGGATCACCCTCCTGCAAATGGCTTCTTCTCCAAAAGATGGAGTGCCTCGCTCCTCTGCGGCCACTTTCCTTCTTCCTCAGTTGGTCCTACAGTTAAGCAGGGCCCCCTCTTTGGAAAGCATTTATGTCTCTCCCTCCTTCTCAAGTTTCCTGTGACTCGGTACCACCGAGTCTCTTAGGCTAGATCCACACAGCCTGTGGCAGTGAACCTCCCAGCCTGGGCTGACAGACCTGGGGGGCATGATAGCTCATCCTAGTAATCTAAAAATAGCTGTGTAAACAGTGCTTTGAAGTTGCAGCCAGGCTGGAGCTCAGGCTCTGAAGCCTAGAGAGGGGGGTGGAAATTCCACAGCTTCAAACCCCAACCAAGCTTGTCAGAAAGGAGGACTGGTTTCCCTAGGCGTCAGCCAGTCCATTGCCCTAATGAGCACTCACTTGAATGGAAGCCATCAAGCTTCAACTATTGTCTCTGGTCTTGTTTGGGGGGCAAAAATACATGAGACAGTCCTGACAGCCTCCACATCCATCAAGACCAAGGCAGTCAATGATTCAGAAATTTCATAAGATCAACCAGAATTCATAAGTCAAACAGATTTGCCAACCCTCTCATCCTTTGCCACAGCAAAATTACAACATTAGCTGTGGGTAAGAGGCAGATTGGAGTTAGCGGCTGAGGAAGAAGCAGATGCTTCTGATCTTTAAAGACTTAAGTCCCCTGTTGATAGAGTTGAAGGTTGATTTCTGGCTCCCAGAGCGGTCATTATGTTCTCTAATGCCAGCTACTGACCACCACGTGGCACTGAGAACACATGGAAAATAAGTGAAAGAGTGGAGCTGCTAAAAGCTCAAACTCTGGAAATATGGAAGACAACTGGGAGAGGTTTAAACAGCAATTCACTCTATAGCTGCAAGCAGCGGGTGCCATTGAAAGGCCAGACAGTTCGGAGGTAGGCAGCCTTATTTCTGAAGGTTCTGATGCACTTGATGTGTTTAGCAGTTTTCAGTTCACTCTGGAAGAAAAGGCTCACTACGAAGTAGCACACAAATCGGAAGAGTACTGCACTCCACGTAACAATGAAACAGGAGAGATGTTTTTAACCTGGGGGTGCAAAAATAGGTGGTGAAAGGTTTTGACTGATCAAAGGCTGAAGAGGGAATTTTGCCATTTGCCAGGGCTAACTGAGGCCCGAGTATAAGAAACCAGATTGTCCTTGGGATCTGGAACGAAAACACACAAAACAAAAAGCAGACCACTGGAAGACCTGAAATTAACCCTTGGCAAGGTAATTAAGATTTGCCAAGCAATGGAATTTTATGAAGGGAGAACAATGTTGAGACACTAGATATAACGGAGAGTCCGAAATACCACCAGAAAGAGACTTGAGGCAGAAAGGCTCAGAGCTAAATGTCAGTGTCAAGCAAGAACAGCTCATGGAGCTACACACGGTCAGCACCAGCCAGGACAATGCCTGGCATATGGGAAAAGATGCAAGGAATGCAATGGAAGACATCACTTTGCAAGCACCACCAGAGTCAGTGTGCACAGGTTGGACAAAGGGGATGACACCACCACCGCCTCACTGACTTATTCATAGGAGTAAAGGACACCATTGGAGCAAAAATAAAAATCAAAATGAACAATTAACCTAAAAGCAAATGGAACGTTCCTTAAAATTAAGTTGGATGCTGGCGCACAAGCCAACGTGATCACAGAGAGAGTGTTCACGCTAAAAGACAAGCCACAGGTAGAGGAAGGTAAAAATTAAAACTCAGGGCTTACCATGGTGAGCTTGTCCCCACTAAAGGAGCATGCAAACTGGATGTATGGGTAAATAAACTGGAAAAGATACCATTTTTAATAATATGGTGGGGAGGGGGTGGGGAGAGAGAGTACCCATTACTGGGTTAAAAGTAGGTCAAGCCCTTGGTCTCATCAAGAGGATGCACTCATTGGAGGGGCAGGGGACCCAAACAATTGAGGAAGAATTTAAGAACACCTCCGAAAGGCTAGGGAAGTGCTCAACAGAATTGAGCTGAAAGAGCCCAACTGCCCTGCAATTCATCCCCCTAGAAGGCAGAGGCTAAGAGAGGTGCTGGGTAGGTTCATTGCTCTGGGAATCGGAGCAAGTAGAAGAGCTAACTGAGTGGCTACGCTTGTCAAGCAAAAGACACCATGTTGGTGGCACAGGAAAAATTAGTCCCCCTGTAGGAAAGTAGGCATAGATTCATGTTGACTGGCAGAGGGAGGGCGGGGGTTGAGAGGAAACTATGTAGTTGTTCTAAGCTATTATTCTCAGTTCCCTGAGATAGCTTTACTAGGAGATATTACCGCTAGACAGATGATTATGCATGTCAAATCTATTCTTGCTAGAGACAATATACCTGACATCGTAGTGTCTGACAACAGTCCATAATTTAGTTGGCGTGAATTTAAAGAGTTTTTGGTGGAGTTTGGGTTTAGACATGTAACTGCTGGTCCCCAGTGCCACAAGTTGGTGGAAAGTCAGGCTTCTGGGAGACCCACAAAGCCTAGATAACAGTGCAAGGTGCCTCAGAGATCAATTGAGCATTGTTAGTACATTTAGTGAGCAGGCGGGTTACAAGTACTTGGGACGGTGTACTGGAGAAATGTTGCTTGTTAAGCATTATGAAGTTTTCACTGGGACAGGAAAAGGTGGTGTTGGAACAGTACCTTTAGCTTCGCTTCCCACACAGGAGGTCTAGGGGAGGGGTGATGGAGAAGCCCATGTTCTCGGACGCGACCAAGGAAGCTCTATAAAGAGGATCTCTTTCAAACACTCCTGGGCCAAGAGCGATTACTGGGCACCACAACAAGAGAGTCCCTGTGCCAAAGAGCTTCCTGTGTCAATCGACACAGCAGAGAAAGGAAGGCTCGTTAAGTCTCACCTCACAGCCGTTGGAACTGAGGCAACAAGGTGAAGGCTCAGATCCACCAAGGAATTTAGGTGCCTAGAAGAGTCACCGGCTGTGCTGCTCAGTGTTCCCGAGTCAGGCAGCTAGGCTCTGTACACAATGAACGGGGGGAGAGGGGTGCCTTAGAATGCGATCCAGAAAAAGCCAGTGCTCTAGGGAGTTGAACACGGCTCTGCTCTCTCTCGAGGAGTGTCAAACTACCAGGCTGTAGTACTCTCATGCCTTCTTCAGCCCAATTAATATTTAATCATTCAATTGTTTAATTAGAGTGGAGCAACCGCAATAGGAGAGACTGAGGGGGTCCCACATTGGAATATTCCCTTGCCTAGGGCACTCAGCTGAGAGGTGGCAGATCCCTAGTCAAATCCCTCCGCCCCATGGGATGGGGAAGAGACTTTAACTGGAGCTCTCCTACTGCCTGGGTGAGCACTCTGGGCTAAAGGTTATAAAGGAGAGTTCCTCCCCCTACCAGCCCGTTTTATGTACATCTAGGCAGCCTCTGATCACACCTACCAGTTCACACAGTCAGGTGGAGAAGTGGCTCTCCTTCCCTGGTTCAGGGATCGCTCTGGGGCTTAGATAGGGAACACCTACCTGATGCCTAGAGGGAGGCAGTGGTACACATGCCCAGTAGCAGACATACAGGTGCCAGGGGAAACATTTACTGCAAAAATGTAGCTGCCGAGTGGGTTTAGGTGCCTACAGGGTTAGGCAGCAGCCAGTGAGTTTTGTGGACCACAGTGGTACCTAAAAAAAAAAAAAAGTATTTTGGGGGCTAACCCCCAGTTTTAGGCACTTAAGTTTCTTTGTGTGTCCAAGTGACTTGCCCAAGGTCACACTGGAAGTTTAGGTTAGAGTCAGGAACCCTGAGTCCTTGTGGCTAAGTCACTGGATTCAATCATCTTTCCTCTCATGGGGGAGATTAATCTCCCCCAATAAAATAATCCAAGTCTCTGCCATTGGCAGTTTGTCTCTCGATGGCCCATCTACCAACCCAAGTTTCTGAACTAGGATTCCAGGTTAAAATGCTGTGTCCATGTACGCCAGTGAAAACAGGTGCAGAGACCAAAAAACACCCTACAGACATTAGCAGAAAAGTAGTAATACAAAACAAGTCAAATACTCAAAACAAACCACCCAGCCATAATGAAGGCATGTGCAATTTATTACAGAGCCTAAACTAGCTTTTCCACCTCTCAGGTGGTTTCTCATAACCTAAATAAATGTTGTCCCAAAATCAAAGATTTGTACAGTTCTGGAACACAAGGCCTCACAGTCCTCGGTCATTGCACTAAACAAGGCAAAACTACACAAGTGACAACTATTGTTGTCACATCTGTATATCTTGCCAATTTCTCAATAGCTTGGTTTTGATCAGTTTTATAGTGAGTTCATGGATTTACTCTGCTTGTTGACGCTGCTGAACCGAAAGGAGGAGTTTCCCCAAATCATGGAAATTCATTGTCTGCTCTCCATACCCTGGAATAGACGGGCACGCGCCATCTGCTCACAGGCCATAAAGGGAGGAGTAACTAGAGAAGCACAGCAAATATTATACAGGCAGTCGGATGAGACTCCGGGGCTGTGAATGTGGCGAAGAAGAGATGGGAAAAGGAGAGGGGGAGAAAGGGAAAAAATGAAAAGGGAGTGGAACCTGGAGGAAGAGCGAGCAGTTATTGTTGCAGTACGAGAGGGGACAGAGTGAAATTTACTACTGGGTACTACCCAAAACTGCTTACGTAGAATCTATCTGTTGGAACCACTTAGATCACTGGAACCCAAAGGTAACACGCAGTGTGAATGTAACTAATCCGCTCAGGTGGAAGAGGATTTTTCTGCATTTTCAGAGAGTCAAGACCTGGGGTGAAATCCTGGCCACACTGAAATTAGTAGAAAACTGCTTTCAGGGAGGCCAAGATCTCACACGCACACCCCCACTGAGCATTGCGGTGGGCTGAGGGCAAGTCTGCACTGGAAGGAGGAGGAGGAGGAGGAATGCACCAGTTTAGCTACACTAATGAATCTCAGTGCAAAGCCCTAGGTTAGAGGTGCTGTACCAGCGTACAAAGTGGTTTCAGTCTGAGGCTAACTGCACCAGTGCAGCATGTCCACATGAGGGGTATGATTTGGTGCAAGAAACCCCATTGACCTGAGAGAGGATGAATGGAGAAAGTCTGGGCCTCAGTAAGATGCTGTAGGATGCTTAAAGTTTCCAGGCCAGCTGGTGTAGATCATCAAAGGCCATTCACTGCAGTGGAGTGATGCTGATTTACCCCTGCTGAGGGTCTGGCCCTTGGGCTAAATTCTGCCCAAGTTACCCTGATCTGTCCCCACAGCAGTCAGCTGCCATCCCAGCTGGGGTCAGTCACTCACCGCTCCCCCTGGGAGACAGAGGGCCAAGGACTGAATGGACCTTGGGGCCTGATTATCAAAGGTGCAGAGCACCCCAGTTCCCATTGGCTTTAGTTGGAGCTTTGGGCGCTGAGCATTTCAGACATCAAGCCCCAACAGATGGAACTCTCCACACACTCTCTAGAGAGGATCCCTCGACTCTGGAGGGGAGGCACGTAGCTAGAATGGCATTAGAGAAACTTGTATTGTGGACAGGTGAAAGGATTATTTCCTCGTGTTTCGCATCGGGCAGCACGTACCCTGCTCAGATTGCAGGCGTTACACACTCCCATCAGCTGGTGCTAAGCATCCCGCTGCACCAGGGTTTCCTACCTGCTATCAGAGATCACCAGCCTCCACTGCACTAGAGAACTTTGCACTAGCATTGCATTCCTGCCAAACAATGCCACAGTTACAGGGCTGGCTGCCCCTCTGTCCCCTTTCTGGTCTCTGAACACACCCCCTCAGGAGCAGGGCCTCATGCCTGGGGTGGAATCCTGCAGTTCCCCCATTCGCACGCCTGGTCTACACCGGGGGGCGGCACGTAGGATACATGTAGCGACACACCGCAGTAAAAAGTGATTTACTGTGGTGCACGACCTTTGCAGGGAGATACATTTATCAAATTCTCAGCTGCTGTAATCAAACTACAATGGAGCTACACGGATGGACGCCAGCTGAGGATCTGATCCAGGATCTGTGGGCACAGGCACACGCACCAGGTCTCAGGAATGGCGGAAAGGGTTAACTTCTGCATTTTTTCCCCCCTTCTGAGTAGTTTGTCATTTCGATATCTATTCGCACTACTGTATTTTCTGCCTCTTGACATTAACATGACAGCACAGGTGAGGGCTCGGTCTCTCCCCCCAACTTTGACATAATCTTGGCAAAGGAGACCTTGCCTGCACTCCTGAAAAAACAAATGATGCCCCCCACTCCCCCGAGAGGAGGCTTAGCGCTAAGAATGGAGAGGGGATATTTTTACGGCTGCCTAGTAGCAGCCATTTTCCTGGGGTGAATGAGAATGGAGGGAAAGAGGAAAAACCTGTTTTTGCCTCTTGCAACAATCTTTCACTAGCAGATATTTAGCAGGTGATAAATGGAGAAGGGGAGGGAAAGAAAAAGCAGCAGGAGGAAGAGAGAGCCAGCATGCTGAGAGGGAGTCTGCTTTTCCTTACTCACTTGTTCGTTACAGCGAGCGAGCAGACCCCACCGTCACCTGGCATTGCCCATCTCCAGAACCTGTCCTTCCAGACGGTTATAAATGGGGGCAGAGGGCATTCACCAGCACTGCAATTTCACACACCTGATGGAATCCAGTGAACGCTGCCAGCCACATCTTCTGGGCATTCAGCTGGGGATTTGGGGGTGGAGGTGACAGACTAGGTGAGAGGCAGCTTCATCCAGGGGCTGGGGCACTCAACTAGGACTCAGGAGAGCTGAGCTCTGCCACTGACCTGCTGTGTGACCATGGCCAAGACACTTCACCTCTCCACGCCTTGGATTACCTCCAACCCTTTGTCTCTTGTCTATTTAGACGGTCAACTCTTCAGAGCATAGGTGGTTTCCTATGCGTTTATACAGCACCTAGCACCCCACGCCCATGATCTTAGTTGGAGCCTCTGTGTGCTACTGTAGTATAAACAAGCTCAGTCTCAAGGGGCAAGAATACAGACCTCTCAGATTCTGTACAATTGGCATCCAGAGGCATTAATGGGTAATAGATATGCCCCCCCCCCTTTGTTCAGAAAGATCCCAAAGAACCTTATAAACTCCACCAACAGACTATATGGGAATCAGTTTACCCTCCACTGAAATGCAGCACCCTCTAGGGTAGAACTAAAAGAAAAGGAGGACTTGTGGCACCTTAGAGACTAACCAATTTATTTGAGCATAAGCTTTCATGAGCTACAGCTCACTTCATCGGATGCAAACAGGGTAGAACTGTTTCAGCCGGGCCTAACAACTCTACACAGATGTTCAAAGCCAGGGATCTAGGAGTATTGGACCCAACAGAAACTACAGAGGGAACTGTAGTTAGACAGACCCAGAAGGAGTGCAGTTAGCAGCCGGACAATGAGGATCCCATACAGCCGGGGTCAAAGTCCTTACACTTTATCAGCAGCAGAGCTGGCAGGATGCTCACAAATGGCCATTTTAATTAAAACTTGACTCGTGACCAGAATTTACAGTACCTAAGGGGTAAAGCAAGCTTCCAACTAGGTCAACGCACCCAGCATTACACCAAGCGATCCTAAGGCAGCCAGCTCTCCAGGTGCTGAATAATGAACACTTCTCCAGTACTCTGGATAGCTACAGCATTAAGCAAGTGTAACCCACATGCCTTCTGGGTGCAGTGTTCTATCCCACCTAGTGGCACCAAGACCACTTAGAGAGCAATTAATGAGTCTGCTCTACAGCCTTAGCTAAATTCCAGTTGGCTTTTGGCTCATGCACAAAGCTCCAGAGGTCCACAGTTCGATCCTGTCCACTGGCGACCGGGGAGGGGGGGGGGGGGTCTGTTGGTGTTACATAAGCTCTCTGTATGATTGAAGAGCAATTGCGGCTTTACATATTTCAGGTTTCAGTGACTGTTTGGCCACCTGGATAATGGGCCATCTGTTCTTTCCATCACTCTTCAGAACATTTCTCTAAAGGCTACAGTAACATGGTGCAGTATCCATGCCTTGCATTGCTGTATAGAGAACTGAATATTTGGGGTAGCAAATGCCTTGTCTATGGAAGAGTCTACTGCAATGGTGTCTTTACAGCCCATTGCAAATGGTGGGTTTAATCCATTGGTACCCCTTATGGCCCATTGCAGTTGGTAGTCCACTGGCATCTCATCCCCGATCACAATTGGTGGATCTGACCCACCTGCTTCTCCTTATCGTCTGGCCTGCTACAAATGGTCCTTTCATACTTTCCTCTTCAAGGTGTCACCACAATATCCTTTATCTCCACCCCACCACCATCCCCAGGGGTGAAAGACTGTCTTGTGGATGGTAAGTCAGCTGGGAAGCAGCTTTCTTGTGGGGGGTAGAGGCAACTGCTCCTTCCTCCATCTGTACCCCAGCGCACTCCCCTTCCCTTGCACTCCACATTTAATTTTGTTGGCCGATTTAATATAAAATCAGAGCATGTGATATTTTGCTGTTTCGGGGGTTGGTAGCATTTCCCACTGCCTGTTCTTAGTTACACGTGCGACTTTCCTGGATCCTCTTAAGATCATCCATTTGAGAAACGGAGATGCAACAACAGAAATAGAGGGCAAGAAAATGAAATGTTGCAAACACGCACCAGATCAAATGCATCTGTTGTGTAACTGCACTGAAGTCAATGGCATCACACTAGGGACCAATTTGGCCCTCTGTTTATCTAAAGGGACCTCTCAAACCAAGCCTGGCCTTCCATGCTAGCGAGTGTAAATGTGATGTGTGTCAGGGTGTGGGCGTGTGCATGTGATGCGAGAGAGTTCACATGAGGAATCCTGATTTGGCTTTCACTGAAAGGCCAAGTGGGAAGGAAGGAATTGAATCATCATCTTGTGACCGGACAGCAGAAACGTCTGCACTGAAATCTTGGGGGAAGGGGTGCAGAGCAAGACTCATGCCTGTGCTTTTGGGCCCGGTGAAAACAACAACTGCTTCAACACACAGACACAAACCCTAGAAGCCATTTTGCTAGCAAATCAGGCCCAGAGGGAACTGGAGGTGTACACACACACGACCTTAAAGTAGTTTTATACTTCACAGTAGAAATAATTAGTATGAATAAGTCTACCCTCAGTTTTACACTGGGCACAGCGCATGGTGGGATAGCAGAACACAGAGTTTGCTAGCACTGCTTAGAGGCCTTCATAGCAATGATTTGTGTAACTAAAGCAGATCAGCAATTAACTTTATTGCAGAGTTTTCGTGCGGACAAGAGAAGCTGAGCTGGCAGGAACCTGGAACCCTACAAGGGAAAAACACTTTTGTTTCCTTTCAGTACTCTGCCTCGAGCATTGCCCTGTGGTATATAGGTCGATAATAAATGCTAGAATTTCAGAACCTTCGGCTAGGTCATAAAGCAGTTAACATACCCTCCCCCCCACACACACACACACACACCCCCCACCAAGCCACTCAGAGACATGAAGGGAAGCCATGCTTTATGGTTAGGTCTCTGAGTACAAGGAGGTGCACTGACCCCACAGAAGAGGTTAAAGCCCCACAACCAAACACGCAGCGGCCCCTGTGCTCTGCTAACCTGGGAAGAGCGTCCCTGAAGGACTATTAGGGAGCCTATGGGCAACAGGTGGCTTGAGGAGCAGTTTCTGTGTCCAGCTATAACGCTGCAGCATCTGTGTTCCACAGTTTGGGTCTGTTATTGCTTAAGGCGAAGAAGTGGGAACACAGATGCTGCCTGCCCACCAAAACAAGGGGGCATGAGAGAGGGCTGGAGTCACACGAGAGGGAAGAGACGTGCAAGGGGTTATCGATAGGTGTTCTCTCTCTCTCTCTGGGTACTATAAGCAGCTGTTGAAGGGGGGCTGCAGTTTTGCCTGGTGGTTGGAGCTGCAGTACGCTTGCCTTGTGGGGGGGTGAGTGCTAGGTTTTTTGCATTTCAAAGGTGGTAACCCTGGCTGTATCCCAGTGACCAGCGCTGGGTGGGACAAGGCAGCACAGTGCCTGTACCAGGAAAGGTTTTTAAATTTTGATTAAAAACTCAGGCCTCTCCCATCCGGCTGCACCACCCATCCCTAGAATGACACCACTCTCATTCTGCTCCTGCATTATGGCAGCAATGTGGAGGCTTGCCAGTGCTTTTAAAGGGAGCAACACTGGGCTCATACTGAATCATAGAATATCAGTATTGGAAGGGATCTCAGAAAGTTATCTAGTCCAACCCCTTGCTCAAAGCAGGGCCAATCCCCAATTTTTGCCCTGATCCCTAAATGGCCCCCTCCAGGATTGAACTCACAACCCTGGGTCAAGCAGGCCAATGCTCAAACCACTGAGCTATCCCTTCCCCCGAATGTAAAAAGCCTGCACCAAATACCCACTGTGACAAAGTTACTCACCAGTCAGCACGCACAGCCTTACAAGGTCTTCTCCATTACTCCAGCCACAAGGCCCTTCAGGTCTGTTGGTGGTCTCTAGACTCTACTTCATCTTGTGACTTGAGTCTCCAGTCAGGTCACATTTTGTCCTCACTCTTCCAGGATAAGCCAAGTGCCCAACAGCATAATAGGCTGAAGACCCAGAGTGAAACCATTGTACTGACACCTAGCCTGAGAGTCCTTACCACTTATTTCAGGGGAGGTTCCAGTAGCCCTTGTTGTGGGCCCACAGGGGAACCCAGATCCTCTCTTTTGTCTGGGTTCCACTTCAGGGATCCTGTTGCAAGCAGCCAAGGTGCATCTTCCTGCCTTGCACCATCTCCTGTCTTCCTGGGCTCAGCCTGCATCTGAGTCTCTTTCAGTCTGTCCTCTCAGGCCCCGCTGTAGAGAGCTTCCCAGACTTACTGCTTACTGTTACTTACAGGCAAGTCTTCCAATTACTCCTCATAGGTCAGCCCCTGACCCTGCAGGAGTCTTCCTGAGCTCTGCAGACTCCTCTACCAGAGACTCTAGAGCACATTTCTTTTCTTCAGCTTTCCTGCCTCTTGTAACTCCCCAGCTCCTCCCCAGCTGGGACTAATACTAAATTGGACCCAGCCCACCCTCCAGGTGTCAGCCGCTGGGCTAATTTGGGCCACACGTAGTGTTCCCTCTAATTTTTTACGTGCATGTGCAGAACAAATTTTGTTCTGTGCACCAATATGGAGATGATGTCTGGCGGGAGTGGGGACGAGGGGTTTGGGTTGTGGGAGGGGGCTCAGGGCTGGGGCAGAGGGTTGGGGTGCAGGCTCTGGGGGGGGAGGGGGCTCAGGCGTGGGGCAGAGGACTGGGGGGGTGAAGGCTTTGGCTGGGGGGAAAGGCTCTTGGGGTGGGGCCGGGGATGAGGGGTTTGGGGTGCAGGAGGGGACTCCAGGCTGGAGCAGGGGATTGGGGTGGGAGGGTGAGGGCTCTGACTGGGGGTGCAGGCTCTGGGGTGGGGCCAGGGATGGGGGGTTCAGGTGCAGGAGGGGACTCTGGGCTGGGGCCGAGGCTGGGGGTGCAGGCCCTGGGCTGGGGCCAGGGATGAAGAGTTTGGGGTGCAGGCTGGCCAGAGGACTCCCCCTAGCCCTCTCCTCACGGGCAGCAGAGAGCTCCAGGGGAGGGGCCCACAGCAGCCCTGCGTGCTCCAACTTGTTCCCCTCCCCAGTCGCCACCCATGCCCTACCTCTCTCCTCTCCGGGCCCTGTGGCTGCATGGCCCTTTATAGCCTGCTGTGTCACCGTGCAGCTCACAGGGATCTTAGGCCACAGGCTCCTATTAACACATTGTTTCCCACAGTGCTGAATTTGTAATGCCAGGGCTCAAGCCATTTTTTTTACTTTCATAACTGACAGCAAGCCCAGAGGTGCCAGGGCTATGGACTGCCAAGCCTAGAGCTTCTGGGGCTCAGCCCTGGCAAGCCCTGGCACAGAGTAAGCACTGGTTTGCTAGTGTGGGGTTTATACACCCCATCGTGCCAATGTACGCTATTCTACAAGCATCTGATTGGCAACTTATCAGTTCAT
Organism: Caretta caretta; assembly: GCF_965140235.1. Lineage (NCBI taxonomy): Eukaryota > Metazoa > Chordata > Testudines > Cheloniidae > Caretta > Caretta caretta. The sequence goes on from NC_134223.1 coordinate 8,026,777, forward strand.
AACGTTTTTGCACCTACGTTCCCACAGGGGGCACCATGTGCCTGTGCACAGTCCTATACAGACTATATAGCACCACGTACCTGTGTCCCCCCTGTATGTGATAATTGCATGCCTGAAACCTCTGTGCCTATTTTCACTTATACTTACATAGGTTCTTACCTGCAAAAGTCCTATAGGAATCACAAATGCAAGTATCAGATGAAAGGCTATAAGCCTGTAGGCTACAGGAGTAAGTGACCAAGTTAATTTGGGTAAAGATTTTTTAAACAGGGATAATTCAACTAGATGTAAAATAGCTGCTCTTTAGAGTGGTGGGGAGGTCTGGTGGAAAGAACGCTGGAGTACAATGCAGGAGTCCTGCGCTTAGTTCCTGGATCCCAACAGGACTAAACTGCTGTGTGACCTTAGGTAAGTCATTTCCCTTGTCTATGCCTCAGTTTCCCCTTCTAGCTTTTCTCTCACTATGTGTTTGTGCAGTGTCTAGCACAGGAGCGGTGGAAGCTCCCTAAAAACATGGGGGACACCGGAACCTGAGCGTGGCCCAGCCCCCCGCACTGCCCCTTCCCCCCAAGGCCCAGCCTCTGCGCCGCCCCTTCTCCCTGAGCCACCGCCCCCGCACCGCCCCTTTCCCCAAGGCCCTGCCCCCACACCACCTCTTCCCCCCAAGACTCCGTCCCTGCTTGCTCCCTCTTGCCCTTACAGATAGTAAAAAGTGTAAAGGCTTAGCCCTCCCATTTTTAAAAGTTATAGGGCCACAGCCCCTCCTTTTCCAGCACCCCATGCCTAGCACAATGGGGCCATGGTCTTGGCTGGGACCTCGAGGTGCTACTGTTATGTAAATGGTAATAATGGTTTTTTCATCACAGCAGATGCTTGAACTATCAGATTCATAGGATGAAAGGGTCTAGTTAAGAAATTATAGCCACCGTCCTCCCAGCTGGTCCACAAGGGCACATGTCCCCATGACTTCAATGAGACTCTGTGTAGGCTCAAAAAGAAAAGGAGGACTTGTGGCACCTTAGAGACTAACCAATTTATGTGAGCATAAGCTTTCGTGAGCTACAGCTCACTTCATCGAATAAATTGGTTAGTCTCTAAGGTGCCACAAGTCCTCCTTTTCTTTTTGCGAATACAGACTAACATGGCTGCTACTCTGAAACCTGTGTAGGCTCAGGGGTCCTCTTGAATAGAGCAGTTGGCAGGACTGGGACCTAAATTAAAGTTTAAGGCCCCCTCCTGCTCCAGTTGCAGCTAATGGCAAATATTCCACTGATCTCAGTGTGAACATAATTCATTATTAATTAGTAGTGGTACTGCCTAGGAGTCCTTGTCATGGACCAGAGCCCCAATGTGTTAGGGGCTTCACAAACTCAGAACAAAAAGACAGTCGTTGCTTTAAAGACCTTATAACCTAAGTAAGGTATTTATTCAACCACAGGAACTGAATATGGTCTGGGCTAGGTCAAATGGGGTTTACTGACGAGTGATGAGAAGAGCTGGTTGGGAATTTGCCAGTGAAACATTTTTTGTTGGAAAATGCCAGTTCATCAAAACCAGACCTGTTCACAGGAAAGGGTCAGTTTTGACGAATCTCCTGATTTAAAAATCATTTTGAAGGGAAAAAAACAAAAAAGTCTCCAAATTGTCAAAAGGTGCCATTTGGACATCTCGTGGATGAAAAGGATCATTCTTCAGTTCAAAAGAACTTTCCATTTTGAAACTGTAGTTAATTTATACACTAAAAATAAAGTAACAAAACATTTTAAAAGCTCAAAATCAAAACCAGACACTTTAAAATGATCAGGATTAAACATTTAAATGGACCCAATCTGAATCTTCTTTCAGATTAGCAGGTCCCAAAAATTTGAGATTTCAATTTTTGTCCCAGTTTGGAACAGAAGTTTTTTTCAAAATCGTAGACGCTCTCATGAGATGAGACAACTATTTCCTGCTCATCTTTACTGCTGAGCTAGTCTAGTCTAGTCTATATGGATTCCTATACAGCCCTCATCACTGTAGTATCTGAGTACCTTCTAGTAGCGCATTGAGCAACTTGACTAATGTGTCACATATGGTTTGGTCTCTCTCTCCTCCTCCCCACTGGTGGAGAGTTGTGTGTGCAGTAAAGTGTTTTGTTGGAGTAGGATTTTGGTTGGGGATTTTTAAAGTTCATACTGCTCTGCATCTATGTCAGAGAAAGCAAGGTCAAAGAAATGCACCTTGCATTTGGAGCAAAAGATGGTGCGGTTTGGGAGGGCCCTTCGTTCCTGTGGGAATTCACTCCACAGTCTTGGTCTGGACCCCAAGAAAGCTCTGTCCCCCACACAGACAAGCTTCACCCTTAAGGTAGAAAGTTCCGTTGTGCCAGAGAAGTGGAGTTGTCAACCGGGGTCCTCATCCTCGAGCTTCAGATGATCTCTTAGATATCCTGGACCCAGGCCATCGACCGTCATGAAGGTCTAATAAGACCTTGAACTTGCCTCTCTATTCTTTGGGAAGCCCGTGTATAGAGTGGAGGATAGGTCTGATGTGCTCATGGAAGCCCACGTTGCTGAGGAAATGAACCGCAGCATGCTGTACGAGCTGGAATTTCCTACAGGCTAATGGCTTCATGCCCAGGTGTCAACATCTAGATTAATAACTGAAAAAGACAATAAAGCATCCTGAATGTACCTGACTCATTGCACTTCAGCTGTTTGGCAAAAGCCTGACATTTTGAGGAAGTACCACAGCCATTTTGTATTACCCCGAAACACTATGTTAAATAAATAGTTGCATTAATTTTGAACAAAAAAACAGGTTTCTGGACTTTCCTGCCTTTATTATTTTAATGGAGTTGGAACCAGGTGCATGCACTTTCCCTTTCTTGTTTTAATTGCTGTTAAACAAACAAACCTGTTGCACATTATTAAAGCAATTTAATGAACCGAGGGCATAAGTTCTGGAAATACATCTGCTAAGGTCTGTATTTTAAAAGGAGGAAATCACGGGGTAACATGATGCAAATGTTGGTCACACTTTATACTGTGGTTCCATTCATAACTATTTTATAGTGGGTTAATACATGATTAATAAATGCTTTAATAAAGTATTAATCCATAGATAGATTCCAACAGGTCAATAGGTTTTTTATAACCATCCATAACATCTTCTACCGATGTATTTATAACCATCTGTATAACAGGTACTACTCCCAAGAAGGGTTATTCAAGGGGTGCAGGGATAATTCAGTGGTTTGAGCATTGGCCTGCTCTAAACCCAGGGTTGTGAGTTCAATCCTTGAGGGGGCCATTTAGGGATCTGGGGCAAAAATTGGGGATTGGTCCTGCTCTGAGCAGGGGGGGTGGACTAGATGATCTCCTGAGGTCCCTTCCAACCCTGAGATTCTATGATTCTATAGCCTGTGACTTGGAAGAGCCAGGTTCAAGTCCCTGCTCTGCCACAGGCTTCCTGTGTGATCTTGGGCAAGATGCTGAGTTTCTCTGTGTCTTAGTTGTCCATCTACAAAATGGGGCTAATAGTATTTCCCTGCCTTGCAGGAGTGTTGTGAGAATAAAGACATTAAAAATCTTGTGGCCCCCTGATACTGGGGGCTCTCTGGCTGGAAGGTGTGCATAGTCTATGTCAACCATGTATAAATGGAACCTTAATATAAAGCAGGATCCAAATTTGTAGCATCCCAGTTGCAGTGTAGACAGACCCCATGAGATGTGCCGGAGGTCACACGTTAAGGGCCAGATACTCCCAGGTGCTCCACTGGGAGTTGAAGGTGCTCAGCATCTCATCAGGGGTGACCAGCACTTTGCAGGAGAATGTCTCAATGGGAGAGAAGGGCACCCAGCAAGATCAGACATCACACCCAGGGGTTCGACCCTGGTGTGCTGGCTCCCATCCTGGGCCCTGGGCCCTGCTGCCTCCCAAAAGGGTGGGCTCAACAGCAAAATAAACCAGGGGTCCCCAGAAATATTTGGGGCAGATCCTCATCTGTAGTGACCGAGTGAAGGTCCGCTAACTTCAGAGGAACTCGGCTGATTTATGCCAGCAGAGGAGCTGGCCCAGGCAGTGTTCCTATAAATCTGCACAAACCAGGGGGTAAGCCCGTGGAGGGGCTGGGCAAACGCAGCTCCTGCCAAACCCCGTGGTGGGAGCTGGGTGCGCTCCGGCTCAGGCCCTGAGATGGAGTGAGAGGTCTGCGCTGCGGGAGTTGGGCCTGGCAGAGTGGCAGCACTCTGGAATTCTTCCCTGCCACGTCTGCTCCTCAGCCGGGGTTCCCCGCTCCCCTCCACGCACCCCGATGGTTAATTCCACAGGCAGAGCTGATAACAGGTGCTGGGCCCGATCCACACGAGCTGTCAAGCTGGCATTTCACAGCTCCTTCCCCCCGGATCCACAGTTGTGTAAAGTAAACCCCCTGCTTCATCCTCCATAAAACCAGAGCTACCTTCTGGAGCCGTTTCCTTTTACCACTCCGGTCACGCTTTCATGTAAAGGCAGACGGGGCTACGGTTTCAGCACGGACAGAAGTGCCCTGGCTTCCTTATAAATCTGCAGGGGAGTGGGGGCTCTGGCTCCAGGGACTTACTTGTCAGTGCGCCTGGCCGATGATGTCATGCCGTCGGGAAGGCTCTCAGAAATACAATTAGACGCGCTTCTCCGCCTGCCTTTTCTCACACGTCTGCTCAACCGCTGCTTCCCCCTTTGACACATTTTCCCTGCCTCTCCCCGCTGCCCTCTGCCCCTTTTCCGACATTTGCACCACCCCAAGGGAGAGGCTTCTCTCATTGGTTCAGTTTGGGGCTCCTGCTGCGGGAGTCGAATAAACCCTGCGGGACAAGTGCCTCATCTCCTTCTCTCTGGGACACATTGGAGCTGCGTGGCAAGGCTCAGACAAATGTTGCTTGTTGCTGCCCCTTGCACCAAGCTGGTGGTATCGCAGGTGGAGTTCTGCCAAAAAGGGCCCCAGATTCTGATCTCACTTGCACCAGTGAAATTTCGGAGTAACTAGGCCCTGATTCCACACAGCACTTAACTGTAAGCACCTGCTTCAGTCCCATTGACTTCAAGGGGACGTAAGCATAAGCAATTAGATAGATTAGATTAGATTATAATCAGAACTCTGGGTGTTTAGCCAAATCTTATCTGAGTTGATCAAGTCTGCATTTCCAGATTGGATCAGGTGCAGAAACTAACTCAGAAGAGCCCAGGGAGTTGTGGAAATACAGAAGAGAAGTGGAAGCAGTGGCATAGCTAGGAGTGGAAGTTCGGGTGGGCCCCGACTTTCGGGTGGACGGGCAATGCCAGCCTGTGTTATCCAGTGGCCATGTCGGCTGGCTGTGCAGCCTGGCTGGGGCAGAGAGCTCTGATCCCCTCGGCTGCACCCTGACTCTGCAGCGGGGGAAGAGAGGGTTGCCTCATTGCAGGGTATGGGCTGCTGCCCGTCAGCTGGGGGCTCACGTCTCCTGCGGGCCATATGGCCCCTTTGTGGGCTCAGCCCCAGCTGCAGTGCAGGGGCATGAACAGGGGCTTGCCTGTGCATGCAACTTGACCCGGCCTCTGTACTGAATTGCCCAGCAAAGTGCATCCTCTCCTGGGAGCGCTGCAGAGAGACTGGCCTTGCCGCTGCCTCCAGCCGCGCAGGGGATGAGCCGTGCAGAGAGCGCCGCTGGCCAACGGGCAGCCCCTGAGCAGCTGCTAGCTCAGCATCTCCCCCTATACCACACCCTCTTCCTAGCCCTGGTGCCCCCAGACACAGGGCTTCACCTGCCGAGCTGGGCACGTGCGTGGGGCGGCTCAGAAAATGGCAAGGCAGAGCTGCCGGAGCTTAGCTCTCTGAAGTGCGGGCACAAAGCTCCCTCCTGGATTACAGGTGCCCGAGTGAGTCTCTGTGCCACTCTGGCAGCACTATACCCCCGCTCAGATTTGGGTGGGCCTGGCTGCTAAGTGAGGGGCTGCGTCCCACCCAGGTCCACCCCTGGCTACGCCCCTAAGTGGAATAACCTTATTTGACCCGAACTGGTCCCTCTTCCCTTATTGTCAGTGGTGGGCAAAATGGTCCTCGCTATGTCTTGTGTCCTGCAGTCTGAAAAAGCGCTCTGAGGGTCAGTTCTTCTCCTTCCTGCCAGGTGCTGCATAAGCGTGTCAGATTATGATGATGATTCCTGTCAGTCCCACCAGTTAACAGCTGAGCTGCTTTTCCTTTGGCCACTTTTTGCCACAGGAGGTCACTGCGGAGCTAGAGGAGCCCAGGAGATTGTCGTGAACGTGGCAGGAATGTCCAGGTAAGGCACAAGGGACATGGCAAAGCCATTAATCCGTCTCACTGAAATCCAGCGGGGCAGGAGGTGGAAGCTACAGCTGAAGAGCTGGAGAGGCAATCTGCAGGCAAGGGGGGAAGATGCAGGCCTGGTACAAACTTGTGTAGCATCACGGAGAGACAATAGACTGAGGCACAGAGTAGTGACTGGAGGAGGAAGATGTAGAGATAGAGACATGCACTTGAGTACGTGGATACATCCTGGGTTCCAAAGCCCACCGGCCTGGATCCTCAAAGGTATTTAGGCACCTAGTTGTCCTTGAAATCAATGGGAGTTAGGTACCTAGATACCTCTGAGGGTCTGGGCCTTAGTCCTTAGCTCTCGTGTAGTCTTTGCAGAACATCTTAGCCCTTGGATGGCACCACAGATCTCAAAACACTTTTACGTGACATGAATTAATTTACTAAATAAGTCAGCTTCCCAACCACCCTGAGAAGGAAATCAGTATTGTCACCTCCTTCCCACAGCTGGGGAAACTGAGGAACAGAGGACCACAGTGACTGGACAATCAGTTTAGCTGCTTTTAGGCTGCACCCCAGAACACGCCCACATTTTGTGTGATAGGCACATCACAAACAAAGGATGTAACACCGCAAATCAGTGGCAAAGCTGGGAATATAACCTAGGAGTCCTGATGCCCATTCCTTGTTCTAACCACTAACCCACTCTCCCTTCTCAGCCAGGGCTGCCTACAATGGCCTCTAAGGCCAGGGTGATATCGACTAAAACTATAGCCAACTAATTGACTATACTTGCAGTTCAGTATTAAGAATGTTCAAGAGATCAAATAACTAAGCTCAGACAAATTTGTTGTCTAAAGACAAAGCAATATGGTACAAGAAAGAAAGAGTTAGTCCTTCCCAGGAAGTGAATGCTCAGAGTGCGTTCAGGTCGCCTTACGCAGAAGATGTGCTTCCTAAATGCCCCCTTAAACTAGCCGTCACAGCATGGCTGTTTATAAGTTACACAACGCTGTTCAAGTCACTTAAAGTTTAAGTTTACCTCACCAGCTTGTGCCAGCTTTTTCTTGGGTACCTCCCCATGCCTTCCCCATCTTTTGATTTGAATGTTGAAAATTCCTCATGACATGGGGTGTGAATATAGTCCCTAATACATAGCATCTTACATTATTGCCTTGTGCCTTAGTTTCATGACACTCATCCGTCTAGCTTTTGACCGTTTCCGTATTTGTCTTTGTCTAGTGCTGAGCTATATTTCTCCCAGGGCATCGTGGGATATGTGTTGTAGCATAAGAGAGCAAGAATAAGCATGGTACAATGTAGCACGATTAGCGAACACACACATGTGTATGTTATACCAATATCCTGTGCATAACACCTATGAGTGTCGTGGGGGTGACATATATAACTTATATGCACTGATGAACAGTGGCCATTGAACTAATCTCAGAACTATAGCACCAGGCTGGTGCATATCAGTGCAGGTGTGTGAATACTTATACCTCTGTGTGGGCCCAGAAAAGCCAAAGGGGAAACTCCATGTGGGTTTAAGAGGTCATATGGGACCCTGTCACAGGGAGACAGGCCCTTTAAGGGGAGCCCCACCTGTGACACAGTGAGCTCACCTCCCCGGGTGGGGAAAATGAAGCAGGTCAAGTGAGAGGAGGATCCTGTGACCCAATCAGGGCTCTGGGGTAGAGAAGGGAGAGGCCTGGAATGAGGGAGTGAGCAGGACCCGAGAAGCTGAGAGCGGGAAGGCTCCTGCAGGAGACAGCCCAGGGGAGAAGGGACTGAGGTGGCGTGATCTGGTGTCCAAGGCTGGAAGACTGCTCCCAATGTTGTTATGAAGGTTTTGGTTTGAGTTTACTTTCCTGAAAGACTTTGTTGCCAACCTGGGTGGAACTGGTGGAGGGCAATTCAGAGGGACCAGGGAGAAGCACCGCCCCATATGAGCCTTGGAAGTTGGCTATGTGATCCCTTAGCCAAGAGGGAAGGGTTTGGGCCTGGAGGGCCCCTGGAAACTGTGCAGAGACTCAATGAATTATTCCCCAGAAATAATTCCCCAGAAAGATTCCCTTTCTCTCCCCAGAAAGGGAATCGTGGGTTAAATACTTAGGACTATGGAAAGTTACTGAGAGACCCAGGAGGGAACGGAGGGTGGGCTACCTGCTTGGCCACCCCTTGCCAAGTTAGGGTGCTCTGGAGGCAGTGGTCCTACTACATCCCCTTTGCAGGATCAGGATCTTTATAAGCAACTCCCGAGCTTCCTCCCATTTTGACCATGTAGCAAGTACTGAGAAGTTCCAAGAAATCGTTTTTGAACAAAATTTGAAAAGGAAGATCACAGAGTCTGCAGGGGGCCCTGGTGGTAGGGTTGAAAGGGGGGAAGGGTCACCAAATGTTGGGTTGATCCAGGCCCTCTGAGACACTAGTCCACTCCCATCTATCTCAGTGATTCTCTGGACTGGATTCTCTGGTCTGCTGTGCTCACTTTGCATCTCGTAAATGGCTTTAACGAGGCCTTAAAGTGGCTGGCAGAGAATTTCCCCTGAGCAGAACTCTCTGCCAGCAGAAAGCTGGTGGCAACAGGTCTGTTGCCTCTGAGTAAGGAGAGAGGGAGGAATGTGAGAGTCATCCTGGGGGCCTGGCATGGGCTGGGTATGCCTCACTTGCCATTGGTATAAATTAAAGCAGCTGCTACACGTCTTTAATATATGCCCAGGCTGAGTGGCTAAGGATCTATCAGCCACAGCTGACGCCCTGCTGCCCCTTCTCCAGTAGGTCTGAGTGGGGCCCATATCAAGCCCTCTATCTCTAAAATAAGGGTAATACCTACCTCCCAGGCAGCTTGGATGGGATTTAAACAGTCAGTTGGCCAAGTCCTCTGCTGATATAAAGCCATTTAACTTCAATGGAGTAATGCCAGTTTATACCAGCTGAGGATCAGGCCCGGTGTCTTTAAGGCCCTTCAAGATGCATTTCTTGTTTGAGCTTGTCAATATGTTCTGGCCACAAACAGAAGCTACTGGAGCCCTGGCTACTTCAAAGTCCCCTTGCTACAGTTCCTGGCAGTGCGCTCTGGCAGCACGTCCACTCTGTAAAGCACCTGACGAGCTCTTTCCCAGTTAACAAGTATGTCTGCAGATTCCTTATCCCTTTCTGCAGCCTGGGTGGTTTTCTCACACCAGGCCAGATGAACTCCAGCTTCCAAGGTAGGTGGTCTCTTTCTGCCTCCATTGGATTCTCCTGCCCACCGAACACAAATTCTGGAGCTTGTGAGGCGTGCCTGTCACGCATGCGGAGGGAGGAAGAGTCATGCAGACTCTGAGCTCTTTGGAAACGCATGACACACAGCCCTGAACTTTAGTTCCAGTAGCTGGGCTGGAGTCTTTATGCCACAAGCATCTAATGCAGCCTGGCACCACCTCCTAAGCCACAGGTGCTTAGGAGGGATATGTTTTTAAAGCTGTTTAGAGAGAGACCCTTTCTCTTCCTTTCCTGGGGGTATTCACGGTTTGAAAATCATTATCAACAGGGGGAAAAAATTCCTCCTTTCATTCTCTAAAATTAACTTGAGTTTCTCTAAACGCTCATTGTACTGTTTCAATTTTTCACACCCCCTAGAGTCTAACCATGACAAGGGGAGACACAGCAGTGGTTATGACCCAACTTTCTGGCTAATTAAGAGTCTTGTCAAAGAGAAGTCTCTCTCCCCAGAGAGCCCAGGGCAGGAAATGAGTGGCTTCCCATAACATGTGAGCCAAGCTTGAGGCTCATCTGTTTCCTTCAGAACTCGCTATGCAATCAGCGCCTGATTTACAAGACAACCCGGGGGAAAGCGTGACTGCCCTGGCAGTTAGCACGTGCTACAGAAGAAGAAAGGACTCCGGCACTGTGGCCAGGTCTAGGACGTCTCATGGGGTGTGCACGAAGAGGTGTCTGGGATGGGTGGGATGCCAGAATTCTGGAGGCCAGAGCCCACCCCCTGCTCTTCTTTTTTCGGAGGAGTCTGGTTGGTTTAGTAGAACAAATCTATCCCTGCCCTCACCACATAAAATCAAGAAACCTCATGACAAAATATTCAATCCCCATTTCTGGATTTAGGGTCCAGTTCAGCAAAGTAGTTAAGCACATGCTTAACGTATGACAACAATGGGCCTTAAGTATGTGCTTTGGTGAATCAGGGACTTAGAAGAGAACTGGTCCTGAGCCAAAATCCCAGATCAACCACCCTTGAACATCAGGGGGTTCCCAGGACACAGCCATATTCCAGTCAGGATTTTGCAGCTCGTGCCTGTTTTACAATAAAGGCTATTCCCCCACCACTGTCTCCTCTTCTGCTTCTCCCTGAAAAGAGAAAGCAGTTTGACAGTATCATCCATGGGGCTGGTTGTGCTGTCGCTTACAGTGGTGTAAATCAGTAGTGGCTCCCCTGAAATCAATGGAGTTACATCTGGAAATCAAACCAATAGGAGATCAGTCAGGCCCTTTGTCATTATATTACATAGCATTTGTCCTACCATAGCACCTAAAGGCCCCAGTCAGGGCCAGGGTCGCACTGTGGTAAGTGCTATACAAACAGATAATCAGAGTCAGTGGGTGAGCTTTTCAAAAGTACTTAGGTGATTAGGAACCTAAATGTGTGTCTACATGGGAACACTCAGGAAAGTTAATCTGCATTAACTTTCAAAGTAGATCAGTTGAAAGGTTATTTACAGTTTAACAAATCCACTTTAAATTCACACACAGATTAACTTTCCTGAATGTTCCTGTGTAGACAAGCCCTGGCTCCCAATGAAAGTCAAGGGGACTCAGGCTCCTAAGTCACCTAGGCACTTCTGAAAATTGGCCCAGTCTCTCCCCTGAAAAGCTACAACATAAAGTCCTGATCCAACACCCTTCAAAATCAACAGAAAAAGCCTCACTGAGTGGCATCGGCTGGGCCCTTGAGTAGAGAAGACAGGCACAGGTGAGGGGAAGAGTTGTGCAAAGGAGGGTGATCAGAGTGGTGGGTGCCTTCCTGGATCCCCAGGACCATGCTTTAATTACAGTAAATGGTTCCACTAGTTTATAATTAGAGGTGGACAAGAAGATTTAAATAAAATAAGAACCCTCCAGATCTATCCAACACAAACTCAAACCAAACCTTTAAGGAAATTTGAAAAATATGCTTAACTTCCTTTCCTGTTTTGTTGGGGGTTTTTTTTTTTCCTTTCTTTCTCCTGCTTGCCTCTTCTCTTCTACATTCTGGGCTGGAAGCAGAAAGGCTCTTTGCCTGGTATTTCCACCCCACACAAGCAGGAGTCCTGGAAATCTTATGATTCCCCATCTAATTTTGAAGACTCAGGGATTCCACATAATTTGGAGAAGCAATGGACTCTAGCCACACACCAAACCCAAGCTCCAAAGGGTTTGAGCTGCACTCACCACAAGACAATCATAACTCTTAGGCTGGAATAATGGCCAGTATCATATGACTCTCAGCAGAACAAGTTATATACTGATTGGAGAATATTTTTTACGGGAGCTTTAAAATGGCTTGAGGTATATGTGAAATGCTGGTTGTTGTCTTTTGCTCTTCACAGAACAAAACAATATGAAGAAACCACACAGGCATAGTTGGGTCTCAAAGAACCGTGTTTACAGAATATACACAAATCGTGCCAGGCCTTCACACACTGCTGCCCTGAATGGTGCTGGCAGCTCCTGAAAAATAAAACACAGTGAGCACCACTGGAGGGCCCACAAACTATTTAAAGTGATACCAACCTATTCTTATTCACTCGGCTGGCCTTCTCCTACGATCAGCAATGAAATGAAAATGTGGCAAGCAGGACAACTCTTTGCTAACGATCCTCCTTGCCAATTCCTCATTCCATCTGAAAACCAGTCTCCTCACACACACACACACACCTTCTTACCTATTCCCTCTTCCATGAACCATGGAAGGCAAATGTTGACAGGTTATGTGACTGGCACTTGTCCCCAGCACACCTTTGCTTTTAAATATACAGGCAAGCCAGTAAGAGCATTGGTGGGGCTATTGTGAGCAAAGGTTGGCAGGCTTGGACCAGCTAAGCCACAGCATACAACTTTAACTTCCAATCCAGAAGCAACATATGTTACTGTGACTGGCTCTTTCTTCCAGGTCTTCCTCTTTGAACTATTCCATAGCTCCAGCTGTGTGCTGGGTGATGTGCAGACACACATGAGGGCAAGAGAGAAAAGATTAGTCTTGGTTCTCTGTCAATTAACAAATTACCAGGTGTTTCTACTAACACAGTCAAAAATTTTAGAAACTCAAAATTTCAGTGAAACCTGCTCAAAACTGATTCAAATTTTGGTGGGAAAATTGGTCTTTTTTTATATATATATATATATATATACAAAAAAGTCATCGCTTTTCAAGTTAAAATAATTGAAATTTGACACAAAAAAGGGATGACATTTTTTGTGAAAAATTTAACAGCTCTAATCTCTACCTAACTGCACACCTTCTGGAAGTGTGTTAGGATCATTTTACTTTAGGAGACTGTAGCTATGAGGCCAGACTCTGATCTCAGCTATGCTGGTGTAAATCTGAAATAAATGCTGAAAGATTTTCCAGGGGCAAAACTAAACCCAGACTCTAGTTCATAGTGTTATCTGATGGAAGTGACAATTTAGACTAACAGACCCCAGCGGCAACCAACCCTAGATAACATCCGCTCTGCCATGGAGTGTGAAATCTGGATCAGTACTGGGTGGATCAGTACTGGGAGGAACAACTGCAATTGGGTCTGGGAAGGAAGTTTCTGGCACAGAGAAGACTCAAATCAAACTACAAGTAACCGTTTAAAATATTTCTAGTCCCTGTTTCATCTCTTCTATTGCAATGGGTCTCAGACTGTGCTCTATGGAACCCTTCAATATAATGAACTACCTTGACGGCCAAGCAGTTGGAACTAGGGTCTGCCGGGAAGAGAGCTCTCTCTCTTTCTTTGCCCTGGTCTGCACACAAAGTTGTACTGATCTGAGGCCAGGTCTACAGGGGGGACACTCAGGAAAGTTAAGGCAAAATCAACTAAAGGTGGAAAGTTAAAGTGCATTAAACATCCATGGGAATGCTCTCATCCAGGAGCAAAAGTGGCCTGAGTTTGCTGTAGTGGAAGACGATTGAGGGCTAATCTACACGGCACAGGCTTGACGCTACAGCTGTACGAGTGTAGACACAGCATATGGTGACAGAAGGAGAGTTTTTTTGCTGGTATAGTAACACCACCTCCCCAAAGGACACTAGATATGCTGCCAGAAGCAGTCTTGGATTGGCATAGCTGTAACTACGCTGGAGGTTTTGCTGGCCTAACTGTCAGCTAGGAGGTGTGGGTTTTAGTTGAGTCACCTTAACCTTCCTGCGTGTCCCCCTGTAGTCACACCCTACCTAAAGGTGTGATGTGCAACCGGTGTAACTAATCCGACGCAACTTCTGTGCGTACACCGGCCCTTTCAAAGGGGTCCCCAGAGCAGTACTAGCTAGTCCTTCCTCTGAAGAACACTTGCTGTGAGCTGTAGCTCACGAAAGCTTATGCTCAAATAAATTGGTTAGTCTCTAAGGTGCCACAAGTCCGCCTTTTCTACTTGCTAACGTTGGCCTTTAGGTGGCAGCAACCGTCTGCTGTTGCAACGTGAACGGTTTCATTTCAGAGAACAGGCAGCTGTGGAACAAAGTTTTGTGCGGATAAAGAGAAAGGTCAACGTTTCTGAGAGAGCCAGGGAAGAGCCTGGAATGAAGATTTCCCCACCACCATCACGCTGGCCTCCACGACTTTAAACCAGTGGGCCTGGGGAGCACGACTGCAGGGTAATAAATAACCCACGCATTGTTCTGCAGCAAAGTGTAGAGGTGGAGGTGACCGCTCACAGAGCAGCAGGAGCTTCTGAGTGGATGATGCCTGCACTGAAAGTGTCTCTAATGGTGTGCTGGGGAAGGCAGGACAGCTTCGGATAAGAAAATAAAATCTGCAGATCAGCCTCTGGTCATCAGCTGCCAACAGAGCAGGAGGAAGGGAGGTCATTTTCCTGGTGTTCTAAACCTCTTAGACGTTATAAAATTCCAAAGCACCTGGAATCCAGAATACAGTGATTCCTTTAGGCCTCAATTCAGTGGCCCATCCTTATTCAGCAAAGCACTTAAGCACATGCTTAACTTTAGGCATTTGCTTAAGTTCCATTGTCTTCTCGTACGTGTTTAAGCATATGCGTAAACCAGAGCTTATCGGAAAACTCTAATCAAAACAGTTTTCCATTGGAAAATGGTGTCTTGTCAAAACCAGCCTTTTTTTTTTTTTTTTTTTTTTGCAAAAAAAGTATCGATTTTAACTCAATTTAAAAAAAATGTTTTCAAAAGGTCCTGTGTTGACATTTTCAGAAAGAAAAGTTTTGATTGTTTTTGGTTTGAAATTACTTTGTTTCAAAAATTTACTTTATTTTATGTTTTAAAATGAAAATGGGTCAAAGTTGAAACACTGTTTTGGTAGACCTGAAATAAAAAAAAATGTAATGAATAATTTCAGCATTTTGGCTTTTTGTCCCAGCTCAGGACTTCTTCTTCTTTTTTTTTTTTTTTTTTAAGTCAGTCGTTTGCAGGACAGAATCCGTTTTCTGACCAGCTTATCTTTAATGCCTACTTAAGAACCTTGCTGAATAGGGATGGACTTAAGCACATGTTGAAATGCTTTGCTGGCCTGGGACCGCAGACATATTTAATTGAAGATACATTTCTTCAACAAGATGATCAGAAGCCACCTGAAGGTCTTCAAGCAGCCAGAGATTTCAGAGAGATTTCTGTAGGCAGGATGGTCAAAGGCTGGCCCTCAGGGAGGGCAGAATAAATGAGTGTAAAATAAAACTATCCTCTCACTACAAAATGTATCTCTGGGAAGAAGAAACATTTTCCTTCTTGGTAAAGTTTTATTGTTTGTAGAGAGTTACTGTATAACATACAAGCAAACATCACTTATTGAATGATGAACATAAGCATAAATGCATTGTGTACATAATAAATTGACGTAACAAAGCAATTTGGATAAAAGAATCAATGAGACAAACTCATTTGAGCAAATGTGAACTAAATCTTCTCAAAGCCTACTACTAACAGTATTGGATCAGGGTCCCATAGAGTTGGGAGCTGTAGAAACACCTACACCCTGGTTCTCCAATAATTTATGCACACACTTAACTTTACTTCCATTGGAACTGCTTGCTATGCATAAAGTCAAAAGTATGAGGAAATCTTCGTAGAATAGGGGACTTAATAAGAGGCAGTCCCCGTTCCAAAGAGGTTAACTCTCCCTTATGTATCAACGTCTTTGGTTATAATTTGCAATTGTTGTGTTATAGTCTTGTATCTTATTTCCTGCTGTTTATCTTTGCTCTTCCCTGGTCATCGTTGATTGTGCTGAACAAGCGCGGCTCATCCATGTCAATCGCCTGCCAGTTGTTAGTATTTTCAGAACATCTGGGGCGCCCTTTGTTTTTGGCCCTGTGGATTATTTGGCAGTTGGGACATTGCTCACAATGCAAAACGGCAGCAGCAGCAGTCCAGCCCAAGAGATGACTCCTAACATTGCTCATGGCTCAATAATTTCAAAGCCTTGCACAGACTCTTAGACTGACATGAGAAGTGAGTGCTGTTATACCCATTTTACAGATAATTCACCGACGGTCACAAAGAGTCAGGAGTAGAGCTGAATCTCCTAGAGTTTCAAAATTAATCCTCCTTTACAGGGGTAGGGGCTTGGCAGGTGGGATCCAGGAGAGGTGCTAATAGGGCTGGGTGAACTTCATTGTCTGAAACTGTTTTTGGCAAAAAATACAGATTTGGCAACATTGAAACTTTTCCTGAATTCGTGTCACTTTCACCACATTGGTTTGGTCCAAAATAAACCTTAAAAATGGAGGTTTGGTTTTGACCTTTTAAAACGCAAATGTTTCGATTGTTTTCATCAAAACCGCTTTGTTTCAAATTTTCCTTTTAGTTTTATTTTTCAAAAATTTCAAAAATGTTAAACATTGTAATCGAAACGTTTCCTTTTGAGTTGAACAAAGCAACTGCCTGACCCGAAACAAATGTATGTTTTGTTTCACTGGAAAACTGGGGAAATGTTGGGCTTTTTGGATCGACCCCCACCTTTGTTTTTTCTTTCAATTTTTCAGAACTGCCAGGAAACTGAGGAATCGGTTGTCTGCACCGGTCTAGAAGCACGTGGAGACTGCAAGGAAGAATATCTCTGGCTCATGGAAAGCTATCCCTTACATGCTGCTCTTCTGGGTCCCTCTTGCTTCTTGCAACGTTAAGGCCCTGATTTACCAAAGGACTTAAGTATATGCTTAACCGGAAGCACCGTTGGCTTCAAGGAGACTGAAGCTCATGCTTAAAATTAAACAAAAGCTTAAGTGGTTTGCTGAATCAGGGCCCAACTTCGACACACTCGAAGAACCATAACCATTGGAGGTTCAAGTACAGCAAACTAAGGCTCTTCCCTGGCACTGTCCCCACACCCGGCTCCACCCTTCACGTTTGAATTGAGGGGATTCAGCAGAGTCAGACAGGAGCAGGGAACAGTCCTGCCTCCCCTTTCACAGAAGCCTCAGCAAGAATCCACAGGTTCTGGCTCTTGCACCAGTGGACTGGCGCAGAGATCTCAGCGCTGGCTACAAAACTGCATTTGTTTCACAACTGAAACTTTTAAACATCAAGGAGACATGAAACTTGGAAAGGAAATCACCTGATAAAGACATCTGAGCTTAATCATTCCACTCCTGTCCGAAATGCACCGTAATTTACAACCAAGTATAAATTCTGGGCCCAATCCTCTGCTCTTGTAAATCGCTGTACCCCATTGAAGTCAATGTGCCAGGTCCCCAGCTGATGCAAATCAAAGTAGCTCCAAATCAATGGGACAGAAGCCCAGTTCGTGTAAATCAGCGCTACATCAATTTAAACCAGCAGATGACCCAGCCCGTATCCTTTAAACACTTCCATTCATCCTTATAGTTGCACTGATTTTTTTTTATTTATTTATTTTGCCCTCCACTCAGTGGATTGGCTACAAAATGATATCTTTTTACCTAGTTTAGGGGACTTTTATTAAGCATGTTGTGGAAAACATGTAACATTTCAGAGTTCCTCTTTTATTATTTATAGAACTCAATCAGTTTGATTTTAAAATAACCCAAATCAACTAAGGATGCTATTCAAAATGTGGGATTATTGACTGTCACAGTGGTTGGCAGATCATCCCATAAAGGGCTTGTGCCTAAGAATATTCCAAAAATAAGAATTCCCCTTAAAATTAAAATACTTTAAACATATTGTCTGGTCCAACTCCAGTTTGGGTGATTAGACTGCAGGGGGGCTGGAACTGTTTTTATAGTGGAGGTGCTGAGAGCCATTGAACCAAACTGTAAACCCTGGATATAATGGAAACCACTTCAAGCCAGGGGGTGCTGCAGCACCCCTAGTTCCAGCATCTATGTTAGACTTTGCCCCCTAGACCCACACACAGAGAGGACATATGAATGGGAAGTTCACTGGCTCCAAGGGCACCATTCCCCACCACTCCTATCCAAGGTCTAAATCCTCACTCACTTGAGGATTATTCATCTGAAGGCAGGATCAAGGCCAAGGCCCTGGCTCCTGTGGGTTCATTCACACAGGCCTAAGGGGTCTGCTTGCACGAATGAGCTTGCAGGGGTGGGGCCCCAGTGCTGTGGGACATTCGGATCCTTCAGGAGCAAGGCCAGACCCTATAGGATGAGGAGCACCTCATGCAAAGTGCTTCATGTTTCCAGCTTTCTTTGGATTTGACACCAGGAAGCACTCAGCAGCCAGGCTGGCCCCAAGAGGGGCTGTGTCACTATCCAATATGATTATTGTATGGCTCTTCATTTCATTGTATCTGCCATTTCCTTCTTTAATTAAAGATATGCTGTCAAGCCCTGATTCAGCAAAGCGTGTGCTTAACTTGGAAGCCCTAGTAAGCCCGTGTTTAAGTGCTTTGCTGACTTGGGGGCCTTAACTGACTTCCTGTGAACAAAGCCAGGGGCAGTTGTCGCAGGAGCAAGCTCAGGTTTGAATCTGATTCTGTATGGCAACCGCTTGGTCAGTGCTATTCGTTCACCACCTCGGAGGAGTTCCACCCTTTAGAAGTTAATTCCTTGGTAACTTTTTAGAGCAATTTTCAGTTCCCATTATGCCCGCTGCGCTCTGTGATAAGTATATGGCTCCTCGGCTATCTAGTGAGCTACAGCCTGGGAGATAGTTCTACCTTTCCCTTGAATAGTGGAGGTGATGTTAGGGAAGTGGTTCTATGGATTACGATAAGGGAATGGGTCACTTTATATGCTGAGCATAGTTGCTAACTTGTCTTTCCATACCGGGGGTTGTGAAGGCTAATTTCCATGCAGCTCTCTATCTCCTGTCAATACCAAACATTCAAATACAGCCTGAATGTTAAAAGCAAAAGACCCTTCCTTTATAGATACGGCATCATATAAAAGAAATGTAACCATGGGCTTTAGAAATAACGTGAGTAGCTGTTTCAACATCTAATCAGTGAACATATTTTTTAACTGAAGAAGGAAAAAATCATGACTTGTTTTTTTTTAATTGTCGGGGTTGTGGAGGAGGGTAAGACCTTCCAAAGGTAGATAGGTATTCTTTCCCTGAGACTATAAAATACCTTGTGAATGTTAAAAAACTGATTTAAAAAACGAGTTCCAAACTCTGATCTCGATTACAATGGCATACATGCAGCCAGAGTAATTCGATTAAAGTCTATGGGAGATACTCTGGATTTGTGCCAGTAAAACGAAGATCAGAATCAGGTTCTGTGTTTGTAACAGATGGGGCTCAGTCCTGGGAAGCACCACTCCCCTTCAACTCTCATTAAAGTCAGAATCTAGCAATCTGCAAGGTTAGCTCTTAATAGATAATATTGTATACGGGCCCAGTCCTGCTCCCAATGAAGTCAATGGCAAAACTCTCCTGGACTTCAAGGGGACCGGAAGCAGGCCCTCAATTGTCATCTCCAGTGGTTGATTGTAAAATTCAGTTTTTCAAATGAAAACAAATAATTCACTTTCAATGCTGTGTTTGCATCAATTTATTGCCCGCTACACCAGATATTAAACAAACAATTGATTTAAGGAGAAAAAATAACAAAGTGGAGAGGAATAACCTATCCATTACTTTTCTAATGAAAATTCAGGAAATGAAAATTGACTCTTGAAAAATACCCTTCTGCATTGTTTTCTGGGTTTGTCAGCAGATATTTATTCAACTTTATGGTGCATTAGTAACTAGATTATCTTCCATCTCAGAGCCCTGAACTGGTCTCAAGTAGGAGAATTTCTTTGTTCAGAAGTCAGCACCAAATTAAAGAGAGCTCCCAGAGAACAGTCCCTGCAAAAATACATACCCAAGAGCTCCTCCAACTCCAACTGGTTTGCTTGCTTCCTCTGTTATCTTGACTGCAAAAGTTTCTTTGGCTGCAGTTTTTGATACAGCGTTTTGTTATATCAGAGCATGATCCACAGCCCATTAAAGTCAGTGGAGTTTGTGCTTAATTTCCCTGGACCCGATATTCCTCTCACTTACACCACTTCCATGGAGTTACTCCTGATTTACACCAACACAACTATGATCAGAATAGGTCTCACTGAGCTGGTCTGCGCATGGATTTCTTGCACCAGTGTAAACTAATTGGATTCGTTATACCAGAGCAAACCCCTCCCGTAAATGCACTCAAATTGGTTTAAATCATGCTTTAACATAACAGTTCAGTGAATTAACTAAACCAGATTCCACATGGTTTAAACCAGTTTGAGTGTGCCTACATTAGGGGCTCTGTACAGGTGTGTGGTTTTTTTAAAGCAGTTCCTTACACTGGTGCAAATTTTACAGTCAAGAAAAGAGTCTTAAGGGGCAGATTCACATTTGATGGAAATTGTCATAGCTCTAGGGCATTTTACACCAGCTAAGAATCTACCCCTCTGTCTCTGGTATAAAATCCATTCTGCCACCCTTACTCACACCAGGTGGTACTTTACTAAACCAGTATCCCCACTTAAATCAATGGGACTGCTGTCGAAGCAAGGCCCCAGTCCAACAAACAAATCTATGTGGCTGGAACCCTGCGTTCTCTGGGGTTCTACCCCAGCCCAGGAGTATGCCTGCCTGAATTCATTTGCAGGATTTGGGTCCTATCGATTCAAATAAGGATGATAGAATTGGGCCCTTGAATAAGCAGAACCAAAACAAAACAACAAAAAACCCTTTCTTGCTTCCCAAATGCCAGATAAGGACAATAGCTCAGTTTGAGCCTGTTCCAAACCAGTGAAGTAAGTAGAAAGGCTCCCATTGATTTTGGATCAAGCCTTTACTCTGGATTATGGTTCAGATGTTGATGTAACTGGGTCCTTATTAGATTTGAGGGGGGGGGCTGATTTTAATTGTAATGGCTATTTCATTATTCTTATGCTAAGCCAAGGAGAAATGACAGTTGCAGGAGATTAAAGTGCTATAAGGCTGAGTCACGTGTAAATTTCCTTCCATGTTTCTGAGGACTTCTCTTCATCTGACACAAATGTGATGAATGTTGAAAGTGAGAGTTTTCCCCTTTACTGATTTGTATTATTGTGAACTGGTGCCATAATTATTATGACAAGATCAATAAAATGGTTTAAATAATATTTTAAAAGAAGGGGGGGAAGCAACTGCATCTCGGATACAAAAGCTAAATCTCGAGCACGTCTAGCTCTTATCAGTAGATCTCAAAGTGCTTTACAAAGGAAAGAAATGTCACGACCTCTATTTTACAGATGGAGAAACTGAGGCACAGATAAGTGATGTGCCAAAGGTTCCTCACAAGTCCAGTAGCAGAGCTGGAAATAGAATCCAGGTTGGTAAGCTTTTCATTCAGAGTACTACCCACTGACCCACGCTGCCCCATTATTGTCATCATTATAACTATTACACCCAGAGGCCCCCATGGGGATTGGCCCCATTGCATGGAGCACTCTACAGACACAGGAAAAGACCATCCCTTTTAAAGATGGCAGTCAGAAGACGTAAATCAGGAGTAACTCCGCTTATGCTAAGGGCATTGTGCCCATGTGAAAATGGAGTTTAAGGAGAATTAGCCTTGATGGTGTGAGGATGGGGTAAAACTCATCCAAGAAACAGCTGAATGAATCAGGCCCATAACCCTGATATGCTAAATATTTTTCCATCCCAACTATTAAAGGCTAGGAAAAAAAACATTCCACTTTATTTTTGACTGCAACTCTTAAAAGACACGAAGAGCTGTTTGTATGGAGTGGTATTTCTTGACTTGGCGGGGGGAGGGGAGCAGGCGGACTCTTCTTTAGTTTACCAGCTAATAAAATGTTTTTCTTTCCGATTGTGGCATCCTCCACCCACCTTCTGGCCTTTTACATTTGGTGTAATTAGAAGCTACCTGGTGTGAATGCAAAGCGGGGAACTGAAGTTTTCTCGGTGGGGCTTCAACCTCCTTCCCACTTAACTGCCTCCCTTCCAGCTCTAGAAGTTCCTGAAATTCAAACTTGCTTTCGAAAAGGGACTCTTAGCCTCTCTCAAATTACAGCCTGGAAAGGACAGAATTACAGTTCTCAAGGATTAAAACAGGCCCTGCCAGGCTTAGGTGACATGCCAGGGAGGAGACAACACTGACAAAGAAACAAATGCCACGTTAGCATGAGCACAGACCCTGCCGAGAGGAGACAGTGATGTTTCAGCCTGCTGACATTTTAAATGAGAGCATTTTGTACAGGTTTTACTGGTTTGGGAGAGGACCAGGGAAAATAAATTATAAAACTATTCAGTACCAATGTGTGAGGGGAGCAGTTGTCCAAAGCACTAGCCAAATCATACGTTTGGTCTAGCTTCATGAAACATGAGGTAAATTTACACACAAACCATATTAAACATTACAGTGGCACATAAAGACCCCAACTGAGAGCTGGGACCCAGTTAGGCAGTGTGGGCTCATGGTTAGAGCACTGGTTGGGAACCCAGGTCTGGGTTTTATTTCCAGCTCTACCATTGGCCTGCTGGGTGAGCTTGGTCAAGTCACTTTACTTCTCTGTGCCTCAGTTTCCCCATCTGTAAAATGGGGATACTGATCCTGGCCTCCTCTGTAAAGCACATTGAGAGCTACTGATGAAAAGTGCTATATAAGGGCTAGGTGGTGTTATTATTATTGTGCCAGGTGCTGTACTAATGCCCAGAATGAGAAATAGTGCCTTCCCCAAAGAGCTTACAGTCTAAATAAATAAGACTGACAACCATGGCATTGCCCCCATTTCAATGAGAAGTGACACAGAAATTAAGTGACTCAATCAAAGCCCCCCACAGGGGGGCTGAGAACTGAGACCATTTCACCTGAGTTCCAGCCCACTGCCTTAACCACAAGACCAGCCTTCTGCTGCAGTTTGTGTTCACAAACATTCACCATTCAGTGCTGCAGCATAGTGCCTTTCAAATAGCAGTTACTATGGCAATTTGTATGAAATATTGGGCCTGATTCTCTTCACATTTACACTGGACTAATGCTACTGGTCCATGGATTCAGATGAGTGTGAAAGTGGCTAAGTGAGATGAGCGCCACAAAGCCACCCTAATTCATCTTTACACTGATGCGAGTGCTTGCACCAATACTATTCCAGAGCTACCCTAACATGTTCCCCGGATAAGATTCAGTGAGAGCTGAGAGATCCCCCTCAGATGAGTTACAGATACTGGAAACCGTTTGCTTCCACCTCATTTAGAATCACGTGGCCCCATTCCTTTCCCTCATTCCTATCATTGCCTGTTTACCCACAGTCCCTGCCCTCAACAGTAGTGGCCAAAGAAGCCAGCCAGCTGACCCTGAATATATCAGAGGATAAAGGAGGATAGAGTAGAGTTAAGGTTAGTGGGGCAGAGTTAAGGTTAATGTAAGAAACTCTGAACTCAACTTCTTTGAGTTTTATGTTGTTTTTTTAAACTATAACCTTTTATGCTTCTTGGTTTTAAAGGGAAATGTATGCTCAACCTTAATTTTGTTTAACAAAGTTTGGGGAGGAGGGCTGGGAATATATGCAAAGAAATCTTTGTCGACATTAGTTGTCCTCAGCCTTCTGCGGATAAAGCAAGAAGAGAAATATACCCAGAGTTTACTTTTGGTATTTCAGAAACTGATTCAGAAAAGATAATCTATGGTTTGCTAAAATGGTGGACGGTGCATGGGATAAGTTGCAACCAACTTCACTAGATGCCTTACCCATAGCAAAATTAGGGCCTGATTCTGAGGGCTGCTGTGCTTTCCATTGCCATTGGGCCAAATCCTACATTCCTTAGTCCATTTTTAATTAGTGCTTGTTCACCACTGCTGTCAAGGTAAGTTTGCCTAAGTAAGGCTTAAGAGAAATGACAGTAGATTCCATTAGAATCTTTCACCTGATCTCTGTTAGTTTCTGCTGGTCACTGCAGATTCCTACCTGGATTCCACTGTTTTTTCCTGGAAGGCCAGTAGCTCCGGGGCCCAGAAGATCAATGGGTCTGTTGCTCCATTCCTAACTCCAGTTGCATTTGGAACCACAAGGAATTGCCTGAAAAACTTCAACTGGAGTTTTCACTAGGGATGGACAAGTAAGAACTGAGGGCTCAATTCTGCTTTCAGGCACATCACAGCGTAAATCTTGAGTAAATCCACTACCCTGACTGGAGTTACACCAGTGTAGCTGGGATCACAGCCTGACTCTGCATAAGGGCCTCAGGGCTGGGTCCATTGAAGTCAATGGGAGCTGAGGATGTTCAGTAATTCCTGGGCAATTGTCAGGGGAAGGAGAATAGATCTTCTTGTGGGAGGATCCTGGGATCTCATCTCCGGGGCAGTTTTCTTGACATCGCCTGCTATCTGATGCATGTAAAGACAGAGGACCTGATTCCACACTGTATTACACCAGCTCCATTGACTGTCCTGGAGTTTCGCTGGCATGAAAGTGGTAGAACAGATTGAAGAATCCAGCCCACACTTCTGCTCAGCAGATACATCTTTGTGGCCAGGGATAAACATTGTTTCTTGGTAAGGAGGGTTTAACACTGTTCACAGAGAAGGGAAATTGAAATCTACCAGAGGCAGAGCTAATTCCTATCCCCCCTTCACTCTCCACTCTGATAAATAATCAGAACTGTTCTGTCCAGTGGGGGGAAGCAGATTCCCTTTTATTTTGTTTTGTGCATAAGTTCGATAACATTTTTTTTCTTCACCTATCAACCTCCCAAAGAACCTAGATTCTGGTTTTATCCCAGTGGTTTTCAAGTGTGTCTCCCTGATCCAAATTAAATTGATTGATTGGAGATGAAGGAAAGAATTGAGGGCAACATACTTGGATATAATGGGCCAACTCTGTAGCTGGCATAAATCAGCATAGCTCCATTGAAGTCAACAGATCTATGCTATTTACACCAGCGGAGGATCTGTCCCGTGGCCCTCCTAGTGGGGACCAAATTGTAAAGTGCTGCAAATAACCATTGAGTAATTAACCACTGGAACAATTTATCCAGGGTGTGGTGGATTCTCTGTCACTGACCATTTGTAAATCAGGATTGGATGTTTTTCTAAAAGTTCTGCCCTAAGAATTATTTGCGGGGCAGGTCTCTGGCCTGTGTTACACAGGAGGTCAGACTAGATGATCACAATGGTCACTTCTGGCCTTAGAATGGAGGAATCTATGAAAACACAAAGATCTTTTTAATAGATCCATCCCCCATTCAGGGGGGCTGGAACAATTTGTACAGTGAGTGTGTGGGGGGGGGGTGCTCAGAGCCAAAGGAACCAAACTGTAAATATGTATAGGATGGAAACCACTTCAAGCCAGGGGGTGCAGCCGCACCTCCAGTTCTAAGTAACACCTATGGCCCCATTTCTAAAAGGAGCAGGAGAGAAAACCCACCATGAATAAGGATGAGAAGGTTTCTGATTCTGAGCCTTTTCAAGACACAAGTGAGCTGGGAACGATGAGAGAGAGAGCAGGGGTTAGGGGAACCTTTGCAAATGCACTTTTTTTTTATCTATCTTAACAACCACGGTAGAGAATTAAATGGGATTCATTTCAGTGATGAAGGAATTAATGGCAGTAGGGAGAATCAGGTTCAGGTAGGAGACTTGAATCCAAAGAAGGGAATAAAGCCTTGAAATTCAAATGAAAAAAGAAATGAGTCTGTAAGCATAAAGGGAACCTATTTTACACCTGTAAGACTAACTGTATAACTAGAACCAAGTGATCCCTCTGGGAAGCAGGAATTGTGTTTTTAATTCACCTAAACAAATATGCAGCTGGAATCCAATTCCATCCACTTCAGTGACAACCAGGCTCTTCATCTGGACCGTTCCCATAACCTTTCCGCTGCCACATTCCCCCAGGAGTTTTCACCCTCCTTCTCATTGGTGCCAGGGTCTTCCTGAAAGGATTAGACCACACAGTGGAATATAACTAGTCTCTGCACTTAACTCCAGCCGCTTTTTCAGCTGAGGATCTCCAAGCGCTTTCCACAAAGGGTCAAATATCCATCTGCCCCACTTCACAGCACGGGAAGTGACTTGCCAAGGAGAAGCGGCGTGGCTTCCCCCGCTGCATAGGCCGCTTGCAAGGGTGGAGCCAAACCCTGCTTGAAACTGGAGGAAGCTGAGCCAGGGGGCAAATCACAGCTTTCCTTGGCAGAAGTTTGGGGACTTGCCCCGTTGCTGGTCCTGAATTGCGGAACTGGGGCTAATCCAGAGGATAGACCAGACCAGATCAAGTGGCTGAACCAGGAGCAGAGCTGGGCCCTAGAAAGTGCTGAGTGGTGTTGAGTGCCCAAGTGGAGACCCCTAGATGCTAAGAGGGCAGGTGCTCACCACTTTTTGAAACTCAGACTCCTTCCACCCACTAGTCACTGTTGAAAACCTCGGTCCCTGCTCTCGCTACTAGACACGCTGCCTCAGCTTGCAGGCAGCTGGAATCCACCCGTGTCCCTCACACACACACACCCCTCCAAACCACATGCAGCAACCCCCAGAAGGAGTACAAAGGATCATACAGTTCCCAGACACACCCTTCCGCATCAGCAGGAGTGTCCTGCTTTAGCCCTGCGAGATGGCTGCTGAACAGGGGAGAGGCAGTAAGAACATAAGAAGGGCCCTACTGGGTCAGACCAAGAGTCCATCTAGCCCAGTGTCCCATCTTCCAACAGTGGCCAAGGCCAGGTGCCCCAGGGGAAATGAACAGGGCAACCATCAAGTGGTCCATCCCGTCATCCATTCCCAGCTTCTCTCAATCAGCTTCTTCCTGATTATTATTATGTACCCTTTTACCACATCATATGACGAATAAACCCAACACACAGAGGGAGGGAAGTATCCCCAGCCCCACCCCTGCCTTAATGCCATCTGAAGGAGGCTGTTTGCGCCTGGTAGCAGGGGTATAGGGAAAGCACTTTGTAAGGCAGAGCAAACCCAATTAGGATGTTGCACCCTGACAACGAGTAGAACTGAGCCTTTGAGCAAGGAGTATTTAATCTTCTTTAGGAAAACTAAGCAGCGACTACCAATGGGATAGAAGTTAGTGTGATTCGGCTGAATCTCTCTAAAGCCAACTGATGGGTTCAAAGACTGAGCAAGCCCAGTGCCCGCCTTATTAGTTTGATTTGTTTAATGAAAATACTTCGCTCATTCCATCGATGTTAGGCTTTGACAAGGTAATTGTTCAAGGGCGCGGCTTACATCCTATTAAGACCGCACTCCGGGCAAATTAAACCTGGCCCAATGGCAAGGCCGCTCCGAGGAGCCCTGTGGCATCCAGCCCGGAGCGTTGGGACACTTCGCCTTTTGTTCGGGACCCTGCCAGGGAGCGGAGCTGGACGGAGTTTGATTCGGGGGTTTGTGCCTTGCTGTCCCTTGAGAAAGTCCCTGGGAAAATAAATGAATTCCCATTACACACAAATTAGCAGCCTTCCTTGTGAGGCTGCAAGGACTGCATCACAGAGAGAGAGAGTGTGTGGGGACATGCAAGAAATTGCAAACCAGTTTGGGGTTTGTTTGTTTTTAAATGCAATCTTGGACGTCAAACTATTTCTCCCTTCCACCTTGGGGCTTGAAGAAAGCCCTGTTGTGGCCTGATGGCATGGGACGTCTTATTTTTTAAGCAATTATTTGAAGAGCATCGCGAATAAACAGAGCCTTGTTTTCCCAAGAAAGGGGGGCTGGGGGGGGGAGGCAGAGGACGCAGGCTCACAAACCGAGCATTAAAGACCAGCGCTGCTCTCTCCATACCAACTAGAGGGGTCGCATTCTGCTCCCATTGGAGCCCGGGAGTTCAGTGGCAGCAGGTTTTAAATGTTCGTAACCCGATTTTTTTTTCACTTTTCAGTCCATTCGCCCACATAAAAAGCACGGGCTAAACTAAAGGCAAGTCACCTGAACACAGAACTCCTCGAAGGGAGTCACCTGAACACAGTCAAGGCAAGTCACCTGAACACAGAACTCCTCCTCCTTTCGGGCCAGGAAGCAGGGCCACATATGTTGATATTGTGATGATAAAGTGTGTTATAACTTAAGCGCCGATACAGACTAGAATAGAGCTACACACAGACAGACGTATTAAGGTCATTAACCCGCACACCGAGTTTGATGTAAAGCCCATCGTCACCCCTGGGACATTTCAATACGCTTTGGATCAAGCCCTTTAGTTTCTGCAAGAAAATATTCATGTCAATTTCGTTTCACGTTTTTACACAAACGGTAAATCAGGTCTTTGTCATGTGTCGAGTTTGTGCCCTTTAGATCTTGTTTTTTTATTTATTTGTTTGTTTGTTTTACTTTTCCCTGGGAACCAGCTCTTTCGTGGCATGTAGCTGGAGTACGCTTTTATATAACAAACGACTTCTCCTTCCTCTTGTCTTCGATGCTCGCTGCAAATATCCCGTCTCTCTTCTTCCCGGGGGGGAAACGTTGCCAGAACGAGCGTGTGACTTTTTCTTAATGATTTTTTTGCAATGGTCATTCTCATACAACGGCAAAGCCCTTCCGAAATATTTGGTTTTTTAAATCCCCGGTTTTCGAGGCGTATTGGTCACCTTTGAAAGAGAGTTGCATCGAATAATCGCTTTAAAATAACCTCATTACACCGAAATTTCAAGTGAAAAACCTTCACATGAGTAATCGTCGTGTACATTTCAGGAGAAGGGAGTAACTTTCCCTTAAATAATTCCTCCCCCGGCTTTTTTTTAATTACTTTTTAACAAAATAACGATCAAATTCTCCAGCTTTTAATATTTTCAAAAGCACGTATTAAAAGGCAAGTCTGATCTGAATGATCTTTTGAAGAGACGCTCTCTCCTTTCAATCCTCTCTTGGAGCAGTATCAAAATAGACGCTCACAGGCATGATCCTAATAAATAAAGAATAAGAATTTTTTAAAAGCCATCGTTAATAGCCTGTCTCTAAAATGCACACTGACTAAGCGGGCGAGTGAGGTGGGCAGCTTTGCTTTTGGCAGCGCGTTCGTTGCCTAAGTGATTTTCCTGGGCAAGCTTAACCTATATGCCTTCCTCGAGTCGAGAATTTAATAAACAGACCTTGACAGGACGCATCACCATGTTAGCCAGCTCCTCCGCAATTTACATATGCCACCCCTCCTTTGAGTGGCTCTAAATTCCACCAGAAGCAAAAGGAAGATGAGCTGGGGAGTGGGTGGGGGGGGAGGTGGAGGGGGGAAAATAACACTCCTATTCCCTTATCCTTATGAGTTGTCTTTCAGTGCTGATTTACAAGCCATTTCTCCAAAGGGAGCAGTGATATATAGCATTTATCAACCAGAAACATACCTTAGGAAACCATGGAGATACGCAGAGAAGTGAGGAGTCCCTTTCAAGAAGAGAGGAATTCTGTCTTGTTTCTTTAAGCAGTTACTTGGGTCCTTTTCTTGATTGATGCTTGTTTTAATCTATTGCTTAGCGCTCCCAGGAGAGAAAAGAAGGGGGCTCTCCTTTGTGCACATGGGTAATGAAGCAAAGCATTGGGGGAAGGGGCGAAAAGGGTCCCCCCCTTTCTTAGCTCTCCGCTTGGGCGCTCAGGTAACAACCCCTCCTCTGCAGCCCCCAGATCTGCATGTGAAATTGCCATTTCACCCCTGCACACTCCTTAATTGTTGGAAAAATTATTTGTGAAATTGCTTTCCACCAGGAGAGCGGTGCACGCTTATTACACACACACACCACCTTGCATTTCCAAGGCATGGAGTTCCCATGATGCTGACAACCTGCTTCCCCCGATAGACACCTACTGCCCCCCCCCCCCAACACACACACACACAATTTGAAAAATTAAGGGCTGCTTAAAATGCCAACACAAAAAAGGCAGGTGCCATCTTTGCCTCGTTGGTTGTATGATAAATGCCCAGTTGACACTGGGCTCCTGCTCTGGGTTCGATGCAATCGGTAGAGCTGAAAGTTGGAAATCAAGTGTCCAAGGCCAACAATCTGGCCCTGAGAGGTGGGATCGGGGCTGCTGTTACCTCAGCCTGCTTGGCCATAATGCCTTCATCAAGCGAGACTACTCATTGTCTGTGGAGACGATTATTACAAAAAATACACTGGACAAAAGGAAGGGCGGGGGGGGGCTCTGAAGTTTCTAGTGTCAAATCTTTTTCAATACTCCCTGCTCCGTTGGGCAGGGTAAGAAAAACAAATCCTACGTTTGCTCTGGGATTTTTATCCGAGAGAGGTGACCTTAGAGCAGCCGGGAAGGCAGGACACTTTTCAAATAATCGTGTGTCTACAGGACTATCGAGAGAGATTCTCTCTCAGGAGGTGTTCTAAGCAAGAGGGTTAATGGGGACAAGATTTCCGCCCCCCCCCCATTTCCTTAATCAGCTGGGGGGGGCGTTAAAAATCAGAGCCGTTCAATGTTCAACTTTATTTTTTTCCCAACCAAGTGAGGACAAGTTGACGCGAAAATAACGAATTGGAGCGACGCCGAAGGGATGCAGCGAAGATGGATCTTAAAGTCAGTTCAGACGGTTCCGTTGCATCCCTTCCCCCCCCCCCCCCAGTCACTTTGCAGGGTGCTTCTCCGAAAAGTTTAGGAGCTGACAAGCGAAGGGGGAAAGAAGGGATGCGATGGAAAATATCTGAAGCGATGTGACTCTTTGGAAAGAAATTGACAGGATCCATTTTTTGTCTCTCCCTTCTTGAAACATAACGGTCTGGCACAAAACCAATGCCAATCAACTAACCCTTGGTCTCACTCTCATCACTTAGTTCAAGTTCTTTACTGTATCTGGGAACTGGTCATCTTTGGAAACACACACACACACACGCTGCAACGGTTCAACTCCAAGCGACTTTTAACGGGAGGGATTTTCTTTCTGTGCCTTGCAAAGTGCCTGAGATCTACCAGGCCGGGGATGGGAGAAGTGGGAAGGATAGAAAAATTGAAGCGGAAGGGGGGAGGTCTCTTTGAATGGTTGGATTGCCGCTTTAGACTGTCAACCTCAAACGCCTCAGGCATGGAGAAATTTTATAATGGGAGGACCGATTACTAGTTGGGGGGGGGGACTTTTCATTAGGCGGGGGCAGATGCTGATATGCCCTTGCCTTATTGGAAGAGAGATTGAGAACCACCCATTTATCTAGCAGCATATTGATTATTATTAGAAAAGACAAAACGGGAGGGAAAAGTGATCAAAAACCTATATTATCTTGGGAATTTTTCCCTATTCTGGCTAGTTTTGCAACGGCAATATTCTTTTTCGTTGAGGGAGGGGATCCGATTTAATGGGAGAGGGTTTGGGAGACCTGATTTTGGTCGCAACAACGTGTGTTTTTATGAAGAAAGAAAAACTGCACGTGTAGTTTTTTTGTTTTTTTTTTTTAAAGTTTTCCCTGATTTCCAGGAAAAGTCCTTTTACAGATGCAAACAAAAGAGTCCGCAAAGCCCTGGCGTCATGCCCTGCTGAGAAGGAGTTTTGTTCCCTTCAAGTCCCAAAGCAGCCACCTTCAAGGGAAACATTTGCTATTTGTTCAGACTGTCCTGGGTCAGCGGGACAGTCCCCCAGGGGGAAGCCACGGCTCCACCTCACGCTAGTGGATGGCACCTGGGGGGGAGCAATCACCTCTGTGGCAAACGCCCCCGTGCTCTCAGCACCACCTTCTAAAGTAGGGACCGACCCTGCAAAATGTTTTCCCTGGAGGCAAGTCTCCCCCGGCAGGAGTTTTGTTTGCCCAAGAGCGGGAAGAAGAAAGAAGAGAGGGGAAAGGCACTCCGGAGTCAGGTTGTTTCGAACCTGCCTTTTGTCGGTTAGAAACACGAATGATGAGCCAGCCACACAGGGCAACTCGAGAAAGGGCCACGCGAAGGTCTGTGGGGCTGGGTTCATAGATCAAGGCGTGATCTTTGCCCGGATCCTTAGGAGAGTTTTTTACACAACTTCCCTTGGCCTTTTCCCACTCCACCTGGCTATTGACTTTGCTCTTTCCCGCATTTGACTCTTTGGTTACTCCTCGCCCCCAAAACAGATCCCCAGATTGATGTGGAGGGTCTCCTAAGACAAGAGAGAAACTTGTCTCCGGGTCTGGAGAGAAGCAGTCGGGACTTCCCCGGGCCAGGCACTTGGGGGGATGAAAGAGGAGAAAGCCCCCATACAAACGTGAATAGGGTTTAAATCGCAGCGAAGGAAACTCGTAAAGAAGCACAGGGAAAGGGGTGATATCGTTTGGCTGCGAATGCGCCAAGGATGGTTTATGTGTCCACATACAAAGCGGTTGGGTTGGGGTCTTGTAACTCTCCGGGTCATTTATTCCCACCAGGCACATTCGCACTGGACTCATCTCTCTGCTCCCCGCATTTGGGGGTGGGTGGGCGTGGGGGGGAGGTTCATTTTCAACCTGCCGCGGGGAGAAGCTTGGTCAGCGGATTCAAACGAGTCGCAGAGAAAGAGAGAGATCCCCTAAAGCGAGCCAGCTGGAGAGATGCGGGCGCATGGAGGCTGGGGAGAAGGGTTGCTTGGGTTAAATGTTTACTGAGTCCTTAGTTGTGGCAAAACCTCCCCTGATGAGAGAGGATTGAGAGAGGAGTCAGCACTGGAGGAGAAAGGCGTCGCCCAAGGCAAGCCGGGCGCTCCGGGCTGCCCTTGCTGGGGTTAATGCTGGTAAGCGCTTAAAGATTCCTTCAGCTGAAGCCCCCGTGCCCTGGGAAGGGAACGTGTCTACCACGGGGAGATGCTTTCCCAAAGTTTTCTCCCCCCGTTTGTGTCCCCCCCCACCCACAAAATCCCCAGCCTTCCCTGCAAACGAGGCCAAGCCAAGGAATGAATTACAAACCCCAACCCCTATATATGCCTGGGCGTTAAAGCTGCTTTCTGCTATTGGTCCCTCGGCCCCACAACAGTGCCCCTTCCCCGGTTCATGAATAAAAGAAAGACGCTGGAACCTATCACAGCTCGCCTGGGGCTCTCTCTCTGCCTCCCCAATGCGCCAAAGTTAGGCGCTTTAATTTCCAAACCTTCCAGCTGACATAACGCCCCCCCCCCCGCCCATCACCCTCATCTCCTGAAAACAGCCATCCCCTAAGCGATCGCCAACTGCCACACACCCACACCCACACCCACACCACCACAACAACAAAATAAAACAGAAGGGGGGGAAGCAGTCCCCCCAGAAGCCCAGCCCAGCCCTGAGACCGCTCGGGATGTGTCTGCTTCCCCCTCTAGTCGGTGTCTTACATTCCTGAAGAAGGAAAGCTCAGGCCAGCTGAGCCACACCACTAAAACTTTAAGAAGAATTTCTGGGCGGGGGGTGAGTCCCCCCCTTCCCCCTTTTCCCTGTCGGAGCAAAAGATTTCTCCGTTGTCTTTGCAGCCCGGGGCTGGGGAGGAGAGCCCTGCGCCTTAACGGAGGGAGAAGACACGCGTCTGCTGCAGCGCGCGGGACTTCGCTTCGCTCAGCCCAGAAAAGGGGGTGGCCCGGCTTTGATTTGTGTGTCTGTTTGAAACCCAACCGGCCCAGACTGACTCCGGAATGGCAACTTTACCCGGGACAGTTCCCAGAATGATGCGCCCCGCGCCGGGACAGAACTACCCGCGCACTGGGTTTCCTTTGGAAGGTAGGTCTTGACCAATATGTCTCTTGTAAATGACTCGTTTCTAAACAGCCGATCGCTGGGGGGGGGGGGGACATCTCCCTCCCTGCCAGGGCCATAATGCAGCCTTAGCGCCCAGGGGGAAGGTAAACTTTCAACAGACGGAGTGATTCCCCAGCTAATTACCCTGTAACTTTCAACCCTCAGATAGTTTAGGGGGCAGATCTCAGTCGGTTGATTTTCTGCCACAGCCGTCAGTGATTTGCCCGGTAATTGACTTTAACTAGCGTGGTGAGTTTGATTCCCCCCGCCGCCACCCCCCCCCCCCCCATGCTGGTTGTCGCTCCAGACCTCACGCCCCTAGACGGACACAATTCGGAGCTTCTCCCCAAACTTTTTGTTTCGCTCCCGGGCTGCGTCGCTTCAACCTTTGGAAGCGGCTTCCCAAGCCTCGGAGACCGTAGCCACCCCTGGCACAAGGGTCCCTGCTAAGGACTAAATGGACCCGCTTGCAGCTGCCGCCGAATGTGTGGGGGCTTTTTAGCTCATGAGAGGCCCCTGGAGCTGTCAGATGCTGTCATCCCCCCCCCACCCCCCCCAGCTCGCAGCGCTGCTGCATTCAGTTCTCGATTTATTTGCCCCTGCATTGTGTGGGTGTCTGGGTGTGTGTTTGCACATTACCTTTATTATTAGTATTCCTTCTCACCCGCCTGCTGGCTGTTTAGCAGAGGCAAATTCAGAGTGGGACCCCTCTCCCCGCATGCATTAAACAAGAGAGTCTCAGGCAAGCCGTGATCAAGTGGCCAAACCGAAACCCGATGGAAACCCACGCAGGCTGCAAAACACACAAGCTGGGGGGATTTGCTCGAGTGCTTTTCTGTAGCAAATGAAGTAAAACAGACGGCCAGGGAAAGGATCAAAGGATTACAACAATATTTGCTCAACATGCCTGGGAATAATGAACAGAGAGCGGCCGGTGATTTTAGTACCTCTTGAATGTAAAATTGGCCACTCGAGTGTTATCTGTCGCTAATGATGTATCCAGCGAGTGTTGCCCGAGTGACTTCGAATTCGTAGTGCATGATTCTTATTAAATCGCGAGGCAATTTCGGGAATCGACTGTTCTTTGCAAAGAGAAACTCGGCCCCTCTCCCCCCCCCCCCCCGTCACCTCTTCGCAAATTATGCAGCTGAGTTCTTCGGTGTTTTCGAGACTGTGAAATTGTATTAATCTGCAAGATATACATTGCCAGGTATTAAACCAATGGGGGAGGTCGGGATTAGAAAGCCTGCCGCCCCCAGGCCCCTGAAAGAAAATTCTGCAGACTCTGTATTAGGATGACAAAAGAACAGGAGGGCTTGTGGCACCTTAGAGGTTAACAAATTTATTTGAGCATAAGCTTTCGTGGGCTATAGCCCACTTCATCGGATGCATTAGGATGCGTGCTCAGTGCAAGGTGCGCTCTTGTTAATCGCTGCCACCGCAAAGAACCGACGTTTTGCTGGTCCAGTTTGCTGTTAAAATGTTAAGACGGTTCCCGTGGCACGGCTTCCTTGCCATTAACAAAAATATCCTTCCCCTTTCCCCCTGATAGACATAGAGCAAAGAAAGAACCGGAGGGTTTTGACGAGGTCATTTGAGCCGTGTGATTTTTTAAAAACATGCCCTTTTCCTGCGGTTTGGATCAGGCACTAAAAAAGCGCAAGGAAACTTTCGTTTTAAACACCTTTGTATTTCAAAGCCAGGTTCAAACTATGGGGACCATCAGCCGTATAAGGTGATAATACTTTGGTTGTTTTGGGGAGGAGAAAAATGATTTTCATTTATCGCTAGAAAAACGGGTCCTTATTTTCTTATGAAGACCTCGAGCTCGATAGGCGAATATTACTGCCGCTGTCGATTATCTCTCTGTAGAGAGGAAAATACAAATAGATACAGGTGGTAGATGGAAGTATATCGATGCAGATAGAAATACAGACACGGATCTAGAGAGAGAGCGAGAGAAAAGGTTTATAGAAAGAACTAGAGAGAGATCTACAGCCATCAAAACAAACACAGAGAAACACGTGTAGCTATAAATGAGAGAGGGGGATGCACAGAGAGGGAAGATACACGCATAGAGATGGTCTAGTTGTCACTGACCCGGCGTTTCTCCTCTGCCCCCCCCCCCCTCTGAATTCTAGTGTCGACTCCTCTGGGCCAGGGCCGAGTGAACCAGCTCGGCGGGGTGTTCATTAATGGCAGGCCCTTGCCAAACCATATCCGCCACAAGATAGTGGAGATGGCCCACCACGGCATCAGACCCTGCGTGATCTCCAGGCAGCTGCGAGTCTCCCATGGCTGCGTCTCCAAAATCCTTTGCAGGTATCAGGAGACCGGCTCCATCCGCCCCGGGGCGATCGGAGGGAGCAAACCCAGGGTGAGTGCAAAGCCAAGCAGAGGCTGCTCCAGCCAGGCGCTGGGGGCTTACAGCTCGGACCCTGCTGCTGTTGAAGCCAATGGGAAAATACCTCCCCCCCCTCCATCCCATTGGCAATTCCCATCAACTCCGATTTCCAATGCAGCCTGGGCACTGAACTCCCACCCTTCCTCCCCCAAAAAATAATGCACCCACTCTCCCGACGGTGCCTTGGCCCCCAAGCTGAGCGCAAGAAACCAAGAGGCCCCGTCGCCCCTCACCCCTGTTAAAATGCATTGTTTGGATGAAACGTATATGCAGGCGCGCGCAGGGGAGGGGGGGGGTGGGCGTCTAATAAAGCTGCAATTTGCAGAATCAACTGGGTAGAAAAGCGGTGTGGAGTTGAAGGCAATGAATAAATTAGAACATGCAACAAGTGGGGCACACTCAAGCATTTGCTTCGGTTCCCGGTGCCTCTCGGGGGGAGCCCTTTTGCATTTGAAGGATAAATCGGGGTGTGGTGTGGATGTGAGTCTAGATCTCCCCGAAATATCTCCCCCCTTCCCATACTCGATTTCATACACACACCATAAATCTACCCTTGTCAATTTCAAGCGAAGAGCTTGGGACAAAAGAATCTTTGGCATCAAGTTGTTTCTTGGGAGGTGGGGGTATATAGGCAGATTTAATCCGCCCCCCCCCCCCACCTTACTTGGAATTAAATATCTTTCTTGTTAGACCGGAATAGAGACCTCGATGGGAAATCTGAAAGCCTATGGTTCTTTTTTAAATTAAAAGTGTTTTTTTCTCTCTCCCACCCCCCTCTCCGTTCTCTGCACGTACTCCCCCGCTCCCCCCCACTGATCTCCATTGATCACAAAAGCAGGTTGCCACTCCCGACGTGGAAAAGAAAATCGAGGAGTACAAGAGAGAGAATCCAGGGATGTTTAGCTGGGAAATCCGAGATAGACTCCTGAAAGATGGGCACTGTGACAGGAGCACTGTTCCCTCAGGTGAGAAGGCAGCTTGGCAAGAAATACACAGAGAGAGAGAGAGAGAAAAAAAACATCCAGATAGAAATAGATCTAGGGAAACGATTATCTGCAGCCACCACAGACTGACACCCAGCATATATCCAAAGGCTACAAAACGTCTTCTCAGGGGCTGCGTCCAAATAAAGGAGTTTCTGTCTCTTGGGCATGGCAATAAAGTGATGTTAAAAGAAAATCATCTCAAGATTCCCTAGAAAGGAACCTGAAAGTGCACATTTAAATTCTCTCTGCAAACAAACAAACAAAAATGGAATAAGGCAAACATTAAACCCATGGTGGAAAGGAGACCAAGTTTAGGGCACTGGTGAGACTTTACCTGTTCCATCCCACAGCAAAGGAGCCAGAGACAGTCTAAAGGGGGTGAACACATAGCACCTACCAGCACCCTGGGGTTTTTCAATCGCCCCTGGGTGATTTTCTGAGTTGCTCAGGGAAGGAACAAATTTCTCCCCCCGATGATGTCCAGAGGGTGGGGAGAGAATCTTTCAATTCAGGTTAAAATAAATAAGCAAAGGTTTGGGGGCACCATGGCTCTCCAGTCTCCGCAGGACAAACCCCCTCCCCACGCCCAAACTTCCCTCCTTGGAAGTACCTCAAGACCA
Source organism: Caretta caretta (assembly GCF_965140235.1). Lineage (NCBI taxonomy): Eukaryota > Metazoa > Chordata > Testudines > Cheloniidae > Caretta > Caretta caretta. The sequence continues at coordinate 8,064,263 of NC_134223.1, forward strand.
AGAGTTTAAAGGAAAAGCAGCAGTGGGCCCGATTCTGAACCCCTGCTCCTACCCCCATCAATCTCCCATTCATGTCAGGGAGGGAAAGCAAAGGGGGAAAGGCCAACCCGTGCTCGGTTTTTCACAATTACAAACAAAACGAGAACGAGATGCCGTGTATGTATTTGTGTCCTCGAGGGGGGGAGCGTGGGTGGGATAAGTGGGTATTTCCGTGTGGGTATCTCTGGTTGTGTGTGTCTGTGATTTTCACGTGCGTGTGTGATAAGTGTGAATTTGTGTCTGTGTGATAAATGTGTGGGTGACAGAGGTAAGAGCATGTGGGTGTGTGAGACATACCTATTAGGGTGTGTGTAATTGCCTGCATGCATGTGATTGCACATTGGGGAGTGCTAAGTGTGTATTCGTGTTAACGAGGGTGTTGGTGTCAAAGCTTGTGACTTGAAGTGTGCACGTATGTGATCTGTGTGTTTGTGCAACGAGAGTGAGGGAAACGCGTGGGAATTAGTGCGTGTTGGTGTTTATTCCTGAGTGGGTGTTCAGCTTATGGTCGTGTGTAAATTGCTGAGTGTGTATTTACATTGCATGTGTCTATTTCGGAGTCTATGTGTGTGGATTTTTTTTCTATTATGAGTTTGTGTTCGCAAGTTTATGGCTTTGTGTGCATAGATCTGGGTTTGTGTGTGTGTGTAGTTTGTGTTCCTGGCATGTGTTTGCCGACCCGCTGCATTCTTTTGCTTTTCTTGTTGCTCAACTTTGGAAGCGTTGGCGGGTTGTCTCTCTTCGACCCCTTTTCCAAAGCAGCTTATACTTGCCTTTTTGTCTTTGACTGTCTGAGGTTTAGTGAGTTCGATTAGCCGAGTGCTAAGAATCAAGTTCGGGAAGAAAGAGGAAGAGGAGGATTGCGACAAGAAGGAGGAAGACGGGGAGAAAAAAGCCAAGCACAGCATAGACGGCATTTTGGGCGACAAAGGTAACTCGACGGGCAGCCAGACCTGGGCCCGCCCGCCTGCAATAAGCGACACTTGCTTAATATTTGTCACTTGCCGAAACTCTGGTCCCTGATGGGTTTTGCCTGGACCCGATCGTGCTGTCACTGGAGGTCGGGGCAAAATTTGGTGAAGCAGGATCAGCAAATGTCTGCAAAACTTGCCTTTCTCCACCTCTTTCTAGTGATTAAGCGTTTCCTAAATCAACACCCATGTCAAAAGTTACCGGCCATATAATCAAATGCTTTAGAGGCCCTTTGAGACAAGGGCTGCCCCCTCCTTCTCCCACCTCCCTTTTTTTACTCCCATCACCCCAGATTTGTTTTAATAGATAGGACACAAGCTGTCCCCAGGGCCCTTTCTGAAAGATCTACGAGAAAAGCAGACAAATGGAGAGAAAGGCCTTGATGAAATTGTACATAGATGGGCCCTTGGAAAGGGGGGGGTATTAATGGGGTACCTGTATCACATTCCGCCCCCTCTCCGAGCCATCTGAGATGCCGGAAAAAAGATGTTGGTATTTTCCTTGCAGTCACTGTGGATCAATTATTTATAGAGAAGGGAGGGAGGGGCTGGGGGGGGGGGGAATCAGAGATTCCTAAATGAATTTGTTAGACAGATTTTTCTCCTGCTATCTAAGTGGTCCCCTGAAACTCTGGCTGACAGTTGAGCGATTTGGGCAATCAATATCAATTAGAGAGACTGGGATGTGTTCTGCTTTTGGGCACCAGCAAAGGCGCCGTTGCTAACCAGAGAGCGACCCGTCTGGGGGTGATGGTGCTCAGATGAGCAGTTGTAAGAAATCTTCCCTTGAAAAACAAAAGCGGCGGAGATGGAGGAAAGGCTTCTTAGCCCATTTGGGGCGTGGGGCGGGAAGGAGCGGAGCGCTTTGTTGAAATCTCCCGTCTGCCATCTCCTCTCGCGGGTTTGGGTAAGGAGAACACCGGAGCAACCTGTAAACTTTGATAAACATCAGTTCTTGTGCCCAGGGAAATTGCAGGGGAGAAGGAAGATAAGTTTGCAGAAACAAAATGTTTGCAACGAAACCGTTTCTAGATTTTTGATTCCAAACCGTTCTGGGACCCCCCCAAAAAAAATTGTCAATGCGAATCCATGAAACAAGCATGAGAAAGGCTATAAAATAAACAGCGTGAAATGGATGTTGGGTCAATAAAAAGTTTGAGAGAGGAATGTCGCATATACATTTCAATCTGTGAAAAGAACAGGAGGACTTGTGGCACCTTAGAGTCGAACACATTTACTTGAGCATCAGCTTTCGTGGGCTACAGCTCACTTCATCGGATGCATACCGTGGAAAATACAGTGGGGAGATTTATATTCGTTCGTCTCTAAGGAGCCACAAGTCCTCCTTTTCTTTTTGCGGATACAGAGGAGCAGGGCTGCGACTCTGAAACATTTCAGTCCCTGTTTCTTTCCCACTCACATCGATCTTGATGGAAGGACGAGGGCTCGTTTTCACTGGAGAGAAAAGGGAAAGATCCGGTTTGGGATTTTCCCATCAAGATATTTTCGGCTTCTAAATCAAAACTAGACGCTAACTCCCAGGGGTGGGGGGCCAGAAACCTGTGTATTTATTTGAAGGGAAATCAGCTCTTTTCTTGAGTTAGGGAGTCTCACTTGCTTTCTGAGAGGAAAGGAGTCCGTTTAGGAAAACCCTCGAAAGGATTTCGCTCATTTCTATGAAATGGGTAGAAAGCTGGGGAAAATGGCAACTTCGGAAGGTTTCAGAGTCGCCGCCGTGTTAGTCTGTATCCGCAAAAAGAACAGGAGGCCTTGTGGCACCTTAGAGACTAACCAATTTATTTGAGCATCAGCTTTCGTGAGCTCCAGCTCACTTCACTTCGGAAGGGTTCTGGTTTCGGTTAGTCTTTTTTCAATCAGTTGGTTTCTGGTTTGGTTTGGTGTGAAGAGGTTGCGGTTTCTTCGGGCGATTTGCAGTAATATTAGTGACAGAATTTAGGGTCAGAGGGGAAAAATAGTTATTTTCTGTCACAGAAGCCTCCAAAATGTGTGTGTTGGGGGGAGCTCACTCTTGCAATCTGTTTTCACCGGCTGCAGCGTTTCCCCCGCGCTGAGACAAGGCGAGTGACTTGGGACATCGAAGTCCCGGGATTTTGGTTTGAAAGGGGGAGGGCAGAATTGGGAAGAAAAAGCTGCCAAGTGTCACGATCAAACATTACTCTAAGTCTCAAATAAAGGTGCACAAAAGGGGGCGCTTGAAGGATCCGACCCTCCTGTTTCTTTCCTTTCCCCCAACCTTGAAGATGAACTTCATTTGCAAAGACCTTCCCGTCTATTGAAGCTTTATAAGCAAAAGATTCCTGGCCACAAAAGCAAACAGTTTAAAAAGAGAAAAAAAAATCTAAGCTGCCTTAAAAAAATGGAGTAAAGGGGTGGGGGTGGGGGAAGCGTTGTCCATTCTCATTCAAAATTCTGCAAGGAGGAGAAAAAGTTTGGACAAAGGGCTAAGGAGGGGAAGAAAAGGAGATAAATTATTCAAAACTCCCTGCTGTTAGGTAGTTTTGTAATATTATAGGACCGTCTGTTGGGAAAAGGCGAGCCGTGGGACGCTGCAAAACGTTTCGTGTGATTTTGGAAGGAGCCAATGCTCATTTGCAAATCGGTCCTATTGGGTCTCCGATTATTTCCCCCCTTGCGCTATTTTTTAAAAGATTTTAGTTTGAGCTTATTGCTTAAAAAAATAGATAAATAAACGAATCCGCCGGTGAGAAAGCTACACAAATATCCCCCCCCCCCCACGGCTCCCCACCTCCCCAGAAAATAAGAATAAAGCGGGAACGTAGCTGTCAGCGTCCTTGCCCCGTTACTAAGAGGTAAATTGATTTCCAGAAGCAAATACATGCACATATGTGGTCCCCGATTTATGTAGGGGTGTGTGTGGGGGGGGGACCCAGTCCGTTTTCGATCAAGGGCGAATTGTGGAACATCTCGGGATTTTGAGGGAGAACGCGTGCAGCACAGAAAGCCCCCCCCCACCCCCCCGTGCCACGGCTGTCTCCTCGGCTCCTTGCAGAAGGACACCCCCAGGTCTTTTCGCCGCGGCGGCCCCGGCTCTGGAGAGCGGCTCGGGCTCCCCCAGATCTGCGAGCGAAACACAGCCGCCGCCCTTTGTCGGAGGCCGGGGTGCGTGAGCGGTGGGAGCCCGATGGGTTTGCAGCCGCGGATCGGTTGCATCTCACCCGCTGGCCCCAAGCGTTATCGCGGGGGGAGGCGAGCTGTTGTTGTTGGTTTGGGTTTTTTAATAAAAACCAAAACAAGATCTCACCGCAATCTTTTGTTGCAACCCGAAGAAGTTTCCAATGGCCCCAATTAAAGTAACTAATAACACACTTCAGAGAGGGGGGGGAGAGAGAGAGAGTCCCAGCTTGGCTCACTTTTAATCTTTAGAGATCTCCCCTCTGCTTAACCAAAATGGCAACTCGGTTTGGTTTTTATTATTATTTTTTTTAACGACTGACAACCCCTGGGCACTCGGACCGGTAGTTTTCAAGCACAGCCACGAAAGGCTCTGGTCTTTATTTAAAAAAAAAAAATATCGGGGGGAGGAAAAGGGAAAAGAAGCGACGAGGGGGGGAGGGCAGAGAACTTTGTTTGGGGGCTTTTTGCCCTCGTGGCAAATGCCTTTGCTCTGTTTGGGGGCTCTCCTCGCAGGGAGCCGGAGGAAGACAGCCCTCAATGCGCTCCCTTTTTAAGCGTTAAAGAAAGATTCCACCCTGCGCCTGTTTCTTTCTATCATCTGCTTGGCATTTAATAATGTTAAGACTTATTAGAGCTGGTAATGAAAACTGTGGCCGCTGAATAGGGAGCTGTGTTGGAGAGGGGTGTAATAGCTCCAAGGCATGCTAAGAAATGTATTTATCCCCAATCAGTGCTCACTCTCTGAGTTCCAAGCACAAACGTTAAGTTGAAGGGTTTTAAGGCAGATTAAATTGAGCCTTTATTTCTCTGCACTTTCATCTTTAAACGGCTCACTCCAGCTAGCCCTGGGCGTATATTCATGAGGCTTCATTTCTTCTTCTTCCTCCTCTTTTTTTTTTTTTTTTTTTAGCCTCGTTAAACCCGAGTTGTTATTATTTGTGGTGCTGGTGTTGCTATTGATTGTGGTTATTGGGGTGCATTAGGGAGCGCCACGTGGCGCTGCAAATTCGCACCCAAACCGGCCCCGCCGAACGCCGGTGATGCGAATCCTGCGGGCTGCGGCGAGGATGGGTGTGGACACAACCAACAGCTTAGGGCCCCGGGAAGATGCCTCGTGTTCAGCGCAGAAGGGGAGGAGGGGGCAAGGCCTAGTGCAAACGAGCAAATGGTATTAATTGCAACCAGGCGCTGCGGACTGCTCCACAATCAATGGAAATAGGAGTGAAGGGGATAGGGGCTGGCTCGCTCAAGGAATGGATAAGTTTATTGTATGGGAAGATGATCTGTGTGCAGCCTTTACATAGGCAAGGCATGTAAAGAACCGACCAGGTGAAGATCAGTTCCTTATATGCCTTGCGTATATGGACACATCTTCCCCATACTGTAATCTGGTCAGTTTCACACACGCGCGCTTTATCTGCATCGTCTGCAACGGCAAAATGCATGTGTGATCAATGTTAAAAACCCTTAGCAACATGTATATTGCTCAAAATTTACATATATAAAAACTAGGCTACTGTATGAGGGAAGGAGATCTGTGTGAAATATTTAATTGTAGAATTAAACAGGCATAAGAAATTGACCAGGTTACAGTCAGAGCAGTATAGGGAAAGATGATTTCTCTGTGTGTGTGTGTGTTCACACAGAGAGAGAGAGACAGAGAGAGAGATCCCGTGTGTTTGCGTATTTCCCCACACTGCAACCCCCTGGTCGATTTCTTGTAAGAGTGTGTGTGGCACAGGGTTTCACAAAGTGAGCAACACCCGCATTTTGCCGTGGGGTGCAAAAGATCCAGAAGCAACTATCTGGGTTACCGTATCAGTTTTGCTTCGGGGAGGTGTGGGAAGGGTGTGAAAAGAAGAAGGGCAGAAAACGGGAAGGGACCATGTACAGGTGTGAACGGGAGCAAGGGACAGGGGGAGGCGGGGAAGGAAAGGTGGGGATATTTAGACACTTCCAGCTCAAGGTGGTAACAATTTAATTTGGCAGCAGCAATCGCTGCTAATGTGGTTTTCGGAGGCTTGCGACACTGAAGGAAGCTGTTTTGATTGTGTGTACAAGGACCTGCCAAATTTAATTAGGCTCCAGGGGAGTGAATGAATGAGGAGAAAGAGGGGACTCCTTCCCCCCTCGCCCCCACCCTCTTTCTCGGCAACATTTTTGTGCTGTCACACCTGGAAAGGGGGATTGTTTCCCTGGGTCGGAGTTGGGGAGGGGAGGGTCTCAGGCGGTTTATCAGCCAGCAATCTGCATTGATTTAAAACCAACAAGCGCCTTCTCTGTAAATGTATGTTGAGAAGGGAAAGGGAACAGACACTTCATCAAATCAAGGGATTACCTAAGGTTGGCAATCTAATCAAACAGAGACCAGGCGGGATTTGTGAGTGTTCGGAGTGAGATCAGCTCTAATAATGGGGGGCAGAAAAAAAGATAGGGTGGTGTCAGGCAATTCATTGGCTTTAGGCTCAGTTATTCTGTGCATATTTCAGAGAGGAGAGAGAGAGAGAGGGGAAAAAAACCAGGGAGCGAAAGGGGGGGGGCGAGGCTATGTATGAGCACACACAGAGCTTACATGTCACAAAAAAAGCGGAGACAAATGAGGTACAACAATAAACACAGATAACAATTACAAAGGCAAACAGTGGCTTTTGGGAACAAGTAGCTGCAGAACCTGGTCTACATAAACAAAGTAGGCAAATGTTTGCAAGATAAACTCCTTCCTAAATCGAGTGTGACGGGAAGGAGAGAGGAGAGGAGGACAGATAAGGTAGGAGGGGGGATACACCAGTATAATCTAATACAAGACACTTTAACAAAAACAAATTTAAGACAAGGATGCTGGAGAGGGAAGGAGGGAGTTCACTTATTCAGCAGGAAGAGGAATAATATAAGGAAGATGTTTATAATCCAGCTTGGGGGGGGGGGGGGCATGGATTTAATTATACACCAGGACAAGTATGAACCAGGTAGTTATGATCCCTGATTTGGGGTGGGGATAGGGGTTAGGATCAATGATAAACCAGGGAAAGGGAAGACAATAGAAGGAATAGGTATTTATAACCCACGGGTTTTTGTTTGGGGGAGGGGGGACATTCAATTATATGGCAGGAAGAATCGAAGGCAGATACGTCTGACCTAGGACTGTGGATGTGCATTGTTAGCAAGCCCCTGGACCCAAAAAAAAATTTCCAGAAAGAGTTGAGGGCTGTGACGGGGTTTATTAGAGAGATCTATAGGGATCTATCTAAATGAGAATGGCAAATAAGAGAGTGGAGGTGTCTGCAGTGTGGTTAAAGGAATTAGATATTTACCAGTTTGAAATAAGCCGGGTATAAAAAGAGAGAGAGAGAGAGAGGAAGAGAGACAGTGAAAAGATGAGAGGGGAGAATACTTCAAACGAATTCATCATCTGGAGTGGTGCAGGGGAGATTTAGAGACAGTATTGGGAAGTTATTTAGATATTAATAACATATTTTCCTGAGGCGTCAGGAGTGCCTCCATACGCACTTTTTTCTCGCAGCTATTTGGCTGGGTGAAATATGGGAGACCCAAATGTTGGGAAGAGATAACACAATCAGCCTAGCCCTGGTCCTGTGACTGCATCATAGCATTAAACCCGGATTAACCTCCCCTCCCCCCCCCCCCACCCCCAAGCTTTCCAAATTTTTCAGTGGAATTTACATGGCAGGATTTTAAAGCACATATAACACTTGCCTTAAAGCTGTAAGGTTACTTGAGCGGGGGGGGGGCGAATCTTGCTGAAAAATATCTTTGTTACATATGAAATAAGCAAATAAGGGACCCTCTTGAGACCTGAACTTTTTCAGATATTATAGTCGGGCTCTTCTCCCTCGCGAAAGAAAGAAAGAAAGAAAGAAAGAAAGAAAAAGAGATTTCAATCAGTTGCTACATTTCTCTCTCCCCCCCCCCCCCCCGTGGGTTTTGCTTTGTCATTTTAATCTGAAATGCGCTATGATCTAGGTTCTCGATTGGCCGGGGTTGGGCGGGGGGATCAGGGCTCTCAGTGCTTCCTAATATTGTCTGATATTGACTAGGAGTGATATTGACTAGGAGACTTTAGCCTTCATTCTAGGTTGCCCTCCCCACTCTCGGAGTGGGGAGGGCAACCATTAAAAAGACCATTAAAAAGAAGAGAAAGTTTGTAACCCTGAATCCCAACCAAAGCTGACGCTCCAGGCCTTTCCCTGAAAGTTCAGCTACAAGGCTTGGGTGCATCAGGGAAGAGATCTTCAAGTCTGGGTGTCCCACATGCTTGGGATTTGCTGAGAGCGCTTGCTAAAATATCCAACCTGGCCAGAGGATGAGGGGAGGACAGGTGTCTTAGCTAAACTACGGGGGCGATCAGCACACCCCGGGGGGTGGCGGGGGGGGTATACACTGAGATCCGGTATGACACGGAAGCAGCTAGATTTTGTACGTATTTTTATTACGAATCATAACTGTCCCCTTTTGGTGGCTGCAAATAATCAACCGGTGCCTGCCTGCCTCGCCTCCCGCTTGTCTTTCGAGTTCTCTGGCTCCAAAGAATGTTTCCAGGGGAGCGGATGAATCTGCTTTTGGAGGGGTCACTTTTACGCTGTACTTTCTCTGATCTCCCCCCCCCCCCCCCCAAGAAATCAGATGCCGGCTAATGACAGTTCATAAAGACCGCGTGTCTTCCTGGTTGGGGGAGGGAACCGAGAAGGAAACCCACTGAAGAAGGAAGATGAAAGTGCAATTGTTATGTTGGGAAGAGCTGGGAAATAGCCTCTGCCTCTGAGGCCCGAGTTGTCAACGGGGAGAGGAGGCGGTTGCAGCTCGTGGGGGCAAGAGTGTGAAAGGGAAAGTAGGTGAGGGAAAGCAGAGGCAGGGTGAGGAAATTGAGGAGCTTACAGCCTTTGATCCTTGGCTGCTTTTCCTTATCAGAAACATTTGTGGTGACACCGGTACAAAGAAAGTTCATCATATTACAGACTGCTCGGGCTGCTCGCAGGAACCGCTGGCTGTTAATTAGCAGGCGCTCTCTCTTGTGGGACAGACTAGATCTGAGGCTACGTATTACTTGCTTGGGTGGCTCTGGGTCCTGGGATGAATTGCTGAGAAGGGCCATTTCGGTTTCTAGCCGCTGCAGGGTTGGTCAAAGAAGCCGGAGGAGAGGGTTGGGGGCGGGGGGAGTGAGAAGGAGAAGCGCCCTTAATGCTCATTCATAAAGTATAGGTATGGAGGGCAGCGTCTTTGCTCATTCATTATGGGGGGGGGGGGGGGCAGCGTCTTTGCTCATTCATTATGGGGGGGGGGGGTGATTACAACATATGCTTAGAGAATTCCGGACCGTTCTTCTCGAGCCACTTAGATTTTGTGATCCTGGCTTCTGTGACTCTTTTTCTTCGTGATTAAAAAGGGAAAGCGCTTTCCCAAAAAATAAATTCCCCAAACCTATAAAGTCTCTCCTATAACTAGGCGTTGTTTTTCCTTCCCTGGGAGATGGCACCCCGGGGGCAAGGGACACGTTTTAAATATAGTTCCCCTCCCCTCCTTCAACCAGAAATCACAGGACGCTGACTTTGCTGGCAGCATCTCCCACACCTGCTGCGGCGATGGTAGCTGGCTTTGAACGTCGAGCTAAACCTGATATTATTTAAAAAAAAGAAAGAAAGAAAGAAAGACAGGGGGTTCCTTAAAAGAGAATCTCCCATGAACGAGTCATCGCCACAGTTCAGCTTCGGTTGCCCGTTCCCAAAGGAAGCCCAGGCCTCGAACCGTGCAAGGCCTTATCCACCACCCCGTGCCTAGACCCTGCCAGGGAAACGGAAAGGAAGCCCTAAATAATTCTTTGCCAGCGCGGTGCTGCGGCGGTTGTGGGAGCAATGCGTAGGAAGGGAAGAGCAAACGGTGTTTAGACACACACTCCTCTTTAAACCCGCTGTCCCTCTGCCCCGAGGCTCTCTGAACGCGAGAGGAAACCCTTCTGGATTTTCGCTCTCTTCTGCGTTGCTTTGCTGTTTCTAAAATTGGAAGGAAGCACTTTGCCTGACCCTGGGGTATAATAACGGAGGGCATGGCTCTTTTGCAAGGGTCCTTTCTCGGTTTAGGTACAGAAGCTGGGGGAGGAGGACACTTTAGGAGTCGTTTAGCCTTCACTGGCTTCTTTGTCTGAAGACCCTAAAGATCGCAGATCAAAGTGACCTGGGCGCTTCTTTAAAAAGACAGAGATGGGGGAGGGGAGTCGAAAACTAGTTATGATACGCCTCAGTGTTTGGAATCGGTTCTCCTGCTGATTCCCCCTAGGGGCTGGGCTACTTTGGAGTTGTGGGTGCTCGGGATTTCTGGAAACATAAAGCAGAAAAGCCTGGCTTGTGTAGCTGGGTTTATTTCTTTCCAGCATCAGCGAGGGAGGTTCTCTTCAGCAAATCAGCACGTTTGGAGTGGTTGTGGCTTTCTAACAGATTTGATTCCTCCTCCCCCTCCCCAGCTCCCCTTTTCTAATTGTCATCATGACTAAGTGGTGGAAATGGGAAATGAGGTCCAATGTTTAATCATGCTAATAAATTCCGCTCCCAGACTTCTTCCTAAATTGTGTGTTGCCAGAACGCCTTTTAATCAGGCGTTTGTTTCAATCCCCTGGTACCTTCCCCTGAAAATGCTCCGCTCAAAAACTTTAGGGTTTTTTATTATGATTTTACTTCGCTATTCTCCAGTGAACAGCTGGCAAAAGAACTAGAGGGAAAAATCTCCCCCCTGACCTATTGCAATTTACATTTTAGTCCAAATCTGGAGTGGGCGAAAAAAGTCGGAAGATGATTGCAATAATTTTGTTGGCTTCTATTATGGGGACGAATTGATTTGCATACTTATTGGGAATTAAAGGAGGAAGAGAAAAGTTGATTCGACAAGACTATTTAGGCTGTTTTTCAGAAACTTTCCAGCAACTGGGGGAGGGGGGGATGTTGGGGGATTGTAAAGACGTTCCTAAAATTGATCTAGAAAGGAGGCTACGAAAGTTGATTTTGAAATGTCGATTTAAAAAAAAATTATTTTAAGCAAACTTTTTGAAAGAAAAATACCTCACTTGTTTGCAGGGACCAAAGAGGGATCCGTGTACCTAGACTCTTCGTGATTTACTTTTCATGAAAGATCAACAAAATTGTGGATAGAATGAGATGAAGGGGGAATCTTTTTTAGTGACCAAGGTCTTTTAAAAAGCGTGTGAAATATACAAAAGGCGGGTCGATTTCAAAAGATACTCCTGTTTAAACTCTAAGGAATTCTTTCCAACCCATTTGATTGCCAGGAAAGAGAGACCTGGGACGGGGGAGGAATGTAGGGGTGGAAGAATACCACACGACCTTTCTAGATTGTAAATCATCGATCCCAGCCGCAGATTCTCGAATGGGGCTGGAGTAGACGCAATGGCAGACAGTCGAAGCTACCAATTAATAGACTAAAAATATATTGAGTGAAATGTGGGAATTTTTGGATTCACTATTTCTGTGCAGAAACTTCCACGCTTTCAAATGCGTTCAAATCCACCCCCCAGGCCGAGACATGATTATTGTTTGTTGCTAAAACGCAGCACATATTGCTATTTGAAGCCCTGTTCGGGGGGGGGGGGTTGCGAATATTTGGTTTGTATCTTGTTGCTTTTTCCTGGAGTTTCCCCCTTAATCTCGTTCCAGCCACCAACCCTCTCTTTTGCGTTCTGCTGAATATCCTCGCAGCGGGTAAGCAGCCATTTGTTTCCCTCAAACTCCGGCAAAGAGAGCAGAAAACTTTTTTAAAAATGTCTCTTTATATTAAAAAAAACACACACACCCCCTTCTCTTTGTTGGAAAGAGGGGGAAATAATCAGTCACTGCCTCGGAGAAATGGGGGAGAATGTCCAGGATTAAAACGAATCTGAAGAACCCGAAACTGATGCAGTCAAATGATGTTTGGGGGGGAAACACACATTGTTAGAATCTCCATTCTCCTGAAGGGAAAGTGCTTAAAGATTAATCGTAGGTAGATAAACAATCTTCCTCATTGAGGCTTGGCAGCAGACCCTCCCCAAATCCGTGTCAAGGAGAAGTTTTCACTACCAGTATCGATAGTAAAGAAGAAAATAACTTCACTGAAGAGCACAGATCTGGATCAGTTCTGATTTCCATTGCAAAGAGTCAAGTTTCCCGGGTAGAGAGAAATCCCCCAGTCAAAACAGCTCGGCAGACTAATAACGCAGCAGGGCAAATATTTAAAATGTTTTTTTTTTTTAAAGAGGGGTTCAAATTGCCAGGGAAGGAAGGAAAGTGTAAATATCCTGGCTGCTTTAAAAAAAACAACCACCCCCAAAACACCCTTTAATCAGGAGCTCCTGCTCTTTTTCCTGCTGCTGTGACTTCATGACTTGCTCTCCTTAGTTTTTAAACTTTATACACGGCTGAATCTGATCCTTTTTTTTTTAAAAAAAAACTATTCCCCTCTCCTCCTATTATGGTATTTTTTTTCTCACTCTCTTTTCTCCCCTTAACCTCCTTTCCTTTCATTTGAAGTGAGCCTTGACAGCTTGCTACACTTTCTGAGTGCATCAATAGCCACTTTAGAAATACAAACAACTTTAAAGATAAAGTAACCAAACCAGAATGGGACTTTCAATGGGGGAATAGTTGTTGTCCTTTACCATGGAGTGTGCAGCCGTCTCTGCCTAATCCAGCTTTCATTTTCACCGACAAATGCCAAGAATCTATATCTGTCTCCCCACCCCTCAGGAGCCTGATTACACAACAAAAGGGCACCATTATCCTCAGAAGAAAACAGGGAGGGGACAAGGGGGCTCTGGGCTCTGAGGATGAGGGCATCTTCAAACTATTGACTTAGTGGATGAAGTCAAGAGCAAACACGCTGAGATCTAAAGGGGGAGGGAAGCGGTTTGAAGGTGGGGGGGGGGGGAGGAAAGACAACCTAGTGCAGAAGCCAAGGAAAGTAGTCCAATGTGCTTGAAACCGATATGGGAGTAAATGTCGAGGTGGAAAGCAAAAATAAATTCGTATGCCCACATTTTCTTTTCCCTCCAGCCTATCCTGGAAAGTCCCGATTTTCTCATTCGCTTAGAAAATGCGATTGTGGCATCTCCCCTCTCCCCCTCGGATTCAGAATCCAACGATCTCTATTTCTGTGAGTCTGTTTCAAAGGGATCCCCAGCCCTATCGCTCTGACCCCCAGTCTTGCCCACCCTCTTCGTGAAACCGACAAGGGAGTTAGCGGGAGGAGGAAGGACCAGACAGAGTCGCGCTCAGCTCTGAAGGAATATCTGTGTCCGCTGCGAACAGGGTGTCATCTTTTGGCCGAAATGTTCAAAAGTGGCTGGCGATTTTGGGGGTGCTCAACTTGAGACACGTCAAAGAAAGCTGATCGCTGAGTATCCTCCCCGTGCAAATCCGAGCTCTTTGGGGGTGTCTCATTGGACATCCAAAATTAGGTGGGTGGCAGGGGTGGAAAAGCATAGATTTCCCATGCTCCATCAGCACAGAGACAGAGAAGGAAGGGCTGGTTCTGACTTCAGTGACACCAGAGTAAATCCGCTGGCGTGAATCTGAGTTTACCCCTGTTTTGATGAGGTTAGGGTGTCGCCTGGGTGTCTTAGTTGGGTGAAAGTTTCCAGGAATTTCTTCTGCTCTGGGGTTGGAAAAAAGGGAACAGTGGGGAATATGCGATGAACTAACCCTAACCTATCCCAGAATCATAGAATATCAGGCTTGGAAGGGACCTCAGGAGGTCATCTAGTCCCACCCCTGCTCAAAGCAGGACCAACCCCAACTAAATCAACTCATGCCCTCACAGGTCCAAGAGCTACAAGTGGAAAGGGCTCTGTGCCTATGTCATTTCTTTTTACCTTGCTGTGTTTCGCCTGAGCGCCTAATTAGCCGCTACTGTGTCGGGATTTGCAGGATGGGCTCATGGGGTTTCCATCCCAACCCATACGGGACAAAAGTTATTTCAGCCATATTTGTAATGTATCTGGGTCACCTAAGGAGAAACCCGCTGCGCAGGGCTAGTCCAAAGCAGCCCTGAAGGAGCCCCACTGCCCCTAATTACTCTTTAATCAACCCAACACAGTGGTCCCTTTAAGAGCTCCCTTGGGGAGAAACACCTCAGTCAAAGCATCTGCATTCTGACAGGCTCTTGTGTGGGAAGGAACTGTTGCAGCTTATTCTTTCATACTGGACCACAGCAAGCTTCCCTTCTGCTGTAGTTAGAGGAGTTTTAAAGCGGGGAGGAACACCTCAAAATAACCTGGGGGATCTGCTGTAAAACTGCAACGACATGGACATGGAAAGAGGTCACCCTTACCTCGCCCTGTTGTGTCTAGCTGTTCCAGCGGTTATATACTATAAAAGATCTGCATAGGCTAGGAATTACCTCTCTATACTAGGAAACCAAGGGTGGAGGTAAGGAGGGCACCTTCAACCTCATCTGGATTTCAGGGTATTTTTTCCTGTTTAATTTCTTTGGTTGCGGAGGGGTTCCAAACAGCTAGAGAGGGAGGGGGTTGAAGTCTTTTAGACGCTCTGAGATGGCTCTGTCTGGACCTTTGTAGAGCGTCCATCACCCTGGTCTCTAGGCTCCTCTTTCAAGCGCCTGGGATCAGTTTCAAGTTTGGCCGGGCGTTTAATAGTTTTTCCTCTCTGCAAGCACAGAGCCCTCCGCATCCTTAGAATAAGGATTTTGTATCCCTCACCTTCAGAAATTGACTCGGCACCTGTTGTGTTCTTAGTTCGCCTGAGGGCGGGAACCAAGTCTTACTGATGTGCAGCGCCTAGCACAACGGGGCTTCTGCGTGCCATCAGGCTACAAATAACAACACAGATACGGGGAAGAGGCCTCAGGGGCCAATCCGGCATCGACCGGCCTACTGACTAGAGGATGTAATAAGGCCTTCTCCGTCTTCAACTTCTTTTCCACCACAGCCCTTGAAAGAGGGATAGAAACGATTCTGGGTCTGGAATTCCAAGGACCAGCACAACACTGGGCATGGGGAAGGTAGCAGTTGCGAATGCAAGAAAGTAACTTTGTGAATCCCGTCCTCTTGGGCCATATATAAACATATATTTCCCTGTATCCTGGCGGGTAATCGCCCCCTCATTCTGATTCATTTCGATCCTGGCGCCTAGCAAGGATCCCAGAGAAGTAAACGGCTATTTTTAACCACCGCTGGAAAGCTTAATTAAAAGCCCCTAACCTGATTGTTTTGAAAATTGATTTAGAAGAATTGCCCCTGGGCAGAGACACTATCTCCGCCAAGCTGCAGTCCCAGAGCTCGCATCGGTGTCTGAATTGTTAACCCCGAAGGAGGCTGGGGGGTGTAGGGAGGGCGCACGAGATATATAGCCGGGCTTTGTGTCACCCCCTGCAAATAAAGGTGCCTTTGTTAGCACTGGCGACTGACTGGGTTGCGTGGACCTCGGCTGGTTTCCTGGAGTTATGAGGCTTCATTGAATGAAGTGAAGCTCTATGGGGCTGGTAACATGGGGATGGGAGCTGCTCCACTTTGCCCCTTACTCCTGGGCCGGAGCTTGGGCCAAGTTACGCCCAGCCAACAGGGGCGTCTCCCTCCCCATTCCCCAAAACAAGGCGGCTGGTCCTGCAAAAAGGTCCAGAAAGGTCTTGCAACGTGGGCTGCGTCTCGTCCCTCCGCGCCCAGAATTGGTTGCCTTCCGTTTTGGTTTTAGAAGGGGGGGGTGGATCAAACACGGTAAGGAGGCGGGTGTTGGTCTTTGATCCGTACTTAGTGGGGCGCTCAGCCCCCTGCATCTTCCCTTCCAGCTCCTCGCCACCTGGACATAGCGAAGGTGACCTGAGCTGCTTTAATTATCTTCAATTGCTTCCTTCGGAGAACTTGGCAGAGGAGGGAGAGGGAGCAACCTTACCTGCTCAGATTGGGTGAAATGAAAAGGTGGCGAGAGGGAAGTGCAGGGGAAGTAGCATTTCGGAGCCATAATTAGATGTAAACAAGAATAGAGACAGGGCCCTGTGGTCAGACAACTTGATTGTTCAGGGATTAACACCTAAGTAAACCAATAAAGGCCCCGCTTTGCTGGTAACCAGGCTGCGGGCCAGATCGGATTTTTAAAAGAAAATCCAGGACCAATGGGGTTGTTTCCCCCCCCCCCCTTCAGAGCTAAGGCCCCGCATTGGTAAATCCCAGAGAAGCGAGCTACTATTTAGATCATTGTTCGCAAACAACAGATAGAGGCAAGATTTTCAAAAGGGGCTCTGCGATTTTGGGGAGTCCAATGTAGGACACTTTTGGGGAAAATCCCTGAAAAGTGCAGTGCGCCCCCTAAAAGCAGGTCCCCTTAAGACAGCGGTTCTCAACCCAGAGGTCTTCCAAGGGCGCACAACCATTCATGTAGAGTTTTGCCTAGTTTTACAACAGGCTACAGTACAAACTTCATACAAACATCACATTTCATAGGGCCAAGGCCTGGTTTATACAGCTCCATATGCTAGAGGTACACTGAAATGTAAGTGCAGTGTCGTTATTCCAAGTGGTTTCAGAATTAGACGGTAACACTGAGAACCTCGGCTTTTCAGTCACAGGGGGCTGGGACGCTTTTGTGTTTTGACGTCTGATTTTGTCAGCAAGCCGTTTTTAAGTGAGGTGAAACTTGGGGGTACGCAAGGCAAGTCAGACTCCTGCAAGGGGTACAGTAGTCCGAAAAGATTGAGAGCCACTTCCTTAAGGCACCTAAGATCACTAGTTGCTTTTGATCATACCTGAAGTGTATATCTATATCGATATAGACTAGAGATAAAACCAAGAAAACAATTAACTGGTCAATCCATTCTTCCCTGATTTAAAACAAACTAAAAACCTTTGTCTGACTGAATGGTATGACTCTACATGCACATCCCAGCGTGTGTCTGGAGGAGGTGCAAATCCGTGTGTATTTATGCGGGCGTTTCAATATGTTTGTTTTAAACAGGGAACCCTACGTTTTTCAATTAACTCATTGATTCCTTGAATCGCTTTCACCTTTCCAGAAAGTCCCGTACTAAAAATCAACCCCGTCCAAACTCGGGCTTCCATCAATTGGCATCTCTCTCTGCAGGTTTCTTTTCAACTTTGTTTTGGTTTGACGATTAAATCGGCTTTAATTCCAGTTTGCACACAACTTGCATTCTCTTACAAACCCAGGCCCCCGCCTCCAGTCTGGCCAGATTTCCAATAGGTCTGGGGGGAGTTTAACCTTTTTAAGATCAGGTCTGCCCTTAAGTGCTGTGGGTACCTGTGAGTCTAATTCCCAAGGCTTTCTGCCTGCCAGGATTTCGGACCGAAAGGTACCTGAACGGCTCAGAGTCAAACTGAGTTCAATAAGTTCGTTTTGTTTGGTTCCCCCTATCCTCAGCTCCCAGTGGGTTCTTTACTCCGCGGGGAGGGCTAATATTAGAAGCACCCTGGGGGGGCGCGTATTTCTTCCTCCCTGATTGCAAATCACCGAAAGATTAGCCCCAGCAGCTGTTTGGAATTGGAACAATAGAGAGACCTAGGAAGTGGAGAAATTGAAAAAAGAGACCCCTCTTTCTAATCAGCCAGCTCAAAGTTCACGAAGTCAGACTGCATGACTTAACATGACCTTCAGCCTCGGCTTCAGAGGGCTGGTTACTTATATGAAGGGGGAGGAAGAAAAAAGAAAAACACCAGGGCATTTAATGAAATTCCCAAAAGACCTGCACACGTATTCCGTGACTCGCCGGTCCTCCTTCGCCTCGCGGGAGATTAGCCCCAAACTCTTGCGCCCGGGGAGCAGTTTGCTAACCAAGGAGCAAACGATGAATAGTTGACACTGTTAAGACGGGGGGTGTCGCAGGCAGCGGACCCACATCAAACCCGACTGGGGTTGGGGGGCAGTGGAGATCTAGCAATCTGCTTCCCTTCCCCCACCCCAGACATTTGCCAACAGACCCCCCCTCCCCCGCTGTTCCTAAATGCAAAAACGTTATACCGCCCCAATCCCCTCCCAATCAGGCGCGCGGGGTATGGGAGAAGAGGCTTTCTTTGCAGCAGGGGCCCGATCCTGGGGGGAGGGGGCGCGCTGCTCTCCCGACTCGCCGGGCTCGGGGAGGCGGCTCCTCCTTGCAAGTTCAGCGGCCACCCTCCAACCGGGAGCCGGGTCGGGCCCTGCGAGCCACTCGGCCTTCCAGGATCGGGCCCCGCCGAGCACTCCGCGGTGCACCCGCGTCATTTTCCGCTCTGCGCTTTAGCTGCGCGCAGCTCCCGGCCAGGGAGGGCTCCGCTGCATCCGCGGAGAGGAGGAGGGGGAAGGTACTTGTCTTTCCTTATTCTCCCCACCCCCCCTTTTCAAAACACTCGGGGTCCAGCCTGAGCCAGGGACCTTGCCTTGACCACCACCAAGCCCCTCTGACCGCCAGCCCCACAGTGGCTCAGGTCCAGATTATGTCTAGCACTTATCACTGATCCCCGTTCCCCCTCCCCCCCCCCAGCCCCCCCGGTGCAATCGCTACACAGACTAGCGCCCGCCGGACGGTTATTATTGTTTATTAATCGCTGTTTGCACCCAAGATTTGTTCACCCGAGCAGAGATCACGTCTGGAAGTCGGGGGGGTGGGAGGGAGTCCTTCCAGCCCAGCCCAAGGCGGCTTTGCAGAGAGGGGGCTGGCGGCCTCGCCAAAGTGAACAGTCGGGCAACCCTGGGCTGATCAAATGCTCAATGAAGTGTGAGGGCCGCGGAGCTGTCAGCCAGGGCTGGGATGGGATCCCCTAATGGATTTGACTCGGAAATCTCGACTTGACCAGTTTTTTCCTCTTTAAAACAAACTCATTAAACTTGTCAACACTCATTAGGGCTTTAAAACAGTGAACTGGGGCCACTGGGGAGTGCCTCTCTGGAAACCGACCTCGGGAGGGGATGGAGGAGCAGGGCGGATTTCTGCTCTTTTCAACAGGGGGAAATATATAGCTGCGTGGTTAAACTTAGTTATTTGGGGGCGGGGGGGGCACGGTTAGGGAGGGGGCCGCGCTTGGGGGTTGCCCATTGCAGAAAGAACGTCACGGCAGCGTTTGCAAGGGGGGCGATGAAACGACTCGCCCGGGGACTTCACATGGGTCCGCGGCGCGCAGAGTCTGATCTTTCGTTGTGTCTCGTTGCGTTGCTGGGTCTGGCGTAGGGCGAGCTCCAGGCTGGACTCAGATACAAGGCTACTCAAAGGGGAGCGTCCTATTTGTGTGTCTGAGTAGGGGGAGAGAAACCCGAGCTAAAGGAAGGCGAGGAAATGCATTTCGAGTGGCGATAAGGCTAGACAGTTGTTGTATGGCTCTTTGTGTGTGTGTTGTGGTGGTGGTTGCGATCTCTTGAAGAAAGGCAGGGGCAGGGGCAGACAACCCTAAATCCTCTCTCAATGAGCCTGGCCTCAGAAACTCTTTTCCAATCCCACTACCCAAAATATTGTAAGAGCTTTCCAATTAGTTTGCTGGTTACAAATGACCTTAGAGGGAGGCCAAATAAATGTTGTATATTCCCCCCCCCCCCCCACACACACACACACACACAGTGTGTCTCTGAAGAGTTTTGTTTTGGGCAGATTTGGGTTTTTTTAAAAAAATAAGGGTTTCTGATGCTTTTCAAGGCTTGGTTCCCTTATTAGAAACACCCCCCCCCCCCATCCACCCACTCTTTAAAAGAAAACAACAACACAACCCGAGCCCTTCTGTTATTCCCCCTCTCTGAGAATGAGACCATCAGCTATTCAAGCGTATTGATGAACTCCCCCAAAAAGTTTATTAAGAGAAGCGAAAACAAAAGGACTAAAGGCTGCAGGCAACTGGACAGGGAGTTTATAAACTAGGGTCCCATTGTCCCTTCAAGGCAGATGCATGAATACCTCTCAATGGGCTCCTTTGGAGTGACAAGATCAAGCCAGACAACAGCATGTTAAAAGGAAGGAGTGCTGTTTCTCTTTTTCCACCCCAAAGAGCTGTTCCCCCGACTTCTCCTGCATTAATGTACATCTGCAGGGGGAGGAATAAATAGCTCCTTAGGATTGTGTATGTCCGTTTTTCCCCCAACCCCCACTCTACCAATGTTTCTTTGCACCATATGCCGCAGCTCAGACCCCCAGACCTCTATCTAGTCAGAAGGCTCCAGCCAGCACAAACTTGGTGGTTTATTAAAATCCCGACTTTAGAACATGCTCATTTCAAGGATTCGCTCATGGCCACTCAAGTTTCCTCGAAGCCCCCTCCTTAAATTTCGCTGCAAAATTGTTTGAATTTTCTTTTGTGAGATGTTGGCCGTACAAGGTCCAGTGAGGGGCAGGACAATAGGCCAGCAGATGACTCTAGAAGACAGTGGTTTTGGTCCATCCTCTTCTCCTGCTGGGCGAGATTCTGTCCATTGGTTATTTGGGGGAAAGGAGGAGGGGAACGGGGTGGGGGTGGGGGGGGGGGAGTTTTAATGGATCCCCATCAGAGAAGGATGTGAGGTGAAATGAACAAAAGGGAAAGAGGCCAAAGGAAAAATATTAAATCAGAGTCAGGAGGATGAGTAGAGGGGCTTTGAAACCAAGGGAGGGGGGCTATACACTGGATCTGAGCACATTTTCCTGCCTCCCACGCTACTGTAACCGTTCAGTAACAACAATATGCTTGATACAAAATGAAGCTAGATAGGGATAGGGGATGAGATCCTGGCCCCAGGGAAGTCAATGCCACGGCGACTTATTGGGTCCAGGCTTTTACCCAGGATCTGCTTTTTCTGCCTTCACTGGGTCTTAGTTGTCATTAACTTCACCAGTGACTCCTGATTTACACTGAGAACAGGGCTCAGAGAGTCACCAGAATGAACTGGCAGGCTCAGAGGAGGGGATGGACGGGGGGGTTTAATAAAACAATAGTAAAATTAGTGTTGTCACTGCTTGCGCAGGTCGTAACTTGTTCTTTTGAAATCAGATTGACCGGTGGGTTTGCATTTTTGCCTTTTTTTCCCCGCAACCACCTGCTTTCTCCCCCCACTACAGACACTCTTGCCCCTGTCCCCTGCTGGTCTAGCTCAGGTTAATTTTTAAAAGTGCGTGCAGGGGGTCTCGTGTGTTAATTTATATTTACATTTTATGGCATTTCAGTGTCTATGATCCTGGGGTATCTCAGTTCCTATGAGAAAGCAGGTCTCATATTACCTGAGGTCCAGAACCTCAAAGGTATTTCAAACAATGGAAGTTAGGCGCCTAGATACCTTTTGAACATCTGGGCCTTAACTCCCAATAACTTATTGAAACAGAACAAATAGCCCATGAAAAATGTCAAGATACTGAACAGATAGTTCACCAGAATGCCACCATATTTGGCTTGATCTAGATTGCTAGCCTGAATGCACAGCCCTGGTTATTTTTACGTTCTTCCAAGTTTTCTTTGCCAGTTTGAGGTGTCCCATTCTCTCTCGCTTCTCCCTGCAAACCTCCTACGGCAGATGTGGATGGTAGGCTAGTTTTTGCTCTCAGTCCCACCAGTGTGCCTCTGGAGTCACGCCCCCAGTTTGCAATGATGTGAATGAGAGGAGAGTCTGGTTCAGTGGGTGCATCTCAGCCAGTAGCTGCCGGAGTGGGTGTGGAGGAGAGCAGGTTTCAGAGTGATAATTCACATGATGGATGGCTACAGTTACACAGTGGTGATTGCTGGGCCATATGCCTGTTTACACAACCCTAACGAGAGACAGCTCTGAGTGCCGGGTTGGAAGGTCAACCGCTGATAATAATAAAGAAAAAAAAATTCACACATCCCCCTTTTCCTACCAATGGAACAGTTGCTATTTCATGACTGACTAAAGTCAAACTTCCCTCAAGGGGGTTCTGTGACTTATGACCCTTGTAACCTGTACTTAAAACTTTCAAAAGGGACAAGTACCCCTAGAGAGATGACCTGAGCAGAGACTAAATCACAAGGGCAAATCAAGGCTATAAAAAAAGCAATGATGGGGAAGAAAAGAACTCCTGAGCGAAAAACCAGAAGAGTTTCCCAGTTACAGAAGATGCCAGCTCAAATTAACTAACCCAGTGGTGTCCAGAACAGCTCATGTGCCCTCAGTGGCTATCAGAACAGGACCCATAACTTCTTATATCTTCTTGGTTCATGTTTTATATAGACATGGAACCCAGTTATAAGGTAGGACGAAGATCCTGAATTAGTTCAACTCAAGATTGGGGCCTGATCCTGGAAAGTGCTGAGTGCCTTCCTCTCCCAGTGAAGTTAATACAGAGCTGAGATTGCTCAGTGCCTCACTTCCAGCACCTTGCAGGATGAGGCCTTGGTTTTATATAGTGTCCTTTGTACAAGTTGTATTCCCAAATGCTTTACAGAGGGAATAGTGTAAGAGTTTAACATTACCCATAAGTAGAGGGACTTGTTCCTAGAATCTCCTGTGAATGGTGCTATCTAAAGAGAGAGAGAAGGGAAATTTATAAGGTATATGGACAAAGGAGAAAAGAAATACTTCCAGCTGAGGTTTGAAATGCACCAGGGAAGCCCAATTTGCAATTGCGATGATAGTAAATCTCTGCTTAGAGTGAAGTTCTTTGGGAGTCGGGGGAGATAAATTCTTGATAGCCTTGTGGTCTGATTCCACTCCCCCCGCCCCTCCCCCCCAAAAGGGCTGAGCACCTCTAGCTCCTCTTGATTTCACTGGGATTTGTGGATGCTCAGCGGGTCTGAAGCCAGGCTACGAGCGGCACCTGCACTTAGTAGCTCAAATATTTGCACCCTAAAGTCAGTCGGAATGGCTTGTGTGAGTAAGGCAAGCGGGTTTTGGACCCAGGCTAATAGATATTATGGCCCTGATCCTGCAAGCACAGATGTGCTTGACAAAGCCCTGGCTGGGATGATTTAACTGGGAATTGGTCCTGCTTCGAGCAGGGGGTTGGACTAGATGACCTTCTGGGGTCCCTTCCAACCCTTATATTCTATGATTCTATGATTCTATGTAAATGCTTAACTTTACATATGTGAACACCAAGATGTCACTCTAACTACTAACGTGCACAGAGGTGAGCATTGTGCATATGTATTTGCAGGATTGGTGACTCAGGTTCTACTTTGGAGATTTGCAAGTATCTTGGCATTTGATTGTAGGCTTTTCATTGGGCTCGCTTGCCTCAAGGAGTCATTTCTAGGGCCAAAATAAGATAAGGAACTAAAAGTGCCATGAGAAGAACCGATCTTGGGAAATTTCAGTCCCAGAAATCACTCCCCGAGGCATTAAAAAACAAAATCTGAAAAATATAAACAGACATACTCAAGTTCCCTTATTCACATATGAGGAACCAGTAACCAGGCCAATCTACAGAATCCCAAACTTCCTATTTAACTACTCACAGGATTATCACTTGTTGACAGCTTGACACCAGCAGGTGTTTCTAGCTCTTTATGATCACTGTTTTTTTTTATACAGTGCTATTGGCAGGCGAATAGAAAGCTGGATCCTTGCCTTGAGAAGGTATCAAATTAAATTAGACCTAATTCAGTGAAGGATGATAATACTCAGTATATACGAGAAAGAATAGGTTCAAATCCATGAAGATCATGCAATCTGCATGCTCCAAATCCTGAACTGTGCAACTTGTTGGTTCCTCTTTGGATTTAAAACAAATAGACAAAACCATATTAAAATGTGGGAACAGGACCCAGAATAAGGGATGGATCAGAACTAGGGTCTCATTCTGGCTTGCAGAGGGTAGTGATAAATATAGTTTAATTATTGTGTTATGGTAGGGCCTATCACTTCCAATGAAGATGGGAACCCTGTTGTTCTAGGCACTGCACATATACACAGTTAGAGACAATCCCTGCCCCAAAGAGCTTACACTCTAAATAGACAAGACAGCCAAAGGATGGGAGGGGAAACTGAGGCACAGAGAAGTGAGGTGACTTGCCAGAGGTCACACAGCATGCCAGTAGCAAAGCTGGAGCAGGACTAGATCCCACATTTCCTGAGTCACAAGCCAAGCCCTCTGCACTAGATCATACTACCTCTTACTTATTCTCTTGTTCTTTTGGCTTCAAACCCTGCAGTCTTTACTCGGGCAAAACCCCCACTGATGTCAATGGGACTATTGTCCAAGGAAGAACTGAATAAGGACCTCAGGATATGGGCTTTGTTTTTCATTAGAGCTAAGAGAAATAGAACTGTTGACAGAGGGACATCAAGCCCATTTTAGGTCCAATCCTGCACTTGCCTGTATTAATGGCAACTTTATTCACACAAGTCGTTCCATTCATTTCACTGCAACATCTCCTCAGGGGAGTAAAACTGCCCACCAACCAAGTTTGCAGGATCAGGGCCTCCTGTTACCACCACGTCTTTCCTTGTTGCAACAGAGCATGGTATTAACCCAGCTCTGCAAAGAGACTCCTTAGCAGGTTTCGTGATTTCACTTGGTTCCGAGGACGGTCCGTATTTCGAAAATTAAATAGCCGCCTCCTATTTATCTGAGCCTTAAAATCTAAGCCATGTGGGATGTGACTGGCCGTTGCTCAGGCGACGGGGATATTGGCTTGATGTCTCATGCAAAGGGGGAGCCCCCTGTAGCTGTTTGGGGGCAGCTCGACCTGCTGCAAAGCCGCATAAATTGGGCTTGCTTTTTTTGTTTTTTTCCTCTCCCCCCTGGAATGTTTTAAATGATTCTGGATTTTAATGCAGGGCCTGGAGCTCATTCCACTGTATTCATGGCATCAAACAAGAGGCTGTTGCCCCCAGCTGGGTTCCGCGAACTTAGAAGCAAAGCTCAACTCAATATTACCTCAATTAATTAACTAAAGAGACAAAGGCTTTTGAGGTTTCACCTCTGTTTCCAGGGAGGGGGTCCTTTGGCAGAGATCTGCCATAAACTCATTCAGAACTCCAGCAAAGAGCCATAAGGGGAAGAGTTAAATGACACTATTTACTTGTTTACCAAGACAATTTATGTCTTCTTTGCCACCCCCCCTTCTGCTGCATTAAAATCTCTGTCGGGGGTGATGTGTGGGGGAGGGAAGGGAGTAGTATTCTCATTAACTGAAATCAGTGCATATGACCATCTTAAAAAAATACCACTTCAGAGCTTTTGGTATCTTAATTTTTTTTTTATTTTAATTTGCACAAACTTTTTGAAGCTTTCCAGGTTCAATATAACAAATCTGAGCTTTGATGCTTTACAAGTGCTGTAAAGAGCTACAGGCAACATCACAGTTAAAGACCGAACCGTTTCAAGGCTCCCGTCAGCGCTTGTATCTGTTCTGAATGTTGTTCTGTTCTTTGCGAGCAAGTCGTGAATGGAAAGGGTCACTGTCTTCTTCTGTGGTGGGGCCACACTTTGTCGCAGAGTGTAACCCACTTAAAAGGGCACTAAGAAACATGACCAGCTAAGTAACATGACCGGCTTATATGGCCCTTGTCACTGAAGCAGCTGAACACCTCATGATCACTAATGGATTTTAGCTTCCCAGCACCCCTGTGAGGTATCATAGAATATCAGGGTTGGAAGGGACCTCAGGAGGTCACCCATTTAGGCTCAGGAGGTAAGGAAGCATTGTCCCCATCTGTGCACCATGTCACAGGTTAAATTAAATGACTCGTCCAAAGTCACACAGGGAGTCTGTGGTTGAGCTGGAAATTGAATCCAGGTCGAATGTATCCCCCGTTCAATGCCCTTTCCGCTAGCCATCCTTCCTACCCACAAGTCTGTTCAATGCCAAGATTATAACTCAATCATTCTACTTGGCTGGACCAATCCCAATCATAGGGCTAGATCCTCAGCTAGTGTAAATTGGCCTAGCTAAGGAAATCTATGTTGATTTACATCATCGGAGGAGCTGGGCCATAATAGAGAGAGAGAAGAAGGGAATCTCAGATCATCAGATCCAGATCCCTTGGTATCCACTCTCCTTAAAGACTTTGTCTAGCCTATTTTTGAATACCTCTGGGACTGGCACTTTGATGCTTGGGGAAATTATTCGACTGGCTGCATAATGTTACTGTTAAATATCGTTCATTCTGACACCTAGAATGTGTAGTGACATCAGCAGGGGATTCTGCACATGTAGGGAAGTGGATTATACCTCAAGAGATCCCTCATGTGGATCAGAGAGAAGAATTTAGCCATTTTTACCCTCTTTACAACCGTGGGCCCCATTTTTGTTCCCTCAAAACTCAGTTTTGTGCATGCAAATATGACGGGTACACGTCTGAGTTGCAGGACAGGGTGGGCATGTGGAAATGTAGTCATTTATAACTGCGTCTCCCTAATTTGTGGTGTGCAACTTCAGAGGCTTGGGTTGAGGCCTCCTTGAAAATATGGTCCTTAACATCTCACATCCCAAACCTGCAATTTATTATGCATATGCTTAACTTTTTACATGCGAGCAGTCCCAGCTGGCATGCTATACACAGCAGCTATACCAAAGAAGGTGTTTCTGCCAGAATCTCCCTGAACGAGGTTGACATAGTCAGGATTCATTGAGTTATTGGGGTAATATTTCCTAGGTTTTAGGGCTGCACTTCTGTGGCCCTTGTCGTAGAGGCTCTTTATATATTCCAAGGCTTAAGGGCCAGATTGTTAGCTGATGTAAATTGGCATAGCTTCATAGAGTCAGGGGAGCTATGCTAATTTACATCAGCTGTGGATTTTACCCGTTAAATCTTAACATTAGTATCAGAAAGCAACTGAGGGTTTGGGGTTTTTTTGTGCACTAGTTCCGTTAGCCTGCGATCATACTGCCTTAAACTATGATCCCATCTGCTTTCTAAAGGCAGATGGTGTACTGGAATGGGAACTGGAATGGGAATATGGAGAGATGGAGCTTTAATCCTGTCTCTGCTATGTGACCATGGGCAAGTTGCTTTACCTCTGTCTTGTCTAGCTAGTAAGCTCTATGGATCAGGGACTGTCTCTTACTATGTATTTGTTCAGTGCCTCGCACAATGGGGCACCAGTCTTGGTTGGGGTCTCTATTATACAAAGAAGAAATACTAAGAATAAAACAGCTCAGCTGTTGATCAGCTTGTGGATGGAGGATCTCTAAGGAACATGTACTACTAGGGTGGTGCTGATCATTCTTCCCTCTGAATCAGCACTGGATTAACATGCTACCATGATCCTAGCAGGGCTTTGCTGGAGTTGCTGTATCATGGAGAAGGCACAAAACAGACACCCTGACAGCTCATGGACATCCCATGGTTTTATTTGGAAGAGTAAGCAGGTTGCAATTAGCTACTTTTTGCTTCACTTTCTCCTGAGGAGCACTGTTAGCAGTTGCACGGCAGTTGCATTTCACCCCAGAGGTGGCTGCCTTTCAGTCACGGGCGTAGCAATGTCTCTGGATAATTTGTGTATCCTTTAAGTTTGTAAAGTGCTTGGTGATCCTTTGGCAAGAAGGCTACAAGTATTAGTGATAGGGTGAGGCCATACCTGCACCATGGTTAAGGTTAAACATTATTATTGCAAGTGTTGTACTTCTAAATAATAAGGATAAATCATTATATTCATTACATTATATCAAATCATTATATTGTGGGTAAACTCTGACTGGTAGTGACTCTTGCGAGGCCTTGCTGGCTTTGCAGAATTCCTTCTAGCTACCTAGGTATTCTTGGAACCCAAGTGTGTGATCTTTGCCATGGGCTTTAAGGGTTGGAGGGGATTGTCTACTTTAGTTGTGCTGGGACAAAAAATGGCGTAGCAAGAACTGGTGCCCTTTGTCTTCTCTCCAGGGACCTTGGCCCAGATCCTCAAATGTATTTAGGCACCTAACTCCCATTGATTTCTTTGAGGATCTGGGCCCTCGAGCCTTGCTTAGAGCTGTGACATTTTACAATTTCCATGCCAGGACTTTCCATTCACAACAATGGTTTCCAATAGCGAACTTGGTTTTTCTAGGAGAAAATAACCACATGGATCAGTTCCCCAGCTGGTATACACCAGCATAGCTCCATGGAAGTCAATGGAGGCTGGAGCCACACTGCCTTACACTTGCTAAGTGTCTGGACCCCTGTGTTTAGTGTTCCTGGAAACTGGTAGAGCTGCAGAGAGGATTACTGCAACCATTCCTGTCCCATCCTTTTGAGGGTCTATATTCCACGCTGGGGAGGGATGGCTCCTACATGAGGAGAGGAAATGTATGGCTGAGTCTCTCACAATACTGAGACGTCTAAATTATAATTCCTTAAACTTATGGATGTGGGGAAAAGATTGATTCCCTAGGGGCTCAGCTGAGACTGACCAACTCATTGCATGTGAGACACCAGTTTGAACTCACGCCAGGAACCTGGGGGAAAAGGCAGAACATTTTTAAAAAGAGGGTATAAAGGATTATTGGATAAGCCACCTGGCTCCCTTTTCCCATCAGGCACTACTTAAGACGATGTACCTTTAAGTGAGGCGGAGGAGGGGGGTGGACTGGAAATGCTTCAGAAATGTAAATGCCATCCATTTGTTTATAATTTTATACCCCAACACGTAACCTGAACCTGATGGAGTCAATAAAGGATCAAACCTCTGCATGTTTCCTACCTCAAATATACTGGAGCAAATCCAGGGCTCACAGAGGCAAATGATTCCAAAAAGCTGAAAGGGAAAGAAGGAATTAAAAAAAAAAAAAAGAAGAAGAAGCCTGACTTTGTGTGTGTGTGTGTGTGTGCGTGTGTGTGTGTGTCTGTGTGTTTGGTTTGTTCCCCTCAAAGTTTTGAAAGAGTGCCCTTACTTATTCTCCAACATCAATGGGCAACTGATGCCTTTGCAGGAGCTCAGCCAGCTAGGCATGAAGTGAGCCCTGCAATTTACAAATAATTACATTTGTGCAGGGGAGTTGGAAGAACAGAAACGAGTGCTAAAGGGATGGAATTTCTCAAGTCCGAGAAATAAAGTTTCCCGCAACTTCTTTTTTTATTTATTTTTTTTAAGGAGAGTAATTTTCTGTTTCGCAAAACATACGTAAAAACCTGAAGATCGACTGAGTTATTATTATGCAGGCATGGGTGGCAAAGAAACGGTGAATATGAATTTGCCTTTATCTTTCTGGTACAATGCGCTTTTGTGCTGGGGAAATCCACGACCTGAGAACGAAACTGAGTGGCAACATTCAGATTGAGCAGTTGAACGTCCCAGATCTGAGGGGTGTGCAGCTCCGTGGTCTTTGGTTTGGCTCATGATAAAGACACGGATGGTTCAGGGAATTTAGATCCCGGTCCAGAGTTCTATCCCACCCTGCCCAACGTTCAGAAGGATGTGTTCGTATCCCTCCTTAGGTGAAGCAGATAGAAAGGTGCCGGTTGTTTAAAAGCATTGCAGTTCTGCTTTGTGTTTTGGAGCAAACTGGTCTGGAATGGGGGGGGGGGGAATGTCATCGTGGTGAGAGGATGCCTCTGTATTTATTATTGCTCGGACTGCTTCCTTTTCAGATAGCACACAAGGGGGAATGATAGGGGAACTAGCCAGGCAAAAATACTCCATGATTAATAGTTTGCTGGGTAGGTGCTTTTCTTTCAAACAGGGTTTCCTTTGGTGCGAGTCCCCAGAATAAAAAGTGCCCTGCTATGAAATCAATGGCACTGGTCAAATTCTGCCCTCACCTACACCCATCCAATCACTATAGCTTAGTTTGTAATCTCTTTGGGGGCAGGAACTGTCTTTTTGTTCTGTGTTTGTACAGCGCCTAGCACAATGGCATCCTGACCCATGTTTGGGGCTCCTGGGTGCTGCCCCAATAGAAATAGTAAAATGGCGAAGGACGGAACTTAGGCCTGCCTGCCCGAGTTGTAAGTGTAGGTGTATAATAGCTACATAGAAATGACGTGCATCTATACCATCAGTCCGTGGGCACACCCATGATATACTGATCTATACTCAACGAAAGAGGTGGGATGAAAAAGCCAGGAATAGGAAATCATAGCAAGGGTGCACCTTATCCAGTCAGTGACAGCAGTGATACAAGGGCTGCTAAATCCAAATGGCGAGGTTTGCCAATGGCTGTGTGCAACGCAGAGCTGCAGAGAAGTGGGCCATGAGTAGGGTGACCAGCTGTCCCGTTTTTATAGGGACAGTCCCTTTTTTGGGGGACTTTTTCTTATATAGGCGCCTATTATCCCCCACCCCCATCCCGTTTTTTCACAGTTGCTGTCTGGTCACCCTAGCCGTGAGAAACTGAATCCAAATCTTTTGACACAACAAAAATGGGGTTGGATGGGTGTCTGGCTGGAGGGATTTCTGTTCTAGAAACATGTGGGCATATACTGGACCAGATCCTCAGCCAATGTAAATCAGTGTAGCTCAATGGGGATATGCTGATTTAACTCAGTTGATAAGCTGGCCTTTCTCTGATCCTTCGTGTTAACTATAAGGGCCAAATTCTGCTCCCAGTTACTCAGCTGGCAAGAGCGCCATTGACTTAGGACCAAGTAGATGACAGCAGGTTTTGGCTATAAATCTCTCAAAACGGTTGTGTGGAAGGGAGCCACCTTCTGCCCTGCCAATCCCTTTTTAAGTGCCCCTGGGTGGATTCAGTCCTCGCTGGTTGCAACCCTTTATATATCTCTTTGCTCCACTCACAAACGGCAGTAGCTGTCCTAGCGTAGTTCAGAGCACCAGAAGGGAAGGCAGAGAGTCGTAGTGGGTGATACAGTAGCCGTGAATGAGCCCGTTGCCGGAGCCAGATTCCCAGAGGGGCGTGCACTGTTATCGCTATCCTGTGGCTCTTGAAGTAAGCAGTACACTGAGTGTTCTGTCACACTAAACTCAGCTGACCGATCTTTAATCTGGGCCTGGGCTGGGTCAGATACGCTAAAGTTCTCCGGGGGGAAGAAACACACACATTGACCTCTTCACAATCCCCTTTACACAGTATTCAGGACAAAGTTAGCCGAGCAAAGGGATCTATTCTCCCTGTGCTTGGATAGCGTTAGTTCAGTTTTTATCCTGGATTCCTTGCTTGGAGCTAGTTGTTGGCTTAGAGATCCCAATATACCCTTTTGGGGGGTTAGCCCCCCTCCTTTCCCAGAGTCGTCCATGACCCCCATGTAACGTGCTTTCAAAAGAGGCTCTCTACTTCTCCTTCTTCGTTTTGTTTTGTTTTTGGCTAACTTTGCCACTGCACCAGCACGCCTCGGAGTGTCAGCTTGACATAATATGTAACAGTAATTAAGAAATAAGCCTCTTGCCCGGTTTCACAGCAATCATTTAGCTAAGTAACTACCATGGTCCAGTGCCTCAAAAATCACCATTAGCCCACGCCACTTATGGCCATAAAATTTCTTGTTTTCTGCTTTTCATCGGCCTCACCCTGGAATCTTCGTTTTGCTTTATTTATACATTTGCACTCAAACAATGGCAATAAACCCATTCCCAGAGTGTTGCAAATCAGAAATTTGTCCACATTTTTTCCACCACCTTCCTGGGTGAAGCTGCCTTTTTGCTTGGGAACGGTGGTGGCTGGAGCCAGCTGGGAGAGGGGGCAGGGCGTCGCATGCAGATTGATCGGTGCTGTTGGAAGTGGCGGGGATGGGGGAGCTGGAGGACGCTGGCATGAAAAGGCAGTTTGTGGCGACAGGAGTTTCTTTTGAAAGATGTGATTGAATCAGACCTGAGGGGGGAGGAAAGGGCCTGCTGCTTGGGTTGCGTTTTATCTGCGGTTTTCTCCTCCCACCGCCAAGAGAGAAGTTGGATGTTGGGTTGTTTTGATTTGCCTTTTTTTTCTTCAAATGTTTAAACTTGAAGAAATTATACAATAGGTCCTGCCTGCGAGGGCAAAATCCTGACGTCTTCACTCAGTCCTTGCAAGCCTTTGGGCCAGATCCTCATCCGGCATAAACCAGCAGAGCTCTGCCAATTTCAATGGAGCTTTGTTGATTTACACCAGCTGAGCATGTAGCTCTTTGCTGGTGACTTTGCCTTGGTAAAGGGTGAGTCCAGCCATTTACTCCATGGGTCAGATCCTGATGCGCTTACACAGAGAAATCCTCTGATTTCAGTGGAATGATTTGTGGGGCAAAGTACTCACTATAAATAATCTATCTAAGGTCCTGATGTGGTCTCTAGTACTGTAGTACCTCCCATTCTTGAATGTGTGTATCATCACGACACCCCCAAGAGGCAGGGCAGAGGTATTCTCATTGTACAGGTGGGGAACTGAGGCATGAAGAGGCCAAGTGACTTTACAGGGAGATGCCGGTGGAGCAGGGAATGGAACCCTATTCTTCCAAAGCCCAGACTAGTGTCCTAACCACTGGACCATCCTTCCTCTCTGGGTAGTCTGGTGTAGCCCCAAGTGAAAACCTTTTATAGGGCCTAATCCTGAGGTCCTTACTCAGATTTTGCTCTCAGGCAAACTCCCATTGAAGACTATGGAGTCACTGCATATTTACACCACAGTGAGGTCAGAATAGCTCTGAGCAAATGCCTTGGCCTTCGGCCCCCTGGGCTTCAATGCGAGTTTTGTCGGAATCAGGAGAAGTCAGGCGGACAGAGCAAGGACCTCAGGGTTTGGCTCTTTGTGAACTAGAAAGACCCAGATGGCTTCAGTGCTCCAGCTCTGGGGCATTTTAAGTCGGGACAAAGTGCTAGGACATATCCTGGGCTATCCTTTCCTATGCAGAACTTCCCATTGACAGAACCTCTGCGGGGAACACTCTTGCACTGACTGAGATACGGAGGAGATGCCCTACCAGGTCTTTACTGTTCCCCTGATTGCTTCTCCCTCCCCAGCCTTCAGTCTCTCCAAAACCTTGCTGCTGAAATGATCTTCCTCTCCCATTACCCCCTTCCTCCGATCCCTTCACTGGATTCCCTGCCTCTTGCAGTATCAAATTCCAGTTCCCAGTCTTCCCCTACAAGGCCCCAACTCCACATTCCCTCTGCCCTTCAGTCTTGCTCCCTGCACTGCACCCAATTTCTTCCCTTACTGTTTTTCATCTCTTCTCCTGCTCTTCATGCTGTCCCCTACATTTGGAACAGTCTCCCTGACCTCCCCACCAAGTGTCATCACTCTTACTTGACATTCTTCCTTTAAATGGCTTTCTTCCAGGAACTCTTCCTGTCTTGTTCTGCCCTCCAGCATCCTCTCCACTCCCTTCTTTACTTCAGTGGTTGTCACCTATTTTACCTGTAGTTTTCTTTGTGTGTCATAAGGCCCAATCCTGCAAACACTTATGCAAAACACTTGGCAGGATTGGGTCCTTAGATTGTAAGCTGGGCAACTCAGGGAACGTGTCTTACTCTACGGGCCAAATTCTGATCTCAGTAAAGATCCAGAGTAAATCCTGAGTAACTGCACAGACTATAATGGAGGAGAACTGAGAGCCAAATTTGGCTTTGTGTGTGTAAATTCATGGTGCTCTATCAAGCCTCAATCTTGCGAGCTGATCCTTGTGGCTGGAGTCCCACTGAAGCTAATGGGACTCTGCACACATGGATCAGATTGCAGGATCGGGGCCTCAATAGTAACTAATTACATAACAATATTGTCTATGAATCCATTGTCAGTTGCCATTCTGGTCGCAGTGAACCTCTGTTACGAGGGCAGTTGTTTTGCAAAATAACAACTTTATTAGAGTTAGTCTTTGTGTGTGTCATATATAGTATATTTGTCTGACTTTCCTGAG
Organism: Caretta caretta; assembly: GCF_965140235.1. NCBI lineage: Eukaryota > Metazoa > Chordata > Testudines > Cheloniidae > Caretta > Caretta caretta. The sequence goes on from NC_134223.1 coordinate 8,098,041, forward strand.
GCAAAACAAAAATAATTTCTTTCATATTCATACTCAAAAAGGCCTTGGATTTCAACATAGACAGGTGGATATTATCTCTATGAAGGCCACTCTGCAAGGGAAACCTTTGCAGCAGTGGAAGTGAAACATACAATTGGTAAGCTCTTTGTGGGAGGAACCCTGGGTGAAATCTGACTTCAGTGGCCCCAGGATTTCGACCCATACATTTGTACTGCACCTAGCACTGTGCAACCTTATCCTGCTCAGGCTCCCTACATGATTCAGTAAGTACTCCTTCCTCACCAATCTGAAAAAGGATGAAGTTATTTTTTAAAAAAAATTATTTTCAAATGAAAACTTTGTTGAACAATATTTGCTCCTGTGAGACAAAGCATTAGCCCCATTCTCCACACCAGGAAAGTTACTTACCAAGTTCATATTCGCAGTCAGTAGAAAGGGTCAGGAATGGAACCCAGGAGTCCTGGCTCCTAAGTCACTTGCTTTAACCGCTAGACTGTCTCTCCCACATCACCTGTGTTCACTGGAGCACAAACTTTTCTCTTAACTTTGTGTCTGAGCTGTTTGGGGCAGGGACAGCCATTTACAATGTATATTTACTATATATCTGTGCAAAACCTAGCATGGTGGGTCCCCACCCTTTCTGGCCACTTAGCACTATCACAATAGAAATGTTAGATGACGATGATGATTTTCCATTCAACCAGCAGCCCCCTTTCTAAAAGACATCATAGTACCTAAGGGGCCCCTGTTGTCTTTCTAGTTTTTGGGTCCATCTGTCTTGCTGTTCTCCCCGCATTTCCGCCTGCTCCATGCTGGGGCCCAGTTTCATGGGACACTCATTGATTATGTTTCATTAGTCATACTGTGTACTGCTTTAGGACAAGACCAAACGCCGATTCTCTGGTCCTGCTTCCCTGAAGTCACCTGGAGATTTGCCGTTGGTTTCAACGGAAGCAGCATGAGGCCCAAAGGTAGAAATGATTAGTCATGCACAGGGGTTGCAGGGGGTTAGAACCTTCCCTCTCTAACCCAGGGACAAAGCTCAGGGCACCCGCTCTGTTGCTCCTACTGCCCGCAGGCCGTAGTAGCAGCTGGAGGCTCAGCACCTGCCCCTCCCATGGCCCCCTGGAACAAACGACTGCAGTGCTGCCTCCATAGAATTTTGGGCCGCGGTGTCTCACCAAAAGGGGGCAGTAGTGAGTACAAACACACACCCGTCCACCTGGCAGGACAATATTGTGTATGTGCATGGAATAAATACAGGCTGTCCGAGCGGATTCCTAAGTCAATAAGGACAATATCAGGGATCCTCCAGGCAAACGCAAGTGTCGCCTTCTCCTTCCACCACGGTCTCCCTCCCCCTATATCAAAACAGTACCACAGGGTCCCGTAACAATGGTGCAAAGGGCCCTGGCTTCCAAGATTGTTACTGCTGCATTTTCATGTCACTACGATTGGTACTGCGGTATTCTCCCAACACACACACACCTCTTCCAGGAAAAACAAACCCCACACAAGCCAGCGCCCGCTCCTGTCCTAATGTTGGCAGGTGTACAACACACTTACATGAATCTGATTAGCAGTGGATCCATAGAGAGGGAGGGGCTGAGCAGGGGAGAGTCACTCCAACAAAAATAATAGAAACAGCCCAGCTGAGTTGCTGTTGGGTTTGTTTCAGAAAAAGCTGAGGAGTTAGGAAACACTCCACTGGGCCTTGTCTATTGTCATGTTCTGCCACTTTGTTACCTAGGCTTCCTGCTGCCCCCACAGATGGAGGAGGGAGGGGAGAGAAAGGGAGCTGTGGGAGGCAGTTTTCCCCAGGCATATGGTCCATGCACATAAGTACATTTATACATCAGCGGGTGTAAATCAGTGTCACTCCATTGACTCACATTTGCACCTGCTAGGGATCTGGCCCACTGACTTCAATGGAGTGATGCTGATTTACACCGGATGAGGATGTGGCCCATTGACCAATGAAGCAATGGCTATTTGCACCAGCTGAGGATCTGGCCCTGATTGCCTTTCTTCATCCTTCCATCATTTTTACCTTGAGATTCCAAGTCTGGCCATGCAAACATAGCACTTGCCTTCAGTTGGCCTAATCCCCTTTCTCCACTGGCAGATCTGCTGGTGAAAGAACAACCTCACCCTCCCTTGCCCTTCATCCATCCATCGAACGATCCACCCATCAGTCAATCCTTCTGCGCCTCATTTCTCCACTGGCATCTTCTCACTTCCCTGGCCTTACAGACCACCTGGGCCATTGCCTCAGATTGAGGCTTTTTAACTTTTCCAGCTTCCTGGTGATAAGTCCTACCTTTGCTTACCTTCATTAACTCTCAAGAGATGCCCTGGCAGGCTCAAGCCCACAAGCCGCTGTAGTGCAGAGTCAGTTGTCTCCTTGCCGTGGCGGGAACCAAAGGGAGTGGTGTATAAGCCACTTCGCCTGGCACTTGGAGGGGCTAAAGAGCTCAAAGAGCAAGAAGAAATACCCCATTCAGAAACCAGTGCAACTTTAGTACAAGCCCTTTCTTCGATTCCCCTCCTTTCCTGTGTCCCTCCTTCCACTTCCCTTCCCATCTTTTCCCTCATGAACCACCAGAGCATCAGCATCGCTTGATGTCTCACCTCCCCCATGGCACAATCTCATGCCTGTCAGAAAGGGGTCTGGGACAGGATCCCAAGATCTGTCACCAGCCTGAACAGAAACTCAGTCTCCATTTCAGGCTTTTAAGCAGTCTCTCTTGGTTTCAAATTGAGGTTGAGCAGCTCCAGAGATCATCCATGCCAAAATAAGCGCAAGGATGATTGCATGGAATATACAAGAATATCCTTTACTAATTATGATGGCAGCATACAAACTGTGATCCTTACCTTGCCTTGCACAATCCATGCTTATCCTGGCACTTTTGCTAGTATGGATAGCTGATCAGTATGGACAACAGATACATCTGTTCCTCTGTTTCAAAACCAGTTGGCCAAATGGAACCATAGGAACCAGATGAAAATGTTCAACTAGAATATCCACTCACATACACCAAGCTGGGACCGCTTGCACTTTTGAGAAAGTGCTTGGAATGGAAGCCCAATTTTAAATTAAAAGAATGTCCTAGACTACTTCAGCAGGAGGACAGGTCACCGGTATACTTAAGCTAACATCTCAGCCTAGACAGCCAGCCAGAGGTAGGTAGAAGTGATGGCCTTGATCATATTATGAATATAAAAGGAAAATGTCTTACCAATGCAGAATCTGGGTGAATGACCTGATTTGAATAAAATATAATCCCTTCCTCCAAATCTTTGGTTTCCAAGCAAAATCTTGTTTGGAGGTTGTGAAATGTCCAGATCCCCCTTTCTGGGCAGGTTGGGAGTAATGGAGGGCATGTTCTTTCATTTATGCTGTCTGACATTGCAAGGGCTAGAAAACTCACTGCCAATGCTGTTCTGGTGAGATTTTCCAGCCTGGTTGCTCAAACCCAAGAAGTTCTAACAAGCAACAAAGCTTTTAGATCCTTATCCAAATGCAACCTGAACTCTGGATAACATGTTTTTTTCTTTAGAAAGAAGGGGTACAAATCTCCAGGGCCTAAGCCAGCCATGAACTGATGGGGGGTGAACGGAGTGGGTTGAGAAGACCCTTCCCTTCCGAACAGAGGTTATTGCTTAATTGTCCGCTCCTGGATTTCTTGCACTTTCTTCTAAAGCCTCTAGTCCTGGTGTCCGCCTGAGAAAGGATACTGCACCAGATGGACCATTGGTCTGACCCGATATGGCCATTTCTATTTGAACACATCCAGTCTGGAACTCAGGCTTGGTGGTTTGCCTGTCGCTAAACAGGGATCATCTACCAGCCTGTCGAAAGAACTTGTCCGGAAAGGAAGTAATATAAAGAGGATACCAGGCACACTCTGTTCACGGCTTATTTCCAAGAACATAGAAATCTGTGGGGAACTTTTATGCCCAGGTCCCCAGAGAATGGGGTGTGTATATGTATCTGAAATCTGTGAACTTGTATTTCTCTTTTCTAGTCTCCTTAGCTCACTCTGATGCTCTCACACTTTGTACCAGTGTCAGGAGGTGCAAGGAAGCAAGTCTGTCACCTGAGACAGAGTTGTGCACATTAGCTTTCTGTAACAGTAATGCTAATTTTGGGGCTTGGTCCTGCTTTGAGCAGGGGGTTGGACTAGATGACCTCCTGAGGTCCCTTCCAACCCTGAGATTCTATGATTCTGTGATTCTAATGTTCTCAGTCCTCCAGCCAGCAGAGGGAGACACTGTGCAGCTGTGTGAAACAGCCAAACTCAAAAATCCTTGCCATCTGGGGTGTTTTGAGTGTGTTGAGACTTTGAGGCCAGATTTAACAAAAATCCAGTGACATTTTCTAGCGCTTTGCTTGCAGATATGATTGCTTTGGCGGGTATGTCTTCACGCCCCGCCGGATCGGCGGGCAGCGATCGATCCAGCGGGGATCGAGTTATCGCGTCTAGTCTAGACGCGACGAATCGACCCCCGAGCGCTCTCCCGCCGACTCCGGTACTCCAGCGCCACGGGAGGCATCGACGGGGGAGCGGCAGCCGTTGACTCACCGCGGCAGAGACCCCACGGTCCGTCGATCTAAGTACGTCGACTTCAGCTTCCTTATTCACGTAGCTGACGTGGCGTCACTTCGATCGATCCGCCCCCCCGGCACTAGTGTAGACCAGGGCTATACGGAAAAGAGCTTTTAATCCAAATATCACTTTTTCTGAGCTGAAGCCTGGGTAGTTTTTGAAATCTTCTCAGAGGAAAATTAATGTTTTCCCCGAAACCTCCACCCATTTTAATTTTCTGGAAGCAAAGGCTGATTTTTGTGAAAGAAATCTTGGCATTTTCTAGGCATGAAATCAACCAAAATAACATTGTGAACATTTTTGTCGGGGGCGGGGGGGGGAAGAAATCACACGTTCACACAGTCCTAAGTGCCTGTGACGGATAGACCTTAAAGCAGGTCTGATTGCATCCGGTAAAGAGCAGAGAGCGGTACAGCTCAGACATACTAGCTGGGATCTGCTCTGGGCAGTGCTTATGAACTCATGAAATTAAACGGTGGGTGAAAGTCTTTGGCTGGGACCTCGAAAGGGGCTCAGTGTGGGTGGAGGGTCCTGACTGTGCGGCGCTGCCGGCCGAATCAGGAGACTGTAGACTGCTGGGGGCAGGGTCTACATCGTCTTGTGTGTTTCTACAGCATCCAGCCCAGGGGTGGCCAACCTGAGCCTGAGAAGGAGCCAGAATTTACCAGTGTACATTGTCAAAGAGCCACAGTAATATGTCAGCAGCCCCCCCAACAGTTCCCCTCCCAGCACCTCCCACCCACCGGCAGCCCCGCAGATCTGCGCCTCCCCCACCTTCCGATCGGCTGTTTCGTGGCGTGCAGGAGGCTCTGGGGGTGGGGGGAGGAGCAAGGGCACGGCAGGCTCAGGGGAGGGGGCGGGAAGGGGTGGAGTGGGGGTAGGGCCTCTGGCAGAGCCAGGGGTTGAGCAGCGAGCACCCCCCGGCACATTGGAAAGTTGGTGCCTGTAGCTCCAGCCCCGGAGTCGGTGTCTAGACAAGAAACCGCATATTAACTCCTGAAGAGCCGCATGTGGGTCCAGAGCCACAGGTTGGCCACCCCTGGTCTAGCACAACAGAGCCCCCTAGGAGTGACTGCAATGTGAATGTTTAATAATAATAGTTGATAGGGGTTGGTTTACATAGGCACAAATGGGAGGGAGTCCCCTTACTCCAATTGACTTCTCATGGGAGTTGGGTGCCTTTGGAAATCTCCCCTGTGAATATCAGTGTCCTTTGTAGATCATGGAGGTAGACAGTGCAGTGGACTGTGTCTTTAAAGGTATGTCTACACTGCATCATAAACCTGGGTCTGTGGGGCCTGGGCTTGTGGACTTGGTGTTTCCAAGCCTGGGTTTGAGCGTCCACACTGCATTGTAAGGCTGGGTTTACAGTTGTTGGACCCAGGTCTCACAGCTGTGCTAATGCATCCATGCTGCACCGCGCAGCCCTTCTGACTTGGGTCTGTGTATTAGGATGCGTCCACACTGTAAAATGACAGGACTTAGATCTGAGTCACTGCGGGACTTGGGATCTGACACCGCCTACCCCCACACAGAGCAGGCTCCTAGACCCAGGTCCTGAGTGCTTGCTAATCCAAATCAGGCTGATTTGTGTGTGGATGGGAGAGGGACTTGGACACAAACCTGAGTCAGAACCTGGGCGTAGTGTGCAGTGTAGACATACCTACAGAGACCCAATGGTGACGACCACCAGGAAGTGCAGGGTTTGTTGGAACCCCGTGGCTTGTGTCTCTGTGTCAGCTGTCCCCGTGGGGACAATACAGACAGACGAGATATGGATGAAAAGGGAGTGGAAAATCTATCCTGTATTCCAGTGGAGCAACAGAGCCAGCAGCATTGCACTGAAGAGCGTAGCCATCACAGTGAGCTGGCAAGTCTTCCCCCCGGTTCCCACTGTGTTGCCAAAGCCAGTTGGAAATATCTGGTGCTGAGCTCTCTGGCAAGGTTCTAAAGGAGTAGAAGAACACCATTCTGAGCAGTGTCCATGGGACCCCGAGCAGCCCTGCCATCCCCAGAATGGGGTCCGCTCACACTGTTGCCAGTCGCATCCTGATGACTGAATATCTTGACGGGGTTTCTCTCTGAATCTACAGCACTCCTAGGGTTAAAATGAAATCCAGAGGGTGTGGTCCAGCCCTTTCACTTGTGACTGGCTAAGGCTCTGCAACTAAGTTTGCTGCCTGCACTTCCAGTCATTTCACTGGGAGGTTCATTTATTTAGATGCACAGAGAAGGCTGTTTGTCGTTTAAATTAAGAACGATGCTGCTGATGTAAGGTGCTTTCTTCTACTCCGCAGTGGGTGAAAATTAGTGACCGGCGGTGAGCATCCACAAATTCAGAGGTTTGGTCCAGGTAAACGTCCAAACGTACTTACATTTTTGATCATCCCTCAGACCGTTGACGAGGTTCAGACTTTGTTAGATGAAATTCTGATGCTTCGTCTGGTGTTGAGGAGGGTGATGTGCCTCGCTGACAGCTCTGGGGCTATCTAGCAGCCTTGCATCTTGTGCACAGTGGGTTTTCGAAGCCTGGAGGGAAATACTGCAATAAAAGTGGCAGATTTTTAAGAGTGAGGGTAATTCACCACTGGAACAACTTACGTATGTGTGTGGATGCTTCCTTGTCATTTGAAGTCTTGAAATCAAGATTGGTTGCCTTTCTATAAGGTGTGCTCTACCTCAACCAGAAGTTATGGACTTGATTCAGGAATCCCTGATTCAGGAATCTCTGGGTCTGAGTTACACATGAGGTCAGACTAGATCATTATAATGGTCCCTTCTTTCCTTAACATCTGTGAAGAGTGGTCCAGTGGGTCAGACGCTGGCTTGGCTTGGGAGTCAGAAGACCCAAGATCTGTTCCCAGCTCTGCCACTGATCTGCTGCATGATCTTTGGCAATTTACCTCACCTCTCTATTTCCCGTCCTACTCTTTGTCCTCCTTGTCTGTTTAGATAGCATACAGTGCCTACCACAATGGTTGTGGACTTTAGGCACTACTAGAATATAGATAAGAATAAATGTACAAACGTTGAAACACAGGGATTCAGGAAGATGAAGACAACCAGAGTTAAACCAACATCATAGAAACTTCAGGAAAGGTTTAAGTTCCATAAAAGTAAATTCTTAATTTATCCAAACCAGCTGTCCCCATTACAAGAGAAAATATCCATCTCTGAACCCAGAATCTCATCAGTGAGTAGCTGAAATTATCTAGGAACTGGAAAGAGGTGAACATCTAAAGGTTCCTGAAACAACCAAAGGTTTAGATGCTTCTTTGAGCCTTGTTGGTCTGCAAAATTTGGTTAGAAATAGAGATGAGTGAAGGGACTTAGGTTTTGCAAATTCTCATCACTTAGGTTTTGGCTGCAGAAACCTGAGTGGTTTGGATGCAAGTACCATTTCACCTGCACCATCAAAGATCAGGGGTGATTACAGTCTGGGCTTATCACTAGCTGGGAACCTATGGGGCACAAAGGTTTTTACATGGAATTTTGTGCACTTGTCTCTGTTCAGGCTGGAAAGAGAACGGGCATGAGAACTGCCACAAGTACTCCTTTTCTTTCTGATTCCAATAGGATCTTAAAGAAGGTTTGGTTTGGGTTTGTGGCTGAGGCTTTTAATGAGGGGAGATTTCTTCTTCTTTTATCCATTCATCCCTACCCTTCATCTGTTTGCTTGTCTAACTTCAGGTGCCTGTCTGTCTATCCCTGCATCTAACCAACTAGATGTACCTAGGAGCCCATCAACATACTGTCCTCACTGTGAGGAATTACCTTGTGTCTTAGAGAAGACCACCAACATTAGCTATGGTTTCATGGGCCACAGAGAAGGCAGCACACAGGACCAAAACCACAAATACTCTCATTCCAGGTGCACAAGTAGCTGTGGAAGGGGTGATCGATAGTGAAGCATCAGTGCTTGATGCTACAGACCTGGCTAACCACCACTTAGTGTCTGACCTCCCTTTGCTAAGCAAGCTAATTCAGAGGCAAGCACAAACCAGTCTCCAACACCATTTGACCCTGCCAGTGTCTTGGCACCCTCTCAGCCAGGCTTCAGGCCAGGGCAAAGCATCAGTTGTTCAGGTGGATGATGTCCCTCTGTCCACTGAAAAGGGTCAGCATGTAGACATCACCTTGCTTGTTGGCATCCTGCACTGGCTCCCCCATTAAACAGAGTCCAGTTTGAGGCCCCCATGGAATCAGCTCTGGCTTCCCAATTCCCTCACCTCTCTTACCATGATCCCTCGTGGCAGCTGTGTGCCCCTGGAGTCACGACACAAACGACACCTGCTGAAACTCTCCTTTTTCAGGTGCATTTTGCTTTTGAACTCAGAACTGGGAGCAAAGGTGAGGACATGTTAACTCAACTTCTCCAAGACTAAAGGGAACATTCATACCACTTCCGGTACCCACCGAGTTCAGCCCAGCTCCACACCCTGCCGTTCCACTAGGCTGCCTCAGGGTGGTTCACTGAGAGTATACTTTTTTCCCAGAGGGCCCCATCTTGCATTCCAGGATCTAAGCTTTCAGTTCAAGGCAAAAATGCTTACGGTCACAAAGATAAACCTTCCAAAGATGAGCTGAGCGAAAACTGATGTAGTGAGGTCTGCTGGAGTCTGCAGACAGCCTGACACAAAGATTCTGCCAAATGTGACTTGCCCCTCGTCATCTCAATGGAACGTGTTAACTCTGGAACCTAATGGGATGTTTTAACATGTCAAAAATGTAAAATATTTCTCTGTTGATCCAAATGTCCAAGACAGAAGAGAGGTGATCATTTTACAAAGGTCTGCACAGTCTTCTGGGAGTAACATTTTGATTAGGCACCATGAGGGCCAAGTCATCTCTCTGCCTCAGTTCCCCATCAGCAAAATATGGATCATAGCTCTTCCTTTCTCTTACCACCCTTTGCCTGTCTTGTCTATTTACACTGAAAACTCTTTGGGCAGGGACTGTATCTTATTATGCGTGTGTACAGTGCCTAGTGCAATGGGGTCTCTAGACACTACCATACAATAAATAATTTAGGGGAGAGATGGCCCTTCTGCTCCTTGTGGGAACAAAGCTTCAGGGCTCCCTCCCCTGGACAGACTGTGGAGCACTGTCATGCCCTTGCAGGGTTCGTGTACCTTCCTTGGAAGAATCCGATTCTGGCTCCCACCAGAGACTGTCTTGTCCAGGCTGAAGACTCCTTTGCGCCTGTTGTCTTGGGGCCCTATGGCTGAGGATAAAAGCAAACACTCATTGACCCATTTAGCTGGACATCAGGGAATGTATTTTTGGGTCATCTTGCCCCCCCCCCCCAAGCTCTGCTAAGCACCCTCTTGATGTTTGTCCTCCTCTCTTCTCCCTTCTCTCCCTTCCCCCCCACCCCCGGCCCCGCTCCACCCCAAGCTTCTTTCCAGGCCGCTCAGGGTTTTAATATTCAGGCCGTACCTTCCACATGAGCTGCGCTGAAGAGTTGACATGCCGGAGTTTATTGATATCACATCGGGCTGCACAGGGCTGTCAGCAGCACATTCAGGCTCTAACGGCCCCCTAAGGTGCCAGCTCTGGCAGCTCTAAAGGAATCTGCACAAAAACGCCTTTTCGTTTTGTCCAAGGTGAGACAATGCAATCGGGGCTCTGCACCAGATGACAGGGCTGATAAAGGGCCCAGCAGCGCAGGGATATCTTGCTTTCTTTTCGCTCCTTCATTCAATCCTTCTTTCTGTCACTTTCATTCTCTCCTCCTGTTATTTTTCTTTCTTCTCTTTCTTCTCCCAGCTCGGCTGAGAGGAGAGCGGCAGAGACAGGCAGAGGGGTTCAATTGCAGGCGAATGTCACAGTCCGGCTTCTCAAGGCCGTTTTAATGGCAGTGGAGGTGCCGTTGGCCAACGTGATGAGGGATTCCTGAGGGCACCCTCTGCCTGGTGTCTGGCTAGTGGCCCCTTTTTTCTCCTGGAGTTCCCTACGCTCACATTGCTGTTGCTTTTTCCAAAGGACTAAAATTAATGTAAAGCACAAAGTGCGGGGGGTGGGGGAGGAGGATAGATAGAGGGAGGAGAGGCAGAAAGAGGAGGGGGCGAACCATACCACAGAGAGAGTGAGGGAGAGAGAAAGGGAGGAGAGGGAAAAGGAGAGTGGAAGGGAAAGAGAAAGTGGAGGGAGCAGGGAGATAAAAGATGCAGAGAAAGAGGCATAGATGCAGATGGACAAAGGAGATGGAAGGTAGAGAAAGAAAAACAGACAGAAGTAAGTGTGTCCTCCATGGTCACAACATGTGCTGCACTGCTTTGCTGTCCAGCAGCCCGGGACACAGAAAGGACAAACTAGGTGAACATAGAAAATCCCCGCGCTCCACTCTTCTCACCCCGCCTGGCTTCTGACAGGCAGCCTGACACCCCGATAAATGAACCAAGGCCTGCAGGCAGCAGGAGGAACCCGTTTTTCACATGTGGTTAATTGGTCTCCAGCATCTCATTTTTGCTGTCTGGTTCTTCAGGAGCGGAAAAGGTTTATGAGGGTTAAATTGGCGCATCTTTGCTGCAAGAGCTTTAGGCTGAAAGGTCTGATCTATCCGTCCAGCGAGGCCCAGGGCTGGAATAGCAGGGTGCTGCAGGACAGGAGTGACGGGCATTGGCAGAGCTGTAGAGAGGGCTCAGGACTTCAATAAGGATAAGTTCAGGGTCCTGCACTTAGGATGGAAGAATCCAATGCACCGCTACAGACTAGGGACCGAATGGCTAGGCAGCAGTTCTGCGGAAAAGGACCTAGGGGTGACAGTGGACGAGAAGCTGGATATGAGTCAGCAGTGTGCCCTTGTTGCCAAGAAGGCCAATGGCATTTTGGGATGTATAAGTAGGGGCATAGCGAGGAGATCGAGGGACATGATCGTTCCCCTCTATTCGACATTGGTGAGGCCTCATGTGGAGTACTGTGTCCAGTTTTGGGCCCCACACTACAAGAAGGATGTGGATAAATTGGAGAGAGTCCAGCGAAGGGCAACAAAAATGATTAGGGGTCTAGAACACATGACTTATGAGGAGAGGCTGAGGGAGCTGGGATTGTTTAGCCTGCAGAAGAGAAGAATGAGGGGGGATTTGATAGCTGCTTTCAACTACCTGAAAGGGGGTTCCAAAGAGGATGGCTCTAGACTGTTCTCAATGGTAGCAGATGACAGAACGAGGAGTAATGGTCTCAAGTTGCAGTGGGGGAGGTTTAGATTGGATATTAGGAAAAACTTTTTCACTAGGAGGGTGGTGAAACACTGGAATGCATTACCTAGGGAGGTGGTAGAATCTCCTTCCTTAGAGGTTTTTAAGGTGAGGCTTGACAAAGCCCTGGCTGGGATGATTTAACTGGGAATTGGTCCTGCTTCGAGCAGGGGGTTGGACTAGATGACCTTCTGGGGTCCCTTCCAACCCTGATATACTATGATACTATGACTGACCCAGAAGGGGCTCGTTGCAGGTCAGGATGGAGGTGCCCTGGGAGAGTTTTTGGAGAGCCAAAGACTGGAATAGCAGGGGATGCTGTAAGTCAAGACTGAGGTAACTCAACAGAACTATATTGGGCCCAGGACTGGAAGAGGAAGAGTGAGGAGCATTGGACTGTCTGTTGGCCTGCGTTGTGTGGGATAGCAAGGGTATAGGCAGTTTGGGATGGGGCCATCGGCAGATCTGGGGAGGGAGTGTTTCAAGACTGGAATAGCAGAGGTGCCTCAAGTCAGGACTAAGGTGTGTTGTCAGGTTAGGGTGTGGGGCTTGGGGCTGGAGTAGGGCTGAGGTGCATTGGCAAGGCTTCACGAGCTGCAGATGGGAATGAATGGGCTTCTCCAATGAAGGGGCCTTGCCGGCACCTGGCTGGGATGATTAGGAAGGAATGGGAGGTGGGGGGGATTTTCCCTGATATATCCATGTGAGACAGGACATAGGGACTCATCACAACTGAGGCAAAACAAGCCCCCTCTAAACTGCTTCCTCTGATATTATCTTGGACTGCGTGAATGGTGAGGAGGGTCGGCGATGGTGCTTTGCACTTAAATCTCCCCTTTCCTCTGCATTGTTATCCTTATTGTTTATGGAGCCCTGTGAAGTCAGAATGTGTGTTACACACACACTCCCCATCCCCAAGGCGAGAGGCAGCGTGGTCTAATGGGCAGGTACTGGACTGAGGGTTAGGAGGTGTGAGGTCTATTCCCTGCTGTGGGCCTTTGGGCAAGTCACTTCCCTTAGCGGGGCCTCTTAGAATCATAGAATCATAGATAGAATCATAGAATATAAGGGTTGGAAGGGACCCCAGAAGGTCATCTAGTCCAACCCCCTGCTCGAAGCAGGACCAATTCCCAGTTAAATCATCCCAGCCAGGGCTTTGTCAAGCCTGACCTTAAAAACCTCTAAGGAAGGAGATTCTACCACCTCCCTAGGTAACGCATTCCAGTGTTTCACCACCCTCTTAGTGAAAAAGTTTTTCCTAATATCCAATCTAAACCTCCCCCACTGCAGCTTGAGACCATTACTCCTCATTCTGTCATCTGATACCATTGAGAACAGTCTAGAGCCATCCTCTTTGGAACCCCCTTTCAGGTAGTTGAAAACAGCTATCAAATCCCCCCTCATTCTTCTCTTCTGCAGGCTAAACAATCCCAGCTCCCTCAGCCTCTCCTCATAACTCATGTGTTCCAGACCCCTAATCATTTTTGTTGCCCTTCGCTGGACTCTCTCCAATTTATCCACATCCTTCTTGAAGTGTGGGGCCCAAAACTGGACACAGTACTCCAGATGAGGCCTCACCAATGTCTTCTTCCCTGCCCGCTGTTTGTCTGTCTTGGCTCTCTGGGACAGGGACTGTGTATGTAGAACTGCCCAGCACAATAAAGGTCCAGCTCTTGGTTGAGGTTTCCAGCTGCCTGCAGTCTAAATATATGCCCCACTGCTTTTGCAAACATTGTTCAGTAAAGCACCCGAACAGCCCCTGTGAGGCCGGGTGGGGCACGTTATTATCCCTCTTTTATATGTGGGGAGATTGAGGCACAGAGAGGTAACTGTAGTCCAACCTTTTCAAACCGGGATGCCTGCAGTTAGGCCCCTAGATCCATATTTAGGACCCTAAATAGGAGCAACTTGCTTTTCAAAGGCACTGAGCGACTGCCGCTCCCACGGATGGCAGCGTGCTTTGTGGGCAATCCCGCTTCTGAACACCAGGTCACTCATATTCAGGTGCCTAACTCTAAGCACCTAAGGTTGAAAAGCTCAACCAAAGTGACTTCTTCTAGGTCACACCATGGGCCAGTGGCAGGAGCAGAATCCTGAGAAGCAGGCGGGGTCTCTGGAGATTATCTCAGGGTACATTTCCTCCTGTGTTGGCAGCAGGGAACTTCTAGTGGGGCAAAGATTTCCCCAGATCCATGAAATTCCAGAGCTGCTTTTTCAAGTAGGCCTCTGGAAATGCCCTTGCCCAATTTTGTGTGTGTGCAACACCTCCAGTTTTCTGCAACACAAACATGTATGTATTTGTATGTTCAGATGAACGTGTGTGCATGCCATGGTGATAGCAACACACAAACGAGGGATTTTTGCATGCGTGAGCTTTGACTGTGTGTTTTGGGGCCAGCCTGATGTCTTGTGTGTACTACGTTTTAGCCCTTTCCAACCCTAAGCCCACAGCTTTTCTGTAGTCAGCAAAGTGCAGTGGGTAAATTGATGGCACGGGATAAATATTTTTGAAAAGTGATGGTGATATTGCATCGCTGTTAGAGAAAAAGCTAAGCCTCATAATTCAGATCTATCTTTCTAACGTACCAACGTTCAGGGTAAAGTGAGGATAAACGCGTGTCACAATACAGCATTGTGTAGTTACAATGCAACATCACAATGTGATGGCATGATTTTCTCCTATAGGATAAATCGTTTGCACGCTGCTTGAGCCCTCAGACTTTCTTCCTTCTCCCCTCTATTCGGCAGGTGTGTGTCCTGCCGTGGAGTAGTATTCAATAAAAGCAACTATCCCTGGTTTTCGGTCACCTACCAGAGACTGCACTGTGTGTTCTGGGTCAGCCAGAGCAGCAACTGCTCCACTGCGGGGGAAAACAGCCTTGTACCTTTTGGTTTTCTGCCACTGGTGGATTTCACCTGGGTCGCTGGTACTGCTGGGCCCCGGGCTCTGAGACCGTGGAATGCTGAGCTCTGCGAATCCTCCCTCCGCAGATGGAGGCAGATTTCTGCTATCTGCTTCACTGCCTAGTACGGGCCCAATCTGCTGAGAGTCTTCCCATTGATTTCAACGCAGCTGTATTCAGCCCTGAGCTGTGCCGGGCTCTTTCTATCCAAGATCAGGCACAGGGAACCTAATACCAATCAGCTAGCTCAGCACAAAGACCCCTGCATGGGAGTGGTGCACTATATGGAACAGTAATGGGCCCACCTGTAGAAATGAAGGATAAAAGTATAAGAGGGTTATAAGGAACAATTCTCTGTCCTTAATTATTTTACATACTGCTCAGTGATAACTGCATCTCTCTAAAGGCTGGGGGAGGGAGAGATACCACCATGAGCCCATCGTGAGGGGCACTGCTCCAGGAGCAAGCCAGGGCTTGAATTGTGACTCAGTGTCTCAGTTCAGTCCCTGCTCCCTCTTGCTCCAGGGGAAGAAAGCTGAACCATCCCGCTACCCATTTACTTCTCCCACTGCATCAGCTCACCTGTGCTGGCAGGTGCTTTGGGGAAGTGGAGCTAAGGCTCCGTCCACTCCCCCTCCCTGCCTGCCTGTGCGGAAAGGAGAGTAGTGGCCCGCCTGTATGCACAGACTGGTGATGCAGATTGCCCACGCAGGGAATTAAGAGGGTGCCCTGTGTCCCTATAGCTCCCAGTATTAGCACCTAAAACACCTCACAATGAGCCCTAATAATTGCTCTGGAATTATCATGAGCGGTGAAGGAGTAAAGGTTTTGGATAATGATTTCATCTTTTCTTAATGTTGAAATCCTCTGAAACCCCTAAAAGAAAATCACCTAACTCTTTCCAGCACTCAAATCATGAGCAAACCCTAATCTGCACTGATCCCCGATGGAGGCAGCAGCAACAGAAAAGATCATGCTCGAGGACCCTGACCCCGGAGCAGAGCTGTCAGCAGCCGTTCTGAAATGTGTATATGTGCTGGCCAATCCCTTGCCTGAGACATGCTGTAGTATATTCATAGGGCCAAGCTGGTCCCTTGTGTAACTCCTGCATCTTCAGTGGGATGGTGCATTTGCGACTCTTCTGTCCCCAGCGCTACTGGGATTAAACACACTGTACAGTGCCTAGCACAATGAGGTCCTGGTCCACGACTGGGCTTCCTAGGCACAACCCCGGTACAAATAACAATAATTAATAAGACAAACATTGGGCCTATTTAGAGATGGCCAAAAATATGAATTTTAGCATCGTTCAAGGCAAATCTGCAACAGGCTTTTCATACGATGATTTTTGCAAGATGCATCTTGTTTTTCAGCCAGCTCTAGTCCCAGTCAACTCAATTGCAAAACACGCATTGATTTGAGAGGGGCCAGGATCTGGCCCACTATAATGACTAATGCTGCAGCTGTAGTTAGACCGAGGCCACTGGGCCACAATGTGGGGTCTGATGTGGCCACTTGGCACTGTACTGTCTTTGGAATGGGGACATAGGGCTGCAGGAGAATCGTTCCCATGTAGTGGGATCCCCTAGTGATATAGGCCCAGATCCTCAAAAATATTTAGGCTCATGGAATCGAGGAACCTAAATATTCCTGTGAGAATCTGGGTCATAGAGATTCCTACGCCACCCACCCCTGCTGCTGGTGGAAGGGGTGTGAACAGAGCACAGAAGGTATAGACAGAGCACAGTGGGCATGGCTGAGGTGTCCCTACACCTGCCTCCAATCTCCAGTTGACATTTCAGCCCCTTGGAGCAATGGCCTAACTTAGAGCACCCTTCAGGTTACTCTAACTTATGCAGGGGAATGGACTCAGACCAGAACAGGCTCAGAACGATGGTATCACAAGGGTGAGCTTCTGAGATCAGTTGAACGAGGTTACTGCCTAGCTTGCGAGGACTTAGTGGCTGCGTGCACACCGGCGGTGGCATCTGTACACGCAGATCACTATCAAACCAAAACACACGGTGTAGAACAAAATAAATTACCTGTGCCAGTACGTTACCCTTCCAGCCATCACCCCCATGCAACAACGTCTCTCCCCGACCCCAGTAAGGCTGGAATTTCCCACTGGTACTGAGGACCACGCGTTCTGCCTCGCTGGTCAAATGGCTTTTCCTGAGTCTGGCCACATCTTCAAAACCAAAGTCCAGGTCATTGCAATGCCCTCCCCTCTGTGTCCTACCCAGATCCCCTTCCCTTGTTGCTGGAGGGCTAAGCACACTGGTCCTCCGAGCCCAATTCTCTTTTGCCATCCTTCGGGATAGCATCAGAGGACCAGACCCTCAGCTGGTGTAAACTGGCACAGCTCAACTGATTGCAATGGAGCTGCCATAATTTACACCAGCTGAGGATCTGGCCCAGGAGCTTGTCCTCCGTGTATGAAAAATGATTAAAGGGAACTAGCGAGGTGGAGCAGGCCAAGGATGAGAGCATGAGAGGAACCCCCCAGGTTAAATAATTAGGCCCCTCCCGCTCCCTGACCTCCATCCTCCCCCTGGCCTTCATCCTCCTCCTGCACACCACCTTTTCTTCCCAATTTTGGGAGCCCCATTGAAGGGAAATGCTGCAGCAAGAGAGGCAGCGAGGAGAGGAGCAGGCGAGTCCCCACGGTCCCTCTCATGCAGCCCTCAGCTGGTTCCCGTGCCTGCCACAAGCACGCAGCTATGAATATTGAAGCGAAAAGGGCCTTTTATGGACTTCACAGATGTGCTGAGGAGTCGGGAAGGGCCCCTTTACCTCGGGGTGCTTTAAAAGGCCAAACAAAAGCCAGAAGAAAGCGGGGGAGGAGGGGAGGGAGGCGAGAACTAGAAAAAAGTTGAAAGAAAAGAAAAGAGACTGGAGTTGATGGATATTCCATCTGTTTATGCTCAGGCTAGTGCAGGGAATTGACAAAGGCTGTCGCAGGCATAGTCTCTCTCTCTCTCGTCTCTCCCCTCCCCCACCATCTCTCCCCAAATGTTCTGGATGCTCTGGTTCTGTTCACAGCTCAGACGTAACAGAATCTGTTTTCATGACCGGGGGTCCTTCTGTGGGGCACGGCAGCGGGCAGCTGCCATACCAAGCGCGGACTTCCAGTGGGACTCACTGGGGGTCCTGGTGGCTTTTATTTCTTTCACATTCAGAGAAGTAGATGGAGACTCTAGGACTAGATCCCCATGGGTGAAGCTCCATGGACACGCCACGAGCTGCACCGATTTATGTCAGCATAGGAGGGGGCTTGGTCTGTGCATGGCATTGTCCAGGTGAAGTGTTAAGCAGCCCCCTTCTGCATTGCCTGGCATCCCCGAGACCCTTCTTGGAGTAGCAAACATTTAAGTGGTAAAGATCTCTGAACAAAGCACCGTCAGTTCTGTAACATATGAATGTGCAAGTGGTTTGGAGATCTAGTCCAAACATAGCTCATGTAATGGGCTTTATGTATATTTCCAAGAAAATTGAACCAGGCTAGATGGATGGCTAGATAGAGAAGACTGTGTGGTGATAGAGAGAGAGAGATGGATGGGCAGGACTCCAAAGTGAAGTCCTTGCCCAAGTCTTCACTCAACTCCAGTACTAGGAGCAGTGAAAACTCTTTGTGATGGTGGATCTCCCTAGTTCTTGCAAAATTAACATCTCTCCAAGCTGGAATATTGGGTGGTGCTGTTGATGGTCAGGCTTCGTGCTCTCCATTCCAAAATTCATGCACTGCTCCGCTCCTGATGGGTCTGTTGCTCCACAGTTCATGAGTCCCATGGTGCAAGACAGTGTGGGACGCCTGAATGCACTGCGGGTGTTGTGACATTGTACGGTTGCCTCAGCAATGTTCTCTCCTTGCATGTCAGGCTGTTGAATATTGACCTGTCATTCCCATGTCATGTGGTGTTCTGTTGGGAAAATCCTACCCTGGACAGCACCTGTGACAGAACCAACGTGTATCTGCAACTTCAGCCGCCTGCTTCCACTTGGAGTGGAATCCAGCACGCATGACACCCTGTGCCACTCTTCCCCGGGCTGAACCATGGGCTGGAGAGAGGCTCCCATTGCCTTTTGGGTCTCAACATAAACACAGAGGTGCAGCAGCTTTGGGCTGCTGATTAGTTTAGGCCGAAAATGTGACTGAAACGGTGCTGCTTGTATCTATCTTAGGTGCTTATATCACCCCCTCCCCCCGTGCCATACAATCTTTTTAATGTATTTATCATCACTCCTCAGAGGGCTGGATTTCCTCTTATTACTGCTGGGGAACTGGGGCACAGCGTGACTAAGTGACTTGCCCAAGGTCCCACAGATGTCTGTGGCAGAGCAGGGAATAGCGCTGCCATCTCCTAAGTCCCAAGCTAGTGCCTTAGCCACGGTACCCTCCTTCCTCTCGTTCTGCAACAGTTGTGTGATCATTTCATGCCAAAGCACCTGATGAAATACACCCCAGTTTGACCTTTGTTATGAGCCCACAACATAGGAATGGCCAGACTGGGTCAGACCAAAGGTCCCTTTAGCCTAGTGTCCTGTCTTCCGACAGTGGCCAAGGCCAGGTGCCCCAGAGGGAATGAACAGAACAGGAAATCATCAAGTGACCCATCCGCTGTCGCCCATTCCCAGCTTCTGTTTGCAAAGTGGGGCCTGAGTTCTGGTGGAACTGCAGTGGTTTTGCCATGTTTTTAACCGGAACCAGGCACAGCGTGGGGGGCCAGTCCAAGTCTCACTTTGAATCTTCAGATTCACCATTTCAATTTTAAACTGCAGTGTGAATCCAGGGGACCCAAAATTGGAAAAGAAACTCATCACCTGCTGCAGACCAAAATCTCTGTATATTGCACAGCTCTTGCTGCATTTCGGTTTGCTGCCTGATCGAACCTGCTGACCCACACATTAAGAAGGGAGCTCGGAATGACATTTGATTTTCCATTCGCTTCTTTTTCAGGCTAGTTAATCTCCAGCTTTCTCTTCTCACTAGCTTTCTCCCCTCTCACGCACCCCAATACAATCTTGCACCTTCAGAGGAGACAAGGGAAATGCCTCCCTCCCCTGCCCCCGTCCTTCTGGAGCATCGGCCTCATTGTTAGTGTTATTGCGAAGTTGTAAAGTCCATAATGGACATTACCTCCATCTGTGGTTTGGTTACAGCTGACCAGTTCAATGCCTAAATAATAAAAAACACCAAACCCCTCATCTCCTGAAGCCCCATACTAGTGCTGTGCTGAACACTGCGGTCCCCAGCTGAGCTGTAAATGACTTTTTCATTTTCCTAGCCCGGCTACCCAGTCTGTTTGGTATTCAAGGGCACCCCACCACTACGCACCATCACTCGGCTTGGACCGAATTACTTGATTAAAACGCATATCAACTATTATGTGATTCAGTTTTCTGCTATCGCTTCACACCACAGCCCCTAAACTATGTTAAACTGTAATATAGCTGTGGCGGGGGGGGGGGGGGGAGGAATGGGGAGACAGAGGAGTTTACAGGTTGGGGAGAATGAAGAATCCAAGCTATATTGTAGGCACCGGTTATTGTTTCTTTGTGGATGGGGCAGGGAGGGAGGGTGCATCTGGAGTTGGAATATCTCTCTGGCTCGCTTTTGAACACACCTGCAGCTAACTAGGTTGGGAAGGGAGAGTGAGGAAGGGTTATTCTGCAGAAATCCCACATTTAGGGCTCAGCACTTCATCGGTCTCAAAGAAGAGAGACGGGGGGAGGGGCATTTTTGTTTTCCCGTTCAAAAAAAAAAAATCTCATGGAAATATCATTCTTTTGTGCCTGCAATATCGCCACCGCTGTCTCTCTCCTCAGCTCACTTTTTAGAGGGTCTTGTTTGCATTTTGATGGATTTTGTTTGCTTTCTGCCGGTGCCTGCTCCAGAGGCAGATACTCTATTCCCAGGGCTGCTCTGCTCTTGCTCAGAAAGAACCATCCGTTGTGGTCAGAAAATGAGTACTCTCTGCAAATTAAAAAGAAAAGAAAAAAAAGCATCTTTCTGTGGCTTATTTACCCTCCCGAATTGCTCCCCTCTCCAGTTGAGGTCAGTTGGTGAATCCAAAAGGGATTTTATGATCCACACCCCAGCACCGCTGTCCCCTCTTGGCACCTGGCACCCAAGCCCTGGTTTTTCTGCTTCCTCCTCCAACCCTATCAATATTGATTCCGCATTCTAGCCCGCAACTCTGCTACTGATGCAGCAGGCAGAACAGAAACCCTCTTGCTCTCCTGCCGCAGCATGGGTTGCAGCATGAAAACTTGTCTGGGTCAGTAAACGAAGCAGCTATGGCCAGCACTGTGGGCTATTCTTATCCCTGACAGCCTCGTTTTCCTGCACAAAAATAACTAGCCTGCCTGGCAAAGCAAGCCAATCTTCTGATGTCAATGCAAATCAGTGTGTGAAATCTCTGCACGGCCGTATGTTAGGGTTTTATACTGCCACCCATTCCATAGTATCTGAGTGCCATCAACCGTCTGTTTCCAGAGGTAGGGGGAGGAGAAAGCAAGATGGCACCAGAGTGAAAGAGCCAGGCTGTACTCCATCAGAGCCTCGAAAAGCCAATTCAGGAGGGCTCAAATGGAGAGGAGGAATACGGCCTTCATCTATATATGTTTAGTCTTCCTAGCGCCGAGCCGGATTGTGATGCCCTTGCTCACACAGAGTAGGCCCTTACCCCACGTGTAGCCCCATTGATTTCAGCAGGGCTACTCATGGTGTAAGGTGCCGCTCAGCATGAGGAAGAGGTTCAGAGTCTGGCCTGGCGCATGTGTCATGGGGTCCTGATCAGAACGTGTACCCAGCCCAATGCTCCAGCGGTGGCAAAGATTTCCATCCAGCGAGCTCTTCCCTGGAGTGCCTCTTGGCTGCATTGTGATGACGTGACACCACGTCACCCGCTGCCGTGATGTGAGGAAACAGTGTCCCCTCACAGCGGGGGCTGGTTCCCGTGTCACCAACCAGGCCTCGAGAGGCCTCAGAATAATGCTCTTTAATTGCCCCGTGAGCAATTAATTGCCCCGCAGGGTGGGAAGAGCCTGTGGCCCAAACTCCTAAGGTTCAGAGCAGAGTTTCAGGGTGGGTGGCAGAGCCCAGGAACGGATCCACGCGGCCTCCTGAGGGGCATTGTGGGTCAGAGGGTTTGGACGGCCAAAGTCTTCAGAGTGGGTTAACGCCACCCCGTGCTGTGCTGTTGATTCGAGGCTTCCCGACGCCTTACCCAGCTTCCCAGTGAGTAGGCACCCCAGCCCCTTTGATGCAGTCTTCTTGGGATGCCCCAGCTGCCCCCCTGACTTCGGAGTGATTTGGGATGCAGCCCCTTTCAGGCTGTGGCTTACCATGTGCTGACAGCACCCTGACTGGCTCCGGCAGGTTCCCGGCCACTCACAAAACCGTTCCCCTCTCTCTTCCTCTCAGTCACTTTTTAGGACAGGGCAGGTGGGAGCGAGAGAGAGGAAATGAAGTTAAAGGAGAGAGGGTGACAGAGAGAGATGAGAAATATTGAAGGAGAAAACACACAGCCCCCTTTTTGCCCCCCTCCCCGCCCAAATCCGATCTCTGCTATAATGAATGCGTCTTCATGTCCAATCCTGTCTGCAAATCCTTCCAGAAAGCACCGAGGTGCTTCAAAACGAGGCAACGGGCCCTTGTAGAGCATCGAGGGCTCAGTCTGAGCCTGGAGGGGCTCGCCGTGGCCAATTCCACCTAATCCTGTTGATTAATTTAACTCCAAGGCTAAGAGGCTCCCAGAAGTAATGGAGGGAAAGGGCGGGGGAAGGGGCTGGGGAGAGAGAGGAGAAGTATGCCCCTTAATTATTGAGGGTTTTTCTTCTTCCTCCCCCACCCCCACATCCCCATTCCACTCCCCTCCCTTTCAAACTCCTGCAAACTCCCTCTGCTCAGCTCCTCCTAATTACACACCCCACCTCAGCTGGTGTCGTTACCCAGAAATGCACGTTTGCTGGCCCTAATTTACACATTTTCTCATGCTAGACTGGATTGTAAAACCAGATCCTCCTCCCCTCCAGCTCTCTCCTGTCTTTCAGACCCCCTCCCTGCAGCACCAACACACCTGCGTGTGTTGCTTTGACCACATACCCTTCATCCGGGAGGAGCCATCTTGTTTCATCCCACGCATCCTCAGTTCAGACATGGGCTTGAAGCGGATCATGCAAATCTCCAGTTAGCCTCTCCTCACCTTTTCTTCATCCTCTTGGCGGTGGGAGGTTGTGATGGTGTCAGGTTGTTCCTGGGATTTTGTTCAAGGTGAAAGTTGATGCTACAGCGAAGGGCTGGACCATGAGCCCAGAGCTGAATGTCCCCCAGCTTTGGAACTGTTTGGAACTGTTTCCACCACCTCCCTAGTTCAAGTTTTGCAGCGTGGGCTCATCTCTGCTCGCCGCTAGGCTAGGGTTTACTGAGCCAGATTCTTTGCTTCTGCAAATCGGCATAGCTCCATTGATTTCACTGGGTCTGAACTGGTTTAAACCAGCTGAGAATCTGGCCCATTGACGTCAGTGGAGTGACACTGATTGACGCCAGCTGAGGTTCCGGACCATTACTATCTTTATCAATTATTTTGTATTACAGTCATGCTCACCAACTGAGAGCTGAGTCCTGTTGTGTTAGGCGCTGTACACGAACATAGTCCGAGCCAGCCAGACCTTCCCCCAAAGGGCTAAGGATCTAAATAATGGGGGAAACTTAAGAAGTGTTGCAAACCTTGCCAATTTTCAAGTTGGCAAACTTTCTCCTGTGCTGTAAACCCACATTTGTTGCTTGTTTCCAAGGGTGATTCAATTAAAGAAAAGAAAAATGTTTTTCTAGCTACAGGGCAGCTGCACTGTGTGTTGGAGATAGACTCGCCCCTCAAAAACTAGGCTGGAACCAGTGTGTGTCCTGTATCTAGAATATACTGTAGAGGGTCTGATTTTTCATCTCCCCTCTCTGTGCCATTTTCCCCATGTTTTTTTCTCCCTTCTTCTCTTCTTCTTCTTTCCTTTTCACAGGCAATCCCCACACATCCTTGAGGGATTGAAGGCGAGCGAGCTAATCTTTCCCTGTCCCTCATTACAAGGGGTGATGGGTGACCCATGCGAAAGGTGCTGCCTGGTTTTTCCACTGCATTGCGTTTAGGGTGGTCAATTACACTTGCGCAGAGGGGGCGTAAAATGCTCCCCAATTGCAATGACTGTTACTGTTGTTTGCATTGC
Organism: Caretta caretta; assembly: GCF_965140235.1. Taxonomy (NCBI): domain Eukaryota; kingdom Metazoa; phylum Chordata; order Testudines; family Cheloniidae; genus Caretta; species Caretta caretta. Next base: position 8,121,981 of record NC_134223.1, read on the forward strand.
AATCGCCCCTAGAAGCCCTAGCCCCATTGTGCTCGGCGCTGTACAGACGTATAACAAAGAGATGCCCCCACCCCACAAAGTTTACAGTCGAAGTGGGATTTGCCACCCTCTCACACCAGTGGTGACATTATACACCCACTTCACACACCTTTCCTCAGGTGCACGTGATGACACACGGTGTAGGGGGCGAAGGATCAGGCTCATGGACTTTATATTTCGGAGGCCTTGTCTACATGCAAAAGTTAGAATCATAGAATAACAGAGTTGGAAGGGACCTCTGGAGGCCATCTAGTCCAACCCCCTGCCCAGAGCAGGACCAATCCCAACTAAATCATCCCAGCCAGGGCTTTGTCAAGCCTGACCTTAAAAACTTCTAAGGAAGGGGATTCCACCACCTCCCTAGGTAACGCATTCCAGTGTTTCACCACCCTCCTAGTGAAAAAGTTTTTCCTAATATCCAACCTAAACCTCCCCCACTGCAACTTGAGACCATTACTCCTTGTCCTGTCATCTGCTATCACTGAGAATAGTCTAGATCCATCCTCTTTGGAACCCCCTTTCAGGTAGTTAAAAGCAGCTATCAAATCCCCCCTCATTCTTCTCTTCCGCAGACTAAACAATCCCAGTTCCCTCAGCCTCTCCTCATAAGTCATGTGTTCCAGACCCCTAATCATTTTTGTTGCCCTCCGCTGGACTCTCTCCAATTTCTCCACATCCTTCTTGTAGTGTACCCCTTTAACTAGACTGGTAGTGTTAAAGCAATATAAGAGCCCTAGTGTGGGTGCAATTAGACCTGTCTAACAGTGCTTATACCCTATGGCTTATTCCTATAAGGGAAGGGGGTAAATTAGACCAATATAAGACATCTTTATCACAGTGTAACTGTATCTACACTAGGAATTGTGCTAGCATAATTATTATGGTTTTAAAAAAAAACCCACAGCTGTAAATGGCATAGTAACACCGATGCAAAATCTGGGGCCCTAATCAAACGATGCTTCTCAAAACTATCCAGTATCTCGGGTTCCACATCCTTGGAGTTTTTTAAGAACAGGTTGGACAAACCCCTGTCAGGGATGGTCTAGTATACTTGGGTCCTGCCTCAGCCCAGGGAGATGGCTTAGATGACCTCTGGAGGTCCCTTCTAGCCCTACATTTCTGTGATAATCAGGCTGGGTATTTTGCACGGTTTCTTTTTCCAGCCAGGATCGAAATACCTCCAGAACAGCCTGTCTCGCACTATTTTGCTGCTTCTGCTGCCTATCCTGGCTGGAGCCCAGTTGTTCAGAGGCATCCAGAGAAGAACAGTAATAAACAGGGGAGGCGGGGAAGGCATCTAAACACTTTCAAACTGGGGAAAAGAGTTGGCTCAAGTTTTGGATGAAGGCTCCTGGTGATTCGGGAGGAGGCCATTATTTTTGTGTTATATGCAGGGGGTGGTTATTCCTGCGGCTTTCTTAACCTTTTTGTTCGTGAACTTTGCTGAGAATAATAGCCGTGAGGTTCCCCCCCCACCCCAGGAGCCCCCTGACTAGGAAAAGACTTGTTAGAGCATTGAGTCTATCTTTATGTAGTTACGGGAGATCATCCCCTTGATAGTAGAGGATGCATTGGCTAATCAGCTGATACTACACTCAATCTTAGCCAGCAGGCTGCCCGCATTATTTAATAAATCTGTGCCTGACAGTGGCAGCTGCATCCTGCTGAGACCAGCTGGTTTCAGACATGCCCTGGGATTTGTCTTGCTCCCTGGCCTGTTCCGTATGGTCTTGCAGTAAAAGTACAGGATGTGGCATCGGGAGTTTTGAGTTGTATTCCCAGCTCTGCTGCGTGACCACAGGCAAGTCCCTTCCACTCTCCATGCCCCGTTTGTCAGCTAAAGCATTCTGGAAAATGATCAGACAGGGAGTGCTATGGAAGGTCAGTGTATCACTGCAGACACTTTATAACGATGGCTTTGGCGCTCTCCCATCTGGCACTGCAGCCAGGTAGATGGCCAGCAAGTCCCAAGGGTATGATCAGTTGGGTGTCATGACTACTGGCTATTCCCTGCCAGGCTTCTTGTAAGGGATTTTTGACCTGACAATTCGCAGATGTTTAAAGAAGTTTGGCTCCTTCCCATTAGGGGAGGCAAACGGGGGAGAAATGAAACTTATCTGAGTTTTGGGAGGCTCTCTCGTTCTACTTCCCCTTCTCCTACACCAGCGGGGATAATATTTTCGGTTGCAGCAGGGCTGTATGAATTAGTGGCAGGTATTCTGGCACTCACACCAGATAGCCAGAAGAGTGGGATGCATTGTCCATAGATATTGTAACACTACCTCCAGGTATATAAAACACCTGGATGCTGGATGTTTTGTTCATAGATAGTCTAGCACGACCACCAGGTAGCCAGGTGAGCCAGCTCCATTGTCTATAGATATTCTAGCACCACTCCCAGGTAGACAGGTGAACTGGGTGAAAATATTATTATTTATTATTAAGGTCACATTTATATTGTGATATGTCCAGATCAGGGGTTTCATTGCACTAGGCACTGTACAATAATATAGTAAATTACAATCCTTGGTCCGAAGCACTTACAGTCTGAAAAACAAGAAGTACCATGTGGATGAGACAAAAAAAGGGGTCAAGTTTAAGGGGTGAGGGAGGCAGGGGAACAGAAATAATTGGATCTGTGCAATTCTTAAGGTCAGGATCAGTGATCATAGTAATCACAAAGCCAATAGGGACTCTGGAAGTCCTCTCAGGTGGTTAGGTTGCCTGCATGTTTTCTAATGGCCAACAAGTCCATCCCACCCCTATAACACAGTAAATCTGAAACTTCTTATAATTACTGCACAATGAAAAGAGCAGCACTAAGTAGCTGTTCCTTATGCAACAGCCTGAGCATCGCTGCTGTGTGTGTGTGTGTGTATTTGTCTATACAACAACACATTCTGGTGCAGAGTGAAATAATGTTCAATCTGATTAATTTGCCTTCACAACTGTCTGTGGTGTATTGAGGACTCTGTTGTAATTGCAAGCTAATCACTAAAGCTTATCACTTTAAAAGTGGGGTGTGGGGGAGCTTGCTTGTCCTGCTTGCAGGCTCTTAGGAAAGTATGTGAGCAGAGGAAGTCTGGAAGGAGCCAGTTTAAAGCAAAGTGGGGTGAACTGTGCCTTGTTGCCTTAGTGAGCAGCCTGCTTTGTCTCTCTCTGTTTTGGGTTACTGTGCATTGTTCTGGAGTCTAGGAACAAAAATAGTGTTCCTATGCAGCCTTCCAGCAGGAGTGTATTATATTTTTTATCTAACTTCTCTGTTCATATGCTGTGGACAAAACACTCTCAAGTGTCATCTCATTACCAGGGACAGCCTTCATTTTAGACCCAAACTTAGCTCTGTCCCAACTTTTATTATTGCAAATTATTCCCATCAAGAATGCCAACTAATGAAACTGACAGTTGCTTGTGAAATATACAATTATATTGATGTGAATGAAATTAATAATATGTTATTGGATTCCAGATGTGCTTGTGCAAAGTCTGGTTCTCTAGAGCCCAGATGTGCCTGCACCTGGCTAGAATTGTCTAGGGCCCAGATGTGCATGTTGCACCATTTAAGAATCTAGAGATTTTCCTGAAAATGCAAGAACCAATGAAGCTGATCATGTACCAGATTTGTGCTACAGTCAGGATTCTAAAGGCCTTCTAAAAATAGTGGCCTGACGCTGGTCTCACTGTGGTCAACAGCAGAACTGTTATTGATTTCATTGGAACCACGATTTGGCCTACTGGGAATAACACGTGAAATATCGAAAATATGAGGACACTATATACTGTACTGCAGAAAGGGATCTGTGGATCACAAGCTAACTATGAGTCAACAGTGTAACACTGTTGCAAAAAAAGCAAACATCATTTTGGGATGTACAAGCAGGAGTGTTGCAATCAAGACATGAGAAGTAATTCTTCCGCTCTACTCCGTGCTGATACGGCCTCAACTGAAGTATTGTGCCCAGTTCTGGGTGCCACGTTTCAGGAAAGAGGTGGACAAATTGGAGAAAGTCAAGGAGAGCAACAAAAATGATTAAAGATCAAGAAAACATGACCTATGAGGGAAAATTGAAAAAAATGGGTTTGTTTAGTCTGGAGAAGAGAAGACTGAGGGGGGCACATGATAACAGTTTTCAAGCACATAAAAGGTTGTTACAAGGAGGAGGGAGAAAAATTGTTCTTGTTAACTTTTGAGGATAGGACAAGAAGCAATGGGCTTAAATTGCAGCACGGGCGGTTTAGGTTGGACATTAGGAAAAACGTCCTAACTGTCAGGGCTACTAAGTACCGGAATAAATTGCCTAGGGAGGTTGTGGAATCTCCATCATTGGAGGTTTTTAAGAGCAGGTTAGACAAACACCTGCCAGGGATGGTCTAGATAATACTTAGTCCTCCCTCAGTGCAGGGGACCGGACTAGATGGTCTCTCGAGGTCCCTTCCAGTCCTACGGTGCTGATTCTATTGGTATCCCACAGGTGGGAATAGAGGTTGGGTTACAAGCAGTGGGAGCCCCTGGCACGGTGATTCCCACAGCTCTGAGAACATGGAGCCACTACAGCAACAGCAGAGCCCAAGGAGTGCCTGGTTAACTCAAACGGACGTGGCCCATTGCGCCTGCGTCTAACAGCTCAGTTCAGACGCACTGAGTCCTCCTCACATAGAACCAAGAAAGGAAAGCATCCTGCCCTGCAGCACGCTGGATCCAATGGCATGTTTGACCTGCTCGTTATAAATAATTGGCCCCCGTTGGGACATTTGCCTCATGCTCCACAGGCTGTCCGCATTGTTCAGCAGCTGTTGAGAACGCCACAGCTGGGATTCCCAGTCCTGGAAGCAAAAAAAGGAGGTTTTGGTGGAAAGTCCTGATCACCACAAAAGGGCACAGTGGAGAAAAAGGGGCCAGATTCATCCCTGGGGCAGCTCCATTGACTTTATCCGGATTATTCCAAGGATGGATTTGGCCCTGCATGTGTTACTCATGCATTTAATCATAGCTGATAAAGGTTTGGCCTAATAGGAGCAGATTGGGGCTGTGAACTATGCACTGAAACAGATTATGGTCCTGATTCTGCTCTCAGCTACATCAGAGTAAATAGGAAGTAATGCCATTGAAGTCAGTGGAGTTATACTGGGGTATGGGCGATCAGAATCAGGTCCTCTGTAGTTAATCAATGTGCATTTAAGTACAGTCTATTGTATTAATGAGAGACTGAGAAAGAGAAACAGACAGAGAGATCAGATTTCTTGTTTCGCTGAGGAGATCTAAGGCTTTACACATCATATTTTCCAGTCTGCCTCCATACTGACCTAGGGCATATACCACGAGAGCTGGAGTTGTCTCTCACCTTCCCACACAGAGACATGGGGTACCGGCCTAGATTAAGCATTTTGTGCATCGCTATCTGCACCGCAGGTGCCACTTGACCTGCGGCGGGGTCGCTAGGGAGCGCTCAAAAGTGATGCAGTCTAGCACATTTCTCCCAAGCCTCCCAATAAGGTTCACTGGGCCTCGTTTTTACACTGGTGTAACTCTGTGGACATCAGTTGAGGATTTGCACTTGAGACCAGAATCAGGCCCACTAACTCTGGGGCAAACTCTTTTAGTCCAGGTATGGTCTATTTGGTTTTGTTGTTTAATGGTACGTCCCATACACAGCAAAGACTTTACACTGGCAGCAGGTCCAGGTTAATACAACACAAACAAATGCTGAAGCATGATTCTTTCTTTCTTTCTTTCTTTCTTTCTTTCTTTCTTTCCCTCCCTCCCAGATAAAAGATTGTAGCAGGTGTGGTATCAGACTTAATAATGAAGACAGAGTAGTTAGAGTGAGAGCCAGGACTGTAGTCAAAACATGTGCAAACAACAGAAACTTGTTTGCTTTCCCCCTCCAAGAGCCAAGGACTTTTTCTGTGAGTTGTGATTCCCTTTAACCTTGTACCATGCTGATAGGAGATGCAGTTATTGACTTAACAGGAGACTTTTCCCTGTGAGCTGTTTTGAAGCTAGTGGGAGTTCTTTAAACTCCTAGCGTCTCCCTTAAGATGCTCTTAGCCAGTAAAAAATGCTCCTTTATGGACTCATTATCATTCTCCCAAAGTGGGGCCCAGGGGTGTCCTATTCACTGAAATCAGGGGGCCAAATGCTACTCTTGAGGACGGGAAGTTGGGGAAGTTTCTCTGTCTCTCTTGTGAATTTGGTCCTGGTACATATGCTGGATTGCCAATTCTGGAGAACAAAACCCTCCCTTTATCCATAGGACAGGTGGAGCCGGGGCAGCAGCCGTGAAATCTTCCTGTGCACTGGGCCCAGCAAAGGTGCATCATGCCCACCAGAAGGGACCACCTCTAGGGTTGACAGGGGAATTCACTCAGCTCATGGCCTTTCTGCAGAGATGGCCAACAATGAGCACTGGCTGTGGCGGGTTTTGGGGAAAATGGATGCTTGTTCGCAAGGAACTAAACCGAGACCCCTAAATTCCTGTCACAAGGGGCATCAAACTGCCACCAGCTGACCCAGGCTAAGGGGCAGTTTAACTGTAATGTAGACTGTTTGGATTCAGGCTGCAACCTGAGCTCTGGGACCTTCCACCTTGCAGAAGGTCCCAGAGCCCGAGCTAGTGGTGCTAGGTCCTCTGCCCTCCACTTAAAGCTCCTACCCAGCTCTGGGCATCTATAGAGGATGTACATTCTCTCAGCTTCTGAGGAGAGATGCTGTTTCCATCAGCATCAAGCCAGCAGCCCTCTGGGCAGGCCAGAAGCAGAAACTCTTTTCATGCCACATGAGAGCTGTTGAGGTTTCACCTTTGTTTCCATGTCCCAAATCAGGACAAAGCGTTCACAAATGTTCACGTACTGATCATCCGAAAAATATTATAATCATCAACCTGGGTCACCTGGCATGTTTGGATCATTTCTAGGTGTTTCCTCTCAATTCTGACCTTTTCTATGTTGAAACTTTTTAGAAAAAATAGAAATTAACATTTCAAAATGAAAAATAGTTCCCAGCTGGAAAATGAAATGGTTTGGTTCAAAAATATCAAAATGGGACATTTCTACCATTTGGAAACTTTTCTTTTTTTCCAAACAATTTTCGAGTCAGGAGATGCATCGAAGCCGATCCTTTCCCACAAACAGTTTCAGTTTTGACAAATCAGCATTTTTCTGGCAAAAATGCTTTGTCAGAATATCCCCGACCAGCTCTACCCAGAAGTAGAAGTTGGCTTGGTGGACACCATCACTGTAGAATTGCTCTAATTCTGGTTGGGGGGGTGGCTGGGAGGTGTTAGTAGGCTATTATCTACAGGAGGTCAGACTCGATGATCTGATGATCTATTCAGGCCTTAAACTCTATGACCGTATTGGATTCTCTCCCTCCCTGTAGCTGTTTAATTCTTGTTTCTGCACCTGCTTCTCCTTTGGCTTTTCCGCCATTTAAGCCTCAATCCTCCTTTTCTTTCCCTTGCCAGGTAACAGGCTGGATGAAGGCTCAGATGTTGAGTCTGAACCGGACCTACCCTTGAAACGCAAGCAGCGCCGTAGCCGGACCACCTTCACAGCTGAGCAGCTGGAGGAGCTGGAGAAGGCCTTTGAGAGAACCCACTACCCAGATATCTACACACGAGAGGAGCTAGCCCAGAGGACCAAACTCACAGAGGCCCGAGTACAGGTAAGGACAAGAGTCAGGACATGTCTGAGTCCCCCGATAACACAGCAGCCAAGGGATTCTCTAGGTCCATTGACCTAGGAGAAGGGGGCCCTATCATTTATCCATGATGAGGAGGGGCTGAGAGTTGGAGGATGACATGGTGGGTGTTCCATTTCTGTAGGACCAGGTGACCTGTGCCTGAGATGTAAAGTTTGTATCCAGATCCAAAGTTTCCCCATAGCCCAAGGATGTTCCCACCTGGGATTTTGGTTTGGCCCATTACAACTGCAAAATTTCAATCCAGATTGGGATCGTGATCCAAACTTTCCCAAAGCTGATGGGGTGTTCAGATCTATGTTTAGTGCCTTGAGTTGGGAAGGGGCTGTATACCATTTACCTAGGAGTGGCCGGGGTCGTTTCTACCATTTACCATGCCTCAGCCTCCCCTCTCCCCGCCCAAGGGTTTGGATCATATTTTGCAAAGTTTGCAAATTCTGCGTGTGAATTTTTTTTTCTTTTTGCCAATCTCCTGAGAGTTTGCGGTGGGGGGAGGGAGGGAAGGGGAGAGGAGGAGGAAGGGAGAGAGCTATGACATCGACACAATTAATAGCCCTTGTGGGAACGCCGCACATAGGCCCTTATGTCTTCCAGATAAAGGCTGGGTCAGCAGTGTGTGCAAACATGCAGAGGGATAAGAAGTGTGAACAGATCGGTGGGTATAATAGAGTCCCCCGGGGAAAGGGAAGGGGGGGGCCGAGGATTGTGCTGGGTTAAAGAAGTGAAATGGAGACACCAACAGCCAGTGTGGGCAGCGCTATTAGGTTTCAGGCTCAGCGTCGGGGGCTCTGTGTGTCGAGGCCAGCGCTGAATTGCAGAGGCAGGAGGGAGGGAACAAGCAACCCTGTCTCATGACAGGGAAATAGCTATTCAGTGAAATGACCTTTTGGAAGCAAAACAGGCGTTTTTCTGTCTGAGATTCCCCTCAGAATAAGAACCGGCCTGTGTTAATCACCCCGAGGCCAGCCCAGCCATAGGGCTGCATCCTCCCAAAACCAGGCCTCACACCTCTTGGACATCCACTCGGTTCATGGTCTTGCCCCTGCCATCAAAAGAGACGAAGAGCCGGCAATTCTACAGCTCCCAACATTTCCTGTGTATCTGTTCGCCTCCCACTGGCTTTTCCTGCCCAATGCATGTTCTCTGAAAGCTGCCAAGGTTCGGGCTCAGACTCACGGCACGTGGGTGTAGCAAAGGCTCAGTGACTGCAGTGTGTCTCCTTGAGCCACCCAGGATCGCTCTGTGCCTCAGTTTCTCCATCTGTATAGTGGAATTGATGATACTGGCCTCCTTTGCAAAACGCTTTGAGATCGACTGATGAAAAGCTCTATATAAAAGTGAGGGATTATTATTATTTTCCTGGGGAGGGAAGATCTGACCCATTGTACCTTGAGACAGAAAACAGACCCTGTGCCAGAGTGAAACCTTCTCCCCAGGAACATAGGCTGTATTTCCCCAGCAGAGGAGATGCAGAGGACATTAGACCGATAGGGAGCTGTGGCACTTGGCTTATGAGGAGAGGCTGAGGGAACTGGGCTTACTTGGTCTGCAGAAGAGAAGAGTGAGGGGGGATTTCAGCTACCTGAAGGGAGGTTCCAAAGAGGATGGAGCTCGGCTGTTCTCAGCGGTGGCAGATGACAGAACAAAGAGCAATGGTCTCAAGTTGCAGTGGGGGAGGTTTAGGTTGGATATTAGGAAACACTATTTCACTAGGAGGGTGGTGAAGCACTGGAATGGGTTCCCTAGGGAGGTGGTGGAATCTCCATCCTTAGAGGTTTTTAAGGCCCAGCTTGACAAAGCCCTGGCTGGGATGATTTAGTTGGGGTTGGTCCTGCTTTGAGCAGGGGGTTGGATTAGATGACCTCCTGAGGTCTCTTCCAGCCCTAATCTTCTATGATTCTATGATACTAGACTTGACCTTAGTCAAGAAGGTCTTCCTGAGATTTTAGCAATAATAATGCCATTTGTGCATGATGAGCCCAATCCAACTCCCACTGAAACCCAAGGAAAACCCCCCTTGCCTGCAGTGAGCATTGGAACAGGCCATGTGCTGCTCCAAGAGTTTATCCTTCTCTTTACATTACACTGGGTTGCTCATCCTCTTGGTTTACAGCATATTGGTGGTGAAAGCCAGTCTACGGTAACTGGTCTAGAGCAGAAACACAGCAGCTACATCACCTAAATGCTGCTTTATTTCCTTCTGGACAAGGCCAGCAAAATCACCCTGCTGGGATCCCAGTTTGTGCAAGGTCTGAGTGCTCTTCTTGAGAACAAGAAGCACAGGGCTTCCGGTCTTTGAGTCTCCATGATAGCCACTAGCCAGCAAGAAGGCATCTTCACGAAAGCAGGAGCAGAGAAGGGGTCGTCTTTGCATCATGAGACCTTCTGACCTCTTGAAAATTCTCCGACCGGCTCCTGAAGCAAGCCCTGCTCCACCCAGCTTGGGAGCAGGCTGTATGGATGGCAGGGGCTTGTGCTGGAGATAAAATACCAAGGGGGGTTGCATGCTCCTGTGATTTACTTTGGCTGATGTGGACATGGGAAGACCCTAGCAGAGAAACAAGAAGTAAGAAGGTGCCAGTGAGCCAAACCCACCCAGAGAATGGTGCTCGGAGGGAGAATTCTACTTGGGCAAAGACCCCTACGCACGTTTTTACGGTGAAAAATATATCCGAATTCAGTGTACTGTGGTGCTAGTCACAGGAGCGGAGGGAAAGCCCGAGGAGTGCCAGAGAGCTCAGATTCCTCCCCACAGCCCCTGCCAAGTCTTCTAATCCAGGCACCCACGCAGCTGGAAGGGCTGCGCTGTGAACCCGTGGCAGGTTCCTTCCTTCTGAGGAGTTCCAACCTCGGAGCGACAACGGGGTGGAGGAAAGCAAAGCCCACCAAATAAATAAATAAATAGCCCCCTTCCCTTAGCTCAAGCTGTGATCTCCGAATCCCTCTCCTGGCTCCCAGGCAGCTTGTGGGGAAGGCTCCTGCCAGAGTTCTAGGAGCAGCTGTTCTCCGAGGCACATTCCTGATGGCTTTTTCATTCCGACATCCTGGCAGGCTCGGCTTCTTCCCACCGCTTTTAAGCCTGCCGCCCCTTGTAAAATTTTCTGGATATCAGAGCGGATCTTTCACTGGCTCTCAGGAGCCACAAACATCAGTCAATCAAGTTCTTGGGGAAAACACACACACAACGGGAAGAGTCCCGCAACCCTTTTCCCCTCTCTTCGCAGAGTCTGCGGCCAGAGGGGATGTTTATTAACAGTAGTTACAGCAATATTACAATAATGGCTAGAGGCCCCAGCCAAGATCGGGATCTCATTGTGCTAGATGCTGTACACAGACAGACAGACAGACACACACACACACTCCGTGCCCCAAGGAGCTTACAATGCAAAACAGACAAAGGGTGGGAGGAAAAACAGAGGTACCGAGAAGTGAAGTGACTCAGGTCACACAGCCGACCCAAGATCTCCTGAGTCCCATCTACTGCCTTACCCATTGGGTCCCACTGCCTCCCAGAGCAGCTAGTCTGCCCTGCTGCATGACAGAGGTTGTGGACTTTCACCCAGTCATTCTGGCATCAAGCACAATAACTTGTGGTGGAGCTACAACATGTCCTTTGGAGATGCATTACTGTAGCACCTAGGAGTCCCAGTCATTGCGCTAGGCGCTGTACAAACACAGTCTCACAGAACACACAGGGTCCCTCTGCCATCTCCCTTCCTCTTGCCTCTCACTCTTTCTCTCTCCGCTGTTTGTTTTCACATATGTAATGCCTTTCCTAGGTGTACGCTGCCCTATCCCATTGAGTGTCTCTGATCCCTGAGCCCTTACCCACCCACTCCCCTCCACCTGAGAAGCCCCTTGATCTGTTAAACTCACTGGCAAGGCTTTGGAACTTGGCGGGTCGTGCAGCTGCTAAGTGGAAGTTTGACACGTTGACAGCTAATAAAAATTTGCCGGCTGAAGAACAAGGGGAGGGGGACGCAGGACCAGTTGTGGGCTCCTATTTCTCATCTGCTAAGAAGATCATGGAATAGTGAGTGATATTTTCGATAGGGCTATAGTAACCTCTGTGCAGTCAGGGTGCAGGGGTCCAGCATGCTGGCACCGACAGGGTCCAAGATACATGTCATTTAGAGGGGCGTTAAGTCAACGGACAGGCTGCCACTGATGTCTGTGGGTCTTGCATCAGACTCTTAGGGCCTGAACCTATTGCCCGTGAAAGCAACAGCAAACCCCCCCTTGACTGGAATGGGAACAGGACAGTGCCCTTGTGTTCTACTCCAATTGTACACGTGGGGGGTTCCTTTTTCTGGGTCACTCTCACTTCATTTGCTCCCACTTCCACCCCAAACAACCAGACCACTGGGAGTCAAGTGGGACCACGCCTGCCAAGTGTTTGCATTTAGTCCCCAATCCAGTCAAGCTCCCCGTACCAAGGTGGGGTCACTGCAGTGCTGGTTGCTAATCAGGGTATGTCTACACTTCCAGATGGGGATGTCATTCCCAGTTCAAGGAGATGTACCACGCTAGCTCTGATCCAGCCTAGTGCACTACCAACAGAGGGTAAATGCAGCAGCGTGAGCTGTGGGAGGGGCTAGCCACCCTGCGTACGGACCTGTCTGAGATGCAAGGCCCATACTCAGCATGGCTAGCCCTTCCTGCTGCTCACACTCTATTTTAGCACGCTAGCCCAATCAGAATTCATATCCTTGAGATGGGAATATGCCCTCAGCTTGAAGTGTAGACATACCCTTAGCCTCATGACATAGAGGCCGGGCTGGGGTGTCTGCACTGCTGATCCCAATGGTAGCAGGAAGGCCTGAGCTGACACTGGATTAGAGCCAGGGAGGTCTTGGTTTTATAAAACCTAGATTAATGGTGGTGAACTCTTTGCTTTGTTACGGTGCCTTGTTTTCAGTAGGCTTCCTGGGCCCAAGGTTAAACTCAGTATCTAGTTCTGTGGGCGCAGTTAATTACGGGCATTTAACTTCCTGGTTAGTGACCACCATCAGGTGTCCAGGCTTCTAGGACCAGATCCTTAGCTGGTGTAAATCAATAGAGTAAATAGGTTCCTCATTCTGCCTCCAAGTCTCACTCCCCCTGCCCATAAAAACAAGAGGGGCTTTCGACTGTGCCGTGAACATCAGCAAAATCAAGCTACCGGGTGGGGGCCAGGGATTTCAAATCAAGATTCAAGGGCCTCCTCACGGAAAATGCCCACTAGCATCTTCCTCTCATTTAAACTAGGGGGGTTTTAGGTCAGATACCTCTACTGATCTCAACTATAGAAATGTAGCATCACAGAAGGGGACATCTCTCAGGTAGGCAAGTCCCAGGTCACGTGAGACTCACTTGCAAGCTACTCAGTGTCTCCTTCTGAAGTGAGCTTGTATAGTACCTTTCATTTCCAAGTGCTTCAGGAAGATGGATAAGCATTAGGAGCTTGACAGCACAGATGAAAAGACTGAGGCCTGGAGAGGAGACGTGACTGGAGCTGGGTGGGAAATGCTTTTCCTGTCCTGTAAGAATTTTTGAGATTTCAAATTTTTTTCTCATCCCAAATCGGGACAAAATGTCGACAACTCAAAAATTTTCACAAGCCAAAAGATCTGAAAGAAGAAAAAAAAACCTGGAGCAAGTCAATTGAAACATTGCATTTTGATCATTTCAAAATGATTCCTTTCAATTTCAACCTTTTTAGTTCGTTTTATTTACCTCAATTGAACTTACATTTCAAAATGAAAACTTCCCAACTAGCTCTTGAAGTCACTTGCCCCAGGTGACACAGGAAGCGAATGGCAGAGCCCAGAAGTCTTGATTCTCCGTCCTGTGCCCAATCTCTTGGGGTCATGGTTCCTCCCTGATCTAATGCTGTCTGCTGATCTATCTAGCAGCATTTCTAAAGAGCACATCACTGTGGTAGCTAAGTGCTGCTCTGGGTTTCTTAGTTGACTAACTGGAGGAAAAGACAGAGAAAAAAAGCTAAAATTCACCAGAAAGCACCAAAATTCACCAGAAAGCACCAAAAAGAGCTAAAATTCACCAGAAAGCACCAAGAAAGCAACTGGGGAATAAGTGGCCGCCGGCCTCTCAGCTGATTTGGAGCTTTGAGCAATGAAAACATTTTCAAAAGCAGGCAATGATGCACAAGGCCCAGTGCAAACAACTGGGCTCCATTTCTCCTTCCATCAAAATGAGTCAATGGATGATGTTCTGCAGAATTCAGGAATGCGGGAACGCAGGGCAAGAGACTCAGGTGGTTCAAATCAGAATAGCTCCATTGATTGAAATGGCATCCATTGACTTCAGCGAAGCTATACCAATTTCCAGCAGCTGAGTGTCTGGCCCATAGAATCCAGTCCCTTTTCTGTTCCAGCTATAGAAAGACTTCCAGTCTGGAGTCAAGTTCCCAGCAGGTAAAAGAGGATTCCAGCAGCCTGCAATGTGTCAAGGCCCTGCGGAGCCCAGTACTCTATCAGTCAGAAATCTCTGTGGTCAGTGGATTGATTGTATGTCTCTATGTGGCAGTCTGTTACATGCGTGGTTGTTGGTCCCAGGATATTAGGGAGACAAGGTGGGTGAGGTCACATCTTTTATTGGACCAACTTCTGTTGGTGAGAAAGACCAGCTTTCAAGCTTACACAGAGCTCTTCTTCAGGTCTGGGAAACTAACTCAGAGTGTCACAGCTAAATACAAGGTGGAGTTAGTTTCCCAGACCTGAAGAAGAGCTCTGTGTAAGTTCAAAAGCTCGTCTGTCTCACCAACAGAAGTTGGTCCAATAAAAGACATTACCACACCCAGTCTGTTAGTCTTGCAGTCTGTTAGTATTCATTATGAGGACCTTCTGCACTTGGAGGTGTCGTGTGGCGATGGTCAATGTCTTCCCCAGATCTGAGCGTTAATCGGAGACATGTGAGGCTGCTTGAGTTTAATTCAGCGTGCCTGACTAGTTGATTCTAAAGCTCTTTGAGACTTTTCCAAATGGGCTCTGTTAATGCAATCCCTTCATTCTCAAAGGTCAGTGGAGACTGTTTTCTTTCTTCCATGGGGTTTGACTCCTTTGCATTTCTTGCACGGGGGGCTGCTATGAGGTTATGACACAACAGCTGCCCTGTATCTTTGGCAGCAGCCAGGGGAGACTGTGCTCAGGAACTGTGTGAGAGGCTATGCTCAGGATCAGGGACTCTTCCTAGCAGAGGCCGGGTTGGCGTGTTCATGCTCTGTGGCACGCGGCCAGCTAAATGGCTCTCTCACACATGGGGGCACCCACACAGAGCAGCCCCTGGCACTATGGCAGCCATGTCAGTGGCATTTCCTGTATGTGCCCATGCACTGCAAGAGGCCGACAATGAAATAAATGCACAGGCATGCCAGTCAACATTCAGCTCCCAGGAAAAGGTCGGGTGTGTGTGTGTGTGGGGGGGAGGTTAGAACACTCACCCAGCCAAGTTTAAAGGAGCATTCCACTCTGAAAAGCCAGTAAGGACTGTTCTGAATTACTCATTCTATTGTAGCTGGTCATTCCCACCTCCCCAGACTGAGTTAGAAATAGAAATGGAGATGGGTCCAATAAAAGGAAAGCCCACAACTCCCTTGCCCCAAACCACACCGTCCAAAAAAGCCCCACATCTGTCCAGTAGCCACTAGGCTGGATCTCAAATCTTCTGCTCTCCAAGGTCACCCAAACCATGGTGGCAGTTCTTCTCCATGTGGATTTGGCAAAGTTAAAGATCATCTATAAGAATTGCCAGGATGTCCCTCACCTCCTAGTACCTGAGGATGAGCTTAGAATTGCATGCATGCTTTCTGACATATATGTCAGAGTCCTTGTAACTGGCACAGCCCCAAATGGAAACAGAAAGGTGCCAGTTAAGGGATTGAGGCCGAGGGGAGGGGATTTTACTGGATAGAGTCTCTCCTACTTCATTAAGTGTATTAAACATTACAAAAAACATAGTGGGCCCTGTAAAAAAAGCCTCCCAGAGGTGTCGTCCCAGCTGGGCTGGGACCTCTTGCCATGCCCAGTTTCCAGCATGGCGCTGGCCTAGAACAGGGTACCAGCAGGCCACCTCTTACTCCTGGCAGTTGCCCTGCCCTTGTGGGCAGGTTGACTTTGCTTCTGGGTGGGGGAAAAGCAAAAGTCCAGCTCTGCACAAACCAAGCCCCTCCTGAGGTCAGTAACAAGGCAAAAAAGATCCAATGCACTGCCTAACTTCAGGGATGCCTGGGTGGCAGCTTTGTTGGAGCCCTAATGGCTGGGTAGCTGAGTCAGCCCCTCCCTAGCGGGCTTACCCCTGGGGACTCAGCAGAGCTGGGAGGTTTCCGGTGTGAGGGTTCACCCTGCTGTTCCAGGAGCTAGTCACTCCCTTTGTGGTGCTTCCCCCTTGTGTATTGTAGCTTTCTCCTTTAAAAGCCCTCCTCCCTAGCAGGCATGATTGGCAGTGCTGGAGGGGTGGGACTACTTTAGCACAAGGAGTCTCCCCAGCCCTTTCCTGTCAGTGAAGACTTTATACACCCCTTCACAGGCCCAATCCTACAGTCCTAGTCCAGGCAAAACCCCTACTGAAGCCAGTGGGAGCCAGGACTGAATAAGAACTTCAGGACTGGACCTATAATTAGGCAAGATCAACTTGTTTTGCTTTCATAGTGCAAGGGATCCCTATGAAATGAACACGGGAGGTAATTTACAGCAGCAAATGGTGATCCATTTCACACTGGTTTAGTGCTGAGCGTAAGCTTGCAGCGTAGACATGGAGGAACTAGTTCAGATGGAATAAGCACTGGAACATGGTTTTCATTACTTTACTTTAACTATCAGACCAAAAAGGTTCAGATAAGCTGCACCCTTCTCTAAATTGAACCTCTAGGTCCACCTCTGCCACCATCCCATGTGCATTTAAAGCAAATAAGGGTGCCACTTATCCAGTGCTTAGAGCCAGTGAAATTCATGGCACTCAATCTGTTCTCCTGGCGATTACCCCAATTTTGCAGGTCTGCTATTTACTAGGGCACCAATTTAGTAGATTTCATTGTGGTTAACAATGGAAAATGTTTCTTAGAATCAAGCCTGGTGTTTGCCAAGATATTTTACTCTTTTATCTATTTCCCACAGCACTGAAGCTATTTTTGTAGAAGATTCATAGCTTTTTCTGTTGCAAAGAAAATCTCCACAATGTAAATCAACGTGCTGCTGTTTTGTTGTTAAACCCTATCGCCAGCCAAACAATAGCAGTGGGAAATCTACTTCCCAACACCTTATTCACCTCAGTGAGGTGTGTACATCAAAGCCTGTTTTGGAAGGCTTAAATGCAACTGTAACACTGTTAAGATTGGGCCATCTAAGAAGCAGGTATTCAAGCGGAGATCAGGCACTTAAATAAAAAACCTCTCACTACTATGCAACTGCTTTATGCCATCAGTGAATTTATTCTAGTGTCTTTCAGCTTCCCAGTTTATCCCCAGGACATATAGTTTGCAGGGGAGATAAATAGATAACTGAAAACAGTGATTTTATTCTTCATTTTATTTACTTAACAGCATTTCTTTTGACCACTGAAATGATCATTGAGAAATTCTATATATATGCTGTAGAACAGGAAGATACTGCAAAACAATGTTCGCAAACATTCATTCATATTCCAAACAGCTGTTCAGTCCAGCCATAATTTTAGTCCTTTTTATTTGCTAGATGCAGATATTAATAACATCCTTCATAAGATGAGTAGGAAGGATGCACCGGTGTGCAGTGCTCTGGACTGGGACTCAAGAGCCAAGGGTTCAATTCCTGATTCAAACAGAAGATCTCTGTCTGATGTTGGGCAAGTTACTTAATTTATCCTGTGCCTCAGTTTCCCATCTGTTAAAATGGAAATCATAGTTTACTGCCACACAGGAGTGTTGATGATAAAATCCATTAGTGATTGTGAGATGCTCAGATACTATGGTGATTAGGACCATATAAGCAGATGGATGAAACGTTGGTTGCAAAAGTGCTTGAGAAATGGGTTACTCGTTGTATTAACACATGTACTTATATGTGAATGACTGTATTCATGAATGGACAATAATATTTATTATTTGTTGTTCATTATCTATTATTCATTATTCCCTATCCTCTTGTTTAAAAACAATTTCAGGCATCCAATCAAGGATCAGAAACAATGTCATAGATGACCAGTCACACATCTTGAATAACTAATGGTAAATAGTGAATAGCTGAATTAAACAGTTGGCAAACAGTCCATATTATTCAGTCCAACCCATTCAGTAGATACTTACAGATAACTAACACATTCACAGTTCCTAGGATTTTCAAAGAGAAAAACCAGCTACATTAATTGGATAATTTTGTTTGTAAAGAATAGTTCGATCATCTCTAATAATATTATTTAATATTTATATTGTGGTAGCACCCAGAAGTGGTAGGGCCCTATTGTGCAAGGTGCTGTACAGACATCGGGTCTGTCTACACAACCAAAGCTGTGCACAGGCTAGCCTACCTGAGCTAACTTGAATCCAGCTAGCACAGGTAACAACAGCAGTGACCATACGCTTCAGGGTAGGCTCGTGAGACAAGTATGTACACAGGGTCCATGGCAGGCTTGTACTCCGAGCTGAAGCCTTCACTGTGCTGTGTTCACTGGTATTATTACCCTGCTGGCTGGGTTCAAGCTAGTTCGCATAGGGTAGCCTGTGCACGGCTTTTGCTCTGTAGCAATACTTGTACAGGTAAATACAGTGCCTTGCTTCAAATGTGCATGCTTACGACCTAAACATATTTATAAGCCGCTTTCTAAATCTGTAGAGATTTGTCAAAATCTAAATAACCTTTGATGATCATTTGAGCGGCGCATGTATCTCTCTGTTGTCTTTCCTGCGTTTCTCATCATCTGGCAGAGGAAGCATATGGGTAGCTCTGTTTAGCAGTCTTAGGTAGTTATATGACCCCCGCACTGTTATCTGTGCATCTCACTAGCTTTACTGTGTAACTCCCTTATCCCCATTTTACAGATTGGGAACTGAGGCACAGAGAGACCAAGTGACTTGCCCAAGGCCTGTGTCAGAGCAGAGACCTGAACCAGGGTCCCAAATTAGTGCTCTAACCACTGGGCCATCCTTCCTCAGGCATATGTGTTCAAAATTTGTGCTCTTGATGGTAGATCAGAGAAAGGGGCCATGGTGATTTATTTAGTTGTTATGTCATTAGAATGTAAATGATAATAAAGAAAATTATACAAAAGCTCTAGGGGCCCTGGCAATTACATTTCCAATACAATAATCCCCCCACCAGCATTAAAAAGCAAACATGAAGACAGGAACAATAACTCAGCTCATCCAGTCAGCTCCAAAAAGTGCCTTTCCACCCCCATGTCCCCACCATTCTGGGAACATACCCTCAACCCTCTCAGTTGAATAGCTGGTGATTGTTCAGGACATTTACAGGTGGACTGGACGAAACATACACACATAAAATTCACTATAGGAAACAATCCTGCACTGATCCCTAGGAGTTGATTGAGGACCCAATCATGCAAAACCTGTCACATGAGCAATCGTTATGCCTAGAGTTGCCAATGTTGGTTGGACATATTCCTGGAGGTTTCATCACATGACGTAATCTTTAATTAAAGATTAATCTGCGGACTCCAGGACAATCCTGGAAGGTTGGCATCCCTAGTTATGCCGGTAAGTCACCACGTTGACTTCAGACTCTTCATGGGATTGGGCCATATATGACTAAATAGGTCTCTTCCATCCCTGATTTCTGCAACTCTTTGAACATGTGGAAGCAAACGCATGTTGTGCCTTTTCCCTTCTGTCTGAGGTTGAGGGCAGGACTTGATTGTTCCATCCCTGTTTTCATTTACCAGTTCATTCATCCCATCCATCTTCCTCCAACATCGAGTCCTCATTAGGCTGAGGAGGAACACAGCGGCCTTTCTTTCCCACGAGAAGCTCTTCCTGACCTCCCTTCCTTCTCCTTGTCTGACAAATTGTGGGAGCTGACCCAGATCTCGATGTCTGCTGGGATAATTCAGTCCAGCCTCCCCTGGCAGGCAGCTGTCTTGGCCGTGTGGCTGTACTGGGTGCAAAGACAAGTGGCTAGTACATCGAGTGCGAGTTTTGGCAGGATTGGGTGCACGGGTTCAGTTTAAATAAGAACCAGCTCTGACCTTTGTCCCAAGTTCAAACCAAATCTGTCTGAGCTGCTAAGACAGAAGGTGGGTGGTTTTGTGGGTAAGGCGTTGGCTTGGTATGCAAGAAATCTGGATTCAATTCCTGGTTCTGTGACAACCTCCCTGAATGACTTGGGGAGGCTTCTTAGTTGCTCTGTACCTCATTTCCCCATCTGTAACATGGGGAGGAGAAGGAGAATGCTTTGTTTCTCCCACCCTTTGTTTAATTAGAACAAAAGATCCCTAGGGCAGGGACTGTCTCTGACTGTGTGTATGTACATAGCCCAGTACAACAGGGCCCTCATGGCAACTGACAGTCTCTAGACACTAGGGAAATACAAATAATAAGTTCAGATAACATTTTTATATGTTCATGAGCAAGCTTGGGTTCCTACATGACCATGGTGTTGGTAATCACAGTGGGGGAAGTTCACCCCATATGCAGAAGGTCTACCTGAGGCTTATGCACCGCTTACGCCCATAGGTGGTGGACTTAAGTGGTGTATAGGCTTCTTGGTGCAGAGGCCTGGCGCATGGGCTTTCTGCACAGGGACGAGTTTCCCCCACCGTGACTGGTTGGGCATTCCGGGATGGAATGCCATGCCCCCCAGTCCTTTGCAAGCACATACCCCACGGTATGATTTGTGTAGCATCACTGTCTCCTTTGTTCTTCCCGACAGGCTGTGAAGATCACTGCAGTGAGAGCAAATGGGAAAGGGAGAGTGAGACTAGAAAGGGGAGGTGGATTTTGCTTTGTGTTCACTAGCCCAAAAAGGGACTGTGTAAAAATGGCACCTCCCCATTCCACATATCTGTTCCTTGCATGTCGGCAAGCCACAGCAACTTCCTTTACTGAAACAAGCCTGGTTTCCTTACTGGTGGTCCCTGAAGAGTCAGTGCAGCTATGGGAGAACAAGCTGGGTTCTAATCTGCACCAGGCACATTCAGTGAAATTGCCCAACTAAATTCCAGCTGCGAAATCTGTCTTATTGTTAGAGATACCAGACGAAGAAACAAATCAGGTTGATTCTCAGATCCCATGTGGTACCTCTAATGCAGACGGTTAGAAGAATCTCCTCTCCTCCTTCCGATAGTGTCCATTTGAGCTGCTGTATTTACAATCACTTTTCAAGAGAGGCAATGTGAGATAATATAAGAGGTAAAGTCCCTATTAGCATCGGGTGTAAAATGAAGAGCAGCAACACCCTGTTCGGGCTCTGCCCAAAATTAAATCCATTTTTGGAATAAGAAACTTCATGCAGGGATATTGGACCAGCAATCAGCTCTTTGTAACCTGTCACTTCGATATATTGCACCGATGACATTGTGCAGACCCCAAATGTCTTTATCAGATGCAAAATGCTGCCTGCAGTGATCTAAATTTTGCTCCTGTGTCCTGTGCATCTTCAGTGAATTTACAGTGAATGGATCCCCCTGCAGTGAATGGACAAATGAACCCAAGGGACCTTTTGCCTCTTTTTAAACAGACTCCAGACATGCATGTCCACCTGCCTCCAGGTACCTTGTGCAGTCTCTTTTCCAAGTGCCAGACAGCTTGTCCTAAAGGAAGATACTAGCTATGCAGTTCTGCCCAAGCCCATCCTGATGGCCTATGGATGGGAACAATGCCGCAGCAGGCAGATGGACAGCTTCAAGGCTGCTTCCTCTTCCTCCTCTTCCCCTCCACCCCCCAATGGTCTGGTTTTAGCAGCCATGGCCTTCACCCTGGGCTTAACATGCTGGTAACAGGATCTTCAGGCTGGAGAATCTTTAGTGGCTGATAAAACCTTAACTGTTGTGAAGCGAAAGCAGGTTCCCTTTGAAGTGAGCCTCGCATTACAGTTAGATGCTTGAGCCTGTGTATTTTAACTACCAATAAAATGATTTTTAAGCTTAAAGCCTTGAGCCACCTTTAAGGGTGGGGGAAGGAAAGAATTGCTAACGTCATTAGCTGGAATGTATCTTCTTTTTATTTTTTTTTTCCGGTGGGTTATAAAGAAGGGACAGAATTAACCTGTTTCAGCCATGAAATGTCCTTCCCTCTGCAAAGGGAGATAAATCCTATACATTCCTTTGTGGATGGTTTCAGTGGTTTTGTCTGTTGGTTTTGTTTTAAAGGCCCTAATATCATCCGCTAGCCAGCCTCGGCTCGGAATCACTAGCGTGCAGTTGCGAAGCTCCTTGGGCGCACCTGTGTTTTCTTGTTATAATGAGTATTTATTATTTGGTTTACAACAGGGCCTAGAGACCCCAGCTACTGGGAT
Source organism: Caretta caretta (assembly GCF_965140235.1). Classification (NCBI taxonomy): domain Eukaryota; kingdom Metazoa; phylum Chordata; order Testudines; family Cheloniidae; genus Caretta; species Caretta caretta. The sequence continues at coordinate 8,144,160 of NC_134223.1, forward strand.
CTCATTGTGCAAGGCGCTGCACATACACACAGTAAGAGACAGCCCCTGCGCCAAAGAGCTTACAGGCTAAAGAAACAAAACAAAGGGCTGGGGAAAGAAAGTCGTGTTGCCCTCATTTTAAAGACTTCCACAGACTGCAGATCAGATGCTAAGTGACTTCACAAAGGGAGCCGAGGAGGGAACTGATCTCTTGAACGCTCATCTAGTACCTTAACTACAAGACTATCCTTCCTCTCCAAGGATATGCACTTGTTAGTTGGAAATGTGGAACACATCTACACAATGCAGCCGGCAGGAAGACAGGAGTAAGCAAACAAATAACCGTTGGCCATTCTGATAATTGCATGGCAGTGTGAAGGGCGGTGGCAGGTCTCTGTATCAAGGCGAAGCCATCGTATGTTCCAACGCAAACAGAAACAAAACACTGGGCTCAAGATGGGGTTGCGAGGCAACACCAGGGAGCAGATCAGTTTGGGACGGACTAGAAGAGGCTTTTAGGGAGGGATCTTCAGGAGAAAAGGGAGGGTCTTTGGAGACTAGAGAGCCTTCCAAGTGCGGGTTGGTGGGATGAATTAAATGTGCACAGATGAGAGCAGGGAAAGAGCAGTAAAGGCAGCAGGTTGCTATGAGAATAGAAACACAAGCAGGTGAGTGCTTAGATAGGGCCGGATCCTGCTCGCATTGAAGTCAGTGGTCACATTTCCAATGTATCAGACCAATAGAGCTGTGAAGGGTTGAGCAGGGGGATCTTGAATGGGATTCCCAGGCCCTCACAATATTTGCACCATCGTAAGCTCACTCTGGTTCACTCACTGACACTGCTGCAGCGAGGAGCCTTGTGTTTCAATTTTGAACTTGTGTGTGTGTGTGTGTGTGCACACGCATGTGTGTGAGAGCGAAGACAATAACCGTACATGATGTAACATAACATAACGCAAATCTCTCCGAAATTGCATTTTGATCATATGTTAGCCAATCCAACAGACAAAATCACCCGAGGGGGAACAGGAGTCATTGTGGGTAGGTTGCTTGCCCATCCCTCTCCATGTGTTTCTTCTAAAACTCCTAATCCACAGTGGATTTGCCAGCATCTGGCTCTCAGTTATAAAAAGGAACTTTCCCACCCTGTCCAACTTCAGGAAAGTGTCAGAATTCAATGAAGTGGCTTTTACTCCCTTGGAGTGCCAGCCCTCTTTCTCTTCGGACTCAGAGATCTTGACCAACAGATATTTTTACCAAGACAGTTTCTCTCCTGTGTTGTCTTCACCTCTTCACCATCTCCAGCTCTGGGTTTGAACGGAAGCTCTTCAAGCCAAGGACCTTGTCGTCTTCATTGTCTGCCCCCTACCACTGCTCACCAATTGATCTGAATGTTCTGAATTTTCTTGGGTCATTGTCAACTGTTGCAGTGGGAGCAGGTGATGTCATAAGCAGAGGAAAGAGTCCCTGTTAGCATGAATGAAGAGGGATTGTGTGGGGGGGTTGGGGGGTGTTTGGAGTACAAATGGGGGAAAGGACAGGAGCATCTACTTTGTATGACCAATGAAAAACAAAATGTTAAATTATTAGTATTATTTATTATTTGTATTACCATAGCATGAAGGAGCCCTAGTCATGGGCCAGGACCCCACTGTGCTAGGCGCTGTACAAACACAGGGAAAAAAGACAGTCCCTGCCCCAAAGAGCTTACAAAGTGTTATGAACCTTGATGTGAATTCATCCTTTTGACCCTCCACTCTGTCCCTGATTTAGCTGGTAATGCTTGGGGATGGGTGCCAAAAACTGAACATGGGGAATCTGAGTAGGGTGGGTTATAGTGATTAAAGCAAGGAATTGAAAGTCAGGATTCCTAGGTTCAGTGTTCAGCTCAATCACTGACTTACTGTGTGGCACTGGATAAATCACCTAAGCTCTATGTGCCTCAGTTTACCTATCCTTAATATGGATATAATAACAATATTGTAGTAGATTTGTGAGTAATGCAGAAATTTGCCCATGAATTAAACACAGAGTGCACAATTGACTGTGGAACTCATTGCCACAAGGTATCACTCAGGCCAAGAGCTTAGCAGGGTTCAGAAAAGAATTAGACATTTGTATGAATAAGAAGAATAACCTGATTTAGAATAGTAAATATTAAAAAAGCCAAGACCTTTAGAAGAGCCATAAAAACTCAGGCTCCAGGGCATAAGTCAACCTCTAAATATAGAAGGAAATTTGCACTGCGGGAAGACTGTCCCATAACTACAATTACAAGGATCCTTCCTCTGAAGCCGGTGCTGGCCACTATTGGAAACAGCATGCTGCACTAGATGAACCCCTGGTCCTCTATTGCAATTCCTGTGCTGCTCAATCAATTAATTTCATCCATGTTTGCACCCCATTTGTGACTGCTTTGCAGTCAAGGGTCACTAGAATGAATACGCACCAAAAATGAATGTCGAGCTTCCGCGCTCCAACATCCACAGAAAGCAAATTTAAAATTCACTTTCTGCGAGCGTCCTTGCCAGAAACCTTGCTGTAGGAGTTACACCCCTCCAGTCAAGAAGCAGAAACAATACCATGTGACTTATGTGACCAATCATAACAAAGCAACACAAGCCATTCAGTAAATGAGATTGGGGGGGGAGGGGGAAATTCATTAATGATTTTTAAATAACAAACAGGCCCCAAAAAATCATGAGTTCGCATGAATGCCCCACAAAGAGAAAAAGAAATCAAATTCTTTTGATAAATGACTGAGTGTAGATTATTATTATTTGTGTCTCAGTAGCACTTAGAGGCCCAAAGTGAGATCTATGCACAGAACAAACAGAGTAAAAGACAATCCTTCCTATTAAGAACTTGTGCTCTAATAGAAAGGCAGACAACAGGTGGGAGGAGAAACGGAGGCATACAGAGATGAAATAATTTACCCAGTGCAATGCAGCAGGTAAGTAGCAGACCCAGGTTGCCTGGCTCCTAGTCCAATACCACACTGAATCTTAGCTGGTCACTTGGGGCTTGTCTACCCAGTATAAGCTAAAGTGTGAATTTAAACAGCTATAGTTATACTGGTAATAATCCCCATGTGGGAACTCTTATTCCAGAAGAAAAGTGCCTTTTTCAGAGTTATACCAGAATTACTAGAGTATAAGTGGTAAAACTTTCCCATGTAGACAAACCCTTAGCTCTAATCGTGCAACTGAATGGTTTGTAAAGTGCTTTGAGATCCTCAAATGAAAGGTGCTATGGAAGTAAAGGTGGTTAGGTATTTTCTGACAAAATGTGTTTTAGCTGGAAAATGCCAGTTTGTCAAAACCAAAACTGTGTGCAGGAAAAGGTTGGTTTCTATAAATTATTTTACCCAAAAAAATTTTGGAAAATAAAGTTTCAAATTTGTCAAAACAGTATGACATTTTCAAAGTGAAAAATTCCAGTTTTTCTGGTTCAAAATGGCTCTTTGTTTCAAAATTTAAGCTAACAATAGTAAAAAATACAAAATGGTCAAAACTGTGAAATGAAATCTTTCCAAATTATTGAAATGAAATGTTCTGATTGGCCCACCCCAAAACATGTACTGGATTTACAGTTTGTGAAACTTTTTGAAATTTTGACTTTTCAGCTCTTTAGTATCTCAGAAATGTTTTGAGGACAGGAAACCTCTCTCCATCCCAGCTGTACACAGAATGGCAAAATATTTATAATTTGGTACACCCACTTCGCAATGATGTAAATGACTGCATGAAGTAAGGGCTATGTAGGATCATCCCACCTTCTTTTTCACAGTTATGGTCCAGGATGCACACGTACTGACCCCTTCTCCATATGTGTCATCAGCAGGGTTTGGATCCGAAACCTTCAGCATCACACCACTTGAGCTACAGGAATAACTCTATTAGATGATAGCAGTAGTAGGCTGTTATCCACTAGAGTGTGTGACAGACAGCTTGCTAGTGTGTTACAAACAAACACACCTCTGAGTTTTTCCCCTTTGTCTTGACTGATCATGTTGAGTGTAAGTCCATTGGACTGCCCCATCCCTTTGCAGGGTCATAGATTTTAAGCACAGAAGGTCCATTATGATCATCTGGACTGACCTTTGGCATAACATAGGCCAGACAATCTCCACAGGGATTCCTGCAACAAACCCATATCCTTCCTCTTGCAGCCTGCAACTCTCCCCTGCTGTTTGGCCTCAGTCCTGGTCCCGACATATGTGAGTCCATACACTTGCCTACGCTGAACCTCGCTTGTTGCCGTAATCTCTCCAAGTCACTGTGCCCCAGCGTACAACCCAGTCACTAGCAGAATGCATGCACCTGGAGAGATATAGCAATGCATTAAACAGGAAGAGCATAAAGAAAACCTGTTCCCCACCTCTACCCCCCCGGGGAATTAAACTTACCCAATGTGACACAAAGTAGCCCATGAGGGACTATACTCATTAGTTTGTGGAACTACCCCTGTTGATTTCAAAGGTCTTTGCTTCAGGCCCTAAGTGAAAGGAAAATCAGATCCAGAGTCTTCACTACATGCACAAAAGAGAGGTTTGCTTTGGTTCACCAAAACAGAGGGTGCTCTTGGGAACTACACCCCCCACCTTTGTCACCCCAGTTCCTAATCTGTCACTGAGCAGCCTGAAAGCCTGATGGAGAACTTCCCCACCCGCCCCCGAATGCTTTTCACTCTTGATTTTTGCTCCATTTTTTCTTGTCCCTGTGAAATTTAATCATGTTTTCTAGCCCTTTAGGCCTCACAGAGTCCAGCAGCTGCATTCTCATCTGGCTTGAAAGCTTATCCGCATACTTCTCAACCCCAAACAGGGATCGGTCCTCAGAGCCTTGCTGATTAAACACAATAAACCAGACCCTAGAAAGGGCTCGTGCAGCCCTTCACGCTATCCAGGAGGGAGATGGCTTGTGATAAAACACACCAGGGCAGACGCATGCATTTAGAAAAGCTCTTTTGAATCTCATAGGTAAAACAGGGTGATGCAAGCCCAGCTTTGCACATGCATAAATACTGGGCTAATTTTAATGCACAGCAATTTAGATGGACTGCAGCGCCTATTGCAAGGAAGCCACGTGCAGTACTGATTTGTTGCAGTACAGAGAAACTAGGAGAGCTCTGTATTCCTTCTGGTCCTGTCTTTTTAGCTTGTCAAACTTAGGAGCTGAGATGTTCATCTATCTATTTATCCTCTCTACCCGTGCAGACATTACGGAAACCTAATCCTACAGCATGATTCACAAAGTTGCCAGATAATGAGGCAGATGGACCCGATGACAGCAGTACCTCCACTTCCTAGGGGCCCTCTTGGAACGCACAGGCTTAGTAATTATCCTTTCTCTCACGCTTTGATACTTATTTGGCTCCCACTACCAGAGGATCTGAGCACAAACCAATGTTTAAGGTACTAATTCTCTCTGCATCCTTCTGACACAGGGCACTGCTATTATCCCCATTTTAGAGATGGGGAACTGAGGTACAGGTCACACAGGAAGTTTGTGGCAAAGCAGGAACCTTGACCCCAGGTGTCCCCAGTTCTAGGCTAACGCATTAACCACTGAACCATTCTGCCTCTCTCTTGCTCACCCTTCCTCTCTCTCACTATGATTCCTCCAGTGTCATGATCGCTATTGATCAGGAAATGCATCAGAGATCACGGTGAAACAGGACAGTCTCTGCAATGGATGGAACTCGGTACGATTCACCCTCTCTTTCCTGTCCTCCATCGTAGGTGTGGTTCAGTAACCGAAGAGCCAGGTGGCGCAAGCAAGCAGGAGCCAATCAGCTGGCAGCTTTTAATCACCTGTTGCCAGGGGGCTTTCCGCCAACTGGAATGCCGACTCTACCACCCTACCAGCTGCCAGATTCCACCTACCCAACCACCACTATTTCCCAAGGTGAGCACCAACTACCAGAATAAAGTGGTTGGTTATTTCTTGGTCTGTTCTCATCTATTATTCCACTCCGCCAGCCAGGCCACCCTACCATGCTGGATTCCCATCACTACCTTCCTTTGAAGCAGCTGCTCTATGCAGGTTGGCCTTGATTGGGAGGCCAACGTTTGATTCAGGCGGATGGAAGCTCAATAGTTTCCATTTTTGATACCAAACACAGCCGGTCTGCTTAAAATCCATTAGTCAATATCCCCTGCATCAAGGTCTCCCATGACTATGGCAGCTCCACTTACCATGTCACTGAGAGTGGAGACTAATGAATCCAGAGTGAATTCTATGTGGGACCGGTGACATGGCTCAGCTGAGTGAAACACTGGCCTCCCACCCAAGGGGAAACCTACATGTGCAGCTGCTTTGACCGTGAAACCAGGCAGGTGGGAGACTGTGCCACATTGCCTCTGTATTTTTCCCCTTTTTAAAAACAAATCTTCCAATTACAATCTACATTTGAAAAGCCAGGCCCAGCTCTGTCCAGTTCTGCAGCAGCAGCCATGGAAAGTCACATAAGAATAGTATCGGAGCCCGTTTAACAGAGTAAACAAAGCGTTTTGCACTGTAGTGAGCTGGACACCAGCAACCACACACACAAGGCTTTAGGCACTGGGCAGCAGCTGACAGGTAACCTCCGGCACTGGAGTCCGAATTCAAGCCCCTTGCACCAGCTCTTGGATTTGGCTGCGGAGCTGGTTTTCTGGCCGGGTGGGGATGCTGGGGTTTTATTCAAAGGCCGTCCACATCAGTGGAAAGTCCCCTGTTGACTGCGATGGGCTTTGGATTGGGTCCTTACAAAGGATCTTACAACCTTAGGGACCTCAAACCAACATCTCTTCCTGCCTTGTGTTTCCTGCGTATTTCTTTCTAGACTGAACTGTCCGTAACATCTCTTCCTCCCTCACCTGCGCCGCCCCAGCAAACTGTGGGGAGAGGGGTGTTGTTGGAGAAGGAAGATTTAGAAATAGTAGGGAGGATTTGGGGAACACTACTGGAGCTTTTTCAGGCGACTCGATCTCCAGACCTAGGGGAATAGAGAACGCCGAATGGAGAAAATCTGCAACCATCTGGTCTAGATCTACCTGCAAAAGAGAGGCTGGTATTGTAAAAGAGAGTGCTCCTGAGATCAGGAGCAAGGGGGCCTCATGGAGAACAGAGCTCAGTTCCTGCTCTGCATAACTGCAGGGAGTGAGTGTTTGCTGGTTGCATCTCAGACTTCCACATAATATTCCGAGGAGCTCCGAAAACTGCCGTACGATTTCGCCGTTTGTGCTCCCATAAGACCCATGCCCAGGCTAGCCAGGTAGGCTGCAGGTCAGGACTCAGCTGTGTTGGCAGTCCTGGATGGGAAGCCAAGGACTGGATTAGCAGGGGTGCCGGTCAGGACTGAGGTGCATTGGCAGAGCTGGTGAGGGAATGCTGGGTGCTGGCCAGAGTCAGTTCCTCACTGGCTGGAGAACATTACGTTCAATCACAATTTTGGGAAAAATAAACAGTGGGAACTATACGGGAATGCCTCTCTGGTCTGTGCCAGGTCCCTCTTCTCCCTGCTGTTACCCTCAGCAGCCCTTGGGCTCTTCCCCACTGCCTGATGATGCATGTACGGCCTCTGTCATGTCTCATGAATGTTTCCCTATGAATGATTTCTTCACAGATGGGAGCAGCACCGTGCACAGACCCCAGCCCCTGCCACCATCCACCATGCACCAGGGAGGGCTGGCAGCTGCTGCCGCCGCTGATACCAGTTCCGCCTATGGGGCCCGACACAGCTTCTCCAGCTACACGGACAGTTTCATGAACCCTGCAGCTCCCGCCAATCACATGAACCCTGTCAGCAACGGCCTCTCTCCACAGGTACACAGTGCTCTTCCACTCTTCTTCTCCAAGCCAGGAGCCTTCGGTCAGCCCAGATCCTATGGGAGAGGGCAGGCTGCATGCTATCGCTGTCCAACATTGTTACTGAAAGAGTTGTTGCATGCTCTCAGGGAGCCCAGATCGGTCTGTCTGTTTGTCCATCCATCCATCCATCCTGAGCTTATTGCCACAGCATCTGAAACCTGTAACAAAGCTCAGATCCTGTGTTTGAGATGTCACACTCTGTTCCCAAGTATCTAGAGACTCGCTTGAGTCATCAAGTTGAGGGTTGGCTGGAACAGGGTTAGGGGGGTTGTTCCAGCCCATTACAGAGGTGGGTCCGGCTTTGAAGTTCCCATGCCCACCAGGGTCTGAACTTCCTCAAAGGTCAGGGATGTCTGGGCCTGGGATTTTGGTTCCCAGTCTCTACCAGGAACTAATCGTGATGTAACTGATTTTCTTTATGACCTACCATAAATAAGGAGAGCCACATGAACTGTGAGAGAGAAAACACATATTCCCCATTTACTTGTTCAAATAAAAGAATAGAGCATATCTGTATTGAACTTACCGGGCCAAACTCATACTTGGTGCAACACCACTGATCTCAAACTCCCTCCCTGAGCCCAGTATAGAATGTGGAACTCCTGACAACCAGTCCCTGCCCCAACCACTAGTCTAACCTGCCACTAGACTACATGGTGGGGGTTCAAAAATTCACAGGGCTAGATCCACAGTTGGTGAGCTCCATTGAAGTCAATGGAGTTGTAAGGATTTACAGAAGCTGAGAATTTGGCCCACCAGTCTCTTACACTGGATCATCTGGAATATTAATGCTAATTTTCTGTCAATCCAACATACCTCAGCCTTGTCAGACAGAGCATTTAATTCTCTTCTTCTCTGACGTGTCATACTTTGGCTCCTATATGCATGTTTACTTTTAGCTGTAATAAGACACTTATCATATGTTAATGGATAACAATAATGACTTGTGCTCACCTACCTTCTGTTATCCTGAAGGATACCAAAGGGCGTTGCACTCTTGCTCTTTCCTACCACTGAAATACAACTGTCTGGGAGGTGAAATATGGCTGTTATTTAAGGGCTTGTCTACACAATGGAGTATGGTGCACTACAGGGCTGTGATTTCTAAAGTGCACTAATGTGTTGCACATTAACTGGTCCATGTAGACCCTATTGGTGTGCAAGGAAAGCTTGTTAGTGTGCTTTAACATAGTACCAGGTCACACAGTAAAAGAGTGTTCAGCAGCACTGTTTAAGACAGGAAGTGCAGGATAATTTATTTAACTGAAACTACAGGGAGATTTTCAGTAGGCGTTTGAAATGAAAAGGTTGGAACTGTTTAGTTTAGAGAGGAGGCAAATAAAAAGGTAGAACAGAAGTATATAAAACAGTTACTGGTCTAGAGAAAGCAAATATAATACAAGAATGTGGGGATAGTCAATGAAACAATACAACACATTCAAAAGAGATACAAGGACAAACTTTTAACACAATGCATAATTAATAGAGCTGGTTGGAAAAACTTTCCCTGAACCCTTTCCCCTTGGATAATGCAACTCTGTCAGAATCATGTTGATTTTGCTGAAATTTTATTTAGGAGAAAAACAGCAACAAAAACAAAATTCCAACAATGCTGAAATGTCCCAGTTCATAGATTCCTAGGTTCCAAAATCAGAAGACACCACTGTGATTATCTCATCTGACCTCCTATATAACACAGATCAGAGAACTTCCCCGAAACAATTCCTTTTCAACATTTTTGGAACTAAATGTTTAGATTTTTTTTGTGAATGTTTTGATATTTTGTTTTAAAATGATCTTTCCTTTCAATTGTTTTGTATTATATTATATATCGTAATATATTTAGAAAACATCAAAATCTAAATGAAACATTACAATTGATCCAAAACTATATTTTTTCTGAATTTTCCAGCATGGAAAATTTTGAAATGTTTGGGTTTGATTCTGATTCAAAACAAAGCTACATTTTGAAATTTCAAGATTCTTCAGGAAATGAAATTTCTGTTCTCCACCCATCTCCAATAATTAGCCTGTGGAACTCATTGCCACAAGAGATCACTGATCTCCCTGGAGATGGGACAACTTACAAAAGTATGGACTGCTCAAGAGATGCACTAACAAAAAAGAGGAGTCTGGGTAGGGATCCCTTTATGACTCTGCATATAGAGAATAGATGATAGTATGGTGTAATCTAATGTATCTAAATATATTTGCCTGATTTTGGAATAACCACATTACTCACAAATGAAGAAGCCTCCATGTGTGAGCTGCCCAGGTCATCTCAAATGCATCCCAATACAACATTTCCACTACACTACACCCTGGTATATTTTGTTTCTCCCCCCTTTGTTGTGGAAAAACTTCTTTTAGAAATGCTTTTTAAAGGATCACTGGTATTAATAATACTTAGCTTTTATACAGCACTTTTCGTGCATAGCTCTCAGAGCACTGTACAAAGGAAGTCAGTATTATTGTCCCCTTTTTATATATGGGAAAACTGAGGCACAGAGCAGGGCAATGACTTGACCAAGGTTAACCAGCAGACAAGTGGCAGAGCCAGGAACAGACCCCAGCTCTCCTGAGTTTCTGCAGGGTGCTCAGCCCATTGTCTCCCTGTCATTCTTCATAACGTTTTGCCTCTAAGCCATGCTGTACTGAACTGACTGGGTGAAAAAGGTATAAATGCTGTAAAAATTAGAGTGGGTCCAAAAATGGGGGGGAGAGGAGGGGAATCATGGAAAATTTCAAACATTTTGAAGTGATTTTCATTGTACAGGTTTCAAAAAGGAATGATCATAGAATCATAGAATATCAGGGTTGGAAGGGACCTCAGGAGGTCATCTAGTCCAACCCCCTGCTCAAAGCAGGACCGATCCCCAATTAAATCATCCCAGCCAGGGCTTTGTCAAGCCTGACCTTAAAAACTTCTAAGGAAGGAGATTCCACCACCTCCCTAGGATTGTTCATTGATTTGAACTTTTTTTTGCAAAGATTTGTCATGAACATTTTTGGTTTAGAAATTTGTCTCTCTTCCTCCTTTTTCCCCTCCCCCTTCCCCCCTTTTGCTGCCCTTGTTTTCCGTTTTCCATTTTGCCACTGAAAAGGGTCATACGGAGGGCCCCCCAGTTTGGATTATGGGCATGTAAATTGCAGGATGCACGCATAGGTGCTGGAAGTAGGGGTACTGCTGGACCCCCTGGCTTAAAGTGGTTTCCATTATAGGCAGGGTTTACAGTTTGGTTCAATAGCTCTCAGCCCCCACGCTGTGCAAATGGTTCCAGTGGCCCTGCATGCACTAGCATGCTGCACTGTAAGGGTCCTGTGTAGACCCTGCAGGTGCAAACTATAAGGTACCTAGTTTGCACTAATGCAGTCCTTCAAAATGGCATAAAACTCCCCTTTGTAGATGGTTATAACTCTCATGGCGGTATAGCACAATGGGTGCTGGTGTGTGGTGTAGAAGGCCTGTTCCAGTCAATACCGGTATGTGTATGCTGTCAAAATGATAAGTTATGTAAGGTTAAACCTTCTGCTGGGGCAGGACTGAATATTATGTCAGACTGGCGAGATTTTGTGCGGGAAATAAGGAAAGATTTCTCCGACTGTTGGAATTTTTTTGTAACATCAGCTGAGTAAAGCTGGACATGGGCTGGAGACGTGAGCATGTGTCCTGGGACTGATGGGCAGAGCACAGGTTAGATGCTCCCGGGCACAAGTCTATCACGTGCTTTTGTAATTTGTTACACGGACATACATGGGGGCAATATCCATGTGATAAATTGCACGAGCATGTGGTAAATACACTGTTGTGCAATGCTTGTGCAATTTATCCCATGCCTACGACTGCATCACCTGCTTGCTGGTCCATCTCCCAGGGATATTCCAACTGATTGAACGGGTTCATTCAACCCTACCAGAGAAATGGTTCTTTCCATGCTTACCCCTACTCCAAATTACCCTGCCCTCAGGCCTTGGAGGTGAGTCCTGGGCCAATAAAAGCCTTTCAATACTTAAAAATGTAGAGTCCAAGATCTTGCAGCCTTGAAGAAATAGGCGCTTTAATGCTGTTGAGAAGGTGAGATTCCAAGCACTCACTTCTAACCCTAGAAAGGCCCAAGGTATCCACATATAAATACATCCAGATTTTTGTGTCTAAAAAACCTGTTTTAGGTTATTTTCTGGGTGTTTACATGCGTTAGTTTTACTTCCTCTCTGCCCTTCTGAGCCCTGCACTGTTGGACTTATGGCAACCAAGACCCCTGGTTTTACAGGAGGAAGGATACAAGAAATAGTCCCAGTAACGGAAATAAAAAGTCTACAAGGCATTCGTAAAATGCCTTTCCCCTCACATATTTGGCACATGCAGAATACATGATGGGCTGGGGTAGGGTAAAGGTTTTGGGGATGACCTGCCTAACTCACTTGTGAGTAATGCAAGCATCCACAGCCCTACAGATAAACCCTTTATGCAGTTCTATCTATCTATCTATCTATCTATCTATCTATCTATCTATCTATCTATCTATCTATCTATCTATCCATCCCCACACACATCTATCTATCTATCTATCTATTCCCATACACCCCCTCTATCTATCTATCTATCTATCTATCTATCTATCTATCTATCTATCTATCTATCTATCCCCATATACCCTATCTATCTATTCATTGTGGCATCTGGCTGCTGTCAGTAGGAGTAAATATCCAAATGAAAGGGATTTTAGGAGGCTGAAAAAAGTTAGAAATTCAAGATACGGCGGGTGATTTGTATGAGCTGCAAACAGACAGTTCTCTGGTTTCATCCCTCAACAGCAGCAGGAGGGAGCTTTCTTTGCAGTTTGGACAGGGAGAAACGGCCGGGGGTCGGGGGACTGGACCCTGAGTTACAGCCAGAGCCCTCCGCATTTGCTGCCACAGGGAACGCTATCCAATTACCCCTGGATTGGGTATCCCAGCCAGAATCCACCAGACGGGGTTGGTGCTGGTAACTGAAATTCTATAGGCCGGGCACGGTTTTCCCATTCTCACGAGAGAGAAGGGGGATTAGATTCGGCCTCTTCAGGGTTGACACTACCCCCCTACGCTCCAGACAGAGGGAGCAGACACTGCTGAAAGTTTTGCCTAGAGCCTGTGGAAAATGGTAGCCCTGTGTGTTTGTTTTTTCCATACCTGGTGCATGTCGGTGCTAATGAGGGAATGATAGCGCTGGCCAGTGATGTGCTGTGTAATCAGCCTCCAAACAGCACTGCCAAAGCACCTCGATACTCAGTCACAGCGTCCCCTATTAGCCTGATCCTGCTGCCTCACTCTGGGGCTCTGCCGTCCTAGCCCTGTGCTAACACACTGTCCTAGTCCAGTTCCGGCCCTAGGTCACTACACAGCTTCCCAGTCTTGTCCTGCAGCTTTCCCTGCTATTCCGGTCCTGGGACCTCCAGAGGGTGACTGCTCCGCTGTTCCACCTCAACCTTGACCCACGGCATCCCTTCATGTTCTGGTTCAAGGTCCTCATCACAGCTGTGTCAAAGCACCTCTGTCAGGCTGGATTTAGGGGCTACAACACTCGTTCGTAGGAGCTCACAGCAGACCCAGAACTTGATCTTCAAGAGCTACGTACCCATCAGTTTCAAAAGATTGCACCTCTACCTGCAGAAGTCAGAGAGTCTGTCGGGCTGAACTGGTGACTTGCGACATCCTTCCACTAGGCAGATTTTGATCAAATGCCTGAGCAGAGCTCAGCAAGGTGGAGACGAGGAAGAGAGACAAACCCAGAGAGAGACTAAAAAATAAGATCAAGTGGCAAGTTAATGCTCCCGAAGAAACGGGCTGCAGCCCCCAGGCGCTGGAGCTGTGATCTCACCAGCCCTTGAAGCCTTGGAACTAGAGCAGGTTGAAAAATGGTGGGGTGGGAATTTCATTAATAAATTTCAAAACATTCCATTCATTTTTGTTCCACAGATTCCAGAAAGGAATAATTTTGTGTTGGTTTGAAACTTCCCACAATTTTTATATGAAAAATGATCGTTTTTGACATTTTTCCTGCTTTCTTTTCCTCCCTTTTTCCTTCCCCCCTCCCCTTTCTGGTTTTCCTTTTTGCCACTGAAAAAGTGGGAGAAAGAAGGAAGAAAAGGGAAAACAATAAACAACAAAACCAAACCAGACCCAAACCATAAGTAAGGTTTTATTTATAACATTTTTTCGCTTTTCGATTTCATCTAAAAAGGAACACTTCGGAAAAAAAATATTTTGAAAAAAGTCATTTTTCAATTAAATCAAAATTCATTCCAAAAATTTCATTAATAACCAAACTAAGCACCTTGACCTTCCTCATGCATCACACCACAGCTATGTCAAACTTCCCACTGACAGCAAGAATAGAACTCAGATCCTTCTGCTCAGAAACCCAGACCCCTGTCACTTGAGAATCTCCATTTGTGGTCACCAATATAGGGCCTCTGACACACAGCTCTGAGTCTATTCATCAAGGCGAAGCAGTGCAGAAATACACTATCTAGTTTATTACAATTGAGGCTTGATCAGTGCTTGGTTGACAGCGCTCCTAGGGAAGTACATGGCTCTGCAGGAACCGGTGTAGGGGATTAACTAAGTTGCTGTCTTCCCACTGAGCACAGAGGGATGGAGCACAGTGTTGCTGTCTTCTTGACAAGACATAAAACTGAGTATCCAGCCACTCATGACCATGGAAGAGTCCCGTGGTGCTTTCCATGAGAGTAAAAAAGCTCTGGTCATGTTGCATGCTGGCTGGATTTCAACTTGAGTAATTACATTCTGTCGGCTTAAATGCCCCGGTAGTTTTAATTAGATGTTGTTCTCCACTTCCTGACTGGGTGTCCCTGTTACCCTGTCATGGCTGGGCTTCCACCCCAGATGTAGGTACCATTCAGTGAGGGTGAAGACATCCCTGTGTAGCACATTGGGATCTCTGGGGATGGAAAAGGCTATTAAAATAGATGGTATTCTGGATTTATTGCAAACGTTTCTGATCAGTGTATATCTATTTGCTATGTCTGCAGTGAATGGGTAACAAGAATGCTAATCAAGATGGCTTGCTAGCTAATAGGTTGTCATGTCTGTAGGGACAGTGGGGCATTTGCCCTTCCCATCCATCTGTCTTTGATACAATGCAACTAGCTCTAGATGGTTTAGGTAGAAAATGATCTGTCATTATATTGGTCTTTATAAAGGGTCCAGGCTGGGGAAATGGGAGATGGCCAACATAGCTTGGTGATTGTCTTAGCCAAGAGCTCTCGGGTATCTAGGGAATAAGGCTATAGGACATATTTTACATTCAGCTAAATTAACGTGTTTAGTTGTTTCACAGAATCAACAGAAATATGAAAACACCAAAATGTTTGTACTGTTTCACCCGCAAAGCCTCTCTCCTCGAGGTTTCCTTTACAAGGCAATTGATGTATCTAGCTCTTTGTACTGGTGCTCACCACTGTAGTATCAAAGCTGCGGGCTACTTTACATTGACTGTGCCTTTGATGGCCAAAATCACGTGTCTTGATATGATATTGTGCAGGCCCTAAATGTTCTTTCTGAGTCCTTTAAAGTGTTCTGCAGGCCCACAAAGTCAACCTGAGGAGATCAAGACAATCCCAGAAATATCAGGAAGCTCAGACCCCCCCTCCTTGTGTTTGTTGCTTTTGTTTTCTCGGGGCTATGGGTGGCTTTCACTCATAGAATATCAGGGTTGGAAGGGACCTCAGGAGATCATCCAGTCCAACCCCCTGCTCAAAGCAGGACCAATCCCCAATTTTTGCCTCAGATCCCTAAATGGCCCCCTCAACCCTGGGTTTCGTAGGCCAACGCTCAAACCACTGAGCTATCCCTCCCCTTCATGCGTCATATTCATCCGCAGTGCTACTCCACCACTGAGTGGTCATGTGGCTATGCCACAAGACTGAATGTTGCAGGACTTGGGTTCCACTATGTCTGGCTTTGCCACCATTTCTTGGGAAAGTGACATCACCTCTCTGTGCCTCGGTTTCCCCATTAGTAAAATGAGGATAACACCACTGAGCAACCTCAGAGGGGTTTAACATCTCTGACGTGCTTTGCAATCTGTGCGTGGCCGGTGTAGTGGAAGTGCAGTGCTGTCTTAACAATGTTTCCACAGAGAGGTTTGAGGCCCGGATCTGAAAGTTGGCATTGTCAGTGATTTTGATGCTCGTGCACCTTACCTTTCTGAGGGTTGAGCGGCGGAGCTTTGCAGGCAGGCTCGCCCTCATGAATGGGCTGCTTCTGCTCCTTATTTCACCCACAAGTGTCTGGCTTTCCAGGCTGCATTCGAGTGGATGGGCCAGGGCAGTGCCTCAAGGTGACCTTTGCTGATCACGCCAGGCCATGTGGCTAATTCAGCCCTGCCATTTGTATTTCCTTCATGTTGTTTTCCTGTTTGTAAAGCTGTGTGAGGGTTCTCTCATGACAGCCCACAAATGGGACGCTACATAGCGCAGGCTGTGAGGGAACATCAGCAGGGCTGCCAACTTACTGGGGGCATCCTTTCCTAGCAGCACCTGATTCTGACTGGGGGGCCGCGCAATGAGTTGAGCCCGTGCTGCTGTCCTCATCTCCAAACCCACATCCCTCCTGGTCCCTGCCTGAATCTGTCTTCCTGCACGATGTGTCATATCAGTATCTAGTGCAGGGGTGGGCAAACTATGGCCTGGGGGCCGCATCTGGCCCCCCCAGATGTTTTAATCTGGCCCTCGAGTTCCTGCTGGGAGCAGGGTCCGGGGCTTGCCCCACTCCGCGCAGCTCCCGGAAGCAGCAGCATGTCCCTCCTCCAGCTCCTATGCGTAGGGGCAGCCAGGGGGTCTGCAAGCTGCCCCCGCCCCAAGCACTTCCCCACCGCACCCTAACCCCCAATGTTGTGAGCATTCATGGCCCAGCAAACAATTTCCATACCCAAAAAGTTTGCCCACCCCGATCTAGTGCTTCTGTCCTCCTGACTCATCCCCCTACAGATTACCTGCTCTGTCCCCTGCCTGCGGCCACTTTTCACTGTAGGCTGCCTCCATTTTTTGAGGATTCCCCCTTCCCCCCCCCCAATGCATCATCATTTTAAAGAAATAAAATGATGGGTGGGGCTGGAGAGACATCCTCAAGCCCCACTCCACCGCCCACTCCCTTCCATTGTCTGTAAAGGATGGAGTCAGTATTCTGTCCTGGAAAGAGCAGAAGCCGGAAAGGAAGGACTTTCTCTGCCATTCCCTGAGTTTTTCAGAGCTCCTGGGTTGCTAAGAGGAACCATCTCTTGCAGACCCTCCAACCAGCACAAGGAGTGAGTGAGTGGAGAGGGAAGGGGGCAGTGGACAGATGACTGAGATCCTCCATCGTAGAGATTAAACCAGCTCTGACCACCTGCCCTCCATCATCTTTGAAGTCTGGACACCAGTTTTGCAGCATGATCTCTGACTACGCTACAGCATCTCCCATCTAGGGCCCAACCCTGCTCCCGCAGCAATGCATCATAGGATTTCTATTGATTTCAGTGGTGCAGAACCTGGCTAAGTCATGGACCAGAGGCCTCCTGGCTGTAACCGTGCTGATGCTGGTGGAAGGATTGGTCTAAGTCCTTTTCAGGAAGCCTGGTAATTGGGAGGGACATGGTGCTGGCTGGTGAGGGGGATCAGTGCGCAGCGCCTGGCTCCGAAGAGACAGCGCTCGCTCGTTCAGTGACATGAACCCTTTCCGTCTGGTTCCTTTTCTCCCTCTTTTTTTTTTTTTTTGTCCGAGACACTGTGCCTATAATAAGCATTTAAAATGAGCCTTGCTGGGCTGGGGGAGGGAAAGAGGGGAGGGGGCAAGATTTGGAGGGGGGGTTAAATAGCAAAGAATTAGAAAGAAAAAAATCTGATGCAAATCACTAGTAGAGAGAAAATTATGTGCAATTACCCAAGCGCTACTGGGCAGCCTGGCCCACCCCAACCAACAAGATCTCATTAACAAGCAGAAAATAAGATTGAAATGGTGTGTAAAAGAGCTGAAAAATGAATTTGAATGCTGCATTTGTCCACAATTACCCCCTCGTTCACACATATTTTATTGCAATTTTTTTATTATTCTTAATCTTTCCATCCCTCAAAGCAGATTGGGAACATCCTGGCATTACCGTTGCTGAGGGAGGACGCATTAAGGATTTCCCGTTTCCCTGAAAGGAGACCCTTCTCTCGCTCGAATTTTGAAGGGTTGGTTTTGGAAGGATAAGGATTCATTTCTCCGGCTTATCTTAGTGTAGAAACATGTTCTTTTAATAGTCTTTAACTCTGACGCTCTTCGGTGCCATCCCACAATGGCTTTTTTTTTTTTCTTTCCCACTTTTCTCCTGGTTTCCTCGCCATCCTTTTCCTGTCTTTCCTTTCACTTTTCCTTTCTTTTAACCCTCTTTCCCATTCTTCCTTCCCACCCTGCTTTCTCCTCTCTCCCTTTCCCATTCTGGCCTCCTTCCATTCCATTTTTTTTCTCTCCCATTCCCATTCTGTCTATCCATTTCGCTTTCTCTTCTCTCCTTTTCTCTCCTCTTCCCTCTTGGATCTGTGCTGCACACACATCCACCTCCCCTCCCTTCCATCCATCCCTCCTGTCCATTATCCGCCTTTGAATTCACTCTGCAGCCCTCCTACCCTGCTGTTATGCCCGGTATTTATCTCCTGTGTCTCTGGGGGAACATTATTCTCCTGGACTAGCTGAGGGTTCTCTGATGCACAGGCCATCACACACCTGGCCTCATTCACCAGACCCCTTGGAAAGCTGCTACCACTTCTATGTTTTTTGATTTGGGAAGCAGGGCTGCTTTTTCCCAGAGACGAGAGAATGTGCAAGTCCCATCGAGATGCTGCATTTTGTGGAGTGTGTGCATGTGATCAAATCAATGTCATTTAGGAAAGTGGGGGGGGCAATTGAAACCCTCTTTTTCCCCCTCGGAGAGGCTGCCTTTACTGATCCCTTTGGTGTTCTCTATTGCTCAATATCAAATACAGCTCTGTCTCTGTAAACTTTTAACCTACATGGCCCTGCAAAGCTTTTCCCCTCCACCCCCTCTGCTAAAGTTTTTACCAAACAAAGCCATCTGCTCTTGTCAATTAAACGTCTCAGCTACAGGCTACAAGGAAAAGGGAGAACAGAATATTTTTCTCATGTGAAAATAGACACGTATTTATTTGACTGCTTTCTAATTGCTTTGTTTATAGGGGTGAAAGGAGTGGGGGGGGATTCAGATGTGGGGGGTCCGAGACACCGTTGCAGCCCTTACATGTTTCCTTTCAATGCTTCCCATATGGTCAAACCATAAATGTTCCCCACAGGTCCATTCAGTGTTATTGCCTCGCTATAAATTACCTATGTGACCCATACAAACGGTGGCCCCAATTCTGGAAAAGCTTCCAAACAAGAGTAAAGTCGCACCATGTGAGTAAAAGCATGCAAAAGCATCTGCGGAGTCTGGCCCTGCATCTCATATCACACCGAAGAATAACTAGGTGTGAAATTACAGCCAAGACTTCAAAACTGGCCTAAAGGATTTAGATGCCCAGTTCTCATAGGAAGCACATTGAAATGGAGTGCCCAAATCCCCTAGGCAGCTTTGATCATCTCACCCTAAAATATTACTTTAAATACATTCAGAATAGTGTGACTTATATTTTAGACATTATATAGATATATCCTATATATGTACATACATATATATGTCCTGATCCTCATTTAAGTTACACTGGCAGAGTAAAGCTGCATTAGTGCCTTGTGTAAATGAGAAGCAGGGATACACACACTCATCTGCATGTGGAGTGAGAGAGAGTTTTGAGGGAATATTGAGACATTATGAGCACTGAACTATTTCGGAGAAAATAGGGTCTGATCCCGAGCCATTGAATGCAATTGGAACTTTGCCATTGACTTCGATCGATACAGCCCCATAATTCCCATGTTACGTATTAATCTAAGTAACAAGAAAAAAGGACAGAGGGGAAAAGAGGAGAAGAGAAAGAGAGAGGAAATAAAGGAAGAGGAAAGGGAAGAGCAATGAAAGAGGACTGAAGGGGAGAAGAGAAAAAGGTCCCACGTACAGTCCTCATATGTCCCATGATTACTCCTAGTTATATATAGTTCCTGTAGATCATTTTAATCAGATGCCTCTAGGAATCCTGAGCCTGTTTCTCAATACTCAAAGGTCTGACTCACACAGACCTATGAATTGTCCAACACATTTAAACTATACCTCCTCTGCCTCATATTGTATCAGATCTTGGTTTATGATGTGAAGCCAGGCCAAGACAGATCATATCTGTACAGCTAGAATTGCATTTATATGGTCGGTAGTAGCTGAATCCAAGCACGAGCTGTATTTTTTCCCCTATAGGTTGGCTTGTTCGAAGTCTGTCTCCGCTGGGTTATAGAGAGAAAAGGCGGGTGAGGGAATATCTTTTATTGGACCAACTTCTGTTGGTGAGAGAGACAAGCTTTCGAGCTTATGCAGAGCTCTTCGTCAGGTCCTCTGGGTTTTGTCTCTTCTCTGCACGGGGGTGGTTAAGAGTGATTGAGCCCCTGACTTGGCTGGTAGACATGGACTTGGAGAATTCAAATGCCAGATTTGCCCTTCTTTATGATTATTAAGGGAACTTGAGACAAGGCAGGCAGGGCAGATAGAGGGAGAGAAAATGAGAGATTAGCAATTAATACAGAATCCAGACGGGTGACAGGCATTGCCAAGCGACCTTCGGAATTCAGAGGCGAGCATTTTACCGCGGGGCTGCAATAACCCAGGGACTTGGGAGCTGGTGCTGAGCTGTGAAAGGAATCAAAAAGGCCACAGTGCAGAAGGAGGTTGCCCAGGAAGGAGGACTCGTAGATGGAGAAGCTTAAACAGAAAGAAGGCAACGAGATAAATAATTAGAATATAAATGCTGTAGTACATGTGTGAACTCATGTATGTGTGTGCGTGTTCTTGGGTGCATGCGTGTGTATACGTGCGTGGATGAGGGGGAGGGGGCACATGCACATGTACATGCGTGTTCCAGTTTCAATAGTCCTTGAGAAAAAAGAGAGGATCATGCTGGCAGCTTGCTTCCAGTGGATTCCTTTTTAAGCCCAGCCCTGCTCCTTATCTTTGCATAAGCAGGGCCGGATGCTCGGCGGTTACACACATATGTGTGTGCACTGTGCATTAATTTCCTTGGGTGCTGCAGACACTCAGCACTCCTTCGGATCGGGCCCTAAATGCTACGGTGAAGCTTTCTTGCTTTGGCAAGGGACCAGGCACAGAGCCAGTCCTACTGGGCAACAGAGGCGGGCACAGCCCAGACCGTACATTGCAAGCGTTAGGGAGTCAGTAGCTTTCCCTCCCACCCAAGTCCCCCCCACCTCGTAAAGCATCAGCTTTGCCCCTTTACTGTCCCCATGCAGGCGATAAAGCTGCCCTGTGCAATGAGTTCGGAGCCTCGCTTTCCACAGAGCAGTGGTGTGCCGCCAAGGCCCAGCATTGGTGGAGTTAATAAAGGTGCTTGGTGAAGGGTGGTAATGGAAGGGGATCGGAAGAAGCTCTTTCCTTTGCTGCAGCACCAGCCCTCCCTACTGCATGAGCCAGAACCTCGCAAATGTCCAACATAGGGAAGCACGTTTGTCATTGACGTGAGTCCCAACTTCACCTCCCTCCCAGCCCATGCCAGCCTGCTGCTGCGTACTCCTGGGAATTACCAGCCTCAGGGATGCAAGGCCTTTGACCAGAGGTTGCAAACAGCTTACAAGAAAGCTCCCCTCACTATTGCATTCAAGCTTCCTGCTCTTTTAGTTGTTGAGCGCCTCCTCCTGGAACAATGGCTTAGCAAGTCGCACAGGTAGAGTGAGTGGGGTGCGTGGGCTATGGGGGGGAAGTTGCGTGTGATATTAGCCTTTGGAGTGTTGCAGAGGGGCATGAGTGTTGCCTTCATCACCTGGGGCGTATAAAAGGGCAGGATTGCGTTAGCCATTGGAGCGTTATGGGAGGGGCTGTGGGTAAGCGATTTAGAGGGAGGCTGTGTCGTGATTTAGATGGGGGGTATGGTGCCCTCCACTCTGTAACACGCACAAGACGGGATCTATGCACTACTCAGCCCTTGCCCACCCATGCACTATGGGGCCAGTTTGGCCAGTCTTTCTGGCCCTATACTGCATAGCTGTGGGGTAGGCTGTGCAGTACCTCGCCACCTTGCATAGACATTGGCACAGAGATGGCCCTAAGGGAAGCAGCATGCGTGCAGCTGGGTCTCCTCCTGAAAGATGCTTTCTCCCACCCACCCCCAGCAGACCGGCATACAAGAGATCAGTTTACAGCAGGAGCTGAAGATCAGAAATTCTAGCAGGGCTTGGGGTGGGCAACTAGTAAGTTGATCAAAGGTGTGGATGGTCTTAGCTCCCGTGATAAGCTAGAGTCAGTCCTTAAGCCTATCGAGTTGGGAGATGAGGGGGGATCTTATTGCAGGGAATAAGTACCTGAAAGGCGATCATAAGCCATACAACGAAGGGGTGGTGGAGGAAGGATCTAATCTTGCTCAGCCGCAATAGGAAAATCCACAGGATACTCCTGGGAATTTGCAAGGAAATATACAAGGTTTATGCAAGGGGCTTGTTGCTGGCAGGGAATGGCCATTGCCAGAGTTTGCCCCAGAGCGATGGAAAGCCCACCGGGCCAGTGAACAGCTTGGAGCCCAAAGGGACTAGCTGTTTTGCAGTAAAGAAGCTGGTCCCCATTCGGCTCAATCCCGCTCCGAGACACAGTGGCAGTGATTGAGAATGGCAGGCTCCCCTTCCTCGCACACATGGAGTAGGGCTTACCTCTTGGGATGATGGAAGGGGCCTCTCCCACAGAGTCTGTTTTGATGGCCAGGGGTGGGCCTGGGCAGAGCTGTGTCCATGACTCTCCTCCCTGCTCCCCCTGCATCTGGTGTTTCTAGGACCCTCCTGGAATAACGCCCGTGGAGCGCTGTGTAAGCTGATGCGATGTGGCGATGGAAGCAAAGTGCAGAATGGTTCAGGTCTCGTCTGGTTGAGTCTCACCTCCATAGTTCCCAAGCGAGGCTCAGGAAAATGCCCCTCTTGCTAGTACTATTATTATTTATTCTTTGTATTACCCTAGCGCCCAAGAACCCCAGGTACAGACCAGGGCCCCATGGTGCTGGGCGCTTCACACACACACAACAAAAAGATGCTCCTGATGGACCATATGCCCCCATCCAGGCAGGGTTCCAGCCCCTTGGTGCTGCTCAGAGCAGGGAAAAGGGCCTGAGGGGAGAAAACCCAACCCCATATCTCCCACTGTCAGTCCTCCTCAGGCAGCAGGTGTCTGCCAGAGAGCGGACAGCTCCCCCTCCGCGCTGGCTGGAAATCCACCCCCACAAAGGGGCCAGGCTCTCTGTTTGCCCACTCTGCCAACTGCCCGGCTTGATGCAGTTCTCTTAAATCAGCCCCTCCTGCCTCTTTAACCGTCCAGTGGCTTTATATAGAGCGACCCGGAGAAACCCCTCAGAGGTGGCCCGGACACCAGTGAAACAGTGTTGGGGAGAGGGAAAGAGTGGGGCCAGGTGTTCAGGCTGATGCTTTCCCACCCATGGGATCTGAGGTGGCACTGAGAAAACCCCACAGAGCTCTTCTCCTCTTCTTCCTCTGCTCCTTCCTCTCTTCCTCCCCTTCTCTCTCCCTCTCCCTTCTCTTTTTCCTCCCTCTCCTCTCCTTCCATTTGATGTCGAGGAGAGCTGTCTGCCACTCCAGCGTCTGTACTGAGAAGGGATGAGAAGTTTCAGCGAGCACTCGGCGCCTCTCCTTTGATCCATGTCCTGAGGCCTGCTTGACAGCAAAAAAAGGCATGGAGACAAAACGACTCAGTCAAAGTGATTCCTGACAACTGTCTCCCTGAGATAAGGAAGCTCTCTGTGTCTTGTGGGTTTTTTTTTTTTTTTAATACCTCCTCTCCGTTTCAATAAGAAGCAGAGTCACTTTAAACCAGAAGAGCCAGGCAGCAGCCAAGCTGCACAGAGAACAGCGATACAGAGAGAGCCTGGCTGGGGTTTATCGTGTTTCCCGTCTTCCCCCCATTTTCTTCCCCTCCTCTCTAATACGCTGAGATGGATGCTGTCGGTTACCCCAGTGCTGAGTTTAATTACATGCTGCAGAGAAAGCCCAGGGAATTTGCAGGTGGCAATAACATCAGTGGGTTATTCTGTTCGACCCTAACCACAGGGAAATGCCTGCATTCAAAGGGTTGCAGGGGGAAACCTTTACATTATCTGACAATAACCAATCCTTTTAGGGATCGGCAGCAGGCCTGCTCATTATTAGCAGGGCATTATGGCCTGCCAGGCGCTAAGTGGCCCTCAAAGCTGTTCCCCTGCTGCTGAGGAGTCCCAGGTTTGTACGCACAGTTGATGCTTCTTACACAGGAGGCCAGAGAGCCTTTTTTTCTCCCCTTACCTCTCTGGGCTGTTCAGTGGAATGAGTTTGGCAGGGCTCAGCTCGGTGCATCGCCAACACCAATCTGCATTTTGAGGAAATGCCGTCATCTTTTATGCATGGTTGAGGAAGCAGGAAGGTGCCAGCGGAGGGAATTTGATCAGATTCAGGCCGCAAGCCAGTGCCAACGCAAAGGCCGGGCCCGGCCCTGCGAGGTGCCAGACAGCCAAATCCAGGGTTGCCAACCCTCCAGGATTGTCCTGGCATCTCCAGGCATTAAAGCTTAGTCTTTAATTAAAGATTATGTCCTGTGATGAAACCTCCAGGAATATGTCCAACCAAAATGGGCAACCCTAACCAAAGCGGCTGAGGGGAATGGCAGGTGCTAGGTTCCTCTCAGGATCAGGCCCACAGATGGGAGCAGATCCCATCTCCCCATCAGTCAAGACAATCCCTCAACTCAGAGCAATGGAATTTAGGAGAGGGGACAGCCCATGTGCGGTGGAACTTAGCTGGACCTTTGCAATGGGACGTGGCCATGCAGAAGATCGGACAGTGCTGACTTGGGCAGATGAAAGAGGAGAAATTTACTGTGGCTACAAAGCAGCAAGAGGAAAATCGGGGGTGGAGGGAGAAGAGGCAATCCCTTGTTTAGTTGGCAAGGTCAGATTACGCTGCCCCATCCCCAAGTTGAAACACACCGCAAAGGCGTTGGATCTGCGCTAGCCAGGCAGTAAAGCCCAGGAGACAAGGCGGAGATCTCACAGCCCAAAAGCCTGGAGAGGTCATGCTCCTTTGAGCATTGTCATCCATGGCCATGGGAAGATAGTCCAGGCAGCGGGGGATTGTGGTCTTCCGGTTCGCTGCTGCAGGTGAAAGGGGACAGCGAGCCCTGGAAATCGGAGCTCATTGTGGGGCGGCGTGGAGCCTCTGGAAAGAGTTTCTCCTTCTTTTCTCTGGTTGAAATAATGAGGCTATTCTTGTGCCGGCTGCTCCAAAGTCAAATGCCATTAATATGCGGGAATAGTAGGGACGGCTGGGAGAGAAAGGGAAGTGAGGGGGACACAAGAGGAGGCATAGAGGTAGTGCGAAAGAAAGAGAGAGCGAGATTCCCTTCCCCCCTCCCCAGAACCGCACTGCACTTCGCTGATAAACAGTAAATATCGGGGAACGGGATTGCCACATTATCTGAGCACGGCAGAAAATCAAAATTTCAGTCTAAATCCGAGGAGACGAGGCTCTAAGCTCCTCCAGCTGATACGGATGCCGAGCCCAGCTAGAGAGGCTCAGGAGGCGCCAAATGACATTTTTCATTCCAAAAAAAGAAATAAATAAGGAAAGAATGAGAAAAAAGAAAGGAAAAATATTTCTTTGGCTAAATTGCAGGAAGGGGGAAGAAGAAGTGAGAGCGGAGAAGGGTCAACCAGCAATACCTGAGTTTACAAACTCTTTCTGATGGGAAATAGTTAGCATGTGTGTTGGGGGGATAAGAAGGGGTTCATATTTGAGGTAGCCCATCCAATGAACTCCATCAGCAGAGTGTTGCTTGGGGATCGACCTGTAGGACTCTAACAGCTGCTTGAGGATGATGGCAAACCTTTAATTAGTGATTAAAGTGTGCAGCTGAGCACAAATCCAGGCTCAAATAAGGAGCCACATGGGGTCTCCCTGACCCCAAAAGCCAACGACGGATTCAGTGGCTCAGTCGGGAGTGCAGTTCCTTGGATATAATGAATCTCTCGGCATTGCGTGCTGATAATAGCACCGTCACGCCGCTGTTTGTGCCGAGGAGGATTAGACAGCGTCTTTGAGTAACTTCACACCCCGATCGAAACTGGTGCCTTTGCCAGGGGAAGTGGCCAGGGTCTGTTCTAGGTGGGCACAAAAATCCACTCCACTGTTTACCTGTACCTGCACTAGGCAAAAAGTGGGAACTAATGAAATCTAGGTAGCTAGCTAGCCCGCACATGGTGTCTGTAACACTTTCACAAGTAGACGAGATTACCATGACTACAACAATGGGTAACTGTGGTCAAGCACACAGGGTCAGGAGCCAGGATGCCTGGGTTCTATTTTATGGCCAAAAAACCCCAAAATGCTGCAAATAATCATGTTTTTTAAGGAATTTGCTCCATCCCTGTTCATGTTTCTTTTGTATCCACTTTCCGCGAGCATTTGATAAGTCAGATTTCTAGGCACAGAGGGACACAGGCAACCATTGACTGTCCATGGCATTTAGACTACTAAGTGCCTAAATCCCATTTGAAAACTAGATTTAGGCTCCTAAATCAGTTAGGTATTGCAGCGCTGAGCACAGCACCACCTAAATCCTTTTAAAAATCTGGGCCGAGATGCATTTGGAAAATCCCACTAACTTTTAAATATGTTGAAAAATCTAGCCTGTTTCAAAAATGACATCAGCACTTTAGAAGCTGAAGTCTCATAGGAAGTCAGCAGGATTTAGGCTCCTAAACGCGTCAGACTCTTCTGTAGATGGGACCCAGGCTCCTACATAATTTAGGTGCTTGATGCCCTCAACTTCCTTCGAAGTCAGCGTGAACCTCAAAAAATGGAGCAATCCATTTTGGATGGGTACCCAGAAGTTCAGAGGCTTATTTGAAACACTTGCTTTAGCTCCTGGATGAGCAAAACTGGGCTGGACATCTCAGCTTCTATTATGGGATGTTGTCACATCTGGCAGGACCCAGAAGCAACATAATAATGGGAACATATATTCATCCAACCTCCAAAAAATATTTACTCCAGGTTCATAGCAAAGGCTGTTCCCATGGGCAAAGCACTGGGCACTGCAGGGCCAGAGCCTCAGTTTGTGTAAATCGGCATGGCTCCATTGACGTTAATGGAGCTACACCCATTTACACCAGTTCAAGATCTGGGCCTGGGAGCAAGGAGATCCGGAATCTGGTCTCTGTGACCTTCAGCAAGTCACTGAGTCCACGCCAACTCCCAGAGATGTCTATGGGAGACGTGGCTGCTAAACACCTCTGGAAATCAGGTCAATGGTTTAGGTACCTAAATATGTCTCTCAGTGCCTAATCTGAGGAACCCAGGTTTGAAGATGGGCAAAATTGTCTAAAGTGCCTAAATGATTCAGGAGCCAAAGCCCAATTGAATGTCAATGGGATTTATGTTCCTAAATCACCAGACATGTCTGAAACTTTTGCTTGATGAACTTAATCTCTGCATACCTCAGATTTCCTGTGTGTGGTAACAGCAAGTGCTTATCTCACTAGGGTGGGAGGTTTGCAAAGCTTGCTTCATCCGTTGGCAAGGCGGCCAGGGCTGTGATGATGCATGCCCAAGAAATGCCAGTAATCAAATAATCAACAATAATTAATGAGTCAGAATTGGGTCACTTGATTTTCCCCACCCAGTTTTACAGCACATGCCAAGCTGAGCCCCTACCTCCTTGAGTCACGTAATGGTACACTGTCCTCTAGCGCAGGTACCGGAAGGGGAATTACACCGCCTTTGGGGGATTCATGCCCCTCTCCACTGTGCTGCTGGCGGGATCTTGTTCTATGGGTTGGCACCTTTATGTTTCCATGAATGTTGGGGAAGTGTATGAGTGCTGGATCCTCCTGATGTGTTTGTCCTTCCCTACCTCAAAGAATCTCAAGCTGGAAAACCTGACGATCTGGGGTATTCTGACATCCTAGTCCCCAGGGTGCCTGGTGTCGAGAGCAGCATCACAGCATGGCTATGCCAGTTTACACCAGATGAGAATAGAATCATAGAATCATAGAATATCAGGGTTGGAAGGGACCTCAGGAGGTCATCTAGTCCAACCCCCTGCTCAAAGCAGGACCAATCCCCAATTTTTGCCCCAGATCCCTAAATGGCCCCCTCAGGGATTGAACTCACAACCCTGGGTTTAGCAGGCCAATGCTCAAACCACTGAGCTATCCCTCCCCCAAAATCCAAGATGGCGAGTGTCCGGGGGGTGCGGAGCTGGATCCGCCGGCATCCTCGGTGGGGCCGGGTGCGGGGGTCCCGAGGAGAATAGATCCCGTACTTTTTAAAGGGCCAGCATGGCACATCTAGTCTTAGCATTTAGAGCTGAGAATGCCTCCAGCTCCTCTAGCCACCTTGCCAGGATTCTGCCTGGCTGGCTGGAAGGGTTAACATTGCCTTGCCAGTTGCCATTTGAACCTCAGTCACTGCAGAGTTTTGGCCTAAGCAACATAGGAGAACTATAGAAAGTCAATGGGACTTGGGACCCTAAATCTTTTGAAAATCCCACCTTGGTTACCTCAGCATTGGCCTTCAGCTCCATCTTGCTTTTTCCCTGTTGGCCAGCCAAATATCTGCTATGGTTTTTCCCAACCTCTCTATGTCATTAGGTCAGCTGCCAGACTACGTTCTCCCAGCCCTCGCTGACGACTGCCCCTGTACCCCCCACCCAGCCCCTGGCCTCTTTCCCCCTACCCTGCTGCTTAGAAAGTGGTTTCAGCCCCCCTCCCTGCTGTTTTCTTGCTTTCCCTTCTTGCTGTATTTCATCCGGGGTCTCAGAGCCACAACCACAGTGGGATGGCTTCTCAAACAGCTCGAGAGCTGCAGGCTTGTCTGCGGGGTGAAAGGTCACCCACTAGCAAGTGTTTCCGTTTAGTTCCAGATTCCAGCCTGACAGGTGTGTGCCTCTTGATTAATTCCCAGCTCCCCTAAATGTTCCCATCGTCATGTGCTCCAGCCCTGCCCTCGCCACAGCAAAGAAAGCAAGCAAAGAAGTGGTATTTGAATGCATTGGGCTTTATCCAGATAGCTTCCTGGAATGGCACCTACTTAATGCATTGGACTAATGGAATCATTTCAGATTCTCCCCTACAGAGCTTCTTCCATTCAGGCTACATTTAAATAAAGAGATGGTCCAAACTGGGATCTTAAACCCCCTGTGATGACTTCTCTACTCTGAGCCATCTGCCTCTCCCACCAGTCCCCATCAGTGATGACAAAGGAGAAGGCTTCCACACCGATATCTTGTTAGCCACCAATGGTGC
Source organism: Caretta caretta (assembly GCF_965140235.1). Classification (NCBI taxonomy): domain Eukaryota; kingdom Metazoa; phylum Chordata; order Testudines; family Cheloniidae; genus Caretta; species Caretta caretta. The sequence goes on from NC_134223.1 coordinate 8,173,459, forward strand.
CCAAGCACTGGAACGACTTTATCTAATCTCCCCATCCACTGGCTGTGGAACCATCCCGTTGAGGCTTAAACCAAGATCCCTATCATCTGTGGGCAGCAGTTTTATCAAGACAGCATCCTGTCCGCTTGGTCTGGTAGGAGCCAGTGCTGAGTTTTTCTGAGATGGGCCTCTGCAATGGCTTGTAAGCTTCTTAAGGCAGGGACCGTGTCTTCTCCTATGCGCGCATGGCCCTCTGGGCACCCTGTTGGCACTCAGTAAAGAATCATTGTAAATCACCATGACTTTGCAATAATGGGACACATATGGGGATTCACAAAGGCGGGGAGGAATTCAGTGATCTTTAAGGCACAATAGTACTTTGATGGTGAGTCCTTTCTTCTGGCCTCTGGTCCTTGAGTTTGAAGACTCATAGATATTAAGGTCAGAAGGGACCATTATGATCCTTTAGTCTGACCTCCTGCACAATGCAGGCCACAGAATCTCACCCACCCACTCCTGCAATAAACCTCTCACCTATGTCTGAGCTATTGAAGTCCTCAAATCATGGTTTAAAGACTTCAAGGTGCAGAGAATCCTCCAGCAAGTGACCCGTGTCCCATGCTACAGAGGAAGGCGAAAAACCCCCAGGGCCTCTTCCAATCTGCCCTGGAGGAAAATTCCTTCCTGACCCCAAATATGACAATCAGCTGAACCCTGAACATGTGGACAAGATTCACCAGCTAGATACCCAGGAAAAAATTCTCTGTAGTAACTCAGATCCCACCCCATCTAAAATCCCATCACAGGCCACTGGGCCTATTTACCATGAATAGTTAAAGATCAATTAATTGCCAAAATCATGTTATCCCATCATACCATCTCCTCCATAAACTTATCGAGTTTAATCTTGAAGCCAGATAGGTCTTTTGCCCCCACTGCTTCCCTTGGAAGGCTATTCCAGAACTTCACTCCTCTGATGTCAGAAACCTTTGTCTAATTTCAAGTCTAAACTTCCCGATGGCCAGTTTATATCCATTTGTTCTTGTGTCCACATTGGTACTGATCTTAAACAATTCCTCTCCCTCTCCGGTATTTATCTCTCTGATATATTTATAGAGAGCAATCATATCTCCCCTCAACCTTCTTTTGGTTAGGCTAAACAAGCCAAGCTCCTTGAGTCTCATTTGATAAGACAGGTTTTCCATTCCTCGGATCATCGTAGTAGCCCTTCTCTGTATCTGTTCCAGTTTGAATGTTCCAGTTTGAATTCATCCTTCTTAAACATGGGAGACCAGAACTGCACACAGTATTCCAGATGAGGTCTCACCAGTGCCTTGTATAACGGTACTAACACCTCCTTATCTCTACTGGAAATACCTCGCCTGATGCATCCCAAGACTGCATTAGCTTTTTTCACGGCCATATCACACTGGCAGCTCATAGTCATCCTGTGGTCAACCAATATTCCAAGGTCTTTCTCCTCCTCCGTTACTTCTAATTGATGCATCCCCAGCTTATAACTAAAATTCTTGTTATTAATCCCTAAATGCATGACCTTACACTTTTCACTATTAAATTTCATCCTATTACTATTACTCCAGTTTACAAGGTCATCCAGATCCCCCTGTATGATATCCCGGTCCTTCTCTAAATTGGCAATACCTCCCAGCTTTGTATCATCTGCAAACTTTATTAGCACACTCCCACTTTTTGTGCCGAAGTCAGTAATAAAAAGATTAAATAAGATTGGTCCCAAAACCGATCCCTGAGGAACTCCACTGGTAACCTCCCTCCAGCCTGACAGTTTACCTTTCAGTATGACCCACTGTAGTCTCCCCTTTAACCAATTCCTTATCCACCTTTCAATTTTCATATTGATCCCCATCTTTTCCAATTTAACTAATAATTCCCCATGTGGCACAGTATCAAACTCCTTACTGAAATCTAGGTAAATTAGATCCACTGCATTTCCTTTGTCTAAAAATCTGTTACTTTCTCAAAGAAGGAGATCAGGTTGGTTTGGCACAATCTACCTTTTGTAAAACCATGTTGTATTTTGTCCCATTTACCATTGATCTCAATATCCTTAACTACTTTCTCCTTCAAAATTTTTTCCAAGACCTTGCATACTACAGATGTCAAACTAACAGGCCTGTAGTTACCCGGATCACGTTTTTTTCCTTTATTAAAAATAGGAACTATGTTAGCAATTCTCCAGTCATACGGAACAACCACTGAGTTTACACATTCATTAAAAATTCTTGCTAATGGGCTTGCAATTTCATGTGCCAATTCCTTTAATATTCTTGGATGAAGATTATCTGGGCCCCCCGATTTAGTCCCATTAGGCTGTTCGAGTTTCACTTTTACGTCAGATATGGTAATATCTACCTCCATATCCTCATTCCCATTTGTCATGCTACCATTTTCCCTAAGATCCTCGTTAGCCTCATTATTTGTTTAGATATTGGGCAATGTCCAGATTATCCTTAACCTCCACTCCATCCTCAGTGTTTAGAGTCCCACTTCTTCTTTCTTTGTTTTCTTCTTGTTTATATGGCTATAGTACCTTTTACTATTGGTTTTAATTCCCTTTGCAAGGTCCAACTCTACTTGACTTTTAGCTTTTCTCACTTTATCCCGACATGTTCTGACCTCAAGAAGGTAGCTTTCCTTGCTGATCCCTCCCATCTTCCACTCCCTGTAGGCTTTCTGCTTTTTCTTAATCACCTCTCTGAGATGCTTGCTCATCCAGCTTGGTCTACAACGCCTGCCTATGAATTTTTTCCTGTTTCTTGGGATGCAGGCTTCCAATAGCTTCTGCAGCTTTGACTTGAAGTAATCCCAGGCCTCTTCTGCCTTTAGATCCATAAGAGTGCTTGTCTTGGTTGCCAGTTACGATGGGCGAAAACCAGCCCAGAAAGAATATCAGTCCTCATGTCGTGTCTCTCGTGATCGAGAAGAGACTGGTCTGCAATGTAACAAATATGATGGGGATTCTTTATTGAGGCTGCAGGATACAGACAGGTTTCAGAGTGGTAGCCGTGTTAGTCTGTATCAGCAAAAACAATGATAAATTTGTTAGTCTCTAAGGTGCCACAAGGACTCCTCATTGTTTTTGAAGATACAGACAGACTCCTTGGTGTTCTCTGGCTTCCAGCCTGACCCAACCTGTGCTGCCCAGGAGCTGCTTGGTGTTTTCCTGGACCTTCCTAAGGCCTGGCCTGAAATGGATTGTTGACTATGCTGTGCCTTCCCCCACCCCCACCACACAATCTCCCCAACTCGAACCTTCTCCCATTTCTACGAGACTGGGGCCAAACTTTTTTTCAAATGCTGAAATGTTCTGAGCGGTTCTTTTAGTGAGGGGTCTGGATCCATAATGCTGGCTCTGAGTCCCCATGACTGTGGAGAAAGTTAGACAAGAAAACCAGATCCAGACTCCAGAGCCAGGCCCATGGCCCCGATCCTGCAAATGGATCATGAATGCAGATGGATACAAATGCCAGTGCAGGGCCCCATTGACTTCAGTGGAGCCAGTTGCAGGATCAGATGCTATCTCTGCAAATGAACCAGAACCACAAATCTGAACACTCTAGATTCAAAAAAGAACTGGATAAGTTAATGGAGGATCAAATGGCTATTAACCAACATGGCCAGGGAGGCAACACCATGCTCAGGGCAGCAATAAACCTCTGACTACCAGAAGCTGGGAGTGGAAGACAAGGGGGCATCATTCCATAATTACCCTGTTCTGTACACAACCCTGAAGCTCTGGCATGGACCACTGTCGGAGACAGGATACTGGGCCAGATGGCCAATTGGTCTGACCCCACTGGCAGCACTTATGTTCTTAACACTCCCAGCATTTCGGGATGTCCAGATCTGGATCTGGACTCCATGGTACCTTGGGCCCATCTCTAAGGAGTTTTCCCTTTCTAGGGGTTTCTAGCTGGGATCAGAAATGCTGGAAATCTCATGAAAAAGTCTTTTCTCAGAGGACTTCCAGCCAAGCTATAGAGACTCACAAGGTTTGCAGAGCTAGATAAACGTCAGAGAGCATCCCACACCAATTTATCCACTAGAAAGAAGCAAGGTCCCTTTCGCGGTTTAAGTAGATGGGCTTAAGATGAGTTAAAGAGGAAATATGGTTTACTGGTTGTAGTATAGAACTGAGAGACATGAGAGCTGTCTCTTCTGCCACTGACTTGACTGCATGACCTTGGGCAAGTCACTAAAAAAAAACCTCGGTGCCTCAGTTTCCCCATCTGTAAAATGGAGATAATAGTACTGATTCATCTCACGCGAGCATTGCAAGGCTGAAATCTTGACTGTTTATAGAACATTCTGAGCTCCTCAGATGAAAGGTAATAGACAGGGACATGTCCTGCCCACTGCGTATTTCATGACCTCACAAATGGGGATCACATCCAGCAATGCTGAGCACCTAAGGAAGCACCCGATGCACTCAGTTCTTTCTGGTTTGTGCATGAGGTTTTGGGGTTTTTTTAAACTTATTAAAATTTTGCCTTGGTTGCATTCCTTGCTTATTCAAATGCCGTCAGTTTCACAGTGGATCCGATATTATCTCCCATCATCTTCCAGCTTCAGTGTTTGGGTTATACAGAGAGAGAGAGAAAAAAAACTGCAAGCAAAATAAAAAGCTGTTATCTGACAGAATCTCTCCTGGGGATCTCAGTTATAAAAAAAAAAGGAATAATTTTTCTCTGAGCTGGTGTTTGTTAAATGTGCAGGAGCCATAGGCAAATTTTTGCTAATTTTGTGCATGCTTTTATCATACTGGTGATTCACTGGCAGCTTTATCCTCCGATAAGTGGATTAGTTGTTGAGCTAAACAAAAAGGTGTTTGACAACCAGGAAGCTCTAAAGAACATATTTGTTTTCTAAATAATGGAGCTGTGTTTGCTGCTCAGTGCAGTGTGGGATGATGTTGTGAATTTCATTAGCCAAAAGGAAAGGCCTTGCAGCTTTTCCCCTTGCATAAGCCAGTAGTTCGACAGGAACCTCTCCTGTCTGCGGCAAAGGTTTGGGGTTTTTTATTCGCCCAGGTTTGGCTCTGGTTTCGCCCAGAGGCTATGGTGATTAGGAAGTGGCTAATGAGCTGTGTCTGCGTCAGTCACTGGCCTAGCAGGTGAGATCACGGCCTTCTTCTGGTGGCTCAGCCCAGCAAGGATAAGCGCTTCACTCAGCAGCTACTGGAGTTACTCATTTCGCTCAAGAGGTAGGGGCTTGTGCTTTCCCTGCTGCAGGACCAGGGTGCTAGCGAGACTGAGAGGTGAGGTATCTCTGCATGTGTTGCCGTGCTTTGCTTTGAAGGAGGTGATCTCGTTCAGAAAGATCTCTTAATTGAAATATGGGGGGCAACCCTAAATTGCAGCATGTGGCTGCCCTCTCCTTATGCAGGCTAGTAATAGCAATTGCAGGCCTGATAGCCTGTTGTGCCCATCCACCCGCAACTTCTATTCACCCAGCAAGGCCAATTCAAATACAAGCGAGTGTATTATGGCCAAGCCTGTTTATTTCTGCATGGCAGGTTACATGCAGCCCTTGGGCTCCTGGAGAGCTGGCAGGCGAGCCCTTAGTGTTACAATATTTGGCTCCTCTGACCAAGGGGGTATGTTGATGAACTGGGTAAGTGGGAAAACAATGAGGAGTCCGGTGCCACCGGATTCCTTGTTGCTTTTGTGGATACGAGTCCGGTGCCACCGGATTCCTTGTTGCTTTTGTGGATACAGACTAACACGGCTACCCCTCTGATACTTGGCTAAATGGGAGTAGGCTGAGGCTAACATGTGGCACTCATCTCTGTCTACGGCACTTATGTGGCCCTGTCACTGTGCTATCTGAGCACTTCACAATCCTTAATGTATTTTTCCTCACCCTGGTGAAGTAGAACTGTACAGATATCCCCATTTTACCAAAGAGAAATACAGAGAGACTTGCCCAACCCAGGAAGTCTTGAACCCAAGTCTTCTGTGGCCTAGCTAGTGCTCTAATCACGAGACCATATTACCTCTCTTGATCACTAACCCTAACATGTGATCTCTGTCAGTTCACATGGGAAATTCAAGCACATCAGTGACTCAAAGATGATGCCTTTATTGGAGCTGTAGGGATGGGGGCTTTCTGGGCATGGAGACCTTTGTATCTTTCTGCAATGACCCCTCTGCCTCTAGAACACAGCATTGATGGGACACAAGGAGGGCAGTCAAGTCCAGCCATCTGCAGTCAAAATGACGGGTTTCACTGTGAAGATGGTTGGACATAAAGTAGAAAAATGAAAGGATCACACCCACTGCTTCCACTTGCTAAAAGTCAGAGGTAAAATTCCTCCCACGGACAAGCTAAAATCTCCTTGTTAAGGCTGGTGGAGAGCATTCGGTGCTGTAGCTTTGGAATTCCCATGTCTGGGGTGGAAGGATGGTGTTGGTCCCATGCCCGGTGGAGGCTGCAGGGCTGAGGGGTGCCATGGTAACTGGTTTGAAAAGAGAAGAGGTTCCCCCAAACCTGCAGAGCTGGGGGAAAGAGTGGTGCTGAAAGATTCAAGCCATCTCACCAACTGTGAGGCTGCTGGAATGATGTACATTTTCCCCTCTCACGGGCATCTCTGCCTCCCAACGTGGCATTGGGATGAGTGGCAGCGGTGGAGGGAATAGCGCAGAGATGCATTTTGCATGTGTATAGCCCTAAATCCAGTCTGACTCAGAGAAACAATGGGTGATGCGGTTTCTCAGGCAAGGTGGATGCTACTGAGAATAATAGAAGCCAAGGGAAAAAACCCTTCCTTGTTGGCTTAAACTCCGTACCCCAAATCGTCCCCTGGTGAACCAAGCATCTGCTCTCCCTTGATGCCAGCTCACAGACGGACACTTTCCTACACCCCTTTAAAAGATGAACCGCTTCAGTAGTAGGAAAAATATCATCTCAGTGCTTGGAGAAGATACCTCCCATCTCTGTCCAGCCATGGGAAGAGATCAGGAGCATCTTTTGAATGTGCAGAGGCTCCTAATGCTGAACAGGAGATCCAGGCAGTGAGTTAACTACCCTTTGGGTCCATGTGCAGGCAGGCCCACCGGGGAGCTACCAAGCCTCCCGCCCTTCACTTGCATTGAAGGAAGGGGTGACCATGGCTGGACATGGGACACTGGACGGAGAGGGCCAGGACTCTGAGGTGGCAGTGAGCGTTCAGGTGCTTAGCTAGCTGATCCTGGCTGATCATCATCTGCAGGGTCAGGAAGGAATTTTCCCCCAGGTCAGATTGGCAGTGACCTTGGGCTGTTTTCACCTTCCTCTGCAGCAGGTGGGTGCGGGTCACTTGCCAGGATTGCGGGGGCCTCGGGCACTGGTGCATCTCAGTCTCTCCTATTCTCTGGTCTCGTTTCAGTTGTTGGGGTTAGTGTACGGGTGCCGGGTGGGGTTGGTGGCCTGTGATATACAGGAGGCCAGACCGGACAATCTGCTGGTCCCTTCTGGCCTTGGACTCTATGGCTCTATGACACCGAAAACAACACCGTAACACCCCCCGCAACCCTGTGACCAACAGGCATCTCTAGCTGGCAAAGGACAGCATAAAGATGGGGTACCTTCAGTGCAGGAGAGAAAGAGGCAGCAAAGAGAATTCTTCAGATGAAGGCAATCGTGCCCTCAGCTCCCTTCAGCTCCCGCCTGGATGAGACTGGGGGAGGGAAGAAGGAGGGGGAAATAAGTAGCCGAAGAGCAAAAGGTCCCCAGCTGGCTGTTTGCGGCATCTGCACTCAGAGTGCAGACTCCAGCTGAGAGCTATTTCACTATTTATTTACATGTAATTATTGCTATGAGGTGCAGATATTAACACTGTCAAGAGCAATTTGCCCTGACATTTTTCACTTGCTCTGTTCCCTGGCGTTTTCAGAGCTGTTGGTTTCTCTCTCTCCCTCTCTCCCCCCACCCCCCCCCCCCACCACCCCGTCCCTGTTTTTTTTTTCTGCTGCAGCAGCCACTAACATAGCGCTTCGGCTTTGGCAGCACGCAAGCCGGCCTTTCTAATCCAGCGCCCTTCGCAACTCATTAAACTTTGGAATTAAATTTTGTCCAGGAGAGGCACGGGGGTGGGAGGGGGGTTCCCCCCCCCCTTCTCGCGTGCTCTTGCACCCCGCCACCCGTCCACAGCAGTTCAAGCATTTCCACTCTAAACAAACCAAATTTACCGGTGGCCGCGTTTTCAATTGGAATGCAATCTCAGGCATTAACCTTTGCTTTTGACGCTGCATTTAAAACACAGAGAGAGGTGCCCAATCGTTTATTAGGTAGCGATTTAAAGTGCGTGCGGAGAGGGGTAGGAAAAAGACAGAAAGCGACTGCAGTTGGAGAACGAATATTTTCACCAGGCCCCGTGGCAGCATGGAAATAAGAAAATCCTTGGATGTGTGGGTTATAACCTGTAGCTATCTTACACCTCCTTAGGCCCTCTTTCCTTCCCCTCCCTCCCTGCCCAATCCATCTGATTTCAATAACTTGCAACCATTGGCACTTTAAATTAAGACTCCCAGCCCGCATTCAAACTCTGATTTAATGAGACAGTTATTGTAGATCATCTAATAACGATCAGTTGTGCACTAACATTTACTCACTTAGCAGCGATGTGACAGATACAGGCTTCTTCATCCTCAGCCAGTGTGGTGCTTGTCATCGACTGCTATTTATTTTAGATACAGAAAGCCACATTCCTCCCTGGCATGACTCCACTACCACCAGGCATTGATCTGACCCACTCGCTCTTTGTGAGGGTTTATAAGCTGGATGGAAAGGAAGGGTTTTATGCGTATCCCGGCGTTGAAGCATCTGTGTTGGAAGAGATCCTGCTTCATACTTATTTAGTCTACATCCGAAGCATTTGATCGGTGTCTATTATATAGCTATATAATTGGGCCCAAATGCTGGGGGCAACCATTTTTGACCTCAGGCACCTGACCCCTGATTTTCAGTGGCTTGGAGCACCCACAGCTTCCCATGTCTCAGGGCCAGGAATCTACACTTGGAGCCTCTTCAAATCCGAGGCCACTTTTGAAAATTTGAGACAATCTTAACTCTTGGCCTTGAGGGTTTCTTCTGCCTTACCGGCTCACCTGCACTGAACTCGGTGGTGCTCAAGAAAGGCAGGATCAGGCCCTGAGTGTAGCATCCATTTGATATCCAGTCTCTGACTACTTTGCCCTTGCAGAGAGGGGGACACAGGAACCTGGTGAGTTTTTCCTGGTTCTGAGAATACGGGAGGAGGGTTTTCACTGGAACAGGAAAATCCCCCAAATCTGTGCATCTCAGGGATGCTTGACAGGCCAGGGCGATCCCTCCCAGAGTAGAAATTCCAGATATACATTTCCAACTGATTCTTACTTGTTCCCATTGGCCATTCAGTTTGGGAACAGTAGTGGGCTACCAGCCTGCTGGTTCCTGAGCTGCTGGTCCCTCTGCAGACATGGAGAGAAAGCAGTGCAAGGATTCTAATGAGATTTCTACTAATGCCCCCTTCCCTCCAGGGGAACTGGGTTCTCTTGGAGATGTGCTCCCTGGCCCTTCCTTTGATGGAAAGAGGGAGATCAGTGAGGGGCTCTGTCAATATTAACATGGGTAGGGAGACCTCTGGGTTTGATAAAGGGGTGATGCCTGGAAAATACCAACCCCTCTGCACATGCGGATCTAAACTTTTTCAATGGAAAATGGGGTTTTCAAGTAAATGCAAATTTTCACTGAAATTGTCTGCTTTCCGTGGAACAATTTGACTTTCTTGTCCAAAAACTGAAATTTTGTGCAGTGAAAAATTCCATTTTCTACCCCCACTCTCTTAAGAAACATTGAGCAGATGTTTTAGGTCAGTAGGTTGTTTATAACCAGGACTGATTAACCGTATAACACCGTCTGCTGATGAGCTTAGATAGTAAACTCTTTTTGGTCTGGGGTTGAAAAAGGTAACCCTTTTCCATTACAAATTTTGGGAAAAAAAATGAAAAAAGTTTCATTTCATTTCAGGTTTTTCAGGACTTTTCCAATTTTTTTATTGAGTGAAACAATTTTTTTCACTTAGTTTCAAACCAGAAGTTTTTGTTTCATTTCAAATTGAAAATTTTAATTTTCTTTCAGCTTTTGGAAACCAAAAATGTTTCCCTTTTTTATTTTTGATTTTCATTTTTTTTCTACCTTTCTCTCCTCTTTTCCCTTTTCCAGAAAACCCTACCAATTTATTGGACAATCGTTTCATTAAAAAAGATGGAACCTTTCAGAGGAAACTAAAATATATCACAAAAAATCATTTATTTTAAAGTCCTGTTTTCATCTAGAAGAAAATGTTGACCATCTCTGTTTGTAATGTCTATTCCTTACGTATTAACCCCGTATACACCACTTATAAATGGAGCCTTAATATAAAACTGTACCTTAGTAACGTGAGTTTTCACAGATAGCATGTCTAAGTGTGATAAGAGCTAAGGAACAGGAGCCAGAAACTTGGACATGTCTATTCCTGGCTTCTTCTTCTCCTTCATGCCCATCCACCTTCTGTTCTTCAGTTTGTCCATCTAGCTATCAAATGGAGTTAATAAAACGGTCTCAGCTTTTATAAAGAACTCTTAGCTCTTTGAATGAGAGCTCGATATAAGAGTAGAATTGTTATTATTTTATTTATTTATTTTTATATTATAAGGCAGCAGTGTTATGAGGCTCACCTCATTACTTTGTTAATGCTCATTAAATGTGAATGGCAGGATGATCCAGTGGTTAGACCACTAACCTAGGTCTTGGGGAGAGGGATAGCTCAGTGGTTTGAACATTGGCCTGCTAAACCCAGGGTTGTGAGTTCAACCCTTGAGGGGGCCATTTAGGGATCTGGGCCAAAAGTTGGGGATTGGTCCTGCTTTGAGCAGGGGATGGGACTAGATGACCTCCTGAGGTCCCTTCCAACCCTGAGATTCTATGATGGGCTCAAATCCCTGCTGCTCCACCACAAATTTCCTGTGTGACCTTGGGCAGGTCACTTAGCTTCTCTGTGCCTCTTCTGTAAAATGGACCTGTTAGTCCTTCCCTACTTCCCAGGGTGCCATGAGGATAAATCCATTAAAGTTTGTGACATGCTCAGATACCATAGGGGCTGCCAAAAACAGTGCTGCAGAATTGTAACCTGTTCTGGTTGTCATGCCAGCTCAGCTGTGAGATTTGGGTTGCGTGTTGTGAGTGGGTTAGGTGCGATCAGTCCCCTAAATGCTGCAGTGCCCCATGGATTTGTGAGAGTAAAACTCTTTTGTGGCAGTAAAGCTATATCAGAGACGAGCCCTCAGTGAGGAAAACAGCCAACCGTTTACAGCCGGAAGAGTTCATCTTCAGCTCAAGTGGAAGGGGGCGGTTGGATTTGGTGCTGTAGCTCTGAATTCTGTCCAGGCTGAGAGCAGTGGTGTCTGTGTGTATGGGCTGCAGTTGGTTACACAAGGGCATTTCTTGGACTGGAAGGAAGTGAGTGGGGTTTTCAGTGTCTATGGAATTCTGATCCCATTGAATTATCATGGGACTTACTGAAGAGTCTTTTGAAAATCTCTACCATAATTCAGAAAGATTTCAAGCCCCAAACCAAACCAGTTGGTTTGAATGTGGCAGACAGGAGGCGGTAGGTGGCTCCTCACCATGTAATGGCAGAGTGAGGGTGAATATGGTTGGCTGAAGGTTTTATGGCTAGTGTCCAGAACACATCCTAGAGACTCAGAAACCAGGATGTAAATAAAATGAATTCCAAGGGTCTTTAAAAAAAATCTCATGATTTTTAACACCCATCTCATGATTTTGGGAGTGGTGGGAGCTGACATGGTTGTAGAATATTTGGGGCTGGCAATACAATGTGTTTCAAAGGTGAGTAAGAGGATCCCGATGAGCCTCCATACAAGATTCTTGAAGAATATTTGAGAATGACACATACCACGACTTGTGCACAGGGAGCTGCTCAGAAATCGGGGTGACCCGGAGGCTAGTGCGGACAGCTGTCGGCGTGATCTCCCCTCAGATTTCCGTAGGATATGGCCAGTGCCTCTCCCCATTGGCATGTCCTCAGCCATTTCCTTCCCCACTATCAAGTCTCCCTCCATGGGATCCAGAGCAGGGTGGGGTGGTCGGTAGAGGCCACACAGCCCAGGGTCGCCGCCAGTGGCAGACCCAGAGGGTACAATCTGGCCCTGGGCAAGATGTCAGAATCTGGCTCACCGTCCATTGGCCATGAGCTACAACGCAGCATGTACCCATTCACCAACCTCCACCTCATGAGGCCCAGAGCCAGCAGTAGCAGTGAGGGGGACCAGGGATGAGGTGGGCGAGAGAGGGAAGCAGAAAGAGAATGAGTGATCAGCATCCATGTTGTCAATGTTGCTGGAACTTAACGTATTGTGAGATATGGCAGCTTGTTTGCACGGATGTTAATCAGCCTTTCCTGTCCCCTCCTTGTCACTGCCCCGTCCCTGCCACAGCCAATCTGTGTCCTAATCTCCATCAATTAATGAGGTACACTCTCTCCCCTCTCCTCCGCCAACACACGCACCCACCCTAAAGCTTAGCAGGCCTCAAGAAGAAACAGCCTCCCCCCTTACTTTCCACTAACTCAGCGCGGCCAATTAGGCATCTGACACCCGCACTGGCTGACAAATTGTTTCTGTCATCTGCTTTCTGTCTTTCATTAAACAGGAGGTGGGAGGGGGGAATCGGAAGGGAGAGGGGGATTGGAAGATGTGATCTCCCATGCTTAGCGAGGCCAGATACATTAATTACAAAACGGCCATTTGCGGCATGAAAATGCATTAATTAAATTTATGCAATCATTATCTTTAAATAGTCTTATCTTTAAAATAATCAGCCCTTCCTGAGTCTTCCCTCTCCTCCGCTAAATCGCTTCTAATCCCTTTTCCTCCATTTATCTCTGGATCAGCAGAAGCTCGTGTGCTTTCAAACTTCTTCACGCGCGAGGAGCCTTAAACTTTGCCGGAGTAACGCAGGGCGTGATAGATCAGTCAGATCACTTTGCAGTACAGTTAGGATGGAAGGGAGTGGGCCCGAGCGTGCGTAGGGACATGGTGGATTCGCCATCACTTGAGGTCTTTAGATCAAGATCTCTTTCTACAAGATAGGGTGTAGCTCTGACAGAAGTTGTGGGCTTGACGCTGAGTTTATTGCATGGGCTTGTCCTGGGCTTGTGCCATCCAGGTGAGATTAGGGCTGGATCTAGGCACACATTTTGTAGCAATAAAAGTGTTTTGGGGAGTGATTTTTTTTCTTTTTTTTAGTGAAAGAGCTACACTGGTCCTCCAATGTAGACACAGTTATATCAGTATAAAGGTGTCTTATAGCTAATTCCCCCTCCCATATGGGGATAGCTATCACAGTATGAGCACCTTTATACAGGTATATCTGCATCTACCCTAGGGGCATTGTACGGCTTTAACTTCAGCACTCTCGTTAGTTGGGCTGTGGTGTCGATTGGAACTTCTACGTGATGCAGTAATAGCAATAGTAACCGAAAAGGGCTCACAGAAATGACTAGAAATTTAAATAAAAATGGGGTTTTTTTCGTTTGCTTGGTTTTGTTTTGATTTGAACAATTCCTTGCATTGTTTACAACCCAAAACTTTTAGGCTGTGCCTTCACTAACAAAAAAACTATTCTCCAAGATAGACTAGATTTAAGTGCATGAAGGTGAAACTACGTGGGTAATTAAACTGATGAGGTGATATTCATTGTCCAAATGGAGTGAAACACATAAAGTAAGCGAACAACCTACAAGGCAAATAACAAATTAAATTCTTGACATTATTCCATTTTTAACAATCTGAGATGTTAGTAGGAGAGGGAGAGAATTTTAAAAATATTTACGGTGCTTCACTAATTTGAAATTCTCTCAAAGGTAAACTTTATAATCCACACACAAAAATCGATGATCTCTACCTGTCCCTCTGCAAAGATTTAATAACAGCCACGATTGTGAGATCTCATATTACTGTGATCTCAAGATTTAAAATAAGGTAGTATACTCTGGAAAACTCTCAGTATTATTGTTTAAAATACTATGGAATATCATCAGAAACAACCAAAGCTGAACCACCGTTGACAAAAATGAGAAAAGTACTGTGACGTCTTACCCTGGCTTTTTAAATTGTACTTGTTCTTTTACTTGCTAATTCACAAAATTCAGAGGATATTGCAAGTTAGTGAGGTTTTATTGTGTGTGGATTATATTCTCTGCTCGTGTCACCTTGCTCAGACCCATTAAAACACATTTACACCAACAGAGAATCTGGCACTGTGATTTTGATAAACGGATGGTGTCTTTTTCATAGCATAGAATTAAAGCCCCAATTCAGCCAAACATTTCAGCACATGCTTATGTCCATCCCTATTCTGCAAAAAAGCATTTAAGCACATGTTTAAGCCCATTGACGTCAGTTAAGCATGTTCCTAAAAGTTAAGCACGTTCTTAGTGCTTTCCTGAAGAGGGATGAACTGCTGAATGGGTCTGAAGTCTTATAACCAAAGACTTATGTAAAGACTCCAGGATTTGTTCCATTGACAGTATTGTTATTCTAAGGTGATATTTTTAGCACTAATTAGGGAAATATGACTAATTCAGATAAAAAGCCAACTGAGCTGCAGCTTCTCCTAAAACATGAACTGACCTGGGTTTGAATTTCATTTTGTAAAACTTTGCTAAACTTTTATTTAATTTTATTATTTCTTCCCCTTTTCATTTTGTGCTGCCTTTTCCCAGCAGGGGGTGAAAATGCCAAAATATCAAGGGAAGGTGCTCCTCAATCTGAGACAAGAAGAGTTAGTAATCTTATTTACACAAAAAAGCCTGTTCTCATGAGATTTCCAGACCAACTACACTCAAGAGGTTTGGGTGGTTCAGAGAAACAGTGGATGCTTATCTCATCTGAAGCTCTGGAACCTTTTTGAGTTTTTGGACTTTGTAGGATTGTCTGGGAATTTTAGTATATTGTGGTCATTCATTCCTATCTGCAATATAAATCTTTGAGACAGGCCAATGCAGTGGTGTTTTGATCCAGATCTGTATTAGGTTTAGTCTGCGATTTGGAATTAAGATCCAGTCAGATATAGAGTCAGGGTCAGGATTCCACTGTGTCAAAATCTCACCAGTTTTCTGATATCTTGAAGAGTGGAAATCAGCTGTTCTCACTCGATTTCTGCCATCTTGGGCTGAAATCCCACGAGGTTTCAGTTGCATCAGAACTGTAACTGGAAAACAGTTCTTCCCCCATTTCCTGCATAGAACCAAAAACATAAGGGTGGATTTAAGATCCAAAGCGGAATCCAAGCCCTCCTAATATTTAAAGCATCATTAGATCTTAAGCTCTTCAGCTCTGAGACTGTCTGTATTTTGTGCCTTGTACAATGCTGAATGCATTAAATAATAAATAAATTCACAGGAGCTCAATTTCAAGGTTCTTTTCTCTGGCCCGTCTCTAGTAACTATACACGCAGCCAGAGAGAAGGAAAAAACTCCACTTTCTACCTGGAACTGGGTGGGGAGAGGGACTATGAGATAAAAAAAAGCCCTAGACTAAAATCTCAATCAAGATCATCACTCTCCCATTTACCTTCAGTGGTACCTTTATCCCAATGAAACTCTAGGGTCAGATCCGCAGCTGGTGCAAAGCTACAGAGCCCCATTGACTTGAATATTCTGAGAAGGTTTGAGCTCTGAGTGTGTTTTTTGATTTAGAGGTGGACAGGGAGCATAGATCACCATTGTGCTTTTGAAAATCTCTCCCTGAAATCTTTGTTTCGGCCTCACGCAGCAGAGAGACCCGTAGAAACCAACTGTGGGGCTGCGAAAAGCCACTTCCACTGGATTCCTGGCTTGTCCTGCGGGACTGAAGGGAAGACCCTTGACTTTAAAACTCATCCCTGCTGCAGGTTCCCAGAAA
This sequence comes from Caretta caretta, assembly GCF_965140235.1. Classification (NCBI taxonomy): domain Eukaryota; kingdom Metazoa; phylum Chordata; order Testudines; family Cheloniidae; genus Caretta; species Caretta caretta. The sequence goes on from NC_134223.1 coordinate 8,189,403, forward strand.
CCTAAAATTCTCTCAAGTTGCTACAAGTTTGTTAGGGTGAATGAGCTGAAAAGGAGCCGGCCTACCTTTAAAACGCAAAACGTCCCAAGAAAGCTGAGAAGCAAGAGAGCAAATGAACAGACAGCCAAGCAGGTGGCAGTATGGGATGCTGCTAATTTTCCCTTTCTTTCATTCTTTTGCCAGCCTGAGTTATTAAATGGTTGGTTTGAGTCTAGCTAGCATTGCAGTGGCTGAACTTATCAGGGTTATTTCATCTCCCCATGACCTCTCCGTATTTACGATGGGGACCCTGAAGGCATTGGCTTGACTTAACTAGTGTATCTTACAGTGCAGTTAAGCCAGGCCTTAACTGATTACAGCCCTTGATTGATCAGAGAGGGGAGAGAGAGGAGTTCTAGAGGAGATACGCAGGGCTATCAGTGCACCAGGCAGCTTTGCCTGAGGCTGGGATATGCCACTCGGGGGACTCTTTGTAGTGCAGCTTCCTTTCACATTTATAGATGCTTCCCTCCACACTCCAAAAAAAAAAAAAAAGAGGGAGAGAAGCAGAGAGGGGAGGTGTGGGGAGGACTCAAAGGATCTCAGGAAATCTTGTTTGGAAGCAATAAGTCAGCACCCACACTCTATTACCAGTGTCCGCGGGGGGTTGTGATAGTGAGTGAGCACATATCAGCTTAGCTGAGAATTGAAAAAAAAAAATAGAGAGAGGAAAAAATGGCAAAGAAGGGAGAAGAGAGGAGACACCTCTGTGGATTTTGGTTTGGTTTTGTCAGTCTCTGGTATGGAGCTGATGATAGGAGAGAGCTCTCAGGGGTTGAATGACAGAAGAAGTTTATAAACCAGGTTTAATTTGCTGGGACTTAGCTATCCTGTTTGAGACCCACGTCCAGCCTTTATTCACATCCAGCCGATGCACCGCAACAAATTTAGCGGGCACCCTTTTTTGTTTCTTGCTATTGTAAATCTCTTGCCAGCCCCTTTCTTTCCAGCCCCTTCTCCAGCCAATTTCAGAGATCACCCCAGGATGGACAAACAGTTGCAGAAGATAAGAATAAGGTGATCCCCAAACCTTTGTCCATCTCTAAAGCCAAACCCAAACTAAACCCTTTTAAAGATTCTGAAATGTTTGGGGGTTCTTACTTTTCGTCGTTGTTCCTCTCTGCTTTTGCATCCCAGGTGACCCCGTGAGTGCTGAAATGCCATGAGCAAGACTGTTCTCCAGACAGCTGTCTCCCAATCAGAACCTGGAAATAATTAAATTAGTAATTTATCATTTTGTGGATAAAGTGCCTAACCCGTATGCCTAACTCAGAGGATCTCAAACTTTTTCATAGTTGCACCATGTCTTAACAAAGAGATTGTCCCATGGACAACTCCCCTCCCACTCCACCCATGTGGCATTTTACATGGAAATATTTTTGAGGGGGGAAATAACTTCAGGGAAGTGTTTAATGTATGTTTAGCTTCTTCTAATGGAATCTAGCAGCTGGAAACGAGGAGGAGGAGCCAGCCCCATGTGACCAGCCAGCTCTCTGGCAAGTGATAGTTTGAGAACCACTCACCTTACTTATTTGTTACTCCTCTGTTTAAAATGTTTTAGCCATCCAATCAAGGAGCACAAAAAGTACCATGTGACTTAGGTAACCAACCAACATAAATAACTAATGGTCAAAAAGAATACTTCAGAAACAACTCATAAGCTGGAAAAGCTATTCAATGACCCCTTACACATAGGGAATGTGTCTGAAGGAAATCAGGAGTAGTTCACGAGCAATTCATTAACCAAAAGGGGAAATAAATTCATAACAGACATAGGGCTCGATCTACAGCTGGTGTAAATCAATGTAGCTCCATTTAAGTTGATGAGGCAGATCCTCAGTTGGTATAAGCTAGCATATCTTCAGGATCTGTCCCATTATTTGGTGATGAATAGCTTAACAAGATCTATGTTCAGAGCTTCAGATGAATAGAGCCCTGAAAATTTGCAGCTATCCACTTTATATCCACAGACTATGTTTGCGGATCGCGGAGCAGATGCGGATACAAATTTTGTATCCACACAGGGCTCTACAGATGGAGGGGGAGAGTCTGCTACTATTCCATAGGAGAAATTCCATCCCAATCCTAAATTTATCAGTCTGTTCAGATCAATGCATGTGATCAAGAACCTCTGCTATCTATCAGTGAATCCCATTTATAACCTGAGATACTATTGAGCTTGATTCTCCTCTCACTTACACCAGTGCAAATGTAACTCTGCTACAGTCAATGGGGTTACACTGATGTAAAACCAGCCTGAGAGGAGAGTCAAGCCCATTATCTTTGTTCAGTATTCTGAAAATGCTTCCTGGGCAGAGCCGTACACACATTAATTGACCCGTTGGTGTGGGGGAACCATTTGTACGCATTTAACTAATCTTGGGGCCGAAATTATCAGCAGTGACTAGTGATTTTGGATGGCTTACCTGAAACACCTTAAAGAAAGGTGTTTCGATTTTCAGAAGGAGGGTGATTTCAGGTATCTCAAGTTGGGTGCCAAAATCTCTAATCACTTTTGAATCTCTTGGCCTGAGGTTTCTTCCGTCTCCAGGGGAAGTGTGTCCATGTCTGATTAGTTACCGTAAGTCCATATGCACATAACTGGAATCCTCCTTTACCTTAGGCAACCTGCTCTAACATAGTGTGGCTCTTTGTTGTTGAGTCTGCTACTACTTCTGATACACTGGATTTGGTCCTTTTGCTCAAGGGATAGAGACTCATGCTTCTAGATCCAGATGTTTTGGGTTCAAGCCCCACATGTAACAATGCCCTGGGAAATTAATCTTAAGCTGCAAGAAGATTCCCCATCGCCCTTCTTACTTTCTTAGGGACTTGCTCTGAAAGGAGATCCCCATTCTTTTTTCCAAACTGTCCGAGCTCAAGTAACTCATCTTATCATCATAGCTAAGACCCACCTTTGAATAGTTTAGAAACTTTTCTCTGGACCATCTCCATAATTTCTACATCTCTACAGTAGCAGGGTGTCCAAACCAAGAGGCAGTTATCCAGGTGGAACCTCATGATAGCCTTGAATAATCAGGTAATAACTTCTCATTGTCTTGTTTCTAATACTCCCGTGGTGCTGCCTAGAATCTTATTGGCTTTCGTTGCTGCAAGTGACACTGTATTCCCAACTTCATGTCATTCCCAATGGGAATCCATAAGTCTCTTCCATTGTCAGTACATGCCAATTCTTCATCCATCAGTGAATAGGTCAGCTTAGGATTTTTAGACCCAAAAATAAAACTGCTCATGTCCATTTCATCAACTGTTCCCTAAACCACTCCCCTTATGTATTTAAAAAACCTGGAAGATGTTTTCAGTCACTGACGGTATTAATGGTATTTCTGATTTTATTGCTGGCTGTCAAATTACACCACTCCCCATGCACAGGTCCACAGTGAGCCACTTATGAGAACATTGAAAAGGGAGACAGCATAGTCGAGTATCATAGCGCTGGAGCGGGAGTCGGGAGTCTCGTGTTCTGTCCCTGGCTCTGTCAGTGACTCACAGCGTGACCTTGAGCATGCCCTCTCTCTGCATGTTTTTGCATCAGAATGATACTTGCCCTTCTGTGTAAAGCACTTTGAAATCTGCAAATGGAAAACGCTATCAAAGCAAAGGTTTGTTATCTGAAGACATCTGAGATACCACTCTAGAGACATCACTGCAATCCAGTGCCATCTGCAATAACCAGCTTTGGCTTCTGGCCATTCAATATATATTTATCCAATCAAGATACCTGAGTTTCCGAAACACGTTGACTAGTATAGGAATCGAACATTGTTGCAGTGCTTCGTCCAAAGTTATAATAAACTCTGGATAGATAATATTTGAACCATTCCCTTATCAGTTGCCTTACTGGCCTCTTGTTGATCAAGAATTTTCCAATTTTTATAAGACTACATTGGTTCCCATTCTCTTCAGCCCTAGACACCATGTTCTGATACTCAGATCCCATGCTGATGGTTGCATGATAAATATCTAGCAAGGCAGAGCTCATTCCACCAAGCTATCTTTTATAAGGTAATAGATTCCAGGGGTGAAATCTTGCCCCACTGAAGTCAGAGCTGAAACTTTTATTGACTTCACTAGGGCCAGGATTTCACCCCAGTCATTTAAAATCTAATTTAAAAGCTTGATTGCATTTTACATAACTTAAATCTCCAGAAGTAAAACACACTCTTCTAAGATAATGTATTTGGACCCATTCTGGTTCCCACTGATTCCACTGGCCAATGGACTGACTCTGTTTGCTGAAGTTAGACTAAATGACCTACGATCATTTTGATTAGATCTTTCTCAAGTTGTGGATAATATGAGTCCTTATCTAGTCCTCTGCTGCCATGCCTGACTGCAAGGATATATTTAATTTGTGCACCTGATGGGTTACCATACTCTTCACAGAGTTCCTTCAGTATGCTGGGATACAACGCATCTGGGCCTGGGGATTTTTAGAAGTTCAAAATTAAGTGCTTGGTTTTGTAAGTAAAGTGTTGATGATTACAATATAATCATTGTATTTCTCTACCCATGGGCACATTTGGTTATAGTCAACTTCCTTTAATGTGAAGATCTTTGGGTCTCCATATTATTTATTTATTTATTTATTTATTATTTATAACTTTATTTATCTCCTCCCAAGTCTTTCATCGGTCCTACAGTAACATTTCCCTTCTGCTACTGTTTAATGTAGGTTTAAAATAATCTGTTCTACCTATAAGAGTGGCCATATTGAGTCAGACCAATGGTCCATCTAGCCCAGTATCCTGGCTTCCAAAAGTGGCCAATGACAGATGCTTCGGAGGGAATGAACAGAACAGGGCAATCATTGAGTGATTTTTTGAACCCAGTTATACTTTTGGCCCTATGACAGTAAGATATTAAAAAGGTATTGATATGAAGAAAGATTAGGGCTTATTCAGTAGGTGAGAGGGGTGAGATGAGGTGAGAGGGTCTCAAAGTAGAAATGGGAAATATTAAGTTAGGTACAAATAAACCATCTCTGAAATGACTTGGGGAGTAGAGAATGAATTTCCAAATGCGGGAACTGAGTCACCTGTACTGATGGTGTGGATCAGCTCCTTGTATTGGAATTCAGAACAGAGGAAGAACCTGCTCCATGCAGGTAGTGGGGCTGGAGGAACTGACATGTTTCCAAGAACACATCTAGGGCTCTGTCAACCTTTTCCTCTTCCAGCAATCTTTGCAAATGCTGCGATAAGTGAAACTAAAGGGAAGAGATTTACAGGTGTCACCACAGAAGTCAAAGTTGGATTTTTCCTTAGAGGGAATCTTCTAGTGTTTTGTCCAACCTAGTTTTAAATGTTCCAAGTGATAGCATTTCCCCTCTTTCCCAAGTGAGGGGCTTTCCGCTTCATCCTTTAGTAGACAATTCCACTGCCCAATAAATACATCTCCCTGGCAGGATGCTCTTCTTAAAGTTTCCCTTTTTGAATGTCTTCCCATTACTCCAAGTTACACTCTCTCGTACAACCCTGTGTAAGATTTCTGCTTCGTTGGAGTTTGCACTCCAAATATTTGTAGAATGTTATGGCCTTCCTTTATTCACAATTTAGCCAAGCTATGCATATTGAGGCCAACATTTTCTAAAGTAGCCATGGATTTTGGATGCCTTAAGGTGTCTGAAGATGGACACCCGACAACGGAGACACTCAGAATCACTTGAGAAACTATTAGCCTTAAGCTCTGTTCTCCTTTCCTCCAGAGCCAGTCCATCCAGCCTCCTGATCATTTTTTGCTGCTCTTCTCTGAACTCCTTACAATTTGTTCATATCTTTCTGGTAATGAGGGGTCCAGAAGTAAATGCAATGTCACCATCCTGCTACATGATGTGATGCCTCTATAAATGCACCTAAAATTATATCAACCTTCCCTGCTCCCCTTCCCCTGGGTATCAAAAAAATGACCACATCTATGCCCACCACCAATAAGGATTTACTTTATCCGCTCTTTAGGGAATGATCATAGGGTGCAATTTTCTGCCATTGGTTATTCAAACCCAGCACCACCCGGTATCTTTTCTCTCTAGTTCTGATAGCCATTTTCCTCGGGGTTGACCTGGTGGCCATATCTTGCTCATCTAGTCTTGGTGTCACACCTGTCTAGCCTTCACATTACATCAGTCTAGCAATCTGCTTATTGGAAACCTCACACTTAAACATGAAGGAAGTCTGCTGACTAAGTACAAGATTCATGGATGGGATATGATCAGCCACCTTGTGATGAATGAGGAGACTTCCTTCTCCCTGGTAGCTGTCTCTCCTTGCAGCGAGTACTCTCCTCCTTACATACTGAGCTGCTGCTCTTTGGTGTAACCATTTGAACGTACACAAGTTGTTTCCAGATGTCTCTGTGCCTGGGAGAGGCATTGTAGCAGCAGTGAGTTGGCAATCCTAGCCCTTAATTGTTTTTCCGCCCAGTGCCACATTCTGGTGTTTGTTCTTCTGGAAGTAATGGTACAAACCATGGCACTGCGCTTCAGGGAGAGCAGGGGCCACAGAGCTGCCCATAGGGGTCCCACCTTTGCAATAACAACAATAATGTGCATTGACACAGAAAATTTCATCCCTGGATCTGTTATTATCCTCCCTTGTAAGCGGCAAAGAGAAGTTAAGTGACTTGCCCAAGCATCACATAGTGAACCAATGAGAGAATTGGGAATAGAAGCCAAGTCTCCTGGCTTCCAAGCCTGTGTTTTAACCATTAGCTCACACTACCTCTCCCACATAGCTTGGGCAAGGTCATACAGTGAGTCCATGGCAGACCTGGAAACAGAATCCAGAACTGCTGCACCCAGCCACCTGCTTTGACCCTCCCTGCACACCATGGATATCATTTTCACAATGGAGAGATTTTTGAAGGAGGCTGTATAATTTTCTATCATTCAAGTTTGTAGCGAGGCAACGTCAGACTATGATGGGGCAATTGAATCTCATGCTTCAGGGTATAAGCTGATTATCTTCTGGGGTCAGAGAGGAACTGATGTTAGCCCCTTTCTCCCCCACTGGTCAGGTGCATTGTGGGAGGAATTTCTTGCCTTGTTCTGCCATATCATATGTGGGCGGTCACGCTGTCTGGAGTGGCTCACGACTGTGAGTGCCTACTTCAGAGCAGACTGTCAAAAAACAGGGCAGACACCCCAAACTGGTGGTATGTTCTATAATTAGCCAGAAACAAATGAGAACTCCTGAATCACAATACTGGTCTTATAATGAAGTCACAGATAGTCCCCTTAGATTCTCCACCCTATCTTGCTACCCAGACAAACTGGATTTTGTGATAAAAGGTCACTCAAACCAAAAATCACACCACTTCAGGTTGCTCCCAGCCCCAAGAGACCAGTCATTTCCCCCAGATCAATTAGTACTCCAGATCTTACACCAAAGACAACACTGGCAGCCAATTCTATAGTAAACTATCTGAAGGTTTATTAGTTAAGAAAAGGAAATGAGAGTTATTGAGAGGTTAAAGCAGGTAAAATAAATGCATGGCTGAGTCATGGTTTGTAACTCCAAATGGTGATAGTGATGTAATAAACAAAATAAACAGTCTCCCAAAAGTCTTTTCTGGGTACCCAGGTTCTCTCTGGGGATCTCTGCGTTGCATCTGGTACACTTCCCTATAAGAGTCCAAACAGTTCAGAGATGAAGGATCTTTCCTTGAATCCATGCATCTAGCATCTTCTCACAGAAAACACGCTGACAGGGTCACTACCCACGTGGGCTTTTCCTTTGATGACATAGAGTGAGGAATGCATTTTCAGTCTTTGACCTCCAGTCATCACACACAGTGACCACTCGCTTTGAAATGAGCTCTTTTCTGTTAGCGTTCTTCATTAGCATTCTACAAGGCTTCTTTCTCCTTTGACGGGTTATTTTGTTACAGGGATCTACCCAATGTAAATGTTTGCTACTACATTATAACAGGGTGCAGATACGCGAAAACAATGTTAGTAACATCCCATTGTTTTTCATGAAGTTTAAACACCAAATACACTCTGATACATTTAACAATTGCTTTGATCTATACTAATTCACAAGTGAATTGGCCTGGGGCTTTGGCATGAGTCCGCCAGTGTCACACTGGCCATTGCCAGAAACAAAGTGCAGAACTAGATGGAGTGATTGCCTGTGGGATATCTGCAGTCCCTTTCATGGCTGCTTTCCCCAGACCCTGTGTAATGACACTAGCCAGCACAGGCTGTTAGTTCAATCTAAGAACTAGAGAGAACCACAGACTCTGTCTGTGTCCAGCAGCCTCAATGAGGAGTCCCCTTCATATTCATTGCAGCCTGTCTCCTCTCCAGAGCGAGGGATAGTGGATGACCTGATCCTGTTTGTTTTCATGTTTGTGGAGGTGCACCCCAATGTACTGCCTCCCAAAAGAAAGATCAATCATTGTGCAGCTGACAGATTGAAAGATTCCCACATTGTCCTTCTCTGACCCATTTTCTAGCTCCTTAGAAGCTGTGTCGGGTATTATGTGTGTTGAGTTGGCATAAAGGCATTTGTGTGTTGGGAAGGAAGCAGACGGGGATTTGACTCAAGGTTCACAGGGTGGGAGCACCCTAAGCTTGTACTCCCTTTCCACACCGAGCAAAGTGGGCAAGGACTAACCTGGCCCTTCCCCATCCTGGCAATGAGCAGCTGGAGTGAGGGGGAGAATATCAGTGAAAACAAGACAGGGCCAAAAGCAGCAACTCCAGCCTCGGGGTGCTGCAGGGGTCTCTAGAGTTAACTGTATGGAGGGGATATTTGGGGGTTGTCTTTCTTCACATTTCTACAGATCATGAAACTTACATAATATTCTCTCCCCTCTTCCCCCCCACCTCACCCCGCTCCCTTTTGTATATAAAAAAATATCGCCCCATCACTTCGCTGCCTCTCAAACTCCTCCCCCACAACACACAACACCCCCGCATACCTACCCACACAACCTCCAAACCTCAAAATCTGGAGCCCTGATTGCAGAGATTGAGGCTCCTAATTGCACTTCACTTTCCAAAGCCACATTCGTTTATCATAAAGGGTGCACATTTCCCCTGCTACAGTTTCCACGGCCAGAGGCCCTGAGGGCCAGCTCAGAAATGGAGGGAATTAATTACATTTTTTAAACTCCCCTTCTTTTAAAGTACAGGAGAGAGTGATGAAACGTCCCGGGGGGGGGCGGGGGGGAACTGGGGGACCGCAGAGACGATGGGGGGGCAGTGGCAGGAAAGGAGGTTCCTATTATTTCATCCAGGAGGCTCCATTTTACCTTATCCTCAGCGCCCCTCCACCCCGACACACTGAGATCCTCCTTTCCCCCATGACAAGCAGTCTCCTAAAAGGGTGGAAATTAGGCCAAAGCCTCATAGCACCATGGCCATTATTGACTTACCCTTAAGTGCAAGCTCACACCAAGCCTGTGACTGATTTGGGGCAGCAGCAAAGGAAAAGGAGATTGGGGGGGGGGGGATTGACAAAAGGGAGGGGAAGGCAAAGCTGTCCATTGCCATGATTGACAGGTAACAGATTTCCCTCCAGATAAAACCTTACAGATGTGGAGTGGGTATTGATTTTTAGTTAGTGATGGTAATGCACCAAGAAGTAATAAATTATAGGAAAGCAAGGTCAGAAAAGGAAAGGTAAAAGGACTTTGCATTCTTAAGGAGGGGATTACTCCATCTGCCCTCCACTTCCCCAAGTTCAAAAGGTTGCTGGAAAATGAGTTGCACCAGTCGGCGTGAAATGCCAGACAGTGCTAGCCTTCCCCCAAGCTGGAGGCCTCTTCTTCACCCCCTCTTGTGGAGGGTGTTCAACACTGGGTGGCTGATGTCAGCTGGGGTGGAAGAATCCAGGGTCCACCTTTTGTTATTTTTGATACAATAGCATCTAGCGATAAGGCTCCCCAATGTACTAGGGTTGTACAAACACATAGGACGAGACAATCCCTGCCCCAAAAAGCTCACAGGCTAAATAGACAAGACAGACCAAAAAAGCATTTCACAGTTGGGGAACCATGGAACAGAGTGTTTGAGAGACCTGTCCAAGCTCACACAGTGACTCTGTGACACAGTCCACTACCTGAAACACGCCACCACCCTTCTTCCCTTAGAGCCATGTGGGAGCATTCATCTGGAATACACTGCTGTCTTCTTAGCTGATGTTCTTTGCCTAAGAGTACCAGGGATCTAGAACAAGAATCCACATCATGGTTCAGGGCACAGAGCTTCAGAATTATGCTGCTGGCTCCTCGGGGTGCTGATATTCTGGGACCCTTTTGGCTTCTAATATAATAACAGTAATTGCACATCTGTACCATAGCATCTCATGTCCTAGGATCTCAGAGCTCTTTACAGGCATGTATTAATTCAGGATCTCGACACCCTTGTGAGATAGTATCAATCCCATTTTGCAATGAGGAAGCTTTAGAGAAGTTAAGTGGCTTTCCCACGGTGTCACAGAGAGTCAGGAGCAGAGCTGGGAACAGAGCGCAGGAGTCTTGTCTTCAGCTGCATGAAACTCGGCTGTTGTTTTTTGCAGAGATTCAGGCAGGCTTTTCTCCAGTTTCAGCTCTCACAGGTTGGGATAATGTGGGCCTGAGACTTGTTTACACTAAGACCACTTCACCTCACTCCATCTTGTCAGTGTGTCTGAAAGTGAGTGTAGTTGTAACTGGCACCCACTTTGAGGCCCTTTTACACTGCCAGAGTGCAAGCGAGGGTCAGCCCGAGTTTCACCTTACGTTTTTGAAAGCTCATAGAATCCCTCAAACTCAAAGTGAAAGAAAACCACCCAGTTCCACATGATTTCTACTTGCAGCATCTCTGAATTTGTAGTATGACCAAATCTTCACTTGTACAGCACTACAAGCACTGGACAGCTCACTAAGGAGTGTAGGAGGAGAGAGGAGGTGATATCCTAGCCTTCAGTTAGCCGAGCTATGGCTTTCCAAAAATAATTAACAACAGCCATTTGTGCACCTGCTCCTAGTCATGAATTGAATTTAATATCTCAGTCTGGCCCCACATATGCCTGGGACAGGTGCCCTAGATGTATGTATAATAATAAATAGCCAAGCCACTTGCCTCATTGATGATCAGTTCCTTCTGAGCCAATTCTCCTAGTCATGAAGCTCCTGCTGGACCATATGAAATCAGGTTACACTAGACCAGGGGTGTCAAACAGACAGTCGGCCAGCCTGATCCAGGCTGCCTGATGTATTTGTGTGACTTGCGTGTCCTATTCAGATTCCACTTAAAGCAGAATCTCAGCGTCTATTTAAAGGGAAAAAGCAAGTTTCTGACCCTCGTGACGGTGAAGAACACTTCCAGATATGAACGGAAGGAAAACCAATGCAGTGTTGCCTTCCTGAGTCTTCAGAGAGCCTGAAACAATGGCTCAGAGAGGTGTAAAATCCCCAGTCCCTATAAATCTCATTAGAATGTCAAACTCAAATGATTGCACTTTAAAGTCAAGATGAACTATTGCATAGCTGATCATTTCAGCAGCTGGAATGTGGAAGGGGGTAGGAGAAAAACCCCAGGAGGTTGGAAACAGGTGTTGCTGTAAGGGAACATAGAGGGAAGAGCAGAGGAGACGCAAAAAGACAAGGAAGAAGGGGCGAAAGGAGGTGGGGAAAGAAGAGAAGTGAAGGGCAGAAATAGTAGTGGCCCAAAGGGACACTTATTTTTCTACTGAGGGATCCAATAGTAACTAAAAGTTTAGTTAGCATTTAAAAGCCAGATTGATCCCATTGGGCATCCGGTCCAGGACTTAAAGTGGATTTTGGCCCTTTCCACCACAGAAGTTTGACACCACTGCATTAGTCCATCCTGTCATCTGAAATCACCTGAGCTCCCAGAGACTGTTAGAGTTCTGGGGGAAGTTAGGACCCTGTGCTATTCACGTTGGGGCAAAGATGATAGAAACCCCTGGGATCCCAGGGTGAAGAGCCCCCTTATCTGTATTGTACCTGGAATCAAAGGAGGCAGTATGCATCTGGAGCCAGAGGCCTAAAAATATAGGAATTGCAATTCTGGGTTCGACCAGCGATCTGTCTAGTCCAGCAACCTGTCCTCAATACCAGCTTGTTCAGAGAAAGATACAAGAAACCCTGCAGTAGTGTTATAGGATAACCTGCTCTCAGAGAAATTTCCCCGCTAATCCCCAGCAGCTACAGGCTGGCATAAGCCATGATGCAGGAGGGTTTACATCCCTTTCCAAAAATGTTGTGGGAAAAGGCAATGAAGTTCTTGATGATACATATAGCTGAAGTGTGGACAGCTCCATATAGTATGTACAGGGCTTTAGGATATGTAGCACTTACTGCTGCTGGCTTTGTGATGCCCTGGCTCACACAGCCTGGGGCTGAAATAATGTGCAAGGAAGAGGAGGAACTCTGAACCCCCCAGCCCAGTAGACCCCCGGGTAGGGGTTATACTGATTTTCCAGCTGATAGGCTGACACCCGCTCCAATCCCCCATCACCTTCTTCTCCTCAGGGTTCCAGCCATTGCTGATCTGTGAATCCAACGCTGAGACAAATCCCCGAGAAGGGACTCAGCCTGCCCGAGTCGGGAGGTGACGCTGAGTCCAGGGAAAAGGTCTTTGCTGGACTCCTGAGTCCTTCCAGGGGAGAGGGAGGGTGAAAAAGCAAATGTCAATCCGCCCCCTCCCCCCCCATCATTCAGGATAAGCTCCTGACTTAGCAAGGGCAGGGAGGGGAGGAGGGCGATGGGGTTGAGTAGAGAGGGAAATAGCTGTTCTATGGAATCCCCCCTTGTGTCATTCCGAAGAATGAACCCTCTGCACAATAGCTCCCCAGGCCACCGGCAGGGGATAAAGGGCTCGTTCTGCCTCTTGCTGGGCTGCAAATATTTTCAATTTGCCACTTTAATTGATGTCAATAAGGTTATGCTAAATGTGGAGATTTTCAACATTTCTGCTTTCGAGCTCCACACTGGCTCCCAAGGTGACCGCTGCCCATCCCCGGGCGAGCAGCCAGCACAAATGCCGCAAGCCTGCACTTACCCAGTGACAGGTGACGAGATCAGCCCAGCTGCGTCAAAGGCGCCTCTCCTCCCCTCAGCTCCTGGTCAGGGCTCCCGGCCTGCAAACACTTATACACTTGACAACCACAAGGAACCTCACTGATTTCAATAGGGCTGCGTGTGGTAGTAAAGTTAAGCAGGTGCTCAAGGGTTTGTAGGATCAGGGCCCCGGTTCCTATCCCTATAAGCAAACTGACTCGCTCCATCCTGCTCCTGTTTGCCTTCCAAACACCTCTCTTCTAACAGGCATTTTCTCTGCAAAATGAACCAACTGTGCTTACAGTCCCAAAGTGGTAAGATAGTTTAGGTGCAGCCTTAATTACATTTTACAGCCAAGGATAATCCTGAGATGGGCTGAGCTTCTACCAGCAATTTAACCCCCTTTCCTTTACCTGTGCTTTTGGATAGGGGGTGGGCGAGTTCAAATCCCCAGATCAAAGCCTGCTCTTCCGGGTTGGATCCGAAACCGGGAGGTTACTATTCAGATCTGGTTCCAACAGGAGCCCAAGATGGCAGAAATCTCATGACTTTTATTCTATCTTTATTTGACTTTATTCTCCAGGGTCTTCAATCTGGCACCGTTTGGCAAATGTAAACTGACTTAAAAGCCACCATAGATATTGGCTGTCACAAGACCACCTGGAGGCAGATCCTGCTGGATCTAAGCGTGCTCTCTTCATGTGCCCATCAACAACGCTTTCCCCTTTTGCTTCCCCAGGTGATGAGCATCCTAAGCAACCCGAGCGGCGTTCCACCACAGCCCCAGGCTGATTTCTCCATCTCTCCCCTCCACGGTGGTTTGGACACCACCAACTCCATCTCTGCCAGCTGCAGCCAGCGGACCGACTCCATCAAGTCTGTTGACAGCCTCCCCACCTCGCAGTCCTACTGCCCTCCCACCTACAGCACCACTGGTTATAGCGTGGACCCCGTGGCCAGCTACCAGTACGGACAGTACGGACAAAGTGAGTATCGATCCCACCAGAAAGTCGGCTGGACTTAAGCAGAGTTAGGTGGGGGGGGGGAGTTGGGGTAGAGGAACCAGCAGTCAGATGGGGTGTTGGCTTGGATTCCCATGGATGTTTGTACAGAGAATCATTCTTTAGGGACTAATCAAACAGACACCATCCCGCTCTCTCCATGCTCTGTACAGGGTCCCCCACGCACTTGCCATCTATTGGAAAAGTCTGAATGAAAGATATTGAATAGAAATATTTATATTGTAAGGGAAGGAGGGGTACCTCCAGGATCCCTCTGCTTCCCCATCTCCTACTTCTGCTCCCTCAAAGACCCTACATCCTGGTGACCCTGCTTCTGTCCCAGGAGAGTTAGACATGCCTAACATGACATCACTAGCCAAGGGACTGAGCTCAGCTGCACCAACCCAACCTGTCAATAAAAATATAGGGCGGATATCAGCACAGCGTGAGTCCGTCATTGGAAAACCACATTTGATGCACACCACAGATCCTCAGCGGCCAAAACCATCCCATTCAAACAATTCACAGTCCCCGTCACCCCGTTCTGACCCAGCTGCCAAAACCCCCACCACCTCTTTAAGATAGATGCTTAAGGTGACAAACCCTCTCAGCTCTGGGGCTTCCTCAGCCAGAGGAGACTCATGCCAAACACACGGAGGTGGGATACATGGCCACTCTGCTACTACACATGCAGCCCTATTGGGAACAGAATCCAAGCAGCAAAGAAACAAAAACGAAAGAGAGAGAGAGTTTCTCTAGCCTTTTCGTTAGGAGTTACACGACATGTCAGCAGGTACAGTTGTGCAGGTAGGTTCTGGACTTTCGGGTGCTTTGAATGCAGCCACCCCCTTCCAAATTTGCATAGTAATTATTGTTGCTATTGCCTCCATTTGACCTCAAGGATGGGGATGGGGGGTTGGATGAATGGAGGTAACACGCCTTTCCCAACATTCAGAAATTGCTGACTGTGGAAAAGGGCTTCTCATGTTAAAATTCATGCTGACGGGGAAATTGCCAGGCACGTGTGTGTTTCACAGGCGACATCATATCCAGGAGTCCCAGCACGGGTGGAATTGAAGTGTCCCTTCCAAGCCTGGTGCCAGTTCCAAACCTTAGTGTCTCACAGCCCCTGGGTCTTTTATGCCTCCAGCCCACCATTTCCCTTGTGACCATGGCAGGCCTGGTCCATCAAATCTCACTTGTTGCTTCAGTCAAGAAAAATGCTTAAAGGGGGAGTGGGGGTGTGTGTACGGAGCAGAGGGGTGCCAGCCTCTCGAGAAGGTTTTGTATGGGAATCTGTGACTCTCACTGGGCAACACTGGGGATTGATTATTTGGCAAAACCTTGTCAGCCAGGTTTGGTTCTAGGAAACTTAGAGATAGGCCAGAGTCAGAATCCTGGGTGTGAACACAGTCAAACTTTTGTGAAATTTAGATCTGGAACTGAACCCCTCTGTGACTTATTTGAGCCCCCAACATTTGAGGGCTGGGGGAATGGCTCACCTTGGCAACAAAATCTGTGTAAGGCATTCTGAGCATCCTCACTTGCCTCTGAGGCGAGGCTGGTGCCAAGGGTCTGCCACCTCAGCCAAGGCTCACTGAAATCAAGTGGAAACTTTCCGTGGGCTATGGATCAGGCCCAAAAGACAGCGGTTGGGAGGGTCAGTTTCACCTCCAGAATGGCTGGGTCACAAAAACGCTAGAGACCCTGGCAGAGGGCTCACCTGCCGGTGTTAAACTAATAATAAGTGTGTGTTGTGAGAGAGTGACCCGCAATGGGTTAAAGGTGCATCCTCTTCCTCCCCTAGCTCTCCCGCATGCCCATGGCTTGTCCTCGGTGACCTTTCCTTCCATTCGGCCATGGCTTTTTATTCCCCCCTCCGTCACAGCCCTTTAATGTCTTTAACTTCTATGGCTAAATGAGAACCGGCTGTGGCGGCAGACAGGATCAATAGCTGCTTCCCCCTCGCCCCTCCTCTTTTTGTTTTTAGGGAGCTTGATCTGCGACCCCTTGACCTTCCCCTCACTTCTGGATGCAAGGCTGGACACACGTGCTATTGATAAAAATCTTAAACAAATTCCAATACCATGTATTTCCAATAAAGGTCCCTTCGGGCAGGACGTTAGTCACACCCCATGTGTGTAAAAAAAAAAGGGGGGGGATAAAATTTTAAAATAAAAAGAAGGAGTTGAGAAAAGACAAGCAAAAGATCAAAAAGGAGGAGAAAAGAGAAAGAAATGCTTGTCTTGTTTTGCTGCAGGGATTCTTATTCGGGGCTCTCTGTGTTTATGAAACCATCCGCTCAAATCCCTTGATATTCTTTTATTTGTCTCCCCTTTTTTGTTTCTGTCTCGTGTCTCCCTCTTTTCTGCAGAGTGTTTAGACTTTCATCCAATTTCAAAGTCTGGTTTTGAGCTTACGGTTCAATCCACCGGGCGTGGTTTGCAGTGGGAACGTTTTCCGGTTTATTTCAATCAGAACCCGGTCTCCCAAACATTCTGTGCCCAGCAGCAAATCTCGTACGATTGACAGAGTTAGACCAGATGTGCCGCGCTCCCCAGAGACATTCAGGTAGCCAGCCACAAAGGGTCCCTTCCTGTTGCCGAGGTGAAGGTAGGGTGAGAAGCTTTTAACACACGCACACACACACAGACAACCTCCACCACTTCTTCCCATTGCTGGGAACTGGATTCACTCTCAGTCAGATGAGCCAGTGAAGCCCAACTGTTCCCTGTGTAATACTCCTGCCTTTCAATTGGGTGCTGGATGGCAACTGTGGCCACAAACCAACATTATGTGTGTTAAAATCAGAGGCATCTGAAGCTGCAAAATCCCTATATATATATATGATGCCCTGTACAGAGCCTGCTCAAAAGCCCATTGACTTCAATAGGGTTTGGATCAGGTCCAGAGAGAACATGATCTATCTGTCTATCTAAGAGATGCTGAGCACATGCAGTACCTGGTATAGTCAATGAGAACTGTGGGTAGTCAGCACCAGGCATATACACACACACACCCGCTCGCACACACTCCTGT
Source organism: Caretta caretta (assembly GCF_965140235.1). NCBI lineage: Eukaryota > Metazoa > Chordata > Testudines > Cheloniidae > Caretta > Caretta caretta. The sequence continues at coordinate 8,206,517 of NC_134223.1, forward strand.
GCATTTCTTTTTGTTTTGATTTCCACTCTGTATTAAACCAACTCTGATTTCTGGCAGGGAATGACCCACTTCCCATGAACCCTTCCCAGAGGCACAGAAAGAGACGGATGGGTGGCTTTGGTTAGTTGGTTGGCTGGTTTTTAATAATAATACCACCACATTTCTATCCCTAAGTGATGACCAAAACAGGGAGAGCAACTTCTGACCAACCTTCAGAACGTACTAATTCCCCAGGAGAATTAACATTCCCAGCTGGCCTTGCTTTTCCTCCCTCCGCAAGTACGTGTCGGAGTCCGTGCCTTGCACAAATGTCAGCACGTGTGTGGGGATATACATAAGGATGGATGCACAGAACCAGCACAGGCATAGACACAAACACACGCACGCACACACACCCACGCACACACACAGCACTCTTAATTGTATGGGCAATTTGGCCATGTGTCAGGAATGAATGTGGTCTACTAGCCCATCTCACATGTAAACAGTCACCTAACACACATGCACCACAGCACAAAGATACAGGGCTAAGCCTTAGGACCAAGCAAACTAGGGACAAGGGAATCTCATTCTTCCGGGATCTTCTGCGCACCCCAATCCACCCCCCATTTCCCAGTCTTGTGGTCCCATCAGACTCCAGTGCAGGTGGGCCACCTCAGGGGCTGAACTCCCTAACAGGCCTCATGCTGCCCTTCACACCTCAATGTAACTTTATCCTGTGCCTGAGTCCATTTGCCGCTCACGTGTCCCAAGCCATGAACACTCATACACAGAGGCAATACACAGCATGTTCTGTCCCAGCCGGTGGGGAGCAGGGGTGCCAGATTAATGTGGTCCTTACAGTTCCCAGAGGCCGGAGCCATGCTAATGATGCCGGTGATGGAACGCAGAAGCGTGAAAGGAATTCTAATAGATATGACAAGTCTAATAAGAATTTGTGTCTGGAAGGGACCCCCTTTGGGGCAGGCATCTGACAAGATGTTGATGGCTGAAATTTGTTTACTCATTGGCACCGATGGTACGTCTCCTGCCAGCTCCTTATTAATCTAATTTGAGACATTATAGCTAGTGAGAGGGAGAGACTTTTGACTGAAGCTCTGCTAATGAGCGGTGTCACCATCCTGCCCTGTCCCTCTTCCCCTTCAGTCCATGGGGCGGTCTGTTGAGCTGGAACTTGGTCACAACTTGGGATATGGAGTCCCCGGATCACCTCGGGAGTTGCCAATATGTCTTCCATGATGATGATCAACAGAGGCTTCTCCCAGAACGGGAGGAAGGAGGCGAGGAATGAAACTATCAGAGATGTATCAACATACGGTGTCTGGGTCAGATTCTAATCTCACTCACACTGGGCTAGCGCCATTGAAACTAGTGAAATAATTTACACCAGCGTAACTCAGATCAGTGGTGGGCTCTGTGGCTGTGAGGGAACACAGGGAGTTGAGCATGGAGATCTCTGCGCTCACCCAGCGCTCTTACCAGCTGTTGTCCTCTTCAACCTTCATCCTTAGGCAGCTCCCCAGGAGATTCCATTGTCTATGGGGGATGGGGAATTCTTGTGTTTTTTCCAGACATTTTCACTAGGTTTGGGGAAGATGAGTACATCTGTAGCAACGTGTGCAAAATTCTGTGAAGGCAATCACTGCATTTAGCTCCAGCAGGGCCTCCTCTTCTGTCAGGCTGCTCTAGCAGGGCCTGGGTCTATCTGTCTGTGACTCCCCTCCCATGGTGGGGCCAGCCTGTCTGCAACTCTCTCTGCGACAAGGTCTGTCTGTCAGTGACTGCCCACCGCGGCACGGCCCACCTGTCTGTGACTCCCTCAGTGGCCGGGTCCATCTGTAACTAACCTAGTGGCGGGGTCTGTCTCTCTCCCCCAACCACCACAGAGGACCCCTTTGTGTCTGTGATGCCGCCTTCTCCACAGCAGGGCATGCACATCTCCAACTCTATCTGTGGTGATGCCCATGTGTCTGTGACTCCCCCTTGTGGCAGGGCCTGTCTGTCTGTGACTGCTCCCCATGGTGGGGCATGGGTCTGTGACTCCCCCGTATGGCTGGGCTCATGTGTCTGCAACTCCCGCCATGGCTGGGCCTGTCTGTTAGTGATTCCCCTTGTGGCAGGGCTTGTTTATTATCCTCTTTTAAATGGACCTAAAATGCCTCATGCCCCCCAAATCCCAATCCTCATGCTGTGTTTTTTTTCCACTCCCTTTTCCCCCACAGCTGCTGTCGACTATTTGGCCAAGAATGTCAGCCTGTCTACACAGCGCAGGATGAAGCTGGGAGAACATTCAGCTGTGCTGGGCCTCCTACCAGTAGAGACAGGCCAGGCTTACTGAAGAGTCCATCTGTGCCAACAACCCACTCCAGCAACCTGGTACCACCGGAGAAAACACCACCAGCAGCCTTCCAGGGTTCCACCTCTGCCCAGACCCCGCTCCTTTCCAAATCCCCACCACTCTGCACCAACGCAAGCTGTGAAGGAGATGGAAAAGAGGGGGGAAGGCTCTCCATGTATCCAGTTCCTTACCAAGCACTCTTCTAAGACGCCAACCCAGCCTCTTTAACCGTGACTCCTTCTGTGGCCAGAGACAATGGGTTGGATACATTTATTAATCCTAATGTTCATGCCCTCCCTCCAGCCCACCTGGTCAGCTTGGCATGCTGCCCACACTTAATGACTTTCCATTGATCTCGGTAGTTGGCACAGTCAACGCTGAATTTCTTTTTCCATTGTAAAATATATATTTTTATTTTTCCCCCTTCTTTTTTATTGTAGTAACTTGGTGGACGTTGTATAGAAGGAGTAACCAAGCTGATCACTAAGGGTGATGTCATTCGGGACCAAAAGACCTTTGGACCAAATATAAGAAGGTGTTTAAAAAACAAATGAAAGTTACAGCAAACCTGTCCCACCCCCCACGCTGCTGATAGGATCCCGTAGCAAGGGGAAAGTAGGCAGGGATGTTGCTCCACATGGGTGGGATTCGATGGATGCTATAAATGCTCCAACCTGGGACCTCTGGAAAGCGTAAATGTAAATTGTTGAGCGGGGTTATGAGAATTTGGGGGCAGGTATGAGCAACGCTCACTTTTCCTCTTAGGGACCAACTAGATCCTGACAGGATGGTGTGGGGCTGGCTGAAAACCACTTGCATCCAATAGCAGCAGGAGATTCAGTAGGAAATGTTGGCACATGTGCATGTGGAGGGCTGGCGTGGACAATGTTTGGGCCAGGTGGTGTCTGACTGGGCAGAGTGAGAACTGAACAAGGACCTTCTTTCTTTCACTCAGCGAGTTCGATCCTGGCAGTGAGGGAGAGTGGCTGTGTATGTCGGCGAGGGAGGTGCACTGCCCAATGGGTGCTGTAGCGAGCCTGGGTCTGGCCTAGCTGGAGATACTTCAGCTTTCAGAACTGGGTTCTTCCGCTGCTAGAAAAATGATTGAAATGAAATGAGATTCTTTCTGAAGGCACCTGTCAGGGATGTCTCCCGCCAAGCGAAGGCCTGAGGGACAAGTTAGTTGCTGGGATGGAGGGAGTGCATTAGTTAAGGCAGAGTGCCACACAAAACTGGAGTGTGCATCATGCGCTGGGGAGACAGAGGGCTGTAGGAATGGTCTGACCACGACAGTCTGTCTCCAACTGGCCACAGAGAGAGGGAGGCATAAACCCACATAATGCACCTGTTTGTGCTGTACTGGACGAAAGAGGAAAGACTCTTGTGCCCTTATGCACACAACTCTTTATTTCCCAACCTACCAGGATAAGTACTTGTCTCTTACCTTAAGTAACTCGTCATTTTCACCATCCTCTGGTCCTTTACCGGACAGGTTGATCTCTTGGTCTTCTCTTCATATTTCTGTGTTGTTTATTTTGGAGGTGCTTTCTCTCTAGGCCTCAGATTTTGTTCTTGTTCAGATTTGCCTCCCTCTTTTCTGTAGCATACAGCACTCTTTCCTCTGTACCAACCCATGATCCTGCTCAGCTCAATGTTCAGATAAACCCAATTGGGAATAACAAGTTATATCTGAATCACGAACCACGTGGGGTTTATACAATTTATTTATATGGTGTGGTAACAATCTTCACTCCCCCCGATAAAATGCTGTAGCAGGTCCCTAAACATTTAGACTTTCTTCACTCTCTGACTGCATTTAAATGACTCACCTCCAAGAACACACTTCTGTTTACTCATCACCCTGAAGAGGATGAGGAAAGTTGCCATTGAAACAACCCATCCTGTTCCTTTCCTTTCAATGATCTTGTGCCAGCCAGTGACTAATTTGTAAGGTCCAACGTTCAGTGGATTGGCAGCAGATGCTGCACACTGGGTCAGTCAGATACAACTTTCTGGTGTCTATATTGGACGTATCTTCAGTGGAGTTGAGAGATGTGGGGGGACCTACTTTCTGCCCCCCAGTGACAGAGGATTAAAGGGTGGGTGAGGGGGCGGATTTCTTCCCTGCATTCTTCAGCTTCTTCTTTTTGCATTTCCCTCAAACCATCAGTCCTTGTCTTTACACCTGAAGCAACATCTTCTGGGCTGTTTCAGGCTTTCTGGTGCCTTGCCCTTGGCTGCATTTTATTGTTAACCACAAAGTGGCCAACTCCCGTGGACATGGCAACCCACATGGGCAAATTGCCAGTTCTTAGCCAAAGCCAATTTTTGCTTCATGTGTTGCTCTGTATTGTATCGGACACCATCCATGGCTTTCGTCCAGCCCACTGCTTCACTGGGATTTGTTGTTCCGAACTCCTGGAAGCATTTTAACACACAAGATTCATCTCTCTTATTTATACACACACACTGCTGTTCAGCAGCTGGGTTGCTAACAATTGCACACAGAATCCTCTGCAATGATTTGTACAGGGAATCCAAATCCCTCCTTTTACTTGTCCAACTGTGCAACAAATAAAACGGTGATTCCAGACCTTCCCCTCGACTACAGGAGAATTTCCTGGGATCGCAGAACTTCCTAGTTCTTGCGTTTCACAATGCCATTTCCAAGACTAAATACTGCATATAAAGCGGGAGTGGATGAAGGCAAGAATCCTGGTTTCTTAGAGGTTACTGGCAAACTGAGATATGATAGACAAGAGGTGTTGCCTAAAGCTAGTGTGATAGAAAAGGAAAATGGAGAGTTATGTGCTTTTGGTTTGGATCTGAAATGAGGAAGAGCAACTTTTGAATCCCATTTCTGGCTTGACTGTCCCTCCGAGTAACTATAATAACATGTTTCAGAGTCACAGCCCGTGTTAGTCTGTATCCGCAAAAAGAACAGGAGGAGTTGTGGCACCTTAGAGACTAACCAATTTATTTGAGCATAAGCTTTCGTGAGCTACAGCTCCCTTCATCGGATGCATGCCGTGGAAAATACAGTGGGGAGATTTTATATACACAGAGAACATGAAACAATGGGTGTTACCGTACACACTGTAACCAGAGTGATCAGGTAAGGTGAGCTATTACCAGCAGGAGAGAAATATAATAACATTATTACCCCAACCACATCTAACCTGGAGAATCAAAGGAACATCTGGAAACACAAAGCAGATGCTAGGGTGTTTCCATGAGATAGACACATCTGATGAAGTGAGCTGTGGCTCACGAAAGCTCATGCTCAAATAAATTGGTTAGTCTCTAAGGTGCCACAAGTACTCCTTTTCTTTTTGCGAATACAGACTAACACGGCTGTTCCTCTGAATCCATGGGGTCAGTGACTGAAACATCCATTTTAACCTGCTCTAATACCTCACGGTTACCTGCGGGTTTTGAACAGACACCGGTAAGTACTGCCGGGGCAATAGAACGGGGATGTTACTGTGGGCCATGAGCTGCATTAATCAGCAAAAAATATTGACAGCTCAGTGAGGAGAAGCACCCAAGAAGGGCTGTCATGCCCGAGAAATGTACAAACTGGTATTTCTTGGTGCTGTTAGGAAATGTAATGTACAGAGGGAAGATGTTAGTCCCCTGTATTAACTGAGCATTGTGATCACCGACAGCCAGTCAAAAAGCTCTAATCATATCCCAAGTCCTAAAAGCCATTTTATACTTCGACTAATTAAAGCCATTTTTGACCAGACTGATTTCTCCTCATCTGCTACACGATACAACCAGCAGGAAAGACCCAGCTTGTAACGAGAAACGGTTGGCCGCTTATCCCGCCCACAGAACTTCCTCTTCTCTCTGCCTTGTTTTCTTGTGTACTTGTGTGCGCATATATACAAAAGCAAGAGACACGCAACAGTTCCCAGTCTGTAAGGTGGCCCTTAACAGCATACAGCAGGTTCTAGTAGTGGGTATGTTGTTAACAGACAACTTCAGTTAAGCTAAGAGCCAGAGTGCAGGAGCCTAAGATAAAGTGTCTGAAAAAGAGGGAGCATTATAGAAATCTGTTTACCAGTTACCTTCACCAGAAAGTCCATGAACATCCTGGCTGCTGCTGTAAATAGAGTTCTTAGAGGAATATGAAAAACGTCCCATGCGAATAGCTATTCTCTGACCCTCTCCCTGAGGTCGCACTTATGTACATTAGTTGGATATTTGGTCATGTGCTGTATGTTTATAGAAAGTTGAGTTTTTTTATATACTAAAAACACAGTGAGTGCTGTGCTAGTTTAAAAAAAACGGGGCAAACGGTAGAAATTTGCATATTGTGTGTTTTCAAAATACATTCCAGAATCTTTGGGGTGGGATGGGCTTGTTTTTGTGTGGGGGGGGTGTTTTTTTTGTGTTTTAATTTTTTTAAGGTACATTAATGTATGAAAGTCAAAAGGTTTTTTTTTGTTTTGTTTTATGGATTGCCAACCTCAGTTCTGCTGAAAAAAAAAGAGAAACTTGGGGGATGAGGTGGGGAAGCAAAACGGAGGGAGAGATGCCCTAAAGGCGAACCGCTAGGAAGGGTGGAACTGCGGCTCTTGGCAACGGGCAAGCATCGGACTCACAGGAGCCTGGAGAACGCCTGGCCAGAGTCACTTGAAGTGAAACGACCAGGCCATGAGCAGACATTCCAATCATGGGGACGCAGGGACACCTGGGAACCCCAACAAATCCCGTGCTTAATAAAACAAACCAACTGAAGGACACATTCAATGGACATTCTCTCAGGTTGATTTTTTCCCATGCCTGTGAACATGATCCTTGTGGGAAAAGAAGTAACGGATTTGCTCTATCTCCCCACCCACCGGCACCATTCCAAGACTATGCTGGTCACTATCTCACCACGTTCTGCAGCTCAGCAGATTAGCCCCTGTTGCTCAGAGACTTTGTGTATTTAATGCTTCTAACCCATCACCCCTGACACCTCCATATACCCATCTGGGGAATATCTACATAGCACTATAGAACATTCCTTATTCCTAGTAACTGCGGATATGTTGCTTCTGTGTTTGACTCATAGCCATTTTGCTCCATGTGTATGCGTGTGTGTGTGTGCGTGTGTGTGCGTGTGTGTGTGTGTGTATATATATAATCGCACCATAATTTATTCAGCTATATGGAGTAGTAGAATAGAAAGAGAAACTGGTATTTGCTTTAACTACCTGCTGCCTGTAGGTGTCTCTCTGTAACTCAGGCATAACTGTTATACATTAAAAAAAAAAGAATTAAAAATGTCTTTGGAGGAATTAGTTCATTCACTTCGCAGTGTGTCACATACAATAAAATGGGTGCTGCATGTCAAAGATCTTGGAGTTTTATGGGTACTTGGTCTAATAATAGGGTCATTTGAAAGTGAGGGGCAACTCAGGCCCTACATACCTAATTTAATCATATTAACACACATTATGAAATGCAAAGAAATGCATTTTCACAAAGTGGTTGTTTTCATAGGACCAACAACACACTGATTTAACCTCTCCTTGGCAGCAGTGGGTTCATTAGCCCACACACTTCTCAGAGCCAGCAGGGGCTCAGATACCGTGATGATGGGCACAGCATAAGACTCTAAATAGTTAACTAGGGTGGAAGTCAAAAAAATTCCATCAGAAGGTTGTTTTGTTGTTGTTCTTTTTTAACTTTTTGGGTTTTGTTTTGTTTTGCTTTTTAATGGAAAATGGCTTTTCATTGAATCAGAAATTTTCACCAAAAATTGTTTTTCTTTGAAAACTATACATTTTTTGCTGGCAACCACAATTTTTATTTTCAAGGCGGTTGACAGGTTTATGTATTTGTTTGTTTGTTTGTTATTCAACCAAAAAATTCTTTAAAATTCTACAAAAAGTTTTATCAGCAATTTTCATTTGCATCAAAATTTTCAAAGGGGAAAAAAGATTATTTCCCAACCAGGTCTAGACATAACCAATGCTTTTTGTGCACAAACAAATGTGTTTTGGCTTGGCAAGGCACCGTGTGAGCTGAATATGTTGTTGAACAAAAGGCACCATTTTAATTTCAGTGCCAGTCAAGAAACTGGAGTTTGCTCAATGGAAAAGTACAAAATCAATGGGAGGAAAAGTATTTTCAAGTTTCTAATAGGGAATCACAAATGATGGAATAAGTGGCTCATGGGATTGGCAATTGGGAATGGAGCATTTCACCTCTAACTCAAATACAGAAGTTAGAGGTCAAAAGTCATTATCATCTGATGACTCTTGCACTATGTCTGTGAAATTAGATTATTTTAGTCCAATTTCTATGGGCCAACATCACAAAAACTACCACAACAATTGGCATCTTTGTCAGTTGTCTCAGCAGAAAGAACAGTTTGCGAATAGGTGCAAAGGATGAACTAACTTCTCATTCCTAGAGGAGGTCCATTTTGGACAGCTGTCCTGTCACAGAGAGACTGGCCTCTTTAAGAGGGAACGAGTCCAGTTCACCTATGACCCAATAGGAGGGCACCTGGCCATTATAAAGAGCCGGGGGCAGCTAGGGGACAGGAAGAAGACAGGGGTAACAGGAAGTTAACAGCAGGGTCTCTGTAGACAGCTGCATGAATACTGTGAGAGCAGTAGTTGGAAGCCACTTGGTGGAGAAGAGCTGGTGCAGACAAGGTGTCACAGAATTGGCCAAAACTGGGGAACCTGCCAGGAAGAAGGCTCATGCAGGGAAGGGGGAAGAACCAGCTCAGCCAGGGGCAGACCAGACGCAAGAGGGTGATCCTGGAGGCACTCAGCAGAGGGTACATCTTGCAGGCGGAGAAGCCTTGGGAGCCCACTGGCAGGAGCCCTGAGATGAGGGTTGTGGCCCTTCAGCAGTGTGGAAGCCCTGGAATAGGGGTGGGGCTGAATTGTGGTGAGGTGCGGGAGTGAACTGGTGGAGGGTGAGGCCAGAACTGATGGGGGCTGGGGGAAGGGGAGGCATTTAGGGAGGGCAGGGAGGGCATCTACCCCCACCTGCATAGGCAGAGATGGGGAGGGTATTGGCGCATTGCCCCCCCCCCCAAACTGAATACGTCACAGAGGCAACACATGCGGGGGCAGATTTCTGCCTTCCCTTTGGCCCTGCTGCCTCCCCACGCACCTCCCCCTCTTTCCCCCCCCACAGGGGGCTCAGGCTGGCCACATCCCCTATGAGGGCTCGGAGGAATGTTCAGGGACGGGGGGTGAGCAGCGATGCCAGATGCTGCGTGTGTCCAGGTCATTGCCACACCTGGGCTGGGTAAGGGCCGCCACGCCCTCCAGGCTCAGGTATGTAGTCCTTGGTGCCTGCAAACCACTGGGTGCTGGTGCCCACGGTCTCTGTGTAGGACGGCATGTCCTGGCTTGGCCTGGCCCGGCGCGCACACGGCCACAAGGAGCAGAGCTGCCCCCATTGTGCCAACTCGGGAGAGAGCACAGCCAGGTCCTGCAGCAGCACCCCCTCGGATACAGCCCCTGCCTGCACCCTGAGCTACCCCCTCTCTCCACACCGCCCCGAGCTACCCTCTCCCTGCACCCTGAGCTACCCCGCTCTGTACACACACTCCCTGTAGACTGTGAATGGCCAGGGTGGTAAACAGATAAAACCGAGGTGGTGAGAGATGGGTTCACTTGAAGACAATATGGTGGTTTGCCTTAAAATAACTGAAGGTATGAAAGGGTGCCACGCCAGAGGAAAGGTTGGGAACCACCATTTATGGTAAATAAACCACCATTTATGGTATAAATCCTGCCCTTTGCTGTGACTGAGGAAGGTGGAGAGGAAGGGCAGGAAAGCCGACAGCCAGAGATGAAAGGTCATATTTTCCTGCCCTTTTTCTATTTTGGCAACATCTTGTCTGCATTTATCTAAGCAGGATGGTGTAAAACCACATTGGGTAGCACTGGACCTGAGCCACTAACTTTCGATTTTGCCTCCTCCAAAGCTCGAGAGTGTTTGGATCCGAAGGGTTCATTCGGGACCATCTGTAGTCAAGTGGTGCTTGATGTCACCAACAGGTCATTTGGAGCAAAGTTGCACACTTCCAAGAATTAACCCCCACCCCTTTGTCCAAGTTGTCACAGAGGGGCGTGGCAAGGGAGTGTCCCATGGAGTTGGCAGTAAAACCAGTGATTGTCCAGAATGACTACATTATGCCCAGGCACGCAGGTGATGAGCACCCTGTAACATATTGTTGTTGTCTGTCTTCACTGTGGCCTTGCCTGGTCAGGACTGTGCCCCTCTGCCCAGGGAGGAGCAGTGTTATCTGTAGAGGATACCACTGGGGTATCTGCTTCACTTGAACAGGAGAGCAGCTTTCTTCAGTATTTATCTTGATATCCAACGTCCAGCACCTGTCTGACATTCTGATCTGGACTTGGTCAAGTGGCTCGGCCTCCCACAGGGCTTCAGAGCTGAAAGCATTCTAGTCATTTTTCTACCTATTTAGGCATGTAGGGGGAGATTTTCAAAGGTACAAATGATGAAAGTCAATTGGGTACATAATTTCCTGTTGTGCCTTTGAAAATCTTCCCCTTTATGCTGCATTCATGACATGGTTGGGGAGAGCTCAGCAGAAGTCCCTAAGCTTTGTCATTCTTCGGCCGACGTTGCATGAGAGGTTTCACCCCGAGCCCACCAGGATAAATCAGATGATTGGAAGGCACAAAGCATTGGGGTCAGAATGCATCAAAACCTCCCGAGCCGAGGAGCAGAACCAAGAGGAGTTTGAGCTATTTCTAAACCATGCCACCCCTCTGTTCTGTACAGTGCTCTTTTTCGCTAACAGCTTGATCAGATGCCTTGCAATGGCAGGCAGCTTTGAAAAGGATCTGATGTGTTGCAGCTATGCCATCTTATATTCCTGTTAGCTCCAATGAGCTAGGCCGGACAGGACTGACACAGTGCTTAGATGAGAGACCTCCAAGAGAAATCTAGGCACTGCAGTAATAGTGTTGATGGTCTAATAGGGAGCACTCTTCCCTCTAAATCAATGGCCTACCATAATGTTACGGGCATTGTGCTATCTATCAGACCTGTTGGCTTTGTGATAGGATGTAAAATTGAGGTTCTGACCGCTGTGGCTATTAATGATCCCCCAGAAGTTTATGTACAAGCGGGAATTACCCCTGGCCTCCTTGCCAAGTTCCAGGGTAAATTACATCCTGCTTCTGCAAATTTGACATTATTAGTCTTCTCTTCCTGCCCTAACGTGTCACATGATGCTGCTGTGCGCTGTTAAACAGTTGTGGTGTTTCACCCCAGAGATGGCTGCACTTCAGTGGGGACTGACGTGATCGCTTGCTGAGTTTACATTCGGAAAGCTCTTTGAATGAAAGGCTCCATATAAACAAGAGATTATTATTATTACACAGTAACTGTAGGAATGGAGAAAATGACCTCCAATTGCATGCCCTTTTTAATACAGAGACTTTGGCCAGTGCTGCTGTAGAAAGGTGAAATCCTTGTGCCTCCTCTCAGTCCCTTGCGGCTGCGTCTTGGCTCTGACAACGATCATTCTTAGACGTTTGTTGCCTCAGGCCCTGCAATTGCTAGTGTTTCAACACTGCCCCCCTCTGTCCCAAGTGCTCTGCTTCCTTTCGCCTAATGATTCCAACCGTTATCTAAGTGGAACAGGATATTCGCCAGACCTTGTGAGATTCGATCCATTACCCTCTGAGAGACATCAAGCTGTCCCTTGAGGGAGCTGCTCTTACTGACAGAGCTCCATATACCAGTATCAATGGTCAATTATGGCTCTGAGCAGTCATTGGCTATAATCTGCTGATAAGCCGGTGCTAAATCAAATTGGAGTCAATTTGACACCAGCTGACAACTTTTGCAAATATGCAGTACCTCCAGCGTAGGAACTGCCATGCCAAGGGTCGCTTTAGAGTGATAACATCATCTCGTTAGCACTGGACTAGCATATACCCACCCACACACGTACGTATACATGGGGAGCAGCCCATATATTCCACTGGGGTATCGTTCCAACCAACTTTTATTTCTGTGTCTGCTTCCCCACCACCCTGGGTTATAAAATAGCTGGTGGTTGCTCTCCACAGCACCCATCTGTGGAGGGTGTGTCTACACGGCAAGAGAAGGTGTGATTGTAGCACATGGAGGCATCCCTGTGGTAGCTTTATCCCATCGAGCATGAGTAACCGCAGTAATGGAGCTGTAACTATTGTTCCCCGGGCTAGCCAGATTTAAGGTAGGCCAGATATGCCTACCCGTGCAACTCCCCACCTTCACTTGCACCTTGAGAGTTGGGCTGGTTACACTAGGGGGACTGGATTTCTTAAATGGAGGACAGAGTAGTGGAAGAAAGACATTCCTCCTCTGAAGACAATAGTTACTTCCAGGAGCCCATGACATGCTGGAGGTGGCTCTCAAACAGAAGGTGGATTAGGGCTGTGGTTCGCAATCAGGGGTAACCCTGGGGGGGAGGGATAGCTCAGTGGTTTGAGCATTGGCCTGCTAAACCCAGGGTTGTGAGTTCAATCCTTGAGGGGGCCATTTAGGGATTTGTGGCATAAATTGGGGATTGGTCCTGCTTTGAGCAGGGGGTTGGACTAGATGACCTCCTGAGGTCCCTTCCAATCCTGATATTCTATGATTCTACTCAGAGGTCTTCCAGGGGGTACATCAACTCATCTAGAGATTGGCCTAGTTTTACAACAGATTACATAAAAAGCACTGGCAAAGTCAGTACAAACTAAAATTTTGTACAATGACTTGTTTATTCTGCTCTATATACTGTACACTTAAAAGTAAATACAATGTTTATATTCCAGTTTATTTATTTTATAATTATACGGTGAAAATGAGACAGTAAGCAGCTTGTCAATAGTAGTGTGCTGTGACACTTTTGCATTTTTATAAGTAAGTAGTTTTAAGTGAGGTGTAACTTGGGGGTATGCAAGACAGATCAGACTCCTGAAAGGGGGACAGTAGTCTGGAAAGGTTGAGAACCACTGGATTAGGGTAACCTCCCTTTTTTGCGGATGCCACTCAGTCACTCCAGCTAGGCAAGGCTTATCCTGAGGGGCTCATAAAACCTGTGAAAGGGGGAACCTTTTGCTCTTGGAATGGACCAGATTGCTTTAAACAGCAGATGTTTTCCTAAAAAATTGTTCCTGGTTGAGGTCACTGGGCCTCAAGTCCCACCCCCTCTAAAGTCTTCAATCGGCTCCATTTCTAACAAGCTAACCACTGTGTTATCCTCTCACTGTGCACCACTTTTAACTCACCTCCTGTAGTTCAGTCACATGTCACTCAGATTGGTAGGGTTGCCAGGCATCCGGTTTTCAACCAGAACGCCCAGTCAAAAAGGGACCCTGGCAGCTCCGATCAGCATCGCTAACTGGGCTGCTAAAAGTCCGGTCGGCGGTGCAGTGGGGCTAAGGCAGGCTCTTTGCCTGCCCTGGCTCTGCACAGCTCCTGGAAGCGGCCAGCATGTCCCTGCAGTACCTAGACACAGGTGCGATCAGGGAAGCTCTGCGCGATGCCCCCGCCCTGAATGCTGGCTCTGCAGCTCCCATTGACCAGGAACCATGACCAATGGGAGCTGCCTGCCTTAGCCCTGCTGCACCGCCGACCAGGAGCCACCTGAGGTAAGCGCCGCCTGGCCGGAGCCTGCACCTCAAACCCTCTGCCCCAGATCGGAACCCCCTCCCGCACCTAACTCCCTCCCAGAGCCCACACCCCAACCCCTCGCCCTAGCCCTGAGCCCCCTCCCAGAGCCCACACCCTGCACCTCCTCCCACACCCCTACCCCAGCCCTGAGCTCCCTCCTGCACCCATACTCCCTCCTGGAGCCTGCACCCCAACCCCCTCTCCCAGCCCTGAGCCCCCTCCTGCACCCCAAACCCCTCATCCCTGGGTCCACCTCAGAGCCCACACCACCAGCCAGAGCCTGCACCCTGACCTGCACCCCAACCCCCTACCCCAAGGCCTGAGCCCCCTCCAGTACCCTGAACCCCTCATTTCCGGCCCTACCCCGGAGCCTGCACCCCCATCCAAATGTGGGATGCTATGTGTGACTGGCCCAAAATGAGGGATACAAAGGTTATTCATGCAGGGAACCCAAAATTCTTTAAATTACTGTTTCTATAACTTGAATTCCATGATTCTTTATTTCTGATGTATATATACTTTAGAAAAACAAAGTTCAGAGGATAAGAAATGTATGGGAATGTATTTGACTTTGAGAGTAAGCCCCAAAAGGGTACATTTGAAAGGTACGCTGTGAATCCATCACTATACATTTTTGACAACAAATACACCAAGACTTTTGGAAGTGACTAGTTGTGTTGATTTGGGGAGTCTGTCTTATACAATTTATGAATTCTGTGTGAGATTCTGAACACTCTGTATGGACCTTTACAAGCGGCAAGCTCCATTTTGAATATGGAAGCTACTTGCCTTCTCTTTGTGCTTTTGCCTCCATGTTGGACTGAAGTTCCAAAGGAGGTGGTAAAGGACTAGCAGAAGGGGGTAGTTTATTTAAGGGCTGGACCACTGAAATTTAATCACTCTTGATGATAGACTAGCTTCCAAGTAGGAGAAGTGGTTTGTCAGGGGAGTGGTAGCCTCTCAATGAAGTCACCTGGTAGGGCTTTGTGGTCACCTGTTAGCGCTGATCAGGAAGTCACTTGACACAGAAGACAGGAAGATTAGAAAGGGCAGAGGCTGCTCTTCTTCCATTCCCTCTCTGGCCATTTTTCGCCAGCTTAAGATAAGGGAAGCTGCTGCCGGAGCCAAATGAGGCAGGGTGATCCTGCCTACCTGAACACAGATGGCCTACCAAGGGAAGGGTGAGTTAGAGTGAGGGGAAATATATGTAGGATTTATTATTCTTGCAGGGATCTGTATATTTTTCATGTTTCAGAGGAACAGCCATGTTAGTCTGTATTCGCAAAAAGAAAAGGAGTACTTGTGGCACCTTAGAGACTAACCAATTTATTTGAGCATGAGCTTTCGTGAGCTACAGCTCACTTCATCAGATGTTTACCGTGGAAACTGCAGCAGACTTTATATACACACAGAGAATATGAAACAATACCTCCTCCCACCCCACTGTCCTGCTGGTAATAGCTTATCTAAAGTGATAATAGCTTATCTAAAGTGAGAAAACCTGGATTTGTGCTGGAAATGGCCCACCTGTTGATCACTTTAGATAAGCTATTACCAGCAGGACAGTGGGGTGGGAGGAGGTATTGTTTCATATTCTCTGTGTGTATATAAAGTCTGCTGCAGTTTCCACGGTAAACATCTGATGAAGTGAGCTGTAGCTCACGAAAGCTCATGCTCAAATAAATTGGTTAGTCTCTAAGGTGCCACAAGTACTCCTTTTCTTTTTATATTTTTCATGTGATTAAGTAGAGAGTAAAAGCTGTGTAGAACTCTGTGCAAAGTGTTTGTGTGTGTTGTGTTACATCTGCCTCCTGAGAAAGCTAAACTGTAACCCAGAAGGGTGAGCCTTTGGTGGGATTCTTGGAGAGGGTGTGTTTAAGCGAGAGGAGTCAGCACTGGGGCTTCTGGGATCAGCATCTGGGATGTGTTGCAAGTCTCAGGAGGGAGTATTAGATACAGGGTCCGCACTCCAACTTCAGGTGCCTAGGAACCTGAAGAATGGGACAGTTCATGGACTTTATTTTGACTCTGGAGACTTAAAACCTCTTCAGATCCCAAGGCTGGAATTCCCCCACAGGAATCTGGTTGGGTGCCAGCAGGAGGAACCTGACCAGATCTGTGATACTTGTGATTTTGAGTATTTTGATTTTGGGGGTGCCCAATTTGAGACCTCCAGAAAAGCACTTCTGAAAAAGTCAGGGCTGTGCACTCACCCTCTGATCATCAGGCCCCTTTTAAGGGTCTCATGCTGAGCATACAGGATCACTAGCCACTTTTGAAAATTTCAGCCATAGCCTTTTCCTCACAGCACAGCCGAGTTCAAGTCCTATTTAAGTCACTCGTGGAATGAGCTTAGATGGCTTGTTTCTAGCTGACACGGTGTCACAAGGTAGAAAACTATGACTGGGATAGCAGGGGGTGTTGCAGATCAGGATTTAGATGTGATGACACAGCTGTGGGAGAACTTGCTCAAGGACCTTGTGCATGATACCTGGTTCTAGTCACTTCCACCACTTCACTTTCAAAAGCAATGCACCTCACTCCATAATTTCCTCTTAAAGATAGGATTTGGTTTGTATGTTTAGCTGTGTGTGTTTTATCTATATACTATCTGCTGAGCCTCCCCGATGAACTTGGAAGTTGCCATATGTTGCCACATAGGGCATGACAATACAACTCCTAACACACAAATCCAGATATGTCTGGAGTGGATCTTAATGCATCCTGTAGCATTGACTATATGAACTACACTGCTAGCCAGACTGGCACACCCCCGTCCAATAATTTAACTATCAGGGTACATTCACTTGCCTCAGATGTCTGTCACACCTCATGACCTGTGTTTAGTCTTTTTGTCACTGATCTCAGTAGCTATCGTACAGTTACTGTGCTGTCAAATTTAGCTTGGAAGCCTTCAGCATTACAGCACTTCATGATCAATTTCTTTTCTGAATAGGTATAGAAAAGTTTATTACCATAGACTGTGGACTTGCATAAAATAAGGGCATTCTGAGCAGGGAGAGGTACATGAAAAGAGAATTAAATGACTTTAAAAGGATTTTCATGTGGGTCTCATTTTCTGAAGTTTAATGTAATTAATATTCTGTACTTTATGGACCAGATTCTCGGCTGGCATAAATCAGCTTAGCTCCGAAGAAGTCAATTTGCTGGGTTGATCTTACACCAGCTGAGAATCTTATCCTGCATATCTATAACACATAACATCCTTAATCCAACGTCTAACTAGTGGGGGTTAAGAAGGGAGCCTCCTCAGGGCAGGTTATCCCATAGCTGTTGATGCAGGATTTATTGCAACTTCCCCTGTTGCAGCTGCGTGCTGGCCACCATCAGAGATTGGATATTTGGGTCTGATCCAGTGTGGCAATTCCTATGTTCCTTTCTGAGGAATTCAAAGCAGTATGCAAACTTTAATCCGTACCACACCTCGGCTCTGTTTTACTGAACTCATACACTGGGAGGGTGAATTGTCCAAGATCACAATGGTGGAGCAGGGGAACAGGACCCTGTTAGTAAGGTCACATTATATAGCCCTCTGGTTAATCACATGAGAATCTGATTTGGTTTCCGGACACTGTCTCTCACCTTCTGGGCTAGGGTGGGGTTAGGAACTGTCTGTGGAAGCGTAAAGCCTTTTGGAGAGGTGGGATTTCCTGGCATCACTGTGCAGTGACCCTGTGGCCATTCAAGGTGTGAGAGGGAGGAGACCCATCCATTTTTACCTGCCTGAGAAAGGTCGATGTGATTGAGGAAGAGGAGGAGAAAGAAGTGGACAGTTTCCTATGGAGAACTGACTGGTCCTCTGTTGAGAATAAGTATGATGTAGATATCCTATTTGACTTCCCTTCTAAACAGTCAAGGTATTGAGCAAGCCAGAGTGTCTAGAGCTTGGAGTACAATATAAGGAGTTAGGAGACCTGGTTTTCACTGCTGTGCCCAACTCCCTGTGGGACCTTGGATAAGATGCTTAACGTCTCAGGCTCCGTTTCCTTCCCGTTAAAATGGGGATGATCATTAATACTGACCTCAGAGTGGGGACAGTGACACCCGCATAAATAAAGTTTGTGCGTGTGTTATGAAATCATAGGAAAGAAGGTGCAAATGGGGATGAATGGATGGCTCCACACCTGTCTAGAGGCCTCACAAACCACTGCAGCCAACAGAGGGAGGGAAAATCCTCACAACTTACTGAGAGAAAATTCCCCCAGAGCAGGCACTAGCCAGCATTGCCATAGTCACCCTGCACAAGCCCCACCTCCCTCAGAATCCTCAGCGCTTGGGGAGGGGGCGGCCACGGGGGGGGCGGAAGGAGAGTCCCTGCAGAGCTACGATGGGGATCACGGGTGGTTCTAATTTGCACTGCTAGCTGCCCACAGACACCCCAGGCAGGGCTGTCATAACTTAGAGCAGCCGCAGGGGTCCCCTAAATTTGCCTTCAGGGGGCCACACTAGTCCCCAGCTGGCCCAGACTCACCAGGGTATCAAATTGGCCTAAAACCACCATGTCCCCCTCCCCCTTGTGCTGAGACTGTGTGTGCTCTATTTCCAAGAGCCACTCCACAGAATCTTGCCCATTAACTCATTGCAGGATCGGGGCCTTCCTTATCTGTGGAAAGAGAGCTTCTTTTTTTTTTTTCTCTTTAGCCGCTTGTTCCCACCCAATGCAACCTCAAAATGGTTCACTTAAAAAAGCAGGAACAGGGAAGGCTTTCTACATATCCCCCATAGGCAGCGAGTTATATGGGCTCATGGGTCCGTGCTCCCCCAGTATTTAGGAACATGGGCCTGGCTCCACCAATGTTTGGGCTGACTGTGCTTTGGGGGTCCCCGCGCTTCAGGGGAACATAGATCCAAGGCAGACTGTGTGGGTAGCGGGGAGCCTGACGCTGGCAGCAGCAAGTGACCTGGCCCAGCCCACCTCACTCCGCTCCGTCCCAGTGGCTCCTGGTGTCACTTGGGGGAGGGGGTGGAAGCCGAAAAGAAGCAGGGCAGGGGCTTGGAGGAAGGGCTGAAATGGGGGCAGGGAGGGGGCATAGCAGGGGTGGGCTGGGGCCAGGTTGCTCGCTGCTGCCAGCGCCAGGCCCTTCGCTAACCCCCCCGGCTGCCCTGGACCTGAGTCCCCCTGAAGCACGGGGCCTCCCAAAGCGCGGGGTGGTTGCCCCAGTCCATCCTATGGATGAGACGGCTCTGCCTGGACCCCGTGTCCCCCTGAAGTGCGGGGCCCCCCCAAAGCACGGGCCTGGGGCGGTAGCACAGGTCCGTCCTGTGGACAGGACGGCTCTGCTTGGGCCCATTCTGGGCACCACCAAAAATTATACAAACGTGGCACCCCTGGTATCCCCAACCCACCTCTGATTGTCTTTCATATACATCCAGGCTAATTATTATTAATAACAGATATGGGTTTATTTCACCAAAAAAAGGGGGGGGATGAAGGAGGGGGAGGAAGAGAGGAGAGAGAAAAAGAAAAAAAAAAAGAAACCCACAAGAAACTGTTCACATTTCCCGAGACATCGACCAAGCTTTTATGAATATAACTGGATTTGTAACAAGCATTGCAGCTGCATATAAGGCATTCAGACATGGAGACAATTTTACTAGATAATAGACTATCACGCAGGATACAATTTAAATTAAAAAATGCAATTTTCACCTTGAAATGAACAAATGATTACAATTTCTATACAAATTAAGGCATTCAGGCTCTCTTTCAGTAGTGGCATCAGTCCATGAAATATGACATAATTACCATGAAATACATTTTCAAATATTTTGATTTTTGTCCGCCGCTTTTAAAAAACATAGCCCCGGCTTCTCTGTGTGTATGTGTGTGTGAGTGCTGTTCGCATTATCCCACCTTCTGGGGGAAAACACATTAAACAGAAAAGAAAAACGACCCAAAGATTAAGCTTCTCCCCCCCTCTTCTCGTTCTCCCTCCCCTCGAGTTGCGAGATAAAATTGAAAAAAAGAAATCTTACAGAAAGAAAGAAAGAGAGAGAGAGAACGCAAGCGAAAGGCTCTAAAGCCCCCAGATTTATCTAAATTACTATGCTTATCTGCAAAAATCACATCTGCTGGTTATCTACTAACTTTGCAGATTCCCCCCCTCCCTTCCTCCCTTAAAATGATTTTTTTAATTCCCCTTTTATTTTTTAATTATTTTTCCATTATGTCCTCTTTTTATGGCTGGCGATACAAGGCAAATCAGAGAAATTAGTACACAGGCTCGCACATGAGAAAAAAGAAGAAAAATGAAACTTTGTGGAAGAAGTAGGTGGAGGAATGGGGACAGGAGAGTAGGGAGGGGAGGGATGTGAAAGAAGCATTTGCTGCCTCCCTGCAGTGTGAAAGTGACAAGTTTGGTGATCCCAAGAGAGGAGCAGCGCTGGGGCTTGCAGCCATTTGATCTGCTCCCTGGCCTGTCTGCATTCTGCCTAAGCCTGGCCTATGTATTCTGAGCGCTCTTAGCTATGGCTAATGCTCTTTATTGGAGGAAACATTGTTTAATGGTTAGACAAGGGTCTGGAATTCTGGGCTTCCCAGCACTGCCAGGGTATAAATTAGGCAAGTTCCTTCAGCTCAAATTTTCAACTTGGATGTCTAAAGTGAGCCACCTGAATCTGTATTTAGACATCAAAGTGGTCTGATGCTCAGCGGTCCCAAAAACCCAGAGCTCCCAGCAATCTCCTCATCTCGTCTGAAAACAATTTCCAGGAAGTGCCTATGGATTTAGGTGCCTAACTTTAGATGCACATGCTTGAAAATATTGTTCGGAACTTCTTTATGAGCTCAATCGTGCATGGTGCTGAGCACCCTGGCCCCGATCCAGCAATGTACTTAAACTTATGCTTAAATTTAAGCACACGTGTAGACCCACGGATTTCAGTGCTTTGCTAGATCAGGGTTAGCGTACTCGGCACCAAGCAGAATCAAGTCTTAGCTCTGCTCCTCAGTTATGGCTTGTAACAATCCTTCAGCCATGTCACAGGTGTTTGGTTGAGGTCTAATTGTTGCCTGTGAAGTATCTGGGAGATCATTAGATGACAGGTGCAAGGGATTTTACAGTAAAAATGTACCATTTTAGTTTCAAAGTGAAAATCACCCTGAAAAACTCACCCTTACCTCCAACTTTCCAGTGCTGTTATTGAATAATAATTATGATCTCTCATAGGCCTGTTCGCAATATGTGATATGCCAAACTACCAAATCGGCAGGTCAGCGTGAAGGTTGTGCTCTGCACTGTGACTTTTCGGTTGTTTGGTGTGTGCACGGAGGGAGATAGTATTGTTGAATTGAAACTGAGTGTTGTTGGCGAAGGTACTAGTGTGCTGGAATGGGGGTGTCATGAGGGTGGGGGAATAATGCCGTTCTTAGCACTGCAGTATGCCCAGCTGCTTTGCTTCCTTTGAAGTGAATTGTGCGAGAACTTGTCTGTCCTTCTGGGCACACAAAGGTGAATTGTGGGAAGGCATTGGAGGACTATCTGCTGTCAAGCAGTTTAGCCTGCATCCTCACGGCAAAGTGGGCAGGTTACAGGCCTGAGTGTAAACAGTATTTGGGCTTTGGCCTATAGCCCAGGTGGGGTCAGCAAGCCTGGGTGTAAAGTATCACTTAACTAGGGTGAGAGGGTTTTGTGTGTGAACAGATATTAACGCTGCAAGGAAGACAAGTTGTACTAGAGGCTGAGCTGGGATCCAAGGGTCTCAGAGGGGGCTTAAAGACACCTGTTCACATACACACACTCCTAGGTCCCGTCTTTACTGCAGAGTTAACCATTGCTCTTACTTGGGTGTTGCCCCAGCCCCTCCCATCTCCACATAAAACCTTCTCACCCAAGTCTGATGTGCTTAACGCCAGGCTAGTTGGCCAGTCCTAAGATATAGTACTAGAGTACTTGAGTACTGCTGATAATCAACCCACTTTGCAGTGAGGATGCAGGCTAAATCACTTGAGTGCTGATAGTCCTCCAATACACCACAGTTCCCCCCGTGTGCCTAGAAGAACACAAGTTATCCCCCAATTCACTGGAAAAGAATCATAGAGCAGCTCGACTTACTGCAGAGCTAAGAACCATGGGATGTGCCCCCAGAAGTCATAGAATCATAGAATATCAGGGTTGGAAGAGACCTCAGGAGGTCATCTAGTCCAACCCCGTGCTCAAAGCAGGACCAACCCCAACCAAATCATCCCAGCCAGGGCTTTGTCAAGCCAGGCTTTAAAAACCTCGAAGGATGGAGATTCTACCACCTCCCTAGGGAACCCATTCCAGTGCTTCACCACCCTCCCAGGTTTCCAAATATCCAACCTAGACCTCCCCCACTGCAACTTGAGACCATTACTCCTTGTTCTGTCATCTGCCACCACTGAGAACAGCTGAGCTCCATCCTCTTTGGAACCTCCCTTCAGGTAGTTGAAGGCTGCTATCAAATCCCCCCTCACACTTCTCTTCTGCAGACTAAATAAGCCCATTTCCCTCAGCCTCTCCTCATAAGTCATGTGCCCCAGGCCCCTACTCATTTTTATTGCCCTCCACTGGACTGTCTCCAATTTGTCCACATCCGTTCTGAGGTGGGGGGCCCAAAACTCGACGCAATACTCTAAATGTGGCCTCACCAGTGCCGAATAGGTAAGTGCAGCACCAGCCAAGACACAGTAACTTGGGCAGGGCTTTGCAGTGCAGCTGTTCTCACCTGGGCAAGACTAACCTGTGCACTCAAACCCGAGTGCCAATCACCCAGATTAACTCTGCATGAATACCTCCCGAGCTATGCTGAGCTCAGTTATAGCCCCGCTCGAGAGCCTCCCTTTCAGTCCTGTCTCTTTCCTAGTTGTGACGATCAGTGATAGTTATTTTTGTTGTCATACGTTTGTTGTCTTGTTGAGTCCTCAGAATCAGCTCATGTGTTTTAAAATCTATATATAGTGGTATGCAGGCTATCCCGCTTTTCCATCCCACTCCTTCCACTAGAGTAGCTTCAGGGTTATCCAAAGGAGAGACCACATTGTCAAAAAAACCCACATACTTTAACCCAGGCAAAGTCCTCGTACAGCAGCTCCTGCCTCCCCTAGAGCTGGCGACCAGCACCTCCACCCAACAAAAGAACTTTGTTTCAATTCCTATTTCTCCATCCTTTCTCAAAACACATCTACCTGCAACATTAGCCAGCGGGAGAGGGGGAGCCTATTAGAATGTTTCTAGTCATCATAGTTGAGAAGAGAGATTTGGTCGAGTTCAGTGCACGTTTTCAAGGGGTTTTCCCCAAAGCAGGTGAGGCAGAAGCGTTGGGTGATTCGTTTTTGTTTTGTTTTTTCTAAGAAAGCCCAGACTCTGGGACATCCATTCAATGTTATTCAGCGTGTGGGAAGGTGGACTAAAGGGTTTCTGTGCTAAATTAAGAGACCGATTCCCGTCAGTAAAGCATTTGCACCAAAATTTTGCAAGTGGGCCCCAGACCCTCTTCCTTTAGCAGCACCCACCCCCCAATTCATGCTAGTACTGCTCACTGTGGGTACATCGAACTTATATCAACTTCTTCCTTGGGGTGGAAGAGTTCCAAAGAAGGCAGGAAGGGGACTGGGATATCATAAACACATTGAGCCATAATGGGGTTTAAAATGGCCACACAAGTGTAACACAGTCACATTGAAGGCTATGAAATCAAGCTAGAATTCTGTGGGGCAAACCCTGCTATATGTAAGATCCAGAACAATGCAATCAACAGGCAAGGAGCACTGCACCACCTGCCTTCAGAGGCCCATAGTTAGGGCCCTACCAAATTCACAGCCATGAAAAACGCATCACGGATCGTGAAATCTGGTCTCCCTCCATGAAATCTGGTCTTTTGTATGCTTTTACCCTAAACTATACAGCGTTCACAGGGGAAATCCGTGTTTCTCAAATTGGGAGTCCTGACCCAACATGGAGTTGCAGGGGGGTTCACACAGTTATTTGAGGGGGGCTGCAGTATGGCCACCCTTACTTCTGCCCTGCCTTCGGAGCTGAGTGGCTGGAGAGCGGTGGCCGTTGGCCAGGCGCCCAGCTCTGAAGGCGGTGCCCCGTCAGCAGCAGCGCCGAAGTAAGGGTGGCAATTCCAGATCTGCCATCAGAGCTGGGCTCCCGGCCAGCAGCTGCCGCTCTCCAGCTGCCCAGCTCTGAAGGCAGAGCCATCACCAGCAGCGGCAGAGAAGTAAGGGTAGCAGTACCGCAAGCCCCCCCGCCACACACAAACACACACACACACGCAATATAACCTTGCCACCTCCCCACAACTCCTTTTTGGGTGATGACTCCTACAGTTACAACACTGTGACATTTCAGATTTAAATAGCTGAAATCATGACATTTATTATTTTTAAAATCCTGTGATGGTGAAATTGACCAGAATGGACCGTGAATTTGGTAGGGCCCTACCCATAGTAAAGAGGTTCACTAGCCCAGCCGGCAGCACCAGTGAGAGGCAGACAGCATCCCTTCCTGCTGCTCAGGTCACTGCGCAAAGGAACCCCATGTAGGGTCTTACAAACTGTCTAAGACCAGCACAGGGCCCCATAGCAGAGAAACACACATTTTTAGTGATTTACTAGAAAATGCATTAAAAGTATCTTGCCAGAACTGGAAATACATTTTAAAGGTCAAATTTGTGACTACTGGATTTTGGACAGCTGGAATGGACCTGCTTCGCAAAGCGGCAAGCACTTTAACCAGTGTGGCTTCCCGGGTTCATTCCCTGCTCACCCCAGTTAGCCAACCCTGAGTATATGGATCATCTCAAGAGTAGTCTCAGGTTGTGTTGATGCTAAGTGGGTGTGGCTTGCAAATTTAGCATCCTCCATCCTGGCTGACACGAGGTCTGCACCTAGCTTCATTTACACCTTGCTGCCAGTGAATGCTTCTTATAAGTTACACCCGGTTAGGGTCCAGCTCAGGCATGGCACTGTGTTTTAGTCAGAGTTCAGATGCTGGGAACTAACTCTGGCCCCAGGAGTCCCACGAACCTGCAAAGAGAGTGAGCTCGACCTTGGGTTGCCAATTTTGGTTGGACGTATTCCTGGAGGTTTCATCATCGCATGACATGATCTTTAATTCTTGGAGACTCTAGGACAATCCTGGAGGGTTGGCACCCATCTTGGATGTCAAAGGCTGATATTTAAGGTGTGCCCAAGGGCATAAGGGTGAAGAACAAGTTAGGATGGAGCAACATTAGTCCCTAGCAATTGGGTGGGTTGTCAGCTATTAAACTGAACCACGGCGAGGGTCTATCCCAGCAGCTCTCACAAGCTAAGCAGGGTTAGGATCATTTTGGGGAATGGGAGACCTCCAAGCACAACTGTGGTGCTGAAGGAAGAAATGATGGTGATTCGCACAGCAGGATGACATGCTTCTGAGTCAGTGTGGAAACAATGCCCTTCTGTGCTGCTAAAAGGCTCTGCCTTTCAGATGAATCATAGAATGGTAGGACTGGAAGGGACCTTGAGAGGTCATCTAGTCCAGTCCCCTGCACTCATGGCAGGACTAAGTATTACCTAGACCATCCCTGACAGGTGTTTGTCCAACCTGCTCTTAAAAATCCCCAGTGATGGAGATTCCACAACCTCCCTAGGCAATTTATTCCACTGCTTCACCACACTGACAGTTAGGACGTTTTTCCTAATGTCCAACCTAAACTGCCCTTGCTGCAATTTAAGCCCATTGCTTCTTGTCCTAGCCTCAGAGGTTAAGAAGAACAATTCTTCTCCCTCCTCCTTGTAACAACCTTTTACATACTTGAAAACTGTTATCATGTCCTCTCCCAGTCTTCTCTTCTCCAGACTGAACTGACCCAATTTTTTCAATCTTCCCTCCTAGGTCATGTTTTCTAGACCTTTAATCAATTTTGTTGCTCTTCTCTGGACTTTCTCCAATTTGTCCACATCTTTCCTGAAACGTGGCACCTGGAACTGGACACAATACTCCTTTCGAGGCCTAATCAGTGCAGAGTAGAGTGGAAGAATTACTTCTTGCGTCTTGCTTAAAATACTCCTGCTAATACATCCCAGAATGATGTTTGCTTTTCCTGCAACAGCGTTACACTGTTGACTCATAGGAGCAAAACTGAGGCTCTGACCAATGGTCGTTCAAGATTTAATGGCCGTTTCTGTTGGATGCAGTAGTATTATTCACTTCCTGTTCTAACCTACTGAGTGCGGGGTGAGGGTAGTAGGAGAGGGTGTTCTTATTCCACTCCAAAGGTCGCTTCATTTCAGCAATAGGTGAAGCATTCCCTCTGTCTTTTACCTATCTCAATAGGGTTATGTGAAGCTCAGTTAGTTAAACTTCATAATGTGCTTTGAGATTCTTAGAGGAAATCTTCCGTAGAGGAGCACAACATGATCATTGTGTGTGCTGGGGAGTAATGTGAGTTTCTTGATGGAGAATTCTCAATTTTGACTTCTCTGCCAGACAGATACTAAAGTGAAGAATACAAGAGCAGGTCAGGGGTGGTTATTGGGTTGTTGTTTTTTCCTCCCTGCAAAACATTTTTCATTTTCCTCAAACTTTTTCTTTGACATTTTTCAGGTGTTTGTCAAAAAAACCCCAAAGCCAAAATATTTAGGTTTAATACCACAAATGTTTGCTTTTCAACGGATGAAAAAGTGTTTTTTAAAAAAAAAGGGGGGTTAGGGTTTTTTGATGAAACCCCCCAAAATGTGGATGAGAACAGATTTTTTTTCCAAAAAAGTTATTTTATTGAGGAATCATTTTTTATCAGGAAAAAGAAGTTTCTTAAAAAAAAAAATTGGAGCAGCTTTCAAGGATGTGAATGTCTGTGGGGCTCATAGGAGGGCAGTCAGTTATGGTGTCACCAGTAACGCTGGAAGTAGCATTTGGATCAGGTCTTCCGGAGGGGGCAAAGGTTTGAGCAGATTTTCTGCTGCTTTAGACTGTTTCCTCTTTTGCTGGCGTATGAGTTCAAGCTGAGGTCACAACTGATGTACATTTGTGTGGCCTCAGCTCCAACTCTCCTCCTGGCCATACCATACCAGACAGAATTGAATTGCATTGGGAATCTCCAATTTACCCAGGCTTGGGTCTGGGTCTCATTTCACCCCTCAGAATTAGCTTATCAGGAGCTAGTATATCTCCGCTGCACCTGACTTAATCAGCCCCTTCTACTGTCATCTGGAATACCTGCTGCCAAATAAATGAAGGGGCAGGTTTTGAGCTCAGTTAAAGTGCACAGGTGTAAATCAGGAGTAATTCAACTGATTCCAATGAAGACACCATTGATTTATACAGGCGTAAGGGATGACAATCTGACCCGAATGATAAAATTCAACCTTCAGTTATTCGTGTGCAATCCCATTGTCTGCCGTGGGGTTGCATGGGTGTAAATAAGGGAAGACTTGTAAAAACTCACAACTTGATCCAGTTTTAGAACCTCCATTTGGATACTGCAGGGGTGCAGTTTATATCTTAGCAGTACCTATCCCCGCTCCCCCAGTACTTAGCATGTTGGACAGTTCCGATCCAAATTCTGCTGCATCCCCTACTGCTGACCTGTTTCTGCGACTGTAACTGATTAACATCAGCCAGGAATAAATGCGGGAAGTTGAGCAAAACTATTTCATGCAAAAGGTAATAAACATATGGCATAAGTTACCAGAGAAGGCAAATGAAGCAAAGAGCATAAATGAGTTCAAGAGACATGATTTTTCTCTTAAAGAAGGAGAGGATTGAAGGAGTCTAGAGGAAAAAAATAAAAAGCAGGAAGGTGGGGATTAAGATCAGCTATTCAGGGCTAGATGAACTCTTCCTGTTCTTATCAGAGAGTGGAATTATGAAATTAGTTATAGGAAAATCTCCAGCAGAAACCTGTTTAGCACACAAAGCAAATAGTTCCTCTTGAAGGCTCTATTCCCTGAATGAGTAAGTATTCCTGTAAGAGTGCAACCCTTTTACGGAATGTGGGTTGGCTTAGTGCTCAGATTTGTTTCTTTATCAGCTTTGCACAGTCCTGCATTTTACCTGCCTTATGCACTGGAAGTTTCTTCTTTTAACTAAAGCTGCAAACGAATGGGTCGCCGAAGTGTTGAGTTCTTGGTGAATCAAAAGCTACAAATCTCCAGAGCCTGTAATAAGAAGCATAAGAATAGTTTACATATGTCTTTTCACTTGCCTTTCAACCTAAAGGATGCCAAAATACTTTGCTAACTACATACAGAAAGAAATGCCACCACTGCTGGGGAGGATGGTGCCAGCCAGCTGCCACATTTCACATCTATGGGAATTCTGTGAAGGCTGCAATGCACCAAACTCCTGTTTCTTGGTCTGTAGGAGTCTCATGTCAGCCTTCCTGAAAATTGCAGGACCATCCCAATGTTTGAGTATCTGACCTGCATAGCAAGCTCTGCTTTCCTAGCAGCTGCACCTAAGCCACAGAGTTTGGATACAGATTTTTGAAAACAGCCCTAAAGGTTCAGTGTACTTGGCTCTGGGAGTCTGGTTCTGGCTCATCTCTCCTTTTCACAGGATAAAAATAAAACTCTCCTGGAAAGTTGATGCCTGTCACAAATACTGCGGAGGGGCCTGATCCCCAGAATACTCACCCCTCACACTAAGGTCACTGTTCAGCACCGCTCAGGATTTATAGTAAAGCTGATTTTAAAAAAAAATGTCAGTGGAACAGTTTTCCACTGGAAAATGCAGTTTTGTCAAAATCGCAATATTTTGAGGGAACATGTCAGTTTCAACAAAATTTTCACTGGAAAAATGTCTAAACAAATTGTTTTCTTTGTTTCATTTTGCTATGGTAAAAGTTAAGTTTCAACTTTATCATTTCAATTCCAACTTTTCCATTAAAATATTATATGATATTACATTACATTATTAGATGTTAAATATGATCTATTCTAACATTTCAAATTTGTGAGAACAAAACATTTGGATGATTGTGAATATCAATTTTTCAGAATTTCTATTCCACAAGACATTTCAAAATTTTGACTTGTTCTGATTCAGAAGGAAAATTTTGAAATGGGATTTCCCACTGAACAGGAAAATTCCAGTGTCTGACCAGCTCTAATTTACAGTCTAAAGTCTCCATTTTGCTGCCACCTACCATAGCCATGTGCACTGGGCACCTCCTTGCATCCAGTGCTATCCCGTGTAGCATGATCTGTCCCAGTAATTTCACATGCAATGATGGAGCCTCAGTGGAACACTGGAACAAGAATGGAAAACCAGCAACCAAGTTGAGAAGAGTCTACGGATCACAGGGGGGTCTCCAGTGGACAATGTGATCCTTGTACCATTTATTGGATGGATGCAGGCAAGGGAGTTGCTGCAACATTGGGGAAAAAATGGTTTCCCCTCAATATATGATTTACAATAAAGGAAAATGGGCCAAACTGCACCTGTAATCTTGATGTCCACAGTGGTTGTAGCTGCAGTTAATGTGGCTTTTGTAGTGGCTAACTAGGAGCTACACCGATGGAAAAGGAGAATAGAGAGGCCTTCCCTTCTCAGGAGCTGTCAGTCTGGAACCTAAATTTCACTAGCATACAATTTACATGATACCTTTTTTCTTTTTAAAGAAATGGACAGGGAAGATTAAATTCTCCACCCCCGCCCAAACTCTCACACACACAAATGACAGCTCTGGAATTGTCGTCCAACTGTTTGCTCAAGTGTTTGGAGAGTTTTAAATGCTGGGGTTCCCCAGGAATACATAGGAGGCCTAGAGAGAGCACAAGGGACCAGCACTCCTAGTACTGCAGAAATGGAACCAGAACAGCAGGTTTGGGGATGGGGCTCTAAAGATACACCAGAAGCACCCAAAGCAGTGCACAGCAGCCCTTACGCTTCAGAACTGTCAAGCAGTCCAGGCTTGTAAGTGTTTCAGCTTAGCAGGTGAGGGAATAGGGTTGAAACACCCAAACAGTTTTAAAGCATAAAGTTTTTTTCTTATAAAGGTCCTGGCCCTGTTCCTGTTTAATTCAACAGCAACATTCACCCTTGTCTCCGAGAGTAGAATTGAGCCCTGAGTGGAAGGTCCAAAGTCGTTATAAGGGACACTGGGTTGGGAGTCTGCAGGAAAGAGACAGGCGTATGAGAACTTATTAGAACTTCGGAGACATCTCAGGTAATTTCTTCTTTACTCTAGCGGCAGAAGATAAAGGACTCAGCAGATTAAAGGATTTATCCCACCACCACTCCCAATTTAAACAGTTCTTGGATAGGAATCCTCTACAGATGCCCAGGTGCTACTGCAAATGGTAGTGATCATTCAGGAGGCAATGCTCTTCCCTCTCTCTGTACTAAATCTATGCCTTTTGGGGGCCCTACGTGCTGTCCTCCAGATGAGATGACAACCCAAGATCCTAAGCACTTGGGCTCACTAAAAATCCCATGGTACCTTTTCTTAAGAACTTGTTGTGATGGGTTGGGATCACAGAAATCCCCTTGGGGCTGCCAACTGATGTGCCAAAACTACTTCTGCCCTTCCTTTCCCTGCCCACCCAGCTTGGGACGTCAGTGCCCTGCATGGTTTGAGCCAGACCCGCTAGCCTGCTGCAAACTCAGACCCAGGTCTGAACCACGTCCCCTAACAGCTGTAGGCTTAATTGAAAGCAGCTTAAGAAGTGTTTCTGTCTTTAACACTCAGATGCTCAACTCCCAGTGGGGTCCAAACCACAAATAAATCCGTTTTACCCTGTATGAAGAGGTAAACTCAAAAATTGTTCTCCCTCTGTAACACTAAGAGAGAGATATGCACAGCTGTTTGCGTCCCCCCCCCCTCTGCAAGTATTAATACATACTCTGGGTTAATTAATAAGTAAAAATGATTTTATTAAATACAGAAAGTAGGATTTAAGTGGTTCCAAGTAGTAACAGACAGAACAAAGTGAATTACCAAGCAAAATAAAATGGAACACGCAAGTCTGTCTAAGAGTAGCAGCCGTGTTAGTCTGTATCCGCAAAAAGAAAAGGAGTACTTGTGGCACCTTAGAGACTAACAAATTTATTTGAGCATAAGCTGTTGTGAGCTACATCTCACTCCATTGGATGCATGCAGTGGAAAATACAGTGGGGTGTAGTCTGTCTAAGAAACCTGAATACAGATAAAACCTGACCCTCAGAGGAATTCCAGTAAACTTCCTTTAACAGATTAGTCTCCTTCTAGTCTGGGTCCAGCAATCACTCACTCCCCCTGTAGTTACTGTCCTTTGTTCCAGCTTCTTTCAGGTATCCTTGGGGGGTGGAGAGGCTATCTCTTTAGCCAGCCAAAGACAAAATGGAGGGGTCTCCCACGGGCTTAAATAGACTTTCTCTTGTGGGTGGAGACCCCCTCCTCTCTCCTATGCAAAGTCCAGCTCCAAGATAGAATTTTGGAGTCACATGGGCAAGTCACATGTCCATGCATGACTCAGTTTTTACAGGCAGCAGCCATTGCTTACATGCTACCTTGAACATCCTCAGGTAGACTTCTTATGTGGATTGGAGCCTTCCAAGATCCATTGTCCCTTAAGGGCCCTTGATTGGGCACTTAATTTGCACATTCCTTTCTCAATAAGCTGACCAAATGCTTTACAAAGGCTACTTAAAAATCAAGCAAGTACACGGCCAATATTCATAACTTCAAATACAAAAATGATACATGCATATAAATAGGATTAATAGATTCAGTAGATCATAACCTTTACAGAGATATGTTACATGGCATATGTAGCATAAAACATATTCTAGTTATGTCATATATACATTCATAAGCATATTTCCATAAAGCCTTATGGGGGGCATCGTCACACTTGTTCACCTAAATGGGAGCTGAACTGTTTTGTAAATCTGCCCTTGATTGTAGGTGCTGAGGACTTCTGAAAATCTGGGCCTAACTAACCCTGCCCTACATTCCCCAGGCAGTTACATTTGGCTGTGGGATTCCTCTTCCCTGCACTGTTGGATAATGTTGCTCTACATCTGACCCCTGAAGTGGCTGTAATACAGGGGAGGCTGAGGAGTTTTTGAAGCTCTCTGGGATCCCCCAGGATGAAAGGTTGCTTTATACATCTAAGATAGTATTATTGATTGGTTGACTTTTACCAGGGTCCATGTCTCAAAGTCGGTGCATGTTATTTCAAAAGGGGGCATCATGACACATTTCTGAAGTTAGGTCTTCCCTTTGCTAGTCACTGAGAGGGGATGTCCTTAGCTTTTTATGTCAGAGCCATGGACCAGATCCTCAGCTGGTATAAATGAGTGTAGCTCCAACTGAACCCAATGGAACCGCTCCAATGTACACCAGGTATCTGCCCTGTATGTCTGGCTTGGGGAAGGACACAAAATGTGTTCTTTCAACATTCCTTTAAAAGGGGCTCTAGTGACCTCTTCCATCTGGAACTTATATGATTAATTCCGTCTTTTGGTTTTCATAGATTGGTGGATTTTTAAAGCCAAAAGAACCCACTAGGATCATCTAGTTTGACCTCTTGCTTTCCAGAGGCCATAGAAGATCACCCAGTAACTTCTGTATCAAGCTGTGAGGGTTTGTCCACTCCACACAAGCCCTGAGAGAGTTAATGTGTGCTAGAAGGAGGCTGCACCAGCTGATATGCTGCACCTGCAGGGGAACTAGGGATTGATAAGGCCTAATGGCCGATGAAGCCAAACTGGGGAGGGAAGTATAAAGCCAGGAAGTGAGCATAGGAGGAGGCTGCAGGGAAGGGGCCTGCAGTCACTTTCTACAGGGGAAGAGAGTTGATCAGGGACAAGGAGGAAGTCCAGGGGGAGAGTAAGCCCTGGAATCCTGTCCTGGTCTAGGAAGTCTATCAAGAGTCTGAGATGGGTGAAGTAGCCATGGGAAGCAGAGGAAGCTCCAGTAGTAAACCGGGAGATAGAGGGTAGAGTTGGAAGGAGCCTAGGGAAACAGCAGCTGAGATTGAGCAGAGGGTATTGCTCGCCATTGGGAGCCTGGGCTGGAACATGGAGTAGTGGGTGGGCTTGGATTCCCCTACCAGCCACGGGGAAGTGGCACAGAATCTAAAAATGGAATGGAGATGTTGTCCAGACGGCTTGTCCGGTGGTGCTTTGCTACCTTGGAAGTGGAGGACTATATAGTGACCTGGCCAGAGGGTGGAGTCCCAAAGAGGGAGCACCCCCGAGTCTCGGGGAGAGAGGTGGAGCCACACTATGAGCAACCAGACAAGGTGAGAGCTAATTCCCAGACCTAGCCACGAGGGGGCTCACTTGCAGCGAGTGGAACCCCTTCACACAAGCCCATAGCTTGCGTTTGGGCTGTCGTGTGCCTGCACTGTAGCGGGTTCTAGAAGGAGCTATTATAATCATCTCCACCTTGACACAGCCACAGGATTTAAGCCCGTGATTCTTGCATCCAGACCAACAGTTGGTGGTTGAACCAAAGTATGTCCCATTCCTCTGAGTTAAAACGCCCAATGTCCCATCTCTAGTTTGATCCCTCATAAAAGAGTGTAGCAAAGTAAAGACCGAACTCAACGAAAACCGAGTGGCTGAGTCTAGCTCTACTTAGGTTGAAAAAGCCACACGGCCCCTTTAAAGCTGGCCCCAGCTGGGGTTGCTACAGTATTAGAGAAGACACAAAATTAAGTTATGTGAGGCTCCTGCAGCTGAACCAGATGCGACTGAAACCAGCCTCTTTATGTATTCATGAGCTGTGTGGAAGAGAAATAAAAGGATTCATTACCACGCAAACTGTTACTAATGACATGTACCTGGCGCCGAGCACCTCTGGAAATCTAATGCGACACACTCGAAGAGAAAATGTATTCGCTTATTCAGAGGCCAGAGCTGAATGGAAAATTTCCCCTCCCTGGCCCTTCCTCATTCTGCATTCACTAAAAGCAACATTTACAATTCTTCTGCCATTATGTCCTACCAGGGCCTCTGCGCTTTCTGTCATGACCTTGATATTAGCTGAAAATTGGAAATTCACTGGCATAGCAGAGGTGGGGAGGGGCGCGAACCTTCTTGCTTCGCCTCCATGTTAACCGTGCACTGGAGGAAGAAAGAAAGAGAAAAAGAAGGAAAGAAAACTCCCACTCTTTCTAATGCAGCAGCAGCAGAAGGGTCCAAAGAGGTGTACAACTTGAAAGTAAACTGGGCGTTCTTACGGCAGGTGACGAAGCATCCATTGGTGACGAAGCAAAATTCTTCTGCCATTCGAGTCGACACCATACGGTTGCCAGATGAATGTTGGCAGCCACATTTCCATCAGTTCCAGCTGGTGGGAAAGTGGGGGGAGCAGTCACCTGGCCAATCCAGGTCTGTAAGATACCCTACCTCTGAGCCTTTGGCAAGGTGGAGTTTTTGCTTTTAATCCCCTCATCTTTCTCAGGTCTGAGACGCTTCCAGTCAGGAATCTGGGCTCATCAAACATAGGAGGCTGCCTCTGGGAAAAATGGGGACACAAAGAAATATGAAGTTAGTTTTTGTGCTGGAGAAAGGGTAAAGCGCAGGTAACATAAGGGTAAGCTTCCCTCACATGGCAGTGCCCTGCCAGTGCGCCTCCCACAGAGAGTCACATTCAGTGTGAGAAGATAAAGCTGTTTCCACATCCTTGGTCTCTGGACTGAGATTGTCAATAAAGGCGCCAGATCTGGTGGTTTGGTGTGGACACCATTCCTCCAAGAAGTGAACTGAGAACCAGCATCTTATTTCACACAGGCAGCCATCCAGTTGTAACGGTGGGGATGGCCTAGAGCTGAGAGCCCCCAGACTCTAGGTTCCTTCCTATGAGTCTTTCAGTCTTAATATCTAGATTGGGGAGTGGACACGTTACGGGGAGAAGGTGGTGGTGGAATTATGACTTGCTACCACAAGGAGAACCAAGTGTCCAGTGCGGAAGGTCAGAAGCAGTGGAGACTTCTGTTCTCCTCCAGATCAGTGAGGCTCTGCTTGGTCTCCAGACTGAGGGTCATCCAAAGCTGACTATAGTTTGAAGAGGAGAATAAGAAGCATGGGTGGGAGGGAAGAGGAAACTCCAGGCCAGGTCTTCAAGTGGTATAATTCAGGATAGTTCTATTGATACTGGAGTGACACTGACCTACACCAGCTGAAGATCTGGTCCTCCATTCTCAACTGGTTCACATTTTAATTAAGATGGCATGTCACTTTCCAGTTACTCTGTGTGGTGGGGTTCTGACTGATGGATGGGTGGTATGAGGGCTTCAGGGAAGCCAGAGAAGTTAAAGGAGATGATGTTATCCTTGATGAACGGCTCTGGTATCTGTGCACACAGCAAAGATCAGGTCTGGGAGATGTTGTGGAAGAAGTGGTAGGATTTGGACATGACCTTGGATGAGAAGGACAAAGGGGATGGAGGAGCTGAAGATGATTCCTGGGTTATGGGCCTGAGTGACGGAGAGGACAGGGGGAGAGTCAGAGACACAGAAAGGGGAAATGGACAGGGCTTGGCAGTGGAGCCGATCAAAAAAATTTCAAAAAAATCTGTTTTGTAAAGAAAAATGACTTTTTGATCAAAATGAATTTTTTGACCATTTTTAGTTGAAATTTTCCAGTTTTCTATGGGGTGGGAGGAAAAAAAGCAAAAAAAATTAACAAAAAATGTCTCTTTTCAGTGTTCAAAAACAAAAAAGCACCTACATACCTTTTGGTTAGCATTTTCATTGTCTGGATCAGTGTTTATTGTTTAGACCACTACTTTACTGAACCCAGATGTTTTTTTTAAAATGGGAACAAAATATTGGGTTTTAGTTTCAATTTTTCATTGGGGGAAAAAATTACGTTTTTTCCAAGGAAAGTTTAAAACAACCCAGAACCATGAAAAAATAATTAGTTTTTTTCCGGTGTCCCGCATGGGAGAGATGAGGAGGAGCTCAGTTTTGACTGGGTTAAGTGTAAACTGATAGCAAACCATCTCAGAATACCAAGTCAGAGAGACCGACTAAGAGATGGGATTGGATCAAGGGCGATAGGAAGTTAATGCTGTTGAAACCAGAGAGCGATGTTTACATCAGAGCTGTGTGCTTGCCAGATCTCTATTTCTGATGCCATGGTCTTAGAGTAAGCTGATGCAACTCCAGTGAAGCCAATGGAAATGTAAACAGGAACATCAGGGCAGAATTTGGTCCTTGTTGATGGATGGACTCTATGGTGCTTTGATTGAGATGGCACCAGAAATGGTTTGTTCCTTTTACATAGCGATTAGCAGAGGGAATTTCCATTGTTCACTGAAGCCAGCTTTAGACGTCTTCTTGTGTGCGTATAACACTTGTATGCAGAACTGTCGGCAGCAGCTTTCTATTGGGATTTTTGCTAAGTGTAGTCTATTGGGCCTGATTCTGATCTCATGAACGCTGGTGTAAATCAGGAGTTAATGGAACTACACTGGTGAGAGCGGACTCCAGCCCTGTTGCTGTTATCTGACCTTAGATGTGCACTTCTACAGTAAGAAGGGATTGAATTATGTCGTCCACTGTGTTAGCAGTGGTTTCATTGGTGAGCCAAAAGCATCCAGTGTCTTTTTTTTTTTAATGCTGTGGGAAACCTTTTCTACTGACATTTTTATAGCCATTTTAAAGCTGCCTGAGGCATTCATGTATAATTTAGCATGTGGCTTAGTCCTGTGTCTGTAAAGTCACATGTGAATTTGTGGTGGTTATTCGGGGGAGGGTTCTGACATGTTCTGTTTTATATTTCATCCCTCAGCCCCCTCTATTTGCCTCTGTCCCTCTCCTCCCCATCCCTCTGTCCCTTCTCCTTCCCTTCCCTATTCTCTCCCTCTCTCTGTGTTCCACCTTCTCTCCCTTCCTGCCACTAAGTTCCTCCCTTTCTCTAGCCAAACCCCCGTCACTTGTCAACTTGCTTCTTATTCACTTCATTAGCCCTGTTCCTAGTTGTTCATCGAGGGGTGTTTGTATTAGTTGGAGAGCTTTCTAATTTAATCAAGGTTAGAGACACAATTCCAGTGCTTGTTTGCCCAGCACGCTGGCCCCGCTCTCTGATTAATTCACAGGATGTCAGATGCACTGTTCTGCTTTGTTTGTCATCTTCCCCCATCACATCCTAGTCCATATTCTGCTCACCAGGTGCACAGAGCTTCGAAAGCGCCCAGATAAACAGCCCTATCCAAGCAACAATGTGAGGACAGCAACACCCCGTTCTTGGGAATAGAGCAGATCTAAGGCCTGATTCTAAGCTTGCTTACACTAGTGCAAATCAGGAGTGATTTCACTGGGGAGATACCCTGGATTGAAATTAGTGCGAGTGGAGAATCGGGCTCCTAAACTGCCCCAATGAGGAACAGAGATCCCTAAAGTTTCAGAGTTTCATGGGAGATAGCCACACAGAACATAAGAACATGATCCCACTGGCATTAATGGTGGTCACATGCCTAACTGCCATAAAACTTGGTCAACACACGTGGAAATGGGTCATGTCTGTGGGCTTGGAGTCCAGAGAAATGCTTGATCAGATGCCCACTTCAGGCTCATTGCAGGGCCTGGTTACCTTACTGTGGTTATGCCTCTCCCACTCCACTTTTCTAAGCCAGCACCCCTCTTTCTCCAGAAACCCTCCAGACAGTGTGTAGGAAGGAGCACTGAATTCAAGAGAAAGGGACGCTCTGGGTGTGTTCAGGAGTCATTCGGGAGAATTTGTGATCCACGATAACCCCCTGATTCTTTTCAGCCCGTTAGTCCCCATTTTGCAGTCGTGCATATGATTTTTCCTTCCTATGTGAAATACTTTGCACTTGTCCTTATTGACAAGTAGGCCTGACTTTGCCACTGTCTCAATGTACAGCCTGAGCAAATCACTCAGCAGCTCTCTGCTTCAATTTTCCTACAGGTAGAGTAGAGATCACGTTTACCTGCCCACCCCACCAGGGTGCTGTAAAGATTGGTTAGTTATGTGGAAGTGGTAAGTATTAGGATAGAAAGGCAGAATTTATGCCCAGATGACCAATCAAAGTGCATTATTAAAGTCCCATACAGGAGACGTGTGTCCTAGTCCTTTCTCCTGCTTTTTCCTTCTCCCAGCTGGGAGTTCCACAGAAGCAGAGCACTCAGGCAATGGGGGAGAGTGTATTGACAACGATCCTTTCAGCAACTGCCAGCTGGAAAAGTAGCTGCAAGGTGAAGTCTCAGGGGAGGGGATCTCACCGAATTCTCAGCCCAGTTTAGCCAATTCAAGAAGCACAGCTAGGCTGGAGACACAGCTGAATTCTCAGGGGTTTCTCTATCACCATTGCTTTCTTGATGCTTGAACCCCGTCTGCTGCAGGATCTGGTCTCTGACATGGCTGCAGTTAACACAGATCACTAGGTCCGTCCAAGTAGAGTTTTCCTGGCACAACCAAGGGTTGTGTCAGGTTGGTCTTTTCACGCCGAGCAGGCTGGCCAGTTGTGTTTGAGGAGTGCATGCTGGGAAAATCTGGGCAGGTGGCGGCAGCCGCAGGGGCCTGTGAGTGTTTTTCAGATGGTGCAAGGCACCACACACACAACTGGGAGGTAAAGGGAGTGGCCAAACAACCCGCCGAACACACGCATGGCAGGGAGGGCAAGAAACCTGGGTATAGCATGGCAATCATGGCACCACACACACACTGCAGGGGAGGTTTCACAACACAACCACAAGTCACGGTTTGTGCATCCACACCTGCTGGGCTACCGGAGCTGTTTTGTGCATCCTTGGAAAGATTGCGCAGAAGACATGCCCACACAGCAGCGCCGGCAGAATAGGTGGCCGTGTCCCACTGCCCGTAGAACTGAGGAGGGATCATCAGCCAGACTGACTATCCTGGGACGGTGAAAGGGGGCGGATCCCATCTACACAGCAAAATAACAATGTTCCTGATTACCAGACGACAGCCCTGGGCTAAGCTATGATGACACATGGTTGGCTGCCATCATTACTAACTTAGTATCCATCTTGTGGCATGTGGACATAAAGGTGATCAGTGCCGACCATGTCATAAGTGCATAAGAACGGCCATATTGAGTCAGACCAATGGTCCATCTAGCCCAGTATCCTGTCTTCCGACAGTGACCAATGCCAGAGCAATTATCTAGTGATCCATCCAGTGTTGTCTAGTCCCACAGTCTGGCAGTCAGAGGTTTAGTGATACCCAGCGCAACCCCTGACCCTCTTGGCTAATAGCCAGTGATGGACCTATCCTCCATGAACTTATCTAGTTTTTTAACCCAGTTATCCTTTTGGCCTTTACAACATCCCCTGGCAACAAGTTCCACAAGTTGACTGGGCGTTGTGTGAAGAAGTATTTCCTTTTGTTTGTTTTGAACCTGCTGCAAAGAATTTCATTGGGTGACCCCTTGTTCTTGTGTTCTATGAAGGGGTAAATAATACTTCCCTAGTCACTTTCTCCGCACCAGTCATGATTTTACAGACCTCTGGCATATCCCCCCTTAGTCGTCTCTTTTCTAAAATGAACAGTCCTTACACTTTTTAATCTCTCCTCGTACAAAAGCTGTTCCATCTCCCTAATCATTTTTGTTGCCCTTCTCTGTACCTTTTCCAATTCTAATATATCTTTTTTGAGATGGGGCAACCAGAACTGCACATCATGGGGTGTATCACGGATTTATATAGCAGCATTATGGTATTTTCTGTCTTATTATCTGTCCCTTTCCTAATGGTTCCTAATATGCTTTTGCGACTGCCATGGCACATTGAGCAGATGTTTTCAGAGAACTCTCCATGATGGCTCCAAGATCTCTGTCTTGAGTGGTAACAGGGTCATGAACCAGTTTGGATCATGATTTTCAAAAGTGACCAGGGTTTTCTGAATAGCACCCTCCTGTAAGGTGTCTCAAGCTGTGTATCCAAAAATGTGAGGCCCCTAAAATCCTTAGCCACATTTGAAAATCTTGGCCATAGTGGAGACAAGGCCTTAAATCTGCAGGGCAAGATGGGCCCTTTGTGGTTTGGTCTGTTCTTCATACCGCTGTGAGCAACCTTGCCTTCCCCTTGCACCCCCAAACCACAAGACCTGCCTCCTTCCTCTCCGCCTACCAGGAAATGAAATACTTTTCTCAGAAGTTATTGTCAGGTTCAGTAGCACGTCAGAAACACCCGTGCTGTAGGTTATCGGCTGCTGGTGCTCCAGTGTAAATTCAATTAGCCAGCATGTGTGAAGAGGAACATAAACCTTCTCCAAATCACCTCTCCCGAGCAGAGATCAGGCCACTGGCCTTCACAGTTTCCTGCTACATTTTTCACACCTCCTTAACAGGCAGGCTGGTGGAGAAGGGTGGGAGGTCTGGGGAAATGAATTGGGCCCATTGGATTTTGAACACATCAAAAGTGCAAGGTGTCGGACACCCCATGGTAGCTTTCTCAAGTGATCAAGTTACATCCCTGCAACCCCCGCCCCCCAGCAAAAACAAAATCCAGGACCAGAAAGCCAGTGGGAGCGAATGAATCAAACTGGGAGCAAGGGAGAGAGCTGGCGAGAGAGAGACGCCGCTCTGATCCCTATAGCATTTCACAGCTGTTAGAAGCTGCCTCCTCCTATTGCGGTGATTAGGCCCGAATTAACGAAGGGCCTTTCAGCCATCAGCCTTCATTACTGCTGTCAGATTTCAAGATGGCTCCAGGCCCTGAAGCCTTATAGAGGGTCGGGGCTGGGCTGGGTTTGAGGAGGCTGCAGTCTAGTCTCTCTCTTGCCTGGGCCCACGGGTTTTCTTTTCTTTTCTTTTCTTTTCTTTTCCGTCCTTTGTTTCTTTGTTACCCTTCCCTTTAAGACAAGATTCTGCTCCTCAGAGGCGGGCCAAAGCACAGTCCCAAGCCCTCATGCTGTTTGGGGGGGGGTTGAAATTCATGCACCCATCTGGCCTTCTCTTTATAATGAGCCAGACTAACCCCTGGAGCTGGGAGGGAGGCGTTCAGAACTGAACTGAATCTCACCAAGTTGCTTGAGCCCATCTCTGCCATTCCCCTGAGCTTGCCAGAGGAGGCCAGATGCCAGCGGGACACCCACCTGTGGCAGGGAATTTGTTTGCAGGGCAACGACCCAACCTACTGCAATGTGGCATTACCATTGCCCTGATGCCGCCTCCCAGTGTGATGGCTCGGAGCTTGGCTGCCGTGATGCATAGATCCGTCCAGCCCAGAACCACGCTCATCTATACAGTTTCCCCTCTGTGAAAGAAATCTCTCTCTTGAGCTCTACAGGGGACCCAGTTTCCCTCTGCCTCCCTGGGAACAGGGCGGTTTTCTCCAGTGTCACAGAGTAGGTGGGAGCCCTCCTCTGCCTCCTTGTGAAAGACGTGTCTCTTTGTAGCCCCACACAGGGTCAGGGACACACATACCAAAGTTCAGCAAGGCCAGGCATCTATATCCATCCTGCCGTGTCTCCCCGCTGTCCTGGGACAGAATTAATTTGCAAAGGTTGTTTCCCAGATATGGGCTCAGCTCTCCTGGCCACCTCTTTCTCCATTCATTCAGCTAAGGTCTGATTTTTTCCCCCTTTCATTCCCCCTCCCCCTCCTGGCAACTGAGAGAGCCCCTGGAGATCACAATCTAAATATATAAATAGTCTCCATCAGCTCACCTCCCGTCCTCCCTGCTGCCTTCCTGAGATGTCTTCTTGGCAAGCATCCGGCCAGGGCAAGGAATGGAATGGAAGGAAACGTTACAGTAAATCCCCCTGGTGTCTCAGTGCCAGGACTTGCTTGAGCCCTGCCAGCTGGGGTCATCGGAGAGAGTCCAGGAGTTTGGATTCTTCTCAATGGCCAGATGTGCCTTTCCCATGCAAGGGAGCTTAGATCTGAGTGATGTGCCAAGGACATGGGGGAGACTTCCTCTTACCAAACAGCGAGGGGGAGGTCAGCAGGGAGGAATGCCAACCTCACAAAAGCTGTACCACCTCCACCCTTCCGCAGGGCTCTGGCAGTTCTGCTAAAGATAATGCTGGAAGATATTCAGAGGGAGATTAAAGAGAAAGAAGGTTCCAGAGTCATGGAAAACAGCAGGAAGTGGGGTTGGGGGGAGTGGAGTAGGGGTCAGGCACAACAGATCCAGCCAACTAACTCTTGTCCAGCTGAGATTCTCATATATGTTCCATGCTTGTTGGACCTTAGCATTCTGTCTGCTGCTGGCCACTGCTTGGTGAAGTTCTTGGGAGTCTTGTACCCTAGAAATAATGGCCCACACTAAGTAAAAATCCTTGTTGGGCCATATCAGCCATGGAAAGGTGAATGCCTACGCAGGGCTCTTGTATGTTTTGGAGATGCAACTGTCCTTGGTGTAACAGAAAGGAAATCAGCCCTCATTTACCTAGAGCCGTACAAAATGTGAAACCACATGAAACTTACCCAATTTCTCTGCAGAGGGGAAAAATCAGATCAGGTTCACTGAAAAGTTCATGAACCATTGGTGCAAAACCGGGCCCAACTTCAAGTGAATTTGGGGCTGGTTTCTCAGTGATGGCAGAGGTGGGCTCAGACACTGGTGCACAGGTTCTGAGTAAGTTTTAGCTGAACTCTGGGGTTTGGATTGACTGGCTCCAAAAACTTCCAAGCTCTTCCTGCAAATGTTGGAAACCCCACCAGTCATTGTTCTTGCCAGATTGCTGTCCTACTGAGCCATGCTCTTGTGATATGCTGTTGTCCTGCTGTTTCATTTGCATTTGAACCAGAATCAGAAATCAAGGCCCTTCTGGTTTTAGATCAGACCTGGCATTAAAACCAT
The DNA here is from genome assembly GCF_965140235.1 of Caretta caretta. Lineage (NCBI taxonomy): Eukaryota > Metazoa > Chordata > Testudines > Cheloniidae > Caretta > Caretta caretta. The sequence continues at coordinate 8,249,203 of NC_134223.1, forward strand.
GGAGGTAGGTTAGGGTCCAAGGACTCACATCTGAGCTACCTTATTACCCCTGAAATTTGAAAGTCTAGTTTGGCCAATTTCTAATCTAAATCATGCAATGCCCATAACTTTGATGCAAATCACAGATGTGCCTTCAAAGCATCTACCGCTGTCCATTGCTGGAGACAGGCTACTGGCTAGATGGACCATTAGTCTGTTCCAATAAGAAATCAAACTCCTTGTGGCTAAATCAGTCTTGTTTCTCAGATGGAAAAAGAGAAAGAGAGAGAGAGAGAGACCAGGAGGAAGAGGAATATTTTTGGACAGACCAAGGATAACAGGAAAAGATGGGGTTCTATACAGGCAGATCTCAGTCTATAAGATGCCAGTCACAATTACAAACAGTAGTTTCTGGATCCAGCTGAAATATGGTTTGGTCATGCAAAGCATTTAACCTGTTGCATCCTTAGCCTTTTACAGCATTGTACTGTTCAGGACCATGACTAAAATATAGTTCAGACCCAACTATCCTGCAAGAGATCATCATAACTGGTTTGAGGGACTATCATGCTGTAAATCAATTTCCCCACTCTGGTAGGAATTTCAGTGAAGATAGGACCTCAAGGGTAGTAGCCTAGAGGTGGAAACAGACCTGTTCAGAATGGTTTGGTTAATCTTTGGCTGCTTGGGAAACATGGACATGAGGGAACTACTTATACTCTGGGAAACTTTTTTGCAGGAAAACTGAAAAACATTTGTGAAAAATCACGAATCTGCAGTACAAATCTTTTAGCTTGGTAGGGTGCTCACTTAATGTTTGGGCATAATTTGTGCACAAATTGTTCCACCTAGCTACTGTCTGTCTGCGTAGACCCCCATCATCTTCCCCTGTCTTTATGGCAAAGGGGTTCTCAAAACTTTCTTCTATCCTGTCACAAAAGACAATGCAATGTCACTTCACTACATGGAGAAAGTCCAGAGGAGAGCAACAAAAATGATTGAAAGACTAGAAAATATGATCTATGAGGGAAAATTGAAAAAACTGTGTTTGTTTAGTCTAGAGAAGAGAAGACTGAAGTGGGACATAACAGTCTTCAAGTACATAAAGGTTTGTTGTAAAGAGGAGGGAGATAAATTGTTCTCCTTAGCCACTGAGGGCAGGACCAAAAGTAATGAGCTTAAATGTCAGCAAGGAAGATTTAGGTTAGATGTTAGGAAAAACTTCCTAACTGTAAGGATAGTTAAGCATTGGGATAAATTACCTAGGGAGGTTGTGGACTCCGTCTAACCTGTTCTTAAAAACCTCCAAGGACGAACACCTGAGGTGGTCTAGATAATACTTAGTCCTGCCTCACTGAAGGGGACTGGACTAGATGACCTATTGAGATCCCTTCTAGTCCTATATTTTTATGATTCTGTTGTAGCATAAGGTCACGGTACAGAAACATTTGAGAACCACTGATGTAGACATTTATGCTATGCTCCTCTCCTTGATATCTGAGTGCCTGCTCAAATGAGCCCAACAGGCTGTCACGCACGTCTCTAGTATGCTTGCCCTCCACCTGTGCTCACAGTCATGGCAGTTTAATCAAGGAGCAAGAGAACAGTACTGACATCTGGGTTCTCTTCCTATCTCTACCTCAAGGCCTGAATCTCCAATGCCCTGCACCTCATGCCAGAATTTACACGAGTGTAAAGTAGGTGTTAAAATTCTGCTAGTAGGATCTGATAGCATTTTGCACACATGGTGCAGGGCAATGGAGAATGAGGCCCAGTGCCTAAGCATTCTCTTCAAACACAGTGTGGGGATGGCAAAGCTCCAGATGAAGCTGGTGACAGCTGCTTCGAAGGGCTTTACAGTGCATATAGGCTCCCAAAGTTTTGCTCATTCAAGGGTTTGCTCATTCAAAAATACCTATCATGTGAGTGCGAGCAGATGTTCATCATGAAACCACGAAACTCAGTTTCAAACTATGCCTGCCCATCCGGAGGCAGCAAAACATTGCGATCTGAATTGAGAAATCCGGTCACTGGCCACAAAAATTCAGATGGGGCGATTCTCACATTCGGCCTACTCCGGAAGAGCCAACGTTTCACATGGTTTTCAGGAGGTTCTGTTGCAAAAGTTTTGTGGTCTGCCTGTGCTCACAGTCCATGGCCGTTTAATCAAGGAGCAATGAAGCAGGACAAATCAAACACCTGGAGAAGAATGTTGAGGGACACAAATGGGGGTCTTTTCACTATTTCTTTCAAATCAGATGGTCTAGTGGCTGCAGCAGAGGACTGGGAGTCAGGACATCTGGGTTCTCTTCCTGTCTCTACTGCTGGTGCATGGTGACCTCTCAGTAACTCAGTTTCCTCATCAGTAAAGTAGGGATAATAATACTTCCTATCATTTGGAGGAGGGCTTGGAAGGATGGTCCAGTGGTTAGTGCACTAACCTAGCACTTAGGGGACTTTGCTTCAGGTCTGCCATAGACTTCCTGTGTGACCTTGGGCAAGCCACCTAGTCTCTCCATGCCTCAGTTCCCCATCTGTACAATAAGTACGATAGCCCAGCCCTACTTTACAGCGGTGTTGAGGGTAAACTCTTTAAAGATTGCGAGTGCTCAGTTACTACAAGGATGGGGCCATGTAGATATAGGCCTAAAATAGATAAACAGGCTTGATTCATTAAAGTTTGTGAAGAACTTGGAGAGTCTTAGATCTGGGGATTGCAACCCCAAAGGGGGTCACGAACAGGTGTCAGGGGTTTGTGGCCACCCTGCCTTTCCTATATTGCTAAATAAAAGGGTGTCCTAGAACAGGTTAGGTTGAGAATGACTGTCTTAGATGAAGGGGCTGGGGTTAATATTTACTAATGACACTCTGTGTCTCCCTCACACACACTTTGGCTAGAACGTGCCACCCTTTGTACCTGACTCCTCATTAAAACCAACGGGGATCCTTGCAGAATAAGGCATGGATAAGAGCGATGCAATCTGGCCCCCCATGAGTAAATCAGGGTGCTTAATTTTTAAAAGAGAAAGAGAGAGAGAGAAGCAAGATGAGAGATGGGTGAGAAAAGGGAGGGGAAAATGAAAGAGAGAATGGCAGAGACAAGGCGGGGGGGAGCCTTTGGGGAGAGGGGTAGAGAGAAGGAGCCAGCCACTCAGGTTTCAGGGGGCTCAGGGAAAAGTTGAGTCCTGAAGTATTTTCCCAGGCTGTGAGAAGGCATTGCAGCTGGCTCCCATCCTAGCCCGGGAAAGGAGAGAAAGTCTGAAGTGCTGCCAAAGTCTTAGTGTTTGTAATGAAAATGAGAGGTTGAGAGGTTAGGGAAGGATTCTCCCTGGCTTGACTAGAAAGATGAGACTTTCTACATATGCAGCTGCTCACCACATTGCCAACCCTGGCGGGGGGGGAGGAATCAGAGCCCCCAGAAGTTATCGGCTGCAGTTAAAAGGGGTTGACGAACAGGGGGAAGCTGAGCGACTGCAAGGCCCATAAATGCAGGTGTTACCAAGGAATTATCGCCATCCCTGGAGCACGGATGGTAGTAAATCAGTGCTGCTAAGATGCCACGTTTGGTGCAAAGGACATTCTAGGCTGGCGGAGATTTCTGGTTAGAAACCAGGCCTTAGAGTCCTGTATGGCCCGCTGCAGCATAGAGGTCAAATCTTCAGCTGATCCAGCTTCACTGGTGTCCACGGGCCAGATCCTCAGCTGGTGTCAATCAGCACCGCTCCATCGACTTCAGTGAAAATGGGCTTATTTACAGCAACTGAGAATCTGGCCCCAAATCCTCCCAACATGCCTGGGAGCTCAGCCTGTACCTTTCAGCTGCGGAAAGGGAGTTACAGGTTAAATAGTTTATCCAGTGGGAGACAGCTGCAGAGCTGACTCTTTTCCCTCACTCTGGTGTAAACAGGGAGTAACTTCACTGAAGGTACAGGAGTAAAAGAGGAGAGTGAAACCCTGAGTTTCCTACTCTAACCACTAATGAGAGTCCCTAACGCCCTAAGCAAATCTGTTAAAATTCATCTCCTGGAGGAGGTACTCCAAACCCATTCTTGGTAAGTACACAAATGCAAATCAGATTCTTTGCCAGATGGTGAGAGACACCCAGAGTTCATGTAAGTCTCAATTTATTGAGGTACACCAGGAGTAACTCCATTGACTTATACTTGTTTAAAACCAGTGTAAATGCCCCAAGGTCACCTGCAGGGCCAGGAATAGAATCCAGGTCCCCAAACTGCCAGTCTAGTACCCTGTTTGCTAATGTTGTCTCTTAGAGCAATCTTTTCACCTGACACATTCTGCATGCCTGGCAGGCCTTAAGGTACAATAAGCTGTAACCTTGCAATCCCTGAACCTTCAAACAAAATGCTTAGTACCATGCCAGAGTCAGCTTCTTGCAAAGCCAATGGAAATAAGGCCTGATTTAATCAGCAGGTTCCTATTTTTGATAGCATGGAAACCACTCCAGCTCATCTCCTTGGTGTGCATTCAATTTATTCCTTCAATAGACTTATTCATTTATAATCCAACATTTGCCAGCCGGGTCTCATTGTGACTACAGAAGTCATACAGATTGATATATACAGATTGTCTACAGAAGCACGGGTGCTCTGCAGGTGGGTCTGTGAAGCTGGAAGCAGGAAGCAGAGTGCCTTCAGCCCCTTGAGATGTGTGGAGAGAATTATGCAGCACACCTGGGCACCCCGTGGCCCCAGGATCCTGCGTTGTAAGGAATTAAATAATTCTGTCAATGAGTGACTGGTTAATCCACATCGTAGGCTGCTAACAATTGCTTTACCCCATTTCGCAGGTGCAGAAACTGAGACCTGGGGAGGGCCATGTTCTTTGCTCATTTATGCTGGTGTAAATGGAGCGTAACTATAGTCTTTAACAGAGTAGCTCTGGATTTACACCAGTGTAAATAAGAACACAAGATGGCCTCGGGATTCTGAACTCCTGACCCTCTGCCTAAGCCACTCTCTCATGCTGTAATAACTCCACGAGCTGCAGTCAACAGACGACTACACACAGCTGGAGCACTGGGCATAGAACCCTGGTCTTCCAGCCCCATCAAACTGGCCCTCACCACTTGAGCTAAAAAACTTCTCCACTGCTCGTGGAATCAGCAAGTCCTTAAGCCTTCCTGGGCCCCTGGAGAATAACCTCACACATGCCTTTGCAGAGCCAGTACATTATAAGGCAGCAATAAGAGACAGACTCCATTGTTAAAGGGAAGGGGGGGGTACAATTTGCTGCAGTAAATTAACACACACCCCCGTGATCACACAGAGATCACACAACTTTCTGCCCCCCCCCTTACGATGGGCTCTGTCCTTGTGGCACCATCTAGCCCTCCATTGATTGAGCCACAGACGGATGTTTTAGCTGATGAGGCAAGACGAATTCCAGGCTGCTCGGGGATGCTTGACACTTCCCAGGCTTAGAATCCTGAGTGATGAACCAGGTGGCTTCCTGACTCCAGGATGCAATAGCTCTCCCTCTGGCCACAGGTTGATGTTAGTTCTGGGTGCGGCCTGAGGACAACACTGAGAGTTAAATTAACGAGAAGAAGCGAGGCGTTTCTCAGCCCCATTGTTTGGTAGCTCAGCTGAAGGGCATCCCTGAAGATAAGGGGCAGATGACCAACCTGATGTTCAGCCATTAGAGACTTGGAAAGCTGCCCAGCTGCTAGAAATGAATCATGAGGAGGTGGGTGAAAGCAGCGTAGTTACTTATTGTTGACTCCCAGCTGTGTTCCCCTGGGAGGAGCAGAAATCCCATGTTTGTGCAATGTGCCCACAACATACCCGCTGCTTTTAGTCACACTCTGACCATAGGCTCAGCTGGGAAATGTACAGGGGGGAGGGAGAGGAGGTGGGTGGCAAAAGGAGGGAGAGAAAGAAGGGAGAAGAGAGGGACAAGAAAAGAATGGGGGTGAGGGTGGAGAAAGAGGAGTAATTCCATTGTTTTCCATGTGGCACTATAGTCCTCCAACCTACAGCTTCCTAGATGCGTCCCCTCGTCTACCTTTGCTTCTCTTGGGTGATCCCATAGACAGACTCTGGCTCCAATGAGCTCTTTAAATTTATAAGGCTAGTGCCCAGTAGCAGCCCCAAATATAATTTATCCCAGGCAATGAAAGAGTCCGTGATAGCCATTAGTATCTTTTTCTAAAGGCTGCATAACCCCCTGATTGTATTACATGGACACCCAGTGTCTGCCTACACAGTTGCTTTGTGTATCTATCACCACAAACCTGGCCTCGGGGTGCCCCCTAACAAAAGACCAAGCACTGAAGGACCTCACAGGGCTAGGCAGAGATACACTGATGGAAGAATGCATGGAAAACGTGTGCTATCCCTCATCTGCCCTGTCCCTCTCCAGGGCTGCTAATGGAGCATCTGCCAGGATCATGAAGCTTAAAATAAAAAAGAACAAACAAATTCCATCCACATCCAACACCTTGGAAAAGTCTTTCCTCCCTGCCCGGCCCATTCAGGATGTTGGAACTCCCCATCCTTTGGACCCCTTCCCACCCTGGAGCGCATTGCCCTGCATGAACTGTGGTCTCTCAGTACCACTTACAGCTGTATCCAGCCTCCAGAAAATTGATTTCCCAGCAGCAATCCATCAGCCTGGCACAGCGGGGCTGTAAAAGTGTCACCGGGTCCTCCTGAGTGTCCCTCGTCTCAAAGAGGCGCCCTCCTTCCCCCTGCCGTGAAGATTCTCTCCCTTTGGAGAGCGCCGCTTTGTTCCTGGATGACTGTAACCAGAGACCCCAGAACAATTTCCAGAGCAGGCCATCTCGCAGTGGGGTGAGCTCTCTCTATATATGGGAAAGGCTGGACTGTACATGCTTCTTGGAGAGAAGGAAAACAACTGGATCAAAATATGAGGATAAACTTTCTGAAGCTGGAGCTGGGTCAAGTGGCCAGTGCCGTTAAAGGTTTTCCATGAAAGAATCTGAATAATGATTGATTCTGAACCTCAACTATATTCTGTATATATCCTATCCCTTGACTTTAGCAAAGATTTTGATATGGTCTCCCACAGTATTCTTGCCAGCAAGTTAAAGAAGTATGGATTGGATGAACGGACTATAAGGTGGATAGAAAGCTGGCTAGATCATAAGAATATAAGATCATTGGGCTCTCAACAGCTCGATGTCTAGCTGGCAGCCGGTATCAAGCGGAGTGCTCCAGGGGTCGGTCCTGCAGCCGGTTTTGTTCAACATCTTTATTAATGATCTGGATGATGGGATGGATTGCACTCTCAGCAAGTTCATGGATGACGCTAAGCTGGGGGAGAGGTAGACACTCTAGAGGGTAGGGATAGGATCCAGAGTGACATAGATAAATTGGAGGAATGGGCCAAAAGAAATCTGATGAGGTTCAACAAGGACAAGTGCAGAGTCCTGCACTTAGGATGAAAGAATCCCATGCACCGCTACAGACTAGGGACAGAATGGCTAAGCAGCAGTTCTGCAGAAAAGGACTGGGGGATTAAAGTGGACGAGAAGCTAGATATGAGTCAACAGTGTGTCCTTGTTGCCAAGAAGGCTAACGGCATACTGGCTGCATTAGTAGGAGCAGTGCCAGCAGATCGAGGGACGTGATTATTCCCCTCTAGTCGGCACTGATGAGGCCACATCTGGAGTATTGCGTCCAGTTTTGGGTCCCCGCTACAGAAAGGATGTGGACACATTGGTGAGAGTCCAGCGGAGGGCGATGAAAATGACCAGGGGGCTGGAGCACATGACTTAAGAGGAGAGGCTGAGGAACTGGGCTTATTTAGTCTGCGGAAGAGAAGAGTGAGGGGGGATTTGATAGCAGGCTTCAACTACCTGAAGGGGGGTTCCAAAGAGGATGGAGCTCGGCTGTTCTCAGTGGGGGCAGATGACAGAACAAGAGGCCATGGTCTCAAGTTGCAGTGGGTTTAGGTCGGATATTAGGAAAAGCTATTTCACTAGGAGGGTGGAGAAGCCCTGGAATGGGTCCTGTAAAGGATGAAGCAAAGCACTCAGGAGGGAGGCGATGAGTGAAGTCCCTACAAGGAATGCTCAGAGCAGCATGGGTATATCTCAGGTGGGCCCACTGGATGGGTGTGGATATACCCCAGGCCACATCTTCCCAGCACATCCTATTCCTCTGCCTCACCACAGGTGTCCTGCCTCTGAGAAAGCTGAGGTTAGGACAGGGCAGGAATGGTGCAAAGAAAATGGCTGAAGCTGCTAAAGACTCCTAGCTGGAAGGGGCCATCATAAAGGGTTAAGGGAGTGACCAAGTTTTGCCTTTCTCTGCCAAGCCGGCAGAACCTGGGGCTGCCGCAGGGCTTGGGTTTCACAAGCAACTCTGGCTATAAAATATGATCGTGTCTCATGCGCTGATTGATGGTTCCAAAGTAAACATCAGGCAGATAGACCCAGAAAGATCAGATTCTCAAGGGCTCAGACGGCGGACATCCTATCCCCCCTTGCAGCCCCGTGGCGGCCCGGGATCTGTCGCCCTTGCCCCACTAACGAATCAGCAGTGGAGGGAGGCCAAGAGAGGAGGGGAAAACCCCCACTGCAGTAGGATCATCTCTTTGGTGGAAATCCTGCCAGGGCATCCAAACCATTCACTTGCGCTGTCTGGCCTTGGGCGGTGGCACTAGAAGGCACATGCAGATCTTGCAGAGTGCAATTGTGGAGAGCAACCCAGAGAGCCAGAAAGGGTTTGGTTTGGATGCACTGGCATGATTCCATTCTGCCTATGGTGCGGGCATGCGGGGACCTGAATGCTCATTACCAGAGAAGAGAAACCTCTGTGTTAAGGGGCTAGCCAGGGAATGCCATATGAATAGGTCTGACCCTAACCCCACCCCCACCCCGCTTCCAATCACTTCAACCGTATCACCTGCCTACCAAGGAGCTTTCAGCTGACCCGTCAATATGGCAGGTGGTTATTTTACCAAGCAGAGCAACAAGCTCCACTTTTCGTTTTCCAAGTCGTACAACTGGATGTAGCGTTGCATAACCACCACCAGTGCAGAATGTGTTGGCTTTCCAGCCCAGATGCAAAGATGTACCCACCACTCTTCAGAAATGCCCATGTGTATGACTAGCACCAGCAGGAACTCCAGCTTCTTTCTTAAAACAGAAGTACTATCCCTTTAACCCCCTGGTGCATTGCACATCCTTGGCAGCTTCAGTAAAGGGAGGGTCAGTGATACAGTGCTATCTAGGGTGGGAAGAAATGCCCTTTCCAGGTGACTGGACAAAGCAGGGGTGTCATTAACCTTCCCAGTGAGTTACATGCCACTTGAGCTCCAATGGATGTTCCTGTGGTGTTCCCAATTCTCCAGCACTGGGGGGTTTTCAATCAAGAATGGATCTGTTTCCAAAAGACCTGTTGTAGGAATTATTTTGAGGCAGTTCTATGGCCTGTGTTATACAGAAAGTGATCAGAGGATCAGAATGGTCCCACCTGGCCTTGGTATCTATGAATCGTTGATTTGTCTGAAACTACTGAGTAATCTCTAAAGCATTTTGCAGTGCCCGGGTATAAATGGGACTGTATAAAATAGAAATTAATTAGTTCACCAACCAGTAACTGATTAGGATTAGTAAGAAACTTGTGCCACGAGCAAGTTATGCCATGATTATCCACCAGAAAGTTTATTCCACCTTCCTCTGAGGTGCCTGGTGCTGACTGCTTTTGAGATAGGATCCTGGACTAGATGGACCAACGCTATGGTCCTAATACTATTATTGCTGTTTATTAACCGCTGTCCCAATGGCACATAGCAAGTCGGCAACAGAGATGGGAACAGGACCCAGGAGTCCTGATTTCTTCTCCCCTTACCAAAGCACTAGATCATGCTCCTGTTGGCATAGGATGAATCTAGTGATGCTATATTTTTCCACTTAGTTCATTAAGTGTGAGGCTTTGAGTTTATCTGCACTAGATTGGTTAGGGCTTTTTGCACTGATACTGGTGTACATTGCTACAGTAGCCCTGCTGCACCATTTGAAAACCAGGGTAAGAGGTACTCATTCAAGTCTCTATTTACACCAGTGCAGCACATCCACGCAAGGATTGAGATTCTGTGCTGCAGTTTCAGAAGGTGTAAGCCACCTTTCCACCTCAGGATTCTGGCTGCTCTCAGGGGCAAATACAGCTGCTGTGTAAATTAGAGCAGCCCCAGGGCTGCTATCCCCAGGGTCTAATTTATGGCAACCTCCTGAGGACACCTAAGGGCTGCTCAGCCATCTCGAGCCATGCAGAATCTCCGTAGCAGTATGTACTAGAGCCTGTGTTGGCCACGTTCCCTGTAGGTCCCTATACACCACCAGGTGGCATATGGGAGCCAGAGTAGGGGGCAGAGTGTATTCCTAAGGGGTTGAACTGGTGAAGCTACTCAGATGAAAAAAATTCCCAGTGTGTCCCCTTCAGTTTTTCCCTGAAAGCAGCGTAGCATTAAGGATTGCAGGAGGACCCCTGTTAAACCATCTGACTTTGCCTGTGTGGCAATGTTATCCAGAATCCAGCATGCTTGAGAAGCCAGGACAATGGCACTGAGTGAGCTTTCTAATATCTCGCTGCCCAGAGGAGAGACCTCTGAAATGTCTGCCTGATTATGGTGTCCTAGATGAGGGTGTTTTTAAAAGGAGAATTGTAAATTGTTTGCGTGTGCGTGCTTATACTTGGTCAGTAATGGTAGTGTGGGAGTGAATTTGGCTCTTTGGTTTTATACAGTACTTTCCTTGCCCAATGAACTGTTACAATTCCTAGGCACAGAACTGCCGCTGAACTGGAGCTGATATATAACCTCTTTGGAAAATGGCTTAAAGATCCGTTAGAAATCAATCAAACTACACTTTAGACAGGCTGGAAATCTAATATGAGGGTTCCAGTTTATGAAATTACAAAGTTAAGGTTAAACAACCAATCCCCCCCACTCCCTTTCCACTTCCCTTGGTACCTTTAACGTTGATCTCTGGAGTCACACCCATTATGAGATTGTAGGTGTCACATCCCACCTGGAAAGATACCTCCACTGGCAACGCCTTCCCTTTGTTGTGCTCTGTTCATACTGGGTTTGAAGTGGTGGGGGACTTGAATGCCAGGGGGACAGATCCTGCCTTGAGTCAATAGAGTTGGTCTGGATTTACAGCCGTGTAAGTGGGATCAGAAGCAAGACTGGTACGCAATGAACCCTGCAGAGAATGTTTTTATTCTCACTGTTTGTCTTTTGGAACAACTTTTTTAATTATTACGGTAGCACTTAGGGGCCCCAGCTGAGATCAGAGCCCCATTGTGTTAGGCACTGTGTAAACCTGAAGCGAGAGAGAGCGTCTGCCCCAAAGAGTTTGCAGTCTAAATAGACAGGCCAAGCAAAGGAAGGGACTGTTATTCCCATTTCACAAGTGGAGAACTCAGACACAGGGATGTTCAGGTACTTGCCCAAGGCCACTCAGGGAGTGTGTGGCACAGCTGGGATTAAAAAGCAAATGCCCAGACTCCAGGGCTTTAATAATAACATTTTCCTTCCTCTCTGGGTTCCTGAGTCTGTTTGGTGCTTTGGGGCTTTTCTTTCCATCTGCAGGGGTGGAAGGTGTCTCCCGGGTGGCTCCTGTGTTTGGCTGTTGCATTGTCTTCAGTCTGTGGTGGGAGGCTTTGGGGTTGTTTGAATAAAAAGCCCATTTGTATTTATGTTTGGTATTTGTGAATAGTTCCCCCCTCCTTTTAGAAAACAAGTACAAGTCCATTTGCAGGGGGTGGGGGTGTCACTGGAGACTTCAGAATGATTTTTACGAGACGGGCTCACAAAACCCTCTTCAGATCCAAAACCACCCCCCAATATCCACAAACAGTGAATGCAGCGCTGCTTCCAGGCGTGACAGAGAACACCGTGAGCTGGTTTTCAGGTAACAGACTTACAGCACCGGGCATGGGCGGACACTTTGGGGAACTTTAGGCTTCTCCGTAATATCCCTTGTACATGTTCCTAAGTAGTCAGTCCATATTTTATAAACGTGACGGCCCAAGCATGCATCACGGTCCATTGTTATAGACACGCATCCCACTCGAAGCAAGGGCTTTATCTCCAGCCGCAGCAGGCTCCCAAGCAGGAACCGGCCTGGCTTGTAGATTTCAAACCAGCTGGTGGTTTTCTTTATTCTCCAGCCTCTTGGCTTAAATACCACCTGATGTGCTTCAGAGCCATTCGGCAAACACAGGGTTAATGCGCCTTGCGAACAGAAACTCCATCTGTCCAGAGAGGGTTAATGCGTGCGATATCCCCCCTCAGCCTCCTCCTTCGATGGAAAAATAGGAGAAGCCCAGCTTCTGCCAGTGTAGCTCATTCCCGGGCCTTCATAGCAGGTTTGTGATGTCAGGGGGCTGATGGGAACAAGCACAGCTGTCTCCAGCCATCCTGTTGCCACCGCAGGATTAGGGTGAAGGGGGGAGAATCCAAGGGGAGGGGTAGGAACACATTCTTCGAGGACGTACGTCACTTTGGCACTTTTTTCCCCTTTCCTTGGGATTTGCGGGTGTGTGTGTGTGTGTTTATTCAGTCATGTGACCTGGCTCCCAAACTCCTGTCCCACTCCCCACCCCACCCCACCCCACCCCCGCACGCTCCAGAATCCCACGCCTCTGCATTGAGACATGAGCAGGGCAGAAAGAAGTTTATTCAAGTGCAGGGAAGCAGGTGATTCAAGCCCTGTGGCCCTCAAGGATGGGGGAGCGGTGATGTCAGTGGGCAGATGGCCCTCAATACCTCAATCCCTGCGGCCATCTGCCCAGGCAGGAGCAAGCTCACCTGAGAGCAGGAGAAGTGCAGATCCAGTGTCCAAACCTTCCTCTGCCTTCAGCCACCATGCTGTGAATTGGTACTGAGCCAATGATGCACGATGGTGTTGAGAGATTGTTTTGCCATTGGCGGAGTGGTCTTATGGGTGAGATCCTGACTGCAGGTGGGCACTAAAAATCTCGTGGTGCTTTCAGTAGATTCTGTGGCTTTTATGCACTGCATAAATTATTAAAGAAAGAGTAAGGGGTATCCTGGCCAAATTCCAGCTCAGTTAATTGCATCCCGCCTCCCTGAAGTTACCCTGCAAATATTGTTCACTTCCTACCTTAGCCTACGTGAAGCAGGGAGGTGTCGCTGTCCAAGGGTTAGAGCAGGGGACTTGGAATCCAGATAGCTGCTTTCTATGCCCACCAACTCACTGTGTGACCTTGAGCCCGTGACTTTAACCCCTCTGTGCCTCAGTTTCCCCATCTGTCAAATGGGATTAACAATACTGGCCCATCTTTGCAAAGCGCTTTGATATCTTTCACTGAGAAGGGGTTACATACAGTAAGCGCACAGTAGAAGCAAGCCTTGCTGTGCACTAGTCAACATGTGCAGCAGCTCATGCAAGGGAGGGCTGCCCTGGAGGAACCAATTGCTATATATCCCTCACCTATTTTAGGGAGGAGCTATGAGTCTTAACAGGTCCGTGTTTACAAAGCACTTCCACATGCTCAAGTGAAAGCTGCTAGAGAAGGGCAAAGTACTTTTACTATTTATTGCTTTGTTAAGCAACGAGATTGCGCTATCAAACTGTAATTCATGGGCGAAACAATCATCCCGGCACACGTAGGTGGGCACTCTACATCCGTTTCTGGGATTCTGAGTCCTTCTGAAGGGGAACAGAAGGGACCTGCCTCTTCTGCCTTCTTCAGTCTCACCCCGTACTACCGGTGGCCTGAGTGTGTCATCTGTAGTCGCTTCTCTGCCACCCATGCAGCCATGGTTACATAGCGATTTTTCACATGCTCCCTCTGCTCACGTTGGGAATTATACCTCCAGCTGCGGTGTGGGCATGCCCGAAGTGAGTGGTAAGTCAAGGCCTGAAATCCTCTGTGCACAGCACAGACATCAAGACAGCCGGCTTCCCCTCCACTGCTTCACCATCCACATTCAAAAGGGGCCACCTGGGAGGCTCATTTGGTTTCTGTGGCCTAGTCACATCCTTGGCCTGGCTCTGCCCCAGCAGACAAGAAGCCAATTGTGATGGTGGGATTTTATGTACTAGGAGCTAGCCTGAGACTCCCCTGCAAACACATGCCATGTAACCTGCCAAACCACCACCAAGCACTGAGATGGACCAGATTCAGCCCAGCAACCTGTGGGGAAAGGCCCATGCTCAATCCCTCAGGCACCCGGACGCTCAGCTCTCAAAGGGCTAGTCTTATTCTTCAGGCTTTGCCAGGAGCAAAACATCCTGAGGAATTGCTCCTTCACCCCACAGCAGAAACGCACAAGGGACCAGACAGGGTAGTGCCCTCCCAGGGCCGGGTCACAGTGCGGTTGTAGTGGGGGCAGATGCAGGCTGGGCTGCGAAGCGTCACTAAAATGCCTCTTTACCCTGCCTCTCTCTGGAAATCCCCCGTCAATCCAGCGTGGCAGGCATTTGGCATCTCTCTTGAGAGCTAGCTCCACCTGGAATATAGCTTGTATCCTCCAGAGCATTGCAATGGCTGCAGGGTGATTGTTTGGTGCTCCTCACTTGCTGCGCGGCAGATCCACCGCGTCTTGATTTCTGGTCCCCTGTCCCTAACCAAAATAAGGAGCAAAGAGCCCCCATGTTCTTCAGAACAGGCAAGGCAAGGCCCTGCTTCCTCAGTTTGCAGCCAGATACTATCTGCTTGTCCCCTGCAGCTGTGACCTGGCCCTGAGAGCCTTTATTATCTGTACTCCAGTAATCCCCAGGGGCTTCAACCCAGGATTGGGCCCCATTGTACCAGGTGATGTACTGACATAGTCAAAGAGACATTCCCTGTGCAAGAGAGCTTCAAGTGTGCATCAGTTTTACCTGCCCATTTTCAGACGTTACCATAGAATCATAGAATATCAGGGTTGGAAGGGACCCCAGAAGGTCATCTAGTCCAACCCCCTGCTCAAAGCAGGACCAATTCCCAGTTAAATCATCCCAGCCAGGGCTTTGTCAAGCCTGACCTTAAAAACCTCTAAGGAAGGAGATTCTACCACCTCCCTAGGTAACGCATTCCAGTGTTTCACCACCCTCTTAGTGAAAAAGTTTTTCCTAATATCCAATCTAAACCTCCCCCACTGCAACTTGAGACCATTACTCCTCGTTCTGTCATCTGCTACCATTGAGAACAGTCTAGAGCTAACCTCTTTGGAACCCCCTTTCAGGTAGTTGAAAGCAGCTATCAAATCCCCCCTCATTCTTCTCTTCTGCAGGCTAAACAATCCCAGCTCCCTCAGCCTCTCCTCATAAGTCATGTGTTCTAGACCCCTAATCATTTTTGTTGCCCTTCGCTGGACTCTCTCCAATTTATCCACATCCTTCTTGTAGTGTGGGGCCCAAAACTGGACACAGTACTCCAGATGAGGCCTCACCAATGTTGAATAGAGGGGAACGATCACGTCCCTCGATCTGCTCGCTATGCCCCTACTTATACATCCCAAAATGCCATTGGCCTTCTTGGCAACAAGGGCACACTGCTGACTCATATCCAGCTTCTCGTCCACTGTCACCCCTAGGTCCTTTTCCGCAGAACTGCTGCCTAGCCATTCGGTCCCTAGTCTGTAGCGGTGCATTGGATTCTTCCATCCTAAGTGCAGGACCCTGCACTTATCCTTATTGAACCTCATCAGATTTCTTTTGGCCCAATCCTCCAATTTGTCTAGGTCCTTCTGTATCCTATCCCTCCCCTCCAGCGTATCTACCACTCCTCCCAGTTTAGTATCATCCGCAAATTTGCTGAGAGTGCAATCCACACCATCCTCCAGATCCTTTATGAAGATATTGAACAAAACCGGCCCCAGGACCGACCCTTGGGGCACTCCACTTGATACCGGCTGCCAACTAGACATGGAGCCATTGATCACTACCCGTTGAGCCCGACAATCTAGCCAGCTTTCTACCCACCTTATAGTGCATTCATCCAGCCCATACTTCCTTAACTTGCTGACAAGAATACTGTGGGAGACCGTGTCAAAAGCTTTGCTAAAGTCAAGAAACAATACATCCACTGCTTTCCCTTCATCCACAGAACCAGTAATCTCATCATAGAAGGCGATTAGATTAGTCAGGCATGACCTTCCCTTGGTGAATCCATGCTGGCTGTTCCTGATCACTTTCCTCTCATGCAAGTGCATCAGGATTGATTCTTTGAGGACCTGCTCCATGATTTTTCCAGGGACTGAGGTGAGGCTGACTGGCCTGTAGTTCCCAGGATCCTCCTTCTTCCCTTTTTTAAAGATTGGCACTACATTAGCCTTTTTCCAGTCATCCGGGACTTCCCCGGTTCGCCACAAGTTTTCAAAGATAATGGCCAATGGCTCTGCAATCACAGCCGCCAATTCCTTCAGCACTCTCGGATGCAACTCGTCCGGCCCCATGGACTTGTGCACGTCCAGCTTTTCTAAATAGTCCCTAACCACCTCTATCTCCACAGAGGGCTGGCCATCTCTTCCCCATTTTGTGATGCCCAGCGCAGCAGTCTGGGAGCTGACCTTGTTAGTGAAAACAGAGGCAAAAAAAGCATTGAGTACATTAGCTTTTTCCACATCCTCTGTCACTAGGTTGCCTCCCTCATTCAGTAAGGGGCCCACACTTTCCTTGGCTTTCTTCTTGTTGCCAACATACCTGAAGAAACCCTTCTTGTTACTCTTGACATCTCTTGCTAGCTGCAGCTCCAGGTGCGATTTGGCCCTCCTAATATCATTCCTACATGCCCGAGCAATATTTTTATACTCTTCCCTGGTTATATGTCCAACCTTCCACTTCTTGTAAGCTTCTTTTTTATGTTTAAGATCCGCTAGGATTTCACCATTAAGCCAAGCTGGTCGCCTGCCATATTTACTATTCTTTCGACTCATTGGGATGGTTTGTCCCTGTAACCTCAACAGGGATTCCTTGAAATACAGCCAGCTCTCCTGGACTCCTTTCCCCTTCAATTTAGTCCCCCAGGGGATCCTGGCCATCCGTTCCCTGAGGGAGTCGAAGTCTGCTTTCCTGAAGTCCAGGGTCCGTATCCTGCTGCTTATCTTTCTTCCCTGCGTCAGGATCCTGAACTCAACCAACTCATGGTCACTGCCTCCCAGATTCCCATCCACTTTTGCTTCCCCCACTAATTCTACCCGGTTTGTGAGCAGCAGGTCAAGAAAAGCGCCCCCCCAGTTGGCTCCTCTAGCACTTGCGCCAGGAAATTGTCCCCTACGCTTTCCAAAAACTTCCTGGATTGTCTATGCACCGCTGTATTGCTCTCCCAGGAGATATCAGGAAAATTAAAGTCACCCATGAGAATCAGGGCATGCGATCTAGTAGCTTCCGTGAGCTGCCGGAAGAAAGCCTCATCTACCTCATCCCCCTGGTCCGGTGGTCTATAGCAGACTCCCACCACTACATCACTCTTGTTGCACACACTTCTAAACTTAATCCAGAGACACTCAGGTTTTTCTACAGTTTCGTACCGGAGCTCTGAGCAGTCATACTGCTCCCTTACATACAGTGCTACTCCCCCACCTTTTCTGCCCTGCCTGTCCTTCCTGAACAGTTTATAACCATCCATGACAGTACTCCAGTCATGTGAGTTATCCCACCAAGTCTCTGTTATTCCAATCACGTCATAGTTCCTTGACATCACCAGGACCTCCAGTTCTCCCTGCTTGTTTCCAAGGCTTTGTGCATTCGTATATAAGCACTTGAGATAACTTGAGATACCAGCTTCCTCCAGAGGTGGAGACGGGCTGAGGTATATCTTTTGTAATGAACTTGTGTGTGTGTCACTGCCCACTGTGGCGTAGACTCAGACGATTTTGTTGTGTGTCATAGCCTCTCTATAGCTAATGAAGAGTCTCCTTTAGCCCAAGTAGTTGGGGACTTAGCCTTCTAGTGCCGTGAATTTCAGACTGGCCATAATGTGCAGGATATTGACAACCAGGATGTGCTACGGGTCATAGATTTGTTAATGTTCGTGTCATATCTGTACAGATTTTATGAATCATGGAAAGGGGCTGACTTTAATAGCTTTATTATGTTTTAAATATGGACACATACATGTCCTCTGCATGTTATATGACGTGTGAGATCCAAAAGGAGGGGGAGTATCTCTAGGGTAGCACTTCCCATTACTCTGTGCAGAAGAGGGCAGGGTAGGTTGAGAATAGCATGGCACAATAACCAGATCAGCCTATATCCAGTTCAGGTTTTTATTTAGGGGCATATGTTCCAAATTAGTTTCGCATGGAGCATAGAGGCGCCTGGATGGGAAGCCAGGTAACCACAGAGCTTCTGAAGCAGCCATCAGACTTGAAGCTCAGAGCTGTCCACGTGAAAGTCTGGGAACGCAGCCCTGGCTAAGAAATAAAATCCAGCCTTCACCTTCTCTTAGCTGTAAGTTCTGCAAGAGCACCCTCCACCTGAGATGAGCTTAACCCAGATCTTACTGACGTGCCTAGGAGAGTTGGGTTTAGTTCAGCTGCTACCTCTAGATGTCTAGGATCCCAGTTCAGACCCAGGCTGTGGCAACACAGGATCTGTGTGTAACCCATACTAGGAGAATGAGTCTTTGTCCCTCTCTAGTGTCTGGTCCACTAAAAGGATAACCATCTACTGTGGCTGACAGCTTGGTAGGTTTCTACAGAGGCTCATGCATCCTGGGTTCAAACTCCACTGGTGGCCCAAGGGCAGTGAGCTTGTTATAACCCACTGGGCCTAACTCTGCTTTTACACCAGTTTGATCCTCCATTTTTAGTGGCGCTCCTCCTGCTTTACACCAGTGTGTGAGGAGACTCAGGCCCATGCAATCCATGGGGGAGGGGGAAGTCTCCTAAGTGCTTCTCTCCACTCTCATGCCTCAGCAGTGGTTGTCAGGCACGTTAGGGCAGAATTCTCTAGACTTTAGGAAGTTGCATGGGGAGGAGGGAGGGGAGGAATAAATTAAAAGGGTCCACTGAGGGCATGATGAAATCTTAATTGGTTTTGTTAATTCATTATTAGCCATTTAAAAAGTGTAAACTAAAGACTGAAAGTGACAAAACATGTCAGTGGAGGCTTCTCAACTGTGAATAGCCCTAGGCTGCCCAGAAAACCATCCCATGTGGTTGGGCCGAGCTACAAAAGAGGGGAGGGCCCGCTTGTGAAATGAGCTTAGCTATTTTAGCCTGTGGCAGCACCCCGAGGAGCTGCTCTGGGGGTGCTGGTTGGGGTGATTCCACCAGCAAAGGGGGGGAAAAGCAAGGTGCTAGCTTTGGAGGGGTGCAGCTGGGAAATCTGCATGTGAGTATGCACTTCAGTTCTGGGGTTAGGAAAATAAAGGTTTAGCCCTAGTAGAAACTGTCCTGATTCTAGGTGATAGAATAGCCAGCTCAGGGCGGGATGGGGAAGGATGGTCCTTGTGGTGAGGGAACCAGTCTAGGATTTGGGAGACCTGGGTTTAAGTCCCTGCTCTGCCACACACTTCCTGTGTGACCTTGGGCAGGTCACTTAGCCTCTGTGTGCCTCAGATCCCCAATTGTATAATAGAGATCATAGCACTTAGCTGTCAGGTAAAACTCTACCTCACAGGGTTATGAGGATAAATCCATTAAAGATTGGGAGATGCTCAGATATTATGATAGACACATGTGCTATCCAGATCAGACTCACTAGTCTCTCAATCCTGCCCCGCTGAAGTCAATGGGAGTGTGGCCATTGAGTGTTGCGGGAGCTGGATCCTGCCTTAGTCCAATTCTCACTCCTGATACAAACAGGGCAGCCCAACCTGTGCTAACAGCACGGCCTGGATTTATCCAAAAGGTGGGGCCCTAGAACCACTTTCCTGCCCAGAAGAGCGGGGTGGGGGAAGTGACTCCAGATAAAGAAACCACCAATTGACATTAAGGGGACCCCATGAGGCCCCGTCAGCTGATCCATTTGACCTGTTAACCCCTAGCAGAGTTTCTGAAATATTTCAGCTGTCTCCCCTTCTCAGCCTCAAACCTCAAGATGCAGAGCCCTGCAATTCAATCCTGTGCAACAGGCTTCACTTTGGGGTATCTTTTCCTTTGTATTTTCATGGGCTGGCAAAAAATCGAGAGAGGAGAGAGAGATGCCGGAAGGGTTGATCTTGCGTTGATTAAATGTTTTGGATGGTACTGATAGATTATGCAGAGAGAATCAATTGTTCAAGGCAGCATTGCCCTCCTGGCATTGTGAAGTAGGCACTGAAATGTCAGGTTTGTGATCTTAAATCAGCAACCACAACACAGGGGAAAAAAATTAAATGGGGGGGGCAAGAGACGGGGGGAAATCTTAAATGAAAATAAGACTGGAACAGGTTGGGAACTGTGATGATAATATTAATAATTGATACCAAAACAAAGTGCCGTGGAGGAGACTGATGGTTGTAAGTAATTTTCTGGGTGCTGTGTACACACACACAGATGCCTTATCACTGAAGGATGGAAAATAGCAGCCGAGATGAAACTTTAGATACATTTTAAACACTCAGATGAAGGTGGGGGCAGAGGGGGGAGCCAGGAGCACGGGGCGGGGGAAGGGTTTGTATTGCAAAGCACTTTTCCATTTGGATACTGAGACTAAGCATTAGATTGGAGCAGATAGCCATGTGGCCTCAGGCCCAGGAGTGAAGGCAGCGACGCCAAGCAAAGGGGGAGTTTAAGGACAGTGGGTTAGAGGAAGGGGGAAGGTTGTTTGTTTGTTTGTTTGTTTTTTAATTTGGGGAGAGAACAAGGTTAATTTTGGAGCTGGTGAGGGATTAAAAGAATTGGCTTCTGTCTGGCACAAGTTTTGCAGATGCTGTCTCTCCAGGCTCTACCACTGCCCCTCAATCCGACCATGTGAGCCCCTGGTGTTCTAGCTGTGGGCTACCTACACCCCCATTTCTCTGTCTAGCCTAGGTACTTCGATTGCCCCGTTTCTGTAGTATCTGAGCACTTTGCCGCCTTTAATCTAGTTATCCTCACAACACCCCTGCAAGGCAGGGAAGTGCTGAGCCCCCTTTTACAGCTGGGGGGACTCAAGCAGAGAGACTAAGGGTAGAGCTACACTGCAATGGGGCAGTGGGACTGCAGTGTGAGGAAACGGTGCCTGAGCGAGCTCGGGTATCGTATCAATGGGGCTGCAGCAGGACGGGCTGTGAAAAGGCTGCCCAGGACCCTGGGTAATTACTCAGGAGGCCAGCCTGCATGGCTTCAGCTTTGCTGCTACTGCTATTAAGCTGGCTTGGGTAGGCCCACGCATATGGCAATTGCAGTGTAGACGTTCCCTAAGCGACTTACCCAGGGTCATTCAGAAAGTCAGGGGCAGAGCAGGGAACTGAACCGGGCTTTCCCCACGACCTGTAATAGTACCCTAAGCACTGGGCTCCCTTCCCTTCTAGCAACGTATTGCCCTCAGGCTCCTTCCGGTTCTGATCCTGGGTTCTCCACACAACTCAGCCGACGCCCCTTGCACCTGAGTGGTAACGTCCCCTGCTCTTATCAAAAGCTGCCAATCACACCCAATAATCACACCCATGGCGGTTTAGAAATGGAGCAACTAGCCTGAGACCAGCAAACGTGTGTCACTTCAGAACCTAATTGCAATGTGGACCCAGATCGCCCCAGGCGTGGTACACGCAGGTGTAGGTATTTTTCATTCTAATCGTTGTGTTCAAAGACCGTTGTTCTGTTATATACACAGGGGAGCCAAAAGCGAAAGAGACACTGTAAAAGATCAGTTTGTCATTAAGGGCTATGGAACCGCCTGACCATCATGCACACAAAGAACGATGCATCCTACAGTTATTTGTAAATAAATTACTACTCAGAGCCAGGGTCTGGTGATTAACAAGTGAGTGAATGAATGAGCCCTCTTATTCCCTTTGGAAAAGAATATCATCGGGATTATTTCTGTGTATTACAGTAGCACATAGGGGCTCCAATTCAGGATCAGGACTCATTGTGCGAGGCGCTAAACACACATTATGAAAGGATGATCCCTGCCCTTGCAATTGAAGGAACTATCCATCTGTCTTAACGATCAAAGGTACTTGCAAATATCTGAGCAGCTCACAGTCTTTCATGTATTTATCCTTGCAACACCCTCATGAACCAAATCAGTGCTGTTATCTCTATTTTACCGATGGGGAACTGAAGCCCAAAGGAACTAAGGGTCAGATTTTTGATGGTATCTAGGCACCTAACTCCCATGGGAGCTAGCCCTGTGTCATTCAGGAAGTCTTGAATGGACCCAAGTCTCTAAAATCCTAGGCTGGCATCCTAACCCCTGGCCATTCTTCCTCTTTAGGCTAATAGTCTGGCTGATTCTTTTGGAGCACATGGCTACTTGGATCTCCACACGACAGCCTCTAGGTTAAACATCAGCATTGTTGCAGGTGCTTGACAGGCAGCAGAGTTATGTCTCTTCCAGCATGTGTCTACTGTAGGCGTGACAGCAGCAGGAGCTGGAGAGAGGCCCTTATGTACAAACACCAGGGCCAGCTGGGTGTCAGGCCACCCCAGTGCCAGCATTAAGAACACCAGAACCACCCACGGCACGATGTGAAAACATCAGCACTGCTTGTGAGATGGTAGGAAAATGCCTCTCAAACTTGGCTACTAGCTGTTTCTTCCAGCTGCTGGGCTCAAAGGAAGGTGTTGATGCCAGTTTGTTAATCTAAGGCCACACGTACACTTGGGAAAAGCCCCAATGCACTCATCTGTAGCCAGCGATC
The DNA here is from genome assembly GCF_965140235.1 of Caretta caretta. Classification (NCBI taxonomy): domain Eukaryota; kingdom Metazoa; phylum Chordata; order Testudines; family Cheloniidae; genus Caretta; species Caretta caretta. The sequence goes on from NC_134223.1 coordinate 8,271,903, forward strand.
AGTGTAGCTGCACCAGGGCTAAGATCAAAGTGTTGCAGGGACTTACAGGGCCTAGCACCAACTTAATCAAGGTTAACCTTATCATTAGTATTACTATAGCACTTGGATGCCCTAGTCATGGGCCAGGACCCCTTGTGCTAGGCGCTGTACAAACCCAGACCAAGAAGATGGTCCCTGCCCCAAAGAGCTGACAATCTAAGCATAAGACAAGAGGGATACAGACAGAATAAGGAACAACAACACAAACAAAGGTCTCAGCGCACCAGTAGCCTAACTGTTGTCAAGTTTTGTCAGCAGAAGGGCAGGGTTGGAGGAGGATGAGTTAGTTTTGTGGATGTTTATGGGGAGCTCTTCCCAGTCATTGGGGTATATCCCTATTGCCTCCATCAGGGCAAATCTTTGTCTTCCCCATGTTGACATTTAGCAGTGAGCAACGGTGCAGCTCCACCGAAGCTGAGACAGGTCTACTCCCAGGCATAGAGATGGCTTCACCCTGGGCATTCCATGGGATTTCGTATACTGAGACATGGATATGCGTCATGTCACTGGTGGATCACTAGGCTAGGAGTAACTTAAAGCTATTTGCCATCTCTTGGCTATTTGGTGGGTCTCAGTCCAGTTCCCAGTGGGCAGTGTCCATGTCACAATTGTTGCCTTCGCCGTTGGCACTCACCAGCTGCCATTTTAGCAGTCTCAGCAGAAAGGCCAAGGGTTATGTGTACGTGGAGACATTGCACCCCCATCCTGACTGAGAGGGGCCTTGGTGAGGCAGTGTGGCAGGGAGATTTTCTACCACTGCCCAGGCTGTACCCATCCTGGGGGTTAACAGAGGACTTCTTTCTCCCCTACAGTTAAGCCTGTCATTCAAATGGCTAGTTGGGTACAGGAGACAATTTGGCCTTTTCACCATTTCACTTCAACAGCTCCTTGCCTTCTCAAGGCTGCCCCTGACCAACTCTGTCACTTCCCCCAGGCGGCCCTGATCACCTCTACAGCTGCCCCTCAGCACTCAGTAAACACTCTTTGCTTCTACAGACTTTTGGCTTGGCCAAGTGTTCAAATTGGCTGCCCCCGGCCCCTGCCCTGGGAGCCCCATCTACCATGCAAAACTGCCTTAACGTGACAGGGGAAGCAGCCAACACACTGCACAGCTGGCGTAGGAGAGGCTGAGATGAAGGCACCGGGGGGAATTCAGAGGCTTGGCAGATGGAGGAGTTTGCTCTTAATCCCAAGCCGCCCTGGGCCAACTTTGCTGTGGTTTCCCGGGCTGTCAGAAGCCTTTTTATTTGCCATGTGAACCAACCTTGAGGTCTTTAGACAACAACAAATAATTTATCTCATGGGGGGTTTCCCCAGAGAGCCATAAGAGGAGAGGCTCCAAGACAGAATCTGCTGGCAGCGGAGCAGACGGCATTCACCTGTTATTCTTCTCAAGCAGGCTGGCTCCAAGGCATCAGAAATCCAGACAGGCCTCCCTGGGGCACGCTGAGAAACATGGGGGTAGGTATGTTCTTCTCCTGCTCCCCTTCCCAATCCACACCCAGAAACTTCCCACCTATGTGCTCAAAGAGCAGGCCCCTCTGAGAAATTCAGACCTCCGTTCTGGAGGGTGGTTCATGGCCAGCGTTGCCCACCTCTCCGAGCAGTCGGGGCCTTTCAGAGCTCGGACTGTCAGTGGAAGTAGATGTCCAGGTTCTGTGTGTCTCATGTCTTTCTGCATATGACCTGGATTCCATAATGATCAGGAAATCAGGTGCTCTGTCCAGTCCCAGGTTGGGAACGGGGAGGGGGAGGTGTCAGTGACTTTGATTCTGTCTAATCTCTTGGTAATTACTGGAGGAACAGCCATTTGTACAGACAAATCTCCTGAGCAGCTCTTCGCAAACCAGCCGCTTCCACCACTGGCTGGTCAAAGTATTCGGGCTGTGTGCTTAGTTCTCTGCGTAGCCTGATATTTTTTCTGCTTGCTGATTGGACAGCTGGAACGTTCTGAATAGAAACCACAGGTGTTCATACAAAGGAGCCTCATTCCCCAAACAGAAATCCTTTGATACAAATACAAAGTGAATTTAGCACTCATGGAAGGCCTGGAGACCGTCCCCAGAACAGGTACCACAATGTAATTCAAGCTTCCCCACCAATGTTCCTTAACCGTAACCTGGAGGGACTTCCCCTCAGCATGAGAAAAGCCATTCAATCTCCATGGCTCATTCTGCCCCCAGCCTTTCTGTATACACAGCCAACAAGGAGGCCAGTTTCCATCAGCTCTGCCATCTGGGAACCATTCTCTCTCTGTCTCTCTCTCTCTCTCACACACACACACACACACACACAAACCACCACCACCAAAGAGCCATCAGATGGCAACACTATAAAATCAGCCATTACCAGCCTGGGCTGGATTTAACCTGGCAACCAGGAGCTGAAAAGCTCTGCACCCCCTGACAATCCTTTGAGTCACCCAGCCTCTCAGCATACAAACTGAGAGGCAAATTCCCAGCCAGTATAATCAGCTGCACTGATTTAATGGAGCTCTGCCAATTTGGCCCACTATTTCTAAGGCTCCCAAGAACTTTGGAGCAGGGGGAGATGTGCACACAGGTAATATCCTTTGGGTACCTTCTGCCCACCTGTCAGACCACAGTTAGTCCATATCTCCGTGAGCCAATAACCTGTGTCTGCCCTAAATGCAATCTGGGTGTAGCCTCTGGATCTGTCTCCCCACCTCTGTCCCTTGTGGCTCAGTAGCAGCATCTAGCAAGGTCTTTGCGAGCAGGGACCCAACTCGGCAAGGGAAGCAAGATCCTCTTCCAGACAGCAATGTTCTAGGTGTGCAGGGGACTGGGAGACTTGGGGCACTGTTAACTAGCAGTGCTGCTTTTCGCCTTGGGTTCAAATGTGGCACAGGCGAGTTGGGACTGAATGTTCTTACCACCAAGTGTCTGCATCCCCAAAACCACCTCCACAGAGAGGCCACAGCTACTCTCCCTCTATGCCACAAAGAGACATATTGGCAGGGTGATATGTGCAGGAAACTTACATGCTGCTCTGGCTATATCTGTCCTATGGATAGATTAGGAGACTCCAAGCTCCAGGGCTCTAAATACCCATGTTGCCAACCTCAAACATTAAAAAAACCATGAGTCAACATAATCATGAGATTGGCTTTAAATGACAAGATTTAAAAAATAATAAAGATTGGATTCTTATTTGCATTCTGGATTTTGTCCCTTTGGGGATCACATTTCACAGCTTGTCCAAACAGCCACAAGGGCTAGAAACTTTCTCGTTTGGGTTGGTAATGAAAGGTGAGATGCTGGTGCGTTTGTGTGACTGCAGGAGTTACGGCTTCCGGAAAAGCACCAAATAAATAAATAAATTCACAAGAGTCTGGCAACGCTAATACACACGTTTTAAAGAGAATGGGGGAGGCAGGCAATTTCAATGTGCTCTAGAAAACCCTGTCCCCTTCTTGCTTTTTCTTACCCATGGTCCTTATTTCTGTACTCGTAGAGCTTGTGCATCCCTGGCTCACAGCCTCAGTCCTTGTTACCCCCCAGAACTATGTGAAAATTTGGATCTTAAGCAGACCTTTGTGGCAGCTTTAACTCTCTATAACAGGCTGAACCACCACGCGTCCCCACCCTGTGCTCCAATCCCTTCAGACTCAGGGGATGTTTGATCCTAACTTTGTACCTTAAGCCAGTCTCTGGTAAAAGTCTGGCGTCCCAGTTTCCATCTGAATGAGGGCTGGCTTGCAGGCCACCTTTCCCTGATCTGGTGGAGAATGGGGTAAAGAGCACCATCTGCTGTCTGATCCCAGCACTGCGTGCAGCTGGAGTCCTTGACAGTTCCCAAAACTGGGTATCAAACCACTTCCCTGCATTTCGGTTTCCAGGTGTTGAGGACTGAAGTGCAGCACAGCATGGGGAGAAGGGGAGAGACTAGGGACTCAGATGGCAAGAGAGAGACCAACAGACAAGGAACTAGGGAGACGCAGAAAGCACAAGACAGAAAGAGGGACAGACAGAGAGGCCTTCGGTCCCCTAGCAAATCCTCTCCCGTGTTTGTTTTACTCCCAATATTTTCCCCTACCGTGTTTCATTTTCTTTCCATTGTCTGTTTCTCTCCTTTGCCTCTCCTCTCACTCTCTCCCTTCTTCTTCATATTTTTCTCCCCCTGTTGATTCCCACCCCCAGCACGTTCCTTACAAGCAACCTCCTCTCTCTTCCCTTTACTCATTCCCCCCTTCCCGCTACCCCTTCATCACCCATCTCTGCTTTCTCCTCCCCCCTTTTCTCAGTCGCTGCCACCTTTTCCCCATCTTCCCTCCATCACTTCCCCTTCATCATTCTTCTGTCCCTCCTCCAACCCCCTGCTCTGTGCCCTACTGCTTCCCCCTCCCCTCTCACATCAAACCCCTCTAGGGCCCCGCGGGGCTCGCTGAAAGGCTGTCCCAGGGGAGTGCTGCAGGTACCAAGCTGATGGAGGAAATCTGTCCCAGGTCTGTGGCCCACACTCCTCCAAGACTCTCTCCTCTTCCTCCCTAACTTCCAGGGACAGGCCTGGGGAGTCTCTCTGCTATCCCCTCCTCCCACTAGCCTCAGGGCCCTTATCAGCCTGAAACACCAGATCGGCCAGGACAGGACTGGGCATCCCTGCCTGCCTGTGTGCTCCACAGTTGGCTGCTGGAGCTGTTCTCAGCCAAGCAAGGGTTCCCCCTTCTGCTCCCCGTTCTGCTACCACTGTTGGATCCACCAAAGCTATTGAACCTTGTGATGCATGACAGGGCAAGCTTTAGCGCCCTACAGGGTTGCAACAGCTGTATATAGGACGCACAGTTCGTGACCCTGAAAACCTTGCCCCTCTACTTGGAGAAAATGAGATTAAGCCCCCAGGGTTTGGCTGTTAGCAGGAACTGATTAATACAGGTGTGCAGGCCTGGCATATCCCAACCAGCAGAGGGCAGTGCATGTTCATGGACCTGTGTAGACGCAGCTGACCCATGGTAAATGCCCATAGGTCAGTGGTGTGTAAATTTTCCCAGTCTCGCCCCCCCCCTTACCATTCATGGAATTTGTCACCCCCCCCCTCCCACCACCACCATTACTTGCAGCCACAGCCAAAGCTTCCTCAGCAGTGGGCTGCTTCTACCTTGCACCCAGGCTGCACCACTAGGGAAGGGCCAATACCTGCCTCTTCCCGCTTGGGTTTTCAGGGTTGGGGAAGGTGCATGCAATGGTCTCTGGAGGCTGCCGGGAGCAGAAATCAGCTGACCCACAGGCTGGGTGGCCCGCTGAAGTGAGGCAGGGAGTGGAGCTGGTGCTCCCTTCCCGAAACCCACAGCCTGGCATCGCCGCTCGCCCCACGATTTGAAAACCTCTGCCATAGCTGGACTCAAACCAAGCCATTCACTGATTGCATACTGCGAAAGGGGAAAGAAATTGGCTTGACACTCTCTGGCAGGTGTGACTGTGAGGAGACTTCCTCCCCCAGGAGCCTCAGACTGTCACATCCAGCTGGGGGGGCACCCTCTGGGGAAGCAGGAGAGGCAGGTGGAATTCCATTTGGTGCAAGGGCTTAGACATTCAGACGCAGTGTTTAGCTGAGGCAGGGGTCCCTAAACTTTCTTCCCTGAGGCCCACCCGTGCAGCTGCAATAGGTACTGCAGCCCACTCCATCAGGAAGAGCAGTCCTACGGCCTCCTCACCTCAGAAGGGACCAGAGCCAGTGAGAGGGCGAAGGGGCCAGGCAGGTGCCACAGGTCTGCTGAGTGCCTTGAGTTGGTCACCTGGCAGCCCTGCCCCAGTCACCCACCCAGGACCCTGGAGTGCCTCATAGTCACCGCCTGCCTTGGAACGAGGGAAGGGCTCGGGGAGCACCAGTGCAGGGCAGAGGTAGGCGCATGGGCCGAGCCTGGCCGTTACCTATGATGGTCCCAATCAAAGCATTGTCCAGGTGGAAACAGCAGCATCGCTGAGCCCAGGTCCCTGGAGGGGCCCCGGGGCTGGTACTCCAGGGGGCCCGACTAGGGTGACCAGATAGCAAATGTGAAAAATCGGGACAGGGGGTTAGGGGTAATAGGAGCCTATATAAGAAAAAGACCCCAAAATTGGGACATCTGGTCACCCTAGGCCCGGCAGCCACAAATCGTGGGGTGCAGCAGCTCAGAGTGGGAATGGCCGCGAACTTCCCAGCCGCCTCCAGCTGACCTGAGAGGTGCTGCCTCTCAGGACCAGCCCCTTCTCCTGGTCCCCTGCCTGGCGGCTCCACTTCAGCCTCTGCTGCTGACCAGGACACTGGGGTACTCTGGCTCTGGGTGGGGGTCATTGCCGGCTACCACTCCGCCAACGTATACAGTTGCAGGGGCACAGTTTGGTGTGTTTTCGCCATGCTCAATGACACTCCCGTCGTGGGGACATGCTGGAGCAGGCACATCAAGAATATATGCTTGCAGTGGGAATAAACTGGTCCCAGAATGACCTGGGGGGTAGGGAGGGTGGGTGCAAAGGAGGATAACTCTTCCTTTCTGGCACGGGGAGAGCAACCTTTGGTGATGCTGTGACAACGATGGGTGCCATAGAATAAGGTTGTCCCAAAGAGCAGATCCCACTGCCCCTGCCTGTAGGAGGAAGGGAGCAAATTTCTACACCTCACCTCTAGTGGGTCACGTGTTGGGTCGTTACCGATGGTCCAGGATGGATCTGCACAAAGCATGTGGTTACTAATATCCAAGAAACATGTATCTGGTGCCCGGCAGAGCGTAAATATGCCCAGAGAACAGCAGAGTCCCTGCCCCCGAGGACTTATAGCCCAAAGGCCGGGGTGAATGCAATGCAGTGCAAGAGCTTACAGAACTAGTGCAGCTGCACGTGGTCTGAGAGGTTTCCTGGATGATGTGGATCTCCAGGAGACTTCTGAGCAAGCAAAGGCAGGGCTGCAGAGCTCAGGAGGATTCGTATGTGGGGGGTTGGTTTGGGCCCAAGCTAAAGACAACAGTCCCTCTAGGGGGCTAATAACATTGTAGGCAGCTAATCATTTCCTTTAAAACACAGACTGACTTGTTCGACTAGGAAATGATGCTCAGGACTCGTCTAAGGGAATTCAGATGTTGACAGGGAACACCCAGCGGCAGCATGAAAAGATCTGTTACTTGCCTTGCAGCTGGCTTAATGGCAGAAATAGCTAGAGCCCAGAGGGGACAGGTCGGATCACATGCCCCCCCCCCCCCCGATTTCTGGGAAAGGCACCAGCACGTTGCGCTCCCGCTGAGCCCTGCTAGGAGGTGCCAGGAGCAGGGAAGAGAGACTGAGCTGGTGGCCCAGGTCCGGCAGAGGGGTCGCGGAGAAGCCCGATGGGTCCTGGCCCCGCCACGGGTACCGATGCTCGACAGCAGGTGTCCGGAACCAGCTCCGGCCCACAGCAGGGAGGCATGGGCAGCGGGTTTAACAGGCCAGGGAAGGCTAAGCCTCCCGTAACGCTGGCCGTGGCTCCGCCCATGCTCCACCCCGAGGCCCCGCCCTCATGCCCCCTCTACCCTAAGGTGGGCGGGGCTCAGCTCAGGCTGGCAGCTTGGAGCTTGGGCAGGCTGGTGGCTCGAGTTGGCCAGCAGCCCAGCGTGGGGCAGCCGGCGGCCAGGCCCGGGGTGGCTCAGGCCAGTGCTCGGGCCGGCCAGTGGCCTGGGGCGGCTCAGGCCAACTTGGCGGTTGGACCAGTGCTCGGTCCAGGAGTTGGGCCAGCCTGGGGGTCTGGCCAGCCAGGGGTTGGGGCGGCGGGGGCGGGCGGACTGGTGCTCAGGCTGGCTGGCGGGGCTAGGCTGGGCTGGCTGGCGGCCCTGGGCTCAGGGGCCTGTGCTCCTCCGGCCACTGGGGAGGAGGTCTTGGGTCTCCGGTGGGCGAGGGGGCACAGTAGGGCCGGGGCCTGGGGTGGAAGGGGAGGGCCCGGGGGCTGGCCTCCCCAGAGTGGGGTTCATGCACCGCCCATGCAGGGAGGCGGTGGGAGAAGTGGGGAAGCAGCTCTGAGGGACGTGGGGGGCAAGGTGGTACCAGTTTGGAGACACGTCAAGCCTCACTCATTGGGTGTGAGACTCACTCAGTAGCACGCTAGCTCACTCTCGCACACCTTTCTAAGCTTATCTCACTCATTTTGAGAAAATATATAAAGATTGAAACTATTTTTACTCAGGCACTGCAAGATACAACCAAACATCCTGGGCCCCAAGCTTGGGCCTTAGAGCTTGGAAAGCCACATTGCAAGCGTGTGGCCATCAGGGAGACGACCGGTCTGCAGTCTGTAGGCGGGAGAGAGGAGGCTACACGCGGGATTTTTTTGGTGGGTGTGAACACCTGACCGTCAAAAAAATATGAGTTTGCCCAAAAAACAAGCAGGACTTGATCGAAAGTTTGCTGGTTCTGCAAAATACAGTTCAAAATTTAAACCCCACTGGACAAATTCCTGGCCCTTCATTGTCAAGGCAAGGCTTCTTATTTTAAAATGTACGCTCTGTTGCCCGGCGCTGTCCTGTGGTCATCAAGGAGAAAAGGATACAACGTGTCATCTGGGGAGTGAAGTACACGCACAAATAGCAGAGCAATGGCTTTAGAGTCACAAATTCCTTTTGTACCCATGGCAAATCCCCTCACTGATAAAGTAAGTCCAATGTGTTTAATAATTATGATTACTGTTGTTAATTTATTATTATTATTATTATTATTTATTAACCCTTTCAGGGCACTTGGGTTTTCCAGCAGTAATTTGTTTGCTGACTTTTTTTTTTTTTTTGGTAGTACAGTAATTTATTCCTAGTACTTTGTCATAAACTTTGTGTGCAATGTTTTCAGAAAGTTTGGATTGTTTTTATGAATTAATTTGTATTGGGTCCAAGATTTTCTGTTTCTTGTACAGTTTTCAGTGTGTCCCGATGAGGGTTAAATATGAGGCCCTTTATCTAAGGCAACAGGATTATTAAAATACAGTATGTTACCGATACAAAGTTATACAGACACAAACTTGCAATCCTTATATCCCATAAAAAAAATCCACTCACTATTTGTAGCATATTATTAACATCCATGCTTATGAAAATCTGATTATACTGGTTGGATTAAAAACCTGGACTATTGGATATTGCCAAGGATCAAAGATGAGTCCCTTTTTTAAACAATGACCTAACACTCCACCTGGGAAGTGTCATTCTTTGGCCTTGAATCTCACTCTTTTGGGCTGTAAATCTCATTCTTAAGGACAGCCAACCCTTGGCAGGTGCGGCAGGAGAGTGGGGGGCGAGAAAGGGGCCAGAGGTGACGCATGGGGTGGTCGTATGCCCCCCCCCCTTTAAATTGTGCCTTCCCTACTATCATCAACAGTTACACATCACCTCTGCTAGAGCCTGAGAGGTGGGGACACATGCCCAGAACCAAATGCGATGCCTAGACTTCAGGGTTACAGACTCTGTCTTCTGCTGCAGCAACCTCTACACACAAGTCCCTGCTTTAGTGAGCCAGCCAGTGCAGCCATCGTCTGCAGCACACACATGTCACAGGGCTGCCTTAAGTGCAGCAGTTAGGCCAGGCACCTCCAAATGGAGCCTGCTACACAATCCACTTTCACCCACCCAGGTAAAGGGAAAACAAACTTGTTGGTGCTGTAGCCTGGCTGCTTCCTGCTGCCTTGTGGAAGCAGGCCCAGTTGTTGCAAGGTGGGAAAGGGTACAGTATCTTCCTCCCTGTGACTGTTCCTGTGGTGTAGGACAAGCCACGCAGACTGCTCTGTTCAGTGCTTGGGCTTTGGATAAAGATTGCTCTTGTGGGGTGAGAGCCTGCTTCTTCTCCCTTGCAGACTCCTTCTGCCACGAGAAAAAGCCCCAAGAATCCCAACAGGTAGTTTGGGAGAGCAGGATGTCCCAGAAATCATAAGGAGAATCCCAGCAGTCTCCAGCATTGATCACAGTTCGTACATACGTACATAAAATGCTACCTCTGGGTAAACTATTTCCTGAGGCATTCCAATTAGCTAAATCTCCCCTTCCCTGTATCAACACAGGAGTGCAATGCAGAGCCCCCCAATTAACTGAACCTCCCATGCCCACCTCTTGCGCGCACACACACAGTGCAGTGCAGAGATCCCGATTAGCTGATCCCACTCCCCATGACTATACAATGCAGAGAGACCCCAGTTTGATGATCCCCCTCCATGTAATACGGCGAAACCCCAGTTAGCTCAACCCTGATTTTCTGAACTGCATTCCTGTTGCTGATTCTGAGGTGCATTTATTTGATTTACCTAGAGCTTTAGCTATTCCAAGGCAATGAGATAATGGGGGTTTGTCTACTATGTTCGCAGGCACTTCATATGCCACAGTCTCAGGGGCTATCCTGCCCCTTGGACAATATTTCACTGGTATTGACAGTATAACCAGTCAATATTTGTGTGTATATCTGTATAATTACTGCATTGAGACTTGAGCTGGATATCTGCTCCACTAGAGGTATCTATGCATTTTCGTGTTGCCAGTACTCATTATTTTACTGGGAGTCTCATGGTATTTGGCATTTTTCTTGGTGCTGAAGCTCCTGGAGTCATGTGATTATGTGAGAATCTCCACCGTTTAAAGTACATTTAGATTAATAAATTCCAAGGTCAGAAGACACCATTGTGATCATTTGATCTACCTGCTGTATAGCACAAGTCATAGAACTTGCCCACAGTAATTCCTGTTCGAGCTACAGTATATCTTCTAGAAAACCATCCAATTTTAAACTAAAAATTGCCCATGATGGAGAATTCACCACAATCTAGCCTTTGTGGCTGTGGAAAAAAGCTTGAAAACGTGACCCCTAGTGGCACAATAACCAGAGAGCAATTCAGTGACCCCAAGATTTATGATGATTGATGATCTCATGATTTGTAAGCCAATCTCATGATTGTTGTTGCCTGACTCATGCCTTTTGCCTGCTCAGTGTAGGCAATACTGTTCTGAAAGCCAGAAAAACACCATTCCTTCAGAAAAATTAAATGATCTCTAAGTTCATGTCTTCTACAGTGGAATTTGCTCTGTTTTTTCCATCTCTCCCATTTATTGCCCCCATCTTATTGGGTGTGCACTACCCCTGCTTTCTCATTTGCTTTACTTTAGATCTTAAATTTCACTTGCTTGTCTCGGAACCTAACACGAAGGTCCATTCAGTGTGAAGAATGTAGCGTGGCCCTTTGCCGGGAACAGTTCAAAGCGTTTTGACACTTGTTAATACCCCTGCAGCTTCTGTGCATTCAATCTGGGTTGCATTAGCACCATGAGCAATCTGTGGTTGGGGGAGTTGCGGGGGGAGGAATGACTTTGGGATCCATCCAAGAAGCGTCAGACTCAATCTGGGCTCTTATAACTACGTACCTAACATGGTACATCACATGGTTTGATCTGCCAATTATCCTCAGTCAGAACTGCTAACCGAAAGCAGATGGATCTATACGTTATCGTATGGAAAAATCTGCCACTTGCCATTTTTCTGGAGAGTGGGAGAGCCGGGCTGAATGCCCCTTCCTAAAATCACCAGGCGGCAGCAGGTCTTAGACATGCAGGAGTGAGGATGAGCAATTAAGGGTGCAAGGGTGATGGAGAGGGGAGCAGGGACATGTGTAAGTACCGAGGTTGGTGCAGGGCTGGTGGCTGTTGTTGCTTCATACAGGTGTGGCACTGAACCTGAGCTAAGGAGGTGCCCTTAACCTGTTCCCTCTTCATTGTGTGTGTGCTGTATATTGGGATTATGTAAAGCAGCACCGATAGCCCCTGCTGTCCATTCCCTTCCACCCTCCCCTCCCCTGGGATATAAGAATTTCTGTTCCCCCAGCTTGGGCAGAATGTTAGAAGCATCTGAGCAGGCAGGAGAACATCTCAATTGTCTGATCAGAACATTGGAAATTCCTATCCCTCCTCCCTTGCGATCCTCCTCCTCATCGCCCCACCTTCCCCAAACACAGGCAGGAGCATTTAGCCACTTCAAAAAGAGAACTGTTTAAATAGCATTAAGGCCCTGATTGAAAGTCACAAAAGCCATGACATTCAGAGTTAAGGCTAAAAATCCACTTGACACTCTGGCCTTAAGTCACAAAAGGCATGAGTCAAAGGCAGTAACTGAGTGCTCCGAGTTCCCTGGCTTCTGAGCAGGGGGGGTGCTAGTCAGATCTCTAAATGAGATTTAAACGAGCTGATGGCCTGAATTAACAAGGTTCAGAGATGCCGTTTGGATTAGTTTTGGGATGCTGATCCGAACCACTTTGGTCTGGGAACTGGGCTGGAAAGCGTATTCTTTCCCCAGGGGCTGTCCTGAGAGGTGCTAAGACCCAGCAGCTCCAACTCCTGTCAGTCTGCGAGCTCGGAGAGCACAGGGGCATCATGCGGTCCAGAATCCGGGTTGTTTGTGATCTGCGCTAGTCTCTCTTGGAGCCCAAGATTGCAGGGTTGTATGAGGAGAGGCAGTGTGGTTTAGTGGGTAGAACATCAGGCTGCGAATTAGGAGATCTGGGCCACTGGCCTGCTGAGTGACTTTAGGCAAGTCACTTCCCCTCTCAGTGCCTCAGTTTCACCAACTACTTGTCTTGCCTATTTAGATTGTTGGAGAGGGGATTGTCACTTACTATGACTGTACAGCACCTAACACAATGGCACTCCAATCTCAGATAGGAGTTTTAAATGCCATCATAACCCTAAATCTGGGACATTAGCCCCTCAGCGAAATCGCAACATTATCAGAACAAATTAAGTCAGTTTTTAAAATCTTTATTATAGTAGAGGAACAAACAGAAAAATGTAACAGCATCAGATTTGTGCACCTGGAATAAGGATGTCCAGTAAGCTCCAGCCATGTTTGTTGGTTTGAATTAGCTGCTAGTCCTATGCTTTGCCAGGCTGCTTTCAAAAGATTTTTATGGCAGCTCCAAGCTAATAGTATCCTGTCTAATTGCATAGGGTCACATAGCAATGCACTTGGGCCTTATCAACTAGAAGAAACTAACTCAAAATATGGACACGGCTATCCAGCTTTGATTGTTTAAGGCAAAATTTTCAGTAATGGCTACTGAGTTTCAGTGCTCAGTTCAGCACCCTTTGGGGGCCCGGTTTATTTTAGGGATGCTGACCACCCACAGGCCTCTAATTGGGGCATCCAGAATTTCTAGCCACTTCTGGAAATGCTGGGCCTTAATGTCTTGTCCTAGGGTGAACTTCATGACAACTTTATTGTTGGGAAGGGCCACTTCATCCAAAGCAAAACTCTTTGTGGAAATGTATTGCTTTGGATGAAAGTTTCATTGGGAAGGTTTCTCTGGTCCAGGATGGAATTTAGGTCCTACATTCCAGGAAGCGGGGCAGGAACGAAGGGAGGCATGATGACCAGGCTATAGTGTCAGTCTCTTTGTATCTGGCCCAATGGATATTTAATTATTTATACAAAATGGAACAGCTACAACAGGCGAGACTGGGAGACTTGACATCATAGCCTGGTGATGAGGGCATTCAGCTGGGATATGGGAATGAGGCTCTGATTCAGAGCAGGGACTCACACCTTGAACCCAGATTCCAAGTGAGTGCCCTCACCACTGGGCTGTTGGCTTGTCTGGAGTGAGTTGCTTACTCTCTTTTTGCAGAAGACTTTGACCGATTTAGTTCTTGTTCTGATGCAGAACAAAAACAAATGTCAAAACCTTGAGTTGTTTCGTGAAATAGGACTCTTGTTTTCCAGCCCACCCTAGTTGTTGTACATGTTGCCTTGTTTGAGGGGGTAGGAGGGAAATTTGCAAGATTCATACAGTTGTACAATCTACAAAGCATTGATGCACTTCTTGAGGCGATAAAGACTCGCCTCCAACACAGACACGTTGGAACTGGGGCTTCTTTCGCTATGGGGACTGTCTCCATACAAAGACAAGGTACCTGGTTAGTCCTGTCTCATGGTGTAGCTCTGGATGGCAGTTTGGACGTAAGCAGCTGTGTTGCGTTCTGGATGGAAAAATATCAGATAACACTTGGGGCCAAAGTAACGCATGGAGATCCCAAGCAAATTGATTACCATGCACATAGCATCACAGAGGATCACCAGCACCCCTCTGTACCTAGACACGACCAGGAAAATGGCAATCCTGGAAATGGAATAGCAGGTCATACACAGCGTGATGTACTTGGCTTCGTTGTAGTTCTTGGGAAGCTCCTTGTCCATGTAGAAAAAACAGAAGCACAGAATAGAGAGAAACATATCTAGGCTGCTGTTCATCAGCAAGGCCAACTTGTAGCTCTTGTTGCATTGCAGTGCTACTGTAGGGGGGTCGTCCTCCTGAGCTAACAGAACTGGAGCAGGAGGGTGGATGATAAAGTTGGTCACAGTGATGGTGACTTTCAGAGCTATAATTACGGTTATAAAAATGTACTGGCCATTGTACTTCATCCAGTAGCTGTAGGCTTTGGGCAGCCAGGCAGCCATCTTGAAAATGCTGACGATCTGGAAAGACCTGACGGTGAGGCAGGAGATGCACACGGTGAAGCAGAGGCTGAACGCTGTTTGCCGGCACACGCACGTGAACTCTGTCGGGATCCCTACATACATGGGGACGTTGACGAAACTGATGATCAGAGATGCCAGCATGAGGAAGCACATCCTGCCTCCTGCGGACTTCACCACGGGGGTGTGCGAATGAATGGCAAAAGTGACAGATATGACTATAGTGGCTATGAGGCCCAGCACCGAGAATAGCAGCAACACCACTGTAGTGCCTTCTTGCCATTGCAGGTATTTCACAAGCCTTGGGTAGCACTCTTGACTTCTGGCACTGGACCACTGGTCAGCTGGACAAGGCTGGCAGTTGTACAGGTCTGCAAAACAAAATATGGTGTTTCTGAAAGACCCTAGTAAGGGCTGTCTTGTCTGTAAATAGTCAATGTGTCTAATAAGAGCAGAACTGATGGGAGCGATGGTAAAGGTTTTGCACCCATACTGGCTCAGGCTACTGTCTTGTCAGCTCTCACTAGCTAAGCAGGGTCAGACCTGGTCAGTTCTGGATTGGGAGACCTCATGGGAAACCCAAAGTAGTGGTGATTCTACAGTAACGAAAACTCTTCTTTCTGATTAATATGTGAACCAGTGCCGTAAGCTTGGTCTTAGGGGTACACTTTGATGTTGGAGGTGAAGTGATTCAAAGGAGAGGTAAAGCCACTTACCGTCCTTAGTGATCCTGTGGGTTTGTTTTGGTTTGTTTTTCTTTGCAAGTGCAGGGATTTTAACCCTAGTGTCTTGGCTAAATTCCAATCTGGGTAGTTGCATTCTACATCCCCAAATTCCCCCTAAACTTGAAGTTGGAGCCAGTGTTCCTTTTCCTTTCCTGCTGGAGTAGTTTTGTTGTGCACTGTTACCCTCGAGGTGACTGCACTTCAACGGTGGCCAAATTTCCTCAGAGTACATAGTTTGTCAAGCTTCTTGGAATCCTTCAGGATAGACGGTGCTATGCAAATTTAAGATATAAATAACACCTAAGGTCTTCTATTTGAGGATTTCACAAAACATTGCAAACATTAATTTAAGCTTCCCAGCTCCCCGATAAGGTAGGGCGGTATGAAATCCATTTTACAGATGTGGGAACTGAGCCACAGTGAGGCCATGTAACTTGCCTACAGTCAAATGGTGAATCACTGTTAGAAGTGACAATGGAAGTCAGGTCTTCTGACTCTTCATCCCCTTTTCTAACTACACCTCTACCGCCATGCCAGCTCCCGCTCCCTATACCACACACAGAGAATCTGAATCAGTGAGAGAAAGCGTGGCCTTGAGGGGATTATTATTACAATAGTGGAGATCACAGCCAAGACTGGGGCTCCATTGTGCCAGCTGGTGTAAAAACATGTAGCGAGAGGCAGTGCTTGCCCAAAAGAGTTTACAATCCCGATGAAGAAGACAAAGGAAGGATTTATTACCCCCATATTATAGATATGGGACTGATGCCCAGAGAGGAAATTGGTGAGCCCTTCAGCTGTCGTATTTGCTAGCAATAAAGTGCCTCACTTTATCAAAGAGCCAAGACTCTGTGTTTTGTTTGGCTAATACAGACGTCTAGGGAAGGCTACCCTCCTAACCCTAGACGGGAGGGGAACCCTTTTTCCCTAACAGGACTAAGTGACTTGCCCAAGGTCACATCGGAAATGTGGCAAGGCCAGGACCTGAAACCAACTCTTCGGGTAAGAGATTCATTCCTTTCATAGATTCTAGGACCAGATGGGACCATTAGATAATCTAGTCTGACCTCCTGCATAGCACAGATCAGAGAGTCTCACTCAGCTACCCCTATCTAGAGCCCATTAACTTAACTATAGACCTTCTGCTGGGAACAAGCACTGTTGGACTGATATGAAAACAAAGTGCGTTTAGGCTTGTACGCTGCATTTTCCTTACCATTGTGGTTGAAGAAAGTCCCTGCTTCACAGTCGATACACTCAAAACAGCAGCTGCTAACACTTGTGGGCTTTCTCCGCTGCCCAGGCTCGCATTGCTGGGAACAGACTGAAATGGGGACCTGGGTAAAAGGGAACTGGAGGAAAACAATGACAATCTCATAGTAACTTCCAGGTGAGCCAGAAGAACTTGTAAATGCTCCATAATAGTTGCTATCCAATTCCAGTTCAGCCACAGCATAGACAGGAAAGGGGATACACAGCTAGGATAAAGCCAACCAGGCAATATGCTTTACCTTTAAATAGGGAACAGTGTTTAGACTGTGCCCCTCTTGGGATTCAGCCATCAGTTATACATACCTGCAATAACTTTACCAGCAAGTTTACCATGTTCCAATGGCAAAGAGCCAGGGATGGAGTTCTTGGGATGGTCATAAGCAAAACATTCCTGGGATCAATCTAGCTACTGCATCACCTTTAAATAGAGAAGAGGGATGGGCATAGCCACAAAGGCAACACTCATCCGGGAATTACCTAACCAGCCACCGGATGTCGCTGTTGTACCAGACAAACAGCTGAAGGAACATTCTTCTGGCAGGAGGCAATTTAAAATTTTAAAGCAAAGGGTGAGACTTTCAAGCCTTGTTTGTTTATGTACAAGTCTGGCACACGCAGCCCATTCTGACCGCTTTTCTTGTCGCCTGTCTTTTTGTTGCCCAAGTGATAGGATTTATATGCTCGAGTCCCATTTGTGTGTGTAACTATGGCACAATAATCCCTAGCTCCTATATAGCTCTTTACATTCGAAGAGTTCAAAGCACTTGACAAAGGAGGTCAGTATCATTCTCTCTGTTTTACAGATGGGGAAACTGAGGCACAAAGAGGGGCAGTGACTTGGCTGAGATCACCCAGCATGCCAATGGCGAATAGAAGCCAGGTCTAGCTCTGTACTCTATTGACTAAGCCCTACTGCCTTGGGTTTTGCTCAGGTAGTTCCATGACGTTCCCACATGTGTGATAATGGGTGGAGGGAACTTGCCGTGTTGTTTGGGGTGTGCCAGGAGATGTTCTGGGTGATGAACAGCAGCTTCTGGTTCTTCGTGCTATAGGAGGTGATTTTCTGAAAAGGGTTGCTTGGTTGGTCCCACTTCCACTGGATGATCTCGAAGCTGTTCGGAGTGTTGCCTTTCTCTCTGAAATTGATCCTCTTCTCAAGCAGAGAGAAGTCCACGCGCTTCACCTCTGGCACTAGCTGCAAATGGAGAAGGATGAGATGATCAATGCACACGTACTGCTAGGCATTGAAGTTACAGATTGGTGTCACTTCCTGAAAGTCTGGTTCTGCTCTGAAAAGAGATGCTGCCTAAAGAGCAGCCGTCGGTTTTTTACTTGGTGATTCCAGGTCAAATGCTCTCAGTCAGCAGAAATTTTCTTCTAAGAACCAGCATGGCAAACTCACCCTTGGATCAGAAAGTGAAACTGGGCTCTTCTGGCTCACATATCCCCAAAGATTCTGCAACTGGGACTCGATCAACCAGGCTGATGCATGAGTCAGAAGAGAAGCCAGCTCGCTCCCCTGGAATTATGTTGGCTTTGCAAAAGATCTAAAAACCCTGCCACCCATGTTCATGCTGAGCAGTATCTTGCATCCGATTGATCACAAAGGGACTGCTGGTTGAGTAAGGGGAGAGAGTGGCGGATTCTGCCATCCTCGTTCTGGTCTGTGGGAAGTGGATCTGACTCTCTGAAGACCATGGAGCAGGTCTGTTGAGCAAGATGTTGCCGTTTTGACACCCACTTTTCAGAACAGAACTGCGCTCCAAAAGGTGCGGGAGGAAATGGTTGTGGTAAATGAAGTAGTGGTGCTCTTCATCTGAGTCGGTGCTGACCCGTGCCACACACACCCAATGCGGTGTTTGTGTGAGATGGGCACTGTTCTCATAGAGATGCCGTCTTTTGGATAGGGGCCAAAATTAGACTAGGGTAAGGGCGTGTACACCTGCATAGAGGTGGACTCTATGCTGCTGTGTCTCTGCCCTACCGTGAGTCTGGGACTCGGTACCTGCTGTCATTTTGCAAAAGGTCATTTGACCAATTGAGCTGGGTGCAGGCATGATCTACCTGTCCCTGCTAAGTGCTTCTGGGACAGCCACGTGGAACGGTGGGCAAGCTATTCTGCAACATGGACAGTTGTCTGCTAGGAACTGGGTTGGGGTCATGTGACCCATCTGATGCAGACCACCAAGCAGCCATCAGAGACTAGAACCTTTCTGTTCCTAGCCATATGGGCTGGAGGCAAAAGACTCTACAGCACTTTCCCGATGCCCCAAGCATCTTGTCCCGTGCCCTTAAAACGTGGCTTGGATTTCTCAGTGCAAGCATGTGGCCAGCCTGCCAGGGGTAAACCATCCGCTTGTGGCATCCTGTGGTATTGCAGCCCAGCAGCCTGTGCAAAGCGTGAGCCACGATGTAGACAGAAGAGTAGACGTTGAAGTCTGTGCGCTCCCCTTGGGCCCTCATAGTGTGGTCTGCGTCTCGGGCAGATCTGAGGCACTAGTCACACGCTTGGTTGCACGTAGTTTGGTCGCTCGCCTGCCCATTGGCTCCTTCTGCCAGGCTGACCCTGAAGTCATCAAAACCAGGAATGGAGAATTCTTTTGCTGCCCACCCTCCAGAGGTCAGTGATGTTGTACAGGGTCAGCTCAATGGCCCAGGCTTCGGCGGCAATCCACACCAAATCCGTGACATTCTGGCGGACAGCTTCTTGGAAGAAGAACGGTAGCATCAGCTCCAAAGACAGGATGATGACCACCTTGGCCGTACTGTAGTTGACCTTGCTGACAATGGTCTTGGTCTTTCCCTGCAACTCTAGTGAGAGCAGTTGGCTGCTGCGGGGCACCGGGATGACGTCCTGCAATGCCACACAGATCCCGGTAGCCCTGGCTCACAGGAGCTTCAGGTTCTGCCGCCCGTAATCATCGTCGCTGTACAGAATGTTGATCCAGTTCCACTGGAATTCCTTCAGCAGGAGCAGCATGGCCACAATCTGCTGCTCCATGCTGGAAATGGCGCGGAAGGCAGTGGGGAAGCGTTCGCGGTCGTTCAGCTCATTAGTGGTGGCCCTGTAGGAGATCTAGGGGCAGGAAGGAACAAGGAAGGGACAAAGTGAATATTCAGACATGACTTACACCCTGTACAACAGCGTTGGCGTCTTGATTTAGGGATTGGCTTTCTCTGGATTGCGGACTTAATGCTGTCATAATGCACAAATTAGGGGCTGGTCTAACTACAGAACTGGTGCGTGTCCGAGTTCCAGAAAGCCAGGAGATGCCCAAGTGAGAAGTCCAGCAGTAGCCGCACTCTGCACATCTGGTGTGATTTAGGTATAAAGTGACCAGATTATCCCAATGAAAATATGGGATGCCTGTTGCTTGCCACCCAATGGGGAGCATGTCAACAAGGAGGTTTGAGTATGCTGAAGCTATAGGGGGCTGACTCACTTCAAACCAAAGCGCAGGGGATATGTTCATGCAGTCAGGTATGTTAGTGAGGCAAGCCCTGGAAGGTTTGTCCAGCCCTAATATGGGCACCGACGTACCTGTGGAATGAGGAAAAGACTCAATACATGGGCCACAAGAACAGCTGCTTGTGAGGAGTCTGGGCCAATCACAGCCAGCACCCGGGGCTGGTAGTGTGTGTAGTTATTCTGCAGTTGCACCACAGAGTGCTCGTTGGCGAGGAAATACAAGATGGGGAGGATGGAGTTGGTGAAATAACAGACGTCGACCATTTCGTAGCCTAGGGAGACACCAGGCAGCAGGGTACTGGAATTGTTAATCTGCTCCACTGCGAACCTCATGGCCCGGAGGTAGCTGTAGCCTGCTGTCTTCAGCGTGTACCTAGGAGGAGTGTAAAACGATGAGTGATGGGTGCAGGAACCCGTCCAGTGAGAGAACATGTCTTGCTTTGGGCTTATGCAGTGAGTCTCAAAGAGGACTCTCCTCCCTTAGTGTTGCATAGCACTGCAGTCTTAGGACCCTGGGCCCAACTCTGTAAGGTGCTGTGCACTAATAACGCCCACTAGCTCAGGATTGGGCCCCAAATTCTACGCTGAATATAGCGCTCCTATAGGAGTCAATTGGAGCCAGGTGCATAATGGGCCATCATTATGGGAAGCAGCGTGGTCTGTTGGACAGAGCACAGGAGTGAGACTCAAGGGACCGGGATTCTTTTCCAAGCTCTGCCACCGGCCTGCTGGGTGACCTTGGCCAAGTCAGTTCCCCTCTCTGTGCCTCAGTTTCCAATTTGTAACACGGGGATAACGATAATTACATCCCTTTGTAAAGCTCTGTGGGACCTACTGATGAAAAGTTGTATATAAGAGTTAGGGTTTGTTATGATCAGGGTTTGAACCCCATCCCCTCAGCACAGGCCTCTACCAGTTGAACTAGAAGAGTAACTTCCTTAGTTAGTGTAGTAGGCTGTTATCCTCTAGTGGTCCAGCCACCAGTGGGGAGATGTGACACACATTCTGCTAGTTTCTTATGCTTGCTACTAAAGGCAGGATTATAATAGTGTTTTCCTCCACCAGCTGGGCCAAGATTATCTTCTGGAAGCGAGGACTTCTGGTTTCTAGAGTGAGCCCTGCTGCTGACTTTGCAAATGTGTGACTTTGAGCACTTAACCTGTCTGGACTCCATCCCACCCCCTGCCTCTCATCCCAAAATGGGTGTCTTTGGAGGATCATGAAGCTTAATTCGTGCTTGGGAAGGGCTTTGAGATCTCTGGATGAAAGCACTATGCAATGTGAGTGAAATTCAGCCCTGAACAGGGCCTATGTACCACTTAAGCTGGCTGGCTGCAAAGGAGGGTACATGCTGCCCCCATCCAAGAAGTGGAACAGCTTGTGTGCTCCTGCTGCATCTTGCAGAGCTCTGGGGAAACATGGTAAATGCCCTCCTGAGGCCGAGCGGCTCCCCACTGCCTCCATCATGGACCTGTGACTTAACAGCACGGTCTGGCCTGATGTCCTGCCCTTCGTCAGGCAAAACGCCTTTTGAAGTCAGTTTGGTGGTGGGGCGGGCTCCCATTTTGGCCTGATGTGCCAGGGTAAAAGCTGGGAGGTGAGACGAGAAATTGCACAGGCCTGAGCAAAGACCTTAGGATGTGTCCCTTAGGAGTTCAGCTGTGTTGTGTGTCCTGGGGGCAAAAGTCTAGCTGAACACCTTCAGGAGTATCTGATTCAGGAATGCTGGCCATCAGCAGCGGGCAAGGTGCACCCCTGAGTAGGCTGCATGCTAAGGGTATGTCTGCGCTTGCCATCGGAGGTATGATTACAGCATCAGTAGGGCATACCTGAGCTAGATTTGATGTAGTTAGAGTAACCCACACATCTCCTGGGTGTGGTGCTCCGTCCCCTCTAGTGGCATTGAGACCACTTAGAGATTAATGAGCCTGAGCTAAGAGCCACGTGTCTTTTAGCTCATGCAGTAGAGGCTCATTAATCTCTAAGTGGTCTCCGTGCCACTGGAGGGGACAGAGCGCCACACCCGGGAGGTGTGTGGGTTACACTAGAGTGATCTCCGAGCTGAACTAGCCAGCTGAATAAGTGCCCAGGGTCCTGGGCAAACTTCTACAGCCACCGCTGAAACCCATGCTGCTGCAGCTTCACTGCTATGCCTAAAAACCTTTTGAGGATCTAGGCCTAAGTGACTTACCTATGATCACACAGGGAATCTGTGGCAGAGCAGAAAATTGAACATTGGTCTCCTGACTTCCCATGAACCAGCCTTCTGCCTCTGTTCATTGTGCTGGGTACTGGGTGTATACATAGTAAGCAAGAGACCCTGCCCTGAAGAACTCACAATTTAAATAGACAAGGCAGACCATAACTGGGATTCGAAGCAGAGGCAGAGAGAGACAAAGTGACATACCCAAGGTCACACAGCAGATCAGGGACACAGCCAGGCTTGGTTTTCTGGCTCCCAATCCAATAGCCTATCCACTGGCCCCTGATGAGCAGTCCTCATTAGCAGTCCCATTAGCCTGAATGGGTCTGCTTGGATGAGCAAGAGCCATTTGTTTAAGGAGTGGGATGGAAAAGGGCTTGCACAGCTCGGCAGCGATCCTCATGGTCAGATAAATAGACGAGCCAAGCATCACGAGAGATCCATTTCAGCTATTAAACAGCTGATCAGTTTTGTGTCATTTGAAGCATCTGCTGTGACACAAGATAGTTGAATAGAGATTGAGGGCCAGCACTTTCCAACATGGGTGGTTAATTTTGAGCACCTAGTGACCTCCTTATCTGATGGGCTGAGTACCCCAGCTCTCATTAAAGCCTGTGGGAGTTCACCACTTCTGACAAGGGGGCAGCTAGTTTAGGTGCCTATAGTCCAGCACCTAGGCGTGAAAGTTTTGGCTTAAATGGTTTGTCCCAGGTCACACGCAGGAAGTCTGTGGCAGAGTGAGGAACAGAACCCAGGTATATGAGTCCCAGCCAGGTGCCTCAGCCACAAAAGTCCTTGCTTCCTTCCCCTTCACCAGGAACAAGCCAATGCTGGCTGCAGTGTGGCCCCAAACTATTTCATCACCCTCCCCAGCCCCAGCGATGCCTGTTTCCTACTTACGCTTGACACGTGGGTACCGTCGAATGGCTGAGATGGGGGTTGCTCATAGTTTCAGCATGCAGCGAGAAAAGCCCCCCGAGGAGGTAATCGCCAGCCAGATGGAAATCAGAATACTGTCTCTCTGAGCCGGCCATGGTCAGCAAAACACTAACCCACATAGCTAACACCCCTGTGCTCCTCATGCTTCTATGGTGCCTTCATAAGCAGCTGCTGGTGAGCACCCAGAGTAAGTTTCTTGCCCAGGCTCTGCCAGTTCCTGGGTCTGGTGCTTGTTTTCGCACATTTCTGCTGACTTATTTACATACATTTCAAGGGGCCAGCCTGAAAGGATTTGTGTGTGTTTACATTTTTCATGGACTATTGCATTGCCATGGGCAGTTAAAGCCAGCAGGGCTGTGCATCAGATGGGACACTCCTTGCTTGGAAGAAGAAATGCCTTTTAGAAGGCAGTGGTTGTAATGCTGATGTTTGTTAAGGGACTGCTCCTGCCTGTGCATTTGCCAGTGCGCCGCAGAAATCCATCAGGCCCTCATCAAGTGCGAGGCAGCATGGCCTAATTGATAGGGTTACTTGCCTGGAGATCTGGGTTCTGATCTTCATTTAGCCACTGGCCTGTCTCTTCGCTTCCCTGTACATCTGTACAGGTTGAGACTTGAAAGTCGGAAGATGGTGGCGTGTGTTGTCATTTTCCCTGTCCCTCTGTAATCAGTTTCCTCTGTTTTCAAGGGGAAAATATATAAAATTTAGAATAGGAAAACATGGTTACAAAGCCCCAACAATTAACAGGGAGACTCAGGAGCAGGCATGGGATCCGAAAATGACATTTGTTTATTTAGGGTCTACATTTTCGGTACTGACTAATGATTTTTGGGTGTCTTAAAGTCTGCGCACCACAATCAGAAGTACTGTTTAAAGAGGCCTGATTTTCAAAAAGTGCTGACCTCTAGCCTCTTTAAAATCTTAAAGGTGGCTACAATAAGTGGCTGACCACCTGTGTTTAGCACCAGTGAAGTTTTCGGGACACCAAAGAGATTTTAAAGGGACACTGTCAGGTTTAAATTCGCTGCCTGTGTTAATAAGAGCAACTTAGGCAATTATCATGGAATTTTTAAAAAAAATCTAATGGCCTTTCCACCTCCAAAGCTGTTTGCTTGTTCTCTCTGCAATTTTCCCAGCTTGGGCAATGAAAATAAACCAGTCCGTTTGGGTAAAAAATTTTAAAAGTAAATTGTCGAAATGTAGTTTCATCCCATTTTTCCCCCAAAAAAATCTTGAAATGTTTTGCAGGACAAACTACCTGTTTCCTGATCCAGGTGACTTCTGGGTGCTGTTGTAATATAACTAATCAGTAGAAGTCCTCACTCCAGACCCCAGTGTAAGGGGACTGTTGGTCCATTACTAAAATTTAGTGGGCAGGAGGAGGTTGGTTGGCTAGCTGTCGGTACCAAAAGAAAGGGACAGGGTCGATGGGGAATCAGGACCCTGAGACTGGCAGTCCCCAGGGGCAATGGAGAGAGGCCAACGCTCCAGGTCAGCCTGATTGACAGAGCAGGCAGGCTAATGAGAGTCAGGAGGCCTCCGTGTGTGAGCTGGAACTGTCCGGCCAGGGCCAAGCTAAGGAGAGAGCAGGAGGCTGAGCTGAGCTGGGGAGCGCGCGCCAGCCAGAGCCAGAGAAAACCAGATAAGCAGATTGAACCAGGGAGAGCTGCAGCAAGAGCCAGGGAAGTAGCCCAGGGAGTAGGTCAGTGCTGGGAGCAGAGCTGCAGCAACCAGAGCCAGAGAGGCCAGAAAAGCAGCCCCGGGAGCAGGAGGCAGAGCAGCAGCAGCACTGAGGCAGAGTGGGGCTGGAGCAGCCAGGGAGAGCAAGGGGTAGGGTGACCAGATGTCCCGATTTTATCGGGACAGTCCCAATATTCAGGGCTTATGTAGGCGCCTATTACCCCCCACCTCCTGCCCCGATTTTTCACACTTGCTATCTGGTCACTCTAGCAAGGGGGGACCCTGGGCAGTGGACCCAGTGCAGGGAGATGATCTTGCAGGCCAGACTTGGGTGGGTGGCTGGTGTCTGACACTGGGAAGAAGACCCTGCCACCTAGAACAGGGGAGGGCAAACTCCGGCCCGGAGGATTGCCAGCCCCGTGGCGCAGTGGGGCTAAGGCAGGCTCCTTGCCTGCCCTGGCCCTGCACCACTCCCGGAAGCAGCTGGCACCACGTCCCTGGAGGATGGGGAGGTGGAGGGCTCCGTGCGCTGTCCTTGCCTGCAGGCACCGTCCCCCACAGGCCCCACTGGCCGGGAATGGGGAACCATTGGCTAGGAATGGGGAACCACGGCCAATGGAAGCTTCAGGGGTGGTACCCGCAGGTGAGGGCAGCGCGCAGCGGAGCCACCTGCCCCACCCCACCCCCAGGAGCCACTGCTGGACATGCTGGCCACTTCCGGGAATGACGCAGGGTCAGGGCAGGCAGGGAACCTGCCTTAGCCCCTCTGCCACCCCGGAGCAGCTCCAGGTAAGCGACGCCGGGCTGGAGCCCGCACCCCAAGCCCTTCCTGCACCCCACACCCTAACCCCCTTCCCTAAGCCCCCTGCCGCACCCCAACCCCCTGCCCTGAGCCCCATTCTGCATACCCCACACTCCCTCCCACACCCCAACCTGCCCCAGCCCTACATTCATGGCCCTGCATACAATTTCCCCTCCCAGATGTGGCCCTCAGGACAAAAATTTGCCCACCCTGACCTAGAATCTGAAGGCATATGTCTGAGCAAGTGTCCGACCTGCAGCATTCTTGCAGCCAGGGCCTGAGAAGGCCTGGGACATGTGAGGGACAGACTGAACTTCCCTTATGTTCCAGAGATGGCTGGTTATGATGTCCCCATGCCACAGAGCGAGGTGACGAGTTTTCCTTTAACCTTTTCCTTTTTTTTGCCTTTTTTTTTTTAATTAGTTGCTGTTTAATACATTGTATTTGCTTTGAACTGTATGCAATGATCAGTGGGTTAGGAAAGTGTCCAGAGCAGAGAGAGCACCCTGGAGTGGGGGACACCCTAGCCCCTATCCTAAGTGACCATGACAAGGTTGGGAGTCGAGCCTCCAGGAATCCTGGGCCTAGCCTTGTCAGGATTACAAGGTCTCTGCCACCCACCTAGGAGAGTGGAAGGGGAGGGGAGGGTCCTTGTGGTCAGGCAGGTCTCTGGGTAAAGGAAGTGGGAGCGAGGACTCAGATCCTTTTGTTAGCCCATTTCACCAGGGTAGTGTATAAACCAGGAAAGTCCCGCACAAGAGCAGGACCATTCCCCCCACTTACACCTGTACCACACAGACCCAAACCCTGCCCTCTTTCCCCCTGAACAGGAAAAAGTGAAACTAAGGCAAACACAAAATCGCATGGTTTGAAGGCAGAATGCTTTCTAACACCCTTGTTTTTAGGCAATTTTTTTCAAACTTGCTTTAGTTTTTTTGTTCTGTGCACAGATGTAGTCCTGGGCCATGACTGGAGTCCCTAGACACTATGGTAGGACAATAATAATAAAATCAAAGTCTTCAGCCTAAACTGACCCCCTTTCCTTTTTACCCATTGCATGCAAAGCACCAGTGCCTTCACCATGGAAATGTATTTGTAGCTCACATTTGCATTGGATTTTTTTTGTGTACTTGTTAATCAGGACCATGAGCTGATAAAATTTGTTCTTGAAGTCAAAGGCTGGGAATAGACTAAATGTTGGGAACATCCATAAGAGGCAGGTTGCTTTTGTTGGGTGCTGCGTTGTGCCTACCGTTTGGAGAGGCAGCACAGTCTGCCTAATAGGGTACTGGACTAAGAGACAGCAGCGTAGGTTCAATTCCCAGCTCTGCCTCTGATCTTGGGCAAATCACTGCCTCAGTTTCCCCTAGTGCTCTTTGTCTTGGCTATTTAGACTGTAAGCTCTTCAGGATAGGGACTGTCTTTTAGTACGAGTTTATACAGTACCTACTCCCTCCAGATGCTACCATAACGCAGATAAGTAATAATAAACTGCCCAGTTTGTTAGTGCAATCAAGAATTTAGGCATCTATGTGTCCTAAACTGCATTCACGAAAATGGAGGCCAGCATCTGAATGTCTGGTCCTAAAACAGTGGGAGATGCTAATTTAGGGCCTGATTGTGCAGCCCCAATTCACACTGAGATCTACTTTACTCCATGAGTAGCCCTACGTGGTTGAGGGTGTCAGAATTGGGCCCTGGATCTGTGGTCTGGTACCCAGATCAAGATTTATTATAACCTTCGGTTCTGTGTATTCACCTCTGTGCCCAAGTTAGAAAGGGTATGATTCTGTTACTGTTCACAGCAGCAGAGCCTGGATCTTTGGTCAAACCGCAGAGACTCGAGATTTTATCTCCAGAGGCCCCTGGCATCCATCAAGATTGTGGGGTCACATTACCATACTAGCTGTAGGAAATAATGTGACTGAAGAACTGGGAACGTGAAAGTCGGTGAAGTGTTCAGCTTGCTGACCCTTGTGGAGCAGGGGTGAAAAGGACTCTGGGAACATGAACTAACAACGCCTTGAACCAGTAGGGTGACCAGAGAGCTAGTTTGAAAAATTGAGATGGGCGTGGGGGTAATAGGCACCTGTCTAAGCCAAAGCCCTGAATATCGGGACTGTCCCTATAAAATGGGGACACCTGGTCACCCTCTGCAGCAGCCTGCTATGGTGAAGGACTGCACTCGCTTCTCGTACAGACAGGAGATGCAGAGTCAGAGAGCAGTGAAGCCACTTGCCTGAGGCCCGTAGCAGAGTCAGGACGAAATGAAGGGGGTTTGTCAGTAATATGCTCAGGCCTTGACGCTCTTCTCGTTTTGGGATTGCTGCTCTAAATGCATGTGGATCTGTTGTGGCCCTGCCAGATCCTGAGATTTGTGCTGCTCTATCTGTGCACATGTGTGTGCATGTGCTCGCTCGCTCTCACACGCTCACTCCCTCTCTTGTGCGAGATTTCACCAGCAGGGAAAATGTTGGTGTATCTGTGTGTGAGGAAGAGAGATCAAATGACTTATTGGGGAGGTGGGGGAGGGAGAGTGGAACCATCTGTTAGGATACAGATATTCAGGCCTGTCTGTAAAGGCCTACACTCTAAGAATTTAGGTGTATTCTTATCATTTGGCTAGTTATAGAGGTATAAAAGAAAGAATCAAAATCTCTGTCTGCCGGTGTAAGAGCCTTTTCTTACTGTAACAGTCTGAGGCCTTGCTCTTAGGCTAAGGCCTTTGGCTAAGCAGCAGAGGCAGCCATAAGCTGGGAAGCGACCAGTCACATCCTCACATTCCAAGCTAGTCACATTGAAATAAGATTGTTTGAGATTGTTTAGTCTGCAGAAGAGAAGAATGAGGGGGGATTTGATAGCTGCTTTCAACTACCTGAGAGGTGGTTCCAAAGAGGATGGTTCTAGACTATTCTCAGTGGTAGAAGATGACAGGACAAGGAGTCATGGTCTCAAGTTGCAGTGGGGGAGGTTTAGGTTGGATATTAGGAAAAACTTTTTCACTAGGAGGGTGGTGAAACACTGGAATGCGTTACCTTGGGAGGTGGTAGAATCTCCTTCCTTAGAAGTTTTTAAGGTCAGGCTTGACAAAGCCCTGGCTGGGATGATTTAATTGGGGATTGGTCCTGCTTTGAGCAGGGGGTTGGACTAGATGACCTCCTGAGGTCCCTTCCAACCCTGATATTCTATGATTCTAAGGTGCTATTGGGCTGTTAGGAATACAATCCTGTCCAAGCCGTGTTAGTCTCTATTCGCAAAAAGAAAAAGAGTACTTGTGGCACCTTAGAGACTAACCAATTTAAATTCTCGTGGCCCAGTGTATTTCACTGCCACTCCGGGATGTTGCCTCTAGCCTTTTATCCCCTCCCACTGTATTCCTAGCCATAGCTCTCGAATGCTGGCAGAACTGATCTGTATATAGGTTGGTTGGTATACAAAATCCAGCCTGATTACGACTTTCCATGAGGCCACATGTTCCATGAGAGTGCCAAGGTGGGTGAGGTAATATCTCTTATTGGGTCAACTTCTGTTGCTGAGAAAGACAAGCTTTTGAGTTTACATAAGAGCGGCCATACTGCGTCAGACCAAAGGTCCATCTATCCCGGTATCCTGTCTTCCAACAGTGGCCAGTGCCCCAGGGGGAATGAACAGAACAGGTAGTCATCAAGTGATCCATTCCCTGTCGTTCACTTCCTGCTTGTGGCAAACAGAGGCTATGGACACCATCCCTGCCCATCCTGGCTAATAGCCATTGATGGACCTATCCTCCATGAGCTTATCTAGTTTTTTTTTAACCCTGTTATAGTCTTGGCCTTCACAACATCCTCTGGCAAGGAGTTCCACGGGTTGACTGTGCGTTTCGTGAAAAAATACTTCCTTTCGTTTGTTTTAAATCTGCTGCCTATTACTTTCATATGGTGGCCTCTAGTTCTTGTGTTATGAGGAGTAAATAACCACTGCCTTATTTATTTTCTCCACACCAGTCATGATTTCATTAGACCTCTATCATATCCCCCCCTTAGTCGTCTCTTTTCCAAGCTTTTACACAGAGCCCTTCTTCGGGTCTGGGAAGCGTACTACATGTATCGTAACATACGTTGACATTCCCAGTCTCTGGCTGGCAGCAGGTGCAGCATTGCTGTTAAAAAGGTCAACTCAGTCAGTAACAGCTTGTGCTGTAGGGTGAGGAGGGGGGTCCTAACCAAAAGCCCCCTCCCCCCAAAGAGCCAAAGGTTATTTCAGTGTTACCAGAACATTCCAGTAACCCAGGAATAAACATCAAACGATGTGGGATATTTGCATACATTTCCCTGGTCAGCAGGATCTGATCTTTGGCACAGAGACGAGAATTTTGAGAGGCACATACATTTTCCCGGCTTCCTCCGACTGTTCAGTGGCTCTGAGACCTGTGCTTTTATAGCATCTCCAGTTCCTTATGGAGAGGGCCCTAAAACTGGGAGATGTGTCCGCCACTCAGCCCCCAAAGCTTATCTTTTACCCCTTTGGACAGGGGTTTGAATGAACTGATAACGAGTTTGCAGCCAATGCGCAGTAAGCGGTGGCTTCCAAAGTAGAGAATAATTGCTTGTGTGCATGGCCTTGTGCTAGAATGCTTGAACGCTTCCGGTTGTTTTGCATCTGAATCCCTCCTCATGTTTGCCAAGCCCAAGTCATCAGATGCACAGAGCTAGAGAACAATGGGAAATCGCCACTGGCTATATAACAGTAGCCTACCCCTCTTCAGAGCCACAAGTAGCTTGGGCTGTATATTGTCCTGCACACATCCCTGAAGTATTTGAATTACCTGGGTCACATGCTCCTCTCCAGCTAGCTACTGAAGAACATAAGACTGGCCATACTGAGTCAGACCAATGGTCCATCTAGTCCAATATCTTGTCTTCCGACTGTGGCCAGTTCCAGACGCTTCAGAGGGAATGAACAGAATAGGGCAGTTATCGAGTGATCTCGCCCCTATCATCCAGTCCCAGCTTCTGGCAGTCAGAGGTTTAGGGCCCCCTGGAGCATAGGATTGCATCCCTGACCATCTTGGCTAATGGCCATTGATGGACCTGTCCTCCGTGAACTGAGCTAATTCTTTTGTTAACCCAATTATACATTTGGCAACAAATTCCACAGGCTGACCGTGCGTTCTAGGAAGAAATATGTCCTTAGGTTTGTTTTAAACCTGCTGTCTAGTAATTTCATTGAGTGACACACGTACACGCACACCCCGGTTCTTATATTATGTGAAGGGGTCAATAACATTTTCCCTCGTCATTTTCTCCACCCCATTCATGACTGTATAGACGTCTATCAACCCCTCCCGAGTCATCTCTTTTCTAAGCAGAACAGTCCCACTCTTTTTAATCTCTCCTCATATGGACGCTGTTCCACACCCCGAATCATTTTTATTGTCCTTTGCTGTATTTGTTCCAATGCTAAAATTATTACCTTTTTTGAGATGGGGTGACCAGACCTGCACACAGTCTTCAAAGTGTGAGCATATCATGGCTTTATATAGTGTCATTATGATATTGTCTGTTTTATCTAGGCCTTTCCTATTAGCTTGTTAGACGTTGACCAGATGTTTTCAGCGAGCTAGCTATGACTCCAAGATCTCTTTCTTGAGTAGCAACAGCTAATTTAGATCCCCCATCATTTTGTATGTACAGTTGGGATTATGTTTTTCAATGCGCAGCACTCTGCACTTATCAACATTGAATTTGATCTGCCATTTTCCTGCCTGGTAACCCAGTTTTGTGAGCTCCTTTTGTAACTCTTTGCAGTCAGCTTTGGACTTAACAATCTTGAGTAATTTTGTATCTGCAAATTTTACCACCTCACAGGTCACCCACTTTTCCAGATCATTTATGAGTATCTTGAACAGCACTGGTCCCTGTACAGATCCTTTGGGGATCCTGCTATTTTCCTTTCCATGTGATAATTGATCATTTATTCTTAGCTGTTGTTTCCTATATGTTAACCAGTTACTGAGCCATGAGCGGACCCGCCCTCTTATCCCATGACTGGTTACTTTGCTTAATAGTCTTTGGTGTGGGATCTTGTTAAAGACTTTCTGAACATTCAAGTACACGATATTGATTGCATCACCTTGTCCACATGCTTGTTGACACCTACACAAAATTCTGATAGATTGGAGAGGCTTGATATCCCTTTAAAGAAGCCGTGGTGTAGCTGATACGTCTGTTCGTTACTATAATTTCAACCAATTTGCCTGGTACTGAGGTTAGGTTTACCAGCCTATAATTGCCAGGATCGCCTTCGGAGCCTTTTATAAAACTTGGTGTTACATTAGCTATCCTCCAGTTATCTGGTACAGAGGCTGATTTAAGCGATAAGTTATATACTACAGTTAGTAGTTCTGCAATTTCATATTTGAGGTCCTTCAGAACATTTGGGTGAATACCGTCTGGTCCTTGTGACATATTACTATTTAATTTATCAACCTGTTCCAAAACCTCTTCTGTTGACGCCTAAATCTGGAACAGTTCCTCAGAGTTGTCACCTAAAAAGAATGGCTCAGTGTGGGAACCTCCCTCACATCCTCTTCATTGAAGAATTGCAAAGCATTAATTTAACTTCTCTGCAATGGCCTTGTTTTCCTTGAGTGCTCCTTTAGAACCTCGATCGTCCAGTGGCCCCACTGATTGTTTGGCAGGCTTCCTGCCTCTGAGGTATTTAAAAAAAATTGCTGTTTGTGTTGGTCGCTCTTGCTTGTTGCTCTTCAAATTCTCTTTTGGCCTGCCTAATTATACTTTTACACTTTGCTTGCCAGAATTTGTGCTCCTTTCTGTTTTCCTTAGTAGGTTTTGACTTCCAATTTTTTCAAGATGCCTTTTTGTATCTAACTACCTCTTTTACTCTGCTGTTTTGCCACGGTGGCATTTTGGGGGGGGTCTCGTTTTTTTCCCCCTTTGGGAGATCATTGAGTTTGAGCCTCTATTGTGTGTTTTTTAAATAGTTTTCATGCAGCTTCCAGGCATTTCACTCTTGTGACTGTTCCTTTTAATTTCCATTTAACTAGCTTCCTCCGTTTTGTGTAGTTCCCCTTTTTGAAATTAAATGCTACTGTGGTGGGTATTCTTGGTATTTTTTCTTCCCTGCAAGGATGTTAAATTTAATTTCGTTATGATCGTTATTACTGAATGGGACAGCTATATTCCTCTCTTGGACCAGATGTTGTGCTCCACTTACGACTAAATGAAGAATTGCTTCGCTCCTTGTGGGTTCCAGGACTAGTTTCTCCAAACAGTCATTTAATGTGTCCAGAAATTTTACCTCTGCATCTCTTCCTGAAGTGACATGTACCCAATCAGTACGGGGCTAGTTGAAATTCCCATTATTGCATTTTCTGTTTTTGTAGCCTCGCTAAGCTCCCTGAGCATTTGACAGTCATCGTCACCATCCTGATCAGGTGGTCAATAGTATATTCCTACTGTTATATTCTCATCATGCATGCATGGAATTTCTAGTCGTAGAGATTCTAGGGTACAGTTTGATTCATTTAAAATTTTGACTATATTTGACTCTGTGCTTTCTTTCACATATAGTGCCACTCCTACACCTGCACGACTTACTGTCATTCCTATATATTGTACTCTGGTATTACCGTGGCCCATTGATTATCATCATCCACCAAGTTTCTGTGGTGCCTATTATATCAACATCCTCCTTTAATGCCAGGCACTCAAGAGCCTTAGTAATTAGACTCCTAGCATTTGTCTACAAGTGCTTACAAAATTTGTCAATATTTAGGTGTCTGCTTTCATGTGATGTAAGTGAATGGGACTCCCTTTCGTTTGTCTGTTTTGCTCAGCTCTCCTCTCTTTTAGGATATAGAGTATCCCCTTTAATAAATCCTTCCCTAGGGGAAGTCACTGTCCTCAGCTCTCGTCCCCTAAAGCCCCTACTCTACTTGCGCTATATTGATGACATCTTCATCATCTGGACCCATGGAAAAGGACCCATGGAAAAGAAGCCCTTGAGGAATTCCACCATGATTTCAACAATTTCCATCCCACCACCAACCTCAGCCTGGTCCAGTCCACACAAGAGATCCACTTCCTGGACACTACAGTGCTAATAAACAATGGCCACATAAACACCACCCTATACCGGAAACCTATTGACCGCTATTCCTACCTGCATGCCTCCAGCTTTCACCCTGACCACACCACACAATCCATCGTCTACAGCCGAGCTCTGCGATACAACCGCATTTGCTCCAACCCCTCAGACAGAGACAAACACCTACAAGATCTCTGTCAAGCTTTCTTACAACTACAATACCCACCTGCAGAAGTAAAGAAACAGATTGATAGAGCCAGAAGAGTTCCCAGAAGTTACCTACTACAGGACAGGCCTAACAAAGAAAATAACAGAACGCCACTAGCGGTCACCTTCAGCCCCCAACTAAAACCCCTCCAACGCATTATTAAGGATCTACAACCTATCCTAAAGGATGACCCAACACTCTCACAAGTCTTGGGAGACAGGCCAGTCCTTGCCTACAGACAGCCCCGCAACCTGAAGCAAATACTCACCAACAACCACATACCACACAACAGAACCACTAACCCAGGAACTTATCCTTGCAACAAAGCCCGTTGCCAATTGTGCTCACATATCTATTCAGGGGACACCATCACAGGGCCTAATCACATCAGCCACACTATCAGAGGCTCGTTCACCTGCACATCCACCAATGTGATATATGCCATCATGTGCCAGCAATGCCCCTCTGCCATGTACATTGGTCAAACTGGACAGTCTCTACGTAAAAGAATAAATGGACACAAATCAGATGTCAAGAATTATAACATTCATAAACCAGTCGGCGAACACTTCAATCTCTCTGGTCACACAATCACAGACATGAAGGTCGCTATCTTAAAACAAAAAAACTTCAAATCCAGACTCCAGCGAGAAACTGCTGAATTGGAATTCATTTGCAAATTGGATACTATTAATTTAGGCTTAAATAGAGACTGGGAGTGGCTAAGTCATTATGCAAGGTAGCCTGTTTCCTCTTGTTTTTTCCTACCCCCCCCCCCAGATGTTCTGGTTTACCTTGGATTTAAACTTGGAGAGTGGTCAGTTTAGATGAGCTATTACCAGCAGGAGAGTGAGTTTGTGTGTGTATGGGGGTGGGGGGGATGTGAGAAAACCTGGATCTATGCAGGAAATAGCCCGACTTGATTATGTAAAGAGTTGTCACTTTGGATGGGCTAGCACCAGCAGGAGAGTGAATTTGTGTGCGGGGGTGGAGGGTGAGAAAACCTGGATTTGTGCTGGAAATGGCCCACCTGTTGATCACTTTAGATAAGCTATTACCAGCAGGACAGTGGGGTGGGAGGAGGTATTGTTTCATATTCTCTGTGTGTATATAAAGTCTGCTGCAGTTTCCACGGTATGCATCTGATGAAGTGAGCTGTAGCTCACGAAAGCTCATGCTCAAATAAATTGGTTAGTCTCTAAGGTGCCACAAGTACTCCTTTTCTTTTTGCGAATACAGACTAACACGGCTGTTCCTCTGAAACCTGTCCAAAGTGTGTGCTCCTCTGCGCCTGTCGGCTTTCCCCCAGAGCCCTTACTTTCAAAACTCCTTTATGACCGTTCTAATTTTACCTGCCAGCAATCTGGTTCCACTTTGGTTTACCAACAGTCCCATGTGTTGCGTCATCTCTCTTATGCTCTTTTGCAAGAGGTGTGTGAGCATGAAATGCATGCTCCTTTTTTTTTTTTTTTTTTTTTTTTTTTTGGAAAGGGGAAAGAAAACGAGCTCGACAGCCATGGAGCCCAAAGGTTGTCGGCAAACAGAGGACCAGGCAGAGCAAAGGCAGCAGCAATGCCAGCTCCTTCCCTGTAAAGTGCTTTGCTATTCTAGATTAGGTACCTCTAGGACTAAAATATAGACAGTTCAGTATCCTCCTAGAATCACAGAACTGGAAGGGACCTCGCGAGGTCATCTAGTCCAGTCCCCTGCGCTCAAGGCAGGACGAAGTATTATCTTCTAAACCATCCCTGGCAGGTGTTTGTCCAACCTGCTCTTAAAAATCCCTAGTGATGGAGATTCCACAACCTCCCTAGGCAATTTATTCCAGTGCTTCACACTCCGACAGTTAGGACATTTTTCCTAATCTCCAACCTAAACTGCCCTTGATGCAATTTAAGCCCATTGCTTCTTGTCCTGTCCTCAGAGGTTAAGAAGAACAATTTTTCTCCCTCCTCCTTGTGACAATCTTTTATGTGCTTGAAAATTGTTATCGTGTCCCCTTTCAGTCTTCTCTTCTCCAGACTAAACGGACCCAGTTTTTTCAATCTTCCCTCATAGTTCATGTTTTCTAGACCTTTAATCATTTTTGTTGTTCTTCTCTGGACTTTCTCCAGTTTGTCCACATCTTTCTTGACATGTGGCGCCCAGAACTGGACACAATACTCCAGCTGAGGCCTAATCAGTGTGGAGTAGAGCGGAAGAATTATGTCCGTTTATTGTTGCGTGTAATTATAATTACAGCCCTAGTCTTGCACCAGGACCCCATTGTGCTAGGCGCTGTACACACAACAAAAGGACAGTTCGGTCTTTGCTCTTCACCTTATGGCTGCCAGCCCGAGGGTGGCGGGGGGGAGGGACGGAATCCTAGATGGTCTTTAGGCTGTGGACACCTTTGCACCACAAACTGCAATAAGGCCATTCTCTTTTTCAGATGAACTACAATTCCAGTCTGAATGTGACCAAATCTACTGTCAGAGAGAAGCACATCCTAAAGCCCTTTGAGGAGAGCCTTCCAATTTAACCATACAGCAGAGCTGGGTAAGTGGGAGATTACTGTATGGCTAAATTAAATGTAATTCGTATTCTTAAAGGGAAGGGTGGTCTTGGAGTTGAAGCACTCGACTGGGACCCGTTCTCTGGCTTCCTCTGGCTCTGTCACAGACGTGCCATGTGACCTTGGAAGTTACTTAGCACAAAATTTTCAAAGATGGCTTTTGCGAGGTTTTTGGTTGCCCCCCCCCTCCCATGAGGCACCCTGCATCTGATTTTCAGAAGTACTGAGCACCTACAAGTCCAAGTAAAGTCATCAGAAGCTGTGGGTGCTCTGCGGCTCTGAAAATCAAGCCCTTGGTATCACAAATTAGTCACCCAAACGTGGAGACCATTTTTGAAAATTTGAGCCTGTTTCTCCCTCTATAAAATGGGCTGATATATACCTGCCTCCCACGGGTGTTGGGATCAGGGGCGGCTCTACCAATTCTGCCTCCCCAAGCAGTCGCCGCCGAATTGCCACTGCAGCCGGAAGAGAGGCAGAGCTGCCGCCGAATTGCCTCCACGGGCCACAGACCGCCGCCCCATTCTGAATGCCGCCCCAAGCACCTGCTTGGAAAGCTGGTGCCTGGAGCCAGCCCTGGTTGGGATTTAATTCGCAGCATTTGGGACGTGGTTGGAGAAAAGGCATTTTATGAGCACAAGGTATATCTAGAAATCTAGGGTAAATTCTCTGCTTAGGTGACTGACTTCAGTGGGGGGTTAAACCAGATTTTATCCGCATAATCTAGGGCACCCAGTCAAGGCTAGTTTAGTATGGGGGTGAGTTAGGTCCCAGGCCTACAGAGTGAAATTCCTTTTAGAAGTGGGCCAATCTGTTGTGATGTTTATATAGGGAAAGGGGAGACTAGCTACTGCATGTACCTAGAATCTGGTGACCTTTTTTTTCTTTTTTAAACCAAAAAAATTATTCAGCAAACCCTCTAGCTTCAGTAACACCACAGTGGTTTGTGTCAGTTTCACCAAACAGTTTCAGTAAAAAAAAAAAAGCCTTAAATTCCAAAATAATTTGAAACTCTTGTATCAAAGGAGTTTTAAACAAAACATTTTGATTTTTTTTGGTACAAAATGACTTTGTGACCAAAAAAAAATTAAAGGAAATTAAGGTTTTAAATGGTCAAAATCAAAACAAAGCATTTTGTCCAGCTAAAACTTTTTATTTTTATTTTTTGATTTGCTGAAAACTTCAGGGTTTTTGGTTTGACCTGAAATGTATCTTTTTCAGCCTTGCCACTGAACCAAAAAACCATAAATCCATTATTAGCCCAGCTCTCCTGGCACCTCCATTTGCCCACAAGATGAGAAACATGTCGGTATGCAGATCGGCTTCTCTGGTAAGCACCGAGCACCCTGCTGCCAGATCCTGAGAAGGTGTTAGCAGAGATTGTTGTGCCATTAACGTCTATCATCCTAATGTGTGAATTAAAAGGGTGAGATGCTACTTGAAAGGATTTGACAGGAGCATGAAAACCAGAAGGAGCTGTTAGATGCTCCCTGATGGTTCTTGGCTAAGATCCAGCATGAGCATGGCCTGGTGTATCATCTCTTGTATTCGCCCAGTAAATAACATTAAAATTTTTCTCTCTGTGATTCCAAACCCTCTGAAACAACAGATGATGTCATCAAAAGTAACCATGGCAATTTATCAAGGCTGCTTGGTGGCCTGTTGCCTTTCACTTGGGGAGTGGTGGATTGCAGAAAGGAGCTGTTTAACTGAACCTACTCGTATAAGTACTGAAGTACACCCACCCCACGGGCACTGATCTGTTAGTGCACTGGTTACTGGTTTACAGCATTGGGGTGGTGTCCTATTGCCTTTTCGAAATCCACTTGAACTCAGGGAGCACTTGCAGTGGGGGGAGCTCAGCACCTCACAGGAACAGTCCCTTAGTGGGCCACATTTTCAAAGGTATTTCAGCACCTAAAAAGACAGAGACACCTAGTGGGATTTTTCAATCCATCTGCTGCTTTAGGTGCTGAAACACCTTTTGAAAAACTGGCCCTACGTCCGTTTGGTCAGGCAGAAATAATCCCCAACCCTCAGGCCAAACTTAGATTTGTGGCAAGGGAAAGAATTTTCCAGACCACGACCGTGCTTTGCGAGTCTTTTATTAGCAGTACCTGCCCCATTCTGAGTATTATTCTCATCCCTCAACACTATACATTCTCCCATGCAGGTGAGACCAGTAGCGGGGACCTTTCACATTGAAAATATCTTGCAGTGTTCAGCCTGAGTTGAGCTGCAGCAAAGAGCGATCCAACTCGAACACAACCAGTGAATCATTTGTGAACACTCACAGCTTTTTGGATCAGCCAGACCAGTGACCAAGTAAACTGAAGTCCTTCCGCTCTGAACAACCTGGTCACCCACTCAGCTTTCTGTCTGATCAACATTGCTCTCTGTACAGTGCATTTCAGGTAAGACCCATTTTGGTAACATGCCATCAACAGGATACAGACTACATTCTTGTGTAGACAACAGCATTCAAATTATTACTAAGAAGAAATCAACCAAGTGGAGCCCCAGCTCCTTATAATAAGAGTATGAAAATGCTAGTTCCCTTTGCAGCTTTTGGAGGTGGAGATTTGCCATTACAGATCACGCAAGCCTGATGTTTGGTGAGGGAAGGTAGAGTTAATGGGCAAACTGGAGGGTAGGATTAAACAAGATTTTATTACTTCTCCTTGTTGTGTGGCAAGGTGACAAACATAACAAAGGGATTCTTAGCAGCAGTTTCTAATATTAGAAAGACATTCATGTATTGTTGGGAAGGAAGAAAACAAAAGCCAATTGTTTTTCGCATGTCTCCGTCACTACCACGGCAATACACTGGGCAGGAGAGTGAGTTGCACAGGGGACAGGCTGCTTATTGGGGCAGTGGCTCTGTTTGCATCCACAGGGTTTTATGCCAGTGACCTCTTTGGTTTTGATCCATGGGATTTCCACCACTTGAGTCTGTTAATGCGGTTCCTTTGAACCCCCAGAAAATCAAAGTGGCACTCTAGCTAACTTGATGATTTCATCTGGCTTCCAAACTGGGGCAGGATTGCTTGAAGCAGGATGGAGTTTGCAACTTAACACAAATCCAGGTGCTTTCTTGCATGATAGGGTGGTTGTTTGGACTGACTGGTCCTACTTATTTCATCCTTATGCTAGGAAAAACCTGTTATACCAAGAGGGTCATTCCATGCTTAAAAGCTTTTGGCCTTTTAAAGCTCACTGTTTTTTTAAGAGGTACAAAGCCAGGTCATCTCCTATCCCATATGCAGGAATGGGATAAAATGAGGGAAACTACACCCAGTGCAACAGGAAGTTGGTAGGATTAGAAGCCGTAGGGCTGGGACAGCAGGGGGCGACTGAGCTAATGCAGCAGTTTGATCTAAGTTTAACAAGGAACAAGGGTTAGGACAAGCTGTGAAGCAGGCAGAGGTAGGGTGTAGATTCTATAGTGAGCACTTGAGGGAGAGCTGCTAGAAAGGGAGTGAAGACCTGGTGAGGATAGCTGAGAGGCAGGTAAGAGCTGGGAGAAGAGATACCCAAGTCACTCAGCACCAAGGGCACATCTACACTGCAGTTAAAAACTAGTGGTTGGTGACTCAGCAAACGGGGTTCAGGGTAAGAGACTGTTTAATTGTGGTGTAGACTTTTGGGTTTGGGCTGGACCCAATTAAACAGGCCCTGAGCCCTGTGAGACATGCCAGCCACGGGTATCTCACTGCAATGTAGACATGCTCTAAGGGGCTTGTCTACATGACCCCACAGTGCAGACTGCAGCACACACTGAAGTTTTGCACTGTAAGTGCCCCCTGTAGACCCTGCTAGCACGAACTAAAAGGGACTTAGTTCACTGTAACATAGTCCATTTAAAACAGCCCTACACTAACGCAAACTGGGTATCTCTTAGTTCATGCTAGCAAGATCTGCATGGGGTAATTACAGCACTAAACTTTAGTGTGTGCGACAGTTCACACCCCTGTAGGCCGTACTGTGAGGCTGTGTAGAAAAGCACTAAATGCAGAATCAGGGGAAGAGAATTTATCCTCCCCAGCAGCGTTATGCAAACTTATCTCACAAGCCTGTATAAAATAGAGTAGCTGCAGCTATCAGTCACATGAAAGTTTGTATTTACTGGATAAATTACTGATTTATTTTAATATGCAAAACCTTGTTGCTATTGTGCATCCTGGTACAGATTAATCTTGTCTATTACTTTTGTATAGTGTTACACAGTGATAAAAGGTAAATAAGTACCTGAAATGTTTTTCTTTGCGTCAAATACAGTAGACTCCTTCAATCTTACACAGTTAGAACCAAAAAGTGCTAGTAGAATCAGTCATTAACAAACCTTTGCTTCAACAGTTTCCTTTTAAAATGCATACAAGTCTGTGTAACTAAGATATGGTAACAGCTTACCTGTCTCATGATTCAGCATTTGATATTTGTAATAAGTGGATATTGACTTCAGTGGCAGTGACCAGTTATTGACCTGAAAGCTAAATACTAGCCAAGGCACAGTAGAGGTTAACATTTAACTGACTGTACACCTCAGACAATTAACGGCTGTACTGTCAATCATCTACAGTTTCACAATTCTGGCTGCGGGAATTGTCAACCGTAACAGCTTGCTATTGAAGGAACATTCAAAATTAGAACTGAAGTTAGACTGTCCTGTCCAATCAGGATGTGGAAAGTTGGATGAGAGAGCTCAGTGGACATGGTATAAGAACCTACTAATAAGACTGCAGTAGCATTTGCAATTTAGAGCAGTTTTGTGCCTCAGAACAGGTGGGTAGGCGTTACCCATGATGTACAGGAACAGACAGTCAGGAGTGTTCACTGTACACATGGCCTGCTGTCTAAGGCCCAACAGAGGCAAAATGGACTCTTAACATTGTGATCAGATCTCTCTCCCTCCGAGCAGCCGATAAGATTCCTGCTGCTGCCACCCACTTGTTACTAACATGAGATCCACGCCAGGGAAGAGGAGATGCCCTCAGGATCCATTCAGGTAACCTCACAGGGGAGTAGCTTGGAGGAGCCTGCCCAGCTGGATAGCTGTCAAAGGGCTAGTGAATCCCAGACCTAAAAAGCCTTAATGCACCTATTACTGACGCAGTTGCAAAGTATTTGTATGGCTAACCCTTGCCATTGGCTTGGCTTAGCACAGCCAGGGGCTGTACTAATGTGAAACATGGGGCTAGCACTGAATCCGGTTTTAAACCAAGAGGTTTAACAGCAAAATAGCCATGAGGAATGCACAACAACAGCATCCCCTCAGTACGATACGCAAAACAGAGCTACTGTCACGATGCGATTCAAACTACAGCCTAAGCCAGACCACAGCCTCTGATCTTAACAGCAAGGAACTCTGGGAAAGTGCACAGCTAGAGTCCAATGGTGTAGCTCTCGGGATCAATTCAAGCCAGAGTTCACATACGTTTCCCCCCACTCCCCAGAATAGGAATTCTTAACCAACAAGCAATTTAAAAATGAAGTTTAACAAGCATGATTTGTAACATGGCCCATGCACTAAACTAAAAACAAGTGTTTAGAAGATAATACAGCTCTGAAAGTAACAGGGGCAAGCCCATCTTGTTAATGCCATTATCTGCTCTAAAGCAAGAGCTGTATGCCTCATATTGATTATTTCAGGAATCTCAGTTCAGGGGGAGAAAGCAAAATCTGTCCCTATTCTGGTGGAGAGGGATATGGGTGTTAGAGGCTGCTTTTGAAAAAGGATGGACAAGAGTTGGAAGACAAGGGTTCTGCCTAGTCCCAGCTCAGTTGCTGTTTTCATGCATTATGTTCCCTAAATGCGTCTCCCCTCTAAACTTTGCAAGGGTTTTTACAGCCAAAGTGTGACTGCAAGGCATTTTATCACCTACAGTGTTTGATGATAAAACATACGGCTTGTCCACACAAACACTTTGTTGATGGCACGCTGGGATGTAAATTTACCATACACTAAAAGTTTCCTAGGGAGCTTAGATCTACCCCACTTGGATTAAAGCATGGTAGGGAATTTTTAGCAGGCAGCAGCAAGGTCCACACAGACACTTAGTGCCGTGCAGGGTAGATTTACACCGCAGCATGTGGAGAATTAAGTGTTCGTATGGCCTTTAAAGAACATGATTTGTTCCCTCTCCAATGGCAGACTGGGCACTGGCTTCATACCTGCAGCAGGAGACACTCTGTCCCTGAGATCTAGATGGAAAACCACAATCATGCATAGACCAATGTAGGGGGAGAAATGAACAAGAACCTCTCCAAAGGCATGTTCCTCTATGATTCTATGGGACTTTGGGAGGGCAAGCTTAGTGGATTTGTTTAGCACAGATCAGCATGAATCCCAGTTATCTCATTCTTTCCAGAATGTTTCTCCTCTCAGGCCTGTGGTTCTTGCTTCTGTATTCCTGTTCTAGTCTAGTAGTTCTGAGGTTCCTGGCTTCCTTGATGAGCAGCCTCCTCCTGCTAGAGGACCGTGAACAAACTGCAGCCTACAGAAGAGCCCTGCCTTAGACTAATCCTCTACATCAGGTTTGAGAAATCACAAGGGCTGCTCTTGTTGCTGGGTAACAGTCTGTTAAATTGTGTTTGCAAAAACAAAATGCTTTAAATACTATTAGAGCCGTAGCTTGGAAATGAGATCGGCCACTACGCTCTGCATTTGGAGTCAGTAGTAAGAGGCCATTCTCCCAGCATGGAAGGCACTGGGCCGCGATCATTGCATGTACGCGTACTTCCAGTCTCCGAGGGGCACGTGGGTCTCCTTGATGGCCTGGGGAGACGTCCAGCGCAGGAGGTAGGAGGGACTGCCAGGTTTGTCGTTGGTTCCTGTTGGAAAGCCAGGAAAGGCTCTTTACGGGAAGGAGGAGTCATTCCCCAGTAGGGAGCAGACTCCAGTTTTTGCCCTGCAGGAGGTTCTGTAGAGAGATCCCCATCCCCCAGCTGAGGAGATGGCGGTACAGAGCCAGGAGTAGAACCCAGGCCTGCTCCCTCCTCCCCAGAGAGGAACCATTCACACCCCTCTCACGTGAACATCTGCCCCAGCACAGCACTCTCACCTGAGGCACGGGCGCCCCCAAATGGCTGCTGGGCCACAATTGCACCAGTCGACTTATCATTAATGTAAAAGTTGCCAGCTGCATTCCTCAAAAGCATCCTCGCTTCCTGGATGACGTTCCTAGGAGAGATGGGGGAGCAGTGACACAGCAGAGGAGGCCACGCTCAGTGCATCATCATCCTTTCAATCTGCTGTGGGCCTCCTGGCCTCATACCGGGTGCGAGAGAACACAGTGCTGGCCCGATGTCCCAGCCTAATATCTAATCCCAGCAAAGCACCCCACCCTGCCAATATTGCTCTGTCCTTGAAGA
This sequence comes from Caretta caretta, assembly GCF_965140235.1. Lineage (NCBI taxonomy): Eukaryota > Metazoa > Chordata > Testudines > Cheloniidae > Caretta > Caretta caretta. Next base: position 8,315,703 of record NC_134223.1, read on the forward strand.
TTCAACATTCCTGGGGTACTCTGCAGGGCCCAGTCAATCCCTGGCCTCTGCGCTGAGGCGGACAACAAAGCTGGTCAACTCTTAGTTACTGCTGCCCTAAGCTGGGCTCAACCCCAGATGTGAAATGTGTCATTGCTCCAAACCCATCTCCTGTACTATTCAGTCCCAGAGAGTTGCACCACTTAAAGTTCACCACCTCTGATGGCCATGGGGCAGCGCAAACAAGCCAGCTGGGGCTGGTAGGACATAGGGAAAACCCCTGAAGACTCAAACAGCAACAATCCCCCTGAACTACACTTCAGAACCTCTAGGGAAAAGGGGCAAGGGGCTCAGACAAGGAGCCTCCCTGCTATGCAAAGCACTACCCATGAAGGGGTAAGGGGCCACTGGCCCAGGACTTCCTTTCTAGCAGATGAAAATGGAGGTAATACATATGCTGGTTCTGCATGACAGAAACCGAAGGGTTCTCCCCCTAGTGCACCCTGGAAAGAAAGAGCGGAGAGCGAGCTATTCGCACACACTGCTATGGCGGTGAGAATTCGGGCACTTACTTATCCTGGGCGAACACTGCCCCTGTGAGGCCGTAGGGGGATGTGGTGTCTATGAGCTGTAGGATTTCCTTGTACTGCTTTTCTGGATAGACATACACAGTCAGGACTGGGCCAAAAATTTCCTGCATAGCAAAATAAAGGTGGTCAGGGCAGGAGCAGCCGAGTGTGTGTGCCTGTGAGCGGGGCCCACAACTGCTGCTTGTAATTGATGGCAGCGCCTGCTACTTGAGCAAATAGCCAGTGTGAAATAGGAGAAATGAGCAGCACTGTGAAAGCAGGAGGAGCACAATCAACTCCTGCAGGGAAGGCGGAGCACCATCGCCCGGCCCATGGCTGCTCACATGTAGAATTTGCTTGACAGGCAGTTCCCTCGAGTTCCTGCCAGGGACAGCCGTGCACCTTCATTGTTATCTAAGGTGTTTAGGGTCCTGTACATAGTACTTGGGCCAGGCTCCCACCCACACAATGCCCCCTGTCCTCCCCAGCCTGAATGGATGAATGCGAGTTAAAGCCATTCCCCAACACACTTCCGAGCTGAGGATCAGAGCAATTCTGCCTCAGTGAATAATTATAGGACTGCATGAGAAGCAGAGGATGAAGAAAAGAAACGGCTGTCAAAGGCTATGTCTACACAGCAATTTACCAGTCGCTTCAGCCTTGCAAGGCTCTGCCTGTGGGGCTGTTTTATTGCTATGTTGACATCTGGGCTTGGGCTGGAGCCAGGGCTCTAGGACCCTGCGGGGTGGGAGGGTCCCAGAGCTCGGGCTCAGCCTGAGGCTGGAAGTCTACACAGCAATGAAACAGCTGTAGACAGAGCTCAAGTCATCTGGCAATGGCCAGCCGCGGGTCTTTCTTTGCTGTGTAGACATACCCCAAAAGGCCCTCTGGTAAGCCCCTGCTTCTGAGCTGCATTAGTTAGTGGCAGCATGTGGGAGAGGAATGCTAAGCATGACAGTAGCCAGCCCTAACCCCATGCCCATAGAACGGGCTTGGGATAAGGCTGAAGCACGGGTTGCTGGGACAAGGCTGCTGCTTTTCCTTTAGTTCAATGGGCTTTAGAAGCTTTTGAGGAGCCTGCCCAGCTGGCCTTTAACACAGACACAGCCCTCGTGCTCTTTATTGGCTGTGGTTTCCGTCCATCACGAGGGTGAGCCAAGAGGAGTGGTGGAATGACCACTAGCTATCAGGAAGGGCTTCCTAGCATATACAACCGGCCCCTCCCGGAACCTGTGGCTGCCCTGTCACTTGAGCAGCTAAGGCACCGGGAAAGACAGCGTGGGGAACAATCCTGCACCCCTTACCACGCTGCGCCGGTGGCCTCCTATTTAACTGCACGCTCATCATGGAGCTTGTGCTGCTCTGATGCCCAGTCTTGTGAGCACCTCAAGGCCCATGGGAGGGCTACAGTCTAGGCAGGAGGCAGCAACACACGCACGGAGGAGGAGTGCAGTTACTCATTAAGGGGAGGGGATCCTATGGGATCAGTCCTAGAGGATGGGAATCTCTGGCTTAGATGGCTAAGATTTTTCTCTCTCAAAGACCTGTGTTTCTGCAATGGCTATTCTTCCTGCTCTTCTTGCTGTCAATTCAACCTAGACCCCCGCAGGAGAGAAAAGGGATACTCACCTCTTCCATGATGGGGTCCTTTGGGTCTTTGCTTTCCACGATACATGGCTCGACAAAATACCCAACAGTGTCATTGCACGTCCCCCCTGCCAGGATGCTGAGGTTGGGCGACGTCTTGGCGTGTTGGATCCACTTCTTAATACGTGCAAAAGACTGAAAACCACAGTGCAAGGAGGAGTCTGAAAGGGGCATTGCCCATCGGCAACACTAGCCATGGAGCGGCCTCGGCCCTCCGGTAAATGAGGGCTGACTCGTTTCCTCGCTCCCTTGCATCCTAAGAACTGCCAGCAGGATCAATCAGCGGCAGACGAGCTATTGCAGCGCATGAAGCCACGCGCCAGAGAGCTGCCTTCTAGGCAGCACTGGGTTCGCACCTCACTGCATGCCCCAGGATTTGCTTCTGGGAAGATGTCCCAAGAGCATCCCTAGACCCCTTCTGGCCAAAATCATGACAACTGTCCTTAAGGACGGCCACTGGGGACAGCAGTCTCAGACAGGTGCACGTGCAATAAGGCAGGGCTGTCCAGAATTGGCTAGAAACCCAAAGCCATGTACACTTTGCAGCTGGCCCCGGAGACATGACCAACAGAAGACACAGAGCCAAGGACTACTAGCAAAGTGGAGCATTGCATGCTGGGACCTGTAGCATGGCCAGCCACACCTCTGTATTAAAGATGAGCAACTGCAGTCTCAGAGGGCTAGTGCTCTGGCCACACCCTGGGGCAAGGACAGAGTAGGGAGACAGACTCTGCCCCCAACAAGGGGGCCAGGCACAGCAAGGGGATGCCCAAAGCCTTGACAGCGAGGGCAGGCCCCGTGCTGCAGAGGTCCCTTCTCTGCGATGGAGGTGGATGAGCGAGATTTGCAGCCAAAAAGCCACCTGCCTGCCCACAAGCTAAGACAGCACTTGCCACCTCAGCTACGTCTGGAACGCCGGAAGGGGAGGAAGTGCAGCCCCTGACAAGGCCAAAGGGATAATCAATACCCAGGAGGGTGTGGCCGGCTTGGAGAAACCACGCAAGACCTCTGGGGAGCAGCAAGAAAGCTGGCTTAGGAGATCAGACTTAGGCAAGCCAAAAGGCCCACCTGCGTACAGCAGTGCTTGCCAGAGCCTCCCCCTAGCAGCCAGGGCCCACCCTCCGGAGGGACTCAAGCAGTCAAGCCAGCAAGGGGCCTGGGGCAGGGGACTGGTCTTACCTTGTCATCGATCACAGCCGAGAAAAACGTGGCGAAATCCTGGGCAGGCTGTGGAGGGAAGAAGGGGAGCCGGTGAAAGAGTGAGCAGGCTTCTTCGCTCCACAGGCCATCAGCTGCCTCTGAGCGCCAGGCAGGTAGCTCAGAAGGCAGGAGGAGGAAGAAAGAGAATCTAAATCCCCCAAGTGACACTTGTCCCTTCTTTAATATCTCCCATCCCCACACCCCTAAGAGGGAGCAGCCGGCCTTTTTCAATTACGCTGTGGCGTTAACAGTTTCTTACAATCGTTCCTCTGCAGTGCTGGCTACAAGTTAATTTCTAATCACTAAAAAGATGAGGGGGGAAGAACCAGTGGATAAACAGCTCGGTTCAATAGGAATTAGCAGCCGGCTACTGCAGCTTCTAATCCCATCAGCCACCCGCTGAGCCGCAAAGCCCAGCAGCTCCACTCACGTCTCCCACTTTGATGTTCCCCTGCTCCTCCAACAGTTTCTCTTTGATCTGGGGCCACAGCGAGTCGGGGGCATAGAGGCGGGAGCAGGCCGAGCATTTCTGGCCGCTGTACTCAAAGGCCGAGCGCAGGGTCCCGTTCACCACGCTGGGCACATCGGCTGAGCTGTGCACGAAGTGGAAGTTCTTCCCGCCACACTCTGAGGAAAAAGACACAGACCCACCCACCCACCCCACACGGGAGAAGCCGTCACTGCCTTGTCGCTTCCAGACAAAGCAACTTACAGCCAGCCCCAGCTGTCTTGAGGTACAGTCCCGCTTAACACTCGAGCCACAGGCAGCAGACACCCCACCCTCAGCGGCCAGGCCACTCGTCTGCCTACCCAGCTCACATGTCTGAATGAACCCTGCCCCCATGCTCCTCGGGACACAGGGCTGGCTCTAAGCGAAGACACAGCTGAGGAATAAATACCAATAACATGGGAACCACCTCCCTAGCTCTTCTACAGCACCTCCAGCCAAGTGTCTCCCAGCAGCCCTGTGAGGTGGGTCAGAATTATCAAGCCCACTTTGCAGCTGGGGAAACTGAGGCATAGGGAGGGGAAGTGACTCACACTAGGTCACCCAGCAGGTCAGTGGCAGAACTGGAGTTTGAACCTTGTTCCCTCAGTCCTAGCCTTCCCTCCAGCCTTGCAATCCCTTGGGTTCACCCCGTCTCTTCCCTTTCTCCCTTACTAGGTACAAAGCAAAGGGACCATCGTCCCATTAGCAGGAGGTGAGCAATTGGAGTGCAGCATCTGCTGTAGGCTCCTTTGAGTAAGCAGAGAAAGGAGCATGCCCAGCATGGAGCAAGAGCCTTGCCAACCACCCACCTCAATAGCTGCAACAGCACCAACCAGCCCTCGGCACCCTACCCCCCGGCTCTGCCCCAGGTATCCCTTGCAGCCCCATAACCACCCATCCTCTGCTCTTTACCCAACTCCTCCTGCAGTGAGTTGGGTACCGCATCCCATCAGAGCGGCCACAGCCATTTCTGCACCAGGCTCGCTCCAAGCCGGGGCATGGCTGTGCTCAGGTGCCAGCTGCTTTTCCCAGGAGGTTCACTGCAAGAGGCCTCCCACAGCTGATCTCAAAATGGCACCAGGGTCCCTAAATACCTCGGCCTGTTCAGCTCAGCCGGGGCAGAGCACGCTCCGAAAAGGATGCACTCTGGAATAGGACGGCCGGGGGAATACTGGGTCACAGCTAGACCATAGCTAACCTGTACAGGGGAAGGAAAGCATCCTTGGGGTCCCAAACACAGGAGCCAACTGAGTCCGCTTGGGATCTTTACTCTGCGTGTAGGAGACAGACCTGTACAGCCCCACAACACTCTGCGTAGCTGGGCACATGGGGACTCTGTCCTGCGGTGCCTGGGAGCTGAGTGCAGGCCCCTGTCGTGTCCACATCACCACCCTCTGCCCTTCCCTAAACTCGGAGCACTGAAGAGCAATTGGCCCCATCTTAAAGCTCAGCACAGCCCAGAGCAGTTAAATGAACAGCCCCACCCAGCAAGGCTCTAGCAGAGTCCTGAGGCTAGAACCCAGGTGTTCTGGCTTTCAGGCCTCTGCTCCGAACACTGAACCACACTCCCTCCAAGAGCTGGGAAAAGAACCCAGGAGTCCTAACTCACAATTCCCTGTTGCGCCCACTGGAGCCCTCTCCTCCCCAGGTCTCTCTCCAGGCACCTGTTTGATTTCAAATGCACATGTTTGGTAGGAGACCACCTGAAATACAGCACAGCCATGGAAGTTAACAGCAAGCTGGCCACACAAGCCTGGCTAATTTGCTGCCCAATTCCTGCTGAGACGTTCCCCTGCAGCTGGCATGGCCCATGTGGCTCTTGTCCCCCCCGAGAGCTAAGTCTGGGCATTACCTCCTGCCAGGCGCGGGAAGGTGCGGTACCGATCCAGGTTCTCTGACACCTGCTTCCAAAGGTGCTTGAAGGTTCTGAAAGGCAGAGGAGGAGAGACACACTCTGGCACCACACACTGGAGCGAGCATCTCTAGAGCTGTGGAACCAGGCTCCAGCTCTCAGGCCCATGAAGATTTGAGGCTGTCCTACAGCCCCAGATCCACGAGCTGAAGAAACTTCCCCTCCCCATTCCAGCCAAGACACCTCATCCAACGCCCACCGTAGCCAATGGAAACAACTCCCATTGACTTCAACAGGCTCTAGCTCATAACCTTGAGAGAGGAGGGGAGACAACCTGAGAACCAGAGCCTAGACACCAAGGATGGGCACTACCGAAAAGGCAGAGATGGACAGATAGTGAAAGAGGGGAGAGAGAAGTGGCACAGAAGAGAATAAAGGAGAAATAGAGTCTGGCAGGAGCTTCCAGTTCTTTACTTTCCCTCCTTCTTTTTTGGTTCTGACTGTGACAAACCCCTGAGCTGCAAAACAATAAAAATGCTAATATGCTCCCACCAGGAGAGAGAGCCACTAATACTAATTTATGAGCTTCCCACCTTTAAAGCCCAATGCTCATCAGACCATGTCATTCGGCTGGTTAGCGGGGGCCCCGGATTTTAATAGTCTCATCTTTGGGAGCAGCACTTCGGGCAGGGCTAGCAGAACCCTTTGCCGGAATAACTTACCCTGAAGTGCTGGGAGGCGAGTGCCAGTTTGCAAATCTACATGGACAAAGGGAGCACCTGCTTGAAATGCCCTTTACCAGGACAAGGAGTCCTTCACATGGCTAATTCACATCCCTTTAATGTCTGTCGGCAGGGCGCATGTGAAATAAACAACATGTCCCTTTCCTACAGCATCGCTCTCCCAAGGAGCTCTTCAAAGGCTTTGCAAGCAATTAACGGAAGCTGCGGTGTCCCTGAGGGACAAGTAAATATCGCCCCCAATTTACAGATGAGGGTTAACATCTCTCTGTGCCTCAGTTGAGAAACATGTCAGGTCACAGATTAAATCAGGACCTAGGAATCGGAACTCCGGGCCCCCCATTCCAGCCTTTAGACACACCCTGTAGGGAAAGAATGATGGATACTCCAGGGGATATTGCATGGAATAGGTTAGGTCCCATCTACACCACCGCTTTTAACTGGGGCCCTGTCCCTTGGTCACAGTGTAGATGGGAGTCTGGATTTGCCCACCAGCAGCCCTGCAGGAAGTCCCCACGACAAGGTGTTTACAGTCTTTGGAGTCTAGAGAAGCAAAGGCTTTGGTAACATCCAGGGAGGTTTCATTATGCCCTGGAAATTAACATCATTCCACAGCTGCCATAAGGTGTCAAGTGTCCAGAGCAAACAGGGAGTGGGGGGCACATGACAATGAGACCCACTTAGGGCTGATCTTTTTCCTTTCTATCAGGATTGTCCCAATCCTCACCTTGCTTGCGGGACATTAACCAGTCCTGAACTAACCTTCAGTGCCTGCAAATGCTGCTATGTTGCGGCATCACACCTGAGCAGATGATGCTGTAGCATCATGACCCCACCCTGCCCTACCCAACCCCCTCTCCAAAGAGCCGACCCTTGGCCGGCTTCCCTGCCCACTTACGGAACGCTGCCCGTGAAGTTGAGCCCGCAGAAATGCTCAGAGCTCGTGACCGTGTCTCCAAAAACAGTTCCGTCAGCCGGGACAAACTGAATGACGTTTGGAGGGAGACCAGCTTCCAGGAGGATCTTGTACACGGTGAAGTTGGACAGCATGGCGGCATCGCTGGGTTTCCAGAGGACCACATTTCCCTGGAGGAGGAGGCGGAACAAATCAATTGATCACGGAGGGCGGCCATGGGCGTAGATAGCAGGTGATGAGGTCCCCCCTCGGTGCTGACCCCATGGCTCCAAAGCTCAACGACCCAACCAAAGCCCCTGTCTGCCAGCAAAGCAGATAGGGGCAGAGCAGTGAGAGTCAGCTGTGTTTGCTGGGGGTCCAGCAGCGCTGATGTGCATGGGATTGATACCCATCCCCTGCATTTGGCTTCAGGTTTCTGTTTCAAACAGCACTGAGCTTAATGCCCAACTCAGCTGAAGCCTGAAACCAGGCAGACCCCATAATGACCCTCTGCTTATCTCTAACACCGCCCCTCTGCAGATCTCCTGCCAGCTGAGCCTGGCACCGCTGGGTAGTCAGTAGGTGCCACCCCCATTTTACAGATGGGGGAAACAGAGGCATGGAGAAGATAAGGGACTTGTCCAAGGTTACAGAGCGAGCTGTGGTGCTGGGAATGGGACCCGAGTCTCCGCCAGCAGCTTCAGCCATACAACTGTACTTTCTCCTCAAGTCAGGTTTCCTTGAAACTGGGTGTAAACCAGTGGGTGCTTTAACCAGCCAGGAAAGGGAAATAAAGCTCCCGGCTTCAGTCCATTTTTAAGGCTTTCTTCAGGGCTGGTTTTATTGTCTACAGAAGAGGGCGAATCAACTGAAAGACACTGGGTAATAATTCCTAGAGAGGTGTCTCCCACCACCCCACCTTCACCCAGCGTGGAGTGAAGAGGACACATCCTACCCCTTAGTTTTCCTTTGACCCAGCTTCCCCTTCCTTTTATACTCTGTCCCAAGCAGCCATGTGACCAGCAGGGATCCCTTAATCCTCTCCTGGTGCTGCACCTTTCCCTCATTGCCCTGGGCCTGACTCATGTTTGTAAGAGGCTGAAGCCAGGTAAGCTCCCAGGTTTGAAAGGTTCCACCCAGTTCTGTGCTACGCCCACTACACCAGCCATCCAGCCACTCGAGGGGCGAGCTACCTGGAAGCTCACGGCAGCACAGGGGTGTCGTGAATCAAGCCACAACGGTCATGGCAGATGGAAAGCCGCAGGGCAACAAGGGGCCATAAAACATTTGTCCATCTGGATTGGATGTTCAGATCCTGAGCCTCTCAACACAAACCCTCCCCTCCCCTCTTTCTTCCACTCTGAGTGGTGGGAAAACTACATCACACTCAGCAAAATGTTGAAGTCACTGTGAAAGCCAATACAGACCACAGTCAGGGACAAGAGACCAGAGGAACCAAGTTGCTGGTCTGTTCTGATATGGCAAAAGCTCTGCTCCTCTGAAATCCTTCTCCCATCATTGTAACAGTATTAATCGTGTTGATCTCTCCAGCTATTCACGCAGCCGAGATATTTAATCCCATGGGAATTCCACTGTAAATTACTAATTACCATGATGCTAATTAATGTCCACACATTATAACAAGTTGGCCCACAACTCTCCATTTTAATTCCAGGTGTACAAAGCAGGAATGTGGGCTTGGCAAACTAGCCCCTTTTCTGATACCAGGAGCCACGCGACCCCTCCTCCATCTCCCCTTTAACAGCCCACCACCAGGGGCAGAGAAGATCTCAGCTTTCCCTATTAAGTGGAGGCAGACACACTGGCATGCAGCACCTCTGCTGTGGCGTGTCCTCAAGTGAAAAGCAGACACAAGGAAAAAGACCAGAAAATAGGGAGACTCTCAGAGGGATGGATCAGACCTGCCAGGTCCAATCCACCACCATGTAGCTCACCCTGGCCAGCCAGAATTGTCCCCTATACACCGGACTAGCTCTGAATGTCCCAAGGGATGGGGTTTCACCCACATCCCTTGAGAGTCTATCCCCCAGACAAACAGCTCACCCCATCAGAAAGATTCCCCTGTTCTTCATCTCTTAACATTGCTATTATTTATATAACCGGAGCGCCTAGGACCCCTAGACATGGACCCTGCTGTGGTAGGCGCTGTACAATCGAGAAGATGGCCCCTGCCCCAAAGAGCTGACAGTCTGAGTAGCCTCTTAATTATGCCTCCTTGTCTCACTCTCCCACCTTGAGGTTTACACCCTCCGCATTTGTAGGCGTGTCCCCCCCACCTTCGTCATCACTCTAAAAGAGCTAAATGCTTGGTTGTTTTTCCTTGTAAATCAATGCCCTCCGACTCCAGTAGAGGACGCTGTGCTGCGGGAGGCACCATCTTCCATATGGAGTTTAAAGTCGGAGGTTCTGGTCATTAAAGATGCCAGGACACTTTTCATAAGAGCAGAAAAGTTAAACCTGGTGCCACGGTCCAAATTCCATTTGCCTCTCTGAATCCCTGCTGCACTTCTATTTGGGCACAGTATTCTTCACATCCAGCTCTAAGCTGCTGTGTGCCCTGTTTAACAGCTATCGTGCTCCACCCCAGAGGTGGCTGCACTTCAGCGGCAGGCAGCGCCTACGTGCGGTACGTACATCAGTTGATGAACCGCTTTTGGATCCTTTTGGTTGGAAGACTACTAAAAGCAGTTTAGCACTGTTATGGCTTTCGGTCCATCTCCCATTGCTGCCGATATTTTTGAGCTCGTTCTGCGGCCTGCAGGGAGCTTTACCGAAAGCTGAAATCTGGGTACGTTATGTGCAGGGCCTTGCCCTCATCCATACTCGGGGTTACACCTTGGAAGGCACTGCCCGCAGATCGTAGTCCATTACTTACTCGGTGAACTCCCAACCACCACCTCATTCCATGGCCAGTGGTAATACCAGTAAGTTTCCTAGACCAGGAGCCAGAATCACAGCTCTGTCATTACCAGTCTAACCCCTGCAAGGCATTACTTATTATTTGGGTGGCTGCAGCATCACAGAGCAGGTGGCATACAAACACAGAACAAAAGACAGCCCCGTATGTCCCTTCCTATTCTTGCTCCCTTTCCATGATTATAAACACCTTCTTCTTTCCACGATTAGAGGCAATTTCTCCTCCGCTATCCTGACCCTCTCCTGAGCCAAAGCCCAAAGTCACTTGCATGGAGCCAAACTTGGCCTGCCTTATTCAGTTGAAACGCCCATTGCATTACACACTTGGCCCCATCTTTACATAAATAAATAAGGAAAATCTCAATAATTACAGTCCAGTGAGCACCTCACCTCAGCAGCAGATTAGCCAATGGGCCGATGGGGTCCGTGCCCAGGGCCAATTCGGGGGGCCCAGAAAAAATGGGTGCACCCGCTCCCTGGCAGAAGTGCTGGGCAGCGAGGGAAGCCCCAACGCCCCGAACCCAGCTGCAACCCCAGAACTGGAGGAGCTCTAGCTTCCTGCCGCAGCATCAGGGTGGGGGAGCTCTCACTCCGCACTGTGGCCCCGAGGGAGTGGGGTGGGGGGGGGGGAAGAGGGGTGACAGAGCTTCTCCAGTCTTGGGGCTGCAGTGTGGGTGAGGGCAGAAAGGAGCAAACAGGTTGCAGAGCCATGCAGGGGGGCCGACCCGCCGGGGGAAGGGGGTGGGACCGTGGGCAGGGCCGCAGGCAAAAGGGGAGGAACAGGGGCAGGACTGTAGGCGGAAGGAGTGGGGAGGGTCCCCCCCACTTGCTCTGGCCCAGGGCCCCACAAAACCTTAATCCATCTCCGCCTCACCTAGGTCCTCAGGAAACCAAGAATCTGAGGGCTTGTCTACACAGGGAAATTGAAGAAGAATTATTCCGCTACAGCCATGCTGGTACAACTCCCGGCACGGCCACTAAGAATTCCAGAGAGGAGTGATTATTCCTGAATAAAGTCACTTTTAGTGCACAACAGAGTGCCCACATAGGGCAGTTAGACCGGCACAGCTACCAGAGAATAGTTATTCCACTAAAGCTATGCCGGTCCATTTCCCTGTATGGCCAAGCCCAGCACAGCACGCCTGGCCTACCATGGGTCATGGCAACTGGAATACCCCATCATCAGAGTCACCCCTTTGGCACCAACACCCTAATTTCATTAAGCAGTGGTGCCCATTTTTACTTTTGCAGGCGTGTTGACATTGTACCAAAGCAAAATGACATTTAAAAGCTTGCAGCGTCGGGGCTGAATGGGGCCGTTCAGCAACGAGGGTTACATCCGTTTATATCAACAAAAGCAGGGAAAGTCTTGGCAGCTACTGTGTGACATTCTACTTGAACTGCGAGGGAGGTGGGGTAAGAGAATGCTTCCAGGGGGCCTACATTTTCAAGAGGGACTATTGATTTTGGGTAGGGCGCACTCGATCTGTAGGTGTTCGGCCTGTGAGACACCTTAAAGATTTTCCCGGGGCAGGTGCTTAGCTATTTAAATCAATAAATCAGGCGGCATTTCAAATTGAGCACCCAACAATGGAGGCAACCAAAAGCCCTGATCACGTCTGAATGTTCAGGCCGGACTCTGTAGTCCTTTGGCCGGGTTTGATGGGGAATCTGGGTTAACGCAACACAGACACTGGCTAGTTTAGTGCAGTCTAGGGCTTAGCTCGTTTCATTCAGAAACGCTTCAAATACGGGCCCAGAATCTCTCCTCCTATTTGGATCATGCTAAGCAGCACAAAGTGGTGAAATTTGGCCTTAGCAGAATTATCCAGCATAAGGAAGCTCTCCGGTGGCATAGCTGGCACCTACACCAAACGTCCCCCTCACCCCCAAAGCACAGATGGCAGCGCCACACCAATTCGCAGCTGGCATAAACTAGAGCAGCCCCTAAGCTGCTCTAATTTACACTGATGGGCCGGGGCACGTGCAAATGCCCCAGGAGGAATCAGGGAGGCGTACCTTGATCCCTGCCAACCCTGTGTCAGGCAGATCTCAGTGCAGGAGAGACACTAGACACTAACACTTCTCCCTCTTCCCCTCACCCCCTTTCTTTTGTGAACATATCCAAGAGGCTACAGCAGAACTGCCAAGCAGGGCTGGAATTCCAGGCCAGCCCAGCAGCACAGAACTGCCGTGGTTTTATTGTTCTGACCCACTCCCTCTTCTGCCCTGCCTCCACCCCACACAATCCGGCTGTTAGGAAAACCCTGGGATATCCCGCCTCACGCCCACGGCAGGATTCAAGCTGAGCTACCAAGTAACAGCTCACTGCACTTCAGCGCTAAGAACTCCTATGCGCTCACACACAGCCCGGCGGATCAGCCTGATCGGACCCAAGTGCCTGTGTAACACTGCCCGACTGTGAAATCAGCAGCCTCGTTAACAAGTTAATTTCACAGTCTCCTAATGCAACCGCTGCTCTACAGCGGACGCCGATTAGGGTGCAGAGTACTCCCGCCAACCTGTGCAAGGGCAATGCTCAGCGAGGGGACAACAATAAGGCTGCCCCCAATAAATGCCTGCTGTAGGAAAGTCTCCACCCCAGCCTCGCCAGGAATATACAAGGTAAGCAGGGTGCTCCGACCTACCTTCTCTAATAATAAAAGAACAAAAGGGACGGTCAAGGGCAACACATTTAAAACAGACTAAATAAATTTTTGCACAATGCACAGCTAGCCAGTGGAACTCACTGCCACAATATGTCACTGAAGCCAAGAGCTTAGCAAGATTTTTGGAGGGAAGGGGGGGGACATTTAATGTAACCCATTATCCATATGGGGAGGCTTGAATAAGAATAAAAGGCATACAAACCCTCATGCTGCAGGGCACGAGACAACCGCTAACTGGTGGGGTCAGGCAGCTGATGCCATACTTGTCCATTAAAGGGTTTCCTATCCACTCCTATGAAGCGTCTGGTAACGTCATAGACAGGATACTGGAATGGGGGGTGGGGTGCATTTTACTATGAGTACCTTGATGTTTGCATTTCCTAGCATTGGGGCATTCGAAATTACAACCTTAGCGTTCCAATAAAGCAAATTTCTTTACAGATTGTGGAGTGTTGGTTGCTCAGCTACCCCTGGGGGTAGCACACAGGGCCGATTCATTGGGCAAAGAGCCGTTTAATCCAAAACCACAGCGCTGCGTAAAGAAACCCCCCACACACACACACACTCACCATCAAAGCCGGAGCCCCTGCCAGGTTCCCACCAATCGCAGTGAAGTTAAAGGGCGAAACAGCTGCCACAAAGCCCTGCATGCAGGGGAAGGAAAGGGAGAATTTACACAGTGTCATGCACACACCCCAAGGGAGGCCGCAGGAGCGTGGAAAAACTTCCCACTGCAGCTCGCGACGCACAGGGAGAGCTCAGCGCGCCCACAAATGCAGAGCATCTGGTCTGAGCCGTGTTTTCTCACGACCCCCCCCACACGCCTTGGATGTGCATGTCTGAGCCACCCCAGCCCAACCTTCACCTCACCTCCAGCCCCCGGTAGACCATGCTGTTGGTGCTGATGGGGACGCTGACAGGCTGAGAGTTCTCCAGCTCCAGCGCGTACTTGGCATTGAATCGGAAGAAATCTATCAGCTCCGCGGCTGCGTCAATTTCCGCCTGGATGACGGTTTTGCCCTGAAAGGGGAATGGGAGAGATAAACACACTCCCCGCCCTGCTTTCTCCCTAAGGGCTGACCGTCACAGGGGCTTGGCTTCTTTCAAGCTACATTGCCCCATGCTGCCTCTGCCCCTTGCTCTTACCGGGTGGGTGACGACCAGCAGGAAAGCCCGACTCCCAAACTCAGACTGGGTTTGTTAGTATCCTTCCCCTCCTGCTCCCCGGCACAGCCCCACCCCCAGCACAGGGCGAAAGATCGGGGCTGGAAATCAAACCCAGGTGTCCCACACAGCATTAGCACACCAGTAAGTCGCTAGCCCTGTACAGAGTGACGTCTATTTCACGCAATGTCTCCAACAGCTTGTGCAATGAACACAGACCAGACCCTACCACTGTAATTGCTAAGAGTGCATTGGCTACATCAGACCCAGGAAATCCCCTTTCACAGTGCTGTCTGATCTAGGAGCCCAGTATGTAGCTGGGCCCCATGCTATCCTAGTGACCCATTTCCCGCCCCACATGCCACTAAGGGAACTGGGACCAACCGAAGCACTCAAACTAGCAGATTGAAAGAGCTGGGGGCACTCAGCAGAGGGCCTTCGACTCTGGGGTCTGCTTCCCTCACTGGGTCCACACAACAGGAGTCTGTTGCGATTTCGAGAACAGAACAAGGCCCCTCTTCTCCCGCAGGGTTTTTGTGGGCAGGGTAAACTTGTCTTTCGAGGGTGGGGGGGTCCTTTGTTTGAAGACACCATCCGTGTTCCTAAGCAGGTGCATTAGGACAGATCCCTGCCAGATGCCCTGCAGGATTCATACAGCCCCTTCTTGCAGCAAAAGCGAAGGGGGAAATCAGGCTTCTGCTAGAATCTAACCCCCTAATCGTGGGTCTCACTGGCCACTCCTGATCAGCCCAACCCTGGACATCACCTTCCCTCTAGCCAAACTTCCCGCTTCACCCACTGCCGCCCCCGGCTTGGCCCGGGAAGTCTTGCTGGTGACGCCACGTTAACGTGGCACTGAAAGCCCGGCCAGAGACCGATCAGCTGCTCACCTCACACTTCCTGGATATTTCCACCCCACTCAGCAGCCTTCTCTGCCTACCCCTGGCACGATAACCATCAACGGCTATGTGGGGAGCTCCCGCGCATCCGCTCCATTAACAAGATCCCCCCCGCAGCTCTCCAGGTGCAGGGAGGGTCCTGCTAGAAATCAGCCGGCCAACGTCCCCAGCAGAAGGGGACGGATGCACGGCTCCAGCAGCAAAGGAAGAATTCGGGCTACACGAGCTCTCGTTGCATCACAGACGTTTCTCATATTTGTGCCACTTACCACCGTCTGATCATCAAGATTTGGGCCAGCAGCTCTTCCTGCCACCTTCCCCCTCAATCATTATGGTTTATCTCAGCAGGGGACCATTCCACCTGCAGCCTTACCTGCCCAATCATGGTCTTGGCCAGCATTTCCGCTCGCCGTGGGCCGCTCAGCATGTCGGCCGCCTTGAAGAAGATCTGTGCCCTGTCCTGGACAGGTCTCAGGTCCCACTCCTTCCGCACCGCCACGGCAGCATTGATTGCTTTGTTAAGCAAGTCCTGAGGAGCAGGAGATGGAAGCACAACAGATCAGTGCTTCCCCGAAACTCAGTCCCCCAGCCCCACCCCGGGGCTCGCCGCAGCCTCATGGCTCAGATCAGCGGCTGCAGGTGTGAAGAACCAGCCCCACCCCAACTCCACTGCATACGCAGTCCCAACAGTAACCCAAAGACTTTGCTGCAGGCCGCAGTTGTGAGCTTGGAATTATGCCAGGGCTCATCGGGACTTTGAACACCAGGGGTTCAAGAACCTCTCAGGCAGGCAGGCCAGACTCATGCGGATTCTCCTGTTTCCATGCTAATGGTTGCAACACTAAATAAATACTGCTACTGTGTGTTCTGATAAGGATCTCAAAGCACTGTACATACATCCCCCAAGCTGCACAATCCCAGTGCGAGGTAGGGAAGGACTAAATATCAGGGTCTCTTCAGCCACTATTGTAATGCAACCATCTCTGGCATGGAAGGCAGCAGCTGTCTAATACCATGTAACCATTTTAGGACAGGAAGGGGAGAAGACTCCCATGTCCAGCCGAAACCGCTAGGGAAATTTGCATTCTGCCGACATAACAACCCAAGTTGGGATCTGGCCAGGACACCCCATTCCAGGATCGGTTGCGACTGTGGGCCTAGATTTTACAATTCATTCAGCATCCAGCTGGGTCTCTGGTTCAGTGCCATCTCTGAGGGAAGACGACCCGCTATGGAGTCGCCTCCCCCGCTTTCTGCAGCGAGCCCCCTAGGTGACTCGACTCAGCAGCTGGATGACAGCACCGGCCTTCACCCCCCACATTCATCTTAAGCAGCTAAGCCCCACTCTCCCCCAGCTGCACTAGCAAGGAGCAGGGGCGCGGATGGATCTGTGCGGGGCGCAAGCCCAGCGGCTGCGGACACAGCGTGTGGCACTATCCGAGGTTATGTGGTTTAAAGCACCCACAGCAGGCAAGCCAGAGGCCCACAGAGCTGCCCTGTGTTAGGAGCTCAGCCTCATTAAAGCAGCGGGGGTAAAAGCGTCACTTCCACCTGCAGGCTCTGAGGAAAGCTCCCTAGGCTTAGTCTGTGGCTGGCAAAGGACAGCTCGGTTTCCCATGACCACACGCCCTCAAGCCTGCTCCCTGCAGGTCAGATGCTGGGAGGCAGGTCTGGGCACAACCCTGGGCCACACTCACCTTGTCCGCATAGCAGAACCTGGCCACCTTGTGCGAGTGATTGAACGGCTGAAAGGAGGAGAGCCTGGGGTGATTAATGCTGTAAAGATCCCCCTCCTCTCCCATGCCACTCCACACACACCCTCTGCCCTCCCCCCGCAACACTTCTGCATATAGAACAATCCCCCATTCACCCGGGCTCAAACCCAGGCAGAGAAGGTGCGTATCCATCCCCATCCCTATGGACCCACCCTGCTCCAAAGCGTCCTCCATTCACCTTCTGCTGAGTTCACCCAGACGCCTGGGTCCTGCTTCAACAACCCGTGTTGGGGACACTCACATGCAATGTGCTTTGGTTTTGCCTATGTGGACAGGGACTGAATGGTGTGCACCAGCCCTGGTCTAGGCCACCCAGAGAGGATAGGCAGCGCTGGCCCCTAGATGGTTTAGGGAAACAGCTTAGACTGCAATTCCAAGGAGGTGCTTTCTGGTCCCAGTAAGGGTGGCTTCCTCTGGGACCATTATCTTTGAAAACTCGTGGCGAACCGGGGAAGTCCCGGATGACTGGAAAAAGGCTAATGTAGTGCCAATCTTTAAAAAAGGGAAGAAGGAGGATCCTGGGAACTACAGGCCAGTCAGCCTCACCTCAGTCCCTGGAAAAATCATGGAGCAGGTCCTCAAAGAATCAATCCTGAAGCACTTGCATGAGAGGAAAGTGATCAGGAACAGCCAGCATGGATTCACCAAGGGAAGGTCATGCCTGACTAATCTAATCGCCTTCTATGATGAGATTACTGGTTCTGTGGATGAAGGGAATGCAGTGGATGTATTGTTTCTTGACTTTAGCAAAGCTTTTGACACGGTCTCCCACAGTATTCTTGTCAGCAAGTTAAGGAAGTATGGGCTGGATGAATGCACTATAAGGTGGGTAGAAAGCTGGCTAGATTGTCGGGCTCAACGGGTAGTGATCAATGGCTCCATGTCTAGTTGGCAGCCGGTATCAAGTGGAGTGCCCCAAGGGTCGGTCCTGGGGCCGGTTTTGTTCAATATCTTCATAAAGGATCTGGAGGATGGTGTGGATTGCACTCTCAGCAAATTTTCGGATGACACTAAACTGGGAGGAGTGGTAGATACGCTGGAGGGGAGGGATAGGATACAGAAGGACCTAGACAAATTGGAGGATTGGGCCAAAAGAAATCTGATGAGGTTCAATAAGGATAAGTGCAGGGTCCTGCACTTAGGATGGAAGAACCCAATGCACAGCTACAGACTAGGAACCGAATGGCTAGGCAGCAGTTCTGCGGAAAAGGACCTAGGGGTGACAGTGGACGAGAAGCTGGATATGAGTCAGCAGTGTGCCCTTGTTGCCAAGAAGGCCAATGGCATTTTGGGATGTATAAGTAGGGGCATAGCGAGCAGATCGAGGGACGTGATCGTTCCCCTCTATTCGACATTGGTGAGGCCTCATCTGGAGTACTGTGTCCAGTTTTGGGCCCCACACTACAAGAAGGATGTGGATAAATTGGAGAGAGTCCAGCAAAGGGCAACAAAAATGATTAGGGGTCTGGAACACATGACTTATGAGGAGAGGCTGAGGGAGCTGGGATTGTTTAGCCTGCAGAAGAGAAGAATGAGGGGGGATTTGATAGCTTCTTTCAACTACCTGAAAGGGGGTTCCAAAGAGGATGGCTCTAGACTGTTCTCAATGGTAGCAGATGACAGAACGAGGAGTAATGGTCTCAAGTTGCAGTGGGGGAGGTTTAGATTGGATATTAGGAAAAACTTTTTCACTAGGAGGGTGGTGAAACACTGGAATGCATTACCTAGGGAGGTGGTAGAATCTCCTTCCTTAGAGGTTTTTAAGGTCAGGCTTGACAAAGCCCTGGCTGGGATGATTTAACTGGGAATTGGTCCTGCTTCGAGCAGAGGGTTGGACTAGATGACCTTCTGGGGTCCCTTCCAACCCTGATATTCTATGATTCTATGACCAATGTGGGGGGCACATTATCCCCTATTTCCCTCTGGCAGGGTTCCTATACTTTCCTCCTAAGCTGGTACTGGCCACTGTCAAAGACAGGATTCGGGACTGTGGGTCTGATCCAGTTTGGCAATTCCCATGAGGGACTTCCCCAAAGATCTGTCCATTACCGTGCTCCCGGCTAAGGCAGCTCACTTTTCGTAAGTCTCAGGGAAAGGGCCCTCACTTCTGTAATGGGCCAGTTTGCTACAAGGCAACATTTAATAAGGACACTAGGTAGAACTACACCCCGGAGGGAGAAATACATGAACGAGTGGCAGCAATCCCTGGGGAGGGGCATGTCTTCCAGGAAGGGGATAAAACTGCCCCACATTGGGATTTCCCCGTCGTGTCAGAGAGGCTCCTTGCAGATTCCCAGGGCTTTGCCAGCCCGTGCAGGGGTCACCTAGCGACCAGGCGCTCCCCACTGGGACTCACCGACAACTGGTATCTGACGTCTGATGTCCACACCTCTTCTCCCCCCACCACGCACGGGATGGCCTCCGTCTTGCCCTTCAGATCGTTTAGCGCCTATCGGATGAGTCAGAACAGAAACGAACCAGTGAGAGCCGGGCAGCTCCCCCTCTGCTGAACGGAAGGCAGCCCCTGGGGATGGAAAGGGTATCCAGCCAGCCGTGGCTTTGATCCGCCTCCCTCCCCGACAATACATGCAAACCGGGTGACCTGATGGTCCTATGAATGGCCCTGCCAAAGGTCCATGTGTGAGTCCCTCTTGAACCTGCCTGCCAGACCAGCACTGTGCTCACAACCCAGGGAAAGGAAACCTTGGACTTCTCCAGTACCAAGCTCTGTTCAGACTGAGAACATCCCCGTGTTATGGGGGCCATCTGCAGAGTTAAGGGGGGGGAGTAAAAAAGTGGGGTGGGCAAAAGGCTTGTCCCCAATAGGGTAACCATCAGGGGTTGGGATGGGTGTCCTACCACTTCAGCTAAAGAATCAACCTCTTTAGAGTGAGCCTGGAAGATCACACACACCACACTGGCGGTTTCTTGGCTGCAACAAACTGCTCAGGACAGTACCTTCTGAAGAGCCGCTCGTTCCGGGCTGCCCTGCTTGAACTCCAGAATGGGTTCGTTGGTCACCTCTACAGCTATACGGTGTTGCCATCGCAGCCTGGGAAGGGAAAAAGAGAGACACACTGAGAAGCCACACACTTCTTCATTCAATCTATACCGTGGCTGTCCTGGCCGGTGAAGTGAGACGGGCGTCCACGGAGGAGCTGCTGTGGAGTTTCATTCCTTATTACTGTCAGCAGCACATGCTATACCAGACAGTCAGCGGGAAGATCACACTTCCTGTGGCTAGAGCTGAAAGAGGTCGGGAGAAGTTTGTTGTTCCTGTTCTGTGATTGTACAGCTCCTAGCACATTGGGGTCCTAGGTGCCGTGGCACGTAAATAAATAATAATTTCCCTCTCTTTTTCCCAGTTTGTTTACTGTGTATATTTGACGGCACTCTGTGGGTAGTTAGTTTCACTGCCTAGTTAGCTTCTCATGCATGGTGTGGGTCTTTCACGCAGCAACAGGGGACAGAAAAACCATTTTGAAAGAACAGGACAACGGGATTGTAAAGCCACAAGATTTGGCAAGAGGACTGGTGATAGGGTTAACTATTTTTAAACTTGCTTTCTGAAACGGACTTAGGGCAGAACTTTCAAAAGGAAGTAAGTTACTTCAGTGCCATCAGCTGTCTACACTCCAAACTCTGCAGACACTTCCTATGGTAACGGAAGGTGTTTTTCCGTCGTCATTAATCCACCTGTCTGAGGGCTCGGTTACACGTAAAACGCTACAATGGCACAGCTGCAGTGCAGACATTAGCTACGCCGATGGGAGGAGCTCTCCCCTTGGCACAGGTCAGTGGTGCTCAATCTTTCCAGACGACTGTAGCCCTGGCAGGAGTCGGATTTGTCTTGAGTACCCCAAGTTTCCCCTCACTTTAAAACTACTTGCTGACAAAACCAGACAGAAAAATACAAAAGCGTCACAGCCACACTATTACTGAAAAATAGTTGACTCTCTCATTTTTACCATAGAATTATAAAATAAATTGATTGGAATATAAATATTGTACTGACATTTCAGTGTCTGGTATATAGATCAGTATAAACAAGTCACTGTTTGTACTGACTTCACTAGCGCTATTTATGTAGCCTGTTGTAAAACTGGGCAAATCTCTAGATGAGTCGATGTACCCCCAGAAGACCTGTGTACCCCCAGGGGTACACGTATCCCTAATTGAGAACCACTGGCATAGGCAATCCACCTCCCTGAGAGGCCGTAGCTAGGTTGATGGAAGAATTCACATACTGGAGCTTAGGTCAACCTAATTACAGCACCCAAGATGTCTTATTTTCACAGCACTGAGCCACATGGCTAGGCTGATCTAAAAGAAAGTAAACAAGGCCTAAGTCTTATTTTCAAAAGTGACTCAGGCCCTCAGAACCCTAAATCTCATTAAAAGACAGTGGGACTCAGAAGCCAACATTTGCCTTAGATCTCCAGCCGACAGCATCCCTCGAAAACACCCAGCAAAGCAGCACAACAATCCTGGGTGTGGTCCCCAATAGTGCTCAGTTTCCCCGTGTAGCATCATCAGAACATGGGGTCATTTCTGTAACCTGGAGGCAGAGAAGGCGTCTACTTCACCCAGTGACACGTGACCCCTGGAGACTTCCGGAATTGCCACCCTATTGATAAAGTACATGCAGCCTTCTCAGAGCCCAGGAAAATGACCCTTCTGCCAGGGTAAAGTACAGCCCGAGTGGAACCTCTGTTGGCACCACCAAGCGGTGATGTTGTCCCTTGCATCTTTGCCTTATCAGTACTGCCAGCAGCCTTGTGCTGTGATCTGGTGCATAAGCTAGACAGGGTCAGGCTAGTCAGCACTTAGTGTCCTCTCCTCAGGAGGCAAGGAAGTCCAGGACCTCCTGATGTGGAGTCTAGATCCATGTCCTTCTATCTATCTTAGGGACTTATATGGTCTCTTAGTACCACAGTATCAGAGCACCTCACACTTTAAAGTAATTATCCTCACCACGCCCCTAGGAGAGAAGGCAATGTTATCATTCCCATTTTATAGATGGGGAACTGAGGCAAAGAAAGACTAAGTGACTTGCCGGAAGTCACACTGGAAGTCTGTGACAGAGAAGGGAATTGATCCTGGCTCTCCTGAATCCCAGGCTAGTGCCCTAACCACTAGACCATCCTTCCTCTCTCCCTGCAATGACCTAGAGTTGCAGATTCTAGGGAATGTGCCAGTGGTATTTGAACAGGGGTGGGACATCCTGTCTGGATACTCCTAGAGCAGCGGAGTGCGCATAGATAGCCAGGCAGGCCAGGCCAGGTGTGAACCAATGCACTGTGGGATGCCAACAGGAGGACTAACTGCAATAGTGTAGTTACGCCCACACAAACGCTTCACCAGTGTAATTCCTACCAGAACAGAGTTACATCACCTCCAACGCAGCTTAATTAGTCCCACATACGACCCAAGATAAACCAAAAGAAGACAATGCATGCGGGGAGAAAAATATAAAGTTAAACCAGTGCAACTTTATCCAGTAGACAGAAGACTTCCAAGGAGGGAAGACTGATGCAGGAAGATGCTGGCAATTCAGTAGGGGGCTTTATTCCATTGGAGTTGCTATGGAACCAACATCCCAGCACGGTGGGAGGTTCTATGCTGCAGAATGCACCATCTTCCAAATGGGAGTGATCGAGCTACACCACACCTCCTGCTTTTAGAAGAGTTCAAAATACAGGGGGCAGAAGACGGGCAGGTTTGTTTTTGTCAGCACAGTGCATGCTTCAACAGGTAGCTGCAGATTAACCTGGGTGCTGTAATTTCTCAGGCCCAGTCTTGCATTAAATTCTGCACCGTAGCAATATTTCCCAGTGGCAGTAAAGAAAACAAACCACCAGAAGCCAAAGAGAGGGGAAGGAGCCCTGTACTGGAGAGAGAAAAGATGCTGACCCAGGAGTGGGTTTGGGGAGAAGGCAGAAGTATGCCAGGAGAAAGCAAAGGGCATGAAAGACTAATTAGTGGCAGTAACTAGCACAGGGATGGTCCAAGTTTGGCCTGTAAACCAAGAGTGGCCAGGACCACTTTACTACAGGGGTGTGATCCTCTGATGCTACAGTTCGCAGTGGGCAATGCTCAGTCTTGACAGAGGCAGAGCCTGGCTGAGATCAAGACAGAGCATCGCAGCCACATATCAGGCTTCCCACTCTAGAAGCAGCAAAGAACATTATCTTCAGCCCATGTCCCGTGACAAAGTGAAACACGAAGCTACTGCTGCAAATCCTTTACCTCTGACTACCTCTGAGCTCAACCCTGCAACAGAAATAGAAAGGACCCTGGAAGTTTGGTAGATACTAGAACCCTGCACGGATACCATCAATTCTGCTGCTGGACACTTTTCCTTCTAAAGCTTCACTTAGAGACTGATTTAGATGTGACAAAACCTCAGGATGATGGGACAAAACTTTGGACGAAGAGAAACATTTCTCCAGTTTGTTTGGTTGTAATTCCACTGGAAATAGTATTTTGTCTGGATTTAAAACATTCCCCGGCAGTGCCTGTAGCCCGGCCCTTGCAACAGCAGGCTTGGGGAGAAGCAACAAAGAGTGAAAATGGCGAACAAGTAAAACAAACCAGCCTGTTTTTTCACTGTACAAACTGAGTGAAATTCTTGAAATTCAGACGTGACAAAAAAACTTGCCCCCTTGGCATGCTGGATTCCTGACAACTCTCCCATACAGCTCTTCAGATGTGATGTTTTCAACTACAGAAGATAGAACAAAATCTGAACCATTTTTGTAAGACTGTTTTATTCAACACATGAAGGAGGAAATTCAGGAAGCCAATATGGTAAGTTCTGGAACTATTTGAATGAGGATTTTCAGAACGCTTTGCGCTGTCCACATCTGTTACAAACCCACAGCAATGACAGACTGAAACCTCCTGAATACTGGGATTCAAATGTGCCTATATTTTTTAGGAGGAGGGAGGCTGAGTTACTTTGAAGAGATTTATATTTTCTTAGATTGGATGTAATCAAATCAAAGACACCATCATACACATGATGTTATTAAAACTGTGGAAAATTCCCTGTTTGTATTCCTTTAGGTTTTTAATAAATATTTTTATTTTATAAAGCTAATCTCACTAGTCTTTCAGCTGTAACTATCAAGAGTCAGAACTTTGCTCATCCCCCGCAAATGGGACCAGAGTACGCAATGGCTGTGTCTACACTGCACATTTAACTGGTGTGATCAGCACCTGGGTCTGAACACTTGGGTTAGCGTAGCATGGGTGTGAGTGTGACCCCACTGCAAAGCCCTGCCCATGTTACTGTGCCTTTACCGGCTCTGCACTCGCTTGTCTCTGCCTGGGGGCAAAGCCCATGCTTCTGTGAGCTGAGATGCTCTAGGATACTTTCCCAGTTAATTGTGGGAGACCTTGTCTGTCCTTTGGGGAGAATTGTGGGAAGACGTTGGAGGACAACCAGCAGTCAAGTGATTTAACCGGTGTACTTACCGCAAAGCAGGTGGGTTCCCGCCCAAGTGAAAAGCAAAGCCTGGGTTCCAACTCACACCCTCAGATGGGTCAGCTAGGCCAGGCTTACAGCACCTCCAAACCTAGGTCAGAGGTTTTCCTATGTGGACATGAGGGGAGTTAAAGACTAAAACCCAGGCAAGAGCCTGGGTTAACTGTGCAGCATAGACAAACCCCATAGCACCAGAGCAGGAAACTGACCGGAATGCTGCCTGACAGGGGAAAATAGGAAAAGAAGATGCTCCTGCCATCCTGAGTCCTGGAGCTCCTAGCTGCCAGTTAAATTCATTGCGGAGGGAACATGTTTACAACACAACCCCGGAGTCACCCAGGCAAACCTGGCCTTGTACCCGCCTTCCAGTGGTACCACACTAGCCACCCCCCACGGCGGCACCCGCAGGTCGGCCAACAAGCCGCTGGCTCCGAAGGGGCGGTCCAGGCACAGGTGTGGCACGAGCCAGAGCCGGGAGAGGCCGCCGAGCCCCACAAGGGGGGCACGAGTGGGCCGGGGTCACCCCTGAGCTGGGTGGGGCACCAGCGACAGGCACAGGGAGGACTGCAAGGGGCAGCCTTTGAAAGCCCCGGGAAGAGGAGAAGGGCGGGCGGGGGAGACCTGACCCGCTGCCGTTTCCCTATCTCGGGCCGTGGAGATAAGCCGCAGGCTTCCTTCGCCAGCCGAGATAGCGGAGCGGCAGCGGAGGTGTCGGGCAGATAAGGGGAGCACGTGCCGCGGGGGGGGGAAGGAGGAAATCCAGGGGAGATAGGGGGTCCCAGGGAATCCGCCCACCAGATTCTCCAGTCGTCCCCCCCCCCCCCCCCAGTTTTGCACCACTGCGTCCGTGTGTCCGTCCGTCTGTCCCCGGCAGCTGCTCCCACCGCACCCTGAGGTCACGGAGCCGGGGGGAGCCCGGCCCCTCCTGCAGAGACTGAGGGGGCAGCGGCAAGACCTGCCGACGGACCCCCCAGCCCGAGACAGGAGCAAGCTGGGCCACGGGGCCGCTCCGACCAGGAGCCTCCTGCGTGGGCGGAGGGGTCCGGCAGATCCAACCCCCTCCCGGCGGGGCGGGCAGGGCAGCCGGGGTGTGACGGGCAGGGAGATCCCGGCTCTGGCTCTGCCGGGGGGTCAATCCCAGAGGCGGTTCCGACGGGGGCTGCCCCGTGGGCCCAGTTCACGCCGCGGCAAGGGGCGGAACGTCAGGCCCGGCAGGGCGCCCGGGGGCTGGGCGCACGTGGAAGGAAGGGGGCGGCCGGAGCTCCCGGGACCCCGCACGCCGGGGGGGGGGAGCAAGCACCTGGGGGGGGCGCTACCGGGGGAACCCCCCAGCGGGCCGGATCCCAGCCCCGGGGGCTCCCCGCGAGGACGGGGGGGGGTCCCCCGGCAGGCCCCGTCCTCACTCACCCGGCGCGGGGGCAGCCCAGCAGCGCTCTCCGCAGCGGGGGCAGCAGCATCGCCTCGGGGGCAGCGCGGAGCCGGAGCCGACGGGCCAGACCCAGCGCTGCGCACGCCAGGCCGGGGACCCCCAGAGCCGGGCTGTACCATCTCGGGGGGGGAGGCGGGACACGGGCTGCCGCTCCCGGAGAGACCCAGCTGCCCCGCCCCGAAGAGTAATACATCCAGCGGAGCGCCCCCGAGCGGGGATGTCCCAACCCCGCCCATTCCCTAGGGATGGCATACTGTGCCGCTAACCCTTCCCCCCCCTTCTCAGCACATGGTGCAGTCCGTTCCGTCCTAGGGCGGGGCGGTATTAGCCAATCAAATCATAACTCGGGGGCCTTCTGACCAATCAGCTGCTGTTTGACGTTACAACCCGCCGCAGGGAGGGAGGTGTCGGCAAAGTTGTTTAAAGGGTCACGCAGGTGGCCGGGGGTGGGGAAGGGGAGAGTTTGGTTAGACCAATGAACGGCGGGGGGGGGGGCTCAGGCCTGTCTGGACCAGCCCCCACCCCGCCCAAAGGTTCCCATCGAGGGACAAGAATTAGAGAATAAAATAAATGTATGTAATGAAATGAGAACTATGAATGGTGACTAGAAACTGACCAAACTGGCCCCATGGGCACAACCCCGGGCACCCTTGGTCCCATAGCACAGCACAAGGCTTGGCCCTTCAACCGCGACTGTGAAAATTGTATCCGCCGTCTGGGGAACAGAAACAGGAGGATGTTGCTCCGGGACAAACGCTCCGTGTCCCACCTGTTGAATCCTTGTCAGGCTATTGGAACAAATCCAGGGCCACGTGAGGATTTTTACAGTTGTCAAGACACTGTGCCCCAAAGCCACGCAGTACCCTGTGGCAGTTGCAGGGGAACCCCCATCCTCCCACTCCAAAAACACAGGGCTCAACTGGATGAGCTGAGGGGGAAATCTCTTCCCACAAGGAGCATGAGATGCCACCCATGGGGCTTCAGGATAGGCTGTGAAGCAAAACATACACAGCCCAGCAGGATTGCAAGGCCTATTTGCGATCCACCTGCTAACCTCCCCGAAATCTGTGAAGAGGGCAAATAAGCTACACAGTTTAAAAAAAAAAAAACGTGTGCAAAGATTTTCAAAAGCAACTTTACTCATTTTGGGGACCTATTGAGATATCTGAAAGGGGGCTGATATTCAAGAAATGCTAAGACCTCACCCTTTGAAAATCAGGCCCTTTTGACATGTCTCAAGCCAGGCAGCCAAAATCACTAGTTGCATTGGAAAATCTTGGCCTCCGAGTCTAGAAAGCCCAGTTCACAATGTACATCATTCGTTCCTGTGTAAATACAAAAGGCAGGCACTGGAAGAAGTTACATTGTTTGTTTCGTGTTTAAGGGGGGCACTGTCTAAAGTTTAGAGAGCCGCTCTCAACTGGCCTCCTGCAAAAGAATGAGAAAAATCTCTTCCTCTGACAGAGGAATGGTGACAAGCCCCTGCTCATCTCCCCCTCAAAAACGGTAAAACAAAGCAATGTCTTCTGGGCTTAACACAAGGCCTGTTTTTTCATTCAGGCTTGGGACGGGGGGAGGAAGGGTCTGCTGAAGACTTTTTCCTTTTTCAGTTGGGGATTGAGTTACCTGTGGGTCAACTGCTGATTTCAGTTTGATTGTTTTTGAAACTGTAAAAAAAAACAGAGCAGGTTGTTATAAATCTAAATAGAGTCTTGGTGCCCCGTTACTGCGAAGTTACAGACTTGGCTTTGAAGTATTCCCCTCCCCTTCATGGGCACTTAAAATTGAGACATCCATGTGAAAACAAGGGAGCTCTGGGTTTTCCTACAATCTTTGCTATTGCTCTTAATTCACAGGAGAGTAGGGGAAACAATGGAGAAGTGAATAATTCACCATCAGTGCTACTGTTGTCTCTTTTGAATGAGCAGAGTTCACGGCCAAGGGAAAGAAAAAAAAAAGGGCGGGGGAGGGGGGTGTTTGTTAAAGGCTTGTTTAAACAAATTCTGTTTGTCCTACATACAAACTAGAGCTTTGTGTAATTCATCAGTTTATGTAATTTTGAAGCATAAAGATGAACTTTTGACCCAATGTAGAAATCTTGTCCTAGAGTAGCCTCAGTTACATTCCATAGAACACAGGTGGCTTAATTTTCATGCACCAGCATGATCCATATAGTTTCAAGGGGTCAGAGTATCTTGCTCACTCTTAGATATTTCTCAAAAAGAAAAGGAGGACTTGTGGCACCTTAGAGACTAACATTTATTTGAGCATAAGCTTTTGTGAGCTACAGCTTACTTCATCGGATGCATTCAGTGGAAAAGACAGTGGGGAGATTTATATTAGTCAGTCTCTAAGGTGCCACACGTCCTCCTTTTCTTTTTGCAGATACAGACTAACATGGCTGTTACTCTGAAATCTTAGATATTTCTGTTTCTGTTCATGCTTCTGAAAAGTAAAGTTCAGTCTTTCTGACTTCCATCAGGAAGCAGCAGCAGAGCCACCCGGAGGAATTTAGCAGGAGTTCTTCAAAATTATGGCTCGAATGTTGTTTTTTAAGTCAGGGGGATTTTTGTTTAGTTCTGAGGGTATTTCAAATTCAGAGGCTATTTGCTAGGACAGCATAAGATGCAAGGTAGCTCCAACCTTGGACCAATGTCCTTTAGCGAGCGTGGTGTAGAAGGGAAGAGCATTTATAAGAGAAACTTATTTAGACATAGCAGGCCAGCTGTGTACAGTCATATTCCTTTTTCTGCTACTATTCAAATTAATAAAGTTTCTGATTCATAGTTAGGTCCCTACCAAATTCACAGCCATGAAAAACACGTCGCGGACCGTGAAATCTGGTCTCCCAGCACGAAATCTGTTGTGTGTGCTTTTACCCTATACTATGCAGGTTTCACAAGGGAAACCAGCATTTCTCAAATTGGGGGTTCTGACCCAAAGGGGAGTTACGGGGGGGCCACAATGTTATTTTAGGGGGGCCACCCTTACTTCTGTGCTGCCTTCAGAGCTGGGTGGCTGGAGCGTGGCAGCTGGTGGCCAGGCACTCAGCTCCGAAGGCAGGGCCCCGCCAGCAGCGCAGAAGTCAGGGTGGCAATTCCAGATCACGCCACCCCTCTGTGCTGCTGCTGGCGGCAGCTTTGCTGTCAGAGCTGGGCTCCCGGCCAGCAGCCGCCGCTCTCCAACTGCCCAGCTCTGAAGGCAGCGCCCCCGCCACCACCAGCAGCGCAGTAGTAAGGGTAGCAGGACCGCAACCCCCCCTACGATAGCCTTGCGACACCCCCGCCCCCCGGCCCACCCCCCCACACACACAATTCCTGTTTGGTTCAGGACTCCTACAATTACAACACTCCATGGCTCCACGTCTAGTTGGCAGCCGGTATCAAGTGGAGTGCCCCAAGGGTCGGTCCTGGGGCCGGTTTTGTTCAATATCTTCATAAAGGATCTGGAGGATGGTGTGGATTGCACTCTCAGCAAATTTGCGGATGATACTAAACTGGGAGGAGTGGTAGATACGCTGGAAGGGAGGGATAGGATACAGAAGGACCTAGACAAATTGGAGGATTGGGCCAAAAGAAATCTGATGAGGTTCAATAAGGATAAGTGCAGGGTCCTGCACTTAGGACGGAAGAACCCAATGCACAGCTACAGACTAGGGAACGAATGGCTAGGCAGCAGTTCTGCGGAAAAGGACCTAGGGGTGACAGTGGACGAGAAGCTGGATATGAGTCAGCAGTGTGCCCTTGTTGCCAAGAAGGCCAATGGCATTTTGGGATGTATAAGTAGGGGCATAGCGAGCAGATCGAGGGACGTGATCGTTCCCCTCTATTCAACATTGGTGAGGCCTCATCTGGAGTACTGTGTCCAGTTTTGGGCCCCACACTACAAGGATGTGGATAAATTGGAGAGAGTCCAGCGAAGGGCAACAAAAATGATTAGGGGTCTGGAACACATGACTTATGAGGAGAGGCTGAGGGAGCTGGGATTGTTTAGTCTGCAGAAGAGAAGAATGAGGGGGGATTTGATAGCTGCTTTCAACTACCTGAAAGGGGGTTCCAAAGAGGATGGCTCTAGACTGTTCTCAATGGTAGCAGATGACAGAACGAGGAGTAATGGTCTCAAGTTGCAGTGGGGGAGGTTTAGATTGGATATTAGGAAAAACTTTTTCACTAAGAGGGTGGTGAAACACTGGAATGCGTTACCTAGGGAGGTGGTAGAATCTCCTTCCTTAGAGGTTTTTAAGGTCAGGCTTGACAAAGCCCTGGCTGGGATGATTTAACTGGGAATTGGTCCTGCTTCGAGCAGGGGGTTGGACTAGATGACCTTCTGGGGTCCCTTCCAACCCTGATATTCTATGATTCTATGATTCTAACACCATGAAATTTCAGATTTAAATAGCTGAAATCATGAAATTTACCATTTTAAAAATTGTATGACCATGAAATTGACCAAAATGGACCGTGAATTTGGTAGGGCCCTATTCATAGCACAGGCTGCCACAGTCCTGCACTGCATGAAGCCTACATTTAGTCTGCTATAAAGTGACAAGACAAAGTAAGCAGTATTATTCATTTCAACATAAAGACATTCCAAATTAAAAGGTCAGTGCATGGGACTGAGAATCAGAGCTCCTGCAGTCTAATGCTATCTTTGCCACTGTTTGGGATCATTAGCCAAGGTCATACAATCCCGGCCTCATTTTCCCCATAGATAAATTGATGCATCACCTTCATGATAGGGCTGCTGGGAAAACTAAAGGTTGTAAGGAGCTCTGAAACCTTTGAATTGCTATAAAGTGAAAAACATTGAGGGGTTGTACGAGGAACCTTTCACCTTCAGAGAACCGAAATGTTTAGCAAAAAAATGCTATGAAATTTTTGCTAACACACATCACTGAATGGTAAATAGACTTGGGTTTAGGTACAGTATATTTGAATTGCTTAGCTCAGTATGACAGCCC
The DNA here is from genome assembly GCF_965140235.1 of Caretta caretta. Taxonomy (NCBI): domain Eukaryota; kingdom Metazoa; phylum Chordata; order Testudines; family Cheloniidae; genus Caretta; species Caretta caretta. The sequence continues at coordinate 8,346,397 of NC_134223.1, forward strand.
TAACTGCTTTGTGTCTTTGGATTTGATCTGTGAGCTTGGGTTAGCATTTAGTCTTACCTGTATAAAATGCTGCCAAACTTATGCTTTTCAGGTTAGTTAATGTGCCTAGATTTTGGAAAATGGGGAAGGGGACCTTTAAGGACATTGAGGTGCCCTTTCCTTTGAAGTTTGGAGGGCTGGATGAGTGATTCAATGCTGACGAGTTTCTGTTACATGCAGCTAAACATTTCCCTGGATGTCAGGTGTTATGGAAGAACAAAGTTAGAAGACAAGAACTGATGCACGCAAGACAGACAACCAGGAAGTTTGGCATTTATTTTAAGGGGGTTTTCCTTGTAACCAGACAATTACCATAACCCGTTTTCATCAACGAGCTTCAGAACACAGCCCCTTTTCACAGAGAAGCCCATTTGGTACGTGACTTGGAAATCAACATTCATAGTTAGAATTTTTATAAATGAAGAGCACAAAGATGAACCAATATCACGATGCTTCTCAGAAGGGCAGTACCACAAGCACAGGATGGCTGAGAATGATGGAGGCGGATACGTGCTTGGACTTTTGCCCTTTCAAGACAGAACAAGAAAAAACAGTATACAGGCAGCTAGAGATCAGATCTACAGTTGCTAGTTTTTGGCACTACTCGGGGAATTGTGAGTTCCAGTGGATTATCTCCAATTCAAATGCTTCGGGCTCTTGCTGTTCATGTTTCTCGTGCTCCTTCCAAAATAGATAATGCAAAACTCTTGGACAGTCTGTAAACCAATTGGTCTGCTTTTAAACTTAAGGACAGGCTCCAAACAGAGGGGCAATCCACTTAAATCTGGCCCTTCTGGAGCAAGTTTAGGAATTGGTTCATCCTTGGATCTTTCCTTACTGGAGATCAAATAGCATTGTCACTCAAGTCATTTTTTCCCTTTAAAATAAGCTAATATACAGAATATAAAGCACAATATTTACAACAATACAGTAAACAGTTTCATTTCCACTCTGAACAGTAGTCTGTTTTAATGAGTATTAAAATAAAACTCTCACATGAGCCAAAAAAAACCCTAACAGACACAAAGTGACATGGCATGGAAAGGAGTTAATTAAGGTCTCCCCTTTAAACACTTTAAAAAATAAATACCATTTTTGGCAAAATTTAGCTAAAAAATAGCTTAACCCTAGGGACAGATGACTTTGTATATTCCTTTCAGTGAAACTCTATTATTAAGGAAGTGTGGTTAAGTGCCCAAGCTCTTAACCATCTTAAACATTTATTTCTAGAACAAGATTTAAGATTAACTCTGTATGGGTTGTCACTTTAGGCAGCCAACAAATTAAACATGGCCCAGATTTGCAGCACAGGGGTACATGTATGTTTCACCATGGGAATGATTTGGACTGTCAATTTCAAAACCTTTAGACAAGTACTGCAATGAAGTCAAATGTGTAACTATTTCTTAAGCAGTTTTTCTGATGTTAGCATCACTGCCTGCCTGAAAAGACAGACCTATTCAGATTTAAGACCATATCTTGTTTGTGAAAGTGCTTCATTATTGGAGTGCCACAAGTCACAGATAAGGAGACCTGACATGCTCTTTTAAAGAGTTGAGGGCCTCATCAGCATCCAACTTCATCCAGCCTCTCAAAATCTCTGCTACTTCAAAAAGATGAGCTTTCTGAAAGGCTGCTTTAAATACAAAAGACGAAGACCCCAAAGCTATGCACAAATGCATGTGAAGACATTTTAAAAGGAAAATTTAAGCTCAAGTAAGAAGCTAAGTTCAAAGCTTGACAGGTAAGTCTTTCAAGTACACTTTTAAAAATGGTATTTAGTACAAGCCTACATGTGTAAAATTTGCTTGATGATTTGGGATCTTGGTATTATCTGTTATGTTTTTATGCTGGAGGCGAGGGGCACTATCAGGTCAAAGTTAGTCTAAAATTTAGGTTTTGTGAAAATGAGATTGGACAAAACTTAAGGCCAACAAATGTTTCAGTGATTTTTATATAATTTCAAAGGAAAACTTTTAAGCATGTCTTTGCTGTGTCTGCAATACAAATATTGCTTCTTTGTGCTAATGCACCAGCTCCTTTAAATAAAAGTCTAGAAACAAAATGTGAAAGAAGTGATCTGAGTATTACCTTGGATCCTTGGTCAGCATTATTATCCAAGCAGAGTTTAAATTCCAACAGAACAGCTTAGGTGAAAGACCCTTTTAAAGTTTTCCACCGTTATAAGCATTAATAGCATTAAGAGTTTAGTCAGCAGCACTCCCTTTCAAACATTATGCTGCTCAAAGATGTAGCAGTCACAAAAATGAAGCACCGTCAGAAGCCCTTCATTATTAAGATGTTCTTCACTACATGTTCCAGGTACAAACATTCTTCCATCAATATTGATCTTTCCACAGTACAGAAATAAGGAAAACATAAGCAAATATCTGCTTCATTTCAACAGGTTTATGGGTGTTCCTGGTATGGCTGTAAGCATTCCTGTGCCACCAATGCCATCACTCATCCTAAGGGCCTGTCTCCACTTACAGGTGGGTGCAGCAATCCATCCACCGAGGGTCGATTTAGCGGGTCTGGTGAAGACTCGCTAAATCAACTGCCGATCACTCTCCTGTCGACTCTGGTACTGCACCAGAACGAGAAGCATAAGGTAAGTCAACGGGAGAGTTTCTCCCATCAACCCAGTGCGGAGTAGACATCGCAATAAGTCAACCTAAGGTACATCGACTCCAGCTACATTATTCACGTAGCTGGAATTGCATCACTTAGGTCAACTTAACCATGTAGTGCAGACCTGCCCTGAGTCTGGACTGACAATGGGAATTTCAGTTTTTGAAAGCAAGTATGTTATGTTAATATTTCCTTTACCATATCGAAATTGCAACCAGTTCTAAAAAGCCTTCCTACATACAGAAAGATTCTGATCTCCAACTGGTATAATTCCATGGAGTTACTCCCCATTTATACTGGTGTAAGGAAATTAGCAATCAGGCCCCTCAAGTCTGAATTGCAGTCCTAATATATTCTACCCTGCTAGAGGGTAAAATACAAATCTTATTCTAGGTCAAATTTTAAAAATGTAAAATATGCATCTGAAGTATCATTTGTGGTTAGCAGAATAGATGTCAGTCCATACTCACCCTCTAATAGAAGGCATTAGAATCAGTGAAGATGGGGAAAGATAATTCTGCAGTTACAGTAATGTTCGCAACATATGTTTTTCTTGCTATGAGGAAGAGATGGGAGGAGTGTTTCACAGACAGCCACACCTGTTACATTTGTTTCTCATGCTGATACTTGAAAGTGTTGAGAATTTGGAGTCCCATAAAACAGAGAATACTTTACAGAGGAAGACCTGTATTTGCTAACTGACTTCTGTTTGCATGTTTAAAAAAAAATATATATATCTAGAAAATAGAATAAACTGTGTTTATTTATAAATAGATTACACATTTCTCTTAGTTGCATTTAATGTTTTTCCAACCCATACTTTAAAAATGCTTTCATTCCTTGTTTCTTGCCGGAGCGAACGTAGTATTTATTAAATCCTTGAAAAACGTTTGTACCACATGATTCTTTGGACTTTTTGAAGAACATGCATCCACAAAAGCACTGAGATTTATTCACTGAAAACACTGTTTTTGTACAAATCCATTTTAGGAATTTGATCTACTTTATTACACTGCTAACAAGCAAAAAAAGTTTGCTTTCTTGAAATCCTCTTAAAAAAATGAGGAAAAAAACAATGAGGAGGATTTACTGATAAGTCTAAAAAAGTGTCAATATGACACTGCGTTAAAAATAGAAAATAAAAAAAGTATTTACAGCTTTACAAAGGAAAAAAAGAGGTCATCAAAATGATTTCCAGCATTTTCACAATTTTTCTTCTGGCAAGCTTTTGATCTGGTCACTACAGATGTGTTAAATACAGACAAAATGGGACCACCGTCAGCTAAATCAGCAGCATCATTTGAAACAAAACTAAACAAAAAACCGCATGGGAAAACGACCATGGGATCGACTCAATAACTACCAAGGGGCAGACCCCGCTAGCTATCAGGTCCAATGCCTTGACTAAAATATAACCCCAAACCCAGGTATGAAGACAAACTTTAAAAATGGATTACATATGGTTATAGAAAAAACAGACAACAACAACAACCATGGTCATTGCTATTACCATCATACACATTTCATCATCATACACATTATTTCTTATTCTTTACTATACAGCTATCCTCACCTCCTACATTTCCAAACAATGCAACCTCATTACAGATGCTCCTCATAATTATGGCTATGAGATGAACTGTAGGTTACAGATTACTTGTATCAACAACTAAGTTTTGCTTTCTCAAGCAGTTCACTCTAACGCAGGATACTCTTCTCTTTCCCTGCCTCAACATGCCAACCATTAAAAGGTAAAACATTGAACCAGTCTCCTTGCAGAATACTGCATTTTACAAAGAAAGCAGCAGCAGCTAAGTAGGACGGCTGTTTAAACTGTTCAACTTCTCCCCTACAAAAGAGGTTTTCATAATCTGAGGACAGCTGACTGGAAGTCTCCAGGAAGGCTGTCTCATTACAGGAGCAAACTCCTGTTATAAACAATGTTTCCTCCAAAGTCACTAGAGAACGAACTACAAACATTCAGCTTTGGCAGGTGGTCTCAACCTTTTGAGAAACCTAATATATTTAGCAGCTGAGGTTCAAAGAGGCTTGGTAACCTTAAAAATACTTTAACTGAAAACATGGGAGTCCCACTCCCTTATCAAAAGGGCACGACTGACATGTATTTTTCACCCCACCCCGCAAATCCCACTCCTAGTGAACATAATTTACTGCTTTGGCTAGATAAGATATGCTAGGAATGAGCACTTTGGAATACAGGTTTCTTTTAAAAAAGGACCTAAGCACAATATTACACATGTAATGAAACATTTTAAAAAGGCCACTGAGGTACAGTCTGACTGATAAAAGAGTTCCTAACAAGAGATTATGCACAAGTGGCTTGAATGTTTCAAACAGCAAGAAAAGTAAAATTGTGTGTCCTTGCATTACAGTTCTTTTCATGGACGGGAGTCATTTAAAACTCACATTGTGGATCCAGAAGGGTCTCATCACAGTTGTTCTTCCCACCTGGAAAGATATGGGGGGCCATATGTTTCAGATGGCCCACATAATTCAGTCTGGGTCTACGAAGTCAGCTACAGGACACTCAATGGGAAGAGTAATGAGAGAATTACAGGCAGCAATGCAGGGAACCAGAGTCGATAAGATGGTACGGTACACAAAGCTACTGTACAAGCAAGGATCTGTCACTTCTACCAGAGTGAAGCAAGTTGTGCAAAATTCCAAGAGGCATTCTCTGCCTAATACAGACACTTGTGCTCTGTTATGGAGAAAGCAGCACTCTTCTGTGTACTAGATTTTGTTTGCTCACAATGCCATCCCCTGATTTTATTTCAAGTTGATGGGTACAGAACAGCCATCTCAGCACCACTTAACACTGAGAGGATGCTAAAAACCTGACATTTCTCTGTCCAATCTACATGAAATAGTATGGGAAGAAAACCACTCCCACTCCCAGTATTTTCCAACCGCTGTGGGAGGAGTTTCATGAAAGGGGGGAAAAAATAATAATTTGAAATTTAGTCTCTAAGTCTTAAAATGGTCACTAGCTACATAGTTACTTCTAAGAGATATTAATTAGGTCTTCAACAGTGGCCTGCAAAACAATCTGGTACGGTCTTCCGCTTGCTTATAGTCAGGAGATTTCCATTCCCCTTTTCTCTTGGCTCAGTTGTGATAACTCCTAATTATAACCAAGAACAGCCCATCTCATGCCACCAGCTCCCTGAATAGAAAGTAAATAAATTAGACTTTTGATGCTGCTTTCTCTGGTTTAAAATACAGAGGAACAGACACATAAGGCCTAGGTCTACTTGCTTTCTCACAGAGAAAGCACATGGCTGTTATTCCCTAATTCCAGAGCAGCAGTAGTTTAGGATTTGTTTTACTGTGCCCTAAAAAGCATTACAGTATTTTCTGATTTTCAGCTTTTCCAAAGAACAGTGGTCTGTAATGATGTCACATCTCAAGCCTACATCTATAGCATAGTGTGTCAGTTTACCCTGATGCTTCAACCACGCTGCTCATGAAATTGCATTTTATGCTGCTTATATCCCAGACAGTAAAGACAGACCTGCAACTATTATGATTAAAAAAAAGTATTGGAAAGAAAATTCAGGAACTGAAGGGCTGATCCCCCTCCTAATCCCATCCCAGGAAACAAAGGCATTATAACAGACATTCCTCCACAAAGGAAGCTCTACAGATAACTAACATGTGCAACTGTGTTTTTTAGCTTTCCTTCCACCAAGAGATAACTCAAGCCCAGCAGGGACCAAACATTCCATATAAATAAGGCAAGCTTTTTTTTTTTTTTTTTTTTTTTGCATAGTAGTTTAACAGTGATATTCCCACCCCAGTGTACCCTGTCCATTTGCTTTGCCACCGAGCTGAGAACTGCTTCTTGGGATTCTAGACTCAGGCAAAAAGCTTGTGCAGATTCCAAAGGTCCCTCCACCCAGACAGATGGCATAGAGATTCCTTTAGATACCTTATAATTGCATGAGCCTAAAGTCTGCCTCTAACCCACTGCTATTTTTAAATGGGGTTAACGGCTACATTTGGAGGTGTTTACTTTATTTTATTTATTTATTTATTTGGTCAGACAGCTGTGGTCATCATACTGTAATTGTGTTGTGTTCCATGCTCATTTTGCCACAGTGTTCCTTTCGCCAATCAGTGCAGCACTTCAGTAAGTCGTAAGTCTACCGAAACACGCAAAACTTTTCCAGCACCATTCTCTGCTGCGTCCAAATTTTTTTCCCCCCTTTTTTATTTTTCTTATAAAAAACACCTGCTATTAATATTTCATTAGAGCTCAAAGTGGCTCAGCTTGGGGCAAAGGCACAATTAAAACACCATATTTTCTTACAGAATTCTGCATTTGTAATTTGTAGAACAGTAGAAATGTACAGCACCAATCCTTGGGTGGGGTGGGGATGCGTATTGGAATGAGTCTTCAGGAACCCTGTGCCAGGGCTTATTAGTCTGTTCGGTCAGTATTCTATTTTTTCTTTTTTTTTTTCTTCTGTATTTTCCCTTTTACTGGAATGCTCTGATTATGTATCAGCTGACCATAGGCTCCACATCCGCCTCTCTGTCAAACTCATCTTGAATCTCGTCTGTGTTTCCTGAGTCACTGCTGGCTACAGAGCTCGGAGACGGAGAATTTCTGCAGAGAAATGTAGAGAAAGGTTTAGACAAAGTTCAGCAAGTGATGCTGTTAAACATTGCTCTTTCTGTTCATTTTAAGAAAAAAGGGTCCCTTTCCATCCTCAGGTAAGATGAAAAAGTGTCCTATGTCACTGTATCTGGACTTACATTTTCTAATGAGTATTAATAGTGATATTTAGCACTTCTCATCCATAGAATCTCAGTGTTGTACAAATGTGAGCATCACTAGCCCCGTTTTACTGATGGTAATGTGGAGGCTGAGTGCGCAAATGACACACAAGTCTTCAAACACAACAGTGAGCATCAAGCCTCTTTGGAAGGTGCGTAAAACTTCCTTTCTAAACTGAAGAAAGCATCAACAGGAAGTATTTTACTTAAATGCTTTTTAATGGACTGTTAGGCAATGTGTCTGCAGGAGGAGTTCTTAGAGAACAGCAGAGAACCAAGGAACATCCTATTTACCTGTCAGCTGAGCCTTTGATAAGTCTACGACAGGTTTCCATCTGTACGTCCAGGCCCCTCTTCATGCTGCACATTTCCATGTATTCGTGGAGGTGGCGATTCATGTCACTCTTGGCTGTGGCTAGCTCCAGCTGTCCAAAACAAGAGACAGTGGTCAGCATATAACAAGGAGACTTGCTAAATCCCCGTCCTGTCCAGTTTTAAGGGTTGTTGGCATACTGAATGTCATGCAAGCACTCCAGTTACCTATTCCATACACATTCATGAGGTCCACAGGGCTGCCTTACTTTCCATCTTATCTGAGGTTACCATATTTATCAGCTTCTTCTCAGTACTGCAATCCTATTTAGTTTTGCTGCTTTCAACAGCTCTCGGCTACTAATTGTTTGCATCCTGTTTGTCAATGTACAGTGATTCCTTAAACTTGCAAACTGCCTGTGAGATGCTATTTATATTTTATGGCTCACAGATGGAGCATAAAGATCTTGAGAAGCTATACTAGTGCAGCCTGGCATTCTCTGAAATCATTCCTTAGCAACTAGAGGGGTTTCCCAAAGAGAAAGAAAGGATGTTGTAGAAAACTGACAAAATCTCAAAGTATTTTTATTTATACTCGTCTGAGCTGTCCTTTACCCACTAGTTACAACGTTACGCTCACTCAACATAGTAGTCTCAAGTAAGTTATTGCACTATTGAGGAAGGATGTGCTATACTGGATGCGATGCTGAGGGTCAAGTTCTGCAGTTACATATATACACTCCATCATCTTCAGTGGTCTGAAATTGAGCACACAATTTGGCCCAGGGAGTGTACCCTCAGTACTGAAGTTCATAACAGATTTTTAAGATGGTAAATAAATCCTTGAGTATTTTTCTTTCACAGGGCACTCTCTCACCTCGATCTGTCCTATTGTTTCCTGATATTCTTGGTCTCTTGTTTTGAAGAAAGATTCTGTTTCATGGATCAAGTTCCCCAGATTCTCCTCCTGCTACAGAAGAACATTACAGGCCAGTTAGTTGGGACAGATTAAAACAGTTTATGGAATAGCTCATTTAGGTCCCAATCATGTAGCCCTTTAATTACACAACTAGCCCTACCCCACCCTTAATCCACTATGACTGCTTGTGGATAATGACTTCAGGATTTGTCCCACACAGTCACATTTTTCAACGTGTTTAGGCACTAGTAGAATTTTCAAACACCCTTCAGCGTCCAAAACTCATTGATTTCAATGGGTGTGGGTGCTTAGATACTTTTGAAAATCCTACTAGGTGCCTAAAGAACTAAAAATCTGCCCTTTAGTGACTCTGACTTCTAAAGACCTCCATGACTTCAGCCCTGGCAGCTGGGAGCTGCAGGGTCCCACCGCCTCCCACAGCAGCAGGGAGCTGTGAGGTACCCCTGCTGCCTCAGGCAGTGGGCCTTCAAGCTCTACAGCTCTCCGCCAGCCACAGGGGAATCCCCTGCAGCTCTGAAGCTCTGTGCCCTCATGGGTGGTGGGGGCCCCAGAGCTCCCAGCCACAATGTAGCTGCCCAGTCCCTTCCCATTTTATCATGATATTTTTAGTAAAAGTCAGGGACAGGTCACAGGCTTCTGTGACTTCTCCTTTTTGCCCGTAGCCATGACAAAATCTTAGCCTTAATTATGGTTTGAAATAATTTTTCAGAAGTGTTAGTTTATTTGTAAACAAGGAATACTGCTTTGGAAATCTGGTTTATAGATTAACTTAATCACCCTTATTTACTGAGTCTCTGATTTTGGCACTGCTCCGGCAGGAGAGACAGCCACTGCTCCAAGGAGTTTGCACTGAATAAACACGAGTAGTGTAGCCAGGTGCCAGACAAACCAACCATGATATACTGGAGATATTTTGGAAGATTACGGCTACCAAACGTTGAGCAATGAACAGATCCCTATAGGACACTCTAGAAACAACCCCACTTGATCAACAATTACCTATTTATAATTACTTTGAGACCTATCAGTTAACCAGTTTTGAATCCATTTAATATGAGTAACATTGATTTAACATTGATTTTTAAAAAAAAAAGCATTATACAGAAATCAATGTCAAAAGGGACAAAATCAAACGCCCTACAGAAGACTAAGTATACCATCACAGTTAAATTTTGTTTGATGAAACCTATTTTCCATAAGACTATGATGATTGGCATTAATTACGCTACCATCCTTTAATTCTTTAAATATTGCATCCATATCAGCCTTTCCATGAGTTTGCCTGGGACCGATGTCAGGCTAGCGGGCCTATGATTTACCAGAGTTATCCCATTTTCTTCTTTTCCCATGCAAAAGGGTTTTAAGGAAGGAGGCCACAAATGAAGGTGGTTGGGGTGTTGAATAAGAACTCTACTGCGGGAGACTCAGGCATGTAAACCACTATGATGCTAAAGCCCAGACACACTCAGTCTGTCTTAATTCAGAATCTCCATGTACAAGGCAAATCTACCCTTTCCTTGTGTAATATTCATTCAGAAGGATTTAAGCCTCTTAAAACCTTTAGAGTTACACCACAGAAGGTCTGAGTTCTGTAATATGCCACTGATAACTGAGCTTATACATGCACACATGGCTATATGCAAATAATCTGTCACTAATTCCAGCACACAGCTACATTACTTTATCATTCTGGCACTCTCCCGGCTCACCAGAAGACATATAGCTAAATATGCAGTATTCTGCAGTTTTAGCTCTTTTAAGTAATCTCTGCAGTTTCAGCATGTGCCATATGATACACAAATGGAAAGATGTAAATTAACACACTCCTGGCAGTCAACACAAGACAATATTCAGAAGACAGCTGCCTCAGCATCTTTACATTCTAGTGGTGACAGGGTGAGGAAGGCAGAATTCCTACTCACCCAGAGCTGTCATGCTACTCAGTAATGGAGTAACAGTGTATACACCTCTAAGGTGCCCCTGTTTAAATCTTATCTCCCAAAGCCTGTCTCAAACACTCAAAATTTCTAAAAGAGGAAGCTTGTAGCAATCAGATTTATTTCAAACAGACTTAGAAATCTTATTAACAGCAAACTCCATGAGATTATTGCCAGATGGCCTTATCAAAAGGTGGAGACAGAAGCACAGGATCCATTGTTTCAGAAGATACCAGAGACCCTATCCAGCCCGGTAATTCAAGTCTTTTGGCTTTGTCTGCACCACATATAACAAAGACATTTTATAAAAATACCTGGATGGCCAAGGTCTTTAAGCTCATCACATCTGTGAAATGTGGATACTATTCTACACAGATTATCTAAATAGATATTATTTCCACAGTGCCACAGCTGTACATAGCACTTTACACAGAAAGTGAGATAACGGCTCCTAAGGGTAGGAGCCAAAGGTAGTTAAACGACTTCAAGGGATGATGAGCAAGTGTGAACAATGTTCCCTCTAATTTTTGACAGGCCATGTGTGCAAAAAATTTCTTCTTGCAAATTTTTGTGCACGCGCACAGCTTAGAGGGAACAGTGAGTCAGAGTATGGGAAGGATAAGATTTAAAGCAATAGATCATGAGATGCAATAGTTTAAAAAAAGTATCTTGTTAGCTTCTTTTGCCTTGTATTTTATTTTTAACGTTATATTTAAGTTTTGAGGGAGCAAACAGACAAGACTGATGGGAGTGTAGATCAGTATCAGAAAGCAAGCCAAAACCATTAAGAGGATCTGAAAAAGCATGTTTTCATGGCCAACTGAATCACCAGCCAAAGATACAAAGGCTGAGAGTAGCTATACATGATAAGCTGCAGTGTGCCATCTCCTGAAGGAAATAAATGGGAAACAAGTGAAAAACAGAACAACTCAGCTCACTTCTCCTTGCAGGTCAACTGAAGGATTGCAGTTTGTGAAGTCTTCCCAGAGAAGCAGGGTGTCTTCATTCTCCTCCCATGTTAAACTGTCACAGTCATCATCAAAATCAAATGTCTCACGCCTGTTAAAAGAGCAGTTACAAAAAAAAAAAAAAAGGGTAGAAATTATTTCAAACCATGTCTTTCCACAGCCTTGGAAATACCTTCAAAAGAACAGCCTTAAAACACTACATTAAAACTATAGGAGAAAAGGAAGAGAAACAGAAATGCAACAGCTGAAAAATCTAAAGGCTATTAAAACAGGCTCTGCTGCTCTGTCTGGAAGGTTCTGATATCTGGGTTTCTCCCCACCCTGCAACAGAGTACTGGAATCTTGTCAACATTCGATCTACTTTAAACAGACAATTCCAGTTTTGGCCTCTAGATGGTGCTTTAATTTTGCTATTTCAGCACTGAACAGTTGCTAAACCACAAGAATGTTTTAAATTATTCCGTTATGTAGGAGGACTGAAAACGCAGTTTGCAGAATTAGTTTGAAGACAAGTTTGACTGAAAATGTAGTTTTAAACGTTCCCAAAAGCAAAGGCCAACAGAATGGTTCCCATGGATTTTTTTTAAAGTGTCAAATGGAAAGTTTACACACAAACATTCTGCCTGCAGCACTAGCAAATCAAATGTTGCAGTTCCAAGAAAGAGACCCACTGTGAACAAATTAAATAGACTCCACTGATTTTCGTTCTCCAAACAGAAGCACAAAACCGCATGAGTAAAAAATCCTGTTTACTTTCTCATTTAAATTCCATTTTGAGTAATAGTTTCATTAACATAGGTTAAAAATAGCCTGCAATAATTTTTAATTTGACAGTCCCTTTAATTTGGTCAGTTGCTAAGTAAATTAAAATTACAAGAAAGAAGAGACTTGAGACACTTGAACAGCAGCAGAATGGAAATTCTATTCTAGCTACTTTGTTTCTTTTCCTTGTTAAAGCAGAGCGGGGTGGAGGGGAGAAAGGCTTCTTGTTTTATATTCTCTCAATTGTTTCAGGCTTAGACATATTTTTGTTTCCTGAGTTCATTTCCTTTTAAGATGATCACATCAAGCCGGAAGTTGAGTCCAACTCTGTATCTTATGAAGAAGTTAAAGAACTTGGCAAGAGGACAGGCAGGGAACGTACGTCTACTGATGACCAGCCTTGCTTATTTTTAAAACTTCTAGTTTAATGCACCCACCCTTCACAGTCTGTTCAATCATAGAGTTCTTTTCACTCTAAGAGCTCACTGTTTGAAAAGACAAAGACCACACAATTTAAACTGCTGTCTGCTTTAGCTGTATTCATTGTTCAAAGAGGGTTATTTGTTTTATTTGAATGCTCAGGACCTTTCACTAATAACAGTGCTTTAATGATGCGCCTCATTAATTACAGCTCAAAAAACAAATTATTTTCATCTCTGGTGCTGGTATGAGTCCATACCCACAAATCCATTACCACAAAACCCAAGGGGATGTAAGTTTGAAATACCTTTGTTTATCACAGGTCACTTAAATGAACCTATGACCATTCAGTGTTATTTAGATCAACTACATTTGAAGTTAACAACAGGATTTCTATGTGCTACTGCTGATACAGGAGTTTTTTCTTATTAAATCAAGTTTATAAAAACAACCATTGTAGAAGCCTGTTGCATTTTAATAATGAAGCCATAAATTACTGCAAAGCTTAGGTCAGTAATTAATTGAAAGGAAAAAGGAAAGCAAAAAACGCACCAGCAGCATGTAGGGCTGCGTGAGAAGAGATAAGAAAGACACAATGAAGAGGGGTTAGTGTCCTACTCAAGAATCTTCAGAATGATGTCACAAATGAGTCCCCCGCAATAGAAAGTTTTATAAGGTGTGTGTGTGTTGTAGACCTGGAAGATTTATTTGCTAATTAGGAGAGTATTAGAGACAGAGTATTAAGAGGACTTCACCATACAAACCAAATCTTAAGTTCCTAGTTTTTTAAACTAGTGTTGGAATTAGTGTTTGTATCATGTTTTCAGTATAATACCGTAAATGCTAATTACTACTAAAAACTCCACAAAACTCCACTGTTGGTTTGCAGTTAAGCACACTGAATTTCAGCAACGAAGGAGTAGTAAAGAAACCTAAAATGCATTTCTATTACACTATGAAATAACTGCAGCTGGCTGAACTTTGACAAGGAGAAGAGGGCCAGAGGGATGTGATAGTGAGCACCTAAGATCCACATTTGGAGTGGCATTAACAAGGGAGCCATCTACAGCTCTCCAGCTCAGGGAGTTCCCATTATGTAAGGCTTGAAAAGCCTTATAGTGACTATTTTGATAGCAGCCAACCAGGGCAGAAAGCAATGAGCCTGAACTCTAGAGATTGTGAAAATTTACTATCTAGTACCATATCTTGTCCTATGTTGTGCGGGAAAGCACAGAGAGCCTCCCACTTTCCCAATGTATTCATTCAGGAGACAGGCAGGGCACACTCAGTATTTCAACTTCAGGAAAGGGCAGAGCTTGTGCACCTGCCGGTGTTCCTCTCTCAAGGGGGCACAGCCAGTCAGCTTGAAAACATGACAAAGCCCCCAGAGCATGCTTGCCACAGTTGGGGGCAGATGCTAGAGAAGCACATGCCAATCCTTTCTAGAGAGGCAGTAAGGAGCATTCCAGAGCTCGTAGCCTCCAGCCTTCCTGAACTATCCTGTCCTGCACCAGCAAGATGTTCTGGAGTTTTTGATAGGCTGCTATAGTTCTGCTACCACCACCCCAACTTTTGGGGAGGATGCGGGGGAGGAGTTAAAGCAGGAATTTGCCCTACTAATTCTAATCCACAAGAATATCAGTCCTGAGCAAGACTGTTCCAGCATTAGTGTCCTTAACATCCATAACTAGGTATTCTGGTAAAAAGAAAAGGAATACTTGTGGCTCCTTAGAGACTAACAAATTTATTTGAGCATAAGCTTTCATGAGCTACAGCTCACTTCATCGGATGCATTCAGGTATTCTGGTGTTGGAGTTCCTAGACAGAATCGCCATGACAGTTGGCTAAAGTTAATTCCAAACAGTCCTGCAGAAATTCTGTATTCATATTATGAACTGAGCTTTTAGCAAAGAAGTTAAGGAAAAACAATTATATCTACTCAAATCTCACATTCTCAAACTCTACTCGGACAAAGAGGCAGATGCAGGAAAAAAAATCTCACAACTCTGGAAACCTTTATGCCAGACCATATAAATAAGAGCGGAGTTTCATTCTTGAGCATGATACACGTCAGCTACAAGCAGGGTGATTATTAAATAAAAGTTTAGAAGTCTAATTTCACTATTTATTGCTACTTGCTTTCTGCATTCTACTCGGTGTGGACAGTGAAAATTAACTGTTCAGTTACACTTTTGTTTATATCTAAATTTCACTCCGAGTCTTATGCGGTACTAAAATTCTGCAGTCTGAGTTCAATTAATGCTGAATATTTGGTGAAAAAACTATTTTTACTGGACATTTAGAAAGTTTGTGGAAACACACTGGGGTCTTGGATTGTGACAACACCAAAAATCTGAATTTGGAGTCTCAGTTGACCTGAAAGTCCCACAATAAAGACCTCATACTCTACAGAATACTCACAGCTGATTAAACATTCGCTTCATTTCATCTGTGATGTTCAGAGAACAGCTGACTTCATCATCTGATAATCTGCTGTTGTCTCCATCCTGCTCAGAGAGGTCATCGTCAGATGTTAGCTTGCGTTCTTTCTTTTTGGAAGCAACCTTAATTGGAGAAAAGGGCAGTGACTGGAAGGCTCAACTGAGGTGCTGCACTGAAGGGTGCAGAGAGAAGAAAGGAGAGGTGTTAGGTTAGGTGGAAGATAATGGTTCATCAGTACCCAGTGATTCAGGTGCGTGAGTGATTGCACGCATTAAGGACAGGAATCAGATCTATTAGGAAGTAGTGAACGTAGAGCAAAAGGAAGCAGTTCAAAATGGCACAGAGCAAAGCAAGCTGCAGACTGCCAGAGCTCTACATACAGGATGTACTCACTGGCAACATTATATGGGCTACAGAAAAGCATGCGAAGGCTAGAACGATACAGGGACCAAGCAGAAGCTGGCAAGAATGTCCAGGCAGCAGGCTTGAGAGAAATAACAGTACTCTCCCTCTCTTGCCACTACCATCACAAGACTGGTCCTTTCAGAACTGAACACTCACAGAAAGTACACAACACTCTTTTAAAGGTAATCTTGATTCCATTGCTATTCCCACCCCACTGTCACAGGCACAGATTGCTAGTCATCAGTTTGACAGTACAAGAGATGTGAGAACTGAACTGAACAAACCCAAATAAATGCAGTTGATAGATGTGCAAAGAGAACCAAAAGCTAACTCTGAAAAGTGAAGGATCATTCTTTTGTCCAGTGGGACTTAGGCACAAATATTCATGAGTATTTACAGATGGTGTGATGCAGTCGCTAACATGTTTAAAGCACACAATAAATGCCAAATCTCTTTAATTTTCACTAATTTGCTAACTGAACCATTCAGGACTGGTGTTGCCCTTTGCGCTGATGATTTTAACCACTGCATACTTGATCAAAACTGTGTACTCAATTTAGAACAATAGCACAGTTTTACCACTTATCAAAGTTAAAAGTCAAGATCTCTCTTTAGAAAAATGGAATACTGTTGAACACAGGGGAGCTGCAATTCTCTCCCCCTATCAAGTAGGTAATTTGAATCAATTTCTGTCCAGATTACCAAAAAAAAAAAAGCGCTAATGAAAAAACTCATGTTTACCTTAGCTAAGCATTTTATAAGATTAAAAAGTTGATTTGGAATGGAGGAGAGTTTACTGTTCACCACATTTAAGACATCCATGTGAAAGGCTCAAGAGAAGGGCAAGGACGTTTTAATAAAAAACCTGTGTTTGTACAGTGCAGCCCTTAGCAGCTACTGTACTGGAAAGATTAAAAAAGTCAGATCTATTTATTTGAAGATGGAAAGTTGAGGTAAGTTGCAAGGGCCAATGATCAATTTAAAATGCAGTTATGATCAAAAATTGACTGTGCTAAAGGCACTTGATCACTCCATAGCTCTGTTGTGTGTCTATTTTGAGCTATAACGGCTTACTTTTGGAGCAAAATAAGTTACTAGTTTTCCCCGGTTAGTACTGCACAGCCAATATAGCTATGGGAAAGTAAACTGTATTCTATTTGCCCTCACATATCAAAGTAATTGTAGTTAACTAACCATCAGTGTCAGAAATTTATTTATTTCTCTTCATGGTGTATGAGCCAAAAATAAGGGCTCAACTTGGAGATCACAGGATGCAAGTACAGTGCATGAAGTTAAATCCTCTTACTTGTGAAGGGAGCAAATCTGATGGAACCATTTAGGTGAACATAGAATCCCAGGATGCTTTTTTGTACAGTTACTTGTAAACTACCACCAAACTTTAATAGTATTTTTCAAAGGACATTCTGAGCTCTCTTTGGAAGGTTTTCTATAAACTCTCAAGTCTTAATACTGCAGCAGATTATGTGGATCATTGTTACAATTGGAGACAGATTCAGGATGAAAAGAAGTCTACTGGGGAGAAATTTCAAAAGAAGTTGAGAATGTTGGATGAAGTTTGAGCATGAACTAAACTCCCCAACATTCCCTCTCTTTTCCCTCCCTCATACTGCCATCATCTTGTCCTGCCCTAGAGAAAATTCAGGGCCTAATCACCTGGAATATCTTGGAAACATCTTCAGAGTTGCGCTGCTGTGCTACATCGCACAGCTTGGCTGTAATATCGATTCGACGGCAGATGTCCATGTCCACCTTCATGGCCTTTTCTTGGATCTTTGTGTCCAGGTCTGTCATGGGCTGCAGGAAGGACAGTAGTGGATTATCTTCTATTGTTACACAGTTCAGGAGTGAAGGGATACGCACTGTATCTCTATAAACCCAGAGCACACCATTCTTACACCACATTGCACCTGTTCTCCAGGGAAAGGCAGAACAAGGATAGTCTAGATTAGACAACTACTGGAATTAACACTTTCAAATCTGATTCCAACAAATGCAAGTGTTTGAGAATGAAAACTAGCTACTGAGATTCTTTGCTATGGGAACAAGTGACTCCTAGACCTAGCAAAAGTCACCTCTTATGGATTCAGTGAAACTATAAAATGGGGGAGGAAAAGATGTAAACCTGTTAAGCAAGCAAAGAACAAGATGAGGGATTTGATGATACTTCATCACTTTTGTCCACTTCAGATAGGAAGTTAGCACTTCACTGTAAAGAAAAGTTAGTCAGATTCTGCTCTGAAAAAATTGTGCACCAACTTCATATATATCTCACACACACACAAAAAGTTAAAACAGGGCTAGGTCTATAGAAGTCCATGTGAGTTTGGTACAGAGCAAAAGTAAGAACTGCCACTGCATCATATCGTGCTGCACATTAGACAGAAGTTATATATATTATTTGTAAGTAGCTGCTCCTCCTTCCCCATTGGCAATGTCGCTGCATGATTGTGAGGAGATTTTCTCCATTTACAACTGTAGAGTTTCTGGACTGAAAAAAAAAAACAAAACCAACTTTGCTTTGTTGGGAAGGACTGACCTGAATGCCAGTCATAGCCTGTTTTCACATAGTATTTGGGAAAACACCAGTCAGATGTGTATTACTCTGTAAGCACTACTTTCAAAGTGGAAATGCTTTTGCTAACTAAATCAGAAAGGTTTGTTTTGTTTTTAATTTCCTCCATCCAGAGTAATCTTTCTCCACATGAAACTGAAGTCGACTAGAGAAGATTTTTTTTTAATCAAAATGTTTCTATTCAGAAAAAAAAAGTCTACACAAACATGAAAACATTTGACAAAAGTTTTGATAAAAAGTATTTATATCTATTCAGTTTGTCAACAGGACAAAAAACAACCTGCAAATCATTTAGCCAGCCTTTTTTTGTCCTGAATATCATTGGGTAACTATGCAAACACAGTTATGGCTTTCCACACAGCTTTGTGGCCTTCTCTACCACTTTGTTTAACTCCACCTTGCAGAGCTCAGAAAGGCTGGAGGAAGCACTTGTACTTCAAATACAACAGGATGTTGTAGTCACTACCTCCCTTAGTATGCACAGTAGAAAATTACAGTGGAAGGATGCAGCTCTAACAAATAGCGCACATTCCGAGTAACTTTCCCAGACCTGAAGAAGAGCTCTGCTGTAAGCTTGTCTCTTCCACCAACAGAAGTTGGGCCAATAAAAGATATTACCTCACCTACCTTGCCTCTCTAAATTTCTCTCCTTCAGACTGTATTTAACCCAGCAAGTATTTCTCTTTTTGATGAACCACCCAAAGAGGGGGGTCAGTGAACTGCTGAATTTTTTAGGAGGAGGCCTACCAGCCCTGAGAGAATGGATGCGATTTCAGGGAGCAGGTTCTGCAAGTTTGCATCAGACCAAGGGGGGGGGGGGGGGGGAGATAAAATTCTTATAAAATTACAGACTAGATATGCATCATGAATTATCTTAGCTACACTGCTGGCATCAGCACCTCTTCAGTAAAAGAGAAGTCAGGTGAACCTTAAAATCCTGCTCTTTCATCTTACTTACACATTTTCCTCTCACCTATATTTGCATACTAGCGCTACACACTGACAGTCAGATAATATGCTATGACTATAGCCAGACTGTAAGATAAAGTTCTCAAAACTGCCAGTTATGGCATTACCAGATCCCACAGCTTTGGGGAAAATTATAGACTCAAAGAGGACAATGGAAGAACTCCAGAGATATACACAGTTCATAAGTTTTCTAAAAGGAGACAGCAGCACTGCAGACTAAGCCATATCCTGGAACCAATGACACAGATAAACTGGGATATTCTTGATAAGAGCCTTTCACAAAGGTAGAATTGGGAGAGCTGTTTTAGATTTATTTTTTTTCTGACAATAACGCTTGTATGACTCAAATCAAAATCACCCTTTATTATAAGAGTACCAATGGCTGCATAATGGCTGAACTTTTACCCTAATAGCATGTGGATTCTCCAATGCATCATTTCAAAGGCTGCAAGTTTGAATGAGGTCGTTGCTAGCTGGCGAGAAGGGAATGGGAAGTCAGGGTTATGGGCTAAGCAGCAAGTTTAATGCATCTCTACACAGACCAGACAGGAAGCGCGGGGAGGTGGGGGCAGGGGGGGAGAGAGTGATCTGTCTGATGCATTAGATCATAAAGGCAGCCATAATATTAACTACAAAGCAGCACTCATTAAGACCATAACCTTTTTATGAATGAAGCCATTTGCATGACAGAGAGATTTCACAAAAGCAGGTGGGGATGGGCCACTCTACTTCCCAGGGTACTTACATCACTCATCAGACCCTTAAAGACAACAAGCTCTGCTTTCAGCCGCTCAATCTTTTCATTTAACTCTTCCTGGACAGCTTCAGCTTCTTGGGCCTCCTATGAGAGAGGAAATAAGGAAATAGCTAAATATCTGAAAGCATTTAGTTAACTGCTACGCTTCACAAAGGTGGAAAATAGCTGGAAGGCAATATCGGCTCTTGAAAGCCTGCCCGTACCACCTGCACCAACCTCAATAGTCCCACTGCTACAAATGCAAGTGGTGGAGGGAGCATGGGTGAGTTTCAGGACCGGCCTACCTTGCTGCTCAACCAAGAGCATAGTGGGAGTGAAGGAGAGGAGAATATTTAGATGGAGTGTGGTCCAGGGGTTGCATCGTATCAGCATATTTTCCCCTACTTCAATCTGAACACTAGGAACTTCCGATGTTAAGAGAACCCAAATTCAGGGATTGGTTTTGTTCTATTAAGAAGGGTTCTCATGATGATGAGAGGCTAATGGCTTGGACTACTGTAGCTGAACACTCCAAAGAAGCGCCCCTTTACCTTCATTAAGTTAAGAGATTGCTTTCTGCAAAAGAACTGATACAGGATTAACATCCCATTTATTGCATACTGAAGAATAAAGATGCATTCCTTGCAGATTGAACTAGGTGAATCAAGGCACTCCTCCTGCTTCAATCAAAATTCAGCATCAAGCAACCTAAGGTTTCGAATATTAAGAGCTCTATCCAGCAGGAGGTAATTCAGCTGCCACAACTACAAGGGCTCAAGACTCTTAGGATCAAAGAGTAATTAATCCAGACAAAATATTAATTTTAAATGACCACATGAAAGGGGAAAAACCTATACTATGAAGTATTTTAGCTCAAGAGTTGGAGGAATGGTGGTCAGTACTAGGAAAGCCAAGATCCGACTCAAAACACACCTCTTGCATGGTTTCTACAATAGACTCCAGACCCATTCGCTTTGCCAGTTCCTCCTCCCATCTGAAAGAAAAAAAAGATTTGCAGGTAGAGATTAGAACAACATTTCTGGTTGAGTTTATTCCAGCCACAAAGATCTTACCTTACCTCTTGTAATAAAAAGATTAGATAGTTATTGTAGGTGTCCAGTGGAAAGCCTCCCTCAGTCTCAGCCACATGTGCACACACATACTCAAACTGACAATTTTCAAAGTAGCAATTAGAGTTTAATTCGTTTATCCACTAACACTATTTTCATTCTTCAACTGTAGCATGCGGACATGTATAAAAATAGGACACTGCAACAGCAATAGGTTGAAAATCTGGACAAGTCAGCAAATTTGCTACTTCTGGTGTTTAGCCCTATAAACCCCAGGGACTAGTGATAAGCTTTCTTCATGACAATATCTTCAAAAGCCTATATTTATTCCAGTTGTATCAGAGAAGTACAGTTCCAAGCAGAGTATCTATCCTGCATGGGTGTCCTTGAATGCTGTATGAATGCATGACATGCATGTGATAGTAACAAGGAGGGGAGGGATAGCTCAGTGGTTTGAGCTTTGGCCTGCTAAACCCAGGGTTGTGAGTTCAATCCTTGAGGGGGCCATTTAGGGATCTGGGGGAAAAATTGGGGATTGGTCCTGCTTTGAGCAGGGGGTTGGACTAGATGGCCTCGTGAGGTCCCTTCCAATCCTGATATTCTATGATTCTTTGTAAGAGGCACATAGTGGGAACCAAGATGGCATTAAGGGAGGGTAAAACTTTCCATCGGTCTCGGACTGCAGGGCACACACACTATTTCTAAAAGCACTGCATCTTAAGGAAGGACAGTCCTGAATGATTTTTACACATTCCATCTCATCAGTGAACCTCATGCTTATGACTCAAAACTCTAGTTCCCAAGGACAGGAAATGGGGAGCTGGTAAGCAACAACAGGACATTTGGACCACCAGGAAAGGAAAGAGAAGAGAAGATGAAGACTATTTAACAACATTGCCACATGTGGCAAATGCTAAAATCGTGGAACCAACTTAGGCAAAAATAGACTAAGCTGCTTAAGCTACCTCTTACTAGCCAATGTTTTAAAAATATACATTAATGCCAGTGAATAGGACCAATTTAGGATGAGTGATATTGAGTGTAAATATATACAAAATAAATATTTCTTCATGTACATTTATATGTCTGATCTGTCAAACTTCAGGCCTGTTCAATAAAAGCAGCAGTTCATATATCTGAAAATACTGCTGTTTGCTGACATGTCTCACAAAAATAATTAAACATGAGAAGCAAGGGAGGTCAGCATGAAAAAATAGAGCACAACCACTGAAATAGAAGAAAGGAAGGATGCCAAGAGGTCTGTCATCAGGTCCGGATCCAATCCTTTCCATTAGCAGTTTTTTGAAGAAAATCTTGTGGGGCTGTTTCATTTCTTTTTAAAATGTTTATTGGTGCTAGCTTAATATTCACTGTCCTTTGAGCTGATGTCCACCATAAACCAAAGGAGGTATGAACTGAGCTAGATAGCGTTTTAGCATCTGTCTCTCGTTTGAGTGTTTTGGATTTCAATGTTCCCTTCATTTCTTTTCCAAGATTTCCCCTCATCTTCCATCTCTTTTGATTAAGATTATTCTCCTTTAAGCCCCTGTATCATTCTTGATGGCCACCAATAGTTTTCCCATGTTTATCATATAGCAGAAGTAGGGTATTGGTGGTAAGTACTCCACCAATTGGCTTACCCTCAGAAATTCCAGGTTCTCTCATTTATCCTTGCCACTCCTCTACATAGTGTTCCTATTCTATTCAAATCACTCTGAATTATCCTCCCCCTCCCCAGTTTTCTTAAGTCTTAAGGTTTCATGACCTAACTGCATGGTTTTGTGTTCTTTCTTCCAGGTTGCCAACAATCAAGTCCAGTCTAATACTGACAGAAACACAGGCCAGGAGAAACAGTTGCTCCATCAGTGACCAACACCCATCAGTCCAGAAACAGAATCCCATCTTTTCCACAAAAACCCATAATGCATATCTGCAGTATTGCATGATTTGCTACACCTTCCTTGCAATATAACTAGGAGAATCAGGAATTGAAATTAACACTGATTATATTTCCATCAATCAAAGAGAGATGAGAGTAAAAATAACTTTTTTTAAAATCAGTTTTATTAAATGTTATTACATTAAGCTCTTCAAACAGTCTTTTTTAATTAAGAATTTATTTTTAAACAGAGTACCTAGTAAACTTTCAAATGCTGTATGATAAATCCTAATCTGATGTGCTATTTATAAATATTATGGCATTTTAAAAAATTATTAAAGACAGTGCCCCTTTAAGAATATATGCCAAAGTAATAGATTTATAATTGACACTTTAGTTTAACATTGTTGAATTATGAATCCATCATTGGATTAGTGTGAAAATATCTGGCAGCCATCTTCCCTTCACACATGGAAAGCTATATGTGGTGAACAAAGTATTGTAGAATTATGCAAGGTAAATTTTGGGGGAGGATGGCAACAAGGTTTCTTCAGTGGATTTTAACATTCACAGAATTGTTGTCTATTACCTTTCTTGGGCCAAGCTTGTGCAACTATTCTTGAAGAGAATCTTTCCTACAGGACACACTCATTCACTCCAGTTTAGTAAAAGCCAAAGCTTTATCTCTGGAAAACCTGTCTGAAGCATTCCCAGCTCACTAAAGCCAATTAAGCACCAAAAAACAGTAGCTTCATCAGGCAACAAGGGATTCTCCCATTAAGAATAAAGCTTCTTTTTATAGTTTAACAGAAGCTTGGCTTCTGGCACCAGCAGTTAAAAGGAACCAGGGTCCACTGACTCAGACAGCTAAACATGCAACAGAAAGTTTCCGTTATGTAAACCTTTGGAATGCAGCAGGTCACAAAATCTGCGCAGACCTTTCACTTAACGAATCCCCCGACAGAGCCTGGGAATTTGAAAGCCTAGTTAGAGTATGACTGATCTCTGCCATTAAGAAATTTGCTTGCACTAATCCAGTAAATACTGTCTACCAAATGACAATTAAAAACACTCCTGTAGTCTCTAATTATAACAAGGTATGCAAGGAAAGTTATTTTTGTTCACACTCAGACAAATAGTTTTACAGCTAAATTAGAAGATGCAAGTCATGGATATGGCCATCTACCCCCCAAAAATATATATTTTAATCCAAATATGATATGATTAAGAATGTTGAAAGGAGAGCGAGTGTGCATTTTCTGGCTCAATTTCATAATCTTCCCAGCACAGTGTTAAGTCTTCCAATAGGAATAATTTCACCATATTTTCAAGTTTACAAGAGAAACCTGGTAAGGTGACTGGATTTTATGGGATGTTTGTATCACATTAAACAGTTCTGAATTCACATACTATATCATAAGCCCCAACACACCCCCTCACAGACTGCAATAGGTTTGCATTTCAAATGCAGTTGAATGCCAAAGGATCATTTCAGCAGGGAAGAACAAAGGCAGCTGTGGGTGTGCTGCAGTTCTCGGTCTTAATCCATGACCAGCGGCACCTGAATTTATCATATCCTAATACAGTAGCAGCAGCATTGACTAAGCCCCGCACTAGTGTATTACAATGACAGGCTGACCGCATTTACTCTTCCCCTGCCACTGCAGGGCAGAGGTACTTGGCATGGTAACATTATGTCAACTCTCCAATATGTCACTGAACGCTAAAGTGGTACAGAAAGATATTACCAGTGTCTTTTCTCTGCCAATGATTTACTGCCAAACAGACTAAAATATTTAGGCTGGAATTTGTATCTGCCACAAATATTTTAGCTTTCATTTCCAATGTCCTATCTGCATTTAGGCTGCTAGTCACATGTACAAGTAGCATTGTTATTTTTCAAACCTCATTTGGTCATCTCACCTTCTGGACTGTAACTGACTACTTAATATTAAATTCACTACATGCAATATGGTCCCCTTCTGCTACATTGAGGATGGGTCATATGGTTTTAGTCATTCATACTGCATTGCTGTCAGTTGTAAATGCAAGATAGCGTAACTAGATATTAGGAAAACTGCAGTGCGCTCTTCAAATTGTGAATACTAATTATATTTAGGTGAAGAGATTTAACCCATTATTTGCATCCATGCCCAAACACAACACAGCTCTGCGGGAAAATTATTTTTACTAAATATTACATCTATATATATATTTTACTAGTTGTAAGCCAAAAGCAAGCAAAATGCTTCAGCTTCCATCCCAAACACTTCAGTCACTCTGGAAAACTGTCAAAATCGTCATTCAGAATCTATGCACAGCCTATGGGGTAACAGTATAAACTTCCATCATTCCACTGCAGTTCCACTGGATTAGTTTTTCCATCCTTATGCCATAATTTAACTGCATTTCATATAAAGGAAGCACACAGCCCCGGTTCCTTTAAGTAGAAACCCAAGATAATTTTTGTGGAGAGTGGAAGAAGGGTGCCATCTTTTAAATAATAGATTAAATATATACTGAGAACATAATTTTATCCATTTCTCCAATAGAAACAGAGACCTGGGCCTTTTAAATATGATAATTTTTATCTAAAGTTAAGTTTTCTTCTGAAAGTAAGCCAGGAATTACATTAGACTGATGATAAATCAGGGTCCCCACCATAAATCACTGATCAGTAAAGTCAACTTGTTCTCAGTTTCAGAATGTATTCCTTACTGCCAGGCTGACTAGCCTCATGTAACACCTGGAAAAATGAAGTCACTGAGTTGACATCTGGGGGGAAAAAAGTCTTCATTTTCCCCACCACTCTTAACACAAACCTCTGGAGACTTGTTTTTTGGGGGATGAGGGGGGAAAATGGAAGGAGGGGGGAAGGAAAGAATGGAGGACTGAATTGAAGATTAAATCGTCCCTTAATGCCTCCAAGCAAGTTAGAGAATAGATAGTGTCAGAAAACAATCATCCTGTATTTGCAGTAACACAAGTATTTTAAAGGGCCTTGGGCAATTGCTGCTACTGTACATTTGAGTATTGCAATAAGCAAAGAAAAAGACAGCACCTTCCCAAGGGTATGCGAACTACTGTGCATTGGCACAGATATATGAAACATGTACTAAGCAGTACTACAGAATTTTAGGCTAGCCAATTTCTGCCCACTCAGTTACTCTCTTCCAATACAAGAGCTGAACTGCAAGTAAACCACAGCATGTTTCAGATGCCCTTAAAAATCCTCTGCTTCTAAGCAACCTTATAGGCTCCACATGTAAGTTGTGCTGCTGTGAGAGATCTATGAAGATGCTTCTGTAGCACTTCAATACATATGTCGCTTCCTTCCCTCTCCTCCCAAGGAGGGAGAGAAAGCCAGCCTGCTTAATCAGCATCACCCCTGCAGCATAAATGAGAGCCTGTAGTTTCCTGGCAGGACTACAGTGGGAAACCAGATCAGCTCTTCCCATTGGAGCAGTGATGTTTGCTGCTCTGAAGAAAGAGAGGTGACAGGAATTACCAGAACAATAACGCACAGAAGGGAAGTGACTGTACAGGCTACCAGGCTGAAAACAGCGGTCCTCATATTTGTGCTGCAGGATATTAACTAGACAGCTGCTTCTACTAGTCTCAGATATAGGAATTTGATGTTGAGCCCAGAAATAGCTATGATTTCCAGCTGCAGCCAAAGTGGCTTTCAGAGCTGGAGAGGCAAATGTTGCTAACCTGAATGTACAGATGGAGAAAAGGCTATTGCTAGCCTACTCCAAGCTTACTAGGATTTTTTAAAAAAATAAAATTCAGAAAGGGCAATTTCAGTACTGACTATACTCTTCCCCTCCACTCTACTGAGGGCAGACATTTAAAATGTTATGACTACCTTCTAAATTCACAGATTTACAGGCTTATATTACAGTTATTAGAACATGAAGGTCTAGTCAAGATAAAACTAAGGATACATTTCCCTTTTTCCAGATGTGACATTACATTCCAAATGTATTCAATCACTGCAGTTTCAGGCCTCAAACTGCCTCTGCAATCATGTGATTAGGAATAAGCATTTTACATAGCTTGGCACAAAGTGAAGAACTGTGTGCCTTTTAAGAGAGGGAGTAGCTAGAGCATGAGACATTGAACTAACAAGATAGTAGGATGCTGAATAGCCTTGCAAGGATTAACACTGCTTTTGTAGAGTTTTAGAGTAGCAGCCGTGTTAGTCTGTATTCACAAAAAGAAAAAGAGTACTTGTGGCACCTTAGAGACTAACCAATTTATTTGAGCATAAGCTTTTGTGAGCTACAGTCCACTGAATGCATCTGATGAAGTGAGCTGTAGCTCACGAAAGCTTATGCCCAAATAAATTTGTTAGTCTCTAAGGTGCCACAAGTACTGCTTTTGTAGTACAGCTGAATCACATTTCAAACACCCATGTTTCCTTAGAAAATGGAACAGTACACAGAGATCAACACTTAGATGAGCCCCTGTTCAAAAGAAAACAGGTGGAGATTACAAGGAAATCTGATAGTACCCAGGTGTAAATTGCTCTAAGCTTCCACTATTCATAACTTTCATTGGAACTAACCAGACATCCATACTGAATCCTTATCGACAGACAATTCACAGCTAAACCAGCTTCCCCCTCCCTGGATCACCAAGGCTAAGCAACATGATCTTGAACCATCTCTTTACCAGTATGAGCATATAAAGTTTAGGTAGGATTCTGAGTGGTGGGGGAAACTGCCATTTAGAGCCACATTGTCAAAAGAGCTCAGCACATTGATAAGCCAAAAGTTATGTCTGAACCACATTATCAACTCCTTTACTGACAAAAAAGATAAAGTACTCCTCATTCACCATTAAATGAGGATTCCTATTTTGTCAAAAGAATTTCAACGAAAAAAATATTTCTTAGATATGAAAAAATGTAGCAAAGAAACACTGCTGTAGGATGTTGTGAAGACAAGAAACTCTTCTTATGGTACTGTTGAGGTTTTCCCTCTGTCCTTCCATCTCTATGGGGTACCACACAGAAAGCATAGCAATAATCAAGCTCAAGCAAGCCTCCTTGTTGTCACGGTACATGGGATCACACAAAAGAACTCTCTTCGAAGCACAAGTTCACCTGAACACTATCAATATGCTACCAATGGAAATACTAGCTGCAAAAGCCTGTTAACCCTAACTTAAGTGTTCAAGTGTCAAACCATTTCACAGGACAGGAAGCATACAAAAACACGGAAAAAAACCAGACTCAAAGATGTCAATATTTCATTTGGGCATGTGAGACACACCTAGTACTGCTCATCCTTTATATGTGAAGCATCTAAGATGCATTCTCTGTGATGTGTCCTACCTGTAAGGACACAGATGGGAAAATATGTGCATTCTATGCCAGGCTCAGTTAATTATACCTTAGGTGTTACCCAAAAGGGCTTGTGTTCTGCAATCACAGGTTAGAGAGACATTTTTTGCTCTCTTGTGGCAACATCACTTGTTCTTTTGTGGTTTGATGGCTTTTGACGCCCATATTTTGTTTAGGTGAACTCTGACGGGCAGGGCGTGCCCCACCATTCACTAATGTTGGCATGAGATTTGATGTTTAGCATGTTCAAGCCCAACCAATTTAATTGTTTGAGATTACTCATAGCAATCTCATGCTCGTTTTCTGTTTAGGTCTGTAGTAACATGCCCATTAATCTAGTCTCCCCACATCTATCCAGTGACATCTAGATATCGCCACCAAGGTTTATAATTGTGGGTATGACACACTGATTTCATTCTAATTGCCATATTGCCCCAGGAGTAGCACTTATGCTGCCATACAAAGAATCCAGTTTCAAATCTCATGTTTGGTCAGAGAAAGACCATCGATGATACTACTCCTGACAGAGGATGCCCCTGCTTATGAGGAGAATGTACTTTAGCACGTGGAAAGATCAAGATCTCTTGGTCAAATTTTCTAATGTGGAAGTGTATAAATCCTTTTCATGCACACACACACACACACACACACACCCTTAAGAGTTTGCAGCATCCTAGTTCCCTTGTAACACAAATCCTGCCCCATACTGGACCCCATATTTGTAGGCAGGTCAGGGGAAGAACCTGTGTACAAGATGAACACCAGAATCCCACCAATTCATTGCAGTGACTAGGGACATACATTGCAGAAAAGTCTGAATTAGCAAGTCAAACAATATAGAGGACTCAAGGATGTTAAAACAAAAGATGCATTTTGTCAAAACAAAATACGTATTTGTTGATTACAAAGCCACACTAAGTCTTTTGTTATGTATTTTGTTAAAATAAGAGTGTTTAGTAATATTACACCTCAGAGCGCTGTCTGTTATTAAACCCCTACTCTGTAAGATCCTCAGAACAGGAAACTGACCCATTCCACATTCTGTACAGTACGGAGCACACAGTCAGTACTCCGATTACATTGGGATGTGGGAGAAGAGCTGGGATTTGTGAACAAGCTAGGGAAGCATTAATGTGTAGGGATTATATATTATCTGCTGTACTGTATAGGGATTCTTCAGATTTATCTCAAAGAGACCAATTTCAGGCCCAAGAGCCCTGGTTTCTTACTGAAATACAAATTAATGCTATCTGATTAATACAGTTTAATACAGTGGTCAGTTTAGATGAGCTATTACCAGCAGGAGAGTGAGTTTGTGTGTGTATGGGGGTAGGGGGGATGTGAGAAAACCTGGATTTGTGCAGGAAATAGCCCGACTTGATTATGTAAAGAGTTGTCACTTTGGATGGGCTAGCACCAGCAGGAGAGTGAATTTGTGGGGGGGGGTGGAGGGTGAGAAAACCTGGATTTGTGCTGGAAATGGCCCACCTGATGATCACTTTAGATAAGCTATTACCAGCAGGACAGTGGGGTGGGAGGAGGTATTGTTTCATATTCTCTGTGTATATATAAAGTCTGCTGCAGTTTCCACGGTATGCATCTGATGAAGTGAGCTGTAGCTCACGAAAGCTCATGCTCAAATAAATTGGTTAGTCTCTAAGGTGCCACAAGTACTCCTTTTCTTTTTGATTAATACATTTTACACTGAGCCAATTTTATTTGAATGTCTGATTCCATGAAGCCTCCCTCTAACATAACAGCACAGCATTCTTGAATGAAGTGATCGGTGGCTTGCTACTTCATAGGGTCTGTCCCCTGTGTGGATTCGCTGAAGTGTAGTCAGGGAAAATCTCTGAGTGAAGCTTGTCCCACACTCACAGCTTTATGCAAAAGGTCTCTTGTAAGGTATCATAACAAAGGTTATAAGCTACTGAATATGTTCCTCCTATTTGTATGCATATATCATTGTGGTATCTGAAGCTAGAAATATGAAGTATAACTGAAGTCCTATTGTAATTATGCAAAATGTGGGCCATTAATGGTGGTTTAGAATCTTGATGGCTCCCATTGACTAGGACAATTGGTTGTAAATGCTTAATTTACCTGCAAGCCTTCCTGTGTACCTGTGGGCCAACCCAGGAAGAATGGAGACTAGGGGGGTCTTACAGTGATACATGACCATGTCACATGATACTGGAATCCATCTTAAATCTGGTACTTTTCTATTCAGAAGGAGGGGTGGGGACCCAGAGAGACAAAAAGATTTCCGCCTTGTGCCTAAGCTATAAAAGGGGGTGGAGCAGGACAAAAGGGGCTGCCAGTCATAAGAAACCCCCTGCTTACCACCTGAGATGTCTGCTAGAACTAACAAAGACTGTACCGGGGAAAGGATTGGGCCCACATGAGGAAGGAGTCTAGTCCGTGAAAGAAGCTTATTGGAACATCTCTGAGGGTGAGATATTACCTGTAATCAACTTCTTAATGTATTAGGCTTAGACTTGCATGTTTTGCTTTATTTTGCTTGGTGACTTACTTTGTTCAGTTTATTACTTGAAACCATTTAAATCCTACTTTTTATACTTAATAAACCAAAGTGATTTTATTAATGATAGATTTCAGAGTAGCAGCCGTGTTAGTCTGTACCTGCAAAACGAACAGGAGTACTTGTGGCACCTTAGAGACCTAATAAATTTATTAGAGCATAAGCTTTCATGGGCTGCAGCCCACTTCATCGGATGCATGGAATGGAACATATAGTAAAAAGATTATCTAATATATAGATGATATAAATATATATAATCTTATATAGAATATATAGATAATCTTCCCATACAGAAACAAACCTGGATTCTTCCAGCACAAGAGGGAAGTGAATCCAGTCATTTAAGATGCAACTGCTTACTCAAGAAGGCTTTTTGGCATAATGTAGGACAGCCTGTTTGTTGTATGTGCTACAGGGTCTCAGCAATCTTTTTGACAATTTTTTTTTTAAAGAAAAAGCAGTGGAGAGAGAGCTTGCTGAAAAGGAGTTTACATCGTTCAAGTTTAAGACTGATATCTGTAATGAAATAAGACAAGTTATACTCAGCTTTGTGACAAAGTCAGCTGAGAGAACTGAAAAGTCTTAATTTACCAACAAAGTCATGATTGTTAGCATCTATGATAGATTCTCACAGCAGGAGACAAAAGCAATAGCAATTTAATTTGAAACAATAGTGCTATCTAGAATGAAGGTCATGAAATCAATCCCTTATGTTGGCTGAGGACCATAGTGTAGTAATGGATAACTTATGAAGCCATCAAGCAGTCTATATTGCTGGCCTCTAGTTTTAGCAGGAGACCAAATTCACAGATCCTAGTCTCCTTTATTTTCTAACAGCAACTTAGTTCAGGGATTCTATGTCAACTTGCATTCAGATCATGACTGTAAATGTCTCAACTACCAACTGACTTAAAGCAAACTCTTGGTCGCAAGGAAAGCTTTTATTTTCTCAAAATTTTGCAGCTTATGTATTGGAAATAATTGTTCTTAACTATTCTATAGGAATGACCACAGAACCTCTGCAAGTAGATTTTACTAGACTCATTTACTGGTGTAGTAGAGAAAGAAGGTAGATGAAGTAATATCTTTTATTGAATTAACTTCTGTTGGTAAAAGACCAGCTTTCAAGCTTACACAGAGTTCTTCTTCAGGTCTGGGAAAGCTACTCAGAGTATATTGAATTTCTTTCCTTTCCCGTTCTTCCTACCATTTCACAGGATTCTCTGTAGCTAAATGGAGACAAAGAGAGGTGAGTTCATTTTAAGCATGCTAAGGAATATTTGTCCATGTCTCAAATCAGTCGGAAGCCAAGACACCAACCCTTGTTTTTGAAGTAGGCCAGATGGCAAGACTTCTCTGTATACAGCATTTAAGCAAACGTTATATGCAATGCTGTGACATCTGTTCATGTCAGTGTAGTTACGTCTGAGAACTACTAGTGCAGCAGAATATGAAGGAGGAGGTCCTCTATTTTAAAGAGATCTACTGCAATTTTCTCTAAAATAATTCTTCTCCGCACCTAAACAATCATGCTGTTCATATGAAAATTATTTGTTTCATGTCAGTAAAATAAGAGTTTATCAATCAAAAGTGTAAATCCTGGTGATGAGACACTGTCCAACTGTGGGTACTGAAACTATATCACTGGACATGGCCCACCTTGATTACCATGCACATTGTAGGGAGAGTGGTCACTTTGGATGAGCTATTACCAGCAGGAGAGTGAGTCTGTGTGTGTGTTTTTTGGAGGGGGGTGAGAGAACCTGGATTTGTGCAGGAAATGGCCCACCTTGATTATCATGCACATTGTGTAGAGAGTTGTCACTTTGGATGGGCTATTACCAGCAGGAGAGTGAGTTTGTGTGTGGGGGGGTGGAGGGTGAGAAAACCTGGATTTGTGCTGGAAATGGCCCAACTTGATGATCACTTTAGATAAGCTATTACCAGCAGGACAGTGGGGTGGGAGGAGGTATTGTTTCATATTCTCTGTGTGTATATAAAGTCTGCTGCAGTTTCCACGGTATGCATCCGATGAAGTGAGCTGTAGCTCACGAAAGCTTATGCTCAAATAAATTGGTTAGTCTCTAAGGTGCCACAAGTACTCCTTTTCTTTTTGCGAATACAGACTAACACGGCTGTTACTCTGAAACCTATATCACTGATAACTGTGAACATTTAAGTACAGTAGTCATAAATTACTAGCTACATGTGATTTCCTCCACCCCACTTCCTCTTATGTCTGCTAATACTATGCAAGACATTGCAGATCTGTGCACGCAAAACCTTCTTCTGTAATATAGCTTGATACGGTTTTCTGTAAGACGCTGTATTTACTTCTCAGCACACAATAGTAACGCTGACAGCCTGCACATTAAGGGAAGGCTGGAATTATTACCAGTACTAATAGTACTGAAGTGTCTCACGTTTGAGTGAATAGTGACCTGTTGGCTGGATTCTTTCTGACATAAAAGATCCTTCCTGACAGTCACAAAAACAGAGGATTGACAATATAAATAAACCTGATGAGATTACTTATGTGCTTAGGGAACATACGAGTTTCAATACCAGAGCAGGCCATCGATCCAGATGGGTTTGTTAACCTTCTTAGGGAAATAAGAGAAAGCAACATCCAAATAACTTGAGCTAGAAAAGTGTGGTTTTTGTTTTTGGATTGGGGGGGGGGGGGGGGGTGAGGGGAGAAGGTTAGGAGCACTCCACTCCTCTAAAGTCAGGGGGAAAAAACAGATTACATGACCTACTTTTAGAATGTGATCAGGACCCAAGTGCAGCAAGCATTGTAATCTCCACTCTACACTTTAAAAAATAGTTGAGTTTACAGCAGAGTGTTTAGAAAAGTATCTTTTGGATTATGTAAATACGGAAAACTAACTAACTTCTTGCATATCTAAGCTAAAAAAACACAGGAGGTTCCAACACCAACAATTCCTCAGGACAGTTTAGTATCTCATTTATTCCTATAAAAATATTTATGCTGGTACTTGGAACCCTTCAACAAACCTACACTTCTCTAAACTATGTGCAAAGCCTCAACAACATGGAGTTATTACACATTTAGAATGGTTAAAAACCAGTTTCCAGTACTTCCCTTCTCCCCCAATGGACCCTGGGGCAACAGAATCTCTTCAGTAATACGAGAACCTGGGGACTGCCTTCCTTCCACTCTACTAATTCTGCTACTCAAGCATTGTAGTGAATTCAGTGCTGCAATATACTGACTGACCAACAGAAAATTGAAGCCATTTGTAACCCTCATCAGGGAAAGAGCTCAGCCAGTCAACATCAACAAGATAAATCATGGTCCCTATAATTAGGTTGATAGGCCATCATCCTTGTTCATCTGGAATAACCTGAAAGCGCAAGAGCACCTTTTTCAGCTTCAAGTTAATCTGGGCTGAGGTGGACTAACTTGGTGCATTGAGATAAAGGTCATCTCCATCAGACCCAAATGGTCTAGTAATTAAGTAGCAACCTGTTCTCTTTCCTACAAATTCATTATATGGCAAATTCTCATTCCAAAAATGTTCATTTTCAAACTGAAATGTGTAAAGAACTGCCTATTATACCCTCTGAGCCCTACGTAAAACAATTACCATCAAGGCTTTATCATATATCTGGGGCAAAAATACATGCTACATTGTTCCTATAGCATTGTAACTGTCATAACTGTAGATTAAAATGAGCCAAAATAATTCTGTTTGTAATTGGTAATCTGAAAAGCAGAAGATTAAATTACTGTAAACATCCAGAATGCACGTTAAATATTTAACTCATGTTTTATAGAGTGCCTCCTTGCAGAAGCAACACTAACCCAGCTGCTTTTAATAGAATGTGTATCAAAATACATTTTTCTCCTTGTCCATCAGCTGGCTGCTTTAGAAATATTTCAGTATGTCAACAGAATGGTGTTCTTGAGAGATAGTTTCCAGTATTTTGGCCTTGGAGTGGTAGTATAAGACCACATAGATACAGGACTGCTGTTTATTAAATGGACTGGCTTGGCCATTATTTCAAATGGGAAAGTCTCAGAAGTAACTCAACAGGGGCTATACAATGAGAGGTTAAGTAAATAGAAAATAGACATTAAAGACTCCGAAGAAATGCATTTTTATGTTTATTTGTAAAGTTACATCACTTGCAAAGAAGGGGGGGGGGGGGAAGAGAGTGAAACGTCATCTGTATTCAAATCTTCCTTTCTGAACAGAATGGTGACGCCACTCTGGATGTGTATCTAGATAAGGACTGCAAGGCCTCTTGGGACAACCATACCTCTGAATAATATAATTATGTACCTTTATACTAAACTGGTTCAGCTTCATTTTCTGGGAAGGAAAAGAAGGCAGTTAAATCTGAGTAATCGAAACAAACTATCAATATAATCCTATTGTAATAAATAGAATTCATATCAAATTTAAATGTTTTGATAGATATCACATTGTGCATGTACAAACATTAAGTATTTGGAGAAACTGAGGAGCAGAAGTAGTATAGTGTTTTGGAACATGTGCATGTTGCTCAGACAATTTCCAGGCCTCTCATATTATTCAAAGATGAGAAATTTAGCCCAGGGTTTCCAAACTATTTTGCAGTCAGTATTTGTGCAGATGAATACCCAACATCTGAAATCCCTTGGAGCATCCAACATATGGAAATAATCTGCCTGCAAGTGTTAATGCGTGAGAATTTCTGAATTAAGACCTCCTACACTGAAAAGGTCACTTGAAACAAGCTTTTAGAGGCCCAGCATAGGCAGAAAAGAAGCTGCTACTGTATTTTCCACTCCATGCATCTGATGAAGTGAGTTTTAGCCCATGAAAGCTTATGCCCAGATAAATTTGTTAGTCTCTAAGGTGCCACAAGGACTCCTCGTTGTTTTTGCTTGATTAGTGTGTACTGTGGAATACAGTATGCTATTATGGTGCCCTGGTAATGCCAAGTGATTCACTTTGACAGCTCATCTCCGGCACCCTCATCATTGCTGGAAAAACTATGGGCTACAGCTTAATAGAATAGAGCAGGAAAAAGCAGCATTTTTAAATTTTCTGAAATATTTAAACAAATTAGAAGTGAATACAAATTAAGATGTTTACATGAGTTACCAACAGTGACTATTTGCATGCTCAGTTTATCAGTGACAAAACAGCAAACAAGATGCAACTGTGACAGATATTCCAATCCCATGCAATGTCTTTGAGGACCATACTGTATTAAGTTTATGAATCTATGTAGGCCAGGGACTGTATGCAACTCCAGTGGGGACGGTCACCATAGTCCTTCAGGAACCATTCAGAAGTAAGGAATCGGATGAACTTCTGTGGCTCAAGAACTACCTTGGGGGTACCAAGATTAACAAACAATGCCAACTGTGACTTGAACAACAAGGAGGCTGGTGGCACCTTAAAGACTAAAAGATTTATTTGGGTATAAGCTTTCGTGGGTAAAACACCACTTCTTCAGATGCATGGAGTGAAAATTACAGATAAAGGCATTATATAATGCCACATGAAGGAAAGGGAGTTACCTCACAAGTGGAGAACCAGTGTTGA
Organism: Caretta caretta; assembly: GCF_965140235.1. Lineage (NCBI taxonomy): Eukaryota > Metazoa > Chordata > Testudines > Cheloniidae > Caretta > Caretta caretta. The sequence continues at coordinate 8,382,759 of NC_134223.1, forward strand.
CAGGACCAATTCGATCAGGGTGGATGTAGTCCACTTCCAATAATAGAGGTGGTGGTGTCAATTCCAGGAGAGGCAAAGCTGCTTTTGTAATGAGCCCGCCACTCCTAGTCCCTATTCAAGCCCAAATTAATGGTGTTAAATTTGCAAATGAAGTTTAGTTCTGCTGTTTCTCTTTGAAGTCTGTTTCTGAAGTTTTTTGTTCAAGTATAGCTACCTTTAAATCTGTTACAGAATGTCCAGGAAGACGGAAGTGTTCCCCTACTGGCTTTTGTATGTTACCATTCCTGAGGTCCAATATGTGGCCATTTATTCATTTACATAAGGACTGTCCGGTTGTGTCTTGTTGTCAAGTTGTGACTTGAACATCTACACTTCCATTATTATGCAGATACCCACTAGGAAACGGTCTTTCAGCAGTCCTCTTAAGTAGAGCACAATCAGATAAGATTTTCAGCTCCTACCAGCCTAGACTAGAACTAAACTAAACTAATGACCTGCCCTAAGAATACTTTTGCTTTTTAAAGTTTGATTTTCCTTGAAATTCAACATTCTAAGCTCTCAACTTGTCCATGGAGGTTAAACTTTCAAAGATCTTGGCTCTTCCTCAAATACCAAATGGAAGCATAGTAGTTTAAAGAGTCTGATCTAGTAAAATTAACATAATCTAGTAAAATTTTTACTCTAGGAATAAAAACCAAGAAGAGAGTCTTCACAGCCATTAAGATAGTGCTTTATAATCCAGTCACCTCCAAATAAGAGGGTTTTGCTTTCACTACAAATATTGTGTTTTTAAATATGCTTTGCTATCTCGCTTCCTTCCTTTAAGGATGTACAAAAGCTATAGCGGCATCTTATTTGATTCCAATTCAACATTTCCCACACACAAGTCTGAGATATCCTAAAGGTCATTGTTTCTGTGACAGCTAATCTTGATGTATGGAGTTCTGTGGACAATAGTTCAAATTGAGATACCAAGACACCTGGGCCCTGTTATACTAGGATGAAAAGCACTACACAACTTTTTGTTACATTCTCCTCACTGCCAACTCCAGGTATTTTACAAAAGCATTAGTTGTACCACCTGGGATGATGATATTTAGCTTGACTACATCTGTTTTGCTGGATCTTACAAAGGTTTATCCACATCTTGGTTAAGAGTGCAGTTTCAATAATTCAATTCCCCTAACTCTCCCTCAATTGAGTGCCCTGCATTTGAAAGTTATCTAAGACACTGCTCACAACAATGCTAGGTGCTGTGTAGCAGACTTGCTTTAGGATCTCAAATTACACTGGTACCATCACTGTTGTAAAGTGCTTGGGCATGGATACAGCAAAATGATTGACAGACAACATTTGTGCATGTCGATTCAAAAAAATTTGCAAGGAACAGTAAGACAAGTCAAGACTATGTTAGTTTCTTCAGTCAGTGGAAGGGAAACACAAAAACTTCTATTAAGCAGTCAAAAGGGAGTGGTATAAAATATCTGACTATTAGCTAATGCCTGTGCCAATATGTAAAAAGTATTACAAGTAAGCGCACATGGGCATCACACTTTGAAGTGACTGGCTTCCGATGCTCAATAATGAAAAACAACCTATTTTAAAATTATATTACATTCCAATATGAAATCTAATTGGAGGACTACAAGGAAGGTACCCGAAAAGCAAATCAGCAATAGAGCCCAGGCAGGGAAGCAGGATACTACCTTGACGCTTTCTACAGAACAATAAGGGCCTAAATCTCCTTCACATGATAAATTACCTCCTCACCAATCTATCATTTTGCAAGATATCCTCCAGAATCACTCAGTTTTCTCATTGCAATTTTGTGTCACTAACAGTATAGGAGACTCATGAATAGCTGGTAAAGCAGGCAGGCTTCCAGGTTGAGGTAAGGAAATAGTAAATGCAAAAACAAACAAAAAAATTAAATTTTACATTATCCAGGGTATATCTTAGAACAGAGCATGACTGTATTTGTAGTTCTGGTTCTGTCACCTACTTTATGACTACAGCTTAGTGTGCTATGGTATTCTTCAAAATTTTTGAAAGGCAATTATATTTCCTGCATTTTTACAGCACTCATTTAAAACACTCCATTTATCACAATCTCAGTGGATTGTTTCAACACTGAATCTTACCAATTCCTCACCACCTGATTGCTGCAAGGAGCTCTTGGGAAAATAAGGGTACTTTGCACTGAAGTTTGGCTGCTGAGGAGACAAGGATTGCAGAAGAGACTTAAAACCTTAATAAGACGACTGAAGTGTAAGCAGTTGGGAAATACAGAGAGCCAGTCAAATTAGGTCTTTGAGCCCCCAAATCAAGATTTAGGATTTCAGCATATTTGTACAGGTGCAAGTCAGTCCCAAGGTAACATGTCTATTCTCGTCGTCGTTTTTGCTGCAGCAATTTCATAAATTCCAGATTAACCTCAACACTTCATTTACAAACAAAATCCAGTATCCACTAATAGAAGATACAACAGCAGAATTAAGAGCAAATAATCAGTCTCACAACTGGAATATAGCCTAGAGATATTTTCCTGTAAAAGAGGCTAGCAACATTAGGTTACATGAGCGGTCCTGACTACTCTCCGGTGGGGAGAGCTGCAGTTTGCTTGTTGCTAGAAACTGTAGCTGCAAATAAACATAGCTGATTTTTCAAGTTACCAACATGGTGAAAGCAAGTTTTCAACAAGTACAGTATCTCCAATTCTATGGCAGCCAGAAACACTGAAGCCACAGGTTCCAGACAAGTTTTCTGCATCTTTGCTCTAAATATACTGATGAAGAGGACAGGTCACACCTACCAGAAATAAACACATTTAAGACCGTTAAGCTTGCAAAAGCCTCTTACACTGCAAAATGTTTGTACAGGCTGCTCTCTTCCAGTACCAAATACCTAAATTATATTAACCCCATTATGCTGTTCCATGCACACACTGACTAAAGCCAAAATTGCTCATCGATAAATGTCATCTGTTGAGAGGAACAAGTGTGTGAAGTACCTGTGAAAGAATCATGCATTTCTACTACTAAAGTTATCAAGAATACCCAGATGCTAGTGTGATAGTAACTGAGTTCGACTAAAGTTCCAACCCTAAGGAAGACCAATGCAACACTGCAAGGGTTACAATCTGGGATTCTTTTCGTTTTAATGCACAGATAGACAAGGAGAACAGTGACTGAGAAAATTACCTCCCTCCCTCCCTTTTCTTTAGAACACCACACAATTAAAAGAGTGCTATGCTTTGAGTCATACGCCCAAAACCCAAATCAAATCAAAGTCCAATGAGCAGGAAAGCCACGCAAGCATGGCACAGGGAATAAATCCTATTCAATCAGTTAAAGCTGCTACTCAGTTTGGGGCAACGGGGGAAGAGAGTAACACAATAAATGCTTCATGCATTTCTTGGAAATAAAGCTGAATTGTGCATTGGGGGCAGGGGGTGGGAGGGATAGCTCAGTAGTTTGAGCATTGGCCTGCTAAAGCCAGGGTTGTGAGTTCAATCCTTGAGAGGGCCATTTAGCTTTCTGGGGCAGAAATTGGGGATTGGTCCTGCTTTGAGCAGGGGGTTAGACTAGATGACTCCTGAGGTCCCTTCCAACCCTGATATTCTATTATTTGAAACCAGAACTGAAAAGGTGAATCTCTCTACAGCAGTTATACCAATATACAGCTAATTCTGCACATGTGCACTTATTTCATAGCAGCAGGAGTAATATAGTTTACCCTTACAATATCTCATGGTGATCTTGGAATCTCAGGGAAATAATCTTGTATTTACTGACTAAATACAATAAAAGGTGGAAGAGGCTGTACCAAGTTTCAACAATTACATGGAATTTATTAACTAAAAACTTCCCACAATATACTGTGCAAAGGGACAGAGTAATCCAGCACCAAGAAAGAGGAAAGAGAAGCAGAGGAGTTTCGAGAGCAGAATGTTTGTTATCTGCATATTATTAAGATACTACCATTGGGAGCTTGTTACGTTTCAGGACAAATTAGGGAGACAGCTAGCTTATTTCAGCCACAAAACATACTTCTTCAAAAGGACAAATCCCAAACAGCATCCCTGAAAATGAGATTTAACTTCCAGAGTAGCTGTGTCCCTTTAACAAAAGCTCAACAGTCACTGACAACTAGCAGCTGTTGCACTGTGGATAAGAATACAGATTAGCAGAAAAGATGTTTTACTGTGTATTATAATACTTGTACTTAACTGCTTTTCATTAACTGCTTTTCATTTAAGAATCTCACCTTCTTTTATAAGAAGTGCTTTTAAGCATTATCTCCATTCTACAAATGAGGAAACAGAGAAGTTAAGTGATTTACCCATTATCACACAGACAGCAGCAGAACCAAGAATAAAGCCCAGGTTGCCTGACTCCTCCAAGATACTGTCAACTGGCCAATACTTCCTCTCCCTCACCCAAATAAAAAAAATTAAGAGATTCTGCATACATGAGTAGCTTTTTGTGATTGCATTTGTGCCAGTAGTTAGTTTTCGAAACAACTGCTCAATATCATGTACAGATATCAGAGTAGCAGCTGTGTTAGTGAGCTGTAGCTCAGGAAAGCTTTGCTCAAATAAATTTGTTAGTCTCTAAGGTGCCACAATACTCCTTTTCTATGTACAGATATGATTCTTTGGAATTAAACTATGTTGCCAATCAGCAAAAATACTAAGCACTGACAATTTGATTTCCCAAGATTTGGCATCTATAGCTGAGAACAGAATTGAGCAGGTGATTTAACACCTGTTACAGAGAAGACAATTATTTCCTCTTTTTTAAAAAAAAGAGGACAGGAGAGCTTGAATATTTTAAAAGACAATTTTAACAATTATGCCCTATTTGTAATAGCTGCATGCCTGTTTTGAGTTTAACATAAGCCCTGTGGTGGATGAAATTGTCTTAGATCCAACTTCTGTTTTAATGATACTTCAGATGTAAGAACCAATGTTAACCTTCAGTTATGAATATAAACAATGTACATTAAAAATCTTAATGAAAACTATTCTATTCTAATGCAACAAGCATCTACATATAACTTGCATTTTACAAAATACTGGGGCGAGCTGCATCCCAAGTTATGTTTCTATTTGATAGTTTACAGCAACTCTGCACGTTGAACTCCTCCTATCTGTGAAACAATTTAAATTGGGAAACCACAAAATTTTTTATCCTGTCTGTATAGCATCCAAAGAGAAAATTAAATTACATTTTTCAGATTGTCCATAATGCCAAGGTTTGCTTTAGTTATAATTTTAATACATATCCAAAGGAACTCCACTGACATTCCATCAGATTAAAGATGAACTAAATTTGGAACCACATTACGAACAGTAATGATGCAAACAGTGTGTTAGATCCCATGTAACTGGTCCCTTTATTAAGACAGTATACCTTGGAAACTTCCAGGATGATAGAAGCCAAGGCTGGAAGGACTGGGTGCATTTGGAGAGAACTGTAATCCACAAAAAGAGTACTGGGTTTCATCAACCTAACCAGAAGTCTGATCCAAACCCAAATGCTTATTTTCAAGCTCTAGTTCATAAAACTTTAAACAGATGCAACTAATTTTCCTTCACTAGATTGTGTTAGCTTGAACCCTTTTCCAAGCAGTGATCTCTGGTGCGAATTGGATACGTGAACTCCAGCAGGATGTTTCAGAGTTGTGTGTCCAGTCATTGTCAGTCATGTGGTTATGAATTATGCAGGGATGGAAGTGCCCAAACAAAAAGACTCAAGACATGCATCATCTGTGATTCAACTTCACACAGTAACAATTCAACTAGATTGGAGTTCTGTGGTCACTAACAAGCAGGAAACATCATTAATGGGCACAGAGCACCATTCTTTCTAGCCTCTCTATGTTCTTGAAGTAGACCCAGGGGCAGGACTGATGTAATGTTTTGTATATGGATCAACAACTCAATGAATACATACAAGGCAAAGAGAGAGATTTAAACACATTTTCAATATTAGAGCCAGATAGGAGAGTAGTTTTATTAAAAGTATTTTAACCAGATGCCATATTAATGTCATGATTGTGAAAACAGTTTCAAATTGGACGATCTTGCTACTGAAGACTCCACTCTGCATGGCAGAAAGCAGCATATCTATTCCTCCAACACAACATTCCAGAAGATTCTATCTGCTTGCACACCAATTCTGAACATGTGGATGCATAAAAGAGCTGAAAAATCTGATAAACCGCTGGATTTCTAGACACTGGCATTTGATGACAGAGCCTGGTGCAATAAAGTTGTATAAAGTTCAGTTTGAAAAGCAGCCAAAGCATTATCCCTCCCTTCATTTTGGGAAGAAGCCCCACACTCCTTCCTACAGCACTTCTCCAGAGCTGACATGAATACTGATTTCTGGCCACTAGCCAATCACTTTCACTCATGGATCCCAAACAAGACAGTTTCACAATATATCTGAACTCTACTGCCATGTGCTCATCCGACATGCCACCATACATTATAATAATCTTACATTGTTCTGCTAATCAAAACTGAGGTTAAAAAGAATTTTTCCTTAAACTTCATCAGTCAAAAATAAAGAGGTTTCTATACAAATTGTGAGAGACAGAAGGAGGATGAGACTTGATGCTAAAAATCTTAAGAATTAATATATATAGCATGTAAGAGTGGGGATTTGAGTGACAGATACTTTTCTCCCCCCTCCTATCAGAGCATTTGTTTGGGGGAGAACCTAGTTAGTTTGAGAACTGACTGTTACAAGCATAGCCTAGGGATATGCTGGTTCTTTGCCCTGCTTACTGAGCCAAATCCCAGTTGAAGCTGGCTGATCTGTTTGTTACTACAAACTAAGTTCACAGGACAGTGTTAGATAACCTTTTACTAAGCAAAGGAGGCATGTCTGGGGGAAAACTTTAACGGAATTCCAAGCTGCAAATGGCTTCAGTTAATGGCCCCCATTTTAGCACACTTAATTTAGTTTAAGATTTTAACCCAATGGGTAATAATAAACATCTCCAATTCTTGTACTAATAGAAAAAAATGGTTTCTCCGCCCCTTTGAATTTAGTGTTGTCTAGACACACAAAAGCTTTAAAAACAGAACCCTGAGAAGATATCAGAAAGCCATCAACAGGACCAAAAAAAAAAAAAAAAAAAACACATATGCAAGAAGCCAATTCAAAATCCTGGCAGAGCATCACCACAAAAATCTGAACCACAAAAAAGCAGCTGCACCAGTCCCATTCTTTCCTTAGTTACAGAAAGCCAAGCACTTGAAATGCATTACTATACAGCAATTTAAGCCTATGATTATACATAATGAATAGCTAGAAATATCTTGTTCCTGGGTTTGTTTTTGCTTGACTCCTAAATTGCACATGTCTTCAGAGACAATTTGGGTTTAAGATTTTTAAAAGAGCTTGTTTTTGCTCTATCAAGTGTACTTCAGAATCTGGTTTTTCAGCCTTTGGAAGACCTGAGTTTACTTTCATATGGATTCACAAAATACTGAAAAGGTGTATTAAAAGCTATAAATTAGAGGACAAGTATTGCAGTATTTGCCATGGACGTAGCCATCCTTTGAAAGGCATGGAAGTCTTCCTCAACCACCCTAACCAGAATATAAAAGAGGGATTCCCTCCATTCCAGAGGCTTAGAAGGTCCACCCCTGCCTTAGCCTCATGGGGTGACAGGGAAAGCAGAGCTCCAAAAAGCTCAAAGCAACTCATTAATAGAGAGAATGGGAGCCAAGCACCAGTGTGGAGCTCAGCTAGAACTTTCCTTGTCCACTTCCTCTGAGGGGGTCATCATGGTGAGGGAAGATGAACCCCTTCTATGGAACAATACCCCGCTGCCACACCTCACCAGCTGGCTCTGTTGAAGGGAGGTACCCCTTTCATCTCCCAGGGGCAGAACTACCCCATGATGTGAACAAGGACTCTAGAGAGCACCTCCATAATTCCAGACCACAGTGCCCACGCATACACTCCATCAATTGACTTTTCTTTTTTGTACCTTGACAGCTGCAGGGACCCACTCAACAGCAATAAAGAGTGGAGAACTCTGGAACCCCTATTGCCTCCTATCCCTTTATGGGACAGACACCCCAGGGAAGGGACAGTTATCTGAGTTGTAGAGCTAGCTTACACTTAAAATAAATAATAAAAATAATAATAAAAAAAGAACCAATGGTAATAGATAAAGGGGACCGCAAACCGCATGACTTTTTCAAGGGTGCAAACATTAAAGAGGTAAGGAGAAGCTGCAATGTAATAGGGAATTTTAAGTAGTGTGATTCAGAATTAAGTGGTTCACACTGTTGCCTATGTAACCATATAGTATTGTTACTGTCACTCCTGTAATAAACTATTTGAGGGAGGACAATCAAATTTAAACAAGACATGAGTAAACTCTTCAGGGCAAGGGACCCAATCCTGACTGGGTCTTCGTGGCACTACTGCAATGTATATAAGGGAGGACTGAAGGGGAAAAAGTACTTTGCCTTCTTCCCAAAAGCATGAGAGCCCTCACTCCTTGGCCAATTACTCTAGTTTCTACTTGTATTAGAATTCAGAATCTGAAAGATTTGATACAGATTTTTTCCAAAATCATGTTAATCACAAACACTGGACAAAGATGCATCATCAACATTAAGGATAGCGCAGTAGCACAATTCAGAGACAAATACATTTCTTACACCCAGACTACAAAAAGTCTAAGTCAGTGGTTTTCAATCCGCAGACCCTTGAGGGTCCATTTAAATTTGTTTAGGGGTCTGCAAATGAAAAAAGGCTGTAAATCACTGGTCTAAGTAACAAAAGACAGAGTTATGGAGCCAAAAAGTCCTGCTTCTCTAATTCCTAGTAATGATATATTCTGTAGCACAGCTATTGTTTTTGGCATCAATCAGATAATTTTCTCCCTTCCTCAAGCAGAAATTCTCTCTTGCTGTTAACAGCTAGAATTCCTTTAACACTAACTTTCAATTTCAGAAGCATGAGCATTTACTTCAGAATTTTCCTTCAACAAGGGTCGGTGAGAAGTATCTGAATTTGGTTTGTCCAACTGGTAACGAAATCTCTACTAAGCACTTTTACTGAAAAGCCAACTGGCCCTTTTAAACTGTAAAAAGGAGAGCAGAAATATACTGGAATTACGAATTAGAGGGAAGTACCTTAATTTACAGGTAGAAAGCATTACTAGCTCTGTAACAAACTGAAACATGGAGGGGAGAAAATCTAGTACCCTGAAGAAATTCTTGTGTTCACCTCAGAAGTCATGCTATAATACATGGGGACCCAATAAAAAACATTTGCATCATATTACCATTGATTTTTAAGTTTAGACATTCCTACAAATTTTGTCCTAAGCAAAATTTTATTAAGTTCCTTTTAAAAAAAAAAAACAGATCTAGTTAGTTTTGACATGCTTTGCCTTTGACAATGGAAATCTATCCAGCTGCAGCAAATTTGAGATAATCTCTTGTTCTTCAACCGGACTTTATTAATTTTCAAAACGAAAAGACCATCCTGAGGAAAAACAACTATTTCCAGCTCAACTATTAAGTTTCTTTCGACTGCTACAAGAAAAAAAACCCTCAATATCTGGTAGATTCTAAATATATGAACCAATTAAAAACAATTTTAAACCCATAAAATATAATCCATTCAAGTGTTCAAACTAAAGCTCTGGACAAACTGATCAGCAGGTCTCTTGCAGAGATTGTTTTTTTTTATTTTTAAAAGCTATTCAGAGAGAAGAATATGGAATGACTGCAGGAGGGTTTTCACAAACTCAACAGACTTTTGTTGGCCACACACAGGAATATTTGGACAGTCACAGTGCTCCCAGATCTTAATGGGAGAGCTACACATACCCCCCTCAGAGCCTAAAAAGGTAAGAACCTGAACTGTTACCTACCTCAAAATAAAATCAAATAAATAAATAAATAAATAAATAAATCTTAACATGTGCATTTTTGTCTTGAATAGCATATTAGAAACCAAATTCCATGCAGTGCACATTTCGGTATATTTCATAAACTGGGGTGTCACCCTCCTATGTTTAACCTTGATTTATAACGCTGCCTCTTCAAATAGTCAAGACAGACATTCTCCTACAGTCCAGGAGAATGCATTTCAATGTGTGGGTATGTGGTTAAGCTCATCTCTTTGAATGGCATTGATTAGATCCCAGCTACACTACTTCACTTGCTAAAACCTAACAAGAATCCTAAATTGTTAACATACTAATAAGGCGATTATGTAACACAATAACTAGACTGAACTATGACAATATTGTTTACAGTTTTGCATCATTAACCATTCTTCTGAAACAGGATTCTTCTTATAACAAGCTATACTGATCAGAGAAGCCAGAACTCCCTTTTAGTTCTATAGCAGTCTTATCACTGCAATTATATGCAAAATGCTGCACTGATCCAATATAAAAATTCACATTTATATAACATCTACAAATCCACTGTCTCTCAAAGAAAATGTTGAAGATTTTTTTCTTCTCACATCTCCCAAGTTTTTCTTCCTATGACAAAGGACACATGCATGAACACCATTTTATTTCTAACTTTTAGAAGTAACATTTAAGATAACACCTACTGAAAGACTGGAAAAGTGATTCTCTGGTTTACTTACTTTGTATACAGTTAACCTAAGTTTCCCTGTGTAGTTAGTTTCTCTTGCTTGCATATAGGTCTTTCAAATAGCAACAGAAAAGGAGTTAAACACAGTGAAGTGTTGTTACCAGATGTCAAAAATTGACCAAAGGACTTGTGAGCAGATCTAGAATCAGAAGCTACTTTTAATAATTATCCAGAAATTAACAATTCAGAGTGATAAAGAGAAACAGAAAATGTTTAACGAAGTGGCTGTTTTCATGTATCCTTGAATAAAATAGTAGAGGGGGAGGGAAATTAGTTCGACACAGCCTGTTTCTTAGTCAGCTGATTCCTCATGGGAACTTTTGCTTATATCTGCTCCAGACTTTACTCACATTTGTAATTTTAAAACAAATCACAGCATTCTATTGACCATGAAATATTAGCCAAAGGTTGTATATGTTTCAACATTATATCATAATAAGCTGCTGCTGCAGCTCCAAGAAAATCTAGACTTTCATAGGTGGAAAAAAGGCGTGGGGAATTAAGCAGTCTGTTGTTAGAGGGAAGCCGTTTGTAATTTTAAAGTTTGCTTGTGGAACCTCTTCTGATAAAAAAATCTTTGATAACCTTCAGATTTTTTAGACAGTTTTACCTCCTCTTTACCAAAAGCTGCTCTCAATCTGACTGCTGTGTTTTTCAGCTTGTGACTATGGCATGATTTTCATATTTGTGCAGAAGGAAGTTTCAATTTAAAAAAAAAAATTAATTTTGAACATGATTTTTTCCTACTAGCATTAAACAGGCTACACATGAACTACAAGATGTTGACATTCAAGAGGAAATTGTGCTCGCCACACCTTGCAATCCAGTCATGGAGCTTATTGCAACTATTTCAACAGGGGACAATATTTGTGTCACCAAGACTCAGAAGCTTTATGTGAATTGGTTGCTTGGTACAGAGACTGTATAACCATTGTGTAACCAAAAAAACAAACCAACAAACACTACTAGCAATGGTATTTGCACAACTCAGTAATGTAGTCATCTGTCACACATCTTGGTATCAGTATGTTTTCCTATAAGATGTATACTTAAGGGCTGATACACATTTCTAAGTGGCAACTGTAAAAAGTATTTATCAGTAGGATTAATTTTACTTGTTTTGTGGTAAAAAAGGAAGATCACCAGAAAATATGCTTTACAACCTTATTGTTGTTCCTTCACAATCTCTTCTTGAGAATTTTCAGAATCAAGGTGACTGGGCAACAAAATGGCAGAACTCTGATAAGTGTGAAGTAATGCACACTGGAAAACATAATCCCAGCTATACTTACAAAATGATAGGGTCTAAATTAGCTGTTACCACTCAAGAAAGTTCTTGGAGTCATCGTGGATAGTTTTCTGAATACAGTCATTTAATGTGCAGCGGCAGTCAAAAAGGTAACCGAATGTTAGGAATCGCTAGGAAAGGCATAGATAAGACTGCAAATATAATGCTCACAACTTGAATACCGGGTGCAGTTCTGGTCACCCCACCTCAAAAAAAGATATTAGAACTGGAAAAGATGCAGAGAAAGGTAACTAAAATGATTAGCAAAAACAACAAGGAGTCCTTGTGGTACCTTAGAGACTAACAAATTTATTTGGGCATAAACTTTCGTGGGCTAGAATTTATGCCCAGACAAATTTGTTAGTCTCTAAGGTGCCACAAGGACTCCTCCTCGTTTTGCTGATACAGACTAACACAGCTACCACCACGCTAAAGCGATTAGGGATATGGAGCAGCTTCATCTGAGGAGGAATTAAAAAGACCAGGATTGTTTCTTAGAAAATTAGAGGATATGATAAAGGACTATAAAATCATGAATGGTGTAGAGAAAGCGAACTGGGAAGTGTTATTTACCCCTCCACAGAACACAAGAAGCAGGGGTCACCCAGTGAAATGAATAGGCAGCAGATTTAAAAACAAACATAAGGCAGTACTTCTTCACACAACACACAGTCAGCCTGCAGAATTCATTGCCAGGGGATGTTGAGAAGTCCAAAACTACAACAAGATTCAAAAAAGAATTAGATAAATTCATGGAAGATAGGTCCATCAATGGCTATTAGCCAAGATGGTCAGGGACACAACCCCATGCTTTCAGATGCTAGGAGTGGATGACAGGGGACGGATCACTCAATGATTGCCCTGTTCTGTTCATTTATTTTAAAGCATTTGGCATTGGCCACTGTCGGAAGACAGGATACTGGACCAGATGGACCACTGGTCTGACCCTGTATGACCACTCATGTTCTTATGCTTAAGCTCTCCCCTGGAATATTAGCATATTATCACAAATCCCCCAGTGCATTATTAGCTCCCCAATAAAAAGAGCATGGACCAAACTGAAATATCTTACCAACAACATGATTAGTAAGTCACTTCAAAATAGATTTTCCAATGTACTCCATACTGGAAAGGCAAATATGCTATAAAAACTGGAGGTGAATTTATTTCTGAATCTCAGAATTCATATTCACCACCTATTCAGTTCTTCTGCAAAGGAAGAAGTGTCTGACAATTGTGCCCTGTCTGATTAGGTGGTCACACCCACCAGAGCATAAATATACTGCTTTGGATAAAAATGTATTAAAACAATGAATCCTACTTTCCGAATCACATTCTGCATAGGAGAGCGGTATCTTTCAGCCAGTACGACAACAGATCCCTTCAAAAAGGCTTAGAACCAACCACTGCCATTGGCGCAAGACACCCCCTTTCAAGATTTCTACCATCTTGACCTAAGAGGAAAGCATCTAAGAACACTGTAACACATCTGGTAACTATATTAGTTCTCTTCCTCCAAGGAAGTTGAAGTTTGCTAACAATAGTTTAGAGCACCCAAGTAATGATTCTCCATCTTGCCACCTCAAGATAGTAGCCTTTCAAAAAAGTATTGCACACAGGTCTGTTTTCCAAGTTAACAGTAAGCAAGCTAGCCAGACATCTTTGCAGAGCAAGACTTATGCACATGTTTAACTCTTTGCTGACAATGTTCTTTCCAAAAGTGATAGAAACAAAACGCACTGGCTTCTTTATTTGGAGACCACTGTGCTAGGAGTAATTCAGTCATCAGGGGGCACTATCAGTTACTTTAAACCCAAAATGTGATTTTACAAAAAATACACAACAGAAGCGTTGGCAATGACAGCTAGCTCAGTCAGCAGAGCATCAGGCTCTTAATCTGAGGGGCCAGGATTCTAACCCATTTGGGCAGCTAGCTTTTTATTAAATAGCCCTGCCTTGAGTGCAGGAGACTGGACCAAATGACCTCTTGAGGTCCCTTCCAGTCCTACACTTCTATGATGCTAAGTGTTTTCATTAAGAAAAATGATAGTTGTTTGGGAAGTAAGCAGTCTCTATGGTGTTTGCAACGCAAGCATTTCCATACTGTGGTAGTGCATGAAAAAGTAAAACTGAAATCTATTATTACTGCTAGAGCTGAATGAACAAGTAAACAGCATAAATATTTTCTAAATCACACAAAATTTGCTAGATGTCTCAAGAAAAACACAATCAACTCCAAAGACCAGGTCACCTAAAATATAGGTTTGACTAGTGCAGGGCACAAACAGATAAGGAAGGGGGAGGGGGTCAGGAAAGGCAAACTAGAATTGTAATAATTAGTTACTTAGTAATGGACACACCCACATTGAAGGAGACATTAAAAATGCAAGTCTTTCCAAGGGGACTCAAGATGTTAACACAATCATACACACTTAGCACTTATCTACACAATTTTTGTACTGCTTTAACTGCCTCAGTTTAGAAACAGATCTAATTAAAGCAATAAGACCCGCTAGTGTGGATGCAGTTATACTGGTATAAAGGTGATTAGACCAAAAGCAGCTATACTGGTATAAGCACTTTTATACGAGTATTGCTGCATCCACACTAGGGGTTGTACCTCTTTAACTTCATCAATTTCTAAACACAAAGTTAAAGCAGTGCAAATCTGTGCACTGACTACACCTTAGCCTTTTCCTCCAGAAGAAAGCACGGTTCATCTATTTAAAAAAAGAAAAGTACCAGTCACTGATGACACGACCCACATCCTAGGGATAAAGACAAGGAGTACTAGTGGCACCTTAGAGATAACTTTCTTAAATGAAACAAGGCTGAATACATATTCTCCCAAGTGTCACCACCCATCTTCTTAGTATAGAGAATGAAAACAAAATAAGCCGATGGCATAATGTGCCTACTATTGCAGACAAAAAATACACCCCAACTTTCCTTTAATCAAATCACATTTTGACATCAACTCCTGTCAGAGCACTAAGCTCCCATTGACATTTCTAAAGGCCTATTACCCCGGTTTAAAAATGTGTTATCAAATAGGAGAATAGTTTCATAGTGTACAGACATCCACATCACATAACCAGTATAACTGGTACGATTTACTGGGAGTTGAGAATCAAATAGATAAGACTGGGTTACTCAGATATGAGCCCATAAAGAAAAAAAAGTTGCCTTGCCAAATGAGAGATGTCCCTGGAATAAAAGCCATCAACTACTTTTAAGCATTACATTTGAGTTCCCACCCCACAGAAGTCATACTACTGAAAGCCACTTAACAGTAGAAACCAGTTGGAACTGGGATTTCCCAGATTATCTTATTTTCATGGTTCACAGAGCTAGATGCAAGGAAATATCAGGAGTGGAAGGGTATTTTTAAAAGTAGCCAAAGAAAGTTTCCATCTGTCACATCTATAAGTGATTTTACTGCATGGTTTCCAATTTAAGCCAACAAATTTAAAATAGAGGAAAATATATTAATTTAGCCATTTTCCAGTTTCAATAGTCTATTCAACATGACACATAGGGACAAACTAGAGCAACCCCAAAAGATACATTCATGTATCATACACCTCCCCAGTGTTAAAAGATTTTTTTAAACATGTAATTTGCAAGGACATCATCATAAATGTGACAAACTAACAGCTTATAAAGGAACACAATGTTCTCATCCATGCAGAGCATTGCAATCAGAATGTGCTGTATGCCACATGGCCAAGACCCTGTCTGTCTCACAAAAGGGTTGTCTGAATTTGCCCTCCAGACCCCATTTAAACCAAAAGGTAACAGAATTTAGCAGTGGTTGCCCAGGTCTGTCCTTCAGGATGCCCTGGGCACCCACTGCATATAGAAATCTGTCTCCAGGATCCCAGCTACCGACTTTTACTGGCCTCCCACCCTCAGCACACATAGACTTGACTCTGTATGTCTAGTGTATTTAGAGATGTTTAATTTTGCGAAAAAATCTCCCAAGGCTTAACAAAAATGTAAGATGAATTTAAATTTTTCAACAAGTATGTGTTTGCTGTGTTTTTTTTTAAACAGTTCAATGAAGCAGTTTTTGTTTGGATGCAAACCTTTCCCTGCAGTGTTTGCAACCCAAATATTGCAGCACTGAGCTAAGTCACAAGAGCCAGAAAGTGAAATTGAGTATGAAAGGGATTAACCCGTTCTCATCTCCCAAGCTAAATTTAGGGCTAATTATGTAAACAAACATTAATAGTAGATCGCTTCCCTCTCCAAGGACGGGTTTAAAAAAAAAATCTGTTAAGCTTGCAATGCTCCCTTTGAGACAGGAACGCACAGAAAGCTTGAAAGTGGGCCTTCAACCTCCAAAGGGCCTCCAGGTTTTCCGAATACCACCCACCCTACCCCAGAAAAATCAACCAGCTTGGTGGGAGGGGCAAACTCTCTCGAGGAGGGTCCCCCAAGTTTTCCAAATCCATCGGCCTCCTCTCTCCATAGACAGGAAGTCTGGGGGAAGGGAAGCCACGTTCCCGCCTGGGTCTCAGATTCCCCAGCCTAGCTATCCCTTCCTCACCCTGGGACGGCTGCCCCGAGGGGTCCCCCAAACCCTCTCCTTCCTTCAACTCCCCCATGCAATACAAACAAGCGAGTTGGACGTGGGAGCCACACACTGCCCGACTTCACCTCCTCCCTGCGATGCTCATCTCAGGCCTCCCCCCCCAGCACTCACTTTCTCTTGTACTCGTCCCTCTCCCGCTTGACTTTGGCCAGCACGTTGTAGAGGGCCCGGATCTCGGGGGTGATGGTGTCGATCTGCACCCCCACGCCGTCCGGATGGACCCAGGAGACGCCGGGCCCCTGCAGGGTCTCCAGGCCGCCGCCGCCGGTGCGGCGCACCTGGGTGTAGCTCCAGATGGTGCCAGGCAGGCGGCCGTAGGGCTGCGGCGGGGCGGCGGCGGCAGCAGCCGCGGCGGGGCCGGCGGGCCGGGCGCCCTGTCCGGGAGCCGGGGGCCCCGAGTCCGTCTGCACGGCCTGGTCCCGGGAGAAGGTCTTGTAGCGGAAGCGGCGGTCGCGCTCGCTCTGCTGCGCCTGCAGCTGCTTCTCCAGCAGCCGGTTGCGCCGCTCCAGCTCGTGCACCTTGGCCAGGAAGCAGCGGAACCGCACGTTCAGCCCCTTCAGCAGGTGGATGTTGGAGCCCAGGTCGTTCCGCAGCGCCGTGGTCACCGGCGGCGAGGCAGCCGCGGGGCTGCCGGGGCCCAAGGCGCCGGGGGCCGGGCCGGCGGAGAAGGCGCGGGCCATCTCCCCGAAGAGGAGCGAGTTCATCATCCTCCCGGCCGGGAGCCCTCGCAGCAGGGAGGGGGAGCGACGGGGACTGGGATCCTGTCAGCACCGGGGGCGGGTATGTACCCGGCTCGGGAGGGGGGGGATTCAACCGGAAGTGGCGGTTAGACGAGGGGTGGGGGGGAGCGAGGGGAGACTATTTCTGAGGTAAAAAAAAAAAAAAACCCCCAAAAGCGGCCCAGGATCGCGTCCCTCCCGCAATCCGGGTGTCTCCAAGCGAGGGGGGCGCCCGGCCTCGGCTGCTAGCTCGCTCGCTCCTGCGCCAGCCGCCACTGCCGCATCCGGCGCAGCTGCCCGGCCGCTGACTGACTGACTGAGGCTGGCGACGCGGGGCGGGACTCGGCACCGGCCGCCGCGCGGGCCACGCCCCCCCCCGCCTCCGCGAGCGGCGGCAGGCGCGGCCCCGCCCCCTCCCCACCGCGGCCCCGCCCCCTCCCTCTTCTGCCCCGCAGGCCCCGCCCACCCCGAGCCGCCGCACGCCCCCGTCCAACGCCGGCTTTTCCGAAACGGCCCCGCCCCTCGAGTTGTAGCCGCGCCCCCGCGGGATGGCTCCTCCCCTCCCCGTGCCTTTTCATGTGCACGCGCCACCCCCTTTCCCCGCTGGCCGCTTTTGCTGGAGCGCGGTGGCTTGAGCCGGGTTTCCCCGGGAACCTGCGGGGATTTTGCTTCAAACACCCCCCCCCCCCCCAGCCCAGGCTGCTCGTGGCCAGGGTCCACGAGGGGCAACCAGGATCCGGCCACTAAGTTCCTCCCACTCAAAGGTTGCTGCTGTGGGTCCCAAGGGAATCAGGGGTGCTGCAACAATTTGTACAGTGGGGATGCTGAGAGCCATTGAACCAAACTGCCTCAGTCACCCATTGAATTCGAGAGAGGGGGCTGAGCAACCTATGGAGTGTGACGCCTGCACGGGATTCAGGGCCTTGACAAGCCTCTTCTTTTCCTTGTGCTTTCCTGCCCTGCTTATAAGGTTCATAAGAAACCGCTAGTTTCCCTGGCCGATGTAAACAGAGCTTCAAGAAACTAGGCTTTGATTCTGCCTAGTGCATAATTAAAATCCAGACAGCCTATTCTTCTAGCTGCAAAAACTGGCCTTGCTTATGAAATAAACATTTTCCCCATTATTTGCCTTCTGCAGTGCCAGCCTGCAGTTGTATTAGTAATTGTCTCCTTTACAGTTCCCTTGTGCTTGGTCTTATGCTATAAGAATGCTTAACAGGACATGGATTTTTTTATGGAACTTCATTGTTACAATTTTGAAATAGGAGGAGTGTTTGGAATTACCACACACTAATATACTCTAATACAGACTGAATTGCTATTTATTACTTTAATTTAGTCCCAGTATTTGCTGTTTTCCAGATCCAATTTTGGAGTAGACATTAGGGCACGCCTGCCGAGATTAACAATAGGAATGGCATGTTTGCTTTCAAATAGGCCACTGGCATGATCCTGTTCCAATAAAGTTAATGGGACCTTTTGCCTCTGAGGCCAGAAAAACACTTCATGCTGCAAATAGGCCCCCTGGGAGTTGCCAGTGGTCAGCAGGCATTCAACACTTCACAGAATCATGCCCCAGAAGGGTTGGTTTATATAAATCACATAATAGGACTGTGATCTATGAAAGATTTATCATACTTCTCTATTTAGCTTTAGACTTATTACAATTATTTCATTAATAAGATTAGATTATATAATGACATATTTAGTTAATATTTGTATAATAGTTTGAAGGTGGGAAGCCTTATTTAAGTGCCAACTAATATTGATATTATACTATTACAATTATGACAGGTTTCAGAGTAACAGCCGTGTTAGTCTGTAATCGCAAAAAGAAAAGGAGCACTTGTGGCACCTTAGAGACTAACCAATTTATTTGAGCATAAGCTTTTGTGAACTACAGCATCCGATGAAGTGAGCTGTAGCTCACGAAAACTTATGCTCAAATAAATTGGTTAGTCTCTAAGGTGCCACAAGTACTCCTTTTCTTATTACAATTATGTTATTATTAAATAAACATTCCCTACTGCTGCAGATCTGTTCTCTCCAGATGATCATCTCAGCTGCTCAAAAATCAGAGGGATATTGTTTAATTGTATTATACATGTAGTACCATAGGAGTGCATGATACTTTACAGGAAAATAAAAATCTTAAGAGCCAGATTTTGATCTCACACTAGTGTAAACTTGGCTTTATTTCATTATCTTTAACAGAGTTAACAAACTTAATCCAGACTTACTCTATTGTAAATAAAAGCAGATTTTTAGCTTGGTTTATCTATTCATTTTTACTTCATTTAAGAAAAACAATTGGTGGCAATTTTAATATTTGTATTCTTGTTTAGGAAAAATATATTGCACTAAAGAATAACATATATAAAATGCAGTTTCTTTATGTGGTAGGAAAGGTATGTTTCAAATATTACACTTTCAAAAGCTCTTAAGCAAACAAAGTATTTTCTTTGAGAAATCACACCATGTTGACAAGAAGACATGCTGGGTGAGATGTTTCAAAATATAACACATCCTCTCAGGTGGACAGACATATTCCCACACAGGCAGTTTTTCCTCGTGCCTCACAATGCACCTTAGGCGTGCAAACCATTTGTCATAAAATAAGACTTGTTCTGTCTGTTTGCTTAAATAATGATTTAGGGTGGATATGCTAAATCTGCCTAATAGGCAAAAATTACATAGCGCTGCATAGGCATTAGTGGTCACATGAGTTCTCTTAAGCATAATGTAATAGAGCATTAGATGGGATAAGTTTATCATCTTAAAATATTTTTTTTCTTTCTTGGCCCCTTATTTTGCAAGCATTTTACTGATTTTTCAGTAAGCCTAGTCCTGTCTGCCATATAGTGACATGGTAATGGACCCTACACGAAGAAGTATTGACACACTAAAGCCCATTCCTGCAACTCTCACACAGGGAAAGCTCCCAGTGAAATCATGATCCCACAGAAATCAGTGGGATTGCAGGAGCAAGTGCAGAATTTGCCACTAAACAACTAAATCCTGTAGGTCATTGAAGGCACTGATTGCTACGATTCTGCTGCATGAGAAGCAGTACAGCATGGGGGGAACCTGCTCAAATACATCAGTTCCCTCCTTTCTGATGTGCTGCAGACTAGCGCTCCTTGCGGCTTTCTTGCATGTAGCATGGAGGGGGCACAGAGGCAAGGTGGTGGTATGGTTCACAGCATATGCAGCAAGAAGTTAGATAAAAACATAAAATGCTCTTGCTGGAAAGTTGCAGCCTAACACTCCTTTATTTCTTAGAATTCAGAATGACAACACACAAGAACAGGGAGACAAAACTGGCCCTTAGACAGAGCCACAACTCACTCACCCACCTTCCTCTTTACTCTGACTATTGCAAGGGCCAGATCACAGCTTCCATACAGAGCTCCTAATTGTCAAGCAGGACCAGGCAACACCCCCTCCCCCCAAGAATTTAAAGTGACAACCTAGAATTTTAACACATCACAGCTGGGACCAACACTAAGGTCACCTCTAAACAGATCTGCTATCCAGTCCTTGCAGAGATGGTAGGGACACAGGAGCTGTAGAACTGAGGGGTTACTGCAACATTGGGGAAGGGCTCCATGGCTGCTCTATGACCTTGCAAGTGGGGAGAAGGATTCAAGTCCCTTCCAAACTCACACAGACCTCAGAGAGCACAACCTCACGATACACAGGGAAGGCAGCATGACTTAGTGCATTGAACACTGAACTGGGATTCATGAGAAATCCTGGCCCTAATGAAATCAATGGGAGTGTTCCCATTGACTTCAGTGGGGCTAGGATTTGCGAACAGTTTGCTTTACAAACCAAAATGTGGGACAGCTTCTTTACTTATTACAGCGGAAGCTATTTAAATTCTATTGCTCAACCAATGACTGTTTGTAAAGCACTTTCAGGTCCTCCATGGGAAGGCGTTCTAGGAGTGCAGTGTTGTTATTGTTGTTATTCCATGTTTTCACTGCAGCTGGCCTCATGCGCTGGGAAAAAAATGTGACATCATTTTGTGGATCTCATTGCGCTGGGTGGAGGCGCTATGTTAAAGAGATGGCTCAAAGAAACACTTTAACATGATTATCTCTCATCAAATATAAAACCCAATTAATGTATGTTGAAGTCTTATTCATTTTTGAGGCTACAATTAAAACACCTTTCACCATTTGATATTTCAACTACCCTTACCTAGAACTAATGATGTTGAGTAGCAGTGAACCTATCAAACTAAATTACCTATGTATTTGATTTTTTTTATACACATGGTTATTTTCTGTGTTATAATCTAGGGCTGATCATCCCCTCCATAGGGGGAGCTGAAAGGAGCCAAAAATCCATTGCTACGGTCAACATTTTGTTGGAGGGAGGAAGGTTGAGCCGATGTGACAGCCCCCTGGCTCTTCTCTCTAAACTCATTGAAGTCAGTTGATGCAAATTCCAGGAGTATGGGGCTCTGTGGTTGCAGGAGGACATGGCTGTGTGAATGAAGCTGGAGAAGAGCCACTCTCTATAGCAACATCAACATCAAACCTGTGGGGATTTTGCCCCTGTAAGATAATGCTGACCCTGTTGACGTTATACTAGTGAACTTCCATTCTGTGCTGTGAAATGGGGGATGATTGGCCAGGCATAAGTGGGAAGTCTGAAGAAACCATACTGAGGTCCTTAGGGATAGCACAGACATACTAGGCTTCCTCATTAATGGCTTGGTCCTCCATAGATGTTCAAAGATCTGGAAAGAAATATTAGGAGATTTGCAGGTTCGGCGGGTCCTCTCCATTGCTCGGGGAGGCAACACCAACACCAACACCACCACAGTGTAGCCAAATCTCCAGCTTCTGACTGACTTGTGGCCAATGTTCCCTCTAATTTTTGACAGGCCGTGTGCGCAAAAAAAGTCTTCTGTGCCAATTTTTGACAGGCTATGTGTGCAAAAAAATTCTTTTGTGCAAACTGTTGTGCTTCTGGGCAAATTTTTGTGCGTGTGTTCTTTCGTCGTGTGCGTGGGGTTTAGAATCTGTGTGCACGGCACAGCTTAGAGGGAACAGTGCTTGTGGCCCTCCTGTGCATTTTCCCCATGATCTGGGCTCTAATCTCTAGTACTTCCGGGTGCTCTTCAGTTGCCAGTTTGTGTGAATGCAGGAGACAGCATGGGAGCTTTTTGTTGTCATACCTCGAAGGTATTTTAGGAGGACAATACATGCTAGAGGACAACAAGCAAAGGGAATAGCTCACCAGGGAAGTTTTCCATCCTCAGCATATATTGCACTGTAAATTTGCTACAATTGTTACAAAATGTGAGGATTTAGTAAAGCTGCAAGTGATAAGTTTCGGGTGATTAGCAGGGACAATCAAAACCCATTAATTCAGAAGATGTAGGCTTTTCTCACTGATCTGGGTAATTCCCCAGAATCTAAGCTTTCATTATAGAAGAAGGAGTTTTTAGCCTTTCTGCATATCTAAGGGCTGAATTTGACCCTTTGAGAAGTACATAGCTACCTCCCAACATCCTCCCAGTTCTCCTCCATGCTATCTGTGGAGACTGTGGTGTACACTGTACTAGAGAGAGGAGTGATCTCAGGAGAAAATGTAGTCAGCAAAACAGCCCTGTGAACAACCTAGGAAATTCCTATTAAAAATTGGCATTTTTTTCAAGGAGGCAGGAAACAGTTAGAAAGCAAGAATGTCCCCATGTTTGGGAGGGTGGCAAAATGGTCAGTTAATTAGTGTAACTAATTAATGGTGAGCTTTGGTACCTGTCCTGTGAGATTATGTGCACTATTGCTGTTTATTAGGCACATTTATGAGGCAACCATCACAGTAGAATCTGGGTGAACAGATCTACTGGGGCTGGATCCAAAGCCAGCTGAGTCACTGAATATTGACTTTGGATCAGGCCCTTCATGCATAATGTCACATCTTGTAACAGACAACAGCCCAGTACATGGACAATCACTGGATGTACTGTAGAACAATTCAACAGGAGGATGGGATGCCTTCCCCAAACAGTAACAGTGTTCATGTAAGATGCAGCTCACAAATTGGACCGGGTTCCCAAACTGCTCTTTATCTGGCAAGTTCAATTCAAAGGGTCTTGGAGGCAGGGAGACAATTAAGCCCATTCAGTAAGAGGGTAGTATTAAGCTGCTGCTAACTGGGCTACTGTTTCATTTTGTCTCCTGAAAGTGAATCATTCTGAATTAATGACTCTAGGAACAATTAATTAGGATTAGGTTCAGATTCTTCCCAGAAACAGAAAGCTTTGTTCCATAAGGATTTGTGCAACCACAGACCTAACTCGCTGCCACAGAATTTCTGTCAAGCAGCCACAGTTAGTGAGGGGCTATTCTCTAAAAGCTCTTTGCAGTGCAGAATTAACAGCTCACGGAATACCCCATTACTGCTGATTCCTATAGGGATTCCATTAATTCTTTCGATTATAAGGATCTCCACTGCCTGACAATAGCAGATTTAAATAATGGTGTTCTGAGTAGGATTTATTTAACTGGAGGGAGAGGAAAACAAATAGGAAAGAGGTTTGCTTTTAAATAACTAACTAGCTGTAGCTGTGCGTAAATAAAAATAAAATAACAATAATTAATACAAGCCCAGGCATACTACAGTTGTTTTATCCAAAGAGGGATGTGGTCCAGTGGTTCCAACAGGGACTGGCACTCAGGATTCCTAGTGCCTGGCTTTTCATTATCCTACACCACAGAGTGATATCATTTTAACTCACTTTGCCCTGGTCATGGTGGCACAAGATGCAGTGCAATGGAAAATCAGATCCCTCAGTCCTATATCTGATATTGCCACTGACTTGCTGCTCTATCTTTAGTGTGCCACTTTCCCTTTCTGTACCTCAGTTTCTCCAGCTGTAAAATGGAGCTAATATTTACCCACCTCACCGGACATTGTGAGGCTTCTTTCAAACAGCTTTGGAGGACACTAATAATGACATATAATACTTTGTGCTTCTCCAGCACATCAGAAACACTTTAGAAATGATAATCAAAGCTCTCTTCACCCTCTGTAGGGAACAGGAGATAATTACACTAATTATACGGATGGGGAAACTGAGGTACACAGTGAGAAAAGTGACTTGCTTAAAATTACAAAGTGGCCAAGCTGGAAACAGAGCCCAGGAGTCCTATATTAATTACTAATGGACACTCCTTTAAGTTTCAGAGTAGCAGCCGTGTTAGTCTGTATCCGCAAAAAGAAAAGGAGTACTTGTGGCACCTTAGAGACTAACAAATTTATTTGAGCATAAGCTTTCGTGAGCTACAGCTCACTTCATCGGATGCATGCAGTGGAAAATACAGTGGGGAGATTTTATATACCCTGAGAACATGAAACAATGGGTATTACCATACACACTGTAAGGAGAGTGATCAGGTAAGGTGAGCTATTACCAGCAGGAGAGAGAAAAAAACCTTTTGCCGTGATAATCAAGGTGGGCCATTTCCACCAGTTGACAAGAACGTGTGAGGAACAGTGGCGGGGGGGGGGAGGGGATAAACATGAGGAAATAGTTTTACTTTGTGTAATGACATATCCACTCCCAGTCTTTATTCAAGCCTAATTTAATGGTGTCCAGTTTGCAAATTAATTCCAGTTCAGCAGTCTCTCGTTGGAGTCTGTTTTTGAAGTTTTTTTGTTGAAGAATTGCCACTTTTAGGTCTGTAATCGAGTGACCAGAGAGACTGAAGTGTACTCCGACTGGTTTTTGAATGTTAGAATTCTTGACATCTGATTTTTGTCCATTTATTCTTTTACGTAGAGACTGTCCAGTTGGAGAACACTTCAATCTCTCTGGTCACTCAGTTACAGACCTAAAAGTGGCAATTCTTCAACAAAAAACTTCAAAAACAGACTCCAACGAGAGACTATTGAATTGGAATTAATTTGCAAACTGAACACTATTAAATTAGGCTTGAATAAAGACTGGGAGTGGATGTGTCATTACACAAAGTAAAACTATTTCCCCATGTTTATTCCCCGCTCCCCTCCTTCCCCCCCCCCCACCGCCCACTGTTCCTCACGCATTCTTGTCAACTGCTGGAAATGGCCCACCTTGATTATCACGACAAAAGGTTTTTTTTCTCTCCTGCTGGTAATAGCTCACCTTACCTGATCACTCTCATTACAGTGTTTCATGTTCTCTGTGTATATAAAATCTCCCCACTGTATTTTCCACTGCATGCATCCGATGAAGTGAGCTGTAGCTCACGAAAGCTTATGCTCAAATAAATTGGTTAGTCTCTAAGGTGCCACAAGTACTCCTTTAAGTGTACATAATTATATAGCACAGTACTGCAGCATTAGTTAGTATTTATTTATTTCAATTGCTAAAGCTCTAGGTGCTAAAGACACAGACAAAAATTCCTTTGGATTAACGTCCATAAAACTCTCCAGTTCACCCCCTCAGAAATGTTCCCCCTTTGCTCCATCCCATATCTGCAAATACATCACCTCCACCACAAATTAGGTCCTCCCTCCCAAATCCAGTCCGTATATCAGGCATCTCACCATCTCAAGAGAAAGCCTGGTAGAACAGACAGACCTTGAAAGGCAACAAATCCAGGTTCTGCCAGATCAAGGGGATGAGGTAGAAATAAATGCAAGTGATAAGGGCCCTTCACTGAAAAGGTCCTCCCATTTAACCCTGAGCCCAGCATCTTGGGCACCTCAACTGATCACAATTGTAATGGTATTACACTAAGAAATAAGTGGCTTCTAAAGAAATCACAACTCAAACCTGCCTGTGATATTCTGTGTACTGTACATGCAGGGAGTTACCATAAAAATCAGATCCTAAAAATAAGATACTGGTCTATCAGAACCCACCAATGGACATGGTTGACTGTCCTGGGCTCCTCAATTGCACCCAGATAATTCTGAAGATCGCACTAGGGATACAGGAACTCACAAAGGAAGTGTGAGGCTTAGAAAAGTGTTGCCCCTATAGAAAGAAGGACTCAGTGACTCATGCTCCTCTTCTGTCCTTTTGGTTCCCAGCGGTTTTAACCAATCATTTCACTGTTTGTGGGATGATGTCATGGACTAAATAAAAAAAAAAAAAACTCTTATGGCAACTTTTCTTTTTGTTTCCCCAACAAATTATCAGAGGGGTCGCCGTGTTAGTCTGTATCCACAAAAACAACGGGGAGTCCGGTGGCACCTTAAAGACTAACAGATTTATTCGTGCATAAGCTTTCCACTGGACTCCTTGTTGTTTTCCCAACAAATTATGTTCATCTATGTGTCTGACAATTTTATTCTTTACTGTAGTTTCAACCAGTTTGCCTGGTACTGAAGTCAGGCTTACCGGCCTATAATTGCCAGGATCACCTCTGGAGCCCTTTTAAAAAATTGGCATCACATTAGCGACCCTCCAGTCATTTGGTACAGAATCTGATTTCAATGATAGGTTACAAACTACAGTTGTTAGTTCTGCAATTTCACATTTGAGTTCCTTCAGAATTCTTGGATGAATCCCATCTGGGCCTGATGACCTGTGACTGTTTAGTTTATCAATTTGTTCCCAAACCTCCTCTAATGACACCTCAGTCAGGGACAGTTCCTCAGATCTGTCAAAAAAGAATGGCTCAGGTTTGGGAATCTCCCTCACATCCTCAGCTGTGAAGACAGATGCAAAGAATTAATTTCCTTTCTCCACAATGGCCTTATCATCCTTGAGTGCTGCTTTAGCATTTCAATCGTCCAGTGGCCTCACTGGTTGTTTAGCAGGCTTCCTGCTTCTGATGTAAATAAAACATTTTTTGCTATTACTTTTTGAGTCTTTGGCTAGCTGTTCTTCAAATTCTTTTTTGGCCTTCCTAATTATATTTTTACACTTCATTTGCCAGAGTTTATGCTCCTTTCTATTTTCCTCACTAGGATTTAACTTCCACTTTTTAAAGGATGCCTTTTTGCCTCTCACTGCTTCTTTTACTTTGTTGTTTAGCCATGGTGGCACTTTTTTGGTTCTCTTAACGATGTTTTTTAATTTGGGGTGTACATTTAATTTGAGCCTCTATTATGGTGTCTTTAAAAAGTTTCCATGCAGCTTGCAGGGATTTCACTTTTGACACTGTACCTTTTAATTTCTAGTTATCTAACTTCCTCATTTTTGGGTAGTGCCCCTTTCTGAAATTAAATGCTACGGTGTTGGGCTGCTCTTAGACCAAATCCTGTGGTGCATTTAGAACTAAATCAAGAATTCTCTCTCCTCTTGTCGGTTCCAGGACTAGCTGCTCCAAGAAGCCGTCATTTAAGATGTCAAGAAACTTTATCTCTGCATCCTGTCCTGAGGTGACATGTACCCAGTCCATATGGGGATAGTTGAAATCCCTCATTATTATTGGGTTTTTTATTTTTATAGCCTCTCTAATCTCCCTGAGCATTTCACAGTCACTATCACCATCCCGGTCTGGTGGTCAGTAATATATCCCTTCTGCTCTATTCTTATTATTAGAGCATGGAATTAATCTTAGAGATTCTGTGGTACAGTTTGGTTCATTTAAGATTTTTACTTCATTTGATTTCACGCTTTCTTTCACATATAGTGCCACTCCCCCACCAGCATGACCTGTTCTGTCCTTCCGATATATTTTGTACCCTGGTATTACTGTCTCCCATTGACTATCCTCATTCCATCAAGTCTCTGTGATGCCTATTATATCAATATCCTCATTTAATACTAGGCACTAGTTCACCCATCTTATTATTTAGACTGCTAACATTTGTATATAAGCATTTTAAAAATTTGTTTCCTTTTAGCTGTCTGCCATTACACTAAACTGGGAGGAGTGGTTGATACGCTGGAGGGCAGGGATAGGATACAGAGAGACCTAGACAAATTGGAGGATTGGGCCAAAAGAAATCTGATGAGGTTCAATAAGGATAAGTGCAGGGTCCTGCACTTAGGATGGAAGAACCCAATGCACAGCTACAGACTAGGGACCAAATGGCTACGCAGCAGTTCTGCGGAAAAGGACCTAGGGGTGACAGTGGACGAGAAGCCGGATATGAGTCAGCAGTGTGTCCTTGTTGCCAAGAAGGCCAATGGAATTTTGGGATGTATAAGTAGGGGCATAGCGAGCAGATCGAGGGATGTGATCGTCCCCCTCTATTCGACACTGGTGAGGCCTCATCTGGAGTACTGTGTCCAGTTTTGGGCCCCACACTACAAGAAGGATGTGGAAAAATTGGAAAGAGTCCAGCGAAGGGCAACAAAAATGATTAGGGGTCTGGAACACATGACTTATGAGGAGAGGCTGAGGGAACTGGGATTGTTTAGTCTGCAGAAGAGAAGAATGAGAGGGGATTTGATAACTGCTTTCAACTACCTGAGAGGTGGTTCCAGAGAGGATGGTTCTAGACTATTCTCAGTGGTAGAAGAGGACAGGACAAGGAGTAATGGTCTCAAGTTGCAGTGGGGGAGGTTTAGGTTGGATATTAGGAAAAACTTCTTCACTAGGAGGGTGGTGAAACACTGGAATGCATTACCTAGGGAGGTGGTAGAATCTCCTTCCTTAGAAGTTTTTAAGGTCAGGCTTGACAAAGCCCTGGCTGGGATGATTTAATTGGGGATTGGTCCTGCTTTGAGCAGGGGGTCGGACTAGATGACCTCCTGAGGTCCCTTCCAACCCTGATATTCTATGATTCTATGATTCTATGAATGGGACTCTTTTTCGTTTGACTGTTTCTTATCAGATCCTACCAGATTTTATCATCTTCTATCCTCTCTTCCTTACTAGGACATAGAGAATTTCCATTAATAGATCCCTAAGGGATGTCTCCATCTGAACCACGTGCTTCTCCGCACCTGTCGGCTTTCCTCCAGACTTTAGTTTAAAAACTGCTCTACGACCTTTTTAATGTTAAGTGCCAGCAATCTGGTTCCATTTCAGTTTAGGTGGAGCCCATCCTTCCTGTATAGGCTCCCCCTTTCTCAAAAGTTTCCCCAGTTCCTAATAAATCTAAACTCCTCCTCCCTACACCATCGTCTCATCCATGCATTGAGACCCTGCAGTTCTACCTGGCCCTGTGCATGGAACTGGAAGTGTTTCAGAGAATGCCACCATGGAGGTCCTGGACTTCAATCTCTTACCTAGCAGCCTAAATTTGGCCCCCGGACCTCTCTCCTATCCTTCCCTATGTCATTGGTACCTACATGTACCACGACCACCAGCTCCTCCCCAGCACTACACATACGTCTATCTAGATGTCTGGAGAGATCCACAACCTTCGCACCGGGCAGGCAAGTCACCATGTGGTTCTCCTGGTCATCACTAATCCAGCTATTTATGTTTCTAATGATATAATCCCTCATAACTATTACCTGTCTCTTCCTAATAACTGGAGTTCCCTCCCTGGGAGAGGTATCCTCAGTGTGAGAGGATACCATGACATCATCTGGAAGGAGGGTCCCAACTATGGGATAGTTTCCCTCTGCTCCAGTTGGATGTTCTCCTTCCCTGAGACTTTCATCCTCCTCAACAGCACAGAGGCTGTCAGACCGGGGGTGGGACCATTCTACTGCATCCCAGAAATTCTCATTTATGTACTTCTCTGTCTCCCTTAGTTCCCCCAGTTCAGCCATCCTGGTCTCCAAAGCCCGTACACGGTCTTTGAGGGCCAGGAGCTCCTTGCACTGAATCCACACATACACCACCTGCCCATAGGGTGGTCAGCACCTCTCTCAGGAACAGGCCCTATCATTATTATTTGCATGTAGTAGCAACTAGAGGTACCAGCTGAGATCAGGGACTCCATTGAGCTAGCCACTGGTCAAAGACAGTGAGAGACAGTCCCTGCAGGCTTTGAACAGTTTACAATCTAAATAGACAAGACAGGAAAATGGTGGGAGAGGAAACAGAGGCAAAGAGAGGTGACATGATTTATCCAAGGCTACATAGTGGCTTGCCATTCTGCTAAATCCAGGCCTCCTCCAACCCCAGCAGCCTGATCCTAAGGCTCCATGGATCCTGCCTTCACTTACCCCCCTCTTCCCCCCCGATGCAAAGCAGGAGACACTAAGGAGCAAAAAATGAGGAAAGAAACTGATGGGCATGTGGGAAGAGGGACAAGAATATGCACGCTACAGAACATGGCCATGGTGACTTCATGAGTGACTCAGACTCTGCAGTAGCAATATGGTTATTTCACTAAAACGAATAGGTTGCTTCTCTGTTCTTTACAGGACAATTTAACAGGCAAGGTGTGCTTCAGTGGGGAAAGAAAGGGCATATTAGTCACAAAGCCAATAGCTCCTTGCCTTATAAGGAATACAGTCAGACGGTCTCAGAAATTCCTGTGGCAATCACATCATCACACTAAAGAAATACTTGGCTCCTTTAACTGACAATTACGATTGATAATTCAGAAAGAATGAATTACATCATCAATAGTTTATTTCACAGTTGTTTGTTGCGTTGGTAACTAGCTCCAGGAGGATGTAGTGTGGGGAGTATGCAGGTACAACTAGTTTGTGTGTTCCTACAGTTTCCTTTTTGCCCACATATGATATTTCGCCCACCAAAAATATGAATTTTTAGAGGGTTTCCCCCTTATATTTTCCACTGATTAAATACAAATTGTGTCTAGGTGTGAAATTTACACAGGTAAAGTAATTGTGTTAAAAAATGTCAGCTTCTTACTTAATAGACACCTTCCTCATGTGTGTTCAGTGCATGATCTGCTCAGGTTTCTGGGAGAAAAGTTGTTTTGTGAAGTATTTGGTTTTCGCGCACGTTAGCACTGCAGAACCTAACACAGCTATGGACGCACATGAGCAGGATTCTATTCTGGCTGATGCAGTCTCAGGATTCAACTTATTAGTTAAATTGGAAAAGATGGGGATCAATATGAAAATTGAAAGGTGGATAAGGAATTGGTTAAAGGGGAGACTACAAACGGGTCCTACTGAAAGGTGAATTGTCAGGCTGGAGGGAGGTTACCAGTGGAGTTCCTCAAGGATCAGTTTTGGGACGAATCTTATTTAATCTTTTTATTACTGACCTCAGCACAAAAAGTGGGAGTGTGCTAATAAAGTTTGCGGATGATACAAAGCTGGGAGGTATTGCCAATTTAGAGGACAGGGATATCATACAGGAGGATCTAGATGACCTTGTAAACTGGAATAATAGTAATAGGATGAAATTTAATAGTGAGAAGTGTAAGGTCATGCATTTAGGGATTAATAACAAGAATTTTAGTTATAAGCTGGGGACTCATCAATTAGAAGTAATGGAGGAGGAGAAGGACCTTGGAGTATTGGTTGATCATAGGATGACTATGAGCTGCCAATGTGATATGGCTGTGAAAAAAGCTAATGCGGTCTTGGATGCATCAGGAGAGGTATTTCCAGTAAGGATGAGGAGGTTTTAGTACCGTTATACAAGGCACTGGTGAGACCTCACCTGGAATACTGTGTGCAGTTCTGGTCTCCCATGTTTAAGAAGGATGAATTCAAACTGGAACAGGTACAGAGAAGGGCTACTAGGATGATCCAAGGAATGGAAAACCTGTCTTATGAAAGGAGACTCAAGGAGCTTGGCTTGTTTAGCCTAACTAAAAGAAGGTTGAGGGGAGATATGATTGCTCTCTATAAATATATCAGAGGGATAAATACCGGAGAGGGAGAGGAATTATTTAAGCTCAGTACCAATGTGGACACAAGAACAAATGGATATAAACTGGCCACCAGGAAGTTTAGACTTGAAATTAGACGAAGGTTTCTAACCATCAGAGGAGTGAAGTTCTGGAATAGCCTTCCAAGGGAAGCAGTGGGGGCAAAAGATCTATCTGGCTTTAAGATAGATAAGTTGATAAGTTTATGGAGGAGATGGTATGATGGGATAACATGGTTTTGGTAATTAAATATTCATGGTAAATAGGCCTAATGGCCTGTGATGGGATATCAGATGGGGTGGGATCTGAGTTACCCAGGGAAGAATTTTCTGTAGTATCTGGCTGGTGAATCTTGCCCATATGCTCAGGGTTTAGCTGATCGCCATATTTGGGGTCAGGAAGGAATTTTCCTCCAGGCAGATTGGAAGAGGTCCTGGAGGTTTTTCGTCTTCCTCTGTAGCATGGGGCACGGGTCACTTGCTGGAGGATTCTCTGCTCCTTGAAGTCTTTAAACCACGATTTGAGGACTTCAATAGCTCAGACATAGGTGAGAGGTTTTTCACAGGAACGGGTGGGTGAAGTTCTGTGGCCTGCGTTGTGCAGGAGGTCAGACTAGATGATCATGGTGGTCCCTTCTGACCTTTGAATCTATGAATCTATGAACTTTGTGCTCAGAATTCTGCCCTCAGTTACACCTACACCTCCTTAGTGATGATGAAGGGCTTATACTGATGTGAAGGACAGATCGCACCCCATTGAATTAAACAAGAGTCGCTCCACTGAATTTAATGGGAGTTGTATTGGGCCCTAGGGAGTGCAGAGTTTGATGTGCAGAATCTCTATTACTGGTGGTAATACACAAGCCAGACAGAACCAGGGGCGTTGGAACAATTTGTACAGTGGGGGTGCTGAGAGCCATTGGACCAAACTGTAAACCTTGTATATAATAGAAGCCACTTCAAGCCAGGGGGTACTGCAGCACCCCCCCAGCCCTGCACCCCTAGTTCTCGCTCCTATGGACAGAACACAGCTTGGCCTTCAAAACCCGGGTTGTATTTGAACTTGAACAATGTTCTAGAATTAATTTGGTCATGACTCAATCATAGATTTGGCTGGTACTATAATAAAAGTGAGTCACCTAACAAGAGGTAGTGCTTCTTTAGAGGGGTCCAACATGATTTCTTCCTCCTTGAATTCCTTTTTGAATACCTGATCCTAAGAAGTGCTGAGCACCCATTAACTCTGGTTTCCTCTTGGGAAATACTGACCACAGATAGGGGTACAGGGAATATACACTACTGTCCTGTGGATGAAATGCAGACCTCAGCTCACAATTCTTCAAATCCTTGTGCACTTAGCTTAGGTGTGTACTAGATAAGGTACCACAGATTTAAAGTGAAGTTGACTATGTCCAACAAAAGAATGTTGTCATACATCAGTGACTATTCAACTGTTAAAGCGTTCTGTATTCCTAAGAGAATCGATCTCAGACTGGGTCAGTCTTATTCCTGGTGCCCTTTAGATTTCAGTGGTATGTCTATACCCTTGGAGATGTGTGAAGTGATGATAAACATTCTGGAAACAGAAGCACCTGGAATAGACCCAAGCAGATGATTGGGTGAGTTCAGCAGGAAAGGATTCTGCAGGTAAGATAGACGGGGTTATTGACTGTGCAACAAGCGCTAATTACAATAGGTGAGACACATTTCTGTGCAATACTATTCCCTTAGAGCCTTCCTTCATATTATTTGTTTCTTTGGTAACCAATTATTTATGTTTATAGAGAGTGGATACAGGCGAGTACCCCAGCAATATTTAGTTACAATGAGGCTATATAGGTCACTGCACAGGTATGGGTTTGAGACACAGCCAATTACTTCAGGTTTCAGAGTAACAGCCGTGTTAGTCTGTATTCGCAAAAAGAAAAGGAGTACTTGTGGCACCTTAGAGACTAACCAATTTATTTGAGCTTCAGCAATTTCTCATTTATAATGGTGGGAAGTTAGATCACTAATTCAGCACACGTCTCTATCATTTGAGTCTCATCACTGTTAAGTTTTTCTCTTATCTTAAATAAAGTAGAATATGGATCGGATTAATTTAAGTGCTGAGCAGGTAACCACTGGATATTAATGTCATGGGGTTGATCCAAATTGAACAGATTTCTTCCTTGTCTTTCCTACAATTTTTTTTAACTGAAGTTGAGTGAAAGATGCATTCAGCTGCAGTTGAAACCCAGACCTATGGTGATCCCTGAGCTCAGTGGGCTGATCAGATGTATTTTTAGCTCCCTTTTAAGTTCCTATTTCAGCAATAGTTAGCTGGGCATTTTGATTTTTATGTTTTTGGGTAATTTTGCAGATTTTTCAGCTGATTTGAAGTTGGATTTGATTTCAAGGAGCCAAATCCTGAGCTTCTCACTTGGCTTTTACTCTGACAAAACTCCAGGGCCCATGATGAATGAGGCTCATCCTAGTGAGAGGAAACATTTTCCAGTTGCTTGGGCATTAACCCGGGACACAGGAGACCCAAATTCAAATGCCTGTTCTGACACAGACTTCCTGTGTGACCTTGGGCAAGTCACTCTCTTGGCAAGTCTGCGTCAACGTACGGCCACCATAGGAATTAAATCACTTTTGCATGTCCACACTATGCTCCTTGTGTTGATGGTGCATGTCCTCACCAGGAGCACTTGCACCGATTCAACTGTCAGCGTGGGGCACTGTGGGACAGCTGCTGAATGGCAGGAGCTGTCAATGTAAGCAATTCAGCGTCTACACGGACACTGTATCAGCCTAACTACATTGACCTAAGCGCTACGCCTCTTGCAGATGTGGACTGATTAAGCCGGTGTAGTGGGAGAGTTACACTGGTGGAGCTGTATTGTCATGTAGACGCTTACAGAGTTAGGTCGACGTAAGGCAGTTTATGTTGACCTAATTCGGTAGTGTAGCCCAGGCCTGCGATTAAGTCAGTCATAATCAGAAGAATCTGGAGAGAACTGATAGGTCAAAGTATTTCTTGGGGCCTGTCACACTAGTCAAGATTTCTGAACTCTTGCTTCCAGTGCTTGGATAAGTGAACTGGGAGCTAATACTGTAGCAATAATACTGCCAGCAATGCCCCTCTGCCACGGACACTGGCCAAACCGGACAGTCTCTACGGAAAAGAATAAATGGACACAAATCAGACGTCAAGAATTATAACATTCATAAACCAGTCGGAGAACACTCCAATCCCTCTGGTCACACGATTACAGACATGAAAGTTGCAATATTACAACAGAAAAGCTTCAAAACCAGACTCCAGCGAGATACTGTTGAATTGGAATTCATTTGCAAATTGGATACAATTAACTTAGGCTTGAATAGAGACTGGGAGTGGCTAAGTCATTATGCAAGGTAACCTATTTCCCCTTGTTTTTTCCTACCCCTCCCCTTCCTCAGACGTTCTTGTTAAACCCTGGATTTGTGCTGGAAATGGCCCACCTTGATTATCATACACATTGTAAGGAGAGTGATCACTTTAGATAAGCTATTACCAACAGGAGAGTGGGTTTGTGGGGGTGGGGGTGGGGAGAAAACCTGGATTTATGCTGGAAATGGCCCAACTTGATTATCATACACATTGTAAGGAGAGTGATCACTTTAGATAAGCTATTACCAGCAGAAGAGTGGGGTGGGGGGGAGAGAAAACCTTTTGTAGTGGTAAACACCCATTTTTTCATGGTTTCTATGTATAAGAACATCTTCTGTATTTTCCACAGTATGCATCCGATGAAGTGAGCTGTAGCTCATGAAAGCTCATGCTCAAATAAATTGGTTAGTCTCTAAGGTGCCACAAGTCCTCCTTTTCTTTTTGCGAATACAGACTAACACGGCTGTTCCTCTGAATACTCAAAAAGAAAAGGAGTACTTGTGGCACCTTAGAGACTAACCAATTTATTTGAGCATGAGCTTTCGTGAGCTACAGCTCACGTCATCGGATGCATACCGTGGAAACTGCAGCAGACTTTATTTATACACAGAGAATATGAAACAATACCTCCTCCCACCCCACTGTCCTGCTGGTAATAGCTTATCTAAAGTGATCAACAGGTGGGCCATTTCCAGCACAAATCCAGGTTTTCTCACCCTCCACCCCCCCCACACAAATTCACTTTCCTGCTGGTGCTAGCCCATCCAAAGTGACAACTCTTTACATAATCAAGTCGGGCTATTTCCTGCATAGATCCAGGTTTTCTCACATCCCCCCCACCCCCATACACACACAAACTCACTCTCCTGCTGGTAATAGCTCATCTAAACTGACCACTCTCCAAGTTTAAATCCAAGTTAAACCAGAACATCTGGGGGGGGGGGGGAGGAAAAAACAAGAGGAAACAGGCTACCTTGCATAATGACTTAGCCACTCCCAGTCTCTATTTAAGCCTAAATTAATAGTATCCAATTTGCAAATGAATTCCAATTCAGCAGTTTCTCGCTGGAGTCTGGATTTGAAGTTTTTTTGTTTTAAGATAGCGACCTTCATGTCTGTGATTGCGTGACCAGAGAGATTGAAGTGTTCTCCGACTGGTTTATGAATGTTATAATTCTTGACATCTGATTTGTGTCCATTTATTCTTTTACGTAGAGACTGTCCAGTTTGACCAATGTACATGGCAGAGGGGCATTGCTGGCACATGATGGCATATATCACATTGGTGGATGTGCAGGTGAACGAGCCTCTGATAGTGTGGCTGATGTTATTAGGCCCTGTGATGGTGTCCCCTGAATAGATATGTGGGCACAATTGGCAACGGGCTTTGTTGCAAGGATAAGTTCCTGGGTTAGTGGTTCTGTTGTGTGGTATGTGGTTGTTGGTGAGTATTTGCTTCAGGTTGCGGGGCTGTCTGTAGGCAAGGACTGGCCTGTCTCCCAAGATTTGTGAGAGTGTTGGGTCATCCTTTAGGATAGGTTGTAGATCCTTAATAATGCGTTGGAGGGGTTTTAGTTGGGGGCTGAAGGTGACCGCTAGTGGCGTTCTGTTATTTTCTTTGTTAGGCCTGTCCTGTAGTAGGTAACTTCTGGGAACTCTTCTGGCTCTATCAATCTGTTTCTTTACTTCTGCAGGTGGGTATTGTAGTTGTAAGAAAGCTTGACAGAGATCTTGTAGGTGTTTGTCTCTGTCTGAGGGGTTGGAGCAAATGCGGTTGTATCACAGAGCTTGGCTGTAGACGATGGATCGTGTGGTGTGGTCAGGGTGTTTTTTCCTACCCCCCCCCCAGATGTTCTGGTTTAACTTGGATTTAAACTTGGAGAGTGGTCAGTTTGGATGAGCTACTACCAGCAGGAGAGTGAGTTTGTGTGTGTATGGGGGTGGGAGGGATGTGAGAAAACCTGGATTTGTGCAGGAAATAGCCCAACTTGATTATCATGCACATTGTGTAAAGAGTTGTCACTTTGGATGGGCTATCACCAGCAGGAGAGTGAATTTGTGTGGAGGGGTGGAGGGTGAGAAAACCTGGATTTGTGCTGGAAATGGCCCAACCTGATGATCACTTTAGATAAGCTATTACCAGCAGGACAGTGGGGTGGGAGGAGGTATTGTTTCATGATCTCTGTGTATAAATAAAGTCTGCTGCAGTTTCCACGGTATGCATCCGATGAAGTGAGCTGTAGCTCACGAAAGCTCATGCTCAAATAAATTGGTTAGTCTCTAAGGTGCCACAAGTCCTCCTTTTCTTTTTGCGAATACAGACTAACACGGCTGTTCCTCTGAAACCTCTGAATACTGTCGCCATTCATTGCTCTCTAGTTCTACTTTTCTAGACTAGATACTTGATATCCTCAGATTGTTTGGTTCTTCCCATTGCAGCAGATCCCTATGAAACCAAGTATCCCTCACCCTTTCATTCTAGGGACTGGCATGCCCCCACTTTGTGAAATCTTAATTAATCAATTCCTTCCTCCTCCAGCTGGCAGGAGGTACTTGTACAAAGTACTATCATAACAGCCTTCTCACCCCTGGAGAGCATGTCTTGTTTCTGTGATGTGCTTTGTGAACCCACTTAAAGTCACTCACAGGTCCCTATCTCCTGCACCACAGAGCAGTGACTGCACCAAATGGGACTGCCTGGGCTTGACATCAAAAGCAGCGAACTTGTTAACTAACTAACAGAAGCTTGTTCATGGGATTCATACCATTTTAGGCTAAATTGGCTGCTCAGAATGCATAAACCA
This sequence comes from Caretta caretta, assembly GCF_965140235.1. NCBI lineage: Eukaryota > Metazoa > Chordata > Testudines > Cheloniidae > Caretta > Caretta caretta. The sequence continues at coordinate 8,420,896 of NC_134223.1, forward strand.
GAAAAGGCAAATTGAAATGTTGTGTCAGCAAACTCAGTCCATTAGCTGCAGCTGCTGGCATGGCTCTGCTTTGGTATGTTCTAATACCTTGGTATGTTTCTTAGCAGGGAGAGGACTTTGGGTGGAGTGCTAGGAAAGATACACACCCAGTTTTCAATTATTCTAAACCCGCACTACAGGTGATGGCCCACAGCAGGTAGAGTCTTCTATTGTGCCAGCACATGCTGAACTGTGTCAATGAGCTCATAATATCAGCGCTGCTTACAACATACACAACATCAACAGGCTGAACCAAGGGAGGAACAAAGTATGTGTCAGGGAAATATAGAGAAATATATCTGAAGGTGATCTGAATTGTTTAGAATGTTGTTTTTGTCAGCAAACGTGGGAAAGTATTATGGAGTTGGATTGGGTTGAATTTAATCATATTTGATCGTTTAAAATTAAATGATTAAACATGGATTGTTATGAATTACTTCTCATAAGAGATTAAATTTGTGAAACACTGCTCTAGAGTTTCTTGAGACATTCAGATATTTATGTTCTTTCTAGACCAAAGTGATAGGTGTCTTAGTAATATCTAAGACGATAGATAATAAAATCTCTCGCTTAAGGTCTGAAAGCTAGATTCTGTCACACTTACACGGTTGTATAGTACCAGCCTCCACAAGAAGTCCCACTAGTTAGGTTCAGTAATACCTCACTCCATGAGCAGACCCACTGAAATCTTCAAGATTACTTGTCCAATAGGGTAATACTCACACTGAGAAAGGATAGCATAATCTGGTCCTGAATTTTCAGGAATCCTGAATGCACATAAGCAATCAAATCTGAAGGCAGTAATAAGTTAGATCATTAGACCCATATTGCCAAGTACTTTCTGGGAATACTAAGGAAGGGAAAATATGTTCACAAATCAATCTTTCACCCCAGGAGGTAAGCTTTTGATAGTAAGATCGCGTCTATCTTTTATTGTGTGCTTAGTGCTAACAAGTAAACCATCAAGATATAACCAATCCCCGTCTAACAACAAAAATTATTACACGAACCCAGGACAGGGACCGAAGGCTGAGCCTGCCGGAGCCCCGCCAAAGTCAGAGACCCACCACCTCAGGTGGGGGGGGAGGGGGAGAACCAAAGCCAAAGCCCAAGGCTTTGCCCCAGGCAGGGGGCCTGTAACCTATGCCCCACTATCCAGGGCTGAAGCCCTTGGGCTTTGGCTTTGGCCCTGGGTGGTGGGACTCAGGCTTCAGCTTCCATCCCAGCAAGTCTAATGCCACCCCTGGCAACCCCATTAAAACGGGGGTCACAACCCACTTTGGGGTCCTGACCCACAGTTTGAGAACCGCTGGCCTAGAGACTTGATGGCTGACCCAGTGGTTGTGAAGCCATCAGTGACAAACCAGAAGAGAAAACATGTAATTAAAATTAAGCATAAAAGCAGTGAAAGAATAATAGGCTGAATACAGGCCTGGGAACTATGAGCTCCTGAGTTCTAGTCCTGACTCTAGCTTTCGTTTGCTCCATGGCCTTGGGCAAGTCACTTAGAGATTTCAAACCTCTGAGGAATTGAGCCCCGGCACTAGGCCCTTAATCTTCCCATTTCCCAATCTGCTAAGTAGGGATAATATTTACCTCAGAGGGATGTTGCAAGGGTTATTTTGTTAAGTTACACGGTACTGTGAAAATGACAGCGCTAAGAATTATTATTAATTACCATAAAAAAGATTTCAACAGCTAAATGCTTCAAGCTCAACATATACAACAATAAACTGCTTCCCAGTCTCCCATCGCATCCCACTTCAGTCTGTCTAAAATGTTGCCTGGCTTCACACTTCAAATCCCTCTACAATCTCCCACCTTCCTTATAGTCAAGCTCTTTGCACCCTGCCTTTATGTCATCTCTCACCCCTTATTACTCTCACCATTTTCCCTTTGCTTAACCCAATCCACACAGCTAAACCCACCCGTGTACTAGTGTTGGCCCAAGTCTGGCCAGCCGATATGATCTGTTGTATATGGAGTGGGGCGTGTGGGGAGCTGAGGGAGGGGTGGGGGTTAAGGGAAAAGGAGGAGGCATTTGGGGCAGAGAGTGGGGTGTGTGGGGGGTGGGATTAAGGGAAATGGAGGAGTCATTTGGGGCAGGGAGTGGGGTGTGCAGGGGGCTGAGGGAGGGGTGGGGTTAAAGGAAAAGGAGGAGTCATTTGGGGCAGGGAGTGGGGCGTGTGGGGAGCTGAGGGAGGGGTGGGGTTAAGGGAAAAGGAGGAGGCATTTGGGGCAGGGAGTGGGGCGTGTGGGGAGCTGAGGGACGGGTGGGGTTAAGGGAAAAGGAGGAGGCATTTGGGGCAGGGAGTGGAGTGTGTGGGGAGCTGAGGGGGGGATTAAGGAAAATGGAGAAGTCATTTGGGGCAGGGAGTGGGGCATGTGGGGAGCTGAGGGAGGGGTGGGGGTTAAGGGAAAAGGAGGAGGCATTTGGGGCAGGGAGTGGGGTGTGTGGGGGGTGGGATTAAGGGAAATGGAGGAGGCATTTGGGGCAGGGAGTGGGGTGTGCAGGGGGCTGAGGGAGGGGTGTGGTTAAGGGAAAAGGAGGAGTCATTTGGGGCAGGGAGTAGGGTGTGTGGGAGGGTGGGATTAAGGGAAATGGAGGAGTCATTTGGGGCAGGGAGTGGGGTGTGTGGGGAGCTGAGGGAGGGGTGGGGGTTAAGGGAAAAGGAGGAGGCATTTGGGGCAGGGAGTGGGGTGTGTGGGGGGTGGGATTAAGGGAAATGGAGGAGTCATTTGGGGCAGGGAGTGGGGTGTGCAGGGGGCTGAGGGAGGGGTGTGGTTAAGGGAAAAGGAGGAGTCATTTGGGGCAGGGAGTAGGGTGTGTGGGAGGGTGGGATTAAGGGAAATGGAGGAGTCATTTGGGACAGAGAGTGGGGTGTGTGGGGAGCTGAGGGAGGGGTGGGGTTAAGGGAAATGAAGGAGTCATTTGGGGCAGGGAGTGGGCCAGGAAGGGATGCGAGGAGAGTGAAGGGAAGTTTGGGGGTGGGTGTTGGGAAGGGTTTTCAGTGGGAAGTGTTTGGGTGGGAAGGAAAAATGGAGTGAGCTTTCTCGGAAAAGGGAGAGAAACTGGAAATTTGGAAGGAGAGGTGAGATAGGGAATGTTTGGGGAGGAGGGAGGTGGTTGGAGCCTTGTTTTTGGGGGGCAGTGTAGGAGCTAAACATTGTTATAACTTGTACGGGGGGCCTCTGGGCTCATGGCCCTATGGGGGGGGTCTCTGTCCTCCCCTCAACTTCACCGGCAGAATCATTCCACTGTGCTTATGTTAAATAACTCTCCGTTTCATTCGCAAAAGTTAGTGACAGGAAAACTCGCTGATCAAAGCAATTTGGATGAATGTTTGGAATTTTAGCAACCTTGTGTTGAATTAATAAAGAAAAATAACTTTAGCAGTGAAGCTGCTTACACGCCTCTCTTGTTTGCTAGTCAGCAACAAATAGATACGTGGCTAGGGCTAGTTTAGTGAATTGCCTTTTAGTGTGTGTTGTAACCTCTAATTTTGATTTGCCTTGATATGAAGAACTTAATGCAATTTATATTTTAAAAAATATTCTTCCTTCCCCACAATCAAAAGGATACTTTGAAATGGGCCAGTTCCTTTCGCTAGACCCATCTGCAAATTAGGAAGAAAAAGAAAAGCTGACACATATATATATTGAGAGACAAGGGGACAGTGCAACTCTCCTTTGGGAAACACCATTCCAACTGTGCATTAAGATTTGAAGCTAGCCTGTGAGTGAGGTAATGTGCAAACATGCTAATGAAGACTTCTGAAACCTGAACACAAGGCCGCAAAGAGAGTGTGACCAGTAGCTAGAGTTCCAGAGGAGAAGTGGCCACAGGCCAGGGAATAACATACACTGATCCTGGATGCTGCTGAATTTGCCGGGCCTCTGCTAAGAAAATGTGTGCTAATTCTCCACAGTTACGAACAATGTTGGGAGCCCTAAATATAAACAGCCCACTGATTGCAGGTACCATTTTAGTCACTATGTCTATTTAGCCTTCCTCCTGCAGGGTCCTTCCTGTGCCTGGAACACCATGCTCGCACCCTCTCCTGCAAATCCCTCCTGGAAACACCTTCCTCTGTCAGTCTGTCAGCCCTAGCAAACTCTACACCAGCCCTCAGCACCACCCTGTGTTTTTCTCACCAATTGATTTCCTGGTGCATTATCTGGGTGTAGCATTACTAACGTTGTAGTTTCGTTTTTGTACATAAACAGTATGTAGGGAGGGCCCATGTCTCTTCTTTGTTCTATATAGTACTGAGCTCCTAGTCTATATAGTACTGAGCTCCTAGTCAGTTCTCAATAAAGAAGCATTTTACTCTCTTTGCACTTGCCATAGGAAAAAGGAACCACAATATCTTCTAAAGGAAATCAGATTGCTTCCAATCTAAGATTTTGCCCTCATTGTTCCTTTTGTATGTTCTTACATCTCCAAAAAATAAACAAAGGTCACCATTGAAAGTCCATATGGAAACTGCTTGCAGCTGTCATTAAATTCTCTCACTGCTTTCTTTGTTGCAACAAAAGCCATAGTCTTTTTTGTGGAGGAGTTATGCCAAGTGAGGTAAAGCTCTTGTGTCATGAATATCAGAGTCTCTCTAATAATTAGTCCACTTTATAACCTTGGAGAGTCTAAGAACTGTCCAATTTTTTTATGTGAACTTTATCTTTCATGCTATCTGTTTACTTTATTTTTTTAATTGAGTCAACTAGTCCAGGCAGGATATGAGAGTTCCCTCAAACTGCAACCACCCAGAATTCTCTTCTGCAAGGTTAAAGTCAATGGGATCAAGTTCTGCTCTCACTTATTCTGATGTAAATCTATAGTTACTCCTCAACAAAGTTAATCTGAATTCACACCGGTGTCCATGAGAGCAGAACTTGGCTCAATGATTCTCAATTGGCTCTGACGTCTAGTTGCTAGCAGTTGGGATGTTTTTCCAACATCAGCAGTGAATTCAGAAGCATTAGGTGTCCAGGCTTTCTGTGTGAGCAGATCGCGAACTTAGGATCTGTGAGGTGAGGTGAGGTAGAGCCTGCTGTGTGGGACAGTTGGTTTTGGCTATAAGTTGCTGCACAAAAGGGATTGAATGAAAACTCAATAATACTTTTGATTTAGGAATTCAAATTACTTTTAGTTTTATTAGGGAAGGAAATACATATGATCCCATAAATGGGTTTTAAGGTGGTGGTGTGTTCCCAAAAGGAAGATCTGCTTTCTTGCAGTGTGGAAACCTCCTTAAATTCCTTAATGCTCAGAGGGAGGTGGGGAAGAGGCTTAGGAGCAGGCTTATATAAGTATTCTGTATCATCTCCCCCACCCAGTGTAAGTGGAAAGTTAGGAAACAAGGAACATTTCTGATTGATAACTCACTTCTCCTCCCTCCAGCCCCAGGGCTCACTAGGAAAAAAGAAATGGAAGAACATCTGCTTTTACCAGACAGGAGATTTTGTGCTTCAGGTTATTGTGTGTTTTTGTAGACGATGCTTATTTAATGTGCTAACATCACCCTGGCGTCTCTTGAAGTTCTCAGACCCACATCAAGGGCAGGGAGGAGAGGGTGGCGTATGTGTTGGGAAAAACATGATGGAATCGGGGGGGGGCGGGGGGTTATAATTCCCTGTTTGGCTTTGGGACCTGTAGAAACAGTGGCTGCATGTGCATAAAACTGCTGAACAGCATATTATCCTCGCTAGTAAAATGTTAATAAGACATGAGGAGAATAGAAAACGTTTTAAGATGTCACCAATAAAGGTGACAGCTAGAGTTTGTACATTCACTGTGAGGCTGGTGGGGTTGATTTAAACATCAGGATTTGGGTCTGTTTAGGATTTTGATAACTTACACGATCCATGCATCTTCATCGTCCCTTACAAAGAAGGGCCATCGTCATCTCCATTTGACAGAGGGAAAACAGAGGTACGGTGACATGAAGTGCTTTCCCAAGGCGTTGGAGGAGGTCAGTGGGAGAGTTAGGAAAAGAATCTAGGTCCCCTGACTCCCAGTCCCTGTCCAACGGAGCACACTGTCTCTTTAACAGTCCTATGATGTGCACGCTTGTTCCTCTGGCCTTGCTACCAGCCCTGTTGCTGGGACGGGGGCTAGCCTACTGCTCCTGGCTCTCACCCATATTAGCATGCATCACCTAGTCTTGGAGCGTGCATGTGTGTAGGAGAAACATACCACCGTCTCTTCCGCACTGCGTCCAGGCTCTGGGGGACATTTCTGCCCCCAACTCTGTTCAGTTGCAGGAAGCTGGGGGATGGGGAGCGTATAACATGCAAGCAATAAAAAAAGGGTTTAGCTTAGGGGAAAATTGAACCTGCAACATTCGGAACCAAACTTAGTGGCACTCCAGCCCGAGGGACACTTGCGTCTCTGTCCCATGGCATTGTATTCTACAGGGCAAAAGATTACCGACGGAGGCTGGCCACAATGGTAACCGCACTCCGGCTAGTATCACCGCTAGCTGAGTAGGTATCGGGTGGTAGTATTGAGGGACTTAGCAGTTAATACGGATATCCCAATTCTGCTGGGCTGAGGGAGTACTCTGGGTGAATGCAGTAACCTTTAATCAAAGAGTGCCCTTCATATCGTAGCTTATGTTACGACTGAAAATCAGTTCAGTGGGTTTGTTCAAGTCTCTCATAAAACGACCACACAACGCAGCATGATTAGCTGGCCATGATCCACAGAAGGCCTGGTCTGGAACAGGGTTGTAGGTCAGAAGAATTGCTGGAGCTGTGTGAGGACGGGGGTAGCTTGCACAGTGCGCCTCTGAAGTACTGAAACGGCTGTTCCTCGGGTAGAACAGCATCAGCAGCCAAGCATTATAGAAACCTAATTAATTCAGGTGTCTAGGACACTTTCTATAAAGGGCGTTAAACTGTCCCTGTGTAAAATGAATCTCACATGACCACATCTCTAGGACTGTCATGAGACTCAATTATTGTTTGCATAGCGTTTTAACCTTTGCAGGGGAAAGGTGCTATATAAATGCAAAGCCTCATTTTTCGTGCTGTAACAGGTAAGGATATATTTTCATTTTCATCCCATCTGTAAACACTTGCATGGAAGGCAAAAGGGAACTGGAATTAAAAGGAAGCATTAGTTGTGATGCAATTTGATTGGATTTCCATTAGCAATATAATGCACCAGGGTATCTGTAAGGGGCCAAATTCTTGCTATCAGTTTTTGCAACCCCATTGGAGGCAATTGTGGTTAAAATGATGGTTTAAAATACAAGAGATCAGTGTTCATTGTCTGGCTCTTCTTTACTCTTCCTTGGTGGCCTTGATCAAGTCACAAACTCTCTGTGCCCCAGTTCCGCATCTGTCAGATGAGAATCATAGAATCATAGAATATCAGGGTTGGAAGGGACCTCAGGAGGTCATCTAGTCCAACCCCCTGCTCAAAGCAGGGCCAATCCCCAATTTTTGCCCCAGATCCCTAAATGGCCCCCTCAAGGATTGAACTCACAACCCTGGGTTTAGCAGGCCAATGCTCAAACCACTGAGCTATCCCTCCCCCCCATCGGGCTTGTCTGTTGAGACTGTAAGCTGCTCAGGGCAGGGACTGTCTCTTACTATGTGTATGTACAGTACCCAACAACAGAGTCCTTTTCCCAGTTAGGGCCCTAAGAGCCAACAGATAAGAAGATTGCAGACATTAGGAAATTTTTACATAGAATACCATTCATTTGGGTTTATCTAATTCTCTCTTTGCTGTGGAAAACATAAGACCAAACTAATACGTCTTTTCCATCTCTAGCATCTCTGACTGCTGCTGCAAGTGTCCCTTGTATTGACTTGATTTGGGATCACGTTCGTGTAGCTCAGATATGAAAAAAAAACATTGTAATGTTAAAATTCACCCTTTAGAAGCACAGAGCAGGACTTGATTTAGCATCCAGCTCTCCATGCGTGTAGCTGCCCGCTGATATTAATGGAGATCTACAGAAGGAGGGAGGGTAGATTATCAAAGTGGAGTGTGGGCCCGTGGACCCAAAAGGTAATTTTTTTTTTCAGTTTGAATTTTGACTTGACCTTGGTGGCTATCTGTTAGGAGCTCCTCCAGTTACAGAACTGCAGGGTATTTAGGTTGTCTACTGTGGATTAGTAATGGCAGACTCAGCCCCATCAGAATTTGACCCTGTGGTTCGGGGGAGGATTATTATTCCAAATTCTGTGCTTAGATCTTAAGCCAGTTCCCTTGGCTTATGCTCGCTCTCTCCCATTCTTTATCTGGCAGCAATTTCCCTTTGGGGATGTGTTGCTGTGTTTGTAAATGTCTTGGCGTCTCTTTTATGTGAGCAGCAGACAGTTAATAGCTCATTTCATAAGCAAATAGGAGAAAAGTTAGAAGAGGCTTTTAAAATTATATTATATTCTGGGCAATGGAGAGCAAACTTTTCCCCAGTCACTTTAAAATCTCAGCAGCATCTTGGCCTTTATCAGAACTAATACAATTGGCAATGACATGAATTTAAAGGTGTAAAACTTACTTCCTGCAAGGAGGCACCCATTTCCCATGACATAATATATCCTCCCATCTGTTTCCCCTTCATCTGGACTCTTCTGCACACACCCTCTTCCCAATATGCAACTCCCCCACTAAAAGATCAATAAATGTCTCCCTTTCCAGGGCCAGGATGTGCAAAGTCAGGTGAAAGCCAGCCAGGGAATTTTCAGAACAGAAGAAAGGAAGGTTTTCATGGGGAAAAGAGCCAGGCCTGTTAGAGGGGCCTAGATTAGAACAACAGAGGAAAGGGAGCTCACAAGGAAGTCCTCGATACTTGGTTCAGGGAGAGAGAGTGGTCAGGAACGAACCACGCACAAGGCTTGGCGACCAAGCAGGAGCGAGGGACATAGTGTGATTGGGAGGCTATCCTTCCTAGGTCAAACTCAAGGTAAAAAGACACAGCAGTGCCATTTTCCAAGACAATCTCCCTGCAATAAAGCCAGAACCATTCCCAGACACAGAGGTGCGGAAATTTCCACACATTTTAACATTTTGGGATAAACATTAATCGAGCTAGCAAGCCTCTGATACAAACACCCCGATTTCCTTTAGGAAACCAAGAAGGGGCTCTGTGTTTAACCCTAGACTTTAATGAAAGGAAGCCAAGACAATTTAGCAGGCACTTCCTTACTCTGTTGAGCAAGAACAACCAACATTGTTCTGCTGTTTATTGCAATGGCCGAAGATGTGACCTTTTTCACCATGAAAGGAAAGGTGCTGTTTTAGTTCCTGATATCTGACCCAGGCCAGATTCTTAGAGTCAGAGCTCCTAACAGCTCCAATTCTTTGACTCAAAATATTGATTCTCTGCAGACCTTATCCAGGATGGTGATATCTCCTAGTCTCAGCACAGCATTCGGGCTTGCCTGGGTTTTATAATCTTGATTCTGGGTGTTTCCCAGTGTTTAATCTCATGGCTATCTACTCATCAGAGCTGTAAGCATTTTCCAACATGCCTCACATTTACCATGCATGCCTTCAAAGCAAGATGCTACCAGTTGGTAACATTAACAAGCTGTGGGCAGATAGGTAATTGAAGCAAGGATGAGCAAATCGAGCATGTGTCGAGAAATGAGGGCAAGCAGAAGAACATGGCATTTGACTTGAAAGGGAAATCATGATGAATTGCCTTTTCTTTGAATCTGTTTACACACCTGGTGAATTTTCTGTTTTTGTCTCTTCCAAACCTTATTAAAGAGGTTCTTGTTATTCTAAACCATCATCCTTCAGGACACAAACCAACCGCTGACTGAGGGGGTAAGAGGAAACTTCTCCTGGGGGAAAGACTATTTCCAAATGATCCATTATGCAGTTTCTTGTATCTGCACCTGGCCACCGCTGGAGGCAGGATACTGGGCTATATGGACCACTGGTTTCAGCTATGTTCCTGTTGCAAAAGGAGTCAATACTGCACCACAATCTGCCAGTGAAGCATTTTAAAAATTGTCGTACTGACCTCGACTCAGATGGTGTGTGTTCGGCCTGACTTAGGGGATGAGGATAAATAGTTTTACTCTCCAGTAATTCTTGGTAAGATAAAGTGGTACTTTCATATGATAGGATTTTATAAAAGATGCTTTAAAATAATTCGACACCTTTGATTCCAAGCCAAGTATCACGTTTTCTCTTTGCCCTCATGTTCTGTTAATCATCCATGCTTACGGCCATGCTTACTGCTTTAAGGAGGCTTGGCTTCCTATCAAAACAGAGAAGCATGTACAGGCCAATGTGACTTTGTAATCTAGAATCAGGCATGTATCATAAACGTGATACATTTTGGAGACAATGGCTTTCTAAATGAAGTCTTGCCAGATACGCCTAGAACTTGCTTGAAAAGAACTGGGAAAACCTCATCTCTGCACTCGGTGGCTTTTAGGATAGTTGTTCTAAACAAACAGCTCTGATTTAAATATGAAGTTGGAGGCAACGTGAAAGGCTGGACTCAACACACCATACATTGGTCTGGTGGTAGCAATAGGTGCTGCAGCTTAGCTGAGGTGCATTAGGTCTCTATAGGGAAGTTTATACAGCCAGTGGCTCTATTGTGCCATATTAGAATCAGTTCCTCAGTTCGACGATGACCAGTTCAGATGCCCTAAAAATGTTTATTCTCTTCTACCAAAAGGAGCATAATCCAGGAGTGGGAGTCAGAAGTTCTGTTCCTGATTCTGCCACTGACTTAGTTGCTGACTTTAGGAAGTCACTTCACTTCTTGATGACTGTCTCTACCATCTGTAACATGGGGAAGGTATCTATTTTACCTCCTGAGGTGTCATGAAACTTAGTTATTGTTTTTTAAGCACTTTGAGATCCTTCACCGAAAGCCACTATTAGACAAAGTATTGTATTACTCCCTCAGCCCATGAATGCAACAGCAGGAAGACACCAGAAAATGGCAAACAAGAAACATTTTGAATTATTGGGTTCATCTACATTCTTTGTCAAACGGATTATGCCTGCCAGACTTGCTAAAAGAACAGAACAGAAGTAAAGCACAGAGTTATCAGACAAATAGATGAACACAATATGGGGAAGAGTCAACGTGATTTGTGTAAATGGAAATCTTGCCTCACCAATCTATTAGAATTCTTTGAGAGTGTCAACAAAATATGTGGATAAGTCAAAACAGTGTCCTAGGACTTTCAGAAAGCCTTTGACAAGGTCTCACACCAAAGGCTCTTAAGCAAAGTAAGCAGTCATAGGATAACAGGAAAGGTCGACTCATAGATCAGTAACCGGTTAAAAGACAGGAGACAAAGGGTAGGTAAAACTATCAGTTTTCACAATGGAAAGAGGTAAATAGTGGGGTCTACCACCGATCTATACTGCTGTTCAACATATTAATAAATGATCTGGAAAAGAGGGTAAAAGTGAGGTGGCAATGGCTGCAGAAAATACAAAATTGCTCAAGACAGTTGACTTCAAAGTTGACTGTGAATAGTTATAAAGAGATCTCACAAAACAGGGTGAATGGACAACAAAATAGCAGATGAAATTCAAATGTTGATAAGTGCAAAGTAGTGCATGTTGGAAAACATAATCCCAACTATACATACAAAATGATGGATTCTAAATTAGCTGTTACCGCTCAAGAAATAAATAAATCTTGGAGTCATTGTGGATAGTTCTCTGAAAACATCCGCACAATGTGCAGCAGCAGTCAAAAAAGCTAACAGCATGTTAGAACCATTAGGAAAGGAATAGACAAGACAGAAAAATATCATGTCACTGTATATAAATCCATGGTACGCCCACACCTTGAACTGTGTGTGCTGCTCCATCTCAAAAAAGATATATTAGAACAGGAAAAGGTACAGAGAAGGGCAACACAAGTGATTAGGGGTATGGAACTACTTCCATGGAGGAGAGATTAAAAAGACTGGAACTGTTCATTTTAGAAAAGAGATGACTAGGGATGTGTGTGTGTGGGGGGAATATGATAGAGATCTATAAAATCGTGAATAGTATGGAGAAAGTGACTAGGGAAGTGTTATTTACCCCTTCACAGAACACAAGAAGCAGGGGTCACCCAATGAAATGAATAGGCAGCAGGTTTAAAATGAACATAAGGAAGTACTCCTTCACACAGTGCACAGTCAACCTGTGGAACTCATTGCCAAGCGCTATTGAGAAGGCCAAAAATATAACTGAGTTCAAAAAAAGATTTAGCTAAGTTCATGGAGGATAAGTCCATCAATAGCTATTAGCCAAGATGGTCAGGGACGCAACCCCATGCTCCGGGTGTCCCTAAATCTCTGACTGCCAGAAGCTGGGACTGGACGACAGGGGATGGATCACTCAATAATTGCCCTGTTCTGTTCATTTCCTTTTAGGTGTCTGGCACTGGCCACTGTTGAAAGACAGGATACTGGGCAAGATGGACCATTGCTCGGATCCAGCATGGGCCATTCTTATGTTCTTAAGACAGTGAACAGGTTCCATTGACCGTGTAGAATTATCTTTAGATCAATGCCTGTAGTCTAGTTAATACAAGATGGAAACTAGCTGTATTTGCCCATGAGATGCTAATTGTATATGTATTTCAACAAGAACTTCTGGTGGTGGTGGCGGCTGTAATTGTGTTAGAGAATTGAATGATTTTATCGTTTTATAATAGGAAAAGGAGAAAGATGGTGGGTTGCGTTAAGCCTTTTGGACAAGGACTGTCTTTTGTCTTATTGGTTTGTACAGTCTGTAGTACAATGGTGCCCTGCTCCAACTAGGGCCTTTGGGCGATACTGCAGTATAAACACAGTAGTAATAAACCACAAGTGGTAGATAAGATGATATTAAAGAAAGTGTGATATAAACTGAAGGGCAAGAAGCCAACAAAGTCTGTTTTTTGTGGATTAAGAGCAGAAGGCAGAGAAACGGTTCAGGTAATTCAGTGTAGGTAATGGAGCAATGCTACGGCCAACAAACAAAACTCAAAGCACAGTAGGAGCAGGCAAATCCTGAGCTTGAAATACTCAAGAGCAAACTGCGTTTTGACTCAGGAGGAGGAAGGTGGCAGCCTATGTTGGTGGAGACAAAACTTTCTAAACTGCATCTGGGCTTTTCAAAGGAGCCGAAGGGAATTTGAATTTCAATAATTTGGGTGGCTGACTCCCTTTGGCTCCTTTGAAAATCCCACCCAAAGTGCTTAACAAAAAACAGAGGCAGATAGAACATCTGGTTCATTAATGAGGGAAAAATCAGCCATTGCAAGGAGACTGCATCATTTCAAGCCATACTGTAACGGAGACAAACCACTGCTACATTTCTTCCTGTATCTCTCCCCAAGTTCACATTAATTGCTTGTTCTTCCAAAACCTACATGATTGAGTTGCTTGTTCTCCAGGCCCCGTTGTTATATAACAACTGGTAGATCTTGTGGTGAACAAGGTGTACTGTTAAACTGCTTCAAGCAGTCCAGCAACGCTGTGGTGGGAGGTTTCTGCCAATGTAAACACATTCGTGCTAGGCAAGTACATGTGTTCACATGGCTCTGAGGGTGCTGGCTCACGTTTATCTCCTTGCCTTTTTGCTGGTGGCCCACCAGGCAGTGCCTCCGCATCTTTTTGAAAGCAACCTAGCTGTAGCTAGGGGAACTGGAGGAATCGATGATGGTTATGGATGAAAGTGATTTTGTTTGTATTATGGTAGTGCTTAGAGCCCCAGCCAAAGGACTCACTGAGCTTGGTACTGTGCACACACAAAGCTTACAGTCTAAATAAGACAAGACAGAGAAATGGAGGATTATTTTTCCCATTTTACAGACGGGGAACTGAGGCACAAAGATTCAGTGACTTGCCCAAGCAGGTAGTTTGTGTGGCATAGCTGGGATTTAAACCCCCATCTCCTGAGTCCCCTTACCCACAAGCTATCCATTTGTTGTCTATTAAAGAAGAATTAAGCTTTGCCTTTATTGCACTGGAAACTCAGAACCTTTGTAAGGTATTTCAGTTCACGATGTATATGTTTATGCTCCGCAGTAGCAGTTTCAGTGTTTGTTTGAAAATACTCTAGGCAACTAGACTGAGAGACAAAACACAGAGATGAAACTGTAAGATACACATTTCTAAGAGGAAATACTAATGTGCAACGGGGCAGGGAGGTATAGAGGCAATAAGGTGTGTGCTTCTGGTCACCACAATGTTAGTCTTCTAAAAGGTTAAAAAACATGTAGGTACAACAGAGGAACACAAAGGAGGATTTCAGTGTGCAGAGCCTAGAGAAAAGATCTGCATGTCTGACTCTAGGCCCTGGTCTACACTAGGACTTTAGATCGAATTTAGCAGCGTTAAATCGATTTAAACCTGCACCCGTCCACACAATGAAGCCCTTTATTTCGACTTAAAGGGCTCTTAAAATCGATTTCCTTACTCCACCCCTGACAAGTGGATTAGCGCTTAAATCGACGTTGCCGGCTCGAATTTGGGGTACTGTGGACACAATTCGATGGTATTGGCCTCCGGGAGCTATCCCAGAGTGCTCCATTCTGACCGCTCTGGACAGCGCTCGCAACTCAGATGCACTGGCCAGGTAGACAGGAAAAGAACCGCGAACTTTTGAATCTCATTTCCTGTTTGGCCAGCGTGGCAAGCTGCAGGTGACCATGCAGAGCTCATCAGCAGAGGTGACCATGATGGAGTCCCAGAATCGCAAAAGAGCTCCAGCATGGACTGAACGGGAGGTACGGGATCTGATCGCTGTTTGGGGAGAGGAATCCGTGCTATCAGAACTCCGTTCCAGTTTTCGAAATGCCAAAACCTTTCTGAAAATCTCCCAGGGCATGAAGGACAGAGGCCATAACAGGGACCCGAAGCAGTGCCGCGTGAAACTGAAGGAGCTGAGGCAAGCCTACCAGAAAACCAGAGAGGCGAACGGCCGCTCTGGGTCAGAGCCCCAAACATGCCGCTTCTATGATGAGCTGCATGCCATTTTAGGGGGTTCAGCCACCACTACCCCAGCCGTGTTGTTTGACTCCTTCAATGGAGATGGAGGCAATACAGAAGTAGGTTTTGGGGACGAAGAAGATGATGATGAGGAGGTTGTAGATAGCTCACAGCAAGCAAGCGGAGAAACCGGTTTTCCCGACAGCCAGGAACTGTTTCTCACCCTAGACCTGGAGCCAGTACCCCCCGAACCCACCCAAGGCTGCCTCCTGGACTCAGCAGGCGGAGAAGGGACCTCTGGTGAGTGTACCTTTTAAAATGCTATACATGGTTTAAAAGCAAGCATGTGAAAGGATTACTTTGCCCTGGCATTTGCGGTTCTGCCTTTGCAAAAGGTTTCTGGGGAGGGCAGCCTTATTTCGTCCTTCATGGTAGGACACTTTACCACTCCAGGCCAGCAACACGTACTGGGGAATCACTGTAGAACAAAGCATTGCAGTGTATGTTTGCTGGCATTCAACCAAAATCCGTTCACGCGGTGGGAGGAGGCAAAATGCGACCTTGTAACGAAAGCACATGTGCTATGTATGTAATGTTAACTTTCAAGGTTTACCCTGAAAGAGTGTAGCCACTGTTTTATAAAATGTGTCTTTTTAAATACCGCTGTCCCTTTTTTTTTCTCCACCAGCTGCATGTGTTTCAATGATCACAGGATCTTCTCCTTCCCAGAGGCTAGTGAAGCTTAGAAAGAAAAAAAAACGCACTCGCGATGAAATGTTCTCCGAGCTCATGCTGTCCTCCCACACTGACAGAGCACAGACGAATGCGTGGAGGCAAATAATGTCAGAGTGCAGGAAAGCACAAAATGACCGGGAGGAGAGGTGGAGGGCTGAAGAGAGTAAGTGGCGGGCTGAAGAGAGTAAGTGGCGGGCTGAAGACAGGGCTGAAGCTCAAAGGTGGCGGCAGCGTGATGAGAGGAGGCAGGATTCAATGCTGAGGCTGCTGCAGGACCAAACCAGTATGCTCCAGTGTATGGTTGAGCTGCAGCAAAGGCAGCTGGAGCACAGACTGCCACTGCAGCCCCTCTGTAACCAACCGCCCTCCTCCCCAAGTTCCATAGCCTCCACACCCAGACGCCCAAGAACACGGTGGGGAGGCCTCCGGCCAACCAGCCACTCCCCCACAGAGGATTGCCCAAAAAAAAGAAGGCTGTCATTCAATAAATTTTAAAGTTGTAAACTTTTAAAGTGCTGTGCTTAAAGTGCTGTGTGGCATTTTCCTTCCCTCCTCCACCACCCCTCCTGGGATACCTTGGTAGTCATCCCCCTATTTGTGTGATGAATGAATAACGAATGCATGACTGTGAAGCAGCAATGACTTTATTGGCTCTGCAAGCAATGATTAAAGGGAGGAGGGGAGGGTGGTTAGCTTACAGGGAAGTAGAGTGAACCAAGGGGCGGGGGGGTTCATCAAGGAGAAACAAACAGAACTTTTACACCGTAGCCTGGCCAGTCATGAAACTGTTTTTCAAAGCTTCTCTGATGCGTACCGCGCCCTCCTGTGCTCTTCTAACCGCCCTGGTGTCTGGCTGCGCGTAACCAGCAGCCAGGCGATTTGCCTCAACCTCCCACCCCGCCATAAACGTCTCCCCCTTACTCTCACAGATATTGTGGAGCACACAGCAAGCAGTAATAACAGTGGGAATATTGGTTTCGCTGAGGTCTAAGCGAGTCAATAAACTGCGCCAGCGCGCCTTTAAACGTCCAAATGCACATTCTACCACCATTCTGCACTTGCTCAGCCTGTAGTTGAACAGCTCCTGACCACTGTCCAGGCTGCCTGTGTACGGCTTCATGAGCCATGGCATTAAGGGGTAGGCTGGGTCCCCAAGGATACATATAGGCATTTCAACATCCCCAACAGTTATTTTCTGGTCTGGGAATAAAGTCCCTTCCTGCAGCTTTTGAAACAGACCAGAGTTCCTGAAGATGCGAGCATCATGCACCTTTCCCGGCCATCCCACGTTGATGTTGGTGAAACGTCCCTTGTGATCCACCAGAGCTTGCAGCACTATTGAAAAGTACCCCTTGCGGTTTATGTACTCGGCGGCTTGGTGCTCCGGTGCCAAGATAGGGATATGGGTTCCATCTATAGCCCCACCACAGTTAGGGAATCCCATTGCAGCAAAGCCATCCACTATGACCTGCACATTTCCCAGGGTCACTACCCTTGATATCAGCAGATCTTTGATTGCGTGGGCTACTTGCATCACAGCAGCCCCCACAGTAGATTTGCCCACTCCAAATTGATTCCCAACTGACCGGTAGCTGTCTGGCGTTGCAAGCTTCCACAGGGCTATCGCCACTCGCTTCTCAACTGTGAGGGCTGCTCTCATCTTGGTATTCATGCGCTTCAGGACAGGGGAAAGCAAGTCACAAAGTTCCATGAAAGTGCCCTTACGCATGCGAAAGTTTCGTAGCCACTGGGAATCGTCCCAGACCTGCAACACTATGCGGTCCCACCAGTCTGTGCTTGTTTCCCGAGCCCAGAATCGGCGTTCCACAGCATGAACCTGCCCCATTAGCACCATGATGCATGCATTGTCAGGGCCCATGCTTTCAGAGAAATCTGTGTCCATGTCCTGATCACTCACGGGACCGCGCTGACGTCGCCTCCTCGCCCGGTATCGCGTTGCCATGTTCTGGTGCTGCATATACTGCTGAATAATGCGTGTGGTGGTTAATGTGCTCCTAATTGCCAAAGTGAGCTGAGCGGGCTCCATGCTTGCCGTGGTATGGCGTCCGCACAGAAAAAAGGCGCGGAACGATTGTCTGCCGTTGCTCTGACGGAGGGAGGGGCGACTGACGACACGGCTTACAGGGTTGGCTTCAGGGAGCTAAAATCAACAAAGGGGGTGCCTGTACATCAAGGAGTATTTCAGGCAGGACTGCACGGAGGGTTCCAATAAGAAATGGTGCACCTAAGTTATCGTTGTTATTGGAACAAGGAGGTTAGCCTGGCCTCTGATTGATACATGGCTAGATTTACCTCGCTGCACCTTCTCTGTGAGTGACTGCAGTGTGACCTAGAGGAATGAGTCCCCTAGACAGGGGAGGAGGCAAATGAGTACAAAACAAATCTGGTCTATTTCTTGTTTTGACCCACTCCATCTATCTTTTACATCTTTGGCTGGCAGCAGACGGTGCAGAAGGACTGCATGCCATCCACATCTCATGGCTGCTTGGCAGAAGATGGTACAGTACGCCTGCTAGCCATCCCCATCTCTTGCCTGCCTGGCAGAAGATGGTGCAATACGACTGCTAGCAATCCTCATCTCTTGCCTGCCTGGCAGAAGATGGTACAGTACGACTGCTAGCAGTCCGTATCGCCTGCCTGCTCACCATAAGACGGTTCAATAGGACTGACTGCAGGACTAAAGAGAATGACCTGGTCAAGTCACTCCAAATTTAGTCCCTGCGCCCATGTCTGCCCAGGCGCTCCCAGCCGACGCGGCCAGGAGCACCTCGGACACGATGAGGACGACTACCAATCGTATTGCACCGTCTGCTGCCAGAAGGCAAGGGGTTGCTGCTACTGTGCAGCAAAGCCGTACCGCGTCTGCCAGCACCCAGGAGACATAGGGTGACGGTTACCTGAGCGGGCTCCATGCTTGCTGTGGTATGGCGTCTGCACAGGTAACTCAGGAAAAAAGGCGCGAAATGATTGTCTGCCCTTGCTTTCACGGAGGGAGGGAGGGAACGGGGGCCTGACGACACGTACCCAGAACCACCCGCGACAATGTTTTAGCCCCATCAGAGCGCTCCATTGTGACTGCTCTGGACAGCACTCTCAGATGCCCGATTGTTTGCCATTGCTCTGACGCTGGGAGGGGCGCTTACAGGGTTGGCTTCAGGGAGCTAAAATCAACAAAGGGGGTGGCTTTACATCAAGGAGTATTTCAGGCAGGACTTCACAGAGGGTTCCAATAAGAAATGGTGCACCTAAGTTATTGTCCTTATTGGAGCAAGAAGGTTAGCCTGGCCTCTGATTGATACATGGCTAGATTTACCTCGCTGCATCTTGACTGCAGTGTGATCTAGAAGAATGAGTCCCCTAGACAGGGGAGGGGGGGGAAGCAAATGAGTACAAAACAAATCTGGTCTATTTCTTGTTTTGACCCACTCCATCTATCTTTTACATCTTTGGCTGGCAGCAGACGGACTGCATGCCATCCACATCTCATGACTGCTCGGCAGAAGATGGTACAGCACGACTGCTAGCAGTCCGTATCGCCTGCCCGCTCACCATAAGACGGTTCAATAGGACTGACTGCAGGACTAAAGAGAATGACCTGGTCAAGTCACTCCAAATTTAGTCCCTGTGCCCATGTCTGCCCAGGCGCTCCTGATCGACCTCACAGAGGCGACCAGGAGCACCTCAGACATGACGATGACGGCTACCAGTCGTACTGTACCGTCTGCTGCCACAAGGCAAGGGGTTGCTGCTACTGTGTAGCAATGCCGTACCGCGTCTGCCAGCACCCAGGAGACATAGGGTGACGGTTACCTGAGCGGGCTCCATGCTTGCCATGGTATGGCGTCTGCACAGGTAACTCAGGAAAAAAGGCGCGAAATGATTGTCTGCCCTTGCTTTCACGGGGGGAGGGAGGGAACGGGAGGCTGACGATATGTACCCAGAACCACCCGCGACAATGTTTTAGCCCCATCAGGCATTGGGATCTCAACCCAGAATTCCAATGGGCAGCGGAGACTGCGGGAACTGTGGGATAGCTACCCACAGTGCAACGCTCCGGAAGTCGACGCTTGCCTCGGTACTGTGGAAGCGCTCCGCCGAGTTAATGCACTTAATGCACTTAGAGCATTTACTGTGGGGACACACACACTCGAATTTATAAAACCGATTTCTAAAAAACCGACTTCTATAAATTCGACCTTATTCCGTAGTGTAGACATACCCTTGGAAGACAAGAGAACACCAGGCCACTCTACTGGATAAGTGTACGGAAACTATTCTGAACCACAAGGAGCCACAATTAAGCTAAGGAAAGGTCAAGAAGTCGAGGGTGCAATTTCTTTGCAAAACATCAACAGTTAGTATTCTGGAATAGAGAGAACATGACAGAAGTAGCAAAGCTGTTTATAACAACTGGAGAAAATGCAGAGTGCAAATACTAATATGAGAGGAGGGGATTTGGGCCAATGAGATCCCTGCTACACTAAAATCCAGATGGGAGCTATTGCTAGGCACGCCGTACACTGTGTTTATCTCCTATAGCATTACCAGAAATGTACCAGAGAAATTACTCACAAAAGGGTTGAAAACTGTGTTGGAGGGAGAGACTTTGAGGAGCTGATGGATTTCAGCCTCGTCAGTGTAAGTGTTGTCATGATCTGATTGTAAACTCCAGGACTTCTAAAGTTTCCTTGTCTGCAAGGGTGGGCAGGAGGGAAAGAAACAAGAAGTTTTTAGAGTTCTCAAACTGCTGGCATATGAACAGGAACTCCTCTTAAAATTGCTAATGAAGACAAAGTAACAAAAAGTCACATTCTATTAGCAGCTGGAAACCTTGTTGCTAGGTCTTTTGAAATGAGCAACTTTCAGGTTCTTGATTGTTCACATAGTTTGGTTTTAATATGATTCACAGAGTCATTTGCTGCAATTGCAAAATCCAGCATTGCAACTTCAGCAAAGGCAACAAGTTAATTCCATCTAACGGGGCTTTCCCAGTAGAGCAGGTGCGAAAGAAGAGAATATTGTTGTTAATGGAGTAGGGACTGTCTTTGTTCTCACTGTGAGACACTATTTACAAATGTTAAATAATAAGCAATCTGCTTGGCTTGTCTGATTGCAACCATTTCAGATCTTTGTTTTGGGGAAGTGCTTGTCCCATAGATGCAGAAATGAAGCAGATCTCATAGGTCACACAGTTCATCCCAGGTCAGCCAGTGAAGCATTGTTCACTGTTATACATTGACTCATGTATTATCCAGCCATTTTAGATGTCCCAAGCAATGGGGCATCCACCACTTCACAATTCTATAGCCTTACATTTCACTATCAGGATTTCCCCCCTGATATTCAGACTAGATTCTCTTAGTTCAATCCTCTTATTCCTAGCTGTAGCCTTTCTTTCCTGTCCTAAATAATTTCTCTCTCTCCTTGGCATCTGGCCCCCTTTAACATTTGTACAGTCATTATTCTTGTCCCAAGGCATCAATTAAAAACGAACAGGCTTGGTGAAGTCAGTTGCACCAGCCCCCAATTCCTCTTTTCTGAAATTCCTCTAATTTGTCAATATCTTATCATGGTTCCCAGAATTGAACACTAAATTCCAAGGATGGCTCCACACTTATGTCCCTGCCAGTGTCTGTGCACCCCTTTTGGGGGCCCTAAGCAGGAATATCCTCCCCCCCATAGTAATTAACAGGGGGCCCCCTTGAGTTGCTCGGGGCCCTAAGCAATTGCTTAGTTTGCTTATGCCTAGCAGTGGTTCTGGCCCCTGCCCTGTGAGCCTGTGTAACTAAAATTACATTGGCCTTTACTGCAGCCAGAATGCACTGCACACTCATGTCTTAGGTGACAGTGGAAAGCAAACGAGTCTTAGCATTACGGTCTTTCAGATTAGTTTTCTTTACACGTTCGCTAGAAACTTTCCAAACTGTTTGTTTTTTTTTTGCACATTTCTAAATAACCTAGTTCCTTTTATCTCCTCACGGGTGGTCAGTCCCTCCCAATTTATTATGCTCTGTAGATGCGGTCAACACACTGTTTGCTCCCGCTAAGATATTTAAGATTGACCAGACCAATCATCAATCTTAGTTGTAGGACGTCCCCACAATTTGACATGTCCCATCACAGACTGGATTCTATGACTGCTCTCAAGTCATAATCCTGCCTTTGGGACATTGTGATTTATACACATGGGAAAAATTGCTCTGGCTTAAAAATAAAATATAATTAAACCAGTGCAAAATCCTACATAGATACTTTTTTTGTTGAGTGGTTTATTGTGATTTACTTTAAATTGCTAAAGAACCTATTTAAGCTGCATCAATATAATCCAAAATGAAGGTCTACAGAGGATTTTGGTCTTGTTTAACTGAATCATCTTTAACACACACCTTTAATTAAACCAGTGCAAGTTTGCGTGCGGACAAGGCCTATCACATATCAACCTTTAAGCCCAAGCATTACTGTTATGTGACAAGGAAAAACAAGAGAAAAATGCCATGTAAATGGGTAGGAGCTGGTAATATATTTGGAAGATTTTTTTTTTTTGTTGACGGCCGCATTATTTTTAAGCATTATATTTTAAGCGACTGTAGTGCCCAGCGGGCTAACTCCGCATAGATGAAAAGAAAACGTGATGCTTCGACCACAGAGTCATGTGAAAACACAGAATAAGCAGGAAGAACACCAACTCTGTTTACACTGGTAATTTACCCCCAAGCTTTGCTAAACCACAAGAAGAGTACGCCTTGTTCAGGGCAAAAATCTGCCAAACGTTATACAACTAAGACCCAGACAAATAAAACCTTAGTCCATTTACAGATGGAAAGCTCAGGAAATTAGGCTGTGGGCTCTATTTATTGCTGGAGGGCAAGAAAGGAATAGAAAAGAATATGGCTTTTTTAGAACATTACAGCAAGACATCTGGCAATGGCAAGCAGTGGTTAATTTCCTTCATAGCATTGTCAAATGATAAACAGTGTTTGGTAGCAGTTACATTTTAATCATGAGCTTAGCTAATAAATAGTCTCCCTTTTTCTGTGAAGAAGGCAGTCGAAATGAAGTAATAACACATTATTTTTGTACCTGGTTCCTAGATGCCATGACGACTGGCACATTAGAATCACAGAAAGTAGAAGCTGACATGAATGGCAGCACAGATTTGGGTTCTTGATACAAGCCGAGTCTTGCTTTCTACAAGTTACTCTCAAAAACACCTTCTCATGAATTTCTTAATTATACGGGCGTGAAAGGTCCTTTCCTTATGCAAGAAATCCGACTAGCAGCATCTGACTCCTGACAGCAATACATGGGAGTGCATCTGAAGCTGTACTGAACCATACTGGTGTTGGAGTTGTACTCCTATCTCTGAGTGTTTAAGCATTTTGTATTTGTTTTTTGGGCCACTGGTGTCACATGGTGATTTGAAAGTAAAAACAGACTTGGGACTGTCAAGTCTGTCCTTGCAAATAAGTGCTCTGCAAAGAAGAGGAGATTCTCATCTCTGGTCTAGTGCTTAACCCGCGAGAATCTCCCCAACTGCACAGAACTATTACACTGCACTTGCCTTGTTAACAGGGAGCTATGCTGAGATAGACTTGCTTAGAATACTTCATTCTCCACCCAGGCTATCAGCGCCTTACAGAGCAAGGAAGATCTATAGATAGAGCTTAATTTATCCCTCTGAAACTTCCCTTGCATTTCTCTTAAGATATGTTGCCTCAATCTATTCTTAATAAACACCCCCACTGTTCTGTTGGCTATTCTGTACTCCAACCCCGCGCCCCCCCCGAATCTAATCAGACAATTGGAACTGGCCTGAGTGCCCATAGACACCTCCCATGGAGTGTTCCACCACCTGTCTTCTTATCAATACATGCCCAAGGCTAATAATGGCATCAGATGGTCTGCTTAGTTATTCAGTCTCTGAACTACTGTTTACTGGTCACCCAATGCTAAGTTATGGGACCGAGTTTGATTCGCTGAAATTCACGTTCATACAGAGACAGAAGGATGGGGAAAGCTTTATTGGATTCCAGGTTAACCAGACTGAAGCTGGGGACACGACAGCAGAGATGATGGCAAAGGTAAGTTACCGACATGCATAACTTGCTGAGAAGAGCCAAGGCTGTGTTCAAAGTGACTGATGCCTGGATTCAAACTAGGGTACACCCCACAGAATGCAAGCCTGATACCACTAAAAGGATTGGCAGCCATCTTGACATGCCTCCTTTGTCTATTCCCCACACGGTTCTCAAAGGAATCAAAACTTTATCAGACACTAAGGAACAAGTTTTAATTGCAAAACTGTCCAAATTCCTTAACTCTATCCCCTGTATAGGTGAGATCTCCCTGTATGGTAAATTACCCAACCCACTAGTGTGCACTCTTGTTTTGAAAACAGCCCTAGAGTGAATGGAATCTAGAAAGACCTCGGTACACAAAACATGCATCAATCATTTATAATATTAAATCCCAGTAGGCTCAATGAAAGGAGAAACACACAAGGCATTAAGAGAAATCACTGCCCTGATGAAAGCGATCCTCTCTTCAGAATAACTATGAAGGAATCAAGCATAACATGCTGTCCTTGCATTCCATAGACCCCTAACACAACAAAAAGAGAAAATCTGATTTATACTGTATGAAAAATGGGTCAGTAAATGTAGCATTACAAACGGAGTCCTTGACCCCTGCAACTCAGTGGGTTTTTACATGCTCTTCGTCCACACTATGGGCTGAAAAGAGCAACAGCCCTGAACCCAAGTGAATTGCAGTAACAAAGGAGCTCTGAGATACAAGACAAAAGGGAACCTGGTGCTGTCACTGGCTGGTTAAATTACTAGTCAAACCCACCTTGACCTTTTGTGTTTAATTTATTTAATTTCAAAGAGGTGCACACTAAAAAGTGTTAAGATTCACTGACTGGGATTCCTCAGTCTTTACAAGTTCCTTCGATTGCCTGGAATACACAAGGCTTTATATATAGAAGCACTGAAATACCAGATAAAACAAGAAGCCTAAATCCCAAATCACTCCAAGAAAAAAAAAAAGTGTAGAAAATAAAAAAATGCAGCACTACTTGGGGGAGGGAAAGACTGCACAAAGAGATGGAAGGCAAGCTACTGTAGATCTTTGCAAGTTGCTTCTCTATGCTCAGGGAATGGAGTTCAAAAGATCCTTGAGGAAGCTGTCAGGGTCGTTGATTTCTGATAATAGTCCTGAAAAAACAGCACAAATAAGTTAGTCAGGAGCTGCCTGCCCTTCTGAATCACCAGGCATCTTTTACCATCAGGGCACCTAGAGGTGGATTCAGAAAACAGGCAAGCTACAACCACTACTGGCCTCATCACAGACCAGCCACTCAGAATACTGTTTTAAAGCAAATATATGCTTGCTGAGATTTGAGAACAGCAGACCCATGTCAATCAACTTGGCTAACAGACTCACAAGGCCTGAAGAGAGCAGTCAGTGCCAACCCCAATGTAGACAAGTAAAGCTGCTATTTGCACCAGTGCAGTATACCAGGGCAAATTGCAGCGTACAGCTGTTTATCCTGCCTATACAACGGGTTTGCACTAGGTGCAGCTACACCAGTGACTGGCAGTGATGTCTAAACTGGGGATTCCAGTCAAGGCCTCATTTTAGGTGTAACAAGTTCAGTCTGGTGCTTAACTTCACAACCTACCTACAGAAGTGACGTAGAAATGCCAGAAAATATTGGCACTACACATACATGTAGAAGCTGATGCAGAAGAGTGGGGAGCATCTGTAGCACAGATGCTGCAGTCCAAAAGTTATTTGAGGGTAGTGGCATCTTCTGCTAAGAGGCTGGATGATGAGCAATGACGACGGCTAACTAGTAAGGACAGGAGTTAGGCAGGATAAAATGATGAAGAGCAGCTCCTCAGTGGGTGAGTTTCTCTGGTTTCCTGGAGATATAGATCCTGTGGAAGCTGGTACCCTATCAAATACTGACACATTTAGTACCCATGATGAACTTACAAAAACTAGAGAGGATCCTAAACCAAGTCAAACAGCAGCAAGATGCCCCTGTTAATACAGAAGGGTAAGACCTAAAATAAAATAGGTGTCCAAAGCCCCTGCTCCTGCCTTGTGGAAGACCACTCTGTGTTAAACAATTCCACTCCTACAGCTTATGTTTTACATTTCATTTGGTCCTTATTACTGGGGATGTTTAAATGAATACAGGAACATTGTTACTTAGAAGTTCATCTGTTCCTGTTAATTCCTTTGCAATCCTCTTTTGAAATTGGAATCATCTGCTGTAGTAATTGTGTCATATTACAAATTCAGCTGTGGAAGCAGAAGCATATATATCCTACAACATTCTTCACTGATGGATCTCAAAGTCCTTTACAAAGATAATTCTCATTTATCTCCATTTTTAGGAAACAAGTGTATTTCACCCCACGCATCCCTACAGAGGTGAATGCAGATTGCAGAGAGAAACAGAAGACTCTCCAAAAAGAATGCTTTTTAAAGTGACCTAGGAGGCACCAGGTGGTTTAAGATCCCATCATTCCCCCCACCTCCCTCCACATATTTCTAAAAGCAAGTTACATAAATTACATATTTCCAGTCCTGAATTACACAAAAACAGCCTTTAAAAGGTAAAGTTAATACTGACCAGCCACATCCAAAAATTCAGAAAAGGTTTCAACTGGCATGAACTCCTCCTGGAAAGTTTTCAGGGCCTTGTCTGCAGCTTCATGTATTGGCATATCATTGTGTCGGATAAATTCAGCCAGTGAGTAGGACCAGCCTCCCTCTGTGTTACTGGTAGGCACCTTCTACAAGGAGGAGAAAAGGGACAAGTCAGTTTGTTTTAAGCCTATAGAATAATAAACCCTTTAGAAAATGGATAGACAAGGTGGGTGTGGGAACATCTTTTACTAGACCAACTTCTGATGGTGAAAGAGACCAGCTTTCGAGCTACACAGAGCTCTTCTCAGATCTGGAAAGGTATCAAAATGTCACAGCTAAATCCATGGTCAGACAGAGCTGTGACCCACAGAGTACCTTTCCCAGATCTGAAGAACAGCTCCATGTAGCTCGAAAGCTGGTCTCTTTCACCATCAGAAGTTGTTCCAATAAAAGATGATCCCTCACCCACCTTGTCTCTCTAGTATCCAGGGACCAACATGGCTACAACAACACTGCCTACAACCTTTAGAAAATGCAGACTTCAATAACCTGATGCCCCATTATGAAGCCTTGCCTTTGGGCTGAGATTTCCTGTCTCCTGTAAACATGCCACACAGGAAGGTGCCTAGTACTCAGATTTTCAGTTCTTTTTGTACAGAGTTTTAAAAAGCACCCGAGAGTTTTCCTTCTCCAACTCACCCTAATTAAATGTCTGCTTGCTTTGGGGAGGGAGCTATAGATTAACTGGGCTTTGCTTTTACACTTTCCAAAAGAAGAGTGTGTCTTATCAATCCCTCTCTATCCCTTCTGAGCAGGGTCCGACACCCCAAGCAGGGTCCAAGACCAGGACTTCCTTCCCACCCCAGCAACAAAGGCTATTCCAACCATTTGCTCCAGTGCAGAATCTTGGAAACAATGCCTGAACAGAGGACAGAAAAACAGGAAGAGAAACAGGGGCAGGGGGAGGCGGGAGAGAGAGAAGGCCTGTAAATCATAAGACCTTACTACTTCAGATGGACAACAGCTGAGGAGAGGGGTAATCACAAGTGGACATACATCGTACCACCCCTCCTGTTCTCATGAGCAAGCAGAGTTTGAAATTTAGAGGGGATTTAAAGCCCTGCCTACCCTTCAAAGGAACAGAGCAGACTGATTTTAACAGCATCCATAAAAACAAAAACCCCAAACAAACCAACAACCTTGATTCCAGACAGATCTTACCTTGAACATGTTGTAAATGAGATCTACTAGGGCCCAGAAGAGAAGGCCAGAGCGATATGCTGAATACTCCTTCACTGCTTTATCTGTCAGTCTTGGGAGAAAATGAAATCAAGCTCTGAGTTAATCACTTTACTCTGCTTTGTAACTCATTTGATGAATAGCATGAATGCTGTAACAGCCAAAAGCCTATCAATAATACACACGGGAAATGGTTTTGTGAATAAGCACTGTTCTGTGCTTTAGCATGTGGAGCAAACGTATGCATTACCATCCTGGTCTAGGTTTAGACCTTTGTGCCTTGTGATTCTCAGCACTTGTAAATTGCTTTACAAACTGTAACTAAACTCTGAGGCGGGGACGCCAACACCACTTCTATTTACAGAAGGGAGAAACGCTCACCCAAAGCCACAGAGCAAGTCAGTGGCAGAGCTGGAAAAAGAATTTATCTCCAGTCCAATGCTCAGACTCCTCAACCATGCGGCCCCTCTTATTCAATGGTTCTGATACAATGAATAATTATGGTACTTGTGCTTGAACCATCTCATCCTTTACTGTCATAGATAAAGAGCCTGACACTCAGCTGTAGTTTTGACTGGAATATCTGCCACCTTTTAAAAAACTCGAACAAGTCTTTTGAAGAGCAGTGTAATAACACCAGAGGGGCTTGACCCTGGTCAGTTTGAAGCCAGTTAAAATGACACTTAACTTGAAACCTGTAGGTTAACTGTTTTCAATGTACTATTATATTTACGGTGTTACAGCTGCACCTGAGTCCCTCACCGAGTTTTGACATTCTCCTGTCACTTGTGAAAGATTCAGACATGTTAAGAACACATGGAGTGACTAACCATACAGAGGGAAAGGGCCTGTATACAAAGTGCTGCCAAATGACCATAGAAAAAAATGTCCAGTTACGCAGTCTGGCAGGTATTCCTTTTAGAAAGTCATTCAGACAAGTGTGAGTTGAGCTGAGTCCTTCAAAGACACTGAACATTTAGAATAACACTTCGACTGATGGATGGCCATCTGGAAGCCTGTGAAGGTGGCCAAATCCAGGGTTCAAAATGAATCCACACGGTGTCTGTTTAGCTGTCTCAGGGCATGGCTACACTTGCAGATGGAGAGCGCTTTGAGTTAAACCAGCCTTCGGAGAGCACAGTAGGGAAAGTGCTGCAATCTGTCCACCCTGACAGCTGCAAGTGCACTGGTGTGGCCACATTTGCGGCACCTGCAGCGGCATTGGGAGCGGTGCATTTTGGGCAGCTATCCCAGCATGCAAGTGACTGCAACGTACTTTTCAAATGAGGTGGGGTGGGGGTGGAGTGTGACAGGGAGTGTGTTGTGTGTATGTGGGGGGAGAGAGAGTGGGTTGTGGGGGGGCTGAGAGCATGTCAGCATGCTGTCTTGTAAGTTCAGACAGCAGCAGACCCCCTCCCACCTCTCCGCCCCTCTCTCTCTCACACACACACACCATCCCACACTAATGGCTTGCTTTGTCTTGGAGCAGATAAGCAGCCGGCTATTAGAAACGGAGCTTTCCAAGGGCACATCCATATTCCTGCAGTGATTCAAAAACAATGACAAGAGTGGCCACTTGACTTAAAAAGAAAAGGAGTATTTGTGGCTCCTTAGAGACTAGTACTTCTTTTCTTTTTGCGGATACAGACTAACACGTCTGCTACTCTGACACTTGACTTAGGGGGATTATGGGATGTTTCCAGAGGCTGATCAGAGCGCAGTAATGCAACACCTCGTTCACACTGGTGCTGTGGCACTCCAGCAGGGGCGCAGCAAACATTATTCCACTTGTCGAGGTGGAGACCAGCGGCATTGTCGCCACGGAGTCAGAGCGCTCTATGTGCTTTGCCAGTGTGGATGGGTAGTGAGCTACGGCGCCCAGGGCTCCTTTTTTGTGCTGTAACTCGCAAGTGTAGCCAAGCCCGCAGAAAGAGACATGTTCCATGCAAGGGTGTACTCAGTAGTAAAGTGTTGCTGAAAAACTTCAGTGAGGTATTTCCATTTCTGTCAGATTATGTCACACTCCCTGGCCCCCCCAAAGGAGAAAAACCCACCAGCAAATGTGGGAATTTCCATCTCTGGTCAGACTCTGACTCTTTAGTATTGTCCCAAGAGTCTTCCTAAGCTTGCTTTCAACACACCAGTATCTGGAGAAGTGCTATATACTGTTAAGAGGCGGGGAAAGACAGGGATCGCTTAGCTACGAGTTTTTAAGAGGAAAAATAAGCTAATCAGCAATAGCCCCTGGCAAGGTGGGATGTATTGCCAACACTCCTAATGGATTTGGACTTTTCTTACATAATTTGTGTAGGTATATCTGCCTTATTACATCACACACTGCTTCCCGTTTGTCACTTTAAAGTTTAGAGACATCTCCCTCCCCATATTGTACAGATTTACAACCAGTTCATCTGCCATGGCTGTGGATCAGCAAGAGACAAAAGGGCACCCTCAGATTACGGACACAGCTAAAATCCACCGAAGGTATAGGTCTTGTTTCATACACAGATTGTTTCATAAACCATGTGTGTGTGTGTCAAAGAGACCCTCCCTCTCCATGTTATAACATGTGCTTTGTAGGTGGGAGCCTGCTTGTGCGGCTAGGCTCAATTATTTAAAGAAAAACCAATTAGTAAAGGTGACTAAATTTCCACGGGAAGAAGAGCAACTTAGAGTGAGGCTAATTCTGGATTCCCAAATAGTGTTGAGTCAGAATTTCTTTTTATTTGAATGGCTTTGATATAATTGGACTCTGTTCCTTTAATTGAAAACTAAAAGGCCCTTGTGGGTTAAGTCTATGTAGCTGCCATCTGGAATGGCTACTCAATACAATAGCTGCTATATTTGCATTAACGTAAGCTGGTTCAGGCTCATCAGCTACGCATGGATTTCCAGCTGCAAGTTAGACATTAGCAGTTTGGAAGCTTCACTTCTCTCATGAATATTTTCCAAAGGTCAGAGTCAGGAGCATGGAAAAAAATCCAAAAGATCCCACTCCCCTCAAATTTCACACAGATCCACACGGTGAATCATATGTTTATAGGATTTTTCTTGCTAAAACTCTTGGTTCAGTAATAACCTAACACACTAGGCCCACTACACGAATCTTTTCCTGGCACTGGACTAAAGGCTAAAATTTTCAGAAGTGCCTCATTGTCTGTACTGAATTCTTTTCACTTTATCTGCAACCTTTGTGCCTCAATCAGGGGTGTCTATAGGAGATGCACGTGCTCACCACCTCTGTGGATCAGGTCCTTTGATACCATTGACAATTAAATTGTGACCCTTGTAGCTCCTGGATGGGAATGAGTTAGAGTGGTTCCTGTTTTTTCTCTAGCTGGACACGGATGGTATTGTTGAGCAATGGCTTAAGGGACTTGCGAATGCTCTCATGTGGGATATGGTGGGTTTCTGGTTTTGCCCTCACTATATGTGAGGGGGAGAGACACAATGGGATGCATTCCATCAGCCCCATAGAGCGAACCCAGTTGGCTTTCCCTGTATGTGACTGAAACGCAAACAGAAAACAGTGATGCTGAGCGGCTGGAGGAAACCACCAGCCAGAGGTGGCAGCACAGGTGATATTTGCTCTTATTTGAGTTGGTGGTGCATGTACCTTTGTTACTAAGGGTTGCAATCGAGGGACCCTACTAGATCCTCAGTTGCTTCTAGATGCACAAACAGCAGCAGTAGCAAAGTTCTTTTCTCCCCATCTTCACTTGGAAAGGAGACTGCATCCTTGCCAGTTACACAAGCCTTTGTCCCCTCCAGATTAGATTGTTCAATTGTGCTCCGTATGGTGTTACTCTTAAAAAAGTACCCAGGAACTTCAGCGAGTGCAGAATGCAGCAATCTGCTTATTATGCTTTGTCCTACACATGGAGCAAATACACCATGCTCCAGAAACTGCAACTGGCTTCCAGTTAGGTTTAGCGTAACGTTTAAGGTGCTGGTTTTAACTTAAAAATCACATTAGAGCATTAAAGGCCACCAGATCTCCATGTTCCACCCCAACAGCTAAGGTCAGCTAGGACCCACAAGCAAAAAGACCCTACGTTTGTCTATCTGAGGGGCTGAGTGTAATCAGTTGAATACTCTGAAATTCTCTCTCAGCCTAAGGGAAAGAGAAAGCTCTTGAATAAGCCTTGCCACATGCCCTGAAACCTATCCTGTCATTGAGGCTTTTCCTGAGGCTTTGGGGCAGGGTAGATGGATGTAGAATTCTTGCTATTCCCATTTCAAGATGCTTGTATTGTACACATTCTCAGAAACATTGAAGTAAATACTTGTTTTTTTTCCTTTTCCAGTATAACTTTCTCTGGGGGTTTTCAGCAGCATTAAACCAATGAAACACCCATGTCAACTCACTGAAGGGCTTTGCTTTTTCTAGAATATTTTGTAGACTGTGTGAAAGCCTACAGCCATGCTCCCAGCGATAAAGTTACCACCGCTCATTCGGGGTGGTTTTTATTTTATTTTTTTAAATCGCCAGGAGAGCTCTCACCCGGTGATAAAGCATGCCTACACTGCTCAAATCACAGCGCTGCCATGGCCGCGCTGTAACGTGGGCCATGGAGACATATCCTTAACCTACTTTTCCAAGAACTCCAGAGCAGAAGTGGTGGAAATAGATAGTGGACATGAATGAGTGACAGGTTTAGCAAGAACAACAGAAACAAAGAAATCAATACTGTGGACTAATTTTTACCAGGCATGTGATTATGTGACAGACTATTGGAAGAATGACTGATAAGTCATCTTAATGGACATTTCCCAAAATAGAATATTTTATCCTTAATTATGAATTATTATTTAGAATGACACCTTTGGCAATTGCAATTGGAATTCCTTCGGTCCCCCTTCTTGGAAACAGTTTCCCCCGCCCCTCCACCAAGCAGGGGCAGTCATTTGTTGTTATAGTTCACATGTTTGATTGCTAATATTTGAGGGGGTGGGGGGCAGGGTTTAAAGGAAGCATAATTTGCTTTTGTGATGTGGTTTCAGAAGAGCAGTTAGATCAGTTTTTGAGCCTTCTAAACTTGTCAGGTATCAGAGGGGTAGCCGTGTTAGTCTGGATCTGTAAAAGCGGCAAAGAGTCCTGTGACACCTTATAGACTAACAGACATAACAGATGCATCCGACGAAGTGGGTATTCACCCACTAAAGCTTATGCTCCAAGACATGCATACATCCAATACGTGCATGCATGCATCCGACGAAGTGGGTATTCACCCACAAAAGCTTATGCTCCAATATGTCTGTTAGTCCATAAGGTGCCACAGAACTCTCTGCCGCTAAACTTGTCAGGATCACTTGAATGCTTCACTGACCTGATCTTTCATGTTCTGTTTACAGTTATCTATAGGTTTGGACCTTGTCAGTTAAGTGAGCTACAGATGACAGTTTCTTAAATTGCAGTTCAACAAGTTAAACTGAACTGCTTCCTTTAGGAGAGAAGGAAATAAAAGAGGAGTTCTTGGAGTTTAAGCCTTCTTTTAATTCCTTCACACATCCGCCTTAGATTTTCTCTGCTAAAACAGCAGCATTCAACACCACTCACTAATTAGCCAGCACCACTGCATAAAGCAACAATGCTGTCTTATTGATTGTAATTTCCCAGTTCTCACCTACTTGATTCTCCTCTCATTGAGATGACCCTAGAAAGAAATACATTCTTTGGGACTGAATATGCAAAGCGGGTTATACTACTAAAAGCAATCTCCCTGGGAAAAAATCTGTGTGTACTAATCTAATCTACTGGTACCAGGACCAATTCTGACCATAGGGAAGACAGCAGAAGAAACTCCATGTGCATAAATGCATCATAACGAGTGCATATAATTATATATGTGCCTGCATCCATCCACATTGATTTAAATACTAATATATATAGAAAAGGTTAATCTTGACTATTCAAAAAAATAAACACTCTTGTTTAGCACCAGACTAGGGCTGTCAAACGATTAAAAAAATTAACAGCAATTAATCGTAGTAAAAAAAGACAAACAAAAGTCAAAGCATGAAAGGGCATACCAATGTTGAGCACATTTGGCCCGTAAATACCTTGCAACAACAGCGACAGTGCCTGTTCTCACTTTCAGGGGACAATATAAATAAGTAGTGGGCAGCAGCATCTCCCATAAATGTCAACTAACTTGTTCATCTTCACAATTGGCTGAACAAAAAGTAGGCCTGAGTGGACCTGTAGGTTCTAAAGTTTTACATTGTTTGGTTTTTGAGTGCAGTTATGTAACAAAAACCCCACACTATGGTTAAATTGCACTTTCACAATAAAGAGATTGCACAACAGTACTTGTGTGAGGTGAATTGAAAAATACCATTTCTTTTGTTTATCTTTTTTACAATGCAAATATTTGTAATAAAAAATATCAAGTGAGCACTGTTCACTTTGTATTCTGTGTTATAACTGAAATCAATATACTTGAAAATATAGAAAACATCCAAAAATATTTATACATTTAAACTGGCATTCTATTACTGTTTAACAATGTGGTTAAAACTGCGATAAATTGTGATTTTTTAAATCAAGTTAATTTGCTTTGAGTTAATCTCTTGAGTTAACGGTGATTAATTGACAGCCCTATATCAGACATGTTGCTATGCAGCTCAAATGACTAGGAAGGAAACACCAGTAAGTTCACTGGGCAGCTTCTGAGTGAATGGAAGGGTGGCAAAAGCTGCGACGATTACTGACCTGCTGGCTCCCCCTGGTGACACCACACGTGCATGTGAAATAACCAGCAGCCTCCTGAGGATCTCAACCCGCATGGCTTTCCACTTCTCTGGGGGCAAGATGTGTAGTGCCAGAACTGTGTAGTAATGGGGCCCATCCACCTCAAAGGCACTCTCCACCCATTTCTCCTTGGGATGCTCCATAAAACTCTGAAGGTTCTTTTCCTCTCTGGAAGTTGCTCGGGTTCTGGAATACAAGGGAAGAGTGAACAACTTGCCCGGGCATGAGAAGCACTACACAACCAACCAACGTTTTATTTCCTAACTGGAGTCCGTTTCCCCCCAAATGTCTCCTTTGTCTCAGATTTCCCAAACACACACGTAGTGGTTGCAGACTAGCTTTTCCCTCCAGCAGTACAAAGCAGCAGAAAGGATCCCAAGGCAACCCACCTCTCTCTCTGCTAGAGGGCAATGTTTATTAAAAAGTCCCTTCCCTTTTGGGAACATGGGGGAAGAATCAGATGCCAGCCACTTCAGCCAGAAGAGCTAAAATAACCAATCCCACAGGCAGCACAAAGCACTTAACTATAGATTTTTCCATGGCTAGATCTTTGTAACAACTTGTGCTATTTAGCCCTCCCTATAGCAATCAAGGGTAAGATATAGGCCACCATCAGAAACAAAGATACACTTTATTTATGAAAACTCCTTTCTTTTCCACTCTTATGAGGGAATCAAAAACATAACTATATCACAGCCTACAGCTGTATAGACAACCCAAGACTAAGAGATTCATGGGCCCTGTACCCAGTGATCATAAACTGCCACAACCCAGTGCACTGATCAATGAGAAGGAGGCTGCCTGCTAGATATTACCCAGCATTTTGAAATTAATAACAAACCCCTATAATCAAATGAGTGATAAATCAGTATCCCCAGCAGATATGAATTATCTGTAGGTTGCCAATGGTATGTGCATTTCTCATTGGCTGCACTCTACAGCTGATCTTAGCTGGTCAGCAACTCTAGGAACTGCAGTACTGTTAAACACTGCTTTTAAAAGAACCATTTCAGCAGGCTGTATAACTCACACAGCAGGGCTCTCAAATGGTGCCGAGCGGGGCTATAAGATTACATAATTAGCTTAATTTGTCTTCTCACAAGGGAATTGGAGAAAAATACAGTGGCATCTGGAGAAAAAGATATTAAAAGCAATACACAAATTGTGTCACTGCCCAAGTGTTGACTGCTCCAGGGATACACAGGCTGCAGTTTCATTGCATTTGATTTGGAGTGACTCTGGAATAAAGGGCTTAGATTCTAACACCTGTTTTCTAAGATACCTCATCCAATTAATATTATCTCCTTTGCTCTTTGCTACTGAAATAAGAGGACTATGGACCTTACTTTTGTGCACCATACTTTGTAAAGTAATATTACCTCCAGCCCATTTGTTTAGAGACACTTTAGATGCTGGCTGGCTGGCTGCATGTGTGTGCAGTTAGACATATTGACAGCTCCAATGGGGCTTGGAATTTAGATTTTGTAAAAATAAGCTTTTACATAAACTAAAAATCAATAGAAAGGTTTCTATTTTGTTTTTAAATTCCAATGGAGCAGACCCTGTCGACATATAAACATTTCACTGAAGTATCAGCAACTCAAACTACAGTGCTCGCGCTTTGAACTCAGTGCTGCCAGCCATGAGTCTGTCCCAAACCCTTGGGAGGGGGCTGGGTATCCACTAGGGGGCTTCCTCTAGCTTCTCCTTGTCCAATTTGCCCCACACCCAGGACCCAAAATAGCTGGTAACTCATCCACCTGCAGCAGGTGATGCCCTGCAAGGGCAGCTAATGGCTCTTGTCTCAGACCTTCCCAGAGGCATTGAACAGCGAGTGACAAGCACCCTGCATGTGACCTCAGTGGTGAGCTTCCCTCTGACTAGTTCTAGTACTTGAGAACTTGGAAGCAAAACAGACTAGTTTATTCTCCAAGATCAGAGGTAAAAAGAAGGGAAGTCGTGAAAAATTAAGATTTACATTGCTCACAAACAGGTGAGGGAATCACTGGGGGTTTTTCACCAAAAATATGACAACCTGACAATGTCCCTTTAATCTCTAATAAATTGAAAACTCTTATACTTTGTCCAACATGGAGATAATTATTGCACACAGAATGGAATTTGCTTTTGTTAAATCAGTCTCCAAATTACATGATCACAAGCTGCTGTGTTTTCTGTGAAACAGCTGTAACAACCTGCCTTAAGGATTTAATTAAATTTCCTTTATGTAGTTTCCAACATTTCCCATCACCTCCCTTGTAAGCCAGATAGTAGGCACCGTGGCACTAACACATCCTGTATGTGAGGTTCAGGATCAAGCTTTCTCCTGTTCACTGCTCTACTATCAACTTGGAATGCAACCGTTCAGCATTTCATACTCCAGGGCTGCACCACTATTGCTAAGAGATTTATCTCCTTTCCCTCTGACGTCTTCCCCTGTTCCCAAGAAGCTGGTGAAGGCTTCCACCTCCCACAGCAATACCCAGTGGAGACTGGTAGCTGTGCATCCATTTATCATTTGGAGACCTGCCCTGTGAGATTCAGTCTGTCACTAACAGGAGAGAAGACAGCTAAGACACACAAAGAGATACTGACGTGTTAAGAACATAAAGCACAGTGTGAATAATATATGGAATGAGGTGTATATTGCTCTCCCTTCCTCCTCCTCCAGTGTCCACACTGAATGACTGCTCCATAGCGAAACGGAGAAATAGTAGCTTAATGTCATGGACGTTGAGCTGGTAGGTGGGTTCCCGCTGCCCTGTGCATTCCTGGAGGTATGTGTTGTGCCTGGGAAAAAACAGTAATAGATTATATTGCATATATATTCACTCCTTTGGGAATGCAGGTCAAAATTCTCCTCCCACACTGCAAACAAGTCAGAGCTCAGAATTAAAATGCAAATTCCATCCCCTTGGATTAACACCACAGAAAAGGGAGCTCTTTCATCTCTCTTGGGCAAATCCAATTCAGTGTGGGTTTCCTGAGCATAACCATCAGCACTGCTTCCCCACTGCAAGGCCCTGGGATGTGGTTCCTTGGCTGACATGGACTAGAGGTACAACTGATTCTAATATCTAACACATTACAAATGCAAAGGATTTGGGTTAGGGAATTGGTAATGGGATACGGACTTCTTCCGCTCAAGCTCAGTGGTTAGAATTCAGCAGTGATTGAAAATCATTTAACGTCTGACCGCAGTTTGGCAATCTATGCAACTGACTTGCTGGTGTCGACAAGATTTGTCCTCTCCACCACCACGACGGATACCCTTTTTTAACAATCAGCATGAAGATTAAACTACTTTATCCTCCCTTTACTTTCCACTGCTAGCAATTCAGCACAATTGCAAGTACTAAACTTCCTTAAAAATACAATGCAGAGTGGAGATTCAAACAAAGCTTTAGAGTGATTAAAAACAGAGCCACAACACAGAAGTCAATAAACACTCAGGAATTCAGTGAGAGAGCTGCGTATAGCTTCTTTGTAGCTACCACTAACACAACAGTGCTTGGATACGGGTTCTTTTTGGAAGAGAGGTACAAAACTCTCCAGTGGCAAGAAGCTCATTTCTTAGCAGAGACAGATGCCAACCCTGCAATGCCAGCAGTCAGGGCTTACTAACCATAAGGGTTGAGATGATGATGATGATAATTTTGGGCTCACCTAGTGGTGGATTTGTTTTTCATGTTTCTACCTTACCAGTCTGTGCAAGACGGCATGATACGTTACATGTGTATTTTAATTGGAACGTTGCTGATAGACAGGGGGTGGTGTAGACTCTGGTGATCAGTAATGGCTCCTAGTTGTTTGTAGCACTGCAAACTCCATTTGGGGCTTACAGTCAAACTTGTTCACACATGTGTATCATACAGTAACTCCCCAGCTCATCTATTCTGAATACAAACCAACATTAAGAGTAATATTCTATACTCACCTTGCTAAGCAGGTTGCAAAAGCAGACTCTGGCACATGGGGCCCCCACACTGGTAGAAGGCCATTGCACTTGGTGTTGGCATTTTGTAGGGCTGCACTCTCCCATTCTTCCCGGCCACGAGCCAGTCTGTATTGACAAAGAGGTTATACACAAAGGGATTACAATTAGTTAAGCTTTTGTCTAATATCACCATCCCCCCACTCTCCTGGATCTTCTACAGTGCTCTTCATTCATAGAGCTCAAAATGCTTTACAAAGGAGGTCAATATCATTATCCCCATTTTATAGATAGGGAAACTGAGGCACCAAAAGGGACCATGAATCACCCAAGATCACCCAGCAGGCCAATGGCTAAACTGGGACTAGAACCCAAATCTCAGAGTTCTAATCCAGTGCTGGCCACACTGCCTACCCTTACTCTAAGCAGTAAATGAAAATGGTGGCACTCCATAGCTGCTTAGTTCCATTAACACCCTTTATAAATAGTGCTTTCCAACTTCACAGCACCATGCACTGATTTTAGTTAATGTTTGAAATTACGATATTAAGGTGGCCATAATAAAGATGGAGGACAGCAGCTGTTGGATGGATGATGGAACAATGATCTCTGGATAACCATGTTTGTGCTGAGTTGCATTTTGCATTGTGCTGGATGTTTAAGGGACATATACCATGATAGGTAACTTCAAGCGCAATGACCCAAGAGACAGATCAGATCTTACCTGACAGCTGCAAGATGACAGTCATAATGGACAATGTTGAAATGAGAGACCGTGCTGTATCCCTGCTGCTTTCGGGGCTTGTTCTCAAACTCTTCAAGTGCAACCCGCTTGGTGAAAGTGTAAATACCCAGAACCTTTGTAGGCTGTAACAACCAAAGCTTTATTAGCGATGAATAAAGTCCTACTTGAATTGTCAAAAAATTGCAGACGAGCTGCAAGCAAGCCATGGAAAATTGCAGAAAAGTAATAATGGACCCTATTATTTTTGGTAATAAAGTTCATTACTACTTTTCCATGATTTTCTGCTGTCGGCTGACCGGGGCTGAGAGTGGGGCAGGGGCCCCTGCTGTCAACTGCCCGGGGCTGACAGCAGAGGCTCCCGCTCTTAGCCCCAGGACAACCAGGACTCCTACTGTCAGCCCCCCATGGTGGGGCTCCTGCTCTCAGAATTGTGGTGGAAGTCTAATATTGAGGAATCTGCAATTTTTGGGACCTTAGAGATGAGATATTTGCACCTGCAAGCATTTAGTGGTTTGCCACTCATTCAAGAGTTACCTTCCTAGAGATAAGGGCCAGTTATTAGGTTCAAACAAGCTTTTCCCAAGCAACCACTCACCAATTCACGTTCCCCACCTGGGAAGGGGAATCATGAAGACAATTAAGAAGTTAGGACTACATTCTAAATTGGAGAAAGAAGCCTCGTGGCAAAATATGCCACTAGCAGAAGAGATGGGCGGAGATTACACTCTGCTGAGCCTATACCTCTCCAGCTAAGAACAGAGCCTGCTAACCTGCACTTTATACTGAAAGTAGAAGCAAACCACAGAAGATACATAACATAAAAATCCATTATTAAGACTTGCACCAAGGTAAGTGAATGTTCTAGGTGAGACCCTTCACTAGGGTTTAGCTGTGGTTTCAAAGAGTTTTTTTGAATTTACATTGTTTGTACTATTCGCCTCCACGGCACCTGTGCAGGAGGGATTGTTACTAAAGCTGGGCTCTACATGAGATCCACTCCAGCTCCTTACTGGAAATAAACATCTCATCCCCTTTTCCTTCAGGATAAGATACATAGGAGCTAAGCTGTGCAGGGACAATCAGCTCGGTTTCATGCAGATGGTGAGGGGAACCCAGAGAAGAGATTTAACGAGTACCATCTTCATTTCCAAAGTGCAGCAGAGAACTGCAGATCCCAGGAACAAAACCTGAGATCACCTGGCCCTACAGTGTCACGGCATCAAGTCTCTATCAAGCACCAGGGCGCACACTAGTGATTTTCCTCGTATCACATTAGGGCTTTCCTGTTGCTGTTCTGTACCTGGAACTTATATCCTTCCCTGCAGATACAGCAGGTCAGTCCTGGTTCTTCTATCAGCTCTTCCATCTGTTTGAGGAGTGCAGTCTTTGTCACCACCTGGCCCTTTTCATTAGTCTGAAAGAGAGGACAAGTCAAATATACTAGGAGAATAAAACCAGAGAGGAATTTATATTTGCTAAATCTCAGAACACCTTACTTACTGGAAGCAGAGAACATTGGAGCACAGAATGCTGCTCAAACTGTACAGCTATCACAGGCCTCTGAGCAGAATTGGGAAGCTCCCATAAACTTGCTACTG
This sequence comes from Caretta caretta, assembly GCF_965140235.1. Classification (NCBI taxonomy): domain Eukaryota; kingdom Metazoa; phylum Chordata; order Testudines; family Cheloniidae; genus Caretta; species Caretta caretta. The sequence goes on from NC_134223.1 coordinate 8,461,533, forward strand.
AGAGTTACCAATCAAGATTAAGTCAGATTTATAATATTTTCGGACCTCAGAGATTTCCTGCAGTTCTGTATTACAAAAGGCAACCACCAGCGCATGGAAAGCTGTTATATATTGAACACTAGATGACAAGATTATGGTCAATGGACTCTTGCAGGCATAACATTGCTATAGTTGGAGCTACCAAACTGCTAACATCAGAGAGTTAAAGGATTTCCCACCCTGACACAGGTAAATGACCCCCACTCTTCCAAAAGTCACGCAAAGACTATGTAGCTTAATATTTGTCTTGCACTTAAAAACAAACAAACAAAAATTCGGTGGCATTTTTAGCAAGACAGGAATATGACATCCACCATAGAGCACTGGAATCCATTATTGTGGATAGGCATTACCGTCATTCCCAGAGTGCCTAAGGCTTTTTGCCTCATTGCCATGGCCATGCGCTTCTTCTCTGCACGTGTCTCCTTTCGGGCTGCATCTATCTTCTTGTTCACCTCTGGATGTTCCCTGAGCGCCTCCAGCAGGTTCTCCGCTAATGTCCCGATACCTTCGTCACTGGACACTTGCTCCAATTTGTGCAGGTTTGTAATGGAGTCTGTACCTATTAGTACCTGTTAGAGATTAAAATACAGCAGCTTCTTCAGGAAAATGTGAGCAAGACCCCGAACTATTTCACCTAATCCAACCTGCAGCAGTCACTGATTGACTAGTTAGAGCTTTAGGCCACTACAAGCGTTTTAAGGGGAGTAGTTCACTGCAATGCTACAGGCACCCAAGACTGGTGTCTCACAGTCTTCCACAATGCACCTGATTCATGCCCTAAAACTGCATACCAAGGCTACATATATTGAGAGTAACCAGGAGTTAAAAGGAGTTTGTCATATAAGCTACTGAAGTAGTGAAGCCTATAAACCACCACCTAGACCACAGGAAACCCATCACAGCCATAGTCTATAGTTCTACCTTGCACTTCAAAGGAATTGGAAAATTTAACAGAAAAGAACGATCTTGAGCTACAGAGAACCAGGCTGTACTTAGTCAGAATCTCTCTGCTTGAATGGGCATAGTCAACCCAATAGTTCTTTCCAGACTAATGATCAGCTGTGTATGAGAATAACATTGCTCTCCAAACTCAACCACAGATACTACTACGAAAAGATTGATCTAGCTACAGCCACCATATAAGCTCCCAGATACAAGCCAGCCACCTGCTTCCTGGTCCGTTTCCAAGACTACCTCCTTACCTGTGTGGCAGGGTGTTGTGTGGCGAGACCTCGAAGGAGCCTCAGGATGAAAGGAAGTGCTGGACGAGATAAAAACTTCTTCCATATGTCTGCATCCAAACTACACAGAGAAGGTAAAAACATACAGCAGCTGAAAGATAACTCACCAGCACCGAAAAGTATCTAGCTTCCAGCCAACAGCCAGCTTGCACTATACAGGCTGCTAGGAAAGATGGCCACCTTTTCCTCATCCCCTCCACACACACACACACCCCCACCATAAATCTACAGTCAGAAGGGCTACTTTGTTGCATCCTGTCTGAGCTCAAATATTTAGTTTAAATTTTAGACATTTATTTATAAAACCTTAATATGGTAACTGAAATGACGTTCACGCTCCCTCCTCCACACTGCACACACTATCAGCCAGCTCCTCACTCAATTGTTAGCTTCAGGTTTTGTTTTAGGCCCATGAGATGACCCTCAGTGTGAGAGCTCTGTTTTAGGGTGATAGATAAGATACAGCTAGGAAATTAGGCCATTTGGTGCATCTGAGTAACCAAGCTTAGAGCTGGTAGAGTCTTTAGGTCATCTAATCCACATGTGCCACCACTGTAGGTCTGTCCCTTCAAGAGTTCGTTCACCAGAGATTCATCGAGCCTAAACATTTCCAGGGATGGAAGTCCTAACCCTCTCCTCGGAAGACCATTCCATTTGGTGATGATGAAATGAGATAGGGATACACATGGTTACCACACACCACAAAGTGACCCTTACTTCTTTGCACTGGGGATATGCTTTTTCATGTAGTCGAGTGCATTCTGTGTAATGCCTTTCTGGAGGATGAGATCTTTCAGCTGATGCCCATTGCTGTTATTCTTTATGCCAGCAGCTATTTTACAGAAACAGTCTAGGAAAACTTTATCATCTCCACTGTGTTCCTCATCATACCTGAGTGAGGAGAGGAAACAGCAATCAAGTTAGGGCTCTCCTACGGACCCAGTAGATATAATAATGGTCCACTCTGCAGATTAACACACGCACATCAGCCCAGATAAACTCTCCAGAACTCCCACCTGCCACCCAGACTCCCCTTCTCCTGTAAATATCCATTAGACTAACGGAAGCATCCAGGATGCTGATTTATTAAGATTTTAATTTAATTGGTGCTCTTTGCTGACGGCACAAAACGTACTTGTCAAAGTTACAGTAGGGCTTGAATCGATCCACCAAAATCTGCATTTTCTCCATTTCCCCAAAGGACAGATAAGGGATGATGCGTAACAGGCCTTGCAACACACTGGGATTGGAGCGGACAAAAGTGCTGTTAATCTGATCCAGCAGCATTACCAGCTGATCCTTGTCACCAGTAAGGAGAAGGTTACCCTGCAAAGAGGACAATGATTTATGTTCAGGATTAACCTATAGGCTTCAGGAAAATCCTCCTATTCCAGTGGTTTACTGACTGTTCCCTATCCGGACGAAATCAGAGTTTCGGGATCTCAGTAAGACAGTGTGATAAAGAACAAAGACAGCAACACTAGAATTCTCGTGGCCACAGAGAAACTGCATTTTTAGCACATTTCCAGGTGTCTAATGGAACAGCTGTATCAACCCATCTAATCAATACCTGGCATCCTGCAACTGCTGTTAAAATGTTCTCGGGTCGAAACAACCTAACCCTAGCCCAAAGGAGGTCCGACTCAAGCAACAGTAGTTCTAACAGATCCACTGGGCTAATGGTACCCTCAGGGGAGGGAGAGAAGCCCCATTTCTCAGTGTGTCTCACATAGTTCACATTGCCAATTATTCAGAAAACCAAGTTTGGTTTCAGAGTTCATATGAAGGCACTCTAAAGGACAAGGCAGATTCACCTCTTTCCATGTCAGCTGATCCAGCTGCTCTGACCCAACGCACCACTACTGTGCAAAAGAGTTTGGTAGGAATCTTGCAACGCTTTTGGTTCAGTGTCGCTCTTCCTCCTTCTGTCCCCAACACAGTCTTTACTGTTTGATGGCACGGCTTAGACTCCTTGTACAGACCGTGGAAGGTCTGTACCACTGAACAAGACATTTACAAGCCTTGGATTCCAGTCAGTATTTCCCTCTCCATGGCACCCAGAACCAACACTCACCTTGTCCTCACTCAGTGGTTCTGCATTAGATTCATCCAATATTATCTCCATGATACTCAGCACCTGCTCTGCCACTGCTGCTCCTCCACTGTCCTTACTCTCCTGCTCAGCCACCAGGGCCTGCACAGAAGACGATATTAGTCACTACAGCACCAACTGCTATCACTAACAGATGACAGAGGGAAAATCGGGCTGATAGTCCTTAGCTTAGACCAGCACTGAGAGGATATTTAAGCTCCCTTTTGGTTGCTATGAGGCAAGTATGACTGAAATTTTGGGTAGCTTAAATACAGCCGAGCAGATGAAAAATTTTCAGAAGTCCTGGTAAATTTGTGCAAGAGGATCCTGTTCATTACTGAGGAAGGGCATGAATGTGATCTCAGCTAAGGTGTGGATAAAAGAGTTGTGTTACCTGGAATGCTACTCTCCAGATAACTCGGGTAATCACCCAAAGACATGGTCTCCATACTAACTCCGAATCTGTGTTCTTGATGCCACCATCAAGCTACACTGATGGCTTTGGGCATGATTTACCATCCAGCAAAAGGTGAGCCAAGGGTACCAAAATCCACTGTAAGCCAAAATTCCTCCTTACCAAATTCAGAGTTCCCAGCATGACATTCAAAGTGTTCATCTCAGGTTTGACCAGGTGCTGACGGTTCACTTTCACTTTCACACAGTAGCTGAACAGTTTTAGCAGCACCTGCAAAGAAACAGAGAACGGGACCTACAAGATATCCATGAAAGGGCTGGCAGGATGGAAGTGAACTTAAAAGCGCCAAACAATCTAGTTAACCCCTTGGAAAGCACAAGGTGTGACCCCTCCAAAACCATTAATCCCAAGAAGAAGATTGTGATTTTCCAGTAAGATTCTTGAATACATAAAACAGTCATGCTAACAACCGGGGGCCTGATCCTGCAAACTGCTCAGTGCCCTCAACTCCCACAGACTTCAAAGGCTTATTCTGAAGAAGTGTTAACAGAGGGGATTAAAAGGGGACAAGGAGAAAGCAAGGAGGAAACTGCTATAATTTTACAAGACATGGATTAGTGAATTTAAACTCTGCTGCAATATGTGAGCTGCTGTACAGAAGAGTCGTTGGTAGGCAGCTATTGGAAAAGAGGGAGCTTTTTTGACTGCTTATGGATTTACTCTCAGTCTCTTTGCCATGAGTTGGGGTAGCTCAGACTCACTGTCAAGAGATGTCGGCCTTGTTTGAAATCCTTGATTCCAGTCAGTCGGTTCAGCATGCACTCCAGGCCTCCACACTGCGCCATCACACCTGCCATTTTATAAACCTCTTCCTCATCCTCCTCTTCATCTACAGGAAAGAAAGACTATGACAGGAGGGAGGCAGACACATCAACAGGACTATACAGCTGACCATAAGGAGTGAGGCATTGAAGTAAAAATGGAGATTAAGCTACAATTGCCAATGCCAGCTAGGGTTAAAGTTAAGCAGCTGGGTCAAATTGGAGAAAAATTACTGAGCAAGAATATTAAAATAGGATTTTGACACACAAGTTCCTTCCATGTCTAACATGAAGTCTAAAACTCCAAAGCGCTGCTGGCTGCACGCTCCCATGTACCAACTAAAGTCAGAATTGAAGGTCAATATAAACAGTTTCTCTAATCTCAGGGACGTCTGAAGTCAGAGAAAAGATGGTCATGTCACTAAAGCACTGGACTGAGTTTGATTCCAAACAGTGCCACAAATTTCCTGAGAGACCTTGGGCAAGTTGCTTAATCTCTCTGCACGTCTATAAAATGGAGATGACACTTTCTTAACTCAGAGGGGGACTGTGAGGATAAATTCATTCATGTTTATGAAGTGCTCAGATACTACAATGAGGGGGAGCTATATAAGTAGCCACACTGATATTATAAGCTACAGTGTTGATTATTTAATCTATTCCTGGCACAGGAGGTAAATATAGCAAAAGAAATGTTTGTCAGTCAAATATACGCTCAGTGCTGTAAGGTTAATGGTGCCATCCTTCTGTGGCAAGCTCCACATTTCAAATCTAATTCCAGTTTCTAGGGAACAAATGCCTTACCTGTAGTGGAGTCCAGCGACTCAATGAATTCTTCAGTCGCATCTCCTAGCAACCCTCGCATGCGGTAAATGATCCTCATTGGCTCCCCCTGGGGAGAAGAATTAGACAAGTGTCACATTTGCTATGCTGGTATCTGAAAATGTCCAGTAGTCCAATGATGTTCCCTTTAGAGGAGATGACAGACAATTAAGCCTCAGTTTCCTTTCACCCCAAAGCAGAAGATAATGCAGGGAAATTCTTGCAAGGGCTCGTTTCTCCACTTTTTATCTTTTATAGAGTCTCTCCAAAATCACATCCTTATAAAACCCCACTAAATCATCATTTAGTCTAGTCTGTTTCCTAACAAGGGCCATTACCAAGCTGTATGTCTAATTAACAGTTCTCCCTCTTATGTCATCTGACTTCATGACAGATTCCTTTAGTAACAGGCTGCACTGTGGTATCATATCAGTGAAAGACATAGCCAAGAAGAAGGGGGCTGATGAGACATGTATGTTCTTAGAGAAGGTACCTGGTCTATAAATCAACCCTCTCTTCTCAGCTGATTCCATGGCACAACCCTGGAAAAGACTGTTAAATAAGCCCTGGTCTACACTAGGACTTTAGATCGAATTTAGCAGCGTTAAATCGATTTAAACCTGCACCCGTCCACACAATGAAGCCCTTTATTTCGACTTAAAGGGCTCTTAAAATCGATTTCCTTACTCCACCCCTGACAAGTGGATTAGCGCTTAAATCGACGTTGCCGGCTCGAATTTGGGGTACTGTGGACACAATTCGATGGTATTGGCCTCCGGGAGCTATCCCAGAGTGCTCCATTCTGACCGCTCTGGACAGCGCTCTCAACTCAGATGCACTGGCCAGGTAGACAGGAAAAGAACCGCGAACTTTTGAATCTCATTTCCTGTTTGGCCAGCGTGGCAAGCTGCAGGTGACCATGCAGAGCTCATCAGCAGAGGTGACCATGATGGAGTCCCAGAATCGCAAAAGAGCTCCAGCATGGACTGAACGGGAGGTACGGGATCTGATCGCTGTTTGGGGAGAGGAATCCGTGCTATCAGAACTCCGTTCCAGTTTTCGAAATGCCAAAACCTTTCTGAAAATCTCCCAGGGCATGAAGGACAGAGGCCATAACAGGGACCCGAAGCAGTGCCGCGTGAAACTGAAGGAGCTGAGGCAAGCCTACCAGAAAACCAGAGAGGCGAACGGCCGCTCTGGGTCAGAGCCCCAAACATGCCGCTTCTATGATGAGCTGCATGCCATTTTAGGGGGTTCAGCCACCACTACCCCAGCCGTGTTGTTTGACTCCTTCAATGGAGATGGAGGCAATACAGAAGTAGGTTTTGGGGACGAAGAAGATGATGATGAGGAGGTTGTAGATAGCTCACAGCAAGCAAGCGGAGAAACCGGTTTTCCCGACAGCCAGGAACTGTTTCTCACCCTAGACCTGGAGCCAGTACCCCCCGAACCCACCCAAGGCTGCCTCCTGGACTCAGCAGGCGGAGAAGGGACCTCTGGTGAGTGTACCTTTTAAAATGCTATACATGGTTTAAAAGCAAGCATGTGAAAGGATTACTTTGCCCTGGCATTTGCGGTTCTGCCTTTGCAAAAGGTTTCTGGGGAGGGCAGCCTTATTTCGTCCTTCATGGTAGGACACTTTACCACTCCAGGCCAGCAACACGTACTGGGGAATCACTGTAGAACAAAGCATTGCAGTGTATGTTTGCTGGCATTCAACCAAAATCCGTTCACGCGGTGGGAGGAGGCAAAATGCGACCTTGTAACGAAAGCACATGTGCTATGTATGTAATGTTAACTTTCAAGGTTTACCCTGAAAGAGTGTAGCCACTGTTTTATAAAATGTGTCTTTTTAAATACCGCTGTCCCTTTTTTTTTCTCCACCAGCTGCATGTGTTTCAATGATCACAGGATCTTCTCCTTCCCAGAGGCTAGTGAAGCTTAGAAAGAAAAAAAAACGCACTCGCGATGAAATGTTCTCCGAGCTCATGCTGTCCTCCCACACTGACAGAGCACAGACGAATGCGTGGAGGCAAATAATGTCAGAGTGCAGGAAAGCACAAAATGACCGGGAGGAGAGGTGGAGGGCTGAAGAGAGTAAGTGGCGGGCTGAAGAGAGTAAGTGGCGGGCTGAAGACAGGGCTGAAGCTCAAATGTGGCGGCAGCGTGATGAGAGGAGGCAGGATTCAATGCTGAGGCTGCTGCAGGACCAAACCAGTATGCTCCAGTGTATGGTTGAGCTGCAGCAAAGGCAGCTGGAGCACAGACTGCCACTGCAGCCCCTCTGTAACCAACCGCCCTCCTCCCCAAGTTCCATAGCCTCCACACCCAGACGCCCAAGAACACGGTGGGGAGGCCTCCGGCCAACCAGCCATTCCCCCACAGAGGATTGCCCAAAAAAAAGAAGGCTGTCATTCAATAAATTTTAAAGTTGTAAACTTTTAAAGTGCTGTGCTTAAAGTGCTGTGTGGCATTTTCCTTCCCTCCTCCACCACCCCTCCTGGGATACCTTGGTAGTCATCCCCCTATTTGTGTGATGAATGAATAACGAATGCATGACTGTGAAGCAGCAATGACTTTATTGGCTCTGCAAGCAATGATTAAAGGGAGGAGGGGAGGGTGGTTAGCTTACAGGGAAGTAGAGTGAACCAAGGGGCGGGGGGGTTCATCAAGGAGAAACAAACAGAACTTTCACACTGTAGCCTGGCCAGTCATGAAACTGTTTTTCAAAGCTTCTCTGATGCGTACCGCGCCCTCCTGTGCTCTTCTAACCGCCCTGGTGTCTGGCTGCGCGTAACCAGCAGCCAGGCGATTTGCCTCAACCTCCCACCCCGCCATAAACGTCTCCCCCTTACTCTCACAGATATTGTGGAGCACACAGCAAGCAGTAATAACAGTGGGAATATTGGTTTCGCTGAGGTCTAAGCGAGTCAATAAACTGCGCCAGCGCGCCTTTAAACGTCCAAATGCACATTCTACCACCATTCTGCACTTGCTCAGCCTGTAGTTGAACAGCTCCTGACCACTGTCCAGGCTGCCTGTGTACGGCTTCATGAGCCATGGCATTAAGGGGTAGGCTGGGTCCCCAAGGATACATATAGGCATTTCAACATCCCCAACAGTTATTTTCTGGTCTGGGAATAAAGTCCCTTCCTGCAGCTTTTGAAACAGACCAGAGTTCCTGAAGATGCGAGCATCATGCACCTTTCCCGGCCATCCCACGTTGATGTTGGTGAAACGTCCCTTGTGATCCACCAGAGCTTGCAGCACTATCGAAAAGTACCCCTTGCGGTTTATGTACTCGGCGGCTTGGTGCTCCGGTGCCAAGATAGGGATATGGGTTCCATCTATAGCCCCACCACAGTTAGGGAATCCCATTGCAGCAAAGCCATCCACTATGACCTGCACATTTCCCAGGGTCACTACCCTTGATATCAGCAGATCTTTGATTGCGTGGGCTACTTGCATCACAGCAGCCCCCACAGTAGATTTGCCCACTCCAAATTGATTCCCAACTGACCGGTAGCTGTCTGGCGTTGCAAGCTTCCACAGGGCTATCGCCACTCGCTTCTCAACTGTGAGGGCTGCTCTCATCTTGGTATTCATGCGCTTCAGGACAGGGGAAAGCAAGTCACAAAGTTCCATGAAAGTGCCCTTACGCATGCGAAAGTTTCGTAGCCACTGGGAATCGTCCCAGACCTGCAACACTATGCGGTCCCACCAGTCTGTGCTTGTTTCCCGAGCCCAGAATCGGCGTTCCACAGCATGAACCTGCCCCATTAGCACCATGATGCATGCATTGTCAGGGCCCATGCTTTCAGAGAAATCTGTGTCCATGTCCTGATCACTCACGGGACCGCGCTGACGTCGCCTCCTCGCCCGGTATCGCGTTGCCATGTTCTGGTGCTGCATATACTGCTGAATAATGCGTGTGGTGGTTAATGTGCTCCTAATTGCCAAAGTGAGCTGAGCGGGCTCCATGCTTGCCGTGGTATGGCGTCCGCACAGAAAAAAGGCGCGGAACGATTGTCTGCCGTTGCTCTGACGGAGGGAGGGGCGACTGACGACACGGCTTACAGGGTTGGCTTCAGGGAGCTAAAATCAACAAAGGGGGTGCCTGTACATCAAGGAGTATTTCAGGCAGGACTGCACGGAGGGTTCCAATAAGAAATGGTGCACCTAAGTTATCGTTGTTATTGGAACAAGGAGGTTAGCCTGGCCTCTGATTGATACATGGCTAGATTTACCTCGCTGCACCTTCTCTGTGAGTGACTGCAGTGTGACCTAGAGGAATGAGTCCCCTAGACAGGGGAGGAGGCAAATGAGTACAAAACAAATCTGGTCTATTTCTTGTTTTGACCCACTCCATCTATCTTTTACATCTTTGGCTGGCAGCAGACGGTGCAGAAGGACTGCATGCCATCCACATCTCATGGCTGCTCGGCAGAAGATGGTACAGTACGCCTGCTAGCCATCCCCATCTCTTGCCTGCCTGGCAGAAGATGGTGCAATACGACTGCTAGCAATCCTCATCTCTTGCCTGCCTGGCAGAAGATGGTACAGTACGACTGCTAGCAGTCCGTATCGCCTGCCTGCTCACCATAAGACGGTTCAATAGGACTGACTGCAGGACTAAAGAGAATGACCTGGTCAAGTCACTCCAAATGTAGTCCCTGCGCCCATGTCTGCCCAGGCGCTCCCAGCCGACGCGGCCAGGAGCACCTCGGACACGATGAGGACGACTACCAGTCGTATTGCACCGTCTGCTGCCAGAAGGCAAGGGGTTACTGCTACTGTGCAGCAAAGCCGTACCGCGTCTGCCAGCACCCAGGAGACATAGGGTGACGGTTACCTGAGCGGGCTCCATGCTTGCTGTGGTATGGCGTCTGCACAGGTAACTCAGGAAAAAAGGCGCGAAATGATTGTCTGCCCTTGCTTTCACGGGGGGAGGGAGGGAACGGGAGGCTGACGATATGTACCCAGAACCACCCGCGACAATGTTTTAGCCCCATCAGGCATTGGGATCTCAACCCAGAATTCCAATGGGCAGCGGAGACTGCGGGAACTGTGGGATAGCTACCCACAGTGCAACGCTCCGGAAGTCGACGCTTGCCTCGGTACTGTGGAAGCGCTCCGCCGAGTTAATGCACTTAATGCACTTAGAGCATTTTCTGTGGGGACACACACACTCGAATTTATAAAACCGATTTCTAAAAAACCGACTTCTATAAATTCGACCTTATTCCGTAGTGTAGACATACCCTAAATTGGATGGGGTGTTGCTCAATAAAACAGGGAGAAAGACAGGCTAATTAGACGGGTGCTTTTAAACAGACAAGTCTCCCAGCAATGGGAAATGAAGGAGAAAAGAGTAAATGGCATTTTGATGAGCTTTAAGTAAAACAGGGTATTAGGAAGTGTGCAAACACAGTAAAGGACTAGCTGCCCTCTTCCTGTGGGAAGGGGGTCAGGTAGCAGGATGCATTTCCAGCCAGAAACACTGGCTGAGCGTGTATCACTGAACTTATCGTTTTAACACTATAGGTCTGAATACAAAGCAGAAAAACTCCCATAGCTTTGGGAACAGGAGACCTTCAGAGAAAAAACCTGTCAGAGAGCACACTAAGCCTAATGTGGAATAAGCAGTGCTTAATGTCATAGCAAATACATAAGCACCGGGAAAGCCCTGGGGGAAGATCTGCTCAAAGGCCATGCTAGAGACCAGCAATTAACACCACAGGGGCCCTGGTAAAATGGCAGATGAACAAAAAAAAGCTAGAGAGAGACAAGAGAAACAAAACAGGCCTGAGGTTAGCTTCTTGTGAGCCTGTCTATTTCCTAGGGAACTCAAGATGGAGCTCCAGAAGTGCTTTGGAGCGATGCACACAAAGGAAGACAGATGAAAGCTGTTAGTGACAGTAATGCTGAACAAACTCAGCCTTTCACATCCAGCAGTGCATCCTGGGAAAGCAATACACTGGCTACAGAAGAACATCTCACACAAACACTACTTCCAAATGCTGAATACATAAAAGAGGTCTGAGGGGAGCACATGGACTATTCAGCCTTGCTTTTTTTGGCAGCTCACATGCACCATGGAAGACCAGAACTCATTTCCCCATCCACAGCGCTGCTTGTTAATGGAAAAAGGTGACCATCAACTAGCTTCAAGCTTCATTTTGCACCACAAAGATTTTAACTCACAAGCTTGATCAGAGGTGCTGCCCCAAACGAACAGCACTACACTCCATATGAGGCATTGGTATTATTTCAAAGCAAACAGAATTTATTTGAATCTGCCTCAGCAGCGCTGTGAAATGAAACACTGAGATAGTGCCTGAGAACCAGAAAGTGAAAATGACCAAGTCACGTTTTCTTGTCCAAGGTGAGCAAAATGCAAAGAGTAAACTGTGCATAAACAAGAAATGTAAAATAAGATTTAAAAAATTCAGTCAGCCTTAATAATCTCCAGTGCTATTAGCAGGAACGGTAAGGCACACATTTTCTGCATGCAAGATGTACACCTACAGCTTCCTTTTTAGTGCTATCCACTAAACTAAACCCTCACAAACAAGGCAGACACCTCTTGACAGGTGCCCAAGGTATCACAGTAGGCTGACTGCAGAGTGGAAATAGAACAGAGAACAAACTCCTCCCTGCTGTGACAGCTTGGGCAAGTCCCTTAAACTCGTGGTCTTTTTCTGCAGAAGTAAAATGGGGCAATACCTACCATCACCTCAAAGACAAATTGTGAGGATTAATGTCTTAATTTCTTGGAGATCCTTAAATGAAAGGCACTACAAAGTAGTACAAAATACTATTGATATCAGATACTTTTTCTGCACAGACATTTTAGGCTGGTCTTTGAAATGCAGAATAATGGAGCAATCTGGTGTCCCAGGCTTAAATATCAAGCTGCCATGTGCAGATGGAGTGTGAAGTGAACCTGGAAAGGCAGTGACATAAAATGCAGCTGTTTCTTAAAGGAAGGGTCAGAAGAGTCCTTGTCGGAGAAGCCAGCTCAGATTTCTGCAAGCGCATAAGTGCAGCACGGTCACTATTCTTAGCTGCGTCAGTATTATGTGCTTCTAAGCCACCAGTATGGCAGGGATGAGTAACAGAAGTGCTTTCCAGTTCCCAAATGAGTGCATGAAGAGATCCTGAGCAACTCGGCACCAGAGACAAAAACTGACCCCATCTGGTATTGTTTTAAAAACACAGAGAAGGGGGCCACAAGCACATACCTCATTGGTGGGGCACCAGACCTTCTTGTAGACCTCAGCCACAGGCAGATCCAAGCTGATGATCTTATTGTTCACCAGAAGCTGAAAGGAGAGAAAAAAAAAAAAATCTGAGCACAAGCTCACACCACACCACTGATGCTGGTCACCAGCCTGCCCAGAAACCTGCCTCCATGTTTCTCAGCATGTGGTCAGCAGCTGTGAATTCTCACCTCCATTCCACTGTCATCCTCCAGGAGAGCCACCAGGTCGCAGTCCTGACAGATTTTGTTCTTGATGTCCCTCATAAGCGGCCCAATGCCAGGCTCATTACTGCTGTAGGGGTTCCCTGGCATCCTTCCCTGCAAGAAATCTTCCTGCTGGGGATCTTTCTCCAGTGTTACAAAGAACTCAGTCACTTCATTTTCTTCCTTAAGAGCAAAAGCAAAGGGAGAGTGGGTGAGGATTTCCCTAAACACGTCTCTCATCCTCATATCAGTTACCAGGATTTTCTCTAAGACAGTAGAATCATTAGCTCCCCCTGCTGTATCTACAGACCTTGGAGGAGACCTGATAATACCAAATCATGTTCAAATTCCTCACTGCACATTAAGGCCAAGCCTCAGGCTTCTCTCCTGTTCAGCAATGGCAAAGGAACCCATCACTGGTATGGGGTCCCAGAATGGGTCCAGCACACTAGTACAATTCTACATTGGTTAATGTCAAACCAAATATCAGTGGAGTCAGCACAGCTTTGGGATCTGTTCTGAAGAAGTGTAAACAACTACTTTGACAAGCTTGTTTCATTCTGAGGACATATACAAGATCTGCAAACGACTGCAGGTGTCTGCTCACTTACAGGATAGATAATACTGCAAAGTCTCTCAAAGATGAAGACAGGAGTCCTGTAGTCATCAAGGCTGTAGCGTTTAGCGGTTTCAATACACACTGCCATAAATGCCTTTGTTTCAGATTCTGTGCCTGCAAAGAGAAGGGGGCATTTCATATTAATCTAATTTTTCAGTGGGCTCCTTTTAGCCCAACATATACACCACCTCCTCTAGCAGTAAGTAGCACACTTCGAGGCTACCTCTCTTCCAAAAAGTATCCGTTTAACATAGCTGGGGAAATTGCTATGGGTTCATGGTAACCAGGAAACTGCTTTGCATGCTAGTGCCACAGGAAAATGATCCTTTCATAACAAAGCACAAAATTCCTGGGAACTAATCAAGGTCTCTTCCAGGCATTTTCTTTAAAATGTCCCTGTGGCCAGGGATGGCCTGGGGCTCTGTTTGCTAAGTTTATTACATGACGAGGTGAGAGAACCACTGACCTACATTAGTGTTTATAATCCCATGGCTAGTATAGATCATGCCATAGTTTTGAAATGTTGTACAATGTGCTTTAAAACCAACATGAAGTGGTGGCCAAAGTCATGAAAATCCCTGTTGTGGGGTCCTTGAAGTTGTTCCTTTGTGGGGCTGCACTACAGGTCTTGTCTTCTCAGGTAACCTATAGTCAGAATTCCTGGGACCCAGTTGGCTCTACCTGTTGTCATATCCTCCAGCATCTCCAGCAGCATGTCCTGGGTCTCATCAATCAGCTTTGTTCTCTGCACTACCAGCTTCCTCAGGCAGAGATAGCCATTCAGGACTGTGCCCACCAGACGGCTCTTGAAGTGTCGTTTGATGGACTCCACTTCCACAAAGGAAGAGAGAAGCCCTACGAAAACAGGAGAGATTCAGGAACCATGGGACTCTATTTGCTTTGTGAGCTATGAATTACACATGGCCAGTAAATCTAGAACTATCCTGAGAAGGGAACAAGAAAATGAAATGGCCTGCAGTGACTCCTGGTGTCCAGTCTGTTATTTAGGAGTATGTCGGGTAAGACAGACAAAAGATTTCAGGTGAAAAGGGCCCATTTTTGGGATGGGGATGGCTCGTCTGCTACACCAAATGTGATCAGAGAAGAGGAGAGGGATGGGAGCAATCAATCTCCCAAGTGTGGGGCTTATAACTTCCTCACCGAACTCCACTTGTGGGATTGGGGGCTCTTTTCTCCAGCCTAGGGAGTGTGTCTGAGGAGGGACTGGCAGTGCCACGGTCGCTCTTTTCTCCTGGCCTCTTATGTTTTCGCCAGCTCTGATGATATGCAGGTGAATGACTTTACTAACCTTACACCTACCGTTGGGGGACGGTTTGGAATGCTGCTACATGCTTTTGAAATGCAGTGAACCATGCTGCAGATCTTAATATGTGACCATTACATGGGGGTGGAGGGTGCAACTAGGTACCTGTGAGGCTCTTCAAGGCATATCCCTGCTGCAGGTCAGTGCTGAGTGTGGCTTCCTCCAGGGCAAGTAAACGAGCTATTTCCTAAAAATAACATAAGTACATGACAAAGCAGCAAAGCAAACTACCAGTGCCAGGAATGACTGGCTGATCAGTGCTCAGCAAACTCCAAGCAAAAGCACCGTGTTGCTAATGGACCCAGTAGAGGACTGGGGCTGGCTATGTAAAAGCCAGAACTGCAGAACAAAGTAAGACGACAATCTGTCCACTGGTGCCCAAGCTGTATTCCGATTCTCTTCCACTTACTCATCTCGTTTCTATTACCCATCTCTCTGTTGGTCAACCATCGCACATGCTGTGCTGGCATTGTTCATTACGAATGATGTGATGTCAGGATGCACCTGGTATGTTCCATTGCACACCAGGGGTACTGTACATAACTGTGATTGTAACATTTTATTCACCCTCTTCAGGTTCCAGCAGGGTTTGCTATGGTCTAGGATTGGATTTCACTGTAAAACTTGAGTATCAGGGGGCTGCTGAAACCCAACGACTTGAAAACTGTAACATAAAAACAATCCCTCCAAACAGCCCATAATTCATTCTGGAGGAACTGGAGCAGACCTAATCCTCCTGCTCTGCGGTCACTATTTGCTCTTTGAGCCCGCTCAGTCCATCAGCCAGGACATGGTATTTTGGCACAGAGCTGCTGCCAAGTCAATGTACCAGACATTTTTGCTCCTTGGCACAGTTGCCTGTGGAGTACTGAAGTAAAGGGAAGTGGCCGGCTCATCTCGAGGCACGGAGCAGCTGGGGTTAAGAGTACAATAGCCATTTCTGCCCATAGTGATAGGCGTCAGCTCAGAAATACCAACCTTATACAACTGATCCCATGGGGAAGAAAGAGAAATTCAGAATTGTGCACAAAACCAAACGGATGCAGCTCTCAGAGTGCAGAAATCAGGTGAGGAGACCGACATTGTGGGGCTTGAGGGGAGCTGCAAGGTTGGCAGAAGCTTCCTTGTGCTATTTACTTTGCTTCCGTCTTACAGATCCGTACCTTAGTGATGAGGTTGCCGACGTAGGGCAGAACGCCTCTTGCTGCCAGGTAGACCTTCCAATGTGCGGGCTTGATGAGTTTCTGATACAAAGCTAGGTACTCGGCAGCACACTCTCCAGCAATGCTCAGCTCATCCAAGTAGCTAACACAGGGAAACAGAAGTTAACTGCTTCCTAGTGACAAGAAGCACTCAGAACTTAAGGATGGTATGAAAAGCTGGGAAATAGCTATAATTGTTTTTATAAATATGGTGCATGCCTCTGTGCGTTTATGATGGATTACTTGTTATGGAGTTAGATCAAACGGGGTTGTTAAAGGAAACAAATACGAAAGGTAAAATAATGGCCTAGATAAGGAGCACCCCAATAAATACTCCAAACAATAGCCCAGGTTTATAGCTGTGAAGAAACGACTCCTCAACTCCAACCCTGGTGACAGAGCTGTTTTGCCAAGGCTGGGAAGAGAGAGGTCAAACCATTAGAGGACCAGAAAAGATGGGTGCTTGAGTGGACAGAGAGTGTCAGTGGAAGCTGACAGGCTGGCAATGGAGAACACAGAGACCATGCTCTGCGCAGGACGGTCTGTTTCTCCCAGAGATGCGGGTGAGCTGAGGGAAACTTACAACACCTGGCAAGGATTGATTACGGCATAAGACTCTTATTGATTTTACCCATTGCCCTGTGCACATTGTACCTCTGGGGGAATGAACAAATAATGCTTTGTTTTGAAGACTGTTTGAGTCATTTTAATCAACGTGCTGGTCACAGACCCTAGGAATGAAAGGGCTTACAGGTGTCCAAAGCAGCTGAGCTAGTCACATTAACATGGATGGGGAATGGTCCAGAGGATCCAGATGGAGAGTGGCTGGTCTATGTGGTTCCACCCAGAGTGAGGATCAGGAAGCTAGGCCTGTCACCTAAGGGGTGCAGCACTTGAGAGGAACTGAAAGGGATCTCAGGCATGGTTCACCTTGTAACTGTGATAGATGGTAAGGAAACAAGGTAGGAGAAGAGCTGTAAGGAACCTGCCTTTCCCCATTTGTGCTTTTTCTGCCCAATACCAGTTCTATCAGTGTTAAGTGCTGCTCCTGTAAAGCAGTAAATGCCCAGAGGAGCCATACTCTAGGGATTGTGGGGAGAACTCTTAAAGGAGTGATGGGCAAGTTCTAGTGGGGATCAGAGAAATCAAATTATGTGATTCACTCTGGTGCTACAAAGCTAAGCACCTTGTGAGATACCTGGTAAGGAGATCGAGGACCTGCTGCTTCCGGCTGGGGATGGTAGCCAGAGCTTCCACAATAGTGCAAGCAGCCTGCCTGGCAGCTTGGGTTGCAGGAGTAAACAGTACCTAAGGTGGGGAAATTAAAACACATGATGTCATTGGATGCGGATAGGTAAACTAGTGACAGTCACTAAAATGAGACCAACACGGGGGCAACTGATGGCCTAGCAGTAGTGTTCTGTATTGCCATGCCAGAGACCTAGGGATTGTCTACATGAACACTTACTTTGCAGCAAATGGGGGTGTGAAAATCTACCCTGTTTCAAAGCAGGGTAGATCAAAGCGCACTAGAGAACTTTTGGTGCGTGGCAGCAGCATCCACATGGACACTTACTGTGTAGCAGGCTAGTAAAGAATAGATTTATACCCAAGCTTGCTGGGAACAAAGCGTTTTGCAGACAAGCCTTTAGATTTGATTTGAATCTTTCTTGCTCCACAATTTGGTGAGGTGTGAAAATCACTGTAGGCAGAATGCTAAGCCACACAGAACTAACAGAGAAATTGAACGACCTTGCACTGTTCAATGCCAGCCCGTACAGCTGAGTAAGGAGTAGTGCTGATGTGTTCTGTGCAGGACTCTTGAAACAAATGGTAACCAAAATGTAGTGATTGGACAGGAAAAAGTCAGTGGTGATCACAAGGTCACTCAAAGGTCCAGAGAGTTTTATAAGAAGGCAGGAAGCTGGGAGTTCTGTTTTAAAATGGGATTTTCATGGACCCAGCCCTAAGGGAGGTTTTGTCAGTCAGTCAGTAGGGCCTCTACAAGTCTGCAGGGGTACAAATACCATCCCACTCTTTCAGTCAGCAGGAAGGGCAATGCAGAGACCTTGTCCTGCCCCAGCTCCAACTGCTTCCTGCCCTTCCTGGTCATTCCTGAAAGCTTTCCACCAATCTCAACCTGCTATAAAGAAGTCCTTAAAGGGGCAACCCCTCTTTTCTTCCAACTATCTGACGACCCACTCGCATAAAGGTTGCAGTGGGCACAGTGTCTCCAAACCACAGCTACTTTGACACCTCATGGTTTGCTTGCAAAGCAAATGTACGAAGAGACACTACCAATAACCAGTTGTAGAGCTGCGAGATAAAAACCATGAATGATTAAGAAGTTAACACATGCTACAATTCTTGGGTTGTGCACTGGATGTCTCCAGGATGTTTACCTGTCGCAACCAGTTGTTATGTCCCAGTTTGAGATCCAGAGGGCAGGTTCTCTTCCCATGTCGGCTCATGAACTGTTTCCATTTCCAAACATACTTTTCTGACAAGTAGAGCTGGCGAAGCTCAGTTCTGCTAGGAGCTTTCCCATTGGCTTCTGTACCTAAAATATCAACACAGCTTAAGGGAACTGCCAGCTGCCTTTCCCTATGAACCCTATGTGCAGAGGAGCTTAAAGAGTTCCCTTGTCCTGTGAATACAACACCCTGCTTTGAGGAAATAGAGGATTCCATGTAGTTATATTTCTTTTTCATGCTGAAACCATCCAAACCCCTCTAGGGGGGGAGGGATAGCTCAGTGGTTTGAGCACTGGCCTGCTAAACCCAGGGTTGTGAGTTCAATCCTTGAGGGGGCCATTTAGGGATTTGGGGCAAAAATTGGGAATTGGTCCTGCTTTGAGCAGGGGGTTGGACTAGATGACCTCCTGAGGTCCCTTCCAACCCTGATATTCTATGATTCTATGATTCTAGGAGCCCCGGGAATCCTCCTGTGCTCCCTTCTGCTGCCATTTTCAATCCTCCACTGGGCCAACCTTTCTTCTGGCCAAAAAATGCAACACATGACTTCCTTGGGAACTCATCAGTACTGCTCTCGAGTTGGCTGTGAGGATTTTTGCAGGACTTCCCTCCTGATGTTCCCAGAGAATAGCCCCACTGCCACGGCAGGTCTGAAGGAATCCAGAACTCCAATTCCTCTCATGCGACTGCAATGTGCTGATACCATGGCACAGAGTTGGCCCTTTGTGTAAGTACCCAAGTTGCCATCAATGTATTATTTCTATAGCACCATAGGTGTGCATAGCACTTTATACCCAAATCACCAAGAGGCATGAATCCTCCAAGTGAGAGTAAAGAAGATCCATACACTAGGTGAGTCCTGCATATTATAATCATACTGTACATTGATAATCACATTGGTAAACTGGGAACCGCTCACCCCATGAGCCTTGAGGTTTTGTAATTTATATTACGAAGAGGTGGAGTTTTCAAAAATTAATGATGCACAGACAATTATTCATCACAACAGCCCTATAAGGGAGGTGGTATCATTTGATAGAAGGCCTGCTGAAGTAAAGAGAGATTAAGTGCATTGCCCAAGGCCACGAAGTAAGTCAGTGGCAGTGCCTGAAGTAGAATTCAGTTCTGGGGGCCCAGCCCTGTATTCCCACCATTAGACCATACTGCCTCCAATGTCTGATTTTATTCCAAGAATTCTCCAGTTACTATTGAGGTGCTGCTAGGCCTGTGGCTCGGAGACTGCAGCGCTGAGTCTGACCGTTCTGCAGCTGACGTAGAAGTGCAAAGATTATATTAGTTGCAACAAGAGGGAAGGAGACAGGAAGCAGTTCTAGGACCCGCTAACTAGGTCATCACTCAATCTGGCCACATACAAATGTTCTTTGCACAATCTCACTCCATTTAGAAAAGATAAGTAAAAGGACAGGACTCTACCTCTAGCAGGGAGGCACTTTTTCCAGGCCTCATATGATGCTTTGGGGTCCCTCTTGAGCCAGAGCTGAGCCTGAGCATGGATCTCATTGCTGTAAGGTTTAACAGTGGTGAGAGCATCGACAGGGATGTCCTAGGAAGCAAAGGGAAAGCCTCAAGTCTGTGACAGCCTCAAAAAGCAAATTTTGTTCCCCTGAGACAAACTATTCCTGTGGCAGAACAATAAGGCATGCCTGCACAATGGATAGGTAAACACAGTTCTCCACAGGAGGAGAGGCAACTAGACCAGCAAGGTTTGTGTTCTATGTAATCAGAACACGAGTTTCAATTATGTAAGATTAGCCCACTTTACTTCAGTGCAAATGATACTGAGCTATCCGTGTACATCCCCCGCTTTATACCCATGACACTGATGACCTATCATTTAAATGGGGATGCTTTATTCTAATGTAAAAGGTTGATACTGTTATGGAGTTCCATATTCCATGTCTGACATCGGACAATCCAAGTCAGACACCAGGGTCAAGACACACGCTCCAGTTGTGAATGGATCACACAGAGAAGTTGATCAATATTTCATCAAAATTTACAGCTCTACATTTACAAATTTTCAGTTGAGATAAAAATCAATAGATGTATTTGCTTCAAAAAAGCTAGGTAAAGTCCTGTAAGAACCTTTATAAAGTAACACAGTAATTGCCTTGAGGGCCCTCTTCCTATGCATCTTAAAGCTGTGCAGGAGAAAGTGGAGAGATCCTTAGATATATCCACCCGTCAGTGGATTCCAATGCATGTGGTCTTGAGCTTCTAGAGCAGCAGTGACCAGGAACAGGAAACCCGTACATATGGTACTTTTTCCTCTGACACACACTACTGTGTCTCAGATTTCAGTCAGCTGTCTCTTTGCTCAGTCCGAAGTATCAAGGGAGGTACCTTGTTTTTCTTGCTGGTTGGAGCAGGTGGTTTGATCAGTTTTTGTAGAATTCGCAGACACATTAGGGTGATGTTCTCAACAACTACGGGAGTTTTAATGTTCACTGCCATCAAGAAGAGGCTGAGAGCTGAAAGGAGGACACAGAGATTTAATGCCATTAACGAGTATGCAGTAAGGCTAAGAAAATCCCTGGAAGAGGTACTACTGCCATACACACAAATCAAGAGAGTCTTCAACAGAAGGCAAGATCTCATATCCTTCGGTTGATCTATCACGTTCTCATGGAGAGAAACTTGCCCGTGATAGGAAAAAGATCCCACTTCCTTTCTCCTCTAGGTCTACTCCCTCCATGTTCTCCTCCCCGCATTCCTATCGTATATCCTGCCCCCATAAAGCCCACAGCTGACTCCTCCACTATTGACCCCAGTTACCAACTCATCTGTGCTAGGATTACTACACTGTATTTCACAGACATCTAACTCATGCTTTTTACATTAAACTCTCTCGTTAGTTGTTTGAACTTACCACAGCGCAGTCGCAGCTCCCAGCAGCTATCTTCCTTCGAGATGGAGTCCGTCAGCAGCAACATTTCATACTGGAGGCTGCTAGCCTGCAACAGAAAAACGTACCAAGCTTTACGAAGGCTCGGGGACAGAGTACAGTCCTTGCTGCCTCTTCAGTATCTGGAGGCTGCGGGGGTTCGAGGTACATTAATTCCGGTGATCTCAACTCAAAACCTCTATGTGAGATGACTGGCAACCTGTCTGAGAGAGGCCCAGGACAGAGTGCTAAAAGGACAGATGCATTGGCAGTGCTGTGTGAGGAAGCTAGCCCACCATGATGTCGCGTTGTGCTTGACTCCAGCCCGTGCTATTATAGTGCTTACCAAGACAGAAACGCCCTCTTGACTATGGATTGATTGGGAACACCGCTTTACAGAAATCAATTATTAGAATCAAAAGGCCACTGGAGAGGGGTAGGGGAGAGAGAAATAGTAAAATGCTGGAGTTCCTCACCAGATCAGGGTTAGCCCAGTGTCCTTTCAGAGCTGCAGAAACCTTCCCGATGATTAGGTCATTCATTTGTTGTGTGGCCTCTGGATTGTCTCTGATTTCAGAAGCAAAGTAAAATACTATTAAACACTGCTTGCAGACATTTCTCAGATGTACAAAGCGCCATGTCAGTCTGGTTCATCTAAAACGTAGAGCAAGCCCGTCCAACCAGCACTTTTCTGACGTAAGACCACAACTTGATAAATGAACTTCTACAGAGGAGGAAACTGAGGCACAGACATACTAATGTCAATTTTCAAAAGTAATTTATTTAGGATGCAAAAACTTGGGAGACCCTGTGCCCGATTTTCTGAAGCGTTGACCATCCAAAACTCCTGCTGAAACACTGAGCACCTTCTAAAAACCACGTTTAGGCTGTCTCAAACTGAGCCACTCGAAACCTGCGGCTACTATAGAAAATGTTGACCTACAGAAAGTCAATGCAAATGGCAGAAAGAGTTCAGGATGTCCAACTCCCATTCCACTAAAACCACTAGAAACCATCTTATTCCAAGTAGGAGTATGTATGACCACCACAAGTACAGAGCTCCCCAGAGCTCAGCACTTCAACACAGAAATGTTTGTTTGAAGTGGAGTGCTTACGGAAAAGCTTGACCTGATGTGCAAGCCCTAAATCCTTTACAATGCCAATATGTGCTCAAAGTGATCCACAGTTAACATTGCAGTGGGACAGCTCAACTGGTCTTTGGGGGAAACTGGGGTAACTAAAGCAGGTCTCAGTGTCATTAGTTATATGGCTACCTCCAACGATTTTCCATTTGTGAATCTACCTCACTAAAACCAGAACCAACAGCTACGAACCATCCTAAGTAGATGCAGAGCTGAGTCTAACCTGGTGAGAAGGCACATGAGCTGACGGACCTCCTCCCGCATGGCGGCTGCGCCCCGGCGCAAGTTGTAATCGAACAGCTCTCGCACCAGGCCCTGGGACACAAGAATGTGCCTGATGGCAGAGTTGGTTGCCAGGGCCCGGAGCAGCGTTATGCAGTGTTCCGTGACGGCTGAGGCACAGCCATAGCATTTCGTTGAAGATGTGTGGCCACAGCCTAAGACCGACAAAGCACGATACTGGCTGGCAGTAAATGTAGGCTGGACCGTGGTTCGGGAGGATTTGGTTGCTGCCTCTCTCTGCTGGAGATCATATTCCAGGAGCTCCTTTCTAGACGCAAAAACTTTCTGTAAACACACACAAAAAAAAGGAGAAATTAAACCTGCGCAGGATTTAACCCCTCCTAACCCAGGGGACATTTGATGTTCGTAAACTAACTTTGCCATGTCATATTTCAATGGAACCAAATGCAAAATGGTGGAAAAAGAGGAGAAGCACATCATCATGATCCCTGAATGTATCCAGGTGTCAGGCTGTGGGGGCACTTTATAGGTTTCATACAGAGCCATTTTTATCCAAAGATCTTCACATACTTCAAAATGAGTAATTTATAAACCTTACCCCACACTTACGAGGTAGGTAATTTTTATCCTCATCTTATAGAAGGGGAAAACAGAGAGGCAAAGTGACCTGGACAAAGTCACCACACATCTGTGGCAGAACTCGCAAGACAACTGAGGAACCCTGACTCCCAGGCACCTCCTCTAACCAGTAGACAATGCTCTCCCCATTACATGCTTTATGTTGTTTAAGGGTTTGGTCCGCAGAGCCTGAGAATTAACAGCTGCCATAGCATTTAGTGAAGGTAGCTCATGAGTTTACTGAAAATCTAGCTGCTACATTTCTTCTGCAGTGCAGCCCTTATTGTTCCTACAGGGGGTCAATTTAGAACAGCCACAGCTCGCTTTGCATTTTTTATATAAATTGTCTGAAGCAATTTAGGACACTGGGTTGCCCATATTCACAACAAAGTGAATATTCGTAATACCTGAATGATCTTGGAGAGTTCATCAAACGAATTCTTGCAGTCACCACAGTACTCCTGCGCTAACTGTAGTATGTACCTGTTCACACTAGCTGAGGAGGAGCTGATCCCGCCACTGCTACCAGAGTCCTCCTGAAACACGGGGAGCAGGGGAAAATAACCAGCAAGTGTACAGCAACAAGTAGTCACACGGGAGGACTACACAAACATTAAGATTTCTGCTACGAAAACCTGCTTGAGAGGAGAAGCCTCTTTGCCATTCTCTGCAGAAACTTCGTAACATACTAGTCAGGCAAAAGGAAGATTCTTCAAAACAGGCAAGGCTAAACACACACAATTACACACTCTGGGAAATACCAGAGAGACTCATGTACCTGTAGACCACATACTACAGTACTGGCTAATTTATCGACATGCAACTGGCTTGACAAGCTGCTTCATGTATGCCTGGAGTGTGAAACCAGAATGACAGTTTTAGTTATAGAAGAGGATGGGTTAGATAAAGGCAGTCTAAGAGCAAAGCCTATGGATTCACAGGACTCGCTCTAGCCCTAGCAAAAACACATTCACTTCATTCCCTTCCATCACAATCCTGACTGAGAAAATGCTGCTTTCTGGTAAGCCGCATTAAGGCCAGTGTCTTATTCAGCCTGGTCTTGGCTAAGCTCACTTGTGCCGTATTCTGGGATTTGTCTCTCTCACATTACCTGTGGCTTTTCGGGAGCAGCCTCGTTTACTTTACACAGCAGGTTTTCCAGCTGCGGTCGGTGTCCCATCAGCTGATGATACACTCTGTCAGCCTTATCCAGAAGAGTGTTGATATTTGTTACTGCCTTAGAAGAAAGAAAGAAAAAAAAATTGATGTCACTTGCATTCAGAGAAGATTTTTATTCCACTTTTAAATAGTGGAACACCCGCCAGCAGAAACAGCTGTTGATTCGTCCATTATTTCTGCCTCAGTGTCTCTTAGTGAGAAGCAGTGCTATGTACAAAGCTTTCGGTATATGGGCTCCTGGAAGTCATCATGGCCACAAGTCAGAGCCCTAAGTGCACAACATCTAGACAGACTACCTTAATTTGTGCATGTGGAAGACAGTATAGAAACAGGAAGGGGATCCTGTACAAGGCTCAGTGCCAAAGCAAATTTACCTCCATGATCAATGCCACGTTCTGCATTAGCCACTAAAGAGTGACATAAGGTACTCCCCCCTCCCTTCCAGGCACCAAGCAAACTGCCTCCGTAACACTCCCTGTTGGGATACCACCTCTGACGTCACTAGATTGTTGGCATGTCTAAGGGATACTGTGTTTTGTTACGAAACTACTTGTACTAGTCTCACCTTCTTCCGATCCTCTTCATTTTCTATTGGATCCACTGCACAGCAAGGCTTGGCATACAGCATGAAGTCAAAGCGAGCATATTTACAGAACCCACAGGCATTGCAGAGGAATGGATCCTTCTCATCATAATTAATGGATCTGAAAAGCAAACCAGAAGAGTTAAAGGGGGGCAATAAAACCGTCTTATTGGGGGGGAGTGTGAATGACAGTGGGGAAAGCTTTAACTTGTGTGCGCACGCACGCACTCTCGCACAAATGAGATGGATGGGCATTAAAACACCCAAGCTGCCACAATACCCATTGGTAGCCTCTCAAATACCTGACTACTTCAAGCACATTCGGTGCATTTTAACAACAAAATTTTGTCTTCATGTCCTGCTGTAAGATAGCGTAGTGTGGCTGTGAGCTGTTATGTGTCTGCCATATTTCTATACTGTAGGTCAAAGCATTTCAGTAGATATACCAACAGGATCCCTCTAAAGAAATATAGGCCCACCTGCATTTGTGACACTGGTACACATTCTCGCCACAGTTCCCACACACCCCAGGGTTGGCTGGGACAGATGCGCTGCACCGAGGGCACTGCAGGGTTTCTGTGGAGGCCTGGTAATTCTCATAGAAATCTGCAAATTCAATCATCAAGTTTGAAGCCACAATGGGCAGCGGCAAATCAATCTTCACCTCTGTCTGGCCTGGGGTCAGCTGTACCTTTTTGGCTTTGTGCCAACGGGCAGGCCTGGGAAGGAGAGGAAGAAACATTCATTTAACAGAACAGTAACCTCCCACCCACGCACACAGAAGCCAAACAACAATCTCAACTCAAAATCAATTTTAATCAGCATGAATGGAGAGCAGTTCTAGGATTCATTTTCTTAGCTTGTATATTGATATGATATGTAGCCAGAAATACACTAAGCCGTTATCCCCTTCATAGCAAGAGACTGTTTAGGATTAAAGAGCTGTTGATGCCTCATGGAAAAAAATAATTGTACAGACATTTTTTACGGACGGATTTTCACCTCTTTATTAGTAAAGACATCAGTAAGAAAAAGAGGATATTTATTTCTAAAGATCTCATCTGCTCCTCCTCCTCATTCCCAACCTGAAATTAGAATCCTCTCTTTGTGACATCATAATCCTCTGCTAGGCAACCACTTGTGATGTCACTGAGGATTAGTAATTCAAATAAGCAGCAGGATAGATAAATTCCTAAACCAAAAAGATCTGATTCTGGCGAGAACGTCTCGAGAAGAAAGAAGAATATAAGCAGAAATGGGCTAGACATGCAGGGGTAACCAAGCCAGATCAGGGGCATTTAGGCATTTTGAATTCCTCAACCAGATCAGGAAATAGAGACTTTCAGCACAGAGGAACTAAAAGATGATTCTCTGTAGGTCAGCTCAAGGACACAATCTTGCTCCAATTTCAGTTTGTAGGACACATCAGGATGCCTGGACAGGGTTAATTTCTACACTCTCAAAGCTGTTATTTTATAGGATGTGCTTAAAACAAGTATTACTATAGGCCAGGGTGAACAAGCTGGTTATCTCAGATTCATCAAGAGACCACTCTGCATCAGTGAGGGCATTCTCAATTCAAAAATCCCAAGGAAAACACAGGGGTAGTTAGTATGCAGCGAGAATCATCTCTCAGTGCACAGCCAGTTTCTTCAATGGGACGCTATCAAACTCTTCAGTAGTGAACAGGATTTTAACCAATTATTCATTATCCTTATTTTCACTTCAGCTTCATTCCCAAACCACATTACATTGTCCTGGGCACAGCGACTTTAATGCCAACAGACTTTCCACTCTGGGATCAAACAGGTACAGGAGTTTTACAACAATGGCCATTGTTGATTCTCTTCTCCCCACCCTCCAAAAGGGACCAGGGAGTTTCAGCAAGTACACATCCTGGTCAGTGTGCCTTAGCTGAGGTGCTGGAAGGTGAAATTAAGTCCTCTAATTCAGGAAAGTGTCATATCCTATGCCAGGAAACAATCAGCACCAAATCAAACTTTATTTTGGCCAAGAAAAATATCCTGACACCACTGCCAAACCCGAGAAGTACATACTTGTTTTTCAGCTCCACTATGGCCTGCACTGTCCTGTTGTTGTAATAGAGGTTGACAGTCCGGACCATTTTGGTCCTTTTCAGATCTCCTATCTTTACTGTCACTTTGCTAATGGTGTGGCTGCCAATCAGCTTCACCACCTGCTGGGTAGTGGTGTAACGTGTGTCCACCTTGATGGAAGACAGCTTGATGTACTGGGAAGAGAAACAAAAGCACTATTAAAATCCTCAGCCAGCACAACCGGATCCCAATGAATGGAGAAACATGGCAATTTACACTGTTATAAAGGCTGGGATCTCTACAGTCTGAAGAGAAGACAAACAGCACTGATCACTTACACAGAACGGCACTTCTGGATTGTTGCAGACAAGACAAGGATCGCTCTCCAAATAATAGCCGTCAAATTCCACCAGGCCAGACAGCGTGCTGGATAGAGAAAACATTAAAAAGAGCTGTACTTTAGCATTCACTCTGCTTTAAATACAAGTCATTCAGAGAAGAACAACAGATTTTATTTGACCATTTTCTTAAGAACAGCTGCAGCACGTCTGTGATTTCAGCTGAGGCCCTCCCCCACCACTGGTTTAACAAAAGATGTTTACACTCCCTTGTGGAGTGCAGCTAAAAAGTTCTTGTAATGTACTGGAGGAAAGACAGGAAGAACTCACTTGTAAATGTTGGAATTAGGATGGTTGGTAAGGATGTGGTTTTGGGTCCGGAGGATCTCAACAGCCTTTTGGGAGTATTCCTTCAACTGAAATACAGTTAAACAAGTGAGAGAAGGTGGGGAGGAAATACCTTTTATTGGACCAACATCCGCTGGTGAAGAGATAAGTTAAACAAGTGACTCGGGCAAATATTACTGTCTTTTCTGCAAGTTTATGATTTTTATCAGCACAAAAAAGGACATACAGCCGCCCTCCCCACAGCCTTTTAGTTCCACAGCAGATACATGCTCTATACCCACAAAAAGCAGACTTTCACTGATACTAAAATTAGACTTCTACCGCAGTGATGATGCAACCCTTGGCTAACAAATGAGATTACTTTCAAATGTCTGTGGAATGCTCTCACCTCTTGTGCAGATCAACGCACAATTATCCGAGCATCCCACGATACCACAGGCCCCTGAGAAACCATACCACTTGCCCTTCTTTTAGTTCAACACTAATGACTATAAAATACTTTTTAGGGTTGAAGCAGATTGAAACCTATAAATTAGAGCTGGTTGGGAAATGATTTTCTTCTGTGAAAAATGATGAAAACAAAAGGTTTTTTGTTTTTCTTCAAAGTTTTTCAGATTTTATTGAGAAAATGTTTCAGGTTTTTTTTGTTTTTTTTTTAAGAAAACCCATTTTGGGGGGAAATTAAAATGAAGCTTTGATGAAAATTTAACATAGAAGTTTTCCATCAAAAAACCTTTCAACAGCAGGTATGATCAGCTCGACCATTAAAGTTACTCTTCACCCTTGAAAAGGGACACACATTTAGAAGGGAAAAAAAAGTGGGCGAGAGGCCCTCACTTCAGCTGTTCCAGAATGACACCATACCTTCTTCTCAGTCTGTTGTGTTTTCAGAGAGAAGTATCCCAGGAGATCCACAAACTGGGCAGCCTTCCGTCCATAGGCTGGGAGTTCTGGCCATATTGACCACATGAGATCTAACAGCAGCTCTTGCTGAGACTTGTTAGAGTTCCTGATGGATAAATTACAGATCAGATCAGTTTCTGGAGATTAGTTTGTGTATGCTTTTCATACCCCACTCTCATAGGATTTACCCAGGTGAGAAATATACCGCAGTCAGTCCAGGCTTCTGCAAAGTACACACAACAAAATCACCTATGTTGTTTAATCACCCCTCTTCTCGCCACTGAACTAAGTCTCGCATCCTGCTAAATGGTCCTGTGACAACTAACCACAGAGGAAGCTCAAGGAGTTCAGCCCACTGAATTTTGCCCTATGCATAAATGATATGTGCATCATTTGATAACAATGTTAGTTTGCACCTCTCTAGAGGAAAGAAAGTGATTCTCTCATGAATTCCAAGTTGTACAGAATGGAACAGACAGCCCAGACTCCACACAGTAGAAACAGACCGTTCCCTTTGGGTTATGATCAAAATCCATGGCAGTGAATGAGCCACAAGTGCAGTTAACTGCAAAAATGCTGGAAACAGATCCTCAAGATGATGCTGTCAGCCTGAAGGCTTCAAAACACCTGCTGAATGGGTAACTGAGCACCAAGACTTCAGACAAATAAGCACTTTTTCGCCTGTCCATCTTAGTCTGTAAACTCCTTTGGATAGAGAGTCTATTTTTTGACTTCCATAGTGTTGAACACACTGACAGAACTCAAGTGCTAGAAAGCAGCGATTGACAAGTTTGTGCACTCTAATTCACCACACAATTTTATCTGCTACAAAGGATCCACCTATGAGAAAAACTGTGGCTTTGGATAGGCCCTTTAACACATACCTGTAGATGTGGAGTGCCAGGCAGTGTGCCTGCCACCGCACAGAGGAGGAGTTGGACTCCAGCAAGAAGCAGCGCAGGAACTGAATAAGGGTTTCCTTATCAGCAAATTTATTCAGCTGGTTCACCAGAGCTGTGCAGAGCTGGTCTTCTTGGCTGCCAGAGCTCTCACCTGGAGAACAGCAAATAGCACAAGTCAAAAGAGCACAGGAAACCAGATAGATCGAATGCATCACAAGTCATGGATGGCATGGCAGGAGAGAGAGAGAGAGAGATGCAGACATCCCCGGCTGACAACTGTGTGAACTGTAAGTGTTCATCGACAGCGAACAAGTTTCTGGGTTGGGACGACAGGAGAACCTAAGAGTTACAAAACACCAGAGTTACAAACTGACCAGTCAGTCAAACACACACCCTCATTTGGAACCACAAGTACACAAATCAGGCAGCAGCAGAGACAAAAAACCAAATACAGTACAGTGCTGTGTTAAACGTAAACTATATATAAAGGGAAAGCAACATTCTTCTTCCGCATAGTAAAGTTTCAAAGCTGTATTAAGTCAATGTTCAGACTTTTGAAAGAACAGCCGGAACAATTTGTTCAAAGTTACAGACATTTCAGAGTTATGAACAACCTCCATTCCCCAGGTGTTCGTAACTGAGGTTCTACTGTAGTTCTGAATGCATGTGCCCTCCATCTTTTATTCCAGAAAATGGAAGCTAGCATCTCTGACTAATGAAAGCAGTGAATGTCTGAAAGCCTTGCCAGGGAGTTTTAGAAATGTACTATACTCCCAAGAAGATCCATACCATCAGCTCACCCTGCTGCCAGAATGGATCTCAAAAGGGCTTTCCCTACCACAAGGGAGCCCATGGTGTGGGAGGCTTCCTAGGTAACGATGTGATGCAGATCAGTGGAGTGCTACACAGTGGAGAGTTGGGGGACTTGCAGCTGCAGGTTCAATACTTACAGAAACTTACTTAAAACTTATTTTCCCATGCACACAAGCCAGGAGGTGAGGATAGGCACTAAGAGGGCCCCCCAAATCATTCACTGACCGTGAGTGGGGGAAAGTTTGAGCATAGACACATAGGAGCTGCTGCTTAGGGGCTGAGTGTGCAGTCCCAGTAGCTGCTTCAACTCTCACTACTGCCACTTAGGGAGTTGGTATGGTAAGAATTGTGATATATTATGATCCCCATTAGAACTACAGACCCAGCCAATTTATTAGGCATTTGTGAAGGGCCTGAGAGCTCCTCTGCACTTCAAATTTATTTCAGCACCAGTTTTAAGGAAGCCTGGCTCCATTCCTGACCCATTCCAATAAACATGCAAACTACAACAAAACTGGCCATGTGTCCATAAGTGTTTCTTCTGCTCTGCACACTTGGGGCTCTTGCCAAGAGCCGTGCATGTCTCAAAGCTGGGAAGAAGTGTATTTCTATTACCAGGAGCTCTGCAGAACAGGATAGCGGTACAAATAGACTAACAGCTTGCAGCACACCTTCTCGCTCTTTTTCCTTTTCTTCCTTCTTGCTCTTTTTGGTGGAGGATTTGCTCTGTGTTGCTGGCTGCCCAGTGCCTGCTGGAGCTGATGTAGAAGAGGTGCTAGATGATCCAGAGGATGAAGTCACAGACAGCACTTTACTGCCGCACAAAGCACAGGACAGAAGCTGCAGAAGAACTGGTGAGACTCCCTCATCTACCAGAAAACTGACTTGCAGGAGAAAATAGAGAACAGCTGCAGAGGAAGGAGAGGAAAAAGTTTAATTTGGAATAAAATAAAGTTAAAACCACCCCAAAAGTAGAGCCCTGCAAATCTGTGGGTATCCGCTTTATATCCACAGACCATTTTTGCAGATAGCGCAGATGCAAGGGCTCTGACTGTAAGAGCCAGGAGGGCAGCTGTGAGGAATGTGGAGCGGACCCTCCATCTGCCCTGGGGGGCAGGGACACTGCGGGGGCAGCCTAAGCAAAAGGGACACTGGGTGGGGCTGCTCAGGTCCTCTCACAGGGCAGGTGGAGGGTCCGGCGTGGCCCCCCGCCTGGCTCTTACCATGCTGGCAGCTGTGGGGCGCCTGGGTCCCGCACCTGCCCTGGCCGGGGGGCCTGCAGGGCAGGGAGTCTGGGGGCCAGGGACACAGGCGGGAGGCTGCTCGGGCCCCCTGCCGAGGGCAAGTGGAGGGACCCAGGCTCCCCACAGTTGGGCTCTTGGAGCCACAGCCCAGTCACAGTAAGAGCCAGGCAGGCAGATGTGGGGAGCCACGGCGGACCCTCCACCTGCCCTGGGTGGGGAGCCCAAGCAGCCCCTGGGCAGCTCCACAGGTGTCACACACACACCCCCACTCCCCCCCAACCCCGGCCAGCGTGGAGCCCAGCTGGGGAGCCACGGTGAACCTTCCATCTGCCCACAGTGTGTGTATGTGGGGGAGGAGGCTGAGCAGCTCCTGACCGTGTCCCCACCCCCCAGGTTACCCGCAGGGCCAAGAGCAGGTGGAGTCTGCAACTCCCCACAACTGTCCGCAGGGCTCTCCCCGACTGGGCTCCAGTGGGAGATGGGGGTGTGCCTTGGAGCCTCAGCCCCGCCCCAGCATAGAGCCCTGCAAAACAGTGGATATCTGTGGAAATCCGCAACTGCGGATGTGGATATCTGCAACTGCGGATATCTGCAGATAATTTTTGCGTATCGGATGCGGATACACATTCTTGTATCCGCACAGGAATCTACCCAACAGGTTATTCTGAAAGACAGAAGAACCCTATTTACCTGACTAGAGCGAGGGGAATGGGATTTATCTGGATACACAGAGTTAGGATAAATGGGACATTTGCCCTAGACTACAGAGCAGGTCAATGGCAATGCCACTGCCATGTCTCTCATTCCCCAGTCCAGTGCTCTTCCACTAGAGCACACTGTCTACTTCGTTTCTTTTTACTTTCTCTAGCCACAGAACAGAAGCTACCAATACACACTGATAATTAGTGTTAGAAACAAATCCTGGGCAACTCCAAGCTCTTCCTTATCCCTTCCAGTTCTCCTGTGCTGAATGTCAAAACGGACACTCTCTTTCGGCAAACAGCTAGGAAACCCTGGATCAAATCTAAGCATGCTACGAACTGCCGCTGTTCTCTAAAATACTGTCAGGGAGAAAACTCACAGTCATCTTTAATGCAGAATTTCTGCCAGTTCACTGTTCGCTGCGTGGCGATCTCTGCACAAGCCTTCAAGTGTTCCATCTGAAATGGAGAGTAGCATGGGATTAAGCAGCAAGTCAACTCTTCTGCTGATGTCACCTTTTTTAAACGCAACATGCCTCTCTCACTATATGCACATATGTTTTATCCACTGAAACACAATTCTCCTTACCAGACTGATCAGTGTATCATACTGTAGGGCAGAGCCTGAACTTGCGGTGACCACACTTGCCCGCAGATAAATCCCTTGTTCTTCCAGGAGTTTTTTGATACCACGAACATGAGAATCCAAAGTGTGGAGGTCTCGGAGCTGGCGGTACTTCTCCTTTGATCCACAGATGAAGAGCAGGAGTTTGCGGACTTGGCGGCGTACAAACGGAGTCTGCTGGATCATCAGGTACTAGACAAAGCATTCAACATGAATGCTGTGAAATCAACAGTTGACCTACGTCATCACAGCAATCACAAGACCTCAAGATGGGTCAAGCTAACATGAATACTATTTCCACAGGTAAAGAGGAAACGGAAATGCATTTAGCAGCTTCTCAGTTTGAAGGTACTGGGACCATCAACACAACAAGTCTCGGGCAGAAGAGAAGTTGCATAGCAATGCTATGCAGTACTGGAGCTAGTGGTTATGAAATGATATCCTGCAGGCTCATTCCATGGCATAGTTATCCAAGCTACCTATGAGCTCAGGTTAAAGGCCAGAACAAGCCTTACTGAAGGAATCCTTCCCCTGAATTAACAGCTGCACTATAGGTTATGACAGATGTAGGAGGATATGTGGCTGCCTAGGGAAACAGGTGTGTGGGGGGGAGGGGGGGAGACACCCACAAATCTAAGCTGGCAGTTGAAATAAACGCACACCCCAGACCCATAATTTGTTCTAAAGAACATAGGTGAAGCACTAGCAACACATTTTCACACTCTACCACCATCTAGCAGAAGGCTCTTGATTCTAGACCAGCAAACAGCGTTGAACTTTGGATAGTAACGGCAACGCTATCCGTGGAGCACGCGCTCCCACAGACGCTTGTTCGGTATAGACACACACAGTACTGAGGAGCTAGCCCCCTTACACGGGGGAGCGGGAGAAGGATCTCAGTTCAGTCACACCAAAGTTAGGGCTCTCCCAGGGAGGATACCATTATTTACTCCCTTTTCTTACCACCCATAAATCCTACATTCCACTTCCAGGAGCACCATATGTTCTTCACCCACCTCAGACAGGAAGTAGAACCAGGAATGATCGAAGATGGGTGTCGGGATCCGGGAGTTTGTGTCCGCAATTTTCTTGATTTGATAAGGTAAGCGCAGCACCATCTCTGTCAGAAGCTGAGTATAGGCCTCAAAAACATCTGCTGCATGACCCTGAAGCGGAGAAACTCAGTGGGTTAGCTAAGGATATGGAGCGTGAGCGTGAGCACAGAATACTCCCATCTTCCAAGCATGGTAAATTGCTCTTCCATTTATTCTCAATTGCACCTTTACAGCTAAAATGAAAACCCTTGATTGGCAGATGAACACAAAACCAGCACGCCCCTATGGTGAGTGTAATAAAATGCAGTGGTTATGGTGCAACAGGTCTCCTTGCCTTTAAGGATTTTAATGTTCTGTCCTTCAAACTAGAAAGCATTCTATCGTTTAATTAGGCTTCCGTTGTACTGCACCGATGCATAAATCAAAGCCTTGACGCCAGTGGAAGTTTACAATAAAGACACCATGGTGGTTAAACAAGCCTAGGATTTAGCTTGTAAATCATGACTGCAATTGTGCAAACTGCAAGGCATCCTTGCCATGGTAAACAGCAGTGGTTTGTGGATCTTTGCCTGCCAAGCAAAAGAATTCACCCCCCCAGAGTAGCATCTCTTCAGAAAGATTGTTTAAAAAAGAGACAATGACAGCAGCTCAAGAATTGCATGGCACAGAAATGCAACAAACATGGCTCTAGTGTTAGAGAGCATCAAGCAGCCCCAGATGTAAGTAAGGACTCTAGAACGCAGGAGGACAAATTTTGAATCGATGGAGAGAGAGACAACAGCAGGCCAGATACTAGATAATCCTACAGCAGTTTGGCAAGGAAGAGCTCTATGCCTGTGGTTGGATGCTGATACAGGTTATGATGGTGGCATGGTGCGGAACTCACCTTCACGTATTGCCGGAGAAAGAAGGGACCCATGTCAGGTGGTGAAGAGGTAGTGTGGGGTTTCAGCAGCTGGCTGGTGGCTACGGGCTCCTCATCATTCTGCTGGCTTTTCCAGTATTCCAGCAGAGACTTCAGAACGTGCAGACAGTAATCCACTGCGCCTGAGCTCAGCAATGCCGCAGCAGTGGCGCTAGAAATGAGGGAAGAGGACTGACAGGGGAATAAAACGGTTACTCCACTCCTAAGCAGCAGCTGCTTCAGTAAAGCAGACTAAATCACTAGCACCAAAGAGCCATTTGCAGACATTAGGGGAAAGAGGGCAGATTTTGCTGAAACTTTACAGGCAGTTTTATGTTTGGGGTTTGAGTTTCTTTAAAAAAAAAAAAATAAAAATCAACTGAAATATTTACAGAGACTCTTTTGAACAAGTGCTTAGTAAAGAAAAACAAACACAATCTCCGCCTAAGTCTAATCTCCCCTCGACACATGTGCCAGAGGCCACTGAGCTGTGGATTAGAAGACTAGCTGGTTTTTTTTTTTTCAAATTGGGATTTCTATTTGTTTATCTGGGATTTGGCCAGCTGGGGGTGAGCGCTGCTCAAGAAAAAGTCACTGCTGCAGATGCCGCTCAAAGGCTCTGCCCCACCCAGGTCTTACTCCACCTGCATTCTGCACGATGATGAGCTTTGATTTCTGTGGGAAGCTCAAGCGAATAACAAAGGCTACAGAAAAAGCTACTGTAAATAAAACTATTAAAGCAGCCCTGTAAATCCAAACAAACCCCACAGCTCATAAGCTCATTAAAATTTGATGCAGTTCAGACTAAATTTTTAACCTCTATGCTTCTTTATTAATCTCCTTCCCACCACACATACTGTTTTTATGCCTTATTACCGTACCTTTTAGCAACAAATATCTAAGGAATCCTCTTAGCGACTTTTACGTTGACACAGCAGCATATTGCTTTCCAATAATCACATTACAAATCCCCTTTAACTCCTTCAGTGCCAAGATGGTTTAAGTAAATCTTGCTAGGCCAGTTTAAGAAATACAGTTATCTGCTGCCTTTACTCCAAATCAACAATGGAATCTAACTCAGCAACTACCACTGGAACAAACTTATCCAGTCTCACTGTCCTGCTGGTTTCCCCTCTTTAATTCCAGCAGGGGTCTTTTTCCAGGGTAGCCAAGTTGCAGCAACATTGTACACTCCCCACAAGGATGCACCAAAGCACATCCAGTCATCCTTCATTCCAGAATATCCATTCCAGAGAGTCCCCCCCAGCCACTCTTCGCCCGGTGAAGGACGGGATCTTCTGAAGGCATAGCCCCCTTGCAAAGAAAGTTTAAAGGTGCCAGACTGTACCTCGCAAATGGAAGATTTGGAACCTGACTTGGTCCTGGACATGAACACACTAAGCAGCCTCATTACCACCAAGTGCACTTCATTCAGGGCAGAACGTTCGTTCTTCTTAGACACATCCTGCAGAGAGAGAGAGAGGTCACTTTACACAGCTATGTTCCAACTCTAAGATCCTGGGAACCTGTTTATAAATGATGCCCTGGCAACAATGAATGTTAGTGTAAATCACCCTGGTGCTGATGGTAGCACAAACCCCAAAGTATACAGCTATACTGAATAAACTTGGATGTTCAAGATCACTGCCAAAGCCAGGTCTAAGAGTTTGAATAAAAAGGTAACAATTTGTAACTACATTTCATGCTGACTTACTGATACCAGCCCTACCAGCGGAGTGTTATACTCCAGTAACATTTTCCTCCTCACGAAGTAAAGCAAGTGAAATAAAATGTCTGAACAAGGCTATTTAAAACAAACCCACTTCTCCCTAGACAACTCCTCTGCCTCAAATGCCCCTTCATAGGAAGGGACCCAACCCATGAGCTCTAG
Organism: Caretta caretta; assembly: GCF_965140235.1. Taxonomy (NCBI): domain Eukaryota; kingdom Metazoa; phylum Chordata; order Testudines; family Cheloniidae; genus Caretta; species Caretta caretta. Next base: position 8,498,504 of record NC_134223.1, read on the forward strand.
CAAGCTGCAAGTGTTTGCTTACACCACCATACCTTCTTATCCATGCCCAGTTCTGCGATAAGTTGGGACAGAAGGTTATCTAGAGCACCCTTGTCCTTCTCATCTTCACCATCTAGGTCTGTTGTGAGCATCAGAATAACCTGGAAACACAGAAATTGGACTGGCAGTGAAGTCAGGCTCCATGATGACTGTGAGAGAGATGGATTACCTCCATAGAACACCCCACAGAGGAATCCCAGACTCGTATACTCTCTCCTCCATGAATCATGCTTATACCATCACATCTGAACAATAACATTTGGTATGGTCAGCAAAGACCATGTCTTCCTAAGTAAATAAGGATACTCGAGAGGGTTTTAGACATATTAGTAAGAGAAAAGGAATGGTAAAGGAGAGTAGCAATCTGTAGAGTATAAATCTAGAAAAAACTCATGGGGACAGACCACCGCCTATGAGACAACAGTATAACGAATGGTCTGCAAGACCTAACTAGAAAGGTCTTGTAATATGATCTGATTGGTGGGGTGAGGAAGATGGAAAATATACACACAGAATTTTGTTGAAAAAATTGTCAGATGATATTTGTTAACCACCGAACAACAGGGTCTCTTGATCTTTCCTCAGTAAGCTACCTGCATGTAAGGAATGGCACGGACTCCTCCAACATTACGCAGCTGAGGTAAGGTCTGCAACAGCCTCTCCAAAAGCATCAAACGGACCATGTGCAGTCTAGAAAGTTAGATATCAAGAATCAGTCATGAAGCAATTAAGTTTAAGACATCCTGTAATAAAAGTGAAACCCAAAAGCATTACAAATGGGACACCCTGATACGTCAGCAAAAATTCACCTCCTGACAAGTCTGAGCTGACCAAATTAGAAAGGTAAAATCACAGATGCCAGAGATGCCTTTTACAGGCAAGTAATGTCAAAAGCAAAAGCAACTCTGGCATCAGAGGAAGAATTCAATTAATACTCTGCTTTAGCGTGCTTTTCCCAGCACAATTACCTGCAGAATGAAACTGACCAGGGACATGTGTCACAAGTCTATTCCAATCTGAAGAAGGCACCCCTGGGAAACTGATTGATCATCTGTTGCCAGGTCAAAGAAGAAGGGGAAAGGCAATGAGAAACTGCAGTGGGATCGTTGCAGACTGCGTTTTTTTTTGTTTTAAAAAGACTGTACCGCATGCTTGACAGACACTATCCTCGGCAGCCTACATTATGTTTCCCCACTGAATGTCAGATGTTACCAAGATTTAAGTTTCAGTGAGTGGCTCACTAGATGTATTAGTCTACCATTCAGATTGTTCATCCCTGCAAGTATAACTCCACAGACAAAGTCTCATGGGACACACAAGTGACTAGTCAGAATGACAGATGCATGGGTGCAAACAGTGGCTTGCTCTATGCACAATAATTTTGGAGACCAGTGAGGTGGACTTTTGGCCTCTGATCTCTATCACAGCTGTTCATTATTCTCTATGGATTTATATTATCTCCTAGGTCCATTTCCCCACCATGACAACGTAACATCAACGGCACATGAGTGGGTCCCCTCTGATCTATTTCTTCATGGGAAAATAAAGCTCCTTACCTATTGCTGGTGTGGACATCGCCTTCAGCTTCCCCCTCGCCTTCTCCTTCTGAACCGTCCCCTTCCTGCTGCCCTGCGGTGGTACTTATGGCACCAGTGCTCGAGCTGACACTGCCTGGCCCAGCCGGATGGCCCTCAGCTGTAGCGTCGCCATACGCGCTGCTGCGGCCAGACACTGAAGGAGGAAAGACGACATGAGCACAACTGAACACGATCTCCACTATGCCTCAGAGCAACCTGCAAAGCTGAATGACCATTTGGGATAATTGTTCTTTGGATTCAGGAAGGGGGAATGGTGTCTGTGGGTATCTTCAAAGACCAAAGGAGCTTTGTTTCTGTACCAATTATTTTAACATCGCATCGCAGCGGTGTGTGAATGGCCGATTTTTATTATATACGTTTCACCCAAAGCAAGAGCTTAAATGAAATGGAGCCAATACAGGGAACTTATGAAATGAATCCTGCATATGGAGTTTGTAAAGCACTTTGAGATGAACGTTACGATAGTCCATATCCCCTTACCATGCACTAAAGAATTGCTCCTTTTTGTCAAACAATATTCTTGTCTCTCTCAGACACCGTTATAAAATAACCACGGTGCAATCATCTAAATAGGGCCCCAAACATGAAGGCACTGTGCAAACAAGTCACTACGTGTTATTACCACTGTGCTCGCCAGCCACCGAATCCACTGCACTGCCACCACTCTCTGAGCCCACGCTGCCGCCATGGTCAGCTGGTGAAGTCCGAAGAGTAGAGCCATCTGTTGCCGCTGTGCTGCCTTCATCGTCAGATGCTGGAGCTAAGAGAGTAACGAGAGCTGTTACAAGTAAAAACACCGTCTTTATTCAACTCTAAAAGAGCATGCTCTAGAGAAAAGCCAAGAGTGACTCCTCAAGGTTTCTGTGTCTATTTTCATTAACTAATCAAGAGGATATGGAAATGTCCCTCACTACTTCTCGGGTCTGCTGGACAGCTCTGACTAGACAGGTGTCATGAGAAGTCTGGAGGGTCTAGCTACAGAAAAGAGAATGTCCCCACCAATTCAAGGGATTATCAAGCACTGGGAAGAGTTACATTTGGTTGCTTATTAAACGAAAGTTACTTCAGCTGCTCTACTATATGAAAGAAGAATCTCTTGCTATAATTACACTCAGATTAAAACCCCTCAGAACAGAGGAGGAACATAACACACTATCAACCGCATCTGAAACAAACTATAATAGTAGTGCTCTCGATACTTGAGCTTAGAAGCAAATTCTGCTCTGCTTCTTAGGTTAGAAACCGTGGGCCAAATTTTCTCCAGGGGCCACAAACGAGCCTCCATCACTGTACAGTCATCCCTCTTTTTGGGCATTGCTTTAAATCCAATATCTGCATGCATAAGTGAGGATTAATTGCATGCTTAATGAATAGTATCAACTATCATCTGTTAGAACAAGTGGTAGTGCTCAAAAAATGGTGTGCATGAGCTTTTGTTCACAAACAATGGAGAACAGGTTCTTAAAAAGGGTTGCCCTGTGGTTGGAGACAGACCAAAAAGGGTTAAAGAAATACGCTGTGTTCACTATTCCTAATTTAAAAAAAAAAAAAAAATTCTGGAAAGCCTAATAATTTGAGCTGCTGATGTGCCATATCAGACCTGCCATTATACCTTTTAAGTGTAAGTATCTGAACTGAGCAGAGGTGCTCTTCCAGAACTGAAAAATTCACAAGAGCTCTAAAGCAGAATGCTAACAGAATCCAATTGATCTCTTGGGTTTCACCGACAATCTACATTTTAGCTGTGCAACCTGGGAAAAGTTTCCTCCTGAACTCCAGATTTCTGGGGCTGATGGTTCATTTTTAAAGCAAAGAACCCAACGATGGTGACCGCTTGGCAAAACTGTATTCAAAATGACTAAGTGGCCTGCAGCAGGTACTGCAGTGCAGGCAGTACAGCTATAGGGTTCAAGACGCCCACAGAGAATTTAATACCTTGTTGTGAACAGTTACCTGATGCTGTGGTGTCAGAGAGAGTTCCAGCATCAAGAGATGAAGAACTGGGGGCTTGGCCAGACAGTCCCAGGCTCTGTAGTCCAAGTGCACTGCTGCTGCTCCCTGTGAGAGGTGAACACACAACACTGACTGTCAGTAAATCCCTGAACTGTCTACACAGTGCCTTAGTCCGCACAAGTTGGGGTGTAAATTATGAGTACCGGTATGAAATGCACTAACTGCGCTGCATGGACCCTGCTGGTGTGCACGGAAAGTTCCCAAGTGCAGGCTAATGAAATTGAAATGGAAAGTTCTGAAATAGCATAAGATGAACACACACTAGGGAATAGAGTCCACATGGGCCAGTTAGTGCACGCCACGCTGGTGCTCGTTTGAGTTTACGGGCCAGCTGGTGCAGACTAAGGCATCCTGTAGACAAGTTCTCAGTATGACTCAGCCTTATGCTTTGAATACCTTCAAGGTAACACACAATGGACACCCTTTAAGCTGATTTACATTTATCCCCACATGTCCTGATTCCATCTTGCTGGCTCTGTTCTGCACAAGCCCCTCAGCCAACTGTTCCCCAGTCATCTAAGTATTTCTTTTCATGCCAGCTCTTATACTTGATGCAGTCTGCCTCTTCTCCTGTGACAGTTGGCCACCCACTGCTCATTCAAATCCCTCCTTAGAGAACACTTCCTCCACAAAGGCTCTTTGTGACAACTTGGCAAGGATACAAAGGTATGTGAACAAAAGCTAAAAATACACATAACCAACATCTGCCCCATCCCTTAAGAATAGTATTGCCTCTCATGGCTTAACAGATCTCATCTGCTCCAGTTCCAATCCACTGTACCCAATGGTCATTTGGGAGTGGAAGGATGATCTTGTTTTTAAGGCACTGGACTGGGAGTCAGGAGATCTTGGTTCAATTCCAACTTTGCCTCAAATTTCTTATGCAGCCTACAAGTCAGGTAGGCTGAGATTTTTCAAAAGGGTTCTAGGGAATTAAGTGCCCATCTCAAATAGGGAATTCAATGCAAGACTGGTTTCTAAATCCTTAAGGCCCTTTGAAACTGGGATTCCAATCTGTCTCAGATAACATGAACATCTTACCTTGCTGGTCTTGTTGCAGACTCAGGGCAATGGCTAGTTCCACCATTGTTTCATCATCTGCATCTGGAGGAATGTCCAGCATGGGTGGGAATCCCTCTGCTCCAGCCAGGAGAGCCTCCAGAGGAGAAGGGTTGCCATTATTCACATTTTCAGAAGTCTCCAGCACCATTGACTCAGACTAAGGAGAAGAAACACAGACAGAGCTTCTACCAGATCACCCCCATCCAATAGAGAGATTAGGGTTGAACAACAGCAATTAAACTAAACCTAAGTGCTTTTTAAAATACAGACTCCAAAACAAAAGAACTCTGGGCTCACCACCATCTCAAAGTCCCCATGATCCACCTCGCTTTGCTCCTGGTTCTCTTCTCGAATATGCTCGCCATTTGCTATCCCAGAGCTCTGCATTTTGTCTTCTGCATCATCGTCGTCATCATCGTCCTTATCTCCTGGGCCACAAAAATACCATTAACAAACACACCCTTTCCTCATCCCTTTCTCTCCATGCTAATGTATGAAGCAGTGGGCAATGCTGACCAACACACCAGCGGTGTCTGTAACGGCGGAGTTCTGCACTGCAATGTGGGAGACCCGGGGTATTTTCCCACTCTCTTGCTCTGCTGGCTGGCAAAGACTGAGACGACTGTAACTGAGGTAGAATGCTCAGCACCTGAGTGCTTCTAAGCTGTACACCCTCTAGGTAAGGAGCAGCCCTGACAGGACTCCATAGGGACTTTTGTACAGTCATCCTCGGTTGCGAGGGGAGGCAATGACATGAAGCCTCAAGGTGAGGGAATGCAAAGATTCGTCTTCAGGGATGCAGAGGACCTCCAGGAACAGAGGGAGAAGAGGGGAAAGTTCTATAACGCAAAAAAAAAAACCCAACCTCTCAATGCCACTGTTCCTAGGTCACTCAATTATAAAGAGACTAACAGGCTGGCGTGGGGAAGTCAGGTGTAAAAGAGACTCAGGTTTTGTCTCACCCTCAAAATGAAAAGGCTAAGTCCTTGCAGGTGCAGGGTATCATAAAAAGGAACAACTCACGTTGCTCTGTGGCAACTCCCTGGCCAAATCCTGGAGGAAGCCATGTCCAGCTTTCCTCAGCCAGGACAATCAGCACAATACAGTGCTTTTAGGGTGGAAGAGAAGAAAAAAACTGCTCACAGGAAAAGCTCACTGAAGGATCCTACAACGGAAACAGGTTGGTCATTAACCTTCTCCTGCTTTAACTGTATATTAACAGTCCTTAGGAATCCATCTAAGAAAACTTCAGATTTTGAAAAATGAGCTACACAAAGCTGAGGGAAGAAGAGAGAACTTCCAAAATCCCTCTTGTGCCAACCCCCACTTGCCTACATTTTTGGAAAATATTATTCTTGCATACAGGAGAGGAAACCCACATGGATGGGCCAGGGGACTGATAATTGGGAAGGGGGGGGAGAGTCTTACACCAAGTTCAAATCCATCCAGGTTGGCAGTGACTAATTGTTCTGATCACTGTTTCTTGGCCTACATCGGGGTGGGGAACCTCTGGCCCAAGGCTTCTTTTCATCCGGCCTACAGCAAGTCTCCACACCACGGGCCGAACATCCCGAGCCTTGGCGTCCCTCCGCAGGGCTGTAGCTGCGAGCGCTGGCTCGCTGGCATGTCCCTGCGGCCCCTAGGCGGAGGGGCGATCACGGAAACTCCGCGTGCTGCCCCCACCCCCAGCGCCTGCACCGCAGCTCCCATTGGCATGGAACCACAGCCAATGGGAACTGCAGGGGCAGCGCCTGTGGGCATGGGCAGAGCCGCCTGGCCCCTCCACCTAGGGGCCCAACATGCCGGCCACCTCAGGGAGCAGAGCAGTACGGAGCCAGGACAGGCAGGGAGCCTGCCTTAGCCCCGCCGCCCGGGAGCCACCCGAGGTAAGCGCTTCCCAGCCAGAGCCTGTACCTCACACCCGCTCCTGCACCTCAACTCCCTACCCCAGCCTGGAGTCCCCTCCCGCATTCAAACTCCCTCCCGGAGCCCGCACCCCAACCCCCTGAGTCCCCTCCCACACTCAAGCTCCCTCCCGGAGCCCGCACTCCCACCCGCACCCCAACGCCCTGTCCCAGCCCTGAGCTCCCTCCCGCACCCAAGCTCCCACCAAACCCCCTCCTGCACCCCATCCCATCCTGTCCCCACCCCAGAGCCCACACCCCCAGCCGGAGTCGCACCACCTCCTGCACCCCAAACCCCTTAAGCCCAAGCCTGAAGCCCCCTCCCACGCCCTGTACCCATTTCTGGCCCCACTCCAGAGCCTAGGGAAGACCAGAGCCTCTGCACCCTCTGCTCCTAGCCCCATGGAGCTGCGTGTGGCTCCGGACTGATTTTTGATGTGGGTCAATGGCCCCTGATAGAAAAAAAGGTTCCCCACCCCGGCTACATGAAATAAATTGGCTGTCTGGGTGGTCATTGTTCTAGTCTCAGCATACATACCAAGAACTGGATGGGTAGATAATACACACTCTTTACATAGCTGTGGCTACTCCAAAATAGGGCAGAGGTACAATGGTGGGAAGAAAACTTGCATTGTCCTCCATTTAGCCATAGATCAAATACTTCTGTCTCTACTATGGCACCTTCCACCAGACATTACGTTCTAAAAATATCTCTCTCGGATGGAGACCTGATGGGCTAATTTTAGCCTGGAGCAAAAGTTTACGGCCAACTTTTAAACCCATGAAAGTACAGACAGAAATGTTGTCACAGTCTGCACTATTGCAGTCTAGACTAGATAAACTGTGTGGAGCTATATATTAAGTGGGGGCATTACACGGCATTACATTACATAGCGCTACACAAGATGCCAATTTGAGAAATCAGGTTTGCGAGTTGTTTTTAAAGGACTGGATTCCCCCCTTGCTAAGGATGAGCTCACATCACATGATCTTATATGAACTATTGTGCATAAGGTGGTTCAGATTAGTCAAAAGCAGAGAGGAAGGCTATGCGTACCCATGGGGGTGTTGCTGCGAGGAGAAGATGGCAGCGTCACATGCCTCCGCTTGTTCCTTGGCCTAAGCACTCGAATTAAAGCTTGTTTACAGGAAAAGCTCACTGCAGGATCCTACAATGTAAACAGATTGGTCATGAACCTTCTCCTGTTTTAACTGTATATTAACAGTCCTTAGGAATCCACCTAAGAAATACCCAGCTGACTCTCTATTAGTCATCATGCAAACATACAGCACAGCTATTGTCTTCCCCCATTGTAACACTTTACACTGTTCCCTAAGGCAATGATGATCATCTATCCCATGCTACCCCATGGCAAGCATACAGTATAAACTCTCTCCCTCACTACAACCACTATTCTTGACCATTAATTTCTACTTCTTTATAATACCACCCTCTGGCACAACTGATGCCAATAGTACAGGCGATCTAGTTCCACTATTCCTTGTGCTAAATACATAGGATGTTTTCATACTATGTCTGCCTCCTGCTCCTAAGCACATTTCCTCAGCAGTCAGTTTTGTGGTTTGAGCATCGGGTCAAACATTCTTTCTGCCCATGCATATATTATGTTGTGCTTTTTTCTACCAACTTTGAGCTTACAATGTCTAGATTTCATCACAGGGAATGTGAGGAGTGACTAACTTTACATTGGCATGCTGAACTGGTATGAAATCTCTAACAGAGGTCTTCAGCCTCTCCTGCCCCAACACCCCTCCCATATTATGCAAAGGACAATACTGTTGGATATCAGATGACGCTCTAACAGATGGCTGCTTTTAGAAAACTGGGAATTCAGAGGTTGACCGAGGACATACTATAAAAGGGATCCTGAGTAATTTATGATTTCAGTGTTAGAGTTTTATCACAAATCAGGTACCCGCCTCTAAAAGTTTCATTTATTAAAAAAAGCATCTAGCCCTTAAGGTTGCAAAGATGACCTTAAAAACATGAAACGAGTATAAAAGCAATTCAGTACGTCTGAGTTTGTAGAGAGTGTGAAACAACAGCTCCTCTGAGCTTCTATGAACTGTCCCAGTTACGACACATAATGGGTACTGATTAAAATGTCACTTATCTATTTCACTGCTGATCATAGCCAAAACAGCTAGTGTGCTTAAACCACCTCTCATACCTTTCCAGGAGCCAAAAGCCCCAGCTGCCAAATACTTCAGCTTCTTTCCTGCCAGTTTCCATAAAGTCAGTTGTGTTCTCGATAAAATTAAGTCAATGGCAAAATAGAACAAATGGAATGTAATATAAAATTAAATAAAACCAGGGATACTGCATTGATTGCGCTTCGCATAGTCACATTTAATTCAACAAGAACCTCCATTTTATAATGTGTCTGAGACTGCCACAGAATATCCAGAGTTACAGAATCTAGGGGCCTGACTGTAGAAGCTAACTGCAGAAGTTGCTACAGAGTACATGGGGCTTTGACCATACAGCCTCCACCACACACACTACTAGCCTTCTCCTACCACCTTGCCTGTGTTAGACTCTCCTCACACTGTCAGTGGTACAGAAGAAACCAGCAAACAATGACAGAAAGATTACGTACAGGACAGAGTAACATTTGCATGTAGATCTTGGATGCTGTATTGATACAATCCAGTTCACATGTGCAGTATCCATGGATAATGTCCACCAGAGCATTGACTGTGGCTTCAACATGCGTCAGACCTAAATAGGAACAAGAGTGTAGCATTGTGAATTATTATATAGACTAAGCGCTTCAGGAAGGGCTCTTTTGTTTGTACCTGTCTGCAAACAGACTAGCACACTGTTGGCATTATAAAAAATAATAAAACATGAAGACCAAAAGAAGTTTATACAGACAAGTTCCCTAATAGTGTAAAAAATATAATTACTTGGAAAACATTACAACACCAGCAAAAACTTCCATCCTTATGATGAGGTATGTACGCCATCACTTCTTATGCTTTTTGTATTTGTACAAGATATAAAAGCATGAGATCGGCATTTATTCATATAATTTAACAGGGAAATAAGCAAGCAAATATCAAAACATTTTATCCCTTTACAAGCTTCATTTCAGATGGGCTGCTTTAAAAATAAACAAGCTTCACTTTGGCAAATGACAAGGTTCAGTTTTAATATACCTGGTAAGCAGGCAGGAGCCAGGAAGGCATTTTTGGGTTTTGATGCATGTAGCTTCCAGAAATGGTTGACCAGCTGGATGATAAAACTACACCCATCTCCTTCAGAGTGTTTCTGGGCTTCCTGTCCTTCTTCACCTCCTTCTGTGAAGGCAGAAAAGTAACCATCAGAACCACACAGACTCACAAAGCAGGATTCTGGTCACAGAAAGTCAGGAAAATTGTAACACTCAAACCACTGTTTTATGCAACGGGGAAAAACGTGAAAAATTAATTTAAATCTGGAACTCACGTCATGAGCTTGAAGTGGTGCCTATCTTTTTCTATACCGACGTATAATACTCTAAATAGCCTGAGACCCAAATAATCTGAGACATTGCATGTTCCCTGCCTCCCCACTCCCCAGCTATCTGTCAGTGGACACAAGATCTTCTGGACATCTCTCACTGTCAGAGTTGAGCTTTAAGCTTGCCATCACTAGTGGCAGGGCAGGGGAGAGGGTTTGTTAGCAACCAAGGCACCACTGGGTTAATTTTACATTGACTACTGCTGAAAGGCAGCCAATGCCTTGGTCAGGAAAGCTACCAAATGTCTAATGAATGTTATCCTCATAGACCTGTCCCTACCACTTCTACTTTATTTTTAATTTTGTATGTTAAGGGGACCCCATTTAAAGCCCCAACTCTCCCAACTTCAACAATTCCAGTAGCTGCTAGAGGCTGGGGAGGAGCGGAGGGATGGACAGACTTTTGCCTCCCCCAGGCCAGTAACAGTGGGCTTTTTTTAGCCTTAGCTGACCCCTTTAAAAGCCTTAGTGCTGGATCTAGTCTGGGACACTTGCCACCAGCACCACGCGATGACATGTTCTGAATTAGATGCCCCAGCAATGACTACCCAACGTCTATATAGAACAGATGGCAGCAGACCCCAAAAGTCTGGGAGAGAGGAGAGAGAATACACAACACATGAGCCTTTACATCTCAGTGAGCTGAAATCTCTTTGGTCACTCATGAACCACTGAGGATAAAATGCATATGGGAACTGCCAGCCCTTATATAAAGCAGCTGCACATACAAAACAACATAAAATATACACAACTATCCAAAGGGAAAGTTCAAGACAGACAAAAATAGAAATTCAATGGTTTATCCACCTGTTTCCATCTGTGGCAACTTTGACTCAGTGAAATGGACCAGGTTGTTCGGCCTCATAATAGCGATGGAGCGAGCAGTGATCACCAACCTCTGAAACACTTCAGGGTCCAGGTCCTTCCCTTCTTTGCTGGAGGAGCTCAAATACTGGATGGCTTTACTCAGCAAGGCCTGATCCTGCAAAGCAAGGATTATTAAAGACAAAGAGAAATAAGGGAACAGCAGCAGCAAAGGTGTGAAGAGCCAGCATGGGAGGGAGTAGATGGGACAGTTTAGCCTTCACTAAAAAGCGAATTCCCTGTTAACTCTTCACCACCATCGCTGACACATGTCAGCAGCAGTAGAAGTACTCAGTGACAAATTCCACTTGGAGAATGGATTTTCATTTCTCTATATAAACTTAACAGGGTATCCATTTGCAGCTGTTTACTGGGTTAGACGATGCAGTAGTCTACATATTTATGGTAGGACTAGATTTTTCAGGTATAACCATGATTTACCCGATATTGTTCCATGGTATTTGATTCAAACCTGGTTGCCTTGCAGACGTCAGACCTATAGGACATAATTTGCAGACTAACTTCAGAATGTCCCAAGATACCCATGTGTTTCTCCCGGATTAACAGTTACTCTTTATGTAAAATATGGATTCACATCAAAATCTTCAAAGTGTCATGACTACAGAACTCTCTGATGGAAAGAAAGGACAGGCAGGCAGCAGAAGCTGAAGGCAGACAGCCAGCAGGCACATGTTGCCTAGAATAGATGCCCTTTGGGCGCATCTTGTACATCAGCCATGACACTGGGTAGTTACAGCAGGCTTGGAAAACCCTCAAACAGCTTACCTTGTGGTTATGGTATGCCGAGCGGCTGGTGTGCAGGCTAGCCAGGAGACTCTTGGTTTGCTGCTGAACGCTGGAGGGAGCTGGCATTGATAGTAATATGGTAGCCAGATCCTGGGCTGCAGCCTTGCTCTTTTCCTGTTCCCGGGGACAGACAAAAAGCCTTCAGTAAGTGTACCACTAAAGGTGCTATGGGCATGCAAGTCTGACTTCTCAATCACTCCTGCTTCATCCTTCTTACATTACCATCCCCTCCGAGGAATGTAGGTTTCCTCCTTGATTCAATATTGCTTTGACATGAGGCTACCTTTATTATTTAGACAGTGTTTCAGGTTTATACACAAGAAAGTTCCTCTTTGGTTTGCTGGGCTCCCACCCTGCTGTATTCACAAACCAGGTCACTCTGCAGCACAAAAACCCCCACCAGCAATAAACGCAAATGCCAATTGTCATTCAAAACTAGTTTCAAATGCTTTTCACTAACTCAAGTTTCAGATCACTGCTCTAAGCAAAACGGATGCGGCTCTCTTCTGGTATCAGGCCCCTAGGGCTGCAGGAGCTGCTGCTGATCTCACTCCTCCTCCCGCATCTTTGAAAGCTCAAGATGTATTCAGAAAGTTACTTGCCTTCTCGTTGACTGGTCCTACAGCAAAGCAGCTTTCCAGTGCTTCTAAAGAACTCACTACTAGCCTGAAGGGAGAAAGGAAAGCAGGCTTGAGTACAGCAACCCTTTTCTCTCCTTAGCACTTTGCTTTATGCAGGCTGCAGTCATGAGTAGCTCAGAAACAGCTAACAAATGCCAAGTACAAAATCAAAGCATGATAAAACCTGCCACAGGCACCATGCATATCATTTCATTGTGTTACAGACCAGAGTTAAACCTGGCTCACGCTCACAGACAAACTTAGGACTGCTTTAATAATCCACAGCTGAAAGACAGGGGCTTTTCTCTACCAAAGAGGATAAAACATTTCCTTATGCTGCCTGCGGCAGAGATAACTTGGATTGTCTTGACAGTACCAATTCACCATGGCCCACAGACGTACATATGACTACAGATCAAGGGTTGGTATGACACATGAGAAAAGTCGGTTATGCTTTTTCTAAGGGAGCAAGATTCTACTCACTTGCTATTTTCAGAGGGCACTCTTTCCAATTTAGAGTTTCTACCCAAATGCTCCAGCAGTAAAATTTACTGAACTAGGCATGCAACTAGGTATGTCCAAAACATGAGTTACAAAAGAGACCCAAATCCAAGAGCCTTCAGTTGACCACTTATGACCCTGGGCAAGGCATATTAGTAAAATGCTTGCCCACAGGGAAAGTCTTATTCAGGACTTGCAGTCTTGTGCCAATTCTCCCTCATTGCACTACTCTATGCCTCGCAATGAGACTGCCCAAAATGCTCAACTGACACATTGAAAGGAGCACTGCAACACAGCAGGAGAGAGCAACAACGTACAGAGTAAAAGGGGCAAAGCTACACAGATCCGGAGGGGAAAGGGAAGAGGAGACACAGCATAAAGAACAAGGAGAGAGAGAGCAGAACATAAGATTAAAAACTGGGTAGAAGAAACAATATGAGGACTGGGCAAGTTCTCTGGTCACTTATCTGACAGAAACAACTGAACAGTTTATTTCCCCTCATGTGTCCACAAAACCAGTGGGGAAATAGAAGGGGGGAAAAGAGAGGCACAAAGAGGGACAAAGTGAGCTGAGGAGTGTCAAACAGGCAACAGTTATACTATATGCAGCAGAAATTCTCAATCCACCACACCTTTACATTTTGCTAAATCTTCTGCCATGCAATGACCAGAATGTAAAGAAGCAGATATCACTTAAAAAAATAAACAGTCAACAAAAGCCACATCATGTGTTCTGTCTCTGACACACACTCATTCGTGCTGAGAAAAGGATGGCATACTAACCGGTCCAGGATGGTTAGGGACTCAGTTTCAGAACTTTGGGGGAGCAAAGAAAAAGAAAAAAAATGTGTGAAGCTCACAGAAAACTACCTAGAACACATTCTAAGCAAAAGGCAAATTAAATGGGGAGTCAGGAAGCTGGGAGAGCGATATATACAGTAATTCCAAGCATGACTCCTTCTATTTGGGCAGCACACCACTTCCCTAACAGCAAAACAAATTAAAGGAGCTCTAGGCCATCTAGCACAGAGAAGCTAAGCAAAGTGGTTAAAAGCACTACTGAAGGCTAGGTTAAGGATACAGAGTCTAGACACCAAAATTCTCCATAGTAAACTGCCTCTTGTTTACAACAGTGGTTCCCAATGAGGGGTCCATAGCCCATTTTTGGGGTCACCAGGCAGCTGGGAATTTTGTAGTAAATAAAGTGGATGCAAGAAAAATACTTTATTTGATCAGTCTAGCTTTGAGTTTTATGAAAACATAGTCCCACTTCTCAAGTTTCCATACAGAGGGAGACACCTGGTGGAGATAGGGCAGCAGAGGAGAGAAAGGAAAGATCTAGCCTAAAGAAAAAGAAGTACTGATTAGCTAAAATATAACGGGGTAGATTTTCAAAGGTGACTTTCAAAGGAACTTAAGTGCCTATGGCCTTTCAAAATTTCCTCCAAAGAGCCACTTAACCTCTGTGCATCTCCAGTGAAGTCAGTCAAGTTACACCAGCAACGAATTTGGCTAGTTTTTAAGTCATACTAGTTTCTCTCTGCACTGAGTCATCTGATCTATCTTTATTTTACTTTCCCGCCTTCTGTCTCCACTAGCTCTGCAGCCACACATAGTCTCTGCTGCACGGACTCTAAGACCCTGAGGCAGGGATAGACAATTGAGTGTAGAAAAAAAGAAAGCAACAGAAATTCTCTGTCCTCTACCAAATACACTCCCAACTCCTGTTCATGGCATGTCCCGCACCTCGATATTGTATGAGTCCCAGGACAGGGTCTCGTGCAATAGCTAGTATTATAATGGTTGGACTGCAAGACTGAAAAGCGTGGGAATCCCTGGCCTACGAGCACAAGTAGTTGCTACAGAGAAAGAAGAGGAGAGGAGAATGTGTGTCAGGCAATGTCACACAGAAACTTAAAAAGAGGAATGAAGAAACAGCTCATCAGAAGTGAGCTTAGGTTCAAATAGCCTCTAACTTTTGTGATCTTTGGTGGCTGTAAAAGGATCCCAGATTTAAAGAAGAAAAGGTGGCAAGACGACAGAAGCCATCTGAGGCTGGTTGAGGTTGCTGCAGACAGACTCAATTGGTAATGCAAAGGAGAATGCATGAAGCTCCATCCTCAGCTCCACATGGGAAATTAGAGGGGAGCAGCAGGAAACCATTTTGGAAGAGTTGCACATTGACTCTTTGGTGGCATGATAGAATTGTCACGTTATATGAAAATGAGGAACACTTCATTACCAGTATAAAAGCTCCCAGCTAAGAATGACACACAAGTGCATCCAGGGCACCAGTATAACTAGTAACTTTTAAAGGCAAATAGAAACAATGTATATACACACACACACATATACAGAGAGAGATGTATAGATACCTCTCCAGGACAGTCCCACTGGCAGCAGCAGGGGTAGCAGACTCCAAGTCTCCCGTACCATTTCCTTGATTCAGGTTTGGGGGACAAACGTTGCTCACTGAGGCAGATGGGAAATCCTCTGGGGGCTCATCAGGCCAGCCAAACTGCTCTTTGGTCTTCCCATAAATTTTGACAGCATCCATCATTGTGACTCCAGCAGGATCCACAGAAGCCCCAACTGCAATGAGCAAGAGAGATTTTTGCAGGTTCACAGAAGTGAGGTTTCTTCTCTTTGATACCAACAAGCAAGTCGAGAGGGTTTGCCCCTCAATTTACCCAGCACTCATCCATTCTGAAACATAGCTTGGTCTTATTTTCTAATGTCTTTCCCTCCATGTTACCTCAGCACAGAATCCTTGTAACTCAACTAGAGGTGCAGCACGTGTCCTCTGCAATGAGGTGCTGGATCCACTATAAATAGCTACTTTACAGAACCCCAGGATTATTAGAACCGTGGCTATGTCCCAGTAATACTAATTCCTGGTGGAACCTCTGCCCACTAACAGCTGAAGTGGAACAGCCCCCAGACACCCACATTTAGCTTGCAGGTAGTTAAAGCATGCAACCAAGACCAAAGACTTACTGAAGATGGTTAATTTTTTGTCAGCCTGCAGGGCTTCCTCCCGTGTGAAAGGAAAATCAAACCAACGAGACCTGGTCATGTTCAACTGCATGGTGCGGCCAAAGATCTCCAGGTAGGAGGGTGCTCGCTCAATTGCCTGAGTGCCAATCTGGATCCTCATGCCTGTCATCACCATTGTGCTGTTGTTGTTAGTGACTTCGATGGTAAAGCCACCAGGCTGCAGGCGACAATCATTACTGAGGAAGGGAAAGCTGAAGATGGGTATTTCTAACCACGAGTACCCTGGAATGGGAAGGCCTGTGCCCTACCTCACTGCAATGCTGATGGTCTGTTTACACCATGATAGGAATAGAATGTTTCCTGCGAATTGTCTTCTTACACTACCTAACTTTAGTAGCAACCCCATGGACCTGCTGAGAAGGACTGGGTGAAGCAGCAGATTAATGAGGTTCAAAGGCCTACTTATTTTGGAAGATGGATGCTCTGTCGTTGGAAAGAAGAATGGAGCCAGAGAGAAAAATAGCAGTCAAGGAGAGAAAAGGCCAAGAAAACCAAAAACAGTGAAAGAGTGGTAGAGCTGAGGTACAAAGCTAAAGCTCCTAGTGGCAGACGACTGGCTGTAAATTTGATGCCAAGCTGGCTCTTACGAGGACTCAGATTGGGTGACCAACCAAAATTTGTATACAACATCCTCTAGTCACTGATGGGGTTGGTTAGGCCAGTAGTCTCCAGGATTGGCAGTGGGTCATTCAAGTGAGAACGTACACTTCTAAAAACAACTGCTCATGATCAGATGAAGAGCACAGCAGCCTTATGACAGAATTATGTAAATGCTTAAGAGAGCTCCCAAAGTGTCTGATTTACCTTTGTGTTGGCCACATACATGCCAGTGGAGTTGAGCCGGTGCTTTATCTGCTGGGCATTATAAACCTGTAAGAGATCATTGCCTCCAAACTCCACATCTGTGAGCTGCTGGTTGTGTTCAAAGAAGTCAATGGGAAAGTTCACCTGACTGGAGGTGCGAGTCGCTGAAAGAAAGGACACCAATGGCTAAAAAAAAGACACAGAGCTGAAGCTAGAGTGCTCCAACTGCAGACTGACTGCATATCTCTTGGGAATGCTATAACTTTCTAATTAGTTATGCATTTATCAGATACATGTGCCATGCTCAATTGGGAAAGGTCCTCTTATTCAGCTTATCTGCAGCTCATACAAATGAGATTCATGCTGAAAGATTAAAATAATCCCATGCTAACCCCATAACTCCCAACCCTGGTGTTTACTAGTAAGGTGATTACCAGAGCCAAATGCCTAAGTGATGCGATCCTATTTTCAGTAGTGACCCTTGTATAACAGGTTAACATTAGACACTAGGGAATTTTTTTAAAAATGTGACTAGCGCTGGCAAAAGGTTCTGAACTGGTGAGTCTTGAAGACTGAAGTTCTCTTTACAGAACACGTACAGCATAGGCAGTGGCAGTATGCACTTCCCCATATTATCCCACCAAAGTGCTTCCATGCTGGCCTCTAGCGAAGAGGGGGTAATCCAATCTGCATACTCATTCAGTCATTGGTTTTCTGATAAGCAGACAAAGCGGCCAGCTGTAGCAGAGACTGTGTGATGTGGATGTGTGTCCACTAGGGACAAGACACACTCAAATCACCATTAGGTGGTAATGAATTCTGCTTAATACCAACACAGTCTAGATTCAAACCAGCAATTTAGAAATGAAAGGTTCCATTATTCCATTACTAACTCCCTTAGCCATCCAGTCCCCCATTGATGATCATGTTTATGAAGAGAGCTGTCCTACTTCTGAATGATGGGCAAAGACTTTTGAAAAGTTATAGGTTCCTCATGAAAGGGAAGTTAAATGGAAAATTTTGATGGAGTTGCTTGAGGCTTCACTGGATTGTGAAGGATCCTATTTCTGGGGAGAAGGTCACAGACCATGTATTTATTCCATTGTTAATTTCTTTCCTGGCAACTTAGACAGGATATGAAAGGAAAGCAGCCTTACTGATCGCAGCTGCCTTGCGTTTGCGAACTGGTTTCATGATGCTGATGACGCTGCTAGGCTGGAGGGAGGGCTGGAGCCAATAGGAAGTATTCTCCACATTTGCCATGTATATTCTCAGGCTGCCGTCCTCACACAGAAGGATCATGGTGGTCCTCTGCTGCTCATTACAGGCCGTGTGACGGATGGCCACCATGTCCTGGATCTGAAACAGGTTACACACCAGCAAATGAAAGACCCAGAGAAGTTGCTGCCTCAGAGAACAAGCTTGTCACATAAGTGTCACACAAGTATCAGGGATAGCAGGTACTCAAGCCGACAGAGGCTGCAATAGAGCAAGAGATTCAATGGCTTTGCAGGGAGAAAGAAGAGTAAACAGAGGTCGAAAACACCTTAAAAACATGGGTGGGTTTGGGGAAAGTCAGTTTGTGTATTGAAACACTACTTTCAAGTGCAGTATTAGTGGCTATTACCAGGACGACTTTGCTGTAAGACATCACCGCAAGGGAAACCTGGAAGAAATGGCAGCGACAGAGACACAGGAAAGTCAATTTGAAGTGCAGAAGATAGAGAATACTCACCTTGGCTTTAGCTGGCAAGGTTTTAATCTCCTGGATGAGGAAGGTATCTGGCTTCACCATGACCACCAGAGGAATGCCTGTGGTCTGCTGAACGCAGCACACCAACCCAGGATGGTTCATCACCTCAGACCACTGGCACAGTGCTGGGGAGGTCTTGCTCCCACCATTTGAACTGCAAGAAAAAAAGGGCAGGCTCACATGACCTCAAGAAGCAGCTGCAAGGGGAGTCAAGCTAAATAAATAAAATTCTCATTCCAGCTAGTAAGACAAGTAAATCACCACCTGAGGATCTCAAAGTATTTGGTTAATTAAAACAACCTCAGAAAATCCCTGGGAGGTAGGTCAGTATTATCCCCATTTTACAGATGGGGAAACTGAAGTGCAAAAACTTGCACAGCTGAGTCAGTGGCAGCGCAGAGAGCCCAGAAGTCCTGACACCCAGCCCTGTTCTTTAACATCTTTCCCCATTCGTTTGGTATATAAAATTCTAGTGACACTACCATAAAAACATGAAAGTTACTCTTAAATCAGATTTGAAGTATCTTTTTAACCTTATACTAGAGAGCTCTCTTATCAGGCTGGCAGGGGAGTGATAGGAAAACACCACATTACTTGTCAGCATTCTAGCAGACAGAATAAAAGGGCACTGGTCTCAGAGCAAAGCATCTGTGTTAGTGGATACAGTGCTCCATGCTCCACCGTGGCCATGTGATGAACACTGAGGAAACAGACAAGCACAGGAAAATGTTCCCCAAGAACATAATCCCCACTTAGATCTAACTCTCAGAGAAGTGAAAGCCCCTGTGCAAAATGACCAGGCCACATTTGATTAGAGTGAGGGAGATGTTGGGACCTGATATTCATGGAAATAGAATGCAAGAGATCTGCTTCATGCTAAGCTAGCGTGACTCTGTGGCCTGAATGCCCAGCTCTGATTGTCAGAACAAATGATAGAAGAATTTTCTTCTTGCCATTTTTATAGCATAAGAGATTCAGGCTCCCCTGAGGGAAACCAAAGTAAGACTTTATATGCACAATGCTCAGGGTCCACTGCAGTGCTTGTGCCAAATGGAAACAAAGGCTTCCTGCTCCTCAGCCTCTGCGAGGGTGGATAATCCCATCAGTTCTAGTTGCTGCACCATTGGAAGCTCTGCACTCAGACAGTAAGATTGCTCTGAAGGCACCTGTGTGCCGTGAAATCCTAGTGAGCAAACTAAACATACACCCCACTGCAAAAGCAGCTGGGTTTAGTTTCAGTCTTACTGTTCTACAAACAGAGAGGGTAGAAGCAGGAGGTGACATATAAAATGGTAAGATATAACAACTGCAGGAAGGTTCTCTACATAAAGCCTTGGGCAGTGGAAGCTGGCGTCTTTCACTGGGAACAGCCACTGTAGCTAATAAGAAACAGAAATCGGAGGGGGGCAGCCCCTCAGTCCCACCTCTTTATGTTGATCGGGAAAAGTCGCTGTACCTCCAGTGTAGCCCTGCTAATTGTGGCTGCAAAAGATTTGCCTTGACAGTAACTGAAGAAAAGCATCTGAAGGACATGGGAATAATACACAGACACGCCGCCTCCTGCCACCTGGCCATTGCTGTCCTGTAGGGACAAGGAAAAAAACACTGGTATTTAAACACACATCTTCAAAGCTCTAGAGTGGTCAGGCTTTTAAATTCCTGAACAAGTACAATATTTCAACATCTGCCCTTCCACCTATCACATAACACAGCAAAGGTCTTTGAGAATGCAACTTTCAACAACAACATTACTAAGCTGCACACCATGAGATACTCCAAACACTTTTGAATAAGATACTGAGATTGCACGCCGACAGACTGTAGGTAGTGCACGAGACAGCACCTGTGTGAGAGAATGTTGCATGCCAACCCCTCCTCATCTCCAGCTCCCAAAAGCGCTTTCCTCTTGGCTTGTAGTTCCTCTATTTCCCCATTTCAGAGCAGACTGAGGTAATGATGCTGAATGGACGTTGGAAATATTTTAAACTAGCCAGCCTGGGTGGGGCACACCAGGCCCACAGTAGCGTTGACACTGAACAAAAAAAGGCTTGTGTCTCTGCAGACCCTGCGTAAGGGTGGATGATCCCATCCGTTCTAGCTAATGCACCATTAGCTGTGCATCGTACTGACAGTAACGCTGCTCTGCAACCATCTTTCTGCTATGAAATCCTGCTGGGCGTAACTTCAGATCCAACCATGGAAACCATGCTCAATTTTGTAGATGACTGGATCAACGGGTTTAATTTCAACCTTCCCCCTCAACCACCACCCTCCAAGTGGTGTCAGAGTCAGTGTCAGAATTTCTCTCTCTGCAGAAAAAAGTGCACTCTCATTGATCTAGATCAGGGGAAAGAAAAAGAAACTGCTGCTTCTTACCATCAGAAGCAGAGGGAGAGAAAAAGTTAGTAGGGAAAGTCACCATTACCTTCAAGTCTTCATGGTTGACTTCAAGCACATTGGTAACATAGAATGGTCCATGCTGGGCACTGCTCGCCTCCTCCATGAGCTGAGTATAGATGTACCCAGCAGATGACATGATGACTATGATGTTCTTTCCCTCCTCATTGAACAGAAATGTGACATCCCTGATCTTGGAGCTTGGCAAAAGGAAATAGAACGTTGGGCTCAAAGCATCTACGGAAAGGTCATAGATCTGTGGGAGGAGAGGGAAGGGAATTAGTAGTGAGCCCACAGCTCTTCCTAATGGAGCATAAACACAGACTGGAACTATTCCTACAATGGTGCGGATCCCGGAGGGCAGATTATTCAGGTGCCATAATATGGAGATAAAGATAATCTCAGATCTACGAATGACCTCATTCTTCTGTGTTTGTGAGGTTAGGAAGAGGGGAAAATGTTGGCCCCATCTTCAAAAGTGACCTTCATTTTTGAGTGTCCAACTTTAGACAATCAAGGCCAGATTTTAAGAAGTATCAGCACCCACAACTGAAATCAAAGGGAGATGCAGGTGTTCAGTACCTCAGAGTGTGAGAGTGTGTGTGAGAGTGAGAGAGAGTGTGTGTAAGTAAAATCTTAAATATTTCAAGTTGGGCACTCAAAATAAGAGGTCACTTACGAAAATGTGGGCCTTTGTTTTTATGTTTCTGTGAACAGTCTATTGCTAACAGTGGTGAATAGCAATACATATTAGAAAACTAGAGGTAACAGTAATGCCCTTCCTAGAACTCAAATTTTCCTCGTAAATTAGAGCACTGTGTTATTCTGACATCCACTGATGACTCTGGAGACTGCCAGAAGCCCACGTCAGTTCCACGGGAAATGAAAAGCAACGCACAGCACCAAGTCAATCCGGGATCATCCACAAGTTGTGACCGTACCTTCACAAAGTCTGCAGTCACAATAGCAAGTTCTGTCTGAGATCCTGGCAGCCACACAGCCTTAATGATGAAGTTTCCTGTTGCTAATTGGGGGTGGAGTACCAAGTGATCGGAAACTGATCCTGAGCTGCTGAATGTTAGCACATGGCAGTCCTGGGACAAGAAAATAAAAGTCAAGTATTAAATATATATATTTATTTCTGCAAACACAGATTCAAGGGGCATCATTCCTGCCATTGACTTCTCCCTAGCCCCAAACATGAATAATGGATTCATATAGGAAGAAATCAAGCATCCCTGTTTTCAGGATGAATGAGTCTGCAAGAGAACTGTGTCTCTTCTGGGGTTTTTTCAAATATTTGAGACTACTGGTTTCTTAGGTGGTGTATTTCTTTAATTGCGGAAATTGTACACTGATTTGAAAAAATACAAAATGATCACCCATTGCTCAGTAGTAGAAGTGGCTGCAGATTAAGATTAAACACATCCATTTCAGTGAAGTTTTATTTACGTGGATACCCTTCTCAGTTTCTGTAGCACAAAGGACAGTCGGCCTGAGTGTCATTGTTTTATTTGGGCATTATCAAGAATGGTTTAAAATAATAAATAGGATTGACATAGTAAATGAAGCTGCAGCAAAACTAAACTAGGAGCAAGTGATTCAAGAACTAGAATTAGTGACATCTACAATGACTTCAGATCTCTGATAGCCAATCAGAACTCCACAACCCATCGCTTAGGGAGAGAGGAGCACTGCTTGGTTTGAGGTCACATTTCCAGAGGTAAAGGAACTCTCTTGCTTGTCAGACCCTTACCTTCAGCCCACACACAGCTAGATAGTCCTCCTTGCAGGGATTTCCTGTTAGGCTCAGTACAGTGAAGGGAACTGGTGCAGATGCAAGGCGAGTAAGGGTTAATTTCCTTTTGCTGGAGTCCGCTTGTTTAAGCAATGCTGAGAGTTGTAACACCGTAATCTACAAAATAATGAAATCAAGTCAATTGTCTAAGGTTGGTACCACAAAAAGAAATTCTCAGTATCTAGCTTCTTATATGACTCCATCAATGTACTGTCTCAGCATCTCTGCAGCAAGCAGCAAGATTTTTGTTCCCTAAAATATGGAACAACTGAAGTAACAATCATGCAGGGAGGTTTTTCCAAAAGAGTCCAGTCATTTACAGAGTCCTTGAGTCTGACCGTAGGAAGTCTGCTTGATTCTTTAGTCATTTTAAATCATCTCATCTTACTTTAAAATGGATTTTAGGTTGTTGCACCATTGGAGTGCGTCCCCTTCTCAGCACCCACCTTGCCCTTTTCATGGCTCACAGCTAGATGCTGGCGGCGCCCATGCGGGGAGGACAGCACACACATTGCCACCCGCCTCAGCATGTGAGCGCTGATCAGCTGTCGGATCGTCTGGCCCTGGTCGCCACTGTAGTTCATTCGGACATTCTCAAAAGCACCTTCTTGAGAGCCAAGAGTTGGGACCTGAGCCATTGTGGAGCACAAAGAACACACAGAAGTAGAGACAAATAGCAGAGATTTAACAACTGAAATAGTTTCATTTAGACTCACAGAATTTAAGGCCAGAAGGTACCATCATGATCACCTGATCTGACTCACTGCAAACTGCAGGCCACAGAACCTCACCCACCCACTCCTTTTAATAGGCCCATGTGACGGTACCTTCATGAAGGTACTGCTGGCTGAGTTACTGAAGTCTTCAGATCTTAATTTAAAGACTTCAAGTTATAGAGGATCCACCATTTACTTTAGTTTAAACCAGCAAGTGACCTATGCCCCATGCTGCAGAGGAAGGTGAAAAATCCCCAGGGTCTCTGTCAATCTGATCCAGGGAAAATTCCTTCCCAACCCCAAATATGGCTATCAGTTAAACCCTGAGCCTGTGGATAAGTCTCACCAGCCAGACACCTGGCTGTTGGAGATATCTGCTAATAGCAGTCATGGATGGACCATGTGCCATCTTTGGCAATCTCATACTATCCCCTCCATAAAAACTGACGAAGCTCTATCTTAAAACAAGCTAGGTTTTTCGCCTCCACTACTCCCCTTGGAAGGCTGTTCCAGAACTTCACTCCTCTGATGCTTAGAAACCCTTATCGAATTTGAAGTATATATTTACCGGTCAGTTTCTATCCATTTGTTCTTGTGCCAACACTGGCCTTTAACTTAAATAACTCCTTTCCTTCCCTGGTGTTTATCCTTCTGATGTATTTAGGAAGAGCAATCATATCTCCCCATATTCTTCATTTTGTTAGACTAAACAAGCCAAGCTCCTTAAGTCTCCTCTCATAAGGTAGCTTCTCCATTCTGCTGCTCATCCTAGCAGCTCTTCTCTGCACCTAAGTTCCAGTTTGAATTAATTTTTTTAAACATGGGAGACCAGATTTGCACACAGTTTTTCAGATGAGGTCCCACCAGTGTCTTGTATCATGGTGATAACACTCCCCTATCTCTCCTGAAAATACCTCACCTGATGCATCCTAGGATTGCATTAGCCTTTTTCAAGGCCGCATCACATTGGCAGCTCATAGTCATCCTGTGATTGCCCAATACAAACAGGTCTATCTCATCCTCTATTGCTTCCAACTGGTATATCCCCAGCTTATAGCAAAAGTTCTTGTTGTCTAAGAGCATGACCTTGCACTATGCACTATTAAGTTTCATTCCATTTCTCTTACTCCAGTTTTCAAGGTTGTACAAATCTTACAAACATACAAGAGGCCACACTGCATCAGACCAATGGTCTATCTAGCCCAATATCCTGTCTTGCAACCGTGGCCAATGCCAGAAGCTTCAGAGGGAACAAACAGAACAGGTAATCATCAAGTGATCCATCCCCTGTCATCCACCCCCAGCTTCTGGCAAACAGAAGCTAGGGACACCCAGAGCATGGGGCTCCATCCCTGACCATCTTGGTTAATAGCCACTGATGGACGTATCCTCCATGAACTTATCTAGTTCTTTTCTGAGCCCTGTTACCGTTTTGCCCTTTATAACATCCCCTGGCAATGAGTTCCACAGGTTGTGTGAAGTACTTCCTTTTGTTTTAAACCTGCTGCCTATTAATTTCATTGGGTGACCCCTGGGTCTTGTGTTATGTGAAAGGGTAAATAACACTTCCTTACATATTATCTCCACACCAGTCATGATCTTATAGACCTCTATCATATCCCATCTTAGTCATCTCTTTTCCAAGATGATGAATCCCAGTCTTTTTAATCTCTCCTCATATAGAAGCTGTTCCATACACCTACTAATTTTTGTTGCCCTTTTCTGAACCTTTTCCAGTTCCAGTATATCTTTTCTGAGATGTGACAACCACATCTGCACGCAATATTCAAGATGTGGGCGTACCATGGATTTATGTAGAGGTAAGATGACATTTTCTGTCTTATTTTCAATCCCTTTCTTAATGATTCCCAACATTCTGTTAGCTTTTTTGACTGCTGCTGCACATTGAGTGGAAGTTTTCAGAGAACTATCCACAATGACTCCAAGATCTTTCTTGAGTGGCAACAGCTAATTTAGACTCCACCATTGTGTAGGTATAGTTGGGATTATGTTTTCCAATGTGCATTACTTTGCATTTATCAACATTGAATTTCATCTGCCATTCTGTTGCCCAGTCACCCAGTTTTGTGCAATCGTTTGTAACTCTTCACAGTCTGCTTTGGATTTCAATATCTTGAGTAATTTTGCATCACCTGCAAATTTTGCCACCTCACTGTTTACCCTTTTTCCAGATCATTTATGAATATGTTGAACAGCACTGGTTCCAGTACAAATCCCTGGGGAACTTCACTACTTATCTCTCTCCATTCTGAAAACTGACTATTTATTCCTACCCTTTGTCTTCTGTCTTTTAACCAGCCACTGATTCATGAGTGAACCTTCCGTGTTATCCCGTGACGGCTTGTATGATATTCTGGTCGTCCTCTGTTCTGGCCAGACCTCCCAACTTTGTGACATCCGCAAATTTTATTAGCACACTCCCACTTGTGCGCCAAGGTCATAAATGAAAATGTTAAATAAGATAAGTCGCAAGACCAGTCCCTGAGGAATCTCTTAAGTTATTTCACTAATAACCTCCCTCCAGCCTGACAATTTACTTGCAGGTTGACCTGGCCTCCCCTTTTCTTATCCATCTTTCTATACTCATATTAATCCCCATCTTCTCCAATTTAACTAATAGTTTCCTGTGTGAAAATGTATCAAATGCTTTACTGAAATCCAGGTAGATTAAATCTACTGCATTTCCTTTGTCTAGAAAATCAGTTTTCTCAAAGAACAAGATCAGGATGTTCTGGCACAATCTACCTTTTGTACAACTATGGAGTATTTTATCCCAAATACCATTTACTTCTATGTCCTTAACTACTCTCTCTTTAAAAATGTGTTCTAAGATCTTGCATACAACTGAGGTCAAACTAACAGGCCTGCAGTTTCCCAGATCACATTTTTTCCCTCTTTCTTAAACGTAGGTACTATATTTTCAATTCTCCAGTCATAGGGTGCAACCTCCATGTTTACAGATTCATTAAAAATCCTTGCTACTGGGCTCACAATTTCATGTGTCAGTACCTTAAATATTCTTGGATAGAGAATATCCAGGCTCCCCAGTTTGGTCTTATTAAGCTGATTGAGTTTGACTTCCATCTCGGTTGTGGCAATTTCTGCTTCCATGTCCTTGTTCCCATTGGCCACGCTCCCATTCCCCCAGGCTGCTCATTACCCTTATTAAAAACTGAGGCAAAAGTGATCCCTCCCGTCGGCTCAAAAGCAAGCATTTGAACTAGCAAGCCAGCCAGTAATCATACCATCAACTGATCTGTCATTTCCATGGTCTTGTCCAAAGTGTGCAGCTCATTCAGAGCCTGTTGCGCTCGGCTGCTGCTGCCCATGGCTGAAGCTTGCTGGAAGTTGACCTGAATGGCATCCATTAGGAAGCTCAGCATATCCAACACCAGAGGAGCAAAGGAGAAGTTGGCCTATGAGAAACAGATGTGTCAAGTAAAGCACAAGACATACCCATGAAATCTCCATAGCAGCAGCATTTCACAGGCAAGATAAGCCTTTGAAAAGCAGTTACAGCACCATTATCCTAATAGACAACTGAGAATCAGGTAACTTGTCTAACTACCAGTACAGCCCACTCCACAACCACTCTGTACCAAACTCGACTGTTTCTTACCGGCATTAGACACAAAAATCCAGTGTTAACTCTCAACACAGAACATAGTCCCTGCACCAATTCTGTACTGGCATAACACTAAATCAAAATGGTAAAAGTCTCTTAAGTTAGAAGCACTGACTACTGCAAAGACAGCTTTATTCTAGGAGAACAAAGAATCCTGAAGAACTACTACACAGAGGGATCCTGATTGTTGAATGAGATTTTAACGTGACAATACCTGGGATTGCAATTCCTCTCGACAGCCCTCAACATTTCGACACAGGCTGCTCTTCTTGGGTTTCTCTTCATCAGGGCCCTTCCCGTCATTGATGGTGACCTTGGATTTATCTGCCGGGGAGCTGCTTGCATGGCGGATGACACTCTCAGGCACTCTGGGCTCACTCTGGAATGCAGACTCCTTCATGGTAGAGCTGATGCCACTGCTGGGAGTTCTTTTCACCAAAGCCTGGGAAAGACAAAGCAATATTGAGGGCCCAATCCAGTTTCCATTTAAGTCAATGACAAAACTCCCAGTGATTTCAATTGGGGCAAAATTAAATTCCTTAAAGTACATTTTCAGAGAGATAAGACAGCAATAACCCTGTACCATGCATGTCACTTTCCTTTTAGACATTGTATTCGACAGGAAGTAACATTGTTGGCAGCTGGTGGGAAACATCAAAAGAGCAGAGATCTGGTAAGTGGGCAACATGAAGTTGACCTACAAACCACAAGTCAGTTATGTAGGTGCAAAGTCTTAATTAGTATTAACAGATCTGCCAATAGAGATCCTCTCGGTGAAGGGGGTGAAATCATTAAGTAGAAAGCTTCACATTACAGGGCAGTGATGAAGCTTATTCTAAAGTAGACCCCTCCCATATACTGATGACAAAATAACTATTGTGCAATATAAGACTTTGCAAAGCCAAACTTAGGCAACCTGTAATAGTTGCAGGACAGTTTAAATTTAGCCATGAAGATCCTTTACCAGGCAACTGCCATCTTCCTTCGCTCCACAGTCACAGAAGAATGAACCATATTTGGCGTAAGAAATCTCATGGTCCTTGTGACAAACTTTAGCACAAACCGTGCAAACACCAACCCCATCCACCATCTTACAAGTGTGACAGTGATACCTGTACAAAAGAAACCAGAGAGGTAAGAAATTATAGCCCCTCCGATTTAGCATACCATCTCTTCCCCAATTCTGAATGGCCAGAAAGACCAGGCTGATATTCTGTATATAGGAAAACCTGGAGGGCTCTTACCAGTGTTGGTTCATGAATTCTTTCTGTGTGATGGTGAAGGTGCACAGCTTGTTGCAGAGAGAGTCTTCATCCTGTTTAGGAAGGAAGATCATTTGGTCAGTGCATTACATATCTACCTACCTACCCTGGAGCCATCACTTGATACAAAAGAAACACATTCTCTGACAAATTCACATTTGAAAACAGTGAGTTTTAGCATCATCTAAAGCAGCAGGCACCAAACAAAATCACTTCATTTTACATCCAAGAAATACTGAACAATAATTAAAAGAAGATATTGGGGCCTGAATTTAAAGGAATGAATTACTGATGGCAGCTTTAATATTAAAGAGACATCTAAAAGCCTATCCCAGTTAAATTGTGTATTAATGTAACAGTCAGAGAACCAGCTATACAAGACCAGCAACATCTTACTCAACATTTCTGCTCCATCTTCAGCTCATCTCTGCTTGCTTTACTGACAAAGGTAAAGACTTTTTTGTCAACACTGAAAAACTAATCTATCTACACAAGATAGAGCTGGATTCTCTTCTGTCTTATGTCAGCTACATTCTAAACTGCAAAATCTTTATTACTGACAATGATTTAAGAGCCAGAGGGCACAGATGGGCTTTCAGATCCCAGGTTAAGATTGTCCAACATGAAATCATACTGTTTATAAATCAAATCACAATATTTTTCTACATTTGATCTGGAAGCTGCACATATAAATATAGAAGACTACTGTGACTCTCACCACTAATCTACATCATAAGATTCCAGGACTGTCACTCTGGAGCCTAGAATAACTGTTGAGTCAACGTGAAGCAATGGAAACAGCTACAAGCATGGTGTAGAGCTCTTCTGATTAAGAATATCACAAGGTCCAATCATCACTGGGATTCATGGTCTGTCACTCTCCAATCTTTAAGATCTGAGACATTTTGAACTTTACGCTCGTGAGGTAATTACAGCTACAGTAAGGCACGTACCTATGCCATGAGTGCTAGACCACTGTGATATCAGAGGTAACTCAACCAATCACAACCCGTACTCTACAGCTAATTTGCATGCAACAATTTAATTGGGTGTATAAGGGAGACTGTGGAGATGATGGATTACTTAGGCCAGCTGCCACAACCACGCAACGGCATCAGCTTTCAGCTACTAGTTGCGAACATCACACTACAAGAACTTACCGAGTCTTCAGCTTGAGAATCTTCCTCTTCCACTGCCAGCTCTTCCACCCAATCTGAATCCACCTCGATAGCCCGTTCCTCTCCATCAACGGACAGATGACTGGGTCCTTGGCCGCTGGTTTGGCTCAGAGCATTAGTGACATCAGCCAGATAAGACACAATGTGACATGTACACTCCAGTATAGTAACATGCTGCAAGCAAAAGTTTAATATGAAAAAAAGAGAAGGAATACTTAAGTCATCCTGCAGTCAAAAAAGCTAACAATGCTAGGAGCCATTAGGAAAGGGAATTGATAATAAGGCAGAAAATATCATAATGACTCTCAATAAATCCATGGTATGCCCACACCTTGAGTACTGTGTGCAGATGTGGTTGTCCCATCTCAAAAAAGATATAGCGGAATTGGAAAAGGTTCAGAAAAGGGCAACAAAAATGATTAGAGGTATGGAACACCTTCCTTTTGAGGAGAGGTTAATGAGCTTGGGACTTTTCAGCTTGGAAAAGAGACGACTAAGGGGAGATATGATCGAGGTCTACAAAACCATGTCTGGTGTGGAGAAAGTAAATAAGGAAGTGTTTACTCCTCATAACACCAGAACTAGGGGGTCACCAAATGAAATTAATAGGCAGCAGGTTTAAAAACAAACATAAGGAAGTATTTCTTTACACAACGCACAGCCAGCTTGTGGAACTCCTTACCAGAGGATGTTGTGAAGGCCAAGACTATAGCAAGGTTCAACAAAAAAAAGAAAAATCAGATACTGTACATGCATGGAGGATAGGCTCATCAATGGCTATTAGCCAGGATGGGCAGGGATGGTGTCCCTAGCCTCTGTTTGCCAGAAGCAACAGGGGATGGATAACTTGATGATTACCTCTTCTGTTCTTTCCCTAACACTTATACCGGTATAACTTTTCTGATGCAGACCAGGGCTCAGACCAAACACTGAGGACTGAGAACTGACTGTGTTTCTTACCTTTCCATGCATGACATTAGAATTCATTTTTTCTATAACGTTCTTTTGAGACAGGTATTTCTTGCTATAGGATAAAGGAAAGTTAAAAAAAAAGATAGTTATAGAAACAGCTCTTAAAAGTTATCAATTTAATCCTCACTGATGACAATCCCAAGTATTTAGTTTGTTAGTTTTACAACAGCATTACGCAAATCATTAAGGTAGTGGCCACTAAATCAACGAGAGGAAAAGCTAAGGACCTCCATGGTTCCAATACAAATCTCCACAAAGATACTTATCCCAACTACCACAAATTCCAACAGGTGGCATTCTGAACTATGAGGCAACCACACAGCAGCCCACATGCTCTCCCCTCTCCATTATCAAACTCCCAAGAAGTAAGTCCAACACATGAAGATAATCAACCACCAACACAGGTCTCATTTTTCTTACCATCTGCCCAGCCAATCGACTGCAGCACTGTGAAGCTGGAGATGTCCAGCACCTTGCCCAGCACTAGCCAGAGTTGCCATCACAACCATGAGCTCAGGGAAGCCTGTTCCATCACCATTGGCCAACATTTCCGTTGCCATTGGTATAAGGGTACTCAGCAGAACAGTGCACACGCCTTCTCCGACTTGGCTAATCAACAAGAAAGTAAGTTTGAGATGCATTAAATCACCCATCTACACCAGTTTAAGCTGAACTTTTCTGAGGGTTATCTCAGCAGTATATTAGTCCACACCAGACGGGTGCAAATTCTAGCATGGACTAGTGTGTCGCGCACTAACTGCCCCATATGGGCCCTGCTGGCATACAATAAAAGTTCCCTAGGGTATGTTAATGTAGTCCTGTTTCAAATACTACTACATTAATATACACTAGAGAACAACAGCAAGACAATGGCTTTACAGCATGAGAGATCAGCAGTATTTAATAGACTAGAAGGTGTCTATGGAATATGTATTTTATCAATAGTATACAATGTAAGTCACATAAGATTGTTCTCTACCTGTTTTCCCGAACAATATATGTTGTCAGAAGTTGCAGCAGCTGCCTGTTCTCTTGAACAACATCCAATTGATCTGAATCTTTAGGTGGTGACATGGTCATCCTGGTTAACCAGGCCTGTAGGCGTACAGGCTCAACACAGGCCAACTGGGCCAAGGAGCCACATAGTCGCAACAGACTGGGGTTAGGGCTCTTCTCAGCTAGGAGACAGAATGATCAGTGGTTGATATTGTGGCTGTAAATTGAACAGGCCTGATGACAATTTTCCTTCTACTATTAAAAGGAAAATTCACTGGATTCCCTAAAGGGCATGCAACTGGAGACAACCCCACAGCTATCCCTGTTACTATCATCATCATTCTAATTCTGTCCCTCCATTCGTTCCCCCCAGACACTTATTCTCTCTCTCTCACACATTGAGGGTAACTAAATCAAGCATGACATAAAAGTGAATTGTGTAATTTTCCAGCTTGTGGTCATCTCTAGCTGTTCATATGCATACTGAAGATATTGCCAGACGGTCCCCTTGTGCCTGCTCCTCCAGAGAGCTGAACAGTCTGCTTAGCAAACATTCACCTTCAAAAGAGGGATTGCTGAAATACTAGTTAACTCAGAATAAGCTTTTACTGCACACTGAAAGGGCAAATAATTAAGGGGAAATGTGCACAGAGGGAGGCTGTCAGGGGAGGGACAGTGACAGAACTGAAAACTGAAGCTAGAGAGGCGGAGGGGACAGAAGACAAAAACAAAACACAAAAGGTGACTGGGAATGAGTACACGTAGTCTTCAGTATCTCCCCACAATTTTTCTTTCAAGCATTTTCATACTGTAGGTCAATTTATGTAGAACAAAAAAATGTTAAATGGATATCAAAGTTCTGATGCGGAGATTAAAGACAGTCACTTACTCAACTGGAAGAGTTTGGTGAAGAATTTCAGAACCCGGTTACAGAATTTAGCTGAGAGATTTTCATTGGCTGTTGCCATCATGATCTGGACCAGTTCTCCACTAATTGAGTGAGAGAAAACAAATCATCAGGTCAAACCTTTCAAAAATGCACTCACCTCTTTTCTTCACTGTTCTTTATATCAATCTTAGATGCCAGGGCAGAAACCGTTCATATGCTGCAGAGTACTTTGGGGGAGTGGGGGAGGAAACAGACACCTAAACAAGACAAAACTCTGAAGCTTGCACCCAGCACAGTAAGGATGGAGCATTGCAGGCAGCTACCTTCCATTCTTAGTTTCACCAGAAAAGAATGACAACAAAAACCATGTTAATGGGTTGTCCATGAAGAAGCCAAGCAATTACACTCCAAAGGGAAATATCAAACAAGTGCCAACACTACTTCCCTTCAATGTTTATTAGAGCCACAGAGTCCTGCTGTAGTCAGTCAGCTTAAAATTAAGGCTACGTAACAGAAGAGCCTTGTTAAAAAAATGATTGCAGCTGTTTGGTTGAAGCAATTTCAGCCTGCTGGTAAAATCACCACATCTTTTTCCCATTGTCCTCTCCTCCACTCTCTGAGGTACTAACTCATGGTTAGCAGCACTACATTAACGTGTTTTTGCAATCTGGCTGTATACAATATTTTCAGAGCAGTGACATCAGAGCCTTAGCTCCAAATTCAGAAGGGTATGCAAACCTCAGGAGCTCACAGATCATGAGCAATCTGGAGACAAACCAGGGTTCTGTCACAAAAGGGCCAAAGCTGATTTCAACATCTTTTGTCGTCGTCATCTTTCTCACTCTATTCTCATGTATCATCTCCCATCCCAACAGTGCACATAAACCAAGCCAACTCCCCCATCACGCTACTTTAGCTTGGGCTGAACACATGAAGTAGAGAGCATGTAAAGGATGTCAATCAACTTTGCAACTGTAATTAACTCTCCCCCAGTTCACCTCTCCCTACACTCTTGCTGTGCTCTGCTGTTTCACATCCGCACTACCTTGTCTTCATACTCCAAGACAGGAAAAAGGCATCCTTCAGGAGATCAAGCCAATGCTATCTGGGGGTAGCATTGAGAGAACAGGTGCTACTTTACAAGTAGAACTGACAGGCAAATTAATACAGCCTCTCTCAAAAGGTTCTTTATGCTGCCTCTAACAAAACGGATGTATCCAAAGACTCACAAAACCAGTCACTGAAATGATGACTAATTGAACATTTCATCTGCCGTGTCAAAGCAGAACTCTCTCTCTCACCTGGGAATCTTGTCACACCTACAAAATCCCACATCTCTCCAAAGGGCAACATGTTCCTTGTGCATATTATATGAACTCTGCACTTTCCTGTACAGAAGCAACAGCATTCCACAAATGCTAAGTATGACAAGACAAGCAATAACAGAGGAGAAAAGCAGTCCTTAGAATGCAATATTCCATCACCTCACCTCTCTGAGAAGAATTCCTCCATGGCTTTCCGGGCCTGGCTGCTCTCCAGCTGCTTCTCCAGATGCTGCAAACACTCCTCCAAAATAGACTCATCTAGGCCACTGTGGATCAAAGATTAAGTATAAAGAAGAGTGCACTTCCTGCTCAGTCTTACGTGTTTATTATCTGTCACATATAGAATCAGAAACTATATGTGACAATGATTGTCTGAAAATTTATAAATAAAGTCAAAAATTGATTAAGCCTAAATTGATCACACCTCAGTTTCCCACTTTACAATAGGCATCCCTAGGTGGGCTAAACTCCAAGATGTCTTATTGTCACATTTGGTGTTGCAATCCTAAGACTCCGGGTACTAACAAGGCACAGATGGTTGAAGGGAGGCCCTAGCCAGGGCATTGGAAAATATCCAGATAAGAAAGTAGGCTCTCAGAATGGAGCACTACATTAAACAGTTTATAATCTCCTTTGGGGAGGGGGATTTCATAGAAAAACCTTAGCCAAGGAAGAACCTTGGGACATGGTTCAAGAGACCTTTGAGAGTAATGTAGTAAACAAGAAATATTAAAAACTTCCATAAAAAGGAAGTGTGTATCGAAGAATTATATGTAATGGTCTTGTGTCTGCAGGACACAAAAGGGGTTAAGAAATCCTGCAAACAGTTAAAACGTAGACTAAAGAGGCTGCAGACCATGGCCAAGTGACAGTCTCAGAATCAGAACAAACTTGCAAACAGTTAACTTTGCAGAGGGCACTAACACACGCACCCCATCCACCCCTCTGGGAAAAGGATGATTCAGGTGCTTACTGGAAAAGAGAGAATGCAACTTCATGGATTCACAAAGCACCGGTAATCTATAAAGGAACTGTGGGTTGTTGCATTTAAATAAATGATGTGAAAATTTAAATGAGTTATAAGTAACCTGCTGAATTAATTTGTTTTGCTGTTTTAACTCATTTTATATATTATATAACATACACTGTATGTTCTGTGCCACGTGACCTTTTTAAAAATTTTATTTTTGTTTTAACTTATTTTGGGTTTTATTTTTGTTGCGACAAAAATTAAGTTTGTGCATAATTATAATACACCCACACACTTTCATCATCACACACTACTGATTCCAAAAAGTTTCTTCCTTGTGTTATCTGGAAATACATCCTGTAGCAAATATTCCTACATTGCATGCAAAAGCTAAGGACGTTTTCATTCTCTAACAAGAAGTGTAGTAGATACTCTGAGTTTCTTCCATCCACAGGGAATCAATGTTAAAAAGATTAAATATCATTTTGCAAAATGTTTTTAGTCTCTTGTTTAGTTGGTAACAGTACCTGTTCTCCAAGGTTATTATGCCCGTTGACTTACAGAGGGAGAATGAGAAGGGAAAAGCCTTATATCTGTCTGGTTCGCAATGAGAAAGCTGGCATTAACCAGCCTAATTTAATAGCCAGATGCAAACAAACAATAAGGAAAAATTTACCAAGTGATTCTGATTAGCACCTCTAGCCTTAATCTCATGCTTCCTGTACAACCCCTATTTGTCTAGTAACAGCCACAAATTATTCATGTTCAAATATTCAACACTGATGAGTCCTCAGCTGGAGTACTATGTCCAATTCTGGATGCAACGTGTCAGGAAAGATGGGGGCAAATTGGACAGAGTCCAAAGGAGAGCAACAAAAATGATAAGAAGTTTAGAAAACCTGACCTATGAGGAAAGCTTAAAAAAAACTGGGCATGTTTAGATGGAGGACGGACAGACCAGATAACAGTCTTCAAATACATTAAGGTCAACTATAAGGAGGACAGTGATCAGAAGTAGTAATGGGCTTGATCTGCAAGAAGGGAGATTTAGATTAGATACTAGGGGAAAAAAATAACTAAGGGTAGGTAAGCTCTGGAAGAGGCTTCCACAGCAAGTTGTGTAATCATCGTCATTGGAGGTTTTTAAGAACAGGTTGAACAAACACCTGTCAGTAATGGTCTAGGTTTACTTCTACACCCCCTTTCACTGAGGCAGGACTCAATGACATCTCAAGTTCCCTTCCAGCTCTACATTTCTATGATTCTATGTGATTCAACACTCAATTCAAGTAGATCATCAAATCCACACTGCTTGTTTAGACAGATATTTCACTATTTAAAGTTTTTGTAACTTGGATAAAATGTTGTTAGGTTTTAATCAGAAACTACATTAGCTTATTCTTTTCTGTACTATGCTATTATGTGGCCTTTCCATAGCACAAATAAAAACATTGATGAACAAATGGATCAGGATAATCCTGTCCATCTGGCTTGGCAATTCACACAATGAAGGGACACATTGTACATGATCTGATACCTATTGGGGTCGGAGTGATTAGCCAGTATGTTATAACATCCTGTGATCAACTTCTCATAGACACGAGCCAGAAATTCATCAGACTCCGCAGGGCCCAGGATCCTTTCTAGGGAGTTGCTGCTGATCTCTGCCACACTCTCCATGCTGGTCTCCAACAGAAGGGGCAACAAGGTATGAATAACCTGTGGTGGGTTCAGTTCATCTGACCAGCTTGAAGGGAGAAGAGAAACAGCAAAAATATTTCCATTAGTACACCAGTAAAAGATCTACACAATGAAATAGCTTAGCAGGCACAGAGCTGGGAAATTGATCTAGATAGATGGAAGACTAGGTACATGTTAAGTCCAAAGCCCTTTTCAAATAGTAGGGTATAATTCAGTTGCCCTGACTATCTATCCTCTCTGAACAAAACAGTTCTCCTCACCAAAACTATCTTTGAGCCACTATGGTATATAAATTCCTGTAATGTTTTCCTAGGTAGTCACTGCATCATTTAGTATGTCCTCTAGACAATGGGGCAGTATCAGAACCCTGTTCTGTGCTTTGGGATACCTAGAGAATAAAAGTCACCACAGAAGAACTGTTTCTGTTGTTCTCCTTTCCAGTTATGCATTAATATTTCTAAGAGGACACACCTGGTGATCACAATCTAAAAAGCAATCCACACTGCTTCCATTGTTTTCCCCATTTTGTGGGACGTGTGTTTATTCCGTGCCCCCATTCTGCAAGAAGGGGCTAAGAATTCCCTCTAGGGTGAAGTCTGGCTTCTACAGATCCAATGCCAAGTGAGTGTTACTTTTCACTCACGTACAGTTCCTGGTCTCAAATTCAGAAAAACAGCGTCCTTTACCCAACTTTTTTCCTCATAAACAGGAATGGTCAGTTGCAAGTCATGTTTAAAAAAAAAATGTTCACTTACACGATGAGGTCCCCAGTGAGTCTGACCAAGGAGAGGAGGGTATGTTTTAAGGAAGCTGCGAGGGGTAGAGTCTGGCTACAGAGTGTGCCCAGATGGGCAGCCTGAACAGCACTGATGTAGCTCTCTGCTGGGATTGTGTCATTCGCAAAGGCATTGCGCTAAAAAGAATCAGAACACATGTTCAGGATGAATACCTACCACAGAAAGCATAATCTGGTGCCTAAAAAAGGAGCATGTGTGAGTAAACACAGTGCGTCATGGCTGAAGTTCACCATTTGGATTTTTAAAACCTCCACATTGCTGCCCTAATAGCTGCAAGGGGGTGGAATTGCAGTCTGCAGAAGTTGACAGTTCAGCCTATGGTTACCATCATCTAAATAGGGGTGTGACACCCATGGAGACTTTACACACTAACATGCAATCCTCCATATTGAACTAAGCAGCAGGGCTGTTCTGATGGTGAACTGGAACTTTCTAATTTCCACTGGCCAAACCTCTATATTAAAAGGGAAG
Organism: Caretta caretta; assembly: GCF_965140235.1. NCBI lineage: Eukaryota > Metazoa > Chordata > Testudines > Cheloniidae > Caretta > Caretta caretta. Next base: position 8,536,170 of record NC_134223.1, read on the forward strand.
GATGCAGTAAATCTGCTCCCTTTGTAGGAAAATTTGCAGCTCTTGGTTGTGCAAAATTTGGATACCTTTGCAATAGCAGATGATGACTCATGTCTAGCATGAGAAAGACTACTTCCCTCCTGCCATATGTTTAGCTGTTACAGTTTAATGGAAGTTAAACAAAAAAATATAGTAGACAACTTTCCCACCAATTTACATACTTAGGGGCTATTTCAAGGCCCTTATATAGGACTGGACTCACCCATGATCCAATGTTTGGAAACTCATTAGTATGAATGTTGTTCCAAGATTCACACAAAGCCTGCACTGCTGATGGCAAGTTCTGTACAAGCGTTGGGCCTGCAACCAAATGAGAGAGTAAAAATAAGGAATTCACAGGGGCTGACAGGGAAGCTGGAATTCAGTAAGGCCCTCTTGAAAAAAGCCAGAATACTTCCAACTGAATTAGGTAAGTTAGCTATCCAGTTTCCCATCAAAGTTAGGTTTATCTGAACTGTCGTTCTGGTGGCGAGGCTCGTTTCACACTCTTCTACAATAAGATAACTGCTCTTAAGAAAATAAAGCCTGCATTACCCTCCACAGCCTTGGGCAACTCGTCATGCAGCAGACAGTTCCTCCAGTGAAAAGGTGTTATTTCAACAGTATTAACGTGTCAAAATGCTTTAATCAAGTGATTAACCAACAACAATCCCTCCTGTGAGGAATTCTGAAAGTTTCACTTGCTACACGGTATGCAGCCTATCCATTCAAGCAATGAGAATCCATGGAAATTCAAAGGACAGCTATGCCAGCAGAGTGGCAACACAGCTGCAAAGCCATTTTAATGCTGGCTGGACTTAAGCTAGTTATTGTTTTCATGATTTCCCCCCACACTGCTGCACTACAACCACTTCTGAATCCAGAGGTGCAAGTACCTGACTGAACTACACAGCATCAGTACCCCCGTCTTTGAGGTGATGGTCGGGGGGCAGCAGGGGCGTGAACCTTTTGCCAGCACAGCTTTGAAGCTGAACCTTTACAATATTGTATCAAAAGTCTCCCTTGAACAAATTTAGGAACACAGCTAAACGCCACAAGAGCCTTACCCAGAGTATTTGATTTGCAGCGGCTCGATCCAATAGCCAGGACAGCAGCATATCCCCGAAGCTTCTCTTCAGAAGGTTTGTTCTCAGCGGACCCCTCTTCAGAGAGGCTCTGCAGTAAGTAAGATCTGTGTTGGGGGTGGAAAGGACTCATTTCAGGGGACAGCTCTGCATTTCAGAACTAACATGCCAATACAGTAACAGACGGGAAGGCAAACTTCAAGAACCAACTCTCTGAATTGTTATCCCGTAAATCCTACAATACCATTCCACGAGTTCTGGGCTTTTAAGCTCCTTTAAGCCACTTACCAATAGAAGTGGCTGCTCAGGAAACAAACAAACAAAAAAGCTGCTTTACTTTCACTTTCTTCTGCACAGGAGCCAAAGGCAGTTTAAAAGGCTTTGGACTCTCACTTAACAATTATACCACCTCACTTCCAAGTCATCCTGACAGTCACAAGAATAACTCACTGAAATAACCCTGTGCTGCTCTCTCTCTTTCAGGGTGCTAGGAAGAGGTTTCATCTTCAGAGATAAAGCTGTTCTGCAGCTTGTAGGAAAGTCTTGAAAGATCAGATAGTAGATTACTTGAAAAAGAATAATAAAACCTATGGATTTTAGATTGTCTATTGATTTAACATGGTACGTTCTATGTGATATATGACAGAGCAATCACCCTGGACTATTAAAAAAGAACACTACAGGGCTGGGGAGCTAACACAAAATGAAGAGCCAAGTACAGAAAAGAAAACAATATCCCTCTAGAGGGGCTAAGTCAACAGCATACCTGGTGAATGTAGCGTAAGTGTCAATAAGCTGTAGCGTAGCAGGCAGCAGATTCTTGGTTATCTCAGATGATTTCTGTGGGTCGGTTTCTGCAGCTAGCTTGGAAAAATGCTCATCTAGAGAAACCTGGATCTTGGAAATTGCAGCATCAAGGGTATAAATGGACTGCAAGCTGGGAACCTCATGCAGCTGGAGAATTGTGGTACAGTCGATCCCACAGAAAGAGGAAATCTTAAAATAGAATGAAGACATTTATAACAGCAATGCGCCACACAAAGATCAATGCTCAACACTAGCTTATATGTATCCAGTATTCATACCAACTTACCTGTCTAGCAAAGTACTCCTCTGCTATTTCCACATCATATTTCACTGAGCTGCACTTGGTTGATGCCAATTCAATGAGAGAAGCAGCATGTTCAGCTTTCATGCCCTGTTTGATAAGGTGATCCTGTATGTATTGAAGAGAAAGATTTAGCATCACATTTAAGGGAATATAGAAGGGCTGTGGAATCTACCAATTTATGAACCACCACCATGCTATGATACTTGGGTTTTTTTAAACCCCATATAATACTAACCCCCATTTCCCACCACCATGCAAACATTGCAATTCCCACATGAAGTGAACCAGGCAGAGATTAAAATGATCATTGTCCATCTTAGAAACACCTGCTAATGTTGTTTAATATTAAAAAAAGCAGCTATAAAACAAGACTAAGAACTGGTTTAATCCCCTCAGATGCACTTAGGGAGATTAAAACTATTTTTGATACACCTAGCACAGTTTATATTTCCCTCCTCATTAAGCTCTGACACATTGCTACAATTTCATTTCTTACTCCTGACACAGATCATTACAGCTGTGGAATTTGTGCTGTTGTGTTAAACGCTAATAATGTGTCAAAAACCGTACATTGTAAATTCTAAAGAAAGGGCTATACCTTGATCCAGCTGAAGTAGGAACTGATACGTAAGCGGGAAGACCAGCGCAAAGTGTGCAGGATATCACATTCACTCATCTCTGGTGCGTTCATGGCCAGCTGATTCAAGTAGTTTTTGGATGGAGGCAAAATCCCCAATATCCGCCACAGTATCAAGAAATAGTATTGAAGTGCACAGGCCTCCTAAACAAAGACAGTGGAGGATACATCAGGAAGGAAACACTTATAATCACCCTGCTTCAACTGCTGTGATTCTAGCAGGGGCTCCTAAATGTGTCTGCATGTGGAGGTAGTGTCCCCGAGATTAGAGTGAAATGGACCATACTTCCATTTCATGCTGGTTTGGTGGCACAAATTTTCTTATCTCACATAATTCCCTGTCAAGAGGCATAAAATTCTCATCTAATCTAAATCACATTCAAGCCAGACCTCTTGAATACATTTGGGAGACATCATGATCCAGAAGCTCATTATAGGTTTTAAAAGAACCTTGGCACTATGTATTGTCATTTACCACTAAACAAAACCAGCCAACTTTAAGAACCATCTCACAGCCAGCAGCTTGACTCTCTCAAACCTAGGAAAGTTTGCACAATTTATATTTTTTCAGCTGAAGTGAAAACTGAAATATTAATCTAAAACGTTACATTTGAAGTGTCACCAACTATCTTCCTCCACCAACACAAACATACATCACACAAGTTCTTCCCCATTCTACTATGACCACAAAAATCCACTTCAGCCCAAAAGATGAAAGGTCCAAATTATTCCTTTAGGCAGCTGGAAAAGCTTGAAGCAGACACTGAATTATAAGCCAGACACAGGAGTGCATCTTGTTATTGACGGTCACAGGATGGGATGGCCCTTAAAGGGAGGTGGGCTTAACCCTACCTATAACTAATTAGCTGCCATCCAGGTGATGGGTTTGAGGTCAGGGATCATATGATAGATGACCAGGTGACTTGCAGGCTTTCAGATAAAAGGCCAGCACGCAGCTCAGTTAAGGGAGAGAGACCTGTAGGGAGTAGGAAGGCTGCTGCAGGAGACCCAGAATCAGGAGAAAGGATCTGGAAGAGGAATCTTCACACCAATGAGGCATGGGGAGGTGCAGAAGCTTTACAAGGAATGGACTGTAAGACAGGCCAGGCAGGAGGATCTAATTAATCTGTTTTGGTTTGAATAAACTCCTCCCTGAAGGAAGTGACAGAATTTCTGCCATTACTGGGAGCATACTACTTGATGCATTGGCTGGTGAGGAGTTGGCCCACCAGTTCACATTGACAAAATATAAGACAACTGTTTACTAGGAAATTTTAAGCTCCGAAATCCAGTTTAGCAACTATTGCCCAAACTCTCTGTATAACATGCATGCAGCAGCATGGAGCCACTCTTTTTTCTCAGCAGGGAGAATGTTATAGCAACACATACATATGCCCTTACCAGTGCAGTGACGTTTTTGTTTTCCTTCCTCCTGAGTGTATCAAACTGGGATCCAGCTGCAAGTAGTGAGGTCAGGGCTGCATAAAGCTCATCATACTTCGTTGTCCTAGAGAACAGGACCTCACAAACCTATTGAAAAAGCCAAGTCAGAATTGTTTCCTCCTTGGTTACATAGATTCCCATCCATAGCCAGTTCAGATCCGCTCCCAGATATACTAAAAACACCACACACACTCCCAAGAAAAATAACCCCAAAGGACAGATGTGTCAATTGCTGCTTTTCCCAATCAGTCTCAAAGATGCTTTAAATGTGTGCAAGAAAGGAACACATTTTGGATGTACAAACAGGAACCTTGGTGTATATGGTAAATTGTCCCATCCAACAATATGTTATTTTCTCTTTTGAGCTGCAGAAATAAGAACTCTAGTGAGCAAAGACAGCAGTTGTAAAAAAGCCAGAAGGAACATGGGGCAAACTGATGGGGAGACAACTCCTCAGCAGACACGTTTCTAGACGAAGCGCTGAGAGGTAACTTGAATATGAAGAAACTCTTGGCATTGGCACATCCGACAGAATCAAGCTACCACAAAGACAGAAAAGTTCTCCTCTCTTTTCAGCCACAGTTTACTTCTATGCAACACAGGTGGACGTTATATATCCCACTGGGCAAATCACTGCAAGAATATATGGGCTAGGTGAGCTGGGATTATTTCACCAAATATCAGCTTTCGAGTTAGGATTTGTGCACTGTTTAACTATAAAGTATTCAAACTCTGCTTATTGTCTTATACTAACATCTATTCAGCTAATACACACAGTTCTTTTTAATGCAGTACTAAATGAAATCACTGGGCACCTTTTGTCTCACGTCTCAATTACATTGCCAGTCATTTTCTACGCTGCTTTCCCTAATGTAATACAGGCTCAGAGAAAGTCTTTAAAGAAATTCCAGGTACCATGTTATCTAGGCGGTTCAGGTCATCTTCTGACACTTCTGGTGACAGGATGCAGTAGAATCTGGGCTGTGGAACTCCATCTGGGACACAGATACCAAAGTTAAACCATTTAACAGTTGAAGAGATAAACAATGCTGCTGGCATATCATCACTGGTAATTTTTTTTCCCCTCAAAGACAACAAGTCACTTAAGGCTAGAGTAAAAATCTGCTCAACAGACGGTGTATGTGTTACATATATACCCATAAAAGGGGGCATAGATTAACTGAGTGATGCATGTCTAGCATTTGAGTACTTTTTCCATTTTAAAATAAACATTACAAAAACTGTATCATATTCCTAAACCTATATAGCATATGAGTAAGGCATGTTTTGTTCAACAAACAATGTCTGGGCAATGCTAGAGGTCTGCAGGTTTCCCCCATCTCCCCTTTCGTGTAAAATTACAAGTAATTTATTCACAACAAGCCTGGTATTTAGTCTAATGTGTCTTAAACCACACTCCAAAGTCCTGAAAGGGACTTTTGACTTCATGCTGCAGCACTCATTTATTATGCAACCACAACCCCACGGCTAGGAGTAAAATTTTACTGAACAACTTCCCTTCTGACCTGATGAGCAGTGTTTGGTCCAGTTTTCTTCCACTTCTTTAAATCCATGATATAGAGGGACAGAGATTCTTCTACTACTATCCTGGGATCCACTCACCCAGCCAATGGGTTGGGTTAGCAGGTTATACTGTACCTATGTAAAAAACACACAGAAAACAAGGCAGGCTGTTTAGCAGAAAAATATACAATTCCCCCCCCCCCCCCCCCCAAAAAAAAAAAAAAAAAAAAAAAACACATGGACTTTCCCAACTTGTGAGGAGTCAGAGATAGCACTGAGCACACAGCTGAAGACTCTCTCATACTTTTCAGCCAGTGGAGTAAGACTACTGTCAAGATACTAAGGAGATACTCCAGAGAATAGTCTGCAAAACATTGGCATCTCATTAATCTGGAACAGTGCCAAAGACTGAAACAAAGCAACAGAGATGAGCTAAACTCAAAGAACTTTACCTGAAGGGTGTTTGAGAGTACACGCAATAGTAAGAAGGCAGGTTTACTGCTCTGGGCTTTGCCATACTAGTAACCCATGCTGCCCAGCATGAATTTACTTATAGCAGTCAGTATGCCCGAGTATAAAGCCACATAACACTCCACCCAAACCAGCTGCTCGAAATTAACAGCTCCAATTGTGTTGCTAACTGGATGTAACCTTGCATGCAGTTAGTGAAATCAAAACAAGGAGTTACTGGAAATGCCAAAAGGGAAACACACAGGAACAGGAATACAACAAGGAGACTACTTGATATAGGTCATTGCTGAGTGATTACTTGATTAAACAATGGAAACATGCATCCTCAATCCCTTACCTGCTCAAACAGGTATACAGGAACTTTGGAATACTGATGAAGAAGGTAGTCGAACACCAGTAGAAGACGAGCCAGGATAAGGGGCACAGACCGCAGCTGGGAGTCCATGTTCACAATCAGTTCCAGGATGGTCTGGATACAGAGGGTCAAGATAGACCTGCGGCCTTTCTCTGAGAAGTTGTGGAAAATAAGCAACAGCAGCTGGAGGTGCTCAACATTCAGATCTTCTGTGTCATTAGGAAGAGTTCCCTGCAGAGCATTTTGTTTCATTGTGCCCACAAACCTGCCAGCAACAGGAAAGAGGTTCAGTAAGACGTTTGTTCTTTTGAAGAGTGATCCATAGATCACACTATTGTGAGGGGACTTCCCCTAAAGCAAGCTCGCAGATTAAGATGCACATTTTAATAATGATTTCTTTCTACTTGATCAAGCAGTGCAACTAGAGTTTTGTTTCTGACCTCAGTCTTACTAAGTGAATATTGCGATTTCACAAATTAACCATAACTTCACTGAAGGATGCATGAAAGTGAGACTGTGGAAGAGACTTTATGCCCTATATAAACAAAAACAGCAAAAAACTTTTCAAGAGAAATATAACAAGCTAAAAAAGAGAAAGATGTGCATTTGCCCCAGCAGGAAAGGCTGTAAGTCAGCCAGACTATTGTACAGTTTCACATTTAAAAACAAGTACATAGGGGTCAAGGCTTGGCAGAAAGGAACTCACATACCACAATGATGGGCTTGGTATGAGGCACCAAAAGAATGTGATTATTGCTTTTTCTTTTTAAAATCAGTGCTGCTGGAGCAGTCTATACTCTACTCATCTAGTCTTGATACTTTGATAAGTGTTCTCATCCCCTATTTTCATCCAGGGGCTGAATTTTCCCGTCTAAGGCATTTTTGAAGAACTCTATCTTTCTCACCCCTCCCCAAACAAATAAACCGGATCTTCCAAGCTTCACATCCTTCCCCTCTAGGATTTTCCTAGTTTTTTTAAAAACAAATGTCTGGTCATTGGATTAATCTGCCCAACAGAAAATATACCATCTCCTAGGAAATTAGCGGTCATGGGAGAGAGCAGGTCACTTATTTTTAGTCATGATATATAGAACATTTTCTTACCTCTCCCAAACTTTAAGGCATTCTGGGACGTCAGGGTCTCCCTGAGCACTGGCTTTGTGCTGCCAGATAAGGAGAAGCCGAGACAGCACAGACAGACTCTGAGGATGGATGTACAGAGGCCACGGTCCTTCAGAGAAAGGGGCTATCCCCAGCTGCTGTAGAAGAGTGTTCTGGCACAAGACAACAGATACACAGTTGAGAGGAAAGCCTTACATGTTGGTTTAAGTAACTACAAAACTTCAACAATCCAAAAGTGATAATAAACAGTAGGGCTCTAAGTGGATATGGAGGATGGTGTGGATTGCACTCTCAGCAAATTTGTGGATGATACTAAACTAGGAGGAGTGGTAGATACGGTGGCAGGTAGGGATAGGATACAGAGGGACCTAGACAAATTGGAGGATTGGGCCAAAAGAAATCTGATGAGGTTCAATAAGGATAAGTGCAGGGTCCTGCACTTAGGACAGAAGAATCCAATGCACCGCTACAGACTAGGGACCGAATGGCTAGGCAGCAGTTCTGCGGAAAAGGACCTAGGGGTGACAGTGGACGAGAAGCTGGATATGAGTCAACAGTGTGCTCTTGTTGCCAAGAAGGCCAATGGCATTTTGGGATGTATAAGTAGGGGCATAGCCAGCAGATCGAGGGACGTGATCGTTCCCCTCTATTCGACATTGGTGAGGCCTCATCTGGAGTACTGTGTCCGGTTTTGGGCCCCACACTACAAGGAGGATGTGGATAAATTGGAGAGAGTCCAGCGAAGGGCAACAAAAATGATTAGGGGTCTGGAACACGACTTATGAGGAGAAGCTGAGGGAAATGGGATTGTTTAGTCTGCAGAAGAGAAGAATGAGGGGGGATTTGATAGCTGCTTTCAACTACCTGAGAGGTGGTTCCAAAGAGGATGGTTCTAGACTATTCTCAGTGGTAGAAGATGACAGGACAAGGAGTCATGGTCTCAAGTTGCAGTGGGGGAGGTTTAGGTTTTGGATATTAGGAAAAACTTTTTCACTAGGAGGGTGGTGAAACACTGGAATGTGTTACCTAGGGAGGTGGTAGAATCTCCTTCCTTAGAAGTTTTTAAGGTCAGGCTTGACAAAGCCCTGGCTGGGATGATTTAATTGGGGATTGGTCCTGCTTTGAGCAGGGGGTGGAACTATATGACCTCCTGAGGTCCCTTCCATCCCTGATATTCTATGATTCTATGATATATATAGGGTTAATGCAGTGGTATTTCACCTCTGGAAGGTCACATTATTTGGCACATGTACTAAGTAAAATATGGCATAGGTACCAAGTGAAGTTACGCAGAGGGATTTTGTTGTTCTTTTTAAAGCCTCCATCTACACCATAGGGGACTTTTGTTACATTAAAAAGTCTAGGAAAAAATATCATGAGTCCTGTTCACTTATGAGACCCAATACTGGCAGAAGAGATGGTGGTTTGGCAGAATGGTAGACAGACTTGCAGAGTCTATAGTTACTCTGCCTGACATTAATCATGTATCCTGTTTCACTGTCAAAAGCTAAAACTCAGGTATCCTTAAGACTGGGGGGATGTGGGGAGAAAAAAAAAAACACAAAAAAATACCACCAAAGGAGAACGGACTGCTGCTTTTATTGTGCCACAAAAACAGGAACATATGGACATGTGAAAAGAGATTTTACCTGAAACCACTGATCTGAAACTCTTTAAACTCTAATTACATCTATTAAGTATGCTCAACACCGATGCAAGAGGTTAACTAGTGCCAATACAGTCTCTGGAAGGCCCTTCACTCACTACCTCTTTATTTGCCAGATTGTGTTTAAGTGCCATGTCTCCAGTAAATTCTAACCAGAACCAGAGAGGTCATCCCCACTCTTAACACTCCATTTCTACTGAGTGCAGTTATGCTCGCTCTCTGTTTACGTATGCCAAAAATGTATATTTAAAAAAGAGTAACTACTTCAAAAAATTACTGTATTTAAACTATAGGGGAAAATAGTCAACAAAAGGCATAGTGTTTTGATACACTACTGTAACAGATTTACAAACCCTCTTCTTATGGCATTAAGCTTGGTCATTACGTGTCCTGACAAAGAAACCTAGAGGCCACAAGGTTAGTATATGAAAGCAAAAGAGATCAAATCATAAAAAGCCAAGCAGGAAATTCCTACAGTAAAATGCACATTCAGAAACCATTCTTTGAAACTAACAGCATCCTAGACATGGAGAATTATTCAGTTTTCCCTTTAAACATCTCTGGAGTTAAGGGCACTAATTCAAACCCCCTTACAAATGAGTGTTGATGCAGACTGCTGCTCTCCAACTGTTTTCATTCTGGGGACTATTCTGTAGAAAAAGCATCGCCTCAAGAAGCATCTCCTCTGCCAGCCCCACAATATCCCATTGCTTGGTGTTCAAAAGGGGCTCTAGAGTGAGAAGCACTGATGTACTAACATAGAATGTATTCTCCATGTAAATTCAACACCAGACACAAATGCTTTAATTTTACATTCTAACCTGCAAGGTAGGAGACTGTAGGTCCGAGGTCACCAAGGAATGGTTAAAGTGATACAATGCAGCAGCAAATTCCTCATCTGATGTGCCTGCAACACAAATGAGATTATGTCAATTCCTACTACAGCTCTACTTGGAGAGCCATGATCCCAACCCTGGACAAAGAAAACCCATGTAAAAGTAGAACTCCCCCATCCTAGACGTTCCCTGAGTAAAGAAGTTCTGCTCGCTCACCCTTCAGCCCATCTTTGTCCACTTCCTTGATGATGCTAGCCAGCGTGGCCATGTGCTGCTCTGAAAGAGACACACTCAGGTAGTTGCGAATGAAGTTGTTCCTGGAGTTCAGCATGGAGGAAGTAATGAAGTTCAGAATATTGGAAGCCAGGTTTAAAAACTAGAAGGAAGAAAGAGAAATGCATCAATCTTAGAAACACCAAAATCCAATAGTGGTCAAAGAAAAACTAAACAAAAAAATCTCTTTGCTAGGTAATTCACCACCCAGCTACACTCGTCCTCCATTACAAGCCAATAATTAGAGTTCAGATTTACTTCTCTCTTCTCATTACAATTAGATTGCTGTACAGCCACTCTGCTTGTCTGCCATTACAGTTTCTAGTCTTCAAGACAAACCCACTGGGATGAGTGGCTCTCTCATTCAGCTGGTATTTCATATAGATGTCTAAAGAGCTTGCAAATCCATTATCTTGCTTAACAGCAACATTCATTTTCACTATTACCCAAAGGAATGGTTTGTCTGACAAAGTGCAGTTAACATTTCCATTTATAATTCTGCCCTCATATTTCCTCACCCCCTCCAACCTAAATCGATATTATCTTAATTATTCTCTCCCTTGACAATAGCCATTATTAATATGTACCTCCAGAAAGAGTAATTCAAAACAGCTCCTTCTGAAGCCAAGGTTTTTGGCAATCAGACCCATGGCCATTCACCCTCTACCCCAGCTAGCCAATGACTCTCAGAACAGCAATATAATACTATGCCTGATTTAAACTGCTAAGTGCCAGACTAACAAGCCTCTTTGGCCACTGTTCAGTGCTACATCTCACTAATTACATAATTCATCACGGAGATCATAGCATACCAATTCTGGGTCCTTGCGGCTGGCCAGGATGTTTCCATTCTCCCCAGTAGCCTGTTTGTTGGGGCTTTTCACTCTAGGGGAGCTCTCCAGGGGAGGTGGGGGAGGTGGTGGGGGTGGGGCCACTTTCTCTTTACTTGGAGAAATTGTTTCTTCAAACCATTGCCCAAGGATGGGTTCACTGTCATCATCTAATAAAGAGTACATGGAAAACAATGATACAGATGCAAAATGACATTGCTTCTACCAGCTAGTTCACTAAGAGCCCAGTAAAGGGCAATACCAGCAGCCCTACAATTTCACCTTTCCTTTCAATCACAAGGCCAACGAGCTCTATCTTCATTTGGCAGGGACTCCCCTTTGAGGGGGGAGAATTCTCAGTCTTCCCCAAAGTTCCATTTGGAGCAGATACTGCCAACCCTGTAACGCTGGGGGGCTGACTTCAGTACCTACAGAGCATTGCTGGTATTTCTTTTTGCCCACTGATCCTAACAAATGAGTTTAATTCTTAAGTACCACAGTGTAATCCAGTCCTGGGAGATAAAAGCTTAGTGCACAGGCTTCCATTATGTTGAAAAATAAAAAGTGTAAGACCTAGAGTTAAGATGCTTGCTGAAAACTATTACCCTGGCTGCTCTCCTCTTCAGTGCTGCTGAAGTCATCCTCATAGTACGTATTAGAATCAGTAGAGGCACTTGCATCACTGCTCATGGAACCCTTTCTCTGACGTTGCAAGACACAAGCCTTAAAAGAACAGCAGGGCAAGTTAAACCACAAGATCAAAACTTGAAAGTACAATAGATAAGAACAGACTTGCTTTCAAATCCTCATCATTTTTTTTTTTATTCCTTTCTATTATAGTTCTGCTCAAATTGCTTACTGACATTCCTATCAAGACTTTCTTCTAAATTACATCCATCATTTTCTGGGGTGGCTAACGCAGAGCCCACACAAAGACTCCAAGGTACATTTTGCATAACAATCGAAACATGAAGACTCCCCTTCTGTACACAGGACCCTTATTTTCTTAGTTCACTGGAAGCACGTGAGAACAGAGTCTGTCATAGTCACAACCTCTCCTATTCTATAAAATGGGAGACATCCAATTCCTTGTTGGTAACTTGCAACATTTATAAGTAAACACAGTTCTAAGTTCTTCTCCTTAGCATGTTAGTTGATACTTGCAATTGGAACTTTCCACACAACTCTCACTGTTTAACTGAGAGAAGTTCCACAACAGAACTATCAACGTGCCATCTCCTACCTTTCTATAAGAAGTGGAGAGCAAAGTCAGCAGCAGATTAGTGAGCGGTACGGAATCGATCAGACGTTGAATTCTCTGAATTGATGTGCTCTGAGCCATGACATTCAGCACTGCTGGGGGACCATCAGTCTCCCACCCCTAGGGGACAGCATCAAAGGACGGTTCAAAGCATGTTCCAATGAAGAAGATTATTTAAGAAAATCAGAGTCCCACCTTCTCACCTTGTGTAGTGCCTCCACCTGCAGATCTTGAAAGAGGGATGTTAAGAGTTTGATGGCATGATTTGCTAACACCACTGACAGAACACCAAACCCTTGATGTCTGCAGAAAAAGAAAAGGTGTTGATATTAATATTTTAATTACTACTCTAATGCTATCTACTTGTCTTCTATAGGAACTGCCAAAGAATTACCAGCTCAATCTCTCCATTGTACATCACTGTCATCTCTGAGGACTTTAATCCAAACAGTGAACCGTTAGGGTATCAGGAACATTGCCTGATGCTTATATCAATTACATTTACGTCTCATTTGCAATACCGGCCAGACCAAAGTGTATACAATTTAAATTTCACAATAAGTGGAATAGGAAAATTAATTTTAGCATTTAATTCAAGTGAAAATAATAATTCACTTGAAAATATTCTTCCACCTGAGGGCAAGGTTTACAGATTCCTACCACCCCACAACTGCATCTGCTACTGTAGAGAATCATGAATTGATTGGGGAAGGGGAGGTTCACTAAAGGTGCCAAGCCCTACTAGACAGAAATCTAGGCTCTGTTCACCCTATGGTATACAATGCCTCATCCGGTTCGATACAAGATATATTCCCTGCCCACTGAGAAAGTACCTGGCGCTAAGCCTAAAGTGGAATCTTCATATTCCTCTACAGATAAAAAGCCCTCCTCTTACTAAGTACTGGCTAAAAAATATGCACAATATCATTTGTGAAAAATTAACAGAGCAATTTCTCAGTCATCTCACTCAGTTTAAACTGAAAGGGAAGAAAACTGGAGAAAAGAATATGAAGGGATTGATTATGAAGGTGGGGTGGGTGGGCACAGGAAGTCTCTTGAAGAAGACAACCACTCAGGAGTAACAGCCACAGCATAACAGAACAATACCACAGTGATATGTGTAAACTGATTAACTTAGTGGAGGTATTTACATACCCTTTCCCAGGTCCCAGCTTGGGAGACCCAACTCCCTCTTTGGTACGAGCAATAATGTCTCTGACTCGAAGAGCAGCCAATGGGTCTTTCTCCTTTCCCTTATCGGCCAGGGCAGTGGGGTTGAGGTTCAAGATGAGGAAGAGGCTGTTGAGCAAACACCAGGCCCCAAGCAGCTGGAAATTCTGATAATGCTAGCATTCGAACAGTGAAAAAACCAGACACACCAACGTAAATCCAACTGACCAAATGCACCACCACAAGTTACAACAAAGAAAAGGTTCCCGGTGGGATGCGATTATTACCTCTCCCCCTGCACGGCGCGAGTTGCTGATGGCTTGACCAATCATTTCATAGATTTCAAGCTGTAAGTAAAACCAAAAACCTTCGTAACCTTGCAGTGTTCTATTAGACAAGTCACTAAACTATTCCATGTACTACTCAAACACCCTTCTCTGAAGGTTGCTCGGTTCCACTCCACAGTAATCCTCCCCACTGCAAACTCACAGATATTACTAGCTTATATTGGTATCAGTCTTTCTTCAGGTGTCAGCAAGCCCAGTGCCAGGGACCAAGAGAAGCTAACAGTGATTCAAACAGTTAAAACTGATAGGCACTTCCATGTGTAAGACCTAAACTGAGTTTCCTTCTAGTCTTTTGGTACGCTCACACCTTGAATACTGCGTGCATATGTGGTCGCCCCATCTCAAAAAAAAGATATATTGGAATTGGAAAAAGTTCAGAAAAGGGCAACAAAAATTATTAGGGGTATAGAATGGCTTCCGTATGAGGAGAGATAAATAAGACGGACTTTTCAGCTTAGAAAAGAGGCGACTAAGGGGGATATGATAGAGGTCTATAAAATCACAAGTGGTATATAGAAAGTAAATAAGTGTTATTTACTCCTTCTCATAATCCAAGAACAAGGGGCCACCAAATGAAACTAATAGATAGCAGGTTTAAAACAAACATAAGAAAGTATTTTTTCATGCAACGCACTGTCAACCTCTGGAACTCCTTGCCAGAGGGTGTTGTGAAGGCCAATACTATAACAGGGTTCCAAAGGGAGCTAGATAGATTAATGGAAGATAACCATTGATGGACCTATTAGCCAGGATGGGCAGGAATGGTGTTCCTAGCCTCTGTTTGCCAGAAGCTGGGATTGTTGTGACAGGGGATGGATCACTTTATGATAACCTGTCTGTTCATTCCCTTTGGGGCACCTGCCACTAGCCACTGTCAGAGGACAGGATACTGGGCTTGATGGACCTGGGGTCTGACCCAGGATGGCCGTTCTTATGTTATGTTCCTTTGCATCCTTGGCAAAAATAAAGTGAAAGCAAGACAACTGCTCTCCCTTGAGCAGTTGCATTCCACGCCATCAACTTACACATTTCTGTACAATGGTGGCAGCATCATTTTCGTAATCATCTTCTTTAGAACTTGTGGATCCAGTTCGTACCTGCTGGGTGCTGCCCACATGGAGGATTGCCATGCATGTTGCCACACTCACACCTGATGAAAGAAGAGGGCAAAGGACCACATTACAGTTAAGAGCTGACCTTGGAAATCTATATTCCTGTTCACTTACACTACAGTCAGCAGTGCGGAAACTACACATGGAGTTGATTAGGCCAGGAATATTCACCATTCCAGTTGGCAGAAGAGAGGATAATTTCAGTTACCCTAAAACAACGAAGTTACATAGAACCTAATACTCAGGAGGGAATCAGATGTAGCAGAAATTATTAATAGAGAATACTTTACGCACTGATTACATTCTCATAATTCTGGGGCGCTTACACACACTTGGGAGACAGGGCTGAATTCTAGGTATAACTAGCAAATTTAAAGGATAAACTCTGAGAAACATTTAAGTCCTGAACAACAAAGCAAAGCAGAAAAGGTGAAAGATGACAACTAAGGAAGTGTTTCATTACTGAACTTGTGCATCCCAAGGACAGGTTTGCAAGGACTGCCAACACTACCCAATACGCCCTCAGTCACAGAAACTCTGCATTAGCACTGTCCGTTGTCATTTTGGTGACATTACAACAATTTCCTGCTTAACCTGAACACAATACTACCGAGCCAGCCTTCAGATTTACAAAAAGGAAAGGGCACTCTAGCTTCCTAGTGCTATGGACTGGGAGTACTATGTTACAGAGGCGAAGCCCTGGGAATTCAGCATGCCTCTTGTTCCATCCAATCAAAGTCAGCCTTCAAAGAGTGTCCTGTTCAGTCCTCCCTCAGCACGGGAGGTTTAGGTTGGATATTAGAAAAAACTTTTTCACTAGGAAAGTGGTGAAACACTGGAATGCGTTACCTAGGGAGGCGGTGTAATCTCCTTCCTTAGAAGTTTTTAAGGTCAGGTTTGACAAAGTCCTGGCTGGGATGATTTAGTGGGGGATTGGTCCTGCTTTGAGCAGGGGGTTGGACTAGATGACCTCCTGAGGTTCCTTACAACCCTGATATTCTATGAAGGAAGGAGGTCATTTTTTGGGTCTCAAAGGTGCAGGTTACAAAGCAGAGGAAATGCAGAGCTACTCAGGGCTCCAGGGAGAGTGGGGAGAGAGAAAAGACTTTTGATCTCTAGAAACATGATGCTACCAAAGGACATTAACTCACCTGCATAAAGGCAGCTGAGGGCAAGAACAGTCACGTCCTGCAGCCGTGTGGGAGTCAGGGGCTCCAACACAGGGAGAGACAAAGTATCCAATGCCATGGTCACATCTATCACCAGCGAATGAAACCTATAACCACAATTGAAATGGGTTAAGAAAAGCACATTACACTCTGGAGAGGACTTTCTGGCATCAAATGTCTAATAGAAGAGAGACAGTGGCCGGTACTGTACCACTTGTACATTCGCACTCTCTCATCTAACATACCCAATATAAACAAAGGACGAAAAATTGAAATCTCTTACCCATTGCGGACTGCAGTGGCATCTGCTACAGTGGCTGGCATAATGAAAAACGAGTTGGCCGACACTGCATCCTGAAATCGATTTATGTACCGCAAAAAGTAAGGGAGGTTCAGACACACTCGCAGCAACTTTTCAGAGCCACCTATCAGAAAAAAAAAACAGGCCATTGCTTTACCTTTGTTGTTCCACTGGATGGCTTTAAAACTAGAATTAAGGTGACAGAGTATGAGCCATGGGCTTAAATCAGTGGGGATAAAGTTTTCCCCATATTTCACCTGTGGCATTATCTTTAAAATGAATGCAGTTGCAATTTGTTGTGAGGAAATATAGGGATGGCACCACAGATCAGGTAATTGGGATAAAGAAACCTAAGTTAAAATCTAGTTTAAATGCACCACAGGATAGCAGCCAAAAAAGTAACAGAAAAGGTGTTACGTGGAAGGTCTCATGCTCATCTTGTGTGGTACATTAGACCTAACTTATGCAGCAGTGACTCCCAACCCCATCACTCGTGCCCAGTCAGTATGCCATCCCTTGTCATTTTACACTGCCTTTTTCTATGTATCATAGCTATTTGCATGTAAGTTAAATCATCATCTTCATCCTGTTCCTAACAAATAAGTATCCACATCACAGCCACCAACTTTACAGGCAATCTCAATACAAAGACAAAGCACTGAGTGGGTCTTGGAGGATGAACTCAACCTCCACCCATAGAGCTGGTTCCTTCAGGTTAGGGATGGCAGGGTGTGATATAGGGCAGGCTTGCACTATCGTTACCCATGCTGCATCTCTGCAGCAGAGGACTTCAGGCTCCAGGGCTTACACTCTGGGACATTCCAAGAACAATTATTAATTTTTATTATTATTATTATTATTATTATTATTATTAAAAGCTCATTCTTACCAAGCTCTTGCAGGCTGGCTACATTCTGAGCAATGAATATACTTTTGGTCTTCGCCACAGAGGCTTGATCTGTGGATGTCTGATTATCACTTTCTCCTTCCACCTAATAAACAAGCAGATGTTAAATACAGCAGTGGTTCTCAACCAGGGGTTCAGGGCCCCCTGGGGGGGCCACAAGCAGGTTTCAGGGGGTCCGCCAAGCAAGGCCAGCATTAGACACACTGGAGCCCAGGGCAGAAAGCCAAAGCCCCAGCACATGGAGTTGAAGTCCAGGGCCCCGAGTCCCACCACCCAGGACTGAAGCCTGAGCAATGTAGCTTTGCGGGGACCCCTGTGGCATGGGTACCCAGGCAACTGCCGTGATTGCTACCCCCTAACGCTGGCTCTGGCTTTTATATGCAGAAAACCAGTTGTGGCACAGTTGGGCTGTGGAGAACTCCTGAAATACAGGACAACCAGCATCTGAAAATGGGGTGTTACTGCAGGTCTCTTTATGGGAGCAAGACTGATCTGCAACACAACTCAACGAGGACCCACACCTCCAAAGATGTTAGCTTTCCATACTGTGATAAATCAGTCACCAAAAGATTTACCATACTTTCCTCCATCTCATTGATACTTACCCACATGCAAATGAGATTTAACCAGTGCAGAAGAGCTTCATCTGAGTATATATATAAAAAGCTCCCTGTTCATCTCCTATAGCCTTCTGCCCATCCCTATGCTCACACCAGTAGTATTAGGAACATGGCACTTCTGTTCTAAGGCTGTTTGTTCACCTGGGTGTCTGGAGCAAGAGATGGTGATGCTGTCACTCTAGGGTTAAAGACTGATGTCAGTTGATTCAGGAAGTTCATCTGCACCTCTTTCTGTCGCAGTTCAGGGTTCACTGGAGAGGCCAGCTCTTTCTGATCCTCCACTGCAGGGGCAGAAGCAGAGTGTCATTCCACATGTCAAGGGTAGGAAGTGTGCAGTGCTTTGTAAAAGTACTGCATTGAAACAACAAGCATGTGCTAAGATTACATTGAAGCACTTACCATCAGAGAGGGTTTTGATAGTTTGAGGCAGCTTGGCTGATTTCATCATTGCTGTGAAAGTAATTATTTCAGTTCTGTCCAGGCGGCTGCAGCCAGTGCAGAGCCCCTTTATCAGCAGAATCAGGTGTTTCTACAAAAAGGACACCAAATCAAATCCAAGTGCTCTTTTTCCCTATTTTTCCCTCAACATTGATTCCCTCTGGGGCACCTGGCATTGGCCCTTGTCAGAAGACAGGATACTGGGGTAGATGGACCTTTTCTCTGACCCAGTGTGATCGTTCTTATGTTCCCCTCACAGGCCAAAGCTGATCTCTCATCTAGGAGCATGGAAGGGAATGAACAGCAGATGAGAGAGCAGCCAGGACTTGAATCCTCTCCCTGCTACAGAACAGCACTTGGAGAAGCAATCTTTCCGATAGTGCACTCGGGCTCAGAACAAGTAAGTGATCACCTTGTGTCTGAGCCTCAGAAGCCAATTTACCTTTAGGATTTTAAAGGATTGTGAAACTCAGCAACTTGTTTTCTTTTTGTGGAAGAGGAAAACTCTCCGTAGGAGAGGAACACATGACCAGAGAAGAGTTTGTTTCTTACACAAGAAGAACAAATGAGTTGGCAATGCAGAAGCATCTCTCAAGATGCAAAGCAGAGAAAATAGAAAATCAGAATGGATGTTCAGAGTTAATTTTGTTCCTTGAAGTCTATTTAATCACAAATCTGCAGGTAACACTCATCTTAATGCCTGTGCACAGGAATTCTGGAAAAAGAAGGCATTAACAAGAAAGATCCAGTAGGTTACAAGTACCATGTGTCGCAGGCAGGCAAGGGACGGTGGATTAGGTCACTTTCCATCCCTGCAGAAGCGTTTCCTGTTTCTCTCCTTTTTCCTTCCCCCACCACAACCCTTACCCAACTGAGGATGCGGCAACAAGATAGTGTTACAAGTGTTACCCTTCTAGGGCACTAAATCTTAAATATTTCTAGAATAACTTTGCATCTTGCAACAGCTCCCAAAATTACACTAGAGCAGACACTAAGAAGGAAGAAGCCACGCACCCTTTCTCTGATATAGTTCTGCTTCCAGTCTCAAAATCCACCCTTCTACTCACCTGTGAAACAGCACATGCCTCATCTGGGTTTTCAAGTCGCAGTAGTGAGAATTCAATCAGAACTTTACAAGCAGCTGCCACGGACTGCAGCTGGTTCCTGGGTACTACAAAAGTAAAAAGCTTGTATCATTTAACCCCACCTTCTGAGAGTTAAATCACTGGAATACATTCTTAACTATACTGAAGAAAACAGTGTGCGAGAGACAGAAGAGAGGGTCTGATCCCAATACTCTTATAAATAGCACCTCACTCCACATTTAGTCCCAGTAACTTCAACAGAACCACTTGCAGAGTAACATACTGTATTGATAGAAGATTAAGTTTAGTCTATTTCTTTATTAGACAATAATATACAAGGAACTTCTCTAAAGCAAGAATAATTATCTATACAGGCGTAAGGGCCACCATAGATACAAGGGATACTATAATAGTATTTAGTATCAGAGGGGTAGCCGTGTTAGTCTGGATCTGTAAAAGCGGCAAAGAGTCCTGTGGCACCTTCTTGACTAACAGACATATTGGAGCATAAGCTTTCATGGGTGAATACCCACTTCGTCGGATGCATGTAGTAGAAATTTCCAGAGGCAGGTATAAATATGCAAGCTATAACAGCATTTGCTATTTTGCATTACAATGACACTAAAAGGCTTCAATAAATGAGAAAAGTCATAAAGCAAAGAGTTCACCATTAGATTTCACTTACAATGCCTAGATCCTTAGGGCTGTGCTTCCCCCACACTCGTGAAACAGGCTGCTAGAACAACTGCTGGCAAGTGCCAGACCCACAAACTCTTCATTAACATCTGATTCAGAAAACAGACTTCAAGCAAGTACCGAAAGAATGACATCCCTGTTCATTACATCCCAGTCACTAGACAAGAAGTAGGACATGCTGAACACTTACTTAGGCCACACACTGTAGTGATGTAATGAGTGGAGAGCGCAACAAAGGACGAGTAGAAGGGCTCATATTGTTTGTCGTGGTGCAGGATTTCAGATTCACTGCAATAAGAAAACGTAACAGGAAAGCAAGTCAGCTGCATAAAATAATAGTAAATGTTTGAGTGCTTTGAAGATGTGACATTTATTAATACATGGAAGGCAAGATTATTTAAATTTAATTATTTTAATTCCAAATATATATTCAAAATAAAACATGGGGAATAAAACTATTTTCCACAGAGCAATGCAGCATCTCTGCTCCTCCCTATGTGCAAGGAGCTCTCTGACATCATCCATGGGGACTTCTGCATAAACAGTGAGAGGAAAATACCAAGGTCAAAATCCACTGTGGATCAGAGAAGAGAATTCTGATGCAATAAACATTTTGCCCTTCTGCTTTCAAGAGTTTGGCACATTTTGCCTTTACTCCCAACATCCCCTTCTATTACTTTTTAACAGAGGATCATTCTCATCTTAGCTGCCTATAAGTTTTGCACCGTTGGCCAGGGTTTGCTAGGACAGGAGGCAATTCTGCAGAATGGAGAGCTCAAAACAGTCAGTTACAGTGACAAATATAACATACTTTGTGAAGAGAGGAAAGGAAGGGAAATTTTTGGCAGAGCTGCCACACACTTGGAGAAAAATACATTTGCTGAAATCTGTCCTAGAGGCAAAGACATGTGGCCTCAAAGATTCATTTAAGATTTTTTTGTGCTCCCCACATAAAATCAATGTCAATGCTGGAAACAAACTGCTCACCCCCAGTGAAGGAAGTGTTAATGTCAGCTCAAATGTCTGACTAAAATAAAAAAACACCCCTATGCACATGAAAGATCTTTAAAAATAATTGCAGCTTAGTTCTTTGCTTGACAGTCAGGGAGATGGAAGACGACTTACTCACAGAACAGATATAGCATGGGCCGTGGCAGATCAAGCTTCACACACTGTCCCACTGATGTGCCTCAACATTAGCATGGATAGGCCCCCATGGAATGAGAAGGTAGCTGTGTCTTAAGGGCTAATTCAGTCCTCAGTTTTTCTTGTGACTGACGTAGTGGTGCTTATAGTGGTGACACTGTGTGATGTGGATACCTGCCCACTAGCTAATGAATCGTATCACACGAGCCATTAGATGGTCGTAACTGTCATTCAGCACCGACCAGATCTGAACTAGTAATTTAGGACGAAAGACTTGCCTGTTGGTCACAAAAACTGTGGCGATGTGGTTTGACGGCCGACAGAAGACACTTTGCAGTAACAAATGAGATACTGCAGTTCAAACCCTGGAATCTGCCTCAATTCAGCAGAGGCAGGGGAAGCAGCAGGAATAGTTTCTAAACTTTCTGGCAAGGGCAAGACTTACATTGGTTATAAATACAATCCGTTGCCCTGCTGAGAGGGAGAAGAATTTTCCCATCACTATAGGATTATTATTTAATCATTTATACTCCTGTACCTTCTAGAGACCTCAACTGAGAGGCTATCAGGACTCCATTAAGATGACGTGCACAGACACATAGTAAGATACAGTCCTGCCCCGAGAAGCTTACGACTGAAGACAAAATGCAAGAGAATGAAAGCACTTTTCTCATTTCACAGACAGGGGAACTGAGGCAGAGAGAAATTAAGTGACCTGCCCATGATAATACGGATTCTGCAGAAGAAGCAGAATTGAACCTAGGTCACCTGAGTCACAGTCCAGTGTCTTAACCACAAGACTATCCTTCCTCTCAGCACATTGTTTTTCTTCAATGCTCCGTGCCTACCTGCTATCTGACTGCATGATTGACTTTATCCTGCCCAGTTGCCACTGCTTTGGAAGCAGACAGAGATCCAAGAGCAGTTAGAGTGCCCCAGCGCTCAGCTAACATTTTCATGATGGTGTGTCTGGACCCCTGTTGAGTTCCATGACTGTGTTCAGTGGCAGACCATGCAGCAATAAGAAACTGACAAAGAATGATTTCCCTAATCCCCCTCATCAGATACGTAATAAATCAAATACAGACAGTGAGGGAAATATTGGAATAAGGTTTGAGTGGAGGAAAAACTCTCAAAATAAATGAATGGAAAACAAGTGGAAGATACCTTTGCAGTTTCCTGACTCTAATCTCATTGGATGATCTGCCTCTCCCAATACTGAAGAATCCCTATCTTAGTTTTCTGCCTCCCTCGAGTTTAGGCATTTGAAACCAAAACTCTCCCCACTTCCAAAGTGAATGTAGAAGTACTCCTACAGCTTTGTCTTAAATCCCTGGAAACATGAGAGGAAGTTTTAATACTCTTTCATCCTGTCTACATGTCTGGTTATATGCTCCGGTGATTTCCACAGCACCCCATTTATTATTTATCAGTACTCTGCAGCTATTTATTTTTAGGAAGTTCTTAATGCCAGTCAGCCACTTAGGAACAAACACTTTGCCATACTAGATTGAAAAAATGAACCCTCAGGTTTGGTATCCTGTCTCCAGCAGGCAAAATACATCACGCCCTTACGTTACCTGCACATTGGTGTAATCTTAAACATCCGGGAGGAGGAGATAAGGAACAACTCCCTGCTGACCTGTGCAGCGATCAGTTAATCAGTCTTTTCCCCTTTTCTATTTTCCAGTCACATTTTGCCATCTTATTGTGAAACTTACCTGAAATAGTTAAAGAAAATAGTTCTGAATTCAGAGCTACAGACTTGCGGTCTTCATCCCTTAGAGAGGGAATGTAGCACAGTTTATTCTTTTACGTAGGCAAGAGCAGTCAGTAAGATTCTAGGGGCTTCATTTCATGATATTCAGTTACAACAAAACAGTTCACCCCTTCCTACCTCCTGCCAGTATTTTACTCTCATGTTGTAAACCTAATTCAGATGCAAGAACAACGCCTACCAATACAAACGGAAATTGTATGTGGATTTAGGGTAACACACAGCTTAGTTTTTAATAATTTGGAAGTTCTCAGTACAATTTATTCCTGTAATTTAGGAATCAGACTGCTTCACCATAAATCCAAATAATCTAGAGGCTTGAAAATAGACCTCTCCAAAGTTCATATTCTCACATGTTCAGATTCAGTAGTAGGTTTGGCTCTTCTACCTCTTTGTGCACAATCGTAAATTAGCAGCAACATCCATACGTGATGTATTTTAAAGAGAATGAGCAAGAACAATCTGGGGATGATCATGTATCCAACAATTTGGCAGCTACTCTCAGCTATTGCTACTGTTCTGTTGTGTAAGGCAAATTGTGTGATATACAAATCCCCCCAGGGTTACATGAGGCCAAAGGCAGAGGAACTAGAAAGCAGGGAAATGAAATGTTGCACATTTCGATTTGAAGATGAGAGATTTGTTTTTTTTAATTATTAAAAGAGCAGTCACATAGTCAATAAGTAATTTATATTCTCAAGAGGTCTGTTTTTGTAAATAATGAAGCACTGCAAAAATATTCAACTATGTAACTTATGTTGGGGCACAAATGTTTGTTAATTTATGATATTACACATTCACCATGATGAAATCTTATTTCACACAACCAGAACCCTCTGAGAGAAACACATGGGTCAGACACAGATTGTAATCTTTGTTTATATTCCAGTAGCACGCAGAGGCTCTAATCATGAGCAAGGCCCCATTGCACTGTTTGGATTTGAGCCAGCTTCTGTTGACTTTAATGGTTCAGGATCAGGCCCTTTATGTACAATAGTTTTCACTAAGGCCTCCCTCTTGAAGAGGAATAGACTGACTCAAAAAAAAGTTCTTAATAGATGAACTTCTCCTGCAAGTCTGTCCCATTTGACTCAAAGAAACTCTGTTTTTGTATACACACTGGATTCCAAGTTGATGGTGCAATTTCACATCATTAATTTCATAATTCAAAGTTAATTTTACAATATTTAAGCAAGAGGGTTACTAGCTGCCAAACATCTGTCATTATGAAAACTCCTCCATTAAGCTGTTAATGCCTAAACCTAAGAACCAAAAGCAGCAGTTCTCAGGAAAATAGATCATGTCCTGTTTTTGAAAGTTATTTCAAAGTGTTTGAATACATGCACTCTTTATTTATTCGGACAGCATTACATTATGCTGATCACGATGACAATTATGCACCTCATGGATTTTATGAATTACACCCGCTGATACACAAATTAGAAAATTCAACAGTATCTTTTTGAAAATAACTTCTACCATGTCTAAAAGTTGAGCCTGGTTTAAAATATAAATATATGCATTATATTCTCTTTTCTTCCTCAGTTAAGGGTCCTCAAATCCATAGGGCTGTACGGCACCACAGTGGGGCCATAGTCTGAAACAGAAGGTCCAATCTTCCAAAGCACAGAGTGCCCTCAACTCCCATAAGCTTCAGTGGGTCTGG
This sequence comes from Caretta caretta, assembly GCF_965140235.1. Taxonomy (NCBI): domain Eukaryota; kingdom Metazoa; phylum Chordata; order Testudines; family Cheloniidae; genus Caretta; species Caretta caretta. Next base: position 8,561,236 of record NC_134223.1, read on the forward strand.
AGGGCACTCAACACATCAGATTAGGCCCTCCAAGAACAGTTCTCACAATAATGATAAATCATTGGTCTAAACCCATAAATCAGGTCAATAGTTTCATTATTGAAGAAAGAACATAAAGGATCAAAGACAGACATCGATACAACGATCAACATTTTTGAAATATGTATTTTATTAAGGCGGTGATGAATTTGCCTACTCGACAGCTGAGATCCACAAGAGAAAGACCATGCTAGGGAAGCCTTCAAAAGCAGGATTTGCAAGAATGTTCTTGAATAGCATGAACACATAGGCAGGTTTCTAGGTGAACCATCATATACATACGTGCAAAAGTTTCCTGCTTTAGGTATCTACTGTTTAGGGTATTTTGTCTGATTTGGCAAAACAATGTTTTATTGTAACTGTTTGCCTAATGTGTCAAGTTTGAGATTTTTGTTGTGTTCTTTTTTGCTTCCCAACAGGCAATTGAGAGTTATATTTCTCTGTAACTGAAAATAAGGTGGTGGTATTCATACTTAAAGCTCAGGGTATACAAGAACTACTTCAGTCATGCATGAAGAAAAGGAGGACTTGTGGCACCTTAGAGACTAACCAATTTATTTGAGCATAAGCTTTCGTGAGCTACAAGTCATGCATTAATAACTTTAGAAAATATTCCCAATGGCAAATACACTATGCACTCAAAATGAAACACCTCCAGCTTCTGGGAAAGACAGACGAGATCAGAAAGAACCTTGCCTTTGAGTAAAACTTCCACCTCCATATTTCTTAAAAATAGTTTCAGTGACAGAACCTAAATCCAATTCCATTTAATCTAATGAGATGAAGATCTAGTACCCCATTGTCCAAGGACCACAATAGTTTGCATTATGCAGCATATAAGATCACAACACATTTTTAACCAGAGAAATATGAACACAGAACAACAGTCTAAAAATACGAGAAGGGTATAATTACCAAGGATAAGGCAGAGCTCATCTTTTTTACAAGACACCAATTAGCTCCAAAAAATGGAGAAAGGGGATATGAACCCTGTCCCCACTTGCTGCCCTTGGGAGCTCACAATCTGAGAAGCCCAGACTCTCAGAAGCTGGGGAGAGGCAGCGTGCCAGTGATCCTACCAGGGTGGAGTTCCCGGGACGCTGCTTGGAATTCCATTTTCCGTAGTAGCCTCGGGCTAGCAGCTGCTGGATACATTTAAGCCCCACCCCACCCCTGCCTGGAAAAGGCAAAGTGTTGACACCTTCCCCGTGCCCCTGAGCGCCCGCCAATCTAGCCCTCCCCAGGTCTCCCAGAGGAGCCATTGCTGTCACCGTGGCAGCTGCCCTCAGCAGCAAGACACCGAATCTGGTCAGTTTCGGTCCGGGGCCGCCGGAGACAGCGCTGAGCTGCCGCCGAGGCCCGAGAGCGGCGCCTGCCTGCCGGCGCGGGGCTCGGCTCAGACTAGCTAGGCAGCGCTAGCGGGGCGGGCTCCCCAGCCCGGCGGGGGGCAGGGGAACAGGGGAGCGGACTGGCTTGGGGGGGGGCAGCACAGCGCCTGGAGAACGGGGGCGGGAGGGACAGGCGCGGGGCTGGGGGCCTTCTCCGACCCTGCCAGGTCCCCGCCCTCAGAGCCGAGAGAAGCGGACCGACACCCCCGCGGCCCCGGCCCCACCTCTCGATGACCGAGGCCAGGAGTTGCGGCAGCTCCCTCATCTCGAAGGCCGAGTAGGAGGCGGAGAGCAGCGGCCGCACCGCCACCTCCCAGCCCGGCTCCCCCGGGGTCTCCGCTCCGCCACCCGACGCCGCCATCTTGTTGCCGCCTCCTCGGTTGGGGGGGAAAGAGGGGGGGAAGAGCGAGAGAGAGACAGGAAACACTTCTGCAGGGACAGGAAGTGACCTCATCCACCTTCCCTCGCCTGCGCGCGACACACAGTACTCCGGCCTAGCCGTATGACGTAGACAGAGGATGGGGCGGGGCGCGGCCTGAGCTTTGCTGAGGCGCGTGCGCAGATGAGTCCGCACCACCTCGGCACATGCGCAGGAGATTATTGTCGTCCCCCGCCAGCTGCGCATGGGCAGCAGGTGCACGAGTTGCCAATCCCCGGCTCGGCCGAGCCAGTGCCGGGCCGTAGCAGGCAGCAGCCCGGGCCGGGGGTCGAGGTGGCCGGGCAGGAGAAGCCAGGGGTGTGGGGCTCTCACTCCTCCCCCGACCCTGAGCCAGGAGCCCCCCGGGGGCTGGCGGTCAGCTCACGGCTGCTGGGTCAGGCCCCGGCCCGCCTGGAAGTGCCTCAGCCCCAGCTGCTGTGACTCCGGCCCTGCCCGCTGTCGCGCCGCCCCGTCAGTCGGAGGGCGAAGCGCGGCTCTGTCTGGGGTTACGGGAAGCGTAACCGGCGGGGAGGGTTTAAGAGCCTGACCCTTGCGGTATCACACAGTGCGGCTAACAAAAGTAGGTCGGGTAAGTTCCTCCCTCTGAGCCTTTGTCAAGCAGGTATAAAGAAACCTGCTTTCTGAGCAATTAGAAAGAAACCGAACAAAAGGGGAGTAAAAGGTAAATACACACGAGCTCCTTGTCTTTGCCTTTAAGGCCCCTCACCACATAGCCCTGCTCTCTGGGGTAGGGATTGTCTTCATTAACGCTTCTCTGAACAGGGCCTCATACAACGGGGCTTGGTTGGTATTCCTAGGCATTATAGTAATACAAACAAGTGATCTGAACCATAACGTCAAACATCCTTTCGTTTGTATTCAGAGGATATGTGATGAGCTGTGTCCTCACACAACTCCTAGTTTTCTTTTGTCTCCTAGAGCGTAAACTTCTTTGTCGCAGGCATTATGGTTTCTTTGGCATTCTTTTCAGCACTAAGCACGTTTATTTTTATGACAGGTTTCACAGTAGCAGCTGTGTTAGTCTGTATTGGCAAAAAGAAAAGGAGTACTTGTGGCACCTTAGAGACTAACACATTTATTTGAGCATAAGCTTTCATGGTACAGCTCACAAAAGCTTATGCTCAAATAAATTTGTTAGTCTCTAAGGTGCCACAAAGACTCCATTTATTTTTATATTGTTTTCATGGGGCAAGAGTACTCCTACTGGTTCAAGCAGGTACCACTGAGTCAGGACTGCTGGGTTCTACTCTGACAGCTAGTGACATGCAAGGTGCCTCAGGCTATTCACAGTCTCTGAACCTCAATTCTCCGTTCTTTAAAATTGGTAAGGCTAATTAGCTTTCTTGTGGGTGTATTGTGACCTCTAATTTATTAATCCTTAAAGTAATGAGATTCTCAGATGAGAAAGTGAGAGATCTGGAATATTAATTAGTTGCAAGTTTTTAAAAGAAGTTAGACTATCAAACTCATTTGTATTTTTTTTATTTTCATTTTTGCTCTTTATGCAATGCTCAAAAGAGAGGTACGTCCCACTACTTATGTCCAGACTTATCTGGTAGACACTGACATTATGTGCAGTGGGGTAGAAGCCATCACCACTACCTCTTGTTTACACTTAAGTGATTTAACAAGTGTCTTTGCATTTTTTGAGTGGAGAAAAGGAGAAATACTTAACTTACAAGTAAACTACAGATACTAATTGAAAAGATCCAACAGAAAATTCAGACATGCATATAGATACTGATCAAAACTTTTATTTAGATGACCTGCTCTCCACTACGCAGAAATGACCTCATCCTTTCTGCCCCAACTCTTCCACACAAAACAACTGTGGACCAGTTTCACAGTTAAAAACTAGTTTGTTACAGCATCTGGTTATCTGATCACATCTCAGCTAAACATAAATCAATAAGGCTTCCAACAAAGCCCTTTGCTTCATGTGCCAAGTTGCAACCATTTCAGTACATAGGAGGTTCAGAACCAATGTTAGCACTTAATGTCCCAATGAGTTACAGATCATTGTAAAAACTTAATCCAATTTAAAATTAGATACTGCATATTAATACACACCAAGAATGAACATCCTTGATACATGGAGGGAAAACAAATTGCAGGCTTCTTTACTCCTAAATCACAATATTTTTAAACTTAGTTTCAAGTTATCAACCTAGCTGTTTGGCAAAATAGCATAGAAGGTGGGATGTTTTTAGATGCAACTTCACAGCAACTGGCATCTCTCTGCTTTGCTAAACCCTTCAAAATATTTACTTTTTTTTAACCAGAGAAAAACTTTCCCAGAAATAGCCAATCAATGAGGTCTGTGTTGTGCAACCATTTGAAAGATTAAAAAGCAGAAAAGGAACATACAGTGCAGTCACAATAAATAAAGAATATGAAGACTTTAGTAAGCATCTTTCCCTGAACTCCTTCCCCATTGTTATAATTTCCTTAAAAGGTTTGATCAATCAGTTTGCATGCATCATTTTCTTTATAGTCTCTTGGCTATCTTATGAACATCCCCTCTTCCCATGCCCTATGTACAGTAGCTCGCATTTACAAAATCTAGCTTTCCAATCAGAGCGGTGGTGAATCTAGAGTTCTCCTCCAAGATTTTAGTAATGGTTGAGGTAGAGAAGAGGTAAGCCATCAACTGGTCTCAAAGTGCACCCTCAGAAGTGGGGAAGAAATACATTCTTAGTATTTTGATATCAATCTTAGCTAAAGGAGGGGAAGGTTTTTCATGGAAAGTGATGTTATCATCTTAGCGCGTTGAAGGAAAAAAAAAGCTGTAGAAGGTTTTTTCACACTGATTCAGTGAAGTCCTGGACAGATGAATGTTCCTTTGTAGTCTCATTAATTCCTTGCCAGCGGGTGGAATTCTTCCCAGGGGAGGCATATTTTTCTTCCACCGGCAGCTCCTCCCTTCAATGTCTCCAGGAGAAATGTGATAAAAAGACTGGCCTCAGTCACAACAGTACAATTTATAACATATAATTAAACCCAGTTGTGTGCACTCCAGCAGATGATCAGCTACTCAGAATCCCAGCCAGCCTGTTCTCCAGCCTCACCGGTGCCCTCAGTGTTCCCTTCACCCACGCGCTTAACGCCATGCACGGTTCAGCAGCTTCACCTGAGCAAGTCTCTTTGTAATCATAGTGGCAAAAACCAGTCCAAAAAGGACACTACTTATCAGCACATAGTCATAGTCATCTTTCAGAACATCAAACTGCTTGGATGGGTAGACTCTGGTTTGGAAGATGTCCAGGCCGTACGCAACAACCTAAAGAAGTGAGACCACCAGTTGTTACAGCAGCTTCAAGCAGAAATCCAGATACATTAATAATAGATAAGGCTACGATTTTGTCATGGAATCTGACTTCCAGAGACCTCCATGACTTCAGCCCCGGTGGCTGGGAGCTGCAGGGTCCTGCTGCCTCCCACAGCAGCAGGGAGCTGTGAGGTACCCCCGCCGCCTGAGGAGGTGGACCCCCACAGCTCCCCAGCTGCTGCAAAGGGGCAGCAGGGGTCCTCCGCAGCTCCACAGCCGCCTGGAGGGGCAGGCGGACTCTAGAGCTCTGAGCCCCTACGGGTGGTGGGGGCCCCCAGAGCTCCCAGCCACCCTGCAAGCTGCTCAGCCATTTCCTATTTTATCATGGATATTTTTAGTAAAAGTCAGGGACAGGTCACAGGCTTCCGTGAATTTATCTTTATTGCCCGTGACCTGTCCCTGACTTTTAATAAAAATATCCATGACAAAATCTTAGCCTTAATAATAGGCCCATCCCTATGGTTCTGATCAAGCAAAGCTCAGTTCAGGAAATCATTAAGCAATGACTTATAACAAGGCTTGAAGTTGCATACCTTCCCTGAAAGGGTGTGTGATGGCATACTATTGTATCCCGCATCATGCTTTACAAAAAAAACCCTAATCTAGACTCACCAGACATGTGGACTCTAAGCCAGAGGGGGCGGTGTAAATCCCTCTCATTCGGGATATGGTTTGATTGTAGTTGATGAACCTCTCAGCATGGATCTGGACATCTGGGGAATAGGGAATCAAATTTTCTTCCCTGAAAGACATTTGAGAGATATCAAAACCCAACCAAACACAGCATAATGGCTAAATCCCTAAGCAGCCTGCTATCTGGAACTCAAGTCTGGTGATACAACATTAGAATCTTTATACAGATAATTTAGTCATTCACCCATGGTGCTTGGTAAAAACTATTAGGAAGAGGGAGACAAACTGGTAGCCCAAGACATGCTGTAATTAGGGTAGTGTCCACCCCCTTCTAAAGTCTATGACACCAACCAACCAGGTTCAAGGCCATAGGAATAAATCAGTTAAAGTATCACTCTAAAAAAATAGATAATTACGTAGAATACTAGTCACTAGTATGATGCTAACAGGTGCTTTTTGATAGCCTTCTGGACTACTGTGTTCCAGACTAATTTATTCACACCTGGACTGGCAATAAAGCAGTCCAATTGCCAATAAAGACAACAGCCTCTCTAAATTTAGAGTAAGAATAACTCTGAATCTGGCCACAGAGAACTGATAAATTAATGTACTCCAGACTAAAGCATTAAAACACTCAACCTCCCCCTTCTGGCAGGTGCCTGGGAACGGGGATTACTGCCATGGCATTTTGCTTACCTGCTTTGTTCTGTAGGGATCTCTGGGCGTCGAGGATCCAGCAGAGCCTTTGGAAGGGAGAGAACTGAGCCAGAGGGAAGCCCAACTGCACATTAAAAAAAACCAAAGAACTCTCTCTTAGCAGTGACCATTTATGTCTGCTCTCTGATGGCTAATCCAATCGTCCTCCTGATGCATGCCAGAGAGAGCTTGCCGAGTCCACTACTCGGTGATGAGGGAGGGGGTGTGGAAGCAAGCAGAGGGCTAGGCTGAATACTGCTGTTGCTCTAAAGGCAGCTCATGAGGGAAAGGCGAAGGCACAGCCCACGCAGACAGCAGCAATGTCTGAATGCACACAGAAGAGTAGCATGCACCAGGGTTTAAGTCAAAGGAAGAAGGGCTGTAGCTGCAGTATTTCTTCAAATCATAGGCTAGCTTTAAAAATATACTTTCCTCTAACGCAGCCCCTGGGACCGTCATGGCCGATGATTGCCCTAGATACTGTAGTGACCTTATCTTGAATACAAAATTTGACACACATGTAATCCAATCCCTCCACCCTGCCCTAACCCAATTCTTACTGAGCAAGTGACGGCTGGTGATGCCACGTTCAGTGATAGTGGCCTCCATGGCACTGATGGCAGATGGAAAGATATAAGACTGCTGGAGGACCTGAGGCAACAGCGGGCGGTCAAGAGAACTGAAGGCTGTGGCATTATACTGCTCCGTCCCTTCGTACAGCTCCAGCACAGTGAACTCATTCCGGCGCGCCTTAGTATTCCAGTACTGGTACTGAGACAAGAGGGGAAGACACTGTTCAGGAGGGCAGAGCGGAATGCTCCAGCACAAGTCAATTCACACAGAGGGTGGCTGGACAGTCATTGGCGGGGAGTCGGGGAGCATTCCCTGGGCAGCATAGGTATTTGGTAAAGGATTACAAGCAATAACTTTTCCTTACCACAACCCAGTTCTCTGAATGGACAATGTGGACAGGTCCCTTTGCTTTCTTCTGCACAGAAGAGTGGATGATCCGGCCTGTGACTCCATCAATCAGATAGATTCCAATGAAGGTGCGTTCATGGTGCGTATCTGTGCTCTCCGTTACCACTGCCAGCAGGTTAGGGTTCAAAGACTATAACAAGGACAGGGAAAGAGATGTGAGGAAACCTCTAGTTAATAACCATTGTGCCAGCGGCAATCTATGCAGATTTTCCCAGACCTATGTAGCCAAAGATGGTGGCAACAAGATGTCTGTTAGCAGCACAAATCATCAGGACAGATTTATAATCAGCCGCAGCTGTCATGATACAGCCATAGTCTTTAATAGCTGCCTGAAAACTTTTAGAGAGGAAAAATTTCCTCTGCCCAAATTCAGCTTCTCCTGTCTTCCAGTAAAGTTTAGAGACACTGGTGGGTATGCAGAAACCTGGCACCAATTGTCCCATCTCGGGTCAGGACTCAGGACCAGCAGTGCTAGAAATGGGCTCTGAATTACAAAGCTGTGCTCCCCAATCAGGAGAGAAAAGAACTAAAGTTCTATCAGACACTTGTTTTAAAATCTTCCCCCAAGGCAAGTGCCTTGATATGCAATACTTCGCTTGCCATATCACTCAACCAGACAGTCAGCCCCTCCAACCTGGGAAGCAGGTCTGCAAGAATGCAGCAGCCAGCAACATCTTCCTGGAGACCATGCTCAGTGGTTCTGTAACTCACTTGTTCTCTGTTTACCTAGAGTCATTAATCTCCAATCCACTTCCAAACCAATCTCTCGGCTGGAAGCTCACAACACCACTGCCCAGCTAGAATTGTTTGATGGAAGATGACGACGATGTTGGGAAGCATGAGAGGGAGAACAGGACCATAGCAAATCCAGAGTTAGTTCCTTCTGACCTCCCTTTACCAGTCTGGTAAAAGGCCTGGACAAGTGCGGATGCATCCCAGGATGGACATTAAGTCTCATTTTTTCCCACCCCTTCTCCCCCTCTCTCTCGACCTCAGCATTGGTCTAAAAAAAAGGATCAGGAAAATAATAAATAGCAAATTAGACTTGCTACCTTTGTTGCTAATATATGGGCTGCTCCATAAAGAGAATTACCAGACAGCTCAAGACGACAGCATAGCTGGCAAAAACATCTTTCCAACCAGGTTAAGTGTAGCTTTTAAAACATGCTTAGTGTCTACAAGCCCAGGAGGTGGGTATCATGCTCCCTGATGCTTCCATGCCACATTCCATAGAAACCTTAGCATACAGCTCACAGCCACCAAAGCTCAGCTAACAATGTCTGCAGTACCTTATAGAGGACGCTGCGATCACCCATCACACGGCCTTGGGAGTGTACATGCTCATTTGATCTCTTCCCCTTCACAATCACTATTCGCTGCACTTCCGTTGGGATGGTCATCTGCCAGCTCTCCTCTGTTGTCAGAGCCTACAGTGGAGACAAGATGCAAAATAAGGTTTCCTGAGCCTCTGAAAGACACCATCTCCATTTATAGGACATAGGGAGATTCCCCCCTAGAAGGAGAGTTCCTGCAGTGAATCAGATCAGTGCTCCATCCAGTCTGGCATTCTGCCTCTGTTTTCAAAGAAGATACTGAAATGTGATCATGTAATTAAAGACTATCATAAGGGTGCTGAATTAAAGGCAGCCTTAATTCTGTCTTTCCCAACTTTTTAGCACTTGATTTTGCAACCTTAATGTTCTTGCAGTGTCTTTTTTTTTTTTTTTTGTATGTAATGATATAAATAAAATTCTGTCTCATAAATTATCCAGATACATGTTTAATCCTTTTTGGAATCCTCCTAAGCTCTTGGCTTCAATGATATCATGTGGCATGGAGTTCCATAGGTTAATTGTCTCAAATACTAAATTCTATTTATCAGTTAAATGCAACAAATTTATAAACTTCATTAGATGTCCCCTCATTCTTGTATTAGAAAGGACAAATAGGCAGGTTCCCTATTTATCTTCTGTACACCCTTCATTCTTTTACATGCTTTTGTTGTCCCCAATCCTGACAGCCTTTCCCCACCTCTAGTTATTTTTGTCACCCATCTCTCGGCCCTCTCTGTTTCTGCTAGATCTTTCTTTAGACTGGGTGATGAGAAGGGAACACAGCATTCCAGGTGAAGGCATATCAGTGATTTATTTGCATAACACGTTCTGTCCCATTATTTGTTCATCCTAACGTTGTTTGCCTTTTTGTTCACCACTGTGCCTTGAACTATTCACAGTGGCAGCCAAATTCTTTTTCCTAGTGGCTACAGTTAATGTCGCCCCCAACACTGTGTACGAGCAGTTCAACTTATTACTTCCAATGTACTTTACTTGGTATTTGTGGACACTGAGTTTCACCTGCCATCATGCCACTGATTTGCTTAGCTTTGTCAGGTACCTCTGGTGTTATTCAGTCTTCTCTAGTCTCAACTAATGCAAACAGTTAAATGCCTCCTACACGTTTTGAGACTTCACTGTTCGTTCCCTTTTATAGATGGTTAATTAATATATTAAACACCACTGGCCTAGTACAGATCTGTGGGTGATCACAACCCTCCCACGTAAAACACACAGATGGAGTTAGAGCCATGTCATTTGCAGCTAGCAGAGAGTGTACTTTAGAGCAGCAGTTCTCAACCTTTTTTTTTTTCTGACGCCCCCCTCAACATGCTATAAAAACTCCAGGGCCCAGTGTGGGGAGATGACTCAGGGCTCCAGGCCAGGGGTGGGACCCTTGGGCATACGTGTAGTTTGACATCTGGGGGGGGAGCAAGGGCCAGCAGGGCTCAGGCCAGCTCTGCACAGCAGGGTCCAGGGAGGAAGCGCCACCTTCACCCCTGGACTCACCTCAGCCGGCCACTCACCTGTCTGGGGTGGTGTGCTGGTGGGGCTCTGCCAGCCCCGGAGCCAGGTCCCTGCCTGGGCAGTTCTGACCGGCTGCATGAGCAGTCAAAGGGGGCTGGGAGCTGAGGAGCAGCTGCAACCCTGGGCACCAGCAGCAGACGGGGGAATGCGACGGCCACCCACTCCATGGCACCACCAACCAGAGGAGCAGCTGCCCCGCACTGCCTGGCTCCAGCTTCCTGCCTAGGACCTGGCCAGAGGGTGGGGGCTGAGGGGGCCTGAGGGAGAGGAGGAGGTATGGGGAGGTGGAGCTGCCCCCATGACTGCCCCACTCTGGGTAAGGCACTGCAGTTTGGTGGAGGGGCAACACCCTCATGCCCCCTCAACTCTGCCTGTGGGCTCAGGGATTCTGCCCATGTCGGGGCTTCAGCCCTACTGCTCCTGCTTCAGCGGGGGAGGGGGAGGGTGGGGAGGAGCTCGGGGTTTCAGCTCCCCGCTGCTCTGACTTCAGGGTGGGGGAGGGGAGCTCCAGGTTTCAGCCATGCAGGGGGGCACCAAGGGTGGGGCTTCAGCCCCGCAGGGGGGTTAGGAGTGGGGAGCACCAGGGCTTCAGCCCCAGGCTGCTCCCGGCTTCAGCCCTGTGGGGGGGCCCCGGAGCTCAGGGTTTCAGTGGTGCCTGAAAGGGCTCATGGAGCCCCAGGGAGCCATGGACCCCCAGTTGAGACCCGCTGATTTAGAAGATCACCAGAACAGGTGTCAACCCTTTTTACTAGAGGAAGAGCACATGCTTTCTCTGCCCATTGTTTAGGGCAGCCAAACTAGTTCTCAGAATAGGCAACAGCCTTGGGGAGCTGGGTGGGAAAGATTACTTGAACTACTGTGCTCTCATCTCGCCTCAGCTCCGAAGTGCATCTTAACAGGGAAATATGGGAGAACTGCTCCCTCTTGTGGAATCCCACCAAACTGCAGGATGGAGACAAGTCTGGATTCTTCAGTAAAACTATTTACAACTGAGAGTTTACAAAGATTTCAGGAAGCTTTTGAGAAGTGTCAGAAGTCCATACCCAGCTCTACTTCTTATACATCAAACCAAAATCCCATACAATGACAGCAAAGATCCACCATACATCCACTCTGTGGGATAAACATGTCACTTCTTACATAGCACAGAGAATCTTCTGTACCTTTAGCAGCCGGAAACCAGAGAGTTTGCCCTGTTCAGCATCCACTATATAAAAAAAGATGGAGTGGACGATTTCCTCTAACTGGCGGAGGATGTTTTTAGTTGCTGGGAAAGCTGTAACCTGGGAAGATAAAGAAGAGTTTAAACAAAGACATTAGTTATCATCAATTTTTAGTCTCACATATATAAGTAAGCTAGTCTAGTTAAGCTTACTGGGCCCAATTTACCACAGATGTAAATTCCACTGATGTAAATGGCTTGAATTAAGGATGAATTTGGCTAAACAAGGGCAGAGGCACCTTGGGTAATAGGGAAGCTAACACTACCCTTCCCTGTTCAATAAATGGCTTATATTTTTGCCTGGCAAGAATATAAGCCATTTACCATCCACATAACAAGGTCTGTAGGGAATCTGCATCCACATAAAGAGGTCTGTAGGGAATCTGCACTGGGGAGGGGGCTGTGGCCTGTGTTTGAAACACAGCTTTCTGATCTGTAAGCCAGAGACTTGCTATATTTTACCTCTGCACCAGGAGGCCAAAAAGAGGGGTAGAATCATTTTAGTGCAGATTGAAAATTTAGAGTTTGTTTTAAAAACCATGGGGGTTTCAAATCCTAATGTGACTAAATAGGTTCTTGTGACTCTCTTTCAATTGCAATGAAAGTCATCAGTTTTGGGATGTCGCTCTCCCCTGCAGTATTAAACAACCAAATAAAACAAATGGCACTATGCCACCTAATGCACAAGAGCCAGGAGAGTTACACTGTCTAGAGTCAAGTTTGAAGACAACGACTGGTTTCATGGTACAAGCTGAATGAAATGGAAGAGGTAAACAAAGCGCAAGAACAACAAGGAGCAAGTTAGATTTTAAAGTTTCTGTGTTACTCTAATGGGGTTATTAGTGACAAAGATAAAGATACGGCTTTAAATATGTGTTTTATCTTGATGAAGTCCCTTGAAGTCAGCCCACAAAGGGAATGAGACTTAACTGACAACGTTCTTATTTCTTGCCTTGACAGGGGAGATATTTATCCTGCAGATGGAGATCGTTTTGCCCTAGGAGCAAGATTACCTTGTATTCATCATCGATCAGAAGTAACACTTTGGCATAATCTTGATCCATGATGGGCAGAAGCAAAGACTGAAGAATTGGACGCTTCAGAACAGGGGGAGCCACCTGACTCCACTTCCCAAAGATGGGGTTAAAGACATAGAGAGAGCTCATTTTGGTCTCCTGAAACAGACAACAGGATGGGAAACTAGTTAGGGCAAACACAGAGAAGGGTGGTTGTTCTTCTAGCTTATGAAGTTGCCTGCTGGCTTGGTTTATATTTGGATGTAACTCTCTACGCCCCCTTTCTCCCTTCACTGAGCTCCTTACCCTACAGATGAACATACTGTGCGCTCAAATCACCTCGTCTCTGCTGATCCCACAGCGTTCACGTATGATACATACAATTCGAACGAGACCCTACTGTGGCCTGCCCAGAATGTCACCAAAATAAGCAAGAGTGTTTCTATTTTCTGTGGAGTATATACTGTCGTGTGACCAGCAGAGGGAAAACCTTATTTAACTAGCATACACGGTTTGCTGACTTTCTGCTTCATGTAGTGGACAAAGCAATTGAGTGAAATTATTTATTTTTTTTTGTCGTCGTTTAAAGCATTTACAAAACACAAATCTGATATTTTTAACACTGTGGATTTTTCACTATGGGGAGGTAAAACCCACCCGAGGAGGGGGGAGTGGGCGTGTGTGTGTGTGTGTGTGCGCGTATAAAGGACTCACCTTGTCCTTAACAAGCAGCGTACATTGTGGGGGGTGGGGGAAGTGGGCCGTTGTTCTCTGGACCATCAGTTTAAAGGAGGAGCCTGGCCTCATATTCTGTAGGTATTGCTTCCACAGGATGGTGCCGGAGCTGCTTTCAATACCAAAGAGCTGAAGCAAAGAGACAAAAAAAAAAAAAAAAACAACGTATGTAACAGCGTGTCTTTCACATCTAGATGTTCCATTCTGCTTTGGGTTCCCTCCTCTACTACAAGACACTCTGCTGGTCTCCTGACACCTTTCCCACCACAAATCCCCCCTCACCATTGCCAGGATAGTATGCTCCATTGCCAGGAATGGCTTCCAGTCCCTGCCCTCCTCACCTTTCCTGCAGCAGTGACCATCACCATCATTTTCTGCAGGTTGAACTCATCTCTCGCCAAGTTGTCAATATTGATCTCATTCTTAATCTGGCTCCGCGGCTTCCTGGCATCATAGAACATCTTCCAGAGATGTGCAGTCCAGGCCTGCAGCAGGATGAGCTGGGAGGAGAGGCGCTTCAGAAACATTCCCAGCAAGCCGTCTGCAAGCAAGTCAGTGACAACAGTTAGCACAACAAGCAATGGTCCACAGCAGGGGAAACATACACACAGCCCAGCAAATAAGACTAGTGCCTCCGTCTATAAAACTCATGTGCTGCCATACTCGTATATATTAATTAAGAAAATTCTGCCTCACCTTCCACGACACCTGGATCATATTATATCCCATTACCATCATAGAAGCTCCTTTGCCTACCAAGCCCCTAAATACACACTGCCATATCCCACTTCAGCAGGCACTCCACTCGCCTCAGATCAAGCTTTCCTGCAAGCCGCAACACTACCATGTGCAGAGTCTCTTCCCTATCACTCCCGCAAGTACACTTAGTGTACTTGATCTTACGGCTCCTGCTTTCACTTCTCGCATAACAGGAGCCATCTTTATGGAGAAGCACCCAAATCTTGGCAACTGAAGTCTGAATTGGCTTCCAGTTAGGAGCCATGTCCTATGCTTAATCTATCTCTTCTCTGAGAAAGAAACCAAACAGGGAGGACAAAGATCCACCAGCAAAGAGAGGAAAGGAACTGCATGTGATTCTTTGGGTTACCTTGAATAGCTGGATCCGGATGGCAAGAAAGACAATAAAGGCAATTATATTTCAGTCTTCAGGGTAAGACAATACAGGATAATCAAACAGAAGCGTTTTGGTAAGAGCGGGCAAGCTGGTTATTGCAATTTCCCTATCACTCTCTCTCTGCTCGACCCAGAGGGATATGGAAAATCTATTAGTAGAGCTTTTATGTGTGATCTCGTTTTAGTTCAAGTTCAACTCTATCTGGCTCCAAGATTAAAGATTAAGTTTATGGAGGAGATGGTATGATGGGATAACATGATTTGGGCAATTAACTGATCTTTAAATATTCATGGTAAACAGGCCCAATGGCCTGTGATGGGATGTTAGATGGGGTGGGATCTGAGTTACTACAGAGAATTCTTTCCTGGGTATCTGGCTGGTGAATCTTGCCCATATGCTCAGGGTTCAACTGATCGCCATATTTGGGGTCGGGAAGGAATTTTCCTCCAGGGCAGATTGGAAGAGGCCCTGGGGGTTTTTCGCCTTCCTCTGCAGCATGGGGCACAGGTCAGTTGCTGGAGGATTCTCTGCACCTTGAAGTCTTTAAACCATGATTTAAGGACTTCAATAGCTCAAACATAGGTAAGAGGTTTACCGCAGGAGTGGGTGAGTGAGATTCTATGGCCTGCATTGTGCAGGAGGTCACACCAGATGATCATAATGGTCCCTTCTGACCTTAATATCTATGAATCTATACATAGTGGGTCCTAAGTTCCCTGTAAGCTGCGTGGTTGCGCAGCAGCCCATTTAGCACCACACAGACACTCAGGGAACCCGCCCAGCCAGGACCTGCCACAGCCAGGAGAGGGGTGCCCCTCCCCCAGCCCCAGCCCTGGACCTGCCATGGTCAGGGGAGGGGCGGCCTGAACCCAGCCCAGCTGCGGCAGGCGCTAATTGGTCCAAATCCTCACACCAACTCAGGCACTGTTTGGTTCGTATTCTCATGCCTCATGGTGGAGAAGGCTCTGATTGGTTTAGAGCCGTGAAGGAGCACAGACTATCAGGCACCTCCTGCTGGTCCGGCAGGCCCACTCCAGGACATAATGTGTGCTGGGACTTGTAGTCTGCGCTGGCCCCCGCGCCCTGGCCCCGGAGAGAAGGCTTTGTGATTGGGTCTCGTTGGGCGATGAAAGGTCGTTGCTAAGGTAGAGGCGCCAGTAGGTAGGCTGGCCTCCCCTCCACCAACCTCCACACTGGTGCACATAACAAAATTCATTCCACACACGTGTGGGAAAAATTAGAGGGAACACTGAGTGGGACCCTGGCTATTACCTGCTTTCTTTCCAAATTCCCCTTCCAACTCAGCCTGGGCACCCGTCAGAGGTAGATCCACCATCTCCAAGCTTACCACTTCCGCCAACGACTCCTCCCTGCTCCATAGAACTTTTCCTAGAGAGATACAAAGAAAAGGCAACATAGGTTGATTCAAAGAAAAGAGCAAGTGCATTTCCTGATCTGTGCTATGTTTGTTCCTGAGAGCAATCAGGAGACAGGAAGATCTTACAAATCCAGTCCCTTGAAATGGATTGACAGCTATACCCCTAACACTTGGGACTGAAGGATCTTCTGTCTGGTCTTCACAAACGTAAACAGCTGCTTAATAAATCGCAAAATGCCACATTTCTGAAGCAATTTGGATATTTACTGTCTACTAAAATAATGAACACACTGGTATTTAATCACTAACAACCCCCCCCTCACTTCATTACACTAGAGACACTGTTGAAAGTACACACCCATGACTTGAGCACTGAAGGGCTTGCAAAAGGGTTGGAGTAATCAAAAACAAAAGTTTTAAAAAAACCAAACCCACGAAGTTCAACCTCTAACATTCTTGCAAGGCCTCAAAGACACAAGCAACAGAAATGGACTCTTAACTCCACCCTAAAGTTTAACACCATACTTTGTCTGAGGAATTTCCCTTCTTTTCAAAAAGGCATCGAGGAATAGCTGCTACAGGTCCCTGTTCTGCAATAAGTTCTGTGTGGGCAGAACCCTGAAACCCTGCAGAGCCTCACTAAAGCCAACAGGCTGTTGCTTCAACAAAGCACATTGCAGGATCAGATTCTCAGCTCTGGTAGTGAAGGAAAATTCAAGTTGTGGGGGTGAGGGATATTCCTAGTTTTCTCACTCCTCTATGGGATTTAGCTCAGGAAATAATCTGCTTGACTAGACAATGGCCACTGAACTTGCACTATTGCAAGTGCCAAGAGAGGATACACTACAGGACAGGGGTAACCAGCCAATCTGGTTCCAACTTACCTGGCTGCTGGAGGAACATGAGCATGTGATCTTCTGTTTGCACCAGTGCTCGGTAACCCACAGAGTCATCTTTCTTCAAAAAGACCTGGATATAGAGCTGGAAAAGGGAGACAAGGAAAGAGGAGACGATCATGATTATAACCTCCTGCCCGAGACAAGCAAGATGCAATCCAAAGGGGAGAAGAGGAAAGGGTTCAAGATCACTGTTACATTTAAGGTCCTAAAGCAGTGGTTCTCAACACGCAGGCCACTTGCGGCCCAATCGGCACAGAGCTGCGGCTCATGTGACATCCTCAGAGCCATACAGGTAGTATATATATTGTGTGGATGTGGCCCACATAACACCGAGAGAGCTGCATAGGTGGCCCACAATGGTAAATAGGTTGAGCACCACTATTCTAAAGCAACAAATAGATGAGGTGCTACCTTCGGGTACACTTCTCACAAATCTAGAGGCAAACTAGAGTCTGGTTTCATACAGCAACTCTCATACTTCAAGTATTTTAAAGCACCGTGTTAGACATCAGCAGTGCCAAGACCACACTGGCAATTGCAGCAGCTATTTTGTGCTTGGCAATATTATTCTATGGTGTCAACCCTCCCCTGATATATGAGGTCCCGTCCAATCCACCATTGCCCCGCCCTTACAACCAGGCTCTATAAACCCAGGTATAAGCAATGCCACCATATCTGGATCAAAAACATCATGGGTACGTTGGTGGTCTTGCAGTCACTTCTCACTACCAGCAATCCCTTCTGATCACCCAAGGAGCTCTGACCGGCTCTGCCAGTCAGGAAAGGCGGTCATAATATGCAGCACTTTTCAGCTATAGATCTTGTGTTTTACAAAGGTGGGTAAATTTCACTAACCCCCTTTTACAGCTGGGGAAACAGATGCAGAAAGGTGAAATGACTTGGCCACAGTCAAACAACAGTTTGTGGTAGAGGCACGTAGGGGCCAGATCTCCTTGACTCCCAAACTAGTATCCTACCCAACGGATCATACTACCTTAAATCAGGGATTTGTCTGTTTGGCTGCAGCAAAAAGTTTGATAAGCCTCAAAATACAGACAAGTCTGATGTAAAGAGAAACTCCATGCACACATCTCTGACCACGTTCAACAACAGGAGAGAGGCTCCTAACATACCTGCTCAGGCCTGGTGCCACTCTGCTCTAAGCTGAAGGTAATCGTGGTATCCAGCAGTCTTTGCCCAGTTTCAACCAAATACAGATTAATATTGTAGGTGTTGTTGGAGCAGGCTAAGTATTCCTAGAGCATTATAAAAGACAAGCTGACTTAAACACATGTAATCTACTTAAACTGCGCTTTTTATCACAAATGATTCCAAAGTGCTGTATACAATAAACTCTTTACAAGGATCAATTCACCCACCACTGAAATGCAGGCATTTCTGGAGCACAACACAGCAGCTGCTTAACAGCACACAAACAGCACACCAGTTTGGGACAGAAAACAAATTCTAGGTGACATTTGCATCTGCACGTGCTTCCATTTGTTTTCCTGAGGAGTAACTACTGTAATTCTGAGCCCATGTGGACAGAACACAGCAGGGGTCTATGATGCCTTTCTTCTGAAGATCTCAAAGCACTTTACAAACAATTATTTGAGGGTCAGCACCCCTGCAGGGTAGATGGTATAGCACACATTAAACTGCAGGATAAACTGAGGCACAAAGAGACTACACAGCTTTTACAAGATCACACAGCAAGTCAGTGGTAGATCTGGGAATAGAAATCAGGAGTCCTGGCTCCCAATGCCCTGCTTCAAATACCAGGCAGCGCTCTCTCCTAACTACACAGAGGCACTGTTTCTGAAATAAACTTTGATGTTCAAAAAGCATTTTCCATTTTGAGGTGGGGAAATGGGTGTCTACAAAGCAACAGATCTTTCATTTAATGCTGTGAGAGGGTAGCATGTTCATCTAGTTCCATACAGTTTCAGGAAATGAATAGTTTTAAGATGCTTTTGGATAAAGTTTCATGGAGCTGATGCAAAAATATGATTCTCCAGAGTAACAGTCTGTCCCCCTCCGCCATTCAGCCTTCCAAACCCAAGAGACAGGAACAGCCTGTTAATTGCAAAGACTGCCTACAATTCCTGACAACAAGCTCCTTTCCATACCTGTCTATGGGAATGTCCAAAAGTGCTGTCTGCCTGATCAGGAGTTCTAGATTTCTGCAAAGAACATAGGAACAGAAAGAGAACTGGTGAGCATGACAAAGGCATGGAAAACATAAGAACATTAAGTGTCTAACAGGAACAAGTTCTGCCTCCCTGCTCAGCAGCTGCAAACTTGGGCAAATGATAAGTGGTATTGAAAAATGAAGTGGTTAACTGGGTACCTCCTCTCACAAGACTTTAGGTCACTGTTACAGTAGAACCTAAGAGTTACAAACACCTGGGGAATGGAGGTTGTACGTAACTCTGGACAAAAAGTTATGGTTGTTCTTTCTAAAGTTTACTGCTGAACATTGACTTAATATAACTTGGAAAAACTTTACTATGCAAAAGAAAAATGCTGCTTTTAACCATCTTAATTTAAATGAAACAAGCACACAGTTTCCTTACCTTCTCAATTTTTAAAAATTTCTCTTTGTTTTAGTAATTTACATTTAACATAATACTGTACTGTATTTGCTTTTTTGTTTGTTTCTGCTGCTGCCTGATTGCATACTTCTGGTTCCAAATGAGGTGTGTAGCTAACCGGTCAGTTCATAAGTCTAGTGTTTGTAACTCTGAAGTTCTACTGTATATGGAAACTGTCAAGACAAACGGGGCCCAAAATGTAGGTTGTGTGAAAATACCTTACACAAAACCTAAGACCATTTAAAATATGTCATAATTTTTTTCCCTCTCTATCCCAAAGGATTTTTTAAAAATTCCCCTGCAGCATTTGCAACACAAATTTTGCACCATGCTAAAGGGATGGGGGGTAGGGATGGAGGAGATGGTGAATACATGGAGGAAAGCTGTATTATGGAGCACTATCAGTTTCTTCAGAATAGAAGTTTTCTTAATGTTTCTAGCCCTTTGGGTTGTGACGATAACCTTCCAAATGAGACCTGAAGTCGTGCTGGTTACCTGTATCTGCAGACAGGCAGACGAGCTCAGAGAGGCTGAAATGACCACATTCATTACAGCAGGGTATTAGCTCTGAAGCCAATAACCAATATTGTTTAATTCATGCTTTTGGCAGGAATATCCAGCTACGCTAAGGCTGTCAGCAGAGTCTGAGGAGTGTTTTTTCCCCCCACTTTCTCTCTTCCCCTAGTGCTCAACACAGGAGACCCTGAAAATGAAAGTGAACGGGAAATTGACTAAACAGAGTTGTACCTGACTAGGATCTTCCATCCCCCTCAGATTGAAAAATGAAGAATAAATAGCATCAGTTATAAAAAGAAAATGGATTTTGTTTTAATTCTTCCATTTTTAATAATCTTTGGTTTTAGTGAAAAATGGGTGAGGGCATTTGGTTATTAAAACAGTGCAAAAGGTAGGATTTTGTTTTTTAAAATGATAGTGTCTAGTCACCCATCACCATATCAGCTAGTCAGCAGACTTTCCTTCCCAACACTAAGGTATTTATTTTGCTAAGGGCTTGTCTACACAGCGTGGTAAAGCGCATTAGAGGGATGTGATTTGCAGAGCACTCTAATGTGCTGTGTTCCAACTGCCCACGTAGACCCTGCTGGTACAAACTAAAAAGTACTTTGTTCGCATTAACATAGTGACTACGTTAACCCAAACTTACGTACTGTTTAGATCATGCCAGCAGGGTCTACACAGGGTAGCTAGAGTGTAGCACGTTGGAGCACTCTACCTCTAATGTGCTTTGTCGCATAGTGTAGACAATCCTTAAGAGTCATCTCGCTCTGTATATTCATTGCACCATGCTCCATTCTGAGTTTGCTCGGCACTCAGCAGCTCTCCAGAAGCTTGCATGTTGATAGTCACAACAGATGAAACCTTGGCCCCACTGAAGTCAACAGAAGTTTTACTATTGACTTCAATGGAGACTGAATCAGAATTACCAGCCTGGGCCTCTTGTGCCCTAAGGTGTTTAAGTCAAGGTGGTACATTCAGTCTGACAGTGGTAAAACACTGCTCTTCGTTGGCCCCTCAAAACCTTTATAACAGTAAAAAAGCAAAACAAAACTAACTAAAAAAGCCCCACAAATTTTTAGAACTAGAAGCAAATCTGAAATTTCCATTGTGCAACTAACTAACCACTTCATTCCTGCAGGTCAGGACAGCAGCCACAGTCTTCTCCCCAGTTGTTGCAAAGTTCACCAAAGCTGCCTGAAAAACAGAGGGGAAATCAGAACACATTTGTGCAGAGGACTGAATTCTCATTTGGTTTAGAACAGTAGCCCTTTCTTCAGCCGATTTCCAACAGGTCAATTCATTTTCAGCATACCAAGCAAATCTGACAGATCGAAGGACTCTAGTAAGTTTCGCTACAAGGCAGTGAAGCAACCTCTGGTACAACCACTGAAGAGAAGGTTCATGCTGGGAACCAGTAACCTTTAGCATTTTATCATTGACCAGTCAGAAGCCTGTCAAAATTCCAGGCACTGCCACGGAGGCGTCTCACCTGCAGTCGTGATTTTCACACTCGAATGCTCGGCCTGAGTCTTCGGAGTTGAAGACTAACAGGGTTCCCACCCATAACAGTCATACCATTAAATATGAAAGATGAAACTCAGACGCACAAGAGATGGAAAGCTACCACCAAAGTCAAAGAAAGGAAGAAAAGAAACTAATCGGGAAAAGGTTGTCTTTTCCATCTCTACTTAATAGAAACCTATTAAGATCACTGAGCCCATCCCCAGTTAGCCAGTCTCTTGTAGACAATACTGCACTGAATCTGGAATGGTCATTTCATGTACTTCTGGTCCACTAGAACTACCACCAGCAGTATTAAATGTACGAGAACCACTGGCCACTTAGGTGCTTTCTAGCAGCAAACCACCTCTTTACTCAGCACAGACCCCGTATTAGTAAACTCACACCTTGGTGACAATTGTCAGAAACTGGATCCTCCTGAACTGATGTCAAATAGTTTAACTGCTACCGTACATAGGTTCAACCAATGCTATAGAAAGTATGATTGAAACTTGACCTTCAGCAGCTTGTTCGTAATGCTTAGTGCATGCTTTATGAAGGTTCTGGTTTTACTGGTGGATGGAGCCAGCCGACGTCAATCCACTGAATTTCTGCTGTAGTTCATCTCTTCTATTCAGGGATCTGCAGCTGTGTTCGTTTCGTTTACCTGCTGGAAGTCCCGGACGAGGCTTAGCAGCCCGTTTCTGTACTGCAGCAGTGTGAAGTGACTTGGAGCCAGCTGCAGGAAGAACTGAGCCCGTGAAGCACTGGCAGGATTGGGCTGAGTGGGCAAAATCCTGGGCTGGAAACTGTCAGCAAATTCTAGGTCAAGGGCCTGAGAAGAGGAACAAGCAAACATGGCAAGATGGAAACTTATTACACAATTCGATCAAACACATCCCCTTCCTCACTAACAATACAACCTTTATGAAGGGTTAGTCCGTATCTGATTGAACGTGAAGCCCATAGTGCAGAGGTCTGGGGTGACTATTAGGCTGCCAGCAATCCATGCAGGATGGAATACTTCCCACGATACAACAAAAAACAAGATTTAAAGAGCTGAAATCATCACCCCATAAAGCAACCATTACATGGAAGCAATGTGATCTCCCCTTCCCTCCTCCAAATTAGTCTGATGTGGATTATGCTTCCCCCACGCACAGCACTTAACTAGTGACCCCAATACCCCTCCCCTCTTCACTCCCCTGGGACTGGTTCAGCAAATCTCATGTCCACTTACATGCAACGCTATGTCAGGATTGCTCACCTGCAGTGAGATCTGCTTCATCTCTTGCTCAGTCTCCAGGGATAAAGCATAGAGCGAGTGTGTGTCAGAGTCCGCACACACCAGCACTGCTTCGCCCACCACACAACAGGCACCACTTAGGCTCTTCATCCAGGGGGCTGACACTCTTAGCTGCAGGGCAATAAAGGGAGAGAGGCAGCAGTTGGAAAACCCCACAAAGAAATTCCAGAAAGAGCCTTGATTGTGTCCATTTGCAAGGGGCCTGTTTCTTGCCAGCCAGTGTGTGATATCAAAGGCTTAATGTTACATTTCACTTCTAAACTTAGTCACACTAACAAAGGCCTGTGTGAAAAGCAGGAGAATCCCATTTATCAATAAACAGTGGATCTTCTCTATGGGATCCCCATAAAGCCAGGATTTTGTAACCCTGGGTAAACTGCCATCCATCTTGAGATTACCCAAGTTGATCTCAACTTTACTATGTTCTGCAAGCCCTGTGTCTGGGAGATGCAGTTGTGAAGTCTCCTTCCAGGCCCATGAGACATCCCATGGAGACAGGATGACATTTTGACCTATGTGCCAGCAATGCAATTAACTTCCCTAGACATCACATTCAATTGACCCAGATGGGAGCTTTCGTTAAATTGGATCCACACTAGAGCCAACCTGGTGACGAGCTGACACCATGCATCAATGTATCAGTTCTACCTGTTTTGTAATTTCGCCATCTTCTACGCTGAAGGTTACAATGTTCAAATGGCTTCGAGGAGCAACTCCAAGTGCACGTACCACCCCGGTTCCATATGAATACACCAGCTGGTACTGGGTACTCTCACTGAAAGAGGAGAAGCAGCAGTGAATCACCTTCTCCAACAGTTGCCCAGAGCTACCTGTAAAGTCCCCTGCTCTAGGAGCCTATTCGATGTCATCACAGGTCTCACAAGGAAAGACCAGCTAAACTTGGTGCATTGGCCAACAGGAGAATTTTTGCCCATCAACACAAATAAACGTTTTAGGGACTCCTCCCCTTCAGCCATCACCTCCTGCAGTTAAACACATTGAAAACCCAGAGACAGTATTGATGAAGACGACTTATTGGGTCACTTTGTCCATCCTTCCCTTAGCCTTCTCAGGCCAGTGCAGGATAGTAGGTGTCTCAGGCAACAGGACTTCCTCCACTTCCCTTGGGAGGCTATTTCACAAGCTAAACAGATTCACCGTTAGAAAGTTTTTCCCCTATCAACTCCACCTCCTTCCTTCAGGTAACCTAGTTTCATCCTCCCTCTCCCACTGGCCTCAGTCCCTGGAACACGGTCAGGTCTCATTTAGCGATCACTGCTTAGCCTAGTTGTAACTATTTAGTAGTTTTAATCTTCCTTCAGAAGTCAATCACATCAGCCCCTTTAAGAACATTCTTGTATATTACAAGGGGACTCCCCCACCTGGGTGGGCCCCTGTTTTCTGACTGGAAGCTGCTACTGGCACAAACTGGTTTGTTCGGGGTAATATGCTTAGTTTATTCTTAGATTGCTTTTTCTCCATAAGAGATGTCATCTCCTGATCTATTTTGTCCCACTAATCTAAAAGTTTGTCTACACATGGACTCACTCAGGAATAGCTACTGCTCTTTAAATTCACACCCTATCTTAATCTGAATTGACTTTGAAGTGCAGACAAGCCCTAAGATACCATATGGTCACTTTATCGCAAGTCCATGTTAGTACCATACAGTGCATAAATCACAATGCTGTCAGTTGTCTGTAAATTGCCTGCACTAAAATCAGTAAATAGAAATGGATGTGCTCCTGTCTTTATGCACAGGAAGACCCTCTTCCCTCCCTCCCCGCAATTACCCAAATAGTGCTCATATTTTCTCTTCATACTGTACAGTGCAAGGTCCCCGCTCCTGAGGAGTCTATATTCTCATATGTGCAGGGAATGGATGCAATCCCCCCATGTGATACTAAGCAGAACGTTTTCAGAAGCAAAAGGGAACAATGGGGTCCTCACCCCCTTAAGACAAGTTTGTGAGTCAGTGATCTATCCTTGTTTTGGATCTGTACCTTTCTGGTAAATGCTCCACCCATTTCTGGTGGCCGTTGGAGAGGTAATGAAGAGAAAGGGCAGCCTTCTTCAGGACAGCCAAATATTTCACTGTGTCCTGGAACCCCACCAAACTAGCCATCTGGAAACTAAGCACAGGTCAGAGACAGAGGGTGAGACGATCATACTTAGAGACTTTACCCAGCTTGTGGAGTCATAGCAACACTAGAATTATAGACGACAGCCCTGCTCTCCTCCACCCTGGTTGCGGGCACAACACCCACATTTTTCTTAAAAATAGCTACTCTTACCTAGATATAGTTAATATTGTGCGACCAAACCACCATAATAGTTGGCATTGCAGAGAGGGCAAGGATGGGTCTGAAGACCAACCATCCCATCAGGCCAAAGTGGCCACTCCAGGTCCAGAATGTTGCACACTGACAGGGGAAGCTTATGTATAATTAAAGGATTTCAATCTTCCTCCTTCAATAAATGTAGACGATGTACAATCCCCTCCACCCCCACTTCAGCATTGCAAAATAGTCATGAAAATTTATCAGCCCAGATACACCACGTAACCCCCTATTCACTCCAAACAGGTGAGAATTTTGCATGGTTACCACAGGATATAGCATTAGTCCTGCTTCTGATAAATGACTGCAAAATTCAGCACCTGGACAATATTCCCACAACGGTTACTTTATGACTCTCATAGCTAATTGACATTGTCCCTAAAACACAACTACACACAAGGAAGGCAAATTCCCCTCTCCAAAGGGTATAGAATGACAGTCCACTGAAGATTTCCCACCTGCCAGTGTCCAATGATGTCTCCCAGTTCAGCCCTCCAATATTTGTCTCCCAGGAACGCAAAATTCGCCCACCATTAGACAGAGTGATGGCATCTGGCCGGGAGGAGAGAACAACAAATCAAATATTTTTACATTGGCTTCTTTATTCAATTCCCTGCTCATCCTCCAGGTTACTTGCTCTTCCACTGGTATGAATAGAACATTAGATATCAACCACTGCACAGAAGACACCCGGTCTGTTCCATAGTCAGGAAGGTCATTTTATTTGTATAATGTGCAGAGGATTTCAGGTTCACTTATACTCTTAGCACTCAGAGTCCAGGATTTCTAATGTCATGCACAGTCACAAAAGTATTGTGTGTGGCCGTGATCCTGATAGCACCAAGTGGTAAATTAAACAGAGCAGATAAGCAGGAAATTATCCTCAAGTGTCTAAAAGAGGACAGGCCAAGGAGTAAACCACACAATCTTTAACACTGCACCTGTATCCACTACAGGCTCACCATGACTATTAGCTCTAGCAAATTTAGCCCTCTGTCCACGCTTGGCTGGAGGCCCGTAATGGGAATGAACACTCATCACACAGGGAAGGCTAAATGCTTTGCTTACCCTGTCCGTGGATCAGCATGGCATCTACTGCTCCTTCGGGGGTCCCCTTGTCCACGTGACGCCACACTGAAAGGAACAAGGAGTCAAGTGGGAATGAGATTTTTTTCCCCCCTGGGGTATTTCATGCTGAAGAAAGGTATCAACTGGCATTGTCACAGACCGACATCCTCTATCTAACCACAGGCCAAGTACAGTATAGATATTGCCAATGCAAGTTTCCTCAAAACGGCCCTTCCAATGTGCCTCAACTCTTATCCAAAAGGACCACCTCTGGGATGAGACAGGAATTCAGTCTTCATGCCCCATTCAGTTCTTGGTCCCACTGTACTGGTCAAGAACAGCTATAGATGTAAGCTAGTACACAGACTAGTCATGCCAGCACCTAACAAGTTGATACTTGAAAGTCGGAAATGAAGCCACTAAGCCTGAAAAAAAAATTAAATAAAATGGATAAGTATATTTTTAAAAATTCCCCGTCTCCAGGGAAAATAATGTCTAGTTAACCATCCCACAACCCTTAAAATGGACTACGTGCCAAAAGTTAGCTTTGGTGCGAGCAGGAGTAACTTTTAATGTATGCCAGGGCTTAATTTTGGTCCCATGTGCATTAGTTCCCACACAAATAGCAAATCCCAAGTCATAAAACAACAGTTCACTCACAGATGTCTCCGCTCCTGGAATTCAAAGCAGCCATCACATTCTTCTCAGTAGCCACAATAAGCTTCTTGGAGCCCTGTGAAGCTTCCAAGGAAGAAAACTTGAGTTTTCCCACATACTGCTGCCTCCTAAGGAACAGAAAAATCAAAGAAGGTGTGAAAAAAGAACACTTTCCACTTAACCTACTGAAAAATAGGGAAAGGATGATTAAAATTAACACAGGTGGCCAGAACACAAACTATATGGTGGCACTGGCTGCAACTATTAAGGACTGACAGAGGAAAACCACAACACTACTATAATCCTTCTTGCGGGGGTGGGGGGAAATCACTGTAAATGAAAAGAGAAACTGAGTCTGAATGAGCAAGAAAGGAATTTTGTGATATTTTGGAGCTCAGTGTCAAATCTGCTTCTAGGAAATTCACACAAAGAAAACAAAGTGTCTAAGACTCTGTTGCACTGCAGTATAACCAGTCTCATTCTTGCATCTTCACTAAATACTACCAAAGCAAACAATGTATTCTTATCCACGAAAAGAGCTGCCATGTGCTGCTTCTATTAAGATGGCCCCTTGCAAAGAGGAAGTCTCTGGTCTTCACAGCTCTTTTGGGGCCATATTAAATTCTTCCCTGAGCTCTCTGCATCTTGGGTAGCATCAATGGATTTCTACCATCTGACCCAACAAACATGCAACTGAGAAGAGACATGTAATAAAAGTTTATTAATAATACCTAGCTCTTACACAGCACTTTGCATCAGTAGACCTCAAAGCCCGAAGGACATAAGCATTCTTAGCCCCCACTTTACAGATGGGGAAACTGAGGCACGTGATAGATTACATAATTTACCCAAGGTCACTCAGCAGGCCAGTGACAGAGCCAGAATTAGAACCCAGCTCTCCTGAATCCCCATCCATTGCTTTACTCAGTAGGTCACATCAGAATTGGATAACTTTGCTGGAGAATGTTTTTCCTATTATGTTAAAGATTGTGTGTTAGGATACCATGGATGTGAAATGAGCACTTTGAAAGAGACTGGAAATAAATGTCAGTCTCTGACAACCTGCAAGAACCCATCTTTACAATATCCAAAACAGCACTGGGTATTTATATGGATATCAAGAATATCCAGAGCAGTCATAATTAATAAAAACAAACATTAAGCACAGAAGAAAGGCCATACTGGGTCAGACCAAAGGTCCATCTAGTCCAGTATCCTATCTTCCGACAGTAGTCAATGCCAGGTGCCCCAGAGGGAATGAACGAAACAGGTAATCATCAAGTGATCAATCCCCTGTTGCCCATTCTGAGCTGCTGGCAAACAGAGGCTAAGGACACCATCCCTGTCTATCCTAGCTAATAGCCATTGATGGACCTATCCTCCATGAACTTATCTAGTTCTTTTTTTAACCCTGTTATAGTCTTGGCCTTCACAACATCCTCTGGCAAGGAGTTTCACAGGTTGACTGTGTGTTGTGTGAAAAAATACTTCCTTTTGTTTGTTTTAAACCTTCTGCCTATTAATTTCATTTGGTGACCTCTAGTTCTTGTGTTGTGAGGAGTAAATAACACTTCCTTATTTATTTTCTCCACACCTGTCATAATTTTGTATCATATCCCCCCATAGCTGTCTCTTTTCCAAGTTGAAAAGTTCCAGTCTTATTAATCTCTCCTCATACGGCAGCCGTTCCATACCCCTAATCATTTTTGTTGCCCTTTTCTGAAACTTTTTCAATTCCAATATATCTTTTTTGAGATGGGGCGACCACATCTGCACGCAGTATTCAAGATGTACCATGGATTTATACAGAGGCAATATGATATTTTTGGTCTTACTATCTACTCCTTTCTTAATGATTCCCAACATTGTTAGCTTTTTTTTGACTGCCGCTGCACACCGAGTGGTTGTTTTCAGAAAACTATCCACAATGACTCCAAGATCTCTTTCTTGAGTGGTAACAGCTAATTTAGACCCCATCATTTTATATGTATAGTTGGGATTATGCTTTCCAAGGTGCATTACTTTGCATTTATCAACATTGAATTTCATCTGCTATTTTGTTGCCCGGTCACCCAGTTTTCAAAGATCCTTTTGTAGCTCTCCACAGTCTGCTTGGGATTTAAGTATCTTGAGTAGTTTTGTATCATTCTGGAAGGGATGTTAAGCCTCAAGGTTCATGTCTGCCTGCTGCACGGTTCTTACTCATTCCTACAAAACTAGCCACTGTCAGAGACAAGACTTTGAACTAGATGGACCTTGGGTGTGAGCCAATATGGCAATTCCTATGTCTTTAGGTTGAAAGCCACTGCTGTGGCAAAGGTCATTTTCTTCCTCCCCAGTGAGATGGGAAGCAGAAATCGACATCCTCAGCTATCCCTTTGAGAAAAGGGAGACAGGGAGCAGCTTCGTGAGGCAAAGGGCTCTAAATCCTAGACAGCAGGACAAATACCTGATCAGCTAATGCACCTTTCCGATGGCCAGTGCGGGCCTGTTCCCTACAGGTGTTTCTGAAGCTGGGGCTCTCACGCGGCCATGGCAAGATTGGGGGACACGTTTTCCCCCAGAGATACCAGCACCCGTGACGGTGACAGGCAAGCCAGCTCGGGGCCAGGGCAGAGCTCAGCTGCCAGCAGGCTCCTGCTCACCTCGCAAAGCTCAGCTCAGCTGCAGCCGTTCTGCCCGCTTCACACCCAGTCTGGCAGCGGGGTCGGACTCGGGCTCCGATGGGGCGACGCTCAGGATTCGCTTCTTCCCCGGCTCACCCCAAGGATGGGCGGGAGATACCCGGACACAGCCCCTCTTGCCCGAGAGAACGGTGGGGAGAGGGGAGATGCCCAGCCCCCCACCCCAGGGGACGGCGGGAGGGGGTGCCCAGCCCAGGGGACGGCGGGAGGGGGTGCCCAGACCTCTCCGCAGGGGGCAGCGGGGAGGGTGCCCAGCCCCCACCCCAGGGGACGGCGGGAGGGGGTGCCCAGCCCAGGGGACGGCGGGAGGGGGTGCCCAGACCTCTCCGCAGGGGGCAGCGGGGAGGGTGCCCAGCCCCCACCCCAGGGGACGGCGGGAGGGGGTGCCCAGCCCAGGGGACGGCGGGAGGGGGTGCCCAGACCTCTCCGCAGGGGGCAGCGGGGAGGGTGCCCAGCCCCAGGGGACACCGGGGGGGGGGAATTAAATACCCGGATGTGGCCCCAGCACCCACCAGTCGAACTTGCCCACTTGATCCTCGTAGACCGCGGCCGCCAGCGGGGCCAGGAGCAGCAGCCACGGCCAGGCACCGGCCGTCATGGTCCGAGCCCGGGAGCTGCTCCGAGTCCGAGCCCTATCCCGACAGGCAGCGCGCCGGCTCCACCGAGCGGCCCCGCCAGGCGGGGCCTCGCCCACAGGGGCTGCCGTGTTTGGCGCCTTAATGAGGAAAAACACCCGCACCCGGGCAGGGTCTGCTCTTGGTGTTGGCACTAATGGCGGCGTAGGGGGAAGCCTCCGCGGGGAAAGGGGCGTGCTGGGCCGGCTGTGGCGGAAGGGAGTACCCCAGCGAGGGCAGCTCTAGTCAGGCACCTCCTCGGGCACCTCCAGGAGCTTCCTATCCCGGCAGCCCTCGCGGCGCACGGGGTCCTTGGAGCGCTCAGCCGGGGCAGCAACGTGCGAGCCATGCCTAAGTCCAAGCGGGACAAGAAGAGTAAGTGACCCCCCCCCGGGGCTGACTGCCGGGGCCCCTCTGCGCTGCCCGGCTCGCTGCCCGCCCGGCGCCGGGCCCCTGGCCCCTGTGCCGGCGGGAGGCTCCGGGGTCGGGCGGGGCCACTCGCCTTTCGGTAGCAGCTTCCCTGCCCCGCTGAGGTGGAGCCCCCGGCGGGGCCTGCCCCGCCCTCAGCGGGTACCTGGCTGCTGCGACGCCCCGGTACCCGACTGCGGCGTGGGAGCCCCCAGGGGCTCTTGACGGTGTGTCCTGCGGCTCTGGGCAGCGCGTGATGTAAAAACACTGTGATTTAATTATTAACCACTCAGGCTGCTTTTACTTTGTGATTAAACCTATCGTAGAATACTTGGTCAGTCAGTTTGCTGTGAGAATATTTTATTTATATATATATATATATACATACACCACCACCACCACCACCACAACGGATTCAGACTACTGTGTCTCTTTTGGGTAATGTTGTTAATCTGGCTACTGAGGTCTGAGTATCAGAGGGGTAACCATATTAGTCTGTATCCACAAAAAACAACAAGGAGTCCGGTGGCACCTTGAAGACTAACAGATTTATTTGGGCATAAGCTTTCGTGGGTAAAAAAACCCACTTATTCAGATGCATGGAGTGAAAGTTATAGATACAGGCATAAATGTATATACTGGCACATAAAGAGAAGGGAGTTACCTTCACTACAAAAGGAATTTTCCCTCTCTCGGTATTGACACCTCATCATCATTATTGGGAGTGGACCACATCCACCCTGACTGAATTGGCCTTGTCAACACTAGTTCTCCACTTGTAAGGTAACTCCCTTCTCTTCATGTGCCAGTGTGTGTGAGTGTGTATATATATATGTATATATGTATATATGTATGCCTGTGTCTGTAATTTTCACTCCATGCATCTGAAGAGGTGGGTTTTTTACCCGCAAAAGCTTATGCCCAAATAAATCTGTTAGTCTTTAAGGGGCCACCAGACTCCGCATTGTTACTGAGGTCTACGTACCACTAAGGCTGGGGGTGGGGGAAATTGTGTGCTGACATTAGGCAGAATAGGTTGCGTTAGTTGGTTTGGGAATTATAGAACCCATTCAGCAGCCTCAGTAAAGATGTTTCCTTTCTATTCATGAGTTCCTTGTCTCCTACCAGGGATGATGCAAATATCTGGCGGTGTGCTGTTGTATGTCAGTGCAATATGAAACCCTGAAATGTTTTATTTCAATGATGGTTTGTAGCTCATGGTTTTAATCAGTAAAGGAAACTCTGATCCTACAACCATGCAGGGACTCCCAGCAAAGCATCAGTGCTAGAAGGTTGCACCTGGTCTTCTAGGAGTGAGTCAAAAGTCTTTGAGTTCATTAAAGCTGATGTCCAGAGTGTATTTGGCAGCCACATTTCTGTGCTTTTTAATTGTACTTTCCATAAGCAGTGCCCAAGTTATCAATGATGCTGAAGCTCTTCTTCTTCCTTTCAGTTTCCCTAACAAAAACCACGAAGAAAGGTTTAGAAGTCAAACAGGGCTTAATAGAAGAGGTAAGTAAGAACATACGTTGTAAGGTGCTGCATTTAGTTTTCCATTCTGTATCAGAGAAAAACATAGATATGTTCTTTCCCTTCTGTAGAATCTCCTTCTGTTAGGATCTTACTGTACTTTACACAGAGTAAGTCGCACTACATGCTTTCTAGATGTGGGGAAACTGTGGCACACAGGCAATTTGACTAGACCCCAGAAATATAGAAAAGAAGCAGTTTGAGAAACTGGTGTCAGATGAATTCATTATTAATCTGTTAAGATTCTTACAAAAAAAAGTTACAATGCATACAGTAAAACTACCTCAGGATTTAAGCTGTGTGCCACAAGGGTCATAAAAGAATTCATCATGGTGTCTGTGTACTGGGTCATACAGTTAACCAACTACATTACTGAGGCTTCTTGATCTTTTCAGGTATTGGCTTCTACCAGGGGCAGGACAGTGGGCTTAATGGCTGAATTGTGTAATGCAGTTTAGCGGTCGAGGTAGTAACTACAAACAGCATCCTAAACGACAGCCAAGGCCATCCATGTAAATCGGATGATGACATTCTCTCATGCTGGATGGAACATTATCACAGTGTCCTGAACCATCCTCCAGCTGCCTCTTGTTCAGAGCTGGATGATCTGGCAGTCACTGCGGTTCCAGATCCAGACATTTGTACTGATGTTCCAATATTGGATGAAGTGAAGTGTGCCGTCTCTAAACTGAAAAATGGACGCACAGCCGGTGCTGATGGCATCCCCTCAGAGCTGCTAAAATGTGCTATTGATCCTGTAGCAGAATCACTTCTGGCTATCTTTCGTCTGGTGTGGAGAACTGAAACCCTGCCAAATGCCTGCAAGGACGGTACTGTGATCTCACTCTATAAGGGCAAGGGACCACGCAGTGAATGTAAAAGCTACAGGCTGATCACCTTGCTCTCCATTCCAGGGAAGGTGTTTGTACGTGTTTTGCTGGCACGCCTTTGCTACATCGGAAGCGTCGTCCCCAACAGTCAGGCTTTACAAGGAACAGGTCCACATGAGACACCATTTTGGCTGTTTGCTTATTGTCAGAGATACACCGCGAGTTCAGGAAGCACCTGCACTTAGCATATGTTGATCTTAAGGCTGCATTTGATTCAGTAGACCATGTCGCGTTATGGAAGGCCTTAAAGGGCATAGGTGTCCCTACCACTCTGCTGGACTTAATTGGAGAGTTTCATAATGGAACCCCTGCCCATGTTCGTCTGGGGAACCGGATGTCAGTACCTTTTAAATCAGTATCTGGTGTTAGGCAGGGTTGCGTTCTGGCCCCTGCACTCTTTTGTCGGGCAATGGATTTCATAATGCAGCATTCCATCAGGTCCATAGGGATTGAAATCGGCGACCTCTCACTCAGAGATCTTGATTACGCTGATGACGTTGTTCTTTTAATACAGAGCCCCAACAGGTTTCATGAGGCACTCCAGCAGATGGAGGACGAGTTAGCTAAGATGGTCTCCATGTTTCATGGTCAAACACAAAACTGCAAAATCTAGGACCAGGTCCACCTGCGACTCCAGCCTCCTTGAACAATGAAACTGTCAAATCAGTTTCCAGCTTTTATGATCTGGGTTCTATACTTACCAGCTCCTCCAATTCTCACGCAGAGGTTCTCCATCAGATTGGCATCGCAGCATCTGCCATGGGCCATTTACAACGGATATGGAATCAACATCATCATAGTACGACAACCAAGCTGAGGATTTATTTCAGCTGTATCCTTCCCATACTGTTGTACGGCTGTGCAACCTGGACACTATGCCGCGCAGACCGGACAAAGCTGGAGGCTTTCCACACAAAATGTCAACATCGTATATTGGGCATAAAGTGGAATGACTTCATCTGTTATACAGATGTTTATGGTCGTTTGGGTCTACAGACTACTGGGGCCATTGTCCGCAGGCAGCTCCTTACGCTTCTTGGCCATGTCGCAAGGATGCCACAAGACATTCCAGCGAACTACATTCTCCGGGTGGTTTGTAACATCCGGGATAAAATTCCACCAACTGGGGGGTGGAGGCAGCCCAGAGGTAGACCCCCTATTACATGGGTTCATCAAGTCTGTTCCGATGTTGGACTCTCAGGCTGTCAAGCCTTTGCGGTTGCGCAGGAACGGACCAAATGGTGAACGATCTCTATGGCCGACTGGCTAAGCGTTAGAGAGAGAGAGTTTAACAAATCCTGTGTTTGTTTTATAATACATAGTTTTATTTTAATGTAAAAAAAATTGAGTTTTACAGTTGATTAGTTCAAATGGAGAATCTCGCATCAAAATCATAGTTGTTAGTTCCATGGATTGCCCGATATTGCTGGGGAACTAGAGATGTTGCCATGAATAGAATTTTTGAACAATCCTCCCACCCCATCTTCTGTGTTTAAGCTGTTGCAGAAATGCATTGGTATGCAATGGGGATTTCTCCGATGTTTGCTATAACTGCTCAATATCATGTTCTCCTATAGTTGCGGAAATGTGTGGACACCTACAAACACCTCTTCATCTTCTCTGTTGTCAATATGAGAAACAACAAGCTGAAGGATATCAGAAGTGCCTGGAAGCACAGCAGGTGAGCAGTAGTCTCCGAGATTGCTTCCCCTCATGGCTAGTGATCATGAATATTGTGTTATAGGTGTATACATATCTTAGACAGATTACTGTACTTACTTCTGTGGGAGGGGGAGGTAAGGTGCTAAAAGAGCTCTATGAATTTTCTTCTCTTCCGCCCCTCAAGATGATAGTTTTCAGGAAGTAGCTTGGGGCTCTTGGCTGCAGTGCTGGAGTTAACCCTAGGATTTCAGAAACGTCAGCGTTTGATGGCAGCTGCATCTTTCAGGCACTGGCACGTAGAGCTAAAGTGATGCAATTACTATCACTTGCCTTCCCTCTCCTGTTTGGGGCAGAAACAGTACCTTTCCTAATTCTTAGGTTACAAGAGAGAAGTTTCAGGATCCCCTTCCCCGGCCCTTAAAAAGGGAGAGGCAGCGACTCCCAGATTGAGAACCCGTCTTCATCCCTGATTCAACTCTGCAGATGTATTGAGCCCATCATGATGGATTCTTTTCCTTTTTTTCCAATAGGATTTTCTTTGGGAAAAACAAAGTTATGATGGTGGCATTGGGACGGGGGCCAGCTGATGAGTACAAGGAGAACTTACACCAGGTATGTTCTGATTTCCATAACTTTTGCATGTTTTGGAAGTGAGCCTTATTTTCTGTAAATCTCAAGAGAAAATAAAGAATTGCTTTGGAGAGCCAGAATGGATCAATACTCTTCCATCGGCAGTAAATGGGGTTCAGATACTTAGATTGTCAGCTCTTTGGGGGCAGGGACCATCTTTCTGCTCTGTGTTTGTACAGCGCCTAGCACGAAGAGGTCCTGGTCCATGCCTAAGCACTACCACAATGATGATAAATGCCAGTCCTTCACTGATATGTAGATCTTTAGGCAAGTTGCCTTTGACAACAGTCCCGTTGCCAGTGTGAGCAGCCTTTTAACTCTGGTGATGGTTAGCTTCACGTCAGTGTAGCTTTGTTCACCATAGGTTCTTCCACTATAGTAAGAAATTTGTCCTTTTTATCAGTTCATCAAAGGAAGGGTGCATGAGGATGTTGCCGCATTTACCTCTCCTCCTTCCAGTATGTTTGGGGGTGAGGGGTAAAATGGTGCCTTGCTCACAAGATACCTAATTGAGGACACTCCTTGTTAGTACTATAGCAACTCAATCCTGAAGATCTGGGTTGCAGGTACAAGTGGCATCTCTCAGCCAATACTGCTTAATCTTCTTTCAGTGGAGGCAGAATTGTTGGGAGAGCTCTAAGGACCTCCACCAGTAGATGTGTCTTCACATCTTTTTAGTCTCTCGCTGAAGTAGGACTGCAGCCAGTGTCTGAATAGTCTGAATTCATCCATCCAAGCTTTACAAATAATTTGGAGCCTCAGCCCTATGGCATTCTTGCTACAGTTTGAAAAACTAAACTCCAATGCTAAGAGCCCTCACAGGAGTCCAAAAATTCATAGAATCATAGAATATCAGAGTTGGAAGGGACCCTCTAGCCCAACCCCCTGCCCAGAGCAGGACCAATCCCCAACTAAATCATCCCAGCCAGGGCTTTGTCAAGCCTGACCTTAAAAACTTCTAAGGAAGGGGATTCCACCACCTCCCTAGGTAACGCATTCCAGTGTTTCACCACCCTCCTAGTGAAAAAGTTTTTCCTAATATCCAACCTAAAGCTCCCCCACTGCAACTTGAGACCATTACTTCTTGTCCTGTCATCTGCTATCACTGAGAATAGTCTAATCCATCCTCTTTGGATCCACCTTTCAGGTAATTAAAAGCAGCTATCAAATCCCCCCTCATTCTTCTCTTCCGTAAACTAAACAATCCCAATTCCCTCAGCCTCTCCTCATAAGTCATGTGTTCCAGACCCCTAATCATTTTTGTTGCCCTCCACTGGACTCTCTCCAATTTCTCCACATCCTTCTTGTAGTGTGGGGCCCAAAACTGGACACAGTACTCCAGATGAGGCCTCACCAATGTCGAATAGAGGGGGACGATCACGTCCCTCGATCTGCTCGCTATGCCCCTACTTATACATCCCAAAATGCCATTGGCCTTCTTGGCAACAAGGGCACACTGCTGACTCATACCCAGCTTCTGGTCCACTATAACTCCTAGGTCCTTCTCTGCAGAACTGCTGCCTAGCCATTCGGTCCCTAGTCTGTAGCGGTGCATTGGATTCTTCCGTCCTAAGTGCAGGACTCTGCACTTGTCCTTGTTGAACCTCATCAGATTTCTTTTGGCCCAATCCTCCAATTTGTCTAGGTCCCTCTGTATCCTATCCCTACCCTCCAGTGAATCTACCACTCCTCCCAGTTTAGTGTCATCCGCAAACTTGCTGAGGGTGCAATCCACACCATCCTCCAGATCATTAATGAAGATATTGAACAAAACCGGCCCCAGGACTGACCCTTGGGGCACTCCGCTAGATTCAGACTGCCAACTAGACATGGAGCCATTGATCACTACCCGTTGAGCCTGACAATCTAGCCAACTTTCTACCTACCTTGTAGTGCATCCATCCAGCCCATACTACTTTAACTTGCTGACAAGAATACTGTGGGAGACCGTGTCAAAAGCTTTGCTAAAGTCAAGGAATAACACGTCCACTGCTTTCCCTTCATCCACAGAACCAGTTATCTCATCATAGAAGGCAATTAGATTAGTCAGGCATGACTTTCCCTTGGTGAATCCATGCTGACTGTTCCTGATCACTTTCCTCTCCTCTAAGTGCTTCAGAATTGATTCCTTGAGGACATGCTCCATGATTTTTCTGGGGACTGAGGTGAGGCTGACTGGCCTGTAGTTCCCAGGATCCTCCTTCTTCCCTTTTTTAAAGATTGGCACTACATTAGCCTTTTTCCAGTCTTCCAGGACTTCCCCCGATCGCCATGAGTTTTCAAAGATAATGGCCAATGGCTCTGCAATCACATCCGCCAATTCCTTTAGCACTCTCGAATGCTTTGCATCCAGCCCCATGGACTTGTGCATGCCCAGCTTTTCTAAATAGTCCCGAACCACTTCTTTCTTCACAGAGTGCTGGCCACCTCCTCCCCATGCTGTGCTGCCCAGTGCAGTAGTCTGGGAGCTAACCTTGTTTGTGAAGACAGAGGCAAAAAAAGCATTGAGTACATTAGCTTTTTCCACATCCTCTGTCACTAGGTTGCCTCCCTCATTCAGTAAGGGGCCCACACTTGCCTTGACTTTCTTCTTGTTGCCAACATACCTGAAGAAACCCTTCTTGTTACTCTTGACATCTCTCGCTAGCGGTAACTCCAGGTGTGATTTAGCCGAATCTCTGTTTAACTAATTTTTCTTCAGTAATTCTATGACTGCTTAATCTTCTTTCAGTGGAGGCAGAATTATTGGGAGAGCTTGAAGGTCCTCCACCAGTAGATGTGTCTTCACATCTTTTTTGCCTCTCACTGAAGTAGGATGGCAGCTAGTGTCTGAATAGTCTGAATTCATCCATCCAAGCTTTAAAAATAATTTGGAGCCTCAGCCCTATGGAATTCTTTTTGAAATACAGTTTGAAAAACTAAACTCCAATGCTAAGAGCCCTCACAGGAGTCCAAAAATTCTCTGTTTAACTAATTTTTCTTCAGTAATTCTATGACTAGATCATAGTGACTTTTCAAATGGGATTTCTCTGCTTTTTCTTGATCAAACATCTGAGAATCTTGAGCTAAATTCTTTCTTAGGCCCCACTGATTCATACTCTTTCCCTCCTCCCACAATCTAATCTCCTTTCTCCAGAATTTACATCTGGAATGTCCTGCCAAGCCAGTGCTTCCATCAGCCACAGAACAGGTTTCACGCTAGGAGGAAAAGTCTCCTGAAATAGATTTGCCATCTACATCCTGTCCTTAATTTAGTCTTCCTCACAGCACCAAAGGGCTGCAAGACACGTCGGAGCTGATGAATCAATATCTGCAAATCTAAGGGTTGGGTCCTCTGAATTATCTGGGCTTCCTGAGTAAATTCCGTGGTATTAGGGGGCTTTAGCACAGTCCAAGATAAGTGCGCTGCTGAATTCCACATGCTGCTTATTTTCCAGGTCAGCAAACACCTAAAAGGTGAAGTTGGTCTCCTGTTCACCAATCGCACCAAAGAAGAAGTGAACGAGTAAGTATCTGGGGGGGTAACAAAGGGGCTTCGGGCTAATGGCACCCTTGCCACCAGTGTTGCATCTCGATTGAGAAAGAACTAAAGTTCAGACTGAGCCTCTTCTCCCTCACTGAAACAGAAGCCGCTACTGGAAGCAATTCTCTCGCTCTCCTTGATGCTGATCCCATGACAATGTTCAGCTTAAAGTGCTTTTATGCATGCCTCCCTTTGGAGCTGCGATGGGAAAGGCTCACAGTGGAAAAGGCAGGGGGAAGGTATAACAGGTTATGCCGTGATTGAAAAGGGAATGGGAGGTGCTACGCTCTGATTCACATGGCTGCTTTCTTGGAGATGTTGAACTACGCTTGTCCATTTAAACTGGGTAATCTCCATAACAGTAAAATCTAACGCCACACGGTGAGCAATCTCTGACCAGCACCCCACAAACACATCTGACTGGACTTTTCCTTTCCTGAATCTCTTGCTCTAACATAACTTGCACTTACCTGTAAAGTTAGTGTATGGTCGAACAGCTACAAAGCTTTCCAGAGTCCCCAAGAGTTACCTACACACATGGACACTGTACACAAGTACAAATCACGTTCTGGTCTCGCTGGCCTGTGCAGGAGAGAGTGAGTGTGGAAGTAGTAGAACATCTCTTGGTAAGTTGGCCTGTCATCCGTCATGTGGACCCAGGCGAACTAGAGGAATTTTGCTCGGGGGGGGAGAGGTAATTGTAAACCTAGCTTGAAAAGGATGTATTTCTTTAATGAGAAAGCAGGAAAAACTGCAACCCTGCTGCCTTCTAAAGCTTTTCCACCATCAACAGAACATTCACATTCAGTCACTCTCTTTTCCTCCATCTCTCCCACCC
The DNA here is from genome assembly GCF_965140235.1 of Caretta caretta. Taxonomy (NCBI): domain Eukaryota; kingdom Metazoa; phylum Chordata; order Testudines; family Cheloniidae; genus Caretta; species Caretta caretta. The sequence continues at coordinate 8,600,748 of NC_134223.1, forward strand.
TCCCCAAGACACATACCCCCTGCAAAAAAAAAAAAAAAAATACTCTGGACTTTATTACTGCTGATCTGTTTTACATGGAAGGTGTTTGGATACTGTAGTGATGGGTAGTACAAAACCCATAGATGCTGATTTCACAATGTCCGCCCCTCTTGGGGTAGGATAGATGAATTCCAAGGCTGACCCATCCCAAATGAGGTTTATTCCACAGCTGGAGGTTTCTTAAATAAGTAATACTCTTGTTTCCTCCCCTCCAGATGGTTCTCTCAGTTCAAAGAGGTGGACTTTGCCCGTGCAGGTAACAAGGCAACATTTACAGTGAGCCTGGACACGGGGCCCCTGGAGCAGTTTCCCCACTCCATGGAGCCTCAATTACGGCAGCTGGGATTGCCAACGGCTTTGAAGAAAGGTATGTGAGCTGCCTGGCGCATATGACCATAATTCCCTCTCCGCCACTAAAATTATTCCAGATTTACTGGCTTTTATTCAATAAATGTTGGTAGCATCTTGGTCAGCATATATGCAGGAAGGCCGGGCAGGGTGAGTGTTAGATGATGGAAGCAGAAGTCAGAGCATATGTTCAGCAGGGAACATCTAATATTAAAAACCCCTTTCTCCTCCTATGGTTGACACTGGAATTGTTTGTTTGTTCTATATCATAAAATTCTTGTTTCTAAGAGCTGGTCAGGATAAGCCAAGCACCTGATGAAAGCCCCATCTCCTGTATGCCTTGGTTTTTCATATCAGTCAGCTGGGCTTGACCTGCAGATCACAATGATTTTTCATGGAGGATGTGATTTATTTACTTCATTATATGCCTTGACAAAGCCACAGGCGGTCATGTGAAGTCTCCTGTTATTTCCGTCAAAGGAACTGGGAGGAAGGAATCAGCCTGAATTAGTAATTGCATAAAAATGGGGGAGCCAGGGGAACTCAGCATTTGGGAGAGGATAGGCATGAAGCAAACACCTGCTAAGAAATTAGTTGCTGAAGTGGGTTTACACTGCATATCAATTTCAACGACTGATACATGCCTTCCATTATATTACATTTCCTCAAAGAACGGTCAGCCTATGTAAAAATCAAAACAATTTATTGTGCTGCTGGATTGAAGCTTCATTACTCTATGCTGCCAGCAATAGAGAACCAGGCTGGGAGCTCTGATTACCACAGCTGCTCCATTTCTTCTCTAACCTCATGTGGTATTCATCCCCCTGACTGGATCCCCTTCTTCCTCCCTGTGCCTGCAGGAGTGGTGACACTGCTTTCTGATTATGAAGTCTGCAAGGAAGGGGATGTTCTGACCCCTGAACAGGCTCGTGTCTTGGTGAGTAACATATTAGCAGCACAGTTAGCTAGCTATAGTTCAGGGGCAGCCACTATTTCCACCCAGTAACAAGTCCTGTGGATCTTTCCTGAAATTACAGATTAGTGTGGCCAGTAAATTTTATTCAGTGTGTGAAACCATTTGTGCTCAAATCAAGTTACTCCAGTTCTGGATATTAACCATAATGAATAGCTGCTGTTCATTAGGGTTGTATGCATCCTTAAGAGCTGTTTTGGCTGCTAGTCAATAATGCTTGACTGGGGATTAATGACCAGCTGGAAGAATAGTCCAAGGTGCAAATGAAGGAGCCCAGCTGATAACTTGAGAAATACCCTGTGCTGAGACAGGTATTGCTTAAATTATAAGAACACACAGAGAAATGACCAGGCTAATGGATGATAGATCAGGTATTGCTAAAAGAATTAAATGGCTTGCATGTTGAGATTTGAATCCTACCTTTGCATTCTAGTTTTATACTGTGCATTTTGAAACCAGCAGTAAAATCATAGCTGCCTGAGAGTGGCATGGACTGAGGAAGGGATCCATCTAATCGAGCTTGAAGGGAAAAGTCTGCATTAAAATAGCTTCATGCTTTTGGTCTAGCTCAAGTTGAACAACTTATCCTTATATTAAAATGCACCCTTTGATTCTTGCTTACATCCCCTGTTTTGTCATAATGCAGTTTAAAGGTGTTAGTTAATGTGAGAGCTAGCCTTGCCACAAGGAGGCTAGCAGTATGAGTGACAAGTTCCTGTCTCCCTTTCAGAAACTCTTTGGCTATGAGATGGCAGAATTTAAAGTGACCATCAAGGGCATGTGGCATTCTGAGACAGGAGACTTCCAGCAGTTGGTGAAGGAGACAGAAGAAACCTCAGAGATGGAGGAGGAGGAGGAGGATGACGACGAAGAAAATGGCAACTAACTGAAAGACCTGCTATAGGACATTAGAGACAGTTTGTTCTATTTCAAGAATAGTCCACTGAAGCCCATGGGTACTCTCCCTCAGTTGCAGCAGGACAAAGTTGATCAACCCACAGACTTGCTATTTATCAAAGATGATGCAAATGGTTTATATATAAAATTAAGTAGAAATTTTGGATCCCTGCCTGTGCAGCCTCTTTGAGCCTGTTCTCAGGTTCTGCACATTTTCTCCTCGTTCAGGGATGCTCAAGTTTCACGTAAGAAGTAAAACCCTTTCCACTCTGTGTTTATTGTTCAGACTTGAACTCAGCAAATCTACTTCACCGCCCCATAATCCTTCCCCCTACAGAAAATTGCTTTTGAACTGCTCACTTTGCATTAGAAATGACAGTTATATAGAGAGCAACTATTTAAATGCAACTTGTCTCCAAAGGAGAAGGTGCTAATTCATATTTCCTAGGATCCCTAGAAGGTTGGGTTTTGTCTTAATTCAAAAGCTAAGAGAACAATCTAGACTATTCCTTTGAGGGCAGATACTGACTAAATTACCACTGAAGCCAAAGGATGAAGTGTAGTGACTAAGCTAGTTTCCTGTGCCATCTTTTAGTAAGTTCCTTCTGTCTTCACTGAGCCTGTTTAAGAACAGTGCATCACCAGAACTACTGCAGCTTCCCTATTTCTCGGTGTAGAATGGTAACAGAGCAGCAGTTTAACCTTTTTTCATTTGCAGGCCCCTAAAAAATTTCAAGTGGAGGTGCAGACCCCTTTGAAAATCTTAAACAGTCTGCAGACCACAGGTTGAAAACCACTGTTCTACGGTAATGCCAACCTTTGGCAGACCCCCTAGACATAGTCTTCAGACCCCAGGGGATGTGTGGACTACAGGTTGAAAACCGCTGAAATAGAAGAATTATCTTCTCTCCAACTTCTAGTATAGAATACCTGTGATTTTCCTGTAACTGATTCTTGGCCCAGCACTTCCAAGGCTTTATGGGAATGAGTAATTTTTTTTTTTTTTTAAAAAGGGGAAAGAGTCCTAAAGGTTATACTTTAAATGTTGGTGTAACTAACCTCTGAAGTAGAGCTGCTGTGGAAGTGAGTATATGTGTACAATACTCAATCTGTAGAAGCAGGCAAAATCCTGTAGTTAAGACTTTAGGAAGCAGAACTGAGGTTGCAACTACATGACCAAGACAGAAGGGGGCACTGTGGTGGTAAAGTAGTCACATGACCAGTTATAATTAGTGCCTATGGTACTTGCAAGTGTCTAGATCAGTGGTCTCCAACCTTTTTAAGCACAATACCACTTTTTGAATTTAAGTGCAACCCAGGAGCTACCTCAAAGAAAATAAAGAAGGAACAGTAACCACAAACCCAAACACCCTTGCCCCGCTCATTCCATCCCCCCTCCCTCCTTCCCCTGGACAGACTCAGGGCTTGGGCTAAGGAGTTCTGTGGGGAAGGAACTCTGGGCTGAGCCTGTGGTGGGGGTTGGGGTGCAGGCTCTGAGGGAGGGAGTTTCAGGTGCAAGAGGGGCTGCAGGCTCTAGGAGGGAGTTTGGGTGGGGGGCTTGGAGTGCAGGAGGAATTTGGCCAGCATGTCCAGCAGCAGCTCCTGGGTGCAGAAAGAGAGGCAGCTCAGCACACTACCCTTGTCTGCAGGCACCACCCCCGCCACTCCATTGGCTGCTGTTCCCCATTCCCAGCCAATGCAAGCTGTAGAGGGTGGTGCCAGCAGACAAGGGCAGCATACAGAGACTCCCCCAAGAGCTGCCTCATAGGACTGTTAGTGACCAATCTCCCGGTTTGGCTGCAGAAGGGTTGGCAACTCTAGACTAAGATCAACTGTCAAAGGCTCCATGATCACAATCTACCAGTTGGCAATCACTGATCTAGATTGAACCACAACTTTAGGTTACACACTGCCTATGGAAAATTCCACCAGAGGTAGGACTAGGGTTGCCAGCCCTCCAGGATTGTTCTGGAGCTTCCAGGAATTAAAGATTAATTTTCAATTAAAGATTTTTGTGTGATGAAACCTCCAGGAATAACCAACCAAAACTGGCAACCCTAGGACTGGTCCTGTGTATGCTGTCCACAGTTTGAGTGGGTTGTCAACAGAATTGAGGAATTTAGAGAAGCAGCTGTGTTAGTCTGTATCCCTAAAAAGAAAAGGAGTACGTGTGGCACCTTAGAGATTAATAAATTTATTAGAGCATGAGCTTTTGTGAGCTACAGCTCACTTCATCGGATGCAAACTTACGCACTAATAAATTTGTTAGTCTCTAAGGTGCCACAAGTACGCCTTTCCTTTTTTTTTTTTTTAGAATTGAGGAAGTTACCTAGCTAGACTAGCGTAAACAAAGTGCTATTTAAACAGTTACTTAATGGGCAGGATAGTTCCCCTTCCTGAGCCAACAAACTACATTAAGGTTATTTCTGCAGTTCTACTATTTAACATGTGTTAGGAAGCCTGCACCTGGGCTGAAATTCTGATGGCTTAAGACAGTTTCAGGTGGCCTAGTTTGCACTTTGAAGTTCCTCTCTCCTCTTCAGAGAGGCTTATTTACACAGCTGTTGCCTTGGAAACAGAACAAGTAACTGGGCTAAAGTCCCTTCATGAGTGAACAGCACAAGCAAAATTGGAACCTGCACCCTTCCTAAAAGGAACTCCATTGCTTTAAGCACAACTGCCCTTGTAACTGCTACTGTGATTGGCTGTTAGTAAAACAGCTTGCCACAGAAATTCAAAACGAAACCCAAAATTCAATTTAACAGGCATGGCCTGAGTCAGAATAAAGCATTTTCTAACAGATGACTGAAGACAAAACATCCACAGTCGTAGTTGGAGACTTCAACTGGCCATATCACAGGGCCCGTTCCTTATACGAATTACATCACTGAATCACAACACTATTGTGTGCGCTCGGGTGAAAATAGGAGCTGCCCTATTAAGGGACATTCTCATGGCAATTATGGCTTTTAGTTTTGTTTAAGGAAAAACAAGACACATTATGGCTTGAACACCATGTGCAGCTGCCATTCAATCAGCACAGAAACAGTGAGGCTTGTGATTGTACGAAGAGCTTCAACTCTAGTGTAAGGCAACCCCAGTGTGGCACCAATACGTTCACTACGTGGAACCCCTGATCCAAGGGTGAAGTTTCCTCTGAAACGCTTTGGGAGGAGTTAGGAGGTCTCAGATGCCAGAATACTTGGTTACCATCCCCACACTAAATTTGCTACCCCCATTTTCTAGCGGAAGTAGTTGGGACAGTCATGTGTTACTAGGTGCCAGGCTCTATCAAATGCTTCCACCACAGCTGGGAGCAGAGGGCCCTCTTCACTGCACGTGAGGTTCTGCTGCAGCTGATCCATGTTGGACATCCCAATGATCACTGCATCTCCAAGGGCACCCTGCAGTGGAAAGGGAGGAGTTTACCTTATAGGAAAAGCAACTTGTCTCCCATCTTGTAACAAACATCAGACTTCAGCTCTGTTCGTCTTTCAGCTGAATGTTGCTCTTTGGCAACTACTGGATATTTGGGGAAATATGTCGTAACTGCAGTCCTGTTAACAAGGCCAGAACTCAGTGTGCTGTCCCTGCCTCCAAGTCTCGCCAGTCCCTCAAAGGCTGCCGATTCATGCTCTGTGGGTGGCCAGAGGGATGGGAAGAGAACATAACCATTAATTTCCCAGCCATATGAAAAGCCAGTTTATCACCTCATGAGGAAGTGGCTGAGAAAAGTCAAAACTAGAGCGACTAGCCTTTAACATCTTCCACTTTCCTTCAGGCCATGGAGACAAAATACAGAAGGAAGTGTAGAGCTGATTCACTTCTATAGTCTACTGTGTGCAGCAGCCTGGCATTGGAAGACCAGAGAAATGTTTCAAAAAGAACAGAGCAGTAGGGTCTGAGTGGATTAAATGACAGATTTCACTGCTGATGTACTGCAACTGGAAAAGCCAAAGAAATCCAGTTGCAGCGTTAGAGTTCTGTTGTACATACCAGCTGTTTATGTTAAAGTCAAGCAATTACCTGAAGTTTGGAGTGGTTGTACATCCAGCGTAAAGCAGCTGAAGTTAGGCTGGGGGGGTTAGAGCCGTAAGCCTCCCCTAATGCTTTCTCTACCTGGGCAATGGCTTGGAAATGGTGCTCCTTCCAGTATCTACAGCAAAGGAGACATTAATGGAGCATTAATTTTACTGACTCAGCTATCTCTGGCTTCCTCTTATGACAAACATGGATCCATACTGCAGGCAAGAGAACAAAGGGGCATTAAGGTCAAAGACTAGTGCATGTACCCAGTGCAGCCCTTATGGCCTATGCTGCCCAAATGGTTTTTGGGTGATCCAAAAGGCAACCTCCCTAGAGATCAGAGATGCTGCAGTCACTGTTTAACAAGCATAATGTTGCCTCTTGAGGCTTCAGTCTCAGTAACTTATTTCATTGGTGTGGAATTTAAATTTTTGTTTTAGATAGCTAGTATAATAGATTGTGTAGATACAGCAAACAAGTTCACAGCAGCCGGCTCATGCCCCTGCGTCCTTTCAGATACCAGACCATTAGTGTACTAAGTATGCACTAGATGTTAGATGGCTAGCTAGAAAAACCTGACTACTTTTTGTTGTTCTTGTAGGCCTTTCATCAAGAGCTGAAAGCACTTTGCAAACATTCAGCTTCAGCCTCCTGTATGGGAGGTCAATATCCCGCATCTCACAAACAGGGAAACAGCTATTTAAGTGATTTTTGCAAGGGCACAGAACAAGTTGGTGGCAAAGCTGGAACTAGATTAGTAGTTGTCAACCAGGGGTCTGGGGCCCCCTCGGGGCTGTGAGCAAGTTTCAGGGGGTCCGCAAAGTAGGGCCAGCATTAGAGTCACTGGGGCCCTCGGCAGAAAGCCAAAGTCCCGTTGCATGGGGCTGAAGCCCAGGGCCCTAACCCTGCCATCCGGGGCTGAAGCCGAAGCCTGAGCAATGTGGCTTCACGGGGGCTCCTGTGGCATGGGGCCCGAGGCAGCTGCCCTGTTTGCTACCCCTCACACCAGCCCTGGCTTTTATATGCAAAAAAAACAGTTAATGTGGCACAGGTGGGCCATGGAGTTTTTATAGAGTGTGTGTGTGTGGGGAGGGGGGCTCAGAAAGAAAAAGGTTGAGAACCCCTGAACTACAGTATAGAAAGCACCCCTGCTGTAATAAAGACACCACACTTGTTCTCTTTACAATCATTAAACCATCCCTCTATTTAACAAATTCCCACCACCCGAGTGCTGCAGGGGACCGCCAAAGAGTAACTGAGGGAGATCACCTGCCTGCGAGCATCATCACTGAACAGACTTCAGTCATTTGTATTTTCTCCTGCATCTTCACGTGGTGATTCATCTAGGCCGAATCAAAGGTAACATTCTAGCCCAGGGATTCTCAATCCTTTTTCTTTCCGAGGCTCCCCCAACGAGCTATAAAAACTCCACGGCCCACCTGTGCCACAGCAACTGGTTTTCTACATGTAAAAGCCAGGGCCAGCATTAGGCAGTAGCAATCAGGGCAACTGCAGGGGGCCCCACGCCACAGGGAGCCCTGCAAAGGTTAGTTGCTCAGGCTTCAGCATCAGCCCCGGATGGCAGGGAGCAGGGCCCCGGGCTTCAGCCCCATACGGTGGGGCTTCATATTTCTGCCCTGGGCCCCAGCAAGTCTAATGCCTGCCCCGCTTGGCGGATCCCCTGAAACCAACTCGCGGCCCCCGGGCCCCTGGTTGAGAACCACTGTTCTATCCTCAGGAAAGGTCCATCTCTCTGCCATTCTACCATCTGGAAACTTACCTGTCCCTGTAGGTCTGTGCCCAATCATTTCCAAAAAACCTGCCAGTCGGTTGGCCTGTGTCTTTATCGTCATACTTGTACTTCCCTGTCAGCAGCCCTCCTGCAGGGGTTCAATGACATGCTATTGTTAATGGCCAGGATTTTGTGGTGGATGGAATTTTACAGCCTGCAAAAAGTACTGTAGCCTTGTATACCCCATGACCTCCTGCAGCTCTGTACACAGGGCCTCTCCTGCAGCCCAGGCATAAACCCCAGGATGGGACAGGGCAAGAAGAATTGAAATGTAGGGTGTAAAAACTCCACCTATTCAGCTCTGACCAACAGAACGAGCCCTTTATGGTGAAGGGGCCCTCTGCCCTAGTAAGGGCCCTGGTAAGGCAAGATGGGCTTCTTGGCATCAAGACACTTGAGTCATTACAGCTGTTGTTTTACTTTGTGTAAATATCTCTTATGAATCTAGTGTTGGGGAAAGGTGCCAGCTTGGCAGACCTGAAAACAGATGAATACAGCATGGGTAGCCTCTGCCTTGGCCTGCAAAGGATCAGCTTTCATGGCCCAATTCAATCCTTCATCTCTGCTGACAAAGGGCCTGTTTGTAAGGGTGGCATACAGACATACAGGTAAACTAGGAAAGGATGGGGATCAGCTCATTCAATGGAGACTTACAGGTGGAGGGCTCTATAGCTCATTATCTGTCCCGTCCCCTGAGCCACCCAGTCACCCCACCGCCACCATTGTTATTCACTTCTAAGCCCACTGTTAGTGGTGGCAGTTTGGCTGAAGTGGAGGGAGCCCTATTCAGAGGGGGGCAGGCCAATGTCCAGCCTATTTTTGTTTTGTTTGGTTTGGTTTAATTCCCTCCTGCCACCCACCCCATTTAGCAGACCCTTCCTCCTCACCCTTGCCCAGCTCGTACCAGCCAAAGGATTGTAGGCATAGAACCGCATTCCACAGTGTCTAAGGCACGGCAACAGCTCGGTTTCCACTTGGCGAGTGGTTGCATTGTACATGCCCTATAACAAATAAGAGCACTTAGAACTTCAGAGTAGGGCCTGGCTAGCTTATGGGGTGCTAATACAAGAGGAAGGGCTCCCTATTTGATGGTGAGAATCCAGAAGGCTAATAATGATCCACATGTGTTGCCATCTGATGGCTATTTGGCCACCTATATGAAGTGGCTCAGTCCATCCCTAGTGGAACACTGTTGGCACCATTTACCTATACTCCTGACATGCCCATCACTGCCCTGCCCCTGATCACCATGGGCGCCTGAGTGAACTGCAGCCTCAAAGCTGCACACAGATTTTAACTTCCCACAACCAACTGGACCTGATTTAGTACTGACAATTTCACAGCCACATGTCCGCAGGGCAAATTAACTAACATTCAGAAAAATGTGGTTCTGCTTTTTCTTTCACCTTGCCTTGTCTACAACTATTCAGAGATAAAACCAAGTGCTCTGGATCAGTGCTCATGGCATTAGCAGGACTGTGCCTTTTGTATAGACAGGCATCTGCCCATGTTAACCCCTTCCAAACATCCTGAAGAAATGTGCGTCCCAGCAGCAAGTTCCTTTGCAGCAGTTATTTAACCATCATTGCATATGCACAGATTGACTCCCATTTAGCTCCATAATGTCTTTGCATTGCATTCAAATCAATAGTGCAAAATTCCAGTGGAGCTGGAATAGCCCTCTTCCTCCTCCTCCATGGATACATTTTGTGCCCTATGAAAGGAGTCAGAACAGAGAGTCCCCAGGTCACACTAGACTGGTGCCTGCTGAAGAATGGATTTCCTGGATCATTGTATGGAACTGATAAACATTACTATCAGTTTCACATCCAGGAAATTGCTGGAACAAATGACAGACATGTATCCTCTTAACTGCGTCTGAGTAGCGACCTCACTTGGCTTTCTAATTGCACTTGTCCAAAAAGGTCTTACCAGACTAAATGAAACATCTTTTTGTTCAATGTTTGTAGAGCAACTTGCACAACAGGGTCCCAACCTGAGACATGGGCTCCTAGAACCTACCACAATACAGCGACAGGTTCCCAGCACTCTTGCAACAAGAATAGAAGTTTGTGACTTTTGACTTGCTTAGGCTTTCCAAACCACCCAGTAAGACTCTACAGCTCCAATTTTCCCAGTAGCTGCCCTCAGTGGGTGACGCTTCATGAAATCATTCTGGAGAAGGAGTAATCCCCACCTGAACAGCACTGGGACAGGTGCCTCTAGCTCCAGGTTGGGTAAAAAGGGACTAGAGCTGCAGGAGTCTGTGCAGTATCAGGTAGACCATATTAAATCTGCAACTCTCACCTGATACACAGTTGGAAGCACCCAGTTGTTGTACTTGCAGATGGTATAGATTTCTGCCACCTCCCAAGCTGCATAGTTTGACAGACCAAGCTCCTTAAACTTTCCCTGTAGAGGAATACAGAGAGTATTTAATCCCAGTCTCTTGCAGCATGTATTTACACACACAGTTTAAGATTAACATAGTGAAACAGACTGTCAACTGATTTTAGTCCCCAAATTAGTTTTCCTTTTTTGATCACCCCTTCTCCAAATGGGGATGACTTACGAGACTCAATAGGAATAAAAATGTTTCCTTTGTTTTGTTTTAATTAGAAGGCCTGGATTTACATCCTTTTAAAACTCATTTCCCTACCTGTTAATGCCAAACATAGCACAGGACCAATTTGCAGGAGGCAAAGATCAGAAATCCTAAAGCTTGTTAGAACTTATGAGATCTTATTTATGGTACTAAATGATTCACCTGGAGATACTATATGGTACCAGCTGTTTATACCTTACACGAGCCATTGATTTTTCTTCTCCCTGCCTTGTGGAACTCTGCCCCCTCACCACTGTACTCACACCACCCCCTGCAATGGAAAGCAGGAGAACACACAAATAAACCGAGATAAAACAAAACAAAAACCAAGTGGACAAAGTCACAGGTTTAGGCCTCTGCCTTTACCTCCTTGTATAGCTCATTGCAGGCATGTAGTGTCTGTTCCACAGGGGTGTTGTGGTCAGGGGCATGGAGATAGAACAAGTCTACGCTCTTCATCTGTAACCTCTCAAGGGATGTCTCCAGCTGAGACCTGACACTCTCAGGCTTCAGAGTCTTCCCCTCCCATGGATTGGCTTTGGTTGCCATCTTCACTAAGACAGAGACAGAACCAGATTGAAAATAACCAATTCTGTATTTCATCTTTAGTAACCAGGGTGAAGGAAGGATAGGGATAAGGAGTGGGCACAAGCCACTTAAAATTAATGCATAACATGGTACAAGCTTACAGACGCCCCAGGCAAGACTGGTAACATCTGCAAATTGCGGTACACAAAGGGAAAGCCAAATTAATAGGGTTACAGAATTGCTAATGCTTATCTAAATATCCAAAAACGGGAACAGGTAAAATCCTAGAGGCCCAATCCAGCTATCTACACAAGTTCTCTCATTAGTCTTCTTCGAAGGGCTGGGTGGTCACAGTGGCTGTAACAGTTGTTTTCCCCTTACCCCAGTTCACTTGATGTATAGGGCATAACTCGTTTATTTCAGAGTCAGTTCAATGGATCCCTGCTTCCCCACAATGGAGCACAAAATTAATCTGTAGTTTAGACTGTACACTCTCCAGAGTAGGGACTATGTCTTCATGTGTACAGCAACTAGTACAATGATCCTAAATGTAGCCCTTGCATACTACTAGAATACAGATATTGTATAACGACCACTATTCTGTACCCAAATATGGCTGCGCAGTTAGGCACCTAAATCTTGTCCAAGCCAAATGCATCAAGTAAACAGCATCAGTGGTGATTAGATTTTAAAGGGATTTTTCCCTGCAAACATTAAAGTGTTCCAGTAACACAGATGAGCAGTTGTTTGGAGAAACACAGTTTTTACAGGACCTTCAAAGTGAACTCTGTCACCACCTCACGCAGAGCACACTGGCCACGAGACTCATGAGTGCAAAGGGCAAAATAAAGCCTAAAGATAAGGGAAAGGGCAATCGAACAAGCGACCAGAGGAGTGACACCTGGCTCCAGTCTGGGGAACCTGACAATGTTGAGTGCTTTGGGGTTCTCCTGGGTGTGCAGCCGCATAAACGCCAGTCAGCGCTGTGCCCTCTGGTGGAGAGGCCAAGGAGTGGGATGAAGGAGGGAGACAGTGTGTCCACAGAGACAGGCCTAGGTGTTTGGCAGTTCCCAATGCTCTAAAACAACGAGGAATCCGGTGGCACCTTAAGGACTAACAGATTTATTTGGATATAAGCTTTTGTGGGTAAAAAAACCCACTTCTTCAGATGCATGGAGTAAAAATTCCAGATACAGGCAGAAATATGTATTGGCACATGAAGAGAAGGGAGTTACCTTACGAGTGGAGAACCCAATACTCCCTTCTCTTCATGTGCCAATATATATTTCTGCCTGTATCTGGAATTTTCAGTCCTTGCATCTGAAGAAGTGGGGTTTTCACCCATGAAAGCTTATACCGAAATAAATCTGTTACTCTTTAAGGTGCCACCAGACTCCTCATTGTTTTTTGTGGATACAGCTTAACACGGCTACCCCTCTGATACTTAATACCCTGACTGTTACCACACACACACACACACCCCCACACACATACCCGTAGGCTCCTGGAAGCCGATCTCTCTACCCAACAGCCCACATTTGCGACCCCAGCAATGTCCCTTCTCCCCTCAGCATGTGGGAGGGGGAGACCCTAGACTGCTCCCCCCTGGGGAGCAGCCCAGGTAAAGGAGATGGGACTCCACCGGCTTCCCCTGGAATGTGGGGAATCCAGGCTCCCTGCTCCACTGACTGCCCATGGGGGGAGGTATTCAGCAGGGGCAGCTCCTGCTCCCCCAAATACCCCCCCATGCCCACGTCTCCACACACACACCATGCCCTACTCCCCAGACCCTCTTACACCACCCCCCACCCTCTTACCCCATCCTCATGTCCCACCCCCCGTGCCCACCTCTCCAGCCCCCCACCCTCTTAGCCCCTTCCCCGTCCCACCCCCCCAAGCCCACCTCTCCAGCCCCCCCGCCCTCTCTTAGCCCCTTCCCCAAGCCCAACTCTCCAGCACCCCCCATTTGTTACCCCCCATGCCCAGCTCCTCTTACCCCACCCTCTATGCCCACCTCTCCAGCCCCACCCCACCCTCTGACGTCCTCCCCACACACCCCCGTGCCCAGCCCCCTCTTACCTCCTATGCCATGCCCCGCCCACCTCTCCAGCTCCCCCCGACCCCCTCCCCCGTGCCATGCCCCGCCCACCTCTCCAGCTCCCCCCGACCCCCTCCCCCGTGCCATGCCCCGCCCACCTCTCCAGCTCCCCCCGACCCCCTCCCCCGTGCCATGCCCCGCCCACCTCTCCAGCTCCCCCCCGACCCCCTCCCCGTGCCATGCCCCGCCCACCTCTCCAGCTCCCCCCCGACCCCCTCCCCCGTGCCATGCCCCGCCCACCTCTCCAGCTCCCCCCCGACCCCCTCCCCCGTGCCATGCCCCGCCCACCTCTCCAGCTCCCCCCGACCCCCTCCCCCGTGCCATGCCCCGCCCACCTCTCCAGCTCCCCCCCGACCCCCTCCCCCGTGCCATGCCCCGCCCACCTCTCCAGCTCCCCCCGACCCCCTCCCCCGTGCCATGCCCCGCCCACCTCTCCAGCTCCCCCCCGACCCCCTCCCCCGTGCCATGCCCCGCCCACCTCTCCAGCTCCCCCCCGACCCCCTCCCCCGTGCCATGCCCCGCCCACCTCTCCAGCTCCCCCCCGACCCCCTCCCCCGTGCCATGCCCCGCCCACCTCTCCAGCTCCCCCCCGACCCCCTCCCCCGTGCCATGCCCCGCCCACCTCTCCAGCTCCCCCCGACCCCCTCCCCCGTGCCATGCCCCGCCCACCTCTCCAGCTCCCCCTAAACCCCTCCCCCGTGCCATGCCCCGCCCACCTCTCCAGCTCCCCCTAAACCCCTCCCCCGTGCCATGCCCCGCCCACCTCTCCAGCTCCCCCTAAACCCCTCCCCCGTGCCATGCCCCGCCCACCTCTCCAGCTCCCCCCGACCCCCTCCCCGTACCTGCGGGCCCGTCGCCGCCCGCCAGCAGCGCCCCCAGGATGCGCTCGGACGCGCCCCCCCCGTACATATGGGCCGTGTCCAGCTCCCGGTGCCCCCGCTCCAGGAAGGCCCGCAGCAGCGCCCCGCTCGCCTCCTGGTCCGTGCGGCGCCCGAACTCCATGGTGCCCAGCACCGAGGCCGGGCGCCGGGCCGGGCCGCCCGGGGACTGCACCGACTGGGCCATGGCGGAGCGAACGCGGCGGAGCGGCCTGACCGCGACCTCAAACCGCCGCAGCGCGAAGAGCATTCTGCTGCGCATGCGCCCCTGAGCCCGCCCTAGGGAACGAGAGGAAAGGACTCACGGCGCCAGCGGGCGCTAGGGACCGTCTCCAAATTCCCACCCGAGTGACAACGCGTTGTTCACTAGAAAGGAGCGGGGCCGGCTCACTGTGAACCGATACGTTCCCCTAGTCAATGGCTTCTGTCTTGTGTGCCCAATAGCTCCCTCTCTGTCCCTGGTGGTTGCAAAGGAAACGTCCCCAATGTAAAGTGAGTGTGAACTGATGCTGTGATGGTTGCCTGAGTCTGCAGGCAGCCTGAAACAAAGGAGAGAGGTGTGAACTGCCCCAGGCACCCCATTGGGGGCTTTAGCCCCAAACGCTAACGAAGACTATGTCTTCTCTGCAAAAAGGTGTGTTTTTACAGGCCCTGGAGTTGGGGGCTGGGATGAGGAAACCAAAAAGCTTTTTCTCTGTCAGCTGCCAGGGGATGGAGCTTCACATTTATCAGACACCTGTAAGCCAGTGGCTGATACAACAAAGAGAGCCCCAACTGGGTCCAGGGACAGCACCCTGGTAATAAACCAAGCACCCTTCCCCTCCCAGCACTTAGAGGTTGTTGAGCAGGGCTTCTTGCCAGGGTGTTGTCCCTGGACCTGTTTGATGGCCTCCACCCCTGTCACATTTCATATTTATGGCTAGTTAATAGGTTTGGTCCCCCTGATCAGAGCAGGTCTAGATGGCACATGGTCAAAAGCGTAAGGGCCTAGTGCTCTCACTGCTCCTATCGTTGGTTGAGCTGCACTGGTGCTATAGAACATGGGGAAGAATTAAGGAAAAACCTCCACGCACGCAGACAAGGCCCCCATTGTGTGTAGTTCAAATCCTTTTAGCCCCAAAGAGACTCCTTTTAGGATACTGGGGGGGGGGGGGGGCAGAGAGGGGGAAGAGAACTAGTCTTTCCGTAAATAGCATGTGGGGACGGGAAAGGAATGAGTCCCTGGATTTTTCTTCCTGGGCCATTACTGTCCCTAGGAAGGTTTGTGGGCCTAGGCCTGGGGACAGGGAGTTTATTACACCCATGGGTGAATTGTGTGCTGGCAATGGTGGCACTATTGCCCTAGGAGCCGGTATATGTGTGGGGTTATTGCCTCTGGGGGTGTAACTGCACCCGGGGGGGTATTGCCCCGGGAGGGGATCTATGTGCCCTGGGCGTGTGGGTTATTGCCCCTGGATGGGGGTAATTGCACATGAGGGGGCTATTGCCCCAGGGGGACTAAATGTGGCCTGTCTGGTGGGGGCTATTGTCCAAGGAGGGGATCTATGTGCCCTGGGGGTGTGGGTTATTTTCCCTGGAGGGGATCTATGTGCCCTGGGGGTGCGGGTTATTGCCCCGGGAGGGGTAACTGCACAGAGGGGGGCATTGCCCTGGGAGGGGGGGGGTATGTGAGCCCCGATTACTGCCCCCGCACGGGACCCGTGTGCCCCGGGGACCCTGCCCGGCGGGCGGCTCTGGGCGGGCGGGCAGGGAAGCCGGCGGGTCACATGACCGCGCCTGACAAAGAGCCCGGGACGGGCGGCCGCGGGCTACGGCGTCTCTCGCTCCGCCCGCCCAACGCCGCCGGGGAAGCCGCCGAGAAGCCCGGAGCCGGAGCCGGAGCCGGAGCGGTGAGAGGGGCCCCGGCGGGGTATCTCCGAGCGAGGGCCCCGGCGAGCGGCTGGGCTGGGGGCGCGGCGGGCGGAGGCCTGGGGGGGGGGTGTCTGGGAGACGATGCGCGGCCCCTCGGCCCCGGCCCCGCCGAAGCTGGCGTTCGCGTCCCCCCCTTTCTTCTCCGCCCGGCGCCCCCACCCCAACGAGCACAAGTTCCGGTCCTAACCCTGCCCGCCTTTGCCTCCGGCTGCGTCAGAGAGCGAGTGGGGCGGCGGGCGGGGGGGGGGGGGGAGCAGCGTCATTATCCCCAGATTGGGGGGGAAACTGAGGCACGGGACATGGTTGGCTCAAGGTCCGTCCGTGACCGTGCGTAGGGACAAGAACCAGGTCTCCTGATGCTGGGCTGCCTATTGCGTAGGGCTCAAAGGAGGAAACTCAAGAGAACTCTCCCCTGTTTCCCAGTGAAGAGCCCCCTTGTCTCTCTCCACCCCCTTTGCAGGGTTCGCTGGATGGTCTCTTCCCCTGTCCCATGGTCGTAGTTGGGACTGGCACCTTGCAATGCCCGGGCACAGGAGAGACTGAAGTAGATTGAAGGGTTGAGTGCGGGAGAGCTTTCCCCACACTAGGCAGAAAGAAGGAGAAGCAGCTGCAAGGGTCCACTGCTATCCCAAGCCAGGGAGAGACTGTACTTTTTAAGCCTATCTCCCACCCTGCTCCTCCTTATTTTAACCCCTGGACGTCATGGGATAGCCAACTGCATTAGCATTGTGGGTTGTTTACAAATGTACTGTTAGCTACAGTGCTGAACAGTCCGGACTGGACTCTAACTCAGAAAGCTGATCCTGAAGTGTTTAATTCAATGGAAAGTCCTGGAAAACCAAATAAATAGAAACTACTGTTAACACAGGGAAAGTGTGCCCTTCCCACCCGTGATGGGGAACGATCTGTGGCTGAGAGAACTGATGATCGAACACAAGGGTTCTCAGATTTTTGTACTGGTGACCCCTTTCACACAGCAAGCCCCTGAGTGTGACACCCCCCCCTTATACATTAAAAACACTTTTTAAATATATTTAACACCATTCTAAATGCTGGAGGCAAAGCGGGGCTTGGGGTGGAGGCTGACAGCTCATGACCCCCCATGTAATAACCTCGTGACCCCTTGAGGGATCCCGACCCCCAGTTTGAGAACCCCTGATCTAACAGGACTTCAACTGCTATCAACTAATATCCCAACATAATGATGTTTCTCATAGGCCCTTAAACTGACATTTGTGGGCCTGTGGTGGCTGGGAAATGGGATGAACTATAGTATAGTATGGTCACCCACATTCTAGGATGGGTGATGAGCCCTCTGTCCCTTTGTGCAAAATGCCAATATGGAGTGCGCATTTTGCCTACCTGCAGAATCTTGCACTAGTATTTCTGCCCTGGACCTGCTTTACTAGGAAATACCTAGTGTTCCTGGAAGCACTTGGCACAATTGTAGATGGGAGAAGACAGCTCAGAAGGAACAGGATAAGAGATTTCCACCATTATGGGAAGACCAGAATGACTTGAACCTCCTTTCCCAATTTACTAGTATTTAATAACCTCTCTTTGCCCCTCCCCGCCCCTTCATCTACACCAGAATTTTATTTAACGAAAGATTAACCTAGAAATACAATCAATTGCTATGTTTCATTTTGCTTTAAGGTTACTTTTTCCTGTCACTGTGAGGTGCTTGTGGTTTGGGAGCTTATTGGGCAGTTCTGAATCATCAGACATGATGCTGTTGAAGTTTCAGGTATGCTTGTAGCTTGGGAGGGGAAGTATTATGACAGTGCAAAGGCCGCCCTTGCAGTGTAGAGGAGAGCCAAGTCTCATTAGACCCCATGGAGCTGTGATTAAACTGTGGCAATGTCGGCATCATAGACTTCTGTCAGTACCAGTTGGTACCTCCCCTTTGCAGTTACTATGTTTTCCTCTCTTACAACTGAATCTTTGCTTGATAGATCAGGTGTAGGCCTGGGACTTAAGAGATCTGGCTTCTGTGACTGATTGGCTTTGAACAAGCCCCTGAGACTTGGTTTCAGTTTTCTCATCTGTAAAATGGGAATAGCAATCTCACAGGTATTTTTGAGATTTAATTTATTTTTGTAAAGTGCTTTGAGCTCTTCTGATGGAAGAAGAGTTAAGGGATCATTATTAAGTGGGTCGCTGTTGGCACATAATGATCAGCTGCTATGCACCTTCTGCTCATGGGGTGTAATTTAAGTCTTCTGTGAGTGTGTTTGTAAAGCATTACAAACACCATGCTAAATGAACTGAGGAGGTACCTCAGCTGTGTATGAAATTGAGACCTTGTGGTTAGTCATTCAGGCTTACAAAGGGTAGCCAAAGTGCAAGTTTCAGCTGCTGTACTTCAAGGAACAACTTTAGGGGTTTGTAACAGAGCCCTGCTTGGCTTGGGCATAGTGGTAATAAGAAATGGAAACTTTTCTGACCAGCATCTGCAGCTGAGTAGAGTTGACAATGCACAAATGTATTGGCACCAGCTTCACCTGATCTCATGTCTGGAGTTAAATCTCTAAACTCTGAACAAAGATCCTTTCACAAAGGTATTTTGGCTGGAGAAGTCATTGTCTCTGTCCTCCTTGGGTAGTGTGTAGGTAAAGCTTTGGGTGCATCTCAGTAGCTTGCCTGGCAGTAGATTGCTCTCAAAATACTGAAAACATTTCAATCTACAATCATTTCTCAGAAAAGGAAGGGGAGAGTCCTGCTTCCAACATAAAATCTGGAGGGAGAGAATAAGCCTACCTCTTTTCATTGTCAGAACACACTATCCCCACTAGTCAGTGGAGATCTGAGTTAGTGCATGTAGCTAGCCTACATTAATTAAGATATGCTGGGGAGTTAGTGGAAGAAAAGAGTTCCAACGGAAATGTCTCAGAATTCCTAACTGTGAAATTTTCACCTCCCCCTGTTGCTTTTGGCGGTGCAGGAGCAATTTCTGTGTGATCAATGCACAATAGGGACCAGCTCTCCACAGAGTATGTGATAACAAAATACAGTAAAAGCTGTTTTATCCAGCACTTCCCCAACCGGAAAGCTCTATAAACCAGCATTTCTGATCTTTGTTGAAATTCCAGTTCATAGCCCACTTGGCGTGGGGCCAACATGGGGTTGGGACGCCGGAGGAGATGTGGAGCAGGGGCTCTGGGAGGGAGTTTGGGTGCGAGAGGGGACTTGAAGCAGCGGGAGGGGGTGCAAGGTGCCAGATCTGGGAGGAGGGCACTCAGGCGGCTCCCCACAAGCAGCAACCTGTCCCAGCTACTCCTAAGCGGAGGTGACTCCATGCGCTACCCCTCTCCACCCTGAGTGCTGAATTGCTTTCAATGAAGAGAAGGCAATTCAGGTGTTCTGATTTGAAAATGAGACTCTCTAGCATGAGTTTCTGCACAGCCAGTCAACCAGGCCAGCCTGACAGATTAGCAGGTGTCTGGTTCAGTTTTTAAAAAAAAAAACAAACCCAGCCCTTTGCTTTTTCTTTTCTCTGCACTGACTCTTCCTTTGGAAGGAAAATAAATGAGGTCCTAGGGAGTAGGAGGAAGAAATAAATATTCTGCAGCTGCAAAGGGGCCCCCTTGCTGTCTTACTGCATCTCTTATTCAGTCATTACTGATGAACACAGGTGACCAGGGCCAGATGATCTACTTCCTACAGTCACCGACTCTCCTAAAAATCTGTTTTAAAGACCCACTCTTGAGCATTTGCTTTGGTGAGAAGCACAAGCTGAGCAAGGGGATGTGTGTCATAATCCTGTGGGCTGCTGGAAAGACGTAGACCTTACGTTTGTTTATAGTGAACTTAGTGCTGGGTTAACAGTTCTGGAGACTGGCCTGCTGATAAAGGAATTCAGTCTGTGACTACCTCTCCACTAGGCCACTAAAGGCCCATGAGATAGTGACTGTTTAATTGCAAGATGAGCCAGCTTTAAACCAACAAACTAGCCTTCAAAGGAGCCATCTGGTCCCTTGTTGTTGTTAATAAAGGCTCTTTCCTTCTCCCCATTTATTCCAACAGGTTCAGTGTCTGGCTCTGGATAAAGATATCCCTCCTGCTGTCTGACCACTGCAGCCTCCTTCCTCAAGGGCAGGCTGGCCCTTGCTAACGGTGCTATGGACTCACAGCTTTGGCAAGGTTCCTTAGGAGGGAATTTCTCAGACTGTCCCAATGGCTCCCAATGGGTGTGGGATGTGTTCAGTGAGTGTGCCCAGGATATCCGGGACTTCGCCAGTATTGTGTTGGGTCTGGTTTCCATCTTCTGCTTTGCAGCGGCTTCCTTCCCGTAAGTAAGACTCTTATGCTGCCAGACCAGGTGCGTGTCCTGGATGCCCAGTGGAGGGGATTTTAGATCTGGCTGGAGTTTTGTCCTTCTCCATTTGTGATGGCTTCCAAAACATAAAGCCAGGAGCCCTCATTGGAGATCTTGAGCACAGCCACTTGACTGGTCTAAGGGCTGAGTTTAAAATGGGGAGAGGGCTAGTGGAGAAGGAATAGTAGTTCAATTTACAACTTCAACTTTGTCATCCACACAAAACAAGGCATAGTTCGTTGCTAATGCCGCTATATGCTGTTAAACAGCTGTAGTGTTCCGTCCACAAGGTAGGTGCATCTCAGTGGTTGAAGTGATTCCTTTATGTGTATTAGTTTGCATAACACTTTGGGCTCCTTCAGGATCAAAGCTGTTAAAAGGACAGACTGTAGATTGGATGGCACAAGGAAAATGCAGATGCTCTGAGAGCTTTTTCCATTTCTAAATATACAGTGAGGTTGTCTCACAATTAGAGAGGCAGTTACTCTACTGGAACTTCTGCTTATGCATAAATTGTGGTGAGCAAGTTAGCAGATCAGCAGTGTTTGTCTTTTTTTTGCCCCCCCTCACCCATCAGACTGACTTGCAGATCACATGTGCAGAAAAACCTCTGAGGAAAGCAGTCTGGAGAGGCTGAGCTCAGCAGTCTCTTGGAAGATGAGTTTTGTCCACAGCCCACATGGAATGGGAAGGTGTGGGTATGGCTGGACTGCCATATTAGGGCTAACCCACTGTGACTGTTCCTAAACCAGGAAGTGACTCATTCTTGAGTTTAGGAATGCAATCCATCTGCATACAATTGATGAGCATGTCTGTTTCACTCTTGCTGCCCTAGACACCCCTATAAAAGGCACAACTGTCAGTGGGGAGATTTGGAAGTGGGTCAAGGCTGGGTGTTTGCTGTAACTGGAAGGCATGTGTCACTACCTTGCTGACTGGTTAAACCCAGTCTATCTGGCCATCAGCTTCCAGCTACCTGCTTAGCCCAGTTAGACCAGGGTGGGTAGTGACTGACTAAGCTAAATAATAGCTAGTGACTAATGGAAAGCAGTCTCTCATATTCTGCCCTCGTAAGGCAGGATCTCCAGGAAGGCATTGATGGCTCTGCCTCCCCCAATAGTTTAGTTCTTGTTTTTCAGTGGCGAGTTCTCTGCCCACCTGCAGGAGCAACTCTTCTCACTGCTTTCACATGTGGGGTTTTTTGCCTCTGTTCTAGACTTTCTATGAAGAGTCTGTGGCAGGTACTAAGTAGGGCAGAGCTAGCCTGCACTTACACTTTGAAGATCCAGGCAAATATCTCCCCATGTGTGCTAGGCACCCGGACAATGAACCGTTTTACAAAACCCAAATCCCATAATGGGCGAGATGCTACTGTTGCCAGTTAATCCATCAGGGACTATCAACACCACCCCCCACCCCATCCATTTTCACCTCCTAAGCTTCCTCTCCCATCCTGTTTTCCAGCTTTTGAGAAGGAAATGCCATCAGCACCTTGGAGAAGAGCTGGCACAATGGTATCTGATCACTCTGTCCTAGCATGTAGACTTCATCCCCTCTTCTCCCGTTGTAGGTCCCCTGTCTTTAGAGAGACCAGTTTGTTCCTGGCCCCTATAGCACTGGTGCGGCCCCATCTCAGATCAGCTGTCACTCTTTCGGGGACTTGGAGGTCAGGTCAGATCTTGAAGTGATGCCAGCATCCTTGGCTAACAACTGCCCTCAGGGGAATCCATTCACCTCCCAAATCATTTTAAAGCTGTACTCTCCCTGCCCAAGGCCTGTCCTTGGGCTGCAAAACCTAACCAAGTGGGTGGGTGCCAATCAGTCCTCTGTGAGCAGGACACCTAACTAACATCTTATTCAGAACAAAAGCTGCCTAGGGAGGCAGCAGGAGTTGGACATGGCGTAGGGCAAATTAGCCCACCATCTTTCCATTGCCATTACCCAGTGGAATGAAGAGTGGAGACTCAGAAACATATCCAGGAAGGGATAGATGCTTCTCAAAGCATGAACTGAGCCAGGAGTGAACAGGGCATAACCCTCCCAGGCGCATTGGTGTCTGCTCCAGACCAACAGAGAAAGCATGGTGCAAAGAAGTGAGTTGTTTGGACAGTGACATCGAAGATATTGGAAGACATGCAAGGGATCTGATCTAGGCTCTGCCATGCCAACATCTAAATCCCTATTAAAGATCTGCTTTGGTCAGACTGCATATAGTTAATCAAGTTCACCTCTATATAAATTGCTTATTTCCTTTTCCCCAGCCTCTGTCTTTCCTCTGATAGTGAGCAGATTCGGAGCAGGGAGCACTCTTGGTCAGTGTTCCCTCTAATTTTTTCTGCACATAGAATCACAAAATCACAGAGTTGGAAGGGACCTCAGGAGGTCATCTAGTCCAACCCCCTGCTCAAAGCAGGACCAGTCCCCAACTAAATCATCCCAGCCAGGGCTTTGTCAAGCCTGACCTTAAAAACACATGTGTGGAATGACACATCACCTTCATATTGGTGCACATAACAAAATTCATGGGGTGGGGCTGAGGGGTTTGGAGTGTGAGGGGGGGCTCAGGGCTGGGGCAGAGGGTTGGAGTGTAGGCAGGAGGGTTCTGGCTGGGGGTGCAGGCTGTGGGGATCAGGGCTGGGGCAGAGCGTTGGGGTGCAGGGGGTGAGGGTTCCGGCTGGGGGTGCAGGCTCTGGGGTGGTGGGGTGGAGCCAGGGATGAGGGGTTTGGGGTGCAAGAGGGTGCTCCGGGACTCCCCCCCCCCCCCCCAAGCTCACTCTCCCTGCAGCAGCACCTGGGCTGGGGGTGGAGAGGCGCCTCTCCCCAAAGCAGTAGCTCTTGAGCTAGGGCTGTGGGATAGGCGGCCCGCCCCTGGCTGTGACAGGTCTGGGCCGGGGCTGGGTTCGGGCCCTCCCCCGGCTGCAGCAGGTCCAGGACTGAGTTGGGGAAGGGGCACCACAGCTGCGACAGGTCCTGGCTGGGGCTGGGTCACCCATCCCCCGGCCGCAGCAGGTCCGGGGCTGAGTTGGGGCCAGCGGAGGGGCCTGAGTGCCTGTGCGGCGCTAAATAGGCTGCTGTGTGGCCCCACGGCTGGCAGCTTATCAGGAACTTAGCTCTTGGTCATGTCTGGCAAGTGCCTAGCATATTACTTCAAATAAATAACTCTTCAATCAGAATAAAATACTGTGCTAAGCAGGGATACGCGCACAACACAACTTGATTTACAGTAAAGTGATCTAGCATTTTCCATCTCTAAAACGCTTAGCACAAATAGAGGGTGACCACCTGTTTTGAGGTGGTGGGAGACAGAAACGAGGATGCCTCTATCCTAATCATCCATACCGCTTCGAAACAAACCAAGGAGCTGTCTAAACTAGACGCTGAAGAGCTCAGGGCTCTTCTCGTACAAGTGGGAGTTTGCCCCAGTGTCCCTCCCCTTTCCCCTTGTTGCCCAGTGTGCTGCATACCTAGCCGCATTTCACAGGGGTTGTATTAAGTTTGGAGTGCCAGGGGCTATATGAGCCCAGCTCAGGGAACATTCAGTTACCTGCTGCTCCAGAGTCAGCCAGAAGAAGGCGCTTATGGCATTGGTTTGTGGATCCCATTTTAAAATAAATGGGGGTTCAGCCCATTGAGAGCCTGTTTGGGGAACAGGGGCAGGAGGTTCACCTTGTTAGAGGTGAACAGCCCATCAACCCAGCTGAAGGGTGAACAATGCTGCACTGGAAATCACATGGCGAAAAAACTACCAGGGCTGCTTAATACCTGGGGCTGCCTAGTGGAGGGGAAAGTTCTTGCTGCAACTTTCACTGTAGTGCCTGTTATCTGACTTTAATATTTCTGTCTGGATAGATTTAAGGGGGAGATGGGGACAGGCAGTCTTCTATGGTGGGCCTGAAAACCTGCCTTTTGCACATTGGGGTTTCTTTCCCTTCCACCCCTCTTGCAGCCACGCTCTGGGATGTCTGCCTTGAGTGACTTCCAGTTTCCATTGCGAAACGAACTCTTGAACCTACGCAGATTTGGCTGGATCAGCAGATTGTGTCAGCCAGACTTGCTGAGCTGATAAGTTACCCAGAGAAGAGTGAGCAGGAACCATGCTCTAGTCTGATGTGGATTGATGGGCTCCTCCTCCTTGGGGATTCTGATAGAAGCCTTTCCTATGTGCTGTGGGGCAGCTTAATAGGAACCAGTGTATCCCCAGGGCCAGCCCAGGAGAGTTCCAGCAGGTGGTTTGAATTGCAGATCACCTGCTGCTACTGCTGGAGATCGGGGATTGGGATCATCATCTGATGCAGTCTTAGCCTCTGCGGTGAAGCTCCAGATACTGTGAGTCAGACTGAGCAGGCTTTTTGCTGGCAGTGAACAATAGTTCTTCATCTCACAATAGGCAAATGCAGGGCAACCTGCTTTTTGAGAAGGTTGCCTATGATGGGAAGCGGTGGCACCTTGAACTTCCCCCTACTGCAAAGTACGGTAAACCTGTTCTCCATGCTGCCTCAGAAAGGGGGAGTGGCCATAGAGGTGTAGCCTGTGTCCCTTCTCTACATGCTGGCTTCGAAATTTGATCAGACCCAAAGCAGCATTGGTTGTGCCTGGCTTGTAAACTGAGACACCAAGACTTGTTTAAGATCATACAACGAACTGGTTGCAAAACGAAGAAGAGAAGCAGAGTCCTAGCTCTCAGGCTATTGTTCTAACCACTAGACCTAACATTTCCCTCGTGAAAGTGAGAGGTGGATAACATCATGCACAGTGCAGGCAGGTGGTGTGTAAGCATCTTCCCACACAACCCTGCCAATCCTCCTCCCGTGTGACTTGCACCACCCTTGATAATCCGGAGTTCTGACAGCCATGCCGTTGCTGTCTGCCAGACAGCAGGGTGGCAGGCAGCAGTCATGGGCTATGTGACTAAAGTGGTTCTGCTCTGGATTTCCCACAGCACAAAGGTGATGGTGTTTAACTTGTGGAGTGGAGAGAGTGAACTTTTGGATTAAGCCAGTTGATCTCCATACCCTCCTTCCCTTCCCGTGTCAGCCCTCATTAATAGTTGTGCCCTCTGGGGTTAGAGCAGCACTCATTGGTTGGTAGATCAGCAGAGCCAGCTTTCCACAGCCTCAACAAGGTCCAGATTAAGGGCACAAGAGGGGAAAAAATAGCCGTACTAGTAACGCCGATGACGTGGGGTTTCAAGGTTGTGCATTCTTGATGTATGTGACTTGCTATAATGTGGGCTGGGGCAGTGAGGGGAGGGAACCCACTGAAAGCGCTCCTTGCAGATCTTCCTGCTAAAACCACAGGTGAGTCAGTGCCTTCGGGCTTGTCTACATGAGGAAATTTACCAGCAGAACTGTACCGTAAAGCTAGACTGCAATAGTTTTGCTGGTAAATTTCCCTGTGTAGATAAGCCCTTAGCCTGGTACTGGTTTGTACTCCTCTGTGGAGTTTAAAAACTAACATAGCATCCAGATCATCAGGGGGTCCAACATTCGAGGAACCTCTGGCCTCTGCTCCACTGGGGTACTGGTGAATTGATTGTGTAGAGCTAACTTTCTCTCTCTCTCTCTCTCTCCACCTCCACAGACAATATTACCAGGCCTGTAAAACAGGTAATATGGACCAGGCTCTCTCCATATACTTCCTGCTGGGATGGCTAGGAGGAGATTCCTTAAATCTAATAGGCTCTTTCCTGGCCAATCAGTTGCCACTACAGGTAATGATTTAGGTTTTTCTGTGTGATTTGCGTTTTGGCTGGCAAGGAGTAGTGTCCTGATTCTCTGTGTGGGTGGTAGGGAGGAGAAAACCGAGCTCATTGGTATGACAGAGACTCCCTAGCCAGTGCTGTGTGTGTGTGTGTGCACATGTGTGTGGTGGGGGAGTGAGTGGAGTTAGGACACTTATTAAAAGAATGACCATGATTTGCTTGCTGTTCTTTTTTTAATAGGGCAAGATTGTTACAATAACTAGAGATGGGCCTGAGCCATGCAGTTGGGATCTGGAGCCAAAACTCTCCAATATGCAGGCGTGTCTGGCTCAGGGCTTTTGCTTCAGACCCTTCTCACTGTCTGATCAGTAAAGATCACCTTCTGATTGACAGAGGAGATATGACCCAGGATAGAGGCTGGTGTGCAGTCTGAGACTCTGGGTCTAGGCTCTGCCAGCGTCTTGCTCTATCCAGCATTACAGGCAGCTAAGATCAGCTGACTTACTTGCAAATTAATTTCTTGAGCACATGGGCAAGAAACGTCTCTTGCCCTGTGGATTTTCTGAAGGATGCACTGAACTAAAGAGAAGCCCCTGAGTTTCTGGAGGTTGTCTAGGTCATGGTTGTGGCCTGAGGGAAGGAGGTTTCACTCTGTAAGACCAAGAGATGTTCCAATGTCATGCATAGTCTGTCTCTCTCTGATTCATTTTCTTACAGGAGGGAAGGCTAGTTGGTGAAAATCCAGGGCAGGGCATCTTTTCTCCTGCTAGATCAGGGTGGTGAAAGTGGAGCCCCAGAGTTCTACATTATCCCCATTTTACAGATAGGGATAGTGATACTGACCTCCTTTATAAAGTGCTTTGAGCTCTACTGATGACAAGCACTGTGTAAGAGATAGGGATTGAGATGAGATTACTGGTTCTGTGGATGAAGGGAAAGCAGTGGATGTATTGTTTCTTGACTTTAGCAAAGCTTTTGACACGGTCTCCCACAGTATTCTTGTCAGCAAGTTAAGGAAGTATGGGCTGGATGAATGCACTATAAGGTGGGTAGAAAGCTGGCTAGATTGTCGGGCTCAACGGGTAGTGATCAATGGCTCCATGTCTAGTTGGCAGCCGGTATCAAGTGGAGTGCCCCAAGGGTCGGTCCTGGGGCCGGTTTTGTTCAATATCTTCATAAAGGATCTGGAGGATGGTGTGGATTGCACTCTCAGCAAATTTGCGGATGATACTAAACTGGGAGGAGTGGTAGATACGCTGGAGGGGAGGGATAGGATACAGAAGGACCTAGACAAATTGGAGGATTGGGCCAAAAGAAATCTGATGAGGTTCAATAAGGATAAGTGCAGGGTCCTGCACTTAGGATGGAAGAATCCAATGCACCGCTACAGACTAGGGACCGAATGGCTAGGCAGCAGTTCTGCGGAAAAGGACCTAGGGGTGACAGTGGACGAGAAGCTGGATATGAGTCAGCAGTGTGCCCTTGTTGCCAAGAAGGCCAATGGCATTTTGGGATGTATAAGTAGGGGCATAGCGAGCAGATCGAGGGACGTGACCGTTCCCCTCTATTCAACATTGGTGAGACCTCATCTGGAGTACTGTGTCCAGTTTTGGGCCCCACACTACAAGAAGGATGTGGATAAATTGGAGAGAGTCCAGCGAAGGGCAACAAAAATGATTAGGGGTCTGGAACACATGACTTATGAGGAGAGGCTGAGGGAGCTGGGATTGTTTAGCCTGCAGAAGAGAAGAATGAGGGGGGATTTGATAGCTGCTTTCAACTACCTGAAAGGGGGTTCCAAAGAGGATGGCTCTAGACTGTTCTCAATGGTAGCAGATGACAGAACGAGGAGTAATGGTCTCAAGTTGCAGTGGGGGAGGTTTAGATTGGATATTAGGAAAAACTTTTTCACTAAGAGGGTGGTGAAACACTGGAATGCGTTACCTAGGGAGGTGGTAGAATCTCCTTCCTTAGAGGTTTTTAAGGTCAGGCTTGACAAAGCCCTGGCTGGGATGATTTAACTGGGAATTGGTCCTGCTTCGAGCAGGGGGTTGGACTAGATGACCTTCAGGGGTCCCTTCCAACCCTGATATTCTATGATTCTATGATTATAACTACTACATTGTAGTGTCCCTCATTCTGGATGTGGCCTGTGGAGACCATAAGAGCCAGTGTGCAATGCCTCTGGCTGGACCAAGGGAGAGTTTCCTGGCTGGGCCTTGTAGCTGCCATTAGCTGATCCTCTATAATCAGACTGAGGAAAGCTGCTAGGCTGAGCAGAGTCTGGGAGTCCATCTGTGGATGAGCTGAGGGAGGCAGTTCTGCCATATGACTGACTGACTGTGTTTCCTCCTGCAGGTTTACACTGCCATTTACTACGTGCTGGCAGACTTGGTCATGTTGTCTCTCTACCTCTACTACAAAGTCAAGAACCAGAGCAGAGGCTGTGAGTTGCTAGTTACTAATGCAATCCGGCAACACTTACATTTTGCAAATGCAACTTTGAAAGCTGCTTCCTCCTGCAGTGGCACTAATGTTGATGGCTGTGGGAGGAGCTCAAGCAGCAGCCTGCTGGGTTTAAACATTTTTCCTGTTCAGCCAGGAGAGCACAGCAGGGATATGGTGACCAAAGGACACCTCAGGGTAGCAGTACCATGAATTTACACTATTACAACTGTTAGCAATAGGAGGGCCCTCTTTCACACAGGGGCGAGCATCTGATTTCTCTCGTGAGATTAAGAAGCCAAAAAATTCCCAAAGGGCTCCAGGCTAGAGCCAGCTTAAAATCCCCTAAACACTAATGTATTGAGAGAGAAATACTGTAAATACCAGTTAGCTGTAAATTAGTAAAAAATGACTGGCAACTAGACTAGCAAGTGAAATCACTTACTGGGTTCAAGGCTTGCAACTTAGTCTACAAACATGGAAATAGCTGTGGAGCAGGAACTCTAGCTATTTCTGAGCTGCTGCTTATCCTGGCCAAGAGTCTGATCTCTTGGCATCCTGGAGCTTCCGTAATCTGCCTCTAAGCGTAAACCAAAGCTATACTGGCCTAGGGCAGTGGTTCTCAAGCTGCTGCCCGCAGGCCACTTCGGCCCAATCAGCACACAGCTGTGGCCCATGTGACACCATCAGGGCCATACAGGTTGTGAATGTATAATATCATAAAATTTGTGTGGATGCAGCCCACGTAACATACAGAGAGCTGCCTATGCGACCCACAATGGTAAATAGGTTGAGAACCCCTGGCCTAGCGCAGAGGTTCTCAACCCTTTTCTTTCTGAGGCACCGCCCACTGCTGCCCCCAACATGCTATAAAAACTCCACGGCCCACCTGTGTCTCAGCTGTTTTTCTCCATATGAAAGCCAGGGGTACCAAGCCGGGCAACTACCCGTGGCCCCATTCCACAGGGGCCCCAGCAAAGCTACGTTGCTCTGGCTTCGGCTTCCGTCATGGGTGGCAGGGCCCCAGGCTTCAGCCCCACGCAGCGGAGCTTCAGCTTTCTGCCCTGGGACCCAGCGAGTCAAATGCTGGCCCTGCTTGGCAGACCCCTTGAAATGTGCTGGCAGCCCCCGCAGGGGGCCCCTGTCCCTGACTTGAGAACCACTGACCTAGAGCATTTCCTGCAGTATTAATGGCAGTCAGCTGTGCTTTGGGTCCTCTGCTAATCCCCAGACGCTACCCTGTGTTTTGATAAATATTCTGTGTTTGAGCCTAAGTAGAACTCCTCCATAGGACTGGTTTATAGTAGAGTTAGACCTATATAGTGCCTCTTTCCCAGCTATGTTCTAGCTTTGTCATTTACTACGGTATGAAAATTAATTAAGCCATAGAAGAAACACTAAGAGGAGGAAACAAACTAAGAAATATCTTTAAAAGGGTGAGGGGTTAAAACCAGCCTGGTGATTTGCAGCTTAGCCGTTATTGCAGTAATGCCTAGAGAGAAAGCACATGCACATAACAAGAAATAACCCTGGCCTCCAAAGAATTCACAGTCTAAATTGACAAATGGATGAAGGGCAGGAGGAAGGGAGTGAGTGCTATTATCTCCATTTTACAGATTGGGGGGCGGTGAGAGGGAGGTTGGAGAGATGACATGGCTTGCCTGAGGTGTCACAGGGAATCTGTGGCAGAGTTAAGAGTAGATATAGGGTTTGGTAGATGCTTTTCCTTACCAGGTATGCAGTCCGGGCCTGAAACTGTTGAAAAGGGCAGTAACAGAAATGTCACTTCAAAGTTCAAGAAGATTTCCCCCCCCCCTTAGATAGGAGGGGGCACTGGAAAAGAGAAGCAATATGGCTCCATCGGGACATTTTTAGTAACCTAAATATATAAAAGGAATCCACAAAAAGTGGAAACACAGACAAATTGCTAAAGATGAGTACAAAAAAATAGCACAAGCATGTAGGGAGAAAAATCAGAGAGGCTATGGCACAAAATGAGTTACACCAGAATCGGGGCCTTAAGTATGTGCTGTTGAGTATTATTAAGACAGAAAAACCTTAAAGGATTTTTTTTTAGCCTTGGCAGTGTTCCTTTTAAGAATGTTAAGCTCAGAATGATTTCCTTTTTCATAGTGGATGAATTGGCCTTATCATGAGATAGCAAATGTGGTTTTTTAATCTCTCTGAAGTTACTTGGTACTAACTATACGACCACAGGCTTGAAACAGAGTGTGCCTAGAGTGGAGCTGGAGGCGTGACTTCCTGCTTAGACAGAGTATCCACATTGGCATACTCCACACTCCAAGTGCAGGAGGGGCTATGCACTGTTTGCCTAGGGTTTCAGACAGGATCATAGTTGGGGTGGCTAGCCTGTTCTGCAGCCACGACTGCACTTTAGTTTCTAGCATGCTGGAGCAATCAAGCTAGTGTGAGGGTCTCTCTCGTCAAGCCGGAAGCTACGCCTTCCGGCTTCAGTGCAGACCTACCCACAATGAAACTGAATGTAGATTTTTAGACTTCCTTTTATTCTACAGTTTTTCCTTTCTTCACTAGGAGGTCTTGTAATGGCAAAAGGAGGGACCTTTACTCTTTAACTTTTGAGTAATCAAATATCTGCACTGAAGGCAGGTGCTGCTAACCTGTGATGTGTTTAAATGTCTGCCGCATGCATTGCATAGCCCTTCCCCAGTACCACCATGTGAGGAATGGAACTTGGTTATTCAAGGCCTGCCTTCAAGAGAAATCTGAACCTGCCACTGCGGAACTGATGCCTCCCTCTTCTGTAGGATGACACTGGCCCTGGTTTTTCTGGAGGTGATGGGATGCAGATTTAACTGGAATCCAGGTTGCCTCGTGTAGTGCATGGACCCACTCACTCCGTCTCGTTGGTGGCACTTTGTAACTCACCTCTGCTTTCTCTTCCCAGTCTCTGCTCCCATTAATGCAGCCTTTGCCTTCGTTTTTTTGGGAACGGTGTCAGCCACATCCTTGCTGGGCAGAGCTGGCTCCACAGTTGAAACGGTGACATTTAAAAGGAGGACTCTTCTGTCTGCCGCAGTGGATGTGGCTGGATGCGAGGTGAGCCCCTCTTGATATATGGGGGCAGGGAGGAGGCTGAGGATTTGTGGGACAGATGAATAATCAGTTTGAAATGGGAATGTCCCACAGAGAGGGAGAGCTGGCAATCTTGTCATGTGACCGTTTCAGCCAATAGCTAGCCAGGCAACTCAAAAGAACTATTGACCAGGTGGAAAGACAACAGTGCATACCTGGGTTTGGTCAGTCATGGACTTTAAGGTCAGAAGGGACAATTATGATCATCTAGTCTGACCACCTGCGCAACGCAGGTCACAGAATCTCACCCACCCACTCCTGTAACAAACCCCTAAACTATGCCTGAGCTACTGAAGTCCTCAACTTGTGGCTTAAAGATTTCAAGATGCAGAGAATCCTCCAGCAAGTGACCCGTGCCCCACGCTGCAGAGGAAGGTGAAAAACCTCCAGGGCCTCTGCCAATCGGCCCTGGAGGAAAATTCCTTCCCGAACCCAAATATGGCGATCAGCTAAACCTGGTCATGTGACCTCACCTCTGCCACCAGATGCCTGTAAATCCAAGGATACAGTTCTGCATGTGCCTTGTACAATGCATAACAGTTTGGTGTTTTATGTCTTGCCCTGCAGCCTTTCACCAAGAAGGAAATCATTGGCTTCACTGTTGGCTCGATCGCCTCCTTGTTATATCTCTTCTCCCGAGTGCCCCAGATCTACACTAATGTAAGTGACCCACTGGAGGTGGGGATGGGATCCAACCCGCTGCTGGGGTTATCTTTCCTTGGGGAAGGTGAAAGGAGCTCCCTTTCTGCTGAGATTCCAGAGCTGGGAGTAGGGGAGTTTCCTTTATCCCTAAGGGCTGCTGATGCAAGAGGCAGAGGGCTCCAGGCCAATAACCAGCTGTGTTTCCAGAACCTTCCCAAGGGCCATCTCTGTATTTTCACACTGGGTCCTGATTGATTTAACCTCTTGACTTCCATGCAGCAGCTGTTTCTCCCCATTGTAAAGGTGGGACGCTAATTTTGCTTAATATTTTACAACTGGAGCTGAAAGACTATTGCTATTGAGCCCACCCCATCATTTAGGATTCTGTTATGGTGGATATCTTTGGGGAGTGGGGGGGGAAAAAGAGCAAGATGAACAAGGGATACAGATGCTGGCCAATTCTCTAGGATACAATTCCCATTTTTAATTTTCCCTGCTCTTCTTGGAGTATCTACTATGGTCACAGCAGAGCATGATCAAGTGACCCTAAGCATGCCAACACTGTCTAAGAAGCTTGTCCTTCAAAGAGTGGATACCAGCACTCAATAAGCTTAGTCATCATCTAGATCCTCCTCCCTTTGCATATCACCTGGGAATCCATGCCTGGTATATCTAGAGTATTTCCGCTATCAAGGAAGTCTTTTTATTCTCCAGCCCCTTCTAATATGGCTTTCTCTTCCAGTTCAAGAGGAAATCTACCAAAGGTGTCTCATACTGTCTTTTTGCTTTGGTGATGCTGGGGAACTTGCTGTATGGAATAAGTGTGCTTCTGAAGAACCCAGACCGAGGGCAAGACGAAGGCAACTACATCATTCATCACCTCCCCTGGCTGATTGGCAGCCTGGGGGTCCTGTCTCTTGATGTGATTGTATCCTCTTCTGGTAATGCTCCCTGCCCCAAGTTTCTGTGGTGTTGCCAGCTCGTTATTTCTAATGCTCTGCACAAATAACCATTAAAAAGCTGGTCTCTTCTGGGATGGTGAGTGGGCAGGGCTGTTCAGAGGCAGATTTTTGTTGATGCTATTACACAGCCAACCCATGCTTTGCAGCTGAAGTCTTTCCCCTCCGTGTTACAGTGATCTCTTACAATAATGTTGGAACAATACATGCTTATTATAGTTCCTAGCATGAAGGGTCCCTGATCCTCTTTGGGACCTCTGGTCACTACCCTAATACAATGAAATAGTCCTTATTTGTAGATCTCAGAGTGCTTTACAAAGGAGATAACCATGATTATCCCCATCTTACAATGGTAACCATGCACCTCTTGGCATAGAAAGAACCAACCAACCTCTAGTTCCCCCCAGAACTAAAGGCTTCCTCCCTAGACAGAGCTTCCTAATTTCTCCTATCTAGACCTTATGTAACAGAAATAAGGCTTAACACCTCCTCAGATCTCCTTCCAATTCCTTGCCTATCGGAAGGGAAGACCTCGCATTTCTGAGAGAGAGGCCCTGCTTGGCAAGCAAGATGAACCCCTTGACAGCTGACAAAGGAACTGTCCCCAAGCAAGAATGGATACTGGTGAGAACTCTGGCTTCAAACTAAGCCATAGCGAGTTGCCATCAGGTTCCTAGACCTGTTTTTGGGTGACTCCTGTTAACAGAAGAAGATGTCAGCCAGTGTGCGGTATGATGCTTCCTGCAGAAAGTGCTTGGCCATCTGTCAGAGGACTTTCCTGGTAGATCTCACCTGCTTGTAGTGATGACTCAAAAGGGATTAAATATTGTGACATTTCTGTACCTGGATCATAGTCACTTTTAAAAACTAGCTGAATTTGATTCCACTTTCCTCCCTCCCTTCCAGAAGGCTGCCCTGAGCCAGCTCTGCATCAGACATTACTAGCAAGAATGAAAAATCTCTAGGGGATGGAGGAAAGATGAGGCTGTCTACCTTCCTGTTTTAAGCAAATGAACACAGATGCTGAGAGTGGCTGCCATTTAACTTCACCTTTAAGGGTTTATGCACAGTGGCTCAGTGGCTCCCTTTGCCTATCTGAATAATGTTGCACATTCTTCTTCTGGCAGTTAAGGCAGGGAGTGAGGCCAGTGATGGGGTTGGAGAGAGGAGTTTTAATACGTGTGCGTGTAATTTTATTGAAATATTTTGGCAGCCAACTTTCTAGAAAAATAAATCTTTGTCTAACATGCCTCCCTTAGTTTTTATTTTGATTCCAAAGGACACTTCAGTTTTGGCTTGTCTCCATTCTCTTCCACTTGTACAATTAGTCTTTAAAATGGCTTGTGGGGTGACTACCCCCTACCCGTGGCCATTCACTTTCTCCTTGTGAACTTTCATTTGGTCCTCACTGAGAGTTTTTCACATCCATTCTTTCCCTAGAGGTAAGCTTTTTCCTTAATTTCTAAAGCAGATATGCTGGCAGAGACTACCATAGCTGTCTGCCATGTAAGATGGGCAGTATATCCACACTCACAGCCCCACCTTACCCATGTTTTAAGTATTAGCTGTCCGCTGAGGTTGCTGGGAGATAACTGCTCCAGACAGCAGATGCAGGATGGGCCTAGACCAGTATTTCTCACGTGTGGCCACCAGAGGCTTTTCTTGTGGCCACAGCCTCCTGCACTGTGATTGGTGTAGGGGAGAAGGGGGCAAAACTGTGGCTTGTTTCCCAGGGCTGCCAGGAGGGTTGGGTCCTGCCCCCCTTTGAAGGAAAAACACTAGAGGGGCAGGCAGCTGGTCAATTCCCCACTTTCCCAGGGACGTAGGGGGGCAAGCTTCAGACTCCATGCAGTGGCAGGCTCTGATTCCAGGCTCCAACCCCAGGCCCCGCTGCCTCCCTGCCCATCTCCCCCCCATCCAGGGCTTAATTTGTCCCAGGGCTTGCTGGGGCTGCATTAACAAATATCACTTTTCACAGCAGCAGACTTATGGCTAGAAAATCTTTTTTTAAAAAGCTAACAAAGTGCCTTATGTCTTTCTATTTTGTTTAGGTCCAGTAAAGAATAGACAATTGTACACTTATTACTGAGTCTGAAAACCCATTGCATACATAAATTATAACGAGGGACAAGTCGGTACATTTTGTTTTTCCTAAAGTTAGTTATTTTAGGAAAAATGGTCAGCGCAGCCACTAGCAAGAGTTAGTGACCATACTGTGAGGCCACCCAAAAACATGTTGTGAAAGCTCCTGGCCTAGACTACATTCCCCCTGAGCCATCATGTAGCTGAGGAGGCTGTGGCAGCTCTCTAGGTAATGACTAAGTCAGAGATGATTCTCAAACTTGATCTCTGGGAGGAAGCTACTCTTCCCCCATTCTAGGGTGTTCGGTGACATAGAGAGACTTAACCTCATACTTTGGTTTAAACCAGACACTAACCACCCCTTTTCATTTCACAATCCCTTGAAAGTAGAATTGTTAGTGATAGAACTTGCAACTATTCTGGGTATGAGGCCAGACAGGGGCAGTGCTGCTGTGATAATCCTTCACTGGGTTTTACAGTTCCTGAGTTGCAAAGAGTGCTCCTCTCCCATGGAAAAACTGATTTGGAGAGGGGAGGTAAAAAGCTGTTATAATTCCATAAAAGCTAAATGGAGCACTCACTTTGCAGGGGAGTCTGACGCCAGCTCAGTAGTAGCGGGGCCCTTCCCGGGCTGCAGAAACAAGTGTTCTACAACAGAGCCTTCAGAAGAAACAGGTCAACTAGCTGACAGAACCAGTACAGCACAGCAGTGTGTGAATGGGGGAATCTATAGCCACTATTAACCTGGCAGTACTGACTGGCAGAGGTAGGGCAAGCACAAGAGGTTGGGTGCTAGGCCTCTTGTATTCTATTCCTAGCTCTTACTATGACCTTGCAAATTACCTTCTTTGGGTCTTAGGCTTACACATTGGTAAAACGTGAAAAGTATTTACTTATCCTGGACTTTTCTAGGGCTTAGAGATAAGCGCTTTACTACAGGCAGGAGTGGGCAAAATCCAGGCAGAACATCCCAACCTGGCACTACATCTGTGTCAAAGTAGCTGGTCTGGGCCCGTGAGCTGAAGAGCTTGAACCCCAATTCCATATCACAATACAGTGCAGAAGCGTCTTCTACCGAGTCAAATAGAGCTATTGTGGCTACTTGCATTAGAGGTGGGAGCGTCTCCCAGCCTTGCTCGCGTGGCACCGCTGCCCCTTCAGCAAGGTTTTAATTTTAAAAAAAGGCAGGGGGGACGTTGTGCTATGAGCTGCCTCCTCTGCACTGTGGGTCCGAGCTTGGGGGGCTAGCCCTTGCCCCAATGTCCATGTTCTCTCGGGTGTGCTAGCTTGCCCACTGTTAGCATGTATCTGTTTACCCAGACTAGGAGGTACGCTCCAGCTGCAGTGTAGATGTACCTTAGATCCCTACTACTTCAAACAAGCCTAGGTCACTGCACCCCACATGGGTGCAACAATGGGCCAGTTGGTGGCTACTGATGCACACTTGGCCTTGAGGGGCAGTCAGTACTGGCCCAGTGGCAGGAGGTAAGAGGCTGACCGGTCACAGCTTATATTGTCTGTATCTGTTGTAAAGCAGAGAGGGAGAGAGGCTGTTCACTAGTGCTACTCAACTAGCACGTGCTTGCATTCATCCTTCAAGAAGCCAGCGACACTGTTATCCAGATGCAGCTGGCCCAGGGGATGTGCACAATATGTACACTATTTTTTTTTTTTTGAAGGAAGAGGAGGAAAGGGAGCACCTGCCTTTAAAGCTTCCCTTCCAGAGGTGGTGAGGGGATTAATCTTCAACTCATAACTTTTGTAGGAAGAGGGGGGGAAAGGGAATGGTTTTTTTTAAACAGCTGGATGGTGCACAGTAGGTACAGTTCCTAGAGCAGGAAATCAGCCTGTAGCAATTCTGTTCGCAGTACAGCTCAAGCACAGGCTCTGGCAAGCAGGTGAACACAAGACTTCAGGTTGTTTTCATCATCCTTGACTTAGAAGCCTGGTTCATAGTCCTGTACTTTTCATTATAAAGTATACCAAGGAATTAATATACCTGGCTCACAGTAGCACTAAATTATTAGTCCTTTGCTACTAAAGGGAGGAAAGCTTTTTTTTTTTTTAAAATGAACAGGTACTTAGGGGCAGGATATGTGAAGCTTTCCCCCCATCTAGCTTTGTAGTTGGTGGCATTGCTCTGCATAATCAGGAGCACTGGTTCAGCCATGAGAGGGCTGTATAACCCCACACAACCTCCCTCATCTAGTCACCAGGTAGCTCTTGGTAATCAGGATTCCACAGCTGCTACAAACCTTCCCCTCACATGAGGTGGAGCAGCTCACAAAAGAGTTCTCTCTAATCTAGGGAAAGAACACAGCCTGTACCTACATACTAATCCCTTCTGCATTGTTTCACTGCTGATCTTAAAATAAGGAAGAGGCCAGGAGGACAACTTAATTGTATGGCATGATTATTGAACTTTGGCCAGGGCTCTGATAGAAAGAAATTACATGTCTTACAAAGGCCCAATTTAAGGAAATTGCCCTAGTAGGAATATTTTTGAGAGATTAGTTAATTACACTCTCCACTGCTTGATTCTGTACTGGCTTCTACCAAACTGATTTTTCCAGGAGTTCTCCCACTACTTTCCTGAGGAGAAAGATTAAGATTTTCACCCTAATAATTACTAATTCATGAGTTTCATAATTCCCTCTTCTTTTGTGCCTTTTACAAGAGGATGGACTTAGATTGACTGTCAGGAATAGCTCCTGAACTTTCCCATGCTCACTTCCTCTAAAAATCCTGCCAGTTTAAGAAACTCTTCCATTCAAGTCCATGTTTTAGTTTTAACAGGAACTACAAAACAGATTAGCAGGTGTAAAACAGCATATTGAAATTCAAGGGAGTGATGCCAATTCACTGCAGTTAAGGAGCTGGGCCCCTATTTGTAACCAGGTTAGGCAACAATGCTTCATAACTAAATTCCCTGCCATAGCAATATTTGAAGCATAGACACACACACATTATATATATATATAATCTATATATATAAAAAACCAGCTCTGGGTTAGAGCTGCTTGTG
Source organism: Caretta caretta (assembly GCF_965140235.1). NCBI lineage: Eukaryota > Metazoa > Chordata > Testudines > Cheloniidae > Caretta > Caretta caretta. Next base: position 8,639,129 of record NC_134223.1, read on the forward strand.
CTGTCATACCTAGACAGCTATCTATTGTTGGCAAATCTTTTCTTTCAGGAAAATGGAAACAAAGTAACAGTTTCAAAAGGTGATTAGCAAAGTTTGACTCAAATTTCTGGACTGAAGCCTCAATTCAGCAGAGTGCTTCAATATACTTAACTTTAAGCATGTTCAAAAATATTTTGCTAAGTCAGGGCCCTTTACACACAGCTATTGCAGTGCTCATCACTGCAGGATCTGGCTTTACATTAAATGAGGTTTTAGAACTATGGGCTCTGGCCACTTACAGGTGTTGATGAGGGGCTCACCATTCCTCTGGTCCAGCTACATGATGCTAAATTACTTTTCCAGGTAAGCACTTGCAAATAGGCAGGGAGGTGGGATGCAGTATACTTGATTAAAGTGTGGTCCATGTTTTAAAGATGCATGAGAACCTCTTATTTAGAGCCACACATTTTCTACAGTCAGAGGCTGAAAGTCTTATCAGAGCTAGACCCTATCACTTGCTACCTATATTAGTCAGCAAGAGGGAGATAATTCTTCCCTGCTGCTGCCCAAGGTATGTTGACAAGGTATTAGAGGGACACCTGTCTTGGGCCTAGCTGATGGTACTTCGGAAGCCAGAGCTGTTCCTGGTGTACTTTGAGAACTAGAAAATTGTATCTAAGGACAAATGGAGATTAGGATCCCATGGTCTTAGATACTATCTAAGAGCCTTACCTAGCCAAAAGGTGGGAGTGGAACAGAGAAGTGACTTCCCTCATGGTTACACAAGTCAGAGACAGAGTTAGGAATGGAACTTAGGTCTCGAGTCCACCACATTCCCCATCAGACAATGCTGCTTCTGGATAGGTAGTATGAATCTCTCATTTGACTGTATGTAGACAATGCCTTACATAAATCCTACTATTGTGGACTAACTACACAGGTATAGTTAAAGCAGTGCAACCACCCTAGTGTGAATACACTGATGGCAGTACAAAAAGTGCTTATAAGGCTACAGATTATTTTCCTGTAGGGGAATAAGCTATACCACTAACTACATTCACAGTAGGTGATGTATCACTAATGGCTGATTTTAAAAGTTATATCCCTCACTAGCATAGTTCTGTTAGTTAAGTCTAGGTGTAGACCAGGCTCGTATTGCTAGCAGTATAATCCCTCTAACGTATAATATTAGTCTCAGCTGTAGTTAAATGGGTAGGAGGAGCTTGTGAGAAGCTTTAGAACAGGTAACAAGTAGAATTAGAAACAGCAGGGAGGAACATGCTGCTCCCCAGCCTAAGTTGACATACTATTTTCAAACTTCAGGAGTTATTACAAATTTTGCTCTAACTTCAGAAGTTCCACATTACAGAACCAAATGGCAACACCACAAACTCAAATGTTACCCTTGAGGTTGCAGACTTTAAGGAGGGAGGATGTACATTTACTCCTTAGCTCCAGTCCTTTCACATGACCTGAATTAGAGACACCAGAGGTCCCATGGGTAAAAACTCAGGCATGGGGCTTTAATCACATGCAGATGTCTGAATGTTAAATAGGTCACATTGGAACAGCATAATTGGAAGTACTTTTTTTACTCTATCAATATTTATGCCTACATTTTCATTTCACATTCACAGAGGGTCATCCAGAGGATAATTCTGTAGGCCAGATGCTGACAGCTCATCAGGCATTTGCTCCCTTCTCCCTCTCATTGTATTTTATGGGAATTAATCAACACCCACTATAAACAAAAAGTAAGCACAAGACCAGATAGTATGTTCAAAGCTGCTTAAAATGTGTCTCCATAGACTTACTAAAACCCATGTCAGGCCCCATTTGCAACTCAGACTGATGGGAAAGCTTGACTAACCTCTACCACTTCACCATAATGACAGGTTTCAGAGGAACAGCCGTGTTAGTCTGTATTCGCAAAAAGAAAAGGAGTACTTGTGGCACCTTAGAGACTAACCAATTTATTTGAGCATGAGCTTTCGTGAGCCACAGCTCACTTCATCAGATGAAGTGATTCATTCATCTGATGAAGTGAGCTGTGGCTCACGAAAGCTCATGCTCAAATAAATTGGTTAGTCTCTAAGGTGCCACAAGTACTCCTTTTCTCTTTTCACTTCACCATAGTTGGGCTAAAGCTTAAACTGAAGACTGACTACGGCTAGCCAGCTGCTTCAGTTCTGTGATATTCCTCTGAACCAAAAAGACTGTGAGAAGACAGTTTATATTCCCAATAATAGGTCATCTCTGTAAATTAATGAGCAAAGGAAAGAGTTGGACAGATTATTGGCTACTTGTAATGACTTCAAATCTCTCCCACTACTGGTGTATCTGAGCACCTCCCACACATAAATGAGTTTCTCCTTACACCATCCCAGGTGAGGTAGAGAAATATCCTTGCTTTACAGGTGGGGAACAAGAGGCAAAGATCAAGTGACTTGCCCAAGATCACACATGGAATCCATGGCAGAGCTGACAACTGAATCCAGCTGTCCTAATCCAAGGTCAAGCACAAAACCATTCTTCCTCAAACCATACAGTGCAACTGCAAATTTGGACTGAGGTCAGTATTAAAGTAAAAGGTGCTCTCCAGTATAATACTGGCACTGCAGGAAGAAAGGAAGGTAAAGGAGACAGGTCAGCTAATCTAGCCCAGAGCAAGGGTGAACAGATGATACGGCAAGGGATTGGCAGGTGTTACCCAGCATCATGGGTCACCCGTGAAAGCTGTTGCCAGCTGAGGATAGAGAAAGTATATGCAGGTCAGGCCAGATTGTTCTCAGTTCTGGGGTGAGTCAGATGAAGTCTCCTAACATTTCTCTCAATTCCTTGGCAGCCAGTTGAACAAATTTTTAAGATGTTCATAATCAACTTAATAAAGGGAAACATTGGCAACTCCCTTACAGCATTAACTTAAGCTACTCAAAGTAAGTGTGTTAACATAAGAACAGCCATACTGGGTCAGACCAAGGGTCCATCGAGCCCACTATCCTGCCTTCCAACAGTGGTTAATGCAAGATGCTTCAGAGGGAATGAACAGAACAGGCAATCAAAGTGATCCACCTCTTCTTATCCACTCCCAGCTTCTGTTGATAGCTATTAGGAGTTGAGTTATGAAGGGGAGTCACGCCCCCATCTTCCTAGGAGTGCTGCTTGCTGGGGGAAGACTGAACCATGGAACAAATGTCACTCTTTACAAAAAATTAAAGCCTTTTACTTTCTTCCATGAGCAGCCCCCTGGATTAGATTTCCCAAATGACAGTTAGTCAAAGCCTGACCTGACTGTGAGGGTGAGATGCACTTTCCTATTCCTACCAAACCACCCGCCATCTTACATCCTGGCCTTTCATGTCCCTCCTTCAACCCAGTAGCAAGTAAATACTGTCAAAAACCAGAGATGAGACATAGCGGGCTCAGTCGTTTTGTGGTGTAGTGTGAGGCTGTCTGTCCACTATGCACCCCTGCTGGTTCTCTCAGGAGACAGGCCATGGACTGAAGGGACATGGAAGCTGATGGTCTTATGGACATGGTTCTTCCAAGAGAAAGGCCTTCCAACTGCCACTTAAAAGACATTCTTGGTGTGAATAAATAGATTTCTGACCACAGAGCTACATGTCTTGCTCCTTCCACAAGCACTAAATTCACTTACGTAAGTTAAAAAGGTGTCTAGGTGGAAATGAAGTGGCCGAACAGCTTTTCACTAGTGCCATTGCTTAGAACTGGCCACATTTAACATTGCCAAGTGTTGGTTAAGCCTCTCTTCTCCCCGAGTGCTTTAACAAACAGGTTTTACCTCAACTATGTTCAACATACGCAATGATGCCAGATATTCTAATTATTCTCAGAATACATCTGTTCCACATTTGCTATATGCCTGAAGCTCCAATCCCAGAATGCAGCAGGGTGCCAACATCCTCATGCCAACATCTTGAAAGTATGGCAAGCTAATGAAAAACACAGCCACATAAAGCTGGCGAGATGCACCCCTTCTGTGACTAGCAAAGTAAATCAAATAGTCTCCCTTCAACCAAATAAGTTTCAGCTGATCTTGGTGTGAGACAAGAAGAACTCACTTGCTTTCTGTGGCCATACTGTATAGTAGTTTAAATTACAAACGTCTGTATATAAACAGGGCAGCTGCTCCCTACTCCCATAAAAGAATGCATCATGAGCATAAACGCTAAGCAATGAGACAGGAAGGAAGAAGAAATAAAAAGTACACTGGATGCACATTGCTTCCCAGGATTTTATAATTTTTATTTTGTGGGTTTTTTTGTTTTTAGTATGGAGGCTCAAGTATAAGATGTAGATTCAATTTAAGCTTTACAAAAAACAAAAATCAAAACAAAAACCCCTTTTGCATTCCATAAAAATTGACAGAAAGGTGCCTTGGAACAGGCTATAGAAGAGCAGAACTTTCAGTGGGTCCCCAAATCAATGCTTCCTTGCAAGTCTGGTTTAGTCAGTATAGTACAACACTGAGGAACACCCTCTCTTCCCTCCCTCCCACCAGCCGTCCCCCATGCCCAGTCCCCACACATACGTGGAATACGTTTTTCCAGTTTTTCCTCTTTCACACACCACAGTATTTAATAAATTTTGTTTTACATTTTTTACACCAATGTAACAAAAGGCGGGGGGGAGGGGAGGAAAAGAAACAGAATGAATGGTGTTTATGCATATAAATGGGAGAAGAGGGGGGAAAATGCATGACTTCTACAGAAATATATTCTAAGGTCTTGATAGTAAAATGTGGTGCAAAGTAAGCTTCAGAGACTGAAAAAGTTTGTACAGCTTTATTCATGGGGAGATGGCGCCATATGGATAGTAGTGGATGCAAATTGTGATGTAACCAAAAAGGGGGGTCTGGGGAGAAAATGAATTTTCTAAGAAAGGAATCTAATGAGTGCATGGCATGTCTTGTTAGCATGAAGAGTATTTTAACTTTGCTGCTTTTTCTTCAAAGCCTCCACCAGGTCATTTTTAAGAGCATCTTGTTTTGATTTGTCTGCAAAAGTCTGCACAGACCTGTTGGGAGGAAGGAAACAAATTAAAGTGGGACATTTGAAAGCAGTGATTTTTAACAGGTATTCTTCTGGGATTTGAGGCAATAGCAGGCTTAGAGGAAACAACCTCTATTTGCCTGTTGCAAATACGGAGGACAAAAGGTAAAGTGAACACTTTTCCGCAAATATAGCAAAATTCACTCTAACAGGGAGTCACCACAGATATACTTCCTCTGAAGTTTCACTACCTCCAATTCTTGGGGGGAGAATCCCAATCCTTTACATTAGATCTTGGGAACATCTAGTTGTCCCTCAGACTGTGTGTTAGAGGGGATCAATCTCAAAGTGATCATGACGTTAAGGTAGATAATCCAGCAGTTATTCTGTGGCAACTCTGCAATGGACCTGTTTGCAGGACCTAACAAATAGTCCAGGTAATGAATATCTCAGTATGTGGCAGCCATGCGTCATACCATCCCTTCCAATGCATTTACTCATGGGAAGAGCAGAAGCTGCTTTACAGAAAGACTAAGAAGTTTCTCTCTTCTTAGGGCAGAGTCCAAATGAGAGTTGTTTTAACTCTGGCTTGTGAAAGCTGCTTTATGGAATAAATTACCAAGATAATGAATCTCTCATGTATGTCCATGTGCTTCGAGACACAAAGCATTAGGTTCACCTAGGCATTCGGGCAGCTATTGCTTTAAGTTTAAACAGATAAAAATGTACATTAGAAAGCTAGAGATTTTTAAGAAGCTAGTCTTTGTATTTTCCTATGAGCTACGATGTAGCTGTTGGAAGGAAAGTACTCTTTCATTATGGAATGGAGGCCCACTAGCTACAAACCCCATCATGGGCTTCTAGCAGAACGCATCATATAAAAAAAAATTCCAACAAGGAACTCTTGGGGCTTATGCTGTCACTGGTACCCTAAGCAGGAAGTGTTCAGTGGCATCTCTGCTGCTGCTCTGGGGATCGGGGGAGAGTATTTTCCTTCTTAAGGAGTTAGCAACTGCAACAAAGCAGACCACTAGAGCAATTGTCAACATGGGATTGCAAACTCCAAGAGGATGGTGAGCAGATCTCAAGGGGTCGCTGTATGGGAGAGGTTGAGAGCCGCTGATATTAGAGCAGTTTAACTTTTAAAAATCTTTATTTTTGAGCTGAAGCTATAGATCTATAACAGATGAGATATTTCCGATATCTGCTGGCAGTTCTTGAGAAAGTCATATGATGAGACAATTCTGCTTTACACATACTATTCCTTTATCCCAGTTCTTTACTAGGGGTACAGCATGTCCAGAGATTTCTGTTCAGGCATTTATTTGCATCTCCAGTTTATTCTTTATCTACAGTCATCAACTGCAACCAAAGCAAGTGAAGTAGAATAGATGTGATAATGGTATTGCAGACAAAATAGACCCCTGGCTTTCTTAGTAAATGGTTTTAGAAAAAAGCCACACATTTAAAGAATCACCTTGATTTTGCTTATTAATACTTTCATGGACACGGCTAAAGAATCTTTCAGCTGTTACAGCAAGGTACAATAAAGATCCCTAGTTAAAAAAAGGGATTTTATAACTGATCAGATAACAGAACAATGGCATTGGCCTTTTAAAGAGATGCTAACACCTCAGGGAAGCTATTAGCATCCAATTTAGTAGACTCCTCTCCATATACTCTATATTTTACATTCTCTCCTATGGTCAGGGCTATGTTATTCCTGGGTGCTCGTTTCTGAAAAGCAAGTCCATTTTTTGTATCAGAGAGTTATTTTTCTAATGTTCTTAGAAAGTATTTCCATCCTCTCGTCTCTGGAGAATTCAGTTGATTTAACATAAATATATACATTTTATATTTGCATTTGTCACAGGTTAAAGTAATGGTTCTGAGCCATCATCAACAAACAGTGCTCATTTTCCCCTCCGTCAGCTTAGCATGTTTAAGAAGGCATCTGTAACTCATTAGGAATTGGAGTGGAAGGTTAAACTGGCCCAGGGTTAGTCACTGCCATGCATCCTAAGCAATCAAAGCTCCAAGAGCAACCTACAGTATATGAGCAAACCCTTTTATAACGGGCTGTGCACGGCACAGGGAAATGGAGGCTAGAAACATTTCAGTAGCGTGAGTGGAGCTGAATTTTCAAGCTCCAAGAAAGACTCAGATATACAAGGCAAAAAGAGGATTCGGAGGGAAGGGGGAAATCAGCATTGGTTGCTATTGGCCTTGGAAGTACCAAGACCAAAGGGCCCTTTGTATTTCATCATTTACAATGGAAAGGACAGCTATTTACTTCCAAAACCTTCCTTCTATTCAGAGGGAAAGGAGTACTGTAAAATTACAAGGAATGAGTAGTCTATAAGATCTGTATAGCTGCTGGAAAAAAAAAAAGTGACGGTGCAATTGTAATGGAGCCCTAGGATTTTGGGTCAAAACAGTGACTATGAGCTACCACCACTTTGGGTACGTGGCCATCTACTGTATAATTGCCCCCCAAGACAGAGTGCAAAACAAAACTGGCAAATCCCCCCACGTTTCAGTGCACAGAACTCCATACAGTGGGAATAAAGATCAAGGCATTCATTGGTTCTATGAAGGTGAAACAAATTAAAAGTTGGTCATCAGTCTGCAGGAGTTATGGGTTAGTTCTGGTTTCAGTTGTCATGCATAGGTAAGACAGCCTGTTCTTGGCAGGGTGAGTCCTAGTTTAATGCTGATTGTCACACCTCACAGGCAGGGGTACCTGGATTGGTTTAGTTATCAGGCTGGATGTAGATCTGACGCTGGGTCAACACTTGAGAAAGCTCCCTCTGCAACTGCTTATACTTTTGGTTGTCGGGGATAGCATCAATAGATCTACAGAGAGTAGTTCAGAAATGAGTGAAGTAGAATAGGGAAAAGAACAGTCAGAAGAACCCAGTAACAGACAGCTGGCATCCTGGAAGCCACTAGGAACGAGTTCAGGAAGAACAAGTGTAAATACACGAGTCAGAGGAAACAGGAAAGGTGAGATGGAAAAGCCAGACCCAGATACTCTGGGTGATAACAGATTACCTCATTGACGCACAAAATAGTAGCTCTTTTAGACTGAGGTATTGGAGAATATATTGCATAGATTCAACTACAGGGATTTTCAGCAAGGTTCACACAGGAAAAAATAATCAGTTACATATTTCCATGTGATGTTAATGGCAGCTGCCTGGCCAATTCCCCACATACCACAATGAAAATGAGGGACAATTTTCAACCAGCACTTCATTAAATAGGTCTGTCAAGTACTAGGACCCACTCCAGCCAAACGGCCATTAGGAAGGCAGCAGAAGTGTTTTATTAGCACCATAATTCTACCATTGCAGGGCAGACCTGCTGATGCTTTCATACATCAGTATACATGGAAACTGCAGAATCTGCATATTTGTCTATTGTGTTTTCTGCATTATTGAACTATGCTGGGGAGTCCAATTTACAGGGTGGAAGAGTTTACTTAGCATCCAACACCTCTCAGTTCTGCACTTTCCCCCCCAAGAGTTAAAACACACCAACCCAGAACTTGCTATGCAAAGTTCCTGATTGGACATGATCAAGGTCCAAAGCCTCACACAACTTCCCTGCAGAAATACACAGCAGGCTCGGCTCATTCACTTGGTCTGCTCTGGTAAGCTACATTCCAGCCTGAGGGAGTGGGGAAGAAAAGAAGTGGCGCATTTTAAAAAAACTATAAACTCTGTTTTCATAGAATCGCCAGTTCCTTATGATTGTTTGGCATTTGAGAATTATTTGTAAGAATAAGTTTAGGTCTATGAGTCAAAATTTAATTACCCAGCACACAAAACCTTCAGTCTGAATAATTAAGCTGCCCATTAAAAAATAATCTCATCAAGCTACAGTACCTTATTGTGCTATGCTCTTCTTGAACAGGGAACAAGGGGTTAAAGTGCTGCAAATTCCTGTAGTTGAAAGGTGTAAGAGAAATGTTCTCTAAATACACCACTACTGGTGAATGTTTCCAAAACCCAGTGAGGTGACTAATTGGAGATATGGAAGGGGGAAGTCCTAGCAATGGAATGCCAGTCACTGTTTGACTGTGGGACAATACTGCAGGTTCTGCTGGGAGAGGTAGAGGGGCTAAGTGAGTTCTAAGAGCCAGCTGTGGATGGTCCATTACCTCAGCCCATTAACGATGTCCTTTGTTTTTCCAAAATAAATCTCATTCAGCGTACTTCTGATTTTGTTTTCCATGTCCTAGAAGAAAGGGAGAAGCCAGCCTATTAATCATTGCAGTTGTTTCTATGGTTATTAAAAGTTACTACAGTCTCTTATGAGTACCCCTTCACCGGCTCAGTTGACTGTATTGAGATGCAATGCTTTCCACAGCATGATTTGGCCCACTGTATCCTGTTATTTAAGTTTTCATGTCAGACTGTGTGCCCCACTTCTCCTAATAGCTGCAGATTCAGCTCACATTAGTGTCTGAGGATTCACTTTGCTCCTGTTTACTGTGGAAGGCTATATACACAAAATACCTGTCCAGAACCACAAGAGGGCAGTTTCTGTTCAGGGATCCAACTCGTATCCCACTGCAAACAGGACAGCCCATTCGCCCCCTCTTAGTTCCAATCCCTAACAGAACGAACTCCCAGGTTTTGAGTCAGCCATTTAAGGAACCCAAGAAGTTACGGGTTCCATAGAACGAAGTTGAATTCTCTGAGTTGGTGGCTAATGGCACAACTGCAATATGTTTGGAAGTGATACTTTCTCCCCCAGCAACTTCAGTCTCGCCTGAATCACTGGCCACCCCTCCTCTGACAAAAGGAACAAAAGCAAGTGTGTTTTATCCTGGACGCTTTGAGTGTCTGGTGGTCTCTAGCAACAGTATTATGTGCACACACTCATTTAACTACGAATTTTCTCCCCTCCTTCCACAGTGACTATGAAGTCTGAAATCGATGAGGATAAGAGCTTCTTTCAAAAATATGGTGTGCTAAAACAGCAGCCAACCAAGTGTTGCTCCACACCCCTTTTCCAGCAACTAATGCAATCTTAGCCTTGACTCTTAGTACACTGAGGATAAGACTGACAATTGCAATGAAGTCAAGTTCTGTGAAAAGCAACTGCAGAGCACTTAATGAGCACTTCCTACGCGCTGACATGTCAGCTAAAAGGGCAGCTCTGTATACTATGGCATGGCTTTCAGTAATTCTGTCAAAAACAATGACTCTAAGTGACTCCGGGTGGGAAAGTGTTTACTAATACTAAGGACACAGCCATTTCATTTCCAGGAAGGTTATTACTGTATTGAGTGGGGGAGAGAGGTAAGGAAGGAGTGACTAGAATTGTGCAGGAAGGACTTTTCACAGCTAAGAACTATTGTGAAGCACACAAAGGGTCTTAACTCATTAGACAGCAAAGATGGCTGGGAAATATAGCCTCGGTACAACGTAAGTTACTAGAGCTACGGTGGTCCCAGTGTACTTACCTCTACCAAGCGTCCAATATTGGCTATGTGTGGAGAGGAATCGCTCACAGTTTCATCTTTCTCCATCTGGAGAGAAAAGAAATAGAATCAGTTGTAATGGAGAAACAAGGTGGGAAGGGATACATGATAATTCCACATACTAACAGCAGGGATGGGAGAACGTGGGTAAATGCCAGTGTTGTAGAGTAAACGCAGCCTTTTTCAGAATAAGGTCAGGTATAAAATGCATATGGTTTGTTAGCCAAATGGGAAACCCCAAAAGTACAAATCTCATTAGTGAGCAGTACACCAGCCAACTCAAGCAACCATCTCGCATGAAGGACAAGTCGTCCTCAGACTGGAGACAGAGTCATGTTGGTGCGTCCTTCAAACATTTCTCAGTAATCCCATTTCACCTGCAGTAACCCCACAGTACCATGAGAGACCCTTTCTGTTTGCACCAGCACTCACCTATCATCTCTAAAGGGGATACGCGTATACTGCAGAGTTGGCCATGCACTGTCCATTATGTGGCTGCAGTAGATACACAATGCATGCAATTATTCTTTGATGGGGACAGAAAGAAGGGGGACACACAAGCTGTCTGGATTCATAGCCACTGGAGCTATTGATGAGGTGCACATTGCATGGAGCTGTCAGTCTAAAATCTGGGGTCTGTCCCTGTAAAACAGCTGTTTTTTATTCTTCATCTCAGCACTATTTGTAATCGCATATGGGAGCAAATTCGGTATTTTCAGATCTTCCCAGTTATCTGCACTTTGGAAATTATTTATCTTCCAACGGAAGTGGGAGCAAGACAGTGGATGTCCCAAGCTGCTGTGGTTTGGAAAGGCAAGACCACAGCAGTCTGCTAACATTAGTGATAATTTAGGTTACTGCTCACCTTCAGCTGCTACCAAACTGCAGGCACACAGAAATAGGAAGTTCCACCAAAATTCATCTCTTATTAGCAAGAGCAAAGGTGTTTTAGACACTAAGTACTTGGCACAGAGGGTTCTACTTTGCAAGGCACATATAGTTAAAACGCCAAACTTTTAACATGAAGTTTCTGCAACCAAGACAAAGCTTAGCCCCACTATTGATGCTATTGTTTTAATGAGTAAAATCCCCAGTTATGCACTGCAGAACACTTGCTTAGGGAAGTCTGAACAGGGGACAGCCAATGATCCAACTGAGACTTAGAACCCCTTTCCCCACTGAGAGTAAGTTAGAGCTGACACTAGAATACCATGTTCCCTTTACAAGATCTGCCTCTACTTAGAGCAACCTAAGGCAGCATTCATCTGGAGACCGCAGCCAGCCCCGTGTAATCTGTAAAGCTGTGGTGCTAGTAAAGAGATTGGCTCCTCTGCTGCCTTAGGTGAAAATTCTTCTTGCTAAACGTAGATATGCTGCCAACCAGTGAATATCAATCCTAGGACAGGCAACCGATACAGATGTGCTGAGAAGGCATAAAAACGAAGAAGGGAAAAAGATGTTGTAGACAGGGGATTCTTCAGAGAGTTTCAGTAATCCACTGAATTCTCTTATCCATCTGTTCCTGTCCCTCCCTCGAGGTCTAGTCTGGAAATCTAGTGCAGCTACAGGTTTCTCCTTTTAAGTTAAGTGTCTATCAAGCCTGGAGGCGCATTTAATTAAGTTGGAGCCTTGAAGACAAAAAATAACCTGGGAGGTGAGGGGAGAGAGGGGGAAGAAGAAAGTTTAATTTTCCCCTTAGTCAGATTGTTTACATACAACGGAGACATGTTGCCTAGAAAAAGAATCTGACCGCGGAGAGGATGAACATAAATCTGAACTATAACAAGCACACATTATGGTGAGGTTGGGGGGCCATCAGTATATTGACCAAATGTGGGACACTGGGGCATTGGCAATGGTTGCTTTACTTCCACAGGCTCCCCACTGAATCTCCTCCACACCTGGTCAGGCCCTGCTCACTGGCAAAACACAATCTGAAAATAGAATTATTTTTGTAAAACGTATTTTATTACGTCTCCATAAAATCTGCTGCCAGAAGGAAAACATTTTTATGTGCTGTAGAAGCCCAGATGTTATGAGACTGTTTTAAGGGAGTTCGGAGTCAGTCCGCAGCCATGTTATACAAACAGCAGCTTTTTCTTCTTTTAAAGGCTCCTTCAGTGGGCTGTTAACGTAAGATTTCAAGCAGAAAGCCTGCAGCTGCTATAAAAGGGGGTTAATTTACTTTGGAGGGGAAATTCCATTCTGTAAGTTGATGTTAACAAGCAGCTCATCTTCCCACTGTCACTCCCCATCTGCCAATGAGCTCAGTCAAAAAAAGCTAACACTCCAGAATGAGCCAAGTCCCATCTACATGTCTCAGTCACTCCTCTCCCATCTGAGATGCACAAGAGCTGGCTTCCTTGCCTCATTTCTTGAGCCATCTGCTGCAAGTCCAGCTCTGAGGGAAGTTCGCTCTTCTGGGTATATTAAGCTCTGGATAGCTAGTTGAAGACTTGGGATGTCTCACATGCAGAATACAGCAGCTCTGTGCTGCTGTCTGGACTTTTTGCAAGGTTATTTGCAGGAAAACAAGACAAGATGAAAGAGAAATGTAAGTTGGATAAGTATTTTGGTCCATCATGAGTGTCCCTGAGAATAGTAGAAAAGATAAGAAGAAAATTCATCCATGTCACCCTGAAGAACCCCAATCAATGTATACAGCTGTTGTGGAATGGAGCAATGCAAACTTCTCTAAGGGAATTTAAAATGACCAGTTTTGCCCAAAGGTCCACAAGCCAAGGCCAGCAGGCAGAGCATGGGATTGAGGTGGGAAAAATGTCAAAATGTTTGGACACCAAGTGAGGCAAAACTTGGCAGTTTCCACTAAGTTTCATTCTAAATTCAAAGCAGATGCCTCAAAGTAAAATTGAGGGTGTAAACTCCACATATCTCAATACTGCCAGTTTTGCAGAACTCCACTGAAGATTTCTGTTTGTGCACGGCCTTCAAATGCACCTACTCAAGCACTGCAGCCTAAGTATGCCCTTCCTCTTTCCCCGAATTGTATATTCAAAGCCTTAAACTACCCATCTTGTGATGGTAAACCAGTTCTGCACCCTGCTGGTCTATGCATGCTCTTCCCTCCCTCCCGCTCCCATTGTAAAACCAGCTATTATGTGACTGGACAACTGGAAAGTCTGACAAGTTCACATGAAGAAGCAGAAGGAATTCCTTGTGCAATTACCAGTGAATCTCATCCATTCTATTGTACCCAAAAATGTTACGCATGTAGCAAACAGGCTAACCCCAGAGCAGGGACAATTAGTTCAAACTAGTTTCAGAGTACCAGCCGTGTTAGTCTGTATTCGCAAAAAGAAAGTACTCCTTTTCTTAGTTCAAACTAGTATTTTTACTTGAACTGGATCTGAACTCGAACCATACATTTTTTACTACATACTAAGCCTGAACTGGAACAGAACAGGAAAAAAAAGGGTATTACTGGTTAGAATAAAGGTTCAGCTTTTTTTAAGCTGAATATTTAAAACAAAAAAAACCCAAAAAATCCCACACACTACTGTTGTTTTATAATGAAAATAAGATCACATAAAGAAAAGGAGTACTTGTGGCACCTTAGAGACTAACCAATTTATTTGAGCATGAGCTTTCGTGAGCTACAGCTCACTTCATCACATAGGCATGCGATTGCTATCAGCAAGGCCTGCCTCTGTAGAATGAAAAAAAAAAGGTATTCGCCTTCTCATAACTGTTATGTGGTGTTCACGTCCTTTCCAATCAGCTGTGCGTGCGCGCATGTGCACGGCAGCCAGAAGATTTTTCCCCTAGCAGCATCCGTCGGGTCGGTCCGGACGCCCCCCGGAGTCGCGCCTTCATGGTGCTCAATATAGATCTCTGCCGACCCGCCACCACTTCAGTTCCTTCTTGCCGTCTACTCCTACAGAGGGGAAGGAGGGTGGGTATTGGAATGGACATGAACAACACATCTCGAAGAACAAGTTATGAGAAGGCGAGTAACCGTTTTTTCTTCAAGTGCTTGTTCGTGTCTATTCCAATCAGGTGACTCTCAAGCCCAAGCTCAGGAGGTGGGGTCAGAGTCTTCCACTAATTGGAGCACTGCTCGTCCGAAGGCTGCATCATCTCTGGCCTGCTGGGTAATCGCATAGTGCGGGGCGAAAGTATGGATGGAGGACCACGTCACCGCCTTGCAGATTTCCTGAGCCAGGAAAGCTGTTGATGAAGCCTGCGCCATGGTGGAGTGTGCAGTGATTGGAAGTGCAGGAACACCTGCCACGTTGTAGCACTCACAAATACAGGACGCTATCCATGACGAGATACGGTGTGACAACACAGAGAGACCTTTCATTCTGTCCACCAATGACATGAATAACTGGACTGATTTTCTGAATGGTTTCATTCTCTCGATGTAAAAGGCTAGTGCCCTGCGGACATCCAGAGAGTGGAGCCTCTGCTTCCTGCTGCTGGAATGCGGTTTAGAATAGAAGACTGGGAGAAAGATGTCCTGGTTGATGTGAAACTGCAACACGACCTTTGGGAGGAAAGCAGGATGATGTCTGAGCTGAACTTTGTCCTTATAGAACACAGTATAGGGAGGGTCTGATGTTAGGGCCCTGAGCTCAGACACCCTCCTGGCTGAGAGGTTTGCAGAATGCTACCTTGTAAGAGAGGTAGAGCAGGGAGCATGTCGCTAATAGCTCAAAAGGGGGGTCCCATGAGCCTAGAAAGGACCAGGTTGAGGTCCCAAGCAGGAACAGGCTGATGGATGTGAGGGTATAGCCTGTCGAGCCCTTTTAAGAAACAGCTGACCATAGAGTTAGCAAACGCAGAGCGGCCCTCCGCGCCCGGGTGGAAGGCCGAAATGGCGACTAAGTGTACTCTTATTGAGGACAACGAAAGCCCATGCTGCTTCAGGTGGAGGAGATAGTTCAGAATAAATGGCAGAGGCTAGTGTTGGGGACAAATGGCGCTGCGCCAACCAGACTGAAAATCTCTTCCACTTGACAAGGTATATGGCTCTCGTAGAGGGTTTTCTTCTGCCAAGGAGAACCTGTCTAACCTGGTCTGAACAGGAAAGCGCCATCGGGTTCAGCCATGGAGCTTCCATGCCATGAAGTGAAGCAACTCCCTGTTCGGATGTTCAAGAGGACCATGATCTTGTGCCAGAAGGTCCGGGAAGAGCGGCAGGGTAATTGGGACTTCCATGTCTAGGAGAGATGTGAACCAGTGCTGATGGGGCCAGGCTGCTACTATCAATATGACTGTTCTCTCCGGATCTTGAGAAGTACCTTGTGAACGAGCAGTATGGGTGGAAAGGCATATAGAAGACAACCTCCCCATGGGAGGAGGAACTCATCTGCGCTGGAGCCTGGACTGTGATTGTGGAAGGAGCAGAACTGCTAGCACTTTCTGTTGTGTCATGTGGTGAACAGGTCCATCTGGGGAAAGCCCCACCTCTGGACGATTGAAACCACCACATCCGGGAGAAGATACCACTTGTGGCTGTGAAACGACCTGCTGAGGTGGTCCACCAGCTCGTTCTGTACCCTGACGCTTGCAGGTGTATAGAATGCTCTCCACAGAAGTCCCACAGCATGAGGGCTTCCTGGCACAGGGGAGAGAAGTCTACACCCCCATTTGTTTAAGTAGAGCATTGCTGTTGTATTGTCCATCATGACTGAGATTGCTGTCAGTGCTGAGATCAAGAGAGAGTCATTGGTGCCTGTGTTGACAATGGTGCCGCAGCCGATGGCGCTGGCGTGCGGGTAGGCGCCGAGGCCGGCTGCGTGGTTGATGGCGGTACTAATGTGGCTGAGGTCACCGAAGATGCTGCGGAGCAGTCCCCTGGGATCCCTCCCTCGCTCTCATGAAAGGCCCATGGGGTCCAGAATGGCCACTGTGGTGGATTCTGCCACTGAGGTGGCCACGCCTGGAGCTCACACCTTGACCTCGATCATCGGCTCCTACTCCTTCAAGAGCAGTAGGAGTCAGACTCTGACTCCGAGGTCTCCAAGACTGAAGACCACGGAGGAGCTGAGCTTCGGTGCATCGAGTGTCAAGAGTTTGGGGAGCAACTAAGCTCTCTGTCCGAGTGGGCCGGTGCCGAAAGACGTGGAGAGGGCGAATGCCTGGACATCACTGCCGGCTTCCCCTCTGACGGCGGCTGGGGTGGGACTGCCAGCACCGGAGGTTCCTCCCTCTTAGGGGGCGCCATAAGGTACAGCAGATCCCGAGCAGCTTCAAAAGCTTCCAGCATCGAAAGAAGTGGCAGCTGCTGGCCCGGAGGGACTGGTGAACGTGGGGGCCCGGGACCCAACTGCTTCGCCTGGGCAGGAGTCAACGCAACCTTAACGGGGGATCTCGAGCTGTGGCCCGCCTGGGGTCTCACTTCCTTAGATTTAGCCAGGGGTGACCGACTGCCCGGCTTCTTTTTCTTCCGAGGCAATGGCGAGTGAGAGCAGTGCCTGCTCTCTGCTGGGCCTTGGAAGGTGCCGCGCCGGTGCTGAGCGTCCGAGGACGAGTCCTTTCTCGGCACTGAACTTGGTGACAGCGCCGGGGCACTCCGCGTCGACGAGCAAGTGCTAGGAGCCAGGTCCCCTCAGCCTGGGTCCGAATGGGGGCATAGAGCTGCCTCCATGAGCGTCGCTTTAAGTCGCTGCTGCCTCTACTTACGAGGCGTGTGGATCACTTTTTGGCATGCGCTTAATGCAGACCACACCGTTGTTAAACCCCAGGGACCGAGGCATAACATGGCTCTGGGGAGTCGGAAGGGGGGGAAGAAACCCTCAACAACTCTAATTACTAACTACTAAATACTAAGAGAAGCTAACTATGTACAAACAGCTGGAGTTGAATGCACTTGCTAAAGCAAGGGCTCCGGGAAGTTCCAGCCTACCGTCACTGGCGTAAGGAGGAACGGAGGGGGTGGCGGGTCGGCAGGGCTTTATATTGAGCCCCACGAAGGCACGACTCCAGCGGGTGCCCGGACTGACCCGATGGATGCTGCTATGGGAAAAATCTTCCGGCTCCCGTGCATGTGCGCACACCTGATTGGAACCAACATGAAGCCCATGGATAGGGAGAGGGTAAGCTTATGAGCTGCCTGCACACCACATGAGGCAGCCAGAGGGCACAGAGGTTGAACCGTCATCTCTGGGTATATCCACACAGCAATGAAAAACCCACAGCAGGTCCCAGAGCCCAAGTCAGTTGGCTCAGGGGGCTCGGCCTGCAGAGCTAAAAATGTAGACTTTGGGTCCAGGCTGGAGCCTGGGCTCTGAAACCAGAGGTGGTGGGATGTTCCAGTGGAGCCTGCATGTCTACATGGCTATTTTTAGCCTCGCAAGCCTGAGCCAGCTGACCTGGGCTCTGAAACTTTGTGCTTTAGGTCTTTTATTGCTGGATAGAAGAACCCCCTGAGGCTCCCCCCGGGGGAGAGAATGCTCCCTGGTCCCAGAATACCACTCCAAGCCCAAGGTAATGGCTCCCCAACCCTTCTCCCCCTTAGGACAGGCCCTCCTCCCACCCATCCCCAGCAGTTTCTCCCTCCAGATGCTCCACTTGAGGCATGGCCCATTCCCCAAACTCACATTTATCCATTCACTGCAAACGTCCAATATGAAAGAGCAAATACTGGAAGAGGTTTAGTTCACTCAAATAAATACCTAATAGGAAAATAATCATGTTTATTTGACAACAGAAAAATATTAGGAAAACTCAAGTAAAGTTAAAGATAAAAACAAACAAATGGCCAAAAATCAAAATAATTTCAACTGTAAGTTTCAACTCTCTCTCTTTTTTAAATTTACTTCCAATAAGACTGAAATATGATTTGAACCAGTTCAAACTGGTAACTGAATTGGTTTTTTGGGTGGCTTGAATTGAAATTAAACCCAAATACACAGAATGCAACTGAACTCAAACCTGAACTGAACCAAAGTAATTACCAGTTCGATTCCCTGCCCCAGAGACAGCACATTTAGGAAACCGGGCATCTGCTAAGGGGGAGCACAAAGTTTGTGACTACCACAAGTTTTAAGAGCCCTCTGGTGGAAATATATTCCCCTACTTCTCACTTAGTTCTACAACATCTGGAAATCAGTGGGATAGGCCTTTACATGAAAGCTCTATTTGATTAAAATATATGGCTTGCCTAATTGCAAAGCCCAAGCTTGGGAGGATTTTCCATTATGATAAATGGCAGAATGTCTGTACTGGTGTTTTACTGCACAGCGATATATCACAGGGTACTTCTTCCTGAACACAGGGAAAGCTCAGCTTGCAACAGACCAGCCTTCATCCAGCAGTGCAAGTGTTCCACCTTCACTATTTATGTATTTCAAATCTGAATATCAACACACACATCTGCAGTGCTTTAATCTGAAATCCCAGGCTAAGTTTCCCCCCCAGATTTATATTCTTTCCTTCCCACACCTCCAGATGTGGATAAACTATAGCTTGTGAGCCAGCTTCCTTCTCAGCAAACTAGCACTTCCTTGCGACGTTCAACCTCACTTAACAAAAAACACACAGGTTCTTTGTGCATAATAAAAGTCTCCAAAAGGCACCTGTTAGTCTTACCTCTAAACTGGGAGCATCAAAGCTTTGCCCAACCAAAGGCTATTTTGACTATTTGCCAGGAGCCTGAAGGCTACATCTATTTTACTTAAACTGGAGCAGGATTGAGCAGGCTGCTCTTATCTTGAATAAAAGTGCAGACTGCTGAAATCACATCTCAGTTCCCCCACCCCAAAAAAAACATTGCCCGTCACACTACTCAAGCATTTCCAATGTGTAAAAAAAGGCAAAGCCATCATGTCTGTCAGAAACTGATACAACACACAGCATCTGCCCAGATTCAGACTTGAACATGTCTGGGGTTTACTTGTATCCACTGGAGGACAGCATTTGACCTGAATACAACTGGTATTTTTTCTGTTCCCTGTAGGAGCTGGACCTTTATCTGTAAGTTAAAGATGGCCTGTTTCACTTTCAGCTGTGCACTACTTCCTTCTGTTGTTCCCAGTCAATGCAGACTGCATGTAAGTGACCGATTCACTCTGTCCCTTCCTGAGTTGCAACCTCAGCCCTCATATTTACTGAAGCCTGCCAATGTTGGATGTGAAGCTGGAAGTTACTTCCTCCATCCTGGCCTGCACTGCCTCAATTTGGAGTTCTCTTGAACTGCGTCCAAGCTTGTCTTCAGAACATACAGTGCCTGGGACTGCATCCTGGTTTAGGCAACTGCAAAAATAAAGTTTTCATGCTGACACTTCATGCCTTTTGGGGGAGGACTCTGGTGATAAAAGTCTATCTTTTCTCCTTTCAGTCCAACAGAAGTCTAGTTCTGCAACGAATCAGAGGGCGTGTCTGATTTGGAAAATAAACAGTTATTCTCTAACTAGAATACACCGGACCCTCACTAGAACGCAAGGCTCAGGATCCATGCACGGGACCACGTTATAGCAGGGGCTGCGTTACCATGGATCCCAATTTAAATACTTAAATTTGGGATCCATCACCACGACGGTGCTATATGCGAATCCGCGCTATAGCAATGCGCGCTCTAGCGAGGGTCTGCTGTATACATTTTTCAGGAATAACCTAACTGTGACCCTTCACATAGATAAGCAGTTTGGACAGCAACAGGATTCTATAGCAGAAACGCAGAGAACCACTCTTCTAAAGAAAACACAAAAGAGTCCAGATGAAGGCCAAAAAAAAAAAAAAAAAGCAAGGAAGAAGTCCGGTACAGGACTTATATGGTTCTTGTGCTGGGCAACAATACTCCGCCAATGGGAAATGACTGCAGAAGAGAGGTACACGTGAGAATGGAGAAAGAAAACTCCCTGACCCCACTGTCCAGGCATGTAACAGTAATGATGAATTGGCCACATCAAGAGTAACCTCAGGCACAGTACAGACAACAGGAATGGGAATTAGTGAGGAGCAAGCGTTTCCATTCCAAACTGCACATGGTTCCCATAGCACAGCACCATAACATTTCAATGTGAGACCTGCCCAGCTATTTGTAGCTGCCAGAGCGGGTAAATTTGGATGCATTACATTAGCTGTTCCTTTGCACCCGCTTCCTCCACCGAGTTAGTCATTGGTGGAAAGTACACAATTTGTGACAAGGAGACCAAATTGGTTTCAAGCTATGACTCTCGGTAGAATTCCCTTTTGAGGCATCAAAAACTTCTCTGCCATCAAATCACAAGACAGAGTATTCTGGAGCTAGTGAACACTTAAAAGGTTGCAGTGAAACAAGGACACATCTGCTATTCTTGTTTCAGGCCTCAAGTTGGTCAATACAGTACTAATTTAAATGGAGAGTTAACCAAAACAATTAAATAGCCAAAAGTTATTTCAAAACTATACTGGTGAGCCTAAAATATAGTGTCTTGAAAATGTCAGTGAAAAGATCCAATTAAGGACCTGATTAAATTAAAAACATGATTTTACATGTTGAACTTTATGGTAGACTGCAAAAAGCCTACCAAGGAAAATATATAGTGCTG
The DNA here is from genome assembly GCF_965140235.1 of Caretta caretta. Lineage (NCBI taxonomy): Eukaryota > Metazoa > Chordata > Testudines > Cheloniidae > Caretta > Caretta caretta. The sequence goes on from NC_134223.1 coordinate 8,660,110, forward strand.
TTCCTAGGCATAAGATACCCCCTTAGGTGATGGGATACACAGGGTTTAAAGCATGAAGAGAAAAGTACTCTAGCTGACAACTCCAGCCACCTTAAAGCAAACTGCTTACACACGATACCCTAGACAGACATACAACTACCTCAGAACTCCTGCACACACAGCATGCTAGCTCTTCAGAAGAGCCTAAATATTTGCTGATTATTCATTTGCACTGGATTCTGACAAAGCTATTTTACATAAATAAAGCTACTATGGCATTTTCAGAGCAAAAAGTCTGAGATCTGAAGCTAACTTGAGTTTCAGAGTTTTCCATTGTTTGTATAGAGGTAGTGCATCATTTCCCTAGTGGCTTTTTTATAGTTACTTACATTGGACGCAGGCCTCTGCTTTAATGCATCACATATGAATTACATGGTCTGCTGTTAAAATGACGACAGAAGCATGAATTTCCTCATTAAAGCTCAGAGAGTGAAAGTCAAACCAAACAAAGCCTAGTAGTGCAGGCCAAGGTGTACTGAGGACAATCACTCTCAACAGGCTATTGTTTTCCTTGGCACGAGCTGTCATGCAGTGCAAGGCCATGGCCACGGCCAAATCCTTGGTCTCCATTTCACGGCTAAGATTGAAAGTATTAGGAAGGCCTAGCGATAATTATTTGTCCCGGTGAGCATAACCAAGGCATAATTACTATAAAGATTTTAAACAGTACGTAATGCACAACTGTCTCCAGATGCATATTTTTGCTTTCCCATCAGTTTCTTCTGTAACATCAACATAGAAAATTCATGCAGGTCTATGGCAAATTTTTGGTGCTTCCAATAGCAACACAGTGCTTCAGTTCTGCAATGTGGATACATGTCCCTTTCCCCCTTCACACCTGGCACAGACAAAGCAATATGAACTGTTCTATTCATTTCAGAGTATGCATTGTCTGCCTTATCACAGGCACTGTGTGTTTTGGAGATTCTCATTGTGGAGCTGAATTGCTGGCCACCACCAGTATTTCCATTAACCGCTACTGCCCATAAAATGTGCCTTTGACAGCAACACTTATGACTATTTAGACAAATTGGACACCCTACTCTCAAAAGGTTGATCTTTTTCTGCAAAGGCAATGCAATTAAAATGCTGGTGTGAAGAACCAAGAATTAAAGAGAAGGATCAATAGGATTTGTTTTACAACAGTCAGGTACAGTAGCAGCCAAACACTTCTATAAGTACTGTATGTTTGAAGTCTTAGGAAAAATGCAAAGAAAGTTATTATAATCAACAAATGAAATAATCCTACAGAATACAGGATTAATCTCATAGGCCAGGTTGGCTTTAGATAGAGACATTTTTATAATTCAGCCTGATCTTGTAAGGGCAGGCAGGAGCAAAATGAACAAGTCCATCTGTAATTATGTAAGATCTAACCTAAAGGATATTAATCAGGAAAGCATGTAAAAGTAGAAGCTGTGAAAATTCAGCAAGCCCACTTCAAACACAGCATTAAAAGACTGACAAGGAAACCCAAATTCCTACTGAATTTATTATTTTTGTTAACATTACTACCACCAAGAGAAACTTCATATGGTAACAGGATAACCATTGAAAAGTGTACTTGTCTTAATGAATTGTGATTGCAGGGAACCCCAGCGTATACAGCACCTAGTACAATGGGGCCTCTAATCCTGATGGGGGGTTTTGGATGCTATTGCAAAACAAACAACAAAGGACATGCCTTGAGTTTGTAAGGCTCTGGGTACGTCTACAGAGGGATTACAAAAAAGAAGAAAAGCAAACCTGTAGCTGGCCTGGGTCAGTTGACTCTGCTCACCAGGCTTGGGTTCCAGGGCTGAAGAAAGATAGCTGTACAGACAACTGGGCTTGGGCTGGGGACCCTGTGAGGGTGAAGAATCCCAGAGCTCAGGCTCCAGCCCGAGTTTGACAGTCTAACAGCGATTTCTAGCCCTTCAACCCAAGCCCCATGAGCCTGAGTCAGCTGTGGGTCTTTTATCCCTTCGTAGACATGTCCTCTAATGCTAGTATATTGTAGTACCTGTCTGGTAAGGCTTCCTCCGAGGTTCATGGTACCGGAACCAGTTTTGTTAGTTTGCAGCCATAACATCACCGTGGAGGTCAACTTGTAATGGGCAGTGCGACCACTGGACTTTTCCTGAAGGGGAAGAGGAGAGAGAGAAGATGGAGAGACAAGTTAAAACATAAAACCTAAAAGATGGCAAAGCATGGGGGAGTCACATAGCAGCCACAGGATTGCAAAGCATAGCTGAATGGCCAGACTGAAGCCAATGTTTTATATTTTAAAAATGCTCTCTCTCTCTCTCTCTCTCACACACACACACACTTTCCTAAAGGCAAATCTAGTTCAAGCAATTTACTCCCTAATGCCCCATTTTTATTACTTAATTAGTGATGTTTATCTGCAGACCTTTACATTAAAATAGTGCATGGTTACATGCACAGAAAACAGCATATTTTCAGTCTTTCTGGGATCCTTTTGATTACAGCCTTGACTTATCTTCATCCAAATTGCTTACGGGACTTCAAAAATTAATAGAGGAAAGGTTTACACAGCCCCAACACAACACTGCATTGTTCAGCTGAGCACCTGTATGCCTTTACTGTCTGGAATTAACTGGCTTTTGTTTTCATTTAGGAATATCAGCTGCCTCACAGGATGTACCTGAACTTCCACCACATGAATGGAATCCCAGCATCCCTTAATCTTCTTTGATCCGTCTCCAGCTTTCTTAATAAGGATCACACCAGCAAAGCCATGATCCAGATCCCAGAGGTAGACCGAGGAGACTCCACCTTCAAAATACCTGCAGGAAGAGAGCCAATAAAGATCCCAGATCAGCAAGATCCCAGATTCCAGAACTTATTTTTTAAACTGCTGTTGAGAGCCTAATAGATACCCAAGAACTTCAGTTTACATAATTTTACAGCATTCATTTTAATAAAAATGATGGTACTTTTCTCTTAAGGAAAATAAAAAGCTTACATTGGTTAGTGAGAAATAGTTATTTATGGATGTCTATCCAACTTGAGCAAACAACTCCTCCGATTCCAATTAACTGCAACAGCTGTTACAGAGCAAGCTACAAATCAGCTGAAAGTAAGTGCTGTATTTTATAGTGTAGTTTTTCCTTCTCACTACTGAGTGTGTTTGGGAGTTCTTTATAGTAAAGTCTGCTAATTAAGACAAAAGGGAACCAACAGGTGGCTTTATGCTACAGTCTGAAGTTTGTGTAAAGAAAGCTGACAATTTTGATTTATTGCCATCAGAGTTAGACTGAAACCAAAGTTTTTAGAAACGAAGGGCCAGTTAAACAGTCTACAGAGGACCGTTGGGCCAGCCAGAGTGACCACCATTGATGGTGCCACACCAGGCATGGTGTAGTGAAGTTTCCAGATCTGGCTCAATCCTCTGAATACACAAATCTCTGGGGCGGCCCTGCAGGCTGTGCCTGGTGTCCATGGACAGTTTGAGTGTATGGTGTGCTGGAATGTTTTTGTCCATCCCAGCAACATGGCTGAAAAGAATGCACCTCTGCTTTTGAATATGATAAGTGATTGAAGGAAGGCCAGATCTCTAGGAGATGACATTTTACACAAAGTCAAACCAGTTTATGTACAGGATTTGGGACTGACCGCGCATATAGAACGTGTCTAGCCACTCCAAGTCTGCTTGTAAGAGGTTTCTGACCCATACAGCAACACAGACATGGATTTCATGCAGGAGGCTGGTACTTTGCCTGATGCCCACACTTAACGGCTGATGTAGGCCAATGATCACCAGGGTTCCAAGTCACCTTGGAGCAGCTCAGGTGGAATACCATCAGGTCCCGCAGCACACCCATGCCATAACTTTTGGATGGGTGTTTTACATTTTGAGTGATGAAGGATCAGTGTTTGTCCATGGATCAGCAGCCATGTGCTTTGCCAGGTCTCATAGCTCCAGACAGACAGTCATCGGAAATGCCTGGTTCAGCACATTTTCATAATGTGGCGTTGTTTTCCTTCTGTCCGGACCTTGTCCACTGATGAAAAGGGAGAGCCATCTGATTTCGTGATGGGAATGTTAGAAGGCTGTTTATGGCTCCACAGGCTGATGCAGATTGTCGTACTTCAAGCTGGCCTCTTCTATCTCCCAGAGAGTTGATGTAGATCCCACGGTCACGTTTTGTCGTGGCCCAGAAAATGTCTTTCAGCCATGTACTTGGACATCTTGCTTGTGTGCTTCTGCCTTTCTCGCTAATATATCAGAGACCTTTTCAGAAAGCCAAGGTTCCTTACATGACCCTCTGAAGCTAACTGTTCCATTGGTGGACATGTAATATAGCAGTATGTATACCACTCCAGGCAGGCACTTTTCATGTTGTCCAAGAAGGTACTGAGGGCCACTGGCTAGCTTTAAATATTAATCCACCTGGTATCCTGCTTGGGAGCAGGTATAAACCAGGGAATAAACCCAGAAACATTGAATTCCTTTTTTTTAGTGGCCAAAAAGTACATTCTTGCAAAACTGTGAGAACTATGAACTCTGTAAAACCCCACACCTGCTCTCCTGCTGATCTAACTGCTTTACACCTTTTGTACCACATTATACATGTGGTGGATGAAACATCTACTGTAAAGTAAACAGATATAGTAGGGATTGGGGAGCATACGGTTTACTTTTTGCTTTTAGCAGACTGCTAGACTGTAATCCTATAGCATTTTAGCACAATTACTACAATTCCTTCAACCCAACTTAGCAAGTGTCAACAGTGAATCTCAAGCTCTCCTTATGCAAGAGATGTAAAGTATGAATATTCTCCCACAGCATGCAGAAAACTGAGATTTTAGTAATTTAACTACTACGCAAAGAATTTCAGTCCCTGCTTCTCTTAACTTTGTACTTATAGGTTTTTCCATGACTCACACAGCTATGAGTTCAACATTCATATCATAAGGCTTAAGATTTGTCACACCATTTAATAGCATGATTTTAATTTGGCTTTTGTTTCTGCTTTACTGTTTAACTAGTCTCTCATACTGCTAGCTATTAGTCATGACAGGACCTAATGTGTATACTACCAAGCTGACTGTTCATAATAGTGTGGTTCTAATGCACTGTCTGCTGTTCACTCAGTCTGGTGCAAGTATAGGAAGCTGAAAAAGCCAAGAGACAAGTGCTCATATAGCTATTGACATCTAGTTCTTTTTATGAGTGCTCTTTATTCATATGCTCACCATGTACATTTATGGGTGTACACAATATCAGAGAATCCATGTTTTGAGGAATGCAAGAGCAGATCATGCAAGCATCTGAGAAGGCTGCTTGAGCGGTAGCCCCCACATTGGAATAGAGGCTCATAGCCAAGGGAAGGAAAAAGTCATCCAGGTTAAACAGTTTTGCAGCCCTAACTTTAACTGCCTTTTGAGGAGCATGTTCATTTAAATTTACAAGTGATTTCATGTTTCCCTTCAGCAAGAAAGGAAAACCCCACTCCATTATTAACATGACAAAAATCTTTTTATTAACTGCATTCAAAGTTTGATTCCATGTGCTGTTCATTTTAGATCTCTGGATATATTACAGACAGTTCCAGAAGTAAAATGTGTCCTCCCCACCCAGTGCCCACAGAATAGTGTGAACAGATAGAAAGATTATTGTAAAGGAATGTGGCCTACTCTGCTCAAATATTCTCTCTGCATCTGTAGGACACAAATCAAAGCTTAAAAAAAACCCACACACACACACACACAGAGACCCGTGCTGCCCAAATTCTTCCTTATGGCACATATCTACCATCATACCAAAGAATGCTGAAGACTGGGAGACAGGTATAAACAGTTAATTCAATACCACAGCAGTTAGTGTCCAGTGAGGGACCTTCACTATGGATCAGCAAGCACAGATTTGGCATTTAGTAACAAAGAAGCATATAGTACTGTCCTATGAAGTATTGTTATCCAGAGACATTACCCCTATTAAAAAGGGAACACCTTTCAACTGAGCAGACATGCGAAGCCAGAATTCTGTTGGGTTACAAAAAAAACCCCTCACACTCTCCTGAAGCATCTGGGAATGGATTGTAACTTCTGCATGGATCAGTGTGCCTTGCAGTTCCTCAGAAACCTGAAGTTCCAGCCTGACCGATGCGTCCTTGGAGAAGAGAGCAGAAAGGCTGAAAGGCTAGAGAATAGAACCTACATCTGCCTCCATAGCAAGTGTGCTAAAAATCATTGAGGGTGAACTGGCAGTCAGTGAGATTACTTAAGAGTATACAGACAGTTTCCCCATTATACATTTTATGAGCTTGCTATGAGCCCGAAACATTAATTAAGAGAAGGACTACAACAAGGTTTTTTGGAAATTTATTCTTACCTACTGTACTTTGATCTCAATGACATGAAACAGGAAAAAATAATTTTTATGTGGCTCACATTTATGAGATTTTACATAAAGGCTTTTGTGGGTATTTTAAGAATGTGCTAAAATGTTGTTTGAAACCACATAAAACCATCTGAAGAACCTCCCGCCAGAACTAACAGCACACACATGGAAACACTTTAACTAGTCTTTGTATATTTAATGAATCAAATATAGTATTAATATTGTTTTAAATACTAACATGCTATTTCAATAAAGTTAACTTTGCCACAGCCAGCTTCAGTATCTTGAGACCCAAACGATAATGCAAACAATTGAATGCAGTCGTGTTTAAGGGATAAATGTTAGCTGTGTGCTTCACCAATATTTGATTATTCCAAAAATTCACTGGTTTTCCTGAGAAGAAAGTGTATATCACTGATCAGAAGCACTAGATTTCAGCCCAAGTCACATGGAGACGAAATTTTAGGTTTCAGGTTCTATTCCTCCCTAATCCGTTTTTATAACCCATACTGATGTGGGACATGTCTGATAAATACAGAAACCCAGAACAACATGCTTAGAGAACATTTCTTTAAGCTTACTTTCTCCAGGAAAAATAAAGATGATGCTACAGGTTAATTGGCTACTATGTAACAGAAAATTGGACAGAGATTGGCAGGATTTGAAATCTATATTTGTAAGCATGGATTTGCTGCACAAAGACTGGACTATATCCAAGAAAGCTTTGTCAGCCACAGATAAGACAGAGGAACTTAATAAAAAACTAAGCAGAAAGGTAGGCAACTGACTTGGAAAATTCTGCTGTATGACATAAACTGATGCCTTCTATAACGAAGAAAGGAAATGCATGAGTGAACTGGAAAGCAGGACCAGGTCAAGGGAACTAAACACAGTGAAGAACTGGAATCTACCAAGGGGCTCCTAGAACTGCTAGAACCTTCTTCTTTGAGGTGACAGTCTACATGAATCACTAGTCTTGATGTATGCCCCTCTGAGCTTTCTAGATTGTTGTACCTGTAACTGCAGTGTTGGGCAGATTATTGTACATCTTCCTCAGAAGCATCTGGTTGCTACTCACTGTCAGAGAGAGGATACTGATTAGATGAACTACAGGTCCGATTCAATATGGCAATTCCTACGTTCCCGTGCAACTTCTGGTGCTTTGCAAGGCTTCCCAAATGTGAATACATTTTTCCAAAGCTAATAAAAATAGCTAGGAACTCAAGACTTCTTCAGTTTAAGGACTGGATATCTCCGGATTATTCTTTGGCATGGAGGAGGGGGCAAGATTTTGCAGTAAGAGACTACTTAAAAAAAAAAAAGCATGTTGGTTGTACTAGCCAGCCACCGCCTTTATTAGAAATCAGAAGGCCGCACTGCTGGTTGACACACTCCTATATTATGGAGGCTTTAAGGGGTAACCAACCTTCAATAAAGAATGCTGAAACTGTTTCAGAGACTTAAAGTTCTGTTTCAGGAAATATTTACTGTGCACAAGAGGTAGATCCCTGGACTTACTGAAAAGGCACTAGATCCAATATATCAATAACTCTCGCCATCTAAAGTTCAGAGTAGCATGCCATTTTTCATTGGAACCCCTTTATAGTTTGAATGTCGTGGTCAGGTACACAGATTTTATGTCCATTACTCTTCAACCACAGAATTCCTGGAAAAAAAGTCTTTTTACACAAAAAATGTCACACTTAAAAAAAAAAATTACTTTTTTTTTAAAATGACCTACTTTATGAATGTGAATAAAAAAATATTTAAGTTGAGAAATCCAAAGCTTTATGAAGTGTTTGAAGTTTGTGTGGGTGGACACATAGGATGGAAACTTGTTTAAGGAACTCTAGAGAGTAAAAGCTTGGCAGAACAAAGCTATAACTTCAAGAGAGTTGGGTTGGGGAGGAAGTTTCCCTTCTCCCCAATAACACACCCTAAAAAAAAGGGGACAGATTGATCATTTTATTTTACCATTAAAGACCAGATTATTAATGATGTTGTTTGGTGGCATTGGAAAGCTCTTTCCACAACACTTGGTATGAATTTTGGACTAGGCACTGGTAAAGTGAGTTTCCATCACACTGCAATGAAAACAAGCTATAGCTCTCAATTTCACTAGAACCAAGTCACATCCATAAAAACACTTGGGCATTTTCCAGTGGGTAATCTAGTGCCAAAGACAGCGGGTGGGTTTTTGTATCTGGCTCACGACTTTTGCAGCACAACATTAAGCCACAAAACCCAATGCCAAGTACCAATACCATTTGTTTATGAAAACCATTTTAAAATGTTAAGTGGTGCTTTAGACTGGATTTGGTAAAGTGACACTGTTCACTTTGATTTTTTCTAGATATTTATATAGATGCTTCTTGCAATTGCAGAGTGTAACAGGAACAGCTGGTCAGCACCTAGAAGTGAGTCTAAGTCTCTTGATATAGATAGAGGAAAGAGTCCTATTGTCTCCCAAAAATGCTTTTGAGCATTCGTCTACAAGCATTAAAATCACCACCAAAAGGGCTGCTGTTTTCTGGCAGTTCTAATGGGTGACTGAATACCACAGGGAGGTCAATGGAGGAGCCTATTTGAAGGCAGAAGTTTAACTGGCTGGTAGGACACATGACAGCACAATTTTCATCATGTACCTCCCCCACCCAAAACCAAATGTTCACTTGCATTTTTGCTTTTTAAGTATAAAGAAAATGGCCAGTTTCAGCAAGTCCATTATTCAAACTGACTACATATTACTAGCTCATGGATGGAAAAAGATTTTAAGGCTACAGAAAGAGCTCAGTTTTCTCATCAGGTAATTTCACCGTTGACCTTCTCACGATCCCAGATTTACAGCAGCAAGAAAATACAGAATACTGTTCAACAATAAAACAAAAGGCATGAGAATGCACAGGACAGTTTGAGATGGGAAAAATGAGCAGGATATAATGCTTTTTACTGGCTCAATTAGAGACGATTCAAAATTCTTTTATTCCTTTCCCCTCATCTCACACACAATCAGGAACGTGGCCATATGAAGTTCTTTAAGGACGTTCCCTGAATACAAGAAAAAATAAGATGTGTGTGTCCTCAGTCCAGTTTAATGAACACGTCCCAAAATATGCCTGCGGATTCTGTACAGGTATTTTACAGAAATTATTTCCAGCACACACAGGTGCAACAGTCCTGTGAGCAAGCATACCAATAAAATTAGGTATGTGTAACTTCAATGCCAGTTACACTTAACTGCACATCTGGACTGCGGCTGGTTGACAAACTGCAAGGAGAGCTATGAAGACTAATAACGCTGCATGTTAGGACAACAGTGTTCAAAACAATGGAGCAGCTAAAAGTCAGAAGTGGCTTAGAATCCTGGCGTTTGTGGCTTTCAATACACTACCATTGTCAAAAATGACATTTCCCCATTTAAAAGAGGCAAAGAGTCCTGGGGCACCTTATAAACTAACAGACGTATCAGAGCATAAGCTTTCGTGAATACCCACTTCGTCGGATGCATGTAGTGGAATTTTCCCAAACATTCAACTGTACTTAGTGATTGAAATGTCATGACCAAAACCTCTTTGAGAAGTCACCAGCAAACTACCATTAGCCTTCAACACAAAAGACTAAGTCACCTTGTAACACCATGGTCTATCTCCAGTTACAGAAAAAGCTCATTAAACCACAGGAGGCAGAGACCTGCTTGCAAGCCTTTCACCTATACTCAGTGTGACCAACAGCAGGCCATTCTGTAGAGAGCCCACTGCATATTTAATGAAGTCGCAGACAAGTTTCACATTCTGCAAACTACAATTGCTCACACATGCTGTTCCAAAATAAACTAGAATGTCAGTCTCTTAAGAGGCAAACTGCAGAGGTACACAAAGAAGTCCTAGACTCATTTAAACAAGTAGTTCAGCACCTAGACGTACATAATGATAGGTTTCAGAGTCGCAGCCGTGTTAGTCTGTGTCCGCAAAAAGAAAAGGAGGACTTGTAGCACCTTAGAGACTAACCAATTTATTAGAGCATGAAGTGAGCTGTAGCTCACGAAAGCTCATGCTCAAATAAATTGGTTAGTCTCTAAGGTGCCACAAGTACTCCTTTTCTTTTTGCGAATACAGACTAACACGGCTGTTCCTCTGAAACCTGTCATTAGAGCATAAGCTTTCGTGAGCTACAGCTCACTTCATTGGATGAATCCGATGAAGTGAGCTGTAGCTCACGAAAGCTTATGCTCTAATAAACTGGTTAGTCTCTAAGGTGCCACAAGTACTCCTTTTCTTTAGACGTACATAGCTACAGAAAGGGTCCTAGTGGAGGCAGTGCCATAATCAGGACGGGGTGAGTGGGGCAGCTGTCTGGGCGCAAAGCTGGGAGGATGGAAAAACAGTTTGGGAACACAAACATGCTTGTTCGCCTTAGGCACTAAAATGCCTAATTACAGCTCTGTGTGTAGGTCCCAAAATCTAAATACAGGTAAGTGCCTTCCTTCCCTTTCTTCAGGGAAATTATCACAAATACAGTACAGGGGTAAACAGCTTCAGATAGCAGTCTTGTGACAAATTACAGCAAGATACGCTGAGTTACAGGTCTGCAATACGTTGATAGGAATTAGATCTTGAAGGCTCTCAAACGATTTACACCTTTACAAACTAGGCTGGAGAACTCTGAAGCACTACTGGCTACTCCACCTGCTATTTGGGTGTGAATCTAGGAAGTGCAGGACAAGTCACCCTGCTGCTTTAAGGAAAGATGCAATAAACCTAGAGTTAAGCCTCCTTAAATTCACCAGTCATTCACCTTTACTGATCTACACAGAACAATCTCTGTATTTCAACTTACCACTTGGGAACATGTTATTTTTATTTGAAGCATAAAACTGAATATTAAAATATATTTGGCAGAAAAGATGGGAGGCCTAAAATAAACTATTTCTTGTGCATGAGGCATTAAATGTACTGAAATCATGCTTGGCACAGATATTGTATGGCATATTAATTCATACATCAAGTTTACTCTAGCCAGTCAGGTTACAAGAAGGACTATTATTCACTGATGAGTTAGCCTTTTAAGTAGGGTTGCCAACTTTCTAATTGCTGAAAACCAAACTCCCCTCTCCCCCATGCCCTTCCCCCATCACTCACCCTCCCACCCCCGCTCCCTCTGCTCCAAAGCTGCAGCCTGACACCAAGCCTGCCTGCCCATGAGATGCAGATAGGAGACCGCCCTAGCTGAGTAGGGGCTGACATGGGTTGATGGCTTTGTGCCACCTCCTCCCCCTGCCCCTGGCCCCCCCTCCCCCCCTGGAGTAACTGAACTTTTGGTGTCAGGTCATGCCGGACACTGCTAGGGGTCCCCTTTTTGACCAGACTTTCTGGTTGAAAACCGGGCACCTGGAAACCCTACTTCACAGTCTGATACCAACTTATTCATTAAAAACACAGCATACTTTTAAAACGCTGTGGGAGAGCTTTCAGAGGTGCAAATGGCAGTGTAGTACTCAACCTAAACTGAAAGTATCCTCCACCACTTTCTAGGTTCCTGCCTCCACCACTCTCTAGGCTCCCCAGTCTGGATCATAACCATCAGATAGTCCAAAGGCCAGTTTCAGATCTAGTTCCTTTTTACTGTGTACAGACCTGTAGCTCAGTGTACCTTGACTTTCAAATGGAGTTAGGAACCGTAATCTGTGCCTTTGAAAATCTCCCCTTGTACTTTTAAGAATAAACTGCTCTATTCTGAGCATACATGTATATTCTCTAACCCAGATGCAGATGTTCAGCAATAAGACAAACAGCTATATGAGCCACAAAGTTTATCATTAATCAGTCTCACTATCTTGTTCTGATGCATCTGTCTGGCCAAACATTGTCTTGAAGGGGGTGTCAAGAGCTTTGGAATTATCAAACGACCAGCTGCACCTACAAATGTATGGCGATAAGCACTCTAAAGTGGCTCAAGAACGGGGACCTAGCAGTATTAAGGGGTAAGAGTCACTAAACATCTAAGCTTGGGTTTTCAAAATAGCCTAGGGGAGTCTGGAATTCTGATGGACGTCAGGCATCCAACTCCCTGAGGCTCTTTTTAAAATCCCAGCCACACAGACGGTAAAGCTGTAATGTTCAACAGGCAGCATGGTCTTTTGCAAATTAAGTTTGTCTTAAGGAATCAAAATTTTTGTAACAATCACAAAATTAGAAAAAGTAAGTGCCATTTCAGGTGGAGTTCAGTAAAACATTTGATTTTGCGCTATAAATTCTTACTTCAAAAATCATTTCAGATTGGTTTGGACAGGAACATGTGGCTCAAGAATTGGCAAAGAGCATATACAATACAGATAACCGTGATTTAAGAAAGTATCTAATGGCATATGCACAGACTGGTATTAGGTCACTTCTTAGGTAGTGTTAGTGTCTTATTAATGATTAGCACATTAATATGTACACAGATTCTGCTGAACAGAGAGGAGTTCAGAACACCAACCAGAAATAAGCCTATTGTTAGAGAAACTGATGGGTTCTTTCTCTGAATTCTAACAGTGATAAGAGGCTGGAAGCATACATTTGCTTAGGGGAAAAAAAATCAAAAGTAAATGCACACATCTTGATTAAGAGGGTGACTGGTGGGGCACGAGGGGAAGAGGATATAAAATAACCCATAAATAACTGAAGATTGAAATACCAGAGAAAGGATTTCAGTGTGATAATGAGGTAGCCAGTAAGAACTGGAGAAAGTTAAATAGAAAATTTAGTGTGAATATTACAAAAGACTTCCTGATAGTGAAGTAGGACACTATAAAATGGTTTCTTAAGGAAGTAGCAGAACTTTCATTGCTTGGGACACTGAAACCTATGCTAGCAACATGTGCTGTGAGGCCAATGCTGCATCAGCAGGGATGACCTAACAGGACTTCTCCAATTCTTGTGTTCAGATTTTAAGACACTAAGGATAGTGCAGCAAGGGAACCCAAGGGAGAGAACAACTCTGATGAGCATGGTCAGAATGCTCAAAGGTGCTTTAGAAGGAATTCTGCATATAGATGCACCAAAAATGAAGCACTGCAAAAGAATCAGGTCAACAGCAACTGAATGATGTTTCCCAGTATGCTCATCTTGCTTTCCTCTCTCACCCCTTTTAAAAACTCATCCCAGCCTGCATAATTACACCGACTAGTGCAAAGCTGTCTCTTATTAGGCTTTGAGCTGGCTAAAAGCAAGTTAAGGAAGGGACCCTGATTCGGCCCTAACTGCATGCTCTCTGAAGAGTTTGCTGGCATAACTGTCCTGTTTTTAATTCTGTAAGCATCTGAACATTAAAGTGACTAGCATTTTGGTGATTTAAGCTGGTCTTACGAGATGTCATCTTGTACTTATCAGTCGGACCCAGAGGCAAGAGTCATGGGTGACATAATCCTGATGTCACACCCTATTGTGCAAAGCCCCAGCCAGCAGTGGGATAGAAAATCTCAGGTTTCCTTAGTGCTGGGATGCATAACAAACACATCTGGATTCAATCTGCAGAGCCCTCACTGTGAAAGCCACAGTAACTATCATGCCTGAAGAGAAAGCCATCACAAAGGGCTAGTAAGCATTAATGAGGAACAGTGAGCTAATGGTAATAAAGTTACTTCAAAGCTTTCCATGGTTTTTAGTTTGGGAAAACTAGGTTTACATCTAAACACAGACAGAACTCTTACATAAAGAGCTCACAGCTGCCTAATCACTTCAAGAGCTGAAAATTACACTGCAGGCTGGAGAAATCTGAGCTTCAGTGATTGTACCCCCCCACCTCCAGTGCACGGTACTGGTGGTTGATGTAAAAACTAAATACTAATTATGTCTCCAACACATGGTATACTCTATTTCCTTAGTGGAATCAGGATTGCTCCTCATACAGGAAACTCAGCTGGTTAAGCACACATGTAAAAATGTTGCAAGTGGTGGCATATTAGTATTTCTTTCTGGTAGCACCCAGAATGCATTAAGTATTTTCATTCAACAAGTTTCCCAATAGGCTTTACAACAGAGCAGTGCCTTTAGGAGGCACTAACTTAGTAGCAGCACTGCAAATGAGCTCATATAGGGGTAACATGGAAAAAGGCACAGCCATGTATGTGTGAAAAGCTGACCAAGTAGGTTCACAAGGGCTGGCAATATTCCCTCTAATTTTTTATATCCATGTGCAGAATCAATTTTATTATGTGCACCAATATGGAGGTGGTGTGTGACCAAGGGGTTCAGAATGTGGGAGGGGGCTCGGGTGGAGGTGAGGGAGGGTGAGGCCTCTGGCTGAGGGCTCTGGGATGGAGCCAGGGATGAGGGATTTGGGGTGCAGGCTGCCCTGGGGCTTTGACAGGGAGAAAGGCGCCTCTCCCTGCCTGCGCGGCCCTTCATAGCCTGCTGCGCAGCTATGCAGCCGTGCAGCTTAGAGGGAACTTAGGGCTGGCACCATCAATACAACAAAGTGGGTGTAGAAAAGCGGGATAACATAAATGTGTATGAGAAGCAATGGGAAGAGTTTTGAGGATGTTTACAAGAAACTTATATAAAGCCAGTGTAGAGATTTAGAGAGAGGAGCTGATGCACACGGTCAAACAACAAGGAGAACTATTATTTGACTTCAGCAAATGAAGTCTGTACAATACAAAGTGATTAAAACGATAGGCAAAAAGAGGCTGACACTGTTGACTCTAAAAAGAACGGTACGATATCAGCTTACCTAGGTCAATGGGATTTCATTGCTGTTTCTGACCAACAATCACCTCAATCCATCTACTAGGAGTTTTATATCTATGTAAAATCATATGTATAGGGGAACTTGGTTGTAACACTTCTTCCTCAAGCTGGAAGGACAAGAGTAGTGGGCACTTCACTTGGGCCACGTCTACTATACTGAGGGCCTCTGTAAATCCATGATCTAAGATCTCTATGGCAGCAGTATCGGCAGCAGCACAGTTAATACAAACTGAATGCTTGAATAACTTACTCCATTTTGGACACTAACCAAGCCTGCAATTCAACAGGATAGCGGGCGCTATGAAGTGTTACTCAGCCAGTGCATTTTCAGAAATGAGATGATTAAGACAATGAGAACACTTTGTGATCTTCAAGTTGTCACAAACAAGGACTTAATAGATCCTATTTAACCCAAGACCGACCAAAGAGGTTCCCTAAAATGGAACATCAACGTTTAAACTTCTCCCATGTTACTGAACTAGCCGAAGGCTGCCAAGACTCATCTTCCTGAAATCATTTTCTAAAAAAAGCCAGACAAGAGGCATCTTTCCACAGGGAAGTTATTTTAATTCACTTTAGAAGCCTCTTCTTCCTAACAATAAGGGATGATTAGATTACTTAAAGCATTGATTATCTCCAACCCTAAACAAAGGAACGTGGAATGTAAAATAGTTACAGTACATGAATCCAGACTCACTGGTCCTCATTATGCTTTGATTTCAATCAATTACACATATGCCCGTTAAAGGCAATAAATTACAACCACATGTTTGAAGGAATATTCTTCTCAGTTTGGGAAGTGGAGAGTCAAGGATTTAACCGAATTGGGTGAGATGCTAGACTGCATATGGGAGTAATAAACTAATGAACAAAAGGATATTAGGGCATTAGCTTTAAGCAGTATAAGTGTTAAATCTGGCAGCAAGAGATCAAAACTAAAGTTACCATTTCAGCAAAAGATCTGCGTTTCTGTGAAATATATGGTTTTAAGATTATTAATTGTATGGTATGTATCTGCTAGGGATTGAATTAATACCAAGTTTACTTCTTCAGACTCAAGTTGAATTCACTTCTGGTTTCCACAAGTGTTAACCCAACCCTACCTGCCTGGCAAAGTGTTCTCTTTTCCCCCCTTGGTTTCTCCCGGATTTTATAGATTTGTGAAATTAACATGCACCAACAACTGTCTGAAGAGTCCTGTGAGAATTTAAATTAAAATCAAATGGAACGGGGTAAGGTCATAACTGGCAAGGAGAGAGGAGTTTAGCACAGCTGAATGAAGTAATGATATGCAGTTATGAAGGATTAAACAGGAATAAGAAGGCTTACTGACAGAAAAACTGGGAGACTGTTTCACAACAAGGGATATGGGGCAATCCATGGAATTATTTAAAAAAGATTGGACAGGGCACCAGGTATACATGGTAATGAACAATTCTGCAGTGGCTACATAGACTGAATATTCTGCAACCTCGTAGTATCTTAATGCTCAAGATTCTACTATTCTAAGCAATTCTATATGATTTTGTAATACAAGCTTTATCCAACATGTTTTCAGATTAAAGTGCTGACATCAAATGAATTGCCAATAAGTAGTCTACGGAAGACCAAAATTTAAGACTCTGACACTAGTGAACAAATATGAACAGATTATCTAACAGATTATTTATATAAAGCCCTAACACTGTTTTCCTGAAGCACTTCCCAAACAGTATCACCACTTGCTACATAGGTTCTGATGGTTCATTCATGTAGGTGACTTGTTCCGCACCTGCATATAAAGGGTTAGAACAGTATTCTAGAGGATCTAAGGTGTAGGCTGAGCAGTTCTGCCAAGAACCTTAGGAGCAGCCAATTCTTTGAACAAAGTCTGAGCTGAACTTCATGCAGTATTATTGTTAATTTAAATTAATAAAAACCAAACCTCAGGAAAGGGGAGAGTCTGAACTCTACATCCTGTTGCTTGTATTTGAAAAAGAACCTGCTCAGAAAAGCACTCAATTCTTCAAGAGATGCATATATTTCTCTTCCACCCCGAGAAATGACATTGGAATAATCTGTCCGAAATCTTTTAAAACCAGGAAATAAAGCATATGCCATATGGAACGAACTCTGAGAACCGAGGTCTTAGCATTACTTTGGGTCTGGTCAAGAAGAGCTTTGCTTTCATCCAACCTATTATTCTTGCCTGCAATCTCCCAGACTGACTGGTGTGCAGTCAAGCCTACTACATTGTCTGACAGCAATAATTCCAGACAACTGCTTACTAATGATACAACTTCAAAACTCAGATTATTCAAAGATGACAGATCTAATCCAGAATTCAAATTCAGAAAGCACTAGGAGAAGACAATATGGTTCCCAATTTTAAATTATCATTCAACATCAGAGAGAGAGCTCTACAAGAGTCTTCTAATCTGTGCTTCCTGGTATGCTAGCAGCATCTCTGGTGGGATTTGCAATATAAGTAGTTTTGCTGTTTTAAGTCATCTACACAATTGGTCTATGTTGCCATGATGAACAAGTGCATTGCAGCATCTTACTGTCATTGAGGGCTATGACAGATGACCAAACAACTTACGTTACCTTGAGAACTGTGAGCAAGAGGTACCTAAAACTAATCAGCAAAGGAAAGTGCTGGAGTTAAGATAAAGCAACGAAGCCCCAAAGTGCTTGTGCAAACCCCAAGATGAACCCTCACTATGGAAGACTTTAACTGCCCGGGGAAATATATACTAGAGCCTGGAGTTCTCATTAAAATTCTTCTCTCAATTTTTTTTTTTTTTTAAAGTTCAGAAATTATACTTGATGTTTAAATTTTATATTAGCTGTTGGTAACATGTCTGTTACCCCTCTGGCATAAACATAACAGCACAACTGTTTCAGGCTGCACTTTCAAGTACTGCATATAAAATATCCTCTAAACTGGAGGAAGAGGGAGATGTTTACCCTTGCCTGTTGAATGACTGTTGCAATACACTCAGCATCTGCTCTAACAATCCCAGAGGCATTGCTGTCATCAAGGAAGTTCTGGGGTTCCCTTCTCATCATCTGCAATGCAGAAGACAAGCATAACAGTGCAAGCAACGCAAGATACCTTCACAAGTGTGGTTTTGTTTGTTTTTTGTTTTTAAGTTTGCCACACAAAGCGTGGCTCAAAGTTGTATCACTTGAACAGAGAACCTGTCTGTTCAATGTGACTGACATTCTGAAGTGGTGAAAATGAGTTTCTAGAGTATCATTCAAAGCATTTCTGTATATTTCCTGCAACTTGAAAAGTATTACTAAGGTGTGGTTCCTTTAGAACATGAATTTCCCCCATTTTTTTTCCCACACGCAAGAGAGGCTGTGTCACTTCAATACAAGACAGCACTAAGACAGTCAGCAGCCTATTCAGGTTTCTAGGTTAACACACAATAATTCCAAACCTGGTTTGAGACATTTTACAGCGTTGGGAGGGGTCTGCCTTTTACTGGGAATGTATAATCACACTCGCCCAGTGTATTGGAATTGCTGCACCATTCAGGACTTGACCAGTGCCACAAAAAAGCACTGCCAAACCAGAGGGACCAGTGACACCTTCAGTCAGGTACTTCAAGAATCAGAGCTACTTCTGGTTTTCTCATACGTGTGCAGCATTTTTTTCCCCCAGCTATACCAGACCATCAGAACTGCATCACCGCGTCCTATCATATTGCTTTCCCCTTTCAGCTCTCCCCACACTTAAATTCCCATGATTTCAGCAGCTGTTACAGTGGTAACTGCTGGAGTCAGAAGCAGTATTTATTCTATCTGAAAGCTTGAAATCCCGAGTTTTCCAGTAGTATGTATTGTTCACATCAGCTGCTAAAGTCATATGCAACTGAAGAAAGACAAGAGGCTGTTTTTTAAAAAGCTCCAGTCAATCTGCCATGACTAGGAACATGTTGGCAGGACCTGTTTGGTGGCCAGCAGGATCCGTGAACGCTGATCAGAAATATTAATTTTTAGTTATGCATTTTTTAAAGTCAGAGCAATCGTGGATTGCTAACAGCCAAACCCAGCTGCGTGTTTAAGGAAAATTCAGACTCAAGGACTACTGTAACAAACTACCTATGCTGTTGACATCTCTCCATGCCTGCTTCAGCTAAAAAAAACAATTCCAATTTCAGGCATAATGAACATTTACAATGGTCACGTTTCCCGGTCCCTGTTTGAAAATTCTCCCTAGGCATAAAGGAGTTTTTGCATAATTCAGGAAAATAGAAGCCATACTTTTCTTCCATCAGTGCACTTCTGAGATGATCATAAAGTTCCAAAAAGAGTCCTGCCTTCACAGCCACTCTTATTTACTCTGACTGCTCTGCATGTCAGGGTGTAGTGTCTCAGTCGTTTCTGACTGATGACATAAGAAAGAAGTCTGCGTAAGGAATGCCTCACACATCCCCTCTAATAACGAAGCCTCTCTAAAAGTTGGCCTGCCAAACTGAAAGATTAACTTTGAATGCAATTTCCTTTCATCAATTTTTTTACTTCTGTAGATTATGTTGTACCACACTCCAAACCTGTTGCAGGACGGTTCACCTAAATATTAAAGAAATCTGTGTTGTGTGTTGCTTCCTGCAGATTAAACTTGTTTTGAAAGGTAGTAAATCCATCTGATGAGACAAGGGTACAATTAGGACCACCTTAGTTCCACAGACCAATTCATTTTCATCTTTTTAGGATCTGGTCAGCGACTAGAGACTTCTCTTTGCTGGAAAAACATGATCAGTGGATTGCTAGAGTCCTTAAATATTGTAGTAAGTAATTAACAGCATCTATTTTCAACAATGTTAAGTCACAACTTGCTTTCATATCAAGTTAAGTGTAGTAATAAAACTATGGATGCAGTTACAGTTTTAATCTTGGCTGCTGGGATGCATGGCTGAAGTACCTTCAACTCAAGCAGTAAAATTCTTGAAGTTTTTTTTTTTTAATTAAATATACAGGAAGAGAAATGTGGTTAGTTATTTCCAATTTCATGCACATACTGAATACTCCCTGTAAAAGAGCATGATTGGCCTCAGTTTCCCCATATGAATGATGGGCATGACACTTCGTGATGTGTACTTAAATCCAAAACTAGCTAGTCAAATTGTAACAGCTGTGTTACATCGTGTTATTTCCCGAGAGTGACTATGATTGAGTATCATTGCATTTAACCTGCAGCACTGCAATATGCAATGGAACTAGCTAACTAAAATGATTGGTTGAATCAGTGGGGATAATCCCAAGCATCCAATAATGAGAGCTGTTCAGACTTGATAATCTATGTTTAAAGTAACTAAAAACATTCTCCTCCCTTCAGACTTAAACTACAGGGGGCAGAGATACATTTTCCGTGCAATGTCGTTCCAATGGACAATTAATTCAAAGACTTTGGTATCACAAATTACTCCAGTGTTCTTCATGGTTATGCTCTCAGAGTCCTCTTGATGAATAAAGAGTTTGATAGGTCACACTTACCTAAATAGCACTGTATACACAGATACAGCATAATAAGTGCAGACTTTATGATCTTTCATTTTAACTGAGTACAGTCATGGCCTACATAGTGCATTACAGGAAGCACAGATAACATCTATAGTTAAGGCTTCCCAATACTTCCCATTATAAGACCCTACTTTCACTTGCTAATAACTTACCAAACTAACCTTTCTGGCTGAAGTTTCACATGCAAAGTGGTTTGTCTCAAGCAGATAGTGTTTATTTTAAGTTTCAGAAAAAAATGGTTTAGCCATTTGCAAGAACAAAATTAGGGAAAAATACATGGCTTTACCCACATTAAAAATTTTTTTTTGCAACCATTATGTTTGAGAAACTAGCACTACAATACTTTAGAGCAGGAATTTGAAATTTGGAAGGGGTTTGCCTGTATGTCAGGGATGTGCCCTTTGTTATCCCTCTAGAAAAAGGCCCCAACTTGCACAGATAATAAGCCTCAGAAAATTTTCAGAGGAACAGCCGTGTTAGTCTGTATTCGCAAAAAGAAAAAGGAGTACTTGTGGCACCTTAGAGACTAACCAATTTATTTGAGCATGAGCTTTCGTGAGCCACAGCTCACTTCATCAGATGTGTACCGTGGTCTGATGAAGTGAGCTGTGGCTCACGAAAGCTCATGCTCAAATAAATTGGTTAGTCTCTAAGGTGCCACAAGTACTCCTTTTCTTTTTGAGAAAATTTTCAGTTTGCACATGCTCAGCAAAGACTTGTTAAGGACTTTGGCAGCTAAATTCTCTGAAGATATCCTCCAAGCTCGCTGGAGGGGCTGAGAGCCGGACTTTTGCTGCAACTGTTGCTCTCAACTACTGAGGATCGCTGTGGTGCTGGGGTAATAGAAATGAGAGCAATGAGCGTGCTCTCAATGCTTCCCCTACTGCCACCCAGGCAGACTGGAATGCAGAGGGGACAAGAATTTGAGCAGGGTGGGGCAGCAATAGAGGGAGTAGACTAGGACCAGGAGTTTAGGAGACAGGGATGTAGACTAGGACTGGCTGGGCAAAGAGTGAGGGGAAACTGGCCAATGTGGGGAAGGGGCAACAGAGATCAGACAAGGACACAGGGAGAGGAAAATAGTTTGTGATCACGTAATTAAAGATTGTATCATAACGCACAAGTGGACTGAATTTAAGTTGCACGGTCAACCTTAATTCTGGCATTTCCTAACTTCTGAGTGCTTAACTTTGTAACTTTAACATTCTTTTGATATGTGTGTGTGTAATATAAAAGTGTTACAGAACATGAAGTCAAAAAACAGATTTAAGAATCTCAGTGGTATTCTACAGAAGGCTACCCTTTTTTAAAAGCACCAAGATTCAATATTTTGCCAGAGAAACATTGATAGCAGGTCAGATGAACAAAAGAAAGGAAGTGGTCAAGAACTAAAAATCTTTACTTTTTGCCTGTATTTGTTAGTGCCTGAATAGTCTACATATTAACCATGGTAAGTAACTAAGGCTGTGTTTTTATCACTGGCTTCTGGTAACACGTCCATAAGTCATTGACATTTGCTCACATACTTTTTATAGTAGTTAGAAATCTCCAATAATATAGCATTTATATTTCAGTCTACTATCTATGCGTGCACGGTGAAATTAATAGAATTACTATTTACATCCCAGCAGTGACTAAGAGACCATGGACTATACAAACTCCTTGCTAAATCTGATAATAAATCAGGCCCTATGATGAAAGGGGAGTTAAAACCCAGTCCAGCCTCAGCTTTCAAAAAAGTTATTCAGTAAGGAAAGCGATTTAGAAATGTTGCCACTAAAACCTTAGAGAGACTGTCAATTTACTACTGCTAAACTGTCCCCCGACAATAGTTTTTCTACATATGATCTGGTACTTTCCAGGCACGTGGAATGGAAAGTAATGGAGAATTAGCCAGTCTAGCCTGCTGGAGTCCAGAGAACAGGGTATTCTACTTTGTTTCAAAGTTTTTAATGGAATTCTGTCTCTACTGATGCGAAAAAGGAGCACCTGACCGTTCGGATACAAGTCTTTCTGAATGATCCTTGCACAAACAGCAAAGTTTTTAAAAAAAAACCCATACAACTGAATATATTTCAGTATGCCTGCAAATATTGTTTTACAAATGGATGTACAAGTCACTTCAAGTCTCTTTAAAATTTACTCTCTGCTGTTGGGATTGTTTTTTTTCCAGAGGACTCAGTTTTGGAGGGCTGGGAGAAAGAGGAAGAGCAGATGGCTTAAGACTGAACCTGATCAAGACAAATAAGAACACAGGTCATTCCAGGGCAGGACTGTAGTTAGAAAAAGAAATGCAGGTGTGCCAGGAAAGAATTCTGCCCCGGTATCCCCTTCAGAGCTTGGCTTCAGTAATAGTTGAAATGTTTGATCACTCCTTACTCTACTAATGTTACAAATGGATAAAATATATCGACAGTCAATAAGCCTTTGTGTGCCCTTCTACCTTCAATACACACTCTCAAAGGCTGCTAGTGAACGTATTTCCTAGACTCAAGATATGTAAATGATGGAAGCAAAGAAAGCAGAGGTTTCTACATGGTAGAATTGACCTACAAGTCTCTGTACTGGTCAAAGGCATTGTTGGCTTCCACCTCCAGCTTGCGCAGGCGAGCGGATGGCATGGCACCGTCTTCTAGAGGAGGATCGTATTTGTTACTCCATGGTGATCTGTGGGGAGGCAAAGAGGGGAAGAAAAAAAAGAAACTTAGATAATTAAGTCAACTCTGAAAGGCTTTGAGAAGTGTAGGCTCAAACCACAGATGTTTGAACTTGCAACAAGAACCATTAATCTGTCAGAACTGGATCATAAACAGCCATTTCTGAACATTGATAGAAAGGGGACCCAGATTCCTAAATCTTCTAAATAGCTTCTAACTTTTCCTATGGATCACCTCTTATCTTTTGTTACCAGTATATGTGCAGTCATGTTTGGGGCTTGGTGTGTTTTTTCAAGTCTGAGTAATTTTCAGTAGTGGCTCTTTGGAAGTGTTGTGTGTTTATTTGGGAGTTTTTGAACACCATGAGATTTGTCAGGATTTGAGTCAATATTATAGCCTACAAATAAGATTCACGTTCTCTTCCACTAACTGGTTTTATAAAACACACTACTATTTTTGTGCAACCATCAGGAAAACATTTAAACATTAAGCAAGAATTAACAGGATTTGTAAAACTGCAGGTTTTTTAATGAATTTCTGCAGGTGGCAGAGATTGCGTGCTCTCAGTGAAATGCTTGGTATTAAAGGGTTGATGGAGCCTTGTGCCTGCCTCTGAGAATTTTAGAATTCCCATTTTATAAGTCCACATTCTCCTTTGCATTTCCCCTGTGAACAATCAAGCTGCGTATAACCATTGCTAGTTTAAAAAGGTATCCCTAGCCTTTGCAAAGGTGCTTTTTAAAAATGCTCCAGCCTGCTAACACACATCAGATTTATTGTAGTCCATATGCAAGGGCCTTTTCCTTCAGTAACTGCCATTTGTTATTAATTTCTCTAAGAGGTGTCTAGCTTGACATCTGTTTAACGCAAAGCACAAAGAACAGTCTGTTCCCCTCTGGCCTCTGCTTCCACCACATTTCACTCCCCTCCTACTCCTCTCTGCTGGATTTGGCTCAACAGGTGAGACACTAGGAAGAGTCAAGTCATTGTGTCACATCCAGCCACAGAAAGACTTTTCAGGCAGCAATTTCCCATTTAAAAAAAAAGAAAACTTAGCTGCTTTAGTGAATGTTACAAGACTGTATTACTTGTTTACCAGATAATTCTGTCAAGTCAGAAAGATTAAATACACAAAACAAGTATTCCCCACCCCCAAAAGCGCAGGCCTTGTGACATTCATAAGTGAAACAAACGCACACGTAAGACAGTACAAATATAGATCTAAAATCTCAAACCAGACAGGATCAGAGAGTTTCAAACAGGACATCAGCCTCTATCATGCACCCTCTGGAGGAATGAATAAAATAGAACCTGCACCCAGTGCAACCTGCAAGTATCCCATACAGTCTGCAGCATTCATATAATATATATATGCTGTTTGTTCATAGTTGCAGCCTCTGTTCCTAAACGCTGCCCCCACCCATCTTTTTTTCAAAGCACATAAGTCCTGAAAAGTAAGTTGTCTTTCTGCGGTTCCAGATGACATTTTGCTACTCCCCCAGGTGAAAGGGAACCAGTGATCAGGAAACCAGTGTTGACGAGACATGTCCCTGCAGCCCCCTCCTCTCCAACAATCAATTATGCATTACTTAACATATACACTGAACACCTTTTCCCATCAACAGTTGTTTTGCCCTTCATAACAGACTGGATCAAATATTCCAGTTTCCAAACAATTGTTTATTGGGTGAAAAGAGGTCAGGCGATCACCTGTGAGGTGGACAAATGTTTTACTAGGACCAGCTGTGAGAATTAGGTCCTCAGAGCCCTAGGAACATGTAGAAAGCAGCTACTGCAGAAGTGAACATGGTAAAATGTTGTCTGATTTATAATCTGAAACCTAACAAATTTATAGACTCAGTCAAAGAAGGTTAGTGAAGGTTGGTGACTTTGTGGGGAGGTTGATCAATTTTTCTTGGGTTATCACTGGGTTATTTGATTTGATCTGGGATAACTGATGGGTCTTTATTTATAAAGGATTATCAAAGGCATCCAAAGAAGTAGGTGGGCATTCTTAAGACACTGCTAAAAACTCAAATATACTGGGTAAAACTACTAAACAAGATAGCATTTCTGAGTTTGTCTGCTATATACTTCTGAAGAGAAGCATAGTTCTGACATCCAAAAGTTCCAACTGAAGTGAAACATTCCTCAAATCAGCAGAAAGTATCCAAGTGTAAAAGACAGCAGTGCTCTGAACAAAATCTAATATGCAATTAACCTATCCAAGCAGGTTCATATGGCTACTCCTTCAGTTTTTATAGGAAGTTTTCTTACCACACCAACTATTTACACAAAATGTACAGTTATT
This sequence comes from Caretta caretta, assembly GCF_965140235.1. Classification (NCBI taxonomy): domain Eukaryota; kingdom Metazoa; phylum Chordata; order Testudines; family Cheloniidae; genus Caretta; species Caretta caretta. The sequence goes on from NC_134223.1 coordinate 8,685,709, forward strand.
CCAAACAAAAACCCAACCATCTACTCTTCAGGCAACAAAACCTGGAACTATGTACTTACCATACCATCTCCTTCATTCACATACAGAATGTTCTTACTATGGTGTCTCCCAGCATTTTGACTTCTCTTTTCCCAACATTTATTAAACATACTGATTAATCTAGTTTTAATATAGCAACAATATACAATGTCAAAAGTGATGCACCCATTCCAACTCTTGCTTCAGATGGCACATGACAGCATTTTCTTGGTCTTTTTCGTTGTAATCTTAGAAGTGCTCAGTTTGGGATCCAAATTTTGTGCATGAATCAATCAAATGTCAACTGCAACCATATTGTCTAATATATTCAGAGCCCTTTAAGCTGGCAAGAGGAAACACACAAGGCTGCCTATCCCCTATTATAAACATTGGCCTCTGAACCCATGGCTATCCCCATTTCCATCACCTAATCTATTGCAGGAGTCAAAATTGGAAACGTGAAGTTTTACTTTTGCTGGACAACTTGCTAACATACTCAACCTCTCCACCCTGGAAAAGAGACTTAACTCCTTTCTTTTGGGAAGCTGGGTGGTCTTAAAATTAACTGAAAACTGCACCCTTACAAAATCAGACACTAATAAAATATTTTCAGTTATGATGGGCACCTATAGAGTTTTTATGTCGAGGGGTAATATCAGTAAATCTAAACAATATCTTTAAACACTCCACCACTACTCAACAAAATTCAGACTGACCTGATAAACAACCAGCGTCTCCAGCCTTCATTATGGGGCAGTGTTCATTTAGTTAAAATGAACTTATCAGCAAGACTGCTACTTACAAACCTTCCCCATTATAAAAATTCCTGGATCAAGTTACCAAACAATTTTTGTGGCGAAAGAAACAACATAGGATTAACCTTACTAAGTTATAATTATCCAAGGAAGTAAGGGGTCTTGCTCGTCCAAATAGAAGCTATGCAGCATAGAATCATAGAAATTTAGGGCTGGAAGGGACCTTGAGAAGCCATCAAGTCTAGCACTCTGTGGCGCGTCAGAACCAAGTAAACCTAAAACATCCTTGGCAAGTGTTTGTCCAACCTGTTTTTTAAAACATCCACTGACAACCTCCATCCACACCCTCCCTTGGAAGCCTATTCCAGAGTTTAACTATCCTTAAAGTTAGAAAGTCTTTCCTTAATCCAAGAGCTCCCTTGCTGCAGATTAAGCTCACTGTTTCTTGCCCTATCTTCATCGGACATGGAAAACATCTGATCACCATCCTCTATAACAGCCCTTAACATACTTAAAGACTTATCAGATCCCCCTGCTCAGTAGTCTTTTCTCAAGACTAAACATGCCTAGTTTTTTAAATCTTTCCTTATAGGTCAGGTTTTCTAAACCTTTTATCATTTTGTTGCTCTCCCCTGGATTCTCTCCAATTTGTCTACATTTTTCTTAAAGTTTGGTGGTCAGAACTGGACACAGTACTCCAGTTGAGGCCTCACCCATACTGAGTAGGGTGGGACAATTACATCCCAGGCCCTTCCTGTTGGTCAGTCAAGCCTAAAATGGCTGTCCCCCTGGTTACCTATTCCAAAAAAGTTGTCCCTAATACATTCCAAGAACTTATTGGAAATTTTATGTTTTGACATATTATTAACTAGCCAGACAGCTGTTAGAAAAAAGTAAAGTAAAGTCCCCCATTACTACCAGGTCTTGTGTTTTGGATATTTCTGTTATTTATTCTAGAAATGCCTCATCCAACTCTACTTCCGATTTGGTGGTGATGGTAGCAGTCTACTATAGATATCATCCCTATTTCTTACCCCCATTATCCTTACTTAGAGACTCAACTTGTCTGCCTCCCATCTCCTTCTCAACCTCAGAACAAATGTATATTTTTGAGGTAAAAACACCTCCTCCCCTTTTACCCTGCCTGTCCTTCCTGAACAAGCTATGCTCCTTTATACCAATATTCCAGCCATGAGACTTATCCCACCAAGTCTCTGCCATGCCAATTAAGTCATGATATTATGTACTAATACTTCCAGTTCTTTCTGCTTATTCCCCATACACCTGGCACTTGAGCATAGATATCTACAATGTTGAGCAGATTCCCCCCTTGCTGCTCCTATGATCCGTTAGTAATTTTCCATGTTTCTCTCCATCCTCCCAAACATCTAACTCTCTTTTAAGGTCACCTTTTTCATACTTACAGGTGGGCTTTTGTTACCTGCTCCCTTTGAACCTAATTATGTTGTGATATGGGAATAGTAACACTTCGGCTCTACCTACAAGCATTAGCATGGCAAATGATTGAACAAGATACAATTCCTCCAGTTAGAGTTATTTAACCTGCCTAAAACACGAGTTACCCAATATTGCTAAAAATAATCTGAACTTAACTCTTCTCTTGCAGAGCTGAGGGTCAGAAAGCTCCTAAATTTAAAGAATTGTTTACTCCCACGCCTACTACAGGATTTGTTCAATGTCATCCAATAAAAGAAAATGTTTCAAAACCTTTGCCCATAAAGGAATTGTAACTCTGAATGGATGTTTCAACTTCTTTATCCCCTTCAATATATAAGGCACAATTTTATCTACACTCCTAATTAAAACTTTGACTAAGGCCAGTGCCTGCGCTTTCATCTCATCCAAGAAACAGAAGCAGTGCCAATAAACAAGAAGTCCTAAAGCATTTTATTTCCAAATGTTACATAAGCTTATGGACACGAGAAAGACTGTAAAAATAGGAACAAACAGGAAGAAAAGGCACCAGCACAGAAATATTAGAGGCTGACTTGCTATCATCCAAAAGGTCTATATTCAATAGATTCCTATGCTGCAGTATTAATTTGCCCATAGACTATTTCCCTGCGAACAAAATCTGATCAGAACTAACTGTCCAAATTGTAACTCACCTAGCATCACTGGGTCAGAATAGCCCATTGTAATCCACATTTCTGGGTCAAGGTTGAAGATTGTTTTGTAGGAATGGCAAACTCCCCAATGCATTTCATCCCAGCTGTTTGTTGGGTAACACCAAAGATACTAGTGAGTGTGAAACTGATAACATTTTCACTGACAGCAAAAGTATTTATCCTACATTTGTAGATCTGTGATGCAAAATCAGTTTTTGGCACCTGGAATTTCTATGTAACATTGTTCACTTAGACTCTCAGCCTAAGGACTAAACCGGACCAACACATTCCACAGAATGAAGACTGTCCTGCATTCACCTTTATACTTGATCATAAAATGCAGCCCTAGAACGGAGAAGCACCCCAATCTATTATAGATCAATTGTGCCTTCTTTCTCCAGATGTTAGCCTGTAACATGAAATCTTGTACATAATGGATTAGCTATTTCATGGCCATTAACCCTTCCTTCCCGATTCCTAAATATTCTGTTTATTCTTCATAGATATTAAGGCCCCACTCTTCAAAAGAGGCTTCACCTTTTCAGACCCCTGTGCCACACAGCCCAATGAGGATGTGTGTGTGACCAGAGCCTCGTGCAAAACAGTAACCATCACTAAGTAGCAGTGGTAGTTATTTGTTTCACTCACCTTCCCAGATGAAAAAAATAAAATGACTACATAAAGATATCCTAGGACTTACACACTTCACAAATAAATATGAGCAAGAAAAAGCAGCATGTATCTCTGCTTCATTTAAATTTAAAAAGACAGGACAAAATTAATTTTCTGCCTTTCAACATTCTCTTCATTTTGCCTCTGAAGCAGGCAATCTCTGTGCAAGTGTTCCAATTTTCCTTCAGGTGGGTATGATTTAATTGCAAGTATTAGATCTCTTTTGCAGACTGCAGGAATGGAATTTTTAAGAGAAGCCTATAACTTACATTTTTTCTGGCTAGTAGATCGTGGCATTTTCAACCTATTACAGCTGGAGCCAGCAGTAATTTTATCTAAAAAAATTCATAACCCTACCCAAAATGTTTTTGGTGGAAGAGCACTCAGAACACATTTAAAAGCTTAAATGGAGACTATTTGAAGAAAGACAGATGGACAAAAGCACTTAGATTTCAAAAATCAGGCTTCTAATTTCCTTGAGAGAGAATGCTTTTTGTTTCAGCTAACAGGTTTCAAACTGTGCTGTTGGCACCAGCCTCCCCATAAGGATTCCATTTAAGCAAACGATCAAACATACTTAGGATGGAAGTGTGTGGAGAAAGTCAGAGACCTTGAAGTTTTATATCAAAAAAGCTCTGCCTTCACGCTCTGGATTCCACTGCCAGTTGATATCCCCCAGACACCTTTGTCATTGCAGGAGAATGCAAATCAGTGCCTACAAGCCTATATGAATGTGCAGCTGCTACCAGAGCAGAAGCACAATAGGATAAGCAAAACAAAAAGCCAATCACTAACCCTATCACCACCAAAAGGAGAAGATACTTTAATTTCCCTCTTCATATTTAATTAAAATTTTAGTCACATGGAATATCGATTAGTTAAAATTACTTTTTAAAGTCTCAAGTTTTTTCTAAAAATCCATTTAGAAAAATTGTAATTCTTTTTCTACTCCACTTTAGTTATTTATAAAGGGATCTTTTCAGCAAGGGAGATAAACTGAGTAATTATACAGAGAAAATAATGAAGTTGACCTTGTAGGAAGGACTGCCAAATGCACAAATTAAACACACACAAAATAACGGGGAGAAAAATGTTTTTCTCTAGTGCCTTTCAGTTACCAAAATCTCAGGTCTTTCAAGTAATTGGAGCAGGTACAATATTGTCACACAAGTGTCATTTTCAAGTGAACAGTGCCCATTTAATTTTAGGGATAGTGAAAGATGCTTGGCTGCATCTTGAAGACTGAAGTTCTCTACCCATGGCACAGATGCAGCACAACAAGCATTGCCAGCTTTCCATATGCCCTGCCAACATGCATCAACTCTGATGAGGAAGGACCTCTTGGAGGGAATAGGGAAGTGCAGTCTCCATGATCTAATCCCCTTTTATTTTGAGGCTGCCAGAGAAGATGCCAGTGTGGCATATGACAGATATAGCAATTTCCTGCAACATCTTTGAGAGATTTTACTGTACTATTTTTATACACCACTGTGGGCCAGAGATTGCATGTAATTCCATGGGGAAGTTGACCACAGCTCCTCCAGATGCAAAGAACAGTGGGAGGTGATTCAGCAAATTCACTTAGGTTTTAACACCTCCACAGATATACCACCACTGGCTCACATACATTAGTTCAAACTGGATTCTCCAGAGACCAACAGACAAAGAAAGGACTTTTGGATAAATAGCTGAAGTTTAAACTGACTCAGGGCCTTCTTTCTGATCCAGCAAATGGATAGAACCTTCTGTCCAAAGATGAGTGCGGGGGCATGAGCAATCCTTCCTGGGAATGGTTGGACGGACTCTGGCCTACTGAGGCCCCATAAGACTGACTGATGACCTCTTGTAAGTTTTTGGCATGTGTATAGGAACTTATTGTTTTTATAGGATTTCTCTGTAATGCCTTTACCTTAAGAAGAAACGTGCTTGTTTATGGTTATGTGGTAACTTATGATGACTGGCAATCATGTTGTTTTATAGCCTTCTAAGAGAAAGCAAAGTGCAGATACTGGCCTGTTTGGGTAGCCTGAGTTACTGGGAATAAAACACAGCCTGGAAAAGCTCTGGTCAGGAGGAAGACACACACAGGGCTCTGCCAAGAGAGGAGACAGTTAAGGATTTGTGAGTCTACCGTGGGTGTCCTTGGTGAACCACAAAGGGGGAATACAGGTGCAGTTGCCCTGAATGGATAGGAATGTCTCCTTCTGGAAGTGAGGAGAGACTACAAGCTTGCTTTACTTAGGCCAAACATCAGAACGTAACCACTTCCAGTCACCAATCTAGAAATGAAATGCTTCTCTAACCTCCTCTCATGGCTTTTAGTTCTCCCCCTGCCCATACTGACCTCAGCCAGCTTCCTTAGGGTACCTGTTGGGCAAAGGAAATGCAAACATACTTTGGGTACTGAACAACTTGGATACAGAAACCAATTAACATCCTGGAGTTTTTCAAAAGTTTCCAGACCCTCTTTGTTGGCCTGAGCATATCATCTCTGTTGCAGCAATATCTCATGGAACTCCAATGAACACTTCACCTTAGAAGGTTCTTTCTTTCTTGGCTTCCTGTCATAGAGAACATCTAAACAATTCACTACAATTTATGCAACCTCTGCAATTCAGACAAGGCTACTTACACAACTTTGCATCCAATCTGCAATTTCCCAACCTCCCTTCCACCCCTCAACCCCCAAAATAAAAGGGCCTCAATATATTCTCCACGTCCATCATCTGTAGTTAGGATAATACTTTGCATATATGTCACATCTTTACATGGATCTTGAAGTGCTTATGAAAGACCTAGTATTATAATCAGGGACCTCCATAGGGGGGCCTGGGGTAGAAGTGACAAATCCATCACTTTCGGGACCCACCCATCACTTCCAGGACCAACCGCACCGGCCAATCACACTGGCTGGCCGGGCCCCCCAAAGAGCAGGGCCCGGAGCAGTCGACCCGATTCGCCGTACCCCAGGGACGGCTCTGATTATAATTCCATATAAATGGATAAACAGACACAAAAATTAATTTGTTCAAAGTAGGTCAATCTCAAAACTGGAAGAAAATCTGTGATTCCAACTCTCTTACTACCACTAGATACACTGTCCATTCTTGGGAAAAGTCAATCCCCGCCCCGCTCCCCCCCAAAAAAGGCTGTTTTCTGAAAGTTCATCTTGGAATGGAATTCTTGGACCATTCTAAGCAAGTAAGTGGAAGCCACCTCTTCGTGTTACTTTTTAAGCAAGGCATGCCTGAACTACTGCGAAACATTTTCAGTTGTCACCACTAAAGAATGTGAGCTGTTACTTTAAAGTAACAATGGAAGCCAGAACCTTGGAATGGAACCCTTTCTCATCACAACCCAGAATATATACATACTCAGTGACAGAGGTAAAAGGGCTTTGTTTTGCTAACCTGGGACAGAAAGATTAATTATGGCCATTACGTAGTAGTTTAGTACTCCCATGTAAGAGAAGAGTAAACAGTAGGCAATTTAACATTCACAAAACTTTCTGGAGCACAGGTTGAGTCTCTTAATAAAATCTTTGGGACTATGCCACTATTATTACAACCATTAGAAGGAAGTAGGTATTGGATAAAAGGAAAATTTCAATTTAAGGCTCTGCAAATATTTCCATTGTGACCCTCCAGTCACCGGTTTGTACTGCTGGCACCATTTACTCCTGGTTGAAATTTAGAGCAGAGGATCTTCATCTGAAAGCATTAAAACCAAAATTTAAAGAACAATTGTAAAAAGATTAAAATAAAACCCAAAATGAATGAGGGGAGAACCTGGATCAGTATGGGTACACAGATCTGTGTATAAGTCATAATCACAAACCCTCCTAAACAAGAGAGTTTTCTGCACAATCATTCTGCACAAATCTCTCCTCTGCATATTACGGAATATCTAAGTAGTTAGTCCACAATGCACATTAGCTATGGGGAATAGATATTTTTAGCAGTATTCCTCTACTGAAAACTTAGGATGGGATTTTCAAAGTGATATATTAATGTTAGGTGCCCAAATAACATTTGTCCCCTTTGAAAATGCCAGTCAAAGTTTCCTTTCTAGGATGGAGGCTCACCTAGAGCTGTAAGAATAGACTATTTTGTTTTGAGTGCCATCATCAATTTCTCCCACTGTCCTCTACTCCAGAGATTTTCCATCCTGGAGACCACAATGTATCACCTACAGACAGCATAAGTAGAGTCCCCTTAGATGGCCAGCTCTGGTGTTAATCCTCTAAAACAGAACTGAATGATAAAAAAGTACAGAGCCCAGAGGAATCCCCTTCGCATCCATCCCAATTCAGCAAGATTCTTGAACATGTGACCAGCCCCACGAACTTCAGTGAATCAACTAAGGCCACAGTATAGATTCCAGTGACTCAGAAGCAACCAACCTAGTGCATCATCTGTGCTAAAATGGGTCTCATTCCTACCACACAGTATGTAGTGGCTCTCCCACTCCCCCCCAAAAGATATCAGACTAATGGCAATATTGCCAGGTTCTTGGAAGATTAACTCAGTGGTCTTCTAGTGCTGAGTAGAGGGGCAGGAGATGTTAGGGATTGATTCTGACACTCTTACTCGTGTTGGACAACACCTTACATGGTTCCACTGGTTCTATTGGGACTACTTATATAGTAAGGTATTGTCTAACAAAGATGGCAGAATCAAGCTCTTCATTAGCAAGTTGAGGTCAATCTCAGCTCAGCTTTGCTCAAAAACAAGAGGAGGAAGGGAAAGTGATGCTGTCTTTTAGTAATGATTTGCACTGCGATCCTTCCGTGAGATCAGCTGCATTCCTGGGATATGAGCTCACCTATACGAGTCTCCATCTCTGTTGTAGTCACACAATAGATAGTCCTTTCCCACCACTTTATCTCGAGCAATCTTCAACGGCTGGTCAACAGAAGACAGGAGATCTTCACAGAGGCTTGGGACCTAATAATAAAAGAAGATGAGGGGGGCAAACATTAAGATTAAAAGGGGTCGGTTTCTCTACTAAATACAGGTTGTGTGATTTGTGGACAAACTTTTAAACTTTACCACTTAATATCCCACCTCCACACTGTTTAAAAAAAAAGCCTAAATTGTTTTCTAAAATCTATTTATTCTGAACTTGCCCCCAAGAAGTTGCACTTATGATTTTTTCTACCCCATTTCTCCCTTTTCTGCCCCCCCCCTCAAATAATTTCAGACTTCATTATCCAGCCACTAGTACGGTCTACTAAATTTAAATACATACATTCTCAGTGTTAGTTTCTTGCCAACAAAGACCAGTGAAGAGATTGTTGAGAACTGATGAATAAAGGTAAATATTTATAATGGAGTGGAAACCAGAGAGCTGCTAAGAGAATAAGCTGTCCATGCACTAGGACTTATTTTTCAGAGGCTCCTGCTCTGGGTTGAGTTTAGCATATTTTCCAGGCAGCCTGCCAAACATTAGTATGCTGGCTAATAAAAAAAATATCAAAATATATCTGCTACACAGGTAGCTTTTAAATGGATCCATAATCCCAGCTGCCACCCTGTGCTTTATCTGGAGAAATGAACAAATCAACATCTAAATAGAACATGGCAAAGAATTTTTGACATACTGCAGGGAAGATGTAATGACATTTTGCAGCACAAAGCTGGTGTAAGCCTCAGCACAAGTAAGCGAGCAAGTTCTCTCCCCTGGTCTCTAGCACAAAAGCTGACATGAGCCACACCAACAATATCAACCTTCCCTCTGCTGCAGGCTTTTCCAAATTTAGAATAGCATCTGCCCACTCGAGTAGTTTCCTCAGTACACCAACTCCATCTCCCCTGTACACAGTTTAGAATAGCTATTTGTCACGCTAGAGTGTGCCATATTCAGTCTGGTGGCTAACTATCAAAACACTTCCTAGAGCCACTATTAAACACAACTGGTGTATCTTTCATTTCACCAGGGGGGAAAAGAGGGAGTTCTAGAATTTAAGAGACAGACAAAAAGATAACATTTAGATGTAAATACTGTTTGGTGTCACACATATAATTAAAATAGACAAGACTTTGGTTGTTTGGAGAGATCTGAGGTGCGTGCAAGAAACTTTGTTTTAAGATTCTGCTATTATTTCTTCTCCCTTATGTATACACTTAAATGAACATTAATGCTAAAATATAAATATGCAATTTCATGCTGGCATGAAATCACTATGTAAACTGATAATTACATGTAATCTTCTGATAGTATCCCAGACAGGATAAATTTAAAACACTGATCAAACAAATGGCTTTAAAAAAAAAAAAAAAAAAGCTGACAGGCACATTAGTAACAGGAGATTATACAGGTTAAAAATCAGACCCGTCTTGGCTGTCATATAAAACATATATCGATATGTGGAGAGGGGAGTTAGGTGCACCTACATTAAATTCATGAAGTGGTTTTAAACCAAGATTGCAACGTTTTAGTATGCTCTGATAGTACTGTATTATAATCATTAGAAGGGAAGACATCAGCAAGTCTTAAAATACCTTATGTTGACATCTATAGACAATGAAATGGTAAATGGAAGTGTCATTGCGGCTGCTGCACTGACAGGAAAATAATGACATTCATGTTGGGTTAGTACACGCTTCCCATGCCCTTAAGAATAACAGAACAGCAGTGCAAGCAAATAAAGTAATAGAAGAATGACTTGCTCTAGCAGTATCATGCTATATTGCCCGTATAATGTGATATCATCTTGGCTTTTCCATTTGTAGAGGTATTAGAATTTTACAGTTAGCTCAAACTTCATTAAAAGTTAGCTGACCTAAGTGTCTTTCAAACTGCTACCCATAGGATTCAAAAAGTTTTGAAAGATGCACCTAAAAGAAGTAGGCTGGGATTTTTAAAGGAAACCAAGGGAGTTGGGAACCTAGCTGCTTTGAAAATCCCAGCTGTAGCAAACACCTGTTTTCCTACTGTGAAGGATCTGTGGTTTGACATAGCTAACGTATGGAAGTTGTGGGAGCTATTTAGCTATATTATTGCCTATTAGCTTTTGATATTTGAGTCAAGGGTTCAAATAGCAGCATTATATTAGAGAATGTTTCCCAATGAATTTAAATGGCTTATAGGATATTTCCTTAAATTTTAGATCTGAGTGTCAGCAGCTGCTCGCTACTGTAGGAGACAGAAGATCGGCTGTAAGCCTGCTTGGTGTAGGGGCCTTAGTTAGGTGATTTATCTATGTAGCTTGCCAAGTTAAACACAAAATGGATTCCATTTTTCTTTTTAAATAAATTTCCTGTAGAAATTCAGGGGACAAAGTAAATCCAACAAGCTCTACTGGGCACCATGTACAAATTACCTAGAGGTTATGAAATTGCCATGCTCTCAATGGGACTGTATCACCTCTCCCCATAAGCAGGCAGAGTATTTAATCCCAGCAGTCATGTGCCTTGGTCAAGTTCTGCGATATGGGATATACAAAGGTTCAAGCTAGGAGACTCAGCTACTTCTAGGGGACAAGGGGCTCAAAATTGCAAGTTAAAGAGCGTGTGTTTAAACACAGGAGTAAAAAAGTAGTGAGCATTTTCTAGAAGAAACTTTCCTTTTTCCAAAATTGGACAAATCCAGTACTCTGAGTTGATCATACAAAGGAGATACAAATCAGAAGTGTCATACCACAAACTACGTGAAATGATGTATTTGTGTACATTCGCCCATCTGGTTCTACTTTGTCTCTTCCTCCTCTTTTCCATTAGCTATTAGTTTTACAATCGTTATTCAGGCAGAGAGCAACTTGAGATGAACTCTTCAGCGAAATACGCAGCAATTTCAGACACATGTACAATACGATCCAAAATGCCTTTGTCTTCAGGAACTATACTCCCTCTACCTCCTAAAACTGGCCAGCTGAATACATTCCATCTTCTGATCTGCTTTATGGCCAAGTGCCCATCCCAGAGAGATGAGAATCTAGAAACACGCTGTTCATTTTGTTGCCCATTTAGATGAGTAATAACGATGAAAACATGATTGGGAGAAGAGTGGCGCTCTTCCCAGACTCCAATTCCAATCCACTTCTGTTCCTATCACTTTTGTTTGGAAAAAGCCCTACAATGCAAGTGCAGTAGAAGACCAGCAGAGGTCTCTTTACTATTCTTCATCAGGCAAAACTGAACTTTGTTTTAAAAAGGACACAGCAGATTGAGTCAATTCCACTGCAAAAAAGTTGCTACGTAGCCACCTGGATTCCCCTTGCAAAATCAGCATAAGAGAAGATGTGATGGCAATTTCGCTGTATTCATGAGATAGTTTAGGCAACCTGGCTTACCTCTGCCAGAAAACAAGAACACAAATACAGCAGTGAGACTGTATCCACATAAGGGCACAACCTTAACGAAAAGGCTGCCTAGAGCTCTGGGATCAATACAATGGTCAAAAACTTTTCTCCTCTGGCTTAAAGGAACGCTCTACGATAGCGGTCCCCAACCTTTTTAAGCTCAAGATCACTTTTTAAACGTGAGGGCAACCAAGGATCTACCCCACCTCTTCCCCAAGGCCCTGCCCACTCCATCCCCTGCTCTCTTCCCCCCCCCCGCAACTTTCACCAGGCTGGGGCAAGGGGCTGGGGTTCGTGAGGGAGTGCGGGCTCTGGGCTGGGGCCAAGGGCAGCCAGGGCTCTGGGCTTGGGGCACTCCATCAAGTGGAGTGCCCCAAGGGTCGGTCCTGGGGCCGGTTTTGTTCAATATCTTCATAAATGATCTGGAGGATGGTGTGGATTGCACTCTCAGCAAATTTGCGGATGATACTAAACTGGGAGGAGTGGTAGATACGCTGGAGGGGAGGGATAGGATACAGAAGGACCTAGACAAATTGGAGGATTGGGCCAAAAGAAATCTGATGAGGTTCAATAAGGATAAGTGCAGGGTCCTGCACTTAGGACGGAAGAATCCAATGCACAGCTACAGACTAGGGACCGAATGGCTAGGCAGCAGTTCTGCGGAAAAGGACCTAGGGGTGACAGTGGACGAGAAGCTGGATATGAGTCAGCAGTGTGCCCTTGTTGCCAAGAAGGCCAATGGCATTTTGGGATGTATAAGTAGAGGCATAGCGAGCAGATCGAGGGACGTGATCGTTCCCCTCTATTCGACATTGGTGAGGCCTCATCTGGAGTACTGTGTCCAGTTTTGGGCCCCACACTTCAAGAAGGATGTGGATAAATTGGAGAGAGTCCAGCGAAGGGCAACAAAAATGATTAGGGGTCTGGAACACATGACTTATGAGGAGAGACTGAGGGAGCTGGGATTGTTTAGCCTGCAGAAGAGAAGAATGAGGGGGGATTTGATAGCTGCTTTCAACTTCCTGAAAGGGGGTTCCAAAGAGGATGGCTCTAGACTGTTCTCAATGGTAGCAGATGACAGAACGAGGAGTAATGGTCTCAAGTTGCAGTGGGGGAGGTTTAGATTGGATATTAGGAAAAACTTTTTCACTAAGAGGGTGGTGAAACACTGGAATGAGTTACCTAGGGAGGTGGTAGAATCTCCTTCCTTAGAGGTTTTTAAGGTCAGGCTTGACAAAGCCCTGGCTGGGATGATTTAACTGGGAATTGGTCCTGCTTCGAGCAGGGGGTTGGACTAGATGACCTTCTGGGGTCCCTTCCAACCCTGATATTCTATGATTCTATGATTCAAGGAGTTCACAGTGTAGGAGGAGGCTCCCGGCTGAGCCTGGGGCAGGGGTGCAGAAGGGGGTGACAGCTACAAGCTGTGTAAGGCTGGTGGGGCGCAGGAAGGGGCTCCGGGCTGGGGCTCAGGGCAGGGGCTTGGGGTGCAGGAGGCAATTCAGGGTGCAGGAGGGGGCTTGGAGTGCGGCCTCCCACCAGGCAGCACTTACTGCGGTCACTTGCCCATTGGGTGCTGGCTCTGGGAGGAGGCTGTGGGCAGGGACTTGGGGTGCAGCCTCCTACTGGGCAGCACTTACCGTGGGCGGCTCCCGGTCAGTGGCACAGCAAGGATAAGGTAGGCTTCCTGCCTGCCCCAGCCCTACGCCACTCCGGGAAGAGGCCAACCAACTCTGCGGCCCCTGGGAGGCGTGTGGGGCGCATGTGGCTCTGCGCACTGCCCCTCTCTGCAGGCACTGCCCCCAAAGCTCCCTTTGGCCACAGTTCCCCATTCCCAATGGGAGCTGTGGGGACAGTGCTTGCAGGCAGGAGCAGCACGCAGAGACCCCTTCCCTAGGGGCGTGCTGGCCGCTTCCGGGAGCGGTGTGGGGCCATGGCAGGCAAGGAGCCTGCCTTAGCAGCAGCCATGCTACACCCCCGGAGATTGTGATCGACCACGAGAGAGTCCCCAGGATCGACCAGTTGATCACAATCAATGGGTTGGTGACCACTACCCCACAATAAGCATCTAGAGCTCATCTGTACAGGAGACAGAACTTTCTCTGGGACCAGACCGAGAAGGGAAAAGAACTTCCCCAGAAATTATGGGCCATCACAAACCACACCACCTTCACTCTGAAGTGCAAGGTGCATTCCTTTGACATTGCTTTCTCTAATAGATACATAGCAATTAGTATACAAATAAAACCCCCACCAAAACAAGATGCTCCACTGTACACCCTTCTCCCTTCAAAGAGAAGACGAAAGAACAAACCGCCACATGACAGATATTAGTCATATCACCTAAAGCACCCAGTTGGCGCTCAGATACTATGGCAACTATTAACTATTTAAAAAAAAAACAAAAAAATACAACGCAGCGCTTTCAGGGACAACTGCAGGACAATCAACGACTTAACTCCAAAGAAACTGATTAAAGATGGGTTTCAGAGTAGCAGCCGTGTTAGTCTGTATCCGCAAAAAGAAAAGGAAGACTTGTGGCACCTTAGAGACTAACCAATTTATTTGAGTATAAGCTTTCGTGAGCTACAGCTCACCACTGCATGCATCCGATGAAGTGAGCTGTCGCTCACGAAAGCTTTTGCTCAAATAAATTGGTTAGTCTCTAAGGTGCCACAAGTCCTCCTGTTCTTTTTGATTAAAGATGGCATTCCTTTAAGTCCCCCAGTTTACCCACCTGTCAAATAGGATAATGATGACCTCACAATCGTGCTGTGAGGTTTACTTTAGTGCCTAAAGCCCTTTGAGGGCGATTAAAAAAAGTTTATAATAAATTCACATCTCACAAAAGTCTTAAAAGCAGTATTAAGAAGCTAATTTAAATCCTGAAAAAGGCAGAAAAATTCAGTAGTCAAGTATTACGGAGAGTATTTCCCTTAAGAGCTACATGGGCAGTGTCATCCACACTTGGAGATTATTTGCAATACTACCTGCACAACTGGACAGGCAGGCTCAATTTTTAGTCAGCATTTCCCATCTTTCTGGTTGAAATCAAACCATTTCTGGACTTCCGTGAGGTTGCATTGTCTGACCCAAGCGTATGTCATCTACAGATAATCACAATAGCTTAAGTGTTGATAAGAATTGCAATCTTTTCATCTTCCTTAGATGTATTGTGGTAGGAATTATTCTGCAAGCTGTAATGGGTAATCAATTGCAATGATGCACTTACTGGATTCTGTCCCTTTTTCTGGCACAGACTTCCAAAGTGACTTAGGCAGGGAAATTTATGCCTCAATTTCCCTAGGAATAAAATGACACTTTTCTACTCCAGAAGAAAGTTGAGAGATTTAATGCAGTGATGTTTATAAAAGATCTGAGATACCTCGCTGAAGGGGTTACACAAGGGCAATGTATTATTCTTGTTCAATTAACAAGACTCTTAAGTGTGGCCCAGACACCCAACGGGGCGTTTTAAAGTATTTATTACATCAACTATGTAACAACTGCTACGCTATTTTTCTCAGAGAGGGTTCCAGGCATACTTAACACATTGGCCTTCACAGTCCATGTTGTGGAGCTGCTTATATTGTGAAAGTGGTGTTTCAAAGCTGTCTGTACAAGTTATTTGTAGCTTTAAATGCTTCAGCAACACGTGTACTAGGAATGGAGTATTCCAATAGGCGTGAGTCTTCTGCAGAGTTCAGACTAGCAGTACCTTTAACAATATAAGATGCTAAATGTAACACACTAAGGACAGACACTAAATAAATACAGCAATAATTTAATCTTTGGGTTAGTATTTTATACCAAAAAAAGCACCTTGCATTAAATCTCTTCCTCCTCCGCTCCCACTTTAAGACTGTCAAATACCCAGCCCGGCCCGCCCCATGCACTTATATGACAGTGCATATTGAGATTGCGTGGAATAAGTTTTCAGTTAAATAGAAAGTTTCCAAGCCTCATGATTGCAAAGAAACAACTTGCACTGGAAGGTTAACCAGTCTGTCATCAGGAATTTACAGACAACCTGAATCATTGGTTCTGTGCTATGAGAACCCCCTTACCTATACCCTCTATTCATTTTACTGGGTTATTAACTGGAAAACCCGATGATACTAAGTATCATTTCAGCAGACGGTCGGGGAAAGTAGGTGGGATCAAAACTCAAGCGGAGGGAACTGGTATTGTTACAAGGAAGGAGATGGAGAAGAAAGTGGGACGCTCGCAAGGAAGAGGTAAAGACCAAGAGAAACGGGAAAGGCAGAGAATCAAAAGGCAAAAATAGTGGCTGATACCAAAAGGTGATCTTATTTTCCACAATTAGTGACGCTGAAGGGAGACAAACTAAATTTAGTTTCTACATACAGGTCATACTGTACCCTTTATCTTTTGCAAACTTCCCCATTTATAACCAAAGAAGTTCTGCCAAGGACTGAGTTGAGTATGTAATCCTATCTTCCTACCCTGGGCCCAATGATCACAATTAAAATTTAAGTTTGGCTTCCTCTGCACTGTTTGAGGCTCCCAAGGTGTCTTCACTTCTGCAGATAGGCATTCAAATAGGTATGACTGCCCCTTCACACGTTGGTGTATGAGACCACCCCCAAAGTAAATTTAAAAAAAACCCACGAAAAGGCAAGTCTCCAGGGCCCAAATTCAGTTGTTCAAATGGGGCTTAAATGGCATGGCTATTCACAAGCATGTACCATGGAATGAAGTGGTGGTACTTTTTTTTTTTTTTTTTTTTAAAGTAGATATACAATGAATGAGTAGTATAAAGGAATGAAACTGAATGAAAATGAGACCACCACATTATAGTGCATGTTGGTTGAACAAGGATTCTATTGTCTTCTGTGTAACAGTATTCTTCATTGAGTTAGTGAGCCAGGTATTTGGACAGAGTTTTAATTAAGTTAACCATTTTCATATCAGCAGTACAAGTGATCACCTGTGTCCAGGCTGAAATTGTATACCTTCTATAGCAGCCAGTCAGCCTAATAATTGTTCCTTTCTGATACACTGCTTGACCAACAGAATCACCTGCATAATCAAGAATTAAAAGGTCAAGAGCAGATTTTATATCTAGATACGATCTAACTTTAAAAACAAAAACAAAAGGAGAGAGAGAGAGAGCGCGAGCATGCTTGTGTATTGATGGAATACAAGAGTTAAACTCCGACATTATATATATAGGCCCCAAGTTTGTCCTGTGATATACCCAGGCAATTTCTAGTGGAGTTGGATGTGCATGACAGTAGAATTCTCCCCCTTGTGTACTAAGGATGTATTCAGCAACACAGATATTCATCTGAAATATTAAGTTTGCAATCTCAGTGGGGCTAGGTTGCTACTAGAGCTTAATTTTGTCTTTACAGACTTCAGTGTTTACACCAGTAATCCTAATGCTATGCGATGTTAATTTGCATATAAATAGCATGCCTGTCCATACTTAAAGAACAAATTACAATGTGCACCAGCTCTCCAGTAACCTCATTTTGGAAAGTATGTACAAAATTTGGTGATGTTTAAGGTCCGATGAATTTTGCCCAAGGACGAGAGCTGGAAAGGAAGGCTCATTAAAGTACGCATAGCTCCAGCTTGACCGAGTTTCAGAAAAACAGTAGACTATGCACTTGGACCTGTCTGCCCTTTGCATTAGACTCTACAACATACAGGTGTCTGCAGAGACGTAAGATGCATGCAGCTTTTTAAATAAAAAGCAAACATCCCCAAATTTAAAAACAAAACATTTTAATTACATTTAAGTCTTTAAGGCTGTTATTTTTATTTGAATTCTTATAAGACTTATGTCACTGTATGGAAGTGAAAAAAAGATTGTCAACGTCAATCAGAAAACCACTTGAATGCAAACAACAGCCAACACTTAGCCAGCACTCTCATAACAGTGATCATTTTGGCATGCCACCCAGTTCAGACTGCATTCCTTCCATTTTGGGCCAGCATCTAATAAAATTTCATTATAATTCTACTGAGTCATTCTGCAGCCTTAGAATTTCCTGTTCCAGCAGAACACAGACATAGCTTAACGGATGTTGCGGAAACTTAAAAAGGAAGCCTGGCTCCACTCATATTGTGCTTACAAACCACCACTAAAGTCACTCCCCCAAATCCACATATGCTGCTCAACCTTAACTTGATCCATCATATGTCCATGCTCACAAATTCGACACAAGCTTTGTTTATTAAGTGAGACTCAAATGGACTTTGAGGCTCAAGACTCAGATGTAAATTATATTTGCAACAGCACACCTTTATACATATGAGGTGGGTTGGAAGGGTCTATGTTAAATTTAAAACTGCTATATATATAAAAATGAATTTACTACCACAGAAAGGTGCTAGTCTGACAACTCCGCAGACCTGATTAAAAGTTGCTCAGTGCATAAGAGGTACATCATAGGCAGTGTGACACTTAGGTTATTTGCAGAGCACTGAAAATAGACCTCAATTCTAATCTCTAGGGACCACATTTAACGCGTTATGGTAGGTTACTCTTCATACCCATAAAATCCTTGGCCTTTTTCCTGTGACTGGCAACATAGTGATAGTTGTTGAAGCACCACCTCATTCCACGTAACCCACTGAATAGCTGAAAGTTGCCATCTGGCAGGCCCCAACCGGCCCTAGATTTTGACCAATAGCCTACAGGTGAAGGCCTTTATACCAGTTACACATCCGACGAGCAATCACAGTGTAACAGTTTGATTTTTATTACATTACAAATTTGGTTGATAAGGGCAATAGTATTGATCTAATGTTGTCTTCTGTAAGGCATTTGACTTGGTGCCACATGGCATTTTGATTAAAAACTAGAAAGAAAATTAACATAGCAAACGTTAAATGCATTAAAAGCCAGCTAACTGATAGGTTCCAAAATGTAAGTAAGCAGGGAATCACTGAATGAGTGTTTCTGCTGCAATCCCACAGGAATCTACTCTTGCCCTATGCTATTTAAAATTTCTGTTAATGAGCAGGGGAAAAAAAGTCACTGAAAGTTCGCAGAGGACACAAAAATTGGGTGAGGAGTAAATAAGGATGGAAGACAGGCCACTGGTATAGTAACCTGGGTCACTTAGTAAGCAGGGCACAAGCAAACAATGTGTTTTAATGTAGCTAAAAGTAAATATACACATATAGGAAGAAAATATATAGGCCATATGGATACAATGGGAAACTATCCTGGGAAGCAAGTGACACCAAGTTTTGCGGGTCATGGTGGATGATCAGCTGAACAAGAGCTTCCAATGAGAGGCTGAGGCACTGGAAGTGAGATCTCACTTTTGAATCCACTCTGCCATCAGCAATGCAGTTCTGTTTTTCAAAGGGCTCATCAGGTGTCACAGAATGTTTAACATTCCGCCCTCTCCAGATATTCAGGTAACCACCTATTCACTTGCCGAGGCCAAAAGGGCTAATGCAACGCCTTGGATGAACAAATAAGGGAACCTCAAGTAAAAGTAGAGGTTATTTTACCTCTATATTTTGAGTCAGGACCCCTAATTTGAGAAATGCTGTTCTTCCCCTGTGAAATCTGTATAGCATAGGGTAAAAGCACACAAAAGAACAGATTTCACGGTATGTGATGTGTTTTTCATGACGGGGAATTTGGTAGGGCCCTAAGAAGGATTTAAAAGCATGCCTTATAGTGATAAGGAACTCTGTGTATTTAGCTTGAGTCTGTCAAAGACAAGGGTAAGGGGTGACCATTACAAGCTATAAGTATCTTCATGGGAAACAAATATTTAATAATGGGCTCTTCAATATAGCAGACAAAGGTGTAACACTATCTACCCAATGGCTGGCAGTTGAAGGTAGACAAATTAGGAGCGAAAATAAGGCGTGAATTTTTAACAGTGAGCGTAATTACTTGCAAAAAGAAAAGGAATACTTGTGGCACCTTAGAGACTAACAAATTTATTTGAGCATGAGCTTTCGTGAGCTACAGCTCACTTCATCAGATGAAGTGAGCTGTAGCTCACGAAAGCTCATGCTCAAATAAATTTGTTAGTCTCTAAGGTGCCACAAGTATTCCTTTTCTTTTTGCGAATACAGACTAACACGGCTGTTCCTCTGAAACCCGTAATTACTTGGAACATCTTGCCAACGATCATGGTCGATTCTCCATTGCTGACCATTTTTAAAACAAGATTGGATGTTTTTCTAAAAAGTTATGCTCTAGAAATTATTTCAGGGAAATTCTATGGCCTACCGTAGACAGGAGGTCAGACTAGATCACCACAATGGTGTATCCCTTCTGGCCTCAGAATCTATGAATCCCAGGAGGTCTTAACTACTTGTGTCACGAATCCAGCAGATGTCACCAGTAACAAAAACAACTATAATTTAGAGAAGCACACTAATATGAAAAAAGAAAAGGAGTACTTGTGGCACCTTAGAGACTAATCAATTTATTTGAGCATAAGCTTTCGTGAGCTACAGCACACTTCATCGGATGCATCGAAAGCTTATGCTCAAATAAATTGGTTAGTCTCTAAGGTGCCACAAGTCCTCCTTTTCTTTTTGCGAATACAGACTAACATGGCTGCTACTCTGAACACTAATATGAAGTGCATTATAGCGATGTACCTATTCCCCAGCTATTCCAGTTTTCAAAAAGGGAACTCAATTTTTGATCAAAAATTGAGATTTGTATAAAAGTCCAACAAATAAAAGGTATGGATTTCTTTAAAGTTCCACAGAAGGTTATTTAAAAATAAATAAATAAATATTCCTTCAAGTATTTGCAACCCAAGCACTGCAGTACTAAGAGAAAGTGATTTAATTTTTATCCAAGCTTAATACAGAGAACAGAAAATGGAATGAAGAAAATTAGATTAAAATGACAACTTAAGATTGTTAGCAAACAAAAAGTTACAATATAATTTAAGAAGTGTCCCTTTAACCATTTACATATATTAAATCAGGATTGAATTACCATCAAGGTAATCTTTCCTAACTAGATGAGTTTCCATTTACAGCCACTTGAAAGGAAAACTGGCTGTCACTGAGAATTTTATTCAGGGTGCCTAAGCCCCTTATTTTAGGCAAAAACACTCAGTTTAGAACCTCAGCAAATACTTAAACATCTAGCTGTTGACTGCCCACTGCTGATCATACTGGCCAACAGTTTCTGAAGGAGCACCACATTAGAGATCTCACTTTTGAATCCACTCGGTCAGCAATGCAGTTCTGTTTTTCAAAGGGTTCATCAGGTGTCTCAGAATGTTTAACATTCTGCCCTCTCCAGTCAGGTAACCATCTATTCACTCGCTTGTCTGAATTATGTTTCATGTTATCTAGTCTTCAGGACTCCAAGCTTTTAAAATGAGTCTCAAAAGGCTTCACCTATGGCCTCATGTTCTTTGCAACCTGTGCAGCCTAGGAAACAGGAGTCCTCTATAGGTGATTTCTGTTTTTTATACCACTAAAAAAAAGCATCAAAAGCATAAGCAGCGATGAGGTGCTTCATTTGTCTGAGTGCACTTTTTTTAGCTGCATCATCAAGCTGGTTCTATATCAACATTGGTGTGATCTTCCAAATATCTGAACTTGCAAATTTAATGGTTATGTTTTTATCGATCAGTTAGGGACTTTTTATACATAAAAAGAAGAGTGATTTAAATGTATTGGGCTTCTATGAGCTGGGCCGTCTGGGTGCTAATTAGCAGAGACCACAGGGGTGCACAAGGCTTATAGGGATCCACTGGGTCTGGTCTCTCCATACTAGTTCACCAACAGGCATCATGTGAGTTCTCTACTGAAAGCTTGTGTCACACTGAGCATCAGAATCATGAAGTATATGTATGCGTAATACATAAGGAATCATTTATATACTGACACTTATGTCCTTAAGGTCTGGGTTAGGGATAGTGACCAGAAGGTGATAAACATGTTTATTTCAGCCAGGAGATGGCTGCCTACCGGTCTTGCTACATATAGACTGAGTTGTATATTTCAGAATGAATGCCTATTTACAGTCTGAGCTGGATGCTAATGAAGGGATTGTGAAGTCTTCAAGGAGGGAAATTTACTGGAAGAAAAAACAAGAGGGTACTGTTTGTAAGTGAAGAGAATAAAGTTAAAAAAAAAAAAAACCTAACTGTAGGGACAGGGACAGACTCTGCATCCTTCACCAATAGGACAAGCTGCTACCTGGCTTGTCTTATGAATGGAGGATCTAAGCCAGTTTGGCTGTTTGACACTGGGAGAGACGTTTTTGGAGAGCTAACCTTCATGAAATAGGGAAATGTCTTGTTACTTAAGTTTAAGGTCTAGAAAGCATGTTATGATTTTATTTTGCATATAACTATTTGTTTCCATTAATTCTACCTGCTTCTTCTCAAATCTGTTAGATATGTTTATGGTAAAAACAAGACATTTCTTTACATGCTGTATGTTGAGCAGAGTAGTAATCCTGCACTGTAACCGGTAAATTAGCATGTACTATTCCTTTGGGAGCAGCGCATCAGAATTCTGTGAACATCCAGTGAAACAATGGCTGGACACCGCAAGGGGACACTTGGAGTGCTCGGGGCTTGGAGCGTGCTTTGTGAGCTGAAATACAAATCCATCCCTCACGCGGCGTGTCTGGGCTCCAGTGGGGAAGCAATTGAGCTGCACCCTGGCCAGACCTGCTCCCTGCACCTATTGCTGTATTTATAGTGTACGGATCCCCTCCCCTCCACTCAGCAGCTGTGAGTTGGCTGACGGACCAGAGCTTCCTCCTTCACCTCCAATAAAAGTTTTTGTTTTTTTTTTTTAAACAATTACCTGAAAAGAAAGAACAGGGCCTGCAGAGGCCTGGAAGGCAGTGCTTGTGTTGCTAGAGGCTGGTGGATTTAGGGAACTGATCCACAGTAGGCCCAGACAAGCCTTCATCTCACTCAGGGCTGATGGTAGGGAGATGCCTTACAACCCTGGGTTATCTCCAGGAATACTACCGCTTCTCTTTTAAAAGACTTTTTTTTTTAAAAAACAGCTTTCCTGGGATGAAGATATGGGAGAGAGTGGAAATTACATCCATTTCCAAATCTTTAGACCAGACATCCAACTAAGTCGCTGATTGATATTCTACACTTTTTGATACATACTGTTGGCAAGTCTAACTTAATGCTCATGAAAAAATATTTTAGTGTAAGTGCTTGTTCCTTTTTCTGCATTTTTCTTTTGTATCATAATTAGTACCTTTTAATTTGCTTTCCTAGTTTATGCAAGTCCTACCCAAAATTAAAACTCCTCACTCTTCTGCTGTAATATGAATTTGAGAACGACTCATACTCCTCCTAGAATTGATGTTTATTTCTGTGCAGCTGGCCAAAAAGTCAAAATAAAATAAAAAAAGTGTACTTGTGAAGATTGAGCATTGTACCTTTGACTATCTTTATGAAGACAAAGGAACTGGTGGTGTGCACAGTGACTGTTTTGTTTTCAGGAATTTAGCAGATCAGGGCTGAACATCTTTAAAAAGATATGCCAGAGACAGGAGAGAGTATAGAGGCTAAAGCACAAGACTGTCTTTCCAGCTACTGTCTTGGTGCACTGTCTCTCATTTTAATTTGTGACTCAGTTTACCTATTAAGTGGATCTTAAAAACCCCTTTACGGTAGAGAGGCATTTTGAAGTTCAATTAAGTTTTGATAAGCTGATTCAAGAGCATCCCAGGTAAGTGGTGTTGAGCCAAATAATATTCATGACTAGGTACACATTAAATTGGAGTTTAACTTAAGTTGTTTCCGAGTGAACCAATGTAATGGCTAGCAGTATGTTTTCCTCTGTCTGGATTATTAACAGCTGGAAGAATTTTTTGGAAAACCATCTTTCCAAGAGAGTTAGGGTTGGTCTATACTTAAATTTTACCAGCAGAACAGTATCAGGAAAAGGTATGGTGTTTGTTTGTATGTTTTTTGCTGACAATTATGCTAGTAAGAGCCCTAGAATAGGTGTAGTTACACTGGTGTAAGTGTGTTTACACTGGCATGGGAACCAAAATAAGCTACACCAGTCAAAGCACCTCCACTGCCATCCCTATTAGGGGGTTTGCCACTTTAGCTATGACGACACTGAAAGCTGCAAAGCTTCTTGCACAGACAAGCTTTTAGTTTTAGGGCTCACAGACTAGTCATCTCACAAAATGCAATTTTGGAGAATTCTATTCTATTTAACGGTTCTTAAAAAGTATTATTTTAAGAGGAATTACAATATTAATTTTTACATCTGTGTGTGTAAGACAGGCTCTGGGGTTACAACCCCACAATATTGCCATTAAATATACTTCAAATTGTACACTGCAGAAGAAGTTTCACAGAATAATGTCAGAACTTAATTTTGTATATATATAGAAGAAATATCCACTTAAAGTAAATTATTCTAAGCAAGTCACCCATAGACAAAAAGAAAAATATTTTAATTCAAAGTAACTGAAGCCTGGATTGTATGTACTAATTTAGCGCGTTAAGATCAATTTGCCCTACAACCATTAACATTTACCAACTGTCCATAGACTTGTTTAATAAGTAGGGCTCTGTCCAGGCAATTTTTCAAATTCGTATCCATCTTGTAGCATAAATGAAAAATCTCAATCTCTATCCATAATATGTTTTATTGAGACTTTCGGCATCCATAAAACCTTCATGTGTGATGCAGAGAATTCCAACATAAATACGACAATTATTTGTCCTTGCCAAATACAAATCAATCTGGAAACTGAAAGAATCACTCACAGTTGGAGGAAGGCTCACACTGAAGTTGAATACAAGCCCAAATATTTG
The DNA here is from genome assembly GCF_965140235.1 of Caretta caretta. Lineage (NCBI taxonomy): Eukaryota > Metazoa > Chordata > Testudines > Cheloniidae > Caretta > Caretta caretta. The sequence continues at coordinate 8,710,376 of NC_134223.1, forward strand.
TCAGTGTTCTGACTACAAACCACTTCCTTGGACACTACCCGATACTCTGTACAGACAGAGACGGCTTTCAGTCTATTAGAAGACTTGCTAAGTGGTAAACCCCTGGAAAAGAACAAAAAGATTTGTGATGGAAGCACTGAACACTTTTCAGGGGCCCTTTAATTTAGGGAACTGCATGCAGAGCCTATGGAGCAGTCTAATCGCCCCTTCCTTTCTGGGGTGAGGGAACGCTTGAATAAGTGGTTTAAATATGCTCTAGTTTCTGTGGACACTATTGTCAAAAATCCATTTGGTTTCCCCAGCCATCTCTGAAGAATCCGAACAGAGCCACAGGCCATATAGGCAGGTTTATACTACTGCTTAAGTTGATCTAAATTGCATCACTCAGGGGTCTGAAAGACACCCCCGGAGTGACGCAAGTTACAACAACCTAAGCACTGTCCACACCAGCTCTATGTAGCTTCTGCCTCTCGCAGAGGTGGAGTAATTATGCTGATGGGAGAGCGCTCCCCCATCGTCGGCAGTATCTTCACCAGATGCACTAGTGCCACAGATGTGCTGAGGTACCAATTCTAGTGTAGACCAGCCCTGAGGCTCAGTGTATTTTTAAAAAGTACCTTAACATCAATGCATCCTGGTGCCCACCACTGCCCTATTCTAATATGAGGTAAGCATGTATAGTTGCATTTGTTGCTGCACTGCAGGTTAGAACATGAATAGCTGAGAGGCAGCAACAGCATACCAGGGCTTATGTTTAAGGATAAGAGAAAGCATGCACAGTACTTCAGGCTATATGTAGAGGTTGGGTAATGCCCTCTACTTGATATCAAGCCTTTAACTTTATAAGGTGACTAGTTAAAACCAAGCAGGACCATCTACTCAAACACGTCTCTGATGCATCTGTTCAAATGGTGTTCCACCATGCAGGTACCTCAATTACCTCCAATCACGGCAAAGACTGTAACCCTTCCTCCTTTATCGTAAGCTAGTTTGTGTAATTAAAAAAAAAAAAAAGTTGAGCTTGTACCTTTTTACTTTATACATTAAAGACCCAAAATTGTTAAGTTTGCTTGTTTTCCACCTTGAAATATTAGAAATATCAACTCTGGTCTTGCACTTCCACAAACTGATCCACTAAAATTTCAGAGCATCTTTATTGTTATTTTCAATACCTTAATTGAAAGGATGGAAGATGAACAAAGATCCTCCTTCTCTAAAAAGGAAAAGAATTGATGTTATAGGTGTTTAAAAACAGTTTTAAATTGACTAAAATTTCACACTCATCTGAAGGCTTGTCTGAATGGGGACTTTAGCAGCATAACCATATTCCTGTAACTCCCCATGTACACTTGGAGAGTCCAGAGAGATATAATTGTAGTGGTATATACTGGTATACTGCTCCCCACCGCCACTTAGACAAGCCTTCAGAGGCTCAACTTTCATTGTTGAGGTCATTTCCAGGGTGGATTTGATTTAAATCACTAGTCAGGAAGACTCTATTCAATCACTGATTTCTACATAAGAGTGCATTCTTGTTGGTTGTTATAATCTTAATACATATTCTTCACAACTCAGAGATAGATGTAGGTTTCATTTCTAGAAGGTACACTCTAGATTTTTGAAGTGATTTATTTTGAAAAAAACTTTTCACATTAGTTTTACAGCTATATCAGAAAATGAATGATTGGTTATTTCATTTACCAAAGGTAATTGAAGCACAAATTTATGAAGTCATTGGGAGGTGAACTATCTCCAATTCAACAGGTTAAACCATTAATATTTGGAGGATTTTCTTGCCATGCTGTATTAAGAGGAGATCACAATCAGCCAGCCATTTAAATTGTTTATTTAACTAAAAACAAACAACAACAACGTTATGTAGTCTAGGTTTTTTTCTTCAACAGCAAACAATATTTTAACAAAACATGCATAAGAATTTAATTTAGTTAAACATTCAAGTTTTTTAAAATCAGGTTTGTTTGTTTGTTAAAATTGTTTTCAACTAAAATAGTTAATGAAATATTTTAAAAAAGCAAAACAAAAATTAAAATTGACTGCATCAGCCAGGTCAACATGAGAAACTTAAAGTATTGGCTTCTGCAGCTAACTCAGTCGTCTTCACCTTCATTTTCCTGTTTGTTCATAATCTGGAAGAGAAAAAACAAGCTTTCCTGCTTTTTTCAGGTCCCAAACAATTTATCAATTTGGAATGAAGTAGTCCAAAGGAAGAAAATATTCTTTCTACACTGGCAGAAGAAGCTATTGCTGTTAAAAGTGAGATCATCACTTCCAGTCTCTGAATCCAAGTGCTTAAATGACTTCCACCAGTTCACAGGTGAGACTGTCTTTAAAACATCAGCAGCAAACATTTCTTGAATGGCTCTTATTCCCAAACTGGGTCTCTTTTACAGCCTGCTGCCATTATAGGTTTCCCTTTCTAATGAGAGAATGGTATGGTAGATCTCAAATCAATGAAGGCTACACTCAGAAAGACCTCAAGACTTCTGGAATATGCTGCTCAAAAACCGTTTCACTTTTGTTTACACTGCCTGTCCCTCCCTTCTCACATTTATCTCTAGACTTCTTCTCCTTGCCCAGAACTATTTCTCCCCCAACAATCTTCTATTCATTGAACTTTTTGAAACTTTGCACTTTTAGAGAGGTAAGAGATTGACTGTGTACACAAATTTGCAGAGGGACAATAGGGTTGAGGTCTGTTATTTCTCACCTCTTATATCTGTATTATTTATTTTAAACCATTTTTGCTGTTAACAGGCATGTTATCTATAGAGACACAAATCTGCAGTTTGAGAATTGCAAAACTAATGATGGTTTCAAATCTCTGATGGTATCTTCTAGACTGAGCACCGAGTCCCATTGGGTAGATAAAAAAAATTAACCTAAATAATATATACAAAAGCCCTTGGAACCCCATCAAATTAGGTCTCCAATCCATGAACTATTGGAACTCCTTTACAAAATGTTTCTTAAACATTACATGAATATATTGTCTCATACTATAGAATTAGAATTTATAATCCCTATTCTATGATGAGATATCTTAATTAAAAAACAGTCTTTAGATAAAATGCTTTTTGAGGGGGAAAACCTATTAAAATTGGATTTAAATTAAAAAATTGGATTTTATTTTTAAAAAGAAACACACTGATTTTTAAATCCACCCTGGTCATTTCCTTCATCATCATTTTAAAAGGTTCTTCTACAGCAGGGGGGAAAAAACCTATTTTCTACTGTAAAAGTCTAAACAGCTTTCAAAGCCTTCTTATAAACCAAAGCAAAGAAGGACTTAAGCACCATTTTTTTCATTTTGGTAGATCACTGATAAAGTAATCATACCTTGAAGATTGATGAAAAGTTGTGGCTGTAAGTACAACTACTTCCCTTGGCCAATCTGCATGTCCACTGCAGCCAAGAAGTGTATTGCTTTTAATTAAAATCCTCTATTTTACAGGGCAAGTATTATCCTTTTTCCCCCTAGATCTAAATTCTCTCAGTCTATACATGTACAATTTAGATTAAAGAACCCAGCCAGGTTAACATCCAGATTAAGTATTCAGTAGGAAAATCCTTCAGGCACAGGGGCACTAGTGGAAAGCCTGATTAGACAGCATGCTGAGTAGTGAAGGTTAATGCTCTTTTGGGGACTTGCTTTGTCAGGAAGATAGTCTAGTCAGTCACCCCGCTAAAACAAAAAGGGGGAATCCACATTAATAACCATTTCTGATGTCTTTTAAACTGGTAGAGACTGGAACATCTGCAGAGCTGAAGTACCAGAGTCAAAAACAATCCTCCCAGACTAAAGAGGGGCACCTCATTTCCATCCGATTCCCCTTTTTACACTGCAGTTATCACGTGGGTCCTCAAGAGCACGTTCTCCCAATATCTGAAGAATGGAAGTAGCCATGCATTCATTGTAAAACACTGGAATTGCTTCAACTATTCCAGGGTGCACTTCATCTTTTAAATATCTTAGAACCACACATGAAGGATTTGAGCTGCTTCTTGATCCTCATTTTTCTTTTTATCATGTTGCCCTCCTTATGGGAAGACTACATTAACTCTGTACTAAGTAGTATACCACGTCAGCACTCTTCTGATGAATGGTCTGCAGAAACTAAGCTTCTGCAGATAGTCAGCCTGCAAGGATAGAAACTTTAAAACAAGTTTGCATCCATGGAATGTTCTCCTGCCACAAGCGCACGGATTCAGAAAATGTTTCATAAGGTGACAAACTACTCCTTTTCATTTCAATAGGCATCCTCAACTTTTAGACAGTCCTCATAAGGCTTCCTTGTCATATTTTTAGCTATTACTCTGAGCATGTTAAGATAACCATCCAGCTACTCTAAAACTGTACCTAACATGAAGACCACCAGCTTCTTTCCCCTTCCCCACCCAAATCTGACACCCTGTTCTAGGTGAAATAATTTGATCCACCATACTCATACTACGAATCAACTATCATCCAGAAGGGGTTTCATTCACTACCTTCCTTTTCTAGAGAAATCTGCCTGCCAATTTGGTGTGAGAGAAGAAAGTAGATGCATGCTTGAAGGTTTTTTTTAAATTATTATTAAAAAGGTGGAGAATTGTTGACAGCACAAGTTATTTTCTCAAACAATGAAAACACCAACCTAAGGGAATAAATAATTGAGGCAACATAGGCTATGAGTTAAAGTAAATACATAGCAGGTACTGTTACAAGACTTGTATCCATGTTTTGGGGTCATTCCACTTGGTCCATCATCATGGCAATTCAGTTTAAGTGAACACTGAACAGTTTAATGGACAAATACAGTACCTTCTATGAAACACCAACATACCCCATGGACTGCTGTCAGGTACCCATTTCAAGGCTTCAGTTACGCTAACTTCCTGCTTAAAAACACTGTTCTAGTTTAAGCTAATGATCCTTAAAAAGTAGCAGCTTCCTACCCTAAAGTCTTTTTTCGAAGTGATTTTAAAGTTATCTTGTGCATTCTGACAGCCTGTGAGTAGTCTGTTTACAAATAATTACTAATTAAATTCGAAGCAGAGCATTCCATGCCAAGGCACATTACCAGCACCATGCACAGGTTCTTTCAGGCGGGACTTCTGGAGTCTCATGATTGACAAGGTCTCTAATGAACTCTAATTGCAGGCTCTGCAGTGGGAGAAAGCAACAACAGATGTGGCAAAAGGGTAAACCACAAACAGTTTTGCTAATGAATGAAAAGTGTTTGGTCTGATGAGAGCCAGTGACCCAAAAAAGTTTCAGTCTTCTTCCTACCTTATTATTTCATGTTCAAGTCTGACCCTTTTCCCCAGTCAACAACACTTGATGGCAGTAATATACAGTTAGTTTTAAGGGGCTGCACAAGTTCATGTTGGCAATGAGTTGTTGAATTTTTATTAATATACTTAATGAGCAGCAAACGGATACCACCTTGACAGAGAGAAGAATTTTAAATGAGGGAATTTAATACTGGTGTACTTCTGAACAATTTGACAAAGCATAAACCTACAGATGTCAGTTTTTGCCACATTAGTTATTGAAACTTTTGCATGCATGTAAGACCCAGACCATCTTCCCTGTTTAATCTTGTAATGTTGTCAGCAATATGTTGGTTATGACCGTGATCTGTACAAAACCCAACTGAAAGATGGCACACAGGATCATGGGTAAATTTTTCAGAATGCTTTGGGACATGGGAGGATAAAAATCATTTAGGCCCTTTTGAAAATTTTCCATATGCATCACAGGAGAAGGTGGGTTGTGAGCAAGCTTTTTCAAAATGCAGTATCAATTTCATAAACACAGTAAATGTTTTGTGTTTGCACTCTTTCAATTTAAAAAAAAATCCACAATTAATACAAGCTAGGGTGACCAGATGTCCCAATTTTATAGGGACAGTCCTGATTTTGGGGTCTTTTTCTTATATAGGCTCCTATTACCCCCCACCCCCATCCCGATTTTTCACACTTGCTGTCCGGTCACCCTAATACAAGCACATAGTCCATGGCAAATATATTTATCCACAATTCTTAGTCACTGCCAGAATTCAGAAGGTAGAAGAAAGAAATGTTGGTCATAACCATTGTTAATCACTGGAAGTGACTTGTCTGTTCAGGCAGGTGTCTAAGAGTTGCTAACAGAACTAAGTAGTAAATACCAGCTGGGCTAAAAGGGAGCACAGCTGCATTATTGTCAGGACCTTGAAGAGCGAAAGGAAGAGCTCTCTGCAGGTTGTGAGTAGCCTGGGAAGGGGAAGGTACCTCTTGATTAACTGGCAAAGAGCTGAAGACAGACCAGAAAAAAAGTTTGGGTAGGAACAGGAAGGACAGAAGTGGTTTTAGCAGGGAACATGGGACAAGTGATAGAAAAAGGATAGAAACAGAAGGAGACAGCTATAAGATTACATGGCAAGAGATGCTGCTGCTGACATGTTATCACAAGTTTAATTTTTTTAAAGCTCCAGCTCCTGGAGTCATGTGATTGAGAATCTGAGCTTTCATTTAAAACAAAATGAAGTTCCTATCCCTACAATGTTACAGTGAAAAAGTTGAAGACATGAACTCTAAAGGATCAAAACAAAGCAGCCAAAAAAAAACAAAACAAACCCTCCAACATTAGTTGAGACTAACAGTCTCAATTTGGGGGGGTCCTGACTCAAGATTTTGGAATGTGTAGCACTGTTAATACCAAAATGTGCTTCTCCCCAGAAGTATGGGATTAAGTACATCATGGGAGTACAAATGGACAAAATTAATGTAAATATATGGAAATAAATCAAAATTAAGTGCAGGCGGAGGTGGGGGGGGATTAAAATCTGGTTTAAAATCAGCAAGCAGGAAACCTTGATTTAAAATCAATTTTAATCTGGTTTTGCATTTGTACTCAATCTATTTTCCTAAAGAAAGATTCAAATTGGTTGGTACAAACATTAAAGCATGTTGATTGGCAACTGAATATTGCCTCCTGGCTAGCAAAAAGTACCAAACGTAATGGTAAGGCAACACCATCTATATTTAAGCAGTTATAAAGGCCAACATATATTTATTCAGATACTCCGTTTTTACATTTTTTTTTTTTTTTGTTATGTTAGAAAACTCAGGAGGGAGGAAGGTTTTTGTTTTTACACTGTGATTTGTGGCAGGCTGCATTTAGGTGGAAACTGGAATTCAATTAAATGCACAAATAGCACTTTGTTTAATTAATAAACAAAATTACCTTAAATATGTTGGACACATTAAAAACATCAAGATGGGTTTTGCATTTAAAAATGATTAAACAAAGAACGCACTAACTGTAGTTAGTGAATTGATTGTTTCAGTCCCTTGACTTCCACCTCCCTTGACTTCAACCTGGCTTCAAAGGCACTTATCCTCTCCCACCTGTTTTTTATCGATAGATAGGAAGAGGAAAAACAAGCTTTCCTGCTTTTCCAATTCCTATTCAATTTCTGAAATTTGAACCAACTAGTCGTCAAGAGAAAATACTCTCTGCACCTAAAGAACAGTATTTAAGGCAAAATCTTTTCTGAAGAAAAGCTGAAAGTGCTTACATTTGGAAAAATGTAAATACCAGCACTCACTCCACTGTAAAGAATGAAAATAGATATTAAATGTCACAATGTCATTTACTGAATTATAGAACTTGAACAGATCTCAAAAGTTAAAGATGTTTTCCTTCGATTCGGTATCTAGTTAAACAGCATCTTTTAACTCACTGAAATTTGAAGGCACAATGATGCAGCCTATTTAAATTAGTACATCATAATAAACTAACGTCTTAAGTATACTTTCAAATAAAATGTGAGGATTTTTTTTTTTTTTTTTTAAAGAAAATAGGTATTAACAGAATTATTTTTAAAAGGAGTAACTGATTTTTATCCACTTTCAGTGCAGACCTCTGGCTCTTGGAGTGGTGACCATGTGACACCGTGTTGCAAGGGTTGTGTACCCTTACCCTATGGCAATCTGACAGTGCGGACGAGGAGGTGTTCTAATGAATCTCAGAGACAGCTTCATGTTCAGTCTCCAGCAGAGACTGCACTGTCACTAGTGGGGGAAATACCACATCATATGGGCTCGTATTCTAACGGGAATGGTCCAAACAGGTCTGTTTCATATTACCCTTTCAATATGAACAAGAAGCCTATAGAGTGTGTTGCTGATGGAAAGCATGCAGAGCACTAATAAGCACCTTCCAAAAAGTAATTCAAACATTTAGAAGTAACCAACAATTTTCAGCGCTATTAGAAGATTCAAACCAATTATTTAAATCAAGACTTCCCATGAAGTTTCCTAGACAACTTGTTCTGGATATTTTTTGTACTGGCTCAAGTTTTAATAACTGTTTATTCTTCAAAGCTTCACAAGAAGCAAGATTTGCCGTAGTCAGATCATTGAGACCAATAAGTCTGTATCCTACTTTTGGCTCCAGCAGGGACAAGCGACTTCAGGAGATTACCAAAAACCCAGGTTATAAAAAATCTAGCCAGTTACAAAGGGCTTTACCTGCGAGTGGGCCGGGAAAAAATTCCTTCCTGACCCTTGCAATGAATAGCTTACATCCTGGCACGCAATGTGGATTACCTTGACCGTAGCTTATTTAACCACCATCAGGAAATTTACCCAGCTTTTTTTAAAGCCAGCCATGCTATATGAGTGAATTCATGTGCCTGTGAATTCCACAGGTTCAGGAAACCCTAAGTGAAGGCAGAGTCTATTTTTTCCAGATTTTACCAGCTATTAGTGACCTGTTGCTCATTGGGAGATTAAAATGAGACTAAGCACACAATTATACTTTAGATTCAACATACGGAGTCTGAGGCAGCAGCAGCAAGAGCAAGAATTACTTAGAAGACAGTGCTTCAAGTTTTGACTCGGCATTTCAGCTTTAACTTTAAGAAACTTCTGGAAAGCAGCATCTTGGAGGTCACAAGAATCTTCTCTGCTGAAACTGCTCTTAAAATCTTATAGCAACGCTTGCAAGGTTTAGATTTTTATCTGTACGTACTGGTTAACATTAATTTCACTGTACACACATAAAACGACAAAATATTTCCATGAACAACAAACTTATAGATAGACAAAGAAAGAAAAATGCTGCTTAAGAATTTAGTTTGACTTTAAGGATCTTTACTTTTGTCCCAGGAAGCTTTTAATGCCAACTGGCAGAAGGAACAGAGGATCATAGTGGTACAGGGATCCCCTGGATTCACTAAAGGGGGTCATGTAAGGTCTCTACTGAAAGCACGTGTCACAGTGGTCACCATAATCATTGCAAGATGCATGGAAAATATGTAAGCAGTTCTATATGTTGAAAGTTATGTTGCCTAAGCCCTGTAGTTACAGGCAGGTCACTCACAGGTAGCGTTTCCCAAGACAAACTTCTCCAGACAGGATGTGGGAGATGTTTAGCTTCCTGGTGGACCATTGTGTATCTTACAACAGAAGTGTTAGCATATGGAGTCTAATGCTAATGAAGAGCTTTTGGAGACTTCAGAAGGAAATTTAAAAGGAGGAGGTAAAGAGGGGGCAGCTGTTTTCAGGTGAAGATCAGAAGTCTGTTATCATACATAAGGGGTGTAGAGAGATGCTTTGGCATCCTTCACTCTGTGAGAACAAACTGCCAGCAGGCTTGATCTTAGGAAAGGGGGATCTCAGCCATGCTGGCTGAAAGTGCTGAAAAAGTATTTGGGGTAAACTATCCTGTAGGAAACAGGGGAATGTCTTGAGTTAAGTTTAGGTTCTACAAAGCATATGATGATTGTTTTATATGTAACCATTTGTTTCCAATATTCTTACTTACTATCAGTAGAATATGTGGGTTTGTTTTTTTTTAAAACAATAAATATATTTAGATTCATACGTTATGCCGAGTGGTGATCCTGAATTGAATATTGTATAACTTGTGTGTACTATTCCTTTGGGAGTAAAAGAACATAGTTCAGCGAAACAGGGACTAGGCATTCCAGAGGGACACTTGGAAGACTTGTGGGTTGCTGTGTGCCTATCGCTAACTTATACAGAGTGAGGCCTGCATGCTTGCATTGTCACAGGCTGGTGGAGTCAGGGAGGTGATCTGCAGCAGGCAGACAAGACTCCCTCACAGCAAGGGCCTCCTCCTGCATCTCCCTATACTTTGATACCAATTAATATACCGTCTCCTCTTAAAATCTTGAAGTGCTGCCAGCCACATCTGGACACCACCTTTTGGGTCTCCTACCTCCGATCTTCAATCCTTCTGTTCTCATTTGATGGGTCCTCCTCCGCTTTTCCACTTTTGGTAAGGATCCTACAGAGATCAGGCCATGATGTCTCCATCACTAAATGACTGTGTCCACAATTTTAATCCCAATGACTCAAGTCAGCACTTCTGTTCTTGAGCTGTTTCCGTCCATCCTGTTCCATGTCTCTTTGACAGCTGGCTCAAGGACCTTTGCCATCAACTTGACCAAAACTGAGCTACCAAACTTCCCTTCCAAAAAGTCTTCTCTCTTCCTCCCCACTCCCTTACCACCCTCCCCAATATCACCTCTCAATAGCTCAGTGCCACAGTCTGGCAGTACACATCTAGGTCCTATACAAATATTGCCATTTCTTCTTCCATCGTTTTGAGATCTGTCCTTTACTTTCACATCCATTGTGTGCTCTCTTGTCTAGGCCACAAACACACAACTTTCCTCCAACTTCTGCAGCCTCCACTACAGCTATTCCTAGCAATTTACATTAGATGAGCCCCACTGAACTTTTCCCATTGCACTCCGACCTTTTCCTATCTGCTCTCCTATCTCCTGGGTCAGCCTTCATCTGCTGAGTTGTTTCTCCCACAAGAGCCTTCTTCCATTTAGCTCCTTAGAGTGAACACTCTTCTCCACATTAAAACCTACTATTGGCTTCATGGTAGAAAATTGCCAACTGATAATGGCTAAGATGGTGATCAGTTCGGACAGATTTAATATTTAAAAATAGCCTTGAATCTGCTAGATGTGCACACAGCTTGTCTGTGACCAGATGTTCCGAACATTATAAACCTCTGCCTTCATCCCCAGCCCCCTCTGATCACCCACTTGTTTTAAATTACACTAAGCCCTTTGGTGCAGACTGTCTCCTGTAAGTTTGTACAACACCTAGGACAACGGGGGTGGGGGTGGGGGGGGGGTGTGATCTTGATGGGGCCTGATAGTCACTGTAATAAAAGGTTAATAATGGGATAATGGCTACATGTTAGATTTATTACCAGTTTGGTATCTTACATTTTTCTTTGAAGTTGAATGAATGACTCCCAGTCAGCAATAGAAGTATTATAACATTTCAGATTAAACCATGTTCGAATGAGATGCCTCCAAAGTGTTTGGTGGCTATTTCCTTTAGGATAGTTCTGTTTTCTTTATCTTCTCTTCCTGCCTCCATAAATTCATTAAGCCAGTGCAACACTAGAGAACCAACTTAAGTCACAGCATGGTATTAGCAGCAGTTTCCTTGAACCTTTTCACATAACCTGCACATGCAATCTAGTTGTCGGTCTGACCCAGATCAGCATACACATTTCAACAGCTTGCCGCCCCTTTTGCAGTTTCTATTTCTGGAGGGCACCTCCAGTTGCTGAAGGAGGAATATGCCGAGAACATACTAGATCAAATACCAAAATCCTGGTCAAGTTGCAAGGTCTTTTCCCTTTCTGCACCACCCCTAGTTCCCAAACACATACAACTGCACTGATTTGCAAGACTTGCTTAGACACTACAAATCTGAACAGTTCCTGTGACATACTACCTTATCCAGAAGGGCCTGGGGGCCAGTCATGATAATACTTTATAGCAGACCTGTCCAGCTACATTAAGAGCAGCCCTCCAGACAAAGTCAATTGAACCCATTACCTAAGCAGCAACTATTCTGTATATAAAACACGAGAAGCAGCTCGGACACTTAAACTAGTGTTTCTTGCTCTAAATATTAAGTCAAGTCGTGACTATCTGCAGAAATGTTAGCTTCGAGAAGTGAACTCCCTGGTGCAGGGCTTAGGGTGTGCCAGTGTCAACACGTACTAAGACTGGACTCTTCTTGCCCATGGATTATGTTAAGCCTCCCCCTCTTTTAAATTTAATGTTATATTACAGTAACAAAGCCCTGGTCTGCAAGATGCTCTTTGAGTTACACAGCCCTGCCCCCCACAAAGCTTGCAGTACAAGCAAGCCTAGGTCAAAATATCAAACTCAAAGGAAGCCTCTTTGGATTGTTGTACGTATTTCAAGAGAACAGAATCAGTTTTGCCAGCTATCATAGTAAAATAAGGTGTGTGCAATATATCCATATTCTGGTAATCTGCATCTGCTTTGTTTCTCCATAAATGAGATTGTGTATGTGCCACAAATCCAGAGTTTTAAGGGAGATTTAATACTTCATGCTAAGAGAAAGTGACCGGACAAGTAACTGTACAGTCTGGCAGAGATCTAACTATGCTTTTTTCTCCCCTCACAAGGGATTTGTTTCCACCCACTGTAATTCACCAGGAAAGCGAAACATACTTTGGGGGAAGAAGGGAAATCTGACCACTTACACAAAGTTTAAACTAGTTTAAAAACATTCACTGGACTGCAGACTGCATAGCGTGGAGTCATTTTCTCTTTGAAGTATCTTATACTCTTCAGAAATCCCAGGTTTCCGAGTCTTTATATACTAGCATTGTAGCAATTCCCTTGGAGCATGCACCATACCAGCACATCAATAATTTACAGTTCTAACACATATGTAGACCAAAGGTCTTTCTAGAGAAAAAAAGTTAAGCTTCCCAACACCCATCCAAGTTTGTTAGAAGAATATTCTCACCAAGTATTCACATTCACCCTCAAGCCATTTGAGCATGCATTTGTCAGCAGCAGAAATAGACCACCTAGAGTGGGCTGCTCTTCTCAAGTTTAAAAATGGGGTCCTCATAGCAACATATGCTGAATACCCAGCCTACAGGAATCCAATTAATTCATCGGCATTTGAATATCTGACATCACTCTAACGCAGGGGTTCTCAAACTGGGGTTTGACACCCCTCAGGGGGGCATGAGATTATTACATGGGGGGCAAGAGCAGTCAGCCTCCACCCCCAAACTCCACTTCGCCTCCAGCATTTATACTAGTGTTTAATATAAAAACTGTATTTTTAATGGGGGGCGGGGGGGAGAGAGAGAGAAAGAGTCACACACAGAGGCTTCCTGTGTGAAAGGGGTCACCAGTACAAAAGTTTGAGAATCGTTGCTTTAACTACAGAAGAGGCACTTGTGTCAGACTGCAAATTGTGGCAGCCCAAAATGGATTTGGGACTAGCACAAAGGCAGTCTGAGGAGTAGCATCCATTATACAAATATCCTGATAAGTAGTGATGGGAAGTGCATCATACAAAGTTTTGATGAACTACAGCGAAGAAGTTACATTGTTGAGTATGGTCTTTAAAATTGGGATGACCCTACATTCCGAGTGTTACTAATGCCTACTCGCCCAGACTTAAAACATGCATGCATACATTAGTGTCCTTTTCAGAAGGTTCTCTAATGATTTTTTTTTAAAAAAAACCATCAAGGAGGAACACCCACTTCCGATAAGAAATTAAGGAAAGCCAAGTGACCTGAGAGAGAGAAGTGGCTTTCCCAACAAGGTCAGGGACCTACCTCTGATGCACTGTCAAAGCTATCTGTTCAGTTGATTTCAGAGACGGAACTACAAACAAAGCCACCACACCTCTGAATGGTCACATAATAAACCATCTCTCTCCTGCCCCACCTATGGATGCTCAGTATTGTTTTAGCCCATTAATGCCACTTACCAAATCAATCAGGTCACTGAGGTTTTTCTCTATCTGCTGGGGAGGCAGACGCCTCATTAAATCCAAGGCACAATCCAGCTGCTGGTCACTCTGGGGAAAGAAGAAAAATTGGTCACTTGCAACTAGTGCAGAAAAGTAGTGTGTGTTCAGTCTATGAATGCAGACAATGTATCACAGCTAAACAAAAAAAAGAAGCACTTCAGTTGCTTTCCATCACAATACTGTTCTACATACAGCTAGAGGATTTGGCTCCAGTTGCAAAGAGTGTGTCACCTTTTAACTATGTATATATATTTAAAATAGAATTTAGTAACCTCTGGTGATACCAGACAACTAACTTCATTCATATTATACTGCATGAGTTTCCTACAGTACAAGGACTTACTTCTGCATTACTGAATATGGCATTAAAAAAAGCAGATGCAAAGGAGCCTACTTTTGAGTCTTCCTGTTCAGATCTTTAGAATCATGAGTTTCCTCCAAGTGGCAGCTAACGCTACTGCAAGCTAACAAGACTTCAGCCACCACATTAGGTTAGGGCTTAAAATGCTTATCAGGGACAAGTTCAAGTTCCACGCTAACCACAGCTGACTACCATTCACTAACGGCTTCCTATCCAAGTGCAGTAGACACTTATCAGGGCTCCATCAATAAATCTAGTACACCAGTTCTTTTCATTTTTTTTAGAAGACACTAATGTACCGAAACTGACCAAGAAGGTGAAGCAGAAAAGGTAAGAAGGCCTGCTTGATATTATTCTAAGTCAAAATAGGCCAAACAGCCTAAAAGTTGCCCAGATCATAGATATAGATATCTGTGGAAATAGTTGGCCTTGCCTTGACCCCTGTGCATGACAATACAGAAGACATTACACAGATTAAGCCAACATACTATGACACCTCTGCATCTTGAGGTAATAGATTAAAGCCCTGTTAGAGCCCTTCATTACCCTCCTTTACTAATGAAAATATAGGTGTTCATCAGTCCAGATACACATGCATCCTTTGTATGGAGTCTGCCATTTAACTGGCCTGAGAGAAAACCCTGACAGAGTTGTGGATCTCCTTCAGTAGATTGGTTAGCCATTGTGTGTTCCAACACGGCTTTGTGTGGTTTATCGGGTAACACCATAGTATACACTATTTAAACTGTGGACGCACAAAATATCTAAATAAGAAATACAGCAAGAAATACATAGGCTGCTCCTTATCCAAAAGGTAGAATGAGACTAGATGCAACCAGGCATTCTTTGTCAGACAGCAGCACAAAAACACCCCTCTTGTTCTCAAAACATCCCTGTCTTCTACAGTGATTTTTCTCCATATTACCTAATTGTATTTATTGGCACTTTACACATCAGTTACATAGAAAAACAAACCATGTCCTAATTTAGGCCTTAAGTAGAATCAGCATTTCATCACTTGTGCCAGACAAATGCAAGCCATGCATAGGGTTTAGGATTGGATACGGAGATACAAGAGTTGCAGAAATCAGAGGTCTCTGCAGTGTTTACTCTTTAGTGTAGGTGTTTTCAGGATTAATCTCCAAGGGGGGGGCAGAGAGGAAACACTTCACAGTACAGTAAGCGGAGGCACAATTCATTACAAGAAACCAGAAACTTCTAATGCTTTTTAGCGGTTAGAGTCATCCTTTTCCATTGCAATGCAAAAGCGACCAAATACCACATCATTAAAATGACCCTTCCAATTTATCCAATTCCTCTATTTAACTAATGCCATAGATATTAATTTGTGATGAATAAAGTTTATCTGCAGCCACACTCAAGTGTGCCCTTTATTTCAGAACATTTCTGCAACAGTAGGTTCACCAGCTGTACCCTGTTCCTGCCATCTCCTCAAACATATACTTCTTACTAGTAGGCCCGCATCAGTAGAAGCTGCAGCACTGTACAAGCTATATCCACTGGCATCAGAGGTAATCTCAACACCACTTTTGCTCATATTTTGGTTCAGCAGGTCATAATTCCACTGAACTGTAGAATAGGCTGGTTTTCATTTTTATCAAGCATTTCCAGCCTCACCTTACATTGCTCTTAGTTTTCTCTCTCTATTGCTGTCCCCAAACCCACAGAGTTCCCATTCTCCAAGAGTGTCTTGACTATTTAAGTAACTGAGTTAACAGTACTAGAGCACCCGCAATACCTTAGAGGGAACCAGGAAGCGTTTCCTTTCTGCTACAGCAGCACCCTAGCAATTAGGAAGGAACGGAGCTCCAAATTTAGCAGACAGTTACTATGCTCTGCAAATAAATAAAAATAAAAACATCCACCCCTCTATCCATAGCGTTCACTATCAAAAGAAGCGCTAGCTATTTTATGCTGTTTTTATAAACCTCTAACAATCCTGCTGCATATGACTGTTCTTTAGCTGAAGTTAAAGCTGATTAGAGATTGCTCTGTGAGGTACAAATTCAGCTTCCAAAGAGCATTTCACCACATCAGTGTTAGTGCTTTTGAAAATTTTACCCTAATAATCTAAGTCCCATTTTCAAAAGCGATTGATGTGTGCCTAAGTTCCACTAAAAGCCAATGGCGAGTAGTTTGCGAGAAGAGGGAATGTTTCCAAGCTAACCAATTAGAGGAATTATGCCATCTTACTTGACAAGTGGGAGACTAATAAAACAGATTTGCTTTTCATTATGAACTTAAGTCTTCAGACAATCAAGGCTAGGGCACTACAAATCTAGTTAAACTAGGCTGGCTATGGGGTTAACTGGACAAGTCAGATTGCCAGACAAGGATTCAGAAACTCACAAAAGACCGCAGGATGCTCCTATTTCTTATTGTTGGGATTTTCAGAGGATCTTGAGTTAGGCATCCAATTACAATTAAAATAAATGGGATTTAGGCATTTAAATCCCTTAGGCTCTTCTAGAAATCCCAACCTCTACCTTCACTGAGAGCAAACTGATATAACTAAAAAGAATATGGGATTACATTTTAAATGTTTCCCCTCTAAGAGAAGAGAAGGGTGTTCTGTTAATGGAATAATACTTTATTACCATTTATAAACAGGTTGCACTAATGCAACAAAATGGGATTGAGAAAAATATACACAAGGGGAATCTATTTGGCCACTTCATACTTGTTCTTTCAAAATAGTAGGGTCTATAAGTCAATCACGATGAAACACTGCATACTGGGAGATGTAGTTTCCACCTGTGTTACAGAGAAAATGGAGCAGATTTCACCTGCCATTATTTAAGTTACAGTATCCAGCTCTAGGTCTACAAATTGCAAATGTGGCCCTGCCATCAGTTAAATCAAATCACTTGTTTTAAGTAGCGACTCTGGGATTTGAGTTGAACACATGGACTTCCTACAGAAAGCCTGATTTCCGCCTTGAATAATGAGAATATGGTAACTAGACTGGAATGCTAGAACATTAAATGTTATTGATACTAGGTATGCTTGTAAATTATGCAAGTAATAGACATATTTATTGTGAACTCCAGTCACTATGCTGGTCTGTTTCAAGAGGATTTGTTCACAGAACAGGGAACTCACATCACACAGAAGGGAAGCACATGGACAGTGATCACTTCCCATCCCTTCAGTATTAAGGAACAAGCCCTTGCTCTTCAGATGGCAAACATAGCAAGAAAAAATCCAGTAATCTAGAGCAGCCCACTATCTTTCAATGAAGAAAAACAAAAGGTTGAACGGTCCAGTATGTCTTCTTGCTGCTTTGCAGGAAAAGTTTTCTTTGGCTTTATGGTTTATAGATCCACACTTCACATATGAGGAAGAAAAACCAACAATCACACATGTCACTGCTTCACCACAGGTACAAGATGTTTTTCCCAAGACTACACGAGAGCTTCATTTGTCTAAGCAGATAAACCTCTAACAGTGCCTTCCAGCAAGGAATCAGAGAAACTGAAACAATATACTTTTCACATCTCCATTATGCAAGCATATCCAGGCCATAGACAGAGGAAAGTCTTGAGAAGAATGGTATGAAATTCTCTTCTCTACAGTTACACAGATTACAAAACCTAAAAAGATATACAAACTGTGCCCAGAAAGTGGCACCTTAGAGACTAACAAATTTATTTGGGCATGGGCTTTCATAGGCTAAAACCCACTTCATCAGATGCATGCAGTGGAAAATACAGTAGGAAGATATAGATACATACACAGAGAACCTGAAAAAATGGGTGTTGATATACCAACTGTAATGAGACAAATCAATTAAGGTGGGCTATTATCAGCAGGAGAAAAAAAAAAGATTTTTGTAGTGATAATCAGGGTTGCCCATTTCAAACAGTTGACAAGAAGGTGTGAGTAACAGTAGGGGAAAAATTAGCATGGGGAAATAGTTTTTCCTTTGTGTAATGACCCATCCACTCCCATTGCTACCACTCTGAAACCTGTCACAATAGGAAGGGACATCCATTCCAAATACTGTTAAATGGGTGTCTTGCTATGACATTACAGCCCTAGAATTCACTTCATTCCTTTTACCATTCAGAAAGAGGAATACACTCTTTCACCAAGCAAGCTAGATGCTTAAGATCAGCAACTAAGAGGTTCCCAAATTTTTTTCCGTGAAACCCACCTGTATAGTTGCAATAGACGCTGTGGCCCACTACTAACATGAGTCCATCATGGAGAGGGGCCCCACAGGACATGTGCAGCCCCTTGCCTCAGCAGGAACCAAGGCCAGCAAGAGAGCAAATCAGCCAAGCAGATGCCACAGCTAGCCTCCACTGACACCCTCAACCTCGACAATCCGCTGAATGCCTTGAGCTCATCACGTGGCAGCCCTCCCCCAGTCACCCACTCAGCCACCCTGGAACACCTCACAAGCTCCCCCTGCCCAGGAACAAAGGAAGGGTTTGGGGACCACCACTGCCGGGCAGAGACAGGTGCTCGGGCCAGCCCAGACATTACCTTGATGGTCCCAATCACAACAATGTCAAGGCCTGGTTGGGCCATGGGGCTGATACTCCAGCTGGCCTGACAACCCCAGATTGCAGAGTGAAGTTGCTTTGAGCAGGAACAGCCACGAACTCTTCAGCGACCCTGGGAGCTGCCACCTCTCAGGGCTGGCCCCTTGTCCTTTCCCTCCGCCTACTGCCCGATGAAGGTGATTCACCCTCTGCTGCCCGCCAGGGATGCTAGGTTCCTCCAGCCCTGGGCGCCCCCCCCCCATATCACTGGCTGCCACTCTGCCCATGTATACGGTTTGGGGGCAGGGGGGCAGCAATGCCCCCCCCCAACTCTGCATATAGTGGCCCACCCAGGACAGTCACAGCCCACCTTTGGGATGTGGCCCACAGTTTGGGAACCCCTGAGCTAAAGGACACCTTTTCTCTAGTTTAAATTGACATTTTTTAACAAATGGGTCCAACTTCTCAACTCAACAGTGGAATCTACTATAGCTGACAAGTTGAGAGTTGTCTGGTTTGGTTCTCTTCCATTCTTCACATTTAAAGAAATCAATTTGCTTTCCCCTCCTAACCTCTCAATCCCTAGAGGAAGATACTGTTTAGATGGCCTATGAATGCCCAGCTCCAGCAGCCAACCCCAGGCAGGGGATCCTTCTAACCAAGTATTGTCTTTACCTCCCACTCTCTCATGTCAAGGGAGGAAAAGTGGCACATGGTTGCAAGGTCATGCTCCTCACTTAAGGATCGTGGGAATGCTGAAGGAAGTGCTTGTTCCTGCTCTGCCAGCTGGAATTGTTTAATAGGCAGCTAGAAAACTAGGGAGAGGCCACACTAAATAACATCACTAAAGAAGTGACTCCTAAAGTAAGCGTTTTACCATGTGACTGGATTTTGGAATAAGTATATTGAGTAAAGTAACGTCCATACTGTCTGCAATTTGTGGATTAAGGGTCTGGACCCATCTGTTTGATAGCAATGAATTTTAATGAAGTTGTGTTGTAACAGACACGTGCAAGTTGTTTATTTAGCGCAGGGCTTCTCAAGGGAGAGACAGCACGCACATGTGCAGACTAGCAAAAATGGTTATGGGTAAAGGCACAATGGTATCAATTATCCAGTGCAGAATATTAGAATACAGTGCATTCAGTCGACAGATCTGATTTTCCAGATTAAAGAGTGAAAGTAACCCAGCAAGGCAGTTAAGGAATACTATTGTAGTTGGTCCACCTGTTTACTTAAGCTATATTATATATATATATATATATATATATATATATAAAATATAGCTTATCTCCAAAAATGCACCATTTAAGACAGGGGTCTCAAACTTGCGGCCCCTGTGCCATCTGCAGCCCGCGAACCTCCCCAATGTGGCCCATGGGGCTCCAGCAGTTTTGGGGCCAGATCTCTCCCTTGGCCCCACCTGTCACCCCCGGGCGCTCCCCCACCCCAGGTGATTTACAATGGCCCAGGGAGTGCAGCGGAGCCGAGTGGCATCTGCCTGCTCGCTCCACTGGCTGCTGGCCCCTCCCTCTGGCCCCAGGACAGGGATGAACTGTGCCTCCACGCTCTGCCCGCGCCCCAAGCACCCCTGCGGCCAATGGGAAGCTGGGGGGTGGAAGCCCCCACCCTGCCCCACCTTGGAGCCCCAGGTAAGCACTGTGCCCCCTGACCCCCTCCCAGAGCCTGCACCCACACACCCCCTCCTGCCCCCAAACTCCCTCCCAGAGCCTGCACCTAAATCCTCTACCCCACCCAAACTCACTCCCAGAGCCTTAGGCAGGTGGGGGGGGAGTTTTGGGGAGTGGGTTCTAGGTGGCATGAGTGACATCATTGGCCCGCTGAGAGGACTTGAAGACTGGCACTGGCCCTAAGGTAAACTGAGGTTCAGACCCCTGATTTAATTCTCATTCCCTCTTAAGTTTAGATGCTTTGCCAGCAGACTTTGTAAATATTACAGGCTTGTTGCAAATGTTTTTCATCAATCACATCAGCCACACTTTCAGAGGCTCATTCACCTGTACATCTACCAATGTGATTTATGCCATCATATGCCAGCAATGCCCCCTGACATGTACACTGGCCAAACTAGACAGTCTCTACATAAAAGAATAAATGGACACAAATCAGACGTCACGAATTAGAACATTCAAAAACCAGTCAGAGAAAAACTTCAATCTCCCTGGTCACTTGATTACAGACATAAAAGTCGCAATACAACAACAACAGAAACTTCAAAAACAGACTCCAACGAGAGACTGCTGAATTGGAATTAATTTGCAAACTGGATACCATTAAATTAGGCTTGAATAAAGACTGGGAGTGGATGGGTCATTATACATAGTAAAACTATTTCCCCCCCCCCTCCACTGTTACTCACGCCTTCTTGTCAACTGTTGGAAATGGGCCATCCTGACCGTCACTACAAAAGGATTTTTCCCCCCCTCCTGCTGATAATAGCTCACCTTAACTGATTACTCTCATTATAGTTGGTATGGCAACACCCATTTTTTCATGTTCTCTGTGTATATATCTATATCTTCCTACTGTATTTTCCACTGCATGCACCCGATGAAGTGGGTTTTAGCCCACGAAAGCTTATGCTCAAATAAATTCGTTTAGACTAAGGTGTCGCAAGTACTCCTCGTTCTTTGTTTCTTTCAGTGTTTTCTATGCTGTCATGGCATTTCCCCTCTTTGGCACAGAGAAAATGGCTTGGCCTTCCTTAATGTCACCACTTTAGAAACAAAGGGTTTCCGAGTCAGTTACACATATTGACATCCTGCTGTCTAAGTGTCTTACATTTATGCACATTCCTATGGAGAAATAGCAGCATTTCGGTCACAAAAAATCTTTGATCCTTTTGAAGTATGAAGAAAAAGGCTTTTCAAACAAGACGGACATGAAGGGTACAGGTGGAGAGAAAGGTTTCATGTTTAGCCCACGAAAGTTTATGCCCAAATAAATTGGTTAGTCTCTAAGGTGCCACAAGTACTCCTCGTTTTATGTTAATTAAGGTTTCTGATCCAAGTCTTCATCATGTCATATCGCCTCTTAAAATTTGCCTTGTCCATTACATTTTGGCCACAGATAATATCAAAAAAGCACTAAGATTGAACCTCAAAATACGACACTTTTGAAATGGATATCAAAATGCTCTGGTACCATTTTGCAGATGTTGCTGATCTGCTGTTGAAAAACCCTGCTTGTGTCTGTCAGAATTAAGAGGTGCATTGAACTAGGCAGGTTTTGTAGAGCCACCACTTTGTTTCAGAATTCCACTCCCGTTAAAGTGCACAGGGAAGCAAGCAGACTGCCTGTGATGTTTGCCTACACAGGTGCACGAACTGTGTTTAATGATGCTATAAATGGTGGTGGTGACAGTACATGTACCCTTCAGATGGTGAGGAAAGTTGCTTTTATTATCCTTTTTTACATTAGTGAATTGGCAAGTGAGACTCCAAGGGCTGCTCATGGACACCGTGAAAGTGGAAAATCTTCACAACCTCTGTATGAAGAGGAGAAAGGAGTTCTCTGGGGACTATCAATATGTGGTGTCAATCTGATTATTCTATATTTGACCAGGGGCAGAGTTTAGGAAATCTAAATAAGCTTATTTCCATACTGTCCATCTTCCCTGGATTTCCATTTTCACTTAAGGAGAAAATAAAGTTAGCCATTAACAGGAATCACATCTTAAAGATTGTCTAGAAATCTAGAGAACTCATCTTTAGATACAGGGAGGTACATAAACTCCTACTCAATACTCACTGAGTGGTGATTAGTCACTATCTCTTCGCCCTCCCCCCCAGCGGGGGCTGCAAATTGAGTCAAGCTCTTTGAGGTTGCAGGACTTAATGAGTTTAGTATTTCCTGGATGAAGTACAAATAGTAGAAGACTGCCTTATGTCAAGTAATGACTCCTGTGGAGGAGGAGGGGGTGCTGAGGAAAATTCTAAATGAAGTTTTATTACAACTCAAATCACTGAAGGATTTAGCAATATAGGAACCTCAAAGACATTATTGAGAACATTAGGTTAGATTAAAGCTCCTTTAATAAGTTTCCTGTAAAGATGTTTTGCTATCTAGGATCTTCTCCTGAGAATCTGTTTTAAGTGCTGTCTTACAGAAGAGAATGCCAATAATAAATTTAAGATAAGTCTATAGAAGTAGTTAATGTTTGTTTAGTTTCCTTCTGTATCTGGTATTCTTTTCAGTCTTCCCCTGTCACCCTGCTTATTTCCAGAATAGAAGCCCTCTGCCAAGACTCACATTAATTGAAGTTGCAATGAAGTAACTATCAAAAATGTAATGCCTGCTAAATCCTACTGCTATTTTCAGAAATACCATTCACCCTGTCTTTACTGGTATTTATGCCACCATTAGGACCCCATGTATACAAAAACAGGGTCAGAAAAAGGAGTCTCACTGCAGCCATAAGTGAGGCTACAGATTGCACAGATCACATTGCACAAAAAGCATTATGGTTTCCCTGATTCTTTTCAAAGAGATTTTACCCTCAACAGCAATTTGACCAACACCAGTTAATATTTGGCAAGGATACAGTAAGTTGCTAGTATCCTAGAATCAGCAAGAGTTACTTAAGAACAAACAACCCTGCATCAGTAAACTCCAGCTCTAATGCAGCTGTTCAGGCTTTGCAGCAAGATGTGCATTGGCAGCCTCCCAAGCATGAGCACTATACCTAATTTGCATTATAATTTACATACAGTTTTAAATCAGAGACAAATGCGGGTATTTGTAGAGCCAAGACATGCACTTGCAGACCTCAAAGCATCAATGGCAAAACTGTTAACACTTCTCAGAAATCAGCTTAATGAATTGTCTGATTTAGTTTTTAGGTGAAAAGAAAAGGAGTACTTGTGGCACCTTAGAGACTAACCAATTTATTTGAGCATGAGCTTTCGTGAGCCACAGCTCACTTCATCAGATGTGTACCGTGGAAACTGATGAAATCTGATGAAGTGAGCTGTGGCTCACGAAAGCTCATGCTCAAATAAATTGGTTAGTCTCTAAGGTGCCACAAGTACTCCTTTTCTTTTTGCGAATACAGACTAACACGGCTGTTCCTCTGAAACCAGTTTTTAGGTGGTCACTCAGTATGGAATGTAGACTTCAGTTTACTCCATGAAGAAATGAAAGACTGTTCAAATGTTTTCAAGGAAAATTGCACAAATGGCTACAGTAGAACCTCAGAGTTACAAACAACTTCCATTCCTCAGGTGTTTGTAACTCCGAACAAAATGTTATGGCTGTTCTTTCAAAAGTTTAAACTGGACATTGGCTTAATACAGCTTTGAAACTTTATTATGCAGAAGAACAATGCTGCTTTTAACCATCTTAATTTAAGGGAACTCTTTCTGTGCTTGTTTCATTTACCTTGTCAACTTTTTTTTTTTAAACTTTCCTCTTTAGTAGTTTATGTTTAACAGTTCTGTACTTATTTGCCCCACCTCTTTTTTTTTTTGGGGGGGGGGGGGGGTGAGGGGTTCCTGCTGCTGCCTGATTGCATACTTCTGGTTCCAAATGAGGTGTGTGGTTGACCACTCAGTTCATAACTCAGGTGTTTGTAACTCTGAGGTTCTACTATATCTTCCACAAGTAAATGCCATTACCTGCATGTACAGAAAGTCAAAAGGTGCATTCACAAGATTTGGAGACCAGCCCACTGCAAGTCAGATTAGTTGAGCTTTGGTCTGTGCCTCTTCAGATTCAGAAAGTAGGTTTACAGACGCACTTTGAGTTCTATCCCTTTGACAGACTAATCTTTTATTTAAGAACCTAAGGGCTTCTGAGAAATCTGAAAGGTTTAAGGTCTGCAGACACGGACATGCCACCTGTGGGGAGGCAAAAGATACCTACAGTACCTCCACAGGCTGCACAGCACTGGTTGTTCGCTAAACTCTGCTTTCATGCCTCCTGCCAGTTAGGCTACATTATTGCTGAGCATGAACAGAATTAGTCTATTCAAACAAAAATAAAACCAGAGTTAGTTTCAGTCCTCTGTTGTAAAAAGCCTCCAATCTAGCTACCAAAGAAGCAATTATTTGGGCTACCTATGTCAGTGCTAAGTAGTAGGCTTTCCCTAATTTAATCCCTTCCGGTAAACAGGCCTTTTACACTGCACTAATTTTCTAAACTAGACTACAGAGCCTATGATAGGACACTCCTAGTATAGGCATATCAGCAACTGAGGGGCAGGGCAGAGCAATACTGCTTTAGGAGATCTTTGGGTGATCTGAAAGTGACAGAAATAGCTTGGATTTCACTCAGACTCAGCTGCATCCTGTAATGAAACTGGTTAATTATTTGGCTGCACAGTCCCCCTCCAGCTGGATACACCTGGTAGGTCAGTAAATTGGTTTCACTGGAATATCAAATCACCATTCACAATTTTGCTCAAGGTGCCTAGATACCAAGCAAGTATTCATAATTGCAATACAGAAGCAAGATTAATGAAGTTCTTAACAGCAAAAAGGCCTTAAAATGGTTTGGTTTTATTAGACGCCAAATTTTAAATATTTACAGGAACCTAAGATACAAATTGCACCTCATTCAAAATTAAACATAGAAGAAGTCGGTGGTTGCACAGAGACACCAGGCAGAAAGTTGGTTTGGTCATACATGTCCATGAGACACCCCAAGTGACCACACTTTATCCAGCAATACTGTCATTTTGACAGTCATATTGAGAAAATTTAAGTCTTCAACAGTTTTCAAACGCAATGATTCATTCTAGAGAGTTTCTAGGAATATTCTTACATGTGTGCCACAAATACCTCACAAAGAACTATAATAATGTTTCAGTCTAGTTATGCCACTAGTCCCATCATATTCAAGTACAATTTGATTGGGACCAAACCATGTTTCTGTGACACACTGCAATACGTGTGGAGTACAGAACTAGCCCAGTTCTTAACACATTTCAGCTCCATTTACGCTGCAAAGCTCCTTTCCCCAATCCCCCTATGATAGTATGTGTATACTAGGGATGTAAATATCATTTAAAAAGTTAACTGTTTAAACTATTAAAAATATGTCATTTAAATGGTTAGCCCATTAGAATCATAGACTATCAGGGTTGGAAGGGACCTCAGGAGGTCATCTAGTCCAACCCCCTGCTCAAGGCAGGACCAATCCCCAATTTTTGCCCCAGATCCCTAAACGGCCTCCTCAAGGATTGAACTCACAACCCTGGGTTTAGCAGGCCAATGCTCAAACCACTGAGCTATCCCTCCCCCCCATTAAGGCGCTGGCTGGCGTGGGGCTGCTGGGGCCAGCCATCCAGCACATGGTTAATGGTTAAGGCGGGTTAACCAGTAAGATTAATACTTACCGGTTCACCTTTTACATCCCTAATGCATACTGGCATTTTAATCCTCCATTGTGGACTGAGCCTAGATCTATCCAAACTAGGTTTTAAGAGTAGCCCAGAAGATCATTTTAAGAACTATTGTGTTCTCTCCACATAGACTTGTGTAACACAGCCTAGGCAATTTTAAATGCCAACACCATTTAATCCCCAATGTAGATAAATCAGTTTCCAAAGCAACATTTCTGAAAAAGGCAAGGTGTTAGAAAACTCTACTTATCTTCAAGGACCAGGAATACTCAACCAACAGGTGGTTTATTTATTTTAAAAGTTGCAGACCTGTTCTCTAGGTTGCAAGTCAAGTGATTTCAAGTCTGTTCACCCCATTTGAGCTCTGGATACTATTTTCCAGCTTTGTTGTGCCAACACCAAAGGTTGTGTTTTTAAGTTAAATGATACACACTACTTCTCAACTAGCCTGTCTTTTTAATCCTAGCCAACTCTCAGGGCTCACAGGTAAAAGACACATTTGCTGCTCCCTTTTGAAAATGACGTATAGGAGAAGAACTACTGTTAAGAGAATTTCAGCCAAAGGAATGTTTACTGCCATCTCTGTACAATAAGTAATATTCAGTGGTTTCTGTTAAACTGTAGAACTCCCAATTCCTCCACCTCCTTGCATCCCCTCTATGGCAACAAGATGCCATGGAGGTTAGCTTTTCAGGCAAGTAGGGAGGGAAGGTGCTCAATCAGAGTACTACATAAAAATTCCATTAACTTTACCATATCCCCAGTAGTCTATTCCCTACCTCTAATATAATTTCTCCATGGCATCCATTCAAGTATTCTGCCAGATACTATCAAGGGTCATTTTTAACGACCACTTACAAGTGTGCTATCCATTTCCCAACCCCTCTCACCAGTCCACCTCACTACATTTTCTTGTATATTCTGGATTGGCAGTACAATTAAGTAATGAGGGTTCAGGATACTCTTGGTTGCTGATTGTTTCCAGGCTTATTAGATAGGAAGGTGAAAAATGGCAAGCTAAGTTGAAAGTACTCCAGACCAGACTGCTGGCCCTTGACTTCTTTCATCTACGTGTCGTACAACTTGAGAAAAATAGCCCAGGTGGTTTTCATTATCAGCTCTGACACTTGGGATCATACTCAATGTATGTGTTTAGAGCAATATGCTGTTATATTGATATTGTAGGTGGGACTTCAACCTAGATGAAAGAGCAAGTGTTGGATGTCCACTTGAAGGATCTCAGATGAAAAAGAAAAATTGTTGGACTCCAAGTTTAAGCAGAAGCTTGTTTTCAAGTAAGTGTGGAACTGCTGTATGATTTTTATCCTTGATTCAGTGGAATCCAGAATAAAAGGAGATACTTTGGGGCACTGGGTCCAAGTCATACTGCTGTCCAGTGAGTGTCCCACTTGGCTGATCCTCTTGTTGGGAGAAACAATCCATTATTGATAGATTGTCAATGTTTCTCTTTAGAAGGGCCTCTGCTAAAGAAGCCATCTCCATTATTGTTCTGCTCCGATCGCTCAAGGAAGATAGGATTATGGAAAAGTAGTTTGACATTACCTGGAGCACTGAGATTGCCTTCAGCCATTTCATTGGGATATAGGCCTAGATATGGTGAAGAGATTGGCTAACAAGACTTGCACAATGTGTTAAACAAAGATCAAGTGTTCGTGGTATTTTTAGGAGGTTCGGGGCTTTTGATTCCACACAGACCATAATATCAACCTATGTGTTGCATTGTAACAGTGAGAAGCCAGGTGCTCAAGTAGCTCTATTCTTCTGAGAGGAGCTATAGGGAATAGGATTGGTAAATTACATGCTGGCTCCAAGGGCCCTCCTGTGGGAAACTAATCTGCCAACCCTCCTGTTAAGAGGAGAGGAAGTGGTTCAGATTTCACTGCCATCAGTGTACTGATGTCAATCTGAAATGCTGAGCGTGTTGAATATCAGTGCTATCTGACCTAGTTCAATCCAGGTGAAACAGAGGTAAGGATGGTAGTGTCTAATGCGGCAACCAAAGATAACCATTCCTTCATTTAAACTCAGTAAGAGCTGTGATTTAATTGCTGTCATCTGGTGCCAAGAAGAGTCCTATAAACAGGAAAAAGTAATCATTGCAAAAAGTAATCATTGCCCAATAAATACAGCATTAAGATTAACGTTTGTATACAATCAACTAACACTGAGAAATGGCTGACCACCTGCCCTCACAGTGGTACACTGGAGTTTGCTATCTAGGGGGTCTACTGGATCCCTGATGGTTTCTTCATGGCTAAGTGCAGTATGCAAATCTCCATCTTTGCTTGGTAGGGATTAGTCTTTAAGACATGTAGCTCCCGCCAGTTATTCAGACCTTGTTAATTTCAGATTGGATTACTGCAATGCACTTTATATGCAGCAGCCACTTGTAAAATGTAGCTAAGACAGTTGGTGGAGTCTCAAGCTTGGAAACAGCATCAGCTTCCACTTAATTTCCTGGTGAAATTCAAGCTGTTTGTATTGGTTTAATAAGTGGTTTGAGTCACATATCTGGAGATACCACTCTCCTTGTAGTGCAGCTCATTGGGGATAAACTGAATCCCTAGATTAGAAAGTGAGCGCATTTGACTCTGGAATTCCCTGGACACGAAGAATCCAAAGCTTTTTTTGAGGTGGGTTAAGAACCAAGGGGTTAAATCTGTGTGTGTGGTTGTTTTAGTGGGATTTATTTAACTTGACACATTGCCTATTTAAGTAGTATTATTAGCAGGCCTAGAGATGCACGTATTCAACATCTACTAAAAAGAAAAGGAGTACTTGTGGCACCTTAGAGACTAACCAATTTATTTGAGCATAAGCTTTCATGAGCTTCATCATGCATCCGATGAAGTGAGCTGTAGCTAACAAAAGCTTATGCGCAAATAAAATTGGTTAGTCTCTAAGGTGCCACAAGTACTCCTTTTCTTTTTGCCGATACAGACTAACATGGCTGCTACTCTGAAACCTGTCAATATCTACTGTATATTATGTGTTTGGTGCCTCTTTACTACTACTTTAAGGAATGAACTTCAGAGTGGGAATACTTCAATCTTCCAAATCAGTTTAACATCTGCCAATATTTTAAAATTTATACAAGTTCAACAGGAGTTTCTCAATTGCCTGTCCAGTCAGAGCTGAGGAGCACACAGAAAGGAAGAGGAGAAAAGCAAAGCTAAATTCCTACAGTGCAGTCACACATGCACTGGGAGTATGTTTTGGAAAAAAAAGTTATTTTTCTTGACCTTGTCATAATCACTACGATTTCTGCACCAATGTTTATCTTTGGAATACTAGAAGGGATGTTTATTTATAAAACTTGCCATTAAACATGACAATGTAATTTAATTGCTGTCATCTGGTGCCAAGAAGAGTCCTATAAACAGGAAAGTTTCTGCAAAAAGTAATCACTGCCCAATATATACAGCATTAAGATTTAATTGATTGCATACAAGCATTACATTGAGAAATGGCTGGCCACCTGTCCTCTCCCCGACTTCCCTCCATTGCCACTTTTCCCATTTTATTCTTTTAGGTACTTGCACTTCAGCCTGACACCTTTTCAAACAGTTCCAGCAATTTTCAAAAAGATGTAAATTAAGAACTTTTAATAAACTGGTTAAGTGTTGATTTCATCCAGGATGGAGCAATGTGAATCACTGATTTTAAAGCACAATTTAAGTTGTGGGTTTTTTTAAATGCACTGATTTAAAATCAGGCCAAAGCTTTTTAAAACTAAATTTGAAAAATTATACTAATACATTTTAATCTAAAGTTGCAACAAAGTGCTCATTTTGTTAGATGCTTCTACTAGTTCAAAGTCATGAATTTTGTAAGAGTGCTATAGCTAAAGTCAAAAACAAAAAGACTAAAAAAAGTTAAGGCCCTAATCCAAACATTTAACCAGATAAACAACTATATTCAGGCCAGTCCTTGCCTACCGACAGCCCCCCAACCTGAGCAAATACTCACCAGCAACCACACAACAGAACCACTAACCCAGGAACCTATCCTTGCAACAAAGCCCGTTGCCAACTGTGTCCACATATCTATTCAGGGGACACCATCATAGGGCCTAATCACATCAGCCACACTATCAGAGGCTCGTTCACCTGCACATCTACCAATGTGATATATGCCATCACGTGCCAGCAATGCCCCTCTGCCATGTACATTGGCCAAACCAGACAGTCTCTACATAAAAGAATAAATGGACACAAATCAGATGTCAAGAATTATAACATTCAAAAACCAGTCGGAGAACACTCCAATCTCTCTGGTCACTCGACCTCAGACTTAAAGGTCGCAATATTAGAACAAAAAGACTTCAGAAAACAGACTCCAGCGAGAGACTGCTAAATTAGAATTAATTTGCAAACTGGATACAATTAACTTAGGCTTGAATAGAGACTAGGAGTGGATGGGTCATTGCACAAAGTAAAACTATTTCCCCGTGTTTATCACACACACACACACACCCCCGCTCCTCAGACATTCCTGTTAAGTGCTGGAAATGGCCCACCTTGATTTTCTCCCCCACACCCCGCTTTCCTGCTGGTAATAGCTCATCTTAAGTGATCTCTCTCCTTACAGCGTGTATGATAACACCCATTTTTTCCTGTTCTGTGTGTATATAAATCTCCTCACTGTATTTTCCACTGAATGCATCCGATGAAGTGAGCTGTAGCTCACGGAAACTTCTGCTCAAATAAATTGGTTAGTCTCTAAGGTGCCACTAGTACTCCTTTTCTTTTTGCGAATACAGACTAACACAGCTTCTACTCTGAAACCTGTATTCATATAAGCGGTCCCATTGACTTTTGAGATTAAGTCAGCAATTTTTCAGACTTAATCTCACTCTATAGGAGTAGATCTGTAGGGGTGGGGGCGGATTTTAAGATAAACAGGACACTATACCTAATCCTCTTGCCCACTCTTTTTTGCTTTTCATACTGCCCCATGTGCATTGAACAATTGCTCATTTCTTGTCCATCAAGCACTCATCCTCATCCCTTCAAATCTCTGATTAAAACCCACTTCTTCTAGGAATCCTTCGCACTCTCACTTAACTGTTGCCCTATGTATTATCAGATGTAAGCTCTTTGGGTAGGGAACACATCTAAACTGCCATGAAAATTTAAGAAACAAGGTGGGTGAGGTCGTATCTTACACTGGACCAACTTCTAATATCCTGGGACAACATGGTTACAACAACACTGCAAACAATTAAAATGTATTGCCGTTAGCCAGTGCATCTAGGTCTCACACACCGAATTCATAGGTATTATGTGCATGACATGAATTGAGTATTGAGTAAACATGCTAAATTGTATTATTCTTACTCTTGCTCATTTATGCGAAGTATCCCACAATACTTTGTGACAGTACAACTCAGTATTTGGCCTAGGTGGATAGGAAATCTGTAAGACAAAATTCATTAATGCTTTACCCTGCTATGTGTGTGAAGTGCCTTCCAGTTTGTAAACATGTTTGAAAACAAGAGATAGAAGGTGTACATCAGGTACCAGAAAAATGAGGCAACTGGGAAATAATCTTGCATGGTGTAAAAAGTGATACCTAACTTGCAAACAGGCACCCCATATGTAAGTGGTTTTAGGGGTATAACCCGGGAGCACAACTTCCGTGTAAGATAAAAACTGAACATGCTGTGAGAATCTGCTTCCTGGGATGGGTTAACTGTATTAACTTGTCTGAAGACAAAACAGTACAGGAAAGAAAATTTGGGTGAGCTTGGTTATTTAGTCTCTTGAACATTAATACCAATCAACTGGCTACACATTTTAACCAATGCAGCACGATATAAATATTGGATATGTTTGCCAGAACTCCATTTGCACACCTTCAACGTTACTCCACTGTGCAGCACTCTACCAGCATCCGTTAGACCTTCACAGTGGTCCAGGACAATAGACCCTGGAAATTAAATCTGTTTCTCCGAGTCAACTAGAGAACAAATGGTCATCTTCTACACAGAAGATGGAACATTTTGCTAACTGCTAAAGGATATCTGTTCTGCAAATCTCAGACACATTAGCCACACTGAACTTAAGGCAAAGATAGACCAGAATGCCATCTTGAGACCATTCTTTTTGAAAAACGGTATTTAGAACACCTGCAAATGCTTCATATATTTGTTAGGCTTTGATATGAGCTAGCAGAGATCTGATGAGGTGTGTATCTATCAAAAGAACAAGTTGTTTTAGTTAGGAGTATTTTGGTAAGGAACAGCTGTCATCTATAAAAAGAAACCAAAGGCTGCAAGAGAGTGGGCTTTAGGAAGTCTCCTGAGAACAAAGCTATCTTTCAGAGTGTTGCCTTCTAGGAACCACAATTGTTAACACTTGTCAGATGCATTAAGTGTATTATAGCCACGGCTGTCAGCACCACCAGTATTAAGGCTGCCTGACACTTTTCCATTATAAGACCCTGTTTTCAGTTGCTTATAAAAACTGCCAAACTAACCAGTTGGGCTGAAGTTTTGCATAGTGGTTGCCTGCCTCAGGCTAAATTTTTTTATGAAAGTTATAGCCAGAGTAGTTCAGCTATTAGAGAAAAATATGTTTCACCCATATTAAATTCAGGTGATCTTGTTCACCCATGTTAAATTCAGGCAACCTTAATTTTTGCATTTCTTAACTTGAGGGTTTGAATTTGCAAGCCTAACAGTATCTTAACATAGTATTTTCATATTACACCTCTCTATTGTATTTCTCTCCATTCTTTCTAAGGCCTGGTCTACACTAAATGTTAGATCAACCCAGCTACATTATGTCACTCAATGTGTGAACTTTCACACTTCTGAATGACTTAATTAAGCCAACCTAACCCACACTGTAGTCAGAGCTATGTTGACAGAATTCTTCCATCTACCTAGCTATCACTGACACCCTGGCACCCCCGTATTCAACGTGGTCATGTCATTAGGATATGGGGGGGGAGGGATAGCTCAGTGGTTTGAGCATTGGCCTGCTAAACCCAGGGTTGTGAGTT
Organism: Caretta caretta; assembly: GCF_965140235.1. NCBI lineage: Eukaryota > Metazoa > Chordata > Testudines > Cheloniidae > Caretta > Caretta caretta. The sequence continues at coordinate 8,743,506 of NC_134223.1, forward strand.
CAATCCTTGAGGGGGCCATTTAGGGATCTGGGGCAAAAAATAAATAAATAAAATAAAGCTGGGGCTTGGTCCTGCTTTGAGCAGGGCGTTGGACTAGATCTCGAGGTCCCTTCCAACTCTGATAGTCTATGAGTCTATATGTTTTGTACAAAGTATGCCTTGTGAGGTATTCTAAAAAGTCTTGATCTGCTAGACATTAGATCTCATTGGATTGTATGTGCTATCATCATATGTGAAGTTATGAAGTTTGGCTGTGTGTGTTACTGAAACATGTGGCGAGGTTGAAAACACCCACAAGCAGCCTTTCAGGTACAACAGTAAAAAGGCCAAACAACGTGAATGGCTTATTGAGGAAATGCACACAAGCACAAGGATTACCCCAGGAACTGTGTACAACAGAAACTTCTCAGAGATAGCACTACACAATGGGAACTGTTGGACCCAGGTCAAAGCAAGAGAGCTTTCCAGCAACTGAAGATATAAAATGGGAAAGGACATCATGTCGTCACCTCACTCTCCCTACAACACCACACCTGGAAACACCTGAGGAACAAAGACTTAACTGGTGGAAGTGATGGTCCCAGGCTAAAGGGATTTCTAGCCTGTGTATGAAAACCTGGGAAGCCCAAGTTGAGAAGCAAAGGTAGTTTGTACACCTCTACCCTGATATAATGGTGGAGTGGTGCCCGCCCCGCCACTTGCTGCGGCCCTCCCACCCCAGCTCATCTCCGCTCTGCCTCCTCCTACGAGTTCGCCGCAGCTCCACTTCTCCCTTCTCCCCCCTCCCAGGCTTGCTGCACTAATGAGCTGAGGGGAAATCTCAGCTTTGTAAGCACAAGTGTGCACAGTCCTCTTCACATTGATGGAGAGGCAGACCAAGTGTTAAACCCACATACTGGCCAGATTTGATCAGGGCAGGACAGTACTGCTCTGGGGTCCTAGGCTGGAAGGCTAGCAGTTACCCAGTTGCAGTTACATGCGGGCCCTCTGTGTCCCTACCTCTGTGAATGCTGGTGAAAGTGCAAGCTTGGAGGGCTTTGCAGCTTGTCACAGCAATACAGTGTGAGCGGGAGCCCAGGCTGGTGGGTCAGGGGGTTCAGTGGTAGCCCAGTTCCAGGTGGCACCCCGGGGGGAACCCATCACAACCACCTGTCAGGGAGGTGGATTACCTAAGCCAATGGGAGAACCACTCCGATCAGCATAAACAGCATCTACACTGAAGCGCTGTAGCATTTCTAATATAGACACGCCCTAGCCCTTCTCTCTCTCTCCCCCAGGATCAGATTTGTGTCATTGCCTTTGTACAGAATGGCTGACCAGCAAGAGCATTAGCTCAAAACCTGAAATATCCTAAGACAGTTTAGCTCCACTACTGTTGAAGATGTGCCACATGCTGTGTACAGATGTATAGGACTGGTCTCATGCCATTATTGGGGCAAGTAGTTGTGAAGAGGTGTAATCTAGAACAGTGATTTTCAAACTTTCAACATATGTACTTTTGGGGAGGGGCGGTGTTAAGAGATCGCTTTGTGACTTGGGAGTCATTATAGACAGCTCAGTGAATATCTCTTCAGTCAAAAAAGCAAACATGTTAAGGATGCAGAAAGAATGGGATCGAGAAGATGGAAAACTATAATGCCGTTATATAAATCCACAGTGTAACCTCATCTGGAATACAGCATACAGTACTAGTCACTCCATCTTAAAAAGGGATATTGCAGAACTAAATGGGGCTCAGAGAATGGTCTGGAAAAAACCTCACATGAAGAGACTGAAAAGATTGGGATTGTTTACTTTAGCAAGAACACTAACAAAACACAAAGATGTAAAATGAATGTAGAGGGGGGGGAAAAAAAAAACAGGAGCATCTGTTTTCCCTGTCTCATAACACAGGAACAAGGGGACAATGAAACTAAAAGGTAGCAAATTCAGCACAGATAAGGACACTCATGGGTAATTAGACTGTGGAACTCATTGCCACAGGAAGTCATTGGTAAGCTTGTCTTCAAAATTCAAAGAGAGTCTGGACATTTATATGGCTGGACACCCAGAGTTATAAGAGCAAATGCTAAGTTCTGGAAGCGATATTAAACCTCTTGTTTCAGGGTTTAAGCTAATCTCTAACTGTTAGAGCTCCAGCTGAGACCTTATGTGAAGAGCTCTGTGTAGCTCAAAAACTTGTCTCCTTAACCAACAGAAATTGCTCCTCCCACTTTGTCTCCCACCAACATGGCTACATGAACACTGCAAACAAGGAGTGAGAGTAACTGAGAGCTAATAAGAATGTTTTTCCCCCATTAGCTCTAGAAGTTATCTGCCAAATTAGAAGCACTCTAACAAATAGCTCTCTAGTCGTACATTGTACTGAATTTCTCTTTTCTTCTCCCCTATTAAAGAAGTCCCGGCTCACAAAGCATCACTAGATATCAGTTTACTGCCACTCATTGTAACAGTTTAGAAAACCCAATGATGTGGTGGACTACAAATACACAAAAACTTTTAAAATTAAAGTGGTGTCACAAAAATCTTACCAGGCTGAACTTAAAGCAATGGAAATGTAAGAACCGACCTGAGAAGTAATGGGAGAGTTTAATAAATTGCAAAGATTCCTCCCACTACTTCCTTCAATCTCCTGATAAAGGAAAGTAATCTCTCCAACTGCTTGGTTTTGACTTAGTAAAAAAATACTTATCAGATTTATGACTTCTACAATACTTCTAACTATTCAAGTTTTTACCAAAAAATTCTGAGATTTTATAAAAGCCATTATTTGGTTTTTACTGATTTTCATCTGAATTTTGGGTCCTGGGAGTTCTGGCACTCCCAACTCTAGCATCCAGAAAGAGAGGTGGCAGCTCAGTAACCGTCATCGCTCCTTGCAGAATGGGAAACTAATCTGGACTCGGGGGGGGGGGGGGGGGGGTGCCGGGCGCCACCCATGGTTCCAGCTACACTCTGAAAGGAGATATGGCACCTTGATAACCAAGTTGGTCCTGGTTACCAAGCCATCATCTCTTCCAGAGCAGGGCGTCAGCTCAGAAGTATCAGAATGGCTTCAGCACTAGTGTTCATACTGTTTGTCAATCCTATGCCCACATACACGTTATCAGCTTTAAAAGCTAACTATCCATGCTATCAGCATTTGACAAAACAAAAAACAAAAAACACCCCACCAGTGAGCTACTTTCTTGCTAAAATGGGTTGAAAATGAAACATGCTATCCAGCTACCTTTCAGAACATAAGGGTTTGGGGTTTGTTTTTTGAAAGTTTACAAAACAGGAGTGATTTACTTCAACACTTACATAGAAAACTGCAAAGTTATTTTGCACCTGTTACAAAAATTTTAAAAAGGGTTACAAACACTGAAGTCCCCACAAAGTTTTAAACAAAAACTGAAAACAAAAAAGGCATCATATTCCTAATCTTGAAAATACCTTTAAACTTATTCACGGCTCTGAAGACATTAGCTTATATTAGCTAGTTTGGCCCAGCTATTGTAGGCAGAGTACAAGCTTTCTCCTACCCCATACTCTAAAAGCAAAACAGGTTCTTGTTCAAAACTATCATTAAGAACAGATCTGAGGTGCACTACTGGAAGGACCAGCATTTACTCTGCAAAACTGTTCATGAGTAAGGATATGATTTCATCATGGAGCTCTGGGCTGTCAGCCTGCCCCTCTCCCATGGGTGGTGGGGGGTTCCAGGCTGTCAGCCAGCCCCCTAGACAGGTCACAGGCTTTTGTCAATTTTTGTTTATTGCCTGCAACCTGTCTGTGACTTTTACTAAAAATAATCATGACAAAATCTTAACCTTACTCATGAATTATTTTTCAGACGTTATTTTAAGCCATATGCTTAACACTAGAAGTTTTTTTGCATAATTTCATCTTTTGGCAAGTTAAATTAAAGACTTAATCCCTCCTAGTTAAACAGATTTTCAACTAATTTTCAAACAGCTACTTGATGTACAGTTTGATCTCTGCAATGCCCTTATAAACAACTCCAGGACTTGACCTAGAAGGACTGCCCTTAACTACATGGGTTTTGAACAGTCATCCTGCAAGATATTTTGGTAATTATTCAGTCACTTGTGTGAAAGTTGGTCAACTGCTAGTGTTACAAACAAGATTAGAGGAAGTGTACCCTGTGCATTTAATAACACTTCACCATCCACCCTGTTTAGTTCATTTCCTGTTTTGGGGACGGTCATTCACACAGCAGCAAGGGAGGGAAACTTCTACATAAAGTGATTGTAAAACCAAAAGAATTGTCAGGGGAATTCATGTGCACATAAAGCACCAAAAGTACTTTTCACAAATTTCAAGCTGATTAGGTTTTAAGATGATGTCTCTCTGGATATGTTTTCTGACTTGAGTTGGCTATCTTTCACCTTTCGCAGTGAAGAAAAAGCCTTTAGAAGTAAATGCTTTCTAAATGAAAGGTATTCTGGGATTTTTAGGTAATTTAATCTTACTGCAACAGTGCAGGATATTGATCCTAAAGCTTAAGTGTATGAAAAAAAGCTTATGCTTTTTCTTCTCTCAATGCAAGAGATAAAAAACTTGTAAGTTCACACTTGGACAATTCTGCAACTCAGTTTGCAAGAAGCTTGAGTACAAGGCATGTGCCTCTAGACACTGAGTGACAGCACTTTGAGAAGACATGAGACCTTTTAGGGTACGTCTACACCACAATTAAAATCCCAAGGCTGGCCCATGCCAGCTAACTGAGGCTTGCAGGACATAGGGCTGTTTAATTGCAGCATAGGCTTCCAGGCTCAGGCTGCAGCCTAAGCTTTGGGACCCTCCAAACTCAGAGTCTTAAAGCCCAGGCTCCAGCCTGAGCCCAAAAGTATACACTGCAACCTGCAGCCCAAGCTGTGAGAGCCCAAGTCAGCTGCCACAGGCCAGCCAGGGGAGTCTGACTGCAGGGCGGACATACCCAGAGAGAGCACACTACTTTATACCTGCTTGGAGCTTCTCATTAAAATCCTTCAGTTTTAGGCCTTGTTATTTGACACTAATGAACCATGAGAGCGCGTCCATTGCTACAAAAGTCTGTGCTAAGCGATCTGACAGAATAGGGTCAATCTAGTGCTTTTACAAGAAATAGAATGACAATGATCTCATCTGCATTTCATATTTGGAACCTGTTTTCCATTGCAAGCTGTAGAAACAAAGGTCAACTTGGGTTTGCAATTCAAACTGCTTCCCTTGGAAGGCTGTTTCAGAACTTCACTCCTCTGATGGTTAGAAACCTTCATCTAATTTCAAGTCTAAGCTTCCCGATGGCCAGTTTATATCCATTTGTTCTTGTGTCCACATTGGTACGGAGCTTAAATAATTCTTCTCCTTTGGTGGTATTTATCCCTCTGATATATTTATAGAGAGCAATCGTATCTCCTCTCAGACTTCTTTTGGTTAGGCTAAACAAGCCAAGCTCTTTGAGTCTCCTTTCATAAGACAGGTTTTCCATTCCTCAGATCATCCAGTAGTCTGGAAAGGTTGAGAGCCAGAGTCTAGATAATATTTTTATTGCCTGTGCCACAAACACAGCAAGAGGAGAGTATCAAACTGCAGCCACGAGTCATCTGAAGTAACGACGAGCCACTTTTAATTCAAGTATGCACCAATACAAAAAATAACCAGGGAAATCAGGTAGCAGGATATCAGTTTCAAACTGAGTACCTCCGTCAGCTGGAAAGACGGCCAAGTACCAGTTAAACAACCAAAAAGATCATCTTCTTACAGAAGAACAAAATGAATAGTGGGCTCTGGATTACTAACGGTATATTTGCACTGCAGAGTTAACCTTGGCTCTTACTCAGGTGTTGCCCCAACCCCTTCTTGTCCTCATACAAAAGTCTTTCACGTAAGTGATGCTTTCAACCAGGATTAGCAAGCATAGCAAGAGGTGTAGTTTGCTTTCTCACAAGCTGGTAACCAGTCCACTTTGCAGTGAAGACACACAGACACAACCCCTCGAGAGATCTGAGTTGGAAGGGCCCTTGCTGAAGTAGTGTTGCCCACATAGCATCTTCTGCTTGGATGGGTGAAGTCAGAGACCTTATTCCTTTGGTACAGACTGCACATGAAGAGGGAGGCCCCAACTGATCCAAAAAGGAATAGTGGCAGGCCCCTCACTCCCCTCCACAAGTCCAGAAGTGAGATCATGTTTGTGGCACTTGCCACTACTCGTTCAAATTGGAGACAGGTCCATGGCTGGCTAGAGCCACAGAAACAGGGCATGGCCATAGGAACCCTTATATGGTGGTGTGCCCGATTCTCAAATGAATTTTTGTTCTGGCCACAATTTTGACAGTCAAAAATACTATACTAGTGACAGTCTAGTAACATGGTTATTTGGAAGTGTTATGTAAATACAATAAATCTTTTCAATGTAAAGAATATTTACTAAGTTACAATTATTAATTTTTTTTAAAAGTTTGTAACAAAATTTCTTATGCCCCCACAAAAGTCACGGTGCCCACACTTCACTGGACTAGGGCCCCAGATTGCCTTAGCTGAGCAGGGAGCTGTGCCAGGTCCAGAGTCTCTCTAAATCTAAAGAAAGGCTTTAAAAATACTTACATCAAGCATTGGAACGCCTCCGCTCTGAAACATTTCAATGAAATAGCAACCCAAGTCTACAACTGAGATTTGACACAATACCCAAATTACAAGAAGCAGCACTAACTGTTACCAGTTAGATTTCACCTGCCACAGTTACCAACATTAAAAGAGAACCCAAGTATAGTTCAGACTTCATCATACCTTTGGAAGTTCAGTAGTATGGATTCTTCATTTTTAGATTAATTATAGAGGGGATTCAGTTTAATGATTCCCAAGAGAATTTCCAGGCAGTCAACTCTGAGCCGAAGTTAAACTTGAAAAGTCTGCCTACCTGACTGGGGCAGAGGCTAGGTTGTTTGGGTAGATTAACTGCATTTGTGTTTTCAAACATTTAGATGTTTATAAAATTAAAATTCTAGGTTTTTAACATTTGTTTTTAAAAATCATGCAACATTTGTGTAATTGTGTGCACTCAAACTTCATCATAACTAAACTTTTTGCCTAGAAATGTTTGTGCTTTCTGGACCCTATGCACAATGGAGCAATACAGAGTTTTTCACTCCCCAGAATCCCTGGCAGGGAGACATGGGAAAAGGAAGCCGCTTTTTCACTCCTAGACACTTCCTCCTCACCACACTACTTGATGAGGCCAAGTTCCCCTCGAGTCTTCACATCACATTCCTCCTCCAGTTCTCCTCTTTCAACATAGAAGATTTCTAATACACTTGCTTGTCTACTGTCTAACTTCAGTCGATGAGGAGTCCTAAATATTTCTCCCATCAGAGTGCTCCATGGTTTAAAACTTACCCATTCCTGCAAGTATAATATGATATTTGGGTTTGATAAACTACCACAGTTGAGCACATACACGCACATCACAAAACCATGAGATGATAGGAGAAGTGACAGGCAACTTTTGCTTAAGTTGCATATACACATCTTTAATTCTATTGCTCCAAATTATCTGAAAAAAAAAAAAAAGATGTATACCTAAATTTGTTAGTCTCTAAGGTGCAATAAGTCCTCCTTTTCTTTTTGCAGATACAGACTAACACAGCTGCTACTCTAAACCTAATTTGAATAAGCATCATTGAGGTGAAAACAGAGCTTAGCACAGAAGTTTGAAGCCCACCTTAACCAGGAGGTCAATACAAACACCTTTCATAACTCCACAAGACCTTTGCCTAAGCATCCCACAATTAATGCTATAAAAATACTATACAATGGTAGATGTCCACTAAAAGTACTGATTCTCTAGAAAGTGAGATCTAAAAAAAACCATCAAACCCCACTCACATAACTTTTAAATCAGTGTGTATGATCTAATCATCATATGTAATTATGGTAGAGAAATTCAGGTCCCCATGGAACCTAATTCAAGGGAGAGTAGGGGGTTATTTTTGTTTTACAGTTTGTGTACACAGAACAGTGCTAGAGTAAAAGGAGAATATAGATGCAGAATATGCACAGACCATATTCAGAAGCAAGCATCTATCCAGTCAAACCTGAATTGGACTGGTATGTTGCACGGTCAAATCTTGTAACAGATCCAGATGTCACTATAGTAGTTATGTGTCCTCACATCTCTCACCAGCTGTCCATTGCAGAGCAAAGCAGACTGACAGAAAGCATAGTTGACAAAAGTACAAGTAGAAATTTAATAGGGCAGCAATGCCTCCCTCCTCCAAAAGGAGGCATTTCTCTGTGCAAGTACAGTACTAAACGCTCTAAAAATAGAGCCTAAACTCAATATTACACTGTATATTTACTTTTACAGCTGGATGCTGAATAGTGTAATGCCACAGGACATCTATACCAAATATGAGGAAGTTATGTCTGAATTACCCTAGTTTAGGGAATGAATTATTCTACAGATCAGTACAGCAGAACAAGCTAAAGAAGGCAGCATTGTGTAAGAGGACATATCATTGGGTTTAACACTAAAGTTGATTTTCAAACTGAATGTCTCAATCTGATCAAAAGCAAGTTTTCAACAAGTTTAAGATAAGTTCATTTACACACTTCATTTGAATACTAAGATTAGGTTGGATATTAGGAAACACTTTCACGAGGAGGGTGGTGAAGCACTGGAATGCGTTACCTAGGGAGGTGGTGGAATCTCCTTCCTTAGAGGTTTTTAAGGTCAGGCTTGACAAAGCCCTGGCTGGGATGATTTAGTTGGGGATTGGTCCTGCTTTGAGCAGGGGGTTGGACTAGATGACCTCCTGCGGTCCCTTCCAACCCTGATATTCTATGATCTCATGTGCTGTTCAAATCATAAGTCAATATTTCCCAAAGGACGGGGTACAAAGGACTAACCAGTGGGCATGGAAGACATAACCTACGACAGTAGGGCTTCAACCTTAACAGGATGGGGTTGAAAGAGGGGTGCATTTGGTTTGATTTTCTTACAGGGGTTGGGAAACAGCTTTCAAAAATTTGGGAAACAGTGTCTTAAGTGAGAAAAGAAAAACTAAACCATCTAATAACACTGGTTTGCTAGCAGCTCCATAAACGAGACTTATTTATTTGTCAAGCACCAATGTGCCTGCACAACAGCCCTTTCCCTGAAAAATCTTAAACTGCTTAAATAGCGCACCAAAAACACTTACCCTGGTATCAGCATTATACCCATGCATCACTAGCCATGCTTCAGTGCTTTTTAGCTACCTCACAAATTTTAACAAATGAAGTGCAGGCAATGATTCATTAGACAATTTAAATTGATATTTAATTTGGGGGAGGGGAGGTTACTCAGATTTTGTTTACACATCTTTGCACGAGGTAGCAATAACAAAAAACTGGATGTTTGTGAGCACAATTAGAATAATGTATCAACTATCTTGAACATGCTACCATTGGAGTTTACGTAGTCTGGCAAGGAAGCTTTTAATTATGCAAGCCATGACTGAATTCCATCCACTGATGACTTACAATGGGGTCTGAGTCTTGGTTGGGGCCCTCTAGAAACTACTGTAATACACAACATAAACATTTAAATTGTACAGCAAGTGCAAACTCCTTATTACCAGCTGATTTGAAGAAAAATAAAGGACTGTGCCTTAAAGTTCTTAAAAGCATCTGTGAAGGTTTCAGATACTGATACTGCATAGGTGTAGTCCCCAAAACTAAGTATTATTCTACAATATCAGTAGTGTCTTCTCAACCAGTCTTCATACAGCTATATTAATTCCCTTTACACCTTCAACTGTAAGATTCAAACTATTCTACCACCACTCTGGGGCCTCAGTCTTGCTATCTGCTGAATGCAGGGACATCCTTCACACATGAAGCTGCATTACCTTAAGTGGGGCTCTACACAGAAATGAGAGTCTGTCCAGGCAAATCCGACTACTACATCAGATCCTTGGTCACTGTTGCCAGTCTTGTACTTGTTTATATCTGAAGTACCTAATGGAATCTATGAAGAGTAAAAATTGCTGTCCATTTTAAACAAAAAGTTTAAAATAATTGGAAGATATTGAGGAAACAGGTTCCAGAGGAAACAGGTTATTCCATTCACTAAACAGGCCTCAGATCTCCTTATACAAGACTGATCAAACCTATGTATCCATATAAGAAAATAAAATTCACAATCATGATATGGTCTTGCACGTGAGCTGAATTTTGCACATTCTTAGAGCTAAGTACAGACTCTCCTAGGAGGAAAGATCAGCTTATCCTTCAAGATGTTTTCCTAATATCAGGTATTAAAATTATTTACTACATTTTCAGTCCACTTTAATAAAGAAGTCTGCATGTTTTGCTGAGAACCCCAAGCCTTATAATGACAATTCATGTTTTATAAGTAAGTAGCAGTAACAATTTAGCCCGGCATCTTTGTTAAGGATTGCTACTATATAATCACAATAGCTAATTTTAAAAGCTATAGCTGCAGAGTTACATTTGTTCTTCAGTAAAAATACACAAATCACACTTCCATTTAAAACACAGGATTAGAGTACCAGTCCTGAAAATCTGTAAAGGACTAAACGGTATATGTTCATTTGATAATGTGATAACAGAAATGGACAGTGAACTGTAAAACAAGCTAACATCTTAACACATGCCCTGTTGACTCCTGAAATCTTGGCATTCAGAAATTAAGCTTTGCAGTAGTTCACAACATTTGTGAAGAACTCCAGTACCTCGACCATTACAAACATCAACAAGACTCTCATTCTCACCATTGTAGCTTACATCACCCTTCTAACCTCCTGAGGTCAAGATTAAAAGAGAAGAATAAGCCACTATGTCAGGAACCACACACCACCACGAGGGCAGAGTCCCAAGCACCATTCAGCTCCTGGAGCCTTTTCTTCCTCCTCCAAGCCTCTCCCCTTGCAACACCATGCAGCCCTCGAGGCACCTGCTAACACATCTATCCCTCAACGCCAAATCACACTAGCAGAGGACCCCTACCCTACCTAATCTCCCCCCCGCCCCAAACATCATGTAGACCCTGGAGCCACCTCTTCCCAGACCCTGCCCAAACCACCACCCAACCCGGTCACAGCCCTTCCCACACTACTCTCCACCCACGAAATCCGCCCTCACTTCCCAGCACCACCTGCCAAGAACTTGCTCAGAGCCCCAGGGAAGCCATGCCCGCTCCGCCCGGGAGCGGGAAGCACAACGGGCCCCGCCTTAGGAAGGGGGCCTCCTCGCCCAGGTCACCCATTGCGGGCCAGGCTGCATGAGGAAGGATGTGACTGGAGCGAGGGGGACCATGCGACAAACGGGGGGGGGGGGGGGAATTCTGCCAGGGGACAGGACCGAGCGAGGGGCGACAGCCACCGGGTCCCCAGGGGAAGGGGTCACGGGGAGCTGGGCCCCAGGGCAAGCGTGGGGGCAGCCCCGCTCCGGCGGCCCTCAGCTCCGAGCCGCTCTTACCATGATGGCTCCGCTGGGCTGGGCTCTAGCAACGGCGGCGGCTCCCGGTCCCGTCGGGTCTCTCTCTGAGCCAGGCCGCGGCCCTGCCACTTCCGCCGTGCCCGTTGCCTAGGAGTGCACATCCGGGTCACTACCTTTCGGCCCCGCCCATCGCCGCGTGTAACCAATCAGAACGCGGTTCGCTGGCCATCGCCAAGTATGGAGCGCAGCACGGGCCCTGCAGGGGGAAGGGAGGAGCTAGGAGCGGGAGAGACCATTCTCTCCCCTGGGGGGAAAGAAGAGCTCAACCAAGACAGAATGAGGGGGAAGGGAGAGGCAAACCCGAGGGAGGGGGGGTTGAGGTGGGGAGGGGAACAAACGTAGAGGAGAGAGCTCAGGGGTGGGGGGGAAACAGAGGGGGCGGCAGGGAGCAACCAACTGCATGGAGAGTGGGGGAGCCAGAAGGGAGGAGAGCGCAAAGGGAGTGACCAATCAGGGCAGGGAGGAGGAGAGGCCAATGGGGAAGTAAGGCTGAGACCCAACCCACAGGCAAAGGGGTGTGCTGGCAGAAAGGTGTGGGGCGTGTCCCTGTGTAAAATGTTACCCCTTGGGCTTCAGAGTAATCTTGTTCCTTTGACGTAAGCAGGCGGCCAGTCCCCTCTCTCGCAGCTGCTGTTTCAGGCTGGCTGCAGGCTCAGACCGACGTCACTGCATGTGTTTAAACTTGGGGTCAGGTTTGGAAGGCTTTTCCCAGCAGTAAGGGCGAGGTGTAGATATAAGCTGAAAAAATGTTAAAACAATGTGCCTTCAAAACTGAGGAAGTGGGAGAATAAAGGTTGCTCATGCAGCTGGGATATGGTCCCTTTGTGCATATGCATTATGATACTGTCTTTAATTACATTATTACACACTATTTTTCCACAGGACCTCTGGCTCAGTCAATGCATGGGATGGATGGTGGTCATTGAGTAAGCAGATATTCAGTATTTTGTTTTAGCCTTATGATTTAATGTGTGGCCCCAGGCTTTATTTAGTTAACACTATTCAAAACCTCCTCTGAAAACAGAAATATTAATTTCCACATGGGCTTTTCTGTGGGGCATATCCCCATATAGCTGAGCACTTCAAAAACATTAATGAATTTAATTCCACAACACTTCTGTGAAGCGAAGGAGTGGTGTTATTTCCATTTTACAGATGGAAAACTGAGACAGAGAGATAAAAGTCAGAAGTGTTTACTATTTTTGGGTGCCCAGTTTGAGGTGCTTTAAGTCGTGATTTTTTAGAATACTGAGTATTACAAAGAAGTTCTTGTGTTCAAAGCACAGCTTCTATTGACTTCAGTTGTAGCTGTGAGTGCTCAGTACTTCTGCAACTCAAACCCCAGTTCAACTGTACAGCAAATATAACTCCACTGATGTCAGGAGAGTAACACAAAGGGAGAAACTGGCCCATTGCATGGCAGCACTTTTCTGTATAGCTTTTTTGGAACAAGTGTTTGGCCCGTGTTTCACAAGAGTTGGAGTGCCAGGTTCCGGAGAATCCTCTGTTAGTGCTTTTTGGCAGCCGAATTGCAGACTTGACTCTAGCATAAACCAAAAACCCTTTTGTCGCTCCATTTACTTTTCTCAGCCTGGAGGTGCTTGCTGTGGAAACTGGAAATGCTGACGAGGAGTCACAGAATGCTTCCTCTTCTGATGTAATGTCACTGGAGCTGGTATGAAATTCTCTGATATGTTGTGGGAGTGCAACACTTGCATTAAGATTGTAACAGAAACTCTGCATTCTTTGGGGAATTACTTCAAATTTTCCATGGACATAATATCATGCCTGTATACCCTTCTGGCTGGAGATGATGAGGAAACAGCTCTGATTTGACTGTACTAGGTTAACACCATTGTCCATTGCTTGAACCTAAATGTCATTAAATATATCAGATATGTTACAGTATTTTTCCAAAGGGAAAGAGCTCTGCCATTGTTCATTTGTATTTAATGTAACATAGCACAAACTAAGCAGCTGCAAATTTCAGTTTTGAAAATGGATAGGTTTTCAGACAAATTTTAGTGCACACTTACCACAGCTACTAGGTGAACTGGGTAATAGTACCTACAATGTGATAAATAGGTGACTTTTCATGAAAAGTTACCCAAATTGCACATATATCATCTGTCACTGCACATGCAAGTTAGATATGCAGTTGCGCACATTTTGAATTTGCCTGACAATCTGATACTACCTTTTTTCTAAGTCAACTTGTGCCCTTTTGGTCTCCCCCTCACCCCATGTATTTCTGTGCTGCTAATTTGAAAATAATGTTCCTTTTAGCTCAGTGACAGGGGGCCCCTGGAAAGTGGAGAGTTATTAGGCTGTATCATTGGGGAAATGCTAGAAGGGGTATCACTTGGGGCATTTAAAACAAGACAGGGCAAAACATTTTCACATGTACAGTAGGGAACAATCTTGCACTATCTTGTAGGTGGGTTATGGACCTAATATCATTTTTCTAGCGCTATGTTCCATGGACCAGATCCTCAGCTAGTGTAAATAACTATAGCTTCATTGAGGAGAGTAGAAGTATGTCCATTTACACCAGATGATGACTGAACCTATGACTTTTGCCTCAAAACACCATAGGTAGGCCAGCACTATCAGGCTGTATATTTAGTTGGGCCCAGGCCCAGCCTCCTTGCTTATAGGCTGTAATTGCACCTTGCTGTTTAGTGAAGGAACATACAGCAGGAGAGGGAAATTGCAGCCTGGTTTATTTTAAACAATTTCCAAAGTCCAAGTGAACTTTGAGGCCAAGAGGATGTTTTTCTCTGTGGCAGAAATACAAGCATCCTGGACTTTATTTTCCTGCTAGAAGGTATAAAGAAGAATAAACAGCTGCTTTCTGTTTTCCCAGAAATATTTGCATTAAGATAATCTGCAAATTCTTGCTCAAATTGATGGAACATCTCTTTAAATGAGGACCAGCTGCTTGCTCTGCTTGTTTATGGCACGACATGCTTGAAGGACTTTTTGTGTTTGTTTATTAAGATGTGGGACCAGAGTCTTTCTGGTAAACTGTAATTTGCAATCTGGGTGATATCATAGACTCATAGAATACCAGGGTTGGAAGGGACCTCAGGAGGTCATCTAGTCCCACCCTCTGCTCAGAGCAGGACCAATCCCCAATTTTTGCCCCAGATCCCAAATGGCCCCAAGGATTGAACTCACAACCCTGGGTTTAGCAGGCCAATGCTCAAACTACTGAGCTACCCCTTCCCCCAATAGCTTAATAAGGAGAGAGTTTTGTGCGTGTAACTATAGTTGCCACCATCCCACCCTCTGCTGTGATTTGCTGAGATCCTATCAGTTAAGTAAGGCTTGGCTGGATCAGTTTGTGAATGGGAGACCTCCAAAAATGTGTAAGCATTGGTGGAGGTGGTGATAGTGATTTCAGGAGTTCATATTGCATCCAAGTAAGGCAGGGGTAGGCAAACTTTTTGGCCTGAGGGCCGCATCTCGGTATGGAAACTGCATGGCGGGTCATGAATGCTCATGACATTGGGGGTTGGGGTGCAGGAGGCAGTGAGGGTTCTGGCTGAGGGGGCAGGCTCTGGAGTGGGGCCAGAAATGAGTTCAGGGTGCAGGAAGGTGCTCCAGGCTGGGACCAAGGAGTTCGGAGGGCAGGAGGGGGATCAGGGCTGAGGTAAGGGGATTGGGGCACGGGAGGAGGTCAGGGGTGCAGGCTCCAGGCAGCGCTTACCTCAAGCAGCTCCTGGAAGCAGCGGCATGGCCCCCCTCCGGCTCCTACTGGAGGCACAGCCAGGCAGCTCTGTACAGAGCCCCGTCTGCAGGCACCGCCCCTGCAGCTCCCATTGCTGTGGTTCCTGGCCAATGGGAGCTGCAGAGCTGGTGCATGGGGTAGGGGCAGCATGCGGAGCCCCCTTGTTGCCCCTATGCATAGGAGCCTGAAGGGGGGACATGCCACTGCTTCTGGGAGCCCTGCAGAGCCATAGCAAGAGTGGAGCAGGGCAAGCCCCCGACTCCGCTCCCTCGCGGGAGCTCAAGGGCCACATTAAAAGGTCTGATGGGCCAGACACGGCCCGCAGGCCATAGTTTACCAACCCCTGATGTAAGGGGTACTGTGTTACTGAAAGTGCCATCTTTATTATGAGACCTGAAAAAAGTGGGGGAGCACTTCTCACTTGGAGCCATTAAACATCTCATAGTACTTATTTGCGGAGAGTATGTGATGCTAGTTAACCCTAACGTCTTGGGGCAATTCACACTTGGGTAGTTACACAGTCCTTCCCTAAATTCCTTTTGCAGTTTTCAGTTGGTTACAGGATTTTTTCCTCTATCCTACATTGTTGCAAAGTAATTCCTTTGCTCTGTTAAAACAGCTCTTGTGTTCTTCCTCAGAGGTGTATACATTTCAGGGCTGGGTGAAGTGATCTTGTTACATTTGTCTCTGTATTATTTTTGATTTGTCTGAAAAGAGCCATGCATATTTATGTTTCCCTGGTAATAATAATAATCAATATATAATTTGTGTATTGATTTTGAAAGTATAGAGATGAAAGGCAATATATGTGTGTGAGGCAGTAATTAGTATCACCTTTACCAGTGACTGGTTTTCTCTTAACTAACAGAAACAAATTCAGTTGGGAATGCTGTGGTGTTGTTGACAACAAAGACTGTGATGAGTTTTCCCAGTTCTGTTGTGTAGCACACTAATGTAAAGGCAACAGATAGACAGCTGGAATAAAGAGGAAAGGAAATGGGAGTCTCTGTTCAGGGAAATTTCTGACACTGACATGGTGCTGTACTAAAAAAGAGTGAAAACTGAAGAAAGCAAAGGGAAGCACAGGATGGAATCAAGGTTTAAACATTACCCAAGAGAAGAGACTTCAGGCTATGGTCACATGTAAAGGATGCACCTCAACAGGCAGCTAAGGAAGCCATCTTTCTGGGACCCATAAGGCAGGATGAGGAAATGAGGAGGACAGAGGGCAAGATGGATAAATGTTATTAGCAGCAGGGATTTGTGAGATTGGAAAGTGAGTTATAGGTAGGAACCAGATTTCTATTGCTGTGCACTTTTACACTGTGTGCTGTGGGTGCTCAACCTCCCCTGCCCCAACTCCACCTCTGCCCCGCCCCCATTCCAACCCCTTCCCCAAAGTCTCCGCCCCCTCCCTGCCCCTCTTGGACTCCTTCCCCAAATCCCTGCCCTGGCCCCGCCTCTTCCCCACCACACCACGTTCCTGCTCCTCCCACAACCCTCCCAGAGCTTGCCACCGTGAAACAGCTGTTTTGCAGGGGCAAGCGCTGGCAGCTAGGGGGAGAAGCGGGGACGCGGCGCACTCAGGGGAGGAGGCAGAGCAGAGGCAGAGGTGAGCTGCGGCAGGGAGCTACTGCACCCACCAATTTTTCCTCATGGGTGCTCCAGCCCCGGAGCACCCATGAAGTCGCTTCTATGCTACTACATTGGAATGGTAACATCTGATATCCCCTTTGCACTGGTGTAAATGCCTGCACCGTGTGCACAGCAACAGAGAATCAGACCTTTAGAGTTGCAGGAGTCTACCGGGGAGACAAGTTGACCAGCAAGACTTCAGTTAGCGGGAAGAAGCTCAGAGCCCAGAGAGATGAATTCTGTTTCCAGCCGTGCTACTTACTTGCTGTGTGAGCTTGGGCAACCAACTCAACCTCTCTGTAACTCAGTTCCTGCATCTGCTAAGCGGAGATGCTACTTACATCTAAAAGGTATTTTGAGATCTTTGAATGGAAAAGGTGCTACATGAATGTAAGATATTATTTTTTATTATTATTATTTTATTTCAACATCAACAGGTAAGAAGTTGATGCTAAAGATTAATTAAGATCCAGTGGCATATGGATGTCTCAACACAGCTGTACATTGATTACAACCACAAGAAAAGACAACCTCTATTCGACATTGGTGAGGCCTCATCTGGAGTACTGTGTCCAGTTTTGGGCCCCACACTTCAAGAAGGATGTGGATAAATTGGAGAGAGTCCAGCGAAGGGCAACAAAAATGATTAGGGGTCTAGAACACATGACTTATGAGGAGAGGCTGAGGGAGCTGGGATTGTTTAGCCTGCAGAAGAGAAGAATGAGGGGGGATTTGATAGCTGCTTTCAACTACCTGAAAGGGGGTTCCAAAGAGGATGGCTCTAGACTGTTCTCAATGGTAGCAGATGACAGAACGAGGAGTAATGGTCTCAAGCTGCAGTGGGGGAGGTTTAGATTGGATATTAGGAAAAACTTTTTCACTAAGAGGGTGATGAAACACTGGAATGCGTTACCTAGGGAGGTGGTAGAATCTCCTTCCTTAGAGGTTTTTAAGGTCAGGCTTGACAAAGCCCTGGCTGGGATGATTTAACTGGGAATTGGTCCTGCTTTGAGCAGGGGGTTGGACTAGATGACCTTCTGGGGTCCCTTCCAACCCTTATATTCTATGATTCTATGAAAACAAGACATTCAAGCTCTGGCTTTTGTCACCAGGTTCAGTTGCAGCAGAAATCTTTGGGCTGGGGGAAGAGGGAGATACCGGTAGCACCGGACTGAAGAGAGAGGAAAACAATGGTGGATTAGCTGTTTCACCACCTCCAGAGACAGCACCTTGCTCAGTTCCATTGGATCAAGGTTTAGTATACTGCATACATCTCCTTCACATGATGATATAGGATCATCCACCACAAGAAAAACTGAATGCGCTCCGAGGGGCTTAGGGTCAGGCACAGAGTGTCTTAAAAATTAGAGGAATATAAACAAAGGAGACAAACAATGATGTCAGTTGACAGCTTAATAGTTCTGCAAGGTCAGATTCATGTGCAATTAATAACGGGGCTTTTGATCTTGCAACCAGCGACTATAAAATCCACGTGCTTTCCCTGTAAACTTGACTGTATTTAAGGAAGCAAAAGGATAAATACTTTTTTATTAGCATTATGAAGTGCTTTTCACATTAAGCCAGAACTTTGTAAAGCATTTGTGGTCTGACATGACATACTTTTAATTTCATCCTCCTGCATGTATGGAATGCATGGTGAAATGCTTTCTGTGGTCTCTATTCCAGTGCTTAGCATGGGTCAGGGAAGCTGCATGGAAGAGTTTATTGGCTTTGTGACAGAGGTCCTACAGAAAACTTTTTTGAGTTAATTGAATTTTCATTTTTCTTCCTATGTAAAGAAATAAAACTAGGTTTTTGAGGTTCAGCTTCCCACATCAGCTATTTATTTGTTTTAAGCTTGTGGCAATTTAAAAGCATATGAGCTTTCATGAGGACTTCTCATAAACCCACTGTATTCTGAAATTCAATTTACCACTGAAAGAGCCTCCATTTCTAGCCATGGTAAAGGGACAGTTCTGTGGTTTTGATTGCTCAGAATTTGTAAACCAGTGACACTGGCTGGCTTGAGGCTGAGAACCTCAGTGCTTCTTGGAAATATAAAGAGTGAAAATGGTGTTTCAAAGATACTCACAAAGCTACCCAATGGTTTTGAATTCCACACTCAACCCCACAGATAGAGTATTCTAGCAGCAGTCGCACCAATGCCAAATATAGAGGTAAAATAACCTCTCTGTTCCTATTTGCAATTCCCCCATTTATGCATTCCAGGATTGCATTAGCTCTTTTGGCCACAGCATCACATTGGGAGCTCAAGTTCAGCTGATTATCTACCATGACCCCAAAATCTTTTTCGGAGTCACTGGTTCTCAGGATAGAATCCCCCATCCTGTAAGTATGGCCTACATTCTTTGTTCCTAGGTGTATATATTTGATTAGCCATAATAAAATACATTAAAATACATATTGTTTGCTTGCACCCAGTTTACCAATCGATCCAGATCACTCTGAATCAGTAACCTGTCCTCTTCATTATTTTCCACTCCTTAAAATTGTGTGACACCTGCAAACTTGATCTGTGATGATTTTATGTTTTCCTCCAGGTCATTAATAAAAATGTTAAATGTGGTTAAAGTAAGAGAAGATAATAAACATTATGATTTTTATTTATTACAGTAGTACCTAGAAGCCCAATTGAGATCAGAGCTCCACTGTACAAACACATAAGACAGGGGTGGCCAATCTGAGCCTGAGAAGGAGCCAGAATTTACCAATGTACATCGCCAAAGAGCCACAGTAATATGTCAGCGGCGCCCCATCAGCTCCCCTCCTCCCCTGCCCTGCTCCAGCACCTCCCGCCCACCGGCAGCCCTGCCAATCTGCACCTCCCCCTCCCGCCCCACACCTCCTGATCAGCTGTTTTGTGGCATGCAGGAAGCTCTGGGGGAGGGGAGGGGAAGAGGGAGGAGCGAGGGCACAACAGGCTCAGGGGAGGGGGCAGGAAGGGGTGGAATGGCGGGAGGGCCTGTGGCTGAGCCAGAGGTTGAGCAGTGAGCATCCCCTGGCACATTGGAAAGTTGGCGCCTGTTGCTCCAGCCCGGGAGTCGGTGCCTAGACAAGGAGCCGCATATTAACTCCTGAAGAGCCACATTTGGCTCCGGAGCCACAGGTTGGCCACCCTTGACAAGAGATATAGTCTCTACCCTGAAGAACTTACAATCTAAATAGATAAGACAAGGAATGAGTGGAAATAAAATAAATATCATAATCCCCATTTTACAGATAGAGAAACAGGCTCAGTGACTTTCCTAATGTTACACAGAGAGAATCTGAGATGGAGGAATAGAACCGTGAGATCCAATCCATTGCCTTAACCACACAACTTATCTTCCTTTTGGCATTATGTAGTGTTCCTGTGCACTGTCAAAGAGTTGCTTTATTTCACCCCAGCAGTGGTCAGTCACATATTAGGAGCCCCTGTTGTTCCCAGACATGCCTTGGAATCCTTTGCAAATGTGCCCTGGGGCATGGCTACACTTGCAGATGTAGAGCGCTGAGAGTTAAACCCGCCTTCATACAGCGCTGTAGGGAAAGCGCTGCAGTCTGTCCACCCTGACAGCTGCAAGCATACTGGCATGGCCGCATTTGCGGCACTTGCAGCGGCATTGGGAGCAGTGCATTGTGGGCAGCTATCCCACAGAGCACCTTCCCCAGTCTGGCGCTGTGGCTTGTGGGAAGGGGGCGGGGAGTGCGGGGCATTCTGGGTCCTGTCCCAACGCCCCATAATGCATCGGTTCGCATCCCAGCATTCCCTTTGCTGCCGTCCAAATTTGGCACCACCTTTCAACAGTTTTTGTACTGCGCACTCTATCTTCCCTTTCCATCTGCAGGAATGGAGCCCAAACTGCTGAGGAATATGCTGATGAGTATTCCCAGCATGTCACATTTGGCAGTCAAGTTATTCCTCAAGATCCAAAGTGACAGCGAGGATTCCGACGATATCGACTTGAGTAACGCAAACCACACGAGTTTGCTTGGGGCATTCACAGACATTGCTTGCCACCGTGGAATGCTGCTTTTGGGCTCGGGAAACAAGCACTGAGTGGTGGGATCACATTGTCATGCAAGTCTGGGATGACAAGCAGCGGCTGCAGAACTTTCGGATGAGAAAAGCCACTTTCATGGGACTGTGTGGGGAGCTCGCCCCCACCCTGTGGCGCAAGGACACGAGATTGAGAGCTGCCCTGATGGTGGAGAAGCGGATGGCTGTTGCAGTCTGGAAGCTGGCAACTCCAGACAGCTACCGATCGGTCGCTAACCAGTTTGGAGTGGGGAAGTCGAGTGTTGGAATCATGTTGATGCAAGTTTGCAGGGCCATTAATCACATCCCGCTCAGAAGAACCGTGACTCCAGGTAACAAGCATGACATTGTGGCTGGCTTTGCACAAATGGGTTTCCCTAACTGCGGAGGGGCGATAGATGGGACGCATATTCCAATTCTGGCACCAGCCCACCTAGCCTCTGAGTACGTTAATCGGAAGGGCTATTTCTCTATGGTTCTCCAGGCGCTTGTGGATCACCGTGGGTGTTTCATTGACATTAATGCAGGCTGGCCCGGAAAGGTGTATGACGCACATGTCTTTCGTAACACCGGCCTGTTTGGGAAGCTGCAAGCCGGGACTTTTTTCCCAGACCAGAAGGTCACCATAGGGGAAGTCGAAGTGCTCATTGTGATCCTTGGAGATCCCGCTTACCCTTTGATGCCATGGCTCATGAAATCCTACACAGGGAGCCTTGACAGCAGCAAGGAGTGGTTCAACAACAGGCTGAACCGGTGCAGAATGACTATGGAGTGTGCTTTTGGCCGTTTAAAGGGTCGCTGGCGCTCTCTGTATGGGAAGCTGGACCTGGCCGATAACAGCATCCCCGCAGTTATATCCGCGTACTGTACCCTCAATAACATTTGAGAAGGGAATGGTGAAAGATTCACTCAGGCATGGAACTCGGAGGTTCAACACCTGGAGGCTGAATTTGAATAGCCAGAGAGCAGGGCTATTACAGGGGCCCAGCGCAGGACTGCAAGGATTAGGGATGCCTTGAGGGAGCAATTTGAGGCTGAAAGCCAACAGTAATATCTGGTGTGGTGCCCTGCATGGGAGTGAAGTCCGGTAGGAATCTCTGTTTGCTACATATGATACACTGACTTGCAGTGCCTGTTGCTTTCCTGGGCTAAGGTTTCTTTTACATTCTGCAATAATAAAGAATGTTTTCAAAGCCAAAAAATCAATTTATTGAAAAGAAACACAACACAATTGCTTGGGAAACACAAAGGGCAAGGGGGTGGGGTGGGGAACGGTATAATCACAGATTTGTGTATGTCCTGTCTGGAGTGTTGTGCAATGCATGCTGCACTTCAGGATGGCTATACTGCATGGTGATGGGGGTTGAGGGCAGTGGGTAAGGGTCGTAGTTTTCAGGGCTGGGTGGTGAAGCTACAGGTGTTGGAGGCAGCGGGTGGCGGTAAGAACCTGGGTGTTGGGGAAAGTGGTTTGGAGGTGACATGGTGGCACAAGGGAAAGAGTTTTGGTTCAAGGGCTGCAGGGGTTGCGGGCGCGGTAGTGCTCCGCCTGCATGGCTACGAGCGCCTGGATCAAGTCCACGTGGCTCTCCATGATGCTTATCAGCCGCTCTGTGCTTTGGTGCTGGCGAGCCGCATTCTGCTGGCGGACCCTCCTTTCACTCTCCCGCCGCTCCTGCTCTTTTTTATTTTCATTAGTTGAATACTTCATGGCTTCTACGTGGCCTCTTCCTGATTCTTTGCAGCCTCTCGGCCGTTGACAACATGGATGGCTGAGATCTCAAGGTTGCATCTGTAAAGGCAAAATGCAACACTTAACAGAGGCAGCATTGTTCACACCAGACAGAGCAATGATTCCCCCATACTCAAGGGCAAGCACAGTCTGCACAATAGCATAATTTGCCTGTCCCAAAGCGAGCGCACATAACCCACGGGAGCCCCAAAATGGTGAGTAAGCACAGGGTCAAGCGTGACTGATTGTTTCACAGCTGTACTGTCCTCTGGGTTTCTGTGCCTTTGGGAGAGCCAACAGCGGCAGGGGGCCCCTATACTGAACACTGTCCCCACATTTTCAGCAGGAGTTTGTCCTGGAAGATATCTCGCTGCTGAGGGTGACCAGGGAAGCAAAGGAGGGTCTTCTACTGCAATGCGGCTTCCGCCCTGGTCCACATGCTTGTCTGTGTACAGCAATGGTCCCCCCGCCCCTCACGGTACAGAGGTGTGGACAAGTTAGCCTTACTGGGATGAGGACAACAGTGGCTCTCCTGAAAAACCTGCACAAGTGTTCTGGCTGAGACCTTTGAAGAGATCACTGAGGTCAATTACTGCTATGTGAGAGAGCACATCAACGCCCTATTCCGCATCTAGGCATGCATGCAGCCCTAACCCTCCTCGCCCCAAGAGCCCGCACCGAATAACTTCCTTCCCAAAATAAAAGCCACTTACTGGGAACCTCCTCTGGTGTTTGTCCTTCCCCAGGCACCGGCCACCACAACTGGCTACCTTTCTCCTGGCTTGAGAACAGCTCCTGGCTGCATGCATCTAGGGATTCCGGGGTGTCTTCCTCTGCCGGAGCACCCTCGCTCCTGCTTTGCTGCTCCTCCTCCTCTCGCCTTGTTGAACTGGCCTCTGAAGTGTCCCTGGTGGTATTCAGCATGGAGGTGGGGTCGCCCCCAAGTATCGCATCCAGCTCTTTGTAGAAATGGCAGGTCGCAAGGGCAGCACCGGAGCGGCTGTTTTCCTCGTGGGCTTTGTAGTAGGCATTCTGCAGCTCCTTCACTTTAACCCTGCACTGCACTGCATCCTGGTCATGGCCCCTTTCCATCATGGCCCTTGATATCTGCCCGAAGATATTGTAATTCCTGTGGCTGGAGCGCAGCTGGGACTGGACAGCTTCCTCCCCCAAACACTGATGAGGTCCAGCACCTCGCTATTGCTCCATACTGGGGCTCGCCTGGTGCGTGGAGGCGTGGTCACCTGGAAAGATTTGCTGAGAGCACTCCACGCCTGGCTGAGCAAACAGGAAGGGGATTTTCAAGATTCACAGAGAATTTAAAGGGTGAGGGGTCTGATGATTGGTCACCTGAGGGCAGGGCAGTAGAGTTCAAAGTGATGACCAGAGTGGCTAGCACAGGCATTGTGGGATACTTCTGGAGGCCAACCACAGCGCAATAACAGACCAGGGCATCCACCCTGGTGCCGTGGCGCTCCAGTAGTGGTGCAGCAAACGTTATTCCACGTGCCGAGGTGGAGACCAGCAGAGCTATAGCTGCGGAGACAGAGCACTCTACGTGCCTTGCCAGTGTGGACGGGGAGTGAGCTAGTGTGGCTGGGGCTCCCTTATTGCCCTGTAACTCGCAAGAGTAGCCAAGCCCCTAGACGGTATCCTGCAGTGGTGCTTCACATGAAGTGCTGGAGCAGATAGGTGAATGATTCTGAGGCACATTTGTGATCTCCCCATCATGACTAAGGAGAAACAGGGATACCCCTTCAGTGGCGGACTGCCACACAATTAGAAACTACAGCCAGAGAAGTGCATTTTGGGACTAATGGCTCTTTTTAGAAGTATTGTCCTAGATGGCTGCCTAATATATTAGTCTGTACTTACAAATCACTTGCTTGCTTAAGAGGCCAGGCATTTCAGAAACAGCCAAAGTGAGGTTAGTTCTCAGAAGAACTTCTCTCAGACTTGCTCACTGAGTATACCTTGTCATTAAAAAAGAATCAAGGAGAGGCTGATTAAATGCACCAGATAGAAACAAAACTTTCCATTCCCTCACTTTTTCCTTGACACATTGTACTTCCTTTGGAACTTACCAGTATAGTAGTCAACAGAATCACAGGAGCCTAGATTCTTTTTTAACAGCGGAGTCATGGTTCACTGGTCAGAATGTGTATGGAATTAGCCACTGATGTGGAACAATGGAAAAGATTAATTTATAGAACTGAAAAATTTGTGTCCATTTGCAGTCTTGTTAGGAAAGCTCTATCAATATGGTCTTCTTTTTACTACAAAACAAACCACAAAAGCTATCACAGCTACAGTACAGCTCATTCAGAAGCATCATACTGGTGCTTAGATACCAGAGAGAGAGAAAAAGCGGTATCTTTGAACATCTTAGAGACTAACCAATTTATTTGAGCAAGTGAGCTGTAGCTCATGAAAGCTTATGCTCAAATAAATTGGTTAGTCTCTAAGGTGCCACAAGTACTCCTTTTCTTTTTGCAAATACAGACTAACACGGCTGTTACTCTGAAACCTATCTTTGAACATGTGAGTTTGCAAACACTCAGATCAGTCTTTCCACATGCATGCAATTTCCAACTGAGTGTTTGGGGGCAAACTTCACAATCATAGCACAAACAACTTGAAACAGAATGAGCAACCAGCTGTGGTAGAAGTTATTCCATTTTCCAAAGTTCCACTTCATTCAGCCTTACCTGAGAACTGTAACTATTAATACAGCTTACTGATGAAGATTACATCTGGCTTGCAAAATTGTTGTGAAAAATGTATTTGCCCAGGCATAAAATCTACTTGCCCATTGCCATGAAGATAATGATAAAATTTGAATAATATTTTACTGGCTTCTGGCTGCACATGAAGCATGTGTGAAAAATTTCAACGAGGGTGGGGAGCGTGGAATAGAATTGTTTTGCCCCAATCTGATTCTCCTTAAACTCATGCAGAGATTGTTCTTTTTTGTGAATGGAGACCCAGTGGGATGGGGTCTAGTGCTGAGGCTGTGTGAACCATGTGAAGCAGATCATAGAATCATAGAATCATAGAATATAAGGGTTGGAAGGGACCCCAGAAGGTCATCTAGTCCAACCCCCTGCTCAAAGCAGGACCAATTCCCAGTTAAATCATCCCAGCCAGGGCTTTGTCAAGCCTGACCTTAAAAACCTCTAAGGAAGGAGATTCTACCACCTCCCTAGGTAACGCATTCCAGTGTTTCACCACCCTCATAGTGAAAAAGTTTTTCCTAATATCCAATCTAAACCTCCCCCACTGTAACTTGAGACCATTACTCCTCGTTCTGTCATCTGATACCATTGGGAACAGTCTAGAGCCATCCTCTTTGGAACCCCCTTTCAGGTAGTTGAAAACAGCTATCAAATCCCCCCTCATTCTTCTCTTCTGCAGGCTAAACAATCCCAGCTCCCTCAGCCTCTCCTCATAACTCATATGTTCCAGACCCCTAATCATTTTTGTTGCCCTTCGCTGGACTCTCTCCAATTTATCCACATCCTTCTTGAAGTGTGGGGCCCAAAACTGGACACAGTACTCCAGATGAGGCCTCACCAATGTCGAATAGAGGGGAACAATCACGTCCCTCGATCTGCTCGCTATGCCCCTACTTATACATCCCAAAATGCCATTGGCCTTCTTGGCAACAAGGGCACACTGCTGACTCATATTCAGCTTCTCGTCCACTGTCACCCCTAGGTCCTTTTCCGCAGAACTGCTGCCTAGCCATTCGGTCCCTAGTCTGTAGCTGTGCATTGGGTTCTTCCGTCCTAAGTGCAGGACCCTGCACTTATCCTTATTGAACCTCATCAGATTTCTTTTGGCCCAATCCTCCAATTTGTCTAGGTCCTTCTGTATCCTATCCCTCCCCTCCAGCGTATCTACCACTCCTCCCAGTTTAGTATCATCCGCAAATTTGCTGAGAGTGCAATCCACACCATCCTCCAGATCATTTATGAAGATATTGAACAAAACCGGCCCCAGGACCGACCCTTGGGGCATACCACTTGATACCGGCTGCCAACTAGACATGGAGCCATTGATCACTACCCGTTGAGCCCGACAATCTAGCCAGCTTTCTACCCACCTTATAGTGCATTCATCCAGCCCATACTTCCTTAACTTGCTGACAAGAATACTGTGGGAGACCGTGTCAAAAGCTTTGCTAAAGTCAAGAAACAATACATCCACTGCTTTCCCTTCATCCACAGAACCAGTAATCTCATCATAGAAGGCGATTAGATTAGTCAGGCATGACCTTCCCTTGGTGAATCCATGCTGGCTGTTCCTGATCACTTTCCTCTCATGCAAGTGCTTCAGGATTGATTCTTTGAGGACCTGCTCCATGATTTTTCCAGGGACTGAAGTGAGGCTGACTGGCCTGTAGTTCCCAGGATCCTCCTTCTTCCCTTTTTTAAAGATTGGCACTACATTAGCCTTTTTCCAGTCATCCGGGACTTCCCCGGTTCGCCACGAGTTTTCAAAGATAATGGCCAATGGCTCTGCAATCACAGCCGCCAGTTCCTTCAGCACTCTCGGATGCAACTCGTCCGGCCCCATGGACTTGTGCACGTCCAGCTTTTCTAAAAAGTCCCTAACCACCTCTATCTCCACAGAGGGTTGGCCATCTCTTCCCCATTTTGTGATGCCCAGCGTAGCAGTCTGGGAGCTGACCTTGTTAGTGAAAACAGAGGCAAAAAAAGCATTGAGTACATTAGCTTTTTCCACATCCTCTGTCACTAGTTTGCCTCCCTCATTCAGTAAGGGGCCCACACATTCCTTGGCTTTCTTCTTGTTGCCAACATACCTGAAGAAACCCTTCTTGTTACTCTTGACATCTCTGGCTAGCTGCAGCTCCAGGTGCGATTTGGCCCTCCTGATAACATTCCTACATGCCCTAGCAATATTTTTATACTCTTCCCTGGTCATATGTCCAACCTTCCACTTCTTGTAAGCTTCTTTTTTATGTTTAAGATCCGCTAAGATTTCACCATTAAGCCAAGCTGGTCGCCTGCCATATTTACTATTCTTTCGACTCATCGGGATGGTTTGTCCCTGTAACCTCAACAGGGATTCCTTGAAATACAGCCAGCTCTCCTGGACTCCTTTCCCCTTCAAGTTAGTCCCCCAGGGGATCCTGGCCATCCGTTCCCTGAGGGAGTCGAAGTCTGCTTTCGTGAAGTCCAGGGTCCGTATCGTGCTGCTTACCTTTCTTCCCTGTGTCAGGATCCTGAACTCAACCAACTCATGGTCACTGCCCCCCAGATTCCCATCCACTTTTGCTTCCCCCACTAATTCTACCCGGTTTGTGAGCAGCAGGTCAAGAAAAGCGCCCCCCCTAGTTGGCTCCTCGAGCACTTGCGCCAGGAAATTGTCCCCTACGCTTTCCAAAAACTTCCTGGATTGTCTATGCACCGCTGTATTGCTCTCCCAGCAGATATCAGGAAAATTAAAGTCACCCATGAGAATCAGGGCATGCGATCCAGTAGCTTCCGTGAGCTGCCGGAAGAAAGCCTCATCTACCTCATCCCCCTGGTCCGGTGGTCTATAGCAGACTCCCACCACTACATCACTCTTGTTGCACACACTTCTAAACTTAATCCAGAGACACTCAGGTTTTTCTGCAGTTTCGTACCGGAGCTCTGAGCAGTCATACTGCTCCCTTACATACAGTGCTACTCCCCCACCTTTTCTGCCCTGCCTGTCCTTCCTGAACAGTTTATAACCATCCATGACAGTACTCCAGTCATGTGAGTTATCCCACCAAGTCTCTGTTATTCCGATCACGTCATAGTTCCTTGACATCACCAGGACCTCCAGTTCTCCCTGCTTGTTACCAAGGCTTTGTGCATTTGTATATAAGCACTTGAGATAACCTGTTGATCGCCCCTCATTCCCAGTATGAGGCAGGAGCCCTCCCCTCACAGACATTCCTGCCTGTGCTTCCTCCCGGTATCCCGCTTTCCCACTTACCTCAGGGCTTTGGTCTCCTTCCCCCGGTGAACCTAGTTTAAAGCCCTCCTCACTAGGTTAGCCAGCCTGCTCGCAAAGATGCTCTTCCCTCTCTTCGTTAAGTGGAGCCCGTCTCTGCCTAGCACTCCTTCTTGGAACACCATCCCATGGTCGAAGAATCCAAAGCCTTCTCTCCGACACCACCTGCGTAGCCATTCGTTGACTTCCACGATTCGACGCTCCCTACCTAGGCCTTTTCCTTCCACGGGGAGGATGGACGAGAACACCACTTGCACCTCCAACTCCTTTATCCTTCTTCCTAGAGCCACATAGTCCGCAGTGATCCGCTCAAGGTCATTCTTGGCAGTATCATTGGTGCCCACATGGAGAAGCAGGAAGGGGTAGCGATCCGAGGGCTTGATGAGTCTCGGCAGTCTCTCCATCACATCGCGAATCTTAGCCCCCGGCAAGCAGCAGACTTCTCGGTTTTCCCGGTCAGGGCGGCAGATAGATGACTCAGTCCCCCGGAGGAGCGAGTCCCCGACCACCACCACCCGCCTTCTCCTCTTGGGAGTGGTGGTCGTGGAACTCCCAACCTCAGGACAGCGCATCTCATGCCTTCCAACCAGCGGAGTCTCCTTCTGCTTTCTCGCCCCAGACATATCATCTGGTCCGCTCTCCGCAACGATACCTGTGGAGAGAACATGAAAGCGGTTAGTTACCTGTGTCTGTGTTACTGGAACCCGGACATTCCGCTTACCTCTTCTGGAGGTCACATGTTGCCAAGCTTCTTCACTGGCCTCTTGGCTCCTCTGTGCAACCTGCTCTGTATCTGTAGAGCTTTGTGCCCCTAGAAGCCTATCCTGAGTTTTGTCCAGAAAATCCTCAGTTTCCCGTATGCAACGCAGGGTCGTTATCTGTTGCTCCAGACCTTCAATCTTCTCTTCCAATATGGAGACCAGCTTGCACTTTGTACAGACAAAGTCGCTTCTGTCCTGTGGAAGAAAGACAAACATGGCACCTACACTCCTGTCCTACGCAGATTACTGCTGCTCTTGGAAAAAATAATCTGTGCATAGGAGGGGATTCATGAAATATCAGAGAAATTAAATCTGTAGCAGAGTAGGTAATGGTCAATACAATGCTAAAGGGAATAGACAGGAGAGATGCTACAGGACTCTGAAACAGTGCCAAATACAAAAATAAGGGGCCATGTACTCATCCTATGGAAGAGTCAGATATTAAGGAAATTTGCTTGGAATTTCTTAACCAGAAAGTATTGGAATAAACCACCAATGCAGCAAAAGTAGGAGACCGTGTAAATAGTTTAAAAACATACACCTGTATTTTAAGAGGAGGGAGAATGTATCCTAAATTCTGGCTAGTGTGAGGGAAATGCTGGTGTAACAATCCCCCAAGTAAGAGCTGATAAAACAGTACCTATATTTTGGCTGTGAATAGTCCTTTGAATAACTCCTCATCCCATCCCTTACAGGAATAATGGGGTGGGGGTGGGGAGAGGCTGTGCATAAGGGGCCATTACTGAGATAAAGGACATATGCAGGTAAATGTATGGGGGGCCAAGTCCCCAAAACTGGACCTGCCCAATATCAACCGTGAATGACTCTTGTCATAGAGGGTCAGCAGAATGGCCTTATTGATAGAGCCCTGCAAATCCGCAGATATGGATATCCATGGATCATTTTTGTTGATCGTGGGTCGAATGCAGATACAAATTTTGTCTCCGCACAGGGCTCTATTTATTGAAGAATCACTGTAGATACATTGTACCCACTGGCTTTGAGTTGTCGGGTGGGCACTTATGCACTGAGGCAGTGGTTCTCCACCTTTTTCTTTCTGAGGCCCCCCCAACGAGCTATAAAAACTCCACGGCCCACCTGTGCCACAATAACTGGTTTTCTGCATATAAAAGCTGGGGCCGGCGTTAGGGGGTAGCAAGCAGGGCAATTGCCTGGGCCCCAGGTCACAGGGGCCCCCTATGAAGTTACATTGCTCAGGCTTCAGCCCTGGGAGACGGGGCTCGGGGACCTGGGTTTCAGCCCCACGTGGTGAGGCTTCGGCTTTCTGCCCTGGGCCTCAGCGAGTCTAATGCTGCTGGCCCTGCTTGGAGGCCACCCTGAAATGTACTTGAGCCCCCCCAGGGGGCCCCGGACCCCTAGTTGAGAACCACTGCACTGAGGGACCTAATCAGAAGGTACTTAAACACATGCCTAACTTTAAGCATATGAGTAGTCCCATTGATTTAACACATGATTAAAGTTAAGCACATGCTTAAGTACATTTCTGAATTGATGCCTGACTCTGTCAGAATTTGGCCCTTTGGGGGTAAGTGCTAACTTAAAGGCAAACATGGATTTTGAAAGGATTTCTGACTTGCCTGCTCTCAAACCTCCTCTGTTCTTTTACAGATATATACTGTATTCTGCTCACAAAACAGGCTAAAAGGTGGGGAAAAGGACACAGTGCATATTAGACTGTGAAATGCAAAAAGATGTTTTTCAAACAGCATATTCTAAACATCACCCTAAATTCATATGATAATAAACAGTCAATATTGCATTGAAAGGATCTAATTGCCAAGTAACTGTGGCAATGGAGAGAAAACTCTGCCTTTGGACATATTCCAGTCTACATTAATTTCTCCCAGGAGGTGGAATGGATTCTAGATTGTTAATGGATAATGTTTTCCAGTGCCCTCTCTGATCACTCAGCAACTCCAGTATTCAAAAGAAGCAGACGGAATTCTCAAAGGGAAGCTGGATGTTGGAAATTATTACACTGAACAATTTAGAACCATGTCCTAAAAAAAAGTTTTGTACATCAGGTTCCTGATACAAGGCTGTCATATACATTGAGACCCATTATACAGCAATCTGAGCCTTAATAAAGTGCACCTCACTCAGAATCCAAATGCTCAACCCCTGTTCCTCCACCCTCAAAGAAACAGAGCTTTACAGTGAGCCTACAACATCTGAAAATGAGTAAGTGTGAAGTGAGACTGCACATTGGCCTGTGTCAAGCATTTATTTTTGCCAAGAAGAAGACTGCATTTTGTGGTTATTTTAAAATATTGATTTCTGGAATTTGATTTTTGGGGAAAAAAGGCATTTGGAGGCACCAGGCATCTTCTCGTGATGCTTTCCAGAGCTAATGGTGCTCAGAAATGGAGGGTGGAGTTGGCACATTGGGATGTACCATTGGATCTGTGGTTTTAGAAAACACTTCTTTATTTGGGTGGGGAAAGAACTGCCAGATCCTACTGGTATTTTCACAAGTAACTTGGTACACACCGCTATTTTGTATAATAAGGATAAGGCAATGTTGTTTGATTTTGAATAAATTTGCAGCAAGGGAAGAAAATATTCCCTTATAGGAGGACTGGGATACCCTCCTCCAGGAAAAGTTTTTTTAAACTGACTGCTATTTGGGGCAATCTAATGCATTTCAATGGCAAAAAATGTGCTTATAATATTTATGAGATAAACATCACTGCTAACAGGGCTGGTTAAGCAATTTCTGGGAGAGAGGGTGTTGAATAAACTAAATATAGTGAAATCTTCCATTCTTGTTTTAGATCAAAAACTTTTATGGCACAAGGACAATTTCAAAAACAACAGAAACCTCTGGAAAATTTTGGCAAACCCAGCAGGGATATTTTTGAGTTCTAGTCATGGCCTTGTGCTTTTGTTTTATTTATCTGATTTAATTTCTAGAAGGTCCATCTTCCTGGATCCAGTTCAGAAATAAAAAATCTGATGAATAAAAACTAGATTTGGTGACCCAGAAAAAGAAGCCTGTAGCAGAGTGCTGTCCTAGAGGACATCCCCTTGAAGTACAGCATGGTCCTGCAGGTGCTCCACCCTCAGCAGTGAGTTTTGCAATAACTCACTCAGAGACCAGAATAATTCAAGTAAGATAAGGCCTGGATCCACTAAGTGACTTTAGTGTTGCAACGCTCAGTATCATGGCACCTAACTTTACAGTGCCTAGAAAGTCACAGGAAGAACACTGTGGTCCACAAAGCCTGAGTTAGGCAGCTAGGCTCACCATACAATGAATGGGGAAAGACAGGTGTCTTACAATGCAGGCCACAAAAGTCGGCATGCTAGGCGGGGAGCCTCCTAAGATAGCCAATGGGATATGCTGATGGGGGGGGGAGGTGATAACGCCACCCAGATAAGCACCTAAGTCTGGGCTCCGCAGAGGCACCTAGAGATCCATGAATGGGAACCTGTCTCATGGAGTCAGGTAGGTAGGTGTTGTGACATTCCCCAGGATACAATCTGCACTGTTGAACAGCTGTGTCCCCTTAATTCTCTATTCTAGGGTGCCTTTTACATGACTTACAAGTCTCTACCAAGGGTCTATCTCAGTTGGATTCACTGAACAGAGCTCATGGTATGAAGCAGGAGTGATGAAACCCCAGAGATGCAGTCTTAGGAGGCAGTGAGGTCATGTGGCCTACCTTGAAGGAATGGTGAGAACCCTTGAGGGCTCTGGCACATTGAAGGGGGTCCTCCAAGAGACTGTTCCGAAGCTGAGGACATAGCACCAATCCTGTGGATGCATGATAGTAGAGCATGCACCTGGTATGTGGGAGACCCAGGTTCAATTCCTTCCTCCCTCCCTGTCAGAGGTGGAGTAAGGATTTCAACAGTGGTTTTCCATCTTTCACGAGAGTACTTTAACCACTGAGGTATGGGATAATCTGATGTGGGCTTCCTCAGTCGCTCCTGTTGAAACTGTTCCACAGTGGATAAATAATTAAAAAGTGATTGGACCAGGGGGACTAGACCCTGGGACTCCCACTTCTTGCGGGGGGGCCCTAACCACTGGACTTCAGTCATTCTCCCTTTCTCTCTCTGGTCCAATGAATATTTAAGTATTTTTCCAGAGTGGACCAAATACCAGATCAGGCTCTGTGCATGACAGACAAATGCCTGTTTGCGAAATGATCTGGGTCTTAGGCAGGTGATAGGTGTTCAGACACCTGGCTAGAGGCAGCAGTGTGCATACTCAGGTGTAGATCAGTCTTTAATTTCAGCTTCTAAAATTTAGGTTGACCTACCTACACCACTCAGTGGCGTGAAAAATTCACACCTGAGACGTAGGTAAGCCAACACCACTAGGTCAATGGAAGAATTCTTCCATCAACCGAGCTGTCACCTCTCAAAAGGGTGGATTTACTACAGCAATGGAAAAACCCTTTCTGTCACTGCAGCAACTGTCTGCAATGCACTAGCAGGGTGTAGCTGCCGCTGTGCTGCTGTAGCACTTGTAGTGTAGACATACCCTTACGTGCCAAGCGAACTTTTACCCTGAAAACTGAGGTTCCAAATGAGTTTAGGTGCCTACTGGTTTCAGTAGGAGTTTTGTGGATCACAGTGGAGCCTAAAACTATGATTTAGGTACCTGAACCCAAGATTTACACACCAAAGTATCTTTGTGGATCAGGACCTAAGTCTTTTCAGATTATGTTGTTTGGCATCTCAGTCCCAAACCCTTCTCCTTGGTTCAGGAATCCCACAGCCCTCTGCTCTGTGATTAACACCATCTTCCCCCAGCCCAGCAGTAGCTATGTTCCAGACCTGCTTCACAGAGCCCCTCTTTCACTTAATTCAGGGGGCCCACAGCCATCATGGGGAGTGTGAAGAACACCACAGCATCAAGCAGGTATTCTCCCCTCCCCTGTCTCCTTCTCTCCTCCCTTGGCTCTCTGGAAGCTTTTCTTTTATTACTGATTATTATCGATTTAACCAAGGGTGAAAGTAACTTAAAGGACTTACCAGTACGCCCGAGTCCTGAGTGGGGGCGTGGTCTCAACCGGTAGAGGCGATTTAAAGGTCCTGGGGCTCTGGCTGGGAGCCCTGGGGTCTTTAAATCACCCTGGAGCTACCAGCTGCAGAGGTGGCTGGGAGCCCCGGGGCTCAGGGTTGAATTAAAGGGCCCGGGGCTCCAGCCGCCGCAGAGCTCCGGGCATTTTAAATCCCTGCTGGAGCCCGGCTGCCAGAGTCCCGGGGCTCCGGCAGCCGGGCTCAGGCGGGGATTTAAAGGGCCTGGTGCTCCGGCCACTGCGGGGAGCCCCCGCCCGAGCCCTGCTGCCAGAGCTCCGGTGGTGCTTTAAAGGGGCTGGGGCTCCCCACAGTGGCAGGAGCACTGGGCCTTTTAAATCACCACCGGGGAAGCCAGTCCGGTCCGGCACGGCGTACTGGCTCTTGCCGGTACGCTGGACTGGACTGGACCGGCTTACTTTCACCTCTGGATTTAACCCTAGTAGCTTTTCCTACCTAGGGAGGAGAGCTGAAAGTGAGTCACAGATTGGCTGGGCCCATTATCTCTTAAAGGAGCCGGTCACCCTGTGACATCACCAGTCTTTAGTCAAAAGTCCTGTGTCTCTGCTACAGTAGACTGTGGAAGGATTTGAACTTGTCACAAACACAGTTGCTGCTAAGAGTTTCCTTAATGAGTGTGAACAAGGGATTTTATCCCCTGAAATTTGTACTATAAACTATAGTAAGGCTTGTCTAGGATAATTCTCTGGAAAAAAATCCCTGTTCACATTAAAAACTTGCTATAGGAACAACTATGCATGAAGAAAAGGAGTACTTGTGGCACCTTAGAGACTAACCAATTTATTTGAGCATAAGCTTTCGTGAGCTACAGCTCACTCACGAAAGCTTATGCTCAAATAAATTTGTTAGTCTCTAAGGTGTCACAAGTACTCCTTTTCTTTTTGCGAATACAGACTAACACGGCTACTACTCTGAAACCTGTAACTATGCATTAGTTTCTTTTGTGCTTATGCCCCAGATCCTGCGATCCATAGGGGCAGACTGCTGTGTTCAGCAGGGTTGCCAGGCATTCGGTTTTTGACCGGAACACCTCTTCAAAAAAGGACCCTGGTGGCTCTGATCAGCACCGCTGACTGGCCCATTAAAAGTCTGGTTGGCAGGGGCCCAGGGCTAAGACAGGCTCCTTGCCTGCCTTGGCTCTGCGCTGCTCTCGGACGTGGCCAGCATGTCCCTGTAGCCCCTAGGTAGAGGGACAGCCAGGGAGGCTCTGTGCACTGCCTCCGGCCCAAGTGCTGGCTCTACAGCTCCTATTGGCCAGGAACCACAGCCAATGGGAGCTATAGGGGTGGCGCCTGTGGATGTGGGCAGCGTGCAGAGCTGCCTGGCTATGCCTCTGCCTAGGGGCAACAGGGACATGCTGGCCACTTCCAGGAGCTGCTTGAGGTAAGAGCTGCCTGGAGCCTGTACCCCCACAACCTCCTGCTCCAGCCCAGAATCCCCTCATTTCTGGCCCCACCCTGGAGCCTGTGTAACAGCGACAGACCCTGGTTGTCGGCGAGCGGGATTGAACTGGGGAACTCTAGAGCTTAGTGCATGAGCCTCTACTGCATGAACTAAAATTGAACTGGCTGCTAGCTAAGGCTGTACAGCAGACTCATTTAACTCTCTCTCTAAGTGGTCTCAGTGCCAATAGATGGGACAGAACACCACACCCAGGAGGTGTATGGGTTACACCTGCACCCCCAGCCGGAACCCTCACCCCCTCCTGCACCCCAACCCCCTGCCTCAGCCCGGAGCCCCCTCCCACATTCCAAACTCCACATTTCTGGCCCCACCTTGGAGCCCGCAGCCAGAGCCCTCATCCTTTCCTGCACCCCAACCTGCTGCTTCAGCCCAATGAAAATGAGTGAGTGAGCAAGCAAGTGAGTGGGGGCGAGAGCAAGCGACGGAGGGAACGGGGATGGAGTGAGTGGGGA
The DNA here is from genome assembly GCF_965140235.1 of Caretta caretta. Classification (NCBI taxonomy): domain Eukaryota; kingdom Metazoa; phylum Chordata; order Testudines; family Cheloniidae; genus Caretta; species Caretta caretta. Next base: position 8,779,888 of record NC_134223.1, read on the forward strand.
TTGGCCCTCGGAGAAGGGGTAGGCCGGGGTGTTCAGTTTTCTGCAATCAGAAAGTTGGCAACCCTGTGTCAGTGAAGAGCTCCAGTGACATTTTCCCCCTTACCCCCAACAATTCTGCACTGTCATATGATGTCCCCGCGCTTGACCTCGTTTTAGGAATCACAGATTCTCTCCCCCAGGGTTTACCCCATCCTCAGACACTCCCACTCCCCACCTCTCGTTTTGGGTCCTGTGAGTGGGATGCAAGATCTCCTCCATGCTGATCAAACCAGGATGCCCCCCCCACAATGTAATCTGCGGGACCGGGGTAGGCAACAGCCTTTACCTGCATGTCTGTGTCATGGGATGGGAAGGCCACATAGGGGTGATTGTCCTGCAGGAGGTACCGGGTCCTGCCAGGAGAAGGCAGTCCCAAGGGACAGACTGGGCCCTATGAGGAGACAGGTGTCTTGTAGGAAAGACTGAGCCCTCTAACAGGGTGGGGGGTCCTTCAGGACGTATCTGACCCTACAGAGGAAAGGGGACAGGCTGGACCCTCCACGAGGGTGGGGGTAGCTGGAGAGAGCAGGCCCCATGGGCTGGGTGGGGGCGTGGAGACCAGTTTCCTCCTTATTATGGGATGGGGAGCTGGGGAAAGGCGCGGGGACTGAAAGGACAGCATCTCCACCCCAGGCCTAGTCCCAAGGTCAATCCCACATCGGAGCCAGGGCTTGCCTAGCAGCGGTAACCTTGGCAACCCCAGCGGGGGCCGGAGAGAGCGCCATGTATCGCGAGATTTGCGGAACGACCTGTAGCAGCTCTCGCGATGCTAGCCGGGCCCCGAAGCGGGGAGGGGAGTTGAGTGTGACCCGCGAGTGCCGCTGCTTCTGCGGGGGGGAGGGAACAAGATGGCGTCGGAGGGCGAGTTGGGCAGGAAGTGGGATCGGTGTCTGGCCGACTCGGTCGTCAAGCTGGGTAAGGGGGGGTTGGGGCGCCGGGGAGAAGCGGGGGCACGGCAGCTGGGTCAGTCACGGGGTAGGCGGCGGCGGCCCAGGTACCCCTGCCGTGGGGCCTGAGTTAGGCCGGGGGGCGGAACCTGGGAGGTGGGTGGGTTTGTGGAGGCCGAGCCGGACCCTGGGCGGTCAGTGGAGTGGGGAGGGTTACATCTCTGGGGAGGGGGACCCGGGACCCTGGGTGGGTCCGTGGAGGGAGTGTGACTTACACAGGCCGGGTAGATCTAGGATCTGTGTCACTTCAGGAGATTGAGCCCCAGTTTCCTGCTCGGATGGTGACACGCAGCCTAGGGCCTGGGTAAGAACTGCAGGGCATGAAACAGCAGCAGTGCAGGGCGCTGCCAGTGGCTGGTGCTCATTTTCTGAAGTACGGCTAGGTAGCCACAGTATTCTTCTGCACCGCCTTCCTCCCAGGTGTTCCTTTAGTTGATACTTTTATCACCGTATCACAAGCGCCAGTGCAAAATGTGAGTGAGTGACCTTGGTGAGATTGTGATGACAAGCAAGAGAGCTGTGCCTGAAAGCTGCAAGGTTTTCCATGTGGATCCCCAGTGCAGAATGGTTCTTTCTGTGCCAGCTGTATGCCTGCTTGTGCCTCTCTCTTTATTTCATACTCTTTCCCTGTTGATTCACTCATACTGGCTTTTGACCTCCTGGTGACTTCCTTTTTAAGATTGGCTTGTCTGTGAAAGACATGAAGATCTCCATTCCTATTGAGTACAAGACCCCCAAATAGTAGGCTGATCCTACTGAGGCTCCATGAGGCCCTGCTTTGCCATAAATCCTGTCTTTGCTCATTTCGCTCAGGATGGGGAAACAGTTTTAAAAATCTGTTAACAGACTTCTGTCAACACATACATAAAACGTAACTTTTTTAAACAAAAGTTTTGATACTATCTTATGTGCTGTTAGTTTTGAACCAGCAATGTACATGGTACAGGACTGTATATTCTGTAGTGTACATTCTATGAATAGCTTTGTCTAATGTCTGGATCTTGCTACACAAAGTCGCAAGTATTATTCTGAAACAAAGAAATCAAAGTAATGAAATACCTCAGTTAGGATCTCATATCTACTAGTAGCACTTTACATCTAGATGGTGAATTATTTCAGTTTTTAGATTCCAACTCAAAAGCCTTTTTTGGTCCAGATACTGTTAATACGTCTTCTAGAGGTGTTAATGTAATTACATATAAAAATACATTAAAGTATTATTTAGGTTGCAAAGTTGAGAACAGTAGGGTGTTGCGCACCTCCCCCCATGTAATTTCCTACTTTCTCTTTTATAGAAAGGGAAAAAAAATAAAAACATTTTCTGGGCAATTATAACAACCACTCCTTTCCCCATGCATCAGGGGTAGGGTTTGAACTGTGAGCCTTCAGCATAGCTTGAGCTACAGGACTAACTACATTAACTGGCTGCAGCAGAGGGCTGTTATACCAGGTGAGGGAAATGGGTCTCTGGGGCCACGTGCTGGGTCTAGAGCAGTGGTTCTCAGCCAGGGGTATATGTACCTCTGTGGGTACTCAGAGGTTTTCCATGGGGTACTCAACTCGTCTAGATGAGTGTTTCTCAACCTGGGGGTTACGGAATGGCTTTGGGGGGTGGCAAGGAGGGCAATTGCCTGGGGCCCTGTAAAGCTAAGTTACATGCTTCAGCCCCGGGTGGCAGGGTTTTGGCTTCAGATAAGGCTCATAAGTGAAAAACAGGCTCAAGTATCACACTGAAATGTAAGTACGCTATTTATACTCCAGTTGATTTATTTTATAATTTTATGGCAAAAATGAGAAAGTAAGCAATTTTTCAGTAAGAGTGTGCTGTCACACTTTTTTTGTATTTTTATGTCTGATTTTGTAAGCAAGTAGTTTTTAAGTGAGGCGAAACTTGGGGTATACAAGACAAATCACACTCTTGAAAGGGGTACAGTAGTCTGGAAAGGGTGAGAACCACTGGTCTAGAGTGTGACCAAGGGGGAACCTGATCCAGCTCTTCCCTCTCTCTCCGTGCCCCCGCTGCCCCCCCCCCCCCCGCTTTCAGGAGCTATAGGGAACTTCTGCATTTGGTGGCCCTAGAGGTAGAGGGGAGGGATGGGCCACTGGAGCCATGTGTTCTGTTGTAGGGAAGCCTGGTTCTGTTCTCTCCCAACCTCCTGGAGAGGCTGCCTATTTCCAAGGTTCCCAGCATAGTTTCAGTTTCCTCGAAGAAAGACTGAAAAAATCTTTTATAATGGAAGGTATTAGGCAATCTAAATAGAGGTCACTACTAGCTCCTATAATAATTCCTTTGCACATGAGACTACAGTTAGTGATAAATACAAGAATACAATACAACAGATATTCCACTTCCTGCCAATCATTTTGTGAAGACCCATACGAATTTACTTCACAGGGATATATCTTTTGATTAAATCTAATTGTCAATATAAGATTAGTAGAGAAGAAATCTGTGTCTCATGGAATCCAGAGAGAAGACTTCTAAGTAAACCTACAGACAGAGAGGGCTGGATTATTATAACAGATAGATCATAAATACAGGAGAGTCTTCAATAAATAAGTGAGGAAGATTATTTTAAAGTAAATGTTGATTCCACTTTTAATTGAGATACTATTTTGAATAAGTATTTTGAAAGAGATTGAATTGATACGAAAACTTGCTGATTCAAAATGTTAAGTTTCCAAGATGACCTGTTTTGTACTCGTTACCTTAGGGCTTGTCTACACTTACATGGGGATTGATGTGCAGCGATTGATGCATCGGTGGTCGATTTAGCGGGTCTTTGACCCACTAAATTGACCACAGATCGCTCTCCTGTCGACTTCTGTAGTCCACCAGATCGAGAAAAGTAAGGGGAATCGATGGGAGAGAGTCTCCCGTTGACACTGCGTCATATGGGCCCCATGGTAGGTAGATCTAAGCTACATCGACTTGAATTATGCTATTCACGTAACTCAAATTGCGTAGCTTAGATCAACTTTTCCCTGTAGTGTAGACAAAGCCTAAGTCAAACACCACCATGGATGCACACATCATTGACTTTCCAGCTGAGGTGAAATTCTGGTCCCACCAAAGGCAACAGGAGTTTTGCCTTGACTTTATCAGGGACCGGATTTTATACCAGGTGGGCCTATACTTTCAGGCATGACTAGAACTGGTGCTTAAAGTTAGGTACATGTGTAAATAAATCTTGCTGAACTGGGGACTTATGGAGTTTTATTTAGCCAATTTTTATTTACTTTCTCTCTCTCTCTCTCTCTCTCTCTCTTTTCTATTGTTTGGAAGCAGTTATTTTGCTCATTTTGGTGGCACTTAATAGTACTGTTGTCAGAGTGCTGCAAAAAAAATCCTGAAAAGGTCTGTGAAACAGCCTTTCCCCAGTTCCCCCATTCTTCCTACCTCATTAATTTTGTCTGGTCATGACTCCTCAGTTATAACTTTCTCCTTTTAGAAGGATTATCTGATTAGTTTGATAACCAATCAGGAATTGTCTTGATAAACGCTTAGTTTGTTAAAAAGAAAAGGAGTACTTGTGGCACCTTAGAGACTAACACATTTATTTGAGCATAAGCTCACTTCATCATTGTTGAGTCTTTGAAGCCCTGATCCTCCAAACATGTGGTGTTAGCTTTAAGCATGTGTGAGTGCTGTCATTACAGTGGATGTGACTACTCTCATGCGTAAAGCTAAACACTTTGCATTTTCAAAGCCATGTATGCACATTAAGCTCTGATTCTGCAAGTTGCTAAGCGCCTACAATTTCAAGAGAAGTAGTGTGTGGAGAGTACTCTGCATCTTGCAAGATTGGGTCCTGTCCCTTAAAACACAGCTTCTCAGGGGGGTAAGTATTATGTTCATTTTATAGATTAGAGGCAGAAAGGGAACTGCACAGAAAATGTTGCCCCAGGTGCTACAGCGAAGCAGTGACAGCTCTGGAAATATAAGTGGGGAGTTCCAGACCTATAGTAAGTTCAGTAGACCAAGCAGGTGCCTCTTGAGATAATAGTTAAAAACCAGATTAATGTGCAGGGTTTTTTGTTATGATGTAATCAGTATTTAGCCTTTATACTGTATATGATAAAATATTTGAAGCCTATTTTTATACAGTGTTGTCTGCTTTTTGGACAGTTGCTGATTCCGCAGTTTATTTCCTGGGACTCTTATTATGTCTTTTGTTTCAACCATTGTCCAAATTGCTGTCAATACATCTTGATAGCTAAGTAGTTGTAACAAGAGTGCTCAGCATAGACCAAAAAATATAAAATGGGAGGATGCTTTTTTTGTGTCTGAACAAATTAAGTGTAATCTTGGCTCTGTTAGATTGTGCCTTGGTACATGTGTTTGTGACATGGTGCCAAAACCTTATTGCCGGAAATTTAACGGGAGCTAGAAGTATTACATTTCAGGATTGATACGTTCTTGGTCTTCATCTGTGTATGAGAATAAAATTAACAAATAGTCTTTGTCTTGGTAGGGTTTTCACTTATTTTAATCAGTGTTGGTTTTTTACTGGATATACATTATTTCAGGGATTAAATGTATTTCTGCAATCCAAAGAATGTTTGACAAATGTTTATCTTGTGTGTAATGTAAATAAAATCTGCAGAAAGCTGTAGAAAAATTACATGGTATCACTGAGAGAACTTTGACTAGAATTGATATCAAACTCATTAGTCCATCAGAGCTATGAATTGTAACAGACTTAGTGTAAAAATCCTAAAGAGGACATCTTTCATGAAAATTGATATCTAGAATAGTATGTGTCACGTCTTAAAAAGTGAATAATCTTCAATAAGCAGTATAGTATTTATACACTGAATATATAATAAAATGATTACTTCACAATCATTTCATTATGTAGCTTTCTTACAAATCACATTAACTTCACTCTAGTTATCAAAATTCAACTTGTGGAAAATGGGCCTGCTGGAGTCTGTTTAGCAGAAATGTCTCCACTTCCATTCTGCTCTTTAGCTATTGCTGCCATCTGAGGGGTAGGGGAGCAGCTTGTAGCTTACTGTTAGGCAGGGTACATAAAATGAATGACTTAACAAATCCCAAGATTAAATAAATGGGTCCTTTAAAACCAATTAAAAAAAAAATTCTAGTGTGGCAAGGAGACCAGAGAGAGGAAAAACAAAAGCTAAATGTGTAAGTTTAGGATATGTTTTTCTCGACTAATGATTATACTTGTTGCTGCCATTTGGATGGGTGGTCAAAAGAAACTGACAGTATTATAGGAAGATATTTTATCTGAAAGTTTGTGGAGGAGAAATGAAATGTAAAGCCTTGATGCTGAGGGTGGAAAATTTTGCCCATTTATAGTGCCAAAATATGCACTGCACCCATCTGGGAATGAGGGGGTTGAGGTGCTTAAAACCACTCTGAGATTTTTTTTTTTTTTTTGCATTAAAGTTGCTATGTTAGTAATACAGTATTAAAATGTAATGTTAAATATTAATGATGCAATATGCACTGTGAAAGCATAGGCATAGTACATGAGCCATCTAGCTTACTGATGCTTAATTGATAACTACTGAAAGTAGTAATGGATGTTCAGTGTAAAATGAATTGGTGGCCTTAGTCCAGTGCCTGATGCCCAGGTGCTGAATTCACAAACTATCACCAAAAGTGACATACTTGTTAGAAGTCCCTGCAGAGCTACCAAGGACTGGATGGACATGGGGACTAACTGACATTGCATTGTGGCTACCCATACTCTGTCAATGGAAGATTTCAACCTCCAGAGCTGTCAGCTGGTAAACTCTTTTTCCCTCCTGGTACTTCTCTGTTCACTAAATTCACTTATTTAAAAAATGCTGCGTGAGTAGCTTTTTTTAATTAAGAAAAACAAAATCGAGAAATCAAATGAATAATTCTCATTTGAAGATCAGATAATTTTGATAAAATATATGGGATACCATCAATTAATGGTGGGCTACCCAAAGATTCTCTAGTTTCCTTTTGGTAGCCAATGGTATTTAATATGATGATCCAAATTTAGATTGGAAATGCATGCTCAGGATAAGGTTAGTGTCCATTAATTGTGGAATCTATAAAAATATTTTGTTTTATTGCCAGAGATATTTTTCTAAGTGATGGTTAGGGGAAAAACAAATATTTTGGGTAGCTCTGTACAATTTTCCCATTTTACCTAATTCAAATGAAAGAAAATGAATCTTCTGAAGTCCTGGTTGTTGGAGAGTTTTCCAGGTTCTGTTGTCACAGGAAGCCGCAAATGTCAGTCTTTGAACAGTGGTGTACTGAACATAGGATGCAATTTTCATACGTTGGAGTGGGGAGGAAGCCAACAGCAAATGTTGACGTGTCTTGATTAGTAAAGGTAAACTTTTGACTTATGGCTGGGGGTTTGCACAGCCAGTCCTCTGTCTTGTGTAGTTTGTCATGCTTTCCTCTACAGTTGTTTTGAGACAGCTTATTTGTAATTATACTGTATTGTTTTACTTGGAGATTAACTTCCTGGAATGATTCCAAGTAAACTGTCCAAAATATATATTTATACATTTCCTCTTGTACTTCAGTACTTTATTTTTGACTTTTGGGTTGCTACTCTGTCTGCATTTCATAATATACTGTTATTTCTGCTTGTTTAGACTTTGTTTTTTTTCCATCACATTAGAACATATTTTCATTTTCAGTTTAGACAGTGGTTTATTTGAAAGAGCAAAGAGTGTTGTAAAACTTTAGGTATATCTGCACAGGGCTTTAAAACCATGACTGAGTGTGATTTAAACTCAATTGTGACTGAAATTGATTGCAACACATTTTTGACAGACACTGGGGATAGGCCAAGGTAGAGATCTAGACTAGGACACTTCTCTCCCTCCCCCACCTTTAAATCTAGTTACAGCTCAAGTTAAGTCTGATTTACTGTGGCAAGCCAAACCGTGTTATAATCTGGGTTGCCTAAATCAATTCACCCCAGCCTGCAGAATGTCAAGAATATTTACCAGCCCACGCACACATTCTGCTTGCCTACACTTACTATGGGGGGAAGGGGAAGGGATTTTCCTGCTTATCAAGAGAAAAATATCTTTCAAATGTGTTAGTGTATGGAGGGGAGAAGAGGGAAATAAGATTTTGCAGGTCTTACTTTTAAAATGCAAAAGCACAACTTTAAAGAAGACGCCAAATTAAAATTTTAAGTGGTTGAATTTATGGGCAACCGGATTATGCACAGAAAGACACTAGCACCTTCAGGTTCTACATAGAGTAAAATAGCGGTAAACTTTTTGCAGGCAGAGGAGGGAGACTTCATAACTGATACATTTAAAGCCTTCTCTGTTGGAGTATTTGAGAAGTTACAATGAAGAGAACTTGCAATAAGCAAATAATTCACCTAAGGTATGAACCAAAAACAGTGTTGCCCTTTGTCTGTGTTCAGTGATGTACTGCGAAAATAGACCTAAAATCCAAGTGTCTAACATATTTTAATGGACCTAATTTAAATGTAACCTGCCAGTCATGCTTGGTACTTTGAAAGCTATATCATGACTGTTCAGTATAATTAATTAAATCAGTTCAAAACCCTGAAAGCAGGTTTCTTTTAGACAGAACTGACTGTATCAGAGGAAAATGTATGTCGGGGCTTTCACTCATTTTTCAAATTAAATTGCCAGTGGTTGAAAAAAGTATTTAACCAAATAGTTCCTTGCAATACAAGGTGCATTGACAAGCCTAACATCATATTTGCTTGTTTTTTTAACTCAACTTTGATACTGGTGTAACCATAGAAATATAAAATGTCAGTTTTTTCCCAAACCAAACTGCCTTTATAAAATCAGCAAAACTGAAAATGGAGGCCATTTTGTTGACTTCCTGACTCCTGTGCACTATCATATTGAGATTCCTCTTGGCTGCTTTGGCAGCCTCTCTGCATTTGAGCTGGTTGACCTGAACTGCTACTGTCTTCAGAGACTTGAATGCTAATACCTGTTATGAATCTTAATAAGTTTGCATGATCCCACTTATGTTTTTTGTTTAGACACTATATTTTCCTGCCACCAGTTTTTTTTAATACACACATGCTCCAGTCTCTTCCTCCTAATGCTTTTCCTCCCAGTTTGCAAGTCTTTATATTCCCCCTTTTGACCCCATTAGTCATCCCAATAAATTCTTTCATTACTCTTGACTTTCAGCAACAGAAATGTGCCTTGAGGGAAGGTATAAGAATGCTCCGTCTTTTCCCCATCAGAATGGGGAAATACTCTAATGGTGTGTGAAATTAAGATGTACCACATGATCTGTGTTGCCTTGAATCAGTTGCACACTTGTGTGCGATGTGTTTGAAACATAAATACTTAAAAACAAAGACGACGTCAGTAGAACATGCTTGGTGAAATCCTGGCCCATTGAAGTAAATGGGAGCTTTGCCACTGACTTCAGTGGATCAGGATTGCACCTGCTGTTTCTAATATGTTAACTTCTGGCTTTACCAAGATTGTCTGGCCTCTTTAAAGGGAGAAGAACTTAGGTAGTTTGAATTCAAAAATTTGCAATGTTTACAGCCCAAACCATTGCAGTATGTTACTTATGTATGACAGTTGCAAAATGAAACCAAAAAGAAATACATTTGTCAGTTTCATTTCTTTATATTGTCAACGTTTATTTTCCAAATTGAGTGAATTGTGAGAAGAGAACTAGATCTTTATTCTTTTACTTTAAATATAAGGAGTTTTAAGTGACATTTAAAACTGTTCTAAATGATTGTTAACCTGAATTTATGCATTTAAGATTATATGAGAAACATCACTTAATCAATTAATTTTTATTAATTAATAGGCTGAAAATGCCATAGCTACTTCCAATATGAAATTAGAGAATTGTGGAATGTATAAATGGTAATATTTAGTCATGCAGTTAGAATGTCAACACATATGGCAAAAGCTCTTGCTTGAAACTATATTACAGGGGTTTTTAAAAGGACATGTGAACTTTTTCATCCAAGTTATGTCATGAACTATTACTGTGACTAAGGATGGGGAGGTAAATACAGTGTCTTTTGCTTCTTTTGTACTGTTGATTAAACTCTATATCAAAGACTTCTAGGTAATGTGTATTTATTCTGAATGACAATAATTGCTGAAAGATTGGCAGATTTTCTTCACTTTGACAAAAGGGTACTAGTTTGAACAACTGTTTCTTATTGTTGATGTTCTCAGGAACATTTAAAACAGCAAAGGTCCCTCTTTGAAACTGTAGTATAAAGGATTTTCAAATGATTAAGTGAGGTAAATGATTTAAACGCTATAATCCATTTGTCACTAAGAAGTAACCCTGGGAAAGCTGCTGGTTTCTTGGCTTCTATTTCAGATGACTCTGTTGAAATCCATTATTTGGAGGATATTGTACTATTTCAACATATGCCTGTACATGACCAAGCTGTGGCCTAAAAACTCATAAATAACCCACCCTGACTATAGTGGTAATATTAATTTCCTTCTAATCCTCTGTTTGTTTCGACATCTGAGCATGAAATGCCTCTAATCTTCATTTCATAATGTTTTATGAGAGAAAAAAGGCACTTTAGCTTCTGCAGCAGCTGAAATGTGATTTCTCTTGGCTCGCATCATCTTGTCTGTTTTTGTATATTGAGGGTAAAATCTCAAACTGGTTCTAGTGTCAGCCTATTCTGTAGTCTGAATGATGTTCAGTAAGATTAATTGTCTGTATTGCAGTGTCAGCTATTATTGCTAATCCTTCCTATGGTTATGAATGGGGTTGATTCTGTGTATTTACTTGTAAAACTTTATTGACCTTTCTGAAAACTGGACTTGTTACACAACTTTTTATGTAGTGCACCTGGTAATTAATTGAATTAATAGTTTACAGCTTTAAAGCACACAAAGTATGGCTTTAGGATAAAGACCCTGTTCAATTTTTATTCCACTGAATGGTTCTTCTAAATACTGTCCAGAAACATGTTTCGCCAAGTGGATATAGTTTTGGTAGATTTGAAAACCTGTTAGCTCTGCCCTTATAATTATTGTTGCATAATTCTCTAGAATTTTAGTTTATGAAATTGAATGCAAACTTGGAAGGTAAACTAAAGATCCTTCTGAAATATAAATGTTAGAACACTGTCCTATGGAGAATCTGTTAGCTGTATACAGAATGGTATACTGTAGGTTTGAGAGCTCACTGTTTTCATGCCAGCGTCTCCCATTGTGCCGTATAAACGTAAAGGGCTTGCGCAACTTCTTTAAATAAAAAGTGCTAACTTGCCTTTTCAATTTTTTTTAATTTATTTTTTGCTGCTTGATTTCAAATGTCATCTTGCATGTTAGCTATCATTTGGAGTAAAAGCCTTGTAAAAACTGCCTTTAGCTGTATCTGGATTTCTTGTATTGCCGCCTTGTCTTGTGTAAGGACTCTAACATGTTTTCCTCCCCACCCCCCCTTTTTAATTTTATTTTAAGGAAATCAGCAATGATTTTTACTACTGCCTTGGATAACTACAGAAAAATTACTTTAAATAATCAAATTTCAAAACCTCATTGGAAAGTACTTGAACGTTTAAACTGCCTGTTGATATGAGCGGGGCAGTTGTGTAATCTCTCGGGGCTGCCATTTTAATAATAGCAACAGGAAGTGCAACTTGATATCCTTCAGGATAGAAAGATCAGAGACAGGTTTCACACTCTTGATCCACAGGATACTGCTCTGACAGAGGTGTAGTATATGAATATATATATACAATAAGGGCCTAATCTGTCTTCCATCAAAGTCAATGGGAACATCAGTGGGATTAGGATTGGGCCCTAAACCAAAAATCCCTGGAAAAATAATCAAACTCAAATGTAGAAAATTCCTGTTTTTCCCCCAGCTCAGATTTTCCTGTCCTGATATACAACAAGCTGACTACATCTGCTTCCTTTGTAATGTCTTCATAATCAAAATTAGACAATGTAATAATAATTTTAAAAATCAGCTAATTAGAAACTTTTTAGAGTACTGCATATTTCCTTATGTCTGTCTCTAGTTTCCTCATATGTGTAAGTCATCAGAGTCCTTGGCAAAGGCACAGATAAAGACTAGTATCAAATACTGCTTTCGTTACCCTTCGTGGACAAAACTCTGTCCTTAGTTACACATGGGCACGCCTATAACCCTATTGCCTTAAATAGAGTTGCATGTGTGTAACAACCTTTTTAGGTTTCAGAGTAGCAACCGTGTTAGTCTGTATCCGCAAAAAGGTTAAGGAGTACTTGTGGCACCTTAGAGACTAACAAATTTATTTAAGCATAAGTTTTCTTGGGCTACAGCTCACTTCAGTGGCACTGAATGCATCCAATGAAGTGAGCTGTAGCCCACAAAAGCTTGTGCTCAAATAAATTTGTTAGTCTCTAAGGTGCTACAAGTACTCCTTAACCTTTTTAGGTATGTTCTTGTTTAGAGGCTAGAAATATTTGACATTTACCTATAAACTACTGCTATGTGGTATTGTCCTTAGGGTGTAAAGGGTCAAATTTATCTTGTAAAAAGTGACCTACACAGTTAGTGAAATCTTAGTCATTCCATATTTCTGTGCTGACTGCCCCCCCCCCCCACCAACCATCTGGGTTGAACTCAATTTTCAGTGTAGCTTGACAATTCACTTGGCAGCTTTTACATCCTCACTAAGTCACAACAGGGGCATTTCTAAGGTATACTGATTCCATTTATCGACATGTACACTAACAGATAAGCAATCCACATCCTGGTGTAACTCAAGTACAAAACTTGCAGCCGTTGGAGCATAAATAACTTGTTTGAGGAGAAGTGGGACACCTTTTTTGTCCCTTTTGTTTTGGAAGCCTGTTTCACGGAGAGGAGAGAGAACAAGTTAGAACTTTAAGAGGGGAGATCACTTCTCAGTATAATATAGAATGTGTGCCCATGAAGCCAGTTCTGAGGAAAAAGCACTAAGTAAATTACGGATGGGTACAAAATGATCCTAGGGATACAAAATGATCCTAGAAAAGATGTGTCTCTTAGACAGATGGCTTATTTCAGTACTTTACTTAAAGGGGTGTTTACCCTTTCAAACTGGAAATTCAGATTTTAGTTGGGGGGCACATTTTAGACCCAATCTGAAAGGTGGTAGCTGAACTTCAAAAACAAGTCCCACCCTAAAACTAAGTGACTTATTTTTTCCCTTCTTTGTAATCTTTTTTTGGGGTCCTATCTTGCGGGGAATTTTTTGTTCCTTTGAATTCTCCATTGCTCCTATGTGTTGCTCTCTGCTGCTGTCTTTATTTGTGCTGTCTCTCCTTCCACATGCTGCAGCTAATGGAGGACTTAGCTTCCCTTGCAGTTTGAAGTTAGGGGAATATCTTCTGGCTTACTTCTCATGCTGCTTTACACCAGGGCAAGGACTCAATGCTGAGCCAGGACTCTCTTCCATCTCCATTCAGCCATTGGAGGTTGGAGTTGAAGTTGTATTTTCAGAACTTGGCTCCTCACATTAACTTGTGCAATTCTGGGAAGGGAGTTTGGGAAGGAGAAAAGCTGCCTGAATTGGCGATCAGCTTGTGTTCAGTTGTTTGGCCAACTATAGGTGTCTGGAAGCAGCTCTGAAGATGCTTCCCTCCTTCCTAGCTCCATCTGGTCCGCTAACGACCTGAAGTTGTGTGCAGGAAGAGAACTGAAGTTCTTTTTGGCCTTCACTTCAACCTCCACAGCTGCAGGGTGGGACTTTTTTTTTTTTCTAGGAGAGAAGAGAAATTGGGGGGGTAGTTCTGAGTCTGGATTCCTATGATTGTGCAGCCTGTTCAAAAGCCTGGACAGAAGGAGAAGGTCTGCTATGATGGAAGTTAAGCCAAATATACTGACTTCCTGGTCTGCTATATTTGTACAGTGATGAGGCCCCAGCTGTGCATTCTTGGGGAGTTGGTACATAGCTGTGATGTTGCCAAAAAGTCCAATCAGCCAGTGGAAAGGGACTTCAGCCAACTGGTGTCCTAAACCATCCACTCATTTATTTTATCCCTGCGACACGATGCCAGTAGGTGGGAATGTTTCCTGGCTCTTAATTCCTTGATATATAAAACTTATTTTTGTAAGAAATCCTGAGCAACTTAAGGACTACTGGCACTTGTCCTTGTAAATGATAAATTCCTCACTGGAGATTTGAGGAGGATTTAGGCTTCTTTCCATGGCATTTCCTTTAGTGAGTGAGACACCACTGTAACATTTTTCCCTCTAAATTATCCATACATGTTTAATCTGGACAAAAGCCTTGGTGTAGTATTGACAAGATGCTGTGCTGGCCTGAGTTACACATAGGCCTCCACTCTTGTTTCCTCCCCCCACCCTCTTTAGCAGAAGCAGGGGGATGTTCTCCCTCTGCCCCACCAGCCTTTCACCATTGGATGTGAAGTGAACTAATTCCTGCTGGAGCTACCTGCCTATACGATTGTATAGGTTTTTATCCAGGATGTCTGGAAAGCGTGTGGGTAGCATCTTTTTGTTCCATTGTGGAAGTATTGAATAGAAGCTGGAAGAGCCTTTGTATATCTAACGCCAGCCTTTGGATACCAGAGAAACAGCAGTAGGATTGGGGGTGCCTGGAAATCCATGTTTGGATTTTTTGTTGATTTTTCTCTTAAAGGGATGACTTAATCACAACTACATCTGGAATTTTTAAACCTATTTCAAGTACTTCAAATCAGTATAACAACCAAGTAAAAATGCATTTTGCTGTATATTTTTAGAGTACTTTGTGTATTTGACAAGACGCTGTGTATATAATCAGTTTCACTGTTTTCCCCTGTATCATCCTTCAGTTTTCCCTGTTTGCTGTGTGAACAGCATCAACAAAGTAGAGGAAAAGTGGTTGGTGGTTTGTTTTTTGTGTTTAAGACGACATTGAGCATTGGCACTTGGGAAAATCTGATTCCTGCCTCAAAAAGATTGAGCAATATAGTTTGGAGTCTGCTTAAATGACTTTGTTGGACCCTAAGCACCTCTAATAAATGAAAACTAGTTCTTAGAAATGTAATTCCTGCTGAACTGCCCTGTCCTAATCTACAAAGGCATTTTTGTACAACAGTTATTTGTATATAGGTCTTGCCAAACTTAACTTCTTCATTTGGGGCATGATAAGGAAGGAAAGATGATGGGGAGCACCCTGTCATAATTCTGATGAAAGAATATTGCTTGTAAATATTTATGCAAAAAGTGTTGTTAAATACAGTTTTTGTAAGTTACAAAGTAGAAGTTCTAATACCTTACCTAGCTACTGCATTGATATTTACTCAGAACTTATCACACTGAATTTTTAATCCTTTTCAATAGCTTTTTAATTGAAGGCTGACAGCTGCCATTTTGCCCCAAAGCTGCTGCTACCACCACTTCAACAGTGAAATTGACTCATTATGGTTTGCTGAAATTTCCAGACTTTAATGGTGGCCATTGTTCCAGTCAAGTTGGCTTTATGAAAGATCATTGTCCTTTTTCTAACTAGTCCTATCCAGGTCTGGATCCCAAAAGGATGACGCTAGCTCTTCAGTTCCAGAAAGCTTAACCTGTACAGACTAGTTACTACTTTCTTACAACTAAGTAGCTATCTACCATCAGCTTAGTCTGCATTTTGTTTAATACCGTAGCTCTTTATGTAAAAGAACAAAACCTGAAGGGAGGGAGATGCAGTTTGCTATTTTTGTGTATGTAGTTGTCTAATGAACTACAAAAGAAAATTGCATTAAGAAACTGGAAAACCTCTATGGGACATAGTAACAGCAGTTGTCACTGAGCATATTTAAACCTTTCACCTTCAGTCTCACTGTCTTTTTAAGAAGAAAACCGTATCTAAGTGTGACTGTTAGGTTTTTATAATTGCTTAAGCCCACTGTTGCTTGGGCAGACTATTAAAACTCATGGTAACTGCGTGCGTTGAAGGGAGCATTGATAAACTTTATAGAAGAATCTTTTCCCAGATGTACTATTGAGGCATAAGTCTGTCTCAAAGATTTGCTTATCTGCGATCCTCTTATGATATCCTCTTGGGTATGAGGCACATGCTCTTGTGTATATTAGATTGATTTGGGGTATAATGATCTCTCTCTCTCTGAAAGTACATGAGCCAAAGTGTATTTAAAAAAAAAAGGGCACAGAGCCCAGGCTTAGAGGCCTAATTCCAGTTCTGTATCTGCTTGTACATAAACAGCCTTTACTGTTAGGCAGGAATAGGATAAGAAGATATGCATAGAATCTTAATGTTCGCTGTCTGTATTGACTATAAATGGGTTCAAACTGAAACGACAAAGGGCTGAAGAGGCTGTTTTTCTAGTTAAACATTTAAAGCTGTCAGAGAAGATGAAAAATGTTCTTTACACTTTCCGGTGGCCTTTTCTTCCAAAGAGGCTCTGTTGAGCAAGAAGGTGGCGGGGTGGGGGTGGGGGAGGTGAGAGAAGCAACCCAGCACAGATCAAGCCCTTAGCTTTTTCCATGTTCGTTTTGTTTTTATTGTAAGATAAACCCTTCATGTTTTATTGTTATGAAGTTAAAGCCTGGCCCAGAGGTGCCCATCTTTAGTGGAAACAGCTGTAGAGTTAGTGTCGCTGATCAGGTGGGAGGCTCTTTGAAGCAACATGTTGCTTTTTTAAAAGGAAATTGAGCATGTGAGAACTTGAACCTGTAAAATGCATCAGCAGGCTCTCCCATTGTTTCTCTGTAGTGTAACTCTATATAGAATTAAAGTGAAACACACTTTTTTTCCTTTTGTTTCCAAGAAAGAATGACTTAGGGCACCCCTCCTCTTTTTTTGGAGACGCATAGGAAATGACCACATAACCACAACTACTTCCTAGTGGGATGATGATGAGTGACAAATTATCCACAGTAACAGTTTCTTAACCCGGCAGGATAAAAACTTAAATGTAGCTTAGGCTTCTGTTTAAGTTTTAAAACCAATGTTTACAGGCAAAAACCAGCCAGGAAAAAGCAGACTCACCATAAATAGTGGTTTCTGTGGGTGGGGAGAATATCTGAACACTTCTTACTGTTCCTGATCACAACATTTCCCACCAGTTGAGAGTTCAGCATTGTTTCTAGCCCATTCCCCAGTAGGGAGCAGAGTGAAGCTTGACAGCCTTTTGGATTGGGAGCAGTGATCAACGAAACTCAGATTCTCCCTCTTTAGCTTCATATTTGTGAAACTTCCTCCTCATGTAGATGATAAAAAGCATTAACAGTAACAGACTTCTGCCTTCACCTACCTCTCTCACTCCCTAGATCTACCAGCTAATCCAAACCTCTTACTCCATTTTCTAGTACGGATCTGCCATTTTAGAATCATAGAATATAAGGGTTGGAAGGGACCCCAGAAGGTCATCTAGTCCCACCCCCTGCTCGAAGCAGGACCAATTCCCAGTTAAATCATCCCAGCCAGGGCTTTGTCAAGCCTGACCTTAAAAACCTCTAAGGAAGGAGATTCTACCACCTCCCTAGGTAACGCATTCCAGTGTTTCACCACCCTCTTAGTGAAAAAGTTTTTCCTAATATCCAATCTAAACCTCCCCCACTGCAGCTTGAGACCATTACTCCTCGTTCTGTCATCTGCTACCATTGAGAACAGTCTAGAGCCATCCTCTTTGGAACCCCCTTTCAGGTAGTTGAAAGCAGCTATCAAATCCCCCCTCATTCTTCTCTTCTGCAGGCTAAACAATCCCAGCTCCCTCAGCCTCTCCTCATAACTCATGTGTTCCAGACCCCTAATCATTTTTGTTGCCCTTCGCTGGACTCTCTCCAATTTATCCACATCCTTCTTGAAGTGTGGGGCCCAAAACTGGACACAGTACTCCAGATGAGGCCTCACCAATGTCGAATAGTTTACTCATCTTCCAGATGAAATAGGATGGAGTAAGCATCCTCAAAGATGAACATCATGTCGTTCCACAGGAGGCAGGCCTAAACCAGATCTCCTGTCCCTTCCCTGAAACCCAGGCTTGTCACCACTGTGACGTGTTTGAATTTCAGCAGCCCAGATAATGAGAGCTTCTAGCTTTCTTCCTAACCCAGGTCACCTATTTAGTCTGCTGCACTCCCACCAAAGCAGTGAGCTCAGTAGGAATATGTTCCTGTCCCTAGCAGAATATATTTTCCTTTCTGTATTAAAATGTCTAATATGGCTTCGCCTGGCTGCGTAGTGTGGAAAGATGTGGGTTCCGTTCCTGGCCCTGTATTGCTCTCTACTTGTACAGGCAGTGCCTTTGCATGTTCATTCTATAGTTTCCCTACCAGCCAGCTAAGAAACAGCATTGATGGGTTTCTGTTTAGGCCAGTGATTGAGTGGGGGAAAAACTGAGGGGAATCTTAGTGGTTCCAACAAAGATGGAAGACTCCTAAAGGTGAGGGGACATGTCTGATATTATTTTGGGTTTATTTCTCCCCTGCCTGCCAAGTATATAATTCTTGTCACACCCTTCAAAACTTACCCCTTTGCCACAGCTGTGGCAAAGAGGAATATGGGTTTGACCGACAGCATGGAAATGTGGTGACACTAGCAACTACTTGGGCATTGCGTGTGGCTGATGTAGAATTTGTCATTCTGCAAATAATTTCTCATTGATTACCTAACTGTTTGGATTGGCAGAGAGAATTCCTCTTGGACAGAAAGTATAAAGCAGTATCGCTGCATGACCACCCTTCTCAGCTGGACAGTTCAAACAACGCCTAGTGCTGTCTGTCCAATTTCTTGAAGTAATCGCTTTCAGTTCAGATTCAGATTTTATAGTCCAGCAATCAAACCAAAACAAAAAGACAGCATAGCCCCATATGGTAGGAAAGGATCGTCAGAAGGCGCCCGGGATCAGGAAGCCAAACAGTTTGTCCGTTTGATGAATACTCGTAGATTGTTTATGCTATTAAGGATAATTACTTTCTGTTGGAGCCAACACCAGCTGTGCTGTTGCAAAGGTACTGAAGAGAAGCTCCAGTTGGGGAAAAGGCATAACTGAGCCATTGCTAATGGCGACCCACTATTTATCTCCCAGATTGTACATCACTGACCAGAGTTTTTATATACAGTCTGAATGGTTAGAGTTGTTTACACAAGATTCTAGTAAGTATTGTGTTTGATAGTGTCCCCAATTCAGAAAATGCATGAAAGTCTGACCAGGCGTCTAAAGAGCTCTGAGGAGTTCAGGTTATTTTTTTAAGCTATGCAAACTGCACATGGTTGAGGAGAATGAAAATCTGTCCTTCTGTGAAATGTTCAATTGCGAAGATGTCTGGGGGTTTGATGTCAGGACCACTTGGCAAGCTGTCATCAAACCTCTTCCCTTGAAGTTGCATGTTTTGAAATCCTGCCCTGTAATAACCATAATGCCTTGGTAAAGTAGTTACCTCTGCGATAATTGGTTCTGTTGAAACGCTGTAGTAGAGTGAAGAGAGCTTTCAGAAACCAGTCTTGTTTCTAGCTCTCGTTCTAACAGGATAACTTAGGTTTTCTGAGAGCAAAGGTCAGTTGTCTCTGTTCAGACCAAGTCATTATCTCACCTCCTAAAATGCAGTGTTTTTCTATAATAAAAGCACTTGTGATGCTTCACAGATTATTCGCTAAGGCAGCGAAGTGCAGAGCTGCTTATTGGAGCAAAGAGTGATGAAAGAGTGGGAGCTGTCATTACTTATTTTTTCTTTGCAGGCTGTGTAAGTTGGCCTGGGGAGTGGAACAAACTAAAAAGGGGACTCAGCCCACACAGAAGCGGCTGTAGATGTATGCGATTTTTGGGGGTTGTCCACTCTAGGTCCTGGGGCCATTTTGCTTAGCTGTTTTAAGTCCCAACCCGCAGTGAGAATATAAGGTGGCCCTTATTCAGTGATGCATGTAGTAGGAACCATTCTTTAGTACAATATAATCCTTTTAGGTGCAGACAGTAAATGATGAGATCTAATAACTTTAAGAAGGGTGGGGTTTTTGCTTAAAAAAAAAAAAAAAACTAATTCAAGCCCAGACACTTTCTTTTTTACTTCTAAGTGTGTTTGAAACTTTTGTTCATTGGCTAAATAAGTGCATATGTGGCTGAATTTTGCTATTCTACCTTTGCAGTCCCCTCTAAAGTCAGTGGCCTTGCCCAGGTAATTGAAGGCAGAACTTTCCCATTGAACTAGAATTTTTAGCTATTTTGTTTAATGGTTCTTGAAATAACAAAAATCTACTGACAACTTCCCCAGCTCTTCACGAAATTCGGAATATTCATCTTCCAGGGAAAAGAATTTTCTTTGAGTTACAGAAGCGTTTTTCTGAAACACACTAAATAATTTCCCAAGTGGTGATGGAGAAATTCTGAGCTGTTACAACTCAATCAGTGTAAGTCCAGATCCATGCTCTGGTTGTGGGAGCCTTGGGCGCATGGGACCCCCACAACGAGCTGAGAGTGAGTGGAGTCGGTCGGCGCTACACCTTTCTCATGAGACAGCTCATGGTGTCCGATCAAGCGGTCCAGAGACATCTACACGGAGCACATCAAGCGGTCCAGAGACATCTACACGGAGCACATCACGGGCCACTGTCAGTACTAGGACAAGTAAACGAGACCACTGGTCAGGGAAAATAACCCCCTTCCTCCCCTGATGAACCAAGGGGACGCACCCCACCCATGTACCTATTTGCTACCACAACACTGACTTGGACTCTAAATACATTCTATGGGTGGCAAGACCACTTTTTCACTGACACTTTAAAAACTCCTGCACCCCAATCTGGGTCTTTGCTGGTTGTGTGCTATGTATGTATCTTGTGAACCTTGCAACCAATACTTATAACTTCTCATAACTCAAGCCTGACCCCAGAGGTACAGTACCTTCCCTCTTAACTTGTGTAAATTTGATTTTAAACATTAGCTTTAATAAAATTTTTAAATCTGTCTAGGATGTGAAAAGTATTCCTTCCCAATCTGTTTAACTACACTGGCTAATGAATGCTGTGGATGTAAAAGAAAGCAGCCCAGAGCTTTCTTTTGTAAGATATAGAATAGTGGGAAGCATCATAAGTTTATTGCCCTGAGGACGCACATTGAAGTAGTTAGAAGTACTTACAGTACAATAAGATATTAATCTGCAAACCTAAAAGGGAACTAATTTAGTTTTGCAGTGAAGGTGTAACTGTGTGTCCTTGAGCTTTCTCTTCTGACAATGAAGCAAATTCTGATTCAATTGAAGTCAGTGACAAAATTTCCATAGATTTTGCTGGGACCAGGATTCACTCTCTAATAATAAGAAATGGGGGATATGTCATGGGATGATCTCTTGTATTTGTATGGTAGGTTTCTTAGGTATGTGTCTATATTTGCTTAAATCTAACTTTTAAAGCATTTTTTTAAAAGAAATATTGCCAAGCCTAATAACCTACCTGTTCTTTAGGTGTGGAGAAACCTAAAAGATTGGGATGGCATTCCTGAGCCAGAACAAGTAATTAATGAAAAGAATGGAATTGATTTCCATTTGTACATATTGTCTGACTTCCTCCTTTTATTGCAATTTTCTCTTTGCAGGTGCTGGTTTTGGATTAGGAATTGTTTTCTCAGTTATCTTCTTTAAAAGTAAGTATCCCTATGTGCTCAGCTGTTTGTTGTCATGATATTAGATTGTTTCGGTATGCCTCTTAAACAGAATTCTTTGAAGCGTGTAAATGTTAATTAGTATGTTATTCCAACGTGTCCATTACTTGTCCAAATAGATTAGTTGAAGTGAAATTAGCTAGACTTCGAACTGTGGTCAAACAAGGTCACTATATATGAAACATCTCCGAACTCAGGCTGGGCATGGAGTCAGGCTTCTGATTACAAAGCTCTGGAATTATGAGAGACCCTGCATCAAAATACTAATTAGCCACATGTCTAGACATCAGCCCTAACCCGTCCTGCGGGGGTTTTAATACTTTCTAGATAGTCTCCGCTCTCTTCATTTACTTTTTTTAAATTACTTTCTTGATACTAGAATAATCTTCAACTCTAAGCGCAGGTAGCAGAGCACATGTTGTTCCTGACTCTAGATTCTTCCTAGGCACAGAGCCGAATGACTTCAAAATGCAAACTGTGGCAGACTGGCAGGTTCTGTTTGCTCTGTTAACAGTGTTTTTTTCTTGTTTTGTTTTGTTTAATGGTATGATCTAAGTTATGAAATATTCTTCAAAATGCAGTTATTGTCAGAAAAATAACTGCTTTTCTACTCAGTAAACCTGCTGTTTGTGTGTATTGTTTGTCATTCTGGTAGAGGTGAAAGGACCCAGTCAGAGTTTTGGCCCCTACTAGGGCTCTGTATAAATGCTTACAACCGTGTCTGCCCCAAAGAGTTAACAGTAACTTTTACAACTTCTGTTAATGCTGCAGAGCCAATACAAGGCTGGATTCTATTCTGCTAACTGAATTCCAGTTGCAGGATCCTTTTATTACTGGTGATGCTTGCATGTGTTTTTTAAAAAAGGAAAAAAAAGAAAAAAACCCAACCACATACAGACTTTCAAGATTCTGGGTCAAACTCATCATGAAAGAAAAATCCTCTTCTTTTTAAGGTTTCAGAGGAACAGCCGTGTTAGTCTGTATTCGCAAAAAGAAAAGGAGTACTTGTGGCACCTTAGAGACTAACCAATTTATTTGAGCATGAGCTTTCGTGAGCTACAGCTCACTTCATCAGATGTATACCGTGGAAACTGCAGCAGACTTTATATACACACAGAGAATATGAAACAATACCTCCTCCCACCCCACTGTCCTGCTGGTAATAGCTTATCTAAAGTGATCAACAGGTGGGCCATTTCCAGCACGCCACTAGCGGTCACCTTCAGCCCCCAACTAAAACCCCTCCAACGCATTATTAAGGATCTACAACCTATCCTAAAGGATGACCCAACACTCTCACAAGTCTTGGGAGACAGGCCAGTCCTTGCCTACAGACAGCCCCGCAACCTGAAGCAAATACTCACCAACAACCACATACCACACAACAGAACCACTAACCCAGGAACTTATCCTTGCAACAAAGCCCGTTGCCAATTGTGCCCACATATCTATTCAGGGGACACCATCACAGGGCCTAATAACATCAGCCACACTATCAGAGGCTCGTTCACCTGCACATCCACCAATGTGATATATGCCATCATGTGCCAGCAATGCCCCTCTGCCATGTACATTGGTCAAACTGGACAGTCTCTACGTAAAAGAATAAATGGACACAAATCAGATGTCAAGAATTATAACATTCATAAACCAGTCGGAGAACACTTCAATCTCTCTGGTCACGCAATCACAGACATGAAGGTCGCTATCTTAAAACAAAAAAACTTCAAATCCAGACTCCAGTGAGAAACTGCTGAATTGGAATTCATTTGCAAATTGGATACTATTAATTTAGGCTTAAATAGAGACTGGGAGTGGCTAAGTCATTATGCAAGGTAGCCTGTTTCCTCCTGTTTCCCCCCCCCCCCCCCCAGATGTTCTGGTTTAACTTGGATTTAAACTTGGAGAGTGGTCAGTTTAGATGAGCTATTACCAGCAGGAGAGTGAGTTTGTGTGTGTATGGGGGTGGGGGGGATGTGAGAAAACCTGGATCTATGCAGGAAATAGCCTGACTTGATTATGTAAAGAGTTGTCACTTTGGATGGGCTAGCACCAGCAGGAGAGTGAATTTGTGTGGGGGGGTGGAGGGTGAGAAAACCTGGATTTGTGCTGGAAATGGCCCACCTGTTGATCACTTTAGATAAGCTATTACCAGCAGGACAGTGGGGTGGGAGGAGGTATTGTTTCATATTCTCTGTGTGTATATAAAGTCTGCTGCAGTTTCCACGGTATACATCTGATGAAGTGAGCTGTAGCTCACGAAAGCTCATGCTCAAATAAATTGGTTAGTCTCTAAGGTGCCACAAGTACTCCTTTTCTTATTTTTAAGATGAGCAGATTTGATCTGGAAGGCACTAAGATATAATGGACCAGATCCTCAGCTGGTGTAAATTGGCATAATTGTTTTGAAGTCAGTGGAGCTATGCCAGTTGACACCAGCTGAGGATCTGGCACTGTGGGCTTATCAATACTTGTAGAGTACTTCTGAGATCCACAGATTGAAATTGCTAGTTTAATGTGACTTCTTTAAATACTGTACCATGGATTTATTCCCATTAGACTCTAAATTACATTTGTTGCTCTCTAATGCAACTTTCTAAGATTTTTTTTTTTAGGAGACTTCAGAATACATAGAACCTGAAAATGCACACTGCATGTTTTCCAGTAATCTACCACTTATTGCCATTATGTTTGATAAGAAGTTGTCATTATAGCTTGAAATTAATGCAGTGTTTCTCATTTTTATGTTCAATATCTCTTGTTTCTCTGCTTCTCTTCCACACAGGAAAGACATGGCCTATTGCATTTGGGTCAGGGATGGGGTTAGGAATGGCTTATTCTAATTGTCAGCATGATTTCCAGTCTCCATATCTTCTCCATGGCAAGTTTGTAAAAGTAAGTATTTGAGTAAAATGTGTGTAGGCATCATTCAGTGCTTAAATATTCCTGTCTAAAACAAGTGTAGAAGTAATACGTTGCCACTAGTTGGAGGAGAGCTCCTGTGTGTGGCATCTTTTTTTGTCAAACTTTTCAGATCCTTTCAAATATTCAGTGTATTTTTTTTTTTTTTTACTTTACTTATGCTACATACCATCTCTCTTTGAGGGCATTGGAATCTCCACAGGATCAGTTTAGATGCTGCAGGTGGTTTTTCCACAATGTACAAGTGTGTAAGAAATATGGGAAAATTAATCTTACCATAAACGGCATGGCCCCAGTCTTGCAATCGGAACTATGAGGGGAGGATTTAATTGCCTGTAGGTAGCTCTTTTGACTTCAGTGGGGCTCTGCACAGGGTTCTGTACTGGTGGATCTGATTGAAGGATCAGGGCCTTAGTGTTTTCATGACGCAAACTAATAAAGTCTCCTTTGTCCTCAAGGATGTTAATGAACCATAGACTGTTTGATCATATGAATTTGGAATCATTAGAATCTAGACATGGCACAATTTAAAAAGGTGACTTTGGGTCCACCCTCTCTAAAGAGGGTTGTGTTGTAAGTGGCTTGGGGGAATACTGATACTAGCCAAGCGGCTGGTACAATTTAATCTAGTTTTATGATGTTAGGCATGATTATGGTCACACAAAGTGACCACCTTAGAATGATTTTTGCATTGGTGGTAAAAATCCCCCACTCCCTCACATAAAAATTAAACCTAAAAATAGGGATTATTTCTGTGGAATGCACAGAAAATATTGTGAAGGGATGCATCATTGAAAGCACTGAGAT
Organism: Caretta caretta; assembly: GCF_965140235.1. Lineage (NCBI taxonomy): Eukaryota > Metazoa > Chordata > Testudines > Cheloniidae > Caretta > Caretta caretta. Next base: position 8,805,165 of record NC_134223.1, read on the forward strand.
GACACAGTAGCAGAGGCATGCTCCTGAGCATGTGTAAAGTTACATTATAAAACGTCAAAGTGCTCACTTAAAACCTTCTGCCAGAAAACTTAGAAGTGACCTTTCAAAAGGGGGCTGGGGGAGGGAATCATAGAATATCAGGGTTGGAAGGGACCCCTGAAGGTCATCTAGTCCCACCCCCTGCTCGAAGCAGGACCAATTCCCAGTTAAATCATCCCAGCCAGGGCTTTGTCAAGCCTGACCTTAAAAACCTCTAAGGAAGGAGATTCTACCACCTCCCTAGGTAACGCGTTCCAGTGTTTCACCACCCTCCTAGTGAAAAAGTTTTTCCTAATATCCAATCTAAACCTCCCCCACTGCAACTTGAGACCATTACTCCTCGTTCTGTCATCTGCTACCATTGAGAACAGTCTAGAGCCATCCTCTTTGGAACCCCCTTTCAGGTAGTTGAAAGCAGCTATCAAATCCCCCCTCATTCTTCTCTTCTGCAGGCTAAACAATCCCAGCTCCCTCAGCCTCTCCTCATAACTCATGTGTTCTAGACCCCTAATCATTTTTGTTGCCCTTCGCTGGACTCTCTCCAATTTATCCACATCCTTCTTGTAGTGTGGGGCCCAAAACTGGACACAGTACTCCAGATGAGGCCTCACCAATGTCGAATAGAGGGGAACGATCACGTCCCTCGATCTGCTCGCTATGCCCCTACTTATACATCCCAAAATGCCATTGGCCTTCTTGGCAACAAGGGCACACTGCTGACTCATATCCAGCTTCTCGTCCACTGTCACCCCTAGGTCCTTTTCCGCAGAACTGCTGCCTAGCCATTCGGTCCCTAGTCTGTAGCGGTGCATTGGATTCTTCCATCCTAAGTGCAGGACCCTGCACTTATCCTTATTGAACCTCATCAGATTTCTTTTGGCCCAATCCTCCAATTTGTCTAGGTCCTTCTGTATCCTATCCCTCCCCTCCAGCGTATCTACCACTCCTCCCAGTTTAGTATCATCCGCAAATTTGCTGAGAGTGCAATCCACACCATCCTCCAGATCATTTATGAAGATATTGAACAAAACCGGCCCCAGGACCGACCCTTGGGGCACTCCACTTGATACCAGCTGCCAACTAGACATGGAGCCATTGATCACTACCCGTTGAGCCCGACAATCTAGCCAGCTTTCTACCCACCTTATAGTGCATTCATCCAGCCCATACTTCCTTAACTTGCTGACAAGAATACTGTGGGAGACCGTGTCAAAAGCTTTGCTAAAGTCAAGAAACAATACATCCACTGCTTTCCCTTCATCCACAGAACCAGTAATCTCATCATAAAAGGCGATTAGATTAGTCAGGCATGACCTTCCCTTGGTGAATCCATGCTGGCTGTTCCTGATCACTTTCCTCTCATGCAAGTGCTTCAGGATTGATTCTTTGAGGACCTGCTCCATGATTTTTCCAGGGACTGAGGTGAGGCTGACTGGCCTGCAGTTCCCTGGATCCTCCTCCTTCCCTTTTTTAAAGATTGGCACTACATTAGCCTTTTTCCAGTCATCCGGGACTTCCCCCGTTCGCCACGAGTTTCCAAAGATAATGGCCAATGGCTCTGCAATCACAGCCGCCAATTCCTTCAGCACTCTCGGATGCAACTCGTCCGGCCCCATGGACTTGTGCACGTCCAGCTTTTCTGAATAGTCCCTAACCACCTCTATCTCCACAGAGGGCTGGCCATCTCTTCCCCATTTTGTGATGCCCAGCGCAGCAGTCTGGGAGCTGACCTTGTTAGTGAAAACAGAGGCAAAAAAAGCATTGAGTACATTAGCTTTTTCCACATCCTCTGTCACTAGGTTGCCTCCCTCATTCATTAAGGGGCCCACACTTTCCTTGGCTTTCTTCTTGTTGCCAACATACCTGAAGAAACCCTTCTTGTTACTCTTGACATCTCTTGCTAGCTGCAGCTCCAGGTGCGATTTGGCCCTCCTGATATCATTCCTACATGCCCGAGCAATATTTTTATACTCTTCCCTGGTCATATGTCCAACCTTCCACTTCTTGTAAGCTTCTTTTTTATGTTTAAGATCCGCTAGGATTTCACCATTAAGCCAAGCTGGTCGCCTGCCATATTTACTATTCTTTCGACTCATCGGGATGGTTTGTCTCTGTAACCTCAACAGGGATTCCTTGAAATACAGCCAGCTCTCCTGGACTCCTTTCCCCTTCAAGTTAGTCCCCCAGGGGATCCTGGCCATCTGTTCCCTGAGGGAGTCGAAGTCTGCTTTCCTGAAGTCCAGGGTCCGTATCCTGCTGCTTACCTTTCTTCCCTGCGTCAGGATCCTGAACTCAACCAACTCATGGTCACTGCCTCCCAGATTCCCATCCACTTTTGCTTCCCCCACTAATTCTACCCGGTTTGTGAGCAGCAGGTCAAGAAAAGCGCCCCCCCCAGTTGGCTCCTCTAGCACTTGCGCCAGGAAATTGTCCCCTACGCTTTCCAAAAACTTCCTGGATTGTCTATGCACCGCTGTATTGCTCTCCCAGCAGATATCAGGAAAATTAAAGTCACCCATGAGAATCAGGGCATGCGATCTAGTAGCTTCCGTGAGCTGCCGGAAGAAAGCCTCATCCCCCTGGTCCGGTGGTCTATAGCAGACTCCCACCACTACATCACTCTTGTTGCACACACTTCTAAACTTAATCCAGAGACACTCAGGTTTTTCTACAGTTTCGTACCGGAGCTCTGAGCAGTCATACTGCTCCCTTACATACAGTGCTACTCCCCCACCTTTTCTGCCCTGCCTGTCCTTCCTGAACAGTTTATAACCATCCATGACAGTACTCCAGTCATGTGAGTTATCCCACCAAGTCTCTGTTATTCCGATCACGTCATAGTTCCTTGACATCACCAGGACCTCCAGTTCTCCCTGCTTGTTACCAAGGCTTTGTGCATTTGTATATAAGCACTTGAGATAACCTGTTGATCGCCCCTCATTCCCAGTATGAGGCAGGAGCCCTCCCCTCACAGACATTCCTGCCTGTGCTTCCTCCCGGTATCCCGCTTTCCCACTTACCTCAGGGCTTTGGTCTCCTTCCCCCGGTGAACCTAGTTTAAAGCCCTCCTCACTAGGTTAGCCAGCCTGCTGGCAAAGATGCTCTTCCCTCTCTTCGTAAGATGGAGCCCGTCTCTGCCCAGCACTCCTCCTTCATGGAACACCATCCCATGGTCAAAGAATCCAAAGCCTTCTCTCCGACACCACCTGGAATGGTCCTATGCCTTTTTTTGCTCCTTCATGATGGATAAAGAAGGGTTTTTCTGCCCGTTTTTTACCTCAAGAATATGAAGTCGAATCATCCCTGGATTTATTGAATGATTAGCCTTCAACAGGCTTTTACAGTCCTAGCAAATCCACCTGGTTCAGAATATTGTACTGGAAATGTGCTCTGCCATTGACTGTGTGCCAACCCTTTACATTAAAGAAACTTTTATATTGGATAAAAACATGGAGTAGCTGGCATCTTATATGAGTGAAACAAATGTAACCCCGTAATGTTCTAGATCCGTCTAGGAGTGTTTGCCACAGAAGTGTGTGAGAGGTTAACATAAAACCATTGTGGGGTGTTGTCTTATTTTTGTGGACTTCAGTCAGAAATAAATTGGAATGAAATTTCTCCAGTTTGGACTCTGGGTGTGTGAACACCCAATCCAGAAACTCTAGGAAACACTCTGTCCTTTGGAAGATGCTTGTTATGGCAAAATAACTGCCTGAGAACATTGAGAAATAGAAGGCTGACTTGAGTCTAGCCTGGCAAGGGTTTATATTTGTCTTAAGGAATAATCTCAACTCTGTAACAAGGGTGGTCTCTCTGAAAATGAGGTCATCAGAGGGACACTGCACAGAAGAAGCACAGCTGCCTGCGTGGCTCTAGAGCTGAGGACAAAGTTTCCAGCACGGTCTCTGCTGGCTTTCCCTGGCACAAAGAGTCTGAGCATGTTGGAGAGAGGGAAGGGAGAGATGAAGCTATCTAATGGTTAATATCATTAATTCTCTCCAAAATGTCTGGTCATGAGTAAAAGCTCCAGGGTTATTAAAGTGGAATTATTTCACTTCTGGTAGTTAGCAGTGTGGAAAATATTGTTGCATTATCACACTCATCTGTTTTCCTAGAAAATGATGTTAGAACTTGATTTTTAACTTTCTTATACAACATTTGAATCCATTCTGTGGGTTATCAAAGTGAATGGGGAGTGCAATAACACCTGCACAGGAGACTACCCTTAAATCTAGACACTGCCCCCCAAAGTATCCCCGAATGTATTCAGTGGGGTTCTACTAATTGTGGCATAAAGCATGAGACCAGGAAGTGCGTGATCTAGGTTCTGTTTCTACACTTCCTGTGTGAATGTGGTTGCTTAACCTCTCCATGCTTCAGCTTTTCCATCTATCAAATAAGGATCAAAATTCTGACCTGCCTCATGGGGGTGCTATAGGCTAAACTGCTTGCTTTGAGCTTCTCAGGTAGAAGGTGCTATAGGATACAAAATGTTATGGGAGTCTTCTTGCTTTACAGGAACAGTGACTAATGACTTAAGAACATCCCAGTGGGACGAAAGGAGAAATCATGGTTATTCCTCAGGAATATTGAAGTGCCCCTGGAGTAAGCCAACGTTCTTCTGAAACACTTATCAGTTGCTCTTTATACTCCAACAAGCTGTTTATGTACATGGAACAAAGTTCTGCATCTTGTTTTGTATTTTCTCTCCAGAAAGTGCCAGGAGGAACTCTTCTGAAAAATAAATAAAACAAAAGTGGACCCCCCTGGTGTTTTGGCTTCTTTGCGTGTGAGTGGAAGGAGAGGACTCCTATTGTAATGGTAGCAGCTGGGACCACCTGGTTAAAGCCACTGTTCAAGTCCTTGTGAAATGGCAGCTGTTGTGTGTTCCTTCCCACTCTAACAGGCAGCCTGCACCAAACATGCAGTTCACAGAAATATCCCCACCTCACATCACTTGCTGGACACCCAGCTGCCTGGGCTGGTTTTAGGAGGCACACAAATTCCAGTGTTCTGTCCCTACAACAATTGCTGTTAAGACTTAAGTTCTGTCCTCTCCAAGCATAGGAGAGTGCAAATCTGACTGTTTTACTGGCTTACCTAACTGATGCTGCTTCTTGAAACTTTAAAGAGTCTTGAAGTGAGCTAGGCTTTGAAACTGTTCCCTGCATAGTGACCTAATTAAACAGATGCATGTGCTATCTGACTGAGAGCTTTACCTTCACATCCCTAGCCCCCAATCTCTTTCTTTTCTGTATTAAGTCTAAGGTTTTATATCTGGAATGGGACAAAGATGGTACTTACAGCTCCTTATGCTTTGGCAATTAATTGTGCCAGCTTCTCTCTGGAGCTTAACATGTAGTTTAAGGTAAATAACTGTTTAAATGCCCCCTCCCCTCCCCCTTTTTTTCTTAAAGTACGCTATTTGTTCTCAGTTTGCTCTCTCCTAGCTGACCTCTGGTGGAAGGGTCTCTTTTGCATTGTCTCCACCCACAAGAGGTACCAGCTGTTAACTTCTACTCCTGTGGACTTTTTTTTGCTTTCACTGAACTCAGATCTATTCTCCTCTTCTTGTTGAGGCATTTGCCGCAAACTTTATCCTTTTGTAGCACAAGATGAGAATAATTGTTACTGGAGAGCTTCCTGCTCCTCTCTTGGTGTATGTGATCTATCACATGTTGTATGTCCACTCCACCAAGGCATCCTGTATGATAAAGGGAAAATTTATATAGGGCTTATTTTATAATCCTGGCTTGTTCCTGCACTGGTAACTTTAACACTAACATTAAAGGCCTGTGTTGATTATATTTCCTTTTTGAAAATTTATTCTGCTCCATGGTGAGCCAGGCAGAGGAAAGAATAACTTTCTCTCCAAAAAGAACACACACTGGAAAATAAAAATTGCACAATGCTTTTAAAATCCTCGCCAAAAAAGGAGGGGGGTGGACTTTGAGGAGGTGCTTAGAGATCAGAAAAGGCTTGAGAAACTCCTTCCTAATATTACTGGGCAACAGTAACTGGAGTTGGTATGGGCATTACAGTAATCATCCACCCCCACATCACTTTAAGGGGTTTGAGTACAAATCTCACTTGCCAAAGAAACATGCCAGGCTGTACCCAGAGTGAGCAACAGATTCATTGGATAAAACGGTTTCAGTGCCAGAGCAGGATTGGACTCTACCAAACCGTGATACCATCCAGCACCATTGCTAGAGCATGTCCTTGTTTTTTCCACCTCCTCTCCCTTGTTGGGCAGCATTAATTAGTCATTAAAACAGTTTATTGGAAACAGTAACTTTTTTCTTTCCAATTTTGAATCATTTTATCTGGCCCCAATTTTTAATTTGAGCTGTGTACTTTGGAGCCACGGCTCCTCTGTGGCTTGGAGAGGTTTTTTTGTTTAAGTTCTCTGTGTGCTGCAGCGCTAATAGCCTGGGAAGCTAATGGGTTTAGCCAGAGAGGAGAGCATCTCTGGGTAAACGACAAAAGAATCTTAAAGCTGTGGTGCCCTAAAAAAATATTCTCTGCCAACACTTGTGTATGAAAAGCGCTAGCTGATTGTGCGGCTTGGCCTTGAGAGAGAAATTGAACTAGTTTAGGTGACCTGCTTTTGCAAGGGTTATAAAGTTAACTTCCTTTCACAAAACAGCATGTATTGTCTGTGTGCTCTGGAGAATATTGCCCTCTTAAGCATTACTGTAAAATTCACCATTGTACGTACTGCAGGGCTGACCTCTTTCAATTTGCAGAAAGAAAGTGTGACTTTTAAAAAGAGGTAAGGACTGGAAAGGGATAGCTAGCAATTTAGATTGAATGTTCTCTTTTTTTCCAAGACCTCTCCGTTCTGGGTTTGTTGGTTTTTTGTTTTTGTTTTTTTAACTAACCCATAATTGGGCTTTGTTTGGCTTAATTTAAATTGTATTGGTTCAAAAATAGGTCTTGAACCTGTCCAAATAAATTATGCAAAATGGCTCCATGTGAGGGCAGGTCTCCTGTCTCACTCTATGGAGTAAGACTGTAATGTTCCTAACTGAGGTTGGACTAGGAATGGCTTCCTGCTGCTTGATTTCTAATTACATAAATGGAAGGGGAAAAAGTGGAAATTCTAAGTACCAAAAGGAATGTTAAATTTAGTATAATATGCTCATCTGGAAGCTATCACATTTTTCCTCCTTCCTTAAGCCTGCTGAAATCATTGCTTCCCCTCAGACTCTGTAGCATAATTTGGATCACTATCAGAGTGCACACAATATAGGCCGAAAACAGGCAGGTATTCCCACTGAGAACTTAGTAACTTCTCCACTAAGAGAACTACTTATGTCATCCCTGGTGCAATTTCAACATAATAGGAAAATAGAGGGTGGGAAGTGAAGAATAAAGAAACCATGTTTCCATCTTTTTTCTTTTTCTTTTAAATTGCTGACTAGAACTGTTTTTGACTGGTTAACAGCTCCCTAAGTGCCAGACCAGCCACAAATCTGAGACTCCTTAACAGCTTGATTAGATGTCGTCCGAGGCTTTGAAATGAATAAACAAGTCCCAGAAAAGCAGAGACTGCTGGAGGGGAAAAAAATACAAATGCAGCTTGATATTGTTGATCTTGGTTCTTAGTGTGTTGATCAAGATACTGTCTTTTCCTTGTATTTCAGTGGTGCCTAGGGACCCAGGGAGCTTGGTGATGTAAAAAACAGTCCGTGTGCAGGAGAGTTTTTAATATTAATAAAAGCAGAGAGTGGTACGCTTAGCCCCACTTTACGGATGGGGATCTGAGGTGGAGACTATAAATTATCTTGCCCAAAGTCTCATACACAATGTGACAGAGCTGAGAACTGAACCCAGGACTTAATTAGTTGCTTTAACCATCCTTCAATTTTGATTTATTGTCAGAGACTCTCCAGAAAGGCTGCTTACTCTTTGTAGTTTGGGAGTCATCAAAGTGGAGTTATGCTACAGCCCTTTCAGTCAGCAGACCTCATGCTCCCCGATTTATCATAGTAAAGGGAGATAGCTGACTGACACTGACTAGTCTTAGGGGTTGAGGGGGTCAGGATTTCTATATGCTAGTCTCTGTTCTCCACCCACTGACTCTGTGTGACCTTGGAGTAAGACTTCTAACCATTTTGTGTTTCTGTTTCTCTTGTCAAATAGGAATAACTACTCCCTCCCATGAAGGCTGTGTTTGTGAAACACTGTGTGCCTCAGGTATAGATGGCCATTGCATTTGTGTGTTTACCTAGAGATAAGGTGTGGGCAGAGAAGGGGATGGTGGACGGAGCATTGTGGAACCCCCAGCTGGAGGGAGGAGAAGAAGATGAGGAAGATTTTCTGAAGGACTCACTGAAGGCATGATTAGAGAGAGAATACCACCAGGAGAGGACAGAGTCATGGAAGCCAGGAGAGGACAGGATTGCAAGAAAATTGGCGCATGAGAATGGAGTACTGCTTCTAAGTTGGGCTAGCAAGAGGTCATTTGTGACTTTAGGTGTGCATTTTCTTTGCTTATCTAGGAGAGTGGCTCCATACAGGTGTTATGGCTCAGGGGTTAAGCTTTAACTGTGGCCTGTCCCTGTATTTAGGCACACCTGCACTGGTCTGAAATGCAATCGCACAATTTCACCCCACTTTTAAATTACATCATCATGCTACAGCACTCCCTGTTTCAAGCAGTGTTACCTCCAGCTGGTCTGACTGACTTTGGACTTCTAATGACAGCAGGGACACCAGCCACCTTGTTCAAAACAAAATATTTGTCTGTACAGATATATGCTGGGAGAAAAAGGTTAAAACAATAGACGTGTCAATGCTTATTATCTTACCTAAGCCTAGCATTTCCCTTAAGCTGGTTCATATGACCTAGTTAGCCTTTGTGTTCCTAGCTGTTGCCCCCTTCTCTTCTTGAAGATCAAGATGCAGCCTGCGGACTTGTTTCCTCAAAAGCAGCTTGTAACTGTTTTCAAACTGTGTGAGAATTCCTACCCGAATGCCCCTGCAGTTTCAAGGTTGCAAGCTAGGATCACTCTTCTTCTTCTTCTCCTTCCTTCTGCTCCCCAAGTCCAGACTAGTGGAGGTAAGCCTCAAAGAAATGATCACCTCCACTGTTCCTTGAGTTCTGGCCATAGCTGCTGTCTGCAGCTGTTGCCTTTTGGTTCCTGCAGATCAAAGCAAGCAAAGATTGATTTTAAACCTTATTTACCCTTTAGCCAGCAACACCATTACCCTGAAGCCTACAGCTACCTAATATTCTTACAAATGTAACATAATTCTCATATTCTTCACAGCAGTGGAGCAGGATCCTTACCAGCCCATCCTGCCTCTGCCCCATTGGGCCTCTGTAAATCTGTTCCTAGCAGAAAATTGGCATGCAGGTACCTAGTCTAGGAGAGGATTACTATTTATCACTGGCCCTGAATGCTATAAACAATGTCCTATGGGTCTCCATCAACACAAGGGCCTCCTCCTATCGCTCCGTGACTACTACACTTCCGTCCATGAGCTCCTGCCCACTCCAGAGAACAAGAATTCAAATGGGATCCAATCCTTTCTCTTATTCTGGATCAGTAGCTTGATCCACCTGGTGGTAGGGAAATAAAACAAACAAATGAACTTGCCCCTATTTCCTGTAAACTGCTGAAGGGACTGGTACTGAATTTGGCAAATGGACTCAAGTTCCAGCAGGCAGGAGAATACAATGCAATGCTGACTGTGTCCAAGTACTCTGAGAGCCCTGCCTTCGGGCCACCCACAGTGAAATGTGCAACTTGAGTCAGATCAAAACTAAATGGGAAAACAGTTTATGGAAATTCAGCTGTGGATTCCTGTTGTCTCTACTATGACTGCTGGCTAGCGGTGTACAGCTCAACACAGGCAGCTATTTAGATCTGTATGTTCCTCATGGCAGCGAACCGTGTCCTCTTCTGTAGATTGTAAAGATGCTGAGAAAGTTGGTAAATAATAGCACTCCACCTAAAATCTCTCCAAACAGCAGAATTGGTTGCAGAGGCTCTCAGATCAGGACTAGGAGTACTTGCCAATTCCTAGAGATGGTCATGCGCAAACCAATTCAGATTCCATTTTGTAAATCTTTTTCCCTTCCACATAATGGGGAATGATTGTTTATTCAATAGCTTTAGAGTGCTCCCATTTGGATAACAGCCATCAATTTAAAGTTAGAGAAAAGCCTGAACTGTGATATTTGGATCCTAGGGCTTGTTTTGGCTCATTATGGAGGTAAGGGACAAACACACAATTCAGATGCAGATCTGAGCAAAGCTGAGGGGGCTCAAATCCATCTTTGTGTAGAGCTGCCTGCAAAAGATTATTCTCTAAAACTTTGTTCAGTCTGTAAATGTATTCCAGAGCAAAGCTGCTGTCCAAGGCTGGACGATTAGGTTCCATCTAATCTACAGGATGGAACTGTGTTTTAACTAGGATAGGGGACATCCATGATGAGGGACACACTCAGGATCACCTGATGAGGAAAAATATTGCGGTATACGTGATCATAGACCCTCCCTAATCTGTAGGTACAACCATGTGAAAGTGTAAATCGGGTGGCCCAGTTACTGCTACCACTGTCCAGTGTGTAACCAGGTCTCCCACCATGCAATTTTTCTGGAGCATAAGTGGGACTTTAGATTCGTCGGCTAAGTATCTGTAAACCCCTTTCAGTCTTTGCCCTTTCTGTTGAATCTGCCAAAAGAGGTGCCAAGCATGGAAGTGGATGACTGTCCACGGGGAAACTAGACCAAATCCACCACATTATTGCAGAGAAGTCACCAAACGGCCATCAGATACTAACAGTATTGTCGGTGCTGACTCAAGGAAGTTAGAAAATTGGGGTAAAAACAATCACCACTTTGTTTTTTTTCATAGATTTTCTCTACTACCAATTCAGGGTTGGATTTGAACTAGAGATAAACCGCTTAGTGACCCAAAGCAGGCACCTGTCTCTTGAGCCTAATCCCAGCTCTCCCACTGACTCATTGTTTGGCCTTGCATGAGTCACTTAATTGCTCTGTGCCTTCATTTCCCTATCTGTAAAATGGAGATACTATCAGTTCTACCTCCCAGGAACATAAACTGATGGGTGATTATTATGGAAACCTGGGTTACTTTGTGTTCAGGCATCTGTAGAGCACCTCTCACTGTGGTGTCTAAATGTTTGCGGTCTGTGCTCTATTCCTGGCTCCAATACAGACTCCCTGGGATCTTGAGCAACTCCCTTAATCTCTCTCTCCCTCCCCCTTAAAATGAGCCTAATGGTACCTACCCACCTTGCAATGGCGTTGAGGTCTAGTTCATTCATGGGTAAAATTCAGCTTTGTGCAGTGAGCCAGCATAAAGTCTATGAACCACTTAAATCCTATTTTGAGTGTTAGCCATCTGCACAGGGTTGAATTTCACCCTAATGTTTATAAAGTGCTTTGAGCTCTCCCGATGGAAGGTGCTATAGAAGAACAAACTATTATGCAAGTACCATGTGTGATTTTTTGAGTCACACTTTATAACCATTTTCCAACACTATGCTTGACACCCAGAGCTCCTGGATAATAGAGCATTGGTGTAATAATTCATTATCCTGCCAGCAGGAATAGGGATATTGGTCTCCTCTCCCATGTCACTTTTATAGAGTGCAGATACTAATGCTGCTTATTAGAATGGTGTCTGTTACAAATTACACAGGAAGACGCGTGTCACTGGGGATGGGGGGAGGGCAGAAGTTTGGAGGGTATTGCTTAAACAGCAGAACCATACTATTTTGTGACCCAGTGGTACAGAAGCAATGCAATGTGCTTACGCGCAGGGGGTCTGTTATCTGGTCTCATGCTTCCTCAGCCAGCTGGAGGTGCGAGTCCTGTGATGGGAAACTACTTAGCCCCTGATGGCAGGTGAGGAATATTGCACTTTCCTACCCCTTTCACGCACTTTTTCTGCAAGGCAAAGTTGCCGCAGAGCAATAAGGAAGAATGGTGTGGGGGTGGGAGAGGGTGGAGCTCCTGGGGCATGGGGGAGGGAGAAATGACACAATGGGTTAGCAAAATAGCCTCTTGTCTTTGAAGCCCTCCTCCCCGAGATGCAATACTGGCTGTGGCCACAGGAAAAGAATTTTAACACGAGTTCCCCATGTGATGCTGTGGCAAAAAGGGCCACTGCAGTCTCTTGGATGTATAACCAGGGGCGTACCGAGTAAGAGTAGGGATGTGATTTTTACCTCCTGTATATGGCATTGATGAGACCGGAATACTGCTTCTGGTTCTGGGGTCCACATTTGAAAACAGGTGTGGAAAAATTGGAGAGGGTGTAGAGAAGAGCCACAAAAAAATATTTGAGGGCTTACAGTGAAAAATGTGAAGAGCTCCATCAGTTTATCTTCAGAAAGAAGATTGCAAGGTGGCTTGATTACAGTGTACAAGTACCTTCATGGGGAGAAAACACTGGGTATTAAAAGGCTTTTGATCCTAGTGGAGAAAGGTATCACAGGAACCAATGGCTGGAAGCTGAAGCCAGACAAGTTCAAATTGGAAATTAGATGCACATTTTTAACACTGATGGTTAATCACAAACTACTTGGAACAAACTACCAAGGGCAGTGATGGATTCTGCATCTCTTGATGTCTTTCGATCAAGATTGCATACCTTTCTGGAAGATATGTGCTAGCTAAATATTGGACTAGAGCCAAATTATTGGGCTCCATCCAGGGGTAACTGGGTGAAATTTAAAGTCCTGTGATATTCAGGAGGTCAGACTAGATGACTGAATATTCTAATGGTCTCTTCTGGACTTAAACACTCATCAATCTTCCCCCAAGGCCATTAGAGGTGACTGAATTTTCCTTGGTCTCCATCCCATGGTTTCATCTGAACTGAACGGGAGGCAGGGCCCTCTCGGTTCAGGAATCCGATTTGTGGGACTCACACACTGGATATGTCTGTGGCCCCCTTTGAGGCATAGTGTAAGCTATTTCTATTCAGATCCGTATTGCTTTGTCCTCATGAATGTTACCAGTTCTTCCCTTTTGTACTATGTTCTCTTGCCTGTTTTAATTTGAGGGAATGTTGATGGTGTTTTTGTTTTGTTTTCCGGGCATAAGGCCCAGTTTTTAATTCTCTCTGAAGATCGTGTGGTATCCTAGATAATCTGCCTCAAGATGGAGTATTTCCTATGTCAATAAATGCATCAGTGAACGAGGGGCAGTTGGAGAGTGAGGGCTGGCAGAGTTAGGTAGGTTTGCAGGTCAGGACTGGAGGTGCATTTCAAGGGCTGTGTGGGAAAGTTTGCACAGTGCCTTTCCCTGCACCACATAAGACCATGTGCAGAATATGGAATTTGCTGTTGTTTCAGGCAGAAGGAATAACACTCCTAAATCCTGGGAAACATGTTAGTGTCAGGAGGGCTAGGGGGAGGATCCCGTTCACTATCTGCTAAAATGTGAATTTTATAGCCATACTTGGCATAAGGAGAGGTAGACTGGCAGATAGAGAAAAGGTCACTGTGACTTCTATAAGCACAGGAAGAACCTATGATAATATGTAGCAGAGGCTTTCTTAAAGTAGTCCATGAAATAATTTGGAATGTTAATTCTTGTCCTGCAGCAATTGTTTCAGCAGTGGCTCTGATTTTTAATGATTTGTTTTGTCTGGACTGGGAACTGCCTTAATTCCATTTGGACAGGTTTGAGACACAGCCACAAGTGGAAGGGGCTCAGAGTGAGGTAGAACAAGGCAACATGGGGCAGGAAGTAGTCTCTCAAGCCCCACCCCTTTGAAGATGTTAGCTGTTTTACCAAAACCTGCTTGAGACATGTCTCATCACAGGGAGCATATACACTAGGGAAATACATGTGGGTTAGCTACCTTAACTTACGCCTCAACCATTATTCTAGTGTTGGTGCAAGTTCATGTCTTCTACATCTATGTAGTTGCTCCAGGTCTATCCTAGGTAGACCAGCTGTCTTGAGGTCGGAAATGTTAACTTGTGTATACATGAGAGAAAAGGTGGAGATGTACATGGAGGTACCAAACCTCAATGTATCTTCTAGTGAAGACAATCCCATGGTTGTTACCCATCCAGTGACACTTCTTGCAGATGAAGAGGTATTAAGATAAGTCTCCTGGCCAAATCACTTGTGGCACCTTAGAGGCTAACAAATTTATTTGAGCATAAGCTTTCGTGTGCTACAGCTCACTTCATCGGATGCATGCAGTGGAAAATACAGTGGGGAGATTTGTTTCATGTTCTCTGTGTATATAAATCTCCGCACTGTATTTTCCACTGCATGCATCTGATGAAGTGAGCTGTAGCACACGAAAGCTTATGCTCAAATAAATTTGTTAGCCTCTAAGGTGCCACAAGTCCTCCTTTTCTTTTTGCGGATACAGACAAACACGGCTGCTACTCTAAAACTATTAATTTTCCAATTGGTTACACTAGTATTGCCAACCCTAAGAATTCAAAAGTCACAATTCATGAGATTGGCTTAAAAATCATTATTATTATTTTTTAAAAAGTTTAAATTTGCTTTCTGTTGTTTGAGCCTTTACAGGTCACCTATGATGGCTAGAAGCATACTTTTTGAAAGAAAAAAATGAAAGCTGAGATTCTCATGTAGTAGCAGGACTCCAGAAGATAGGTTTTTAAGAAGAGCACCCAACTTTGTGTGACTCACCATAAAATCATGTGAATTTACAGTAGTCTTCTTAACTTCCTCTATAATGTGGTATTCCTTGGGCCAAGTCACCAGGTCAATCCAGTGCTGGCTGCATTCTAGTAGTGGACGAAGTGTTCCCTGTGTCTAGGTACATATTATTAGTTTGTACAGTCTGCAAATATTTTGTAAGCTCTTTGGTGCAAGAACATCATCTTACTGTGTGAATGGTGTCCAGCATGAGGGGGCCCTGATCCTGGCTGGGGCCTGTAGGCATTTGTGTAATATAAAAAATTACTGTAATAAAAAAATGTTTTGAGAGAGATTTGGGAGGAAAGCCCTGTAGGAAAAGTAAGATCATTATCAGAAGGGATTTAGCCTTTTCTAACTGAGTAAAAGAGAACATATTTTTAAAGTAGACGAAAAAGAGTTGAGCTCCAAGGCAAGGCAAGAGGGCACCTGTGAATTAATGCCAACACCCTATTCCCAGACCCTCTGATCAAAAGTGTCCCTGCAGCCATGGATTTAATAGAAGACAGATTCTGTGTGACCTGAGTTACCAGCAGCAGGAAGGAGGGAGGGAGGAAGGGGCCCTGGATGCCTGGAGGCAAGAGCAATTGGGCAAGGTGGAAAATGAAGTGATTAAACACACTTGGACTTGCTCAGAGATGGGAGGGGAGCTTTTTTTTTTTTTTAAGTACTGCCCCAGGGCCCCAAAATGTATTAGCACTGCAGCACAGAGAAACCACTAATCCCAGCCACTAAGGGGTGGGAACCGGGCTTTCTCTCTCTCTCTCTCTCTCTGAGTTTTTGGACCCCTGTCGAAGGAAAGGCTGATGGGATTAGAGGAAACAGCTGGCTCGAGTCTTACCCTGCGGGAGCTCACATTCTCAAGACTCAGGAAGAGAGGAGCTCCCCACTGCTGAGGCACATTCCAGATCATTTGCCAAGCCCAGATGTTTTCTAATGAGTTCTGTGATAAATCCTTTTAATCAGAACCAAGTTCAGCCCTGCCACAGGGCTCTCTCCGTATAGGTCAGACACTACACCTCACCAGCCAGGTCTCTCCCTATTGGTCAGTCCCTACAGCTGGGTCTGTCCTGCATCCCTGCTCCTGCCAAGTGGGTCTCTCCCTAAGCTCAGGCCCCACGGGCTAGGTTTGCCCTATATGCTGGGCCCAATAACCCCTGCCAGGCAGTCTGTTTATGGAACTCAGGCCCTGCCAGCTGGCTCTGTGCCCCTAAGTCAGCCCCTGCCCCCACACTAACCAGGTCCCTCCCTACAGCTTGAGCCCTGACAGTCAGTTTGCCTTGTCAGCTCAGGCCTTGCCAGCTGGGTCTACCCATACCACTTATACTGAGCCACCCCATTGGCCAAGTTGGCCTGTACAGCTCAGGCCCCAAGTCAGGTCTGTCTGTTAACAAAGATTCAGCTAAAGGCTTGTGTCTCTCTGTTCTAAAGCTCACAAGATGGGTGAGGTAATATTTTTTAAGAGACCAGCTTCTGTTGGTAAAAGAGACAAGCTTTCGAGCTTACACAGAGCTCTTCCTCGGGGCCGAAAGCTGAGCACTGCATGAGGCCAAGTAGCTCAAATGCCCCAATTGCCTGAGGCCTCCCCTCTATCCTCTTTCCTAATATAATCTCTGCACAGCTCATTCAGTCAGGTGCAGGAGTGGCCGAAGCACCCTAAAAGGGGGGGGCCCACGGGCACCTGAACCATGGCCCCATCCCCACACCGCCCCTTCTCCCCAAGACCCCTCCACCATCCCACCTCTTCCCCCAAAACCCCGGCCGCCTGCTCACTCCGCTCCATCACCTCCCTGTTGCTCACCCTTATGGCTAGTAAAAAGGGGCAGGGGGTGTGGATGTGGGCTGGGATGGTGCCCCTGGCCAGGTGCATTGTCAAGCCAGTCTTCTGAATGCACAGAGAATGGTCTGAGCTGTGTAACACCACGTCCCGACCCACATAGCTTGGGGCTCAGCTAGAACATGACAGTGTAAGAGGGGTTTTACTAGTGCTAAGATCCATAAGAGTGTGTGATACACACACAGTTCTCAGCTCCTAGATGTGTGACTATGTGACTCGATAGCCACACACTCCAGCGTGGTATGGTGAGGGCTCCCTCCTTATACCCTCGTTCTTCTCCCTCCTTTCATCCACCTGAACTCGGAATAGGAAATCCTGGACCATGTGATCTGTCTCCTTTGTTGCTCCATTAAATCGCTGCCTGCGTCTTCCACCGTGAATCCTTTCCCCTCGTAGGTCTCAGATTAAGCGTCCTGTGCTAATATGTTGGAGCGATCTCAGGGGTTTATTCTGAACCTAAGTTGGTGCAACTCCACTGATTTTAGTGAGCTCCTCACTCCACTGGGAGAGAATTACTAGCTATTTGACTCCTGAAGGAAGCTAGCAGCTGCTGGAAGATAAGGCTGGCTGCACATGTGCTATGTATTTCAGTACGTGGAGCCTCTTGCTGCTGCTGTCGGGGGTTTTTGGCTGCAAAAGGAAGTTGCATCTTGCTTCAGCAGATAATAGTCCCTGTACCAGAGAACCTACGTTCTCAACAGATAGCGGGTGTGAAAAAGGAAATCTGCTATTATCTTCATTTTACAGATGGGGAATAGAGGCCCAGTGAGATGAAGTGACTTGCCCAAGGTCATGCAGGATGTCTGTAGCAGAGCCAGGATTTGCGCCCAGATAGGCTGAATCCCAGACCAGTGGATTAACCATAAGCCCATCCTTCCTTCTGTGCCCTCTCTTGGACTGGCCAAATATCTTGTATCTCCACCTCATGAAGGTCAGGTGCCCCTTAGAACATGTCTGTGAGGTAGTGAGCAACATGTGGGTTAGTGGAGGGAGAAAGAGAGCACAACCCCAGCTGCTGAGACATCTAAGAGAACAATTCTTCTTCTCCTTGCCATGCCCTGATGCCCTGGATTCTCCCTGTTCCCAGCTGCTTTTCCCAGCAAGTGTTTTCCAGAGTCCCAACCATGGGCAGGGAGCCATAGAATTGGCATTAAAACAGAAATAAAAGAAACAGTTTTATTTTTAACTTTTAATAAACTCTTTTAACTCTCACACCCACAGCTCGTAGTCCTGTCCTGACAAGCTGGGAGTCCCTGGCACTGTGGGTGCACGTCCGCGGGCCTGGAACAGCAGCAGTGGGTAAGAGAGTGAAGCTTCCAGAAGGATATAAGCATGTGTTCCTGGTAGGTTTCCATTGCCCGGCTGTAATGCCCAAGCATGCATTTTACAAGGCAGTGGCCCTGCAGCAGTGCAAAGGACTAACTAGATAGGAATCGACTGGCTAAGCAGCAGTTCTGCAGAAAAGGACCTGGGAATTACAGTGGATGAGAAGCTGGATATGAATCAGCAGTGTGCCCTTGTTGCCAAGAAGGCCAATGGCATATTGGGCTGTATTAGTAGGAGCATTGCCAGCAGATCGAGGGAAGTGATTATTCCCCTCTA
This sequence comes from Caretta caretta, assembly GCF_965140235.1. Taxonomy (NCBI): domain Eukaryota; kingdom Metazoa; phylum Chordata; order Testudines; family Cheloniidae; genus Caretta; species Caretta caretta. The sequence goes on from NC_134223.1 coordinate 8,823,318, forward strand.
TTTGGCACTGGTGAGGACTCCTTTTCTTTTTGCGAATACAGACTAACACGGCTGTTCCTCTGAAACCTGGAGTACTGCGTCCAGTTTTGGTCCCCCCACTACAGAAGGGATGTGGACAAATTGGAGAGAGTCCAGCGGAGGGCAACGAAAATGATTAGGCACATGATTTATGAGGAGAGGCTGAGGGAACTGGGGTTATTTAGTCTACAGAAGAGAAGAGTGAGGGGGGATTTGATAGCAGCCTTCAGTTACCTGAAGGGGGGTTCCAAAGAGGATGGAGCTCAGCTGTTCTCAGTGGTGGCGGATGACAGAACAAGGAGCAATGGTCTCAAGTTGCAATGGGGGAGGTTTAGGTTGGATATTAGGAAAAACTTTTTCACTAGGAGGGTGGTGAAGCACTGGAATGGGTTACCTAGGGACGCCGTGGAATCTCCGTCCTTAGAGGTTTTTAAGGCCCGGCTTGACAAAGCCCTGGCTCGGATGATTTAGTTGGTGTTGGTCCTGCTTTGAGCAGGGGATTGGACTAGGGGGTCTCTTCCAACCCTAATATTCTATGCTGTGCGGGGATATGTACACATTTGAACAATCCTGCATGAACCAGGAGTGTCCATGGGGGAAAAACAAGAGGCCTAACGAATGTGACCTCACGTGTGGGTGTGAGAATCAACTGCTGGATCTTAGGAATCAGTGTATTTTGCTGCTCAGCTTTCAAAATAATCAGCATGGTCTGTCAATGGAACATTTAGGCCACATGAGCATAAGGGGAATGGGGAAGTGGTGAGTGAAGGGCTGCCGAGTTGAAGGAGGCACATTCATTAATACTAGTCAAGTCAATGGGTCTGATCCAATGTCTGACTAAAATCAGGGCAGAATCCTGCTGCCTTTTACAGGCGCTGGATCAGGCCCCATGTGACTATCTTCTGTTTCCAGCTTCAGTATTGAACTGCCAAGAGGAAAGGAAAACGGTGACCGAGGCATGTTCCATGAGCTAAGGCAGGCAGCCATCTTGTGCTCCCATGCAAACCCTCTTGTAGTTTTTTTCCGACCTAGACAGCTTTAACTCCATCTTCTGTGGTATGCTGTGCACAAATCTACAAATTTGCTGTATTTCTCCCTTTTCTAACCGCTACAATTACTCTGCAAACCACACAACACATCCACACACCTTGCCAATAACAACACAGTATAGTTCACATGTATCATAGTACAAAAATTAAAAACCTCCTTAAAAACATGTGAAGTTCCAAAGCACAAATAATGCCCAGGCCAAAATCACACAGACTAGTAAATTCAGACTCTGTCCACAGAGGAGCAGAGTTAAGGTTGTCAGCGTGTCACTGTGGTGACAGCAGTTGGTAACTGTTGATTTGCTTGCAGTGTGGATGAGTTGTGTTTGGGAGAGGGTGACAGTGTGCGTGTGAGGAGATGAGGTCTGTAATTGGATGACTTTACTCTGGTTTTCATGGGACTGATTTGGGTATTATTTGTCTTTAGGAGCCTTAATTGTTTTAATAAAAGTTTTTTGGTATCTTTGAACTGGTATTACATCTCATGATGTTGCTTGCAGTTTCAATCTTTTCAGAGTATTTTGGAATGTAAGGGCTATTGTTTTGTGTATTTGCTACCCCACTGAATTTGGTTATGCTGGCATGTTCGTGTTTGGTCAGTGCTGATTTAGAAGGAGATTTTCAAAAGCCTCTAAAGGATTTAGTGCACTTGGGAGCTTTTGAAAATCTCCCCTATAAGAATTCATGATGAAAAGATTAAATTGCATGGGTCACAGTATGGTGCCCTATTGGGACCCTAGTTACTACAGTCCTTCTATTTGAGGTTCTAACTATTAATGCCTCTTCATAATCTTTCCCTCGGATAATTTTACATCAGTGCTATAGTATTCTTATCGATTTGGGATCTAGCCAACATTGTACATTGATACACTGTGCTGAATGGCTTTCCCCAAATTTACTGTATTCCCTTTGGCTACTAAATCAGTTCTTTTTATCAGCAGCATTTTTGTGACAATCTCTTCTAGCATTGACTATTGGTATCTTGATCTGTTGTTCTTGAGATTCTTCGTATTACCTTTATTTGAACGGCTAGCACTCTTGTCCCAGCGGGGTACTATCCCCTGCTTTTCAAACACTGCAAACAACAGAGTGAACTATTCTAATGCTTTGTAATCTAACAGAGCAAACCAAAACCAACTCCATGTCGTCTGGGTGCATTTGGAGGAGGTGTATATGGAGCGTAAGTGACTTGCCTAAAATAACCAAGCAAGTAGATACCACTAGCGGAGCTGGCAACAGCATCCAGAACTCCTGCCTCCCCTTCCCCTGTGTTCACCTCAAGTCTGAACTCCGGTTACAGGGTTAGTGATAAAACAAAGCGAAGACCATGAATGGGCAGGAAGCCAGCAACAGGCCTCCTCGCAACCATAGTTTTCCTGTGGAGAGTTCCTAATACCCCTGTACAGCTAACCGTGATCCTACATGCCTACCACAAATCAGGTACCACAGTGATGGGCATGGTGTAAGCACAAAGATAAGAGAATAATAAGACCATAGAAATACTGCTCTTACTAGGTTTAGGTTGCCAACGCTCCAGGGTTGTCCTGGAGTCTCCAGGAATTAAAGAGGATTCTTTAATTAAAGATTATGTCATGCAAGGAAACCTCCCTGACTTCATCCAGCTGGAATTGGCAACCCTAAATAGGTTGCAAAGTCTCAGTAAAATTTACTGACATCTAAAACTAACATTGAAAACTGATGGTCAGACCGAGTCCATCAAAGCTGTGTGTAGGCAAAAACAAAAGGATGCTTCCTAAGGTTATTTCCCAGCAGGTATAGTTGCAGTGGCTGACTTATATTACCATCTCTGCTACCTACTTGCTGGGTTATTTTAGGCAAGTCACTTAGAGGAGACTCAGGGGGGATATGATAGAGGTCTATAAAATCGTGAGTGGTGTGGAGAAAGGGAGTAAGGAAAAGTTATTTACTTGTTCCCATAATATAAGAATTGGGGGCCACCAAATGAAATTAATGGGCAGCAGGTTTAAAACAAAAGGACGTTCTTCTTCATGCAGCGCACAGTCAACCTGTGGAACTCCTTGCCTGAGGAGGTTGTGAAGGCTAGGACTATAACAGGGTTTAAAAGAGAACTGGATAAATTCATGGAGGTTAAGTCCATTAATGGCTATTAGCCAGGATGGGTAAGGAATGGTGTCCCTAGCCTCTGTTTGTCAGAGGTTGGAGATGGATGGCAGGGGAGAGATCATCTGATCGTTACCTGTTAGGTTCACTCCCTCTGGGGCACCTGGCATTGGCCGCTGTTGGCAGAAGGGATACTGGGCTGGATGGACCTTTGGTCTGACCCAGTATGGCCAGTCCTATGTTCTTATGTTCTCTGTATACCTCCTTTTCTCCCTATAAATGATAAGAATAATGATAACAAGAGCCCCCAGTTTGTGAGACTTCACTAACTGATGTGTGCAAAGCATTTGCAGATCCCCCAGGGAAAGGTGCCACACAAAGAAAGAGTATTGTCATTAAATCATGAGGGTGTTACCTAAACGAAGGGAATCATACACATTAGACAGAGAAAACACCTTTTCAGATCACTGAGGGTCCGTCTATACAAGTGCAAGAACAGCACAGCTGCAGCTACGCCACTATAACACTGCTGTGTAGACACCCGCTGTGGTCATGGGAGGGGTTTCTCCATCACTGTAATAAATCCACCCCCCCACCCCCCCCCCGAGAGGCAGTAACTAGTCACCAGAAGAATTCTTTTGTCGACCTAGCAGTGTCTACATGGGGGCTTAGGTCAGCTTAACTACATCTTTTAGGGCAAGGGTGGCCAACTTGAGCCTGCGAAGGAACTAGAATTTACCAATGTGTGCCAAAGAGCCACAGTAATATGTCAGCAGCCGCCCATCAGCTCCCCCACCCTGCTCCCAGCACCTCCTGATCAGCTGTTTCATGGCATGCAGGAGGCTCGGGGGGGGGGGAGAGGAAGGGGTGGAGTGGGGGCAGAGCCAGGGGTTGAGCATTGAGTACCCCCCCCTGCACCCTGGAAAGTTGGCACCTGTAGCTCCAGCCCCAGAGTTGAAGCCTATACAAGGAGCCGCATATTAACTTCTGAAGAGCCGCATGTGGGTCTGGAGCCACAGATTGCCCACCCCTGTCTTAGGGTGTGAGCAATGTAGCAAAGTCGACCTAAGTTTTAGGTGGAGCTCAGGCCTGCATTGGCAAGAAACAGTGCACAGAGAAAGGACATAACAGGTATTAAACTGAGCCTACTCTTGATTGTACCATAAGAAGCCAAGGCCATCTCATCAGCTAAACCATAAAATGGTGCCAAGTTCAAAGAGGTCCATGAGGAGGCTCTCACGATCTCACTGGCAGGGATCCCTTATGATGATGCTCCCAGAGAATTAGGACCGTAGGAATCGCCAAAGTGGATCAGGTCAGCAGTCCATCTAGTCCAATATCCTAACTCTGACAGTGGTCAAAACCAGATGCCTCCAAGAGAGGTAGAATAGGCAGCTATAGAATGACCTACCTCTATAAGGGAAGCTTCTTCCTCACCCCCACCAAGTAGAGAGGACAGTTTATGCCTCAAAGTAGGGCAGTTTATACTCCTTCCAAACTTTTATTTTTAAATCCTTACTAATTAACAACTGGATCAAGTCAACTGGATCTCTAACATCCCAGACACATTGAAAAACTGGACTCATCAGTAATCTACACCACCCTCCTCCTTAGAGGGGTCTCTTCTTGTTGCTGGAGCTAGCGAGTCTGAGTGGTGGCTAGGGAGAGGAGCACGAATAAAGGACTGGATTGGAGTTAGTAATCTCTGGTTGGAGGTCAGGGAAGAGCATGTTCGGAAAAGGAGGGGGGACGACAGAGGAGGTGGCTGGGGATCTCTACAAATTAAAAACAAATAGTCTGAGGTCAAATTAAAACCACTAACAACAACACACCCTCTCAGTGTTTTTTGGAGTGTTCAGATGATCTCTGGCCCTGTAGCTTAGCTGCAGCTGGCCCCTCTCCAGGGTGAGCTGCAGAGGAGAGAGAGAAGCGTAAACCTCTAAGAAATTGGGCTGAGGGCACTTTAAATCTTTCCTGTCCCTGCTTGCTCATTCCTGTCTAGTACAATATAATCAGATCCTCTCAGAGTCAAGCCCCTTTCCTTACTGAAGGCAGCCTGGAATTGCTCTGCTTGTGTGAGAGAGAGAGACAGACTGATTGTGATTTTCCTGTGCAGTGCTGCTGTCTCCATTCTGAGCCTAGCCAGGAGGGGACAGAGAGCTCTCTGCACTAGAGTGGAGTTTGCCATTTGCTGTGGGCTTCCTTGCCTCTCTGGCATTTCTCCGTGGGCAGGGAATCTTTGGGAGCAGATGCCTTGGAGGGGCTGGATCCTTCCAGTACTAGGTTGAGCTTCACAAGCCCCATTACCTTTCTCGACTGGGGTTTGGTTTTGGCTGGGGGTTTCTGCAGCCTTTCCAGCCCAGCTCTTGCCTTTCACGCTAGCGAACTGGAGTGAACTGGGGCTCCTCTGATTTTTTTTCTGGAAAGTTTTTTTCCTCCTGTCCAACCTCCCCCCTCCCCAGTTGATTGTGAAATTCTGTTTGGATGGGCTTGAACCTTCTGCACCTTTTGGATTCTGTTGCCTGACTGAGGCTCTCACCCAGGCTCTCAGCCACTTGTTATTATTCATAATTATTTTTGCTCCTTTCCTACCTGTTGGCTTGTGGCGGAGGAAGTTTCTGCACTTCTGGGTTTGCGAGGATTTTGACCTTCTCAGTCCCTCTGGATTCCCTGCACTCCAGGATGCTGTTGCTGCTGGGGATGAGGATGTTATAAACTTCTAGAGGGGGCAGATATATTTTCTCCCCCCCCCCCCATTTCCCTATTTGGAGAGGATACAGATCTGAGGTGTTGAGTTTGGCTTGCTCCTTGTTTTTTTTTTTTTTTTTTCTCCTCTGAGGAGATTGAGGGAAGATCCCAGTTCTTTTTAGTAGCTGATTTGCTGGGGCAATCTGAAATTTCTGTCCTCGGAGAGTGATCTGTATTGATCTGCTGGCTTCCCTTGGAGCTTCTAGCCAAGGACCTTATGGGATTTTCCTTCAGTCGACTTCATGGTAAGTAACCCCCCGCACACACCCTCCAAAGCACTTTTCATCCACATAAAGTTGCAAACTGCTAGGCATTGTTGCAATTGCAAAACTTTTCTTCTTCTCTGAATTAAATAAAAAATAAACCTGCTGCATTTTCTTCCTGATTTATCAAGACCAGATTTTTGCTTCTTCTCCCCACCCCTTTTCCCCCCAAACTGATTCATGGCTTGAAGGATGAGAAATTGCCACAAACAGAAATCAGATACAGATGAGGAAGACTTCAGGAGATATGCTTTGAAATCATTAAAATATTTCCACCAACACCCTAGTCCTTCCTGCACCCTAGTCCTTCCTGCCCCCCGAAAAGTAAAGAAAAAACATAACAACCCCCACCCATTAGAAGCAATTTAATTTTGTATCATTTGCAAATTTTTGGTGTGCAGATTTTCTGATCAATTTTCATGAATTTTTTGGATGCAGATAAGAAAGGGTGGGGGAGGGATATTTAATCAAAATCCTTAAAGTGCATTGATTAACCGGAGTATCAGAAAAATGTAATAGTTTGGGCAAAATAATGAAAGGAAATGTTCCTACTGGAAAGAAAATGATCATATTGTAAACTTACCTACAAACGTATTTCTGTATTACAAATGTATTACGTATATTGTACTGCTTTTACATATATACACACACCTGACAAATACAGTAAATATTTCTTTTAAAACCATTGAAATATTATGCAAGCATTGACAAATGAATGTATATGTTATACCTATATCTATTTTGCATGGTAATCATAGCTTAATAATAATAATAAAAATAAATTTCATATTTGATAGGTGCATTGTAAATATTTATAATGCTATTAATTTGTTACAGACATAATTTCCACATCTTCCATATATAAGGATAGTTCAGTTGTGATATTAGTGATATATTTCAAGGACAGAATTTGCTGTGCTCTATTTTCATGTCATATAAAAGTTGACCTGGACAACTCCTTACGCTTTAACATGTTTGTTAGCATTTATCTTACCAGAATATCATCCTCTTACATACATATAGATCCTGATCCTGTAAATGCATGGTCATATGTGTAAATTTTGCTTATATGAGTACTCTCATCGACTTCAGTGGAATTATTTCATGTGAAAGAACATTACACACGCAGTATATCTTTACAATATAGATGCCATGCGTGAAATCTTGGCCCCATTGAAGTCAATTGCAAAGCTCCCACAAACTTCACTGGGGCCAGCATTTCACCCTATATATTTAGACAAAGAGCTATGTATTATATGGAATTTTCCGACCAACTCAAAATAAATTGCGTGCAATCTAACCTTTTTGCAGTGCAGTTTCCCATCTGGACGAGAGGTTTGCCCCAAATCTTAAAACTTCAGGCCAGGAAATGGAATTCAGCTTAAATGTAGAGACTCTCATGTTTGCAAATACCCCCAAGGAAGGGCAAGGATCGGGGCTTCACCTTGTGTCGTGGAGTCCAGTTTGGTCATTTGTGGTGTTGCGGGGGGCTCGGGTGGGTTAGTTATGCTTCTTGAGGGCCCAATTCTGTATCCCATGTGCAACCAAAGTCCCTACTGAAGTCGATGAAAGTTTTGGGAGCGTAAGGAATGCAGGATTGGGCCCAGAACCATAGTCCTTTTAAATCAGACCCTGAAACTTGCATATTACTAGGCCCTATTCCTGCTCCTTTTGAAGTCAGTTTACAGAGCTTCCAGTGATTTCAGTGTGGGAAGCATCAGGCCCCTATAGTCTCTCAACCCCAAGGTCCAGAAGTCCAATTCTGCAAGGTGTTGAGCACCTCCCATGAGGTTCTGAGTACTCCCAGTTCCCAGTGAAGTCACTGCAGGATTGGGCTCTTAACCTAACAAGTGAATATAGGATAGTTATTCTTCTGGGGGTTGAGTCTAGTGGGATTTACACACAGCAGCTGGGACTAGGAGCTAGTCTTTCTGGGCTTTCCATTAGCACTGCTGCTAATTGCTGTTTGCCATCTTCCTCAGACTTTTGTTTCTCTACCTTACCAGCTAAGCGGAGATTGGCTTTTAGTGTTAGAATTTAGTCTGGGACAGACCCTCTGGTGGTGTAAATCAGCTCCATTGACTTCAAAAGAGCTCCACTGATTTACACCAGCTGCAGATCATGGGCCTGATCTTGCTGGAGCAAAATTCCCCTTGAGGTCATTTGGAATTTGGCCTTGGGAAAGACTGTGGGATTGGGCCCTTGATTGGGGTGCGTTCTAACATGCGTCTTTAGTCTTCTCATCACGTGTGAGGAGAAACCTCCCACTCCAATGGCTGTGGCAGTAAGACGACTTGCTCAGCTTGGAAACGGTTTATGTTTTGGTTTGCTCCTGATCTCACTGAAGCCAACAGGCCCAATCTGGCAGATAGGGAGGTGGGGAGAGTTTTGCTCTGGGGTCAGGCTCCAAGGCCTTTTTGGTAATGCTTGAAAATGCTGCTTGAGCTGAGATGCTGGGGCTGCTAAGTGACTCTGGGAACCCTATAGAAATCCCCAGGCCTTGATACTAATGCCAAGGGTTTTTTATAATCAGTACTGGTGATATTACAATGAATACCAGATCATTGTACCTAACGCTAATGCTGCTGTCTCAGTGCCACTGGCATTTCCCACAGCTGAAAAGGCAAGTAAACAAAGTCAGAGGGTGCAATCTTGACCCCACTGAAGTCAATGGGAGTTTTGCTGTCCACTTTGGTGGAGTGAGGATATTGCCCTGGTTGTTGGGAAGGGATGAATGATCCTGAGGCTTCTTTGAAAGGTCCAGACCTTTAGCCCCAAATTCCTTCCTCTGTCAACCCCGTCTCCTCCTCCCTGCAGCTCGGAGCTGATCCTGAGAGAACCCACCATGAGTGAGCACCAGGTGTTCAGAGTCGAGTTGAATCAGTCCTTTATATAAGTGCTGTAATAAATGACTGACCCAGCTAAAGGCATCTGTACTCTGCATCAGAGACAACGTCTGTCTCTGGCTTGAAAATGGCTTTCAACTGTGTCTATTTTCAATTAAAAAAAAAATCCCAGTGCAGTTATTTATTTTAAAAAATGGGTGTGATCAAATTCCAGTTGTGCTTGTTTTGAGCATGAATACGCTGTGCCAGATTCCAGTCTGTTACACCAGTGCAAATCTGGAGTAACTCACTCCAGATTTCCGAGGTTGTAAGCAAGAGTAGAACTGGGCTGTGTGAGGAGTGAAAATCCCAACTGTTAGCTAGATGGATGTCTTTGATGTCCCGTTATAAATCAAGCTCTAGTGTGAAAGCAAATTAATTTCAAGAGCATTCCTGAAGGTGGTTTGGATTGTACTCTCAACTCTCTTGAAAGTGGCTGTCAGCGTGGCACAGATGAGAGGGGGCTGTAACTTCAGTAGGGACGGCATGATGAGAAATGCTACCACAGGGTGCAACTCTGTGAGCTTCCCGCTGAGCCAGGTGCTTTGTGGAGACACAATAGGGTAATTGATGTATTGTTAGTGAGCAAGCCCTGGATTAAGGATTCAGGGGGAAAGGAATTTGCTTGGAGTGGTCAGTGGAGTTGCAGCTCTGGAATATGGTGGATAATAATACTTACCCTCCTTTGCAAAGTGCTTTGCGATTTGGGCATCTAATTCCCATGTGCTCCTTTGACAATCCCAGCCAACCTCAAAATGTGGTGCCGGCTTCATTCTTCACATTGCAGCAGTGAGGGTTTGAATTGTTCCTTGGGAAAATGAGTCCCTCTGATCAAGGTAAAAACACAAGAGGAAGTTAGCCCTGATTTGGGTCTATACGTGTGAGCTAGGCCTTTGCCACGCTACAGCTGAAACGATGCTAGCAGCTGTGTTTAAAAATGCCTGTTGCTTCCCAGTGCAGAAACCTATAAAGCTACATAAAGAGGTTTAGGGTTTTGCACCATGCTACAGACTAAACCCCTCTATAAAGGCTCTGTAGCATGCATTTCATGCATCCCTGCCCGCATCATTAGTGCACCCTGATGCTACCAAACCTGGCTCCCAACCTCCGCTGTTGCTAGCATGGTGTTTGAGGCAGTAACGAGTACATTTCCTATGTTTCAAACATAGGGTCTCTCCTCACTTCCACTGAAGTCAGTGGTAGCAAGATTACCACAATAGTTAGGTAGGACAGCCGAGCTCTCTTAATGGAACAGGTGTCGGGAGAAGAAAAAATCTCAGAGATGGGAGGGGAGAAAAGAAAATATTTTTCTGTCACAGGTTGATACAATTTACTGACTTTGATCATATTTAGTTTGAAAGAAAATTAAAAATTAAGGTGAATTATGAATGGTTTGTGTTAACCACCAATGGTATATGGCACACCTCACACTCTGGTAAGCAGTTACTTGTGCTTTTTCCACCATCTGCCTATTGGAGTCTGATTCAAAGCCTATCCAGGTCAATGGAAGTTTTTCCAATGACTTCAGTGGGCTTCGGAGCTGGTTTTGCAGATGCATGAAGCTAGTTTATCAAGTGCTCAGCGGATGCAATGCAGGGCCAGGTTTTCAAAAGAGCCACTCAATGTATTGAACTCTTCTGAAAATCTGGCCAAATTGTGAGTGCTAAGCTTTTCTTCAAATTCTACCTAGAATACACCATTTTCCTCCATATCTGTTTTATTGCTATGAACTTCCCAAGCTCATGTGAATGGGAATGAATATGTCAAGGAAACTTGCAGAGGGATAACACTTAGACTCTTCTGGGTTCCAAAGGATGCAACCAACCAGCCCCAAAGTGAGAAATGACACAACACCCATCCTGTTTCAAAGATTATTTTTTTGGGTTCATTTTTTTAAAAGAAATAGACCTTCCTCAAGTTAGATATTTTTTTTGCATTTCCTTCCAATCTTCTGCAGCTCAGTAGAGCAAGACCAAAGCTCCCAGCTCAAATTGGATTTCTGTGCTGGGTTAAGCACTTGTCTGTCTTGCTACCCCTACGAGTTATTTCAAGACATTTCATGTATAACCCCCTCCCCTGTCTATTTCATTGTGACATTTATCAAGTTAATTGGGGGCTTGCAAAAACAAGTGTGGGATCGGAAAGAATTGGTCTCTTAAAAACTTTTGTAGTTTGCATTTTTCTGCGACGGAGTTCAAAAAGAAAAAAATTACCTATGTTTTAGTGAAAAGCAGATTCTTTTAAATTAAAAAATGAAAATTTTCAAGTAAATTCCACTGGTTTTAATTTTTGTTTAAAGTATTAGAAAACTTTTCAGTTTTGTCAGCTTTCATTTAAAAATGTTGTTTGCTCAGAATGATGTGAAACTTCCCCTTGTTTTGTCTGGGTAAGTAAATGAATATTATTTGACTTGGGATTTTTTAAAGTCCAGCTCTCTGTAATCACCAAGAAGCTCTGCCTGAATAAAGTTCCTTATTTAAGAGGAGCGATACTCTTGAGCTTTCTGAAGCATATATGTGTTTCTTCCAGTTGTTAACGGGCTAGATTTTCAAAGAAGCTTGCTTCTGTTTAGGTACCGAAGTAAGTGATCAGATTTTCAAACAGCTCAGTGTATTGGATTTGGAGCTCTTTCACAAATCTGGCCATAAATGTCACAAGGGGACTCAATGCAATCTGCTGGGTCCTGAGCACTTGTAAATCTGGTACTAGGCTCCTTGGAAAGATCCCTCCCTAGGAGGAGAGTGTGGGTAACTTTTCTTATATATAAAAATGACTGAAGAATATAGTGGGTCAGTGACCTGGAATGGCTAATCAATTGCGGGAACAGAACAGAATTTTTTTTAAAATAGTGCCCTTGCTAGAAAGGTCTTCCTATAACCGGGGATAATCAGCTCAGGACTTGGGCTGATTGGTTAAAAGGACTCATGAGAATAATCCCATTCAAATCAATGTGAATGCAGATGTTTGGGTGACTAAGGGTTTGCAGGATCGGGCCCCTTAGATTTTAACATGTGCTTGCTAAAGAATACATTTAAGCTGTTGCCAGCCATGGGACCGGGCCCTTTATGGTGCTCTGAGCTGCGGAGCAGACTTGACTCTCACTGAAGGCAGCGGGAACTGAGGGCACTCAGCCCCTGGCATGATTGGATCTCCCCATGGACAGAGTCTTCATTAAGTAATGTTTATAAAGCCCGGGTGTTGGTTAGGCACCCAGAACCCCAGGATGCCATGTGTGTGTCCGTGTCCGTGTGTGGCCTTATTCACAATTTGTCTGTGTCCCTGTTTTTATATATTTGGCAAAATCACAAGAGTCTGAATAAGGTAAACAGATATAAATAGATTTTTATTGTAAACTGTTCTGCAAATGGTACCTCCGCCCACCTGCTAGGTTGTCTGATATTTTGGTGTAAAATTCCCTTTGGAAAAAGGGGGTAAAATCTTACAAGATCTTTTCATTTTCCACAAGTGTTTGATTTCCAGATGGCTTGGAACAGCTGCAGGCTGGGAGGTGGGAATGCAGCCTCGGCGGTCATTCCACTGGTCACCCCTCAGCTGATGTTAGGGCCCTCGTTGTCTCATATGCTTCCATGGGTGGAGAGGATGCTGCTGGGGGAGGGGAGAATTGCCTCCTTGGCACTGCCCCCCTGCTTTCTTGAGGGCCCTGCAGGGATCTCAGGGATTTAGGATGGGATGGGAGGAGATGCTCTCTGAGGCACTGAGTATCTGGGCTTAAGTTACTGGTGCTTGAAGCATAGTTAGTTTGAGCTCCATGCCCATAACCCTTCAGCGAGGGGAATTCTGCAAAGGGGCAGGGTGCTTGGAAGTTGCCAGCCTGGCTCCTGAGGGTGCTGCCAGGGAGGTCAGAGGAGCAGCATGGAGCTGTGGGTGGGGTGGTCCCACATTGTTATGGCTACCACCTGGCTGCGACTCCCTCAGGAGCCGGATAACATGGTGTCCATATCTGCCAGAGAGGTTTGGATGTGAAACATTCCCTGCGCCCAGGGCTTTGTCTCTGCAGCGTGTGCAGCTCATGCTAGCCTGGGGAGCAGAAGACAGGTCCTGCTTCTCTCAGCTCCATGCAGAGCTTTGGGCCCAGACCAGACTAGAATCCTCCCAGATTGTCTTATCCAGGCAGACTTGCCTGAGTAATGCAGCTCTTGCTTTCTGGGTATGCTGGTGTGATGCGAGTGTCTAGCCCCGGTGGACTCACATGTACCCAACCCGCTCTCCAGAGCACGCCCAAGGCTTCAGCACCCATCTGCAGGCATGCCGAGTCCCATCTACAGCATGCTGCAAAATGGGATCGTGCTTCAGCTGGCTCAGAGGGCGAATGTGCTGTAACATGCTCCCTTGATGTGGATGTGTCTGTAGATGGGACCTAAACTGCATTAACCCACTGACTGAGAGGCCAGTTTTCAAACCTGAGCGTTCAGAACTGCTCTTAGATGCCAAGGTGAGCACTTGGGCAATTGAGTCCCGACGTGATCCCTGAAATACAGAAGGAGGTACCCTCGGTTCACTGCCAGCAGTTGAATATTGCACACCCCATGTGAATGTTAAATGCTGAATTTAGGATAGTAGGGATGAGTTAGTGGCTAGAGCAGGAAACCAGGAGTCAGGAATTCTGGGTCCTTTTTCCAGTTCTGCCATTGGCCCAGCTTTTGGGTATATCTGTTAGGCCTTAAAAGTGTTAGTGCAAGAGTGTACATGCACAGATCTCCACATTTGCATGTGCCCAGCAGTTCATGCACACTTCCAAAAACGTTGACCGTATGGCTTTCTGCCTCAGTTTCCCCATCTGTATAATGAATTTCATGGGGATTGTGAGACTGGGCTAACCAGTGTAACTTATGAGCTCCTCCAATGAAAGCTGCTGTAATACTATTGTTCACTGAGATCTAGTAAAATGTCTTTGTCTTATAAAGGTGCTCCAGCCAACATTTTGAAAAAAGGCCGTAGACTTTAGGTGCATTGGTTTTGAATGCCAGTTTGAGACACCTGGAGCCTGATTTTCAGAGATGCCAAGTCCCTGCATTTCCCATTGACTTCAACTGGAGTGATGGGTGCTCAGCAACTCTGGTAATTGGGCTCAAGTTTGGCATCCAAAATCACCTCTGAAAATTTCCCACTCACTCACCCTCAACCCATCTGTAATCAGCTAGTGTTTTATTGCCTCAGAGTCATTCTCCATAAAATATATTAAATGCATATTTAGGAGTCTTCACTGAAATGATCTCTGTTTGCCATGAAGAATTCAAATGTGCAAGCTTCAGATTCACCTTCTGTATCTTCTTGTGGGGAAGGGAAACACCGGTGAACAAACACTCGCCATTGTCAGACACAAAAGGGAAGCAAACATGAGGACAGAAAGTTAACAGACAAAAATTCCAAGAAAAGTTTGCTCTATTTCTAGCTCCTACCTCCATTCAGATTTGTTTGGATATAACTTTGCCATTCTCCTTGCCTTTGGGCTGATCTTTAAGGTGCTTCATCCCTGAGGTGGTTTGATCCTATCTTTGTCAGCTGGAAAGTGTGAGTGATCTCGGTTCAGCCGCATGGGTGCAGGAAGGGCTGGAGGGTCAGAGATACACTCTCCCTAACCCCTGTAAATTCTGATCGGGAATTTGGAGGTAGGAACACCCCACATGTGCGACCGCATTACAGCTGGGACTCAAATTCCCCATGAGTCTATGGGATAATAACAGCAGTGGCTCGCCTGTCGTGCCATTCTTCCCTTTGGCCACCTGGTTCTTTCCCAGATGTGCTCCCCTTTGGTCTCTGTATCGGTGCCGTTCTCACTCTGTGCTGATTGAAATGGCCCTGGAAGTTTTATTGATCTAACTAGCCTCACACAAAGGGTCTCTTGAGCCATACAAAGTGCTCAGTTCAGACAGTTGGGGTTGGGCTGCTGGACGAAAAGTGGCAATGTCGTTACGGGACAATCAGGAGCGAAAGCTGCTTTTGGTCCTTTCATCATGAGAACGCAGCTGCGATTGTGCCGAGCGGCTGCTGGACTCTTTAGGCCAGGATGCGCTGGGATCAGACGCCTGCTTGTTGGATTGCTCTTTCCCCTGTGACTTTCTGGGAAAGGATTAGGGAGTTGGGCTGTAATTGAGTAAATGTGGTTTTATCTGATTTCAGCACACGGTGCCAGGTTAACTGACCCTGGCTTCCGTCCTGTTTGGTAGATTGGGGGTGAAATACAGTGGATACCAGATGTATTGCTTAATACAGCATCTTCCTGCTTGAAAGACACTCCTTGGCATTCTTCTCCATTACGGGCTCGCATCTGATCCCGCAGGGAGTGGCCTGCCCCTATGGATTTCGGTGGAGTCGCTCATTTGCAACCGAATGAGTGAGGTCAGAGTCTGGCCCCAAAAGGAAAAGAAATGTGCTGGATTTGGGGGTCTGCATTGCTGTAACGACTGCAAAGGACGGAGAACGGTCCATGGGGGAAGTGGAGATTGTGGTGCCCTGAAGTGAGGGAGGAGCGGGAACCTTCATAATCCCTGAGAGCTTTGCTGGAACCGAGCTGAACTTTCTGCTTGAAAAAGGTTTGCCTCGGAGGAAAAAATGTGGCCCTGTGTGGAGAGGAGAAAGAATCCCTGTGTGCGCCGTCTCGCTCTCTGGCAGACCGGGGGTCAGCGCTGCTAGGAACACGCTTGTTTCTTCAGGGGCTGGAACGTGTAATTTAGCTTGTCACGGAGGAATGCGGTCAATGTCTTTATTTAATAAGAAGATTGTTAACCTGCCGTGGTGCCTCATCTTCCTTCCTCTCCACCCCTCCAGGCCCAGGGTAAGAAGGAACACGGCGCTTTTGTCTCCCAGCCGGTGGCTGCCGTCGGATGAGAAGGTTTAGCGGCAGCTCTGTTCGCATGACTGGCTTGAGCTATACCAGATGCAGACATGCCACAATTACATGTTGGGCTGGTTTTCAGCCCCAGCTCTAGTCCCTAACTCCCGCAAGTAGGATATTTTCCTACCCATTTGAGTCAGCCCCAGTGCTCCCTAGAAGCTTGGGACGGGGGCCTCAACTGCATGCCTAGCAAATTAAAACACCATGTGAACATGGCCCGTTAAAGGGCTAAGGGTTTGATGCTCTCGTCAGTGAATCAATGGGATCTGAGGGTGCTTTGCACCATGCAGAATTGGGCCCTTGATCTGGGCAAGGAAATCTCCTGTAGAGAATCCCCCTGCTGGCTGAGTAGGCCTTTCCAAATGAGACCGTTTGCTGCGCTGTTAGGGGCCCCGGCTGGAGAATGCATCCCTCCCTGTACAGGGAAGGACTGGACTTCAACACATGCTAAAGTGCTTCCCTGAGTGTGGGCTGGGGGGGGCTGTGCACTGGCTCAGCAGGAGTACTGCTCGTCCTTTATACAGTCCCTGAGTGAGGCCGGAGCCTAGGTGCTGTGGAATTATCCTGGGCACCCCTGGTGATGGAGCTGTGATGACGGACAGCAGAAGTATCATTTCACGGAACCCTGCCCTTCCCCAGGCCTCAAGTGCTGACAGAGCTCGCTGCCTCACCACAGGGCAGGCTGGGACTGGCCTCTGGGCGCAGAGAAGCCTGAGAAGCCTTCTGTGGAAAGAAGGAATCGCTTTTCTCTTTGGAATATCTAAACAAGTGCCACGCCAACCCCAGAGGAAATATTAACGCCCCCTCAGGGAACTCCGTGCTGCTCTTTGGGTCTCCAGGAGCCCTGATTCTGAAATCAGATCTGCACAGGCAGGTCTGTAAGCCTGTGTAGAACTCCTCCCCACAACCGATAAATATCTTAAAGGTTAACGATGCTGCTGTGCAATTCGCATTGTTTTTTAAACGCAATTATTTGTGGCCTAATTGTGCACTCTTTCAAGGAGCTGGCAAAGTTCCCGTTGACTTTAATGGGAGCAGGATCGGCCCCCCACGATTCAGTTTGGGAGAAATGTAGAACCCGAGGTTGAGCCGGTGAAGGGATTTAGCCACCCAACTCTTCTTAAATTTCAGTGGAAGCTTTGAAAAGGCTAGATCCCCGACGCAGCTCACCTGGAGCCTGCAAACTCTTACTCACGTGAGGAGCTCCATTGACAACTCTGGAATAATGCATGTCGATGAAGGCTACTGGTGTGAGTGAGGCTTGTAGAGACAAGCTTTGTAAGCATCACGTATCAGCGCAATAAGAAAAAGATGATTTTTTCTTACATCATGGCTAGTAAATAAATGAAACTCTTCATAAATTTCAGCCTAAGGGCTGGTTGCCCTAGGTGCTGAGCACCCCTTCAGAGGAGCTGAGAGATGACAGCATTCAGACTGCCTACCGCTTGATGTCTTTCGATCAAGACTGGGTGCCTTTCTGGGAGATAAACTTGAGTCAAGTTATTGGGCTCAGTGCAGCAGTAACTGGGTGAAAGCCTACGGCTTACGTTATACAGGAGGCCAGATCAGATGATCTAAGGGTCCCTTAAAATGTATGGTTTCAGAGTAGCAGCCGTGTTAGTCTGTATTCGCAAAAAGAAAAGGAGTACTTTTGGCACCTTAGAGACTAAAAAATTTATTTGAGCGTAAGCTTTCATGAGCTACAGCTCACTTAATCGGATGCATGAAGTATATGAATGTATGAATCCGTGAGTCACAGGAGCTGCAAAATAAGACTATCGTATTTTACAGAAAACATCTGGGGACTCTCTAATCTGGTACATTTCACCCTGCAGAGTTGCATACAGATTATCTGAATGACAAGAGGAGGGGCAGAGGGTTGGGACTCTCTTATCCAGAGCCTCCTCTGACACTGGGTTGTAATTTTTTGTGTGTTTCCAGCAAATATGCTTCCAGCAAACCTTTTAGGGCTGGATCCATGTAAATCAGTGGGATTCTTTCCATTGGCTTCTATGTGGGTTTTGGATCAGGCACTGGATAAATAAATAGACGGAAATAACAAATCAAATGCTTTTAACTAGTATTTTAAGTAGTCCAAATGTCTGACTCCAGCCACAACTCCATCCAAACCCTCTGAAGGAAAAAAAAATCTCTTATTTCCATGGAGCCTGCTTTTCGCCAGTGATCGGGGTGTTAATAGCTGGCACTTTGGTCCAGGCCTCTCTCTCCATATATTCTGTGTTTCTGGCCTAGAAGGAAACATATGTCTGGTGGTAAGTAATATTCGACGCTGATCAGTGTAGCAGGGTAATTTTATACCTCCACTCTCAAGAAATCCTCCAATCCACAGACTGAGTCCCAGTCCTTGTGGTTAATGCAAATCGAAAACCTCACCCCACTCGTCACTAAATTTGAATGGGTCCATAAAAGCAAATTATATAGATTGGGCATTTCCCTGGCTTCCTTGCATGCAGCCTGAGGTTTCCTGACCCCACTACCTGGTGTTGCCCTGCAGCGACACCTGCTGGAGATGTCTGGAAATGAAGCTGTCTAGTTCTCTGACTGCTAAGGAAACCTGGAGCTTATATGGAGGAGGTTCAAGAGTGTGATTTCGGAGTCCCTAGCTTGTGCCTTTAGTTCTTTCCGTCGAGTAAACTGGTTGCATCTTGTTTCTGAGCTAATGGAAGAAGCCATGGAAAGAGGGTTTGTTAACGGTGACTGTGGTTTGTCTTTTAATGGAGGTAGCAGGAACTGGGGACAGTTCTCTCTCCCTGCACCTCTCCAGTCTAAATACACATTTTACAACTTTCAACCCCTCTGGAGTGGGAAGGAGACAAACTCTGCTCCCCTGATGGGGCAACTGGGAAGAACCTCTGGGAATGGAAACGCCTGGAGTTTCTTAGCCTGCATGCAAGGAAACCCGATTGTATATGGAAGGCAGCTCTAGATAGCGAAAGATCCCTTTGCTCCTCAGCGAAAGGCCGCTGTCTGTAAGTGGCACACAGCTACACCTAGGCAATAATTCACTGTGCTTTCTGATCTAAAGAGGATGAATTCCTGGTCCTGATGCTGCAGCTATCAGAGGCTTGTGCTGTCGGTGTTTGTGGCCCTAGGCCGTAATAAGAAGCATTCGCAGCTCTGAAGGACAGTTACACTAAGCTCTGGCCTGCTTCTTAGGTGCTGCCAACCTCCTGCAGGGCTGCTTTTAGCACCAGAAGTCAGAGCGGTTTCTTCACTTCTAACTTCTGAGCTCTCTGCTCCCTGGCAACGAATGACCATGGGTGATTTCCTCGTTGGCCCTGAATATAAAACACACAGAATGATGCACTGCACACTTACCCCAACCGAGAGCTGCAGGAGGGGTCAGAGAAGTGGCCTGGCTAGCCCCAGAGGGAGGGGAGTGAAACAGTCACGGGATAATTTAATATTGCCCGGCAGCTGGAGACCACAGAGAGCGGCGAAGAGATGTTGTCATGAATATTAACTAGGAAGAAGGCTGGGGTGGGAGGGAGGTTTGTAATGCAAGTGCTTAGACTCTAGACCAAGCCCCAGACAGCAGCTCAACCTCTTCCTGTGATGCTTTTTCTTATTATTATTCGGGCACATTGTGAGCAGCAATGGAAGGATTAAGATCGCTGCTGGCACAGGTAGGCATCAGCTGCTGGCCCTGAGTCGGTCTGCGATTGAACGGGCAGAGGGTTATGGTGGGATAAGGCAATGGAATAGGCCTCTCCTGCAGGTCCCTTTCTCAACCCAAAAGCAAAGGGTTCTCGGGGCACAGGGCACCCTGCTCGGTGGTTTACAGGAGAGACACTCATCTCCCCAGCTCTGCTGCTGTCAGTGCTGCCAAGAGACGGACTCAGCCCTGAAAGCTTTGGGCCCATTCGGATCTGGACTTGATGGTTCAGGCCCATCTGTACCTACTGGGCTTTCCTCTGGTTCCTTCCACCTGGATTTTAAGGCAGTTTTGTAACCCAAATGAATAAGCCCTCCAAAGACTATGGTGAGGTGTTCTTATCTCCCTTTTACTCTGTGTGTAAACTGAGGCATAGTGCCCAGTGAATTGGTTACCCCACAGCATGTTGGTGGCAGAGCTGGGAACAGATCTGTGGTCTCCTAACTCTAAGATGTTTGCTCTCACCAGTGGGCTGTGCTCCCTCTGGGGTGTAAGTGACTTCTTTTTCTGGATAAAAGCGCGTGGTGCAAGGTAACACATGTAACCAGGGACCAGTGACTGTGAATTCAAGCCCTTCCAGAAAGCTGTGGTTTGGCCCAATGCCTTCAGTGTAGGGTTCAGGTGATAACTGACCTCAGTCCCTTCCCCCAGTCCCCCAGGAGAAACTTGGTGGGAGGTTCTGTTCCTGCAGGATGTCTTAGCTCTGATGTGTTGAGCTCCCTCCTGCACCCATTTCTGCTCCATCTGGTTAGGGGTGACAGCGGCTCTGGTGTGCAAACAGGGCCAGGTCTGCAAGTGCTCAGATCTCTCCACTGTGTGAGGGGCCGTGCCTGCTGGCACTGGTTGCTCGGCCAGTTCTCATGGCAATGTGTGGAGCGTGTATGCAGCAGAGAGGTGATGCACTAGATACAAACCCCAATCTTCCCTAGGAGATGGTTGAATCTCTGCTTTCCCTACTCAGCTCGCCAGAGTCTACCAAGGTGTTTCTGGCCTCCTCCCAGACTGCCAGCTGCTGAGAGAAGGGGCATCCTGTCATCCCAACCCCTTCCGTGCCACCCAGGTCCACGCTGCGCAGTGCAGGACCTGCTCATGCGTAACAAGTCCCTGTGCCCACAGCAGGAGAATAATGATGGAGAGCATTAAAAGCTCGGGGCGGGGGAAGGTGGGGGCGGATGCAGGAGCAAGGAAACAGGAAATAATGGGGCAAATCTCGGTCCCTTGTTGCTATTTTCTGTGTGGCTTGTAAGTTCCTCAGGGCAGAGCAGCCCTGGGCCTTATCTGCCATGCTCTAGAAATGATCCGTTGTCATACTGAGGCATACATGACACTTTATACTGTGTCCGTGGCCCTGGGGGCGCCGTCACCAACCCCCTGGGTGCCGGGCTCTGCTGCAGTCTCCATAGCAGGACGATGCTAGGGCTGTGCCAGGTACCACATGCCCCTCGGTGAGGATGCACCAGGTGCCAGGGGGAGGGAGAGATTGTTGGAGGGGGGTTTGGCCTCTCCGCTAGCAGGTCTATCTGTGGAGCAGACCGCGCTGGAGCGGGGCGAGTGCCTTTTCAGGACAGTAGGTGATGGGAGTGGTGCTCGGCTTCCATTGCTGTGATCCATCCTATCCCCCACCACACATTGCGGCACCTGGGTTTGGTCCCCCATAAAGCCCAAGGAAATGATTCACCCAGGCCTCCTCCCATCAGGAGCAACCCCCAGCTTCTGCCCTGCCGTTCGCTCCCGTCCCTCTAACCTGGCTTGTGATGGATAAATGCCTGGCTCGCAGAGAGGCCAGTACTGCAGAGGAAGGATGGACCAGACTCCAGCACTTACAGCATCATATAGGGCCTGATTTATAGGGCACATCTGGGTGGGATGGGCGAGTGCTCACTGTCTGGTCCCCAGTCTGAGGCAGGGCCCACAGGAACCTAGGCAAATGGGTATTACCTCGCTCCTTCCTCCCAGGGGGCTTGTGGGGCTTAGTGCAGGAAGGATCCTAAGGCGCTTTGAGATCTGAGGGAGGGGATGGAGCTCACTTTCTCACCTGCTCAAGCTTTGCTCTTTGGATTCTAGTTCTAGGGTTTCGGTGGAGCTGGCCATGATGTTACGGTTCCTGGTGGCTGCCCTCTTCCCAGCTGTGATCCTGGCTGCGCCACCTCCCATTAACAAACTGGCCCTTTTCCCAGACAAGAGTGCGTGGTGTGAGGCGAAGAACATCACCCAGATCGTGGGGCACAGTGGCTGTGAGTCGAAGTCCATCCAGAACAGGTACGGGGGGAGCAGGCTGAAATGCAGCCCAGGGCTTCTCAAGATGCAACTTGCTTCCTTTACTATTCAGGTTACTTTCCCTGATGCAGACTCCCTGCTAAGGGAGAAGATTTTGAGTCGATTTCAGGATCAGAGCCCTAGTTGGCACCATCTGGATTTAGCAACACGGGGCTGTAGTAGGGAGTCGATTGGTTGGGTGGCAGAGCCAGAACTAGAAGGAGGTTCCTAGAAAGAGGTTGTTACCACTCTCCAAGCTGGGAGACACTGACGGAAATGTGCACTCAAGCCCTCATTTCCCTCTTAAGAGACTTAAAGCGCAGTGTGACTCTCTTGCAAGTGACTTCAAGCTGCAGTGACCCTGATGATGTCCTCTCCTGGAAGAGTCCAGGAACAATGCCACAGCCCCTGCGTCCTGCTCTGGTCACTGACAGCAGGATACCGTAACGAGCTGGCGTTTGTGTGCACACCACTGCCCTCTACTGGATGGATTCGGAACTGCTCAGCTGTGTCATAGACCCTGTAGTGCAATTGGTTTTTCCCAAGTGGCAAGCTGGGCTCTTGATGTATGAGAATCTGAGTTCTCCCCCCCCGACATCCTAAGTGGCTGTGGGGTGTGCACAGTGTTTATGGCAATGCAGCTTTATCTTGTTCAACTGGGTCACGCTTTGAGTCACTCCTTGAGCCCAGGGGTCACACATGCAGGCCGTATGTGTCCCAGCATAGGAAAGCCACGGCAAGGACTCCTCCTTCCTCTCCCCACCACTTCCGTCCAAGTCCTTCAGTCCCACCTCTGCTTCTCTGGCCCATCGGATGCTGGCTCGCTGTAGGGCATACGGGGAGCTTTTCATGGGGCGGAGGAGAAGGGTGCTGCATTGAGACGCTACCTGCTTCATCACTGCTGGAGCAGCTCTGGTTGTGGGGCTGAGCGGCTGCAGAGAGAAGCCCTGGCTCTTTTCCCATTGTGACAGCTCTCTAGCCACCTATCTCCAGCCTGTCCCGGTAGAAGACCATGATCTTGCTACCTCCCTCGCCTCCGGCAAGCACTGCCTGCTACCAGAGCCCTAGGCAGGGAGCATCTCGTGCCTGGTTTGCATCAAGCTCCCAGTCCCATCTAATGCTCTGCTACATGGGCTTTACTCCTGCCTTTTCTTCACAGGGCCTGCTTGGGACAGTGCTTCAGCTACAGCGTCCCCAACACCTTCCCTCAGTCTACGGAGTCCCTGGTGCACTGTGATTCCTGCATGCCCGCGCAGTCCATGTGGGAAATCGTGAGTAACACCTCCTGTTCTAAGGCCCTCTGAGTACCTGGGGATGGCTGGCTTTGCAGTTTGGGTGCAGGCCTGGGAATTGAGAGATCCGGATTTTAGTCCTGCCTGCTCTGTGCCTCAGTTTCCCCACTGGTGCCATGGGCATGGGGTGATTTGTTGACGTCTCTCAAGTGCCCTGTGATCCTTAGATGGAAAGTGCTAGTCCAGGCAAGTCTATTGTTATGAATAATAATAAATACATAAACGCTTGCTAAGCCATCCCTCCGCCCCGTGACTCCATGCATTATTCATTTCTGCTGTCACGCCCACATGCCCTCTCGTCTGATCCCTCCCTTTGTCTCTGTCTCCCACTCGTGGCTTTGTGCCTTCTTCCATGCCTGAAACAGTCTCCCACATCTCATCTGCCAGTCACCCACCAATCTCCTCGCCAGCAACGTCTCTGTGCCCTCGCATGCCCCAGGCATCGCCCCATTAATCCGAGTGAGCCTGGGACCCTGCCTTTGGTGCTGGTTCAGGGATGCCCCCAGTGCATGTGAATCACTAAATGCATACGTGGGGCTCTAAAGCCAGCTGGTCCTAGGAGTCAGGAGAACTAGGGTCTGTTCTGAGCTCTGCTGTTGACTCGCTGGGCGCCTTTGGGGCAGGTGACTTAGGGCAAAACTTTCCAAAGCCACGTCTGATTCTGGATGCCCAGCTAATGGGGGCATTTGCAAGGGCCAGCCAAGTTTCTTATTATTTGATATTTCTATTGCAGTGGTGCCTGGCTGGGGACTCACTGTGCCAGGTGCTGTACAAATGCAATTCCTCCCCCTTGGCCAACATCAGGGATTGAACTGGGGCCTCCAGAGCTGAGAGTCTCTACAGTAGTGGTCACCAACCAGTCGATCACGATCCCCGGTGGCAGCACAATGTGGCTGCTGCTAAGGCAGACTCCCTGCCTACCCTGGCCCCACACCGGTTCTGGAAGCAGCCACTTCAGCCTCGCAGGCTGGGGGGTGGGGTGGGGGCAGGGGTCTCCTTCTGTGCACTGCTCCTGCCTGCAAGTACCGCCCCCGCAGCTCCCATTGGCCGGGAGAGCTGCAGGGGCGGTGCTTTCAGAGAGGGGCAGCGCATGGAGCCTCGTTCCCCCCTCCTCCCTATCCCAGGGGCTGAAGGGGTGCAGGAGTGGTGTGGGGTCGGGGTAGGCAGGGAGCCTGCCTTAGCCTCCTGCACCCACCAACGACAGGGAGCCACAGGACGTAAGTGCTGCCCAGCGGGAGGCTGAACCCCAAGCCCCACCCTGAGACTCCTCCCAGAGCCAGCACCCTATCCCCCTCCTGCACCCCAAGCCCCATCCTGAGCCTTCTCCCAGAGCCAGCACCCTATCCCCCTCCTGCACCCCAAGCCCCATCCTGAGCCTTCTCCCAGAGCCAGCACCTCACACCCCCTTCTACACCCCAAGCCCCACCCTGAGCCCCCTCCCAGAGCCAGCACCTCACACCCCCTCCTGCACCCCAAGCCCCACCCTGAGCCCCCTCCCAGAGCCAGCATCCCAAACCCCCTCCTGCACCCCAAGCCCCACCCTGAGCCCCCTCCCAGAGCCAGCACCCCACACCCCCTTCTGCATCCCAAGCCCCACCCTGAACCCCCTCCCAGAGCCAGCACCCTGAACCCCCTCGTCCACCCCAACCCCCTGCCCTAGCCCGGAGCCCCCGCCTACATCCTGACTCCCTCCTAGAGCTTGCACCCCTCACCACATCCCGAACTCCAACTCCCTGCCTCAGCCTGGTGAAAGTGAGTGAGGGCGGGGAAGAGCGAGAGATGGAGAGAGGGAGGGATGGAGTGAGCAGGGCGGGGCTTTGGGGAAGGGGCGGGTTAGATCCTGAGTTGCCCTTCGGTTCAAAAAGTGATCTTAGGTGTCAAAAGGTTGGAAACTGCAGCTCCGCAACTTGAGGCTTGCTGAGCTGTAACAGACGTGCATTCTCTGAACATGGGACACTGACCAGTGGGTTTTGCAGACTCCTAGGAAATGACGGACCCTGCCCATAAGAGCTTCCAGCTGGACTGGGGCAGAGTGGGCTCCGAGCTGCGTGCCCCGCCCAGCCCTGCAGTGGGCTGGGGGTATGTTTTGGAGGGGAGGGGGACCATTTCCCGCTCACTCCGCTCCTCTTCCTCTGATCCAGGTGACGCTGGAGTGCCCGGGCAACGCCGAGATCCCCAGAGTCGACAAGCTGGTGGAGAAGATCCTCCACTGCAGCTGCCAGGCCTGCGGGAAGGAGCCGAGCCACGAGGGGGCGCTGTTCAACGTCTACCTGAACGCAGAGGAGAACCTGCCCGCCGAGGGCCCCAGCCCCCATCACTACGCGCACCACCAGCAGGAGGCGGAAGAGGCTCCTGTCTCCAACCACCACCGCGAGGAGGGGCGGGGCGGCGAGGAGTGACCCACGCTCTCCAGGACTGTCCTTCCAGCCTGCAGTGCGGACGGGGGGTGGTGCACGGGGGAGGGGGTGGGGCTGCGGGGTGTCTTACCTGTCTACTAACTACCCATCATGCTTTGCTCTTTGCGGCGCAGTGGGGTGGGCAAGAACGTCCGAGGTGCAGACGGAGCTTGGGCTGAGACGTGGGGATGGGAGCGTGGGGGGGATCTGAGCAAACCTACTTGCACATCATAGTGATAATATATTGTGAGAGGGCGGGAGGTTAGGGGCAGCAGCTGGGAGGGGCAGGACGGGACCCCTCAGGGCCTGAGGTTGGCACAGACTGGCTCTGCAGGGTTTGGAACCGGGCTTCAGAGCCTCTTATGCTTTCTCTTCCTTTACTTCCGTAGTTTTAACGGACTCTTGCTGGGGGACCAGCCTCTCTTTGCTCCACCTCCTGCTGCTTTCCTGGGATGTCTGCGAGGGTGAGCTGTTTCCCACAGCCTCCTGGGAGTGGGGTATCCCTCCAGCCTCCTGAGGGTGTAGGGCAGGGGTGCCCTGCCTCTCTGTTGTCCCTCGGGGTGGGTGGTGTAGGGAGACTTCAACACTGAGGCCTTGGCTAGGGGAAAAGAAGATCTTTCTTTCTCCATACCCAGAGGAATTCGCTGATTGAAACTGCACCCAGCTCTGGGTTCAGGCAAGTCTTGGTTCTTGCTTTGCCCCGAATGTGACTCCAGGAGGGAAATGGGGGCGCCTAAGAAGGGTTTTATCCCCAGTGCTGGTTATCCGCGGGACGGAGATGGTGTGTGCTGGGCATGCTGGGCTTTGAGGGTGGGAGGAGATGCACATGCATGCTGGGGCCTGGGACAGGAATGACATGGTGGCCTATCAGGGGCCAGGAGGGCTGGTGGAAGGGAGTGGGGGGGGTCCTAGGGACTCTGTATTTCTCCAGCACTCCCATGCTCTGTATTCTTTGGATCTTATTGGTCTTGCCCCAGAAAACAGTGTGTTTCCACTTGCTCATGTCTCTGGGTTTATTGATGGACCCTGGCGCTCCCTCCCATCCCTCGTCCTCTGGTGTGGGTCAAGGAGAAGCAGAGCAAGGGGCAGGAGGGACTCTCCTTGCTTGCTGCCTAGTCTGAGTCCACTGCAAACCTGGTGTGCACCCAGCTGAGAAGGAAGAGCTCCCGTGCGGGAAGGCGGGGCCTGCTGGGGAGTGTCAGGGGACTTGGGGGAGGCCGATATTGCTTAGGGGAGAGGAGAATCCAGGCAGCCCTGGCATCTCCACAACTTGGGAAGGGTCAGTGACTGGGAGATATTCAGCCACTCAGAGTCGGAGCTGGATGCTTGCTAGCCTGAGTTGCTGGTTGCTCCCTTCCCAGGGGCCAGCCAGAATTGGGGCTCGAGGCCTAATGTTTTACAAGTGGACCCAGAAACCTTCCTTCCTCTCCCCACCTCACCGCGCAGCCAAACCTCCTGCCATATTTGTGTCTGTTCCCAATGGTTCTGTAAGGAGCTGTTGGGCATGGAGGGGTCTCTCTCTGCTCCGCCTGGCACCTGAGAGAGGGGCCCTTCTGGCTCGTCTGGCTCGTGTGCACCTCGCTCTCGCTGATGGGAGGGAGCCAGGGTGCACAGTGAGCACTGGGGATCCTCGCTCAGTATGGAGCTTGGTTGAGCCAGCGGCAGATTGGGTGGCATCCCTATACCAGGGAGTCTGGGCACAGCTGGGGTACGTGCCATAGACTCTTTTCCAATGTCCCCTTCCCGCCTTGGCTTCTCTGCAGCACTTTAACAGACAGTGGAGGGAGGGGGTGAGTTGATCTCCTTGACGGGAATGGAACTTAGCTGGGAATTGCTCCTTATCTCACCTTCACACTGCCGGGGATGGGGAAGACGTTTGGTTGGGGACCTGGGGGCCAGCCCTGCCTGTCTAGCTAGCCACCTTCGCTCTGTTGTATAAAGCTGATCTCTTTGTTGCTGCTCTGACAAAAGCTTCCAGAGCTTGTAATCAATATATTTTTCCTTTTGACGGGATTTTTTTCTTAAATAAATTAGTTTTAACTTCCACGCCTCATCGTTTCGTGGTTCTTTGGCAACGGAGCCGAATGCAACCCTACTGATGCCCAAGAAGTGGGGTGTCTGCTTATGCTGGGCCTGAACTGGGTTTATTCCGAGCAAAGCTAGGGCAGAATGGAAGCTGGTACTGGAGGACCTGGGACATCTCTGAATTTCTGCTGCACTTAACCTATTCAGGGGAACGTTTTAAAAATAATTGCTCAGTTTATTAACTTCTGCCCCTTGAAGCCACCATTACACAGTGAACCAGTGCTGCTGACTAGGAATGGAAACAGCCAACAAGCTGCGTCCCTGCGACTGGGGAGAGCAGGAAAAGTCACTGACACAGCTGGTATATTTGATGTCCAATAGCATCCTCTGGAGTAACAAGCGCAGGGACCATCTCTCCACAGAAACCTAAGTGGTTACAACTAGTTCACCACTAGGTGGAACCCTTGGTCCAAAGAGAATATCCATGAAGTCAAGAAAAGTTTCTGGGCCTCTTAGCTGGAGCAGGGCATGTTTGAAATTCTTCTTCCAGGTTTACAAAAGGCAGAATCCGGTAGGTTCGGGTTAAAATGACTGGGATAGTCTCAAATGCCTCCTGTTCCTAAGGGTTTAACTACTCGGGGGCACTGATCCTTTTTGGAGCTGGGTTCCTCCTCTGAGGGTATGTCTACACTTGCAATTGGAGGTGTGACTGCAACTCGGGTAGGCGTACCTGTGCTAGCTTTAATCGAGCTTGCCCGGTTAAGATCGGCAGTGAAGATGCCGCGGTGTGGACCCCCGGCACGGGCTAGCAACGCTCCAGGTGGTTTGAGCAGAATGGAAAGATAAAACCAGCGGAAGGTAAAAGCAGTTCGGGGGCTGATGAGAATCTAAGGAAGTGTGTGAACATGCTCCAGCCACCTCTTGACCTGGAGAGACATCTACAGAGCAGGGATGGCACAGGCATGCTGTCTGGGCACTGGGACTATCTCTAGGGATCAGAGAGGCGCTCAGTCTCTATCATCCAGTCCCACAGCTGGGAATACCAACAAGGGGGACAACCAGTGCCAGTTGTACAGGACGCTTCTCTGCTAGGAACTGGACTGGGGCCACCAAACAGCCAGTAGCCATTAACTTTCCGTCCTTATTGGTGACAACCTCGAGATGACACTGATCGTCTCCATCTTGAGCATAACAGGGCCCACAGTGTTTGAGCACCTTGCAGTCTTCAGTGGCTTTATCCTCACCACTCCCTTGTGAGCTAGGGCAGTGCTACATCCCCCATTTTATAGATGAGGAACAGCAAGGCTGAGGCCCAGATCCTCAAAGGGAGGCTAGGAAGTTAGGACCCGAAATAGCTATGAGGATCTGGGCTTAAATGACTTGCCCAAGGTCACATAGGAGAGGCAGAGCAGGGACCTGAACATGAGTCCTAGGCTATAGCAGGAACCACTGGGCCACCTCTCACTCTTGAACTGCCTAGCTGTCCTGTCTGGCTACTCCTTCCAAATCCCAACCCCATCTCTGTGCCACTGGCAGTGAGGTGGCTGCTGTGGAAATTGTGATGCCCCTGCTAGGAGATCCTACAGTAAAAAGAGGGAGAAGAAGACAGCAAAGCTGACTCTGTGAAAGCCAAGATCCTTTTGTCCTGCAAATGTTCCCAAGAAGGGAGAGCTGGAGAATAGAACCGATGCAGGGAAATGCAGCCCAGGCTGGCAGGCGTGTCTCTGCACTGAATGATGTTCATGGGGCAGCAGCAGGATTTTTACGTTGTGTTTAAAAATGCGGCTTTAATCAGCCTGAATTCATCTCTGCAGCAAACAGAACAAAATGCTGCACTCACAGACTTCAGCCGTTCTTAGCAACCGAGGGCCTGATTCAGAGCCCCACTTGCACCCCTGTACATTGACTGAAGTAAAACCGGTATATTGCTAGTCGGGGAAAGTGGGACGGCTGCTAATCTCAGCAAAAATGTGGCCATCAACCAAAGACCCAAAGATCTGTTTTGTAGCAAGTGTTTTGCTGACGAGAGCTGCAGTGTCTCCTAAGCAATTAGGGCCAGATCCTCAGCGGGTGTAACTCTGCATAGCTATATTGACACCAGTTAAGAGTTCGGTGCTGGCTGACGCTTTCCTTGCTCTCAGCACAGAGCATGGTTGGGGCTGAGGAAGTGAGGGTGTCCTGGTGTAATTGCAGCTCTAAATAAACCTCCAGCAGCAATCAGCACCTAGTCTGCCCTGCCTAGGCATGTCAGCCAGGAGGCCGTTGGCACAGAGGTGTATAGGAGGGTTGGTCTGTGTGACTCCCACGGGGAAATGAGGTCCCAAGATTAATGGGGTAGAGGAAGCGCTCACCGAGACAGCTCCGCAGAGCCATTTGTCCTGGGTGCATCTTGATTTGTCCGGGGAGTTTGCTTCTTCCAGGCATGGCTCTGCAGCAGTCTCTGGTTGCAGTAATGTCCCCCAGCAGTGCTGGTTCACAGTGACCCCCGAACCTTGGGCAGTCTGTCCCAGCAGCTCATTCCCAGTGAGCTCCAAAACCCCTGAGATGAGAGGGCTGGCCGAGGGTAGATGGTAGAGGGAGGTAAGAGGCCTTAGCAAGGCGGTTTCAAGCTTCATGGAGCCTAAGGAATGGTTGGGAGGGCTTCCTGTGATACAGAGAGAGACAGCACTCCCCCTGCCCCACTGAGCGTTAAAGGGCCAGTGACCATTATTCCACATCAGTTGTATGCATCCCATGGAAGCTCTGGGGCAGTCTGAGATGGGGCTGGGCCCAAGCACTCTGGGGTAGGACTGGGCTGAGCTCTGGGACCCTGTTTCAGGAGCCGTCAGACCAGCCCTTCCCTGCCTCTCCTTCCCAGGTGGGTTTGACATTGTCCTTTGTACCAGGAAGGAACAGAATGAAGTAGAAGGGTGGTTCTTGGGCCTCTCCCTGCGCTGATCAGGCTGCGATCCTGTCTCGGCCCCATCCCTACCCAGCCACTGACCCAGCCCCCCCACCTTTCCTGCAGCAGCCAGAGTGCCTGAGGACGTGAGAAGGCTGGTGCTAGGAGCCAAGATGGAAATGAACTCAGATTAATGTGTGGAGACAGCTGCCTGGTCACTCTCCTTCCCTGCCCCCATTTTGGATGTGGGCTGTTTCCCTGGACATGTGGACTCATTGCCTGCAGCTCCCGTCGCTCTGATCTCTCCACCTGGTGGGGGCAGGGGTGAGTAACAAAACAAGACAGATCCAGCCCTTCTCTGCACCCTGCCTGGTTTCGTTCTGAACGTGTTCCTGCACGTCCTCGTGCGGTGCTCAGCAGGGAACTCACGGTTATTGTGCTCCAGCGTAGAGGTGAACAGACTGTCCGTGGGTGCAAGTGAGGCTAGGTGCTGGGTGCAGCCTTCTCTGCTGAGTGGTGGGACGTCTCCGGCCCCTTGGATCTCTCTTGCTCTGAAGAGAGCTGTGTGCAAAAGGGGTCAGGGTGTGGCTGGAGAAGGTGGCATCTGACATTTGGTCTCGGGTGCGATTCTTACGCTAACAAAGCCGCTTGCTCCGAGGCTCCCTTCCTGCTGCTAGTCTGGGGCAGCCTGGTGGCTGCCCAAACATGCTCCCATGAGCGACAGGTTGGGCTCCCTTCCTGCATGCCCTGCCCTGCTCAACGCCAGGTGTTTGCACTTGTATGGGGCAGGATCAAGGTCCCTGGCGGGGGGGCATTTGGAATGCCCAACCCCCATGAATTCAAAGTGGGAGCCAGACACCCCAGTCTCTCCGCTGGCTTTGTCAAGCTCAGCCAGGAACGGTCTGATGCGAACCAGAGCGAGAGGGACGACGCGGGTGAGGGAATAGCTTTTATTGGACCAACGTCTGTTGGTGGCCGGGACAAGCTGCAGAGTGGCACAGTGCTCTTCCCCAAGGCTGGGGAAGGTAACCAGAGTCCAGGATAAACAAGGCATTAGCTCACCCACCTTGTCTGGCTCCTATCCTGGGAC
Source organism: Caretta caretta (assembly GCF_965140235.1). NCBI lineage: Eukaryota > Metazoa > Chordata > Testudines > Cheloniidae > Caretta > Caretta caretta. The sequence goes on from NC_134223.1 coordinate 8,854,835, forward strand.
CCACACAGCTACAGCGACACTGCCGAGAACCATAAAGCGCATTTGTTCTCATGGGTCACCTCAAAAGCAGGTAAATGCAAACGCTGGAGCTGAAGCCCTCTCTGCGTTTCACCAAAAGCAGCTGTGTGCAGCACGGGAATGGCTTCTCCGGCTAGGCTGAAGTCCCTCCGTCACCACAAGCCACCCCAGCATAATCATAGAATCATAGAATATCAGGGTTGGAAGGGACCTCAGGAATCATCTAGTCCAACCCCCTGCTCAAAGCAGGACCCATCCCCGACTAAATCATCCCAGCCAGGGCATTGTCAAGCCTGACCTTAAAAACTTCTAGGGAGGGAGATTCCACCACCTCCCTAGGTAACACATTCCAGTGTTTCACCACCCTCTTAGTGAAAAAGTTTTTCCTAATATCCAACCTAAACCTCCCCCACTGCAACTTGAGACCATTACTCCTTGTTCTGTCATCTTCTACCACTGAGAATAGTCTAGAACCATCCTCTTTGGAACCACCTTTCAGGTAGTTGAAAGCAGCTATCAAATCCCCCCTCATTCTTCTCTTCTGCAGACTAAACAATCCCAGTTCCCTCAGCCTCTCCTCATATGTCATGTGTTCCAGTCCCCTAATCATTTTTGTTGCCCTCCACTGGACTCTTTCCAATTTTTCCACATCCTTCTTGTAGTGTGGGGCCCAAAACTGGACACAGTACTCCAGATGAGTCCTCACCAATGTCGAATAGAGGGGAACGATCACATCCCTCGATCTGCTGGCAATGCCCCTACATATACATCCCAAAATGCCATTGGCCTTCTTGGCAACAAGGGCACACTGTTGACTCATATCCAACTTCTTGTCCACTGTAACCCCTAGGTCCTTTTCTGCAGAACTGCTGCCGAGCCATTCAGTCCTTAGTCTGTAGCGGTGCATTTGATTCTTCCGTCCTAAGTGCAGGACTCTGCACTTGTCCTTGTTGAACCTCATCAGATTTCTTTTGGCCCAATCCTCCAATTTGTCTAGGTCCCTCTGTATCCTATCCCTACCCTCCAGCATACCTACCACTCCTCCCAGTTTAGTGTCATCCGCAAACTTGCTGAGGGTGCAATCCACACCATCCTCCAGATCATTTATGAAGATATTGAACAAAACCGGCCCCAGGACCGACCCCTGGGGCACTCCACTTGATACCGGCTGCCAACTAGACATGGAGCCATTGATCACTACCCGTTGAGCCCAATAATCTAGCCAGCTTTCTATCCACCTTATAGTCCATTCATCCAGCCCATACTTCTTTAACTTGCTGGCAAGAATACTGAGGGAATACTCCTGGTCAGCTCCAGGGCTGCTGCTTTACTGTGACTCCCCTTGCCAGCAGGCCAGAGGGACGGTCCTACATTATTGATCCATGATGGCTGAACCCGTCCTATTGCTCTTGCAGCTGATGGGCTTGGTGTCAGGATTCAAGTGCTCTCAGGATAAATACGGCCAACAGCGGCCCCGGAATGGGCCAGGTTGTACTTGAAATCTGCGTGCCTTAGTGGGAGAGAACTCGGGATTTAAAGCGGGGCGGGTTCCAAGCAGCCTCCCTCGAAACAGCCCCTTGGTCTCATTTACCGCCTGGTGTTGAATGACTGTGGCCAGATTTTTCCAAAGGGCTCAGCACCCAGCAGCTCCCAGGGGTCTCATTTTGGGGGTGGTAATGGGGAATTCTCCCTGGCCCTTCGTGACCAGTCTGGACATCTGTGTTGGGATTGCTGAAGGCATCCAGACTATGGGCCTGATTCTGATCCCACTTGCGCAGGTGTTATACAGGTGTCAATGGGAACTCAGCACTTTGGCAAAATCAGGTCACTTATTTGGGAGCTTAAATATGGCCCTAGAAGTTCAGGCTCCTACTTGTGAAACATCTTGGCCTAACCTGGACTGTGCTCCGGTCTCCCCATCGGTGAACTGAGCCTAATGATATTGGCCCTCAAGCCTAAGGTGCTTTAGGATTTCTGGTGGAAAGGCACCATATACGGGCAAAGTACGGTTATGTCCTCATTGCCAGGGGTAAATCCCTGCAGATTCAGGACCGACCTGAGGTTCAGCCTCTTCTGCTGCTATTGTTCTTAATGTTTCCTGACCGGTCTTGGGGAGGGTCTCATGTATCCCCTGCTGCCTGGATCCCAGCCCCTGCGCTCTCTTCTTCTGTAGCAAGTGGACAGTGTGGAGAGAGCCGTGTGAGTTTCCTCCTGCAGTCACAGCAGTGTCATGCTTAACAAGAACATTTTCTCTGGGCCTAACAGCAGGTCCTCATTGCTCTGTGCACCACTTGATATTTTTTGTAACGCTCTGCAAAACAGCATGCAGGGCGGATGTTCAGGGATCACGGCTGAGCTATAAGGCTGGGGAGTGAGGGATTGAGAGAGCACTGGCCAGAGTTTTTGAAGAGGTGGTAAAAAGCGTCTCTGAGAAAAGCCATTCATTTGGATCACTCCTTTTCGTTCATTTCCCTGTTTCCCATTAGTTCCGCCAGCAGCCCGTCAGTGATCAGGGACCAGCCTCGTCCTGCAGCAATAATTCATCCAGAGGCCACTTGAAGCCGTTCGGGGAAATCTGGAGGGTTTGCTTGTCTCTTTCTCCAGCCTCCGTTGTGAACTGTCAGTGCGGGCTGCTCACCTCTTCCCCTCCGCCCTGAGGCAGAAGCTGGGTTGGAGTCTCAGGAGCACAATAAACGCTGGCTGGCATTCACCCGCCCATCTGGAAAAGGGAGACAAACATCTTACTCGGGAAATGTTAAATATTTAAAGCTTCGCTGATCCATCAGAGTTGCGGGCCAAATAGGCCAAATTCTGCTCTCTACTCTAGTGGTTCCAACCCAGAGTAACCCTGCTGAAGCCAAATGCATTACTCTAGTCATTGCCAGCGAAACAGCGCGGAATCCGGCCCCACCTCTGCAAATGTGAATCCCAGGAAGACGTTCTTTTGAAGCATGAAACAGTCCAGTGGCTGGATAATTAAACAACAGCAGCAAATTAAACATCTTAGAAGCACCCGGAGGTGGACTGTTCAAAACACAAAGCTGTGTAGTTCCCCCCGCCCTCCACATTTGTTGGAGCCGCTCTCGATTTTAGGCATTTAATAACAGTTAAATATTTGAATGTTTTTTTTAACTAAATAAAAATATGAAGCGCTGAAAAGACTCTAGGGTTTAGGGAGGAGGACAAAATAGTCTTCTTATTCTTTTTTTGTGCTAGGCGCTGTACAAACACAGAAAAAGACAGTCCCTGCCCCAAAGAGCTTTCAAATCCAAGTATAAGACAAGAGACAACAGATGGCTGGGGGTGGATATAAGGAAACAATGAGATCAGTTATTCTCCATGTCCTCTGAAGACAGGACAAGAAGCAATTGGCTTAATCTGCAGCAATGGTGATTTAGGCTGGATATTAGGAAAGACTCGCTGATTCTAAGTATCGTGAAGCATCTAGTGAAGTTATCTAGGGAGGTTGAGGAATCCCCACCATTGGAAGTTTTTAAGGACGGGTTGGACATACCCTGTCAGTGATGATCTAGGTGTACTTTGTCCTGCCTTAGTATGGGGGTAGGGGAGGCTGTACTAGATCAGTGGTTCTCAACCTTTCAAGACCGCTGTACCCCTCCAGGAGTCTGCTTTGTCTTGCATACCCCCACGGTTCACCTCACTTAAAAACGACTTGCTTACAAAGTCAGAGATCAAAATACAAAAGTGTCGCAAGACTAACACGGGCTGCTACTCTGAAACCTATTATTTTGCTGACTTTCTCATTTTTACCATATACGTATACAATAAATGGACTGGAAATCAAAGATTGTACCTACCTGTCAGCGTGACACTTGAGCCTGTTTGTCACTTGTGAGCCTGGTGTTTCGCCCGAGCTGCAGGCAGCGGGGCTGAAGCATGTAACTTAGCTTTGCGGGGCCCCCTGTGGGGTGCAACCCCAGGCAATTGCCCTGCTTGCCACCCCCTAATGCCGGCCCTGCACTTGTGACCCCCACCCCCAAACCTGTCCTGTAACCCTCCTGGGGGCTGCAATCGTGTTGAGAAACACTGATCTAGATGAGCTGATGTGCCCCCTGGAAGACCTCTGAGTACCCCCCGGGTTACACCTACCCCCGATTGAGAACCATTGGCCTAGATGACCTCTTGAGGTCTCTTCCTGCCCTACAGTTCTATGACTGTGTGAATACTGGTCAGCGTGCTAGGCTGTGGTCTCAGTACACCAGCAGCCTGTAGTCAGGATTTAGTAGGCATGACAGCAAAGGGGAATTTGGTGGAGGGATTTGAAGGTGGCTAACAAGATAGCTTTGTGGCTCCTTAGCTCTGTTTGCAAACCCTCTGGGATCATGGGAATGATGTATGAAAATAGTCCTAAGACAGCCCCAGCCCCAAAGAGTCGAAAAACTCAGGCTCTGACCCTGCAATTGATAATGATCTGGCATGTCACTGCACCCACAATGGGTCCTGTTGATGTCCCTGGGGCTCCCCAGGCATGTAGCAGAGGCCTTGGCTAGGAACTATCCGTTGTAGGTTTGGGGCTGGATTAAAACCAAGGCACACCAGGTGAGTGTGGTACTGGGCAGGAGGTAGGGGAGTGGGGAACAGGAGCTGTAGACTTGGCTGACACATGCAGTTGGTAGCGGGGTTGTGACGAGGCAAAGGAAACAGAGATTCGGGTGACTCCGCCAGGCCACCTAGCTGTCCTTTGGAGACTAATTTTTGTGTTGCACCCACCTGTAAATGCAGGCTCCCGTCATCACCCAGGGCTAGCTCCTCAGCGGGTGTCAACTGGCTTCAGTGGAGTAATATCTGATTTACACTAGCAGAGGCCTTGGCCCGTGCACCAGTCCAATAGCAGAGGACTTAGAGGGGGAGGAAAATAAGAAAGAAATGGTTAAAAGACAAAACAAAGCTGACGTTTCCAAAAGGCCCCAAAGAGCTTTTCTCTCCCTTGTCGCCTTGGTTTGTAAGTGAGAACAGTTGGCCCCATCGCTCATGTCCCTTCCCATGCAGACAGGTCACCCAGCGTGGTGTCTAGTTTTCAAGTGACCCAAGCAACCCGGCTTCTTCCATTTCCCTTGGGTTGCTGCTCCGAACGGACCTCCTGCCTATGACGATTTTCCCGATAGCTGATATTTCTCGTGCTCCGATGCCACGGTGAGGGACATAGTACCTGGGCCCAAGCCACCGAAGATGCTCATTGATGGCAGTGGGTTTTGGATCATGCCTTTAATGCCTAGGCAGTGAGGGGGATCCCAGAAAGTCCCCCTGTGGGAACAGCCTGACCCCTTGCTGGCTGTTTTGCTGAGATCATAGTGTGTTTTTGTGTTGCATACTGCCGGATTAAACCATCCATCGGGCTCAGTGACTGTGATTAAATCCTTGCTGATCCACACAGCGTGCTGGATCTTTCTCTTTAATCCAAGCAGCTGAGTTTGGGGAAGATAGTGTTTGCTGTCTCTTTAAGGACAGAAAAGAAAGCTCTCCAATTGCTACTCTATAGGATTTAGACTAGATCCCTGTTTCCTTTAGCAAGAATAAGAGGGAAGGAGGATGCTCAAGGGGAAGGAGGATGCTCACGCACACACCCACCTCTGGCCAAGGGGTGACACCTCTGTGCTACCTTCGCACACAACTGCCCATTGCAGCTTTCTCCCACAAGCGAGACTCTGTAGGAGCCTCTCGCTTCCCTTGCATCAGGGTTTATTCTGCCTCTTGCCTGCTCTGCCTGCAGCAGCAGCCGTGATCGGACACACAGCAGCTGAAAAGAAAAGGCTTGCGGCCCCCAGAAGAAGGAGCCCTACAGGTAAGGCAAGGAGGAGGGAGAAAGTAAAGCCGAGCTAGGAACTCAGGGGCATCTGCTCCCCGCACCAGTCTCTACCCAGAGGTGGCCAAGCAGGCGTCTAAGTGGCATTTGCAGTCACTAGGAAATGCCTCGGATGGGGTGGGGGAACCTTTCTTCTGCTGATCGGCTCCTGATCATGTCATTCTGCCCTGGTTGCCAGTGAAGAGAGAGGAGGAGAAGAGGGGGAGAGAGAGGGCTGGAGGAAGAGAGATCTGGATCACACGTCTTCCCTTTAAAAGCTGGCCCATGGCAATGATCACCTAGTCCTGGTCTCTGCTCTGTGCTGAGCTGTCCAGGGGAATTGCTAGCTGCCCTCCTCCGCACCTCCACCTCCAGCCCCTCCTCCCCTCCAGCTCCTCAATGGCAGAAGATTTTGGGAGCCCTAATGCCAGTGTGATTGGGGAGAGGTCCCTGGCTGGGGGGAGCAGCTGGGTGGCCGCCTTCCTCTGCTTCATCATCCTGCTGACCACCCTGGGGAACTTCCTGCTCATCCTGCTGATCTTCACGCAGCACTCCCTGCGCAACACCTCCAACTACTTCCTGGTGTCCCTCTTCATGTCCGACCTGATGGTGGGCCTGGTGGTCATGCCACCAGCCATGCTGAACCAGCTCTATGGCCGGTGGGTGCTGGAGGGCGAGTTCTGCTCCCTCTGGTACGCCTTCGACGTCATGTGCTGCAGCGCTTCCATCCTCAACCTCGGCGTCATCAGCCTGGACAGGTACCTGCTCATCACTTCCCCGCTCAAGTACAAGCTCCGGGTGACCTCCTGCAGGGCCCTGTGGCTTATCTTCGCCACCTGGACCTTGGCCGCCCTGGCCTCCTTTCTGCCCATCAAAATGGGGTGGCACAAGCTGGAGTTTGAGATCAGGCCCCTCAACAGCACCTCCCACGTGGAAGAGGACCAGTGCAGGCTCCTGGTCAGTCTGCCCTATGCCCTGATAGCCTCCGGCCTGACCTTCTTCCTCCCATCCATGGCTATCTCCTTCACCTACTGCCGAATCCTCCTGGCCGCCAGGAAGCAAGCCGTGCAGGTGGCATCGCTCACCACCCACATGGCCAGCACCTCCGATGAACCCCTGCAACAGGTAACGAGGTTTGACGGCTGGTGGGGCTTTGCCCTGGGTGCGTGCAGGAGGGGCTGGCTGCTTCATGCCTGCTGATCCCACAGCCAGGCCGGTGGGTTTCACCCTCCCTGCCCTCTCCTTGGAAGGCGAGGGAAAAAAAATCATACCCCGCCTATGAAACCAGCTGTGGTGGTGACCACCGGAGCTTGAGCTCTGTGGCTTTTAAAGCCATTAAAGGGGTGGAATTTTGCAGGCAGAGAAAGTCATTGGGGATGCTGCAGCCTTGGGTTGAGGTGCAAAAGGGCCGGGGGACGAATGGGGGTGAGAGTCAAGCAATTTATGCAGCAGAGGGAGTCTGAGGATTGACCCTCCCTCCCCCCACCCGGTCCCTTCCTGGTGCTTTCCAATCCCTCCCCAACAGCCCCCTGCCCTCGCAAGGTGGAAGGATTAGAAAGGATCATACAAAACAGTTACAGGCAAGATCAGCTGGATTCTTCCCTCTCTCCCATTCCCCCACCTTGGAAAAGTTCCTTTGTTTGTAGCTTGGAAAGTTAAAGCTGACGTGATGATAATTTACAAGAGGAATGAAAAGAGGTGGTTCGGGGAATGGAGACAAGTTAAAGCCATTTTGAGAAGGGGTTTAATTGGGGAGTGGAGAAGCTGACTAAAATTCCCACCCCCCTTCCCCACAGCTCTTCAGTGGGGCTTAATATTCAGTATCCTCCCAAGAGATCTCTGCCCCCATCCTTTCCTCTCCGGTGGTTTCTATGATCGCTTGTTAAATAGGAGCTTGATCCAGCAGTGGGGAAGTCCCCTGCTGACTTCAGTGGCAGCTGGATTGGGGGCCTAGGTTGCAGCAAAGTGCCATTGACCTGGGTCAGCAGCCTCCAGGCCTTTGGGAAGCCGCTTCCCCACAGCGAGGAACGCCACCGATTAACGAGGCCTGGGCAGTAAATGGGGAGAGAGCGGGAAGGGACTGTCCGGGCTGGCCTCAGGGAGCCTTGCAGCATGATGCCAAGGGAGGAAGCAGTGAGTGTGAGGGGGGAAAGGTGCTCCCACAGGCCCGGGGGGCTCTCCTTCTGGTCATTCTTCTAAAGCGTGTTAGGCTTTGTCTGGATTAGGAACGGTGGGTGAGGTTAACTGAACCCAGCTTGGCCTGGACCATCTTACTCAGCTAGACAAACCTGGCTGCACCGGGAACATGTGGGGGCCTCTGCTGCACTAGAGCCATTGGAGGGCTGAACTGCCAGTCGTTATGGATTTCTATGGGGCAGATTCGGGAGACCTGGGTTCTGTTCCTTGCTCTGCCACTGCGTGTCCTGGGGGCAAATCACTTCCCCTTTCGGCATCTCCAATTTCCCTAGCGGTAGAAGGAGGGTGATGACACTTACCTGCCTCTCACCGTACGTCTACACTGCCATGAGATACCCGTGCCAGCTGAGCTCCTGGGCTCAGGCTAAGGGTGGAGGGTGGAGGGTGGGACCCTCCCTCTCAACTTGCAGGGTCCTAGAGCCTGGGCTGCAGCTTGAGCCCGTACATCTACACAGCCCCTGAGCCCGAGTCAGCTGGCACAGGCCAGCCGTGGGTTTTTGATTCCAGGGTAGGCAAACCCCCAGGGGCTGTGATTACATGATTCTGATCCTCAGCCAGAGGGGGCTATACTGTGCATGCTCATTCTTAAGGATCGCTCACTATTATCATTCCAATACCTTTTGCATTGCCTTCTCCTGCATGCTCCTGGGCTTCACCCAAGAGCCCCCCCTTGTTATTGCATCAATAGCCCTTGCAGCAAAGGGCCCCGCAGAACAGCAAGCTGGAAGGCCAAGTGACTCATCTTCTCCAGTGTTTCTCGCTCCAGACGGGCAAACTCAGAAGTACTCCCGGATGGAGCTTAGAATAAGCATTTAAGCTAAAAATGTGGTGAACAGAGCCTGCTCCAGCAAGGTGCTGAGCGCCTTCCATTCCCACTGTCTACAGTGGGCACTGATGGGGCATAACCCTGGGCAGAAACAGCTAGGCACCTTGCGGGATTGGTCCCAGACTGTGGCACTAAGCGTGGGCTTGTCCTGTGCACCCGCATGAACATCGTCACAACACTCTGAGCATTGGAGCTGGCAGGTGCAACCTCCTCCACCACACCTGACAAGGGGCAAAGGGTCAATATGTTGCCAAGGCTCAGGGACAGGCTCTGCGCAGTGAGACACCTGGCTCCCAGGCTCGATCGGCGTCTGCGGCTCAGGGGGCGAAGGCGTGTCGGAAAGGGAAGCCTCCAAACAGGATGGCACTTCTGCGAATCAGAACAGGTGGAGCGAGGCGGGAGGGGAGAGTCGGGCGTCAATGGGAGGGGGCGGAGGAGCTGTGAGAAGTTGGCCCTAATGTCAGAAGGGTGCTGGCACAGCATGGGGCGAGGCTAATGGCCCAGAGGAGGGGATGGAGCGGCACCGTAAAGCTGGGGTGGGGTGGGGTAGAGGAAAGGGTCACAAGAGGCAAAGGAGAGATGCCCAAAGCCACCGCGAACAACAGGGGAGAGGCCTGGCTCCAAACAGGTGGCTGAGGTGGCTTATGAGAGCGTGAGAGGAAGCTGGGGGTGGGCCAAGTGTCCCGGGGGCTGTGTCTTGTGAGTCTCTCTGCCCGTGCACTCCTGAAGGAAAGAAACCCAAGCTCCAGCTCCCTCAGGGTGCATGGGGGAGCGGGGTGGGCAGAAGGGGCTGCTGAGCTAGGACAGACATGCCAACTTGTGTGAATTTATTGCCAAAGATGTGATTTCTAAGGGAAATCATAGAATCATAGAATATCAGGGTTGGAAGGGACCTCAGGAGGTCATCTAGTCCAACCCCCTGCTCAAAGCAGGACCAATCCCCAATTTTTGCCCCAGATCCCTAAATGGCCCCCTCAAGGATTGAACTCACAACCCTGGGTTTAGCAGGCCAATAGAACGCTCAAATCTCAGGATTTTTTTCCCAGCCCAGGGCTGAGGTGAGAGTCCCTGTCCCTTCCCACCTCTCCATCCCCCACCTCTTCCCTCAGCCCTCCATCCCCCAACCTCTCCCCATAGCCTTGAAGCACACAGCCTAGGGTGCTGGCTTTTGCGGCTATGCATTGCATGGGGAACCTAGGCACCTCACTCAGGCTTTCCTGTGAAGGCCTAGGCACCTAAAAGTTAGGGGCCACAATGCTCAGCATTGCGATGTCCAAGCCCCCTTGTGGAGCTGGGCCTTTAGAGACCCCAGCTGAGCTGGAGGCCCCATTGTGCTAGGCGCTGTACATACCCATAGTGAGAGACAGACCCTGCCTCAAAGAGCTCAAGATCTAAACAGACAAGAAACACAAAGGAATATTTACCACCTGCATTTTACAGAGGGGCAGTTGAGGCCCAGAAAGTAAGTAAGTAAGTGTGTGTGTCACTCTTGGCATGCAGGACAGACCCTCAGCTAGACTAAACAGGCCCAGCTGTACTGACGTCAATGGTCTGTTGACACCAGCTGAGGATTTGACTCAGAGACTTTTATTTATACCTCAGCTACTAAACCCCTCCAAAACGGAAAATCCATCCTGAGAATGGTCTGCCACACGCATCCGCTTATTGAAGGAAAATTTCCTGACTTGCACAATGTAAATAAGGCTATCCCATGGGGCAAAACCTCACAGCTGGGGCCTAGTCTGTTTGGTAAACTCTTAGCAGCGCTGAGTTGGAGACAGCAATGGAGTTACATTATCTGGGCCTGATCCTGTGAGAGGCTGAGTGCACTCACCGTCTGCTGCACTCTGTAGGGGGCCTGCCTCCTCACAGGAGCCAGTTGGCAATTGGCCAGGTTGGGCCCTCTGGGCCTGATTCTGCCCTTATGGCAACAGTGCAAAGCCGGAGTAAATCAGGTGATGGAACTCAGAGCCAGAGTCCATGGGCCTGACTGTCCTGGTTTTACAGCACAGTTACACCTGATTTACTCCAAAGCAGGGGTGAGGAGACCCAGGATCTGCGGGTGTTTGTATTTCTTGGTTATTTCCCCACAGTGCCCTGTGAACTCTGAGGAGAGCCTAGTATTTAGCTGCATCCACAGTCTCACAGCTCAGACCATTTGTTTAAATTCTTTGTTGGTCCGTGGTATATCCGGGAAGCCCTGCTGGCGATTGCGCTGATGCCAGGCCACTGGCAAAAGTGGATTTTAGTTTTTGTTAGTTTAAAAGTTTTTCTCCCCAGGGAACAGAGCAAGGGGCCTGATTTCCCTCTCACATCAGTTTTATACTGGGGAACTCCGCTGGTGTTACTCTGGGTTTGCACTGGTGTAAGTGGAGAACTCCTTTGTGTCCTGATTGCTTTCGTGTCTATGGAAAAAATCCTTTTCTAAGTGAAGCATATGTGGGGGAAAGCCCATTCCCACAGGTTCAAGCTCTTAGATGCAATCGTAGGATCGTTATGTCTAGAGATCTGAAGAACACCAAGATTAATTTCTAAACAATTGAGATGCTAGAAAAGGAGGGAAAAAATGACCAGGAGGGTTTGAAAATAGATGGTTCTTCTTGACATAAATAACGCCACATATTGGATGAGTTCAGCAGTCAAGTGTTGATGATTTTAGGCCTTTCTTGGTTTAACTCTCTTGGCAGTATGTTCTGGTTCTCTCAGATGAGTGTGTTCTTTAATCTGTTGCCTTCAAGGGGGGTCAGAGTACATGATGGGTGAAAGATGTCTGTCCAGTGACTCCCAGAAATGACAAGGTTTCTTACAAGGAGGAGAAAACTTAAGAGGGTAGTTTAATGTAAAGTGTCTAGCTCCTGCCAGTTCCCCCCCAAATCTCTCTCCATTCTCTCTCTAGGCACTTGGGACAACATTTTGCATACCTAGAGCACCCTTCCTTCTAGAATTTCACAGCACTCGATTAATTATGACTCCCCGCATCTCCAGGGTGTGTGTTAAATATTATTTACCCCCATGGGGGAAACTGAAGCCCGGAGCAGTTCAGTGACTTGCTCAGAGACGCATGCTGGGAATAGAATCTAGGCGCCATCTCCTTAAAATCAGCAGAAGTTATTTCTCTCCTGCAGTGGTGCTGACCCCCTCCCTCTTCCAGTCCCCTGCTCGGCACGTGGTACTTTGGTTCTCACAGGTGTCTGGTGATCTAGATCATGATGGGGTTTCACAGTTTGGCCTTTATGAACGCTGGGGAGCCCAGGAGTTTTGCTGGAGAAAAAAAGGCTCGCTCTCTCGCTCTCCCTCCTTCTCGCTCAGTCACTTATGGAGAAGGTAACAGCAGTCACTGAAATAACTGTACGGAGGAGGAGAAGCTGTCATGCCCATTATTAAGAATTGCGGAGCTTGATGTTACTCTCAGGAAAGGAATAATTTCCAGTTCCCCCCAAATTTCTAGGTGTGGGAGGTGTGGCAGTGATAATTATGGTTGGGGAAGGTGGGGCAAAGCATCTGGACTGACAGCAGCTTCAAAGCATTTGACACCAATTTTTTGGTTTCTTTTACGAAGCGCATGTTCCCATGGCTGTGTGCTGAGCTTTGCAGGACAGTGGCGGGGTGGGGATTAGCGAGAAATAAACTTCCTTTGCAAGGGCTTCCGCTGTAGAATTTCACTGACCCCAGTGCAGCCCGAAAGCTTGTCCCTGCCATGAACAGAAGTTTGTCCAATAAAGACATTTCCCTCACCTACCTTGTCTCTCCTGCGCAGAGGGGCAGTATGAGGCCTATGCATCACTTAAGTCTCAGCTGAGCCCATGCACTGGCCATGTAGACAAGGGTCAGTTCTGCCCTGTGATAGCTGGATGAGTGGTAGGGTTAGAGAAGAGGGGAGAAAATTACACCCCCAAACCTCAGATTTCTGCAGCTAGCCTTTAGTGCAGCCCACTGAGCTTCTATTTGTCTCCATCAGGAAATCTAATTAACCTCAGAGCTGAGTTCAACAATAGTTGTAACTAGGAATTGGGCAGCCATACATTCACCAGATTGGCGAACTGAAGGCTGAGATGACTAATACAGTCTCACCCACTGCACTTAAAAAACAATGCCAGAGAAATCTCCCCGCTCTGTCACTTTCAGCTGTCATGACAGTTACTAATGTTCCAGGCAAGTGTATTTTAATCTGCCAACTGGTTTTAAAAAGAGAGCATTTAATCAATGAACTAATATGTACAACTGTATTGATTCAGGGGGTGTAGCGAGATGAAAGCAGAACTCACAGTGAGAATGAATTACTGACCGTATGAGCGCACAAGGACCTGGGTGCAGATTTTTAAAGGTATTGAAGTGTGGTTTTGCTCAGTGTTGCAAAGCCTAAGCAATTTAGGAGCCTGGGTCTCCTTTTCAAAATGACTTAGGTATTTGGGAACTGAAGTTTCAGTAATGGGACTTAGGAGTCTAAGTGTCTATCTCACTTTTGAAGATGAGACCTACACTCCTAAATCAGTTAGGTGTTGCAATGAGCAACACCTAAATGCCTTTAAAATATGGGCCTTACTTCCTATGTGTTGGGCCAAGATTCTCCTCTGAGTCAGTCTTGATTTATACAAATGAAATTCCACCAAAGCCAATGGAATTACTTGTAATTTACACTGGTGTGAGAGGAAAACATGGCCCAGTAATGGAGGATTTCCAATTCTTCTCCAGTGCTATAAATCACTGATCCCTAGCCCTGATGTGTCATGAAACATTGGACTTTAAATCCATCTCTGAGCCAATGCTGAATATTGTCCATCTATCAACTCAGCCCACAGCAATATTTGTGGGGAAAGAAGGAATATCTATATAGTTGTACATATCATCAGGCTCTCCTCACCTCCTCCAAAAGGGTAGCTCTTTTAAGCTATTTGGGATGTGGGAAGTTAAAAGCAGTCTGACTAGAAATATAGATGGATAATGAGCAGGTGCAAATTGTCAGAAGTAGGAAATAAATGCAATTTATGACATGGTTCCACAATTTGTCATATGGCTATTGCCATCACTAAGGCTACAATTTAGTCCGTGACTTCCAGCGACCTCTGTGACCTGCGGTGGTTGGGGGTTGCAGGGTCTTCTGCCACCCACGGGGGGCAGGGAGCTACAGGTTACCCCCACTTCCTCTGGTGGCCCCCAGAGCTCCAAGCTGCCACAGGTGGCAGGGAACCCTGCAAGTTCCAACTCCCACAGGCAGCGGGGAACCCCAAAGCTCCTGGATGCCATGGGCAGTGGGGAATGCTGCAAATACTGGCCACAGTGGGGGAACCCCTGTGCTACTAGCCATCATGGGCCCCCAGAGCTGGGGTGGCAGGGGAACCCCCTGAGCTCCCAGCTGCCATGGGTGATGGGGTCCCTGGAGCTGCTGGTGGCAGCAGTACCCCACAGCTCCCCTCCGTGGTGGGTGGCAGGAGCATGCCACAGCTCCCAGATGCCATGGGCAGTGGGGGAATCCCCAAGCTCCTGGCTGCTGAAACCCTTGGAGCTGCAGGTGGCAGGGGTACCCTGTGGCCCCCAGCTGCTGCAGGCAGCCCCTTTGCCCCTGTGCTGCTGCCCCTCTTCAGGCGGGGGGGGGGGGGGGACGACGACCCGCAGATCCCCATTTTGTCTCAGATATTTTTACTAAAAGTCACAGACAGGTCATGGCTTCCATTAATTTTTCTTTTTTGCCCGTGACCTGTCCGTGACTTTTACTAATAATATCCATGACAAAATCTTAGCCTTAGCCATCGCACATGTAATATCCAAGCTCGTTTATCTCTTTTTCTCATCACAAATCTTCCTCATGAGGTGTGGGGGTTTATATATGTAGATGTGCATCAGATGCTGCATACATATGGGAAGAAATTCATTCTAACTGGTAGAGAATTTGAAATTCTACAACACTGCATTATTCTGAATACCTGTCTTCTGATTTTACTATATAGGGTCCAATATTAAGCAAGACAGTATAGACTCCTTTTTCAGGAATCACTGGTTGAGCTGCTAGATGTGTATTTACACATGAAAGATGTCTGATTTTGCATATAATATATATTTCTGCAGGAGAAAATTATTTGTTACTAAATGTAACAGATTTAATTCCCGAGTAATGGTCTCTATTGACCTAGTATCCTACAGCGAGCAGACAAACTTAATTGCTTTTAAATACCTTGATTTAGCTTGCTGTTCTTTTTCTTTCACGTAAGGAGCTGGGAGTCTCTGACCCAGCCAACTCACTTGTGGATAAGTCATAAAGTGTTTTAACAGGTGGAAGGAGAAGCAGAGAATAAATAGACAAAATACAGGAGCAATTTTGAAAGGCCTTTTCTGAGAGATCAGACTTTGCCACAAAATGTATTTCAACATTCTAGGTCAGATCCATTGCTGAGGATCTGACCCAGAATGTTTCTTTAACTAACATCCGTATTCACACTGATGGACTTCGGTCTGTGAAACCGTGTCCCTCATTGATAAAAAGGAAGGGCTTTCAGCACCCTGGACAGCAGGGACTATACAAGCTTATGCTCAAATAAATTGGTCTCTAAGGTGCCACAAGTACTCCTTTTCTTTATACAAGCTGTATTAGGCCTCATTGCAGCCAAGCACTTTTAAAGCACATGCTTAAATCTTTGAAGTCAATGGGACCTAAACGAGTGCTCAAGGTCAGCATGTGCTCACGTGTGTTGTTGAATCAGGGGCTTACAATGTAAACATCCTGCTCCCAGTTAAGCCAATGGAATGAAAATTAAGCTTTCCTGATCATGCTGTACAAGGAATGGTAGCAGCTGGTATGTAAGAAAAAGAGTCTTGTTACATCTCTAATAGTACAGCTGTCATTTGTCTCCACCACTGAATGAATTTAACTGGGATGATAGGTAAAAATAACATGCAAAGCAGAGAGCCATCAGGGTGTTAATCTCTCCTGTTCTTCGAAGGGTGGGCAGATCAGCAAGATGCAATTTACTTAATTATGACAGGATAATTTAATTTGAGATTGCAGGACTGCATAGAAGACAGAGCTGGCTCTGAGGGGTGTAGATTGAGCCCTTTCTTTGAAAAATGTAATTAAGCTACTGTTCTAATCAATAGCTAGATATGCACCCTGAGCCTAGGCTTTATCATCACTCGATCTTCAGTAGTTTGAGGCATTTGGGTTTCTGCAATAATAAAAAATCCCCAAATAATATAGCCATTCTGGTTCAGCGAGTAGTAATTTTTCTTTCCCCATTGGCTTTTTTTTAACCACAGCACCCCCTGCAGGGCAGGGCTGGGCTGTCAGTGAAGGATCATGGTGGTTCCTTTCACACTTGGCACCCAAAGGTTGATTGCACCATAAATCCCCGAGAAATTCAATGCAATACAACTCAGTTCATGTAGCTTGTGCGCCCCTTGCACTATGCAGCTCGTCAGTACTTTCAGTCACAGTCTGAGCTGAGCCTGCGCTAAGCCTGGCCTGCACCCGTGTGAGCTTGGGTAATTCACTTAAGCTCTTTGACCCAGAGCCTCAAAGATATTTAGGGACCTAACTCACGTTCATTTCAATGGGCGTTAGGTGGCTAAATATCTTTGAGGCTCTAGGCCTTTGTGTCTCAGTTTCCCCAGAGGTAAAATGGGGGTCATAACACCCACCTACCTCCCATGGGTGCTCTGCTTAGTATGTGATGTGCTATTTACACATTATAATACTGCTGCTGATTCCACTGTGTCTGGGACCATCTGTGCTGAGACCCTCAACTTCCAATAGCTGTGGAGATCAATTAGCACCTCAGCATCTTGCAGGATCAGGGCCACAGAAGGGTGCCATTGGATTTGTCCCACAGCTCACTGCGCCCTCATCACACATTGCCCAGTCAAGGGCCAGGACAACACTTTCCTTATGGTGCCATCATTTGTGTGGCACACCACACCGCGGGATGTGCTGCCAGCCCATAAAAGGGGATCGGCTCCTTCTCTCGAACAAGCTACTGGCTCCTTCTCGCTGGCACTGTAGGGGGGGGCAGCTGTGGAACAAGTGAGCTGTTGGGAAAGGCAGCAGACTTGCAAGCACAAGCCGTGCTGTGTTTGTGGGACAAACAGCTCCATGCTGCAAACAGTGGCTGATGGCAGGTTGTCATAATTTTTGCAAGCGATAATGCAAAAAATATGGAGGGCCACATCCCCAGCTGGGATAAATCAGTAGAGCTACTTAGAAGTATAGCTACTGTGCTGATTTACATCACCGGAGACTCTGGCCCAGGGCGTGTAGTGTTAGGACATCCATTCTCTGGCTGGGAAAGTTACTGAGGATTTCCTTGGCTTCCCACGACTAACTAATCTATGGCTCAAGGACCACGTGTATCTGGGCACAGACAACCCACTGATGGCAAGCTAAAGTGACTTATGTCTTTGTCAAGGTTCGTTTTCTTTCTAGCCCTTGTCACCTAATGGTGTATCCAGCCATGCTGGTGTTTAAAGGGTGAAGGCCTGAAAGGCTTCCCGTTTAGTGGATTTCCTGCCCAGCGTTTGCACTTGTATAACGTTGAAAGAGCTTGAAAGCCCAGCAAGAGAATCTGTATAAAAACGGAGCTGTTGCTGCTTGTTTTCTTCACCCAGGCATATTATTCTTGGCGGGCTATTAACGCTGACGTTTACAATCCACTCCAGGAGGCTGCTTTGCTTCTGAGCATCACTTTGTAACAGATCGACAACTTATAGCCGTTTCCCTTCCTCTCTGGGGGCCTCAGCTGAGCCCAGTGAGCCCTGTCCACTGCTGGGGCTGATGTGGGAGGGTGAGTATAAAGAATCTGTTTGTGCCTCCCCCCCCCACCCCCAAAGCTGGGGGGAGATTCCACATTTGTCCATGGCGCAGTGCAGTGGAACCTCATGGCTGTTCTAAATGATGCCAGCTGCAAAGGGCCTCTCCAGCCGTCAAGGATCACAGGAGTACAGGTGCCCATTGGGCAGCTGTGCTTTTTTACTTCCCATGCTCCTACCCAGCCGCCCCAAATGCAGGCTCATGCGCTGCCTATGACTGTGGCTTGTGGGTGCTGAGCAGTCCCTATTTTTTGGGGTGGGTGCTTGAGGCCTGGAGCACTCCTGGAGCCAGAAAAGCATTTAGAGCCTGATTTCCCCGTCTCATCCCTCCTTATGGCCCCATCTACAGCTGGGCGTAGCAGGTGTAAAATGCTACCACATCGGGCCAGGAAGAATTGGCTCCGCTAGGTGCAGGGACCGGCGGCGTGGGCCCAAGGGAGCAAGTTTGATGCTTGTCTCAGGGGGTGCATGTGCGCTGAAGGCAGTGGACGAGAGAGCGAGGGGAGGAATTAACACGGGTCATCGGCGCTGGTTTACGGGAAGACGCTAACGGGCAGGTAACAAATGCCGCTGGGGCTGAGCGATGGAGATCTAGCCCGCTCCACACCACCCCGTGCGGTCACTCCCCCCTGCTCAGAGGAGGCTGACCCCAGGGTTGTTAAGTTAGGCCAATGCTGGAGAACCGCACACGAGCTCTGCGGCACAAAGGGAGCTTTAAGTCCCCTTTGTGCACAGCCTCTCCCTGAGCCATCCCCAGTGTAAATGCCAACTGCCCCAGGGCTGCTCTTAGGGGTGCCAGCTGGTAATGGCTCCCCAGGGGCTGGCCTGCTGGCTGGTGCCCAGCAGTCTGTGCTCTCCCGGGTCTCGTACCGTGCCGCTCACTGTAGGACCTGAGACGTGCTCGCGGCTTCCCCCGCTACGCTTCCTCAACTGCACCGGCAGAGCCTGGCTGCCGCAGCTTGGGGAACGCTGACATGCTGCTTGGCTCTTTACCCGGCGCTGGAGTTTACGGTCACGTTCCTTAGCTTTGTACCAGTGCCCAGGGGCACAGGCATGGGTGCCTTTTACGTAGCTGGCAAGGAAAACACGCGCTTTGGGGACGGGCCCTCGCTTTGTTCTAGGTCTGTACAGCGCCTAGCACAATGGGGCCCCAGTGGCTGACCGGGGGTCTCGAGGCGTGCCCGCAGTACAAGTGAATAGTAAGACCAACCACTGCTGGATCGGCAGGTCCTCGATATGTAAGGCAGCGGCGCCTCCCCTCCGGCCTGTGTTCTTTCGCCAGCCCCCTTTTCTCACATGGTTTCTTGTCCTTTTCAGGTCCCTGGAGCTCAGAGCCAAGCTGTGGCCATGGGAGAGAACAGGAAATTTGCCAGTAAGCACAGCAAAAAGGCGCTGAAGGCCAGCCTGACTCTGGGCATCCTGCTGGGAATGTTCTTCGTGGCCTGGCTCCCCTTCTTTGTTGCTAATATGACACAAGTAAGTCCTGGGCAGAAGAGGCCAGAGATGCCCTGCCCTTGTACGTCAAACCCACTCACAGCCCCGAGAAGGTCCCTGAGAAGGACAGTTGGTCACTGGCGCCTGTGATAGCGATTAGCTCAAAGTCTGTGGTTGACTTAGCCAGGGCATCTTCCGCATTTAATGGTAGGGAGCTGGCCCTTCCCCGCCCTGCCAAGATGGACTTTTAGACTGTAATCTCTCTGGGGCAAGGACTGTGGTTTTTAATGTTTGTAAAACACTCAGCCCCGTCTCAATGACAACGAGTTACAGCCAAGATTTAGGAAGCAAGGAATTCAGAGATTTTATTCATGGCCCTTTACCATGTTTACCATGCCCAGCCCCTGATTGGTGCCAGGCCAACCCTCCTCGGAAATTGCTTTCCTGACCACCACCTCCCAGCCGCTCATCTGCCACTATGCCAACACCTTGCTGCAAGATCAGAGCTCCTTGCTAACCTGTGCTGCCTCATACATCAACCAGGAGAGGGTGTACTAGGGGCAGCCAACTGCTGAAATATGACCTGTCTGGGGCACAGACAGCATCATCCTTGCATCTGCAGCCAAACCCAACTCCCTCTGGAAATGGAGTTTGGACCCCTTGTCTCCCTTCCCTTCCTACAATGGCCCTGTATTCATTCTCTGAGCAGTTTCTTTAGTTGCCTGCCCCAACCCTTGAGCTGGATGGGACCTGCCCCAGGACCCTGCAGTGTTTATTGCATGCAGGTCCTTTTCTCTTAACCCCCATGGGGACCTGCCTCCTTGGAGAACAGGGGAAAGGCCGGATTTGGCCTCTGACCTACGTTGTGCAGAGCTGGGTGGGAAGCGAGCCGTTGCAGATGATTCTGGGAGAGGGCAGGAGGTGTGGCCTGTTCTAATCTGTGCTCTGTCTCCCGCCCAGGCAGTGTGTGACTGCGTCCCTGCCGGCTTCTTTGACGTGCTCACCTGGCTTGGGTACTGCAACAGCACCATGAACCCCATCATCTACCCCCTCTTCATGAGGGACTTCAAAAGAGCCATGGCTAAATACCTGCCCTGCTGCCGGCGCTCTTGGGAAGGCCGGCCTAGCGCCATCTCCCTCTCCATGCGGAACTCCAACAGCGGGCCCCGGCTGGGGATGTCCCTCAAGAACGTGCTCACGCTGCAGGGCGAGACGGACTCAGTTGATTCGGTCATCCAGGTGAATGAGCGTCTCTTGCTGCCTGCCTGCAAAGACCCCCACCTGGAGTCCATCCCAGCCACGGGTGCCGACTCAGTCAACCTCTTCGACTTAGAACACATGGACCAGGAGCTGCAGATCAACCAGCTGAACACGCCCATGGATTGACCACGCTGCCCCAACGGGGGTGGCGGGAGGTTAGGAGGGGCCTGCTCTTGGTTCCCCCCGCAAGCTTAGGCTATGCACAGACACCTTAGCAGATCCTGCTGGAATATAGTGACACCCTTGATGGGGAAGCCAAGGACGGCGTGATGTGTACATGTACAAGCCTTCTGAGCCAAAGTGAAACATTGTTAAGCCACAATATACTCCCCCTATACATAGAAACTGATCCCAACGTTCGCTGTCTCCTTAATGGTGGGGAGGAGGGAAAACGTGTCTCTTCTTTGTATGGAAATCACTGATAATTTTTCAGTGGTTACAGGTTGGGATTGTTTAAATATGATGAACCCAGACTTTATTGCCGAGTTTACCTGCCTGGTGTTGCTTTCCTTATTCTCTACTTGGTTTGTCACTGTCCCACATCCCCCTCCCACTTTGTGATGTGGAGAGCAGCACAGGGCACTTTTACGTTCTGCCCCCTGTGTGATCTGCCCAGGTTTTCAGTGGTTTATGGTCCCTGAGCTAAGAAAACAGCGGCAACACTTTCTCCTCCGCTCGCTTATATTTTAAAATTGGATTAAAAAGCAGCACATAGTAAAATTACAGCCAGAGAGAGAGAGAAACAAAACTTAGCAGGCACGGAAGGCCAAGGGGTCCAGAACAGCCAAAGGCAGCCACTGATGGCCATCACCACTGGACCCCAAGCGCTTTGTTAGCAGGAGAACAAGTGCTCAGATGCTACAGTGATGCGGGCATAGCATTATCTGATGAGAGAAGTTGGTAAGACATAAGAGCTGCCAGACTGGGTGAGACCAAAGGTCCATCTAGCCCAGTATCCTGTCTTCTAACAGTAGCCAATGCCAGGTGCCCCAGAGGGATTGAACAGGTCATCATCAAGTGATCCATCCCCTGTTGCCTATTCCCAGCTTCTGGCAAACAGAGGCTAGGGCACCATCCCTGTCCATGCTGGCTAATAATGATAGATGGACCTATCCTCCATGAACTTATCTAGCTCTTTTTTGAACCCGGTTATAGTCTTGGCCTTCACAACATCCTCTGGCAAGGAGTTCCACAGGTGGACTGTGTGTTGTGTGAAAAAATACTTTCTTTTTTTTGTTTTAAACCTGCTGCCTATTAATTTCATTTGGTGACCCCTAGTTCGTCTGTTAAGAGAAGGAGTAAATAACACTTCCTTATTTACGTTCTCCACACCAGTCATGATTTTTATAGATCTCGCTTTCCTCTGTAGCATGGGGCACGGGTCACTTGCTGGAGGATTCTCTGCACCTTGAAGTCTTGAAACCATGCTTTGAGGACTTCAATAGCTCAGACATAGGTGAGAGGTTTATTGCAGGAGTGGGTGAGATTCTGTGGCCCGCGCTGTGCAGGAGGCCAGAATAGATGATCATAATGGTCCCTTTTGATCTTAACGTCTATGAGTCAGATCCCCCCCTTAGTCGTCTCTTTTCCAAACTGAAAAGTCCCAGTCCTATTAATCTCTCCTCATATGGCAGGCGTTCCATACCCTTAATCATTTTTGTTGCCTTCGACCACCATGAAGAGCAGCTGTACAGTCAGCTAAGGCTGTGCTGCTCAGACACCGGCCTGCATGACCGTGCTGGAATCAAGGCACTATGCTCACCCTTGCCCCTCTCTTCTCTTCCCCAGCGCCTGACTCCTTTGTTGCGCATTCGCGTTCCTGAGCCGGATCACAAGCCGCTCCAAGTCTCATGCTCACACAAAGCCAGGCACTAGTGTGGGTTAGAACATGGGCAGTTGCCTGGGAGCTTGTGGGCAATGGGCTATTACAACCAAGGTCTCAGTCCTACAGCCTGGGGCTGTTGCATGAGCCGCACTGGAAGTAAGGCCTGTTCCGGCATCTCCCTCTCGCAGGGCTGGTGTGATGCTTTTCAGTTTGAAGGGCCACTCCCTGATAGCTGCATGAGGATCAGCCAGTGTTTGCTGCTCCTAGGCAGGTTCTGAACAGCCCCACGCTGCCCCTCCAACACACACACACGCGCTCTCTCTCTACCAGCATGGATGGCGTGAGGAATCCCTCTAGTCTTTTCATGCTACTGTTTCCTTGAGAAATCATCAGCGTGGTGGGTGTCTGAGCAGTACACCAGGACGCTGAAAGATGCATTATATTGTGCATATCGGGCCACAAAGAGGAAAAGGGTCACTGGTAACTGGCTTTGGAAATAATGGGTTTTTTTTGCTCTTGCGATCCTGCCACAGAGGCTGATGGGATGGGAACGACACTGGCCCCTGTGTTTTTAGAAGTTCTGTTCATGAGGCAAGAACTCCCCCCACGGGTCAGAGAGCAGCAGGGTTAGCTAGTGCCGGGAAAGTCTGATGGTGCTGCTGTGATCAGGAATCCCAGCTCCCTCGGCTGTGCAGAACTTGCTGTTTGGTACTCAAGGGCTTGATTCGTTCAGTCTGACTAAGGGGGGATCCCCTCCCCCCTTCCAAGTGGAAGTACTATGCTTATGTCCTGCTCCCTGCCCCATTTAATTACAATAGCTTTTAAAAGATGGTGCAACAACCCTGTCCCTTTAATACAGGTGCAAACAGCCAGCTCTCCCCTGGCTGCTTCACTTGCATCTTCCTATTTGAAAGCCCCAGGGTGGGGTTCATGGCAGGGAGGGTGGGTGGGGGTAGAGTGCCACTCTGTTCCAGCCATGCCCAGCTGCCAGCATGCCCATGGGGTGGAGCTGCAGGCATGTTAAGAGATGCTGCAAGCACCCATAACTGCCAGTGAAGGCCGTAGGCATTTCCAGTGCCTTGCACCCCTGAAAATCAGACCATTAACTGCTCTCTGCCTCAGTTTCCCCACTTGCAAGGTGGGGGATAAAAATGCTCCCCCCACTCTTGTAAAGTGTTTTGAAAGCCTCAGATTAAATGTGGCTAAGTGACCGTGCCGGGGAAGCTGTCGTCATGCTGGATGCTGTTGGAGGGAAGGGATTCATTATAAGTGGCATTTGTGTTAGGGGAAAACTCTTTGAAAGGGGAAAAAGTCACATCGGCTCTGCATTTTGGCACTGCTGTTGCTGCTCTTTGTGACGTTAGCCCCAAGTCACGGTGCAGCACAAAATACTCTTGGGGTCGCAGTAGAGGTGGTGTCCTGGCTGCACTTTAAGGTGGGCAATTGCAACTTTCCTACCTACGACGGCCCCGGCCCTTTGGAGACAAGGTTTAGTTTTATTCTGTGTACAAAACCCTCGTGCTACTATAGCTGTGCCCTGTGAAATGGTTGCGGTGCTCCAACGGTGGGAGAAGTGATTGGTGCATAAGGTTTGTAAAAAGCGTTGGAATAAAAGATATGCTATTATATTAGTACTGCTGTGATGGCCTGTCCATGGAGGGGAGTAAGGGAAGACTGGCTATGTGTCAACAACAGCCGCACCAGCCTATGCCCCCCACTTCCCACCCCCCAAACAGGCTTAGTTTCCTACTAAGCCTGCATTTGGAGCAAGATTTTACCAATGTATATGGTTTTAAACATAAAACTTGAAGCTGTAATTAGAATGGGCTGTAAGTCTTCGAAAGCCCGCGGGACTGAATCCTGCTGCACCAGCCAGCCGTGGAGGGGCAAGTGTACCACAGCCTGCAAAGGCATGGTTGAGCTGCAGCAGCATGCACCTTCTGGAAGCCCCAATGAGGAATTCTAGCTGAGAGCCAGAATAATCAGACCAGGGATCATGCTGGAGCATGGCCCCTTTGGAGCTCCTGCACAGGGACAGCAAACTCGCCGGAATCCTTCCTCCGACCTGCAGCCAAGGGGATGAAGCCCTGCCCCTGTGGCCAAAGAGGGCATGAAGGCCGAGAACTTAAGAGTCAGGACAGGCTGAGCTCCTTGATGACCTCAAAGCTGAGATCATAATGAATGTCCAACACGACCTCAAGAAAATCCAGTGCTTGGGGCTTTCCAGGGAGCAGGCTTGTCCTTCATAAGCTAGGCAGTGACCTGCTTTCTCTAGGGAACACAGACCTCTCCGTTCCAGGCAGCTTTCGATGCCTGTGCATGGTGCAGCCTGTGGTGCATGGTTCCCCCTCACCTCTGATTTTGGGGAGTGGCGTGAAAGCCCACAAATGGTCCCCTTGAGCAGGTACAGGAGTGTGTGGCATTTTGGAAACTGCCAATACAGATGCCCTTGTTTACGTGGAAAGGAGCTGCAGGAGGGCCACGCAATGAAAGCGTACTGCGGTTACTGCCCCTCAGAGCTTGGGCAGAAACTGCACAGTTCAAGCTGGTGATGCAGCTCAATGGTAAAATCACGAGAATCAAACTTTGTTCTTCTCTAGCACCTTGCACCCATGGAGCGCAAAACATGTGGCAAACTGTCTCAATCCCCACTGGGGATATGCTCAGGATCATTCCTCCCCTTTTACATATGGGGAAACTGAGGCAAGGAGTTTGCACAATGTCTTGTGCAACATCTGACAACCAGCCAGTAGCAGAGTCATGATGAATGAACCCCGGTTTCCGCCCTCTAGTGCCTCCGAATGAAAGGCTGGTTAACAGATCTGAGATGTACAGACACAGGTGAATCAAGCCCAACTGTACATGCAAAACTCCAAACATACCCGGCCACATTTAAAATAAAACAAAACCCCCCAACAATGCAAAACAAATTAAACCTTTTAATTTCCTAGTGAGAATACCAAACAGGGAGTTCCCAAGATACTCTTTCAATGCCCATCAAGTCACGTGGTTCCCTAAGACTCATAAGGTACAGCAGCATTTCCCTATGAAGGTGACAGTTGTTCCCCAAAGAATAAAGGCCAGTGCCTCAGCTGGTGTGTATCAATCACTGAACTGAGGGCCGCTATGCTGATTTACAGCAGCTGAGCATCTGCCCCGGGGTCCTTTCCTCCACACATGGGAGAACCAATCGGCAGGAGCTCTGAAGGCTTTGATCCAATAACGCTCCTATGCTGTATGCCCGTTTCCATGTTGTCCTGAAAGCAGCAGGTGAAGTGTTCTCTTTGGTGTTCTGTTCCACGTGCAGGGCTCCAGTGTAGGGCGACAGCACCTTGTTAAAGCATCTCTACGCAGCATCAATGACATGGTCAGTACATTGGTATGTCAGTCTCTGTGTTAGTTTGTGCACAAAAGCACTGAGGGGAAGGAAGGAGTGGGGAGCTCACCACTGACACCACAGTCCCACCAGCCAGCCATGAGCCACTCCTAGGGCAGCAGCAGAAGCTAGAGGGAGAAGGGAGAGAGCCCAATGTCTTGTGTCAAACTCCCACGGAGTTATGCATTTTTCATGGGTAGCAGGGGAGGAAACAGAACCAACCCGAGAGGCTGCAGGAATGGCTGTGAGATTTCAGCCCCGCCTGTCACAGCAATCAATATTCCCCTCTGGAAAGCAGATTGCTGCTCCCCCGTTAGAGCAAAGCAGCCTGGCTGACCATGTGCCTTTCCATACCAGCTCTAAGCACTAGCTGCTGGCGTTTCCCATTATGTAGCATGAAGTGATGGGAAAACAGGAGGAAGCAGTGACCATGGCATCCCACCCCCGTCCGCTGAGAAGCTCATCGGGTTGTACAGTCATGTGAGAGAGGCTTTAATCCTAGCAGAACATCCTCCCACCATAACACACTCAAAAGGATCCCTGATTTGTTCCCCATCAAGACAGACAACGCTGGGTTATCTGATGGGTCTAGTGCCTCTCTAATCCAATAACACAGCAGCTATGGATGTTATTACCTTTGCTAACAACTGGTTTGTCACATCCATTTTCTGGAGTGTCCTATAGCCCCACAAGTCCTGGGATTCCCCTGGGATGAATGTTCTGTAGTAACTGCCCCTACAACTGGCCAATGGCACCAGGGCTGTTTTGAGGGGAGGGGCTTGGTAGATGCCTTTCTGCACTCGAGTGCTAGACAGAGCGTGTGCTGTGGCCATGATGCAGCGACCAATGGAAGAGCCAGTAATTCATCCTGAGGCAGGGACTCAGTCCAGACCTTGGTGTGCTGCCTGGTTTTTGAGGTCATTAGTGTCTGGGCAGGGAAGGAAGGTTCCTCCCAGGACGTGAGCAGCAGAATCAGGGCAGGGCAGAGGGTTGGTTGGTAAAGGTTTTTCCAGCCCGGCTGGGTTCTCGTCTCTGCTGGCATCCAAAGAGCCTGGAAATTCAGAATCCTCAGGGTGTGCAAGATCCGAGTTCCTGTCACTAGAGTGCAGTCCTTCACTGGGTACAGGCTGCCAGGACCAGTGATCATGGCTGATGGAATCATCATCTCCCAAGGTGCTTTCCTCTTCCTGACTCTCACCGTCTGCAGTCAGCTGCCTTCTCTCACCCTGACTGGAGAAAGGGCTGGGATTCCCCTTCTCTTCCAGACGACACTCCTTGGTTTTAATGCCCACAGCCTTCAGGATAGTGTCCATTTGCTTCATGTAGTCCAAGTGGCCATTCACCTGCAAAGGACAACATAGTCCGGTGAGTATGAAAAGTCCCATTAATGCCCAACTATGCCAGAGTAGCAGAGCGCTGCACATTGGGGCCAGCAGCTGCAAGGAGATTCAGCCTCGGCCTTGAAAGACTGGGAGAACTATGTCTGAAAAATTCAGTTCCCCAAGACTATTGGTGATTAACCATTGCCCCAGCCACATGCAGATTCCCACTGGCTGCTCCACTCCTGCATCACTCCACCCTCTTCATCACCTTTGCTCCATGAGCAATATTTATAGTGCATGTTTAAAGGCTTGGACACCTCTAGATTTTAAGAAAAAGTCTTGCATGTTGTCAGGCTAAGAGGGGCGTGTTCTGTAGTGGTTAGAGTTCAGGGCTGGGAGTCAGGAGGTTTGGGTTCAGTTTCTGGCTCTGCAACTGATTTGCTGTGGGCAAGTCCCCACCTCTCTGTGCCTTAGCTTCTCCACCTGTAAAATGCAGATAATTGTTTCTACATCACAGGTGTGTAGTGAGAATTAAGAAGTATTAAGAGTTTTAAGGTTGTTGGATGGAACCTGCGATAACACGTTACTGAAACACTGTTCTAGCCTTAAGAATGTTCTGGGCGAAGCCTGTGTCTGGAGTATAAATCAGGCAGGGCTCTCTTACATTGCGATCATATGGAATTACAAGATAACTACCTTCTGAGAGGCATATTAGATTCCTCCCTAAATCAGTGCAAGCAAGAGAGAGAATAGTCAAATTTCCTCTGTTTAATTATAATAATTATGTTTAAGTATAATCAGTTTAAAAGGAACAAGGGAACATTAAGGATCCTAACCCGCCAGTCTGATGGCAGCCAGCTGCCTTTTCAGTCCAAGGTGCAGCATCTGCTGGGTGAGGCTTTGAAGCAGTGCAGCTAAGATCCTCAATAGAAAAGACTTGTCTTTAAATATCCTTTTCTATTCTACTCAGCCAAATGTGTGGATGCATCTGCCAGCAGAAGAGAAACCGACTGGAATTACTAGTGGGTTTCTCCATTGAGATGAAAATGCCATTAGCCTGAGTCATGACTGCGTTCATGGCCCACAGTTCTGCTGGCACTAGAGATTTTAGCAGAGACTAAAGGTGTGTGATTTTGAATCCTAGGGGTCCTTGGTGTCTACAGCCAATCCTCTCTCCAATAGCTGGCTCATAATGCATTGTGACAGAAGTTCCTTCCTTACCCCAGCTGGTAATCAGCAACACCCTGAAGCATGAACACTAACAGCCTTGTTATTTGAATAAATATGTCTAACACTTGATTTTCATTTTTCTAAGATATTTACCCCACTAGAATAATGTCTGACCACCTAAGTCTATACAGAGCTGCAGGGGGTGGCATAAAGCCATTGGGGAATTTCCTTAGGATGGGGAGATCCCCAGCTGCACCCTTAGTATACTTTTAAGTGCTGCAAAGGAGAGTTCGTTAGAATCAAAGATCTGGTCCACTTATTGGCAAAGTGAATAGTCTCTGGATACTAAACCAGTCCAGAATTATTTCATGTGAAGTCAAACCTAGCCATTTGTATAAAGCAGCTTTTGAGTGGTAACATTTGGATGCACTTAGAACTTGGAGCGAACTGAAGGATTTAATCAGCACATTAATAATTCACTATGCAACTTTAATCAGCCCAGATGGCTCAACAGGCTTGTTATATTTTGAACAGATTAGTACTTTCATTAAAATAACCACTGAAGGCCTAATGGACTGACTGTTCAGATGTGCACACTGTTCTCAGAAGAAGTAGGAATCCTTTATTCATCAGCATGGGGTTTAGGAGGCAGTGAAATAAAGGACGTTAGTGGAGAGGTGGATTAAGTGGAGAGGAACAGGTACTGGATTTACTGCAAAATAAAATAGTTAAAGTCTGCTGTTTGGCTCCATTTCCACCCCGAGATGTGCTCCCTTTAAAGACAGCTGTTACATTTCCTCTAGTTGGGCAACACTGCTCAGTGAGACAACTTTTGAAACCATTCTTACTACAGGGCTGATTCCATATGGTACAGAGCCCAGAGTCCAGGAGTACATGAATTCTTACTGTTCCCCACCTACAGAACTTCCCAAATCCACTTTGAGAATTGCCCCACAGAGACATTCATAGGGGAGATACAGGTAAACGCTATTGGCTCAGATAACGTGGTGATGAGGGGACTCACTCAAACCACTCCAGAAACACAGCCTCAAAAGCATTTCCTGAAAACCCCTACACGGTGAGGGGATTGCATGGATATTATTCCAGGAACTCACCCCTTAAAGCAATGCAGAGAGATCTCCAAAAGCCACTCTGATGGGACACCTAGCTAGACAGTAATACAGTTTCCTGTAATCACTGTAGCACGTGACTGCCTCACAAACGTCCATGAATGTATCTACCTTCACAACACTGTGTGATGTAAGGGAAGATTATTGTCTCCCTTCTAGAGGCACAAAAGAGATCCAAATCACTGTGACAAGATCCTAAAAGAACGCCAAAGAAATGTTGCCCATCCATTCATAGTAACCACCCCAAAACCTTCTATGGAGACATTGAAACCCACTCCACCTGATCTACCTGTGCTGATCTGTCCAGCTATGGTATTTCTTTGGTGCCTCTCACTGTGTTAGCCAATCACTAGTTAGTTAAGAGAGAATTTGTTCTCTGAAGAGAGCTTAAGGTCCAGATTTTCAGATGTCCTCAGCACACAGCAGCTCCCATTGAGAACAAGGGAGAATTCCTCTTCCCCCACTATTGAGAACAATGGGAGAAGCTGGGCACTGAACACTTTTGAACATTTAACTCCTTCATTCAGGTGCCTAAACAAAAAAAAACAAAACAATCTAATGTAGATCTCCCAAGTACCATCACAAACAATAGTCCCAAGCATCCAACTCCCTCCTCCCCAATCCAATGAGAAAACCCTAGGCTAACTTAAAAGGACACTCTAGACAACCTCAAAATGAATCACAAGAGAGATTTCAAAGTCCTTTGAAGATACACCTGAATCTATTCCAAGGGATGTCCTAGAAAGCTCTGTGGGAGAACACACTGAAAGCACACCCTGAACACCTATCTTAGATGACACCGCAAGTTTCTGTGCAGAGACCTAGTTTGCTCTATCTCCTTTCCCATGCCATTCAGAGACCAGGCTCGGTGAGTTACTAAAGACACCCAAACTGATCAAAAACCTTAAACCACTGCATTGAGATGCCCCCCAAATATTCTAAAGACCACTCTGCGATATCATCAAACCACATGAGCACACAAATTGAGATGGTCTTTTGATAATTCCAAGGATAAACCTCTAAACCATATTGAGAAGAACCCCCAAAATCATTGAGGAGACACACCAAACAGGTCTCTTGGGGAACTGCCCATTTCCCTGTGAGGAGACATTATCAAAATGGGTCTATTGGCCATGCTTGCTGAAAATGTCTAGGTCCTTGCTAAAAATGAGTGACTAATGCAGGGGTCTCTCGTGCCAAGACAGGAAGAGTTTGATGGGGTTTGACTGCGAGACGAAAGAGATAATCAGAAGGAAACTGGAGGCATTTCCAGTTTTTTATCACATTTCCTGCCTTGATAACACTGATGTTATCAGAGTTCAATCCCCAGTGCAGGGGAATGGATGAGAAATGATCTTGCCAAGTAAAGTCCATAAAAAGTAATTCTATCAACAACTGATGTGCCTCCAAAATGTATTGGATACAAAAGCATTTTTCTCTCTTCTCTCTTCAAATCAGCAGGCTATTGCAAATTATTTTGCTTTCGAAATAAGGGACTAAATTCATTCCTGGTATAACTCCACTGAAGCTAAATAGTGTTTACTTCAGGTATTAATTTACCCCAGTATCTTTTTGTGATGCCAACATCAATAATACAAGAAAAGCCAATAGGCTAAAATGAATTATGTCTTGTGCACACTCATTTCTGGGCAAGACAGAATTTCACTGCTAACACTTTATTTTAGTAGTGTCCAATTCCCTGCCACCATCACCAGGAGATGAAATGGCCCTGTTAAACCTGTGCAGGTACACTCTTGGAGGGCTGCTGAAATTAACCTGTTCTATTTTGAGGGTGGAGTGCTGACTTTGCATTTCTCGTCTAGAGCGACAGAGATGGGACCATAACGTTAGTTCTCGGACTAACATTCAACTCATGAGGTCTTGGCTCATTCAGACTCCCACTGACTTCAGTAAAGCTTGAGGAGAAGCAGTGAATGATCACGGACAGCCAGATCGTGCCATTAGAATCATAGAATCATAGAATATAAGGGTTGGAAGGGACCCCTGAAGGTCATCTAGTCCAACCCCCTGCTCGAAGCAGGACCAATTCCCAGTTAAATCATACCAGCCAGGGCTTTGTCAAGCCTGACCTTAAAAACCTCTAAGGAAGGAGATTCTACCACCTCCCTAGGTAACGCATTCCAGTGTTTCACCACCCTCTTAGTGAAAAAGTTTTTCCTAATATCCAATCTAAACCTCCCCCACTGCAACTTGAGACCATTACTCCTCGTTCTGTCATCTGCTACCATTGAGAACAGTCTAGAGCCATCCTCTTTGGAACCCCCTTTCAGGTAGTTGAAAGCAGCTATCAAATCCCCCCTCATTCTTCTCTTCTGCAGGCTAAACAATCCCAGCTCCCTCAGCCTCTCCTCATAACTCATGTGTTCTAGACCCCTAATCATTTTTGTTGCCCTTCGCTGGACTCTCTCCAATTTATCCACATCCTTCTTGTAGTGTGGGGCCCAAAACTGGACACAGTACTCCAGATGAGGCCTCACCAATGTCGAATAGAGGGGAACGATCACGTCCCTCGATCTGCTGGCTATGCCCCTACTTATACATCCCAAAATGCCATTGGCCTTCTTGGCAACAAGGACACACTGCTGACTCATATCCAGCTTCTCGTCCACTGTCACCCCTAGGTCCTTTTCCGCAGAACTGCTGCCTAGCCATTAATGAACCTCCTACAGCTTCCTATGCCACTGTGAGGAGACCACAGCACACACAACACACTGTGGCCAACAAGCTCTGCCTGCACCCTGCTTCGTTAGCAGGGGAGGGTGCAGAGACTGTATCTGTCCTCAGCCATGCCTGATGCAGAGACACAATCTGGCCCTGGGTAAAGTCTTGTGGATTAGGCGCTACGTGAGAAACATGGATTGAAAGAAAAAGTGTGCAAGGATAAACCCGATATAGTACGAGAGTCCATGAGACAGGGAACAAGGGCCTGTTCAACAGCCCAGTGAAGTCAATGAATGGACTTACATTGACTTCAGTGGGATGTGGATTGGGGCCTTAAGGAAAAGAGGTAGTCCCAAAGGGCACATGCCCCCATGAAGTCTTATATGTCTGGTCCTTCACTTGCTCCGGGTCTTCGGCAGCACTTTGGTGTCGGGTCCTTCACTCGCTCTGGTCTTTGGCGGCATTTTGGTGGCGGGGGGGTCATTCCGTGCCTCCGAAGACCGGAGCGAGTGAAGGACCTGACGCCGAAGACCTGGAGTGCCGCTGGGTGAGTACAAGCGGGTGGCGCCTTTTTTAAATCTCCGCTCCCCGTGTTTTCTCCACCTGGCTACGCCACAGTATGGAACTGGAGATGATTGACCAGGAGTCTGCAAAGCCAGATAAATACAAGTGATGTACAGAGCTTAATGGTAGGCAGGACTCTTCCCCAAAAGTGCACTACATACAGTAGAGCTGAGCAAAGAATCACCCGCAAAATCTGTTAGCAAAATGGAAGAAACCAGGGTTTCAGGGAAATTCCTCTGCCATCAGGACTAGAAAGTGCAGCTGTTCTACGTCCTTGACAGCCTGCTTTTGAAATGCAATCCCTCATTCTGAAATCTCGGCGGCTGGACCTCAGCCGTTGCACAAGGAGAGCCTTAAAAACAGGGAAGGAGGGGGAATCTAAAGGGAGCTTTTCAAAAAGTGTTATAAGGCTTTAATGGAAGACTAGAGAGTGTAAAATGAAAACACCTATTTGATTATTCTCCGTGGCCAGCTGCAGTAAGAACTGTAAAAAGAAATGCAATTAAAGAAGTGCTTTTCTAGCCAAAGTTATTACTTTATAGCATGTGGCAGGAAAATAAAAATCATGGGCCAGATTCGCCGGTACGCACTGGTGGCCTTACCCCGTTACAGCGGGTTTTACAGTCGCTTGCATCACCAGAGTGGCACAGCGCTGCTGGACTGGACCACTACTTCTGCCCTAGTAGCACAGAACAAGGGTGCAGAAAGATGCAGGTGTAGCTACCGACTTCTCCTCTGAACTACAGTACAATTTAAAGGAGTCACCATCACAAACATTTTGGAAATGTTTTAAAATTCAGACCCGTCCAAAAGTGCCAGAAATGTCCTTGTACATTCTCAGCTGTGCCTAATAAATTCAGGCTGAATTATTTCTGCTCTGTGTAACACGTGCCTGGTGTTATGGTGTCATAAAGACGCAGTTCAATTTGCAGGAGCTTTTAAAATAAAACAAAACGTTGTCCTATGCTTGAAACCAAACCACTGAAGGTCTCTGCCTGGAGACAAGTGATGGGCCTTCTGCCCTGGATGCTGTTGACTGGATTAATGACAGCAATTCCAAGTGGAGAGGAGAGGGGGATACACAACAGTGTCTGAAAAGTGATGACAATGGAATCAATTTGTAGTTATCACATGGCCTTCTGTTAGTCATAAGCTGTTGCTGGTCCTACAGCTCTGCTCAATTGACTGGGCTGTTTGAGAAGCTCTGAGAAGGAACAGATAAAGCAACAGCACATGTACAAGGGAGGATCCTTGCCCAAGGATCAGCCTCTGAGAACAGGGAAGGGATAATTACAATTTTAAGCATTTTTGGCTATATGACTGCAAAATGTGACCTTCAACTGCGTACAACCTGGAGGCAACACTTGAGAGGGTGTATGGCGCGGTGGACAGGGAGTGACCTAGGAGGCAGGCGACCTCAGCTCTAATTTTGGCTTTGTCATTGACTCACTATGGGTATGAACCAGATTTCAATACCCTTACTCAGGCTGCATCTCATTCATTAGTAGTAGCAGCTAGAGACCCTGCCTGCGTCCCTGCTGTGCTAGTCGCTGTACACTGTAACACAAAGCAAGAGAAAGTCAGTGTCTGGAAGAGTTTGCAGTCCAAACAGACAAGACAGAACATGAGAGAGGAACCGGAGATGGGAAGTGAATCACTCAGCAGACCAGTGTCAGAGCCAGGAACCCAATTGTTGTATTAATTCAGATGGAAGAGATGGGCCCAGAAACTCAAAAGTGTTAACATAACCCAATCACTGTTCATCATTAAACTCTGTTAAACAAAGGTTGGGGTTTCGTACCTAAAGACCTCAACACACTTAGTACCATGGCAATACGCCATTCAACGTCCTTTTAACCTTTCTGTAAAGATACAGAAAAAGAAGGAAAAACAGTGAAAGCCTTTAAAATGTAAAGTATCAAGTACGATTTTCATTTAACAACATTTTTTGTTCCCTTTCCCTTCAGCTGGAGAGAGTTTTTAGAAGGAATCCCCAGGCCCCCACCATCTGACCATCTTTTAGATGGTAATAACTGTTCTTTTTGGAGAAATGAGAAACGTTAGTTGTGATGGGCTGGAGATTTTGAAGTCCAACCTTGTTTCCTAAAAGACAAAACCAAACACAGAAGAAGGGAAAGAAAAGAACAGAAAAGATTGAACATGCAACTTCTGTCTCTGGTGCCGACTCTCATTTGCAACCTCACTGCTGGAGAAACACAAGCATGGCACTTGGTCTTCTTAGCCACTCCAAGACTTGGCTAATGCATACCAGCATTGGGCTATTCAGGGCATTGCTTTCCACTGCCTCCATGGTCACAGGCTTACAGTAGTGCTGGCATTTGGGGGTTAGCTATAGCTGGTGGAAGTGGTGAGGCCATCTGGGCTTCCTTTCTTTGGGCCAGTCTGATCAGAACAGCGCTCACGATTAGGATGACAAAGGCCCAGCGGTGTCAAAGTGGATCCCCAGGCCATGGTGGGGGTGGCTTCTTCCTGTTCTCCCACCTCCCAGTGAGCAGTTGTTGTCAGACAGCTTCTTCTGTTAATCCCCCCAAGCCTTGTCTTTTTGAGAACTCCAAAGGCAGTGAAGGGCGGCATAGCCCATCCCCTCATTATTTTGTTCATCAATTAGGTCTAATTTCTGATATACCAATTCACTGATTTCTCACCCCACGCCTCTCTTGTTTACCCAGCCTGATCTTAACACAGTTCTTGAGTTACATCAGGAGGCCTTTTTGTTTGGACTAATCCAGTCTGTCTCTCTTTTGCACCTTTTCCCATTGACATTTGATATTCTAGGTTATTGTGACATTTTATAAACGTTCACTCATTTTTTATAGTCGAGCTCACAGCTAGGGTAAATTATCACAACACAACCCATGGCTCCCGAGTTCCATTCCTGTGCTGTATTTACGAGACCTTACTCACCAAGAAATCCCTCTGCTATCACTGTGATTTCTCATGAAGTAAGGTGCTATTAAATGCGAACAAGGGCACCAGAACCAACCCCTAGGGGGAACTTGTGCCCTTTGATCCCACTGGACCTCAGCTTCTCCATCTGCCCAACAGGGATAATGCTGCCAACACACCTCTGTAAGCGCCTTTTAGATCTAGGCATGAAAAGTGCTATACAAGCGGCATTATTATTTGAAAGGAAAGGGCAACGATTTCTTATCACCATATAATGCAGCAAATCTCCTTTCTGGTGCACAGCCTCCAGGTAAAAAGACCTTTCACTATGTTGATCGTTGACACCTTTGACATTGTTAATCAAACTGAAGCTGACCTGCTCTATGCACAATGACCTGTATTATACAATGGTGGGTGAGACAAGGACACATGCATCTGTCTATACAAGAAAACTTTCTACAAATCTATTAGAAGCAAGAGGAAGACCAAGAACAGGGTAGGCCAGTTACTCAATGAGGAGGGAAAGACAAAAGAAAATGTGGAAATGGCAGATGGGCTAAATGACTTTTTTGTTTCAGTTTTCACCAAAAAGGCTAGTAGTGATTGGACGTCTAAAACAGTGAACGCCAGAAAAAAGGAGGTAGGATCTGAAGCTAAAATAGGGAAAGAACAAGTTACAAATTATTTAGACAAGTTAGATGTCTTCACATCGGCAGGGCCTGGTGAAATACATGGTCTGAGGGCCAGACAGATATAACCTGGAAAGTGCAGCTCTGGGTTTTAGAGGTTTATTCTGACCCCAATACACCTACTTTACACTGGTGCCTTCCCAGTGACTTCAGCAGAGTTACTTCTGAGTCACACTGGTATAAAATCAGAATGAGACCCAAGATTTTTATCCATTTTCTCATTCTTAACGTCATGTACAGAAAGCGGGGTTTTTTGTCAGAAAGTGGGGTTTTGTAAAGAACGATTTTCCCCCTCAAAATTTCTATTTAGCCATATTAAATATTGAAAGTGTTTCTTTCATTTTCAAAGCGTTAATTTCTCTCTGAGTGTGTTACTTCCAGAGAGCGTACTAAGGCCTGGTCTATGCTGGTGGGGGGGGAGGGGAGATCCCCTTTCTTTCTGGCCAGCTCTAAGTGTGAAATTATGCCACTGTAGCTTCTTTAACCCCCTCCCTAAAGACACACACATCTGTCACAATGTGTGGACACAGAGGCTGGGTCCCTCCGTGGCTTGGTAGAAATACTGATGGGCAAATCTCAAACCCATGGGAGCTTGGGTGGCCTCCTGTGAGTATTACAAGCAGAAAGAATCTGAAGAAATGGAATTCTCAGTCATTCTAGCAACCTGCATTCCTAGATTGGGCTGGACCCGGTCTTGATTCTGGGTCACCCCTTGGGAAGAACCAGCACTCAACCAATTTGGGAGAAAAACTGATTCAGCACTCTTAGGCCATGATGCAATACCTACTGAATTCAATGGGAGTCTTTCCAGTGACTTCAGTGGGCTGTGGATCTAGCCCTGAGATCATAGAATCATAGAATATCAGGGTTGGAAGGGACCTCAGGAGGTCATCTAGTCCGACCCCCTGCTCAAAGCAGGACCAAGTCCCAATTTTTCCCCAGATCCCTAAATGGCCCCCTCAAGGATTGAACTCACAACTCTGGGTTTAGCAGGCCAATCTCAAACCACTGAGCTAACCCTCCCCCCATGGTGAGAGAGAGAAAGGTAGATTGATTAGTGCTTCTCACAGAAATGGCAGTAAGGAGGGATATGAAGTGACTTTTCAACTGTAAAGAAGCAGCAGAGGGACCCAATGGAAAAGTTACCAGGACTTGTGGCTTTAGACCAGAGGAACAGGCCACTAAATGGAAAGGGGGAGTGGGTCTGTCAGGACTGAAGTGTATGTTAGGGCATGAAGTGACTTTCTGGAAAAGTTGCAAGTGAATCTCTTCAGTTCAGCAGCTGGAGTGAATCTTCGATGAGCATTTAAAAAAATGTAGATCTGGTATCTACATTTTTCCAGAGCCCTCTCACTTAAAAATGACTAGTTTTAACAGTTCAAATGTTCAGGAGAAGAGAATTTATTCAAAAGCTCATGTACAGGAAAGTTATAGGGTTAAAGTTGAAGTTATTAACATTATCCCTTGCTATTGTTTCTCTCCCTGACACAAAAGCTGATGGAGTGAAAAACAGGGGGTCAAATTAATCTGTAGTGTGACTCATCTGAAGTCAAAGGAGCTACATCAAAGATAACTTGTGCCCAGCGGGTCTATCTTCTTTTCTGAATTGTGCTCTCCCAGGGATATATTTCTTATGCATTAAATAAACCACTCAATCCCTGGTTTTTTTCTCCATTTCAAAGCAGGTTGAAATGAAGGTAAAAGTGGCCCTTTAATTACCATGACATTTCTGGAGTAGGTGGAGATGGAGGGGCACATAATCATTATGTGCAATCATCTTTCTGACCCAAGCCTTACTGAGAAAGTCATTCTTACGTAAGAGATGCTAACTGATGGATATTGTACCCAGATGCAGCTCAGGTCAATTTCACATGGATGGAATCTGAAGCACTTCTCCATAGAAACAGATAGAAAGGGCAACGGACAACCCCGCCCCCATGCCTCAGAGGTTTGTACTTCTCATTTTAGTGTCCTCTCTGGCTGCTAATTAGGGGTTGATTTTGCAGATGGGCTGAGGCCAGCCCATGCTTTTTAGCAAGTGTTGTTTGCACCTGCAATTTGATGCCTGCGAAATTAATGGTGGGTGCGACTATTCAGATTTGCACCTGCAGTTCATTCTGTGGCCCACATTGCCCCCGCAGAAGACAGACTGGACATTTAAAAATACGGCTGCTGTTGCCAAAAACAATATTCATACACAGTGAAATTATTTGTCCCAGCTTTCTGCAAATTCTTTCATGCAAGCTGTGGGCCTCAGTTTCTTTCACTTGCACCAGTTGTATATGGTTGTAACTCAGTTGACTTAATGGATTTCAGTTAGTGTAAGTGAGAGGCTGATCCAGCCCAGAGATTGCTAGCTTTAATTCTAGCCACCCACCTGACATGCAACAGTGGAAACCACACGGAGATCTCACTTTAAACTGTTTGAGTGGGAATGCCCAAGGAAGGAGTTGGGTAACATTTGTGGCTGAATGTTTGTGCTCAAGAAAGAGCAAAAGAGTGATATACACGCTGCCCTTCATTCTGGGATCTTCCCAGACCCTAACTTGAGAGAACAGTCTTGGCTATGAAATGAGAGCTAGGGAAGAATTTTTCTGTCATATAGAGTTTTCTCACAGCAGGCGTCGTGGCAAAGGGCTAGTACAAGAAACACGGACTATCTAAACGTATGCATCCATACAGCAGGCTAAATTTAACCCCAGTGTAAATGGGTGTAATTCCCCTGAAATCAAGAGCATCATAGCTTCTTACATCACATCTGAGCTTGGCTCAGCAATAGGTTCTCTGAATGCAATTTTCAGACCTAAAAATTAACAGCATAGAACTCCTTAGTTTGCTTTGATTAATTTTTTCCAACACCAGATCAAATTCACTCTCATTCCAGGAAGAGTCAAATCTTAAAGGCAAGTTGAGTGTTAATCAAACGCTACAATGATTCGCTCAGACGACTTGCCACCCTGGCTGTTCGGAAACGCCACATCACTTTGACAGCATAGGACTGCCAAATGCCAGACATGGATGTGAATGTGTCAGTTATCAGCCACTCCAACCAGAGCATCTGAGACATCTCAAAAGGGACCTTCTTACTAGACTTGGTTGGAATCTGGAACTTCCATTCTTTGGGAAATTCTGACATTTCGGCGGGGGGGAGGCGGAGAAAACAACATATGACTTCTGAATTGAAAGACAAAGCCAGACATTTCTCATAAATGAATATTCAAAAAAATGTAACTGACAGCGTTGTCTAGATACATGTCATTTCAAATATCAAATAGAACATATTGTATATATAGTATTAAATATAAATATATCAACACTCATATTTTAATAGACTGTAAAAGTTGAAACTAAATGAATCAAAATAATGATGTTGAAATGAAATGTTTCAACTTTTTTCCATCAAAAGTGTCAAAATCAACATTCTGATTTCAACAAAACTGCATTTTTTTGATTGCAAATTGTTCTGTTGAAAAATTTTGAGCTCTACTTCTCATCTTACATATACTGAATCTAAAGTGGCAGTACAATGGAGAGGAGAAGAGACGAAAAAAGACTGGAGACAGAATATGACAAAGAAAAAAATTAGAGGGATTAAGGGTGGGAAGAAAGATGACAGAGAAGAGAAGATGCATTGATAAACTACGTAGGTGATTGGGGTAGAGCTCCTACACAGGAATGGCAGAATTGGATTTTTTTATACAATTTCAACAGATAACATCAGTGTTTTAATTTCTTAAAATTTTCACTGATTTACATTTTCACAGCTGTGGAAAATTATGGAGGGCTACCAGCCAATGGGCTGCTGTTGTAGCTGTCTGTATCAGTTCCAGGATATTAGAGAGACAAGGTGAGTGAGGTGGTAATTTTATTCGACCAACTTCTGTTGGTGAGGGAGAGAAGCTTTCAAGAGAGACAGAGCTCTTCTTCAGGTCTAAGCAGAGCTTTGTTTAGCTCGAAAGCTTGTCTCTCCCATCAACAGAAGTTGGTCCATTAAAAGACATTCTCTCAGTCAATGGGGGCGGGGGGAGGAGGGGGGTCAGACAATAATTACTGAATAGCAGCGGATGTTGATATTCAAAAAGTTAAAGCTTTATCACCCTTAAAATACATCCTTAAATCAAATTCTAAGAAGTTCTCAGTCAGCATTTTTCTTACTTTGCCCACCTGCACATTCTGATGACTATTGATAAAATACTTTTTTGGTTTGTGCGTGTAGTGAAATCGACTTTTATCCACCTTTACTGTCAAAAATCGAACCTTTCAAGCCTACTGAGACATTCTGAAAGCTATGGGGAGGGACAAAGAAAAAAGGAAGGAACGCCACGCATAAAAATTGATCAGAGGGCTCCAGAGAGTCTTTTGAGGGGGAAGATGTTTTCCCTGATGCCCTTCTTGCAGTGCGTGCACTCTATGTACCAGGCAATCAGGCTGAAGTGAAGAGCTGCTTGTACAAATTTTTCAAGTATATGCAGAGCTGTTGTTGGCTATTTTTGCTGAGACTCTTAGCTGGTACCAGGAGCTGAATCAGGCTTTTTTCTTTAGCCTTTAAGCTGGTATCATAGCACTCCAAATTTTTCCAGCTATACCCAGGTCACATTAGGTGCCATTTATTTCCAAGATTGCTATAATCAAATACTTGGCTCTGAATGCCAACCCAAATCTGTGTTCTTTAAATTAGATGGTGCAAAGAGTGTTTAAAAGACTCAGCAAAGGAGACTACATGATACTGGAGCATGCCCCACGGGGGTGCTGATGGAAAAAGAACCCCAAGTGTGAGCATGGAGGGTCGGATTGGAGTATCTGGCCAGAGTTCTCTGGGAAATAATTTGGGAGAGCAGAACTTACTGGCATCAAAGATGACAGTGACCCAGAAGTGACCCAAAACATTAGGTCTTTGCTAAACCCTTTTATTGGGTTGACTTGGGTCTGTGACAAAGCTTCTAACTGGATCCCCTCTTTTCAAAAGAGACAGATTGAAAAAGAGTTAAACCCAGATTTTCAAACTGCGCAGCACCCACCAATTCCCACTGAGACAGAGATAGAGACTTCAAGGTCAACTTTGCAAAAGAGCTCAGCACCCAATCTTTTGCAAATCTGGCTCTTATTTAGGTGGCTGGATGGGAACTGAGCTCTTCTGAAAACCTAGCCCTGACTGTGTGTGCTGAGCACTTGAACATTTGTCCCAGAGTTCTTTTGAAAGCCTGTCCCATGGGACTGTAAGGCAGGATTTCTCTGCAGCACACTTTCTGGGAGCCTTCTGTAACCCTTGAGCATCACGGTGTACTCCTAAGGACATCCTGCGCCACTGAATTAAAAAGTCTGCACAAAAAATTAAAAATTCTGCGCACAATATTTTAAAATTCTGCAAAAATCTGCAAATTTTATTTGTCAAAGAAATGTGGAGGCTCCAGCATGGCAGAGGGGAGCACAGGCCACTGGCTGCACAGAGGTGGAAGATCACTGCACAGCTCCTACCCGGGACATGGACTCAGCAGTGCGGCTGCACCTAACCCTGACACCGCGCAAAGACTGGGCCTGCCCCAGAAAAATCCCAGGGCCCTGCCCCTCCTTGCCAGGTGCACCAGGTGTGTGCAGGCAGGCTCAGCAAGGCAGGATCCAAGTGTGGTTTAGTGTGGGAAGATCCAGATGTGTGTTGAGAGGGTTCTGTGTGGGGCAATCAGGGTGTGGGTGGCTCAGTGCGGGATCTGGGCGTCAGGGGGTGGATGCACAGGGGCTTGCTGGAGGGTTCTGGGTGCAATGGTAATGGGACTCTGAAGGGGGGTCCAGGTGAAGGTGTTTGGGGCTCAGTGGGGTGTGTGTGTGCGTGTGTCTGGGGGTGCTCGGAAGGGGGTCTGGGTGCGAGAGGCTCAGTGTGGAGGTCTAGATGCTGGAGAAACAGGGCTCAGTGGGCTGGGGATCCAGGTGCTGGTGGCTCTTTGGGGTAGTCCAGGTGCAGGGGGAGTGAGACTCGTTGGTGTAAGGGTTCTGGGTGTGGGGCGGTGAGGCTTGGTGGGAGGGTCTGAATACATGGGGGTTGGGCAGATGGGGGAGCAGCTTCCTGTACAGTGATCCCTCCCCCTGCAGCTGGGGGAGAAGTCTGGGGACGGGTCTGACTCAGCCCCAGATGCCATGCAGGGGAAGAGGAAGTTCCATCCTCCCCAGCCCAACCAGGACTAGCAGCTGAGCCTGACGCAGGGAAGGAGCCACCAGCCGGGTCTTCTCCAGTTTTGCCTCCTGCCCCACAATGATTTACCTCTCCGCCGGCTGCCCTGGACACCTGAAACATACTGCTGGGGAGGGTTGCATGACCGCTCTTGTGTCTTCCCTTTGCTTCCCCCATCAGAAAGTCATTTTTCTGCAGGGAAGCAAAGACATATGTGGGGGACATAAATTCTGCGCATGCGCAGTGCCGCAGAATTCCCCGAGGAGCAACTCCAACACATTTAACAACAGATCAGTGGCAACAATCCTACTCAGCAACTCTGTCACCTGAAAGGAGCTACTTCAGAGAAAGCCTCCTTCTTGGTCACCATGGAGGGGACTGATCACCCCTCTCATCCCATTCTTGATCAAGGAACACATATGCTCCTTCTTTCATTCTGTTGCTTATTCAGGAGTGTACAGGATTTGGCATCTGAATATCATTGGCTTAGGGCTCTCCGAGTCAGATCTTCTGCTGGTATAAGTCAGAATTGTCCTACTGACTTCCACTGAAGCCATGCCAATTTACAACAGCTGAGGATCTGGCCCCATGGTGGAGAGAATACGTGAGCTTTCTCAGATTGTGATGTCAACCCATCCTTCCCCCACAATCTCCTAGAAATGTCTGTCTCTAGCACAGGCACCAGTTAATGCTCTGTTGACTCTGAGATCCTGCTAACTTTCCATAATCAAATCATGACTCAAACTCAAAGATGCCAGGAAAGAAGAGGAAATTGATAACTTCAGATGGGTCTATTTGAAGCAGCCTCCTTCAATCTCTTCATCTGCAGCTGGACCACAATAACCAGCTTCACAGCCACTGCCACTCCACCAGCATCCGAAATTCCGCTCAAGAGGAGATTCATCAATTCTACTGTCACATCTGAACACCTTTTCATGGGCTCTAGATTGCATTTCCCTTGACTCCCCATGTGTCAAGGAAAATTATAAGACAGAAATGATTGCAGATGGTGATAAGAGGAAAGCAGATGGTGGTTGCCAGTCTGCCAGTGGCTCTTAGAAAAAGTTACTGGAGTTCCAGAAGATATACCTTCCCCTGGCAGGGTCACATATAAAAACCCCCTTCAGAACCATCACACATTCAGAATCCAAACTGCCCCATTTCCACTCCCCTCTTTACAGTAAGGAGCACTTCCAGGAGGAAGCAGTGTTATTTCAGCAGAACGTTCATGACACCAGATTTATAGTGTACTTGCTGTTTCTATGACCCTCCCCATTTACAGGGGTTTCTAACTCAGCTGCTTTAAACTTGCACCACGCTAAAATTTGGAAAGCAGGTGGTCAGCCTGGATTCCACATAGTTTTT
This sequence comes from Caretta caretta, assembly GCF_965140235.1. NCBI lineage: Eukaryota > Metazoa > Chordata > Testudines > Cheloniidae > Caretta > Caretta caretta. The sequence goes on from NC_134223.1 coordinate 8,898,358, forward strand.
CTATAAGTAGCTCAAACAGTCAAGATCTTGAACAGTCAAAGAATGAATAGCTAGCGGTTTAAAAAAAAATCACCATGCATTAAAAACAGCTTCATTTCACTTCTGAAATGTTGGTATTTCGTCCTTTGTGTGAATTGCTGCTTTTTGCTAAGGCTGGTAACTGTGCTGCTGTAATTATTAGATAATGAGCTTGCCTTTCTCTAGTGTCTGTCATCCAAATGAATCCCTTCATGTGTTACAAATTTCGTACTGTGCGTACACGTTGCCCTCCACTGATATGCAGCCGCCTCTGGGGTGACAGGCAGCATAGCTAAATCTGCACACACCACTTGTGATTACAGCTACATGGAATCATAGAGTTTAAGGCTGGAAGGGATCACTAGATCATCGACTCTGACCTCCTGGATATCACAGGCCACCAACACTGCCCAGCACCCGCACACTAAACCCAACAATCAAAATTAGACCAAAGTATTAGAGCCCACCGGTGACTAGACTGTTATGTGCCACAGGAGAGAGAACAGAAAGGATTAACCTGCACTAGTGCGGGAGTCCTCACAATGGCAGGGACAGAATTAAGATGAATCCAGATAATCCTGGCAAGTAACCTGTACCCACATGCTGTGGACGAAGATGAAACCTGCGTGAGTGTCACTGCCAATCTGACCTGGGGGAAAATTCCTTCCCTACCCCACATGCGGCGATCAGTTTAGACCCTGACCATGAGAGCAGGATCAGCCAGCCACGGACCTGAATGAGAGAATTGCTTGGTGCCACCTCAGAGCCCTTGGCCACCCCACCTGATGTCCCGTTGCTAGCCATGGCCACCCCTGACTCTTCAGAGGAAGGCCATAAAAGAAACAAATCAGAATACATGGTGGGTGGTGGTAGTGGGGTAGTGAATCCCTTCCTGATCCCAGCTGGTGGCTGGCTGAAACGCTGAAGCCTGAGTTTTCAGGAACATAAGACAGAAACCGGAACTGAGCCCCAAGGCGGCTGAACCCTGCCCTCTACCATCATAAACAACCCTGTCATACAATCCCACTCATAAATTTGTCCAGCTCCCTCTTGAAACTAATTAAGTTGTTTGTCCCCAGAACTCCCACGAGGAAGCTGTTCCAAAATCTCACCCCGCCCATGGTTAGAAACAGTCTTCTAATTTCCAGCCTGAATTTATCCATGGCCAGTTTATATCCATTTGTTCATGTGTCTACAGATCAGTCCTTCTACCTCCTTGTTTTCTTCATCCATAGAGCCCTGTGCAGATACAAAATTTGTATCTGCATTCACACCGCAAAAAAGGTCTGCGGATATCTGTAGCCGTGGATTTGGCTATCTGTGGATATAAAGTGGATGGATACCTGCGGATTTCCAGGACTCTATTCATCCCCCTGTTTTAGATGGTAAGCTCTCAGGGGTAGAGACGGTCACTTACTAGAGGTCTGGACAATGATGGCTAGCATGATAAGGCTCAATACAGTGGAGTCCTCTAAGCCCTACCACAATATAAACTATAAATACAACAACTCTACACAATGGTTTAGGAGAAGAACTGAGGAATTCCATACAGAGTTGAAATTCCTGGGGGAATTGTAAGCGGACAGAATATAATTATCCAAGCTGGAATTTGACCAGGAGACCGTAAGCATCAGGCCCTCAGTTTTACATCTCACTTGAAAGATGGCACCTTCCAGCAACCCAGCACCCATAGGATTACTCTGGGGACAGCAATAGTGACTCAGAGAGAGGAGTACCGCTGCTGTTAGTCATCAATGCCATTACTGACTGCACAGGGATTTCCCTCAGCTTTTATCCTGACTGGGCTTGATTCTGCTTGGCTTGTAAACTCCGATGAGATTACCATTTGAGGTAACAGGAATTCAGAGGCTAACAGGAAGTGCTAACTTTTCCACGATTTTTCCTTTATCTACATTATGAGCGTCAATAACACGTTACGGTACAACTGTAAAATCTCAAACATGGCTGGAAACTATGTGATGGGTGAAATACCTTGTAAACACGGCGTGTTTTCTACTTCATTAACACTTTTAATTGGCTTTAAAATCTGAATTTTCTTCTCAGATGTTGGCATAAGAAAACACAGTAGAAAGGAAATGAAACCCAAACAGAAATACTTTGTTGCAATACAGTTAATGTAAACACAAGACAAAAATATCCAGGCAACATACAACGTGCTCTGTCCTTAAAAGCACCTTGCTGTGACTCTGATGGGGCCTGATGCTGCTGTCCTTATTCAGGGAAGACTCCCATTGATTTCGCTGGGAGTTTTGCCCAAATGGACTCATAGACTTTCTGGTCAGAAGGGACCATCATGATCACAGACTTCATGATCTGGACAATTGTTTGTAACATTAATAACTGTGTGACAATCTTAGTGATTCCTATATACTGCGAGCCCAGTCAGGGACGGAGTCTGAGCCTTTGGGATCTACTAGGAGGGTTTGTCTCAAATGCAATGTTCTCTAACATTTAAAACATCTCCAATGGGTAACAAAGACGATGCAAACTGTTGTGCTGTAGGGAAGAGAACCCGTGGTCCTGTAGCATATCAATACTGTTCCTGGTTACTTAACCAAGAACCTCAGATGGGAAACTGCATACTTTGGATTGTGTTGGTTATTTAAAATATGACACTGCCCCGCCCCTGCTTTCTCTCTTTCAAAATAATTTCCGCAGCGTTTTGTGGCTGGTGCTAAGCTGACCGCCCTGGGACAGACCGTGGGAAACAGCAGCGTAAGCTTCCCTTAAATTCCAAGCCATGCCCTGCCCCTAACCAATGTGCCTGGTTCATGACCTGCATGGATCACCTCTAAGGGGAAAAAGGGTAATTAAGTCCACATTCTCATTAAACCTTTGGCATATCCACTGAGGATGCCAGCAAATTTGATGGAGTTTTTTGCTAAACAAAATCTTATCCTTGAGGAGCAGGACAAACCAATTCACTCACATAGTTCACTGAACAGCTGTAGTTAAGGCTAGTCTGTTGTCAGTGCACAATTTGGGCTCTGTATGTCTATTAGTTATTCTAATTTCTTAACAAATCTATGGAAGGGAACAAGGATGCTTAAGCTGTTGGATTCTCCTTTGACATGTGGCTGTGGATCTCTCTCTAGTCTAACAAGTTCTGATGAAAAACTGCTCCCCTTTCCAGATGGTGTTGGACAGACTCAGAAGATGCTTGGAAGTCTACAAATGAACCAACAATTATCTAATAAGGCCCCTGTAACTCGGATAACTCAGGCTTAGTGCATTACAGTATTGGCAGCAAGATACTGATAATTAACATGCCACAGCACTTTCTACAAGAGCAAGGGCGTTAATACCAGTGTCCTACCAAATACCGAGTCCAGTATTTACTTTACACCTCCCTAAATTGTCCTGGCATTTTCAAATGGATGCAGTAGTATCTTTCACTTTCTGTCCTACACTGCTGTGAAATGCTTGTTAAACAGCTTCTACCTCTCATCCAGAGGTGGCTGCAGGCTAGTGGCAGGTGAAGTGCTTGAGGATCCTGTAGGTTCCGGGCTCCTAGTTATTAGCTTGACTGCTGTTGTACTAAAAAGCCTCTAAGGAAATGTGGCTGTACAGTATTTCTCTATTCTGCAGATTGTCAAAGGGATGAAAGAATAAGTGGTGTGACGACTGATGGTAAAGAAGCGCCGTCATTTCCAAGAGCTTAATCAGGTGGAAAATTAGCTAGAGTGAGTTGTTCAACAGATAAAAAAGCTCAGACAGGCGAACTCCCTGCAGGCTTGAATCGAAGCTGTGATGCTAACAACCTTTGTTTACAAGTTAGTTGAGAGGCTGGCTCATTTTGCTCCTTCAGGCCTGGTTATCTGATGGCTTCAGCAGCTGGCCTCTGCCCTGGTAACTCTGGGGCCTGCCCTGAAGCAGTCAGTTCCAAGTGGTGGGACGGAACAGGGAAGAGTGACGAGAGAGGGTGGTTTTCTATATAAAATAGTCCGAAGAGGGCACATCTGCAGTTGGTATGTGAGAGCCTGTGTCTCTGCTTGTCTGTCCATAGAAGCTCCAGATTTTGACCATCTAGCAAGCACAGCTCACAATGAGGAATTTCAGGGTGGAAAATTGGTAGCTGTGTGGGAGGAAAGGGCCACCTGGGGGAGGAGAAGGCAAAAGAGGCAGTTTGCCCTGAGCCCCGGTTTGAGAGGACCCCGAAAAAGAGTGGCATTGTGACCTGACATGCAGGGTGTCAGCACCACTCAGGTTGAGCTCAGATGACCCTCTATAGGCCAAACCTGAGCTACGCTGAAACCCTGCATGCCAGGTTGCAACGCCAAGAGCAGGGAGCCAGGCAGAGCCCCACGGGACAGGAGCCATTACTGCCGGGTGACTGAGGGTGGGCTTGCTCTCCAACTCCTCTACCAGGGGCCTCCCCCTTCCTTTTTGGAAGGGGGGCTGCTCAGTTTCAGATTGTGCTCCAGATGCCCAAAAAACTCCGTGCAGCCCTGAGAGTGAGTGACTGGGGGGGGGAGGGGAGATAGGGCTGTTTAGACCTATTCCTGTGAAATGTAACCACAAGTCTATTCTCTTTTGAGAACCTGTGAGAGCTGGCACTTCCCTGAAACAGAACTGAAGCTGGACTCAAAGTTGACATTACAGGGACTTAATGAAATTTTCCTGGTGATGTTTTTTGCCCTGGTCCCTCCCCCTCCCACAACATCACCAAAGAAGTAGTGGTTTTAGCTTCTTTTCCTTACTGCAGTGTGATAGAATCTCTACAAGTTCCTATCCAGGGAAATGTTTAGCTTCTGATTGAATCAAGTTCCCTTTCTTGCTTTTCTTCTTTGGATTGTATTCATTCCTGTCACACCTGCCTAAGGCAGCATGGCTCATCTGAAACAAGTCATTCCACCTGGGAGCAACGAGACCCAGGCAACCCACTTCCATGCTCAGTCCCCAGGGTCCTTAATAAACCTGAATTTCAGCATTAGAATTCATTCTTTGCTGCAAGTTTTGGGCCCACGACAAGAACACCGTTTAATGCATCTTTGAGGAAAAGCCTGAATCACACAAGTGCCAAATCAATAGATTGTTAGAACACTGCCTTTTTTTTGTCTGTTTGCTGCAGCCAAAGAGCCCACACAGGTGGTGAACCAGGCTGCCCTGGAACCACTCGAGACCCAGTAACAAGGCATCACTTCTAAGAAAGGTTTTGGAGGGCAAGAGCAGGAATTCCATTTTAATCATCACTGTCACAGATCTGGCATTTCACTGCTCAGTTTCAGCAGAGAAAAGAGCAAGTTAAAAAAGGTTTGTAATTATCTCAAGGGGAAAAGCCACAGCTATGGTGATGTCTGGTGCAGCATATTCCAAACTGAGCTCTTTTATTCAGCCTTTTCTTACTTCTCCAATTTTAGAGGAACATCGGAGTGTAAAACAGGTCACAAAATCTCATCACTACATCTTATTGCAAAGAAGGGTAAATCAGTGCTTTTAAAATGGTCTTAAATGACAGAGTAATAATAATTAGCTGGTCTGACATGCTTTCAGTCTTCAAAGCACAGTAATCATTGATGAATCTTTATGACCTTCCTTTGATGGCAGTATTATTATATCCATTTTACAGATGGGGAAACTGAGGCACACAAAGGGGAAGTGACTTGCTCAAGGCTGCAGTGGGAATTAGTCCCAGTACTGGGATTAGAACTCTGGAGTAGCTGGCTCCCAGTGTGGTGCTCAGACAACACCTCTTTCTATTTTGTTATTACAATGGTAATTAAGGCTACGATTCCGTCATGGAGAACATAGATTTCATGATTTTAAGAGATATCTGTGAGCTCCCCTTTCAGCCCCGGGGGGTGGGGCTCGGGCTTTGGCGTCAGCTCTGGGCGGCAGGGCTCGGAGACAGAGTGCCACCTCTGTTCCCCGACTCACCTCAGTGGGTCACCCAGCCTGTGGGTCAGCGTCAACGCCTCTGCGATACACAATGTATTGCCAAGACCATACCCTGATTTTGTACATTTTTACCATGACTGTTCTGTGAATTTTGCCTAATTTTACTGTGAGAAAATTATATCCATAATGATATTTAACACACAGCAGTAGAGTCCACTGGGTAGCACACTGGACTGGGACTCAGGAGACTTGGGTTTTATTACTGGTTCTGCCACTGACCTGCTATATAACCATAGGCAAGTCACATCACCGCTCCTTGCCTCAGTTTCTCCTCACACCCTTAGTTTTGTCTTGTCTATCAACCCTTTAAAACTCTTCAGGGTAGAGACCGTCTCTTTTCCTGTGTATGTACAGTGGTTAGCACAATGGGGTCCTGATCTCAATTGGGCATTCTATGTGCTACCTTAAGAGAAATTAATAATAATCATCAATATCATCTAGGAAGGTGACATCTGAATGATAAAGAGTAGGACTAGGAGAATTCAGCTGCCATTTGAATGCATGGGAAAGCAGGGAATTTCAAGGTCAATGCAAGTCCTAATTGTGGCTAAAGGTCTTTAAACTTTATATAACAGATATTTTACAACCGGCCCAAAGTGGAAATTGGGGTTTGCTTATATGGGTATGTAAAGCAGAAATTAAACTCTGTAGCCCTGTATAATCTGTGATTCTTTTATTGGGGTAGTATATGGAGAGAGATATGCATAGCCCTTCTCCCACTTTTGACAATATGGCAGTACTAACTTCCTGCATCTTTCATGAAGTTCATCACTAGACCTACAGACACAGACCATCAGATCTACTTTCATGCCTGTAAATTCATCTCAGATTTTGGTTACATTAAAATTGCCTAAAGAAACCTAAGCGAATGCCTGTAACTTCCAAGCCCACACGAAAAGCATTTTGCCTACATTCAGACTCTTAACAACATTTCTTCGATATTCAGATGCTAATGTAAAATGTAATCTCCAACATCCCACTTGAACAAACAGCAATCAGCCTAATATGTTACAACTCAATTACTTCCTCAGTTTCAGTTACTGTCAAATAAATCCGCTGAACCAATCAGTTTCATTGTAAGCGCTCGGGAAGCTTTATAACTTCATTTGCTGAGTGGGAGGACATTTTGTTAGTTTCCTCACTGACAGATTTAGAGAAATGAGGCCTTAAAAGTTTGGAGGAGAATGAAAGGAGAGGGCCCTGGCATGACAAATGGAAACTGTAAAGCAGACCATACTAATCAAAACAGACACAGGCTAAATACCTTGGGCCCTGATTCTCATTTACATGAAGGCCCTTTATATATCCCTTATATCCCACGCACTTTGAGACTCCTTTACATTGTCACAGCTGCAAGAATCAGGCCCCTTGGACTCCAGCATCCCACTCCCCCACCAGACTGAAAGGAAAACTAACCATTGTGCACAGTTCTGAAGTTTGAAAGGACCCACAGGCCCTCACCATGGATAAACTGTGAGATGGCTTGAACGTGAAGGGTGCTAGAACGAATTTTGCAAGAAGCACCTTCCTGAAGTCCATACTTTGCTCCTTGATAACCTCCCCTCCTTCTCTGTCCCATGGCCTTGTGTCACCATAACTAGAAATCTGTTCTGAACCCATCCAATGTTGGAACCTGCAGAAGTTGCTGCTGGCACGACACAGGGGACTCCTGCCCTCACCAGATGGAGAGCTTGCCACTGCAAAGCACTCCCAGCCTCCTCCAGAATTCTGTCATTTATATTTTCACATAGTTTCTCTACAGGATCCTGAGATGCTTTGCAAGAGGGCAGGACAGAAATGTGAAATGACCAACGGCCTGAAGGGCTCGGTTCAGAGCCTGCTCGACGTGCTAGAAAGTTATTCTACTCTAAAGCAGCGAGAGCTTAATATAAAAGCACAACCAGCTTCTTTGATGCTTAATATATGATGATGATGAGGATCAACTGTACTTTCTTATGCTCTCAGGACCCATCACAGTGGGCTCTGCAATCATCTCAGTGGGCCAAGTCCCTGCAAACACAGGCAAACACTCTGATTTGCTGTGCTGCATTAACGTAAGTGTTTTATTATTTCATGGTTTCTCTCAAACTGGTCTATTTATTTTCAATTACCTAGAGCTAAAATTGACTACCAGGGCAACTGTGGGGAGATAATGCTACAGCAAGTTGCAATAAGCAACCTGTTCCACTGAAACAGGCACCCACGTTGTTTTAAGAAACATCTAACACCTTGGTTTTAAGCTGCGTTGTCTGCATAAAAGGAATTGAAATTGTGGCTCAGTGTTTTCTGCTAGGGTAGACTGAATGTCCAGCATTAGATCACTTGCATTGTACTGGGCTAGCATAGAATCATAGAATATCAGGGTTAGAAGGGACCTCAGGAGGTCATCTAGTCCAACCCCCTGCTCAAAGCAGGACCAAGTCCCAATTTTTGCCCCAGATCCCTAAATGGCCCCCTCAGGGATTGAACTCACAACCCTGGGTTTAGCAGGCCAATGCTCAAGCCACTGAGCTATCCCTCCCCCCATGATGTGACCTGCTGCTATTTCCATACCCATGGACCTTTATGAGAATGAGATGTGGAGATACCAGTCAGCCACGTTTCAAACAAAGCAACCGTCTAACTGACAGTGGCACTGAACTTTTTTCATGGATCCGAGTCAGGAAATCTTCAAGGAATCCAGCTAGTCCAAGATACTAGTTCACTAGTAGAATCATAGATTCTACTACTACTGAGTGGATTCTAGTACTAATGAGGCTCTTTAATACTTGTTCAAACATCCACACCTGCAGAAAGGGTGTTTTGATTTTGTATCTTATAAGAAAGAGCTGGATTTATTGCACTCGATTAAGTAAAAAGAAAGTAGTAAAGTGCCTTGTTAGCACTATACTTCTAGTATTCTGTTGAGAACACCTCTATATACCTTTATGCTACCCTATTCCATTGCATTTGAAGTGCAAACAACCTTTGCTTTCATGCCATTTGTTAAAGCATTGGTTTCTGAAGCTTTTCTTTGCAGGCCCCATATAACTCACTGTTTTCCTGTCTCCTAGACTCTGTTTTTTTTCAAGACTGCTCCTCTTTTCCATGCTTTCCAGTAAGGTTAGGCAAGGCTGGTCTATCATGGAAGCGGCAGGCCTCTCGGAGATGACAGCATTAAGATAACCTGCTGTTGGCAATAGCTCCTGGGAATTATCTGTAGGCACTCCAACTGCGTTCACTGTGTTAGTGTAGCTGTGCTGAATAGTGGACGAATAAGCTGGAGCAGCTTGGAAGAGCTGTGATTATGAGATGAAGAGATCTGGGGATCCGTTTGAGGAGCCTCATAGAGATGTGATTGTGATATTAGGAGATCAGGATCTGAATCTCCCGTGTGTGTCATCAAAGCAAAGAGGTGCTTATGTATGCTGAGTCTGCATCATTTCATTACAGAATGGTGCAGGTTGTGTAAGTAACAGGGTACTGGCGTCTTCATGCCATGGGGACTGTTAGTAGTGAGGTGGGATATGAAAGCAGTTATGGGTTTAATGGTGGGTAGGGGAAAGCAGATATTTTGGTGGTAACCTGTGTGCAAGTGCGAAGGGGCTGTATGAGAATATGAAGTGGTTGTTCAATTTTACAAGTGTGGTATTCTGTTGGGGAGTAGGCTCAGGCCATGTCTACACTACAGTGCTGGGGAGCTGTGCCTCTGACGCACCATACCGTAGCCACTTCCTACATTGACGGAAGGGGTTTTTCCATTGATATCGTTAATCGGGCTCTCTGAGAAGTGGTAGATAGGTTGAGGGAAGACTTCTTTCATTGACGTAGCCATGTCTACGTTTGGGGTTACGTCAACGTAACTATGGCACTCAGTTTTTAAGCGTAGATCAAGTTTCAGCAGGGGTGCTGGAACAACTTTTATAGTGGGGGTGCTGATGATGGAAACCGTGTATTTGGTGTTTGTTATTACGACTTCAAGCCAGGGGTTGCGGCAGCACTCCCGGCACCTCTAGTTTCAGCACCGCTGGGCCTCAGTGTTTGAGTTTAGGGCAAGTGTAGATAGCACACCAGGCCACACTGTCTTTCTGAAAGTGATGCCACTCCTGTAGGATCTGATGGGATAAAAACACTATTTTCTCCCATGCAGGATGTTACAGAATTTTTTAAAAAAGCAACAATAGAAATAAAATAGTCCCTACAACTTTAAATAACATTCAGGTTCTAGCTTCCATTAGGTGTCAGTCCAGACTTAAGGCTTATCTGACATGGAGTTTATGGTAAAGTCATGGGGCCGCGAGGTTTGTGCACATATAGAGGGAAGAATAGAGACTACACAAAGTCATTCACTCTTCTTAGGCCTGATCTATACTTAAAAATAATACTGACCTAGCTACGTCACGCAGGATTGTGAAAAATATTGTGCTTTAAGTGTCCCTGGTGTAGACGCAGCTAGGTGGACGGAAGATGAGCACAAGGCTATGACCGGTAAGGACGGAGTGAAATACTAAGGAAATGAAGAGGGCTACTCACTACAGATGAAAGATCCATATTAACCATCCTTCTATCATCCAGGATGACTGGCTGAAGGCCTGCAACCTTGAGCTGAGCAGAGGAGGTCCGGTAGACAAAACTCAGCAGCCAGTCTCCCCTACGAGGAAAATGAAACAGAAGTATTAATAAGCCTTGCTGGAAGACTGATAAAATGCATGAAGACATTCAGGGAACATAGGAAAAGATAGAGATGACAGGACCAGGCAGATACCCAGACCAGACTGGAATATCATGCTGGATAAAATAATTGGGGTATAACTGTAAAAATTTTAGGAGTAATCCTGACTCACATGAGTAGCCTCACTGAGTTCACCAGGACTACTCCCATGAGTAGAGGCTTCCGGATCAAGTCCTTTAAAATTATTTCAGATTCACAGGGAGACAGTGCTTAACTCAGCTATTGGACAATCTCCTTGCAATACGTTAACACGTACAAGTTTGCCACCTGTAGCATCTGTAAACGTGTACAGCACAGGCACTGTGGCTGCTGACATATGTGCAACTTATAAAGTAATTTAGGATCTTTCTGGATTAAAGGTGCTGTAAAAATATAAGGTTTTAATAGCAGAAGTGGCAAGATCGTGCTTCCATTATTGGGTGGTGGGGTAGAGATGGCATGGTTAGTCTAAAGATTACATAAAATGACTACACGCTGTACCCTATGGCACTTGGGAAAGGTGAAATTCTCCCCAGTGCAGAGAACTGGCACAAAGCCTGTACATCACTTACATCCAGCTGAGCTCGATGATGAAGGCTTAAGTGGGACTGCAGTGGTGTACAAAACCTTGTGCTGGCCTTCTGCACAGGTGAATTTTACTCTAAGAGCTACCACTTCCAGCTGTTCCTGTTCACTCACCACTGTCCTTGACTATCAGATGTGAATAAAGCCCACATGGAGCTATGTGAAATGTGTGCAACACTCCCGAGGCCACATGAAATTCACTTGGTTTTGTATTTGTTGCTAACTCATTACTCAGATCAGATTGTCTGAAAGGTCTAGCCATGCAAACATGGCTTGACTTATGGTATTACAGGGAGATCGCAGGACATTGGTAGTTCGGATGATATGAAATCCAATGTAGCAATTTCAACTGGCTTTCACTTCGAGATGTTGGGTTCATTCAAACGTCAATGTTGAGAGGTACGAACTTCTATGAACTGAAACTCGAGTAAATGGGCCTGATTCTGATCTCATACCCGTTTTACACCAATGTAAGTTCACAAACTTCCGTGAAGTTACTCCCGATCCACCACCCTCTGGCTCAATATTTATGCAAACACCAAGGCAGGGAACCACCACATCTCCAGACCCATGTGAATGTTTTATCAGGAAATAACGTATTTTCCTGATTCATGTTTCAGATTCTCTCACCAAAATCCTCCCTATAGCTCTCCAATTAGCATCTCACATCACCCTTCATGTGGACCTGGTGCTCCTCACCTACAGCATCCCATGGGATTTTAGAGATTAAATGTACTAGGATATTTATCTGGAACCTCATCGCCTGCTCACTCCTGTTTGTGTGTCACTGAGCTGTAATTTATTAACCCTCTGTTTGCTGAACAGTCGAAATATGGGCTGCCAAAGTAAAGAGACTAACTTGAATTATACACATGTAGCCCGTTTTATTTCAGTAGCTCAGTCAAGCTCTGAAACGATAACAAGATTCTCTCTCTTACATTACAGGAAATGAATATACTATGCTTTCTGCACTGAAATAAGTAGAGGTTGTCTTGCAGTTCTGGGATGATCTATAGTCAGTATAGCAAATTCAGTTATACACATAAATTGCTAATCATTAATGGTTTCCTGGAGGAAAACAGAAACATCCCCCAGAAACTACTCTACAGGAGACAGCAGCTGCTTTTTTACTATGTTACAGGAAGAAATGCAGTAATTTGCATAAACAGCCTGCATCTCTGAAACCTCAGCAATACAAAATTAACAAAAGCAGCATCTCTCAGCTCAGCCATACGGATGGGAGTAATGAAGATTTCTTGTTTTAATCTCAAGTGCCTGTGATTTTAATTTCTCTCTTCTGATTGTTTTACGGTATGTACAATAATAGAATATATTTGATATTAACACACACCTCTCTCTCTGTGTATACTTATTTGTAGATACATTTGCATCATCGTTAAGGTTTTGACAATTAGGTGCTTTAACATATGTTAAAAACAAGTAATTCCATGAATTAACTCTCAGGCCTGGTTGACACCTAAACATTAGATCGACCTAAGCTATATTGCTCAAGGTCGTTGATCCAACCACCACTGTAGATGCAGCTAGGCTGATGGACAAATTCTTCTGTTGACCTAGCTACTGCCTCTCGAGAGGGTGGATTACATACAATCGATGGAAAAACCCCTTGTTGACATAAGAAGCATCTACACTGCAGTGCTGCTGTAGTGTAGACATACCCCCTGTGAATTTAAGAGCTGGATTCTCATTTACACCTTGGCACCACTCTGACAGTTTTAAGGGTGGATGTAAGTTACATTTACACCTTGTCTGAGGCCCCTCTACACTGCCAGAGTGTCGTAAAGCAGACTGAAATATAAATGAAATACAGTCCCCAAATACTAAGTCCTTAATATGCATAGGCTTCCAGTCTAAGATTCACCATAAATAGTAAATAGCTAATCAAAGCCCAAGACAGAACAGCCTTATGTTGCCTCCTGAAGACTTTCAAATCCAAGTAATGGACGCAATGACTTCTAAAGAAAATGGTTCTCTACTGAGAGCTCCTTAATACTTCAATCTTTGGGTCTGTCAAAATGTTCAAAAACAATAAATAAAAGATCCACTAACAGTGACCCAGCCATAATGAGACGTTGGGGTTGTGTATGTACAGACCTGCAATAGCCATTTATGATCCTGCCCGACACCACCTTTGTGAAAGCTTTCCAGTACTTGGCTTCTCCTTCCACTGGAGCTCCCAGCAGGACCACATCCTCGATGATCCCCTCACAATCTATAAAGATGGGAACAGCCCCCCACAAGACAAAGGGTGTTACTTGGATTTGGAAGGCAGCTCAGAAAATGCATCTATATACGATACAGACAAGTGAGAATTGCCCTCCGAGGGATGAGAGTGTATTTAGTGTAGTTCACTTACGCTGGAGAAATACTTTATTTCTGTTGATTCATTTGTCAAGATAAAGTAAAAAGATCTCGGGTCTGATCTGCAGAGGCATGGAGAATCCACAGTTCCAACTGAAGCCACTGGGAGCCCAGCATCTATCAAAATCAGGGTCCTGGCAATTGTGAAAGGTGTCAGGCTGACAGCAATGGGGAGTGAAGTTCTCTTGTCACAGAGCAGGTATCGTACAAGCAGCAGTGTGGAAGATTCCTCTCACACTGCCAATCAATAGAGTCAGTATGAGATTGGTATTGTTTCACAATATATGGAATGAGGGGCCAAGTGAGACCACTGAAACAAATGTATAATTAAGTTCAATAAACCTGAAAGTTGCTAATGCATTCGTCCATTGAATGCACAACAACAGACTCAACACCAGGACAACAGAATTCCTAGTGGTAATTCCCAATCAACAGCTCTGAAGCAGTTTAGCTCTTATTACTCTCTGGGTGCAATCTGCTCAAAAGGTGTGTGGAGTCTGATCAAAATTAACGCTCCTCTTTTATTCTTAGTGGACAAACTGCACCTAAGGAATTCCAGCAGAAGCAAGCGATGTAATGAGAAAGATTGGGCAGCACTTCTGTGCTTTTCAATAAAAATGTTTTAAAAAAAATACGTGCTATGATACATTCACTATTACCAGGACAGAGCTCCACAAGGCAGTCTCAGTCTGGGGATGGGACACAAAGATTCTGGTTTTTAGTTCACTTTCCAGAGTCCCCCAGGTTAGAGAAAGTTGAAATCAATTCCTAATAAGCAAACTAAAATCCGAACGTGCGTGCATGAGCGCATATTAGGTCTACGGAAACAATACATATAAATGTTTGATTACATAGTATGTATCAAAAAAGAAGGTGCAATTTTAACAATTGACTCTCTGTTTATGTAGAGTTGTGAAAAAGGGACAGTAAAGTGCCTTCCAATATAGTAATTGTTGATATGACTGGGAATTCCATCTTTCAACTGGAGTCCCATATATATTATTATTATTAATTTGTATTGTGGTAGCATTTAGGAGCCCCCCTCATGGACCAGGACCCTATGGTGCTAGGTGTTGTACAAACACAGAACAAAAAGACAGTCCCTGCTCTGAAGAGCTTATTCTGCCAAAACCAGAATCTTGACCTTTGGAAAGCGCAGCTCAGCATACGTGGGTTTTGGTCATTTTCAGGAGAGTGTACCTGGTTTGTAGAATAGGGGATTGGGATTATGAGGTAATAAATGTGAAAGCAATTACAAACCACGTGAAATCATGGCCAAGGAGATGCTGCCTGGATAGATTTTTAATCAATGCCATTGATTTCCTTTCTCTAACAGCAGTAATAACCCGGTGCTCCCTGCAGCGAAGCATTATTGTACACCGTTTTACTATGATGTAAATTCCAACCCCCGATGACAATCTGAAATGCGTTCTGTTGGTTTTATTTCTTAATTATGAAGCAAATTTCACACAAATAATAATTTAAAAAGAACAGTGATTCGATTTTGTCAGCTTAACTTGATAGGCAATGAGACTAATGCTTTCACAGTAAACGGGTAATGAAAAAAACAGAGCCATGTGGACAGGGCAATAATTCTAGCCAGGATAATAAAGTCCATGTCTCTAGCGTAAGGTCAATTGAAAGAGCAAGAATAAGCAGCTCATATATCAGGTTCCTGAAGACCGGAGCTAACCATTGGAAGGTTTGGTTTCTTTCCCTCCCTTGCACTATTCAGGTCCTGTTTGAAATGAAGATGCTCAATCTTGGCTGTGTATGCATTTCTTTTGAATGATTGTGGAGGAAGAGGGACGCTTAAGAATATAGATCACTGATCTGCATAGTTACTACAATGCCAGTTAATTATACCTATCCCGTGGGCTACAAATTGTTTATACTGATAAGGAATAATAAAGCCCATGTGCACAGGGAAAAGAAAAATTAACGATTCTAGATAATAGGAGAAAAGAAAAGATTCTACCTCAGTCAACCCCCCTTGGGAATAATACATTTCACAGCCTCCTTCTGCCTCTGACTCATGAACATCATTAATTCTGGCAGGATGTGTAAAAAGAAAAAAAGGCTTTTATTCCACTTGGCCAACTTCTTAGTAGATAAGACACAACTCTGTATTGGGATGCGATAGGAGAGTAATGGGGCAAGGATTGGCAATTTCCATTGCCTTTAGCTACTAAAAAGGGTTTTTGCAATGAAAGCAGCTGTATTTGCTTGTCGTGAGGCAATAACTGCCAACTGACAGGCAAATCATCTTGGAAAAGGCCCGTGCGATGCACTCTGAGCCTGGGGCTCGGACCAGTCTCTGGGAGCCGGGAGAGATATTGCCACGTTCCCGGTCTGGAAGTGTTAAACACACAGGGAACTCGTGTGCCGTTCTGGTGAAATCCACCCCTCTGTAGAGGGGAAAGTACAAGACATACGCATCACTTAGGTGATGCTTAAAACTTCAAAACAGTGGACAGGAGCTCAGGCTCTGAAGCCCACCCCCACCCTAGGCTTCAGAGCTTGAGCTCCAGCCTGAACCACAACTTCAACGCGCTGGCTACACAGCTATTTTTAGAGCACTGCCATGAGCCCCGCTAGCCTGAGTCTCTTGACTGGGGCCAGCAGACTCACCCCTGTGGGCTGTGTAGACGTACCCATTGACTTAGGTGGGATTTAAGCTCTCCAGTGGGATTTAAGTCAAGAACATAAATAAGTGCTGTCCTGCACTGAGGTCTAGATGAGCCAAACAGTGTCAGCACTGGATGTCTGACAGGTGATTTGCTTTCTGATGACATCTTAGAAGCCAAGGTCGTGTCTGCTCTCTGGTGCCTTAACAATCCCACGCACTTAAAGGTTTTGCCTTGACAGGGGTTCGTCCAGGTATCTTTGGGCAGTATTTCCCCTCCTCACACTGTTGGGAATGCTGGTTGGCTGCACTGCAGTGTTGCTGTAACTTAGAGTTTGTGAAGCTCACTGGGCTCCTCAGGATGATATACATGTGAGGAATTATTTACAAGTATTACTACTATTTTAAAAACTACTCATTTAATGCGAGCTGACAAACCTGCCTAGCAAAGTAATGTAATTAGTAAGCTGAAACAAAACGTTTGAAACGGCCACTCAAAAATATCATTTATTTTAACTTGAGTCCCCAGAGAATGCACAGGTACCATTTTCCATCCTGGAGCACCACAGGCTTGCCATACCGGACCAGACCAGCAGCTCACACAGTTAGCTTACCCCATCTCTGATAGCAGCTAGCATCAGAGCTTTCAGAGAAAGGCACAAAAGCCCCATGATGGACAATTATGCAATAACCTGCCCAATGAATGAACTTCCTCCTAAACCCAAGCCATCTTGGCTTATGTTCTGAAGTACTAGGGCTGAGATACATCATCAATTTTTACCCTCCCTAGTTTAACTATGGATATACTTATTAATCATCTAGGAACATAGGAACCGCCTTACAAGATCAGACCTGTGGTCTTTTTAGTCCAGTATCCTGTCACTGATAGTGGCCAGTACCAGATGTACGTGCATAATCCTTCTTTTACTCCCATGAAGCTTCTGACTTCAAATATCAACCTGGGCAGTTCCACAAATTAATTAAGCATTCTGCTGCTAAGTATTTCCTTTATCAGTTTTTAATTGTTTGTCTTTTTGTTTCATTGGATAGCCCTTGATCTTGTTTTAAGAGAAAGGGTTATTAGGATCTCTGGACTGACCTTCTCTCTATGCCATTTTAATATACGTCCACCATGCCGCATCTCATTTACCCCCATTGTATGGTTGTCACAATCTTTTTAATGTCTCCTGATATGGATGTCTTTTTTGTCTATGAATTTTCATCACTGTCCTCTGAAGCTCTTTACAACCCTTCACACACATTCTATTCTTGTATTGTCATGAAACTGCCACTAAGACTGTATAAAAAAAGGCCCGCAAGATTGGGCCTTGTACTTATTATGTATGCGTCTTCAGAGTCCAGACCCAGATGTCCCAGGTGGCTGCTCCATTCCTTCTGTGGCTTGCTTCTGGAATGTGAACTGGAAGGATGCATTGGCAATCTGCACTAAACACGTTGCTTTTAATCCCACAAACAGCTCAGCTTTCATAATTCAATTAAAGGACTGAAAATCAATGTGCCGTGGGGGGGCTGCTACAAGATGTATTTATGATGCTCAGATTTCTTTAGAATGGCAAATAACCAGACAGCCCCTAACGATTCCCTTTCACCTGTTACTTAGCTATAGTGCTGTGCAGTCTCATTGAGAGAGACTGCAGGGCTATTAACGGCTAATGAAAGCCTCAAAACATTACAGCCCCGACATTTTCAGGCACTGAGGAGAAAAGAGTAAATCTGGGGCCAGATTCAGAACTCAGTTCTACCAGGGTAAATTCAGAGTGATTCTAATCAAGTCACTAGGATACAGTCTGGTGCTACAAAGACTAGAATTTGGCCTCTTGTATTTCAGGGGTACCTCACTCTATGTGGCTGTGCACCCTAAACCAGAAACACAGTCCTGGCATGCAGCTGTAAACGGAAAGGAAGCTGACCTCCGCCTCTCATGCTGGTTTAATCTGCTCCACCTGCCAACACCTACTAATGAATGTTTGCCAGTGTAAAGCTCCTTACTTATTAGCTACATTCTGTGAGGGCAAATGTTAATTAATAAAATTGGCTAGGTAGGGGGAGGGATAAGCAGCGCACACACTACTGACTCAACTCCAACATACAATTTACATCAACTGATCAGAATGACTTGATTCCTTTTCTAAATTAAGAATAGAATCTATTAATAAACAAAACCACAACTGGTAACAAATTGACAGATGGTTTTATGCTTGACTTTAGGGAAAAATTACCATGAAAATAGCTGACGACAGTGGCATTTCAATGACTTAAATGGGAGGGACGACTCATGGGATCAGATACAGTAGCTACAGAGAGCTTCCAATAAAGGTGAAGCATCTTCTGCCAAGTTCACAGCGAAGCGTGGGCCGCTCACAGACTGATCCACCAGACAAATGTCACAGAACGTTAAGAGTGTTGTTTGCAGATGGAGGCCCAAATTCTGCTCTCAGTTACACTGGTGTAAATATGAAGTAACTACTTAAGTCAGTGGAGTTACTCCAGGTTTACACCGGAGACAGCAGAATTCAATTCTGAACATATTTCAGAACTGTTTTGTAGGTTTCTATTTAGGCTGCACCTCAGGAAGTAAATACCCTCAGCCACATACTGGCTTGGAATGCACATAATCCAAGTGCTGTGGCCAGGTGGGGATCAATGGGGTAGAAACTATCCATGCTGACTCAGGCTTCCCTCCAAACCCACAGAGATGCTGCTTCACAGGCTCTCTGCAGCCAGAGCTGGGGAGGAGTATCCCAGGGCAGGATGTAAGGCCTGGAGGTGTGGTTCATACATTTCAGCTTGTCTACATCCTTCCATGGGTCCACAGCCCCCTCACAGGTTATTTCTGCTACGGACCGGAGTAGTCTGTATTGTGAGGTTGTCCTAGAGGTTGTCCATCAGGGTCAGGCTGTGAAGCACGAAGGCAATGCCACGTGGCTGTGCTGTCCTCCTGTGGCTATTCTAGAGGACTTTGATCTCCAGAGCTGTTGGCACGATAATTTCTACCAGCACTAAATTCATAAAAAAAGGTGATGGAAAAAATAAATAAGAGAGTTAAATGTTTGAACTCTACCTTTTTCTTGAGCCATCTCCTTCAGGCAGAAGTAAATGACCCTTGCGCCCAGACTGAAGCCAATCAAAGTGACAGGTCGTTTGCCCTAGGGAACAAAGAGGCACAGGCACAAATGAGGATGGTACAGCTGTCAAACATTCTGCTAGACCTGGAAAGAAAGGGCTGGCCAGTGGAGGTGCCTAGGCTCTGATGCAGCAAATCATATAAGCATGTGCTGAATTTTAAGTATGTGAGCTGTCCCATTGACTTCAATGATATTACTGATGTTCTTAAAGTTAAAGACAGTTACATTTAACTTAAATTAAGTCCTTTGCTGGATAAGGGTCCAAATGCACTCTTCGTGCTTTATTAATATCAAGTTTCTCACACATTGTCTAAGGAAGCTCCTTTTCATTGAATGGCCCATTTGCTATTCATTGCACCTTACCCCCACTATTTTAATTTTAAAGAAGGCAAAACCCCATATAACAACATGGAAATGAGTAACATTTTCAAGGCAGGAAATCGAGTCCAACCCCAAGCAATTAATTTCAGGGCTGTAAAATACCATTAGAGCAACTGCTGCCATGTTCCTAGCAAGGAGAGAAACTTGTTTCCACCTTACAAAAGCATTCTTTCGGGGCTCCCAACCACCAAGAAATGAAATGTAATGACATCTTTGGCAGAGATGAAGATGAAAATGCAGTGCCATGCCTTTCTGATGCCTGCGGGGTTAATAGACCTGGCAGATGAAATAGGCTCCCATGGCTTGTAACACTGCCAGCCAGTCAATTTCCATGAAAAGGTAAACAGTGGGGTGTATGCATATATAGCCACCATTAACAGATGTTTTACCAGCACTAGCCAAGAGGAGATATGGATGCGAGCAAGTTGGTTTAAACTTAATCCAGATAAACCAGAGCTAATGCTGGTTTGATGGGGAACTGTTTAGAGGATTCAACTCCTACTGAGCATGTGTTGGACATTTGTTAATGAGGTTCCCAACTTTGGTCTTGGGGATTTGTGGTGGTCTGTGTGACAGATATGGCAATTTCCTGCAATATCATTGGGAGACCTTATTTAATTAAATTTAAGTGTCTCTGGGGGTCCATTGTATGAAATGAATGGTGTATTATTGTGCGCCAGGATTCTATGTAACCTCTTGAGGTGGGAGATGTGACAGATGTGAGTCCTGGGGGTTCAAAGGACTATTGTGAACAATGTGCCAGGCAAGAATGGTCTTTTGGAACAGAAAATGTTATGGGGGTTTTCCTGGGGAATATCTATCTCGGGAGAACTGAATGCAAATTCCTCACCTCCGGTTATGCAAAACCCCAGCCTCTTGAAGCTATGCCTTGGGGAATGAGTCACTGTCTGCTGTTCATGCGATACATGAGGCCAAGATCAAAGGCCCAAGATGCATAAAGGAAAGACTGAACTGGTGGTTCTGGTTCTGAATCTGAGATCGCTATGAACTTGTAGTCATGGAAAAAACCCATTTCTGGGTTTTGAAGGACTGACACGAACCAAAACCGAGGTTGGAGATGGGATGAACTTTGGTAAGCTTTTTAACATGCATGTATGCATGTACTGTTTTCATATGTTTTCTCTGCAATGCTTTCACCTTAAGAATAAATGTGGTTGCTTATAAAGAACTGTGTGGTAACTTATAACTGTGAGCCATTATGCTATTCATAGCTTCTGGAGAGAGAACCAAGTGCAGAATCTGGCTTGTTTAGGCACTCTGGCTTGCAGGCAACTGTGTACAGGCAGGCAACTATGCAGTGTGGAAAAACCTGGTCAGAAAGCAGGGTCTCTACCAAGAGAGATAACATCTGGGAGCCTGTTTTCACTTTCAGGTGACATTGTAAATAAGAAGCAGGCAGCATTATTTCCCGTAAATGTAAACAAACTTGTTTGTCTTAGTGATTGGTTGAACAAGAAGTAGGACTGAGTAGACTTGTAGGTGCTGAAGTTTTACACTGTTTTGTTTTTGAGTGAAGTTATGTAAAAAAATTCTACATTTTTCATGATACAGAGATTGCACTACAGTACTTGTATGAGGTGAATTGACAAACACTATTTCTTTTATCTTTTTTACAGTGCAAATATTTGTAATAAAATATTACTATAAAGTGAGCACTGAACACTTTGCATTCTGTGTTGTAATTGAAAACAATACATTTGAAAATACAGAAAAACATCCCAAAATATTTATAATAAATTTAAATCACTATTCTATTATTGTTTAACAGTGTAATTAAAACTGCAATTAAACTATTTTTTTAATCTCGTGATTAATTGCAATTAATTTTTTAATTGTTTAACAACCCTAATTTAAATTTTAAAAACCAAACTGTTTTTGAAAGTCACAAAATGAAATAAAAATTTCAAATGGAAACTGAACGAAAATTTTTCATTTTGGTTTGCTCTGAAATTTCCCATTGGAAAATTGTGTCAAAAGCAACATCTTCCTGCAAAATAATTGATGAAGCCATATTTTTTGGCAGAAATTTTTTTTGTCAAATATTATTTCAAGCAGCATTAGCTGGAAGGGCGGATGGCTGCTACTCTTGGGGTCATCATGAAAATGTGATGTGGGCATCCTACTTCAATGAGCAAGATTTTATCTTAAATACATTTAATAGGATTTTCTATTAAATCAAGCAGAGAGGGATTTTAACAGTCAGAAGTGCCTTCTCCTTGGGCTAAATGCACACCAGGTATAATAGGGTTCAGAAACATCCTGTAAAATTGTTTTAGGTTCTCCAGCACAGCACGATTTTGTGCTTTAACCATAACTAAAGCTAAAAGACAATGTCACATACCCTTGGGCAAATCTTTACTTCAGACCAGGCCTTTATTATTACCTTTTGGGCACTTTGCTTTTATTAGAAATCAACTTTGTTGGCTCACACTCCTGTTTCACAGAGTTATTTATGACATTCCGGTGTCTGGCTATGTCTCCCATTACCTCTCGGCCCTGAATAGCTCATCTACAATAGATACTGGACTAGTGTAGCTGTAAGAAAAACACAGAGATCAGCCTGCACTCATAGCAAATAATGGTAGGACCTGGGCAGAAGTTTAATTTCAAGTTTGTTAGCTGGGGATGAAGAAGACGACTTGGCAGGAAGGCTGGTTATACTGAGCTGTTTCTTTCAGTGCCAATCCATCCCATGTGTCTGTTTTGCTCCTTTTTCCTTTCCTTCTTGTTTATTCTAGTCTTAGGCATTTCTGTTTCTTTCCCTCTCTGCCCCCCATTTTATTCTCCTCTTTTCCCTTGACTTTTATTCCAGTGGGGCCCAGCAGGAGCAGACAATCACTCAACATAATTGTGCCTTGGCCCCTTCAAAGTACTTTCCTAGAGGAAACAACATCCTTCTGAATCTGACTAATACCCTGCCACCCCCAGCCAGTTCTATGCCACTGCCTCAGTGCCATGAGGAAGCAGGGATCATTGTGCGAGAACTTTTTGCTTGGGTGCCTAATAGAAATGGGGGCTAGTGGAGGAGAATTCAGGCTAATGGGATTTGTGCCCAATTTAATTCCTCTTGGCAGAAGGTGGCTGCCTCTAGAATAAGACAGTTCTTTACTTCCCCTCTCCCCTCCACGGTTGGTTTTACAAATAATTATTTTAGAATGAAGCCTGGTGAATTTCCAGGCTTGTGACAGTTTGGGATTAGTAAGGAAGTAAGACTCAGCGCCTTCACTGGAATGACTCCAGATTTATATTAACATAGCTCAGAGCAGAATTTGGTCCTTAGTGCAGGTAAGGGCTATGCACTCTTTCCTCGCCCCACTCCGCTGATGCCTCCTACTTCTTGATGGGTATTTCAGCTGTCTGCCTTTTCTCTTTCTTTCTCCCCCTCCTCATCCTCTGCTTTCACTCCCCCATTGTCAAGATTGGGCCAAGTGGTATGGTAATTTTGTGCAGTGGACAAATCATACCAATTTGCACTTCTGACTTGGGTTAGACCTGAATCCAGGTCTCTGGCAGTGAAAAGTAGATTTGTTATTACCCTAGTGTGTCACTAAATGGGCGCTTGACAAAATATAGGTGCCATAGTATGTCTCATGTTAAACTTCCCAGCAATGATTTTGTCTGTTGCCCTTCAGTACTGGACTCTGCCTGTAAGAGCTGTTTGCAAGTGTAACCCGCACACCTCCTAAGCGTGGTGCTCTGTCCCATCTGCTGGCACTGATACCACTTACGAAAGCAATTAATGAGCCTGTTCTACAGCCCTAGCGAACCAGCAGGTGGCTTTTAGCTCATGCGGTAGAGGGTCGCGCACTAAACTCCAGAGGTCCCCGGTTCGATCCCACCCGCCGACGACCGGAGTCTATCGGCGTTCCACAAGGATTGGTGTAGAAGCATTTCAAATGACTGCTCCAATCTCTTTTGCTATCAGGGCTCTCTATTAGACTGATTGCTGCCTGACCTCTTCTGCATTTAGCAAAAGGTTTGGGTTAAATTAAACCAACATTTGCAGGCAGCCTCTCATCAACCCATGTTCTCCTCCATTCCCTGCACGCTGGTCTCCCTCGTGCCTCAATTTTCCATTCTTCAGCTTGTAATTCATTTTCTTCCCCATGGACAAATACCACCTGTTGTCCCACTAGCATGCTGTAAAACATCAGACCCCTGGAGCTTCCCCAAGATATCAGTCCCTTCCAGCTGTAATAACTGGAGCCATTTTTTGCACCCTCAGCCAATTACCTGCTGTCGACTGAGCAATATCTGTGCCAGATGTTTGCCCACTTCAGCTGATCGATTCAGGCACACTCCCCAAGGGTTGTCAATGACATTGGCAACAGTAAGAAGTGAAGTCGGCCATGTCAGGGCTGTCACTATGCCTGAGAGGTACAAAGCAAACAGGAAAATCAAAGTTACACATCTGGGCAGGTCTGGGACAATTTCAAAAGTCAGACGGTTTGGTGGAGTAAAAAACACTGCATCTTTGCCACTGTCACCTTGTCTTTCCTAAGACTAATTTAAGGTGGGTTTTGCAAAATTAAAAAGACGACAGAATCTGTTAAATGTCACGTGCACAGGAAGATACACTGCATTCAGGTGTAATGCATGGGTGTACTGGGCTCAAGCAGAACAGGAGAAACCTAATGCACTCAGCTGTAAATTGGCCATGTACAACATGGGGAATACAGTGCATGAGGTTATAATGCATTGATGTCATCTGCATAGGAATGTTGGATATGATGTGTCCAGGTATAGTGCATGGATGGTGCGTGGACATGCAGAACACAGGGAATACAGTGCATTCAAGTATAATGCAAAGATACAATGTGCACAAGCAGAGCATGTGCACTTAATGCTTTGTAATGTAGGGACAGATGTAACGGAAGCAGGCAGGCATCCCGTATGGATGCAGTTTGCACACGTGGAAGCTGTGGATGAAGCATGCAATGCAATGCAATATGGATAGTCTTTTGTGCCAGTTGTATCCCAAAACTCCTTACAGAGTAAAATTGCGTAGATAAGAGTTACAATAATAAATAGCAGAGGGAAAGAAACGCTGAGGCATACGGGTAAGGGAGGAAAGACTTTTTCAGCTGAGATTTGAAATGCCATGACAAACTGATGATGTGGAATGATCCAGGAAGTCTGTTCCACATGATAGGAGCTTCTAAAAGAGCAGGCTCTCACACTAACGATGGTGAGATTGTTTGAAAGAAATGAGGGTTGCTCTGGAATACTATGCCTTCAATCCTGTTTATGGATGGGCTTCACTTTGCCCACGGGGAGTATTTCCTTTGAAGTCAACAGGACAACTCCAGAGCATAAAATGAAGCAGGTGCATAAATCTCTGCAGGACTAGGGTCAACACACGCAAGGTTTGCAAGTGACACGGCTTCTTGGATAATCGACAAATGAATATGAAAGATTCATCTATTTGGGGGAAGGCCTCTTTGAACAAACACAAATGCTGAAACCAGCAGATTCAGCACCCAATCAGCCTTGGTATAACTCAGAGTCTTACCTGACAATACAGTGAACTTCAGTGCTTCCTGAGCCATCATGTTCACAAACCCATTGAGCAGTGAATCCAGAGCGTTGCCCAACTCCATCAGGTACTTGGATTCCCAGGCCAGACAGTACTGCTCACTGGACTGCAACATGCTGCTCCATGGAGCTGTGAAACTGCCTAAGAAAGGATGGGAACACAAAGGATTCAGTTTCATAGGAGGAAAAGCAACTGTTGACTGGCCACAGGAGTCACAAGGAGCGAATGATAATATCAACTTGCAGAATACTTTAATCCGCTTAATTATTCAGGGATCATATTTTGAAATGCGATTAATGATGGACACATCTTCATAAGTCCTTCATTTCAACTGGATTTCCTGTTGTTAAAGGATGGATTGACAAAACTGGAGACTGAGAGCTTTTGTTTATCAAAAGAACAGATCAGCTACCTCCAATATGGAGGGACCACCTCCAGGTTCAGTTTCCGTGGCCCATTCACACCTTGACTGCTGCGGAATCTGCCAAAAAGGGATCAATTAATGCTAATTATGATGGGAGTTAAGGACCTTCCTCCCATCACCAAAGATAAGACTAAATCCTATAGTTCACACCGTGTCCTCATTTAGGCCAAATTTGGATTGACCTCAAAGGGCGGGCAGCCCAAGGTAGTTGAAGGAACATGGCAGGATTTTGTTCATAGTGTTTTCAAATGCATTTGTTAGTCATTTCTGATGAGAAGGTGATGAGTGGAGACAGTTTCCCTGAGATTCCGATGAGAACAGAGGGTGCTCACTATCTTGCAGCAGGGCTAAGGATCTTGTCATATCCCTTCCTATGCTCTTAATAAATTTTGTTGCAATTTTGGG
Source organism: Caretta caretta (assembly GCF_965140235.1). NCBI lineage: Eukaryota > Metazoa > Chordata > Testudines > Cheloniidae > Caretta > Caretta caretta. The sequence goes on from NC_134223.1 coordinate 8,924,491, forward strand.
GCTCTTTTCCTTTTCCGCCACTTTGCGGTGAATGTCCTAAATGCTACGCTACGGTAAATTGTCCTCCTGGTACTTGGGTTTTGCAGGCTTAGACTGAAATAATGGATCTGTCTGAAAGTGAGAATGAAGACCATTTAGAGACCCAAACTGTGTGTTTACTACCCCTTTTTCTTTGGCTAAGTTTTTCTTAGACGCAAATCAAGAGCAGTAGCAATTCCTGTCAGCACAATATTTTGCTGCCAGCTGAGGGGGAAAGTGTGGGCTAAGTGGTCAGAAGGGGACACCAGCAACTCTAATATAAGCCAGCTAAATTGTAAACAGGAATAGTATAATTTAGCCTCCTAAAATACTAAGGTCACCTACTCCTTGTTCCATTACTGAACAATACATAGCATACTGAGGCAGCCACAGAATAAGTACAGCATTAGCAGAAGCCATGCAAACTTCCACCACAATATCCTACCAACGTGCCTCAATCTTGACTAGAAGGGACCACACCTAGATGTGACAGAGGTACAGTAGAACCTCAGAGTTACGAACACCAGAGTTATGAACTGACCAGTCAACCACACACCTCATTTGCACCTGGAAGTACGCAATCAGGAAGCAGCAGAGACGAAAAAGAAAAAAAAAAAGGCAAATATAGTACAGTGCTGTGTTATATGTAAACTACTAAAAAAATAAAGGGAAAGTTTTTAAACATTTTTTTGACAAGGTGAGGATACTGTTTCTGTGCTTGTTTCATTTAAATTAAGATGGTTAAAAGCAGCATTTTTCTTCTGCATAGTAACATTTCACAGCTGTATTAAGTCAATGTTCAGCTGCAAACCTTTGAACGAACCACCATAATGTTTTGTTCAGAGTTATGAACATTTCAGAATTACGAACAACCTCACCCTGACCACACCAAACGATCCATCGTCTACAGCCAAGCTCTGCGATACAACCGCATTTGCTCCAACCCCTCAGACAGAGACAAACACCTACAAGATCTCTGTCAAGCTTTCTTACAACTACAATACCCACCTGCAGAAGTAAAGAAACAGATTGATAGAGCCAGAAGAGTTCCCAGAAGTTACCTACTACAGGACAGGCCTAACAAAGAAAATAACAGAACGCCACTAGCGGTCACCTTCAGCCCCCAACTAAAACCCCTCCAACGCATTATTAAGGATCTACAACCTATCCTAAAGGATGACCCAACACTCTCACAAGTCTTGGGAGACAGGCCAGTCCTTGCCTACAGACAGCCCCGCAATCTGAAGCAAATACTCACCAACAACCACATACCACACAACAGAACCACTAACCCAGGAACTTATCCTTGCAACAAAGCCCGTTGCCAATTGTGCCCACATATCTATTCAGGGGACACCATCACAGGGCCTAATAACATCAGCCACACTATCAGAGGCTCGTTCACCTGCACATCCACCAATGTGATATATGCCATCATGTGCCAGCAATGCCCCTCTGCCATGTACATTGGTCAAACTGGACAGTCTCTACGTAAAAGAATAAATGGACACAAATCAGATGTCAAGAATTATAACATTCATAAACCAGTCGGAGAACACTTCAATCTCTCTGGTCACGCAATCACAGACATGAAGGTCGCTATCTTAAAACAAAAAAACTTCAAATCCAGACTCCAGCGAGAAACTGCTGAATTGGAATTCATTTGCAAATTGGATACTATTAATTTAGGCTTAAATAGAGACTGGGAGTGGCTAAGTCATTATGCAAGGTAGCCTGTTTCCTCTTGTTTTTTCCTACCCCCCCCCAGATGTTCTGGTTTAACTTGGATTTAAACTTGGAGAGTGGTCAGTTTAGATGAGCTATTAGCAGCAGGAGAGTGAGTTTGTGTGTGTATGAGGGTGGCGGGGATGTGAGAAAACCTGGATCTATGCAGGAAATAGCCCGACTTGACTATGTAAAGAGTTGTCACTTTGGATGGGCTAGCACCAGCAGGAGAGTGAATTTGTGTGGGGGGGTGGAGGGTGAGAAAACCTGGATTTGTGCTGGAAATGGCCCACCTGTTGATCACTTTAGATAAGCTATTACCAGCAGGACAGTGGGGTGGGAGGAGGTATTGTTTCATATTCTCTGTGTGTATATAAAGTCTGCTGCAGTTTCCACGGTAAACATCTGATGAAGTGAGCTGTAGCTCACGAAAGCTCATGCTCAAATAAATTGGTTAGTCTCTAAGGTGCCACAAGTACTCCTTTTCTTTTTGCGAATACAGACTAACACGGCTGTTCCTCTGAAACCTCCATTTCTGAGGTGTTCGTAACTCTGAGATTCAGTCTTAATGGCCCATTCACTCCTTGGCTTCTCTGCTGAAACAGCCATCAAAGGGCAAATAGTGTAAACTGAAATTGTTCAGTCATGTGGACGACAGTGACTTGGAAAGAGACCACCCAAAAGCTGTTAGACTGCGGGAGACTGAGTAGTTTAAATCCAATCACCATATAAAGTGTATGATGAGGTACTTTTTATACCATAAACCAAACTAACTCCTTGCTGCTGTGACTAACCGTGACTGAAAGCCGGTACAATACGTGCCAGCTGGCTCTGCTACACTCCTATAGTATATGATTTTACTGAGCTTGACTGGGAGGCTGCTTTACTGTCACATAATTGGAAACAATGGAGTCTGGCCTCTTGTACATGAGGAGGGGGACAGAAAGCTGGACTGAGGATGGGTCAATGGTTAGGGAGATTCAGGAGACCACGGCTCACTACTGTGCTCTGCCACAGACTTCCTGCGTGAGCTCGGACGAGTCTCTTAGGGTCAGTATTTGAAAGTATTTGGATGCCCAAAGATGTAGTTAGGTGCCTATGTGCTTTTGAAAAATCACACTAAGCACCTCTCTGCATGTTTAGGCATCTAAACATCTTTAAAAATCTGGCCCTTAGTCTCTCTGTGCCTCAGTTGCCCAACCCTACAGTGGGGACAAAAGCACTTCCCTACCTCACGGGGTGTTGTGAGGATAAATATATTAAAAGACTGTGAGGTTCTCAGGCTTGGTCTACACTTAAAACTTACATTGACATAGCTATAAAGCACTCCAGGGTATGAAAAATCTATACCCCTCAGCGCTGTAGCTATGCTGACCAACCCCTGCAGTGTAGATGTGGCTAGGTTGGTGAATCGCTCGGGGAAGTGGAGAAATGGAAAAAAACCCTTCATTGCTGTAGTCTGAGTCTACACTTTGGCTCTGTAGCCATGCAGCTGTCGTGTCTGTAGTGTAGAGAGGGCCTCAGATACTACGGTGATGGGGATCATATAAATACCTAAGACAGACAGATAAAACCATTACAGGAGACAACTGAAGGGTTGTTTTATTTCTGCTGTTTTAAACAGTGTATCGTGTTTCTAGGTATGGAAACTCCCTCCCCAATTCAGATCCTCTGTAACTCTCATTTTAAGGGCAAAGTGAGACCGAGAATGATTAAATAATCTACCGAAAGACACACAGTGACTTCGTAACAGCCCCCTGATAACGCTCCAATCCCAGAAAATTCTGAAACTTTGTGTGGTATCAACAAGAGAACAACATGACGGGAAAGCAGAGGTTTTAAAACCCCAGATTCTGATGGGATAATGGATTTAACAAGCAATGGCCAACAGAAAATGTCCTTACTGTATTAATGATATAGAATATTTATTATTATATTCCTCAATGGAATGCACTGGCAACCGTTCAATAGGGTTTCTGAACATATTAACAGCAGATGGCTGACATATTTTATATGACAAGTTACAACTGTGACTGTATTTGAAATGACGATATAACATTACAAGTTTTCAGAGGTTGCAGGCTATTAGCTCACCCCTTCGGCACTGTATGCAACATGGTTTACTTGACTGAGCCTTCTTGCCAATAAACCTCTTTAGCTGGCAGAGACCGGGAGAGAAAAAGAAACTGCATTCTATTAATTGCCGGTGGATAAATGTGAGGCACAAAAAAAGCTCCAATAATTGGCTAAAGCACTTTGTGCCAGGTACTAGGCAACATCCCCGCAAGTCAGATCATCTCTAGCAAACACACAAGCAGGATCTATTAATAGAAACACTTCCCCTTTTTCTATAACTATCTCTGCTAGCAGTTTGCTGTGCTTTACCCTCTCTTTTTTCTGGATGAGGCTACAATCTGCATTTTAAAGGGGGTCGGGAACCCTCAGACTGCTTAAATCTCACCTCCGCCAGTAAGGGCACATGAGAACAGCTGGAAAGACACCGTAGCCCAGATAAACTACATGCACTGTGGTTTACAACTGTAAAGTTGATGGTCTTAGGAAAAGAGCTGAGGTAACGACCCTCCCCTACATTAAACACTGCTCCCCTTTCAGAATAGTCAACACTTGATGAAGAAAACCTTTTAACTGGTGACTAAACTCTGTTCTACTGCAGTTGAGGGAAGGAGAGCAGGGGAAGCTTTACCTGATAGTTCATAGCTGGTGTGCACTATCATTCACAGAAGGCACCAATTTGGGTTAAACCAGAACACTTGCAATAAAGGCCTACCCAGAGAGGGAGACTTGTATTTAACCTTAAATCTCTAGCAAATTCTTCTCTTCTGTCATTCTGTCCTGTTTCAGGTTCCAAAGAACGTCAGCTGCTATGGTAGTTTTTGTGATGTCAACACAGCTCCAGAGAAACTGGACTGAGGCCTTCACAGTCACTGCACATTGTGCCGAACACATAACTTACATCAGGCTACCCAAGGGTGGAGGGTGAGAAAACCTGGATTTGTGCTGGAAATGGCCCACCTGTTGATCACTTTAGATAAGCTATTACCAGCAGGACAGTGGGGTGGGAGGAGGTATTGTTTCATATTCTGTGTGTGTATATAAAGTCTGCTGCAGTTTCCACGGTATACATCTGATGAAGTGAGCTGTAGCTCACGAAAGCTCATGCTTAAATAAATTGGTTAGTCTCTAAGGTGCCACAAGTACTCCTTTTCTTTATACTAAGTGAAACTATTTCCCCTTGTTTATTCCTCCCCCCCACACACACACACTGTTCCTCAGATGTTCTTGTTAACTCCTGGAAATGTGCTGGAAATGGCCCACCTTGATTATCACTTCAAAAGGTTTTCTCTCCCCCCACCCCACTCTCCTGCTGGTAATGGCTCATCTTAAGTGATCACTCTCCTTACAATGTATATTTTTCTCATGGTCTGTGTGTATATAAAATCTCCTCACTGTACTTTCCACTTTATGCATCCGATGAAGTGAGCTGTAGCTCACGAAAGCTTATGCTTAAATAAATTGGTTAGTCTCTAAGGTGCCACAAGTACTCCTTTCCAAGAGCCATTACAACTTTCGGTTGCTACCAACATTGGATGGACTTGACGTGATGACCAGAGGTGAGACTCCACAAATTCTACTCCAAACCTCCAGTGCCATCCAACGTTCCTTTTTACATTTTGAACCTATTCACGCTAGCCTAAGCAGATAGGGATTTAAAGTTCCAACAAATCAGCTTGGTCCTGCTATATTTCACGATTCATATATAAACACTGCTTCCCATCTTTGACAATACAAATGTGGCTTTCCAAAATTGTGTCTAGGATTTCTTGTCTTGCTTTTACCATATTTGCCGGTACACAACCAGCCAGTGATGGCTATGGTGATATGAAGTTGTTTCCCTTCAGTTAAAGAGAGGAACTCGAACTCTTCGATGGCTCCCACTCGTTTCTTCATCTTGTAGCCTGCATGTATAGAAATCACAGAGTAATGGTAGGGGCTGCCAACAGCAGAAATTAATAACAAATTCTTAGCACTTTGCTTGGGTGATCAGATGGGATGGCAGCAGGAGGCATTATCTGCTATAATTAATAACTGTCCTCTATTACACCATAGTTCTTAATGCTAAAACTGAGGTGGTTTCCATTTACTGTGGTTAGCTACAATCCCAAAGGCAACTTGTCTGCATGAGAGTGTCTGTCTGCATTGTCTAACCCAGTTGCCATTAACCCAGGGAAATCTACTGCATTGTCATCAGGGTGCGGCACAACATCTAACTCAGGCTCGAGAAGAGGGCCAGCCCAGGGCTATGAAGATCAGCAGCCACTGAAGAACCAGAGGTTGAGTTCTGCTGGTGTACAAGTAGATTGTTTAGTCCACAATTCCCTTTGCAGACCTCACACTCTAGAGCTCAGCCATTAGTACCTGACTTTGCATACATTATTCCGTGGCTTGGTGGTTCAGAATCTAAATCTGTTATCTTACCGGTAAGGCCAGCTCCCGCTGCTCCAAAAAGTGATGCCAAGATAGCAATTCCCGCCGTTGACCCTAAAGCTGCTGCCCCAGCACTCCCAATGATAGTTGCAGCTCCAGCAGCAACGAGAGGGGCAGCAAGACCTCCCGTCAAACCTAAAGGTGCGGCAAGTGAGAATTTCAGTGCACGATGATGGTGGAAGACAAACAGATTTTCATATCTTTGTGCTGTGTCAGCAGAAGGGATAACTTCCTATTGTGAGAATAGCTAACACGCACCAGGAAGTGAGCTAACCCACCACATCCCATGGAAGGACCTGAACCAGAAGCTGGAAGGGATCACCCTCCTCTCAGAAATCCAGTATAGTCTTCCCCACACTGCTCCATCAACTAACCCAACCCTAATTTTCAGAGACCCTCCCCACTCGCTGAGTCTCCAGCCTGGATTGTTTTCTCACTATCACCAGTATAAAAGAGGATTAACTCCACGGAAGTCAGAGGAGAAACATTGGTGTAAGTGAAAGTAAATTCCAGCCATCTCTTATTAGAAAATCCTGGGCCAATCCCAAATTAACCTAATTTTGGAGAGTCTAGAGAAGATGTTGCATCTGACTCTCTCTAACACCAGGGTAAACGAGGAGAAATAAGTTTAAAGAGCCAGATCCTCAGCTGGTATGAATCTGTGTAGCTCCATCAAACCCAAGGGAGCTACATTGATTTACATGAGCTGAGGAACTGGCCATATGTTTGTATACATCTGAATCACCAAACAATTCTGCCTAATAGACCAGCTGAGAGATTGAGCTCAAGTTTGTCTGGAAAATCACCTTCGGAAGGCTGAAAAGTACATTTACTCCCATCTTCTGCATCGTGTAAATCCACAGTAACTCCCCAGAAGTCACTGGAGTCACATTACCTTACTGCTGGCCTGAGAAGAAAAATGAGGGTTGACTGCCCCTAGCCCCATAGGCTTTGTTTTTGCAAAGCCCATAAGAATCTTCCTGGCTTTTGGAGTTTCCCTTGTTTCTGATTTGAACTACTACTACTACCTGGAACGTGACAACACTGCAAGCGATGAACGTGTTAAAATTAGAACTAGGACAAAGATGGAAGCACAGCTGCTGTTGCTCAATGAATCATTTCAGAACTCCCACTCCGCGCTTGCCACCATCTGTGTAACCCAGTCAGGTCCCAGAAACTGCAGGGCAGCCTCACCTATCACTGTTCCGCCCCCTATTGTTGCCAAGCCAATCATCAAGTATCTCCTCAATTTTCTCTTCCTTTCTTTCTTTCTTCTTGATGCTTCTGCAGTTCTGGGTGGGAATAAAAATCGTGAGAGCCTGACAGATAACACCACAACACCCAGATCCGTTTGGGCTCTCCTGATTCACAGCACAGAATTTCACTACTGGGAACAGTAAACACGGTCATGCAGGTGTGCATTACGGCAACACACTTAGACATATGACCACAAAAATAAAGCCACAGATTTAAACTGAAACAAGGTAACTAATGACAAACCCCAACACAGGTGACTCACCGGGAAAATCCATCCTAACACAGGACTGCAGCTTGTACAATGAAAAAAGCAAGCATTTTAACATCCACATATTGCTTATATACACGTAACAGTGATCAAACAAGATCTCTTGAAGTTTGCAGAATACGCAACCCCTTTTTTTATAGTACTGTGCAGATCACGCCATTCAAAAATGTCGCACTGAGCAGGATGGGGCCCTACAGATGAAACATGAGGGTGGATGGCTTAGGGATTGCTATTATGGGCTAGAGAGCCTTTCACTTCTAAGTCTTAGGTTTGAATCCAGCCCAGTTCGGATCGATTATCATTTGTCAGCTGTTGAGCGGCCTCTATGAAATAAGTAGGGTGGTGCAGCTCCAGTTCTCAGTAGACAAGTACCCACAATGGAGATTGTACTACTTGGCACCCTTTGGCGGTCTCTGCAGAGACACCAAGGACTGAACTGTTCTCATCCCTAGAGAGGACCTCTCCAGTTTAAGACTTGAAGGACAAGACTTGAAGGACATTTCCAAGTTGGCGGGATGCACATTCTGTGCATAAACAGTCTCGAGGGCTGAGAATCCTTCACTATTCAGAAGCACTCATTGCACTCCTAAGGGTATGTCTACATGGTAAAAAAAATCAAACAAACCCCGTGTCAGTGAGTCTCAGATCCCAGATCTACAGATGCGGGCTTGCGCTAAGGTGCGAAAAACAGCGGTATAGATGGTCAGGCTCAGTCTGGAGCTCAGGCTCTGAAGCCCAGGAAGCGGGGAGGGTTTCACAGCCCAAGCCCCAGCCTGAACCCAAATGTCTACACCACTGTTTTTAGTGCTACCATACGAGCCCTGCAAGCCCAAGCCTGTAAACCCCAGCTGTGTGATTCACTGACATGGGGCTGGGTTTGCCTTAAGTGTACAGTATGGGCCTGATGCTGATCCCACTTCAGTCAATAGTAAATCTCCCCTTAATGTTAATGATACTGATTCAGACTATTACTTTTGGACCAGGCCTGTTAGATGCCGAGCAGAAAAGAATTAGGATTCCAGCAAATGTTGTGGCTCAGTGAATAAAGTTTTAAAGGCTATGTCTGGTGGTGAGGCTGGAATTGGACTTAACACCCCTCCCCCAAATAAAAAAACCAAGCAGGCTCCACATTTGTAATCTCATTTCCCTCTCTTTCTAGATACTGGCTACAAGTCAATCCTATTTAATAGCTGTTTTTATGAAAGCTACACTTAAAAGAAAAAAGTGCTACTTGCCTGCTAGGCCCTTCGAGCAACAAATCAAATCAAAGTAGAAAACTAGAGTCGCTGCGGGAAGTAAGCCGGAGCGTTGCCTTCCTGATGCTGTTTTGTGGCGGCTGGAGACTCCCCACTGGCTAACAGATACTGAGGCGCCAGGTGCCCACTGGGGCCGATTGTAATATGAGGGATAGAAAACGATATTGAAGAACCAATGATTGTGGAAAACAAATCATTTCCTTTCTCTGTGCTGCGGAAAAGTTGTTAGTAGAGGACTTAGCTTTCTATTCTTAGATCAGTTAAACAATCAAAATTCAGGCAGAGAGTGACCTCACCATACCTTACTGGAGAGAGCGGTTCCAAAGTGTTTCAGGCAACCGTACCAGCGTAGCTAAGTAAGACCTAGGCTGAGTCAGCCAGTGCCCACTGGCTCCTGTTTAATTGGGCCCACTCTAACCAGCAATGGATCACAGGCTGCTCTGAAGTCTGGTCTTGCCAGTTACAGGTTAGATGGCATGCAGTTTCCTAGCTGGTGTAAATCATGTAGATCCTTGGTCTTAATGGAGCTACACCGATTTAAACATGCTGAGGATCTGGTGTTAGAGAAGATCAGTAAGAAGGCAGGCAGTGGCAGCACGTGGGTGCCCAGCTCAGAGGCTCAGCTTTAACAAAGGAAGGAGGAAACTAAAGTTCTTGTACTGGGATCAGTGTTTGGGAATCACAGTGCTACAGCATTTCAGAGTAGCAGCCGTGTTAGTCTGTATTCGCAAAAAGAAAAGGAGGACTTGTGGCACCTTAGAGACTAACCAATTTATTTGAGCATAACCTTTCATGATCTACAGCTCGCTTCGTCAGGTGGATTCAGTGGAAAATACAGTGAGGAGATTTATATACACACAGAACATGAAAAAATGGGTGTTTGTATGATAACGCCCATTTTTTCATGTTCTGTGTGTATATAAACTTCTTTTCTTTTAGTGCTACAGCACCGTCCTAGACACCGCCCCTTCCAAATAACTTCGGACACCAGCAGTAGGTCTCAGATTTTATGGCCGGAGGAAAGGTATTTGCTCTGTTTATTCACGAATTGCTGATCAAACTTGTTGATCAAACTCAAGCTGCAGAGGATCCTCCTTCTCATGCCTTAGCCCACAACATAACCTAATTGCCCGTGTGGCTTCACAAACAACTCTCTCCTTCCAGCTGGAGCCCTGCCATCTGATCCTGAAGCAAAACACTTAGGTGCTCAAATCCATCAAATTAGCTTTTATTTAAACTGGGCTTTTTAGCAAAATGCTCAGGATCAGTTCTGACCTCAACTATCTCAGAGCAAATCCACTGACATTTGCATCCATGTAAACTGAGATGTGAACATGTGCCAGATAGCTTAACGTACATGTAGCCAAACTGCAAAATGGAGACTCCTGCTAGAGAATGAAGAATTGCTTTGTGATTCTACTGGTAAATGCATACGCTGCTCTTGCCATTGCCTTGTGGAAAGCTCATAGAGTAGCAATTCATGGCTATGTGATATTACTGGAACAAATAGCTCAAAAAAGATTGTGGTATTCTGTGATTGTCTGATGATTACCTGTTCCCAAAGGTTGCTGATCTAAGGCCCAAGAAACAGGGTGATGTACGCAGTTCTGAGCTGATCTATTATGAACTTATAACCAGAGAAAAACCCCTTGGTGGGGTTTGAAGGACTGACTCCTGCCAGAGCTCCGCTGGAGTTGGCTATGGGGGGGGGGGGGGCGGTGATTTCTGGTAAGCTTATTAGCATTGTTTTAAAGATGTTCTCTGTAATCTTTTCACCTTAAGAATAAATGTGTTTGCTGTGACAGGGTCAGGCCAGATGGCTACAGGAGAGTGATATAAGGTAGATATATAAACCCCAGATTAAGCAGATCCCTTTTCCCTGAGTAAGATAATGGCCTGTTCCAGAACAATCAGGAAGTTGCTGGAACCAATTAAGGTGGCTAATTAGGACACCTGGAGCCAATTAAGAAGCTACCAGAATCAATTAGGACAGGCAGGCTAATCAGGGCACCTGGTTTTTAAAAGGACCTCACTTCAGTTAGTGAGGTGTGTGCGAGGAGCTGGGAGCAAGAGGTGTGCAAGAAGCTGAGAGTGAGTAGGCGTACTGCTGGATGACTGAGAAGTACAAGCGTTATCAGACATCAGGAGGAAGGTCCAGTGGTGAGGACAAAGAAGATGTTGGGAAGAGGCCATGGGGAAGTAGTCCAGGGAGTTGTAGCTGTCACGCAGCTGTTAAAGGAGACATTATAGAGAGCTGCAATCCACAGGGCCCTGGGCTGGAAGCCGGAGTAGAGGGTGGGCCCGGGTTACCCCCATTCCCCCAACTCCCTCTTTGATATAAGAGGAGTTGATCTGGACTGTGGGTCCCACCAGAGGGGGAAGTCTCTGGCCTTTCCCCCGACCCATTAGGTGAGCCAGCAGAGGCTGCGGGGACTGTTCTCCTCCTTTTCCCCATGCTGGCCAGTGATGAGGTTAGCCGAGTGAATGGCAGGTTTGTGCCACTAACAAAAGGAGCCAAACTGAGGACTGCCGTAAACCTCTGAAGCGAGCAAATCCGCCAGAAAGCGCGGGACCCACCAATACAGGCTTGGAACTTTGCCACATTGCTTAGAAAGAGCTGTGTGGTAACTTATTATGCTGTTCGTAGCCTTCGTAGAGTACGCAAAGCATAGACGCTGGCCAGGTTAGGCACTCTGGATTGCTTGGAGTAATACAGTGTAGGCAAGGAACTGTGCAGCCAGGAAAAATCCCTGTCAGGAGGGAGGGAGATTCAGGTCTCCGCCCAAGGGAGGTGACAGCTGAGGAGTCAGGAGACTGGAGTAGGTGCCCTTGGTGGATCACAAGAGGGAAATACAGGTGCAGTTGCCTTGAACTGTGACATATGTTATTATGAAAATACAGTCATTATTGCCCTTTATTGTAGGCATTTAAGCTGCAATATAGTAAGACCATAAACCAGTCATGAAACATAAGGAATCAATATCAGTTTTGTTAGTCAGTGTCAATCGGTTCACACCACAGCCCTTATTTGTCAGTCTTTGAAGAAATACTGAATGTTAAATAGGATCATAGGAAGTGCCAAACTAGTCTGCTCAGAACTTTGGAGCGGAGCCGAGAGCCGGAGCGTGGAGCAGCTCCGGAGCAGTGGAGCTGCAGGGTTTTGCCTGGAGCTGGAGCACAGATCCAAAGCCCTGGCTCCACTGACCTATTTCTGACAGTGGCCAATACCAGCTTCTTAGGATGAAGTTATATGTACAGAGGACAATTATGGAATGGCCTGAAGATGAGGATGTTTCTTCCTAACCCTCTCATTGTTTGGCTTAAGCCCTGAAACATGAGAATTTATATCCCTTCCAAACTTGGAATTTTTTAAAAATCCCAGCTAACATAACTGTGGATACTTTCATTATCCATACAATTGTCTAATCCTTTTGGAATCCTGCTAAGCACTCTCTATGTTTGATAAAGAAAACTTTAGAGCAAGTCCCAAACTTTTGTACTGTGCAGTTTTGCTAAACATGACAGGCAGAGAATGAAACAGTGGGTGAAATCCTGGCACCATTGAAGTCAATGGCAAAACTCTCTTCAACATCAAAGGGCTGAAGGTTTCCTCAGTAAATATATATATCCTTTTTAAAACACTACTTATTTTTACCTCATTTTGCATATTATGCAACAGAAAACCTCTAGAAGCTGAGAACATCTGTGCTGCCACTAAGGGCTACATCTTTAACATCTTACGATTTCCCAATGTCTGCGTGAAAAAGTGCATGTGGCATGATTCCATAGGCAAATGGATCTTTTGACACTTTGTCTATTACATGTGCAGTTATTTAATTATCCAGTTAACCCTCCCCACTTGCAGGGCCCTAGAGCTCGGGCTCCAGCCCGAGCCTGAATGTCTACACAGCAATTAAACAGCCCCTTAGCCTGAACCCCATGAGTCCAAGTCAGCTGGCATAGGCCAGCTGCGGGTTTTTAATTGCAGTGTAGAGAAACCCACAATGGTTAATGTTGTAGTAGTGCCTATGAGCCCCAGGCATGGGCCAGGAGCCACTGTACTAGGCACTGTAAAAAACCCAGAATAAAAAGACAGTCCTTGCCCCAAAGAGTTTACAAGTTACAGAAGTGTCTTAAGAGGCTAGCATTATCACGGAATGATAAAACTACTCCTTTGCACTTTGACAGTGTTAGTCACCTGAGGATCTCTTCGCACTTTACAAAGGCAAGTAGATTTTACCCCCATTTTATAGATGGGGAAGTGACTTGTGTAAGGGCACGCAGTAGTCAGAGTCAGGAGAGGAGCGCAGATCTCCCCCCGCCAGGTCACGGCCCTGAACACAAGACATTTAATATACCATTATTTTTGCTAACTAGCATCGACATTTCCTGAGAATATTCCTGTGCCCTATTCCAAGGTAACATTTGCTTATATTCTCCTGCGGTAGTGTACCTTCTCCTACAGGACTGGAACCTTCACTGCCTAATGGAACTCCTTCAGTCTTAGTGGTTCTAGATGGTATTTGCTCCCGTGTGGATGAATGAACATGCTAAGATTCTACTGGGGACAGATTGGGAAGCTGCTCAAGAGTTATAGCTGCCCTTTTCAATGCAGGACCTTAAATGGTCCATCATCACAGGTGTTTGTATGATCTTCTGCTTGCAAGGCTTTTGTCGTTGTCTGAAATTATCCATGCCACGCTTTATCATCAGAGGATGGAAAAGAGTAGAATTGTTGGTGGTACCAGCAGATCTTCTACAAAGCAGAGAGGCACATCTCCCTCTTGTTTCCCTAACCAGAAATTGAAAGTCATCAAGAGAACAGGAACACAGCTGGCCAGCTCTCATGCCTGGTAATGAGGGCTTGAGGTATCTGGGTTCAGGGATAGTTGGCGGCTAAATCCTGTCTATAAATACAATATCATAAAACTATCATCAGCAGAACTTTAACCTTCATTGCAGCCTGGTTACAGCAGGCACCCACTGCCTTTGAAAGCTCCTACATTACTGGTATTTCACACTGCCTTTACAGTGGCTTGTACTTTATGGTTCATAGTTGGGTTATAAGGCTGTTGTTTCCACACGGGTAATTACCTGCCTATGTTTGGTTATTCTATGCCCTCAGTGACTTCAGATTTGCAGCTACTTCTCCTGTACCATAAACTGTTTCAGCCAGATTTTATAAGTAGAATTATAGCTCATTCTCCAGTGATCATAGAATCATAGAATATCAGGGTTGGAAGGGACCTCAGGAGGTCATCTAGTCCAACCCCCTGCTCAAAGCAGGACCGATCCCCGACTAAATCATCCCAGCCAGGGCTTTGTCAAGCCTGACCTTGATGATGAAAGGATGTAAGTAGATTTTATTACGCAACTGATATATAACTTGTCACACTTTTCAGTTTCTTGTAAGACAATATTTAGTGCTCCATGCAACAACACAGAAGTTCACATCTGTCATGTCAGATACCGATAACAGTGATTTAAATATTTGGAACACTGCTATGTAGATGCTGTGACAGAATCTACCCCTTTATCCATTCCCTACACATTACTGAAATAATGTTTGTTCAAGATATGTCTTGTAAGGTGTCATTTGAAGACTCAATTTGCTAGTCAATACTGTCCTGATAAAATGTGTATGGCAACATTGTATGTGAAGTTATAAGATTTCCCTGTATGCTGTTATTAACATATGCTCCAAACTGAGGTTGACAAGCAGGTCTGTCAAAAGAACGTGTGCTCTGCTTAATGTGCATTTAAGCAGTAAACAGAGTCATCAAGCAGGAAGGGAGACAATGGGAGTTCAAACAGGTAGGAAAACCAGCAAGGAACAGACTTACCTATAGATACTCTGTCTCCTGAATCTCAGCTAGAAATGTTTTCCAAGAGGGGTACTGACACCATAAAAAGGAGGAATAAATGTCCCAAGGCATCCGCTCCTCTCTTTCTGTCCATCATTTCAGGGACAAAGGGACAAAGGAACATTAAACAGGAGAAGAGGACAGGAGAAGGGACAAAGGAACATTAAACAGGAGAAGAGGTCCTTGCCTAAGAAGTTTGGCCAGTAAGACTGGTGAGAAAAACTCTGCTTTGATTTAACATAGTTTGTTAAGTTAGGCATTAGCTCAGTTTTATCTTTATTTTTCTTGTAGCCATTTCAGACTTTTATGCCTCATTACTTGTATTCACTTAAAACCTCTCTTTGTAGTTAATAAACTTGTTTTTCTGTTTTATCTAATCCAGTGTGTTTAAACTGAAGTGTCTGAAGAACTACTTGAATTAATAAGCTGTCATATTATCACCTTCAAGAAACACTGGACTTAACGTACTTGTATTGTCCAGGAGAAGGCTGGGCAGTACAGGACATACATATCTGGGGGGAAATCTAAGACTGGGAGTGTTCTGGGGTCACCCTGCAGTTTAACCTAGGCTGGTAAGAGCCAAGGTGTGGCTGGCTGCAGCACGCACACAGACATAGCTGGGAGTGACCTGCTGAAGGCTGTTGGTGAACAGTCCAGACCGGAGGCTACAGCAGCAAAGCAGTGTAAAGCGCACCCCAGGTAAGAGGGCGGGGTGACACAGCTACTCGTTACTCTAAACTGTGCCCTGGGTATGTCACAGATGCCCATATATTGAAAATCTAATTGTGCATACACTGGGCCACATGTGAAAGTTTCTGCATCAGAAGATACAGGAGCAAATCTTTTGTGTTACAAGTACAGGGTAAAAATGCATATGGAGAGGCTGCCAATGTCTTGGCTGGCAAGGGCTATCCTAGGGAACCCCTTTAAAAGGCAGAAGCAGTGCAACCTCATGCTGGACTCCTTTTCCTAGGAAACTCTGTGAGGCTAGAGTGGGGTATGATTTTGTATTTTCCACCCCTCACCTAGCCCTACTCACCACCAACATAGGGCCACCTTCTCCCTGCTAAGTTCCAATGTTGCGAAGAGCCCTCTGTGGGCACTGACGTAGTGGTAGCTGAACTCATGTACAGGGAGTGGGCGGGAAGAGACACCCATGTTTGGATCTCTGGGGGCAATCTGACTCGATGACAGGATCTGTGAATGGCAGCGTAAGAGCACAACAGAAATAACCATCATTATCATCATCACAAGACCAGGGCAGAGTGCTTAAAATACCATCAAAACAACTAGGCAGATAGTGGGTCAAAGGCCAAAGCGACTGCACCAGGACAGAGAGGAGGAAACCTGACATGGGGAAAAAAAAGACAGGGGTGAAGGAAAGACTATAAATATGGGGCTGACTGTGGAGATACCAAAGCACACTTTGGGGAGAAGACGACTTTGGCTGTTGAAAAGCATGAGGAATGGGCTAAGACTGACGCCAGTCAGAAGTAAGTTCCATATTGTAAGGCCCACTGCAGCCAAGGCGTGCCCTCCTGCTAACTCAGGCTAGAAGGAATCCTTGAAAGACCGGTGGTATCTGAGCTGAGGCTGACCGAAAAGGATCCTTTGGAATATATCCAAATGAAGAGATGTACTGAACAGCTTCTCATTTCGATGCATAGCAAAGCGATGTACTCCTCTTCCTGAGTGTTAGCAAATATATTTTCTATTTATCGAAAGTCCAGGTAGGACACTCTAAATGCCATTTTCCTCACCCTGTCCCTTGCCAATATTCCTCAGCCCAGACCTGGAGGGACCATCTTTAGGAATGAATGTTGTGCTCAGTTTCCACATTCGTTTATTTAGTCTCTGGGGCCTCTCTGTTGAGACTGCCAATGAGGGGACCAATGGTAGTAATAGTTTTTGTTATCTGGACACCAGATTGTTTCACATAGACTGCTAGCCAAAAAGCTTCAAATAGTAACAACGTCTGATTCTGACTGACCATAGCTGAATTTGAACCAATGACTAAGAGGTGAACTCGAGAGACTCCATATCCCAATTTCCAATCTCTTAAGCCATCCGCTCCCCGACAAATAACGCTTAAGGCTCCTCTTCTTTATGATCTGGTTGTTAGCACCTAAAGGAAAGTTTTCAAAGCAAAGCTTCTAACGTATATAATGAAATTCTGCACACAACGCTGGCCTAAGAAGTCATGCACACGTGCAACATCCATTGGGTTAGGTTGTGGTTCCTCTAAGGATCAGACCCCAGGAACTGAGCTCCAGTCTGAACAAAATATAATGACCCATTGTTGTAATACCATCTCGAAGGGTAAAGAACTTTGCAAACTAATCAAAAAATGTCACCCTCACTACGTGCATTCTCACACACTCCTGCCTGAGACTGAGTCCATTTCTACCAGCCGCAGTACAAAAAAAATCCATCAACAGTGACCCTTGCTCCTGGATTCCAGTAAAACCCCATCCTGCTCAGCCATTCACAACCTTTGAGATTATTTGTACTATGCATTTTTACAATAAAGTCATTAACGAGAAGTTCGTGAGACAAGCTGTTCAGAAAACCCACGGTGCCATCTGAACAACACGGGGTCACCGAGACTGATTAATGCGTTTATTAGCACTTGATTAGATTAAGCTAATAAACTTGTTGTGTTTACGCAGACCTCCTGCAAGTGAATTAAAACACACCATTCACCACACTGCTGAGCCTCCACCGGCTCCCTCTGCACGACAACTAAAGTACTGTCCACTCTATCCCCAAGCCAGCACAATCCAAGGGCGCTATTGCTTTGGCAGTTTCATAATGAAGATTCTTATTATGAGGGTGAAATGAATTATCTTAAATATTAAGACCAAAGGACCAGATTTACAAAGGTATTTGGGCACCTAAAGATGCAGATAGGTGTCTAGCAAGATTTACAGAAGTGCCTAAACTGATTAGCGCCTAACTCCCATTGAAGTTAAATCTCACCAGGCACCTATTTGCATTTGTAGGCACCTAAACACCTTTCTAAACCCAGTTCCAGATCCTTAGCTGGTATAAACCAGAGTGGCTCCATTGAAGTCACCAGCTGAGGAACTGAAGCTAAAAGTTTGTAGTAATATCATAGTGGCAGAGGCATTACTGTAGAGATGGGGATTAGACTGGGATTGAACAATGATAATAATACATAGCACTTACTTTGGGGCCTCATTCTTCCACCTTTACTTATACTCATTAGGACCTTACTAGTGAGTATTCCAGTTGAAATAACCAAAACTGTCTGTTGACCAGGGTGCTACACACTTTAAGCAAGGATGGCAGAGAGGTAAGGACCCAATCCAGGGAGGCGCTGGGTGGCCTTCAGCATCTTGCAGGGTTTGTCCTCAGTGCCCATATTTTCAAAGCGCTGAGCATTCACAGCTCCAACTCATGTCAACCGGACCTGTGAACACCTCTGAAAAAAATCAACCCATAATTGACTAGCTTAGGGTCACAGGAGGGAGTGTCAGAGAAGGAACTAAAATGCAGGCAATTCACGGTGAGCTTACATGCTGGGAGAAGAGCCTGTTGTAAACCCATAGCTGACGCAAAGCTCTATTACAAACACTCTTACTCTGACGCTTCCTCCTTCTGCTCCTTCAGGCTCTCAAGTAGGGACTCCTCCAAGACTTCCAGTTCCTCTAAAGGGATTCTCAGCAGCCAAGTGACATGGCAGATCAGCACCCTCGCTCGGGCATCGTAATAGCCTTAAATAGATGGAAACACAGGGAATCGATCAATTTTAATCAGATCAGATCAAATAGCAAATGTTGCACTCTGCTCTGGGTGGTGACTGTTTATATAGTACTGAGATAGCATTGTCTATCCTTTCAGTTCATGCCAGCATATCCACGGATTTGGGAGAAATGAGGTTTCACCAATTAGAACATGGTAAAGCACAGGACTGTGAATTCATTAGCTCCATTGAAGTCAATGGACCTGGGCTGATTTACAAGAGCTGAGGATCAGGACCTACGTGCCCACCTAAGTCATGTTATCGTGAAGCATTCCTTGCCCACAAAATTCCTCACTGTCAGCAGAGATTCACTATAACAGGCGAGTGCCTACGTGATAAAGAATCTCCATCACAGCAGGAGTTGTTTAGGACCTCTCGTCACCCTCTCACAGTAAGGGAGCACTGGCAATTGTGGAGAGGTGGGTCATAACTTCATTCCCAGAAGGGAGAGGCTGCTGCAAGACCAGTGCCAAAAACAATATGAAATAGACTTGTGGGGAAAATGAGGCAGCTCCCAACATCTAAGTGACAACGCAAGATTTATTACCTTGTCTAAATGTCCCTCCAGATATAAGCTTTAAATTCGGTGCTTCTCATTTGTTATAACAGGGAGACTGGAGTTTAATAATAAAAACAGATCCAGCTACAAGCTAGCTTTGGTATATGTACATTGCTGACAGCTGTTTGCACTTATTCTTCACTGCATGAGCTGAAGGAATGGACAATGCAATCTGACAGCATTCAGTGGTAAAAAGAGTTACTCTGGGGCTAGGAAGCAGGAGCCCTAAAGAAAAAGATATTTTAAGCAGATTAGATTTTAAACATTTTGTGCCAGATCTACTCCTTGTCCTGTGCACATCTCCACAGCACTGTTCTCTTGTTTTCATAACGTATTCTGGGTGCACTTGGCATGAAAGATGGCATTGCATTTTAAGGATGTGCGTGTGAAGATACCAGCTTGAAACATCTAGCAAGTCTGTGAGAGACCGGATATGGAGATAGGTCAACCACTATCTGTGAAGTGCTATCTGTTTAGATTAGGTATTTATCTAACCCCAATCACTATAGGATCTGAGAATGTCACAGTCTTTAATGTATTTATTCTCACAATATCCTTGTAAGGCAAGGAAGAATTAGTAGCCCCATTTCACAGATGGGAACCCGAGACACAGAAAGACTAAAGGCTGGATAATGTTATGAATAGGGCCCTACTAAATTCACAATCCATTCTGGTCAATTTCATGGTCATAAGATTTTAAAAATAGTAAATTTCATGATTTCAGCTATTTAAATCTGAAATTTCACAGCGCTGTAATTGTAGGGGTCGTGACCCAAAAAGGAGTTGGGGTGGGGGGTCACAAGGTTATTTTAGGGGGGTTGTGGTACTGCTACCATTACTTCTGCACTGCTGCTTGCAGGGTGCTGCCTTCAGAGCTGGGCGCCTGGCCAACAGCCGCCACTCTCCAGCCGCCCAGCTCTGAAGGCAGCGCAGAAGTAAAAGTAGCAATACCACAATCCCCCCTACAACAACCCTGTGACCCCCTGCAACTCCCTTTTGGGTCAGGACCCTCAATTTGAGAAACTTTGGTCTCCCCCGTGAAACTGGTATAGTATAGGGTAAAAGCACACAAAAGACCAGATTTCGTGTGGGGAGATCAGATTTCACAGTCCGTGAAGCATTTTTCATGGCTGTGAATTTGGTAGTGCCCGAGTTATGAGCAATGACCGCGTCTGTAGTTACACTGGCTCAGCTGCCTGACCCGGGATTCACTGGGATGAGATACCTAACATTTTTGAGGATCTGGGCCTAAGTGACTTGCTGAGGTTACACAAGAAGTCTGTAGCAGAGCAGAGAATTGAACCCAAGTCTCAGGCTAGTGCCAGAATCATGGCGCCATCCTGCCTCTCTGCTAACTCACAGCTTGGTTTCTGCTTTTCCAGCACAGGGATAAATAAACTTGCGAGGCAAAGCCATGAAAATACTACTTTGTATTATTTCAGAGGGATGTAGAAACCTTTATTGTAATAGCTGCCTAACGTTCCAGTTTTCCATTAAAAATAAACTGAGAAAGCCAATGAAAAAAAGCCACTTTCTCCTGAGGTGGATGAGGTTTAACAACAATAAATTAACTTCAGTCCTGTGCAAAGGTGAATTGAAAACACAGTTGCAAAGTGCAGCCATTGATCTGAAATGAAGACTTTGCTACAGTTAGGCATTCTTTATATCTTTCCAGTAATTTAATCCACCTCCTGGATTAAAACAAAACATTCGCTTGTGAAAGAAAACAAAAATATTATCATTTGTTCAAAATAGGCTTCACAGGAGATCAAGAATTTATTCCCTGAAAAGGTCACCAGTACTTGAAGTAACTTGCAGAACAAATAGTTTAGCTGGAGATTTTCAAAATGGCCTGATTGACTTTCAGTGGGAGTTGGGTACCTAAATTTCACAAGCCTCTTTGAAAAATAAATCATTTAAATTATTTAGCATCAGAACTTTTCTGACACAGGACACATTTGCATGTTAAAACATGATGGAAAGAGGCTTGTAGGTTAGAGTGAGATAAGGAGATCACCAAGCAGGACAGATTCATTAACTGTAGGTTACCATTAGACATTTATATTACAGAACAAAAATTGGTTTTCTTGAAGTTAAAGCAAGGAAACAGCGTGCTGCTGACATTAAAAGAATGGAAACAACATTATAATAGTTGAGATGGTATAGTCACCTTTGGAATAAGATTTTGTTATACAGTACGTGATGTCAATAAGTCTATATTATAAAAGCTCGTTAAAAACAAATTAGAACACTCACCATCCTTAAGAGAGAAGGACACAAGATCCTAAAACAAAATATGAAACAAGTTAAATTTTGATGGCATTTTACCCAAAAATCTTAAATAAAATAATGAATTAGACATACACTATAACTGAGTGATTGCAGCATATCCGTATACGAATATGAGAAGCCATGGTGGATCATTTCAGTAAAACAATATATATCAAAGCCAGATGCTTTAAACACAAAGGTATGCATACCCTGCTATATGTAATTGGGCAGAAACAGTCACCCGTAAATGGTAGAACAATTCACTTATGTATAAAGGAACAGTGTGTAAATTTATCACAGATGATCATATCACCATCAGATTGCACCAACCAATTATACAGGGCTTGTGAATCTGGAGATGTGGGTTCCGTCTCTGCCACAGACATGTTGTGTGACTTTGGTCAACTTACTTAGGTCCAGATTTTCAACAGAGGTCTCCAAGTTTTGGGTGCCTAAATTGGAGCACATTAGGCCTGGTTTTCAGAAGTCCTGAGCTTCCATAGGTCTAGCTGAAGTCAATGGTAGCTAAGGGTGCTCAGCTTCTCTGAAAAACCAGGTCTCTCAGGGTAGGTTTACACAGCAGTTAAAAACACATGGCTGTTTAATTGTGGTGTAGACTTTTGGGCTTGGGCTCCAGAACTCGGGCTCCAGCCTGAGCCCGAACATCTACAACACAATCAAACAGTCCCTTAGCCTGAGCCCTGTGATCCTGAGTCAGTTGACACGGTCCAGTGGCGGCTGTTTAATTGCAGTGTAGACATACCCTCAGGCTGAGTACCAGAATTAATGGTCACTTTTAAAGATGTTTGAATTTAATTTATCTGGGCCTCAGTTTTCCCATCTGGAAAATGGACAGAGTAATAGAGGCCTTTCACATATAGGCTGTGAGGATTAATTATGAGCTTAGATGGAGGGTGCTAACGAAGGACAAAGTGCTGTTGTTATTACTGTGTTCTTCTTTTGTTTCATCACTCACAATGTTTAAGGTTGTGTGCACACAGCATACAGTACTGATTCAGTTGACATGCCTCTCTCTCGCCTACCAGGAAGATGTTGTGAAGAAAAGCCAGACGTGCATTTTTATAGGGAAAATCCTGGAATCTCTTTGGAAATGAGGAGCACAGCTGAAGAACCAGGATGCTGCAGAACCAGGATGCTGCCAGGGAGTTTATGATTATTAGTCCCACTGTGCCTAAGCATAATTTGCGTTCTAGAAACTCTTCCAACCCTCTTTCCACCTCCGAGTATAGGAAATCTGAAATGGTGAGTAAGCTGCTCTTAGCCAATTGCTAATGCAAGAGGAGGAAAATATAGATACTCCCAAACCCAATGTAACTCCCTGGACTCTAATATTATTCCCAGTTGGAGAAGGTTCTGCTGTATAATTCAGATGTGCAAATCAGTTACATGAATACAGATGGGGGAAGGAGCTTCTTGCAAATAGGGAGGGCTGAGGGATAAGAAGGGAGTGACGGGAGGTACTGAGATTTGGTGGAGGGGAAGGGCAGCTGGCTCTAGGCTGGGAAGGAGGATCCCCAGTGTTCATACCTGTTTTTGAGATGTACCAGACCCACAAGGTCCTGCTCCCTGCTCCCCAGCCTAATCCTGGACCCCAAAGTGGCCACTCTAACCCCTCTGGGTCATGCTCTCACCTCCCCCCTACCCCAGACACGCATGAGTTTATGCAGGAGTGGAGCCACCCCAGTGTTTCTCTGTTCTGCCACCCCTGCAGGAATAAACAGACTGGGGGAAAGTCTTTCACAGAAGAACAGGCAAACAAGTGTCAATTTACTTTAAAATCTTTACACATAATTTAAGTGAATGATGGACATTGTTCCCAGCCATCACTTCTAAGTGGATGTTACCTGCTGACCCAGAAAAGAGAAGGACTTGGGCAGCAAACCCTTGGGGTGATTGTTGCGAGAGAACAATTCTTGATAGGTTTGACCTAGATGGGAAGCACATTCAATTGGCAAAAGTGGCTTCAATGGGAGTTGTAGGAGGCTCAGCGTTTTTTAAACTAAGGCCACTTATTTAGGTGGCTAAATATAGAGCTTAACTCCCGGCACTCATTTTTGAAACGGTCGGCCTGTCAGTTTAGTGGATTGAAGCAGGTCTCAAAAGCTGAAAGGTGGGTGCAGATATTCCGACTGACTGAGTGACAAACTGAGGCTAATGCTTATATCAGATGCTATAGGTGTGCCCACCTGTTTCTATTTGTCTCAGACTTTGAACTACACTTGTGTGTGCTGTCAACTGGAACAAAACAAGTATTGATTAGTTTAGCTCAAAAATAATAGTCTGTTCTTTCTCTCCCCTTCTCAGCAGAAGTTGTGTTAAGATGATCTACAAAAGAAAATGAAATTGGCTTTGTGCCCTTGTTTGCTTCTTTATCATGTATGAAGTTGGCATAAGGGGCTCTTTTAAACAGTCTTCCAACTGCTTGTTTTTTACATTTGAAATTCACATCCTGCTTCTCCTGTAAAACTCTATGGACCACTAAAGCAGTGGTTCTCAACCTTTTTAGACTACTGTACCCATTGCAGGAGTCTGATTTGTCTTGCGTGTCCGCAAATTTCATCTCACTTAAAAACTACTTGCTTACAATATCAGACATAAAAGTACAAAAGTGTCATAGCACACTATTATTGAAAAATTCCTTACTTTCTTATTTTTACCATATAATTATTAAATAGATCAATTGGAATATAAATATTGTACTTACATTTCAGTGTACAGTATATAGAGCAGTATAAACAAGTCATTGTCTGTATGAAATCTTAGTTTATACAGACTTCGCTAGTGCTTTTTATGGAGCTTGTTGTAAAACTAGGCAAATATCTAGATGAGTTGATGTACCCCCTTGGAAGATCTCTGCATACCCCCCGGGGTACATGTACCCCTGCTTGAGAGCCACTGAACTAGAGAACTAGTAGTTTTGTGACACCACAGAATCCAAACTTGTGAAAAACCCAATGGAGAAAGGGAAGTGATTTTTATTCAGACTCTCTGGATTTTGTATATTTTTGTTAATACTTATTTAACCCAAAAACCCAACAAACAGCAGGAAGAGAAGTTGTTTTGTTCAAGAGTCAACACTCTTTCCCCAACAACAGAGAGCTTCTAATCCACATTTCAGGGTCACCCAAGGGAGGTCCCTTGAAGAAAAACAGTGTAAACCAGATATTTTAGATATTTCTAAGTCAAGTCAAGCAGGAGTAACAAGCTTTCAGCTCTTCTTTACATACCAAAAAGAAATAAAAAAGGGCACAAGCTCAATTTTGCCCTTTCTTCAGGTCACTTTTAATAACTCTCTCTCTAAAAAGTTTACTAGCAACTTTAAGTTCCTTACAACAAAAAGATTATTTGAACACATTCCAAGAGAGAGTTTACTAGTTTTCATTGAAGGTTTATTTTTACCGAGCTGCTTTATGTGTGCAAAGTAATCTCCATTCATAGTATCACTACGGTCTTTCTTGCCAGAGCTAACTGTCCTTAAAAGATTCAGCATACCAACACTCAACTGTATTAGTCACCCAAAATGAACATAAATAATACCCATAATCCTCAAGATTTCACTCAATCGACAGATTCTGTTTAAAATACGCTGTGAAGATGGGGAAGAATGCTAACGACATTGATAAAAATTGGCCTCTCTCCTCACAGATTCAAGGAATGGGGACAGACATCAGAGGGTTGGGAATTTAAGAGCAGAAGTGTAAGAAAATTACAATGGGGAGAAAAATACAGCATTCAGAACAGACAGCGGAAGATGGCCTTTAATCTGTAACATCCACAAGAATGTGTCTTTACAAACGTCAAGATATGACTTATGTTCAGTCCTCCCTGCCACTTCACAACAAAGAAAAGAAAATCTCAGCCCTGGGCAGACTGTGCCCAATGTGCAACAGAAGGTAAAAAGAAGTACTTCTGTACATCCCCATAGACTACTCAGCCACCTGCCTTCATGCATCATCCCTTTGGCATCATTGCACAACAATTATCAAGCAACAATCCTAAAAAAGCACACTCCATAGCACTAACAGGAACTTGTCACTGAATTCCAGAAGTCTATGGTTATCAGAACTCAATCAAATAAATCACAAAAGTAAAGTGAAAAGAAAAGGAGTACTTGTAGCACCTTAGCGACTAAGTTGCCACAAGTACTCCTTTTCTTTTTGTGGATACAGACTAACACGGCTGCTACTCTGACAAGTGAAGTGAGTACATGCAGGATACAGAGACAACAGGAAAGCACAGAATGGCTGGATAAAAGCAGTCAAAGGTCTGTCTCTTAGGTTGTTTACCTTCGAGTCACAAGAAAACGCTGATCTCAGTTTGAATATGTGGCGGTTCCCACCCACCAAAGTGTTTTGCCAGTTACGTCAGAAAAAGTCTTGGGGCCATCAGCATATAGTGACCTTTTCCCTATATAATTCCTCATGTGAGCTATTTCAAGAAGTTCAGCTGTTCTTCCAGTGAGAAATACAACTACTCTAAACCTCGTCTCAGAATCACCGAGAGAATCAGTTGCTAAGACTCCTCTATTCTACTGTTCTCTTCGAACCAAAGACACAAAGTCCCTGGACATTCAAGAAGAGTCTCTGTTGTACACCCCCGAGCGACATAAGTTACGCTGACACAGGCTGTAGTGTGGACATAGCCTTAAAGTAGGTATGTACGTTTACTTTAAGACCCTTTACACTGCCTGAGCTGAGTAAAGGGGACTCACTGTAAATGAGAATCAGGCCCATCATGTCTCAGGCCAGGTCTACACTACAAACTTGCATCGGTATAACTATGTTGCAGAGGTGGATTAACTATGCCAATGGGAGAAGCTCTCCTGGCGGCAAAGTTGCATCTTCACTAACATGCAAGCACAGCTGCAGCTTTTTAAGCGTAGACCTGCCTTAAGTGTTCCACTGATTTCAGTCAAATGCAAATGGGGAGGAGGAGAACAGAGCAGCAGTAGAATGGGAGCAGTGAAAGGGTTAATAGTTCTCCCATTAGAAGGAAGGGCTTTATGCACTGGGTGGTGTACATCAAAGACTCTAGGCATCACTTATTCAGTGGAATCTAGCCAGGTCAGATGTCTAGGACTCACACACTATAGGAATGGATGGATGGATGAATGAATAGAAGAGTGGAAAGTCAGTCACTCTATCTCCCCGTCCCTTTTTTTTAATCAGAAGGTAACCTGATGTTTTAAATACATATAGAATTAGGATTTACTATGCCCAATACTACAGAAAGAGAATTTCAACAACAGACAGGCAGCTCTGACAAGGCCTTTATCTACAAGCCAAATGGAAGAGGGGAAGGGATGAACTTACTTGTGTAATGATGACTGGATTATTTGACAAGACAGGATCCTTCAGCAAAATCTGAGCAAAGGTTTCTGCGCCCTCGCCACCCAAACCACTGGTGAACGCAGTCATGGCAGGCAAGACGGCGTCTGACAGCTCCAGCCATTTCACCAAGCCTTCAATGAACTCCATCCTAAAAGAGCTGCATGACAACACAAGCAGTACGAGTCAAACGTTCATCATTTCCTCTTTCCTAAGTCACCTTCATTTTAGATGCTAGGTAGGAGTTCAAACACTGATTAAAAGGCATTCAAGGAACAGCCTCAGCCTTCAGCTTCTCCGCTTCAGTTTATTAAAGAAAGACAGTGAAAACAAAGAAAAAAAATTTTTAGGGGTATAAAAAACGTCCTGAGCTGTCAAGCGAGTGTTTTACGTTGCTATTTAAAGGTGACAGTGTGGTCTGTATATTACAGTGCAGGACTACAAGTTACACTAGCATTGTAATCCTGGCTCTTTTGTCACCTAGGACAAGTCACTTAACCTGTCTGTGCCCCTCTCTGTTTCAGGGGATCATAACACTTGGATTCTTCACAAAGGTGGTGCAAGATATAATGTAATGCGTGTAAAGCACTTTAGAGATCTTGACTGGTTTTTCTCGGCCTTTCACCAGGCCTTACTTTCAACTTCTAAAGATCTCTAGTTGTTCACACAAAAATCAAACCACCAATGAAAAGTCAGCAGAATATCTGAACATGATCAGCCTGTTGTGTAGGCAAGGAGGCAGTCTGGAGTGGACAGTACCATTACCCTTTGTAGGCCTGGGGCTTGGCATGAGCAGTGTTAAGAGACTCACTCTGCAGTGAAACACAAGGAAATTTTAGATGTAAAGGAAAGTAAATATGGTCGAGAAAATAACCAAGAACACCTCTAATATCAGTCTTAGGCCATATATCTCTCCTTACTGTTCCAATGCGCTATGGAAGCACAAACTTATATGCATAATACTGTTACATTTCAGAGGCTCTGACTGTAGGAATTACAGAGAAAATGCGTTTAAAACAGCTGAAAACATAAATCAAGCCCCTAATTTTCTTCCCTGCCAGAAATGAACATTGTCTAGGCATCAAATGTAGAGAAATGCTTCTGACTTGTGTAAGCTCTATACTGACGTTCTGGGAGATAAGGGTGTGTGTGATATATATATATATATATATATATATATGCTTGCAGGGAAGAAAGAATAGTTAACCTCTGTCTCTGTACCACCAGAATGCAATGCCCACTGTCCTGACCCAGGATCTGACGACACAACTGAGGCAGCCTGATAGTCCAGGAGATTAAGGGAAAATTTGTTTCCATGTTTTATTCACAGTTGTACGGTGTATTTGACACTGTAAGGAGAAAAGGTTAAATTCTCAAAAGTGCCAACGTGACTTGTGCCATTGTCCCATTTTCAAAAGAGATTTAGGAGCCTAAGTCTCATTAAATGCCTTAGGGCTTGTCTATGTGGGGAAATGTACAGGCATAACTATAGTGCTGTAGTTCTACAGGTATACCGCCCCATGCGCACATGCTTATAATAAGAGTGTCCACACTACGTGTTACACCTATAATTATAGCAGTATAACCATAGTAGCATAGTTATGACAGTACATTTTCTAGTGCAGACAAGCCTTGAGATTTAAGAGCCCAAGTCACTTGGGCACTTCCAAAAATTCTACCCAAAATCTCTTTCATGGATGCCCAGCTGATGCACATTTTCTTCATTTTGAGAAGATCTATAGGCCTTTTGCAGGGTCCAGGTAAATACAACCTCTTTGATCAGAAAAAATATAGGCCCCTGTTATCTTGGACATGACAAACTTCTGCACGCTTTCTTGTGAGCTTTCCCAAGTGAAAGCTTTTTTCTGTAAGCTCAGGCCCTTCCTAAATCAGGGATGTACCTTCAGAAACAAAGGATCTGATCCTGAGTGGAACCTCAATTCCCATAAACTTCAGCACCTCAAAGGATCTGGTCTAAACCCTCTGATTAAACCAGCCTGCCCCTATGGCATGCTTCAGAGTCCTCTTCCTTGACCTCTGGAAGGACAGCCTCATGCAGCCACTAGTGCCAGTTTGGCGCTCTTTTTCTATATAATCTAATCTATCCCACGCACTTGATTGGCTTGTTATCAGAATCTGCCTCAGCTACTGCACAAAATCTGCTTTGTGCACCATCCTACCTTTGCTCCTTTTCAGGAAACAAGCAAGCCAGAGATATCCCACAGAGAGCTGCGTAAGCAAACCTTCCTGGTTCACCCAGCTGTTTGCCCACAAGCTCACATGGCTCCTTTGCATCCGTCTCTTCAGCCATCCTGAGTCGTCTCCAAGCCCACCTGCTCCACTTCTGTTCCTCAGCCATTCTCACCTGCCATTTCAAAATAACGAAAAAACAACGGTATTTGAAAGCAGTGAGGAAAGTGACTGATAGATTTTCCTTTCCAGTGATTGCACTTCCTGGCTCTGTCTTTCATTGAGTTTGCCAAGGGCAGCCTTGTTTGTTTACCCAATGGCGTGATACTGTACAAAACACACTCCTGGTGGCTTCAGGCTTCACCTTGTCTTCACCTTCAACAATTATCAAGTGTTTCCACAATACAGTTAATTATTTACACTTACACAACAGATCAGAAATCCACTTCAAGCTGCAAAGGATTTGGGCTCACTGAATACTAATGAAGCATATGCGTCACACATGCAAACCACTAAATTAACATTAGTATAAAAGCACTGCCACTTATCACAATGACTAATTTATTGCAGTCTGGGAATTTATACACCCACGCCACCCCAAAACCAAATCACCCCTCTGTTCATTATGCTGGAAGCATTTTATTCAGGGAAGAAAGTTCAGCTCAGAAGCAGCCTGATTAAAGGGAAAACTTTTGCTTTCTAACGGACTTTCCTGTTGTGATTACTGGATTTTCTACACCCATCCTGCTTCCTATACTATGCTCAAGGCTCCCTCTCCACTGCTCACTTTGCATCCTTTGTCCACGGCCAACTCAAGTCTGCTTGGTTCAACTTCCCAGTACGTTTCCTCAAAATAGGACCTAAGTGCTGCACAGTCTTGCGCTGGCCCTCTGCACAGGGATAAATTTCCTCCTATATTCTCCTTGCTCCTCTTTCAAATCCCCCATCTATTACCCCCAATTCTCCCACCCACCTGTTCCACAATGCCTATGTTTGGTGATTATACAACCCCATTGTGTGCTATATATGTTAATCATAACATATCTATTTTTGCTTTTAAGATCCAATCCCGCACCCAATTAAGTTGATTGGGGTTCTGCTACCAATTTCATCAGCAGTGATTTCAGGATCAGCGTTTGTAAGATTTGTGGTAGCAGGAACTTTTGTTCTGTTTGAATATATGCAACTTTGCTACCGTAATGCTTTAGGCACATCTATGCTGCTAGAGAAAAGAGGCTAATAATTTTGGTAGTAACCAGAACAAAGGAAATCAGAGTGGTGTAGATTTTCAAACATTTAGGGCATTTCACAATGGTAAAAGGGTGGGTTCATATAGGCAAATAGGCTTTTAAACCACCAAACAAGGCATTAGGGCCCTGATTTGGCAAGAAAGTTGTATTCCTGCCTGGGACTGCTCACATGGTTAAAGTTAGGCATGCGCTTAAATTGCTAGCCGGGTGCTACCTGTGGCTAGGTGTGCCAATCAAGGTGTGAAAAATGTTACCTCTAGGTGTGCATCACATTGTGTGTGCTGGGTAAGGCATGAAAGGCCTGATTCGAAGTTCACTGGAGTCAACGGAGAGACTCCCATTGACTTTATCAGGCATTAGGTGAGGATCTAAGTGGGCCAGAGCAAGCTTTAAGGCAGGCTGCTGTGGCTGGCATTAATCAGACCAGGAATTTCAGAGGGGGCAGATGTGCACAGACAGCATCCATATGACAATTTCTCATAAAGGAGTGCAGAACGGGACCGATCACAACGGGTGGGGTTGGGAAGAAATTTTCCCCCAGGGCAGGGACTGTGGGGGTCATTTGCTAGGACCATATCGGTACATCTCACCTAATTGATTCTCTGCCACCGCAGGGGCCTCAGGTAATGGTGCACCTCGGTTCATCCTATTCTCTGCCTGTGGCACACCACAGCTTAGTCTCTTGAGGGCTGTAGTACTTTGGTCTTATTCCAGATGTTGGGTTTAGAGTGTGGGTGGCTGGGTAGTATTAGAGGCCTGTGATAGACTGGTCTGACTAGATGATCTGATGGTCCCTTCGGACCTTAAACTCTCTGTTTAAAAATAATCATTCATCAATCAGTATCCCAAGGCAGCCTGGGTTTGTCTGCAAAGGGGGAAGAGGGCTCCTCCTGATTCAGAATTGCCTTGAAGTTATTTTAGAAATATGCAAGTTCAAGTCCTATCCTATGCAACTGCTACTGTTTAAATTCCATGAAAATCCATCGCTCTCTTCAAGAGCTGGTAATCGGCATGACTCATGCACCCGTCTTTCTGGGAACAGAGGCCCCTCACGTATGCATCTCCCGGTTCTGTGACTTGACCATGCAGCTCTGAGGTATCTCAGTGTGTTCCCATGAAAACAACACAACTCGGGAACCCAAAGTCCATGAAAGAACAAAATAATAAAACTGCCCTAATTCGCTGTATGGACTGAGAAGGGCAGGTGCTGACACGTGCTTCCCAAGGGATTGAGCGGACTCCTCAGCTCCATTGCTGGCCTTGGGCGAAGTTCCATCTTGGACACGTGACGTTTGGGTTGGCAACGAGTCAGCCCTTGCTAGGTTAAGCTGTAACTCTAAAGAAGGGAGCTAGACCTTCCCTGCTCGCTAACAGTTTTCTATGACATCTCAAATGACAAAAGAGTCCCTATTTGTCTCACTGACTCACGTCCTTTTCCTCGTATGCTGCTGATGTATCAGTTCAGACAGCTTGTCGTCTGTACGACAGGCCACGTGTTTGGCCATGTCTTTCAAATGTGGACATGTGACCTGCAGATCTCCACTGCACTCACGCCATTTAGTGCAAGGCTTAGCAAAAGCTGCACACTTCATATCTTGTGGCTAATCACAAAGCTCTACTTTTGGGTAAAGAAATCTATTTTACAGCATTAGCTAGAGTCTGATCCCCCTAAAGTGTCATCCTGACTCCAACTTATTGAATAAATTGTTGCCATGAAATCTCGTATTTCAAGTGCCAGCAGTTCTTGCAAACCATAGCTTGGCACTTCTGTTATCAGCCCTACAGACTTGCAGACGTGAGCATATTATTATAACAGACACATGACTGAAAAAATCCACTTGCTCCCAGCGAGAGAGAAGATTTCCTTGGCCAGCAAAAGGACCCAAACTAGCAACTTCTGGAGAATTTAAAACAGATCTAACTGTCCTGAGCGGCTCTTAGGATACTATGATGCTTGGTATTGCAGGAAACCCTAAGAATGACAGATTCCAGGGGGAGGAGATAGCATCCAGGTGTCTCTGAAGAGACAAAACGCTCCTTCTCTCTACCAGCCACTAGAAGGGTGTGGGGAGTAACATTTATAGGGTACCTACCATTCATAGGCTGACACCAAAAATGGAACAGCTGAGCAGGGTCTAGAGCAGAGATGGGCAAACTATGGCCCATGGGCCACATCCGGCCCGCGGGACCCTCCTGCCCAGCCCCTGAGCTCCTGGCCCGGGAGGCTAGCTCCCAGCCCCTCCCTTGCTGTCCCCTCTCCCCCACAGCCTCAGCTCACTGCCGTCAGGGGGAGAGAAGCAGTGGGGGTCGGCTAGGGGGCGGGGGCCGAGCCACGCCTGGTTGTTTGTGGAGGCACAGCCTCCCCTAACCGGCCCTCCATATAATTTCGGAATCCCGATGTGGGCCTCAGGCCAGCCCCTGGCCTAGAGACAGCATCCTGGAAGAAATGCCATCTTCAGAAACTGGGATTGCCCAGTAGGTGTTTTCACCTTTACATTTAATTCCAGATATACTGTGTCTGCTAATTTTTTGACTGAATATACATTCCAGGGACATGAATGCTCCCATTCTGAACAAAGTTCCGTGTACTCCCTCAATTACTAGAAGTCATTCTCCCCTCCTTCACATGGGGAGCCCCTGCTAGTCCAGGAAGTTTCTGCACATTGTTTTCAATCTTTTTATGACCTACCTCATTCTTGACTCTAGTGTGTAGTACAGTCACCTGCACAATCTAATCTTTATTTCCTGCTAGTGTAACCAATACAACCAACTGTAGAAATGACACAACAATAGCTTCTTTGTCTGTAACCTTATTCCATAAAAATCAACAAACAGATCCTTAAAAAAAAAGTTGGGAGTTTCCGGAAAAGTTATTAAGGTTCTAAGAAGCCCTATTCTTTGTGTCCTCCCATCCACAAATCAGAGCTTTGAGGTGATATTATGGGCAATAACTTTCAAACTTGGGTCCCTACAGTTAGGTATCTAAGTATGTACAGGTACCCAGAAACAGCTGGATTTTCTGAAGTGCAGTGTCAGGAATAACAACATCTGGATTTTCTGAAGTGCAGTGTCAGGAATAACAACATCTGGTTTAGTCAAATTCAACATATTGTCCTACCTGATAAACAGTCACATCCTGCTGCTATTGAAATCAATGGGTAGAGCCCTGCAAATCTGTAGATATCCGTAGACCATGTTTGCAGATCACAGATCGGATGTGGATACAAATTTTGTGTCCACGCAGGGCTCTATCAATGGGAACTGCAGGAGCGCAACACCTCTGAAAATCAGGCCACTTAGTTTGGTGCTAAGTTTGAAAATTTTGGCCTGGGTATTATGCCACTGACTCCAACAAGAGTAAATTGGTCCCATAGCCAGGCTCAGACCCTGAGGATTATATTCAGCTTGTTTCACTGAAGTAGGTGTCCCTGTTTCAAGCAAGGTAATCCAGCAGTCCAAAGCATTTCCATAATCTGAGCTGTCACTTGAAAGAAATTTTTATCACCAGCTTTTCACATAAAGTGCCCTTTGTTGTCTTGAACGGTGCTGTATTTTATATAATGACTTCAGCAATCTTATTTAAAAAGTAAAATAATAATCCTACATTAAAGATCCACAGCTGTAAAATACTTGAGTGTTCCCTACCGGTGGAAAAGCAAACATAGGCATACTAGCTTCACATTTGCGCCTATGCTAAAATATAGATACTTGGAACTGCCAACCAACAGAATGGGTTAAATCCTTAGAACCCTCAAATGCACCTGAGTCATCTCATTGACACAGTGGGGTTGCATTGGTGCAAAGGAAGACACAAATTAATTTTTAGTTTCTGAGTCTCATTCCCCAAGGACAAAAAGAGCAGGAATGATTAGAAGGTAAGATGCAGGACTTCAGGTGCTGGAGGGATGGACTGTCTTGCATCACACAACAATACCTGAGTAGCATTGAGGGGCTCTGTATTATCTCTCACAGAGTTATTTGTTAAGAGCTGACAGCACGTTCAGAGCTGTATAGATCACGGAGGAAATTCCAACCAGTTTGCATATAAGGCTCAAGGCCTGCAACTGGGTTGGCCTGGGCAGACTTTCTGACCACGTGGAGACTCACTGAAATCAGTGTGGTCTATGTGGCAGGAAAGATCTGCCCATATGGATCCAATTGCAAGATTAGGATATAATAGATATACACTAAACAATATTAGACACACAGAGCGAAATGTGACCATATGATGGATTCAATGCAAAGCAGGAGAGCAGATTATTTAACATACAAAATTACAACCCGATAATATATTCTTCCTCATGACCATTAAATAATACTTCCAGATTGCCTAGCATTGGGCTTGATTCTGCAAAACCTTATTCATGTAAGTTATCTGTAATCACATGGGCCCCAATCCAGAAAAGCACTTTAGCATGCGTGAAAGCCTCTTTCTATTTAGGAAACTATTTAAGTACATTTGTAACTTTAAGATGGTGTAAACTTCAATGGGATTGAGCACTTTCTTAAATTGGGATGCTGTCCTGAAACGTGGCCATAAGAGAGCTCTGCTGATGTCAATAGAATGAGGGAGATTTTATTTAGGTTTCCCTGATCTAGTCTTTAGGAAGAAAGGCACTATAAGGTTAATGGATGTCTTTGATCAGAGAATAATTATGCCTTTTCCAATGATAAAACAAAAGCACTACTGTCGATTTCTATCGCTCGGCTATTATCCGGATATGTGGAAATGCAAAGACTGACACACTGTATAAGACCAACAGACCTTTTAGTCCTCTATCCTCTTTCCAGCAGTCCTGGATGCTTCAGAGGAAAGTGAAAAAACCTCAGAAATGGGCAATTATAGAATAAACTGCCATTAAGGGAAATGTCTTTGTAACCTCAGGCAGTTAGTGATTGGCTTTATCCTTTCAAGCATGCAGGTTGTATCCCTTATATTTTTTAATCCTATCTAATGTAACTGTGGATGTTTTTATAATTCACACAAATGCCTTATTATTCCTGTAAATGCCGTTTGGGCAAATTAATTAAAGGAACTTCAAATGGGTATTTTGGAAACTCTAATTTATACAGCTTTTAAAATAGCAATCACAAGAGTTATTTCAGATGCTGACAGAAAAATGCAATGCAACATTAAAAACACCTTATCCAGAGGAAGATTGTCATTTGCTATACCACCACCTAACTCTTATATTTCATCAGTAGATCTCAAAGTTCCTCACAACCTTTTTAATGTATTTGTTATCCTCACAACACCCCTACATGGTAGTGAAGTGTCATGATCTTCATCTGTAAACTGAGGTAGAGAGAGGCTAAGTGATTTGCCCAAGGTCTCACAGGAAGCCTGTGGCAGAACAGGGAATTGAACCTGGATCTCGCAAGTCAGTGCCTTAACCACTAGACCATCCTTCCTCTCTAAAAGCCAGTTAAGGCCATAATCTTGAAAACATGTATGAACATAATCAGCTTTATGCACGAGTTCTCTCATTAACTTCCACTGGATTACTCGTATAAGTAAAGTCACACATCGTTTATGTGCCTGCAGAATCTAGGTCCACCTACGCACAATCACACAACAAACATATGTACTTTTCAGAATGGATTATACATTGACACAAAACATACAAATATAATGTAGAATTCCACTGCAGAGCTGTATACTTAATGTAAACCACATAGTATTGGAATCAGGACAGTACCAAGAAAATCTCAGCTTTCTTTAAAAAAAAAAAAAAAGTTTTTGCTAGCGCTCATGGTTGCGGAGAAAAGCTTAAAAACACAAAGCAACCTAAAGACCTGACAGTGATTACACCCCTCCACTGCCTTCCCCAACAAGTCACCTTCAAGGCTCTGTACAACAACTCAGTTCCTGTTGTCTCCGTTCACATCTCATTGTACTCCCCCTTCACTCTGCCCACACCTAAGAAGCCCTAAAGGTTCGAAAAACCAAGAGGCAAATAAAAACAATCCAAAGTATATTTTATTAAAAAACTCATAATTTTAAAGACAAACTCATGATTTTTGCAGCCTGACTCACAAAATCTTACCACTTGGGGTTGACAGTATTGGCATTATTTTATTGGGACCTAATCCAAAGCTCACTGATCTCTAGATCAGGCCTTTTTTTGCATTCGGAGTGCACAAAGGGCCAGCAAAAGGCCAATGAACACTTACATCTAATTTAAACCCTCAGAATAGGCATCAAGTGGAATTTACATGGTGCATAGACCTTACATAGATTTTAAGGTCAGAAAGGACCATTATGATCATCTAGTCTGACCTCATGCATAGCTCAGACCAGAGTACTTCACCCACTGAACTCTGTTTCAAGCCTATAACTGACTATTCAAGCTAGATCAAGTTTTTAGAAAAATGGCTAATCTTGATTTAAAAATTTCAATGATGGAAAATCTACTATACAGAATCATAGAACATCAGGGATGGAAGGGACCTCAGGAGGTCATCTAGTCCAACCCCCTGCTCAAAGCAGGACCGATCCCCAATTAAATCATCCCAGCCAGGGCTTTGTCAAGCCTGACCTTAAAAACTTCTAAGGAAGGAGATTCCACCACCTCCCTAGGTAACGCATCCCATGGTAAATTGTTCCAATAATTAATTACCCTCTCTGTTAAAGATGTATGCCTTATTCCAAGTCTGAATTTATCTATCTTCAGCTTTGTACTGCTCCTCTGCGCAGGAGTGAATTTCACTTTCAGGGATCAACCAGAGACATTTAAGAGGATAGGGGACCCATATGCGATCCTAAATTGGATATAAATTAATCCATGAATATGTGATAGTGTTTCCTGTGTAGTTCTGTGAGAGCTTTTTATTTGAGTAGAATAAGTGGAACTATTGTTTTCCATAAGATGTTAGAAAATAAAGAAAAATATTCAAAAACAAAACAAAACACACAGCACTTCCCTTGGGAGGAAATTGACATGAAGGAAACTTACTTTGCAGAGGGAGGTAAAAAGGAGTAGATGCCTGCCACAGGAGGCCAGGGAGGGAAGCACTAACAGATGAATAGAAAGGGAGAGCTTAAGTATGAGGCACGGGCAGAAGGAACGGAGAGTAGGATCAGATGGGAGCAGAGACCAAGCTCTGCACAGTTCTGCTCTAAGGTGTCAACGGGAAGGTAGCCAGACAGAGTGACGGGCAGCGGCAGTGTTTCAGTAGACTCTAGGGGAGAAAGCAGTTCTTAGTAAACCATGAAGATGGTTAAACGTCGAGCCGTACCGTGGGATATAGTAAAGCAGATGGTGGATCTCTGAGTGGGTACAGACATCAGCCCGGGAGGAATGCATCGGTGCAAATACAATTATTATCGCTAGAATCCGAAACACCCAGATGGAGAAGACTGCTTAAACACAGGATTAGATCCAGAAACCAGATCCACCCAGGGCGTAGGAAGAAAAGGAGGACTTATGGCACCTTAGAGACTAACCAATTTATTTGAGCATAAGTTTTCGTGAGCTACAGCTCACTTCATCGGATGCATGCAGTGGAAAATACAGTGAGGAGATTTACATACACACAGAACATGAAAAAATGGGTGTGTGCGTGTGACCTATTCTCACCCCCTGAACGGGTGCAAGGCTGGGGGTGAGAGTTGCCCTCTCCCGCCCCACCCCCACCCGCGGGGCCCAGGTTCGGACAGGGTTTCGCTGCCCCCCCGGCCCTCTCCCCCCCCTTTCCAAAAACGTTTTACACTCCCCGTCCAGGCTCCTGCAGCTCTGCTCCCGACAGCAGCAGCTCCCCAGTCGCCCCCTGAGGTGACTATCGGGGGGCAGCAGAGTGCACGGCTCCCCAAAGGGCTCAGACGCGGGGGGCGGGCTCCAGCATCCCCACTCCTCCAAGGGGGTGAGTCGGGGCCGGGGGGGGGGGGGGGCAGCGAAACCCTGTCCGAACCTGAGCCCCGCGGGTGGCGGTAGGGCGGGAGAGGGCAACTCCCCGCCCTGATCCGCTTCCCCCGGGAGGGGAGCCCCCAGGCTGGGACCCCAGTGCGGGGGGCTCCCCCTGGGCCCCGGTCTGGGGGGACCCCTCAACACATGTCCAGGCAGAAACAACCCGTCCCTTGTCCTACCGTGCGTCTCCGCCCGCAAACCGTCAGGGAGGAAGGGGGCGGCACCG
Organism: Caretta caretta; assembly: GCF_965140235.1. Classification (NCBI taxonomy): domain Eukaryota; kingdom Metazoa; phylum Chordata; order Testudines; family Cheloniidae; genus Caretta; species Caretta caretta. Next base: position 8,962,902 of record NC_134223.1, read on the forward strand.
TGCTAAGATGCCGTCGCCTCCCTGCTCTCCCGTCTCCTCAGGCGGGCCCGGTGCTCAATCCCACCCCGAGGCTCAGGGACGCCGAGAGGGCCCGAGTTACGCAGCTCGCGTAGGGGGAGCTATGGCCAAACGGCGAATGCGGCGGCTGCCTCACGTAGCCAGCGCGGGGGAGCGGAAGGGCTACGCAAAGTGCGTGACGGGAGAGGGGAGCGCCGGCTGGACTCTGAGCTCCCGCTCGGCCGTGTGGCCGGGCCGCCGTCGGGGGCGCTCGCTCCAGGCAGGGCCGGGCCCATTAAACACCGTCGTAGTAGCCTGAGATCGCAACACAACGCTCCATCGCTGCAGAGCCTAGAACAGGGGGCTCCTAGCCGGACCCTCCGTTTCAGGTACATGCGGAGCCAGAAACCTCAGTGCCCCCCCAGCGGTAACGTAGCGGGGCCAGGATCCTCCCGGCCAGCCTGAGCTGCTCTCCGGAAGCAGGCCAAACCTGGCCTTTGCTAAGCACATTTCACGCAGCTTCAGGTGTCACCTGCCCTACGGGTCCTCTGTAGACTTGCGTTTCAAAGGCTGATCGCGCAAGCACAGTAGAAGGATCCTAAATCACTTTCAGGAGCTATGGAGCAGAACCACTGACAGTGAGTCCCCCAGAGAAAGGTACTGGCCTGCCGCAACTTTGCCTTTTGGCTGCCCTACCAGAGCCATTGCACCAGGGCTATGGGAAAGGCCAGGGTTGTTTTGCGAGAGTGGGGGGCAGCGGCAGAGAGATCGCGCGGAGGAAGCAGTGAAATGAAATCTGCTCTGGCATGTAAATAGAACAGATACATTCCTAGGGCAGCAAAATATTATGAACAGTAAATTTAATAACAGTTTACCGTGAGAGAGATTTTGAGGCTACAAGGGGCATACACTTTCTAATTTTAGATGAATAGATTTCAAGACCAGAAGGGACAATAGTGATCCTGCATAACACAGGTCAGCAGTAATTTCTAAAAAAGAAAAGGAGTACTTGTGGCACCTTAGAGACTAACCAATTTATTTGAGCGTGAGCTTTCGTGAGCTACAGCTCACTTCATCGGATGCATACCGTGGAAACTGCAGCAGACTTTATATACACACAGAGACCATGAAACAATACCTCCTCCCACCCCACTATCCTGCTGGTAATAGCTTATCTAAAGTGATCATCAAGTTGGGCCATTTCCAGCACAAATCCAGGTTTTCTCACCCTCCGCCCCCCCCCCCAACTCACTCTCCTGCTGGTAATAGCCCATCCAAAGAGACCACTCTCTTCACAATGTGTATGATAATCAAGGTGGGACATTTCCTGCACAAATCCAGGTTCTCCCACCCCCTCACCCCCATACACACACAAACTCACTCTCCTGCTGGTAATAGCTCATCCAAAGTGACCACTCTCCCTACAATGTGCATGATAATCAAGGTGGGCCATTTCCAGCACAAATCCAGGTTTTCTCACCCCCCCACCCCCATACACACACAAACTCACTCTCCTGCTGGTAATAGCTCATCCAAAGTGACCACTCTCTCCACAATGTGCATGGTAATCAAGGTGGGCCATGTCCAGCACAAATCCAGGCTTTCTCACACCCCCCTCCCCGGGAACACACACACACACAAACTCACTCTCCTGCTGGCAATAGCTCATCCAAACTGACCACTCTCCAAGTTTAAATCCAAGTTTAACCAGAATGTCTGGGGGGGACGGGTAGGAAAAAACAAGGGGAAATAGGCTACCTTGCATAATGACTTAGCCACTCCCAGTCTCTATTTAAGCCTAAATTAATAGTATCCAATTCGCAAATGAATTCCAATTCAGCAGTTTCTCGCTGGAGTCTGGATTTGAAGTTTTTTTGTTGTAAGATAGCGACCTTCATGTCTGTGATTGCGTGACCAGAGAGATTGTTCTCCGACTGGTTTATGAATGTTATAATTCTATAACCAGCAGGAGAGTGACTTTGTGTGTGTATGGGGGTGGGGGGGGGTGAGAAAACCTGGATTTGTGCTGGAAATGGCCCACCTTGATTATCATGCACATTGTAGGGAGAGTGGTCACTTTGGATAAGCTATTACCAGCAGGAGAGTGAGTTTGTGTGTGTGGTTTTTGGAGGGGGGTGAGGGAGTGAGAGAACCTGGATTTATGCAGGAAATGGCCCACCTTGATTATCGGTTGTTTGGGGGGGGCGGAGGGTGAGAAAACCTGGATTTGTGCTGGAAATGGCCCAACTTGATGATCACTTTAGGTAAGCTATTACCAGCAGGACAGTGGGGTGGGAGGAGGTATTGTTTCATGATCTCTGTGTGTATATAATGTCTGCTGCAGTTTCCACGGTATGCATCCGATGAAGTGAGCTGTAGCTCACGAAAGCTCATGCTCAAATAAATTGGTTAGTCTCTAAGGTGCCACAAGTACTCCTTTTCTTTTTGCGAATACAGACTAACACGGCTGTTACTCTGAAACCTGTCATTGTGAAGAGAGTGGTCACTTTGGATGGGTTATTACCAGCAGGAGAGTGAGTTTGTGGGGCGGGGGGGGGGGCGGAGGGTGAGAAAACCTAGATTTGTGCTGGAAATGGCCCAACTTGATGATCACTTTAGATAAGCTATTACCAGCAGGAGAGTGACTTTGTGTGTGTATGGGGGTGGGGGGGGTGAGAAAACCTGGATTTGTGCTGGAAATGGCCCACCTTGATTATCATGCACATTGTAGGGAGAGTGGTCACTTTGGATAAGCTATTACCAGCAGAAGAGTGAGTTTGTGTGTGTGGTTTTTGGAGGGGGGTGAGGGAGTGAGAGAACCTGGATTTATGCAGGAAATGGCCCACCTTGATTATCGGTTGTTTGGGGGGGGCCGGAGTGTGAGAAAACCTGGATTTGTGCTGGAAATGGCCCAACTTGATGATCACTTTAGGTAAGCTATTACCAGCAGGACAGTGGGGTGGGAGGAGGTATTGTTTCATGATCTCTGTGTGTATATAATGTCTGCTGCAGTTTCCACGGTATGCATCCGATGAAGTGAGCTGTAGCTCACGAAAGCTCATGCTCAAATAAATTGGTTAGTCTCTAAGGTGCTACAAGTACTCCTTTTCTTTTTGCGAATACGGACTAACACGGCTGTTACTCTGAAACCTAGTAATTTCTAGTAACCGAGTAATTTTTGCATCAAAACCGTAGCTTCGTTGAGCTAAAGCATCTCTTTTAAAAAGATATTCAGTCTTGATTTAAAGATTTCAAGTGATGGAGAATCTACTACATCCCTAGGTAAGTTGTTCTAATGAGTAATTGCCTTCACTTAAAAATATGCACGCAATTTTGAGTCTGAATATTTCTAGTTTCAGCTTTCAACCATTATATCTCATGGTGCATTTTTCTGCTAGATTAAAGAGCCAGCTACTTTCAGAAATCTCTTCCCCCTGTAGACTCTTGTAGATAGAACGGGCCAACTCAGGGGCTTTGGTTCACAAGACGTTTTGACATTTTTGCAATCTCTGTTTGTTCTTTACTCAGAATGAAAGTAAATGTATTGAAATTTCTCAGCAAACTGGAAATTCCCCCCTAAAATTTCATTTCAGAATGAGGGAAATGTGTTCCCAAAAGGAAATATGTGAAATTGACATTTCCACCACTGCTATTCAGCTGGAGCTCCCAGCCCTGAGTGGCTCTCTCTGCTGTAGACTGCGTACCCTGTTTCAAGAAAAGTTTTGTTGAATCTGTAATAGAGTCGATGAATTAGTGTGCCTCAGTGAATTGGTAGTTTTGCTGGAAAATTTCTGATCAGCGGTACTTGATCATGATCAAATCATTCCTTAATCTTCATTTGGATAAATTAAATAGTTACAGCTTCTTAAGTCTTTCATTGCAGGGCATTTTTTCCAGACCACAAAACATTCTTGTAGCTCTTGTCCGAACCCTTTATAATTTTTCAACCTTCTTTTTGGTGTGTGGACATGAGAACTGGACTCAGTATTCCAATAGTAGTCTTACTAATGCAATATTCACAGATTATCCCTCCTCCCCACTCCTACTTGGCATCATAGTGGGAGCTCATGTTCAGCTGGTTATCTACCATAATCCCCAAGTCTTTTTCAGTGTCACTGCATTCCAGGGTACAGTTCCCCATCATCTTTGTTCCTAGATGTAAGATCTTGCATTTGGCTTTATTAAAACTCATGTTGTTCAATGAACCCACCCAACCAAGTGGTCTTGACTGGTCCTGGTTGGTCACTATTGCCCTACTTGGCCATATGCCAAAGGTACGTGTGATGCATCCCAAAGGTATAACTGCCTATTGACCAGAGTTCAGTACTAGAATCTGAGTATTCTCTTGACCTACTTCTTCCTGTGACACTGACTCATTTTGTGGTTTATGGAAGGCAATTTTAACTTCACTTCCTCAATTTCCTGCCGGTAAAGTCAGGGATGATCATATTTATTTGTCTATCTCATGGGTACGTTGTAAGGATTACTCAGGGTTTGTAAGCACTGAATATGAAAAGTGCTACATAAATGCCCATGCCTCCTGGTATCTATCACCTTTCCCTTCCTTTTCAGAGGCTGGACACCACTACTAATCATTCTGCTTTTACCACACTTTTTTCAGTGTTCAATTATTTGCACTTTCTTCTCCATGTCAGCAGTCTTCTCAAGGACTGAAGAGACATCTAAGCTGAACTACCCCTTATCCCATAGATCTCTAGGCCCTTCAAGTCAGGCTTGAAGTATACTGACACAAGGCAGTGGGAGGGAAACCTATACTGCCTCTCCCTGTGATTATGTTCTGTGGATCCATAAAGAACAACATTCTCCAGGGTTGTCAGTCTCTTACTATCCAACCCTCTTTCTAACCTTCAAAGCATAAGAAAGGTTTCTATTTCTATTCCCACTAAATGGATTTTTAGCATATATGGAAATAGTTAACACTCGGGACACAAATCTGCAGCTGTGTTTCTTAGTCTCAGTGGACACCACCATTCTTTTTGGGATTATTAATATTACAGTAGTGCCCAAATATAGCAGAAGACCCAGAGATCTTATGCTCATCAAAGAGTTTAAGCCAGAAGAAAGATTTCTGTCTTATCCCAGAGAAGACTAGTACTGCCAAGGCTGATGCCTTTAGAAGGGCATCATCTATTTTAGTCAGTTTGTCTCTCTAATCTGTCTGTCCATCAGTCAGACATTCGCAGCAAGAGTACTGCAGTTTCCCTTCATAGTGTTTTGACCTGAACAAATATTAATAGTTACCAGAGGCCTGATCCAAACCCACTGACATCAGTGGAAGTCTTCCCAAAAATATAACTGGTTAGTGAAAACTTTAGTTCCCCCAGTTTAATGCTGACCATTGATTTTAGTTAGGTTATACGGTCTTTTCTTCATATCAACTCAATTACTGTTTGCACCGCACCAATAGAGATAGCCCATAATCTCTCATCTTTAATTGCTGATTCTTATTTCACTACATTTCTTAGGTGCTTTATCAGCTCTAGTTCTCGTCAGGAAGAGAGCTCTGAAGTGTTCTGACAGCGAATTTATGTGTGAAACCTCCTGAGACACAGAAGTCAAAGATTTCAGAGGAACAGCCGTGTTAGTCTGTATTCGCAAAAAGAAAAGGAGTACTTGTGGCACCTTAGAGACTAACCAATTTATTTGAGCATGAGCTTTCGTGAGCTACAGCTCACTTCATCAGACTTTCATCAGTCAAAGAGCAATTAATGTTATTAAACTTTAATGGACACATTGCATACAGAAATACCACAAGGTGTGTTTTAGTGATTAACAAGTTCCTTCTCTTTGATCCCGGCATAAGGAACCACACATCTCAGAGTATGATGTCATACTCTGAGCCAGTGGTTCTCAAAGCTGGTCCGCCGCTTGTTTAGGGAAAGCCCCTGGCAGGCCAGACTGGTTTGTTTACCTGCCACGTCCGCAGGTTCGGCCGATTGCAGCTCCCACTGGCCACGGTTCGCCGCTCCAGGCCAATGGGGGCTGTGGGAAGCGGCGTGGGCCAAGGGACATGCTGGCTGCCCTTTCCCCATTGGCCTGGAGCGGCGAACCGCGGCCAGTGGGAGCCACGATTGGCCGAACCTGTGGACACGGGAGGTAAACAAACTGGTCCGGCCCCCGAGGGGCTTTCCCTGAACAAGCAGCGTACCGGCTTTGAGAACCAGTGCTCTAGGCTTTATGTGAAGAGGACAAGAGGAGAGGTGGGGCAGGTATGAGACTGAACAGTGAGAAATTCATATTCAGGTTAGTGTTCTTTGTTCAAGTAAGTGGAACCATTTGCTTGGTAAAGAACACAGGAGAGTCTCCATTAAGGCTATTGAGAAATTCTACATACCAGAAACCCTACTTAAAAAACAGACTCAATGTGCCCACCGAGAGCATTGTCTTTATGGTTGTTTTTAACTTTATCCCAGGACTTTCTACCAAGAACAAATATACACAAGCTAAGAAGAGTATCTACAAACACACTGGCAGATGTTATACTGGTCTTCCCAGGAAGCCACCTGATAAGCATTTCATATAATAAACATTCTGCAGTACAAGTCAAAATGCAATACGCCAGAACAAACAAAACCCAAACAAGGAAAATCCTTATTAATTGTATCTCCCATATCAAAAATATTAAATACAAATGTTTCACTAGGTCAGATAATAAAATTAAGCAATATTGTGTGTTGTGGCTACTCCTTACTGGGATACTTTAAGGATGTGTTTTGAATTTATTCTAAGAACAGTGGTTGCTAAAGATCTACATTGTAATGACCAGCCATGGTTTCCCATTTGGCAACTTACAAAGAACTCCAGTCTGCTGTCTCTATAATACCCACCAGTCTTTTCAGGCAATGGCTATGACATCGCTCTCTTTCTTGTGGATTGAGGGAACTGAAATCCCCAAAGAGCTGCAATTGAAATTAGGGTTGCAGCAAAGCACCAAAGACATGATCAACCCCAACATAAGCACAAGACAGAGGACCCATTTAATCAGTCCAGTGTACACAAATGGGAGGACGAGGATGATTAGGATCACCATGAGCAGCAAGAGCAACACAAGTCTTTGGACAGCTGTTTGATTGATACTGGGAATGTCCTGGTTTTCAAAGATAGTGGCACAGCTGGATTGACTACCACCGGTGTCATGTAGCCATTCAGGAGAGACGTGTATCTCAGCATTTGGACAAGGGCTTTCCAAACAGCCTATGATATCTTCTTTATCAAGAAGGGTGCGGATAAGCCCTCCAAACACAACAGTGGGTTTTCTGCACAGAGGGCAGGTGATCATCCAGGTATTGTCCTCGTTCTGAAGGATGAGCTTGAGGCAGACTTCACAGAAGGCATGTTGGCAAGCCAGGAGCTTAGGACTCCTGTAGATGTTGTACCTGTTGAAGCAGATTAGGCAGTCCATATCTGCAATTAATGCTTTGGATGAATGTTGGTGGTCCATTTCTGAAACTAATACTTTACAGGAGTCTGGAGAGTCCATTACTGTTTCTGGAGGCTTAATTGAGTGTGGACAGTTCATTTCTGAAGCTGTTCGTTTAGAGGCATCTGGATTGTTCAGTTCTGTGGCTGATGGTGAAGAGGAGCCTGGACAATCCTTGTCTGCAGCTTCTTCCTTATTGGACCCCAGTCTGTCTGTGTCTGCAGCTTCTTTTGTGGACCCCAGTCTGTCCATCTCTGCAGCTGATGGTCCAGGAGAACTTGATTCATTTTCAATGTGTAGCTTGTCAATTGATCCCTCCATGGAGCGAGATCTTGGTGCAGTTTTGCTTTGCTCAGTTAAAGTGTTTGCTGATTCTGTGGCTCTCTTTATACAGTGTTTTATTCCTGTTACGTGTGTTTGAATAGTGACTCTCTGACAATGACGTTTTTATAAGGCAGGAATCTGTGTTAATCAGTAACTTAACGGCTAAGATATTTTATAATGCCTGATAACATCACTAAGCAATTCGTCTCCAAGAAACAGACCTTGTGGCATTAGTAAAATTGAAATGACAAACCAGTCCTGCTGTGGTGGTCAGACTATGGCAATAGAACAACTATAATCATAAAAGCAGTACTTGTTTTTTTTAAAAGCAATTTCAATGAGTTCTCAAATGCCACTTTGTTGGACTGAGACAGAGTTGGTCGAATTGTGTTATTAGCTTGATGGCATTATTAGTGATATTATGTAGTGCAGTCTTGTGGATAGTCCATGGGCCTGGAAGTCAGGAGAAGCAGGTTCTACTTCCACATCTTATACTGACTTGCTGGGTGGTCTTGGTTAGTTGCTTCAGTTCTCTATGCCTGAGTTTCTCCATGTATAAAACTGGGATAAAGAACATGTACTAGACATGCCTCCCAGAAACTCTTTGTCTAGATCCTCAGATGAAAGGTACTATAGAAATGAAAAGCATGACTATTCGGAATATGTTATCACCTTGAGTATATTTATAGAAAGCGAATACATGGAAAGATGAATGTTTGCCAAGCCCCCTTCTGTCCTCATCTAAACACTGAATTTGCATGACATTTGATTGTATCCTAACCCGTTGTGAGCTCTCTGGCAGGGACTACTCTTTCTTTGGCACTGCTCATCTAGTGTAAAGCCCTGGGTATGCCTATGACACAATACAAAGAATGAGATAGGAAAAAACCAACAGCAGTGAGGCTCAATAATCAATCTAAATCAAAAGGGGTCACAGTATTGCCACCCTTACTTCTGCGCTGCGTGGCTGGAGAGCAGCAGCTGCTTGCCAGGCACCCAGCTCTGAAGGCAGCACCCCGCCAGCAGAAGCACAGAAGTAAGGGTGGCAATACCATACCATGCCACCCTTACGTCTGCACTGCTGCCTTCAGAACTGGGCGGTCGGAGAGTGAAGGCTTCAGGTCAAGGGCCCAGCTCCAAAGGTAGCAGCACAGAAGTAAAGGTGGCAATACCGCGACCCCCCTACAATAACCTTGTGACACCCTCCCACCCCATTTTTGGGTCAGGACCCCTACAGTTACAACACCATGACATTTCAAATTTAAATATCTGAAATCATGAAATTTACAATTTTTAAAATCCTATGACCATGAAACTGACCAAAATGGACTGTGAATTTGGTAGGGCCCTATTCATAGTCCCCTGAGCTGCTTCTACTGTTCAGGATACATTTCAGATGTTCTAACATCGGGTTAGGGGAATGATCACACCTTTCCTCAGGCCTAACATGTTCCCCAGAACTTGGAAACAGATATGTTCTGAAAAAAGATTTTTTTTCGAGTGAAGAGAGTAAATAGCAGTGGTGTTGATTCCTCAATATGCCCCACCATTTATTTTCTGCCTTAGGCAGCAGCCTTAGTGAAAATGGCTACCAGGAGCACGTAAGCACCTTCCATCTGCCACCCCGGAAATGCTGATCAAAAGTCAGTTTGTAAAGTCAGTTCAGATGCAGAGAGTCTTGACGTGTTGCCTGTCACCCAAAGTAATTATGAATAAAGCAGCAAGCTTCAGTGAATATAAAGTCACCTTCAGACTTTTAATGCAACATACAATGTAGAACACAGGAAAAAAGAGGAAAGAAAGATCTTTATAGACAGAGACATTAGAACTGATTCTCTTTTCCTATACACCAATTTTACACTGGTGTAACTCTACTGACTTCGACGGAGTTACTCCTGATTTTCAGCAGAGTAAGTGAGAAGAAAGTACAGCACAATTCTTTTCTTCTTTCTCCTAGGCTACTGGAGATACCATCATGATTTGTGGGATCCCAAACAATAATAATCTCACAAAGCCTCCAGAAGCATGGGACAGACCCCTTTGATCCTATTGGTGGAGAGCTGGGAGTGGTGAAACTAGGCCATGTGTTACTGAGGCTATGGTGAGACACCCCATGTATTGGATCCCAGACAGTCCCAGGTCTTGTTTGTTGTTATGGCTGGACCTTTAGGCTACCCTTAAAAGCCAAGGAATCTGTTACACTGACAAAGAAAAAGAGGGTACTGATGATGGAGATCAGCATAGAAATAAAACCACACTATCAGACTCATTCAACTTGCTAGACAAGGCCTGAAAATCCACATAGACACAGTGTTGCAGGGCTTCTCCCTAGTTTCCAAACACTCGCTATCATGCCCTGTCTTCTTTAAAAAGGTTTAGTCTCTTAACACAGGCAAATAAAGTAACAGAAACCAGTTTTTTAACTCACTCCTTTTCACTCAGGCTTCAAGGTCACCCCTCGCAGGGGTTCTGGTGCCCTTGTTCCTGGCAGCTTCCCACTTCTAGTATTTCCTGCCCCCTGGCAGTCCTTTATAGGCACAGGTGTAGCCCAGGTCCCTTTAACTGGCTGGATTTGGCTCATTTTCTCTGACACAGGGGAGCTAGGCCCAGTTTTACTCACAGGGACCAGTTACCCTGTGACACACAGTTACTAGTGGCAACCTTAGCTTGTCCCGTCAGTCCTGCTCTGGGGCGGGAATACATGGCTGAGCTTATGCAGCACATTTGTAATGCTCATTCCAAGGGAATTGACTCACTTTTTCTGCCTCAATGTCTTTTTTTACCATTCTGAGCGTTTCCTGGGGGTCCATCACACAATGTCACTTCAATCAACTTCGCAGACAAAGGGAACTAGAAATTAATCAGCTGTCAATTCATCTGGAATGCAGCAGTCCTGAAAATATCAGGCAAATCCTGCTAAGGTCATCATAGTTCTAATAAGAAAACAGGGCAATAAATAAAGTGCAGAGTCCAGGGGTGATAAATAAATTGAACATGAGTTATTGATGTAGGGACAGCACGATTGCACTAGTAGTGTATGGCCAGATGTTCTTTGAACCAGCTGTCACAGACAAGGTGGGAAGCATATTTTATGGTCGGAGTGCAGTGGGAGTGCTGTTTGCTCTTAGCAGAGTGAAAGACGTCCTGATCACTCTATTTCACGATGGTAAACAGATAACAGATGAGGGGTCCCTCCTGCCTTTCATACTTCACATCACCCAGCCCATTATTTTGTCTTACCTGTGGCCAAAAGATCATGCTTTCAAGTACCATACCAGGAGTTGAACTCACCACTTACATCACACTATTGTACAATAATAGCCCTAGACCTTGCAATTTCACGGATATCATGTAAATTGTATTGGGGCTATTTCTGCAGAATGCCATCATACTTTCCTGTAAAGTAATGCTTGCTGAGCTGAGTCAGTACCCAGGGCTGTAGGGAGCTAGAGTACAGGGTCAGAAGTTCTGTCGATTGGATGAGAATGGAGGCAATATTTTTTCAACCAAGCATAAAGAAATCAAACTCCCCAAACCTGGCGGCCATTTATCTCTGAGATAGAGTGAGCAAAAAGGGGTTGAGAAAGGAATGGAGAGAAGCGGGAGAAGGGGACAGAGCTGTGTGAATAAATGATTGTTTGGTTCACAGCCAATTCTGAAAAATAAATACTATTGTTCAGTTCAAACCCAACCCATTCTTTGGTGGGGGTGTGTATGTAATTTTCACTGAATCAAATCAGTCAGAAAAATTTTGGTTTGGGCATTTTTAATAAAAGCAAAGGAAATGAGAAACCACATTCACAACAACCAGAGAAGAAGGAAAACAAGGTGGTGGGGTCCTTCTAAGGTTTCCCATGTCCCTGGCGAGTACCGTATTCCCTAGGCTAGAGGTTACCAGGAGCATCTCCATCTCCTGTGTTTTTGTGATTGATGCCAAATTCCCTTGTGAATCTAGCTCAAAAAAATGTTTAATTTGATAATGTTGACATGGTTCTTTTGACATTTCTGATTTTTTTTCTCATTTCAACACAAATTTGTGAAATGTTTTGGTTGACCGGAATCTGCGTTTTTCTGCAAAAGTTTTGTCTGAAAAATTTTGCCCACTTCTAGAAGAGAGTTGGGAGAGGAGAATGAAGGAGGGCTTTGTGGGCGTGATCCAAAGCCCAGTGAAGTCAATGGGAGTCCTCTTGACTTCAGTGAGCTCCAGATCAGGCCCCCGGAGACTGGCAAAGTGGAGCATTATCTGAGGGGTGGAAGCATGTTTAAAGGGACAGAAACAAAGGAGAGGAGTGGAAAGAGAAGGAGAGGGAATTAGACAAAGAAAGGAAAGGAAGCAAGAAAGAGAAGAGAGGAGCTGGAGAGCTTGATGTAAATGAATATTCATCAGGAACTAAATAGAATAAAAGAGTAAGAAGTTTCTCTCTGGCCTCCTAAGCAGGAGAATCTTCGGGATTGAGCTGTGGCTTGGCCTCCTCCTTTTGTCCTTGTGTTTTTATCATCTCCTTGACCTTTTCTACAGCATTCAAGGCTGCACAGCAGCCATCAATACTGCCTGGGGAACTCCACTGAGAATGTTAAAGCATGATAAGGGAAATTGTCTATCAAAAATCATGCCTTTGTTGCCCACAATTCCTATCAGGGATTGTAAAAGCTCTAGAGATGCATAAAAAGCCTCTGCTTTCATATACTGTACTCTGTTTGAATTTTGTGGTGCAGTTCAAGATGATCCATGGAGAGTTAGATGTCAAACTACAGAAGGCTTTCTTTATCAAACCCTCTTCCAGAATAGACAGCTAGTTTTCTAGCTGAGGAAGCTTCTTGTAGTTATAGCTTTCTAGGGAAACAGAGAAATCCACCCTCTGTGACCTTCAGGATTCTGGCAAGAGACACAGTCATTGTTCTCATATTTCTGGCTAATTTTGGGAGGAAGTTTTAGAGCATGGGTAAGGCTTGTAAGAATGATCTCTCAGGCAAGGATCATAATGGACAATGACCATGAGTTAATAAAATCCAGCCTCCCATCTTTCACTCAAAGGACTTTTGCTGCTGAACCTCCCCTCTTGAGCCTCCCTGAAGGGGGAACACTTGCATAGGTTTCTGTGGATCTGTGAGGAATAAGACATCTAAGGGTCCAAGCAGACAACAGCGACCCACATAGCACATTGGGGAGCAGCAAGGCTTCACAAATGGGCAGAATAATAGGGTGCTTGTCACTAGAGGTCTATGGTGTCAGCCGCTAGTATGGGGAGCAGATCTATGGAAGCTAAAGGTTGGTAGGATCACAAGAATGCAGGTTTGTTTGCTGGGAGGACATTGGCTCAGAGCAGGGCCCTCCAAAGTGTATGCGTGGGGTGGAAATTGATAACAAAACAAAAAACTCTTAGGGGGAGGCCTCATTAGTAGGACAGGAGGCTGCACTTTGTTGATATTCTGATAACTGGGCCTACACATTTATCCTAACTGTAAGCTCAACTAGTGAAAAATGGGTAAAGGGTCATGAATTGTCACAATGATTTGTTATAGAAAACTGTTTAAGAAAAGGTGGAAGCAGAAAGACTGAATTAATTTAAACAGAAAGGGTCAAATTATACCACTCAAGGACTGTGTTAAGATGATGACTGGTAAACAAGAGGCACAGAGGAGGATTGGAAATCAAGGAACCAAACTGGTGTGTTGGAAAATAGGTCTACTTGCTGGAAAAAATAAAGTGAGAATGGATTATTCCACCCATCACCTGTTTGGCCCTTTAAAAGAGACTCTGGGGGAGAACACAACAAGAACTCTTACCATCAGCATGGCTGTGGTGGAAAGATTGTTGCCGTGACACCAGACCTTGGATGGGGACACTTGATCTTCATCACTGCATCAGTGACGACCCCCACGTGATACCTGTGAGATCCTTCTCTCTCTTGCCCTCCCTCAAGTGCTCCTTTCTGCCCTCCATTTTCCTACTGTCCTGTCTCTCTCTTTCTCTCAAGTTTTCACCTGATCTTGAAATCAACTGTAATGCATGGCACCAGCATTGTGAGATGAGATGGGCCATCCAGGTCTGCCCAGCCTGAGAAGGATCAGCGAATGAGAGGGACCTGACCAGACCAACAAGATGATGTCCCTGACCAGGGAGGTGAGTCGGAGTCCAAATTAAGAGCTGTCATGCCAACTGCCAGCCCAAAGCATCCATCCATGACTGATCAGCTGCTTTGTATCCTGAGAACATCACAAAAGCAATATTTTCCCCATCTTTACTATCCTATCGCTTCTCTCCCTTTTGTGTCTGTCTTTTTTGTCTAAAGCACAAAAGTGACTATTATTTTCAATTCAGAATTGAACAACAGAATTAATCCTTCCTCCTGCACCAAGAAGGACTGTTTGATAGAATAAGAGACTTTAACCAATATCCACTATTTCCAAAAAGGACTTGGATAGGTTTTGATTAAGTTTGTTTTGCACAATCAATTTCAGCATCAGTGCTCTTTACCTTGTGTTGATTCTTTTCCTTTTGTGTGTTTCAATCAATAAATTCATAGTGTTTGGTCTGAATTTTATACTATGTTTGCCACTGTATTAAGCAGGTGGGGGTCTCTGTAGCTCAGACTCTGGACCTTGTTTAACACCTTTGGCTCATATATTATATCTAAATTAATACAACAGTGAGTATCTGCTTATTCACTAGGAAAGAGAAGAAGAATGCTTTCCTGCCATGGCTGTGCTTCCCCAGGCTCAGCTGTGCAGATAAAAAAAAACTAACTAGAAAAAAATCATTAATACCAACTGGCTCATGGACACAGGAAAATGTTGAATTGGACTGTTAGGTTTCCAAGTCCATGGCCTCATACTCTAGTATGCACTCTGGGTATTGCAACTAAATTGCACATGAGAGTTCCAGCTAGATTTTTTTAATGTTGACTGGGCAATGTATATCAAAATGAATGCCACCAAAATGATGCTAACTCTGTGTGCTTAATAAATACTCATGCCCTATAGGTACTGTGAAGTTTAGTTAATATTTGTAAAACATATAAGAAGGTATTTTCAAGGTACAATTTCATACTTAGCCAACTTGTGCACATGTTTTGGGAGTTGTTCAGGTGTAAAATAGCTTCCTGAAAAAGCTGGTCCTAAAATGCGGTGTTCTATTGTTATTAACTAAAGCTGATGCTGATGATGCATTAAGGGCCTGATTCACAGCCCATTGAAACAAGCTGCTCATTGAGCATGATGATGATAAACAGCATTTTACTGG
The DNA here is from genome assembly GCF_965140235.1 of Caretta caretta. Lineage (NCBI taxonomy): Eukaryota > Metazoa > Chordata > Testudines > Cheloniidae > Caretta > Caretta caretta. The sequence continues at coordinate 8,977,907 of NC_134223.1, forward strand.
TAGAAATGAAATTCTTAATGTGGGACTTTGTATTTACCTCCATACCAACTCCGCTAATCCACAACTCTCATCTCACACCCTGGATCTAACTCTTAACAGCCCTATGTTCCCAGCACCAGTATCATGGGATCACACCACAAACTGTGTTATTCTGCTGCCATCTCATGGACAGTTTGCATTCAAGTCTCTCTCTCTCACATGGATTTCATTAATCTGTTATTCTATCAAACTATGCTTTGTGGCAATATTTTAGGGATGAAGTAGAGGCTGATAGCCAGGTCTCCAAAGTGGTTCATGCTATATGATCATAGCTGCAAAAGGAGATCAGGAAGGGAAGAACTCCAACACCCACCTGAGAAAAGGTATCAAAGCAGGTAGCAACTATGGATATCTAGAGCAGCAAAGGGAGGTGCAGTGGACAAAGGCTTGCATCAAGAGCCCTTATCTACAGTCTGGCCAGGCAGATGGACTCCTGTGAAAAGAGGCCCAGTAGCGTCTAAGAGTGAAAGAAGCGAGTGGATTTGAAATTCTTTCCTTCGAGAAGATAAAGAATTAATGAATAATGATATTAAATTATTTTGATTTCCATTCCCCTTCCCACCCACCCCAATTAGGCTCAGCATCCCCCACCCCTTCCTCTCTGCACAATTTCTTCCTTCCACTCTTGTCACACCAATCAGGCTCAGTCTCCCCTTCTCCCCAGACCCAGGCTCACATTTCCCTTCCTCCTTTCCCAAGTTCAGCCCTCCTCTCCCACTTCTCTCCCCACATTCCCCCAGGCTCAGCTTCTGCACCTCCTACCCCCAAGGCTCAGGCTCAGGCCCCCCTTGATCTCTGAGGCTTAGCATCCCTTTCCCTAGTTTCCCCCCTCCACTCCTCCGCACCAGGCTCAGCCTCTTCCTTTCCCCCAAACTCAGCCTCCTGTCCTCTCTCCCGGGTCAGCCTCCTGAAGATGGCGGACCCCATTGACCACGGTTGAGTAGGAGCCGCTCTGGCCCGTCTTGGGCACGCTCTATGGTCCTACCGGTAGAAAGGCCGTCACGTGACAGAGGCGGGACGAAGCCGGCCAGGGAGGCGGGGTTCCGGCGCAGGCCGCACAGCAGCCGGTGTAGCGTTGGGGGCTTGGGGCAGCAGCCGGGTCATGTCCCGCAGGCAGGCGGCCAAGGCGCGGCCCGGCGGCGGGGGCAAGAAGGCGGAGATGGAGCGGAAGCGGGACGAGCGGGCGGCCCGCCGGGCGCTGGCCAAGGAGCGCAGGAACCGGGCCCCCCCGGAGGGCGGCGGCGCCGCGGCCCAGGAGTTCGTTAGCTTCGGCAACCAGCTGCAGGCGCTGGGCCTCAAGCTGCGCGAGGTGCCGGGCGACGGGTGAGCGCGCGGAGGCGAGGCCACGCCCCCCTGCCGGCCCCCCTCGCGCACTACGCCCCCTCCCCCGTGCCCTCCGCTGCGCCACGCCCCCTGCCCGGGCCCCCAGCTGTGCCCGCCTGCGCTGGGCACGCTGCCCTGGGGTGCAGCCCAGGCCGCCGGCTCCTGCTGTCCTGGGCACACGGCCCTTGACCCAGGTACCAGCCCCCCCACCCATCCCTGGCAGCCTGACCCCACCCTCCAGCTCCTCTGCACCACACGCGCTGGCTTCCCTGATCCAGGTTCACAGCACTCGCGCCGCCCATGTGCCTCAGCACGGACCTAGGTTTCAGAGGGGTCGCCCTGTTAGTCCGTATCAGCAAAAACAACGAGGAGACCGTGTGGCACCTTAGGGACTAACAGATTTATTTGGGCATAAATTTGCATCTGATTAAGTTTGCATTGGTTTTAGCCCACGACAGCTTATGCCCAAATAAATTTGTTAGTCTCTAAGGTGCCACAAGGACGCTGCCTTGGTTTAACATGAACCTAGTGGTTCATGTACTCTCCAAAAACAATACTGAAAATTACTTGGACTTGCTTCAATTCTGCAGCCTTGTAGGAAGTGTTAATGCAGCACATATAGGGGCTGAGGACTAAGTGAGGGTGCGTGGAGGCCGCCTTGTAGAACTACGAGGTAGTAGTCTATCCACTTGATGACAAGAGGAGAGGACAGTATTGCAACTGTGAAACTGTAAAGTGAAACTGATAAGATTCTTGCCAGTTTTTTGAGTTTTTTTTAGAAAGCTTTGAGCTGCAGCAGAGGCAAGGAATGGAGTTGATCGAAAGGGGAGAGACCCCCCCAGAATCCAAGCTGAGGCAGAGGTACAAGTGTGGAGACACCTCAAAAATCAGAAGCACAGGGGTAGAGGTTGGGAGAGCGTGCGTTCCTTCTAGCGTCTACAGGAGTCCTTTGTCTGGGGAGGGCAGCCTTCAAATTTATCAGGTTTTTATTGGCTAATGGCAGATCTGGAAGATGGAGGCCCCTGAACCAGGGTCCCAGGACATCACAGTGTTGGGAATCTCAGTCCCATTTTCTGTTCCAGCAGCTGGAGATTAGGTTCTCAATGGTGGACTGACCCTCATATTTTACATTGGCCTGTGCCTGTTAGGTGTCTCATTAACTTTTTAATCTCTGATATGTTCCCATCAGTCTTGTTACCTGTATTTTGAATAGCAGTTGAATGCTCTCTCACCTGATAAATAATCCAGTTTTTGTAACTTATACATATATATGCTAAAGACACAATGTCACTATATATACTTGATTGAGGAGGGCAGGTTGAATGACCCAACCCCTTGAAGAGATTATCATGTTAGAGAACATCCCAATTCTTTAAAATATACCTATAGTTAACCCTTCGGGTAGGGGGTGACTACTGCATTAAGGGATAACAGAATAGTTGACTGTGTGGAAAGTGTCGCTATTCAATAATTTGCTCTTTGTAGCATCCCATCCTTTGTCTTGGCTGGGATTTTTGAAGCGATTTAAAGGAATTAGGTGCCCAAATCCCCCTGATTTCAAGGACAGTTGTTGGCCCATGAGTCAGTGGTTTTCTATCTTGTTCTTAGCGGATAGGTGACTAATTCAGTAAAAGCAGTACACTCTTGCTGCTAGTAGGTAAACACTTACAGTTTCAGTAGAGATGCTGAGTGAACATGGAGGTTGTACTCATCTCACTACAGGCATGACGTGCAGGGAAGCTTACTTTCCTGCTGCCATGACTGCACTGTTCCTATATGTAAATCACAGATTTCAGCATTAATCAGATACCTTTCACCAATGTTAAATACATGGCAAACAGACTATTCTGAAGTGTTGTCTTTCTACAGCAACTGTTTGTTCCGGGCCCTTGGTGACCAGCTTGAGGGGCACTCCAGAAACCACCTCAAATACCGCCAGGAAACAGTGGATTACATGATAAAGCAGAGGGAAGATTTTGAACCTTTTGTGGAGGATGATGTTCCCTTTGAGAGACATGGTATGGAAACTGTAGGATCCTGGCAGAAGGAGTTATTGTGTAAATAATCCCTTAGCTAAACCTCTCGCCCTTCCATTTTCCCAACCCAAAGCTACCTTAGAGTAGCTATTCATTCTTCAGATGCAATTTGTAGACACAAGAGTTTTCCACCAACAAGGCTTTAGGGGAGGGTGGGAGGCCAGCCAGGAAGGCGAGCTGCTAATTGGTCTTGGTATGTGGACAAATACGGGAGCAGTTTGGAGAGGCAAAGAAGCCTAAGGGTATATCTACACTGTAGCACTGAGGTGTAATTCCCAGGTTGGGTAGATGTATGTGTGGCTGCAGTGGCCTGGGTGGTGGCTTAGGTTAGCTGCCCACATATGTACCTAGGATCTTGGACTGGGTTGTACTCAGGCAGCTAGCCCAAGCCGCTGCTTGTGCTTTCATCGCCACACTGCTATTTTTAAGGTGCTTGCTTGATCAGAGCTAGCACACCTATGTCTACCCGAGTTGGGAATTTCACCATGCAGCTGCAATGTAGACCCACTGTAAGTGAGTTAGGTACCCAACTCCCATTGAATTTCAGTGAGTGAATGCCCAACTCTTTGGGTTCCTTTGAAAATCTCACCCTAAACTGCTTGGTTTTAGTAGGACTTCAGATTAAGTGGAATCCTTGCTGTATAACATTATATAATGCTAACTCTACGTAAGAGCAAAAACAGAGCCTTATTTAGACTTTGCTATACGAGCCTGGAGAAACCCTTAAGTAAGGGCTTGCCTACACTACTGCTCGGGGCCGATCTAAGATACACAACCTCAGCTATGTGAATAGTGTAGCTGAAGTCGACGTACTTAGATCTACGTACCATGGTGTCTTCGCTGTGGTAAGTCAACAGCTGACGCTCTCCTGTCGACTGCACTTGTGCATCTCATTCTGGTGGAGTACCGGAGTCTATGGGAGAGCGCTCAGTGGTTGATTTACCACGTCTAAATCGACCCCTGCTGGATCGAACGCTGCCCGCTGATCCAGCGAGTTGTGTAGACAAGCCCTAACACACAGGTGATACAGGAAACGGTTTTAGTGACTCATTACATGGCATGCTTCTTTCTGAGTTACTGCTGAGCTGACAACCTCACATGTGTTAGGGAAGACTGTTGTGGTAGAAGCATTTTCTATGGTAATTAAAGACCCTCCTGATCTTTGTTATGGCCAAATTCCAACATAAATAATCACATTTGTCTGTCAGGCTTGTTGCTGAGGTGTGGTTCTCTTTCGCCACCAGTGTTTCTGTAGGTGTCAAATTCAAATCTCTAACCTTTTCTGCATCCATTTTGAATTATTTTTTTTTTAGTTGCCAATTTGGCGAAGCCTGGTACATTTGCTGGCAATGATGCTATTGTGGCATTTGCAAGGAACAATCAAATGAATGTGGTTATTCATCAGCTCAATGCCCCTCTGTGGCAGGTAAGAATCAACGCTGAACTTTCCTACCTTGGCCTGGCTTCATGCTGACTAATACAGATGGTGTTAAATTTGCTGATGTCTGATGTTTCTTTTTCAAATTACTCTTGGCTGGGTTTTGGAATGATGCTGAATGGCTCTTTGCTTCCCTCCTCCCTCCTGCAAAGTTTCTCCCAAAATGTAAGCAAGGAGGAGCAGGATAAGACACTCTAATTTTGGCTAATAAATAGCAATTGAACATCTGAAACTTAAGCATGTCAGGCCAGATCGTCTTGTGTAAACTGACATCTCCATTGAGTGAGACTTACATCACCTGAGGATTAGGCGTATGTGTAGAATGTGTTTTGATATTAGATTGAGTTAAGGTTGGGGAAGGTTCTTGGTGCTGACATGCTTTAGGAGTTAGAAAATAAGTGTGGTAAGGCTGTCAACCTAATGTAGGAGTTGGTGTTGTGGCAGGGCCCTTTGATGCCTGTTGTGTGTGAAGCTCCATTAGTTGGTGTTTTGGGGAAGTGCAGACTGAGTTAGTGTTTTTGTGGGTGACATGGAGTGGATAGAACCGTAAACTTCTTGCAGTAACTCTGCAGGACAAATTAGCACTGGCCAAAGCACTATTGGTTTAGCTACATGGATGTAGAACTTCTGGGATGTGCAGAAATCAGTTGGGTTGATCCCCTGTGTGAATTCTCTATGTATTTCCTAAGATTTGTGTCCTATTTAACTACTACTGAACTGCTTTGAAAGCTACTGCTGCTTTACATTGCTGTTTTACTGAAATCAGTGAATTGTTAGGATCTACCATGTACTGTGTGTTTGCTAGTGGTATTTTGAATGACATTCAGGTAAATGTCACCAGCATAAGAATGTGGACTATGCAGGGACTGAGATGTTTGAGAGAGCTCTTTGTTAGCTTGCCTCAATCCTCTGTAATACAACAGCAAGCATATCTGTTAAACAGTTCCCTTGGGAGGTTGGCAAAGTCTGAGATGACAGAAGAATGAGCTATCTGTATGGATTCTCATAGTGAATGAATCCATACTGAACCTTCCCCCTCTGTATTCAGAGGAGCAGCATGTGAGTGTGGATCTTCAGTCCTGGATCATTCATCTGTATGTCTGTGCTTTAGTGAGGTGGAGGTAAAGGAGTAGCCCTCCTTTACAAATAGTACAACAAAATGCATAGATTAGGTCTACTGCAGAGTCAGAGAAGTTATAAATTGGAAGGTCTAATTGGCATTTTAAATGCACTCCAGCATGCTGTAAAGTAAACTGTTGGATGGATTTCAGAAGTAGAAAAGGTGCATTTAGAGAGTTTCGATGACCCAATATAAGTTAGGTAGCTAACCCACATATACTAAAGAAAAAGCATTCTACTATTATGCTAAATTAGCTAGTTACAAATCCAGCAAGAATAATGCTCAGCTGTGGTAGAACCTCAGAGTTATGAGCTGACCAGTCAACCATACCCCTCATTTGTAACCGGAAGTACACAATCATGCAGCAGGAGAGACCAAATAAAACAAACACAGTACAGTGCTGTGTTAAATGTAAAAAAAAAAAAAGCAGCATTGTTCTTCTGCATAATAAAGTCTCAAAGCTGTGTTAAGTCAATATTCAGTTGTAAACTTTTGAAAGAACCATAGTGTTTTGTTCAGAGTTAGGAACAACCTCTGTTCCCGAGATGTTTGTAACTCTGAGGTTCTATTGTACTTGGCTTCTCAGAGCATGTAGAGGCAACCACTATGCAGGAGCTCATGGAGAGGTTACTCAGGTTATTGTTTTGAGCTGGTTGTGCAAGTTGATGTGCTCACTCTTATCAGTACATCATGTATCACCTCAACAAGTACTGCCTGAGTGTTCCCTCATTCAATGACCATTTTCAGTGCCCTCACTACAGGGGTTATGATAAGATTCCTTGTCTTGTGTGACTGAATGTAGTGCTGATGAAAGGTGCTAGTTGACAGCTCCAGTGATGGAAGTCCCCTACCACAGAACAAGTATATTGGGGCAGCTGTGTAGATCTCTCCCTACAACTGCCATTGTGCCTCAGAGAGATGTCTTTAGGGGAGTTTATTTTACATGCTTCACTTGAGCCCTTGGTCTCAGCAATAGAACAGATGGGGGTTGACTTGTAAGAGAGACATCTTAAGCACAAAGCAACCAACCTGAGAAAATCCTGGTAGAGCAAGTATTCAACGCCTCCCACTCTACTTATTTCTCAATCATTTTTGGTCTGCTCTAAAGCCTAGTGAAGTCACTGGACATCTTTCCATTGACACCGTTGGGGTTTGGATCAGCCCTCTTGATTTATTTGGAAAAAATGCTTTTTGAGATGCATATTACACATGGAGTTACAGGGTTTGCTTTGTGCCTAATGATGCCATTGCCATTCTCCTTTGGTTTAAGGTGCTCTCCCTAACAAGGTCTATTTCCAGTACAAAGTAGCACCTTTACCGCCATAAACGTCTCCCCCTTACTCTCACAGATATTATGGAGCACACAGCAAGCAGCAATAACAATGGGAATGTTGGTTGCGCTGAGGTCTGACCTACTCAGCAAACAGCGCCAGTGAGCTTTTAAATGTCCAAAGACACATTCTACCACCATTCTGCACTTGCTCAGCCTATAGTTGAACTGCTCCTTACTACTGTCCAGGCTTCATGAGCCATGGGAGCAAGGGGTAGGCGCGACCACACGGTGCTACCAGCTGGGAGAGCAGGCTGAGGCAGAAGCCTCCAGCTCACATGATATTCCAGGCAGGACTGAGTCTCCATGAGATGAAACTTGAAGAGAATGACCTGGAGCATCTGGCTCCCATTCGGTGCTCTAAGAGGAGGATAGCCATGTCTGTCCAGGTGCCCCTGCTCGACCTCACCAAGGTCTACCAGGAGCACCCAGGAGACGTACAATGTTTCAGTCCTACTACACTGTCTGCCGCGAAGGCAAGGAGTTGCTGCTGTGTAGCAATGCAGTACCGTGTCTGCCAGCAGCACCCAGGAGACGTACAGTGAGCTGAGCAGGCTCCATGCTTGCTGTGGTATGGCGTCTGCATGGGTAACCCAGGAAAAAAGGCGTGAAACGATTGTCTGCCATTGCTCTCACAGAGGGAGGATGGGAGGGGGGCCTGACGACATGTACCCAAAACTACCCGCGATAATGTTTTTGCCCCATCAGGCATTGGGAGCTTAACCCAGAATTCCAATGGGTGGCGGAGACTGCGAGAACTGTGGGATAGCTACCCACAGTGCACTGCTCTGTAAGTTGATGCCAGTCACTGTAGTGAGGATGCACTTCGCCAACTTAATGCGCTTAGTGTGGACATACGCAATTGACTGTATAAACTTTCTAAAAATCGACTTCTCTAAAATCGACATAATTTTGTAGTGTAGACATACCCTTAGTTGCTTTCAGAAACGTGGAGGAGCGAGCGTTCTTTGTGCTGCTTTGGGTATTGGTCATCTGGTTTGGCAAGTAAGTAAAGGAGGAGCTGACTTATAAATATTTGGTTATGAAAATGGATTTAATTCTCTGCATTCCATTTCAGAGTTGGGATCTTAAACCTCTTATGTAAAAAAGTTTAAGTAACTTAAAATATCAGGGTGCCTTCCTATATTTAGAGCTTGAGTTATTCTAGCAGCTGTTACATCCCTAGAAGCAGCTAATTCCCAGGCTAGGTGTCTTTTCTACAGATATTGCTAAGCTTTGGCTGGCACAAATGAAAACTTTCGTTTTCTTTAATTTCTAGGCCTGCTGTAGTAGTAAAGAGCAAAAATTGACCAGCACTGCATTTCTAAAGTCATAAGAATCAAGCAGCTGATACGGCTTCCTAGTACTAGAGCTTGCATATTATAGATATTATTTTAAGTACATCTGGACTACTGCCTAAATGTTCCTTAGTTAAAGGTCTTAGCTATCTAGGTAGTTTCCTAGGTCAATGTTTTGTATTGGTCTTGAGCACTGCTTGATTAAAAGAAAAAAAAAATCAAATGCTCTTCAGAATGTAAAGTTGATTCAAATTCAAGGCCTCTTTGGGAATCTCTCCATGTTCCTCAGATTCGAGGCACGGATAAAAGCAACGCAAGGGAACTGCACATCGCCTATCGGTATGGAGAGCACTATGATAGCGTGCGGAGAATAAATGACAACTCTGAAGCCCCCGCACATCTTCAAACAGAGGTCGGTGATGACAGAACAATCTCCTCTGGTCTGGAGTGGGCATCAAACTAGAGTCTGGGTCTCCGGTATCTGCCTGCTCGATTTGATTGACTATGTCAGAAGTGATTGTCTTCGATGGTGTGTGCGCGTGCATGCGGCACCCTCTCATTGACGGTGTTGGTGTTGAGCATTGGGGTGTAAAAAATGTCCCCCAGTTGTTACAGTTGGTGATGTCCACTTAGCAGGCTGTTGGAGAAAGTTTCTACATTTACAGGACTGGGATGCTACTGAATTCTAGTCCTGGCTCTGATCAGTGCAGAGTGCCCAAATGTCCTTGAATCGTGTAAACACATGATGTGCGTGCACCTCCAATGTAAAAAAACCAGGGGGGGGGGAGATGAAGGTGAAACAGCCTTACCCTAGAGCCATCTCTGTCCCTCATTAACTATGGAGGGTTAGAGTGTGTTGTCCCGGAGTCACTGTGCATGCAGTTTTACAACATGCACCTTCTAAGTGAGGGTAAGTACTTGAAATTTTCTTTTATGAAGTCTGCTTGCTATACATAATCCTACAGCATCAGAAGCTTTTCACCGTATAATGCAAGACTCGGGCAACAGTGGAAATGACAATGGAAAATTATCCAGTTTGTGGGGTGTTTGTTTGTTTTTGTTTTTTTTTAATAAAGGACATTCCAGGCAAAGGTATTTAATTCTCTAGCCAAGTTCAATGGTTAGCACTAGATTTCCTTTTGTCATGTCTTGAAATGACCGTATCTTCATATGCTAGGGGACCCTGATTTGACCCGTGCTGGTACTTTTCATGGTTTCCTTGTCATTGCAGATGCTGTGTAAAAATGAATCTAATAAGAGGGAGAAAATCAGGCCACAGAAGGCCGAATCTGAAGAGGAGTTAGAGGATGAAGTGGAAGATGCTGTACAAAAAGTCTGTAATGCAACTGGGTGTTCGGTCAGTATTTTGTCTAATCTTCATTTCTGAGTGATGCACTCAATGGAGGGCGCCTCTTATTACATCAAAGGTGACCTGCAAATGGGTCATGGGCTGGTGCTGCTGAGCAGTTTCAGCACCAGAGCTGCAAATCACTGGTCAGGACTTTCAAGGGACATGCGTCATGCTACCCATATATTAGCTACAGGTGAAGTATTTCAGGAATGACCGGATTTTTTTTTTTGGGTGTTCAGCTTGAGGCCCCTTGAAGGTGCCAGATTTTCAGAGAGTGCCGAGAACCCATTCGCTGAAATTCAGGCCCTTTAAGGTATTGTAAAGTGGGCACCCAAAATCCCTAGTCACTTTGGCCATTGTTGTTAAATAGCTGTAATTAGTAGCCGTACTGTCCCTGTAGATTATTATCTGTATTGTAGTAGCTCCTAGGGGCAGACCAAGAATTGGGATCCATAGTGCTGGGGTACATACAGACAGAACAGGGACTCTCCAGTATTCTGAAGTGCTTAGATCATGCGGGCTATACCTTAGCACATCAGCACTCGTCTGCTTGACTGTGCAATCAGAGTTTTTGGATTCGGCCGCTGAGTTTAAATCAGATTTGTCACTTACTCTGCCCTACTGAAAACTAGAACGGTGTAAATTTATAAGAATTTCCCAACCAAGATTTGCTTTTAGCTAGAACGTGTAGATAATTGTTTAACAGGTCTGAGGGGTTCAAATCTATCCCACATATTAATATCTCTATTTGCGGCTAGGATGTTGATTTAATCGTCCAGATTCTGGAAGTGAAGAACTACGATATTGACTCTGCAATATTTGGCATTCTCCAAGTGAATGAAGTGAAAAGAATCTGTAAGTAAATGGAGGATTTTTTAAATACTCTTGTGTTTCTGAGAAATGCTGGCAGGAGGGCACTGGAGACAAAGGTTTTCTCCTTATCCCCATGAGATGCGTAGCACTGGCAGTAGCAGTGCAAGCTTCTCCTCACATGTCCCACCAGGGTGCCTCAGCCCCAGCTTGAAAGGATCACCTGTGAGGGGATAAGATTAAACTTCTACTCTGATCAATGCTTGGTGACTCAGCTGAGGCTTCCAGGGTGGAGCCATCTGTGAAGCTGGTTTCAGTGAGTATGCTAGAAACTTGAGTGAGCCCACCAACTGATTTCATCCAGGACACTGAGCAGCTAGTCCCAACCAACCTGCGCTGGGTTTGTGCTGATGACATAACAGTTACAAGGCTCCACTTCAGATTACTGATGCTATTCAGTCCCTCAGATAAATGGATTTTCAGTGTTTACTAATTGATCTCATTGATTCTAATCTATTCTAAACCTGCTGTTGCACTCAGGCCTCTGGTGTCCCTTCACCTGAGACTTTTAGGTCCTGAGGATATTTTCACCACAAAGTTAATAAAAGCATGCTACTAAAAGGCAACAAAGATCAAGTACATTCTTGTGTGTATATATATATGGTCCTCTTTTGAACCATGCAACGGGTGTGAAATTTGAGGGTTCCCCAAAAAAAAAGTGTGGGCTCCATAAATTGGTTACCATGAGCAGCCCCATAACTAGCTAAGTGGTTTAAGCAGTATATGCCACTTTCTTAAATTAAAGCCTTGCAGAAAGCCCACTGGGAACCCAGTGACATTCTGTAACCAAGAGATGGATTGTATTAGTGTCTGAGTGAAATCTCTTCCCTTGATAGATTCTGAAGAGGAATGTGAGACCCAGGCCAAAGGTCAGAAGTCACAGAGCTCAGCCTTGTGGAAGGAGAATGGAAGTGGCACCAGAATATTTGGAAATCAGGGGTTGCATCAGGATGGAACAAAAAACAACGAGACACAGGCTAGTCCAGATGAAGAGAATCAAACCAACAAAAAACATTTCCCAAAGGTATCTATCTGGAGGGCTGGGAGCAGGTCAGCTGCAGGTTCAGTGGAACTGTGACATTCTGGTGAACTTGATTAAGGTTTAATCCTGGAAACATTTTGCCCATGTATACAAACTTACTGTATTGCTGCAAGAAATGCACTCCCTGAACTTGCTAGCTGTACTGCTGGGATCTGATCTGTGTCAGGCCATGCTCTTCTGACAAAGGGGAACAAGAATGTTATACTAACATGTGGCCTCTTGTTTCTCAAATGAGAAGATGCTATAGGTACTCTCCCAGGACTTTGTGTACATTCAGGCCTCTGGTTTGTAGCCTTGTGCTTTAATATCATCCTGTTTTCCTCCCTGTGCTATAGAACAGCATATTCCTCTGTCTTGAGTAGGGCCTATGGGTAGGATCCTACCAAATTCACAGCCATGAAAAACGCATCACGGACCATGAAATCTGGTCTCCCTCCATGAAATCCGATCTTGTGTGCTTTTACCCTATACTATGCAGATTGCATGGGGGAGACCAGTGTTTCTCAAATCGGGGGTCCTGACCCAAAGGGGAGTTGCAGGTGGGGGGTGTCACAAGGTTATTTTAGGGGGGGTGCAATATTGCCACCCTTCTGCACTGCCTTCGGAGCTGGGCAGCCAGAGAGCGGCGGCTGCTGGCCAGGAACCCGGCTCTGAAGGCAGAGCCATTGCCAGCAGCAGCACAGAGTAAGGGTGGCCCGGTCTGATGTTGCCACCCTGACTTCTGCGCTGCTGCCTGCAGAGCTGGGCGGCTGGAGAGCGGCGGCTGCTGGCTCAGGGCCCGGCTCTGCAGGCGGCAGCGCAGAAGTCAGGGTCGTAATACCACAACCCCCTCTACAATAGCCTTGTGACCTCCCCCACAACTCCTTTTTGGGTCAGGACCCCTACAACTACAACACTGTGACATTTCAGATGTAAATAGCTGAAATCATGACATTTATGATTTTAAAAATCCTATGTCTGTGAAATTGACCAAAATGGACTATGAATTTGGTAGGGCCCTACCTATGGGTGTTTGAAAGTGTATTTATTGTTGGACTCTTCCCTTTTAAGGTATCCAATAAACAAAGGAAGGAGCAGCAGCGGCTAGAGAAGAAGAAGAGGCAGGAAGAAAGGCACCGGCAGAAAGTCCTGGCCAACAGGAGTAACAATGCAGACAACAACAGGAGTGAGACGGACTCGGATACGCAAGTCACCCTGGTGAAGACCCTTGCAGCTCTGAACATATGACTGATAGTATTGTGGGTTCTTTGATGGAATATGTGAATGGCAAATAAGACTGATAGGAAGGGCACTGAGCTTTCAGACAAAGCCATCTTCAAAGCAGATTCCCCAACACCCCTCTATTTTTAAACCATGTTTCCGTGGGGTTCTCTTTGGTTCTCCAGCTGTGGGAAGCACAACTCTTCAGTAACACTAAAGAGCATCAGCCAAGCTTGTGAGAGCTGGGCAATCAAGGTTAAGCAAAGTGAAAATGCCGACACTTGTTTTTACTATTCCTGAAACAGAGTCTATTCAACCTTGATCCATCACCCAACACACCTTGTGTGAATTTTGCTTGGAGATCTCACAATATTCCTTAAGTTAACTCTGACTACATTTTACAAAGCTCAAGCATGGAAGAGCTGTTATTTTAAATTACTGTGCAGGAACATTTTAACTGCTCCCAACTCAGGAACTTTTCTTTCTCTATTTAAAATAGATTAGGACAAAATTCCCAAATCCCTTTCAAAGCTAAATCAGCCAAATGCTATACCAGACATGTTAGATTTCTTTCCCTCTCCATTTGTAACTTGATAGCAAGTTATAGTCCAGATAGAGCTGCTCTTGCTTTTTTTGCACTAAGCCAGATGCTAAATGCTGCTAACTATTAGAGGAGATGGGAAAATGCAGGGAGATGGGGATGGTTGGGTCTATGCTTGTGTTTTTTGCACAGAGAGGGTGAACTCTTAAGTCTGGAGATGCTCTGATCTGCTGGCAACTGAGTTCCCCTTCTGACAATGCTGCTCCAATAATAGCAGGGGGATGCCAATGTATTCCCTACATTGCTGAGTGGATTCACCCAATCTGGTGAGGTTTAAGAAGATAATCTTTTACCATAAGCAGGTGTAAGATTGCTATTGTATAGTAACAAAGATGTGCTGGTGTTTGGACCATCCTCGACCTTGCTCCTGAGCATTCAGCACTAGAGTCCAAAATAGGGCCAAACTCCATAGTTCTTAATTTGATGGGTTGGAGCATTGGACATCACTTAAGTGTTTGGACCTGCATCAAGAGTTAAGTTTAAAAAGTGAAGGATGGGGGGGGGAAGCCCTTTACTCAGAATAAAGTCTAAGCAGAATGTTTGACTGAGATGAGCTTTGAAAAGTGATCCTAGATGTCTTAATCATCGTACATTGGTACTAGAACATGTATAGACGTGAAAGATACACATGTCCTTTTAGCTTAATTGCCAAATCTCTTAAGTGGTTCTTGGTTTCCTCTTACTGTATATTAGTAACATTTGAAGCACTAGAAGAAATGGTGCTCTATTTGGCATGCCAGCAATATTAAAGGTTGCAGTAGAAAAGTAAAACTGTGAACTCTGACCTTAGAGTTTAAAAAGCCACTTGGTGGTAGTAAATATAATGAAAAGTAGCCCTTCTGCTTAGAGAGATGTGATGCTGCATCTAACCGGTCAGGAGGTACATTACTGGCAGATCAGTCCAAGTTTTGGAAGTCATTGTTCCAACTAGGCTACAGACTCCAGAAGTGATTACTAACACCTAGCAACTTTGCACTTTGCTGCTCTGATTGCTAGTGAGGTGGGGGCCCGGGGGGGAGCTAAAAAGTGAATCTGACAAAGGGCATGTCACTTAACCAGCAGCAAATAAAAGGTATTTACAGCAGTGGGGAAAATGCTTTAGCAAGGTTGTATCTACAGGTCACTAAGAGGTTGCCTCCTTGCTTAGCCCCACTATGTTTTGATATAGGGAGGAGAGCCTGCTTCTGTAAGTGACTAGACAAATGTCTGAGCTGAAGTGACAATGCTGGTTCGTCAGCTGTATAACTAGGATTTGGATTCTTGATATTCTTTGTGAATCATGTAGCTTTTTCTTGAGTCAGAGCTGATTAGAGGATTGTTTGTCCATCCGATTCTGGATGAGGAGTAGGGAGGAAGTTGTTCGGAAAGAAAATATAGCTTCTACCATAAGCACAGACGCTTCCTCCATCATTGACCCTGCAATTCCAACCTTGTTCTTGAAGAGATTCACTGGGCTGGCTTTTTCATGCAGTGCTATCAGATCTTTAGTGGGAGGGGAAGAGTGATCATACATTCAGATACTTAACTATGGTACCTGAAACGGAATATGCAATAGAAAATGCTTTCATTTGTAAGTGTAAATGAATTAAACAAGCTGCACTGGGCTGATTGTCTTGTTAAAGCACTCAACTTCACTCCAGCAAGCTGTGCCAAGAAATCCAGCCTGTAGTAGTTGAGGGTCCCAAACTCTCCTGCCCTCTGTGGTACAGACTCTCTGGTCTGGCTGATGGAAATTCTCCTCCCTTTAAAATCTAGAACATCTCTGACAGAGGGAGTTCCCTGTACTTTGTTCCTCCAGGAACTTCCTTTTGTGCCTGTTGGCTAAATGAGATTTGGCAGTTGTCCTCTAGGTGGCAGGCTGTGAATAGCCTTTACAGGGAGAAGATCATCAGGAAAATGAGCAGAGAATGAGTCCAATTCATTCCCTTACAGCTTTTATTGTCGAGCTCTTTGGTATGGAGCTAACTGTGCTACATGGCATTGGGTGTCTTTGCAGTGGGGTGATGAGCTCAGCAATTTTTTCCCTTGCCATTTTACATTAGGGTCAGTTCCCACCCATGTAGCAGACACCATCTCCATCCCAAGAAGCCTGCTGCTTGAGAATCCTCTGGTTTTATCAAGGTGGCTACTTAGTACAAAACTCATTGGTCTTAATGCTAGAATGGGACTTAAATAGCTCAGGATAGGCAGTGGTATATGGAGACTTCAAACTCTAGATCTCTCTGGATGCAGATACAGCTTTACCAATGGTAGTTTAGTGGCTTAGGTGAAATGAATACGTTTGAGTCCTGCTAGAAAGGTACTATCATCATGGGCACTTTGAGGCCTGAGACTGAATGAATATTGATTCCTTTGAAGTCTGAGAGGTGCTCCTTCAAGAGAAGTTTAGCAAACATTGTCAGAAGCTTTTACTGCCGCTGCTCCTTGTGATATACCTATTTGGATAGAGGGTTAGCTCAGCAGGTGGAAACTTGCATAACTCCACTGACTTTAATGGAGTTAAATTGGTAATGTAAACCAAGCCTATGTCTGTAAAACTGTTGCTAGTTATACTGACCTAACCCCCACTGTAGACCATGCTATGGGCTTCTCCCATCAACATAGCTACTGCCTCTTGGGGAGGTGGAGTACCTATACCAATGGGGAAACTCTCCTATCTTCATTATGCACTACAGCACTAAGTGTAGACAAGCAATTATTGCCAAACTATGCAGGTTGAGCATGTGGTCAATTGTTCTTTAATGCTATCAGTCCAATACCTTCCGCCAGTAAACGTAAAGAGAAAATACCCCCATAGCAGTTAAATGGCATTGAAAGTAAAACACTTGGCTGGAGGTTGCACATGGTAACAAAAGCAGGCTTGGGTCTGAGTAAGTGGCAGGGAGGCTTCCCCTATCTTTAACTGTGCACTAATTCTAGTTCCTTTCTGGTGATACCTTAACCCTCCCTGGAGGGCATTCAATCCATCTGTTGACTTACCAGTGGTCTTACCTCATCTGCAGTGCCTGACTATTAGAAGAGTCACATGACCTGTAGCATTTGCATCCATAGTAATGCTCCAGATGTCCCTAATTTCCCTTGGATTCTGTTGAAACTGAGTAGGGATCTTCTCTTCTCTCCCTTCCTACTTCAGAGTGCTCTGTGGGGCTCCTGCCCCGTCAAACCAAATGTCTGTCTCTTTTAATTTAATACTTGGTGCAATAGAAGCTGCAAAGACGTGCCATGAACTAGGAGAATGGATTTTTGTATATTGCTCGTACAGATTAAAGGCAACATTTTCAGATTACTAAAAACTGGCTTACTTCATTTTGTTGAGTAAGAATGTACTAGCCAACACACCCAAGCAATCTGGTTCTTATCTGGTCCCCATTACTGTAGTGTGGGAGTGTTTCAGTGTTCAATGTATTTATCCTCAACACCCAGTGTGGTAGGGCAATGGAATCTCCATTTTATAGAGGAGGAACAGCGGCTCAGACATGCTAAGTGACCAGCCCAATGTGAGGCAAGCATGAACTGTGCAGCATCAACTCTATTCAGAGCTGGTTAGCTCCATTTTGCCACCCCTTTACACAATGGTATTGTGCTGTGAAGAGGGCCAAATTAACAACCCTTCAGCAGAAAAGCTAAAGCAGGGCACTGATTGCGTACACTTTCCCATATGACTTAGTTCTAGGGTTACCACCTTTGTGGCTTAAACTACCCACTAAAATCTAGGTGGTTTGAAAATTCTAAGCATTTCTAGGTGCTAACCTTAAACCAAGTTACTCTTACACTGTAGATCCAGGAAATTATCTGTGGTAAACATCCATGATCTTCCTACATCCGCAGCAGACCTGCTCAAAGACTACCACTAACGATCATGGTTTACAAGCCAATCCATGAGTTACGTTACTTCATTCAGTGAAGACACCACTAACCAATTACCAGTGATTGTAGGCAGGCCTGCCTTAAGACAGCTAGCTGAAGCTCAAAATGACTCTTCCCTGATGTTAATAATTTTGAAGGTGCATAAGAAGCAGGGAAGTGCACCAGGCAAGACCCAGCTCCTCTGAGCAGTAGTGAGATTGATGGACCCTGAGTTATCCCCAATTTCCAAGATGATGTGTATGGGGAAGTGGTTTATGCCTTGTAGATGAGTCCCAGCTGCTAAAAGCATTGTCACCTTGAAATCTGGGCATAGAATATCAGGGTTGGAAGGGACCTCAGGAGGTTATCTAGTCCAACCCCCTGCTCAAAGCAGGACCAATCCCCAATTAAATCATCCCAGCCAGGGCTTTGTCAAGCCTGACCTTAAAAACTTCTAAGGAAGATTCTACCACCTCCCTAGGTAATGCATTCCAGTGTTTCACCACCCTCCTAGTGAAGAAGTTTTTTCCTAATATCCAACCTAAACCTCCCGCACTGCAACTTGAGACCATTACTCCTTGTCCTGTCCTCTTCTACCACTGAGAATAGTCTAGAACCATCCTCTCTGGAACCACCTCTCAGGTAGTTGAAAGCAGCTATCAAATCCCCTCTCATTCTTCTCTTCTGCAGACTAAACAATCCCAGTTCCCTCAGCCTCTCCTCATAAGTCATGTGTTCCAGACCCCTAATCATTTTTGTTGCCCTTCGCTGGACACTCTCCAATTTATCCACATCCTTCTTGTAGTGTGGGGCCCAAAACTGGACACAGTACTCCAGATGAGGCCTCACCAATGTCGAATAGAGGGGAACGATCACGTCCCTCGATCTGCTCGCTATGCCCCTACTTATACATCCCAAAATGCCATTGGCCTTCTTGGCAACAAGGGCACACTGCTGCCTCATACCCAGCTTCTCGTCCACTGTCACCCCTAGGTCCTTTTCCGCAGAACTGCTGCCTAGCCATTCGGTCCCTAGTCTGTAGCTGTGCATTGGATTCTTCCGTCCTAAGTGCAGGACCCTGCACTTATCCTTATTGAACCTCATCCGATTCAAAGGAGTTTAATAGAGTGTGCTTGACCTGATTTCTGTAGTACTCTGGTGGGTTTTTTTAAATCGTGAGCCTTTTTAAAATGTGTTTTGTCTGTTGCTGTGCCAAAACCTACAACCAGGTGAAGCTGCCTGGATACAAAGCACTGCCAAACACACAGGGAAATGATAAACCACCTCTTTCTAATCTGTCTTTTCAACTCATTTGTTACTATAAGCAGCTAAAAACTTTCCCTTGGTGGAGGTAAGGGGACTCCAGTATATACTTAGCTGCAGCATGTGTGTAATCCCATCTCTCTTAAGTACTCTGCTGAATCTGGGCCATAAATCCAGCTTGTTTGACTTGCTTTCATTTATCCGTTCATTTATCCTCTCTTGTTTTGCTGTGCTGGTGCCTAAACTAAAAGAACTGGAGCCTTCCATCACGTATGCAACACTAGAAGGCAGTTCAGGATGAATCTGCTCTAGCAATTGAGCCATCTAATCTTTCTCCGTGACAATTGTTTGCAATTCCCATTAAGACGAAATTTAAGTACTCACTATAATGGGAGGAGCCCCTGTCCCTAAATTACAAGGGAAAGCGAAAGCCCTTCAGTGGCTCTAGAAGAGTCTGGAGTGTTCATTAGAAGGAGAAGTGAACAAATGGTTTAAGGGTAAGTCAACATGTTCAATTGAAGGGTAAGTTTGAGGGGAAGGTCGGTAGGAGATATATTAGTAGGTGGGAGGGTCTCTTTATGCTAACTAGAGGGGAGAGAGGACTGTACTTGCTTGGCTGGTGCACTTGCAGCTTCATGTTTATTTAAGTCCTCAGCATGGATATTGGCAAAGTCTGGTCTGCTCTGTACGACTGTGGCCAGGCTTAACAACATTATTAGCCTCTAGTGCACACGGCTCCTCCACTCACCTTTACTGTAACCACCCCAAATGCACCTCCGTACCACTTGTTAGCCTTCCTGTGCACAACTCGGAGCATGTGGCCCTAGCCTATGTTCTCTTACTGATGCAGTGCTGGTGTAGAGGAGAGGTGCTTGCAAAGGCCGTGTGTGTCCTCCTGGTGCCACCCCTCGTTGGGCCTGATCGCTGCTGGTGCCAGAATGCTGTCAAGCTGCCCACAGCACAGAATCAGGTAGGCCTACAATCAGCTAGGCTTGTTCCCAGCCCCCCAACCAGTGGTAAAGAACACAGCAATCATGCAAGATACAACCCTGTGGAAACAACAGATTGGAATAGGTGTTCAGAGCGGGGATCTGCCTGGGAAGGGCCCAGAGGGATGTTATCCTGCTAGGCAACACCAGAGGAGCCGTAAGATTAGGCACAAAACAAGAATAGAACTATCAGCAATAATATTAACTACCTCTGCCCCCCATACACACCTGATAGAACAACTTCTCAAACTCAGCTGCAATTATTTAATACGACTAGGAGAAGGGCAGTAAGTACAAGCCACTCCCTTCCATAAGGTCCTTTCCCCTTGACCTCAGGGCAGTCGCTTCCTACCAGGTCTATTGAGCAGCTTCCTTTCGGCAGTCTGATCTGCCCCTTGCCGTCTGTAGGGGTGGAGTAACCACGCTGCCACAGTTCTTATCTCCTGTTCAGATTTTAACATGTTCTGGATCTCGGAACGGTTCAGTAATACAAATAGCTCCTCGCTACTGCACTTGGCGGATCAAAGGAATCCCGCATAGCTACAGACAAGATGCCATGTCCAAATCCCTTTGAAGCATCACTCCTTTCCTGGAGTGGGTTCTACGCCAGCCACACTTACTGCTTCTACTCAGCTGGATGCTCCAGATCTGGCTCCAGATCTCCCACCCAGCTGCAGCATGGTCCCTGCAGTTCAGCATGATACACTCAGCGCGGAGATTGCATCAGGGGAACTCATGAGGCAAAAAATGGTGACCATATTCAGCAGGGATAGTATGCCAATGTTTGGAGGCCTGGGTACAAGACCCCTGTAGCTGCTATTTGTATTACAATAGTGGCTGGATGTCCTACTGAGATCAGGGTCCTATTGTACAGCTCCTAACACAAACATAGTGAGAGATCATTCCTGTTCAGAAGAGCTCGCAGTCTGAACAGACAAGGCAAAGAATAGGTGGGAGGGGAAATGGAGGCCCCAGATCATCCCAGGTTATTTAGGTTCTCAACTTCAGTGGAAGTTAGGAACCTAAATACCTGTGAGCATTGGGGCAGGAGAGCTGGAATGATTTGGCAGCAGATCCAGGTACAGAACTCAGATCTCTTTACACCCCAGTTCAGCACCCTACCAACTGGACCGCACTGTCTCTGGTCTTGGAACCTATCCAGATGTCTAGTCTGATTCACAATCACTGGGAATTCAGATTTCATGTTTGCTCCAATTTAACTAATATTTAAGCATGAACCTTGTGTCGTCATCTACACCAGTGCAAAGTAGGTATAAAATGCAACCAAATGGAATTAGAGGGTTTTAATGCCCACTTCACGCTGGTGTAAATGACATGAAGACATGCAGGGCAATGGAGAATCCAGTCCCATACGTCTTTTCACCTCTCTTCATAAGACAGTCCCTCCAACCCCTTCATGACTCTTAATTCCCTTCAGTCTTTCTATGTCTCTAGGTGCTCAGAAGTGAATGCAGTTTTCTAGGCGGTATTTAATCAGGGTCATTCAGAGAGGGCTCCTCACTGGTACAATACTAATCATGAGAATCCAAGAAAACAAAAAACAAAAACTCTTTCCTTGCAAGAATGCATCCCTTGGTGGTATTGTTTGGCAAGGAAGCGTACTCTACTCAAGACAAGAAAGAATGGAAGTTAATCACTTAAGTGGATGTCACTCCCTGATTCTAAATGTTTGATAGTATCTTAATGCTTACTTGGGGTCAGAGAGAGCTTACGCTTTTGATGACAGATTTCCAGCATCCACTAGAACCTCACTACTCCCTGCTGCACTCCTTACACAGCTTGTAATTCACCTTCCCAAAACAGTGGTCTCTCCTTGCCTCTCAAAGATTCAACAGCAGCGTGTTGCTATTGAATCTCATTCCCCACTACATTTCTAACACACTAACTCTGCTGCGTTCAGGTACCGAGGCCTAGATCCTCAAAGGTATGAGGCTCCCAACTTTCACTGAAATGAATTGAAGTAAGGAGCTTAAATATCTTTGAAGATCTGGGCCCATGTTACTAAGACCTTGTTGTTTCAGTACGTACCACGTTACGTTCACCAGTACGTTATGAAGTATCAGTGAGACTACTTGTGTGCAAAGTTACTGACATGTGCATGTATTTGCAGGACTGGGCCTTCAATCAACAATAATATTGCCATGAAACTCAACAAAAAAAAGCCCGGTTTAGGGATTTGAACATACCCCTAACATGCAGTGTTAGGATTCCAAATGTTATAGCAATTGTACTAAGGCAGGAAGATCTGAAAGTGGCATTGATTCAGTTTTGCTGTCTGTCCTGAGTAAAATGTACAAAAGTCACACACAACTTAAAGGGGTGAGAATTAATCTGCATGACACCCGCCCTGGGTCAGCCCCCCCAAAAGAAAGGAGTACAGTATAAAACCCTAGATAGAGTTACCCAAATGAATGTGACTGTTCCCCATTATGAATTCAGTGATTTTACTGCAAAGCTCCCCATGCTTAAGAAACCGCAGAGGTGATTTCTCAAGTGTCTCATTCATCCATCCATGCTCCTGCTCTTACAAGCTTTGTTAGCTGCAGCATGAACTGTAACATACCCCTTGCTAATAAAAATGTTTGTAATTCAGCTGTTCTGTTAGATCACTAACTCACGACCAAACAGCATTTTCACAATCTATTTCCACATTTTACATTCCAGCTCAACAGTGTTAACCGGGGGCCTAAGAGGTTAGGCAACATGTCAAAATAAATAATGCAATTATTCTATATGTCTTTCCATAGAGGAGACATGAACAACTGCGAGCTGATGTTATCCAGCCAATCCTTTGATTATTTAAAGGAGTCCCTCAGGGAAGTTGAAGAGAAAGTAAGTTTCTAGTTCTCATGGTTGTAGAGAAAAGCCTGTGGAAACATGAACCCTAAAAGCTGAAAAACCACAAGGGCAACAAAAAGGCCCCCCATTTTATTATTTTTAAAATCTCTTGATTGTGATGTTTATCTCATGATTGTGGGGGCCTGACTCCCTATATCCGAGTGCTTGGGAATAATGCTGGTGATGCTGGATGGGTCTGTCTGGACCCTGAAGAAGGGTGCTTTTAAAATTGAGTTAGTTCAATGGAGTTAGCCTTGTGGGGCAGCCACACAGCCAGCTGACACAGTTGTAAAGGTGTTAAATTGTGTCCACATGGGTGCGAAAGGAGATTTCCAATCATGTGAAGGTAACTCCGTTAAGCTAACTCAATTTTAAAGAGCACTTTTTTCTTTTGTGGGGACGGGGCCAAGGAGGTTGTTGTAGCTGAGCTACCGGAATGTCATTTAAGTCTTCGCACAAAATATTTTCGAACATGAAATCAACACGTCGAAGGGTTGACTCACCTCTGGCGTGCCTCCTTGTGGCTGGGTGTGGAGGAGGAGACTCTTCCTCTCCGGCACCCTCTGCTGACAGTTGTTTCTGGATCTGTGGTGGCCTGCCTCTTTTTGCGACTCAGCACTCTAGCCAGGTCCCGTTTTAGTTCCACGCCCCTTTCAGGGTACTCCACTCAAGTTCCAGTTTCTTCAACCCCTTTCCTGGGGTTAACGAAGACCCACAGGGTCCTCGCCTGGGATCTTCTATGTAGATCGCTCAAAGAAAGCTCAAGTACTTCTAGTCCCACTCAACTAACTCCCAGGACTTAATCAACCCCTGTTTCGGGCTAAGCATGGGGAAAAAACGCTCATTTTTTGGACTCCCTCGGTCTGTCAACACTGTACTAAACTCTCTTTCAGGCCTACCACCGTGAAACTCACCATCTCCTGTTGCCCTGTCTCTAGGGGCCTTCCCTGACACCCTCAGCTTCTCAGGCTTCCTTTCCCAGTCCCATGCCCTCCTTCCTCAAAGCTTCTTGCTGGGCCTCAGCCTAATGGCTGCAAAGTTCTTTCTTGCTCTTATTTCAGAGCATGGCCTCCCAGACTGCCTCCAGGCTCAGCCATCTCTAGTTCTGGCTCCAGGCCTCCCAGGCTTCTCTCGACCTTTAGCCCATGAGAGGAAACTACCAGCTGGTCTCCTGCCTGGACTTCTTTTCTCCCTGCGCTCCTTCTTTTATAAAGACCCCACTCTCCACCAGCTGGGTGTGATCACCGGTTTTGCCTAACACCCCTCCAGGTGCTGCCCAAGGGCCTAATTGGGCTCAGGCTTTTGTTAGCCCAGGCTAAACTATTGTGGGGTTGATGCATCCAATCACACTCCAGCACATAGCTAATCTCCCCAGCACCGCTTTAGGCCCGTTCATTTTGGGCCCAATCCAAAGCCCAGGGAAGCCTGATTTAGACGCCCTTTGGCTCAGGACCTCGAGGCAGAGTCCAGTATTCCAGTTCTGCAGCTTTTCCCACTTTTACAGTTGCAAACCCATATAGCCACCCGCTCTGTCTCTGGATAATCATTCTCCAGCTGGTCTTAAATAAGAGTTGGCGCTAAAACCAAGCCTCCCTGCAGCTGCCCGGCAGAGCTGACTGGTTAACGTCTCCATTGGAGAAGGGGGACAGAGAGAGCTCAGCTTGGTATAACAGGACACAAGAGGACGATAGCTATGATAAGGTTTATTTCAAATATTCCATCAGCAGTTAAATCATACAAAATGGCCCAAGCTTGTAGGCAGAGCTGCTGGAATTTCACACTGATTCTTAGAAGCTGAAAACACTGGTTGCCCTTTAGAAGCTGTCTTTTATTTTTACTAGTAGGGGCAGGTATTGCTTGTACCTAAGGGCCTGGTCCAAAATCCATTGAAGTCAATGGAAAGGCTCCCGTTGACTTCCCTGCTGTGTTGGCTCAGAACCCGGCCGAGGAATGCTGCTAGAACTTGTAATATCTTGCCGAAAAAGGAACAGCACCTAGCGCTGGAAAGAAGTGGGGCTGGCACTGCAGAGCACTGAGACTAGTGCAGCTGTGGGCCTAGCATGGGAGAGAGGGTCCCTTGCAGAGCACTTGTGAGAAATAGAGATATTTTCCATGGTAGATACAGCCCGTCTTTTGGAAACAAACGGTTGCAGCCTCGTTACATTCACAGATCAGCTTCTGGCAGAGGGTTTTCTCACCTGAAAAATAAACCAGCAGGGACTCATGAGAACAGTACAGTAGAGCTCAGGGCAATTACCTTGAATCAACTGCTGTAGCATATGCAGATCCTCTCATCGCATGCCTGAGTACTGCAGCCAAGCCACTGCATGTGTGGGAAAGTCACTTGGGGCCAATCCAAAGCCCATTGTAGTCCATGGGAACCTTTCTATGGACTGCAGTGGGTTTTGGCTCGGCCCCTTGCCTACCAGTCCTACTGCTGCTTTACAGAGGTTTCTGTGATAACAACCTAGATGGTGCATAGAGCCTCTTCCCAAACAGGAAGCTCACGAATCCATAACTAGGTGCAGGGGGCCTGCGGTGAACGTCTCTCTCTGGTTTATGTTTATTTGGAAAATGCCGCTGTTGAGAAGATTGGAACGATACGAGCCGGTCTCGAGCACCCCACTTTGTGCTGGCTGCAAAGCAGCTGGGCACACGCCATGTTGAGGAACGTGCTCAGTTCCTTTCTTGCACAGAGGATGAAATTCACCCTGGTGCAGAAGGCTGGCACATATCCTACGCATCAGCTAAGTCTCATGCAAGACCTTAAAATAGCTTAAGCAGTACCTAGCCCTCATACTGGAGCCCTGCACAGAGGGGAATTTCACCCCAGCACACTTGGAGCACAAAGTTGGCATTTAGATTCTGCTCCCTGTCCCGGATTCCTATGCACCCAGCGACGACTGAATTTCCTGGGTGAGTGCCTCCTGGCAATAGACAATAGCCAGAAATCATGCGGCATGTGACACAGCTAGGGAGAGTGCAGACTCCCTGTTTGCCAACTTCTCCGAATTGCTCTAGAAAATATATTCCCTTTGGTGCAGCAGGGCCCTGGGACTGTACTCAGCTCAGGGTGAAATTCACCCCAGGGCATGGGGTCATCAAAACGCCTTTGCTCCTCTTCAGTTTTTAAAATAAGGCATAAGCGGGGCTGAAATCGTGTGGAGGCCCTTGTCCTGACCCCTCTCTGTGGGGTGAGTTTCACCCATAGGGAAGCTTGTCTTGCTTAACCAGTCACCTGAATAATAATCGCAACCAGGATTTGTACAGCCTGCTCCCTATTTCAAGCACATTCCACTTGTTAACCAGTTAAATAGCATTTTCCAGCCTGCTAGTCTACAGGAGGAGTGGGGCCCAGAGACCGCCTGTCTCTACGGAGAGCAAACCCATTCCATTCATGCCTTGGTCTCTACATTCTCACTTACCGCAGCCTATGTTGCCCCACGACTAAGAATAGAATTCCAATTTGGGATCACAGCCACGTACCAACAACTTCTTCTAGCAGCAGATGGGAGCATAACAGCACCTGG
Source organism: Caretta caretta (assembly GCF_965140235.1). NCBI lineage: Eukaryota > Metazoa > Chordata > Testudines > Cheloniidae > Caretta > Caretta caretta. The sequence continues at coordinate 9,004,042 of NC_134223.1, forward strand.
TGTGAACAGAGTCAGCATTAGTCCAGCGCTGGGGGGATGGCAGGAAAAACATGATTAGTTGTTATTTGAATTACAGTAGCACACCGGGTCCCTGAATGAGATCAGAGCGCCTGATGAGGGAGTAGAAACACAGCAAGACCAAGGCTTGCCCCAAAGGGCTCACAATCTACAGTACATCTTCCTAGCAGAATATCGTAGCTGTTTTCATTTAGGGCCCCCAGGGAAAGTGGAGTGAAACACATGCCCTTACCATTCCCCTTCTGCAGAGCTACAACAAAGGGGATGATTAAATGCAGCTCATTGTTTGCCTCCCAACAATGCAGCATTTGCTTTGATCGATTTCCTGTTTCTCTGCTGTAACTAAGGTCTCCTGGCTGAGTCATTGCTCAGTGTTCTCAGGAGAGATTTGATCTCTAGTTGGAGGCCTATGCTTTGTTAGGCATGCTGGCCTGATCAGTGCAGACAGCAGATCAGGTAGTGTTGCAAGAGCTCATGGGCATGCTGGAGGGGGGGGCCTCCTTGAGCAATCCGCATCACCTTGAGCATCCGCAACTGTAGTTGTGAAAAAGCCCAATAGAGACTTGAGGATGTGCGTTGACTACAGGTGCCTTAACTCACAGACAGTTCAAACTAGCTAGCAGCTTCCTCTCAGATCAGATACACTCAAATGAATAAAATGTCAGGAGTAAAATACGTGAGTAGTTTTGATTTGGCATCTGGATACCATTAGATTAAAGTGGCAGCTGAGGACTGAGAACAAACTGCCTTTGTGACATGCTTTGGGTTGTTTCAATTCTTCAGAACGCCCTTCGGACTCATGAACGCACCAGGGGCATTTCAGAGGCTGGTGACTGGCCTTATCCAAGCTTTGAGAGCTGAAGACATCCTCCCATACTTAGATGACTTCATTTGGTCCCACAAAACATGGGTGGGACATCTGGTAGGCGTGGGATGGGTCTTAGAGCTTCTTACGGAGCCAGGGTTTAAATTTGTACTAAACAAGTATCAGTTAGTGAGGAGTCACATCACCTTGCTTGGGCATAGTCAGCGGAGACCAACAAGACTGGGCTACGAAGACACCTTTTGTTGTCTTTGCATATAACACCTGCTGGCACTCAACTATCCATTACTCGCCTTATGAGATTATTTTTGGACTCCACAAACCTATGCTTCCCTCAGACTTGATATTCACCTACATAGCTCAGAGACAAGGTGGAGTCTTATATCAATGACAGCATTCCTGAAGGTGGACGAACAAGTGAGCCAGAAGCAGGTTTTGGAGCCAATCACCCCTTGTGGTTCCTTGATTCCCTTGAAATGCCCCTTTTCTCTGAGTTCCTAGCATGCCACTGGGCTTTGAAGGTAAATGCCAGTAGTTAAACAATGCACACTGACAGAATAGTTACTCCTCGGGGTGGGGGGGTCAGCCCACTCTGACTGATTGCTACTGAACTAAATCATCTTCATCATCATCATGATCTTTTGTGGGTATCTACCAAGCATCTTAAAGCTCTTCATAATAGTGGACATGCAGTTACCTCATTTTACCTGTGGACAGATTGAAGGACTGAAAGGTTAAGTGACACAATTCCTTGGTAGTAGAACCCAGCTCTCCTCATTCCCAGTCCTGTGCTCTGACCACTTGTCCAGGTTGCTGCCCTCAGTAACAAATCAAGGGCCATGCTGATGATTCCAGTTCTGGAGGGGAGGAGGGCAGCATGGGCACTGAACAATGGTAGCACTTCCCAGTGCCCTTACCAGTCGATCTCCTTTATTGACTCTAGGGATACTCCCTGTCCACAGTAGCATCCCTAACCACGGTAATACAGAATGGTGTTTTGCCCAGTCGCCCACCAAGTCTCGTCTTCAAGCAGAGTCAGGTTACTGCATGCCGAGGAAAGGACTGCAACCAAAGAGCTGGGGATAATTAAACTGTGTCTAAAGGGACATCGGGGAAATACACCCCCTGCCTCTCATGTTAGTTCTACTGCATCCCACTCCTGGCTCTCTGATCATTCTGTAGGCAGGGCCTGAATTACCTAATGAGTGTGGGGAGCTCTATCCCCTCAGAACGCAGGGCTGTAATCAGGAATCTCACCCACAGCTCCCCCATACCCCTCCTATGGACTGCTGGGTCCTTGCATCATCGACTCAGGGTAGTACCCACTCGCCCCCTCCTTTCCACACCAGCTAGTCCAGCAACGCAGTGTCCTCCGCAGAATGCAGGGAGTGCCAGAGATGAGAACCATTTCCTAACCTGGTGCAGATAAAGTTAATTGTGCCTAAAACTGGTGCCCTGGTTGTGTTGCACTCTGTACGTACACAGCATCTTCCCTGGACAGCTCCCAAGCTCAGGAGACAGGACAGACACAGGGGGAACCAGAGGCACAGACGGTCCGTGGCAGAGTCAGCCATAGAACCCAGTTCTCTGGGGCTCCAGCCCAGGGCCCCGTCCACTAGACCAGCCGTGAGCATACTTTCCCAGCCACGCCCGCCCCTTACCATTCGCAGCATTCGTGGCACTTGCCCACCCGATACTTGTAATCTGACGTAAACCCTTACTTCTGTGCTGCTGCTGGAGAGCGGCAGCTGCCGGCCGGGGCGTTCTTGTTATTTGCAGGGCGGGAGGACTATGGTTTTTCAATCTCACTCCTGTCCCGCCATGCAATACCCAATCTATTTTTATCCCACTCCTGCTATTATGGCAGCAGGTCCTGCAGCACGCACAGGATCCCAGTTTCTTTGCACCACCCCCCCTCCCCACGAACCTCTTGCACCCCCATCCCCCTCCAGTTTGCACACCATTTCACTAGATTACTTTGTCTCAAGCAAACCATTAGGCTTTTTATGACAGCAGCTTCTAGGCAATGTCAGAGTTTACGGGAATATCAGGAGAGTTAAAACCATGCCCCAGGCTTGGGTATTTACTTACAGCACAGGAAAAGTAAAGTGATGCCAGGCAAATGCTTCATTTCAATTGGGAGAGGTTAGAGAAGAAAATAACCGTCCAGCCAGGGAAAGCGGTAAACATTAAAGAGAGCCTAGCATGCAGTGCCAAGTACTAACCGTACCTTTATTGCTGTTGGTTACATGGCCATTCCATAGCTCCACTCCTCCTTATTAAACTAAAGAAAGAAAGGAGGTACAAATATTTACAATTCTCACCAATATGTATTTGTTAGGCAGCAGTGTGTCTGGGATTCCTGGACACTGTTGCCATAGGGGTTTAGGCCCAGATCCACAAAGGTAGTTTGGCACCTAACTCGCATAGAAGCCCTTTGAGGAGTTGAGCCTTCGTGTTTTTGCCGTGGGTCTAATGGGGCGTGAGAGCTGCATTGTGAAATGCAAAACTACCCCACAGTCAAAGTTTTCCCCACATTTTGAGTCTCAACAATGGGCCTGTTTTTTCACAGAACGTTTTGCAAAATAGGTTTCATTGTCTTTCTAGGTTCAGTGTGTGTGACTTTGTGACTAAAAATGAGTTCCCATGGATCCGATTTTCAAACCTCAGTGCCTGAGTTTTGCATGCAAAATATTCCTGTGCCAAAGCATAAGGCAGCATGCCAAAGCATGCACTGAGGTTCCCAAAATAGGCATTAATGCCTCCAGCGTGCGTCCTTATGAACACAAACACAGGAACCTTTCGCATTTCCCAGCCCCCTGTTCTGTACATGCAATTCCACCTTTGCAGGAGTATGTGTCGCTTTGCTGTAGCTAGAGATACTGCTGATGGGAAGGCAGAAAGGACACAGGAGCTTTTGTTCCCAGAACGTTTTTCTGCTGGTTTGGGGGAAATATTCAGCAGTATCTTCTCTTTGTACCTGCCCTAGGTAAAAACTGAGTCATGCTTTGTGTGTGGCCTCACCCATCCTTGCCTGAGGCACTTCCACAGAAGAGGGCTGATGCCAGGTATAGAAATCAGTCAGCCCTATGCTTTCCACTCCAGAGGTCTCTTGGCTCCAGTGGTTCCCGACAATGCTTGCAACTGAGGGTAAGAGTGGGCCAGGTCATGGCCCGGAGGGCTGCTTTGTGATTAGTATTGCACTAGTCTTCACAGCAACACCCAACCAGAGCAGTGCCCCATTGTGCTGCACAAACCCTGCTCTAAAAAAAACCTTTGGGGGGGGAATTGGTTCAACAGACTGTCCTGTGCTGCAGAATAAGGTGTTCTGCTCACTTTTATTTAGAAGCAAAGGAAAGGGAACAGCATGGTAACTAAAGTGAAGGAAATGAATCTGTAACCAGAATATTAAACAATGGGGAGCTTATGCCAGCAATCCTAGGAGAATCCCAGTTCAACCAAATGGTCCGTAGTCACCATGTTTAGTACTGTAGTATTATATATATCCCAGTAGCACTTCTGGGACAAAACTGAGATCAAAGCCCTATCATGCTAGGTGCTGTACAAACACATAGGAAGAGACAGTCCCTTACACTCTACAGACACAGGCAAAGAAAGGACTATTATCCCCATGTTACAGAGGGGCAAACTGAGGCATAGAGCGATTATAGCCCAGATTCATAAAGGTACTTAGGCACCTAAGTCCCATGGGTTCCAATGGGAGTTAGGTGCCTAAGTGCCTTTTAAAATCTGCACTTGGTCAAGGTCACACAGGAAGTCAGTGCCAGAGCCAGGAATTGAACCCAACCCAGTATCTCAACCATCCTTCTTATATTGGCGACCAGCCATCTGACGTGGTTCTCTTCCGGTCTGGTCTGCTCTAGTGACCCACTTTAAGGTAGAGCTGCTGGACTATTTAAAAGCAGTTCCCTGGAATTTCTCTTGTCCTCTGTAGCAAAGCACTCAGAGGTCACAGTCCATTCTACAGTCCCGCTCCTGGCTCACTGGTCCTGGGGAAACAGCATGTGCAAACTCTTGTCAGCTGGGCAGTCAGTAAAATAATGGGCTGGGGACAGGGTGGCCCCTAGCACCTGGGTGTGAATCCTGTGCACTTGCTGTCTCGGTAGCGAACGTAGCGGCTGTTGAACGTCTTCAGGTTCCTTTCCAGGCAGAGAGTCGTGCTCTTGTCACAATCACAGACCTGTTCTTCGCACCAGCTCCCCAAAGCTGCCAAGACAGAGAGAGAGATGCGCACGGTTTTCATGGGACAATCGCAGCGACGAGGAGGACGGGGACTAATTCTCAGGGCCTGACTTCCCACTGGCCCTGTGGAGTCACTTACACTCGGGCAGTGTGAGTGCAAAGTGGGTATGAAGCACTGCTACAGGCATCCTCACTCACACTGGTGGTAGGTTACATTGGATTGGATGAGATCTTAAAAAGTGAGCTCCTCACACCCCCATACAGTCAACTGCATGGACCCCAATTTACCTCCATCAGCTGGATGAGGGGCCAAAGTCACTGGGTCAGAAGCTGAACCAGGGCTTTCAAAGAATCAAGGTGTTGCAACTCCAATACTTATGGGCCATTAATGCACTTCTTTGGTCCATGACACAAGGGGAGACAGCCAGAGTCCTTCCACGGACCCTGGTGCTACCCTCCCCTTCGAACCCTTCTCTTCTGGATCAATGATAAGGCCAAGGAGGAGGCCGAGCGAGAAAAGCAAAGAGCCAAACCAGTGTGCTGATTAGAGAGTAGAAGCAAAGCACATCCCAACCTGACCACGGGGAGAGAACTCACCACACAGGATGTCTCCGTCTTTGTAGGTGTAACTATATCGCTGTCTGTTCCCATAACATCCATTAGCTTTTAGCCTTTCGTAACAGCAGTGATGAGCTCGGCAGCACCTCCGGGGAGAAGGAAGAGCAGAGGCACACGTCAAAGGTCTGCTTACAATGAAAGAGTCTATCATCCAGTATAGACGATCTTGTCTATGCAAGCATTTTTCACTAGGAGGGTGGTGAAGCACTGGAATGGGTTACCTAGGGAGGTGGTTGAATCTCCTTCCCGAGAGGTTTTTAAGGTCAGGATTGACAAAGCCCTGGCTGGGATGATTTAGTTGGGGACTGGTCCTGCTTTGAGCAGGGAGTTGGACTAGATGACCTCCTGAGGCCCCTTCCAACCCTGATATTCTATGGCCATTGCTTAAGCATTTGTTGGATTTACTGTACATATCCAAGACATTCCCACTAATGCATGTATTTGTTCATGTCTGAATCAGGGCCATATCTAACCATAACTAAGGATCGGAAATGCTGTGGTAGAAATTGAGCTTTCTGCAGAAGGCAGTGAGCATCTTAAGAGACTTTCCATCCAGTTGATCTCCTGCAAAGGACCCTTGATAGTAAACTCTGCTGCACTTTATAGGGATATTTAAGCATTTGACCAGTCCCATGGGAATTACAGTGCTGCTTGAGGAATGATATATTTAAAAAAAAAAAAAATCTAGTAGCAATTTACCAATCTGTCGCATCCTTCGGTTCCCCTCTGCCATCAGACCCGCAGTAGCAGCCGTACCCATAATAACTTAGGATGGCACTTTTTCTCGTGGCTTGATTAATCATCTTTCGAAACTCCAGAAGACTCCCCTGTGCCCCAGACAGACCTGCAAACCAGCAAGAGCACTAGGAAGGCTGGTTTCCTCTAAAGGAAAGATCACTTCCCCGTCTCCTGTTGTTAATGCACATGGGGAGCACACTGCATTGATGAAAGAACATGGAGCTGAATCCTTGGGGTTAGCATGTGGCTTTAATGCCACAGCCCTGTGGTAGGGGGCGCTGTGGTGGTGCACTGCTCTACACGGGGCACCAGACAGCTTGTGCCCTCTACTGGTGTGTTCCTTGCAAAGGGGATGCACAATGATCATTCCAGCCTTTAGACCGGCATAGACGCTTCCCACAGTTGCACTGCTCTTGCTCTGGGGACCGGCACAGGAGGACGCAGGGCCAGGACACCAACTCCTCCCTGCCCCCTTTCTCCAGCTCATTCTCCTGTGGGAGAGAAGGAATGCACAGCCCTTCCCCGGAGCACAGGGACTTGTATTGCAAGAGGCCCCTGTGCAGCAATGCTAGGGGCAAGGGGAACACCTTAACCGCTCCCCTGCAGTTACACAGCTGTGTGGGGCCATGCACAAGCTGGGGCCTGAGGCTTTAATATGCCTCACTTGGGTAAAGCTCTCAGTGACCTCAGTGCGGGCCTCGCCCAGTTAAGGGCTGAGTAAACCCGACATCCAGACCCCATGCTGCGGCCGGGTGCACAAAGCACTGAGCCTCACTTGCACTGCCCTGAGGCTGGGGATTCTGCTCTGAGGGGGGCCTGCTGGATACAGAGCAGAGGCGATCGCATAATTAGCGTCGACTAGGGAGTCACTAGTTTGCTGTACTCACTGCAGGCGATCAGCAAGATGACTGCAAAGAGATTCCTCATCTTTGTGCAGGACCTGGGAGAGGAAACACCCGGATCTTCCACTCAGGCAAACAACTCAGTAGTATCGATCTCTGGATCTGCTCCAGTCAGCAGGCAGGCTTCGGATAGCTGGCTGCTGCTGAGAGGATAGAGGGGCAAGTCCGAACTTCTGAGCACGAACCCACTCATTGCAATGAGTCAAAGCCCTGTACAGGATGCTACTGTTTGTAGTGATCTAGCTCAATCAGTGTATCTACCTGAGCTGGAAATTATACCTCCAGCTGCAGTGTAGACATGCTTTAGTGAACCCCGAGGTCCCAAAGCCAGTCTCAGCTGCAGTGAAGGGTGGGAAGTCTGTCCCAAGTACAGAGAACTAGTTGTACAGAGAACTATGGTTACCAGTTAGAAGGAATAACCCACAATGACACACAAGCAGAAGCTACAACTTGTCAGAATGGGCATCAGCTGCTTGATCCCATAATGCAAGAAAAAGATCAGTAAATAATATCTATCTCACCAATCACCATAATACCTAACCACTTCCCAGGTAAATGAATTAGTGTAGCAAGGTCCCTACTAGAGGGCAGTCTCTTTTGTAAAGCACTCACCTCCTCTGGGCTTGGGAAAAGCTTGGCAGCTGGAGTAACACCTGATGTGTGCTAGCCACTGGTTGCCCTTATATTCTCCACTCTGTCCCTCCCACTGCTACCCCAGCTAGGTGGATCTTGTTCTCCAAGGTCCATTATCCAGGATGATCCAGATGAGTGGTGAGGTCTGTAATAGAAGGCGTCGCCCATTTCCCTCTTTCCTCTGGGTCTGAAGGACTCTTCCATTGTATTTAAGCCAGGATGAGCGATCATGCTGAAGACCCCCAGTAGAGACTCCAGTCTCTGTCTGGCAATTTCACATTGCTCCTTTCTGAACACTTCCACTGTGCTAGGAACTCACAGGCTGGAGTTTCACACCTGTTTGGCAGAGTCTCTGAATTCTGATGCCAGTTTGGCAAGAAACTATTCCCCCCCCCGCCCCCACCCCGAACAATGAAGAATGATCACGGCCCCACTGAAGTTACCGGGAGTTTTGCCATTGACGTAAATGGGGTCAAGATTTCACCCCGTGTCTTTAAGAGTGAGATCGTGCTGGATTGTCCGAGGGAACAACACCTGAAAAGGACCAGAATCATGGCTACGCAATGGAAGTTTGGCCTGCGTGAGGACTGCAGGTTTATGTTTAACCACAGCTAAATGGTGGTGGTGGTGCTACAACCATAGGCCAAGATGTGAAGGGATTAACACAGCAAAAATACCCTCCCACTGCAGTTTGTACAGCACCAAGCGCAGGACGGTCCTGGGCCTAGCTCCTCCGAGGTATTTAGGTTCCTAACTCTCATTGATTTCAGTGGGAGGTAGGTGTTGAAATACTTTAAGGCGCCGAGCCTCGATCCATGACTAGTGCTCCTAGGTGTTACAATAATCCAGAACTAACTACTCATACGAGATTCTTCACATTGACATGGAGTTATTGTCAACCTTTTCATGCCCAAATTCGGAAAGGGTTTTCATCATCCGTTCCCACGGCTATTCCAACTGCTGATTTGTTCTGCTGAGTGCGCTAAATCAAGGGGCACACAGCAATGGAGCCCCACAGGCCGGGGTGGAAATTCCTATCTTAATTGACAATAGGCAGCCCAGGTGCACAGACAGTAAAGAGCGTGCAAACAACCTGTGGTCAGAGGAATTGAGACAGTCACAATAGTTCAAGTCAGTATGTAGGTGCCAACAGCTGTAAGATCCAGAACAACCACCTGTCCCCTGTCCCTTATGTCCTGATTTATCTCCATTACACTTCAGGGGAGCTGTGAGGGATTAGCAGCGCCTTCATATTGAGTTCCACAGGTCACTCAGCTCCAGCGAGTCTCAACAATGCTTGTAACTTGAGGCTAAGGATGGATTTCAAGCTGGGGTTGTTGTAGTAACTGGATGGAAATAATCTACTTTTAATGCACTTTGGGACAAATTCACCTGCTAAAATCCCATTGATGGCAGTGAGACCTGGATCTGGGTTCATGGACTGGGCAGAACTGTCTGGCTGAAGGTTCCTGGAGGAGTGGAGGTTGTAGATGATTTGAGCTGTTTGGATCAGATCCAGATTTTTCTGCATCAGCTATCGAGCAGATATCATTTAAAAAAAACAACAAAACACTGCTTAACCTTTAGTCCTGCACTATATGTACTGTGTGTGTGAGCTGCATTGTCTACTATATAATATAAGCTCCGTGAAACAGATATGACGTCAGCCTTTACGTCTGTGCACTGCGGAGCACGCTGGTGGCTTTCAATAATTAAATGATAATAAGGGCATAAGCATGTGTCACCCTACTGCAGGATATGTTGCCGGGGGAGAACCCAGTCACTCCTATCCTTTCTGTCCCACGGGGCTCTTTGCTTCAGTGCTTGAGAACAATGCTTGGGTTTGAAGGTAAAACTAGATGAGGTCCAAGTGTTCGCACTTTCATTGCACCGAGAGGGGGAGCACTTCTCTTGCCTCCACCAGGCACGCTGAACATGGAAACTATGGAGGAAGGGCCTCCAAGGAAGAGAACCTGGTTAAGGTGACATGACAGAGTGCCCAGGACTTCTCTTGTGATGGTTAAAGGGTAAAAAGAGAGTGGTGCCTTTTGGAATGGGATGTGATCATTTGAGAGCATCCCCTTAGCAGCCTCTTCCCAACATGGGTCCTATGGTGCCCCTGGTGTTATCTAAAGCTGTTCTTCCAGCATGAACACCCAGGTGGGGACAGGACAGGCAGTCATACCAGCTACTCTCCCTGTGGGTGAAGCCTTCCTGAGATCCAGGAAGGGTGCAATGTACACCTCTCTTGTGCCAGAACTCACTGAACTCCTTTAAGACAGGAGGGTGATGGAACCCAGGGAAAACTAGACAATCATTTCCAGCCAATCGGCCATGGGAAGTGTACCTACCTGCATCCCCCTTACAGGGCTGGTTGGCTGGGAGATGGGGGCAGCGTTATGGTTTGCAGTTGAACCTCCGGTGAAAAGGGAGACCCCTGTTCAAATCCTCTCTCCCCTGCTGGTGGAGAGGGAGAGACATTGAACCTGGGTCTCCCCCATCCCAAGTAAGAGCATTAACCACGGGACAGAGGCACCAACATCTCCTTCTGCAACCAGATTTTGAGTGGGCCTCAAGCTGGTAGGTGACCTCTGAGCTTGCCTACTAGATTGGGCCCTGCATGCAACTTAGGTGGAGAAATGCCTGTTTTCCAGGTATGAATGGCTCTGACGCTTAGATGGAAGATAGATGCCTGGATGCCTAGGGGGGTTAGGCACCCAAATGCCTCTGTGGATTGGGGCCTTAGCCTCTTTGTGTCTGCTTCTCATCTGTGAAATAGGGAAAGTGGCTTTAAGCTCACAAGGGGTATTGTGAGGATGAATCCATTAAAGACGATGAGGCGCTCAGATACTATGATGCTGGGCCCAGAGATGTACCTAAGCTAAGCCGGCAGCATGGAGCTCTGTTCATATTGACTTGCAGGTTCTGGGCTTTAGCCAGTAGCCGTGGTGTGATTTTTTTCACCCTAAACAAAGAGAAGTGATAAAAATGGGTCTAAACCAAAGACCTAGATCTGACCCACCCCAGCTGTGGGATCTGAATCAGAACGCTACAGCAAACCCCATTACCTAAAGTGGACTGAACCACACTCCTGGATCACGAATTTTGGGAGTGAAATTTGACTCAGGATCTGAACATTGTGGCTCAGAACCATCAGGGGACTTATGAATATTTTAACTTGCAACCACGCTAAAGGGGTAGCTCCTTCCAGCTTTCTCACTCATGCCAAAGGGTGAATCGTTCGGTTCGGTCGAACGCCCCTGAGTCACAACCCGGAGAAGAACATGGTTATACTCTTCCGTTTTATTCGGAAGCAGCCCAAAGCAAATCTGCACTGAAGCAAGAGCAAAGGAAATGGACTTTTCTCTATGTTCATTTATGCACTTAGGTCCTGATCCAAAGACTATTGAAGAGAATGGAGAGACTCCTCCTAGCACCCATCATAACTTAACCATGGCAGAGGACATGTGCCAGTTCTCTCTAGTATTTTTTATCAAAAACGGGACACGTGTTGCTTTCTCCCTCTAAAGAATTTCTCTTCTGACCCTGTGTATCGTGAAGCAGTTAAGGCAGATCGGGTCTCTTATTTTATTTTACTTTATTGTTAGTTAAGAGCAGTTCCTTGGATTCTGCCTCACAGTAGCCTAGGGAGGGAGCTGTCAAGAACCACTGGATAGGAAGCAATTCCCAATCCAAGGTCAAGCACTTGATTGCTTAACAGTGAGGAAATGCTGAATGCATGACATTGTAACCACGGCATTGTGACCACGGAGCAACTCCAGCATCACCTCACAGCAGGGTGGTAAAGTAACCGGGCAGGGAGGGGTACCTCCCAAGCCAGTTGTTCACACAAAACCAGCTCCAAGCAGTTAGCATTGTACAACCCAGGAGAAAAGACAAACGACGGGCAATGCAGGCTAACGGGAAAACATTAAGACATCCCTGTCTAGAATTTCCATACCTAAATAACCATGAGGCACCGTGCCAGGAGAAAGAAAGGGAAAAAAAACTGGGGGGGGAAATGCCTTTTAAAGAGGAGGCTTGAAACTGCAGTTTTCATCCAGAAACTGAGGGCCAACCTCTAACGGGAAGCCCTCCGTGAAATGCTGGATCCCCTCTATAAAAGGAGGCGCACTGGGAGACCATTCGGAGGCAATAGGTAACTTAGATTAGAAAAGTTTCAGAGTAACAGCTGTGTTAGTCTGTATTCACAAAAAGAAAAGGAGTACTTGTGGCACCTTAGAGACTAACCAATTTATTTGAGCATTAGATTAGAAAAGGGACTTAGACTCATAGACTATCAGAGTTGGAAGGGACCTCAGGAGATCATCTAGTCCAACCCCCTGCTCAAAGCAGGGCCAATCCCCAATTTTTTTTTTGCCCCAGATCCCTAAATGGCCCCCTCAAAGATTGAACTCACAACCCTGGGTTTAGCAGGCCAATGCTCAAACCACTGAGCTATCCCTCCCCACCTTAGCAGGCCAATGCTCAAACCACTGAGCTATCCCTCCCCACCTTAATCTGCTCTAGAAGTGCAACACCTGAAGTTGTGTCTGCAGATTTATTTTCTGTGTAATGTTTGGTGTTGCTTTTCATCACGAGCTCATCTTCAAAGCTGTGATTTTTTTTCTATTAAATAAACTTTTTGTTTTCATTTTGTACCCCAAGCAGGTCTCTGGGGGTGCAAACTATGTGGAGCATAGGCACCAAAATGAGCTTGAGAGGGCTGTTGTGGCACCTTCGGGGGTGATGAACCAGAAGGGAAAGGTCCAACCAAGCGTCTGGTAGTTACAGAACTTGGGGGGGGGGGGATGGATTTGGGGAGAGTTGGGGTAGTAAGGGCTGTTGGAGTCACTGTGCAAGGAGTAACTAGGTGAGTGGAAGCCAGGGTGAGACCCTTTACGCTTGTCAGCTGGCTATTGGTGTCAGGGCTCTGAGCCCTAGACGCACGGCATTCAGGCACCCAAGTTTCAAGGCAGGTGGTGACAGAACCTCTAACTGGTGTGGGGGATCCCCAAAACACCACATCCCAATCCTAAACAGCAGCAAAGGAGAGCGTGGCATGGAGCTGGAGTGGGGGTGCATGCAACAGAAGATATAGACACCTTCATAGCCCACCCTGTCCTCGGCTAGCTGCAAACAAGGATGCTCCCCCAGCTGCTCTAACAAGGGTCTGTAATGGATGGTCAGGAGGCTGGAAGCATGCCCCCCCCCTTGGGCAATACCCCCTATATGAGCACCTGGCAAGGGAGTGCCACCGGATCCGCAACACTAGCTCTATGCCACCAGAGGAGTCTCTAACTGTATGGCAATCCTCACCTAGCTGGCTGCACCAGCAACGCAAGGCACCACAGAATCCGACCCTCAGGTTCTACTCTCACCCTAGTGCTATCCCGGGACAACTGCCCTGACTTCAATGGAGTTACATGGCATCTCCTCCAGTGTTAACGAGATCAGAATCAGGCCCAGGATAATTAGCACGTGTTAGAGGGTTTGCAAAATTACGGCACTTACTGCAGGAGAACAGCACAGCCAATGCCAAGAGAAGCCTCATCTTCCTCTAGTCAGGACCTGGAAGAAAAAACAAATCCACCCTGATCGTCTGTTCAAGGGGTTTTCTCGCAGGCTTTAGAAAACAGGCTACTCCATATGGCCCAGTGGAATGCTTTGTGAGGCATACGGCCCAATGCTGGAACGCTTTGTCCGGCAAACTCCCACAGCTGAATGGGCCTTTTAGTGGAGTAAGGGACTTGTTGTTAACAAGAGAAAGAGAAGCAAGTATAAGCAGGGTCTGAATGAACTCTCCCCTGACAGCTAGCTGGGAGGGGGAGACACATCAGGAGCAAACTATTTACATGAACACACCTACTCTGCTTAGCTATCCAGCAGATAGAGTGGTGTTGCTCAAAGTGATCAACTTTGGCTGGTGTTGGGTCACAAATCACTTTAGTGCTGAATGCAGGGGTAGTGAAATGCTGTTATCAATGTCATTGTCTTTATTCTATGAATAAAGGGGAGCAGAACTGTGCTTAACCTATACCAAATGAGGGGGTCACCCTTAGCTGAAAGGACCTTATTAAGCCAGGGGCTCCAATGCCAGACCCCTGTAAAAGTAAGAGGGGAGGGGACAGGTGTCCCAGCCAGAAGGTGTGGACTCTCCCTAAGGGTCCCCGGCCTGGTTTAACCTGTTTCTCTCCACTGTTGTTCAAAGATAGCGCTAAACAGGCTCAATTAGGAGCCTTTGTTATTTTAAGTAGCAAAAGAGTCCTGTGGCACCTTGTAGACTAAGTGGTGACAAAGTGGGTATTCACCCATGAAAGCTTATGCTCCAATACGTCTGTTAGTCTATAAGGTGTCACAGGACTCTTTGCCGATTTTACAGATCCAGACTAACACAGCTACCCCTCTGATACTTTTGTTATTTTAAGTACTTTAATGAGAACTGAAATCACTTGTGGTGGGACAGTGTTTCTGCCCAGCCAGCTAAAAGCTGAAAATAACAGACTGACATGCAGACCTCACAGCAGAGAGACAGGTGGCCGCAGAAGGTAACTGACAGTTGGCGAGCAGGAGTGGCCAGTGGAGATGAACCATTGCTGGCAGGGCGGCCAACCAGAGCAAGTGCTCAGATGGCGGAAGAAGCAAGGTGCATTCTTCCCCAGGTGGGAGGTGAACTCACACAGCTGTACCTCTGAACCCTGGGTCCTCACTGCCAAAGGACAACATCTGTGAGTGGGGTGTGATGAGGGAGCAGCGGGGGGCACGGAAAAGGAACTCTTGGTTGTAGAACTCAAGAACATGAGGCAGAAGACTCTGCCCCACGCACTCTGGGGTGGGCGTCCTGTTCACAGTTTTATGATTATGAATCCTGTTTGTGGCATTTTCCCTAATTAATGTCAGGCGACTTCCCTCCTTTCATTAAAAGTTTCTTTTCTACACTCAGACTCTGTGTTTGCAAGAGGGGAAGGATTGCCTCTCAGAGGCACCCCGGGGCAGTGTGTAATTTTCCCAGGTTACTGGGTCAGGGCTCAAGCCAGTTCTGTGTTGTATTGTTGAAGAGGAACCCCTAGATATTGAACTCGGCCCTGGCAGAAGGGTTACACAGGTTTTACCAATGGTTCCACTGCTGGGCACAAGACCCCTTGTTAACAGGGGTGGAGGCCCTTTGAAAACAGATACTATATAAAATACACAAGGACTAAGCAACTGTAATTAGCCAGTTACCCATACTGCGTTTCTCATGAATTTGCATGGTTAAAGTGTGGTCTCAGGAACTGTTGTAAGTTTATACATTAATCCAAAGAGAGCGTACAGTGAAATCAGTACTTACTGAGAGTAAAATATACATGGTCATATGATAGAGGTCACATGGCCTTCATAGAGTTCAAATGAATGAATTTAATACAGGGGGCCATATCCTTAGCTGGTGTATATCAGTGCAACTCCACTGAAGTCAATGGAGCAATGCTGATTGAGGATCTGGCTCCGGGTGTTAAAATATAACAACAAGACATCAAACCACAATAAATCTAGGATGAAGCTTGTTAGTGACACACAACTACACATAATGGACCAAGGCCCAGATCCTCACCCCATTGAAATCAGTGGCAAAACTTCCCTCGAGTTCAACAGAATCAAGACATGCCATAGGTGCTGGAACTCGGGGTGCGGTCACACCCTGTGGCTTGAAGTGGTTTCCATCATATAGAAGGTTTACAGTTTGGTTCAATGGCTCTCAGCGCCCCCCACTATACAAATTGTTCCAGCACCCTGCATGGCACCATATAACTAAGTTATTTACAAACTTTGTAACTCACACATTTAACTTAGACTACGCAAATGGCCACTTGGCTGAAAAGAAATGTCCGTATAAAAGTTCTTGTTACTTGTCAAATGGAGGTACTGTAGGTCATCAGTGGCCTGTTTTAATGTGAGGTAGTATTCACAGATTTTAACACAAGAAGGGACCACTAGGATAATCTAGTTTGACCTCCTTCCCACTGAAGACCAGTGGACCTCAGCCAGTAGTATTATAAGACTTGTTCTACTAACACTGCTGTCTTTAAAATACTATTAACTCTGCCTTTTATCTATGATAAGTCTTAGTTTGTTACCTGTCCAGACAGTCCTCAGCAGCCAGCCTATGGATCCAGGGTATTGCTCCAAGACTTGTTGGCTATGGGGAAGCAGACTGATGATTAGGCTTATTTATTCCATTCTAATGGGGCGGGAGGTCCATGTTTCGCCATACTCTCTGGACTGTAATTTGATTGGTCAACATTGGTTTTTTGAAAATGGGACCAATCAGAGTAAGAGGTGGTGCTGCCTTTGCACATTCCAATCAGAGAAAACAGGGTCTTGCATTGACAATTCCACAGTTGTAATTACACACGGTTACTGTCGTTTTAGTACCAGAGCTGATAGATGTCTCAAGACTCTTACACTTAAAGCCTAAGTTCTGCTTTCAAAATTTCAAGGGTTTAGGTAACTGATGTCCACCTACCCCAAACTCCCTTGTTTTGCCATCCATGGCTCTGTGGGCTTTAAAAAGATTTCAGGGTGAAGTAACCTCTTTGATTAACTTTGCACAACCCCAAGTTCCTTCTCAGGTTGAAGTTTCCCGGTCAACAGCTTTATTGCCTTTCAGTAACATCCATTTGAAGTTCTCTGGTCTTAAAGGATCTCTCCTCATCCTCTGACCTGTTTCATGAGGGTCTTTAGTTCCAGAACATCTCTATATGATGCTGTGTTAAACAGCTCACCTTAGCTCTTCCCAACAATAACATTTCACTGCTCTGGTTAAATCACATCTCTCAGAAGGGAATCTCTTCTTTCACAAATTCCCCAGCAGTTCTTTTGCTTCACCCTATATTTCCCTAAAACTCTTTGTTTTGACCCCTCCAGCCTTGGTCTCCCATACTGATTTCACATCCTCCCTCCCCGCCTCCCACTGCTACTCCATCAACCTGTTTTTCTGTTGGCCTAATATGCAAATGGAGTTTCCTTTGTGTTGGTTTTATAGTGCTTAATCTGCATAAGAGACAGGGCAGATAGGGGACTCCATATCTCATTGTTTGGCGAAACTCCAGGACACAGATTCGAAACAGGATTCTAAACAGATTTTCGGTACATACATTCAACTTCTTGCATGACACCTATACATACACTGAACGCTGCTGCTGAGGACCAGCATGACAAACTTTTAGTTGATCCCTTACATGACATTCTTCATAGATAAATACTATGACAGCAACGTGTCAGGTGTAGTAAGTTTGTCAGGCCTGCTGACACAGAGTAGTGAACCACAGTGGCACAGAGAGAAATATAGAGGGAACCAGAAAGAAGGGGCCCTGGCATAGCCATCCATGAGAAGACAGCGTGGGAAGGAGTCCACTGGCTGGGGAATACACTGCGTGTAGGAGATGGGAGTTCCTATTCCCTCTCCCCCAGTCCCGTAATGCACGTTTGCCATCGCTCACCATCCATCTCCATGCTCCTCTCTCCACGCGTGGTGGCCTTTGCATTCAGTGTGCAATGGGGTGTGCTGTATCTATCTGAGCCAATAAATGCAGGTGTTAATTTGCTCCTGCTCAGTTAGCCTGAAGCACGGATGGAGCTGCCGCGCCTGTGTGAGTGAGAGTCTGGCCCTTCCGAAAATGCAAGATGAGTGGCCATGGCCTTGACTAGACCCCCCACCTCCCAAGGTCCGTCAGGCCTTTTGTGGTCACTGACACCCTCTTTTGCACTAAAGGATCCCATCCCAAACCTTTCTATCCACCTGAACTGCCAATTACTCCCATGCAGGCATCTGAAAAATCCTGGCCATAATCCGTGCCTCAGTTTCCCCTTCTTTAATTGGGGATAATGCTACTGAAAGGTGTTTTGAGATCTCGGTCTGGAAAGAGCTAGAGCAGTGCCAAGTTCTTTAATACCTAATTAAATGAATAGTTACTGCAGTGCAAGAGGTAATTTCTACCAGTTCCCCCGGTCTTCTCTCCTGGGACAGTGGATGACTGTGGGTTACGAGTGACTCAGTGCCAGTCTCACTGGGGTGTAGGCCACAGATCCCAGGAGCCTGATTCTCCTTTCGCTTACTGCCGTTTGATAGCAGGGTAACCGCACCAGCACTGATCCCCCCAACAGCCCTGCAGTTTGTGGCCACTGAATCTAACCACCAGAATTCTCCTCTTTTCCAATGATCTGGCAGAAAACCCAGTCTCTCCTCAGGTGAGTTGTTATGCTACTCTTCCATCTCACATGCTTTTTAATACTAAGCAACCTTCCCCCACCTCACCTAACCCACATAC
The DNA here is from genome assembly GCF_965140235.1 of Caretta caretta. Lineage (NCBI taxonomy): Eukaryota > Metazoa > Chordata > Testudines > Cheloniidae > Caretta > Caretta caretta. The sequence continues at coordinate 9,022,284 of NC_134223.1, forward strand.
TCTAAATCTTTCAAGACCTGGCTAATACAAAGCTGCATGGTGGGGCACATATGCCTCTCTGGAGAAGTTTGTGAATTGTATTGAAACGAGGCATGAAACCACATGGCATCAGAGCAGCTGAGATTGGAAGTTTCAACTAGGAGGATGACACTGTCCAGCATTGCAAAAGGGGAACATATATGTAAATAAAGAAAGCAACTAAGGGACCTAATTTTACTGTTTTTACTGCAGTGGGATAAATTCTCCTACCATTTACCTGTATGTAAATACAAAATACTTCATCTCATTTACTCCAGATTTACCCTGGTGTAACAGAGGACAATTTGGCACAGTGTATCTCCACTGACTTCCAGGGAGTTACTCCTGATTTATAACATAATTAAACCAGAGCAGAATCAGGCTCATTAAGTCCCTAATTCATGACATGGTTGAAGGTGGATCATGCTGGCTATTCACAAACAGTTCTTGAGATTTCTACTCTGTCAAAAGCAGTAACGAAGTCGTGAAATCATTCCATTCACCAATCCAGGTCAGGCACATGACGGCTTTGTTTTTTTATTTCAATTTTTTAAAAAAAAATACAACAAAAAATATTGCTACATATAAATGGGATCAAAGTTATAAAATGATCCAAGCACAAACATTACGAAAATACATTAAGCAGTCCATGCAAAATTTTATATCTATAAATGTGTATATGTAATAAACAGACATTATAATAAAACAATCACATTTTGTTGCTTTTACCTTGTGCAAATAAAGAGTATGTTGATATGGCAGGTAAAGAATCTGTGCAACTTTTTAACACGTGGGCTTCTCATCCGCACAGTGCCTCTTTCTATAGAAGCGATAACCCTTCTTGTAGCTGCTTAAGTGTTTCTTCAAGCAGAGCACAAAGTCACCGTCACACTGGCAGCTCTCTCTTTTGCACTGGCTCCCCATGCCTGCCGACAAACAGTAACAGGATGGGTGTTTGAGAGGAGAAGAAGAGAGGCTACCAACGGTGATGGGGCCATATAAGAGTATGTCTACACTGTAATCCCAGTATGTGACATACCCAAACAAGCTTTAATCTAGCTATTGGGATCCTGAAGAAGTGAAACCATAGCAGTGTCATTTCAGCATGGACCAACCCAAGAAACCTAATGACTTGCAGGGCAGCCTGCACTGAAGCGGACACTGCTGTGACTTCACTGTTATCACTCCCAGAGCTAGCGAGATAACTGCTACCTCAGGTATGTCTACATGAGCTGCAATCTCACCCTGTGATTGCAGTGTAGTCATACCCCAAGATAGCACATGCTGACACCTAGGAGCTGGTCTACAATGTGAAACGCCATCATGTTATAACTTGGCCCTGTGGCAGGATGGTAATGGATGCAGCGATGGCAAAGTACTCACCATAGACAGGGACCATCGGCTTTAACCTCATGTCAATTACCTTGATTCCACAGGGGTGCACTCTAACGCAATGGAATTTCCCAGTTAGACAAGTCCCTAGGGAGTAGAACCTCAGCCCAGCATCCAGCTTCCTAGTTTAGTGGATTGAGTCGCATGCACAGGGATGTGACTGATAAAGCAGCAAACTATCATGACACGCAGACGTAGCTCCACTTCCAGAACACAGGCAAGACAGCTGTGTTCAAACCTTCAACCAGCCGGTTTCCTCCACATTGTGAAAACCAAGTTCTGTCTCTAAATTGCCTGGCCTCTGGTTGTTACCCATTTTATTATTGTGTGTTTGTATTATGGTAACAGGACTCTCCTTTGATCCCATATTCTGTTCTGGGGGTTAAGAAAGTGCCTAGCCCCACAGCCTACTTGCCCATTCCACATAAAGGAAGCCCATTAGAATGTCAGTGTTCTCTCAAACTCAACCTGTATGGCAAAGAAAACCCATGGCAGCAAGCCTTGGAGCCTGGATCTACAGCCTTGGGCTTGTGAGGCTTGTACTATGCACTAAAAGTAGCCATGTAGATATTCAGGCTCAGGCTGGAGCTTGGTCCCTGAAGCCTGGAATCGGGGTGGGTTTCAGAACCCAAGCCCAAACACTTATTTTTAGCATTGTAGCACGGGCCCAAGTCTGTAGCCTTGGGTTCTGAGGCTCGCTGCAGCAGGCTTTATAACGCAGCACAGACACACCCAAAGGGAGTAGCATCTGTTGTAGTCAGTAATCCCTTGTGCAAGTTCCCATCTCTGATAGTGATTCAGTAAAATTACTGAGTCAGATTCAGGTGAGTGTGTAAGTTACATGTTAGTAAGTGGGCATGAATCTAAACGAGTGTCAGGGAATCCCAGATGGCATAACACACATTGAAAGGCCTTGAAGATCTAAATTACACTAGCTTATGCTTCTTATAGAAGAAGCGGGGCATGATTCACTGCTGCATCACTCCAATTAGACTCTGCTCTGAATTCGTCCCATTGATTTCTCCTCTCTCCACCCTTTTCGTAGTGGGAAGCAAATGAATTTTCTATTGGTTTTCCCCCTCTTCTGCCTCTTTCCTGTTGTTGGGATTCTGAGCTTGGGGTCTGGCTGGGCTTTCACTCTCAACCTTGCCCACTGGTTTTGAGAACTCCGAGCTGAGAGCAGAGGCTAAGATGACACATCTCCTTGTAATCAGTGCAGCCTATGGTCAGGGGGGAAAAAATCACTATTCAGGTTAGCTTATAAGCATGTTTAGGTGTTTGCTTGATTCGGGGCCTGCATCCCCAGGTTCAGCCAGCCAGCGACTCTGGTTCTCTTGTCCTGTTCCTTATGTATAAGAACAAAAGCTCTGGTGGACTGGGCTCGGGATACAAATTTTAAAAGTCAAGTAGCAAAGCAATTTTCTGATTTAGGAGAAGAAACAAAACCGAATCCCCATCTTTCTGTCCAGGAGCCAACTCACCGCAGTAGATCTTTCCATTCAGGTAGACGTAGCTGTATGAATTAAATTTGGCATTACAGCCATGATCATTGAGCCTCTCATAGCAGCAGTCATGCAAGTAACAGCACCTTGGGGAGAAGAAAGAACTCAGCAAAGAGACACATACACATAGGTTTAAAACACGAGCAAAAAAAAAATACCCATTGACACTTTTCCAGTGCACGTAAAAGAGAGACATGTTTTGACACTATGGGCCAGACTGTCTTCTTACACTGGTGTAAATCAGGAGTAATACTACTGAAGTTAAAAGGTTTAGACTCTCAGTTTGTTTCCCATCTATATATGTTACACGTTGGGTGGAGGGGCGCGGGTTATTACACGAAGCACCCTGGAGAAAGCACAGATATCAAGTTTCCTTTCTTTATTGTTCTTCAGACAGGCCACTGAGCAGATTTCAAGCTTCTTCTCTGATCTCCTACACAGGATGCTCTTGCGTTAGGAAGGTCTGGCAGGAACAGCCAGTGGTCAGCTCAAGGGACTCTGACCTCAGCATGTAAAATAACTTTCACAGAGACAAGGGGGCAGTCATAGCCTGATTTCCCCTAAAGCTCATGGCCTTTTCTTAATTCTTTATTCCATGGTGGGGGATGAAAACGGTGCCCCATGCTCTGCTCTCCCTAAATCAACCGAGGGTGGAAGCCCCATTGCTTGAGATATTTAAAACTACACGGGATGGTGTGCAAATAAATGTAAAAGAGGGAACAGCTATGCACGGGGCCTTAGAGCGTACCTATGTGATCTAATAGGCCTTTTCCATCGGTACACTTCTTAGGGGCTTTATTGTGCCATTCATCCTTAAACATAAATATCTGAAACCAATGAGGAGCGCCTCTTAAAAAACCCAGTGGCATGGTATGGTTCTGATTTCTTATTTCTTTGATCCCAGAGGGGAAATAATGCTCTTGCATTTAAGCCCAAAGGAAGGTGGTAGCCTTCCTCCTAACTCCAACACATTGGAGCACCCCATTCTAGGAAATATGGGCAGGTAGATTCAGCTATCTTCCTTGGTAGCTGCTGGAAGAACCCCTCTTTATAGGGTGACCAGACAGCAAATGTGAAAAATCAGGACAGGGGGTGGAGGGTAATAGGAGCCTTTATAAGAAAAAGACCCCAAAATCAGGACTGTCCCTATAAAATCAGGACATCTGGTCACCCTCTCTCTTTATGAATCCTGACTCCTTAACTCAAATCCACCTTTCTTTTGAAAAAGGATTGGGTGTTTACTGACATACTTCCAGCAACTTCAAGAGAGCCATGCCAGTTTACACAAGCTGAGTATCTGGCTAATTGGCCTTACTTGATGGAGAGCATCTTGGGTAAATACAGACTTGGGGTAAAATTTTCAGATGTGCTTAAGTGACTCAGGAGCCTATGTTCTATTTTCAAAAGTGAGTTCGGCCCCGAGGGCCAGATTTTCTAAAGTATTTAGGTGCCTAAAGAAGGAGATAGGCACTTCTGAAAATCCCACTAGATACGCATGTGCTTAAATCCTATTGATTTCAATGGAAGTTAGGGACCAAGGCGCTTTTGAAAATTCCACTAGGTGTGCATCTGCAGGAACATAAATGCCTTTGAAAATCTGGCCTTTAGGCCCTTTTGCAAGTGTTATCCCAACTGATGTTCCTGGCAGGCTTTTTAAGACAGCAACTTACTGATCAGTGCCATCCTTTGGCGTCCCTTTACCGCCCAATCCGCAGTGGCAGCCGTAGCTGTAATAATTCCAAAAGGCAGATTTCGTAGTGACTTGCTTAATCATCTTTTGAAGCTCCCAGAAACTCCCTTGTGTCATAACTGCACCTGGAAAACAGCCAAAGGGTATCCAGCACTGGGAGAGGAGGTATTCCCAAAAAGAAATGACACTTATTCCTGTGCCTTTATTAAGCTGCTGTGTGAGATCATCAGGTAGGGTGACCGGATGCCCCAATTTTATAGGACAGTCCCGATGTTCGGGGCTTTGTCTTATAAAGGTGCCTATTACCCCCTACCCCATCCCAATTTTTCTGGTCACCAGTGCATCAGTCCTGATTCTCCTCACATCTAAAACTGGTTTTAGATTCATATTACACAACTGGGCCCCACCCCATCTCTTCCAGTGTAAATGTGGAGGCGCTCCATTGTCTTCAATGGTCTGTACTGCACAAACCGTTTCAGCATCGTGGGAAAGTCTGGACTGGCAGAACGGCCGCAATCCACATGCTTGGGTCTCGGTTGGAGACTAATCAGATGGTCAGTGGGCTCCTGACACTATAACTCAAATTCCATTCTGTACTTTACAGCTACTCGCGATCATCCCAGAGACTAGCGCAGCATTAGGATAGTCCTGCAGAGGCAGGCAGACCCCTGGGCCCTGGGAGTAGTATGTTGGTAACAACTGTGTCACAAGCAGGGCGGGCTCCCAGCACCAGCGTTCCAGGCAGGTGCTTGGGGCAGCAGTTAGAACGGGGTGGCGGCAATTCGGCAGCAGCTCATCGGTCCCGCCAGCGGCAATTCGGCGGCAGCTTCTCCCTTTTGCCATCTGCTGTGGCAGCTTTTTTCCCCCACCGCTTGGGGCGGCAAAAACCGTAGCGCCGGCCCTGGTAATCAGAACAGGACACGTGCAGAAGAGCCTTGCAGGAACAATTCAGATCCTCAAGCTTGTTCTGGAAATCCTAGCTGCATAAGGTCTTGCATATCATGCCATTGAGTCAGTAGAAGGCAAAAAGCACGTTAGTTGGCAGGGGGCACATCTAGGAACACCCATGGAAGGGATGGACCCTGTGTTGGGGAAGATACTGATGGTAGCACGGCTACTCACATGGCAGTACCATGAATAAGGGGGTGTGGTGCATGGGAAGGTGCAGCGAACGTTCTCAGGCCTCTCCTATGTACAGATGCTCTCTGAGTGGTTAGGCAGCTACTGGCGGGGCCATATTACAGCTGGTTTTAAGAAGTGGGGGTGGGGGAATCAAATGTCCTCCCTTTTCATTTTAAAAAAAAAATTGGACTTTTGGCGTTTTCCCAAACTTCAGAATGGTTCCGGCTTTTAAAACATTCCAACCAGCGCTATAGGTGGTTTAAAAACACCCCTCCCCCACCACGGGTGACAATAATGCAGAAGTTTCATTACTATTTTCCCCAATTTGGCCTCAAATTTCAAAATTTGAAATGTTTCGGCCAACTCTGCTTTCTCGCTCATCCTCCTGACGTGCAGGTTTTTGCTGACACAGAGTTAATCCTGCTCACGGCAGCCCCAACTTGTGATCTATTTTCTGCAGTAACTTATATTAGGGAGCCCTAGGACTTTTGCACTGACTTCTCCCACAACTGGTTGAGGCCACACCCCCATTTACGGACTTTGTAGCTCTCTTGTGGATCTTCTCCATGGACCCAGTTGGGTGTTCCCTTGCTTGACATGGCAGCCAGACTCACGGATTTTAGCTTGTGGTCAAATTCTCCCTGCATTTACACGGGTGCCACCCAATTGATTTTAAATGGCCTTGTACTGATGCAATGGGAAAGAGAAGTAGATCCAGATGTGCAGAATTTGGAGACTGGTTTTGTAGCAAGTTTTCAGCCCACGGGCCAAGCCACTATTCCCCTCCTCTCCCTCCCCCCAAAATTAATTGGAAAAAGTTAGCGAATTAGTGGGCCTGGTTATGAATTAGTGATTCATTGGTTTAATGCTGCTATAATCCTATTGACATCAGTAGATTTACACCTGTAAGTGAGATCAGTGAATGTATTCCACTTACCATAAGCAAGTAGCATAGCAAATACTAAGAGATTCTTCATCTTCATGCAGAGCCTGGAAGAAGAAACCCAAAACACCCTGATTTTCCATTCAGGCAAAGAACTCAAGGACACATATTAACATCCAGGTATGGGCAGCCTGCATAGGTCATTGCCTAGAAAGCAGCTGAGAAGAGAACAGAAGCAAAGGGTTTCAACTGTTTGAATTAATGGAGCATGAGACCCCTGGTCACAAAGAGCAGAGATTATACTGGGAAGTGGAGATTTAGCTTCAAAGCATAAATGAGGATGGGTGAAATCCAACCATATGGAGCAGGACCTACATTGCAGCTGGGAGTGATCCTTCCAGCCTGCGTAGACAGGCTTGTGCCAGCATGCTAACAAGATCAGTGCAGATGTTGCATTTTGGGCTCAGGCCCACCCAGCCACCTGGCCCTGAGCTCGGGTGGTTATCCCAAGTCTCCACCAGAGCCTCATCATCCACACTGCGAGTTTTAAGCGTGCAAACTCGAGTCCTGCTCGTGCGAGTCTATCTGTGCTGGTGGCAGGCTTGGCCCTAGTGACAGTGTAGACACATTGCAGGAAGCCAATACACCACTGAAGTCCTCCCTGGTCTTAAGCGGTGCATGGACATCTTGTAGGCTCTCTGCACGGGGCTGAATTTCATCCAGTGATTCTAATATTGTGAAGACTTTCTATATTCTCCCCGTTCCGGTCACTGTGCATGGTTGTATTGGCCGGTAGGAAGCCAACACCGGAGCAAAGAGACTGATGCCCCTTTAGGATGCTGACACAATTCACCCTGCTTCACGCACACTGGGACTAGTGACTCCAGTGGGATTTCACTTGCAGCATGAGCGAGGACATTCATTTACTTCCCTCGGTGGAGGGATCCTATTTACTGCCGGTGCCTTTTCTCTTCCTTTCTCCCGCATGCAGCTTTTGTTTCATCCTGGGGCACAAAACACTTCACAGATCCAAGGACTAGGAGAGCGAAGGCTCAATCAGTCACAGGCTGCAAATGTTCACAACAGACCCTGCCAGCGTAAAAGCATTGTCAGCTCCTCTACAGACGAAAGATCCCCAGCCACACCGTATTGGTTTGTGGATTGAATGGGAGAAATTGAAAAGGAACGGGGAGGGCAGGAAAGCAAGGGACAGAGGGCACTGAAAGAAAAGGCAGGTGTGGGTCACTATCATCTGGATCTCATTCACTAAATCAATTCCTTGCCCTGCAGGAGCCTGGGCCATTGGTGCATTTCAGTCCCTCCTGCTATCTGCCTGTGACACATAATAGTTTAGTCTCCTAAGAGCTGTTTTACTTTTGTCCAGTTCTAGTTGTTGGGCGTGGTGTGGGGGAAGCTGGGTGGGGTTTAGTGGCCTCTGCTGCACATGACCTGGTAGTTCTCTTCTGGCCTGAAGCTCTATGAGAGAAGTCGCTGCCATCCCACAATGACCTGGCACCTTGTACCCAGCTTTGCTTAAAGAACAGTGTGGCACCGTGCCACATGGCTTGCTACAGTTCAGAAACCCTTACCTGCAAACAAGAGGCTAGGAACTACTGCTCAGGAATAATAGGGGATCATCAGGGAGACTTCTTGCCCTAGATCTCTCTCTTCTGCTCTGCCTTTGCGCAGGAAAAGGGCAATGTTCATACCTCACTTTCGCACCTTCTCCACTCTGTTGTTTACAGCCAGGACCAGGGCTGTAACCACGGAAGGGGGGAAGCCAGTGTGCAAAGCCAGGGGGGCAGAAAAATGGGGCAGCATGCATCCCCCCACAGATTTCTGCCTTCCATTTAGCACAGAGGTTTTTGAACTGTGGGGCACATCCTCCTAAGAGAGGGTGCACCCGACGATCTGAAAACCATCGCCTTCTGCCAGGAGCTGGTGGATTGGAAGCTGGTAGGAGCTTCCCGGCTCACTCGGGCCCCTGGTTCTCCACACTATGGGAACCTGGCTGCTGTCTGTCTGTCTGGCAGTCCTCCCTGCCCTGCTCCCCAAGCCGGGCTGCCTCTGCACAGCTCCGAGCTGTGCCCTGATGCGCTCTTGCCTCTCCCCTGAAGGAGCCCGGCACCAGCCAGCGAGGATCCCTGGAGCCGGCTTCTGCCCTCGGAGCCCAGCTGCCAGGAGAGACTCCCCGAGGTGCTCACTCACCACTGCCCTGATGCTCCTGGCTCTGCCGCTGCTCCTCAGCCCAGAGGAGACGTGGGACTTAGTTACGTGCCCCCTGACAACCTGGTAGTAATGCTCACTGTGGATCCCAAGGGGAGTTTCCAGGTACACACCCAGCAAGTGCATTCACTGGAATGGGAGCCCTGCTAACCAATTAATCCCACACTTTTGTCCATTTCCACATGCTGGATACATCAGATCAGATGCATTCCTAGTGTAATCCCCACTGAACTTCAGCAGGGCTGCATCAGGGATGGATCTGGATCTGTGCCAATCTCCAACACAGCCTCTTGGACGTTTTAATTGTTGGACACAGTAACAATTAAAATATCGGTGATTGGTCTCTACTCACTGTTTCTGGGCTTGGGAAAGTCTCTGTAGCTCACGGTGACTCCTGATCTCGGATAGTGACAGATTTACCTTATATAGACGGTCTGTCCCTCCCTTTTGGGAACTCAGTGACCACATCAATGCTGACCTCGTTATCTAATATTGAAGCTTCAAAAAACTTCTGTTGTGTGGCTTCTCTGTCCAACAAGGTTTCTAGTCTTCTCCATTTCAAGGCACAAAGGGTGTTTCCCATGCAGGGCTAGGTCACTGCGGAGGCCGTGCTGCAAACAGATTGTAGATAATGAGTAATCAGACATCATGGATGATCACATACATAATTCTGAGTTCATCTAAAGCCTAAACCAACACCAACTGATGTCAGAGTCTGGCCATTGGCTTGAAAGGCAGTTGTACCAGACCCCTGAAGGGTAGATAACGAATAACCATCTTGCTAGTAACGTTAGACTCCTCTTGCTGCCCCAGTTCCCTTACCCATCCCTAAATCATGTGACACTTGTGCAGTGCGATACAGTGTTTTCAGAAAGGAGAGTGGTATAATTCCTTCCTGATTCTTGTTTTTATCAGTTTATGCCCTGAAGCATGAAGTTAGATTTCTCTCTTATCCCCTTGGCTTGCTAGAGGTAGTGACCATGCAATCATCTAGCGTGCCTGTATATTTCACAGCCAACATCTGTTGACTTTGACAGAAGGTTGTTAAGCTGTTCCCCACTGCATTGGCAATCTGATGGATAAACAGTAAGACACGGAAGAGTCTAAAGACCCTCCGAGGCATGAACAGGCCAGGTATTTTAAGTGAGTACAAGTAATGAGGCATAAAGGTCAAAACTGGTTAGAAGAAAAATAAAGATAAAGTGCTCACTAATATCTACCTAAGAAGCTATCTTAGTTGCAAAGCAAACTGTCTCATGACATACTCCAGCAAATCACCGACCAAACTCTTAGGTCAGGAACCCTCCCCCAGAGTCTAACACCCGTTTCCCTTTGTCTTCTCAGGTGCAGAGGATGATGTGGGCAGGAGGAGACAGACAGACAGAGGGGCCTTGGGTGTTTCTCCCTCCTTTCCAAAGTTTCAGTTTCCTTTTTGAAAAGGATTTCTAGCTCAGACCCAGGAGACAACAAGCCTATGGGAAAGGAAATTCCCTGCTGGCTTTTTTTCACCCATTTGAACTTCCTTTGTTTTCCTTCTCTGCTGGATGACTACATTTACTGCTTAAATGCAAATTTAGGCAAGCCCACATTCCTTCCTTTGTCTAGGACAGACCTGTCTGCTGCCTGGGCAGGGCTGTGGGCTTTGGAACATGTGTTCATAACATCACACCGCGGAATCTTATAACTTCGTATACGATGTGGCCAGTGCCAGGCATATTTTGCTGGTCATTGTCATCTGGTAAATTAGGAGTTTTCAAATGATACCTCCTGAGGCATAGGTTGTACACAGGTGAGTATGACTGTGTGTAGGATGTGAATACAGAGATAGAGTCTGTCACAGTAGCCTCTCTCGTGTTCTCCCTAGGATCTGCAGCCTGAAATTTGAGCTTCAGAAGAATTCACTTTGTGCAGCAACTAGTAACAAGCCCCCCTCCATCTGTGTCCACTGCGGAAACCTTCTCAGCTTTCTCCCTCTCTCACCAAAGCATCTAGTCCTCCATCTGCTGCTAACAAACACCTCAACATCACGTTCCCTTCCTGATGGAAATGATGAGGCACCCCAACCAGTGGAGAAACCCTTCTTTCTCTATATACTTATTATTCATCATCCCTAGCAACTCGAAGCCCCAGTTGAGATCAGTGCCCAGCACCAGGCCTGCCGACAGAAGTTCCAGGCCCCAGGGCAGAACAGTCAACGGGCCCCCTAGAAAGCATGGAACAGGCCCAGAGGAGGTAGTTAGCCTCTTCTATACCAGGGTGAGGGCTTGTCCCTTCACACAGGCCCACTGCCAGCTGCTGGGCTAAACTCTCAATGGCTGGTGGCAGAACATCCTCCTTTGGGGCCTGGGACTGGCACTCTGACAGGGTTTTGGTGGAAAACTGAGAAAACAAGTTCCTTATGTTGCTGGAGACAGCTATATTTAATCCCCATCTCACGGTCACCGATATAAATCAGGAGTGACTCCACCTAATCCATTGAGTTACACTGATATGAATGAGATCAGAATTAGGCCCATTGTGGCAGATTCTCCACCCTTCCTGAGCTCCACTTGTATGAAGTGTAGAAAGGGGGTTCCAGGCAGCTGGTACAGCTGTCTGACCCTCAGCCACCTAGCCTTAGCACAAGCTAGAGCTGCACAGGAGCAGTTCTAATTTATAGCAGAAAATGGCGTGTAACAGAGCTAAACTCTTCCATGCCGCCTCTGCTCCCTATTCCTAAACTCTTCCATGCCGCCTCTGCTCCCTATTCCACCCACCCCACTCCCATAACATGCACCCCTCCTGCCCTTTCACCCGTGTGAGCGGGATACCTCTACAGGAGACAGCAGAGCCACCCCTGGCAGAGAGTTCTCCACTGGCCACGTCTGGTGGCTTTAAAGCCACTTTATGCCACTTACACGGAGCAAAGTGGTCTTAGTGGACTGGAGAATCTGGCCCAGTGAGTTTAATTTATAGTGACATTGCACCAACATGGCCAGTTGGCAATCAGAAGGAAATGCCAGAAAATGATTTTTGTTTGGGTGAGTTGAACACCAGGAAGGGGGCTGCGATAGGGCACATGCAAGAAAAGTACCTAAGTATCCAGCGAACGTTTTCAGCAGGGAGATGCAAACGCACTGGATGACCGACATAGTTCACCTTCAGCGCCATGGGAGCCAGCCTAAAAATAAGGTGAATGCGTTATTTCAATACTAGTGCACCTGTTAAAAGGACAGCAACTCTGCACCACCCGAACGTTGGGAACTTTGGATCTGATTCAACAAATCTCTACTCTTGTTTAACGTCGTTAGCCCTCCTTTCCCTTCCATCCTGTATGAGTGCATGCGCACAAATGCAGAGTACACGCACGCTCTCGCTAGCTCTTCAGGATTATTTTAATAAAGCAAGCCCAAGCAAAAATATGTATATTAGATCTGAGATGTGGTTGCCAACCAGAAGAATTAGCTAAAGAGACGCTTAGAACCCTTAAGTCTTGCAGACTCTTTAGATTCTCTAAAAAAGAAAAGGAGGACTTGTGGCACCTTAGAGACTAACCCATTTATTTGAGCATAAGCTTTCGTGAGCTACAGCTCACTTGAGCTGTAGCTCACGAAAGCTTATGCTCAAATAAATGGGTTAGTCTCTAAGGTGCCACAAGTCCTCCTTTTCTTTTTGCGAATACAGACTAACACGGCTGTTACTCTAAAACCTTTAGATTCTCTGATCATCAGCCCAAATCTCCACTATTTTGGAGAGGGATAGTCTCCCATTTGCTACTACATTAGGAGTCTGGATTGTCCTCTTGCTTGCATCGATTTTACAGGTCTGAAACTCCATTGACTTTGACGGATTTACTCATTTTCAATGCCAACAGCAGTAAGAGAAGAATCAGGCCCTACATCGCACCATATGCTGCTTCTCCCAATCGTTCAGCATGTGGCAGGACTGAGTGAACTGACACCATCTTACAATGGCAAATGCTTTTCTAAACTAGTTCATAATCTAATCAAATCACCAGGTTTAAATGAAACACGTCCACGGCTGCTTTATCTAAAAGAAAACATACCTGTGTAAATAAGGGGGCGTTTTGCTCAGTACAGTACAAATTAGCAAGTGGGTCACTGGTGCCCAGCAAGCAGCTGGCTGTGCTGCTGGACGCAGTCTTCCAGCATGGCCAGGGCTCCCACATGCCCGCCTGGCTGCCTTCGCCACTGCCAGTACCACCCCGCGTGCACCTAGGAGCCCTGCGGCCTGCCCCGGCAATTTAAAAGGGACTGGGCCCCTGGGCAATTGCCCCCTTGGTCCCCCTCTGTTGGCGGTCCTGCCTAGCAAAAAGGCCTAAACAGACAGTAATGGACAGTCCTTGCCCCCAAAAGCTTATAGTCTAAACCCGCAGGGATTAAGTGAGGCTTATATAGGTCACTTGCTTTGTGGTGATGCTATGCATTCACCTCCCGTGACTAAATACTTGTTTTTATGTATCCCTGTACAGGTAAGAGCTGCTCTCTGTAGACCTTTAGGCTGAAATCTTTACTCATCAGACACAGGAACTATCAGCGGAAGCCTTCTGCTCAGATAAGTCACACACAGCTGTAGTCTTGGGTAACGGGACTCAAACGGCTGAGCAGGCAAAGGCGTGTGATTTGTGGTATTATCTGGCAAGGAAAAGACTTCCCATTCTCTGTGTGGTTCCAGCCAGGCAGGGCGGTTCCCAGATTTACCGAAATCGTTGCTAGAACTCCGTAGCAGGTATGCTGGGCTTCAGGAGTTCCCCCTGCCCTAATCAGAAGTGCAGACTTCCCTTTTACTGTACTGGACGGGAAACTAAAGGCAGACAAAATTAAATAGTGGAAAGCACCCTACGCCCTAGAGCAATGTAGTTATACTGATGAAAGTTTGTGGTGTGGACATGGCCACAGTATGAATCCCAGAATATCAGGGTTGGAAGGGACTTCAGGTCATCTAGTCCAACCCCCTGCTCAAAGCAGGACCAATCCCCAACTAAATCATCCCAGCCAGGGCTTTGTCAAGCCTGACCTTAAAAACCTCTCAGGAAGGAGATTCCACCACCTCCCAAGGCAACGCATTCCAGTGTTTCACCACCCTCCTAGTGAAAAAGTTTTTCCTACTATCCAACCTAAACCTCCCCCACTGCAACTTGAGACCATTACTCCTTGTTCTGTCATCTGCTACCACTGAGAACAGTCTAGATCCATCATCTTTGGAACCCCCTTTCAGGTAGTTGAAAGCAGCTATCAAATCCCACCTCATTCTTTTCTTCCGTAGACTAAACAATCCCTGTTCCCCCAGTTTCTCCTTATAAGTCATGTGTTCCCATCCCCTAATCATTTTTGTTGCCCTCCGCTGGACGTTTTCCAATTTTTCCACATCCTTCTTGTAGTGTGGGGCCCAAAACTGGACACAGTACCCAGATGAGGCCTCACCAATGTCCAATAGAAGGGAACGATCACGTTCCTCGATCTGCTGGCAATGCCCCTACTTATACATCCCAAAATGCCATTGGCCTTCTTGGCAACAAGGGCACACTGTTGACTCATATCCAGCTTCTCGTCCACTATAACTCCTAGGTCTTTTTTCTGCTGAGCCATTCGGTCCCTAGTCTGTAGTGGTGCATGGGATTCTTCCGTCCTAAGTGCAGGACTCTGCACTTGTCCTTGTTGAACCTCATCAGATTTCTTTTGGCCCAATCCTCTAATTTGTCTAGGGCCCTCTGTATCCTATCCCTACCCTCCAGCATATCTACCTCTCCCCCCAGTTTAGTGTCATCTGCAAACTTGCTGAGGGTGCAATCCACACCATCCTCCATATCATTTATGAAGATACTGAACAAAACCGGCCCGAGGACCGACCCTTGGGGCACTCCACTTGATACCGGCTGCCAACTGGACATGGAGCCATTCATCACTACCGTTGAGCCTGACAATCTAGCCAACTTTCTATCCACCCTATAGTCCATTCATCCAGCCCATTCTTCTTTAACTTGCTGGCAAGAATACTGTGGGAGACTGTGTCAAAAGCTCTGCTAAAGTCAAGGAACAACACGTCCACTGCTTTCCTCTCATCCACAGAGCCAGTTATCTCGTCATAGAAGGCAATTAGATTAGTCAGGCATGACTTGCCCTTGGTGAATCCATGCTGACTGTTCCTGATCACTTTCCTCTCATGCAAGTGCTTCAGAATTGATTCCTTGAGGACCTGCTCCATGATTTTTCTGGGGACTGAGGTGAGGCTGACTGGCCTGTAGTTCCCAGGATCCTCCTTCTTCCCTTTTTTAAAGATGGGCACTACATTAGCCTTTTTCCAGTCGTCCGGGACTTCCCCAGATCGCCATGAGTTTTCAAAGATAAATACTAATGGCTCTGCAATCCCATCCGCCAACTACTTTAGCCCTCTTGGATGCAGCGCATCTGGCCCCATGGACTTGTGCTCGTCCAGCTTTTCTAAATAGTGCCGGACCACTTCTTTCTCCACAGAGGGCTGGTCACCTCCTCCCCATGCTGTGCTGCCCAGTGCAGCAGTCTGGGAGCTGACCTTGTTCGTGAAGACAGAGGCAAAAAAAGCATTGAGTACATTAACTTTTTCCACATCCTCTGTCACTAGGTTGCCTCCCTCATTCAGTAAGGGGCCCACACTTTCCTTGACTTTCTTCTTGTTGCTAACATATCTGAAGAAACCCTTCTTGTTACTCTTAACATCTCTTGCTAGCTGCAACTCCAGGTGTGATTTGGCCTTCCTGATTTCACTCCTGCATGCCCAAGCAATATTTATATACTCTTCCCTGGTCATTTGTCCAGTCTTCCACTTCTTGTAAGCTTCTTTTTTGTGTTTAAGATCAGCAAGGATTTCACTGTGAAGCCAAGCTGGTCGCCTGCCATATTTACTATTCTTTCTACACATCGGGATGGTTTGTCCCTGTAACCTCAATAAGGATTCTTTAAAATACAGCCAGCTCTCCTGGACTCCTTTCCCCCTCATGTTATTCTCCCAGGGGATCCTGCCCATCAGTTCCCTGAGGGAGTCAAAGTCTGCTTTTCTGAAGTCCAGGGTCTGTATTCTGCTGCTCTCTGTTCTTCCCTGTGTCAGGATCCTGAACTCTACCATATCATGGTCACTGCCTCTCAGGTTCCCACCCACTTTTGCTTCCCCTACTAATTCTTCCTGGTTTGTGAGCAGCAGGTCAAGAAAAGCTCTGCCCCTAGTTGGTTCCTCCAGCACTTGCAGCAGGAAATTGTCCCCTACACTTTCCAAAAACTTCCTGGATTGTCTGTGCACCGCTGTATTGTTCTCCCAGCAGATATCAGGGTGATTGAAGTCTCCCATGAGAACTAGGGCCTGTGATCTAGTAACTTCCGTGAGTTGCCGGAAGAAAGCGTCGTCCACCTCATCCCCCTGGTCCAGTGGTCTATAGCAGACTCCCACCACGACATCACCCTTGTTGCTCACACTTCTAAACTTAATCCAGACACTTTCAGGTTTTTCTGCAGTTTCATATCGGAGCTCTGAGCAGTCAGACTGCTCCCTTACATACAGTGCAACTCCCCTACCTTTTCTGCACTGCCTGTCCTTCCTGAACAGTTTATATCCATCCATGACAGTACTCCAGTCATGTGAGTTATCCCACCAAGTCTCTGTTATTCCAATCACATCATAATTCCTTGACTGTGCCAGGACTTACAGTTCTCCCTGCTTGTTTCCCAGGCTTCTTGCATTTGTGTATAGGCACTTGAGATAACTTGCTGATCGTCCCTCTTTCTCAGTATGAGGCAGGAGCCCTCCCCTCTCACGCGCTCCTGCTCATGCTTCCTCCTGGTATCCCACTTCCCCACTTACGTCAGGGCTTTGGTCTCCTTCCTCCGGTGAACTTAGTTAAAAGCCATCCTCACTAGGTTAGCCAGCCTGCTTGCGAAGCTGCTCTTCCTTCTCTTCGTTAGGTGGAGCCCGTCTCTGCCTAGCACTCCTCCTTCTTGGAACACCATCCCATGGTCAAAGAATCCAAAGCCTTCTCTCCGACACCACCTGTGTAGCCATTTGTTGACTTCCACGATTCGATGGTCTCTACCCAGGCCTTTTCCTTCCACGGGGAGGATGGACGAGAAAACCATCTGCACCTCAAACTCCTTTATCCTTCTTCCCAGAGCCACGTAGTCTGCAGTGATCCGCTCAAGGTCATTCTTGGCAGTATCATTGGTGCCCATGTGGAGAAGCAGGAAGGGGTAGCGGTCCGAGGGCTTGATGAGTTTCGGCAGTCTCTCTGTCATATCGTGAATCCTACCTCCTGGGGTTTTATGCCCCCCACCCATACCTCTAGGGGTGGCAGAGGGTGGAGCCAGAGCACACAGCACCCTGGTCTATCCCAGCTAGCTCAGGGATCCCTTGGGTCCTGTGGGCTGGATCTCTGTTGGGTGAAATTCACCCCATGCAGATTCCATGAATGCCAGGGCAGGTTTTTTTTAAAGCTGGTATTGCTAGGACTCTCTTTCTCCCCAAGGGAGATCACCTGAAGGCTTTCAGCTGTACCATTATTAATGTGTTTATTGTCATATCAGGCTTTGACACAGCTGAACACTCCTGAGCAGCCAATCAAGCCTGCCAGGAGAAAATCTTCCCCTCAGTGCTTTCACAGCAGGGATCCCACACAATGACACTCTTTTTCCAAGAGTTACTTATCTGCAGAAGACTCGGGGTATCAGTCACCTACTACAGTACAGGCCCAACAAAGAAAATAACAGAACGCCACTAGCCGTCACCTTCAGCCCCCAACACATTATCAAGGATCTACAACCTATCCTGAAGGACGACCCAACACTCTCACAAATCTTGGGAGACAGGCCAGTCCTTGCCTACAGACAGCCCCCCAACCTGAAGCAAATACTCACCAGCAACCACATACCACACAACAGAACCACTAACCCAGGAACCTATCCTTGCAACAAAGCCCGTTGCCAACTCTGCCCACATATCTATTCAGGGGACACCATCACAGGGCCTAATCACATCAGCCACACTATCAGAGGCTCGTTCACCTACACATCTACCAATGTGATATATGCCATCATGTGCCAGCAATGCCCCTCTGCCATGTACATTGGTCAAACTGGACAGTCTCTACGTAAAAGAATAAATGGACACAAATCAGATGTCAAGAATTATAACATTCATAAACCAGTCGGAGAACACTTCAATCTCTCTGGTCACTCGATTTCTGATCTCAAAGTGACTATCCTTCAACAAAAAAACTTTGAAAACAGACTCCAACGAGAGACTGCTGAATTGGAATTAATTTGCAAATTGGATACAATTAACTTAGGCTTGAATAGAGACTGGGAATGGTTGATTCATTATAAAAAGTAACTTATTTCCCCTTGTTTATTCCTCCCCCCCCCCACTGTTCCCCAGACGTTCTTGTTAAACCCTGGATTTGTGCTGGAAATGGCCCACCTTGATTATCATACACATTGTAAGGAGAGTGATCACTTTAGATAAGCTATTACCAGCAGGAGAGTGGGGTGGGGAGAGAGAAAACCTTTTGTAGTGATAAACACCCATTTTTTCATGGTCTGTGTGTATAAAAACATCTTCTGTATTTTCCACAGTATGCATCCGATGAAGTGAGCTGTAGCTCACGAAAGCTTATGCTCAAATAAATTGGTTAGTCTCTAAGGTGCCACTCGTCCTCCTTTTCTTTTTGCGAATCCCCACTGAATGACTTTGCACAGAGAGGCTGTTTCAGAGAGCCATGGGCCCCAGCAGAGGGGGCTTCTTCCTGCTCCTTGCAAGACCGGTTTCAGAAAGTCAGTGGTTTTAAAGACACAGCTTTTCATCTTACACATGGGCCCAGCTTCTGTGCTGCACTGAGCTTTCAGTTGCTTTTCAGGCTTTTTTCATACCAGGCTAGCAGGGAAGTGGTTACAGCTTCCTCTAAGGGCAGATCTGCACTGCCTTGAGCCCTGGAGTAGGCTAGGCCAGTGGCTCTTAACCTTTCCAGACTATTGTACCCCTTACAGAAGTCTGATTTGTCCTGTGTACCCCCAAGTTTCACTCCACTTAAAAACAACTTGCTTACAAAATCAGACATAAAAATACAAAAGTGTCACAGCACTGTTACTGAAAAATTGCTGACTTTCTCATTTTTACCATATAATTAAAACAAATCAATTGGAATATAAACATTGCACTTACATTTCAGTGTATAGTAATATAGAGCAGTATAAACAAGTCATTGTCTGTTTTAAATTTTAATTTGGACTGACTTCACGAGTGCTATTTATGTAGCCTGTTGTAAAACTAGGCAAACAGCTAGATGAGCTGTTGTTATGCTGGCAGACCTCTACGTACCCCTGATTGAGAATCACTGGGCTAGAGCAGCTGGGGCCAATTTCAAGACAGTCCTAGTTGCGCACCAACAAAACGAGCCAAGCCTATTGGAGAATGCTACGCAGATCCCCGGCTGTGTTCCATAGGCCCTGATGCTGTGTGCTTCAGTGTAACATCTCAAATCTACTCATTTCCCAACATCTCCACCGTTCAGCCTGCCACACCCTTGATACCATAAACGCAGCTTCCTTTATTTCAAATTTACCCTGGTGTAATGGCCTCGTAAAAAACTAATGTTTTGCAAGTGCAGGCCTGAAATGTTAAGTACATTGGGGGCCAGAGCCTCAGCTGGTTTAAACTGGCGGAGCTCCACTGAAGCTTTATTCTTCCCATCCCTCCTCTCCCTTTCCTCTGGGCACACAGTCAGGAAGCCCTGGAGCCTGAAGGATTTCCTGTGGCCCATTTGTGGAAAAGCCAAATCCTGCAGGCGACTCATCCACAGAGTGCCAACTTGATCTTAGTCAAGCAAAAACTAGCATCTCACTCAGAGACACGAATAAATAGGGTCCCATGATTACATGTGTATCTTGATGGCCATTTCTGACACCATCCCTGGGCCATTGCCCTGCAGTTGAAGGAGAATTCCCTGCAGCATGCCAAAGCACCTGGAGAGCATGTTCGTTGAAGGTCAACCTTTAATTGAACCAGATTTCGAACTAGAAGTGCCTGAAATTCATACAGCTGGCTAATGGCCTCCAAACTCACTTTCCATTTCTACTTCTTTATGTTCTCTCTTTGGCTCCATTCACATGCCTATGCGGGTTACGATTATACCAGCTGATACATGTAGATTCATAGATTTTAAAGGTCAGAAGCAACCGTTATAACCTTACCTCCTGCTCTCTGGAGCTGCAGCTAGCCAGAGATGTCAAGAGTAACAAGAAGGGTTTCTTCAGGTATGTTGGCAACAAGAAGAAAGCCAAGGAATGTGTGGGCCCCTTACTGAATGAGGGAGGCAAACTAGTGACAGAGGATGTGGAAAAAGCTAATGTACTCAATGCTTTTTTTGCCTCTGTTTTCACTAACAAGGTCAGCTCCCAGACTGCTATGCTGGGCATCACAAAATGGGGAAGAGATGGACAGCCCTCTGTGGAGATAGAGGTGGTTAGGGACTATTTAGAAAAGCTGGACGTGCACAAGTCCATGGGGCCGGACGAGTTGCATCCGAGAGTGCTGAAGGAACTGGCGGCTGTGATTGCAGAGCCATTGGCCATTATCTTTGAAAACTCGTGGCGAACCGGGGAAGTCCCGGATGACTGGAAAAAGGCTAATGTAGTGCCAATCTTTAAAAAAGGGAAGAAGGAGGATCCTGGGAACTACAGGCCAGTCAGCCTCACTTCAGTCCCTGGAAAAATCATGGAGCAGGTCCTCAAAGAATCAATCCTGAAGCACTTGCATGAGAGGAAAGTGATCAGGAACAGCCAGCATGGATTCACCAAGGGAAGGTCATGCCTGACTAATCTAATCGCCTTCTATGATGAGATTACTGGTTCTGTGGATGAAGGGAAAGCAGTGGATGTATTGTTTCTTGACTTTAGCAAAGCTTTTGACACGGTCTCCCACAGTATTCTTGTCAGCAAGTTAAGGAAGTATGGGCTGGATGAATGCACTACAAGGTGGGTAGAAAGCTGGCTAGATTGTCGGGCTCAACGGGTAGTTATCAATGGCTCCATGTCTAGTTGGCAGCCGGTATCAAGTGGAGTGCCCCAAGGGTCGGTCCTGGGGCCGGTTTTGTTCAATATCTTCATAAATGATCTGGAGGATGGTGTGGATTGCACTCTCAGCAAATTTGCAGATGATACTAAACTGGGAGGAGTGGTAGATACGCTGGAGGGGAGGGATAGGGTACAGAAGGACCTAGACAAATTGGAGGATTGGGCCAAAAGAAATCTGATGAGGTTCAATAAGGATAAGTGCAGGGTCCTGCACTTAGGATGGAAGAACCCAATGCACAGCTACAGACTAGGGACCGAATGGCTAGGCAGCAGTTCTGCAGAAAAGGACCTAGGGGTGACAGTGGACGAGAAGCTGGATATGAGTCAGCAGTGTGCCCTTGTTGCCAAGAAGGCCAATGGCATTTTGGGATGTATAAGTAGGGGCATAGCGAGCAGATCGAGGGACGTGATCGTTCCCCTCTATTCGACATTGGTGAGGCCTCATCTGGAGTACTGTGTCCAGTTTTGGGCCCCACACTTCAAGAAGGATGTGGATAAATTGGAGAGAGTCCAGCGAAGGGCAACAAAAATGATTAGGGGTCTGGAACACATGAGTTATGAGGAGAGGCTGAGGGAGCTGGGATTGTTTAGCCTGCAGAAGAGAAGAATGAGGGGGGATTTGATAGCTGCTTTCAACTACCTGAAAGGGGGTTCCAAAGAGGATGGCTCTAGACTGTTCTCAATGGTAGCAGATGACAGAACGAGGAGTAATGGTCTCAAGCTGCAGTGGGGGAGGTTTAGATTGGATATTAGGAAAAACTTTTTCACTAAGAGGGTGGTGAAACACTGGAATGCGTTACCTAGGGAGGTGGTAGAATCTCCTTCCTTAGAGGTTTTTAAGGTCAGGCTTGACAAAGCCCTGGCTGGGATGATTTAACTGGGAATTGGTCCTGCTTCGAGCAGGGGGTTGGACTAGATGACCTTCTGGGGTCCCTTCCAACCCTTATATTCTATGATTCTATGATTCTATAACACAGGCCACAGAACCTCACTCAGTACCTCCTGCATTGAGCCCAATCACTTGGGGTCAAGCATGTTTTAGAAAGACGTGCTAGGTCCCAATCCAACTTCCAATAAAGTCAAAGGAGAGACTCCCAATAGGAGCTGGATTGGGCACTTTGCTATAGAACCAGGAGTGCTTTGCCCAGCCTCAAGCAGAAGGATTCCATCATCTCCCTGGGTTGGGACTTTCCCACAGTGAAGGTTTAGGTTCTCCCGTGTTGGCTTTCTCCTGCTGTTCACTCCAAAGCAGCATTATTCCCCTTCCTCTGGGAAATTCCAGCCCTGGACATGTGAATGTAGACTTTTCCTGAATTAAACACCCTGAGCCTGGGTTTATCTGAGGACACAGAACAAAAGACAGTGCTTCTGAAGACTTGCGTTACTCACAGGAGAATGATTCACAGGATGGATTAGATATCAGGAAATGGACTAAAACAACGAAATTCTCTGACCCAGGCTCACATTCTCAGCCCTCATTTTTGTTTTACATCAGGCCAACTGGACATTAGAACTGTTCGAATATGTCTACACAGCAAAGAAAAACCTGCCACCGGTCCATGCCAGCTGACTTGGGTTTGCAGGGCTCGGACTGGAGGCCTGTTTCATTGCTGTTTAGACTTCCAGGCAAAGCAGACTTGACTGAATAACCTATAGCTGCTGCCAGGTATCATTCCTAAATCCCTAGTGGCTTATATTCTCTCATTCTGCCTTGAGTCTTTCAAGTAGCTTATGAACACCTTTCTAATAATTCCCCACTTCCTGGACATTTTTACTAAACAACATAACTTTTGTTACCTTAAGACATTTGAATTATTCCTCAGAAAGCTTTTCCATTTCTTTATCCAAGCCCTTACATACTCATAAAAGGCAACTGATTGCTTCTTCGATTGCTTACAGAGCTCACCTAGGCCTTCTGTGTGTCTACTTATTCTAAAAAGATTTTTGTTTAAGCAGCAAACTGTCAGTTCTCTAAACAAAGTCACTTCACTTTTCCCTATCAGGCCCAGAAGTACGTTGCTATCGTCAACTCTAGGGCACAATTAAAAAAGAAAAAGAAACACCCCCCCTCCCCTTCTTCCTCTTCCTTTTTGGGAATCCAAAGTTTGTCATCATTCCTCTTTTAGATTTTTCTATATTAGGCTTTTGAATTCCTGTTTACTCACGATATTTCTATGTCAATGTCTTCATTTCTTACAACATTTTAGCTGCTTTGTCCATCATTTTGTTCCCTGATATCCCAGTATGCACTGGGATCCAAGTTAATGCTACATATATCCCCAGCTGTACTAACTCTGTTCTAAGAAATATAATTTCATTGATTAAATCACTTCTGCATACTAACAGGTTTCAGAGTAGCAGCCGTGTTAGTCTGTATTCACAAAAAGAAAAGGAGTACTTGTGGCACCTTAGAGACTAACCAATTTATTTGAGCATAAGCTTTCGTGAGCTACAGCTCACTTCATCGGATGCATCTGATGAAGTGAGCTGTAGCTCACGAAAGCTTATGCTCAAATAAATTGGTTAGTCTCTAAGGTGCCACTTGTCCTCCTTTTCTTTCTGCATACTAAGACACCCTTTTTTATTGCCACAGGGCCTGAGACTGAGGTTGGTTTGTTTTTTTAAAATGACCACTGCTATTGGGTGTACATCCCAGATCCAATTTAATGCCTGCATTATTGCAGCTAGTTAGGCTGCCATAACAGCTATAAAATCTGATATTATTTTAGATGATCTAATTCCCAGTGTTGGTGTATAAAATGTGTCACTTCCGTTTTCTCTCTTTTGGATCCATCTCTCTGTATTTGACAAAACCGACTCCACTTGTCATCTATATACTGGCACACTTCAGTTTTAATTTCTACAGTCTTTTTTTTTTTTTTATCCCTTAAGTTTATAAAATAAATCTGTATCCACCTTTGGGCATGCAGCTTTCCATCCATAACTGATGTTCCCATGACTAAAAGTTTTGACTTCATTTAGCCTTTCCCTATCTTTCAACTTCTGCATGCATATTAACTCTAATGACAAGTGAAGTTCTAACATTGCATGCTATAATTCACCTATCAAATTCCTAACAATATATTTGTTTGGCACTTTCATCATTGTAATTCCCATTAACTTTGGCCCAGAAAGTTAGGTCCAGTAGTTTCATTCATAATATAACTTGCATTTCCCTAGAAGTCATCTGTAGTGCATTGATAGGTATTGCAATAAATACACACACACAATTTATAGTGCCTGGGCTTGTATTAAATCTAATTTAAGTTCTGATTTTGACGCTGACCTAAAAGCTTGGCAGCCACAAAAACTAGTTCCCCCTGCTGATACTCACACCTTCTTGTCAACTGTTTGAAATGGGCCACCTTGATTACACTGGCCTCATTAGCACTACAAAAGTGATTTCCACCCCTTCTTGTCAACTGTTGAGAATAGCCCACTTCCACCTTAATTGAATTGGCTCGTTAGCACTGACCCCTCACTTGGTAAGGCAACTCCCATCTTTTCATGTGCTGTGTATTTATACCTCCCTACTGTATTTTCCACTCCATGCATCTGATGAAGTGGGTTTTAGCCCATGAAAGCTTATGTCCAAATAAATGTGTTCGTCTCTAAGGTGCCACAAGGACTCCATGTTGTTTTTGCTGATACAGTCTAACACGGCTGCTCCTCTGAAACCTGATCTGACCATTGCTGATTGCATACAGAGCCTTATTTTCTTATTCCACCCCCCCCCCCCGGTAGCCCCAGCAAGACTTTTAAGCAGGTTAATCCTTCCTGTACATTTATCTTTAACTTAGTCTATATGATCTTCCTCAACTAATTTAGAATCAAATGTCCCCTAGGAATTCAAACCTTTTAACGAGGTCTATTTGTTCTCCATACAGATGCAGTTTACATTCCGTTGTAACTTTCCTTTTGGTAAAGACCAATCCTTTGGCTTTAGCAATGGAGAGCCTGAAGTCCCATGCATGTCCACAGTCAGAGGTTTCTTATAACACTGCTGATTCTCTTTTCTGTCACTTCAATATTCCCACTCCAAACCGACAGAGCACAGTCATCTGCAAATAGAGCAACACCTACCTCACTACTTATTTGTTTGGGGAGATCGTTTGTCATAGTATTAAATAAGGCCAGGCTGATAATTGTTGCCTGTGTACAGTTTTTAACATTATATATATTTGACATAACTTTCCCACCGCCAACCAGCATGGTCCCACCCATTCTTCCTCTTATCCCTAGTGCATCTACTCTATAGAACAAGCCTTCCCCCCAACAGCATATCAGACATCGTCTCAATAGCTAGAAAGACCGCTATCACAAAACCTTTGTGCCTCATACTCGTTTGTATTTCAGTTTCTAATTTAAAAACATGATCCAGATTTCCTGCTTTTATAGCAACCGCCCAGCTCCTCTCCCAATTGGGGCTCGCCAACCCCTCCAGGTGCAGTCAGGTGGGTTAATTGGAGCCTCAGACCCACATTAACCCTTTTCAAGCCAGGATGTAGTATATACCCCATCACACTATCTATGGTGTGATTGCATTTGGGTTACGCCTGGAATTAATTTGGCCCAATAGCTTCACTCACAAAATCCAATTGGCAGGGAAAAAGATTACTATGAGGGCATTGTGTAATAATGACTCTGAAACTAGTTCCCAATGCTGCAGAGAAGACAGCTCAGAGCTCTGTTTTGTTGGTGTGAAGAGAGATTATGCTGAAAACCCAAATGCTGTAAAGTATTTTTTTCAATAATTATAAGTAAATGATTAGGGGGCAGATTTTTTAGTAAATGATTAGGGGGCAGATTTTTTAAGTAAAAACCCCACCTCTTAGCAGCAGCTGCCCCATAACTCCAGCCTCTGTTGCTGCCACAGTTGTCCTCTTGGGCTCTTCTGCCTGATTTCTCCAGCCAGGAGGCATTTGCCAGCAGGTAAGATCTCTTGCTGTACACTTGGCATTCCCAGATGGTATTTTTGCTCTCTCTCTCCTTTTTTAAAAAAATATGTAAAACCATTAGAAAGGCAGATTTCTCCAGCTTTGCTCCATACATGAATTCTTTGGCATCCTGCTCAGAAGACCTTTTATTATTCATTGGTATTTGACTTCTAACTGCAAAGTACCAATCAAAGTCCTGGATCCGATAAATACATTCACCAATGTATTTATATTGGGGCAACAGAACGGACCAAGAAAAACAGCTAATTACGGCCAGCATCAAGATTAAACAAACCCACCCAAACAACTTTACCCTTGAAATCAAGTCCCGATTGGAGTCTTTCCATTGACTTGAATGGGCTTTGGATCAGGTCCTAAATGCCTGAGAAAACATGGAACGAAATGCTGGCTGCACAGATGTTAATGAAGCAACAGTCCATCTGTAGGCTCTGCAGCGTGTCCAGGTTCGCAAGCCTCTACTCATGTTAGAGCAAACCATCGTGTGTGTGTGAGTGTGTCTCTCTCTCCCACACACACACGGTGTGGGTGGCTATTGGAATGATGGGGTTCAGAATGGAACAGGAACAAGAGGTTTTGGAATGGTGAGGGAAATAATGGAGACAAGGAAAGCTGGAATGAAGTGGGAACAACAGCTGGAGACATGGATAGAGAATTATAGGCACGACTGTAATAAGGGAATGAGGCATGCGGGGTGTCATGACGAGGGAGTACTGGAAAGGAGAGGAAATCGAGCCCTGCAGCGGTTAGGAATGGAGATGGGACTGGGAGCTGGAATGTTTACTGTGACACTTCATCATTGAGGTAATGGATGGCATGGGAGATCCAGCTTCATTGCCACCCTGAGCTGTTGTTTTGGGGTTACGGGGTAAGAACACAGGCGTTCTCGTACTGGATCAGACTGTGTTGGCCTAGTGTTAGGCTGTCGCCCTCCCAATAAAAGGTGATTCTCCCCCTCAAAGGATTATTATGGCCAGTTGTGCTATGTTGTACATTGCTATATTATCCTGAGCCCTGCCAGAGACCACTGTACACCCTAAAACATGATCGTTACCCTTAGCTTTCTTAGTTGCAGGTGTTAACTATGGTCATAAAGTTACCCAGACCTTTTAAAAATCCATTCTCAGCAGATCTCCAGGAGCAGCAAATTCCACACGTAGACCTTTTGCTGTGCGAACACTCCAAGCATCACAGTCACAGTGAATTCCAAGGGGGGGTGGGGGGGAGAACTAATGAACTCCAAGGATGCTCTGAATTATCCCAGTTACACCCAGCTGATGCATCAGCTAAGGATCCCCTTACGTCAGGCAGCTTTCTGGCTGAGGCAGGGGCTATGGGAGATTCATCCCTAAGGCATCAGGTCTGTATAAAGGAAAGGACAACACCACTGGGTAACTAGAAGCACACACACGCTCCATTTGTTACGGGGTGCGTTTGAGGCCTTGGTCTGGAATTATTCCAGGAACTCATGCAGTCCCTTTGGTTTGCAGCCAGTGGGTTGTTCTGGAGCTGCCATTGAACGTTTGGCTGTAGCTATGACATGACTATAGCTGAGTGAATAACTGATTCCTCCCCCCCCCCCTTTTGGGCTAATGAATGGGGACGGGAGAAGTCATTTTGGGTCAAATAAAAAAATATTTTGTTTGACCCAAAACAAGTGTTTTTTTTTTTTTTTTTTTTTGTAAAAACACAAAAATATTTAGTCAATACAGCTACATTTCCAAAAATTCTAGCCCCCCTTTTCCCTCAATTTTTTGTTCAATCAAAACTTCTCTAAATTTGCAAACAGTTTGTGACCCCTAATGGTATTTTTATTTTATCTTTTTTAAAATAAGCTCCTCATCTGAAACATTTCGCTTCGCTCCAGACATGATCCCAGAGTCTATTTCTTCCTCAGGTTCTGCACAGACATGTGGAAACTCTTCCCAATGGCAATACTGGCAGCCAGCAGTGAGTACCGGAAACCCCACACCCCCAGCCCCTGAGGGCAGGCCAAGTGGCATCCATCAGCAAAGTGACCGCCATCTTGCCAAGGAGCTACAGAGCGGCTCAAGCCATATTTTGGAGGCCCCAAAGTTCAGTCCTGGGTTGGGCCCATGAGTGAACTCTAGCTCTGCAGTAGGCTTTCAAACCTGCTCACAATTCAGGGCTGTTCAGAACAAAGGTTCTGGCCCATCTTTATAAAGAATTGCATAAGAAACAACACTGCTGAACCCCTCCACTGGGGTTAAGGGTCAGTTCCACCTTGCAGGACGTGGTCTAACATTACGCTTTCCTCCACCCCCTCTGCACTGGTGCCCATCACTATAGATTCTCCTTTCTGCTAGGAGACGGTCACATCCTCATCAGATGCCTTGGAACTCCGTCGGGGCGGATGGGGGACTAGCTTGTTTGTACTGCGTACAGCAGAGGGCATCGCAGCCCCTCAAAACAAGCCCATCTGTTCACAGCTCAGACCCCATATACCTGGGGGCATCAGTTTGAGTCACAGCTGCTGTTAGCTTCTAAGCTGCCCCTGACTGTCTGGTCGAGATCATGAGACTATTTCAGTGACAGGCAGAAAACAGTGCCAGGGCAGATGAGCTACTTATATAGCCCCTATTACCCTGGCATCCAGGTGCCTCCCAGCACCCACGTGAGGAAGGAAAGAGCTATGACCACCCTAATACAGAAAGGGAACCGACGCAGAGAGATTAAGGCCTGAATGCATGAGAGGCATTAGATACCTGGGAGAAATCACTGCGATACACAAAGCCTGAGTTAGATACCTACGCTCCTCTGCAATGAGCGGGGAGAGATGGGTGCCTGTGACCCCGAACCACAAACCCAGCATGATCGGCAGGGAGCCGCCTAAGGTAGGCGATGGGCAGTGCCGACCAGGGTGTGTGTGCTAAGCCCCACCCCACTCACAGGGATAAGGGCATTCCCCCAGGATGTGGGAGACCCAGGCCCCCTGTTCCATTGACCCTAGTTATCCACAGTGCAACAGATTCAACAGGAGAGATTGAGGGATTTCCTCACATCAGAATACGCCATAGTCCAACGGTTAGAGAACTCCCTGTTCAAATCCCTTCTCCCCTTCAGGTGGAGGGGGACTTGAACAAAGGTTTCCCACATCCAAGGTGAGCACCCTAATCACTGGGCTAAAAGTTCAAGGCATAGTGTTGTCATCCTGCGCCCTCCCCTGTTCTGTATGAACTTGCCTGAGGGGCCTGATCTGTGAAGAGACCTCTGAGCATCCCTACCGGATGAGGCCCCATGTGCAAATCAGCTGAATGCCCCTGGTTTGTGAATCACTCTGGGGCTTAGGTGGGAGATAAACATCTGGACCCCCCCCGCCCCGGAGAAGCAGCAGTGCACATGCTCAGAGACAAAACACAGGCGCTGAGGGAACTTGTACTGCAAAAATAAGAAAACCTCCAAACCAAGGGGCGGGAGGGGGAGGGAGGAAAAAAAAAAAAAGAAGAAAGAACAGATAGACATTTAGGCACCTACAGGATTTCAGCAGGACTTTTGTGCATCACATGGTCGTGGAACCGGGGTTTGGGCACCTAACTCCTTTTGCACATTCAGCCCTAAGTGACTTGCTCAAGGTCACACACTGAATCTGTAGCAGAACAGGAATTGAACCTATATCTCCTGAGTCCCTGGCAGTAGTTTGACCGGTAGACTACCCTTCCTCCCTGTGCTAGGTTATAGCTAACATGAAAGCAGAAGCAGTACAAGCCTCCCCTTAGTCACTAAATACTTAGTGATTTTGACCTCCCTCTGTACGTCAGGTGAGGGACCAGGGAAATGATTCTCCTTGAAGGCAAAACATCTCCTTGGAAAAGTCCTGAAAAGCGCTTTCTGCTCTTTCACAGTTTTGACCATGATCCACAGCAGCCTCCTCAATTTCAAATTCATGATCCGGAGAATTACTAGGAAAAGTGCCTTAATTTCCTATAATGGGTATGGATGCCACTGTGGACTCGGTGGGAGAGGGCAGCCTCTAGATAAGACAGACTGGTAAGTTTTGGTTCAGGTCAGTGCTGCTGGTATCAATACTAATTTTTGCAATGCACTGATTTAGTTAGCTGGGCACCTAAATCCTAGGGTTGTAACTGCACTAAGCTCTTTAGCATCTGGGGCAGAGCGCCTCAACTCTCCAGAGTATATGAGAATGGAAACTCCTTTGTAGTCAAGGCACGCTGGGGTGATTCATCCCCAGAATCTTAAAAGGGCCAGTAGAACCCTGTGATTAGTGGTAGTATTTATTTGTATTATACCACACTGGGGTCCTGGTTCCGGATAGGCTCCTTCGTGCTAGGTGCTGTACATACACAGAACAAAGACAGGCTCTGCCCCAGGGAGTTTTCAATCTAATGGATTTTTTTGGTTCAGTCTCCCTCTTCCCCCCAAAAAAACCCCAACCCCCCCCCAATCATTTAAGTCAACCCCCCACCCCAGCTCCTGAACAAACTTTAACGTTTTGGCAGATCAGAAAGTTGTTTTAGGTTGAACTAAATGTTTTGTTTAGATTTGATTTTTGGCTTGTTAGGGTTTTTTTAAATTAAAATTGAAGGACATTTTAAAACAGCTATGAATCAAAAAAATCAGAACAGTCCATTTTGAAGTTTTTTCAATTTTTTCCTAAATAGTTTTGAAGGCTCCACCCCCAACCAAAACTATTCAGCAAATTCAACACCAATTCACAAAATGTTCCAGTCAACCCACATCTGCATTTTTTGCTGAAAAAAAGGTTTTGTTCAAAACATTTCACCCAGCTTTGGACAGGAGCTGGATTTGAGGCACAGAGCTAAGACCGTCACTTGGGATAAACATCTGGGCTGCTAGGGGCTTTTCCCAACCAAGACCAAACTCTGTTCCTTGGGAGGCTCGCTCACACTCTCCCCTCTAGTAGTGGTGATGTTGGCCATTACTTCACCTGGTCAGATTCTCCACCCCACTCCTGTGTTTCCGTCTCCCTGAAGGTGCTGTCATGCCCATGACTGCTGCTATAAGGAGTTAACCAACCAGAGCTGTCACCCATTTTTCGATCATTATCGATACTCCATCATCGACAAAGATGTTATGTGCTGTGAGTAGCATTTTCTGCATGGCTAAAATGGCCACGGATACCGTGGTGATCTACCTGAGACCTTGCTCTCTTGCTTTAACCTTTTACAATGACATTGGAACAAAGGTTTTTTTTTTTTTTGTAGGAGTGGTGGGTGAAATTCTGTGGCCTGCGTTGTGCAGGAGGTCAGACTAGATGATCATAATGGTCCCTTCTGACCTAAATATCTATGAATCTAGGTGTCCTAAAGAGAAACAGTCAGTCAGAGGGGCTTTTGGGAAGAAGTAAAGCACTTACAGGATAGCTAGGGGTTGGGGGGGGAGGAAGTGGAAGTACTTCTGGTCCTTCTGGTTCCTCCCCACAACCTCCAAGGCAATTAGGGGGACATCTTACAGAGCAAGTGGACAGGACAACCGTTAAGGACCTCTGAGCTGTGACTGACTGAATGCCAGTTCCAGGGCAGGCAGCCTTGATGGATCGCAGGGCCTTTGCGTTCCAGTGCTGCAGTGCCAGAGCCACTGGGCCTCATTGGTCACTGTATTTACACCTGTGAAGATGGGTGTAAAATGTTGCCAGTCTGATTTTCCAGCATTTTATACCCACAACGCCCAAGTGGACGTGACTGACTGCAATGGTCAGAGCCGCCATCTTGGCCAACACACTGGGAACTGAGCCGGGGACCTCCGGAGTGAAATGCATGAGCTGCTACAGATCTGTAGCTGGGGCAGTCACCCCACATAGCCTCTGGGGATTGGTACGGAGCAGGGGCCTGTAGCTCACACTCACCAGCGGGCTACACGAGGCAGGGGAGAATCGGCTGCACTCTGCTGGTTTGGAAAGGCACCTAAGCTGGCGATGGGGCGGTGAATCCAGCACTGATGGCACCCCTGCTATTGGCATGGCAGCAGCTGGGAACTCTGCAGTGTTGCAACATTCCCGGCAGCGTTACAGCAACAGGGCTGCCTCGTTCCTCTTTCGCTAAACCTCATCCATGCATCTGGAGCGCTGAAGGTCAGGGAAGGAACAAGCTGCTCAGCGCTTGGCCTCCGAGTGGGTCCCTGGCCTTTTAGTTACCGCACAAGGGTTCTGGAGTGAGAAATGCTTTTGTTCCTGCAGGGAACACAAATAATGCCACCTGTGCAAAGCGAGCATGTGAATGTGACCGGACAGCGGTCCTGTGTTTCAGAAAGGAAGCAAGCAGCTATCACAAAGGATACCGCTATTACTTCAATTTCTTCTGCAAAGGATCTACCCCCCGTTGCTAAATAAAGTTTTACTCGCCATCTGGCTACACAACAGATTGCAAAGCACAGATGTTTCCTCTTTCCAAAGTACTCCTAGCCCCTTCCTCAAAGAGACCATCAACCTACCAAGTGAACCAATCTCTTCCCTGGGGACAGCTAAAGCAATAGAAGGTCCTGGCTTGTACGTACCCTGTCTGTGGAGGGATCAGTAGCGAGGGACATGAAGTTGCTCAGGTAGGATATTAGCGAGCTGTACAGTTTGTCGCCATTCACCCAGTTAAACCCTATGAGGAGCAGTACCAAGAGGACTAACTCTGCTGGTGCTGTACCTCTTGGGCTCTCAAAAAGGGAGAGACAGACTGACAGACACACCCGCCACCAAGCTAAGTTTAAATTGTAGGCCAGATCCTCAACTGCAGTAAATCAGCATTTACTCCTCCTTCCTACCATGCACAGCCACAAAGCCTAAAATCACAGGCTAGTCCTTACGTTGCATTAGCACCTACACCAGATTAGCACAAAGGGGAGGTAAGTGCTCTGCTTCAGGGGTGGACAAACTTTTTGGCCCAAGGGCCACATCTAGGAATAGAAATTGTATGGCGGGCCATGAATACTCACAAATTTGGGGTTGGGGTGTGGGAGGAGGGGAGGGCTCTGGTTGGGGATGCAGGATCCGGGTGGGGCCAGAAATGTGGAGTTCAGGGTGCGGGAGGGGACTCCGGGCTGGGGCAGGGTGTGGGCTCCGTCTGGGGGTGCAGGCTCTGGAGTGGGGCTGGGGGATGAGGGGCTTGGGGTGCAGGAGGGTGCTTTGGGCTGGGACCGAGGGGTTCAGAGGGCAGGAGAGGGATCAGAGCTGTGGCAGGGGTTTGGGGCATGGGGGTGGGTGAGGGCTCCAGCTGGGGTTGCGGGCTGGGGATGAGAGGTTTGGGGTGCAGGAGAGTGCTCAAGGCTGGGAATGAGGGGTTTGGAGGGTGGGAGGGGGATCAGGGATGGGGCAGAGGTTTGGGGCAGGGCGGGAGGCTAAGGGGCGCAGGCTTCAGGAAGTGCTTACCTCAAGTGCCTCCCAGAAGCAGTGGCATGTCCCTTCTCCGGCTCCCACGCAGAGGTGCAGATGTCCCACCCGCAGGCACTGCCCCTTCAGGTCCCATTGGCCACGGTTCCCGGCCAATGGGAGATGTCGGGGCGGCACTTCGGGCAGGGGCAGCATGCAGAGTGGAGCCTCTTGGCTTCCCCTACGCGTAGGAGCTGGAGGGGGGCCATGCCGCTGCTTCCAGGAGCTGTGTGGAGAGGCCCCCAACCATGCTCCCCAGCTGGAGCGCTGGAACAGGGCTAGCCCCAGACTGCCCTTCCCAGCAGGAGCTCAAGGGCTGGATTAAAACGGCTAGTGGGCCAGATCCGGCCTGCAGGACATAGTTTACCCAACCTTGCTCTAATTGTTATTTGTGTACACATGCAGAACTCAAAAAAAGGCTGATGGATGCTTGAAATTGACCGCTCAGTGGAGAACAAGCATGGAAAGTACCAGGCCCTTAAAGGGGTTTCAGAAATTCACCTCCAGTGAGAGTTCAAGCATGGAAATTTCAGCCCTAAAGGAAGGTATTTGAGGAAGTTCTGAGCGACTGATAAATGAGGTAGAGGGAGGCTACAATGGAAGGTGGATTTTGACCTTATCCTGCTATCATAAGGTACCGGTGGCATGGAATAGAGATTAGCGTCTGGAGTTTGGGATGACTACACAAGCCAGCAGAACAGCTGCAAAAAGCAGGTC
The DNA here is from genome assembly GCF_965140235.1 of Caretta caretta. Taxonomy (NCBI): domain Eukaryota; kingdom Metazoa; phylum Chordata; order Testudines; family Cheloniidae; genus Caretta; species Caretta caretta. The sequence continues at coordinate 9,056,232 of NC_134223.1, forward strand.
ATCCAGGGACCCACAGATACTGAAAACACATTCTTCCGTTTTTAACAGATTTTCTCTCTGTGCACAATTGGCTGTTTATCCGAACCTCCTCCCACCCCAGTCTCTTCACCTCAGCCTCATTCCACACCTCCCTTTTCTCCCCAGCTTCACCCTACTCTCCTGGTTCCTAACTTTCCAGTTAACAATCCCCTCCCAACGAAAGCTCACCACCAGAAAGGAAAAAAACAAACAAACAAACAAAAAAAACCACCCCACCCCACCACCTTGGAGCTAACATGACACGTGCCACCACCGCATGGCTTCCCTGCTGTAAGCTATTGCCCTCACTGACGCAGCAGCTCCAGGCCTCAGGAGAGGGCATGGCCAGGTCCTTGGTTATAGCACTCCCTACTGATTGCTGTTTTAATTCTACTCCAGTCAGTATCTTTCATGTCCCAGCCCTCCCGCCAGGTCCCCTTTCAGCACAGTCCCCTTCTGTAGTAACTAAAAGAAGTTCAAACAAAAACCCAGAGACCTAGTGACCACCTAGCAGGCCTTCAGCCCCCCTTTGTAGCCTTTTCCATAGCTTATGTCCTCTCCCATGGGGTGGGGGGCAGGGCAGGGGAGTGTAGGAGAATGCTTTCCTCTGGGTTCTTATCCAGGATTCTTCTGAGAAGCAGCTAGGGTCTATTTCTTATGAATCCTCACCAGCTCCCTGGACTATGTCTCACCTTCACCTGCTTGCAGGTGTCTGTCATGGAGCTGTATTCACCAGCCCCCTCTCCCTGCAGTATCATCTCTCTACACAGTTTGTCTCAGTCTGTGCTAAGAAACTTTCTCTGGGTAACTCCTAGCTTCTCTGGCAGCTACCTAGACCCCCTTCTCCTTTCAGGGCCTGTCACAGGGTATAAGCTCCCTACTGGAGCCTCACCCGTTGGCCCCTGCAGGCCTTCCCTTATAGGCCCACCCAGTCTGGTTCTCCCCAGCTGGGTCTAATCCTTAATTAGCTGTTTCTCTTCCAGGTGCCACTGAATAGGCTAGTTGCACCCCCAGACTCCACTGTAACCCTTTATTTGCCAGTGTGGGGCATATGCCCCATCACACCTACCCTGGATCTACCTTGTCTATTTAGAGCCTAGATCCACAAAGGTAATGGAAGTTAGGAGCCTACATAATGTCAATGAAAATCATTGGAAGTTTGTTGACCCATTCTTGGTTGGTCCCTATGACTGATAATAATACATTACTTATACTCATTGCACTCTGTTTTCTTGTAATAATTAAACTCTTTGTAATTTTTAAACAGTTACAAGCATATCCAATTAACCAGGGCCATTATACCTGTGGATTGCTGCATACCCAATATGGAGGGGCAATGCTTTGACTGCCTAATGGTGAATAGAGCGTGCTCAGTAGCCATGAATGTGCTTTCCTGCTGCCTGGCTCTGCAAAGAATAACTTGTAAGATGAGAGGAAGACTAGTCCACGCACTGGTTAGGACCCTAGCTCAAGCCCTGGATTCAATTCCCTGCTCTGCCACAGACCTCCTGTGCAAGCTTGGACCTGTCACTTAGGGCTGGGTGTTTAGGTGCCTAACTCCCATTGATTTTAATAGGAGGTGCCTAAATACCTTTAAAAATCTGGCCCTTAGTCTTTCTGTGCCTCAGCTCCCATCTGTAAAACAGGGATAATCGTACAGGGATGTTGTCAGGATAAATATATTGAAGAGTGTGAGATACTCTTATGTTACAGTTGTGGAGGCCACATAAGTACATAGATAGGGACCTGGCAGACTTAAAACAGCTGGGCTAACGTGGAAGAGTCTGTCACAGTTTACAGTGGCTATTCAATAGTGCTGAATTGTAAGGCCAGGCGATTCCAATGATGTGCTCCAGGTTCTTTTTTAGATGATCAGCATGTTTCCTTATCATCCATCAGTGCCAGTGCGGGAGTCTTCACCCCAGCAGTGTGACTGTGGGCCCATGTCCATTTCTGTACCTCCTGGCAGGATGACTATCTGTGTGTGGGAGTGCCTGCTGGCAGGGTCCTGGCCGAATTCCCTTTGGAAAGATACATATGGCCTAGCTATCCCCCCATCAAGTTTAAAATAAAGTCTTCTGCCCAGAACTGCCACGCAATGTTTGTGTGGGTTTTAAATAGCTGCTGTGTTCCACCCCAGAGATAGATGCATCAGCCCTGTGGCTTACTCTTATCACTACTTTTTGTAGAGTAAATAAACCCCCCATGCATCCTGAGTGCTCCAATTCCTGTGTCTGGGCCTCCACATTATCCCCTCACTCTTGATTCCCCCCTCTTCTCATGCCATAATAAAGCGGGCGAGGAGGCTGTTGTATTTTACCATTGACAAAGATCCCTGGAAACACTGCAGATCCTTTCCGGTGCAATTTATTTCATTCTTTTTACTGTGACATGAAGCCAAGATGCTATAGAAATGCCAGAAAGAGAAAAAAGCAAAAGTTGGCACCTCCCAAGGTGGCTCTGGGGTCTAGAAGATTGCTAACAAAGTGATCTCCTTGTACACACACCTATGATCTCACACTAGTGGATGTGCTACCCTCGCCGTCTGAATATTGATACATGATCCCCGGGTAAGACTTTGGGACGCAGCTGAGTGGATGGCTCCAAAGGCTCAGGGTTCTGCATCAGGGATTTCTTGTTTGATTTCTCCCTTAAAAATGAGCACAGCCAATCAACAACTGCAAACCTCCAGGGTGGGGCAGCCCTGCTTAACAGCTGGCTTTGCTTCCATTGCAAGGCCTGTTTGAATAGACCCAGTAGGATATATTGTAAGTAACCAGGATCCTCTGGAAGCAGAGGGCTGTGCTCCTGTGGCATAAACAGGCCTCTCTCCTGCACTGGCTCTGGTCACTGCCTAGAGGGGACACATAGATAATGACCTTTAGAGACTTTTCCAATATTGCCATTGTTATCTTTGCTAATGTACAATTTTGTGATCAGTACTGGGCTTCCGGCTACAGGCTGGCAAATGTTCCCAATGAGAGTTCAGACCTAGGGATAGGGGATGCCCCCTTATCTCAGCAGCCCCAAATGTACCTTATGATGGACATCTAGAGGGCCACAAAGGCATCTCAGTTAGAAGGCGCTCCAGTCCCTGTAGGGTGACCTAGGAACTTGTAACTGTTCCTCTCTGACCACAGGCATATCACACAGTGAGCGGCCTGGAACTGAATGGAAAACACCTACAGCCTTGTACAAGGGGGCAGAAGGTTCTGCTAAATGAGATTGATAAATGTGGAGCAAATCTGACACCTAGTGGATTATTTGCATGACACAGTACTATTTCAGAGTAACAGCCGCGTTAGTCTGTATTCGCAAAAAGAAAAGGAGTACTTGTGGCACCTTAGAGACTAACCAATTTATCTGAGCATAAGCTTTCGTGAGCTACAGCTCACTTCATCAGATGCATCCGATGAAGTGAGCTGTAGCTCACGAAAGCTTATGCTCAAATAAATTGGTTAGTCTCTAAGGTGCCACAAGTACTCCTTTTCTTTTGACAGTACTATTTGCAGATGGAAGGCAGACATTCTGATCTACTCTTATCTAGGTAGCTCTCTGTCATATAGAGTTGGAACTATCATGTACGATGTCACTTTGCTAAGCAGCATATGTCTTTCTTCTTTTTGAATAAATTCCCATCGACAGCCCATTGCTGCCTTTGCTCGTCTTTTGCATACATCATTTATGTCCCATGTAAAGATATTTCTCCTCCACTCCCCGACTGCCCCCATGTGCAGTTCCTGGCCTCTTGTGTTTAGGATTGTTATTCAAGAGAAGATGTGCTGCATCCACCTCCGCTCTAATTTTAACTGTATGAGATAGTGAACAGCTAGGGGAGTTAGTTGGTCAGGACTCCTGGGGTCTGATTCTCCAATAGCCTGCACCTTGAATCCTTATTCACCCCAGAGTAGAGTAAGTGCAATGACTGCTCAAGGCTCAGGGCAATGGAGAATCTGACCCCTGGTTCTGCCACTGACTTGCTCTGTGACCTTGGCCAAGTCACTTGGCTGTCAAGTCTGTACTTCGCTAAATCCAGCTGTATTAATGATCACGTATTAGTATTAGCTACATACACACTTCTGTAGTGCATGGAGGGGGAAGAGTTGCCATGACATTGAATTCGTTAATGTTCGGAAAGGAATTTGAGATCTTTAGATCAGGAGGACAAAGTATTATCACTAATCTCTTTTCTAATTAATACAAGTTTTTGCCTCCAAATTACATATTCAGAGAGTCCTTATCACCCTGATTCCCTTTTCTGCATCGTCACTATTCTCCCTGTACTATTTTATGGATAATTTATGTAGGTTTTGGATTTCAGTGTGGGTACCTCTGCTTGGCTGAAGCTCATCACTGTGCTGATACAAGGGCTGAGACAGGGCTCAGAAGGGAAGGTGCCCTGTGCCTTGCCAATTTCAAGGCTGCTGAGACCAGTTTGACCCCTGGCACTAAGATGAACCCCAGCGGCAATGGCCCCTATAAGCCAGAATCACTAGGGCATAAGAACCCCATGTCCTATTTCCCCTCCCACCCTGAATGCCCCCTGCACAAGTGTCCCCTGTGGGTGTGCAGAGCCAGTAGCACCTGCAGGGGCCCAGAGGGTATTCATTGGAGGACAGCATTTCTTGGCACGTTGAATAAAACAACGTAAGCACACATCAATGGTCAGTATCACTGACACACTGGAAATTGACAACCTTTCCTCCCACTTCCACTGAAACATGCCTTCCCCACCCAAGCAGCCCCCTGAGGAAATGCCTGAGGAAACAGCTGATCTTTGCAAATACCTGAAAGGTCATGAAACGCAGACTCTGCCGCATAAAGGAGATGGGTGCATGGGTGGATGAGTTCCAGAGTCACCACGAACACCGTACTGCCAGCCTGCTGACATGCAAATCTATGCCCCGTCAGCTCAAGCATCCCAGCTGATCTTGATCCTCAAGCACAAGGGGCCCCAAATAACACACAGCTCTCCTTGTGGAGTCTAACAGTGCACAAAGCCATCTACCAAAGGGAATACAGGAATCAATTTTGACCTCATTGTGGGTTTGCACCAATGTTAGAGGAGAATGAGACCACAGATTAGTCTTATATTCACAAAGTGAAGAGAAGTAGGGTTGAAGTGGAGTCTTTACCCAAGCACTTTGATTTGTAGCTACACTACAAGATTTGACAGTGTCAACCTCTGTAATGTGCAGCATGGTGGACATGCTGAAGGTTTTTACGTTGCTGTTTCACTGCATACATTCCTTATCTCTAGCTCTGCTGGTTACTTAGGCAGCCACCACAGGGTGGAATTTTTTGCTTGCCACTCAGCACAGCAGGTGGGGTTTCAGTTGAAGGCCTTGTGTATGAGCCACCAAAAAGATAACGATAGCTATACACATTTGATCACTCAGAGCTGGAATTCTTAGAAAGATTAAAAGAAAAACAATGGAGTATTCAGGAGGTTACATTCTAGAAAAGTTTAACAAGCACACTTCTGTACCTGCTTTAATGAGCTGATTTAGTTAGTGGGTGGAGATGATGCTGAAGGCTGAGAGGAGATATTCTTACTATGTATTTGTACAAACAGTATTGAAAATTTCAGAGTAGCAGCCGTGTTAGTCTGTATTCGCAAAAAGAAAAGGAGTACTTGTGGCACCTTAGAGACTAGTCTCTAAGGTGCCACAAGTACTCCTTTTCTTTTTAGTATTGAAAATAACAGCCAATGGGCCAACTACATTCTGCAAATCTGCAGTAGTCAATGGAGTTATCATAGGGATGAAATCTGGTCCTTTGTATGCTATTTTCCACTATTATTATTATGTTATTCCCCCACAATCGTGTGTGTGTGAGTATGTATTACCACGTATATGTTTCAGTCTGCCTATCACTTAATATTGCATAGAACTTATCTATCTAGACAAAGCTACTTACAGTATGTGACCAAGCTTACAAAGAAGAGAAAAAACAGCTTTCTATGTGGGGATACTGCTGTAAAAACATCCCAGCATGCAATACAGCCAAATACAAGCTATCAAGAGAGGGATATTATCTTAAACTTGGGAAGGAATTTATATTCTTGCGCTTACTACACAGTTTTTGGGCAAAGAAAACCCTCTGGCATTACTGCATGCTGGGATGTTTTTGTTGTAGCATCACCACAGAGAGCTGACATTTCTTTCTACCCTTGGTCACATGCTGTTTGTAGCTACATTAGACCAGCCCTTCGAACAATTTTCACTATTTTGGCTTTTCCAGGCCCCCTCTAACATTAATCCAAAGATAAAATGGAGACAGATTTCAGAGAAACAAAGAAACTGCACTGCAATTTGTCTATTTGCAGCAGAAAAGTACTCACTGAAGATTTTTCCATCGCTGATGCTGAACTTCTATTTAGTCAGTACAGGCTTAAATTTCTTTTCTCTTGGTTTGCCTTAACAGCAGTCAGGGATATAGCAGCACCTTGAGGGAGAAACATACAAAAATCAGGCCTGTGTCACAAAGTTTCAAAATTTTCTCTACACTGCATTATATATGAGAATTGGGATATTTTACTCTTTTCATCTCACACCTTCTCCCTCAACACTAAACTGGAGTAAAAAGATATGCAAGCCTTATAGGGAAAAGGTCACCACCAGATAAGGCAAAATTAATACCCAAGACAACCACAATTCACATGCTCTACCACCCAAACCCCACTATACCCAAATACAGTTATAGACTCGTCATCTGCACAATAAACCCTCTTTCAGTGCCAGCATACAAGTACCCATGATGCACACATCTAGTCCCTCCGTTACATTTAGACACTTTACCCTCTTACCCCCCACATTTTTGGGTAGACTTTTAAAGTGACAGCACGCCTCCCAATACAGTATCTTAAATTTGCTAAGGTCAGAGTTAAGCTTGCGCCCTTGAATGTGATTGTGAAGAACAGAGGCTTCAGACAGTGGCCAGTACCAGATATTTCAGAGGAAGGTGCAAAAAACCCATACGGGACAATTACAAAATAACCTGCCCATAGGGGAAATTTCTTCCTGACCCCAGACAGATAGTAGCTGGCTCTTACCCTGAAAAGTGTTTTCTGTAGCTAGACAGAATTATGCTGCTCCTTTCAGTAACATCTAGTGCAGTTTCCTTTCCACCTAATCCACAGTAACATCTATAACAGGGCACATTTCCCAGTAGCGGCTTTAATCATTTTGTTAAACTCCAAAGCACTCCCATGTGCCATGCCAACATCTGTAAAAGAACAAAGGGAAACATTAAATTCACTGGAAGGGAGGGAAATGTCCCCTCTATAGGACTAGGACCAATGTTCAAAACGATTAAGCAGAACAGATATAGGCAAATTGCAAAGCTTAACAAAAATAGTTTAAAATCCCAGAGCAATAGCAAAATGTATGTGTAGTCTGGGAAATTATCAACAAATACAAGCTCATATGGAATATTTGTAAATCAGTTTCCTATTTACTTACCTGCTAGGATCTGCGTTCAGGATTCTACATTGGCACTGGTGTTTCAGATGCTGATGGCATATAAAATAACAGCTCTTTGATCTGGTTTAGGTGCTTGTGATATTAGCAACTGTTGCAGTGAAAACACAGAACCCTAGACATAGGAACTGGCAGTGAAATAGAATTTACTGCTTTCCCTTTAAAATTAACTGTACCAATCTTTAGGTTCTTCATAAAGCTTTTAGCAAAAGCTTTGCAGTCCTTTGAGAAAGGCATAACCCAGAGATCTGTGCACAGGATGGAGACCCAGGAACTCAGATCCTGACTCCTCCAGCCACCTTGGCAAGTCACATGGGGCCAGATTTAAAGAGGTGTTAAGCACCCACAGCTCCCATGGAATTTAAAAGGTGACAGAGGATGTTGAAAAAGCTAATGTACTCAATGTTTTTTTTTGCCTCTGTCCTTGTTAGAATATAGATACTCAGGCCTGTCTGTAAAGGCGTGTACTCTAAGAATTTAGGTGTATTCTTATCACTTGGCTAGTTATAGAGGTATAAAAGAAAGAATCAAAATCACTGTCTGCCAGTGTAAGGTCCTTCTCTTACTGTGCCCTGGTCTACACTAGGACTTTAGATCGAATTTAGCAGCGTTAAATCGATTTAAACCTGCACCCGTCCACACAATGAAGCCCTTTATTTCGACTTAAAGGGCTCTTAAAATCGATTTCCTTACTCCACCCCTGACAAGTGGATTAGCGCTTAAATCGACCTTGCCGGCTCGAATTTGGGGTACTGTGGACACAATTCGATGGTATTGGCCTCCGGGAGCTATCCCAGAGTGCTCCATTCTGACCGCTCTGGACAGCGCTCTCAACTCAGATGCACTGGCCAGGTAGACAGGAAAAGAACCGCGAACTTTTGAATCTCATTTCCTGTTTGGCCAGCGTGGCAAGCTGCAGGTGACCATGCAGAGCTCATCAGCAGAGGTGACCATGATGGAGTCCCAGAATCGCAAAAGAGCTCCAGCATGGACTGAACGGGAGGTACGGGATCTGATCGCTGTTTGGGGAGAGGAATCCGTGCTATCAGAACTCCGTTCCAGTTTTCGAAATGCCAAAACCTTTCTGAAAATCTCCCAGGGCATGAAGGACAGAGGCCATAACAGGGACCCGAAGCAGTGCCGCGTGAAACTGAAGGAGCTGAGGCAAGCCTACCAGAAAACCAGAGAGGCGAACGGCCGCTCTGGGTCAGAGCCCCAAACATGCCGCTTCTATGATGAGCTGCATGCCATTTTAGGGGGTTCAGCCACCACTACCCCAGCCGTGTTGTTTGACTCCTTCAATGGAGATGGAGGCAATACAGAAGTAGGTTTTGGGGACGAAGAAGATGATGAGGAGGAGGTTGTAGATAGCTCACAGCAAGCAAGCGGAGAAACCGGTTTTCCCGACAGCCAGGAACTGTTTCTCACCCTAGACCTGGAGCCAGTACCCCCCGAACCCACCCAAGGCTGCCTCCTGGACTCAGCAGGCGGAGAAGGGACCTCTGGTGAGTGTACCTTTTAAAATGCTATACATGGTTTAAAAGCAAGCATGTGAAAGGATTACTTTGCCCTGGCATTTGCGGTTCTGCCTTTGCAAAAGGTTTCTGGGGAGGGCAGCCTTATTTCGTCCTTCATGGTAGGACACTTTACCACTCCAGGCCAGCAACACGTACTGGGGAATCACTGTAGAACAAAGCATTGCAGTGTATGTTTGCTGGCATTCAACCAAAATCCGTTCACGCGGTGGGAGGAGGCAAAATGCGACCTTGTAACGAAAGCACATGTGCTATGTATGTAATGTTAACTTTCAAGGTTTACCCTGAAAGAGTGTAGCCACTGTTTTATAAAATGTGTCTTTTTAAATACCGCTGTCCCTTTTTTTTTCTCCACCAGCTGCATGTGTTTCAATGATCACAGGATCTTCTCCTTCCCAGAGGCTAGTGAAGCTTAGAAAGAAAAAAAAACGCACTCGCGATGAAATGTTCTCCGAGCTCATGCTGTCCTCCCACACTGACAGAGCACAGACGAATGCGTGGAGGCAAATAATGTCAGAGTGCAGGAAAGCACAAAATGACCGGGAGGAGAGGTGGAGGGCTGAAGAGAGTAAGTGGCGGGCTGAAGAGAGTAAGTGGCGGGCTGAAGACAGGGCTGAAGCTCAAAGGTGGCGGCAGCGTGATGAGAGGAGGCAGGATTCAATGCTGAGGCTGCTGCAGGACCAAACCAGTATGCTCCAGTGTATGGTTGAGCTGCAGCAAAGGCAGCTGGAGCACAGACTGCCACTGCAGCCCCTCTGTAACCAACCGCCCTCCTCCCCAAGTTCCATAGCCTCCACACCCAGACGCCCAAGAACACGGTGGGGAGGCCTCCGGCCAACCAGCCACTCCCCCACAGAGGATTGCCCAAAAAAAAGAAGGCTGTCATTCAATAAATTTTAAAGTTGTAAACTTTTAAAGTGCTGTGCTTAAAGTGCTGTGTGGCATTTTCCTTCCCTCCTCCACCACCCCTCCTGGGATACCTTGGTAGTCATCCCCCTGTTTGTGTGATGAATGAATAACGAATGCATGACTGTGAAGCAGCAATGACTTTATTGGCTCTGCAAGCAATGATTAAAGGGAGGAGGGGAGGGTGGTTAGCTTACAGGGAAGTAGAGTGAACCAAGGGGCGGGGGGGTTCATCAAGGAGAAACAAACAGAACTTTTACACCGTAGCCTGGCCAGTCATGAAACTGTTTTTCAAAGCTTCTCTGATGCGTACCGCGCCCTCCTGTGCTCTTCTAACCGCCCTGGTGTCTGGCTGCGCGTAACCAGCAGCCAGGCGATTTGCCTCAACCTCCCACCCCGCCATAAACGTCTCCCCCTTACTCTCACAGATATTGTGGAGCACACAGCAAGCAGTAATAACAGTGGGAATATTGGTTTCGCTGAGGTCTAAGCGAGTCAATAAACTGCGCCAGCGCGCCTTTAAACGTCCAAATGCACATTCTACCACCATTCTGCACTTGCTCAGCCTGTAGTTGAACAGCTCCTGACCACTGTCCAGGCTGCCTGTGTACGGCTTCATGAGCCATGGCATTAAGGGGTAGGCTGGGTCCCCAAGGATACATATAGGCATTTCAACATCCCCAACAGTTATTTTCTGGTCTGGGAATAAAGTCCCTTCCTGCAGCTTTTGAAACAGACCAGAGTTCCTGAAGATGCGAGCATCATGCACCTTTCCCGGCCATCCCACGTTGATGTTGGTGAAACGTCCCTTGTGATCCACCAGAGCTTGCAGCACTATTGAAAAGTACCCCTTGCGGTTTATGTACTCGGCGGCTTGGTGCTCCGGTGCCAAGATAGGGATATGGGTTCCATCTATAGCCCCACCACAGTTAGGGAATCCCATTGCAGCAAAGCCATCCACTATGACCTGCACATTTCCCAGGGTCACTACCCTTGATATCAGCAGATCTTTGATTGCGTGGGCTACTTGCATCACAGCAGCCCCCACAGTAGATTTGCCCACTCCAAATTGATTCCCAACTGACCGGTAGCTGTCTGGCGTTGCAAGCTTCCACAGGGCTATCGCCACTCGCTTCTCAACTGTGAGGGCTGCTCTCATCTTGGTATTCATGCGCTTCAGGACAGGGGAAAGCAAGTCACAAAGTTCCATGAAAGTGCCCTTACGCATGCGAAAGTTTCGTAGCCACTGGGAATCGTCCCAGACCTGCAACACTATGCGGTCCCACCAGTCTGTGCTTGTTTCCCGAGCCCAGAATCGGCGTTCCACAGCATGAACCTGCCCCATTAGCACCATGATGCATGCATTGGCAGGGCCCATGCTTTCAGAGAAATCTGTGTCCATGTCCTGATCACTCACGGGACCGCGCTGACGTCGCCTCCTCGCCCGGTATCGCGTTGCCAGGTTCTGGTGCTGCATATACTGCTGAATAATGCGTGTGGTGGTTAATGTGCTCCTAATTGCCAAAGTGAGCTGAGCGGGCTCCATGCTTGCCGTGGTATGGCGTCCGCACAGAAAAAAGGCGCGGAACGATTGTCTGCCGTTGCTCTGACGGAGGGAGGGGCGACTGACGACACGGCTTACAGGGTTGGCTTCAGGGAGCTAAAATCAACAAAGGGGGTGCCTGTACATCAAGGAGTATTTCAGGCAGGACTGCACGGAGGGTTCCAATAAGAAATGGTGCACCTAAGTTATCGTTGTTATTGGAACAAGGAGGTTAGCCTGGCCTCTGATTGATACATGGCTAGATTTACCTCGCTGCACCTTCTCTGTGAGTGACTGCAGTGTGACCTAGAGGAATGAGTCCCCTAGACAGGGGAGGAGGCAAATGAGTACAAAACAAATCTGGTCTATTTCTTGTTTTGACCCACTCCATCTATCTTTTACATCTTTGGCTGGCAGCAGACGGTGCAGAAGGACTGCATGCCATCCACATCTCATGGCTGCTTGGCAGAAGATGGTACAGTACGCCTGCTAGCCATCCCCATCTCTTGCCTGCCTGGCAGAAGATGGTGCAATACGACTGCTAGCAATCCTCATCTCTTGCCTGCCTGGCAGAAGATGGTACAGTACGACTGCTAGCAGTCCGTATCGCCTGCCTGCTCACCATAAGATGGTTCAATAGGACTGACTGCAGGACTAAAGAGAATGACCTGGTCAAGTCACTCCAAATTTAGTCCCTGCGCCCATGTCTGCCCAGGCGCTCCCAGCCGACGCGGCCAGGAGCACCTCGGACACGATGAGGACGACTACCAGTCGTATTGCACCGTCTGCTGCCAGAAGGCAAGGGGTTGCTGCTACTGTGCAGCAAAGCCGTACCGCGTCTGCCAGCACCCAGGAGACATAGGGTGACGGTTACCTGAGCGGGCTCCATGCTTGCTGTGGTATGGCGTCTGCACAGGTAACTCAGGAAAAAAGGCGCGAAATGATTGTCTGCCCTTGCTTTCACGGAGGGAGGGAGGGAACGGGGGCCTGACGACACGTACCCAGAACCACCCGCGACAATGTTTTAGCCCCATCAGAGCGCTCCATTGTGACTGCTCTGGACAGCACTCTCAGATGCCCGATTGTTTGCCATTGCTCTGACGCTGGGAGGGGCGCTTACAGGGTTGGCTTCAGGGAGCTAAAATCAACAAAGGGGGTGGCTTTACATCAAGGAGTATTTCAGGCAGGACTTCACAGAGGGTTCCAATAAGAAATGGTGCACCTAAGTTATTGTCCTTATTGGAGCAAGAAGGTTAGCCTGGCCTCTGATTGATACATGGCTAGATTTACCTCGCTGCACCTTGACTGCAGTGTGATCTAGAAGAATGAGTCCCCTAGACAGGGGAGGGGGGGGAAGCAAATGAGTACAAAACAAATCTGGTCTATTTCTTGTTTTGACCCACTCCATCTATCTTTTACATCTTTGGCTGGCAGCAGACGGACTGCATGCCATCCACATCTCATGACTGCTCGGCAGAAGATGGTACAGCACGACTGCTAGCAGTCCGTATCGCCTGCCCGCTCACCATAAGACGGTTCAATAGGACTGACTGCAGGACTAAAGAGAATGACCTGGTCAAGTCACTCCAAATTTAGTCCCTGTGCCCATGTCTGCCCAGGCGCTCCTGATCGACCTCACAGAGGCGACCAGGAGCACCTCAGACATGACGATGACGGCTACCAGTCGTACTGTACCGTCTGCTGCCACAAGGCAAGGGGTTGCTGCTACTGTGTAGCAATGCCGTACCGCGTCTGCCAGCACCCAGGAGACATAGGGTGACGGTTACCTGAGCGGGCTCCATGCTTGCCATGGTATGGCGTCTGCACAGGTAACTCAGGAAAAAAGGCGCGAAATGATTGTCTGCCCTTGCTTTCACGGGGGGAGGGAGGGAACGGGAGGCTGACGATATGTACCCAGAACCACCCGCGACAATGTTTTAGCCCCATCAGGCATTGGGATCTCAACCCAGAATTCCAATGGGCAGCGGAGACTGCGGGAACTGTGGGATAGCTACCCACAGTGCAACGCTCCGGAAGTCGACGCTTGCCTCGGTACTGTGGAAGCGCTCCGCCGAGTTAATGCACTTAATGCACTTAGAGCATTTACTGTGGGGACACACACACTCGAATTTATAAAACCGATTTCTAAAAAACCGACTTCTATAAATTCGACCTTATTCCGTAGTGTAGACATACCCTGTGACAGTCTGAGGCCCTGTGCTTAGGCTAAGGCCTTTGCCTAAGCAGCAGAGGCAGCCATAAGCTGGGAAGCGACCGGTCACATCCTCACATTCCAAACTAGTCACATTGAAATAAGGTGCTATTGGGCTGTTAGGAATACAATCCTGTCCTGATAATGCCTATCACCTCCAGAGAAAGGGAAGTGCCTAGAAGATGTAAAAGGAAACTTAGTCTGATAGGTTTCAGAGTAACAGCCGTGTTAGTCTGTATTAGCAAAAAGAAAAGGAGTACTTGTAGCACCTTAGAGACTAACCAATTTATTTGAGCATGAGCTTTCGTGAGCTACAGCTCACTTCATCGGATGTGATAGCATCCGGTCTGGCAAGAACTCACTTATCAATAGCTTGGATGTGAAATCCTAATTTCTGTGTTTGTTCTAAAAAAGAAAAGGAGTACTTGTGGCACCTTAGAGACTAACCAATTTATTTGAGCATGAGCTTTCGTGAGCTACAGCTCACTTCATCAGATGTTTACCGTGGAAACTGCAGCAGACTTTATATACACACAGAAATCATGAAACAATACCTCCTCCCACCCCACTGTCCTGCTGGTAATAGCTTATCTAAAGTGATCAACAGGTGGGCCATTTCCAGCACAAATCCAGGTTTTCTCACCCTCCACCCCCCCACACAAATTCACTCTCCTGCTGGTGCTAGCCCATCCAAAGTGACAACTCTTTACATAATCAAGTCGGGCTATTTCCTGCATAGATCAAGGTTTTCTCACATCCCCCCCACCCCCATACACACACAAACTCACTCTTCTGCTGGTAATAGCTCATCTATCACTGTAGTCCCCATTTCCCCATTGTTTGTCTGTATAATCTCTGTTTTGTTCTGTGATTGTTTCTGTCTGCTGTATAATTAATTTTGCTGGGTGTAAACTAATTAAGGTGGTGGGATATAATTGGTTACATAATCATGTTACAATATGTTAGGATTAGTTAGTTAAAATGATTGGTTAAGGTATAGCTAAGCTGAACTCAAGTTTTACTATATAGTCTGTAGTCAATCAGGAAGTGAGTGAGTGAGTGGGGGGGGGGGGATGGGAAAAGGGAACAGGGGTGGGGAAATTGGAATTATGTTTAGCTAAAGGGGGAAATGGGAACAGGGACACAGGAAAGCCTCTGTGGTGTCAGAGCTGGGAAGGGGGACACCAAGGAAGGAAACTAGAGTCATGCTTGCTGGAAGTTCACCCCAATAAACATTGAATTGTTTGCACCCTTGGACTTCGGGTATTGTTGCTCTCTGTTCATGAGAGAAGGACCAGGGAAGTAAGTGGGTGAACGAATAAGTCTTCACGAACAAGGTCAGCTCCCAGACTACTGCACCGGGCAGCACAGTATGGGGAGGAGGTGACTAGCCCTCTGTGGAGAAAGAAGTGGTTCAGGGCTATTTAGAAAACCTGGACGAGCACAAGTCCATGGGGCTAGATGCGTTGCATCCGAGGGTCTAAAGGAGTTGGCAGATGTGACTGCAGAGCCACTGGCCATTATGTTTGAAAACTCATGGTGATCGGGGGAGGTCCCGGATGACTGGAAAAAGAATAATGTAGTGCCCATCTTTAAAAAAGGGAAGGAGAAGGATCTGGGGAACTACAAGGCAGTCAGCCTCACTTCAGTCCCTGAAAAAATCCTGGAAAAATCAGGTCCTCAAGGAATCAATTTTAAAACACTTAGAGGAGAGGAAAGTGATCAGGAACAGTCAGCATGGATTCACCAAGGGCAAGTCATGTCTGACTAACCTAACTGCTTTCTATGATGAGATAACTGGCTCTGTGGATGAGGGGAAAGCAGTGGACGTGTTATTCCTTGACTTTAGCAAAGCTTTTGACATGGTCTCCCACAGTATTCTTGCCAGCAAGTATGGGCTGGATGAATGGACTACAAGGTGGATAGAAAGCTGGCTAGATCATCAGGCTCAACGGGTAGTGATCAATGGCTCCATGTCTAGTTGGCAGCCGGTATCAAGTGGAGTGCCCCAAGGGTCGGTTTTGTTCAATATCTTCATTAATGATCTGGAGGATGGCATGGACTGCACCCTCAGCAAGTTTGCAGATGATACTAAACTGGGAGGAGTGGTAGATAAGCTGGAGGGTAAGGATAGGATACAGACGGACCTAGACAAATTAGAGGATTGGGCCAAAAGAAATCTGATGAGGTTCAACAAGGACAAGTGTACCAAGTGCACTTAAGACGGAAGAATCCCATGCACTGCTACAGACTAGGGACCGAGTGGCTAGGCAGCAGTTCTGCAGAAAAGGACCTAGGGGCTACAGTGGACGAGAAGATGGATATGAGTTCACAGTTTGCCCTTGTTGACAAGAAGGCTAATGGCATTTTGGGCTGCTTTCCCTTTAGGAAAGTAGGAGCACTGCCAGCAGATCAAGGGACATGATCATTCCCCTCTATTCGGCACTGGTGAGGCCTCATCTGGAGTTCTGTGTCCAGTTTTGGGCCTCATACTACAAGTGTTGGATCATATTAAAGAAGTTCTGTATTAAAATCACAAATGAGTTTGATTCCCCATAGTTTAAATTCCAGGGTATTACTAATTAAGAGGTCTCTTGGTTTTTGGTACTGTTTCTCTCCCTCTATGTGTGAAACTTACAAGCTGCTAATTGTGTTAGTACATTCTAAGACAGAGTCTGTTCTCAAAGCAATTCACAGAGAGAGAGAGACTCAAAGCAATACTCTAATAACAGAAACAGCACCCAGAGACTCCCCACCCTTTTGTTGTATTAACAATTGTGATTAAAATAGAGATAGAGGATGTATATGGATGGATGCTTGGTGTGGATAATAACTGAATGATCAGGGAGGTGCCAGCCTAAGAATCCAGTGTCCATCGGCTGAAGAAGGCGTCAAGTGGAAATAACCAGAGGGCCCCCGGAGGGCAGACTGGAATCCACCCAACAGCCTCAAGAATGGGAGAACCAAAGAACAAGATAACATCTTGGAGTCGTCAGGAATGTGCTATCTGCTGATTGATTCAGCAACAGCATGATGAAGCAATTCCCATAGAATGCCATAGGAAGAAATTCCTATAAAAATAGACTCTAAAAAGTGAGAACTTTGGGGTCTGATTCTGCAAACCAACTTCCAGGAGCATCAGATGAGCATCTGACAAGGCCCTGCTCCCTCCTCATGTCCAGGCCACCTGGCCAGTGGCTTGGCATGAGCAACTCTAAGGCTGGTAACTATGATAACAACCTTGCAGAACCTGTGTGTGTGTGTGTTTGTATGAATGAATGTGTGAATAAATATGAGATTGAATGGAATGTTATAACTATAACTAACTGCTTACTATGATTCTTTCTGTATTCACAATAAATGTGGTATTTTGCCTTTTCCTCTTTAATAAGATCCTGCTGGTTTTTATTTTATTGGTATAACACAAGAAGGATGTGAAAAAATTTGGAAAGAGTCCAGCAGAGGGCAACAAAAATGATTAGGGGGCTGATTTATGAGAAGAGGCTGAGGGAACTGGGATTATTTAGTCTGCAGAAGAGAAGAGTGAGGGGGGATTTGATAGCTGCTTTCAACTATCTGAAAGGGGGTTCCAAAGAGTGTGGCGGTTCAGTGATGAGACAGAACACAGCTTTTTGCAAGCAGACAGGCTGGTCAGCTGAGATGGGCGTTCTCTGCCCCCCCGCCTTCCACCTTCTCCTTTTATTATATTTCTCCCCCCTAAGCATTACACACTGCTACCGCAAAAAGATACACAAAGGAATGTATGACGTTGATTAATATACTTAGTTGCATCTTTTATATACTACAATCCTGGTTCTCAGGCCTTGAGCCCAGGCTAAGAAAGCCTCCCACAATTGCTGTCCAAACAATCAAGTTCTCATGGTTCATATCGAGCCCTTGTCCTTGGATAGAGCAATGTGTGCATTGCTTCTACGAAACAGTCAGGGTGTGCCCCGCCTGCTTCTAGGTGGACTAGCTAAACATTAACCCTTCAAAAGAGGATGGATCTAGACTGTTCTCAGTGGTAGCAGATGACAGAACAAGGAGTAATGGTCTCAGGTTGCAGTGGGGGGAGGTTTAGGTTGGATATTAAGAAAAACTTTTTCACTAGGAGGGTGGTGAAGCACTGGAATGTGTTACCTAGGGAGGTGGTGGAATCTCCTTCCTGAGAGGTTTTTAAGGTCAGGCTTGACAAAGCCCTGGCTGGGATGATTTAGTTGGGGTTGGTCCTGCTTTGAGCAGGGGGTTGCACTAGATGACCTCCTGAGGTCCCTTCCAACCCTGATATTCTATGATTCAGCACTTGTTTAAATTAAGCCCTTAACCTTTGCTTCGGTATCCTCATCCATAAAAATGGCAGTAATAACACCTACTTCCCAAGGTATAGAGAAGACTATAGCACTAAGTATTAAGAAGAATAATGATTAGTTCATCTTAAGAAAACCCAATATGAATTTTGAAGCCCGGGGACTACAGGTATCTGGGAGCTCATAAATTACCTCAATGTACGTTCCAGTTTGAAAGACTTTCTTATACTCACAGCAGGTAACAAACACAGCAAATATCAACAGGCTATTCATCTCTATGATGGACCTGAAAATAGAGAGCAAACAAAATCAAACCTTCTCTTCAAAGATGTATCTGCGCTGAATCATTAGCCCAGAGTTTAAATAATATTTGGGGCAGTTTATTATTCCATTGACAACAGATAAAAGATCCTTTTAACACAGCAAGCAAACAGTGGTGTTAAACGTAAACATGTGTGTGCCGGAGATGTCAAAGTGAAGATGCCTGCCGAAGGATGATCAGTAAATTTGAATATGACAAGCATTCTGAGATGCTTTGATCCGACACATTATTGTAATCTGTTTGTTGTTAAGCAGTATTTCCTCATTTATGTTTAGTGTGCCAACACGCCTTGATCTTCTGACACTGGTTGGGTAGATGTCCCAGTTTATCCGTGTTTCTTTTCTCTTTAGTTATTTATGACCTATTTGTTGCTCCTTACTAGGAGACCCAGTCGTCTGTTAATTCAGAGATGTATGTTTGTTAATGGGTAAAGCATTTGGTTAACATGAAACATTTACAAAGGAAAAAGAAAATACAGAGATATCAAAATGTCAATAATATCGAACAGGTGCTTCTTTGTGCAGTGCAGCTGTAAAACATATTGAGTCAGGTATCATTTGTATAGTCTGAGCAATGGAAAAAAGACACACAGACAAGTACCTCCAGGTCTCAAAACTGAAGGTGTGTTGCCGTTTTTAAAAGGGGGTTTTTAAAGGGTTGAGCTTGATTTTTTTTCAAACTCAATAGAATTACACCAGTCTAAAACTGGTATGAATGAGAGGAGAATTAAGCCCTAATCCTGAGGTCCTTACTCTGATACCCTTCCCTGCATCAGGTAGTAGATTACACTGTGAATAATCCCAATGAACTCCATGGGACTACTTGTGTAAATAATAGATTATTCAAGATAACTAAGGGTGGCAGAACTAACCCCTTGATATTTACACAGACCTCACTCAGGTAAAGCTCCCATTGACTTCAGTGGGAGTTTGTCTTAGTAAATCCTCCACAGAATGAAAACTGAACACCATATCCTGAGCTGGTGTAAATGGAGCTGAGGACCTGGTCCTAAGGGAGGACTTCAGGTTTGGGCCCCAGATGAATAGATATGTGTTCTCAATTGTTTTTAATGTAAATGAAAATATTTAATTTGGGATTGAAAACATTTCCCCTGTAGCATTGGAAACCTAAACAATAGCATCGTGGTAATGCCGTGGGGTTCTATTCTTTCCCCATAGGATACAAGGAATGAGGGTTACTCATAGCAAGCCACAGGAGAACATGGTCCCATAAAATAAACCTTTAATGTGAAATCTTTGTACATGAATAAGAAAGTAACAAATGGCCAAATTCAACCCTGCTGTAAAACTTCACTGACTTCAGTTTGGCTCTTGTGTGTGAATTCTTGATAGTAAAACATATGATTTCATAACTGAAGCCAAAACACTATAATTTGTCTTTACACTGCTGTATGTTCTTCATTTGTTTGTTTGAATATTTTGCTTCTTTTTCCCCTTGGAGTATCCTTGATCTGTCCTATTGTCACTGTTAAGGAGGGAGTGATCTCTATAAACAGTCACTTAAAACTATTTTTTTAAACAGATTTAACTTTTTCACTAAAGTCTGAGATAAGCCTTCTGCATTTAATATTACTTTGTAACTACTTTCAGAGTAGCAGCTGTGTTAGTTTGTATTCGCAAAAAGAAAAGGAGTTATTTGAGCATAAGCTTTCGATGAAGTGAGCTGTAGCTCATGCTCAAATAAATTTGTTAGTCTCTAAGGTGCCACAAGTACTCCTTTTCTTTTTGTAACTACTCTACATATTACTTTCATAGCTAGAGATTTTTAAAATGTCAGCTCAGATTTCAAAGTTAATGGGCCATATCCTCAAGTAGTACAAGTTGGCATAGTGCCTTTTGCTTCAATGAAGCTATGTCAATTTACATCAGCTGAGGTCCGGGCACAATATTTAACAAAGAAGAACTTGGTTTTTAATGGCTATATATTACATTCAAATACAAAGAACGAAGCTTCCACAATTCTAAAAAGGGCTGTTCTTTTATGGAGGTCCAAACTTCAGACTCAAAAATAATTCAGAATATTTAGAGACATTACACAGCCTCGGAGCAAAATCAATATATAATATAGGACCTACCAATCCTGACGATAAACTTAAAAAAAATTAAGTATATTTTCCATCTTAGAAGATCCTTTCACTTTGGACCCCGATAATTCTTTTGCAATAACAAAAGCCACACCAACATAGATCAAATGCTATTTCTTTTCCTTAGTTGTTCTTGTGCATTATTTTCTTTAGACCTGTGCTTACTTTTGGTTGTTTTGTGGTGGTGACTTGTGCTTTTAGGGCGAAGCATTGTTAGCGCTCCCAATTCCCCATTGCCTTGCAACCTGTGGCAAGAGTTACTTTAAACGGAGTATAAAATGTTCCCCTCCTGGTTCGGAAGCATCTCACCCCCCCTTTTCCTAGGTGTCAACAGTGACACTAATGGAGAAGCAGGCATAATAACTCTGATACAGATACAGACGTGCGTGTTCCTGATGTGTCTATACTCCCCCATCTGATTTCCTGGATTTCTCTATCCATCCTCTTTAAAAACAGGTTCCTTATTTAGTTCTTCTTTTCCTCTTGGTTTCTCTTTGGTCTCTCCTTCCCGTCTTACTTTTTGGTGGTTGATTTTTTCAGACCTTTTTACCCTCTGCATGGCTGGCACTACATTTTCAACCCTGGCCATTGTGCAAGTCTGTGAACTTTAAACAAAATCCTATTGCAGAGCAGAAACATCTAACCTGGTGAAGATGCATTAACAACATCACTGAGTTGTGGTGCAGCACTGCAATGACGGAACAAACCCATCATTCTGACATAGGATCATAGAATATCAGGGTTGGAAGGGACCTCAGGAGGTCATCTAGTCCAACCCCCTGCTCAAAGCAGGACCAATCCCCAATTAAATCATCCCAGCCAGGGCTTTGTCAAGCCTGACCTTAAAAACTTCTAAGGAAGGAGATTCTACCACCTCCCTAGGTAACGCAGCCTCTCCTCATAAGTCATGTGTTCCAGACCCCTAATCATTTTTGTTGCCCTTCGCTGGACTCTCTCCAATTTATCCACATCCTTCTTGTAGTGTGGGGTCCAAAACTGGACACAGTACTCCAGATGAGGCCTCACCAATGTTGAATAGAGGGGGACGATCACGTCCCTCGATCTGCTCGCTATGCCCCTACTTATACGTCCCAAAATGCCATTGGCCTTCTTGGCAACAAGGGCACACTGCTGACTCATATCCAGCTTCTCGTCCACTGTCACCCCTAGGTCCTTTTCCGCAGAACTGCTGCCTAGCCATTCGGTCCCTAGTCTGTAGCTGTGCATTGGGTTCTTCCATCCTAAGTGCAGGACCCTGCACTTATCCTTATTGAACCTCATCAGATTTCTTTTGGCCCAATCCTCCAATTTGTCTAGGTCCCTCTGTATCCTATCCCTGCCCTCCAGCGTATCTACCACTCCTCCCAGTTTAGTATCATCCGCAAATTTGCTGAGAGTGCAATCCACACCATCCTCCAGATCATTTATGAAGATATTGAACAAAACCGGCCCCAGGACCGACCCCTGGGGCACTCCACTTGATACCGGCTGCCAACTAGACATGGAGTCATTGATCACTACCTGTTGAGCCGGACAATCTAGCCAACTTTCTACCCACCTTATAGTGCATTCATCCAGCCTATACTTCTTTAACTTGCTGACAAGAATACTGTGGGAAACCGTGTCAAAAGCTTTGCTAAAGTCAAGAAACAATACATCCACTGCTTTCCCTTCATCCACAGAACCAGTAATCTCATCATAGAAGGCGATTAGATTAGTCAGGCATGACCTTCCCTTGGTGAATCCATGCTGACTGATGCATGATGACATGATGCAGTGTAGCAAAGTAGATCTGTTTCGTGGCCCCAAATAATTTTACTCCTGCTTGCATAGTGTGAGATCTGTCTGGTAAGCACTTATTTATGTATTCTAGCATCTGGGGTAGCCAACAGATTGGGTCAAAACCAGGCTGCATAACCCCCCCACAACTTTAATCCAGCCAAAGCCCTCCTGCTTCCCCTAGAGCAGTGGTCACCAACCCGTCGACTGCAATCGACTAGTTGATCCTGGGGACTCTCCCAGTCGATTGCAATCTCTGGCGGTGTAGTGGGGCTCCCACTAAAGCAGGCTCCAGGTCTGCCGCGGCCCCACACCACTCCTGGAAGTGGCCAGCACGCCCCCAAGGCCCTGGGGGGGCAGAGATCTCTGTGCTCTGCTCTTGCCTGCAAGCACCACCCCTGCAGCTCCCAATGGCTGGGAACGGAGGACCACACTGGCTGCAGCTGGGGAGTCTGGGGTGGGACTGGGGATGACGGGGTTGGGGTGCAGGAGGGGGCTCAGGGCTGGGAGGCAGTGTGGGATGCAGGCTCCAGGAGGGAGTTTGGATGAGGGGGGCTCAGGGGTAGGGCTGGGGGTTGGAGTGTGCGGAGTATGCGGAGTATGCGAAGGAGCTCAAAGCTGGGCCAGGGAGTTTTGGTGCAGGAGTGGATTCAGAGTGCAGGCTCTGGGCAGCGCTTACCTCAGGTGACCCTGGTAGCGGCCCACATGTCCGACTCCTAGACGGAGGGGCCAAGTGGCTCTGTGCACTGCCCACACCTGCAGGTGCCGCCCCCGCAGCTCCCATTGGCCTCAGTTCCCAGCCAATGGGAGCTGGGGAACTAGTGCTCAGGGCGGGGGCAGCGTGCAGAGCCCCAGTGGCTGCTTCCGTGCCTAGGAGCCGGACACGCCGGCCGCTTCCAGGAGCCGCGGGGAGCCAGGAAACCTGCCTTACCCCACTGTGCCACCGACCAGACTTTTAGCGGTCTGGTCACCGGCGCTGACCAGAGCCGCCAGGGCCCCTTTTCGGCTGGCCGAAAACCGGACGCCTGGCAACCCTAGGTTGCGCCCCTAGTGCGCTAGGTGCTGTACACACCTGGACCACGGCCACAGAGGCAGTGTTAGCCCAGAGAGGCCCTAAGCAGGAATATTCCCCCCTCCCCATAATACTAAGGGAAGAGGGCTGAGAGCCGGCAAGGTGCACGGAGCATCCTCACGGATTTCCTGGGGGGCAGCGTGCCCCGGAGGGGCCGAGCCCCTGCCGCCCCCGCACTGCGCTGTGTTGTGACACCACGGGGCGTTACCATGGTGACGTGAGGCCTGGGAAGGACCCTCCCAGCCCGGCAGGGGCCCCCCCGGCTGAGCCCAGCCCAGGACCCTGGTCACGCCAGAGCGGAATGGCGGCCCTGGCGGCGGACACCGTTGTGGGGGCGGGGAGGGGGTACGCTCTAGCCAGCCTTCCCTGTGCTCTCTTTGGTTCGGGCGGGGAGGGGTCTCCTTTGTTCCGGTCACTGCCGGAAGTGGGTGACGGGCGGGGCCGGTTGCCGTGGCAACGCGGGGCTGTTTACCGGCGGGGCTGGGCGCGGGCCGCCGGATGGAGCGGCGCGGAGGTGAGAGACGGGGACCAGCCGGGCGGCCCCGTGTGCACCCGCGGGCCCTTCCCCGGGGGCCCCTCCTCGCCTGGGGGGGGGCGAGACTCTTTGCTCCTGGGATGCCCCCTCCCCCCCAGCAGGGACTCCCCCGTCCCTTTCGGGAGCCCCTCGCCCGACCAAGCACCCCCCTGGGCTCCTTCCCGCCCCGTCCCGCTCTCCGCCCCGGGCCCCGGCTTGCTGGGGGTGGGGACCCTCGGGACAGACACTTCTTGGACTCCGCCCCCCCCCGGGGCGCACAGAGTCCCCCCCCCTACCTTCCCCCCCGAAACTCGAGCTCCTGAGGGCGGCAGGTGTGGCCTAGTAGCTCGAGCCCTGGACTGGGAGTCTGGGGAGACCTGGTCCCGGCTCCGCCCCTGGCCTGCTGGGTAACCTCGGGCAAGTCCCTTCCCCTCAGTTTCCCCCCTGACCCTCCTCTGCGAAACGTTGTGTCCCAGCTGGTTGGGAGCTTCCCTTGGAGGTCAGCTGATGGAAAGTGCGAGCCAAGAGCCGGGGGCGCGGGGGGCGTTATCTGAAAAATGGATTTTCAGAGGCGCCGAGCCGCTCCGGATGGGAGCTCAGCGTGGCTGAAAAAAATCACATCCAGTGCGACTGAAGTGAGGCACCCAAAACCTGAAGGCCTCAGAATTGGTGGCCACTTTTGAAAGCTTGGGCCTCTTAG
This sequence comes from Caretta caretta, assembly GCF_965140235.1. Lineage (NCBI taxonomy): Eukaryota > Metazoa > Chordata > Testudines > Cheloniidae > Caretta > Caretta caretta. The sequence goes on from NC_134223.1 coordinate 9,080,725, forward strand.
TACCACACCCAAAGTGCATCCTTTAGAGTCCTAAATGCTGACCAGTGGGCGTCCTGTCTTGTCACTGTAGCATGAGGACGAAGCAGATCAGCTGCAGGTTTGAGTACTCCTGCACGCAAATGACAATGCAGCTTCTGTTCACCAGTCAAGGGGATTTGTGTATTTATTGTTGATTTAACTAACTGTGTAAACATATTCAAAATGCATGTAGCCCTTGGGCTACTGGCTAGTTGCCAGTGCTGCCCTCACCAAATTAGGGCTCCCCTGGACTAAGCTTTAGATGCCACCACTATTGCACAAAGTCAAGAAAGATCGAGTCAAGTGAGTATTGGATTGCTTGCTTGGTAATTATACCCATTTGTTCAAAAGAACTCCCTGTCCTCTCCATTTTCTATGCCCTTTGGGAAAGCAGTAACTACTGTCTTGGGTCTTCAGCTGCTTAAAATCGTATTAATACAGTGCACAGCTCTATTAATATGGGCCTCTGATTGAGAAACCCAGGTTTAAAATGTGTCTTGTTTAAAGACCGGTGTGACAATTTTAAATGCGAAACATTTACTTTAAAATGAAATGATGCTGTCCAGCACTCAGAAGATGCAAACAGAATTTCTTAGAGGATTATTCATAATTTTGCTCACTGTCAGGATATTTCTAGACAGCTGGTAACTCTGATTTGCCATGTTCAAGAATCCTTCTTTGAAGGGGTGTAAGACCATGGCTTTTATTTCTTCATATTTGCTAAACTCAGGGTTGTGAGTTCAATTCTTGAGGGGGCCATTTAGGGATCTGGGGAAGGGGGTTGGACTAGATGATCTCCTGAGGTCCCTTCCAACTCTGATATTCTGTGGTTCTGGGATATTGATTTTGCTGCCTTCTAGTTTATTTGAAGATATTTCAAACCAAATAACACTCCTGCCCTTTTAATATACTCCTAGGAAATTATTATTGGTGACTTAGATTTTGTGTCCAGATTATTACGGTCAGTCAGCTTGGCTGTACGTTTATTGTGTTGTAAGTAAATAGATCACTTATTCAAGTGGCTGAGTGATGATTATTGTACCTTAGAACAGTTTAATAGTGAAAGCATGTCAAGGCACACCTGTACATTGAGACTGTACTTTGTCTTTGCTAGACATTGTTTAATTTACTGATCATTTCCATTTCACTGAAACAATAGAGGAAGGCGAAGAAACAAGGTGTTAAATAACGCATCACTGGCAAAAGGCCTATGAGCATCTGGTTTTCCAACTCTTGTTAATTTGATGAATACGGTGGAACATGAATGTTGGCATCCCCCTTGGAGTAACAGACGGTTTATGCACTTGAGAAGAGGCGTTGGATTATGAAGGTGGGTTAGATGGCGGGGGTGGGGAGGGCAGCTTTCCCTGCAGAGGAGTGTAAATCCAAATAAACCTGCCATTGCTAAAGACTGGTCATTCCCAATATTTTGTTTGGTTTTGGGGTAGCCAGCGTGTGACAGTGGTCTCAAGGTGCCATTATAGCATCCAGGGATTGCCAGGTCATGTGGAAAACTTGCCCCTTTTCCCTTGGCCAAAACACCCTTACCAAGCAAGCGGGTGGTGTAGGCATCATTAGCCTAACTCTAAGCCACTGAACAATCCTCCTATTCAGGGGTGATCCTGCTGTGGCTCTAAGGCTGCTTTGCATTGTTGGAGCAAAGTGGTCTCATTGCAGCTGAGGATCAGAGCCACTGAGTAGAATTCTACTCCATCTTTATTAGAAGTAACACCCATTAAGGAGATGAGCTTCAAGGTCTTTTGATTGGTCACTTACAACAGGCTTCAGTGGATTGAATCAGCCATAGTCGCTCAAAAGACTTAAATAAGAGACTTCAAAATTTTTTAAAAGCCAAAGTGCAGTCAGTCTTACCTAAAAGTCCACACTGGGAACTTAATTGACACCGCAGAAACAGCAATGATTTCATATCTGCTCCTCCACATACACTCGTTTGCCACATTCAATAAGTGAATAACAACAGAATAAAAAATGTTTTTCACTAAAACCTTTGTACGAACTGACACGTGCACAACTGGCTACACTACAGAGTTATCCTGGGATTGGGTTGGCGCACGCAGGTTAGTCTAGCCTGGGTGTGAGCATTCCCACAGCAAAGCCCTGCCCTCAGAAAACGGGGGGAGCGGAGATTAAAAAAAGGTGCCACCCGCTAGTACTCACCCGAGGGCACTCCAGGTCTTCGGCGGTGGGTCAGGCGGCGCTCCGGGTCTTCAGCAGCATTTCGGCAGCGGGTCCTTTACTCACTCTGGTCTTCGGTGGCACTGAAGGACAATCCTCCCACCACCGCAATGCTGCCAAAGACTGGAGTGAGTGCCGCCGAAGACACTACTGTCCGTCCTCTGCATCTGTACTCCCTCGTGTGTCTGGGGGCAGAGCCCATGGTTCTTTGAGATGCTCTAGGATCCTTTCATGGTTTTGTCAGTTGTGGGAGATCTTGCCTGTCCTCCAGGGAGTAGAAAAGGGGAATTGTGGGAAGGACATAAAGGATTACACAAATCGCATCCTTACTGCAAAATAGGCAAGTTCCAGCCAGAGCTAAAGCACTACTTGAGCTACAACTCATACCCCGACCATGCAAGCAAGCATGGGTTCAAAGTGCAAAATAGGCACATGCTTGATGGTATTGGCATTTGGGAGCACGGGTTAAAGCTACAGGTAGACATACCCTTAGAGAGGAAGGACTGTGGATAAAACACTGGTCTGAGACTCAAGAGTTCCTGGCTCTACCACAGGCTTGTGTGATCTTGGTTAAGGATAATAATACTTCCTCTCACCCACCCTTAGTGTCTCTTATCTGTTTGTCTGGGGCAGTTACTGTCTCATAGTGCATGGTGCCTAGCACAAGTGGGCCCCAACCCCAGCTGGTGACTCTAGACGTAACTGCAAGATAAATAATAACACCCCATTCCATCTATTAAAATAAAGGCTTCTCCTACTTTAAATCCTTGAAGACCAGTAAGAACACTTAGCACTTGATATACAGTGCTGTGCAAACATTAATATACAGCGTATACTATGTAAACAGATTTAAAACCTCTCTTTTGTTATCTGGCTTTGATATTTGAACTTCCCAAGAATCATGGTTCTGATTCCAGCGGGACTGACTCACCCATTTATCATTCTGATCTCAGTGAATGGAGTACCATGCTTCATGGGGACCTTTCTCATGAGACCTGAAAAAACCCCACCAAGGTTTTATCTGCTCTGCTCTATTATTAAAAATCCCATGGCACTTTTCACTGCTCTGGCGTCCTTTATCAGCATTTCCCTTCCTCTGTTGTGCAGCTGACCACAGCCCTTCATCCCAGATGTGGCTGCATCATATTGTGAGTACATAGCTTGTAAGGCACTTTGGGATCCTTCCAGATAAAACCCATTTTTGTTTGTTCCTACAAGGAACCTTGATCTGTTACAAAGCCAGCATCTGGGAATGCATGCCACAAACTTGATACTTGACACAGCAACAGTGCTGTTCTGTAATCTCCCTACACACAGTGAATCAACACATGCCAGGATACCCTACTATTGTGTTAAACACAGTGCAGCATAAAAACAGGGGTACTCTAGTGAAGTAAAATGCGTAGAGATTTGACTGATTCCTGTAACTTTTTTCTTCCCTCTGTCACCCCTTCTACAGGTGTCTTGAGAAGCAATGGCCACAGTAGCACCTCTGAACATAGCACCATCTGAATGCAACACCACTTCGGGCACTGCAGAAGCTTTCATTTGGAGGTCAAACACCATCAATATGCATGTTACCCGGCCGAAATCTGCCAAGGGACGTACAAGATCAAGCTTGAATTACTCCCATAGTGTGGAGGCCTATTCTTATAGAGTGCCATCCTCTCCTCAGCCAGCAGCTCCCTATGAAGCAGCAAGCAATCAAAGAGCATCATCTACCAAACCAACTTACCAGCCTGGGCAGGTGTCTCCTGATGAAATCCCAGAGCTCCTCCAACAAGTACCCTTGAGGACCTCCTCTTCCCTAAATAAGTACAGAGTGCTCCCGTCCATCAGCAGGAAGGGCTTGGGGAAGAGTGTTGTGGAAACAGTGATCGAACAGACCAACAAACTGAAAATGAGTAGTAGACAGGAGGAGGAGCAACCATCCAAAGCTCTTCCTGAAGAGGAAAAATCCACTGGTATAATGACAGAGAATGAAGGGGCTAGAGGGGAATACTCAAAAGTCCAACCTCCCATTTCTGAGAAGAAGCCGTTAAGGAAAACAAGAGAAGAAAGCTCTTCATCAGTTTTAAACTTGGAGGAGCCACTGAAGAAAGAACCAAGACTGCTGCTTGCCGTTAGGTCTCCTTCTGGTCAAAGATTTGAACATCACTTCAGGCCTACAGACAGCCTTCAGACGGTCCTTGCTGTGGCAGAACAAAAGCACACAACCAAATACAAACACTGTCGTGTTGAAACGATGGAAGTGCCTAGGAGGAGCTTTCCTGACCTTACAAGGTCCCTGCAAGAGTGCGGGATCCCACACAAGTCAGTGTTGTGCATTCTCCAGGAAGTGCAAGATGGAGATCTCTAAATGTACAGTGATGTTACACAACTTCCATCACCCCTTAGCATGTAACTCTATTGGATGCCATGGACTTCCCTTTGATGAGTGGTCTAAGAACTGAACCAGCCTGATCTGTTTCAGTGGTCTACTTCTTAGTCCCACTGTCTTCTGAGTGCTTCCCTTGAAGTAGACTTGTATATAAATGGAGTGTGCTGAAATACTTAATTATTTTAAAGTGTATGTACACACCACCCAAGAGTATCTATTTTTTCCATGTGTACAATCACAATTCACTTTAAGAGTGGGCATCAGCTTCTGGGCTTTGTAGTATTTCTAAATGGTTTTAAAAAGAGTTTCTATTCCTCTGGGAAGACCCACTTTTCTGATGCCCTCTCTTCTGGTGGTGGGAGGCCTGTCTCGTCTTCTCTGGTTTTGCTCCAGGAATGCACCACCTCCCCAAATTAAGTCTGAGTCAGGATAATACATGGAGCTGGGAAGACACAAGCAGCACTATTTTGATTCCTTAAAGCTATAGGAATGGCCTTCATAATAAAGTAGCTTGTTGGCTGCAAGAACAGCTACAATGGTCAATACACAGAAAATGGTCTCAAAGCAGTAACTCCAAACAGTTGGTGAGAGTAAATATGTTGCTGGGATGTGTTAAAAGTACAAGGTCAATGGTAAAGTACATTCAAGAATCAAACCATTCCTGTATAATCTCAGTGTTTTGAGTACGCCTACTTTGTCTTCTCATAAAAGGAAAGTCATGGTTAAGGTGGTCTGATTCCTCTATGGATACAAGGACGACTTTTTTTTTAAACTCATTAGCTTTCTTTCTTCAGTGAGTGCGTAAGATTGTGATGCACACCTGTAAATCAAGAAATCCAGAGCTAAGGGTGGATTGTCTGCTGTAACTTTGAATTTCAGTGCTGTTTGCTACTGCAATTTAACGTTTTTAAATTGAACTGCATTAAGCTGAGCAATTACCAGTTGCTTTTGTGTTTTGGCTAAATACATAAAGGAAGCGTTCTGCTGGGGCTGTTATCTACCGAATAGACTGTGCCTCAAACTATTGGGACTCTTCTAGAGCTATTTATTTTCTATAGTTCAGAAAAATCAACCTGTTCAAGTAGAACGGCTTGGCCCTGTGGTTTTGTATTAACGCAGCTGCTGTGCATGTGCTAAAAAGCCTCATTTTTTAGTGGAAAATGTTCCTGTCCAGGTGCAGTCGCTGAGTTTGAACACCCAGTGTAATAAAAGAATGGATCAGGCTACCTGACCGGCCACCTTGCCAAATAATAGGCTCCTTTTGAGTATTACAGGTGAAACAAAGGCAGTGTTTTTGCCTCTCTGTAATGGCCAAACCAACCTTTTGTAAAGGATGGTAGAATATTTGCTCTTTACTGTGATCACATATGCTGAATTTCAGTCAAAAGCAAATATTCATAGGCCAGCAATTAAGCCCCATAGAACAAGACAGCTGCTGAAATACTAGCACTACCTGATGCTGCAAGTGGTGACACTGGTCTGTTGACTTCAACAGCAACATTTAGAGGACTACACTAAGCTAGAAGCATTCTCAACTGCCTTCGGGGGTATAACTGTATCAGAGGTTTCTAATGAGGATTACAACTAAGCGAGCTAGGAACATGGTAAAAAGAATGTTTCACTATGAAAATTGCCAAGAGCAATGGGAAGAACAAACTAACTGTATGATTAATTTTTTACATGGAAGAATACAGCCTATTCTGCTCTGAACTTAGCATTGGCTGTTTGTGAGAGATGGCTGGTTCAAGTGGCAGAATGGAGTGTAGTGTTGTTGGCCAGCACACCGCAGCATAGAAGAGCCCGCTAATGCTAAAGAATGCAAACCACCTCCATAAGCAAAGTGTTCAGTTCTTTTTGAATAAATCTGTGCTATTAATTGGTGGCTTCCTACCCCCTTTTTAAATATTTAGTTGTGAAATGTGACCAAAGCTCTGTAAGATGTTACCACAGTCATTGCTTCCTCCTCTACAGGGAGTCCAGATGGTTTTCAAACCTTTTCCACTGTAATGCACCTGTTCGTCACATCTTGGCTAGGATAAAGGGAATATCAGGATAGTGTCCTGAAGAACTTGGCTATGAAAAAATCAGTGAGCAACTTCACTGGAAACTATAGCTTGTTGCAGGCATTGTTTCAGTAACTACTGCAGATTTTATGCATTGATATAATCTCTTCCCCCACAGATCAGCTAGGCTAAGGGAAGTGGTGGAAAAATCAGACTTAAAGCTATAAAACAAATACTGGGTCAAGTACAGTCAATTTACTGTTTGAGATGTGTGTATGATGTTACATTTAAACAATGTTAAATAAACTGTTTTAAGTGTGAAGCTAAGACCAGCAAAGATTTCCTGAGTGCAACTTGGATTTGAAATCAATGGTTTGCATGAACTAGAGGTTTCACTTTACCACATTTCCTCATACTTTTAACAGCATGTTCAATTAGTCTGTTAACACATGTGGACGAGAGTAATAATCAGCCTTTCTAGAGAAACAAGTCAGGCTTCCACAATTCTACTCCTACATCACTGCACTCAAGCAGTCCTGCAAAAGCTTAATCCGATTTTTCCTCTGTCTTCCAGCAGGAAAGAGTTGTTAACCTGTGTTGTAGGCAGGCAGTGAACTGTTTTAGAATTCAAATTAATAGACAGGACTATATATTTCATTGGTAAAGACTATGTAAGCAGGGAGGGCTAAGCTGAAAGACAGGCCAGGCCAGAGAGCTGATAAAGGACAACCAGTGGAGAAAATAAGTGAAGAGAAGGGGATGATCAGGATGATTGGCTGGAAAGATCTAGCAGCAGTATTTTGAGTGGCTCCCCAAAAACAAAGAGGTAGGTGCCTTAATGGCCATGGACGATTTAAATTTAGCACCTACCTCATTCAAGTTTTATCCTTTAGTGCTTAGGTACCACTAAGGTCTTTGCCAGGAAAAATCCTGGCATCAAGAAAGACATTAGGGAAGAATAGAATTAATCTGATCTCATTAGTTATCCAATATAGTTTAATGATAAATGGCTGGTGGGATGCTGCCATAGCTTGACACTGAAAGCATCTGGGAAATACAGCAGCTCAGTTACACTAATCTCATATTTCACAGTGGAATTCACCTGGGAGTATTCCAATAGGAAGCACTGCCAGAACTCCATCTCCATCAAGTCCTCTACACAAGACATTAGAGAGCAAACGGATGCCAGCGTCAAAGACTAACCGAGGCACAGTTCAGTACGTGTTCTTTATTCCAATTAAAAGTACATTACAAACAGCACACAGGATCAGCAGCAGCGTTCATGACAGTTCAACCCAATGCACTGCTGTCACAAGGTCATTCAGCTGTACTATTAAAGTAGGTGATTGAAACAAGTCTTCCACTCTACACACAAGCACTCACTCACCTGCCACTTTAAATAGGTTTTCAACAGAATAAAAATAGATACACCCCAGAATACAAAAAGTTTAATTTTAACAGGTTTTTCACTAAAGACTATACAAATTGATAAAAGGGTGCACAATTTCCTAAAATTTTAGGTACATTTTAAATGAGCCTTTTTTTTACTTGGTAAAAGGATCAACATTCCTGTCTTTGAACAGAATATGATGGCCAAAATTGCAAAGAAAATTTATAGTTCAATTTACAATTTATACATTTGTTTTGAAGTGATTCCTGCACTGAGTAGCAGTCCGATGGCTGCTCACACACGTCCACTTTTCCCAAAAGAACGGTGCACCACAAAGTTAACATTTAGGAGCCTACTTCTCCTGGAATCGGGGGGAAACAAAAACCCACAAACTTCCATTTGTGCATGGTAAGTGGTCCCAACTCAACTAAAAGCCCAAACTTAGAAGTTCTAAATAAAACTTTCACTGGCAAGGGTCACCTTTGGGGCAAGGTGTGTAGGGACTGATGACCTGTCTGCTTTATGATACAAGCACAATGAAAGTGGAGTGCTTCCCATCAGTATTTTGGCTGAGCAATTTAACTCAAGACTGTGGTACTGAAACATGCTGTAACAGGCAAATTTGGTGTTCTATTTAAGGGTATTTTTGGTCAATACAAGCTATTAGAATTTTTTTTTTTTACCAGATAAATATTCTTGTTTCCATTATTGATTGGTAGAGTCCGACAGCTCCGTATGAGACTTCATGTGGAACTGCCCCGAAAACAGCAGCATTTTAAAACTGGCACCACCTGCGTAAAGGTAACTATAACCCCCACTCCCCTATCAAGAGACACTACCATTTGTCGGAGTGAATTTATTTGGGATATTGATTAGTACAGTCCTCTTTATACTGCTGATCCCTCCCACCCACATGAACCACGATTTGGTTTGGCAAGGTTAAATGCATCATATGACTTCTACAGTAGTTAATTAACACTTTCAACCACTGCACTGCTTTATGAATAGTGGCCATTCTAAAAACAAACTAAAACCAAAATACTGCCCAGCAAAAGCAACACTGCACCACTGTCTGAGAATATGAGCTAGTGGAGAGAGCTTCTGGACAATCTACTTAAGGAAAAGCAAGGCAAATCCATCAGGAAGCTAGAAATGAACCTTTAGAGCACAAGGCAGCACCAGAAAAAAGTTCTATTTCATGTAAGTTTAGTTTTTAGCCAAAACCATCTGCCTTGGTTTTTAAGTCAATGTCCATATACTTGGCTGTTGAGTTTTGTTTTACTGATCACATATGTTAAAAAATAACATCCCAATTAACCAAATAAAGCATTTGTTTTCTTCCTTTTCGATATTTACGTATTGGCCACTTTTTGGCAAATCTATTTCTTAGAATTTAAAACATTTCCATTTTAAGGCTAAACTAAGAAATGTTAAAAGCTTCTGTAAACATTTCCTCTTCTTCCGCAGAGCGACAATTTTAAGTCCAACTGCAATTTTTAAAGTGAGGTAATTTCTGTGTATTTATATCTTAAGAGTCCTTTTCATGACTGGCCAAAAGGTGTGCCAATCTGAACGCTGAGCCAATTGTAGTGGGAGAGCTACCACAGGAGGGCCTACATCAGTTCCAGCAGCTGCGTTTCAGTTGGCTATTTTCTCAATTTCATCCAAGTCGTCAGTATCCAGTTTTTCTATCTTTTTGTCTGCAAGAGAAGATTAGAAGGGAATTGGAACGCGTGCACTCTATACAATGGGAGAACAGAAGATGAGAAAAGGTCCCACTTTACTGCGTTAAATCGCACTTCTGTTCTTGTCACAAGATGAATCCATGACAGACACAATAGAATTAAGTTTTATAAATCAAGTCTCAATATAGTGTGACGAAGTGGGAATTTTGGAAACATGATTCTTATGCATGCCTCAGTTTCCCCTCTGTGCTTTGCATTGCTATGCGAAGAATATAAAGGGTTAAAAAGCAGCTCTTGGGACAGAGCGAGGGACATGAGGTGTCGTGTCACATAACTATCTGGAGTGGTATGAAGACTCGGTCGTCTAAAGAATGGGCTGAAATGGATCCAAATCAGTGGAGGATCCAGAAAGGCAATGGGAAACCCAACAGCCAAGAGGTTCACACCCAGGAACCAACAGAGGAAGGAGATTTTCAACCACCTCTCAGCAGGGAACCTGAGCAAAAGCCCCAGCTGGAGAATAAAGGCATCAGGTAGCAGCGTTAAGAGCTGGCCTTTGGAGAGACAGACACACCTGGAACTAAGGACAGGAGGGACAAAGATGGGGAGAGCACGCCAAGATGGCTCCTCAGCAGCATGGCTCAAGGGAGCCCTTACCCTACACTGGCCATTCTGAACTTTTTCTAAATCTTTGCCTCTCTATTCTGACCCAAGGACTTTCAGAATCTGTACACCAGGAGTTGTTACCTTGTTTTGGAAAAACTGTCTGGGCTTAAGGCAAATACAGAGCATTACGCCCTGAAGGAATACGGTACAAACCTCCTGCAGAAGTCTGGCTTGGCTGGATTCACTGCAGGGAGCCAGAGAGGGTTCGCTAGTGCCCAAAGGCCCAGTGTCGAAGTGTTAGGCCTTGTCTATAATACCACGGTAAGTTGACTTAAGTTACGCTACTTCAGTTACATGAATAACGTAACTGGAGTCAACGGGGCTTAGGCTGTCTTACCACGATGTCTACACCACGCTCTCCTATCGACTTCTCTTACTCTTCTCGGAGTGGTGGATTACCAGAGTCGACCGGAGAGCGCTCTTCCATCAATTTAGCGGATCTTCACTAGACCTGCTAAACTGACACCCGCTGCATTGATTGCAGCAGCACCAATCTACCGGTAAGTGTAGACAAGCCCTTAGAGGCCACTGGCCTCCCCCAGTGGAACCGTGTGGGTACCTAGGGCTTGGTCCACTAAAGTAGTCACTTCCAAGGGACTGGCTACAGGCTGAGGCACACACCACAGCACACCTCTGGATCTGTAACTTCTAGATCACTAGGTCACTCAAATTTCAGACTGGAAGCAATTTCTTGGGGGGGGGGGTGGGGGTGGAAGAGGAGGAGGAATGTCTATCGTAAGCAGAGGGGCATTCAAACATTATGGTTTGTGGAATATCATTTTTAGTAATGATGCCAACTAGCCAATGAGAACTGGATTGACATGGCAGAACACAAGCAAGATCTCCCAGGCATGTCTGTCATGCATCACTTTGGAAGTTTACTGTCTTATGACAGATGAAGAAGTTATTCATATGTACCAAAATGGGCTATCAGACCTGCCCTTTAAACAGTACTCACTGTTCTACTCTAAAATAAAGACAATTACATCAGAAGTTCTGCCCATTCGAATGTATACAAACAACTGGCTATTCCCCTAGTTTTCTCAATGTTATTTTTGAAACAAGGTGCTACATGAAGGGCAGTGGTACCCTTGACAGACTGTATGAAGCAAAGCAAAACTCTGTTAAGCCTAATCAAAGACCAAGACCACAGGCGCCTGGGAAATCTGAATCAGAGTCAGGGTTGTCAAACACAGACGCTCAAAATTCTATAGAAATAATGCTGTACCTACGCAAAAGAAAGGAAGCTTAAGGGGACTTACTGAAATGTTCCTGAATTCTGTTCAGAATATTCATGCTGTGCTTGCTGTCTACCATGTTAACAGCCAGTCCCCGCTTGCCAAAACGACCTGTACGCCCAATCCGATGCAGATAAGTCTCATTATCTGGGTTGCCATCTTTATCCACAGGAAGGTCAAAGTTGATAACAACAGAGACCTGCTCTACATCAATCCCTGAGGAGGAAAGCATTAGAGATATCACAACTCTCCCTTTCACCCATTTTAAGCCAGAGCACCTTTCGTCCAGGATTGTTTCAGTGTTTTGATCCCAGAATCTAGGGCTTACCTAGAGCCATTAGTTTCAACACCTTTCACAGAAATGTACTATTACGCCGCCAAGGTTCGTGGAAAGTTAAGCTACCTGCCATGATGAAGCCTGCAGCGATGTCAAGAGCGAGCACTCAGCAAAAATTACAGGGATAACTGGAAACGTATAGAGGAACTTTTAAGATATCACAGTGAGAGGATGCTATCAAATGGAGGATGAATAATACACTTAAACTGAACACCTTTGCATTACCTAATGGTTTCATACCAGAACTACACCTTGAGGTTTATGGGTGCCTAGAGAGGCTAATAAAATTGCAGTAACTTCTAAAATATAGTCAATTGCCCCTCCTATTTCTCAACAGCCAGGCTAGGAGAGCCATTCAACTTATTTCGTTTAAATGTTCAGCAGTGTCCAGAATGCCCCTTGTAGCTGTAACTTGCAGCACAGACTGTTTCTGGAGTTTATTCCTTTGCCTGACCTCTAGCGAAAATGAAGTTGTTGAGAAAATTCAGGGCACACATTTGTTTGCCCACAAGCCAAGGCAGGGCAGGGCAGGGCAGAGCCATAGGATGCCTCAGTGAGCCCAAAGGACAGAAAGAAATGAGACTCTGGTGGAAAGGAAGATTCTTCACCCTACTTCAGGTCACCTTTAAGGAAATCCTGCGTTAAGCCATTCCAGGAGAGACTGACCTAACCCAACTCACACACGTCAAGGACCATCCAGAAGTTTTTGGGGGACAGCTCATCTGTCAGTCTCCCCTGGAATGGCTTTGTGAAGGACTCTTTTGTACAAATCTAGCACACCGATTGCAAATTCTTCTCTAGGAGGTACAGCAATATTTTGTATTCTGTCACCAGACTGCATAGTTCCGTCTCAAGTACAAGTACCCGCTTCGCTTCCCCGAGATGCGGTGACAATGTATTCTACCTCTGGCACAGACATTTGTGGTCACCAGCACTTTCTCTTTGCCCTCTCTGAAACGCTCGATCACCGCAGCTCTTTGTTCCACCATCATCTCTCCACTTAGCAGTGCCACCTGGTGACCTTCTTTTGACAGCTCTCCTGCCAGCCAGCCCGCTGTTTTACGAGTCTGAAATGTAAAGCAAGAGCAATTAAGATCTTTCTGGGAAGACAATTTTTGAACTTCAAACAGGAACAGGCCTCTCTTAACAGAAGGGAACGCTCAGGGCTCTAACTCTGCTTGTTCCAGGATTTTAGCATCATAGTTTAAAAGGAACAAAGAACAAAAACCATTCCAATTTCTGTTTGAAAGCCTAACATTACAATAAAGCTTAGAGACATGTTTTCTATTTCCTTTTATATAGGACAGCTCTTTGTGTGTAGTCAGAAGGCTCCACTGCTTGTCTGGGTCTCTCAGCAACAAGGAAAAGACTTGAAACTTAGTGTAAGACCACATGCCTTGCACCAAGAAGACTGGGACAAGTGTAGTATGTGGTACCATGAACTATTCATTTTGGAAATTGGCTAGATTTCAGGTTGAAAACATCCCTTTAAGACCATCCAGTGAGAATCTCTGCAGAAGGGTTGAGTCAAGCAGCTATAAAAATTAACTGGCATCTTGAATTTTAAAGTCCTATGTCAAACATTGCATTTCAAAACTGCAGGAAATGGCTCTTCACTCTAGTGGACACTTGGGTACAGAACACGTGCCTTAACAAACCAGTCTTCTTCCTATCTAGGGCTAAGCTTTGCTACTTGATCACCATTGGCCTCAATTAAAATTTGCAATTACAGCAGCTTCCATACAAAAATCTCAGAGTGTCACAACACACCTGTGATGTATCATCACCATTTTACAGAGAGGGAAGCTGAGGTCCAGCAGGGTCACAAGCCAGGGGCAGACCTTTCACCTATAAGACTTATTTTTCCACCCCATTGAAGCCTTTTTGCTTTTATTTTTATTGTTTTGTTGTACACTTTGTTTTGAGACATATTTTACTGGTTTACAGAACCCCAAATGCTTTGATTTTGGAAGACCGCTCGAAAAATAAAAGTGAGCCACATAGCCACACAATGGCTAGAACCATGCAAGCAACAAACATGTTTAAGACCAGCTGGGGCTAGATGGCTCCAGCATGGTTGCCATGACTCTCATGGGGCAGAGTTTGGCTATCACAATTTTAAGAAACTCCCTGTCCACAGGAGTAAGCGAAACTACACTAGGAACATTGTTTTTAATAACTGTTGTTAATAGGGTTCCAGCCTCAGCAGACATAGGACCAACAGGCAATTAGTATTAGAGAGAACCTGAGAAGGCCTATTCTTCCAGCCACCCTCCTGCATTTTTCCATTTCCAAGACAAGATGAGGAATGGCTCGTTCCTCATTTGTGCTCCTAGAATGATCATGCCCTCAATCATCTTGCAAGGAGTCTGTGTCACTAGGATTCTTGGCATTTGCAGACACTATTTCAGAATGGGGCTGTTTTTAACGAGAGCTCCCTTCTGTTTAGGGCGTGGCAAAGGTCACTCCATTCTCCAGAACTACTCACATGACAGAAGATCATGGCCTGGGCGATGGTGATGGCTCCATATATATTACAGAGAGCATGGAACTTCTCATCTCGATTATTACATAGAACATAGTATTGCTTAATGGTGTCCAGCGTCTCCTCCTCTCGCTTCAGTTTGATGATGTTGGGGTCGGGAACAACTTTTTGGGCAAATTTCCATACAGAATCTTCAAAGGTGGCAGAAAATAGGAGCATCTGACAATCTCTGGGGAGCATTCTGCAAGGCAAGGCAAAACAAGTTAGGGCTTCCCTATTAGAAACCATCAGCCAACTGGAACCTATGGCTCACAGTCACTTACAAGCCTTTGGAATCAGCCTTTTAAGTCTGTTAGGCTTTCTGAACATTAGCCTATGTATATCTAATCACATCCCAACTCAATTTGCCAGTGGCATCTAGGTAAATTTGGACATTTTAAGCAATGAATCCTCCTCAGGGGATAAGGAGGGCAGTTCTCGTTCCTTGAAATAATTAAATGTCTGTCTTCAATTAAATTCTAGCTTTATGAACTGCCTGGATTAGAGTTAAGTGTTTTTCTATTGTAGCCTGTGGCCTTAGTGGTTAAATCACCAGCAAATAATCACGTCCTGCCATTTGGAAGAGAGCCCTTCCTGCAACCATGAAGAGGAAATGGGACATTAAATAGGCCATTGAGAGAAACCAACTGGCTGTGGTGGAGGTGGACTAGAATCTTTCCCTTTCCTCAGACTGCCCAGATGACAACATAGGGATCGTCCTTACCTCTGAATGCGGATGCTCTGATCTTGATGGCCCTGAGTTGCTATCATCACGTCAGCCTCATCCAGGACAAACACTTTAATCTTCTTGGGGTCTATGAATTTCAGTTTGGAGCACCAGTCCAGGACAGTACCAGGAGTGCCAATTACAATCTGCTCAGAGATCTTCTGACCTCTCTCCACTGTTAGTAGACAGAAAGAAAGGCTTTCATGAAATTTGTGTGCACAATGCTTCCATGAGAAGGTGAAAGCTGTATCATTGTGTATGTTACTCCACACCCTACTCTCTTGCTCAGCATTCTTCCCCTACTCTGGAGACTGCTATTAAAAAAAAAAAAAAAATTACAGTCCCATTAGTGCCAGAGCAACAGATGTCAATACATCCTCTTTAGGGCAGTTTTGCAGCATCCAACCTTGCTTTCCCAGTCTTACCCTCCTCTTAGTAAGGGAGGTAATCTGTCAGGACACTAACCCTTCTGAAGCGCACAAGATCCACAACTTCTCCCCAACTTCATGAATTTAGCAGTTTATAGAGTGCCTACATCTCAAACAAGCAGCATCTATAATTATCTGCTATGCAGACTGCACCAGCAACCCACAATATGAAAGATCCACTTTGACAAAACAGATCAGCCACCAATAAAGCTCAACAGCCATTACCACTTCACACATAGTTACACAGTTCAGTTATTTTCTGAGCAGATGGAGGAAGAAACTCAAGTAAAAAACCCAGAGCATGAACTGTCCAACTCCCACTCCATGCCCAGTTTACGGCTTCCAAGAGCGAAGTCCCATTACACCAGCTCATGTTCTATACAGCACTCAGACCTGACAGGCCAACTGTGCTAAGAGTATCTGATGTCAAACCCAGTGTAATCATTTGCAAATGTTAAGAGAAAGTAATGCATTAAATTCCCATAACCACACCTCACTAGAAAAAGGGGTAAGTCTCCCTGGTTAGATCTAGAAAAAAGGGGGTGTATTTCCCCTCACACTCACATTTATTGCCTCGGACAGCATATGCAAGTCTTAGCTCCGGATGAAACTTTCCCATCTGTTCAATTACTTTTCCTGTTTGAAGTGCCAGCTCATATGTTGGGGAAAGGCACAAACACTGGAAGGAAAGCAGATAAGAGTATATTAGATTGCCACATAGTAGATTGTCACTGTGAAATACATTTAGTTGTGAAACTTCACCTCTGTGCAAATAGATGACCAATATTTTAGGATAAAACATTTACTGTTTTAGGTAAATTTCATTAACACTCATCAGTTGAATAGTGGTTTTTAGTAATTCTCCCAATTAAAGGAAGTTAGTTTGGATGTGTAGCGTCATGTACCGGTTAGTTTTGTACGGTTTTGTATTGCCCACTTAAGCATGTAAACAGAACACCCTGCTAAGAATGTTGGTGCTCAGTACTATGGCCAAACAAAGTGCCATATTATCAAAGACAGATATGTTTTTTATAAGGGACATTTCTAATGAATATAGCTCGAAGTGAACATAACACAGCATCCTTAGCAAGGAAGCTCTTGCCTTGGTAAAACTGCCGAGTCCATTTCTGCAGAACAGCTAACTGACATAAATCCTAGGCTGCTGCCTACTCCCTGAAAGTGGGAACTCTACTCTGCATGGCTTCGGAGCTGTGGTTAGAAACATCATCTAGCTTCCTAAACTGAATTTTCTCAACTCCTGTGCAAAAAGCCCTGTTACCTTTGTGTTAGGGTGCTGGACTGGGTATCAATGTAAACTGGACAAGGCAAGAAACAAACCATTCAACACCCCATCTACTCTCCACTTCTCAACCACAGGTGGTTCGTCAGTACAGAGCCTCTCCCTTCCAGTCCAGACCCTGCTCCCGCCCCCACACCCCACCATGTTCCCCATCCCAACACAGCTGCTCACTGTAACTCCAGTTTGGCTGTTACAGGTACAGAAAGACAGAGGGGGCAGAGAAGCAGGGAGGACAGGAACTGGGCTGGTCAGGGGAGCTGGGAGAACCCAGTACCTCTGCACAAAAGAATCAGCATTTTCAACTCTGCTGCCTCTGCTCCCCAGTGCTCAGACTCCACAGCACACTGGGAAGTTGAAGCTATGTAGCTGCCACCAGTGTCATATCAAAGGAATACAGCTTCTCTCCACTAGATGGCACTGCAGTACAACTAAAAACCAGCACAACCATTAGATTCCAGAAGCCACTACCTGTGGATACTTGTTCCCGGGTTCAACTCGACTGAGCATGGCCAAGACGAAGGCAGCTGTCTTACCAGTACCAGACTGAGACTGTGCAATCAGGTTCTGTGGGCTAGAGCAACACATAAGGGGACATTTTAAACACTTTGGCACAAGGTTAAATATAATCCATTATTTATATGACCAGCTAATACGAGATACGCAGTTGAGAGATTTGGCAACATGGCTTACATTAACTGAATGGCAGCCACAGATAAGGGATTTTAATACGTTCTGGATTAATTTGGCCCTGCATCTTGGCCACATCCAAACTGAAGTCACCATCTAGTTTCATAAGGGCAGGATTACACAAGGAGGAGGACACCAGTGAATTTTCTGCAGGGCGCTTTCAGCTTGGCACAAGCAGCTTCTATGGGCTATGGAGATTTGAAGGGAAAGGTGCTGTGATGTTTTCCATATTGCTCATCTCCCCCTAGTGTTAGTTGCACTACTCCATGCTCTTCACCAAAAGGGCACTGAGACCCCATCCATGGCATTTTGACTGCTCTGACCTGTCCAGGAGTTATGCAGGGCTGTTGCAGAACAGCCTTATCTCCCCTATATGGACAAGATGATCAGCTGTACTGCTGCCAGGAAGAACGGCATTGTCTTCAGTGTGGCCGAGTATGCAGTGCAAGCCCTAGGAAAAGGGTGCTTATGGGGACCTATGGAAGTTTGCTGGGTACCCAGGCAGCATTCTAAAGAATTTCAGCAGTACAGTCCCATGGAAAGGGAGCCCCTTCAGCACAGCACATACGGCCACTGGTGTGTCTCAACGCCACTTCAAGTAGGCCGTCCCCTAGCCAGAGAGTGTTTACAGTTTAACAGTAATGGTACACAAGGCTCTCCCACCCTCCCCACTTCCCAGTGGAAGTGGAAAGCAAGGATACGTACGGTTCAGCAAGCATCATGGGCAGAGCATTCTCCTGTATTTTCGACGGTCGGTTGAAGCCCATGGCATAGACACCCTGCAGGAGCTGGGGTTTCCTGGAAAGAGAAAGAGTAAAGTGTTTCTGAACTAGTAAAAAACAGCATTAGAACCAGGAACTATAGTCAATGGGGGATTTTTTGATTGCAAGTGAAGGGCAGGAGCCTGAAAAGCAAACCCTAACAGCCAGTAGGCCTGGGGCAATGCCTCTATTACTACATTTACCAATAGTAAACTACTGTGGCAAGCCATTTCTTCTCCACATTGCTAACAAAGTGGTTCCTCTGTGACCCAATCACTATTAGCTTGTGCACACCCTAAAAAAGAGAGAAATACCGTAGAACCCCATTTATCTGGTCTAATTGGGACGAGGGCCAGTTCAGATAATCAAAACTCTGGATAAATCAGAGAATGGGAAAAGGTGATGCTGCAGCACCATCTAGCGGCCACAGGAGAGATCGCCTGCTTCTGGCCCACTTGAAGTCCTGGTTGTTTGGTAACTGCAGAGAGCCACTGAAGGGAGGGTCAGATAAACAGGGTTCCCCATCCACAGCACAGCTTTGTACACATGAAACTCTGGACAGCAATCCTCTGAGAGGAACAGAAGCACTAGATCAAATGTTAGCATCTAAACAGATTGGGAAGCGAAGAGACACTATTTCAAGACTAAAGAAAAGGAGTACTTGTGGCACCTTAGAGACTAACCAATTTATTTGAGCATAAGCTTTCATAAGCTCACTTCATCGGATGCTCAAATAAATTGGTTAGTCTCTAAGGTGCCACAAGTACTCCTTTTCTTTTTGCGAATACAGACTAACACGGCTGCTACTCTGAAATATTTCAAGACTATGTGCCTCCTTGTTTTATCAATGAATAAGCTAGTTACTTTTAAGAGCAAAATACAGTACTTAGTAGCTTATCAAAGGATCATTTAGATATTGTGATTAACATCTGTGAACCCAATATTTATTTGAACCAAGAAGATACAATAAGACCCTATTTTTTACCTTAAGGAATATTAAACACTGGAAGGAGTCATTTGGCTACAATATGCACTCCTGGGTTCTAAATTAATGACCACTCAAGAAAGAGCTCTAAGCATCAATGCAGACAGCTCAATTAAAATCTTTGCTCAGTATGTAGCAGTGATCAAGAAAGGCAAAACGTGTCAGGATGTACAAAGAATAGAACAGAAAATAATACTAGAAGTGTGATCGTGTCTCGCTATAAAACGGCAGTGCACCGACATCTGGAACACTGTGCAGGTCTGGTCACCTGGTGTCTAAGATAGCCAAAATAGGGAGTGTTCGGAGACATACACAAAAAGGATTAGAGGACTGAAGAAATTTCTTTATGAGGAGAGATTAAATAGACGGGGACATTAAGATTAGAGGAGACCTGAGGGCCTGGGCACAGTGAATGAAAGGGCTAGAGAAGGTAAGTCTGGTGCTTTTATTGACCCTCTCAATAAAAGAGCAAGGAAACACAGTCAATCAAAAGACAAGAAATTTAACCCACTGATAAAAGACAACATTTTTTACAACACAGTTAACATGTGGAACTCTGTCACAAGGTATCATTGAGACTAAGACCTTAATGAATTCAATATGTATATAAATCAGAACATTGTGTTCATTATATAGGATGAAAACAATTTTATAAAGGATATAAACCTTCATGATTTGGGACTTAAGCCAGCTGCTAAGGGTACGTCTACCCTGCAAAAGATGACCATGGCAGCAAGTCTCAGAGCTTGGGTCAACTGACTCATCTGGCAGGACTTGCACTACAGGGCTAAAAATAGTAGTGAAACCCAGCCAGGGGGGTGGGTGTCTCAGAGCCCCAGCCCAAGGGCCTACCATTGCTATTTTTAGCTCCATAGTGTAAACCCCACAAGCCCAAGTCGGTTGACCTGGGCTCAGACACTCGCTGCCACAGATCTTTTTTTTTGCAGTGTAGACATACCCGAACTAATGGAGTTGGGAAGGAACTTCCCCTATGAGCAGGCTGTGTCCGTTTGTGGGCTAATTGCACCTCTGGCCCCTCCTGGTCTCCTCGAGTGCACCCCTCGCAGTTTCAGGACGTCAGCAGTTACCTTCCCTGAGATGGAGTCATGTCATTCTCCTGCTCTCAGCCCGAGCCCTGGGCTGCCGTCTCCTGCGTATCAGCTGTGATAACCACAGCAAAGTCTGACTTATGTTCAGTATCTGCAGTTTTCTGTTCACTCTGGGAGCAATGACAGTGGCAACCAGTGATCACACATCTTCCATGCAGCAAAGTATTATTTATTTAGAACAAAAGCACTTAATGGAAAACGGATCGTAAAACCAAACCAGACTAAACTTGTCTTCCCATTCCCTGGGAGCAGGGAAGGCCTCATTTGCTTTCAGGCGCTCCTGCAGGACCAGTCTGTTCTCATCAGGAACAGCACCTGACAAATGACCCACTACCCCTTCCTCTCCAGAGAGGAGTTTAACTGTTTACTGTCTTTTTAAGCTCTAGTTCCCAGCCTGGCAAAACAGCTGTGTCACTTTGGACTGGTGCCTGGAAGTATGCCATTGTCTTGTAATTGGCTCCCAAGACAAGCAACATCTGACCGAACACTTGGGGTGGCACTGTTTTGCCTTTATGTTTGTTCTTCTCCTAGCCCCCTATTATGCTAGTGCATTCACACAGGAAGTCTTATAACCCAATATACAATAACTTCCCCTCACTGACCAGGTATCTCAGTGTTCATAAATTACATAGCAACTCCACTTCAGTCACACTGATTATTCCACTACTGTCCATCGTGGGGTTCCTAGCACCTTCCTCTAAAGCAGTGTGGTTCTCAACACTGCAGTGGCCCATCACCCATGTGACATTCTCAGGGCCATACAGATAGTATATATATTGTGTGGATGCAGCCCACATAACACCGAGAGCTGCATATGCAGCCCACAATGGTAAATAGGTTGAGAACCGCTGGCTGTGTAGGCACACCTACCAGATACTGAACTAGACAGACTACTGTTCCAATCCAATATGGCAATTCCCTTGTCGCCGTGAAGCCCTATCAGCAGCGTCTTAACACCACAGTTATCAGCCCTGCCAGACTCACTAGTCCAAAAGGAGGTACCAGAACAGGAAGACGTTTGACATGATTGCAAAGGCCATTTAACATTAAAGTTTTGCAAAAGTCACTTTTAAGATTTTGTATTTTTGATGTTCAACCTCTAAGAATGAGAGTAAATACTGATTGATGTGAGAAAGAGGCAAGTTATGGCAAGCCTAGCTCAGCAGGATTCAGGCTATTGATTTGTACACAGCTATACGATGGCACTCAATTTTAAGTGCAGTGGTGACACCCACAGTGTTCAATTGCCAAAGTTACTATCTGCTTCTATTAACAAGGCACTTATAATTGTTAAAGAAAGCTTTCAAGTCAGAGCAGACACTTGTGTATCTAAGGAGACTCAAGAGCAATCTAAAATTAAAGTTAAAATTAAAGTTATGATATTTGTATTTGTAAACTCTTAACCGATGACCTGTTTAACTGCTTCTTGTAGGTGTTACTGTTGCTTAGCAGCAATTTCCGAAAAGTAAATAGCAGTTTTCCTGCCCACACTTTTCCTGCTTGTTAAACCACTCTACTCGATTCAACATCCTTTTTAAGAAGCACGTATTATTTGCAGTCTGTGGCTCAAATAAAAGCTCTTTGAATATGCAACCTTGTGTTAGTTCAAAAGCAAGGATCCACAAAGCCCAATTCTTTGCAACAGTTGCCAAGGATACAACTAGTTGCAGAACCAAGACTCAATTAGTCCGAGTGCTCCCATCATTAACTTTCTTTGATTGTTAGATCAATTCTCATCTTTCAAAAGCCAGACAGGCAAGGTATATGATCTAAGGAGCCTGTTTGCAGTCATTCAGCTACAAAGCGGTAGCTTAGAAAGGCGAAGCTGTAATGTTTCAAGGTGAAAAGTCTGTCAGGGTGGTTTCCTTTTGGGACCCATTTCCAAAAAAAGGACAAAAACAAGATCACCAATGCAATTAAGAATAGAACCTCAAGAGTAGAACTTCCTAGCCCAGTTTTAAAAGTTTATCATTATACACCATATCTTCAGTTGATGCACAAAGAGCTCCATGAACAACTGGGGCAGGTATTTAATGGGAAGATGGAGGCAGGAAGAACAGTAAAGATATCAGACTATTGTTTTGGGACTGATGTCACTGGCAGAGGAAGAATGGGTTGGCTTCCTCCTGTGCTCTTCATGGGCATTTGTATCCTCGCAAGGACTTTTAAAGGTGAATTGTAATAAATAAGTCTGAGCTCTTTACCTCTCCTTCTGATACACAAAACCAGAACTGCTTCAGTTTTCAGGAAGTGTTCTGGTTGCTTTTTAATATAGACATTATATGGAATACACGGTCTGATCTTCCCTCAATGTATGGAAGGCACTTGTGGGGGGAGGAGGGGGAAGAGAGGAATGGAGACTTTTATACAAAATGTTTTTGCTTTTTCATTTACTGTTAGTGACCAGATCAGTCATGGAGCTCATCTAAATATCCCTTCCCATCCCTCCCCCATCAGTTCAGCACATGATGTTAAAGGCAAGCTCTACTGTGCAATCTAAGACAACAAACCTTGCCATTCTGCAACTCATACAAGTTTGTATAAGATTTAAGGGGGGGAGGGGGGAGGAGGAGGAATCTTCCAAACCATTAGATTGTCAGCACAGAGAACACTTGCAAGGAGTTGGGATGAAAGCTAAAGCAGAGCATGAAGAAGCTGCTCAAAATAAGCCAAATTTCAGGCCAAAAGACCTGTAAGACAAGCAATTCTTCCTGTTGCTTGTGTTTAAACTAAGGAAAATGCATAATAAATATGCTAATTTACTAACTGTCTAAAAACTAATTTGCAGTTATCTGAAATGGAAACCCATGCACTTCTCAGATACAAGGGATACCCCTTCCCAGAATGAAAACCTCTAACAGGCCATCAACAGAGCAAGACTGCTTTTGCCTCAGCAGCTGGAATTTGAAGTCTGTCTGCTCATGCATTACACCTCCTGTTGTCGGCCACTTAAACGCCGCTAAAGCGGGGTGGCCAACCTGAGCCTGAGAAGGAGCCAGAATTTGCTAATGTACATTGCCAAAGAGCCACAGTAATACGTCAGCAGCCCACCGTTAGTTCCCCCCAGCTCCCAGCGCCTCCTGCCCACCGGCAGCCGATCAGCGCCTCCCCATCCCTCCACGCACCTCCCAATCAGCTGTTTCGTGGCGTGCAGGAGGCTGGGGGGGGGGGGGGGGGGGGGAGGGAAGAAGCAAAGGCACTCCAGGTTCAGGGGAGGGGGCGGGAATGGGTGGTGTGGGGGCAGAGCCTGTGGCAAAGCCAGGGGTTGAGCAGCGAGCACCCCTTGGCACACTGGAAAGTTGGTGCCTCTAGCACCAGCCCTGGAGTCGGTGCCTGTACAAGGAGCCGCATATTAACTTCTGAAGAGCCGCATGTGGCTCCGGAGCCACAGGTTGGCCACCCCGGAGCTAATACAATAATGATCAGGTATTATTTGTTCAAGTAAATCTGTCCTGTTCACAATGGAATCAGAACTGTACTAGCTACAACTATGTTGGCCCAATAGTACATTGCAAAACAAACCCAAAGTCATTTCTCCTCTGAAGCCTTTTTCCATTGATCTCCAAGCTAAACATTTAATTAGGAACCTGTTAGGTTCTAGAGTAGCAGCCGTGTTAGTCTGTATTCACAAAAAGAAAAGGAGTACTTGTGGCACCTTAGAGACTAACCAATTTATTTGAGCATAAGCTTTCGTGAGCTACAGCTCACTTCATCAGATGCACTTCACGAAAGCTCAATTAAATTTGTTAGTCTCTAAGGTGCCACAAGTACTCCTTTTCTTTTTGTTAAGTTCTAATTAGCTACCAAATCAAGAGCTGTAAAGCAGACTGCTGGTGGGGAGGAGTGCTAATGAAATAGTGACTAAGAGCAGAAGCTAGACATTTAAGTGGTTGTTCCAGATTCTTGGTAAAGTTGAAACAGGTCTTCCTCAGTGAAAGTTGGAACCATTTTATTCCACATGTATGATTCCAAATGGAGACATCTCCCATTTTGGAGTCTGTCAGAGGGGGAGTTTCCAGCTATAGCTGCTTGATGGTAATTTTACCCTTTTATTCCAGGGTTGCAGAATTCCAAAACCTTATTTGAGTCCCCTTACAAGAACCTTGAAGAGGCAAATAGTAAAAGAAAGCCACCCCAAGCATGGGTAAGGGGATAATGATTCTTACTTAGGAAGCTTGTCCATTTGTGAACTGTGGCTTATTTTAAAAGGCAGTTTTAATATCAAAAGGGATGTGTAACTACAAAATACTTACCTATTTCATAAAACATCTTAGAGTAACTGATTTTTTAAAAAAATCTTAATTTACTACATATGCTGTTTATTTTTTGCATCTCTCAGCTCAGACAACAAAACTCCAACTAGTGAGTTTCAGTTTTGTTCCTCGTCAGTTTCATTTTCATCTTACCATGCACTAGCATGATGCAGGAATGTTCGGATTGTAAATACTACAGGAGAATATTTATTTAAAACACAAAAAAATAATCAGTTTAGAAGAATAAGCTTTCAAAAAGACTTACATAGAGACAAGATTTATCTGACAACATGAAGATTCTATGGGCAGGGAAAGATTTCAGAGATCTTCTAATTTTAGGCTTTTAGCCATTTTTGCTGTATTTCTTCAATATCTAAGTTTAAATATAATTTAAGTTTCTGGCCCATTCTGCTGCAAAGTCTTCACAAATTGAGGTCTTTCTGCCACAAACCCTTCATGAAGAGTCTCCATTCAATACTAGCAAAGGTATGGACTCATCCCTCCTCCACTCTATTTAACTGAGGTGTTTGAGAGCCATTTCTATACGCAATCTAAAAGTCAGGCCAGCTACAGTGGATAACACTGTCTTGACCCTGTTCTCCAGCCCTCTTTTCCCAGGCTAGGATTTCTGTATTTGTGTTCTCTAAGGAAACTTCCTTGGCACACTTAAGGTTCTCTTTCCTCTTCAGCCCTGGAATTTTCCCCTGTGGTTTCCCAGAACCTTCTTCCGAAGCAACTTCTGATGGATGATGGCACATCGCTGATGTTGAAAGTGCTAGCAAAATGCAGATGGGGTGCTGTGGAGTCATACAGCCTGCATCTCACCATAGACTTGCTGATAATGGGAGACCTTTGCAATATCCAGTCTTATTTGTAATAGTACAAAATAGGTCAGTTTTCAAATACTATAACTCTTGTCCAAAGTAGAAATGCTGTAAACAATCCATTTTCAACAGCAGGAGTCTAGAATCTGGTAGAAAAGTGTTGAATAGACCACTGTACATACTTTGCTGAAGTCACGGGAACATGGCCATACAGAATGCAGATCTCAGTTTGGCTTCTTCTACTTTGTTGCCTGAGACAGCTACAAATCTTTCCTGGGCTCATTTCTGCTCAAGTGTAGACACCGTAAGGGACCGTAGGTGTCAGTGTAGACACCGTAAGGGATTACAAGAGGGACCACACAATGCACTGCAACACGTGCAATGCTCAGCACTGGGAAACTGGCATTTCCCTGACAATGTCCTGGCTGCGCCTAGAGGTCGCACCTAGAAATTTAGTCACCAGAAGACTAGAACTTTTCAGAAGAGTCAGTCATCTTTGATTTAATGTTTTTATGTTTAATGTATTTAAAGTTTAATGTGGCATGACGAATTTGGCTGAATGACTGGAGTTATGGCTTTTGTTGCTGTAACACTTCTCTGGGTACCTGACACCTGTAAATATCCTAAATCTTTCATAGCGTCACACTTGGGTGAATCCAAGATATTCAGCACCAACAGGAAGAGTTCTGCATCACGGCACTGCAAGAGACTATAATTAGCAGAAGAACAGGGACTTACAGTCTCAGCTCCTCAAAAGACTTCACAGAGTAGAGAGGTGATGTAGGATCCCTCTGCAGCACCTCCACTTGGTTTGTTGTGTCCACCAGATTACTGCGAATCAGCTTGTTTAACAAGGATTGGGCAGCTCTGTCCTCTGTGGGGAAGGAAGCAAAAAACAAAGCGTTGTTTATATTTACAGAAGAGCAGGAGGCTCAAGGAACCAGCCATTCAGCTAAGAAGTTTTGGCTGAGCTATGGCAGTTACAGTATAAACTGTCACTCCCACTATGATGTTGCACAATTAAGAGATGTTGTAAGAAGACTAATTAAAAAAAAAAACACCAAAACCAAAGCTGCATTATTAAAAGAGGGGATTCTACTCAATGACCAACCGTCACTGAGTTAAACAGGAAATACCTCAAACTAGCAGAGGGAGTCTTTACATGTGGGAGAGATGGATTAATGCAGAGGCCCATGGGGAGGGGTGCCACAGGCTAAGGACCACCTGAGCAACTATACAGAAGTCTGCTTTTCTAAGATATCTCTACCTGGATAGTGAAACCTCTAACTGACAGGTGGTACAGGAGTACTGATCACCTTCAATATTGCTTTGGTGAGTCTCAAGCATGGACAGGTGATTCTCTACTAAGGGTTTTAACACGAATGGCACGCTCTCAGTGTTAAGAGTGCCCAGTCTAGTATCTCTGCCTCTAGCGAGCATAGCCATTGCATCCTTGAGTTTCCCCATAGAAGATAAACCTACTTTGGACAAGTTAAGTTGTCTCTACAAAGGAGCCAGAATACCCACCCCCTTGCTAACTGACTATGAACAGTTTGTTTAATAAGAAAAAAGCAATATATTCCAGAAGACCCAAAGGCTAAGGAGCGCTGGTTGTGAAGGCAATTCAGATAGTGTTATCAAACAAACTGCTCCTGTATCTCACTACTGCAGACAGATACAGACATCACCATATAACAATCCCGAGTCAATAGGGAGTAATGTATTTTCACACCTCTTGCACAGAGGCCCCTCATTGGAATGAGCTCCTTTGGGCAGATGCCAAGACTGTCCATCCTCTGAAATGAAGTAGACTAGCTTTAAAGAGGTTCAGAATGAACTGTTTTCCCACTGTCCCTTGTCAGAGTGCTTCTCAGCTGTGCTTACCTTTTTCCTCATCTTCCGTCTTCTCTGCATTGTTCTCCGTCTTGACAACAGCACCTACATTTGGAGAGACAGCGCGGTTACTGCAGCAATCTCAAATGGAATGGAACCAAACAAGCTCACATATCTCAGGCTCATCTAAAGAGGCAATGTTACTGCTACAGCTAGGTAAAAAACAAAGCTGTAAACCAAATCAGTAATAGGAGCAGTTTTGCTCCAGCTACAAAAGGAAAGACTAAGCCAGGTTATAACATGAGAATGTCGGCAGTGTAGTTTGCTCCCAGCTTGGTCAAACATGCCATAACATTTGAATTAAATAGCAACCTGAATCCATCAGTTTTGGTCACTATAGTAATCCCTGAACCACTTTAATACTAAAAGGCGCTGAACAGTGAAAGTACAGTTTAAAAAGCTAACCATAAAAAAATAAGCACTCAAGCCAGACATTTAGTTAAGGCTAGTAGTTCCTTATGCTTTTGGAAGGTGAATGCTAAATTGGATTTCCCACCTTTCAAAAGCCATAAAGTCCAGACCAAACACCCATGAAATAATGTTCTTTATTAACCCAGTATTAGTTGCTATAAACTCACCATTGGAGTCTGGCTTCATTTTCTCCTCCTTCAGGTGCAAGTTGCTCAACTGTAAGTGTGGAAAAACAAGGACATTTCAGTTGTTACGCTCAGGAAGCCTTCATTTGGCAAGAAAGCCCGCAGTGGAACCTTCCTCAAGGTTGACAATTTCAGACTCGCTGTCAGTAAAAGTGTAACATGGGCTGTGGTAAAATTTTTAAACTCTAAACATAGTAGGAAGTGAAACAATCCACCCTCAAATTTGCAGGAGTGGGGAGGCTTACAGAATATCCAATGCAAGGACAGACAGACAGACAATGATATGAGAGCTGCTACGCTTTATTTTTCAATCAGAGAAGTCAGAGCCAAAAGAGTCACCAGAACCTTTACTAAGATGTTGCTGTTTTCTGTTCATGCATCACCCATCTGAAATTTGGGCTTCAAGATAGTAATTTCAGCTGACAGCAGGCACAGAACCACTGACAGAAAATGGTTAACTCAGTATTACAAATTAGAGACCACCATCTAATGTAGCTGAAGGGCTGTTTATTTCATCAGGAATAGAGAACACTGTGGGGACAGGATCAGAGAACCCTTCAGTCTGAGGAGAGTGTTCTGTAATCATCTACCACTGGTTTGGAGAACAGCCACCTTCCCAAAGAATTATACTTTGTAAGTTTGTAGCAGAATAAAATTCTGAAGAGTACAAATCTTCATGTCTTGTCATCAAAAAGTTTGTATTCCCTAGAGCGAAAGAAACTTTAAATACTCTGTAACATATTAACCAGCTGTATGTCCTTGAAGAGACCCAATTGTATCACAGGAGCAACAAAAGGAACACATCAAATTCAGAATTGCAATTTCTAGCAAAAGAGTTGGGCACTGACATGGAAACCTGGGTTTGAGTCTCTCTTGCTTGTTTTTGGGCTGGTAGAGGCTGAGTATTGCAGAGTCAGTGTGCTCAGCACTCTGGTAGATTAAGTAGTAATTGCTAACTAAATGACACCCACAAAGCTGTGCTCAGTTAACAGGATTGTGGTTGAGACCCAGATATTAAAAATGAAAAAATGGTGAACCCTGCAATTTTGATGAGTCATTGGAGATTTACTGATTGCCATATGTGGATAATAGGTAAACACAACAATGGCATCCTCTGCAAGCAAGCGTATGCACTCATGGTGTGTTTGGATTCAACCACCAAGTAACCCCAAGAACAAATAATTGGTGCTCCATTATCTCGGAACTATAAAAATCAGCATGTGCCTCATGCTTCTACGCACACTAAATACATCCGAGTTGCTATCTCAACCCTGCCTCAGACCCCAAAGAAATACACTCCCTGGATGTAGACATAACAGGAACAGCCATTGTGCTGTCTTCTGACTCCTAATATAACAGGAAAATGCATATATTCGTGTGGCTTGACTGTCACATCGAGAACTCCAGTTGTGTCAATCATCTCTCTTTTGCCCTCTCTTGGGAGAGGCAAATTGAGGAGAGTATCACATGGAGGGCACACGCTCATGTTAATCCAAGCTAGCAACTGCCTAGCAGCCTAACAAAAGCCAGTGTTTACCCACAGATCAAGGGGCCTCACCTAAAGTAAATCAATCTGAAATATTTTAAATTTCTGTTCATTTAGCACTTAAGGGACTACGCTTATACACAGCTGCTAGAAAAACTTCTGCATGGTTTTACTAATGCATTCCTGTAAAACTCATAAAAACCTGCCTACCCATCTTTAATGGTTATAATAAAAACGTAAGTATTCACCCTAAAATAAAGGGTGGGTTAGAACTTTGCAATGGTGAGCTAATATAACTTGATCATGACCTCCCAAATCACTGCTATCCTAACTTCCACCAAGAGAAGACTGTCCAATGAAAGATATCACTTCACTCATCCTGTCTCTCATATCCTGGGACCTACAGGACTGCAAGAACAATGCACATTCTAACCACAGGTTTCAGAGTAGCAGCCAGTTAGTCTGTATTTGCAAAAAGAAGAGGAGTACTTGTGGCACCTTAGAGACTAACCAATTTATTTGAGCATAAGCTTTCGTGAGCTACAGCTCACTTCATCGGATGCATAAGGTGGAAAATGCAGTGAGGATGTTTTGTACACACACACCATGAAAAGATGGGTGTTTATCACTTCAAAAGGTTCTCTCCCCCTCCACCCCACTCTCCTGCTGGTAATAGCTTATCTAAAGTGATCACTCTCCTTACAGTGTGTATGATAATCAAGGTGGGCCATTTAACCAAAAAAAGAAAAGGAGGACTTGTGGCACCTTAGAGACTAACCAATTTATTTGAGCATAAGCTTTCGTGAGCTACAGCTCACTTCATCGGATGCTGTAGCTCACGAAAGCTTATGCTCAAATAAATTGGTTAGTCTCTAAGGTGCCACAAGTGCTCCTTTTCTTTTTGTGAATACAGACTAACAGGGCTGATACTCTGAAACCTGTCATTTAACCACAGGCATCTCAAACAGAAGGTGCCATTTGTTCATTGTTTATGGGATGGGGTGGGGGGGGGACTGAAACTGGGAAGCCATTATCGCTTTATAGCTATATCACTTTACGTCTTCACAGGACCCAACGTTAATTTTCACTTGTGTGACTTGTGTAATTTTCACTTGCGTGAGATTTCCACTTCAAGCCTCCAGTAGGGTAAAATAAATTCAGTCGCACCCCTGCCCTTCCCAGCCTTCCGGCCCAGGCTGAAAAGGCCACACTTTCCTTCGTGGGGCTCATAGTTCGGACTCTACCGAAACTGGAGGAACCACCTCGGCCGGGGACGTGGCTGCAGCCCGGCTGGAACGGGCAGCAGAGGCGGGGTTTTACCCTCTAGCGGGACCGGAGCCTGGGGCACCGGCCAGCGGCCGCAGAGCGGAACCGGGCTGCCAGCGGGTCTCGCAGCCCGAGCCTGGCGCAGAGGCCTTTTCACTTCGCCGCCCACGGCAACCCCGGCTCCCACCTGGGGCCCGGCTCCCACCTGGGGCCCCCCGACTACGGCTCCGACTTCCAAAGGGCGCCGCGCCCCCGGGTAACGTTTTTCGAGGGGCCGGCAAACCGAACAGAGGCTGAAAGCGGCTGGTCTGGAGCGTCTGGCCGCTCCCCCGGGCCCGGGCCCCGGCCCCGCTGAGCCGGGGGCAGAGCCAGGCCAGAGCCCCGCTCTCCCGCCTCGGCGGAGGGGGGCTGGGGCCGACGCCGCGGTGCGAGGCGGCGCCGGCTCCCCGCGCCGGGTTCAGCCGAGCCCCGGGCTCCCGACGGGCCGGGCCTGTCCCCCGCCCCGGCGGAGACCCCCCCGCTCCGCTCCCCGAGGGGCCTCGGCCTCGGCCTCCCCCCAGCCCTTGCCTCCGCTCATCCCGGCCCCGTTTCCGCCCCCGGACTCACCGACTCGGCGGCCGCTTCCTGCTCGTCCACCGCCAGAGCCCAGGAGTCGGTGGCCATGGTCCGGGGTGATGGCGGCCGGGGCGGAAGCTCGGCGGGCTCGCGGGGCTCGGTACCAGTAGCCGCAATGGCGCCGCCGAGGGGAAGGAGACATGCGCGGGGGGGCGGCCCGGGGGGCGCTTTGAACCCGGCCGGCGGGAAACTCAGGCCGCGGCCCTTCCGTTCCGGGAGCGCCACGTTCCCACCCGGCCCGGGCAGGGACTGTCAGGGACCTGGCTTCCGTCCGCGACGGGGCCGCTCGTTCTCGCCTTCCTCCCCAGCCCCCCCATCCGTCATGATCCCCTCCCTCGTCTCCTCTCCCTCAGCCCCGCATAGTGTCCCTCCCTCTTCTCCCCCAGCCCCCCCATCACCTCCCCCAACCCTCATTCTCTCCCTCTTCTCCCCAGCCCCCTCTTATCTCCTCCATAACCTCCCCCAAACCCCTCTCCCCCACCCTCATCCTCTCCCCAGCCCCCCTTTTATCTCCTCTATAACCTCCCCCAAACCCCTCTCCCCCACCCCATCCTCTCCCTCTTCTCCCCAGCCCCCCTCTTATCTGCTCTATAACCTCCCCAAACCCCTCTCCCCCACCCCCATCCTCTCCCTCTTCTCCCCAGCCCCCTCTTATCTCCTCTATAACCTCCCCCAAACCCCTCTCCCCCACCCCCATCCTCTCCCTCTTCTCCCCAGCCCCCTCTTATCTCCTCCATAACCTCCCCCAAACCCCTCTCCCCCACCCCATCCTCTCCCCAGCCCCCCTTTTATCTCCTCTATAACCTCCCCCAAACCCCTCTCCCCCACCCCATCCTCTCCCTCTTCTCCCCAGCCCCCCTCTTATCTGCTCTATAACCTCCCCAAACCCCTCTCCCCCACCCCCATCCTCTCCCTCTTCTCCCCAGCCCCCTCTTATCTCCTCTATAACCTCCCCCAAACCCCTCTCCCCCACCCCATCCTCTCCCTCTTCTCCCCAGCCCTCTCTAATCTCCTCTATACCCTCCCCCAAAAGCCTCTCCCCAGCCCCCTCTTATCTCCTCTATAACCTCCCCCACACCCCTCTCCCCCACCCCATCCTCTCCCTCTTCTCCCCAGCCCCCCTCTTATCTGCTCTATAACCTCCCCCAAACCCCTCTCCCCCACCCCCATCCTCTCCCTCTTCTCCCCAGCCCTCTCTAATCTCCTCTATACCCTCCCCCAAAAGCCTCTCCCCAGCCCTCTCTAATCTCCTCTATACCCTCCCCCAAAAACCTCTCCCCAGCCCCCTCTTATCTCCTCTATAACCTCCCCCACACCCCTCTCCCCCCACCCCATCCTCTCCCTCTTCTCCCCAGCCCCCTATAATCTCCTCTATAACCTCCCCCAAACCCCTCTCCCCTACCCTCGTCCTCTCCCTCTTCTCCCCAGCCCCCCTCTTATCTGCTCTATAACCTCCCCAAACCCCTCTCCCCCACCCCCATCGTCTCCCTCTTCTCCCCAGCCCCCCATCCGTCATGATCCCCTCCCTCGTCTCCTCTCCCTCAGCCCCGCATAGTATCGTCCCCTCCTCCCTCCCTCCTCTCCCCCAGCCCCCCTCTATAACCTCCCCCAAACCCCTCTCCCCCACCCCATCCTCTCCCTCTTCTCCCCAGCCCCCCTCTTATCTCCTCTATAACCTCCCCCAAACCCCTCTTCTCCCCAGCCCCCCTCTTATCTCCTCTATAACCTTCCCCAAACCCCTCTCCCCCACCCTCATTCTCTCCCAGCCCCCCTCTTATCTCCTCTATAACCTCCCCCAAACCCCTCTCCCCTACCCTCATCCTCTCCCCAGTCCCCCTCTTATCTCCTCTATAACCTCCCCCACACCCCTCTCCCCATCCTCTCCCTCTCCCCAGCCCCCCTCTTATCTCCTCTATAACCTTCCCCACACCCCTCTCCCCATCCTCTCCCTCTTCTCAGCCCCCCTCTTATCTCCTCTATAACCTCCCCCAAACCCCTCTCCCCTACCCTCGTCCTCTCCCTCTTCTCCCCAGCCCCCCTCTTATCTGCTCTATAACCTCCCCAAACCCCTCTCCCCCACCCCCATCGTCTCCCTCTTCTCCCCAGCCCCCCATCCGTCATGATCCCCTCCCTTGTCTCCTCTCCCTCAGCCCCGCATAGTATCGTCCCCTCCTCCCTCCCTCCTCTCCCCCAGCCCCCCTCTATAACCTCCCCCAAACCCCTCTCCCCCACCCCATCCTCTCCCTCTTCTCCCCAGCCCCCCTCTTATCTCCTCTATAACCTCCCCCAAACCCCTCTTCTCCCCAGCCCCCCTCTTATCTCCTCTATAACCTTCCCCAAACCCCTCTCCCCCACCCTCATTCTCTCCCAGCCCCCCTCTTATCTCCTCTATAACCTCCCCCAAACCCCTCTCCCCTACCCTCATCCTCTCCCCAGTCCCCCTCTTATCTCCTCTATAACCTCCCCCACACCCCTCTCCCCATCCTCTCCCTCTCCCCAGCCCCCCTCTTATCTCCTCTATAACCTTCCCCACACCCCTCTCCCCATCCTCTCCCTCTCCCCAGCCCCCCTCTTATCTCCTCTATAACCTCCCCCACACCCCTCTCCCCCCACCCCATCCTCTCCCTCTTCTCCCCAGCCCCCTCTTATCTCCTCTGTAACCTCCCCCAAACCCCTCTCCCCCGCCCTATCTCCCTCTTCTCTCCAGCCCCCTATAATCTCCTCTATAACCTCCCCCAAACCTCCTCCCCCACCCTCATCCTCTCCCTCTTCTCCCCAGTCCCCTCTTGTCTCCTCTATAACCTCCCCCAAACCCCTCTCCCTCTTCTCCCCAGCCCCCCTCTTATATCCTCTATAACCTCCCCCACGCTCCTCTCCCCACACCCCCATCCTCTCCCTCTTCTCCCCAGCCCCCTCTTATCTCCTCTATAACCTCCCCCAAACCCCTCTCCCCCATCCTCATCCTCTCCCTCTTCTGCGCCCTCAACCCCAGCCTCCCTCTTATCTCCTCTTTAACCTCCCTGTCCCCCCCCTTCTCCCCCAAGCCCTTTTCA
Source organism: Caretta caretta (assembly GCF_965140235.1). NCBI lineage: Eukaryota > Metazoa > Chordata > Testudines > Cheloniidae > Caretta > Caretta caretta. The sequence goes on from NC_134223.1 coordinate 9,115,145, forward strand.
CTGTCTCCCTCCTTTTACCCAACACCCCTCATTATCTCCTCTAATCTACCCCTCCTCTCCCCCATTCCCCCAAAACCCTTCTCATTGTCTCCCTCCTCTTCCCCAACCCCCCTCATTATCTCTTCTGTAACCTACCCCTCCTCTCCCCCAGTCCTCATCCCTCTTCTCCCACCCTCATCCCCACAACCCTTCTCACTGTCTCCCTCCTTTCCCCAACTCCCTCTTATCTACCCCTCTCCCACAACCCTCTTCCCCATCTCTCCTCTCTAACCTTCCTCTCACCTCCCCTGACCCCTCTCACTCTCTCCCCCCTTTGCCTCTCCTCACCCCCCTCCACCCCGAGTCTTTCTTCCTCTTCCTCTCCTATCCTCCTTTCTTTTTCCTACTTTTTTTGTGGGGTGTTGGCCGTGGAAGGCGCTGTACACTGATGGGACCATCAGCCGGGGCTAATTGTGCCGGTGGTTTGTGATGATGGCTGTCAATCAGGAGTTGGACTGACACCCAGCAAACTCATTGCATATAGGCTCCTGAAAACTTGCCATCCACTAACTTTTGGTGTTTAGCCAGCTGGGGCAAAGGTTGAAGTTGAACCAGTGACCTAGCAGTGAGGGCCTGTTACTAATACCCTAGCCACCTTCTCCCTCTTTCAATAGAAAAGATGGTCCTGTCTGAATGCGGAACACATCCACAATGAACAAGACCTGTTTCCTTTAAATTGTGTTCATTGTCCTTAAGTGCACAAGATGTCATCATTGATTTTATGCTCCTCGCTGCTTTTATATTAGTCATTACCTTTAATTTTAGCCACCAGTGCCTTAACAAAAATAAACTAAAAATAATTATTTTATGTAATGAAAGCACCCTGCAACACCCCAGGGTGTTCGGAGAATGGCACCATTAAAAAATAATGGCAAAATATGGAATCTAATAATTAAAATAAAATCATACAAACTGAAGTGTGTGGTATCACTCAAAACAACTTAAACCACTTGGCAATTACTAGCTGTGCATGCCACTAAACATCAATACAGGAACACATTTAGGAGGGGCTGGAGAAATGAGGAACAACCAGCATGTACTGGAAACAAAAGATGACCAAAAAGAATGATTAAAAAAAAAGTGTGACGCCACATAGTGAAACCTGCAGATGCAATAGGCACAGCTGTTTCATGTGACTTCTTCAACATCTCAAACTTTCCACTTTTGTTTTGCTTGACCAATGTTAGCTCACTGAGGTCTGTGTGGTTGCTGAATCCAGGTTTTGTTATTACACTGTCATCTAGCCAGGTCAGCGTTGTCACCCTTAGGCGTTCACCCTTAGGCATGCAGGCATTCAGAAATCCTGCATCAAGCTGGTAAAGTCATGAGATTGTCTTAAGAATAATAAGATTTTAAATATAAAAGGTCTGGGTTTTAATAGTTTTAGGGTCTTTTTATTTACCTGCAGGTTTTTGAGCCTTTAGGGATCCCATTTTTAAGCTTCTCTCTGTAACCATAAGGGCTAGACACATACAGTTTTAATTAAAATGGTGATTCCCATATAATTATATGACTCTAGGAGCTGGGGCTTTAAAAAATGGCAAATATCTTGAGATCTGTGATCAAGATACTAACATTGCCAGGTGGTAGATCAAGGTACAGGTGAAGAAAAAAGAAGCAATAGAAAACTACCAACCCCCTCCTCCCCACCCCCTCAAACAAGAACCCTCTAGCGAATCACAGGTTTGGGAGTGCCCCAATTGCTGTCCCCTGGCACATGTTAGCAACCTTCCACCCTAATTCTGTAGTGAGCTACCCATGTGATCAGGGTCTTAAGATGTGTTTGCAGCATGTAAATACTGTTGTTGTAAGCATGTCAGGACGATATATCTGAGTTTATACAATGCTCATCTCCATAGTGTCTGAATACCTAAAACAGAAAAGGACATTGTACAGATATGAAAAGACACAATGTGTCAGAAGCTTCCAGCCTCCCAAACTGTACATAGGCTTGTAAAACTGAATGACAAAGGCACAGTCTGACAGAGGATGCAAAGGGGGGGGGGAGGTTGAACATATATAATGTGACATTACAGTTCTTGTACTGTTGACCATCTGTGCAGTGAAGCTGAAATTCACCCCTGTGCAGAGAGCTATAAGCGGTGCATGGCTTTGGGCAGGCTCGCTGCAGAGGAGTTAATTTCACCCGAGGTGTGGAAGATCCCTGGTTATAGAGGCTTTGGAGATGGAAAGGTACTTACCGGCCTTGTAAGGCGTGGTGAGACAATCACACCCTTGTGGTATCTTGTGTACCAGTCCATGACTAGGGCCAAATGGTGCTGCCACTTGGCCCTATAGGGTAACTGTTGGGAACATCCAACTGTCAGCTTTTGGAACGTTCAAGGTTGTCCTCGGCCTAGGAAGACGGTAACTGGCTGCAGTTGAAGATAACCAGGCAGCTCAGCCAATCAGATGCAAGAGTGAGGTACAACGCACTGTAGGAGAGCGGGAAGAAAAAGTCAGCTATCTCTTCCCAGTTGTTGTTACCACGGTGAACATCACAGCGCTGCCGAAGGACTGGGCATGGTTCCATGTCCTCCTTACGTCTGTAGTGGGAGGATGAAGGCAGGGCATCGTGGCTTGTGCTGGTTCTCTGTGCTGGGCTGAACTGGATTCCCAGTGTGGAGTGGAAAAGGGGAAATAACAGAAGCATGAGGGAAATGCCTCAGGGAAAGTAAGTGACCCCCCCAGAGGCTCTTGCGGTTTGGGGGCGATGTGACTCCTTTTTAAAGTCAAAGGGTTCTCTGGTGGCCTGCACTGTCTGTCTGCTCTGCTGGTGGGTTAGCCTCATCATGGGACTTATTTGGAGTCTTTCTCTGCTGGGTCCAGCTTCTCCAGTTTTCTTGAAATGGTCCTTTCCAGGCTGACCTGTTTGAAAATGAGGCATGTCAACATCCTGGATTTTGCTTTTGAGTCAAGCATATTGAGGAATTTCCTCACTGTAGACTGAGGCACGCATTTTCTGTTACCTTCACTTGCCTTTTTCCCTAGGTGCCTCTCCCTCTCTGGTCTGACTAGCCCACTTTGCATTCAACTACAGTGCTTCACTTTTCTGTACCAAGGGGAAAGTTCAAGCAAGCCAGAGGCAGGTACGGTTGCCAACTTTCTAACAGCAGAAAACTGAACACCACCCCTTCTCACTCCATCCGCTCTCCCTCTGTCTTTCGCTCTCCCTCACCCTTGCTCATTTATTCATTTTCACCGGGCTAAGGCAGGGGGTTGGGGTGTGGGAAGGGGTGAGAAGCTCCGGCTGGGGGTGCGGGTTCTGGGGTGGGGCCAGAAATGAGAGGTTCAGGGTGCAGGACAGGGCTCCAGGCAAGGGTACAGGTTCTGGGGTGGAGCCGGGGATGAGGGGTTTGGGATGCAAGAGGGGGCTCTGGGCTGGGGCAGGGGGTTAGGGTGCAGGAGGAGGTTTGGGGTGCTGGCTCCGGGTGGCGCTGATCTCAGGTGGCTCCCAGGAAGCGGCAGCATGTCCCTCGGGCTGCTAGGCAGAGGGATGGCCAGGGGGCTCCGTGCACTGCCTCTGCAGCTCCCATTGGTCACAGTTCCCGGCCAGTGGGAACTGCGAAGCTGACACTCAGGGCGGCGCCTGCAGGTGGGGCAGTGTGCAGAGCCCCCCTGGCTGCCCCTCCACCTAGGAGCCAGAGAGACATGCCACCGCTTCTCGGGAGCTGTGCGAAGCTGGGCATGGAGCCTGCCTGCCCTGCTGTCGCTGCAGCCAACTGGAATTTTAGTGGCTTGGTCAGCCGTGCTGACCGGGGCCGCCAGGGTCCCTTTTCGACTGGGTGTTCCAGTCGAAAACCGGACTCCTGGCAACCCTAGAGGCCGGTAATTTTTGGTAACAGACGGTCACCTTTGTAATTCATCCCTGCTAGAAATATGCCTAACACTGAGTGTGGCCACATTTAGAATGCATTGTAAGAAAAACTGCTTTGTGTACTCTGAAATCCCCTTGCATCTAACTCCTTGGCAAGGCTATTTCCATCTCTGTCCCTTAATGTTGCAATGCAGTGGCAGATTGTAATGTATTTGCTCCCTGTCTTAGGATAAATGTTAGCTGCTCCTAATCCAACCTGTGTAAAATACATCTTGGTGCTGGGTACTAAATGCATGTGATCATAATAGGCTATAAATTGACAGCCTTCCTTACAAGTCTGGGGAATTGTCAGCCATGCCCAAATCACTCTTTAGCCCTTGCTTCCAAGCTCCATTTATTGTCCATACATCCAACCAACCAACCAACCAACTCACTAAAGGAAAATAAAACTTTCAGCTGGGGCTTTCTACATAGCCATGACTCCCAGGGCTTTCCACCTTGAATCTCCCTTTTCCAAAAACTACTGCAGGAGACTGTTCCTTCCTGCATCTTCTCTCTGCAATCCCCCAGTCCTTTCCTGCAGCTCTTTACAGGGCTGGTTTATCGATCCCTTTCCTAATAGTTCCTAATATTCCGTGAGGTTTTTTGACTGCCACTGCACATCGAGTGCATGTTTTTAGGGAACTATCCCTGATGACTCCCAGATCTCTTTCTTGAGTGGTAACAGCTAATTTAGACCACATCATTTTGTATGTATAGTTGGGGTATTTTTGCCAAAGTGTATTACTTTGCACATATCAACATTGAATTCCATCCACTATTTTATTACCCAGTCACCCAGTTTTGTAAGATCCTTTTGTAACTCTTATGAGTCAGCTTTGGACCTAACTATCTTGAGTAATTTTGTATCAGCTACAAATTTTGCCACCTCACTGTTCAGCCCTTTTTCTGGATCATTTATGTATATGTTGAACAGCACAAGTCCCCATATAGATCCTTGGAGGTCCCCACTATTTACCTCTCTCCATTGTGAAAACTGACCATTTATTTCTGTGTTTCCTGTCTTTTAACCAGTTACTGATCCGTGAGAGGACCTTCCCTCTTATCTCAGGACTGTTTAGTTTGATTAAGAGCCTTTGGTGAGAAACCATGTCAAAGGCTTTCTGAAAGTCCAAGTACACTATATTGAATGGATTGCACTTGTCCACATGCTTGTTGGCTCTGTCAAAGCATTCTAATAGATTGGTGAGGCATGATTTCTCTTTACAAAAGCTGTGTTGACTCTTCCCCAAATATCATGTTAATTTATGGGTCTGATAATTCTGTTCTTTTCAACCAATTTCCCTGGTACTGAAGTAAGACATACTGGCCTGGAATTGCCAGAATTGCCTCTGGATCATTTTTTTAAAATAGGCATTACATTAGCTACCCTCCAGTCATCTGGTACAGAGGCTGATTTCAGTGATAGGTTGCATACCACAGTTAGCAGTTCTACAATTTCATATCTGAGTTTCTTTAGAATGCTTGGGTGAATACCGCCTGGTCCTAGTGGTTTATTACTGTTTAATTTATCAATTTGTTCCAAAACCTTCTCTATTGACATGTTAATCTGGGACAGTTCCTCAGATTTGTAACCTAAAAAGAATGGCTCCAGTATGTGGATCTCCCCCATATCCTCTGCAGTGAAGACTGATGCAAAGAATTCATTTAGCTTCTCCAAAACAGCCTTGTCTTCCTCAAGTGCTCCTTTAGGGACTTAATTGTCTAGTGGCCCACTGACTGTTTGGCAGGCTTCCAGCTTCTGATGTACTGAAAAGTATTTTTGCTGTTAGTTTTTGTGTCCTTAGCTACTTGCTCTTCAAATTCTCTCTTGGCCTGCTTTATTATACTTTTACAGTTGACTTGTCAGAGATTATAAGTCTTTCTATTTTCCTCAGTAGGATTTGACTTCCAATTTTTAAAGGATGTCTTTTTGTCTCAAACAGCCTCTTTTACTCTGCTGTTTAGCCATGGTGGCATTTTTTTGGTCCTCTTACTGTTTTTTTTTCTTTTTCTTTGGGTATACATTTAGTTTGAGCCTCTGTTATGGTGTCTTTAAGTAGTCTCCATGCAGTTTGCAGGCATTTCAACTTTGTGATTGTTCCTTTTAATTTCTGTTTAACTAGCTTCCTCATTTTTGTGTAGTTCCCCTTTTTGAAGTTAAATGCTACTGTGGTGGGTTCTTTTGTATTTCCCTCCTAAAAGGATGTTACATTATTTAATGTAATTACATTATGCTCCCTATTACCGAGCGGTTCAGCTGTGTTCATCTCTTGGGTCAGATCCTGTGTTGCACTTAGAATGACATCCAGAATTGCCTCTCCCCTTGTGGATTCCAGGACAAGCTGCTCCGAGAAGCAGTCATTAATGTGTCTAGAAAATTTCTCTCTGACTTTCTTCCTGAGGTGCAATAGACCCAGTCAATAAGAGGATAGTTGAAGCCCCCTGTTATTAATTATTAATTATTATTATTATTGTGTTTTCTGCCATTGTAGCTTCTGTAATCTCCCTGAGCATTTCACAACCCACTACCATCCTGGTCAGGTGGTTGGTAGTATACTCTTACTGCTATACATTTATTGTTCAGACATGGAATTTCTATCGATAGAGATTTGATGTTCCAGTTTGATCCATTTAAGATTTTTACTTTATTTGACTCTATGCTTTCTTTCACATATAGTGCCACTCTCCTACCAGTCACTGTTATTCCTGTATATTTTGTCTCCTGGTATTACTGAGTCCCACTAATTATCCTCATTCCACCAAATTTCCATGATGCCCATTATATCAATATCCTCATTTCACGCCAGGCACTCTGGTTCACCCATCTTAGTATTTAGACTTCTCTCATTCTTCCTTCGTTGTAACTAGGTAGTAGGAACACCTATTTTGGGGGGGGTCAGGACCACTCAGAGGGTCATGAGGTTATTACATGGGGGGTCGCGAGCTGTCAGCCTCCACCCCAAACCCCACTTTGCCTCCAGCATTTATAATGGTGTTAAATATGTAAAAAGGGTTTAATTTAAAAGGGAGGTCGCACACAAGAGGCTTGCTATGTGAAAGGGGTCACCAATACAAAAGTTTGAGAACCACTGACCTATTTGCATCAGTAGTGCCTAATCCTGAGAGGTGCTGAACTTGGACAGTGCCCATTGATGTCAACAGGCATTTGATGGCATTCAGCACTTATCAAGATCAGATCTGGTCCCTACTCTTTTAAATTTCAGCTTTCCTTTCATTCCCTCCATTTGTCACTTTCCCCTTCTCTGCCTGTTGGAGAATCGCTCTCCCTAGCTCTGTCAATTACTCTCCCAGTCTCTCTCTGCAAGGCAACATTTGCCACCTGGAATGAGGAGAGATCTGTGACCACTGAGTGCATTGTATTCTAACCAACTCTCCCTCACCTAATTAAGTTTCCTTTTTTAAGCAAACCACCCCCCTGTGTCTCCCGGGCTTCTGAATCTCTGCCCAGTTGCACAAGTGAACTTGGGGGGCTTTCGAATTTATTTGTCGATGTGACTTCATGGCCCTTTCCATGGCAACACATCGCAATGCCTGAGAGGATGCTAAAGAGCGGCGCACAAGGAGATTTTCAATTGGAACTGAACTGTTTATAGGGTAAATGAGAAAGCAGCCAAAGAAGAGGCCAAAAATAATAATAGTAATAAATTAAAAATGAAAAAAGAAGAAAGGAAACGTTAGAAAGGTAGGAAATCACAGATCAGATCTTACCTTTGTAATCAGAAAGTTTCTGGTGTTGCATGGACCCTTTGCAACCTCCTCTGCCTTTCACATGCAAAATCTCATCTCGCATTGTATTTTCTCCTCTGCCATTTGGCTATTAATCCTGCTCCATCTCCTAGACCTTTCCAAGTTGCTTTAAAGGTGGAAGGCAGAAACTCTTAGAAATATAAAAGGTGGTTGGGATGTATTACTAGCACCTTCCATTTAACTATTCAATAACTAAGACTCGCATCTCCCTATGAGGTAGGCAAAGGTTGTTACCCTCATTTGACAAGTGGGGAAATTGAGGCATGAGACGTGAAGTGACTTACCTGAGGTCATGTGGTGTTCATGGCAGAGCTGGGACCAGACCCCAGGAGCCCTGATCCCCAATACTCTGCAAGAGCTAGAGCTACTGGCTGAGATTTTCAACTTTCCACAGGGGCCTCAAATGCATGGTACCTGTTCGTTTCAGTGGGAATTGTATATCTAAATGCCCTAGACAGCTTATGGTCTGTGCTCTCTCCTGCCATCTCAAAATGTTATGTAATTGTTGGGACGCACTGATCAGCTCATTGCTTTTGAATGAATGCCTGTGACGCAGCAGGGAGGGGGGAGTGTTGACCTGGGAATGTGACAGGGGAGTTTCACTGGGGATCGGAGACCTGAGAGCCTGTCACCTGAGCCAGGAGGGGGAGGGGGAGATAACATCTCTGCCCGGGAATGTGGACAAAGGCTGCAGGAGAGAGCCTGCTGGGGGGGGGGGGGGGGGGGGTTTGGTGCTGGGTAGTGGAACACAGGGAACCCCAGGGCTGGGGTCTAAGCTCCCTGCTCCCCCAGAAGGACTTGACTGAGGGGTCCTGGTTGTACCCACAAGCTCTGTTTTAGACTGTGTTCCTGTTGTCCAATAAACCTTCTGTTTTACTGGCTGGCTGAGAGTCACAGTGAATCCCAGGAAGAGGGGTGCAGGCCCCGGACTCCCGCACACTCCGTGACAATGCCCAAACAACATCTCTTCCCAAAAGAGTAGCATAGAGGGAAAATTCACAAGTACAGCCTCTGGAGTCCATTGGCATTGCAGCAGCTATCTGATGCCCTGTCATATCTTTGAACTGCTGCATCTCACAGCAGAGCCAGTGCCCTCGAGACTACGGGCACATCCTACTCTGGCAATCCCTTGACAATAACCTTCCCCCTAGGGCTTCTGCCACTTCGTTCCTACCTGAAACTTACAAGTGCATGGAAATGTGTAATAAAAATAATTTATCCCTATATAGGCAAAAAAGTTAGCTGAAACTTTTCTGACTGGCCAAAGGCTCTCTCCTGGGTATGTCAACACTGCAAGTGAAGGTGTGATTGTAGCCCAGGTAGGCGTACCTGTGCTAGCTTTCATTCAGCTAGCGGGGTAACAATAGCAGTGTAGATGCATGGGCTCCGCTGAAGCTAGCCACCCAAGTAGAAGCCCCCTAGGGAATCTGGATATGTATTTGGGTGGCTAGCCTGTGCTGAAGCCCATCTATTGTTACCCATGCTAGCTATGGTACAATCACACCTTCGCTTGCAGTGTAGACACACTCACTGATACAGACTGCTTACCTTCCCTTGTGCTGACATGCTTCCCCCTGGCCCAAGTCAGGTTTGCAGCTGGTGGCAGAGGTCTGGGTATCGTGGAAGTGAAAAAATTGGTAATGTGGCTCATTGCATTCAGGGGGTCCCTAAATATGGGACAGTTAGGTGACCCCCCAAATACAGGACACAAGGTGAAATTCACCCCGGGGTCTTATACACCAATTCAGTGCCATATAAGCCCTCAACATGGAGATTAAGAGGGGCTGGCTCTTTGCACAGGGGTGAATTTCATCCTCAGCGCACAACTCAGGCCCACAATGTGGGCTGAAGACAATCACTGCTGCAGACAGCTGAACCTGCGGCAGGACTGTTAGCTCCTTTGCCATAAGTAACACTGTCCATAAGCCCCAGTCATGATTCTGCAAATTCCTGATGTCGATAGTTACAGCAATAAAAGTACAGCGTCACCATATTTGCGAAAGAGATGAACGTCACTTTGAGTCTAAAGTGAGAGAGAATGGGAGAGATCCCTCCTAACGAGGGAAGGTCAAGGAAGAGGAGTCCCAGAGGTGACTGGTGGTGGGTTCAGTTGGGTTTGCAAATAGTTTTGTAAAAATGGTCTCTTCCTTTTTTGGCAGGTATTTTCTTTTACAGTGAATTTACGTTTGTGAAAGGTACCAGACTGGCAGCCTGTTAGCCGATGGCCAAGGATGTTTGGTGAGGTGCCCGCTATGCCCGTTTTATACCATCTGTGACTTTAACCGCTAGGATGCACTGTCCCTTCGCGGCGGGCAGCCCGGGCTAGGCTGACAGATGCCCCAAGGTCCTAAACACCCGTGACTTTAACTGCTAGAGCTCAGAGCTCCTTCACAGTGGGCAGTCAACACTGACTGACAGGTGCCCCAATGGCAGCACTAAGAGCCTCTCCACACCCGTGACTTTAACTGCTAGAGCTCAGAGCTCCTTCACAGTGGGCAGTCAGGATTGACTGACAGGCGCCCCAAGAGTTTGCCCCGTGGAGGCGGCACAACTCAACGCTAGGCTCTTAGTACTCTCACCTAATGGCCAGGCTTTAGAGCCAAAACGGCTGAGGTTCTTTAATTGTGTTGGCTGCTTTACAGTAAACCAGAGAAACAAGTCAGGCTTATGCACAAATGGTTACCAAAATTTATTAAACTAGATTCTAATCATGTGGTTACAAAATTGCTAGTGCCTACTTATTTAAATGTAGAGATGTTACACACACAAACAAGTTACAAAACTGAAGCCACAATCCCAAAGAAAGAAAACAAAGTATAGAGCTCGATTTCAAAATATGTGTACACTAAAGATAGGAGATCAGGTGTGGGTGCTTCTTACCCTCCTTGCATCTCTCGATTCCAGCGGTGCCAAGCCAGGATCGGTCACTCAATTCCGCGGAAAGACGAATAAGGGACAAGGCTTAGGGACCCTCTTAGCTGCAGAAGCCTTGGAAGGCTGTCACTTATCTGACCAGCAGATAGATAGTGAAAAGCCCTCAAAAATCATGGTGCTGTAGGTCCCATACTTATACCTCTGTACTCCTTTATTCTCTTTCTCCTTTCTTATGCCAAATTGGGGCTGGTCTGTCTGGGTGATGCCAGCTCTCGCAAGAGTAGTTTACACTTGCAAGGGAGAGAAACGATAAGTTTCGACTACGGGACATTCCTTTTATTAGGGTAAATATTTTCCCACCTAGGATGTTGGGGTGTGTGCATCACGCTATTTAGTAGGGGCTAAGAGCCATGTCTGTCACAGCTTCTCTGTCTGCTGGGAGCCTAATCGTTGTATATGTTCCCAGAGGCACATTGTAGCAGCACACCTGTGCTTCTCACAGCTTCAAAGGCTGTGCTGGAATTGATGTATAGTGCCCTGTTGTTTTGGCTCCCTTGTGTTCCCAGCAATGCTGGTCTGAGAGGGGGGACTGGCTGTCTGGCTACACAGCCCTGGACACCTATCTTTGGACCTGACTCAGCAAGGTGCTTAAAGTATATGCCCCTCTAAACATCCCCAACTAATACCAAATCATTGACTTCAATGCTTAAGTAGCTTGCTGAATCCTGAATCCTTCATGCATGGAACAAGCACACCATTGGAAACTGCAGAACACCAGTTCACCAACGGACTACCTCTAGGGGGGAGAAGACAGGTAGGTCTCCACTTGTACACTCAGTAGTTAGCCTCTCTGCAGAGACTGTCAACAAGAGTGACAGTTAGTGGTTATTTTTGGCATTTATGCTGTTATGTCTGTTAGAAAATGAACTGAGACTTATTCCACAAGGACAATTGGGGCAAAGATGGTTGTCTTGCTATTTTGTGCAGTGCCTTTCACAATGGGAGCCTGATCTCCTCATTTGCAGATGTGTCAAATCTGGGGGAGAAGGGAAGCAAAGGTTACCAAGTTGCTGCCCCTGACCACCACCACTGCCTCTTGCAGACGGTGATTTTTCAGAGCATTCCGAGACTAGAAAAACTGCATTACATACAAACCAGAAATACTGTTGATCAGAATTAATGATTGTTTGTCTATCCAGCAAGAGCCAAGACATTTTTTTTAATACCCCAAACCACCCAGCAATCTGACACAGATTGTGTTTGGAATATACAAACATATACGGCTTATACATGTAACAGTGAAGCATGATTTAATTAAACGAGCACTGGGCAGGAAGCCAGGAAAGTCTGCATTCTAATTCTGGCTGTGCCACTGACTCACTGTGTGTCCTTGAGACAGTCATGTAACATCTCCATCCCCCAGTCTGTAAAATGGAGCTGGAAATGCTTTTCTACAAGGGGGAGAGTCAGGGCTTGATTTTCAGAGATGCTCCACACTCACAACTGCAGGGGGAAGGCAAATGGTGAACTAATAATAATAATCCCTAGCTCTAATTTAGAGCTTTACATCAGTAGATCTCAAAGAGCTTTGCAAAGGAGGTCAGTGTCATAATCTCCATTTCACAGGTGGGGAAACTGAGGCACGGAGAAGTGACATGACTTGTCCAAGGTCAGCCAACAGGCCAATGGCCAATCCACTCTGTTAGTTCTTCTGAGGCCCAGTCCAGTGCACTATCCACTAGGCCACACTGTCTCCCCTACGACTTTTGTTTTTATGCTAAACTCTGTCCATTGTATTGTTACCTCATTCTCCCAATCCATCTCTACCCCATTTGGCCACCTATTGTGTCCTCTCTGATACCGAGAGTGTACACTCTCTGGAACAGGACTGTCTTCTTTGTTGTTTGTTTGTACAGTGCCTAGCACAAGGGGGCCTTTATCCTTGATTGGGGTTCTGTGGCAATAGAAATAAACAATAGCAGTAATAAGCACCTAATAGGTCCAGGTGAGCAATGGATGCTCAGTGCTTCTGAAAATAAGGACATGAATGTTTGTCCAGAGCTTTGAAAGTACAAAGTACTAAGAATCAGGATTGATTATTATCCCTCATTATGAAATGTCTGCTACACCCGAAAATAATTTGTTTAACTCATTCCAGGTATATGAATCAAATGCTTTTACCAGCTGGATTTCATGCATAAGGAGGTTCAGCAGCACGCATCAGAAATGCACCCGCTCCATCGTCTCTCCGACACCAGCACACGCTAATGCGCAATGTTCTTCTAGTAACAGAAGAAGGAGGAGAGAAAACAACAACATCCCAGCAAAAGAAGGAGGGAGCCCCCACATCAAATTCCAATCTGTTTTATAAATAAATATGATGCGGGTGCCAGCTTTGTTGGTCTGGATCCCAGTGATTTTCTTCTGACATATGTTAGTTCCTCTGTTTGAGCCAAAAGACTTAGTAAGCAAATATTTAGCAAGCATTTGGAACATGTGACTTGGGCTGTCTTGAGGAGATTACTTATTTATCTAATAAGGGACATCAACTCTCACGCTTCAGGGCATAAGCCAGCCTCTAATGGATGGGAGCTCGGAAGAAAACTTCCTCTAAGGGCAGTTTATTCCATACTTGCCCACTATAACATTTGTTGCATTTTCCTCTGAATCATATTGTTCTGGCCACTGTCAGAAACCAGATATTGGATTAGACAGACCACTGTTGTGATCCATTATGACAGTTCCTGGTTTCCCGTGATATAGGCACAGATACACACCTGGAAACGGAGGGGGAGAAATCAAGAGAGCCCTAGAATCAGGGAGAGACAAGGAGTGCTGAGAAACAGAGACATGGGGACATCGTCCCAGAGAGATGGTCGTGCACAGAGAACACCATGGTGCATGAAGAATCTATCCTAGAAGGGCCCAATCAGTTAAATGGACAGTAAGTGGCAAAGTGTTTTTATTTGCAAGGATTGTCACATGCCAGGAGATATAAACTGGTCAATTTTATCAGGAAAATCCATGTTTTCATTATAGTGTAAGCAGCATCCATTTAAATTTGAAAGTTCTGAAGAACAGCGTCCCATTGACCATTTGTTCCTACTCCTTCCAGGGTAGCCCCATGAAACCACATGTCAAGGTTCCTCCCCCACTCTGAACTCTAGGGTACAGATGTGGGGACCTGCATGAAAAACCTCCTAAGCTTATCTTTACCAGCTTAGGTCAAAACTTCCCCAAGGTACAAAATATTACACCCATTATCCTTGGACTGGCTGCTACCACCACCAAACTAATACTGGTTACTGGGGAAGAGCTGTTTGGACGTGTCTTTCCCCCCAAAATACTTCCCAAAACCCTGCACCCCACTTCCTGGACAAGGTTTGGTAAAAAGCCTCACCAATTTGCCTAGGTGACTACAGACCCAGACCCTTGGATCTTAAGAACAATGAACAATCCTCCCAACACTTGCACCCCCCCTTTCCTGGGAAATGTTGGATAAAAAGCCTCACCAATTTGCATAGGTGACCACAGACCCAAACCCTTGGATCTGAGAACAATGAAAAAGCATTCAGTTTTTTACAAGAAGACTTTTAATAAAAAATAGAAGTAAATAGAAATAAAGAAATCCCCCCTGTAAAATCAGGATGGTAGATATCTTACAGGGTAATTAGATTCAAAAACATAGAGAACCCCTCTAGGCAAAACCTTAAGTTACAAAAAAGATACACAGACAGAAATAGTTATTCTATTCAGCACAATGCTTTTCTCAGCCATTTAAAGAAATCATAATCTGACACATACCTAGCTAGATTACTTACTAAAAGTTCTAAGACTCCATTCCTGGTCTATCCCCGGCAAAGACCCAGCATACAGACAGACCCAGACCCTTTGTTTCTCTCCCTCCTCCCAGCTTTTGAAAGTATCTTGTCTCCTCATTGGTCATTTAGGTCAGGTGCCAGCGAGGTTACCTTTAGCTTCTTAACCCTTTACAGGTGAGAGGAGCTTTCCCCTGGCCAGGAGGGATTTCAAAGGGGTTTACCCTTCCCTTGATATTTATGACACCACAGATGGATTGGAGAACCTAGGCTTGACCCAGGGCTCGCTTACAGCCTGATCCGAAGTCCATTGGAGTTAGAACAACTTCCACTAATGTCAGCAGGCTATGGATCAGACCCGTACACTGTTTTTTCTCCCCTGATTTTAACAGAAGTACTCCTGATTTACACAGGTATTAAGAGAGAAAAACCAGCCCGTCCATATTTCTCTGTTGCATATGAGACTCTTTAGTCCAGAAGGAAACAGGGGGATGTTGAGGTAACATTGTCAGTGATACTAAACTTCCTTTCAACTTCCATACTATTTTATTGATATTACAGTTCCACCTAGGTTCTATAGAGACACAAGATCGCAAGAGGCCTTCCCTGCCCTGATGAGCTTGCAGTCAGAATAGTCAAGACATGCAAAAGGTGGGAAGGGAAATAGAAGCAGGGGTACTGGAACAATTTGTACAGTGGGGGTCCTGGGAGCCATTGAACCAAACTATAAACCTTGTATATAATGGAAACCACTTCAAGCCAAGGGTGCAGCCACACTCCCCAGCACCCCTAGGCCCAGTACCTATGAATAGAAGCACAGTCAGGTGAAGTGACTTGCCTAAGATCAAACAGCAGGGCCATGGCAGAATTGAGACTAGCATCCAGGTCCCCTAACTCCCAGGTGGGCGGCCTATTAAGTGGGTCACCGTTTTGGGGATCAGGAGAAAAGGGTTCTACGCGCTGTACCACTGATCTGCTGTGTGATCGTGGGTAAGTTGCTTCCCCTCTCTGTGTCTGTTTCACCTCCTCTCCTTTGTCTGGTTTGCCCTGTCAGCTCTTCAGGGCAGGGACGGCCTGCTTATACAGTACCCAGCACAGAAGGGCTCCAGTCTTGGCTGGGGCTGTTACCTGGGGTTCTTTCAACCCAAAGCTCTTGGAAACTTTTACTCTGTGCAAGGTGGTGCTGGGACATAACTCAGGGGAGACACGGCCATCCGACGGATAGATGGCTGGCACAAACAGGACAATACAAGAGGGCTTTCACTTAAAGCAAAACTTTACTTAGTCTCAAGCACTTACACCCTCAACCCTTGATAATTACCAAAACTGAGTGTGGCTCTTGAGTGACGCAGCGGCAGTCTTCTGGTGGCCAAATCTTCTGTCTGCCGGTGGGGACCGCAAGATGTATCCAGAGGGAGAGTCCAAAAGAGTCCAACTACCTCAAACTTTTCCCCCTTATTTATACATTAGTAATAAAATGACATGTCCCTTAAAGACAGGTTTCAGAGTAGCAGCCATGTTAGTCTGTATCCGCAAAAAGAACAGGAGGACTTGTGGCACCTTAGAGACTAACAAATTTATTTGAGCATAAGCTTTCGTGAGCTACAGCTCACTTCATCGGATGCATGCAGTGGAAAATACAGTGCATGTTATATACACAGAGAACATGAAACAATGGGTGTTACCGTACACACTGTAACGAGAGTGATCAGGTAAGGTGAGCTATTATCAGCAGGAGAGAAAAAAAACCTTTTGTCGTGATAATCAAGGTGGGCCATTTCCAGTTGACAAGAACATGTGAGGAACAGTAGGGGTGAGGGGAATAAACATGGGGAAATAGTTTTACTTTGTGTAATGACACATCCACTCCCAGTCTTTATTCAAGCCTAATTTAATGGTGTCCAGTTTGCAAATTAATTCCAATTCAGCAGTCTCTCGTTGGAGTCTGTTTCTGAAGTTTTTTTGTTGAAGAATTGCGACTTTTAGGTCTGTAATTGAGTGACCAGAGAGATTGAAGTGTTCTCCGACTGGTTTTTGAATGTTATAAGTCTTGATGTCTGATTTGTGTCCATTTATTCTTTTTCATAGAGACTGTCCGGTTTGGCCAATGTACATGGCAGAGGGGCATTGCTGGCACATGATGGCATATATCATATTGGTAGATGTGCAGGTGAATGAGCCTCTGATAGTGTGGCTGATGTGATTAGGCCCTGTGATGGTGTCCCCTGAATAGATATGTGGACACAGTTGGCAACGGGCTTTGTTGCAAGGATAGGTTCCTGGGTTAGTGGTTCTGTTGTGTAGTGTGTGGTTGCTGGTGAGTATTTGCTTCAGGCCGGGGGGGGGGGGGGGGGCTGTCTGCAACCAAGGACTGGCCTGTCTCCCAAGATCTGTGAGAGTGATGGGTCGTCCTTCAAGATAGGTTGTAGATCCCTGATGAAGGTCCAGAGAGGTTTTCGTTGGGGGCTGAATGTGATGGCTAGTGGCGTTCCGTTATTTTCCTTGTTGGGCCTGTCCTGCAGTAGGCAACCTCTGGGCACTCCTCTGACTCCCTTAAAGAAAACTTGTTAAGTAAACAGTTTCAATGGTCAAGCAATTATTGATTAACCAGGGGTGGGTTTTTCCAGAGTTTGCAACCTTGAGGCCCTAATAGACATTCCTGGGGCACATCCTGCTCTTCTAAAATGCATGTATCAGCAACTTCAGCACAATTCTCATCAGGAAGGACGCGGGGTCAAGCTGCCTTTTCTGTGGCACCCACAACTCCCTCCCTTCTTGCCTTGGTCAAGCTGAGACTGCTGAATGGCCAATTTACAGCCTGCCGACTTGGCTGCTTTTAGCAATAAGCCATAGTCGTTTCAGGCACTTTACTGGTTTGCTGACATCTCCCTGTACAGGGCCTCTAGGTGCTACTGGAATAGAAATAATTTCTACTGACAGAGAGGACACCTTGGATCCCACAATTCTCTGCTTTGCCCACTGAGGTGCCTCCCTAGAGCAGCCACTGTATCCAACGCAAAGGATTCTGGAACATGTCTAGGAAGCAAAGAGTGGCTGTTGCAGTGACTAAGCAGAAGCCAGGAGACAAAGAACACAGACAGGACGGCATGGGGTTTCAGAAGAAAGCAGGGAGTGGTGTGGTGAGGGAAGAAGGGAAGATCTTATTTTTTGCCAGACTTCCTGGTCTCAAGACAGTCTCAGAGGAGGCCAGTAATGGCCGACACATCTTGCTTGGGAGGATTTATAGCACTTTTATTTTAAAAGGCTAAGGGTGCGGGTTGGGGTGTGGGGGAAGAGAACTGTAATAAAGGAATTTTCCCCCCCGAATAGATTGCTGTGAAAAACACTCACTCTTGGGAGAGAAGTGCCTTGATCTGCGATTCTAGTTTGGGCACTGTGTTGTGATACAGTCTCTTGGTAACTTTTCTATTTCAAGGGCAATATTTATCTGCTATGACCTTCTCAACCAGCCTGGCTTCTTGCTTATCTTGTCTTTCCAGATGCCAGGGTCAGAAGAGGTACGTTAGAGAACCATAGGTACATTCACTCTATTGGTCTCATCTCCTCTGGCGACACAGATGTGTGAATGCTGCAGAGAGAGACTGGCCATTTTGACATACAAATGAGTGTCAGCTACTTGTCCCTTGCAGCTGCTGAGCTAAATGCTCCCAAACAAAGCAGAGAGAAAGGATGCAAACTGGAGGCTTGTTCCATGCCCTTAAGAGATGGGGCAGGGGGGAGAAGGTGCTGAGAGAGACAGTGGTGTGTGTACAGGATGTCATGGTTACCTCTCTGACAAAACAAATGGCACCACTTAATGATGGTCACCCAAAGAGCTATGGAAAAGTGTGTGTTAATCAGCTGGCAGGCAGCGGAGCTAGGTCCCTGCTATGCGAAGCAGAAGCCTTCACAGGATCACAGACAGCCCCCAGGCGCTGGAGGGGAACGGTAGAGCTTTGGCAGAGGGACACATGTTGCTGCAGCTTGCAGGGTAAGGAAGCCCCGGCATCCGGAGGACTTAGCCTGGGGTGGGAAGGTAGCAATGAAGCCAGGGCCCCCCTGGGAGCCTGGGCAGGGTGCGCCCGGGGCGGGGGGCAGAGCGAGCTTGCTGGGATAGCTAAATACCACATGTTGCCGAGGTTTCTTCGCCTGCAGAGATCGCCTGCCCCCCGCACCCCACGCCGGTCTAGCTCTCGGTCTGGAGGCTGAAGCGGTGCCTGCCGCCGCCTCCCGGCTTGTCCGGGCTCTCGGTGCAGCCGCTCGCCCCAGCAGCCGGGCTTGGGCCACGGCAGGCGCGGGTGAAGTTGATCCCGGCCTCCCGCCAGCCAAGGTAGGCGAAGCAGCCGGCGGCTCTCCGCGGCTTCCTTCCGCGCCCGCGCCCGGAGCGCGCTGGCCGCTCCGCAGGGCCGCGGGGAGCGTGGGCGCATTTCCCAGGCGCTGCGCGGTGCCTCGTCGCAGCGCAGCCGCTGGGTTGTTAAAAATCCCGGTCACAATATTTCTGCGCGCGCGAGCCCCCCCGGCAAAGTGCCGCTCCCCTCTCCCCGCTGCAGGGCACGGACGTGCCCCCAGCCCGGGGGCAGAACAGGCGGGGGGGGGGGGCAGGAGCATGAGGGGGCAGGAAAAGCCCAACTGTCTCTTCGCCTTCTGGGCGGAGAATGAACTTCACTAGCCCCTGCCGTGGGGTGTGTGTGTGTGGGGGGGGGGTTAGATTCACTAGCCCCTGCCGTGGGGTGTGTGTGTGTGTGTGTGGGATTAGATTCACTAGCCCCTGCCGTGGGGTGTGTGTGTGGGTGGGTGGGGATTAGATTCACTAGCCCCTGCCGTGGGGTGTGTGTGTGTGTGGGGGGGGATTAGATTCACTAGCCCCTGCCGTGGGGTGTGTGGGTGTGGGCGGGGGAGGGGATTAGATTCACTAGCCCCTGCCGTGGGGTGTGTGTGTGTGTGGGGGGGATTAGATTCACTAGCCCCTGCCGTGGGGTGTGTGGGTGTGGGCGGGGGGGGGGTTAGATTCACTAGCCCCTGCCGTGGGGTGTGTGTGTGTGTGTGGGATTAGATTCACTAGCCCCTGCCGTGGGGTGTGTGTGTGGGTGGGTGGGGATTAGATTCACTAGCCCCTGCCGTGGGGTGGGTGTGGGTGTGGGCGGGGGGGGGGGATTAGATTCACTAGCCCCTGCCGTGGGGTGTGTGTGTGTGTGGGCGGGGGGGGATTAGATTCACTAGCCCCAGCTGGGGGTGTGTGTGGGGGGATTAGATTCACTAGCCCCTGCCGTGGGGTGTGTGTGTGTGTGTGTGTGTGTGTGGGCGGGGGGGGGGATTAGATTCACTAGCCCCTGCCGTGGGGTGTGTGGGTGTGGGCGGGGGAGGGGATTAGATTCACTAGCCCCTGCCGTGGGGTGTGTGTGTGTGTGGGGGGGATTAGATTCACTAGCCCCTGCCGCGGGTGTGTGTGTGTGTGGAGGGGGGGGATTAGATTCACTAGCCCCAGCTGGCGGGTGTGTGTGTGTCTCGGGGGGGGGGGGGTAGATGGGGAGCCGCCGGGCGCCGTGCAGGGCACCGTTTGCGCTCCCCGCGGCGCGCAATGACCTTGCCAGGGCGCATCGCGCAGCGCAGCGGCGGGTTTGCATTACGCAGCGCTGGGGACAAGCCCTGGCAGCCAGCCCAGGGCGGCGGAGCGGGCCGGGCCGGGCTCAGGGAGGGAAGGCAGCCCAGCCTCACCACAGGGTGCTGCTAGGCTTGGCTCCTGCAGCACTTGGCTCACCCTGCCCAGAAGCCCCCCCAGGAAGAAGGGCTTTACTTGCAAGGGGGTGGGCTTGATTTGCTCCATCCTCCCTCGGGAATCCTCTGCCCCCACCAGCTGCTGCTGGGGCCAAGAGCTGGCTTCCCTCTGCAGCGACTAGGGCCTTGCTTCTGCCCGGGCGTGCCAGCACCCTGCGGCCAGCCAGTATGGCGTGGGAATGCTGTCCTGCATTCCCGCCCCGGGGCAAGCTTACTTGGCAGCCCTGAAAACTGAACCCAGGGCCTGGGCAGGATAGGCACAGCCCACAGCTGATGGAGCTGCTCGCCCCCAGCTAAGGGGTCTCACCTCTGTCCTGAAAAGACCCCCTCACACACACACGAGCGTGAGCGCACAGGCCTATCTTGTGGGCCCCATCAGGCCCTGAGCGCTTTGCTTAGACTAGCCTTCCAGGTGGCCAATTAGCACCAATGCTGTTGGCCTCTGCTCCAAGGTCGGATGAGTGGCTCCCTCCTTGGTGCTAAGTGATGGTTTTAGGGGCAGTCTCCTGTGGGTTTGAGGCCCGGCGCTTTCCGCTTGCATCCCAGAGGAGCTGGCTGCACAGGGGGCAGGGACGCACCTGCCTTTGTTCCTGCAGGATTGTGGGCTGGCGCCTGGCTCTGGAAACCAGGAGCTCTGAGCACCAGGCAGGCCCCGCAGGACAGAGATGAATGACACCTTCTGTGCTTGCAGAGAGCATGTTGCAGCTCAGTTGCTTGCAGGGATGGCCAGCGGGTGGCAGCAGCCTAGAACCCCCCCTGCCTGCTAGGCCCCGGCAGGGCTGCTGGAGGGTTGGGATTGGAGAGCAGGGGCTCCTGCAGGTTGCTCCTGAAAATCTGCTGTCAAAAGACTCGCTTTCCCACCTACAGTCTCAGTCCACTTGGGGCAGGGCTGGCAATGAAGGGCCAGACCCCCCCATCCCACCCCCATGGGCTCCAGTGCCTTATGGGTATACAGGTGTGTGTAAGCCCCCCCACTTCCTCCTGCCAGCTTGTAAGTGACATTATAGACCTGGCTCTTGGCTCAGCCCAGGGCAGCCTTCCACGTAGTGGGGCTTCTGCCTGGGAAGAGGGACACAAGCCAGCCAGGAACCATGTCTGCTGGGCTCTTCCTAGGGATGTTTCTGTGAGATACAGACCAGCCATGACCCTTCCCAGGGAGCGCACTGCTTTTCACTGTGAAGCAACGCCTGGGACAGATCTAGGGGAGAAGGTGCCTAGGGTTAAATAATCCACTGCTTCAAGTGCCTCTTCCACCAGCCGTCACCACCGCTGGCTTGCAGCGCATGGGAAACAAAGCACAGAGTCCTGGCCCTGCCCCTTCCACCACGTCCAGCATCTTGAGGAGAGGAGGCCGGGCTGCCATGGCACTGAAGGGCAGCTGCTCCGCTGCCCATCAGCGCCTGCCTGCCTACCCCACCCCACCTTGGAAGCTGAAGAATCAGTATTGGGAAAGAACCTGAAGCACGTGCAGCTTCTGACCTCAGTCAGTGGCGATCCACTCCCCAGATCAGGCAGCGGACCATTGCCAGGCCAGCCAGCCCACCCAGCACCATAGGGGACAACGTGTATCACCACCTGATCCAGAAAACTTAAGGGAACCCTGTGTGGTTACTGTTTTGCCAACACATCACCATATTACAAGACCCACCACTAGGATGCAGCCGCTGCTGGGGAGATGAAAAACAGCAGCTGTTTCTAACAGCACACGGTAACACAGAGATACCATATCCAACCAAAACTACAAGGCGAGTCTATGGCTGTGTCTACACTGCAAACACAAGTAGGCAGATCCACGCTAGCTCTAAGCCAGCTAGGTGGGTAATAAGAGTAGTGAAGGCAGGGCAGCAGGGGCTAACAAGCAGCTCACCCACACGTGCTCTGGTGTCTAGCCTGTGCTGGAGTGGAGCCCCTGTTGGTGCCTGCACGCTACCATTACCCATGCTAGCAAGATTGAAGTTAGCCTGGGTGTATCTTCCCTGTGCGTTGCAGGCCTACCCTAAGGGTAGGTCTACACTGGAGCTGGAGATGTAGTTTCCAGTTGAGGTAGATATTAGCAAGCCCGGATTGAGCTAGTGTGCTGAAAAGAGTGGTGGAATAGAGGCTGCACAGGTGGCAGGACAAGCGAGCTGCCCCTGGGGCAATTCCCAGGTATGTACTGGGGCGCTAGCTCACCCCGCCACCCCTGCAGCCAGGGCTGCCCTGCTATTTTTAGCATGCTAGCTGGATCACAGCGAGCATGGGTGTGTCCACCTGAACTGGACATTAGATTTCCAGCTCCACTTTTCACTGAATGTCTTGACCTTGCTTAACTCTGACTTCTACAAGGCCAAATGGCTGAAGGGAACATCCTGTGCTATATAACAAAGGCACCATTTGGCACACGTGCTGGTAGCCGCAAGGGTCCGAGTGGGCCTTGGAGACTAAACTTCTCTCTCATCCTTCGGGGGTGAGCTTTCCAAAAGAGGGTTGAGGTGCATTGGTCTGGCAGCGTTGGGAAGCTTATGCAATTATTGCCTGTGTTTTACTGGTTCTGCAGATGAACAGGGCTTCTCTTTCCAGTTCCATCCTCTGGGAACAGCCGCTGAATTCACTTGGACAGGATAGTAATAATGAATGGCCACAATGCATCAGGTCCATTCTGTCTTTAGTCTAGACAACAGAACCCGGGAGAGATGCTCATAGATTACAATCGGGCATTTCTTGTGATCATCCTGACAAGCCACTGGATGTCAGTGTTGATTGATACAAATGAAGCTGAAGGAGTATTTACCCAGCAGAAGAAAACCATGTCTCTCTCTTCCTCAAAGCAGCTTGAATGTGGAGGAGATCTGGAGATGTGACCTCCTCACATCTCAGGGCTATGCCTGGTCTGTTCCTGGACAAGAGACCTCTGAGGAAACCCATACGGTATAGTTAATGAAGCCACTATTCCCTTAGTCAGTATCGATCCAGTACCCCAACCTAGCATTAGGGAGGTGCTGTGCTGTTGTGCGGCTCATCTTTCTGAATAGATTTACAGCGACAGTCCTGAGTGCTTGTGGTCATTAAACATCCCAAGGCACTTTTTGCAACAGTAGGAGCGATAGCCTTGGTATCTTGGCCTATTTCTGGCTGGGTAATTACATTCCACCTGGCTAAAATTTCCCTTGTTGTTTAAGTTGGATGCAGTATTTTTCACCGACAGCCCTAAACTGTTGCATAGCGTTCTTATGTGCTGTTAAAGAGTTTCTGGGTTCCACTGTCGAAAGGGCTGCAGTTCTGTGACGGGGCACATGATCCTTCTCCGTTTAATTCCAACTGTGGGGTTCTGTTGAAATAGTTAATCCCGAGAGCAAAACTCTGGTTCCCAGAGCTCAGCCGTGAGATGCGGCTGTAGCGGTGTGTGGGTCCAAGAAAAAAAAAAATCACAGAGGCGTGGCAATGTAGTGGCTCGTGGCTGGGGCCAGTGGGGCATTGTGTGGCTTAGTTCATGCACAGAGGCTGTTTAATATCAGATCTGCTCTTTACTGGAAGCCAAGAGGCTGGTGTTCACTCTTTGACCTTATTATTATCTATATTACAGTAGCACTGAGGAGTCAATCAGGATCAGGCTGCATTGTGCTAGGTGCTGGATAAGTATACATCAAGACAAGGCCCTTGTCCTATCAGGTCTTTTCCATCTTTGCCTCCTCTGATGCTGAAGGCTGGTGGCAGCAGTGAAAAAATGCTGAAAGGAGCAGGATGCATTTTTGAAAGGGGGATTGATTTAGGGCCTAAAAAGTCCCTTCCCATCCCATCATCCTGAGCTCAGACTAGCAGAATAGGGCTCATTTTAAATGCTAGCTCCATTACAAATATTAATGTTATCAACTGATCATTAACACTGCCGTTCCAAAGCTGAGAGGTCAGCCTGGATGCAGTTACAACCAACCCCCAACTCCTGGCTCAGTTCTCCCTGCCATTCCTAAGTTCTGGATCCTCCCCGATCACCTCCTTTCAGCTGCTGCCCTCAGTTAGGGGGGGCAGGACCCAGACTGGGGTGCACAGTGGCTGGCTTAGCCTGCAAGCAGGACCAGCCATTGAGAAAGCAACATGGCAAAAGCATAAGGGAATGTTCCTGCAAGCAATCCCAAATTGTCTGCCTGAGGCATCATGCTGCATTGTATCTATTGGCCCATTCGCTAGGCTGTGGCATCTAAGAGGCATCATTATTATTAATTGTATTGCAGTAGTGTCTAGGACCCTTGTACAAACATAGAAACAAAAAAGAGATTAAGTTCTTTTGTGCGAGGACCAAGTGCTCTTGTCTACTTGCAATCACAATCCAGTCCCTCTTTCTGTTGACATTTAATGCAAGCAAACAAGCTCTAAAGAGATTTATCTACCCTCTCTCTTTAATAGAGTAGACATTTAGGAGCAGATTTTTAAAGGCTTAAAGATGCAGATGGGATTTTCAAAAGTGCACCCATCTGCATCTGTAAGCAATTAACCTTTAAAAATCTGGCCCTTAGAAC
This sequence comes from Caretta caretta, assembly GCF_965140235.1. NCBI lineage: Eukaryota > Metazoa > Chordata > Testudines > Cheloniidae > Caretta > Caretta caretta. The sequence goes on from NC_134223.1 coordinate 9,139,771, forward strand.
CTGATCCAAAGTTCACTGCAGTCACTAGAAAGACTTCAGTGACTGGAAAAGGCCCTCACTGCTGTGCAAAGTGGGCGTAAAATGCTACTTTCAAGCTTGTTAGTGTGTAATAAAGTTTATTCTCGAAAACAAGGCTCTGTACTTTGCACATCACTGCTGCCCTTCTTGCATATCAATCAATCAAGTCACACTCCCATAAAACTCCCCCACCTGAGGAACATCCATCCATCATAAAACCAGAGTGTTACCCTGCCACATGACAAACACAATAATTCACGCCTCCATAAAACTCCCTCACCATCATATATGCAGAGGATCAGATCATTAACAATACAGGAAAAGGCTCCTCAGCAACATCACTGCATCCAGGAGTTTGACTGACAAACTACAAGTGAATATTCACTTCATTGCCCACGGGCAGTTCCTCACCATCAGTTTGAAAGCAGATTCATGGAACACACCTGATGCATGGAGCATGCTGGCTGCAGACTAAGCTAGCAACCTCACACATAGCTACTTATCTGTCCAGCCTTGTATAGGGAATGCCTGTCCAGCTGCTGGAGCACTGTAATCTTCATTGAGCTTTCCCCTTAACTTTCCGTTATGCAGAATGTAGCAGGTAGATATGAGGATCCCTGTGCTGGTCAATGGACAGTCACCGCAGATCGGACATCACTACTTTACATTTGGTTACAGCTGTGCCAATAACTGATCTTTCAGTTAGTTCACCGGCTGAACCAGAAAAGGGTGGTGGTAGTGGGGAGGGGGGGAGAAGTTTCTGGCAAACAAAAAAAATGTTTTGGGGCAAGTGCAATGTTTTGGATGTTTCTGATCTTTTTAAACAAAAAAATTGAAGTACATAGAATCATAGAATATAAGGGTTGGAAGGGACCCCAGAAGGTCATCTAGTCCAACCCCCTGTTCGAAGCAGGACCAAATCCCAGTTAAATCATCCCAGCCAGGGCTTTGTCAAGCCTGACCTTAAAAACCTCTAAGGAAGGAGATTCTACCACCTCCCTAGGTAACGCATTCCAGTGTTTCACCACCCTCCTAGTGAAAAAGTTTTTCCTAATATCCAACCTAAACCTCCCCCACTGCAACTTGAGACCATTACTCCTCGTTCTGTCATCTGCTACCATTGAGAACAGTCTAGAGCCATCCTCTTTGGAACCCCCTTTCAGGTAGTTGAAAGCAGCTATCAAATCCCCCCTCATTCTTCTCTTCTGCAGGCTAAACAATCCCAGCTCCCTCAGCCTCTCCTCATAAGTCATGTGTTCCAGACCCCTAATCATTTTTGTTGCCCTTCGCTGGACTCTCTCCAATTTATCCACATCCTTCTTGAAGTGTGGGGCCCAAAACTGGACACAGTACTCCAGATGAGGCCTCACCAATGTCGAATAGAGGGGAACGATCACGTCCCTCGATCTGCTCGCTATGCCCCTACTTATACATATGCCCCTACTTATACATTATACATTTCAAGACAGATGTTGCAAATTGAAAAATTTTGCTTAGAAAATGTCAAAACAAGATTTTTTTTTTGTAATTGTCTTTGTTTTGACTGAAACAAATCAGTGAATTTGATGCCAATTCACAACATTTTGCAGTTGACCAAAATCTGCATTTCTGGCCCCCCCCCCAAAACCAAATTTGACTGAAACTTTTCCCCCAGCTCTACACTTCAGTCTTCTGAGTTTGTGAGTCTTCTGAGTTTGTGAATCTACACTCAGTCTTCTGAGCGTTTGTGAATCTGTCTCTCCTGGAGGATGTGTAATTAGGGGAACATGGTAAAAGGGAGCGTACAGGGACACAACCAGCTCAGTGTTTTTGGGTGGAACAGGGCTGCCTTTTGCTCTCTTGGGGGAAGGTCGGCGATCACGCCAGCTCAGTGTCTGTAGTGTGACCGAGGACCGGAAGGTACCAGTCGTAGGGCTCAGACAGCAAAGTGCAGAGCAAGTAGAGTGCAGACGCGGAGAGCACAGTGGGAAGCATGGTAGGCAGAGTTCCTAGCTAGCAGAGAGCAGGGTGGAGAGGGCAGTTTCTCATCCACTGCTCCTAACCAAGTCACTACCAAATCCCTTGCAGCGCTGTCTGACTGAGGACTCAGAGAAGGGTAGAAGTATCTTTCCCATCATTTTCCTCTACAAAAATTCTCCCTCTTTCAGTCATCCCAGGCTCCCCCTCTCTGGTGCACACACTTGATGGCGTGCTTGACACAGCCTGCAGCCCGCAGTCGTTCCATTCAGAGGTGATCAGCTGCGCAATGCCTCACAGAGCCGCTTTTGGCATATTCTCTTGGCTGCCTTAAGGGCCTTTGAAGGTGAAGCAGCAGAAAGAGTCGTCGGAGTGATTCCTTGGTTATGCTGCAGCGTTCGTGCTGCTGGAGCCCTCATGCAGGTCTGATGCGGGGCCCCTCACAGATGAGGGCAGCTTGAGGCAGATAATAACCAGTCCCATCCTAGTGCCTACGGAGGCAACGTGGCCTAGTGGGTCGGGCGTTAGACTGCGAGGGCTTGTCCTCACGTACAGCGCTACAGTGGAAGATGCTACTCTGCCGATAGGAGAGCTGCTCCTGTCGGTGTAGTTAATCTCCCTCCCCAAGAGGCGGTCGGTCGAACTACAGAGCTCAGGGGGTGGATATCTTCTCGTTATACCCATGTAGCTCTGCAGTGCAGACTTGGCCTGAGTCAAGAGACCTGTGTTCTAAAACTGGTTCTGCTGTCTGCCCTTGGGGGAGTCACTTTCCCGCTCTATGGGCTGTTCAGCCAGTGAACTCTTTGGGGCAGGGGCTGTCTCTTGCCATGAGTTTGTGCAGCGCCTAGCGCACAGGGGGTTTCTAACAACAACAAGGCTGCAATGGACAGGAGGGGAAATGGGCAAACACAGAGGTGGTGGGGCCGTGGCTTGTGTTCATGCTTGGTAGCACAGGGATCTGCTGCCCCGTGCAGCAGGGATGACTATGTTTTCCCCAAGATCCTAAATTCTTCATCCGGGTTGGGAGGAGAGGGACCACAGACTGAACCTATTCAAAACACATTAACAGCCCCTTCCCTTGAACACATAACAGAATATGTTTGCAGGTGGATTTGGCACCTCTTTCCAAGGAGAGCTTTAAATAGCTGGTAATCTGCAGCCCTAGTATGCCAATGCCTTCCTGCAGGGAGTGGACAAAAACAGTTGTGTATACAGCAGGGATGGAGGGTTGGTTTGAATAACTATCCATAGCTAGTCCCAGTGTCTCTGGAGTGCCATCTCCACGGTTCTGCCAATGGACCCTGACTCTCTTCCCCCTGTTTGCAACCTTCTCATTGCCCCCAGCTCTCCCCACACCTCTCCAGTAGGTTCCCAGCTTCCTTACAGCAACCAGATTCTCCAAGTGACAAACCAGGACAGTTGCTGCAGGGGAAAAGGGACGTGCAGAGTCAGACAGCGGGGTTTTGGCTGGGGGAGGGGGAACTACTGGGCTCATGGGGGAGGTGGAAGAAAGGCAGGTTGTCTCCCAGTGCCAAGTCAATCTGAATACTTGCACCTGTTGCTCCCAAGCTGGTGCTCACAATTCAGACCTGGCTGCAGCTTGAGCATCCCCCTCATAAGAGGCAGGACTTGGGTGTCATGCCTAGAAAGGGGTTTCTTTAGTGAAGCTGTAGGACACAGACAGACCTTGTGGTTCTCTCTGGTTTCCTAGCTCCCAGGCTGGGCTTGGGGAAAGGAGGCCCGTGTTGTGGGCCTGAGGTATTGCCTGTCCCAAGCCACTTGGGACTGGCTAGTAAAACTTGTTCATGTTTCAGTTCTGGTAACAGCCACAAAGAGGGCTCATCTCCTGGAAGAGCAAAGCTCCTTGTAGCTACTGGTGTGACCTGGGAGGGAGCGGGATGGGCTGAGGAATGGGAAGCCAGTAGGAGCCTAATGAAAGACACCGACTGGGAACGACTGACGGGGCGCACGGGTTTGAAGCCAGCTACGGGAATGCTGTCGCCGCTGCCCACTTGACTGCAAATGAGCCCAGGAGTGTTTTGCTCTGCTGGGCCCCGGGGGATGAAACGTCCTTCTCTACTGAGAGCCATCGAGTGCGAGTCAATGGCACTGAGCGGCAGGAGCACTTTGTTAGCACTCAGCCGCCCACAGCCGCGGCGGGGAACAGAGCCACTGCAGGCAGGCAGAGTCGTGTCTGCTCCGGGGGTTTTAGATCTTCAGGCTAGTAGGAGTCACCAGCCCTCGTGGCCACCAGGAAAGGTTGGGAAAGCCAGCGAGGCAGCCTGGAAGCCTTTTCATGCCTTGCATCATCTCTCAGCAATGGGTGTGCAGGGTAGAAGTATCTTTCCCATCATTTTCCTCTGTAAAAATTCTCCCTGGTGGAGGAGAATAGGTGGAGCTGGGAGGACCCCCCACCCCCGTCTCATCTCCTTCTCCCCTCTCTTCAGGGGGAAGCCCTGTGGTGAAGGCAGCGGCCGGGAACGCAGGAGCTCAGCTTGGCCACTGACTCGCCACGTGTGAGAGTCACTTGCGCTCTCAGGGTGCATCTAAACTGCGATTAGACACCCATGGCTGGCTCATGCCAGCCGACTGGGGCTCGAGGGTCCCAGAGCTCACGCTGCAGCCTGAGCTCAAATGCCTAGGCCCACATTAAATGGCCCCGCGAGCCCAAGTCACCTGGCATGGGCCAGCCTCCGCATCTAACTGCGGGGTAGACATCCCCTCAGTTCCCCGTCCATAAAGCAAGGAGGAGGAGCTCTTGTGGAGGGGTCGCTCACCAGCCAGTCCACCCCCGCATGGCCAGCATGACGCAACAGTCTCATCTACACCTGATGACCCCTGTGGCCATTTGCCCCTTCTCAGGACTCACCCTCCAGCCAGGTCACTTACAGTCCCCACCCCTACAGAGTCCAATAACTAGACAGGCTAATGACCTTATGCCCACCCTGGGCCCTGCAGCCCATAACCCCTTGCAAGAGGAAGGCTTTTACACCCCTTTTCCTGCTGGCAGGGAGGCAAGCACAGATCCTTCCTCTCCTATGGGCTCCAGCCCAGGGACCCTGCACTAAACAGGTCTACTGCCTCAGATTCATTGCTGTTTTCCTAGGCCCCTTCCTACCTTCATCAGCCCTTGGCCCATTTCCCAGAGTGACTCCTTCCAGGGCTTTGTCGGGAGCAGGGTGGGGGTGCTAGCCACTTCCTACCCACTTCACAGCTGATACAGAGTCCTCTTCAGGCTCCCTGGCCACAGCTTTGTGCTCCGTCTGCAGCTCTTACCCCAGCTGTTGCTGGTCTGCCAATTAGCCACAGCTGAGACGGTCTCTTAACCCTTCATTAGCAGTTGCAGGGTGGGGTTTATAGATCCCATCACACCTCTCTTTCTCCCAGGCTTGTCTATATGGATTGTGAACACGTACCCCAATGGGGCCCTGATGCTGCATGTAGCTCCTAAGTCCTGCCATACTACACATAATAATAATTACAGCCACCAGCCTTCTTCCCAGATGGGATTGTTATTGTTTGTGTCACCATAGTGTCTAGGAGCCCACGTCCAGCCCACGTCCAGGCTGATACTGGGCTAGATGGACCTTTGGTCTGACCCAGAATGGTTGTTCTTATGTTCTTACTAAGTAGCCCCATCCTGGCAAAGTCCTTATTAACCCCATGGTTCCCATAGCTCCATCTTGCTGGCCTCATTTGTTCTGTACCCCATCTTGGTTAGCCCTCGCTCGTACTTAAAGTCCATATCCTCATCTCAGTCACTCCTGGTTAGTCCTTTATGTCCCACCCTAGTTGGCCCAGCTTAGCTCTGCTGCGTTTCCACTGAAAGGCACGGGTGAGCTCCTGGTCCTAATGGCTAGTTGTGTTTGCCTTTCAGGACATTTGCATCAAAAGGTGCATTTAATAACACAGAGTTGGCCAGGAAACGAGAGGTAAATTGATGTCTTTCACTGTGGCTGGCTCCCCCTTGGTCACACAGAGCGTTGCATAAAGCATCCAGAGCCAGCCAAGGAGCAGTCAGGCTGCAGCTGTCCCTGGGAATTCCTGATAGAGAGCGAGTGTGGTGAGTTCTGGACGGAAAGGTACCCACAAGATCCTTATCTGAATTCCTCCGGCTGACGGACATACTGGGAGAAGATTAGCTAAAGCAGAGATTGGGCTGGCAGCAAGAACAGTTGCAAGGAAAATTTAATTAACAGAAACATTAGAGGCAACAACTTTAAGTATGAACAGCTCTGCTAAGGAGGCAATGAACTGAGTCACACTTTGCAGGAGTGAGGTGGAGACCTGGGGAGTGGGGAAGAGGAGTCATTGCATTTGCCCTGAAATTCAGGGGAAAAAGGTGAATTAATATAGCCAGCATTGTGTTGCTGTCTGGTAATGGGCAAAGAAATGATAGACAGATATTCTTTTCGGCCTATCTCCACATGTTTCTTTCTTTCATGAGAACTTTCATGGTTGTAGTTTGTTATCACGGAGACACTTTACACTTTAAAAGAAAACAAAAACCAGAGGGGTGTGTGTGTGAGAAAGTTACCCAGTTCTGCACAATATAAAGCTATACGCAGAAGCACAGCTGCTGGAAGGAAGTTTGATCCTGCCCCTGAAATATCAGCATGTCCTTGGTACAGTCCATGCAGATTTAACTTTACAAAGTTCCCAGGTATTGTAGCGCATGTCCGGGAATGGGGATTCATGGTGTCTTTCCCATCATGGTGGGAATGGTTTACTCATCTCCATGCCACGGGCTGACTTGGTCATTCACTGTCACCGGTTAGGAAGTGAATTCCTCATTATCAAGCGGGAACAAAGTTGTTCTCTAGTACCCAAGTGTACAGGGGAAGAACCATCGCCATTTTCTACCCCTACCAGGTCCACGAGATGCATGCCACTGTTGGCACAGTAAGGGGCTGAGGCATCAGTGCCAAATCCAGGACCATCCTCTACCCATAGTTATCCCTACAAGCCTTCCTCTCCCATTAGAAAAGATAACGTTACAGGTGCAGCTTAGGGCAGAAGGGTCCCATGGGGGGCATTTTACTCGCACCCGTCCCACTTGGCGCTGCTGTGGCCCATCCTCACTGTGCAAAGGGAAGAGAGGGAAGCTCAGCAGAATGCGATTAGGAACCAGTGGTTGCCTGGATTCCTGTCTTCAGCCCCGAGGCCACTTCAGTTCAACCTTTTGCTATCAACTCTGTACAGGCCCCTGGAGGAAGGTCCTGCTGGGGAAGGTGCAGGCTGCCCTGCACGCTGGCTTCTGGGACAGTCGTGTACCTGCAGAGCCCTTGAGGCTGCAGACACTGCTGGGAGTGGGAGGCTCCCGATTGTTAATGCCGCCAAGGGCCTGTATCCGAGCTGCAGCTCTTCTACCTGTCCCCAAGGCTGTCTGAGGCGCTGGGAGTGTTTTGGGCTCCAGCAGTCAGGGCTCTCTCAGGTGTCTCATGTCCTCCCCCCCTCTCTCCAGGCTGCCGCAGGTCCTGACACCCAAGCTACCCCAGAGCCCATAAGCAGGATGCCAGGGCTCATTAACTGGACAAGCAGCTCCCCCCTCCCCCTCACAGCCTCCGAGGTCACCTCTTGCGTCAGCGGCTATGCCTTTGGGATGACTGCCTCCCTGACCTACGGCAACCCGGAGGTCCATCCTTTTGAAGGTAAGGCTCTGTTCCCTGGGGCGCAGGCGGCATGGATGGGGCTCAGGGGTGCGTATGGGAGACTGGTCACGGCTGGTGTTAATGGCAGCCTCTTGAGTCCAGCTCGGCAGCCTCCCCCTTACGGACAGGGTACAATACTTACTACCGGTACGGTCACAGGGCCAGATTCACTCCTGAACTGAGAACCGCTTGGCATAGTGGGGGGCACTGGGGAGTCAGTTACCGCCACCTGATTCTCAAGACATGGCAGCTCCAGCCCCGGCCCCAGCCCTGGCATAGGTTAGAGCAGCCTAAAGGCTCTTCTAACTTACAACTGCTGGCTACGGTACCTAAGGGACTCTGTGCCTGCTGGGAATGTGTGAAGCAGAGCTGCACTCCAGCCTGCCCCTTCCCCAGCCCACGTCCCTGCCCTCCTCTGACATGTGCCAAAGTGCATGAGGCATGCTGGGAGTAGGAGGCAGCTGAGCTCTCCTCCACAACAGCTCAGCAGAGGAGCTGTGGCCAAATTCTGGCCTCTTTGAACAGCAAAGGTGCTGGAGCTGGGAGAGGATTGGGCCCCTCGTGTTTTTTGCTTACAGTTCCAGGCTCCTTGCTTCTCCCAGTGTTTGCTCCTGCGGCTGGTGGTGCCAGAGGAAGGAACCTTTAACAGGGTGTGTCTCCTCTTGGCCACCACACCAGAGCACGGGACCGTTGGTGGGGACTGGTTGGAAACCTCACCCCTAGGGCAGCTGTTCTAAGAGCCTTCCCTTTGGCAGGTCTCTTTGTCTACCCACTGGATGAGTACACCACCGTGGTTGGGTTCGAAGCTGTCGTTTCCAGGCGGGCTGTGACCGTGCAGATCAAAGACAAAGCCAAAATAGACGACTGTTACTTGGACTGTGGCAGCCTCCCCAGTGGAAGAGCTCAGGATGGCAGCGGTAAGGAGTCCTTTGTGGTTTGAATGGTCCAGGGGAGGAGTGGGCAGGGGAAGAGGAATCGCAGAGGGGCTGTCCGTTATGCAGGCTCGTGATGTGGTGTCAGGAGCACATGTACTGAACAGAAGCGGCGTGGTCCCTTTGGGGACAGGAAAAGTCATTGCATGCACTTACCACTGGCAGCAAAAGATCTGAAAATCAGAGTAAGTTCTAGTTGCTTTTAAAGGCTCCATTGGTTCTGGAAGTTCCAGCATATGAGTCTAGAAAAACGCATTAACTTCAGGGGGGTTTGGATCAGGCCCTTTCTGAGTCACGGCAAAGAGACAAGCAAGTCTCCTTTCCTGATCTCAGCCCAGAGCAGGATGGCTGTGGAAGCCCTTCTAATGCACCTGATGATACTGGGATGTTGCTGTGGGTTGTCTAGTATTTGATTAACAAATACCAGGGGCTGGTGCAGGAGGAGGGAGACCTGGACAGTGACATGGCCTCAGAGAGGAGCATCCTCTCTGGTGTCTACCCAGAGCATCTCTCCCGCGTGACCTCTCTGTGCAGGAAGGATTGTGCTGGATGAGGATTTGGAGCGAATCGTTTTTGTGGCTAACCTGGGTGTGATCCCTCCGCTGGAAAGCGTGTCCGTTTTCATCAGCACCTCCTCGGAGCTGCAGACTCTCCCGAGCGGTGCCGTGAGGGTCCTTCTCCCAGCCGTGTGTGTCCCCAAGGTGCCCCAGTGTGGCGTGGAAAGCACCAGCCTCTCTGGACACCAGCTCCGAGCGTAAGAGGGAGCCAGAGTCTCCGAGCGGGTTTGCTTTTGAGGAGTGGCCCAGATGCTATGGTGCTGAGGGCTGTAGAAGTGCCCCCATCCCTCCAGCAGCCTTCTCTGGAGTAGCCCTGGCCCCTCCTATCTATACCTGCAGGGGGCTGGTTGGGCTTGGAGGGTTGGGCTTGAATTCCTCCTAGATTATGAGGAGCTGAAGGTCAGGCCACGTGCCATTGGAACGTTTCTATGAAAGCTCATTTTCCCTGGCTCAGTGGGCCCCACCATTTCTTATCAGCAGCCTCCCTTGCAACAGACTGGTTGATTGGCACACCGCAGCTCCCCACTTCTGCCCTCAGCTCCCCTCTTGTGCCCCAGCTGCCACTCTTTAGCCTTCTCCTTGTCTGTCTCTCCTTTCCCAGCTCTCATCTTCATCTTTTGATCTGCCTTGCTCTCTTGCTTTGTGCCCCACTGGTGCATCCTGCCCCAGCCCCCTGCTCACCCAACATGCTCCTGGGGCTGAGTCCAAGGGGCTGAGATGCATGAGCTGCTGGGGCTGAGTTGGAGAGGAGAGGAGCTGGGGCTGGTGGGCTCCTGTCTAGGCCCACAGCCCTGCAGAAACGAGCTGCTGGCTGCATTAGGAGCTGCTGCGGGAGGCAGGGAAGCTGCCAGTTGCTTTACCCCCAGCCGCGGGGCTGTATTTGCAGTGCAGGGCACGGGGCAGGCCCAGGGTTTGCAGCTTTGACTTGGTGTCATCTCCTCAGCAGAGATCGACATTCCTGTGGAGCTGGGAGCCTGGATCCAGCTAACAAGTTCTGTCTGGCCCAGCTGCTGGAGAGGGAGGCCACCAACCCCACTGAGTACGAGTTCAGCTTCCACCTGGAGATCCGGGGGCCCTGTGTACTCGCAGGTGAGAGCACCAGGGCTGCCCCTTGAAGCCGAGTCCGCTTGACAACCCCCTCTAAACTTTGGCAACAGCCCTCCACACAGAGTCAGTTTCAGCACGTTAACCCTGCCATGGCACCAGCTGTTTGTCTGCCAGCTGCAGCGCTGATGAGCGGGTGATACCATCTCCCTCCCACCACGGATTGCTATTTCTTCCTGGGGCTGCACTTCTGCAAATGACGCTTCAGCACCCTGCATTGTCACGTGGTAAACTGGGCACCTGAGTGTAGACAGGAGATCAGACACATAGGCACACACAGATCCTTATTCAACCCTCCTGGTTCCTTTATGCCGTACCCTCATCTCTGCACAGCAACTGTCTCTGCTTTCCCCCTCTGGCCCTCTGAGCCCCAGCCCCCCCCCCCGAATTCCAGCTTCACTGAACAGCTTCTCCACCCACCACATACCCGCGTCACATCCCTCTTTCCTGCGCAGGAGTGGAAAGCCCCACACACGAGATCCGAGCTGATGCTGACCCCTCTGCCCGCTCTGCCAAGAGCATCATGATCACGCTGGCCAACAAACACACTTTCGACAGACCGGTGGAAATATTAATCCATCCGAGCGGTAGGTGGCCTGTGCTTTCTGTCTGCTATTCGCCCCCTTTCTGGGGGTCCCTCCCATTCCATTGCCTGGGCAGCAGGTGCCATTAGCTCTGTCTTTGCATGTTGGAGGTAAATACCTCTTTCGTGTGGTAAACGTTGGGCCAGCTATGTGAACTAAATCTCTGAACATACTGGGACGTGCCTGTTGCTGTCCCAGAGTCCCCAGGTGCCAGCGTAACCCACACACCTCTGGGGTGCGGTGTTCTGTCCCATCTAGTGGCACCAAGACCACTTAGAGAGAGAGATTAATGAGTTTGTTCTACAGTCTTAGCTAGCAGCCATGTGGCTTTTAGCTCATGCAGTAAAGGCTCACGCACTAAGCTCCAAAGGCCCCAGATTTGACCCCGCCTGCCACCGACCAGGGTCTGTCGGTTTTACACCAGCTCGAATGCTGCAGTCTCCCACTTCTGCCCCTCAGCGTCTCTTGCAAACACTCTAAGGCTGTTCTCTGCTTGTCCTGCTGACCTTCCAGAGCCCCATATGCCTCACGTCTTGATGGAAGAGGGCGACATGACCCCTACAGCATATGAGCAACACCTGAAGGGGAGAAATGATTTCATTAAAGGGACCAAGAAGGACCCCAGTGCCGAGAAAAAGGTGAGAAGGAAAAGGGGTTTGCCAGGAGCTGTGGTTTTTATCCAGGACTGGAGGGGACCTTCCCATGTGGGGTTAGAAGAGGCAGCAGCAGCATGGGGTTCCTCTGGGAATGGATCACGGAGCTCTGGTTACATACGTTCATCCCAACACATATCACATGGGACCAGCAATCCCTGCAGTCCAGTAACCTGCCTCCGAGGGTGCAGAGTTAGCCCAGTGGGTCTCAGTGCCTGGGTTAGCCTAGCCCGGGTGTGAGCAGCCCCACAGCAAAGCCCTGCCCAAGTGACTGTGTTCTCCCTGTTTCTGCACTCAGCATGCGTGTCTGGGGGCAGAGCCCATGGCGCCTTGTGCTGAGATGCTCTAGGATCTTTTCCCAGACAGTTGTGTCAATTGCGGGAAACTTTGCCCTTCGTGGGGGGAACTGTGGGAAGGCACCGGAGGACTCTCAAGCCACCAGCTAGCCAGGGGTTAAAGCACCTCTTAACCTGGGCAGAAGGTTTTTGTGTTTGGACTGTAGAGAGCTTTGCCCCGGGATAAAACCCAGGTAAGTGCTTGGTTTAACTCTGTTGTGAAGACATGTCCTAACAGGGGCTTAAGGCTGATGAAGGCAGAAATGGTCTGTAGTTCTGCTTCACTGAACATGGGGTGAAACTCAGTCACAGAATTAGGTTTTATAATCATTAGTATAGTATTATAGTATATTATATATAGTTAGGGTTCTATTATTATTGTATTAATTCCATTACTTACAATAATTATCAGAACAATTTAGTTATATGACAAACACCTTAGATTGATAAATAAATATTCACTGTATCTGCACAGGTGGTCGGTTCCAGTGCGGACTCCTGCAGAATGGGTAACAGCACGCACAAAGGGCTACTTGCGGTCAGGTCCCTTTAATGCAATTCCTGGATTTGCAGACACAGTGGTGGCACATTGACATGCAGTGTAGCTGTGCAGGGGGAGTCCATTGGAATTGGGGGTACTCAAGTCAAACACCTAACTCGGAGGCATTCCAAATCAGTGGCCCCTTTTAAAAATTGCAGCCCAAGGTCACACAGGGAGACACTATCAGCACCAGTGATGTGATCTATCCTAGCGCCCGGTCCCACGTGTCCTGTGCCTCCTCAGGCTGTCACAATGACAGTTTTCTGGGTTGTTGTTGCAATTGTTCATTACATGTAAGACATGTTGACAATTGTCTTGTAGTTCTTTTCTTTCCTGTGCAATTAGATGCAATGATTAGAGCCTCGTCTGTATTACGCTGCAGGCTTCTCCTGTAATTCCATTCTGAGTGCGGCAGGTGGAAGGATACGAACTTCCCACGCTGCTGCTCAGATGCCTGCCTGATTATTCTGTGTCTTGAGCCTGTCAGATTATCCAGTGGGTGTCTGACTCCAGAACCATTTTCCAATATGAATCCCACCTGCATGCCTAGGGGGAACTGGAGGCGTGATCACACTGGCAACAGAGCAGCTAAGTATGGATGGTGCCGTGGCAAAGTTATGGCTACACAGGGCTTTCCGTCCCCTATATACATGACTCTAACGGAGGAGCCATTGAGTCGAGTGTCCTGGTAGATCACAGGCTAGAATTGCCGCTCCTGAGAGCATGACATTGAGCACCTCTTTGCTTAAATGAATTAACATGGATACTTCAGCAGTAAATGGTCATTAATTTCCCTTCTTCATTTTGTTATGCAAATGGTTTGAATGCTCATTAGCTAGCAGGATTATGAGACAAGTGCTCTGGAATCAACTGGCAGCTGAGGAGATCTGATGAGTTTATTGTAATTGGATAAGGGTGAAGGGAGTGGGGGAAGGTATGGGACAGATGAAATATCTTCCCCAGCTGAGGCAGAGCAATTGTGACTGAGGGGGTGTCTACACTGCAACGTAAACCTGGGCTCTGACTCAGGCTCAAGTCCTAACCCCCCTTCTGTCTACACACAAATCTCTCGGACTTGGGCTCAGACCCAGGGTCCTACGACCCCTCAAGGGAAGGTTCGAGCCCAAGTCAAGGTGGGATCCAGGTTTCAACCCTATTGTTTTGCAGTGTAGATACAGTCCCCCCTCCAGGCTCGGGTCCCTGGAGTCTGCCAAAAGTATCCCACAATTCAGTGGGCCGACTTCCTTTGTCCCCTCTCTCCCACGACTTGCCAGTCAACTCCAGGGAAATGGAAGCTCCACACCCTTGCTCACGTACAGCTGCTCGGCATTTAACCCTTCCATTTTATTCTGACCTCTGAGCTGCAAACACACCTTAGGAGAACCTTGGGCATTTGCAATGGATCCCGACCAGAAGTCCGTCAAAAAACGCACTGCACCCGTTGTCGCGGGAACACCGCCAGATTTCAGTTAGTCTCTGGAGTGAGGCCAGCAAAACAACTGATTTCAGTCAAAGTACCAGGAATGACCATTCATACCCCCAAAGAGCGAAGAAGCTGGCGAGGCTGGAAATTTACTGGGCCGGTGACCAGTGCAGGGAATGGAGTAACTGGCTGAAGACCAAGTACCTGAAAACCAGGGACCACAACTGCACCTCTGGCAGCTCGCTGACACTGTGTCTGTTTTGTGATGAGTTTGATCAAATGCTGGGGACTGCGTCGAGCACCAAAGCCACTGGCGGGGCATGATCACCTGGTCAGTTGGGGTGGCGCCCTGCGAGCCCCAGAAGCCAGCACGGAAATTGATGGGCACCAGCAGCAGGCGCCGAATGAGGCAAATGAAGTGACTCTGCTCATGAAACTGATCCCAGAGGAGGCTTTGCTGCAGGAGCAGCTGCAGCACATCCCGGGGCCAGTCTCAGTGGAGCTTTGTCCTACCCCCCCCCCCCCCCCCGCCCCGAGAGGAACAGCCCGCCGCAGAACCGGCAGCCCAAACGGGAGAGAGCGAGAAACTGCCCCAGAGCCCGGTAAGTTTCTGGCTCCGTTTTTGTGTTATTAATATAGGATTGGGAGGGATTTCCCTTCTGTGAACCAATGCAAAAGACCTTATACGCCCGGGGTAGCAACGTGCATCCACTAATGTTGGATTGCATGCCAGCGCCCTGGCATCCTTCCCCTCCCGCCCCCACCGCTACGGGGAATTCAAACTGGAGACTGGGAAATGCAAACAGTAAAATAAGCACATAGAAGTGACGTTTTCCTGGGAAGGTGCACATTTTTGCTAGTTCATTCTGGTTTGTTAAAATAAGAACCTTGTATTACCTTCCCTGTATGTAGGCCGCTCGGCCCAACCCACGAGGTGACGAGCCACTTGAAGAGACGGAACTGTACAGGTGGCGAGGGGGATGGGCAGAGGTTCAAATGTAGTCCAGTTCTGTAAAATGTAGTCCATGTAGTCCCTGGGTGACAAAACCATTCGTCCCAAATCTGCCTGGGGGGTGGAATTCAGCCAAGCGGAAGGGGGATGGCAGAAGGGTTGTCTGTGTGGTTTCACGCAGTCCTAACAAGCTGCACTGGAGGTTGTGGGGAGGCACTAAGCCATGCGGATACAAATGCAGCATCCTGTTGATTCCCCCGTGAATTCTGACCCAGTCCTGGATGCTGATAGCCGCAAACTTTTCCCAAAGCAGGAACTCCAGAGAAGCAGTCCCATTTCAGGGGTGTATTTTTCAAGGTCGCCTTGGTAGGTCACTGGCCCACTCCACTCGTAGCCGTGCAGTTCAGTCACCCTGCGTGTGACTGTTTCAGTGGAATCCGTGCTCAGTGGTCCACCATCAGCTTTGAAGAACAATTCCGGGCACCACAAATGTTCCGTCCTCCAAAATGTGTAATGTCTGAAATGATAGAGAAGCGCTGTCACCAACCTCCCCCTAAATTCCATTTTTTTTTTTAAATTGTGGTTTCGAATTTCCCATTCTCTCAGCACTGCTTTCACGGCAATGAATCCGGCTGGGTGCTGGAAGCTTTTGTGGTCTGAGCAGCCCTCTGCCAAGGTAATGAAGTTCAGTCTCAAAAAGTAACATTTTCTGTTCTGGAAATTCCAAAGTGATTTTTTCCCTTCTGCTCCTGCACTGAGCTATTCAGGACAATAACCGTGTGTGTCTTGTCTTCTTCTAGGCTCCTCGGCATCTCCAGCTTGTAATATCTCCACAGCTCGCCCACATGCAGAAGCCTGGCTCACTGGACCTTCGCGGATTGTTCCAAGAGGAAGCTTTTCCGGGATTAATTTATGGTCGGCGTTCTGGACAGGCAGAATTGTTTGAGCAGCTGCTGTCTCTAATGGCTTCAAGGTTGCCAGCTGCTGCTGTGCCTGGACCATGGGCTGCATCCCCTCTGTGGTGCCCTGCACTCCAGGAGCAGCTTGGACAACTCCATGGCTGGGTGGCCCATGCAGTAGGGCCCTATGAGTGGCTGAATAGGGCAAATGTGCCCCATGCAGTCCTCACTGCTGAACCCCTCTCCAGTGGACACTTCCCCGTGCCCCCATGGCAAACAGGGAAAGGAGAATAGGGGGCTCACGGGAGATGCAGTAGTAGGTGGGGTTGTCTTGTACCTAGTTTCATTGTTTGCGTGTGTTTATGTGCTTTATTCGTGGTAACTTTTAAAGGTTTGGGTGTTGCTGGTGTTTTGGGGTGTTAAGGGCAACTGGCCTGCCCTGCAACGGTTTCATATTGTACTTGTCCAATAAATGTGTCAAAATAAAAGTTTTGATTTCATAAAGAAATCTTATTGCCATCACTGCAACACAGCATGTAATGTGTATTTCAAATAATAAAGGCAAACACATGATCAGGGACAGCAGGGAAGTGGCATGCAAAACCCATGTCTCAATCCAGCTATGTACATCTATCCTTACATCGGTTATTTACATCAATCCATACTGTCTCCACATCCCCTTTCATGAGTGGTCACGTCATTCAAGAATAAAATGTATGACCATCAACCCCCGTGACAGGTGACACTCACCTCCTGAGTGCCTCCTAGTGGCTGGGAGAAGTACTGTGATCCTTTCCCCCACTCCTGGCACCCCTTGTGGTGGCTGACCTCGCTAGGTGGGTCTTCAGTGACTCAGTCCTCTGGCCAAGTCACACGCTCAAAAATGAACCCCTTCCCAGGTATCGATGAGTCAACAAACTGGCTGCCTGCCCTCAGCAGGGTCTTCAGCCCCATCTCTGGGTCCTTTAAATCCAGCCCTTCATTCTGGCTTCTAAAGCCTTGTCCCGCCCGCTACTCCGGGTTCCACCCCTGGGACCCTATAAACAGCAGCAACGTATGGCTCCCTTCAGTTAGCTGCTGCTGCATTCCCTGGGCCTCTTCCCGCCCGCTCCCTTGACCTTCACTTGCTACCTTTGGGTTAGAGTTCCTAGGCCCTCGCTCTCCCAGGTCCAATAACAACCAGCTGAGTGCCTGTGGCCAGAGGGGAGCCCCCTTCTTTCCTTCCTCCCTCTGGTCCCAGCCAAGAACTGACGCCCCGAAGGTCCTGCAGCTCCTTTTAGCTGAGCCTGCTGGGCTCTGATTGGCTGCTTCCGTGCAGCCTTTCTAGGCAGGCCTGGAGGGCCCACCTCCACTGCTCCTTCCTGGGCTGGGGTGTAGTAGGAGCATTGGGCCTCCAGCAGGGAGCCAGGAAGGCCTGTTACACCCTGTCTCACCCCACAGCCTGCACAAGCAATCAGCACCCCCCCACTCCCCGCCACAAGCACATTCATAAAGGTACTGTTCTCTCTCTTCCATTGGCCCATGCAAGTCCATAAGGTGGGAGCACAAAGCATCCCTGACGTCTGTTGCCCGGGTGCATCCAGCTGCGGCTCTGGCAGGAGCACTTTCTGGCTGAGTGTAACGGGTCAGCGGCCCCTCGCTGCCATAGGCCCATTCAGGGGGAAATGGCTCACCTCTGGCTTCACAAAGACTGTGAAGAGCAAAACAAGCCACAGTGAGGCAGACAGCATTAGTGTCACCGGAATCCAAATGGTTCTGTAGACATCTCCAACGGGATTTCAGCCTGCCAAACTCATTCAACCACCATTCTCCATCTGCCGGGAGTGGACTTAAACCTTCTTTTGCCTCCGAGATCAGGGGCTGGTTTCAAAAGCCAACACAAAAAGGGGCACACGAGGTCCTCCAGCATAGCAGTGGGGACAGTGACGCCATTTATGACAATGTCACGTGGCGGGAATCGTGACTCAGTGTGTCCATGAATGTAGACTCCCAATTGCCAAAGAAACCCCAAAACCCTGGCATCATGAACTTTTCCAGTGCCGGCAACCCTTACGTTCATAAATCGCCCTCTGTTGTCCACGAGGGTTTGCATAACAGTGGAGAAGCACCCTTTGCAGTTTCTGTACTTGTGCTCCTTGAGAAGGGCAAAGTATGGGCACTCGGATCCCATCAATGGCCCCGGCGCAGTCTGGAAACAAGCCGGTAATTACTTCAGGAGTATCTTTTATGCCTGCCATCTTGGGGTCAACCACACCCCTAACTGCCTCAGAAATCTCTGCCACCATTTTACCCACCATTGACTTTTCAGTCTCAAACTGGTTGGCAATGGACCTGTAGCAGCACGGGATAGCCAGCTTCCAGATGGTGATAGCAACCCACTTCTGGACCAGCCAGGCCACCCTTTATGCTGGAGGGTTGGATCTGTTCACAGAGCTGCAGAAATATAGCTTTCTTCATGCAACAGTTCTGGACCCATGGCTGGTCACTGCAGTCTGCAGGATGATGCGATCCCATCAGCCTGTGCTTACGGCCCTGCCCCAGAAGCGTCGGTCCACATAGTGGGCATGAATGGCTGTACCAAGTGACCAACATCAGCCAGTTCAAGTCTGCCATGTCCGCATCCTTCCGCTCCTGCTCCATCATTATATCTGTCCGGTGCCTTCCGTGGGTCAGAAAAAGCTGCCGAAATGCCCACCAGTGTCTCGTGGAAGCTCTGCCTGCATCCTGAAATGGGAGTGAAAGCTCAAGCAAGAGAAGTGCTTGAAATGGCACCTTCTCCATGTTGCTGGCTCTGGCTGCTGGAAGTGCACAGACCAAAACGATGGCTCGGCAGGCTGTGTTGGCGGACTGTTCAAACTTCCTGTAACATGCCCTGTGGGCAGTCAAGCTTTCCCACACTGTGCCACCCACAAAGAGTGAGAGTGGTCACATTTTGGGAGGGTGCTAGGAAGTCTGGGATACAATTGGTTGGACTCGGGTCTGCCTACTGCAGTGTAGACCCCAGAACCCCGAGTTTGGACCCAGATTAAAATATTCTTTACCTGGGGTTGGCAATCAGTATATGTGCTCAAGCCCTGGGGTCTCAAACCCAGCGTCTGCTCTCTCAAGTGTCATTAACCCTGGCCTTGCATTGAAATGTAGATCTACTCTCAGTGTCCTGTTTACCAAGGCTTCCCTTGCAAAGCTCTCTCTGAAGTCATTGGGAGTCCCATGCTTATTGGGCTGCCAGGATTGGGCCCTGCTCAGCTGAGGCTCCTTCAACTTTGTGAGGTTCTGAGTGCCTCCCAGTATCCTCACCTGCAGAACAGCCTAGTGCACCAGGCACTGGATTTAGACTCAGGGGACCCTGGTTCAGTCCCCCGTTCAACCCTAGGCTTTTATGTGACCATGGGCAAGTCACTTACCCTACCCCATGCCTGATTTCCCCATCTGCAGAATAGGAGTGATGCTTGCCTGTGGCACGGGGTGCTGGGAAGAGAAGTGGGACAGGGTCTGCTTTTACAGTGTCCCAACGGGGCACTACTCACCCTGTCCTGGAGTCTGGGACGGTTGGTTGTGGGTCCAGTGCAGTGGTGCTTTAGCTCTCTGGCCCCCTCAGTCCCACCCCTTTCAGGGTATTAAAGTCCAAAGAGAAGGGAATCTGTCATGGATGGTTCAGCCACAACAAATCCTGCATCTTGGCAGGGGTTAGGCAAGATTACCCTTGCGGTCCCATGTAAGCCTATGATTCTATGCATACAATGAACTCAAAAACATCTTCATCAGGACTCACCCTTCTGCTCAGGGCTTGTCTTCATGCAGCCCGCCCTTCTATTCAATTTTCCTAGGGCAGGTCATCCCATCCACAGGGGACTCATCCAGGCAGCAAGCTGTCTCCATCTCTTGGCTGACACCAGGCTTCCCTTGTGAATCCAAAGGTGTTATTACAATCTGTATACAGCTGAATAGTAATTACAATGCTGGAAGACACCAAGGGCTCTTTAGTCTGCTTTCTGACAGAGGCCAATGCTGCATGCTTCTGAGGAAGGGGTGAAACAATGTGACATTATATGGGGAGGGGGGAGCAAAATGACTTCCCAACCCCTGCAGCTGGTGAGCAATTTAGATGCTGAAGCATGCGAGTCAATAGTCCTTGTCATTTGTAGCCAGGCTAATGTAACTACAGGGTTCTGTACGTATACCTATAAATGTGATATACATTTCCACAGGGGGCAGGGGGAGAGAAATTCTGTCTGTGTTGCTGACAAATAAAGCCCCTGTGTGCAGATCAACCCGAAGTGGGGCTGAGCTGGGGAGAGATCAGCGGTATGTGCAGACCAATACAGAAAAAGAAGGGTTTGTAATGACATTATAGAGGGCTCAGGGAATGGAAGCCTCACTGGCTGTATAAAATAAGAGCAATCATTCAGGCAGAATCAGAGAGAATCGGCAGCCTTGGGCTTTTTTTTTCTTTTTTTCAGACAAATTGTTGACTTAAGTGTGTGTTTCAGTACTGCCGAGCTGGGACAAGGGGCCAGATGCACAGCTGGTATAAATTGGCGTTGCTCCATACGTCAATGGAGCTCAGTTGATTCACGTCAGCTTAGGCTCTGTCGGCTTTTTGTTCTGTTGTTGTACAGCACCTAACACAGTGGGGTATAGGTCCATGAGTGGGGCTCCTGGGCGTTATGGTAATATAATTAAATAACCCTAATACACATAACAAAGAGGAGTCTAAAAGCATCATGGGCCCTCTTTTTTTTTTTAAAGTTCAATGTTATTGATTTTTTAAAATGAAGATTGATACGTAGAGTAAAATGAAAAAATGCAAAAAGCCAATAGGTCTGAGGTCTGATGTGTAGTGAAGAAACTATGTATCATGCAGTTTTCTACTGCAATTATACCTGGAGTGGTAGGCCAGGTATTTTAATGTATGTGATAAAATATGATAAAAAGAACAGGTAGAAAAAAACAGAAAGAGCAGAAAATAACAGAGCCGGACATTGTGCCCCATTTAGATGTGGAACAATGCCTGAGGCTGTCATGTGTTCTGTTCCTAGCTCTGCCATTTAATTTCTGTATGACCTTGAGCAAGTCACTTAATGGCACAGGGCCTCAGTTTCCCCATATGTAAAATGCACATGCTAATAATATGTACCGACTTCATACAGAGAGGCTTACTTAATAAAGCATTTGGAGATCCTCTGCCATAAGGTGGTTATCCCAAGATGTAGATTGGTTGTGTTCCCACTGTGCATTCATGCAGGCAGTCAATACGTAGGTATTCTCGGATTAGGGGTCTCATGCAGCATTTGCCCTCCAGAATGTATCTTCCCTGAAATCAGACATGTAATTGAGCACTGGAGCTGCTCCACAGGGGGTAGGAATGGGGAAGCTGTAGCATAGACAGGGCTCAGGTGTTTTTGCCACTATGTTTTTTACACTGCTCTGATTCATGCCTAGAGTTAAAAGGTGGGGTGGGGGGAAAGGGACAATACATGAAGGGGTTTTACAGATAAACCGCCACACTGGGCTCTTCCTCTCAAGTTCATTTCTTGCTCGTTGCAGACGGAAATCATCAGGAAACGCCTGAACAAGGACATCCCTCACCACCCCGTGATCATGCTGAACTTCTGCCCTGACCTGAGAACCAGCCAGCCAGACCTCAGGGAAACCCAGGGAGAGTTTATATTTCTGATAGACCGCAGTGGAAGCATGAGCGGCACAAACATCAACCGCGTCAAGGTACCACAGGGGGTAAAACATGACTCCTAGGGATCTGCAGTTGCGGAGAATTGGCTGAACATTAAAGTCTGGTTAAATATTAGCTAGCAAAAGTGTTTCTTTAAGTGCTGATGAAGCATCTCTGCCCATCTTTCTCGGCTCTCTGGGGGTCATGGGGTGTTCTTTCTGTGGATGGAACAAATCCAAAGCAGTTTGGTTTTCAGCATCTCACTGGTTTGCATGTAATGTGTTCTTCAGCCATTCTACCTTTGTCTGGTCAAATTTCACAGCCTTTGTCTGGTCAAATTAAACAGAGCGTTGGGACAGGTCAGTACTTTGATGGAAGACCCCCAAAGAAACTCAAAACGCCGCAGGAAGTGATTGGTGCCAGTCACTCTGTAGGTGGCGTTCTGCCACTGACCTGCTCTGTGACCCTGGGCAAGTCATTTCACCAGTCAGTGCCTCTGTTTTCCTCGCTGTAAAAGCAAAATAATAACATTTACCTACCTCTGTGGAATGTGTGAAGGACGTTGAGCTCTTTGGATAGAAGGTGCCATTATAAATAAAAGTCAATAATGTACCTGTTCAAATTCCCTTTGCAGCTTTGACTGGTAAAGGAGTTCTTTGTGGCCTGTGCTCAACTGTCCTGTGGTTTTGCTGTGCAGTGTTAAAGAGCTGCTGCATTGCGCAATGACTATATGAGCAGTGGGTGACATTGAGCTGTCGAGGTAGATAGGTACAAGTGCATATGCCAGGGGATGTGCCGCATGCACTATAATCCGTAGGTACATAGGAGTAGGGGCCTACCAAATTCACAGTCCATTTTGGTCAATTTCACTGTCACCGGATTTTAAAAATCATAAATTTCATGATTTCAGCTATTTAAATCTGAAATGTCACGGTGTTGTAATTGTAGGAGTCCTGACCCAAAAAGGAGTTGGGGGGGGGGTCGCAAGGTTATTGTAGGGGGAGGTTACGGTACGGCTACCCTTACTTCTGCGCTGCTGCTGGTGGCTCCCTGCCTTCAGAGCTGGGCCACTGGAGAGCAGCGGCTGCTGGCCGGGAGCCCAGCTCTGAAGGCCGAGCCGTTGCCAGCTGCAGCACAGAAGTAAGGATGGCCCGGTCTGGTGTTGCCACCCTGATTTCTGCAGTACTGCTGGCGGGGCGCTCTCCGCTCTGAAGGCAGTGGAGAAGTAAGGGTGGCAATACTGCACCCCCGTAAAATAACCTTGTGACCCCCCCCCCGCAACTCCCTTTTGAGCCAGGACCCCCAATTTGAGAAATGCTGGTCTCTCCCTTGAAATCTATATAGTATAGGATAAAAGCACACAAAAGACCAGATTTCACGGGGGGAGACCAGATTTCATGGGCTGTGAGGTGTTTTTCATGGCCGTGAATTTGGTAGGGCCCTACATATGAGCTATAACCCTATATAAACACGTCATATTGTTTTGACGACATTATGGTAACTGGCTTTGGCCAAGGCCCCAGAAGTCTGTGGGAGCCTTTCCATTGTTTTCAGTGCATTTTGGATCAGTCCCTATAGGCTCAGTCCTGCAAACCTTACTCACATGAGGAGACTCAGTGAGTTCAGTGGGGCTATTTATATGAATACAGCTCACAGGATTGGGCCCTATGAGAGCCAAGGTGACTATTTAGTTCTTGGAGGTCCCATTAAGTGCTTTGCCGAATGGGGGGCTTAGAGATGACCCCCTCAGGAGTGAAATAATAGAAGATGGGCAGTAAGCCGGGGGCTTGGGTATGGCTGGCAAATATTCTTCCCTTGGGATGGATTCAGTGTCAGCTTCCCCCAGTGACTTCAGGGACATCTACCCTGTGGGAATGGCAGTTTGGCTAGACGAACCCATGCTAGATGCACTCTAGTTAGTTGATAACAATAGAAGTGAGAATGCCACACGGCAGGCTTCAGCACCAGCTGTACAAGCAAGTACAGACCTGGGGGTGAAGGTTGGGGGGTCGGATGGTTGGTACAGCCCACGCTGAAGACTGAGGTTTCTATCTTTAGCAAGCTAGCATGGTACAGATATGTCCACGCAAACTGCCATTCACCCACCCTGGCTGCAATGCAGACATACCCTGAAAAGGGCGTAAATCAGGACAGAGTCTGGCTGTGCACCACTGTCTGGTATAACTGTACAGGCCTGGACTTAGCCAAATTTCCCTCCTTGAAACTCCTACAGCCATCGACGGGGAAATCTCTCTAGTCACTATTTAATGATTCTTGTCTATGCCTATTGCACTTCAGAGGCCAGGTCTGTGTTTGCCAGCTGGCCCTGGCATGTCTCAGTGAGCAGCTGCAGTTTGGGGAGGAGCAGCCCTGGAAAGATTTCCTTCTGGACTCTCTGGGGTCAGTTCACCCCTGCATTTTACATTTTCCTGAGCCAGTAGGGGCTGTTGCAATCCCTAGCCCTGGAGAGGGCAGGTGGGGTTTGCAAAGCCACCCTTCCCCTGGAATTTCTGCTAGGAAAGGGCAGCTCTAAGTTGCCGGTGAATGCCCTGTAGGCAGAGAATACCTGGGAGAGCCACTGAATTAGCTCAGCACCAGGTGTGCGGCCACACCCTCTCTTCCCACAGTGCCACCCATGTCTGGGGCTGAGCTAGGTGGATGGAGAACCCCTACCGCTGCAGGAGCCCAGTCCTGGGCACTGGTGCATCCCCTTCTGGGCATAGTCTGCCTCTGGGACTTGCACCGGAGGTCGCCCAGCAGGAGCCCTGTTCAAAGTCTTATCATTGCCAAGCTGACTCTTGTTTCCATGGGAACAGGATTTGGAAGGCCCCCACCCGCAGAGAATGAGAGTGCTGCCTGCTATGTGCTGGCTGTTGGCAGAGTTCTGGAAGGGCTAGTTTGTACAGGCCACCTGCAGAGAGCCAGAGCCTGCCTGGGGGCCACTAAAGCCTAGTACCCTAAATCTTATGTATGCACACGTGTGTTTGTGTGCTTGCCTGGGTGCATGTTTGTGTGTGCACACGTGAATTTTAAAGAAATAGATTTAAGTATCACCGCATTCAAAATTCCCTTTGTCATTCTTTGAAAAGCATGCAGTCCCGTCCTGCCAGGCAAAAGCCCTTCTCTCACCCTTGCAAGTGTGAGACCCGCGGGCCACTTAGGGAACAGAGCTGACTGCAGAGCTTACTGTTCCCTGCGATGGTATCACCAAAGGGCTACACTGAGATGTCAGAGCCACTGGAGATGAAAGATTACTTCACTGATGTGCAAGGAAACACTGCTCCCCCCCCCCCATTTTACAACCTGATAGTCATTAGGAGCTTCTGTTCTGCTTTGTGTGCATTCCTTCCCACTCAGAGGAGCAGTATCTAGGGTCAGAAAATCTAGATTCTATTCCCAGTTTCGCTACTGATTCACTACGTGGACTAGGGCAAGTCACTTATCTCCCCAGGCCTCAGTTTACCCACTTGCAAAGGGGGATAATATCTTATTCACAGGGGTGTTTTAGGCAAAGTTAGTTGTTATAATTTATTTTATATTTTTGAGAGTAGCACCTAGAATCTCCAGTTGAATTCAGGGCCCCATTGTGCCAGCTGCTGGTACACAAAGAGCTTACAATCTAAATAGACAGGACAGACAAAGGGTGGGAGAAAAGAAGGGCTATTATCCCCATTTTACAGTTGGGGAACTAAAACACAGAGAGATTCAGTGACTCACCTAAGGACACACCCATTATCGCCTGAGACTTAGTCCTAGTCCTTACCCTTGAGAACCACTGCCCTAGATAAATGTGAAAGATTATTGTTATTTAATAACTAAAATAATCTGTGCCCATCTGTGTGTAGCATGGCAAGATCTATGGATGAGATGTGCTCTATCAGGGATTGGTGCTGTGTAATGTTATTTAACGTATAACCTTGAGCTATGGGTTCATTAATTCTTACAAGCTAAGCAGGTCAAGCCTGGTCATTATTTGCATGGGAGACATCAAAAATAATTTCAGGCTGATGCAGGAAGCTGTGTAAATTACACTCCTGTTACAAACCCAGTGAGTGCCAGGTCTGTGGAACTTACACTATTTTGTCACTTTCACCTATTTTCTGACATACAGTGCATCCTGTATGTGTAACCCTATCCTACCAAAGGAGGACTTGTGGCACCTTAGACACTAACCAATTTATTTGAGCATAAGCTTTTGTGAGCTACAGCTCACTTCATCGGATGCTCAGATAAATTGGTCAGTCTCTAAGGTGCCACAAGTCCTCCTTTTCTTTTTGCGAATACAGACTAACACGGCTGCTACTCTGAAAGCTGAGCTACCAGTCCCACCTGTCCCACTTTACATAAGCTATTACCAGCAGGAGAGTGGGGTGGGGGGAGAGAAAACCTTTTGTAGTGATAATCACCCCTTTTTTCATGGTTTGTGTGTATAAAAACATCTTCTGTATTTTCCACAGTATGCGTCCAATGAAGTGAGCTGTAGCTCACGAAAGCTTATGGTCAAATAAATTGGTTAGTCTCTAAGGTGCCACAAGTCCTCCTTTTCTTTTGGCGAATACAGACTAACACGGCTGTTACTCTGAAACCTGTCCTACCAGTTACATCAGAGCTGAATTTAACTCATTATTCTTTATGGCTGGGATTTTTAAAGGGACTGAAGGGAATTAGGCACCCTGGCTTTATGTACCTAACTCCTTTGAAAATCCTAGCCTACAATAGCCACTTTGAGGGAACTGTCTCTGGTACTGAAATGGGACTGCTCAGGAAGGCTTTGGGTTCTGCCTGGCAGTTTAACTAGCATGGTAAGAAATACGCTTGAAGATTTCCAGTCGTGTGGCCATCCTGAATGGAAGAAGGATGCTTGCCAGCCCACCCTTTCCCTTTTACTTCTAAGGAAAAGGAGAGGCCACCTTTCAAGGCAATGTATCTTCAGAAGAAAAAAAAAAACCCACTCTCCTGTTTTCTCCTGGCTTCTGTCGTTCGTAAATGTCTGAATGCAGTTGCTGCTTTTAATGTATTTTGGATGGATTGAACTTGATTGAATAACATTTGCATAGTCATCAGCTTGGACTATAAATTGCATGGGATGAACTTGGATGTGTTAGAAGGAGGAAATGGAGCTGCGTGGTATGAAAACTGTGCTATGTGACAACAGTGCTATCTGTAGATTAAAATGAATCAAAAATGAATAGATAGGGAGTAATTTGGTGCTTGTTTTCTGTGTGTGTGTAATCGGGGGGTGGGAGGGGGTGGGGGGAGGGGGAAGGGAATTCCAGACTAAAATGTTAAGGGGGAAAGTTCAATGCTTTTAATTTCCTGCGGCTGATTTCATTCTGGCAATCCTGCTCTAATGCAGCTCACCATTTCAAAAACACTGTATACAGGGTGGTAAGTGTGACTGTGTCAAGCATATATATTGGCAAACATGGAATAAGAAGCAGATATTGACTTCTCTTGAGGTGAACATCTAGGTTTATGGATCTGTGAGATAAATATCGAGTGCAGCAGAACTGAGATCAATAGTTAACTTAAGGAGCGATAAATCTTCCTGCTCACTGAAACGTGAAGTCCGTATTTGTAACATACATTTGAATTGCTTCATTAGAAATATCTGGAAATCTGTTTTTGAAAACTACTTCTTAAAATACCAACTTCAAGATCCTGGGGGGGAAAAAAATCACCTCTGCTGAACCTTTCAGGAAGCAGCAATTTGAATATGTTCTCTCACTAATTCAGTTTTCCCTAACTCATCTGCAGCCGGTCAAAACGCATACATGTACATCGGTTAACATTGCTCCAGATCTCTGTATTGTTTACCTTTCCGAGAGTCTCCAATAAAACTTACGGACTTGTCACATGACTGTTTTCAGCCAATCATGAGCCAGGGGTGTGTGTGTGTGTATGTGTGTGTGTGTAACAGTACAGGGCTCAGGCATAACCCCCCCCCACTGAAGTCACTGGGAGCTCCAGACCTGGATGCCTTGCAGATGTGATGCACTGTTTGTAGGAATGAATTTGGGGTGGCCATGAAGCTAGAGAGGTGCTATCAACTTGTGGCAATAAAGTTACTATAAGACTTTAAGGATCTGATCCAAAGCCTCATGGCATTTTTCCATGAACTTCACTGGGCTTTGGAACAAGCCCTAAGAGCTGAAGTGTTTAACTCTGGTGCTATGGCGAAGTTCCAATTGGGAAGTTACAGTCTGATAATCTAAAATTCCCCTTCGATTGGAAATGGTATATTTTTAACTTCTTGGCTTTTGGGTCATCTAATCCACGCCTCTGTCAATGAGAAAGTGAGGAGGCTCTCCCACTTCCTTTGACCTTAGCAGCTATTCTCTCAGGGCTGGCTCTTGGGTTTCTGCTGCCCAAGGCAAACTGACAACTGTATGATCTCATCCTCATGTAAACACACAACACTAAACCACTCTGGAACAACACAAATCACTGACCTGCACTTGGCCTTTAACCATCCTCTTTTTCACAAGTGAACTCCATATCCACTGTCTCCTGTTTGTTGTCAAAACAGGCAGCACCCTTCATCCTGGAGCATTCCATTCCCACCATGCATGATGTGAGATCGATTACATTTCTTTTCTCTAATAAAAAGAACCAGTTCAGAAGGGAAAGTTACAGAGAATTTTTCAGGTGAAAAATCATTCATTCGGAGAGAAAGCAGTTTAAATTTTTTTAAAAAAAACTGATTTTTTTCAGCATTTATGCTGTTTTGTTTGTTTTGTGCACTTTGCTCAAGAAAAAAACACAGCAGACAGTATCTCTCACAATACACATGGCTACATTCACAAAAGAAGATTTCTGTCCAAAAATTGGTTTCAGAGTAGCTGCCATGATAGTCTGTATTCGCAAAAAGAAAAGGAGGACTTGTGGCACCTTAGAGACTAACCAATTTATTTGAGCATAAGCTTTCATGAGCTACAGCTCACATTGATTTTTTAAAGTTCACGAAAACAATTCTATTAAAGTTCTGTAAAGCCTCTTATTAAAACCCATGCCCCAAAATCTTACATTTTGGGGTGCATACTACCCATCTCTGTCCTGAGGAGCTTTTTTGGAGGAGAATAGCCATCAGATGCATGCAGTGTTTTCTTAATGTGTGAATCACTTAAAAGCAAACTTGGAAATTGTGGTCTAGATGAAATTACTATAAGGTGGGTGTGCATCTGGCTGAAAGACCATACTCAAAGAGTCATTATGAATGGTTCGCTGTCCAACTGGGAGGGCGTATGTAGTGAGGTCCTGCAGGGGTCAGTCCTGGGTCTGGTACTAGTCAATGTTTTCCTTAATTACTTGGATAATGGAATGGAGAGTATGCGTACAAAATTTGAGGATGACACCAAGTTGGGAGGGCAGGCTAGCACTTTGAAGAATAGAATTAGATTAGAATTTAAAATAACCTTGACAAATTAGAAAAATGACCTGAAATCAACAAAATGAAATTTAACAAAGATAAGTGCAAAGTACTTCACTTGGGAAGGAAAACGCAAATACGTGACTACATAATGGGGAGTAACTAGCTGGGTGGTAGTATGACTGAAAAGGATCTGGGGGTGATAGTGGATCACAAATTGAAGCTGAATCAACAATGTGATGCAGTTGTGAACGAGGCTGATATCATTCTGGGGTGTATTAGCAGGAATGTTGTATTTAAGTTCATGAGCTAATTGTCCTACTCTACTCAGCACTGGTGAGGCCTCAGCTGGAGTTCTGTGTCCAATTCTGGGTGCCACACTTTAGGAACAATGTGGACAAATTAGGAGAATCCAGAGGAGAACAACAAAAATGATAAGCGAGTTAAAGAACCTGACCGATGAGGAAAGGTTAAAAAAAACCAAGCTTGAGAAAAGAAGACTGAGGTGGGCCCTGTTAGCAGTCTTCCAATATGTGAAGGGCTGTTACAAAGAGGATGATGATCAATTGTTCTCCATGTCCACTGAAGGTAGGACAAGAAGTTATGCACTTAATCTGTAGCAAGGGAAATTTAGGTTAGCGATTAGGAAAAACTTTCTAACTCTAAGGGTAGCTAAGCTCTGGAACAGGCTTCCAAGGGCAGGTGTGGAATTCCCATCACTGGAGTTTTTTTTGAACAGGCTGGACAAATAGCTGTCAGGGAGAGTCTAGATTTACTTGGCCCTGCCTCAGTGCCGCAGGCTGGACTTGATGACCTTTTGGGGTCCCTTCCTGCCCTGCATTTCTATGATTCTGTGAAACAAGCAGTGTTATTCTGTTGTGTTATTGAACTGCATGCCGCCAAATGCAGGGTAGTGGTGAAGTTAACGTGGAGAAGGAAAGCCAGGAGGGTAATGTTGCTGGTAAAGCCAAGGCTGCCAATCAGATATCAGGCTTCCTGATGTGTTCACTTTTATTTCCTTCACCCTCACAGGATGCCCTGCTGGTCATACTCAAGAGCCTGGCACCGGCATGCCTCTTCAACATCATTGGATTTGGGTCGACCTTTAAGACCCTCTTTCCTTCCAGTCACACTTACTGTGAGGTGGGTGAAGACATTTCTGAACTCCTTGGCCTTCACAGAAGAGGGCAAAGGCCTTGCAGCTCGGACGCTGCTGGGGGGGGGGGGGCTGGCACGTGCTACCTTTTCAGGATGGTAGCAGGGAACGTGCTGCAGCTGATGCCAACCGTGCCCTGCCCTGGGGTCATCTGGTCCAGGGAGCTGGTGTGTAGCTCACTCACGGCTCTGCCTCTCTGTGTGAAGCAGCTGCACACACCATTAGCCACAATCCTCTTGTTCTGGAGTCCAGGTTCCTTCACTTGGGCTGGTATGCTCCCATTGACAGGTATTAACAGAGGGGTGCTAATATCCCAGATCTTCCACACTGGGTACATGAATTCCAGGGACTTTTTCTGAGACACCAGAACCCCTTTCGTTGTGGCCAAGATAGCGACCTAGGTTCGGAGGTTCTGACTTTCCATCACATGGCTTTTAGGAACCTACCTTTCCTGGACTCTCTCTGCACTGGCCATGCTGAGCTCTTCCCTAATGAGCAAGGGAACCTTGCTGAAACCTCCTGAAACAGAAAAGAGCTAACCCTGCAGATTTCATCAACCCAGCCCCCTTCTCCAGCAGGGGCCAGGCCTTTATGCCTCTGAGCCATCGCCATGTCACTAGAAAAGACCCACATGTCCTCTCGTAGCCCAGCATACTGCAGGGTCGGGGTTTGCACCCCACATAGCATCAGACATTGACAAATGGGATCTAGCCTTTCCATAAAAAGACTACTGTATGTGCAGTCATTCACGCCTAGAATGTTACAGGCATGAGGCTATTACCTCCTGATGTGTGGGTCGATGGCACAGATCACCCTCACCTAAAACAAATCCATAGCTTTGGGCTGAGCAGCACGAAGAGTTCCTTAGGGTGTGGATTAACAGGCACTGGATAGCCAGCCACACAAAAATGCACACACAGTTCTGCGTATACCTTGTGCAGCCCTAGACATGCACCCTGCTATCACAAAAGATCCCATGCACTGACTTCCACTTTTCTCCCATTCATACATACAGTGCAGGACCTTTGCTGCTGGGCCCATGTGCTCACATGTACTGCTGTCACATATGCACCCTGCAATTGTCTTCATCGCTATTATTGTTTATTTACAGAAGCACCTGCTACGTGTTATTGTTTATTTATGGAAGCACCTGCCAAGCACGGAAGAAGCAGAGACCCTGCTCTAGGGAGCTCACTGTCTAAGGACAAACACACAGGTCTACACAATCGCAGCTGCCCTTGCACACAGGGTGAAATTACTCCCTTGCAGAGGGACAGCAGCGGCACCCAGCCCGGGCACTAGCCCCGTTTAAGCCATAAAGCATCAAGCTTAAGTGGGATTTCTGTGTTGCATATGCCTTGCGCTGCCCTCCGCGAATTTCACCTACAGAAAATAGCTGCAGACACATTGGGTGCATGCCTTTTACAGAGGCAGCGTGGCTTGGTGGTTAGAGCAGGGGACCAAAAG
Organism: Caretta caretta; assembly: GCF_965140235.1. Taxonomy (NCBI): domain Eukaryota; kingdom Metazoa; phylum Chordata; order Testudines; family Cheloniidae; genus Caretta; species Caretta caretta. The sequence continues at coordinate 9,171,039 of NC_134223.1, forward strand.
TTGAAAAGATGTGGGTTGCAATCCCAGCTCTCCCACTGACTTGCTGTCTGACCCACAGCAAGTCACTTCTCCTCACCAGGCCCCTGTTTCCCCCATCCGCTAAAATGGGGGCGTAGCAATGTCGTAATGTGCTTCGGGATCCCCAGACAAAAAGTGTTATGTCAGCGCTCAGCATCAATCACAATATTTACCACAATGACTCTAGCTAGTGGGCACTTCTGCTCCCTTTGCAGGAGAGTCTGGCTATTGCGTGTGAGAGCATCAAGAAGATCCGGGCGGATATGGGCGGCACCAACATCTTGTCCCCTTTAAAGTGGATCATCCGGCAGCCCATCCACAGGGGCCACCCGCGCCTGCTCTTCCTGCTGACCGACGGAGCTGTCAGCAACACCGGGAAGGTCATTGAGCTGCTGCGGAATCACTCTTCCTCCACCAGGTGTGGATAACTCTGGGATCCTCTGGCATATGGCAAAAAATCCAGCATGGAGGGGACTCGGAGTGCAATGCCAGGAGCAGGCCTCCATCTTACATTTCACAGTCATCCCACAATCAGAATGAAAGGCAGGGTGGTAGCTTGTAGTAGCAGGGTTTGGAATGGATCCCAGAAGTTCAGGTCCTTTTCTGGAAGGTCATCCAGACAATCTGAGCCAGGGAAATTGGGCTGGCAGTTTCACTAAAGCAGCCTCTTCACTGATGTCTTCTGCTTGCAGGATTGACCTGAGAACAGTCTTCCTTGCGGTCTTTTAATACATCTGGTTCTGAGTCCCAGCTGGGTCCAGTGCGGGGCAGCATAAAAATCAAATATTCTGAAAAGCAAATGTGAAAAGCAGCTTAAAGGAAATGCATGGTATTTATGTGACATAAAGAGAACTTGTGGAACTCATTGCCACAATAAATCATTGAGTCACATGTCCCGGGATGGTTTTAGAAAAAGATCAGACATTTATTAAGGGGGAGCTGTGTTGAGATTTGCAGCTATTGTGGGGATTGAGTCCCTCTGGTATGCATGAAAAAGCGTAAGTATCAGCACCCAACTTCCCACACTTGCTCCTGGGCCGTGAGCATTTGAGGGATGTGGTGTGTGTGGGGTAAGATGTGAACTGAGCAGGCACTGGATGTTAATGTTGCCTTTCCTGGTGATTTCCTTGCATTGATGGGAAATGCAATCAAGCAACTTTCCCTGTAAATGTACTAAGGTCTTGTCCCCATGTAAAGTTATCAGGGGAATAGCAACTGCGTTTTAAAATCACACCCTACCTTAATCCCAATTAATTTCCAAGTGTAGACGAGCCCTAAATCCATTTGGAAGGGGCACAAATAACAGGATCTGCAGTTCTGTCCACACAATGAAACCACAAGGCCTTTCCATGAGATGAGGGGCATCAGCTGGGAGCAGGGAAGGAATTCCCCACCCTGCAGGGTCCCGTATGGCAAAGTCAGGTGTGTTCTGGAGGGGCTTGTGCTTTCCCCTGAAACAGCTGGTCCTGGCCCCCATCAGAGACAGGATCCCAGATTAGCTGGAGCACCAGGTTGCATACCTTTCCCACCGGACAGGCTGCTACGCAGTTTCAGAAACCAGAGAAACACAACAGAAAAAACAAATGACAAGTTTCCCTCTCATCCTCGAAGATTCTCCTTCCCTCCTTGTGTCCATCACTCCCGCCCCGCCACCCTCCCCTTCTGTGGGGCCAGCGGGACCTCCAGACCCTTCACTGGGGGAGGAAGGTTCTGCTCAGGCTAGCAGCAGCAGCCCTAGGTGTCAGGCTCTCAGGCCCAGAGAGGTAATTGCTCAGGGTGTTCCAGACAGGCAGGGCTGGAGAAAAGCATAGAGGAACGAGGTGCTGGGGGGGCTTTTTGTGTTTCCTCTTCACCAGTCCTTAGACAGTCCTTTCCTAAGGGAGGTGGAAACCCTTGCTCCAAGGCAGGAGTGTATCTTAAACAGATGGGGACGAATCCTGAAAGGTGTTGAGCACCTGCAACTTCCATTGACTTCTGTCCATCCCTCCCTCCCTCTCTTATAACAGCTGGTCATTTACCTGTGCTCAGTGGCACAGTTCCCATGGTCATCAGTGGGAGCAGAGCTGATCCCTTAGTCTATGAAGTGAGATCAGTTCTTGCCTGCCTTTCACTAGCCAGCTAGGCTCAAGCCCCTTGCTGCAGAGGGGCTTGCTCACACCCATGGTTTTTCCTGCCTGATGCCAACTCTTGATCGCGGGCTTCAGCCAGAAGCAGCAACAACAAAAAGGTCACTTTAGCAGAAGGGCTGGGAAGGTCAGGAAAGCACTTGGCTGCTCTTTTCTTGAGAAAGTTTATTTGAATCCTGAGCAGAGATAATCAGCAGGACTCAGCTGGGGAAAATAGCTGACCCTGTACCAAAGCAGGCTGTTTGTATTCAGAGAGGGAGCGAGCTGCTGCAAAAGCTGGCAAGTGGAGGTAGAGGGAGGGGGGGTGCCCCATGGCCAGAGCCCAGCAAGCCTGCGTCCCTTCGGGTGCCACCAGGGAGGCATCCCCCTCTATCATTTCGTCCCCTTTTGACCAGGGCTGAGCAGTCGAAGCTAAACATCCGGCTGACTTGCTGCATGCTTAGGTACCTCACTGGAGGCTGATTTCAGAGGGGTGACTGCTTGCAGCTCCCATTGAAATCAAGGGGAGCCAGGACTGTTCAATGCTATTACATTGCCCAGCATTAGTGGGGGGGTAGGGGACTGATCCTACATCCGGCCTCCTGCTCTAATGGCCCCCGCTCCTCGCCCCTGACCTGTATCCTGAATTTCCATCTTTCCCCAGGTGCTACAGCTTTGGCATTGGGCAGAACGCCTGCAGGAGGCTGGTGCGTGGGCTGGCTGCCGTGTCCAAGGGGAGTGCAGAATTCCTGGCAGAGGGCGAGAGGCTGCAGCCAAAGGTACTGCTACTCAGGATCCCTCTCCTCTTCCCATCGCTGGCTTTTCCTTGGGCGGGGGGCAAACTAGGCAGGGCTCAGAGCTTAGGTCGGTCTGGATAGCTGCCCCAAAGACTGGAGGCTTCTCTGCATCCCGACAAAGCTGGGCTGGGGCAAGGAAGCAGCTGCCCCATCAAAGTCCGTCCTGCAAAGGGGCTGGGCTGGGACTGCATAAAGACGAGGGAAGAAGGCGGATGGATTATTTGCTGATTTGACAAACCTGCAGCTGAGCAGGTGGGTGACGGCAGAGGTCACTGACGGGCTTTGTGTCAGCAGGATAGCAGCCAGTGGGGCGGGTGCTTTTCACCCCAGTGAGCTCTGAATGCACAACAGGCATGTCCCCGAATGATGCCCCGATGGAAAGGGGGAGGGGATGATGGGCCGAGGGTACATGCTAGGTGGCAGGTGTGCTAACACCAGTACCCATCATGCTGACCCTGACTCGGATTGTCTCCTTGTGCTCCTCACCTTGTCTATATTCTGTTGTCTTCAGTGTCAGGGTTAATAATACTCACTTTCTTTGGGAAATGTCTGAGGGATAAAGATGAAGAGCCAGGGATTATTAGTCAATTATCAGCTCTTTGGGGCAGGGCTTTCTGTCCTGTGTTAATTAATAAAAAAAACAAAAGGAAGTACTTCTTCACACAGTGTACAGTCAACCTGTGGAACTCCTTGCCAGAGGATGTTGTGAAGACCAAGACTATAACAGGGTTAAAAAAAGAACTAGATAAGTTCACGGAGGAACTTATGGAGGATAGATCCATCAATAGCTATTAGCCAGGATAGGCAGGGATGGTGTCCCTAGACTCTGTTTGCCAGAAGCTGGGAATGAGTGACAGGGGACGGATCACTAGATGATTACCTGTTCTGTTCATTCCCTCGGGGGCACTACCTGGCACTGGCCACTATCGGAAGACAGGAAACTGGGCTAGATGGACCTTGGTCGGACTCAGCGTGGCCGTTCTTATGCTCTTATGTGTTTGTCCAGCACCTGGCAAAGGGGGTTCCTGGGCCAGGACAAGGGGTACCACAACCCTAATAATAATAATAGGAGGCCTTAGAAGCCAAGGGGGCAGTGGCCCAATCCGCTGACAGCCATGTGAAGAGGTGCTTTGTAGCGGGACATGGGGGTCGTCTCTTCCTTGGAGACACATGTCTCCAGAGGAAAGCCAGTGGCAAAGCACCCGCTGGTGAGACCAGAGATTTGTTCCCCAGCTAGCCAGGGACCTTCCGATCCAGCCCCAGGCACCCTGCCCTCTTTCTGTATAATGGGTCAGGGCAGCGCACCGGGAGGGAAGGGGCGGAGGTGTGGTGGGTGTTTATTCGTGCTGAGGGATGGATCATTTTTAGCAGGATTTTAGATGGTGAATTTGAAGGAGAAAGGACTCCAGCCCACTGGGTTTAGCACTGGAGTTTTACGCCACAGTGGGCTGTTAGGATACGCCGGAGGAGAGCTGCCCTGTGCGGCTGAGGGCATCTCTAGCCTGCTGATATATGTCCCAGTATGAGACCAGCGATGCCAGGCCCTGCTCCCCATTGGAAAGATTTTGGCTGACGAGGTGAATCCTAGGAGGGGAATTTAGAATTGCCACTTTCCCAGGTTGATCCAACAGGACAAAGCTGGGTGTCTCCACATTGCCGTCCATCGGCGCACCCATGGCATGGCAACACTGCAGTGCAGTGGGCTCAAGTCGAACTGATGGGACAGTTCCTAAAAACCAGAGGCCCCGCCTGCTATTTTGTACCACCATTTTTGCACTCACAGAACGAACTGCCACTGCAAAGCCTGATTTACACCCCCCCCCATCCCATTGCAGGGGCAGCAAGCCCGGTGTGGATTTCACAGGCCCAGACACCACTCCCCGAAGCTGGGGGATCACTGTGACCAAGAACTGCCTTGCAGGGATGTTTCTCAGGCCCTGACTTTGACGGGGGGGACCCGTTAACATCCCACAAACATGGCTCGTGGGAAGCAGGATCAGGGTGATCCTGAACACACCAGCACAGAGGCGTTGGGCCGAATACCCCCTCCCAACCTCTTCCTCTCCTGAGCTGAAATTCCTGTAGGCCCCTCTGGACTCAGACAACAACAGTTTCCCAGGGGAACGGACATGTTGCGTTTTAGTGAACTTCTCATCTCATTGCGGGTGGGGGTGGTCACAAGCTGCTCTTGGCACAATTCCTTGCTCTGGGACTGGCTTGCCAACTCCTACCCAGCGTGTGGGTGGGGAGAGCTGGATGAAAAAGAGCCTTCATGTCAGACTCATTGGAGAGTCAGGGCTTGTGCGCAGGGAGGAACAGAAGCGGCAGTCGCGGCACGCTCCTGGTTGCAAACATAGCGGCAGCGGTAGACACAGACCGAAACAGAGGGCTTGGCACCCAGGCAGCTAATAGCTGTGAAGTGAAGTCAAAATCCCCCGTTTTGCTCAGCCCAGCCGCCTGGAGGTTCATGGGGGCCACGGAAGAGAAATAACCGTGCAGTAGTTTTGCTGGTTAAACTGACTTTAATGCAGGCTGGGAAGCAGTTCTGAGGTTTTGATGTCTGGCTCCCACGCTGCCAATGCCATAAATAACGGGGCTCCCTGCACCTGTCACTTTCAGTCCACAGAGTTGCATTGCAAGGTTCATTATTCACAGCCTCACTATTCCCACCTCTCCTGGTTACATCCTGTCTCACTGGCAGCGTTTGAGACCCTACACCCGTCTCTTTTCTACAGCATTTATACTCCAAACTGGGAGTTATGGTTCCTTTATCATCTGCCTCCCCTTCACTTCCATTCCTGTTCTCTAGGGGTTTGTTTCCACTGAAATCATGGGCAGTGATTGCTGCTAGTCTAAACACACCTGAACTCGCTTGGATCAAGCCGTGAAGTCCGGGAGGGCTGTGCAATTACTTGGGAGACTAGGGCATGCTGCAGTCCATGCTGCTGCAGCTTCGCTGCTCTGGTACCTTAGCTAGCTAGATTAAAGCTAGCTCAGGTCCGTCTAGCCATGACTGCAGTGTAGACAGACCCTAAACCTTATGCATTTCCCCACCTGGCCCCTCTGGGATAGAACGCTCAGCTCTCCCCAGCAACAGTCGTTGGGTTCATATGATTTACTGACTTCAGTGGGAGGCTGAGATTCACCCGTCTTTGTGCATTAACTTGACAGCTCCCATTGGTTCAGTCCAGCCTAGCACCCGCGTCGGAAACGCCAGCTGTAATGACTGTTTCACGCAAAAGGGCCCGATCCTGTTCCCCCTATAGCCCAGGAAGCACTTTCAAAGATAGAGAAGCACCAGTGTCTGTGTTATAAATTAAGCCCCAAGACAGGAAAGGGCGTTTTTACAGGGCTGTTAATACAGGCCTCACTTGTTATACAGATGGTCTTCAGCCATCTGAGGCATCAATTAATGGCCCCATCAAACACATCCTGGTGTGCCTTACAGATCCTGTATTGTGGACATTGAACCATATAGAAAGTTTAAAATGCCCTGTAGGTAAATCTCTTTTTAACTTCTCTTTGCACTCTGGAAAACAGTCCCGAGTGGGAAAGCAGTAACGAATGGATTTGCCTGTAATATATATACATTGATATTGGCCTAGATCTCCAGCTAGCGTAAACTGGCATAACTCCATAAAGGTCAGTGGGGCTACGTTGATTTACATAGAGTGTTGCCAATTGACCCCAGCTGGCCCAGTGCTGAGCTACCAGTAGCCTCTTTGTGTGCTTGTGAGAAGGGCTTGCTGTCCTTGCGAAGACGCGGAGTCACGTTGATTCAGAGCACAGAGATCTCTCGGTGTCTGCCCGGGAGGCTTGTTTGGAAAGGCCCAGGGAATTCTCTACAGAAAGGCAAGCGTGTCTCGTGGCTGGGGAGATTGGTAAGGGATGGCGCAGAGTTAGAGCACTCTCCACACTGTGTGTGTGTGATTAATGCCTATGCAGAGCAGGGACCTGCCTGCCATCCAAGGTACCAGAGTGTTATCCTGCAGCAAAGGCATCTGCTGAAATTCATACTGAGGATTTTCTGAAACGCACTCATGGTTGGTTTTGTTGCCCCTGATGTAGGGGGCTTGGCAGGGCAAAAAGGAAATTGGCTGGAGTGCAGAGGGCTGGTGGTAGATGGCACGATTTGGAGCAGCCTCAGGGATGCTCTATGTTGCTTCCTTGGACCAGACTGATGTCTGGCAGCTGAAGGATCAGATGGCATAAACCACCTGCCTGCTCCGTTGAGGGGGTTGGAATACTGGAGACAGGTGGCATGTAGCAGGTGAGTTCCCAGGGATCACAGGGCCGTCTCGCTCTACGCTGGTGTCTCTCACTCCCATGGGGCAGATCAATTTGCCCAATCGGCCAGATGTGTATAGGGTGGATTTTTTCCACTTTCCCCTGAAGCATCATGTGTAAGATGCAGGCAGGAGACAAGAGCAGCTGGGCCATCGGCCTCTCCCTGTGAGCTCAGCCTGTTCTGTCAGCTAGACTCAAGACATCACATTGTGATGGGTTCTGGAGAGGACAATCGACGACTGAAATCCAGGTGGGCAGGTCTGTTTATCTTCACTGTGCAACACACTGAGACACCCCGGCGTGTTCACACACTCACATACTCACCCACAGGTGCATGCCAACACACTCTGGCATCTATGCATGCCCATGCTCACAACACATGCCCGCACACTCATTCACAACACCCTCCCCTCTGCCGTTTGACAGACCACGTGGGTTTGTGCTCTGTCCTGGCAGATGATCAAGTCTCTGAAGAAAGCTATGGCACCTGTCCTGAGCGATGTAACCGTGGAGTGGGTCTTTCCTGAAACCACTGAGGTCTTGATCTCCCCAGTCAGTGCCAGCTGCCTCTTCCCTGGTGATCGGCTGGTTGGGTACAGCATTGTCTGTGACACGTCCCTGTACATCTCCAACCCCAGAGCTGTAAGTAACCTCTGCCATATTTCCCAGCCCCATGGGCAGTGTGCGTGCACCCTGGGTGGGTATGCATATGCCTGTGTATGTTTGTGTATTCATATGTGTTGGGTGTGCACGGGCATGGTGTGTGTGAATCCATGTGTATGTGTGAGTGCGCATGAAGTGTGGGGGTGTGCATTGCATGTGTGTATGCGGGTGTGGTGGGGGAGCCAGTTACACACTCTCTCACTCCTCCCTGGCATGGAGACTTCTCTCTCAGATATGAGTCATGAAGTGAATGCGGCTGTATGGGGAAGAGGGAACCATGGCGGAGAGTTCGATCAGCAGGAGTTCCTAGCTTGGTAGCCACATACTGTTGCAGGGCTGCTCTACCAAGGCCACGATGGCTGTAACGTGAATCTTTCTTTGGATATTATGCTCGTCACATGCACAGAAAACTCTGCCACCAGACAGGGTGTCTTGCTGAGTGGCTTGCCCCACTTCCATTCACGGGTCAACTGTGCACCACTGAGGTGCAGGAGGAAGGTGGGGTGGTTGTTTGATCCCACTGTGCTTTGTTCTCTTCCTCTCCTTCCCAAACATAACACAAGCCAACAGTCTTGAAAAGCACCAGCTGTAATTGCCTGAGGCATAAGGATGTGAAGGAGTGAGGCAGGAGTGTTGCAAGCAAGACACGAGAAGTAATTCTTCCACTCTACTCCACGCTGATTAGGCTTCAACTGGAGTATTGTGTCCAGTTCTGGGCACCACATTTCAGGAAGGATGTGGACAAATTGGAGAAAGTCCAGAGAAGTGCAACAAAAATGATTAAAGGTCTAGAAAACATGACCTGTGAGAGCAGATTGAAAAAATTGGGTTTGTTTAGTCTGGAGAAGAGAAGACTGAGAGGGGACATGGTAACAGTTTTCAAGTACATAAAAGGTTGCTACAAGGAAGAGGGAGAAGAATTGTTCTTCTTAACCTCGGAGGCTAGGACAAGACGCAATGGGCTTAAATTGCAGCACGGGCAGTTTAGGTTGGACATTAGGAAAAGCGTCCTAACTGTCAGGGTGGTTAAGCACTGGAGTAAATCACCTAGGGAGGTGGTGGAATCTCCATCATTGGGGATTTTTAAGAGCAGCTTGAACAGACACCTGCCAGGGATGGTCTAGATAATTAGTCCTGCCTTGAGTGCAGGGGACTGGACTAGATGACCTCTCGAGGTCCCTTCCAGTTCTATGATCAGGGACAGCGGGGGAGGGGAGAAGGGGTCTGGGTCAATGGGATATAGGGAGAAGGGGCACTAGACATGGGGTATCCCGGCACTTCATCAAGAGGGGTGGGGATGTATGAATTGCTAAGACTGCCAATTCCATGCACATCCTGAGCCCTTTCCAGATCCAGCAGGCCAGAGCGGATGCAGCATTTCAGCCCAATTCCTCTCTTTCCCTTTCTTTCCCAGGACAAGAGACGGCGTTACAGCATGATGCATTCCCAGGAGTCAGGCAGTTCCGTTTTCTTTCACTCCCAGGAAGAGGGAGCTAGCTTGGACAGCTGGAGCTATCCCAAGGACTCTGCGGGGGGGCTCCCTTCAGAGCAGACCCCTGATCTCTTGGTGGTTGGCGAAGAACCGAGGAGAGAATCTGACCCAGATACTGGTCAGTTTCTTCTTGTTGTAAACCCAGTAGCATCACCCACTCCTCTTCCTGATCATTGCCTTTAGCCACTGGTTTGTCGCTTTCAGATAACATCCCTTCAGCTGTATCTCTGTGAAGTGACAGGGGTCTCTGGAGAAGTGGCAACAAATCACACAAAGCTCAGAGACTCCACTTGGCTTGGCTGCTTTATTCAAAGATGTCTGGGAATCGAACTGGGAACCCACTGAGAATAGGCATCCCCCGAGATTTGCAGCACATCCTGGGCTTTGGCCCTGGGATTATTATTGCAAAGTTTACGCTCCCTCTCGTAGTCAAAACCATCTGCACTAAAAGGCTTCCCGGGCTCTTGGTGACCCTCTGCAAGGTTTGGATCAGGCCAAATTCCAATCCCAGATGTAGGATCTTATTGAATCCCATCCCACTACTCGGCAGCCTGAATAGTGTATTCCTCTGGAGACCTGCCAGGCCCTCTTGCTTCCACAAAAGGAGGGAGAGGGGTTAGACTAGGGGACTGGGAATCAGGACTCTTTGGTTCTCTATTCCTGGATCTGCCACTGACTTTGCTGGAGACTTTGTGCAAGTCACTTTGCCTTTCCCTGCCTCACGTTCCCCATCAGCAGAATGGGGCGAATGATGTTTACCTACCTGCTAAGCATGGGAGAGGACAGAGGTGTTCAAGTCTTTGGCTAGACATTCCTCAGACTTGCAAAACAGTCCCAGCACTCACCAAGTATCAAAGTCACACTCAACAGTGAGGAGAGAGGAGTCTGGGGCAGATGTAAAACCCAGGTCCTGGCCTCTTGGACATTAACGAGTCCCTGGCACTTTTCTCAAGGCTAAGGGTATTAATCCTGTTGGCCCAGTCAAATTCCAACAGTGTCACGGCTGTGTTCCATCCCAGGAAGGGCTGCATGTCAGTCCTGGGTGCAGGGATCCCTGATTCGAATAGGGATCCTTCAGGACGAAAGCTACTCTATGAACGTAAGTCCATGTACTGTATTCCAAAGCTTGGCCCCTTCATGCCTGGGCCACCCCTGCGTATGAGCAGTGTGGAGGGTTCTTTTCCCTGGGGCTCTCAAGCACAAGTCTCTCATTGTCCTTCCCCCTGCCTGGTTTATCTCTCTCCCATCCAAGGTCCATCTTCCCAGCAGAGTCAGGGCGATTCTCTGTGGAGTCGGTAAGAGTGATTGAGTGGGGCTCTCTGCCCTCTAGAGGAAGGGGCCTCCCATTCTCTGCTGCCTGAAACAAGTGATGTTAAAGACCTCACTGGCATTGGCTGGTCCCGCTGCTGATCAGCTCTTCCTTCGAACAGGGCTGGACCCTAAATCCTACTCCAGGCGAAGGGTGTACAGCACCAATCAGATTGCCAGCCACGAGCCTTTCAAGAGGGTCCCCACAGCCAGCGATCCGAGCGCAGCCCTGGGGAAGAATCCCCTTCGCAAAGCCCACATACAGGATCTGTGCCAGCTCAGCCCGGAGCCACAGCCATGGTTAGCGGATTTCCAGGTAAGGGCCGGTGCTGGGCCTCGACGGTGGGATATACCAGCAGGGGCCTCTCCAGGGTATCCTCGCACTGCTGCCCCTTATGCCAGCACAGCGTGGGCCTCGCTTTCTAGCTCGGAGAGGCTCTTTCAGGAGCACATGGCAGCGTCACTGCCCGCAGGTCCTGTTACATGGCATAGTTCCTGCCTGACGTGCCATTTTCTTGCACTGGAGCCTGGAGATCCAGGAGTTACAATGTGACTCCCCATCCCCAGTGTCTCCAGCACAGAAGCTGCAGGGTAAGAGCCTTTCCTACCCTTCTCCCCCCTGGACCTAGCAGAGCAGTCTCAGGGCCACCGCAGTTCCCCTGGACACTGGCGTCCCTGTACTGTGGCCAGGTTTTCAAATGCACTCAGATCGGCTGGGAACCAGTAGCCCGATTTTTGAATGATCTCAGCATGCTGGGTGCATGGTGAGTGGAAGGAGCAGAGCAGATTAAAAACGTCCCCAAGGTACAAACTTTGCCTTGTCCTTGAACAGTATGCAGCCACCACCAAGCATTTTAAACAAAGAACAGGGAAAGAGACAACTTGGAGACGTCTTCCCCCAAAATATTTCCCCAGGCTCTACACCCCCTTTCCTGGGGAAGGCTTGATAATAATCCTCACCAATTGGTACAGGTGAACACAGACCCAAACCCTTGGATCTTAAGAACAATGAAAAATCAATCAGGTTCTTAAAAGAAAAATTTTAATTAAAGAAAAGGTAAAAGAATCACCTCTGTAAAATCAGGATGGTAAATACCTTACAGGGTAATCAGATTCTAAACATAGAGAATCCCTCTAGGCAAAACCTTAAGTTACAAAAAGACACAAAAACAGGAATATACATTCCCTCCAGCACAGCTTATTTTACCAGCCGTTAAACAAAAGAAAATCTAACACATTTTCTAGCTAGATTACTTACTAATTTAACAGGAGTTGGAAGGCTTGCATTTCTGATCTGTTCCCTGCAAAAGCATCACACAGACAGACGGAACCCTTGTTTCCCCCTCTCCAGATTTGAAAGTATCTTGTCCCCTCATTGGTCATTTTGGGTCAGGTGCCAGCGAGGTTACCTTAGCTTCTTAACCCTTTACAGGTGAAAGGATTTTGCCTCTGGCCGGGAGGGATTTTATAGCACTGTATACAGAAAAGTGGTTACCCTTCCCTTTATATTTATGACACACCACCCCAGAGCTGGGGCTTCCAGCATTGCTCCCAGGCCCCAGTGCAACCTCTGGGGTGTAGGATGCTCTTCAGTGTGCCATGTCCAATGCCTCCTCTCCCAAGGCCCTGTCTCCAAACCAACCACTATAGTCACACAGTGCTCTCCTGCCCCCCTTAAAAACACGCTCAGGTGACTATGCCCACAAAGTCAGGTGCAGGGGCAGCCTTGCGGTGGCAGGCAAAGCTCCCAGGTTCGAGGGGCTCAGACCTGGGGCGCACTTGTGCACATATGCGCATTTTGTGCTGCAACGTGGTGCCAAGGAGAAAACTTTTCCGCCAGAAATAAAGGCCAGCAGGTAGAAAAAGCCTGTCCAGATTTCCAGCGGGGGCACACGATGGGTCCACCACTTCTTTTCATAGCCTGGGTTCACGTGTTGTGTCGGCATCTCTACTGTCTCCTTCATCAGAGGGGCCTGAACTTTGCTTGATCCTAGTTATACCTTTGAATTCTTCTTGGGTTCATGTTTCACTAGAGTTTGGCCAAATGATCTAAACCCTTCAGATCTGCAGCAGTGCCTGCATGCCTCACAGCAGAACACAAAGTTAATCTTGATGCAAACCCCCTGTTAATACAACACCGGGTCCAAGGAAATGAAAGATAGGGTACAAAAGGAGCTGGAGAGGAAAGTCTGCTCCAAGCAAGTTTCCAGAGAGATTTTGCTTTAATTCACAGCTCTTTCTTTTCACATAGATACAACGGGCAACATTATCCCCAGAATGAGTTTGCATCAATGTCCCAATAATTCTGACCACTCCCACACCTTAAGGACCGTGGGTCCAATTCATTCCCTGGTGGTACTTCATTGGGCCAGAGAGATTCAGGTGTGCCTGATCTCCACCCACTGCACCTGAGGCAGGGGATAGAGGTGGCTTTGTCAAATTTTTGCTCCCCCACCATCCCAGAGACAGCTGGAAGATAATTCAGCCCCTGGTGCAAACTAGAGCAGCCTCCAAGCTGCTCTAACTTGTGCCAGCTGAAACAGCTTCCTAGTGCTTGTGGGCCCCTACGGCCACCCATGCTCCAGGGATAGTGCCTTTTTACAAGAGAAGGCCAGGAATATGCTGGGAATGCTGAGTGGGAAGTCCAAAATTCAGCCCACAAGAAGGCTGCTCGCTTCCCTTCTGAGGTCCTTATAAACTGAAATGAAAAGGTGAGGTTAGCTGAAAGGGTGATTTCCGTGGTTTGCGGTGAATCAGAGGCATTCAGTCCCCTTTGACCCTGTTATCAGCATGGCGATTTTCAGGCAAAGGGCTGGAATGGCTCACTCTGCTGTTTGACATGACTGAGACGGTCTCCTTCGAGATCAGTGTCTGCAGCAAGCCTGGGCAGACCAGAACACGAACAGCTGCTGCTGCATCCCCGTTCCCATGACAACCCTGAACAGGGTATCTGAGGTCTTCGATAGGCTTCTTATCTGCCACAAGGTTACAGAGATTGGCAGGGAAGGGAATGGGGAAGGAAAAATGGGGTGATGGAGGGCTGTGAAAGAGAGACAATAAGAGAGTGGAGGGAAGAGATGAGTAGAACACAGGGGAGAGGAATTCGTCCCGCAGGGGTAGGGGGAGATGTTGGGAGCTGGTCTGTGGAACATCACAAAGTCCAGGCGTTTCTAAGGGATGGTTCATTACAGACATGCCAGGGTGGATGCTTCATTCCTTCTGTGCTGTAGGGCTGGAGAGGTATTTGTGTCCTTCCCCCATTCAGTGTCTGCACCGTTAGGATCGGCCAGGCCCCAGTCTCTGTGCATTGTGGGGGATGATGGAGTTTAGAAGACGACAAGGAGAAACTGGCCCTCGTCAGAACACAGCCGGGGGTTAGACGTGTGTGTTCTGCTTGGTTTTACATTGCTGCCTGTTTTACGGCATCTCTCACATTGTGAGAGCCGCCTAGGGCTGCAGATTGGACATGGGTTGGGGGGGAGCTTGACATTTTCAGAGACGTGGACGTAGAGCTCTTCCCCCCTCCCGCCCATACCCACACCGCAACTGGAAAGGAAAGGTCAGCGCGCCAAGATGGATGGTTTAAACTCCCAGATGCTTCCCTGATCTCCAAGGAGAAAGGCTCAGGCGGGGAAAGCGCGAGCGGAAACATGGGCTGGGGATGTGGAAATGTGCCGGCAGTAGCTTCCACAGAGAGACTTTCCACTGAGCGCACCTCAGATGCCTCCTTGCTTAGGCTCTACCTCCTTAGGGGCATTTTCAGGGATCAAGAGACGCCAAACTCAGCTGAGAACAAGGGGGAGGGAGTGTCCCTTCATCGCAGGTCTCCCTACATGGGGCTGGCATGGCTTAGACAAGTCAGTGAGCCCTCCTCCGAGGGCTGGGGCAGTACTAGAGGGATGTTTATGGGAAAGAAGCAAGTAGTGGGCAGGGACTCAAGAGGCCCAGTGCGGGGGAAAGGGAATTCCCTCCGACCCAGACAGAGCGGGCTCTGGACAATCGAGGAGCGGTGGGAAGCTGGAAATTAGTTTGGTGATCTGCATCCAATCCACAAGAGACAGGTCCGTCATCCAAAATCCACCCTCCAAACTGCTCTGCCCTCACTCCCCTCCATTCTTGCGGGCAGTTTTAGAAGAGAGGCCAAGGGTTGAATGGGTTATGGAAACTGAATGCCCCACCCAACCCCTAGAGAGGGCCCTGCCAGGTCAGGACAGAGGTATTTGCACCAGAGGCCAGGGCAAAGCTTGCCACTGCCATGCTGAGCTTGGTCTGTGAGTAATCAGAGGATATTGGCCTTCAGGGCGTCTTTCTGCAACACTAGGATTTCTGTGTCTCTCCTGCTCCCAGGGACATAGTGTCCATACAGAGACCAGCCTTAGAGATGCTGGACAAAGGTATGAATGCTGCTGTCTAAGGCCTAGTCTGTACTAGAAAATTAAATCAGCTTACCTATGTTGCTCAGAGGCGTGAAAAATCCCCCTCCCCTGGGAGGGGCATAGTTAAGCCGACCTAGCCCCCCAGCATAGACAGCGCTAGGTCAATGGAAGAATTCTTCTGCCAACCTAGCTACTGCCTCTCGGGGAGCATCTACCCTGGGAGGAGAAGCCCTCCCGTCTGCGTAGGTAGAGTCTACACTGAAGCGCTGACACAGGGATCTGTTTCGCTCCCTTTCTGCCCACCCCCAAGGGACTATTTTAAGGAGGAGGAACACGCTGCTCAGTTTTCCCTTCGTAACTAAGTCGCTGGGCCCCAGCCTGCCTATTTCGTCCTTCTCTTAATTTCCATGTGAAGTCATTAAAAGAGCCGGACTGTGGAAATTCACATTGATCCTTCCACTGGTCAGGGGAAGGCACTCCCTCGATGACTCATTCCAGCCTCAAAGGGAATGCATCTGGGGCATGCACTGAGAAATAAATCCCAGTCGGTTGTCAGGGAAACTTTGCGGGGTGGTGGTGGTGGTGAAACACTTGTGTTCAGTAAACAGATGCTGTTTCCCATGTCAGGGTTTTGCATGTCTGACAAGCCAATAAGATAGCTGGGTCAGGAAGGGAATGGGTCAAACACAGGTGGGTGGGTGGTGGGATCTCGCCTTCCTATCGATCCATCCATTTCCTACACAAACCTCTTCTTTCCAGCGGTCTGTTGCCATACACACCCCTCTAACAGTTGTTGTGCTCGTGTCTTTCCTAACAAGACTCCCACGCATTGTCCATGCCCATCTCTCCCACTCTGACCTTTCCCTGTTCACAGCCTTTCACCGCCAGCCCCTACGTCGCCACCACACGGATACGAGGCACCGGCGCCAGGAGGCCCTCTTTGCTGTTTTGTCAGGACGTGGACGCTCCCCAGCCACGGGATGGCCTCCAACACATGGCTCCAGGCAGGTGCCTGGGTCAGCCGGAGACCAGCTCTGTCCTGAGATCCTCCTCGGGCAGCCGGAGCCCTGGGGATCAGGGTAAGTGACATCCAGCAGGTTGCTATGAAGAGCACTCTAACCAGTCTGTCTGTGCACCTCTCACCATAGCACCTTGCGGCCTGTATTGGTAAATTAGGAAACGTTGGTCAAATCTTAAAGAGGCCAGGGGCAAAACTGCTGCCCCAACATGCCCCCTCCTGGCTGAATATGGAATTGCACCACTTCTTGCCTCAGTTCCCCCTCCCTTTCTTTTGGCCTACTCCAGCCAGAAGAGGGTCCTAGCCCTTCAGCCAGACCATTTTACAGAGTCTAGCCCCTTTTGGGACCACAGTATCCTTGACTAAAGTCCAGCAGAAATGTAAACAAAACAAACCTTCAGCCCGGCTGGGCTCAGCTGGCCTTCTCCTCTTCACAAGTACGTCTCATCCTCTACCGTTTGCCCCTATGCCTTGTCCAGGCTCCTGGGCATTCAACAACCCCACTATCTGGGCTGACAAACTCAGGGCTTCAGGCAGGTTCCAGTTACTTAAGGCCCTGGTCTCCAAGCAGGCTTCCAGCTCACCCCTGGAGTAGCTGCTCCGCTCTGTTTCCTCAGGCTGCTTCCCAGAGAGAGGGTCTCCTCTCTCCCGCTGGGCATTCCCAGGCCCCAGCGCTTTATGAGGGAAAACAAAATCCCAGCAAAAACAACCCCAGCTCCCCTCCAGCTGGGCTTTATCCCTAATCAGGCCTGGCGCCGCCTCCTGGTGCCCGCAGCCTGGTTAACTGGCTTCTCAAGCCCATATTACCCCTTTCACAGCATGTGTGGGGTAAACCAAACTTTGTTTCACTCACTGGACCAGATCCGCAGCTGTAATAATTCCACTGACCATTGATGGAGCCATGCCAATGTACCCCAGCCAGCCCACCATTTCCATTGTAACCCTGTTCTTGGGAGCCCAGCATTGTGTGGGTTCCAGAGAGATGGCCCGAGAAAGGGGATGACAGCGTGGGAGGCCGTCCGTGGCGTGGCCATTCTATTAGGGGTGTCGTAGACTCCCAGGGCGGTGTGTTTGTTGGCAGTGATCTTCAGGTTGCCAGCCCTCCAGGATTGTCCTGGGGAGGCTCCAGGAAGGGGAGTAATCTTTAATTAAAGATCATATTGTGCGATGAAAACTCCAGGAATATGTCCAACCAAAATTGGCAACTCTGACACCAGGGAGGTGGATGAAAGGTGTGTCACTGTTCCCATTAAAGGTTGGTGACACCTTTTACATTTGTTCTCCAGGAACAGCAGTTTATTTTAAAGCACCCGACGAGCGTCAATCACCCTTGGCAATGTTCTGGCCCCTTTCTGCATCTCCAAGTATCCCAGCATGCATTGCAAAGCGGCTAATGCTCCCCCATGAACGGCCAGGCCTACGACTGCACTTGGCCTGATGCAGCCCCGTGGGGGCTGTACGCTGCAACCTTCAACCACTCTCCTCTTTTGCAGTCTGCAAAGACGCCCAGTCACTTGTATGAAGATGGAACATTGCATGCTGGGATAGGTAGTTTCC
Source organism: Caretta caretta (assembly GCF_965140235.1). Taxonomy (NCBI): domain Eukaryota; kingdom Metazoa; phylum Chordata; order Testudines; family Cheloniidae; genus Caretta; species Caretta caretta. Next base: position 9,188,660 of record NC_134223.1, read on the forward strand.
AGAAGAGACATCCCCCCCCTTCATGTTGTTAATTATTACTTATTGTTTTGCACTTAGGGTGGCCAACTTTCTAACAGCACAAAACCAAACACCCTCGCCCCACCCCTTCCCTGAGTCCCCACCCACCTCTCACTACATTCCCCCTCCCTTGGTGGCTCGCTCTCCCCCACCCTCCCTCACTTTTACTGGGTGGGGGCAGGGGTTTGGGGTGCAGGAGGGGGTGAGGGCTCCGGCTGGGGGTGCGGGCTCTGGGGTGGGGCTAGGGATGAGCGATTTGGGGTGCAAGAGGGGGCTTCAGGCTGGGGGGTGGGACCGAGGGATTCGGAGTGTGGAAGGGGACTGCAGATTGAGGCAGGGGGTTTGGGTGCAGGAGGGGGTACGGGCTCTGGGCTGGGGGTGCGGGCATGCATGGTTTTGGGTGCAGGAGGAGGCTCCGGGTTGGGGGGGGGATCAGTGCTGGGGCAGGGTGTTGGGGCTCGGGGTCAGGGTGCGGGTTTACCTCAGGTGGCTCCCAGTCAGTAGCGCAGCAGGAATAAGGCAGGCTCCCTGCCTGTCATAGCACCGCGCTGCACCACGGAAGTGGCCAGCAGCAAGTCCGGCTCCTAGGCTGGGGGGCCAGGAGGCTCTGCGCGCTGCTTTTGCCCGCAGGCACTGCCCCCCCCCAGCTCCCACTGGCTGGGGTTCCCAGCCAATGGGAGTGCAGAGCCGGTGCTCGGGGCTGGGGCAGCGTGCGGAGCCCCTCAACCCTCCCGCCTAGGAGCCGGACCTGCTGGCTGCTTCCGGGGCTTAGCACGGTGCCAGGACATGTAGGGACTAGTCTGCCTTAGCCCTGCTGCACCGCCAACCGGACTTTTAATGGCACGGTCAGTGGTGCTGACTGTAGCCACCAGAGTCCGTTTACAGCCTGGCGTGCTGGTCAAAAACCGGACACCCTGGCAACCCTATTTGCACTGCTATCGTGTCTTTCATCCAAGGATCAAAAAGTGCTTTACAAACACGAATGAAGACTCATAAAGACCCGGGAAAATGGTATAATCCCCATTTAACACTGGGGGAAACTGAGACACCAGGCAGTTAGGTCACTTGCCCAACGTCACACCATGAGTCATTTGCTGTCAGATACAAAATACAGGAACCCACTGACATCAGTGGGTGTAACTGGGAGCAGAATTTGACCCAAAGTGTCCTGACAGTCAATCCTGGGTTCTAACTCCTACTCTGGCATGTTGTCAAAGTAGCCCTCATTTGGGAAGCTCCTTGGCACACCAGTGACAGCAGAGGATGGGAGGTGGCCTTGCCCTTCACTGTGATGCTAATTCATTATGTGCCTGTTGCTTGCTTGCAGAATCTGCCCAGCACCCTTCCTTTGCCTTTGAAACAGAGACTTCGTCAGACTGCGATCCCCAAGAGCTTGATCTCAGCTCCACCACGTGGTCCCCGCGCTCCCCCAGGGCCATCTGCAAGGCAGTGGTGAAGGGGTTAAGGAGTAATGAGCCTGTCCAGTGGGAAATCACCTTTGACATCCGGCCCCTGTTCCAAAACAGAGAGAGCTGTGAGAATGGTGAAGGGGATCTGTGGAACGAGACCTTCCACCACTTGGCGGCAAAGTCCATCATCCGGGATTTCGAGCAGCTGGCCGAGAAGGAATGTGAAATCGAACACGGTAATGCCAGCGTCCTTGCCAGCCAGCCTCAGTGAGAATGGAGGGCCAGATTCCCAGAGCTGGTGTAAACCATTGCAGCTGCAGTAGCCTCAATTATACCACATCAATTTACGGCAGCTGGGGATGTGGCCCTCAGTGTTATCACGTGTTAACGCAAGGTCACCTGGTGAAGATGCACTGTGGCCATGTGTTGATGCTCCATGTGATGATCTGAGGAGAGTCTCCCAAAGCTGGCCTCATGCCCTCTGCGCTTTTCTCCAGCTCACCTAATTGCTCATTAAATATCCCTGCTGCATGTTAGCATGCTCCTTCTCCTCGCCCTCTCACCGTTTCCCACACTCCCCTGCTTCCCACATAGGGAGGCTAGTTATATTTTTAGAGGGTTAGTCACGTTGAGTCATGAGCCCAAATCAAATGCTTTTTAGGCCTTTTGAGAACCAAAACACAACTCCTGCTGTTCAGCCCCCTCCGCCATGGAGTCCCAATTTTCAGGGCCTGGCTTTGAATGGAACATCAAACGGTTCCGTTCAAAGAAGGATCCAGAAGTTTAGGCTCTACTAGGAATCTAGCCCTGATTATCACTCCTTGCGGAGCTGTTTGGACATGTCTCTGAACAAGTCTGTGAATTAGCCAAACCTCCTGGGCTGGGGATCTCTTGATCACAAGTCCCCTTGTGATATTTCTGCTATTTCCCAGTTCTGGCACAGACAGAAGTGCAGAGAACTGTTTGTTCCCCTCTTTGAATGTCACTGTTTCTGCCTCCAGTCCTGGCCCAGAAGTGCAAAGGCTTCTGCCATGAAAATGAATGGGCTGGGAAAGGAAAACTGAGCTGGGAAAGGAAACCGACAGGTCTGAGCCTGTTCGGCTGCGGATTGATTTTCAGGTGTTGCTTCAGTGGCTGGGGAGGGTTATTTTTTCTTTGCCTATTCATCGGTGGGAGTTAGAGAGCCAAATTCTGCTCCGATTCAAACCCATTGAACTCTGGGGACGTGCATGGGCACAGAATTGGTCTGAAAACACACTCTCCCGAAGACATATGAACCAAAAAGGCATCATTGGGGTAACTTTCACTGATTTCAAAGGACTTACACCAGAGATGAATTCAACCCTCAGGAGTTAATAAGGAGGCGGCCTTTGGCACTGTGAAACAAGAGACAGTGAGATGGGAGAGAGGGCTGGGGGGACACAGGATTAGGAGCCAGCGTACAATGCTGAGCTCTGCCAGCTAGCAATGTCCTCTACTGTAGGCTGGTAGCATCTCTCCGCTCTTCATCCCTTTCTTGAAGTAACCCAGGGATGAAAATGTCATGGAGAAGTAAAATCAAAGGCATGCATTAAGAAACAAGGAGAGAATTACTAGCCAGCCTTGAAAGGGACACACATGCTGACGAGGAAAGGAGGAGAAGATGCTATTATTTAGATGGGAGCTGGGTATGCATGGGCAGCTACTGCAGAGTGGATTCCCTGCGGGTGCGCTGGGTTGTGGCTGGGCATGGCATAGTTGCTCCTCTCTCTCCAGCACCCCCTATTCTTGGTCACTCTGGTCCCGTGAGCTCTGCCTCCTTTCGTGACTCCATCCCCCAACCAGGTCACACTTTAGTCCCATCCCTGCTGGGTATCAGAAAGTCCAACAAATAAAACTTCAAGGTGCTTACAAAAGATTTTCTGCCTCGACTGGAGGCCCTGTGGTCCTTAAATCCATTTTTGTCTCAAAACTCCTTATCCTGTGTCATCCAGGGCTGCACACCACCTTCCCAGTGATGAGCAGGGGAACCCAGGCCCCCCCATTACACTGGGTTCCAGTCCAGGGTCCCTATAATCAGCTGTCAAAGGCTGCTCTGTAAGACACCATGCTGCTGCCTCCCTGGGCTTGTACCGACTGCAGCTGGTCTCTCCCACTGCCCCCCAAAGTTCACCCTTCTTTCAGGGCCAGGACTCGCACAGCTGTCCCCTGGAATCCCCCCAGACATCCCAAACCAAAAGTACAACTTAACCCAACTTCTGCTCTCCTTGGGCTTAACCTTCCACCCCTCCCCAGTTAAATGCCTCCCAGGGCTCTCTTCCCAGACATCCAGATCCTGCCCTGGTATCAGGACTCATCACCAGAGCTTGCTCCTACTCTCTCCTGGCCTCCTGCCAGACTTGTCTAATCACAAGAGGATCCCAGTGTCAACTCCTCCCCCGGGCTTCCTCCTTGACCCTCCCAGCCTCTCCATGGTCTCGCCCAGTGATACTCAAGATGGCGACTCACAGGCCACACACCGCTCTTTAACGTGTCTCCTGCGGCTCTTTGCAGCCCATGATATTAAAACACCGGGTGCTTTTACTATGTTATTAACCAATTAAGTTATCAACTTGCACTAAGTTATTAACTTATTTGCCGTGAGAATAATATACATGTCTATAAAAAGCAAAATATTTCCCCTGTCATACTGTTTAAATCTGACTAGAACGTATAGTAAATGAAACAATGAACTCACATGACTGGGGCTCTTTTGGGCTTATCACTAATTTGACTCTTGAACCGCCATGGTCTGAGCATTGCTGCTCTAGTCCCAGAGAGTGATTGCAGAGTTCCTCCCTGCAGCCCCCTTCTAAGCTTAATTTCCCTTCTTTATAGTCACCACCCAGCTCCTTCCCCAGCTGGGCTTCATTTTTAATTAAGCCTGGGCCATCCCTTCCCCCCCACTGCATCCAGGTAGCGTATTAGCCTCTCAGATCCACATTAACCTTTTCATTGCCTGTGCGGGGTACACACCCCATAAGAGGAGCACAGCTGAAGCTGGGTTGGGCTGCTAATTGGAAGCATGTGAGGCTTGACACCTCTAGGCTTGGCCTGTTGACTCAAGTGGGGATGGTTTGTTTCACGGTGGCTTGGTTTGTTGGTGGGCTCAGAGGTGTTTTACGGCAATGCATTGTGGCACATCACTTTCCAGTGGTGCGGTACGGATGGATACGAAAACATTCAAAGGCTTTTGAAAGGCACTGGTACCAACTGGTGCCAGCCCCAGCAAGCGCTGACTGTGATCCCATCTGTGCTACGGTGGCAAAGAAACATCGGGCAATCCAAAGGGTCCCAGTGCTTCAGATCACTGGGATCCTTGAGTTAAGACCCAATGGCTCAACATTAAGGTACAGAAGAGCTGGCAGCTTGACTGAGCACATCGGTCAGAGCTGGCTGTCTCCCTAAAGCTGAATCAGCACTTCCAGACAGCCTGCCTTGCTTCTTGAATACAAGCTGGGATGGGGTCTTTGAGGGCACACAGTGAGAAGGGGTTTCCAAGGCACTAAACCAGAGGAAAGAGGGAGAATGAGCAGCGTAGGAGAATCTAATGGACGGCCCCTCGCACCGAAGCAATCTCTCTCCTTCTTTCCCTAGGCCATTCCCCTGTTCTCAGCTCTGTCCCACCTGGGAGGAAGCCCCAAACTGGCCGAGTACCTGGAGTGCTTCTCTCTGGGCTGTAATATTGGGCTTACTATCTTTTTTGCTTGACTTCACTGCTCGGGTGCTGGATGACGGCCCTGGAGTATGCAGTGTCTGGCCCTGGAGAATGGCACTATCTAGTCAGCCACCAAATAGGACTACGGCTTGCAGCAGCCACAGAAATTTCCGCATGCTTCCCCATTCCACTGTGCCTTGATCCTGCCCCAGAGAGACCACAGCTCTGGGAAAAGGGATATGCCAGTCCCCACGGTCAGTTCAGTCCTGGGTGTCTTTGCTGAGAGTGCCAGTGAGGAGGTCAAGGAGTGTAGGTGGCTTTTGTGATCTAGGTCCTGGGAGAGGGTCTGAGCCCACAATACTCATGGATCGTAACCTGACATCTCTCACCCAACAGGGGCTGGGAGGCGGTACCAGATAAATGCCGTCCAAACCAGCAAAGTCTGCAATGTCATCAGCAAGTACACGGCCTTTGTCCCGGTGGACCTGAGCACCAGTGGCTACCTGCCAACCGTGGTCGAATATGTCAGTGCAGGTAACAGGACACCAGCACAGCGTCATTACTAGGCTGAGGCTGGCATGCATCCCACACTCCCTGCTAATTTCCCATTGCATAGGAGTGTGAGGGGCCAGCTTGGGGGTGTCATAGGGGAAACGTGGTTCAGACAGCACCTCAGAGCTTGGGCAGGGGGAAAAAATCAGGCCTCTCAATGTAGGTAACAACAACAAATCCATTCTCTTCTGTGAGCTTCAGGGCAGCTGGGCTCTGGATCTCCAGCTGCTCCTTCAGTGTAGGTCTCCATGGTCTTCATGTGTCCATAGAACTAAGAGGTTCTTAGCCTTGGGCTATGGTTGAGCTCTCCAGCATTGGAGCCCAAGAGTATGGCTGCCCAACTTGGAGGCCAGGGGCTTTCCTCTCCACCACACAGTCCTGACTGACCACAGCCAGCTTGGGGCCTGGAGGTGAAGGGGTCTCTCAGCCTGGGCTGTTCTGAAGGCCCACAGCCTATGACAAAGGGGTCCTTGCAGCAGGAAAGAGGGTGTGGTTGGTGAGCAAGTAGGGTGACCAGACGGCAACCGTGAAAAATCGGCACAGGGGGTGGGGGATAATAGGCACCTATGTAAGATAAAGCCCCAAATATTGGGACTGTCCCTATAAATCGGGACATCTGGTCACCCTATGAGCAGGAGTGTGACGAATGTACTTCTCTTGGGAGCCTGTGGCCAGTTAGGGGAGTGGTGGGCTCTCAGAGGGCTCCAGGCTCTTAACCACAGAGTGAGTGCTACAGAAGCGGCCTACTGATGAGGAAGGAGTTCCTAGGCCAGACAGGAGTACAGCAGCCAGTCCCAGGGCGAAGGAGGGGCGCCATTGGTAGGCCTGGATGCCATGAAGTGACTGATTTCACCCAATTCACTTTATTGTCATTGTGTTTGTCTGTAATGCTGGGAATTCCCTTTGTTCATGTCAAGGGCCAGCTTCCAAACAAGGTGGCCAGAGGAGCTCAGGCTCAGGAAGCAGAAGGCACCGAGTCTTCTCCGTCGGACTCGGACGCACCCAGTCAACTTGCGGCCAGGATGGAGCAGATGATGGATTTTACAGCATGCGTAAGATTGCAGCCCTTCTGGGGCACAGTACTGTAATCATTGAGTAGAACCCGTGGGTATGATCTTACAAAGGATGGACACTGACACATGCTATGAGCCCTCTCTATTTTTTGCCTCTGGTCAGTTTTCTTCTTCTGGCCCTTTCTTTAGAACTGATGCCTGTTTCTTGAAGGGCAGTAGCAGCAGAGAGTTTAACTCCTGTAAGCAATGACAGCATTTTCAGGATGAAATCCTGACTCTAGTGAAGCCAGTGGGAGTTTTGCCTTTTACTGCAATTGGGCCAGGATTTCACCCCAGGAATCTGTAATCAGAGCAGCACCAGACCAACACAAACTGTGAGTTATGATGCCCTGGCTAGCTCCAGGGTAGATGAAGGCAGTCCATCTAGGCTAAACCCCACCTGCTATAGAATTGTCTCTGTCTTTCTTATGGCCAAGATGACCGCTCTCTGGAGAGGAATATACTCAGCTACTGTCATATGAAAGGTCTGATGAGGAACAAAGCATGTGGTCTGGACAGCTAACCATGTTTCTGGCTGGAATCTATCTCTTGAAACAGAAAATAACGAGAAAATAACTTATTCTGAAACTCTCAGATCACGAGAAGTAACTCTTGCTGATGCTCTGAAGTTAACTGGCAGCCATAACACAGGGGACACGAGGGGCTGAGCCTGCTCTAATTAGAGACTAGGGGACTTCAGACACTTGACTGTCTCTGTAAATCTCCTACTAATGAAGATAAGTTAGGTTGGACTTTGTCTCATGCAGTCATGACTGCTGCTGAGTTAAAATGATCTTCTCAGTCAGGGACAAGGAGAGAGCTGGAATTCATGGTTGTGTGGAAAGTAACTGTGCTGAAAAATACGTTCTATCTCTCAGAATACATCTAGAATCAGCTGAGTTAGGTCTCTGCAGAGGGCTTGTCCAGGGGGTCGCACAATAGTGTTTTGAACTAGCTATACATCCAGCTGTTGTTATACTGTAATGCAGGTATTTCTATAATCAGCCCCTGAAAGGGAAGAGTGGCCATTTGCCAGCTTCTCTTATATGTATTGAAACATAAAAATAAATACAAACAACAGGCAGGCTGGATCCTTAGCTGTGGAAACAGGCTTAGCTTTATTGAAGTCAATGGAGAAAACCGTTCAAAGTTATTCGCATCAATTACACTCCAGTGATTTACACGTGTATACGCAGGTACGTTGGATCTGCCTATCTGGAACAGACCAATGGTCCATCTAATCCTGTATCCTCTCTGTGGCCCTGGGCAGTACCAGATGGTCCAGAGGAGGGTATAACCTCCCCACAATGCACCAAATTGTGCATCCTCTACCACTGTGGAGGAGATGGATTCTCCCTGACACCTACTAATGATCTATTTATTCTCTGAACTGTGAGGATTGTCATCTCTAGTCATTTCTGCCCTAGCTAGAGGGACCCACAGATGCTGTTCGGAATCGTACAATTGAACCCCTAATCCTTGCTGAATGTTACTGCAGTATTTGGTTCCACAGTTTCCTGTGGTAGTGAGTTTCACAGTCTGAAGTTGATGGTCTTTAAAATTGGGTTGTCACTTTTCCTAGCTGGCATCCCCACACCTTATCAATGAAAGACCCTTCCATAATGGCTGTAGCTGAGTCCAGCCCATCCCCTTGCCCAGTGCCTTGAGACTGGATGCCTCAGTATCCCAGTATGCCCAGTGTTCAGAGTTGTCATTTGACCAGGTTTTGGCCCCTCCATAAAGGCTTCAGAAATCTGCCACACCAGCCCTTGTTTGCTCTAGGTTCAGCTCCATGCCCCCTGCACTCCCTAAAGATTAGACCTCAGCACCACTCATATTGTCAGACTTGCTAAATAATCCAGTGGGCATGACAGCTTCTTTCGAAGCTACCCAGCTTCTCAGGGGTAATTTGACCTGAAAAACTCAGTGATCAGCACTTGATCATTAGTGCTGTCCCAGTGTGTACTCCAGGTTCCCTGGCAACACAGGGGAGATACGGGTTGCATTGGGAGGATGAGCACAACAGCTTGGCTACTAAACATTTCTGAGACACTGAAAGTTTTCCATCACCGAGAGCAAGAGAGAGAGGAGGAAATCTCTGGCTAAAAGAGAGAAAAACGCCGTTAAAGAAAATTTAAAAAGTCAACCAGGTGCAGGCAATAGCATGTCTGATGATGCTGTAACTTGCTTCCCGTTTTCTTTACGTGCTCAGATAAATCACATTTCTCAAAACCCACTGGGTTTATTTCAGAGTTTGAGGCTTATAAATTCTAGATTTTTTTCCTGGAATGAATAAAATACAGACTGTCTTGGAATGCGCATTCCTGTAGCATCTTCCATTCCAGCATTCCTGAGCAGTTTCCAAACCTTAAACCACTTAGCATTCTGGAAAATGGGATTGTCCCCATTTTACAGAAGAGGAAACTGATGTTTATGACTTGCCCAAGGTCAAATAGTGACTCATTGGTAGAGATGGGAGTAGGAATGACTCCTGCTCTGCTCCAGGTTCTAGGCCACACTCTCTTCCTGGATTAGAGTAGACTAGAATAAAGGTCACGAGAGCCTGATTGATGGATTCAGATCTGCAGAGGGACACAGCAATGTCTGACCCTTTGGGAGTCCCCTTTTAAAAGGTTAAATAGCCTCAGGTGCTCACACCTTTCAGGTCAGTAAGACGGTACAGCCAGCTCCACCGAGACGTGTTAGAATGCATCTTCCGGGGTTGGAATTTCCTCCCCTTTGCCTCTAGAGCTCTGGTTGTCCTAAGCAGGCTGAGGTCAATTGAAGGAACCCATCAGGCGCCATGAAGAGAAAGTAGATGTGGCAGAGGTGCAGAGGGACTGTGGATGATGAAACAAATAGTGATGGCGACGCAGTGGTGATGGGTGAGCTGGAGGTTGCGATGGGTTGGGAAGCAGTGATCTCTGTTCAGGATTAGGGTTTGGTAAAGGCGGAAGAGGGGCCCAAGGATGCTGAATGTGGTTGTGATGGGGCGTCTGCCCCACACTGGTGGAGAAAGGGTTAAAAGCAGCCCTGGGGAGGCTGCGCAGGAGACAGCCAATCAGTGAGGGGCTTCAAGGAGCAGCCAATCAGGGCAGAGCAAGCCCAAATATAAAGAGAGCTGCAGGGCAGAGGAGTCAGTTCCCTCTGGGAGCCCAGGGAGAAAGGACTGGGTCCCTGAAGGGTAGGGCGGGAGCGGGAGCTCCAGCCTGACTGGCTGAAAGCCTGGATACAGGGGCAGAGAAGGTGCTAGGGCTATGGGGAAGTGGCCCAGGGAAACGGACAGAGTGTGGCTGCAGCCTAGAGGGTCCCTGGTCAGGACCCGGAGTAATGGGTGGGCCTGGGTCTCCCCACCCTCACTTGCCACTGAAGGGAGAGGCCAGTGAAGGGCTGCAGTTTGCCACTGAGGGGAGTGGCTAGAACCTTGGGCTGCAGTTGGCCACAGAGGCGAGTGGCTGGACAGAGGACTGCTGCTCCCCCAGAAGGAATGGGGCACAGCTGGAGGGCTGTGTCCTGATCTTGAGGCGACACGGGTCCGGAGCAGAAGTGATGGCAGGCGAGACACCACCGGAGGAGAGCGCTCTGCGAAAAGACTGAGCTAATTTCCAGAATAACCAGCAGGAGGCCCCATGACGGAACCGTTACAGTGGTCAATAGAACGGTCACACTGTGTAATCCTGACATGGCGCTTTCCCTCTCCAAAGCTCAGTGTAGCCACGGCACTGGCTTTGATTTGGAGACTGGTGTCGAAGGTAGCTACATCCTCAGCTAGTGTAAGTCAGCAGAGCTCCATTGAAACCAATGCTGCTACCCAGTGTGTGCCAGCGGAAGGTCTGGCGAAGCCATGGCAACCAGGAGGAGGAGGGAGATGGTACAGTGTGTTGTGGTGCCCAGGGTGACGAACAAGCTGGCAGACAGACAGGCAGTGCTGGCGGTTATGGAGGAGGATGGTCACGCCTAGGGCGAGGGGGCCGGTTGTGACCCTCACTCCGAGGCCAGGGTGATGCTGACATGTGGTAATGACGTGGAGAAGGGTGATGTGGCCATTGTGCTTCTGCTGTTGCAGATGAGAACAGCCTGTCGCCCGGCAGCGCACCTGCCTCTTCCGGCTGGGAGCGCTACAGTGTCCCGGAAGGTAAGAGCAAGACATGCACAGGGTTTCTCAAGGTCGCCGTGGCACCACTTCCTCCGACTGAGGTTTCAAGTTGAGCTGAAAAGTTTTTAAACCTGTCGGATCGGAGTTCGGGGTTCTCTGCTTCTCCTGCCACAGCTGGTCACGGCCAATGGCAGGGCAACGTCTTTCTGCGCTGAGCCAGGGGTTGTGAACCTCCAGTTGTTAGAGAGAGCTCAGGTGTGGGCAGCTCCGTGCCTGAGGAAACGATTTTCAGCTATTGTGTTTTAAAATGTATTAGCTGGTAAATCTGGTGCCTGCCCATAACTTTGGCTGGTGATTTGGGCTCTTAACTGAATTATTTAGAAGTACTTTGGCCAACATATTTTTTAAACACTGGTGCCTAAAATTAGAGCCCTAAATCCATATTTAGGCAGCTAAATCAGTACTCTGGTTTCTAGAGGTGCTAAGCCCTCAGCATCTCCCAGACAGCCTTTTTTGAACGGTGGATAAGTCTCATTATCTCCGTTAGACACATGGGGACATAGAGGCAGAGAGATGAAGTAACTTGTCTAAGGTCAAAAAGCAATTTAGTATCCAAGCCAGGAGCCCAGCCTCCAGCCAGTGGTCCCTGAACTCTGATTAACTCTTCCTTGATGCCAGATGTTTCCTTACTTCAGCCTTGGCTCTGTATTTCTCTCCAGCTTCACTGCAGAGTCCGTCTGCTCCCTCTGCTCACTCCCAGAAGTCTATCGATACCCTTTTTTCTGCCAGGTAAGGTGCAGCAGAGCATTCTCTGACTCAATGAGACCTCCTGACCCCAGGGTGGAGTATTCCATTGCTCAGTGTTTTCTCCTGGGTGTGGGTTTGACAAAAGGGGCCCACATGCGGGAAAGCCTGTCAGCTGTTTAGAGGTGTGTCCACATCAGGCAGGTGGGCAGCTGGTTACACTGTAGAAAGGGGGTTTGGTAACGGGAATTTTGCTCTGCAGCCCACTCTTGCTTTGATACTGTGACACTCGTTGGCTGGTGTACTGGGCCAGGCAGACAGCTTGTGAGCCAGGCTTTGTGACAATTAGCCAACACATTGAGCCTGACGATCAGCAAACAGCCAACCAAACTGCCTCTTTTTTATTCTTTATTTTAAATGTATCGTGCAAATTTGGTGCTTGTAAAGGGAAGTACTGGGCAGAGTCTCTCTGTGCTACCGATGCAGCCTGTTGAAATCTGGTGTCACCGCGAGGAGGATTTGGTCTGTGTAGGTTCTAGTCTAGACACTGCCATCACATGGCAGCAGCAAAACAAGCTTCTTCAGATTGCCCCACCAGGGCTCCCTAACTCTGACTTGGAAGGACCACCAGGGAGGGGAGTTCAGGCTTGGTCAGTGGCCTGGGTCTCTCTGCTGAGAGGGGTGAGTAGTGCCAAGTGTGGGGTGGACACCTGCCCACAGATCCCCAAATTCATGTCACGTTGGCCCGTGACCAGCCAAAAGATAGGAACATTTTGCAGTTGCTATTTAGCTAGGCTGGATTTGAACCAGGGACTTCGCGATTAAACACTCTAGACTACTCCATGCCCCTGAGCCATCCAGGGAGGGGAAGGTGGGTATAGCGCCACGTCATCTGGTATGGAGAAATTGTGCAAGTCTAGGCCTATTGAAATCCAAGGGGACAGAGGCTCCTAAGTCACGTAGGCATTTTTGACCCCCAAAAATATCCTTCTAAATTTTTCCCTCTTCTAATGACTTCAAGAGAGGAGGGATCAAGGCAAAATACCCCCTCCCTTCCCCACCTACCTACAGACTCCTCACACTCTCTTCTGGCTACTTCCCTGACTCCTTGCCTTGAAAACCCCTGTCAGAGTCCCTGAGTCACATGGCTCCTCCGGAAAGTGACAGGAAAAGGATCAGGACTCAGGGGGTCCTATGTTTTTGACAAGCTGAAGCATTAACTTCTGGGCCACTCAGAAATGATGGTCCTCAGAGCATCCCCTCCCAGTCTGATCTTTTGGAGAGTCTAACAGGAGATGTTCCTGGATGGAATTTGCATTCCTATGGGCATATGCTAGCTTGAGGAGACTTATCTGTGCGGAGTGGGGAGAATTACCAGAGGCCAGGCTACGTTACAGTCTAGCGCAGAAGAGAAAGGGGAGAGGTGGTTGTGTCTATTGTATGGGAAGCCAGTTGAATTGATGTCTCGCAGCCAGACCGAGCATATGTATCTCTGACAGCTGCGTTACCGCATGACTTAGTGTAGGGTGCTGTGTGTCAGTTACTGGGAATGCTGAAAGGTGATTGGTTAGTGGGAGGCAATGAGTCCGAGAGGCAAGTATGTAAATGCCTTCTTTGTTACGTCTGTCCTGATGCAGATTGACCCTTCATAAAACAAGACTGCTGACTCGAGCAGCCAAAGGTTTCATGAGTAAATCCCCAAGTCGGATGAATGAACCCAGCTCTGATAGCAGCAATGAAAACATTGACTACCTACCCCTGGTAAGCAACCAAACCAGATCTTAGGCTCATATAACTGGGATGACGGGAGGTGGCGGGGGCTCTGAAAGCATTTGCTCAAGCTCTTCTCTCTTCTGGCATATCACCATGCATGCACACACATGGGTTAGCTTGAGTTCTGATCAGTGGGCCCCCAACTCCCATCCCAAAATCCCCCAGTTGGTGAAGCTGGAAAACTTCCCAAAACTGGTAGGGGCAGAAGAGGCTAAAGCAGAGACCACTGCACTGTGTGGAAAGGGGTAAAATGTGGCCCAGCTGGGGCCACCTCGCCCTCCCCCAGCAACCTTTTGGACCCTGAACTGTGGAGAGGAACCCCCCCCCCTACTTTGCAGGCATGAGGGCCCAGGTGGTGCCTCTCCTGTCAACCTGGAGCCCTGGGCGCAAATGGGGTGGACTCTTGGTGGGCAGGTTGCTCCAAAGCCCTGGCTGTGCACAGAGAATGCGCTCTTCCCCAGGGCCTTACCTCAGCGCCTCCCTAAGGAAGTGTTATCCCGCTCCACAGGTGTCTCTGCAGTTGGCCTGCGGTGCCTTCCTGCTGAACCCAGCGTTCTGCCACGCAATCAGCATTCCCATGGAGAAGCTGAAGTGGACGTCTCCATTCACCTGCCACCGGATGGCTCTGAGCCCCTCCGGCAGCTCCTACAATGCTAAGAAGTCAGGCCTGCCTCGAGAACCCAAGAGCCCTGGAGGCAGCTGGCAGCTGCTGGCACCGAACGACGTTCCCAGAGAGAGCTTCTCAGACAGAGACTTCACTCCCAGTGCAACGCTGAACGGCTATGGTGAGAGTACGGGAGACGCAGGCCGGCCTCGCCACTTCTCTGGCAGCGCAGTGGAAAGCCTGTCAAAGGCCCTGAAAGCTGAGAATGAACTCTCACCCCCTGCCATCACCATCCGCCGCTTCTCCTCCCCTGAGAGCACCCAGTCCCCTCGGGAGCCGCAGAGTGACAGCGGCAGAGGCTCCGAGTCGGACAGCTCCGAGTTGCAGTCCCTGCTCTTTGACATTGAGCTGCACCAGTGGGCTGAACCGGAGGGGATGCTCTGGGCCACAGCGGTCGCCCTGGCCTGGCTGGAGCACAGCTCAGCCTCCTACTTCATCGAGTGGGAGCTGGTGGCTGCCAAGGCCAGCATGTGGCTGAATGAGCAGGAGTTCCCGGAGGGCCGTAGCCCGGGGACCGTCAAGGCCGCAGCCCGGCAGCTGTTTGTTTTGCTCAGGCACTGGGACGAAAACCTTGAGTTCAACTTGTTGTGCTACAACCCCAACAATGTGTAGGGAGGGTGAGTGCGAAAGGCGGGAGTCAGGCAGTCATCTGAGTGAGCTCCTGGGGTACAGGGACTGGTCCTTAAAGAAACACAGCCTAATGGCTAAGCTCTACCACTACAGTGCCATGCTATGTACCTTTATTAGAACAAGCCTTTCTGCAGGCCAGAAAATAATCAAGGTCATTCAAACCCCAGCACTAAACAATCATTATTCTTGTTGTATAAGCAGGGTATGATTCACCTGTAGCACTCACTGCTGCAGGATGTTATTAAGGCCAATATCTAAACGAAAGGATTATTCAGTTCTGTGACTAGGAATAGCATCTCCAGGTACACAAGATACTGGGCACCTTCCCTTCAGGCTGGGTGTCATCTGATCCCCCGCACCAGTCCCAGAAAGAGAATCCCAAATCTTCATTCAACCCTCCCACGCTTCGCCATCCAGCCAAGCCATTCCCCTTTCCCCCAGTCCCCATCAATCCTGCATTCATCTTTTCACACAGAGCATTTCCAGCTGTGATTCATCGTTCCCCGGCCTCCATCTAGACTGCGTTATCATGAAGATTAACATGTGTCTCGTCTCAGGAATTTGTGTTCGAGCAGCCACTCTGCCTCATGGGTTAAGGTTATTGGAAATCCAGACTGCGGCCAAGCAGCTTAAGATGAAACAGCAACACTGGGGAAAACCATGGAATGAATTGCCAGGTCCTCCCAGATCACTCATTCTCTACAGTTGTGAATTTGGACTGGGATTTTCAAAAGGAGCCTACAGGATATAAACATCCAGATCCTATTGAAATCCCAAGTGGGTGTATACCTCCCTTAGGCATCTTTGGATATTCTGGCCTTGGTTCCAGGGACAGTCTGTCAGCTGTGAAACAACCTGTAAATGTGCCCTAGAATCTTTTGCATGCAGAGCGGGGGTAGGCTGGGGCCAGACTGCATAGCCAGCGAGCAGCCGGAGGAATGCAGGAGGTGGATTAAAGCAAATCTATTCCCCAGGCACTTTCAGGCACAGCGTAGCAGAGCTAGTAGAATGCACCTTGGATTAGAGCAGTTAAAGCTTTTCAGTCCCCATCAGTGCATTGAGTACATTCCCAGGAGGCTGTCCTTCTAGAGGGAGAGGCTGTATCAGTGATTTAGAGTATTATATTTGATCTGAACCAGAAGGTCTGGCGAACAGTCCTGCGTTATATCTACGTTTTCAAGCCCATGCCACTTTGCCCAGTGGCTTTGAAGCTTGTGTTCTTACACTTCGATTTTTCTGACCCTCATGCAAAACAGTCTGCTGTCCCACTGAAAGCGTCTGCTAGCCATGCTTGTGGGTCAGGGGTTTGGTGGAGCTCGCTTGCCGTTGACTTTTTTCCCCCTTTCCTCGGCAGACTGAGTGTCACTTTCTTGTGCCCACTGCAGACTTGTTGCATGACCTTTCATCATAGCTCCCCTCTCATAACGCCCCTCTTGAGCGTATGGGCAAAGCTAAGCGCTGCCCAGCATTTGTCTCTTGCCTGTCTTTTGAACTGCTTGAATTCCATCCTCCTTCCTTGAGTCTCGCTGCTGAATTTGTTTCCATTCTCGCAGTGCTGTGTTTTGACTTGACTGCCATACCCCAGCTCAGCATATGACAGGCAGCATCTGTGACAGCTGATAGCAAATTGTATTGACAGACCCTTTTTTGAGTGTAATTACTCAGCAGGAACCATTCTGAATCAGTTATTCATAGTGGAAGGCAACTTTAATCCAGAGACTTTAGTTCTCAGCAGCGTCACCAGAACCGGTCCCATTAACTCTTGTTAATGCCACTTTGGCTGACAATTGTCAGAAGCATATTAATTAAATGAAATACATTACAACCTCCTTAGTTCAGAATAGATTGAAAATTAAAGACCGGATTCTGCCCGCGGGCCCAGCAATAGGACTCACTGAAATCAATGGGCGTTTGGACACATGTATCCAAGGGCAGAATGTGACCCATGACAAACCAATCAGCGCAACTTGCTTGCCCTAATAAATGTGCAAACAACTGTGGCTGTCTCATTGGTGGGGACAGATGGTGAATGCATCCTCATTCCCATGCAGGAAAGTGGGTGATGCCCTAACATCAGGGCATCTCCTGCATTCAAATTTTAGGCTGCCATTCAGGAAAACATCCCTATTCAGGCCAATGCTTAAGCATGTGTTTAACTGGGTCTCACTGAAGTCAACAGAACATAAGCACCTACTTCTGTATATCTGGCCCATAGCCATTAGCTGCTCCCTGGCTACAGAGAGTTGGAGGTCTTGGGTGAAAGAAAGCTAAAGATTTGAGGTTGATGGGTGAGGAATGGAGCTGGTTGAAATTTATCGACCCAGACACTTTCCGCTGGAAAACCTGGTTTAGTTGAAGTTGACATTTTGGAGGGAAAATGTTGATTTCAATGAATTTTGGTGATTTTTTTTTTCCTGACAGGAAAATTCTAAAAATAATTTAGTTTCAGCTTCAAATTTTGTTTTATTTTTGGTCCCAGGAAACTGACCAATTTCACTTTCCCTTTTCAGTTTTTGGTTCTTCTGCCCCCCCCCCCCCTCCAATTTTTATCCCTCTCCCTTTTTTCCCATTGGAAGAAGGCAGGAGAGGTAAGAAGAATGTGAGAAAATGAGCTTTGTTTTGCAGCTGGAAATAATTAGAAAGCAGAAAGTGGGGCTTTCCCCCACTTCCTGTTGAAACCAAACCTTTCATTTGGAAATTTCCCATGGAAAATGGACATTTTTCAACCCAGACATACTCAGTGGGCATTTGTTGCAAGAAAGCTGCTGGTTTCTGACCAGCTCTTGTGAGAACAGCTTGCAGGGGGTCTGAGCTGCTTTTGTCACTAGAGCAGGTTACAAGAAACTCCCCATCCCTATTGCTGTCAAATCCAGGGCAATTATGTCTTGTCCACTCAGGCAGTGGGAGTGTGTTCCAGTTCTAAACCTTTCCAGGGTCTTTCCTGGTCATGTTTCAAACGAGTCTCTGAACCTGCTGGAATCCCACGCATGATCAGAAGGGCACCACGAGCCCAAGCATTACAGCAACCACCCTTGTGTCATTGGGTGATGTTTCTACTTCATCAAATGGGAGTGTCACATTCCCTTCCAGGCAGGTCAGCTGCTCCTCTTGTCTCAAGTACCATATCATGGAAGACAGCAAACTGAAGCTTACACATACAGCTAAGTGTTAGCCTGTTCCTTAACCATCTGGCCCAGTGATGTGGTATCAGTGTGCAAGGGCCCGGTTCCAGGCCATGTGATGTGAGTCTGAGTGTCTTTTGGTAGGTGGCATGACCTGATCTGTTTGTGAAGTGTTTTTGCAATGTCCTGTCCTCTCACCTCATGCCCCTATTCCCCTTGGCCGGCCCCAAGGCTCTGCTTTGTAAATACCAGAAGCATAAATCAATGCAAAACACCCCACAGTGTCTCCTTTGTACCATAGGGGAGAACCTGGCTCTCTCAGCAGACCTAGTGAAGCTAGTGGGTAAGGGAGGCCCAGACTAGAGGCCCTGAGTGGTACAGCCACACAGGCTGTGCACATGTGAAATGCAAAGGCGCTTAGGAGACGCATAGACCTGAGGCACAGGTCCTGGGGTGGTGTCACGACAGCTCTGTCTACAATGCTGCAGGAGCTTATTTCTATGCATTCAGGTCACTTTAGATGCTTCCAGGTTATGGGCTTTTCATGATCCTTTAAACCAGCTTTGCAGTTAGAGACTTTGCAGGAACTTAATATGTGAGTCACATTCTAATTGCTCATTTTACACAGCTCAAGACCTCCACAGCGCATACAGACCTTGGAGGTGTAACCTCGCCACTCACCAGAATCCTCTTGATGCAAAACTATGGCCTGGGACATAGCATTCAGAATCTCCCAAGAGAATGCAAGCCTTGCTAACGGCAGCTAGAAACATGGCTGACGTATCCTATTGCACAGGGTGTGTTTGCTACAGCGTAGGAAGAACCATGGCCTGTTCAGAACAAAACAGTGAAACATGCACCTTCTGGAGCATGTTATGTAACAGCAGCGGCGTACGGTAACATAGGAACAGCCTTGATAAGCGTGGTTAGTGTGTCTTGGCTTTGCCCCGCAGCAGTTCTGGGAACCAATGCATCATGCCTGCGACTTTTGGCCCCACATAACTTGATGTTTATTGGCAGCCCTGAGAGGATAACAGCAGGCACTCCCACTGCTCTGTTCTCAGAGATGCTAGCAGTCTCGAACTGTCAGCTCAGCATTTTTCAATCCATATGCCATCATTCAGAGGTCATTAACCCCAAGGGAAGGGGACCTTGAATTCAGCGCTCAGATAAGATATTATTTGGGGGTAATTAGGTGGGTTTTTTTAAAACCTACCCGCAAAACCTACCTCTCTCTTGCCTTTTTTCCAACTCACCACGCACACCGGCGCACACACCCACTTCTGGGCTGTTACTACAAAGATATTAGCAAAGCCTTGAATCAGCTTCACCATTGGGCCATGTATGAGGGACTTGACCCAGACCTCACCTTCACGGATTGACAATTAACCAAGCTGGTTCCAATCAGTTCTCCGAAAAAAAGACACTGAATCAGTGGAGATTTGAACCACTGCCCTTATGCAGCTTCTTGCCGCTTTAAGACTCAGTTCTGGTGACTTGAAACGACCTGCAGACATTTGAATGTTCCCCCTTTACAGGTTCCTTAAGGCAAAAGGCTCACAATTTGGCCATCTAATGTCTAACTTTGGTATCAAACCTTCATACCAAGGTACCAACACAACAGCTTTAGCATGGACAGGACATGCTGTGGCCCTCGCTGTTGATTGTACATGTTGGGTGTGTTAAGGATAGCACTTCTCGTGGACGCTCAAGTGAATGTTTAAACCCTGCATCACTTAATCCCTCACTGACTGCTGCCATGAAGTCCCATAGCACAGCCTCTGGGTTTGATGTAGGTTGCCTGGGCTGGCCACCAGAGGGTGACTTCATTTCACAGTCACCAAGATACCGCTTTCTATTTGGCTGTTAATAACAAGGTAAAGCATTAAAGGCATGACTCTCATCCTTAGCGTCTGGGCCGCTCTGCAGGTCAGAACCTTAGAGCAGTATATATGTCATGCTCTCCCCTGCAGCACCAAGGCCCAGCTCTGTAGATAAGCCAGCTCCCTCTACCCTGACGTCTGTTCAGCAGCGAAAGATCCTCCTGGATGGACTGTCTCTGGATGACAGGGTTAGCAGTATGATTCGTGCTTTCCCTGAATCTTTTACCTGACCCTTGGCATACAGTTGGCTGGCTGATTTCTATTTCCCATGTTGCAAATCCTTTTATCCAGTGTAAAAACCCATGACCATGCTGAAATACTTCACATTTAGCCAATGCTAAGGGCACCAGAGCCTTGTACAAACACTATCTCAGCCTCACAGTCCCCTGTAAGAGGGGTAAGGATGATGATCTCCATTTTACAGGTGGAGAAACTGAGGCACAGAGGTTAAGTGACTTGCCTATGGTCACCTGAAAAGCCTGTGGCAGAGCCAGGAATAGAACCTGGGAGTCATGACTCCCAGCCTCCCTGCTCTAAACACTAGCAAACACTGCCTCACACACTGTAAGACAAGGTTGCAGTTCTCCAACCACCCTGTTGTCATCTGATCTTGGATTCAGTCCCTGGTGCCAGGGATGCATTGACCCCACACCTGTGCTCAAGTCAGAGTTCTCTATCGCTGTACTGGTGCTGGTGAAGTGTGTGGTGTAATTTAGCTGTCAATTTAACTGGGTGGCTTCATGCAGTCTGCTGTGGTTCGAGTGACATGGCTGGCGATTGTCCTCCGGATCCTCAAGTGCCTATGGACGTGACCTCACGCTCTCGCATACAAAGTGACTGTCGTCCCGTGACATTGTCCCGCTCATTGAAGACCTGTTGCCTTGCGCTCACTTTCCTGATATATAGCAACATCGCCTCGTTCAGTGAGCTTTGATTTTCATGTCGGGGGCTGGGGGGGGGGGGGGGGAAGGGAGGGAGGGGGAAATGCAGTGTTTCTGCTTCCGGCCTGTGGTTCAGGTTCCAGTTTGTTTGTCACTGGTGTAATCTCATTGATTGGGGTCTGTCATTCTGCAGTGTTCAAAATGTCTCTGGGTGAGACAGCGAAGGTCTGTCGGCTGGTTCCTCGTGGCAGTTGCATTTTCTGTTACAGAAGCATGGTTATCCCAGTAAATCAAGGTTTGTTTGAACAGCCCAGCGCCCTCCTGAGTGCTTTGTTTCGCTGTGCTCCTCCCCCCCCCCCCCCCCCAGTTCTATGGGATACCATCCTGTCCCCAGAGCCTCTCATTTAGAGCTGCTTGAATGGTTATCATTGAAAAGGGGGGGAGGGTTGAATGAAAAGTGGATTTGCCAAGGAAATGAACCTTGTCACTTCAACGCTTTCTGGGGTTTTTTTTACAACACAACCCACATTGAAAAGTGAAACCGGACTTTGCCTGCACTGGGTCAGCACTTCCCCACTGCCAGCCAGGCTCGCTTTGCAAGAAATGAAGAACAGCCGTACTGGGTCAGACCAAAGGGCCATCTAGCCCAGTGTCCTGTCTTCCGCCAGTGGCCAATGCCAGGTGCCCCAAAGGGAATGAACAGAAGAGGTCATCGTCAAGTGATTTGTAGCAGCAGAGAGGGCTCAGTGCATGCTCAGTCAGCTCCCTGTAAGGGATTCATGCTCAGAGGAGCGGCTGCAGCCCCCAGCCCCTCTCCCTCCTCCTCTGAAAAGGGATGTGATGATCGTGATGTGAGAATGGAGGGTCCTCCTGGAGCTCCCTGGCTGCCGCTCACCAAAGCCTTCAAGCACGTGGCTTAACTTAATGTTGACGGGACTTGAGCACGAGCTTAAAAATTAAGCCCTTGTCTAAGCATGTTGCTGATCTGAGGTCCAGGTGCTTTGCTAGGGGATCCAGAGCCTGCTGAAATCAGTGGGCTCCAACGGGCTTTGGGTCAGGCCCCAAATGAATTAATTTGCTCAGCCAGAAAATGCAGGGGTGGACTGCAGAGGGTGTGCCCTTCCACCACGTGCTCGGGTGCTTTACCGGAGAAACAGCAGTCATCTTTCGTTTGAAAGTAAAGCCGCTGGCGTGCAGAGTGCCTTCCCCTCGTAGGCCACCTTAACAGCTTTCGGACCCTATCGGATTCCATCTCCCACGCTGCATATTCCTACGACGGCTGGTCATGGCCAGGAAGCACAGACCCATCAGGCAGAGCCAGTGGGACCCAATAAATATGGGGCATCTTCAAGGTTGGGTCAGAGGAGGCCTGTGGTTGAAGTGTTTCAGAAGAGAGTGGGACGTGGAGTCGGGTAGTTTCGGACTCGGCTTAACGCCCGGTTCGCTTAGTCCAGGTGTCATTTGCCAAGGCCTGCAGTTAGCTTCAGAGCAGCCTGTTCTGAGGCTGCTTTTTCCCCTCTCTGAGCTTGGAGCCAAACAGTTTTGCTTGTTTCACTTGTAGCTTGCAATGCTCCAGTCTCCTTTAAAAGTTCAGGTTCACCTGGGCCTCCCTGCGCCAGGTGTAAATAGATCTCCCGCTTCCTTTAGCGCCTCCCGCTGCTCTCTGCTAATGGCTGAAAGCACCATTTCAGAGAATCCACTACGTGAGTTTACAGCACGTCAGGGAGGGGAAACTGTTGCTTCTCTCACCCCATGCTCCTCACTTCCTGACTAGGAGCATGGGACCTTTCATCCCAAGCATTATCAACGGAGGCCAACGCTTTCTGACCCAAGGACCTATAATTAAGCTCCTAAATGCAGTTACCTAATGAAAAACCATGAGCCGATTTGCAGAGGTGCGGAGCATGCACTGAAGAGTCCCTGGTCTAGTTTGCAAGCCCCAAAGGACTGGAGCTGTAACTGCAGCAGGGGTCAGCCCCTGGACTTTGGGGAGTGGATTTGAGCCTTTAGAGATTCACCCATTGCCAGCTCCAGCACCACAATGCCTAGAGCTACCCAGCAAAGTTTGCCCCAGTTCTAGCTGTCAGCTTTCGAAGCACGCTGGAGATCTGCCTTCAGCCTACACCTTCCTTCTTTTCTTAGCCTGGCAATTATTATAGGTATTTATAAAGCACCCATCTCCATGGTGCCTGTTAATGTTTGCAAAGTGCCTTGAAAACTCCTATCACTAAGTAGGAATGGAATATTCTGACTTATTTTCCAGAGGTCTTCACCAAGCCAGTCAGGAGGCCTGATTCCCCTCTCACTTGCACCAGGTTATGCTGGCGTAACGTCACCAATTTCACTGCCATTACCGCCGATTTACACCAGTGCTGCTGAGAGGAGAATCGGGCTGAGTGTTGCCACGTGGCACTGGGATTTACACATCCGCAGCACCTGCCTGTCAGGCATCATGAACCTCATCTGATTTTTGACACTCCCAGTTGCAACACAACTCAGATACATGCTTGGCAATGCCCTGTCCCACCGAAACAACACGGCTTCCTTCATCTCAGGGGGTGTCAGCCCCCTGCAGCGCACCTCCTGCGCCGCTCCACTCTTAACAGCCCCTTGTGATGGGGAAAACTTCTCCTGGGAGCTTGGGAGACACGTTCTCCTTCAGCCTGTCTCATGGGCATGAGAGGGGCATGGTCCCAGCACTACCCCTGGCAGCAGCCCCAGCTGGGGGGCGGGGGCTGGAGCAGGGAGGGATGGTCTCTTTTAAGGAACTACTTTGTTTAGTGCCCGTCTGAATTTTATTACTGATTTCCTCTCTCCCCACGAGGAGCTGTGAGCCAACCACTGGCCCATGCCACACAGGTGCACCAAGGGGATAACGGACAGCGATGGGCCCATACCACAGGGCTAGGCTCTAGCCTGATCATAGCTAGGATCAGCACAGAGCTGCTGGGCAAACAGCAGTGGCTGAGGCTGTGTGAGATCAGCTATCCTATCCTATCAGGAGCCCAGTCTGTGCTCTCCATCCCCAAACAAGTCACCAGGGGGTGCTCTGCTGCTAGTCTAAGCTGCAGCAATCATCAGCCAGGGCTAATCATAAGTTGTTTGTCTGTAGGGTGACAAGAGCCACAGGGAAAGAATGGCAATTTTTTTTTCAAGTGGCCCTCGATAGCCACTGCTATAATGAGTGTCTTCTCAGCAAGAAGGGGCTGCTCTCCTCCCCCCAGACCCTCGGTGTGCGCCAATCTGGGGCTGGCTCGCAGATGGGTGACAAGAGCTAAACTTGATGTTTTCTGAGCTGCCCATTTCCTGGGAGAAAGTTCAGGGCTGACCACGAGAACTGCATTATCAAGCAGATTCAAACCTGGTTCCAAATCCAAGCCCCCCAGTGTAAATCCCTGAGTTCAGCTGACACCCAAATTCTCACCAGTGCTCCTGCCCTGAGGCAGTTTCCCGCATGGCCCAGGGAGCTCTGTATCTTTTTGCCCCTCTGCAAACAATCAGACAAGTGAGAGACCTGGCTTCTCCCACCATTCCTGTCATGCCCAGGGCCACGAACCAAACAGCAGGATGCAACAAGCAATGCCAATGCAACCAGGGGTGCATGTCAACTCATCCAAGCCCTGGCTCTGAGAGGCTGCAAAAAATCAGCTCTGCAACAGGATGCTGAAAGTAGCTGGGACCAGATCCTCAGGTGGGACCCATGGACCAGAACAAAGCTACGATCTGCTCTTCCATTTTACACACCCCACATTGGACTTTGCTCCCAGCAAAGCTCAGCTTTGCATAGGTCTCCTTTCACCCCAACTAAACAGGGACAAGCCACCCGCCACCATCCCTACAAAACAGACCAGGGTGAATGCTTGCTGCCAGGGGCTTGGGGAGCAGAGACAGGAGTGCAAGGAGTGGCAGGGAAGGCCTCTGTGGTAGTCAGGGTGCTGAGTGGGATGGAGAGAGTGCTCTGAGGCTGCAGAGAAGGAGCTATAAGAACAGGCCTGGAGAGGAGTGATGGGACCCTGCTAATGGGTAGCTAATGGTGAGCCCAGAGAGCACTGAAAGAGCAGAGGCTGGTGCAGACGAGAACTGGCAAGAGGGAGTGTTCAAGGGAAGGCTGGAAAGCCCTGGGACTGAGGAGCAGAGGGAGAAAGTCCATGGGGAAGCAGCAGGCAGAGTGTGAGACTGGCTGCAGAGGCAGAGGCCTTGGACTGGGGAGGGGAGCTGGCTCAGGGGCAGCAGGGCAGGTACATAAAGCCCTGGGGGTAGAGGGGAGACGGGAGCAGGTACAGCACACGTGTGCTAGCAGCAGGGAGCATTTGCTGACTGAGGGGAAGGGGCACACAGGCCAGTTAATTGAGTCAGGGTCAAGAGTGCAACCTAGCAGCAGGTGTAAAAAACAGTTTCCTGGTAATTGGTTGGTAAGAGGCAGCTGTGTGTTTATGTAGGGGTATATTTGTCCACATACAGACATGCCTCTCCCATGTGGCTTTACATTGCTTTGCTCTAGCTGATCACAGTGATTTTCCCCTCTGGTGATTGCTGTCGGGGTGATTTGCGTATACACCACCGTGGGGAATAGAGGCAAGCTACAGGCGCTTTGGGGCAGGGAAGGGACAATCAATTTGGATAACATTAGAACCGGCCCTGGCTGTTAAGAACTGGTGCCAAACCCTGCGTGTACTCAGGCCAAGCAAGAACGACCTGGGGGGAGGGCACGCTTTCAGACTACAATCTGCAGAGGGAGCTGGAGAAGCAGCCAGATTCCTGGGGTTTAGCCATGCAGTGAGCCATACCCACATGCCCAGCCCAACAAGGGATTTTCCTTCTGTTCCTTTTTTTGGTTGTTCTTTCTCCCTGGACCGGGAATGATTTCAGACCCGGAGGGCCCGGCCAGCTGCGTGTCAGGAACCAGAGTATCTGCACATGCAGGCTGAGGGCGGGTGAAGTGGCCTGACTACAAACCACCCCTGGAGGCTGCCACCGTTGGATTTTAGCCCTGAGGGAGGGCAGGAGACCTCGCTCTGTGGGGACCACACTCTGCTCTCAGTAACCCCACCGATGTCCAAGGAGGCTGCAGTGGTATGACAGAGAGACACCTGGGCCAGCCCCAGTGCAGGCAGGGACAGAGGGGACGCAGTGTGTGCCTCTGCTCTTCGGGGCTTGCCAGGGCTGGTGCAGCATGCAGCTGCTTGGAGGGCTGTCCTAGCTCATCTGCTTCATCGAGCCCTCTGGGGCTCTACAGGGGTGTAGGATCATCAGGGGACAGACCTGCCGCAATCTCCTCCCCTCCCCTTCCAGCCCACACACCTGGGCTCCAGCCAGCCCCACAAGGCATTCAGTGTGTGTGTGTGTGGGGGGGGGGTACTACAGAGGCAGCATAGAGCTGGTAGAGTGGGCTGTGCACCTGGCCATAGGATCCATCTGCACCTGCCGCCATACACACAGCTGGCGCCCAAGGACCACAGGGGGGGAAATGATAAACTGGGGCCTTTGCCACCGGAACAAGACTGCCTTTCTAGCAGTGTGGTAGCCAGAGGGGCTGGGGGAGCACCAGCCAGACCAGTCCCCCCATCCCATTCCCTAGTTCTCCCTGGACAAATCCCACTCCACCCTTCCTGCCTTTATCCAGGAACCTCTGAAGTGCAGCTGACCCAGCTCTCCTCCTCTGTCAGGTGACTGGAGAGGCTTTTATAGCACCGAGTAGGGTAGCTCCTGGTGGCTGCTTTGTGCCTTCTCACCAGCCAGTGAGGGGGCGGCTGCCATTTACAAAGAGCAGCGACCAGTGAACTAATGGGACCACAGGGAGGCTGTGACCGTGACCCTGACCCAGAGATGGGGGAGGGGGAGCTCAGACACGCACCTGGCGGGAAGGACATCCTTGCAGGTTCCCCCCAGAAAAACCACACGGAGGGCACTGTAATATCAGTGCATCCGAGCACCTGTAGCTCTGCAGGCGGCGATGGTGCGGGTGGGTTTTGATGTGGGCAGAGGTCCTGGGCAGAGGCCCTGGGCAGCTCAGGACCGGTGGAGGGAGGCCATGTTCTGACCAAGGTGGAAGTCCTGGTCTTGCCAAGGGGCTGTGTAATGGGGGGAGGAACTCACCGCCAGAGCATCCACTCACTCTAGGTTATAGCCCAGCTGGGGTTCTCCCACTCTAGCACCTCTGACGACCTGCTTCTGCTGTGGCCTGCGTTGTCCGAGGCCTGGCCTTCCAGCCAGGTTACCGGTCAAGCTCTATCCCCTGCTGGGGTAACAAAAGCCCAACTAATAATAGTCCCAATCCTGATATCCAGTCTTCTGCCCATGGTCCTTACACGCTTCCTCTCAGGGCTTTCAACTGTCCAAAGCTCCTCCTCAGGGGCTTGGTACCAGCTTCCCAGTGGGTGGTCAGGGAACCCAGGTGTGCCCACCTCATGGGGTTCCAGTCCGGGGACCCGATAACAAGCAGTTACAGTTTGCTCCTCCAGACCCCTAGCTGCTGCCTCCATAGGTGACTTCTTCCAAGCTCCTACCAACCGCAGCCCTCACCTCAGGGCCTCCCACAGCAGCTAGGCCGGGCCTAGATCCTGCTCTCTACAGCCTTGACCACAGCTTCCTCTCCCTCAAGCCTTTATCTGAGGCCTGGGTGTTGTTCACCATACTGACCTCTGCCCCCACTCCTCCCGCCTCTTCAGGCTGAGGCAGCTGATTCTGGCACTGATGGGGCTAACTGACCAGGGCTGGCTAGCCCAAGCCTCCTGGCCTTTAAAAGGGCAGGCTGCCCTGTTACATGAGGCCACACATCAGGGCTCCTGGGATCCTATTAATCGTTCAGCAACTAATCAGAGATGGTGTCATCCCAAGGGCATGTTCCTCCTGTGCGTTTAATAGAGCCCGTGCTGAGGGGTTGGGGTATTCTTAGGAGTGGATCTGCTGCTCTAACCACTAGGTAGCACATTGCTCTACCAGCTGATTTAATACCTGACCTTCATGCCTAATAACCAAGTAACTCACCAGACTCCAGCCCAGCCCAGCCCAGCCCCCTGCGCAGGTTATAGGAAGGATCCAGGCAGTTGGCTTGGGGCTGCAAAGAAGACTGGGAAGCACGGTGAAGTCAAGGGGTTGGGCTGGGCAGAGAGCTGCAGGGTTTCCACGTCAGCCCAGCGAGCATCCTGGAGGCTGTAGCCCCAGCCCCTCCGGCTTTGTGCTGACCCTGCTCCACCCAGCGGATCTTTGGGGGGATTCCCCCTCCCAGGGAGCAGGGGAACGTAGGGCGCAGGGTTATCATGTGTGTTGTGCAATAAAGGGACCCCTGTTAGTGCAGTGCCAGATGCTGGGCCCTGTTCTCCGTGGGACTCCCGGGGAGGTGGGTTCAGCCTCTCACAGGATGGGCTGCCATGCATTGCCACTCTGGTGCTTTCCGCATCTTTGGTATCAGTGCAGACAGATTGCATGCACCGTCTTTCTTTCTCCCCCCAGCTCCCTGCCTTCCTTTCATCCTCAAAAACGAGCCTCAGCCACATTCACCTGCTACCTGAGTCCTGCCAATTAAGCCTTTCCCGGCAGCTACCGACCAGTGATCAGACTGTCTAGAGAAAGATGAAATGCATCTCGATGAGACTGTGTGGGGGACGCGTGTCTCCCAGTAATGGGGCTGGGTGAACTGTCTGCCTGTCCATCTGCAGCCTTTTTGGAGGCCGTGATGCTGTCAGCCTGGTACAGACAGCCGCGTGCGAGGGGCTTGCTCCATCTCTATTCTCCCTAGGCCAGAGGGGATTTTTGGGGCGGTTAATTTGTTTTCAGATGAGAAATCACATTAACATGGAAACTACAATGCTGTTGCCATGGAGACCACAAGTGCCTTTATTAAGAGAAATTAGTTTGGATCCAGTTGTCAGGCGTATCTTAATAAATAACCCCTTCACGCTGTGTAAATAAATATTACCGTCTATTGTCTGCACGGAGAGAGAGAGACGTTCTTTCCATGGGGTGGAGGGATCCCACTGAAGTCAGTGAGGAAGGAGAGCTCTCAGCACCATGCAGGATCAGCCCATCAGAGACAAGAAGGTTCAGATTTGTTTTCCGGATTCTTATCCTGTGTAGTTTATTTGGAGGCCAACAAACAATTGAGACTGAAGCAAAACAAACCAACCCTGATTTCTCTGAGCAAGGAACTACAGATTTAGGATGGAGGGAATCCTGGGGGCGGGCTGGGACTGATGTAACAGGGGATTGGATGCCAATGGAGTCTTTCACCTCTAGCTTGCAGTCTGCCTCAGGGCCATAGTCATCACCAAACATTCCCATGCAATGGCTGTTTGGCCTGCAGACTCCGATGCCCGCCCACCTTCTTCGGCTGCAGACCCCCCACTCGCCCCCGGGGCTTCAGCCAGAACTGCAGCTTCAAAGCACTGGCTACATGGCTATTTTTAGAGAGCTGGTGCTGTCGACCCGGGCTGGGAGGTTCACTCCTGCAGGCTCCAAAATACGGTGTAGACGTACCCTAAGTGACTTCACAGCCAGATTCTCAGAGGCATTTAGACTGGAAAAATCCCACTAGGTGCCTAAATATAAAAATCTGGCCCTGCCTAAATCCCATTTTCAACAGGAATTTAGGCTGTTAGGGGGCCAAGTCCCCCTGTATCTCAATGAGACTAAGGCCATGTCTATATTACAGATGCTACAGCTACATCCCTGCAGCGATTGCACTCTGGCCCTGCAGTGTAGACCCTTGCTACAGTGATGGAAGGGGGTTTTCCATCAACATCGTTAAAACACCACCCTGCGCGGCAGTAGCTAGGTCAATGGAAGAATTCCTTCTGACCACGTAGCTGCATCTAAGCTGGGGGTTAGGTTGGCTTAACTACGGGGTTATGGTGTGGATTTTTCACACCCCTGAGTGATGTAGCTGTGTCGAGCTAAATTTTAATTACGGACCAGGCCTTAGGCTCCTAAGAGGGAGATTTTCAAAGGTATTTAGGTGCCTAAAGAGGCAGATAGGCACTGAGTGGGATTTTCCAAAGCTGCTTAGGTTCTTTCTAAAATCCCAGCTACAGATGCCTAAATATCTTTGAGGATCTGGCCCTAAGTCACTTTGTAAATGGGACTTAGGCCTGGTCTACACTTAAAAATTAGATCAACCAAGCTACCTTGCTCAGGGATGAGAAAAATTTGGCACTCTGAGTGCTGTAGTTCGGTTGATCGAACCCCTGTAGATGCAGCCAGGTCAATGAAGGAATTCGTCTGTGGCCCTAGCTTCCGCCTCTCGGAGAGAAGGATTAACTACGTCGCCCGGAAAACCCCTTTTGGCTGTGCCACTGTAGCATAGTCATTTAGGTGCTTTTGAAAATGTTACCTATTATCTTCTTTAGAGAGGGATTTTCATGCTGACTGCAGCAAGCTCAAGCTGACGGATCGTTTCTTCTTCCCCCTCCCCCACGAAATGCAGCGGGTCGATATTTTCCCAGTACATTCTTTGCAATGATGGCAGAGTCGTTTTAATGACGGTTTCCCCATTCCCAGCTCAACTCTCCGGGCTGCTCCTTCCTGCAGAGAAGTTGTAATCCTCAGTTTAGAACCCCACCGCCTGTCCTGCTAGGGAAGGGGCTGGGACGAAATGGAGTCAGCTTGTTAATGACCTCGCTGCAGGGGCACAAGCTATTATTTCCCGATTTATGTCCTTATTTATTAATGTATTTATTAAGCACCAGCTGTGTGCTTAATAAATAAATAAAGACTGGAGCATGTGGGGGGAGGGGAGACTGGGCTGGGAGGAAGCCCATGGAGCTTTGGTAATTAGCAAACAGGGTGTAATGAATCTATGACTTCTAGCTTGTCACTGGAGCTGAACAAATAATAGGTAACAAATAACTGGTTTGATGGATTTCCCCAACCACGTTTGTTTTCAAATCAATCCAGTTTACTAGAATTTTTTGTTTTAATATTTAGAATGTGCACTCTTCTGTTCAGTGGTGAGTGGCCAGAGACATTGTCATGGGGTACTGCCTGTGCGTCCCACTGGGACCAATCTAACTCTTATGTTTGCATTTCTAGTGCATGGCCGCAGAGGACACAGAGCACTCACTGTGTCTGGGCCCCAAATGGGTTTGTGTAACTCTTATGATCACATTCCCAGTGCAAATGCTTGTGGAAAGCTAATTTAAAATTTGCTTTCCACGAGTATCAGAGCTTAAAATCCATCTCTGTGAGCATTCATGCATGAAAACTCAATCAGGGGGATCTTGGCAGGAAGAGAACACAATGGGGCATGAATACAAAGGCAGATTTGTGCCAAAATGTGAAGAAATATCAGATGGGAAAGACTTGTCCTATTTGCTTTGGCCACTTAGAATTACACTGCAACTGCCATGATAGAACCCAGATCTTCTGCTTCAAAAGCATAGACTGTTACTATGTCAGCTGAAGGAGTATCTCCATCCACTGGTAGCAATACAGGGCTGATGACACACAGTTGAGCAGGTCTGATTCCATCCAGCAGGGGGCAGTGGGACAGACAGACAGACATGCATACACACACAGTAGTAAGGCCTGAGATAAGAACAACTTCTTGGTGTAAGTGGATTTGCCTTCGACTTGATATATTCTAATGCTTGCTCCAAAACATCAGCTTTTCTTTAAAAGATTTAAGTCTCAACCAGTCTCTCAGCATGGTTTCATATGAAGAAATGTTTCACATGTGCCCTTGTAAAGCTAAATGTCGGAGGGAACAGGACCACTGGGGGCCAGATTCTCAGCTGGAGTAAACCTGTGTAGAACTATCACAGCCAAGGAAGCTGCACTGATTTACAGTAGCTGAAGATCTGGCTCTGTAATGTTTGATAGGGTACAAGGGGCACCTTGCAACTAGCATAAAAATGAGACAGGTTCCTTTAGCTTACTTGGTAATGCCACTTAACAAACCTAGAAGTAATTACCATGCAGACTGTCCTTTGCTCTGGGCCCTGGATAACAATTGTACCAGGGGATGGGTCTGAGTACTGCTATAGGATAGGGTGACTACCTGTCTGATGTTTTAAAGCAAGTCCCTTATTTGGTGCCTAACCTCTTGCAAATGGTATCGTAACATTTGCTACTAAGAAGCAATTTGATCTGATAAAATCTGGCCACGTCACTAGTGATCTTATTACCAATCTGAGACACCTTAAAGGAGGCTGGTCAGGGAGCTGAATCTGCCAGCTGAGATGGAATTCATTGGCTTCCCAAACCCAAAGACCACTGCTGTGGGAGTGGGAGACCACAAAACTGAGTTTGTGATCTCTGAAGAGAGAAAAACAAATGGGCCAAGCTTCGTCCCCCTCCTGTGCTGTCTGGGTTCCTGCTCTCCTTGGGCCAAGCCAGTGGAGAAGAGCTGGCTGGGAATTTTCCATCAGAAGGCTTTTCCGACAGAAAATGCACCTTGGGCGAGACTGACATTTTCTGCAGGAAAATTTCAGTTGTGCCAGAAAATTTTGATTTTTCCACTGAGAAAATCTAAACAAAAGCTCAAGGTCCCCAGCAGCCCTCCTGGTGGGGCTCCCCCAGGCTTCTCAGCCCACTACTTCCGCAGCAGCCCATTTGGGAGCTGCCACGCAGCCAGGGGTCCTGGGGTTTCCAGGCTCCTTGGGTCCCTGGAAGCCTGGGAAGTCAGTGAGCCTGGAATTGGAACAGAAAAGAAATCTGAAATATCAGAATTTCCCCCAAAAGGGAATTCCAAGTTTCAACCAGCTCTGCTATGAGACTTTGTTTCAAGCCCATCCCGTCTCTTTGACTGTGAATGGACCTGAGCCAAACGCTGGCTGCACTGGTTTGTCCGTAACTCAAGGTCTCTGCGTAGCTCCTGGATTATCAAATGTTGAGGGAGGGAAGGAGCCGGTCAATGAGAGCTGTGAGGTTTGCACAAGGTGTCCAGTCTATTTTCAGTGGAATGGGCCAGATCCTGCAGTGAATTGGGTTGGATCGGTGCAACTGAGAAGAGAACAAGCGTGTGTTATCTTTATGTCCAGAGAGGGAGCCAGGGCAAGGTCATTGCTCACCCCACAGCTCAGATCTGTAACTCAAGGACCCAGACTGCTCCCAGCTTCACTTAGAGACATGGAGGCAGCTGGACTGGAGGTGGGGATTCACCCCAGTCCATTGGGCTAGGGGGAAACATTCACTCTGTTTCATGCAGAGATTATGGTAGAATGGGTTAGATGGAAATGAACTCAATCCAGGTAGGAAGGGGGCTGACTGGGAAGAATTTCCCCTGGGCTTATGCAGGGTTAGGAGGAGAAGGGGAAGGAGTTAAATCCATGCAGAGCTGGTGGGTGGGTGGCCTGCAAATTTACACAGGGAAGGGAATGAATCCTAAGGAGTGGAATGCAGAGGCAGGAGATGCGTTTTAACACCCTCAGTGGCCAGAAAAATATCATTGCTGTGTTCTCTGTGCTTTAAGAGCAGCACACTGGGCCCTGCCAGCTGTGGCTGGTCTTTCTCTGTCCTAGTTACTGGTCTCATTAGTCTTGGCAGAATATTTAATGCTAGAGATTTTTCTGCAAAGGTTTCTCCCCGGCGTTTTAGTGGGATGCGTCTGCAATAGCAATTACCACATTGCAGGCTTTTCATCCCTGCCCTGTGAATGATGCAGTGTGGAAGAGACAAAGGAAATTAGAATAATTAAACCTGCACCGTCTGCCTGAATCAAAGGGATGCTGCTTGCTGTCAGGGCGCTAAAGTGGATGCCCAAAAAGGACAGCCAGCTTGTGCTAGGGAGGGGCTGGAGAGTGGCACCAGCTGCTGCTATGTGTGTTAAAAGCACAGAATGGTTTCTCCAGCGGAGGGAAAGGCAGCCAGGGGCAGCAACAGGTTCCCTCTGCAGTGCCTTCCAGGATGGGCCACGCAAAGGGATTTCACAAACGGTCCCATCCATGACTTAGAGAGACCCTTTCTGGCGACATTAGTGAATCTGGGAGCTAAGGAGCCAGCAGGAGCAACAGCGAAGAATCCCCTTTACATGCATTACACCCAGGTTCCGTCTCCTCACAGCCACTGGCGGTGTGGCAAAATACAATGGGTTGAATTCAGCCTTGTGTAACTTCAGGGATGTACACGCTGCAGCAGGAGGGGTCATTTCCGGCTCAAAGAGGCACAGTGGTGTGGTCTTACTGTGTCTTTAAGAGGCTGATCAGACTCTCCAGCGTGTGGGAGCTGACAGTGGGAGGAGGTGGATGGGTTTAGGGTAGACAGAGATTGACTGGAGTTAAGATGTTCTGTCTAGATGTTAACTATGTATCTGATGAAGACTGTTGTTAAGTTACTGACAATGAATAGTTATTAAGACCAATGGATTACTCAAATATAAAACAATGCGACACACACAAGCTCAGACAGAAGTATAGCCGCAGCTGTGTGTGTGGCTAGTTGCCCCCAGTACGATCCCGTCCAAGACCCTAGGTCTGCACCACCATGGCTACACTTCTGTATTTGGTGTGCGAGCTCCATCAGGTGTCTCCTCGAGCTGGGAATTCTACCTCCAGCTCCCACATGTTAGTGAACTCAGTATCTGAACAGTGCCCAGTGGTAAGAGCTGCACAAAAGAAGCCAGCTGCAGTCTGCAACAACCAGAGCTTTTGGTCCTACAAAATCGGCAGCTACGCTGAAGATTCATGAGCACCCTCTACTGTGGATCTACTAAAGAACCCTCTAGAGACAGAGAGCATTCCTGTAACACCGAGGACTCCCAGGCTATAAAACCCAACCACTGCAGTTATGCAAAGCACAATCAGGAGCAGTGCTGAAGGAAGCCAGCCAGAACGGTGGGCGGATAATGCAGGGCCGGGGGTTGGGGGGGGAGGAGGGAGTATAAAAACCTCCAGAGAGCAGAGAAGTCTTGAAAGCAATGACATGCGCTGAGCTCTCTGCACAGTGATGTCAAAGAAAACACAGCCTGGCATAGGGGGAGGCTGCTGTACGCTCCTGGTTAAGCACAGGCATTCCCAGTCCTGAGGCAGCAGCATGCTGAAAACATGCCCTTTAGCAAGAGCAGTATTTAGCGTGTCCAGAGTCGGCCACAGTGCCGCGCAGAAGGCAGGTCTGCTGAAAAGTAAGTGTCCCTGCCCTGAAGAGCTCACAGCCCAGATGCATGAGCGGGGACAATTCAGAGGAGGTCAAAGACAGGCTGGAGTCTGGTCTTATGCAGCAGCCTGAATGAGCCTTTGCTAGCTTTTTAAAGCTGCAGGTGAGGAATCCCATCCAGCTCCCACTAACGTCAGTGCAAAGATTCCCATTGCCTGCCGGGGAAAGCCAATGTGGCCTTTGGTGGCTGTTCATTGGGAAGCTGTTCTGAGCTCACAGGGTAGCCCGAGAGAAGGCATGAAGTCTGAAACGGGCAAAGGTGCCTCAGGAGCTGCCAGCGATGTAGGAGGAGAACAGAGCAGTGGTGTAGACAAGGGCAGAGGCTCAGCTGCTTGAACTTATTGTGGAAGGAGCAGAGAGGCTCTATAGTGCACTCTCTAGAATGCTGTGTTGCCCTCTGTAACGTCCTGGGGGCATCCTCTCCAGCTCCCGGGCCAGAACTATGGAAAACCAGAGAGCCCACCCCAGATTTTACTCTGAGCCTCGTGGATGCTGGACCTAGGACTTTGGAAGATTAGCGAGTGCTGTTTGACTACCCATGCAGTGCGAACATGGCCAGTAGAGCTCATCATTGTGTCCTTCACCATCTTGTCTCAGTGCTTTGATGTAAGCACTGAGACAAGAAACATGAGTTACCGTCCTATCTCCAGTTCCATCAGAGTCCGGCAGATGGCTACCAGTCAGCATGGGAACCAAGCCCCCTGTGGGCTTGACTGAATTTTTGGAGTGGGCAGGTGATGGGTAAACTCCTGAGAAGTTCAGTTGCGGTCCGAAAAACACCAAGAAGTTTGCATACTCATCTGAGCTAACCAAAAGTGATGCTGCAAAACTGAGCTCACGAGAACCGCTTCTTTCATGGTCCTCTGGCATGTCTGGTTCTAGTTGCAATGAGAACTCAAAAGACCAGAGACCCCATGGAAAGCCTGGAAGTAGGGGCTGACATAGAGGATTGAACAAGAAATAAAGGAAAGAAATAAAAAAAGGGCTGAACAATGGCCTTCCAAACTGCAACACCATGACCAAGAAACAATTCAGGGACTGATCGCAGAAACCAAAAGCCAGCAACTAACTCCGTGCCTGCAGCAGGCAGGTGCTGGGCATTAGAATAGAGACAACTAAGGGGACAAGTTTCAGGGGGTATGTGATTCCTAAGCATAGAACGAAAGATGGAGGCAACATCTTAGAATGTAAGATTCAGGAAAGGAGAAGGGTTTGAAGATGTTCCTGTGACCTACAGCATCTTAATGCAGAGGACAAGTCATGTGTGGAATTAGGACTGGGTTGAATTATGCACTGAGAATAACATTCCTTGTGTCCTCAGCCCCCTCCCCCCCGTTTCTGTTTGTGACTCAATCCAATTTGTCTTTGAATTTATTATTATTGTTATTATTGTAGTTGTATTCCAGAAGAGCCGATAGGTCCCAGTCAGGATATGGCCCCCTTTGTGCTAGGCACTGCACAAACTGCGTAAAAGATAATCCATGACCAAAAGAGCTCATTCACTGGCCAGTTTGGACAAACCATTTCCAGCCTATTGGCCATTTGCAAAGTTTTTACTTCATCTATTCACTACTTGGGGTGTGTTACCTAAGTCACGTGGTACTGAGTCTGCCCTCTCATTGGATGACAAAGTTCTTACATTAGAGTGATGACTAGCCAATGGCAAATGGCAATGGAGACACTGCCTAGTTTGGATTTTCAGACCAATAATAATTTGCACTCAAATTCATGAGACTTTGGTGATTTGTGAATGTTTCAGCAATGCCCAGGGGTCGTTAGAAAGCAGCAGAATAACTAATAATACAACCCCACAGATCATGCTGCACTGAGCTTGGCAAGTTAGTCTCAACACCAGTCCAGGTTTCTCATAGTAATCCCCCAGCTCTGTTCTTCTGGAATGTTTTGTAGAGGTAGTAGGAGAAGCAGCAGCTGAGAACATATTCCCCAAATGCACCAGATGGGCTTTCAGAGGCAGAGAGATTAGAGGAGAAAATCAAGGGAGATTCTGGTTTGCAAAATCTCCTGAACTGGATTTTGCTTTTGCAAAATAAGTTGCTTGTGTAACGCCGACAGATCGTGGTCGTCGGTGGGCAGGATCGAACCTGGAGCTTAGTGCATGAGCCTCTACCGCCTGAGTTAAAAGCTAAGGCTGCAGAGCGCGTGCTCACGTGCACACACACACACGCACACACACACACAGTATGGGTTACACTTGGATCTGGGATCCCATATTCAGGGGTGCAGCTAAATGATTCTGGCTCAGGCCCCAACAACTGGCATGAGGCTGAACCCAGATGTGCCTGTTTACATTCAAACCAACAGCATGCTCTAGTAACACAGAGAAAGGGAAATGATAAAAACAATGCCAAGATGGCTGAAGTGAGGTTTTACATTTCTAATTGGTCCCTTTGGGAAGGCTTTTGCAATCTCCTTGCCATCACTTCAGTGACAGGGCCAGATCCGACACTGCCTCCCGGGTAGCAGGACGCGTCTCAGAAGCCCAGATCTCAGGGCCACTCAAGCAAAATACCTTGCACACTTGTTTTACAAGCCCCACTCCCTCTCTCACGCTCTCATCTTTTCATCCATGCAGCTTTGTTCTCTGGCGTTTGATGGCTGGCGATCACTGTGTGTGCTGAAATGTGAGGAAATGAGAGAGACCTTGAGCAGCCCGAACAGCTTCCCATCAGATAATGAATAGCTCCGCTACAAGGGGTGCCATGCATCCTGGGGGTCTGTCCCAGCTACCAGGACCTCTCGGGTCTGTAAACCTTGACTGGAAATCTCCCCAGAGTGAGCATTTAGGCTGGAGGATCATGGTGGTTGGATGCTGTCACTCCCCACCCCCTCTGGAGGGAGGAAGCACAGAGGCAGCAAAGGAAAATAATTATAGCATTTTCAAACATTCACCTAACCTATTGAAACCACGAAAATGGCTCATTTTGTGGTCACTTTGGTCTTGATCCAAAGCCAATTGAAGTCAATGGGAAGGCTCCTGTGGCCTTTGGTTCAGACCCTTTGAGTTTCAGAATCAAGACTGAGCCTGGTCTAATCAGTTCCAAACTGGTTTGTCCATCTCAAGCCCCGTTTGTCCAAACCACTGGGCCTTGCGGTTAAACCAGAAGTGGCTTGAGTTTAACCCAGGGTCTCTAAACAACCTCTGGAGTGGATCATGTAGCCCAATGGCATGGGGTCACCACACTGTTATTAGTACCAGTGGAGGCCCGAGGAGACCCAGTCACAGACCAGGATTCTGTTGTGTGTGAGGCTGTACACACACAGAACAGACAGACAATCCCTGCCCCGAGACCTTACACATTAGAGATCATTCCCTAAAATACAAGGATAACCATAAGGGATAACCTGTGGGAAATGCATGAGAGGCTACAGCTGAACTGACTATTCACACACCATGAACTGCAGTGGTTCATGATGCAAGAAATCTAGCACATACAGCAAGTACTTCTTCTCCCCTGCCTCTAATTGTGTGACGATTTCTCAAACTTTTCCAGCAGCTCCCATTTTCTCAGAGAGATTGCCTATAAACATGCCTCCTGTGGACCATCCCACTTCCATTAATGATCCTATCACATCCTGGTGGCAAGCAATGCCGTTACTTGTAGGAAAGTCATTACTATATTTTTGCTGCCTATGAATACACTTTAGAAGCTGGGAATAAGGAGGAAGAACCAGTACCATGTCACCTGTCTGCAGGCTCCTACAGACCACCAAAGAGCTACAGGCCACAGCTGGGAAGCTATTGGCTTACAGAGATTTTTCTCTACCCAGGAGGGCAGGGGTGTGTGTGTGTGAGAAAACCTGGATTTGTGCTGGAAATGGCCCAACTTGATTATCATACACATTGTAAGGAGAGTGATCACTTTAGATAAGCTATTACCAGCAGGAGAGTGGGGTGGGAGGAGGTATTTTTTCATGCTTTGTGTGTATATAAAAAGATCTTCTACACTTTCCGCAGTATGCATCCGATGAAGTGAGCTGTAGCTCACGAAAGCTTATGCACAAATAAATTGGTTAGTCTCTAAGGTGCCACAAGTCCTCCTTTTCTTTTGCGAATACAGACTAACACGGCTGCTACTCTGAAACCAGAGATTTTTCTGTTTCTGATGCAAACACTTGGGAGAGGGTGTCTACGCTGCAATCAGAGGTGTGACTGCAGCAGGTGTAGACAGATCCAAGCGAGCTTTGATCTAGCTAGCTCCAATCACAATGGCAGCAGGGGCTGTACCAACCCACCCAGGATCCTGGGTACATACTTGAGCGACTAGCCTGTGCTGTTGCGGTTTCACTGCTCTTGTTATTGGAACTCGCTAGATCGAAACTAGCCCCTGTATGCCTATGAGTGCTGAAGTCACACCTCTGATTACAGTTTAGATGTGCCTTGGGTGTGAACTAAGCTACCAGGCAGTATAGCTGGTTTCAAATGATGCTTATCAGGGCAAGTGAGACATTGCTCTTAAAAGAGCTTTGCAGTGTCGGTCTGAGCCCCTGCGCAGAGAGATGGAGAGAAGGACGCTGGAGTACAAAAGGCGAGAAAGCAGATATGGAGGGAGGGAGAAAAAAAGAGGGGAGGAGGAGGATGAAAAAGGCACTGATGAAATCTTAGCTGAAATGGGAGTTTTGCCATTGACCTCAATGGGGTCAGGATTTCACCCAGAGAGAAGGAAAGAGGTGGGGGAAGGGAGCCGGAGGGAGAAGGAGCATCTTGCTGACCAATGCTTTCTCCCAGACTCGCCCCGCAGCTCCAACAACCTGCTCTGTGCTAGGGGCTCTGAATTACTCACTGAGGCTTTTGGGTGGGCAGTGAGCCAGGATTACAATTCAACTGCCTCCAGATCCCGAAGAGAAAAAACACCTCAAACCACACTTGGTAATTCTGTTAGCAGTTTCTGCTCCGCCTCCTGCTGTTGCCTCGGTACCAATAATGATGCTATTAACAGTGGTAAAGTATGTATATCAAGAGACCTTAAGGGCTGGGGAGAGGGCTGAATAAGTTTTTTATAGCAGTTAAGTTATCTGGGAATATTACACTCCCTCCTACTTTGCATATGCTACTAATGCCCCTGAGTGATTCTTCTCACTGGCTCGTACTATCTGTCGATTCTCCCCAACATGGGTAGAGGTCCAAAGAAAAAGGGCATCAGAAGCAGTAACATTTGGGACACAGTTAAGGTTGTTGAAGCTCAATATCCTGATCCCCAACAGTGGCTACATTTGGAACCCCATAAACTGGATACACAAGGGAATTAGTTACTTGGGAAGTTCGGTGTCCTGTTAATTGATGTTACAGGTGATGAAGGGCAATAATATTTTAAAGATGGAGTTGAACGTTTCACTGGGCTAAAGCTTGGCTCACAAAATACCTGCTTGAGAGATTTTATTTTTTCCATAAGAATCTCTTCTGCCCTTTCACATATTGCAATAATATCGATAGACAGATTATAGGCAGAGCTGGTAGCATGTGTGCACACAACCACCTACTATGCTTACTTGTTCTAAAGGCCTCTGTCCTCTCCTGTTACCTGAAAAGTTTTTTAATAACAAACTTTTCATTTTCTTCCTTTGCTCCAGTGAAATCGCCCCCACATCTTAATTAAATCTGAGCTTGGGAGAGCAGCTCAGTTCACAACAATCCACCCTTCCTTCTCCTTCTGCCGGTGGCTGTGTGTGTGTCACTCTCCTCCTGAAGCACAATAATGGAGTAACAGCGGAGCTACAATTGCTGATGATGCAGCAGCCTGAGTGGCTTTTCACCCACTGCACAGTGCTAGGCTGCTCTCTCCCAGTGCTCACTTGTCAGGTTTGTTGAACAGGACTGGGAGAAAGGGCCAGGTCAGGTCAGGTCATGGCTTGTCCCCAGCCCGTGAAGGACACCTGGTTGCAGTCAGACTCACTTATTTTCCAAACAGAGGCAAAACCAACAGAGTCCCTCAGAGCACCCTGGGCTATAGCTCCCAGGGGATGCTTCCTTTTGACTCTCTGTCCCTCCTGCTTCAGGGCCTATTGCAGGATTCTTCCTTGCTCTTTTAACTGAGCACCAGCTCTCAGAGCTTTCTCCCTAAAAGCCCTTCTCCCCTAGTTCCCTCACTGCCTCGCCTCGCCTCGCCATGGGATTTATCAGCCTTTTCCCCCAGACACTCCTTGCTGTTTTTGTTTCCCCTTACGGGCAATTGGGTTCTTTCCAGGACATGTTGCTGCCCCACCCCTTAAATGGCAAAA
Source organism: Caretta caretta (assembly GCF_965140235.1). Lineage (NCBI taxonomy): Eukaryota > Metazoa > Chordata > Testudines > Cheloniidae > Caretta > Caretta caretta. The sequence goes on from NC_134223.1 coordinate 9,229,482, forward strand.
CTGGGAACATCTGTTCTAGCATATGGGTGCTGGATCTGCTTCATTTAAAGGGGCCAGCCACCCCGTGACAGATCATTTAGCAGGGGAGGGGGAAGGTGCAGTGTACTGGATGACATGGGCTAGGAGTTTTCAGCTCAGGAGGGCAATGAGGTTTCAATGTGTCACTCCCAGGAGGTTCTGAGGTTTGAAAAAGTTCCCTTAATGTTCCCAGCTGTTTTTCCTTTGTGTGACTATCTCCTGTTTCCACCCAGGACCAAAAGCAGAAGGGTCAAAATACTGCCAGGCAAGCTCTTAGCATGGTATTTCTGGCCCACAAGCCCAGGAGTCTTGTGAGCAAACACGTTACCACAAGGCTTCCAGCCCCAGTTTTGAAGTCTGAAGAGCTACGGTTATTTCCAGTAAGCTCTGGCTGAGACTCTAACCAACTGAGTGCTTCTCTGAACTGAGCCACAAATCCTCTGAGGTTCTTCCCTCATTATTTTCAGGAACATGCACGTGGCAGTCCCAACCCCCAAAGTAGCAGGGAAGCGTTCCCAGTGAATGCTCAGTACGTGGATGAGTTTCACCTTATTCCTGTTGCCATAGCTACCACCCACGGCAATCTGGGCAGATAAAAATAAACAAACAAACCTGGACCACATGATCTAACACCTGAAAACAACGTGCGATTAGTCATGGCACCATATGCACAACTAGTTCTGATCCAGGTCTGGATTTAGAATCTGCTGCTGTTTCTGACTCAGCCTGGTGATCTGTGTTAGCTGGAGGGGGCTGTGTTCCCCCCCCCCCCCAGCTCTGTGTTTTCCATTTCTGAGCTAAACTCATAAAAATGAAAACAAATACACCAAGTCTCCCGAAGTGACTTGGGACCTTGAGGGTGTGAGCTGCATGGAAAGCAGATCCCGTCTCATAGACTCACAGACTTTAAGGTCAGAAGGGACCATTATGATCATCTAGTCTGACCTCCTGCATAACGCAGGCCATAGAATCTCACCCACCCAGTCCTGTAACAAACCCCTGACCTATGTCTGAGCTACTGAAGTCCTCAAATCATGGTTTAAAGACTTCAAGGCGCAGAAAATCCTCCAGCAAGTGACCTGTGCCCCACACTGCAGAGGAAGGCGAAAAACCCCCAGGGCCTCTTCCAATCTGCCCTGGAGGAAAATTCCTTCCTGACCCCAAATATGGTGATCAGCTAAACCCTGAGCATGTGGGCAAGATTCACCAGCCAGACACCCAGGAAGAATTCTCTGTGGTAACTCAGATCCCACCCTATCTAGTGTCCCATCACAAGCCATTGGGCATATTTACCGCTAATTGTCAAAGATCAATTAAATGCCAAAATTAGGCTATCCCATCATACCATCCCCTCCATAAACTTATCAAGCTTAGTCTTGAAGCCAGATATGTCTTTTGCCTCCACTGCTCCCCTTGGAAGGCTATTCCAGAACTTCACGCCTCTGATGGTTAGAAACCTTCGTATAATTTCAAGTCTAAACTTCCCAATGGCCAGTTTATATCTATTTGTTCTTGTGTCCACATTGGTACTGAGCTTAAATAATTCCTCTCCCTCTCCGGTATTTATCCCTCTGATATATTTATAGAGAACAATCATATCTCCTCTCAGCCTTCTTTTGGTTAGGCTAAACAAGCCAAGCTCCTTGAGTCTCCTTTCATAAGACAGGTTTTCCATTCCTCGGATCATCCTAGTAGCCCTTTTCTGTACCTGTTCCAGTTTGAATTCATCTTTCTTAAACATGGGACACCAGAACTGCACACAGTATTCCAGGTGAGGTTTCACCAGTGCCTTGTATAATGGTACTAACACCTCCTTATCTCTACTAGAAATACCTTGCCTGTTGCATCCCAAGGCCGCATTAGCTTTTTTCACGGCGATATCACATTGACAGCTCATAGTCTTCCTGTGATCAAACAATACTCCGAGGTCCTTCTCCTCCTCTGTTACTTCCAAGTGATGCGTCCCCAGCTTACAACAAAAATTCTTGTTATTCATTCCTAAATGCATGACCTTGCACGTTTCACTATTAAATTTCATCCTATTACTATTACTCCAGTTTACAAGGTCATCCAGATCTTCCAGTTTGATATCCTGGTCCCTCTCTGTATTGGCAATACCTCCCAGCTTTGTGTCATCCACAAACTTTATTAGCACACTCCCACTTTTTGTGCCAAGGTCAGTAATAAAAAGATTGAATAAGATTGGTCCCAAAACCGATCCCTGAGGAAGTCCACTAGTAACCTCCCTCCAGGCTGACAGTTCACCTTTCAGTATGACCAGCTGTAGTCTCCCCTTTAACCAGTTCCTTATACACATTTCAATTTTCATATTGATCCCCATCTTTTCCAATTGAGCTAATAATTCCCCATGTGGAATAACCATATCAAATGCCTTACTGAAATCAAGGTAAATTAGATTCACTGCCATTTCCTTTGTCTAAAAAATCTATTACCTTCTCAAAGGAGGAGATCAGGTTGGGTTGGCACAATCTACCTTTTGTAAAACCATGTTGTGTTTTGTCCTAATTACTATTGACTTCAATGTCCTTAACTACTTTCTCCTTCAAAAAATTTTCCAAGACCTTGCATATTAGAGATGTCAAACTAACAGGCCTGTTACCCGGATCACTTTTTTCCCCCTTTCTTAAAAACAGAAACTATGTTAGCAATTCTCCAGTCATACGGTACAACCCCTGAGTTTACAGATTCATTAAAAATTCTTGCTAATGGACTTGCAATTTCATGTGCCAATTCCTTTAATATTCTTGGATGAAGATTATCTGAGCCCCCCGATGTAGTCCCATTAAGCTGTTCAAGTCTGGCTTCTACCTCGGACGTGGTAATATCTACCTCCATATTCTCATTCCCATTTGTCATCCTACCATTATCCCTAAACTCCTCATTAGCCTCATTAAAGACTGAGGCAAAGTATTTGTTGAGATATTGGGCCATGCCTAAATTATCCTTAACCTCCACTCCATCCTCAGTGTTTAGCGGTCCCACTTCTTCTTTCTTTGTTTTCTTCTTATTTATTTGACTATAGAACCTTTTACTATTGGTTTTAATTTCCTTTGCAAGGCTTTTGGCCATTCTCACTTTATCCCTACATATTCTGACCTCAATAAGGTAGCTTTTCTTGCTGATCCCTCCGTCTGCTGACCCTGCTTGGGAAAGTGATCTGTTATGGTGGCTTTGCCTCTGTCACATACAGCATCAGCTCTTCAGCTGGTCCGAATCGCCGTAGAAGCCAGTCGCAGCCAGGTTAAGTGGTTTGCCTGTGGCCATACAGAGGAGGTAGTGTCAGAGCCAGGATTAGAACCAGATAGTTCCTGGGGGTCCAAGATGCTCTGTTTAGGCCATTAGACTCATTAATTATTATTTGTATTACAGGAGTGACAAAAGGCTCCAATTGAGATCGGGACCCTGCTGTGGTGGGGGTGGTCCCTGCCCTAATAGAGAAGGCAGGCAAAGAGTGGGAGGGAGACAGCGATACAGAGCACTAGCAGACTGTTTAGAATGCTGGCTTGCAAACATCGTGTTCGCTCCAGTCTGCTCTCGCTGGGGTTGGAAATCCTTCATGACCTCCCAACGGAATCTACAGTAATATATTTCCTGAGGTCCTTTCTTTCAGAATCTATGTCAGAGGAGGGTCCCTATTATGTTGCTACTGGTGCATACTCTGGTCTCTCACTCTGCAAGCTTCCCAGCTGTCTGGGTGCACCACCAGGGGTCTTCAGGGTATAATATGCAGCTCAGTGAAAACTTTTACAAGGCTGTGTGCCTTCCTTTAGCCAGCACCAGACTAGAGCACACGTGCCACTGTGTTGTGGTATGATGTTACAGCTCATTTGCCTCTCCAGCGCATCATCAAGGATCTACAACCTATCCTAAAGGATGATCCCTCACTCTCACAGACCTTGGGAGACAGGCCATTCCTCGCTTACAGACAGCCCCCAACCTGAAGCAAATATGCACCAGAAACTACACACCACACAACAAAAACACCAACCCAGGAACCAAACCCTGCAACAAACCCCGGTGCCAACTCTGTCCACATATCTATTCAAGGGACACCATCATATGACCTAACCATACCAGCCACACCATCAGGGGGCTTGTTCACCTGCACATCTACCAATGTGATATATGCCATCATGTGCCAGCAATGCCCCTCTGCCATGTACATTGGCCAAACCAGACAGTCTCTACGCAAAAGAATAAAAGGACACAAATCTGACATCAGGAATTATAACATTCAAAAACCAGTCGGAGAACACTTCAATCTCCCTGGTCACTCAATAACAGACCTAAAAGTGGCAATTCTTCAATAAAAAGTTTCAAAAACAGACTCCAACATGAAATTGCAGAACTGGAATTAATTTGCAAACTGGACACCATCAAATTAGGCCTGACTGGGAGTGGTTGGGTCATTACAAATTTCCCCCATACTAATTTTCCCCTACTGTTACTCATACCTTCTTGTCAACTGTTTGAAATGGGTCACTCTCATTACCACTACAAAAGTGATTTTTCCTCCCTTGATATCCTACTGTTAATTGAATTGTCTCATTAGACTGACCTCCCACTTGGTAAGGCAACTCCCATCTTTTCATGTGCTGTGTATTTATACCTGCTACTGTATTTTCCACTCCATGCATCTGATGAAGTGGGTTCTAGCCCACAAAAGCTTATGCCCAAACAAATTTGTTAGTCTCTAAGGTGCCAGAAGGACTCCTCATTGTTTTTGCTGATACAGACTAACACGGCTACCACTCTGAAATCTGCAGGGATGGACATGCTTACAGAAAGGTTCTCACATGATTTGGTCCTATCCAACCCAGCAAAATGTGCCCCAACCCAGCAAAATGTGCACTTGAGAGGGGACCTCTTGGGTGGGGATTAGTGCTTACAGGGGGCCTCGGGTTGAGAGTTTAGCTGAAGGGCCTCTTGGGTGAGGATCCCTGCTGTAGGGAGGGCCCCGGAGCAGGTCATGAATCCAGAGCAAGGAAAGCTATGCACCCTTTCTGGAGTGACTCACCCAGCGAGGAAGAGAGTTTGTTTGGATACAATCCCAACCTTTCTTCCTTTGCTAGAACAGAACATTTCTGAGGTTTCAATTACCAGACAGCTTGCCATTCCACTCACGTTTGCAAAACAAGAATAAGCAGGAGAAGGAAGGGGGGATAATCAGACCTTCCTTTCAGTGAACGGCTGTCTTGGAGGGCTGATTTGTTTGTAACACGGATATGTTTGATTTAAAATAAATTGTATTTTGATAGGTTTGAATGGTGTTTTTTTTTCTCTTTCTCCTTTTGATCATTTAGACAGAGAGTTTCCTCATTTATTCTTGGCTTCCAGCAGCTGCTGCCTGGGCGAGCCCGTAGATGATCTCAAAGCAGCTGGATGGATCTATGAGCTTAATAAGCTGCACTTCCTCATAAATGGTTACCGTGGGAGGCTCTGACCTAAACTGCTAATTAACATTGGCACTAATCAGCCTGGTCCGCTCAGTTAATCCCCTGGCACCCCCCCACCTCCAGCCTCATTATACCTGTCTGTTGTCTCCCTGCCCCTCCCCCCAGCCATGGGCTCAGCTGCATGGCAGGATGCGGTTGAATAGAACAAACCGGGAATGCTTGTGTCATCATGGGGCTCCTGGCCATGGCACCAGGAGGGCAGCTCAAGACGAAAGGAGATGGGGTTGTGCAGCATTCTGTGGCTGAGAAACCTTAAAGACTTTGTGTAGGTACCACAAAAAACACCTACCAGGCACATGCACCCTCCAGCCACATGCCATGTGCTCTGTGGTCTCCACTCTCATTTCACAGTCAGTGGTCAGCTAGATTTCATTGCAGAAAATCCCACTGTGCTATGGGACGTGAGGGGGTGGAAGAATCTTCCAGGTTACCCCCATGGTCTCCTTTGTTCCTCCTCCTCTCCCTCTGTCTGGGATGGGGGGAGGCAGGTTGCCACAGCTCCCCCTGGGGTTCATTTGTTATCAGGAGGGGAGGTGGCTTGAGAGCAACATGAGACTGTCTTGTTCCAGGTGCCCACTGATCTGCAGCCAGAGCATTAACAGCTGCTTCCTGCCAGGTCAGTTCCACCACCCACTGGGGCCCTTCCAGAGGCCCATGGCCTGCTACCCTTGGGCTCCCAGCCCCAGCCCAAGAAGCAGTGATTTTTGAAAAAACACACTGCACACACATTAAATGCATTTGAAAGTTCCTAGTCAATCGCCTTCGAGTGTGCTGTCACTTTAAATGTGTGACCACAGACTGCCCCCCCCCACTCCTCCCGAAAAAAACTAACTACTTCCGGGAGCCAGCCCCCATTTTCTCCTCAGAAGAGGGAGTTCCCCGGCTACAAAAAGCGACATTTTTGGCTGGGAAAAGATGGGCTGAGCCTCACTGCCTTGTAATGAAATTGTCTGTTCCATCCAAAGGAGTTGGCCGAAGAGAGCCATCTGGGGGCAAAGATGAGAGACAGAGGCAGACTGCTGTGGGGATCGTGCAGAGACCCCCAGAGCCTCTTCCCCCTGCCGCACCGGGGAAGAGCGCCACTACATAACCCCTGTGGAGGGTGCAGCATACGCTCCCCTCTGGAGCTGCCCTGGCTTGAGCGGACCTGAAAGGGGCAAGGTATTTCCAAAAGTGGGGGAGCTTGTACCTTGGGGCAGCTAACAAAGAGCAGTCCCTGGGCTCAGGAGAGCGACTGTACTTTAAGGGACAGACTCCTGGCCCCTTCCTCTTGCGTGCACACATACCCACGCGATGACATGGCATTAGGTAGCTTCTTAGCACCCGATCACGCATGGAGAGTAATGACAAATGGATCGGTCCTCTGTGGCCCTGACTCGGGGGCCTGACATTTTTCATACACTTTGGCAAAGCTTGTCACACCACTCAGGTCTTATTGAATGGCATCTAGCCAGGCACAATGAGGCCTAAAGGCCTTTGCTGTCTTGGAGATCTAATTGGAGCAGAGTGATACTTGCTGGCATGATGTAATCATATTCTTTGGACGGTTTGCATCCCCAGCTCTGATATTTCAGACCAGGATAGCAGCACATATCTGTGGCCGGGAGTCTACCGGAATTGTCATAGATCTCCGAGGGACTACTGAAAGCAATCCGGGAGATTTGAATAGGCTGCTAAAAGTCTGATCGGTGGCTCAGCGGGCTTAAGGCAGGCTCCCTACCTGCCCTGGCTCCACAGGGTTCCCGGAAGCGGCCGGCATACCTGGTTCCTAGGTGCAGGGGTGGTCAGGGGGTCTCTGCACACCACCCCCGCCCCAAGCACCTTCTCTGCAGCTCCCATTGGCCATAAACCATGGCCAGTGGGTGCTGTGGGGACAGTGCCTGCAGGCAGGGGCAGCGCGTGGAGCCTCCTGGCTGCCCCCGAGCCTAGGAGATGGTTGCTTCCGGGAGCCCCCCAAGGTAAGCACCACCTGGCCAGAGCCCGCACCCCTCACCTCCTCCCTCACCCCAACCCCCTGCCCCAGTCCTGAGCCCCCTCCACACCCTAACTCCCTCCCAGAGCCTGCACCCCTCACCCTCTTCCACACCCCTGCCCCAGCCCTGAGCCCCCTCTGGCACCCAAACTCCCTCCCATACCCCCTCTTACACCCCAACCCCCTTCCCCAGCCCTGAGCCCCCTCCCGCACCCAAACTCCCTCCAGCAGTCTGCACCCCAAACCCCCGCCCCAGCCCAGAGCCCTCTCCTGCATCCCAAACCCCTCATCCCCAGCCCCACCCCAAAGCCTACACCCCGAGCCCGAGGGGAGCCCTCACCCCCTCCCGCACCCCAACCCCCTGCCCCAGCCCAGTGAAAGTGAGTGAGGGTGGGGGAGAGCGAGGGGGATGGAGTGAGCAGGGGCGGGGCCTTGGGGAAGGGGTGGGACAGGGGGTGGGGCGAGGGTGTTCTGGTTTGTGCGATTAGAAAGTTGGCAACCCTACTTTCACAACACCCTGCTGTGGTAGGCAAAGGTGTTATTCCCACTTTACAGAGGGGAAACAGAGAGCCTCGGGCCCAGCTCCACAAAGTCATTTAGACGCCTAACTTCAACTGAAATCAATAGAAATTGAGAGCCTAAATACCTGTGTGGATCTGGGTCTCAGTGACTTGACCAAAGTCACACAGGCTGTCTGTGGCCAAGCAAAGAATTAAACCCAGGTCTCCCACAGCACAGGCTAGCTCCCTATCCACCCAACCATCATCTGGCTGAGGTATCTGCACCCAGCAGTATTGAGACAAGTAAGAAAGGCAGATCTGACAATGACAAGCCACTACTGCAACCCACCCCCATCCCTTCCAAAAAAAAAAGATACTGAAGCCAGCAAGCCTGTCCCAGAACAATCAGATTCAATGAATGCTCTTGAGTTCTGAGTTCAGAGCGGGGCGCTAAATGCATTTGAAGTTATTTCATCCACAAACGCTCCTTCGCTTCCCTCCTCTGTTGCCAGCAAATACTGGAAATGAGCCTGTAATGATCTTTTCATAATTTTATTTCCACAAAAGCCTGCAGGGGAAGAAGCTGCAGTGCTGACCTCGTATGTTTCTCAGTCTATTATCTCAGAATAAATATAAAAGCGTGACTAACACCATCTCTTAAGGGGATGATAACACTTTGGGTGAGTGCAGCAGAAGACATCTCTGCCTTTCCTCTGGTCTTTCTTCTTTTCCCCTGCCTTTGTCTGGGGAACACCACTCTCTCTCAATGGAGAGATGCAAGACAAGACTCCTCAGATGACTCATACATTTCACAACAAAACTCCATGGAAGCGAAATGTTTATGTTCTAGAAAAGGAATCCCTAAGCCAGGCAGCAGCGGGATGAGTCAACGGCTAGGAATGAACCCCAACCGTTTTATGGGACATTTATTAATTAAAGGAGAAACGACCCTCTCTTCACCACATGGGCAGGATAGAGATGGGAGAATGAATTTTCTGACATTGCCAGAGCTTATCAGGACCATCCAAGACATTGACATCGGCAGGCAAATGAACTCATAATGCATCGAGGCATGGGACTCAGTTAATATTGGCTGAGTTGTTATCAGCTGTTGGTGAAGATTAATGCATCCTTTTTATTTTTTTTTGAGTTAATACGTTTTTCCTAATGATTATTCCTTTATTTTGTTAATCTCCGTGGATGCTTTAGCTGAGCGTTGGAAAGAAGGGGCTAGTGAAATGAAAAGCCGCAGACAGTGAGTGGACTGGGCTGGGAATTGTGGTTTAGGTCACTGAAAAATCTCCGAGATAGAAATTTTTGTGCATCTCAGTTTTTGGGAGCCCCACTTGGAACACCCAGTGTCTGATTTTATAGAGGTGCTGAGCATCCACAGATACCTTTGACTTGTGTGGAAAGAGTGGAAGGCAAAGCCACCCAAAAATTAGTGGCCACTTTTGAAAATGTTGGTCAGACCTTGTCTGTATGGCTGTTTCTTCATCTGTGAAATGGGGCTAATAATGATTGCCCACCTCTGAGATCCCTGGATGAAAAGCCCTAGGTGACTGCAAACGATTGTTTATTACTATTATTTTGTCCTGAAGAAATTCTGTTTCTTGTTGTTCACATGAGAACAAAGAATCTGAGTGATGATACAGTTGGAGGAATCAAGAACAACATCAAACCTGGGAAAGATAACTGGAGACAGAGGTCAATGTGGAAGACCTTCCCCTTGGGCCCTTCCATCACCAAGTGGGAATGAGAAGACATGTTGGAGACCAACCGCTGGCTGAACTGGAGATGCAGAAAGGAAAGTCTGCGATTCACAAAGCACTGACAGATCTCCGGGAATACTGGGTGGCTGGTTTGAAATGGTCTGCACTAAAGCAGCCAACCTTCCACATTCAAAAGTGGCAGGGCTCAGTAGGTGAGCTTTAAACCAGGTCAGGAGAGAACAGCAAGCCAGTTGGGAATAGCTGGGTTGTAACTGAGAAGGGAAATTGAAGAGCAGGATGAATTTCCTCACCATGAGACCTGTTAGAAAGTGGAGTAGGCTCCCAGGGGAAGTGGTGAAAGCCTCATCACTTGGGTTAGTTAAAACTGAACAAGACAAGCCGCTCACTATCCACCGTCAGGAGCAACCCTGCAGGCCCCCCCCCGGGGATTGGCAAGATGTTGCCATTTCACATTTCTGTTTGCCAAAGCCTGCCCTCATTTATACCCATTCAGCTGAGGCGAATGAGGCTGCAGGGGGCAGAACGGAGCACAGGGCTTAGCCTTCAGTGATTCTGTTGGTTAACTTAATTCCACATTTTGGTCGCGCCGTTTAAAGCGTTGTCATCGTAATGCAGGTTAACGAAATCCAGAAAGTGAATTGTTCCTTAAAGTCTTGGAGGGAGTGTGATTAGATCTATGGCAGCTTCATAATCCTCACTGGTTTCCATAGCGACGGGTTCAGTGCCAAATTGGCTGCAGGCCGCCTGGGGGATGAGGATGAAAGGCAGTTGGGGGGCGGGGGAGGGAGAACTGAATAAAGGGCTAGAAATGAAACATCAAGGAGGCATAAATAGATGGAATCTTTGGGCTGTGTCTGCACCTGGTCATGCAGCAAAATGATGATCTTTAGTAAGAATAATACTTTGCCTTTCATCAAGGGAGCCAAGGTGCCGTGCAAAGGCAGGTGCCCTCGGCCCCCCATTACAGAGGGGAAACTGAGGCACAGAGTGGTTCAAGTGGCTTCTGATTTTGAGTGCCTGATTTCAGACACTGCTCCCACTGACTTTGGAACCTCTGGAAAAAATTAGGCCCAGGATGCCTCCGACTGGACACCTGAAATCAGAGGCCGATTCTGAAAACGTTGACGGAAGTCTGTTGCCCCAGGTGATGCTGTGAGCCATTGGCAAAATGGGAATGAGAACCCAGGACTCCATGCACCCTGTGCCCTGCTCTAAGCACTAAAGCTCCCTGTTAGGAGTTATGCAAGAGAGTGAGCTGAGAAATTCAGATATTTCTATTTCTGATACAGCAGGGAGTGAACACTGTGTCCAGTCTGGGCCGTTGCACCCAGGCACCAGGGAGCAAGTGCACTGAGAGTGCACTGAGAGTCCACTATGGAACATGGCACCCAGATAGTAGTGTTATTTTCTATTTGTACAATGCATCTAACCAACAGGTTGCAATGAAAAACTCTGCCCTGCCCTAATGGACAGTGTCACACTGGCTGACCAGGCAGACTCTGCACTGGGACCCTGGAATTTAAGGTGAGAGTTGACTCAAAATCCTGTATCTCTAGTTAGGTGTTGGTGGAAATATGGCCGGGTTATTGGAATCTTTGATGCAGCCGGGGTAGACTTTGGTTCCTTTGGAAGAATATTTGTAAAAGGAGAACAGGGCTGGAGTCAGTGCAGGTGGTGGGGTGAGCAATCCATTTGACCCGTTTTCCAAAAAGGAAACTTTCCCTTCAGATAAGGGCTATCCCAGTTAACGTGTCTGGTGCTAATCCAAGTGCACAGCATGGCTATAAATGTGCTCCTCCACCACATGTGCTTGGCTTATCCTCACGCCCCATTCAAAGGAATGATCATTCTGTTGGGAACTCTCTTTCTCATTTGATCACTCCTTAGACTTGAAGATCATCTGATGCTTGTCAGCTTTTAGAATAATAGAATAGAATCATAGAAGTGCAGGGTTAGGGTTAGGGTTAGGGGGTCATCTAGTCCAATCCCCTGCTCAAAGCAGGACCAACCCCAACTAAATCATTCCAGCCAGGGCTTTGTCAAGCTGGGCCTTAAAAACCTCTAAGGATGGAGATTCCACCACCTCCCTAGGGAACCCATTCCAGTGCTTCACCACCCTCCTAGGGAAATAGTTTTTCCCAATATCCAGCCGAGACCTCCCGCACTGCAACTTGAGACCATTGCTCCTTGTTCTGTCATCTGCCACCACTGAGAACACCTGAGCTCCATCCTCTTTGGAACCCCCCTTCAGGTAGTTGAAGGCTGCTATCAAATCCCCCCCTTTTCTGTAGACTAAATAACTACAGTTCCCTCAGCCTCTCCTTGTATGTCATGTGCCCCAGCCCCCTGAGCATTTTCATTGCCCTCCGCTGGACTCTCTCCGATTTGCCCAATTTTTATCACTTGGACCTAAAGACACTGCACTCGGTGGCCACTGATTTGGCCACTGAGGCACCATATTCTCTCTTGAACATGAGAGGACTCTGGCCCAGATCCTCAAAGGTATATAGGTACCTGACTCCCACTGAAATCAATGGTGGTTAGGAATCTAAATACCTCTGCAGACCAGGGCCTCCGTCTCTTCATCTATCTTTAAACAGAATCTAAAAACTCCCACGTCCTTTGCTGTCAGCCATTAGCTCGGGACTGCAAACTCTACCTGTCGTATGTTTTCTGTCATGCTCCTTGCCGTGTTTTGGCATAATACGGTATGGCAGTACTGCCCGCTCCTCCTCCCACTCTGTGCTAAGAGGGCATTGATCCAAACTGCTCCTGATCTCAATTCCTAGCGGAGGGCGCTGTCTCATTTCTTCCCTCCTCTGTCCTCAGGAGCCTTACCCCAAGCAGTGCTCCACGGTGAACAAATCACGGGGAGTGAAAGCAGCAAGCTTTGCTGTCAGCTATTAGTCCGGCTAGGATGGAAGGGGAGTGAGATGCCTGCTGTTATTGCTAATAATCGAATACTAATTCATAGTCTTACATGTACGCTGCGCCCTCCATCCCCATGCCCATTACAAATGATGGGCCTGGTCCTGTGGGCTGAACTTTCCTTTGCAGCCGGACGAGCTCCAAAACATACACAAGAATCATTTCACACACTCGCAATATGCAGACGCCTCTCGGTGGAAAGCAGCAGCCGCTGAACACCCAACAGGCCAAGGAGTGAATAATATCTGTTCGACCTACTTGGAGCAGCAAAGCAGAGTGAGGGATGCAGAATGTAATGACCTAAGGTAGCATATGGCTCGGGCGTGAGGGTTAAACACCCCAGTGGTTGCCAGAAAGGCTGAGGGTTTAATGACGAGTGCCTGGGGGGGGGGGGGTCTGTGTCCTTTTGGAAGGACAACACCTTCAGCAGTGTTTTGCCCTCCGCTGGTCTTTAGTTACACGGCCCCTAACCAGACTTCAGAAGCGGATGAGAATTCTTTGCCATCCAGCCCCAGAAAGGGGGGCCCCGGAGACGGCGGGGTTCAAAGCAGAGCACCAGTGCCTGCAGGTAGGGACACGCTTTGGCCCCTCCTTCAACTCACTTTGTGCCGTGGATTGGCCTGGTGATGAAACTAACTGGGCCAAATTTGGCTCTTGGTTACACCTGTGCTAACTCACTGGGCCAGCTCCCCAGCTGGTGTAAATCAGCATAATTCCACTGACTTCAGAGGTGCTGTGCTGGGGATCTGGCCCATTGATTGAGGGCAGCATTGGGCTTCCAAGGATCTCAGCGATTAGCAGCCTGCCCCCTTCCAGCCCCAGAGACTCTAACTCAGGGGGAATAGTGTTCACTTGGACCCAGGGGCTGGAGGGAAGTCTTCTCTTTTCCTGCTTTATTTAATGTCCTGGACTAAACCTCTGGAAATCTCCAGGATGGCCAAGCCCATAATTATAACCACCAAAGCGTCCAGTGAGAAATGCAGTTCATTGCAATGTTTGTTCCAAATGTTTTTCTTGAAGAAAAGAAGGTTCCAGGAATTAACGTTCACGGTCTACAGCCAAATTCTCAAAAGCAGCCTCTGATTTTGATTGAGATACTTTGGGCCTGCTTTTGTTGAGGCGATAAGCTGCCCCTTGACTTCGATTGCAGCTGCAGATATTTGGCACCTCCGAAAAAAGAGGCCCGAAGTGTGTCAAGTTGGGCACCCAAAAATGGAGGTACCCAAAACTGAACATGTTGGCCCTGGTGTGTCCCGTCCTCACACGGACTAAAATGGGACAAAATTTCCAAACTCTCTGCACATTTCCTCCTGTTCTAAAGTCATTACAGGGCAAAAATCTGCTCTCAGTGCCACGGGTGCTGCTTCAGTGTAAGGGAGAGCAGAACTGGCCCACTTGCTCTGTGAGGACTACATGAATATTGTCATATATGCCATTTGTTTTTCTTTCAAGTGGCAAATTTGATGGATGGTAATGTTACCAGTGCTAATCCAGATGGAAAGTACAGTATCCTGATTGGACAGCTACGTTTTGTAAGGATTGTGGGTTAACTCTCACAAGTCCCAGGAAAGGGCCGCCATGACAATTAGAAATAATAGTAAACACTTTCATCCAGAGATCACTAAGCACCTTACAAAGGGGTCAGTATCACTCTCACTTTACAGATGGGGAAACTGAGGGCAAAAAGAGAGGAAAGGACTTGGCCAAGGTCCCACAACAAGTCAGTGGCAGGGTCTGGAGGAGAACCCAGGAGTCTTGATTTTCAGTCCCCTGCTGTACTACTAGACCATGGTGCATCACAAAAAGACAACAACCAATCAAGAGAAATAATCCCAGTCATTTAACAACGTGAACCAGACTGGCCCAGGGAGTAGAGCAGCCTGCGGGTTTCAAATCTGCAATCCTGCAGCCCAAGCACCTCCCTGACAGAACCATTCCAAAGAAGGAATCGCTGCTGGACCGACGGTGCACCCACACTGTGGCAGAAGTGGGCGCCCGTCTGCTTCTCTTCTGTGGTATTAGCATCCCAGGCGGGTGGCAGTTGGTGCGCCTCCCACACTCTGGCAACAATTTGCTGGCTCTGCTGCTGCATTATTATGTAACTCTCCTACAGATTACATAACCTTCTAGGAGTGGTGCATTCACGGTGAGGGGACGCAGGATGCAGGCAGCATGGAGAGAATATATCCCGCTAATTGAAAATACATGGAAATCGAGTCATTACCATTGCTCAGGCTCTTGGCATGACAGCCTGGAGGTCTAATTGCCCTCTGGGCTCAGCAAACATGTCTGGTAAGGTTCTGGTTATGAGTTAATAGAAGCAGAAACCATCTGGCATCCTTAGGGAGCCGGGGGAGAATTTAGTGCCAGCTAGTGATGAAAAAACAAACATGCTGCAGTATTCTGCAGTGAACAAATCCTGCAGCAATCACCCCATCAGTAACTGCAGTGACCTGGACAAGTATTACAGAGTACTGGAATGTAGGGAGTACTGAGTGGAGTACCACAGAGTACTGGAGTGTTTTACATGAGCGGAACTGGGGCCAGTGACTTTTCCCTGTCCCTGGTGCAAGAGGAAAGAAACAGTCTTCTGGCTAGCTAGATTTTAGATGCTAGAGCATCCCTGGCCTCTCTCCCCCCAGGCCTTTGCTGGTGAGCTTTATGAAGGCCAGTGGATGGAGAGTGTCCAGCTGTCCTACCCGAGACCTGAACATCAACACCCTCCATTTCTCTGCCCCGGCACAGCTTTGCTATACCAGCCCCTCTGCGTGTCAACATTGGGTTGCCAGTGACCACTGTCTTGGTAGACCCAGGCTAACCATGTCCACCAGGGATCCCTGTACCCAGCAGGTGGGATAGATTGTAGGCACATGCTAGGAGGGAATGCCAACAAATCAAGAAGCCCATTGAGGTTCCATACACCATGTTTCCCCGGACTCTGACCTGCAGCCCCACCCTTCCCTGCAAGTGGAGTCCTGTCAAACAAGTAGATGGAAATAAACAGAATGAAGAGCAGGGGAACCCAGAGAATTCCTCTTCGCCATGCGGAGGCCCAACCAGCCATGGTTTCCAATTAAGCTGAAAGCACTGCTGAGACTGCAGGCCCCATTTAGGGCAACAGCTACTATCTGTGCATCTATGCGCCCTGGGATTGCAAGTAAAACAGAGACACCTCCATGTGCAGGGGCAGGCTTCAGACAAGAAAAGGATCCACCGCTGTAACTGCAAATCTCCAGGCACAGGCCTCAATGCGGTTGCATCCCTTGCCCAGCTAGCCCACCATCTGCTGAGTTAGAATGACAAAGGTAATATATGTCTAATGCATTATAGCTGCTCTCTCCTCCAACCCCCTCCCTCCCAAGGTCACGCTGGTCTCAGTGACTGTGCTGAGCCACCTGGTCTCAATGTAAAAGGTATCAGGGTCTGTGTTTCCAATCTGGAGCTCATCCAGCAGGAATCCACATTTCAGAAAACTGGTGGCAAACACAGAAGAGATGTGTAAAGTGTGTGTATTGGGGAGGTGGGGGAGGTGCGTTAACTATTAAGTGGGTTTGATTCTAGATCGATCAATCTAGGCCAAATTCTGCATGGATTTATACCCAGGAAAGTCAATAGGATTACGTAGGGTGTCAATCAAAACAGCACTGAGAGAGTCCAGAGGGAATCAAGGGCCAAATTCTGTCCACAGTGACACCAGTAGAAGCCCAGTGATCTCAGTGGGGCAAGAGGTTGAGAGAGACAGAGGGTACCAGGAGTGGGGACTCCCTGCCCTAGAGCTCATACATGATTCTGGGTGGAAGAACAGGCTGGAATGGAGCTAGATGCTTTCCAGCCAGCCAGAGAGGAGGGCAGCTTAGCTCCCGCAGGGGCTGTAGGAGAAGCACCTTCAGGGCCTGGGAAGGAAATGGAGGGTAGGGAGCGGGTGGCAAGGGCACAAGAGGGGGGAGGAGTTCCCTTGGCAGCTCTAGTCTCAGAGAAGTCGATACCTCTTGGAAATCTAGGCTCTAATAGATGGGCCAGGCTTGTAAGCAGGTTCCTGCATAAGTCACTCTCCCCTCGGGGGGGAAAGGAAGAAAATCGCCCTAGTCAAGCAGGAGCCCAGCCCGCAGAGCTCGCTCCAGAGCAGGCTCTGAGCCCCAGGGGCTGTGTGTGTAGGGACCTTTCGGATAAGCCAGGGTTAAAACCAAAAGCAGCTCGGTGCACTGGGAGGGGGTGAGCGAGGCTGGTGAACTGCCTGTAACCTACCAATGTTAAGTGTCTGGGATTCAACTGCCTGTTTCCCTTCAGTAATGGAGCCCTAGGGGGGATCGTCCCAAGTACAGATCATTGTTAATGACTTTTAATTAAATAGAGAAGAGTGTGGGAAGTGGAAATTCTCTCATGCATTTTGCATTACTCTAGCATTCACAAGGCTGGGAGCTACAGCTCTGGGTAATAAGGGAAATACCTGGGTTGGGATTTAATCTAAGGGATGGGGACGTTCCTTTGGCTATGCACCCCCACTGCCACCCTCCCGCTGGGGAGGAATACCCTCCTCCCTTTTAATGAGTACTTCCAGCCCTAGAGCCAGCCAGATGCAATCTGCACTGTGCCTTAGCAAGCATCTGTTTGCGTGTGCATGCTGTGTGCCTTCATGTACAGGATGTGGGGGGTTCAGGTCCGATGCCCCAAGTAGCGAACCTGCTTGGAATCACCTACGATACAGAATTTTCCTGCTGCTGTCAATGGGCCCTGAACAAACAACGCGGTCCTGCTCTGTGTCTCGGCTTGCTCCTCACTCCCCTCCCTATCTTCCCTGTAGCAATGATGCTAGCCTGGCTGCCCCCACTCTCGGCTTCTCCCAGGCCACCCCCTCTGCACTAAATGACCTCCTGATCCCAGTCTGCCAGGCCCATGCCCCCTTCTACCCGCCTATTGGCCTGCTTTTTCCACAAAGCCCCCAGCCATCCCCCCCCCCCCCACCAGCTCACACCAGCCAACTGCTCTCTGCACCGTGTGACAGAGGGGGATCTGTCTAGGAACTCTACTTTGCGTGTGTTGAACCCGCGTGTAAACAGGCCTGAAGGCAGCACGCTGTATTGTATTCCAGACAACACCTTGCCCAGGAAAAGGGCCTGACACCTCCCCGAAGGACTAGCACTGAGAAAACCTCTCGAATCCAAGCTCAACCCTTGACTTTGAATGACCCTACTACTGGCCCAGCCCCATGGAACAATGGGCTTTCTACACAGGGGCACGCGTGATGCAGGGGAGGGGATGGGAGCATCCCACTGGAGCACATGGCAAAGAGACAGACTCTACTTAAGAGCAGGAATCTGCTTGGTGCAGGAGGGCTGGGCAGCGCCAAGCGCAAGGTCTTGTAGGAGAGAGAGCACAGGAAGGACTCTGCCCAGCCAGAGCTGCTGACCTACCTCAGACTTGCAGAAGGGGAGGGGAAGGGGCATCTCAGGACTTTTCTTGTTGTCAGAGATCTGTAACTATCAAATGCTTTTAAGAGTCCAGTCGCTGTGGTTAAGAAAGCCCTTTGCTATGCCTGTGTCCCTTACTGTCCTGCCATGCGTTCCCTGAAAAGGTTAAACTGGAAGCCCAGAGGGCCCACAGCACAGGTGAAGCTCTGGGGCAGCACGTGTAAGTGACTGGGGAGCTCAGGAGAGCTCAGACATGGGTTTAGGGTCGAGGGCAGCAGTGTCCCGCGTCCCTAAGGAGGGCGTCAGACAAGAGGTCTGAGCCTGGGCATAGGCCCTAGAGTCCCAGAGCTGGATGTCCAGTTGGTTTTGATGTATGAGGGACGCAGCGATCAGGTTCACTTGCAACCAGCTGGGTACGGGTCCAGGTTGTAACACAGCCCATTTCCTTCAAGTCTCCCAGTGCATCTTGTCTTAGCGGCAGGTAAAGCTCCTCAGAGCTGGGACCATACAGCACTGACGTTGCCGCCTCTTTAAGAATCTCTCTCGGGGCCAGCACACTTTTGCACTTGAGCAGCCTTCCCTGGCTACATTTGTCATGGTGTGCAGAGCTAGAAGTTGAGTACAAGTCTCATGTATGCTTGTATGGGTAGCTCTCCACTCGGGGGGAGAAGGGGGGGGGGCGGAGGGGGAGGGGTGTTGATACCGTGCTTAGATGTAGCTGTTGTATGTGTTTTTTTCTTGGGAAGGTGGCCTTGCCAATCATAGGAAAAAATCGGTTTTCCCACCGGGCAGTCTCTGTTCACAGTGAACCAGCGGGTTCAGCGGTGTCCTCGCATACAGCCATGAGAGCAGTGTGGGGCTTACTGTCATGAGAAAGGAAGAGAGATCCCAGCTGTGCCTGGGGACCGTGGAGCAGGGGCAGCTGATGTGAGCCACGAGAGCATTCATTAATTGTAACATTCCCTTTATTTTCCTATCCTAATCCTTGTGATTCGCATGCCAGTGACTGAAACAGCACTGCTGCAGATCCTGGGAACTGGAACAGGAGGCTACCCTGCCCATTTGAGTTTTGAGGTCTACTCCCAAGAGGGAGGATGCCAGAATCCTAGGAGTGGGGAAAGGTGTTAGACAGATAGCCCGGAAGCCTCCAGTCTGGGTTGCTTTCGTCTCTGAAGTTTCTAGTGTCCATGGCCCATTTTACATGTGTAGCATATGGATGGTGGAAGATGTAAAATATGTTTTGGTGCACAATGGAGACACTTTTCGAGGGGCCGAGTTGGCATAGATAAGCTATGCCCAGGGTGTGCCTGGCTCAGCTGGCACACACAACCGACAGCTCCTGCGCCTATGACACACGCAATCTGGTTGCAGGCCCCTTTACATACAGCTCCTGGCTCCATCCTGTTCAGGTTCTTTTACTGTTCTCAGATACCATGGTGATGGGCACAGTATAAGGGAGGAGATTTACACAATTCCTTCTGATTCAACCCTCTGCTTGGACAAGACACCCAGAGCTCTACTTAAAAGGAAAATATCTGATCACACTTGGAATCAGCAGCTCCCACCCTAAGATGACTGGCATTAAAAATACAAGGGACAACCTGCAGCCCCTTGATGTAAACGACCAACAATTCCCTTCCAAATCACTTAAAGGTAAAGAAAAGAAACTGTCAGTTATTACTGAGAAAATCAGTCACTTGACATGTTAGACAAAGTGAAGATTAATTGCACATTCCTCTACCATGGTCTCAGTGCAGACTAAGGGAAAAGGCTGTAGCAGGAAGAGCACAGAGGCAGTTGTAGCCACTATCTGCAAACCTAACTGAGATGAGTAACGCTTGGGAGATCCTGAGTAGGGCATTGCTTGGCTTGGGACCCTGACCTGCTTCCCACTCATCTCCCAGCATTTAGGGAGAGTAGCTTCTTGGAACTAATTTCTGGCCACTGGACTACACTGCAGCTCAGAGAAGACCAAGGGGCCGGATACAGTGCTAACTCATGGGCAGCAGTTTAATGGTGAATGAAAGTAACTAGGTTAACTAATGACAGGTTTCAGAGTAGCAGCCAAGTTAGTCTGTATCCGCAAAAAGAAAAGGAGTACTTGTGGCACCTTAGAGACTAACTAATGAAAGTGGGGCCGAAAGAGACAGTCAAACTCAACCCTGGGACAAGTGGGTGCACCTCCACTTACCTCTGGGTTGAACTTGCCCCCAAGTCTCCAGCTCCCAAAGCACCATCTCTGGATGAGGTTGGATATGGACTGAGATTCCCTACAGCCCTGCACTGCTTCTTCCAGCAGCAGTCTTCTCAAGGCACCACTATTTGCTTCACCGTATGTGCCACAGGCAGAAATGGGGGGTGCTGTGCCTTCATTTCCCTAGAAGGTCTCTTTAGGAGTCATGGAAATCATGTGAATAGGAACAGTTTGGAGATGTTGGACTCTCTGGAGGCTGAAGTCTTGAAGCCACTGACCTTTCCCATGTCGGGATGAAGGGAGGGATAAGCCCTCACTCGCTGTGGTTTAGCTAGGTAGGGTGGAGCTTTAGCTCAGAGATTGTTACTGACTCTCAGCCTCTGGAGGTCAGGCTCGGAAGGCAGGGAGGAAGAAGACACACCACACGCTGACTAGCATTGCCTCTGCCCGTGCTGTCGATAAAGACAAGACACCAATATTTTCTAGAACACAAAGCAGGAGAAGAGCCAGAGACTCCTGAAGTGCACTAGGGGCTTTGTTATTGCCATTCAAATATGGAAGGTGTTCAGATACACCAGCGATGGGTGGCATACAAGCCCCTAAGAGAGGTGGATGGAACAGCATGCAGGGTGGCCAGTGCAGCACCAGGCATACAGTCACCTTAAAAAGAGTGAAATTCGACACCTCCACCCCCAAAATGAATGTATAGGCCATCAGGTGTGAACAAAGGCTCTGAGGAGTAGCTGGTTCCGACCCTATGCTTCTCTGGACGGAGAGGTGGTAACGGCAAGCCCAGGCTTGCTCTCCGCCCTGCTGTTGAGAGCTGAGATCCCAAGAGGCAAGCCCACAGTGGGTGCTGAAGGATTCTCGGTCATTGAACTGCTGTTAAGTAATTAGACTCAAGATCCGAAAAGATCAATTAGCAGAAAAAGAAGGTGCTTAAAGGGCTAAAACTCCAGCCACAACCCCCTGGTGAGTGTTAAACTTATAGATCCCTGGAGAGGAACAGCACTAAGATTAAGACTTGCAGAGCAAAGCTGCTGGGTGAGTGAAACCTCACTAAATCCTTTTCCATTTTACCAAAAAGGAACATGTTTGTAAGAAGCATTTGGCCTTTTGAAAAAAAAAAAATCACATCAACTTGCTACAGCCCCCTGGCTTCACTGAACACGCTACCGATTAATCCTGAAAGCAAATGGAAGACAGGCTCCACAGAGAGCCAGATCATTCTCATTTGAAAGCAGCTTGGACTGTGCTTTTATAGATTTTGAAAAGAAAATTGAAAGACAATTGTTAATGGGGAATTTCTAAAGGGCTCCTCGTCCACCCAGGTATCTTGAGCCACCAAAAGCCCTAGGAGAATGGCCCACTCCTCTAGACATCAACTTCCTGGGGCACATATAGACTGTGAAATGCTTTGGATCGATGCATAGAGTGATGGGGACTGGGAGCAACAACGTGGCTAATAGAGGGGTTCACAAACTGGGAGGAGCGTGGAACTGCTGACAATGGTGGGGAGATTGGGTGCGGCATGGGATTGATGGATGGGGCTGCAATGATGAGAAGACGGGTGCAGAGGGATGGAGCTGTGACATTTCACTCCATATTCTTTATGAAAATAAAGTCTGTGCCAGAAAAAGGGATAGAATCCAGTAAGTGCATCGTTGCAATTGATTACCCATTACAGCTTGCAGAATAACTCCTACCACAGTACATCTAAGGAAGATGAAAAGATTGCAATTCTTATCAATGACATAACTGAGATATACTCTATGCAAGATGGGTCTTGTAAGGGACCATTGGAAAGGTTCTGATTTACTGAAAGTGATTATCCAATTCAGCATGTATCATTTCTGTATCTAAAGATAGAAATATGGACTAGGTAACAATTACAACCAGATGTGTATTGGGAAGACACCCACCAGACGACAGGCCATCAAAGTTGATGAGCCATGAGGAAGGAACAACAAGACCAAGAAGATACTAATCTCTCTCCCTCCTAGGAGGCGTCCAGGGACATAACTGTGACACTACTAGGTCAGGTGATCTGGTCACCACCTGATACTAAACATTACCTGGGACTTCTTGTAACTTTCCACTGGAAGGGAAGGGGGCAAGTTTGGGAAAAAAAGGATTCCCGCCTTATGTAAATCCTATTTAAGGGTGGGGAGGAAGGCAAACAGGACTCCTCCTCTCCATGGCCTGTCTGCCCAAAAAGAAAGACTGCTAAAGCCACCTAAAGGGAAGGCGGGGGGGAGTCCAGACTGAGACAGGGGTCCAGTCTGAAAAGAAATATAACTGGAACTCTGAACGACAGAAACTTTGCAACCTGTCTAAAATAACATTTAGGGTAAGAAATTACATTTTGTAACCTGTTTCTCAAGTATATTGAACTTAGCTTGCATACTTTGTTTTATTTGCTCACCAGTCTGCTTTGTTTTATCTGTTATTGCTTATATTCACTTAAAATTCACCCTTTTGTAATTAATAAACTTATTTCTTATTTATAATATAATCCAGTTTATGTAATTTCTAACTGGGGAGCGGGGCAAGAAGTTGTGCATATCTCCCTCCACATTGAGGGAGGGGATGAATTTCATAAAACCTTTGGGTTTGTACCCCTTAAAGGGAGTGGGCACCAGAGTGCTGGGGTGAGGCCATAAGGCTGAATCTTTCCAGACCGGATCTCTATCTCTCTGTGCAGCCCTGCCTGTATGCTTGGCTGGAAGAGGCTTGTGAGCCTACCCCAGCAAGGCCAGGTAAAGGGGACCCAGGTTGGCAGAATAGGCTGACTCGGTGGTACTCCAGCACATCAGTTGACACCTCAAAGGGCCTAAATCTGTCACAGGGACATCAAGAATGTCAGAGCAGAGGGCTGATGGCTGCAGGAGATTGGAAGCTGAGTGGGACCATGGGGCTGGGGACCGACAACGGTACATTTAGGAGCTAATTGTCATAATAACATCACCCAGTGACATGAGTGAAAATTGTACTTGGCAGATAAATGATGTCAAAGAAAAGAGTGACAACAATAAAATGCGTTCAGTCCATCTGGGCTTGTGATCAAGAAGAGACTGATCATCCAGCCCTATTGGAACAGGAAGTCTGCGAGACCTATGGTCACACTGTGCACTGATTTTTTCTAAAGCAGAAATCTCCATTCAAGTCAATGGGAAGCTTGGCTAAAAAAATCAACTGCATAATATAGTCCCCCAAGATCTATTGGTATAAGCTGAAGTCACTATACAGACTGGGCAGGGCAGAGGTGTGGGGGAAGAGATGGAAAACAAGAGAAGTTTGTCCACACAGCTGGGTCCATTGGCAGGTGTATCTTTGGATGAGGCACTTGGGTACAAATTGCAATTCTTAACTTACTAAAATGTCACACAGCTCAGGGTAAGTTCCATGAGCAGATCCAGTTCCTAGTTACTGTTGCTATAGCAACTGCCTCCTTGGTATCTATGAGTTCAGCACATCACATGAGGAGACAAGACAAGAGTAAGGATGGATGGGTCAGACAAATGACATTCCCCCCAGGGCGTTTTGAGGCTTTTCAGCTGCTTTCTTCCAGGGAGGTGCTGCACATCTGCAAATCCCACTGACTTTCCCGGGAGGTCCAAGTCTCAAGAGAAGGTTGTTTGCAGGTGCTGTTCTCTCCCCTCAGTGTCCATGCTTCCTTACACAGGTCTAGGTGGATGCTGGAACCACTTTCACACCACGGACTAGGAGGAGCTGCATACGGGTCCCTGCAGTCTCTCATGCCAATTTGCCCTCTGGGTCGCCTTCCAACAGTTTCTACTGCACGCTCAGTGGACTCCTTTAAAGGCTTTCAATGACTGGTCACATTATTACATGCATCACTTCACTGCTCCTGTGTGGGGTCTCAATCCTGCAAACCCTCCATCACAGGAGCAGTCTTGCTCATGCAATTAATGCCACTGGAGTCAACAGGGCTCCTCATGGTAGTGAGATCAAGCAGGATCGCCCGGAACCTTGGCTTGCTCTCTGGTCCCTCCCTATGATACACCACGGTTGGTGCATTTCTCATGAGTGCTTCTCCCTCTGTCTGGAAATCTCTCTCCCCTCCTAACATGTTGAGTCACAGGCCAGAAAGGACCATTGTGATCATCTAGTCTGACCGCCTGTATAACCCAGGCCAGAGAACTCCCCCACAATAATTCCTAGAGCAGGTCTTTTAGAAAAACACCCAATTGATTTAAAAGTTATCAGTGATGGAGAATCCACCACAACCCTTGGTAAATTGTTCCAATAAATTACCCTCAGTGTCAAAAATTTACACCTTACGTCCTGTCTGAATTTGTCTACCTTCAACTTCCAGCCATTGGATCGTGACACGCCTTTCTCTGAAGAGCCCATTATTAAATATTTGTTCTGCATGTAGCTACTTATAGACTATAATCAAGACACCCCTTAGCGTTCTCTTTGCTAAGTGAAATAGATTGCACTCTTTGAGTCTAGCACTAGAAGGCAGGTTTTCTAATCCTTTAATCATTCTCAGGGCTCTTCTCTGAACCGTCTCCCATTTATCAACATCCTTCTTGAATTGTGGGCACCAGAACTGGAGACAGTATCCAGCAGCGGTCGCACCAGTGCAAAACACAGAAGTAAAATAATCTCTCGACTCCTACTCGAGATTCCCCTGCTTATGCACCCCAGGATCACAGCAGCTCTTTTGGTCACAGGGTCACGCTGGGAGTTCATGTTCGGCCACAACCCTCACATCTTTTTCAGTCACTGCTTCTCAGGATAGAGTCCCCCATCCCGTACGTTTTCTCTTCAGCTCTCACTTGGAAACCCCTATTTTCGGTGTGGTCTGTGATGCTAAGACTCTAATACATACAAATGCAACGTATTGTGTAATATTTTATCAAAATCTTGCTAAACAGGCACATATTTCTTTTGTATTTTCTCTTCCCATCACTGATGATTACTAAAGGTATTTATATGTAAATAGAAGCTGTCTCCTCTAATCTGCCCACTTGTATTTTTCTGACTTGCTCAATGATGGTCCAGCCTATTATTTCTGGTACCAAACCGGATTCCATGGTAAGGGTCAGGGCTGGGATGCCGCTGGGTGCTTGGCCCGCTGAGACTACATTGATCGGACTAGTAAATTGAGCTGTCTTTTTGCTTTTTCTAATGAACCACTGATCATCTTAAAAGGTATGATCTCTCATGGGTACCGAGGGTACCAACTAATGCAATGGACTAATAGAAAACTGGGAATCTTGTCCAGCCCTGGTGGATAGGTACCATCCCTGAGAGGAAGGAGCAGGTGGGGTGGGGGAGAAATCACTCTTCTGATTACATCTCTCTTCTCTTACATCTCTTATTTCAGACCTGAATTTCATAGTCATCTTCAGATTTCAAATGGTAAAAGATTTTAAAAATCAAATCCTATGAAGAATTGCATTTCAGTTCTAGAAGTTTGTAAGAGTGCAGGCTGCTAAAAATCACAGAGGAATTAAGAGGAGGAAAAAAGCAAGATAGCCTGATTTAACAGAGGATGCTACCTAATTTGTTCTATTTGAGGTCCACACTGCTGCTGTTGTAATGTTTTCTTGCATAGGTATATCTTACAGGCAGTAGGTCTAGAGGTGAGAAATTATTCCAGTCAGAGTGAATGATACAGTGAACAAACCTTACTCATATACACTCATCTTCCAACAAACTGCACCACAACTAACAAGCATTTCTCCAAGATGCAACTGCCCATACAATCAGCTAAACTGCACTTGCAAGACTATATGCAATAGCACTCACAGGTAATTTCCAATAATATGCAAATGCTTAAGTCAGCTGTAATAAGAGGAGCTACAGCTGCTCAGTGAAGTTAAGTGGAGAAGATATTCAATTAACTTTATGGAGCTTTTGTAACGCATTTTGAATGTGGGTGTAGGAGCCATTTTAGATATAAGTGGCAGACGCATGGGATTCAAATGGCCATTCAGACTTTGCTGGGAGATGGAGTCATAGCTGAGGAGAAAATATGGGTGTTTATTGAAGTTTTCCGTGTTTAATTTTTCTTCAATTTCTTTTCACCTACCATTAACAATTTAGGTGACATGCTGACTTTAGAGGGACACCATCAGCTTGTAAAGAATTACATCTGTCTGCAAGCCACCTTAGGAGGGAATCCTCAACCACCAACACTCCTAAGGGGGATGGAATCATCCATCTGCCATCCAAACCGGGAAACTCGAGACATGTGTGGTTTGCCTGGAGTTAGAATTCAGGATGTGACGGAGTGTCTTCCGAGACTGATCAAGCCCTCGGACCGCTACCCCTTCCGACTTCTCCACATGGGCATCAATGATACTGCCAAGAATGACCTTGAGCGAGACACTGAAGACTACGTGGTTCTGGGAAGAATGAAAAAGGAGTTTGAGGCACAAGTCGTGTTCTCATCCATCCTCTCTGTTGAAGGAAAAGGCCCAGGTAGGGATTATCCAATTATGGAATTAAATGCATGGTTGCACAGGTGGTGTCGGAGAGAGGGCTTTAGATTCTTTGACCATGCGATGTTGGTCCATGAAGAAGGATTGCTAGGAAGAGATGGGATCCACCTAACAAAGAGGGGGAAGAACATTTTCCCAGGCAGGCTTGCTAACCTAGTGAGGAGGGCTTTAAACTAGGTTTGCCAGGGGATGGAGACCTAAGCCCTGAGGTATGTGAAGAAGTGGGATGCTGGGAGGAAACACAAGGAGGAGGGTGCAACAGGGGAGGCCTCCTGATTCATACTCAGAAAGTACTGCAATCGGCTAGTTATCTTAGATGCCTGTACACGAACGCAAGAAGCCTGGGAAACAAGCAGGAAGAATTGGAAGTCCTGGCACAGTCAAGGAACTATGATATGATTGGAATAACAGAGACTTGGTGGGGTAAGATCATACCTTGACTTTAACAAAGCTTTTGGTATGGTCTCCCACAGTATTGTTGCCAGCAAGTTAAAGAAGTATGGATTGGATGAGGTATGGATACTGGTTGGTAGCCGTTATCAAGCGAAGTGCCCTAGGATTCAGTCATGGGGCCAGTTTTGTTCAACATCTTCATTAATGATCTGGATGATGTGATGGATTGCACCCTCAGCAAGTTCACGGATGACACTAAGCTGGGGGGAGAGGTAGATATGCTGGAGTGTAGGGTCCAGAGTGACCTAGACAGATTGGGCCAAAAGAAATCTGATGAGGTTCAACAAGGACAAGTGCAGAGTCCTGCACTTAGGACGGAAGAATCCCATGCACCGCTACAGACTGGGGACTGACTGGCTAAGTGGCAGCTCTGCAGAAAAGGACCTTGGGATTACAGTGGACGAGATGCTGGATACGAGTCAACAGTGTGTCCTTGTTGCCAAGAAGGCCAACGGCATATTGGGCTGCATTAGTAGGAGCATTGCTATCAGACTGAGGGAAGTGATTATTCCCTTCTATTCAGCACTGGTGAGGCCACATCTGGAGTATTGCGTCCAGGTTTGGGCCCCCCACTACAGAAAGGATGTGGACAAATTGGAGAGAGTCCAGCGGAGGGCAACAAAAACGATTAGGGTACTGGGGAACATGACTTATGAGGAAAGGCTGAGGGAACTGGGCTTATATAGTCTGCAGAAGAGAAGAGTGAGGGGGGATTTGATAGCAGCCTTCAACTACCTGAAGGGGAGTTCCATAGAGGATGGAGCCAGGCTGTTCTCAATGGTGGCTGATGACAGAACAAGGAGCAATGGTCTCAAATTGCAGTGGGGGAGGTCTAGGTTGGATATTAGGAAAAACTATTTCACTAGGAGGGTGGTGAAACACTGGAATGGGCTACCTAGGGAAGTGGTGGAATCTCCATCCTTAGAGGTTTTTAAGGCCTGGCTTGACAAAGCCCTGGCTGGGATGATTTAGTTGGGGATTGGTCCTGCTTTGAGCAGGGGTTGTACTAGATGACCTCCTGAGCTCTCTTCCTACCCTAATCTTCTATGATTCTATGAAAATTTTGGATCTACTGTAGTTAGATGTAGCACCCAAAATCTCTACCACTAAAAGAATTTGGTAAAGATTTTTGTTTCCAAGCTCAGTTGAAGTACTTTTGGCATGTGACAAGAACTTCGTGTGTAGTCAGTTTCACTGATTCCCTGTATATTCAGGTAGTTATTTGCTGCCTTGCTGGAAGGCCCTTACAAAACAAGGGAGCAGAACATATTAAATATGAAAAAGAAGTAAGTAGTACAATAAATATTTAACCCAGACTTTGTAACAGGGGCTTTGTCAGAAGTGTGATTTGTTTAAAGATTTCTCTCTTTAATGAAAAAAATTCAAGTTAATTGCATCCTTTTAAAAAGTGTATTTCATAACTTGTTGGGGCGGAAAAGGTTGCTGTGACAAGGCACAAAGGGTTTCAGGACCAGTTAAATTTCCCTAGCAGTTGTCCCGGGCCACCGATCAGTAAGAAAATTGTTCAAACTCAAGAGTTCCAGCAGCACCATACACCAATCTCTATTCCCCAGCAGCACCCTCCAGCATTCAGGATAAGCACTAGAAAGCATATATTAGGCAATGGACCTAATCTATCTGGACCGTCCAGGAGAGGGCTGGGCAGTGCGGACCGCACGTTTTGGAAGAAAATCCGTTCAGCACATGCAAAAAACGCAAAGAAACTCACCTGGCTTCAGGTCTCTTCACATACCCCAAACTCAGACAAAACAAGGTTCTTCCACCAAAAGGTTGCGAAGTTTAATGAGACTTTTCACTGGGCTCCAGGGCAGAACTTCAGCAAGCCTGAGAGAGGAGCTTTAAATAGACTGAGGTCCAGTTATGATTTTTGGTAGAAATTATGCAACATTCGGTGATTGCAGCTGCGTTTCTCTTGGACTCTGGGTTGATTGGAAGCCAACATTCCAGGGCTACGCAGCTGCATACAGTAAAACCAAGATATATCTATCATTCTTGGGCTTTCCACAAAGCAGTGAGAAATGTATACATGTGTGTGTTTAAATGGAGTTTCTTCATGGAATACTACTCCCTCCCTTTGAAACTTTTTAATTTATGGACT
Source organism: Caretta caretta (assembly GCF_965140235.1). Taxonomy (NCBI): domain Eukaryota; kingdom Metazoa; phylum Chordata; order Testudines; family Cheloniidae; genus Caretta; species Caretta caretta. Next base: position 9,258,763 of record NC_134223.1, read on the forward strand.
GTCTTGATTTTATAATTGTTATTATTACTCACTTTTTCCTTATCCTTACTTTGTCCCAGGCCTATCAGTCATTTTAATAACTGTTTACAAAATCTAAGGTCTTGCACAACATTTGCATGACTTATATCAAAGGACTCTTAAATCCAGGTTTTTATGGGTTCTATTCTGGAAGTCATGAAACCCAAGAAACAAAGGAAATGCACTCTCCAAAGCAGCAACATACATTGATTAGTGACAGATTAGCCTCAGCAACTGTAGAGTTTGCATAAGCACTCCCAACTCTGAGTATTTACTTCAGCTGGTCACACTTGGTGGATCTATAAAACTAGAGTCAAACCCACAAATGTTTATAGCCAAGTGCAGCGTGCCGGGGGAGGGGGGGGAGGGTGTCAAGAAAATAGTGGGAGGAAACAAGTGCAACTGACTAGAGGACACGCCCATTTCAAAGCCACTTTTGAGATTTCAAAATTTGTTTTCAGTCCAAACTATCAAAGCTTTTTGAACACGGTCACAAAAATGGAATGGTTCTGGGTCCAAAGCCTGCACTTTTTGAGTCAGGAAGAAAGGGGCATACATGGGGCTAGGGCACTGGTGTGGGACATGGGAGACCAAATGCTTCCCAATATGGATCCTGTGGTACCCCGGTTGTTAGCTAAAGCTGCCCCTCCCTCCAGCATAAACACCAAAGGGATGGGGGAGGGAAGCTGCTGTTATACCATCTGCTCTCGCCTGGGGTGAAGCCTCCCTGGGATCCCCCTTGTGCTAGAACTCGTGTGTCAAAGAGGAAAATCCCCAGAGAAAACATTAGACACTCCTTTCTAGCCAAACAGCCCTAGGAGGCTGTTTTGCAGGGGCTCCGCTCTGTTGGCAGTATGCCTGCATCCCCATTAGGCAGCTGGTTGGCAGGGAGATGGGGGCTGAGTTATGGTTCGGGTTTGAACCTGAACTGCATGGTTCCAGTCTCTTAGACAGTCAAGTTTTTTTTTTTTAAACTGTAACACACCCACCCTCCAAAGTTGGTTTCATAACAACTTTAGCTTAGAAGAAGTTAACAAGGAGATTTTGGTCAGTGGAGAATGATCTACTGCAGATGAGGAGAAGCGTCCCTAGCAGACAGATCTTTGTACAGTCTCCTCTTCCATTAACAACGCTCTACCACGGAGAGCCAGCAGCATGTGAGGACTTGCTTCACCTAGGCCTGATGCTCCAGGGCCTCTCTTGCAGTCAGACTCTAAACAGCATACACATGCCGAGGAAGCAAGCCATCTCTGGCCAGAGACGCACTTCCAAATCTGGGACACGTTCAGCTTAGGGGTAGAGGGGCTGGCCTTATTCTGGTGGGTGCACAGTGAAGGGCGGGAGGAAGGAAGATCATGGGAGTAGCCTCTGAGCAGGACCCAGCCGCACTGCAAACACCAAGTTGTCATGCTCCCTGTGCACAAAAGGGATTTTCATGCACGAGTCCTGGGCACCTCATCTGGGGCACAGAGAGCGAGTGCCAAGGGGATGGGGGGAGAAAGCATTTGCTGCACCATGTTAGAGGGTGTAGCAATGGCTGCTGCTCTGTGCACTCCACAGGACCCCTGCCTCCCTCTGTGCACAGGAGGGAGCTCCTTTGGGGGTGGAGCAGAGTTGTTTGTAGGATTCCTGCCTCATTTGTTGCAAAATTGGAAGGTACATATGAACAAGGCAGGGAATTGCAGGAAAAGAAAGGATGGTTTCACGGTTGAGGCAGTCAAATGCTTTAAGAGAATTTGGTTCTATTCTGCCTCTGCCATAGAGATCCTGTGTGATGCTGGACAAATCACTTAAGCCAAGTTTTTCAAAGGTGACCAGTAATTGGACGTGCCTCCTTTTCTGCACTTGAGACCCTGGAGTCAGATCTGCAGAAGTACTGAGCACATGCAAATGAAGTCAATGAGTGCTGTGCTTTGGACATACAAAGTACTATATAACGCTAAATACTTTGGAGAGTGGGGTGCTAGGCCTCTCAAATTGGGCATCCAAAATGAATGGATACTTTTGACTTTAATCTCTCTGTGCCATAGCTCTCCATCTGTAAAATGGGTACAAGGATAGCCCCTCACCTGACAGGCATGCTGCTAACATTAATTAATGCTGGTGAAGCACTCAGACACCGTAGTGATGAGCACCGTGGACGAGCCCGTGAGGAAATCAATATTTCTGTCTTCAGCACTGAGTTTCAATAGTGTACAGTAAATAAAGCCTGGGACCATACACTGAACAAGGATAAAATAAAATATTGAATTGTTCTTTTGTTGAGCACCATGCACTCTGTGCAGTGAACAGTAGGAAAGAAATAATATGATCATGTCATTAAAGATTACCCTAATGCATATGCACAAGGGGGCTGAAGTGAGGTTGCACAGGCTATTGTAATGCTGGTATTTCCTAACGTTTGAGGGCTTGACTTTAAATGTTAATAATGTTCTTTTAATGTAGCTTTTGGAGGAATTTTATTATAGTTCCAAATAAACTGCACAGAGGCTCTCTGGTTTGTTTTGCCTCCATGTTGGTCTGAAAATCCTCTAAAAGGCAGGAAATTACAACTGGTATTTCAAAATTTGGGGGTGGGAGTGGGAGATCCTCCAGGGCTCTCATCCTCATGCAAATATGTCCTGCTTCCCCACAGATTTTGATTGCCCAGCTACAGGCCTGAGTGACTGGCTGTGTGCGTTGGGGCAGTTGCTATGCTGGAAGACCAAGGGAGCAGTTCATGGTGCAAGGGTGGAGTTTGCGTACAGCTGGGGGCTCAGGGTGTGCACTGACATTGCTGTAATGAGTGATTTTTCAGGTTTTTCTTTGTGGGGGGGTCAGGAGGGTTGGGGGCCAATATTGATGTGAGTCTACTCTAAACTAAGGCTGAGCGTCACTGAGACTTTGCCAGACACCCGAGTGCAATTCATTCATCACACAGGAACCGGAAACACCTGCCAGGTATGCACAGCTGACCCAGTCACATCTCCAGCTCCCGCTCTGTGCCAGGGCAGTGATTTGGGTTCTGTTTATGGACAACGCCGCTGGGGAGCAAGGATGTTTGGAAACTTCTTACAAACATGCAAGTCCAGGTTGTGTGGCAGCTCTTTCTGGTCTGTTTTTCTCAACTCATTAAAAAAAAAAAAAAGGCAGAAAACTGATGAACAGCTGGAGACACCAGACTTTCAGATCCATGCAGCACTTTGCTATCAACATTTCAAGTGTACCAAGTACTAAATCCTGTTCCTCCAAGCAGCTGGAACAAACATGGGGCGGAGATCCAGCAGCGGACAGCAGTTCCAGGTCGTAACAATCAGTACCGGTTAGAGTGCAGAAAATAAGTGTCCTGTATAAATAAATCAAGCTGGGATCACAGAACCTCAGTGGCCTCTAGTGGCTGTAGAATAAAGAGCCAAGAAAAGGAGGGCGAAAGCTCCAGCCCACGGCAAAGGTGTTGGAAAAGAGAAGCCCTCATACAGGTGGCTCAGCTCTGGAGTCAGGGGGTCGGGGGAAAGGATAGGTGGCACAGGGAAAGCCTCACAATCGCTGCATTTCCATTCAGACCCTCCAGATTTGTTCAATTCTTGTTATCCAGAAAAATCCGTCGGGCTGCAGCGGATCCTGCCACAGAACACACCCCCTGCCCTCGGGATGGGATGAGGAGAAAGTCCACAGCGCAATGGAGATGGGCAATTTTGGTTTCTTGTTTAATGGTGGCAGTAGCATTTATTGGTGAGTGTTGGAGACTCCTCTGTAGTCAGGGGAGTTACAACAAGGATGAATTTGGCCTGGGTTCACCTCTCTTAAGGGATCCGATTGGAAAAAGAAAGGTCGTGGTACTCTTACAAGCTCCGCCCACAAAGTAAGCGCCACCCGCATGAGATGTCACATACAGTAGACATATGCATGTGTCTAGGCTCCTTGGGTTTGGCTGCCCCTTGGTGAGACCGATATGCCCCACCTGGCTTCTTGAGATTGGCTCCCCTTTTGGGCCCTTCAGATGCCCCATTGGGCTCTGCCAGGCTCCTCAATTTGGGAGTGTGGAACATTGGCTCTCCCAAGCCCACTCACTGGTGGTTCCAAAATGACGCATCTCACTGTCAATTTCATATCATCCTCATCCCTCTTTCTACCAGCTTTGAGCAGTGAAATAGTTAATAGCTTAAATGTCAACACTGTCATCACTGGAACTGTGTGAGCCCCTCGTAAGATGAACGGGGCCGCTCATACCTAGACTGAGAGCTATCCTTGCAGTCTGCAGAAGCAGCGGACAGGTAGGATGTTTTCAAGGCGTTTTCAGCACCACGATAGCTAGAGACGTTGGGGGTGTTTTTTCAACAGAAACTTAGATTCTGGAGAATAAGGTGACAGCGTGAAATAGGTGCCAGTTAACTGTAACCCTGCATGCCAGCTGAATAAGCCCTTCCTCCATTCATTCGCCACTGAACGGTGAGCGCGGTGTGTCCAGTCTGTGCTGACTGACTGCCCAGCCTCCCCCTCCGCCCCCCACGTTTCAGAGATGTTATATGTTGATGACTGCAGTGCTGTAAAGGCAGGTGGCATTGTGAACTCAGAACGCCCCCTTACTCATCACAGCTTGGTAAAGCTGGAGCTGGAGTCTGGACAGAAGATTCGATGGTGATGTCCATGCAGCAGCTGGGAGTGGTCATCCCCAGCTCAGGTAGACGTACACGTGTTAATTCAGATCGAATTAGTGCACTAGAATTAGCAGTGTGTCCACAGTGGCACAGGCTAGTTGCCTGAGTACAACCGTATCTATCGGACATCCTAGGTACGTACTTGGGTGCCTAGCCCGAACGACGCTCATGTCACCATGGCCACACTGCTAATCCTAACCCTAACATGTATACATAATCTTCCCAAGCTAGGAACTACGCCTCCCAGCTGCAGTGTGGATGGGCCCTGTAAGTGACTCAGGACAGGAGATTTTCACCACTTGCAGTGCTGCCTTGACCAGACTAGAACAAGGCTGTGCCTAGTTATAGGGTTCAGCTTTGATTCTAGGGGGCAGTCTATAATCCAGGTGCTTCACTGAACTATCCAAGGCTCTCGTGTCTGCCAAACCGGGGCAGAAGTCTCACTACAAAAGGTTTTCTTCCCCTCCCCCCTGCCCCCCGGCGGCTCTCCTGCTGGTATTAGCTCATCTTAAGTGATCACTCTCCTTACAGTGTGTATGATAACACCCATTGTTTCATGTTCTCTGTGTATATAAATCTCCCCACTGTATTTTCGACTGAATGCATCCGATGAAGTGAGCTGTAGCTCACGAAAGCTTAGGCTCAAATAAATTGGTTAGTCTCTTAGGTGCCACAAGTCCTCCTTTTCTTCAAGAGATTAAGGCTCTCTCATGAGAGGTCTGGCACTTCTGATTCTAGTCCTATTTGTAAAGTTAGCCAGAAACACTGAACTAACTTTGCCCAGACTCTGCCTTCCTTGTTCTACTTTGTAGTTCCAGGTGGGACCAGAACTGGAATCCCTAACATGAAAAGTTTTCCTTGTGGCATTTCATGGGTGCCCATCTCAGACAAAATGCACTAGTGTAAAGGCAGACAGCAAAAACAAAAAAGAAAAAAAGAAATCAATAAAGTTATCAGAATGTATCAGGTGCTAAAGGCTTCAGTGAGAATTTGGTTATAAATGCAGGTGATGTTTTGTGGGAAGATATCTTATTTTATCGGAAATACAAATACTGTACACAATTCGTGCAACAAAGAGAATTTTTTCTACCCATCATGGGAGTTTAGAGAGCACCTATCAGCAGAGCACGTAGGCACAGAATTGAGGAAGGCAGGTTGCAATTACCCACATTGGAAGTTGGCCAGGATACAAGGGCTGACACACCTGCAAAAAATGCCCTAGGATAAGGAAGCATTTCTAGCTTTATATTTCCAACCCAACCCTAACACAAGAGTTAAGATGCAGGGTTTGTTTGAATCCATTTAGAGCACAAAGTAAGATACATAAGAACCAGGACTCAGTAAGTCTGTCCCACCTCAGTGGAGGAGGGCACCAATCTCCACAAGGCCAGGCTGGCTAGAGTAGTTAGGATGGGGTTAAACTAATAGCAAAAGGGGAGAATAAAAATACGGAAGATATGAGCACTCAGTCAACACAAAATCAAGATGTCAAGAACAAAGTTAATCAAGGAACCGAAGGCCATGCAGAGTCTACATTTTTGTAGTTGCCAACACCCCAAGGCTAGGAGCCTGGGTTATAAACAAGAGGAATTGGAATAGCTCATTTCCGTGCATAAAATTCGATCTAGTTGGTATTACTGGAGCCTGATGGGATGACTTGCATAACTGGAATGTTAAAATCAATGGTTATAACCTCTTTAGGAAGGATCGAGTGGGCAAAAGGGCATGGGGGAGGGGAACTCTGTCAAAAATGGCCGCACCCTTTTCAGAATCACTGATAACTCAGACGAAAATGATCTTGAACGCTTCTGGATTAACGTTCTAACAGATAAAGCACCAGATAGGATATTAGTTGGGAGTCTACAGACCACCAAATCACATTAGGGAACAGGATGACTGGCTCCTTATGTACCTATCGAAAATGTGCAGGGGGAAAAAAAGCAATGTGACCACGGGGGACTTAAATTTGAGTGACATGCTGGAGGTCAAATGTTGCCGGTACTAAAACATCCTTGGAATTTCTAAACATCATAGATGACAATTTCCTAACACAAAAAGTGCGGTAGCCAACCTGGGGGAATTCTATGTTAGACCTTGTCCTAACAGATAAAGAGAAACTGGTCACAGAACTAAAAAGGAATGCTAGCTTAGGTACAAATGATTGTAACTTGATCACATTTATAATGTGCAAGCCGAATAAATACATATATACTTGGTGCTTTAAAAGAGCCAATTTCACAAAGCTGAAAACAATTATGAGCCAAATCACCTGGGAAGAAGAATTTAATCAGAAGAAAATGTGAATGATAATTGGGAATTGTTTAAGAACTTACTAGATGCTCAAAAAGCCACAATCGCTCAGTAAAGAAAGAAGACTGCGCTGATTAAAAAACTAACCTGGTTTAGAGGGGAAGTGAAGGCAGCTGTAAAAAATAATATATAACAAATGGAAGAATGGGAACACTGATAGTAATGAATATAAATCACAAGTTAGGAATTGAAGAAAACTGATAGGAGAAGCAAAAGGACACAAGTAGAAATCTATAATTATATTAGGAACAAAAACAATCCTGACAATGATATTGGTCCATTACTAGATGGAAATGGTAGAATTAACAATAATAAGGTAGAAGCATTCAATAAATATTTTTGTTTTGTATTTGAGGAAACACAGATGACATAGTCTCATCATATGGTGATAACACTCCTTTCCTAATATCTCTGGATGGTGTTAAACAGCAGCTACTAAAGTTAGACATTTTTAAAATCAGTAGGTCCAGAGAACTTGCATCCAAGAGTTTCAAAAGAGCTGGCTGAGGAGCTCACTGGACTGCTAGTATTGATTTTCAAGAAGTCTTGGAGCACTGGGGAAGTTCTAGAAGACTGGAAGAAAGCTAATGTCATGCCAGTTTTTAAAAGGGCAGGGACAACTTTAGAGGGGTATAATGTTCCTTCAATCATCTGAGGCAGAAACAGACAGGTAGATTGGTAAGGAGAGGAATTGGGGGCTTCGGAGTCCCAGCATCTGAGTCCCATCTGTTAGTTTGGGGCTTAGGGTTTTGGTGCATAGTTGGTGTTTTAATAGGATGGAACTTGGCCTTGATAGGTCATTTTGTAATATTATAGTTCCGTAGGCTTCCTGTTTCATTTTGCCTAAATCTTGGCCTGAAATCCTCTAAAATATGGGAAATTCCATCTGGTATTTCAAAACTTGGGGGCAGGACACCCTATCCCCCAGACTCCCCCCCCCCCCATCACGTAAATGTTTCCTGCCTTCCCACGGCTTCTCCCACAGTCTCCTTACTTTTGACTGCCGTGCTACTGGCCTTAGTGATTGGTTGTGTGTCTTGTTGCTGTTTCTATGCTAGAAGTCCAAGGGAGTTCATGGTGCACATATGGAGTTGAGTATATTTTGGGTGTTCAGCAATGTGAATGGATGACACTCTAATGGGTGTTATTTACAGCCTTTTAATTGTAACCTATTTTTTGTTTGGGGGAACATTATAGTATGCAAATCTTAACGTAAGTCTGAGCTTCACGAAGACTCTGCTAGATTCCCTTGAGCCCATATAAATTTGTCACTGCCCTTCATGAATGATTCCTATCTGCCTAGTTTTCGAACCAAAATATTCCTGGTTGTGAACATGTCCTGTTGTAAGAGAGATAGAATTCCATTTCACTAAAAGCTTTTGTCTTGTTTCACAGTATTTATCAATATCAGGACATCAACATTCAACCCACTGGGCATTACACATCAGAGCCTATTAGCACGCTCAGCAGCCTACAATTACCGATCATCACAAAGAAATTCCACACAGAGGAAACAGATATAATCAAAACCCACTGGAGAGAATTGCCTTTATGAACTATACTGTGTCCTGCTCACAGTAGCCAGAGGATTTCTTCCCAATTGTCCAGGATCCTTAACCACACCCTTCCTTCAACCCTCGTGACTCCCAGTCTTACTAGCATTCTCTCCTCTTCAGTGCCCACTCAGCATCGTTCCTTCTTCCTAATCTCTCCCTATTTCTCCCAGTATCTGTCTCCATTCATCTCCACTGCTTCCAGTATTTCCCCCCATTCACTCCTGATTGCTGTCTATTGGTTCCAGTATCCTTTCCCCATCACTGTTGGTCTCATAGAATATCAGGGTTGGAAGGGACCTCAGGAGGTCATCTAGTCCGAAGCAGGACCAATCCCCAACTAAATCATCCCAGCCAGGGCTTTGTCAAGCCTGACCGTAAAAACCTCTAACCTCTTTCCATTCCTCACAGTCTCTTTCACATTTCACTTCTGATCTCTCTCCACAGCTCCGAGTATCTTTCTCCTTTCACCCCTGGACCCAATGTCCCCTCCTCATAGTGTGATGGGACTGGACTCAAATAAGAGAGACTGGATTCAAGAAAAGGACTGTTTCTCCTGATATATTCACTTCGTGCAGGTCAGCCGCCCTTGCATCTCTCCCATCTCCCTACCCTATGGAGGAAGGGAAGAGAGTGAACTTTGGTCTGAAGAGGTAGCCACAGTGAGGCGTAGTGGGAAAAGGGGGACAGTGGCCAGTAACAAGGGTGAGGGACCATAACCAATGTCTTTTTATAATGAGTGTTCATCTATAATAGGCAGTGTTCCCTAATAGACTGAGCAAGGGACTGGAATCTGTAGACTCCTGAGTTCTAATCTTGGCTCTGCCACTTACTCCCCACTGTGGCCTGAGACAAATCACTTAATCTCTGTTTCTCCATCTGTGAAATGGGGGTGGGAAGGTTAGCAAATTAATGTTTAAGTGAGAACATGAGAAATGCTGTGATGTGTGGGGTTCTGAAGGCTAACCTGTCCCGTGCCTTCCTTTACTATGTGTAAGGAAAAGGGGGATTCATGTCTGTTTTTTGCACAAGACCTTTAGGTCCTGTCTAGCCTGGAGGACTGTAGAAGGGCTAGGGAAATGACAGTGTCTTAACAGCAAAGAGAAAGTTTAGTAAGTGAGGTGAATGTGTGTGGGGGAGGGGGGGATTTAGTCAGCCTGCTTAAAGCTTTTCTTTCTGTTAACATTTTATTAACTTCAATAATTAACATTTTGGAGAAAGGAAGCCATTGTCAAAGATTCATCTACCTTCCCCTCCCCTCAATTAAGGTGAGAACTAACAACATATATCCTACACGGACACCCACAGACACCGCAAGTCTTCCAACAAAACCAGAATTCGTATTTCCAGATATTTCATCGTAATAAACATGAGAAAACAAAACCACTCACCTGTCAGGCTCTTTTTGTACAGCAGAAAGAAGCAAAGGGAAAAGAAAAACAAACAAACAGAATTCCAGATTTTTTTAAAAGAAGCCCTTTGAAAGGTTGCCTTTTATATATTCTCACAAGTCTGTCCAAAGAGACAGCAATTCAGTACAGAATATGGAATGTGTCACATTTATTTCACACATACTTTATCTTGGGTTAATCATTGCAAATTAAAATTTCAGCAAATCAGCCCAAGCAGTTGATGGCCGTAGACTGTGCACGAAGGATTTGAGACTGATTGCTATAAAAAGATATTCTTCCTATCTGTGCAACTGTAGCAGAAACATTTTAACTGCAGTTTTAAAGGGACATTGCCAGTATGAATATTCTTAAAATTGACTTGTGCGTAAGCATTCCTCCCCCCCCGACCCTGCCACAATAGAACCTCCTTTTAAAAAAACCCTTAACTCTATACTTTGCATGTAACTTCCCTTTTGTAAAACAATAAGGATGTTATTATATTGGTTGTTTACACCTGTGTGACTACACTGGTGCAAAAACATCACCAAAAAAACCCCCAAAACCAAAAAAAAACCCAGAATAGCTAGGGCCTTAGTTGTTATTTATAAGAGTAGGTACATTTTCAGACAATGTTATTTCCAAATTAACTGTGTCCCAATAACCAGCTTTCCTGCAATGTGATCACATACTCACGTACTGCTCAGAGGATGGCCAATAGATCCATGGAGTAGCTGAAAGGACTTTGCTTCTCAGGTAATGAAGCAGCCCCAATAGGGAAAACAACCGTGCAAAAGACATTTATACTAGGGCTCAGTCCTGCTCCCTTTGAAATCAATGAGAGTTTCACCACGCTCTTCAATGGAAGCGGAATCAGGCCATATACATTGTGCATGGTGGCTCATTTGCCCTAGTGACGAGGAGCATATCCTACGACTGACCAACTGTCCCTTCCAGAGGGACTCAGGCAGGAAAAAGGGACTCCGTGTTAGGAAGGACTGACTGCTGTTTCTCTTTTCTTTCCACATCATGTAGCCACAGTGGAAGTGTACCCAATGTGTGGCAGTCACTCTCCATTTCATTCTACTCGCCTATAAATAGACCCCAAACCTGTATCCACTTTGCATTCAAGAGGGGAATCGCACGTTTATTTTTTATTCATTGAATGTCTCTGGGGCAGTTGCAGGAAGCCAGAGGGGTAGGTTTAAAAGAGGAGAGGGCAGTGATACAAACAAATGGACCTTCACATCCCTTCTTAAAACTCACCTCCGCTGTGATACTTAGGAGATGCTGTCGGCTATTAATAGGCTTATGTTACTGATACCTCATCCTCCGTTCCTCCTTGCTTCCTGCCACTATTTGTTTTGTCCACCAGCTACCTATAGTGTACGCCATTTTGGAAAGGGTCTGTCTTTTTCGTACAGTGCCTATTACAAAGGAGCCCTGATCCCAAATCCGAGTATTACCGTAGCACCTGGAGACAAGTAATAAAGGAAGTTACAAGTTATTATGGACTCAGTGGATCCCTTCGCCAAAAAGGTAGTTTTATCCCCGATAAGACTGAGCAACACCGGGCCTTGTGGATCCCAATGATGGATCCTTTTCCACACTGTCATAACCCTGATCTCAGAAAGCAATGTCTATATACACTGGACAGTCAAAATAAATATAAATAAGGACAACTGAGCAACAGAGATGGTCAGAAAATGGAATTTCCGTCCCACAGGAAATTCCAAACTTTCTACATGTTTTGTTCTCACTAAAAAACATTGAAGTCTTTTGATGTAAACGAAGCTGCATTTTCCAATAGAAACCTGTGCACTGGAAATTTTTCAGCCCCCTGTACTGAACAGGTTTCCTGGAGAAGAAATGCAAAGCGAGGTGAGAGTCCTCAAATCAAATCGCAGAGATTCATACTCTGACAGCGTGGCCAACTCTTGAGACTTTATCATGAATCTCACAATTTTTGGTGTTTCTTAAAGCCCCAACTCCTGGACTTGTGAGAATCTAAGTGTTCTTTAAAAATATAAATTTCTAACCCTTGTGGTTGCAGAGAAAAGCTGGAAAATACAAATCCTAAAGGCTTTATTTGTCCTCTGGTGCTGAAAAGATCCAGAAGGTGTTTTTTTTCAAAGTCAGTTTTTAAGCCAATCTTGTGATTCTGGGGCTGCCTAACAACTGAGGAATTAGACCAAGACCCTCAAACTCATGTCATATAGGATACTAACTAGCGATGGACACAACTTTTTATCCCTGGATCTGCTGCTCGTCTAGTGGAGAAAAGCTCTAAAGCCCACTAGGGACTTTGCTATTGATTTTACATGGATAGCTCTCCGATACAAGTGAGATAAGCTAGATAACCAACCTCTGAGCCACACAACTCCCACTAACCAGTGCCTCTTGCTTTTCCAACTAGCAGAGCGCACACTGTTTGCATAAAGTTACTACTTCCTTTCTCCTCTGTATTATAAATAAATCATTTCGCAGTAAAATGCTGGCCTAGTTTAACATGCCCTAGTTTAGTGGGAAATGAATATATATTTCAGAGTGTGCTATATTCCAGCGCTCAGCAGAGAGGAATCTTGGAATCCGAGTTTTGAATAATTAACCTGTTTATCTTTCTTCTGGTTTTGCCCAAATTCCTTGAGCCTGGCGGAGAGGAATGTGTGCAGCCCCAGCAAAGACGAGCCTTCCTCTCTCAACGCAACACACTGACCTCGTTTTTATGTGGGTTATTCAAACTGCTAATTCCACTGCTGCTGCGGTCGCTGCGCAAGCAGGTGCTGTACTGTACCTACAAAGCATGGCCAAGGGATGAGGAGCTGGAGAGGTACCTGCTGCACCCAAGGCAGCTACCTTCCAAGCAAAGCAGATTGCAATCCATCCTGCCCACAGGGGGCATTCAGACACAGGCCCACCCAAGGGACATTTCTAGGCCCCCTGCAAAAGAAACTTTGGGCAATATTTTAACATATTTCCTAGCACGTCCCCAAATGCTTTACAGAGCCAAACAGGGACAGGAGCTCCCCAGATCTGTGGAGATGCTGCATGCTTGGTGCGCAGATCAGCAAACGTTGTAAGTAGGGATTCTGCAGTGCCATGGGTGAGAATGAGATAGCTGGTGTCTGCAAGGGAACATGGAGAGAAGGAAATTAGGGGTAATTCCCCACAGAAGGGGCAGGGGCATTGTGTCCAGGAACAGCACGGATCATACGTGTGCCACCAGAGCAGCATGCAGCACCTGCTACCTCTTTCACCTATGCAGCAGTAGTGGACAGCTGGCCTGCTGCATAAGCCTTGGTCCTGAGAATTCCACCCCAGATCTGCTGCACCGGATTGTAGTTTCACGCAACCAAAATACTTTCACGCTGGCTTCTCTCCCTTTAAAGGGGGCGGGCCCAGAGACCAGATGAAAGCTCATACACCCCACCCCCCTGAAGTGCTGACACCTCTGGAGTGGACAGTGGCAGCCAGGCAGGCCACCAGTGAACAAGAGAAGGACGAAGATCCTGGCCAGGGACAGAAAAGCAAACCCTGTGTCCTCGAGGTGTTGAAGGTCCATGCTGAGCAGAAAGGAACTAAGGGCTCATCAGTTCATTGTAACCAAAAAGAAACCAGAGGATGAGGAAGGCTTTTAGCGGGGACATAGGCATTCCCAAGGCTGTGGATGCCTTCTCCAAAATGCACCAGTTTCAGCCTGGTCAGCACTGACACAGATTGTCAGCTGCCCACGTGAGATCAGTGCTTGGCTGAGACACAAAAGGTTGCTTCTCCTGCACTGGCTGGAAGGGGTCACCTCTAGTGGCCAGAGGAGAATTGATGTTTTATGACCTGTTCAGACACAGCCTCTCTGTGGAGACTGTCAAGAAGAGGGCCAATGGTGAGGTGCGGGGAAGAGGTCTAGTTCATAAATATGGCCATCTGCCCATTAAAACCACCAGCTCATTTCACATAGGCTACCAGACATCTGTCCAATGATTATAGGATATTGACCAGTATGAACCTGGCTTGGATCCTAGGCACCTGTAACCTAGAGGATGAAAGGATCCACACCTATGCGCCAGCCAATCTGGTGCCCTGATTGTCTGTTGGTGTGTGTTCATGTGTATAGGAGAAGGCTTATTTTTATTTTTTATACCTGGTTACTATGCTGTGAGCACTGAGAATCTCCAAAGAACTAAAATACAGACAGTGCTGCATAGATGTGTAGTGGAATTCACAGATGTGCCCTGACTTCAGTAATGTTCATGCTAGTATAAAAAAAAATCCACTGGTTTTGTTAAATATTAAACAGCAGCTGAAGCCCAGGGGGTGTTTAACTGTTCATTCCTGCCTCTTTTGAAGACGTTTTGCAGGGAAGCCGGTGTGACTCCTGGCCTGATCCCAAAGGAGACATGCAAGCTGGAGGGAAGAGGAGGTGTTCAGAGCATTTCCCTTGCCTGCTGTCTGGGCAGACTCCGGACAGCTGGGATTACCCGTGTGCAATTACTGCCAAGCGTGTGTGTGATGCAATCAGCACTTTAGTCTGCAGCTTGCAGTAACTTTGGAGTTGTTCCCCCTTGTTTGCCGAACTGGGTGGAGTGAGGTGGCTGAAAAGCTTTGGAGGAGACCCTTGCTGAGAGTAGTTCCGTTAGAAAGGAGGCTCAGCCTGCACCCACTGCTTCAAAGTCATGCACCAGTAACATTTCCAGTTGCCCTCACTGTGCATTTATAAAGTGCATGTGGACACACACACACACGCGCGCGCACGCCTCTCCACCATAGCCAAGTTGCTGTAAGGAAATGCTTTGCAGTGCATATTACCAAAGTAGCAATTCTGCAAGTGCCACGAGGTATCAGCTAAATTATCCCAATTCTCCTCCGATCTCAGTTATTTCCATAGCCATCAGCTGGCCTAACAAGGGAATTGAAGATCCTGAGTTACTGGACCACTCAGCAAATTATAGGAAAATAACTTGCGTGGCTTCACCTGACCTGTTACACGGATATTCAAACACAAGTGCATTGGTAAGTTACCATAGCAACTCCAGCATCACATGGTGCCAGTGTGTGCTCTACATACAGCACCTCAGAGAGAGAAACAGAGGGAGAAAAATATCACCAGGAGAACTTCATGTTTTAGCAGGTACAGTCCCTTTGGTTACGATATTCTTGCCGTGAGACTGAACTAGCAGGGCATGGCAGTCAGGATGTATCCTATATCCAGCTATATCCTTATATCAGTGACATGATAACCCCGACTAGGATAGGTCTCCGCTATGTCATCTGTCTCATGCCAATTGTACCATGGAGGCAGCCCTCTTGTGCCATACCTGGGTCAGGAGCATGTTTTATTAGGACATCCTAATCATATGGAGACAGCTGGGCCAGGATAGTCCTGGCACGCTGGATTTCAGAGACAGATCCTGAATTTCACCAGATTTCAATCGTGTTTGGAGCTTAGGGTGACCAGACAGCAAATATGAAAAATTGGGACAGGGGGTGGGAGGTAATAGGAGCCTATATAAGAAAAAGACCCAAAAATCGGGACTGTCCCTATAAAATCAGGACATTTGGTCACCCTATTGGAGCTAGGGTTTTTGTTTGGACCGTTACACAAATAGTGAGAAAACCAGACCCTGGTCAGCATGTTTAGATTATGGCCCATCCCAACGTGACAGCATTAGATCAATGGCACAAGAGCAAGGCCACATTAGTCACATACGACTAACATAACTGTAGCATTATCATTGCACAGTGGCTGAGCCATGGTCATTTTCAGCTCCCTGCTTCACTCTTCATCCTCAGCTGGCTCAGAGAAAACATACAGTTTTCTACACGCCTGTTAATGTTCCCTTTGCCGGCTCATAGCAAGTGAGAGAGAAGTTATTCACCTGTTGCAGGAGGGAGATGGAAAACAAAGTCCCTGCATGCTTTAAACAAGACTTGCGGTGGCGTTTTGTTTGGTTGGAATTTTGTTCTTAGAGACTAAGGCAGTTTATATATACAGGGTACAGCCACAAGTCACACAACTCCCGCCACAGAGTCTATCAGGACCTATGTCTCTAGAAGCACTCCACTTCTGGCCTGGGTCTCATGAACAGTCAAGGGATGGCGGATCTCAGGAGCACTCCTTATGCTGCCTAGCACTCACCAGGCAGCATGGAGAGTGCAAAGCAAATGGATTACTGCTGGACTAAGCCGACCATCCCATCCCAGGTGTGACATAAGTAGCCACGTGCATCTTTTTCCCTCGCAGCCATCAGCAGAAGTGGAGAGATGCCCGCTGCCCTTCCAGCCTCCAGGAGGGGAGAGAGGGAGAGAATTCTTCCCCTTTCACCAACTAGGGCAGGGTTGTGCAGGTGCCATCAGATTCAGTGTCAGCTAAATACATTAAACTGCACCCCCCAGTTATTAGGGATCTCACAAAGCGTTTGAATGATGCTGTTTTTGCTTTGTGGCGGTAGCCTGGAATGCAGACCCCAGCTGTCTGGGATGTTTGACTCACTCTGCAGTCAGTTTAATAGGGAAAAAAAGTAGACTTCAGTAATCGTGACCATATATTTTTTTAATACATAGCAAAATAAATATACAAGCCAAAAATACCGTTCCGGAGGTCCAAAGCACCTCAGACTCTAGTCCGATCGGTGGGGTTAGCAATAGCCTACTCCTCCCCGGGTCATCCAATGTTAAACTTCTGGGGAGCCCTTCAGAGCTGCGCCATCCATTCCAGAATGCATTGCTTTGGGAGAAAATATTGCTGACTTGCCAAGCCTCCCTGCACACTGTCCCAGTGCATTGGAGTCAGGCAGCAAACTGAGCCTTCACCAGCATTCACACTGGCAAATGGAAGACTCACTGACTAAGTGATTCCCGACCACCACAACTAATGCTGATGCACCAGCAAAGAGTGATGCAATCTGGAGACCCACGTGTTGCAAAGGAATCCCTTTTGCTTCAGGAACTGTCCCAAACATAGCAGCTGGCAGTAAGGATACTGCCCTGGTCGGAGTGATTGTCTCAGCATCCTTTATAAAAAGGATATGACAGTAATCATACCATGATTGCTTAGTGGCTCCACTGAATGACAAAGTGCCTCGACAGCTGGTAAAGATTGAGTACCTCTTCTCCAACCGGTGTCAATAGTGAGAGATAAAGACTCGTTGTGTAACGGGATATTATGCTGCACATTACACCCAACCCTGATATTTTCTGTTTTAACTATTTTGCACACATTCAGGGAGGTAAGGAAGAAGAGAGAGTGAATAGGACTTTTTCGGTATCCAGCAAATATAATCATGAGCAATCAGGAAAAGACAATAAAGAACTAATTTTTTACATAAAAGGCTGTCGGATACACACACCTGACTAAGGACCTAATCTTGAGGATTTCAGCATAACATATTAGGGCCAGATTCTGATCTTACAGATACTGGTGTAAAACTGACATAGCTCCATTAACTTCAGTATGAATCCTCCCTATTTAAACCAATGCAAGATCAGAATCAGGTTCTTAACCTTTCCTCTTAACAGAATGCACGCTTTTCCAGGCCAATATCGTACCACCCAGTGTCAGTGATGTTCAGTCTCTCTAGTGATTTCCATTTCCTTAGTATGGATCTCTTGGCCAGGTGATTCTTGTCTCAAATACCCAACGCCTTGCTAAATTACTGGCTGCTTCGATCGGTGATCAATGATTTGCAGTGGAGGATGCTAAGTGGAATAATTGCATTTGAGTTGACACAGAACAAAGATGTCTAGAAATCAACAGCTTCCAAACCCATAAACCTGATCAGAGCCAGCCCTAGAAATCTTTAGAAGTTGTTATAGCTCAGATCCTCACAGGCTTTTTTCATCTAAAAACCAAAAACAAAGAACCACTAAAGGTCCTTCCCCCACGCCACATCCTTGAAGTCAGTAAGAGCATTTGGTTCAGAAGTGATTGCAATAGGCGGTTCCATTTATTTACAGGTGGAGTCCGTGAACTGGACCAGCAGAGGCTGGGGCAGCCAATGTAGACAGAGGATTCCCCATTAGAAGATCATTAATAAATAGGCACTTGTTCTGCTTTCTCCTTCCTCACATTGGGCAAGAGTCCCAGGCCTTTTCTGGCTGTTCATGCCACTTCAGTGAGGCTTCTGGAGCACACAAAGGCACCTCTGTTATTTCTCATAACACTCCTAGAAACCACCAGCTGTCCACTTCAAACAGTGCCCCTGGGTGGTAGACCAGCTAACACCACCCAGCAGTGACTGGCTGATGCTAACCATCCAGTCTCTGGCTACCTGGTGTTAGATCACACAAGCTAGCCTGCCTTACTCCTACCACTGCTCTGAATGACACTCAGCACAAGTCTGGCGCATTTCGGAATCTGGATAGAGTGTTTAAGAACATAAGAATAGCCAGACTGGGTCAGACCAAAGGTCCATCTAGCCCAGGATCCTGACTTCCGACAGTGCTTCAAAGGGAATGAACAGAACAGGTAATCATCAAGTGATCCATCCATTGCCCATTCCCAGCTACTGGCAAACAGAGACTAGGGACACCATCCCTACAGCTCAGAGCAACCCAAATACCAAAGATGTTTTATTTAATAAATTGATTTTTTTTTAAAGTAGCCATTCCAGTCTTATTCATACTGAAACTCCAGTAGTTTGGTAATAAGGACAAAGGAAGAAGCAAATGATCTGGGCTTTGGTTCCCAGTTTGGCAGGACAGATGCTCGCCTTTGTATTCCCACTAGAAGGAGAAGAGTAGAAATAGCACAAAAACAGCTGTTTTGTCACCATTTCTTGGGTCCCACAGAAGCGAGTAAGGCACAGACGTAGTCATGGTGACCATCTGCTTGAAGCCTCTGACTCTTTCAAGAATCACCCAAAAGTGGTTCGTAGCCAGCCTCCCTGCATTTTACATCTCCAGCCAGTCAGGCCCTAAGAGAGCAATTTAGTTTGAAACAGCCTGCCAAATGTGCCACAGGAAGGACCAAATCTATCAGTCACAACGCAGACATGTTGTGAGACCTGTGCACAGCCTGGCGTGTTGAGACAGTGAATCTGCGCTTCCTTGGGAAAGCCAGAAGTACTCAAGAACAGGGGGTAATCTGACTGATGCAGCACTAATCCGCATTAGCTTCCTCTGGAACCATGCACAGCCCGCATTGTGTGGGAAAGTATAGGGCCCTAATCCTGAAGTCTTTCCATACCTAGCACTTACTTCCATCGAGAATGATTAACGGCCTTAGGACCTGTGCAATTTGGCTGTAGTAGGAGATCTAATTCTATGAAAATTGCATTTTGCTGAAAGGGGTTAAGTAATAAAGGGTCCAACCCCCTTCAGCCCTTGCTCAGATAAGATGCCTTGCACAGCCAGAAGGAATTTGGTCTGGGTAAGGACTGTTGGTCTTGCTACTCTAGCAAGAAGTAAATGAAATATAGAGTATTAACTGAACAAGGGTTCAAGCTAAGAGGGTCTTTCTGAAATGTTTTAGCCCTCCCCCCATCCCTATCCATCTCATAGGAGTTCTACCTTGGGCTGCGATCCCAAGCAATTCTCATACGCGAGGCACGGCTGGGCCAAGTTAGCATTCCCAGGAGGGCCGAGCTTGTTGCAGGAAGCAGTGCTGGTGACTCTGTTCAGGTTCCATCTGAGGCAGGGTTGAACCAGTGCCCCGGCACGGTGCTCAGAAGCATATTTAAGATGAGGCATAACATTGAGGTTCCTGAATGCATGTGGCCATCCGACAGTCCGATGGCATTTTAATAAGAGCAGGAGCGTTAGCTCCAGCACCCCAGGGAAACGCTAACGTAGATCGTTTACATTCACCCCCACCTAAAATGTCCAGGGCAGTTTCAGTTAAAAAGATGGTTCTTCAGGTCTTGTCCTTAAACTGCCTGGCAGGGATGCTTTGCACTGTCATGCACAGCCCCAGGAATGTCTGGATTTCAGAGATAGCTGGGGCTGACTGCCATGGAGGAAGCACATACGCTGCCCGCTCCAGCCAAGGCTCAGCAGAAGCCTGCGACCAGAAAAATCCCAGCTGCAGGAGCTGCCCCTGCAGAGCCCTCCTGCAGTCACTAGGCAGCCCAACCTGGCGGGGGAGGAGAAGATGCCGGGAGAAGGACTAGCTGTGGTCCTGCTCAGACATTTGCTGCACCCCTTACAGGGTGGAGTAGCAGGTGTACACCAGGGGGCTCCCAGAAATGTTGCACCCTCTTGACGCACATGGCTCTGGGAGCTCCCCTGGGGTGGATCTCACACCTACCCCGGGGCTGTACCTTGGGGGCACCAGGAGCCATGGCCTTCAGGAGAATAGGGAGCTCTAATGACCAGTGGCTGGAATTCCAGCTGCTCCCTCTCTGTTCAATCAGCAGCCCTGCATGAGCGTCTGTCCCCGAGGAAGGAAGAACCCACCCACTGCTGAGCTCAACAGCTCTGGATGCTTGTGGCTGGTGTTCTAGTGGGGGTTAAAGTCTTCAATAGAACGCTCAGTCCTTAGGTAAGAATACAAAGACCATTGTGTGCTGGGTTTAAGGGGCTGGGGTTTCACATACTCTAGGAAAAGCTGCAGATGTTAAGATCCCTGTCCCTCCTTAGAGATATAAAACCTGCACATAAGGGTGAACTAATGCACCCTTCTTCCCAGTGCTGCCATCTGTGCGGCTCCGTTATCCCTCCAGGATGGAAGTGAAGGGTGGGGGTGGGGCTAAGAGGAAAGCAGAAGTGGCCACTGAAGCTTTGAATGGGTATTTGCTTGGGGACCCATCCACAAACCCCTATGATCCCTTGCCCACATACTGCAGTTAGGAACTGTTGGAGTGTTTAGTGCATTAGCATCCTCCTGTACAAGACACAAGCTTGGGAGAGGGGTGATAATTAGGGTGGCATGGAGTGGTACCCCCGCTGCTCATTAGTGGCAACTGGAGGACATTAAAGAAAGTCTGCCTAACTTTTCCCTATCAGAAAACTCACCGACAGGGAGCACTGAAAGCACCAGTTAGGACGTTAGACCTGCACCAGAAGCATGCTGGTAGGAACAACCTTGCACTTCATGGGGCAAGTGGGAAGGTGGCCCAGGCCTTCCAGTCTTTGTGATAGTTTGGGCATGATGTGTGGAGGGGGCTGAGTCCAACAGGGTTCACACAAGCAGAGCTGGGTTTCCCAGGTGAGCAGTGCTCAGCGGGGAGGATGATTTGGGAGGCTGGTTTCTGGAAAAGCCGGACCAGAGCTCCTGGTTATCACGTGACCATGCACACAGAGTCCCCTCAGCCTTGCCAGAAACCAGCACTATGTCTGGCAAGAGTTGGCAGCCTCAGCTGTGAGACCACCACTTGAAAGAGATCAGACTGCTCTCTGACCCCTGGACCAACAAACACTCCCCCTACACATGCTGTTGCATCAGTGCTGTGCTCAGAAGATTTCAGGCTCTAGAGTGATTGTGACACTGCATCCCATATTCTTCCGAGTGATATTATGATGTGGTTATGACATAATTGAGGCATTTGGTACAAGACAGGTCACATGAGGGGTCATTGGAAAAGTTATGATTTGCTGAATGTGATTATCCTATTTGTGTGCATGTATCATTTTTGTATCTAAAGTTATGAATATTGACTATGTATCTGTAGTTCAAATGTGCTTA
Organism: Caretta caretta; assembly: GCF_965140235.1. NCBI lineage: Eukaryota > Metazoa > Chordata > Testudines > Cheloniidae > Caretta > Caretta caretta. The sequence goes on from NC_134223.1 coordinate 9,280,286, forward strand.
CTCTGGGTGACACCCACAACAAGTCTTTCAGGTACAACAGTGAAAATGCAATGGACCTTGGAAGAACTTAACCTTCCTGGAAACATTCCAGGCAGCCTGTAAGTAATGTCTGCTATGACTCAGCAAGGTATGCAAGGGCACGTGACCAGGTCACATGACTCTGGACTCCATCTTGGGCTGTCTGTATTTTTTCCACAAACTGGTCTGGGAACCAAGTTTAAAACAAAGGGTTCCCGTGACCTACGCTAAAACTATATAAGGCAGGGAGTGACATCATCTGGTGTTCTTCACTCCCCACACAAGAAGACACCTAAGGAACAAAGACTGAACAGGGGGAAGTGCTGGACCCAGGCTAAAGGAATTTCTATCCTGTCTATGAAAACCTGGGATCCCAACCTGCAAAGCAAATGCAGCTTGTCCCTTACGAATCTGCAAGCCTGCTTATACTATCTCTTGGGGTGAGAAACTGCTAATTCATATCCTATCTAACAAATTAAAACAAAGCTTATTTGCTAGGTAATCTGCTTTGATCTGTTTGTTGTCCCTTATAATCACTTAATTAGGGCTGTCAAGCTATTAAAAAAATTAAGCATGATTAATCATGCTGTTAAACAATAATAGAATACTATGTGGAAAACATCCAATATATTTATATAAAATCTCAAATATATTGATTTCAGTTACAACACAGAATACAAAGTGAACAGTGCTCATTTTTATTATCAATATTTGCACTGTAAAAATAAAAAATAGTATTCTTCAATTCACTTAATACAAGTGCTGTGGTGCAATTTCTCTATCATGAAAGTTGAACTTACAAATGTAGAATTATGTACAAAAAATAACTGCATTCAAAAAGAAAACAATGTAAAATGTTAGTGCCTACAAGTCCATGCAGTTCTACTTCTTGTTCAGTCAGTCAGGCACTCAAACAAACAAGGTTGTTTACATGTGCAGAAGATAATGCTGCCTGCTTACGTCACCTGAAAGTGAGAACAGGTGTTCTTATGGCACTGTTGTAGCCGGCGTTGCAAGATATTTACATGCCAGATGCGCTAAAGAGTCATATGTCCCTTCATGCTTCAACCACCATTCCAGGGGACGTGTGTCCATGATGACAGGTTCTGCTCGATAATGATTCAAAGCAATGCAGACTAACGCATGTTCATTTTCATCGTCTGAGTCAGATGCCACCAGTAGAAGGCTGATTTTCTTTTTTGCTGGTTTGGGTTCTGTAGTTTCTGCAGCAGAATGTTGCTCTTTTAAGACTTCCAAAAGCATGCTCTACACCGTGTCCCGGTCAGATTTTGGAAGGAACTTTGGATGCTTAAACCTTGGATTGAGTGCTGTAGCTATCTTTAGAAATCTCACATTGGTACCTTCTTTGAGTTTTGTCAACTCTGCAGTGAAAGTGTTCTTAAAACGAACAACATGCGTTGGGTCATCATCCAAGGCTGTTATAACATGGAATATACAGCAGAATGCGGGTAAAACACAGAGCAGGAGACATACAATTCTCCCATAAGAAGTTCAGTCACAAACTTAATTAACACATTTTTTTAAACGAGCGTCATCAGGATGGAAGCATGTCCTCTGGAATGGTGGATAAAGCATGAAAGGGCATACAAATGTTTAGCCTATCTGGCGCATAAATACCTTGCAATGCCAGCTACAAAAGTGCCATGCAAATGCCTGTTCTTACTTTCAGGTGACATTGTAAATAAGAAGCGAGCAGCATTATCTCCTGTAAATGTAAACAAACTTGTTTCTCTTACTGATTGGCTGAACAAGAAGTAGGACTGCGTGGACTTGTAGGCTCTAAAGTTTTACACTGTTTTCTTTTTGAGTGCAGTTATGTAACAAAAAAAATCTACATTTGTAAGTTGCACTTTCATGATAAAGAAGTTGCACTATGGTACATGTATGAGATGAACTGAAAAATACCATCTCTTTTGTCATTTTTATAGTGCAAATATTTGTAATAAAAATATAAAGTGAGTCCTGTACACTTCGTATTCTGTTGTAATTGAAATCAATATATTTGAAAATGTAGAAAAACATCCAAAATATTTAATAAATTTCAATTGGTATTCTGTTGTTTAACAGTGCACTTAAAACTGCAATTAATCACGATTAATTTTTTAATTGCGATTTGAGTTAATTGCATGAGTTAACTGCAATTAATCAGTAGCCCTACTTAAAAAAAAAAATCTATCTTTTGTAGTTAATAAACTTGTTTTATGTTTTAATTTAAGCTCAGTGTGCCTTTAAGTGATGCGTCTGGGGGAAAAAAAAAATCTCAGCTTGGTTTAAACACAGGCTTGTTGCATTTCCTCTCCACGTTGATGGGGAGGTGAACTGGATAATAAATTCATACTGGTTGGGGTTTTGGCCAAGGCAGGACGGTACAGCTCTGGGGTCTTGGGCTGTGAAGCTGGTGGTTATTTTGGCTGTAGCCTCTCTGTTGGTTTATGCAGTGGCTGGTCACAGAGCCTGCATGTAACTGCAGCTGCGTGTGAACCTACCTGTGTGAATACTGGAGGATGTCACAGCAGCACAGTGTGAGAGAGAGCCCCGGCTGGTGGGTCAGAGGGCTCAGTGGTACCCCAGTTCCAGGTGGCACCCCCAGGGGCAACCCATCACAGTGGTCATTTCCGTCACACCAAAATTCATCATAAAATATTATTTAAAACCCCAGCCCCAGATGTGCCATTCTGACTGTAGGGATGTCTCCTGCTGGGTGACTATCTGTTAAGGGCTGAGAGTACTTGGTTCTGTATGATCCCCGCAGATCCTAGAGTATGGCAGACACCCGATGCACGGGAGACCCAGAGGGGAGTTTGTGGTCTCTGGCTCACTGCCTCTCCTTACAGGGACTTTTGTTCCTCTCTCTTGCCTGCTCCTGAGGATGCAGCGTGAACAGACCCCTCAGAACCCCACGTTTTCTGCAGTAAAACCGCTCCCACCCGCAAATGCATCAAAACAGCCAACCACCAGTTTTGTGGATGCCGTTACCATGGAAACGTGGCTCTGGAGATGCTCCTCCTGACAGTGCCTGAGCCCCTGCTGTCTCTCCAGGAGGGTATTTTCCTCAGGCTGCTTTACCACCGTAACCGGAGCCCTGATATCACATGTTTCTAATTGCCAGATTCCATGGGCTCTTACGGAAGGTCATTTAGGAGACAATGGGCTCTTGACAAGCAGCGGCTGGATTATCTTCCCTGCTCTCCACAGAGGAAACCAGGCATCTTGTTTCATGTCTCGCCCTCCATACCCTCAAACCCCAGAGGCTGTCAGAAAGGGCAGAGGTTGCCCACAACATAGAGGAAGGGCAGTTTACTGGTGCCTCAGAAGTTTGAGATCAATTCCGCTCCCTCTTCCTCCACCCCCACTCTTTTCCCACAGGGCCTGACCAGGTTGACACAAGCTCCTCGGGATGGGTGGTATCTTCCCAGGTGTTTGTACAATGCCCAGCTCAGTGGGGCCTTGAGCAGGGCCTCCGGGCACTAAAATAGTATACATAATAATTCATTATCTCATGCATGGAACAGGTTTCCCAAGAAGTACATCTTTTACTCACAATCCCGGTTTCCTATTCAGGATATCCTTCTTCCCACATTACTTCTCGTAATCATGAATCAATCATGTGAATCTGTGTCCATCCACTTTTCCAAAAGAGGCCTCTTAGACACGGCCTAGGACTGGAACATACTGTGTGAGCCTGGGCAAGTCATTTCACTCCTCTGGGCCTCAGTTTCCTCCCTCCTCCATAAAGGGAGGATAAATACCAACCTCGCATGGATGGGAGTGAGCCAGTCTGAGACAGCATGACTTTCCAGCAGTTCTCTGATGGGTCCCATCAGTTTCTAAACAGGATATTGAGGCAAACAGATTTCTTATCCCCAGGCTATGAACCCCCATGGCTGAGGGCCCTGTTGCCTCCAGAGGCATTTTGGCCAAGCGAGCTACATAGTCACAGATCAGCTGGGAACAATTGCCCCTCCTCTAGTCCAGGTCCAGTTGGGGCATCCTATGTTTGGAGAGGCTGCATAGGTGGTACAATCATGATATTTGCCCTATGCTTTTAGTTCCCCGCCATGTACTTCTCTGTACAAACAGAATGATTCGTACAGAATGAAAGTTACTATTTTAAACAAGTCAGAAATGAAGGCTACCCTAGCAGTGCTAGCTCTCAATTATCTGTGAGGTATCTAGGATTTTTATGCAGCATCCAAACATTTAAAACTTGGATGCCTAAAACATAGGTTCCTAAATCCATGCTTGGGCACCTAAATAAGTAGCCAGATTTGTCGGAGGTGCTGAACACTTACAAATTGCAGGTGCTCATCACCTTGTGAAGAAAAAGAACCAGCCCATTACCTATGGATTTAGGAGTCTAAGTTTAGGTATTTTAGCTTGAAAACTCTGGCTAACTACAGTACATCCTGTTTATATGCCCTGAACAGCAATAGATTAAAGATTGATTCAACAAATGAGTAGAAAGTGTGACATACACAACATAGCCAAGTCAACATGAGGGTGAGAATCTTGGAACTTGGTTTCCTGAGCCTTTCCTCTACTTCTCCCACACCATTATTAGTTGCCTCCTTTCTCCTGACTGAAGTCACTTCAATGTATTTTAATTTGGGGGAGGGGCTTCCCTTTAAAATAAAAAGTGACAGGAGCGGGGTTTAGATTGGGAAGGAGAAAGGAAAGCTAAAGAGAGTGTCACACAGTTGGGGCCCAGTCCTGGGAGCTACTGTGTATTTCTAAGAGGTGCCGAGCAACTTCCCCTTCTAGTCCCTTTCAGAAGCACACCACATCCTTCAAATTAAGGAGCATCTGGCCAAATCCTGCTGTCTTTACTCACTTGGCCAAGGCTCTTGTGGACTTCAGTAGATGCTGCAGTGGTTCAACACCTCGGTGAAAGTTAGGCCACTTATTTAGGAACCCAAACTTTTACACAACCACGTTTGAAGATTTCATCTTTGATGCCTAAAGGTTTTCTACACTGCAAGCTTTGAGCAGGGTGTCCGTCTCCCAGGAGCACAGTTGGCGAATCACAATCGGCTTGTCCACCAGGGGCAGAGAAACACCCCCACATACCAATAGGCAGCTTCACATCATGGTCAAGCCTGGGGCTTCTCATGCTATTTTGCCAAAATGAGGCCTTGATTGCAAAATCTGGATTGTGCTCTGAAGCACTTCTGGGCTTCAGCCCTGTCCCATGGGGTCTAGCAATTCCTCTGGCCTGCAGTGAGGAAGACACCAGTGTCCAAAGCAAGCAACCCTTATCAGATAAGCATGGTGGCCTCAACAGCTGCTAAAGATGAGGTCAGGCAGTGAAAGAGTTAGGAACCAAGCTCCATCCCTGGACCAGCTTCAGAGGCAGCACTATCAGCTCCAAAAAGCATCCTGTATCTCTTTCCTCCAATGGCTTGATCCCTGCCCAGCCAGAGGCGGCAGAGGAAAGAAGCTCTGAGCAGGAGTTTGTGGAGTTTGCCTTCCCTTGTGGGTTCTTTCACAAGACGGGACAGTGTGGGCTATGAACAGCAAATTGACTGCAATTTGACATCTGTTAAATGTTCTGTGCAACAAACTCTTACCAAGCGTTCAGTCTAATCCTTAAGCACCTTTCAGAATATCATACAATCTTTATGCACAGTTCAGGAGCACCAGCTCTTCATGTCCTTTCAATTCTCATTTGAAACCATCGCCTTTCTCCCTTGCCTACACATCTTAATTTCACTTGCTCAGCTATTACACCCATAGAGTGGGATAATGTGTATTATTTGTCTCTGTAACTGAGCCAACTAGAACACCATGCTCTGTTACTCCATTATTTATTTCGTTCTCTACAGCACTTTAAGAGGCACAGTTTGTATGAGAGACACTTTTAGAAGATATGAGAAAATTCTAATTAATAATACAACTTCCTCCCGCCCCCACCTTTTGGGCCCCAATCCTGCTCCAATTAAAGTTAACTGCAGAACTCCAACAGATTTCAATGAAAGCAGGATCAGGCCCCAGTGTGAGAATGGTTGCTATTCCTGTTTGGAGTCAAGTTCATGCCAGCTCGTGTGGAGGTATGCTAGCTGCGTCCTAGACTCAACTGAGCTCACCAATCTTTGGACCCAAGCTAGATTTGCTCAAGGAACGTTGTTGGTACCTTTGCTAAGATTCAGTTCTTCTAGGAATCTTAGAGATGGGCGTGACCATGGGCCAACGGGTCTTGTGTTCCCAGAGTTCCGCAAGCCCTGGGTTAGAAGAAACCCCTCCCATCTTCAACCTGAACCCAGGTCAGCTGGAAAAGCAGAAAGAAAGAGATTTGCGGAGCTGCCTTGTCTGCAACCACGTGTATTAAACAATTGTCACAAGAGTGAAAAAGGCGACTAGCTTCAATCCACAGTTATTCTACACTGAATGAGCGAGACCATAACATCCTCACATTGCTCATGCACTAGGGACAAGCCGAACCAAAGCCCTGAATCCAACCAACCCTGAGCTTTATGGTAGCATGGTCCAGTGGCTAGGGACTGAACTGAGAGTTAGGAGCATAGGCTCTGCTGCCACCAACCTGCTGAGTGTCTTTGGGATAGTCACTTCCCCCCTCTGTACCCATTTCCCCTCTTGCCCTTTGTCTGTTTAGGTTATCAGTGCATAGGGCAAGGTCTTATGGGCATGTACAGCACCTAGAGTGGAATTTCAAGGTGCTACTGTAATACAGCCAATAGATGCTGAATCTGCAACTCCAACTCATCTACTATTGATGGAAGAACCTCTAAAAGGTCTGGTTTACAGGACCCCACCCTCTCCCTGACCCTGCTCCACATATTCAGCCCCCTAGGATTATACAATAACAAAGCTTCCTCCTGCTCTTTTGGGGCTGTGGCTTCAGCTGCTTCCCAGAATCAGGAAGTGCCGAAACAGGCGCAGAGATGGAAAATTGTTTTGTTTTTTTATTTCAAGTTAACCGAAGGAGCCCCAAAACATTGGTTTTGTGAACGTTTGATTTGTCAGTACTAATGTCTACATGCTTTGCACACTGATTGTGCGTTTCAAGTAGGATTTTGAAGCTTCTCTCACAAACAATACACTAAGCTTTTTACAGTGCCCCTGTGAGGTCTGCAAGTATGATCCTCTTTTCACATACAGGGTAACTAAGACAACACAGGCCCCAAGGTCACAGAGCAAGTCCTCACTCCCAGTCCTTTGCTCGACCCCTCCACACATGGCCTCTCAGAACACCCTGCCTGAGGAAAAGTTTGGGTCATGTCATTAACCGTTTCCATTCCCCCACCCGCCCCAATTTGTCCTCTCCCCACCCCCTAGCCATCTGTCCAGGCCACACCAGCCACATGCCATGTATCATAGTCCGAACAGCAGCGGCATTGTAGAGATGCACCCTTAGCAACTTGGCTGTAGTTTTTAGGGTTTTTGTGGTTTTTTTGCTGGATCTGTGAACCCCCACCCAGGGAGGGAAATGGGGAGGGGGGTGAAATCAGATCCTCCCCCTTAATTTGGCAGCAGGCCTGGTGCATTCTTGCACCTATTTCCCCCATCCTCACTGCAGATACATGGCTGCACCTCTGTCACCTTCTTCCATCAACCTGCATCCATAGTGTATTGTCTCATGCCTTGGAATGTGTTAACTCCACCAGTTTCTCCTCTCACCTCACACCCATGTAGCTAACTATGATTCCTGAATTTCTTCCCACTTTATGCGGGTGTAAGTCAGGATCTGTGTTCTGCTGTGGTGCCAGTCTCTAAGAAAACCCAATCAAAATAAAACTTAAAAGATTCCCTGCAAAACTCTCCCTGAAGGCTCAGGCAGCGAAAGGTATGCAATTGACATGAGGCTAGCTGTCGATGAGAAATGAAGTCTAATCAAAATAAGAATCACTCCTCCGTGTAACCTTCCCTGTGCCACTTCCTACATGGATTGACTTCTCTGAATATTATTCATATGTTAAGGGAGAGAGATGCTGATGCATTTCAGAGGCAGTAAGTAATAATGAGGCCAGGCTGCAAACAGATGGGCTAACAGGATAAATCCTCTCTCCGTTGATTTGATTTTATTAGTGGTATTATTGCAGGCCTTTAAAAATGCAGATTGCAATTTCCTCTCTCAAGGGGAATACTCTAATCTGCACAGTAAAGTGTAGCTACAGAGAAACCAGCGTGGAAGAAAATGAGGCCTATTGGTTACAGCATGAGGCCAAGAGTCAGCAAACTTGGGTTCTGTTCCTGACTTTGCCACTACTGTTGGCTCACCATGGGGCTGTGAGGAAGCCACCTCCCCATTTCACAGAAGGGTAAATGGAGGCAGAGAAAAAGAGAGAGAGAGAGAGAGAAAAGATGATGCTTACCTGGAAATTGAAAGATCTAACTAAGTGGCATGGAGAAGACACTCAGCCAAAAGGTACTACACAAAGACCCTCTACTCCCAGCTTCCCCATAGTGAACATTGAGAAGTAGTTATATTACATGAGGACCTGATCATGCCGCTGTTCAGGTGGCCTGATACTTTTCATTTTAAGACCCTGTTTTCAGCTGCTTATAACTGTGCCAAACATTGGCCATTTCAGCTGAAATTATTCGCTCCAGGTGTTTGCCTCAAGCTGAATTAAGGTTGCATGGGGAAGCTGAATTCTGGTACTTTCCTAACTTTTGAGTGCTTAGTTTTGCAATCTGAATCATTCCCTTTTAATGTATTTTTGGTGTATTATAAAGTAGGAGGCACCCAGCTGCTCAGACGGGCCCCTCTGGCAGTTCTTACACTAATCTTCAGTCTCTCTCTCTCTGGAATCTTATCTTTGTATTTTCAATGTCTTTCTCCCTTTAACTCATTCTCTGTCCCTCACACTGTTCTTCTCATACATGTTTTGTGTAAACTAGGCATGGAAATCAGTCTCTGGGGGGCTTGGACACAGATTTTTGTTTGAAGACTCAACTTCAACAGCTTGAGCCCACCCTTACTGGCCTATTAACATTACCTCCCTGACTTCTTTCCCCTTTGGAAAGGTCCTGCTGCTTTCACTACACTGTCTCCTCCTCTGTCCAACCTGCAGGGAACTGAATTGGTCTTGTTGTTAAAGTGACAGCAACCAATCCATTATTGTTTGCGGTCCTTTACCCCTTCTCTTGGTTTAAGGCAATGCACAGTGGCTCTACCCACCAGCCATCACTGGGAACTGAACTTAGGCACTCTAACAAAGACCCGGCTCTCCACCTCTTGAATTAGAAGATAAATCTTTCGACACACAAGTAGCAGGCTACTACAGTTGCTGGTACCAGCCTCTAGGGGACACAATCCCATATCCCCATCCAGTATCAGGTCCCAGTCCTTAGCCGTATAATGTGCTTAGATGCAAAGGACGAATGCTCAACATGCCCCACCATGGCATCTGTGTTTGCCAGGAACTGTGAAGTGGCAGAAACCTGGTTAAAACTCACTGAGGGCAGAGGCAGTGGGAAGCCCTGGAGTACATTGCTGTAAGTCTCCCTAAAAAATTATGCTCTAGCTCAACCTTAAGATATGATCTTTGTGCTGGAATTACTGGGTGAAATGTTTAGGCCTGTGTTATGCAGGATGTCAGACTAGATGATCATAATGATCCCTTCTGGCCTTAAATCTACGCATACTAAGACTATTTATTCCATTAACAGGGGACACGGAGTGCAGCCTGAGAGAGGTAGATAATAATCCACTTGACCTCTCCAGTAGGTGTCCTAGGGACAAACATACTGCTTTTTCTAAATCACATGCTTTTGTTTGCATTAGGGCAGGTGCCTCCAAACTGCAGAGTCAAGAGCACAAAGACTGGAGTGCACAGAGGGCAAAGTCCTGATGAAAGCAATTGTCATTGTAAGAGACCTGGAGTCCTAGAGGTAATTAGAAATGAGAAGTCAAAACACAATACTGAGTGCCAACCCTCTTGCCAGCTCCCTAAGACCTCCCCAACTTGGGCAAGTGCCATGCCCTTCCCATCAGATCATTCCAGGAAAGGAGAGGTCATGAGGGGCGCATGATATCACATGACACCAAGCAGATCGGTTACACCATTTCCCTGCACTTGCAGGTGCAGAGACTCATTTATGAGTAGGATGAAACTCCATGGACCTAAGGGTGCTCATGCCAGGGATGATGAACTGGGTGTAAAATCTCTGGGTGGATGGTAGTTTGTTCTGTTTACATTGGCAACTGGGTAGCTGGAAATCCTGATCTCAGCTTGGTTTAACCCCAGGTTTAACATGGTCAGAAAGCATGAATTGCTAAGAAATCCTGCAGGAGGGAAGAGGTGAGCTACAGGAGATGAGGAATAGAAAGAATCATCTTAACCCAGACGTGCTCAGAGGAGCCACCTCCACTGAGGAGGGCTTGAATAAGACTATGTTAGTCACCAACAGACTGCTTTGCCAGGGCTTGTGAGAGATGATTACCAAGTTCCTGCAACAACAAAACCAACTTCTCACAACGAGACCTCTCTTCCTTAGCCACAAAGTGGGACTAGCCCCAGCTATTATTATTAGAGTGAAGGTTGCTACTTTCAAGGTCTTTCACAGAAGATAATACCCCAAAACATGTTGGTTTGCTCTCTGCCCCTTCAGGGAAACAGGCCCCAGACATAGGGACATCAGCTCCCCTTCACCACAAAGTCCCCCGTCTCAGCAGCTCAGCATGGAAGGCAGGCAACCCAGAGTTCTATTCCTGGCACTTCAGCTGCCTTGTTGTAGGGCAAACCATCCCAGCTCTCTGTCAGACAGGGATAACGATGCTTATTTACCTGCCTCGTAACAGCAGCAGCACCATGGTGATTATTAGTGGATATTAATAGAGTGCTTTAAAGAAACCAGATTAGCAGAACCTGCTATGAAGCACCATTTCCAAGTGCGAGAGGTGGGCTAGAAGTGCTAAGGATGGAGGGAAAATTGTTCACCAGAAGACACTGGTGATTTCCCCTATAAAGGAGCCGGAATCCGAGAGTTAGAGGGCCAAATTCAGAGTCAGCGAAGTCAATGGAGTTGCACCAGGGTTCATACCAGATCTGTTCATGCCTGCAGCAGGCTCCCTTTGAATACAATCCATTGCACTCCTTCCTTGATCGCCTGGAACAGCTGAGAAACAATGTCCTCTGCACCCCTCCTTTGCTCACACCATGATGTAGGCTTGCAATGTGGGGCCAACCATGCCTCATGGTCCAGTAAAAAATACTGAAAAGACTACTGGGGGAAGAAGGTGCCTCGGGGTAGCCCTTTCAAGTCTGCACTATCTGATTAAAATATTCTCTAGGGCACTGCTGATCCTGCCAGCTGGAGGTCCCATGGTTTTGTGATGTGGAGCCCTGTCCAGCAGCAAGCGAACTCACACTCAGGATTCATGTAGCCCAGAACACCAAACAGCCGTGACTTTGGGTCACTGACAGCCTGATTTGCGTTTGCACCACTGACCTGCAAGGGAACACCTTGATAGCCTCTATAGAATTAATTCCCCCAAACCACCCATGTCCTTTAGCTTTAAGCCTCTAAATAGACCCCTTAATCTGTCAGTGCCTGGGGGTGTGGGACACCCACCCACCTTGCAATGACACAGGGCTTGTTGCCACCGCATGAGCAATATTTTCTATCACCTTGGTTTCCTGCTTCTGTATTTGAGAAGCCAGTTTGATACAAATAGACAGGACGCAACAGCCGCTTTCTGCAGTATGGAGTTAGATGGGCACCTAAAATGCAAGGCGTGTCACCAGCTGAGGGGCAGCTCTCCCTAACCTGGTCATGGTGCTGTAGTAGAATTCACACCAGACTGCAGTTTTATCCCTTGTGACCGTACAAGAGACCAGAAAGGGGCCCAGGGTTAGTCCCTGCAGCAGGTTTTCACCGGGGTCTATCCCTGACAACGCTCGGGGGGGGGGGGGGTCCCAAGGCAGCACCCTTTCCCAGTGTAAAGGTTTTCATCAGACATATCAACATTTCCATCAGGAGAAGGAGCTTGCTGTTCCCCCAGATTTCAGGGATATGCCCCCGTGGCCCCTTCATGCCGCCATTTCACTCCCCACCCTGAGTGCGAGCTACTTGCTGTCAGAGGGCAACCCTGACTGGAGCATCTTACAGCAGCAGGCCACAGCATAAAACACACACACACACCTACCTTCCTCAGTTTCCCCTCTTAGGTAACCCAAGGACTCCAGACCATGCTCTCTTGCCTCTTCGTTGGGGCTGGTTTATTACAAGAACGCAGTATAAACAGTACAAAAACTAAGCCCCAAAACATAATCCGTTTCTCACCCCAGCACAAGTAGTCCTTAGTCACATATCCCCTCAGCCATTGACGTGACACATCCCGTATTCCAGCACCTTCTGCCACACCTGGTCTGTTGGTCAGTCCTCTCTATCCCTCTGCCAGGACAGCTATCCCACTGGAGTGCAAACCCACTCTTCCCAGTGGGCAACCCCACAGCTTCTCTGCTGGGAGCTGATCCTCACCAGGGGAGGATCCCTTAGTCCCCCACCCCTCTCACTGTTCTCTGAGCTCAGCTCTCCAGCAAGGAGACAGCAACTAGTAGCCCCTGGCCTATGCCCCTCTCTGGCCCTCAGCTTCTGCTTTCCAGCTCCGAGCCAGCAAGTAGCTCCCTCTGCTGCTGCTCCTGCTCCTCCCCACTTCAGCTCTGGCTGGAGGAGGTCAGCCAGCAAACCCCTCTTGCTGCTGTCCTTGCCTTTAGCCTTCCCCCAAGAAACCTGCTCTCACCTGCCCCTCCTCCTGACTCTCACTCAGGAAGTTCTGATTCACCAGGTCGCTAGGTCTGTCTGTATCACCAGGGAGGTAGGTGGCTCCATCCATCTCTCTCTGATTCTTCCTGGTTCCCAGGTGCTGCCCTGCCCTCTTAAGAGAGCAAATGGGAACACCTGTTCTACCACAGGGAGCTGGACCTACTTCGTTTATTGGATCCGACCACCCCATGACATTTCTGCCAGCCACGTTCCCCTGACGTGTGCCCCCTACAGAGAATTCCACTGACTTCATCTCTCTGCAAACCTGCACTGCCTTCCCCACCCCCGGGCACTGCGCACACCCCTCCTTGTAGAAACACTGCTGCGTATCACGTTCCCCCCAGAGACTCAGTCCACCACATTCCCCATAAACCCCACTAAGGAGAGACTGCTGCTGACCACTTCTCCTTACCCCTCCACACCCCCAAAGAGGCACTGCCTTCCAAGTCTCCTGTGCCTCCCAGAGACTCCAGCTGACCATGTTCCTCCTTACCCCGGTTGCTGTCCCATCCAGTAAGTCCCATTCGCACAGGTTCCTTTGCCTGTGCCCACCTCCTACAGACTTCAGGCTCTTCTAGCACACAGCTTCCCATGATTCTCCTTCCTAAGATGTCGGTATTTCAGAGGGTCCCCCCCCCCCAAATGTAGTAGCTTGCATTCTCCCACCCCCCCATTCCCTCTAACCCAAGATAAATCTGTTGTTTCCTTCTCATATCGCTAAGGTCTCTGGCCTCAATGTTTGCAAGACCTCCCAGTTCAGGAACATCAGCAAAGCTGATTAATATGCTCTTTACTCTACTGCTTATTGCACATGGTTACCAGTCTCCCTCTGGACATTTAGGCTTTTAATGAAACAGTCTTAATATTTGCTCCATTATTTTACTAGGGAAGGAAGTTAGGCTTACCATAGGCTAACTGGCAAGATTGAGTCTTCTCTCCTTTCTAGGCACTCAGTGGCATGTTTACTTCTCTTTAGTCCTCTCCTATCGCCTCCATTCTCCATCCTTTCCCAGAAATATTCAGCAAGAGCAGCATAGCAAGCTCATTAGCTCCTTCCCCACTCACTCCGTGACCTGTTGGTTTGACATTCACACCTTCTCCAGATAGTCCCCTTACCAGCTTTTCCAGCTGCAGCTATTTTCAGCAGTTTATTACTCCCTGGTTTTCTTTTTTTTTAAAATGGTTAAAAAACATTTATAAATGCTTCTCCTTCTAATTCTTTTTAACAGCCTGCTGTCTGTGGGCTCCTCAGTCAGTGAGTCAGCCCCTTTTGGATGTTTCTATAGCACCTGCTTACTACAATAGCTAAGTTCTGCTGGTATCTCATTGGTAGCATCTGGCACCTACATGCCCCTCTCTACTTCTAAGTGGCAACTTCCACACCTGTTGCCTATAAGCATGTTCTTGTCCTTATGCTCACCTAAGACTCACTGACAATGTTCTGTGACTGCCTCTTCCCAGCTACCACGGGCAACTTCCCACAGCTACATCACCATCCACTGAGATGCTCCTGGACAACCCCCTTTGTCTCCACTCTCTCTCTGACTCCCAGCAGCCCTTACACCTACCCTCCCCTTTCACTAGTATTTAGTGCACAGCTTTGCCCTGTAGGTCTGCACTGAACACTCCCCCGACACATCACCTCAGCAATTTCCTGCACCAGTGGCCCCTCCAAAATCACCATGGTGACTTCCTGCACCTATGCCCTGCCCAAAATCACCATGGCAACTTCTTGCACCTGTGGCCAAAGTCCTCCTCACACAACTGCCAAACATCCCCTGAAATCTCTCTGCAATTGCTCTTCTGTCCTGGATCTTGTTATATCTACCCTCCTTCCTTTCCTTCCCACCCAGAGACATGTCCACCACCCCGTTGGCTCTTTCTGGGGCACAGCATCTCCCAGTTTTCATTCTGAAACCAAATGTTGAGGGGCAGGGGATCTAGAGAGTCTGGTATAATTTATACCTCCTTCACACCTCCTCAGGGCCTAATACCAGACTCAGTTCCTTCTGGGTGACTCCATTTGACTTCCTCTCATTTCTCCACTGACCGGAGGTCAAACTGAGTTGCAGGGGGAGGGAAAGTACCCCTACTCTGAGGCTAGACTGGTACTAAGGGACTGCAAAGCAGCCATATTGCCTCCCCGTTGAATACTTCTGGCATAGGAGGCCTCCCTGGCAGACATAAAGCTGGGATTTTAGGGGACATGCCAGAGGGGACATGTCAGAGGACCGAGGAGGCATGCCCAAGGACATTCCTAGACCTCAGCTGTTCTCAGGTGGCACAGTAGTTCATTGCAGCTAAGACACAAGTGAGAGCAGCTTACCAATGGAGAAAGGATGGTTCTGTGATTAGGGCACTAGACTAGTGCTTGGGAGCCCTAGATTAAGTTCCCTGACCTACCATAATCCTCCTGTGTGAGGCACAAGCCTCTTTGTGCCTCAGTTCCCCATCTATACCATGAGGTAATAGCACTGCCCTGCCTCATAAGCAGTGCTGCCGGATTAAAGAATTCTGGGGCCCTGTGCTCTATGGAAACTGCCCCCGCACACACCAGACTCGTGATGCTGTGACCTGGCATGTGGGGGTCACAGTGCCACTCAGGTGTGGTCTGGTCACCCCTCGTTCATGACAGAGGGGCAGGCAGGCCAAATTTGAGTGGTGTTGCAGCCTGAAAAAACAAGGAGACCGGTGGCACCTCAAAGACTAACAGATTTATTTGGGCATAAGCTTGCAGCCTGGCAAGCTGGGTCACAGCGCCACTTTTTTCCTTTTTTCCTGGTGGTCAGGGGCCCCCCTGAGATGGGGGCCCTGGGCAAATGCGCTGAGTGCACGTTGGTTAATCCAGGCCGACTCACAGGTGTGTTGTGAGGATACATATATTATAGATCCTGTCCTGAAGCACTCTGAGATCTACTGATGATAGGTGCCGTATGAGAGGTAGGAATTAGTATCCCTGAGTCCAACCTTGAATAAAAAAGGGGCAGCCCCAATGGGTCCCTGTGTGTGTAACTTACACCACCTTAGACTCCATAGACTAAATTCGTCCCTGGCTAACTCAAGCGAAGACTGAAGTTGCACCAGGGATGAATTTGGCCACATTAGACTCTCTCATACCCACTGCCTGAAGCATAACTTACAGCCCCTTCCGCATTACCTCTGCAAGTGGCCAAACAGGTTTTGCCATCGGCTGCCCGGGGTGCAGGCTCAGACCCTATGTTTGCCTGCAATTGCACCATTTGACAGCAGCTATCTCAGAACTGCAGATGAGAGATTTCACTTGCTTTTACCAGAGAAACTCTGCAGCCAGGTGCAAGTCCCCTGTGCTAGGATGCGCTGTCATTAACATTGCCTTATTCCACACAGCAGGTTTTGGGATAGTTTTTACAATGTTTTTTTTTTTTCCTTCCCAAACAGGCAGGTTTTATAAACCAGAGCAGCTGTTCCAAGGGTGAGAGGAGAAGGGACTGTACAGTCTCCAGTCTGAGATGACAGCTCTACTCAGCAGGAAGTTGCTTTTATTAAAATATTTTTTTGAAAGCATCCATCATGCCTTTTGCAGAGCCTAGGCGACCACAGACACTGCACAAAGCAATGGCCGTTTACAAAGTGCCAAGCACCGCTGTTGGCCTCTTTACAACTAATCAGTAGTAGCAATAATAATTATTATTTTTAACACTGTGAGCTGTGCCAATGGATGTGGTTCTTTTGTGGTGTGCGAAATACACTTCTCAAGGTGTGATTAATTTTTATGGTCATAAGCGTAAGGCAGAAGCGTCCAAACTTTATGACACCGAGGGATGTGTTGGCAATTAGCCAGCAGTCCTTGGACAGCACCTCATTTGCATGTAAATTTACATCTATTTAACTTTAAAAAATCCACACGCCACCATAATATTTATAGCGTTGCTGGCAGGTGAACGGAGACTACTTGATGTTTTAGTTCAGCGGCTGCTACACACAAACTGCAGGTGACTGGTTTTGTCTTCACACTGTATGGAAAGGGCAGCTGCAGAACCCCACCAGAAGTGTTTCACCCAACAGCTACACTTTGAGGTCTCTGATCTAAGAGAAATATTTTGTGACTAATAATTATATTTATAGACTAATAATTAATTTAACTTCCCACGAACAACTGTGCATTGCTAGTCTGAGCTATTCCACAACAGCTGTGCTGCACCCCAGACATGGCTGTGTTTCAGTGCTGGATGACATGTTATTTTAGATGTCTGACTAACTCACAAGCCTGCTGTGAGGCTTAAGCTAGGGCCCAATCCTGCACACCCTTATTTGTGTGAATAAGCTTTACTGATGATGTGTGTTGTCCTACTAAAATCAATGGAATTGCTCGCATCAGTGAGAATGAGAATTTGCAGGATTGGGCCCTTCATGTTTGCCAAGTACTCTGAGATCCTCAGATGAAAGGCAAATGTGATAGATAGCCTGATCCTGTAATGGTCTTCACATGGGCACGGAGGTCTATCTGCACGGAATTCATTATAGGATTGTGTCTACAGTTCACGTCTTTCAGTGGGTGCAGGATTGGGCTCTATTATTCTTAGGTCTGATTGGGCCTGACTTGTGCTGTGTGTGCCAGGAAGTCGTTTTCTCCCCCTCTCTCTTTTCATTCTCTCTGCAGCTGCTTCTTTCATTTCTGTCTCTCTCTCTCTCTCTTTTTTTAAATCAATAATTTACAAGAGTTTGTAAAGAATTCCCATTAGAAGCAAGACTGGGGGTGAGGGTGTCTTTTAAGTTGTCAGCCCTGCTGGGGCACAGAATCCACCAAGATTTACATTTGTGCAAATATTCAATTAATTGTGTTTGAATAATGCAGCCCTTGACACTCAATCAATAAGAGAGGATTATAGATTCTCTCATCATCTTTAGAGCTTAATATCCTCCCTTTCTATATTTACTGTTGCTCAGACATATTTTCACAATATGTTCTACACTTGGCATAATTTCCTGCCAATTAACATGCTTCCAGATTCCAAAGTGCATCTTTTACAGATGTTTACATTCACATTTTCCATTTAAAGATGCCTGTGACACGGAAGTGTCCACAAAATGAGCTGACACGGCCTCCTCACCACTGACACAATTGCTTTTGTGCTATTATAGTAATATTTTAATGCCATCTCCTGAAAAACCATCAGAGCCTTTCAACCACCAATTGACAAGCCTACTTGTCTTGAGAATAGGAGCTCTTTGTTCCCGTTTCACAGCCATCCCTTCTGCATAATCCTCTCACAGTGTATTGTCCACAATGAAAAAAGGCTACACAACAGAAACCGCTCACACAATTGTTAAAGAGAGGGGGGGGGAAGAAAGAAAGAAAAGGGGAGAGGGAATAAACAGAATTAAGAAAATATATTTTTCAAACATATAAAAAGAAAGAGACACTTTGCTGTGATCAGTACAGTTTTGGAGGCAGGATAATATTTTTTCCCTCTGTATTGTTCCCACCCTGCCCCTACCTCTCAAATGTCCCTGTTTTGAAGGAGGCCACTCATATTAAGTCTAAAGGTACCTACAGCTGCACAGATCAGCCACATCCTCTCTTTTAGTCTTGAAAGTTATTTACCTTGGGTTTTGTTGTTTTTTTTTGTTTTTTAATTGCAAAGCTGAGGCTGTAGAAAGAGTTTGTTACACTGAAGCGATGAATTCCTTGGCATGGAAAGTTTTTTGCATCAATTATTTTGTGTCCCTCATTTGGGGCCTCGCTCACATGTTGCATCCCACAGTCAGATTGAGAGATGCCCCTCTTAGCTCTTCTTGTTGAAATTACAATTTTCTTAACACCACCCTCCGTAAATTTCGCTTCCTAGCTGGGGCAGTTCTTTGGTGAAAGGAGGAATCTCAAACATGGCATTACACACACACACAAAACCCCCAACCTCAGTAAATACGAATTCTTATTAACACCACAACCTAGCTGTCAGAGTGCTTTTCCTCCATTGATATCAGGGTGCTAATCCTGTGGCAGCAGCCACTACAATAATGACCCATTTGTAGGCATCTTCATGTTTTATTATTTATATAGTGGTAGGGCCTAGTAGCCAACTAGAGTAGAGCCCCACTGCATTAGGTGGCATACAAACCTATCAGGAACCATTGCAAATAACAACTCAATTCACATGTGCGAGTCAGACCCATGCACCTTTGTATTACTATTGTTATTATTCTAGAATTATGCTTCTTAGTATCAATTGCCATTGTTCAGTGACTGACACTCCTGAGTTACCCTCCTTGGCCCTTTTGCCCTGGCTGTTACATCTGTCTGGGTCACTCACAGCCCTCATCTCACTGCATTCAATGTTATGACACCAGATCTCAAGAGTCTTACCAACAGACCCAGCAATGCTCCCTGAAGCAATGGATTGTGAGTTCTGGTAATAATCCAGGAAAGCCTCTTGCTGGCAAAGCTGGGAAGAGAAGTTGTGTTGGTTTTGCAAAACCAAAAGCAGGAACAGTTTGGATCCAGGTGCCATTTAATCTGAGCCCCCTCTCTTCCCTCAGCCCAAGGTCAGGGAAGAGGAACTGGTTTATGGCTCTGCTTTGGCCCAGCTCTAGTAATAATCCAAACAAACATTCTCTTCCTACATCCCCCAGCCCTTCCTCCTTCACCATCGATAAAGGTTCCAGCAGCAGGCATTTTATTGTTCGACCCACTTGGCAACTGTTGGAAGTTAGGGATACCAAGTTAAAGCATGGTCAGGTTTCCTCTGCAGTGAAGGGGACAGGGGAAGTAAGCACAAGGATCCTGAGGGGTTGTTTTGTTTTGTTTTTGGTCTTTCAAGTAAATCCTCCTCCTTGCCAGTAGTGAGTTTTCGTTTGTTTGTTTTTCAATACATCAGGCAGTTCTAAGCAGGCAGGAATGGCTGGTGGATTTGCTGTTGTGTAATGCCATCCAAGAAGAGACTGGCACAAAGATGGAGATTTGTGTGCGTGTGTGTTGAAATGAATCAGTGACGACTACCAAACCAACACACCCAACCCATCAGGGTCCATTTAACTTTCCCCTAGGGAGCAATAATCACAAGTCCTCCATATGCCCAATTCCCTATTAGCCTCAGTATGAGCAGAAAGTACTTCCAGCATGGGCCAGCTTGACATTTCATTAATTTCTTCTTTCCTTGACATTCCCCCAGTGACCACCTAACACCTCATTCTGAGACAGACATATGCAGCCTTAGCGTTCGGGCTGAAACAGATCTCACTGGATGCTACAGGCACAAAAACAAGACAAGAGATAGTGATCAGACACAGGAATGGACTGTTTTGTTTTTTATTGTACATTGCAGAAATAGCCCTGTGTCGTGGATAAAAGTGCAACATACACAATATTTAAGAAAAGAAAAAAATAAAACCCTTCTTGAGGTCTGTCTTTCAAAGTTGCAAACAAAAACAGTAAAATATTCCCTCACACAAGAGGCTATTTTTTTTGCACATATCATGCAAAAAAAAAAATGTAAAAGAAAACTCAGAAGATATTTTTCTATATATATAGATGTCTAGATATCAGTAAAATCCAGTAGAGAGCCCTATATAAAGAACAGAAAAGACACCAAAAGTGCTACTTTACATAGACTCAAAGAGCACTAAATAAGAAAGGAAAATAGACTGCCATTTGGCATCTCAAGATATTTGGCACTCTTGTGATTACATTGGATTTTTTTTCGTTCCATTTTCTTAACACAGTCTATTAAAGAGAATAAACTGCCACAATATAGGGAAAAACCAGAGACTGCCCACACTACAGACTGCATGGTAGTTAGAAAAAGCTGAGCATTTTTATCTGTTTTACATATAAAATTTGTCCATTTGCGCTAACTTGAGCAGTTGCTCACAGCAACAAAGTAATACAAGCTTTGAAAAATAAAACAATAATTCTTCCTATAGTTCATTCCTTATAAAAGTTTTTTCACACATTCCATCGATACGTTAAAATGTGACTAAAATGAAATATATATATATATAATTTATATAGAATTTTTTTAAACATCCAAGGACATCAACATAAAAAAACCCAATGGAAACTGATAGCATGTTACATCCAAGTGCACGGAATCATTTTTGCAAGATTAAATAATGTAAACAAGGTGCTCATTTGGAACCACCATGACCAGGAAAAGGTACCACGGTCTGAAAACACTGTTTTGCTGCATTGTTCGAAGTACTTTAAAACCCAGATCTAGAATTGTGCAATATTCATCATATAGAAAAAAGAAACGACTAGTAATTTAAACAACATAGCTGCAACTGATACACTTTGATTTATTACTGTTTGTGGGTTGGGTTTAGGATTTCTTTTATTGTTTGTGTTTCTTTTTTGTGGATTTTTGTTTTGTTTTGCACATTACTTAAACCTTCTTCCTTTTTGCACCTCTTCTGTCTCCAAGCCTGATGTTAAGATACAATTTGCTGATGTGCATTGCGGATCGCAGGCTGGTAATGAAGGATTTCAGAGTGCTTTTTTTGTTTGTTGCCAATAATGTGTTACATTGTAAATTATTTTTCCCCTTTACTCAGTGTCTCTGGGAGGGAATTAAACACCAGGAGGTGCCTTTTCTGAAAGATTTTTCAGCACATCATCAATTCTATCGTCTTCAATGACAACTGTAAAGCAGAAAAACAAAATGATGAATACATTGTAGCTTCCCTTGTCCATCTGTCCCCCGCGCCGTTGCATGAATTCCCCTGGTACTGCAATTTGCCCCCCCCGAAACATGTATGGTTCTACAGAGTCTCTCTACCTAAAGTCCAAGGCAACACTGAATTCCAATACACACACACATATGGTTATTGCAAATGATTTTGTTTAAATAACATCAAAGTCAGGGAAACATGAGTTTAACAGAGAAAAGAGTATGTCCATTCAGCAATTTCCTGCTATTTAAAGAAAAGTGATACTATTGCAAAGAATTAAATGCAGTGGATAATGTTACACACTTAACCCAGTGTTTTCAAGGTCACCAAACACTTGGCCGCTAGGGTTAGGTTGTCTAAAACAACTGATAGTGTATTTTTTAAATCGACTGGGCTAAGTTGTAGCTGAATGGCACTCATCCCCTCTGAAATGAGTTGCAGGATCTCTCAGCTCTCTAGATGTCAAGAGACACTTCCAGGGTAGCTATATTGCGACTATTGAGATCACCTGAGATTTCTTTGTCTCTAATAGGGACAGGGGTTTAGGACTCTTTAGGGTTTCTATCATAAACATGCAATGTGGAGAAGGAGAGAGAAGAAAACATCTTTTTAGCTGCCAGATGACCTTCCCTCTCTCCCATGAGTACCTACAGGATCTGCTGCAGTTTTTTCCACTCCTCTTTGCCACTCCATGCAGACTCAACACCTCCCCAACAGCATTTCGACTTGCAAGAAGGAATTCTGCGACCAAGACTCAGACTTGGATTTGGTACATTTAAACTAGGCAGAGAACTACATCGTCCTCCCCCCCCCCCCCCCACTCAAGTACACACAATTTTTTTTTAACTACAGGGATGTGTTCAGGTCTCTAAAGAAGTGAAAATGCTGCCGGGGAGGTGCTGAGTGTGCTGTGAGTGGCAAAGAGGAGGGGAATCGCTTTGGATCTGCTCACCTAAGCTGTGGGGTAAAAAAGACCCACCGGTTTACACGGCTAAGTGAGCAGATCCCAAGCCGCATTTATTCCCCCGACACACCATATTGATCGCTCCTGTGCCCAGAGCAGGCACACGGGGAGGACGGAACTACACTCGTGCCCGGTCCACGCTGCCCTGGGATTCCCCCCCCCCCCCCCCCCCAGCAGGCTGGAGAGCCTGACCCCTTACTCAGCACGTCGACCCGTTCAGCGCTGCGGAAAAGCCCTTCCTAACCCCGCAGCCTTGTTCTCCCCCAGCCAGGCTCGAGTGGCCGCCGCCGCCCGGCTTCGGATCCCCCCTCTCCCCGCAGCCCCACCTCGGGACGCCTGCCTGGCTCCCTGCCCCGGGGGGCACCTACGCTTTGCACGGCGCTGTATGGGGCAGGCTCCTGGCCAAGCAGGTGTGAAACCTGGAGGCCAAAGGGGGGGGGACGGACTCCCAGGGAGGGTTCGGCGCTGCGAACGGGATGGAAACCATCAGGACTCGGGGCGAAGTGACTCCGATTCCGAGCAGCCGCGGGGAAGGGAGCGGGGAAGGGAGCGGGGCGGGCTCGGGGGAGACCCCCCACCCCACAGCTGGGGGCTGCAAGGCTTTAGGAAAGGGGACGGGGGGGGGGGGGGGGGGGAGGACGGGACGATCGGGGACTTACCTCTCTTGCTCCTGCCGATCTGCCCCAGCTTGGGGGGCCTCTTACTCTGCCCCCCGGCGAAGAAGTTGCTGGTGTCCTGCAGGCGGCAGGTGAAGGAGATCTGCCCCACCTCCCCGCCGTCCCCGTAATGCCCCAGCTTGTCCTCGCCGTAGGGCAGCACCTCCGACATGGTCTGGCCGGGCGGGTCCGCTGCCCCCGGTCCTCCGCCCGCTCCTGCTGGCTCGCAGCCGGCAGACAGGGTCGCCGCTGGCCCGGCAGCCCCGGCCCGGCAGGGGAAGCGGCGGAGCGAGGCGGCTCCCTTCTCCCGACTGGGCTCAGCAGCGGCCCGGCCCCAGCCACATCCTCCGGCGGCGGCGCGAGAGTGGCCGCCCGGCTGCCGGGCGAGAGGAGGCGGCGGCGGCTGGGGCGAAGCGGGGCGGGGGGGAGCCGGGGGCGGGGGGCGGGAGTCCGGAGTCCTTCCCCGCGCCGCTGCTGGGGGCTCCGGCAGGCTGGGGGGGGCAGAGAGATCCCGGGAAGAGGAGCAACGTCACCGAGGGCAGAGCCCGGCTGCCGCGCGCGCGGGTTGGGCTCTCCCCCGGGGGGGGGGGCTCGCCCCTCCCTCTGCAGCCCCCGCCCCAGGCTCGCCGGGCTCCGCCTCCCCCGCCCGGGTGCTTTCCCCGCTGGGCGCCCGAGGGCTCGGGCCGGCTGCTGGCTGCCCGGCTTTGCCCTTCCCTGCCCGAAGCCTCCCCTCACCCCGCCCCCGCCCTGTGCTCTCACCACTGATCCTTCCTCCCTCCTCGAGGGAGAAACAGAGCCCGGCCTCCCGCCTGCCAGGCAGGGCTTAACGGGGGCCCCTCTGGGCCTGGCTCATCAGTTATGAATGTAAGAAAAGAAATAAATATTACTTGAGCCCCGCCACCTCTTTCATTACAAATTAAGCACTGCTCCCAAACCCCCTGGGCAAGGCCACCCTTCCTCTCCTCCACCAGCTTGCCTCTCTGGTTTTCAGCAGCAGGGCACAGTCTCTGCTTCTGCCTCTAACCCCCCCACCCCCCATACACTGCAGCATTCTTGTTTTTCTGGTGCACATCCCCGTGCTCCCTTGATTTCTTGGAGCACCCCTCTTGCAGCAGAGTGGAGGAGGGGTGCTTTCAGCAACAAGATGGAGTGGAAGGTACAGAGCCAGCAAGCTGCCAGATGCTCTGCTGCTTTAGTCAATGTATTATCATTGTTCATTATTTTGGAGGAAATCTCCCCACACACACACACACACACCCCTTGCTGCTGTGATCTCCAAGAAAGGGTGTGACAACTGCCTTTCTCCCTCTGAGTACTCTGGTCTGGGTCAGTCTCCTTGATAAAGGGGCAGGTCGATGTTTCATTGGCTCCCTTTAAAAATCTAAGGAGCATTTTGAACAGCTTCTGACCAAAAGCCTCAGTACTGAGATTAACATCAGAGAAACACTGAAAGAAGGGACCTAGATAATCTAACCTGATCTAGCCAGGTATTTGGACTGCTCATCAAATGGGGAAGGGACCAGTGACCCCCAATGCCCATGCTCTTCCCAGTCCTAGGGAACTAATTGTATAGTACATGCCTATCTGAGCCTTATAGACTACCTCAGCTCATCACTCCTGAGCGAGCAGTGCCCTCCGGCAACAATCCCATTTATAGTCTATCTCTGGCATCAAGGTAATTATCTTTTTTCTCCCTCACCCCTTCCAGGAATCCCAGTCAAGTGGATTTTCCCAGCACCTCCTGGGAAAGGAAGCCTGAATGTTGATCCCCTGATTAAGTACAGCCGTGGGGAAAGGGACGGCAAAGCCCAATTTTCTTTAGCCTCAGAGCAGCAGCACGGCAATAATGGCACCAATGCAGTGGGTGGAGCATTTGTGAGGTTTGGGCTGAGGCCACTGCCATCTTCCTTGCGATGAAGCCTTAAGGCCAGGGAGATAAAATCTTCTACACTGCTGGCAGCTTTACTCTGTAAATGGCCCTGTTTCCTAATGCATGCTTTGCTTCCATAACCAGTCCTCAGTGTAGATGGAAAGGAAGGATTCACTCACAAGGGGGTGTAGATGGCAGCGGATGCGGGATGTGGCCTGCTTATGGAGTTGGAATATATAGTGAAGACTGCCATGTGGTATCTATGTGCTCCACATACCCGGCTCTCCACACAGCCAACACTGTAGCAACCTACATGGAACCTGGAGGGAGGAGCACAGGTTGCAGGACGGAAGAGTTTGGAGGAGGCGCTGGGAAGTCAGTCTGTGTGCAAATGGCTGGAATGCTAGCTGCCACTGCAGCACCCCTGTGAACAGTTCTCTTAATAAAGATTTAATTTAGTTCTAGAAACATGGCGCCCTCTCATGTCATTACTCAGGATGCGGTACGTGAAACAAGCACTGTGGTCATCTCTCCTGGCCCGCTCTCAGATGCATGTTTCTGCCACTACCTCCTCCCAGCAGTCCCTGCTGTACTGAATAGGAGGTGATGTAACGTGATAAGGTGTGAATGCCTCCCGGAAACACTGGTGTACTCCCATGTAACATGGCATAACCCTGGTGCAGTGTGTCTGAAGCAATGCCTGGGCAACCTGATACCCTGTAACTTCCTACTGCTAGATGGCAAACAAATGAGCCTTTTTTGACCAGGAGGATGTGACTTCTGCAACTGGGGAAGCAAACAAGGGGAAGCAGGAGAATCCTACCCCAACACAAAGGTCATGCTACAAAAAAACATGAGCTGTGAAATTTTTAGTCTAAATCTGTGGTTCCCTGTTGTCCCAATCCAACACAAACGGCTGTGAAACTGCAGGGCTGCACGACCCACAGCAATGCAAAGGGTGCCACATTAAAGCAGTCCTATGACACATGGCAACCACTCTGCAAACCAAAATGATGCTAGAATAACAGCATGGCCCAAGGGAACGTGGGGTTATGCAATGCTGCAGGACCCGTGTAACCCAATGCAACAGAGGGAGATGGGTCACTGCAGCAGAGTGCCTTGCAGTGTCATCTGATACGAACACCTAAACCAGTGCAGTATGATAAAATGGTCTTCTGATTTGGCGATTTAAGCATCGTGATGCCCACTGCAGCAGAATGAGGCTGGAACCACATATACATGCTGAAGCAACACAAGCAAGGTTATGTGACAGTGACTAAGAAAACCATGTACCATTCCATCCCAGCACCCATAACACGCCGCTCCAGTGTACACCCTTTTAAGGGAAAGGAGGGCATCATTAGCAGAGTTCATGAGTCCCTGCTGATTCTTACAGGCATTTTTTGGAGTCTGTTCTTCTCTTTGAGCAAACCTCTTTTGTTCGGGGGGTAACGTGTTGATCCTGCAGCAATTCCCTTGGTATTTAGCGTTAATTTCGATCCTCGTCTTGTGCAGATTTATTCAGGACACGGAGATGGGTGTGAATTGTAGTGCTGGCAAAAGGTGCCAGACTGACAGCCCTGAAGACTGAAATCTTCTGGTTTATGCAGAGAACAGGTACGAGCACAGGCAGCGGCAGCTTACAGAGAAGGCGTGGGGATGGGTAGGGGCTCTGCTCCTTCTCTCCCATTGAGGTAACAGGAGTAGAAGCCTGTCAAGCATGCTTTGAACCATGAGTGGAGGGCCTCATGCTAGAGGTGACTGAATTATCCTATCAATGGCTAGTCTGCCCACTCAAGCCTTAGGCTCTCTGCTGAGGCTGCCAGGAAAGTTCCCAGTTAGTGCCCATCACAGTGGTTTTGAGACGTTACCTGGACTGATACTGCCTGCTCACTGCGCCACCGTCAGGGGGCAACAACGCTTCTGTCCTTCCTGAGTTGAATTTGAGCCACTGAGCTAGAAGCAAAAGGCTTGGGCTATCCTATTACCAAGTTCACTGCCCCTATTATAAAAGTTCTGTGATAAATAATATTCTTTGTAGCATTCCCAACTAATAACAAATTGCCATCTTGAAGCATTTAATGCTTCGCAAGCATTTCAGGAATCAAGGGTTCGGAGAGCTCATGAGATTGAGCTACGGAACCTTTTGTTTCTGGGGTACTGATCTGACTCCAGCTCCAGCTGTCTGTGACTGAATGTTATGGCCACTCAACAGCTGTTCCATGCCCTCTCTGAAATAAACTGGTGGTCTCAAGGCACTTCCTAGTGAACAGATGTGCACGTGAGTCTCAGCACTAATTAACATTCCTGCTGGCAGTCTCGGCTGAGATCCAGCAACCTAGGGTTGATGGGTTTAGAGACAGAGCTACCCTCTCCCTTTAAAGATGTGTGCGTGCGTGTGTGTGTGGGGGGGGGGAGGCAGATCAAGAAAAGCAGGGTAGGATAACGTGCACTGTTGTTCCCCACGACGTATTTGTTCAGTGGATACAGAATTTCAGCCTCAAACCTTCCACCACTACTGAATTCAATGTAAAAAATGGAAATCCCTCCCCTGGCCCTGGGCCCGGGAGCCCAGGTGGCACCGAGCATTGGCAGGCTGGGCTGAGGGACTCCGGTGTGTGTGTTTTGTGACAGTACCTCAGAGTGGGAGCTGGAGGGCACTGTGGCTAGTGACTGTGGCAAAATCACAACATCTGAAGGGGCCGTTGTCTGTAATCTATAAAGTGCTTCAGCAGCGGATGAGCAGGTAAACAAGCACTTTCCACTCCCAAGAGGTTTAAGAGCTCCAAAATGGATTAAGTGTAAATTAAGAGCTCTTCGGTAGTGTCTTCCAAGAACCAACCCACCCAGGAACTCGAAACCTGATTCTCTCAATCCTGCCCAGCCTTGCAAGGAGACACTGGCTGTCAGCTCCCCAAAGCCTCTCTTTCTGATGTTTCTGTAATGAATAAGCCTATTTCAGGCTTTGCCTGCAGAGTCGCTGGTCCCAGTGCACAGGAGATGTGTTTAAACAGTTGTATTTGCATGGCTACCTTCTTTTCCCCCTGGAAATCACTTGGCAACAGAGATAACAGAGCAATGGTGTGGCTGCTGCCTGAAAGGCTAAGTCTGGTCTGGAGAAGGAAGTATCACTTGTGCCAAAGTCTCTGATTAAAACAGACAAACAGGTTTCATGGGAAGCAACCCTGACCCTCTGTTTTGTGCAGCCCATCGCTCAGCAGAGGAAAAATGATACAGCAAAGGAAATAATAGACAGTAATAGGGCAAGCAGCTGGGCATAAAAGCCTGCACTAATTGAGCATGGCTTTTGGATAATTTCCCTGCCTCCAGAATGGGGGTTTCTCCTTTTGTTAACCACAGGCCTCCTATACTGTGCAGGCAGCGTGGCCCTGAGGACTGAACACAGGAACAAGGACCAGAAGCATTTAAAGCTTAAGCACATCTCTGCCACCGATTCCCTTTGTAGCCTTGGACAAGTCACTTAACTACTCTGCTGCTCCCCATCTAAATGGGGCTAGCAATGCTTCCCTATCTGCTTCACAGAGATAGAAGAATAATTCATGTTAGCAGAGTGCTTTGAAAATGAAAAGTACTGAGTTGTTACCTGATAAAGGAAAAGGGGCTTTTTAAAGGTTCCTCAGTAGCCTCAGATTTTAGGGGCTAAATTTTCACTGCAACACTTAAATGCACCTGGGTTTGTGGGCTCACCAGACCCAAAACAAGGCCTGTCCACCAAACCGACTAGGGATATCACACCAGCATGCTCTTCATTGCTGCGAAACACACCCAAAATATCTGAACATCCCACCAACCGGTGTGAGGTCCTTAGTGAAGTTAGCAGCACTGCCTGCCACAGAGAGGTCCAACAGAAGCATCTCAGAACACCATGGTTTATTAATAAGGTATACAACTTTCTCTGGCCTTGAAACGTTCTTGGTGGGTTCCACGAGTGGGGAGAATTGCTTGCTGGTTCAGTTTTCACTTGTGCTGGCACTGGTCATCTGATCAGTTGTATAAAGCAGCCTATCGTTTCTAATCTAGCACCTGGAGAGATTTTTTGAAAAGAGGAGGGGAACGGGGATAAAGCCGAGAGGCAGCATCTTCTGCACTGTAATTGTTCTGCTGCATGAGAGTGTGTCTTGATTAAGGTCAGTAGTAACGTTTCCAAGGCCACTGCTTTTAGGATGGATTTTGCAGAAGCTGCATGTTAGCTAAATAAAATACCTATTTTATAACTGTACGTATTTTACTGATTGCTCTAAGGCTCTTCTACCACTCACTGCAGATGCTCAGATCATGCAGCAGAGCTGATGTTGGATGAATGCCACCAAGCTGCCAAGTCCTACATGTAGATACCATGTGGCTGCTGATTATTTTGCTGCCACTGCAGGCTCTTGATATTGCATTGGCTTGGTCCCACTCCATCGGAGGAAGTGACTTAGAGGTGCTATCTGGACCGTGGTAAGCAATCCCCTGCTGAAGGAAGAGTTTGTCTGAGGAAGGAAATCTCCACCATGCACAACTTGTCCTGGGGAGGGGAATCCCATCACTGAAGGACAGAGGGGAGTAAGAGCTTCGCCATCAATAGTCATTCTCATGCACAGGTCTGTTGATTTCAGTGGAATACTCATGTTAATAACCACACGCTAAAGGGTGCAAGGGGTCACTGTGTGTCCCTGAGTGAAGGCACAGAAGCAGCTGGCAGGAGGAAATGAATAGCTTGTTAGAATGGGTCTCTCATTTGAGCAACATGGTGGGTAACAAGGCACATATTCTCATTCAGAGCCTGTCACAGAGGCTCCCCTGCCTTGATACTGTCATTCTTATTATCAGTCCATGCTGCTCAGGTTGTGGCTGCTGTGTGGGTAGGATACATTTCACGAGTACTAAATTCCCATGCACTATTTTCTATTTCTTCATGAAGAGTCTGGCTGAAAGCCAGCAAGACAAGGTGGGGCAGGAGAAGGAGGGAATTACCTATGTGACTGTGCATGTCGGAGACATAATGGGAATCTTAGCTCTGCTATCATGCTTTACAAAGGACTGCCAGTATCATTAACCTTGTCCGGCAGCTGGCAAAACTACAGGCAGAGAGAGGGGAAGTGACTTGCCCATGGTCACAGGGATGGTCTAGGACAATGATACTCTGACCTCAGTGATTCAGGAGCCAAATTAGCAATCAACATTATCCAAAAGAGCCACAGTAGTGTGAATTCATTGTTTCATTTACTATAGTACTATATACTTTATATATAGAATTCTTCTCACAGCAAATAAGTTAATAACTTAGTGCAAGTTGATAACTTAATTGGTTAATAAAAGTATCCTGACTGGTTAATAACTCAGATTGGTTAATAATTAAATCACACAGCGTTTTAATATTATGTGCTGTCAAGAGCTGCAGCAAACATGTTGAAGAGCTACTTGCAGCCCTCACTCTGAGTATCATTGGTCTAGTAGCACTAGGGACAGAACCTCAGTCTCTTTACTCTCAGACCGGGGCACAATCCACTGGACTATAGTGCCTCCCCCTTAAGATATAAAAACAATCCATCATTAAAAGGAAGGCAGAGAATGTAAAGAGCTCGAAACCGTGGAAAAAGCGAACATGAGGGGAAAACACACACACAGAGTTGTCACTGTATCGAAAACAACAGATGCACCAATTTGTTTCTTTAGATATTCAACATCTAGCAAGTTGATCAAGCTCTCTCTCTGAATTCTGTCCCTGGAGACAGCTGCAGCTAAGAGCTGAGATCTTGACAGATTCTGCTATTTACTGGTGCATTGTTATTAATTCTATCAACTAAGGACATAAACTGATAGCAGTTAAATTGGCAAAGGTTCAGAATCCCCCAGATCCTGAAAAGAGGGGACTAATCAAGTGAGGACAGGCTGCTTATTGGCAATCCTCCAACAACTGAAAGAGCTTTTCTGGTCAGAAAAGTGAGTATTAATATGGCATCATTGCGTCACCTGCTTGTCTTAATCATTTTAATAACAAAGTAAGTTTACAAGTAAATTATGGGGCTTTTTCCTCCTCTCTAGCCCCCAGTTATCCCTTCATATTCAGTTTGGGATCTGAGAGTCATATGGAGTTATTCTCTTCTGCTGCATCACCATTCATGGCCATTGAGCGACCTCCTTGTCTACACACTATGGCCTCCATGTACTTCCATTGCTATCAGTGGGTTGGCACATGTTAATCGATTGGAACTTACTACATAATTCTGCTGAGGCCTGAATAGAACCCAGCTCACTTCTCTTTAGCTCTGCAGACCTAACGGGAGTAAAAACTTATTTTGGACAGTAAAATCAGCCAATCTGATTCCCAATACAAACAAGGAGCAGACCTGTTGAGTAAGAGGGAGTTGTTTTTCCATAGCGGCTTTTCAAAAGAGACAGGCACTTTGAGCTACCCAAGAGATCATTTTTATGACATCATAAAATGCAAGGAAAGTGCTTTACAAGAAGATAAACTGCTGTAGAGAGACACTGAAAATTAAAAGACATTTAGAAAACGTAACCAGGGAGAAAAACAAAGAGAATGCAAGATAAAAAGAAAGGAAACCACCTTTCCCACAAGAGAATGAGAAGCAAATAAATGAAAGGGAGGGAAAAAAGAGACAGGAACATAGAATGAGAAGGAATTGTAATACAGACTAAAGCACCAGTTTGGGCTTACTTATTTTCCTTTGCAATAATGCCTAGAAGTCTTAAATGAGATGAGGGCCTCATTGTGCTTGACACTGTATATACACAAAGTAAGAGAGAGTTCCAGCCCCAAAGAGTTTACAGCCCAAATAGACAAGACAGAACACGGAAGTATTCGTATCTCCAGTGGACAAAGGAAATGGAGGCATAAAGAGATTAAGTAATTTGCCCAAGGTCACAGTCTGTAGCAGATCGAGTTACTGAACCAAGGCCTCAAGAGTCCCAGTCCAATTCCTCAATCACAAGACCATCTTTTGTCCCCTGGCTTGTAGATATTTAATTAAAATGGTCAGTGAGCATTGAGTGGCAGTCTCTGTTTCATACCAAATCCTGTTGTCTCCCTTTCCTTATTCCCTACTGAGGAGTGAACCTCATGGAGAGAGAAATTATAGTTCACATTGGAACGAAATACAATGGTCATGATATACAGAGAGCCACAGAACAAGGAGTGACCATATTAACAACAACATGCATGGTTATAGCGATTTTCATCATGAAGGATCTCAAAGCACTTAAAAAAATTTAGTGTTTTACAAACTATACACAGGATAGGGATCATTTCAGTCACCACTGAACTGCAGCCACCTCTGGGGGTGGGGCATGACAGCGGTTTAACAGCAATGCAAGAGTTCAAGACAGAAAGTGAGGGGAAACACCTTTTTCTGAGCAAATCTGTTAGGGAGAGGCAAGGAGAGATTTAGGAAATGTGACCAAGACATGAGAAGCTCAGTATTATAGGATTCATTACATCAATCCCCATTTGCATCCTTCTCCTCCTCAGCTCTGATCAATTCTACTGCATTGCTCGACTGAAACAGGTGGCTGGGGAAGTGGAAAATAAACCCTCATCTGAAGTGCATTGACAGGTACAATGCTATCACAGGAGTGGGAGTGAAAGCGCCGAGTGGTGAAACAGAAATAGCCTTGAGTGGCAGTTCCCTCTTCACTTCTGCTCTTCATTATTGCATCCTCCCACCCCTAGGTCTCTCCTCCTCTGCCTGACCCCACCATTTCTAGGAGAAAGAGGCAGCCTGTTAACAGATACGGGGACTGGCACTGCAGTTTTACTGCAGTTTTTGCTAGAACTAGTATTTTCAAGAAAGCACAGTGGTGAGATAGCAAAAGCGCCATGTACTGTATATCATGGTTCTATTGCGCCATCTAAAGTACAGACAGGACTGGACACGGCTAAAAACCTGTGGAAAACCTACAGCTTCAAACTCTGCAGATTGAAAGCTTCTGAACATTCTGTTACAGATGAAACGTGTCCGGTTTAGGAACATGTTATGGTCCAACTGCTTCCGAAAGTTGATTATGCAGTTAGTCTCACTGCTGCAAAAGTGTTGTCTTTGTTTTGGTAAGAAGATGATAAATGAATCATCGGGAATAGCATCAAAAACGGCAAGAGGCAGAAAGGTCAGTTTCATTCTGCCTGTGGGGAGTTTCTTGATTCACTACCTGATTACTAACCCTCCAGGGATCTACTTTCAGACCAAGCCTATGAAAGTTAAGTCCTTAAATTAGAGAAACTCCAGACTAATGCAGGACACCTGGCGTATCAGGAAGAAACAAAGCCCCATGAACTTCCATTAATAACTCTTAGTTAAATGTGAATCCGGCCATAAAGAGACTCTCTCAGAAGAGCCAACATTGTAACTTAGAGTTTCCCATTTCTATTTTTTAAAAGACATGCATAATATATTAAGCCATTATTTCTTCCCTTTTCAACCCAGCTTGCCCTGGATCTTGTGGACAAGCCCGTCAATGAGACATCCATCTCATCACTGCAGGGACTGAGTGGTCTTTTGACTTGGCCACAGGCAGGGAAACTAGACTGCAGTGAAGATGCTCTTTGTCAGAATGCCAGTCTGGTTGGCAGGGGGATACAGGGAAGGAGAGCAGCGAGTCTCCACTGGTCTCTTACCACCATTTAGATGTCTCAAGCACTGAGTCGTAGGCCTGAGTGGCATCCCCTCTAATCCCCACAAGCCTGCTCTCTCAAGTTATGGGCAGAGTAACTGGGCCGCACTAGGGCCTCAATGCAGAGCTCTGCAGTTTCACTGCAGGATACCAGCAACTGCTTGATACATATCCTGTTTCATAAACATGCCTTGGATTGTTTCGTTGTAAAACTAATATAGAGAATTTACCTTTTAAAAAGACTCCGTTCAGCTCTGGAAACAGTTCTCTTAGGGGAAACTCACCTGTCTATGTCTGCAATTAAATCTAACTACCCATTGTTTTTGTGAGAACCCCAAAGGGCAATGGCCCG
This sequence comes from Caretta caretta, assembly GCF_965140235.1. Lineage (NCBI taxonomy): Eukaryota > Metazoa > Chordata > Testudines > Cheloniidae > Caretta > Caretta caretta. Next base: position 9,314,179 of record NC_134223.1, read on the forward strand.
TGCTCTCTGTCCCAATTTTGCAGAAGCAGCTCATACTATTCCCAGAGCTGACATAATCCTGGACGCTGGGACACAAAGATCTCTCGGTTTAACCTTGTTAGCATTTAACAAAGAAACAAAGCACGTAATTCACCCTTTATTCTAGCGGCTGACAAAAGGAGTGTGTGCCAAAGAGGAAGCTGTTTTCATTTAAAACAAAACAAAACAAAAACAGCTCTGAGCTCTCAGAGCAAAGGGAGTCCCAAAGTGAGGATTATAAAAGGCTGAAACTCCTGTTCAAGTTCACTGACAGCAGCAAAAAGTGTGACAGTTGTGCTGTGCATGATATGACCTTTAATGGTGTCAGTTTAATGTGCACAGTGCAGCCATCATTCTAGCACAATGTGTATCAGGGAGTAAAATAACAATGAAACAGCTGTACAGGAAGTGACTAACAAGCACATCTGGGAGCCGTGAGGGATTTCTGGAGGCAATAAAATGGAAAATTTTTTGTCCAAGATTGATAAAGTAGCTCAACCCACTTCAAAATAAAGTGCGGTTCTGCTCCTCCTGGCCCATTTCAGCCAAAAATCCTGGATTAAATGTCATAATGAAACACACCACAGTACAGCAAGCTCATCTTGCAAGGCAGGCACCGGTAATGTATTCTATTTCCATAACAACTACACCAAACCATTCTACTGATAAATGAAGAATACACTGTGATCAGAGAGGAAGAAAAAAAGCCATTGTCCCAAATCCCCCACAACCTCCAATAACCTTCACAATCCTTGGTACCTCACACAACAGAGGATTAATGTACCAGGGCAGACAAGCCAGGGCACAGGACGTGTTGGGCACAATGTGTGTCAGAGAGAGAGATGCTTGTTAACACAGGTGAGGGTATGATGACAAGTCTGAAGGTGTCACTGTGAGCTGTGTAATGAGGACATGGAGTGGCTCTGGGGTAGGTGCGGTATCTCTCAAAGCATCTTACTCTCTTTTTCTGGCATATGCTGGACTGGCTTAGGATACAAGAATATAAACAAACACACACAGATCTGTCAGAAACCTTTTGCCCCGCCAGCTTAAAGAGCCACACAGATCCAAACTACATGCTGGATTTCAGTGACAAGGGCAGTTGCAAGAAGAGGTACTTAGTCTATGTGGAAATGAGGTAACAGGTAATTTCACTTATCAAAGCAACTCCTTCCTAGTCAGTCTGACGGAAGGGCCTCTACACAAGGCATCGGGTAACAAAACATCAGGAACTAGGATACGAGCATAAACAAAGAAAACACCTGATAGTCTCCCCTTGCTCCTTTAGAGCATCCCCATTCTTCTATCATGGTTAATTGGGAGAATGTGGCGACATGAAAAAGGGCAAAATCATTAAAGTGAAGTTACAGACAAACTGGCCTGCTGCTAAATCACATCAGCGGTTTGGAGTGCTCCTCCTTTGACTGATTCTCTAACCAATAGTCCCTTGACCTGTTTGTGCCATACTCACCGGGGGTGAGCATCTACCATTTCTCCAGAGAAGGTGATGAGGAACAGGCCAGTGCAGGGGCAGAAGAGGGAAGAGAAAAAGGATGACAACCCATTTTGTACATCTTGTGCCTAAAAAGAAAGGGCTTGGCAGACTTCTAGTGCCCAATAGCAGCAGAATGGGAAATGCAAAGTGCTTTGAGCAAATTACGTACAAGACCAGCAGCCAAAAACCCCAAGGCTTTGGACAAGTTTCAACTCTCCAGGTCTTCATTATCCCATTTGTTAAATGCGGATATGTACCTCATGCAGTTGTTTGAGATTACCCATTTGTAAAGATACAGACCCTCCCTCAGGCTCTTGTTCCAATACAGGAGCCCCAACTCCCAGCCAGATCCTTGATGACAGTATTGCTTATTCGGAGTGGGGAGCCATACTGCAACACATTAAGCTCTGCTCCACTCGGACAGAAGGAATACTGAGACTGATGGAGACTGTCTCCCTTATCATTACACTGGCCAATGACTATTGAGCCTTACATGGTTTAACTGTCTTAGTTCTACTGGCACTAAACGGAGACCTGACATCTTCTCTGAACTCCAATTTTCCAGTTGTGCCTATCAGGGTCTCTAGAACTGTCACAGCTACTAAAACACAAATGGTCAAAATATCAAGACCTCCAATTTAAAAAAAAAAAAAAAAACAGACAGGCCTGAAAAGCCATCCAAGCTCCAGCACAATTCCCTTTTGTGCCAAATTACTTTTAACCCATCAACTTCCACTGGAGTTGCCACCCTAATCCATCTCCTCCATCCTCTGGAATGTTTACTCCCGTATATATGAGAAAAATCCTGGCCCAATTGCTAGAATCTGTCCTTGATGAGCCAGCGACTTTCTACATACCTCCTCAGAGGTATGCAGTAATGTTAGCCAATCCGAACACGTAATATAAATGAGTGCAACGTTATTGGCTGTGAGCTCCAAGCCAGTAGTTTATTTTCCAGGGATGTAGTGAAATCCCCTCTTCAGAATGAGTTTCAAAGTTACCCTTTTAAAATTCATGGCCATAACAGAAGTTGAATACACTAGAAATATCTCAAATATTTTGAATGTACAAAAAACACAATACATCCAGCAACTTCGTGTTTACTGAATAAGAAGATTTGATGTCCTCCAACATAAATATTGACCTTAATGTCACCCTGTTCAGGAAGTCTTTATATTCCATTCACGAATAGTTTCCATCTATTATTTAATACGAAATTTGGGAAATGAAAGAGATTTGTGCTTTCTTTTTGCAGATAAATGTTTATTTGTAATATACATGGTATGAAATAAAGAGGAGTACCGGAGTATCAACGAAGCTTTGCTTTATGTTGTGGTCAATGCACAAATATGCAATGCACCCCTTTGTTTCACAAATGTTGTGAAATAGTACTGAGGGTGACCAGCACTCTGTGGTTCACCACCACTCATGAAATCAGAACGTTAAATCAATGAAAGAAAGAAGGCAAAATGGTGTATTATAAAGTACATTTAAAAAAAAAATCTAATCCCACTCAAGATTTTACTTTATAACCATACACTGTCTATTGTCATGATGCTGCTTGGCCAATTTGTGTATGTGTCAGAACAAACAGAAAGCAAAAGAAATACATACAGCATAACACAAGACTCCAGAGGAGTGCTGTTCTCGTATCACTTACTGCTCTATTACTAGGAAGTAGCAACGTTTAGTCTGAACTCATGGACAGAGACAGAAACTTTTAGAGTCAGATTCCAAAAGCCCAAATAACAATCCCATCCATCATCTCCATTCCAGTTCCTAGCCTAATTGACATCACTACCAGCCTCACCTACTAAAATAAGGGACATTGTCTAAATAAAAACTCATGAGAAAGGAAATTTCTTGCCTGCTCTACCACCCACTTTAAGATTTGTTTAGTTTTAATAATCTAAGTCAAATTTACTCTTCACCATTGATGCCCTTTCCTTTTTGCATCCAACTCAAGCTTGGACAATGAAGCCAGACAGGTGAATTTCACTGTCTGGTTTTTGTGTGCTAGCATGACGCAGTTGTATATAGATTTCCAATGCTGCAGAGAAAGGTTTAACAACCAACCCCATATGTTTTGTGGTGGTGGTAGGAGAACAAGGAGAGGACAATGTGGACATAATTGCTCACTCTAATGAAATAAAGTCTTTCATGAAAATATTTCCATTCATATGAGGCTTTGTAAAAGCCCTTAAAAAATCCCTAACGCTAAATTCAGCCCTAGAACTACTTGACAGCATCACTTTAATCCTGCAGTCTACAGGCCATCTCAGACTAATGCTTTTTCTAGCCCAGATATTTCAGACGCTGAAATCAAGTGGGATCAAACCAAATCTACAGTGACTGCAGATCCAGTTACAATAAACCAGTAACACAAAGTACAAAAATCAAAAGATATGTAAATACCGACGGTAATAAACACAAGGGATTGGAAGTGCAGAAAGAGAAACATATTAACTCACCAGCCTAATAAAAACTTCATTTCTGGAGATTGCATAAACCATCCTCAAAGTCTATTGGGGGCAGTCTAAAGGAAACTCAATGCACTCATTAGCTGGATTTGCTCCCTTTAGGACTAGTTCTTTGATTAAGTTATAACCTTTACGTCAGTTCTGCCTCTGCAGTAAAATTTCTACTTTTGCATTTTGGATCATAAGGCAGTCTCGCCCGCTCACTCTTCTCCCAACAAATTTCACCCCCCAGGAACAGCACCTGCCCAAGTTGCCAGACAGGCCAACCAGCTGGAGGACTTGAGAAAACCCCTTAAGAGGGGAAATGTTTTTGCAAATTGCTCCAAAGCCACAATCGTTTAGCTGTTGTATAAGGGAACCACCCTAGCAATTGCCTGCCTACAAATAGGGCATTTCTTTGGGTCTGGAAGTGCCTGGTAGCACTCATCACATGAGCAGACGTGCCCGCACTCCAGAAACACACACGACTTAATGTTACTCAGACAGACGACACAGACATTTTTTACAGTGTCCCCACCCTCAGTGTTCATGTCATGCCTTAGCTGCTCCTGAGTCTGCCTGAATTCATCTTGCATTTGTTTCAGGCGCTGCTTTTCCCGAAACTCCCGGTACTGCTTCCTCAGAATGAAGAAGAGTGTGGCGCAGGTTGCAAAGCCGAAAATGACTGTCAGAATTTTCCAGAGTTTGACATTTGATTCTTGCTTCTTCAGCAAGGAGTCAAAATCCAGGCTGCTCAGATAATACTGCAACCCTTGCTTGGGCGGCTGCAGCTTGATAGTGTTGTTGTCTAGGACCAACTCTCCCACTCCCGTTAACATTGCTCCAACCTTCAGCATCTCTTCAGTTTCTTGGATGCCTTTGGGACGTTCGCCGCTAATGTAATGGCCAATCACATCCGTGAAGGATTGAATAGAGGGATGGAACTTTTCGTACACTGTCTCCAAGCTGAGTTCTGCAGAATCCAGGGGCTTTACCACTCGTACTGTGACGTTGGCACCATCCTCGTGCGGCACCAAGTCAAAGGGCGTTGCATTGGTTCTCTGGTGGATGATCTTTTCACAGTCATTCCTGGTGGAGGATAAGTGAGTGAGAAATAAAGCAAATCTAGGCATAACCGTTTTGCCATCAGCTGGAACATGTGACAAGCAAAAACACAAGCCACTTTCCCCTAATTAACGACTAGCCGTGAAATAGGTGTTTAATCTGCTTTGTTGTAAACACCCCATCTTCAAGCCTTCTAGTCTTCTATAAGATGAGGTTAAAAAATCTTCAAAAGATAAAATTAGTCAACTTTCAGTGTATCCACAGCTAGGAAAGAAAAATCTTTATCAGCATCTAATCCTACATAAATTAAATCAACAACGCATCCTTCCTCTCACATACTTGACAGTAGCATAGTACAGTGTTGTAAGGGCCAGCTAATTAATGCTTGCAAAGCACTTTGAGGTCAGTAGACAAAAAGTGCCAAAGAACAAAATATTACATTAATTCCCCTGGAACAAGTACCTTCACACTGCTGGAGCCATTGAAACTTTCTGCAGCGTCTGATCTTCTTGAGAATGCCCTCCTTTACGTTCGTGTGCCATAACTTGGCTTTTGGGGAAAGCACGGGTACTATTTGAATCCTGTTTTTACATGTCCTAGCAAAAGTTTCTCTTGGTCAAAATAACTGTAAAGCTGTTTCTTTCTGTAGCAGTGTTGCCTGGGGGTCTGTATTAGGCCCTGCTTTTGTATTCTCACACTTCTGCTTAGCTCCTTATACGGAAGCAGACGCTGCACTTCCCCTGGCAAGAAGATGACATTCAGACATATCTAATTCCATCTAATCTTCCAAATGGGTTTCCAACTTTGACAAATTGTTGTGTGGCAAGAAGCACTGCATGGCACATAAGCAATTTTAATAAGTGTAACTCAATTAACGGAGGCTTTGTTTAGGCTCAGAGAGTGGAGCAATGATCCGGTTTCAGCAGGTTCATTTGACAATGCGACTTCCGATTCCTTCTCTGAGTCAAGGAATCATGTTCTCACCAGATTTATCATTTGAATTGTGCTGTAGGTCTATTATTAAGAACTCATTTTAACATCTGGGGAATATTGCCAGGTTGTGACCATTGTTCAATATGAACAATTTACAGCTGTTGAAAAATGCTCTTAAACTAGCTAGGTTGGATGAGCGTAATTCCCTATTTTCCAGGTACATGAGGGTCACAACACATCCTGGTCTTGAAATCTTTATGCAGGCTCCTCCATAAATTCTGCAGTAATTTTCATTTATAAGGCTTTCGGGAGAACACCTCCCACCCCAAATGACACTTCTACTTCCTACACCCAATAGTTTCATGCATTCTCTGAGTAGGCTAGTTATGTGAAATCACTCAATCTTGAAACTTTGGGGTGGGGACTAAGGGCTTGTAATAATGACTCTCCTCATGCTTACAGAGTGAAATACCCTCCCCGCTGTAAACAACAGCAATAGCGTTCAAAGGTAGGTTAAGGAAGTGACTGTTTGCTGCACACTTCAGTTCACCATCACTGATTTTTTTTTTAACGAGTTTACTGAACAGCATTCAGACTTGGTGAGGAACGCGCTGTGAAGCTCAGATTGTTGTTGTTGCCACCGCTTATAATAATCCACGCTACTTTAAGGCTCTGCCATTCCCACCACTCGATTGCCAAGGAATTAAGAACAAATGCGTCATAGATTATGTTGAAAAACCTCAAAACACAGTGTCAATTGCCCCTGCAGTAGCCGTTAAAGGGAACAAATAAAGCTGGTAGGGCTGAAAAATCTGACCTACGTACATCAATTTTGTGAAGAACATGAGTGTTTACAGGTGTCTTCCTTCCCAATTACCACCACCAATTACCCTGCTCACCTCAAGGGAAAAAAAGAGAAAAAAAGAAATAGAAAATGGGTTTGAGAGAGAAAAGTTTTCAGCTCCTAAAGAAGGACCTAATATGGGGAATGGGATGGAAGATGTTAAATCTTATTAAAAAGTATCTATGACATGTACATGCACCTTCAATACATACACACTTTAAGGGATTTACAAACTTTATATATAGGAATGACTTCGTCCCACACTGAAAGGCATTTACCCCCGAGGTCGATCGCAGCAGCTACTTAACGCTGCACAGCAACCGTACGCACCAGTTTCACTTACCATCACAGCCACTTTTTCACAGCAGAAAGAATTTAAGGAGCGAAAATAAATGGCATTTGGCTAGGACACCAAGGTTAGCAATAATACTTCTCACGAAAAGTGTCATTTGACCTCCAGTAACCAAGTGGTTAAGGTTTGATCCGAATGACAGCATTACCAGAAGCAAAAAAGTCTGACAATCCACCCTGGAGCCTTGGTTCAAAATTGATCAGTAACCCATCCAAATACTGACTAGACCATTTTAATTGTTGAATGACTCACATGTCCATTTAAATCCAATGCACTATTTGTCTGGTTTTGAAACAGCATCCATAATTCATGGAAAACAAAATACCCAGCCAGCTAGTTACTAAGTAACCTTGGTTTACAGGCTATTTTATACAGAAGGAATTGCCTTATAGTTGCCTCTCCTAACAAGTAAACTGAGCTACAAAATCTAGTTTACTGCCAAACTCCTGCATTATTCAGTAGACTTCATGACCAAATGAAATCACACCACTGAATTACCTCACCAAATTCAATACCCAATTACTTTTTTTTGGCAGCTGTCTTCATCATAAAGCCAACAGGGGGAGCATATATGTCTGGATCTTTCCAAGAAGAGAAGTAGACATACCAGATATGGGTTGTTCGATTCCACACCATTTTGTGTTCCCGTAGTGTCAGCCTCTGAACTACCCCCTTGCAACTGTCCACAAATTGGCTGTTGAGAGTTTCCTTAACAGACCGCACAACACCTGAAAGATACAGAACCATTTTACCAAGAATTGTAAAGGCTACATATTCGTTAACCATTATTTATTATACATATCATTTTTATTACATATAAAATTAGTAATGCCAGAGTTAACCCTGTTATGCAACAACAGAAGACTATGGTACAGACAGGCTAAAAATATAAGAAGAGAATTAGTGCTTTTAATTGTCAGCAACTGTCCCAGATGAAGAACTAGAATAAGGTCTAGAGGGTCAGGAGGTGGATATAGGCTAGGCAAGGAAACAGACACACTATTCTAGGGAGACTGCCTGACTTTCTATTCTAATGGAGGTCATTTAATGTAAGGACTAGTTTGGGATTAGACAGGATCCACAGGAAACATTAGGAACTATTTTATATATGTATGTGCTGAGCCTACTGCTTGAAATGGAACTTCATTATCCTTGTGAGTTTTGCTGGATGGTTCAATGTTTTCTCGACCAACCTCTGCTTTAGATACCTGGACCAGAATCAGAGATGCTGGAGAAAAGTTATTTTCTTAGAAGAAGGGAAGGTGAAATGGAAAAGATTGGAAGCTATTAGAACCCTCTAGTGACCCAGGCACTTATGCACAATACCTTCAATAACTGCATACGGGACACATTTTCCGGGTGCTTCCATAAGAATGTTCTTCAAGTCTTGATCTAGATTCACTTTTTTTGCTCCCTATATACAAAAAGAGCCATATGTATCAGTAGTTATAGACTAAATGTGTGTTATGAAACAGATGTAAAAGAGACTTCTCGCTTATGACTAATTTCTAAAGACTGTGTTGTGCAGATAAACTTGGGGGTGGGGAAAGGAGGGTTTTGAGGAATAGGGGGTCAGTTCAGTGCTAATTTACAATAAGCACTATATTTAGGCTTGGGAGGGTTAGATTTTTATTGGTAAATGTCCATTTCACAATACACATACAAATCGACAAAAAAATATATTTCCATTGAAAAATGCTGTTTGAGAACTTATAAGAGTTTGATTTAAGGATATTTACTTTGTATATTTTGGCATATGATGTTGACAATGTGTGTTTTAAGTTACAAAGCTGTAACTTTTTGAATCTCAATGTCTACTGTCATTAAATAATTGTTGCCTGGCCCCTCCACAATTTCCCACAACTGTGAACATTTAAATTGATAAAATTAAATAATCAATATTATCTGTCAAAATATAAAAATAGAATTCTGCCAAGCCTAACTATATTAACTCTTTTTCCTCCCTAGTTTTAATAAGAAAACTTGACTTTTATCTAGTGTTTTTCCTCAGTAGACTTCAAGACACTTTACAAAGAATGTCCGTACCATTACCCCATTTTACATATGGGAAAACTAAAGCACAGACCGGTAAACTGACTTGCCCAACATCACTCAGCCTGTCAGTAGCAGAGTTAGGAACAGAAGCCAGGTCACCCGAGTCCCAGTCTAGTGTTCTATCTTAAATCATCAGTGGAAATTACTTGCTATCGTAAGTGTAGCAGACATAAACATGTTAATCTAATAAAACACCTCCAAACACACTTATCATACTAGTTAGTTTAAGCTATTACAATGAAGCAATCCCTGAACCAGTTTTAAAATATTGAAAAAAAAATATATAAAGGGGGAGCACTCCTAGGAACAGGATAAATACTGCACCTTCAAACAAATGGAGAACTAATAACACACTCTACAGCCAAATAAAGACATGAAATATTCAATTAAGAGAAAAACATCTCCAAATGAACTAAATATTCACTCATCGGAACACTATTCTTTTATATGGAGTTTCTAACCTACGATTGTGCTACAGTGTTACACACCAAATTGTAAAGTTAGTACTTTTCAATAATAAAATAAATATACCACACAACTGACCTTGAGGCTGTGAGCAACTTTAGATTTCTGCCTGTAAATGGAGTACAGAATTGCTGTGACAGCCGAACTGGTGGCCAGCAGTATAAGTTGGCCAGTTGAAGGCCGCCCCCCACTTTCCATCATTGCAATTTAGATCTAGTTCAAACATATTTAAAAAAAACAAAAGGTTACAATAATGATCAAGTTTCAGAGTAGCAGCCGTGTTAGTCTGTATCCGCAAAAAGAAAAGGAGTACTTGTGGCACCTTAGAGACTAACAAATTTATTTGAGCATAAGCTTTCGTGAAGTGAGCTGTAGCTCACGAAAGCTTATGCTCAAATAAATTTGTTAGTCTCTAAGGTGCCACAAGTACTCCTTTTCAATAATGATCAAGTTATTAAGAGACTTTCCTGTGGAAACTGCTTTCCTGTCACCATGCTTTTGAGAGGAGGAACGGACCTCATTGATAAAAAGGATTTACAGCGGTCTCAATCTGAGCCAGAAGCAATGAGCCATTTGAGAGGGGCAAAGAGGGGGGCGAGGGGGAGAGCAAGAGAGGTAAGTTCAGGAAAGCGACAAGGATAGCAGTTCAGGAAGCAACAAGGATAATTTAGACGCTGATAGCTCCTGGCAGCAAGGGAGAGTCAGCTGGTGTGCACTGTATAAGCATAAGCAAAAGCAGGGCTGATGTCAGCTATTTACTTTATAGGGATAGTGGCAGGAGGGCGAGGAGAGCAGTCAGTGTTGAGCGCTAGCCTCTGGGAAACCCAAATGTGACCAATGGGGCGGGCAGGCCCCCACCCCCGTCCTACCTGTCCCACCCCCAAGAACTCCCCTCCTCGCCCCAAACACACCCCTGGTAGCCCTACTCTCCCCGACGCCCCCCGCCCCGGTAGCCCTACTTGCCCCTACACCCCCCTGGATCCACGCTCCCCCCCCCTTACTTTCCCTTCCCCATCCCTCACCCCGCCTCCAGCGTCGTCTCCTAACGCCCCCAGCACACACAGCGCGTGTCCCCCGCAGCCCGTGGGGGGAAGGGGGCGAACCCCTTCCAGGGCCTGCCCCCCCCCCCCCAGGACACCCCCGGCCGCTGCCTCCTCCCGCTGTGTGCCAAGGAAGGACACTCACCCCACCCCGCCCTGCCAAGCCTGTCCCTGTCCCTTCCGGCGCGGCCTGATGACGTCTGCGCCTACACTCTATCCGCGAGCAGCAGCGAGATGAAGCGGGGTCATAGAGAGTAGGGCTAGAGGAGACACGCGGGGTCCTCCACTGCCCCGTGCCTCTGAGACAGAGTCCTCCCTGCTTTCCTCTAGGGCTAGCGCCCCCCGCCCCGTCTTCTGCATGGCCCCAGCTCGCCCAGTGCCTGCCTCTGGGGATGGGAGCCAGGGTCAGGGCTTCTCTTCCCAGCTCTGCCCCTCACCTGTGCGCGCCACCTGGCGCCGCCATGATCCCTGCCTCTTAGCTAGCCCTTCCCATAGGTAGCGCTCACAGCACTTTACAGCTGGGGAAACTGAGGCATGCAGGGGGGAAGTGACTTGCCTAAGGTCACCCAGCAGGCTGGTGGCAGAGCTGGGAATAGAACCCAGGTCTCTTCAGCCCAGTCTGGTGCTCTCTCTGCTAGGCCACACTGCTTTATACATTTATGTACTCTAATCCCAGAGCTTGGCAACCAGGAATCATTTCACCGAGAGGCAGTACTAGCCCAGTGGGGGCCTTAAGCAGGAATAGCCTGAGCCCTACTTACCCCACATCCACTCCCCTAAGTATACAAATTGCATTATTTCCACAAACCAAAATATATGCCAACACAACACATACAAATACACTTGTTAAAAAGTCCATGTTAAATAAGATGAACGGTATTTTGGGGGGTAATACTAAAGTGGGGGGCCCTTGAGCTGCTTGGGACCTTAAACAATTGCTTATTCTACTTATGCCTAGCGCAGTCTTCGCCCACTGTTGAAGAGCAGAGGCCTTTGGGGTGGAATTCAGCACAGCACGGCACAATTGGCTGGGGCCAAATTTTCAGATGTGGTGGGGGTAACAGCTAGACACCTAAGTAATCCATATTTAAGCACTTAAGTATGTGGCTTAATTTTCTGAAACATTAGGCACAACTCCTGTGGAAGGAGTCTGAAGTCTATAGGAGTTGTGGGTGCTCAACAACTTTGAAAATCAAGCCACTTACTCAGGTGTCCATATGTGGATTTAGGCACACAAGTTTGAAATGTTTGGTCTGAATGCATTGTTGGGGAGGAGGTCACCCTCACTTAAGACAGAGAGATTTCATTTTGGAGATCTATTTATCTATAACTATATATGTAATTATACTTGAAGAAGAGTTTTGTGTAAGCTTGAGAGCTTGTCTCTTTCACCGAGAAAAGTTGGTCCAATGAAAGATTTAACCTCACCTACCTTGTCTATGTAATTATATCACATTCATCACACCAGCATCTCTTCCTTGTTCCCATCAGTGCCATAGGTATGGTTGATAGGAGAAGTTTCAGGGGCTCATCAAGAAGAAAATTTGTCCCATTAAATGTAATATTGCCAAGGCTGATTCAGTTCTTTTCCATGTTGCTTTCTTTCTGTCCACTAGATGGTGAGACACTCACATTGATAGCGAAAGCAGGATCTGGCTTTAACGTTAAAAAAGCTAGTGGTGGAAAGGATGGGGTGTGTTTTCTAAGATAGGATGGCTCCACTGCATTCAGTATTTAATGTTTAGGGGAATGGCCAGTCCTAGGAGGGAAGTGTGGGAGGTCGGGGGTACTTCCAAAAGGCTCATGGCCATTGCTTTCCACTAGAAGGAACTTGCACACTTGCACCAGTCGCTATTATATCAAAAGGGACCAGACCATGGGTGTTGTTTCCAGTTTTTCTTCAGATGATTTTACCAAACAAATTAATTACAAAATAGAAAACTATTCTGAAAATTTATTTTGCTGAGCACCAGCAGAGAATGATGGTGCTAATTAATATTTTATTCAGTGCTCTGAAGCTAAAAAGGATTGTATAGGAGCAAAAACTATGTCTAGGCTACAGAGCCTATGCCAGCATAGCTCCCAAGTGTAGACACAGTATATGCCAACAGAAGGAGTTTTTCTGCTAGTGAAGGAATACCATCTTCCTGAACAACGTTAGCTCTGCCAATAAAAGCCCTCTTCTGTTGGCACAGCTGCATCCACACTGGCTGTTTTGTTGGCATAGTCAGGAGTGAGGCTTCTTCACGCTCCTGATGGACTTAGCTATACTGGAATAAGTTTTAAGTGTAGATCATGTCTAAAGTAATGTTAGTAGCAATGAACCTAGCCAGTTTCTCTAATTCCTTCAAGTAGGAAATGAGACCTGGGACAGATTCCTTGGGATATGCATATAGATAATATTCAGTTCTCTGCTAATGAGCTTCTTATAGCGCACCCATCACCGTAGTATCTGAGCTACTGAGATACTCCTAGGATGAATATAATCAGCTATGGTACCGCTGAGCTGCTTGGATCTCCAAAGGGAATATCCATGTAATGTAACTGGCCACTAGATGTCATCAAACACTTCACTTGCATTCTCAGAGAGAGCCAGTCCCAGTGCTAAGGTTCCTGTTGTCTCAGCCTGTCACTGTAGGAGGACTGCCCTGAGATGTTTCCACTGCTGATAATACAAACTGCCTATGGAGCACTTTTTATGAGTCGATCTCAAAGGAGGGGAAGTCACAGTTAGCCCTTTTAATTAAGAGAGGGGAAATGAGGTATAGAGAGACTAAGGGCCAGATTTTTAAAGGTATTTGGGTACCTAAAGATGCAGATTTCAGAGTAACAGCCGTGTTAGTCTGTATTCGCAAAAAGAAAAGGAGTACTGGGGCACCTTAGAGACTAACCAATTTATTTGAGCATAAGCTTTCGTGAGCTACAGCTCACTTCATCGGATGCATACTGTGGAAAGTATAGAAGATCTTTTTATACACACAAAGCATGAAAAAATGGGTGTTTACCACTACAAAAGGGGAGAAAACCTGGATTTGTGCTGGAAATGGCCCAACTTGATTATCATACACATTGTAAGGAGAGTGATCACTTTAGATAAGCTATTACCAGCAGGAGAGTGGGGTGGGGGGAGAGAAAACCTTTTGTAGTGGTAAACACCCATTTTTTCATGCTTTGTGTGTATAAAAAGATCTTCTATACTTTCCACAGTATGCATCCGATGAAGTGAGCTGTAACTCAGGAAAGCTTATGCTCAAATAAATTGGTTAGTCTCTAAGGTGCCACAAATACTCCTTTTCTTTTAAAGATGCAGAGAGATCCCTAGTGGATTTTCAAAAGCCACTTAAGCAGATTAGGTGCCTAAATCCCATAGGCACCTATCTGCACCTTTACATGCCTAAATACCTTTACAAATCTGGCCCTTAGTGACTTATCCAGGGTTTCATAGCAAATGAGTCACAAAGCTGGCCGAAAATCCTAAATTCCCGTCCCATGCCCTGTCCACAACCACGCACCAATTTGTATGGAAAACTGACCCCCCTCCGTCCCTCCCACATCTTCATTCTCCTCTCCCATCATCTTCAACAGGGCTGTTTGGATTGAAGGTTGCAATTGGGTTTGAAAGGTTTCTCCGAGAATTACACACCCCACGTCCAGCTCCCAGACAAGATTTGAAACACAGAAGAAAGTGACGCAAATGAAGTGGAAAGAGGGCATACATTGTTAACAGTGGGGGTAATTAACCATTAACCAATACTTGAGCAAGAGCTTTTACGTCACTTGGAGTCTTTACATCCAGAGTGGACCTTGTTTAAAAGAGAGAGGCTCCAGTTCAACCACAAGTTACCAGGCTCACAGCGGCTGAATTACTAGCTGACAACTATGGCCTGTGTTACACAGGAGGCCCGACTAGATGACCATAATGGTCCCTTCTGGCCTTAAACTCTATACATCTAGATGTGTTTGTCAGTGCTCAGCACGTTCCCAGGTGAACAGATGTCCACACAACAACACCCAAAACAAAGAGCACTAACTCATTGGAGAAGTCAAGCACTGAATGTGTCTTCGACACTTAGGCCTGATCTGCACTTAAAAGTTAGGTTGACACAGCTACTGCACTCCAAGATCTGAAAAATGTATACCCCGGAGCCGTGTAGTTAAGCTGACCTAGCCCCCAGTGTAGAAGAGGCTAGGTATATGGAAGAATCAATGCTTTTGTCGACCTACCTGCCACTGCTCGGGGAGATGGTTTATCAATATCCTTGGAAAAACCCCTTCCATCGCCGTAGAAGGCATTTACACCGTGGCAGGAAAGCAGCATAGTGGTGTGCCACCGTAGCACTCGTAATGTAGACGTGGGCTGAGCTACCTTTCTCCCTAGCGGTAGTCCCTCCAGATCAGGATTGGAGCAGGTAGGAAACCGTGCAGTGCCACTGACCAGGCTCTGATCTGATTTGTGGGAGCCTGGTACTGCCACCAATGCAACATCTGTTCTCCACCTCACCCTGGTTGGACGGGCACAGCTGGAGGAGGAGAAAGAGGAAGCTTCCTGAGAATGGCAAAGGAAAGAATTCCACAGTCCCTGCCCTATGCTACCAAATACCCAGTTAACTTTAATTTACCAATAGTGCTGCAGCATCCACCCAGTGACTGCATCATTTACACACCTCCTGTAGGGAGCACGTCTGCAAATCCTTGAGCAATGCTGTGATACAAGGCATGGTAAAGATTCTTCCCTTTACTTCCCATGACAGTTTGGTAACTGTACTGTGCTTCAGGGAGCTAATCATTTCAATTCCCCCTTTGGTTATGGATGACACACATCCAGGGGCACAGTCCAGAAGCATCTGGATCCCTGTGGCAGAAGGAGGCAGGAGCCCAGGTATAAAGCCATCTAGCTCCTTCCATCCAGGAGCTGCAGCTTTAATGAGAGATGAGCGTTGCACTTTAAAGAAAGCTCCACAATGGCATGGTGGGGAGATAGGAAAAGCAAGGAGAAGCAGGAGGAGTGGGAAGAGAAAGAAAGGAAAGATGGAGGAGAAAGGCAGAAGAGAAGAGAAGGTTTATGGGAGCCTAAACCGTGCTGAGGCCAGTGGTCTAAATGCCCTTCTGAGCTCAGGAAAGGATGTCTCTGTGCATGAAGCCCTGTGCTGTCAGCTGTCCCCGCTGGCTATAAAAACTGGGGACACACACTTTGTGTCTTCTGTAGGTTAAGTTCATTGCACTCATCACTAGGGTGACCAGATAGCAAGTGTGAAAAATCGGGACAGAGGGTGGGGTGGGGGGGTAATAGGCACCCATGTGAAAAAAAGCCCCAAATATCTGGACTGTCCCTTAAAATCGGGACATCTGGTCACCCTACTCACCCCGGCTCCTGGCATCGCTCTGATACACTACACGAGCTCCCTATATGCTATCCTTCCTAGTTCACAGATTCCCTGCAACCCCACCTCTCGCTCCCTCCATGCCAGGGGTTCTGTGTGACCCCATTCCTCCTTTCCTCCCACATGCCAGGATCCTCCATTCTCCCCCATGCCCAAGGCTCTGTGTGCACCCCTTTTCTGGCCATTACCTCTCCATTGCCTCCTTCCCTCCCACCACTCATTTCTTTCTGTCTGGGAGAGAAGTCATTTAGGGCATCAACATGTTTAAACTGTATTGAGACAATGGGGGGTGTTGTTGTGCTGAAAGGTGTTCATGGCTGCCCTCAACCAGTTCTTTGATAGGTAGGCAATTACAGACCTGGTTAAAGCACCTGGGTCTGCTAACCAAATATAAGGGGCCCTGCGTGTCCTTCAGTGGCCAATGATACCTAGAACATTCACTGAAATGGTGAAATGAATCAGATATGGCGTTGACAGACAGAAATGCCACTGAGTTGTGTGTGAGACCTCACTTTGCTTGGCCAATAGAATCAGCAGCACAGCTTACAGAGAGCTGAGAATGGCCACTCATGAACCCCTTTTCTTTCCGATCCCCCTGGGGACAGGCGCCGGTGTCCCCGGGTGAGCTCATTCTATAGCCAGAAGGCAGAAAGGGCTTGAGCTGACACCAGCTGCACATATCCCTGCCAGCTGGAGAGAGATCAGCATGAACAGAGTTACTCTCTCATCCAGGACCCGTGGCTCATGCCAGCAACTGAGACAAGGGCTGGGCCCAAGCATTGCCACAGAACAAGTCACACTTGGATTTTCACTCATATCAAGTATATTCTTGTTGTGATAACACAAGCACGTCCTTCCACTGTGCTAAACCGTGGGGAGCAGCCAGCCTGAGAGCTGCTGTATTCTTCCATCCACTTGCGCTCCCTCTGGACTGGCCCACTCAGAAACCATTGGGGGCCAACACTCTCTAGAGTGGGATCCCCCAAGCGAACCTTTAACCCTTTCACTGCTCATCCTTCATCTCACTGGTCATTATCTATGACGATCACATTTGTGCTAACAGCGTGCTAACAGAAATGCCAATAAATCAGAAATGAATGGAACGCCAAGAGCACTCAGCAGGTAGGTGCATTCTGCCCAGCTGCACCTGGGCCATACAGCTGTTCTCCACCTGCTGTACTCATTTGGTCTGAAACTGATAGATACCTCCAGCAGGACAGCATCCCCTAACACCACGATGGGACGTCAGTGCAATATCAGCCCAGACGGAAAAGTAGCACTTCATGAGTCACCAGCCCCACCTTAAATCAGCGAGGTGGCCCTTGCAGATCTCCTGTCCTAGTTCTGGTCTAACCTAACCATATTCAGCTTTCAGATGTGTTAGGGTCACACCCCGTGGCCACGTCTCTGACAAGTCAAAGCAGCTGAAGTTCTATGGCACATGAGATTCTTCTAAGCTCTCCAGGGACAAGCAGCAATCTACTAATGGAAGGAGAATGTTCTCAAGCAACGTATCCGGGAGTTCTCCTTTGCCTCTGATTGCTTCGCATCCTTCAGGGATGTGTTCCTGTCTGACTGACGCTTGCCATGGCTGCTGCACTGACTTGCCTCTAGCTGATTAAATCTCTAAGAGGTGAGAGCTGGAGTGTGATTTCTAAGCCATGTGCAGCGATCAGGGCTGCTTTAGCCCTAGCAAAGTTTCTACTTTTAAAGGAATCTTAACCTTAGGATGCTGGGGATGAGTCTGCAAATTCATCTGTAAGTTCATGCAGCTGCTGGATCCCACCATGATCCCCCACCCACACCTCCTGGCAACAAACTGCCAAATCCTTCCTGTAATGCGGTCCTTGATCTTCTAACCAGCTGCCTTAACCCTCTTTCTAAAATCCTGGACATCCACCCAGGACATGTTGGTGCCTCCTCCCAGCTGCCAGAATGATCACTTACGTGTGCAGGCCTGACTTATCCAGAGAGGTACCCTGACTCTGCATTAGCTGTCTAACCTGCCACCAAATGCCCCTCCTCAAGGCAAGACCACACTTCACTTCCAAATCCAGATCCTCCTAGCCCCCTATTGTACCAGCCACCAGAATCCTCCTTCTACCTGCTCCCAAGGCATGCACCCCCTGGCCAGGTGTCACCCACCTGGAAATCAGGAAGCATTCAAAGGGGTTAAGATTCCTTTTGCTAGGCACGAGCATGTGATGAGTTAATGGCCTTAGGTGTCTGCACCAAGGAAAGGGTTACAAGTTAAACATGTACCTTCCATGTTCCTATTGTGTCTAGTTGGGAGCTAAATACCTTCCACTTCTGGTCAGGCCAGGCCCACACGCAGGGCTAGGCTAGGCACAGACAGGAAAGTCAGCCAGCTGAGAATGCTTCTCCTCTCTGTGAGAGGAGGGGGTCTTAGCCCTGGTCTACACTGGAGGGGATCGATCTAAGTTACGCGACGTCAGTTACGTGAATAACGTAGCTGAAGTCGACGTACTAGATCGGCTTACCCTGGTGCCTCCACAGGAGGGAGTCGACTGCTGCCACTCCCCCATCGACTCCGCCTGCGCCTTTCATGGCGCCAGAGTACAGGAGTTGACGGGAGAGCGCTCAGGGGTCGATTTATCGTGTGTGGGTCTCAGGATACTAGAGAGATAAGGTCGGGGAGGTCATATCTTTGATCGGCCCAACTTCTGTTTGTGAGAGAGACCAGCTTTTGAGCCACGCAGAGCTCTTCTTCAGGTCCGGGGAGGTACGCCGAGGGTCACAGCTCAGCAAGGTGGAACAGATTGTTTAACCTAAGGAGTTAGCACATATTCTAAGGGATGCTCGGAGCACCTTTCCCAGACCTGAGGAAGAGCTCTGTGTAGCTCGAAAGTTTGTCTCTGACACCAACAGAAGTTGGGCCAATCAAAGATATGACCTCCCCCACCTTGTCTCTCTAATATTCTGGGACCCACACATGACTGCAGCAACACTGCCTACAACAGAGAAAGGGTCTGTAAGTCTTGAATTAGGTGGGGATGGGAACTATGCTACTTTCATACTGAGTTCCAGGCTCAAGGTACCAGCCACACAGAGCTGGGGATTTTGCATGGATTCTGCCTTCAGTTACTTTCCATCCTCTCCTCCTCTGCCTCAGCCTGGAACCAATGCGGAGAATGCAGGAGAGCTGTCTGGCAGCAGCAGACAGGCCTCTTGGTTGCTCCTTGGAGTGGGTCCCCATGGAGCGATGCAGCCAGATTCCCCCCCTCGCATCCAACTCCCCAAGAATACAGCCCTGACCATCCCATCATGTTTAGGTCAGGTGGAGAGACCAGCTGGCCAATAACCCAGTTCCCGATACCACTGGGTCGGGACAAAAATGGGACAGTGAGCTGCTTTGTTAACTGGTGGGTTAGCCCCTCTCCCCCAAGTTCTTAGGGTACCAATACACCTCGGGCTGGACTTTGGCCACACATCCACCTTGTAAGCTCCTCGGGGCAGCTATGTGTCTTTGTCTGTGTATTCAACAACAGTGGAGGGCATGTCACCAGCACTAGAGGAATAATAATGTCCCCCAGGCCTTGCCCCTGCTTTGGGGATGTGAGCCTGAATCCCAGTGAAAGGCTAACATCCGATTCTCAGCCCCGTCACTCAGCACAAAGCAAATAAGCTTTTAATAAAACCCACATGCCTCAAAGGCAGAGGAATAAAGGGAAAGAGGAAAACAATCTTCTTAGCTTAAATGTGACCAGTCCCTCCCTGGTGGAAGCTCCTCGCAGGGGGTGGAGTTAAGCCACAGAGGCATTTGCCTCATGATTTTAAAAATGCCGGTTGCCATGGCCACTGGAAACGGCTGCTTATTTGACATCATTTCTAGAACTTCCGTTGCCGTCAGGAGGGAATGTGGATTTTTAAAAGCATGTCACGACTTTTCCTCGGTTTTGTTTTTTCAGGAGCTGTTTGTTCCTCCCAAGAGCAGAGATAAATGCCACGGAAGCGTGGGAATAAGGCAGCTGTCTGCTTGCAAAACTGCTTACCCCTGCCCGCTTTCTCCTCCTTCTGCAATACACTCCGGTATGTTCCTCCATGTTAGGGCACAGAATCATTCCAGAGTTTCTCTCTTTTCTGGAAATTGGTTGCTAGGGGCTGATCTCCAGAGAGCGCCACACAAAAAGGGTGAGATGCTTTCATGTCTACAATCTACCCTGCATACAGCACACAGAGAAATACAGGGCTGTGTTGTCAAACAAGTGCCTGAATGGGACAGCCACATCCCACATTTGGTCATCGAAATTGGCACTTAGAGGAGGTATTTATGCACTTGCAGGTAATTTACTGGCGGTACATGCTAATTTGAACATCATCATGTGGGCTTTGGGCATCCTGCTACAGCTCCCCAGTTTGAAGCCAAATGTATAGCTATATTCCTACATGTGCACATGGCAGACACATGAAATGCACACAAAGTGTGAGTACACATTTGGAAAAGATACACGCATAGGCACACACCGAGAGACACAATCACACAGATTCATATGCACATGCACCCTCCCCAAATAATCACACACAACCCCCTTTTAGCAAACAAATCTTCGCCCACATACACACCCATGCAAACATCATCATCACCATCCCAACAGAGCAGTAAAATCCCTCATTTATAATCAGTGCTTGGTACGCAATCTAGCCAAATGACCCTCCTGGTCCAGAACCTAGACTGGACCCCATAAAGGGAGAGGTGCCAGAGTCTCCATGAAGACCACTAGGAATGTTGATACCACTATTAATTTGACAGGAAGGCACTCAGATACTACTGTGAAGGCCAGCGGTATAAAACTCTGAAATAGATCAATAGATAGAAGCCCGATTCCTCACCCAGCACTGAGCTGGTTTGTGTTCCAGCTACTACTGCTCTTGAGATACAATGGCAGCTAAATGTTTACAAAAGATAAAGCACAGTAATCATATTGCAGAACACGCAGAGAAACTTTATTACAATTACCACATTATATGCGTGTGTGTGTGTGTGCTCTCTGTGTGATGCTCTGCATCTCATCCCCAGAGTCGCACACATGTGGGCCAAATCTTTCCGCGATGTAACCCCGTTGAAGCCAAAACAAGATGAAGAATTTGGCTCCTGGGTGTTCTATAGCCCATCTCCTTAAGACACAGCTAGGCACCCCAGGGCCAAATTTTCCAAACTTGGGTGCCAAATTGTAGACAGCTAAACCCTCCTTTAGCTACCGAAATCAAAGAGGGCTGATTTTCAGAGGTGCTGAACTTCTCCAAATCCCATCAAAGACAACTGGTGCTCAGCATCACTGAAAATCAGGATGCTTATTTAGGTACCTAAATATGAATTTAGACACTTATCTTTAGCCATGTAACTGTGTCCTGATTTGCAGAGCTCTGGAGCACTCACACAACCCCTTCTGGAGAGCTGTGGGGGCCCAGCACCTTTGAAAATCAAACCCTCAGCCCCATAGTGCTGTACATGCCATCCCCAAACCACATCCCCTCGCCAGTGTCAGACACATACAGGCACCTGTCCTATGTGACATGTACAAAACTGTACAGAAAAATTGCATGTTGTAATAGAAGTGAAATCTAAGGGCATCTCTCTGTAAATAGATGGCTTTTTTTAAAATATATAAATTTTAGTTTAGATCAAGTAGTAAAAGTCACTTCAGCTGGACCAGCTTCTCCTTCCCTCTGCTGAAATGGAAATATAATCCCCCACCCGCAGTTTGTGTGTGTCTCTCTCTCTCTCTTTCTCTTGAAATCACTGGAAGTACAAAATACACACAAGAGTTGCTCCCTGCCAGCTGCCCATTCAGGGAACTCTTCCCCCTTCCAGAACGTGCGGGCATGTCTCAGTTTAGCAGGAGCCAGCCCATGGCTTTGATGCCAGTCATTAGAGTCAGGGCAGTCTTTCTCTGAGCCGGTTAGCAAGTGTCTGTGTGTGTGTGTGTGTGTGTAAGAGATGGAGATATATGCACCAACCGGTCGAGATCATTTCAGTGTCCGCTCAGAAGAAGATCAGGGGAAAGGGCCAGGTCGGAGCCGGTGCCCGTACTCGGATGGCAGGAGTGAAGGAGTGTTAAGGGCAGGCAGGGTAGGTCAGTCCATCTGTGTGCGAGCCCCGCCAGCCCGCGGGGCCCGCTGACTGCTGTCCGCTTCCGGCGATCTGCCTCTCCCCGGCTGCAAAGGCAGCAGCCAGGGGCACCGGGCAGGGGCCCAGCTGCAGGTGGCGTTTCCAGCCTCCTTCTGCCCAGCCTCACCCCAGCCAGGCGGGCCCTTCCGCCACGGCAGCGGGGCTGTCTCTAGCCTCCGGGCCTCAGCAGCCCGACCAGCAGGGTCCCTCCCGAGCGGGCTTCCAGGGCGCCGGGGAACGGAGGCTCCAGCCCCTCATCTCCCGGGCTAACGTCAGCACCTCGGGCCGCTCCCGGCGCTGCGGGGCGCTGGCGCCCGCAGCCGCAGGCTTGCCGCCGCCGCCGCCGGAGGGCGCCGGGCTGCGGGAGCCGCCCAGGTTCTCCTCGCCGCCGCCCTCCTCCTCCTCCAGGATGGAGCTGAGCCGGCGGGCGCCGCGGCTGCGGTCGGCGCGGGGCCGGTAGGGGCACTGCCCGTGGAGCAGCTTGCGGGCGGGCACCCGCGGCACGACGGCGTCGCCCAGGCGCTGGCGCTGGAGGCGCCGGGAGTCGTTGAGCCTCTGCAGGCGCTTGAAGTCGCCGAAGGCGGCGCTGGCCGTCTGGTGGAGCAGCCGCGCCAGGGCCCGCGCCGTCTCCGCCTTGGCCAGCAGCGCGGCGTGGCAGCGCAGCACCACGGCCTTGTTCTTCACCTGGTGCCGGTAGACCCAGGCCAAGAGCTTGGGGTGCCGGCCGTCGGCCGCGCAGTGGGTGATGCGGGGCAGCAGGTAGGCGTGGCCCGGCCGCCGCCCGCCGGCGCCGCCCCGCGCCTCGCAGGGGGCCAGGCGGATGCCGTGCGCCCCCAGCGTCAGCTTCACCTTCGTGCCGCTGGCCCCGCCGTCGCTCTTGGCCCAGATCTTGCCCACCGCCTCGTCCGTGCAGCCCTCGCCCTTGGCCTGCAGCGTGACCGCGTTGCCCAGGTACCAGGCCGTGTAGGTGGGGTCCTCCTGGTTCAGCTCCACCTTGTGCCGCCGGCTGCGGAACACGCTGCCCAGCCGCTCCAGCGGGCACTCGGGCAGCAGGTCCGGGCAGGAGCGCAGGAAGCTGGAGAGCAGGGAGGCGTAGCTCAGCCCCGGGCCCAGGCTCTTCGCTTTGCCCCGGCGCTCCGCTTCCACCAGCACGAATTTGTTCCTGCGCCAGGGCAGCATCGCGGCTCTGCAAGGGGGAGGGTAAGAGGCTGGAGAGGCAGCGGGACCCGGTCCTGGCCGGCAATCGCTGCCTTCCCCCGGCGCAGGGAAGGGGCTTTCCTCCGAGCCCACCGGGAGGGGCCCCATCCCGCGGCTCCTCCCCGAGCCATTGTTCCGCCCCACCCCCTCCGGGAGATGTCCCGGTCCCTACCCCACGGCACCGCCTGGAGATGCCCCGTCCCTACCCCATTGCACCGCCTGGAGATGCCCCGTCCCTACCCCACTGCACCGCCTGGAATGGCCCCGGTCCCTACCCCACTGCACCGCCTGGAGATGCCCCGTCCCTACCCCACTGCACTGCTTGGAATGGCCCCGGTCCCTATCCCACTGCACCGCCTGGAGATGCCCCGGTCCCTACCCCACTGCACCGCCTGGAGATGCCCCGTCCCTACCCCACTGCACCGCCTGGAGATGCCCCGGTCCCTACCCCACTGCACCGCCTGGAGATGCCCCGGTCCCTACCCCACTGCACCGCCTGGAGATGCCCCGTCCCTACCCCACTGCACCGCCTGGAGATGCCCCGGTCCCTACCCCACTGCACCGCCTGGAGGTGCCCCGTCCCTACCCCACTGCACCGCCTGGAGATGCCCCGTCCCTACCCCACTGCACTGCTTGGAATGGCCCCGGTCCCTACCCTACGGCACCGCCTGGAGATGCCCCGTCCCTACCCCCCTGCAGATTGCTGGGAGTGCCCCTCCCTCTGCCCTGCCCCACTGCAAATGGATGGATTTGCCCCTCTCTCAGCCCCTCCCCCCCACGCCCGCCCACTCTCCTGCATCTGGGCGGGTGCCCCTGTCCCGCTGTTTTTACCCCACTGCTGCTGGAGCGAGATGCGCCGATCCCGATCGCCCTGTCCCGCTGCGGGCTGCGGCTCCCGGTCCCGCGGCTTCTCCTGCCCTGACAGCACTGAGGAGAGGACGCGGGGATTCATCCCCTGCCGGTGCGTGTGCTGCTCCCCCTCCCGGGCGGCTCCATCAGCCCACCGCGCACACACATGCAGCCACACACGCACACAGCAGCCCAGAGCTCTCACATAGACACACACACACACCAGCCCAGAACTCACACATAGACACACACACACACCAGCCCAGAGCGCTCTGTCTCTCCCATACACACAGAACAGCCCAGAACTCTCACATAGACACACGCACACACCAGCCCAGAGCGCTGTCTCTCCCATACACACAGAACAGCCCAGAACTCACACATAGACACACACACACCAGCCCAGAGCGCTGTCTCTCCCATACACACAGAACAGCCCAGAACTCACACACACGCACACAGCAGCCCAGAGCTCTCACATAGACACACACACACACCAGCCCAGAGCGCTCTGTCTCTCCCATACACACAAAACAGCCCAGAACTCACACACACACACAGAGCAGCCCAGAACTCACACATAGACACACACACACACCAGCCCAGAGCGCTCTGTCTCTCCCATACACACAAAACAGCCCAGAACTCACACATAGACACACACACACACCAGCCCAGAGCCCTGTCTCTCCCATACACACAGAACAGCCCAGAACTCACACACACACACAGAGCAGCCCGGAGCTCTCACATAGACACACACACACACCAGCCCAGAGCGCTCTGTCTCTCACACGCACACGCAGTGGCTCAGAGCTCGCTCACACACCACACGTGCGCACACACACACACATACACACACAGAGATCAGCCCAGAGGACACACACACACACACACACACAGAGCGGCTCAGAGCTCGCTCAAATGCACGCACGCACACACACACACAGTGGCTCAGAGCTTGCTCACTCACACACACACATATACACACAGAGAGATCAGCCCAGAGCTCACACACACACACACCAGCTCAGAGCTCACCCACAGGGAGACCACTTTTCCCACAGCCTCACCTGGGCCATTTCTGCAATGCCCATCAGCCATGGGGCTGCCTCCCAAGCAGACACCCGCCCGGCTCTTGGCTACACATTGCTTTGGCCATGGGGATGTGACTGGGTGAGGTGTGTTCCTTGCACTCACAATTCTGAGCACTCACAAAATCAGAGAGATGCCAAGGACGTTTGCCATAGCAACCTTAGCTCAGGCCTGTGGTGTCTAAGTACTAGAGAGCCCAGGGTTCCTCTGTGTGTGTGGGGGTTGGGGGGGGGGTGGAGAGAGAAACCAGTGCTGTGGTCCACTCAAAGCAAAAGAACCTAGAATTAGCCCACGGTGGGAAAACAAATATTTACCCTGCCACGTACACTCGGGTTCAGTGCTGTGGGATTTTCATACCAGCTTCCTAGTGCTGGTTTCAAAGATGCTGGAGGCAAACATGTCATGGGTGCTTAAAGACAGGCAATTGCATCAATATTTAGGCAGGTAAATAAGTGGCCCCGTTTCCAGAGCTTCTGAGCACCCGCAAATCAGGTGACTTATTCCAGGCCTGAAGGTGCATCTAGGCACCCACGTTTGGAAATTTGATTTTTTTTTGGCACAGCTCCAAAGCACAAAGGCCAGTGTCATCGTTTGCACAGCGCTCTCCATCTTCGAAGCACTTGGCGAACATTTATCATCGCAACAAACCAAGGGGGTAGGTAAATTTCAGGATCCTGTTTTACAGATGGGGAAACTAAGGCAGAGCAGGTGGAAATGACTTGCCCAAGGCCTCAGAAGGATCAGAGATTAACTCACGAGTTCCTAACCCCCATCTGTGCTCAGATCATGCCTCTTAGCCCAGCTCACGGAATACCATAAATCTTGGCTCAATTGTAATTTTCTTTTTGTGAGTTTCTAATTGCCTCTGAATATTATTTCAATGAAATATTTATGGCTGTTGATGAGTATGGAGTTAGGGTTTCCGGTGTCCGGTTTTTGACCAGCACACCTGGTCGAAAAGGGACCCTGGCGGCTCCAGTCAGCATTGCGGACTGGGATATTAAAAGTCTGATTGGTGGCACAGTGGGGCTGGCAGGCTCCCTGCCTGGCTCCGCGTGGCTCCTGGGAAGCGGCCGGCATGTCTGGCTCCTAGGTGGAGGGGCAGCCAGGGGGGCTCTGCGTGCTGTCCCCGCTCCTCGCCCACAGGCACAGCTCCCATTGGCTGTGTCAGGCCACGAGCGCTCCAGCTGGAGTTGGCTGTTGAGGGGCCATGGCATGCGAAGCTCCTACTGCTGCCCACTTCTCACACTCCTGTGGCTGGCCTCCGGCTGCAGTGCGTGCCCCTGCGGCTACCCTGTGCTCGGTCACACCATTGCCGGCACCAGGAGTTCGAGGTATCCCTGTCTTCGAGTGATGCAAGGCGCTCTGGGAATGGGGCTGCTGAAGGACCTCCCAAAGCCCGCACCTCCTCCCACGTCCCAACTCTCTGCCCCAGCACTCAGCCCCCTCCTGCACTCCGAAGTGCTCGGCCCCAGCCTTGAGCCCCATCCTGCACCCCAAACCCCTCATCCCCAGCACCACCCCAGAGCCCACACATGCAGCTGGAGCCCTCACCCCTCCCATACCCCAATCCAGAGCCCCCTCCTGCACTCTGAACCCTCATTTCTGGCCCCACCCCAGAACCTGCACCCCCAGCCCAGAGCCCATACCTCCTCCCACATCCCAACTCCCTGCCCCATCCTGGAGCCCCCTCCCACACTCTGAAACCCTCAGTCCCATGCCCCCAGTCCGGAGCCCGCTCCTGCACCCCAAACACCTCATCCCTGGCCCCACCCCAGAGCCTGCACCCCCAGCCTGAGCCCTCACCCCCTCCTACACCCTAACCCCAACCCCCTGCCCCAACCTGGAGCCTCCTCCCATATCCTAAACCCTCAGCCTCACCTCCTAGCCCGGTGCCCCCTCCTGCACCCCAAACCCCCATCCCTGGCCCAACCCCAGAGCCTGCACCCCCAGCCGGAGCCTTCACCCCATCCCATACCCCAACCTTCTGCCCCAGCCCGGTGAAAGTGAGCGAGTGAGTGAGGGTGGGGGAGAGTGAGCGACGGAGGGAGGGAGGATGGGGTAAGCGGGGGGGGGCTGGGGCCTCGGTGAAGGGGCAGGGCCTCAGAGAAGGGGCGGGGGTCTCAGGGAAGGGGCGGGGCAAGGGTGTTTGGTTTCCTGCCATTAGAAAGTTGGCTAGCCTAGATGACCTACAGAAGGTTTGTGCGTGCCCCTGTATGGCTGTGTGTGTATGTGTCAAGTGTACATGAAAGAGTGAAGGTGAATTGTGTCTGTCCATGATGGAGGCTGTGTATACACATAGTGTATTGTTTGCCACCAGCACATCTTGTAAATATTGCAGACGTTGTTCACTCCAGAAATAATTCAGGTTTCATCAGAACTTGCAAGGAGACTTTGGCGAGGCCTAATTCTCATTTACATTAAGGCCCTTTTGCACTGAAAGGGACCTAAGTGTAAATGAGAATCAGGCCCTCAGTGTTCCTGAGAACTGTGACGTGTGCGGTTACGAGGGCGATGCTGTCATGCTCTGTGTGCACGTGTGTGTGACGGTGAGTGGGGGAGTCAGGCATCTGACACACAATTGCCTGCTGGAAGCCAGAGCTGCAGTTTAAGCTTGGTAGCTCTCTGTGCTGTGGTCCTGGATGAGTGCAAGGATGGGTTCGGCTGCTGGATTTGAGCCATAAGACCTCTTGCAACCAACCAGAGAGCTGCTGCCTGACGACATTTAGGCTACATAGAATCATAGAATATCAAGGTTGGAAGGGACCTCAGGAGGTCATCTAGTCCAACCCCTGCTCAAAGCAGGACCAATCCCCAATTTTTGCCCCAGATCCCTAAATGGCCCCCTCGAGGATTGAACTCACAACCCTGGGTTTAGTAGGCCAATGCTCAAACCACTGAGCTATCCCTCCCCCCCAAATCTGCACTGTGATCTAGGGGGGTGATTCCCAGCTCGCATACACCTGCTCGTGCTAGCGTGAGGAGAACTAGTGCGAGTATAAATAGTAGCCAACAGATCCTGGCCAGCGGCCGGCGGGATCGAACCGCAGACCTCTGGAGCTTAGTGCACGAGCCTCTCCAGCACGAGCTAAAAGCCCACCGTTAGCTGAGGCTGCAGAGCAGACTCATTTCTCGCTCGCTCTCGAAGTGGTCGCGGTGCCACTAGATGGGACAGAGCTCCACACCCAGGTGGCGTGTGGGTTACAGCCCCACAGAGAGTGGCTGGGCGGCTCAGCCGTGCCGGGGAAACCCAGCTGACCCCTGGGGGTCTGTGTTTCAGCCGTGCTACCCTGGCTACACGGCTAGTGATACTGGTGCCAGCTCTCAACAAGCTGGCACGAGTCCATGTATGCGAGCTGGGAATCACACCCCTAGCCCGTCGTGTACATGTAGCCTCAGACATATGCCAGTGCCCCCGTATGATGGGGAGGCCTGATTTACACTTAACACATAGGTTGACATAGCTATGGCATTCGGGGCTGTGTGTGAAAATCCACCCGCTAAGCACGCCAGCTACCCCAAGCAAAACCCCCCAGTGTGGACACAGCTAGGTGGGTGGATGCATTCCTCCTCCAGCCTACCTACCGTCTCTGGGGGAGCTGGAGTTAGTACACTCACCACAGGGGTGCTTCCGTTGTAGCAACTTCCCAGTAGAGCCTACACCACGGGGTTACCGTTGCAGCCCAATCGCTATGCCACTGTAAGCCCTGGAGCACAGACAAGCCTTTAATCAAACTGATCGCTTTCCTCTCTCTCTCACGCAGACACACCCACCCATGTTCTTAAACGCACAAAGTCCCCTGCCTTCTGTGCTCCTCAAGGGCCGGAGCTCTCTCTTGCACTGTGTTCATGGGAAATAGTGGGGTTCCCATTCCATGTGCCCAGAGACCGAGGGTGGGGGGGGTCTACTTTTTATTCGTCTTATCCTTATTTATTATTCGTATCACTGTAGGGCCTAGGAGCCCCAATCATGCCCCAGGACCCTTCCGTGCAAACACAGAACAAGTCTGACCTCGGCCACTGACTCCCTGAGTGACCTTTGGAAAGTCAGCTAATTTCTCTGTGTCTTGCTTCCTCCTCTAAAATAGAGTTAATGAGATTGCCTTCATTTAAGTTGTAAGCGCTTCAGGCTATGGACCGTCTTTCACTGTGTGTGCAGGCAGCTACTGTGGAAAGGCTCCCATTGACTTCGCTGGGCGGTTGGATTGGGGCTCTAAATGAGAGGTCGCATGAGAAATCGTCAGACCCATCTCTGGCCCTCGCCAGTGCTAACGCTAGGAGCAGACTCCCAGATTTCATGGCAGCAGCTCCTCGTTCGCTGATCCTCTTGGTTTTTCACCTGCTGTTGAGCCTTCCTACTGCCCGAACTACTCTGACCAAGGCCTGGCAACGGCCTGTCTCTGTGATAGCAGTGGGGGAGACTGGACACTGTTAATTAGAAAAATAAGACACCTGGACCCTGCCAAGTCACCGTTAATGAAGTTAAGATTTAATATTCATTAGCTCTGCCGTGCTTGTTCATCGTGAAGATGACTCCTTGATTTGTAACCTCACTTCAGGAGGGTGCTAAAACATGACCACATAATCCTACTGCCACCATAAACACCAGAAATGGAGTTAGCAGGATGATGGTCAGAGGTGAGGGAGGGCCAGGCGGACATTTTACCGAGGAGACTCAGCTGTTCATGAGTTTTCAGTCCTGCAGTAAATCCTCAGGCCTTTGGAATTCAGCTGCTTCTTTCTTAGCAATTGTTTCCTCTCCTTCTCTCTTTACTGCGATGGGTCGCTCTGGAAGGAATGGACAAAGCATAGGTATGATGCAGAGGAATGGAGCCGTGCCCAGGAGCCTGCTTTACCTTCCACAGGATTCAGACAAGCCATCTGATTTTCTGCGAGGTACCTGTAGTTATTGGAAGGAGCCTGGTCTAGGGACAGCGTAAGGTTGGGTGCACTACCCAGATGCTCAGGTACCGGGGTGATAGGGGTCTGAGATCACTGTCCTGAGCGTGGGATGAATGGAAAGAAAGAAAGAAAGAAAGAAAGAAAGAAAGAAAGAAAGAAAGAAAGAAAGAAAGAAAGAAAAAGGCTTGGATAAAATATCAACACTCCTCCCTCATTCAATCTTCACCCATTTTAGGACTAAACGATAATTGATCTTCAAAAGTGGAGAGACGCGCATAGGTGGGAGAAGTATACATCCGATGAAGTGAGCTGTAGCTCACAAAAGCTCATGCTCAAATAAATTGGTTAGTCTCTAAGGTGCCACAAGTCCTCCTTTTCTTTTTGCGAATACAGACTAACACGGTTGTTACTCTGAAACCTGTCATAGGTGGGAGAGTGGTTCAAGGAAGAAGAAGGAGAAAAGAGAACTTGTGGTGGGAGCAGAAATGTAACATCAGAGAAAGCAGTTAGGAACTCTGCACCCTCTACACTTATGGTGGCTGGTGCGTTCCACTTGATGCCAGAATGTTCACTGGGCCTGGGGGGCGGCTTGCCCTATAAAGTACCTCTGTGATGTTATCCTATGCCATTAAGGACCTCACTGGAACGGGCAAATGGGGACGGGAAGGAAAGGAATGTAGAGTTGAAAGCACTTCCTCTGCTTCTGGGCCCAGCAGTTTATTTTGAAGATCTCTGGCCTGTGTTCAGACTAGACGGTCACAACGGTCCCTTCTGGCTCTGGAATCTATGAATTTGGGAGCTCATTCTTAACATGAACAGTGCAAATGTGACGACCCACCTACCCCACGTGAATCATCAGATGAGTTTGGATTTTCAGCACCACAACATAGACTTTTACCACTTGACTTAAAGGAGTAGCCTCATTAGCTGGTAGCAGGAATAGGCTGTTATCCTCTAATGGCCGAGCCCCTAGCAGGGGGAGCCTGACACACCCTGTGCTAGGATGGGTAACACAAACAGGCCTGCTCCAGGCTGTGTTTATTTCAGCCCCAGAGCCGTCTCACGGAAAGGAGAAGATCGCAAAAGAGGGACTATCAGATAATGAAATAAGCCTCTGAGCTGCAGGATGAGTTTGGCAGGATCCTTTCTGCTTATCAGGTTTCAGCTCTCTTTCGTTCCATCGTCTCGATGACAGGGCAAAGGCTTCGCCTCACTCTGCGGTTCGAGCCTGAGACATAATCCCCCTAAGAATCCCTTTGAAACATCACATCGGGAACAGCAGCATTTTAACAGGACAAAAGTCTGGGGGAAAGGGATTTCTGAGTCCTCGCTAAGCACCTCAGTGGGTGTCAAGCATCCCTCACGCCCCTCCCAAGGATGGTGGGTTGGGAGGGCCGGACGGTCAAGGCAGAGCTGCTAATCTGCAAACCCTTGCTGTCGCACAGAAAAGGCACATAGCTCGCTGCTTCTTCATGAAGCAACATTGCCCAGCAGCTCTCCTCAGCCACGGGGCGATTACCGATGAGAGATCTGGGCCGGGTGACGCTGACAGGCACCGGGGGCACGTGCTCCTTCACGGGACTTGCAGCGCAGCCAGCCAGGGCCTGCGGCTATCCCTTCAAATCAGATCTAGGGGAGGCGAAGGAGGTGGTGAGAAGCAGCCCCCTAACGAGCAATGAGTGTCTCACACCAAACCATCAGGGCTGCTCAGCGGTGCTTGTGACTGGCGCTGCTGCCCTGGAGGAGCCCTGGATAAAGAACATTATTCAGTGACGTCTCCCATTTCCTTCCCTTCTCTCTGCCTGCCTCGATGCCTCCCTGACACTCATGGCAGCGTGATGACCCCTGGGGCAAGACAACGTTAATTACCCCCGCTGCCCGTAGCTTGGCTCTGTTCTGCTTCCTTCACGGGGAGGATGGAGGCCTTTCAAAGAGGGACGATGAATTTGACTCATCAGTGGGACTGGAGGGAGAGCCCTCTGAGTGGGATGGTGCTAGATAGCCTCTGGGGTGGATTTTCCTTCCTACGTTCCACCTCCCTGACCCCTAAGTGGTGGGGCCATTGTGCCCCACATCCTTTCTTCGTAGGAAGTTATACAGGAAGCGTGAAAAAGCCCAGCCCTGTGCACAGGGCTACCACAATGTAAGTCCCATGTGAGTGATGTTCAGGGTTTGTGCTGACTGTCTCCACAGGACAGAAGCAGGAGTGGACAGTTCATAGAAATTAATAACCAAGGGAAAGGAATAAATAACAACACTGTAACTAAGGTTACCAACCGAAATGAATCTGCTGGGCTGCAAGCGTGCCGTGGCCTTCTTCTGGATCGAATCAGCACTGCTCATCTATGTGTCAGTCCCCTGTACTACTGGCAGGTAGCGGAGATTCTCCAGAAGCAGAGGCTTCTGAGTTGCTAGCCACGTTGTCACCATAACGTTCCGAACCATCTGATTGTGCAGCACAAAGACAATCTCAGTGTCCTGAATGCCATAGATTTTTTCCCCATGATACTTTGCCTTTTTCATAGTGTCTCCTATCCAAGGCTTTCAAAGATATGAATGAACTAAACTTCTCTGCCTAGGAGGGAAGCATTATTATCACCCCCACTGTACACTTGGGGAAACAGAAATGCTCAGGGACTTGCAAAACACCATGGAGTGAATCATTGGCAGGGATGGGATTCAAACTCAGGAGCTCCTGGTTACCCAGGATGCAGGCATTTACATTGTGTTCATTGCCACCTGTATGGGCCAACCCTGAGCTCAGCCCACTAGACCACACTTCCGCTGGATAGAAAACCCCCGTGCAAAGTGGTCTAGGTACAACCGCGGGAACTACAGGCAGAAGTAATTCATCCTGGATTTGGTTATGGCTGGTGCTGCCATCAGATCTTTGTCATCTCTGAGACATGACTCTAAAAAGCAGCTTTCAAACCCAGTCCAACATACGGTCTAAAAGAGCAGCGGTTAAAAGCTGCTGGCTCTTGTTAATAGTAAAAACCCTGGACCCATTTGTCAGGTTCTGCCCAGCTTGTAGCACCATGTGCTGAGGGGACTGAGACACTGACCCACAGAAGGGCCCAGCAAGGATGGAAGCATCCCCATATAAGGGGCTCTTGGTATAGCCGGGAAATGTACAACTCAAGAGCACTTTTCATAGTAACTTCCTGATCCCTTTGGTGTCTTTCTGAGACCAGCTTGCCTGCCCTCTTGTAAGCACTATTTTCCCAGCATGCTTTTCTAGGGACTGTTCCTTTAAATGCAGCAGAGCCAACCAGCTGCAGGCTTAAGAAAGCTGTTTTATAGCCAGGCACTGCTTCTCCTGTTCTTCTACTTGGTAAGTTCCCTGAACTCCTTTGATGGTTTCTGGTTCCTTTTCTTGTTAATATTGCTGAGCAGAGAGCACATTCCCGCAGAGCTCTTCTCAGATGGGTGGGGGGGGAGGAGAGACCCCCATTTTAGCAAAGTGTAAATAATTGTCGTTAAAAACAATAGGTTGGATACTTGATGGGCACCCTGAGCTCCCAAACCTGTAAAGGATAAGGCCTTTGTTCCTGTGTTTCCATTCCTGCATAAGCCAGAGGAGCCTGGCATATCCAAACACTCACTGAGGAACTCATGGTACTGCATATTTCCAGATGATAGTCCTTCAAAGCATTCTTCCCCAGTTGAAATCCAATTTCCTGGGGCTACAAAATCCAGGAAATTTGCATAGGACTATTGCAATATAAATAAAGTACCAGCATGCAGCTTGCTCTCCCTTTCCCCTTCCAACACAGACATCCATCCATATACATACACACCATGTTTATACACACAAGCACCCCATTTGCATGCAAATATACCACATTCATACATGGCACATTTGCATGCACACATCCACTATTCATGCAAACACACTGTTGTCATTCCCATTCCCACCCACGCTACAGATAACACCCAGGCAAGCACAGTCTCCTGCTTTCATTTCCGGCAGCATATGCTATGACACCAGCAAGAATGCAACGCAGCTCTAGAATACTAGGATAAAAGAAAAGCAGCCAAAATAATAATCAAAAATGGCTTTGTTTCTAAAGTTCCTCCTTTTAATGTGAGGGCTCTGGTTTGGAATGTGCTTTATCCTATCTGCAGCGTAAGGATGTTTAAAGGGACATTGTAGCGTCTACCAACTCAGGTCCAAAATGTAGTGGGGTTTTGTTTGTGTGTTTGCTTTTGGAGTGGGGTGGGGTTATTAAACCTAATGAAAATGCCTTGGGGGTTGAAAGGGTGACTTCATCCTCCTTCTTAAAGGTTATGAATGAACCTCCCCACAGCAGCATTGTGCTAGGTAGTCCCTGAGAGCTGGGAAGTGAAACTGACTATATACCACTATGAAACTAACCAGTCTAGTTCTACCCTCAGAACTGAGAGAAATGCAAGAATTAAACAAACACCATTTTCATAAATGGTGAAAAGTACAGTACCAAAGATTGTAGTGATTCTATCGATCTGTCTGTTTGTGTCTCTAATGATCATACAATTAACTCTGTGGTATCTGAACACAAAACTTAACATTTTAATTTTCTGTGATATTATTGGTGCCAGCAGTAAGGAATCTTTATTTAATTGCTTGACTTTTATAGTGACAGGGTCTCTTTCAGCAGATTTAAAATCTCCCCAAAAGCTGGTGTTTGTTAGCTGATTTATTTATAGATCCTACATTACTTAGGAAGCGTGGGGTTTTTTTTCCTCTCTGGTTTCTGCTTTTCTGCCTCCTGTTTGCTGCTTTTGAGTTCCCTCCCACAAGCTGCACGGGAATACATTTCTTTTTTTTTATCCTTGACATTTTTCTGTTTAACTTGATCATGGCTTAATACCGACTGCCAATCAATCACTCTGTGTGTGTCAGTCAAATCCAGGATGGCTGTCCGAGCTAGTAAGCGTGATGGCATTTCTGTGGTTTGTCTGTCTGTAATGTGATAGCTTTTTAATGCCGCATCTGATCAATTCCAGGATTTCAGGGAACGTTCTAGGCCAGAATCCTATTGATCTGGGGAGAAACCGTGGAGCCGGCGAGCCCCTGCCATCTGTTTAGTACAGCCACAGCTTCAAGCTCCTCTACAGTTATCTATGGATCAAAGAACTGGTGGTTGGTGGCTCCCCTTAACATCCTCCAGCATAACGAGACACCAGTCTCATCTCAGCCCATCCTCCCAATAGAGTTTAATATGCTGACACCCTGAATGGCTTATCCTTCCTCCCAGATCAATACAAATGTTGGGGGGAGAAATTAAGGGAGGGCAAGGGGGGGCATTCACACAGCCCCTGGCATGGGGGAGAAGAATGATATAGAGGAGGAGCAGGGGTGAGGGCATGCAGAAATCCTGGTGTGGGGGAGACTGGGAGATCCTGCTGTGGAAGAAAGGCAGGAATGCAGGGGAACACAGAGCCCTTGCCATATGGGAATGGGGGTTGACACAGAGTGGCTGGCAGGGTAGATATTGGGGAAGTAGGACTGAAAGGAAGAAGGATCGGAGGGGGCCACACGGTCAGCTTGCTGGGGGCATGGCAGGATGCCAGGAGCCCCTGCTGTGTGCAATGAGCTCCACCTGTCTAAGCTCTGAAGCGTGCAGCCCTCATTACGTACCATTGCAGGGAAAGGAGACACACCTCTCATGGCTGCTGCATTAACTTGTACTTCCCCTGAGGGCTGCAGGACAGGCACCTTCTATAAGGATGTTGGCTGGCAAGTTCTCAGGCTTGCAGGGCTTGGGCTAAGAGGCTGTTTTAATCCAGGCTGGTGCTGCAGCCTGAGCTCTGGGACCCTCCCACCTCGCAGAATCTTAGAGCCAGGGCTCCAGCCTGAGCCTGAACGTCTACACTACACTTAAACAGCCCCTTAGCCTGAGCCATGTGAGCCCGAGTCATGCCAGCCGGGGGATTTTAATTGCCGTGTGGATGTTCCTTTAGTTCTCTCCATCCTGCAGAGGGGTTGGGCTGACACAGACCTTCCTCTCAGTCATAAATAGAGTGAGCGCAGGGGGTGAAGGGGGCAATCAGAAGTAGGTTTGGCACCTAGTGGTGATTTAGTTGGTGTTGGTCCTGCTTTGAGCAGGGGTGGGACTAGATGACCTCCTGAGGTCTCTTCCAACCCCAATATTCTATGATTCTAAACCAGTTTCCCACTGTTTGGTTCTGTGAGTTGGGCAGGTCCCTATCCTGTCATCGCTGGTGAAAGAAAGACAAACGTGACTTGGGTCACAAGCGAAATGAGTTTGGCAGTCTCTGTCTAGAGGACACTGCATGTTTGCCCAAACTGCAAAACTGCCGCTTGTCATTGATTGTCAGAATTCAAAGGAGAGGCCCGGCGTGGGAATGGGCAGGTGACGGTGATTCACTACCACGGGGATAGCACCTTAGAAATCCACGATAGAGCGGCCGAGTCAGTGTTATGTGAGGGGAGGGGGCATCATCTTGGAGCAGCAGGAAGCTGGAAAGTTAATGGCTGAGATACATTGGAAGAGCTGCAAGGCAGGCTGCATAGCAAGTGTACGGTGCGATGGAAGCGAGGAAGGGGCAGAACTGGAGTGAATTCACAGCAGAGCAGCATCAACGATCAACTGCAGTGGCTCACTCGAGGAAAGGCTAAAAGAGCTAGGAACGCAGAAATTGTCTGAACAGCCAGCAGCGGGTGACTAGACCTCTACTACTACGGCAGGGATTGGTTCTGGGTCCGGTTCTGTTCAATGTCTTCATCAGTGATTTAGAGAATGGCACAGAGAGTCCACTTACAAAGTTTGCGGACGATACCAAGCTGGGAGGGGTTGCAAGTGCTTTGGAGGATAGGATTAAAATTCAAAATGATCTGGACAAACTGGAGAAATGGTCTGAAGTAAATAGGATGAAATTCAATAAGGACAAATGCAAAGTACTCCACTTAGGAAGGAACCATCAGTTGCACACGTACAAAACGGGAAATGACTGTCTAGGAAGGAGTACGGCGGAAAGGGATCTGCGGGTCATAGTGGACCACAAGCTAAATGTGAGTCAACAGTGTGATGCTGTTGCAAAAAAAGCAATCATTCTGGGATGTATTAGCAGGAGTGTTGTAAGCAAGACATGGGAAGTAATTCTTCCATCTACTCCGCACTGATTAGGCCTCAACTGGAGAATTGTGTCCAGTTCTGGGCGCCACATTTCAGGAAGGATGTGGACAAATTAGAGGAAGTCCAGAGAAGGGCAACAAAAATGATTAAAGATCTAGAAAACATGACCTAGGAGGGAAGATTGAAAAAAAAAGGGGTTTGTTTAGTCTGGAAAAGAGAAGACTGAGAGGGGACATGATAACAGTTTTCAAGTATGTACAAGGAGGAAGAAGAAAAATTGTTTTTCTTAACTTCTGGGAATAGGACAAGAAGCAATGGTCTTAAATTGCAGCAAGGGAGGTTTAGGTTGGACATTAAGAAAAACTTCCTAACCATCAGGGAGGTTAAGCACTGGAATAAATTGCCTAGGGAGGTTGTGGAATCTCCATCAGAGATTGTGGAGATTTTTAAGAGCATTGTGGAGATTTTTAAGAGCAGGTTAGACACAAACCTGTCAGGGATGGTCTAGATAATTAGATACGTTAGATAATTCACTCTGTGTGAGACACTTTGTCTAAGGAATCCCAGATCAGCTAAACTTGAAGTTTCTCCTCCCCCAGGAACACAAATGGAGATGTCTAAATAAAAGGATTGTTAGTTGTTTAGACAAGAATCTCACAATTTACATACGGCTCAAATGTGTGTCTCTCTGCACCTGCAGTGAGAACCCCCAAAAGGTTGATCGAGTAACATCCTGCTTTGCTATGCAGAGTGACCCATTTAATCCTGTGAGTGAATCAAGTTTAAGAGGTGGCAGGAAAGCTTAAACCAGTTAGAAATAGCTTGCTGTGTTAGTTGGGTTAAGTTTCCTGATTCAAGTCCAGTTCAAGTTTTCACCCCAAATTAGAAACTCTACATTTGTCTGTGTTATGAATCAAACATGCTGTCGCTCTATATGTGGATGATGTCTCTGGTGCATATAGTAAGTGCTGAACGACGTGAAATGAAAGGTACTGGATATAATCAAAGAATGTATGGACTATGTCCACTACAGTAGAGGAATTATAAGGTATTTTGTTTTCTCTACAAATGATGGTTGCACTCTAGAAGTGACGTGGATTGTATAGCACCAGCAGGACAAGGAATATTGAAAGATATAAACACCTAACATTGAAATATGACAAGAAATCCCTTTAAAAGGCAGGGAATTGCAATTACTAGTCTGGATAATAGAGAAATACAATCCTTGAAATGAATAAAACATAAAAAGCCTCTGATAAAAAATACCTTCAGTCCTTTTATGACACACCCACACCATCTATAGATATTGACAGAAGCAGGCAAGAAACTGCAAGAGCTGAAATCCGAGAGCTGATTTCCAAGTGTCCAATAGGAAATTAGAGAGTTTCCCTCTCTAACCATCCCTAAAAACAGGTGATAAAACTGAGACCACCATATGGGAAGCTCAAGAATCCAGAAGAGCTGCCCTGTTGAGATTTCATTTCTTTCAGATTGCGTTTCTCTTTGTGTTCTTTAATAGAGGTAACTAAAAGTGCCCTGGTTGAATCTACGCTCTTTCTAGTGAGACCCCCAAGGAACCATATTTAGGATTTTAAGCCAGTAATGCTAAATGCGTGTTTCTCCTTTGCCAGCCCAGGTAAATTGGTCTTTGAGATCCTCAAAGAATAACAGTCAGCGTTGTTTGGATGTTTTCAAACCAAACACTAAGA
Source organism: Caretta caretta (assembly GCF_965140235.1). Lineage (NCBI taxonomy): Eukaryota > Metazoa > Chordata > Testudines > Cheloniidae > Caretta > Caretta caretta. Next base: position 9,353,250 of record NC_134223.1, read on the forward strand.
ATAGCAAGGACTGCAATCTGAAAAATGCTTCAAAACAAGGAGCAGCCTCACTCCTCAGAGAATTACTTAGGTCACGTCTACACTACCAGCTAAATTGGCACTGCTGCGATCAAGGCAGCGGTGTCGATTTAGCGGGTCTGGTGAAGACATGCTCGACCTAAGTGACGGCGACTTCAGTTAAAATCCACACCCCATAGCGATGTAGTTATATTGACCTACCCCCGGGCGTAGACGGAGCTAGGTCGATGGAACAGCTTCTCCTGTCAACACACGTACTGCCACCTGGGGAGGCTTCGAGCGCCTTCATTAAAGCACTACAATGGCACATAGATTGCTACCGCCACTCGGTGGGGATGGTTTAATGATGCCGACGGGAGAACTCTCTCTCGTCGGCACAGAGCAGCTACGTAGCTAGCTTACAGTGGCACAGAGGCATGAGTACAGCCTTGCCACTGTCCGGTCTCTTGTGTAGACATAGCCGGAGCCAGCATTCCCCCGTCTCAATAGAAGGGGTCGTCGTAATTAATTCCATTCAGATGCTGGCAATCACTTCGAACTGGCATGCCTAGTTTGGTAGATGTCGGCGGTCAAATCTAGCTGACACTTCAGCAAATTCATAACATTGACTCCCCATCTCCGCGTACACTCCCGTTGTGTTTATCTTGGTTTGCTGACGGGTCTGCGGGCGTTCAGGACTGCTCTGGAGACTGGAGAAGGGGCGGCGTGCAACCTTCCCCTCCCCCCACATCCCAAGAAGAATCCTCTGTGTTTTAGGGACTCAAAATCTCAGATTTGTGCTGCATCAGTACATGTCGGAGATAAAATTGCTGACTCAGCCTGTGTTCTGCAGTTGCATGAAGGGGTTCCACACCCAGAGATCATCTTCAGTGATAAGACCTTCCTCCATCAGACTCCTGCAACATCAAATATGCCCATGTAACAGAACCAGACCCTGGGCAGTGATGCATCAAGTAGAATACAACTTCAGTGGCAATTTCCGCAAGCTGCAATCCACTTCCTGGGGGAGGTGCCTTCGTCATTGAAAATGCATTCAATAATGAGCTACCTCTAGAAATCTACAGGATCCTGCTAGGAGGAGCGTAGGGTTAAGGCCCTCTGACATTATGCCTCAAGACAGCCTGCTCCTTTTCAGCTCACCTGGATCTGAAGGAGGCGAGAACAGCGGGATTGGTGTATGGGGGATGTGCAGATTCACACCAGATGCCTTGTTAGTTTGACTATCTCCATACGGTTTTTAGGCATATGTTACCCCAACTGAGAACACAGCTCAGGAAATGTGGAACAGACGGTAATAATCATAGAGCATGTTGTGGGATGACAGTTAATTTTAATAAGGTGAACAAGCTTTGGGGAAAGGTTCAACCCCACCCAAGGATTGGATCTCAGCCTTAAAGCCTGCAGCCCTCTGTGTGGGGGGGAATCATGAGACACTTGCAGAGCATTTACAGAACCTTTTCAAAATGCACAACCCCCTTTGAGATCCACCCTTCCTTGCTGCAAATGAAACACATTGTTAACCAGAAGATGAAGATAAAACAGGGCATGTGATGGAAACCATAAAGCTTATGAGGCACAGATATTGAATTCCAACCCTCTGGTGGGAGGGAGGGAAGCATGTGGTGGGGGTGGCAACAAGGGTCAATTCTCACAATCTTATCTCACTCCTGCTAAGGTTTATGTGTGGAAGTCCTAGAAGTGCTACCTTTCTTCACTGAGCCTGCAGCAAAAAACTGTCATATGATGACCATTGTTATATCACCACACCATTGGTGCCCGGAGACTGTGGGTGGGCGTCTATTGATCTTTCTTTCTATCTTAGGGTTTATACTGCCGTCCATCCCAATGGTAGCCAATCACCTTCCCTGTGAAATGAATAGCAGAGTCCCTCGTGGATTTCAGGCAGCATCTGGCTCACCATCCTTTTTGGGTTGAAAGCTCTGTTTAGGTTAATTCTTATTTTTTGTTAGAAATCGGCCGAGTGATATAATACCTCTCTGCCATAGAATCATAGAATATCAGGGTTGGAAAGGACCTCAGGAGATCATCTAGTCCAACCCCCTGCTCAAAGCAGAACCAATCCCCAGTTTTTGCCCCAGATCCCTAAATGGCCCCATCAAGAATTGAACTCACAACCCTGGGTTTAGCAGGCCAATGCTCAAACCACTGAGCTATCCCTCTCCATTGTACATTGGCCAAACCGGACAGTCTCTACACAAAAGAATAAATGGACACAAATCTGACGTCAAGAATCATAACATTCAAAAACCGGTAGGAGAACACTTCAACCTCTCTGGCCACTCAGTAAAAGACTTAAGGGTTGCAATTTTGCAACAGAAAAGCTTCAAAAACAGACTCCAAGGAGAAACTGCTGAGCTTGAATTAATATGCAAACTAGATACAATTAACTTGGGTTTGAATAGAGACTGGGAGTGGCTGGGTCATTACCCATATTGAATCTATTTCCCCATGTTAAGTATCCTCACACCTTCTTGTCAACTGTCTAAATGGGCCATCTTGATTATCACTACAAAAGTTTTTTTCTCCTGCTGATAATAGCTCATCTTAACTAATTAGCCTCTTACAGTTTGTATGGCAACTTCCACCTTCTCTGTATGTATATATATATCTCCTAACTATATGTTCCATTCTATGCATCCGATGAAGTGGGCTGTAGCCCACGAAAGCTTATGCTCTAATGAATGTGTTAATCTCTAAGGTGCCACAAGTCCTCCTCGTTCTTTTTGCGGATACAGACGAACACGGCTGCGACTCTGAAAGCTAATGCTGCACTGTGACCGCACCACACTGCGATGTGATGGCACGGCGTGTGAGAGGCCAATACATCGGCATGGTCTGATTCTAAATTACTAGCTCAGGTGGCCAAGGCGTTTTCACCATAACCAGCCTGTAGTTTACCCTAAAGAAATGCCATAATAAACCAGCAGCCCTTTGAGTGGCAGATCCTGTTCTACCCAAATAGCTGTTTCCATATCAGAGCCTGATCTGAATCTAAACTTTCCAGCTGGCTTTTGTCTGTGCCATGAGCTGAACCAAAACCCTGGAGCCAAACGCCCGGAGTGCTGGGGAGCTGAACTTTGCAACCCGGGCCGGTCACTGTTAAGAAAGTTGATGCAACAGCCCATGCACGAGGGTGGAGCCAGATTCTGAAAGCTAAAGATGTAGACAGATGCCGCATGGGATTTTCAAAACGCCTCGGCTTCCTTGGGTTGGAAGGTCTCAAGCAAGGATAGAATTAGCTCATCTATAGCAAGTGGAGAGCCTGAGCCAGAAAGCTCCCCTGTGGTCACTTAGGCCTTTAGCTTGCTGTGTGCCTTCCCACTCCCCATTCACTCCCAGCCCAAGCCTTTTAGGGTATGTCTACACTGCATTAGACACCCATGGCTGGCCCATGCCAGCTGACTCGGGCTTGGGCGAAGGGGCGGTTTAATTACAGTGTAGATCTTCGGGCTTGGAGCTTCAGGGCCCTGCGAGGTGGGAGGGCTGCAGAACCCTCTGCTGGTGTTGGTTACCAGGTTCTTGCAAGGAGCAAGGCCAGCCCCCTTCTGCTGCTGCCTCTCATCAGATGCTCTCTGGGGTGGGCAGGGCTGGGCTGGCCCACCTTACAGCTTCTGTGGACTGAAGGTGCCTCGGAGAAGGCAGGGCAAGACCATTCACTTCCTCCCATCACTGATCTTGTTGCTGGCCATTCCTCAAAGCAAGCAGGGCTGATTCTGCTCCATCTCTCATGCACTTCACAGGCCACGCAGACGCTCTGCTATCATCCATTGCTCCTAAGGCCTGGACTGCAGCCTACGCCGGTGTCTGGTCTGGTAGGTGCCAATCTGGTGTGAGGATCACTGCTGGCTACTACTCTTTGGTGACAAACCCTGGGTCCGGGATCCACAGATCCACTGTTAATCTGCAGCTGAGGCGAGTACCATGGATACAGACCTTTCCCACACCCTTTCCAGCCACTCGGTAAACTTTCAGCTGGGTATCACGAGAGACAGGCTGTGGACTCTGGTTCTGAACGCCAAGAGCCCTTCGTGTCAGAGGCAGGTGGGTTTGCGTCCAGTGTCCCAGTGGGGGCTGATCTCTCCAGTCATCACGGCCCTGGGACCCTGGCAGCTTCCGAGCCACTTCCGATGGTTCTGTTGCCTCCCTGTGAGTTTTATGTCTCTATTTTACACCCCCTTGTAGGAGCAAGGTGCTGAAACATAAGGGCAGCAGCAGCAAAGAAAGCCAGCAAGCTCCATTTCAGAGCATGGCGCAAGCACTGTGTCCATTTTCTGGTCCGTGGATTTCAGTGGCTCTCAGAGGAGGCTATTTCATTTTTAACTGGGCGGAGGGATAGCTTGGTGGTTTGAGCATTGGCCTGCTAAACCCAGGGTTGTGAGTTCAATCCTTGAGAGGGCCATTTAGGGATCTGGGTCAAAAATTGGGGATTGGTCCTGTCCTGCTTTGAGCAGGGGGTTGGACTAGATGACCTCCTGAGGTCCCTTCCAACCCTGATATTCTATGATTGTAAGGCCGAGCGATTGCGTCTCTTCCTTTCAGAAGAAGAGCCCCACCCCCCGACTCCCATGGACAGCAAGGAGGTCTGCGAAACGTGCATTTCCTTGTATTTGCATGTTACATTTTCTGTCCATCGTCTGTTATGTAAACACACAAGCAGGCCTGGAATCAATTCAGTGTGATACTTGGCAGCTCTTGACAGCCTCGACAGAGACTCTGCGAGAGTGGATCTGTGGGTCTGGTAATAATAAAGCAAAGTACTTTTCCTGTTTAAAGCACCTCACAAACATTAATTAACCCTTTACAGCACACCATGGTCTTGGGAACCGTATTCCTTTTTTATAGATGGGGAAACGGCAAGCGAAGTGAATTAGTGATTTATTCAAATCCACAACGAATCCATGGCAGACCTGGGACACGAGCCCACGTCTCCCAGCCCTGTGCAAAAGCACTGGAAATACTTCCTGTCACGAGTCAGATTTATCGCAATAGAGTCAATGCCCATCATCAAAAAGCCGCTGAGGGTCTGTGTGTTGAAATCAACGAGAATCAGTGAGCACTCGGGTCCCGTGCACAGAGGGAGGAGGTGAAAGACTGTCCATCAATTACCGGAGTCCAACATAACTGAGGGCTTTACATGTTAATAGTAGGTTTCAGAGTAACAGCCGTGTTAGTCTGTATTCGCAAAAAGAAAAGGAGTACTTGTGGCACCTTAGAGACTAACCAATTTATTTGAGCATGAGCTTTCGTGAGCTACAGCTCACTTCATCGGATGCATACCGTGGAGACTGCAGCAGACTTTATATATACACAGAGAATATGAAACAATACCTCCTCCCACCCCACTGTCCTGCTGGTAATAGCTTATCTAAAGTGATCATCAGGTTGGGCCATTTCCAGCACAAATCCAGGTTTTCTCACCCTCCACCCCCCCACACAAATTCACTCTCCTGCTGGTGATAGCCCATCCAAAGTGACAACTCTTTACACAATGTGCATGATAATCAAGTTGGGCCATTTCCTGCACAAATCCAGGTTCTCTCACCCCCTCCCCCCCCTCCCAAAAACCACACACACAAACTCACTATCCTGCTGGTAATAGCTCTTCCAAAGTGACCACTCTCCCTACAATGTGCATGATAATCAAGGTGGGCCATTTCCAGCACAAATCCAGGTTTTCTCACCCCCCCCCCCACCCCCATACACACACAAACTCACTCTCCTGCTGGTAATAGCTCATCCAAACTGACCACTCTCCAAGTTTAAATCCAAGTTAAACCAGAACATCTGGGGGGGGGGGGGTAGGAAAAAACAAGGGGAAATAGGCTACCTTGCATAATGACTTAGCCACTCCCAGTCTCTATTTAAGCCTAAATTAATAGTATCCAATTTGCAAATGAATTCCAATTCAGCAGTTTCTCGCTGGAATCTGGATTTGAAGTTTTTTTGTTTTAAGATAGCGACCTTCATGTCTGTGATTGCGTGACCAGAGAGATTGAAGTGTTCTCCGACTGGTTTATGAATGTTATAATTCTTGACATCTGATTTGTGTCCATTTATTCTTTTCCGTAGAGACTGTCCAGTTTGACCAATGTACATGGCAGAGGGGCATTGCTGGCACATGTTAGTAGTAGTTATGGCTAGTCCCTGCACAGGATGTCATTTGGGATGGGGATGCCTGGTTTCTGGGTACTGCTCCGTTGCATTTCTGAGAGGCTTGAATCCTTATTTCCAGTTTCCGTGTTGGGAGCAGTGACACTTAATGAGCTGTTGGAACATTTTCCCGCAGGATGTGACGGATTCTCCAGTGCTTTACATGGAGAAGGACTGACTTCCTAAAAAAAGCCACTGGTATCTGGGTTTGAGTCAGGAATCATGGGGGTGGGAGGAGGTTCTCTAGCCCCTGTGATGCAGGAGGTCAGGTGAGATGATCCTAATGGTCCTTCTGGCCAATATTACCTATGTATCACCAGAGATCTTCTTGGCAAACAGAACAGGGCCAATCTCCAGCCTGTCTGTTAGGAGATGTGTTAGGATTTTAAATTCAGTTAGCGGATTCTCTTCTTTCCTTATCAACTTGGAACACTAAATATACCCAGCGGGCCCTCTACGGGGCTCGAGATCAACATAGCTGCCTTGGAGTCAGCAGGGCCTTCCACAAGCGCTTGAGTCAGGAGCCCCTGGGTGGTGACATGAAGTGGTACAGGATGGGATGCCAGGTTTCCCCTAGTCCAGAGGCCTCAATAAAGAAACCCCTTCCTATTTAGCCCCACCCACACTCGGCCCCCAGGCCCCTTCTTGCTTCTCGGGCTGTACTGCAGCAGGGGGCTCTTCCCCCCTGTGACTAGGGCCCCAGACTGGGGCTTCGGGGCTTCGGGGGGCTGGCCTGCGCTCCAGGGCTGGGGGAGGGAGGCCACGCTGCTTGCTCAGCGCACCGGGGGGGGACATGCTGCAGCCCTTCCAGGGTTAGGGGGGGCTGCACTGCCTGCTCTCCCAGCTGGCGCTCCATGGGGCTGGGGGGGAGAGGGGGCGCTGCTCACTTGCTCACCCACCCAGTGCTCTGGGGCTCGGGGAGGGGGCCACTGGTCACTCACCCACCTGGTTTTCCGGGTCTGGGAGCACTCGTGCGGCCTGGGTTGGGGGTGGGGGGGCTGGCTGCTGCACTGGGAGGGGGGAGGACCCTGGGTTCTGGCGAGAGGGGCAGGGCTTTGGGTAGAAAGGGTGGTCCAGGCCGGGGCTAGCCTCCCCAAACCCGGGGTTCACCCGCCACCCATGACAACACCCAAGTCTCGTCCCTTCTCTGCTGTGAGGGACACTACCCCAGAGACACAGCCCTGCCCTGCTGACCCTCTCCTGGGACTGGGGCTTGCTGTTCTGGTTCCTGTTCCCACAACAGCATCAAAAATGGCAGAAAGTATCGCTGAAACTTTAATTATTCAAATCCGCTTTGCATAATGGAAGAAAATTCCCCAGCCCGGAGCCCCGCTCTGTGCTCAATCTGTCAGTTGAAACAGCTGCTCCTCTGCCTGGCTCATATAATTAATTAATAAGCCCCAGGACAGAGCCTGGTGCTCCCATGCTGCCCATGTCAGAGGGATATTTAGCACACTCCCAGACAGCGCTGTGGCTAGCCTCCTTCGCAAGTGTGTTTTAGCTGATTGACCTCCTTGGTATTTAGCCGTGAAAACAAAGGGACGACAAAGAAATTTAATTCTCTGTCGCTTCAAGCTTCTTATGCCCTGGCTCCTTGCATGGGTCTGTCGCTTTAGTCTGTTACACGTCGGACTGGGCTGGGTTCCACCGAAGGGCCTTGGTAATATGAGACTGGCACGGCCCCGGGCTTGAAGCAGAGCCGGGGAGCTGACAGCGGGCAGCAAGGGTCAGGCGAGAGTTTCCAGAGGAAAGCGAGGGCAGCAGTGCCTCGGTAAAGGCTGGAAAATGTCTACAGGCACCTGCAGAGGGAGGCAGTGTAATCTAGTGGCGTGGGCACCAGCCTGGGAGTGAAGAGACTTGGGGTCTGTTCCCAGCTCGGCTGCAGACTGGGTTTGCCACCTTGGACCAGATACTCCTGTCCCTGAGGGCTTGTGTGCACACAGTGGCTATGTCTACACTGCAAGCGGTGGAGTGATTGCACCTTGGCGAGACATACCCGTGCCAGCTTTCATCAAACTAGCAAGGCTGAAACTAGCAGTAAAGACAAGGTAGCATGGGCTTCAGCACAGGCTAGCAACGCAAGTACGTGCCCAGGGTCCCGGTGGGCATGTGCAGGCTCTGTTGAAGCACTTGCCAGTACATGGATGCTGCTATTTTTAGCCAGGCTAGCTCCATTCAAGCCGTTGCAGGTATCCCTGCCTGAGCTGCGCTTACGCTTCTGATTGCCGTGTGGACGTGTTTGCACCAATTTAACTAAATGGATTTAGAAGCTGATTTAGTTTGATCAGTGCAACCCCTACCTCTACCCCCGTGTGGACATGCCTTGGATAGGTCTGCACACAGATTTTGTACTAGTAGAACTAATTTTGATAGGTCTGATTTTTCTTTACTTTTTTTAAACGGGTACCGTTTTACAGATACAACCTCTAGAGACATATACTGACATAGCTTATTCCCCTTCCCTCACAGGAATAGCTAGACCAGTGTAAGTACATTTATATTGGTGGAACTATAGCCCCATTAGGGGGCCTTGTATTTCATTAACTACATGCGGCTATAAAGGTGCAGTTAACGCAGTACAACTCTTCTGTAGACAAGCCCTTAAATCAACTTAGCTTAAACTGATTACAAACCAACATAACTTATATTGGTTTAAGATGCTTTTAAACTGATTTAAGAGTGTTCACACAGGGAATTGCTCTAGTTTAAGTAACCCAGTTTAAAATCTCACCTTTAGTTAAACTGGTGTAATTCTGTACGTAAGGCAGGCCTTAGTTTCCCCATCTGTATAGTGGGGTAAGTAAGCGTTCGCATTTTTCATCAAGTCTAGTGAGGCGAAAGGTGGAATCAGTGTTCTTCACTGGGGCTGTGGTATCAGCACTGGGACTGTAGATAAATCAGCAGTGCCCAGACAGGGCAGAATACCCTTGTGGACATATCGGCAGAAGCTGAAGAAAGGGCAGGAGGCTTCTCAGGAGATACCTAAAGCACCGGCAGTCAGATCAAATAACCCCTGAGGATGTACTAGTCATGCCTGGGGACAGGACAGAACATCCCTGGGGTTGTGTGAGATCTGGAGATAGGGCAGGTCACCCCTGCAGGTGTACAGGTAACAGCCGGCCTGGCCGGAGGGCAGAACACACATATCTGCAGTTGTGTATCACCAGGCAAGTTAAATATCAGGCAGTCTGGAGTGCTGGAGCCAGCCAACCACCAGGGACTGTCTATCGGAGGGGCTAATCATCATTACCATTATTTTCAAGTAGCTGCTGTGCCTGGAGATTAGACAAGGAAGGAGGAAGTTATTCCACCAGTTGTCACCCCAAGGGTGTGCGACAGCGACCGCATTCGCACGCCACTCTCGGCTTGGCTCTCTGGCTCCGGTGTACCCCAGTTTCATTGAGCACGTGAGGATTCCCCCATTGTGCACCGCACTTTTCACACGTGCAACTGGCCCTCTTGTGCAAGGGGTCAATTTGTTTAGCTTGAGTAGAGCAGAGCCCACAGGTGCAATGTACACCTGGGAACACTAGAGGGAGCTTAGGGGAGGAATAGAATAAGATTGCGGCGCTAAGGGGTTTTGCCTGAATAAAAAAATCCAGCATAACCCTTCTGACTGCTGCTTACTTCAGCCAAAATCCCGCCAGCCTGTCCTCCCATGCTCCCTCTCTGCAGGAAGTGGCCCCTGCCTTGCCCGCTTCTGCTTTAAATTTTGCTGCTTCCATTCCGAAGAGCCCCCACTGAATCAGAGGCCCCATGAGAATATGAGCTCTTAGAGGTTCCACCCCTGGATTTAGGCTGTTGAAGGAGTCCCTGGTATTTCCCTTTCTCATTTAATGCCACTTCAGTGCATCTGAGAAGGCAGATGCGCGTCTGGTGCAGATTATTACTTAGTGAGTTCCAGCAACTAGGCCCACCCCCCTTCCTGTGTGGCGTCCAACTTTGAGATGGCCGCAATCTTTCCAGTGATGCCTCTAGCTCAGAGGTTTTTGAAGTGGGGGGCATGCCCCTCTGGGGGGGGCATGAAAAGGTTATCAGGGGGTGTGAGGACCTGACAGGACCAGGCTGACAGGCCAGGGTCAGCAGGGGGCTCTGGCCAGCGTGAGAAGTGGACTGGACGAGGCTCTGTGCAGGTGGTGTCGGCTGCTGGGACCAGGCTTCCTGCTGCTATCACTCCCCCACTGCTGTTACAACTGTTACCCTCCTCTGCTGGGTGAGGCCGGTGGGACTCTGCGAGCCAGGAACCGGAGGCTGCAGCTCAGGAGTACTGACCCCACTACCAGACAGAGTCCCCTACTGACCCTGGCCCTGGGGCACGGAGCCCCGTCCACTTCCCCTGCCAGACAGAGCCTGTGCAGGGAAATCAGTTGGGGCTCTGCTGAAGGGTTGGGAGGGGGCCATGCCCAGCAGGGGAGGCAGTACTCACAGTTCCCCTCCTGACCCCAGCCCTTTCAGTGTGGCCCCATTCACTTCCCCTGCATGGTAGGGGGGAGCAAGGTGGGCAGGGAGCAGTGTCCCAGCAGCTGAGACCACCCAACTGCAGCAGGGAGTGGAAGGTTCCCTAGCTGCCACATGGTGAGTATCCCTCCACCCCCCATGGGTTCCTGGCCCCTGGGGTTCCAGGCACCCTGTTTCTTAGAAAGAGGGGAGCACACATGTGACATGATTCTCTGAAGGGGCGCTCAGCAAAAGAAAGTGGGGAACCTCTTCTCTGGCTGATCCCTCCAACCATAAGGTATCTAGTAGGGCTTCCCCCATGTGAGCTGTTTGCTTGCTGTGTGGTCTCCAGCCTTTAGAAGTCTCTGTGGTGTCCAGAGTACCAGTCCAGAGTGAACTCCAGTTACTGTTCATTAACAAGGTCCGTACCCTGACTAAACAGCTGAAGGGAGACACAGGCTGGCGATGCAGCCCGGGGACAAGTCTGGAAACAGGAGAAAGGGGCAGGTATACAGCTGTCCCTGGGCTGCAATCCCTAACTAGTCACTGGCATCAGGGAGCCGGGTCCACAGTGTTTGCACGCACATCCAAGCTCCAGACACTGCATTTCACGTCCCGTCTATGCTCGGGAGGAGCACAGGCAGCAGGGGTCCATCAAGAACGAATACAACCTAGTCTGTTGTAGTGACAAGAATGGTCTAGTGGAGTCCATTTTTCACCTGACAGCAGGCACTCGGCTCAGTGTGGGACAGGGAGGCTTGTATGTGCCGGTAGCATCTGAGCAGAAACTGGTGGGTGGAGAACGCTACTTCAGCCTGATGGTGCCATCACTCACGAACCCCCGTGCTTCCTTTTCCTTTGGTCTTTATAGTACAAACAGCTCTCGTACGTGTGCAGCACAGAGGTAATCCTGCCAGCTGCTGGGGATGGGATTCAGACACTAGCCCTGAGCATGAGAGGTGCAGCAGGCAGTCACGTTGTCCACTAGAAGAATATGGGTCTTTGTTCCCCTCTAGTGGCTGGTCCACAGGAAAGGCTAAGAACCTACTACCGCTGCTAGATAATGGAGTTACTCCTTTAGCTCCAGTGGCAGAGGCTGAAGAGCTTAGGTTTGGTTCCCCCTGATGGCCTATGATCAGGGGTGCTACTTCTGCCTGTATCCAATGGAAGCAGACGTGGGGGATAGTACCTGAACTGATCCATTGCTATAGTCTCAGATCACCTTCCAGTAGTGCATTAAGCAACTTGACTATGCAACTCTCCCCAGGGGGAGAAGTGCGTGCAGTGGAGTGTCTTGATTGGGTAGGGTTTGGGCTTTTTTAACGTACTGTTGCTATGTATCTCTTAGAGCAGGCAGGCCAAAGAAATGTGCCTTGCACTTGGAGTGGGAGGTGGGGAGGTTTGTGTTGTCCATAGTGCCTGGAGTCCTTCATGTCACAGTCTTGGACCAGCCTCTGAGAAAGCACTGTCTCCTGAATTATAATGCCATGAATTCCCACCTGAATTATAACGAAATGCGGCCACCTCTGGGCTGTGGTCTCTGAACAGCAGGATTCTGTGTCCCCAAGTACAGTGTCTATGCCTATGATACCTTGGTTATATGCACAGTATACCAGGTGCAACCCTGGATCAAGCAGTCTGAAGTGCTGTCTGCACTGGGGGTTAAGGTCAGTATAACTATTTTTCACACCCCTGAGCGACATAGTTATATTGAGGTAAGGGTGTAGTAAGTCAAATCTAGAGGCCACCGCTACAGCCCTATCCCGTAGCAACCAGCCCATCTGCTAATATAGTACTGACGAGCCACTACTACCACAGTAGTGCAGGACGAGTGAAGAATGCTGTCAGCAAATGAATCATACCAGGGGAACAAAGGGAGGCAGAATGGAAGTACCATCGCTGGAACTCTCAGGACTCTGGGGTTAACACTCAGATTCCCCTAACCCGGGCCTTTTAATGATCAGGGCCTGAGTTTTACATCTCACTTTAAATGTGGCCCAAGACTCCTCGGTGCTCTTGGATGCCTGCCATACATCTCACCCCAGCACCGCACCATACAAGCCTTGGTGTCACGCCATGCTCTGTTGTTCGCATGCCTGAACGCTGGGTCTCTCGGTCTGCCAGCCGTCCTCCGCAGTGCTCCTCAGCAGAGGCGTCTGGGCAGGTCCACGTTTAGAGCCCTTCAAGGCTGCACTGAAATGGTGCAAACACATCAGTATTTAAAACACTGATTCTTGACCCAACGGGTGTGAAGGCTTTCTGCTGATGGCTGTGATTTTTCACCTCAGTATCCACTGCAATTGTATGGCCAGTATATGCCAGTGGGGCAGCAAAGCCTGGAAAATGAATGGAGCAGAAGTGACACCTCAACCCAAACAAACATGCATACTGGACTTGTGCTCGCCTTTCGCAGTAGCAAAAGCTTGTTCAGATCGTTGGCTGCCAAACGTGAGTCCGGAAAGTGAATCTGATTTTTTTTTCAATCTATTTAGGAAGTTCTAACAGGTTTACAAATCACTGCCATGTAAATATCAGAGACACAGTGATATTCATTACAACAATGAGCTTTGGTTTAGAGACATTATACAGTAATTATTATCATCAGACCGAAAGCACTAAGTGCCTCTCCATCAAGAACGGGGAACCACAGGGAAGTCTGGCTCCTGGGGTGAAGTGCTGCTTAAGTAGGGCTCGTCAGTACTATATTAGCAGATGGGCTGGTTGCTACGGGATAGGGCTGTAGCGGTGGCCTCTAGATTTGACTTACTACACCCTTACCTCAATATAACTATGTCGCTCAGGGGTGTGAAAAATAGTTATACTGACCTTAACCCCCAGTGCAGACAGCACTTCAGACTGCTTGATCCAGGGTTGCACCTGGTATACTGCGCACATAACCAAGGTATCATAGGCATAGACACTGTACTTGGGGACACAGAATCCTGCTGTTCAGAGACCACAACCCAGAGAAGTTTAGGAAACAAAAGTACCCAGCCCCATCTCTTCTTCCTGCTCCCCAGCAAAATAAAAACAAGAAACTTTGCCAACCTAAGTTTCATCTTGTATCTATATCCTCGAGGCTGGTTGTTTCCCCCCTCCCCGGCCCCCCAAAGAAGTGGTACTCTCCCAAGCTCCATCTCTCAAGCTGCACCCACCCATCATGCCAGAATTAGACTGCACAGATCCTCATAACATGATTGTCCCTCTGGTTTTTTTGTTTGTTTGTTTTTTTGTTTGCATACCTTAATCTGCTGCCAAAAACTTAAGTGGTCATGGTTATACTGTTATCATTTAGGGTTCAGGGTTAACATCCAGTTGAGGTGAATGGAAGCAGATAATACCTCTTTGAGCTGTTGTTTCAGGCCCTCTGCAGATTCGGGCAGATAGCACCACGGGAGCTAGAGATTAATTTTTGTTTTAATGAAAGCTTTAAACTAGAGCAAAAGATGGCAGCCAACCTGGGAAAGCACCAAGCTACCACAGTCCAATCTCCTCCGTACCTGGGCTCCATGCACAGAGCACTCAAGGCTCAGGAATAGGTCTAGTATCAATAATTTGTGTTCCCAGGTGCAATCTTGGGGCCTGATTCCTCTCATTTACCCCAGTGTCAGTCAGGAGTAAATCAATGGCGTTACACCAGTGTAAATCTGCTGTAAACAAGAGGAGAATCGGGTTCCAGTGTGTCATGTTTCACCCCAAGAACTTCATTTGCAAGCACATTGTCTGGCCCCTTTAAACAAGAGGGGGTTGGTGAGAATGAAACGCTCACAGACCCATCTGCTTCGCAGGTTGGCACCCTGAGTGCAGAAGAACCCCCCCCCCCACACCCCGGCTGTGCAGATCAATGCTTCTGCTGCTTGGTTGTGTAATTACTGAGTCATTGAAGAGCGATTTACATTTCCAGCCATGTTATAGATTATGATGCAACATCAGTGGCATCGGGAGTCTGACCCAGGGAAGATCTCCCCATAGAAAATGAAGACCTTTGAGAATTCCTAGGAATTGCAAAGACCGAGATGAAATGAGATCTTTACTAGGAGCTTGACTTTTCCTCCCTCTTACTTGCTTGTGTATGGCTTATTGTGTAAGCGTGGGGGTGGGGTAATTGCATAGGGCTACTATGGAGCTCAGATACCCCGTGGATTGGTGTAGTATAAATGCTAGGCAGCTGCTAGGAAAGGATGCCTGAGCTCATGTGTGGGCAGGCCGATGTGCTTGTGTGAGATGGTCTGTAGTCATAACTCCGTGTGTGTGTGTGTGTGTGTGTAAGCTGGCACGTGACTGGATTAATCAAGGAGTCCTAGACTCACAGCATCACCAGCTTGGATGAGAATTCCTGCCAGCTGTTTTTGTCATCGAACCACCCCCCTTGGGCCAGTGGCGCAATAAAAAAGCGTGCAAACAGAAGGCGGAAATGACATCAGCAGAACTCGCACAGTTAGTGAAGCCAGCCCCATCTGGACCCCAGCTCCGGTGCGAGAGGTGCGGTGCTGACAGCCCAATCGTTCCCTGACAGGTGGGAGTCACCGAGCGAGGCTCATGGATCGGGGTAATACATAAATAAGCGATCAGGAGATGCCTCTGTGACGGGCTGGAGCAGAGTCCTGGGATTGGCTAAATATGCCACCCAAGGAGCTTTCCTAAGAGAAACGTGTAGATGCTGGAAGCAGGGGTGCTGGACCCTCTAGTTTGAGGTGGATTACGTTATATACAGGGTTTACGGTTGGTTCTGTGGCTCTCAGCACCCCCACAAATTGTTCCGGCACCCCTGGAAACACGTAAATAATGGTCCATCTTTAGCACGTGCTTTGCCATTGGACATGATCCAAAGCCCACCATGCGGATCAGGCCCTAAGGAGATCAGCGGTGATGTACGATCAGCAATGGCACGTGGCTATTAGGGTGAGGGCTGCTGCACGGACAAATTAGATCCCAGCATGTCTGAAAACAAAATGGGAGCCAGCCCTTTCCCAGACACGGTGGGCTAAAGCCAGCTGGCGTGCTTGGCTTTAGTTAGCCACAGAAAACAAGCGCAAGCTTCCCTGCACTGCACCCCCAAGGCGTTTACTTCAGCCCTGCGTCTGACCCGTTGGGACTTCCTCTCGGGGCCAGAGAGCATTGGAGGTTCCATGACACTGCAGAGACTTGGCATCTCTCCTAAGGTTGCTGGCTAGTGCCGAACGCAGTGTGAGTGGGGTGGGGGGTGGGGGTGAGGGAAGGTCATATCTGAATGCCTATCCTCTAGGAGCTGGACTGTGACCATCAACACACTTCGCACTGCGGGCTTGGACTGTCTGTCAGTTCTGACCTAGGCTGCATCTGAACTGGCAGCCCAGCTAGCAAGGAAGATCTCTGATGTTCCTTCCCACTCCCAGTTCTCGGAGCAATCCACTCCTCTCCTCCCCCGTTTCCCTTCTATGGGAGCCGTGCACACTTGGCTGCCCTGCGCTAGAAAGAACCTGTTTCCGGGCTGGTGACACAGCCCCGTTATTCATCGGGAAAGCAGCTCTGTCACTTCAGTCTGGCTAATGCGAGTCCCACTTTAGTGATTAGGGCTGTCGGAGCTCTGGGCATGAAGGGCACAGAATGTACCGTACAATGATTTTGAAACCAGCTTTAAAACAAAAACAGTGGACCTGTTCTGCTCCTAGCCTGTAATTCTCAACTCTCCAGAGCCCAAATACTTGGCACTGCCTTTTAAACTGGATGAGGGGGACCATATCCCCCCCGGGAATGAGAATGAAGAAGCCGATCAAATTACTCCTCGTGAACTAATTACCTGACAAATTGAGCCCTTGTGTGTGAACATTTGCCTTCCAATGGGTTTGGTAGCCATAGGTAAGGCTACGATTTTGTCCCCGGTGTTTTAGTAAAAGTCATGGACAGATCACTGGCAATAAACGAAAAATCACGGAAGTGGTGACCTGTCCCTGACTGTTTTACTAAAAACATACCCGACAAACTGGGGAGGGAGGAGGGTCCAGCATCCTGCCCCGGCCCTGCAGCAGCTGGGAGCTGCAGGGACCCCATTGCCCAGTGGCTGGGAGAGGTCCCCCTGCCACCCTGCGGGTCTCGGAGCTGCGGGGGGCCCCTTACCCACAGCCGCTGAGCATCTCTGGGGTCCCTCTGCCACTGCTGGTTAGGAGCTCATGACAGCGGAGCCGCTGGGCAGCTCAGGGGTCACCATTAGTGGTGGCGTCTGGTCAGTTGCGGGGGTCCCGCCACCTGCAGCTGCTGGGCAGCCCCAAGAGGGTCCCCCACCGCCCATGGAGGTTGGGCTGCTGCCAGGTCCCCTGCTGCTGGCAGCAGCTGGTCAGCTGCCAGGGCCCCCAATGTCACGGAAGTCCCTGGAAGTCCTGGATTCCATGACATAATCTTAGCCTTAGCCATAAGTATTCACGGACTAGTTTGGAAGGGCTACTTTGAGCCTCTTGGGTGTCCAGAAACTGTTGACTTGACCCATTTCTCAGGGTATGTGATTGGTCATCTAAACCACATGGTTTTGTTTCTGTTCCCGGAGCTATAACCTGGAGAAGAAGGAATGACATAAAGGCAATTAATAGACAGTAAATTATCGTTATTTAGGTACAATATGGAAGCACCCAGGGGGTACTGTTCAGACACCTGGGAAGATAGGGAGGGGGAGATACTGGTGCGATTAGAAGCCATAACCGCGAATGCTTGTGGGAATGGACACCTGTCTGGGAGAACCTTCCCAAACAGCTGGTAAACAAGAACGTGACTGGCTATTCCTGAGCCCCAGTTCGGCGGGATTAGAGCAGCCCCTAGGAATGGGACACACAGACCCTTCCTCTCTCTGGCCCAGGTTAGAAGTGATTGGAAACTCATTCCCCTCTGACAGCTGGCGTGGGGGAGGGGGTACAGTCTCTGCCTCGCTCCTAGCAGACAAGTGCCCCCAAGCACAAGAGCTGCCGGGGGAATCACCGCAGCCCTATTGGGATTATGGCAAAGCCTGCGTGGATGTGCAGGTTCAAGTCTCCTCTGCCTGCCAGGCTTTAACTAGCACTGTGCGGGGAAAGGGCTGGATGTCGGATCCCCTCCGCGAGGGACAGCACAGACAGCGAGAGAGGGGGGCAGCCTGCAGCGTCTGAGGGCTTGGTGCTCTCTCGAGACTCGGCCCTTCTTTCTTACCTGTCCAGGGATCAGCAGTGGGGTAACTCCAGCATGGAGGGAAATGTGGCTTTTGAATGATGTAGCTCCGGATGAGTTAACACCAGTGTAGCCAACATCTAAAAAGAGCGCCCCCCCCCCGCCCACACCTCTCGCTTCAGATGACGCAGCATAAATGGTGTACGTGGTTAGTGAGCAGCGAGGGCTCCTAGGGGCCCTGCCTGGCATCAGAACAGCAGGGCGAAGGGGCAGTCAGGACAGCAGAGGAGGCTGTCAGCAGGGGCTGGCGAGGAGGCCAGGCTGAATGTCCATTGAAGCACCGGGAACCAGTGAAGACAGCTGGAGGCAAGAGGAGAAGGTCCTGATGCAGCAAGGAATCAGGAATGGCACCTCCAGCATTGACAAGCATCCTATGGAGACTGCACAGAGGCAGGCAAAGGAGTTTGCACGAAAGCTGGAGCCACGTGCCCAACGCCAAGTGTGCAGGGAGGTGTTTGGGGGCAGCGGGGGTGCAGAGCTGTGTCACGGGAAAAGGAAGATCTTGGTGTGCTGCACCTTTAAATGCAGAGGAGTCTCCCGACCTGCTGCTTCAGAGGCGGCTGGGAGGCAGCTGCCCTTGTTCGTTTGACTTCCACGTGTCTCTCTGTCTCACGTGGGGCTGTGAGATTTGCTCACGCTTTGGCTGTGGGTTTGCAATCCTGCTCTCGAGGTCCGATCTCTTAGTTAAAATTTCCCCCCCCCCCCCGCAGCCAGAGAGCAAAGCCTGCTTTTCTCAATCAAAGGTAGCTTTTGGTTTCAGACAAAGGAAAGCTACAAGAAAGAACTAATGTCAAGTCTGCAGGACAGCAAGAGACACAGCACGACTCTCTCTGCATCTTTGTGCGACAGAGCACCCCTGGCAGCAGGCAGGGAGACCACAGGTCATTTCATGGGGCAAGCACGTTGCAAACAAAAGGTCGTCTACTTTCAGTTACCTAGCTAGACCTGCCGTAGGTTTGGATCCAGTGATTTAGTTCAGCCCCTTTACTAAGAAAGGAACAGTTTGCAAAATCTGCCCCTCCCCTGGTAAATTTCAGGAATGTTCAACTCTGGAGTTTGTCCCCATCTCTACTTTAAATCTGAGAAATACTCGATGTCACGTGGAATTGAGACAGGGCTGGACTGAACGCAGCTGTGTTCTGCACCTTTAAATTCCTGAAAACTCTCCCTGGGTGCAGAGATGAGCCATTTTATTCTGAGTTGCTGCAGCCTGTTAGACCAGGACACACACACTTTCTCTTTCTCTGCTCTCTGCTGGGGGACATTACGTTGTTTTTTCATTCTTGTGCTTTTCCTTAATTTAAAAATGTCACCTAGATGATCTACAACATCTGGGTCATTTTACAAGATGAGACTATGCAAAGCTAGTGGGTTTGAGGTCAAGTCTCAGAATTCGTGGTGTCATTTTTAGTTTCAGGCTTCATTTGAACCCCAAAACTCAAAGCAAAATTCAGAGGTCCCTCACAACTTTTCCTATAGGGTGACCAGATAACAAGTATGAAAAATCGGGACAGAGGGTGTGGGGTAATAAGCACCTATGTAAGAAAAATCCCCATATATTGGGACTGTCCCTATAAAATCGGGATATCTGGTCACCCTATTTTCCTAGCACCTGATGGGTGGCCCTACATAGCCCAGTGTAGATGTGAGAGAGAATATACTACACTTACCTCCAACATGAAGGATTGTCCTGTGGCAAAACTATTGGATGGGAAGTCTGTGAGTCTGTATCCATATGTCCACCCCTTTTTCAAGACTGGGATAATTTTGTACAAACTCTGGCTTGTAAGGTATCATCTGAAAACTCAGGATTTGCTGATCTTTATTGTCCTGGTAAAATATGTGTAGCAACTTTGTATGTAAAGTTATAAGATTCATATTCCAAATCTAGGGAAGCAGCCACAAACCAGTTCCTCAGAGACAAAAGGCAAACTGAGGCTCAGACAGGTGTCAATGAAATCAAATGGACTGGCTCCTGGTAAAGTGGCCATTCTTTGGCAGGAAAAAGGGTGTGAGGGAGAAATGTTCATTTTGGCAAAGAAGCAGTTGGAGGTTCCTGTCCTCACAGACTTTCTGTCTCCTGAATCCCTTCTGGAGATGATCCTCAAAGAAGAGGAAAAGGTATAAGAACAGGGAACAGACAGCCCAAAAGATTCCTCCCTTTCTCTCTACCCACAGCAACAACACCACCTAAGGATCAAAGAAACAGCTTTGGACTGAGGGAAGGATCCTGTCTGAAAGGAATTCAGCCAGTAAGACTGCTGACGTGATGAGAGAAACTCTTGCTTTAAATTCACTTAGCTTGTTACGTTAGGCATTAGTTTATGTTTTATCTTTTATTTCTTTATAACCAATTCTGACTTTTATGCCTCATTACTTGTAATCACTTCAGATCGATCTTTCTGTTGTTAATAAACTTGTTTTTGAGTTTATTTAAATCAGGGTGCATGGATTGAAGTGTTTGGGGAAATTCCATTGGCGATAACAGGATTTGTGCATAACATTTTCTATTAATAAACGACAAACTTTATATGAGCTTGTGTTGCTCAGGAGAGGGCTGGGCAGTACAAGATGTACATTTCTGGGGGAAAGCCTGGGATTAGGAGTTTGCTGGTGTTTCCCTGCTGCGTAATTCATGAGTGGCTGGCCATAGCACTCACAGGGTGTAGCTGGGAGGGATTTACATGCTGGAGGCTGTGTGGGAGCAGACCAGGAGTGGTTGCTCTCACAGTAAAGCAGAGTAAAAGGCACACCAGGCTGGAGAACTGAGGGGACACAGCTGTTTAACTGTCCAGATTGTACCCTAGGTAATGTCACAGAGACATAGATTCTATCCCAGACTCTCCCGTGTGTTGCCTGTGTGACCTTCACCAAGTCACTCCACCTCTCTCTGCTTTCACTTTCCAAGCTCTATAAAGAGCTGCTGTGAGAGTAAATCCATTAATGTAAATTGCTTTGAGATCCTGGGGTGAAAGGCAATGTAGACGAGTCAGACTCCGATGCTCCCCTTCCCTGGAAACCCTACAGTAATTTCACTTTTATCATAGTATTGTCTTCTGCCTGTACTGAGCTGCTGTTATACAGCTGTCGTGTTCCACCTCAGAGGTGGCTGCATTCCAGTGGTGGATGATGTGGTTCCTCTTTGTAAATCTCTTTAGGATCCTTCACCAGGACAGGTACTACTGTGTGATTGTGTAATATGTTGCTTTAGTAAGGCTGGGGGGGCCAAAAATCGTCAGTGCGTCTGTAGCCTGAGGGGAAACCCAACACAGCACACAGGGCTGGGAAGTGAGTCGGCAAGGAAAACGCAGAGTTGGGGCCATTATCCACGTGCAGAGGGAATGTGACAGCGCTGTCCTCTGCAAGATACGTGATAACCCATCACCTGGGTACTGACACATTCTGCGTTGTAGGATTCTCTCTCCTTTGACATTAAGAAGGACACCAGATGCGGGGGTGACACATAGGCAGCAATATGGCCCTGTAGAACATTGCAACAACTACTGGAAGTCACTCATTGTGCCTTACCTCCGGATCTGGCCTCTCCTCCACACAGTTCAAAGGAGGCAAAACTATGCCAATGAGTGCAACTGAGCCTCCAGGGCAAGTGCTTGCAGACTGATAAGAGTAAGAACCCATTGCTGCTTATCAGCTGTGGAGCGAATGGCTTTGCAGAAAGGAGATGC
The DNA here is from genome assembly GCF_965140235.1 of Caretta caretta. Lineage (NCBI taxonomy): Eukaryota > Metazoa > Chordata > Testudines > Cheloniidae > Caretta > Caretta caretta. The sequence goes on from NC_134223.1 coordinate 9,374,732, forward strand.
CAGGAATCTCGACCTGGCAATGAGTTTACCCAAGCCAGTGGCAGAAGAGCACTGGGGGCTTCATTCATCAAAGCCGTGACTAAGGTTGATTTAGCCGGGGATTGGTCCTGCTTTGAGCAGGGGGTGGGACTAGATGACCTCCTTAGATTCTATGATTCTGTGATAAGGGAATATGTCTTGGACCCAGTGCAGAGTTCTGTGCGTTTATGACTTTATTGATTAAACATTGATCAGAGCATTGGCTTTTTCCTCTGTCAGCACCTCTTCTGTTGTCAATAAGATCTTTCCCCAAAATAGAGCTTGGGAACCTTGCCCTTGGGCCTCCGCGGGGGGAGGGGGGAGTTCCAAAGGATTTTTATTTTGAAGCCAGAGTTCGGGGTGTTTCTTTCAACGTTGCTTTGGCCGAGGAATGTGACTAGGGTGACCAGATGTCCTGATTTTATAGGGACAGTCCTGATTTTTGGGTCCTTTTCTTATATAGGCTCCTATTACCCCCCACCCCCACCCCCTGTCCCGATTTTTCACATTTGCTGTCTGGTCACCCTAAATGTGACTTGAAAGTTGTTGGTGGCCTTCAGGGCTTCACCCTTGGCCTGCAGGAGAAAGAATCACCTCTGATCCTCCCTGGCTTTGCAGCGCCCCCCCCCCCAGTGTGTGGTCAGTGTACTTATCTCTTGCAATATCTCTTTTCAAGTGACACCATAGAGGGGACTGGTGCTGAGCCTCCTGAAGACATACCTTTAAGGGCCCCCGAAATTATGAGTGACTTTTGAGCATTTAGACCAAGTCCAACAATTGTGTCATACTGTAGCAGGGCTTGTTAATCTGTTCATCTTATTCAGAGGCAACGTGTGGGGGGAGTATGTGGGCTCAAGTGCCCTCTCGGGTTTTCTGCTTGGCTTGTACTGAGCAGGCTCACCCAGACTGAGCATGCTCAGTAACACTGCTGAAGCCGGCTGCCCTCACTCTGCCCACCCACTATCAGCAGGCATGGATCATCTGTGACTTAGGTACTTATCTGGGCCCCATTATCATAGTGTCTGAGCATCTCATAATTTTTAATGGGTTTATCCTCACAACACCGCTGTGAGGTCAGGAAGTGCTGTTACCCCATTTTACAGAGGGGGAACTGAGACACCAAGACACTGCAGAGCTGGATATTGCTAAGATCAATAATATCAGTTGTTAGGGAGGTTCAATTGCCTGACCCTGAGAGCCCTAAGACAGAGGCAATCTGATCTGCCTCAGGATATCAGCTGATCAGCCAAAGTGGTCACAGAGAAACATCTTCCCACCTATACGCATCATGTCAGTGTATTTACACAGGTTGATTGTTTCTGACATAGCAAATACGAGCACCTGTTGGAGCTGGTTTTAGGGGACTTGCTAGACCAGCAGGCTCAGATACCCCAGCAATGAGTACGGTGTAAATATTCGGCTGGATAGATAGATGGCTAGATTTCGCATGGCAAATCCTACACTTCCAAGAGGCTAGTGCGAGTGTTGGATGTTGCTCTATAGAATGAATGAGTTGACATGAGATCTGCTCTTTGCTGTCATGTCATCTTCTGGTTGCTTCTCTTCTCTTTAAAAAGGAAATGTTCCACAAGGAGTGTTTTCATTGCAAGTTGCCCAGCATTTGTTGTGATGTTCTTCGTCATATTTTAAAAGTTGTGTATTGACTTTTTTGCCCCAAACGGTGTTTTGTAAATGAGATTATTTAATGGGAGGAAACATACTTAGTCCCACATTGAACTAAAGGGAACATTTCTTGCTAATGAGTAGTATAGGGCAGGGGTAGTCAATTATTTTTTGTCAAGGTCCAAATTTCTTGGTCAAGGTACAGTCAAGGTCCAAACTCCAGAGAAAATAATAACAAAAAGATAAATAAATAAATAAATAAAAAGATTTTGGGGTCTGTTCAAAAGTGTCTGGTGGTCTGGATTTGGCCTGTGGTCTGTCTATTGACTACCACGGATATAGCACCATGTTTGGTCACCCATGAACTATCTCAATGTGCTTAGTCTGTTCCTCCCAGGGAAAGAGGAGATCTGAGATTTTGTGAGAATGTGGCATGGTTTATAGTCACTGTCCTGAGGATGGGAAGGAGAGATCCCCAGGAATGAGACAGTCCCTATCAATTATAAAGGCAAAGTGCCCCTCTCAGATCCACATGGGAAATCTTGATCTCCATTGTTTTATTTTTCTCCCTTGGGTCAAAAAAGGCAGAATATTGGGGTCAAGATTCCCATCTGTAAAATGGGGATAATGGGACTGACCTCCTTTATAAACTGTCTGAGATCTAAAGATGAAACGTGCCATGTAAGAGCTCGGGATTATTATTAATGATGAGTGAACTTCAGAAGTTTGAATGGAGCCTCTAAAAGTTCAGATGCTCTGTCAGGAGCTTATCTGACCTAGTCAAACTCCAAAATGCGCAAAACTAGGCTGGAAATCTCATGAGAACTGGCTCTCCCACAAAATTTGTGGCCCAAAATGCCTCATCATGAAGCACAGCCTCTTGCACCGGATTCAAATCCTTCAAAACTTCTTAGAAGCTTCTGTTCAATTTCAGTCTGAGACGAATGATAGTTCCTGAGCGGCTGGAGTCTCAAGGTGCTTTGCAGACCATGCTGAGTTAAACCTCATCATGTGCCCTGTGAAGCAGATCAGTATTTGCCACATTTTACAGGTGGGGAAACTGAGGCACTGAGCAATTACGGAGCTGCTGTTCAGAGGCGATGAGCATCTGCAGTTCCCCTTGTCTTTAACGGACGTTACAGTTGCACAGTACCGCTGAATATGAGCCCATCTACGGTAACCCAGCAAGTGGTTCGCACCTGGACAGAACAGAAACTAGATGTCACGATTCCCAAGCTTTTCCTTTATGCACCAGGCCAAGGGGGAAGCGTTTGGCTGATGAGGAATTCCTCTGGCAAACGTGTTTTGTGGGGCAGCCTTCCTGGCACTGGCAGGAATTCCACAGAGACACGCCACATGTCAGATTGGCTTCCTTCTCCCACCCGGCCATCAGATGCCTCGCATCCTAGCTGCTGCGAGACTCCAGTGCAGCTAATAAACAGAGCTCAGCCTCCTTTCTCCTCCCACAATACGGCGCCAAGCTGTGCAATGAACTCGTCAGCTTTGCAAAGGCTATGCCGGCTGTATTGCTCGCTTGCGCTGATGCATAAGAACGGCCTTACTGGGTCAGACCAAAGGTCCAACTAGCCAGGTATCCTGTCTTCTGACAGTGGCCAGTGCCAGGTGCCCCAGAGGGAATGAACAGAACAGGGCATCATCAAGTGATCCATCCCCTGTCGCTCATTCCCAGCTTCTGGTGTCCTTGTCTGGGTCTCCCGGGAGGTGGGGGGTGGGGGAGAAGAGCCGTAGAACGACAGCGCCATTTTAATAAAGCCCCTGCTGCAGTAACTAGCCTCATTGCTGTCAGGCAGGACAGCTCCCCTTCACCCTTCAGCAGCCCCCTGCAGTCCTGTCTCAGGCAGGAGGGCACAGAGGCCTGAGGCAAGCTGGGGCCATGCCCAGCGGCTTCTGGAATTGCAGGGGCAGGTCAGAGGGGAACAGAAGGAGGAGGTGAAGAGACATGATTGATGCAGTGGGCGCTCAGCACAGGGGATCTCACTACCAGCCTTGAACTGAGACTAGGGCCATTGATTGATTAATCTCTCTATTTTTAATAACCCTCCTGCTCAGAGCACACCTTGACAAGACCCTTTCTACTGTCTGTCTACCCTTCCGATTCTGATAGGGCTTTGGGGGATGGCGCAAGGTATGTACTCCTGGGAGAATGGAAAAGGAGGGCTTTGTGCTGCTTTGATTTATTGGGCTGGCTGGGTCATTTTGTTTCGTAGGCATGATTATTTTTATGCTGCTGGGTAGTCATTATTGTGTGATTTGTTTTTAATTACCCATTAAGGGGCCTTGAGCTCCGCATAAGCACGATTTTATTGTTCAAGGCCAAATAAATAATAAAAATAAAGATTTCGTATGGATGCCCATCACCATAACCACAGGGCACCTCTTGAGTGTGTACTATGGCACCTACCGAATAGGTAATATGCCAATTAACAGAGGCCCTGATTCAAGACAGCATCCCTGGAAAGCATGTGAACAATTCTAGCACACGCTTAAGTCCCATTGTACATGCGTAAGTACTTTCCTGAATCAGGGCCGGAGTTCAGTTCATAAGGTTACAGAATATAGGGGTGAAATCCTGGCCCCATTTAAACCAATCACAAAACTCCTGCTGACTTCAATAGGTCAGAATGTCACCCTGTTTATCTCTATTGGATTCCATGTTTGAAATGGCCCCTGGGTTTCATTACGGCCACTTCCAATAAGGATGAAGAGCTCTGTAATGGAGAACATCCAACAGTCCCCCCATCCCAACAGCCAAGGGAGAAGAGCAGCTTTCAATCACTACTGGCCTTGCTGGGATCCAAACTGGTATTATAGATGGGGAAACTGAGGCACAGAGTGGAGCAACGTTAAGGCCTGAGATCACAGAGTAAATTTGTAATAGGAGCGGGAATAGAATTCATGTTATCTTGGCCCCCCCCCAATCATTAGCCAATGCTTCCCCAATAAAAGCATTAGCTGCCTGCTTTTATTTGGTGAAGATGGGGTGCAGCTTTGGAGCAGGGACATGAGGTTGTACAGAGAGTAACTCCACTCTGGAAGATGTGCTGACACCTGCCTTTCTGGCCATGCTGATCCTCAGGCTCTGGAGCAAAGCCTGGTGTTTCTCTGGCACGTTGCGATTTGGGGAAGAATTACAGTTTGGTTTCCCCCCGGCCTCAGGAGAGCAATGAGCTGCCTGCACCCTGGGTGCTCACCTGCAGCGTATCTCAGCTCCAGCAGCGCTATGAGAGGTAAAAAATCCCTGCTCAGCTCCCTCAGTGATAAATCCCAGGTGTAGGATGGGGACTTTCTATCTGACCTGCCTTGGGCCCTGATGGGAATGGCTGGGCTGGCCCTCATCCCTGGGACGACATTGTGCCTCTCAGCATGATTGCTCCCTGGAACGCGGCGTCTGCAGTCAGATACTTCAGAGCCAGCTTCACAATGGGCCTCTTTTCTTGGAAACACTGAAGATTATTCACCTCTGTTCCTCGCGCTGCTCCGTGAGAGGTGCTGGGGTGAGAGCGCTGGAGACTGCCGCTCTCTGTTTACCTGAGCCCTGTCTCTGATATTATCCTGGGGGAGAGGGGAAGTAGGGTCTTTTATTATTCTTATTTATTTCATGGCAGTTTTTAAAAACTAGTACAATGTTCCCAATGCCCGGCTGAGAGATGCTGGGCAAATGGTGGGTAATGGACAACTATCAGAGTAAATAAAAAGCACCAACATAAAATCTCCAAAGCATGAGAGAGTCTATCTCTCATCTGGTACCCAAACAGTGTCACGCCCTGTGATGGGTTCCCCCACCTCCGGGATGCCACTTGGAACTGGGCTACCGCTGAGCCAGCCTGAGCCACTAACCTGGGCTCCCTTTCACCCTGTCATGCTGTGCCAAGCTGTGGACATGCTACCAGTCTCACACTTTCACCAGCACACAGGTAGGGACACACCTAGCTGCAGAAACACACAGATACTGAAATCAGCTCTGCATGGGAAGACTCAGCTAAGGAATTGCCCAGTACTCAAGTCCACGTCCTCCTCTAGAGGGTAGACCCAAAATTGTACCATCTTGTGCTACACAGAGAATTGTACAGTGTAAGCTCATGAAATTCACCCCCACCCTCAATGTGGAGAGAGATAGGCAACAGCTTTTACCCCCTTAGTTTTGAATTCCACATACTGGGTTTTAGACAAAACAAAAACAAGTTTATTAACTACAGAAGATAGATTTTAAGTGATTATAAGGGGTAGCAAACAGATCAAGGCAGATTACTTAGCAAATAAAACAAACACTCAATCTAAGCTTAAGATACTAAAGAAACTGGTTACAAGTAGTAATTTCTCACCCTAAATGTTGTTTTAGGCAGATTGCAGAGATTCTTGAAGGCCGAATGAACTTGTCTGTAGCTTAAAACTTCAGATATTCCATTCACAGGCTAGACACCCTTCCAGCCTGGACTCAGTCCTTCTCCCCTTGTTCAGTCTTTGTTTCCTAGATTTTTACAGCAGTCATCTTGGGTGGGGATGCAGTTAAGAACGAACCCTGATTATGTCACTCCCCAGCCTCAAATATGGTGCGAATCCTTTGTCTTCCAGTGTGATTCCCACCCCCGGTCAATGGAAAAATACTAGTATTATCATGGTGTCCAGTATCAGGTGACTTGATCACATGACCCTGCAGCCATAACTCAATGGCTGGTTGCAGTGTCCCCAGGAAGGCTTTCCCAGGAAGGCTCCCTGGTGAAAGATTAGTATCTTCTGAAACCTGTTGTTCTTCCTAATGGCCCTTTCCAGCCAGCAATCTAGACTGATTGCGTTCTGTCTAGTGGGTGTTCCCCAGGTGTAAACACATTTGTAATAGATCCGTAGCCAATATTCCTAACTTGAGATACAGAAATGATACATGCATACAAACAGGATAATCACATTCAGTAAATCGGAGCCTTTCCGATGATATCTCACATGCCTTATCCTGCACAAAATACATCATCATGATGCCACACTCGCATCGTAACAATATCTCTGTGAAGAATATAGGACGTTGTATCACAGCACCAGCTCAGTAACCCAGCAGGGCGAGCTGCTCAGGGCAGGAAGAGAGACTGGTGGAGGTTTCCCATACCCCCTGCCATTCCACTTCCTGCTTGTGTCTCATTATCCATTTCCTAGGTCTTCTAGATTCTAAACTCTCCGGGGCAGAGCTTGTCATTTATTATGTTTGTACAATTAGTTGAGGCCCCTAGGTGCTACCCTAAGCTACTTATTATTCATAGTGAACTCACAAAATGATGTCAAGTATCAGAGGGGTAGCCATGTTAGTCTGGATCTGTAAAAGCGGCAAAGAGTCCGGGGCACCTTATAGACAAACAGACGTATTGGAGCGTAAGCTTTCGTGGGTGAATACCCACTTCGTCGGATGCATCCGACGAAGTGGAAGCTTACGCTCCAATATGTCTGTTCGTCTATAAGGTGCCACAGGACTCTGTCACAAAATGATAAATTCCGTAATCAATTCCAAATCACACTAGCTATTAATATCAATAAGGCACCCATCACTTAGAGCATCTGATGTTGCGGTAGATGCATCACTCTGCATAGTTAGCCAAATGTATGCTGAGAAGTAAAAAAAAAAAAAAAAAACAACAGGTGAGTCTGGATTATTGTCACCTGCCAGCTAATTCTACAATGTCGTGCTTAGCACTCTTTGCCCTGAATCCTGCAATCCAAGATTGAAATCTCAGTGGGGCCGGCATACACCTTTACAATTGTCCACTGCGGGGCTTAGGCCATGTCTTCACTGCCAGAAAATGTGGGTTTTTACAGCACAGTAACTTATGTGCATTAGCTATCTTGCTGTAAAATCCTAGGGAGTCAAGTCTCTGTAGTTCTTACTGCAATGTATTTGGTGAGATGAACCCTGGGTAGTGAACATAAGCCTTATGTCCACCAGGATTTTACAGCAAGCCAGCTAATGTATGATAGTTATACTAATGTACGATAGTTATTTCCAGTGCTTAATTTGTGCCAGCCAGGGCTTGCCAGGGCTGAGCCCTGGCACCTCTAGGCTTGGCACCTCATAGCCTTGCCGCATCAGTTATGAAAGTATAAGAAATTGCTTGAGCCCCGGCACCTCTTTCATTACAAATTAAGCACTGATTATTTAACTGCAAAACCACAGTGAAGACTGGCCATGAAAACATGGTCTTACACGTCTTCCAATGCAGCTGGCACAAACCACTGAGGACAGGATCCCTGACGAGGGAACCCACTGCTGTGATCCTGTTTGGCAGCCCTATGGAACTGTGTCTGTCTTATCTGTCTGTCTCAATACAATAGAGTCCTCTAGTTCTCCATCAAACAAAATGTGTTAACCTGTGCAAGGTAAAACTCCCAGGACTGGATTGCCTGCTCCAGTGGGGAAAAACCCACAGGGAGGGAACCATGGAAGTAAACTCTACTCTACCAGGTTCCCACAGAGCATTTCCCCAGCCTTCCCCACTCTGGTGGGAGCTGCTAGGGGATGTCTGCGGAGTTCCAAGGCTGCACCTCCTCTCCCAACCCCATGGTCTTGAGGCTCTGCAGGGCTAGCTGCTCGTCTCTTTGTGATAGCACGGCTCCTGTTGAATTGGCTGGGTCCCCCATACCTGCCTGACTCTGCGCAGCCAGCCAGAGACAGCAGGTCCACTCCCTTCCAAACACCTCATCCCACCCACTGGGCTAGGACTTATTTCAGCATTACGCAATGAAACACTGGGAAAGATTCAGGTTATCAAAGAATCAAAGCAGGGATCAGGCAAATCTATGTTGGCGAAATGGCTGCCGTCAGAATGCAGATGTTCCCACCATGCTTTAAACTACAGAATATACACTGACCACATTCCTGTGGTTATGTATGGAGTGTCCGTATGTATCCAGTAATAATTGTTAGTGTATTTTTATTGGTATGCTGGAGGGTATGGATAGCTGCCAGGCAATCTACCAAGAACTCCAACAGAGCATCAAAGCAGGTAGCAACCCTCCAGATCCCAACCACGACAGGATTACCACTGCAGCCACAAAGCCAAATTTCCTTGCAACATCACTGTCGCAGCTGGAATAAGTTGAAAATTGATCCTATCTGCATTTGACAAACAAGACATTTTGACAGGTTTCAGAGTAGCAGCCGTGTTAGTCTGTATTCGCAAAAAGAAAAGGAGTACTTGTAGCACCTTAGAGACCAACCAATTTGTTTGAGCCTAAGCTTTCGTGAAGTGCATCCGATGAAGTGAGCTGTAGCTCACGAAAGCTTAGGCTCAAATAAATTGGTTAGTCTCTAAGGAGCCACAAGTCCTCCTTTTCTTTTTGCGAAGACATTTTGAATTATTCCTTTGCAAAAGCGGGAGGGAGAGTAGTACAGAGAGATCTGAGTTTGCATGTTATCTCTGGACTTCGCCTGTGGGCAAGCAAAAGAAAGGAAGTAATTTCCCATGTCACCAGCTTTTTGGTGTGGAAGAGAAAAATAACATGGTAATTATATAGCCTGGTTCTTGCTGATGTTCCAGCTACCACTGTGACTCTGATGTTTCTATCCGCTGCTGGAAATGAAGAGCATTGGCAGGCTATTTGTCCCCAGTGAACTAGCATGCCCCGTAGCATCTTTTAACACACACTCCATGTGTTGTCTTGCCCCCTTTGGCACAGCCTCTGCCCTGGCAAGATGTCCCTTTGCACACGGCTACTGCCTTGTGCTCTCCAGGGTCAGTGAGATGAGTCTGGGGAGCAGGACTGCACTAAGTGACTTCTTTGCACTGTGGTAGTTAACAACGTTCCAAGCAGGATCAAAGGTTTGCAATGCTGGCTAGTCGCTCTTCTGGAAGCTGTGGTCATGTGTCCCTGCTGGGGAAATGCACACATGAAAAGCCAGCAATAATGACCCTGACTCCAAATACACCCCCGTGCTGCCCTTGAAGAAATATGAGGCAGATTAGTACCTGGTATAGCTACGGCCTTTGGGACAGAGGCACAGTGGGGAAAATGGGTCCTTTTTTGGCCCATCCGCCTTCCTTTAACATTCCAGGAACAGGGACTGTCCTGAGAATCCAGGGTTACATGAAGCTGGCAGTAAGATAAGCCGCCAGCAAGCTTTGCAGGCCTGAGGTGGAAATGTTTAAGTGACTGGCCTTAAAGTGGGTAGCAGGGCTGAGTTTAGAATTAGAGTGGGATGAAAAATGCCGATTGTTTTTCATGTGACATTTTGGGGGGGAAAAAAAGGGTTTGGGGATTTTATTTTTTTTTATTTTCTTTTTTAAACAAATTTCCCATTAAAACGTTTGGTTTGTCTTTTACCTCCTCCCCTCACGGGGAAAAAAAAAGATTTTGGAAAACTCAAACCCAACTTTTCTAGAAACCACAATTTTTTAGTTTTTAAATAAAAGTCTCTCCCCCTACCCCACAGATGTCTGGTTTTTCATGAAAATGTGAGAAAACTTGGAATGAAATTAAAATGTTTTTTCGGTTTTGGGGGGAAAGGCCATTTTTTATTGGGGCCGGGGGGGGAGGCAGGAACTGACAATTTTCTACCAGCTCTAGTTAGAACCCAGTGACTGCTGAATCCCTTTCCCCTGCCCTAACCACTATGCCATGCTCCCTCCTTATGGGTGCTGTCTCTGGCAGCAGCTCCTTGGTCCCTATTGTCTGTATTAGCCCCTGTGATTTTTGGTAGCCTGTGGAATTCCTTTTCCTTCCCCAAACTCTCTGGATTTCAGTAGCTTCCCAGCGAGGTCATAGATGTGGACTCTCCTTTCTGCAGCTCTAGACAGAGTGTCTCTGTGAACAGTATCACAGCACTCTGTTTGCCTGGATCTGCAGCTGAGAGATCTAGCCCAGCACCCTGTCTACTGCATCTTATTCGATCTGCTGCTGAGAGATTTTTGTGCAACTTCCATCGTCACCAGGAACATCTCTTTGCTGCAGGTTCTCCTGGGCCAAGGCGACTGCCTTACTCCTGAGTGTGCCACTGTAACTCCCTTTATGTTCTCCTGCTGATAACCCAGCAACGAGGAGTTAAGTACTGACACCTAGAAACAGGCACTATCCTCATCTCACCTGCTTCTGCTGGCTCAGTGCCCAGAGCTAAACACTGTTCCTCTCCCGTCCCGCAGTCCCTCACTGAGTTAATGTCAGAGCAGTGAGCAGGACGCTGATGTTGGCAGGGTGGAATCCTTGAGGGCACCTGGCACTGCAGGCTGGAGAATGGCTATGCTGGCATTTCTATTCTAGCTCATGTTGCTGCACTTGAGTTACACAGGGAACCGGGGCTGTAACCCCACTGGGAGGAGGCAGTGCAGCCAGGCAGAGAAATAATCACTTGAAAGGATATAGACGCAGCGAGGTTCTGTGTGGCACTTCTAATTTTCTTCCTCACTGGAGAGCAATTGTTAAATTGGTTCAATCCAAACGGTGACCTAGTTTATGCAATTGTTACAATCTGGCTGGGACTGTTTTTGACTTGTCTGACACCTGCCTCTCCCCACTCTGTCTCAGAGAGGTGAACCCCCAAAGTATTCATTGCAAGGCCCTGTAATAGTTTTGCTCCGATGGTGATTCATTAATTCAGCCAGTGGACACTCTTATTCCTGCATGAGAGTGGGGTTGGGGGGTGAGTGGGAGGCAGTGTTGTCTAGTGGTTAGAGCACTGGACTGGGGCCCAAGAGACCTAGATTCTATTCCTGACTCTGCCACTGGTCTTCCTGGGTGACCATAGGCAAGTCACTTCCGTGCTCTGTGCCTCAGATTCTCCATCTGTAAAATGGAGAAGTGATGGGAAACTTGGGATGCAGCCTGGGACTGTGGGACTGCTGTTCCCTCTTAACTCTCTCCAGCCTGGGCTGTCCCTCACAATGCCTTGTTAGTGACAAGCAGCAAACCCCTCCAGGTGCTGTTATCACTCAGCACAACAGCATGTGGAACCCCACACCCAGCTAGATTGCATGAATGCTCCCAGAGCCACTCATGAATCACACAGGGAAAGGCACCAACCAAATCCGCCCAGCTCCCAGCCTTGTACCTCAGAAATATACCATCTTGCACTGCTCAAGACGAGCAGTGCAGATTTATTAATTGGTTCACCACTTCATCAATGGAAAGTGGATATATACCAGCCTTTGTAAACCTGAGTAGATTTGCCACACACTTCATACAAACTCACTGGTAAAGATAAACAGTTAAACGAATTTATTGACTACAAAAGATAGATTTTAAGTGATTATAAGTGATAGGCACAAAGTCAGAGTTAGTTACCAAAATAAAATAAAATATAAGCACGCAGTCTAAACTCTCAACCCTTTTAGACTGGGCAACATCTAGTTTAAGCAGTTTTTCTCACCCCACTGGATATTGCAGTTCATAGTACACAGATTTCACCCTTGAAACCTGGGCCAATTTCCTCTGTTGGAGTCTTAAGTCTTCTCAGGGTCCTTGTTGCTTGCAGCATAGGTGGGGGCAGGAGAAAGGCCAAGCATGGGGCCCCTGTGTTCTGTTTTATATCCTCAGTCCATGTGCTTGGAGAAAACAAGTCCAGACATGTCTGGTGGGCATTGCTGAGTCCTCAGGCAAGGTTGAGCAATTCTCCTGGTGTGGCCTTATGCAGGTGAGTCATTGAATTGTAGCTCCCTTGCTGGACAATGGCTGTTGATGGTTGTTTGACACCCCGCCTGGGCATTGGTTACTTTCCTTGCTGTTGTCTCTGGGGAGCTAATATCTGGCTGGTTCCCCAATTTACAGCATGTTTTACATACAACACAAATCTCATAACTTCATATGCATTAATGATACACGTATATGGACAGAAAATTGACTTTCAGCAGATCATAACCTTTCCCCTGATACCTTAGATGGCCTGCTTTATATGGAAGATCACAATTATATATAAATGAGGAATATGGGGGTTACAGGGTGCTCCTCCAAGGTACAGAAGGTCACAGGGGATAATTATACTGACCTCCCTTACAGAGCTTTTTGAGTCTACTGAGTTAAGTGTTGTTACTGTTATTAGATTTAGCCTATTTGCTCAGCAAGGAGGTTAAGCTAAATAAAAAAAACCCCACTCTAATACTGGACTAAGAGCGTCCACCCAGGGACAGCATCAATTTGACTATAGAAACTTTCCCATGTAGACAAGTCCTTAATCACTAAATGCGGATGAATACGACAGATGAGAATGCAACACGATCTTTTAAAAAATTAATAAATGCAATTCTGTTGTGAATGGCTCCAGATGACATCTCCTTCTGTTAAATTGTGTGTTCACCCCGAAATGGTTTTTAATTTCCTGGGAGGAACAGGAGATACGCTGACTGGCAAGGCTTCTGACGCTTTTTGCCAACCCTTTTTATGAACATGCTGCAAGGTTCCCCCGTCGACTTGCACCTGCTTTAGTGAGGAGACGATGAGTCTGAATTTCAAATGTTTGTCCCCCCTATTCTGCAATCTGGGACCCTGAATGCTTGTTACGGGCCCCCAGGTTGGTGCCCAGATGCACGACTGGGTACCCTAATTTACACACCTTATGTGAATGCAGCCCTGCTGTGGGCGACAGGGGTGCTGGAACAATATGTACAGTGGGGGGGGCTAAGAGCCATTGAACCAAACTGTAAACCCGGTATATGATGGAAACCACTTCGAGCCAAGTGATGCGGTAGCACCCCCCAGCATCCCTCATTCCACCACCTATGATGGGAGAGATTGTAGGTTTACTGTGTGCAGCAGGGAGCAACAGATCATCCAGTGGCTGTACAGATTTCAGATTGCTAGCTACATCCCTGTTCCCAGAGCGATGCTGACATCAGCACTGAGAGGGAGGCAATATCGCCAAGTGGTTACAGTAGGGAGCTGAGAGTCAGGATTCTGAGGTTCTGTTTCTAGAGATGTGATTGGCTCCCTGTGTGGCGTTGGGAAAGGCACGTCACCTTTCGTTGCCTCAGTTTCCCCATTCCCCTGGAAAAAGGGGCTGATGGTGAATGTTTGTAAAGTTCTCAAGGATGGCAGTAGGTAGTGTGATGGGTCTGGGTGCTGACAGTGCACAAGGAGTGGGGGGTGAACATAGCTGAGATGTACATTGGGGTTTACCCCATTAAAAACAGAGGGGCAGGGAGGGGAAAACAGCATTTGCCAATTGGAAGAGCAAGAACGGAGGAAGCAAATATTATTTTTGAACGTCTCCGAAAGTTTTACAGCAAATGGGGGGTTCATGCTGCCAGCATCAAGCAGGCTTGTGTAGACGATGCTTTCCCCGGCCATGTGGGGGATGCGCCAAGCTAGATTCATGGCTCCACTTCTCCACAGTCCTAGTTAGCAGGGGTGGATTAGGGTTTTATAGGGCCCTAGGCCAGAGCAAGTGGGGGTCCCTCCCCACCCCTTCCGCCTGCAGTCCTCCCTGTCCCCTCCTCCCGCACATGTTGCTGCCAGGGAAATGGGGCCGGGCCGTGGGGGCTTGTCCCGACCCCCCGCCCAGCACCACTGCCAGGGAGCAGAGGTTTGGTACTCCAGGCACCCTGACCTCCGCTGCCTGGCAGGAGCGCTGGGTGGGCACAGCAGGTCGGGACATGGGGGCGCCCATTTTTCTGGGGCCCCCCAATTGGCTGGGGCCCTTGGGCATGGGCCCCGTTGGCCCAGTGACTAATCCACCACTGCTAGCTGGCGGGGCTTAGGGGAGCATGGAGGCAATAGATGGCACAGGCTTGTGGGGGTATGGATAACACTGCTCAGGGTCTACACCAGAGTGGGAAGGTGTCATTTCCAGCATGGGTCGACACACTGCACTAGCTCTGATCGACCCAGCATGCTAAAAACAGAAGCCCATGGCATGTGGCAAACCATATATCCTTTCCCCCCTCTCCAAATGTCCCATGGCACAATGCATTGCCTTGCCTATAGCAATCTACGCTGGGAAGAACAGCTCAAGGAAGCACCATAAGAAACCAGGTCCCACCCATCCACTACCTATCTACTGGATGGGACCGTTGCTTAGGCAGGGGCCTGAAGCAGGCAGCACAAAGCTACAATCAGCTAAAATTGATGCTGGTGATCAATGCAAGATCTGTCACCAACAAACAATATGTGACCTTGCCCACAATGAAGCGCCAGCTACAGCCTGCATCCCAGGGAGGTAGCTGGATGACCAGGCAACCCCTGTGCTAGCCCACCTTGCCCCATGGGTCACTGGACTCATCACAGACGCAGCCAGGAAGCACTGCAGTCAGCTTCTTTTCAAACACAGAGGCACTCAGTGAGCTAATAGGGTTTTGTTTTTCCATCTGTAGTGTCTGATTAACGGCTCAACCCTTGTGCTTCTTTTTGTAATGATGCCTATGGCCAGGTCCCTTGTTGGGCTTGAACCTGCACCGGTGAGCTAAAAGAGTGAGTCTCCACAGCCTGAGCTAAAGAACCAGCTTAGTAAGTGCCAAGGCAGCACCAAATTCATAACCCTTTCTGTCGGCTAGCTGAAGAGGCATGCCTGAAAGGCAGCGAGCTGGAATAAAGTTAGTCACAATGGGGTCAACTCGTGCAATATGTGGCGAAGTTTGTTTTTATTTAAAAAAACAAAAACGAGCTCACTATTGAAATTGGTTGGTGAACAGGGAGACGAGTGGTCCAGAGCTGCTTGAGAACTCCAGATGGGGAGGGAGCTCTCTGCTGCCTTCTGCTGGTGAGTAAGGGGAAAAGGCTGAATGGACCACGTCTTATTTGCATTTTTGTTAAGTGATAATTTGGGAGATTTTGATAAAATTCAGTTAAGTTTTAAATTTGGCAGGTGATGGAACTTTATTCCTTTTGGGGAACTAAACGACGAGTGAATGACACCAACTGTGCCTGTGAGGAAGGGTCACCCTGACCAAAATCGCAGTCTGGCATGATTGGGTAGTAGTGCCTGGGTTCAAATTAATGGGAAAGGCTTTTGTTTTGTTACCTTTTATGAATTACTTCTGGGGTATCAAGGTCTCTGTTAAGGGTCCTATATGACACTGATTTATAAGCAAACTATGGAAATGTGGTCTAGATGAAATTACCATAAGGTCAATGCATAATAGGGTGAAAAAGCATACTCAGTGAGTAATTACCAATAGTTTCCTGTCCAATTTGGAGGATCTATCTAGTGGAGTCCTGCTGGGGTCTCTCCTGGGTCTGGTACAATTCAACATTTTCATTAAGGACTTGGATAATGGAGTGGAGATTATGGTTGTAAAATTTGTGGGTGACTCCAAGCTGCGAGGGGTTGCAATCCCTTTGGACGACAGGATTAGAATTCAAAATTATCTTGACAAATTAGAGAATTGGTCTGTAATCAACAAGATGAAATCCAATGAAGACAAATGCAAAGTATTAAGGAAGAATTAAATGCACATCTACAAAACGGGGAAAACCTGGCTAGGTGTTAGTACTGCTGAGAAGGATCTGGGGTTTATAGCGGGTCACAAATTGAATGGTTTCGGAGTCGCAGCCATGTTCGTCTGTGTTCGCAAAAAGAAAAGGAGGACTTGTGGCACCTTAGAGACTAACCCATTTATTTGAGCCTGAACTTTCGTGAGCTACAGCTCACTTCATCGGATGCATCCTGTGGAAACTGCAGAAGACATTATATACACACAGAGACCATGACACAATACCTCCTCCCACCCCACTTACCAGCAGGAGAGTGGGGTGGGAGGGGGTATTGTTTCATGATCTCTGTGTGTATATAATGTCTTCTGCAGTCTCCACAGGATGCATCCGATGAAGTGAGCTGTAGCTCACGAAAGCTCATGCTCAAATAAATGGGTTAGTCTCTAAGGTGCCGCAAGGCCTCCTTTTCTTTTCGCAAATTGAATGAGAGTCAGCAACATGATGCAGTTGTGGAAAAGGCTCATCTCATTCTAGGGTGTATTAATAGGAGCACTGTACATAAGACACGGGAGGTAGTTGTTCCACTCTACTCAGCACTGGTGAAACCTCAGCTGGAATAATGTGTCCAGTTCTGGCCACCACACCTCAGGAAAGAGATGGACAATTAGGGAGGGTCCAGAGGACAGCACACAAACTGATAGAAGGTTTAGGAAGCCTGACCTATGAGGAAAGGTTAAAAAAAATGGGGATAGTTAGCCTTGAGAAAAGAAGACTGGGGGAGGGGCGGGATCTGATAACAGTCTTCAAATACTTGAAGGGCTGGTATAAAGAAGACAGTGATCAATTGTTCTCTATGTCCACTGAAGGTAGGACAAGAAGTAATGGGCTTAATCTGCAGCAAGGGAGATTTTTAGGTCAAATATTAAGAAAAACTTTCTAACTATAAGGGAAGTTAAGCTCTGGAATAGGTTTCCAAGGGAGGTTGTGGAATCCCCATCACGGGAGGTTTTTAATAACACGTTAGACAAACACCTGTCAGGGATGATCTAGGTTTCCTTGGGCCTGCCTCAGGGCCAGGGCTGGACTAAATGAGTTCTCGAGGGCCCTTCCAGCCCTACATTTCTATGATTCTGTTATTCCTTTGAGAGCTGAGGTCGCTTGGAAGTGGTGGTCTGCTCTGAGGTCACTTTGAGGTCGTAGTCAGCATGGAGGCATCACTGAGGCAGGTGATGATGCTGGTGGTTTGGGATGAGCCACCGAGAGCAGCAGCCTAGCTGAGGGACTCTGATGAGGGCCTCCCTACCTAGAGACATCATGCTTCAGAGACGTAGGAACAGAAGACAGGAAGGGCCAAAATCCTACAGTGCCCTGTGTCCCACCGCAAAACCGCTAGATGGAGGCTGGGAACAAATCATCTTTGCTGTTAACCTGCATCCAGTTCAGTGTTTCCATAGAGTTCTCATTCATCTAGGTTCTCTCCCATGTCCTGGCCAAATTCCATCTTGGGTCATTGCGGTTCTGCCTCCCTATATTCCCCCTACAGCTTCAATTTGCTTTGTTTCCTGCATCAAAATGTTGACTTTGATGCTGTGTGTTATTAACCGGCTGTTATGTTTCAAACCAGAGGTGGCTGCCTTGCAGTGCTGCACGAAACTGGTCTTTGGGCTCTGTATAGCTTCAATTTGCAAATTGCCTTGGGATTCTTAAAGTTGAAAGGTGCTGTAATAATCTTAAATGATCTATATAATACAATTAATATAGCTGTAGAGCTACCAGTTCCACAAGGCAGGCTGTATTCAGTTCACTTCAAGTCTTGCAGTCACATGTTCCAAAGACCCCCTTGGAACAGAGGACGCGCACCTTACAAACAGCCCGTAGAAATCCAACTGGCTATTCTGAACCCTTTGCATACATGTGAAGTGCATATTTTTTCAGCTCTCCCATGGGCGCTAAATTGGCTATCAATTATTCTGCACCTTCAGATCCATCCAAAAAACACCTTTGATAAATCAGACAGCAGGTGTGCAAAGATAAGGAGACAGGTGCTTATATTCTACATCAGCATCTGCAGGCTGAGGAGAGTTGCTCCATTATAATGAGCATAAGAGTAAAGAAATCCAAGAGCTCGTGAGTTCAGTACATCTGTTCTGAAGGAGTTAGGAGGTCAGGGTTGCTGCATATGTTCCCACTGGTAGATGAATCTCCTGACCTGAAGCTCTAAGGAGCTCTTACATCATTCATTAATTTGTTCCATTCTGCTTTCTGTTTCCCATCCATTTCCCTTATGAAAAGAGGAGGCAGAATTTGCCAGCAGAGAGCTGGCTAAGCCCCTGTCTCTGTTACAGGCAGGGGAAGGTTGATTGAGATAGGTGTGGTTGGAGTTATCCTTGCTGCCTTTGTGAGGCATTCCCACTTCACACCCCTTCACAAGATCCCTCTCTCTGGTGCCGAAAGGAGGACACATTAGACAGAGGAGGAAATACATCAAAATGCAGTGCATCCAAATCCTCATTGTAAATCTGGGGAATTTTAGCATCTTGATTCTGACAAGTTATTGGCAAATAAAAATAGTTCCATTACTCAGCTCAGACTTAGGGGTGCAGGTGGAGAAAAGGGGATCAGGTTTCTCTCCCTCTAGGCTAAATATGTCCCTGGGTTCAACTCTGCTGAAGGTAATGCTCTAACCACTAGGTCACATGCCCTACCCATAGCAGCTCCAGGTTCCCTGCCATCACTGGAGGTGGTAGGATGGCACCTGAAATACACTTGTCCCTCTCTCTACATCCCATGTTCCCACCTATCCTGCCTGGTTTGGCTGATCCTTTTTTGCTTTTCAAGCCCTGGGCTCCCGCTGCTCCACACCCGTTTCCCTTGGGGACTCGCCATTCCCTTTAAAAGGGCTGAGGAGGAAAGAAGAGCTCATTTGTCAGAGGCTGAGCCCATTAGACGGAACCCCACCTGGGTCTGCCTGTTCCTCCCCATGGCACACACGCAGTGCCAAAGCTAGTGACCAAACAGTGTGCATTGTCACATGCAGAGCCAAGCATTAGCCCTACACATTCACTTGCATGTGACTGACCAGGACTTCCATTGCTTCCTCTTTATGTGCTTTCTCCAAACCCATAGCACGGCTCGGTATCTGGTGGGTGCAGTGCAGCGAAGGAAGGCAGGTGACCTTCTTGACGTACCTCCATGCAGTCAAAGGGCAGCGTGAAAGGAAAACAATTGGCCTTAAAGCTTTTAAGAGGAGAAGCTTTGGATTTCCTATCCCCATTGACTGGAATGGAACTGCCCTTGATTTACAATGGGGGTATGTCTTCACTGCAGAGTTAGCCCAGGTGACTGGCCCCCGGGTCTGAGTACCTGGGTTAGCCTAACCCAGATGTGAGTGTCCCCACTGCAAAACCTTCTCTGTGTTACTGTGTCTGCACTCCTGTGTGTGTCTGAGGGATATCCCAGGGTTCGTTCTGTTGAGATGCTCCAGGATTCTTTCCCAGTCAATTGTATCAATTGCAGGAGACCTCGTCTGCCCTTCGGGGGGGACTGTGGCAAGGCAGTGGAGGGCCATCATGTTTAGCCTGCATCCTCACCAGACAGGTCATTCACCCAATTTTAAGCTGGATAGTCCTGTTTTTCTATGGTTTCCTTGTCGGTCCCTAGACAAACTGGACCTCACACATGGAA
The DNA here is from genome assembly GCF_965140235.1 of Caretta caretta. Classification (NCBI taxonomy): domain Eukaryota; kingdom Metazoa; phylum Chordata; order Testudines; family Cheloniidae; genus Caretta; species Caretta caretta. Next base: position 9,394,412 of record NC_134223.1, read on the forward strand.
GACGCCATTTGAAGAGTGTGCCACTCTGTCCCTGCTGGCATGATTTCGCATGCACCGCGTGTGTGAGGTCACGCTGTTGGGGTCACACAGGCGGTGGCAGGCTAGTGCTGTTCCCAAAGTACCAGAATGTCCACTATTCAGGGGATGCATCAGTGGCCACCTTAATCCTCACTGCAAAGTGAGCAGGTTCCAGCCCGACGGGAACCGGAGCCCAGGTTCTAACCCCTCCCCTCGCCCCCAGCTGGGTCAGCCTGAGCTGAAAGAACCTCCAAACAGGTAAAAGGATTTTCTGTGTGGACAATAGAGGGGTTTGGACCAACATCCAGGTAAGATCCTGTATTACCTGTGCAGTGCAGATCTACCTGAAAGTCTGCGTTTGTCCCAGTGTGTTCAGGGCCAGGCTCTGTTCCCATTTCCACCTGCACAGGCCTCATTGACTCATTGTCAGGACACCCTTGGTGTCTTGGTGGGTGTGTCTAGGGGGCACAGTCTGGCTCAGTGGGGTGTCTGCACTGCAGATTCATGCCCTTGGTGAAAATCTTTAATCAGATTAGTCTGATGAGGTGTATTCAGCTACCTAGATTGACTCCCTCAGGGAATAAATAACAAGGATGGCCGGTGTGTGTCCGTGGTGGACTCCGTACCTGGAGTCTCCTAGGCTCTGTTCGAAAGCCCATTGAAAGACTCCCATTGACTTCAGTGGGCTTTAGATCAGGCCCATTGTGATGTTCTGACACAAAGGTTCAAAGGAAAAACCCTCCTGGCAGCAGCTTTAGTCATTCAGTACCTGAGCCAGGTCTTCATAATGCGCCCTACAGGGGAGAGAATACACTAGTAATTAATCATGGCCAAGTTCCGGGCATAGCCAGCTGGTGAGGACAGCAAATCACTCAGCTAATATTTAAAAGGGAAGTGACTTTGAGCTTATTTTGATACTAGGAACATTTTGTGCTCAGAGATGGATCCTTCCCCCACTCCTGGATGTTTGATTTATTCAGTGGTTTTTACTGCACATTGCTTTTCTTTTTCTTTCCTTCTCTCTGGTGGCTTTTAATGAAGTTAAAATTGGTTCTATTAATCCTTTGCCTGCGATTCCTTCTGGTTTTTAAGTAACTTTCAGCCCCCGCATGTTTTCAGAATCCTAAACCTGTGGAGTTATTCTATTTCCATCAAAGGCAGAAATCAGTGTACCTGACGCAGAATTTGAGAGGTATATATACTTCTTGCAAGAGAGTGCTTTTTAAAAAACACCATCTCCCTTCTCCCCCAAGGTGACTTTCAGACGGTCCCAGGAGGGCTACATTTGAAGGAGCTTCTTGTTTCTTTTTCATCACAAGTTTATTTGCTCAAAGCTGGGAACGGGCAGTGGAAGGTGCATGTTGAGAGGACATGGAGCCGCCACTATTCGCGCCTAAAGATGGTTTTGTAAATCCATTTCTGAAAGTTGGCTACTGCGGTGTAAACACCTGGGTACCTGGGACGAGCGCAGCTGTTCCCCCAGGACACAATCCCGAACACTCGGCCCTCGCACACCAGTGGCCCGCCAGAGTCCCCCTAGAAAAGAAGCAGCCACAATAAAGGTTTTGGTTTTCTAAAATGGTTTGGGGGGGACCCTTCCATCATTGTAATAAACACCTTTCCTGTCTAGGAATGGGAGGACCAAGAACACTCTGGGGCAGATTCTCCGTAGCCCTACACCCTAGGTAGGCATTTCACCAGTGCAAAGTAGGTATAAAATGCTGCTCACTCAAAATAGTAACAGCCTTCTTTGCACTGGTGAAAGGTGCATGGCAATGAGGAATCAGGCTCCTAGATTACATTCCATATATTTCTGGACCTGAGTCCCAGAAGGACTTAGGCAGCCTGGAGGGAATTCAGAGATGGAGGGGGCGACTTATGAGACCACAGTCTCTGCTCGTGTAAATGGGCTCTATGCCATTGATGTCAGAGCTTTGCCTATTTACACCAGCAAAGAATTTGGCCCCATAAATGTAACTTAACACATTTCCCACCCTGTCCTGACAGTCCCGTTCAATGGAAATTGCACCTGACCCTTTCCCGGGGCAGCACCCCTGCCCAACCGATGGAACAGTTTTCTTACAGGATGCTAGAAAGACCCATCAAAACTGGCACGGTCCTGCCCTCTGAGAGACAATGCTGGAATCCCAGAGAGATTTAGTCCAGCCCTTGGGGACATTCTGCACCATTGTGCCTTCCTATGTGTGATGCAGTAGCATCACGCAATGACCTGGTTTCACAACACAAGAACATGACCTCATGCCGCACTGGCGACGTGATGACTAGGTCCTGCCAGACAAATGATTAAAAAAGAGGTAATGCATTTTGGAAGGGACACCTTCGGCCCCATTGTGCTTTCTTGATATTGTCTTACCCAGGAAGAGGGGGGGAAAGAAGCTAGTGCATTTCTAGCTTGCCATTCTGTTCTTCTTGCTATAAAAATAGATCGGCCTTCTCCACCCACCCTCTGTGCTTCAATTCCGGGTGTGAATCATCTCCAGTTAGGAGGTGTGTGATCAAGGCTTTAACTCTATAGGAACTTGAGGACAAGGCAGCGCGGAGGACAGCTGCCTGCCGTGTCTCTGTGCAAGCATTTTACTCCAGACCCTCTCTCATCACGCTGCCCACTGGCTGCAGTAATGGTGGTCAAGATTTTCAAAAAGGGACTCGTGGTTTTGGGTGCCCCATGTGGTCCCCTGAGAAGACCCTGATTTTTGTCCCAGAAAGTGCATCCTCAGGAAACCAGGTCCTTTTAAAGGTGTACTGGGCACCCAAAATTTGAGAGCCCCCAAACTCACTCGTCACTGTTGGCTTGTGTCTTCCAAGTCTGTTTAGAAAAGTACTAGTTTCCTATCAGATGTGAAGGAAGCAGGAGATGCTTGTTAACGGATGGATTCTTTTTAATGGGACCCAGCGGGTCTAAAGACCCATCTGACACTGAGTGCCTAGCACTTCAGGATGGTTCTCTGCAGCTTGGGCATAGCTGGCTTGCTAGAGGCCGCGCTCTCTCCGGAGGAGAGGTTTGACCTTGCAGCTTCCTCTGCAGAATTAAGGAGGGCAGCTGTACCTGGCAGGCATCTTTGCCCCCTGTGTTGAACCCGGCACAGATCATGTTCTTGGTGATGTGTCCCGCATAGGAGGCCGTGCTGTTACACTTCCCAGAAGAGATGATAGGCAGGCGCAGGCTGCGAAGGGTGTCTGAAGTCGTCCCGCCCACGGGAGTGGTGTAACCCCAGCCAGAGACTTGGCAGAAGCGGCCCTCCCTCACGACCGCTCCTTGCTGGGGAAGTGGCACAACGGAAACAAAAGCATTATGCACCAGTGGCCTGTTCAGCTGTTTGGAGACACCAAGGGGAGAGTCATTACTGACTGGAAAGAAACAGAGGCGGGAACAGGTGATCATGGGCATAGGGCCTTGTGTACGGTGACAGGCGAACCTCATGCAACTCACAGCTCGGGTTCCATTCATGTTTGGGATGCTTCCCTGAACCAGCCAGGCTGCATCAGCTGCAAAATCGAATCCAGATCCAGGGTTTTGGTTTGGCCCATCATGGAAATGGGACCTGGCTGCAAAACTTGGATCTGGATTCAGTTTCCAATCTTTTCCTCAAAGCCATGGGGTGTTTGGATCCACTGTTTTGGTCTAAGACTTCACCCTTATGGAAAGTCCTATAGAATGTAAAAGGCAATGAGAATTTTTCTATAAGATTCTTTGAATCCTCCAATAGAATCTAGAAGAGAATTATGTCCTGGCTATAGAATTCTATAGGATGGGTCAAAATACCTATAGAAAGGATCTCATTCTCTATGAAATTATCATGGTTTAGGACTAATTTCTATAGGAGCCTATTTATTATATTTCTACAGGACCCTCTTGGTTTCATCTCTAGTAAATTCTGTAGGCTTCCCACAAAGGTGGTGTGCAGCAGCTGTAAAAATTGTATTCGCCACTCCTCAACTTTAAGGGAGGATCTGTTGGATTGTTCAGGCCCTTTCTGTTAGCAAAACAGAGATGCACAGGGAAGAGTACTGAATTAACATTTTCAAACCCTCAGAAAGGTTTGGTTTGAGTTTTGGGTAAAGGTGGAGGTAATAAATTTATAGAGTTTAAGGCCACAAGGAACCATTAGATCATCTATTATGATCTCTTGTATATCGCAGGCCATTACATTTCACCCAGTTACCCCTGTATTGAGCCCAGTAACTTGTGTTTGGCTAAAGCATCTTCCAGAAAGGCAGCCAGCTGGGCACTGAAGACATCAAAACCTGAATGGAGAATCCATTACTTCTCTTGGCTGTTTGTTCCAATGATTAATCATCCCCAGTGTTAAAAATGTGGGCCTTAGTTCCAATTTGAATTTGTCTGGCTTCAGCTTTGGCCATTGGTTCTTTTTCTGCCTTTCTCTGCTGGATTAAAAATCATTTTAATACTGGTATTTTCTCCCCATGAAGATACTTATATACTGTAATCAAGCCATCGCTCGATTTCTGATACACTAAACACACCGATCCCTTTAAGTCTCTCACTGTAAGGCATTTTTTTCCAGCCCTCAAATCATTATTGTGGCTGTTTTACTCCACCCTCTCCAGTTTTTCAACATCCTTTTTAAAATGTGGACACCAGAACTGGGTGCTATATTCCAGTATTGCTCTCTCTAATGTAAATGTAAATTCCCCTCCCTCCTTCTACTCCGTATTCCTGGGGTTATGCATCCGAGGATGGCATTGGCCCTTTTTGTCACAGCATCACACTGGGAGATCATGTTGAGCTGCTTGTCCACTGTGACCCACCCCTGGGCTGTCTCTTTGAGCACTATAGGAGCAGACGACAGTATCATTGGCTATTATATTGGGATGATAATATAGTTTCTAGAGCTTTGAGCATGATTTACCAATGTGTGCTGTACATGCACTCTCTGCAGCAGGGCCATGCGCCGAGAGCAGAAACGAAGGGCTATGTTCATTTGCACACACTCCCCGTTGCTAATGGCAGGAGTCCGCAATCTCGGTTTTCAGTCTCTCTGAATGGTTCATCCTGGTGCTTTGGAAATATTTGATTTTAGGGAAATAAGAGCCAGGCTACCAGGGGCTCTTAGGAGAGAACTGAACTGCATCACTGTGTTCCAGCAGCCTCTGAACTGCTGCTGCTTCAGTCACGAGAAGCCCCCTCCAGCTCTGCACTGCACATTCCCTTGCGGGGAATCTAGCAGACTCAGTGCCTGGAGCCTTAGACGGCATCACTTTAATGATTATTTAAACTCGAGCCCATTCTTATTAATACACAATGCACTTTGCAAACCTATTTGAATATATGAATGCTGTTTAAGTGAAAACAATACCGACTTAGCCTGAAATGTTAATTTGTTAAAGGCAATCCTCCCTGGGAATTTCATTTAGCTCCCCTTTCGGTTTCCTTCCCTGGCTTGGACTTTTCACGGCTTCCTTTTGAAGCTACTGGATTAGTAAAGGGACAGGCAATCTTAATGAGTCCCTGTTACGTCAGGTAACAGAGGCTCCTTTGGCTTACAGAATATTTTGAACAGCAAATGCTCTTTCAGTAAGGGATTGCCACCTGGGAAAAAATCTCAGGAGAAACCATTCTGCAAGCACCTAGAATTTGCCTAGAAGACTAGATCTAGTGAATTTGCAGGGAGTGCTCTGCATGGGGATTTGGTGGGATTTCTTTCAGTGGCTGGGCTTGGATTCCCTCATGTCCCCCATGGACTGACTTACATTGATCAGCTCTTGGTTTTTATAATACAGCATCTGTTGCAGTGTGTTCAGTCATTTTGTCCCTGCCTTTAAATGATTCATGAACGCTGCTCCAACTCCTTCTCCTGAGCAAACGCTGAACCTCATTGTCCCACGAATGCTTAGTGAGCTTATAAAGACCGGGTTCCAAAACCAAAACACAAGTGAAAAGATCACACAGGATGTGTATAGGCAATAGTGACGCGTGCCCATTCACCCACTCACATGAATGCTTCTGCTGTGTGGGTGTACAGAACTAGAAGCGGGCATGATTATATTCTGCACCTGCACTTGCAAATTCAGTGTGCATTACCGTGCATCGCTGTTTAAACCTGTGGCACAAACAGAAAGGCTTTGGGGCTAAACTGGCTCTCACCCATGAGGATACTCTGCAGAATCCTTTTAGATTGTTTTTTGCAGGGATGGGAGGGCAGGTTGACGCTGATACTGTGTATAAGCCACTCCATATCCTTTAGGGACGCTTGTCCACTCAGCCTGCTCAATTCCTTACCAAGGAGTGGTAGGAAACAACTGACAATGACAGAGAGCCCGGAACTCAGGAAGTGTATCTCCAGCCTAGGTACTAATCAGTGCCTAGATACCACAGAGGTTGGTACTCTTCACTAAGGTAAATAGGCCCACAGAGTGAAAGAGACCCTGTGAGATCTGAAATGTACAATGATCAGTAACTAATCATAATACCTAGCACTTATATAGGAGGTAAGTATCACTTTACAGATGGGGAAACTGAGGCACGGAGCAGGGAAGTGACTTGCCCAAGGCCATGCAGCAGAGCCAGGAACAGAACCCAGTTCTCCTGAGTCCCAGTGCTGTGCGTGCTCCCCTGGGGCATATTGATTTCCTGGGTAGAAAAGCATCAGAAAGCAACAATCGCATAGAAGAATGCACACCCCTCCTCTGACAAATTGTCCCCTCTCCAGCTGGTTTGCAGGTAGCTGGTGCTAGAGCCTCACAGTTGGGGGAGCTGGGAAGAGCAGGCACGTGTGTCCTGATTACTAGTTACTGGCCTTACTGATCATACATTGCGTGTCTTTTGGAACTCAGAGCCCCCTCCCTCACAGGGAGTAATAGCCCTACTTGTGTCAAGGAGGAGTAAGGCAGTGTTCATGGGGAGGAGGGGCAGTGCAGTCTAGACCTCTGGGATCGCTACCCTGGAGCTGGACAGCATCTGCAGTAGCAATGGGATAGGTAGGGCTGGGAAGGCCGTTCCACTCCAGTCTCCTATTTCCAATGGCTAGTAACGTTGTCAACAACGTGCTTTTTGTGGGGGACACTTGGCAGGGATCGGTTAGTTTGTTTTATTTCTTTCCAGGTTTGAGAGAAGGGAGATGAAGGTGCTCAGCACCTCCAGCGATCAGACCCTACGTTTATATCAGAAGCAGTGCAGATGGGGCGACGGGCCTTGTACTCCAATTTGGGTTCTTGTCCTGGCTCTGCTGCTGGCCTGCTGAGTGACTTTGGGTGAGTCACATCGCTCTGTGCCTCAGTTTCCCCATCTGTAAAAACGGGGTGACGATTCCTCTCTCCTTGTGTAAAGTGCTTTGAGATCTACAGATACAAGGTGCATGTACGAGCTAGGTATTTGTTTTTATTAGGGGTCATTGGTGGTTTGTTCCTCTTCACCTTGACCTCCTGCACATTGCCACCATCCCTGCCTTTATTTCCCCTACCCCAAATGCTTCGTGTCTGAATGCGTGCTCATTGGAGCACATGTACTTTGCTGTAAACAGCCAAAACAATCTGTAGTGACCCCCTGCCTCTCCAACAGCTGTCCTCCCTTTCGTGGTCTGGTGAAAGCTTGTTACCTTAATCAGCATGATGTCCGCATTTTTGGAAGTGGAGCTGTAGTCCGGATGAACCACCATCCGAGAGGGCCGGAAGATCTGCTCTGTGCCTTCAAAAGTGGAGAGAGAATATTCCCCAGCTACAATCATCATCTGGTTAATTCTGTTGGGAGACAGCAGAGAGCCTAGTCACCGGTGCATCAGTGCTGGGGAAAAATATCCCTGCCCAGGTCTGATGTAAAATACAGTCCCTCAGAGGACTCAAAATATTTCACAAGGCTTGTAGCACTCACAGAACTAGCCATGTGAGATCTTGTGCACCTTTGTTTGAATTCACATGGAGTCAACACTGAAGTGATGGAGGGACGTGTGTGTGTTTGCCTAGTGCGTAGATCTGGCTGTAGGACGTGTGTGTGTTTGCCTAGTGCGTAGATCTGGCTGTACGACTGCTTGGAGGTACACATGACTGTGGGGGCGGGCAGCTCTGTGGTGAGGTGCGTAACAAATAGCATCATTTCCATTTTGCAGATGAGTAAACGAAGAAACGAAGTGAGATGTAATGACAGGGATTCAGAGGGAGAGCTGGGAATCCAGGCCTCTGCTCTGCTCACTAGAGAATCCTCCTTCCCAACATCTGTGTTAGAATTCCACAGTCCAATGTTTCTCCAGAGAGAGGATAATGAGCTTGTCCAAAGCATCAATATTATGAAATGTCGCTTACTAGGAATGGGCAAACTGGTTGGGGTAAAAGAAAAACTGACAGAAATTGTGCCCCGAACTTTGGCTGCACCAGCAATGAGATGGGAAAAATTCTGGTGAGCTGCCTTTTGCTGCAGCTCTTTTCACATCCTGGCTGCTGCTCCTGTGATGACCCCCCCCGCCGGAAGTAATGCCAAGTCCCACAAAGAAGGCTTTTCTTTCTGACCTTTCTTCTTAAGCACAACCAGGAAATCCTTGCAATTCTAGGAGCCCAATTCAGCTATTCAGCAAAGCACATGTTTAACTTTAAGCATGCATTTAAGATTTAATGGGGCCCCGAGACACAAGGTAGATTGGCACTGGCTCAAGGTCACATGAGAGGTCTGGAGCTGCGCTTGGAATTGACCTTAATAGAACGTAAGCACGTGTTCAAACACCTTGCTGAATTGGGGCCCTAGTGAGACAGCCTGGAAAAGTTTCTTGCCCTCATTGGTCAGACCCAACAGGCTCGGATAGTTAAGAGAAGCAGCCAGACTGTTGGGTCCTTAATATGAACCAAACCTTCCCACCTTTGAAAAGTCATCCCTCCTTACAGCTCACCAGTCTATGGGTGTAGGAGCTATAGGCATGTGAGCTGGTGGGGTCTGTGTGGAGATATGTACCAGATCCAGGGCCCAGCTTTCAACCTGAGCACTTAAACTTAGGCACCAAAATCCCTATATAGACACCGAAATGGGAACTTAGGCACCCAAGTTTGAAAACTGAGCTGGGAGCGTGTGTGTAACTATGTACAGGAGTCCATGGAGCTGTGATGTTTGATGGGAGTCCAGCACTCTAGCAAACCTCTATACCCTGCTGTGAGGGGAGGCTGGTCTCTTGTCTGATTCCCAGATGTCTGGCTGTGCGCTCTGAAGGCTGATGTTAAGTGGCCCCTGATTCTCCTGGCATTCCTTACTCAGTTTTGCAGTGAGCAGCCGTCAGGACCCAGCTTCGGCTGACCAGCGACCCACCACAGAAATGGAAGCCTGTCTTCCTCTTCAGGGACACCAGGTACTTGGAGGAATGTGGTGCCACTATGTAACCCCCGATGATGCGCTGGAGGCTGTTCTGGCCACCTGCAGAGCAAAGGCAAAACTGTCAGGAGGAGACAACTGGCAACCCCAGCTGCTGTGTCATGCATGAACTGTGGCTACCATTCTGAAACGTCTCACCCCAGATCCCAGGATCACTGCATGCCGCTGGGCAGATCCAAGTGTCATTTGCTGTAGGCTGCTGGCCAGGCCTTATTTTGAGGGAATAGGAGCTCTGAAACCAAATAACCTTCCAGGACCTTTGAATTTTAATCATGACCCCATGAGTTGCTGTGACAGCTCAGGCCCTGTGAGGACCATCTAGGGAGAGATAAATGGGACTACGGAAGACGCTGTCTTCTGTAGAAGACCAAAGAGGCACTTTAAATCACAGACAAGATGCCAACTCCCTCCCTGTAGGCTCATGTGGCTTCCATTAGCATCCGTAGGAGTTAGACATCGGCGCCAAGGGGATGGATAGACCCCTCAGGAGGGATTCTGATTGATCTACCGCTCTATTATCGTCCTCTCGCTGACATTAGCAAGACAAGAGTCCATCTATTATTCACGCAGCTACAGGCCTTGATTTCTCCACAGGCGACAGAGCAATGATAAATATCCAACCTCGTTGGTTTTTAATCGGAATTTTAATCAATCTGAACCCAGTTTAATGCTCACCAGAGTGAGGGGCTAATCGTACTAACCTGCCTGAGGCCTAGTGCAGGCAGGCCCCAGGCGTCTATCCCACTGTAGCAGCGTGGCTACCCTGCTCCTAAAATAGAAGCGGTTAAAAGCAGCCCGGGAGAGGGCTGTGGCTGGGGATGGCTGATAGGGGAAGCAGCCGCAGCTGGGCCATGCCCCAGTCAGGCCCCAGCTGGCCTGTATAAGAAGGCTGTGAGCCAGGGGCCCCAGGAGTCTCTCTCCAGGCTGGGAGAGAGCAGGGCTTGCCTGCCTGCCTGCCTGCCTGCCTGACAGGGTACGGAGGGGCACCAGGTGGGTGTAAAGGAGCGGACTCTCCCCTGTGGCCCCTCCTGCTGGGGAAGGAGCAGGCTGAGCGGGGCTCTCCAGGATGGCAACTCCGCAGGCTGTAAGGCCCGGTCCAAGGCCCGTAGAGGCAGAGGAAGGCAACAGGTCTGAACCCCCTTGCCTATGATGAGTGGCCTTTACGCTGCCGTCTGCCCCAGGGAGCGGGGGCTTGGTGATCGCTGGCCGTAGCCCAGGCTGAGGCAAGGTGGGGATAGTGGGTTGGGGGTCCCCCAGGAAGGGGAGACCCAGAGGCAGAGTGTGGGGGTGCTGTCAGGGGGCAGAACCTAGAGAAAGGGGCACTGGGGTCCGTGAGGGACACGGGGGCCAGAGCTGTGCGGATCACTGGCCTGCAGAGGGCACTCCAGGCTGGAAAGGGCTAATTCCCCAATGACCAGCAGGAGGGGCCACAGGGGTGAGTCCGCTCCTTTACACCCACCTGGTGCCCCAGCTCTGATCTGACTCGTTATCCCAGTCTCCAGCATGGCTCTCCTATGCACATCCGTTATGGCCTGGCGCTACCCCTGCTCTTCCAGTCCTGGGCCTCGCTCTCAGTCAGGGGCTGTGAACTGGTTGTCTCATGTGAACAAACGGGCTCTGGGATAAGTCCGTCAAACTCAGGTCTGATCTCGAGCAAACAAATGGATTGGTGCCAAAAGGAGAATGCAGGAGCACTAATCTAGTCACCTCCAAGCTAGATGAATCATTTGCATCTTGTTAGATGCTGAGTTTCATGGCACAGAGCAACGTTTCTTGTAACATGTCTGCTCTGTTCCTCTAATGAGCAGCCATTAGGCTGTTGTCTTTTAAGGACAGGTAACAAAGTAAGGGCTTTGACCTGCTGTGTATGCAGAGCACCGGTAAACTATTGAAACAGATCTTTAATGGCCCACAGCTGGGCAGATTGTTACCAGTACCAGTGAAAATTTGGGAACAGTATGGTTAACGCACAATCATTTATTTGAGAAAGAATCACACAAGCAGTAAAAGTTATATAATACACATCTTCCTAACAAGCCACAATTCCCGAAGTATAAACCCTCAGTAATTATGCTGGCCTTACACAGTATCCTGATTGGCAAACAAAGTAGGTATAGCTACCGGTCCTAGATGGAGACTTCTTCTCTTCTCTTCTTCTCCCCTCTCAGATACTGGGTCTGTCAAATGTCCCTCGAAGCAGGGTCTTTCCTGGTTACCCGAAGGCCTTCTGTCTTACAGCATCACAGACCTCTTCAGATGTTGATTGGAGAACTAGCTAACTAATTTACTTTGCTTAGCATTTATACCTTTTGTTCTCAAAGGAGTCACATGTCCCAAAAATATGCCACGTGGGTGTTTTATTACTGGTTTTCTCTAATTAGTATTTTAGAAGGGGGCTACAAAACTGGCACAGACCAAAGCTCAATCAACATTTACCCTCCCATCAGTCATTCACTTGAGCTCCTATTGCTGTGTCCTCCAAAAGGGGTTATTTCGATCTGGGTCAACCTGTACCAAGCTCACCGATGGCATGTTTTTGTGTTTTCTTTACTTTGTGGGCTGGTCGATCAGCTGACGTGTTTCAAAGGCTAGGTCTACACTACCGCAGTAAGTCGATCTATGCTATGCAACTCCAGCTACATGAGTTGACGCTGGAGTTGACGTACCTTAGGTTGAGTTACCGCAGGGTCTACACCGCGGGGGGTTGATGGAAGAAAATCTCCTGTCGACTTACCTTACTCTTCTCGTTTGGGGTAGAGTACAGGGATCAACTGGAGAGAGATCTGCAGTCGATTTGGTGGGTCTTTACTAGACCTGCTAAATCGACCACTGGTGGATCGATCTCAGAACATCGATCCCTGATGAAGTGTAGACCTGCCCAAAGTCTCATGTTGAGACATATGCACAGATGGAGCCTCAATTATCCATTCAAGTGCAATTTCAGCACACTCAGTAAATTTCCATACCAACTGTCTGATGCTAAGAGAATCCTGCTCCCAGAATCCTCTAGCCAATTCAGACATCCCAAGCCACACCAAATTCATGCTTACCACATTATTCATACCAATCACAACAATTCATAATAATTTGGCACCACCCCAACATAAAGTGCACTGGCTTTATACATCAATAAATAGGGTGCTGTGTTGTCAGAGTTATCGACACACTAGCTTCACTGGGTTAGTGATTGTCCAGTAACTGTCATGCTCCGCTAGAACATCGGTGACCTACAGATGAATCTAAGTGATGGAGACACTGACAAGGCCGTTCGGCTCGGTTGCATCACTGAAGTTGTGACTCTTTTGAACAGGATGGACAATCATGAGCAATGACAATAGAGACCTCTGTTGAGGCAATGGTACCAACACGGACTGGATGCTAAAAGGTGACCCCATCAAAGCCAATGTGCTCTGGTAGGTCAGTGTAGTGCCTGCCACATGGAAGTGATGGAGGAACAAATCACAGTGCTTGGTCTGCTCAGTCCAGTGTCTACCCGAATGACCTACTGAGAAATGACTGCCCCCAAAAGAAGCTGGTACACTTTGTGGGGTGAGTGTAGATTCAGAGCCCTGGTGGCTGGGGCAGAGGCTGAAGAAGTTGCTGAAGCTCTGATCTAACCTGGGACACTGGGAAGAACTGGCCCAGAAGGTGGTGTGAAGAATCTTCTGTTTAATGACTAATTTACCTAACCTTTTCAAAGAGGTAGCAGCATCCTCACTTTTACTTGGCCCCTTGTCAAAGAACACCAAGACTTGGCTACATAACAATAATGTAATAATTATTTGAAGCCTCCTTTGATTTAGGATGCGAGTTGGTCACCTGTGTAAGTGCCAAGGAAATATGCACTTAGGGGTCTGTGAGAAGAACCCATTATTTTGGGTGCTCTGAGGCAAGATTCTGAGGTCTCTATTTGGGTTTACACTTAGGGCTTCTTACTGCAAAGTGCCAAGTGTTTCTGGAAAGTGCTGAGTGCCCAAAACTCCCAATAAAGTCAATGGGAGCTGAAGGCTCTCAGAAGCCATCAACTCATGCTGAGACCAGGTTTTTAGTCCTTACTCTGGAAACTTCCTTCTGAAGTCCATAAGAGTTTGTCCTGGGTAAGGACTCAGGTTTTGGCCCTTTCCTAACATCCCAAAATTCCTCCCAAGAATCCCCTGAGCTGAGGCATTGCCCTGAGTTTCTTCCAGTGGTGCAGTCCATTTCTAGGGCATCTGATAGGCAGATACCTGCTTTCGTGGCATTATTTCCAGAGAACAATGAAGTGTGTTTGATTTGTGTGAATACTCTTCCTGTCGAATTACACCGTTCTTCCAAAAAGTCTCCCTGTAGGTGGCCTCTTTGTCTAGAACAATTTTGCTCAATTGTGGCATAATTTAGGAAGCAAACTTGCCTTGCTAATCGTTTTACTAAACAGATACTGAATGATAAACACTTTGGGCATGTTTCCTCCTTTTTACTTTGTACAGCTCCTTTCAGAGAATCTCCAAACGTATTAAAATAATCAATTAAGCCTCACAATGCCCTCAAAAATATTATCCCTCTTTTACAGCTGGGTAGGCTGAGAGGTTGAGTGAACGGTGTGAGGACAAATGGTATTTCTATGGGCAGAGCTAGGAATATAACCTAGGAATCCTGACGTCCAGTCCACTGCTCTAACTACTAGACCTCGTTCTCCTCTCAATATCTGCAAATGATCCATGCTGGAATCTCACAGTACAATGTCTTGTTTCTCTGGAGACTTAATGAACTTGCCTTGATGTTGACAGTGGGCCAGTTTCACCTGAAATGTTGGTCCACTGAAGATACACTGGGTCTAATTGACCCTTGGTGTATCTATATAGATAGACAGATAATAACACACATAAGTAAATTTCCAGGTTTTCTATTAATCTGATGGTTTAAACAAATAACGTTATTAGTTCTGTAACAAAACAAAACAAATAAACAACCTGTGAAGAATGCTGAAGGTGAATCAGATAAAAATGAAACCTGGGAACAAAATATGGGACATCTTAGAGAGGGGGAAAAATCAGGGTAGATTTCTGGATATGCAGAGATGTAAACTGTAACAGGGACTCAGGTGTAATTTGCCAGGAAGAGTATTTACACAAATCCAACACACTTCTCTATGTTACAGATGCACATTCAGCAATCTAAAGACAGTAGGGTTTCCAGACATGAAAGGCCATCTAAAGCTAGATATGCATATGAAATACTCACCGATCAAAGAAAATAACTGCAGGAACAGCAGAAGGCTCAGTGCCAGATAATTCATCTCAGAATCAATGTAAGATCTTACAAGCACCTGCCAAAGGTAGCTTCAGCTCTTAGCTGCTGAAGGGAGAGAGAGACCCAAAGAAACTTCACTTCATACCTAGATATCCTGGTTCCTCTTTCAGTTCCCATGACAACGTGAATCCCAAAGAGAACAATCAATTATTCATGGAGGCACTTCAGGACACTGGTGTCTGATTGACTAGAGTTAACCTTGTGTTCTCATCTTCCTCCCCTCAGCATCCAGCTGAAAGGGCCATAGCCTTTACTGCTCACAAACGCTGAATGGAGCTTCTTGGGTTTCCTGGCAGTGAAGTGACACTGATTCCAACAAACCATCCCTTGGCAGACAGGGAAGGCATTTCTTGAAGGGTCTCCATCTCCTGCTTCCCTTCAGGTGGCACTGCAAATTAAAGCAGAGATCCACTCATCTGAGTTGTCAGAGCTGGAGCAGTAGCAGCCCAGAAGCGATGCGGACAAGCTGCTCATCAGTGCTGGGCAAAATGCTTTTGATAAAGCCTGAAACAGGGTCAAACGTGCCTTGTTTGGGAAATTCATGGCAAACTCAGGCCTGGATTCACCATTGCCCTGCAGCTTGTGGTGTCCTCATTTACACCAGCGGAAGAGAGTGCACACCTGATGATGTTTGACCCCTGCTTTGCACTGGTACAAATGACTGCATGTCGAGTAAGCTATGGGGAATCAGGCCACCAGAGGGGCAAGGGGCTCGCTGGGGGCAATGAACCTCTCAGGTGGATCATGGGCCCAGTATGGAGCAACCCATTCCCCTGGTTTTACCAGGTGTAATGTTCTCTATGAATTTTAGGGTCCTGTTAGTTCCTCCATGTTGGTGTAGATTTACCTCCACAGGCGAGAGCATTATTTCAGCTGCTAGGCGTTAGTCCATTAAACTCCCAACTGTGAGCAAACTTCTGCCTTCAGTTTCATCCACGAAACCCCACAGAAGGAAAAGGACGTGCATGAGGCAGAATGCAGCTCACTATGTTGAATAAATCAATCAATCCTAGAGCCATTCAAATAGCTGTGATTGTGGGTGTAAAACATATGCAGGAGAAAGTGACATATTGAACCTGGCTTCAGCTGCAGTATCTAGGACGGTGTTTGTATGGCCCTCACCCCCATAGAATCGGAGTGAATCCAGGCTGTGTGCTGGCTACGGCTGGGAGAAATATTCAGTGAGACCGTTTTGCAGGGGGTTTTCAGTGACACTTGCATGTGGTAATGATGATGCCCCAGATCTGGGGAAAATAAAAAGAGCTGATTCCATTCTGCAGGTGGATGGTGACTTATTAGCACCAAGCAAAAAAAATGCAGGCGTTAAGACAATATACACCAAGACATTACTTAAATTCCCTGGAACCCATACAGATAGCTCAGCCTTTTGTTTTACGTAGCAGTAATACAAGGATCCTAAGGGCCTGCCTCCTGTATGACACTGGCTCCATGTCTAGTTGGCAGCCGGTATCAAGTGGAGTGCCCCAAGGGTCGGTCCTCGGGCCGGTTTTGTTCAATATCTTCATAAATGATCTGGAGGATGGTGTGGATTGCACCCTCAGCAAGTTTGCAGATGATGCTAAACTGGGAGGAGAGGTAGATACGCTGGAGGGTAGGGATAGGATACAGAGGGACCTAGACAAATTAGAGGATTGGGCCAAAAGAAATCTGATGAGGTTCAACAAGGACAAGTGTACCAAGTGCACTTAGGATGGAAGACTCCCATGCACCGCTACAGACTAGGGACTGAATGGCTCGGCAGCAGTTCTGCAGAAAAGGACCTAGGGGTTACAGTGAACGAGAAGCTGGATATGAGTCAACAGTGTGCCCTTGTTGCCAAGAAGGCCAATGGCATTTTGGGATGTATAAGTAGGGGCATTGCCAGCAGATCGAGGGACGTGATCGTTCCCCTCTATTCGACATTGATGAGGCCTCATCTGGAGTACTGTGTCCAGTTTTGGGCCCCACACTACAAGAAGGATGTGGAAAAATTGGAAAGAGTCCAGCGGAGAGCAACAAAAATTATTAGGGGACTGGAGCACATGACTTATGAGGAGACGCTGAGGGAACTGGGATTGTTTAGTCTGCGGAAGAGAAGAATGAGGGGGGATTTGATAGCTGGTTTCAACTACCTGAAAGGGGGTTCCAAAGAGGATGGATCTAGACTGTTCTCAGTGGTAGCTGATGACAAAACAAGGAGTAATGGTCTCAAGTTGCAGTGGGGGAGATTTAGGTTGGATATTAGGAAAAACTCTTTCACTAGGAGGGTGGTGAAACACTGGAATGTGTTACCTAGGGAGGTGGTGGAATCTCCTTCCTTAGAAGTTTTTAAGGTCAGGCTTGACAAAGCCCTGGCTGGGATGATTTAATTGGGGATTGGTCCTGCTTTGAGCAGGGGGTTGGACTAGATGACCTCCTGAGGTCCCTTCCAACCCTGATAGTCTATGATTCTATGATTGGCTTAAGCAAGTTAGCATGAGTGAACCATAGGCCTGTGACCCTTCGTTTGATAAAACAGCCCCAAAGTTATCCTAGATTTGGGGTAATCGCTTGCTTAAGACAGGAGTTGGTACATAACAAGACTAGCCAACCACAGGACTTTTGAACTGATACTAGGCTTGGATAGTTTTGCTTTAGCAACCGTTGATGTGTATGGTAATGAGCTAAAAGGCAATATGTTAACCTGTAGGATAAAGGCATCCCAATATTATGAGGGTGAGGAAGTTAGATATGGACATGGGAGGCTGGGTATCTGAATGAGTATTCATGATAGTCCTCAGGCTCTGTAACAGACCAGGCCACCATGTAAGCAGATGGTGAGCTATCCTCATCGACCCTTCAGTTCTTCATTGTCATCATCTACCACCAACCTTCGGGCATTTGGGTCTGGACCGCTGGACTCATTTGGCATGCCAGGGATGGGGCTGGTCCTTTGTCTCTCACCACCAGATCCCCAAGGAAGGTTGTGAGTATATGAGCACATGTAAGGAATGATACCAAAGATACTGCTGCTATTTGTTTATGTGGTTTGCAGCTTTCTTGTCTTTACTGGTCATGTTACTAAAAGTGGCTAAGGCTTTGCTTAGCCCTCAGTGTGACATGCTTTGCCATGCACCCTGGGTTCCAACAAGATATTGAACTGGTTAGTTTTAATTCTGTTGTATCTGATTCTGGTCCTAGAGTCCTATTAAATTACTATTCATTGGCGACCAATACAATTATAGAATCAGGCTACATCACACACAAAAGGACAACCATCTGTTTCCACTGGCACCCACCAGGGACTTCCAGAAACTAACACCTGTCTTCTCCCATCTCAGCGCAACTCCACTTCTGCAATTGCCTACAGGTCTTTTATAGACTCTCCCGCATCAGCAGCAGGTTCTGTACCTCCCACGGGGCCACCCTTCCTTCTGGCCCATGTATTATCCTACATGATGGCTGTGAGACAGTCACTTCCCCCTTAAACAAATTTGTGCTCTGGAAAGCATGGGGCTGAGCTGTCTGTATTTAGGTCAGCCAGAAATACTCTTCGGGGGCCTTCCTTTGAGCTGAGGAAATGTCTGCAGAGTTGCTCCAATTTTGCAATGTATGAAAGTGGTCTGATGAATTTTTGAGTAGACAGTTTCTCTTTTTTCACTATGTGGATGTTAGGGATCACTAGACAGAACGAATCTATGCACACACGTGCAACTACACATAAATACATGTGCATAGCCATGGATCCTGGAGCGTGGCCCAATACAAAGAGCACAAGTCAGGGGTGAGTGAGTGAAGGTGTCTTATTGCACTCTTTTGATCTCTGTGATGCTCTGTGCAGGGCTGGTCTCTCAGTACCATGTCAGGGCAGCCCGAGGGTTGCTCTAATTTATGTCAGGCTGCGGTGGACACAGAGAGCTGAAAAGAGAGCCCCGGACCAACAGGAAGTAGAGAGATTCTGGCATCATGCACTTTCCTCCAGCCACACCAGCAGCAGGGAAGATGACTCTGCTGTAGCTGGTTAAATTGACTTAATGATCAGAGGGCTCCAGCTCTGTGACACAAAGCAGCTGTGCTGAAGCAGAGGATCTGGACAATATACACAACTACTAGGACCCAGAGAAATGCTCACCATGGTCCACTCAGTCTTATAACACGTGTGTGGCTGTGGAATAAAGATCGGTATCAGGGGATACTTATTGCCAGAGTCAGGCTGCTGGATTTAGGGGGTTGAGCTCCATCATAGGATTCTTCCTTTGAGTTGGAGCTAAGGGGGTGCTTGCTCAGGCCACCCCAGGCCCTTGAAGAATCAGAATCATAAAAATATAGGGCTGGAAGAGACCTCAAGAAGTCATCAAGTCCAGCCCCCTGCATTGAGGCAAGACCAAGTAAACCTAGAACATCCCTGACAGGTGTTTGTCCAACCTGTTCTTAACCTCCAGTGATGGGGATTCCACAACCTCCATTGGAAACTTATTCCATAGCTTAATTATCCTTATAGTTACAAAGATTTTCTTAATATCTAACCTAAATCTCACTTGCGGCAAGCAAAGCCCGTTACTTCTTGCCCTTCCTTCAGTGGACATGGGGAACAATTGATCATTGTCCTTTTTGTAACAGCCCTTCATGAATTTGAAGACTGTTATCAAGTCTCCGCCTCAATCTTCTTTTCTCAAGACTAAACATGCCCAGTTTTTAACCTTTCCTCATCAGTCAGGTTTTCTAAACCCTTTATCATTTTTATTGCTCCCCTTTGGACTCTTTCCAGTTTGTCTACGTCTTTTCTAAAGTGTGGTGCTCACAAACTGGACACAGCGTTCTAGCTCTGGCCTTACCAGTGCTGAGTATAGCGGGATAATTGCCTCCAGTGTCTTTCATATGACACTCCTGTGAATACACCCCACAATGGCATTAGCCTTTTTCTCAGCTGCATCACACTCTCGACACTCGTTCCATTTTTCATCCACTGTAACCCCAGATCCTTTTCAGCACGACTGTCACTTAGCCAGTTCTTCCCCATTTTGTAGCTGTGCATTTGATTTTTCCTTCCTAAGTGCAGTGTTTATCTTCATTTAATTTCATGTTGTTGATTTCAGACCAAGTCTCTGATTTTTCAAGGTCATTTTGAATTCTAATCCTGTCCTCCAAAGGGATTGCAAACCCCTCCCAGCTTGGTGTCCTCTGCAAATTTTCTCAGCATGCTCTCCACTCCATTATCCAAACCATTAATGAAAAGATAGAATAACAGACTCAGCCTTTTCAACGGCAGCTACTTAACTTGAAAAAGGGGAGAGGGACAGAGGTACCTAGGATAAAATGGAAGGCGAAAACCCACAAGCATTACCAAGACAGCTGAGCCACTATCCAGTGGGGTTTGTGATCCCTTCGAAAAAGGGAAGGGGACTAGGAGGCAAGCCTGTGAGAAAACAGCAGCTTTCTACCTTAGTGGCTCCAAGGCAACAGACATCAAAACCAAGAAGCAAAATGATCAGATTCAACCTTGAGAGTGCCCGTGCTTTACTATTCCCCTCACTGCAAGCTGGACTGAAATGCTAAAAAGTCCTGACAAGCAGCCCCCAGCCCCTCCCAGCTCTGTGTGTCTCTGGCTTCAGGTTAATTTAGAAAAAGCTTTTTTATGGCTCTACATTTAAAAAAAAAATCTCAAAGTCACTCAATCAATAATCCTCTCCTTGGCTAAACAAACATGGGGATATCAGTTAGCAGGAGAACTCTGGGTTGTTCAGCGGCCCCTCGTTACAACAGGGGCGATCGATACAAGAGGCACGTAAGTAGTCGCTCCTTTTTATTATTCATACTGGCATTGATTGGCGAGGAGAAAGATGGAATAATTCCCTGGGCAGCGTAGCCCCTCTCACAGGCTGTGCCCGTGACGCACTGCTGAGTGTGAGTTACCGGTCCCCTCTCTGTGCCCAATCCATACAGGATGAGTCCACGGCAGCCCAGCTAGGGAACCTGAGATTTTCAGCTCAAGCTGTAGCAGCTTATGCTTTTAGATCCAGAGGTCCCCAATTCAATTTCTGGTGCGTCAGCCAAGATAGCAGAGGTTACACACCCTTGTCAAATATTTCATGTTCCCATGAGGGATGGAGGAAGCCGTTCAAATCAAACCAGAATCCACCCAAGACTTGGACCACAGCAGCTGATATCCGGCAATGTCGGGAATCTCACAAAAGAGAGACTGTTCCCAGGAGTTTCCCCGCCCGGCCTGTTAGCCAAGGGTCTGTCTGGAGAAACGTCCTCACAGTGGCATCTTCATCTGAACCACTGGCGGTAGTTGGAGGTTCATTCATGGCTCATTCGGGGAGGCAGAGGGGGGAGTGAGTGGCCTGAGCAGAAGTTGGGCCCAAAGCTGCAGTGCACTTTTCAGTCCCTTGCTTGTAATTTCTGATCCCACAGGAGCACGTCCGTGCGAGCTCAGCCAGGGCTTGGGGGAAGTGGAGGCTCCTGCCTGTCAGTCGCGAGGCAATGGCGTTTTCACTGTGGCTTAGTCCTGACCCGAGGCGAGTCTCTGGAGCTGATGCCTCCAGCTCTGGAGCTGACACTACGTTCTCCCCTGGGTAACGCCAGTCAGGAGTACGCACTGTGTTTTGAATGCACCGGGTGAGTTGCTTTTGCATTTCCCTGGATGAGAGGGTGCTCAGGGCAAGCCATGCAGGCATCTCTGAGAGAACAAAGAAGGTCACCTACAAAGCACTCTACCCACGCAGAGGGCTCTCACTCTGGGAGTGTGACAGCTGCCATCTTTGCAGACACTGGGAACTCAACTGGGGATGGCCGAAGCTAAAAGCATGAGCTAATGAGCCAGGCTCTCTAGTTCAGAGCTGAACAGACTCTTCTGTGGATCAGGCTCAGAGGGGGACACGTAACCCACACTGACCAGTGGGTTACGTTCACCCTGGCTGGGAGAGCACCATTCTAGCATGTCACACAGGAGCACCCAGTCCCCTCCCTGCTATATAATACGCAGCAGTCGGCTGGCACTCTCTGAATTCCTCTGCAAGCTCCCTAAAAGGAGTTTCTTTCTGCAGGAAATGTGCCGAGACACAAAGGACAAGCCCATCTCAAAGCAAGGCCGCCGGTCCACTAGCATCCTTTCCTCATCAGGCATTGCAGTGCATTGAATCTCCACCAAGCCCTGTTGCTGCCTGTGAGCTGAGCCACCGGAGGGAGAAGGGAGGAAACTATGAACAAATGGCACAATCAGAACACCAGCAGAAGGTGGCAGCAGGATGGGCGTTCATGACACAGTGAGCAAAGATACTCCAAGAAGGTAAATTCTACAGGGAAACGATACATTGTTCCTTCTAGTGCTAGAAGGTGCTCTCGCATCTCAACTGTATATCAGTAGGCATCGATGTTGGCCAGTGCGAACACTTCTACCGCAGGCTAAGGGGCTCTCCGCATGTAACCCTGTTGCTGCGAAGGGCTGCAGCCCTGGAGCAGAGCATTCCTAGGGAATGCGGGCACAGCTGCAGAAGAAAGGCATCGGATAGGAACACGCCAGTTTTGCCTGGTGGCTACAAAGGGTGAAGTCTGCACTGCAGACCCCCCTGGGGTTCAGAACTGAAGAGAAGAAAGGCGTGGCCAGGTATGGTCATGAAAATGTTAGGGGAGAAGATGTGGGCGCCCAGGGAGGAGTGTGGGGATGAGTCTCGGGGTCCTCGGGGAGAAGAGAACCACCCTCTGAAGACAGGCACTTCTAAAATAGATAATGCTGTTGAAACACCAAGCAGCCTCCCAGTGGTGCAGTATCAGCTTCCTCCTGTGCAGTGACACAGGCTGCTCAGAGACAACAGGGTGTACCTTGGATTCACAACAGGCCTCCTCCCTCAGCCACACGAGCACACCTGGGCTGTCTCACCTTTCAAGTCTGTGACAGTGAGGGAGGTAACCGGTATCTTGTATGCCCCCCTCAGCCACTCACCTGTACACAGGGCCTGTACTGTGTCCAGGTATCCCTCAGCAGGGCAATGAACCCCAGAGGACTGTTTGCTGAGTCACCGGGTGTCATGGAGTTGAGTCTCTCTGGCGGAGGGGACAGAACAATTCTTTGTTAACTGCCTCCCGGGCTGGGAGCCACAGTCCTAGATCCATGAAGGCAGCATCCCCGCGTCCCGTCCCAGGCCTCTACTGTGTGTTCTGTTCAACCACCAGGGAAATCGCAAAAGAAACCCATCTGCCAGAGGAGGGGTCTTAGAGACCCCAGGTGGGTTAGGTCATAGGTTGTATTGGACCCACTTCTGTTGGTGATAGAGACAAGCTGGATCCAATAAAAGATAGGACCTCACCCACCTGGTCTCTCTAATATCCTGGGACCAACAGGGCTATAACAGCGCTGCACATGGGAATTGCTAAGGCAGTTATGGATCCTATTGCCACTTGGACACCGATTCGTAGCTTGGCTCTGTCAATCATGGCTGACAATCCTCCTCTGATAGCCGTTTGTGAAACCAGTTTGGCCTCTCCACCTAGTCCCGACCTGACAAGTATCCACAGGGTCATGGCCCCTTGTTGGCAGCACAGCTGAGAAACCCATGGCTGAATGCACCATGCTGAGGACTGGCCTACTCTCCAAGGTAGGGTGCTGGATTCATCAATACCCTGCATCACAGGCTCCCAGGCTTCCATTGCCCGCATTCCTTCAACCTTTCTGTGTTAAAATGAAAAGCTGACTTTAATGCAACCAGTCCTTAGCCGAAAGGCTTCAGATACCAAGAGGGATCCATGAGCAGCACACAGGATTGACTCTGCTTCCCTCTCATGCCTTGAGGGCGACCCCTCCATGGCAGGGTGGAGGTATGTAAGTGGGGTACAGTGGGAGGAGCTGGTATATGCCAATAATTGTTCCGTGGAGAGAGGTTTCAGACTCCAGGGCTGTCAAGCCAACCTTTCCTGAGTGCTTAAAAAAAGAGGAGGGTCAAGAAGCAATGACCTGCGTCTCTTCTTGGTGTTTTCATTGAATGCTCTTTTCACCACCACTTTTCCAAAGAGTTTATAGCAGTTGGACACAGCTGCCAGTGCCAACACTTACACCCTGATAATGAAGATGGGCCCGTGATTCTCCTTTGGATCCGGAGACGGGCGTCTAGTGCCCCAAAAATCTGGGAATGTTCCGCTCGGACCCGAGGTTTTCATTCAGCCCATTATGACATCTCAGGCACCATTTGCAAATTCTGATTGGACTGGGGAGCAAAGTTTGAGGGTGCTAAAATCTCGGGGTTTGGGTCAGGCCCAGGTCAGCCTGGAAGGCTAGTGAGCCTCTCCTGGGCAATTCAGTAATTCCCCCTAAGGAAGAAAGCAAAAATATAGAAGGAAAGCAAGCTGGACTCAACTATCAGATATATCAAGGAAGTGGGACAGTCGCCAGCATCTGGAAAACGATCTCTTAATTAACAGTGAATTAGACTCCTGCAGTAAGATAAAAGGAAGACAATGTGGCATAATTAAAGAACAAGGAGAGCAATTTGCTTCCCATGCCCCTGTGCACCCCTCCCCAGCAGGGTCCTGCTGCAAATCAGAATCGTTTGCTCCCACTGTCACTTCCATTTGATCCCGGATGTCCTCATGTATCCTGGTCTGCCTGTCACCCACAGGGGCTCTCTGATGCCTGCCCCACCGCCCTGTACTGGGTCAGTCCTTAGCATGCAGCTCCCACCTCCCTCGGCTGCCTGATTTTAGTCATTACATATGATGCTTGACTCTGAGATTAAGGAAACAATCCCCCTGCAACTTTCCTCCTCCTCCTCTGCAATTTGTGTGTCCCGCCCTTTGGAGGCTTCTGTGGCACATTTTAACAAAAAAGCATCCAACATTCGGACCACAGACAGTTAACAAAAAATCTAGACATGGCTTAGCCACATGCCAGACTGAAACTCCCTAGCATGGCTTTCATCTGTAGATCAAAAATCATGGAATCCAAAATACAGTCCCTTAAAAGTTACTCCAGTGCACCATCTAGTGGTTCACTGGGGCTCCTACAGATTCATACCTCATGTATTCCTCTGAATCAGTGTTTCACAACCTTTTTGATACCAGGGACCGGCTTGCTGCCTTCCTAAACTGTGTCAGGGAGATCTCAGGGACTGGCGCCGATCCACAGACCGGTTGTTGAGAAACACTGCTCTAGGCAATAATACGGTGCAGTAGATCCAAAGAACTTAGTGCACTTTCCCAGCCTCACAACACACCTTTTGTGAAGTAGGTAAGTTATTATTATTTATTATTTACTTATTTTTTGTATTGGGATAGCCTCTAGGAGCACCCCACTCCTGGATCAGTGCTAGGCACTGTGAAAACACAGAACAAAACACAGACCCTGCCCCAAGGAGCTTACAATTTTTAACTTTCATGCAATTTTGTCTTATTAACTTCATTTCACAGATGGATGAGAAGCGAGGTTGAGAAACTTGCCCAGGATCTCCCCGTGAGTCACTGGCAGAGCCAGGAATAGAATCCGGAAGCCTTGTCTCCCAGAGCTGTGCCCTGACCACTAGACAACGCTGCCGTCTGCATTAACTGGAATTAATTCATTTAGCCATTTGTATTAACTGGAAATCTTTGGGTATGGTGGCATTCTAGCTTTCAGTATCTTGTGATCAGTGTATTTACATCTGAAAAATTACAAGAAAGCAGAGATATACGTTTTCTAACACAGGTGACCTAAATAGAATATGAAAGTCTAATTACCACGCACCTTTTTTACATTAAATCTATGTGCATTTTAAATTGATGGTGACAGATACTCAGTTCAAAGTAGTTTCCAAAGAGAAAGGGGCTTGTTCTAATTCTGCATGGTATTTTATAGCCCCATGTAGATCCATTCAATATTTTCTACTTATGCAAGATCTCCAGGATGAAATTACCCTAACATATCATCTGTGAGTTCTTACAGATGCTAAGGACCAGACCCTCAGCTGCTGTAAATATGCATAGGCAATTGATTTACACCTCCTGAGGATCTAGTTGTGTGAGTATGAATTATCTGCAGATGTCATTCTTAATAAATAATCTGTGCAATTCATTCTGTGATTTTCAGGCTGGGCAGAATTTTGTGATACTAGATGTTGAGTCTCTGAGTGCATTCCAGACAGGACCTGGCTCTTGAATGTTTAACTGATTCGCAGTTTTGACCCTTGGAATGGGACCTGGATTATTGCATCATAAATTGAGCCAGATTAAAGGATGGTGGGTGTGCAACCTCTAGGTTAGGTGACTCTAGGCTCCAGTTTTGTAAACTACCTTTAAAAAATTCCCCTTTCCTTTTTTTTTCTTTCGCTTGCTGCACAAGAACACAGACAGGATCCTTCCTAGGAGTTTAGAATGCGACATCGCTTCACTGTGGTCCCGTGCTCGCAATGCCACACGTCGCCTGGGGAAGCGCATCAGCTGCCGCTGGGAGTGGTGCAAGGAGCGCCAGGAGCAGGGAGTCCTGGTGCCGCAGATCAGGTCCAACGACAACACCATCGTCGTCCCGCGTGCCAGGGGCATGCTGGAGAGGACCCTGAAGGCAGCCATCCAGTCACTGTACATGGAAACCCTGAAGCGTAAACCGGGCCAGGGTAAAGCCTTCAAACTGACCAGCAAGTGGGACGCCAGCAACCACTTGCCCCCCAGGGGTGGCTTCACCCGTTTTGCCATCTGGCGGTTCATCCACTGTGCCCGGCTCAACTGCGTCCGGCTCAATGGAGCCGTCCGCCACGGGAACTGAGACACGCGTTGCAGGAAGTGCGGCTACTCCAACGAGACCCTGCCCCACGTCCTGTGGAGCTACAAGCCCCACTCCAGAGCCTGGGAGCTGTGCCACAAAGCCATCCAGAACCGCCTGGTGAAAGCCATCGCACTGCACCTGCGGGAGGTCGCTGTGAACTGCGCCATCCCCGGTACTGACAGCCAGCTGCGACCTGATGTGGTAGTCACCGACGAGGCCCAGAAAAAGATCATCCTCGTCGACGTCACAGTCTCCTTTGAGAACAGGACCCCGGCCTTCCACGAAGCCCGAGTTCGTAAGCTGGAAAAATACGCCCCCCCTGGCCGACACCCCGAGAGCGAAGGGCTACGAGGTGCAGATGGACGCCTTGATCGTCGGAGCCCTGGGCGCTTGGGACCCCTGCAACGAGCGTATGCTGCGGACCTGTGGGATCGGTTGACGCTACGCATGGCTCATGCGGCACCTCATGGTCTTGGACACCATCCAATGGTCCAGGGACATCTACATCGAACACATCACCGGCCACCAACAGCACCAGGAGGTGTGAGCCGGTATGACATTGTGCATCAACTACAAGAAAGGGACTGAGAGACTTTTCCCATTGGACCATATGAACTGGAACCATAAACTCACTGAACATTAAATCTCACCAAATGAGGGTAAATCCATCCTCATCATCGTATCCACTCATTATACCCCACACCTGAACATAGCCATTATATGGACAACATACCCCCATATCTCAGTGTCTGTACTTTGACCCGTTAACATTTTACCCCAAATCAGGGATATTGCAGATTATGTATTCCTTACACCACCCAATCCTAAACCAAACTTCGCATCCCTCGATAATCTGTACCTTATTCCCTGATAACCAGAAACTTCTATGCTTAAATTCTGTACCGTTTTCTTTTTATTTTAACATCATCTTAATAAAATTATTAAATCTGCTGCGGAGATGTGCAGCGGCAACATACAGCCCACCAAGGCATGGAACAGAATGGGAGTATATCAGGAAGGTCGGGGGCGTCAATGTTCTCCTATAATCTCTCCTGAAATGACTGAAATGGGGAAGATAAGGTTTTAACCGTTCTCTTCCTCGGCTAATTCCAGCTCTCATGGGCTAAGAAAGTTGGTGATAAAACGTGACTTGAATTTCAGCAGGAAATTAGCTTTTAAAAAGGGGCTTCAGCCGTGGGAAGTGCTGAGCAGCATCCACTGCCTTGGGCAGGAGTGCTCAGGATGTCACAGGACAAGCTCTGCAGTATCAGGCCAGAAACACAACATGGGACTGTATCCCTGAAAGGAGATCTGACCATGCCTCTTGGTGACCCTAGGTCACAGGGTCCTGGTCAGGAGCGGCAGCAGCTCCCTAAAAGTGGGTGGGGGCCACTGGCCCCGCCCCCTTCTGCCTCTTCCCCTGAGGCCCCACTCCTACACCGCTGCTTCGCCCCCAAGACTCTGTTCGCTCCTCTCTGCCTCCTCTCTCCTGTCGCTCGCCTTTTCAGCTGGTGAAAAGTGGGAGAGCTTGGCACCCTGGCCCTCCCTCTTCCAGCACCCCTGGTCCTGGTTCTTCCTTCTCGTGTTTCTCCCGCCCTCTCTCACACACATGCAGAAAGGATCCTGTGGAGCAGGGTATAGTGTGATCCTGGTAGCTCGAAGCAGAACGTCCCAACCTGAGACAAGACACAGTTCGTTGTCATGCAGCAGCAGCTGTGCATGCCCCCCCCCCTCCCCGGGCACTAGGAAGGACAGCAGGATCCACTCCTGTATGAGTAAGAGCATCTTGACACATGTTTTCCTCAGACCATGATTTGTAGTCCTCTTTGGACTATGCCATTCCTCACCGGGAGACTGAATGTGAAGAAATGTCCCACCGGCAATAGGAACACTGGATAGATTTGGCCTAACAGATCCAGCCAGTGACCCACCTAGTCCAGTATCTACCCCTTGGCAGTGACCAATCCCGAAATGCTCCAGAAGGAGGTGAACTGGAAACTTTCCTACAATGCAGTTAGCCCACGGGACCCTCCTGCCCGGCCCCTGAGCTCCTGGCTGGGGAGGCTAGCCCCAGCCCCCGCCCCCCGCTTTTCTCCGGCCGAACCCAGTCTCTGTGCCCCGCGGTGCGTGGCTGGCTCCGGCCAGGCGGCACAGCTGCAGTGCCTCCAGCCACCGGTGCTCCAGGCAGCGCGGTAAGGGGGCAGGGGGGTTGGATAGAGGGCAGGGGAGTACGGGGGGTGGTCAGTGGCTGGGGCTGTGGATAGCGGTTGGGACGGTCAAAGGGCAGAGAACAGGGGGGTTGAATGGGGGCAGGGGTTCCGGGGGCGGTTAGGGAGAAGGGGTGGTTGGATGGGGTAGGGGTCCGGGGGGGCATTCAGGAAGGAGGTGGGGTTGGATGGGGTGGCGGGGGGTAGGGGGACAGGGGGCGGTCAGGGGACAGAGAGCAGGAGGGGTGGATGGGGCAGGAGTCCCTGGTGGGGGGCCCATCAGGGAACAGAGGGGTTGGATGGGGCAGGGGTCCCAGGGGGACTGTCGGGGGGGTTGGATAGGGGGTGGGGGCCGGGGCATGCCTAGCTGTTTGGGGAGGCACAGCCTCCCCTAACCGGCCCTCCACACAATTTCTGAAACCTGATGTGGCCCTCAGGCCAAAAAGTTTGCCCACCCGAGTTAGCCAGTGGTACAATGCTGTGGCTAGAGGGGGAAACGCCTTTCCTGACCCTCAGGTAATCAGCAGAAGCCTTGAAACATGAGATCTGATTCCGTGAGACAGGAATATCTCACCGTCCATGAAAGCAAATGTTATCAATGGCTGTGAAATTATCCAGCCACAGCGTTTGACTTGCTGTGGCATGGAACAGGGTCTATAACTGGCAGTGGGTGACGACAAGTTTCTCCAGCCGTGGGCAATAGCTGGTTAACTGAATGCTCCCAGGAGATGTGTGTCAGCCAAGGCAGGTTGGACACAGCTTCCCGCAGCGTGTGGCAAACCAGTCAGATAGCAGTGTGATGATGGGTGTGCACATCACCCAGGCTCTAAAAGGGTTAATGTGGGAAGCCAGCTGACATACTGGGAGAGGCAGGCTTAACTGAGGGTGAAATTCAGCAGAGAAGGGGCTGGCAGAGGACTATAAACTGAGGAAGTTGACAGCAGAAGAGGGCTGCAGGCAAGGAGAGAGTCTGCAGTCACTCTCCAGGATGAGAGAAAGTCAATAGACCAGCTGGGATCCCAGCCGGAGTAGAGAAGGCTGGCAAGCAACCAAGGGAGACCTAGGGCAGTCACTGGGAGTGAAGCGCGCTGCAGGGGCAAGCCCTGATAAACGGACACAATCCAGACTTCCAGGAGAAAGCCCTGGGCGGTGTTCAGTGGAGGAACAGCAAAAGGGATTCAAGAGGCATGAAAGGCCAAGCTCAAGGAGGGCAGAAGTTGGCCTGGGTTTATTAGGAAATTCCAGGGGAAGTCCCGGAGGGGCTTTTTCACGGAGGGAGGAGGAACTTACTCTGCTCTCATCTGACACACCTGTTCATTTTACCTGTCACTTGGGTTACCCATAATGCTCTTGATCCTGTTGGTTAATTATTACAGGCACTGAGCCCTCAGCTCAGCCCCCTCTACCTGAGCCTGCGTCAGAGTCCGAGCAGTGACTTTCCCATGGTGAAGGACCCTGGTGTTGCACGCAGGGCTCCACGGCCACAGAAGAGCATGTGACAAGGGAGTAAACCCCTGGCATGAGCAGATCTGAAAGAATGCCTAAGGGATCAGGTGAGAGTGAGTTTCTATCAGGGTCGGTCCTGCCGGCTGCAGGACGGAGCCCCTAGTATCCTATAGAGACAAGGTGGGGGAGGTAATATCTTCCATTGGACCAGCTTCTGTTGGCGAGAGACAAGCATTTGAGCTTACAATGTGCATACCCATGTGCACACACCCTTGCGTACAGAGCCTGGTGTTCAGTTGGATTCACTTGCCTGTCCTCCCCAGTCACGGCTCTGACAGGTATGTGCCAGGCACCAGTGGAAACAGAGAGTGCCCCCTGGCCATCTTTCACACCCATGCCGCACCTCTGAGGTACCTGCTTGTCTATTTCTATGTGCTCTCCAGGTACCATGATCCTGAGCCCTGGGCTTCCTAAGTAGCTGCATTTTAAACTGAAAGTGAAGTCTTCATTACAAAGCAGCCCCCCACCATAGGCTGCAGCCAAGATCGGAGCCCTCTTGTGCACAAACACCCAGCAAGGGATTAGAGCTGGTTGGGGAAAAAATTCTGCAGAGAATTTCAATTAAAACAGAAAAAAAAATTGCTTTCATCAAAGCTTTCAGTGGAAAATTTTGACTTTTAATAAAAAATAAAACAATCAGACATTGTTCAGTGTTTGGCCAGGAAATTTTCAATTGTCTGATGAAAAATTTTAAAAAAAATTCTAGGAAAACTGATACTTAGAGTGTAAATTTCTTTTCATCTAAAACTGTAACTCTATCTCCGAAGAGGCAATGTTCTCCCATGGGTACCGCACAACGGTGGGAGCCAGGCTGCTAATCTTGGTGCTGTCTCCGCCTTGCTGCACGACCTTGAGTAAGTCACATCCACACTCTGTTCCATGGTTTTCCCCTCCCACCCCCACCTTTTCTCTCTCTTGTCTATTTAAATGGTACAGTTCTAAGGGCAGAGAGTGTTTTGTTATAGGGCTAGTCGAACATTTTCCATCGAACCCCTTTTCAGTGGAAAATTGGGTTGGGGGTTTGGGCAGCGCCTAGCACCAAGAGGGCTCTGATCCCAGCTGCAGCTGGTAGGCAGCACGGCAATACAACAGATCATAATAACAGCAATAACTGGTTAAAGCTGCATTTTGGAGCTAACTTGCCTTTCCTGGGTTGAGCCTGGGCAAAATGCTATCATTAAAAGTAACCATCCGCTAAATGCCAAGCAGGAGCAGAATGACTGCCTGCTTTCTACGGAACCTTTCAGAGATAACGAGTGCATTTATCATCATGAATCAGAAGTCTCCATGCTTTAATGGGGGGTGGGGGAGGAGAGTAATGTTTAATGGAATAAACAGCAGCTGAAATAGTATGATCAGTACAGTAGCCCTTGTATTAGTTATTTAGATATTCAACTTTGCCTGTAAATCACCGAGGTGGCCTTATTGAGGGACAGTCTAATGAGAGAGAGTTGTTTCCTCATACACAGGGTAAGCTGGCAGAATGATTCAGCAGGAAAACAGCTGCAGTCAGCAAGGTGTCTTCCTCCGGGGTTAGTGTTTATAACCACAAAGTACACAGAAAATTCCCCAGCCTGAGGTTCAACCCAGTCCTATGACCCGACCTTCCCACACTGCCTCCCAAACAGTCAAATTATTCCCCTTCCCCTCACCCTCTATGCACCTTGTCTAGCCACTTATATCAGAGTAGCGAGCACAATGGGATGTCAAATGCCGCCATGCTTGTTCGTAGGGGCCCAGGTAGAGCCCCTGCCCGGCCCCGAGGAATTCATTGAATTGTCAGGGTTATTCATTCGAGGGAGAAGAACCCAAGGTCAGGTCTGTTGCAAAATCTGGTCTGTGGGAGGGAGTCCTTTAAGGTCACAGAAATATTTAACCATAGCATCTTTCAGGGCATGCCTGGCTGAGCACTGCAGTTTTACCAGAAAGCTACACCCATACACTCACTGGTGGCTGCACCAACACTTACCGCCTAAAATACGTAATTAACTTTAGGAAGGACAATTATATATGCACCGATTCACATCCAAATCATTGTAATGTATATTTGTAGGCTTTTCTGGCAGATTCAATAACAAAAATAATGCTGATTTCCCCTTCAGTGCCCCCCCCCCTCACACATCCAGGGCTTAGTAATTCCTGGGGCTTGCTATGAAAAGTGATATTTGTATATTTGTTAATATCAGAGCACACTTAGTAGCTACCTGGCTACTTTTTCACATCATTTTTCACATCATTTTTCACTTTTTCACATCATTTTTCACATCATTTTCACAGATAGCTAGTAAGTCTGCTGTGAAATATTTGCATGTTTGTTAATATCACTTTTCTCAGCAAGCCCCCAGGACCCATTGAGCCCTGGATGGGGGGGGCTGAAGGGAGAGGC
Organism: Caretta caretta; assembly: GCF_965140235.1. NCBI lineage: Eukaryota > Metazoa > Chordata > Testudines > Cheloniidae > Caretta > Caretta caretta. Next base: position 9,426,853 of record NC_134223.1, read on the forward strand.
AGCAGGGGCCAGAGGCGATGGTGGGATGGATGCGGGGCCAGGGGAGGCAGTGGTGGCCCAGGACAATGGCGGGGATGGATGCAAGGCCAAGACGGCAGCAGGGTTCTGGTGGGGAGGGTGTGTTGGATATAGCTGACAGTTGCTGTGGGAGGCAGCGGGGACCTGGATGGACACAGGGGCAACGGGGATGGGTGATGAGCCCCACTGTTGCATGGCCAGAGCCAGGTGTCTGCTGCCCTGTGGCCAGGGCTGGGGCTCAGTGCCCGCAGCCAGAACCCGGAGCTGGATGCTGGAGCCCAGGAGTGCGTGGCTGGAGTCAGGAGTCAGCGCTCGCCACTGCTGTGTGGCTGGAGTCGGCACTCGCTGCTGCGTGGCCAGGGGTTGGCATCCAGGGTCAGCTCCTGCCATCGCGTGGCAAGAGCCCTGGAACAGAGCAGTCGGTCGGTGCCTGCCACTGCATGGCCGGAACTGGGGACCAGAGGCCGACTAAGCTCTGTGGCCGGAGCCGGGGATCAGCACCTGCTGCCCCGTGGCCAGAGCCAGGGATTGGCACCCAAAGCCTTGTGGTTGGAGCCTGCGGCCGGGGCTGGCGTCGGCGTCTGTGGCCAATGCCTGCCACTGCGCGGCAGGAGCCCGGGACTGGAGCCAGGAGCCAGCACCTGCTGCCACGCAGCCAGAACCAGGGGCTGGAGTCTGAAGCCCTGCAGCTGGAGGCCAGGGCCGCGTGGCCAGAGCCGGGGGGGAGTCAGTACCTGCTGCCCCGCAGCTGGAGCCCGGGGCCGCACAGCCAGGATCCTGAAGTCCCACCACTGCAGCCTGCTGCCCAAACCCCGTCCCCCCAGGGTGCGTCAAGAACTCACCTTGCTCCTGCAACGTTGTGCCCCCCCTCTCTCCAGAGGCAGTGCAGGGGCGCCTCATCCAGGAGCAACAAGGAGGGAGGTGGAGGGGCCAATACTTCGTCCACGCTGGCCACACGTGAGACACGTTGGCCTAGAGTCACAGAGCTGCCGAGCACTCCCTGTGCTTTCAGTAGGAGTTGTGGGTGCTCGGGACGTGTGATAACTGGGCCCTACCAGCCAATTTTTGAGAGCTCGGTGCAGGTAGGGTGACCAGATGTTCCATTTTTAAAGGGATAGTCCTGGTTTTTGGGACTTTTTCTTATATAGGCACCTATTACCCCCCACCCCCTGTTCTTTCACAGTTGCAATCTGGTCACCCTAAGCAGGGGTACATGCTGGCTCCTGAGCACTCTTGAAAACCTTGCCTCAGTTTGGGTACCGAACTCTTGGCAAACGTGCCCTGTCTCTAGGCTTGGCAGAATTTGATTTTTATTTTTTTATCATTTTGATGGATAATATCGAGTATTTTTAAGCATTTTTTTTCCAATTTAAATTTTCACAGTTGTGGGAAATCATGGGGGGGGGAGGGATGTGTCAGATAATAGGGGAGATCAGATATTAATTATTTAATGACCGTAGACCCCGAGATTCAAAAAGTTAAACCTTTATAACCGTTAGACACAATCAGCCAATGTCACGTGTCAAAATATACACATTAAATATGCTGAAATCAAACCCTAATGCGTTCTCAAGCAGCGTTTTTCTTACTTTGCCTATCTGTACATTTTAGATGATTATTGCTGGAAATATTATTTCATTGGTTTGTGTTTTTATGGGGAAATTGACATTTTGACCCAAATGATTAGGGGTCTGGAACACATGAGTTATGAGGAGAGGCTGAGGGAGCTGGGATTGTTTAGCCTGCAGAAGAGAAGAATGAGGGGGGATTTGATAGCTGCTTTCAACTACCTGAAAGGGGGTTCCAAAGAGGATGGCTCTAGACTGTTCTCAATGGTATCAGATGACAGAACGAGGAGTAATGGTCTCAAGTTGCAGTGGGGGAGGTTTAGATTGGATATTAGGAAAAACTTTTTCACTAAGAGGGTGGTGAAACACTGGAATGCGTTACCTAGGGAGGTGGTAGAATCTCCTTCCTTAGAGGTTTTTAAGGTCAGGCTTGACAAAGCCCTGGCTGGGATGATTTAACTGGGAATTGGTCCTGCTTCGAGCAGGGGGTTGGACTAGATGACCTTCTGGGGTCCCTTCCAACCCTGAGATTCTATGATTCTATGATTTACTGACAGATATTGATAAAAATGTAATCTTTCCAAGTCTTCATAGGTGCTGGAACTAGGGGTGCTGCTGCACCCCCTGGCTTGAAGTGGTTTCCATTATATACAGGGTTTACAGTTCGGTTCAATGGCTCTCAGCACCCCCACTATAAAAACTGTTCCAGCCTCCCTGGCCTACCTATCTCTCACCTTCAGCTCGGGTTTGTCACTGAGTGTCTGTAGTCCTTTTTCAGAGGGGTAGCCGTGTTAGTCTGTATCAGCACAAACAACGCAGAATCCTTCTGGCACCTTAGAGACTAACAAATGTATTTGGGCATAAGCTTTCGTGGGCTAAAACCCACCTCATCAAAGTGGATTATAGCCCACAAAAGTTTATGCCCAAATACATTTGTTAGTCTCTAAGGTGCCAGAAGGACTCCGCGTTGTTGTTTCTGTAGTCCTGGTATTTCCTGCAGATTTTCCGCTGCGCCCCCTGAATTTCCTCCCAATGCCAATTCACCTCCTGGCAAAATGCCCCAGGCTGATGCACTGAAAGGAGGGGGGGGGCTGCAGAGCTGGGCATAAAGAGGGCGGCGCTCTCTGACAGCTCTCCAGCGGTTCCACTGGCCGAAAGGCACTTTGAGAACCAGCTCGGACCTCAGAGGGTGGAAGCTGCTTTTGCTCATGCAGAGCCAATCAGAACCAGGCGGCCAGGGCATTGCGGGCTTTAGCCAATCGTGTGGGAAGCCTGTCGCTGTGAGGATGAATGCAGAGCCCTCCAAGCTGGAGCTTGTTGCTTCTTTGTTGCTGCATTGTCATGGGACGGCTCCTTCCCTGAAAGCTCCTTTTCAAGCAGAGAGTCCTACCAAGGGTACATGCTCATCCTCAGCCCCAGCTTGCTCCCACAGAGGTACAGCAGTGGGGAGACAGACTGTCCGGGGTGGAGAAGGACAGCTCCATTGCAGAGAGAGGAGGGAGATCAGGTGCACTGATTTGCTCTGGACCCACCTCATGGAGACAGCGCGCGCACCAGTGCAGAGATACTGGTGAGACCGTAGAGCACGCCTCACAAGCTGCCCATGACTCCACCCTGTCCTCCACACTCTGAGAGGGAGAGTGCAGCCAGGCCTGGGAACGCACCCTCGCACTTAGTGAGAGCTGAGCTGACCGTTAGACTCCTGAGCTAGAGGGATACGCAACACAGGAAAATCACAGAGCCACTGACAGAGGATGAGAGTGAGAGAGTAGAACTGCAACACACACACTCAGGAGGAAGACACATGCAAATCCTCCACTCACTGGCACTCAGAGACACATCCACCACATCCACACTATGAGTCAGTTTGTCACACACACACAGTTACACACATACTTTCTTCAGGAGTGGAGACTGGCACTTCCTCTTGCTCAAACCTGTTTTTCCCCTCACTGGCTGCAGTTGCAAAAAGGAGAAGTCCTGCAGATACCCGTGAGCGTAACCATGGCCCAGGTGCAGTACGACTGTTCCAGGGGGAATCATCCTAACGTCTCCAATTCAACAGCCTCCCCCGTGGGACATGAGCAAATTCAACTCCTGTTGAACGTCTGCAAGGAAGCAAAGAAATCTGCTTACTGTCCATATAGTCACTTCCCAGTGGGAGCAGCGCTACTGACTTGCGATGGGAAGATCTTCTCTGGTAAGTAAGGACCGCGCTTCCCCATACGGTAACACCTCAGCTCCTGAAGAGCTGGGCCCGATGCTCTCCCAGAGATTCAGGTGTCTCTGAAGACGCAGAGGCAGAGGCAGTGGAGTCAGGGCTCCCTGAAAAGGCAGAGACTGTTTGATAGCAGCGTCTGGTTTGTGCCACGAGCAAAATGCTGTACAGCAAACTTGCCCTGTATTCTTCATGTGGTCCTCCTTTGCTTCCCCAAGATGTGGTGCTGGCCTTGTGCAGCTGTAAGCTGGTTTGGATTTGGGCCGTCCTTTCCAAACTGGGTCACAGTTTATAATCCGTCTCTGGTTCTGCTTTCTGTCAATGGCCTGCCTTCCTCCTCCAGCCCTGGACTAGCAAGAGAAACTAAACCGGGAAGCCCCTTGCTTCCATCTTGTTTGTGCCCCTGCCGGGGCCCACAGGCTATGGAAATTACGGCATACTCACCAGCGTTGCCAGCCCTTGAGCTTCTCTTACAAGTCTCACGATGTTTCCAACAGCCCAGCTCCTCAAGACATGAGAGAACCTCAGCTTTCATTTTTGTAATAGTACATTTCTAGCCTTCACGGCTGGAGACAAAAGTTTTTGGAAAAATTGACCCCCAAAGGCTCAAAAACACAGGAAGCAAAGAAAAAGACCCCACATCTACTACTGCTAGAATCTTATGATTTTCAAGCCAATCTGGGGGGCCTGACTCATTATTTTTGTCTGAGTTTCCTGGGACTTTCCCATCTGTCTATATCTGCCCATTTCTTGTCTTATGGAACGTAAGCTTTCAGGAAGGAACCATCTTTTCATTCTGTGTTTGAGCAGCACTTAGTGCGGTGGGGTCCTGGCCTATAACTGGGGCTCCTAACTGCTATTGCAATGCAAAGAGTCATGAGTCTTGAAAGGCTGAGGCTGGCAATCCTGCATATGTCAGGGGTCAGAGCAGATCGCACTGACTATGCCATTCTGCCCTGCCTGCCTGTGCCATATTGCTCTCCCTTGCTGAGCAACAAGAGGCTACTGTCTGATCTCCTGGACTGCATTCAAATCTTTGCTGCAAAACAAGTCAGGGCTGGGAGAGCCTACTGGAGTCACAGCTCCTCTGTGATGCTGGCTAAGCCTGGGCTAGGTTTCCTCTGTGCCTGGGCAAAGTTGAGACATCTGGGCAGGATGGGGATTTCCTCTTAGGATAGTGAACTATGAGGCATCTCTTTGTCATAGTGACAAAAGAGACAATGCTGTGGGGCTGGGAGACATGCCTGATCTTGCCTTGGATGGGGATGGCCCTTGGGGGTTCTTCCCAGGTCCCTGTGCAATCAGAAACTGGGGCCTGTTGAAGGAAAGGGTCAAAAAGAGGTGGGTTTGGAGACTCCAGCACTATCACTTCACTCCCGGGAGAACGAAAAAGAGGGGAGCCAGGAGACTTCACCTCCCTTTCTGACAGGAGCCAGCAGGGCCCAGGGGCAGACCTACCTACTTTTCTGAAGGTTTCATGGTTAGAGCTAAGTGAATAATGAAAAATATGTGTAACACATACACCTTCTGGGTGTGGCGTTTGTCTCACCTCGTGGCACTGAGTCCACTCCGAGTGAGTTCAATGAGTCTGCTCTGCAGCCTTAGCTAAGAGTCAGGTGGCTTTTAGCTCATGCAGTAGAGGCTCATGAACTCAGCTCCAGAGGTCCCAGGTTCGATCCCGCTCATGAACTCAGCTCCAGAGGTCCCAGGTTCGATCCCGCTCATGAACTCAGCTCCAGAGGTCCCATGTTCGATCCCCCCCGTCGACAACCGGGATCTGTTGGCAGTACAGGTGTATTTGCAAATAATTATCCAATGGGAAAAAGTCTGGATATTGTGCCTTCAGTATCCTTTTTCTTCCTGTCATCAGCAAACCTGCAGTGCCTTTACAGCTTACTTTTCAGAGGTGCTAAGCACCTGCGGGGCTCATTGATTTCAGCTGAAGTCGCAGGTGCTCAGCACTTATGCAAATCAAGGGCTCAAGATCGTGCAAACTTTTATGCACATACTGAACTTTACTTGCTTTCTTAAGATTAGGCACGTGCTTAAGTGCTTTGCTGTCTCAGGACCATTTAGTACTTAAAATAACAAACCCTGTATAAAATACCTTGCACCTGCATCCCCATAACAAAGCAGTCATCCAAGGAGGCAATTAAAGAACAGGTTTAATAATTTTATTGAGGTAATGTTGAAATAAGGAACGGTACAGAGTTCAAGCATAGAAGTTTCTGGTTGTCAGGGGATAAGGTTCAGATTATCAAGGGGTGCAAAATTCGATTTAGGAGCAGGTGGAGCAAGGATCACATAATAATCTGCAATCTCCCCGACTGGGGGAAAAGTTTAACCGGTCAGAGTACAGACATCGAGATATGGGGTAAGTTATCCACACAACAGCTATGTTCAGTATGCTGGGTATAGTGAGTGAATACAGGGGTGGGGATGGATCTGCCCTCATTTGGTGGGGTTTAATGTTCAGCGGGTTTACGGTTCCAGTTCATACGGTCTGATGGGGAAGGCCTCTCAGTCTCTTTACTAAAGAAAGACAAAGGCTGAATGGCCAAAACTACTGAAATGCACTTTAACTTTGGGACTCTGGTGAGCTAACCCCATTGAATGCCATTGAAGGGAGGATTCTGCTGATTGCATGAAGAGAGGGAGCTGCTATCACAATTCTGAGTGCTGTTAAAAGTGGTGCTGGTAATTCAGTGGGTGAATTCTTCTGTCTGGGTCAGTCCTATACCCGCCCCCTGTTGTGTTGGTAGCGGAATCCCAGTGCCGGAAGGGCTGTCTTCTGAAGGTCAGAATTCGCTGCAAGCTTAAAGAGCATGACTCCATTGACTTCAATGGAGTTGTGCCAGCTAACACCAATGCTGAATTTGGCCTATAGCCTTAAAAGGTCCTGTCATAAATATAAAGGGAAGGGTAAACACTTTTAAATCCCTCCTGGCCAGAGGAAAAACCCTTTCACCTTTAAAGGGTTAAGAAGCTAACATAACCTCGCTGGCATCTGACCAAAAGGACCAATGAGGAGACAAGATACTTTCAAAGCTGGGGGGAACAAAGGGCTCTCTCTGTCTGTGTTGTCTTTTGCCGGGACCAGAGCAGGAATGCAGGTCAGAACTCCTGTAAAGGGTTAATAAGCAATCTAGTTAGATATGCATTAGATTCTGTTTTGTTTAAATGGCTGATAAAATAAGTTGTGCTGAATAGAATGTATTTTCCTGTTTTTGTAACTTAAGGTTTTGCCTAGAGGGATTCTCTATGTTTTGAATCTGATTACCCTGTAAGGTATTTACCACCCTGATTTTACAGAGGTGATTCTTTTACTTTTTCTTTAATTAAAATTCTTCTTTTAAGAACCTGATTGCTTTTTCATTGTTCTTAAGATCCAAGGGTTTGGGTCTGTGTTCACCTATGCAAATTGGTGAGGATTATTATCAAGCCTTCCCCAGGAAAGGGGGTGTAGGGCTTGGGGGGATTTTGGGGGGGAAGACATTTCCGAGTGGGCTCTTTCCCTGTTATATTTGTTAGACGCTTGGTGGTGGCAGCAATATGGTCCAGGGACAAAAGGTAAAATAGTTTGTACCTTGGGGAAGTTTTAACCTAAGCTGGTAAAAATAAGCTTAGGGGGTTTTTCATGCAGGGCCCCACATCTGTACCCTAGAGTTCAGAGTGGGGAAGGAAACTTGACAGGTCCCATGTCATTAATTATTATTTATTTTAAATATTGATTTATGTTATACTGGTGCAGGGCTGAGCAAACTTTTTGGCTAGAGGGCCACATCTAGGTATGGAAATCGTATGGTGGGCCATGAATGCTCACAAAATTGGGGGTTGAGATGCAGAATGGGGTGAGGGCTCCAGCTGGGGCTGCGGGCTCTGGGATGGGGCCAGAAATTAGGAGTTCAGGCTGTGGGAGGGTGCTCCAGGCTGGGGCAGGAGTGCAGCTGGGGGGTGAGGGCTTTGGCTGAGGGTTTGGGCTCATGGGTGCAGGAGGGTGGGACCGAGGGGTTTGGAGGGCAGGAGGGGGATCAGGGATGGAGCAAGGGGTTGGGGCGCAGGAGGGGGTTGGAGTCAAGGCTCCGGGTGGCGCTTACCTCAAGCAGTTCCCGGGAGCAGCGGCATGTCCCCCATCCAGCTCCTATGCAGAGGCATGGCCAGGCGACTCTGTGCGCTGTCCTATCTGCAGGTGCCGCCCCTGCAGCTCCCATTGGCCCTGTTTGCTGGCCAATGGGAACTGCAGGGGCAGCGCCTGGGGCAGAGGCAGTGCGTGGAGCCCCCTGGCTGCCCATACGCATAGGAGCCGAAGTGGTGACGTGCTACTGCTTCTGGGAGCCATGCAGAGCAAGCCCCCGACCCCACTCCCCAGCAGGAGCTCGAGAGCCAGATTAAAACGTCTGAAGGCCGGATGTGGCCCCTGGGCTGTAGTTTGCCTACCCCTGTACTAGTGCATTTTAAGAGCTAATATAAAAAGCTGCACAAAAGAAGCCATTTGCAGTGTGCTACAAAAAGTATTCTTGGTCCTACAAAACTCAACAATTCGGCTATGTATTTTTGAGGGCCATCTACCGGCACTGTATCCCTTAACTCTGTGTTTACATGTATTCAGATACACAGTGCTCTCATAGCTGGGCATAATTAGGCGGTTTAGCCCATAGGGGTCTGGCCGTTTTGCAGTGGGAGTAATTACATTCTGCCTCCCTAAATCCCATCTGCAATTTCAGCTGGGCACCATGCTCTCCACTTCCCCTCACACTGCTGTGTCATGCGGCTGTGCATATGCCACCCCAGTGCTGGGTGCAGTGATTCCTGTCCGTGACCTTGTAGAGCACTCCTGGATGAAGGGCACTGCATCGGTAGCCGAGATTGTATTTATTGTCAGACAAGTCTGAAAAGTAACAACGTGCTCTGTATTTCCTTTAGGCTGCAATGTAGAAAACGCCTGCTACCCCCTGGGGATATGTGCTGAACGCACCGCCATTCAGAAAGCCGTATCAGAAGGGTACGTGAATTTCAGAGCCATGGCCATTGCTAGGTAAGTCACAGCTCTGAATCATATCCCTTTGAATCATTTCAGAATGTGCTTGGACAGGAAACCTGCTCAACACTTTTCTTCCTCTAATTCTCTACTTCGTGCGCTCTAAACACACAGGCACGTACAGCTCTCGGTGGTGGCAAGAGGTAATTGCCATCCTTTCAAAATGAGCTTTCCCTTTTACCTAATTTTTGCAGCATCAACTTTGAAGACTGGGAGAAAAAAGTGATTAGAGAGTTTTGTTTTGCGAGATTATCATTAAACTACATTGCAACCGCTTTTAAGACTGAGGTCCGGGTCCTGCCAGCCCTTACTCATGCAAAGAGTCCCACAGAAGTGAGTAGGACCATTTGAGGGACCCTGATCCCGCAAACTGATCTGTGCAGGACCTCACAGGACTCAGCGGGGCACAGAGGTCCAGTTTGCACAATCCAGGCCCAAGTGAGCACCCAAGGGAGATGCAAAAATCAGCTGTGGGCCTTTAACTAAAGATTGAATGCAACCATCCCAGAAATCTAGTTGAGACTTTCAAATTGGTCACCTAAAACTGGAGGCTGCTATTTAGTTAGTCCTTACTGTGAGCTTATGTTCTATGATGTGTCTATCGGCTCCTAATTATTGGCTTGATACAGAGCAAGTGAGGAGTTGTTGAGAACATTTTGTCCTAATAGACTAAAAGCAGAAGAGATGTCAAATTATACTACTTGGGAACAATCCATGTCAGTAACCAGAGCCAAGGAATTAATTTTATTCAGAACAAAGGGGCCACATTCATGAAAAAGGATAATGAAGAGAGAGAAATTGTAGGTTTGAATTTTAACAATCACCCAACATCCTCTCTTTGTTTTAGTCTCTCCTTTCAAATGTTCATGAATATTTCTAGGGATAATGAGCAGGTTTCTATATTTATATTAACCTGGTGCTTGCTAAGGAGCAGATCCCTTGTCTACACACAATGATCATCAACACTAGAAATGAGTAAAAGCTATATGGTTATGTAGTTCATCCCGTGCAGAGTTGTTAGCTACGAGGTACTCCTGAGTGCTTTGTCCAGGCTTGTTTTTTAAATGCCTTCCAACACCTCCTTCAAGAGGGTATTTCACATCCTAACAGACTTTGTGGTTAAAAAGCTGATCCTAATATTAATTTGAAATGCACCATTCTTTCACTTCACCCCGTTACTCCTAGTAATATAATCTTATGTCCCCCCATCACCAAATGATTCTTATGCCTTCCTTGATCTTCACACCTTTCAGATACTTGGAGATAGATACACAGGTGTCAGAATCCTAGTAAAGTCCAAACTGATGGGCCAGTGTTTTCCCTATGGGGTTCTCCCAGTAAGGGATGAAAACGGAATAAATACCAGCACAGAATGGCCAGTGTATGCAGAAGAGGATGAGATGCACATAAATAGCAACATCCCCTCTTTCCACGGAAACCTCTGGGGGTTTTGGGAAGACATGACAAGGTCATGGCCAGGGAGAAAGTTGCTGCCCATGTGGTATCAACCCTCCCACCCTCACCCCTCCAAACACACAAATCTGTGGGGATTTACTGCAGGTCCAGTTAGTAAAAGCCTGGAGTGGATTTTCCCAGCCTTGTAATGTTCCCTGCATCTGAACCCTGTGCAGTGTGGAGCCCAGCTCCATAGAACCTCCCTGTGTGCTGTTGTGTAGGGGACTGTATCCTGGAAAGCAGTGATTCTGAAAAGGAGTCATAGTGGACAAGCAACTCAACATGAGTCCCCAGTGTGATGCTGTGACAAAAAGGGCAAATACCATCCTCAGATGTATAACCCGGGGAGTACTGAGTGGGAGGAGAGAGGTGAATGTATCTGAACACGCCATTGGTGAGACCAATACTGGCATACACCATCCAGTTCTGGTGGCCACATTTTAAAAAAATGTTGAAAAATTGGAGAGGGTGCAGAAGAGAGCCACAAAAATTATTTGAGGGCTGGAGAGAATGCCTTACAGAGTGAGCACATTTATTCTTAAGGTAAAAGCACCACAGAGAAACCATAATAAAAACAATAAAACACACACCAAATATAACAGGAGTCACTCATCAGTCTTCTGAGACCCTAGTAAGCCCAAGTATTTCCAACCCTTCCGCCTGGGTGGGGCCCCCTTTTGTCCTGTATATTTGCTGGATCAGTAGGCAAGCACTGTATCAGTTCAAGGGCATCCCTTTATACCAAAAAGTCCTTTCTTTGTATGCTAATCTTTGGAAAACCCAGTTTGAATCAGTATGTGCAAACCACTCCAGGGAGTGGTACCTCACTGATGTTAAAGAACTTCTAGAGAGGGACTTGCCTTAATCACCCCCCCCACACACACACATCCCATCACCAGCACGGTCTTTAGTTCCTGTAGGTGCTCTGATAGCCCTCCCCCATAGAGTACAACACAATCATACATAAACCATTCATAGATCTAATACAATCTGGTCCGCAATGTGTGGGGCTGCATTATCTGTCACAGCTACTGCCCTGGGAGACGTTGGGCAAGTCACTTCACCTCTCTTTTCCTCAGTTTCCCCGTCTGTCACATAGGGACAATGATCTTGACCCTCCTTTGCAAAACACGTTGGGATTTATGGGTAGAAAGAGCAATCAAAGTGCTATTTACTAACGACTGTTTGTTATTATTTGATGCATTAACTACATTATTTATCTGATGCATTAACTGTAGACAGTTTTTCCATCATGAGCTAGACTGACCTCTGCATTCTATTCTCCTTCGATAGCAACACTGAAGATGACTTTATTGTGCCCTGTGGGGCCTGCAGACAAGTAATGAGAGAGGTAAACAACTTTTGCTTTCTTTTTCAACAGCTGAAACTAAACTGCTTTAATTCCCACCCACCTGCCTGGGTGAGAACATTTGTTTCTTTCAGACCCCACAATGCTCACTCTGAAATGTCAGGGGACATAGCTCAAAAGTTTGCAGAGTAAGGAAACATTCTGAGATGTGCAAAATTGTGAGCGTCCCACTTCCTGCACCCCACAGCACCAAACTGGGAATGTAGAGAATGACAAAAGGAGAGGGAAACTCTTGGGTCAGTAAACAAGGGCTTCCAAGTTTGGAAACAATATTAATCCCTTGAGTGCTGACCACAGTGTGTTTTCAAGGGCAGAAACAGAAGGAAAGTTCAGCTCTGGTGTAAGTAGGTGTGGCTTCAATGCAGCTTACACTAGAGCCAGATTTGACCCTACAGCTCACAACTGCATTATTCCAGGACCAAAGCATGAAAAGGGAGCCAAGCTGGAGTGCAAGGGCTCTGTTCAGGTAAAAATGCACGGAAACATGACAGAGATGAGGCAAAGAATCCTTGGCCCCAGCATATACTTTGGGGTTTTCTAGGCACTCAGCTTGTGGATACTGGGGGAAGTATCAGATAAGGACTGGTGCTCCCCTCAAACACAGGGTCTGGGGCATTGCAGAAATCTATTAGCTATGTCACCAAAGCATCCATTCCCTCCACCCCCCTCTGGTTGAGGCCACGTGAACTGCAGAGATGCAGGAGGGGTTCAGAGTTCAGCCTGGGGGCTCCCTGTGTTACATAGTCTGCCAATGCAGCAAGGATGCAACATTTCCATTGCATTTGGGCCCTGTCCATCTGCAGAAGTCAGCTCGAGATTCAGCCTGCAGCATTTAGGGCCATTATTGTAGAATGCTATAGTATTTTGAAACACAGGGCTCTTAGGAGCTCCACAGAGTTCATTTTCTTCATGAAGCTGCTTTTAATGTTTTCAGCATGACTTCAATGGCTAATGTTTAACTGATGGCAGATTCCCTACATGGATAAGCAGCATTATTTCAAAGGTAAAGTTCCCTGAGGGCCTGATCCCGTGTACTTTATGCATCTGAAATTCCCTTTGGAGGTTTAAGCCAGTTTTGGCTCTCCAAGAAATGAAGTATCAGGCTCTAATCTAGCAACTGGTAGAGGCTTTAAAAGGTTGCTCAGAGTTTCATTAATGTGCTTATATTATAAAGGCCTCCAAACTTTGCACCAAGGAAGAGGTTGCTTTAAGAACTTGCCAAGAGCCTAAAGTGGGACAAGTGGTCAGATGTGACCTTCAGGCAGGGAGCTGGAAGGAGGGTTAAGGAGCTCTTGGTGTAAAACACGGCAGAAGGCTCAGGATAGGAACAGGGAGAGAAAGGGGTCTGAATAGGCAAAGTTAATGTTAGGAAAATACAAAAGCATTAAGCAAACAAACAAACCCCAGCAAGAATAAACAAAAAGAAAAAAGGAAGATGGTGAAACAAACCAAACACAAGCCAAATAGCCAAGTGTTAACATGCCGAACAATGGCAAAATCTAATGGGCAATGGGCCAGGTGCCGGCTGCAGTAAAAAAAAAGTTAACAGAATACTCATTTTGATGAAGTGAGCTGTAGCTCACGAAAGCTTATGCTCAAATAAATTGGTTAGTCTCTAAGGTGCCACAGGTACTCCTTTTCTTTTTACTTTAACTGTGTTCACCCCCCACTTTCTGCAAATATTCTAGCAAATGACTCTGTGCAAGACTAGCTATAGGAGTGTGACTCTTTTTATGACTGCATTTTTAGCTTCTGCTCCTGAAGTTCTGGGTGGGTAGATTCCTGAGCCTGTGCAAAGCGGACTCCCCGTAGGTGCAGGGATCAACCCATAAGGAATAATTTGCATGATCATGGCCTTCAACAGTAAGCTCTTCATGGCAGTGACTTTGTGTTATTGCATATCTGTAAAGCGCTGGGCATGCTTTGGCATTGATCCTGCATTTGGATCTACCTGGGCACAAGACACATTTGATCACAGGATCAGGGCCTGTGTGCACTATAAAAATAATATAATAAAAAGATCAGTAATTGCTTCACCCACCCGTGAAATGCAGCCACCTCTGGGTTGAAGTGCAGGACCATCATATGGGACAATGAAACATAAAAAGAATGACCAGCCACTTTGACAGATACCACATTTTTTTAAAACACACATATTGTTTCTTCTTATGGTTTATTTAACTAGTTTTCACTATTGGGTAAATACCAATGAACAATTCACAGTTCTGCACAAGTGTGATTCACAGACAGTTCTCTGACTCTTTTTCTAGTTCAGTAGAGACTGGGACATTTACATGACAAAGCCAGATGGGACCTATATAGTCAAGACTCTTCAAGAGCTCCTGCCCCTGTCATTTGGACCAGAAGATCTGAAGAAGTTCTGAAGAGATCTGCAATGGCAGTAAAGAACCTCTAGACAATCATATGCTTTCTGTCTGCAGGACAAAGATTTATTTCAGATACTTCCCAACTCTGCCTCTTAGGGAATGTTATTCAACTTCTTTAATCCTCAGGGAACTCCAGTGCAAATAATTTCCATTTGTACTAGGCCTGGGGAAGGGGTGGCAAGAACCAGATCTGCCTCACTGTGAATCGGCCAATCCCAAACGTTCACAAGTTCGGTTTAGCAGACATGGCAGTATGATGTCATGGTTAGAGCAGGTTGGAAATTTGTCAACAAAACATTTTGCATGGGAAAACACCCGTTGATCGAAACCATGTGAGCTAGTCACGTGACCACTCTGTTTCTCAGTTTCCTCACCTGGATAATGATGCATTAACCTTTTTTGCAAAGTGATTTGAGACACTTGGATGAGAAATGCTTTTATAGTGCTAAATACTATTCATTAATGCAGTTACTCCAGATTTATACTGGTTTAACTGAGACTGGCCTAAGAGTCTCATATAAGGTCAGAATGTAAGTTCTAATACACTAGAGGGTCCACATTATTCTGAAGCATATTACTCAAATACAATGGGGCACCTTCTCCCCCACATCTTCCTACCTCAAGTTATATGCTGTACACTTCTTTACTAGTGATTAGAGAACAACCAAACTAAAGATTCATTGAGTTCTGGTTGGGATCCAGATCTCATTTTATGCAAACCTCTAAAGTTCCAATGGAGGAGAATTTAACACGGAGTTTTAATTCTGGCCCATCACTACTGTTGATCAAAATTGCACAGATCAATAAATCATACAAATCCAGGAATTCTGTAATGTAAACGAGTTATTTGTAAAGATAAGAAGAAAAACTAAATAAGAGAGAAGAGAAACTAAAGGTTTAATAAATCCAAAGTAGACTATCTTGTTCATATATGAAGCTTTATTATGAAGGTTATTAGTAAGCAACAGCCTATAGTAAACTGGGCAATTTAGATTACGCTGTTTATTGTAACTTAATTTTCAACACTTTGTGAACATCCTCCTCTTAGTTACCCTTAGTTTATTTTTCTTGATTTTATTTGTGTGTGTGTGTGTGTGTGAGAATGGATGGGAAAGGGAACGTAGTGGTGAGAACCAGACAATACCCTAGAAGTTCTGTCTCAAGAGTAATATGATGTTATGACTGTGCTACATTAGGCACAATGAAATTATCTGAAGTGAACAAAAATGGGTTAATTTTTCTAATCATGAAGCACTGTTGGTTATTTATATGTTACTGTAAATGTCCAAACAGAATAAATGTGGTCACTAATTCCACTACTCCATCAAACTGATGTTTTATTACAGAACAGAGCCACACAAAAGTGTGTGGTTTTACTGTGGTTCGTGTGGTTCATGTGTGGTTTTAGTTCCTAGAAGTTTAGCGGTAAAACAGAACGACACAGCATTTAAGCTATATATGCAGTCATACCTCAGGTAACACACAACACTGAGTAACACATAACAGAGTACACATTCAGTATTACCCTCAGTGTAACACTGCATCCGATGAAGTGAGCTGTAGCTCACGAAAGCTTCATGCTCAAATAAATTGGTTAGTCTCTAAGGTGCCACAAGTCCTCCTTTTCTTTTTACACAACAAGAGAGTATACAGCAGTGATCCCTGGTGCAACGACAGCATACAGAGTACACAATCTATACCCAGGGCACCATACTTCATGAAGAGATCCATACCCAGGGCAATACAGAATATGCAGAGTAACACATGGCAGCATGAAGCATACACAGTCCATACGCAGGGCAACATACACCAAGCAGAGTCTGCAATCCACAAAAAGCACAACACAGAGCATGCAGAGTACACATTCAATACCCAGGCCAACACACACCATGCCCAGTACACAATACAACATACAGCTGCCTGTAGCATACACAACTTTACCCAGAGTAACACAGTACACAACCTGTACTCACAGTAACATACACAGCATGCAGAGCAGGGTGGATTTGATTTAAATCAAATTGATTTAAATCACTAGTCAGGAAGACTTGATTTAATCCTGGTTTTCTACCTAAAAGTGCATTCTTGTTGGTTGTTATAACCTTAATACATATTCTTCACAACTCAGAGATAGATGTAGGTTTCATTTTTAGAAGGTACACTCTATACATTTTTAAGCAGTGATTTATTTTGAAAACTTTTCAAATTAGTTTTACAGCTATATCAGAAAATGAATGATTGTTTGGTTATTTCATTTACCAAAGGTAACTGAAGCAGATATTTATGAAGTCATTGGGAGATGAACTATCTCCAATTCAACAGGTTAATCATTAATATTTGAGGGATTTTCTTGCCATGCTGTATTAGGAACAGAACATCACCAGACAGACATTTAAATTGTTTTATTTAACTAAAACAACAACATTAAGTATTCTGGATTTTTTTCTTCAACAGCAAACATATAATATTTTAACAAAACAAGCATATGTCCCTCACTTCTCACATTTATCTCCAGACTTCTTCTTCTCCTTGTCCAGATCTATTCCGTCCCCAACAATCTTCTATTCATTGAACTTTTTGAAACTTTGCACTTTTAGAGAGAGGTAAGGGATTGATTCTGTGTACACAAATTTGCAGAGGGACAATAGGGTTGAGGTCTGTTATTTCTCACATCTATATATTATTTATTTTAAAACATTTTTGCTGTTAACAAGCATGTTACCTTTGGAGACACAAATCCACAGTTTGAGAACTGCAAAACTAAGCATCTCTGATGGTATCTTCTAAACTGAGCACTGAGTCCCATAGAAAGATTAACCTAAATAATCTATACAGAAGCCTGTGGAACCCCATAAAATTGGGTCCCTAATCCATGTACTATTAGAACTCATTTATAAAACTTTTCTTAAACATTACATGAATATATTGTCTCATACTATAGAATTAGAATTTATAATCCCTATTCTATGATGAGATATCTTTGAGCTATAATGTAGCTTAGTTAAAACTATCTTTAGATAGGTTTTTTCCTCAAAAAGCATTTTATCAAAAAAATCTGATTTAAATAAAAAAAAATCATTGATTTTTATCCACCCTGATGCAGAGCACACACCCAAAGCCCAGACTGACACACAGCAAAAGGGCTGACACACACAACCCACACTCAGAGTAACACACACACACTATGCCCGGCACCCAGCCGGTACTCAGAGCGACACACATACCAGGCGCAGCACACAACCCGTACTTAGAATGACACACACACCACGCCCAGCATACACAACCCGTACGCAGAGTGACACACACACACCCCACACCCAGCACACACAACCCGTACGCAGAGTGACACACACACACCCCACACCCAGCACACACAACCCGTACGCAGAGTGACACACACACACCACGCCCAGCATACACAACCCGTACGCAGAGCAACACACACACACCACGCCCAGCATACACGACCCGTACCCAGAGTGACACACACACACACACCACGCCCAACACACACAACCCGTACGCAGTGACACACACACACACCACGCCCAGCATACACAACCCGTACGCAGAGTGACACACACACACCCAACACCCAGCACACACAACCCGTACGCAGTGACACACACACACCCAACACCCAGCACACACAACCCGTACGCAGTGACACACACACACACCACGCCCAGCATACACAACCCGTACGCAGAGTGACACACACACACACACACCACGCCCAACACACACAATCCGTACCCAGTGTGACACACACACCAGCACCCATGCCTGGTCCTACCCGTAGTGACCCCACCCCCCAACACACTCCACGTCTGCCGTGACTGACACACACACACACACACATACCCCAGGCCGGGCGCGTCACAGCGGGCGGGTCCCCGGGTAACCAGGGGCCGGGCCGGGCCTGGGCCGAGGCGGGCGCTGCCGAGCGGGGCCATGGCGCTGCGACAGGCTCTGGGCCGCGGGCTGCAGCTGGGCCGGGGGCTGCTCCTGCGCTGGGGGCCGCCCCGGTTGCCGCCCGCCCCGGCGGCCCGGGGGCTGCTGCCACCGCCGCCGCCCGCCCGCTACCGCTTCCTCCGCGAGTCCGTGTCCGGGCTGGCGGGGCGGCTCCGGCGGCAGCTGCTGCTGCGGGGCCCGCGGGGGGCCCGGGGGCTGAGCCTGGCCTTCGGGCTGGGGCTGGTGCTGCTGGAGCAGGGGCTGGAGGAGCAGAGACAGGCCGCCTCCGCCTGCCGCCACATCCAGGTGCGGCCCCGGCCCCGGGCGGGAGCGGGGCTGAGACCGGCCCGGCCCGGCCCGGCCCGCGAACGGGGGACCCGGGCTGCGTCCTGCTGGGCCCCGACCCCGGGAGCTGCGTCCTCTGGGGAGCGACCCCAGGCTGCCCCCCCCGCTCCCTGAGGGAGTGTTGGGGGACGGGCCGACCCCAAACTGCCCCCCCTTTTTGGGGAGGGGTCGACCCCACTAACACCTCCCCCTTTGGGGGAAGTAGCCGGCCCCAGGACTGTCACCCCACCCCACAGAGGGAGTGTTGGGGGAGGGGCCGATCCCAAACTGCCCCCCCTTTTGGGGGAGGGGACGACCCCACTAACGCCTCCCCCTTTGGGGGAAGTAGCCGGCCCTAGGGCTGTCCCCCCCCCAACCCCCTGAGGGAGTGTTGGGGGAGGGGATGATCCCACTAATGCCCCCTCCTTTTGGGGGAGGGGATGACCCCTTCAAGGCCCCCTGCCCTTTGGGGGAAGTAGCCACCCCCAGGGCTGCCCCCCCATCCCTGGGGTCCTGGAGGGGGACCCAGGTCACAGCCTGGCAAGGTGTGGGGTGACAGGGTCCTAGGGAGCTGCCTGTCACTGTCTGGGGGAGACCCGTTGTGAGGTGCGGGGGGGGGGGGGGCGACCAGGGGACGGTTAGGTCGCAGACACTGTCCTGGCGAGTGGAGGAGCCTGATGCCCCCCACACTGAGCCCTGGGGAGGGTGGGTCCCAGAAAAGAAAATCCCAGTTCGTCCTTTGGGCATCTCCAGTCCAGGGAGACACGGGATCCCGTCTGGGTTGGCGAGGTACCAGTGGCAGAGGAGGAATGTGTTGGGTTTTGGGGGACTAGCCCCATTTGCACAGAAGCATAGTAAGCGGGTGGGGGTCCAAGCAGCAGGGCTAAGGACTGACTTAGCACTGAGATTCCACCCCCCACCCTCCCAGAACGGGTCAGGGTCCCTATATGCTAGGGCATGGGCACGCTGGTGCTGCTGCCCATGCTAGAGAAGTGGAGACTGACAGTCTTGAGGGCTGTCAGACCAGCACCTTTCACCAGCTCTAAATACACTTCTATAAAACCGCCTTTTCTCTCTTTCAGGAGGCTTTTTCCTTTTCCTCTCCTGCTGCCCCCACCCCATCCTCATCCATTGTTTTGTAAAATTGTTCTCCCCCGACTTCTTAAATACTGTACCTTCCCTCCTATTTTATTTTGTGTAAGTTAAATTAATATGAGAGTGTCTACACACAAAGTGGCTTTAATTAAATTGGTTTAACTTCAGAGCTTTAGTGAAACTGTTGAGACTTTATATGTAAACTAGGGCTGTCAAGCAATTAAAAATATTAATCACAATCGTGTGATTAAACAATAATAGAATACCACTTATTTAAATAGTTTTGATGTTTTCTACATTTTCAAATATATTTATTTCAATTACAACACAGAATACAAATTGTACAGTGCTCACTTTATATTTATTTTTATTAAAAATATTTGCACTGTAAAAAACAAAAGAAATAGTATTTTTCAATTCACCTAATAGAAGTACTGTAGTGTAATTTCTTTATCACGCAAGTTGAACTTACAAATGTAGAATTATGTACAAAAAAACCTGCATTCAAAATAAAACAATGTAAAACTTTACAGCTTACAAGTCCACTCAGTCCTACTGCTTATTCAGCCAATTGCTCAGACAAACAAATTTGTTTACTTTTGCAGAAGATAATGCTGCCTGCTTCTTGTTTACAATGTCACCTGAAAGTGAGAACAGGCGTTTGCACGGCACTGTTGTAGCTGGCATCGCAAGGTATTTACATGCCAGATACGCGAAAGATTCACATGTCCCTTGATGCTTCAACCACCATTCCAGAGGACATGCGTTCATGCCGATGATGGGTTCTGCTCAATAACGATCCAAAGCAGTGTGGACCAACAGATGTTCATTTTCATCATCTTAGTCAGATACCACCAGCAGAAGGTTGATTTTCTTTTTTGGTGGTTTGAGTTCTGTAGTTTCTGCATCAGAATGTTGCTCTTTTAAGACTTCTGAAAACATGTTCCACACCTCATCCCTCTCAGGTTTGGGAAGGCATTTCAGATTCTTAAACCTTGGGTTGAGTGTTGTAGCTATCTTTAGAAACTTCACAAGGGTATCAGTCTTCTTTGCATTTTGTCAAATTTGCAGTGAAAGTGTTCTTAAAATGAACAACATGTGCTGAGTCATCATCCAAGACAGCTATAATATGCAAAATATGGTAGAATGTCCATAAAACAGAGCAGGAGACATACAATTCTCCCCCAAGGAGTTCAGTCACAAATTTTATTAATGCTTTTTTTTTTTTTTAATGTGCATCATCAGCATGGAAGCATGTCTTCTAGAACGATAGCCAAAGCATGAAGAGGCATATGAATCTTTAGCGCATCTGGCACATAAATATTTTGTGACACCAGCTACAAAAGTGCCATGCAAATGCCTGTTCTCACTTTCAGGTGACATTGTAAACAAGAAGCAGGCAGTATTATCTTCTGCAAATGTTAACAACCTTGTTTGTCTGAGCAATTGGCTGAACAAAAAGTAGGACTGAGTGGACTTGTAGGCTTTAAAATTTTACATTGTTTTTGAGTGCAGTTACGTAACAAAAAAATACATTTGTAAGTTGCTCTTTCATGATAAAGAGATTGCGCTTCAGTACTTGTGTGAGGTGAATTGAAATACTATTTTTACATAATTTTTACAATTCAAATATTTGTAATAAAAACTAATATAAAGTGAGGATTGTACACTTTTTATTCTGTGTTGTAACTGAAATAGATATATCTGAAAATGTAGAAAAGCATCAAAATATTTAATAAATTTCAGTTTGTATTCTATTAAGAGTTCGATTAATCGTGGTTAATTTTTTTAATTGTGATTAATTTTTTTGAGTTAATCATATGAGTTAACTGCGATTAATCGACAGCCCTAATGTAAACCAGGCCTTGGGCCCTGATATTGTAGTCACATCCATGCATATTGACTCCTGTACTCATGCAGGTCTCATTGCAGGATTGGCGTTTTAGTTTCCTTTCCTTTCTGAGGTGTACTCCTGTCACAAAGTCATTGGGTCTGGTCTATGCCTCCGTCTCCTGGGAGTGACCCCGTTAGTGTAGTGGGCCCCAAGGACCCACACAGTTCCATAGGGGCAGGCCCATGGTCTTCAAGACTAGGCCTTCGGCACCAGTGTTTCCTGCCTTTCTCTCTGGCTCCCTGCAGGGAATCCACCCAACCAGACTTGTGGGAGGCCTGTACTGTGCCACTTTAGGGCCCAGTGCTCTCAGGGAGCATTTACAGAGACACAGGAAGCCTTTCCAATGCCAAGTAACCATTTATTGGTCATCTGGCTACAGAATCTGGAAGTCCTTAGGTTAGCCCAGAGAAATGAAGTTAAACCATATAGTTCACTCTGGTCAAACCAGTGCCATGATGAGCCAGCCAAGCTAGGATGGAGTTCCCCTGGCTCTCTCCCTCTGTTCCCCTTTTGTCTCCCCAGTCTAGGCTCCTGTTTTTCCAGTCAGCTGACACCTTATTCTCCAGCTCAGTTCCTGCCTGCCAGGGTTTCCTCCTGTTAAGTGTTGATTGTTCAGTGGTTGGGGCATCTCTTTGTTTTGTGGGCCCTCTGTTGATTTGGATCAGTTTGAGCCAGTTCTTTAAGGACTATATTCATTCCTCCCAGACAGCAAAGTGGCACACTCATACCTTCTGTCTCTTGTGCTGTTCCAGGAGCTTTGTTAACCCTTTTGCACCCACCGACTACCACTGCCTCACTCAGAGGGACACTGAGGCATGCCTCAGCGTCATAAAAACATTACAGAAAATTCCCACTTCATCACAACTTGTTTCTTCAATATCTTAATTCTTAATTTCTGATCCTGAAGTCCTTTTCCCCTTTTTGTGTCTCTTTCCATCAACCCCCAAACATTTCCCCCTCATTGATTCTTTCTCCTCTAACCAACTATCATTTTCAGCTGCCATGAAAGCTTTAGGGCATTGGCATTCTATTTGCCATTGTTCTTAACTAGGTTTTATTTTTAAACATTTTATTCATTCAGAGAGGGAGGGAAGCACAGTAAAAATCCCTGTTACAGAAGCTGGCCAGATCTTTCTCTGCAGACTTTATTTGCTTATGTTGTAGTTCAGTGGTTCCCAAAGTTGTTCCGCCGCTTGTGCAGGGAAAGCCCCTGACGGGCCGGGCCGATTTGTTTACCTGCCGCGTCTGCAGGTTCAGCCAATCGCGGCTCCCAGTGGCCGCAGTTCGCTGCTCCAGGCCAATGGGAGCTGCTGGAAGCGGCAGCCAGTACATCCCTCGGCCTGCGCCGCCTGGAGCAGCGAACCGGAGCCACTGAGAACCACGATCAGCCGAACCTGTGGACGCGCACTGCTTCCAGCAGCTCCCATTGGCCTGGAGCAACGAACCGCAGCCACTGGGAGTTGTGATCGGCCGAACCTGCGGATGCGGCAGGTAAACAAACCGGCCCGGCCCGCCGGGGCTTTCCCTGCACAAGCAGCGGAAAAAGTTTGGGAACCACTGCTGTAGATGAATAAATGTTTTTCTTTTTCCTCTTCTGAGCAAACACATGTATTTGTCTGTAGTATTGGTTGAAAAACACCTTAAATAAAAACTTGTTGGATAACGATACCCTCAAAACCTTCACAGTGTAGACACAGCCTGTACCTGCAAAGAGCTTTTCTCAGCACAACTTATCAGTTCGGCAAGCAATATGAGTGATGCTGGCAAAAGCAGTTTTTATGCTGGTATAGCTGTGTCTACAGTGGGGCTTTTGCGGACAGAGAAAGTTGCAAAAAATATCACATCCCTAACTGACATTGCTCTGCCAGCAAAAGTTTCTAGTGTGAACCTGGCTATTGTCCCTTCACTTGTAGGGTATGGATAATATTTTACTTACCTTATATTGCTGTGAGGCTTAATATTTATACAGTGCTTTGAGGTCTTCAGATAAAGGGTGCTACAGAAACACAAAGTATTATCTGCTTTATATGCCTATATTCCAATCTGAAGCATGCATATGCAGGATTTGGATGTCGTGAGTTTGTAAATTGGATCCACCATGTGTTTTGTAAGTGCCCAACTGGATTGTAGTTTAACATAATAGAAGATATAAAGCTTTGAAATGACGACTGTGCTGGCCATGTGGTATATATACTTGTATGCACACCCTGGAGCACATACAATAATATAATTTAACATAGCAAAGTAGTTCTCTATTTTTTAAAGTGTGGAATAATTGAGTGATTTTTCACTTTCCTTTCAGACCATATTTATCAGAAAGAACAAGCCACTGAAAGATCCACTGAGCACTTTCCGCTGGCAGGGCTTCAAACTGGAAGAGTACCTTATTGGGCAACCCATTGGGAAAGGGTGCAGTGCTGCGGTATATGAAGCAGCTATTCCTTTGTCTTCTAACTACCAAAGAAGTGAAGACAGCAAGCCTTTAGAAGGGAAGAGTCCAGATGCACAGTGGGATCATGGCTCAGTTATCCACCCTGCAGAAACGAAACCTATACAAACAAACCAGCAAAGAGCTGCTTTCCCATTAGCTATCAAAATGATGTGGAACATTTCGGTAAGGAGTGAGTCTTTAGTCTTCCTGTTTGACACTTGCGAAGTCTGAGTGAAATGTTTACCACAGATGTGTTGAAAGCTCTAATTATTTTGTGCACAATTAGTACATTGGAACAAAGTTGTTGATCTATAGCAATGGAAACACAGATTGTTAATGAACAGTCACTCGGGGAGGTAATTAATGCTCATCAAAAATCTTCCTATGGGAGTCAGCATCAGCATGACATCTGTGTGTCACTGCTGGTTTGTCTATTGTGTCTTGACAATATTGACAGTATTTTCTGGGAAAAAATTATTTTGTTTAATATTAAGAGAAACTTGGAGAAATGTTAAGAACTAGCAGGAAATGGAAAAATACTGCTAAAGAAGTTTGAGGAATCACTTGCTTTTAGAGATACTCAAGGATAAAACTTAGATGTCCATTTGCTGGGGACATTTTAGGTATGAAACCAGTAATGCTTCGTGGAAGCTGGATAGCTAAATTACCCACTGGAGGCCCCGCACAATTAGGTGGGTGGACCAGATCTCTTTTCATAAGTTTCTTCCAGCCCAAATGATTCTGTGATCAGCCATATCCCGAAGTAACTATCCCAGAGATTCTCCATGGAAAATTCACTGTACCCATCCCAGTCTGAACATGAGGACATAGGCACCGAGTTTCTAATCTGCTGGGGTGCTCCCCCTGGCTCCGCCCAGGCCCCTCCCCCACTCTACCCCTTCCCCCAATGCCCCACACCGGCCATGCTTCTTCCCACCCCCGCTCCTCCCCCACCCCGCCTCTTCCCCGCCCAGTTCCGCCCCTTCCCCCGAGCGCACTGTGCCCTTGCTCCTGCCCCCTCCCTCCAGCGCCTGCTGCAAAACAGCTGATCTGTGGCAGGCAGTAGGCACAGGAAGGGAGGGGGAGGCGCTGATCAGCGGGGCCCACCAGCAGGCAGGAGGCTCTGGGGAGGAAGAGAGGCATTGATGGGGGGCTGCCAGTGGGTACTAAACATCCACCATTTTTTTCCCATGGGTGCTCCAGGGCTGGAGCACTCACAGAGTCGCCGCCTATGCATGAGGAGTCTTCCAAACTAGTGATCCCTTAAATCTGTTGGGATTCATAGATTTTCTTTTTTAAACCCAGAATGGACCATTATGATCATCTATTCTGACCTCCAGCATAACAAAGGCCATAGAATTTCACTCAGTAATTCCTGAATCAAACCTGTATCTTGTAGCTGAGCTTGGAAATATTTTTTAGAAAGACATCTAGTTTTATTCTGAAAATTTCAAATGATGAGGAACCCACTACACCTGCGCTGTTAAAAATTACCCCTTATTTCTAGCCTGCATTTACTGAGCTTCAGAGTTATCTGTTTCCAGTGTTGGTATTTAGATTGGATGATTTTAAAGCTCAGGTTTGAATACAACGTTCTATGTAACTGCTGTTGTAGGCTGGTTCTTCAAGTGAAGCTATCCTCAGCACCATGAGACAGGAGCTCGTTCCAGCGAGTGGTTCTGCCTTGTCTGGGGAATACGGAGCTGTTGCTTGCCACAGGTATGTTTTATTAGTAGATGCTTTTTTTGGTCCTTAAAGGTGATCAGAGAGCCTTTATTAGCATGTTTTAAGAACACAAGTTTATTATAAGAATCTGTGAAGCCCATAAATTTCAGATACAAAAAATTGGAAAATCAACTCCCCCTTTCACATGTCTATCAAGACCTGAATTCAGGGGGCTGTGTTTCCCTGCAATAGCTATTGCCATCATTAAAATCCCCCCAGAAGATGGAACAGTACTGATACATTCAGGATCTGAGGTACCTTTCATCCAAATCCCAATGTGGCTTACGCATTTTACTCATTGTACTTGTATATTTGTACAATATGTGTGGAAATCACTTCATCAGACCTCTGAAATTCAGTGGTGGTTTAGAGTACACAGGCATACCACAGAGTATCTAAATAGAGGAAGTTAAGAGAAAAACTGCATCCACTTGATGCTACGTAGGGGATTTAATCACTCAGTCTGGACCTTGGCCAGAATACTGGGGCTGACTCTTCTACACTTGCCAAAAAAAGAAAAAGGGCCATGGAATTATTAGTGACCACAAGTGGTCAGGACCTCTGTTGTACATTTCAACTAAATGATGGCACCTCCGGAAGTACTGGGAACCCTAAACACAGTTTTGGAGAATTAGTTCATAGGGATTTGGAGGAGAGAATAGCACCATAACTGTTTGTTCTTTGTACAGCGCCTAGCATAATCGGTTCTGGCCTGTGATTGGGGCTCCTAGGTGCTGTGGTAGTACAAGTAATTAATAACAACAACAACATGTCAATGGAGTTTACTCAAAACCGACCAGAAACAAAAGTGAAAATGGCTTACTCTGTTTTCACATACTGAGCGAAGAGAAAAGTAAATAAATACAGGAAAGTAAATTAGAATTTTAAAATTCTTTCACATTTTGTCATCTAAGAGGTGAACACAGAAAAGGGTTGTTTTGGTTTTTTTTAAATCGGTGTCCTTTTAAAAAAGACCCTTTTTTTTTTTCCAGTTTAAACAATGTAATCCAGAATCCAGATCATCGGTTTTAAATTTCAAATACACCTCTGCTGCCAGTACAAATAGATAATAAACACTGCTAGGTATATAGCTAGCCTAGGAGTGTAACAGACAAACCAGACAGATATTTTGCATTCAGGGGATGAGAGAAAAGAGAGGTCTGTTTTGCTCTAGATACATGTGTGTAACTCTCATTCATTTTAATGGGCACTTACTGTGTACATCAAAGCATAGATTTCCTGGTTTGGTATCCCCTTGATCTTGATCTGCTTCTAGTAATAAATTCATTTTTTTTCAAAGCCAGTCCTAGTTTTCTCCTTAATCTTATTGAGAGTCAGGTCTCTTTCACTAACTCTACTCCTCTGTTAATAATTTAGAACACTAGCACTTAAAGGGTTATTTTGGAGGCTTAAGGGCTTATTTTGGATTAAAATAAAGGGTTACATTTTGCTTTTAATGATTCTCAGTGGGGCTTATTTTCTAATGTAGGCAACTGTTGGCTCATGTTCAGCAATCAAATTTGTGGAAAATTCTGTTTTCTCAATGCAGTTCTTTTTTTTAATAGCCGATAAAACAAATGTTTTGAATGCCCTCTTATGGTGTAACATTAAACTGCACCTTGCAGAAAATAGAGGTTGGCTGTTTTGGGTTATTAGAGCAAGGGGATCTAACACATTTGGTGGAAAGAGCCAAATTGTAGTTTTAATTATGGTCAGTGGGTCAGATCTATAAAGCCAGAGTCCATTGACTACCCTTGATCTGCTGGGGATTGCCCGCTAATAACAATAGGAGTGGGGATTTGCAAGAAGTCTGAGTCATGCAGGCATATGCTGGTGTCTGTATGGAGCGCTGTTTAGCTCAATGGGACTCAATATAGGCAATGAGTCTACTTTGTGGATCCCTATTGAAGTCAGTGGGATTTCATGTGAGTGCAGGAACCTGCCTGTATGGATTAGTTTGTAGGACTGGGGGCTTGGTTAGGAAAGTTATCTGTTGAACGATTGTTAGACTTGTTTGTAAACTTGTGGTATCCAGAGCGTTTCATGTTTGAGAGTGGTTGAGTATTTTTTATAGACACTTTTAAGGTACATCTTGTTTTAAACTGCACTTTCTAACCTCAATTTTAACTTGCCAACATTGTTTGTTTTAGAATGAGTGAGTTTATAAACTGCTTTGGGATCCTTTAGGAGGAAAAGTGCTGTATTAATGAAAAATAAGATTTTAGTAAGAATAACAAAAATGAAAGTGTCCGTAATTCACCATCCTACTGTAGCTGTTGGGTTTTAATTTCTTTGTCTGATGTGATTCACAAATTATGTTGAAACAGGAGACCTGTTTTTGGGAAGAAGAGGTTGGAACCTCATCCGAATATAATCCAGGTGATCCGAGCTTTTACATCCTCAGTTCCTCTGCTACCTGGAGCATATGTGGACTATCCAGATGTTCTCCCGTTAAGTCTGAACCCCCGTGGGATCGGTCACAGCCGCACGCTCTTCTTAGTGATGAAGAAGTAGGTAGAGATGAGCTTTGCAAAGTACTCAGATTTCTAGTGTGGCTGTGCTGCGAGGCTCTGTATTCTGCAGCTGCCAGATAGGCAACACAAGGCCTTGTGAAGTCTTGGTCTGGTTCATTGCCATGGATCAAAGAACACTTTAAGAAATATCCTGTGATCTTTCCCCAGTTCCTGAGGCTTTAAATCTTGTCAAACAATGAAGGCTAGTTACTCTTTTAAATAATTAATTTAATTAACTCATTTTAGAAACTTCAAACACTTTCCCAATTTTCAGATATTCTGGTTCTCTAACCCTACCTACTCAGCTGTACACGAAGGCAAAATTAAGGCAAAAGTGACTCATCAGGACCCAGTAACTCTGGGTTTTCTCTTTCTTTCTGATCAGCTGTTGCTTTTCAGTTGAGACACAAGCATTGGGTTCCAAATTATCTCTCCATTTTTTTATAAAACACTTTGTAGGGGGATATCTCCATTTCCCCCACTTTTTGCTATTTTGACCAACCTGGCTCCAGAAAAACTCTTCCTTCTCTGAATCATGTCCCTTCCCACCAAGACTGTCTATTCTGTAATAACACACTTCCCTCTCTTTCCTTCAGAATACAAAGGAGGACACAGAAGAACCCTTTGTAAATAAAATACCTAAGAAATCTCATTGTACAACACCCTGTGAGCCTCCTACTTTTAGAGAGGATGCTTTTATTTCCAGTTCTAGAAGTATGGAAGCCCTGATGGAGGTCCCAGATTTGAGATAGCATGCCATGTGCCAAAACATTAGCAGATGTTTTTGTGTACTGGGGATGAGGGGGGATTGGGGTTGATTAAGGAATTTGGGATGGTTAGAGAGATGTTAGTAAATGTAACAATGAAGTATCTCTAAGCAGATGCCACTAATGTTGAACTGAATATTTGCTTTATAGTGGTAGAATACTGAATTAAATATTGGGGGGGGGGGATAGCTAAGTGGTTTGAGCTGTGGCCTGCTAAACCCAGGGTTGTGAGTTCAATCCTTGAGGGGGCCATTTAGGGATCTGGGGCAAAAATTGGGGATTGGTCCTGCTTTTGAGCAGGGGGTTGGACTAGATGACCTCCTGATGTCCCTTCCAACCCTGATAGTCTATGATTCTATGATTGTCTTTCTCAATCTGTCTAGTTATCCATGCACCCTGCGCCAGTACTTGAGCGAGAGGAATTCAGATGCCCACCTCAGCACCTTGATGATCTTACAGTTACTGGAAGGCGTGGATCATCTTGTTCGTCATGGAATAGCACACAGAGATTTAAAATCTGACAATATCCTGGTTGAATTTGATTCTGGTATGTAGCTTGCTGAGTCCAGCTGGAGATGAATAGAGAGTTTACAAAAGTAATTTGACTTGTATTGGGACTTGGGCTACTAAGTCACTTAAACAACAAGGAGTCCAGTGGCACCTTAAAGACTAACAGATTTATTTGAACATAATCTTTCGTGGATAAAAACCCCACTTCTTCAGATGTATGGAGTGAAAATTACAGATGCAAACATAAATAAACTGACACATGAAGAGAAGGGAGTTACCTCACAAGTGGAGAACCAGTGTTGACAGGGCCAATTCGATCAGGGTGGATATAGTCCACTCCCAACAATAGATGAGGAGGTGTCAATTCCAGGACAGGCAAGGCTGCTTTTATAATGAGCCAGCCACTCCCCGTCGCTATTCAAGCCCAAATTAATGGTGTTAAATTTGCAAATGAATTTTAGTTCCGCTGTTTCTCTTTGAAGTCTGTTTCTGAAGGTTTTTTTTCAAGTATAGCTACTTTCAAAACTGTTATAGAATGTCCAGGAAGATTGAAGTGTTCTCCCACTGACTTTTGTATGTTACCATTCCTGATGTCCGATTTGTGTCCATTATTCTTTTATGTAGGGACTGTCCGGTTTGGCCAATTTACATGGCAGAGGGGGATTGCTGGCACATGATGGCATATATAACATTAGTAGACGTGCAGGTGAATGAGCCTCTGATGGTGTGGCTGATGTGGTTGGGTCCTCTGATGGTGTCGCCAGAGTAGATATGGGGACAGAGTAGGCAACGAGGTTTGCTACAGGGATTGGTTTCTGGATTAGTGTTTCTGTGGTGTGGTGTGTAGTTGCTGGTGAGTATTTGCTTCAGGTTGGGGGGCTGTCTGTAATCGAGAACTGGCCTGCCTCCCAAGGTCTGAGAGAGTAAGGGATCGTTTTCCAGGATAGGTTGCAGATCGTTGATAAACACACTTTGTCAGTATATTTATGTCTGCATATGTAATTTTCACTCCATGCATCTGAAGAAGTGGGGTTTTTACCCATGAAAGCTTATGCTCAAATCTGTTAGTCTTTAAGGTGCCACTGGACTCTTTGTTGTTTTTTGGATACAGACTAACATAGCTATCCCCTGATATAAGTCACTTAGGTTATGTCTACACTACCGTGGTAAGTCAACCTAAGTTACACAACTCTAGCTATGTGAATAACGTAGCTGGAGTCGACGTAGCTGAGGTCGACTTACTGTGGTGTCTATACTGCACTGGGTCGACAGGAGACACTCTCCCATCGACTTACCTTACTCCTCTCGTTCCTGGTGGAGTACCAGGGTTGACCGGAGAGCGCTCTGCTGTTGATTTAGCAGGTCTTCACTAGACCCGCTAAATTGACTCCCAGTGCATCGGTCACCGGAGTGTCGATCCTGCGGTAGTGTAGACGTAGCCTTAGGTTATGTCTCTATTACCCGCTGCGTCGGTGGGCAGCGATTGATCCAGCGGAGGTCGATTTATCACATCTAGACTAGATGCGATAAATCAACCTCCAAGCGCTCTCCCGTTGACTCCTGTATTCCGCCGCCGCAAGAGGCGCAGGTGGAGTCGACGGGGGAGCGGCAGCAGTCGACTCACTGCAGTGAGTCCACCACAGTGAGTAGGTCTACGTATGTCAACTTCAGCTACGTTATTCACGTAGCTGAAGTTGCATAACTTAGATCGATCCCCCCCATGTAGACCAGGCCTTAGATGCTTTTGAAAATCACATCCACGGTGTTTAATGGGGAAGGAAGTGAGCCTAGATGTTACAGCCTTTGTTTAGGGGAGTTGAGACTCCTAGGTTCTGTTCTTGGCTCTACCACATGCTGCTGTTGTGACAGCTGGGAAAGTCACT
Source organism: Caretta caretta (assembly GCF_965140235.1). Taxonomy (NCBI): domain Eukaryota; kingdom Metazoa; phylum Chordata; order Testudines; family Cheloniidae; genus Caretta; species Caretta caretta. Next base: position 9,458,002 of record NC_134223.1, read on the forward strand.
TAGCGTCTCTGTGCCTCAGTTTCCCCATCAGTAAAATGGAGATAATGATTCGCAGCCTCACAGGGGTGTTGTGGTGTTTGTTCAGTGTCTGTTACATGCTTGGAGATCATCAGATGAAAGGTGCTATGGAAGGACAAAGCACTGTTAACAAGATATGTTGCAAAAATTACTAAGTGAATGACTGCTTAAACAGAGAGCAAAGGGGCATGCACTAGCCTGTACTACAACATTTATGACGCAAAAGCTTCATGTCCATGGTCTCTGTCATTGTAACTTGCCAGGCAATTTCTAAAATCCCACAGCAGAGATAGGTTAGTGATATTGTACCTTCGGATCATTAGCTGAGACCAGAGGGAACAGCATTTTGTTGGTTTGCTGTCACTCTCTTTAACTGAAATTTTAATTACCTGAGCACTGTTTCAGTGTGACCGAGGTTCAGACGAACAGGGAACAATAGGAAGTGCCTAGATCTGTGTAATTAAAAATCCTGCTGTAGAAGATTTTTAGAGGTCCTACTAACATAGGTTTCGTTTTCTTGAAGCCTTGTTTGAGCTATACCGAATGCAGATGGTAATGATTAAAACTTCAGTCTCTGAAAATCAATTATTCTCTTTTGCAATGTTTGACTTGGCATCAGCAGAGTAACCATTAACTAGCTCAAACATTTGCCAGCTCCCTGACTCTGTACCAAAGATTCCTTCCATCCCTGATTAATTCTTAACCTTGTGTATCTTCTCTGAAGTCAGAGTGGGACTCAGTCAGACCTGGCACATCAGTCTGTTTTCTCTTATCACTCAGCAGCAGCTCTAATTCTTACACTGCATTTTATATCTAGGAATATGCTTCCGTTCTGCCCATCTCTGCTGTACATTGGTACTGTACCTCACTCGCTGGGTGTCCAAGTTACGATGGAAGCTGTTTAAATGAACACGAGTGTTTTCCTCCATGCAACCTCAGAAACTGCTGATGCGTTACCTAGGGAGGTGGTAGAATCTCCTTCCTTAGAGGTTTTTAAGGTCAGGCTTGACGAAGCCCTGGCTGGGATGATTTAACTGGGAATTGGTCCTGCTTCGAGCAGGGGGTTGGACTAGATGACCTTCAGGGGTCCCTTCCAACCCTGAGATTCTATGATTCTATGAAACTGAAAGTACTGTGTGTGTGGAGCGTGAGTCCCAGACTGCTGAATTTGGGAGAATCACTGAGGTGTCTGAGAAACCTCTGGATGGATAACTGATTCTTTATACAGAGAAATGGGCAAACCTTTTACTTTACAAATGTCCCCAGTGTTCTAACTTTTAATACTGAAGAGAGGAGATGCAGAAATGGTCTGCAGTAATATAGATTCCTGTAAGGAATGAGACTGCTTGTGCTGATTAATAGTCAGTTTTCTGATATGATGTGTGGTATCTAATATGGCCAAGTATTGTACACTGCACATCTCAATTGGGTGCTGACTTTGTTAACCTGTGATGTTTACAGCTGGCTGTCCCTGGCTGGTGATCACAGATTTTGGTTGCTGTTTGGCAGATGAAAATATTGGCTTGAGTTTGCCTTTCACCAGCTGGTATGTGGATCGGGGAGGCAATGGCTGTCTTATGGCACCTGAGGTAATTTCTCATGTGTATGAGTCTCAGTAAGTAATTATAGCCTGTATTAGGTAGTTACATATGTGTAGTGCTGTTGGAAGTGTAGGATCCAGTAAAGTCCATTAACATAGATAGGAGCAGGATTAGGTCCAAAGTAATGGATTTGGGGAACACCAAACCTTCCCCTTTGCTCTATATACCCCCCCACCACAAGACGAGAAATTCGAATGCCGTTCAAACACGTCCATCTTAGTCAACACTTGGTAAAAGCCTCTTCATTATTGGTTATCTTGCCATTTTTGCCTAGTACTGTGCCCACTAATTTGCTATGTTGGCTGCTGCAGATTGTTGTGGGTGTGGCATTGTTTGTCTAGTTTATCTCCCCACAGAACTTCCTGCCATGGATTGCCATCTCCAATAGCATTGCTTAGAGGATTCATGGTCTGGTTGATTGGCACTACCATGTGGTTAAATGTCTCTGATAAGAACATCAGAATGACCACACTGGGTCAGACCAATGGTCCATCTAGCCCAGTATCCTGTCTTCCGATAGTGGCCAGTGCCAGGTGCCCCAGAGGGAATGAACAGAACAGGAATCCTCAAGTGATCCATCCACTGTCGCCCATTCCCAGCTTCTGGCACACAGAGGCTAGGGACACCATCCCTGCCCATCCTGGCTAATAGCCATTGATGGACCTAATCTCCATGAACTTACCTAGTTCTTGTTTGAACCCTGTTATAGTCTTGGCCTTCACAACATCCTCTGGCAAGGAATTCCACAGGTTGACTGTGCGTTATATGAAAAAAATACTTCCTTTTGTTTGTTTTAAACCTGCTGCCTATTAATTTCATTTGGTGGCCCCTAGTTCTTGTGTTATGAGAAGGAGTAAATAACACTTCCTTATTTACTTTCTCCACACCAGTCATGATTTTATAGACCTCGATCATATCCCCCGCTTAGTCGTCTCTTTTCCGAGATGAAAAGTCCCACTCCTATTATTCTCTCCTCATACAACAGCCGTTCCATACTCCTAATCATTTTTGTTGCGCTTTTCTGAACCTTTTCCATGTCCCATATATCTTTTTTGAGATGGGGCAACCACATCTGCTGTTGAATTCATCACGAGAACACCATTACAGAGCTCCGCGCTGGGCAATCTCCCGCTGGTATCTTGAGCAACTGAAAATGGGAAAAAAAAATCAGTGTTACAAGGTGGTAGTTGATCTTACGCATAAAAGTAAGAAATTCCAAATTTGGCTGCCTTCCATTCGTATGCCCTCTTCTGCTTAGCTTTTCCAAGGGTCTCAGGACAGTGAGTTCTCCTACACAGCATCTGTGTAGCAATTCTTGCATTGTTATCAAACTAGTAGTCATTCCTCTGCATCCTTTGGGTGGTGGTGAAATTAATTGTGTTTCCTTTCCCTCCCCCGTTACCAGTAGTCGTAACATATGGTAAGGGATCCCTTGCCTGGCACTGGTATACTGGGCAGAAATACTTCTGGCTTTCATGCGGTGTGAAATGGAACACATGGTTCCTTTATAAGGCCACTATCTGGAGTCCCTCTTCAGCTGCCCAAGTAATATACCTCTATAAATACTAAGCTGGGTGCAAGCTTTAGTCAGAAGTAAGAACTGAGTTGATGAATAGAAGATTTATCAGAAGGTTAAACAAACTTGTGCTGTGTATTTCTACCTTCCCATATATTTCCTGTGGTCTTTCTGATGCAGGTGGTCACAGCAATACCTGGTCCAGGTGTCCTGATTGACTACAGTAAAGCAGACGCATGGGCCGTTGGAGCGATAGCGTATGAAATCCTTGGACTGTGTAATCCTTTCTATGGCCAAGGAAGGTACTCTCTGGAAAGTAGAAGCTACCAAGAAGACCAGCTCCCAGCATTGCCAGATACTGTGCCCTTCGATGTGAAGCAGGTGGTAAAGATGCTACTTCAGCGGGATCCCAACAAGGTGAGAGACCTTGCAGCTGTTGGCATGAGTGGGGTTTTAACAGGGTGTCACTTGCGTAGCAGTCACTTTCCTGAGAGTATTGTGTTAGACTATACAGCGCCTAGCACAATGGGGTCCTTGACCATGACTAGGGCTCCTAAGCGCTGTGTTGGTGGTAATAATAGAAAACTATGATAGGACTTTGATGAAAGTGTGATGCAATATAAAGATCTTGGTACCTGACACTTCTTTGCGTATTGCAGTGAAGTTATATTGTAAAAGGGTGGCATTTAATGGAACTTGATTGAACTGGGAGCTCAAGTATAGTAGCCTGACAGCAACAGCCCCACAAAGCCTTTCAACTAGAAGTGAATGTTCGGTGAGATGAGAAGATGCTTGGGAGCATTTCAACAGTATACATCTTATGTGTCAGTTCTAACACCTTTGTCGTTCAGCTGATCTTCTTTCACTTCTCGTTTCAGAGACTGTCTGCTCGAGTTGCAGCTAATGTGCTCCACTTAAGCCTCTGGGGTGAAAATATTCTAGTCCCAAAGAGACTGAAACTAGACAAGATGATTGGCTGGCTTCTTCACCAATCTGCTGCCACTTTACTGATGGATGGACTGGTGGACAGAAACAGGGTAGAAACTAAGATGAAGACGTGCTTCTTGGCAAATCTGGAGTACGAAGATCTTTGGGAGGCAGCATTTTTACTGCTCTCTTGGAGAAACCATTCTGCCTGAAGGGTACAATTCTGTGTGTGGCCCTGCAGTAGATAAATGGCATTTACTAAAAGCACTTGGGAATCTGTCTAATACTTCTGTCTCTCTGGAAGCCTAAAATACTTTAAGGAAAAATATCTGCGGGCCTGGTGTATGTGTTAATGTAAGAGGTTGAGTTTACCTACAGAAAGAATTAGTATACAGAGGGTTGTTGTCTTCCCTGTAGAGAAAACAACATTGAATTGTTATGAGATTTGGTATGATTTGGAAAGTGTTTGAAGGCTATCTGGTCAGCTTCATTCACACCAAGAATTTAGATTTACTGCTTGAAGCAAATTCCTGTACAAAAGGGTTTATGCACTGAGGGAAGTATAACACAGCTGCTCTTTACAGAAGAGCATTACAGTTGCACTTTTGTGAATCATACTGATTTTCTGTTCGAACTATAAAGGAAGTTGAACTGATGGAACAAAATGAAATCTTTGTTTTCTTAAATTTGAAACCAGCATCATTCTTATTAAAATAATATTCCTCTGAAGCCATAGATACATTTTATAAAATGACAGCCAAGAGCATCATGATTGAGCTGTTTATCTGTGAGGAGTTCTGTCAGGAGCTGTGGGGTAGGTTATAAAATGCACAGCCAAAGTACTTATCTAATTATATGTAAAATGCCATAGAGGCACTCAATACAGAACAAGTAATTTCTGTTTTCTGATTGATTTGCTATAACAACATTTTTATCCCTTTGAGGGCTCTCCTCAACTCTAATATCCAAATCTGAATTTCACAAGCCAGGCTTGCAGTGTTAGAAGGTTCCCTGCATGAGCTGAACTGGAATACCAAATCCAGATATCCCCAGGCTTTTGAGAAGTTTGGATTCAGATCTTGATCTGAACTAAGCAACTGAGTCACATCTCTGATCACAGCAGGTCAGTACTTGGACCATTGAGATAGTCATGTGGCCTTTTAGACTGTGTAGATCTAGTTCTTCTAACCAGATCTAAAATTCCTTCCAGGGACATGCTACTATTTCAGTGTGCCAGGCTCAGAGAGAATTGCATCATGGTTGAAAGAGTGGTGAAAAGAGGTCATGGGGTTAATGGCTCTTTCCGTAGTTATGCTTGACTATGTTCCTTATTATATATACCTGGTTTTCTGTTTCCCTACTAGGGCTTATTCTGTGGTTGTAAGGAAAACACTAATTTTTAACCAGCAGCAAGTGTTGTAGTGAAAATATCATGAGACTTTAGAGCTGCGTACTGTGGGTGTTTGCAAAAGTTAGTTCATTTTCCTCTGCACAATAAAGTGGTGACTGTGCTGTTACAATGAATGAATCCACGGATGCTGGTTTTGTCTCTGTTCACAGGACTTAATGCCATAGTGACCTGTGGGTTAATTCATATTGGGTCTTGGCCTTTCAGATTTACTCTTCTGTTGCATGCTAAATATTTGTTTGGATGTGGTCCTGAAAGCATCGTCAGCTCCTTCCAGTCCAGCCCTCAAGGCTCAGTTTATTCTCATACTCCACCACTAAGGATAACCATTAAGTCTAGTTTTTCAAAGAACATCTGGGAAACAAACCAAGCACCAGGATTGTTCAACATATTCACGGAAGTTCTGAACATTTTCTTGGTCCCTTATATCCTTATTTCAAGGAGATCGTTAGAACTGGGCAGTGAGACACTGTGTGTCAGTGACTCACTACACAGGAACAAGCTGCCCATGTAGCATGGGTCTCGTAAGTCGTTTGCAATGCTTTTAAAAATGTTTGATTTCAGGCCTCTTCTCCATTCACTTGTAAAATATAATGGAAATATCAATTGCAAATTTGTATTGCACTGGAGTAAATCTGCTTATAGAAATTGGCACCATTCATTTTATGGTGCCAATTTCTGAGTCACTGAGATATGTGCTTTCATAGCTAACATACCAGAAAGTGTATCAGCTGACTAACATAACCAGCCACCTAATTTGAATCTTTATAGGTGCCATACAACAATACCGAAATGGTCCCACACAGAAGGACCCACAAAAGGCAAAGGATCTGGGAAGATTCAGGAAAATCAAAGTAAATTCTAGCCCTGGAAAAAACAGTTACCTCAAAACCCTGATAAGTTAATGGTGTTTTGAGCACAAATTGCCATCAGCAACAATCCCATAACTTGGTAGAGTTCAGTCTAATTGTTTGTGGATGGCAGCACCTACAGGTGCTATCTGTAAATGGGAAGTGGGGGTGGGCTTTATCCCTCGCTGAAAGGATCTTGGAAAAATTCACTGCACAGTTATGTAGACCATGGCTGTTTACTACGGATTCTACCCTATACTTAGGGTAGGGCTCTGCTTCAGCAACATACTATCCATGTTGACAGGATGTTTCTAGCCACGCCCACTGCCAGTTATCAGGACCATGATAGATCTGAGGTTTTATGCAGTTTGGCTTTTGAGGCCCTTCGTCTTTTTTTTCATTTATTTTTTGCTTCAAAGTATGGATTATGGCCTGTGTTCCAAGCAGGAGGTGCTTCCTGAAACATCCCATTCTGCGCTCCCCAAGGGTGGGGTGCTAGCAGCTCCGACAACCTGCAAGATAAGAGCGGGGAACTAGAGAAATCTTATCAATGTTTCCATGATAAATGAGGATAGTGAAACAGTAACTAATTTTCCTGAATATAAGCCTGGGTTGGATCTCTCCCCCGCCCCACTGCTCTGTGTTCTGTAACACCCTGTAGAAGATCTGAGGGCTAGTAACCTCAGGCGAGGCACTGCTGATAGTAGGTGCATAACCGCTGCTGAGTTGAAATCTCTGGTTGATGCTGAGATTTCAGCTTGCAGGGAGGGGTAAACGCTGTCACTTTTCTGTTAGCTTTCAACCCCAGCAGTGAATTCTCAGCTTCTCTTTTATGAAAAGGGGTTAATTGGGACATGGGACACAGCATTCATTAATTTTCACTTGAACTAGAGAACTGAGGCTGCCATCTGCATTTATTTGCGTGAAGAGGTATTGTCAGAAGTTCTACCCTGGAACCAGATTGCTTTACACATGTGACTGCCCCTCCTGTCTCTAAGAAGCTCCAGTCTGCAGAACAGTAGGGAGTGGAGTTAGAAACCTTGCATTTGCCAAGCAGATCAGACCACTGATCCATCTAAGCCAGTATCCTGCTTTTCACTGTGACCTCATGCTTCAGTGGAAAGTGAAGAAAAACCCATTGTGCACATAGCTAGTTGTGTAAGGGACTCTTGAACTCTGCAGGCAGTCAGCTGGCATCCTGAAGTAGCAAGTTTTCAAAATGCATTTGTTACTTACAGATGCACCTAAGTATGCCAGGTGATTATTAGGGCAGGGACCAGCTGTGAGACACAATGGGCTAAGAGAAGACAAAACCAAAAGGAGCAGAGGACCAGGAAGCAGAGGTCATTGAGAAATTAAATACACATTCCTAGAAGAGACAAAGGGAAAGATATGTCTGGTGCTTTGATATAGACAGCGAAAAGAGGTGTGTTGATACTCCACCGATTAGGGCAGGAAGGGCAGACACTTCCACCAACTACCACCCAAGCACATCCTTGTCTAACCAACCTCTCCACGTCGCATCCCTCTTAATATTTTCATCCATCTTGACTCAAGGCATTTTGGACTGCTGTAGTCAATACATCTCACAGCTTCCTTGCATCATCTGAGTCAAGCCTGCTTGGTATGAAACACAGGAGAGCCTCGGATATTCAATCTGGTTTGATCTTGTTCAGTCCAGTGGCCAAAATTAGAGTTGGCAGGAGGACAGCAATTCTGTTTCACACTACCTTTTGAGGTTTTTGTGAAAATTGAATTACGTTGATGTCTGTTTTCAGGTTGAAATGCGAGCTTTTTGATTTGGGAAGATAAGGGATGATACTAAACTGGGAGGAGTGGTAGAGATGCTGGAGGGGAGGGATAGGATACAGAAGGACCTAGACAAATTGGAGGATTGGGCCAAAAGAAATCTGATGAGGTTCAATAAGGATAAGTGCAGGGTCCTGCACTTAGGATGGAAGAATCCAATGCACCGCTACAGACTAGGGATCGAATGGCTAGGCAGCAGTTCTGCGGAAAAGGACCTAGGGGTGACAGTGGACGAGAAGCTGGATATGAGTCAGCAGTGTGCCCTTGTTGCCAAGAAGGCCAATGGCATTTTGGGATGTATAAGTAGGGGCATAGCGAGCAGATCGAGGGACGTGATCGTTCCCCTCTATTCGACATTGGTGAGGCCTCATCTGGAGTACTGTGTCCAGTTTTGGGCCCCACACTACAAGAAGGATGTGGATAAATTGGAGAGAGTCCAGCGAAGGGCAACAAAAATGATTAGGGGTCTAGAACACATGACTTATGAGGAGAGGCTGAGGGAGCTGGGATTGTTTAGCCTGCAGAAGAGAAGAATGAGGGGGGATTTGATAGCTGCTTTCAACTACCTGAAAGGGGGTTCCAAAGAGGATGGCTCTAGACTGTTCTCAATGGTAGCAGATGACAGAACGAGGAGTAATGGTCTCAAGTTGCAGTGGGGGAGGTTTAGATTGGATATTAGGAAAAACTTTTTCACTAAGAGGGTGGTGAAACACTGGAATGCGTTACCTAGGGAGGTGGTAGAATCTCCTTCCTTAGAGGTTTTTAAGGTCAGGCTTGACAAAGCCCTGGCTGGTATGATTTAACTGGGAATTGGTCCTGCTTCGAGCAGGGGGTTGGACTAGATGACCTTCTGGGGTCCCTTCCAACCCTGATATTCTATGATTCTATGATTCTAAGGGTGAGATGTGGGAGGTGATCCAGGTACAATCTCTGCTCGGCTTGATTCAGAGCAGAGATTTTCATCCCAGATGACTCTGAATGAGGCAGAGTAGGGACTTGAACCTGGGTCTTTAACATCCCAGGTCAGCAGTCTTGTCACCAGGGAACAGAGCACATGTGTATTCTTGCATGCACACAAAATAGTCTCGCTGAAAATTTCCTCAAAACTGATCTGTCTCCATGAAATTTTTTCAGTTTTGCTGAAATTTCAGTTTGTTGAAAATGTTCCAACTATCTCTAGCCAAGATTAATATAGTTTTTTTTAAAAGGTTGCAGGTTCCTGCTTGCTAAAAATGGGAAAGCTGGGGCTTGTGAAGCAAAGAAATGCTGAGTGTCCATCATCAGAATGTATTTAACCACTGGAAGCTTTTGGTCACAGCTGGATTTTGGCAGAGAGTTTGCCATTTTCTGATATACACTGACAGTGTTCACAGCTGCACTGTTACAAGGAGTTGCCATTTCTTGGGCTTCCTACTATGAGAGTTCATATCACTTGGGTATTAATCGAAAATGTGATAAAACTCTAGGATTGTATTACTTCCAACCCAAAGTCTTTTATGATGACTAAGGCCTACGCTTCCCTGGGGACTTACCCTGAGTCCAGTCATCAGTGGCTGGTTGCCGGTATAGTTACCAGTGCATCTCCCCTAGAAAAGGAAAGCTGCCATTTGTACTGATACAGCTGACTTTGCTCTAAGTGCTACAGCCGCATACTGGGACTCTGTGTGTACATGCTTGGGGTTTGCACTAGGCCAGCTGGGCATCTGGAGCTGGAACTGGGGCAAATCCGCAGAACTCCCTTGGAGAATTGTCTGTGGAGACCTAATAGGCAAGGCTCATGCTGAAATCACATGGTCCTCAAGAAAGTGGAAAGTCAGAGGGTGAGATGTGAAGAAAAAGTTCTTCTCTTTTCCCTAAACCTTTGCTACGACACCTGACCCCTTTAAACAGCTGCTGCATTCCCCGTCAGTGTGTATTGCAGCAGGGCAGTGAAGACAACTTGAAATTCTAGTGGTAAATTTTGCAAAGGATCCCTTCGACTAACAGGCAAAGGTAGCTCAGGCAGTTCTGCAGTGAGGCCTGTGGCTTCCTTTTCCTTTAATCATATGGAGGTGCGGCCCGCAGGGACTACAGGCTGCTTGATTTAAATGAACATGTTGCAAGCTGGAACCTGGCCACGTCAGATCACGGCAATAATGCTCCATGCGGCACAAATTCAAATTGCTCCGGCCATTTGGCTGAGTAGACTCTGGGGTCCCTGACACGGCATCTGACAATCCCAGAGGAGGAAAAGACTCCATTTCCCAGAATGCAAGGTGGGAGGAAACGGGGGGGGGGGCAGGGGGAGTGGGAATGGATTATGGGGAAAGGGTAGGAGTTTAAAGCTGCTGTATCTCTGCTATTGGCCTGGAGGAACAGAGGGAGATGTGGATCTCGGTGTTGCACTTTGAACCTGCCAGGGGGAAGGGAATGAGGGGGGTGACATGAGTGCTGTCTGTCTCTGCTACCCAGCCACTCTCTGCTTTGAACCTGAAGGGCCAGCTCTGGGTGTCTGCTGTGCTGGGGAAGGAGGGCTAAGCAGGGGGTGCAGATGGAGGCCCTCTTTCTGCGAGGCAGCCAGCTGCTCTGGAGAACGCTCTGCAAGGAGCGACTCTGCCTTCGGAAGTTCTCGGCAACTTTCCTGGCAGCCAAGCTCCAGCCACCTTTGCTGAGCAGCCCCAGAGCTAGCCCGTGTGTGTGGGCCACAGCTCACCCCGCTGCAGCTGGCTCCCTGCCTGGCTTCCATCGTGGGGGCTTGGAGCACCTGCTCGCTGGGCATGGTGCCCCTCGCCGCTTTCTCGCTGGTTCTAGCTTCAATATGCCTCCCAGTGCTCAATTCGTAGCCAGGCCCGTGGGGGTCTGCTCCATGATGAAGCTGCCCGTTCAGACTTCACCAGAGGGACTAGATGCTGCTTTTGTTGGGGTGCCCCTTGACACGGGAACCTCCAACCGTCCTGGTGCAAGGTAAGGGGCAGCTATTAGGCTAAGAGCTGAGGAGGGGGAAGCCACAACCTATGAGATAGGGGCTATTCAAGAAAAATCCCAGGGGAGTCAGTGCTGATGAAAGATTGGGACCGCCTGCCTGGTAGCATGCAGGCCTCTTGTTATTCCAGGGAACAGATATGGCAGAATGCAAGGTTTCCCGTACTGCCCTGCCAGTCTGCCTCGGGCACGTCCTGCAGGGACCAAGAAAAAGCGGGAGAGGGTGGTTTGCTCTTGGTACCCATTCAGTCCTGTTCGGGCTGCTAATGAAGGTGCCAGTTGTCAGAGTGGTTCTGTAATGTGACAGTCAGGGTCCAGACACCCCAGAACAAGGGTCTGAACCCCAAAGAATTTGCAGTTGAATCAACCGACTGAATATAATATTATTGTACTATAAAAGCACATTGAGTCAAGTCTTTTATGAAAACTGGTGACATGCTGGTCGTGAATATCAGCGTGATGTATGTATGGGTGGTGCATAGAGTTATGTATGGGTGCTGAAAATATGTTCCTATAATATATTGTGGAGAGAGTTGATAAACCAACTTGCCTGAGACAAAGGAATGGGGATTTACCTGTCTAGGTCAGAGGTGGGCAAACTTTTTGGGCCGAGGGCCACATCTGGACCGGGAAATTGCATGTAGGGCCATGAATGTAGGGCTGGGGCAGGGGGTTGGGGTGTGGGAGGGAGTGCGGGGTGTGGGAGGGGGTGCGGTGTGCAGGAGGGGCTCAGGGCAGGGGGTTGAGGTGCGGCAGGGGGCTCAGGGGGCTGGCGTGCAGAAGGGGTGTGGGGTGTGGCAGGAGGCTCAGGGCAGGGGGTTGGGGTGCAGGAGGGGTGCGGCAGGGGGGATTGAGGAAGGGGGGGGTTGGGGTGCAGGAGGGGTGCGGGCTCCAGCCTGGCACCACTTACCTTGAGCTGCTCCGGGTGGCAGCAGGGCTATGGCAGGCTCCCTACCTGCCCTAGCGAGATGCCGCTCCCGGAAGCAGCCGGCACCACGTCCCTCGGCCCCGGGGAATGGGGGGGCAAAGGGCTTCGCGTGCTGCCCTCGTCTGTGGGTACCTCCCCTGAAGCTCCCGTTGGCCACGGTTCTCTGTTCCTTGCCGATGGGAGCTGTGGGGGGCGGTGTCTGCAGGTGAGGGCAGCGCGCGGAGCCCTCTGCCCCCACTCCTCCCAGGGGCTGCAGGAACGTGGTGCTGGCCACTTATTGGAGAGGCGCAGGGCTGGCAAGCCCACGGGACGGATTCGAAGCCCTGACGGGCCAGATCTGGCCTGCGGCCCATAGTTTGCCACCCCTGGTTTAGATCAACTTCTATAAGCCAAAGGACAATGAAAGTACATTTATATATGAGGTAAACACAGCAATCAAGCTAACAAACAGCAGCATATTGGGGACAGAGTCTGCACTCCTAGGAAGTCTTCCCGGCTCCTGATCCAAAGACAATGGACTTTGGCAAAGATAAAGTACAGCAAAAAGACATTCTAGTTATCCATCACTTATGGGAACACTGAGACTGTGCATTCCTCTTACCTAAACGGCTGGAGTTGCGGGGAATTTGATTGAGTGAGTAACCTGCTTAGGCGAAGTTTATAACTTGCTAAAAATAATCCTTAGTCACTAGAAAGCATGTTTGGTTTGTAACCATACCAGTCTGTTTTCCTCTGGCTTAGTATCATTTACATCTAGGTTCTTTATTAATAAACTTATTCTTAGTTTTACTATAAACCATCTCCGTTAGGGTGACCAGATAGCAGGTGCGAAAAATCGGGATACTTTTTTTTTTTGGGGGGGGGGGGGGATAGTTGCGCATCTAAGACAAAGCCCCTAATATGGCGACATCTGGTCACCCTAATCTCAGTGCTGTTATGTTGAAGTAAATGGGAGTCTTCAGCTAATCTAACAGGTTAATGAGTACATTGTCTCTGTGGAGACAGCAAACCTAATAGTGTCTGTGAGTGTCCATTGAGCGTGACTGGATGCTGCAGGGAGACGCCCATTTCAGGCTTTCCGGTTGTGAGCATAGCCTAAGCACTTCAGCAGATGGATCATGTGTGGCTCCAGTCAGAGACTTTCTTGTAAATCTGGTGTGACTGGCAAAGAGTTTCAAAAGCACCTGACAATTTAGACACTTTAAAGGGAGCGGAGGTTGAAAAGGTGGGTGTTCAGCATATCTGAAAAGCAGGCCCCTGAAAATCTTCTCAGGTTGGCCACCCAGAATCAGAGTCACATGTGAAAATCTTTGCATGCACTCTCGATTTGCAGTAAGCTCTCTGCCTGGATCTACAGATGACCTGTCTGTTGAAACCATTCGGCCATACTCATTATGCATCTGATGTAGACTATCACAACCACAATATAGTCCCACTTGAAACATTTGCCGCAATGGTCTTTCCAGCCTTCAACTCCTAAGTGTCTAGGAGGAGTGTGTGCCCAACCAGCCATGTGTTCAGAATCCCCGGTTTCTATACAAGTTTCGTCCTCGAACCATCCCAGATAACGAAGTGTGGGATTCTTTCCCTTCCAGGTTCGGCCCTCGCCATATTCGAGCGGAGTCGGGCATGGTGAGAATGTATAACCCCAGCACTGGGGCAGCACCTTTCCATTCCCTCATGGTTGCTGACATTGGTGATGTGAATGTGAACCTCTACAACCTGCAGGACAGCTGCAGGCAAATCCGAGAAGCCTATCAGAAGATTGTGGCAGCTGGCTGCATTCCCCTCACGATGGGTAAGGAACCCAGGGCTGGGCCCAATCTCATGCTTTGCTGTTAAAACACCAGAAAGTGGGCACCTGGAAGAATAGCAGGATCCATTAAAGCCACCTCCCCCTTCTGCCCCATACACTGCAATGGATACAGACTAATTTATTAACAGGGTCTTGAGAGTGCAACAGAGCTCCTCTCTCCTCCCTGCTGAGATAATTCAGTCTCCTGCAGCTGCTCCCAGACCTTTGCTGCTGCTGGTTCAGCTCTGGGGCTGGGGGAGAGGCACCTCTCCCCCAGCCTGCTGCGGCGAGAGAGGGCTGTATATCCGGGATCTGCATTCAGAAGCTGGCCTTGAGTCCCAGCTGCAGCAAGAGAGTGACAGCCAGCTGGATTTTTGAGAGCTTTTGAAAAGAGAAGCTGCCCCTTTTTATACTATCTGCCACCAATTAAAGCTGCAGGGAAGGTAGTTAGATGAATAAAGGCTGTTGCTTCGAAAGGATGAGCTCTCTCTTTGTGAAGTGCGGATGTGTTCCCCTATGAGAGGAGTGGTGCAATATGAATGTAGCTTGCTATGACTGGAAAATATATCTGGTCAGTGCTGGCCTGTTCTTATTACATAGCATGTTCTCTGTCCCGTTGCAGGTGGTGATCACACAATAACATACCCGATCCTGCAGGCAGTGGCAGAAAAGTAAGTTTAAAGTCTTTTCTCAAGACTAAACATGCCCAATTTTTGGTCACTTTTCCTCATAGGTCAGACTTCCTAACCCTTTTATCATTTTGGTTGCTCTCCTCTGGACTCTCTCCAATTCATCCATATCTTTCTTAAAGTGTGGTGCCGAGACCTGGACACAATACCCCAGCAGAGGCCTCATTATTGCTGTGTGTAGTGGGGCAATTTACCTCCCTTGTCTTACCTACAACACTCCCGTTTATACACCCCAGAATGTTGTTAGCCTTTTTCGCCACAGCATCACATTGTTGGCTTATAATCAACTTATGATCTACTATAACCCCCACACCCTTTTCAGCAGTCTGACCACCTCCCAGTTATTCTCCATTTTGTAGTTGTGCGTTTGATTTTTCCTTCCTCGTGTACTGCATTGCGCTTGTCCTTATTTAATTTCATCTTGTTGATTTCATACCAATTCTCTGATTTGTCAAAATTGTTTTGAATTCTCATACCGTCCTCCAAAGTGCTAGCGACCCCCTCACGGCTTGGTGTCATCTGCAGTGTTTAGAACATCCTCTCCATTCCGTTAGCCAAGTCATTGATGAAAATGTTGAATAGCACTGAACTCAGGCTAGACCCCTACGGGACCCCACCAGATGTGGCCTCCCAATTTGACAGCATACCTTTGATAAATACTCTTTGAGTACGGTCTTCAACCAGTTTTGCACCCACCTTAAAGTAATTTCATCTAGACTACATTTTGCTAGTTTGCTTATGAGACTGTTATGTGGGACTGTGTCCAAAGCCATACTGAAATCTAGACACATCATGTCTACAGCTTCCCCCCCGTCAACTAGACCAGTAACCCTGTTGAAAAAGAAATTTGGTGGGGTTGGCATGATTTCTTCTTGATGAATCCCTTGTGGCTATTCTTTATAACCCTAGTATCCTGTAGGTGCTTACAAATTGATTACTTAATAATATATTCCAGATTCTTTCATCTATTGAAGTTAGGCTGACTGGTCTATAATTCCCCGGGTCCTCTTTGTTCCCCTTTTTAAAGATCATTACAATGTTTGCTTTTCTCCAGTCCTCTGGGACCTTACTTGCCCTCCCTGGGTTCTCAAACATAATCATGAACAGTTCTGAGATTTCCCCAGCTAGTTCCTTAAGTACCCTGAAATGAATTTCATCAGGCTCTGCTGACTTGAATACATCTAATTTAAAGAAATATTCTTTAACTTGTTCTTTCTCTATTTTGGCTTGCATTCCTTCCTTCTTGTTCTTAACATTAATTGTGTTAAGTATTGGGTCACAATTTATCTTTTTAGTGAAGACTGTAGTATTCAGGCATTACACAGCTCAGCCTTCTTAATGTCGTCAGTTATTAGCTCTCCCTCTCTGCTAAATGGAGGACCTACACTTTCCTTTGTGTCTCTAATCCTACTCATGTATTATAGAACCTCTTCTTATTGCCTTTTATGTCGCTTGGTAGGTGTAACTCATTTTGTGCCCATCTTTCTGATTTTGTCCCTACATGCTTGTGCTATTCTTTTATACTCATCATCAGCAATTTGTCCATGTTTCCACATTTTTGTAGGCTTCCTTTTTAATTTTCAGGTCATTAAAGAGCTTCTGGTCATTAAAGAGCTTCTGATGGAGCCGTCTTAGCTTCCTACTGTTCTTCTTATCTTTCCAATGGCTCCTCAGACATTTGGGGTTCCAGGGTTCGTGTAATCAGACAGGGTTGGAGAGTCATGTGAGGGATAAAGTCGGGCTGCAGCAGTATCTGTCAATCAATAGCTAGATGCTGGCAATCTTCCTGTTTGCTCCTCTCACTTACTCAGAGCTTGTTTGTGCTGATCCCAGCTGGCATCTTGTGTCTGCACTCAGTCTCTGGCTATCTTTGCCCTAGAGTTAATTGGTGCGCTCATGTGCTTATTGCCTTCCTGCTGAATAGAAAGATGCCTTCTCAGAGGTCTGAAGCCATAGGAATCTAGGGTGGGAAGAAGACCTTGACAAATCAATTGTATGATCTGTTTGGCATCTAGATCTCTATCATTGTGAAGAATCCAAGATTTTATGCTGAAGGATTGAACAAGGTCAGAACTACTTGTTGTTAGAGAGCTTATTCCTTCACTCTCCCACTTCCCTGGTCCTTCTCGCATGAACAGAGAGCAACAATACCCGAAGTCCGAAGGTGCAAACAATTCAATGTTTATTGGGGTGAACTTCCAGCAAGCTTAAATACAAGTTCCTTTTTCCTTATTTTCGAATCACAACTTACTTCCTGTTTGCCCCTAATTTATACAGTAATATTCTTAGCTATACCTTAACCAATCATTCTACTGAAATTTAACTAACCAATCCTAACATATTGTAACATGATTAGCTAACCAATTATATCCCACCACCTTAATTAGTTTACACCCAGCAAAATTAATTATACAGCAGACAGAAACAATCACAGAACCAGACAGAGACCATGCCAATAAACAATAGCAAAGTGGGAACTATAATGACAAAACAATACAGAAGTGAGGATTTCACATCCCAGCTATTGATAAGTGAGTTCTTGCCAGACAGGATGCTATCAAACTAAGTTTCCTTTTACATTTTCTAGGCACTTCCCTTTCTCTGGAGGTGATAGGAATACAACCCTGTCCTGATAGTGCCTGACAGCCCAATAGCACCTTATTTCAATGTGACTAGTTTGGAATGTGAGGATGTGACTGTTCGCTTCCTAGCTTATGGCTGCTTCTGCTGCTTAGCCGAAGGCCTTAGCCTAAGAACAGGGCCTCAGACTGTCGCAGTAAGAGAAGGCCCTTACACCAGCAGACAGTGATTTTGATTCTTTCTTTTATACCTCTAGAACTAGCCAAGTGATAAGAATACACCTAAATTCTTAAAGTACAGGCCTTTGCAGACAGGCCTGAATATCTATATCCTAACACTTGTGACAAAGTTCCTCCTCTGCCTTGGTGGGGCCTTTTTGGCAGATTTGCTCCCCTCAGAGGTTCACGGCAGCCCTCAGTTTGGCCACTTCTGCTAGAGGCGCTAACCTCATCGCCAGCCAGCGTGGGGGAAACTTCTCCACCATCTCTGTTGTCCCACCTAGGGGGTCAGGGACAGGCCAGATCCCTTTCCAAATTAGACCTTCCCTTCTGGTGTTGCTCACAGCCCAGGTCAACTCCTCCTGTGTCCGATCGGGAGTTGGGGGGAACCCGGGCCCACCCTCTACTCCGGGTTCCAGCCCAGGGCCCTGTGGATAGCAGCTGTCTAAGTCTCCTGTATCCGCTGTGTGACAGCTACAACTCCCTGTGCTACTTCCCCACGGCCTCCCCCCAGCACCTTCTTTATCCTCACCGCAGGATCTTCCTCCTGAAGCCTGATCATGCTTGTACTCCTCAGTCCTCCAGCAGCATGCCTTCTCGCTCCTTTTATGCCCCCCCCCAACTGATGGGAGGTCCTTGTTAAAAACCAGGTGTCCTGATTAATCTGCCTGCCATAATTGATTCTAGTAAGTTCTTAATTGGCTCCAGGTGTCTTAATTGGTTCTAGCAGGTTCCTGATTGCTCTAGGGCAGCCCCTGCTCTGGTTACTCAGGGAACCGAAAACTAGTCATCCTGTGGCCAGTATATTTGCCTTCGACCGGACTTCTGTACCCCACTGGTTTCGATCTGTCACATACTGTAAGCACCTGTGTTAACCAAAGCATCCACACAAATGCATGTGAGCATGGGGCTGGAGCTAAGGCCATGTTTGTGCCTGCCCTGTCCCAATTAGGCATGGTCCCGTGGGACTGGTGCACGTGGATGCTCACACCGACACAGGAGACACAGCGCTGGGGGAGAAGATCTACCATGGGACGCCATTCCGACGCTGCGTGGACGAGGGGCTCCTGGACTGCAAACGCGTGGTTCAGATCGGAATCAGAGGCTCCTCCTACACCCCGGATCCCTACAAATACTGCTGGGACCAGGTAGCGTATACTGCTGCCAAAACCTTCTCTACTCTCCGCCGGGCCCAGCCTGTGCAGTCAGGGCCAAAATGGCCATTGATTTCAGTGCTGGGAATAACAATATGTCCTGAGACGGCTGCTGAGAGGCTTGCTGAGTGTGTGTGATGTGAGATCCTCAGACAAAAGGTGCAAGATGATATTGTTCATTAACTGATGCCGTGGCATGGAACACTTCTCCCATTCCAGTCCCTGCAACTAAGACACTTAGAGCAGGACAAAAGCCACCCGCTGCCATTCTTTTCATTTATTGTCCCTCTCTCCTCCTTTTGCACCAGATGGCAAGGGAATGGCACCCCCGCTCCCTCATTGCTCTCCTGTCTGTGCTGTTTCCAGCAGCATATGCCCTGAACAGCTTACCTGTGGGAAAAGCGCTACTTGCCAGGGCAGGCGGAGACCATAGTCTGTCCTACGTGGGGGCATAGTGGAAGAGGGAGCAAATGCGAGACCACAGACTGGCTGGAAGCACCATTGTGATCTGCAGAAGACACTTGCTTTGGCCAGTTAGAGCTGTTTGCATAAACATTACACTGGACCACTGCTCTCTCCACCCGTTTCCTTTCCCCAGCAGCGTGTTTCAAGCAGGTGAAGCCAACCTTTCTTCTCCTTCCTCCACCAGGGTTTCCGTGTCGTCCTGGCTGAAGACTGCTGGCTGAAGTCATTGGTACCACTGATGGGGGAGGTGAGAAAGCAGATGGGAGCCAAGCCCATTTACATCAGCTTTGATATTGATGGATTGGACCCTGCATATGCCCCTGGCACAGGGACACCTGAAATTGCTGGTCTCACACCTGCTCAGGTAAGGAGATGCTCAGACTTTATTTCTGAATGTGCAGAGTGGATGCAGGGAAAACCTGGCTCCCTTTAAAGGAAGTCCAAGGGCTTACACTGTCCGCTCCTAGAAATCATAGAATATCAGGATTGGAAGGGACCTCAGGAGGTCCTCTAGTCCAAGCCCCTGCTCAAAGCAGGACCAAGCCCCAATTTTTGCCCCAAATCCCTAAATGGCCCCCTCGAGGATTGAACTCACAACCCTGAGTTTAGCAGGCCAATGCTCAAACCACTGAGCTATCCCTCCCCCCTAAGCTGGACACACTTTCTCCTTTCCCAGACACACAGCTTGGGATCTCATTCCCCTTGTCCCAGCACACAGGGCAGTTCACAGACAACTGCCTGGAGATCAGGGTAGCTCCCTCCATAGGCAAGTCAATACCCCTGACAGACACAGGCACATTTCCTTCACTGTCACACTTCTCCACCCAGCTAACAGGTAAGGTCCAGGGACACTCATCTTCCGCTCTCCTCGCCTTCCCACCCTGCTGCCTAGACACAGCCATCAGCTCACAAGGCTGCCTAGGCTCATCCAAACTTTCCTTACCAAGCACCTTGCCACTCCCAACAGATCCCCTGCCCTGCCTGCGTTTCCCCGCACTCAGGTGGGGTCTCAGCTCCCACTGTGCTCAGCGCTGCCCTTGCTGTCCCAGTGGGGCAGGCAGCGAGCTCGCTGCTTTCCTCACTGCATCAGAGCCAGCGTGAGCCCCCTCTCCGGTGTGCAAGGGGGGCGGGGAGCCCCAGGGGTCTGGTTACAGGCAGGCAGTAGCCTGAACCTAGCAGGTCCTCCCCCCTGCCAGCCAGGTCATCTGCATTTTCACTGACCATTTCCCTCTCCACCGATTGGTTCCCTGATTCAAATTCACACCCTGGGCAGTTACAGGAGCAGGGCCTGGATCCTGTCCCAAGGAGGCACAGTCACCCCACAACAGGGTCTCGCAGCTGGTATCCTGGAGCCCCACCCCTCCTGTGTCTGCACAGGGATCTGGGCCATAGGCAGGGCGAGGGGCTTCATCCCTGGGACCCTCACCCAGCTCACGCAGCCCCTCAGCATCTGAGGCTGCACCACCCAGGGCCTGACACCAGTTCTCTCTGTCCCAGGATCTCGCCACCCCAGGAATGTCTCCCCATTGACCACACCTTCTGCTCCCACTGGAGGTCCGAGGGGCCTGGCCCCAGGAGACTCCACACAGACAGATAGGTTGGGCTCAGGAGTGGGAGCCTGTCCACCTCCCCACCCATCTGGCTGACGGAGTCTATGGCCTTGGGACCCAGCAAGGGAGCTAGACACCGGGGCTTTTCCACAGGGTCCCCCTGGTTCAAATCTCCAGCCTGCTCAAAGGCAGTGAGGTGGGCATCCACATCTCCCCCTCGCCCCTTAACCAGGGGCAGCAATTTAGACTCGAGGTTCCCTGCGGAACTGGCACCCCGGGGTCTATCCCCACTCACCCCTGGGAGGTCCCCTAGGCCTCTCCGCTCCACCACCGCCAGTTCATGCTGCTGCTGCTTCTGCAGCTCTTTCTTGGACTCTCGCTGTCTCTCACAGTCCTCTTGCTCTCTCGGACTCAGCTCCAATCCCGTCCGTCTCCGATCCCCCGATGGGGAACCCGATCGTGAAGACCCTCGTCTGGTCGGGGACAGGAGTCTTGGGGATGAATCTAAGGGTCAAGGAACTAAATGGGATTTAGAAGTCTTTAAACAAGAAACTTGGCAGAGCGGGAACTGAAATCATTGAGAATTCCTATTGTGTCCTGCCTATAATCTAGAGAGAGATTGGAAGTTACCCTTCTAGTATAGGAAAAGCCACTGCTAAGGGAGATTGAGCTGATATACAGTTTGATGGTGTCTCAGTATTTATACATCTAATCCTCTGCTTTCCGCTCACTCCGGATCAATATGTAACAAACAAAGAGCACTAGGTTACAGCAGTGATCTTGGACTGTATCTTCTCTGATTTCATGTCAGCTGTGTTTAAAAACGAAAACACCCCCTCGGCTATTTAAATATATAGAGTGTTTTCAAAGTTAACAATTTGGGTACCTAGTAACTAGCCCTTTCTTACCTTCCCTAGGCTTTGGAGATCATTCGTGGGTGCCAAGGACTGAATATAGTGGGATGTGACCTTGTTGAAGTTGCACCAATCTATGATGCTTCTGGTGAGTCACAGGAAATATTTGGGACAATAAAGCAAACTTAGAGAACTGCTGCATACCATGTTTGTCAGTAATAGATTGGGTCCTGTTTAGCTGTGGGCACTGGACGCTGTCTAGAGTTCAAAACAAAAAGACAGATATTTGGTCCTGGACAGTTTGAGCATCCCTAGAGAACATAGTGATGGCTGTTGGAAATACTTATAGTCAGGTTTCAGAGTAACAGCCGTGTTAGTCTGTATTCGCAAAAAGAAAAGGAGGACTTGTGGCACCTTAGAGACTAACCAATTTATTTGAGCATAAGCTTTCGTGAGCTACAAAAAAGCTTATGCTCAAATAAATTGGTTAGTCTCTAAGGTGCCAAAAGTCCTCCTTTTCTTTTTACTTATAGTCAGCTATTCCTACTCTGTGTATTACCGACAATTCAAACAGCATGTTGCATGAGAATATTTAAGAAAATGCAGAGTAGTCTTTAGAAATCTAGCAACAGCGATTTCAGGGTATGCTAGAGTGTGTGACCACCAGGATGTCGGGGACAAATAGTGCTGTGTAAACAGGAGAGGCCACAGCTCTTGTATAACCAAGATATGGATTCCTCAGCGTTAGTCAAAACTCAGCTCAGTACTCTAAACAGCTGGAAGGTAAGAAGCACTTGTGAATGAACTGCTGTGTTTGTGTAAATCTGTACTTCCATTCTGCAGTTCTGTAGCCCCTTCAGTGCAAGCACCTCAACCACTAATGATCTGATCCACTTGGTCCCCTTGTCGCTCCCTTTTCAGATGGAGGAAACTGAGCTACAGGGAGGTGACAGGACCTGTCACAGCTCACTCACCAAACTTGCTGGTGGAGGCAATAAATAAAAGCCAGTTTTCTGGACTCAAAGTCCAGTGCTTTAACCACTAAGCAATCCTTCCTCTGTACTGCTGTGGCAGCCAGGTAAATGCAAAGAGACATCGGTCCCGCCCTTGGTGACAGAGGCGACTCCATGCTTCAACAGCAAAAAAGAAAAAACAATATTTAAAACTAATTTAATTTAGAAAAACCAGTATTGGAACCTGTTATGTTCAGAAACTGTGGTAGGCAAAGCGCACCCTGTAATAAGATGATGGCTGTATTAGGTTCATGTCCTGCCAAAGGCACACTTTTTAGCAGAACACTCTGCGAATGGAATTGACTTTGTCATATGTATATACACGCAGCCGGGCTCATGCAGGGAGAGAAGTGCTTGCTTTAAGAAACACCAAAAAAAAACCCAAAAACCCAAACACTGTGTCTGGTTCCTGGAGATCTGTAGAGACTATAACAACACTGGACAGTCCTGTCCCGGGGCCACTCTGCCTTTGGATTGATTTCAGTGTGAGTTATACACATAAAGGGACAGACCTGGGCTTTGGCCACACCGGCACTTCACAGTGCTGCAACTTTCTCGCTCAGGGAGGTGAAAAAACATCCCCCTGAGCGCAGCAAGTTACAGCGCCATAAAGCTAATCCCCTTGTGGAGGTGGAGTACCAGGAGAGCTCTCTCCCAGCGTGGGCGCGTGACCACACTCGCTTCCGCGGCAGCGCTTTGAAGTTTCGAGTGTAGCCCTGCCCCTGGAGTCTTAGGTTGCATTTATGCTGGCAAAAGTCAGCTGGTCACGATGGGTGTAGCTCCCACAGTGTAGCAATGGTTGTGATGCACTCTCTGTATAGAGTGTGAAGATAGTGTAACTGGAATATGCTTCATGCAGAAGGTCTCTTGTAAGGTATCATTACAAAGCTTATAATCCACTGAGTGTGGTCATCCTAGTTGTATAAATGTATCACTCTTGTATCAGAAACTAGAAATATGAAATATAACTCTGAGGGCCTATTGTAGTTATGCAAATGGGCCATGAATGGTGGCTTGGAATCTTGATGGCTCCCATCGACCAGGACAATTGACTGTGGATGGCTGTTTGCAGGCAGGCCTTCCTGTGAGTCAGGCTGGGAGGAAAGGCGGCTTGGGGTCTCACAGGACATGTGACTATGTCACCTGAACTGGAATCCATCAGTGTTTTTCCACTGAGAAGGAGGGGTGGGAACCCAGAGGGACAAAGGATTCCCTGATGCAAAAGATACATAAGTGGGTGGAAGAGAACAAGGGCGGCAGCCATCGTGAGGAATCTCCTAGCTACCACCTGAGCTGGAACAAGGGCTGTACCCGGGGAAAGGATTGTGCCCAGACTAGGAAGGTGTCCAGTTCCAGTCTGTGAAAGAATCTTATTGAAGCATCTAAGGGTGAGATTTTATCTGTATTCAGTTTTTAGTACTGTACTAGACGTAGACTGGCGTGTTTTATTTTATTTTGCTTGGTAATTCACTTTGTTCGGTCTGTTACTACTTGGAACCACTTAAATCCAATTTTCTGTATTTAATAAAATCACTATTTACTTATTAATTAGTCTTGGCACACCAGGTGGCAGCTCCCAGGGGGTTTCTGTGATCCAACCCGTCACAATGGCGAGTGAACATACGGACAGGACCAAGTGTGTTCTCTTCCCTTGTACAATGGGAAAGACTACAGCTTTCCACCAAGGCGCTCACTAGGGAAGTAGCACCAGCTGTGAATCGGGGCAGGCGCTGTAGATACAGCCTTAGTGTACTGTGCAAATGAAACTTGTGTGACTAAGAATTAAGTTACTTGTGTATTGTTTCAGCTGTTGGCTATCAGTTACTCTAATTTATTTCCTGGGGTTGGGGTAGAGATTCCATTTGAAGACAAGAAGGCAGTTTGGTAGAACTAAAGCATTCAGCATAACTACATTGGTAGTTTACCAGCACAGACAGCTTTTCACTAGTGTATGGCTTTTAAGCAGCCGGTCTCAGTCAGGCAAGTGAATTTGTGTAGGAGCACGTCATTGATTTGAATGAGCCTCTGCCAACATGGAGTCAATTACAGGCTGGGGCCTAGATATCGGAGGAAGAGTTGGAAAATAACCCTTTGTTCGTGTAGTAATGACTTTCTGACTGACCCTTTAATTGGAAGCCATTGGATAGTCATGGTTTTTTCTTTGTTTGTAGGTAACACAGCCCTCATGGGAGCAAATCTGCTGTTTGAAATGCTGTGCGCACTCCCACGAGTCAAAACGATTTAAAGCCGTGTAGGGCGGGCTCCAGCTGAGGCAAATCAAGTCACGACCGCTCTCTCTTCACCTACAAGATGAGTTTAATATTCACAGCCTTTCCACACAAGTACTTTGACATAATATGAATGAAGAAAAAAGCCTGAATGGAACAACTCAGTCAGATTTTGCTTTTAATTTCCACCTTCCCTCACCTCTGCAGTTAGAGAAGGGGCGAGGGAAAGCTAAGCTTTGTGGTAGAGAATAAAAGCCATTCCTCATCAGACAAAATC
This sequence comes from Caretta caretta, assembly GCF_965140235.1. NCBI lineage: Eukaryota > Metazoa > Chordata > Testudines > Cheloniidae > Caretta > Caretta caretta. The sequence goes on from NC_134223.1 coordinate 9,482,844, forward strand.
ATTTCATGCTCCTTGTATGCTATAAGCAGCGGCTAGAATAGATGCTGGAATTGCGGGGGGAAGGCTTAATGTTCATGTTGCTGTAGTAATATGGCTTAGCAGCATATGGGTCCAGTGATGGCAGCTGGAATTCTTTCAATATCAAAACTGGCGGCTATGATCTAAAATGTGGGGGTCTTTTGGAAGTGCCTAGTAAAGACTTTTTTCCACTAAACATAAACCTAGGAGGAGAGCAATATACAGACATCATGTAACATCCTGGCTCCCTTCCAAGGGCATGGAATAGAAGAGAAGTTCTTCTGGCTGCTTTATGCAGTGGATCCAAACTGACACTAGCTCCAAGCCCTACCTTAGGAGAGGACTTATGCCAAGGCACTGTGTTCTCCCTCGCAGTGATGGGATGTTTCTAAACCCTCTTTATGCATGATTTTCCCACGGCCCATAGCTGTCAGCCTTCAGGAGGGCAATAGGAACATTGACTAAAATACAGGGCAGCTTTTGGAAACAGTTGTCCTTGGTTAAGCAGCCCTGTTGCCTGAGTGGAGATAACTAGCCCATTGCATTTGCTAAATCACAAGGAGTTAACAGCTATCGAACTTTTGCAATTAACTCACGTACGCCACAACGCACTGTCAGTTTGTCAATTAAAATGCAAGGCCACCTCATCGTCTCACATTAAAATAGTTTATTTCAGTTGCGAATCTGTAATAATCTTAAAACAAAATGACATTATCAGTGCCTGTTCACAAATACAAAAACAAAAATTAAAAAAAGACATTTGCCAAATAAATTATTCCCCTCTCCCCCCCCCCAAGAGTATCAAAAGTGCAAAATATTTACCTGCTTTTCAATCCAATCTCCCAGGCTGCATTATTATATTAGTTCCTGGCAAGCTTTTACTGACCACATATATGTCAGCCATCGCTGCGAAGCTGCTGTGTACCACACCCAGTTAAGGGGAAAGGGCAGGTACAGTATTTGAACTCTAGGCTACGTTTCCCTGTGTTGTAACGATGTTTCGCTTCAGTTTCTGGGAGTTATACGTTTAAAAAGCTTATATTTAGGTTTGGAAAGCATCTGGAAAAGGGTGGAGGGAAAGCAGAGACATTCAATTCCAAGCAGCAGAGAGGTCCTGTGACTGGTCTTCTGCCCCAGATGAATAATGGATATCAGAGCAGTGCTACCCTTGCTGAACAGATGAATTCAGAACAGTTGGGGTGTGCCTGAGCCCATGAAAGCGTCACGTCTCCCTAAAAATACAATGCACTAATAGTAAATCATGTACTTTTACAAATGAGCTGGTTTGACCTCCTGCAACTTTGTTCTACATTCACTTTTATCCGTAACTGAATGGAATCTGTAGCACCCACAGTTGGCTATTTCCTGAGGGTGTATTACTGCGAATGGTCTCTCCACAAGACCCACATCAATAGGCGTTTATACACAGAGTAAGAGTCACCCCTCTGTAGAGAACAAACACAAGGCCTACATACCACTGGAGCCTCAATATAGGGTTTAAGTAATGCCTATAGCCTTTTCCTGGGTCCTTAGACAGGGGGGATTTCTTCTACATAGCACACTTGGGCCCTTAGTTTAAAGCCCTAAAGTTTGACACTGGTTTCTGACTAGCAGAAGAGATAGTAACAGCCAGCTTTTGTAAATTATCCTTCTAGGCCTAACCCACTCCTGGAGACATTGTTCTGCTGTGTTTAGCGTATCAAAAATTTTCTTTTTAAATTTGGATTTTTTTCTGCAGTGTGTCCAACTCTGAGGTTTACAGCACTGTGTTAAACCATGCAAGACCCAAAAGGCAGAACTGGCTACCAACACAAGAAAATAACCAGGCTATTTCATTACCCAAGGCAACTAAAGCACCGGCTTCAACAGAAACAGCATAAAGAGTGAAAAGTCAGTCTGCTGCTTCAGGTTAGTTTAGGGTCAGTCTAATGCATGGGGGTTTTCAGCATTTTATTGCTGCATCTCTCCTCAGAAGAAAAATCCTCTTCTTCCCTCTCACACCCTGTGCTTCGTAATCAAAAGGGTTCACGCTGGAGTTAGGACTTTACAGATTAAACTCCATTGGTTTAAGTAACATAGGGAAGGTCGGTTGAGTCCAATATTTTAACCTGACAGTACCCTTATATACAAGAGCATTATGATTATTGTTCAAGTGCTCTTTCCTTAGTTGAAGCACGGAGGGTAGTGAGGTTTTTAAGTAAACCCCCATGCTTGTAGGAGTGCTTTACAGTAAGGTTCAGAATGCTACTCAGGAGTTAATCTCAATCTGAATGAGAGGAAAACTCATGCAGAATTTGGCCATCATGTACCATAACGTGATCCATTCACGTGGAAGCCTCAGATTCCTATCCAGGTCACTTTGGAGAAGTTTATTAAGTTTACAGCAAGCATCAGATAAAGTGACTGTGTCCACACGGATTAACAGAGAGAAAAAAGGAAGTAGCAGTGTCACAAGATTACAGTTCCCTGCTTTGAAAAGAAACCTTTCCCATTTACCTTAACGTTCAGGTAGCAGCAAGAGACCATTTCTTTGTTGACTACTTGTCACTAACAAAAAGCCAGCTCCCTGGGCAAGCCAAATGGCTGGTAGGAGAGCCCATTTGATATACTTAAGTACAGTAACTCCACAGCCTAGAACCATTCCAGTTTTACACTGAACCATAGGTTGACAAGAAGGAAAAAAAAAGGCAACCAGTATGTTCAGAAACCTTTGAGCTGAGGATAAAAACAAAGTGAGAGAAGCTGAAACTACGCATCTTGTAAACGTCTATCTACAGCCAAACTAGTTCCATATGTAACAAATGATCTGATGACAGCATTTGTTGGGCAACATAGTTCAAAAATACAGTCATTAAAGAATTAAGTTCCTTGATACAAAGAAGTGTCGATATTGTACTAGAGATGTACCATTGTTGTTTGAAAGGCGTCCAAGTTGATTCACTAGCAGGTATTGAAGTTTTCTTTTACATGTCTACTGGCTCATAGCAGCTTATGCCTACAATCTGAGGACGTGGGTAAAGTTATGGCTCTAAGAAGACAGTCTAAAAATCGACAGAAGCAAAAAGGCATCTGAAAAACAATGTACATTTAAATGGCTCAACATCTTTACAGTATTTACTGTAACCACACTCCTAAATCACTCACCGCAGGGAAAGCTGATAAATAAAGAATGCTTGGTATGAGGCCTTTCAGAGTTTCAGAGGCTGGGGAGATTCTATAGGGTCTTCCCAGTATCACACCATGCACTATGGGCTAAGCATTGGGAAGGGGACCTGACCTATGTAACAAGTTCATTGTGTTCAGTCCAAACTGAGTCACCGTTGCGAAGAACTCACAGGTTTTCTTCAACTGAGAACAAACAAGAGACCGGACAGAGGCGATGCGGTGAGCAGGACATAAAAGGGAAATAGACTGGGTTTTGTCTTAGATAGTACAGCATTCAAATACAAGAACAATTTGGTACAGAGGACTTCAGTATGTTTCATCTTTCACTCCTAGGTCAAAGATGAAGGAAGATACTTCTACTCACTGGGCCTAGGAGAGTTCATCTAAAACCTACTGTCCATTTGTCATGACTGTTTATTCCTGGAAAGAATTGTCCATGGTTGTCATCTTAAAAAGTTTGTAGTGTTAGAATCTCTTTTAAATCCCTTCAGTCTAATGCAGGCCAGGATGGAATATAGAACCTTTGTAAGGAACCTTCTAAGAGACGTTCCATCCATAAGGACAACTTGCTTAATTTGTTTTTAACTTGTTTGGATCCTGGACTGCAGGAGGATTTTCCTCGGGCGTCTCCTGTGTGTAGCAAGGGGTCATAATCCTCACAGGACCCCATGGTTCCCCCTTCATCCCCTGATCTGTGAGGCTTGAAGAGGCAGAAGTATTTCTTGTGGCCATTTAGAGCTAGGACGTAACCGGTGTAGTCGCGCTCCAGGAAATGTTTATCGTATTGATTTGGAATGGGGGCAGCATCCTGGGCAAATTCTAACAAATACTCCAGCCATTCTCTATGCTTATCGAGACTCAGGAAGGAGAAATGAAGACAGCTGCTCCTGCAGAAGAAGTGAGAGGGAGACAATTTAGACTGTGTTCCAATTCAGACCAGACACCACACAGGAAACATCAAAGTTAGAAACTGAAGGAGGGTTGGAGTAATTTATTTTTTGCGCACACTCTTTTGACTGACTTACAGCCCTGGAAAGTGAGGCCCTGTATTTGTCCGAACACAGGCACAGCATAAGTGGCAGTAGATAGACCTGGAGGGGAGAGTTCAGGCTCCATGGCCCATCCAGTCCTTGGCCTCTCCGCTGAGATCACCAGTTGCACTAGTGGCAGAGCGGAGGACATCCATCCATTACAAAGGGGACTGAGCCCACCAACCCATTTAATGCTGGCTATCAAACGACTACCCATTTAAGCCCTTCACAGGTGCAAGCACCCACATGAAGCTGAAGATGTTCTTGGGAGCAAGCATGCAAGCATACACGTGACGAAGCAATGCAACAATACACACCCCAAGCCTATTCACTGCACAACACTACACAGACCATTAAGACCATAGCAGAAGCCCAACGAGGAACTCCGTACATACCCTGTGAATGTGTAGACTTCCAGGGCAAACTTCTGAAGCAGGCTGGTTTTGGTGGGGTTGGAAAGGATCAGAACCACATTCATGTGACCTGGCCTCAGGCGCACCAGATTACTAGTATAGGTAACATCTGTTAGCTCAGTCACTTCAACAAAGCCCTTTTTGGGAATCCTGCTGGGCAGAGAGAATGACTCAAGTGAAAAAGGAGCAAAGGACAGTAAATGCTAAAGGTTAAGGATTAGATGCTGTTTGGCAAATCATTGTCTTTTCTCCTTCATCACTCCACAAAGCATTTGTCTAAGGGCAAACACATGGGTTTCTAAGTGACTGTATGGCGGGAGAAGGATAGCTTTTAAATGTAGGAGACGGAGAGAGTTGGGTGGATGGAAAGAAGTTGACTGTATAGCCACTAGTCTGTTGCTAGTTCAAAGAACTTAGCAGTGGCTCCCTTGTATGACGGGTTTCAGTCACAGCTCAGGTAACAGCTACTTTCCAGTTCTCTACCTCGAAGGGACTTTTGGTCCCAAATATTCAATTTGTTGCTTTCCACGGATTGGCCGATAGCTGTGCCCATTCAACCATGCACGCTTTATATCAGCTACACCAAACTGACCCATGCGCTGCTGTTCACATGCTGCCTTTCAGTCACACCAGCTCCATTACTTCCCTACTACCTACCCACTGCCCTTCCCCAACCTGCCCTCTCTGCCTGGGGGAAAGGCAGTAGGAGCAAGACTATGCCCCACCAAGCCTCTTGAGCAGGAAAGTGGAGGTGCAGAGAAGGCCTGACTAGTGCTGGAAGGAGTTAGCAGGAGAAACCTGTTCTCTTTGCTGAAGGCCGTGTCATTCTTTTCATTCTTTTCATTGGGTTCTTCTTTCTGGGGGAGAGGAGAGTCTCTCTCGTCGCTCGAGTCACTGCAAAGGAGCATTTTAAAATAGGGTAAGTTTCAACTGAGATGCTGAAATCTGGTCTGTAAGGCTCCAACAGATGGTCTGGTAGGTACTCACCTGAAAGCCTGAACGATAACAGTACCAAAGAGAATGAAGAGGGCTGAGAAGATCAGGGACAGAAGTGGCATCATTTCCCGCCTAAGAGAAAAGGTTTGCAGTTAGTTCCGAGTTCCTACAGTCAACCTCTGCCTCAGGTTTTCAGCTTCCTTCCACCCCAGATAATAGCATATAATTTTCCTTGAACTGATTGTCTCCTGGTTGAAGGGCTTTAATGGAAGCTCTCTCATCATTCCTATCTCCTAATGAAAAGCCAGGAGACAAACAGAAGAATGTTTTTAAAATACCCTAAATGCTAATGAAAACCAGCACAGCAAGACAGCCAAGCCAGGACTATTGCCAAGAGGAGCAGTGTGTTTTCAGTAGCACAAAATCCAGGGGCAGACCTCAGCTTCACAGCTCAACCAGCTACCCAGAAGATGAGGCAGAAGTCAAGCTTCACTGTCCCACAGTTCCTCTCCTCTCTCCAAGAGAAGATATATATGCCTCCTTCTGTCCCTGTCAGATACCTCCATATCTTGATACGCTTTTGAATTTATGCTCAGGCAAGACAGAGGGCTATTACATCTATACAAAAAATAAGAGCTATATTGATATTTTAAATGGGATTCCATACCAGTTATTATGAAATACGCTATCCCAGACGTCTGAGACATACTCTATTGCAGAGTAGAGCCATCGGAGAAAGAACACCTGTAAAGATACAACAGGTCAGTGAGAAGGTGGCTGCTCTTCCCCCACGTGTGAAGAAACACATCAACTATGTCACTATCCCCTCTGCACCCCTTGTCCAAACCAGCTCAACTACCTCAGAGAACAGGGGCTGCCCCCTGAAGCTGATGAGTACACAGTGAAAGAGTCTTGCCTCTCCAATACTCAAACCTCTAGGCACAATTCCCATCACTGACCACAGCAGTGCAGTCTTAGAGTTAACTAGAACCAACTAACATAGGTTCGTTATGTCTCTACAAAGCTGAGAATACTTACAGGAGCAAGTTCATCATTCAAGTCTGGGAGGACAGTGTCTGAAGAGAGAAGACCAGGGTCTGTTCTTAACTGAGCCAGAAGATCCAAAAGCATGAAGTTATCCTCTTCGCTGCCCTTCCAGGCATCTTCCAAGATTTTATAGACCACTCTTCCTACATTATTGCGCCTTTCCAAGATGGCCACCTGGACAAATCAACATCACCACAAGCTTCAGGGAACAAGATACCAACTCGGAAGAAAGACTTGATGTGTCAAATGAGAATTCAGCACGAGGATCCAGATTAAAAACAGCTATTTCAGTTAATCTCTCACAACACCCATGTCAAAGAGTGGGCACAACAGCGGGATGGGAACAAGTATTAAAATACGCCACATGTTCCATAATACCCAACAGGAATAGAGATGAACAGCACGTGTTCTCTAAACCCCAGCTCCTGTTCTTCGGAAGCGTAACACTTATTTTGCATAGTGTTTTCCCTACACACTGCATTCCACATCACATTAGAGTTAGCCAGAAGAACAGTAATTAAGAAGCATAGGCAAGGAGGAAAAAGAGGGATATTTTCTCAGCAGAGATGTGAAATAAAACAGTGGATTTGGTGGTGAGACATAGGAAGGTCATTCCAAATAGGAGGAGCTGCAGAGGACAAAGCTCTCACATGAAGACTGGAGTGACAGAGTGAAATGACAGAACGGAACAGTGCTAAATAAGTAGGAGTAGTTTGGGAAGGAGTAGAGAGAGACAAGGTCCATCCATGAGACTGGCAGGAGCAAGTTCATCGAGGGGTTTAACATCAAAGAGGACAATTTTGAACTGGACAGTGAAATGAACAGCGACAGTGGAATCATGAGAATGGAAGATGATGAGGTTACACTTTGTACATGTCAGAAGGCAGGCAGTCCTGTTCTGCACATGCTTGAGTCTAGAGAGCTGAGATCAGGGCTGAGATCAGGACAGATCAAAAAGAAGAGAATTGCAATACACAAGACAATGAAGATCTGACCTGAAGCAGAGCATACCACCATGCAATACAAGAGGATTTGTCAGAAGTAGAAGGCCTGATCCCATAATATTTCAAAGAAGCAGCAGCAATGTTCTCTCCCCCCGCAACATTTTTGAGTTTGGGGTGAAAAAGTGTAAAGTTCAGAGAAAGAGAGACTGAATTACACATTAGGCAGAAGGAAAATGTGACACTCACAGCAGATTTCCCCCAATATTTCTCATCATCCATCAGCAAGGCATGGGCAAAGTCTCGCTGACGGTCGTTGTAGATATGCACAAACCTCACGGTGTCTTTCGTGTTTGCCAGAGCAAAGGCCACAAATGCCTCATAGGTCCTAGCAAACTTGTCACCCTCGCCAGTAAGTAAAACCACACAGTACCTAGACAACACAATGAAATGGAGGATTCACAGCAGGCCTGGAGACACAAAGGAATAACAAACCCAGCCTGCCAGCTAGAACGGACCCTGACGAGCCAGAGAGACACTTCATCGTGTCTATCTTCTTATACACTCTATTGCTCAATGTTCCTATCTCAGTCCTTCCCATCTTCTATGTTCCTGTCCCCGCAGAGTTACTGCAAGGTATTCTATTCCATAATACAAGAAAAAGGGATAGTGAACAGAACTGAAAAGTGGCACGTTTGAAACTGATAAAAGGAAGCTCTTTCACACACACAATTAGCTTCTGGGACTCATTGCCACGGGACAGAGGCCAAGATCTTAGCAGGATTCAAAAATAGATTAGACATTTAGATGTGTAAGAAGAACATCCAAAGTTCTAATACTAAATATAGAGAGACCCCCCCTCAACACTTCTGAAGGCATATAGACCTAATCTTGAATTATTAGGCGTGTGGAGGAAACTCCCCTGGGGGCAGGTTGTCCCATCACTGCCACTGAAGGGCGTCTTGGGCATCCCTGTGAAGCATTTGGCACTGGTCACTGATGGTGACAGGATACTGGACTACATGAACCACTGCTCTGATCCCGTCTAGCAATTTCTGTTCTTCCAATGGGCCCCCCCAGACAGTTAAACGAGAGGTCGCCTGTAAGCAGCCACCAGGAGTAGCTGTGCATGAGGATAGGAGGATCTCCATTGCAGCGAGCCTTACTTCCGCTGACGGTGAGACTTCTTCACAGGACACAGCTCATGAAACAGTTTTTGGTTGGTGAGCCTGGCTGCCAGAAGGAACTTGTTCTGGGAAAGGAAGTCATCAATGAGCTGCTTTTTCATCTCTCGTGCCTAGAAAGGACAAAGCAAACAGAAGATCAGCATTGTTCAGCTAAACCAGAAGGATATTCAGCTCTCAAGGAACATGAATGCTCTAGTGTTAAAGGGTCACCATGATGAAGGTCAACAAGATGTTTTACACAATGGAAGAGATGTTTGGGAGATGTTTGGGAGATGGCCACTCATGACTGCCCCTGGAGAAGGAGAATTAAACAGCTGTTGGAGCTGAGGGGAAAAAAAAAAAAAAAAAAAAATCAGAGCATCCAGTAATATTAAAATCCCAACTGTCAGAAAGCGCAACAGTGACCGAAGGCTTCTGATGACCCAGCATTTTACTGGGGTGTACCTGCACAAGAACAAAGGTTTGGGCATATCCCATATGCAGCCTTTCACTATTAATTCACTTTCTCTGTGAAACCTCTAAGTCTCATGGACTAGTCTGTTTAAGGAATTCCTCAGAGCCAAGGGTTCTTCCAAGGAGACTAACGATATCTGACAAAGCTGAATTAATTAAGAGCTGCCCACTCTCTGTACAGTCACTGCTCCACTGAAACCCAAAGACCTGCCCTCCTCCCATCAGCTTAGCTACAAAACTATGTTCCAATGAAAACCAAAACTATCACCAGTTATCCTCCAAGTTAAGATCCTTGTTGAAACCTACAGAGCTCCCTCGCTCCCTGACATTCGTTCAAGACATCCTTCTGAAGCTCGAATTTCTGCTCCCATCCAACCCAGAGTTGGTTTGAAATGCTCCACTGACCAACTTCTGATGTAAGAAACAGGCCAGAAGAGCAGTTACTATATTTTTTACTTAAAACCCAGACAGACAGACAAAGACGCAGACCACGAAGTGATACCTGAATAACATCGGCAGGCTTATCAACGTGTTCCTTGAAGATCATCATGGTGGGGGTGTAGACATTGATGTTATATTGTCTGGACAACTCTTCAGTCCCTCTGAGTCCAACATACACGTATCCAAAGGACAAATAATCTCTGTATGCAAAAGCAGTGAGCTAGAGGGAAACAGAGGTCCAGTGCATGTTTACATTGCAGATCACGCTTTGATTCTTCCCCAGTACAGCTTATGGTGATTATTTCCCCATAGCCTCCGCAGCACTGTTAAGTCTACAACACTCACCATTGTAACAGCCAAATGACACGCAACGTCAGCCCATTCCCTTTACTAGGCTTATTACACAGTTAGCTTCTTCCTCATGACAGAGGAAGGTTGGCGGGATCCATAGCTTTATTTTACAATTTAACATTCTATATCTTGCCAGATGTTTCTTTAGCAACTCATCGTCCTCAAACTAGATGCGGTGCCCAAATGGCCTGGATCATTAACTATTTGTGGTGGGAAAGGAATGATGACTTCTCCCCTTGCCCCCAACCCCACCCATGCCCTTACTCCCACTAGAGATCTGTCTATGGCAAGAAAAGTAAGTTCTACTCATATTCAGATGTTTAAAATAGTTAGCAGAAGCAGGTCACCTGACCATGCAGTCTCCAAATAACACACATGAAATTGCTGGGTGTTCAGGGTGGATAATGCTACTTAGAAGAACCATCCAGCCTGTGCCTACACCGAGATCCCATTCTCTGCTAAGACAGGTGGATTTACAAAGCTATCCAAATGCCAGAGATAACACACAAACACAAGTACATTACCTTGTATAACAATGGCACTACTGGCATATGATCAAACAGGAGGACATGGGGTTTATTTTCTTTCTTCCAGTTTGACAGGAATCGGACATAATTTTTATCTGTAATCTTAAATGTAAAACAGACAGTTAGTTTCAACCTCAATACATTCAGAAAACTAAAGTTCAATAAGGTTAAATGGCTGCATTAGAATTGGGTCCTAAAAAGATGCCAAAATGTCATGGGTTTTTTTTTTTTGGTAAAGGACAATTGTGCCCATACATCTTTTCCGCTAAGGCGATTTTTGCAAAACCAGGATTTTTACACTAACCGTTCTCTCTGCTTTTGCTGATCTTTCCTGACTTGATGTCATAAATTCTGAGTGGCATCACAATCATTTCCACAGCAACTAACTGGTGGTCATTACTGAGGATTATGACTTCAGATGGGGAATAAGCAAAAAGGGCAGAGTAGAAGTCAAACAATATGTTTATTTTAAAATGACTCTAGTGATAAAAAAAACTCTGTCTTCCAAAAGGGCTTAGTGCGCTCAACTCCCATTTAAAGGCCTGATTTAAAGCCTGCTGAAGTCAACAGAATGATACCCTATTCACTTCAGTAGGCTTTATGTCAGGCCTAAATATCAGCAGGAGTTGAGAATACAGAAAATCTTGCAAGAGGTACTTATCATTTTGCAGAAGTGGGCAAGGGGAGGGGAAGAGACATACAGTGATAGTCTCTAACGTCACGTCCACACCGGAGCACCATTTTGGAACCTGGACATGGCTATCCTCCAAGCAGAGTTCAAACACGAATCCTTAATATAGTTGTGACTATCTCTGGTGTAGTCCCAGACAGTGTCAAATTGGCACCCGTGTGGTTACGAGCCCTAAAGTGAGCCACGTGTATGATCAAATGCTTACCATGAAGCACTGCAGTTAACCCTGAAGGACGGGAGTTATGGTAAGTGGGGTATCATCAGTGAGGGGGAGTGTCCTGCTGCCAGCTCTGGCACCTATCTCACCATGCACACGGAACGATGGAGAAAAATTCCATCTTGTGCGTGAATGTAGTGTTTCCTTCAAAACTGCCTCCAGCATTCATAGCTATAACGACTTCACTCATCCAAACCGCCATTCTCCCTTGATTAAGGCCATTGCAAATAGCTTCAGAAACTTCTGACACCCCCAAGACAAAGGTCACATCAGAGACTGACTCCTTCAGATGATGTGTCAGAGACAACAAAAAGATCCAAGTGCTTAGCACACATTACCAGAATCTGAACACGCTGATCTCCCTGTCACGTACCTTCTCGATGAGGTTCCCTGGAAGAAGGCTCTCCACAAACTGCTGCAGGTTTTCTCGAATGACCGCATTGTGGAAGAAGGATATTTTCCCATTAATGAGTCCCAGAATGGAGGGTGTGCTGTGTGCTCCCAGGTGATGTGCGAGGCGTCTCTCATATCCAGCATGGACAACTCCAATTCCCACTCCTGAAAAAGGAGGGCAATCCGAAAAGAGGGTTACCTTGACATGGTGGGTGAATGACCCAAACTCCCCTAAAGGGAATCAGCACTAAGGTGGCTTCTGTTACCAAGCACACCGAGAGGATTAGTTATTCAGCTGGTACTACATAGTGTTTCCCTTTTTCACATTCCATGGAGAGTTGTATTACTCTGCTCTCAGGAAGAAGTAACAATGGCTCCATCTCCTCCTTACTCTTCTGCCTAAAGGTTCTCTCTTCAGCATGTTAAAACCCCAAGGAAAAAAATCACATTAAATATACAGTGCAGCAACTTCTGGTCCCTGCACTCTTATTTTGGATTCTGTGTTCTCTGTGACCGACTATCTCTGGTTATGTAGATGACCCATACGGGGGACAGGAATTTTCATCCTGAGCAAGAATATTGTAAGTACTTAACTGGAATACAAGTGTATATATTGCCAGTGTTCCCTGATTTTTATTTTGGGTGCCAAAATTTTCTCCCATCCTGCTGTGTCCTGCAGGATAGTGGCCTTGACTCTGGTCAAGTATGGGCTGGCTCACAGCCCCCTCTGGACTCCAGATTGCATCTCAGTACCATTCCTGGTATATATCAAAGGGCAATGTAATGTTTATATTGCAGGCCAGAACATAGTAGTCCCTGACCATGCAACACTCCTTGGTGCTATTTAGAGTGATGCAGGCACTAGGAATGGTTTAATCATACTGCAGCAGAAAAGGAGACAATCACTGAATTTAGAGATGGAAGAGACTCCCCAGACTGCATCCAGTCCATCCTCTGCCAGGGAAGGATTTCCTAATGCCTTGTCTCGTCAAGTTGCAGCTATCTCCAGGGATGGGGCTTTCACCAGCTCCCTTCAGAGACTGACCCAGCCCTACAGATCTAAAGTGTTTCTTCATGTTTTAAACCTCAATTTTTCCTGTCTCAGTTTCATTGATGAGGACTGGTGTTGAAAAGAAAGATCAATGCCCCTCCACTTACACTGGAAAACAACAGAAATAAAGCTATTCACACCACACTGATAAACCACAAAGGAACTCCGTGGCTGAATTCACATTCAAACACAACCCCCAAAAGTTGAAGTCAGTTGCCGTGGCCTAGGATGGAAAGCTTTAAGAAAGCCTCTTTCTGAAAACACGTTGCATCTTGAGTTTTTAAAATTTGCTTCTCTTACCCAGCACCTCTAGCTCCTGAACAACCTCCTTCCACACAGGCTCAATGTGGATACAACTGAAGCACCAGTCCGAGGTTATTTTAATGAGGTAGGGCTTTTTGAAACTGTCCGGTACAATCTCGTTCACGTAGTGCGAAAAATGCAGCAAGTACTTCTCATCGGAGGAGTCTCGTCGCTCCGAGTTAAAGGGGAAGTGGAAAAAGGATTCATCAAAGTAAAAGCTTTCGTGGAAGTGATGGAACTGGCGGTGCTGCTGCTGCTGAGGGTACCCCTGGTTCTCACCCACGTCTCCGTAACGATCAAAGTTTGATCTCTTTTCCTCATTGGAGAGGATCTGTCAATCACAGAGTTAAGAAGGGTTGAAAAGAAAGAAAACCTGGCTCATGTTGAGAGGGAACTGGAAGGATGACAATTCCCCTTCTTAAAATGATTGAATAGCCATAAGGAGCAGACACACTGGGAAGAGGACATAGATGCTGAAACTAGGGCTGCAGCACCCCCTGACTTAGAGTGGTTTCCATTATATACAGGGTTTCCAGTTTAGTTCAATGCTCTCAGCACCCCCACTATAAAAAAAATGTTCCAGCACCCCTGGAAGAAGAATTTCTTTTGCTGAATGTCTACCCAGTTGAGCTCCAAGAAAGGGAACTGTCATGTCTTCTCCAGGGGCTGGTTTTTGTCAAGAAAACCCAGACAAAGATTCCACCACCCTACTCTTCCATACACAGAGCTGAGAAATTGTTCCATGTAGATATAACTGGAAAATAGTAAAGGCTACTTGTAAAGGATGAACAGCAATTTCCAGGCTCTAACATACATCCTGAAAGCAGCACAAAGTTACCAAACAGTGTTGAATACCTCATAGGCCTTGCTAATTTGTATAAACTTATCTTCTGCTCCTGGGTCCTTGTTTTTGTCAGGGTGCCTACAATGCAAAAAATAAAGAAAATGGATTTTGTCCTTTAGAAAGCATCAGCAATTTATCACAGGGAGTCACAGCAAGCCACAAGTGTTTTCAGCTTCAATTTAATACTCATACTAAGCGGGATACATAGACATTAATGCCATTTATTGGTATCCACTTCTTAATCCACTTGATGCAGATTTATGGCAAAAGTCTATTTCTCCTACCCAGGCTGAACCACATAAAGAATTTCAACAGGATTTGAGTGGTGTATGTAAAAGCATTTTCTCGGTTTTGAATTTTATTTCATAAATAAATGGTCCAAGTGGAGCTAAAAAGTTGATTTAACAGCAGGCAGTAAATTCCTTCAGCAACAATCCTACCAATTTCAAAGATACACGCTTTAGCCGCTGCTCTCTATATATTAGGCAGAGCAGCTACTTGGTACATCTGCAATTCTATTCTGCATGTTAATAGTTTTTCATGATAGCATTAGACCACAACCTTAATGCCTAGGTTCTATGAGACCCCAGAAGCTATCAGATTCTGTAGTTCAGATAACCATGTTTTTCCAGATGCTTTACATCAGCTCTTCTCTTCAGTGTATGAAACAGGTCTTAATCTATGGTCATAATTTGGTTTAGCTTAATTCACTTCCTCTTTTAGGAATCTTGAAAATTTGACTTAAAAAAAGCTCAATGACTAGAAGTTGGCCGTGATCAATTTTTTATATATATAATAATAGATTTACTCAGTTGAGCTACTGGATGTGAGGAGCAGACGTAAACTGTTAGAGAAATTAACTAGTGACTGTGATCCTGTTGCAATTCCTACAACAACCCTAAAGATATAGTACAGAAGTTATTAAAAGACATTTGTTTCTTAAATGTCTGCCCTTGTTGACTCTTCCAATATGGTATATTTTGTAATGTACAAGATGGAGAGGGGAAAAAGTTTCATATTAGATCCTCCAGAGTCTGATATCCAGAGAACTGGATGAACCGGAAGTTCGTACCATCAGAAAATATTACAGCATGTGCAGTGTGTACAAACAGCTAAAATTTAGGGCCAGATCCTGCCGTTCTTATTGTCAACCTGTGAATAAAAACGAGGAGTCTGGTGGCACCTTGAAGACAAACAGATTTATTTGGGCACAAGCTTTCGTGGGTAAAAAACCCACTTCTTTATTCACCCATGAAAGCTTATGCCCAAAGAAATCCGTTAGTCTTTAAGGTGCCACCAGACTCCTTGTAGTTTTTGTGGATACAGACTAACATGACTATCCCTCTGATACTTAGTACCTGTGAACAGTCCCACTGAAGTCGACAGGTCATTTGTGTAAGTGATGTGGGATCAAGACTCTCATCACATACACAGAACATAGTGTATAACCAGCCTTTTACTTAGAATACACATGCAAACAAGATAGCTAAACATTATAGGTCCAATTCTACAAACCTCTTCTTGAGTAGTACTTACTCACAAAAGAAGAGCCACTGAATTCAATGGGACTACTCATGAAAATAAGTACTTCTCACTTTCAGGCTGCATAATTGGGCCCTTTATTAGGAAACAGTGTTCCTTCTCTCTCTCTCCTTTTTTTTTTTTAAAAAGGTTTCTCCCTGACCAGCAGATACATTTACTTAAGAACAGTAGGCCAGCTCCTCAGCTGAAATATATCAGTGTAGTTCTATTGTGGATTTAAGTTGATTTATACCAGCTGAAGTGCTGGCTCGCTATTCAGAATATGGTTTTATTCAACATGGTAAGAGCAAGTATGGGAAAATGGTTATTGTACAATTTTGAATGTCTTTGTTTTTATTTTGTAGATGATGGTTTCTCTCACAAATATTTGGTGCATTGGTGAAAATAGCTGACTCTATCTTGTAGAAACCATTTAATATACAACATATTTTAATCCACCTACCATTCCCGGGCGAGCTTCTTATAAGCCTTTTTAATGTCAGCCTGGCTGGATGTCCTGCTAACCCCAAGGATTCTGTATGGGTCAAAATCCACTGCAGACAAAATTTGCAGGACCAAGACCAGAACCAGGACCACAACCAACGAGATGCTTAACTTTTTCAGTTCCATTTCTCTTCCTTTAGGCAACCTGGACAGGAGAGTTTCCATATGCATAAGACAGAAGTACAAAACTAGGGATTGGTGCAAAATCCAGGAACCCCTATATTTAGTCCTGGACCACTGGCAAAAGATCTGAAAAACCAAAGGTCCCATCTCTTTCAAACAACCAGGACTAGCATTCATGTCTTATACTACTAAAAAGGTAAGATTTGTTAGAGAGTCTGTTCCAGCCCTTGCATTTCATGAAATATCACATCGTTCTAGTTATCATCATTTTGCTTCACCTGCAGTTCAACATTTTAGTAGCTTCTATCTTGAGAATTCTAGAGCAAGAGACCTGTGCTTTACACCTACTAGCAGTTCGCTACCAGTTTTCAGATATTAAAAAAGCAATAAACTGTAGCTGTTTCTGCCATTCCATCATCTATTCATTTATCAAGACGAGCAGATACTTAAGGGACCAGTACAATTTTCAAAATCCTAGTACTAGACTAGCAATCAGAAACCAAAGAACTCTGATGGCTGACAGTTACATGAGACCATGTTAGCTGAAGGGACAATGCCACCCTCAACTCTAGTCAGTACCAAAAAAGTGAGCTAGAATATTTTCAGCTACTACATCTGCCCCTCAGCCCCCACTGTTGTGTTTTTAAAACTGTATTTTCCAAAAATTGTTTCTCTCTCCTGTTCACGTATAAGATCCACAGAATCACCTCCTTCAAATAAATGCACAATGACAACCAAGTTGACTACTTAAAATGCTGCCAACCACACAATTCAATAAAATGAAAGAATACAAAAAAACATTTTTAATAATCTGACACAGTTACCTTGAGCACTACTTGCCATAGTTAAGTGAAACCATTTCTTACAGCTGGGGTGAGATTTCTAAACAGATAATGTAAATAAATTTATTCACAGATGTTATTTATAACAGATTAGTAACAGTTTTTCCACTGTTTACGCTCTTCGCTTAGATTCTGCATAGTTCACAGCTTGGGCAATGGAAATCAATGCAGTCAGTTTTGCCATCAGGTTCTCAGAGCTGCAAGCTTTGGTCTCCAGCCACTCTCTGGCAGGGGGCGTTTATTTGTTTAAAGAGAAATCCTAGCACTGGACATTTAAAAGTTAAAAACAACCCTCAAAAAAATCTCAAGAAATATGTCTCAGGTTTTATAAAACCGTATTGTTATGAGCTGTCAATGTGGGGGCAGGTGCGATCGGACCGAGCAGCCCTTTCAGCCACAGCTGCTGACAACTCGGGCTACCCCGGGCAGGGGGAAGGGAAAGGAGCCAAGGGACCCGGAAGAGGGCACCCCAGCCGTCTCGGCACCCCCTGACACTGGGGGAGGGGAGCGCCCAGAGCTTCCCAACGCTGCTCCCCGCAGGGCCCCGCCAGCACCCCCCGCTGCCCGCATCCCCGCAGCTGCCTCCCACTTTACCCCAGGTCGCCTCCCACCAGGCAGCTCTGGGCTCGCCCCAGCCGGGCGCCCCGACCGTCGCCCCCGCTGCCCCTGGCCAGGCCCCGGGCGGCGCTCGGAGCGCGAGCCCCGGAGCGGGCGGGACGGTCCGCGGGCAGGGTCAGCCCTAGATCACATGGCGAAGCCCCTTAAAGGGCCAGCGCCCACCCCGGGCCGGGACCCCATGGTGGGGGGGGGGCCCGATACCCACCCTGCGCTCGGGGCACCCGGTCCCCGCTTCCGGCTTCGCGGCCCCGCCTCTCGCCGTCACCATAGAGACGGCGCACTGCTCTCTTCCGCTCTGCTCCATCCGGTCATAGAGAGGAGACACGGATCATAGAGCAGCGCGGGGCTCCGAGGGCTAGCGAGTACCATTCTGCAGAGCATGACGGGATACAAGCGGAGAAGGCGGAGGTGGGGGATATCCTGTAACCAACCCCCTTTTATGTCGAGGCAGGAGTATCATGACGAGATGTCATGGTGAAGTATTGGCCCATGTCACAGCACCGTGACCTGGGGCGTGATGGCGTGTCATGGTGTCAGCCTATGCCACCATGGCGCTGCATCATACTGTGACGTCATGTCTTGGTGTCAGCTTACGTCACCGTGGCGCCGCGTCACCATGTGACGTCATGTCATGGTGTCAGCCCATGTCACGGTGGCGCTGCATCATAATGTGACGTCATGTCTTGGTGTCAACCCATGTCACCGTGGTGCCGCGTCATCATGTGACGTCATGTCATGGTGTCAGTCCATGTCACGGTGGCGCTGCATCATAATGTGACGTCATGTCTTGGTGTCAGCCCACGTCACAGTGGCGCCGCGTCATCATGTGACGTCATGTCATGGTGTCAGTCCATGTCACGGTGGCGCTGCATCATAATGTGACGTCATGTCTTGGTGTCAGCCCACGTCACAGTGGCGCCGCGTCATCATGTGACGTCATGTCATTGCAGGGGGGCTGGAACAATTTTTATCGTGGGGGTGCTGAGAGCTATTGAAGTAAACTGGAAACCCTGTGTGTAATGGAAACCACTTCAAGCCAGCGGGTGCAAGAGAGAGCACCCCCCGTAAACCTAGTTCCAGCACCAATGTGCCCTGGTGTCAGCCCAGGTCACCATGGTGCTGCTGTGTCACGACATGACGTTGCGTCGTGCTGTCAGCCCACGTCACCGTGGTGCTGCGTCACCCTGTGGCTTCTTGGCCTCACAATATGGTTTTTTCTCTCCCTCTCCCCTGCTCCTCTCTTGGTGGTAACTGAATTAGCATGATTGACCCCCTAGATGTATAAAATGCCAACCCTAGTCAAAATAGCCTAAGTTGCTTAGCTTCCACGCAAACATGTAAAGCTATTAGCAACCTCAAAGACCACACACACTGGGGTCCCAATTCTGCCTATTGTCCAGATTGTACCGGTGTAAAGCCACAGGTTTCAGCAGAGTAACTCCAAATTCACACCAAGGTGCGAGTAAAGTTTCCATCTGTGCATGGAACTTGTTCTTCCATGCAGGAATGACTGCACTGGGACAGACTCATGGTCCATCGAGTCTGGTATCTTGACCCATGCCAGCTGCTTGCATAGAGGATGTGGGCACACAATATACTGCTGTTAGCTGTGCAGTGCTGCCTGACGGGGGAGAATGTAAATGTCTTTCAAGGGGGAGCATATAAAACCAGTATTGACAGAGATAGGGGAAAGGCTACAGGATGCCATAGAAAGGTGCAGCAGGGGCTTATAGAATCATAGAATCTCAGGGCTGGAAGGGACCTCAGGAGGTCATCTAGTCCAACCCCCTGCTCAAAGCAGGACCCCTCCCCAATGTTTGCCCCAGATCCCTAAATGGCCCCCTCAAGGATTGAACTCACAACCCTGGGTTTAGCAGGCCAATGCTCAAACCACTGAGCTATCTCTCCCCCCCCCCCCGGAGCTTCTGAACCCCTAGAAAGAAAGAAGGGCGATTCTTTCGGGGCCCTGTGCACGGTGCTGTACAGCGAGAAAGGGAAGGGGTCGTGAAGGGAGCTGGTGTCAAAGCGGCAGGACGCGCACACGCCGCCGGGGCTCCGCAGGGGACGGTGTTACACCGCCCTACACCTGAGGAGGACCAGGGCGGGCGCTACGGGCGACGGGAGCCAGAGGGGAGGCCCCTATAGGAGGAGCGGCCTCGGGGAAGGGCGGGTCCTAGAGTCGCTTCCGAAGGGGGCCGGGCCGAGCCGAGAGGGGTTCCCGGAAGCGGGCGGAGCGTCTCGCCTGTCTCCTGGCCGCGGCTCGCTCCCCCGCAGCCCACCCCAGGATGGAGGAGGCTCAGCGGCTGCTGCTGCAGCGGAGCCGCCTGCGCCTGGTGCGGGAGCTGCAGGTGGCCCCGCTCTGGGACCTGCTGCTGCACAAGGGCGTCTTCACCCAGGACATGATCGAGGAGATCCAGGTGCCCCGCCCCCGGCCCCGGGGCTGCATCTGGGGTGGGAGCTTCCGGCGGTACCGGCCCCCCACCGCTGCCGCCCTGCCCTCGCTGTACCCCGCCCCCCTCCCCATCCCTGCTCAGCCCCCCCTTGCCCAGGCTCCTTCCCCATGCCCCCCGGGGTAATTGCATTTTAGCGCCCCCCCATGGCTAGAGACTGCAGTGCAGAGGGCAGGGCAATGCCCCCGCCACAAGACCCAGCCCCCCTGGGGTTCGCACGACCCTCTTAGGCTTGCTGGGGAACTTCTCCACTATCTCCCGCAAGGAACCCGGCAGCCGCTAGATGCCATTATCAGGCCGCTGAGCTGCCGCCGGGGACCGTCTGCCCGGCTGTAAACGGCTGAACTTTCACAGCCAGGGGCAAATCGACAGTTGTGGGGAGTTCCCTGCATTTCTGATCGAGCCGTTCAGGGTTATTGCAGGGGCCGAGGTCGCAGAGCGGCTGTGAATTTAAGTTTTATGACTGTGAGCTGGAAGGACCACCTTGGAATTAAAGTGGCATAACCCTAACTGTGGGGGTAAACAAGCCAAGAGAAGCTTTAAAGGCTGGGCGTTAGTTTGTACAAAACCAAACCAAAACCAACAAAGGTATAATACAGTAGAACTTGCCCTATCATGTGGGAGGCAGTATTGTCTAGTGGTGGGAGTGGAGGACTGTGGATCAGGTGACTTGGGTTTTATACCTCACTCTACCAGTAACTTGCTGTTTGACCTAGGGCAGTTCCTCTGTGCCTCAGTTTCCCTACCTATGATAGTATCTGGGCCTTAAAAAATTCACTGGGCCTCTACTAGACAGAGCCATGAATTTGCCAGCCAGAGGCTGATGTGAAAGATGGGAGGGTCATCAATGAGTTACCTGGCTACAGGCTAAAAAGACAACACCCTGATCAGTTTATGTTCTGTTCACATCTGGAAAATCCCCCGTCCTTTCTTGTACTCATCATCATGCTGTTTATGAATTGCTGGACTGTAGACATGCTGTGCCCACTGGATGCTAATGCTTTCTGTCTTGGTTTTGCTCCCCTATAGAGAGCAGGCACTCGAAGAGACCAAGCCAGGCAGTTGGTTACAGACCTTCAGACGCGAGGAAGACACGCTTTTCCTGCATTCGTCTCAAGCTTGCGAGAAACTGGACAGAATGACCTTGCCACTTTGCTGAGTGAAGGGGACAAATTCCCACAGTTGCGTCCGGTTGATCTAAAACCAGTTGAAATTGGCTTACGTGGTGGAAAGGGTGATACGTGTAAGTATCAGTGGTGGTGCTGTTTTCGTGATAGACGGCAAAATTGGATACAGCAGTTGTAAACCCTGTTGCTGAGGAGGTACAGGAGGCTGGCTAACAGCTTGTGAAATCTGATAGACCGGATGTCTCCAGAATCATTGATTGTATAGATTATTCCACACAGCCACTGGGAAAATATAATGCTATCCAATACCACTGAAAACTTTTAATTGGCAGCAATCTCCTAGTGCTGTGCTAATAACTTTAGAACGGCTGGGTTTTTTTGCAGGTAACCTCAGTGGTGTCTCAAATCTGACCTCTGAGGACACAAACATTTCTCTTTTTTATTGGCGAGAGAGTGTGATCCAGTGATTAGAGAAGGGACTGGACACTGGCAGATCTGAATTCCATTCCTAGCTCTGTGTCTTACTTGCTGTGGGATTTGGGTCAGATCACAATTCCTCCATCTGTAAAATGGGGGTAAAACCTCCTTACCTGTTAAAGGAATTCTGAGTTTTAATTATTGTAAAGCTAAAGTGTGCTAAGATTCTTGGATGGAAGGGACTATACAGCATAGTATATTTTATTTGCATTTGATGTGTAACTTGTCTACCTGTCCTGTTTTTACCTTATATAGTCATATTTCTTTCTTTATTATTCCAAGGACTTGTCTACCCTTTAAAATGCTACAGTGGCGTAGCTGTAGGGCTTCAGTGTAGACACCACTGTATTGACGGGAGGGGTTCTCCCTGGAGCATAGGTAGTCCACCCCTCTGAGAGGCGATAGCTAGGTCGACGGAAGAATTCTTCCATCAGCCTAGCGCTGTCTATACAGGGACTTAGGTCGGCTTAACTATGCCGCTCGGGGGTGTGGATTTTACACGCCCCTGAGTGACGTAGTTATGCCAACCTACTTTTCTAGTGTAGACCAGACCTTACAGAGAGAGTTCTATACATATTACACATTTTTTTTACCAAAAATGTAAAGGCAGGATCCCTGCCCTGACAAATGTCTGCTCTCAGTCAGACAAGTCTGATACACATGTTGCAAAGACATTTGGTGCTGAGAAGATCAGCACAGTAAGTCCTTGAGAAAGGCAAAGGGTTTGAAGCAGGAGAGAGAGGAGTCTTGGGAGGTCATCCTGAGAATAAGTGGTGGCAGGAAAGAAGAGGCAAAACTGAAACTGGGAGCGGGAGGAGGGATGCAAAGATCACATAGGACAGAGGACATGAAGGAGTGAGAATTTAGGGTGGGATTTAGGTAGGCGTGGAGTAGAGAGAAGTCTTTTTATGAAGGCTTGGCCTTTTCAGGATGCTTTAATTATTTGGGTGGGGTGGGGAAAGAGGGAGAGGTTGCTATTTCTAAGAGCACGACCCAGGAAGAAAGGGGCAGGTGCCCTCCGTGTGATGGTGAGAACAGGTTTTGCTGTGTGTTCGCAATTCCCCACCACTATTGAGTCTGGTTCTAGCAGCAGGGCAAGAGGCTCCGTTACCTGCAATCAGCAGTGTTCCATCCGGATCCTCCGGAGAGAGGCCTGCTCTCTGCTTCGTATGCTTTTCTCTCTTGCAAAAGTCTATCAGAAGGGCAGTAATGCATGGCCCAGATGTCTTATACCTTTACAGATGGGAAGGCTCATGAATATATTCCTACCCCAATCCAAGCCGTGACTGAGAGATGCCAAGTGTCAACATGTCCCAGCGTAGCAGCTCCGGGTAAGCAGTCTCCGCTAGCCAATTCTTGGTCTAAATCCTTCATTCCATCTCCTCTCTCCCCATACCTCATGTAGGTCCCTTCGGCCCATCTTCCTCTGGGAGCCTCAGCGTGGCCCACATATTGTGCCAATCCGCCTTCTGGATGGAGCATCCTCTGGAGCAGTGGTTCTCCACCTGCGGCCCAATCAGTACAGAGCTGCAGCCCATGTGACATCCTCAGGGCCATACAGGGAGTATTGGATGCAGCCCACCTAGGGTTCTTGCTTCCCACAATGGTAAAGAGATTGAGAACCACTGCTCTGGAGTGTATCAGTGCCACTCCATAACTCCACTGGAGGCATTCCCTCTACCCTGCTCTTCCCTCTCCCTGTGCCCTTTTGCCACAGGCTGGCTGATCATGCTGTCTACACACTGCATCCATTCCCTGCTAGTCCAGGCATCTCTCCTGAGTAATGATGATTTTCTCTCTGTGCGCAGTGACTAGCAGCCACTTGCAGCCATTTCCCTCTGTGAAGCGGGTATCTCTGTGTACCATTACTTGTATCAAATCCATAGTATTTGTACACATTTCTGGCTAGTGTCTGAGAGCCATTAAAAGCACCCAGAGAAGAAAATATCAAGACTAAAACCAAGGCTCTGTCATAAAGGATCCATCCATCGAAGGTGGGAGGGATGCAGCCCCAAGTGTACTGTGCCATGTAATTGTTGATTTAAGATGGAATGTAATCAATCTGAACAACTAGACGCTGTCAAAAGGAAAGCTACTTTGAGTTGTAACACTGATTGTTCCAGAGACTTTTATAGGCTAGGTTAGGTTGCCTGCTGCTTAGGAGAGGAGAGAAGGTATTTGGGATGGAAAGGCTATGAGATGATTTCCCATCTAATTCTGTTGTGACAAATGAAGCTCAAATTCACAACTTTCTGGCCAATACTCTTTGACAGGCAATGTCCAAATCCATGATAAATGAACCCCCAGAACTTCACTCCCAACATCTGCAGTCCGATTATGCATGTAAAGGAACAATGTTTCTTTCCGGTGTGTCACCGGGGGCGAGGAGGAGTTCAGGTGTCAAAGCACTGGAAATATTTGCATTAATATGAATCCCATTAAGCAGGGACCCAACCTCTAACGAATGTGAGGTAGGTGGCGGAGCTGTATGTCATTTCTCTCTCATCACGTGTTGTAGGTTCTGCTGCAGAGAAATCCAGGAGGAACTCAGATATGGTTAGTTTCCTGCTTCTACGTATAGTGTTTTTACTCGTTTCTTACTTGAACGACCTTCCTTTTTCTCCCCTGTCCCACCCACGTTGCATCCCGTTTTCAAAAGTCAAAGGAATTTAGGCTCTTAAGACTCCAAATTATAAAGGTATTTAGGTGCCTAAAGGTGAAGCAGGTGTATAGTGTAATTTTCAAAAGCGTCTATTCAGGTGGGGTGCCTAAGTTCCATTGAAAGTCTATGGGAGTTAGGTGTCTATCTCACTATGGTATTGTTGTAAATCTCGCTGGGCACCTGCTGTTATTTTCAAGTCCCTAAATACCTTTGTAAGGTTTTGTCTATGCTAGAAAGGATTTGCTGGCATACCGGGCAAAATAATTTTTTTTGCCAGTATAATTTATACCAGTTCCCCAAACGAAATAAGCAGCAAAAGGACATTTTTGCTGGAATAACTGCGTCTGCTCTAGGGGTTGTGCTAGCCCTAAAGCAGTCAGTTATGGGTGTGATTGTCCCTCCTCCCCTCAACCAACAGAGATATGCTGGCAAAACTTTTAAGTGCCTAGCAGGTCTAAATCTGGCCCTTAGTGCCAAAGTTAATGGGATTTGGGTGCTTTTGAAAATTTTTGCCTGCAGCTGGTAATTTACATTGTGCTTCTTTACAGTTTTTTGAATCAAACTGTTCTGTGTTATTTAAAAGATCATTTAAATAATTATTAGCAAATGTGACTTTGATGTCCAGGTGTCAGATGCAGCATCCGAGTGAGTCCTGCTGCTTGGACTGGGTCAGTTCAATTCAGATTAGAACAATTGTCACACCACACTCAC
Source organism: Caretta caretta (assembly GCF_965140235.1). Taxonomy (NCBI): domain Eukaryota; kingdom Metazoa; phylum Chordata; order Testudines; family Cheloniidae; genus Caretta; species Caretta caretta. The sequence goes on from NC_134223.1 coordinate 9,507,888, forward strand.
TCTTCTAATTACATTAAATACAACATAAATCTGACCAATAACATATAGTCAAATATTTTTCCCTAAGTAATTATCATCAAGACAACTAATAATTACCTAGCGCAACACTTAAAGTGTGCTGCATTTGTAGAGTGGGTATTTTGTTTTTGTAATTATAGTGTGAAATATACTAATAAAAAAACCCCCACTAACTAAAATGCACTGCACACATTCGTGCAGCATGACCGTTACAAGTTAAGCTAGTGTCGTGAATACAGACCTGCATGTTTAGGAAAGTGGAGGCCAAATTCATCCCTGATGTAAGTCAATGGACGGGAGTTTGACCCTGTATCCATTTCAGTCAAGACCCTGATTCTGCTGATCCCATTGACTTCAGTGGGACTCTGCATGAATGAAGTAAAGCTGGATGTGTGACATTATCCCAGCTGCTTGTGTTCACTCGTATAGGGAGCAATTTTCCCTCTAATTTTTTACATCCATATGCGGAATGAATTTTGTTATGTGCACCAATATGGAGGTGATGTGTGGTATGGGTGTGGCCGAGGGATGAGGGGTTAGGGCAGAGGGTTGGGATGGGGATGGGTGAGGGCTCTGGCTGGGGGTTGCTGGCTCTGGGATGGGGCTGGGGATGAGGTGTTTGGGGTGCGGGTTTCCCCAGGGCTGCAGCGGGGAGAGAGGACCCTCTCTCGCTGCAGCAGCCCAGGACGGGGGCAGAGGCGCCTATCCCCAGCCGCGGGAGCTCCGGGTCCGGGGCCAAGGGAGAGGCATCTCTCCTGGCCGCGGCAGCTCTGGGGCCAGGGGAGAGATGCCTTTCCCCACCTGCACGGATGTGGCCGCACAGCCTAGAGGGAACTTAAATAGGGAGCATGGATTCCATTATCCATCTGTCATCCTGGGCAAACAATAAATTGAGTTTTCAGAAGCAATAAAATGTGGTTCATGAAAGCTGCATTGTCAGTTCTGAGCTGCATCCCACTGGATTAGCCGACAGACACACTGAATAAAATGAGGTTGAATTTAGTTTGTCTGACTGCTCCCCTGTGGGTATGTATGCCAGGTTTATGTTCTGAAAGCTAACCCGTGTGGTTACTGCCTCATCATCAACAACGTCCGTTTCACCGAAGAGTCTGACCTGTCTTCTCGAGAGGGCTCCAACGTAGACTGTGAGAAACTGGAGAAGCGCTTCAAGTCACTGCACTTTGACGTCCTGGTTCAACGAGATCTCAAAGCTCAGGTAAAGGTGGAAGCATTTGGCAAGAGCCGAGGGGCTAAGAGGCTATGCTGCAGGTGAAGGTGTGGTAGCGGGGGTGGGCATACCTGTGCCAGCTTCAATCTCACTAGGACAGGTAACAGTCGTCGTTCAGACATGGCCGCACAGGCTAACTGCCTGAGGACAAGCCCATCCGAGAGCCTACATACGTTCTGGGGTGGCTAGCCCTCACTGAAGTCCATGGTGCCACATCTACACTGCTACTGTTACCCGTGCTAGCTAGATTAAAGCTGGTATGAGTCTACCTACCCGTGCGACAATCCCACCTTCGCTTGCAGTGTAGATGTACCCTAAAAGTGTTGCTAGAGGGTGACAACATGTGCTTCGATAGTAAAAGCACATAACCCTCCAACCCCAAACTTGAGTGTTCGAAGAGACAGCGAAAGCACTGTTTTCAAATCATCTTGTCTTTTGCAGTTATAGTAACAGATGAAAAAGGAGCCCCATGTTCTGGGCTCTCTGGGCTGAGTTTTTATTCCTGAACATGATTTATAAGTAATTGTCTGTGGATGTATTTATTTGATAGTTCTGACCGGGATTCTCCCTGACTGGCGTACCCAGGGGCTTGATTTTCTGTTTGTTCTTGAATGATATAATAGTTGATATTAAGCAGGGCATTCAATCTCCTGGCATACAAACGAGTCTGATTATTTTTAAATCTGAGGCGGAGCATTGGTGTGTGTGCGTGCGCGCGCACATCAAATGCACTGCCTTCCATTTGTGCTGTGTTTGGAAGAAACACAGAAATGGGGGTGTCCTTTAAAACAGCAAAGTAAATCTCTTCATTTAAATGGCAAATGTTAAGTAGCAGTAGATTGCAATCACCCTGAGCTTGTTCCATCTGAGAAGTGGTTCAGTGTCCCAGACGAAGAAAATAGGGTGACTCTCCGTGTGGACACTTGTCAGGGTAATAAAATTGTCATCCTGCTTGGCACTGAGTTTAACAGCCTTGCTGGCAAAAGAGAGGGCAAGGACTGACTGGGCCGTGGAGCAAGCAATGGGTCTGTTCTCCTCCACAACAGCAGTGTCCGCAGATCAGCATTGAGCAGCACGGGGAAGCTGGTCTGTGCTCTTGGGTGAGCCAGTCTCCAGGGAGCACACTCTGACCCCTTTCAGCAGCATGACATTGACATGGGATTGCTAAGGGGCAGGATTGAAGGTAGCAGTTGCTAAACTGGCAACGGAAAAATGGGATCATTGAATGCTGACCTTTGCAAATGTGTATAGGAAATTGCCAGGGAGTTGCAGCACCTGGCGAGGCGGGACCACAGCGCTCTGGACTGCTGCCTGGTAGTGATCCTTTCCCATGGCTGTCAGGTAGGAGGATCGGCACTCTCGTGCATATCTCCCCATGATTGGGGGAGAAGCATGCTCCTGAAAAGTGTGTGTGGATTGCCACCATGCCCTGGGCATCAACATGGTGACTGGTTTCTGCTCCCTCCTGTCCTGATCTTATCCTGCCGACATAGGCCATTAGGGCCTCTCCTTTCCAGGTATCGTACTATGTAGGGGGGGGTTGCCCGGGGAAAGGATCTTCTAACTGCAGTGCTGAACTAATCATGGTGGGGGTTGCCCCATTACCATGCGCGATGGGGCCTCCCTTGATGGTAGGCTCGGTGATTTGCTTTATAGCTATAAAATGTGGTGAGGTGTTTTCTCAGGTGGGTGACAGATGCTATATCAAACACAAACTCTTTCCTACTTTAATCTGACCTTGCTGCTAATTCCCCTTCCTGGGCATCCTGTGCCCCTTATAAAAAGAAAAGGAGTACTAGTGGCACCTTAGAGACTAACCAATTTATTTGAGCATAAGCTTTCGTGAGCTACAGCTCACTTCATCGGGTGCATTCAGTGGAAAATACAGTGAGGAGATTTATATACACACAGAACATGAAACTGGGTGTTATACACACTGTAAGGAGAGTGATCACTTAAAATGAGCTATTACCAGCAGGAGAGCGCGGGGTGGGGTCTAACCTTCCTGGGACATGGGGTGTGTTCCGAGTTTATGGTGGATGAAACAGCGAGGGGAGCCTGCTGCTAGACAATGTTTTGTGTGGAATAATTCTACATCCGCCAGGGGAGCGTCCATGGATCAATGCGGGGGGCGGCGGGTGTATAATCTGGTTTGAGTCTACCTACCTGTGTTACAATCACACCTTCGCTTGCAGTGTAGATGTACCCTAAAAGTGTTGGAATGAATGAATGTAGTAGGAATGAATCCCTGGATTACAACAGCGCCTAGCTAGAGGAAATGTGGTGAAATTACAGAAAGAGGAAAATTTAGGGTGGCTGTTAAGCAAATATTCAGATTAGCCTATGGGGCAGTGGGTAAATTAAAGCTGACAAATCCCAGGTTTTGGGGGAGAAGTGGGGGCCATTGGAAGATCAGGGGCATGGGTTTCTGGAATTTAGACTATTTAAAGTAACACATGGGTTTTCTCTCTCCTTAACTCATATCCCAAATCCTCCTAAATATCGGAGCATCAGATTCATCCCAGCATCCATATGCAAGGAAAGACTTTTAAAATGGGGGTTGTTTATACTAGAGCAGTGGTTCCCAAACTGGGGTTTGTGAACCCCTAGGGGTTCGCGAAATGTTACAGGGGGTTCGCAGGAAAAAATTCCCTAATGGTGGACAGAGCTGTCCCTAGGGATCCCAGGCAGCACCGGGCCAGCAGCCTGGAGCCCCTGGACTTCCAAGAGCTAAGCAGATCAAATCAAGCATATCTAACATACTGAGGAGATTTAAACTTTAAGACTCCTTATAAGAAATGGAAAGGGAGGTGGATATTTTTTGCTGTTTTTAAAATTAAATAGGCAGCTAATATTGTTTTAAAAATTATTATGAAGAACAAGTTTAAACTTTGTTGTAACGTGCGTTGTTTGCCTGGACTGCTCAAGACCTGAATGCTTGTGTAGGAGGAACAATTTGAGTTGGCTTCTTAAATATCTTCATGCTGTTTCACATCTGACACTCCTTGATGAAACGTAGGAGCCTTGTCTTATAACAGGCTTATTCAAAGTGATACAAGCTACAAAAGTGAGATCTTGGAAGAGTGTTGCTGTTTTCATATTGTAATAAAAATATTGTAATGATAAATAATAATTAATAATAAATAGTGTGTAATAAGCATGTCATAAAATGTCATATATTTCCAAGATCACTGCTTTTATAATTTACACTCAGGTAGAGGAGAAAATCCCTGGAAATATTCATTTTTTGGAGGGGGTTCGCGAGACTTGCCATTTTAGTGAAAGGGGGTTCACAGGTAGTTAAAGTTTGGGAACCACTGGGCTAGAGAAAAGGTTGGCCTCTTGCCTTTGTGTTAACAGCCAGCGGATTTTGCTCTTTCAGACCAGCCATATTCAATTTCCTGGGGGCATTTACGGCACGGATGGAAAGCTCATTCCAGTCGAAAAGATTGTGAACTTCTTCAATGGGTCCCATTGCCCAAGCTTGAGAGGAAAACCCAAACTCTTCTTTATTCAAGCCTGTGGCGGAGGTGAATATTGGCTTGAGTTCTGTGAGTGCTTTGCCTTCGGGGCTCCTTCAGGAGGAGAAGCAGTCGTACGGCCGCTTGCTTGTGCATAGGCACTTGGGGTGTAATAATTCTCTGTCATCTCTTTCTTTTGCTGCTCTTATTCCCTTTTCTCAGGCTGTCTTCTCTTGCTCTCTGCCCCATATTCTTAAAGCTGAGGCAATGCACTGATTGGCTACAGAGAGTGAGGTTTCTAAAGACTGAGCCGTTAGAAGCACTTCAGAGCCGGAGGTGCGTTCCACTGCAATGGAGCTCTGAGCAGAAGACTCCTGTATGGAGTCTGCCACAGCTGATTGTTTCGGTTCTCTGCCTTTGGCTCAGAGCATCTCGCTGGCGTGAATGGACTCTGTGCTTGAGTGAATTGCAGGTGGCTCCTTTGTTAAAGGACCGTGTTTGCTAAGGGGTGGGAGGGAACCACTGCATATTAGTTACGTATGTGACGGAGAAGGGTTTTCTGGTTGCCTCTTGCAGAGCAGAAAGACCGAGGATTTGAGGTGGATTCTGATTCACCTGTAAACCAACCTCGTGGAGGTTCCGTAGAGTCGGATGCAACTCCCTTTCAGATCCAGCCCGGTAACTTGGATGAGCCAGATGCAGTAGCCAGCTTACCCACTCCCAGTGACATCTTCGTGTCCTATTCAACTTTTCCAGGTGAGACAACATAAGTCAAGCACTGGCAGTGGATAGAGCACTGGCCTGGGATTCAGAGGACATGGGTTCTATACCTGGCTCTGCCACTGACCTGCTGGGTGACCTTGGACAAGTCACTTCCCTGCCCTCTGCCTCAGCTTCCCCAGCTGTAGAATGGGGTTAATGATACTGATCCCCTTTGTAAAACGCTTTCAGCTCTATGGATGAGAAGTGCAAAGCGAGAGAGAGGGCTTATTATATATTCTTACTTTTCCTCTTTCGAAGTCTTAAAGAACCTATTCTTTGGTGAGTAATAACACCCTGCATTTATCATCTGAGGATCTCAGTCCTTGGCAAACATTAATTGAGACCCTCACCTGCATGAGGCAAGCAATTATGATCCCCATTTTAGACGGAAGAAACGGAGGCACAGAAAGGTTTTGACTTGCCCCAGGTCTCCCAGTGAGTCTGTAGCACTGGCCTCGCTCCCTCACGAAGAGTCTGAATGTTCTAATGCTGGATTTGGAAGAAATTATCCATAGGGTGGAATTTCTACCCCTCCGGGCATGTCCCTATGGAGTTAGGAAGGAAAGAAAGGACTGCTTGTAGGGAATGAGTTCCTTACTTTCCCTGTGTTCTCCTAAGGTTTTGTCTCCTGGCGGGATACCCAGACTGGCTCGTGGTACGTCGAAACACTGGACAGTGTATTGGAACAATACGCTCCTACTGAAGACCTGCTCTGCATGCTAGTGAGGGTAAATGTTCCTGTTTCTGACTCTCTTGCGGAATGTAGGCATTTGGTTTTGCATTTAGTCAGGCGTTAGACACTTAGGCCTCCATTTTCAATAGTGACTAGTGATTTTGGGGTGCTTCAGTTTTGGGGGGCCCAACAAGAGATGCCTTGAAAAAGCCTGATTTTCCAAAAGGGCTAAGCACCTGCCCTCTGAGAATCAGGCCTCAATCAGGTGTCGCACCCAAAATCACAAGTCACTTTTGAAAATATAGGCCTTAATCTTTGCCTCACGGCCTGCCCTCACCCTGCCTCAGAGCAAAGTACCATCTGTCCGTCCTGTCACAAAAAGGCAAACTGTCAGAGCCAGCAGCAGGTAGTGTGTTGAGATAATCTCCTACTTGGACATAAAATAGCAAGACATGGTTGTGTTTGTAATGGTCAGAGTTCTCCGTATTGATCTTAGCTTTTTGCTTTTACTCTCTCTCTCTGCTGCTGTGGTGAGCTTTTGATTTTTCTCCTGGAACGTCCTGTTGTATGGATAACCCCACCGGATGCTTGTGTTACTGTTATTTTTTTATCCTGACTTGTAAGTGATGTAATTGCATCTTAATTTATGTGCATGAAATGTAAATGTGTATGTTAATGAGCCGGTAAGTTTGAGTATATACTAATTTAGGATTCTCAGAAATAACTCTCCCATATTGTGAATGACGGGCACAGTGTTTCAGAAATAATTCAGTGAAAATCCGAACCTCTCAAACTAACTTTTAAGGGTACTCGTACCATGCTGCAGCCCTCATACACTGCAATGAAATAGCACAAAAGCCCATTTTGTCACTATCAAATGGGCCACTGTGTTTACTCAGCAATGCCCAACAATTAGGGTGACCAGATGTCCCAATTTTATAGGGACAGTCCCGATTTTTGGGGCTTTTTCTTATATAGTCACCTATTACCCCCCACCCCGTCCCAATTTTTCACACTTGCAATCTGGTCACCCTACCAACAATAATCATAATCATTCACTTACCAGAAATTGTGTACTGGGCATACACCTACAACTCAGATAGTGGAGAGGTGGTTGTTTTGTCCATTCAAGACTAGGCAACTGACGTTCCAATTTTCAGAATTCCAGCTGGTCTTTTGCGTAACCCGTGTGTAAAGAAACATCCTACATTGTCTTCAAAACGGGAAAGAAAAATTGTTCTCACAATCTCCTGGACCTAATTCTGCTCCGGTAGAAATCAGTGGCACAACTCCTGTTGATTTCAATTTGCTGAGGATCAGGCCCTCCAATTCTAAAGTGGTCAAACCGCTTTCAGTTGGGAAAGTGAATGCTTTGAAATCGTTCAGTCCCAGTGCAGGATTCTTGGGGAGGTGATGGGGAGTCCTAGCAAATACGGAAGGGGAAGAGGGATAATAGACCTTTCTGTTTTGAAAGAAACTGCATGGAAGTGTCGCCACAAAAGAAATGACTAATCTCTTGTGAGCAAAGGAAAGGTTATTTCTGATTCATACAAAGAGCTGTCTGTGTGGACTGGGCAGCGGGGGGTGGGTATTGACTGCTCTCAGGCAGCCTTCAGAGATTAGCATCTGATGAGGAGCACAGGGGTGATGGAGTGGCTCTGAAGTGTCTTAGAGGCAAAGACCTACAGTACAGTACAGAGGTTTGACACAAGATCTGCTCTGGAACTCTTTATCTTGCCCTGCACTTTTCCAGAGTTGTCTTAATTCTGCCAGCAAACCCTCCCCACCCTCACCTTATAAATGTTAAACCTACCCACTGCCTTTCCTCCCCCTTTCCTAATATATACAGCTCTCCTCACTGCACCCATGGTTATCTGTGCGTTTCTAGTGCTGGGAAAAGCTACGTTCCAACACACTCAACCAGCAAACTAGCCAACTCCTTGGTTTTTCTCTTTCCCAGGTGGCTCATGCTGTGTCTGCTAAAGGAAAGTACAAGCAGATGCCGGGCACTTTTAACTTCCTCCGTAAGCAATTCTTCTTCATGAGCGACTAAAGTTGTGGCGGGGAGGTCTCCGCCATATGCCCGGGTTGTCTCCACGAGGCCGGAAGAGATTCTGCACCTGATCATTACTGCTCCGAACCAATGCTCCTCTTTGCCTTCGTCTTTTCATGGATTCATTTTTCCTTGGAAGCTTAATGTGTTCATGCGTTCGTTACTGTGAAATAGACGTCACACCTCCTGCCTGGTCAGATCAGGACTGGTCGCTTCCTAATCTCAAACATTTAAGACCGACAACAAGGACTCAAGGGAAGAGTCCGGCCCTTCATTAGGAGGTTGCAGCCTTGGACTCTGTATCTCTGCTATCCAGAGGGCCGTGCTGGTGGCCATTTTAGGCCCCACTCTAACTACGATTACGGTGCCCTCTACCAGGAGGCTGGGTGAAGTGTCAGCATTTTGTAATTACCTTTGTATTTAAACTCTTTGAATCAAAAATGCCCCTGAATCAAAAGCCAGTGTTTGGGGATGGGGAATTGTTTTACAACATCTGTTGCCCTTTTGTATTAAAGACCCCACTCTTTCTATACAGTTCGTCTTGCTCTTTTATTCTCTTGTCTCCAGCTAGCCTGGCGTTCTCTGACTTCTCTCTTACGGCTAGGCATCTCCCAGCGTCCGGGGGAATAAAAGCATGATGATTTTAGCAAAAAAATATTTTGATGGCTCTTTAAGAACTCTCCCACTAATGAATTATCACAACCGTCCACGCTTACCAGGAACACCAGAGTAGCTTAGACCAGCTGCAGCTAGTCTGTGATGCTTAATGGCCGATTCTCCCTCTAAATAAAATCAGGAGTGTGATTCCTTTGGTTGCTGTTTGAAGACACAAATTACATTATTTCCCCCTGCAGCTGACTCACTTGGGTGCTGGTCTTATGTACGAGTCTGATTGGCTTTACTTTAGAAACACGGTGTGCCTGGCACCTGCACTGTTAATGCTCCTCCGGGGAGAGGGAAGCAGAAGACTTATCTGTGGGAAATGGAGCTGGGGGGCCCTGTCATGTGTCACAGGGAGCTGCAGCTAAGCAACACACGCCTTCTGGACAAGTGATATGGCAGGGCTAAGGTTGGTGAGGGACTCTGCACGAGAGGGGAGAATCTGGAGCGCTGCGGTTTGCTACCGTACATTCCCTTTGCTGTGCTGAAACGTGGTCTCTCGAAATCCAAGTAAGTTACTGCTACTGTAAGCGCTTATTGTCCTTTGCCCCCTTCCTTTGCACCCTTGCAGCTTCCCTTAGCCAGTTGGCTTTGAGTCGGAACGTTCCCCAGGCCATGGCTCATCCTGATCCTTGCTCACATGTGCAGGACTGAATTGACCAATTGTCTGTCTTCGGTTTTGCTCCTTTCTGGAGCATCAGAGCTCCTTTGTTAGGATCATTTGACTAAAGGCAATGGGAATGTAGGTGGCCCTCAGTCCTTCCAGGCTGTTTCTGTTCGGTAGTTCCCGGCTCTGAAAGCTCAAGGCAGACGGGGTAAATTTATGGCCTTTCCCTAATTCTTTCGAAGTGGGTTAAATTTTATAGTGGTAGAAAAATGAACACTGGCTTGTGTTTTCCCCTCTGCAGGTGCGCATGAAACTCCAGTTGGTATGAGATTTATGGGCTGCTGGGGAGAGAGAAGCACCATGGGCTCCATTCCCCTTAAAAGGGTAAAAATGTATCATCAGAAATTATCCTCCGTCTTTAAAAGCCTCCCTGATATTTCAAAGTGGCTTTCAGGTGGTTCCCTGCTCTACGGCATGTTCTTCAGCCAGCGGCCGCTCCAGGATCATTTCCAATAGCCAGACATAACCCAACGAATAACGGCATCAAACCACTGAATAGGGGAACGGCCAGGAGCTCTGCATTGTGTATTTTGAGAGCATTGCCAGGTTCTTGGGATTTATAGTTCTTATTCCCCCGTGCTCAGGTGAAAGGCAAAGGGAGAGTTGGCAGCTGGAAACTAGTATGGGAATGTGGCATTAGAAGGGAGTGTGGGGACACCAGGGTGACAACACACATTTCTCATGTCAACCACTGTGGAAGGAGATGGCTCTGGGTGAGCGCCCGCCCCCCGTCCTGTTCCCCCATTCTTGTGTCTTGCTTCTTATTCCACTTTCGGTCACAATGGGGTTTATCTAATGGAAGAAAATACTCCATTGCATAACGCCCTACCACCGTGTCATATGCTTCATCCTAAACCCTCCCTTTCCCCGAGGCACAGGCTTTACATGTCCGTTGCAAACAAATGTTGGTTATTTATTATACACAGATTCCTTCAGTACCTCAGATTGGAATTTCATGAGTATGACTTTATTTCAAGTAGCAAAATTGCTTCCCCTCCCCCAGCACAGGGTTAGTCTGTTGTCCATGGCTCTTCAGGTTAGTTGTTTGCCATAACCTGCAGAAAGTGTAAAACACAATGTGTGAGGGGGAAATCAAACCAGAAAACTAAGGAAATCTGTAAACAGGGCCACCCAAACGCTACAAATTGTCCCTTTAAATACATAAACCAGTCCTACAACCCTCTCTCTTCCTAAGGATTTAAGACAGGTGATTTGGCTTCTGTGTCATCCTTTATGTGAAGTGTGCATTTATAGTTAATAAATATTTGATAAGAACATTATAGCCATGAGCGATATGTGTTCCTGATCATCAGAGTAATAGATGACAGCTAATTAAGTTGTTGGACATCAATTACCATTTATTAAAACTCTATAAAATATACCCTTAATATACAACATGACAGATTTATTCCAAAACATCTGAACTTTGGTTAGAAATGAAGATCATTTGGATAGTTGCATTCAACCGGAAGACACCTCACCTTTGCTGCAGGAACTAATTCTCTAGAAACAAGACAACGTTCTCTCTTGTTGTGGGATTGTCTACATGGTGAAGTTATTATGGAATAAGTTAGGGGGTGAATTTAAAGTGCACTAACTATTCCGGGGTAAGTGTGTGTGCATGGGAAGCTACTGCTGGCCAGCGTATCCATATGGACAAACCCTCAGTCTTGAACTGTTTTGCAGGTGTTTTGTTTTACCCCAAATGACCATTTAGAAGTTCACAGCAGAGTTTGTTCTTGCTCAGCAACAGACACTAGACCCTTACCGTAGCGATCCAGTTGTTGAAAGCCGAGACCCGAGTGAAGACGGAGGGTTTGCGGTAATAATTACAGCCTAGTGCGGAGCCAAAGCTGACTATGCCATGAACTTCCCACTTGCCATCAGCACCTCTGCAGTTCAGTGGGCCACCAGAGTCCCCCTGCAAAGAAGGAGAGGCACAGTCATTGAACGGGTCTCATATAATTAGAGATGGGACATGGGAGAAAGGCAGGAGTGTGAATGAAATGAATATAGGTTCTGTCTTATGAGAAGGCTCCCAGCTGCCATGTTGAGGCCCAACAAGTAGGGGGAGTTTGGATCCAGGGGTTTGGTGTGGATCCTTCTTGCACGTGAGGGTATAGAAATGTGTTTATTAAATAGTCCTTCAACACGTTAATTGCTATCAACCTCTACGAAGGGGTTTCAAAGCCCGTCTAGAATGGGTAGATCCTAGTACCCTGCCTCATCTTCAGAGTCCCTTCCCATAATGCAGAACTTTCTAACGCCATTCCCATAAATGCCAAGTTCTCCGGACTCACGTTGCAGCTGGAGATCACTCCGTCGCCGCCTGCACAGACCATGGTGTGTTTCACTGTGCTACCCCACCAGCTAGGCAGGGAACAGGTGGCGTAAACAATCACGGGCAAAGGCCCTTGCTGCAGTTTATCTGGCAAAGCACCGTTTGCTGGAAGGGAACAGAAACAAGGGAGTAGCATTAGCTCCTGGCAGTGAAGAAACAGCAAAATAACGTATCCAGGTACAAGAGTCAACAGGGATTCCAAGCACAGAGGGGTTGCAGAATCCAGTCCTTAGCGTATCCCTCCTTCAGAAAAGTGTCTGAACTAGATGGATAATCCTCGTCCATTTTAACAATGGCTCTCTGCCTATATCACATGGGAAATCAGCTGGTGGCCGAGCACTTTAACATTCACATATCAACACCCTACTGGCGGTAGCGTCAGCGAACAGGTCAAGGTATGAATAGGCCAGGATCCCTGCTCTGTGCTCTCACCTCTCTAGGTGATGCATCCTGGTCAGGATTGAAGCACGAGGCTGTTGCCTGCATTGTACCCGTTCTCTGCACAGGGGCTTCCCTGTTCCAGGCTGGCTGTCCCACTCTAACATTCACTTCTTTAAAGTGGTTTTTCAACTCTTCCATGAGCACTAGCAGCCCCAGCAGCCTTCAAACCACTCTCACTTGGGTTACAATTGCACCTCGAGGCCTCAGCTGGGGTCCTGACAAAAGCTGAACATTCTGCAAGGAAAATGCAGAAACATCTCTAGTGCAGGAGTGGCGCCAGACCCTGGTCAGCTCTCTCTTTGAATTGAGGGCTGAGGGGGACCAGAAAAAAGAACCTTATTCCAGTCAATCCCAAAGGAGATGTTAACACAGACGGACTTAGTGTTACCACTGAGAACTGTATTAACACTTACTGTACAGCCTTCCCCATCCAGTTACGTAGCAGATGACGCCAGAGGCCAGGAGACTGTTTGCCGGAGGGAGGCAGGCCGGCTGGATTTGATTGCTCAGAGCAACGCTCTGGGAGAGTTTGATCAAAGCGATGTCGTTGCTGTGTTCAGAAGCCGGGGTTGAGGAGGGAGCGTGCACAGAGGGAGAGTGGAAGAAAACACAGACCCATTAATATGTAGCATTTATAGAGTGCTCCGCCTATTCGAAAGAGGGGCCCTGCCTTTAGGGGGAGGAGGAGGGAAGGAACATCCTCAGGGCATGGCAGGGGGGTCCTACCCCTTGGTGTTGCCCATAACAGACACTAACACATGCCTCGGTGCCCATAGGCCCTGGTGGAGCACCTTGATTTTCCTTCCTCATGGCCCAAAAGCCGTGTGGAAATCCAGGTCCCAGCATCTCCAGCTCCTCTGCCCACATAGGGCTCAGTTTGAGAGGCTTGGCCTGTCTCTGTCAAGCTTTGGGGTAAACTCAGCCTGTGACTATGAGAGCTTCTGGAGAATATATGGAGAGCCTCCTGGAACTTCAGGCTCGTCAAGGCTTGTCAAGCACTCGTTTCTGTTCAGCTCCCTGTGGTGGGTGGGCATCTCCCCAGGGAGGTGCCCATGCTGTTACCGACTCATCCTTCTACTCAGAGACTCCCAGGAAATGGCCTTTCAGCCAGAGGCTTCCTTGTCAGGCTGGGGTTCTCTCGGGGCCGGGGGAGTGAGACTTTTGTCTTTGTCTTGGAACCCCCCAAATGGATAAAAGAAAAAGGGCTATATGGCTTTTAGCTTATGCAGTAGAGGCTCATGCATTTAGCTCCAGACATCCCAGGTTCGATCCTGCCCGCTGACGACTGGGGTCTGTCAGTGTTACACAAGCAGTTTTTGAAGGGAGGGATAGCTCAGTGGTTTGAGCATTGGCCTGTTAAACCCAGGGTTGTGAGTTCAATCCTTGAGGGGGCCATTTAGGGATCTGGGGCAAAAATTGGGGCTTGGTCCTGCTTTGAGCAGGGGGTTGGACTAGATGACCTCCTGAGGTCCCTTCTAACCCTGATATTCTACAATTCTATGAATTCAAGAGACATAACTCTTTCTCTTCCAGTCAGTGCTGCACATACTGCATCTCAAACACATGCCTTAATGCCACCTGGCCCTGTTGGAGCACCAGGACTTTCCTTGTGTGTGGCCTGTGAGGTTTGTGTTTCAGTTTATTGCTGAGTCAGCATCCAAACGTACAAGGGCTCATCTGTGGTCCGTGAGCATCAATGATTCCATAACTGATATTTGTTTTTCTTTTTACCACTCGGGGTTTGCCAAAACCCTTCCCTCACAGCAGGGCAGTGTTCTGTACCTTTCCTCTCCAGATGGGGCAGCATTTAAGTAATTTTTCAAGCCTTCCCGAGCCTCAATAAACATCATGGTATTGTGCCCTGTAACTGCTAGACTGAGGTGTAATAAACCAGTGGAATCTAAAAGTGTTGGCTGCAGTTGGACATAGTCTGGCTCTGTTTAATGGTGTTCAGCCCTACATTTGGCAGATGACATAATGTAGCAAGTTTCTTAACTGCTTGGTGTTCAGGCCTCTAAGGGAGGCGGCTTGACCCTCGGCAGTTATCATAAGAGCACAATGCCATTCTATTGATGCCTGGTACGCTCACACTTGAATACTGCGTGCAGTTCTGGTCACCCCATCTCAAAACAGATATAGTAGAATTGGAAAAGGCACAGAAGGTCAATAACAATCATTAGGGGTATGGAACAGCTTCTGTATGAGGAGAGATTAAGAAGGCTGGGACTTTTCAGCTTGGAAAAGAAGCGACGAAGAGGGGATATGACTGAGGTCTGTGAAATCATGACTGGTGTGGAGAATGTGTTATTTACTCCTTCATGTGACACAAGAACCAGGGCTCAATAATAGGCAGCAAGTTTAAAACAAACATAAGGAAATACTTCTTCATACAACACAGTCAGGGGATGTTGTGAAGGTCAAAACTATAATGGGGTTCAAAAAACAACTAGATAAGTTCCTGGAGGACAGGTCCGTCGATGGCTATTAGCTAAGATGGTCAGGGATGCAGCCCTGTGCTCTGGGTGTCCCTAAGCCTCTGACTGTCATTCGATGATTGCCCTGTTGTGTTCATTCCCCCTGAGGCATCTGGCATTGGCCACTATCAGAAGACAGGTTTCAGAGGAACAGCCGTGTTAGTCTGTATTTGCAAAAAGAAAAGGAGTACTTGTGGCACCTTAGAGACTAACCAATTTAAAAATTTCATGCAGTTGATAGATTTCCACTCCATACGGCTAAATGCAGTGCCTTGCATAATGACAGGTTTCAGAGGAACAGCCGTGTTAGTCTGTATTTGCAAAAAGAAAAGGAGTACTTGTGGCACCTTAGAGACTAACCAATTTAAAAATTTCATGCAGTTGATAGATTTCCACTCCATACGGCTAAATGCAGTGCCTTGCATAATGACAGGTTTCAGAGGAACAGCCGTGTTAGTCTGTATTTGCAAAAAGAAAAGGAGTACTTGTGGCACCTTAGAGACTAACCAATTTAAAAATTTCATGCAGTTGATAGATTTCCACTCCATATGGCTGTTCCTCTGAAACCTGTCATTATGCAAGGCACTGCATTTAGCCGTATGGAGTGGAAATCTATCAACTGCATGAAATTTTTAAATTGGTTAGTCTCTAAGGTGCCACAAGTACTCCTTTTCTTTTTGCAAATACAGACTAACACGGCTGTTCCTCTGAAACCTGTCATTATGCAAGGCACTGCATTTAGCCGTATGGAGTGGAAATCTATCAACTGCATGAAATTTTTAAATTGGTTAGTCTCTAAGGTGCCACAAGTACTCCTTTTCTTTTATCAGAAGACAAGATATTAGACTAGATGGACCATTGGTCTGAGGCAGTATGGCCATTCTGACGTCCTAGTTCTTGTACTACTGCCTTGGGGAGCTGGGCTTGGCCACATACTCGGGGATGAAACGCGTAGAAAGTTGGAAACGGAGCTGATTCACGGGGCTAATGCACTAGGACTTCAACAGAACCAAGGAGTCCTTCAGCAACGTGGCCTCAATCCAAGTTACTAATAATACTTTGCACTTCTAGTAGCACCTTTCATCTGAAGCTTTCAAAGGACTTTACATACATTAAACATATGTATGAAATGAACCTCTCCACACACCTGTCTCTTCACCCACTGCTAAGATGCAGGAGACGCTGTTGGGTCAAGCAAGGCAGCTGTTAAGCAATAAACAACTGTGCTATGCAGCCATTGAACTGAATTCAGTTGCAATAGGTGGAATTTGGTTTGGACACGGGGGTTAATTCACCTGTACTCTTACGAAAGCTGCTGTGGACTCTTTAATAGCCACAAGTGGTCAGCAGCTCAGGTGAATGTGTCTGAAAGTTTCGGAGATAGTGGAGGCTGAAGGCATCACTTAACTATTGGGGAGGTGGCTCCTGCACTGGCATCTGTCCCTTTGGGGGTGATGGGCATCTGCTCGCTGAGCCAGGCACGCCCATCCTCCATAATGTGACAAGGGTTTGAACTGTGGAAAGGTTTCACCACTCCCCACATCCAGTCACCCAGTATTTTGGAATCATCAGACTGAGCCTATGCTGTAACAACTGGCTCCAAATTTGGAGCTGCCCACCGTGTAGGGGTGTTTGGACCGAGAGGCCTTGGTTTAGGGCCCTATCGCTAATACTTTTTATAAATAGCTGCTATTAACTTACCCATTTGAAACACGGTTTGGGTTCCAGCCTTCATGGACAATGATTTTTTCTGGACTGGCTGCAATTGATCCTTGTTCAGTAGCCTTTAGGTTGAATTTGCCAAGAAACACTCGATAGGTCCGAGAAGAACTGGGGAGGAAAAGGAACAGGGAGAGATAAGAACATAGGAATGGCCATACTGGGTCAGACCAAAGGTCCATCCAGCCCAGTATCCTGTCTACCAACAGTGGCCAATGCCAGGTGCCCCAGAGGGAGTGAACCTAACAGGTAATGATCAAATGATCTCTCTCCTGCCATCCATCTCCACCCTCTGACAAACAGAGGCTAGGGACACCATTCCTTACCCATCCTGGCTAATAGCCATTAATGGACTTAACCTCCATGAATTTATCCAGTTCTCTTTTAAACCCTGTTATAGTCCTAGCCTTCACAACCTCCTCAGGCAAGGAGTTCCACAGGTTGACTGTGCGCTGAGTGAAGAAAAACTTCCTTTTATTTGTTTTAAACCTACTGCCCATTAATTTCATTTGGTGGCCCCTAGTTCTTATATTATGGGAACAAGTAAATAATTTTTCCTTATTCACTTTCTCCACACCACTCATGATTTTATAGACCTCTATCATATCCCCCCTGAGTCTCCTCTTTTCCAAATTGAAAAGTCCTATCCTCTTTAATCACACCTCATATGGGACCCGTTCCAAACCCCTAATCATTTTAGTTGCCCTTTTCTGAATCTTTTCTAATGCCAGTATATCTTTTTTGAGCTGAGGGGACCACATCTGTACGCAGTATTCAAGATGTGGGCGTACCATGGATTTATATAAGGGCAATAAAATATTCTCCATCTTATTCTCTATCCCCTTCTTAATGATTCCGAACATCCCGTTTGCTTTTTTGACTGCTGCTGCACACTGCGTGGACGTCTTCAGAGAACTATCCATGATCTTTCTCCTGATTAGTTGTAGCTAAATTAGCCCCCATCATATTCTATGTATAGTTGGGGTTATTTTTTCCAATGTGCATTGCTTTACATTTATCCACATTAAATTTCATTTCCCATTTTGTTGCCCAATCACTTAGTTTTGTGAGAGCTTTTTGAAGTTCTTCACAGTTTACTTTGGTCTTAACTAGCTTGATGCTTAGGTGTGTAGCTCCCTGCTTCCTGCACAGTTACACGCTTCTTTGGGAAGGGCGGCCAAATGCAGCCTAGGGGTCTCCAGTGGGAACCCTCTGAGAACTGCAGGGGCCAGCATGCATTGATCTACATTAACAGCCGTTGGTTTAGGATGGAGCATTGCATGCTGGAACCTATAGTCACTAGAGGCTGCATCTCCACACGCTCCTCTGCCTCCTGCCAAGATTCCCGCTAAACATGGGCCCCAGCTGATCTTCGAGCTTGAGGCTGCCATTTCCTGGCACATCTGAGCAATTCTGAAGGCCTCTCTGGTAGTGTGACAATGTCTATTACGAAAGCATCTCCACTGGTAGAGAGGTGTGTGGAAGAGTATTGTGCACCCTGGCCATCTGACCTCACACACAGCCCGCCCGGGAGGGCTCATATCTGCTCTGACGATGCTTTCCGTGACTGGAGTGGTAGTAACCAGCCGCAGTGCATGTGTGTACGGGAAACAGGCCTGTACTGCAGAACTGGGTAGGGCAGCTGGCCTTGACCGAGGCATTTAAGGTGATGAAGTCAAAGCTGATCACGCCCCTCATTTTTACAGCATCCCATAATCTGAGAACAAGAAGCTCTCACTGAAATTGATGGCAGGTGACTTTAAATCCAAAGGGAATATTTCCTCATGGAAGTGGGTGCGCTAGTTAACCTATGGAACTCACTGCTACATGTGCTTGTAAAGAGAACACGGCTGATTTTAAAAGGGGCTGGACAATTTAATACCTAATATGTATTGTTATACATGCAAAAATAAAGTCAACAGTGCAGGGCATGGCACAAGCAGGGGAAGAGGAAGGAAGTTTTCCCCTTCCAGTGAATCATCAGGTAGGGGCCACAGCCAGAGACACGATCTAGACGTGATAAACTTTTTAGAGGGGGAGAGCCTGTGATTAATATGCTTTGGCTTTCTCTTTTCCTCAGAGCATTTACAGCTTTCTGCACGTTGACTTAAAAGAAATGATTGTCCAGGCTTTGGCAGCTAACATACCTGATACAGTGAGCAGCTGTCATGACCCAGTTGGGTGCAATGAGGGTTCCCCCACAGGTGTGATACCAGTTACCACTGGAACTGTATTGCAGGGAGACCTAGGAACGATATGGTAAGAATGCTACTCTCTGATCGACTTCTCCTTCTGTTGCGAAGGTGAAAAGCTGAGCACCCAAGTGCTCCATGTCCAGATCACTCTCTTGTGAAAAGGTTTTTTTCCAAAGTTTCATTTCACCGTTGCTTTCCCAAAGCCATTTACTAAGCATGGGCCAAACAGAGGGTTGTATTTGCTACAGAAGAAATGGGTTCATGAAAGACCTCTTTGTCACTCTATGTAGAAATAGGGCCCTGTTGGTGGTTTGGGGGTTTTGTTTTTTAAATATTTCACTGGGTTTAGTGGGCCTGTGGCCTGATCATGGAAATGGAATCTAGGGAAATAGGGATCTGTGAACTCCTGAGTTGTCGCTTTTGTTCTGCCTTTGACTCATTGTGTGACCATGGGTAGGTTGCTCAGCTTCTCTGCCACAATTGCCCAAATATGCCATGAGGATTGTATCAACCGTACAGGGGTGTCATTTATTAACCTTTCAACAGGTGAAGAGCTAAATAAGTGCAATTTTTAAATGTATTCTAGGAGTTAAATAGTCCCTATTTTGAGACACCGGTTACTTGACAAGCAGGGCTCTGCGGACCTAGCAAAATATAATGACATCGATCTCCTATTCCTCCAGAGCTTTCATCCTGATGGATCCGAGCAGGCTTTGACACTTAGCTGACCTGTCAGCTGCAGACGGGAATCGCTTCGCTCCCCAGTTAGTTCTTGAAAAGAGCACAGTAACGCTGCACTACCATCTGGGATGTTGTGATTAATAGTAGTCATTAATTGGTAACTCGTCTTTAGCACACTCCGTACAAGTAGCAAATGAATCCCGACACGCGCCCTGGGGATGAGGATCAGAAACGGAGGTGCCGTGTCCCAAAATAGCATGTCAGGATCATTTCCCAGCATGCTCCTTCTTTGCTATTTCTTGACAAGCTTATCAAAGGGCTCGTCACATGGCTCTGGGCGCAAAGAGAGCCCGTTCCCACACCCACTGAAGCCAGGGAGAGTTCCTCCTCCTCACTGATTTCAATGGGAGCTGGATTGGGTGCTAAGTGACTTGCTTAGGGGCAGGGAGTGAGTCTGTGGCACAGCTGGGGATAGAACTCAGTTCTCACACCTCTTCTTGCACCTTAAGCACAAGGCCAGTTGGCGTTGTAGTGTGTCCCATTTAGAATACAGCCATGATACACCTACACGGTCTCTCACTTTGTTGCTTCTGTAGGCTCAGCTCACACACCCACCAGGGGTCCTTAAGTTGCATTCCCCATTCTACCCCCTAAGCTCCTTGTGTGCTGCCCTCCCCTCCCCCTCACGTCAGGGACATATGTAAATAATCCCGCTTGTATAATTTCTGAAATTATTTCTTTTCTTTCCATGTGGGAGCAAAGTCCTTCAGGGGATCAAAACCTTCTGCTCCATTGGGATGCTGGGCAGGGCTGAGATCTGGGGCGTGTTGTTACACTGGAAGGGGTCAATGGCTGCCATCAACCACTTCCCTGATCTATGTCTATTATGATAGACCCAGCTCCAGCTGCTGGGTCTGCTAACCAGATGCCGGGGGCTCCAGGTGTCCTCCACTTTTCTGCCTTCTCGTTTTCCAATTTTCACTAAACTCAGTAGGGCTCTGACCACTGATGCCTAGAACGTTCCCTGGAAGTTTGGAATTGATCGGATACCGTGTTCAAAAGTTATCGCCTATCAGACAGGGAAATGCCATCAACGCGCGTGCAGGCTGAGCAAAGCAAGGCCCAACGTAATGGGAAGGCAAGCTGGCTCAAGGTATCCTGGAGTGGGCTAAGGAAACCCGGGAATCACTAACCTGCCAGGGCCAGCTGAATGGTCTTGCATCGTCTCCTCCAACCACTCTGTTCAAGAGAGGTGGGTAGGCGGGATTCCCACAACTGAGGGCTGCAAGAGACACAAGATGGGGTCCGCTTTAGAAATCAGAACAGACCAAGCCACCAACCAAAACCGACCTGATCTTTGTGTAACACATGTTTGAACTTAGGGGACCGATCTGGCGCCCTTTCTATCACCACAGAGGTTTCTAAGCCATAGTCTATTCTCACCCTTACACTGCACCCATTACTCTGATAGGTGCTGGTCAGCGTCAGGACCACAGGATCAAGCTCTAAATCTGCAATTGGTAAAACAGATGAAATCCTACGTCTAGGCGGGATACATACCCCCAGTGGCCAGCGTCAGGGTAGCGAACAGGATACGGATCATGGTGCCCTGTAGCTGTGTCAGGAGCAGTGCCTCTTCTGAGCCCCCTTATATGTCCGTAGCGCTTATCTCTGGCAGATAGGGCCTGGAGCAGGGGGCGTGTGGCTCAGTTGCCAGTGGGAAGATTTCGCACCTGTGGGACATTTTCCTGTGTGTGCACATGCTAAAAAAAGATGGACCTTGAGATTCTGGCTTCAGCTCTGCCTTGTCTGGGGAGTGCTGCGTGAGCTGGATTTTGTTTGTTGCAGCTGTTCGCTCTCCCGCTACCTCGAGTCCTGGTCACAAATATGTGGATGGAAGGGAAAATTACCTGAATTTGGGGTGGGGGGGGAAGGCGGTAAATCTCCCTCCAGCAATTCTTGGGGAACCCTTATGATGTGGCACTCCATATGCTCTATGGAAATATGCATATATCCACTCCCAGTCTTTATTCAAGCCTAAGTGTAAGCAGTGTCAGGATGAGCTCCACCCTGACATCTGGTGGTGAGGTGTGGCAAGTTGTGGAAAAGAACTTCAGGGGCCGAGCTCATTTGCATAGGCACACCCACCCCGCCTAGAATGAGGCCATAGCTGCCCAAATGGTCACTTTGGCTGCTGTGGGATCCCCAGTGTCTCTGTTATTGGGGCAGGAAGAATAAATTGTTATTACCCTGATTATGGGAACTGTGCTTGGAACTGTTCTTGGCCTTTTGTTATGATGGAGGGACTCACCATCAACTAAGTAGCACTCGCTAGGCAAGGGTCATGGGTTCCAAAACTCTGTGAATTGAGAGAGGCTGGGGACAAGTATTAATGCTTGGTGGCATGGGCCCCTTACCTGCTAATTGCACTTTCTCCTGTATCTACTGTGGAATATCAGAGCTAATTTTGATTTCATTAGGAGTCTAATTGCAGGCTGCTGAGCTCACTTTGGGCTAATGGTGCACTAGCACTGAGGCTCCCCTACTACAAGCTGAATTCACCAAAGAGCTGAACTGACTAAGAGTTGAAATCACTGAGTGTTGTGTTAAGTAGTGGGGGAGCCTGAAGTTATATTGTGGAGCAGTTTGCGGGAGGGCTAGAGTGCCTTGTGGACAGGCTGGTGGAGCAGTTCATAGGATGGCGGGAGCTGCTGATGGGACACGGAGCAGTTCGTGGACCGGCTGGTGGAGCAGTTCATGGGACGGCGGGAGCTGCTGGTGGGCCGCTGAGCGGAGCTGAGCAAAGCAGTTCGTGGGGCGGCTGGTGGAGCGGAGCGGAGGCCTATGGAGCTGTGGGGCGGTCAGCTTCAGATCATGTAAGGTGCCTTTTACCCCCGCCCCCATCTCCACCCAGGTTGGGAGGTAAAGCTCTCCAGATAAACTTTTGAACTCTGGGGCTGTCCTGACCAGGGACAGAGACTTTTGGTCATTGGACTTTTGGGACTTTGGGTGATTTGGGGTTGCTGGACTCAAGAACCAAAGGGAAAGGGCATGCCCCAATTTGCTTGGGGTGGGTTTTTTGCTCATGGGTTGTGTTATGAATCCTGTTGGTGGTGTTTCCCCAACATAATGCCACATTGTTTCTCTCTGTTATTAAAAGGCTTTTTGCTACACTCAGACTAGGTGCTTGCGAGAGGGGAAGTATTGCCTCTTGGAGGCGCCCAGCGGGGGTGGTATATATTTGTCCCAGGTCACTGGGTGGGGGCTTGAGCCGGTTTACATTGTGTTATTGGAATGGATCCCCTAGATATTGAACCCAGCCCTTGTTGCTGCCAACTCTGACGGGCAGAAGGGTTACATAAGTTACAGTTTGCAAATGAATTCTAATTCAGCAGTCTCTTGTTGGAGTCTGTTTTTGAAGTTTTTTTGTTGAAGAATTGCAACTTTTAGGTCTGTAATCGAGTGACCAGAGAGATTGAAGTGTTCTCCGACTGGTTTTTGAATGTTATAATTCTTGACATCTGATTTGTGTCCATTTATTCTTTTACGTAGAGACTGTCCAGTTTGCCCAAGGTACATGGCAGGGGGGCATTGCTGGCACATGATGGCATATATCACATTGGTAGATGTGCAGGTGAACGAGCCTCTGATAGTGTGGCTGATGTGATTAGGCCTTTTGATGGTGTCCCCTGAATAGGTATGTGGACACAGTTGGCAATGGGCTTTGTTGCAAGGATAGGTTCCTGGGTTAGTGGTTCTGTGGTGTGGTGTGTGGTTACTGGTGAGTATTTGCTTCAGGTTGGGGGGCTGTCTGTATGCAAGGACTGGCCTGTCTCCCAAGATCTGTGACAGTGATGGGTCGTCCTTCAGGATAGGTTGTAGATCCTTGATGATGTGTTGATGATGCATTGGAGGGGTTTTAGTTGGGGGCTGAAGGTGATGGCTAGTGGCGTTCTGTTATTTTCTTTGTTGGGCCTGTACTGTAGTACGTGACTTCTGGGTACTCTTCTGGCTCTGTCAATCTGTTTCTTCACTTCAGCAGGTGGGTATTGTAGTTGTAAGAATGCTTGATAGAGATCTTGTAGGTGTTTGTCTCTGTCTGAGGGGTTGAAGCAAATGAGATTGTATCGTAGAGTTTGGCTGTAGACAATGGATCGTGTGGTGTGATCACTTTTATTAATTTCCCCAGAGTAAGTGATTAATACCTGGGCCAGTAAACAACCATGCATATCTCTCTATCAGTGTTACAGAGGGGAGACAATTTATGAATTTGCCCTCTATAAGCTTTATACAGAGTAAAATGGATTTGTTTGGGGTTTGGAACACATTGGGAACTGGGTGTCTGGGTGCTGGAGACAGGTAACCTGCTCAGCTGTTTTCAGTTAAGTCTGCAGCTTTTGGGGCATTTGTGTTGCAGCAGGCTAGCGTGTCTGGCTCAACAAAGTAGGGTTCTAGAGTCCCAAGCTGGTACGGAAAATGGGCTCAGAGGTAATTTCAGCACATCAGGTGACAGTCCCAAGGGATCTCTGTGACCGAACCTGTCATACCCCTAGTCCACAAGGTCCTCCAGGAGCCTCTGGTGTTGCAATGGAAGGATCAGGCTCAGGGCAAAGCCACCAGGGCCTGGGTTTGAGGGTTAGGTAAGGGGGAACATGCGTGAATACGGACA
Source organism: Caretta caretta (assembly GCF_965140235.1). NCBI lineage: Eukaryota > Metazoa > Chordata > Testudines > Cheloniidae > Caretta > Caretta caretta. The sequence continues at coordinate 9,531,930 of NC_134223.1, forward strand.
TTTGGGCACGTGGCCAAAGGGGCAAAGGTGTGGGTTGGGCCTGCATTGAAGGGACGGGCATCGGAATATTATTAGACCCTTGCCTAAGTTGCCTTTTTTCAGGGGGTGAGATGGGAAGAACAGTGGGCACTTGGGAGCAATAATTATAGCCCCCACCCCAAAAAATATAAAGACCCAAAGACAGCCCTGGTAAAGCTCTTCCTGATGGAAACTCACCAGGCTGCTACGTATGGGTCCCACCACATTGGGCCGTGTGAGGTTTAGGCTTTCCTTGGTCTGGGTAGACTCCAGCACTGTCTCTTTCTTTTGGCATCTCTGGCATGGTCCCATGGCACAGGCTGTTTGTCTGTTTCCCCATCATGGCAATGGGACATCAGGGGCTAGCTGCCCTAGGCCCCCCCAGAATAAGTGCTGGCTCCACAAAGACACCCCAGTTGCTCAAGCATTCCCTGGCCCAGGTCTCCCACCTTTGTGAGCTCTCTGGTTTACACTTCCCAGTTGATGCACACACTACACAGGCTTTGCAAAAGGGGAATCCTAAACCAATTCCTCTTTACTTCAGGCAGCACAAAAGATAGACAGATCCAGACATAATAATAAACACATCTGCACCTTTTTCCCCTTCTCAGTGTCCTCACCACTCTGGAGCATTCTTTGGGCTTAGGTCAGAGTTCTTTAGGGTGTCCAGGATCTCCCTCCTGCAAGTCATAGCTTCTCCTTCAACTCATGGAGTTTGTCAAACTTCCTTTGACCATGGCTGGTTGTACAGTATAAAAAGGTCCTCTCAGCTAGGAAAGTAACCTTCGTTGTTCCTTTCTCTTGACACAAGCTTCCTTTTATCTCTCTGCCCGGCCCAGGCTCTGTGTTTGTAAAGGGCTGTACCCTCACCTCCTCTTTGTTCTCACTCCAAACCCCTTCCCTGCAGACACACTTGGTCAAACTGGTTTCCCTAGACTTCAGCCATCCCATTGTCTTAAGGTGCTCCAATATGTATGGGAGCAATTCATGTTAATGACTCTCCATTGTCCCTGGACTGGGAGAGCCATGCTACCAGGCCTGAGAGCATATATTCCCACACCCACTGAGGCATTCAGTGGTACAGCAATTTCATAAAATCATCCAGAATTCATATGTTCTACATAGATTCTCCAATTTTCCACACTTTACATAAAGAACTATTATTATTAATAATTGAAAACAAATAAAAATATAACCCTTCTGCCATTTGGAGTGGCAGCAAGAAGGGCCAGATTCAATATCTAGGGGGGTTCCTTTTCAACAATATAACCAGAACCGGCTTGATCCCCCACCCAGTAACCTGGGAAAATTTCAGTCTACCCTCTGGGCACCTCTAAGAGGCATTTCTTCCCCTCTTACAAGCACAGAGACTGACGTAGAAAGAGTGTGGGGTAAAAGCCACCATGCTCCCTCCACTGCTCACCACCCCCACCTCTCTTCTGTAACCTCTGCCAGTCAGACGCTTAGTGACTTTCAGCTCTGGGCAGAATACGATCCTACCACAAGGGATTTCAGCTCTCAGTCATTGTCAGCTCTGGGCAGACACACTGTCCCACTGTGCCGTTGCACTCCATGTGCTTTATGAAATATGCTTATGAATGTGAATATGATGTAACTGGAATATGCTTCATGCAAAAGGTCTCTTGTAAAGTAGCATTACAAATCTTATCATCTACTGCGTGTGCTCCTCCTGTTTGTTTGCATGGACTAGTTCTAGGGCTGGAGTTAGGAGAATAAGATACAAACTTGTGTTACTGATGTAAACATACTAAGTGGAAGCCATTAAGGGTGCTTCAAAATCAATGACCTGTGAATGGCTCTTGTGGCGGGTTCGGTCACAGAGACCCCCCCCTTGGGACTGTCACCTGATGTGCTGAGACTGCCTCTGAGCTCGTTTTCTCCTGCCAGTTTGGGCCTCCAGAACCTGCCTTGTTGAGCCAGACATGCTGCAAACACAGACCCAGCGTCTGGGCCACTCCCCCAAAGCTGAAAACATCTTAGCAAGTGCTCCTGTCTCCAGCACCCACACACCCAGCTCCCAATGGGATCCAAACCTCAAATAAATCAATTTTACTCTGTATAAAGCTTATACAGGGTAAACTCATACATTGTTTGCCCTCTATAACACTGATAGAGAGATGTGCACAGCTGTTTGCTCCCCCAGGGATTAATTACTTACTCTGGGTTAATTAATAAGCAAAAGGGATTTTATTAAATATACAAAGTAGGATTTAAGTGGTTCCAAGTAATAACAGAACAAAGTAAGTTACCAAGCAAAATAAAACAAAACACGCAAGTCTAAGTCTAATACAGTAGGAAACTGAATACAGGTAAATCTCACCCTCAGAGATGTTCCAATATGCTTCTTTCTCAAACTGGACTCCTTCCTAGTCTGGGCCCAATCCTTTTCAGACCAATGTTGTAGATTATCATGCAAACCCCCATAGTTACTGTCCTTTGGTCCAGTTTCTTTAAGGCATCTCTTTGGGGTGGAGAGACCATCTCTTGAGCTAGCTGAAGACAAAATGGAGAGGCTTCCAGGGCCTTTCATATTCTCTCTCTTGTGGGCGGAAACCCCTTTGTTCTTCTGTGCAAAATCACAGCAACAAGATGGACTTTGTAGCCAGCTGGACAAGACACATGTCCATGAATGATTCAGCTTTTTGCAGGCTGACACCATTGTTTACATGTTAGTTTGAATGTTCCCAGGAAAGCTCAGATGTGGATTGGCGTCTCCCAAAGTCCATTGTCAGTTAAGTGTTTCTTGATTGGGTACTTACTCAGAATAGGCCTTTCTCAAGAAGTTGACCAAATGCTTCACTGAGGCTACTTAGACTCAAACACATTGAGCTACAAGTACAGAGCCAATATTCATAACTTCAAATACAAAAATGATACACACATACAGACAGTATAATCATAACTAGCAAATTACAACCTTTCCATACACATCTTACTTGACCTTCTTTGTACAAGATTTGGTGCAACTATTGGACCTTGGTTGCAACAATGATCTATATGGTCACAGTTCATGTCAGTAACGTCACAGCTCTGTTGCAAACCAGCCTCTCTACATGTGGGAAGAATGGAGGCACATGATTCCACATGATGCTGGAATCCATTTTAAATTTTTCCATTTAGAAGGAGGGGGTGGGGACCCAGAGAGACAAAAGATTCCCTCCTTGTGCCAAAGCAATAAAAGAGGGTGGAGCAGGACAAAGAGGCTGCCAGTCATGAGAAAGCCCCTGCTTACCACCTGAGATGTCTGCTGGAATTAACAAGCACTGTACCGGGGAAAGGATCGGGCCCAGACTAGGAAGGAGTCTAGTTTGTGAAAGAAGCTTATTGGAACATCTCTGCGGGTGAGAGATTACCAGTCATCAGTTTCTTAATGTATTAGGCTTAGACTTGCATATTTTTGCTTTATTTTGCTTGGTGACTTACTTTGTTCTGTCTGTTATTGCTTGGAACCACTTAAATCCTATGTTGTATACTTAATAACATCACTTTTGTTTACTAATGAACCCAGAGTAAATGATTAATACCTGGGGGAGCAAACAACTGTGCACATCTCTCTATGAGCGTTATAGAAGGCGGACAATTTTTCAGTTTACCCTGTATAAGCTTTATACAGAGTAAAACGGATTTATTTGAGGTTTGGATCCCATTGGGAACTGGGTGTTGGAGAGGTAACCTGCTGAGCTGTTTTTGGTTAAAGTCTGCAGCTTTGGGGGTCTGTGTGGGAGTCTGTATTGCAGCAGGCTAGCGTGTCTGGCTCAACAAGGCAGGGTTCTGGAACCCTGGCAGGGAAAATGGGCTCAGATGTAATTTCAGCACATCAGGTGACAGGCCCAAGGGGATCTCGGTCATTGACCCCGTCACAACTGATTTTAAGCTCTGATTGAGTATTTAAAATAACAAAGAGGTTCTTATTTAGCTCTAGTCTTTGAACAGTGGGGAGAAACAGGCTAAACCAGTTTGGGGAGAGCCCTTGGAAACGGTTTGCAGTCTTCTGACTTAGATATCTGTCTCCACCCCTCTTACTTTCTCAGGGCTCTGGCATTCATGCTCCTGGCTTAGCGAGGTTCTTTCAACTGAGTGTGACTCCCTCATTTAGGACAGGTTAAGCACAGTCCCGCTTCCCTGTATTCTTACAATTATTACAACATTGGTAATCATATTTCACTACCCCTGCATTCAGTATTAAGGTGATTTGTAACCCAACACCAGCCAAAGTTGATCACTTTGACACCGCTCTGTCTGCTGAATATCTAAGCAGAGCAGGAGCAAACTGTATTTACATAAACACAACCAAAGTCTCTCCCCCTCCAAGCTAGCTGCCAAGGGAGCATTCATTCAGACCCTGCTTACAAATATGGCACCTTTCATCCATCTGGCTTTGAGTCGGAACTTTTCCCAGGCCATAGCTCATCCTGATTCTTGCTCACGTGTGCAGGACTGAATTGACCAATTGTCTGGCTTCGGTTTTGCTCCTTTCTGGAGCATCAGAGCTTCTTTGTTAGGATCATTTGACTACAGGCAATGGGGATGTAGGTGGCCCTCAGTCCTTCCAGGCTGTTTCTAATGGGTAGTTCCTGGCTCTGAAAGCTCAAGGCAGAGAGGGTGAATTTATGGCCTTTCACTAACTCTTTCCAAATCGGTTAAATTTTATAGTGGTAGAAAAATGAACACTGGCTTGTGTTTCTCCTCTGCAGGTGCGCATGGAACTCCTGTTGCTATGAGATTTATGGGCTGCTGGGAAGAGATAAGCATCATGGGCTCCATTCCCCTTAAAAAGGTTAAACTGTATCATCAGAAATTATCCTCCGTCTCAAAAAGCCTAACTGACATTTCAAAGTGGCTTTCAGGTGGTTCCTTGTTCTATGGCATGCAATTCAGCCAGTGGCCGCTCCAGGAACACATCCAACGGTCGGCCATAACACAATGAGTAAAGGCATCAAATCACTGAAAGGGGAAGTGCTGGGAGCTCTGCATTGCGTATTTTGGGTTCCCATCAAGAGCATTGCCAGGTTCTTGGGATTTATAGTTCTTATCATTCCCCCATGCTCAGGTGTGAGGCAAAGGGAGAGTTGGCAGCTGGAGCCTAGTACAGGAATGTGGCGTTAGAAGGGAGTGTGGGGACACCAGGGTGACAACACACATTCCTCATGTCAACCACTGTGGAAGGAGATGGCTCTGGGTGAGTCCCAACCACCATTCTTGTGTCGTGCTTCATATTCCACTTCCATTCACGTTGGGTTTTATCTAATGGAAGAAAATGCTCCATTGCATAACGCCCTGCCACCGTGTCATATGCTTCCATCCTAAACCCTCCGTTTCCCTGAGGCACAGGCTACGCATGTCTGTTGCAAACAAACGTTGGTTATTTATTATACACAGATTCCTTCAGCACCTCAGATTGGAATTTCATGATTACAACCTTATTTCAAGCAGCAAAATAGCTTCCCTTCCCCCAGCACAGGGTTAGTCTGTTGTCCACGGCTCTTCAGGTTAGTTGTTTGCCATAACCTGCAGAAAGTGTAAAACAAAATGGGGAGGGAGCAATCAGACCAGAAAACAAAGGAAATCTGTGAACAGGGACATCCAGACTCTCCAAATTGTCCCTTTAAATACATAAACCAGTCCTACAACCCTCTCTCTTCCTAAGGATTTAAGACAGGTGATTTGGCTTCTGTGTCATCCTTTACATTAAGGGTTCATTTATAGTTAATAAATATTTGATAAGAACATTATAGCCAGGAGCAGTATGTGTTACTGATTATCATAATAATAGATGATAGATAATTAAGTTGGTGGACAGCAATTAACATTTATTAAAATTCTACAAATATAGCCTTAATATAAAATTGTGACAGATTTATTCCAAAACGTCTGAACTTTGGTTAGAAATGAAGATCATTTGGATAGTTGCATTCAACCGGAAGACACCTCACCTTCGCTGCAGGAACTAATTCTCTAGAAACAAGACAACGTTCTCTCTTGTTGTGTTAAGGGATTGTCTACGTGGGGACGTTACAATGGAATAAGTTAGGGGGTGAATTTAAAGTGCACTAGCTATTACAGGGTATCCACATTGGAAGCTACTGCTGGCCTATGTACCCAAATGGACAAACCCTCGGTCTTGAACTGTTTTGCGGGTGTTTTGTTTTGTTTTACCCCGAATGACCATTTAGAAGTTCACAGCAGAGTTTGTTCTTGCTCAGCAACAGACACTAGACCCTTACCGTAGCGATCCAGTTGTTGAAAGCCGAGACCCGAGTGAAGACGGAGGGTTTGCGGTAATAATTACAGCCTAGTGCGGAGCCAAAGCTGACTATGCCATGAACTTCCCACTTGCCGTCAGCACCTCTGCAGTTCAGTGGGCCACCAGAGTCCCCCTGCAAGGAAGGAGAGGCACAGTCATTGAACGCAAGATTGGAAAAATCCACATCTTTCTATGGTGCATGAGAAGAGAAGTCATTGACAGGGGTCTCGTATAATTGGAGATGGGACATGGGAGAAAGGCAGGAGTGTGAATGAAATGAATATAGGTTTTGTCTTATGAGATGGCTCCCAGCTGCCATGTTCAGGTCCAACATGCAGGTGGTGTTTGGATTCAGGGGTTAGTGGTGGGTCCCTCTTGTAGGTGGGGGTATAGAAATGTGTTTATTAAATAGTCCTTCAACACGTTAATTGCTATCAACCTCTACGAAGGGGTTTCAACGCCCGTCTAGAATGGGTAGATCCTAGTACCCTGCCTCATCTTCAGAGTCCCTTCCTATAATGGAGAACTCTCTAAAGCCATGCCCATAAATGCCAAGTTCTCCGGACTCACGTTGCAGCTGGAGATCACTCCGTCGCCGCCTGCACAGACCATGGTGTGTTTCACTGTGCTACCCCACCAGCTAGGCAGGGAACAGGTGGCGTAATCCACCACAGCCAATGGCCCTTGCTGCAATTTATTTGGGAAAGGACCATTTGCTGGAAAGGAAGAGAAACAAGGGAGTAGCATTAGCTCCTGGCAGTCAAGAAACAGCAAATGACACATCCAGGTACAAGAGTCAACAGGGACTCCAAGCACAGAGGGGTTGCAGAATCCAGTCCTTAGCACATCCCTCCTTCAGAAAAGTGTCTGAACTAGATGGATAATCCTCGTCCATTTTAACAATGGCTCTCTGCCTATATCACATGGGAAATCAGCTGGTGGCCGAGCACTTTAACATTCACATATCAACACCCTACTGGCGGTAGCGTCAGCGAACAGGTCAAGGTATGAATAGGCCAGGATCCCTGCTCTGTGCTCTCACCTCTCTAGGTGATGCATCCTGGTCAGGATTGAAGCACGAGGCTGTTGCCTGCATTGTACCCGTTCTCTGCACAGGGGCTTCCCTGTTCCAGGCTGGCTGTCCCACTCTAACATTCACTTCCTTAAAGTGGCTTTTCAACGCTTCCATGAGCACTAGCAGCCCCAGCAGCCTTCAAACCACTCTCACTTGGGTTACAATTGCACCTCGAGGCCTCAGCTGGGGTCCTGACAAAAGCTGAACATTCTGCAAGGAAAATGCAGAAACATCTCTAGTGCAGGAGTGGCGCCAGACCCCGGTCAGCTCTCTCTTTGAATTGAGGGCTGAGGGGGACCAGAAAAAAGAACCTTATTCCAGTCAATCCCAAAGGAGATGTTAACACAGACGGACTTAGTGTTACCACTGAGAACTGTATTAACACTTACTGTACAGCCTTCCCCATCCAGTTACGTAGCAGATGACGCCAGAGGCCAGGAGACTGTTTGCCGGAGGGAGGCAGGCCGGCTGGATTTGATTGCTCAGAGCAACGCTCTGGGAGAGTTTGATCAAAGCGATGTCGTTGCTGTGTTCAGAAGCCGGGGTTGAGGAGGGAGCATGCACAGAGGGAGAGTGGAAGAAAACACAGACCCATGAATACGTAGCATTTATAGAGTGCTCCGCCTATTCGAAAGAGGGGCCCTGCCTTTAGCGGGAGGAGGAGGGAAGGAACGTCCTCAGGGCTTGGCAGAGGGGTCCCACCCCTTGGTGTTGCCCGTAACACACACTAACACATGCCTCGGTGCCCATAGGCCCTGGTGGAGCACCTTGATTTTCCTTCCCCATGGCCCAAAAGCCGTGTGGAAATCCAGGCACCAGCATCTGCAGCTCCTCTGCCCACATAGGGCTCAGTTTGAGAGGCTTGACCTGTCTCTGTCAAGCTTTGGCGTAACCTCAGCCTGTGACTATGAGAGCTTCTGGAGAATACATGGAGAGCCTCCAAGAGCCTCAGGTTTATCAAGGTTCCCTGATTTAAAGCACTCGTTTCTGTTCAGCTCCCTGTGGTGGGTGGGCATCTCCATAAGGAGGTGCCCATGCTGTTACCGACTCATCCTTCTACTCAGAGACTCCCAGAAACTGGCCTTTCAGCCAGAGGCTTCCTCGTCAGGCTGGGGCAGGTGTTCTGTCGGGGCCGGGGGAGTGAGACCTTTGGGTTCAAGAGGCATACCCGCTCCTCCTCCAGTCAGTGCGGCCTGTAGTCCATTTCAAACTCATGCCTTAATGCCCCCCGGCCCTGTTGGGGCACCAGGAGTTGTGTGAGGTAAGTGAGGCCTGTGAGGTCTTTATGTTTCCGTTCATTCCCAAGTCAGCATCCAAACATACAAGGGCTCGTCTGTTGTGCGTGAGCACCAATGATTCCAGGATAGTTATTTGTATTTCTTTTTAACACTAGGGGTTTGCCAAATCCCTTCCCTTCCCATCACCCTCACAGCAGGGCAGTGTGCTGTGCCTTTCCTCTCCAAACGGGGCAGCATCTAAGTAACTTTTCAAGCCTTCCTGAGCCTCAATAAACATCATGATATTGTGCCCTGTAACTGCTAGACTGAGGTGTAATAAACCAGTGGAATCTAAAAGTGTCGGCTGCAGTTGGACATAGTCTGGCTCTGTTTAATGGTGTTCAGCCCTACATTTGGTAGATAACATAATATAGTAAGTTTCTTAACTGCTTGGTGTTCAGGCCTCTAAGGGAGGCGGCTTGACCCTCGGCAGTTATCATAAGAGCACAATGCCATTCTATTGATGCCTGGTACGCCCACACTTGAATACTGCGTGCAGTTCTGGTCACCCCATCTCAAAACAGATATAGTAGAATTGGAAAAGGCACAGAAGGTCAATAACAATCATTAGGGGTATGGAACAGCTTCTGTATGAGGAGAGATTAAGAAGGCTGGGACCTTTCAGCTTGGAAAAGAAGCAACAAAGAGGGGATATGACTGAGGTCTGTGAAATCATGACTGGTGTGGAGAATATGTTATTTACTCCTTCATGTAACACAAGAACCAGGGCTCATTAATAGGCAGCAAGTTTAAAACAAACATAAGGAAATACTTCTTCATACAACACAGTCAGGGGATGTTGTGAAGGTCAAAACTATAATGGGGTTCAAAAAACAACTAGATAAGTTCCTGGAGGACAGGTCCGTTGATGGCTATTAGCTAAGATGGTCAGGGATGCAGCCCTGTGCTCTGGGTGTCCCTAAGCCTCTGACTGTCACTCGATGATTGCCCTGTTGTGTTCATTCCCCCTGAGGCATCTGGCATTGGCCACTATCAGAAGACAAGATATTAGACTAGATGGACCATTGGTCTGAGGCAGTATGGCCATTCTGACGTCCTAGTTCTTGTACTACTGCCTTGGGGAGCTGGGCTTGGCCACATACTCGGGGATGAAACGCGTAGAAAGTTGGAAACGGAGCTGATTCACGGAACTAATGCACTGGGACTTCAGCAGAACCAAGGAGTCCTTCAGCAACGTGGCCTCAATCCAAGTTACTAATAATACTTTACATACATTAATTGAACCTCTCCACACACCTGTCTGGTGAGAGCTCCCCTCACCCACTGCTAAGATGCAGGAGACACTGTTGGGTCGAGCAAGGCAGCTGTTAAGCAATGCACAGCTGTGCCACGGAGCAGTTTAGAGGCGTTGAATTGAATTCAGTTGCAACACCTGGAATCTGACTAGGACACTGGGGTTAATTCACTTGGACTCTTACAGAAATTGCTGTGGACTCTTCAATAGCCACAAGTGGTCAGCAGCTCAGGTGAGTGTGTCCAGAAAGTTTCGGAGATAGTGGAGGCTGAAGGCATCACTTAATTGTTAGGGAGGTGGCTCCTGCACTGGCATCTGTCTCTCTGCGGGTCATGGGCATCTGATCGCTGAGCCAGACCTCCATCCTCCATAATGGGACAAGGGTTTGAACTGGGGAAAGGGTTCACCGCTCCCCACATCCAGTCTCCTGGTATTTTGGAATAATCAGTATGAGCCTATGCCGGTGTTCCCCAAACTTTTTACCTCGCACCCCCCCCCCCTTACGCCAGTCTGCACCCCCCCTCTCCCCCAGGCTGGAAACAGGGCCACAGCTCTGGGTGGGGGGGATGCGGACGGGGTAAGGGGGCCAAAGTTGGAGGCCTGAGCGGGGCTGGGGCTGGGAGCGGAGCCTCAGCTGGGGGCCTAGGATGACTGCCGGGGCCCCAGGTGTGGGGCTGGGAGTGGGGCCCTGGGCATGGGGCCAACAGTTGGGGCTGGGGCCAGGAGAGGAGAGGAGCTGGGTGGCGGTCCCTCCCCACCCCTCATGGGGGGGGGCTGGCCCAGGCCCCAGCTGCGGCCCCCCCCCAGAATGGTCCTTCACCCACAGTTTGGGGACCTCTGGCCTATGCTGTAATAACTGGCTCCAGATTTGGAGCTGCCCACTGTGCAGGGGTGTTTGGTTTGGGGCCCTATCTCTCATACTTTGTACCAATAGCTTCTATCAACTTACCCGTCTGCGACATTGTCTTCGTTCCAGCCTTTATGGACAATGATTTTTTGTGGACTGATGGCAGTCGATCCTTCTTCAGCAACATTTAGGTCAAATTTGCCAAGAAACACTAGATAGGTCTGAGAAGAGCTGGGGAGGAAAAGGAACAGGGAGACGTGCTTAGCTGTGTAACTTCTGGCTTGCTGTGCAGTCACACACCTCTTTGGGAAGGGTGGCCAAATGCAGCCTAGGGGTCTCCAGTGGGAACCCTCTGAGAACTGCAGGGGCCAGCATGCATTGATCTACATTAACAGCCGTTGGTTTAGGACGGAGCATTGCATGCTGGAACCTATAGTCACTAGAGGCTGCATCTCCACACGCTCCTCTGCCTCCTGCCAAGATTCCCGCTAAACATGGGCCCCAGCTGATCTTCGAGCTTGAGGCTGCCATTTCCTGGCACATCTGAGCAATTCTGAAGGCCTCTCTGGTAGTGTGACAATGTCTATTACGAAAGCATCTCCACTGGTAGAGAGGTGTGTGGAAGAGTATTGTGCACCCTGGCCATCTGACCTCACACACAGCCCGCTCGGGAGGGCTCATATCTGCTCTGATGATGCTTTCCGTGACTGGAGTGGTAGTAACCAGCCGCAGTGCATGTGTGTACGGGAAACAGGCCTGTACTGCGGGGCTGGGTAGGGCAGCTGGCCTTGACCGAGGCATTTAAGGTGATGAAGTCAAAGCTGATCACGCCCCTCATTTTTACAGCATCCCATAATCTGAGAACAAGAAGCTCTCACTGAAATTGATGGCAGGTGACTTTAAACCCAAAGGGACGATTTCCTCATGGAAATGGGTGCGCTAGTTAACCTATGGAACTCACTGCTACATGTGCTTGTAAAGAGAACATGGCTGATTTTAAAAGGGGCTGGACAATTTAATACCTAATATGTATTGTTATACATGCAAAAATAAAGTCAACAGTGCAGGGCATGGCACAGGCAGGGGACGAGGAAGGAAGTTTTCCCCTTCCAGTGACTCATCAGGTAGGGGCCACTGCCAGAGACATGATCTAGATGTTGTTACCTTTTTGGTGGGGGAGACACTGTTAGGTCGAGCAAGGCAGCTGTTAAGAAACGCACAGCTGTGCCACGGAGCAATTTAGAGGCGTTGAATTGAATTCAGTTGCAATAGCTGGAATTTGGCTCGGACACTGGGGTTAATTCACTTGGACTCTTACAGAAACTGCTGTGGACTCTTCAATAGCCACAAGTGGTCAGCAGCTCAGGTGAATGTGTCTGAAAGTTTCGGAGATAGTGGAGGCTGAAGGAATCACTTAACTACTGGAGGAGGTGGCTCCTGCACTGGTATCTGTCCCTTTTGTTATTAATATGCTTTGGCTTTCTCTTTCTCGCAGAGCATTTACAGCTTTCTGCACGTTGACTTAAAAGAAATGATTGTCCAGGCTTCGGCAGCTAATGTACCTGATGCAATGAGCAGCTGTCAGGACCCAGTTGGGTGCAATGAGGGTTCCCCCACAGTTGTGATACCAGCCACCATTGGCACTGAATGTCACGGAGACCTAGGAACGATACGGTAAGAATGCTACTCACTGATCAACCTCTCCTTCTGTTGGGAAGGTGAAAAGCTGAGCACCCAAGTGCTCCGTGTCTAGATCACTCGCTTGTGAAAAGGCTTTTTTCCAAAGTTTCATTCACTGTTGCTTTCCCAAAGCTATTTACTAAGCACGGGCCAAACAGAGGGTTGTATTTGCTACAGAAGAAATGGATTCATGAAAGACCTCTTTGTCACTCTGTGCAGAAATAGGTCCCTGTAAGTGGTTTGGGGCTTTTGTTTTTTAAATATTTCACTGGGTTTAGTGGGCCTGTGGCCTGATCATGGAAATGGAATCTAGGGAAATAGGGATCCGGGAACTCCCGCATTGTCGGTTCGGTTCTGCCTTTGACTCATTGTGTGACCATGGGTAGGTTGCTCAACTTCTCTGCCACAGTTGCCCAAATATGCCATGGGGATTGTATCAATGGTACAGGGGTGTCATTTATTAACCTTTCGACAGGTGAAGAGCTAAATAAGTGCAATTTTTAAATGTATTCTAGGAGTTAAATAGTCCCTATTTTGAGACACCGGTTACTTGACAAGCAGGGCTCTGCGGACCTAGCAAAATATAATGACATCGATCTCCTATTCCTCCAGAGCTTTCATCCTGATGGATCCGAGCAGGCTTTGACACTTAGCTGACCTGTCAGCTGCAGACGGGAATCGCTTCGCTCCCCAGTTAGTTCTTGAAAAGAGCACAGTAACGCTGCACTACCATCTGGGATGTTGTGATTAATAGTAGTCATTAATTGGTAACTCGTCTTTAGCACACTCCGTACAAGTAGCAAATGAATCCCGACACGCGCCCTGGGGATGAGGATCAGAAACGGAGGTGCCGTGTCCCAAAATAGCATGTCAGGATCATTTCCCAGCATGCTCCTTCTTTGCTATTTCTTGACAAGCTTATCAAAGGGCTCGTCACATGGCTCTGGGCGCAAAGAGAGCCCGTTCCCACACCCACTGAAGCCAGGGAGAGTTCCTCCTCCTCACTGATTTCAATGGGAGCTGGATTGGGTGCTAAGTGACTTGCTTAGGGGCAGGGAGTGAGTCTGTGGCACAGCTGGGGATAGAACTCAGTTCTCACACCTCTTCTTGCACCTTAAGCACAAGGCCAGTTGGCGTTGTAGTGTGTCCCATTTAGAATACAGCCATGATACACCTACACGGTCTCTCACTTTGTTGCTTCTGTAGGCTCAGCTCACACACCCACCAGGGGTCCTTAAGTTGCATTCCCCATTCTACCCCCTAAGCTCCTTGTGTGCTGCCCTCCCCTCCCCCTCACGTCAGGGACATATGTAAATAATCCCGCTTGTATAATTTCTGAAATTATTTCTTTTCTTTCCATGTGGGAGCAAAGTCCTTCAGGGGATCAAAACCTTCTGCTCCATTGGGATGCTGGGCAGGGCTGAGATCTGGGGCGTGTTGTTACACTGGAAGGGGTCAATGGCTGCCATCAACCACTTCCCTGATCTACGTCTATTATGATAGACCCAGCTCCAGCTGCTGGGTCTGCTAACCAGATGCCGGGGGCTCCAGGTGTCCTCCACTTTTCTGCCTTCTCGTTTTCCAATTTTCACTAAACTCAGTAGGGCTCTGACCACTGATGCCTAGAACGTTCCCTGGAAGTTTGGAATTGATCGGATACCGTGTTCAAAAGTTATCGCCTATCAGACAGGGAAATGCCATCAACGCGCGTGCAGGCTGAGCAAAGCAAGGCCCAACGTAATGGGAAGGCAAGCTGGCTCAAGGTATCCTGGAGTGGGCTAAGGAAACCCGGGAATCACTAACCTGCCAGGGCCAGCTGAATGGTCTTGCATCGTCTCCTCCAACCACTCTGTTCAAGAGAGGTGGGTAGGCGGGATTCCCACAACTGAGGGCTGCAAGAGACACAAGATGGGGTCCGCTTTAGAAATCAGAACAGACCAAGCCACCAACCAAAACCGACCTGATCTTTGTGTAACACATGTTTGAACTTAGGGGACCGATCTGGCGCCCTTTCTATCACCACAGAGGTTTCTAAGCCATAGTCTATTCTCACCCTTACACTGCACCCATTACTCTGATAGGTGCTGGTCAGCGTCAGGACCACAGGATCAAGCTCTAAATCTGCAATTGGTAAAACAGATGAAATCCTACGTCTAGGCGGGATACATACCCCCAGTGGCCAGCGTCAGGGTAGCGAACAGGATACGGATCATGGTGCCCTGTAGCTGTGTCAGGAGCAGTGCCTCTTCTGAGCCCCCTTATATGTCCGTAGCGCTTATCTCTGGCAGATAGGGCCTGGAGCAGGGGGCGTGTGGCTCAGTTGCCAGTGGGAAGATTTCGCACCTGTGGGACATTTTCCTGTGTGTGCACATGCTAAAAAAAGATGGACCTTGAGATTCTGGCTTCAGCTCTGCCTTGTCTGGGGAGTGCTGCGTGAGCTGGATTTTGTTTGTTGCAGCTGTTCGCTCTCCCGCTACCTCGAGTCCTGGTCACAAATATGTGGATGGAAGGGAAAATTACCTGAATTTGGGGTGGGGGGGGAAGGCGGTAAATCTCCCTCCAGCAATTCTTGGGGAACCCTTATGATGTGGCACTCCATATGCTCTATGGAAATATGCATATATCCACTCCCAGTCTTTATTCAAGCCTAAGTGTAAGCAGTGTCAGGATGAGCTCCACCCTGACATCTGGTGGTGAGGTGTGGCAAGTTGTGGAAAAGAACTTCAGGGGCCGAGCTCATTTGCATAGGCACACCCACCCCGCCTAGAATGAGGCCATAGCTGCCCAAATGGTCACTTTGGCTGCTGTGGGATCCCCAGTGTCTCTGTTATTGGGGCAGGAAGAATAAATTGTTATTACCCTGATTATGGGAACTGTGCTTGGAACTGTTCTTGGCCTTTTGTTATGATGGAGGGACTCACCATCAACTAAGTAGCACTCGCTAGGCAAGGGTCATGGGTTCCAAAACTCTGTGAATTGAGAGAGGCTGGGGACAAGTGTTAATGCTTGGTGGCATGGGCCCCTTACCTGCTAATTGCACTTTCTCCTGTATCTACTGTGGAATATCAGAGCTAATTTTGATTTCATTAGGAGTCTAATTGCAGGCTGCTGAGCTCACTTTGGGCTAATGGTGCACTAGCACTGAGGCTCCCCTACTACAAGCTGAATTCACCAAAGAGCTGAACTGACTAAGAGTTGAAATCACTGAGTGTTGTGTTAAGTAGTGGGGGAGCCTGAAGTTATATTGTGGAGCAGTTTGCGGGAGGGCTAGAGTGCCTTGTGGACAGGCTGGTGGAGCAGTTCATAGGATGGCGGGAGCTGCTGGTGGGACACGGAGCAGTTCGTGGACCGGCTGGTGGAGCAGTTCATGGGACGGCGGGAGCTGCTGGTGGGCCGCTGAGCGGAGCTGAGCAAAGCAGTTCGTGGGGCGGCTGGTGGAGCGGAGCGGAGGCCTATGGAGCTGTGGGGCGGTCAGCTTCAGATCATGTAAGGTGCCTTTTACCCCCGCCCCCATCTCCACCCAGGTTGGGAGGTAAAGCTCTCCAGATAAACTTTTGAACTCTGGGGCTGTCCTGACCAGGGACAGAGACTTTTGGTCATTGGACTTTTGGGACTTTGGGTGATTTGGGGTTGCTGGACTCAAGAACCAAAGGGAAAGGGCATGCCCCAATTTGCTTGGGGTGGGTTTTTTGCTCATGGGTTGTGTTATGAATCCTGTTGGTGGTGTTTCCCCAACATAATGCCACATTGTTTCTCTCTGTTATTAAAAGGCTTTTTGCTACACTCAGACTAGGTGCTTGCGAGAGGGGAAGTATTGCCTCTTGGAGGCGCCCAGCGGGGGTGGTATATATTTGTCCCAGGTCACTGGGTGGGGGCTTGAGCCGGTTTACATTGTGTTATTGGAATGGATCCCCTAGATATTGAACCCAGCCCTTGTTGCTGCCAACTCTGACGGGCAGAAGGGTTACATAAGTTACAGTTTGCAAATGAATTCTAATTCAGCAGTCTCTTGTTGGAGTCTGTTTTTGAAGTTTTTTTGTTGAAGAATTGCAACTTTTAGGTCTGTAATCGAGTGACCAGAGAGATTGAAGTGTTCTCCGACTGGTTTTTGAATGTTATAATTCTTGACATCTGATTTGTGTCCATTTATTCTTTTACGTAGAGACTGTCCAGTTTGCCCAAGGTACATGGCAGGGGGGCATTGCTGGCACATGATGGCATATATCACATTGGTAGATGTGCAGGTGAACGAGCCTCTGATAGTGTGGCTGATGTGATTAGGCCTTTTGATGGTGTCCCCTGAATAGGTATGTGGACACAGTTGGCAATGGGCTTTGTTGCAAGGATAGGTTCCTGGGTTAGTGGTTCTGTGGTGTGGTGTGTGGTTACTGGTGAGTATTTGCTTCAGGTTGGGGGGCTGTCTGTAGGCAAGGACTGGCCTGTCTCCCAAGATCTGTGACAGTGATGGGTCGTCCTTCAGGATAGGTTGTAGATCCTTGATGATGTGTTGATGATGCATTGGAGGGGTTTTAGTTGGGGGCTGAAGGTGATGGCTAGTGGCGTTCTGTTATTTTCTTTGTTGGGCCTGTACTGTAGTACGTGACTTCTGGGTACTCTTCTGGCTCTGTCAATCTGTTTCTTCACTTCAGCAGGTGGGTATTGTAGTTGTAAGAATGCTTGATAGAGATCTTGTAGGTGTTTGTCTCTGTCTGAGGGGTTGAAGCAAATGAGATTGTATCGTAGAGTTTGGCTGTAGACAATGGATCGTGTGGTGTGATCACTTTTATTAATTTCCCCAGAGTAAGTGATTAATACCTGGGCCAGTAAACAACCATGCATATCTCTCTATCAGTGTTACAGAGGGGAGACAATTTATGAATTTGCCCTCTATAAGCTTTATACAGAGTAAAATGGATTTGTTTGGGGTTTGGAACACATTGGGAACTGGGTGTCTGGGTGCTGGAGACAGGTAACCTGCTCAGCTGTTTTCAGTTAAGTCTGCAGCTTTTGGGGCATTTGTGTTGCAGCAGGCTAGCGTGTCTGGCTCAACAAAGTAGGGTTCTAGAGTCCCAAGCTGGTACGGAAAATGGGCTCAGAGGTAATTTCAGCACATCAGGTGACAGTCCCAAGGGATCTCTGTGACCGAACCTGTCATACCCCTAGTCCACAAGGTCCTCCAGGAGCCTCTGGTGTTGCAATGGAAGGATCAGGCTCAGGGCAAAGCCACCAGGGCCTGGGTTTGAGGGTTAGGTAAGGGGGAACATGCGTGAATACGGACATTTGGGCACGTGGCCAAAGGGGCAAAGGTGTGGGTTGGGCCTGCATTGAAGGGACGGGCATCGGAATATTATTAGACCCTTGCCTAAGTTGCCTTTTTTCAGGGGGTGAGATGGGAAGAACAGTGGGCACTTGGGAGCAATAATTATAGCCCCCACCCCAAAAAATATAAAGACCCAAAGACAGCCCTGGTAAAGCTCTTCCTGATGGAAACTCACCAGGCTGCTACGTATGGGTCCCACCACATTGGGCCGTGTGAGGTTTAGGCTTTCCTTGGTCTGGGTAGACTCCAGCACTGTCTCTTTCTTTTGGCATCTCTGGCATGGTCCCATGGCACAGGCTGTTTGTCTGTTTCCCCATCATGGCAATGGGACATCAGGGGCTAGCTGCCCTAGGCCCCCCCAGAATAAGTGCTGGCTCCACAAAGACACCCCAGTTGCTCAAGCATTCCCTGGCCCAGGTCTCCCACCTTTGTGAGCTCTCTGGTTTACACTTCCCAGTTGATGCACACACTACACAGGCTTTGCAAAAGGGGAATCCTAAACCAATTCCTCTTTACTTCAGGCAGCACAAAAGATAGACAGATCCAGACATAATAATAAACACATCTGCACCTTTTTCCCCTTCTCAGTGTCCTCACCACTCTGGAGCATTCTTTGGGCTTAGGTCAGAGTTCTTTAGGGTGTCCAGGATCTCCCTCCTGCAAGTCATAGCTTCTCCTTCAACTCATGGAGTTTGTCAAACTTCCTTTGACCATGGCTGGTTGTACAGTATAAAAAGGTCCTCTCAGCTAGGAAAGTAACCTTCGTTGTTCCTTTCTCTTGACACAAGCTTCCTTTTATCTCTCTGCCCGGCCCAGGCTCTGTGTTTGTAAAGGGCTGTACCCTCACCTCCTCTTTGTTCTCACTCCAAACCCCTTCCCTGCAGACACACTTGGTCAAACTGGTTTCCCTAGACTTCAGCCATCCCATTGTCTTAAGGTGCTCCAATATGTATGGGAGCAATTCATGTTAATGACTCTCCATTGTCCCTGGACTGGGAGAGCCATGCTACCAGGCCTGAGAGCATATATTCCCACACCCACTGAGGCATTCAGTGGTACAGCAATTTCATAAAATCATCCAGAATTCATATGTTCTACATAGATTCTCCAATTTTCCACACTTTACATAAAGAACTATTATTATTAATAATTGAAAACAAATAAAAATATAACCCTTCTGCCATTTGGAGTGGCAGCAAGAAGGGCCAGATTCAATATCTAGGGGGGTTCCTTTTCAACAATATAACCAGAACCGGCTTGATCCCCCACCCAGTAACCTGGGAAAATTTCAGTCTACCCTCTGGGCACCTCTAAGAGGCATTTCTTCCCCTCTTACAAGCACAGAGACTGACGTAGAAAGAGTGTGGGGTAAAAGCCACCATGCTCCCTCCACTGCTCACCACCCCCACCTCTCTTCTGTAACCTCTGCCAGTCAGACGCTTAGTGACTTTCAGCTCTGGGCAGAATACGATCCTACCACAAGGGATTTCAGCTCTCAGTCATTGTCAGCTCTGGGCAGACACACTGTCCCACTGTGCCGTTGCACTCCATGTGCTTTATGAAATATGCTTATGAATGTGAATATGATGTAACTGGAATATGCTTCATGCAAAAGGTCTCTTGTAAAGTAGCATTACAAATCTTATCATCTACTGCGTGTGCTCCTCCTGTTTGTTTGCATGGACTAGTTCTAGGGCTGGAGTTAGGAGAATAAGATACAAACTTGTGTTACTGATGTAAACATACTAAGTGGAAGCCATTAAGGGTGCTTCAAAATCAATGACCTGTGAATGGCTCTTGTGGCGGGTTCGGTCACAGAGACCCCCCCCTTGGGACTGTCACCTGATGTGCTGAGACTGCCTCTGAGCTCGTTTTCTCCTGCCAGTTTGGGCCTCCAGAACCTGCCTTGTTGAGCCAGACATGCTGCAAACACAGACCCAGCGTCTGGGCCACTCCCCCAAAGCTGAAAACATCTTAGCAAGTGCTCCTGTCTCCAGCACCCACACACCCAGCTCCCAATGGGATCCAAACCTCAAATAAATCAATTTTACTCTGTATAAAGCTTATACAGGGTAAACTCATACATTGTTTGCCCTCTATAACACTGATAGAGAGATGTGCACAGCTGTTTGCTCCCCCAGGGATTAATTACTTACTCTGGGTTAATTAATAAGCAAAAGGGATTTTATTAAATATACAAAGTAGGATTTAAGTGGTTCCAAGTAATAACAGAACAAAGTAAGTTACCAAGCAAAATAAAACAAAACACGCAAGTCTAAGTCTAATACAGTAGGAAACTGAATACAGGTAAATCTCACCCTCAGAGATGTTCCAATATGCTTCTTTCTCAAACTGGACTCCTTCCTAGTCTGGGCCCAATCCTTTTCAGACCAATGTTGTAGATTATCATGCAAACCCCCATAGTTACTGTCCTTTGGTCCAGTTTCTTTAAGGCATCTCTTTGGGGTGGAGAGACCATCTCTTGAGCTAGCTGAAGACAAAATGGAGAGGCTTCCAGGGCCTTTCATATTCTCTCTCTTGTGGGCGGAAACCCCTTTGTTCTTCTGTGCAAAATCACAGCAACAAGATGGACTTTGTAGCCAGCTGGACAAGACACATGTCCATGAATGATTCAGCTTTTTGCAGGCTGACACCATTGTTTACATGTTAGTTTGAATGTTCCCAGGAAAGCTCAGATGTGGATTGGCGTCTCCCAAAGTCCATTGTCAGTTAAGTGTTTCTTGATTGGGTACTTACTCAGAATAGGCCTTTCTCAAGAAGTTGACCAAATGCTTCACTGAGGCTACTTAGACTCAAACACATTGAGCTACAAGTACAGAGCCAATATTCATAACTTCAAATACAAAAATGATACACACATACAGACAGTATAATCATAACTAGCAAATTACAACCTTTCCATACACATCTTACTTGACCTTCTTTGTACAAGATTTGGTGCAACTATTGGACCTTGGTTGCAACAATGATCTATATGGTCACAGTTCATGTCAGTAACGTCACAGCTCTGTTGCAAACCAGCCTCTCTACATGTGGGAAGAATGGAGGCACATGATTCCACATGATGCTGGAATCCATTTTAAATTTTTCCATTTAGAAGGAGGGGGTGGGGACCCAGAGAGACAAAAGATTCCCTCCTTGTGCCAAAGCAATAAAAGAGGGTGGAGCAGGACAAAGAGGCTGCCAGTCATGAGAAAGCCCCTGCTTACCACCTGAGATGTCTGCTGGAATTAACAAGCACTGTACCGGGGAAAGGATCGGGCCCAGACTAGGAAGGAGTCTAGTTTGTGAAAGAAGCTTATTGGAACATCTCTGCGGGTGAGAGATTACCAGTCATCAGTTTCTTAATGTATTAGGCTTAGACTTGCATATTTTTGCTTTATTTTGCTTGGTGACTTACTTTGTTCTGTCTGTTATTGCTTGGAACCACTTAAATCCTATGTTGTATACTTAATAACATCACTTTTGTTTACTAATGAACCCAGAGTAAATGATTAATACCTGGGGGAGCAAACAACTGTGCACATCTCTCTATGAGCGTTATAGAAGGCGGACAATTTTTCAGTTTACCCTGTATAAGCTTTATACAGAGTAAAACGGATTTATTTGAGGTTTGGATCCCATTGGGAACTGGGTGTTGGAGAGGTAACCTGCTGAGCTGTTTTTGGTTAAAGTCTGCAGCTTTGGGGGTCTGTGTGGGAGTCTGTATTGCAGCAGGCTAGCGTGTCTGGCTCAACAAGGCAGGGTTCTGGAACCCTGGCAGGGAAAATGGGCTCAGATGTAATTTCAGCACATCAGGTGACAGGCCCAAGGGGATCTCGGTCATTGACCCCGTCACAACTGATTTTAAGCTCTGATTGAGTATTTAAAATAACAAAGAGGTTCTTATTTAGCTCTAGTCTTTGAACAGTGGGGAGAAACAGGCTAAACCAGTTTGGGGAGAGCCCTTGGAAACGGTTTGCAGTCTTCTGACTTAGATATCTGTCTCCACCCCTCTTACTTTCTCAGGGCTCTGGCATTCATGCTCCTGGCTTAGCGAGGTTCTTTCAACTGAGTGTGACTCCCTCATTTAGGACAGGTTAAGCACAGTCCCGCTTCCCTGTATTCTTACAATTATTACAACATTGGTAATCATATTTCACTACCCCTGCATTCAGTATTAAGGTGATTTGTAACCCAACACCAGCCAAAGTTGATCACTTTGACACCGCTCTGTCTGCTGAATATCTAAGCAGAGCAGGAGCAAACTGTATTTACATAAACACAACCAAAGTCTCTCCCCCTCCAAGCTAGCTGCCAAGGGAGCATTCATTCAGACCCTGCTTACAAATATGGCACCTTTCATCCATCTGGCTTTGAGTCGGAACTTTTCCCAGGCCATAGCTCATCCTGATTCTTGCTCACGTGTGCAGGACTGAATTGACCAATTGTCTGGCTTCGGTTTTGCTCCTTTCTGGAGCATCAGAGCTTCTTTGTTAGGATCATTTGACTACAGGCAATGGGGATGTAGGTGGCCCTCAGTCCTTCCAGGCTGTTTCTAATGGGTAGTTCCTGGCTCTGAAAGCTCAAGGCAGAGAGGGTGAATTTATGGCCTTTCACTAACTCTTTCCAAATCGGTTAAATTTTATAGTGGTAGAAAAATGAACACTGGCTTGTGTTTCTCCTCTGCAGGTGCGCATGGAACTCCTGTTGCTATGAGATTTATGGGCTGCTGGGAAGAGATAAGCATCATGGGCTCCATTCCCCTTAAAAAGGTTAAACTGTATCATCAGAAATTATCCTCCGTCTCAAAAAGCCTAACTGACATTTCAAAGTGGCTTTCAGGTGGTTCCTTGTTCTATGGCATGCAATTCAGCCAGTGGCCGCTCCAGGAACACATCCAACGGTCGGCCATAACACAATGAGTAAAGGCATCAAATCACTGAAAGGGGAAGTGCTGGGAGCTCTGCATTGCGTATTTTGGGTTCCCATCAAGAGCATTGCCAGGTTCTTGGGATTTATAGTTCTTATCATTCCCCCATGCTCAGGTGTGAGGCAAAGGGAGAGTTGGCAGCTGGAGCCTAGTACAGGAATGTGGCGTTAGAAGGGAGTGTGGGGACACCAGGGTGACAACACACATTCCTCATGTCAACCACTGTGGAAGGAGATGGCTCTGGGTGAGTCCCAACCACCATTCTTGTGTCGTGCTTCATATTCCACTTCCATTCACGTTGGGTTTTATCTAATGGAAGAAAATGCTCCATTGCATAACGCCCTGCCACCGTGTCATATGCTTCCATCCTAAACCCTCCGTTTCCCTGAGGCACAGGCTACGCATGTCTGTTGCAAACAAACGTTGGTTATTTATTATACACAGATTCCTTCAGCACCTCAGATTGGAATTTCATGATTACAACCTTATTTCAAGCAGCAAAATAGCTTCCCTTCCCCCAGCACAGGGTTAGTCTGTTGTCCACGGCTCTTCAGGTTAGTTGTTTGCCATAACCTGCAGAAAGTGTAAAACAAAATGGGGAGGGAGCAATCAGACCAGAAAACAAAGGAAATCTGTGAACAGGGACATCCAGACTCTCCAAATTGTCCCTTTAAATACATAAACCAGTCCTACAACCCTCTCTCTTCCTAAGGATTTAAGACAGGTGATTTGGCTTCTGTGTCATCCTTTACATTAAGGGTTCATTTATAGTTAATAAATATTTGATAAGAACATTATAGCCAGGAGCAGTATGTGTTACTGATTATCATAATAATAGATGATAGATAATTAAGTTGGTGGACAGCAATTAACATTTATTAAAATTCTACAAATATAGCCTTAATATAAAATTGTGACAGATTTATTCCAAAACGTCTGAACTTTGGTTAGAAATGAAGATCATTTGGATAGTTGCATTCAACCGGAAGACACCTCACCTTCGCTGCAGGAACTAATTCTCTAGAAACAAGACAACGTTCTCTCTTGTTGTGTTAAGGGATTGTCTACGTGGGGACGTTACAATGGAATAAGTTAGGGGGTGAATTTAAAGTGCACTAGCTATTACAGGGTATCCACATTGGAAGCTACTGCTGGCCTATGTACCCAAATGGACAAACCCTCGGTCTTGAACTGTTTTGCGGGTGTTTTGTTTTGTTTTACCCCGAATGACCATTTAGAAGTTCACAGCAGAGTTTGTTCTTGCTCAGCAACAGACACTAGACCCTTACCGTAGCGATCCAGTTGTTGAAAGCCGAGACCCGAGTGAAGACGGAGGGTTTGCGGTAATAATTACAGCCTAGTGCGGAGCCAAAGCTGACTATGCCATGAACTTCCCACTTGCCGTCAGCACCTCTGCAGTTCAGTGGGCCACCAGAGTCCCCCTGCAAGGAAGGAGAGGCACAGTCATTGAACGCAAGATTGGAAAAATCCACATCTTTCTATGGTGCATGAGAAGAGAAGTCATTGACAGGGGTCTCGTATAATTGGAGATGGGACATGGGAGAAAGGCAGGAGTGTGAATGAAATGAATATAGGTTTTGTCTTATGAGATGGCTCCCAGCTGCCATGTTCAGGTCCAACATGCAGGTGGTGTTTGGATTCAGGGGTTAGTGGTGGGTCCCTCTTGTAGGTGGGGGTATAGAAATGTGTTTATTAAATAGTCCTTCAACACGTTAATTGCTATCAACCTCTACGAAGGGGTTTCAACGCCCGTCTAGAATGGGTAGATCCTAGTACCCTGCCTCATCTTCAGAGTCCCTTCCTATAATGGAGAACTCTCTAAAGCAATGCCCATAAATGCCAAGTTCTCCGGACTCACGTTGCAGCTGGAGATCACTCCGTCGCCGCCTGCACAGACCATGGTGTGTTTCACTGTGCTACCCCACCAGCTAGGCAGGGAACAGGTGGCGTAATCCACCACAGCCAATGGCCCTTGCTGCAATTTATTTGGGAAAGGACCATTTGCTGGAAAGGAAGAGAAACAAGGGAGTAGCATTAGCTCCTGGCAGTCAAGAAACAGCAAATGACACATCCAGGTACAAGAGTCAACAGGGACTCCAAGCACAGAGGGGTTGCAGAATCCAGTCCTTAGCACATCCCTCCTTCAGAAAAGTGTCTGAACTAGATGGATAATCCTCGTCCATTTTAACAATGGCTCTCTGCCTATATCACATGGGAAATCAGCTGGTGGCCGAGCACTTTAACATTCACATATCAACACCCTACTGGCGGTAGCGTCAGCGAACAGGTCAAGGTATGAATAGGCCAGGATCCCTGCTCTGTGCTCTCACCTCTCTAGGTGATGCATCCTGGTCAGGATTGAAGCACGAGGCTGTTGCCTGCATTGTACCCGTTCTCTGCACAGGGGCTTCCCTGTTCCAGGCTGGCTGTCCCACTCTAACATTCACTTCTTTAAAGTGGCTTTTCAACGCTTCCATGAGCACTAGCAGCCCCAGCAGCCTTCAAACCACTCTCACTTGGGTTACAATTGCACCTCGAGGCCTCAGCTGGGGTCCTGACAAAAGCTGAACATTCTGCAAGGAAAATGCAGAAACATCTCTAGTGCAGGAGTGGCGCCAGACCCCGGTCAGCTCTCTCTTTGAATTGAGGGCTGAGGGGGACCAGAAAAAAGAACCTTATTCCAGTCAATCCCAAAGGAGATGTTAACACAGACGGACTTAGTGTTACCACTGAGAACTGTATTAACACTTACTGTACAGCCTTCCCCATCCAGTTACGTAGCAGATGACGCCAGAGGCCAGGAGACTGTTTGCCGGAGGGAGGCAGGCCGGCTGGATTTGATTGCTCAGAGCAACGCTCTGGGAGAGTTTGATCAAAGCGATGTCGTTGCTGTGTTCAGAAGCCGGGGTTGAGGAGGGAGCATGCACAGAGGGAGAGTGGAAGAAAACACAGACCCATGAATACGTAGCATTTATAGAGTGCTCCGCCTATTCGAAAGAGGGGCCCTGCCTTTAGCGGGAGGAGGAGGGAAGGAACGTCCTCAGGGCTTGGCAGAGGGGTCCCACCCCTTGGTGTTGCCCGTAACACACACTAACACATGCCTCGGTGCCCATAGGCCCTGGTGGAGCACCTTGATTTTCCTTCCCCATGGCCCAAAAGCCGTGTGGAAATCCAGGCACCAGCATCTCCAGCTCCTCTGCCCACATAGGGCTCAGTTTGAGAGGCTTGACCTGTCTCTGTCAAGCTTTGGCGTAACCTCAGCCTGTGACTATGAGAGCTTCTGGAGAATACATGGAGAGCCTCCAAGAGCCTCAGGTTTATCAAGGTTCCCTGATTTAAAGCACTCGTTTCTGTTCAGCTCCCTGTGGTGGGTGGGCATCTCCATAAGGAGGTGCCCATGCTGTTACCGACTCATCCTTCTACTCAGAGACTCCCAGAAACTGGCCTTTCAGCCAGAGGCTTCCTCGTCAGGCTGGGGCAGGTGTTCTGTCGGGGCCGGGGGAGTGAGACCTTTGGGTTCAAGAGGCATACCCGCTCCTCCTCCAGTCAGTGCGGCCTGTAGTCCATTTCAAACTCATGCCTTAATGCCCCCCGGCCCTGTTGGGGCACCAGGAGTTGTGTGAGGTAAGTGAGGCCTGTGAGGTCTTTATGTTTCCGTTCATTCCCAAGTCAGCATCCAAACATACAAGGGCTCGTCTGTTGTGCGTGAGCACCAATGATTCCAGGATAGTTATTTGTATTTCTTTTTAACACTAGGGGTTTGCCAAATCCCTTCCCTTCCCATCACCCTCACAGCAGGGCAGTGTGCTGTGCCTTTCCTCTCCAAACGGGGCAGCATCTAAGTAACTTTTCAAGCCTTCCTGAGCCTCAATAAACATCATGATATTGTGCCCTGTAACTGCTAGACTGAGGTGTAATAAACCAGTGGAATCTAAAAGTGTCGGCTGCAGTTGGACATAGTCTGGCTCTGTTTAATGGTGTTCAGCCCTACATTTGGTAGATAACATAATATAGTAAGTTTCTTAACTGCTTGGTGTTCAGGCCTCTAAGGGAGGCGGCTTGACCCTCGGCAGTTATCATAAGAGCACAATGCCATTCTATTGATGCCTGGTACGCCCACACTTGAATACTGCGTGCAGTTCTGGTCACCCCATCTCAAAACAGATATAGTAGAATTGGAAAAGGCACAGAAGGTCAATAACAATCATTAGGGGTATGGAACAGCTTCTGTATGAGGAGAGATTAAGAAGGCTGGGACCTTTCAGCTTGGAAAAGAAGCAACAAAGAGGGGATATGACTGAGGTCTGTGAAATCATGACTGGTGTGGAGAATATGTTATTTACTCCTTCATGTAACACAAGAACCAGGGCTCATTAATAGGCAGCAAGTTTAAAACAAACATAAGGAAATACTTCTTCATACAACACAGTCAGGGGATGTTGTGAAGGTCAAAACTATAATGGGGTTCAAAAAACAACTAGATAAGTTCCTGGAGGACAGGTCCGTCGATGGCTATTAGCTAAGATGGTCAGGGATGCAGCCCTGTGCTCTGGGTGTCCCTAAGCCTCTGACTGTCACTCGATGATTGCCCTGTTGTGTTCATTCCCCCTGAGGCATCTGGCATTGGCCACTATCAGAAGACAAGATATTAGACTAGATGGACCATTGGTCTGAGGCAGTATGGCCATTCTGACGTCCTAGTTCTTGTACTACTGCCTTGGGGAGCTGGGCTTGGCCACATACTCGGGGATGAAACGCGTAGAAAGTTGGAAACGGAGCTGATTCACAGAACTAATGCACTGGGACTTCAGCAGAACCAAGGAGTCCTTCAGCAACGTGGCCTCAATCCAAGTTACTAATAATACTTTACATACATTAATTGAACCTCTCCACACACCTGTCTGGTGAGAGCTCCCCTCACCCACTGCTAAGATGCAGGAGACACTGTTGGGTCGAGCAAGGCAGCTGTTAAGCAATGCACAGCTGTGCCACGGAGCAGTTTAGAGGCGTTGAATTGAATTCAGTTGCAACACCTGGAATCTGACTAGGACACTGGGGTTAATTCACTTGGACTCTTACAGAAATTGCTGTGGACTCTTCAATAGCCACAAGTGGTCAGCAGCTCAGGTGAGTGTGTCCAGAAAGTTTCGGAGATAGTGGAGGCTGAAGGCATCACTTAATTGTTAGGGAGGTGGCTCCTGCACTGGCATCTGTCTCTCTGCGGGTCATGGGCATCTGATCGCTGAGCCAGACCTCCATCCTCCATAATGGGACAAGGGTTTGAACTGGGGAAAGGGTTCACCGCTCCCCACATCCAGTCTCCTGGTATTTTGGAATAATCAGTATGAGCCTATGCCGGTGTTCCCCAAACTTTTTACCTCGCACCCCCCCCCCTTACGCCAGTCTGCACCCCCCCTCTCCCCCAGGCTGGAAACAGGGCCACAGCTCTGGGTGGGGGGGATGCGGACGGGGTAAGGGGGCCAAAGTTGGAGGCCTGAGCGGGGCTGGGGCTGGGAGCGGAGCCTCAGCTGGGGGCCTAGGATGACTGCCGGGGCCCCAGGTGTGGGGCTGGGAGTGGGGCCCTGGGCATGGGGCCAACAGTTGGGGCTGGGGCCAGGAGAGGAGAGGAGCTGGGTGGCGGTCCCTCCCCACCCCTCATGGGGGGGGGGCTGGCCCAGGCCCCAGCTGCGCCCCCCCCCAGAATGGTCCTTCACCCACAGTTTGGGGACCTCTGGCCTATGCTGTAATAACTGGCTCCAGATTTGGAGCTGCCCACTGTGCAGGGGTGTTTGGTTTGGGGCCCTATCTCTCATACTTTGTACCAATAGCTTCTATCAACTTACCCGTCTGCGACATTGTCTTCGTTCCAGCCTTTATGGACAATGATTTTTTGTGGACTGATGGCAGTCGATCCTTCTTCAGCAACATTTAGGTCAAATTTGCCAAGAAACACTAGATAGGTCTGAGAAGAGCTGGGGAGGAAAAGGAACAGGGAGACGTGCTTAGCTGTGTAACTTCTGGCTTGCTGTGCAGTCACACACCTCTTTGGGAAGGGTGGCCAAATGCAGCCTAGGGGTCTCCAGTGGGAACCCTCTGAGAACTGCAGGGGCCAGCATGCATTGATCTACATTAACAGCCGTTGGTTTAGGACGGAGCATTGCATGCTGGAACCTATAGTCACTAGAGGCTGCATCTCCACACGCTCCTCTGCCTCCTGCCAAGATTCCCGCTAAACATGGGCCCCAGCTGATCTTCGAGCTTGAGGCTGCCATTTCCTGGCACATCTGAGCAATTCTGAAGGCCTCTCTGGTAGTGTGACAATGTCTATTACGAAAGCATCTCCACTGGTAGAGAGGTGTGTGGAAGAGTATTGTGCACCCTGGCCATCTGACCTCACACACAGCCCGCCCGGGAGGGCTCATATCTGCTCTGACGATGCTTTCCGTGACTGGAGTGGTAGTAACCAGCCGCAGTGCATGTGTGTACGGGAAACAGGCCTGTACTGCAGAACTGGGTAGGGCAGCTGGCCTTGACCGAGGCATTTAAGGTGATGAAGTCAAAGCTGATCACGCCCCTCATTTTTACAGCATCCCATAATCTGAGAACAAGAAGCTCTCACTGAAATTGATGGCAGGTGACTTTAAACCCAAAGGGACGATTTCCTCATGGAAATGGGTGCGCTAGTTAACCTATGGAACTCACTGCTACATGTGCTTGTAAAGAGAACATGGCTGATTTTAAAAGGGGCTGGACAATTTAATACCTAATATGTATTGTTATACATGCAAAAATAAAGTCAACAGTGCAGGGCATGGCACAGGCAGGGGACGAGGAAGGAAGTTTTCCCCTTCCAGTGACTCATCAGGTAGGGGCCACTGCCAGAGACATGATCTAGATGTTGTTACCTTTTTGGTGGGGGAGACACTGTTAGGTCGAGCAAGGCAGCTGTTAAGAAACGCACAGCTGTGCCACGGAGCAATTTAGAGGCGTTGAATTGAATTCAGTTGCAATAGCTGGAATTTGGCTCGGACACTGGGGTTAATTCACTTGGACTCTTACAGAAACTGCTGTGGACTCTTCAATAGCCACAAGTGGTCAGCAGCTCAGGTGAATGTGTCTGAAAGTTTCGGAGATAGTGGAGGCTGAAGGAATCACTTAACTACTGGAGGAGGTGGCTCCTGCACTGGTATCTGTCCCTTTTGTTATTAATATGCTTTGGCTTTCTCTTTCTCGCAGAGCATTTACAGCTTTCTGCACGTTGACTTAAAAGAAATGATTGTCCAGGCTTCGGCAGCTAATGTACCTGATGCAATGAGCAGCTGTCAGGACCCAGTTGGGTGCAATGAGGGTTCCCCCACAGTTGTGATACCAGCCACCATTGGCACTGAATGTCACGGAGACCTAGGAACGATACGGTAAGAATGCTACTCACTGATCAACCTCTCCTTCTGTTGGGAAGGTGAAAAGCTGAGCACCCAAGTGCTCCGTGTCTAGATCACTCGCTTGTGAAAAGGCTTTTTTCCAAAGTTTCATTCACTGTTGCTTTCCCAAAGCTATTTACTAAGCACGGGCCAAACAGAGGGTTGTATTTGCTACAGAAGAAATGGATTCATGAAAGACCTCTTTGTCACTCTGTGCAGAAATAGGTCCCTGTAAGTGGTTTGGGGCTTTTGTTTTTTAAATATTTCACTGGGTTTAGTGGGCCTGTGGCCTGATCATGGAAATGGAATCTAGGGAAATAGGGATCCGGGAACTCCCGCATTGTCGGTTCGGTTCTGCCTTTGACTCATTGTGTGACCATGGGTAGGTTGCTCAACTTCTCTGCCACAGTTGCCCAAATATGCCATGGGGATTGTATCAATGGTACAGGGGTGTCATTTATTAACCTTTCGACAGGTGAAGAGCTAAATAAGTGCAATTTTTAAATGTATTCTAGGAGTTAAATAGTCCCTATTTTGAGACACCGGTTACTTGACAAGCAGGGCTCTGCGGACCTAGCAAAATATAATGACATCGATCTCCTATTCCTCCAGAGCTTTCATCCTGATGGATCCGAGCAGGCTTTGACACTTAGCTGACCTGTCAGCTGCAGACGGGAATCGCTTCGCTCCCCAGTTAGTTCTTGAAAAGAGCACAGTAACGCTGCACAACCATCTGGGATGTTGTGATTAATAGTAGTCATTAATTGGTAACTCGTCTTTAGCACACTCCGTACAAGTAGCAAATGAATCCCGACACGCGCCCTGGGGATGAGGATCAGAAACGGAGGTGCCGTGTCCCAAAATAGCATGTCAGGATCATTTCCCAGCATGCTCCTTCTTTGCTATTTCTTGACAAGCTTATCAAAGGGCTCGTCACATGGCTCTGGGCGCAAAGAGAGCCCGTTCCCACACCCACTGAAGCCAGGGAGAGTTCCTCCTCCTCACTGATTTCAATGGGAGCTGGATTGGGTGCTAAGTGACTTGCTTAGGGGCAGGGAGTGAGTCTGTGGCACAGCTGGGGATAGAACTCAGTTCTCACACCTCTTCTTGCACCTTAAGCACAAGGCCAGTTGGCGTTGTAGTGTGTCCCATTTAGAATACAGCCATGATACACCTACACGGTCTCTCACTTTGTTGCTTCTGTAGGCTCAGCTCACACACCCACCAGGGGTCCTTAAGTTGCATTCCCCATTCTACCCCCTAAGCTCCTTGTGTGCTGCCCTCCCCTCCCCCTCACGTCAGGGACATATGTAAATAATCCCGCTTGTATAATTTCTGAAATTATTTCTTTTCTTTCCATGTGGGAGCAAAGTCCTTCAGGGGATCAAAACCTTCTGCTCCATTGGGATGCTGGGCAGGGCTGAGATCTGGGGCGTGTTGTTACACTGGAAGGGGTCAATGGCTGCCATCAACCACTTCCCTGATCTACGTCTATTATTATAGACCCAGCTCCAGCTGCTGGGTCTGCTAACCAGATGCTGGGGGCTCCAGGTGTCCTCCACTTTTCTGCCTTCTCGTTTTCCAATTTTCACTAAACTCAGTAGGGCTCTGACCACTGATGCCTAGAACGTTCCCTGGAAGTTTGGAATTGATCGGATACCGTGTTCAAAAGTTATCGCCTATCAGACAGGGAAATGCCATCAACGCGCGTGCAGGCTGAGCAAAGCAAGGCCCAACGTAATGGGAAGGCAAGCTGGCTCAAGGTATCCTGGAGTGGGCTAAGGAAACCCGGGAATCACTAACCTGCCAGGGCCAGCTGAATGGTCTTGCATCGTCTCCTCCAACCACTCTGTTCAAGAGAGGTGGGTAGGCGGGATTCCCACAACTGAGGGCTGCAAGAGACACAAGATGGGGTCCGCTTTAGAAATCAGAACAGACCAAGCCACCAACCAAAACCGACCTGATCTTTGTGTAACACATGTTTGAACTTAGGGGACCGATCTGGCGCCCTTTCTATCACCACAGAGGTTTCTAAGCCATAGTCTATTCTCACCCTTACACTGCACCCATTACTCTGATAGGTGCTGGTCAGCGTCAGGACCACAGGATCAAGCTCTAAATCTGCAATTGGTAAAACAGATGAAATCCTACGTCTAGGCGGGATACATACCCCCAGTGGCCAGCGTCAGGGTAGCGAACAGGATACGGATCATGGTGCCCTGTAGCTGTGTCAGGAGCAGTGCCTCTTCTGAGCCCCCTTATATGTCCGTAGCGCTTATCTCTGGCAGATAGGGCCTGGAGCAGGGGGCGTGTGGCTCAGTTGCCAGTGGGAAGATTTCGCACCTGTGGGACATTTTCCTGTGTGTGCAAGTGCTAAAAAAAGATGGACCTTGAGATTCTGGCTTCAGCTCTGCCTTGTCTGGGGAGTGCTGTGTGAGCTGGATTTTGTTTGTTGCAGCTGTTTGCTCTCCCGCTATCTTGAGTCGTGGTCACAAATTTGTGGATGGAAGGGAAAATTACCTGAATTTGGGTGTTTGTGTGTGTGTGTGTGTGTGTAAATCTCTGCCCCAGCAATTCATGGGGAACTCCTAGTCCACAAAGTCCTCCAGGAGCCTCTGATGTTACAGTGGAAGAATGGGACTTTAGGGTAAAGCCACCAGGGCCTGGGTTTGAGGGTTAGGTTATGCGGGGAGGCAAGGGTGAGGAAGGACTTTGGCCGTGTGGCCAAAGGGGCAAAGGCGTGGGAAGGGCCTGCATTGAAGGGACTGGCTTTGGCATATTATTAGACCCTTATCTAAGTTGCCTTTTTTCAGGTGGTGAGATGGGGAGAACATTGGGCACTTGGGAGCAATAATTAGAGCTCCCCAGCCGCAAAAATATGAAGACCCAAAAACAATTCCCCTCCCCCACTGCCACCTTCTCTTTCAGCCCCAAAGTAATTGGGAAGCTAGAAACTGTATGTAAGAACTTTTTCACAGCCCTAGTAAAGCCCTTCCTGCTGGAAACTCACCAGGCTGCTGCGTATGGGTCCCACCAAACTTTTCCTTCCAAAATCCATCTTTGGTTGTTTTCCAAACATTTCCCAGGTAATGACGGTTTGGGATATTAAATGGGGCTAGTTCTGACAATCACACCTTGGGTTTCCCCATCATTTACTCACTTCTGTTGCATTGGAGGAGATGGTTCTTGAGAGGTGATAAAAAGCATTTCTGTCCTTTGGGGGCAGGAAGCCGGGCTCCTCCAGACCTGCCAGTATAGTGCCTATCACACTGTTGGTGCTAGATACATTATGTGGCTTTCTTACTGTTATCTGTATGGAGAAACTGCCCATGAATTGATCGGTTCTTGAGGCATCTCTCTATCTACAGTACTCATTATCCTGTGTCACTGTAGTATCTGAGCGCTTCACATTCTGTAATGTATTATCCTCACGTGAAGTGCCATTGACCCCAGCTTTAATATGGGGAACCCAGGCACAGAGAAGCTATGTGACATGCCCAAGGACGTCAGTGGCAGAGTGGGGAATAGACACTGGGTCTCCTGATCCCTACACCATGGCTATAATCAGATCAACCCTCCTCTCACGGCAGATGTCAATACGTTTAGGTTTCCAGTCCGGCTCAAGTAAAGAAACTTGTAGCATTAGATTGTCTGAGCTACTTGAGTCCTGTCTGTTACCGCTGCATGTGATCTCAACGCCCATTAAACTTAACCACAGCCCCATCTCCACAATACAACCTGAACTCCTGCCCCGAGACCTTTGGATCTGCAGAAGTTGTTGTTCATTACCTTGCTGTTCTTCCTTGCCTTGATGACGGAACTCTGCAATGCACCCGGGGTGGCTCAGATTTGAGATGAGTTTGGTCTCAGTATCAATCCACAGCAGAGGAATATTTGAACGAAGAGCAAAACCCACTTCAGAGTTTGGAGCCAATAATCCATGTGCTCTGGGAACACCCAGCACACTGGCAGGAGAACTGGTGGCAAATAGCTGCGTGTGCCACAGGAATTGGGCTGTTTTCAACCAGTTTGCTCAATTCCCCAGTGTCACAGGCACTTTAATTTAGAAAGGCCAATTGACTTATACAGAGAGCTGGGGACGGTGGTGGGGCGAGGTGCGTGTGAGTGTGAGAGAGAGCGAGAGTGTGAATATTTTACAGTATTTCCCTTCTACAATGTAGGTTGTGTAGTGAACCTAAAAGTCACCAGGAGGCACGGTTTGGCGCACATGGATTGGGTGCTGCCTCTTCATTTCTGGAGCCCTCTGCTCTTGCTCTGTGAAGGCCTTTGATCTGTCTTAGTCTCTCTGCTGTGCATGCGCATTCATCCCCAAAGCACAGACCAGTGAGCCCGCTCTGTGCTCCCCGGGAAGTAGGGAAGTGTTAACCCCATTTTGCCAAGAGGAGAATGGCGAGGTGGCTCATGTGAGATAACAGTGAATGGGTTAGAACTCAGCAATGCCTGGCTTCCAGCCCCGGGCACCCTTACGAGATGCAATACAGAGTTAGAGCCAAATCTTTTCTCTACCCCTCACCCTTAAAAAAAAAATTGTGTAGCAATCCCTGATTGCAGTCAAACAGGTACCATTCCACTGCCCATGGGAAGGTGGGGCAGGATTCCAGGAGCCCACAGATGGATTCTATAGAGCCATGCTCCCTTCTCCAATGCACGGGTGTTTTTGGAGGAGCAGGTCAGGGGAGGGTTGGATCTGGCACGTCTAGGACTGCATTAATCCCCTAGCCACTCCCCTACGCAACAGGGCTGTGCAACAGGACAATTTTCTGCATCATCCAGGAAAATCCTTAGTGAATTAAGGTTAAGTAGCTCTGGCATCCTTTAAAAATGCAACGTTTATGTGTTAGTGTGGAATTGTACACAACTTCTCTAGCGGCGAGAGGTGACCAGTGTAAACGCTGGGATGTGTTTTGAGCCCCAAAGGACTATTTGAAACAATGTGCCTGGCCAGAATGAACTTTTGGGACAAACAAATTTAAGTGGGCTTCCCAGAAAATCGTCAGGGGGAGGTGAATGCAAATGTACAACCACCCCTCCTTCCCAGTTGTGCAAAACCCCAGCCTTCTGAAGCTATGCCCTGAGGAAAGGACCTGTGTCTGCTGATCACCTGTTACAGGAGGACAAGAGCAAAAACCCAAACCTTATAAAGGAAAAACAAAACCTATGCACGGTTGTTCTTGCTCTGAGCTAAAGCAGTTGTGAACTTGTAGCCCCAGGAGAAAACCGTGCATAGGGTTTGAAGGACTGACTCCTGTCAGCGCCTGTTGGCGTTAGGGGCCTGATCTCCAGTAACCTTAATAGCAAGCATGTCAGTTCTTTTATCGTTTCTAATGATTTTGCTGTAATGCTTTCACCTTAAGAATAAATGTGCTTGCTTAGAAAGGGCTACACAGTAACTTAACTCTGGGCCATTACCCTGTTTGTAGCCTCTGGAGAGAAAGCAAAGCACAGATGCTGGCTGGGTTAGGCAGTCTGGCTTGCTGGAGAACTCACCATGTAGTTAGGGAACAGTGCAGCCTCGGAATACCCCGGTCAGAAATGGGAAAGATGCAGGTCCCCACCCACGAGAGGTGACAGCTGGGGAGTGGGTGCCGTGCTGGACCATGGAGGGGGAAAACAGCTACCGCTGCCCTGAATTGTGGCACGGTGCACAGCAGCCACCATGGAGTGGCTCCACTGTGTTGCTCCTCCTCCCGCCATGCTTGGGGATCTCCTGCAGTGAACATCCCAGTCCCAGTCACACCAGACCAGCCGTGTTAAAGGAGATGCTCACTTGTCATTTTAGCTCTGTGGTCCCTCAGACAGTTCTACCGCATGATCTACCAAAGCATACGGGGGCATCCAAATATCTCTTTCAACGTAAAAATGAAAGGATCAGGCAGAGAGTGGTTCCAGGTAGGACCAACACCTTTCCCCTCCTTTGCTTTGTTGCTTGTGCATAACAAAAATCTTCCTTTGAGTGGTTGTGGGGGAATGTGCTATGCGATTTTGCAAGCACAGGACAGTAAACATATGGGTGAGTGGGCTTCCCTCTGCTGCAGAGGGAAGTGGCTTATACTTCTTCAAATGGAGCCTGAAGTTACTGACCAGTAAGACAGGGGCTACTTTATAGTTACATTCCACAAAGAGCCAAGCCTGGTTGTGTGCAACTGACGCGGGTTCGTGGGCTTGCTGGTTTGGGATGCATCACCGGCGAGATAAAGCCGTTGTATAAGCGAATGTATCAGCATCCAAAATCAAAGCAAGGCAGCTTTCACTTCAGCGTTATGTACAGATGCCAGAATAGCTTTGATCATTTCACTGCTGAGCTGATACCCCTTGTTTTTAGCCCAGCCTGGGCTCGCCAATCCTTGAGGAATTTGAGGTACAGACCATATCTCTGTTGTGTTTGGACAGCGCCTGGTGGAATAGCACTGGGAACTCTAGGTTCTGCTGTGGTAACAGCAGTAGTAAGGACAACCATCTGCTTTCAACTCTTGCCTATTGATAGTCACACATGATTCCACAGTTTAGTCTCAGGTATTTTCTCCCCTGTATAAGTGTCCCTGGGAAAAGGCAAAAAGCTGGGCCAGATCCTCAGCTGGTGTCAATCAGTGTAACTTAACTGAAGTCACTGGCACTGTGTGTATTTCCTGTAAATAAGTACCCATGTGTCAGACACATTTCAAGCAGCCTCTGGACCAAGGAAAGTTATGATGAGACAATTTATTAGGGTTTCCTGGGATTTACAATCAATGAAATGAGCTGGACTCTTCAGTTGAGATTTATTTTCTGGTGACAGGGGAAAGAAAAGAAGCAGTGTTAGTCATTTTTAAAAAATAAGTTACAGTTTCACACTAAACCAGACTAAATGGCTCCCGGTAAAGCAAGTTCTTATTTACAAGTCCACTCTGTCTGAAGCATCAATGGCTCTCTCCTACTGGAGAAGTGTAACCTATACTGTGGCAAGCTAAAACAGATGGGCCCGAAGTCCTGGGTATCCAATTAGATTTATACACGTGCAACAAGCTGGTCATAAAACTGGGAGATTTCTTTGTAAATTTCAAAAAGTGTCCGAACAGCTGACCACTCTCCTCTAAAGTAACGTCGGCATCTGAGGCAAGCCCACAATCCTTCTGCATGGTGCAGCTGAGTTAAGTCTCTCTGGGTTGCCTCCTCTCCTATTGGCATTTCCAGCATTGTAGACTATTTCTAGGCCAGGAGGCTCAAAGCTAGGGATGAAATAAATGGCTGGACTTTCAAAGTTGCCCCTTACCTAGTAGCTCTCACTGAAATCCCACTGAAGTCAATGGAAGCTCCTTGGTGCTCAGGCTATTTACTTCAACACCTAAGTAAGCCTAACTTTAGGCCTCCATTTTTGACGCTGGACACAAGAATGCCTCATTTTTGTAGGACAGCAGCAAAACCATTTGCTGTGTAGAGATGGCACCAAAGATGGGCCAAGGCTGTTCAGTTGCGATCCTGCTCCAAACTTCCCCAGAGTTTGAGGGCTTTGGTGCAGGCCTATACATTTGATTTAGTCATCGAGAGCTGACTGAAAAGGAAACAGAGATAGTAGTTCTGGGATGGGTCAACCGGTTTTCTTTTAGGTACTTAAATAAAAGCAACTAGATAATCATTTCACGTAAGTGTGCAGAAATCTAGTTAAGCACTTGGAGCTTTGCTTTAATGGGCCGATACCTACCTCATTTATCCAGTCGATGTAGGCAGACACCCGGGTGAAGACAGTTGGCTTCTTATAAGTGTTGCAGCCCAGCCCAGATCCAAAGCTCACAATGCCATGTACTTCCCAAGCATTAGCGCCATGACAGTTCAGTGGGCCCCCAGAATCTCCCTGACACAACACAAAAGAGGGAAACTTTTATTATAGTAACAGTCCTTCTGGCTCAGCGATAAGGCTTGGCTGATTTTCTTAGTATTAAGACTTTGGGAGGATACAGAGAGAATTTCTGCCTTTTTTTTTTGTGTCTAGTGTCTTGGACTTCTTCAAACTCTTGGGGATAATGCCTTCATTCTGTACTGTGGTCACTGTTCAGAAAGTCCATATGTGACCCGGTGTTGTACATAGGACACTACCATTTTTCTCTATACTCGGAGTAGGAAATAACTGGTAGCTTTGACTTTTTCAAGGCAGCCTTGCGTATCTTCGCTCATGCATTCGAGTAACTTGTTCTATTGGGTGTGTGGCCAAGCTGAATTCCACTGTTCTATCAGAAGTGGGTGAATTGGTGTCTGCATGGAAATAAGAGGCTCGTGTTCAGATACGGGTGAGGCGAGCACCTTCAGACTTCTTCTCCACCCAGGCACTTCACTCTAACCTGCAACAGCTGCTTCAGTTCAGAGGATGGGCCTTGTGCTCAGCTATGAAGTGGATGAATCTTTTACATTTGTGTTCTGCGTTGTCAAAGGCATACATCAATCACCAGTGAAATGCAGCCCCTCTGGTGTGGCGAACAGCCAGATTAACTCTTCTGCTCAGCAGTTAGAAGAGACACTGGGATCTTATGAAAAGCACTGTGGGATCTTTAATTAATTTGCACGGATCAAAAAGGACATTGGTTTGCAAGATTGAGTTCAATCCTCCCCTTACCCCCCCCAAAAGAAGTAAATAACATGGCTTGAGAGGTGACTTGATCCCTGCTTAGGTTTGAACCTGTAACTCCAGGGAGTCCTATATTCCAAACTTGATACATGGACTGCTCAGCTGTGCCACAAAACTCACTCAGCTTGTTAGCAAATATCAGAGGTGCCAAGTCTCACTTTGATGTCATTATCCAGAGGACTTTCTTGGTTGAATTTTCATAGCTAGGGAGTCCCTAGGAGCCACTGAGATGCCGCTGTGAACCCATCAGCACATGCCCCAGTTCCTGCCAACAGGATTTGCTCACCTTTCTTGAGAGGTGATGAGAAAGGATGCAGCGCTACCGTGCTGGGAAGACTTACTTGGCATCCAGAAACGACTCCATCTCCTCCGGCACAGACCATGGTTTCTCTGACCATGAAGCCCCACCAGTCCCACTGACTGCAAGTGGCATGGTCCACCACAGGCAGCAATGCCTGCTGGAGATCATCAGAGATGGGGCCATTGGCTGGTAAATAGAGTGGGTCACAAAAAAAGAAAAAGAACCATCAGGAGCGTTTTACACAGGTGAGAAGCCAAGTCAGGAGCTGTCTTCCTCACAAGGGAGGTTATTCAGAAAATGGAAACATCAGATTGACTGGCTATTGGTGATCACTCAAGATACCAGTATATGAAGGGTGCAAACAGCAAAGGAAGGAGAAGAATCACTGAGGGTGCGTAAAAGCATTATGGGAAGAAACTGAGTAAAGGTAAATTTAAGATGTTAATCAGAGAAGACTAGACTGGGAAAAGGACTAGAACAAAGAGTAGGAATCAATGCTGCATTGTCAAGCAGGTAAACTAGTAACTCTCCTAACTCTCTTCCACCTCTAACCTCTATGATTTATTAGCTCTTTTGGGAGTCTGAGATCTGATCTGGCTCCAAGGGAAATCCAAGCTCAGACATCCTTTGGTTTCTGGTTCAGGAGCTCAGTCAGCCTGAAGGCACTGTGTCCTATTTCCTCCAGCATAATAGTTTCCAATCTTTTTGGCCACCTGCACCAGTTCCCCATGCTTTGGCCTCCACTGAACCAGCCCATGCTCACTCTAGCCTTTCACAGTGCATGGGCTGTTCCAGATCTTAGCTTTGTGAGAGGGCCATGGCATGTCAGAGCGGGGCCAGTGACATGGGAAGCTTGCAAAGGAGGCTCATTGTTAAAACAGGTAGCCTGGAGTAATACTCAGCAACAACTGGAGTTTATCGGTACTGGGCCAAGTCCCAGGAGCGGGACACCACGGCTGTAGGAGAAGGTGCTCTACTCACTCCAAAGGCGTCCCCATCCGGTGATGTAGCAGGGGAAGTCTTGTGTCAGGATTGCACCGTTTGCAGGAAGGCAGGCTGGCTGGATCGTCTTGCTCAGTTGTACGGGCTCCGCTAGCTTGATCAGGGCAATATCGTTGCTGAAACCCAAATCAGATCGGGAGGGGAAGTTTAAACTCAGCTGGGAAACACTGGACTCCTTAGGACTGAGAGACCCTTTGAGACCCTCTTACCCACCTTTTCTTTTCTAGCTGAGTAAGATGTTCAAGTTCTTGTTCCTTCCACACTCAAGAGTGAGTGGGCTCACTAACAACCTTCCTTTCCCTCCTTCGCTCATTTCTAACTGCCGGATGTCTATGTCAATGTCTATGCTCAGTCCTGACTTGGTGTGGAAGGCAGACCCACAGAACAAACAGCAACTCTCTCAAGCAGAGAGGACACAAGTCCAGTTCAGTAGCTCTATGCAGGGCCAGATTTCAGTGGGAGTTTTGCCTGTGGGAAGGAAGCTGCAGGGTTGGCATCTTTAAGCAG
The DNA here is from genome assembly GCF_965140235.1 of Caretta caretta. Classification (NCBI taxonomy): domain Eukaryota; kingdom Metazoa; phylum Chordata; order Testudines; family Cheloniidae; genus Caretta; species Caretta caretta. The sequence goes on from NC_134223.1 coordinate 9,572,469, forward strand.
TATTAGAGTAGGATCCAAATTTCAAAACATGGTGTTAAAAAATAATCCCACCGTAAATAAAGATGCAATATCAATATACTGGATAAAGAGCAAAAGTGTCAAAACGGCTTAAGTCCCATTTTCAAAAATGACCTGGGTACTTAAAACCTGTGTCCCTTTGACTTTCAGTGAGACCTAGGTGCCTAAGTCACTTGGGCCTTTTTGAGAATTTTACCAACCACTTTTTCGCACACATTAAATACATGCCTTAGTTTGCAAACACTTTAAACTTGAGTTATGAGAATAAACGAAGTTTAATATCTGAGCCAGTCAAAAAAAAAAAAAAAAAAAAACATGGACAGCCAATGTAGCCATAAAACAACTGCTGAGGTGTTTGTGCCTTACCCCGGCCTGTCTTCTTAATTTGATTGAATTGATGTAATCTGAACCGTGACATTCCATTACAAAAGCAACCCTTCACTAGAACCACCTCACCAAAGCACATCCCACACGGCAGCCAGTCAGAAAGCAAACGGAACCAAAAATCTCCCCTGCCCACTCCTTAGCTTCCCAAAGGAAACACGTCACGTGACTCCAGATCAAAGCAGGGAAGGCTGGCAGTGAGTTTGGGGCGGTGGTGAGAGAATGAGGGTTGGTGACATGACCCAATAATTCTCTTTACACAAGAGTGGCCCGCCTGAATAGCAACTTTCCTTATTGCAGCTGTCAGAGGCATATTTTAATCAAAGTGGCTTAGGGGGCAATCAGTGAAATAGAGCCAGAACTGGCTGATTTGAGCTCAGCTTTCACAGCACAACTGCTGAAAGAGAAACTGTAGAGCCCCCAGCACCCAGGGGCCTTAGAGGATTTACATGATCAGGAAGGAGTTCCATTTCTCATGGACAATGATCTTCTCCACAGCAGCGGCCACAGAGCCAGGTTCCTCGACCTCCAGGTTTTGTTTCCCCAGTAGAACTCGGTATGTTCTGCTGTTGCTATAGGAACAAACGGCAGGAGAAAACACTGTTAAACTTACGTCTTCAAATTCACAGCTTATCTGCTTAGGCCTTGCATTAGTTTCCTAGCTGTGACGAGGCCATCAATGAAAGCTAAGGAAGTAACTCTGTTAGCGGACAGCTATTAGCCTCATTGTGGATCAGGCACCAGGTGAAGGCAAAGACCCACACACCCCTAGCATGAGTTGCGTATTCTCACTCTTGGTCCCCTCCCCAGCTGCGTTTCTGCACTAAACACTTGGACTTCCTGGACAAGGGCTTGGGGCCTGTTCCCTTGGCAAAAAACTTCCGCTCCTAGTTTGTGCGCATGGCTTATCTGCCCTCGTTCACCCACCATGGCTATTTGTTTATCTCAGTGGTTCTCAGCCATGGTACATGTATCCCTGGGGGGTACGCAGAGGTCTTCCAGGGGGTACAGCAACTCATCTAGCTATTTGCCTAGCTTTGCAACAGGCTACATAAAAAGCACCAGCAAAGTCAGTACAAAGTAAAATTTCGTACAATGACTGGTTTATACGGCTCTGTATACTATACACTTAACTGTGAGTACAATATTTATATTCCAAGTGATTTATTTTTATAATTCTATGGTGAAAATGAGACAGTAAGAAATTTTTCAGTAATCATGTGCTGTAACACTTTTGTGTTTTCATGTCTGATTTTGTAAGCAAGTTGTTTTTAAGTGAGGTGAATCTTGGGGTACACAAGACCAATCAGACTCCTGCAAGGGGTACAGTCGTCTGGAAAGCTTGAAAGCCACTGGTTTACCTGATGCAGTGGGCCGCAGTGAGGACCCAGTTGGTAGCAATAAGGGTCCCGCCACATGTGTGAGCCCAGACGCCACTTTTGTCGTACTGGAGGGAAATCTGAAATTCACCGAAAGCATGAGGACGTTAGCCTGGATTTCACCCAGTGGTTAAAAAAATAAAGCCCAATCTTGGGCAATAATAACGCTGCTTCTTTACCTGCCAGGGCCAGCTGTGGGGATTGGCATCTTCACCTCCGACCACACGGGCGACAAAAGGTGGGTAGGCAGGGACGCCACAACTGTAGGCTGGGAAATGCAACAGGGAAGAGAGATGAGCATTTACAAATTACCACAACCTGATACTAATGGCCTGACCCTATGCTCCTGTCTGCTAACCAGCTCAAGGAGTCCCAAGTTCATTTGGGGACGGGGAATGTGCTTGTGAGCTTTATTTCCACCTGAACTCCCCTGCCCCCTGCCCGCCCATGCGATTGGATTGAATGCAAGTTTGTCATCAAGCTGAGCTGGGCATCTGAAGAAGAGATGTTCACTAAAGGATGTGGTGCAACATACCAAGGAAACTTAGGAGGGAAGAGGAGAAGCCCTGTGTATGGTAAACCTGCATTCAATATGCTATGGGCACTGACAGTAAATTGCACCAAGGAAATCCCCCAAGTTAACTGACCCAAATTGGGTCCAGTCTCAAGTGCAACTGTCAAATTCTCAGGAACAAGTGTCCATATTGCAGCAGGTGTGAACTGGTCACCTTGCTGGAGTCTCTGTAGTGAGGCCAAGGTCTAACTGGGCCAAGGTAACTGAATTCCCATCTGGCTCCTGGAAGAAGTCCCTGTGGAGTAGGTTTGAGGGACACCGGCAGGAAGCTTGCTCAGTGCTCCAGCTTGTGGTGAGGGAGAGGCCTTCAGTCGCCAAGGCTGTCATTTGGCAGCCCCCTGCACTCATTTCGGGCCTCCCCTCTCCCTTCCCATCCAAGGAGACTGGAGTTGCCAGACATATAAAAAACTTACCATAGCCCAGGAGCAAAGCGAGGAACACAAACCCGAACATGGTGACTGTCTAGGTTCAGCGAAGGGGACTGCTGACTACTTATAGGGTAAGACCAGTTTGACCTGAAGCCAAGAATGGAGATTAGCTGCAGCATAGAACCAATACGCGGTGAGATAAATATTTGTTCCTAACCTTGGGAAGTTATCGTTCCGCAAACATGATGCACTGGGCAGTTTGGAAGAAAAGGCAATGTCTTACCTTTAAAATGTGCGACCTAGCAGGATTTCTCTCTCTGTAGAAAGAAAAGGAGTACTTGTGGCACCTTAGAGACTAACAAATTTATTTGAGCATAAGCTTTCGTGAGCGACAGCTCGCTTCATTGGATGCACGTAGCAAAGGCTCACTCACCGTGCCATGCTGGGCAAGCCACAGTTGCTTTTAGGTATACCCAGGATATCAGGCACCACGAACCAGGTAATGCTTTCATTCTACACAGAGATCCTGGGGTCAGTAAAGAAAAGGCAAAACTTTGCTCTCCGGCCTCCATACACTGGGTTTGTACCGTGTTTAATCTGCTAATGGGCAGTCGTTTTTGACTCGCTTACCTGATCTTCTCTGTGCATCAGTTTTTCCATCTTAATTAATGCTCCCTGAAGGCCTCACATGGACGAGGCTATAGCACAGGCAAAGTACCGGTGTTATAGTCAAGTATTTTCTCATTTCGGAAACTTTTTCTTCTCAAGTGGGAGGCTTGGCTTGGTCTGGGTTACTGGGCCACCCATTGCTACTGTATAACAGTGGGGCCACTGTAAGATGCATATGCATCTCCAGCACCTAGTTTTGACACCGAAAAGGGGTCAAGACAGTATCTGCCAAGGTATTTAGGTACCTAATGCTCATGGGAATTTGGTGCCTCAAGCCCTTTGAGGATCTGAGCCTCACTACTTAAACATTCCACAGATAACCTTAGCAATAGCTTCAGTCCAGCCGAGCACTCGCACGCTGTAGCAATTTTCCGGACAAGAAGCCCCCTGACTTCAATGGGACGATGGTGGAGTAAGATTGCAGACAATGCGAATAAGGGAGGCAGAACCTGGCCTATCGCTAGAGAAGCTGTATCATTTTGCCTCGCCTTGCGACAGATTAGCGAGGATATTCTCTTACTAGTTACAAGAGCAGGGTTCCTAGGCCTCTGAAGGGCTTCTGTAACATTTAAGCACTTCCATATTTTCAAGGCGTGTTCTCAGAACGGCTCGCGCAAGTGAATCTGTGGGACAATTGTTTTTGGTAACAGGATTAAGGAAAAACCGTCTGGTTACTTCCAAAAGTAAAGCTGATGTTCCGGCTTCTGCAGAAAGCATTTTAGGTGCTGCTGGCATTCACGAAATCCCCGTCCAGCTGCTGCCTGACCTGTAGGAGCCTCAAAGATATTTAGATGGTTTCAATGGGAGTTAGGTGCCAAACTAGATTTGGATCTAGGCACTTAAGTTCCACTGTGACAGTCCCTAAAGCCCCTGACTGGCTAGTGCAGGGGTGGGCAAACTACGACCCATGGGCCGGATCCAGCCCCTCGGGGCTTTGGATCCAGCCCGCAGGATTGCCCCCACTGCTCTCAGAAGCGGCTGGCACCACGTCCCTGGGGCCCCAGGGGGGGCAGGGGACTCTTGCCTCCAGGCACCGCCCCCCCCCCCCCCCAGCTCCCATTGGCCGGGAATGGAGAACCGCGGCCAATGGGAGCTTTGGGGGAGGTACCTGGAGGCGTGGCAAGGGCAGCGTGCGGAGTCCTGTGCCCCCCCTACCCCCAGGGGCCACGCCGGGACGTGGTTCCTGCCGCTTCCCAGAGCGGCGCGGGGCCAGGGCAGGCAGGCAGGGACCCTCCCCTGGCCCCAGTGCACGCCGCTGCCACCCCGGAGCCCGAACCCCTCCTCCCAACTCCCTGCCCTAAGCCCCCTGCCCTCCCATGCACCCCAACCCCTTGCCACACCCCTCCTGCATCCCAACCCCTTACCCTGAGCCCCGTCACACCCCACACCCCTCCTGCACCCCAACCCCTTGCCCTGAGCCCCCTCCCACAGTCCGCACCCCTGCCCTGAGCCCCCTCCTGCACTCTGCACCCCAACCCACTTCCCTGAGCCCCCTCATACACCCCGCACCTCTCCTCTGCCCCAATCCCTTGCCCTGAGCCCCTTCCTGTACACCGCACCGCCTCCTACACCCTGTACTCCTTCCTGCACCCCAACTCCCTGCCCCGGCCCTGCATACCATTTCCCCTCCCAGATGTGGCCCTCGGGCCAAAAAGTTTGCCCACCCCTGGGCTAGTGGCTAGTTTAGGCAGCTCACCGCTGAGCTTGCTGGCTTTTGTGACTCGGTGCCTAAAGTGCCCCACACATTGTGTGTGTGGGGAGCCTGGACACCTAACGCGGAGCTGTGAATTCCCCTGGGCAGCCCAGCACCTAAAAGATGGGTGCTGCCCCACTCCGCCTGGCAGCACTTACGTTCCTCCTTGAGCATCCGGCCCTTAGACTCAGCCTGGAGTCTGGGCAACCGGAACGGAGTTGCAGAAGGCAGGGGTAGCCCTATATGAAAAAGGAAGCCAAGCTTTAGAAGGGTCAGTGTGTCAACAATGGGAATGGAGAGCCCAGACTCTGTAGATGGACACTGGGCCTATCAAGAGGGAATTTGAGGAGCAAATAGCCAAAGGCAGAAACAAATCACAAGAGGTAACGTAAGGGCTTGTCTAATTCACAGGGAATTGGGGAATTGACAGGGCCGTGAGTGAAGAATAGCCAGGGTGGGAATTCAAAGTGCAATAGCTGTTCTGCACTAACTCCCTGTGTGGACACTTACTCCGCAGTGGATTGACCTAACCCACACAAAGGCACTCACCTGGCAATAAGAGTGTTCACACGAGGCGCTTTGCTGTTCCGGGCTTTCCCCCCAATGGAGATAACACTGGTATGTCAGAGACAGTAGATCAGAAACAAGAAGACTGAGAGAATTGGTGGATTTGCTGGAATACTAAAGAACTGGGAGTGCAACTACAGAGACAAATGTTTTCTTTGATGTTCATCACAGAGGATGTTGAGGAGATAGCGAGCCTAGACCCACCTTCTCAAGTAATAAAGGTGAAACGGTGAAAGATGTGGAGCCATCAGAAGAGGAGGCGCTGGAAGAAATTAGGACATATCAGCTGGGTAGATCTCACGCCATTGTGGGGCCCTGAGGCATTGGTGCACCTCAGGCCTCCCTGTTCTCTGCCTGCCGCACACAGTAGGTTAGTCTCTTGAAGGCTGTGTAATTTGGTCTTATTCTGGTTGTTGGGTTCAGTGGGTGGGTGCTGGGTGGAACCTGTGATGTTCAGGTCAGATTAGAAGATCTAGGCAGACACTGCAAAGGGACTGGCTGACCCTTGCAGAGAGCTCAGCTGTGAGAGGCTCCAGTTCTTTTACACGTTGGCGTGAATTCAGCCAAGCTCCCACAGATTGGAGCATTAGCTTTGCTTCTGGCGGGAAGGCCCCTGAGAGCGAGGTGCTAACAGGTGTTTCACAGAAAGACAAATAGGCAAATACTCAAGGACCCATTTTTCAGCTGTCCTGTGTAACCAGCTGCTCAGCTCCCCCCAGAGCCCTCGCTGGTGGCAAAGCGTCAGCTTGGGTGCCCTAGATGCAGTGAATTTTACTGCCAAACCTCCTAGTCAGACATAGAACCATGGGCCTCCAGCAGGGTGCGAGGCAAAGTGCTGTGTTCTCACGCCCTGGGAGGACACAAACCCGAGAGCGCCTTGCAGCCCGCGGACTGGCTGACGCATTAAAACGCAATGGCGCTTCCTTTCCTGTAGAGTTCCCGATAGAGTCCCATGCAAACTGTCCCCAGCACGCTTTGTAGATGCCAACGCAACAGTTGATGCCGGGTGTGAAATGGTTTTGGCACCCCTTACCGGGTGGCTGTGCCCGAACGCCAACGGAAGCCATAGCTGCAGGTCAGCCTGTGTTAGGTGAGCATAATGGTCCCGTGGGACCTTAAAAATCTATTAATTTAGTTCTTACAGCTTTTGCATAGCGACTTATAATCAGAACCTGAGCAACGGGGTGGCACGGGGGGAGGATGTCTTTGCAGCCTGCCTGTGTGCTCTCCTCCCCTCTATACACTATTGTCAGTTTTGTGGCTGCAAAACCTGCAGCCCCACTGAACACCCTTGGCTTTCAAAAGCAGCCTGGAGCGACCTCTAGCCACGGACAGCTGGCACTGGAGCCAGGGTGGGAGGCTGGTACAGATCATCCCTCACCCCTGCTGGCTTAGATGGGCTGCTTAATATGGGGCTTGCTGGCTGCTTCTAAAACTTCATGGTATCATCAGGGCTGGATTAACCTTTTCTGGGCCCTGGAGCCTGGACTGTGGCCACGGCTCCCCCACTTCACCCCCAGGCCCTGCCCCCGCTTGGCCTCTTCCCCCAGAGGCCCGGCCCACCACTCACACAGGGGTAGGGGGCAGAAAGGAGCAAGCAGCAGGTGGGTGCGGAGAGGAACGAGCCAGAGGTGGGTCGTCCGGGGCAGGAGAGGCCAAGTGGGGGAGTGGCCTCAGGGCGGATCGCAGGTGGAGCAGGGGGTGTGGCCATAGTCTGGGCACCAGGGCCTCTTCTGGCATCATTGTAAACCCGGTACTGGGTATCATACAGATTGCACCAGCCTGGCTGCACTGTATCAGGGTGGGGAGGGTGGGGAGAAAATGGGAGGACTGGGTATTAAAACTAACTGTCACCAGCACTAGTAAACCTAGCATGGTCATAGCCAGCATCACCTCCTATTGCTCTCTACTGAATTGTCCCATCTTGGATCCATCCAGCAGAGCACTTTGTATCTCCACCTACTCCTGCCTCTCCTTGGATCTAGTTTCCCACTGCTGTGGCCTCCCAACTCCCTTTTCCTCACGGTTCCTATGCTGGCTCAACCTCTCTCCCAAGTCTCCCTCGCACCCTTCTGTTTCCCCGTGTTGTTTGTGTTTCCCCTTCTACTTTAGCCCATCTTTCTTCTCCATCTCTTTTTCTAAGGGAGGCAGGTGCTCAACCCACATTGATTTTCCGCTGGTGCCGAGTGACTAATTTCCATTAGGCCTCTCTGAAAATCTTATCCGCAAGAGCAAACTGGGAGGTTTGGCTTGGCAGCCGCAGGGGATTCTTGTGGGCAATTTGCTCATTTCATTACGTTTTAGAAAACATTTCTTAACACGGACGTTTGCCCCATTTCCGCCTTCCCATTCCCCAGGGTCGTGAGCAGGAGAATAAATATAGCTGCTGTGATTTAACTATCCAGGACAAATCCACAGCCCACATGGAGATTTTGCTTATCAGGCGGCTGCTGGTATGAAAGTAGGGTTTGGGCTCATGAAAATTTCATCTGGGGCTCCCCAGGGCAACAGCCTCCATGCTGCATCAATGAGTAACGAGCAGGAGGATTAGGGAAGAAGTTTTAAGAATCCATTTACTTAGGAACCTAGATCCAGAATCTAAAATGATCCAGTGAAAAAGCTCTTCTTTGGCAAGAATTCCACTGGGTCAATTTCTAAGGTCAAGCACAGACGCAGACAAGTGAGAGGGAAATGTTCTACTATATCAGCGAGTCCATCACCTAGGGGGCTGCACAGGGTAGTCACCTACCTTGTTCTCTAGCTCAGTGCATCTCGGCCTTTCCTGCACCAGGATCCCAACCCCTTTTAGGGAGCACTAGGGGATCCCTGGCTTTGTCCAGTCCATTTTGAAGTGGCCCCAGTAATGAAGTTTCCATTACTTACCTTGAAGCTGTTACATGATCTAAGATCCACTGGCAGGACAACTGTCCTTATCTTCAGCCTGAGTGTGTATTTTCTGAATTTCTTCCCAGGTCTCCTAGTTATTGTTTCCTGTACCACATGCTAGGTAGCAACATGTGGACTCCATGCTTGTAAAATTAAAACTGCTGACAGAGGTGCTGCAGCCAGCATTCCAGCCTTGTGCACACAGACTAGCTTCCTGGTCCCTCCTCCAAACTTCTCCTGCAACTTGTGCTCCTCCCTCAGAGTTCCATACAGGTTGCTACAGCTCCCCAGAAGGTTAGGCTGCTAATCTATGGGCAAGATGATGTCATAAAAATCAAATCCCACTCTCAAACACACATACAAACTCCCATTGGTTTCAGTGTCTATCTAAGAGCAGAAACTAATCCTAAAACTTCTCTCCATTTTCTAGTCTAGGCTATGGGTCTCAATCTGTGGTTCCCAAACTGGTCTGCAGAGAGCAGCTGGTGATGTGGGAGAAGAGGCATCCATGGGTTTGAGATGTGGGTGTCACTATGAAAAAGCTTATGAGTCACTGGTTTAAGCAGAACCAGGAAAAACCAGTGAACAAAATTGCCTGTTGCAATTCTACACGCTAGGTGGCAGTTTTCAGAGTAACAGCCGTGTTAGTCTGTATTTGCAAAAAGAAAAGGAGGACTTGTGGCACCTTAGAGACTAACCAATTTATTTGAGCATGAGCTTTCGTGAGCTACAGCTCACTTCATCGGATGCATACCGTGGAAACTGCAGCAGACTTTATATACACACAGAGAATATGAAACAATACCTCCTCCCACCCCACTGTCCTGCTCAATTAAAGGGTCCCGTTATTTTTGCAGGGGTTTCTGTATTGCTATCATAGTGGCTGGCTGTACAACACTGCATGTGCATCTTCTGCACTGTTTCCATTTTAAGGGGTAGTGACCAGAAGTATTTTTGAGTAATATTTGCTGCCAGCAACATAGGGGGGGAAAGTATGTTGCTCTTTGCCACTGCAGTGTCACGCTCACTTTCAAACGGAACCTAGGGAGAGTACACAGGTCAGGGGCTACACACGTGTTCACTTGCAACAAAGCTGGTTTCTGCATGCGTTAGACAGCTTGATGCCTGACTCATGCCCAAAAGAAGGCGAATGGGCAGCTTTGCACCTAAACAGCCGCGCTGCTGCTAGGATTTAACTCATGCAGAGAGTCATAGTTTAAGGCCAGAAGGGACCACCAGAGCATCTGACCTGTCTACCACAGGCCACCAACACCACCCCTCACCTGCCCGCTAAACCCAACCAGCTGGAATGAGACCACAATATTACAGCCCATGGGAGACTAGACAGACTCATGGGCCACAGGCAGAGAATAATACCTACATAATAGGAATAATAATAATAAATCCCTTTGCATTTGAAATTCACCAGCCATCAGCCACACACAGGCATAAGAAATATAGGTTTTATTTTAGTTTAGTTACAAAAAATAATCGGACCCCTGAATGGAAGGAGCTTTTGAAGAAAAAAACAAAACAACAACTTCTAAATTCATCTGTAAAAACATCTGCTAAAGAAAAGCAGTAAAAGAATGGAAGAAACCAATATAATCTTTTAGCAGATAACCGTATGAAAAATAATAGAGCCTCTAAATCCACCAATGGGTTTCTTCTTAAAATCTTTTACCAGAACACCAGGTTGGTCTACACGCAATCAAGCAATTAACTTTTTCAGGATGAACATGACACTCTGCATTTGCATACCAGTGGCATGGATTTTTAAAACACTTTTTCCAGTAAACATCAACACTTAAATGTCAAGTCTTCTGTTCTCACACTTCACTTCCTCATCTGAATGACGACATTAAGGGTTAGTTCGGGCTTTCCATGCTTACAGGCAGGCACAAACCAATTCTACTGGTTTTCCTTACAAACACCACTTAGTGCCATGGAGGTTTCTGCGCATTCCAGTTGACCTTGTCAGAAATGCAGTTAGAGACATTAGTTATGCGTATGGTTTCGTTACAAACCCTGAAAGGACCGAACAACGGTGATTAGAGTTTGTCCCTTTCTTTTAAGGATCACAGTGCATGCAAAAGACATATAAAAGCACTTCTCAGAGAGGTGTTTTTCCAGCCGGAATGTTTATTGGTTGTTAAAGAGCCGTAGCTGTATTCAGCAAGTTTCCCCAGCATGCCTGTGGCTTTCCCCTCACTTTTTGCAGGTGACCAAAATATTTAGGCCTGATACTGAGAAATCCCCTGCGTTCGTTCTCCTACCATGGCTCTTTCTGCACAGGGAACACTGTCTACAAACCAACTCAGGTGACATACACAAGATTATGCCAGCACTAGCTGCATCTTCCAGAACTAGGCTGTCCCCTTTTCCCTAACACCTCGGTACTAAGCGTTTATCAAGAGGGAATGCAGAGAGAGGCAGAGCTTCGTCATGAAATGCAGCACTTGGATCTCAAGTCAGCAATATGCCAAGCAACTTCTGGAGGTGCTGTGAGTCCTTAACTCCCACTGCCATCAAAGGCAGCTCAGGGAACTGTCCAGATTGTAAAGTTGAGCCCTTAGTGTATGCAACCATTTAGGACCAGTCTGTGGTGCTTAGCATCTCACAGAGAGGCAGGCCCTGCTCAAAATCCACCTTCTCGTTTGCACCCCCTGGTGAAGGGAGGTAGCCTTGTCCTCATTGTACGGGCACAAAAAGTTTCAAGCAACTCATCCAAGGCCACACAGTGAATCAGTGCCAGAGGCAGGATTAGAACTCAGCGTCCCCAGCTCCTCATCCCTTATTCAGTTGACTGACCATGCTGCCTTAATGTGGGCTTTCCCCCAGATGATTTTTGGAACGGTTTCAGCTACGGGCCTTTAAAGTGACTGATTTAAAGCATTAAGTGTAGACTGTTTCCAGAAGACCCCGCACACTAACAGCTGCCTGAGGCACTTCTGCACAAGCAGGAGATGCTAGTCCAGAGTGCAGTACAATCAATGCCGGGGGCATAGCCACAGTGCTTATCATATGGTTTGGTTTACAAAATGGTTCACAGCTAGAGAACACACACGAGTTCAGAGCACACGGAAAGTTGTTTTCTTTTTTTGTTTTGTTTTGTTTTTTTAAAAGCAGAGTTACACCCCCACCAATTTGCAGACACACATCGTCACAGAACAGCTAACAGACCAACGGGAAACGGCTCGCCAAGTCTTCACTTGCCATATTTACATTGCAAGACAACAGGATGATAAACAAAACCATCAGCAGCCTGTCCCTGAAGGTGGCCCAACAACTCTGGATTCACAGACAAAAAATGTTCTTTATAAATTGGTCCATTCAACCATCACTTACACAAATCATTCCGGACATTTCCCAGACAGCGGTTTGCTCAGCACCTCCTTGGCACTCTGTACCGTGGAAGTCCTTTCCAGGGCTGCTGCCGCCCGCCGCCCCCTGCCCACCTCTGATCATTGCTTGAACGCGGACTGTAGTTCCTTAAAGGCGGCTTTCCTCTGTTTCATCTCCTCCGCCTGCTTTTTCTTCTCCTCCTGCTCGGCTTTGATCTCCTCTTCGAAGCGGCTGGCCTCATTAACAGCTTGGACCTGGAAGTTCAATCGCATTAGGCAAGGGAGTCAGAAGAGCCAACCCCACAAGGCCTTTGGCAGCAGGATTTCTCACAAAGAGCGTGAGCCAAAGCCCAGCGGAGCCCAGGGGAAACTCTCCACTCCCTTCAGTGGGTTGGGGATCAGGCCCTAACAGCGAGGCTTCTAGCTGGCCCTTTGGGCACGACTCATCTACAAGTCGCCATCCAAACTCGTCATGTGTGAACCGGCAGCAGGTGCGAAGCCACGGCACCTTTGCTGTCCCGGCTGTCATTCAGCAGCCTCGCAAGGAAGAGCAGATGCCGCATGCAGCAGCTTTGCAGGCTGCAAGCCAAGCTCTACCCTTGGGGGCAGGCAGCTGCCATTGGCTCACACAGGAAACGCACGACAACGGGTGGTGGTCGGGGTCTGGCTCCAGAGTTGCTTTCTGTAAACCGCAGTGTGATGCACACTGGTTATATAAGACATCTGAACACCGGGCACTATGGTCAGAATCCTCTACCAGGCCCAGAACACCCGTCACCTTGTGATAATGGAACACACCCTCATGTGTTCCCCCTGCCCCCCTCCTAGCTGCACTAAAATGACTTCAAGTTGTATTTTTATCCTTACTTTGGCCTCGAAGAAGCTTTTGGCTCCTTTCACGCCCTCCGTGGAGACGTCGATCTCCGAGAGCCGCGCTAAGGCGTGAAGCCCGCTGTCTTCCTGCAATTCGCCTGCCGCGGCTTTGCGGAAAATCAGGAGAAACTGTCAGAGGGAAGAGGCACAAAACTGCAGTAAGTGGAACTTGGCTGGAGGGCCTAAGAGAATAATCCTGGGAAGAGAGACTTGCTCCCCGCTGTGTTATTTATTACTGACCAAGATCAGGGGCCCACTGCACTCGGCGCTCTGCAGATACGTAGGACAGTCTCCGCCCTGAAGAACATACACAATCTCCACCACCGAAGAGGAGAAGGAAAAGCTGAAGTGACTTTCCCAAGGTGTCCCAAGCCAGCAGTGGCAGAGCTGGGAGACACCAGGTTTCCTCAGTCTTGGTCCAGTGTCTTGCCCACTGGACCTGGCCTGATACAAAATGTTCAGAGTCAGTTGTATCAAGCACGAGAGGGCGAGTCAGGAGACTGCCGTGTAACCAGGAAAGGCGGGAAGCTGACAGGTTAGACACTGAAAATTAGGTCACTGGGCCAGCATCACCATCTTATTTAGCGACTGTAGGACCAAACACCATGAATATTCATCTTGTGAATGATACTGAGCTGTATCACATGTCTGCTGCACATCTGCTCACGAGTATTTTAAGGGCAAGTGCCGAGATAACTGCATAGAGCAAGCAAGCATGAATGCCAGCCGCTCAGGGTTGCATGCAGCCATGTCCCTCACAGAGAACGAAGGCGCTGGCGACAGCCTGGACAGTGCATAGAACAGGAAGATGTAATCCCCTGAGTGCATTATTTTGCCTTGCTGCTAAAGTCTCACTTCTCTTTTCGGAAGGGGATTTCATTCGATCTGCAGAGGCTTCGTTACGACGCCCCAAGAGCGGAGTGCTTTTGCACAGATGCTGTTTAAGGAGGCAAGCAGCCCGTCTCCCACAGGAAGCGTGTTTAGAGCGATGCCACCCCAAAGTCTCCGTGCAGTTAGTGTAACTCACTGGAAATCTCCCACAAGGAAGGAAGACTTTGAAATGCAAGGGGCTGCGTGTCCGCATGAGTGTCCTACACTGGGGGTGAGGTTCAATGCTGGAGAGACCTAGAGATCTGCAGGAATGCAACAACCTAAACACGACTGCCCCATTAGACTTAGCCTTGTTCATATAGCACGGTAGGAGTGCACAGTGCTTCGCGGCTAGAAGAATATATTAATGCCTGCCAGCTTACAATCTAACAGACATAGCGATCCTCCTCTGGGTGGGTCAAGAGGGGAAGACATTCTGGGGAAAGCAGGTTTAACCATTTCTTATATTATCCTAGACAAGCTCCAGAGCAGAGATGGGTGCCAGCCGGATGCTAGGCCAGAGTGTCGAGACGGGGTCTGAACCGAGGACAGCGAGGACGTGAGAGGCAAAGGGGGAAGGAGGATTTTGTAGGCGAGATGGACAGCAGAGGCAAAGGCATAAGTGGAGGGAGAGAAGGAGGGGCACAGAAGCATCAAGGCAATAGCAGAATTAGGGATGTAAATATCAGCTGAAAAGTAAACCAGTTAAAATTATATTGTTTAACTGGTTAACCGAGGTTGCTCTGGCCGGTCTGGCAGGGGTCCCTCCTGCCAGCCCGACCCGGCATAGCTGGGGTCCTCTGGCCGGCATGGGACCGCCGTGGTTAACAGGTAAGGCCAGTTAAGGGTAAACCTAATGCTTACTGGTTAACCTTTTACATCCCTAAGCAGAATGTGGGGCCAAGCAGGGAGACCTCAGAAGCGGAGGCGGCAGCACTGATGGGGAGGAACGTGCAGCAGATGACACCGGGGAAGGACGTTACGCCATTATGACGTTTCATCTATTTTAAGTAGAAGGGACCATCGTCCTCCAGCCTGACCTGCACAACGCAGGCCCCAAACCTCACCCTGTGATCCCTGCAGCAAGCCCAGCACCCTGTCAGCTAGCGCAGATCTTTTAGCCTTGATTTAAAGTCTATGTGATGGAGAATCCACCACACCCATAGGTAAGTTACTCCAATGGTTTGTTGCCCTCACTGATTTAAAAAAAAAAAAGCACCTTATTTCTAGTCTGAATTTGTTTAGCTCCAATCTCTAGCGACCGTTCTGCCATTGTCTATTAGACTGACAAGCCCGCTGTGAAAAATGTCTTGCCTTGTAGGTACTTCTAAAGCCATGATCAAGTCAGCCCTTAACGCTTTGGTTGTTAAGCTAAAGAGACTGAGCTCCCTGAGCCTCTCTCCATCAGGCAAGTTTTCCAGACCTCAAATTTCAGCAGAAGGATTCTTGAAGGGGGGAGATGACAGCTCAGAGTGAGAGGGGACCGGCTGCATGGAGGAAGCACTTGCAGTTTTGATTTAAACCCAATACAGATATTTGCGGGGAATCCAGCCCCATTAGCAGTGACCCTGTTTGCCCTTCCATTGTCCAGGGGGAATTTCTTGCCAAAAAGACATGGCGTGGGGCGTGTTAATTTCTCATCCAACCGAATAAGGAGTGGCTGAGCACTTGTAGACCTGCAGAATCAGGTTAATTGTGTGTGGTCTCCTGGGAACTGTCTTATTTAAGCGCGTGATGGACAGGGAATGGGGAGGGGCACAGGGCTGCGTTACGACTCTTTTCCAGTCCCCAGACTCACATTAACAACACTGGTTTTGCCAAAAGTAGTAGGTGAAGCAAAAAGTGCATCACAGAGTAACAGAACCAGACGCTCTCCATCCTATCTCCCTATCAGTCATTCGCAGCCCTGTGCCAACTCCCCCCCTTTCCTGCTTCATCTCCCCTCGAAGAGACACTGGGCCTGGGGCCAGACTGCCTGCTGGTCCTCTGACAGAGCTAACGTGTAATGGGGACAATTCACACTCCAGATGATACAGGAAGAGGGTGAGCCAAGATCTGGACCAACGGCTGCCACAGGGGACTCCGAAAATGGCACAAGCATCGCTCAGACAGGAGGTACAGAGTCATGGCTCCGCACAGAGGCAGCTGGACCCCTGGTGCCCAGAGATCTTTTCAAAGGTGGGAAGGAGGGAGAGGCCTTTATCAATTGCTTGAGAAGCAGCCCACTCCTTCCTGTAGCAAACGCCTAGAGCGCACATTGACACTTACCCCCTCCCCTCTAGTGACTGGGCACTCAGCCTTTATACGCCGTCCCCCAGTGCCAAACCCGCCCACGTTGCGCAAGACAAATTCCAGTATAACCTGACCTCACCAGTGTCATGGAAGCTTTGCAGATCCCGAAGAAATCAGAGTCAGAAAAGCCCCTGGATTAGTGAAATGCTGGTGATTTAAAAACACGGGAGCTGAAAAAATAAAGAGCCACAAATTTGGCAGGTGACTGAAGCCAGTGGGACTGGTCCGAGGCTTAAAGATAGGCACGTGCTTAATTATCTTGCTGGATCAGGGCCGAAGGGAGAGATCACACAAGCCCCACGCTGCCAGCCACAGTAACACAAAGATGCTACAGCTGTGCAAGGTGGGAACCTCAATCACAGCCCAGCGTTGTGGCCTCCAGGTTGAAGTTGCCAGCTGTAAAACCGCCCAAATGCAGTTTAGCTGGCATTTAAGCACAAGCTTCACCCCAGGGCACAGTTGCTATAGACATTTATATGGGGCACGTGTTGAATTCTCCTGCCTTCGACTGGGAGGCCATTCCCTTAGGGCTATGGCAGGAGAAACAGGCTGGTGGATCTGGAAACTGACTCAACCCACCCTGACTCCAAACTGACCCAGATCTAGCCCTCTAAAGCATTTCTAACACACCCATCACCATGCTATCTACATCCTTCTACAGGAGCCTACAGACACATCAGAAGAGCTTTTAGCCAGCTACTTTCTAGGGCAAAAGGCAGCCTGGCTGAACGTGCACAGCACAGATATTCAGTGGTGGAGGGCTCGGAGACACATGCAGCGTGATTAGCTATACACCGTAACCGAGGGCACAAAGATCACTGGGGAGCAGGTGAAGGAGCAGTTGTCCTGCCCTGGCAGAGAAGAGAAACATCTAAAAGTCTCGGTATCCCCGGAGAGGAGCAGGTGCTTCCATGGATCAGGCACACAAACCAGGATGGGCACACTGTCCTGGCGCACTCACTCTGATACTGCTCACTAGAGAAGGCCTTACCTCCCGGAAGCTAAGCTTGCCATCAAAATCTTCGTCTACTTCTTTGATCATATTTTTCAGCCCAAGGTGCGTTTGTGATGCTCCTAGTTTTTCCATCATTAGCTTCAATTCCATCAGATCAATGAAGCCATCTTTCCCCGCGTCATACCTAGGAGACAGAAACAATAACTACAGAGACCAGCTTCCCTTCAGAAGTTGCTAATTCAGATCCCGTGAATTTGCCTCTATGTTATCAGCATTTTTCTAGAAGGCCCTGTCCTATCGCTCCCTGTCAGTGCTGCCTTTGCAAACCCACCTGTACCATCTCTCTATGCCGTGGATTCATCAAATACCATGGAGTCAGTGGAACTCAGGGACTTCAGTATCAAATGATCAGGCCTCTCCCAGTTGAGCTAAAATGTTAGCTTAGCTAAAATCTTAGCTGTGAGCAATAGCAAGCTGTCATCCTCTGTGGGCAGCAGCTACTCAAGGGAGACATGATCACACATGATGGGTGAAATTTACCCTCCTCTCCCCCAGGGCCATGCAGCAAAGCTTCATGGGGGGACATATATAACATACTAAGAGTGAAATCCATCTCTGTACAGGAGACCAGCAGAGTGATGCAAGGAGATAGTACTGACCCTCTGTATTATACATGCACCCCCTGATGCTTGGCTACAGCCGCTCCTGAACGGCTAGTTCTCAATCAAAAAAGAAACATTAATTCCACAAAGCATCATTCCAGCTGGCAGAGAGTGAATCGAAGACCTTTGCCTAGAGCCCCTGGCATGGGATTGAACTACACACCCAGTAAATGCAATCCCTTTCCAGCTCAGGACCCTGAAGCGCTAACTTTCAATTCCCTCTCCAGCAACACAACACACAGACTGTAAAAAGAGCTACAGTTAGTGACATTCAGATCCAGCTTAGGAAGCTGATCTACTGCCCAATGGTACAATTTCCCCACTGTACAAAAGCCGACCAGGTGAATACCACAACAGGAAGTTCATAGTCCATAATAAAATAAGTTCTTAAAATAATGGATCTGCTTTCGTCTCTTAATGGCCTACCGCCATGCATTATGCAGCCTGTTGACACTGAGTGCAGAGTTATGGTATAGCTCAGCCCCTTCATTGTACTTAGTGGGCGAGTCTGTTTGCTTTCCAGCCTCCAACCCTGGCAATAGCTGGAGCTTATCACAATATCCACAAGCAATGCCATGCTAAAGACAAAGACCAGACTCTGTGTGGGTGTGGAAAGAGCATGGGGACATGCCAACCTGAATGGGGCAAGGCAGGAAGCAAGAGCAGGAAGCATTTCGACATTGCATTACTGATTGTACAGAGTGCAATGGCTTGCAAACAGACAAGAACAAAGCAAACAAAGGAGGAAATTACAGGGTTGGTTGTGGGCTTTTTTGCACCATTAAAATATTTCTTCTACTTATTGTTCCAAAAATTGTACAGGGGGCATAAACAACACCAGAACTTACTACGGCAGTTGCTCTGATAAGAATCGGGGCACCCCTAGAAAGTGAGCAGAAGTTCGGGTAATGGGCCATCACTTCCTTCAGTGGAGATTCCAAGGCCACAAGGGACCACTGATCATCTAGTCTGACCTTCCATATAGCACAGGCCTGGGCACTGCCCCACGATAATTCCTAGAGCAGAGCTTTTAGAAAAACATCCAATCGTGATTTTAAAATGGTCGGTGAGGGAGAATCCACTATGAGCCTTGGTTAATTATCCTTACTGTCAAAAATGTACGCCTTATTTCCCGTCTGAATTTGTCTAGCTTCCACTTCCAGCCATGGGATCATGAGTTAACCCTTTCTCTGCTTGATTTAAGAGCCCATTATTAAATATTTGCTCCCCATGTAGAGATTTATAGACTGTGATCAAGTCACCTTTTTAACTTTCTCTTTGTTAAACTGAACAGATTTAGCTAACTAGATGGAATGGTGGCACTTTGGTAGTGTCAGTACACTCTGCATCAAGCAATAGCTCTTAAACGGCTTGGGGGAAGAGAGGGAGAGAGACTTGGCACAAGCCTCCAGGCCTGGCAGCTGAGCTGTGAATATCAGTCGTGCAGAGCCCTGCTGTAGGAGGTCGTCTTACAGATCTCCAGCTGGTGGCTTCAGCCGGTTATAGACACATCTATATGGAGCTTGGCTGCTGCACTCCAAGTTGAGTACTCTCAGGAGCAGGAATTTTGTTTCCCACTCTGAAGAGGAGATGGCGCATTCAGGTATGAAATTAGCTACCGGGATGGGAGGAGAAGCAATTAAGAGTCTGCACATTCTAGGAAAGCCTCTCCACCCACTTAGCGTGCAGATGATCTGCCTGGTGCGCTGTCTAAAACCTTCCTGTTAAAAGAAATGAATAGTGGAAACCACACACCTCCCCAGAGGCTTATGATATTGTGAGGTTTTAGATGAAGATCTGGTTCCTCTAAAGTCTCCCAGGTCAATGACTCAACATGTATTTAAAAATAGTAGCCAGAATTTAGATAGCCAGGATGTGGCTGGAAGCACCTAGTATTGAAACTCATCACCAGGCATGTACCAATGGACCTCAAAACACCCTCAGTCTCTTCTCTTAATTTCGTCTCTGGCTAGGAATTCTCTGTCACTAAGGAGTGCATAAAGAGACATGAAGTTTTATCATCCTCAGATGCAGCCCCCAATTCACACTGCAAGAGCTCTGTGGCTACAATTATTAGTACCGGTGTTGCTTATATCCACTGTGTCCTGGCCCAGGGGTTCCCCATAAGGACGTCGATATCCCACTATAATAATAGTCAAGGTTCATCGTGAACATGCCCCATAAATCCCATCACAGAACATGTTTGTGCTGAACGTTTATAGCAAGCATTAAGATGAGCCAGGCCGTGCTTTGGTGGCTTACTCAAGATGGCTTTGGGTGTGTTTCCACACCGGAGGCATGTGCGAGACCACTAAAGGCACCCGAGAGTGTCTTTTTATAGCATCTACTTTTACTTTTGGCTTAAATGAGATTGGTTTGCAATGGTATTCAAGCCCTCCAGGACACATCCAAGTGCTCCATTTGCTCATCACTCTCGGGGCTTAGAATGCACTTGCACTAAGCATTAACAACCCCACTAAAGGGCTCCCTGCGGGGGGGAGTGGATGCTTTTTGAATGATACTTTGTGTTACTGCTGAAATTAACACGCCAGATGCTTTTCTCCCCAGTGAAGCGTGCACCACTTCAGCTAAAGAATTTGTTGCAGTACAAGAGGAGCTTTTCCAGGTAAATCTTGCCACCGCTACCAAGCATGGAAGATTGGTTTGAGACCTGTGCCTTGATAATCCCCCTTCAGCCTAGGCCAACCTACTTTTGAAGTGGAATCACAGCTGTACATGTGCTTTGAGTTGAGTGGATTTAATTTGCTTCATCATTATCTGACGACACCCTACACCTCTTTGCTTAAGTCCTACATGGTAAAATGTGCACATGCTATAGGAGGTTCAGTGCTTGCTTTACTCGGCATATACGAGATTTCCAATGAAGTGATCACGCTAAATCCATTCAAAAATACTAAATTAGAAAACATAGTGCTCCAGAGGCAGATTCAATATAGGACTGGTGTGTGCATCAAGACGAATGTAGCTACGCACATCTGTTAAGGAAGGAGGAAAACACATCCACTTCAGTTGTTGAATCATTATAAACTCTGAAGGGAAGTTTAAAATCTAAATAAGACTAAGCACTAAGCAACAGGACTGAACCCAGAGACTGATGTATAATATAATGGGGTGGAATAAATAACCTAAACATTCTTATTTACCATTCTTCTTTCTGCCATGATGTCCAGACACTGGAATGCTGTGCTGAAACAAAGGATTTCTGCTAATATACGTGTCTATGGTGACACAAGAGACGTGTATCTTAAGGCACAGAGTAGCTCTGCACTGGTTTTCAAACCAGGAGAGATGGCCACAGGATCAGTGTTTTAACAATGACTTCATTTCTATTGAGCAATGAGAACTGGTGAATCAGCTAACCTGACAGACACTGGTAGTGAAAGTAACTATTACGCTGATACACCATTTACCTGCTCTATTAAGATTGGTTTAGAACAAAGTTGCTGTTCTTTAATGAATCAGAATCGTTTGTCCATAAACTAGAAGGTTCTTCTGATTAGGGTGAAGTCTTCATACCTACTCTTATCAGTGAATCATTGTCGGGCAGCCAACAATTGCAGAAGTCACAGATGGAAACGACCCATTAGAACATGAGGGCCCTCTCCCTGAAAATGCTAGATTAATCTGGCAGACTGTCTAGGAAAGCAGATTCAAGTCATATCCATACTTAAAAATTTCATAAGGACATCTAGTGAGTTTGTTTGAAGACCCTGATGTTTTTTGTCCCTAGAATACACCTGCTGAAGTTACCTGACTTCCCTAAAGAATCATAGAAGATTATGGTTGGAAGAGACCTCAGGAGGTCATCTCGTCCAACCCCCTGCTCAAAACAGGACCAACACCAACTAAATCATCCCAGCCAGGGCTTTGTCAAGCTGGGCCTTAAAAACCTTTTAGGATGGAGATTTCACCACCTCCCTAGGGAACCCATTCCAGTGCTTCACCACTCTCCTAGTGAAATAGTGTTTCCCAATATCCAACCTAGACCTCCCACACTGCAACTTGGGACCATTACTCCTTGTTCTGTCATCTGCCAAAACTGAGAACAGCCGAGCTCCATCCTCTTTGGAACCCCCTTCAGGTAGTTGAAGGCTGCTATCAAATCCCCCCCTCACTCTTCTCTTCTGCAGACTAAATAACCCCAGTTCCCCCAGCCTCTCCTCGTAAGTCATTAACACATCCCAGACACATTACGCTAAACACCTGGTGTCTGACAGAGTAGATCCCAGCAACATCCAGCAGGAATTACTTCATCTCCTTGAGCTGACTTGTTCAGAAAGGCGATTTATATGTTTGATCTGGATGATCCCTGCACCTAGCACAGTTCTCCCAGCACTGCTTGATAGTTCCCCATCAGCAGTTCTTTTAGTTACTTTATTCATTGTTCATCTTCAAAGTCCTTTGCAGACATCCTCCCAACACCCTTCTGAAACAGGCAGATATTCTTACAGGTTTATAGATGGGGAGAAGCCCGTGGTCAGAAAGCTGAGCTCAGAAGTCAGGAATTCCTGGCTCACCATTAGAGTTGGTAATTCAACAATCTGGAGTGGGTAGCCCTGATTTCAGAAGTCCTGAACTCCCCTAATCCAGCTGAATGGCAGCCCCAAGCAGCACCGCTAGCTTCAATATGGTACAAAGGGTTGGGTTTGTAGAACTAGCAGGTCAACATCTTGTCTACAAAAATGAAGCTGGAACAGTGGCGGATTTAGAGTTAGTGGGGCCCTGTGCGCAGCTTCATTTTCGGGGGTCCCCCCCCTCGGGACCCAGCCAAGAAAAAGAACATTCTCTCTTATCTCCCTCCTCCGTTTTTCATTCTTTTTTTCTTCATCCTCCTCCTATATTATAAGTAATGGGAAGTAAATGAAAATAAAGTGAGCTACCTTGATTGG
Organism: Caretta caretta; assembly: GCF_965140235.1. NCBI lineage: Eukaryota > Metazoa > Chordata > Testudines > Cheloniidae > Caretta > Caretta caretta. The sequence goes on from NC_134223.1 coordinate 9,594,913, forward strand.
GGCAGGGGGTTGGGGTGCAGGAGGAGGGCAAGGGGGCAGCGCTTACCTTGGGCGGCATGGCTCCCAAAGCAACCGACACCCCCCCCCCTCCGTCAGCGACTCCTAGGCGGGCGGAAGGGCAGGGGGGTCTCTGTGTGCCGCTGCCCGCAGGCATTGCCGCCGCAGCTCCCATTGGCCGCAGTTCCCAGCCAACGGGAGCTGCAGAGTCGGTGCTCGGGGTGGGGGCAGCGTGCAGAAACCACACCCCCCCCCCTGCCCAAGGGCTGCAGGGACATGCCGGCTGCTTCCAGGAGCAAAGCGGCGCTGAAAGAGGGAGGTAGAGCGGGCAGGGAGCTGCCTTAGCCCTGCTGCTGGCATGTCTCTGCATGCCCCTGGAGGGGAGGGGGGGCAATGGGTCTCTGTGCATTGCCTGGGGCAGGGGCAGCATTTGGAGCTGACTCTCTCCCTCCCCCTCCCACGAGGGGCGCGCAGAGACGTGCCAGCCGCCAGCCACTTCCAGGAGCAGTGTGGGGCCACCGGCCACGGCATGCAGGCAGCCTGAGCCCTGCTGCGCCACCCGCCGGGACTCGGGGCAAGTTGTCAGATATTTGTCCTGCATTTTGGGAGCCCCCCCATCATTGGGGGCCCCGTGCCACGCCTCAGTTTGTTTCATGGTGAATCTGCTCCTGAGCCGGAAGACATATCAGGGGGTGGAGGTGGGGAAAGAGTTTAATCTTCCAGTTTGCCAGGGTCGGAAACAACCCTTGCACAGTATTGGAAAAATGGAGCCCGCTACTTCCCGGGGATACACACCGCTCTCCGTAAGACACGGGGCGTCAGGAAGCGTCCCTTAAATCTCTGCATGGTCCCTCAGCCGAAAGGAGCCTTTCTGGCACTCCTCCAGGGATTAATAGAGCAAAGGCCTTGGATCAGGGTAATTTCCGGTCCTGAAAGCGAGATCTGAAAACGCTCCAGGCAATTCTCATAATTGTGCTTCGGAGTTTGGAGGTGGAAAGTCTCAGCCGTGCCTTGTCTGATCCTCTGTGAGCAGTGACCTGCTTTTGAGTCCCGGCTGCCAGCGGGGGGCAGTTCGCGATACCCGACACCCACGCTGCTAGCCAAAGTTGAGAGCTACCCTGCAGCACAAATGAAGGCTTGGTCATTTTCCACCTTTATCGGGAGCTAGCGCTGTGAGTAACTGGTGGTGGGCCAAGGTTCCAGACTGCCTTCCATTAAGTATCTTGCCTGCAGGACATTCATCCAGCCCCAGCTTGTGCCGTCTGCTGCCAGAGGACAATGTTCCCCACACTGAGCAGAAGAGAGGAGAATGTGGGGCTGCCCCGACAGCCGTCTCTCTGTTCCACTCATTACGGACATCGTAGTGTAACTCACGACTTCACCACTTGTGCGCGCCACACTCTCTCCCCTGCACGGGAAGGCCCGAAGATCCCAGTGGCGTGTCTCCAGCCTCTCTGGCTGTCCTGGAGTGAAATCAGACCCACGAAACACAGACCCAGGGACAGGTCCCCACCCCCAAGGAACCTGCCAATTGCGTTGGCTCCAGCGGCAACGGGCGTCAGGCTTCTCCTCTGCAGGGCGCTGAACAGAACCATTTGATTCCTCTGTTCAGAATTCCTTGACGCAGGCCCCTAGAGAATTAGTGATCCACATGGCTGGGATTCTCGAGCTGCTGCAGGGACTTGTGCGTTGGAGAGGTGGACACAGCGAAGAGATTCCCAGACAGACACGCATCCCTTGGCTTCGCTCCTCCAAGAATGCCAAAAGGGCCGGGCCAGGCCCACCTGGCTGGGAGGGGTCAGTCTCACCCTCCCCTCCCTGCCACAGTAGCTCCAGCTAGGATCAGCTGGAGAGCAGTACCTTGGGGCCACCTCAGCTGCTGACTCTGATCCTAGTGTTAAGAACCCAGCAGGGAAACTGGGCTCTTAGATGTGGGCCAGTCAGCGCCCCCACTGCCCTGAGAGTTCAGGGGCAGAGGGATTTCTCGGTGCTGTCCAGCTGCAGGAATCCGGCACTTCACCACCGTCAGCAAAGCACAGGCGATCCTGAAAACATGCCCAGGCCCACCTGATCATTTCCTTTCTTCCAGCAGGAAAATCCACAGATCTGTCCCACCTTGTTAGTTACCGCAAGCAAGACTCTCTTCCCTCTGGAGGAGGGGGGAGAAGTTGTGTTTAGGCTCTGCCACAAGCAGTCACTGTAATCGCAGCTCGAGGAGCTAGAGCTGGGTCCGAATAAGGCGTGTTTGAAGCTATCATGCGAGGGGAGCAGAGGTTCTCCACAGTGCAGAGCCTAAACCTGCGCCGGCCTGTGACTCAGGGGTGCAGTTTGCTTTTGGAGCAGCAATGGTTCCTCTCACTCCCCATGGTCTGTGGGCCTTCCTACTATATTAGGAGAAAGGACGGTCTCCTGGAAGCCTGGGTACATTTGGTTGAACGTGTAGCTGATGACAAAGCCAGTTTGGGAGGCGGAAAAAAAGCTTCTCTCTAGACTGGGTTCTCTCCAAACTGCAACAAATGCAGCTCCAATTCAGTGGCTAGTACATTGGCTGCCTTGAATTAGGCACCTGCCCCTCTTTTCCCCTTCCTTAAGTTATTCTAGGGATCCATTTTAACTTCAGTGTGATAGCCTGGGCTATAAAGCAAAATCTCCCTTCTTGCTAGCATGACTCATGCTTTGCGTGCCAGGGCTGGTAGCCGCTCTCTTGCTGAAAATCCCGCCGCCCTGTATGTAACTCAGTCCTTCCTCTTCCCCAAATCAGTGGGGTCAATTCAGTGCAGCATTTCAACAAAGCCTCTGTCTGGATAACATTAAATACACCCTGTGGATGAATTATTGCAGTGTTGCAAATTCCCTCAGCTTCCTAACTTGGAAAGGGGGATTACCTCTCCTGGAGACAGGCTTTAATTGTGCCCCTAATCTCTGGCTAAGTGGTAAATGACCCCATTATTAACAACCTCAAAAGAAACATCATTAGAGCATTTCTGTGTCAGAAGGGTCAGTCAATGGCTCCTTCAAATTCTTTGCTAGCAAGCTCTTCCTGCTTGTGTTACTTAGTCTTCCCCAGTTCTTTGCCTCATTAAACAGGACCGTCCCAGGAACCCTTCATAATTTAAAACAGCCATGTTTACCAGTTTGGCGCCAACAGATCGAATAAGGATTTGACCAGGCAAAGAGGACAAGGACGAACTATGTTGAAACCAGGCTCCTAGCTAGAGACAGCATGTCCTTGCCCTGGTTTAACCCCATCCACACCGGGTTATCTTCACTGGCACCAACCAAGCACGATTTTTAGAATTCGGGATGTAAAGCCTGTGTAAATGGAATCTGGAAGATGCCAAGATTCTAGAATCTTGGAAGTAACGGGGCTGCAATCAGAGGTGCTGGATAGGAGGCGATGGACCGTTTCTTTCTCTGAGGAAGAAGTATCCCCCAATCTGCCAACTCCTTTCAGGAAGAGAGCATGGCACAGAATTCAGCAACATTTTGTCTGACATTATATATTATACCGTAGGAAAACAAGTACTGATTAGATCTCTACCATAGCTGCTTCAGGGAAGACAGATGACTAAATATGTGACTGACCTATACTATAGAAGCAGATGACTGTATTTCCTGTGTCTTTCTAAGCCTCTGGTTCTATGGTCTCCTTAAACAGACACTTAATTGCTGTAGCAGAGAGAAACACGCACACAAAAGACTGCAGAAAGCAGTGAGCTCATTTCAAATTAAGTGTAAAGGTATTTGAAACTTACAGAACTAAACGTAAGTATGTTGATAGCAACGTGGCCTTTTGAACAGGAGCTAATAAATACAGAACCAAAAATACACCCCACAACTCAGAAGAAAGCCAATGGGGTAGAAGAGGAACAACCTGCAAACATATACCGGAGGAGAAAAGCAGAACTAGAAAAAACAGCATGAAAGGAAGAGAAGTAAAACCTCTAAAGCCGGAACAAGCTAACACAGCTTTGGAGGTGGACTGACTTAAATCTTTACCTATGCGGTTCTGGTGACTAGGAAGGAGAAATAATTTAAGGCTAACTTTTGTTTTTCTTTAAAAGGTTAGGGGAGAAGCAGAACTTAACAAAGGGATATTCATGGGCAGAGCATTACTTCTGCAACCTTTTCATTTTACAAGATGTTTTAATTGTTGCTTTCCCTTCTGGACATCTACAGAAATGCCTCACACTGACTTAGGAAGTGGGGGATGAAGTCAGGGTCCCTTAGGTTCTGTTACACACACACACAACCGGGCTTTGCAAGCTCTGCTACAGGCCAGCACAGCTACACTACAAGAGATTAAAAAGTAGCAATTTGCTGAATTCGATGCGACACATAAGCCACTGTCTGAGGGACTGATCGAAAGACCAAGGAAGTCAACGAGACACTTCCCATTGACTATGACATGCTCTGAATCACACCTCGTGTTAATACCCTGAAAGGGACGCAGGAGGAGGGCGAGAGAATGAGAAACGGTCCATTCAGTAGGTTTTAAAAATGAAGAACAAGGGAGAGCACACAGAGGCAGATTACAAAGCCGCTAATAACAAAATGTCTGGGTAATGCTGGATCTCAGGACCCAGACCAGTAACCCTTACTCACACGAACTATCCCACGGACTATGAAAAGTGAGCTCTGGAAACCTTAGTACAAATACACATTTAGAAACTGAATGCCTCATGCTATGATTAATCACTTCCCTATCACCGAGGTGGCCTTGGGCACTGGAGCACCTTGCTCCCTCCTGTTCTCTAACTGTGGCAAATAACAGGTTAGTCTCCTGTGGGCGCTGGTGCTGTGGTTTAGTTTTGGTTGTTAGGTTTAGTGTGAGGGTGCTGGGTGCTGTTGGTGGTTTGTAATATACCGGAGGTCAGACTAGATGATCTGGTTGTCCCTTCTGGTCTTGAACTCTATGACTCTTTGATTCCACTAGGCTCCACGGGGCGAGTATACATCTCAGGCCTCAATGGAGAAAAACTTTCCACAGACCCTCATATTTTACCTACCAAATGTCTGTTAACGCTATCAGAACGGGGGCAGTCTTGTCACTAAAAAAAGGCATCTGTGGCAAAAGAGGAGCAGCAAATTCATCTATACCAATGAGAAAATCTTCGGAGAACAAGTCAGATACAGAGAAATTAACACAAGAATAGGACAGGGATTGCCACTGCTCTAGTTTTCATCAATATATAGACAACACAGGCAAATCCAGAAAGTAACCTGAACTGGTATTCTGGCTACCTGGATTTGCCAGTGGTTTTGGGTAGAATTCTCTAGATTTTGCTAATTATCCAAGTTATGCCAGTGGCCCTGGCTTGATACATAAGAATGCAATTTGCTTGGCTTTACTTTGCAATCTAGCTTTACAGCTCCCACACAGACTCTCATTCCTCATGCGGCAGCAAAATGCTCGGAAGTGTGTTCAACTAAGTAACGTTAGAACAAATGAGCTGAGTGTGTAGAAACTGCTCACTCTGTAGTTCTGTAATCAGAAGTAGGCGTTAGAGCTGGGCCAGAATATGGCCAGACGCAGCTTTTGGCCAACAATGTAGCATTTCCTCATTTTCAACTGCCACATGCAATGCCTATCCCTGAGCAGTGGGTTGCACTCCAATTTTAAAAGAACAAACACAGGTCAGCACTGGTCCAAAATTAAGATCTCTGTAGCCAGAAAAAATTTAAGTTTCAGGGGAAACAGATTAACAATCCCCAAACAAACATTCCAAAACAATGCAGCAGAATAATGCCAGCGCAAAGTATCTGGAAGTGAAATTGACTCGGAACTTACCGTAAAAACAAAAGCAGAACTAGTCCATTTTTAATGTCCCAGCAGAAAAACATTTTAAAAAAAAGGCCCATCATAGTGAAAAGTAACTTATTCAAACAAAGCGTTTCCAGTATAATTTCAGATTTTGTAAACATGAGGAAACGTGTTGTTTTCCAATAGCATCTCCCTTAGTTCCATCACTGCATTTATTTTAAATCAGTGTCAGAGTTTAAAGCCAGAAGGGACCATTAGATCATCTCGTCTGACCTTCTGTATATCACAGGCCATTAAAATTCACCTACTTACTCCTGTATGGAGCTCAATTAAGAGTCTATGGACCATTGCCCTGAAGATCCTTATGTTTTTTTAGTGCAGCCTTTCTAGTTAACATACTCAAACTCTCTAAATATTTGTTCCTAGACTGATTTAGCTAAATGCTGTTTAAATAAATGGCTAACAACATATGTCATGTCTCAGCTGGATGCGAATTTAAAATAGCTGAGCAGGAAAGGTCAGGATTTAAAGAGCAATGACAGGCCCTTATATTGATGGTAGTAACATACACAGAGCAGCATCCTTTCCACCGATTTCATCCCTGTTCCTACCCCTATTGAAGCCAACAGTAAAACTCCCAGCAGTGGTGCAAGAATGGGCCCTCAAAGCATTACACAACTGACCAGGCGCATTATGGGATTTTCCCACTTTGCTTTGAAGCATTTGGTGCTCACCAGTGCCAGAGGCAGGACACCAGACTACATGGCCCATTAATGTGATCTGTATTCCCGGAATTTTAACTTGTTACACTGAGAAGGTAATGTCTGAACATCAAGCTATAGATCAACCGATTTTTACAGAGGAGATCCAGGCTATTTTACTTATTAATGTTGCAGCTTGTAACTTAACCCACAGCCTGCAGAATTCTTATGTCTCCAGAAGATCAAAACTTACGTTTCTTTTCAGTTTCCATGAGAAATTTCTACAACTCTAAGGTTTCTTCCCCGATAGTTGCCGTTAGCGACTAGTGATAACTTATTTGAAGCAAGCTGGTTACAGTAATTGTCAGAGCGCGAGCCTCAGGAGGGACTGAATGGAGAGCAACCAAAAAGAGGAATGCAGCAGAAATTAATAGAGCAGGAAGTGTTGCTCTGATGTGTGAAATTTATTGCCATGTCAGGTTTTTCTAAAGTTGCCTTCTTTTCTGTTAACTCTACGGAAAAGAGCAATGTCTGCAAAGCCGTAACGCCACAGGCCCGGCTTGGTTAGTTGGGAAGAGATGGAAGGATTTTCTTGTTAAATCCAAAACAAGAGCAAGTCACCTCCAATTCTGGAAATGGAACTTGCAACACACACACACACACACACACACACACACACGACAAAAAAAGGAACAAGATTCCCTAAGCTATAACTATTACAAAAGCAGCACTGGGTATTATCTCAGCATGCAGCAGAAACGCTAATCACCCTCACACCACTAAGCTTTCTTGTGCAGGACCAACTTCTTCTATAGAGGTCTGGAGGCTTCACCCCCGTTGCCAGACTCGCTTAAAAGGAGGGGGGAGTTTGTGCAGAGATCTTTTCCCTCTTCTATCCACAGGCACACTGCACACCCTGCTTTAAATCAAAAGCCCAGCCTCTCTAATGCAGCTAAGTCTGGCAGTCTTTTGGGGGAGGAAAGGGGGAATTGCTCATGCTTCTAATGTAACCATTCCTACTCCCCCCAGCGTCACATGGCTGAGAGTGGCATCTCTAAGCCTGCCAGAAGCAAGCTGAACTACACCCCACTTGTGCATAGGTCAGTGATGCCCCGAGGGGCAGAGGAGTGTCTTAGGGGCAATTCTCCCCCCAAGACAGAGGTCAGTGATGCCCCCGGGGCAGGCGATGAGGATGGGGAAGCGGTTGGGTTTGCTCCTCAGGAGGGGAAGGAAAGGGGCTGGAGTCCCCCAACCAGAGACACAGGTGTCTCTGCCCAGAGGAAGGAGGCTGGGGAGGAGGATCTCCATCATCTCCCCCCGGCACTCAGTGGTTGCAAGTGGCTCCATCCACGCCCTGTGGTGTGTGGTTAGGGGGTGGGGTGGGGGCTCCCCTTCTCCCCCGGACTTTACGGGGGGGGTCGCTTTCCCGGTCCCCAGCACCGGCTGCCGGGGTGGGGAGCGGCTCAATTCCCTGGTTCTCCTTTCCCCGGGCACTCACTGCACCAGCCTGCACGGCCGCCGGGGAGCTCCCTGCCCCGCCCCGGGCGCCCCCCAGGCACCCCCGACCCCGGGCACCCCCCGCGCCCCCGGGCACTCACTGCTCCAGCCTGCACGGCCGCCGGGGAGCTCCCTGCCCCGCCCCGGGCACCCCCGGCCCCGGGCACCCCCCGCGCCCCCGGGCACTCACTGCTCCAGCCTGCACGGCCGCCGGGGAGCTCCCTGCCCCGCCCCGGGCGCCCCCGGCCCCGGGCACCCCCCGCGCCCCCGGGCACTCACTGCCGGAAGAGACGCTCCATGTCGCGGATCTGCCGGCGGGAGAACTCGCGGAACTCGGTGTAGGGGTTAAAGACCTTGCGGCCGCCGCCGGGCGAGAGCTCCCCGCCGCCCTGGCTCAGCTCCGTGCGCCGCTGCAGCCTGGCGCTCAGCTCGTCGCCCGCGCCGCCGCCCAGGGGCTCCGGGCCGTCGGGCTCGGGCGCGGCCGCCTCCCCGTTCTGCCCCTCGGGCCCCCCGCCGCCCTCGCCCTCGCCCTCGCCCTCCTCCAGCTGCAGCCGGCGGCTCAGCTTGCTGGCCAGCTCGTCCGTGGCCATGGTGCGCGGCGGCTGGCGCGGCCGAGACTCTGCAGCAGCGGCGGGGACGGGCCCAGAGGAGGAGCCGGCGCCGCCCACCCGCCGCCACTGACTGACAGCGGGGCCAGGCGCGGGGCGGGGCACGGGGGCGGCACGGGACAGGCAGACAGGTGAGGTCGGTGCACGGTGCAGGACAGACAGACAGGAGGCTCAGGCTGGACAGGACAGGGGCTGGGACACAGGACAGACAGACAGGTGAGGTCGGTGCACAGTGCAGGACATAGAATCATAGAATCATAGAATATAAGGGTTGGAAGGGACCGCAGAAGGTCATCTAGTCCAACCCCCTGCTCGAAGCAGGACCAATTCCCAGTTAAATCATCCCATCCAGGGCTTTGTTAAGCCTGACCTTAAAAACCTCTAAGGAAGGAGATTCTACCACCTCCCTAGGTAACGCATTCCAGTGTTTCACCACCCTCTTAGTGAAAAAGTTTTTCCTAACATCCAATCTAAACCTCCCTCACTGCAGCTTGAGACCATTACTCCTCGTTCTGTCATCTGCTACCATTGAGAACAGTCTAGAGCCATCCTCTTTGGAACCCCCTTTCAGGTAGTTGAAAGCAGCTATCAAATCCCCCCTCATTCTTCTCTTCTGCAGGCTAAACAATCCCAGTTCCCTCAGCCTCTCCTCATAAGTCATGTGTTCCAGTCCCCTAATCATTTTTGTTGCCCTTCGCTGGACTCTCTCCAATTTATCCACATCCTTCTTGAAGTGTGGGGCCCAAAACTGGACACAGTACTCCAGATGAGGCCTCACCAAAGTCGAATAGAGGGGAACGATCACGTCCCTCGATCTGCTCGCTATGCCCCTACTTATACATCCCAAAATGCCATTGGCCTTCTTGGCAACAAGGGCACACTGCTGACTCATATCCAGCTTCTCGTCCACTGTCACCCCTAGGTCCTTTTCCGCAGAACTGCTGCCTAGCCATTCGGTCCCTAGTCTGTAGCTGTGCATTGGGTTCTTCCGTCCTAAGTGCAGGACCCTGCACTTATCCTTATTGAACCTCATCAGATTTCTTTTGGCCCAATCCTCCAATTTGTCTAGGTCCTTCTGTATTCTATCCCTCCCCTCCAGCGTATCTACCACTCCTCCCAGTTTAGTATCATCCGCAAATTTGCTGAGAGTGCAATCCACACCATCCTCCAGATCATTTATGAAGATATTGAACAAAACCGGCCCCAGGACTGACCCTTGGGGCACTCCACTTGATACCGGCTGCCAACTAGACATGGAGCCATTGATAACTACCCGTTGAGCCCGACAATCTAGCCAGCTTTCTACCCACCTTATAGTGCATTCTTCAGACAGACAGACAGGAGGCTCAGGCTGGACAGGACAGGGGCTGGGACAAAGGACAGACAGACAGGTGAGGTCCGTGCACGGTGCAGAACAGACAGACAGGAGGGTCAGGCTAGACAGGACAGGGGCTGGGACACAGGACAGACAGACAGGTGAGATCGGTGCACAGTGCAGGACAGACAGACAGGAAGGTCAGGCTGGACAGGACATGGCTGGGGCACAGGACAGACAGACAGGTGAGGTTGGTGCACAGTGCAGGACAGACAGACTCAGGCTGGTGCCCAGCACAGGCCAGCCCCAGGGGCTGCAGCAGGACACACACCAACAGGGGAGGCTAATAGGCTGCCCCTCTTCCTGACACACCCCCAGTCCAAGCGCCACCTCCTAAAGAGAGAGAGTTTCTTTCTGGAACAAATTTTAGCAACCAGCTCAATTCTCTTGACCCCCTCCTATGCCCTGCACCCCCAGCTGTTTCATTTCCTTGGGAAGCAGTTCTTGGTGTGCTAGTCTTTTACACTCCCACGCTCTAGTCCAGGAGTTGTTAAACTGTCTCATAAAGTGGCCCACCTCTTAAGGAGATACTGGCCAACACACCCCTTCCCTCCCACTGGTGCTAGCATGAACCATTTTCCCTCCCACTGCCAGAACACCGCTGGCAGCTACTGCGATGGCTGACATGACAAAGTAACAAGGATGGAAACAAGGAGAACACTCAGCACTACTAGACCAGCCAGCTTGCTGCAGTCCATTGAGGGTCTGATGGATGGCTGCTGTTTGGGAACCATGGGTCGAGTAGTTAGCTAGAACCAGGAGACTAGACTCCCGATTCTATTTCTGCCTCTGCCACAAACTTCCTATGGGATCTTGGGCAAGTCACTTAAGGCCAAATTTTTAAAGGTAGTATAGGCTCCTAACTTCCATTGATTACTTTTGTGAATCTGGGCCCTGGCCCTTAAAGTCTCTGTGCCTGGCCTTTGCTTGTTAAACAGGGACAGACTGAGAGAGAGAGAGAGTGTGTGTGTGTCTCTGTCTCCCCCTTAATTTGTGTTTTGAGATCCTTGAATGGAAGACACCACAGATTTGCAAGCTATCTACTCCCTTGCAGTGTTTATGACCATACTGTGTGTAATAATGGTATATCTGCCCTGGGAGATTATGAGGCTGCTGTAGGCAGGGAGGGACAATGGATTAGCTGGTGTGTGTAGAGATGTCAAACTAATATCTGCCAGCATTTGAAAGAGATTAATAGGTTGGGTTTTTTTTTTTAATACTAAGCATTGCTACGATAGCTGAACATCTCACAACAATTACAGACAAGGTGACATCACAGAATGCTACAAAAAGAAGAGCATGCTTGGCAGGTAGACCTTAAAGGAATCGTACACGCCAGTAGCTTTTGTAAGAGCTAAGCATTATCATTGCTGCATTTTAGTATTCAGATCCCAAATCAATTTACTTTGCACATTAAATGTTCATTAATCAACACCATTAAAAGAAACCTCTAATGGGGAAGTCCCTTTCACTGTCACTGAAATGATTTAGACTGGGTCATAGATATTTTATGAAAAAAATACAACCCCTAACTGCGGCTCTCCCTCCCCTAGGGTAATGAGCTGATCTTTCTTCTCTCCTGCCAAGCTTCTCCTTCTGCTGGAATCCCCTGTAGTCAAGTCATAATCCTGTGTTTGTGACACTTGTCTGTTGCCGTGAAAGTGATTGTGATGGGCCAGACTTGGCACCGACATAGCAGGGTTACCCAGGAAGAGCTGGCTCACATGAGAAAAAGAAGCCACTGCCTCCCCAAAGAGAGTATTTTTTTATTATTGTCAGGAATAAATATGTGCGTATATGTATATGTACAGAAGCACCACTATATGTGAGCTAAGTCAATGCCAGCATCAACTGAAAAGTTAGAAACCTGCTGGTAGAAACACTGCATTTAAGGATATATTTATATCCTTTTATTAAATTCATATTAAACACAGAACAGCAAACTATCCCCATGGGAAGGAGAGATAGGAAAAATAGTACAAGGCCAATATGGCTCTAACAGGAACTTAAAGTGCAAACTTGGACAAATTGCTAGGGATGGGTACAGAAGAAGAGTGCAAGCATCTAGGGACAAAATTAGAAAGACTAAGGCACAACATGAATTATAGCTAGCAAGGGACAGAGAAGGCAATAAGACAGAGGTGGGCAAACTACGGCCCGCAGGCCACATCCGGTCCACGGGACCGTCCTGCCTGGCCCCTGAGCTCCCGGCCGGGGAGGCGTCCCCGGCCTCTCCCCTGCCGTTCCCCCGCAGCCTCAGGGTGCTGCGCCGCCAGCACTCTGGCCCGCCGCTCCTGCTGGGCAGCGTGGAGGCGTGGCTGGCTCCAGCCTGGTAAGGGGGCGGAGAGCGGGGGTCCCAAGGGGCAGTCAGGGGACAGGGAACAGGGGGCGGTTGGATGGGGTGGAGGTTCAGGGGTGGTGGTGGTCAGGGGACAGGGAACGGGGGCGGGGGGTTGGATAGGCGTGGGAATCCCAGGGGGCCTGTAATGGGGTGGGGGTGTGGATAGGGGTCGGGTCAGTCAGGGGACAGGGAGAAGGGGTGGTTGGATAGGGGCGGGGGTCACGGGAGGGGGCGGTCAGGGGATAAGGAGCAGGGGGGTGGATGGGTCGTGGGTTCTGAGGGGGGGAATCGGGGGCGGGAAGTGGGAGGGGGCGAATAGGGGGTAGGGGCCAGGCTGTTTGGGGAGACACAGCCTTCCCTACCCAGCCCTCCATATAGTTTTGCAACCCCAATGTGGACCTTGGGCCAAAAAGTTTGCCCACCCCTGCAATAAGAGTTTATTTACAAACTTTAGTAACAAGAGAAAGACAAAGGACAGTGTAAGTCCTCTACTTAGCAGGGAAGGAGAGCTAATAATGGATGATATTAGGAAGGCCGAGTTGTTTAATGCTTATTTTGCTTCAATCTCCACTAAAAAGGTTAATTGTGATCAGATGCTTAACACAATTAATATTAACAACAAGGGGAAAGGAATGCAAGTCAAAAAAGAGAAAGAATGGGTTAAAGAATATTTAGATAAGTCAGATATATTCAATTCAGCAGAGCCTGATGAAATTCATTGTAGGGTACTGAAAGAACTAGCTTAAGCAATCTCGGAACCATTAGCGACGATCTTTGAGAACGCACGGAGGATGGGTGAGGTCCCAGAGGATTGGAGAAGGGCAAACAAAGTTCCCATCTTTAAAAAGGGGACTCGGCCAATTGTAGACTAGTTAGCCTAGCTCTGATACTTGGAAAGATACTGGAACAAATTATTAAACAATCCATTTGTATGCACCTCGAGAATAGGGTTATAACGAATAGCCAGCATGGATTTGTCAAGAACAAATCATGCCAAACGAGCCTAATTTCCTTCTTTGATAAAGTTCCTGGTCTAGTAGACGGGGGGTGAAGCTGTACACATGATATTTCCTAATTTTAGTAAGGCTTTTGATACAGCCCACATTATAGTCTCGTAAGCAAACTAGGGAAATGTGATCTACAGGAACTTACAATAAGGTGGGGACAACACTGATTGAAAGACCGTACTCAAAGAGCCGCTATCAATGGTTCGCTGTCAAACTGGGGGGAAAGCATCAGATATGGTCCTGGAGGGATCTGGTACTAGTCAACATTTTCATGAATGACTTGGATAATGAAGTGGACAGTATGTTATAAAATTTGCAGATGACACCGAGATGGAAGGGGAGGCTAGCACTTCGGAGGACAGGATTAGGATTCAAAATTACCTTGACAAATTGGAGAATTGGTCTGATGTCAACAAGATTAAATTCAATAAAGACAAGTGCAAAGTGCTACACTTAGGAAGATAAAATCAATGCACAACCACAAAACGGGGAATAACTGGCTAAATGGTAGTACTGCTGAAGAGAATCTGGGAGTTATACGGGATCACAAATTGAATACGAGTCAGCAATGTGATGCAGTTGTGAAAAAGGCTAATATCATTCTGGGGGGTACTAACAGAAGTGTCATATAGAAGACATGGGAGGTAACTGTCCTGCTCTGTTCAGCACTGGTGAGGCCTCAGCTATAGCACTGTGTCCAGTTCTGGGTGCCACACTTTAGGACAGAGGTGGCTAAACTGGAGAAGAGCAATAAAAATGATAAAAGGTTTAGAAAACCCAGCCTGTGAGGAAAGGTTAAAAAACTGGGCATGTTTAGTTTTGAAGACTGAGGTAGGACCTGGTAACAGGCTTTAAATATGCTAAGGGCTATTATGCTGAGGATGGTGATCAACTGTTGTCCATGTTCACTGAAGGCAGGACAAGAAGTAATGAGCTCCATCTGCAGCCAGGGAGATTTAGGGAAAACTTTCCTTTCTAACTACAGGGGTAGCTAAGCTCTGGAATAGGCTTTCAAGGGAGACTGTGGAATCCACATCTCCATCACTGGAGATTTTTAAGTACAGGTTGGAGAAACACCTGTCAGGGATGATCTGTGTTTATTTGGTCCTGCCTCTGCACAGGGGGCTGGACTGAATGACTTCTCCAGGTGTCTTCCAGCCCCACATTTCTATGATTTATGGTTCTGGAGTATTTATTTAAAAAGAAAGGCCCCAAACAGGTTAGCCACTAGGCAAATGCACGGAAATAGACAGCACCTGATCTAAAGATCTTACAATCTGAATATCAGGACAAAAGATGGAGGAAATTGCTGAGATGTCATCTCAGCAACAGACGGGTATGTATGTGTGGTCTCAAGAGTCTTGACACACTTTCAAAATGGCTGCAAACGTCACTTGAATTACATTCAACCTGAATTACACTTCTAAAAAACAACCACCAATAGGCTTACTCACACAGATGATATGACCCATAACAGGCCATTTTGGTCAAGAGATCTTATATATTCAGGGGTAAATTTTCCAAGGCGTGGTGAACTATGCACCCACAATTTAATTGCTGATGCAAAGCAGACTATTTGAGCAGCTGCAATCAGGTAGCTACAGCTCAGTGCCTGCACAACCAGGCTGGGTTACAGAGCAGCTGAATATGTAACCCTTAATGATTGCTTTGCGTGTTCAACAAGACAAAGATTCTTCTTTTGTTTTCTTTAAATTATTCTTCTCTGGTTCAGGTCTTAAGTTTTCTGGCAACAGAAATAGTTTTGATAAAGGTGATTTATGCTTGTCACCAGCTATTTTGAGAATATCAAGCCTTAGGCTGGTAGCTGGCTGACTTGAAACAGATATTTTTGAATGCCAGTCTCTTGTCAAAACCTCCTGGTTTCAACATGAGCCCTGACTGAATGAGTGGGAGAGAATGCGAGCAGCAGTTTAAAGTGTGGTTGTTTTGTGTCCTTTTCAATGGCCTGGGAGTAAGAAAAAAAACAAACATAAAAACCCCATCAGGCTAGAGTGCATGAAAATAATATTTAATTAAAGCAGCAGTTCACAGTACTAGAGATGCAATTACTAAAGAACATTTATAATGGAATTAGTGGAGCAACTTTTCAGAAGCTGTTCCATCAAGTACAGAGCAGTGGTGAAGAAATAAACAAAGCAAACAAATATGTCTAAGCTATAAAGGAGAACTTGTTCCATAGATTCCAAAGCCAGAGGGACCATTGTTGTCATCTAGTCTGACCTCCTCTATAACACTCCAGAAAACTTCCCCAAAATAATTCCTAGAGCAGATCTTTTTGAAAAACATCTGGTCTTGATTTAAATATGGTCAATGATGGAGAATGCACCATGACCCTTGATAAATTGTCTAATAGTTAATTATCCTCACTGTCAAAAATGTACATCATACTTCCAGTCCGAATTTGTCTAACTTCAACGTCCAATCATTGGATTGTGTTATACCTTGCTCTACTAGAAGTGAAGATCCCATTATTAAATATTTGTTCCCCATGTAGATACAGTACTTACAGACTGTAATCAAGTCACACCTTAACCTTTTTTTTGTTAAGCTACATAGATTGAAGTCTTTGCTTCTCACTGTAAGGCATGTTTTCTAATCCTTTATTCATTCTCATGGTTCTTTTCTGTACCTTCCTTAATTTATCTATTTCCTTCTTGAATTATGGGCACCAAAACTGAACACAGTATTCCAGCAGCGGTTGGATCAGTGCCAAATACAGAGATAAAATAATGACTCAATGCAAGTGTGAATTGCAAAGATGTAGATATTTCCATGCATGAGGTTGCTGGAAAAGGTTATTGTAGCACATTGGCTCTGTGCACTGAATCTTGAGAATAGGTATTCTATTAAAAATAAGCTTTTTAAAAATAATTTCCCTGATTTTCAAAGGTGCTGAGCACATATGTGTTCCCACTAACTTCCACAGAAAGCTGCGGTTGCTCAGTACCTCTGAAAATGAGGCCAAATTTACTTAATTTTATATTTTTAACAATTTGGGAAGGGCAGTAACACACTAAGTACATGGCTTGTACTAGTTTCCTCAACTTCTCAGATTGTTGGACGTTACTAGACCTTTGGCATCACATGCTGAGCACCAAGGGCAAAGCTATTGATTTTTGGTGTCATCAGAGCTCTGCAGGAATGATATAACCTTAACAGGTTTCAGAGGGGTAGCCTTGTTAGTCTGTATCAGCAAAAACAACAAGGATTCCTTATGGCACCCAGGTTTTAGCCCACGAAAGCTTATGCCCAAATAAATTTGCTAGTCTCTAATGTGCCACAAGGACTCCTCATAACCTTAACAGTTTCCCTGTATTGCAAAATATCTTGAAACATCTGAAAACATACTTGAGCAAAGGTCTGATTATCAGTGATGACCTGTTGTTTAGACACAATATTGACTGACATATGGAAATTAGACATATAGATAAAAAAACTGCTAAACGTATTTGCTAGAGAACCGTTTAATTAGACTATAAAGGGTCTGAAACTGACCACAAGACATCAATTATTCTTTATGAAGTCACTGAGTGACTGCCCTCTGCAGATTAAAATAATTATGATCAAGCTTCTGAGATGACCTGAAAGTATTCCACTTCTAGCAAAGCTACATCTACAGCTGGTGCACTGGGAAGAGCAATGGATGAGAGTATGAAAGAAAAAAACATAGGAAATAAGGCAGCATATGCTAGTTTGGTAATGATTACCTTACTAGCAGCTGATCAGAAGATTAAATTTATCACAAGCAAGACAGAGGAGACTTTTCAAATCCTTGGGACAATACTGAAGTGATAGCCACATGCAAATCTAGATTATTCAAGGTACGGCAGCTATAGAAATTAGCTAATGTTATAGGGCAGGGGGAAGGGCAATATATGAGGATTGCAAAATAATGATGCCCCAAAAACGCTCAAGGAAGAACTGCTGCAAAGGTTCAAACAGAACAGATAGACGGGGCTAGAGCAAAATGTTAAAATAAAACAGGCATGTGAGGTCATGTATTGTCCCAAAATAAACTCAGGACATTGTACAGATGGAAGCACATTGCACATCTGGTAAGAAAAATAGGCCAAGTCCTAAAGAGAGACTGACTTTACCCAGTGTGTTAGGAACTAAACCAAGTCTGCACTAGAAAAGAGCTACTAGTTACGGACTATTGTACCATACATAACATTAGCAGTGAGACTCGGACAAAAGCATGTCCACGCACTGGACATTTTAGCACTAATGAGCCAGTTTGTTAGTGCCAAAATGTAGACAATTTGCAATATAATAGGACTTTATCTATACAGCCTAGAATCCAAATTACCCATTGTTGAAAGGATCTGTGCAAACTGTTCAGAATACAACAAAGGGAGAATGACTGTGGGGACAGTATGTACCAGAACCACTAGCTTACTGCGCTGACCCAGCAGCGAATGGGCTAACACCTACCTCACTACTTAGCAAGATTAGCTTTCTCAGATATCAAGAATTATTTTGGGTGGTAACTAGTACGAACATTTTGCTCTGATTTTGCAAAGGAAAATAGCCTTTAGTTTTCAAGAATGCTATAGTAATAAATAATACATCTGATCAGAGTAACAGAGAGGTGAGCCCTTGCTGTTCTGTATTCACCGGAATATGGGAATTTGGGTTGGTCCCTAAGGCTGCTTATCAAATGTGGCTCCCAGATTGCTCATGCAAGTGTATTATTTAAGTAACATTCTAGTAAATGAACAGTGTTCTTTCAATTGGTTGTAATTACACAATGGACTCAGAATGGTTCTGTTCAGTCACATTTATGCAATTCTGGAATTTAGTTGTCAGAACCTGGTGGTCCATTTTCATACCTCATGCTGGAACTCTACCATGGATCTACTTGGATTTAGGACTGTGTTAGGGCTCAAGTGAGCTACACCAGCATAACAAAATTTAACCTAAGCAGACCTTAGGAGTTTGAGACTATTTAAAAAAGGATACTTATAAAGATAAAAAATACACTTCTGAATTTATATATCAGTTTGTATTAAAATGACCATTTTTCTTACACTTCTAATTATCAGAAATACAATATGGTACATAAGCAACATATTTAAAAAAAACAAGTCCTAAGTAATTCAAGATACACTGCAGCATTTCATATATTTACATAAGGGCTAAATGGATTCTCATCAAAACAATACAATTAATAACAGCTCTAACCCAAACAGTATTACAGTACTTGGCAAATTCCTACTACAGGATTTTTGCAAGAGAAACGCCTATGAGGTGGCATTACTATGTGCTCTCCTCTTAAATGTTTCTATCACATGGTCTGTCGTCTTCAGCTTTTCGGGGAATGATTTTGTTTTGGGTCCAGGCTGCGAGACAGAGAGAGATTAAAAAATTGTTCTTATACGGGACAATTTGTAGATTGCAATGTAAACCTTCTCATGCTCATGTGTTCATCACATCAGTATTATGCAATTTAAACCAAAGGGTAAACTTGCCAGGGTAGATTGCCCACATGTACCGGGGAGCAGTAACACCACATGGAGGGAGGTGCAGTGGGGCAAGTGTTGTCTAGGATGCCTGCATCTAGTTAGTGCAGCACACAAGATGGAAGGCTGGATGAGAGGAGGAGGCCTGGTTCGGTGTGTGGAAGCTGCTGCATATCCAGCACTTAAGAAAAATCAGGCCACTTATGATACCTCAATATGAATCTCAGAGCCAAACTTTAAGCACCCATTTTTTAATGATTCAGTTCAATCCTCGTAACAATGAGCTACTGATAGAGCTGGGTTAAACCACAGAATCATAAAAATATGGAGCTGGAAGGCACCTTGAGAATTCATCAAGTCCAGCCCCCTGTGGTGTGCCAGGACCTAGTAAACCTAGACAGACAGGTGTCTGTCCAACTTCTTCTTAAAACATCTGATGATGGGAACTCCACAACCTCTCTTAGATGCCTATACCAGAGCTTAATTTGTTAATTTCCCCCCTAATATCTAAACTAAACCCCCTGGCTGCCGATTAAGCCCATTACTTCTTGTCCTACCTTCAGTAGATACGGAGAACAATTGATCACCATCTGTTTCACAACAGCCCTTAACATATTTAAAGATTGTTATCAGGTCCCCCCTCAGTCTTCTTTTCTCAAGACTAAACATGCCTGCTTTTTTAATCGTTCCTCAAAGGCTGGGTTTTCTAGATTTATCATCATTTTTGTTGCTCTCCTCTCGACTCTCTCCCATTTGTCCACATCTTTCCTTAAGTGTGGCACAGAATTGGAAACAGTGCTCCGAGGCCTCACCAGTGCCGAACAGAGAGGGACAACTTCCTTCTGTGCCTTACACATGACACTCCTCACACAGCCTCACATAGCATTACCAATGCACTTTAATCCCAATGAGCTATACTCCTGTTTACTGCAGTGATGAAACTGTTTGTAGGAGAATGCCAGTCCCACTGCATTCTGCTAACTTGTCTGATGATTTGGTGACTTGCATAAATGCAGATTAGACCGAAGTCTGAAGGGCCTGGACATTGGGGCACTGCTTTATAAGATGATACTTGTGATTGTGCAGAGCCAAGGAAGTAGGACAAAGGGAGGTGAAGTATTTTAGAAATATTCCCTTCACTATTATCTACACTTCCTTTTCATGAACAGACTGCATGTGACCTTCAAGAGGAATCCCTTTCCCTGTTTCTTGACTCTCTTCTCACACTTCTGAGTAAGCTCTGTTCTTTTATGTCCTGGTTTCCCTTCCAGCCGCATTTGTTCTGAAAATTAGTACATGCTACTACAAGTTCTTTTCTCTGGAGTGTGACTAAGACCAGAGGTTAAGACAATCCCTGCATCACTCATCACCTCTCCTTATCTGACCAGTGTCACTATGCCAATTTTTCGTCATTAACACTGTAATTACTAATCTTATACACAGTACTTCTCTCCCTTGATGGTACTGTGTTTAAACCCTCTTGAACTCCTAGTTGATTACGTCTGCTGCCTCTCTCCTGTCAGCTCTCATTGTCATTTCCACAAGGAAGTTAATCAGATTTGTTATGCATGACCTACCCTTTATAATCCTTACTTACTGATCTAGGAAATCTGGTGCTGGATCCTCGTTTTTTAACCATCTGCTTGTTAATACAAATGAAATGTACTAGTTTCTTTTCCTTCCCTCACAGGGGAATGTCAGATATTATTTGTGAAACACCACAAGTATACATAGAGCTTTATGGTAACTAAGCAGTGATCAACAAGTCACAAAGAAATTATCTCGTTTCATCTGTGTGGACTGCCTAGTGAATATTAGGGATTTAAGTGAGCTGTGTAGGGTAGGTGGGTGTAGATCTGTAAAGAAGATTACCAATTACTGGTTCATAACCCTACCTTGGGATCCCCTCCGTACATCCTTGGGAGAACTAAAACCAGTGCTCCACAGTTAAAGGGTGGTGAGTGCAAAGATGCCACTTGTGACAACAAATTCAGAGGACTGCCAATCCCAAGCATTCAAAAATAATGAGTCAGGCCCCCCCATATTGAGACAACTGGTTTAAAAAATCTTGAGAGTTGAAAAATAATACATTTTGGGTTCTTTTTATTCTTTTGCCTTCTGGATTTTGAGCCTCTGGGGATCACATTTTCAGGCTTTTCTCTGCAACCATGAGGGCCAGAGATTTACTTAAAAAAAATGCTGAGAGTCTCAGGTAATCACATGACTCCAGGAGATGGATCTTTAAAACAAATTCCAAATATACTAAAAAATTCTAAGCACCACTTTACTAGAGTGAGCTCCCTGTGTGGTGTATCAAGACCATATTATTTCCTACCTGGTAAAAAGTAAAATGTAATACCTTGTGTTTACAGATGCTTAAAGCAAAGGTGTGGCCACATCCGTAAGAGAAAGACCATTGGGCCCTTCTGGACTAGGTATTTTCATAAGCAAATAACAGATGCTGCACAATTCTGTTTCAGATAGAGATATGGAGACCTTCAGATTCTATAAACGGAGTGTGATTTACAAAAAAGACCTCTCAGCTGCAGAGAAGGTAAATCATTGCTTCAGCAATGTCTTCCCCTACAGATGTAGAGGGTAACATTTTCAAAAGGGCCTAAGCAAAATAAATCTCATTTAACTTATAGAGGGACTAAGGCACTTTTGAAAATTCTACCCAGGTTCTATAAAAGGAGATTTACAATCAATGGGTTAATTAGGTATAGAATGCATTGGACAGAGCACAGGTTAATTAAGGTGATTGTCTTAGGCTGACCAAGTGGTTAAGAGAACCATAACTTTACGCAGTATGATAGGGGGTTTACTGCAAGAATCTACAGTTCACTAACTCGTTATGTAACCAGAAAAAGCCATGCACAGTCCATGCACCCAAGTGTAGGGAGAGGATGACTCTGCACTGCTGTATGCTTGCAGCTTTGAAATGTACAACGTTTTCAAAAGGTTCTCTAGGTAGAGCTTGCAGAAATTTCAAATTCTGTACCTGTTGATGTTTGTAGTGCCTTGCACATAGAAATAACAATAGTCAACTAAGGAATGAAGAGGCCAGAGTTCCCCTGAGGAGTTCAGGATGTACATACACTGAGAGCTTGAGCGCCTCTATGGAATTATAGTCATTTCACTTATGGTCCAAATTTGGCCCATTTTAATTCCATACATGGCTCCCTCCTTCTTTGGCAGCCCCTCCCAGTTTTCCCTGTGTTGTCATCTGCTCCCCAGGCTCCTGCTGTGTGCGCTTCCTCCCCTCCACGGTTTGTTGCTGCTTCCCTCCTGCTGTTCATTCAGTTGCAGCACTAGCTTTCACCTACTTCACTGTGGTCAGAACAGGGGACTAGAAATCAGGAGAGCTGGGTTCTGTTCCTGCCTCCAGCTGGGTATGTGATCTTGAATGAGTTACTTAACTTCCCTGTGCCTCGGTTTCCCATTCTGTGTAATGGGGTTTCTGCTTTGAGTTCTTTGGATCAATGCCATTAATATTACTGCTACCTTACTGACAGCTCTTCATTCACATTGCTGGGCCAGTTCAATCTCTTCATTCACGGGTGTTATGACACACAAATGAATTATTATTAGATGGGCTGAAGTCCATCTCTTATAAGTTAGGCAAAATGATTACACTGATCCTGTTACTATGAGCAAGTGTTCAGACATATGCATACCTTCCTGGCTCTGTCTTTTTGTGAACAGGTACGACATGGTGACAACTTTTCACTTCTCTTCTCCAGTTCCTCTAAATGGCTCTGGGTGAAAATACCAGTAAAATGACATCCAATTGCAAATCTTGCCTTAGACATCCTATCAAAAATACAGCTGAGACACATCAGAACTAAATAGGACTCCAAATCTGATAAGACCAACAAAGCGGACTGAGTTACTCACATTCCCCAAAGCCAACAGCAAGCTGCAATGAAAAAAGCACCTAACTGCTGGCAATTATTGTTTAATCTCAATACTTCCTTCAAACATGAATTGTCTTAACTTGTACCAATGTGCAATTCACTCTTCTAAGGGTCATTTTGATGAAGACCCAAAGCATCAACTAAATATGAAAGTCTGGATAAAACCACTTATCATATGGCCTTTTGGGGCTACAGAGCATTCTCCAAGCTCATGACACTACACAGACAGATTAGAGAAATCAAGGAAACAATAGCAAATGTACTGCTATTCTTGTCCTAAATCTCAGCCAGTTCTATTCTTGGTTACATACTAAGGTGACAGGCTCCTTGGGATCTTCCAAATCCTGTGCAAAGATAGACACACAGAGGCCCTTCCAGCTTACTACCTGTTTGTGATTAGCTCCCTTCCCACCTCCACGTACCCAAGTCAAAACTTGCAGGGTCTTGTTCTGTGGTGTTTGGATTGCAGGGTGACATCTCAGTGTTAACCCTGCAGCTATAATATAATCTTTCATCGGTGCCTGCCTCAGTGAGGATGTTTTCAAGCAGGACCTACCAAAAGTCAGCCCCCTAAATAATTAGGTTACTGCCCAACACACAGCTGCAGAAGAGGATGTTTAGGTACCAGGTTCATGGAAGCACTGCCATGACTTTTGTCCCTAGACCATTACCTTATGCAGTTTAACAGCTCTGTTCAACCTTTTCTCCTGATTCAGCTGGAACTGTGTCCTCTCTAGAGCCTCTTTTAGCAGAGCATTCTCTTCTGCTTCTCTATAGACATCATCTTCCAGTTTAGTTATCTCGGCCTGGTACGCTTGCAGAGAGACCTTATTCGCCCTGTACAAAACAGAAGAGGTAAAGTATTCTGGGCTTTATTCTCATCTACACTACAGCCTCTTGATACATCTCTGGCAGTGTAAGGGGCCTTAAAAAGAGAGGATAAATTACATTTACATCCACTTTAAGAGTATGTCTACACTATGAAGTTAGGTCAATTTTATAGAAGTTGATTTTTAGAAATCGATTTTATACAGTCGATTGCATATGTCCGCACTAAGCGCATAAAGTCGGTGGAGTGCGTCCTCACTACCGTGGCTAGCATCGACTTATGGAGCGGTGCACTGTGGGTAGCTATCCCACAGTTCCCGCAGTCTCTGCCACCCATTGGAATTCTGGGTTAAGCTCCCAATGCCTGATGGGGCAAAAACATTGTCGCAGGTGGTTTTGGGTACATGTTGTTAGTCACCCCTCCCTTCGTGAAAGCAATGGCAGACAATCGTTTCTCGCCTTTTTTCTGTGCAGGTGCCATACCATGGCAAGCATGGAGCCCGCTCAGCTCAGCTCACTGTCACCGCTGCTGTGGTGAGCATTGTAAACACCTCGCGTATTATCCTGGAGTATATGCAGAACCGGGCTAAGAGACGTCAGCATGAGGAGGATTTTGATGAGGACATGGACACAGATGTTCCTGAAAGCACGAGCTGTGGCATTTGGGACATAGTGGCGGCAGTAGGGCTGGCTGATACAGTGGAATGCCAATTCTGGGCCCCGCAAACAAGCACAGACTGGTGGGACCGCATAGTGTTGCAGGTATGGGATGATTCACAGTGGCTGCAAAACTTTCGCGTGCGTAAGGCCACTTTCCTGGAACTCTGTGAGTTGCTTTCCCCCATCCTGAAGTGCAGGAATACCAAGATGAGAGCTGCCCTGATAGTTGAGAAGCGAGTGGTGATGGCCCTGTGGAAGCTTGCAACGCCTGACTGCTACCGGTCAGTCGGGAATCAATTTGGAGTGGGCAAGTCTACTATGGGGGCTGCTGTGATCCAGGTAGCCAGTGCAATCATTGACATTCTGTTATCAAGGGTAGTGACTCTGGGAAATGTGCAGGAAATCTGCAGCTCCAACAGATGCTTCATCATGTCCGTTTGCTCTCCCATTAGCCTCGCATTGCCTCCTGCCTCCACTCTTCACGCTCCTGCCTCCGCTCTTCGCGCTCACTTAATGCTTTCCTGGCCTCTAACACTGAATGCCTCCATGCATTAAGCTGTGCCCTATCAGTGCGGGAGGACTGCATGAACTCGGAAAACATGCCATCACGAGTGCATTTTTTTCGCTTTCTAATCTGCGATAACCTCAGAGACGGAAATGATAGGAGGAGCGTAGAAACATTTGCACCTGGCGGGGGAGATAAAAAGGGTGAGTAAAATTTAAGATGATACATTTCTGAGAACAAAAGAGATACTCTTTCACAGTGAATCAAGCAATTCACAGCAGACAGCACATGTGCTTTAGGTACAAGGTCGCATTTTACCTTTTATATTGAGTGCCTGTCGGTATGGTGACACATCACACATGGCTGGGCAACAGAATTCAGTTTCCAGGCAGCCATGGTAAGGCCCAGGGTACGCGGGGTTGGCTTCTTACGCATAACATGTGGGAATGGTTTCAAACTGCAGCACCACCCTTTCGCATAGTAAGCAATGGGTTGGGTTTCATATTTAAAAGGAGGGGCTGTGGTTTTCGGGTGGATATGCAGCACACACCTCCCTCCACCCTTTACCGCGTGGCTATTCTCTGGGATGATCCTTTCACCCCTCCCCCTGCTGTGTGGCTATTCTCCGGGATGATCCCTTTTAGCCAAGCGCAAACAGCCAAGCATGAACGGGGTCCTTTTACTATTCCCTTACAAAAATTCCCCTATTTCAACCAGGTGACCATGAATGATATCACTCTCCTGAGGCTAACACAGAAAGATATAGACTGAATGTTGCTTGAATGTGACCAAAACCCAGGACCATTCGCTGCCATGCTTTGTGCTGCAGTGATTCCAGACTACTTGCTACTGGCCTGGCGTGGTAAAGTGTCCTTATAGCACTTAAAATAAGGCAGCCCTCCCCAGAAACCTTCTGCAAAGTCTTTCAGAGTACCTCCAGGAGAGCTTCATGGAGATGTCCCTGGAAGATTCCCGCTCCATCCCCAGACATGTGAACAGACTTTTCCAGTAGCTGTACTGGCCGCAAATGCATCCCAATTCGTCGGAGCAAATCAAACATTAAACACTATTGCTTTTAAACCCTGTACTGTAGTTACAAATGTGCACTCACCAGAGCTGCCTTCTCCAGCTTCAGGGTCAGGGATCCCACCTTCGGAGGGTATTGGGTCCAGGGTGATGAAAAGGTCCTGGCTGCCGGGGAGAACGGATTCACCGCTTACCTGCTGCACATTCTCCTCCTCCTCCTCCTCATTCATAAAATCCTCCTCCTTATTGTGTGAGACTCCCCCCTTGCAGGTGTCCCCGGACAGTGGTGGGGTAGTAGTAGAATCCCCCCTAGAATGCCATGCAGCTGATCATAGAAGCAGCATGTATGGGGGGTCTGACCCAGAGCACCCATTTGCCTCCTTTGTCTTTTGGTAGGCTTGCCTCAGCTCCTTAACTTTCACGTGGCACTGCTGTGTGTCCCTGTTGTAGCGTCTCTCCATCATGCCCTGTGAGATTTTGGCAAATATATTGGCATTTCTTCTTTTTGCTCTGAGTTCTGCCTGCACAGATGCTTCTCCCCATACAGCAATCAGATCCAGTGTCTCCCTTTCGGTCCATGCTGGAGCTCGTTTGCAATTCTGCGGGGACTGCATGGTCACGGCCAATACCGTCATTTTGCGACTGCACTACCCCAAATTTGATCCAGCAAGGTCGATTTTAGCACTATTCCCCTCGCCAGGGAGGAGTACAGAAGTCGATTTTAAGAGCCCTTTAAGTCGACGGAACGGGGTTGGTTGTGTGGACGCATCCATTTTAAAATCGACCTAACGTGGCTAAATTCGACCTAACCTCGTAGTGTAGACCAGGGCTAAGGCTCCTTTACACTACCAGAGGCATGGAAAAGGCCTTAGTGTAAATGAGAAACAGGCCCCCTGTTTTTTCCTGTGAAATGCTGAAAATGTTTTAACAAGGATTTCCCACAAAAATTTCTCCTTAGTCCGTGATAAACCCCTCTCTTTAGGGTGCATGTTTCTGCTGAAAGAAGTGGCTCGTGATGGGGAATTTACTCATCCTATTGAAACAAAAATGCTTTCTCATAACCACAACCAAGCAAGGAGGTAGCATCAACCCACAGACCATACTGAGTGTGTTTATTAGGAATGTTTATACTTGATTTCTGCAAAGTACATGGAGTGTGAGGATAGCACAACACAGCATTCGGTGTGTATGATTGGGAACACTAGGTGAAGACTCAGTAGGGGCTCCTGGGAGTTCCTTCCTTAGGAATTATGTTGAAAACACCTGCACATTTGGGGCAATTTTGTACATTTCAAAGTACACAAAAATTCCTTTAAAAAGCATTTTAATGAGTCCCAGAGATAAATAGTTCTGTTAGGGAGACTTTACTATCCACAGGGATGGGGATTTCTTCACAGGCAGCGAAATAACCCCAACCTTCCCTTCAATTTCAGGGTGGAGTATTAACCAGAGATTCCAGAGAATCTCATCCAACACTCCACTGTTCTTTTTGGCTTCATTTTCCAAATGGTTTAGACATTTTTCTAGTACAAGACAAACACCACATGTGATGCATATGATTAAGCAGAATAACACCGCATTACTTGCCATGGATTCTTCAAAGAATCATATAAATAATTAAAGACTATATAATTATTATATCTGTTACTAATAATAAATCTCGAACAGGAAAAACAGACAAGAGTAATGTTGCCGTAGAATAAAAGCAGCAGATGTCCCTCTGCTCATATTACAAACCTTTAGATATCATTTTCATCTGCAGGATCCTATTTTCAAATTTGAGTTTCTATGGTAGGTAGTTAAGTGACCAGCCCTAAACTTAGGATTTCAAATGGGCACTCAGATGCTTAAAATGAATGAATGCCTAAGTGCTGCTATAGGGGCTCAGAATGTGGATGTCCTATTAAAATATCCATTTTTGAAAACTGGGCATACAGTTTCCAGACATAGCCTGTAATGGACAATCCTAACAACACATAGGTATTTGGTACAATAATAGACATTGTGTCATCTTGTATGGTTAGTTTTTAAATAGAATTGCTCATTTATTTACTTGGCTAGCTCAGTAGTTCTCCAACTTTTGTACTGGTGACCCCTTTCACATAGCAAGCCTCTGAATGCGACCCCCCCTTATAAATTAAAAACACTTTTTTATATATTTTACACCATTATAAATGCTTGGAGGCAAAGCGGGGTTTGGGGTGGAGGCTGAGAGTTTGCGGCCCCCCCATGTAATAACCTTGCGACCCGCTGAGGGGGTCCTGACCCCCAGTTTGAGAATCCCTGGGTTAGCTTGATGTGGCCTTAGAAGATACAATTTTAGAGAGCTATGAAGTTCAAAAAGGGCATTTCCTAGCTACGCCAGCTTTATTTCCACGCAATAACATAGTGAATGTTTTTATAGAAACAAAAGTATCCTGTAATTAAAACTGAATTGTAAATATTCTCCTTCCACTAAATTTCTCACAATTTTTTGTCACCGTTTTGGGTCTTTTTGCTAAAACAGCTGGATCCACGGTCACTACTCTTAGTAAATAGTAAGTAAGTGTGTTTTCTCTACCTGAGTTGTCCAATGTCTGACTCATACTCTTTCAGTAGTTCTTCTTTCCTTTCTAGCCGACTCTTGAGTTTACTGATCTTATCGTATAGCAGCTCAAGGTCCTTCTGTCGCTCCATTCTCACTTTTTCTCTCTCATCCTGAGAAAGATGCTTAACAGACTGCACTCCTGTCAGCTCTTTCACATTCATCAGACTTCCAAGAGCATGAATTAAGTTTAGATACTGTATGAAGAGGAGAGAGTGAATTATTTACTAGGTGTGCTGACTCCTAATTAGAAAAATATCACACTGCTCAACCCATCGGCTTTCATTTTGCTTTAGTGTAAAGGATTAAAAGGTAGTACATAAACTACTGTGTGCAAGCCTCTTCATTTAAATTTAACCTATTTTTTTCCTTAGCCTCTTTGTGTGTTCCTAAGGAATCAAGCAGAACAATAATGTACCAAATAATTCATTCATAATGTATTAGACAAACTAATTTGACTATGAAGCAGTTAGGTGCAGAACTGGATCAGCATCCAATGGTTCTAAAGTCACTATTTCTTGGGTTGTCACAATGCCCACGTAATGGAGGCATAAGGACTCGAAACTAACTAGACGTTGGAGAAAGAAAAGGAGTACATGTGGCACCTTAGAGACTAACAAATTTATTTGAGCATAAGCTTTCGTGAGCTACAGCTCACTTCATCGGATGCATGCAGTGGAAAATACAGTAGGGGGATTCAGTGTTGTTCTCCAGGAAGTAGAACCAGGATGAAATGTCGCTATTGGGTTTAAAATAGGGAGATTTTATTTACAGCGCTTTGATGATGATCAGCACATTTTAAAAAAGAGGAGATAAATAACACACAGTAATTGGGACATAAATAGAGACAAGATGAGTCAGTGCACTGACTGTGTCCTAGGGCAGCGGTTCTCAGCAGTGGCTCACAAAGCCATTACTGGGGATATGCAGGATCAGGTTGAAACATTCTCAGACCCAAACTGTGGGGAAGCGGAGAGGTGTCACTCAGATAACCTCTTCTAAAGTGGAAAGATTGGAGAGTCTCTGACACAGGTGAAGCATTCAGATGATGGGCAGGCTATAAAGGCCTAGACTGATACATAAGATATATCAAAAACTCCTTCCACCTCAATACATCACAGGAGTTGAACCCATTGTTTTACTGGATTTTTGGTTCTGTCTTCCACTTCCAGTCAGTCAGAGGGATACCCAACCATTTATTCGCATACAGAACACTCAGGCCCCTGTGTCTCCTGAAGTTTAGGATCATAGAATATCAGAGTTGGAAGGGACCTCAGGAGGTCATCTAGTCCCACCCCCTGCTCACAGCAGGATCAATCCCCAATTTTTGGCCCAATCCCTAAATGGCCCCCGCAAGGATTGAACTCACAACCCTGGGTTTAGCAGGCCAATGCTCAAACCACTGAGCTATCCTTCCCCCTTCTCTATATACACAGCCCTTCTTATATCATGCAACGCACAGGCAACAACAGGCTTGGTAATGTTTGATGGAAACACCCTGCCCTGTTAGTAATTTTTGATTCTGATGGAAAAGTATTTAGTGTGTTTTGCTGTTTCACTAATACGCGTGGCTCATAATCCCATTCTGCTACAAGGCAGGCGGCAGTAGAGACAGAAGAGCAGTTCAGAGGTAGGAACCCTAGGAGCAGCTCAGTTGGGGAGAGGGCTTGAACTAAACATTGCTAAATTGCCAAACCTCAGAAAGGGGCTAAGTGTTTGGCTTTACACAGTGTGTGGTCTGTGTTTTAGAGAAGGTTAAGAATGGCACTTTCTCCCAACACATTTAAATACATTTTAAAAATCCCTATGTCTCAGGCTATTTATTCCTACATATCCTCTCTTCTTTTAAGGCAAAGCATACTCCAGCGCATATCCACGACAGTTCTAAGCTGTCATGCCATTGAAGGGGCCCATTTGCTGGAGGGCAGTCTGGCTCCATAAATCATTTGGGCTTTATTTTAATGCCATGCTAAGGAGACATTCAAAGATCTAAGGTCTTTTAAGGGAACATTTTTTTGGAGGTTAAAATTGAAGGGAAAGGAAACACATGCCATTGGGAGCTGCTCAGACTGTATATTTCCCAGGCAGCTAACAGAGGTTTTGAAGTTCCTGCAGATATGAATTCATACTCTAAGAAATACATGAGATTCCCAGGGTACCTGGAAGCTGATCACTAAATTCTGAAACTGACTTTAACAGGATCCACAATATACAGTTCCTGAATGTGATTGTACCTTGTCTTTTATTTACATACCATCTTCTCGCTGAGGTCTAAAGCGTCAGACATTTCCAACTTTGCTGTCCTCTCTAAGGCTACATTTGAATATGTGTTGGGAAAATGGCTTGGAAGCTGAAATAGATAGAGTAATGGATCGCCTTACTACTTGTAGACCAAATCCTGTTCTCCCTCCTGCAGAAAACAAACAAACAAAACAACCACAACAACCCAAAGCTGTGGTGAAAAAACACCCACCCTTGTCAAAGCATGTCACTTCTGGCTGTCAGAAGGCCTATTATGTTGTGCAAAGTAAAGCATTGGGTCTAAACAAAGGGTCTGTCAGCAAGTATCTGATAAAACACTAGATTACATGTTAAACACACTTGATTTCTGGTTAACCATGCCTCTTTCCTCTCTTACCCACCCTCAAAGGGGCACCACCTTCCCATGAAGCTTTCTACCTGCTTTTAATTAGGGTTCACCTCTTGCTCAGTGCCCAGTGATTACTGGCGGTATGTGTACTGTTTATTTTTCCTGCTAGCACACTCTTGTCTTTAGCTAGAGCTTGCCCATATTACCATTGACTTTTTAAGGCAGAAAATGATTTAAAAAACTATAAATCTGAGCATCAAAACATTCACTTCAACTTAAAAGCCACTTGATTCCACCAGTTGGCCTCCTTGTTTTTTTACAGTCATTCACACTATCAGAGCAGTTCCTTTATTGTTCTCCATATACATTTTGCTGCCTTTTTACATGGTTCACAGCCTAAAGGCAGCTAGAAAGATGGATCCAGAGAGGATGTACGGGCAGTGGGGCCAGATCCTCTGCTGGTATAAATCAGCACTGTTCTACTGAAGTGAAAAACATTGAGAACTGGGTGTCTGAATCTCCTATGCAGCTTTGAAGATCTCAGCCTAAAAGTGTTAACTCAACATTCATTGTGTAATGCTGAGTTAAAGGAGAGAGATATTGGAAAAGTTCTATGTAGATATAGTTACAGGAAGTCACTTTTTGTAAAGACAGATGACTTCAGGAACTGTACTAAAAAGTCAAAGGTATTAAGGAATATTTATCTGTAGTTTTCTTATTGCACCTTAAAGACGTTCCTACGTATTCTAATGAAACCACAACTAAAATAATATATAAAATTCTGTTTACCTTGGCCTCCATTTTTTTTATTGATGATGGCACACGTTCCTTTTCTAAGCCTATTTTCTGAGCTATTTTCTCAGATAGGTCTTTCTTTAGCACTATAAGTGGCTCAGGAACCTTCTCTTTAACAGCTAAGGGAACAAGAAAACCCCCCACACAGAGTTGTTACGTTGTCACATGTAATGGATTTACTAAAAGCACACTGTTTTAATAATAGATCTCAAAATTTCCTGAAGAAATTTTCCTGTAAAAATATAAATATAAAACGGGTAACACATGGAATGTATTTCTCATAAAATCAGGAACAGAACCCACAATAAATCTAGTAATCAGACAATGTACTCAAGGTTTGAAATCTAGGGATTGCACTGGAAATTACTATTCTAATCCTGGAAGTTTATGGGGGTTATACCTATCTTCAATATTTTCCTGAAGATATATAAATTGTGGACAGAGAATGGGGCTACTTCTATACTGGGAGCTAGGGGTGTGATTCCCAGCTCGCATAGACATACTCACACAAGCTCTGATCTAGCTAGCGAACCACATATGACAGTGTTGCCGGGTACCACAGCCAGCAGTGGCACAAGCTTGCAGTGTTAAGTGTGTACCCAGGGGGTTCAGGCACATTTGTACTCAGCGTGGGCTAGCCATGCTGCTACACTACTATTTTTAGCGGGTTAGCTCGATGAAAGCCAACGTGAGTATGTCAACACGAGCTGGGAATCCCTTTGCCCAGCTTCAGATATAGGCATACCTGGAGCGAGAATAATTAAAGAAGTTAAATTAAAACAGGAAAGGAACCTTACTGCAAAAACACACGTAATTTACTGTATTAATACTTCTCGCAGAGCCAAGTTCGTTGCTGGTATAAGCAGGCATAACTATTGACTTAAGTGGCATTGTGCCTGCTTATATCAGGAGTAGACGTGGCCCATGATATTTCGATGTCTAGTCAGAACTCTGCTCAGTATCTGAATCTTAGAATATAGTAAACAGAGCTGAAAGGGTTGTTCTTGCGGATTCATTTTGCTAACCTCTGAGCAGAATAGAGCCCCTTCATACGTATATACCCGTACACACTTGACTGTCTTTGAATGATACACGGTATGCACCTATTATCATTTAACTGTGGGCCTGGTTTTGCAGAAGTGTAAATCCATTCAACTCCATCGAGTCACACTGGTGAAAGCAAGAGCAGGGTTTGGCCCTGTAAGGGCAATGGCTGCGCAGTGTAGGGTAGTTGGCTTTCCTAGGTTTAAACGTTCTACTGGTTCAGGCCCCACTCATGCAAAGACTTACAAGCATGCTTAACTTTAAGCATCTCAGTGAGGAGTGGCCAACCTGAGCCTGAGAAGGAGCCAGAATTTACCAATGTACATGGCCAAAGAGCCACAGTAATAGGTCAGCAGCCTCCCCGTCTGCTCCCCCCATCCCACCCCTAGTGCCTCCTGCCCGCCGGTAGCCCCGCCAATCAGCGCTTCCCTCTCCCTCCCCATGCCTCCTGCCCACCATAATCAGTTGTTCCACAGCATGAAAGAGGCTCCGGGGGGGGGGGGGGGAGGCTCTGGGGAAGGGGTGGAGTGGGGGTCAGGACCTGGGGCAGAGCCAGGGGTTGAGCAGTGAGCACCACTGACACATTGGAAAGTTGGCGTCTTTAGCTCCTGCCCCGGAGTCGGCACCTATGCAAGGAGCCGCATATTAACTTCTGAAGAGCCGCATGAGGCTCCGGAGCCACAGGCTGGCCACCCCTGATCTAAGTATTCCTATTTTCTTGCATGGGACTACTCATGTGCTCAATATTAAGCACGTGGGTAAGTCTTAGAAGGACTGGGGCCCTAGTCATGATATACTATGAAAATTTAGCAATCCCAACATCACAAATTTGATTCTTTCACTGTTGTACAAGAGCCCAGTATCCCTTTCAATTATATTCACTCTACACAATTACCGAAAAATGTTCTAGCAGAAGAACTGTGTCCTGGACTTACTTAAAGGCTGAGTCTTTTCCAGCGTCTTGATTCTGTCTCGGAGCTCAGTCAGTGCATCTTTTTGGCGCTGAATTATCTCCTCATGTCTGAGACCTTTACACTTAGCTCCTAGGTCAGCCAAGTCCAAATTCTGCTTCTGAAATCAGAAACCCATCCAAACCATCCTTGATTATATTACAAATTACTGTGCTCTGCACAAACGAGCACCATGTAACTCTTGAATAACTGCCATATCATAACCTTGGTTCAACGTAAACCCATACATGCAGGTGCTTGGGCCCTAAAATTCTGCAGCTTTCCTTAAAACTATTACCCCACTTGCAGTATTTGTGATTCTGATCTCACCAGCTAGAAGTCATATGCTAGTCATCTTAGGTGTTTTGAGAATCAAATTCTGGTTGGTGTGAGAAAAGTAGCTCTCTCCATTGGTTTTAGAGATAAGGAATTAAAACAGGAGTAGTCAGCTGGCTAGCAGTGCCTATGTAACACACTGGAGAATATATGTTATAGGTCCCCCGCTGCATCAATCCACAAAGGACAGGAGTTGTCCTAGCTGCAAAGCTTTGGCTCTTCAGTTCAAGCTGTGGCCGCTCATGCTTTTTAGCTCTGGAGGTCTCTGGTTCAGCCTCTGCTGTGTCAGCCAAGGTGGCGGCCGACGCACCTCGATGCAGCTTATTCGGCATTGGTCTCAACGTATAAACTGAATGTAAAGTCAGCTTTTTCAACCCCTTTCAACAGAGGTTTAAATTAAGGCACTGCTCTCTTCAATTATTTCCGTCCCTGCCTTCTCAAGAAACTGCATCTCACATTGATGTGTTTGTTGTTTCCAAAGCAATTCACTGTGTACGCCACATCTGAAGGTGAGCTTATAAATTATGCCCCATTTGTTTTTTAAAAATATATATAAATTATGCATTTCAGTATTCCACCACTGTCCAGTGACTGGCTTTATGATTAATATACATAGATATCTATGTAAGCATGTTCATTCAAACTGCATCCAGCTAATGATAAATGGACGACACTATCTAGGGTCTCAACGCTTATTTTCATTGTATTGTTTAAAATCACCTCATTTATAAGATAAATATACAGCTGCAAACTTCCCCACCTTACGTGTATGGAAGAAGTGGCTGGTGATAATTCTCAGTGCAACACCCAGCCACGATTCACCACTTTGGCTGTATAAATCAAGTCAGTTGGTCTTGCATTTTGCCTGTCATTATTACAGAGGATTTTCATAAAGTCATTAATTAAAAAACCTCTTTCTGCCATTACATCCTTTTTGAATCTGTTTGTATTTTTGACAGTAATATATACAGCATTTCAATACAAAGCAGGAAACCTGCACATTTTCCCCTTTTCTTATTCACAAAAACATCCTATACTGTACATTAGACCCTATCTGCCTAGGAAAGAATAGGAATGGGCTGTGGGAGAGCTAGAGTATGGTATCTTTTTTCAAGCTGCTTTACACAATCTAATTGGCAATTAAAACAATACTTAGCACTTTCCACATTTCACATTTGCAAAACAGCTGTACAAACATTAGCTAAGTAATCATCACAAAATGTAAGAACTGTTATCCTGAATTTGCAGAAGGGGAAATGAGAAAGATTAAGGCCAAAATATTTCAAAAGTTGCTAGTGATTTTGATGAAGTGGGTTTTACCCCACGAAAGCTTATGCCGAAACAAATTTGTTAGTCTCTAAGGTGCCACAGGGACCCCTCGTTTTTGCTGATACAGACTAACACGGCTACCACTCTGAAACTAGTGATTTTGAGTACTTCAGTTTTTGAGTATCTGACCGGGGACACCTTGGGCCTGGACTTTCCCAAGTACAGAGCATTGACAGAAACCACTGGTGCTCAGCAACCCTGGAAATCAGGCCACTTTTGAGAATTTCAGAGTAAGCGATTTGCCCAGGGCCAGCATGTCAGTGGCAGAATTGGCAGAACTGGGTAGAAATCTCAAATTTCTGACTCTCAGTCCTGGGCTTAGCCCATTAGAGAATGTTGGTTGTCTAACAGTGAATGTACTTCTATGACAAAGCCAAGTAAACAAACTCTTGTTCAAGAACTTTAAAGCTACTTTACTTTAAAATATTTTATCATTTTCTTCTTACTACTGTTATGGTCAATAAAGCCATCCATCATAAATCCCACTTCTACATCAATATCACATTTATTGGTATTGTGGTAGCACCCAAAGGCCCCAATCAAATTCAGCATCTTTTTGTGTTA
Organism: Caretta caretta; assembly: GCF_965140235.1. Lineage (NCBI taxonomy): Eukaryota > Metazoa > Chordata > Testudines > Cheloniidae > Caretta > Caretta caretta. The sequence continues at coordinate 9,630,814 of NC_134223.1, forward strand.
CAAATTGTACAAACACATAGAAAGAAACAATCCTTGTCCTGAAAAATGTGTACTCTAATTTAGGACAAGATGCAGCAAAAGAGGTTAAAGAACAGAAGAGGCAGGGGTGGGGGAAGTGAAGGAACGACAAGGGTAGCAATAGTCAGATTATACAATGGCCTAGGATAGTTAGGTGCACAACCTGATGGTGCATAACATACATAGCACACAGCTACACAGTAAAACCATTACCACTACAAAAATATATACCAGGAAAGCCTGCTGGAAAGCACTAGACTCATCAAGGCAGTGAGTAACCAATTTTTTCCATTGCTCTGGTCTGAGACTAAAGATGTTGCTCCCTGGCCCAATCCACCTAAAGGCAGGAAGTAAATACAACCCTCCACCTAGGGTGACCAGACAAAAAGTGTGAAAAATCAGGACAGGGGGTGGGGAGTAATAGGAGCCTATATAAGAAAAAGACCCCAAAATCAGGACTGTCCCTATAAAATCGGGACATCTGGTCACCCCTACCTCCACCTCCTTCCCTCACAGCTGCCTACAGCACCAGATCTAGCAGTGAAAATTTCAAATATATGCCAGAAAGCAATGGATCCAGCAGCCTGATTCTCATCTCACCACTGTACAGGTTTACACCACTGTAACTCCACTGACTTCAACTGGTGTACTCTGATGTAAGTGTACTTGGTGTAAGTGAGATCAGAATCAGGAGCAGTGTCTGATTAAAGAGCAGCCCTTAGTGAAACAAACATCTCAGATCAAAAGGAAAATGGAAAATGTTATGAAATATTGTGGCTCCTTTCTCTCTCTTCCTTTTGATCTCTGGATATTGCTTCTCATAGGTTGTTGACCAGGCCTTGCCCATTCAGTTTGATTCTGTTACTGCATCAAGGACATATTGCTCTAGGTTTTCTTTATTTAACAATTGTTTATTCTTTATTATTCAGTTTAGTCTATTGCATCCTCAGTTTTTTGGCTTGTTTTGATTTGGACTTGCCTTTTTGGTTTTGGGGACTTCATCCTTTGTGGTGTTACTGGCCTGCACATCTGTTTGTGGTAGCTTTTCAAACTCACTCTCCTTTTCTTTTGCTGCATTCTTCAGCTTTTTCAGTTTTTCTTTCTCATGCCTATGTCAAGAGCAGAAAATATTGCTGAAGAGGATGATGGGTGAAGGTGAATAATCAGTTTGCTGAAAACAGCAACTATTAAAGCATACAAATGCACAGACAGGAATAGATAACTAGCTGTGATTAAACTCCAACTCAATTTGCAATGGCTCTTCCAAATCCCTGTAGAAGATTGTTTGAGATTTCTGCAGAGGAAAGTAAAAATTTACATTTTAAAATGTTTCCAAGGGAAGTAGTTATCTAAATGAAATACTGATTTGACTTATGAAGTCAGTGGGTTTTTTTTGCTGGGCTGGGTAGCTCAGCCTCTGCTATTCTTTATGTTGAGGTGGCTTATACCTTAATTCTTCAGCTGAAGTTCTCAGGTCTTTATCCTTCTTGTCCACAAGGTCTGACATCTCAAATAGCTTCTCTCTAAGCTCATTCAGTTCACTCTCTTGGCTTCTAACAAGAATTAGGTTCCGCTCCAGTTCCATCTTTTGTTTCTCACTGAGTTCTCCTGCATGGAGAGAGGTTTCAGTGGTTATTGGCTACCTTGGTGCCTGATGCTGCCAGATGCTAGGTGCCTTCAATTCTATTAGGATCAGGGCCTTGGAGAATGCCTCTCTTCCCCATGCAATATCATGATGGCTGAGATCAATGAAGGTGCTTTTTCCGACAGTCCATAGCTGTGTACACCCAAGGACCTCCGCTGTAGAACTCACTCACTCTGGCAGTCCATTAGAGCTTGAGTTTACTGCCCCTCAGAACTCAGAGCAAGGCACAACTTTTCACTTCAGCAGTTGTGTCTATATCATTGCTAGTGCAGTTTATCTTCTGGGTTGGAAAAGGACTGGGATGAGATAGGCTGTATTGTTTATTGTGGACAATTTAAATGAATATCCTGTTTGTAATGTAGGTACATGCACCCATATTCCATGGCTACCAGCACACTAAATAAATCAGATACACACATTTCTAGTTTTAAAACTATTCTTTCAGACTCTGTTCCACAATATTCCTTCCTTCCTATGCAGAGGACAATATTTAAGCCCCTAAAGGATAAAGCATTTAAGAATTCTGGCCAAAGTTTTCATTAGTGTCTAGTGATTTTGGATGTCCAACTTGAGACCTCTTAAAGGGGCGTGACTTTCAGAAGATGGACGTCCAGCACTTTCTGAAAACCAGGCCCCCTCAAGGTGTCGCAAGTTGGGCATCCAAAAATAGAGGCATCCAAAATCACTAGCTACTTTTGAAAATCTTAGGGTATGTCTACACTACGGAATAAGGTCGAATTTATAGAAGTCGGTTTTTTAGAAATCGGTTTTATATATTCGAGTGTGTGTGTCCCCACAGAAAATGCTCTAAGTGCATTAAGTGCATTAACTCGGCGGAGCGCTTCCACAGTACCGAGGCTAGAGTCGACTTCCAGAGCGTTGCACTGTGGGTAGCTATCCCACAGTTCCCGCAGTCTCCGCTGCCCATTGGAATTCTGGGTTGAGATCCCAATGCCTGATGGGGCTAAAACATTGTCGCGGGTGGTTCTGGGTACATATCGTCAGGCCCCCCGTTCCCTCCCTCCCTCCGTGAAAGCAAGGGCAGACAATCGTTTCGCGCCTTTTTTCCTGAGTTACCTGTGCAGACGCCATACCACGGCAAGCATGGAGCCCGCTCAGGTAACCGTCACCCTATGTCTCCTGGGTGCTGGCAGACGAGGTACGGCTTTGCTGCACAGTAGCAGCAACCCATTGCCTTCTGGCAGCAGACGGTGCAATACGACTGGTAGTCGTCCTCGTCGTGTCCGAGGTGCTCCTGGCCACGTCGGCTGGGAGCGCCTGGGCAGACATGGGCGCACGGACTAAATTTGGAGTGACTTGACCAGGTCATTCTCTTTAGTCCTGCAGTCAGTCCTATTGAACCGTCTTATGGTGAGCGGGCAGGCGATACGGACTGCTAGCAGTCGTACTGTACCATCTTCTGCCAGGCAGGCAAGAGATGAGGATTGCTAGCAGTCGTATTGTACCATCTTCTGCCAGGCAGGCAAGAGATGAAGATGGCTAGCAGTCGTACTGTACCATCTTCTGCCGAGCAGCCATGAGATGTGGATGGCATGCAGTCCTTCTGCACCGTCTGCTGCCAGCCAAAGATGTAAAAGATAGATGGAGTGGCTCAGAACAAGAAATAGACCAGATTTGTTATGTACTCATTTGCCTCCTCCCCTGTCTAGGGGACTCATTCCTCTAGATCACACTGCAGTCACTCACAGAGAAGGTGCAGCGAGGTAAATCTAGCTATGTATCAATCAGAGGCCAGGCTAACCTCCTTGTTCCAATCAGAACGATAACTTAGGTGCACCATTTCTTATTGGAACCCTCCGTGCAGTCCTGCCTGAAATACTCCTTGATGTACAGGCACCCCCTTTGTTAATTTTAGCTCCCTGAAGCCAACCCTGTAAGCCGTGTCGTCAGTCGCCCCTCCCTCCATCAGAGCAACGGCAGACAATCGTTCCACGCCTTTTTTCTGTGCGGACGCCATACCAAGGCAAGCATGGAGGCCGCTCAGCTCACTTTGGCAATTAGGAGCACATTAAACACCACACGCATTATCCAGCAGTATATGCAGCACCAGAACCTGGCAAAGCGATACCGGGCGAGGAGGCGACGTCAGCGCGGTCACGTGAGTGATCAGGACATGGACACAGATTTCTCTGAAAGCATGGGCCCTGCCAATGCATGCATCATGGTGCTAATGGGGCAGGTTCATGCTGTGGAACGCCGATTCTGGGCTCGGGAAACAAGCACAGACTGGTGGGACCGCATAGTGTTGCAGGTCTGGGACAATTCCCAGTGGCTGCAAAACTTTCACATGCGTAAGGGCACTTTCATGGAACTTTGTGACTTGCTTTCCCCTGCCCTGAGGCGCATGAATACCAAGATGAGAGCAGCCCTCACAGTTGAGAAGCGAGTGGCGATAGCCCTGTGGAAGCTTGCAACGCCAGACAGCTACCGGTCAGTTGGGAATCAATTTGGAGTGGGCAAATCTACTGTGGGGGCTGCTGTGATGCAAGTAGCCCACGCAATCAAAGATCTGCTGATATCAAGGGTAGTGACCCTGGGAAATGTGCAGGTCATAGTGGATGGCTTTGCTGCAATGGGATTCCCTAACTGTGGTGGGGCTATAGACGGAACCCATATCCCTATCTTGGCACCGGAGCACCAAGCCGCCGAGTACATAAACCGCAAGGGGTACTTTTCGATAGTGCTGCAAGCTCTGGTGGATCACAAGGGACGTTTCACCAACATCAACGTGGGATGGCCGGGAAAGGTGCATGATGCTCGCATCTTCAGGAACTCTGGTCTGTTTCAAAAGCTGCAGGAAGGGACTTTATTCCCAGACCAGAAAATAACTGTTGGGGATGTTGAAATGCCTATATGTATCCTTGGGGACCCAGCCTACCCCTTAATGCCATGGCTCATGAAGCCGTACACAGGCAGCCTGGACAGTAGTCAGGAGCTGTTCAACTACAGGCTGAGCAAGTGCAGAATGGTGGTAGAATGTGCATTTGGACGTTTAAAGGCGCGCTGGCGCAGTTTACTGACTCGCTTAGACCTCAGCGAAACCAATATTCCCACTGTTATTACTGCTTGCTGTGTGCTCCACAATATCTGTGAGAGTAAGGGGGAGACGTTTATGGCGGGGTGGGACATTGAGGCAAATCGCCTGGCTGCTGGTTACGCGCAGCCAGACACCAGGGCAGTTAGAAGAGCACAGGAGGGCGCGGTACGCATCAGAGAAGCTTTGAAAACCAGTTTCATGACTGGCCAGGCTACGGTGTGAAAGTTCTGTTTGTTTCTCCTTGATGAAACCCCCCGCCCCTTGGTTCACTCTACTTCCCTGTAAGCTAACCACCCGCCCCTCCTCCCTTCAATCACCGCTTGCAGAGGCAATAAAGTCATTGTTGCTTCACATTCATGCATTCTTTATTCATTCATCACACAAATAGGGGGATGACTACCAAGGTAGCCCAGGAGGGGTGGTGGAGGAGGGAAGGAAAATGCCACACAGCACTTTAAGCACAGCACTTTAAAAGTTTACAACTTTAAAATTTATTGAATGACAGCCTTCTTTTTTTTGGGCAATCCTCTGTGGCGGAGTGGCTGGTTGGCCGGAGGCCCCCCCACCGCGTTCTTGGGCGTCTGGGTGTGGAGGCTATGGAACTTGGGGAGGAGGGCGGTTGGTTACAGAGGGGCTGCAGTGGCAGTCTGTGCTCCAGCTGCCTTTGCTGCAGCTCAACCATACACTGGAGCATACTGGTTTGGTCCTGCAGCAGCCTCAGCATTGAATCCTGCCTCCTCTCATCACGCTGCCGCCACATTTGAGCTTCAGCCCTGTCTTCAGCCCGCCACTTACTCTCTTCAGCCCGCCACTTACTCTCTTCAGCCCGCCACCTCTCCTTCCGGTCATTTTGTGCTTTCCTGCACTCTGACATTATTTGCCTCCACGCATTCGTCTGTGCTCTGTCAGTGTGGGAGGACAGCATGAGCTCGGAGAACATTTCATCGCGAGTGCGTTTTTTTTTCTTTCTAAGCTTCACTAGCCTCTGGGAAGGAGAAGATCCTGTGATCATTGAAACACATGCAGCTGGTGGAGAAAAAAAAAAGGGACAGCGGTATTTAAAAAGACACATTTTATAAAACAGTGGCTACACTCTTTCAGGGTAAACCTTGCTGTTAACGTTACATACATAGCACATGTGCTTTCGTTACAAGGTCGCATTTTGCCTCCTCCCACCTCGTGACTACCCCCTCAACCTTCCCCCCTCCCTGTGGCTAACAGCGGGGAACATTTCTGTTTAGCCACAGGCAAACAGCCCAGCAGGAATGGGCTCCTCTGAGTGTCCCCTGAAGAAAAGCACTCTATTTCAACCACGTGACCATGAATTATATCTCACTCTCCTGAGGATAACACAGAGAGATAAAGAACGGATGTTGTTTGAATGCCAGCAAACATACACTGCAATGCTTTGTTCTACAATGATTCCCGAGTACGTGTTACTGGCCTGGAGTGGTAAAGTGTCCTACCATGAAGGACGCAATAAGGCTGCCCTCCCCAGAAACCTTTTGCAAAGGCTTTAGGACTACATCTAGGAGAACCGCAAATGCCAGGGCAAAGTAATCCTTTCACATGCTTGCTTTTAAACCATGTATAGTATTTTAAACGGTACACTCACCAGAGGTCCCTTCTCCGCCTGCTGGGTCCAGGAGGCAGCCTTGGGTGGGTTCGGGGGGTACTGGCTCCAGGTCTAGGGTGAGAAACAGTTCCTGGCTGTCGGGAAAACCGGTTTCTCCGCTTGCTTGCTGTGAGCTATCTACAACCTCCTCCTCATCATCATCTTCTTCGTCCCCAAAACCTACTTCCATATTGCCTCCATCTCCATTGAAGGAGTCAAACAACACGGCTGGGGTAGTGGTGGCTGAACCCCCTAAAATGGCATGCAACTCATCATAGAAGCGGCATGTTTGGGGCTCTGACCCAGAGCGGCTGTTCGCCTCTCTGGTTTTCTGGTAGGCTTGCCTCAGCTCCTTCAGTTTCACGCGGCACTGCTTCGGGTCCCTGTTATGGCCTCTGTCCTTCATGCCCTGGGAGATTTTCACAAAGGTTTTGGCATTTCGAAAACTGGAACGGAGTTCTGATAGCACGGATTCCTCTCCCCAAACAGCGATCAGATCCCGTACCTCCCGTTCGGTCCATGCTGGAGCTCTTTTGCGATTCTGGGACTCCATCATGGTCACCTGTGCTGATGAGCTCTGCATGGTCACCTGCAGCTTGCCACGCTGGCCAAACAGGAAATGAGATTCAAAAGTTCGCGGTTCTTTTCCTGTCTACCTGGCCAGTGCATCTGAGTTGAGAGTGCTGTCCAGAGCGGTCATAATGGAGCACTCTGGGATAGCTCCCGGAGGCCAATACCATCGAATTGTGTCCACAGTACCCCAAATTTGAGCCGGCAACGTCGATTTAAGCGCTAATCCACTTGTCAGGGGTGGAGTAAGGAAATCGATTTTAAGAGCCCTTTAAGTCGAAATAAAGGTCTTCATTGTGTGGACGGGTGCAGGTTTACATCGATTTAACGCTGCTAAATTCGACCTAAAGTCCTAGTGTAGACCAGGGCTAAGTCTCTTTTTGCTAAGTCCAAAGTGGAATCTACCCAGCCAAAGAGAACAGACAATTTTGCTTTTGCCTAAACCTCAATGAAAATGTTCCAGTGAGAAAGTAATATCCATTTTCACTATCTTGTGTCTCCTTCCATTAACACCTATTCTCTAAATATGTTTTGGGGGAAGTCATGGCAGTACTGTAAATCACATGATACATTTCACAAACCTATCATATCCGACATTCTGGCTTTGGCTTCTGAGAGGTCTTTCTTTAATCCCAAAATGATAGCCTGTTTGGACAGGATTTCCTTCCGAGCAGCTGCTAATTCTCCTCTGAAATTCATGAGACAGATAATTGCAAAACCCAATTTCATTTGAAAGATTAATATTACTTAACGTGTACATGTCATGTAGGGTAAGATCATATAAGTAATACACACACCTTATTTTAAAAATACGATTTTAAATCCCCTAAACCCAGGCATGTAGCGTTAGGTATTACTGTCTCTTTCACTGCTTAATTCAAGCCAACATGCCTAGATGTTGCAGAATGGATGACAGATAAAATGACACGATATTTTGCATCAGAACCACTCCAATCAAGATGGAACACTATATAGCATAGTCTCAGCTGGATGCAGCTCCCCAGTGAAGATAAGAGCAGCTGTGGATCAGTGTAGAACTCTGAGAGCCATCACTTGGCCTATGGGCAGTCCATTGGCCATCCATACTCAAATCCACAAAAGCAATGAATGTAGTAGTCAAGGCAATGTCAGAATTACATGCTCTATGATTTTGTAGCTTAATATACTTTAAGTCCCCAGAAGTGATCCTGAGCAGAAGAAAAACCACAAAAATAAGATGATATAAAGACTGGCTCCCTTCTCACATACAAATCATTTACATTTATATGGGCCTCTATGCACATTTATTAGATGTTCTGGACCTGATTCTCATTTACACTAAGGGTATGTCTACACAGCAAAGAAAAGCCCATGGCTGGCCCATGCCAGCCAACTTGGGCTCACGGGGCTGTTTGATTGCTGTGTAGATTTCCAGGCCTGGGCTGGAGCCTGGGCTCTAGGATCCTGCGGGATGGGAGAGTCCCGTGCTCAGGCTCCAGCCCGAGTCCAGAAGTCTACATGACAATGAAACAGCCCAGCAGCCTGAACCCTGTGAGTCCAAGTCAGCTGGCACGGGCCAGCCATGGGTTTTTCTTTGCTGTGTAGACATACCCTTAGGGACCTGAAAGCGTGAATAACTTCCATTTACACCCACGGGAAGGCTCCTTTATATAGCCAGAGTGATATAAAGGGGGCTTCATCTAAATGAGAATCAGGCCTTTGATCTTTTTAAAAGTCTGTTACTGATTACTAGTTTTCCTTAAACGCTTTTATATGACGATCAAAATCAGAGAATAGTTGTCAGCTGCTTACATCAGAAGAACATGGGCCTCTTCATTGTCAGAAAGCTCTTGTGAAATAGACGATGTTGACTGCTGAGGCTCTTTCTGAAATACTAAAGAAAAAAATAAAACTGACTACCTACAATTAACTAAAAGTTACTAGTTTATTCTCAAAACCTATGGATACTTGAGGTCTGTTTGCTTTTCTGGTGCAACCTTAGTTTAATAGAGGGCTTTTGAGAGATTGTTGAATAGATTTCCCATCAACAAATTAATTACATTATTTGATTAGGGTCTTTCTTTTTGTAAGTCTGTCTGTTCAAATCCAGACATTAATGTCTTTGTATTAATAGGCAGCAAGCCAGCACAAGGAAATATTTGTCTTAGCAACCCTGGCACATTATACAGAAAATGTTAGATTTGGTCCTTCATCCTGTCAGTCACTTAGGCCCCAATTCAGGAAAGCTTTTAAACATGTACTTAAATCCATCCCTATTCAGGTGCACTTAAGACATGCTTAACTCTTAAGCATTAACTTAATTTACCTACTTAATTTACCTACTTTCTATTTTTTCCCGTAGAGCTAAATTTTCCTCCTCTATATTCTTCTGATGCTGTGTGGCCTCCAGCAGTCTGTCTTCTAAAGCCACAATTGTCTCTGAATGTTGCTTGATTTGTTCTTTATATTCCATTATTTCTTTCTGAATTTTCTGCTTCAGTAACTCATTCTCATCCTGAATGAGTGTTAGATGTTTGTCTTGCATCAACAGGTGCTCTTGCAACATGGCCTAGGAAACATTTGTTAAGACTCTGAGAAGTGTTTAACTTTAAACATTTTTTAAAAGGGATAATGAGCTTAATCCTCAGGCTAGTAGATACTGTGGAAATTTTTCAAAGCTCTGCTCCAAACTTTTCTTCCATATCATAAAAGGAGTGTAGGAACAACCTGTGTTTCATGAACAGTAGCAAGACCTGAGAACCGTTCCCAGTCCCAGCCCAAATTTGTTAGTCTGTAAGGTGCCACAAGGACTCCTTGGTTTTTTTTTGCTGATACAGACTAACATGGCTACCGCTCTGAAACCTTTGACTGATTATGTAACTGACCCTGCTTGAGCCTGGGACCTACAGAGCTAGAAGCATGAGCTACTACTACAATATCCACAAACTTCTCATGTAGGTTACAGTTACATAGGAGGTGACCCCTCAAATGAAGAGGTTTGCAGGGGGCTCTGGATGTGCTTGAACCAGCCTGGCTCATCAAGGTGCAATGAAGAAATTGCATTCAACCAAAAATGTGTATAATGCAAAACATAGTAAATATATTCTCCTTTCTACTGTAGTTACCTCTCTCTTTCTAGCCTCTTCTAAGCTGTCCACTGCTTCTATCAGTTTGGCATTTACACTTTCTTCTTCTTTCATTTTAAGTTCAATTACCTAAATCAGAAAATAAGCAGTAGATGAGAAAAAAGAACTAGAATATTTCCTTTTATTCCTAATAGAGTTGAAATCTATCTGAATCCCACTCAACCCATTACAGACATGGAATCTCTGGGAAAATTCATCATGTGTAAGCAGGCACACGCCCCGTGAAGTCAATGGTGACGTGCCTGCTTACACCAATCGTGAATTTGGCTCATAGTCATAAACATGATTTACATTTTTTATTTAAGCACCAGGAATTTGCAGTAAATCTAAGAAATAAGTGTATATAGTAATTATTTTTTAAAATTGTGAATATTAAATATTTCAACTGGAGAAACTCAAAATTATGTACTTTGCATTCTACTACAAAGATTAAAAAAAAATGTCAGAGGTCACTAGCTATTACTGTACCAGAGTTAATTCCAATTGGTGCCAAATATATCCTTTTGAATAGGGACAAAGAAAATATATATAGGCCTGGGAACACCAACAGGGAAAAGAGAACTTGGCTGCACATCACTGTTGCTGCAAAGAAATACAGCTGCAGGTGCATTGATCTGACTATAAATAAAGTGGTGCAGATCCTCGTCTGCTTTACTTACTGGCTGCTTCCCTTGCTTCTAGGTCTTTAATAATTTCAGAGCCCTATGGATGACTGGCACATACCCAAAAAGGTTATTCCAAAGCATGTGTGTTTGGTGTGTGCATACACATGTTGGATGTATAGCTAACACGTTGATCTCCTGTTGAAGTTTTGCCTGAAATTGAAACTCTTGATGGAACAAAATCCAATGGGCTCCAAGGTTGGAGTGGATTTTGAAAATGGGAATGTAGGATGTTCTATTTCATCTCTTTGGTTTTCTAAATACCTCAGTCAAATGTCTCCATTGATTTTCCAAATGTTGGACCTTTTTCTTTTCTTCCTCCACAGATTCCTTTAATTTGTCTTTTTCTTGGGCAACAGCACTGTCCAGAATCTGAGAAAACATATCAAATTATCATCACCCAAGTGCCGACGGTTTGTGTCATAAATATAAAGGGAAGGCCAGGAGGGATTTTAAAGGTGTTTACCCTTCCCTTTATATTTATGACAGTTTGTGTAACAAATAAAGAAATATTATTTAGAGGAAGGACATTGCTGAGACGGAAAAGGCAGAGAGCAACTAATATGAGTCATTCAGAGTAGCAGCTGTGTTAGTCTGTATTCGCAAAAAGGAAAGGAGTACTTGTGGCACCTTAGAGACTAACCAATTTATTTGAACATAAGCTTTTGTGAGCTATAGCTCACTTCATCGGATGCATCCGATGAAGTGAGCTGTAGCTCACGAAAGCTTATGCTCAAATAAATTGGTTAGTCTCTAAGGTGCCACAAGTACTCCTTTTCTTAATATGAGTCAGGGTTTTGAAGGGAGGATGGATTACGAAGGAAGGTTAGCTGGACTTGGCACAATTTTAAAAAGAAGAGTGAAGAATGCTTCACCAGAGATACTGCAGAGATCACAAAACTAAAAGAGGAAGTGAATGGTCTGCTGATCAACTGATTAATTTGAAAACCAGAAGTCTCGGAAGGATGTTCAAGAGGAGACTCATGAATAATTCAGGCAAATTTGTAATACACAGTGTCATTTGAAATATGGCTACTAGCAAGAAATTAAGTCAAGTTGGAGAGAACTGTGATTTTTTTTTAAAAAGTAAGTGTGTCCCCCACTCACCCCAGATCTTGTGAAGATCTGTATTTCCCTGAATTTAAAGGAAGTCAGTGAAGACTAGTAAAGAGACAGCCCCAAATCTGACCTAACAGGGATATTTTTCTTCACAAATATATATGTTGATATAATTTCAATTGTGGAGAGCTGTTTCCACAACAGAGGCTACAGCAGTTTTATAGAGATACATTTATGCCATCATCCCTTCGTTCACAAACAGCCCTATAATATGCATTCCACCCGTGTGGCCATGTGAGGGGGGGAGGAAAAGGTGAGATGCAAATTCCAGCTTCAGCCTCCCGGGGAGTTATTCTAGACAATATCACTACTGAATACATTATAGTACTTCTATAAAGCATCTTTCATACAAAATTATCAAAGCATTTCACAAACATACTGTGAGGTAAATTAATCTATTATTACCCCATTTGAAATATGAGTCATCCGATACCCAGAATGGTTTACATTTTTTTGCCCAGGCTCCAATGAGGAGTCAGCTGTGGAGCTGTGAACAGAAGGGCTCCTGATTCTCAATTTGTTGCTCTAAACCATGGGTAACAAAGTGTCTCGTGGCCCGCCAGGGGCTTACCCTGAACAAGCAGCAAACCAAGTTTGGGAACCCCTGCTCTAAACCTTAGACAACAATGCATTTAACAGAGACATTATTGTTCTCTACTGGCCCCTACTTATATTCATTTAATATCTGTGCAATAACTGCAAGTCTTGATATCTCTCCTGACTTTAACAGAAACATACAGATATGGGCCCAAAGCAAAGCACCAGATCTGGGGTAAAAGCCTGGCTCCATTGAAGACAATGGCAAAACTCCCATTGACTTCAAAGCTGCCAGGATTTCACCCCTGGACTTTTTAGAAGTTTGGATCTGGATCTGAATTTTGGGGCTAGAGTTTATCTTCTTTATACATGCAAAACACAACAATGTATTTGAATATATTGTTTGTGCATAAAAGAAACATACTGTATTTTTAAAAATAAACTGCTTTACTATACCTTTTTATTTTCTTCCTCTTTTTCTAAAAGTATTAGTTTTATCTTGTCCTGTAATTCTTTCTCATGTTCCACTTTTAGTTCATTCAGCTTCTCGTGTAGCACAGAATTCTGGGATTCCTGTAATTTGTCTAATTGGGCCTACAGAGAAATGTTAGAAAACAAAGATATTAAGGAACTGGCCCTTTAAGCATAAGAAGAAGGACATTCACTAACATTTTAACAAACTGTTCAGAAAAGAATGATGTTTAAATGACATTTGTAATTAGTGACTTCTGAAAAAAGAATTCATCTATAAAGCTGGCATTGGACATAGAACGTTTCCATAACACTGCATTGCAGGCATATCCTACACTTCACATCTCTGCTCCACTCTGGATTAATCAATCAAAGTCTCTAAACCAGATCGCTAATAGTTATCACCATATTTTCTTTTAATACAAATCCACTCAAAGTGTCTTATGACTTTTTTTTTTTTACCTGCAATGTTTGAATTCTGCCCATAGTTTCATGATTATTCTCCAGCAGACTCTTCATGTATGAGGCCATTCCTTGGCAAGAAATGAAAATTAAAATGACAGGGGTTTATATAATCTCTTTTTTATTACCTGGGGTTTTTCTCACTTCTGGTCATTTACCAAAGGAATGTGATGATGCATGAAAAGGCCTAGCCAAGGGTGCTGTTTGTTTTGCTTTCTAAATCAAGAGCTTCAAGGTTGGCCTTTTTAATCCTAGATTTCACTGTCCTCACTATAGGTTCTATCCTCCCTTTTACAATGCTGAGGAGACCAAACAGATGTAAGAGAGTCAGAAAATGGCCTCCATGGAATCATTCAATGCCACGGTGTAGCTACTACTAGCCCCCTCTTTACCAAATACGTGTGCACAATCCACGCTCTGAGAAGGGAAGGGCCTGAGAGAAATCAAGGAACAGAGGCTCTACATGGCATGTTCATCTCACAGATACATAAAACAAATGTGGGAAACAGCTTCAGGAGTTGATACTACTTGGAGCAGCATAACTTTTTGCCCTCCTCCTTCTCTCTCCCCCCTCCATGGCCTTTGCGAGCCGTTACAATAACTGTGAGACTGGGAGTGGTTGTATGGCAATAGAACTAGTATTGCTACTAACGCAGGGAAGAACCTGGAATCACACTCTGGTGGGGACACTTTATGGAATGGGCTGAGACCCATGGGATCTTCTTTAAATCTACTGTTCAGGATTTTCTGATTTATGTGTGAATTTGAGGCCACCTGCTTTGCCCTTTCCATGCTGTCCTTCAGTCCTGAGGAGAAGATGCAGTTCATGCTTTGGTGCTCAGAAGTAGTAGGTTAATGAGCATAAATTCTTTCCTTCTGCTGTTTTCACACAGGAAAGGAACACACTGCCTATTCATTTATTTATGTAGTAACTAGTCTGTGATCAAGAGGGCACAACTACCAGCTATTTCACACTTCAATGGAGAAGCATATTGTCACTGGATAAGAATCACTTGCTCATACTGGAGAGGCAGCACTGGCTAGTAACAAGAGAGCCAAGAACTCCTGGGTTCTTGTCCCAGTTCCACCAGTGACTCTCTTAAACCTCTCTGTGCTTCAGTGTCCTCATGTGCGACATGGCGCTAATAATTAGCTACTTCATATGTGTGTTGTGAGGAGTGTCATGTTTGTCAAGTGCTAAGTATCGTTACTGATATATAGATCCCAAAAATGCAGAGTAGATGTCGTTTTGGATGTGTTATTCAAGATACAGACAATTTATCCCTGTCATCATTTGCTAATTGGATGAGGAAAACATATGCATACAACACCCATGTGGTTTCATGAGACACTGTGGTCTATAACATGCTACAGGGTATGTTTTAAGCTAAGAAAACTAGCTATTTGAAGAGATCATGCAAAATAATCAAAGAAATCAATGGGCCAATACCTGCAACATAGCCACAATAAAATGTCCCCCGGAACTGAGGTTCATTTTAAGAACAGCCTGAAACTAGTACTTTCCCCTGAAAGGATGATCACAAAATGATGGTGTTGCTTAATGACGCTACCATTGTTGCTGTGTTTCAACTTATTTCTGCTTTGGGGATTCCTTCAAAAGAGGAGGAATCAACTTTCCCTTTGGTAAATGTCATTCTTAGGCCTTTTTGGCACTAAGTTTAAAACCATGCTAACCACAACAGCGTTTAAACAGTCCTAGCATCGTTTCCCTAAACAGTGTGGGTTCTCTTGCCATCCTCCTGCCTTCCTGCACCCTTTTAATTCAAATTGTATGAGTAGATACACAATTTACAGCTCTGTAGGCAAGCACCATGTGAGAGAAAAGTTAATTTCTCCTCTTCTCAGTGCAAGGAATCACCTCTGGATCAGATTACATAATGTGAGCTGCATGACATGATGTATTGTTCTGCATCAAGACATAAAAAGCTATTTGTTTTTCCACTCACGAAGTTAACTTATTTTCAGTAAATCAGAATAGAAACGGCTCTGTTTCACAATACAGATTAAAGTGGAAGGGAAAGACAGGACAATCTGTTACCTTGCACCACTGAGTTAAGATAAGGGCTCTGGCACTAAAACAGCTAGCAGTGCTAAATTCACCGCCAAGAGCCTTTTCTTTTATTACAAAAGGAAAAGAACCACCAAGATAGAATAACTGGCATGGAGGGAGATATGAAACTGCATAAGAGCCAAAATATAAATAGTATATTTAGAGGGGCAAAGATCAAAATATGGTTTAGGTGATATCAACTGATTTTGGTATCAGTTTGGCCATAAATATAGGGATACAATAAGACAGATGGACAGAAATTGCTTCAGGATCTGATTCTTTTAATGCCATAGGATGAATAATGACCATAGCAGAAATCAGCTGATTTGATAATACCCAAGCACGTGCTAAACTCAAGAGATGCAGAGGGAGCCAAGCTGCAAACTTAAAACAAAACTTTCACAGTTTGGGAATGTCAGGAGCTGGAGTTTTGGTTTGAGCCATGATAAAGATAGTGACCAGCCATGCAATTTCCACACAGCTTGGACCCAGATCCAAACTTCCCCAAATCTGGGGATGTTCAGGGCTGGGGTTTTGGTTTGGAACTGTCTCTACTAAGAGGATCTAAGAAACTGGAAGCCCATACTTATTAGTATTTTAAAGAGGAATTAATAATGATTGAAATGTTACTTTTGTCACAGACATGACTTGCAGGACAATAACTGCCTTTTAGGTTTCTCTTGTAAAAATGACCTTTATTACCCTGAATCACCTACTATTGAGCAAGACTTCTCCATGAATTTTTACACATTTGACTCTATATAAGTCCAGGGGAATGGAGTGTGGGTTTTAAGATACATTGCAACTATTAGTTAAATATTTTATTGTAAAATTAAGGATATTTAATAGATTGTTCTCGGTTTCCCTAAATAAACAACTTTAAAATATTGTATCCTGTGACTTTCTTCTTTTTTGCTAAATACTAAAATGACAATTTCTGTCTTTTTTGCCATGACTCATCCTATATTTTTGCCATAACCACCATTGGCCTTAACGATGATTTACAATGCTGCAGGTCTACAAACTTGTTCAAAATAATGACGGCTGGTATTCTCACAGGAGAATAAGGAAGCTAGGCACCCAACTACCATTGAATTTCAATAGGAGATGAGCACCTAGCTCCATTAAGCTCTTCTGAAAATCCCAGCTACAAATACTAAAAGGAGAGCTGGCAAGTCTAGTATCAGAACTATCTGTTGTGGTTTTGCTCACAACGTGTTCCTCATTGTTTTGCTTGTCTATTCAGTTCCTCTGAGGAAGTATGGTATTGAAATGCACAAGAATCTTGCTTTCTGCTGCTCTTCAGATGTCCCCAGGTGACTCTATCTTCTAAGACACTGTAGTTGCTAAACCCAGCCTTAGTTACTGTGAAATACTGGATCTAAGATTAATACGTGATAGTATTTTAAGCTGCATTTTGAACTCTCATGCTTAGTATATGGAAAAAGGTATGAAAAAGGTAAGAAAAAGAAAACCAAGAACCTTTGTCAGAACAAGACACGTCAATCCCCACATCATGAAGGAGCTGCTCCATTGCTTCTACCCATGAGAGTAAACTGCTTAGAATTTCAACTACTGGTGTGTGGATCCACAAGACAGAGGGGTCAATGCACAGATCTTGAAGGTTACAAATCTCTCTTTTCAAGCTACTGCTGCAATAGGAGGTATTTAAGAAAGCCTGAAAGACAATTAATAACAAACAATCCAAACCTTGTGATTATGGGTCATTTGTGTCTTAACACAACAGTTAATACAATAAACTCTTTACAACAAAATACATTCTATTACCACTACAACAATCATGTTCTGTTTTAAAGATGCCTATTTATGTATTGCAACAACTTTCAGGAAAGTGGTTTTTGTAGCAACTTTGTCCACTCCATCAGATACTGCACGTGTACTGTGATGCATAGCAGGCCCTATCCTGCAACAGCCATTTCCATTGTTGTCTGGACTCAACTGGGTTTCAACCAACATTTCAGACAACTTTTGACACTTCTGTGACGGGGAATAGTTAGTGCTCCACAGTAAAACATATTTGTATCTCTGGTACTATTACCCCTAGCAATTTTTAGGGACCTCAGCCACAAACCTGTTTTGAGGTAGGCTATCTTTACACACACACACACACACACACACACATACACACAGATACTGTTTAAAATGTAAAGTCAATCAAGCACACATTCAGCAATAGGATCGAGAATAACTCTAGTTATTTCAAGACAATCTGAAAAAGCAAAATTATGTGATTTTCCACTCCCATACACTAGAAAAATTATCCAGGCCAAACCAAGACTATACTGTATCCTCCAGAGTCTTGCATCTAGCACTGAAAGTCACTGGGAACTCGGTGCCCAGCTTCCTTGAGTTCCTTTGAAAATCCCAGTCTGCAACTTTTTCCCATCATCTTTGCTCCAGTTTCAATAAACACATTTTGCTCAGCAGTCTGCAAGGCCAAAAAATCGGGTTTTCACATTAACAGTAAAGTTTGTTCAGATCAAATGGACAATGGATCATATTCTTCATACCCCGGTGATGCACTGAAGAGCCTAACTTGGAAGATTAAAAATAATTAAAAAAAAGAACTGTATCTTTTTTTAGAGTTGCATGTAACATTTATATTCACAGTGAATTCACACGCAATTGGCCAACCAGAGGTCTAACTTGCATTTGTACCTGCAATTACCATGATTTTGTTGTGTGCAGTTCTAAAGATCTGGGGCTCCCAGGCTCCCAGCAGCTTGGCAGCCTGTCTGGCAGCCAGGAAGCCCAGGGAACCCCAGTTCCTTGGCAGCCCACCAGGTGAGATGAGAAGGAGCCAGGAGCCTGGAAGTCCTGGGAGTTCCAACTCTGCAGCAGCCCACCACGCAGGCTGCCAAGGAGGCAGGGAGGCTAGGAGCATGGGGAGTCCCAGCAGGCAAGCTGCTGAGGAACAGGGAGATGGGCAGGTAGGCGAGCTGGCAGGAAACAGGGTAAGTTTCCACTGGAATCCTGTTTGGTTTCCTTTGAAAGGTTCGCTGAAATCAACATGCTCCAGTGGAAAATTTTGCTTTCGACTAATTGGCATTTTGTGATGGGAAACTGTTTCATCCAAATGTTTCTCTCCAGCTGTAACAACCACAAAGCATTGCTACTGATTTGTAGAGAAGGAGCACATCTCTTCAGTACCATATGCAGCAGATCTTTTCTCTGGTTAAACATCTAGATTAAGTCACTATTTAGGACAATCATGTGCAATATATCTGAATTATCTTCTAATTCACTTTCAGTATACAAAAAGCACTTAAACAAGTGACCTGGAATTCATCCAATGATTTCTTCAACATCTCAACACTTTCAGATACTTCCTTCTCTTCAGAGTCCTTGGAACTCATTTCCTCCTGTAATAACTTCTCCTCTTCATGATTCTGCAGATTTTCATTAGTGATCTGTCTTATCTTTTCCATTAACTGATAAAAGGGTATGAAGGCAGAAGAAGAAATAAATGCACAAAAAAATGGAAGACATTCCCATTTTCACTTGAAAAGAATGGCTTAGTAAATGTAAGCTTACATTTTTCACAACAATTCTTATTTCAGTGTAAAATAATTGACTAAAATAGTTTGGTGCTTTACTCATCACTAAGGCCCAGTTCCTCAAAAGTATTTAGGTGCCTAATTCCCATTGACTTCTGGCTAAATACCTTGGAGTATCCTAAATAACTTTAAGGATCTAGGCCCAAATTAATTTTTATGAGTTGGCTTAAGGAATATTCCACCATCAAGAGGCCAATTTTCAAAAACAGCTTCTCAAAGCACATGTACATTTTGTGCTCTGAACTAATTTTCACCGCCATACGAAAGAATGTGTGTGCCAGCACACACACTCACACACACACTCAGGACTGCTGCATGCAAATGGAGTAGTTTTAAAGTAGTTAACTGCCAAATTTGTATGCTGCTCAGTATTGACTTCAATGGATGCTTAAATTTAAATACGTTCTTAAGTGCTTTGCTGAATCAGGGCCAGAGCACTCAGCACCTTGCAGGACCAAGGTGTCTCTAATGTGCAACCCAATTTGTCTCCATTTTGTAGAACTTCCATGCAGTAAGTGTCAGCAGCAGATCCTGCAGACTGAAATGATAGAGAAAATGAGCCTTTCCCCAAGTCATGGGCAAACTTTCGGAGTCTTGGAAATCTAGGATGCAAACTATAATTTGGTGCAAAATTTTATCCATCCTGAAATGTGTTTTCCTATTAAAGCATACTTGCTCAACCCCAGATTTGGAGGGGGAAATTATCACATTTCTTCTTAAATACAACAACATTAGATATTGTTGATTTTTCAAGTGAAACCAGTACATCATTATATCTTAAACTACACCTTATTCAAGTGTTTAACTTAGATGGTCTCCTGAACCTAGATGAAGAAAGTGGTAGAGAGACAGAAAGCCAACTCCTGGAGCAGTAAAACATTTGAATGTAACATTTTTCTTAAAGATGAGCTCCCTCCTTTCTTAATTGGTATTCCAGTGAAATAAAACTCAGATATAGCACCAGATTCATTTACCTGGACTGTACAATTTATCCATATAGTATTCAACTCGCCTCTCTCCCCACCAAAATTCTCCATTAAGGTACCTTAGCTCTGTACTCATGAGCATCTTTTGGACCAGCGTCATATGTCACCTTGGGGGGAGGGATAGTTCAGTGGTTTGAGCATTGACCTCCTAAACCCAGTGTTGTGAGTTCGATCCTTGAGGGGGTCATTTAGTGATCTGGGGCAAAAATTGGGGATTGGTCCTGCTTTGAGCAGGGGGTTGGACTAGATGACCTCCTGATGTCCCTTCTAACTCTGATATTCTAGGATAAGGTGTCTGTATGGAAAGAATCCCAGATGGATGAGTACAGAGAATTACAAAATTACCTTTGTTTGTCAATTGGTAAAATGAGTCTGGAATGAGGTCCAACAAGATAAATATGTGTAAACAAACAAAATCAAAAAGATCTGTTCCCTCAGTATCAGAAGCTCCCAAAATGTAAAAGCACCAAGAAGTTGTGTTTGCTGTCACCTGAACTAACCTGTTGATCTGTTACAGTCTCTGGAATTTCCGCTTCTTGTGAATAGAAGATTTCAATCATTTGCCTTTTGAAACACTCCAGCTAAAGCAGAGATTGATAAAGTAAACAAAATCACTAACAGCTAGAGTCAACAGAAACTCCATTTGGCTAGTCTGCACTAGTCCTGAAAAATCAATTAGGAGGGCACACCAGTTTAATAATTATGTTGTTCTATGAAAATTTTCAATAATTATAGAGGGCACGAGTAGTAATTTTGAAGGTATTCTGCCCATGATCATTGACCTTGGCGCCTAGTGACCACACTTGCCCTTGCCTTAGGCTATAAATTCAGCTCACAATCAATTTTCTGTCGGAATAGTCCACAACAAACACTACTACTAAACTGTACGTTTACACCACTTTGATAGAATAGCCCTGTAGTTAATAATATTACTCATGTTGTCTACTAAGTTAAAGGGTATAATCAACAGTGAGACACCAGGGGGATTGTTAAACCATTATCAGTGAATTAAAAGTGGTTCTTGAAAAGTGAATGCCATCTTTTGTAAGTACTGTATGTTGGAAGGAACGTGAAGAAAGTATGCATAAAAATAGAAACATAAATACATTTAAAAAAAACAGAATAAGGATCCCTATAATAATTCCTAAGCAAAGACAGCAAACAAAATACAAAACAGAATAAGAAAGAATTTAGCTTCATAAGTAGTAAACACACAAGCAAAAGGATCCACTGAGGAACTACACTGGAAAGCTGATGTCCAAATCTGCTCCCATTAGAGTCAATACAAGTTTTGACATTTATTTTACTGTGAGCAGGATTGAGCCCACAGTAACAGATGTGGTGAAGGTCAAGTGCTAGATGGGGCTCTTTGTAGCCTCTTGTTAACATTACAGCCCCAATCTGTAGGGAAGGTTGAACTGAATTCTCTGCCTCTGATTGAGTCACCTCTCTGGATACTGCTAACGCACCTCTGTCAGAGATGATTTATCTGTGAAACTCATAAAAATGTTTCCGGAGAGCAAAGGCACCAGATTGCATCACACGTCAGATATTTAAACAATTGTCCAAAGATATCTCTACAAGGTTTAAACTCCCGGCCCTGCTAGCATTTCAAATTACACCAACTAGACAGATTGCTAGACTAGAACAGGTTGCTAGGTTTTATGTTCTGGGTGTGATTTTTTAAAGTAAAATTCCCATTGCCAGCACTGAAGGCTGTTGAAAATGCCACCCACTGTGTATTTTTCAGAAACGAATTATAAACATTTCCAATGAAGTGAGCTTAACATAACTTTGTTTGCTAGGTGGTATTTGTCTCTTCCCTTGGCTGTAACAAAACATTATCCAGTCTTTCATCTAACGCATCTACAAACACATGCACTCCTGGGACAAGGAGTTTGTAATCTGTGACAATTGTGTGGGTTCCTGTTAGACACTGGCAGGACTTCCCAGTGAAGTAGCTGTTACTAGGGGCCTGATATTTACCCTTTGCTCCATTAGTCACAAAACTAATGGATAATTCGCATACACCTGTTCAAAAAGTTAATGCTATAGCAGAGCTTCTCTGACCAAGGTCAACAGGATTTCTTTGCCGAGAACCTTGCTAACAACACTGGGTTATAGGCCACTGAGGAAGATGGGATGTGAGATGATGGCATAGTTTTATAACGCTGTTCTGTTATGATTGTCAGACCAAAAAATATATCCCTGTTCATACCAGACAGGAAACTTTTCTGAATCCTGCTAGCAACCATCGTGTTTAAAGATGGTGGTAGCTGGCTCCGTTCTGTAAGGAGAGGGCCCTAAACTAGGAAATTAAACATTTAAAGGATCTGTAATTGCACCAGAGCAGATACTTAAACAGAAGTATTTTACAAAGGGCTCTGTTCTTCCTTGAAGTAAGTCAGGCAGCAGCTGTGGATGATTTGTGGGTGATGGAGAGGACAACAGAAAATAGAAGGAGTGTATGGTGCCTATGCATCATATAAACACTGGCCATCTGTAAATGAGATATGGAAACACACCTTGTAGTATAACCCAGCCATGACCTACACAATTTGGAATTAATACCAATGTAGCAACCACAGAGTTCTGTGCTCCAGGTTTATATTTCCTCTGCGGCACTCTAGCTTTCAATAGCTTTTATGGCTGTTAGAAATCATTTTTTCCTAGAGAAACGCTCCTATTGTTAGCTATAATGCAGAGTACAGAGTAATGTTTCTTTTCAGCAACCCCTACCTGAGCTTTTGCCTGTTCCAAGTCAGCTTTAATGAGGCCTTCTCTGCGCCCCATCTCTTGTAACTGCAGACATTTCCTTTCACACTCTTTTTTCAGTTCCTCTTCAGCCTGAAACAATGAAAGCACCTGAATATCAAAGTGATACCGTATAATAATGCCATAAGCAGATCTATCACTATTTCCTACAGAAATCTTATTAGAACAGTAGAGTCCACATATAACTTTGGGTCATGCGATGTCACTTTTTATTTTTTAATTTGCAGTGCTGGGTACTTAAGCTGTTTAACATCCTAGCTATAGGTCATTGGTAGCTCATCAGTCATATAGTTCTAGCCACGCTGCCCATGGTTTTAAATTAAGTCACTGGTACTGAGATTTTTGGGTCTCCTCTTGCACAAGATAAAAGAGTTACTGAATGTGCTTCATTCTACAGCCAATCTACAAAGAAAGGATTCCTGTAGGCTCCCTGACTTATGAGCAATATATAGACAACTCCTTGGATTCTCGACAGTACCAGTATACCTGATAAATCTAAAAAGGACATATCTAATTCTCCATGCATGTGTCATGTACCAGCTGGGTGGGTGGGTGGGTGTGCGCACGCGCATGTCTTTCCTCTGAATGTAATCAGACCTATTCAAGTACCAGCTAGTTTGCGATGATCATACCCTCTAGTGGCTGGCCAGCAAATATGTTTAGTGCTTTAATACTATGGCCAATTAACAGAAAATGTCATTCTTTAGGTCGGGTGGCAGACACCTGTTTTCTAAGCGCTAACGGCTGTGCAAGTGGTTTAAGCAGATGATCTTGGAACAAAGTACAGTTACAATTAACATCCACCGAATTTAAGGTAACAAAGTTGGAAACCACTGCTAGACACAAGAATTCTATCACATTCATGGAAAGTAAGAATTCTTTATTGCAGAGCAAGTAGTGAGATCAAAGAAATAAACATCTAGGCAATAGCCCTATAAACACATTATGGGCCTTTCAAGGGGGCAGGATTATACTCAGGAACATCAGAATGGGTCTCTGCTTATCTGACTCCACAAGTTGCAGCCTGAGTTGCACAATAGTCTTGCTTTGGAAAAGGAGAGCATTATCAAGAGTTGTAGAAGAAAGAAAACGGAGATGATACTGGGGGACTATACCAAAACACCACCGAAGAAATAGCGAGGAAGAGTAAAGGCGATAAGAGCAATTTTAGAATCCTTTGCAATGGAGAATATCACATTGAAGAAATACCATAAAAACATCTTAATTTTATTTTCATTCTAAGACACTAAGAAAAATAAAGCTATTTCAAGAAAAAAAACGGCTGCAAGCAGAGTCCCTGTACATGTGCTGCAGAGGCGAGCCCAAATCCTGAGCTGGCCTCTGCTGACACATTAGAACCAAAAGCAGGAACAGTGCTACAGCATGGCTGGGCAAAGCGGCAAAGAATTTCCTTGGGGGGCATCCACCCTTGTATGTGTGCTGGGATGAGTCCTAATCAGCGGGTCTCCACAAAGGAATGTGAAAGGGGGAAAGTGGGCATGTCACTCACAAATAAACACGAAGCTGCACAGCCCAAAGTCAGCACAGGAACTGTGCTATGGTACTTACCACCGCAGTGGAGTCAGGGAATCCATTCCCAATCTCAAGACTGTGTTAGCCTGGAGTTTCACTTTCCTTTTATTCAGAATTATAATTTCCTTTTCAGGACTGTACCTCATGAGAGAGAAGCTAGCAGGCAGAATGGAAATTTACCTTTGTTTTTTCTGCAAGCCTACTTGTTATGATTTCTTGTTCGGTGCGGTTCTTCTGCATTTCTCCCTGCAGCCCCTTCACTTGCAGCTCCAGCTCTCCAATGTGCTGTAAAAATCCCAATAAAATGGAATCAGCCACACAAAATAGTAAATCACCCAATTTAATGAGATTATATTTCAATAAACCTCCTAATTTCATTACATTAACTTCAAGACCTTTTTTGTTTTATTAAACAATCTGAGTAATTCAGTTATTGCATATCCTAAATCTTTAACTAATAAGAAATACATTTGCCCTATCTATCATTTTAAAGATATTGGATTCACAGAGATGGGTGAAAATAATCATTAGCTTATTTGGGAAATTAAGGAGTAACATTTCATTTACAGTACAAAACAGACAGGTTTATGGTTTCATTTACCTCTGATGCTTTGCTCTAAATTTCAAATAAATGAAAAAAACACACATTTACTAATCAATATAGTGATTGCCAATTGTAGTTTAAATCTTATTTCAAACAGAATTCCACTTCATAGAAAACTTCTATTAAAATATTTCCAGGAGTCAACATTTCTCCAATCTGTTGTGTAGTTACATCCCTTTCCACGACAAGACCTGGATTATAAATACAATTCGTAACGTGTCTAGTTAATTATTCTCAAAGGGGTGCAGAGTTTCAATTTGCTGCTTGTCTATATGCTAAAACAACCCAGGCAACTAAAAACTAAGAAAACTAACTCACATTTTGGTATGTAATTGCTTCTCTCTCTCTGAATTCATGCTTCATTTCCTCTTTAATTCTAGAACACTGGAATGAACAGCAACCAAGAAAAAAATCATCACAAGCAAGGAAGATATGATCATTTTTATATTATGTTGAGCACACAGCAAAATAGTATGGCACAACAGTAAGGGCCCAGTACCACAGATTGCTGAGTGTCCTCAACTCACAATAAAGGAAATGAGAGAAGGGGCTGCTCAGCATCTTTCAGGATTGGACTTTTAGAAAAGCATTCCCTGTTTTAGAAAAGAAAAACAGAAAGACAATTAAGAGTTAACAAAGCTACATGAGACAAACCCCTTGTGCTTTTGAAAAAGAGTGCTATTGAAAATGCAGAGGTAAGGAAGAAAGGAATAGAAGAATTTTTGAAATGTACAAGATGATCAGAACCAGTGTTAAACAGAAATTTTAAAACAAATACATGAAACAACATGTATGTTCTGAGATAGTATTCTGAGCCCAGAGAAACTGGTTATATTTATAGGACCAAATGTTATCAGAAGTTCAGATAATGAGCCAGATTCTGATTGACACGTATATACAGACACATAGCAGAAAGCCCATGGCCATAGGGTAGCCCAGTGTGAAAATTGTATGCCCCGACTCTGGCTCTTTCCAGAACTCATGAAGAGGCTTCTCTGCAAGCCCCCCAACAAGGGAAATGATGGATGGAAGTTCTGGGATGGGGCTATATGTAAGGACTCTATGTTTCCTGCATATAAGCATATGCCTCCTGGCCTGGTAAAAGAAATTATAGCCTCCCCATTCCCACTACAGCTGGGTGAATACTTGATTTTTCAGTTCCACAGGCAAACCACAAAAATCCCAAACAACTTTTGTTTCAAGTCGACGTGAAATGACAATTTTTTGTTTTTTTCTTGTTGAAATGAAAAACAAACAAAAAAATCATTTTGGGTAAAACAAAACATTTTGTTTAGTTTTCAAGTGCTTTTAACCCTTTTGTTTTAGTGAAACTCAGCTACATTTTGGAACAAAGTTGTTTTGAAACACAAAGTCTTTGACTTTTTCAGCATTATTTCCCCCATTTTTTTTTTTGCAGTCAAAACTATTAGCTGAATTTGACCCAATTTGGTGAACAGTTTTGACTCACCCAAAATTGCATTTTTCAATAAACTGTTTGCTTAAAAAAAAAAAAATCACCCTGCTCTATTCACATTGCTATCAGGATTAACTTGAGGGGCCAATATGGGTGCTTTTAGCACAACATTTTGCAACTATTTGTTTTCCACAATCCCTAGAGCTCTGTCCTGCAGCCCTTTGTCTCATCACTAATCTCACTGGTTTGAAAAGAACACCTCACACAACGCGGCCTGCAGGGCCAGCCCTATAATGCCATCAGTTTGAAGGAAATGTTGAATCTGTGCAGTGGAGTTGGTATGAGATGAAAGATCCCTGTCTTCTGTAGTGCTACCCAGAATCATAGACAGCTAATCCTGAGAGGAGCTGAGTTACTCCTGTAAACTGCTAAGCACATCAACTCCTGTGTTCGGTGATGGAACTGTATCCACACGGAGTCACACAGGGAGTTTAGGAGCAAGCTATTTTTAAGAATTTCAGATGTTCTCACAATGAATCCTTGAGTCATATGCCTCCAACCATCAGCTACTTTGCGCCTTCCAAGTTAAAATTGAATAAACTGATCCAAAAATCTAACTCAGAAGGAAAGGAGAGGAAATACATTTCTTCATTTATAAACAAGAAAACTGGGTTACTTATAATTAATTGGTATTTTGCTGTTACAGCTGCCTGCTCCTTAGGAATTCTACAAGTATGCCACTGTGGTACTCCAGAAAACCCCACCAGTCAAACTCTCAATAGTACACTCTCATTCATGCACCACTGATTGCTCCTTCTCATCTAGAAATATGCATCTTTTACAACTCAGCCCTCCCATGTTTCAGTCAACTCAGTGTGATGTTAAGGGGGAAAGATCTGAAATGAAGGGGATGTGGACAGACAAGTGGGGATTTGGTTAACATTTCTTGGTCACAGAAATCCAATATGCATAGTTTTTGAGGTCTCCTTCCCTCACTGCTTGGGAACTACAAAGTAATAGTGTGGTTTTAGGTTACAATATTCAGTCATGCAGCCTGACCAAAATCAAGCATCTGCTCTAAATTTGATTTGATTAAGCTGCCTTTGCCAGGTGTAGAAGCACAGCTTGAGGGTAGCATCTTTGTAAATATACAGGACATGTTTAGGAAAAAGCCATACCGCAGCTTTCTTAAAGAACAGAATTGAAGACAATCAGAAGTGGGCTTGGTTGTGAGACAGAGGCAATGATTGGATCTCAGACGTAGAAAATCCCTGTTTGGAAATAACCGGATGCGAGTGTTTTGGACAAGCAAACAGAGGAGATGATTCACTGAAATAGCACCACACCACACAGTGAGAGAAGGTCTAGGAAAAATCACAGCAGGAAACTGGTAACTGAAAAAGAAGGATCCATAAAAACACCCTGCAACTTGCTGGTTTTACAAATGAACCTGTCTAGGTACATACCTGGCCCTCATCACTGTAACACCTGAGCAATGTGGCTCAGCTTTCCATTGACTTCTATCTGAGTTGGATCAAATCGGAAGCACCAAACAACAAAAACAAAAACCACTCACTAAGGGAGAACAGGTGATGAGCTCCATTTATAGAGGCTCAAACCTAGGGTCCCAGAGTTGGATGAGGATCAAATTCAGGCCCTAGGAGAGAGGGAGAATTTTTCCTGCTGGAAGGTACCTATATAGTAGCCCTTTCAGGAAGTATCAGACACCAGATGATGATGATGATGATGAAGAAGAAGCAGCTCTGTGATGAAAAGTTGAGACAGCAGCCAGATGAACTCTCGGAGAAGGGTTAAATTAAACAACTGCCACCACCATCAAAAGATAGTAGTACTCTCCCGAAGTCCACCCGTATCCCAAGATCTGCTCACATCCCAGAATTCTCCAATTCCACCACCAAAAAGAGGCACCACATTTTGACAAAGTGGTTTGAGTTTGCTTTCCTCCTGGTTGGCATGCAAACGTGCTCACATGCACAAATAAATCTACTCCCACCTGCTTGGGCTTTTCTTCCCTCCCCAAGGCTTCCTGATAGGGTGTCCAACCCATCAGGGAATATACTATTCCTCTTAGGTGGCTGGAGGAACCATAGAACTCTTGTCTCAGACAGAACTAGGAAGTTCGCTGGTGAGGTTGCTGAGTAGTTGATTTGCTCTTCAGGGTACAGGGCATGCGGGATGGCTCTCTTGCAATCTTGTACCAGGAAAATCAGTGGCTGCTCCCACTGGATTTGGGGACAGGTAGCAATAGCATTAAGTGGGGAGCCAGCAAAATTTTGAATTTGGCACCATTGTCTCTTGTGAATGGATAGTTGTGTTGTCGTTACTATAATATGGCCACAACCGAGCAGCAGAGCAGTCAGAGTAGCACAGCAAAGGGAGTGAGAAAACCTGTTGGACACAAGCTTATACACGCTTTCTTTGAGAGGATCTTGGAGAGGTTCACTGAACTGGAAGAGAATGACCATGCAGACTAGGAAAAGGATTTCACTTGATTGAAAAAAAGCACTGTTTCTAAAATTGGAAGGAGGAGAATTAAAAAAAAAAAGACATATTGGCTAGCGCCTGAGTTTTTCACCTGCCTTGCAGTAAGGGGGTGTACTTTTAACAGGAACTCAGTGCTATTCAGTGGAATTCACCATGCAGGGCAAGTGGGATTCAATGTGCCAGAGCCACACAACAATCCTGAAGTACATCTACATGAACAGCAGAATGAAATTTGAGACTGATACAGAAACTGCATAGGTAAAATTGAAGTCTGGCATAAGAGGATGAGACATTGGTATGTCAGCACTGAAATCAGGTGGTGTGATTGAGACAATGTAGACATATCTGAGCTAGCTTTAATCTAGCTAAATCAAAGGTAGCTCAAGTAACAATAGCAGAGAAGCCATAACAAAATGGGTTGCAGCCACCCAAGGATGTGCCTACGGTCCTGGGTGGGCAGGACATACCCCATTTCCTTGACTCTTAGTTCTTGCCTAGTATGAAAATACTGTACAGATATAGAAACTATAGACATTGGCCCAAATTTGGCTCCGGTATAACTCTGGTGAAATCAGTGGAGTTGTTGAATTGGGTCCATTTTGTTGTTGTTATTTTACTAAACCATTTGTAGTATAGTAAATAACAGTGCACATAAGCATGGGTGTCAACCTTGGCAGAAATGACTGCAAGCTGATTATCCTTCTCCCTGTTTTCCTTCTTTAGTTTATCTGCATTCAGTTTTAGTTGCAGTATTCTCTGCTCTTTTGCTGAAATGTCTCTTTGCAAACTGGTCACCAGTCCTGTGAAGAACAGAATTTAGGTCAAAGAATACAAAGGCATTTCAGTTATGAAAACCTGCTAAACAATATCATCATATAAACATTGAAGAAGAAAAAACATTTAGCATATATTAACAATATCTGGTTTTGAAAGCAGATCCAAATTTAGTCCATACACTCTGGGAGTTATTTAGTGTGACCATTAGTCCCAAAGAATTCAGTGCTTTGCTCCTTTGGGCAAGAACAATTCTCTTACAGCTCAGTTTTTCTTGAAAAACTATGCTTAGGTCTGAAACTTTGATAACTTGTCCCTGTGGACTGGTGTAAGTAAATATAACACACACTGTTTGCTTTTGGAAAACGGAGATGGAGTGAAATGATTTCGCTAACAGGACTGTATTGTTAGCTACTGTTTAAATAAAAACACTTGAGTATTTTGTGTAAATATTAAAGTCCTTTTGACTACTAAATCATTATATAAAGGAAGGCTGGAAATTGGAAAATGGTTTGCACTCTGAGACAGGGCCCTTGAGAGATATTCAGAACACTGGACATAGGAGGCCGGATCCTCAGTAGGTGTAAATCAGTAGTGTCCCTGAAGTTAGTGGAGCTATACTGATAACACAGCTGAGGGTCTGACCTACAGTGACTAACAGTTCCTTATATTCCAGGGTTTTCCCCCCTCTTTTTTTAAATAAACCATCTGTCCCACAACTCACCCAGATTTAGGTCCCAATGTTCCTTATTTCTACTCTACTAGTTCTTCTGTCAGAAGATATCTGTAAGCCTCAAAGAGGTTAAAATGAAATAGAAAAAAGGGACGAACAATTTTAGAAGGTCCACAAAGCCACTAAAAATCATTTCTGGCCAGAGAAGTTTTCAAGTATACATTTTCATTGCTAAACTATATTAACTGTGATCCTAGCCCTAAAAACTGCATATTAAAAGTAGACTACCTGAGATGCCAGAGGAAATATACCTGTAGTTAGACCTTGGTTCCTCCTTAGCTTCTCACCCTCTTTTTTCAAGTTTGCAATTTCTAAGTCTCTTTCAGAGAGGGAATGGCACAAGACTTGGCTCGAATCTCTCTGCAGACTGCTGATCTACAAAAGATATGCAAAGAAAATAAATTATTGGTAACCTTAAATAGGGAATGGGCAAACCAGCTCAGGTCATACAAACCCTATCTTTGTTCTACATTTGAACCAGACTTGTTTTGAGGTTTGAAATAAGTTAAATGGCTTTTTGTTTAAATTAATCAAATACACTCATGTCCATACTTCCCAATTCAGTTGTGATCAAAAGCTGCTATGAGAAAAGTGTTCTTGCTACATTTCCAACTCCATGGATATGCCAGATATTTAGACAGTCTGTCCAACAGCAAGTT
The DNA here is from genome assembly GCF_965140235.1 of Caretta caretta. NCBI lineage: Eukaryota > Metazoa > Chordata > Testudines > Cheloniidae > Caretta > Caretta caretta. The sequence continues at coordinate 9,661,728 of NC_134223.1, forward strand.
AAGGAGGGCCTTTACAGCTCTCCGTTTTCAATCTACGCAGACATCTAACTTAAAAGTCTGATATAAGGCATTGAGAAATGTAATCACCTCTGTCCATGGGGCTTTGGGTAGGTGGAAGACCTACCCCATTACTTATGATTTTGTAATTTGTATTGCCACTTGAGGTCAAAATGGCTTTCTGTGTTTTTGTCCCAGATGCCTGTTTCTAGAAAACTGAATATTTGTTAGGAATTGACAGTGTATCTGTGATTCAAGCAGTTGCCCTATTTGCATGGTCAGCCGCTACAATAAGGAAAAGGCAAGTGGCACAGTGATTATATATGGTTTAATTGGTTTTTGTTCTTTTTAATTGGTTTGTACATATATTTTAAATATTTTATCATTCTGGATATCATTTTAAGTTTTATTGTAATATATTTTAATTTTTGTGCATTGAACTATGGCTAAGTTGCTAGTAATAAACTTGACTTGATATTTCCAAATGGGAAAAAAGCATGAGAAACTTCATTTGTGAACTTATTTTCCAAGATCTCCAGCCCAATTCTGCAGACCTGAGTGGTTTGAATAGTTTAGACAAATATTCAAACCTGAGAGTTTATCCAAACTGAGCAGGGTTCAGCCAAGATTACTCTAAGCACAAACAAAAGGCAAATAGTCTCTCTGCTACTGAAATATTCCAGCAGTCAAACATTCAGAAAAAAAACAAAAAAACCCACAGATCACAGATCCTTCTCAGCTAACTCACATGAGCAGCCCCATGGATGCTTGCATGAGTAAGTCAAAAGGATTTATATATCATGGGCCAACTTATAGCAACAGGAGGAGTAAGGCTAGTATTTCAAGGTCATTGGTTTATATGTTTTTTTCGGGAGTCTTCAGCTAATTGTCAAGAACAAATATTTCAGATAATAACTTACTGAAAGCACTCAAAGTCATGTACATTTTCTAATGCAAATAAAGATCAGCCACATTACCTCCTGGCTGTCATGAGTGAAGATGAAACTTTGCAGTCTACTTTTGCATCTCATGGCCAAAGAGATAATAAGAAGGGAGGAAATATAAATTTCCCATTGTTAAAATAATTGGTTTCATGAGCCTAATTCAGAGCGGATAAGTAGACCGTTTGAAGGAGTCCACTGGGGGAGTGTGCAGCTCTACCTGCAATATATCGTCTTCAGCATAATACAAAACCAGAGCTGCTGACAACTCACTGAAAACAATCACCAACGCTCTGTATAGCAATAATTCTGTTTTATGTATCCGATTTTCAGTATTGCTCTTTCCTTGCTCTTTATCACTGTGTGCATTCACATGAACACAGAGCTTAAAAGGGACATGGTCATCTTGAAATACAGTCAACATAAAAATGTCTTAAAAGTAGTTTCAGATATTATACTTGCCTTCCAGCCACCCTCCCAATTTATATAGCTTTTCAAACAGATTTCCATATTTTAAAAATGTTTTCTCTCTCCTGTTGTTGTATGAAAGACACACACAAACAGATAAGGAAGCTAACTTTCTATGCAAAGGAAACAGTGTCTATATACAAAGGGTTGTCAAAAAGGTGAACAAACTGAAAAAAAAAACCCAGCCCTTTTTCTCCTCTAAGCTCTTTTGTTTCTAGCAACAATTGTTAGTAAAAAAAAAAAAAAATTCACAAAGGAGTCTAATTAAAGTTGACAGTGTCCCATTACGAGTTCGAAAGATACCTGCTCTTTCAAGGCTTTAATCTCTCCTGTCTTTGCTTCAATATCTCGCTCAAAGGTCAGTAGTTTTTGAGTAGACTCAACATCATTCCTAGCAGCCTGAGCCATCTTCTTTGTCATCACTGCAATTTCATCCTGAAGATTGGCTATCACTGTATCTTTATGTTTTGACTCACTTTCAAAACTCAAGAGACGACTGATTTCATCTTTCATTTTCAGAATTATTTCATCCTACATGCAGAATAAATTTGAATATTATACACAAATGTGGATACAACATTGTGCCTATTCCAAAAAAGGTTTTCAAATTATTTTATTTTATGATAAATTTTCTGTCTCCAAAACGCTACACTTGCTCATTCTAGTATTATTAAAATATAGTGGTAGTCCAACAACTTTAAAACAAAACTTCAGATACTCACATTTGCTACCTTACAGTTCCTCACCCTGAAATTCACTAGCTCCAAGACATCTCATTCCTTTGTCCACATAGTAATTCTCACTCATGTGTGTAGTCCCATCAAAATCAGTTACTCTACACTGATGTGCGTGAAGGGAATTTTACTATTAGTCATTTAAAGACCCTATTTGTATAGCATTTCTGCTTTGTTTGCCCACCAATCACAATATTTGCTTCAATATATTCCTGTTGTTATAAACAATATTTTTGTGATCTACCTCCATGTCACATTCATACATCACCTTTTCCTGAAGAAGTAAATCCATATGATGACTTCCTGATAATGGAACTCCACTTGCTCCAGATTGTCCATTTCCTGGTACATTTGTCAAGATTGAATATAAAAAATAAAAGGGGCTTCTAATGACTTGCACAGAAATTCAACACAAGAGTCTGTTCTGATTAGGATTAATGCATCTTTACCTCCCTAGTTTGTCTACAAGCATTTCCAAAGCCACCATAATTTTAGTACCTATGCTTTTTATCCAAGCAATTGCAGAATAATAATAAAATGTTATAATAAATGACATTCACTGGCATAAACAAACTATATAAACAGTGAAGTATAATATAGTTTCAAGATAAAAAAAATCCTCGGGTGGAGGAGGAGTAGATATAATGTCTGAATGTTTTTCTGAATATGCAACATTGAATAACTATGCATATACTAGCTATAATGTTATGACATATGGCACATGAATAACTATGACTATATAACCTATAACATTATGAAATACAGAATATGGATCATTTTGGCCCTGATTAAGAAAAGCATTTAAGCTTCAGTCCACCACTATTCAGGAAAGCACTTAAGCATAAGCACATGCTCAGAGCTAAGTGTAAGTCCCATTAACTTCAATGACCTTAAAAATTCAGTTAAACACATGCTTAAGTGTTTTTCTCCATCACTGCTTTTCTGTTGTGCTGGCATGATTGTGCAGCAATGCTTTTTTGTCTGAAACAATTTCAATTCAATTTGATGATATGCTGTTTAATCTTTTGTATTACTATATGTATAAAAACAAGAATAAGAAAAATAAATATTTAATTAATGTCATGCTATAGTGTTAGGGACTACAGTAGAGTTAGGGACATTACCAAGTCTTAGCTAACATATGGCCCTAAAATTTGTGGGCATGCAAATTCTTATACAATATGCCAACCATGGTTAAAAACTTGGTTCAGCTTTTCCAGTTGTATTTGGGTTTAAACCCTCTAGAACCTTTCCTTAGCCATGACATTGTCCTGTTCTTTACACTTAGAAAATATATGCAAGATATGGCTCTATTTTTAACTCACTCCCAATGAGAACGGCTGATAACCACAGATCAAAAGAGAAAACAAAGTTACTCCAACCACCAGATGTAACAGTTGAATGTATCACCAATGGAAAACACAGTAAGTAGTAACAGAGCAAGTTACACTTTCATAGAACCACAGGACTGGAAGGGACCTCGAGAGGTCATCTAGTCCAGTCTCCTGCACTCATGGCGGGACTAAGTATTGTCTAGACCATCCTTGACAGGTGTTTGTCTAACCTGCTCTTAAAAATCTCCAATGATGGAGATTCCACAACCGCCCTAGGCAATTTATTCCACTGCTTACCCACCCCGACAGTTAGGATGTTTTTCTTAATGTCCAACCTAAATCTCCTTTGCTGCAGTTTAAGCCTGCTGCTTCTTGTCCTATCCTCAGAGGTTAAGAACAACAATTCTTCTCCCTCCTCCTTGCAACAACCTTTTATGTACTTGAAAACTAAACAGCAATTCTATACTATGAACCTGATCCAATGCCCACTGAAGACAATGCAACAACTCCATCGACACTGGATTGGGTCTGCATGCCTAATTCTCCTGTCACTTGCCAATGTAAGTCAGAAGTATCTCCAACAAGGTCAGTGGACCTGTGAAACTAGTGTGAGAGGAGAATCGGTCCTGTCAATCCTTCTGTAGACTGACAAGTAGATACATGTGAAAAAACATCATTTTGCATGGAAGTCATGATCAACTTTACTACTGTGCAATGCTATATAAAGGATTAATAATGAAAGCACCAAAAAATACCTTGTCTGACTGCAGTAGGCCTATTGAAAGTATCTGGAGAGAAAGAAGAAGTCATACTTCTCCCCCAAGCACTCACAGGTCTTTTTCTGTTTGGTGGATGGGGTGTAGTTCCATTTGTTCCATGTATCCAACTGTTGTGAACACTGGATGGGTGCTGAGACTGGAGGAAAGGAAGCTGAGGAGGAGCTGTTGAAGGGGTGTAAAGTTTTATCTCTGAAATTAACTGAAGCTGCCCTGGCCATGCTGTGCGATGTTTCATTGGTGGGCAAGACATCTGCAGGGGGAAAAAATGCAATCTTGTACAGAGGGTGGGAAAAAATTACTTAATACAGTGTGTGTATGTTATATATTAATACATACTGCAATATGTATGAAGAGAAGAAAAATTCAAATCAACCTGCATCACCTTGCCATTTTCAACTTTGAATTTCATCTTTCATCATGCCACCTAATCACTTAGCTTTGTTTGGTCTTTTCGTAGTTCTTCAGAGTCTTCTCTAAACTATTGTCATCTACAAAATCTGCCACCTCTTGATTCACCTTTTTTCCAGATCATACAGGAATATCTGTACAACATCAATACTAGTAAAACTCACCCCGATGCTCTGTTGGCATACTTTGCTATGACAACAATTAAATGAAGTCTTTCAAACTATTCGTGTGCTTAAAGTTAGGCATGTCCTTAAGTGACTACTGGCCAAGGCCTGAGTTTCTTAATCAACTCTTGTGCAGAATTTTGTCAAGGCTTTGTAAAAGTCAAACTGGTTCTCTTTTATCCATTATATTATTGACAGGATTTAAGAATTCTAGTAGACTACAAAGCACAAACTTCCTTTACACACACAATACTGGTTTGTACCAATCATATCAAGTTTGTGGATCTTTGGAGGCAAATCTGGCTAGGTATTCATAAAGCTTGTGGTTGGGTTATGGTTTCATATGAAAACCTCTGGTCTGCATGATTTCAACCCAAAATCCTGGCATTTTGGCAAAGTTTCACTTTGAGACAATGGATGCAAACCCATGTTCAGAGAAACTGAATAAACGTTTCTACCCTGGGGTAATTGTATGAAGGAAACTATGCCAAATAAAGTGGTTAAGCAAATAGTTTGTGAGCAACAACACTGTGTTGTGGACAGGAGACTAAACTGAAGGCTATTTTCTTCAGCAGTTCTCAGACTTTTCTCTTGGTGACCCCTTTCACACAGCAAGCCTCTGAGTGCGACCCCCTTTTATAAATTAAAAACAATTTTTTTATATTAAACATTGTTATAAATGCTGGAGGCAAAGCGGGATTTGGAGGTGGAGGCTGACAGCCCACGACCCCCATGTAATAACCTCATGACCCCCGAGGGCTCATGATCCCCAGTTTGAGAACCCCTATCTTAATCTGTCATTTGGTATTCTGAAATCCCCATGAGGACACCTGGATTGAAATCAGATTTATCCAGCCTGATAGCCCTAAATGTCAGAGAAATTATGTAGGGCACTGCATGCTTATCTGTTAATTAGAGCACCTTTCAATTGTTGTAGAGATGAGCCAAAACTGAAGCTCTGAATTCCAATTCCTTTTAATTTCATGCTGTGGGTTTATATTCCTGCCCTGGAATACAAACCTGGCCTGTGGTTTCAGTCTTGGGTCAGATCCAAAATCAAGAGAGGTCTAGTTTCCAGTTTGGTTGTGACTGAATTCTGATGAAAACTGCCAAAGTCTTGTGAGCTATGATCCATCCTATCCAAACCCTATCCCTGGTTCAGCATTAAACCTGAACCCAACCCTAATCCTGAGCCACAACTAAACACTGGTTTCAGAGGAACAGCCGTGTTAGTCTGTATTCGCAAAAAGAAAAGGAGTACTTGTGGCACCTTAGAGACTAACCAATTTATTTGAGCATGAGCTTTCGTGAGCTACAGCTCACTTCATCAGATGTATACCGTGGAAACTGCAGCAGACTTTATATACACACAGAGAATATGAAACAATACCTCCTCCCACCCCACTGTCCTGCTGGTAATAGCTTATCTAAAGTGATCTTGACCCACCTCTAGAAGAAGCTGGACCTTCCACAAAGGGATGACTCCACTGGCAAACAGTAAGCATGCTGTACAACACTTCTCTTGCTACAGGACAAGTCCCAGAATTTGGAAAGGGGAGAGCCTGAGTTTATCAGCTGTATGGCCCGTGCTTTGGTCATCAGACTAGTATCCTTCCACAGAAAGGGTGAGTCAGGTATCTCTCTAGACAGCCACCCAAGTTTTCAGGCAAAGGCTAATATTGCTCCCTGGACTTCAGTGTTCCTCCAACTATCATTCTTTAACCCATCCTTTTTGGACACAGGTCTGCACTACATGACTGATTTTCCAAGCAAAGGAAGAGGCTGGACTCAAAGAATCTCTTGATTGTGGCCTAGCTGCAGCTGGAAAAATATAATCACTTTGGGAAACCAACAATATTTTGTCTGTTTTATTCTTTTAAATCTGTTTACCACTGAGGCATTAGCAATTGACTCCTCAGAGTTTATCTTTTGCTCTGTGACACTGTGGAAATATAAGAAGTACTTGTGGCACCTTAGAGACTAACAAATTTATTTGCGTATAAGCTTTCGTGAGCCAGTATGTCCCTCGACCTGCGCCGCTTCCTGCGGCCCCCATTGGCCGGGCACAGCAAACCGCGGCCAGTGGAAGCCGCGATTGGCCGAACCTGCGGACACAGCAGGTAAACAAACCGGCCCAGCCCGCCAGGGGCTTTCCCTGAACAAGCGGTGTCCCAAGCTTGGGAAACACTGACTTAAGATGAACTGAAATACTTTTAAAATACATACAAAAAAGATCCTAAGTCTCAAACAAAATGCATGCATGAATTAAAAAATTATAAATAAAATCTGAAGCAAACAATGTGAAAATAATGTCCTCTTTTACTTACCTGCCCAGACCCAATTTCAAGGTCCAATGTTTCCCCTGCAAGAATGATAACATCATACACACCTAAAGCAGCATTATGAATGCAGCGCCTCACTCTGTATAGGTGTTTGTGATGCTCAGATCTTGACAGGTTAAAAAAAAAAAAGGCTTTTATTTGCCTTTAAAATGTATTTGTAATTTCAGGGCTACACATTTGTTTTGTTCAGGATTGAATAATTTAACATCTTATACAATTATAGTTAAAAAATTGTTTCACTTTTAATACTAAAAAAAGGGACAATCGTCTTTTTATATATATAGTAAGTACTTGGTGCACTGAAACTTAACCATGATTTATCCTCTACAGTGAACAATGTCAAACATCAAAACTATTATATCAAAAAGGAATCATAAAGCCTGAAGCTTTAAAAAGGCACCGTTGTGCTGTTTCTGTGTCAGTATGTATTGTACATATTTTTTTAAATGAAAATGCCTGATGTTCTGCTGTGGACAAACTTTATTTAAACAGTTTTTCTGCCACAGCATTGGAATTCTAACTGCATTAGTTCATCAAGTTGGTTTCACCACCTAGAATCAGGATTTTTCTCTTCAGTTATCAGCTCTCTGTGTATCTTTGGGGAGAAGAGTCCAAACTACTAAACTGGGCTAGGACATCCAAAATCTGCACCCGGATACTCAAATTGGCACTCTGGGACTATTATGTGTACTGAGGTGGTGCTTAGAGGCCCAAGATCAGGGCTTAATTTTGCTTGGCACTCTACACACAGCAGAGATAATCCCAGTCCCTGCCCAGAAGAATTTACAATCTAATTTATAATTTATATGTTAGTCTCTAAGGTGCCACAAGTACTCCTCGTTCTTTCTGCTGATACAGACTAACATGGCTACCACTCTGAAATCTAATTTATGTATAGGAAATGTAGCCTAGTGCTTAAACCTCAGGTTTGAGAACCAGAATTTCTGGGTTCTGCTCCTGGCTCCTCCACTGATTCACTCTGCGACCTTGAATAAGTCATTGAACAGCTCCCTGCTTCAGTTTCCCTACCCATACAATAGAAGTAATGCTTCCTTAATTTACAGGGGGCATATGAGGTTTAATTATTATATGTTGGTAAAGCACTTTAAGATACTGTGATGGAATGAGTTATAACTGTGCAAAGTGTTAATATAAATGTGCATTTTGTGTGCCCAATGTTAGTCTGAGTGATAGAATATGTCACCCCATTAAATCACCCATTTTGGAAAGTTAGGCCTTGACTATTTATTTGAAGTGCAGCATTTCTATGTTTGCAATATGGGAATACAAACTATTGCGACATCCTTTGCTACTTGCTGCATTTGAACACTCCTTCCCAAATTCTGGAGACATGTCTCCAAAGACAAGCCTGAATCTATCAGATTGTTTTTTATCCTATTCAAGGAAGATTTCTAGATCTCCAATTTCTTGAGATCTTCAAGACCCAGAGCAATAAAAGTATTACAGGTTCTTATCAATTCCTTCCCATATAAATTGCCTGAAATCTTGGTGATACTAGCTGACTGTCCGGTGACAGGAGTACTACAGTTCCTTTTTTAATGTCATTTCCTATACATGTGAATGCTTTTATTTTACACTGCGTTCAAGAGTTGTGGTGTGACATGGTGTCTTTGCTGGATGCCTGTCTCATGTTAAGGACATGAATGATACTATTGCTAATAAAGTAATCACATATAATCCAGGTATACTTTTGAGTTTGAAAGCGCAAATTTTTAAGCGCAATTTTCAAAAGGTAACCGTTTTTATAATCTGTTATTTTTACCATTTAACTTTTGAAAACACATCGTGATAAGGGAATTTTCCAGTTTGGATACTCTGTACTTCTGAAGAAGAATCAGAAAAAACTGGAGATATTTCTGAGTTTTCTAGAGGCTTAACTTTTCTTGTCCCTAGTGCATTTGGGGGCGGAGAAAAAGCCAGGAGGTTATACAACCTCTCAATGAAGGGCCTGAGATTGTGCAGCAGGTGGAGCTAAAGACCTCTTATTTTCCAATTCCCTCTCACAATGAATCCAAGAACATTTCTTTCCCCCTCTTTTGAGAGAGAAAGCGTCTCAAACGGAAAACAATTTGCCTCACTACCATATCTAGCTATGCTGACTTTTTGAAAAATAAAATGTTAAAACCTGAGTAAGATGTCTAGGCTGTGATTAAAGTACAATTATCATACTTTATTTCTGAAAGAGTCTCTCTGTTTGAGATGCATGCCCTATACCTAGGGCCCTACAAAATTCATGGTCCATTTTGATCAATTTCATGATCATAGGATTAAAGAAATCGTAAATTTCATGATTTCAGCTACTTAAATCTGAAATGTCATGGTGTTGTAAGGGTAGGGATCTTGACTCAAAAAGGAGCCTTTGTGTGTGTGTGGGTGTCACAAGGTTATTGGAGGGGGGTTGCAGTACTGCTACCCTTACTTACTACACTGCTGCTGGTGATGCTGCTGCCTTCAGAGCTGGGCCGCTGGAGAGCAGTGGCTGCTGGCTGGAAGCCCAGCTCTGAAGACAGAACCACGCCCAGCACCTGCGCAAAGTAAGGATGGCCTGGTATGGTGTTGCCACCCTTACTTCTGCACCGCTGACTGCAGAGCTGGGCCCTCAGTGAACAGCCGCTGCTCTCTGGCCACCCAGCTCTGAAGGCAGCAGCACAGAAGTAAAGGGTGGTATCATATTGTATTGCTGCCTGCAGCGCACTGCCTTCCTTCAGAGCTGGGCGCCTGGCCAACAGCTACTGCTCTCCAGCCACCCCAATCTGAAGGCAGGGCAGAAGTAACAGTGGCAATACCGCAACCCCCCCTAAAATAACCTTGCGACTCCCCTGCAATTCCCTTTTAGGTCAGGACCCCCAATTTGAGAAACGCTGGTTTCCCCATGAAATCTGTATCATATAGGGTAAAAGTACACAAAAGATGAAATTTCACAGGGGGAGACCAGATTTCATGGTCAGTGACACATACCTACCTATACCTAAAACAGGGTTTACAGCTGGAACCGGCAATATCTCTCAATGCAATAAAACCTTTTAAAGTACACCCACTGTACTAGTTAAGGAAGTGAGTATCAGAGAAGGGGAACATGCAAAGAGAAGGATGAGGGGGAAAAACAGAAGGAAGAGAAAAGAAGCTCCTTGGGCACGGACCATTGTTTTGTGCTGTTTGTACAGCACCTAGCACAATGGGATCATAATGGAGGGGCACACAGAACCCTTAGTGTCAGGCCTGGATTAACCAATATGCACTGGGTGCACTTGCACAGGGCTCCCATCTCATGGAGTTCCTCAGCCACCAGAAAAAATAAACAGGGTCAGAAAGGGGGCAGGGCATCGCAGACATGGGGCATTGCCTGAACACTGTGAGGAGAGCCAATGGGCTGGATCAGGGAGCTAGGCCAGCACTACAGCACAGAAGCTGCTGGGGGTGAGTTTGGGGTGAGCTCACACTCCAACACCCCCCATGGCTTCGCACCTAGCACCAGAGGCAGGACCAGACACCCTCCCTGGGGCCTTTCATTCCCCTGGCAGCAGGAAAGATGGGGGACCCCCAATTGTCATAGTGCAGAGGGCCTCTGTTGGTGGTGGTGGGAGACTGATGGAGCCAGTGTGAAAGAAGGAGAAGCATACAGACCTCCTGCCATAGGGGAAAAGGCAGGGAGGGATGGGGATGAAAGGCATATGGGGAAGTGAAAATGGAGATAAACCCAGAGCCACTGGTTTGTGTGGGGGAGAATGGGAGAACCTGGAATGACAGAACAGGAGAAATGGGAGGCACACAGATCCCCTGGTGCTGGCAGAAGTGACACAGAGTCCCTGAAACAGAGGAGGATGGGAAGGCACCAAACAGCGAGTTGTGGAGTGAGAAATGGAGGTATGCAAGGAGTCCCTGGTGTGTGACCCTCTAGTACATAATAATACTGAAAATGAGTGAGAACTACAAGGTGAGGGATGGAAAAAAGGACCAGAAATGCAGACATTACAAGAGGTAGAAACATGAGAGAGGGAAACAACTAATAAAATAAGCAGAATTTTTTAGCTTTTGTTTTTCTGGTATATTAATATAGTAATATGTTTGGGTTTTAAATGTAACCAAATACATAGCTATTGGAGGCTTATTTCACACTGTAGCTTGATGTCAAAGGGAGATTTACCTGAGAAATGAGGTACTGAACAGGACCAAGGAAATGGTCATTTGGTATAGTCACATGATTAACAAATCCAGTCAGACTTCCGCAATTTCAGCCCATTTTTTACTAAACATTTCACTCCATTCTTTGTATCAATATATTTACTTTTATAAATAAGGAGTGTTGTCCATTGCTCAGTTCTAGATTTTACATATCTGTCAGGTTCCACTCTGCATTATTCTTACATTGGCATAAGAGGGTGAACAAATTAATTAAAAAAGGAATTTCTAAAAGGTCTTGGGTGAAAACTCCTCAAAGGGGCCAGAATGTCACCCCTGGAGCAGACACTCATATGCAGCTACCTTACAAAATAGGAAGATGTTATCCACTCATGGGACATTACCTGAGAAGTGTTTTCTATCACTAGCTCATAGGATGTTCCTCCTGAACCAAAGCGCAGAATATCCCCTGCACCCACTTTCACTGCTGCGTTCTGTATATGGCAATCATTAACGAAAGTGCCATGAAGAGAGTTGAAATCTTGAAGAACAAAGCTGCTTTCTGAATCACTGAATTCAATGACTGCATGGTGATCTTCAATACCTATAGACTGAAATTAGATAACAGTTTCAGAAATCAGTGCAAAGAATTTCCCAGAGTTATGGATCGCAATGGGGATTTTGCTGGGATTTATTTTGCTTTGTCTCATCTGGCTAATTTCATACCATAATATGTTTTGGCTCAGAGGTAGTCAAAATGGCTGCTGATTCCTCATCTATTATGCAAGATACAGTATTTTTTTTTTATTTTGTTCAATGGCTAGATTTTTTTTTAAAAGCTTCACATTTTTGCATTTTATAAGTCAGACAGGTCATCTGAATAGGTACCAAAACATACAAGATCCCAGCAATAAAAATGGATAACTGATCATAGAATCATAGAATATCAGGGTTGGAAGGGACCTCAGGAGGTCATCTAGTCCAACCCCCTGCTCAAAAGCAGGACCCATACCCAATTAAATCATCCCAGCCAGGGCTTTGTCAAGCCTGACCTTAAAAACTTCTAAGGAAGGAGATTCCACCACCTCCCTAGGCAACGCATTCCAGTGTTTCACCACCCTCCTAGTGAAAAAGTTTTTCCTAATATCCAACCTAAACCTCCCCCACTGCAACTTGAGACCATTACTCCTTGTCCTGTCCTCTTCCACCACTGAGAATAGACTAGAACCATCCTCTCTGGAACTACCTCTCAGGTAGTTGAAAGCAGCTATCAAATCCCCCCTCATTCTTCTCTTCTGCAGACTAAACAATCCCAGTTCCCTCAGCCTCTCCTCATAACTCATGTGTTCCAGACCCCTAATCATTTTTGTTGTTGATGTTACAGAAAGATGCATATGATAATAATGAAGGTATGATTTTAAGAACTTTTCCCTCCCCCTTGCTTCTTGTGATCTTTCTCTATAGCATATTATTTCATATCCAACCTAGGCCCCAATACTACAGACACTTAAAACACGAGTAACTTTTTTGCACATTTAGTACTTCCATTGAACTCAGTGGGACTACTACTCACATATGCAAATATTTGCAGTATCAGGACCCTAGATTGTAAGCTACTTGGAGCAAGAACCTGTCTTTTTTCCTCTCTGTAGTGTAAAGCATCCTTGACACTTACTGTAGAGTGCTACACTAATGTATGCTCATGGTTTAAAAACCCTCCTGTGTAGAGACATCTGTGGTTTTTAGTAAACTAATCTCAGAAAAGGAACGATTTTTAATTGTGATCTTAAACTTAATCACAGATGAAACAGCTGTAAAATGACATTCTGATCCAACCCTTATTCACATAGGGCTTGATTCAAAGCCCACCAAAGTCACAGGACAGATTCCCATTGACTTCAATGGGCTTTGGATCTAGTCCCCAGCACTACTGAGGTATAATTTTCTATAATACCCTATCCTTTTCTAAGTGTTAGAGCTAGTTCATGTATGAACACCGGTAATGATGGTTCTTAGGCAACCTCCTTGGCAAATTAGTGAGTTGTCTAATTGAACTGGTGGTTCCTAATGTCTATGTTAAGTTTTCCTATTTTTAGGAGGCTGTTTTCAGGCTGTTGCTTCATGTTATATGACCCTAACCCATATCAAATAATTCCTCTCTCTTTTGGTTGTCTAACTTAAATATTTAAACAGGTTCTCTAATTGCCATTTCATCCCTGTTGCTCTAAATGAAATCAAATAAATCACTGCTGACTAAGAAAGACTGGAATTATTATAAATGGGGTAATGAAGTTAAGTAAGAGTAACTGCTGTAAAGAATAATAATGAAAATAAATTTTATGCTTATACCTTCAGAACGAGATCTGAATCTTCATGTCTTCCTATAGTAGTTACTTTTGCTCTCAGCATAAAAACACCATCTGAACTTTTTAAAAAGGCTTTCATTGTCTCTTCTTTTTATCTGTAAGGTTTTATTTTTAAAAAAAACTCAATTTCTAAGTGTTATCCAATGCACTTTTGCAATTACTACAGTCAAAACATTTTAAATAGCTTAAATGAACAGTATCAAATAACATAGAAGAAATATCGTAATTTATTTACAGGGATGCTGTCAGATTGAAATTAAAATTAAAGACAAATTCTCTACCCTGTATAACTAAAAAAAAAAAAATTTAAAACAAATTTTCAAGACAGCCTGAGAGAGTTAGGCATCCATTTATCATTAAAATTCAAATCCCATCCTAAGACAGAAAGAATTTTAAATATCTGATTTACTTTTTATACCATTCATGCTATTTGGATACTTTCAGAACTTCATTTTGAGACTGAGAGGCATCTAGAGACTGGTCAAGTTCAGTTTCTCGGTCACTAACAGATGCTGCAATGTTTGGGTTTTATGCAGGGTGAAAATATTTAGATCCAAACAAGGAAATGCTTTTATTGACCTTTTTAAAACATCATTACCAATATTTCTTTGTAAATTTGTTTCCCCACTTGCAACCTAGACTAGCTGACAGTGTCACTTTAGGAGGTCTAACATTCACAGCAGGGTGAGAAATTTGTGTATCCTCTGCAAAATTGGTATCCTATGCAGCTGACATCACACCAAAAAGATCACTACCTCCCACAGTGAATTTCATCTGTAAAATATCAATTCTGCTTAAAAACTTTGTGTTCAGTCCTGCAAGTGCCCTATGCACAGAACTCATACTTCTGCTGGTATAAGTTCTGCACATCATTTTGAAATGCATTTCACAGTTCATCAGTGATGTGCTACCAATTTTAAACAAGGTTCTCCAACAACCATTTGCCCATGTAGCCTATGACAAATCCTCCGTTCAAGAAGCACTGGAGAAACTATTCATTTGTATTCCACTATATACAAACATACCTTTTATATCCATAGACAGGAATGAGAATAACACCAATTAGCAAACAAACTAAAGCTACACATCATTGGAAAAGCTTGTACTATGATACTGAAAATTACACGCAAATATTGAGAGTGCAGCAGAGTTTAATATGTATAATTTGAAGGAGGGCATGAAGAGCTGTTAAGGTCTCCAAATGTAAAGCTACATGCACTAACCTAATATATCATCATTGGATCCATTGCTGGAAAGCAGAGAGAGTGGTTTGGGAGTCAATGCTGCCCCACTTCCTCTCACGAGGCTGTGGAAAAGCAGAAGGGCGGCAGCTTATGTGGCGTCCAAGGGATACATAATCATGCAAAAATCATGTGGAGAGAGGATATTCTAGGATATGTGTACCTGCAAGGGAGGGCTATATCTCAAGTTTCTACAGAAAAGTGGTCAGAGTTCAAGGGGCCATTGGTTCCTCTGGACAATGGTTCTCAACCAGGGGTACATGTATCCCTGGGGGTACACAGAGGTCTTCCATGGGGTACATCAACTCATCTAGCTATTTGCCTAGTTTTACAGCAGGCTACATAAAAAGCACTACCAAACTTAATATAAATAAAAATTTCAAACAGACAATGACTTGTTTATACTGCTCTATATACTATACACTGAAATGTAAGAACAATATTTATATTCCAATTGATTTATTTTATAAGTATATGAAAAAATGAGAAAGTAAAAGCAACTTTTCAGTAATAGTGTGCCATGACACTTTTGTATTTTTATGTTGATTTTGTCAGCAAGTCGTTTTCAAGTGAGGGGAAACTTTGGGGTACATAAGACAAATCAGACTTCTGAAAGGGGCATAGTAGTCTGGAAAGGTTGAGAGCCATTGGCTCAGGATAATGTGTGGGGGAATTCTGGGCTTTGGGTAGTAGAAGGGCAATAACCAAGGGTGAGAAGGGAAACTAGCAAGCAGAGCATGGTGATGAATCACTAGACTGCTTATTTCTTTGCTTTTTACAGTGCATTGGTGTCTGTCAACCTTAACTCAGTTGTCCTGCTCTAACTATAATTAAAATGAAAAGGAGTACTTGTGTTACCTTAGAGACTAACCAATTTATTTGAGCATAAGCTTTCGTGAGCTACAGCTCACTTCATCGGATGCTCATGAAAGCTTCTGCTCAAATAAATTGGTTAGTCTCAAAGGTGCCACAAGTACTCCTTTTCTTTTTGCGAATACAGACTGACACGGCTGTTACTCTGAAACCTATAATTAAAATGGTACAACTCCCCTAGTGGGGATTCAGCTATACTGGTATAAATGTGCTTATACCAGGACAGCTTATTCCTATCAGGAAGTGGAATAATAATTTATAACAGAATAAGGCATCATTGAATGGGTATAACTGTGTCCACACTAGGTGTTTGACAAGTATAACTATATCACACCCCCTACCAGATATAATTATCCCTGTACATAATCTCGTGCATAGGCCTGGCCTTAGTTTTGAAGCTGTTTGTGTGGCGATATGCTGGATCTCACACACACTACCGCACCTATTGTTTGTAACCCTTTGTGTAGAGTTGCAGCCTGTGTCCCTGGCAGATTTCTAGCCCACCCGCAGAACATCCTGTACCGTACTGCACCAGGGAGTCTCAGAAACAACACTTTATCCTCCGCAGAGCCCTTAATCGCGTGGCGATGGCTTAGCACAGGGCACCGTTCCTCTCCACAAGGCCCTTGGGGGCAAGAGGGATGCCACCGACATGGGTTTCTTGGGTAAGTGGGCACCTCGCCCGGGGGTGGGTGGGAAGGGGCGGGCACCCCTGTGGAGCTCCATGGGAGCCTGGCACGATGCAGGCAGTGGAGTTAGTGGGATTACTACACGAGGAGGCCCCTCACCTCGGCGGGGGTCGTGCCGAAGGAGACTGGCCATGCCAGTGGGAGCCTTGCCCGGTGTCTCCTCGAGGTCAGTGGCGGCCTGGCACAAGGGCGTGCCTGGGGTCAGTGGGGTCCCTCGGGGCAGCGGGAGCCTCGCCGGGTGGGGGTGGCAGGGCCCCAAGGAGACCAGTCATCCCAGAGGGGGCGAGGGGAGTCTTGCCCCTCAGGCCAGAGGGGGCCTGCTCCATCTTGGGCCCCCTCGGGAGTCCCTGCAATAGCCCCTCGGGCTGGGCCGTGCACTGGGGCGCCCGCAGCCCCAGCTCGCCCCCACTCACCAACGCTGCCGAGGCCGCTGCCGGCGCTAGGGCCCCGGGGGCGTCCCCTCATCGAGCCAGGCCGCGCCTGGTCCGGCCTGAGGCGGTGCTAGGCCTCTTGTGTTACCCGGGTCGCCGAGGCAACCGAGGCGGAGGCGGAGCGGGGAGGCCGCCCCGGCGCTCGGGGCCGGGGCCGGGCAGGCACCCGGCCGGCCCCCCACGGCCTAGGGCTGCACCCCCGAGCGGGCGGCGTGGGCGGCAGGCCCCAACCCTGGCGCTGTGCTCGGAGCGGCCGCCGCGGCCCGGGCTGGGACCCACACACCGCGGGTGGCAGCCAGGCTGGGGCTAGGGCCTTGCTCTTGGGGAGGGCAAAGGGGAGAGACGACGTGGGCCCAGCTCCAGGGCTAAGCGCAGGCAGCGCTGACGGGGTGAGATCGAGGGGGGCCCTCACCCTTTAGCGGCTCCCCGCCCAGGGCCCCCCTTTTGAGTGACAGTTTTTCGGGGACAAAATAGTGAACAAGGAACGGGAAAACTACAGCGCCAGGTGAGGCCGCGAGGGGAGGGGGATGTAGGGTGACCAGATGTCCTGATTTTATAGGGACAGTCCCGATTTTGGGGTCTTTTTCTTATATAGGCTCCTATTATCCCCCCCCCCCACACACACACACAAACACCCTGATTTTTCACATTTGCAGTTTGGTCACCCGAGGGGGATGAGCCCTACTAATAAAACGTGGGACTTCAAAAGGGGTCATAATTATAAAGATTACACGGTGCTGGGACTCGCCCCCTGTGTTTGGAAGTTGTATTCCTTCTCCTCCCCCCCCCCCCCCCCAGTCTTTGGGGGAGAAGAGGGGTGCTGTTTCAGATTGTAAGGTTTTCAGCCCAGAGCCCTTCACCTCTGCTAAGAACATTAGAACGGCCACACTGGGTCAGACCAAAGGTCCATCTAGCCCCTCAACCTGTGGCCAATGCCAGGTGCCCCAGAGGGAGTGAACAGAACAGGTAATTATCAAGCGATCCATCCCCTGTCGCCTGTTCCCAGCTCCTGGCAAACAGAGGCGAGGGGCACCATCCCTGTCCACTTTGGCTAATAGCCATTGATGGACCTATCCTGCATGAATTTATCTAGTTCTTTTTTGAACCCTATACGTTTGTATAGCACCTAACCGACTTTGGGCACCACCCTACTGTAAATAATAATCAACTAACCACAATTAGGGCTTAGGTGGACCTGCCTGCTGCGCAAGAACAGAACATCCTTGTGTAAACACAGCTCGTTTTCCCATCTAGACCTTATCGTCTATACCTGATTCTATAATACCTCTGTGGGCTAGGGGAAAGAGCTGTTTTAGAAACAAACACGCAAACAAAACAACCACAAGTAACCTGCATGTGAAGAGGCATACAGAAATTAGACAAACTTAACAATCAAAAAGACAACTTAAAAAACAAACAAACAAACAAAAAACAAGGGCTAAAGTCTGCCCTGATTACACTCCATGCAATCCTATTAACTTCAACAGTCAAGTGCAGATCAGGGCAGAATCTAGTTCAAAATTAGATACAGAAAAAAAATCCCAATAACTTTGCCTTACCTATTAAAAACAATACTTTCACAATCCAGAAAAGTACAAGTTCAAAGTAATTACTTGAGTTTGTACATTGTGATCATACATGACACTGTTTAATCCACATTTTTTGAGAATTTTTTTAACCTAGACTCCATAATGTACAATAACTGGTTTAAAAGAAATAATTTTGTTCCTAAAGTCTCGCCATTTTGACAGACATTTTTCTGATGTCAGTTTTGCAAACCACAATTTCTTAACTGAGAGCAATTCTTCTGGCAACACAATTAGAAAGCAGGATAACTTGTTCCTGTAGAACAAGTCTGAGCACACAGTGCCAGTAATTTTCTTTTTATTTCTTTTGAAGGCGTATCAGTTTTCTTGCTTGGTTTACAAATACCTTTTAAAAATATATTTTACATTTCCACTATTACATTGTTTTCATTTTTTGCATTTCTTAGTTCAGAGGAGGAAAAGTAGGTTTAACTTTTCCAAGTTATATTGTCAGATGGTATTATATATTCCTTTATATAAGCTATTTCCACTGAATTTTCTTAACAGTAGAAAAAATTCTTTTTAAATAAAACCAAATTTTTGGCTGTAAATTGATCCAACTCTCTAGCTCATTCTTTCCCTTTTACATCCATTCTAGTTCTTGATTGAAACTTTAAAAAAGTGCTTACAATGAAGTCCTGTTATTTTACTCTGGCTAGAAAACATCAGATGACATAGCTCAGCTCAGCTTGCTTTAATTCTGTGTCTGTGCTGGCCAAGAAACTAACCTTTCTAGCAATAGTATTTAAGATCAGTTCTTGCTAGAAACATGCCTTATGTGGAGTTTGAAAATTGACTTATGAAAACATATTCCCTTTGTGCTACAAACATTATCATCATCCAGAATGTTTTAGGAGATAAGAATAGCATAGAAATTAAAAAAGCTTAGAGGCCTACAGATAATGAAGGTAGCTGTTGTCTAACTGACTCACATCAGGGATCAGACTTGGACAAAGGAACTGTGGAGTTTTACTGTATTACCCAGAAACCAATATCCACGTCTCACAACTTTCAGGACTTGTGATGGGCGTTGCAGCTAGCCAACTGACATAATGATGCAATACTCAAGCGTACAGTTTGCGGGTGAGGTTATAGCCACCACAGATGTATGCACCTATAAAGGTCAGGTACAAAGCATAATTGTGTGTGTTTGGTTAATGAACTTTATAGCTTTTGTGATACCAAAGAAAAATTCTGCAACCACTTTTTACAGGTATTAAGAGGAATAGAACTCCTGTTTTACTACACATGCAGTCTTTCAGTATCTTGCATTGTACCCATTTGGATTATTACAATCCCTGGTATAAATGGGAGCAACTCCATTGGCTTCAGTGGCTGGACACTTGCTTAAAGCAGGTCTGAATCTGACTCAGAATTCTTGACGTGTTTACATGTGGGGCTTATATAAAGTCAGAACAATCGTATGATTTATACCTTTTTTCCTGTATATGCACAGCATAGCTTAAGATCTTGTTTCTTGGGGGTGTTCTACTTCCTTTTCAGATTTGGTCTTAACTCATTTTGACTTTTTGTCTCATTCTCCCATAGAAAATGTGACCCTTGATTAGTTCATACACTATGATGAACCATATCCAAGTGGCTGTTGTGGAACAAGAATGTTCACCCAGGCTTGATTTTGTTATCTTTTTTCTTGACTATTGCAGTCTGTGGTCCCCAGGTTATTTCCCAAGGAGATGGAGTAATAGAGTCCCTCTACTCCAATACTATGCAGAATGATTTAGTATAATCATCTTAATTAGCACACCTACTCAAAAGAGAAGCATATCATATAAATGACAATAGCCTATGCTAATTAGGACAAATATTTGTGCTGATTAATACTCGTTTGCTGTATTTCATTAATTTCTGTTTTTTAATCCATTAACACATATTAGATGTTTTATGGCACAGCTGACTAATCTGTCACAATAGATTTGGGAAGTGAACAGATTTTTTTGCTAGCAAACACCCAAATCATACATGGTAGTTGCTGGAAATAGGCAGATAGATACTACCACCCATTGTTCAAAATCATTGAAATGCACTACCTTGGAGCTGCTCTCCCTAGCAATTATCCAGATTAAATGGGTGTGTCATATTTGATGTAGATTTAGTATATCTTACCTCGGAGTCAACTCTGTCCATTTGCTAGCACCAACACATAGCTGGTGTTTCCTTCAGCAACAGCCCTGCGGTTGTTTCTTTAATGACCCAATGCTGCTCCCAGTGGAAGAACCCCCACTGAGTCTTGGAGGGAGCAGGATTCAGCCCTCTGTGCCTAGGCAATCTTTTGATATAGAGAAAGGGAATTACAGTAGTCACCAAAATTGGGCGGCGGGTGGGCGGGGGAGACTTGCTTATGATGTGGATTAAAAAAAAAAAAATCATAGAGTACAAACTAAGTGTCAGACCTAAAAAGCCAGTTTAGGAAGAAAATGACAAGACTATGCTGAAGAAGGATTACTTTGTAGTCAAGAGACTGTCCCTTAAAACTTGAGTGGCTTCACAGCCAAACTGGCTTCACAGCCAAAGAAACAGATTATCCTCAAACAGTATCTGCATTTTGGGGGGGTAGCTTTATTGACCCTGCAAAAGGGCCGTTCAAACTGTCTCATTTTTCCAGAGATCATCTGCCTTTTCACAAAAGTGGTTGAGGGTCACATTTGTTGCTCAAGAGCAACAGAGCAAGCAACTAGCTGACTGGACTGGAATTTGAACCTGGGCTGCTCCTTCTTAGCCCTTGAGCTTTAATCATTACTGCACGCTCCCCTCCTCTTCCTCAGTTTTAGTTCAGTAAGATATAGTGCTCCAACCTTGATCAGAAATTGCCAGAAATCAAGCTAGAATGGGCAAGGGGTAATTATCTGTTTGAGAGACCTGGGTTGGAAAGGAAGGTGCCCCCTTAAGGAAGAGGGTCAGGTTTCAATCACTTTACTGTACCAACAATTTCTTACATTACTGCTCCTTTGGAAACTAGGAGCAGAAGGTTTAAACTAAGGGCCAAAATCTGGACTTCAGTGGGGTTGCTTGGATACAACACAGCAAGATTTGGCCCTTAGCATAAACAAAATAGCACCCATTCTATTATTTTCCATTTGAATGTGGAAAACTAGAAAGTTTGAATCACAGACAAGGATTCCAAAAGTCGTGCCTTCTTAGAGCTGCATATGGATAGGTGCAGTGATACACAAATCAGAATGTGCTTGCAAACAGGAACATAGGGTACTGGGAAAGCTTTTCCCTATAGGATATTTTAAAATCTTGTTCAAGTGGGTCTTCCCTACCAGACACAAAAATGAGACAACTCCCTCCTCCACTCAACTCCAGAATAGATGTCACTGAATGGTAGGCATTGCAAATCAGTGAAATATTATAAAAAGACTGATGTCTGACAAGGAGCAAGGCTCATTCCACTCTAGCTGGGGCCAGCTTCTGCGTACAGAGAATATGCCTCAGTAACATCTATATGTAGCGTGATCACTGAAGCGTTCGTCACGTTTTCCAAACACCAAGCTGGAAGAAAAGCCTCTTTTCTAGCTTATTTTTACTATTAGATAAAGTCTAGTGTAGCAAAGAGTGCCTGAAGGAGTTTGCATCAAAATTGCCCTGTGACAGGAGACATCCGTTAACCTTGCAAGTGTTACATAATTAAACTTAATGTTGCATTTACATCATACATACTAGGGCATAGCATTGTCTTATACAGGCCATCCACATTATTTGAGTGCATTCTACCTTCTTAATGTTGTATTCTCTGCCTTATATCACGTCACCACATTCATCAATGCAAGTGCTTTCTTCTCAGCTGCATCACCAAACAGTTGAGACCATTACCAGGAAGAGGCACCGGAGGAACTGGCTGATTTTGGCTGGCCAAATGCCAGAGCAAGTGCACTTAAGCATGCCAGAGACATAGGGATCAAGCTTGAGTTTGCATGTTGAGGACTTCTACTCTATGAGTTCAGAAAAGTTTATCTTCTGACCCATACAGGTATGCATATTCCCTCATATGGCATCACAACTTGAGTGAGCATGCTTTTGTAATCTTTGTGGCCTTACTAAAAACCCGAAGAGCGATTGTGTGCTTCAAAGTTGCTGAAACTGCCATTTTCCAAGCTAGAATGGAAAGAGAACATTTTGCCCTACATTTCTTACAGCCCCTGATTAAAGTACCTGTGTTGTTCCCATTTACAACACACACATACACACAAAACATTTATTTAGAAAAAGTCTCCAATTGCTCAGCATATTCAATGCTAACTTAAAACAGAACATTAAACATTTTTGAAGTGGCACAATGGAGTAGATACCAACTGAATGAATTTACAGGTTAACCTTAAACACTCTCCCATCACACTGGAACACCAAAACCCATCTTCTCCCCTATGGTTGTCAGTGCTTAGAAAGCTTCTCACAGGCATCATGAGTACTGCTGAAAGGATTAAATAAATCTGATAGTTCAAAACTGTCATTTCATTCAATAGATTTCACAGCATGACAATGAAGTGTTACAAAATGCAGACTTGCTTTCTTCAGTTATCTCGACTCCATTTTAATGGAAGTGGAGAAAGCCACAACGTTGTTTGGTTTTTCTGACGTGGAAGAAGAGAAACTAAAAAAAAAATAAAAATTACTTTTCCTTTTCTACTTTTAAAATTATTGGTAAAAAAAGACAATTTAGTGGCTTAAAAAATATAGTGTAGAAAAAAGAATTATAAGAGAGGCATACAATGTACTTCCTTGCTATCTGGTACTTGCTATGTGGCTTTATCTGGTACTTCCTTGCTATCTGGTGCTTTATCTGGGACATCATCATACTGTGGAGGAGGGGTCAATGGTTCTATTGTTATTTGACCTGAAGTGTTTCTATCTGGAAGGTTTATTCGGAAGTCCTTTAGGTGCAGCTTATCAGACTTAATTCTCCGAATTTTCAGGGGTTTCAGTCGTTTGTTCAAGCGAGAGCTGTGCCTGCTTGGCTGACGCTGTATGTTCGTATCGACATTTACGGTGGTTGTAGTTGGTGTATTTTCATCAATCCCAGTTAGAGATTCATAAGAGGGCAGAGACATGCTGATCCTGGTGTTTCTGTCCAATTCTCTCATCTCAGGATAGCCCGCGTTCATAACCTCCTCATAACTGGGAACATAGTATCGCGACGGTGTCTCATCATCCTCTTCTTGACTGTAGGAGACAATTTTAATACTGTCAGTATGCTAAGCCATTTCAGCTGCATTTCTGGTCACTCAAATTTTGGGACCAGAAATACATGATGATACAATATAAATTTCTACAGCACATTTCATCCCAGGATCACAAAGTGCCTTACACGCATTAGTTAAATCTCCAACATCCCTGTGAGCAAGGATTATTATCCCTATTTTACAGTTGGAAACTGAGGCACAGAAATTGTGACTTGCCCCATATGTGACAAATTCATTTCCAGGGTGGGAATGCAATGCAGGAGTATGGTTCACAGTTCCCTGCTCTTATCACGGGGCCACGGTAATGTTTTAGGGTGTAAATCTGAGTTCAAAGTATCCATATCGAAGTAAAAATTAAGATCTTGGTGGTGTCACACAGTAACAAGTTGGGTTCTTATAGCAATGATTGTAGACTCAGAAGTTAGAAGTGGAAAAGATCTGTTTAGGACATCTAGTTAACCCTCTCTCACTCTCCGTTAAACTTTCTGGAGAAATCTGTAGGTGTAAACGGATTACTTTGATCTATCATATGGCTGTGTATACTCTGAAAAAGACAGCAAAGACACTTTACACATTGCGTTATATAGTCTAGTGTGTCATTGAAATGAGCAGGCCAAGAACATGAGTATGCATTTTTTTCCCATCTTTAGTTAGTTTCCAGATACAGAAGTCCCAATCTGCTTGCAAGTCTGTGACTGTGTGGCAGGAATGGGGGAATACTAACAGCCAGGACTCACTGCAATTGACAATTCACTTTACCCATCTAAAAAAAAAATCACATTTGTAAAACCCTTCACCATCCTCAGATGAGAAATGCTATGTTCAATTGCCAAGTGTTAGAATTTAAAATTATTCTGCAACTAACATTCAATCAACTGTTCAATGTAACACCATCCCACTCAAGTTAAAAAAAAAAAAAATCAAGGAAGGAACAGACAGGAGGAGTTACCGTTGCATCTTTACATTGTTTAAATACCAGACTGGAAACGCCAGATTTTCTTTCCTTTGTGAAACTGACTATAGCACCATTATTTTGACGTTAAAGGTGCCTTCTCATTGCCCTATGACTAACAAGTTACAGATCAGGCATCTTTCATTAATTATTCCTTGTTTCTCTGTTCCATTTCCCACAAATAGAGATATCAGAACAGTGATTCTCTTCCAACAGACAGGTGAAGAATTATCCTAACATCTTCCTTGCCAACTGTACCACTCAACTGGAATTAATTTAGAGGGACATCATTTAATGCCTTTGTAATTAAGGTAAGGTATAATCACGTAAACCTGGTTATTTTTTTTTCCCTTTTGTTTTTTCTTTTTCTGCTGGGGGGGGGGGAAGGAGTTAGGAGAGAGGAATTCTGTTAGCTACTATAAACGGACATTGTGCCGATCTGTAACGTGGGTATCTACATGTAGTCTGCGTAAGTACAAAGTCTGCATTTTATTAGCATTAGTAAGTTTCCCTTCACATAATCGGTTATAGCACAAGAAACTTCTCTGCAGATTCTGTCATTCTTTAATTACCTTAGGGTTTTCTATAGCTCCCATCATGGTACTTTCTAATTAAATGAAGCTAGAGAGTTGCCGTCTCATACTCTCTTGTTACATATTTCATATGAAAAGCCTCTTTCCCTTCTTCAGAGGGAGTGAACAGAACATTGCAATTTATCTAGTGATGCCCTTTTGTCCACTCCCAGCTTCTAGCAGTCCTTTTTCAGAGGGAAAGAGCAATGTTTTGGGGACAGGATACAGTCTGAATCAAACACCATCACAGTTTACGCACGGCCAGGCTAGGTTGTCAAATTCCCTGGGATGTTGAATCAATGTTAGTAAACTGTTTATTTAAGATTGTCTGTTACTAGAACATCTTTGTTCAGTATTTATTGGAGTTTCCCTACCGTCAATGGATGTAAAAGTTTGTTTCATTTCTCTGCAGCTCTTATATGTACTTTCGTAAACGCTGTTGAAAGGCTGTTTTGTAACTTTACAGAATTACTGGACTTAACAAGCCACAGCAGAAAGAGAGATACCACATTACCCTCTAGCAATGGCACACTCCTTTTTACTTCTCTGACGTCTGCTAGCCCTGCCTGGCTCACAAAAAGGATTTTGTCTCCTCTACAATTATACCAATGGAGTCTTGGTTTTAAGATACACACCTCACCATAGCATTTTTAGACTAGAGAAGCGAGCAATCTCCTAAAGCTTTGTATAATAGCAGAGGTGGGAAAACTACGGCCCGCGGGCCACATTTGGCCTGCAGGACCATCCTGCCTGGCTCCTGAGCTCCCAGCTGGGGAGGCTAGCCCCCGGCCCCTCCCCTGCTGTCCCCCCTCCCCCACAGCCTTAGCATGCTGCACCGCCGGCGCTCTGGTCAACCGCTCTTGCCAGGCAGGGGGATGGGGAGCATGAGGGTTGGATAGGGGGGTGGGGTCCCGGGGGGGGGGCGATTAGGGGTTGGGGCAGTCAGGGGACAGGGAGCGGGAGGGTTGGATAGGGGGTGGGGTCCCAGGGGGGCGGTTAGGGGCAGGGGTCAAGGAGCAGTGGGGGTTGGATGGGTCGGGTGTTCTAAGGGGGGCAGTCAGGGGTGGGAAGTGGGAGGGGATGGGACGGAAAGGGGCAGGGGCCAGGCTGTTTGGGGAGGCACAGCCTTCCCTACCCAGCCCTCCATAAAATTTCACAATCCTGATGTGGCCCCCGGGCCAAAATGTTTGCCCACCTCTGGTATATAGGATGTAGCCTATTTGTTCTAAACATTGGTCCATCCAGTGAAGTACGTTATTTCCAGCTGTGGCCAATAGGTTATGCTTCTGAGGAAGATGAACATTTATCATTCCCTTAGCACATTATACTATGATATTTATAGAGGGATAAACTCCTCCTTCACCTCTAAGGCAATCAACCCATGCACAGAATCATAGAAATGTAGGGCTGGAAGGGATCTCAAGAGGTCATCTACTCCAGCCACTTGTGCTGAGGCAGGACCAAGTATACCTAGTCCATGCCTGACAAGAATCTGTCTAATCTGTTCTGAAAACCTCCAATGATGGGGATTCCACAACCTCCCTTGCAAGCCTGTTCCAATGTTTAACTATCCTCACAGTTAAAGTTTTTCCTAATATCTAACCTAAATCTCCCTTGCTGCAGATAACGCTTATTATTTCTTGTCCTACCTTCAGTGGACATGTCCTCTCACTAACAGTCTTCAAATATGTTAAGGGCTGTTATCAACTCAGTCTTCTTTTCCTAAGACATGCCCAGTTGTTGTTTTTTTAACCTTTCCTCATACATCAGGTTTTCTAAACCTTGTATCACATTTTTGAAGCTTGAGACTTAAAAACTGAGAATGGTCATAGTGGGTGATACCAATGGTGCATGTAGCCCAATATCCTGTCTTCCAGCAGTGGCCAGTGCCAGATGCTTCAGAGGGAATGAACAGAACATGGCAGTATATCAAGAGATCCATGCCCTGTCATCCACTCCCAGCTTCTATCAGTCAAAAGTTTAGGGACACCCAGAGTATGGAGTTGTGTCCCTGACCATCTTGATTAATAGCCACTGATGGACCTATCCTCCATGATCTAATACTTTTTTGAACCCAGTTATAGTTTTGGCCTTTACAGCATCCCTTGGCAACTATTTCAATAGGTTGACTCTGAGTTGTGTGAAAAAATACTTCCTTATGTTAGTTTTAAACCTGCTGCCTATTAATTTCATTGGGTGACCCCTGATTCATGTGTTATGTGAAGGGGTAAAGAACACTTCCTTATTCACTTTCTCCATACCATTCACAATTTTAATAGATCTCCATCATATCCCCCCCCCCTCAGTCATCTCTTTTCCAAACTGAACAGTACCAGTCTTTTTAATCCTTCCTCATATGGAAGCTGTTTCACACCCTAATCACATTTGTTGCCCTTTTCTGTACTTTTTCCAATTTTGATATATCTTTTTTGAGATGGGGTGACCAGAACTTCATGCAGTATATAATGTGTGAGCACACCATGGTTTTATATAATGACATTATGATGTTTTTTGTCTTATTATCTATCACTTCCCTAATGGTTCCTAACATTGTTAGATTTTTTGATTGTCACTGCTCATTGAGCAAAGGTTTTTAGAGAACTACCATGACGACACCAAGATCTCTTTCTTGAGTGGTAACAACAAATTTAGAGCCCATCATTTTATATGTATAGTTGGGATTATGTTTTCCAAAGTGCATTACTTTGCATCTATCAACATTGAATTTCATCTGTCATTTTGCTGCCTAGTCACCCAGTTTTGTGAGATTCTTTTGGTAACTCTTTGTAGTCTGCTTTGGACTTAACTATCCGAAATAAACTTTTCCACCTCATCATGGTTTACCCTTTTTTCAAGATCATTTATAAATATATGGAACAGAACTGGTCCCAGCACAGATCCTTGGGAGACCCCGCTATTTACCTCTCCATTGTGAAAACTGACAATTTGTTCCTACCCTTTGTTTTTTAAGCTTTTAACCAGTTACTGATCCATGGAAGGACCTTCTCTCTTATCCCATGACTTCTGACTATGCTTAAGAGTCTTTGGTCAGGGATGTTGTCAAAGTATTTCTGAAAGTCCAAGTACACTATATCCACTGGATCACCCTTTTCGACACGATTGTGGACACACTCAAAGAATTCTAATAGATTGGTAAGGCACAACTGCCCTTTACAAAAGCCGTGTTGACTCTTTCCCAACACGTCATGTTTATCTGTGTCTGATAACTCTGTTCTTTATTATAGTTTCAACCAAATTTGCCTGATACTGAAATTAGGCTTAGTGACCTGTAATTGCCAGGATCACCTCCGAAGTCTTTTTTAAAAATTGACATTACATTAGCTATCCTTCAGTCATCTGGAACAGAGACTTAAATGATAGGTTACATACCACAGTTAGCAGTTCTGCAATTTCACGTCTGAGTTCCTTCAGAACTCTTGGGTGAATACCATCTGGTCCTGGTGACTTACTGCTGTTTAATTTATCAATTTTTTCCAAAACCTCCTCTATTTACACCTCAATCTGGGACAGTTCCTCAGATGTGTCACCTAAAAAGAATGGCTCAAATGTGGGAATCTCCCTCAAATCCTTTGCAGTGAAGACAGTGGCAAATAATTTATTTAGCTTCTCCAAAACTGCTTTTTCTTGCTTGTGTGCTCCTTTAGCACCTCAATCATCCAGTGGCTCCACTGATTCTTTGGCAGGCTTCCTGCTTCTGAGGTACTTAAATTAAAAAAAAAAATTTTTTTTTGGCTGTTTTTGTGTTTTTTGCTGGTTGCTCGTCAAATTATTTTTTGGCCTCCCTAATTATACTCTTAAATTTGACTTGCCAGAATTTATATTCCTTGACACCTATAATTCAGTATGTGGTACAATTGATCTTAACAAGTTAAATTTCTAAATGTGATTTTTTTTTTAAAAGAACACCTTTTAATTTTACCTGTATACCAGATCCAGCACCCTTTTACTGAAAGACTTACCTGTCCTCCTGATGTTGAGGTTCAGCAGATGTTTCTTGCTGGATCCTAGCAAGACACTCATTTTGTCTTTTCTTTTTCCTGTCCCGGACATTCAAGAAAATGGAGAGCAAAAGGAGCAGCACTCCAGCCCCAACCAATACATAAGCTACCGAAAAGGTCTTACTCTTCAATATTCCTCCACCATCATGCCCTGAATTGCTACTATTTCCAGCAGATGAGGGAGGCTTATCACTATGGCCAAATCCTGGGACCAGGTTCCAGACTGCCATTATGATCCCAAGGACAAGCATTCCTAACCCGATAGCAGTCAGGGCATAGTAAGATCCATTTGACTTGAACTGGGCCATCATACCCAGTGCTAGATCACTAGATAATAAGCAGAGTCAGCTTATAGCATGCCACTTCCAAAAAACGGTGTGTAAAATCCAAGCTTCGCACTTTTATGAATCCACCCAAATGCTTGAGTTTAGAGAGAAATCTGGAAAAGGAAAAAGAATAGCAATTAGTACATGTGACTTATAGAACGAGCTACAATTATGGTGAACAAGAAGGCCACTTGGCATCATTTTGTTTTATCAACCTTAATACTGGAAATTAAAGCACATTTTTATGACCATGCAGAGTAAGCCAAGGGCTAATATAATGGCCAGATTTAAGGAAGGATCACTACTGGCCATTCTGGTTATGCATGGGAAGAGAGTAGCCCCAGGCTTTTTGTTCCATGCTGCTTTTCTGGTGTGAGGCATGAAAGACAGATCCTGGCCATTTGCCAAAGTCGCCCCCTTCCTCCCCTTGCCAAGTTCTGCAAAAACAGGAGGTGTATTGACAGGTTTCAGAGTAGCAGCCGTGTTAGTCTGTATTCGCAAAAAGAAAAGGAGTACTAGTGGCACCTTAGAGACTAACCAATTTATTTGAAGCATCCTTCTGGCCAAATTCCAACTTGGAGTGATTATAGTCTGTCTAAATGCAATTAACCCTATAGTTTCAACTGGAGAATTTCTCTCTTCCCTTGCTATGTGGTTTAAACACCACACAGGGAACCAGAATTCCTAGGTTATAATCCTGCCTTTAACAGAAACACCCTTTTCTGTTGCACTAAGGAACCTGATTCAGAACTTATGGGTAATATTTGCAAAAGCACCTAAGAGATTTAGGGGCCTAAATCCCATTTGAAAAAGTGATTTAGGTGCCTGACTCCTACATTCCTGGCGCATTTCAATGACACTTAGGTGCTTTTGAAAAATTTACCCTATCTGACTTACCTACCTCAAAAGGGTGTCAAAGTGATTAAGTGTTAAGCACTTTCAAAATGAAGACTGCTAGGTATTCGTGCTAGTTATTATTGGTGAACAATCGCACCTTGATCACATATATAATCTGTAATGCTTTGGAATCTCAGAATGAAAGGTACTTTAAAAAGATACAATATGGTAATATACATTTAAGATTCTTTATGTCACATGCCCCATGGGGCTTCACTATCTTGAAGACTAATTCCCATTGGCATAATATACTGGTCCCAATACCAAAATGGAAAATCACAAGCCTTAAGAACAATACTTTGAAAGAAGAACTGGTTAAAGATCTGTCTGGTCTGGTGTGAGGGAAGTCTTTTCACACACAAAAGAAAAGCAAGCAAGAATTCTGTCTCAGCATTTGTGTAAGGGAGCAAGCTGGACCACAGGTTCCTCTTCTCCCAGCTGTTGAGAGAGAGAGAGAGAGAGAGAGAGAGTGCCCAGAGAATGCTCTCTCTTAAATACAAAGATGCTTCACTGACATGAAAAACACGCTCCTGGTCAGTGATATTAATACAATAGAAACTAGTGATGACAAGATTCAGCCATGTGTCTCCAAACTGACATGCAAGGCATATCCAAGTCAGAAGGTCAAGTTGTTGAACCAGCAGGCAGACAGGCATTGTAGCTGACCTTAGAATCTCCTGCCCCTGGCCCCCAACACCTTGTAAACTGATTTTTTTTCCCCCACCGTTGATGGAACTAATCTTGGTTGGCTTCCTAAGATAATATAGCAACTGGCACCTTATTAATGCCTGGATAGATGCCAAACCAAAGCAGTTTATGGCTAGCCTTAAGCTAATAAAGTATTAATTCCAGGGTATTTAGGGACCTCTTTGGTGTGCTTACATCAGTATGCCTGTAACCATTTATATCCTCTGGAAGGTTTTATGATAGGTCCCTAAATCTCTTATACATGTAGAGCAAAAGCAAAGTAAAACAATCAAGGAGATCCATTATAAATTACTGCATTTTGCCAATTAGTATGTAAACAATAAAGGACATTGCATTACAGAACATACTTTGTTGGTTTTGTTTCGTTTTAACACTTGTAAACATAGTAACAGGTTTCAGAGTAGCAGCCGTGTTATTCTGTATCCGCAAAAAGAAAAGGAGGACTTGTGGCACCTTAGAGACTAACACATTTATTTGAGCATAAGCTTTCATGAGCTACAGCTCACTTCATCGAGCTGTAGCTCACGAAAGCTTATGCTCAAATAAATTTGTTAGTCTTTAACTTGCCACAAGTCCTCCTTTTCTTTTTGCGTAAACATAGTAGTACGTCCTGTAAAAATAATGAAGTCTTAGTATTCTGAAACCTCACTTCAGAATTTTACTATGAAGTCTTTGCTGATATAAAGGAAAGACTTGCGTGCAATAACAATGGTTAAATTAGCAAAGTTTCACTGGCATTATTGTTGTATTTTGGTGTGTTTTTCCATGCTTTACGTACGTACTTCCTGAGCTGAAATACTGTGGTTTAGTGTTAATTTTTACCTTAGTCCAGGCATACAGAGTATTATTGTGCAGTGCTAATTACACTATCAAACTTTTCACCTGTATCATGACGACTTTGTTGCTTATTAAGAATCTGACGCAATGCTTAATTTGTAATGAAGGAGGTGCCAAGGCTCAAGCAATTTTTTACATTCATAACTGCTGCAGCCCAGAGGTGCTGGGGCTATGAACTGCCAAGCCTAGAGGTGCCAGGGATCTGCCCTGGCACAAATTAAGCACTAATCTGGAGGAAACTGACCATACAGGTTAGCTGAAGCATCATAACATTAGAATGCTGAGCAACCGCTTCAGAATTCCTCTCCACCTCCCCCAAAGCAATCATGTTGGAGCATGAGATTTCTCTTAAATACCAGTTGTGATCTCTTCCAAATGTGCCTCAGATACTCAGTTTCTAGTGTGTTTGATTTTCAAAAATTGTTATGGAGATGAATGAATTGTTTGCTGGGTATTGGCTGCCAGATAATTCATCCATTGGCACCTGCAGTCACCTTCCCTGATGACACGTGCTACTGCAACAGGGCTGAGAGTCCCAGTGATGTAGCAGTTTATACCAAGCAGTAGTGTGGCTTTAAGGTCAACACAGAGAAATCTGAACAGCATTTGGACTCAAGCAAGGCTTTGGGTCGTATTAAAAACTAGCTGCATAGTCTCTTGTTGGGTCAGCCCCACATATCACTCTGGGGTCGGAGCCTCGGCACATGGTTACTAATAGCATTTAATACGGACTAAGGTCTGGTGGAAGGCTGCACATAGGCAATTCTATATTTTATTCTACCATTCGATCATGCTTGAAAAGTGGGTTCCCATCTAATTTGTTTGAAGCTCTTTGAGTGCAGGGTTTTTTCTAACCAGGAACTTCACCTGTGCAACTCTGCCATTTATGATCATTCGCAGTGGTTTGTTCTGCCTTTTGCTCCTCGGCTTTATGTCGCAGAGCCCTGCAAGATACTTTTCAGAGTAGCAGCTGTGTTAGTCTGTACCCGTAAAAAGAAAAGGAGGACTTGTGGCACCTTAGAGACTAATAAATTTATTAAAGCATAAGCTTTCTTGAGCTACAGCTCACTTCATCGGATGCATGCAGTGGAAAATATAGTGGAGAGATTTTATGTACACAGAGAACATGAAACAATGGGTGTTACCATACAGACTGTAACAAGAGTGATCAGGAAAGGTGAGCTTCCCCCACCCCGCCCCACCCCACCGCTCCGCTCTCCTGCTGGTAATAGCTCACCTTTCCTGATCACTCTTGTTACAGTCTGTATGGTAACACCCATTGTTTCATGTTCTCTGTGTACATAAAATCTCCCCACTATATTTTCCACAGTATGCATCCAATGAAGTGAGCTGTAGCTCACGAAAGCTTATGCTCTAATAAATTTGTTAGTCTCTAAGGTGCCACAAGTACTCCTTTTCTTTCTGCGAGATACTGAATCCCACTACACTATCAAGGCATATCATGGAAAGCTCTTAGACAGAATATGAACTTTTGATTAAAATTCTACTGCATGCAGGAAATCTACTACATTAAGTATTTAAGCTCTGTGGAAATCAGGAGTGCAGCTTATATTAATCTTGGTAAAAGTTAAACAAATTATGAAAGATGACTGGATACTCTTTGGTTAAAAAAAAAAGTGAGCTAGGTCCAGCTGACATCCTAATACCTGAAAGATAAAAATTGCAGCCAGTAGTGGAATCTATATAAATGTATCTTGGAACTCTGTAGCAGAGTTCCTAGCATTCTACAGTGTGGACTAGATAAACTTTGCAACAGAGTTTGTTTGGAATGTTCCCGCTTTAATTGGCTGCCAAGAAAAGTATCCCAGATGCACAAATATGGACACATTTTCAATTCCTCCTGCGCCTCTATTTTTCCATGGTTATTTATGTTGGATGGGACCTCATGAATATATGGTACTTGGGTATTTAGCGCTGTAGAATGCTTATATTTATCATTTGCCCCATACCTTTTATCACTGACTTACAATTCATCTATATTTAGTATTGTGATTTCTTGGTTAGATTAAGAGAAAGGCTAGTTCTTGTGTCCTTTAAACTGTAGAACAGCCTTCCCAGGAAAGTGGTAGATGATCCAGTTACTTGCGGGAACAGACCCACACTGGCCAGGTGGGAAAGAGCAGTGGACTGCTGACAGCGGGCATAATACCACAGAGAATCTGACCCCAGATTTTCATGGCGATCCTACATTCTGATGCTTTGTAGCAATTAATATCTAGCCCTGACGAAGGACAGATTTCTCTAACCACTCTGAGTTGTAGGATTGATCCCAAGTCAATCTAGATAGTATCTAGCAGAGAAAGAGGAATCACTGAACCAGTCTAGATATAAGATGGTTGCTTCTGCCAAATGCATTGGCCAATTAAATTTGTAGAAAAGTCCTTAGCGTCCAGTTGAAAAACAGAGTTCGATTATTTTGTATTTCTTTATTGAACAAAGATAAAATAATGAATACTGCAGCAGATGGGGATTCCGTAAATGCTGAATTCCAAGTTCTCTCCAGTGAAAATGTCAGTAACGAGAGCAAGTAAACAAAATTTGAAAGT
The DNA here is from genome assembly GCF_965140235.1 of Caretta caretta. NCBI lineage: Eukaryota > Metazoa > Chordata > Testudines > Cheloniidae > Caretta > Caretta caretta. The sequence continues at coordinate 9,696,300 of NC_134223.1, forward strand.
AGTATTTATACTAAGTAGAAAATGTGTTACCCCAGGATTTCCTTTCCTAGGACTGACCTCTCCTCTCAGTCTGAGCCATATACACCGTAGACCTGCTTTAGGGTCAGACTTCTCTGTTGCTAAACTCTTCATTCTTGCTAAACAGTTTAGTTACTAAACATGGATCGTGTTGCAAGTGGAGAATGAATGCTGCAGTTATGGCAACAATGGCAGAGGTATATATGATGGAAGGTTGTACATACCAAAAGAGAATGTGGTATCTATTACAGGCAGGATATGGGCCTAGAGGCTGCATGGTTCTTAATGAGGCTACTTCCTACTTGTGACATATGCTGAAGAAATGAAAACACATGTAAAAATTCGGTAAAATCTTTTCATTGAAAAATAAAGCCAGGCCAGGCCAGATTTGTGCTTATCAAGGGTTGTTCTACTGATACAAAGGTCAGTTTTAGCAAAGCCATTTGAGTAAGAAGACAGCAAACCCAAAAATCCCAACTTCAAGAAGATGTGTAGTTATAAAACAATTCTCAGCCCTACCCATCTTTAACCAAGTTCCGCTCTTCTCTTTAAATCTACTCAAAATGGATTTTCAAATCAATTCCCAGAGTAACCATGCGGAGGATCATATCTGCCAACTTTTCAATCCAAGCTCTTGAAGGTGAAGTTCACAAGAAAATTCCGAGGAAGGGGAGGGTCTGCTTTAACCATAAAATCAAATATTTGGGCAAGGGTTTTCACATGTTAAAAAAAACAAAACACAACTCAAGGAATAACAAAGCCCAATTCAAATTGCATCTTTTATGTGAATGGCCCAGTATCACAAAAAATAATGTATGTATGTGTGAATAAGGCAAACACAACACATCAGGGGCCAGGAACAAAGTGCATGCAAATTAAGGAGGTAAGTTCACGAACAAAGAAGGCTATTTAGGTCTTAACTATTGGGAAGGCCATGAAGCTGTCAGTTAAATATATGGGCTGCAGTAAAAAGAGTCAGACCAGGTGCTGGAATGAACAAACAGAGAGGATACAAAGTAAAGTCTTCTTCCTGTAAATGCCTGTTAGGTACAGCTCTTCTACTAGTCTATTACAGTGCATGCAATAACTTTACCACTAAAATGCATCCGATGAAGTGAGCTGTAGCTTACGAAAGCTTATGCTCAAATAAATCTGTTAGTCTCTAAGGTGCCACAAGTACTGCTTTTCTTTTTGTGAATACAGACTAACACGGCTGCGACTCTGAAACGACTCTGAAATATTTCTTTTCAGTTGCTCTAGATCAAGTATAAAATATTTTAAAAGGAGTTACCCTTTAAGTGCTGTGTCTGTGTGTGCATTGCCCAGTCGTGCAGAGTTCCTGAATTTCAATTTGTGAATTTACTGAATTCTGTAAGTTTAAAAAAAAAAAGCCTACTGTATCATACAGCTTATTTTATTTATTTGCTACTGCTGCAGCTAAACACAACGGTTCTTTGCTACACTTTATGTAGCCCAAGCTTTCTGTGATGGACATTGATGCATCTGGATGCTACTGAAAGTCATTCACCTTATCTGTAGATTTGTTGAAACTTCCCTGATCTTTTCCCCTTCCCACTCCTGTCTTTAATAAACATGCACCAAAAGGCACATATGGTGAATTAAATCCCAGTTCCTGTATCCTGGTATCTGTAACCTTTCAAGCCCAATGGATGGAGCCAGAAAGTTGTCACTATCTGATATGTCTGCCATTTAAACTAGCCCTCGTTCGTCAGTAACTTCCAATTTAACAGTTGACAGCTGCTTACATTCCCGGGCTCCATCCCATGTTGCAGGGAAAATATGAAATGTAACATCTGTCCTTTGAAACAGGTGATAGCCATGTCCTGCAGCATGGTGTGTAGATGTTTATCTGAATTACAGCAGACCCTTGCTAACCAGCATGCACAGAAATAGAGCTCTCTCCTCCTCTTGGCAAAGTAACAGGAGAGTCCTGTACCAAAGGTTCATATTATTAAGACTTCTTCCCCTCCTCCATTACTATACATTTACCAGTTCCTTATGAAATGTAAAATTAAACTATTACCAAAAGACAAGAAAGGACATTTTGTGAGACATCATCTTTGAGATTTTTATTTGACCACTTACTAAATTTGCATAATGCTATCCTTTGTTGTTCTCCATGTTATGGACCTGATCCATAGCCCATTGAAGCCATCAGAAAGATTCCCATTGACTTCAGGGAGCTCTGGATCAGGCCCTATATGGACAAGATGGCAGGATTCTACAGGCATTGTCTAGCTCTTTCATAAGAGCAGGCGATTAACTTTAGTTTACTCTATTGGGAGTACTCATCACTGTAGTTTCCAGACTCTTCCATACCACAACTCCATATTACGACACCCAAACGTTTCACACCTCCATCGCATAAATCTGGGATTACCCTTCGTCTAAACGTAAAGAAAGGGATAATGGCAGTCCCCAGTTGAGAACCCACAAGTGGCAGAAATCAAAATTGTAATTGTCTTTGTTCTATTTCACCTTCCCTCCCCAAACTTATTTTAAGACCTATTAATTTAATGTTCCTTAAAGTGAGCTGAAAGCACTGCCTTGAGACACAGCTGACGTGGGTATGCACTGAGCAAGCCTCAGCTAACTCCACTCTGCTACCTCTTTTCCTCCCATGTCAGTATAATAATGCACAGGACAGTGGTTCCTTTGACTTGTTCTCTTATTATTGTACCACCATAAAGGGTAAGAAATTATTTCTCAGACAGAAGGTAACTTTTCCAAAAGCATTAATATACTTAAGTTTGTCAACTCCCATTTTCAGAAGTGATTTCAGCACCTAAACCTCACAGAAAGGCAATGAAATTTAGGCTCCTGAACTACTTAGGTGCTTTTTTCAGTGTTGTAGCTGTTTTGGTTTCAGGATATTAGAGAGATAAGGTCGGGGAGCTCATATCTTTTATTGGACCAGCTTCTGTTGATGAAAGAGGCAAGCTTTCGAGCTACACAGAGCTCTTCTTCAGGTCTGGGAAAGGTGCTTTTGAAAGTTTTACCCAGAGTCCTTCGAGTGTTAAAATGCAGTTGGGAACAGGGCAAATTAAACTAGGAATTTTTTTTAAATCGTCCACTTTTTAATTGAATTTCCCTCCACTTCCTCTTTGTAAGATGACAAACCTCTTTTCCTCTGCTTGTGACGTCAGCAGTTAGTGCTGCCCCTCATCTGTTTAAGAAATATCTGCTTCAAAGTACAGGCCTTGCTTCCAAGTACAGGCCAGTTTGGGACTAGCAGCTCCAACCACTTGCTGGACATGCAGAGCCAGCGTCAAAGGGGAGGCAGCCTGAAGAAGTACTCCTGGCACCTTATAGGCTGGTTTCTACCAAGCCACTTGACTCTTTCCTTTCACTTCCAATCCCATGCGGTGGCGAGTGCTCAACTCCGATTTAGTCCTAAATTGGGCCTTAAGAGACTCACCCTCACTTTGTTTATTTTTTAAGAAGCTAAAGGGAGTTCAGTATTTCCAATTCCACTTTAATGAGAGATTGCCCTGCCCCCCACCTCACAATCATACTTCTAGGAGACGGATCGAGGTCCCTGCATTTAGACCCAGCTCTGCCTCACACACACCTGCCGTTATCGCATTTCCAGGACTGTCAATGATTTACACTAGAAACACTAAATGACCCAACTAGAACTGCTGTTACCAGAAAGGTTGTTTATGATGGAGAAGTTAATTCCCCCTGCCCCCATGTAGAGCTGTAAACCAGGTTTTTCTTGTGCTCCTCATTTTTTCCCCATGACCAAGCTTAAGAAAAAATCATGGTGGCAAAGTTCTTCCTGAAGGTGACAATATAAAATGGTGATGGAGAGATTACTGGGTCAATCTGTATGCCTCTTCAGATCCACTTACAATAGATGATAGACTATTGATAGGCGGATAGAAAGGAGAGCCGTCAATCCTGCATGAGGAAGCAGTGCATGCGATTATGAAAATGAAGCCCAGGACAACACCAGGGCTAGATAGCGTACCAGCAGAATTGCTATAAGTGATTGGTGACACCAGTATTGTTCTCATGTGGAAAATTTGTAACCACGAGTGGATGAATAGAAATCGGCCAGGCGACTGGGAGAAAGCCATCCTTCTGCCCTTATCAAAGAAAGGGGATATAAAAACGATTACTACCCAGTTGTACCACCTCCCTGATATTGCACACAAGTAAAGTGCTGCTCTGCATAATTCAGAAGCATGAAGCAACTGATAGAAAGCATGAAGCAACTGATAGAAGCAGAACTACTGGTTTCAGAGAGGGACAAGTCACGCAGGATCAAATCATAAATATCTTCTCATATCACTGAAAAGTGCAAGGAACATAATCACCCATTGATTACGTGTTTCATTGACCACTCCAAGGCATTTGATACTCTCCAACATGGCAGTCTCTGGAAGGTACTGGCAGATATGGGGATTCAGAAACATCTTGCTTGACCTCATTGCAAGTCTCCACTGTCAACTACAGACCGCAGTGCAAACTGCAGGTGACTGTGAGTGGCTTTCCATTGGCCAGGGTGAGAGACAAGGGTGCATTCTGTCCCCCAAGTCTTTTCAATATGTATGCAGAATTTATTATAAGACAAGCCCTGGAAGATTTTCATAAAGTGGAAGGAGCTGGGATTTCAGTTGGTGGACACTTCTTAATCAACCTCAAATATGCTGATAAGACAACACTCTTTTCTGTAACCATGATGCAATACAAAAAATGTTGGAATCTGTAAAAAGTTTGCGAGGAATATGGACTATTCCTGAATGTGGCAAAAACAAAATGTTCGTATGTTGACAAATTAATAACAATAGGATGCAAGCGGGCATCACAATTAAAAGGTCATGCTGTAGAGGCAGTAGATTCATTTAATTTTCTGGGATCATATATATCCAACCAAGGAGGCTACTCCAAAGAAATCAGACGACAACTAGGGATGGGTCGTTCAGCCATGGCCTCCCTTACAGAAGTATAGAAAATCTGTGGCATCTCAAAGGTATGAAAGTTCATCTGGTGAAAAGCTTAATTTTTTCCATAGCAATTTATGGATGTGAATGCTGAGAAACTAATGCCACTGACAAGAAAAAAAACTGAAGCCTTTGATATGTGATGCTGGCACGTTTCCTGGATGGAAAAGATAACAAACACTTGTTAGAAATATTATTGGAGATCAGTGGACTCCACTCTTGGAAATCAACAGGTATGAACTTATGAGCTTTGGTCACATCAAGTGTAGAGATGGAAATAACCTAGAGAAAGTTATCACGGACAGAATGGCGGCAGGTCATCATACTAGGGGATGACTAGCGAGGAGATGGATAGATGGTGTGCAGCAGATCACAGGGAGGTCAGCTGCTAAGAGTGCAGAGTCAGTGATAGATTGAGAAGGCTTCTGAAAATTCTGCTGGGATGTCCCCAGTATTCAGATATGAATTACTAGACCTGACATATTCACTCATTTTGGTCTCTTGCCGGCATGCTGGATCACACATGGGTTTGTTCTCTCCCTTTCCCCCATTACAAGTCTAAAGTTTTCCTATGTGAATCTCTCTCTCTCTCTCTCTCACACACACACCCGTTTAAATAATTAGATAAGCCAACGGCTAAAGAGGGGAAGCCACTTCTATTTTGTGTTCCTTTAAAGTGCTCAGTGCCCTGGAACACAGGAGTTTAAGCCTTCCTCAGAGATGCTTTATCAACTGATAAATCAGAATTGGAGGATTTAGGAGGCCGCAGCCATGTGAGATCTGGATGGATAACTGCACCTCTGTTAGGAAAATGATAATATGTTGGTCAGTCTGCAAAGGACACCGAACAGGGGTCAGGTACAGAATTCCAACCGAAAGGCAGCTACCGATAGCACCTTTGGCATGTGTGGGAAAGAACACAGCTTCTTTGGAACTTGGAACTTTTTTAGTGGAATCATGCTGGCAGGTGCACTTATGCAGGTCAGTGAGCTCTTTAGAGATCACTGGCCACAACAATTCACCTCGAGGGGCATCTGAGGATTCCTCCGCCTGCCCCCTCCCAACAAACTTTGGACTGATTTGTTTCCCCATTACGTTGCTCCCCTCCCATGTTTTCAGAAATATCAACAATCTGAGTCATGAGATAGCCATAGATGAAACCACAGTTAAGGGAAAAGGTCAAATCCGTGACGCAGCCATGATGCGTAACAAGCCTATTAAATTAGGCTTGAGGGCTATTTCACCCTCCTGCGTGAAATCAGGGTAGCGTACAGTGTGCATTCAGAATTGCAGGGGTACGCATCATTTGAAGTCCTATGTTGCAAACTAGACTATGGGGTTCTACTGGAAGTCACAAAGCAAAGATGGAGTCTACCCATTAGACTACTGAATTAATTAGGCATTCCCAGACACGAAGGACAAATCTGCCATTGATGCTGGTAAATGAGGAATCTAAGCTAAGATGCCAGGTATAATTTTTCTCCCCTCCAGAATTGCTGAAGATAAGCCCATTGTTTGCTGCAACAACAAATTGTACTCACTGTAGTTTGCACAATTTATGACTAATCCAGTTTAAAAGAAGACAGTTATATCCTAGCAGAAATGGTGGGGGGTGCTGGTCATCTGTGCTTTCTGCTGCCATAATGGTCAGACTTCCCATTAGCCTGCACACCACAGATTTAAGCACTCGATAAATACAGTGGACCCTTTAGGCCATTGATGAATTTGAACCTTGAGGATGCAATTAAAAAAAAAAAAAAGTATACCACAACCTATGTAGATAAATTTTACAACTTTAAAATGTTGGCAAGAAAGATAATGCCACTGTAATGCAATGCTTGGGCATGCTTTGGGAATTGATTGCCATTTAGAAAGTTAAATTACTGCGGTTTACAAGTATAACACTGCCAGATAGCTGCTCTGAAGTTTGAGTGAATCATTCTCTAAACAAAAAAAAAAAACCATTTCTTAGTACTTTCTTTTTTGTTGCCAAGAGCGAGTGTCACATATTCAAGGCAACTGTGCCTGTACTTCCCCCTCAGTGATCTCTTGAGGGCACCCACTTAACAGTTTCCACCTCCCAGCAGTCCCGTCCCTGGACAGAGACCCACATCTCGCTCCCTTCTGAGTGGGGGTTTTAAGTTCTGCACAGCTCAGTGAATTTACACTGTGATATCCAGAGCAAGTCCAACTGCCTAAACAGGCCAGTGCCTGCATTTATAAAAGTCACCACACAGCTCCTTCTAAGCAAGCACATTTCTTCCTAAGGTAAAATCATTGCAGAGAAATATATTGAAACAATAGAAGAACCTACACACATGGTAAAAAGCTTACCAGAGGACTCCCCCAGCTCTAACATAGTGCTCTAGTAGATTTTAGTCCTTCAGAACCCACACTGGGTTTTCTCTGTGATTATAGTTTATCTGTCTTAGATCCAGAACCAGAACAAAGGTTGGGAAAATCGGCCATTTCTTTATACAGCTTGGGCCTTTGATCTTGGCCTTCTGTAACAGGTAATCAGCAGATAAAGGCCCTCTCTCCTCAGGCTTAGCTTCAAAAGGCTATTTCTTTGCAGAACTGGAGTTGAATAATTTGCATTAGGGGAGAGCCCAAGGGATTCCGTGGGAAATCCATTAACACTTATTGTCCCAAAAGTCCATTCTTGTCTGGCACATTTTCAGTATAGTCCTTTGAACGTCCAGGTCTGACCTCTGTCATGTCAGCCCCCTTAGAGAGGTTACATGCAATCACAGCCCACAATAATATGTAAACTTAATACAATAAGATCTTTCAAGGCCAGGAAATTGCCCTGTCACAGCCTGGATTCCTCTGCATAATGATGGGGCGTCCAGGATTTCCAGGTTTATGGATCTTGGGTAGCAGATAGAATACCCCAGGTCGGAGTTCCAGGGGTGTGTCTGTGCGGATTTGTTCTTGTGCTTTTTCAGGGAGTTTCTTGAGCAAATGCTGTAGTTTCTTTTGGTAACCCTCAGTGGGATCAGAGGGTAATGGCTTGTAGAAAGTGGTGTTGGAGAGCTGCCGAGCAGCCTCTTGTTCATATTCCGACCTATTCATGATGACGACGACAGCACCTCCTTTATCAGCCTTTTTGATTATGATGTCAGAGTTGTTTCTGAGGCTGTGGATGGCATTGTGTTCTGCACGGCTGAGGTTATGGGGCAAGTGGGGTATTCTATTTGCTACCAAAGATCCATAAACCTGGAAATCCTGGACACCCCATCATCTCAGGCATTGGCACCCTGACAGCAGGATTGTCTGGCTATGTAGACTCCCTCCTCAGGCCCTACGCTACCAGCACTCCCAGCTATCTTCGAGACACCACTGACTTCCTGAGGAAACTACAATCCATCGGTGATCTTCCTGAAAACACCATCCTGGCCACTATGGATGTAGAAGCCCTCTACACCAACATTCCACACAAAGATGGACTACAAGCCGTCAGGAACAGTATCCCCGATAATGTCACGGCAAACCTGGTGGCTGAACTTTGTGACTTTGTCCTCACCCATAACTATTTCACATTTGGGAAGAATGTATACCTTCAAATCAGCGGCACTGCTATGGGTACCCACATGGCCCCACAGTATGCCAACATTTTTATGGCTGACTTAGAACAACGCTTCCTTAGCTCTCGTCCCCTAACGCCCCTGCTCTACTTGTGCTATATTGATGACATCTTCATCATCTGGACCCATGGAAAAGAAGCCCTTGAGGAATTCCACCATGATTTCAACAATTTCCATCCCACCATCAACCTCAGCCTGGACTAGTCTACAAAAGAGATCCGCTTCCTGGACACTAAGGTGCTAATAAGCGATGGTCACATAAACACCACCCTATATCGGAAACCTACTGACCACGATTCCTACCTACATGCCTCCAGTTTTCACCCAGATCACACCACTCGATCCATTGTCTACAGCCAAACTCTACGATACAACTGCATTTGCTCCAACCCCTCAGACAGAGACAAACACCTACAAGATCTCTATCAAGCATTCTTACAACTACAATACCCACCTGCTGAAGTGAAGAAACAGATTGACAGAGCCAGAAGAGTACCAGGAAGTCACCTACTACAGGACAGGCCCAACAAAGAAAATAACAGAATGCCACTAGCCATCACCTTCAGCCCCCAACTAAAACCTCTCCAACGCATCATCAAGGATCTACAACCTATCCTGAAGGACGACCCATCACCCTCACAGATCTTGGGAGACAGACCAGTCCTTGCCTACAGACAGCCCCCCAACCTGAAGCAAATATTCACCAGTAACCACACACGACACCACAGAACCACTAACCCAGGAACCTATCCTTGCAACAAAGCCTGTTGCCAACTGTGCCCACATATCTATTCAGGGGACACCATCATAGGGCCTAATCACATCAGCCACACTATCAGAGGCTCGTTCACCTGCACATCTACCAATGTCATATATGCCATCATGTGCCAGCAATGCCCCTCTGCCATGTACATTGGTCAAACTGGACAGTCTCTACATAAAAGAATAAATGGACACAAATCAGACGTCAAGAATTATAACATTCATAAACCAGTCAGAGAACACTTCAATCTTTCTGGTCACTCAATCTCTGACCTAAAAGTGGCAATATTACAACAAAAAGACTTCAAAAACAGACTCCAACGAGAGACTGCTGAATTGGAATTAATTTGCAAACTGGATATACTTAACTTAGGCTTGAATAGAGACTGGGAGTGGATGAGTCATTACACAAAGTAAAACTATTTCCCCATGTTTATTTCCCCCCCCCCCCCCATTCCTCAGACGTTCTTGTTAACTGCTGGAAATGACCCACCTTGATTATCACTACAAAAGGTTTTCTTTCCCCGCCCCGCTCTCCTGCTGGTAATAGCTCATCTTAAGTGATCACTCTCCTTACAGTGTGTATGATAACACCCATTTTTTCATGTTCTGTGTGTATATAAATCTCCTCACTGTATTTTCCACTGAAAGCATCTGATGAAGTGAGCTGTAGCTCACCAAAGCTTATGCTCAAATAAATTGGTTAGTCTCTAAGGTGCCACAAGTCCTCCTTTTCTTTTTGCGCGTACAGATTAACATGGCTGCTACTCTGAAACCTGTCATAAATAAGGTAACAGCACAGACCATTCACTCAATCAGATTGGATAGCTTCCATCTGCTATATATAGGTAAAACTTCCTTCCTAAGCCCCACAGCCATCAGCTAAAGAAGAAGAATGACCTTTAGCAAGTCTTACCAGTCAGATCCAGTTCTTTAAAATCAAGCGGTGTTTTTAAAGTTTAATCGCTATTGGCATTTCAAGCCTAGTACCTGGGTTGGCCATTTTGATTTAAAGGGTTACGATTCTGGACACCAGTAGTATTAAACTATAGAAGAGGCTATACATTAGCTACTATTCTGCTTTAAATATTGTCTTAGTCAGCAGAAGAAAAAAATGTCAGCATTCCATGTTTTTAAGTCAACTCTAAAATTTAAACAAGTCAACAACCAGCAAGCTACTACGAAATTAGGATGGTAACACGGCTTACAACCTCTTCCATTGGGTTCCCAATATATTAGCATCACCAATGATAGTTTTCAGAGTAACAGCCGTGTTAGTCTGTATTCGGAAAAAGAAAAGGAGTACTTGTGGCACCTTAGAAACTAACCAATTTATTTGAGCATGAGCTTTCGTGAGCTACAGCTCACTTCATCGGATGCATACTGTGGAAACTGCAGAAGAATCCACCAGTGCATGAGGACCATCCTTACTCCCCAGTGGGTTACAAGAACACTCTTCTGCAATCCTGTACTAGATTCAGAACTGCCCATTGTAAACTAACTTTGCACTAAAAAACACTTCAGTTAATTCATTTCCAGGCAGCTACACTGACCAAATGGCTGCAGTTTTCATTCAAGCACATCATGCTGGGAAGGCATTATCTACTGACCCAGGGAAGGGAAGTTAAATTCCCCTGAAGTCTGACATGAAGTCGTTGGACTGCATTTTACCTGCAGCACATGCAAAACAACCTAACCATTTGAGAGTTAGTGAGAACTGGCAGGTTGATTTAAGCAGCTTACATTTGTCCATGTTACACTTCAGCAGGAGTAGCAAAGAGCATGCCTGCACCAATTTACAACAACATAAGTGATCCATTAGCTCTCAATTGTATCCTGTCCCTTTTATGAATATCTTTTCAACACCTTTTGCACATCAAACAAGCAGGACAGCCTGACCTCATTAGCCTGCCCAGCTGTCTCGCACATTCCTCTAGTGCAGAGATTGAACCATTACAAACTAGAGAAAATGCACTAACCAGGGCTTGAAAACTCTGTTTTCTGCCAGCTAGAGGATTCAATCAGCTGGTCAAATGACACACTGGAGGAGGAAAAACAACAAGGAGTCCCGGTGACACATTAAAGACTAAACACGTTTATTTGGGCACAAGCTTTCATGGGCTAAAACTCACTTCAAAGCTTATGCGCAAATAAATTTGTTAGTCTCTAAGATGCCACAAGGACTTCGCATTGTTTTTGCTGATACAGACTAACATGGCTACCAAACTGGAGGAGGAAGAGCTTACCAGTCAGTTCCAGGGAAAACAGCCATGTGAGAAACTTAGCATTCACACTTTCTGGGAATAGGAAGAGTGCTGGAATTTCTATCAGATTGATGTCCCTAGGCCCTGCTTGCAGGCTGCATCTTTTGTCCCAGACACCGTTAAGCAGAAGCTGCTAAGTCTGAAGCCGCTTTGCCATACCTTGCTGATAGAAGAGGGGAGGAGCAATCTCCCCTGCTACAGCTCTTCCACAGCCTGGTGACTTAGGCATGGGAAGTCTGCGGTACTTGGAGGTGCCCCCAGGCTCTAGCTGCTCCATCAGCCACTACTCTCTCTCTTCCTCAGTCTCCATTGCTCACAGCTCTGCCAAGCACCAACCCAGTCAAACTGCAGTATGCTTCTCAGTTTTATAGCCGCCCTCTCCCAGCCCTGAAATCGTCTAGCAACTTGGTCATTTCACTCTGCTGCGGCTTGGCAGAGCTAGGAACAGGAACGCTGGGGCTCTTGGGCTGTGGAGACTCAAGTTGACAACAGGCACACACCTGCAAGGTGCTTCACAACTTTAAGGGCTAGAGAATGACCTTCAGTTTACCAGAAACAAATTTTGCAGAAACTAATGGTCTAGTGCCCCCCATCCCTATTCACCAAAAAGAGCTTCCCATATGTTGACACGCAAACAAGGGGCTATTTGTAAGACCTAGTAATAAGTGCTGCCCTATCTGGGAAATCCTAAACTCCTGAAGTCTGTTCCAATTGCCTAGTGGTTTGACTGACAAGGTGGGTGAGGCAATACCTGTCAACAGAAGCTGGTCCAGTAAAAGAGATTTGTTCACCCACCTTCTCTCTAAAATATCCTGGGACCAACACGGCTACAACATCCTTGCAAAGAATGATCTGACTGTCAGCTACCTGCTAATGTTCAGTTGTGTACTGACAGTGTTTGTCAGTCTCTTCCCCAGTCGCCACGTTGATGCTTAGCTGTACTAATGGAATGTAGGGTCCACAAATGATCTAGAACAAGGTTTACAACAATAGGTGCCTACTCCTGGGCACCCAGGTAAGTGGTTGAATTCCAAGAATGCGGAATGCCCTGCGGCTCCCATTTCCTTCAAGGAAGTGAACTGTTCACACCTATTTTTTAAACTCCTAGGTACCCATCTGAATGGTCTCTCGGGCCAACAAGTCCTTAATGAAGGAAGGGACTGGGAGAAAGAGTGACTTGATGAAACCACAGAGTCTACTAAATTAAAGCACATGTGGTCCAAGGAAGTACGAAAATCCTCCCATAGAGAATGGCTCAGTGCTAATTATGTCAGCAGGTTTTAAAATTTTTAGAAGTGGAGCTTCAAGACTGAGCAGTAAGCGGTCCCATTTAGTGTCACTGTTTTAGCATTCCTAAACTATCAAAGTCCTTGGGCACATGCAAAAAACAACACTATGCTCAGACTATAACATATTCTTCAGCAACCAACAACAACAAAAAATTAGAAAAACGGGGAAGTCCCAACATTATGGCCTTCCTGAGATTTCATGAGTTTCTCCAGTTTGCTTTTGAGTAATACTTAACATTTATGTCACACTCTGATTAATCTTCACAGCAGTCCAGTGAAGCCCAGTAGGCATTGTCTCCATTTCACAAAGGGCTTGGGGGAGAACAGAAGGAAATGACTTTATCACGGCTCCTTAGATCAGTCACAGAAGTAGGATTCGCAAAAAGAAAAGGAGTACTTGTGGCACCTTAGAGACTAACCAATTTATTTGAGCATGAGCTTTCTTTTTTCACGAAAGCTCATGCTCAAATAAATTGGTTAGTCTCTAAGGTGCCACAAGTACTCCTTTTCTTTTTGCGAATACAGACTAACACGGCTGTTACTCTGAAACCTGTCAGAAGTAGGATTAGATCTCAGCAGTTCCTACCTCACAATCCTTTGATAAATCCATTAGGGAGACATGGTGGGTGATGTGATATCTTTCACTGGACCAAGTTCTTTCTAGGCAGGACAAACACAAGATGAAACTATCAGAATCTGGCAATTAAGATTTAGTGGAGTAAGGTAAGTCTATTTACTGTGACGAACGTAGTACCCCGGAACAGACTCTGTCAAACAAACAGTTTCAAGAACGCTTTCTGCAAGCCTATAGATTACTTATGCTACATATTTCAGCCTTATGATGGAAGCTAGATAGAAGGCTGCTCTCCTTACCTGGACCTCTATGGAGAAACTTATACTCTAATAAAAACTTAAGCACTTAGTTCCTATGAGCATCTCGGACAATGCTCAAAAAGAATTGAGCTGAAATGATTAGTATGTGACCTAGCAGAGGACACTCACTAGAATCTAAATATAGCCACATCTCTGGTTTTCCAAGAGCTAAATGCAGCTGGAGAAGGCTGGATAGTTGACCGATAGATTAGAATGGGTGACTTAGATCCCTCCCTTCTTCTCGGTTGGGTTTAAGGTGGTTTATATATACTGGGTACCTTTATATTCAGTTCCATAGTACTCAGGTATTGAATATTATATTTCTAGTATTGCAAACAGCAGCTACAGACCTAAGGGATATTTAGAAAAATGTGAAGCCAGGTGTGGCATTGGCAATATCCTCTTTCTTTTGAGCCAGCAAAGTATTTTCTACCTATTTATCTATGATTGTTCACACAGGGTCATAGATATGCATGATGCTATGCATAAAGAGAGTCTCCATGTCCCCAGGTTGCTGACAGTCTTAAACACATAATCTTAAGAGCCCAATGATTTCAATGGGAGTTTGATTGGACCCCAATTTTCTACAACTGCATCCTGAGACATTCTCTCGCCTGTTCATTTTTTTAACTAGCTGTTCACCCATCTCTGTGCTACCGAATGGCACCTTTTACATTCTCCTTGTACAGTGTCAGGTAGAGACAAAATTTATTTCACAGCAACAGTTGTCTACTGACAAGGAGACAATCATAAGTAGTACACTTTCTCCATAGGTGCACATATATTACTGTAATTGCTTCCTCCTTGTTTTATTCTCTTCTATATAGATTTTTATATTGTGCTCATCACTGTAGCATTCAAGAGCCTTCCAGTAGCTCATTAAGCAGTATGACTAACATGTCACATTTGTTCTTTCACCTGCTTCCCAGAAGGAGACGTGTTTGTGGTAGAATGTTTTGTTATTTTAAAAAATTACAAATGTAGCAACGCTTATTTTAAAGAAGGCAAAGTCAATGGAATGCTCCTTGCACTTGGAGCAGAAGGTGATGAGGTTTGTGAAGGTTCTTAGTTCCTGTGGGAGTTCATTGTGTTTGCAATTGACGCTGCTCTAGGAATTATGACCAAATGTAGTGATTAAGCCTAATGTTTGTCTGAAGCAACATAAAAAATTTTTTAAAAAAATCTCATTTCCATATATGGCTTAAATTAACCCTTTTTTTCAAAATATTTCTTTTTTTAAAATCATGCAAACTGATGAGATCTGGCACTTGTATGAAATCAAAAACAGAGGCCACTTCCGTTGACAGAATTTCATACCTAGAAATTTCATACCTAGGCTTTATTTATCTCCAGTTAGCAGCACAAGATTTTGCTTTAATATTGCTCAACATTCCTGTAGAAATGCGATGCTGTCCCTGTGAAGCACACATCCAAACGCTGAAAACAGAACTAAGTCGAACTTATCCCACCTTGCCCAAAAGGAATTACTTGC
This sequence comes from Caretta caretta, assembly GCF_965140235.1. Classification (NCBI taxonomy): domain Eukaryota; kingdom Metazoa; phylum Chordata; order Testudines; family Cheloniidae; genus Caretta; species Caretta caretta. The sequence continues at coordinate 9,711,555 of NC_134223.1, forward strand.
ACATTCCCAAACTTCAGGAACTGGCAAATGTTCTCACCTGTGCATTTCACAGCTCTTCATTCAGGTTAGAGCCATCTGGGTCTCAGGTTTTAAGATGCCAGGTAACTCCCTGCTCACTAAGCTGATATAAAGGATATACGAACATATACATTCAGACAGGAGAACAGTAAAAAATACACACACACACACACTTTTGCCCCTCAAGACAGTTGGGCTGAGACATCTAAAGTGTATTTACAAAATGAAGCCATCACCCCACTCACCCTGAATATAGTCAGAACTCAACAGGGAAGTTCTACTGATGTTGTGATGCCAAAGCTACTGTAACAATCTTATTTAAAAAAAAAAAAATCAAACTACTTTGACGTTCATGGTAATTGGCAGCTAAGCAAACTCAACCATAGTTGTGTAAAAGCAAACATCTTTCCGTACTACTCAAACTTTATATTCTCAGTCCCATCCTCAGATATCTGGGCACAAATGGGGGTGAATTTTATGATCAACTCTTGCTGCAAATGCAGTCCGGCGCTACAGAAGGGATCACCCCACATACTCTCTTGTTCAGAGCAAGCCCTGAAACAGATCATCAGTTTTCAGAAGCCGTAACTATTGACACAGAGCCAGAAAGCAGAATTTTTGTTACTTCGGGCTTCTAACACATCATCTCTGGGCATAACACATGCTGTAGTTTGCAGACACTCTGAACACATTTCGTTAATTTCAAACCAAAGCGACTACCCCGAGTCTACATATCACTTTGTCAATTATCTTCAGCATCAAATCTTCATGGCTTGATCCAAAACTCACTGCTGTTTACCTTGTGCTTTTAAGAAGGGGGTGGAAGGCCTCCCAAAATCCCATTCTGTTAGGTGCGATGACCAGGGTTGTATCAGAAGCGCATGAGCTGAGGTTTATTTATTGCTTTCTCAAACACCAATGCCATCCCCTGTGCTTTAGAACCCTTACTCCTGGGAATGCATTCAGAAGCAAAATCCATGGAACGTGACTAGGCTTAGCACCCTCCCCCGAAGAAACTGGCCCCTTAGGTTGGGATTAACCTAGGAAAAGCTCCCTGTTTCAGTCTGTAAACCCCTGCAGAGCAGGCTCTATCTTCTTGTCTGTCTGTGCAGCACTGCCGTTCTGTGGGTACTGTGGAATCACTCACTTCATACAATGTCTAAGTGTCTCTAACTCCTTGCTCCTGCGTCCATGGAAAATTGTCCCATGGTTACTGTTCTTTGGGTTACAGAACTCTGCACAAATCAGTTTCCACAATGTGTTGGCTTTTACATTTATGTGAAGCATTAAAAGTGTCAGCCATCTTACATTGCCATAAATGCTGGGGTTGGTCTGAGGCCTTTTCCCATTCTTTACTCTATTGTCTCCTTCAGTATGGTAGGGTTAAAAAAAGAACTAGATAAATTCATGGAAGATAATCTGTCAATGGCTATTAGCCAGGATGGGCAGGGATAGTGTCCCTAGCCTCTGTTTGCCAGAAGCTGGGAATGAGCAACAGGGAATGGATCACTTGATGATTCCTGTTCTGTTCATTCCCTCTGGGGCACCTGGCATTGGCCACTGTCAGAAGACAGGATACTGGGCTAGATGGACCTTGGGTCTGACCCAGTATGGCCGTTCTTATGTCTTATGGTGCCTTCTCACTCGTAGTTCCCGCCCCCCTTCTGTTTTTAATTCAACTGCACTTCTCTAATATCTTTCAAAGCCCTGCCACTTCCCTCCTGCATTTTGATGACTCCTACTGTATTACATCACCTCCAAAGTCTTTTTTTTACCCTCTTCAGCTGAAGTAAAACAAGCTAAATAAGGTCCAAAGTCATTCTTCTTAAAAGGACTGACTGGATCTACCCCACCCCCCATGTTCCTCTTGATCCTGTCTCCCAAGTAATTTTCCTTCAATACCCTTCAGAATTTTAGATTATCTCCACTTGCAGTCTCCTCCTCCCAGTAGAAGCCTATTTCCTATATTCAGCAAAACATTAAAATTGCCAACTGACCATCTTTCCTCATTTCCCAGTCCAATTCCCATAGCTTCAGAATAAATACTGCCTCTGTATATCAGATGTGGTTTTGCGTAATTTTTTTTATGCACACTAAATATTTTGCAAACAAAACAGCTAAAATTAAATCAGATAGCGAGAGTAACTTTCAAACACTCACACCGCTAGGAAGCTCCCATCACCACTCCTGACCATGTTTGCCATCAGAACGCTGACACGACTGTGCCCAAAAGTCACTGCATGAGACAAGGGTGACAGCTACTAATAGTTGCAACATGAGGATAAGATGCATTTTCACAGAACTGTAAATTCTGCTTGAATCACAGTGTGAGTTAACTCATTCCTTGCTCAATGGCACAAAATTTGGAGTTACACCCACAACTGAGGAAAGTTATCTGCTTTGGGTAAAAGACCTGAGAAATTCTAGCCTGAGAAAGCACCTGGTAAAGTTTCCAAGACCTACAGGTGGGTCTCCGCATGGGTTTGGAGTGTGGACGAAAGGTGGCAGGAAAGCCCGAGCCTGACAGGATAAGTTAGAATAATAAGTCAATTAATAAATTAGAGAAGAGAAAGAAAAAAGAAATTTTAACTGAAATGGTAGAATGCAAGGTGTAGGGGAGAGGAGAGGGAAAGAGACAGAAACTGAAGACAACACAGGGGAAAAAATAGACCAGGGCCTATTACAAGAAAAGGAAGGAAATAACAAAAGCATGAGAAATGCACTGAACAGTTACAGTGGAACAGTGGTCAGGGAATCACTGGATGAATTTCACTGGTATTCCGATAATTTACTCAAACCTTTGTCTATGCTATTGGATCAGCTCTGTATAGTTGGCCAAATACTGTTCGGGCAATGTATTATTTTACAATAATATATTGAACTCATTGTTTCTTTCCTTCTTTTGCTGTTCAGCCAATCCTAATTGTAAGTTACTCACCAATGTGCTGAGGGTGGTATGACTGGTCATGCTCCTTTCTCTTCTGTTCCTATGTATCTGAGGTGGAGGTAACCTATTAGTGCATCTAATCTGTCTTCACAATTATGCAGGATTGTTCCCTGCAATACATTCTCATATGATTCATAGTTAAGTGACTCAAGCAATGGGGCTTTCACCATATCCCTTGGGAGACTGTTGAACAAACTCCTTGACCCCTCTAATTCATCTTGAAGTAAATTAACCCTGTACATACCAGCTGGTCCTGTGTGGCTCCTGTAATTTGTTCAAATGACCACTTGAGTCAACTATTCATAACATGCATTTTCCAATTCTCTGTCCCCCCGTGCATGATCTACTCCTAACAAATGCCTTTGTATCTAATATATCTGGGAGCAAAGGGAATGGGAAATAAATGACAAGAGGAAGGAGATGAAAAAAGGTTAATGGCTGACTTTAAGACAATTAAAATTTTACACCTAAAGGATATAAGAGGCAAAGACTGAAGGCTTTTGAATCTAAGTGGTAGCAAGGCAGGTTCAAGAAGAGAGAGGCGGTGTGCTGCAACACGTTTATTTTCAAAGCAAATGGAAGGAATGGCTTGTCTCTTCTCTAAATACTGTAACAAACAGAATTTGTCACTGCTACAGCTGAAGGTAAGATCATTTTGAAAAAAAACTGGACTAGAACATACAAAATTCTAACCAAACTGCCTAGTAAAGTCTTTTTGGATGTTGTCACGCATTACTCACACACTCCTGCCAAAAGAACTGTTAGAACAAAATAAGCTTGCTTTTATTTCTACCACCAATTGTATTAGCATTACTGTCAACTTAAAACATTTACCTGTGTTATTAATACCATCTTAGATTATTAGAAGTTTTTTGTCATTACTTATTCTCTGTTTGCTTTCTGCATCCCTTGGGTAATAGTCAGCTTCACTAACAGGTGGTTAGTACAGCAATGTTTGGGTTTCAGGGGTTTGCTAACAGGTTTTAAAAACAGCTATTTTAATTAAATTTTTTAAAATTTTAGAAACATTTCTAGCGGTTCTTGTAAAAAACTGTTAGCTGGTTTGCTTTTAATAAAGACCTAGGGTAACATTTTTAAAAGCCCCTAAGCGACTTAAGAGCCTAAACCCTATAGACCTTCATAAAATAGATGTGCCTAAGTTACTCCTGAAAATGAGACTTAGGCTCCTTACCTCTAGTACATAATTGGGGTTTTTTGTTTGTTTGGGTTTTTTTTTTACAACACACCAAGTAGCAGAAGTCCTTTTGTTCTCCCACAATATGCCTGTGTGCAAGTTCCCCTCAGCAAAGCCACAGACTGTATCAAATTGGCGTTAGACAAGTAGAGTTTTCTGCTGACTACCTCAGTTTCACTTTTTCCTTCTAGCTCCCACTGCTGCAAAAGTTCACATGCACAATCATCAGTCACATACTTAAGCATATACAAAACAAGGACTCTTGAGAGAAAGTCAGAGGCCCAACTCTCCGCTGCCTTGCACTGTGTCATCATTTAGATCAGTGCCAAATGGGCAGTAAACACAACTGATCAGGAAGTGTTCACATCCCCTTTGCACTGATGTGAAGAAATGCACAAAGCACAAGACAATGCAGAAGGAAGGTCACCATTTAATTTTCTTACAGTTAACATAAATGAAGAATGATTCTTCATTCTGACACTCTTTGGAAAGGTACAAGCACACACACACACTGGAATGCCAAAATATGATCCGACGTTCAGAATAACCATAAGCCCACATATGATTTATCAATATACCCTGTCAAACGACAGGCTCTCAGCTAGTAAGATAGAGTGAACCATTATGAAGTCATAGCTCACTATACTAACAACAACAGATGGTATTAAGATTGCTTTAGTGACATATTCCATGCTCAGTTGCTCAAAAAACAGGTTTTTCACAAGAGTTGTAAAACCAGTTTCCATCTCTCTATTTTAGAAGACTAGTTTTCTGTTTATACCGTATTTAAATTGAGTGTTTTAAATTTCTTAGACTTTCAACTGCTCCTCCTTTGTCTTTGGGAATGAGCAAGGCTGACTTTCAACTGGACTTTATTTGCTCCCAGGTGGTTGTTATTAATTTTTAACAAGAGAAAGTTAGAAGGCAATATGAGGGCCATGAAAGTTGCAGTTACACATGAGAAAAGAATCTCTATAAAGAGCAGATCTGCTAGCGTGGTCATAAGACTCAGGCCATGTCTATACTGCCCTGCAGTTTGGGCCACTGGGGTGTGAACAGCAGTGCACACCAAAGAGCTACGCTGTACCTCCCCTGCGTGGACACCACGGCGAGAACTTAAGTTCCTATTTCTCATTAATGTGACCCTGTTTGAAGAGGGTTAATGCAAATTAAGGACCTTTTGGTTTGTTCCTGCAGCATCCATACAGGGAACTTTTAGCACAGGACTTTGGTGCACGCTGCTATTCACACCCCAGTAGCCCAAACTACAGGGCAGTGCAGACATGCTCTTACTTCCACTATTCATGAGTGAGACAATCAACATGATTCACAGAAGCCTACACCAGTGCCAGTGGGTGGGGTCTGGATCAGACTGGGAAAAGCCAAGTAGCGTAGCTAGGAATCTTTCAGACTCCTGGCTCCAAACTGGTCCCAAATGTCTCTCTCTTCCCTTTTAATACAAAAAAAAAAAAAAAGACATTTTACCTAGCAATTTTTCTACTAGCCCCCATCTCCATAAACTCCAACTTCCCCCCAAACCCCTGCCCACCTACAGAAGCGGGATATGTTCACTATAAATCAATTACACAGTTTAATCCCTCCTCAGTATTTTTGCTGGAAGTTCGGTCCTCAGCTCAGAAACCTGGCCAGCTGGTAAGGCAAATTTTCTTCTTTGATTAACCATTCCACTATAACCAGGTGAATTAAAACACACTAGAGATGCTGAAAACACCAGCTTGGGAAATATTAGGTATAAATCTATGCTTAGGCATACAATCTTCTCATATGAGATAGCAGTGCCAACTCGTTCAAGTTGAGGAAGCACTCCAATCTTTCCCCCATGTTACTTGCAAGGCAGCATACTGAAAGTACCCCCAAGGGTCACCTCAGAAGTTAATGAGCATCCAGAATTCCCTAATATTCTGCATCATTTCACCCTGGCAAGTTTTCCCTCTAGCCTAATTCAACTGTGCTCATCAAATGCCCACAAAGAGTACTAATAAAACTGCCTGGAATTATAAGCTACCCAAGCAATGATTGGATAATGAATTACATACAGCTGGCGGGTGCAACTTTATTGACAGGACAGTTGTCTCAGTTGTAATATACATGCCAAAGTCATCTTTGTAGTTCTCTATCATATCAGCAGTGAAATAATCCTCTCATACCCTCTTGACACCCAGATACTATAGCAATTACTGCCCTAGCCCTTCAGTATTATTGTTTACGTTGCAGTAACACCTAGAAACACAAAACAGGATAGTGGCCCCACCGTGTTACGTACTGTAACAAACAGTCCTTGCCCCCCAAAGAGCTTACAGACAAGATAAAGGGTGGGAGAAAAAAATATCTTATCTCCATTTACAGGTGGGGAACAGAGGCAGCACAGAGAGATGAAGCAATTTGCCGGAGGTCACACAGGGAGTCAGTGGCAGAGCCTGCAACTGACTCCAGAGTCCCTGCTGAATCCCTCAGACAGAAGGCTACCCGTTCTCATAGGGCAGAGGTACCTGAAAAGGATACCCACGGTGAAACCCATTGATAGCGAGAACTCCCATTGATAAGGAAATGGCATTCAAGTCCCGTTTCCAGCATGCAAACTGCAACCCCGATTAGAGCAGGGGTGGCCAAACTGCAGCTTGCGAGCCACGCGGGGCTCTTTTACAGTTGAAGGGTGTCTCAGGTGTCCCCCCATTCTCCACCTACCAGATGGGGGGAGGGGGGGGTGGGGACAGACAACTCATGGCTTCTGCCCTGCAGCAGGATGGTGGGGCTAGGGGCTTCGCCCAGTGGGGAAAGGGGTCTCCAGGCTTCAGCCCCAGGGGAGGTGCCTACTGAGGCTGAGGGTTTCAGCCCCGCTCTTGCTGAAGACCCGAGCCCCGGCAGGCACCTCCCCAGCCACACCACCCTGCCGCAGGGCAGAAGCCCCCAGCACTGGAGGTTGCATCCAGCTCTCGAACTTCTGAAGATTATCATATGGGGCTCGGAGGATCAGTACATTTGGCCACTCCTGGATTATAGGGTGCTTGGAGGGCTAACCAGAGAAGGTGATCTCAGTGCAAACCATTTCCAGTTCCAGGAGATGTTCGGCCCGCCCTGTTATGGAGGCTCACTGTACAAATCCGAGACAATCTGCTTCAGAGGCAAGTTCCCTAACGGCAGCGCCGCCAGAAAAGTCTACAAGTGGCCTGCGGACCAGCCACTTGGAGGAACTCCGGGATCCCACCCAGCACCTTTGAGGCAACGCAGAAGCCCTCTGGGACCGCCCGGTGCGGCAGGGATCCTGTTCCCAGCCTCCGGCCAGGGCCAGGTCCATGGCCAAGTGTTACAGCAGGAAAACGAAAGCGACTTACTCCGGGCCAAGGCGGAGGAACGAGCCCGTCCGGGAAGCGCGGACAAGAGGGAGCCGCGCAGGAGAAGCGCCGGGTTTCTCCTGAGGTAGGGCATGGAAATCCGGGGGCAGGGCGTGGCACAGCCCGACCACGGGAGACCAGGGCGCACCGGAGCGCGGCCAGCCCACCTGCGCCCCGAGCGCACCGGGCGGGGGAGGCGCCTCCGCCGGAGAGCGCTCGGAGCCTACCTGGAACCGGGGCGCCAGGTCAGCGCACAGCTTCCCCCGGGAGGCGCCAGGCTGGGTGAACAGGTCCCGGCGGCTGGGACGGACTCAGCTCCCTCCCCCGGGCACGGGGAGCGAAGTCCGCGGGGGAAGTTACCGGGCTCCGCGAGGGGCGCGTCCTGCCCGCGCCCGGGCCCCACTCACCTGCGCGCCTCGGGCGCCGCTCCATGCCCAGGGGCCCTCCCCAAGCCCTGCTGCCGCCGCGGGCGCCGCCTCCTCCCCATGGCAGGGGAGAGCCAAGGCGGCAGCAGGAAGCCGGCAGCAACCGGGCGGCTCCAGCAGCGCCCTCCCCGCGGTAGCTCCACGCCCCCCGGACGCCGCGCCCGGGTCCTAGAGCCTCCTGGCACGACACAGCAATGAGGGGCGTGTGCGGGGACGAGCACCTCTCTGCGCAGCATGGCGAGGGGGCCCTTTCCAAGCCGAGAACCGCCCTAGCCAGTGAGTGGGCTCGGGCCGGGGCCCACTGGGGTCCAGCCGGCCCTTGCTGGGGCCTCCGGCCTCCCTAGACAGGCCTGGGCTCCGGGTGCGGCAGCGGGGTTCTGCTCTTCCCACAGCTGCTCCTTCGCCTACAGCGCAGGGGCGTTACTTGACATTCCCATAGCACCTCTCCTTCCACCGGGACCCCGGCGCTCCCTTCCCCAGCCCTGCAGGGCCAGGCCCCAGGGCAGAACAGTCAATGGGCCCCCCACGCACCCCTGTGGACACGGCCCACCGGCTGCGCTGCTGGGCGCACTCTTCCGGCAGGGCCAGGGCTTCCACGTGCCCACCCCGTGGGGTTGCCAACTGGCTAATTGCGCAAACCCAAAGACCCTTTCCCTGCCCCGAGACCCCTACCCCACCCCACCCCTGCTCACTCCATCCCCCTCCCTCCGTCACTCGCTCTCCCGCACCCTCACTCACTTTCACCAGGCTGGGGCACGGGGTTGTGATGCGGGAGGGGGTGAGGGGTGCAGACTCTAGGAGGGAGTTTGGATGTGGGAGGGGGCACGGGGCGCAGGATCTGGGAAGAAGTTTTGTGCGGGAGGGGGTGCAGACTCTGGGATGGAGTTTGGGTGCAGGAGGGGGTTTGGGGTGTGGGCTCTAGGCTGGGGCAGGGGTGCAGGAGGGAGTCAGGGGGTTGGCACTTACTTCCGGCAGCTCCCGAAAGCAACTGGCACACCCTTGTGGCAGCGGCTCCTAGGCAGGGGGCCAAAGGGAGCTGGGGAGTCGGCACTCAGGGCGTTTAAAGAGCATGAGAGCTGAGGTTCCCATGTAATCACTTGTCTCCAGGAGCTGGGTGTCTAAGAAAACTTCAAATATCACGGGACTTGTGATAAATTCACAATCATTAGCAACAATTTATTTCGAGCTATTGGCTCAAAGGACACGTTGTAAGGAATAGACGGTGCCAAAGACTAGATCACTGCTCAACAGAGGTTACAGTCCATTCTGGGATTTTCAAGAGACTAACAGAGTAAGGAACCCAAATTCCAATTGGAGTTGGGTGCCTAACTCCCTTTGGCATCTTTGAAAATCCCCCCTAAAAGCATAAGTGGGCATAATGTAGAAAGATAAACATACAGTTCCCGAGAGGCCAGGGTGAGGGCGGTGCGGTCTTGGCAGCATTAGGGCACTGAGGAGTGATGTCAGAGCAAGCAGTATCTTCAGGGGGGGGGCAGGATCTCCCTGGATGAGTGACTGCTAAAAAGATAAGGAATGGCAAGAGTGATCCAGCACCAGAATTTCCACCTGACAGCTCCCAAATACAGTGGTCAGCCAGGAAGGATGGGTCTGCTGTGGAGGATCAGGGAGAAGAACGCAGCCCCTTAGAAGCCCCTGCCTGTTGATCTTTAGACCCCGTCTCTGGTTCCCTGTCTGCCCCATCCCAAGCGACTATGCTGGGGTTATTACAGCCGACAAGACTATAATATAATGGGAGGAAGAAGGAAATGATCTGTTGGGAAACTCGCCGCTCCTCAATGCGACTTCCTCTGAAGCAGCTGGTGCTGGCCACTGTCAGAGCCAGGGTCCTGGACTAGGTGGACTTTGGGTCTAATTCAGCCTGGCAATTCCTGTTTTCCTACAAATTAAACCCTGTGAGGAGAGGACTGACAATGAGGACATAACCCCTCAGTACGTTTTCCTTATTGAAAGGCCTTGCCTCCAGGCTCGCTGAGAAGAACTGACAAACTTATGGCATTTTCAGGGCCCTTACTTTGTCCTCAGCCACAAATCTTGCCCCAAACTGGGTCCTGGCTCATCTCCTTTTTCAGTCCATAAACTGAAAGTGCATCAAATCATTGACCTTGGACAGAGATCTTTATCCACATTTGTCCCTGCCTGGTGTCACTCCATTGTGAGTTTTTCAATGGAAACATCCAGGTGGAACAGAGGGGGCATTCACTCCTCTGTGGAACACACAGGAAATGAGGCCTAGACCCCTGAAGTCCCTAAAGTGCAAGGAAGGTGTCTGCAGTCAGGCCGAAGGTATGAGGGCACTTAAGACATCCACTTCTCTCCATTGAAAAAATAGGCCATATTGCAGATAATCCACATTGTCCCTGCCCTCTGAGGGATGGTGGGAATGGTATCATCTGTCCCACCCTTTTGCACAATCAGCTAGTGAAATTTCTAAAGCACCTTGTGATCTTTTTGAATGGTACTGGTGTCTACTAGTAGTAATGGTGCTCTGAGGCCCCTACCAGGATCGGGGCCCCATTTGATAAGTGGGGCACAAAGCCAGAGCAGACGCAGTCCCTGCTCCAAAGACGGTATACATTAACAAACATCAGATATAAAATGCCAGATGATCACTATAACTGAGTATTTTGACTTTCAGTTTTCTATTTGCTGTGGTGCACTAAGGGCCCGATCCAAGGTCAATCTGAAGTCAATGGAATGACGTAGGTTGACTGCAGTGGCCTTTGGATCAGGCCCTAAGAACAAAAAAAGAAACCAGAGCCGTGGAGTCTCTGGGTTGGAGAGCAGCCTTCTCCTCTGCACTTTTGTTTTAATCTCTGTTTACCACGGTGTTTTCAGGCATATCAGCTTTTAGTAGGTCAAGAGCCCCACTCACAGGCTTTTGCTTTGGTTGTCAGTAGTTACATCTGTTGTGCTGTACTGTGAATATGGCACTGGGGAGAATGCAAATAAATATCCCATTTACTCAATGGCTGGAAAGCAACTTTGGTGCAAAAATGAACTAAGTCATCCTGATCCCGTGAGCATGGCCAGGCTGATGCTTGAGGGTTAATTGCTCACCTTCCTCTTTTCCTCTGGATTTGTGGTGTTTTCCTTTGGGCAGCTTCTTTGAATAATGTAGCAGATGCAGCCTCATAAAACAGCAGAAAAGGGCAACCATAAAATCTGATTTTGTTCCCCGTCTCCACCAAAGGCTTTGACGATCAAACAATCTTTTTATGAATAGGCTTATCTCTAACTAGGGCTATAGATGCAGCTAACAGGATTTTTATGGCACCTCTACTTTGAAACCTGTGTTTAAAAATACTGCCTTTTCCCCAAACATGCTTGTACATCAGAATATAAGAACAGCCATACTAGGTCAGACCAGTGGTCCATCTAGCCCAGTATCCGGTCTTCTGGGCCAATGCCAGGTGCTTCAGAGGGAATGAACAGAACAGGTAATCATCAAGTGATCCATTCCCCGTCACCCATTCCCAGCTTCTGGCAAACAGAGGCTAGGGACACTTCAGAGCATGGTTTTGCATCCCAGCCCATTCTGGCTAATAGCCATTGATGGGCCTAACCTCCATGAATGTATCTAGTTCTTTTTTGAACCCTTTTATAGTCTTGGTCTTCACAGCATCCTCTGGCACAGAATTCCATATATAGGGAAGACAGGAATTGAACCCAGGCAGCCGGTCTCCAGTCCCCTCCTCTAAACACTAGACAACACTGCCTCTGAAGTTACTTTCTCCCTCTCTAAATTCCCCTTATGCGGTTTCATCTGGATCCGGTATTTTTCACCTCCTGTCCTAAATTAATGTATAGGGTTGTCATGCACTGTTAAACTGCTGCTATGTTCCAGCCCAGAGGTGGCTGTATGTTCGTAGTGAAAGAAGTAATTCTTTCCTGTGTAGAGTCTGTAAAAAAAAAAAACCCTCTGGGTGAAATTCTGGAAATGAGCTGACAGTCTGACTCAAGGGCATGAGGGAAGAAGGAAGTAACTCCTTAGCTACAATCTGCAGTAGTCAGGTCCGAGTAGCTCAACAGCTGCTGCGGCAGGAAATGGACCCATGTCAAAGCCCAGGATTGTTGTGTTTAACCCTAAGCAGGTTTGTGTGCTAGTGGAGTCATGATTTTCCTGGAGCTGTCCTTGCCCCTGGTCCTCCCCATCACGTCTGACGCCCACCATGGGGGAGAAAGATATGGGGCTGCTGATTTGCTCTGAGTGGCTTCTGGAACCTTGTCTACACAGTGGACGTTTTGCAAACTGTTTCTAACATAGTTCAGTTCCCCTCGATGGTAGATGGTGTCTCAGCCTTCATCAGTGACTATCATGTCATCTAATTCCGTTCTGAGGATGTCTCAGCAACACGGTGCTGAAAATGCTACCACCAGCCCATCTAGTCTGGGGCTCCTACTAACAATTATTTATTATTGTTATTAAGGAATTCAATGTGATTGCACCAATTCATGGACCAAGAGTTTTCAGCAGAGATTGGGAGCAATATGTATATCTGGTCACTAGGGCTGCAGCAATTGTTACTATATCAGACAAGGGAGGAATTGTACTGAGAGGAAGAGATGAAATTGCTTAGATGTAGTCTCTCTCATTTCACTAGATGTGCAGTTTTGATCAATCAGTGGAAAATTATTTGAATGGTTGAGAAATTCAGACACTGTTTGCTTCATTTCTGCTGCTGTTCCCCATTTACAGCGACTAGAACATATCTAAAAGACCAGAATATATTATGCTGAATACAACCTCCCAGAAGAGCTTGCAGTGCTGATGAGAAGAGTTACAGCAAACACTGAAGTTAATTCAGAACTGAATAGTGATTTCAGGTGCCTCAATTTTTGGGTGTCCAATTCAAGACATCTTAAAGGAACCTGATATTCAGAGGTTAACTTCTCAGCACTTACAGAAAATCAAACCCTTTTAAGGGATCTCATGGTGAGCAAACCGCTCCCTCCCCCCCCAGTTTATTTTGCAAAATTCGGCACGAAATTTCATGTTATTTTGCATCTGAAATGTAGGATTATTTTATTTATCTAGCAGACATCCAGCAAGACCATTTAGTGTGTAGTATCCCCATGAGCAACTAAACCAGGGAAAGCCAGAATGATTTTAGAGGCAAAATTGAAGTGCAAGGCCTAGCTCTAATACAGATCAGTACATTCCGGAAGTTTGGAGTTGTATCAAGCCAAGCGTGAACAGAAGAACAAATCCTGATCCAACCTCCCTCCATCCAGAATTCTAGATCAGACTCACCTCTAGTTTTAAAGGAATAATATTTAGCTTTTATACAGCATTTTTCATCTGTAGATCTCAAAGCATTTAAAGAGAGAGAGAGAGAGAGAGATAAGGTAGATGAGGTAATATCTTTTACTGGACCAACTTGGTGAGAGAGACAAGCTTACCTCACCCATCTTGTCTCTCTGATATTCTGGGACTGACACATCTACAACAATACTGCATACGTATTAAAAAAAAAAAGGACACAAACATTGTTATACCCATTTTTCAGGTGTGAAAGTTGAGGCACAGAGAGGTTACATAACTTGCCTCACATCACACAGTGAGTCAACGGAAGCGTTAAGAACAGAATACAGCTCCCCTGATTCGCAGGCCTTTGCCCAGGCCAGTGAACCAGGATGGTACCCACTATAACAAAATAATACATAACAATGGGAGGTCACAATGAGCAACTCTAGCTGTATTGGATAAAAGGCATGCACTAGCTGTTCAGATGGAGCTATTACAATCTACACAGGGTGAGGATCTAGTCCCCTTGCCACCATTATCTATGACACTGATAGTCATGCATTTAAAAAGCTTGCATTTTATTACTATTAAAGTTTATTTAAACTTAACTCCTTATTAGTCTGGAGATTTCATATGGACCAATCCATTTTGGTAATATATGTAAAGTTATCTTAATAGGCACTAGATAGCTGTAACAGGGTCTCCCCAAACTCAGCATCAGACCCTGCCTCTGCCTTACTTTCTCCACACTCGTGTAAGCCCACAGGCCAACTTACCAGCCAGCTGCATCAAAGGAGTTTCCACTACTATCAGTATTACCTTCCCTTTTCTTAGGGTTGCATTTATTGTTCAAATACAGCCCAAAAGCAATCAGCTAGGTAAACCAGGTCCTGCTGCCTGGCCCCTCCTAAGACCTACTGCCTCAGAAGGCTGTTTCTACTGAGAGAACAGGTGTCACTAGCCAGGTCTGTCCCTACCTAGTGTAACAAGCCCCTTTCTGGTACTTTCCCTGATCCAGAATCTCCAGCAATCCCCTCCATACAGCTCCCTCCCAGCCCCCAAGTAAGCTGCTTGTTGGTCCTATCTCACCATTTGAGATGCAGCTAGTCAGTCACAGGTGGGGGCCGTAGGGCTCTGCCTGACTCCCTTAAAGTGGTCATCTCACCCTGAAACAACAGCCCTAATATGTGGGACAATATTTTCTCTGTTTCTTTTCTTGTTAGTATCATCTTCTTTTTACTGAACTAGCAAAACTTACAGCCTGCATTGATTTTGCTGCAAATGCAATTTTGCATTCACTTAGAGCTTTGTCTGAACACTTTAGCCCCTTCAAACAATTGCAGTTTGCTTTTCCCCCCTAGTGCTTCCACTGCAATCATCTGTCTCTATGGGCACTCTCTAGTTGGTGGCTAGTTCAACATGACTCCTTTGGAATTTACTGCTACTAAGTCTTTGTGAAGCTAATGCAACTGCCTTATGGTCGTGTGTTCCTGTGGTTTGCAAGGTGTATGTCCTTGGGAAATGTAGAGACGCAGGGACAAACCTACCAGATCCCACCGTCGCATAAACACGTTCCTTATGTGGTATGATGCCATAAGACAAAGTCAAAGCTGCAATTTTTCTATAGTAGCACAGCACAGTGTTGTGGCTTGTCCAAAGTTAATTGGAAGAGGGGGGCGGGGTGGGAAATTTCCATGCACAGCTCTGGTGCCGATCATCTATGACTCATCTGCAGTATAATACAAAGCCAAAATGAGAAGCATTGCCCCTAAACTGTTCCAGTTTGTGACTGGCAAGCAACCCAACGGAACAGACGTACCAGTTGGATCTGTCCAAGAGCCGAGCACCAAGCGTCTACTTCACGCTGACCCACTTGGCACGCTCTGCAGTGATTATGACTGTGTCCAGTTTTACCTCCCCTTGGCTGGCATGTGTCCATTAATTGGGGCTTTCACATTTACAGGTGCTTTCACAGCTGACTGCCGTTCCTGCATGGAGGTCTGGATTTTAACTCACATGGCACTATACAATCAGGATGTCTCTACGTATGCAGGCAGAGTGGCATTCTCCTGGTACAGCTAAGAGTTTGGTAGGTTTGTATCTTCTAAAATGCATGGCAACTCTTGTTGTCACGTTTCCCTGTGTCTAGTGGTAGTACTTTCTTCCAAAGAGTTTAGGCTATCTATCCTTCTGCAGTTATTAAGGATTTAATTAAGTGGCATCAAACAGCTGTTAGATATTAAGGGCCCCAATCCTAACTCCATTGAAATTCCACTGATTTCGATGGGCTCACAAATTATATCTAAGGATTCAGAATCTGCTGGGGCTGAGTTTTCATTGCATCTTTTCTTGCTGGGGAGTGAAGAAGATCTGTAGTCTCATCAGACAAGACGTGCCTGCTGCTTGTCCTTAGGAGCTCAGTTTTACTTGTTACCTAAGGCCTTAAAAGTCAGACAGAAGTTTCCCAGGAATATGAAACCCAAATTACATCCCCTCTCCTCTCCCCAGTAGAGGTGAAAATAGATCACTATGTGTTCCACAGGGTTACCTAGACAAATTAGTCTACATGGAGCTATGGGCTCTTGCCTTCATCCCACTCCCAGTTCTTAATCTTCTTCCCAAATGAGACAAGCCCAGCCCAACCCAGCATGTAACCATGAGCCATCAGCCCTGCACCAGGTGGCCTCTGACTCACCGGTGGATCTGGGTCACTTCCAATTTCAGGGGCTGGTTCCCAGGGATAATGCCTTAAATTACTCTTAGCATGCATGAATTGGCAGGCCAGATTTTTGGCAGAAAGGCAGAGCAGGCAACGCTCCCTCTGTTGATTTAGTGAAGGTCCACCATGCCCATCCAAATTAAGGGATTTGCTTGCATGGGTACATTCAAATAACCCTCTGTAAGTCCAGCTTCAATGGGAGCACTGTCATGAGTTAAGGACTGCAGGAATTGTAGGACTATACCCCGCTCCTTGTTTCTCCACTCTGGGTGCTTTTGTTATGTTATGTTATGATTTCAAGATGGCAGCCCTCAGGCTGGGGAAATTACTGAAGGATGTTTGGTGTGAGCAAAATTCCTTTATCCTGAGCATTGGTCATGCGGATGTCTTCTTGGAGAGGGGGTAGGAAAGTCTCCATGCACAGCACTGTGGAAGTCCAGGCTGGTTAAGCAAGCTTTTCTCCACCTGTTCTACAACTATTTTTCAATG
The DNA here is from genome assembly GCF_965140235.1 of Caretta caretta. Taxonomy (NCBI): domain Eukaryota; kingdom Metazoa; phylum Chordata; order Testudines; family Cheloniidae; genus Caretta; species Caretta caretta. The sequence continues at coordinate 9,727,967 of NC_134223.1, forward strand.
AGCTTTAGTAACAAATGCCACCACTGGTCAACCCCAGGGTCTGAACTCAGAACAAGAGCTGGTCAGAGAAACTTCGATGGAACCATATTCTTCAAGTTCCATCGAAATTGAAACAATTTGGGAAATTGGGTCAAAAATAGTTCTGACAATGTTGTAATTACTGGGTTTGACATTTTTTGGAATGAAAGGTTTAAACTTTTGTTTTGAAATGACTTTGTTTAGATTTTATTTTTTTAATTTTGCATTTTATTATATAATAGTCAAAAAATCTATAAAAGTCAAAATGGAAGTGAAACATTTCCATTGGTCAAAATAAAATCTTCTGATTGACCCAAACCTATTTTCCCCTGGAATTTTCCATAGCAGAAAAATTCAGAATTTTCAGTTTTTGTTCCTGTTTGGAATTAAGCTAAATTTAGAGATCTCAAAATTCTTCACAATGTGGAACTTCCATCCTCCCACAGCTCTACTCAGAACTCCCAGTATTCAGACCCAGACCTTGATTTACCTGCCTGCATATAGCGACGTCAGTTCTTGCACAGTTCCTCTCCTAATCACTTATGCAATATTTGTGAAGGCTGTCATATCAAGCCTACTTGATCTACAGGAGTAACTACAGTAGCTGGCAGCAATAGTGGGCTGTTATATGTTCTGTGTGGATTAGCCACTAGAGGAAGACACAACATACACTTCATATGTTGACATTAAGGTTACTGGTTTTGTGATCTTATGTATTTAAATTGTTACTTAATCCATCAAAAATGTGACTATTAAATGTAGGACTGAAAACATTCAGGAAATGCTGCTTAATTAATACTTCAGATTCTGCCCAGTTCAATTTTTAACTGGGTATCTTTCTAAGTATGTGATTAATGCCTAGTAATTTCCACGAGGCACTCTGAAGGTGGGCAACAAAGAGTGGAGTTTCAGCTACATAAATAAGCTCCTTGTGCCCTCAGTTTCCCGCTATGGTCCCATTCTGTAAAGCGAAAGACCTTCCAAGGCTGGATGTTTTAGAGGCCATGGGCTGAGGCCAAGTCAGCTCTGTAATGAGTAGAAGGGAATGTTAAGAACTGACCTTGGTATCACTTCTGTAACAGTGAAAGAAAAGTAGGTCGTACTGATGAAAAACAGAACCCTGAGTCGCAGCTTGTAGCAGACATGAAATAACAGAAATGTCTACCAGAACGTTAAGTGGAATTTCCTTGCCAAATTCCCATGTGGTGATTACATGCTCTCTCCCTGCATATAGTTATATCAATACTTGTGCATTTCCTCTTCTATTCAGCGGTGTCATATTCGCCTGTTAAACATCCATTGCCTTTCACCACAGAGGTGTCTGCATTTCAGAGGTAGGTGGCATGATTCCTGTATGTACATGTTTCAGAGGAACAGCCGTGTTAGTCTGTATTCGCAAAAAGAAAAGGAGTACTTGTGGCACCTTAGAGACTAACCAATTTATTTGAGCATGAGCTTTCGTGAGCTACAGCTCACTTCATCAGATGTTTATCGTGGAAACTGCAGCAGACTTTATATACACACAGAGAAGTGTATATAAAGTCTGCTGCAGTTTCCACGGTAAACATCTGATGAAGTGAGCTGTAGCTCACGAAAGCTCATGCTCAAATAAATTGGTTAGTCTCTAAGGTGCCACAAGTACTCCTTTTCTGTATGTACATGTGATTGATTTATCCATACCCAGACTGTTTGTTTTATCTCGCCTCTCTCAACTCTGCCTTTCCAAACAGATTTACTTCTCCTTCCTTGTCTCTAGGCTGCCCATTGGCAGAGGCTTTCTCCTCCCTTCAACTCTTTCCTTACACCAATGGGACTCGCATACACATATCAGAGGGCAGAATCTGACCTGTTGTCCTTATGGAGCCTTTCCTATGTCCCCTTCCCTTGCCTCCCCTCTGGTACAGAACAACTTCCTGATAGATCCTGATTCATTTGCATGACATCTAAACAGCCCCTTTCCTCCTATATTTATACTATAGTCCCCATGGGTGATGTATTTTTAAGTCTTTGACTCAGTCGCACTGCTGACCTTGCCCTGTGGCAGGTTTGTCTCTCTTTGGGGCTCCTGGAGTCAAATATGTGATGATAAACACCTTGCTGCTAACAAAGGAAATGGCTCCTAGGTGAGCTTTCAACAGGTAAACAAAACGGCCATTCAAAGTGACATTTGATGCCACTGCACCAGAATAGAGGATAGTATGTTACCCAGTAGGTGAAGTGGTTTTTTAGGTTACACTTTTGTGGAGGAAATTGGTTACAAACATTTGCCCCATCTCTGTTTCAACACAGTTCCAGTGGTTATTAAAACAAGGTATTTAATGCCTGAATAAACCAATGATACTGAAATAGCTTTCACATGATACACAAGTCACGGTTCCTTTCCTAGAGAAACAGTAAACGGTATCTTAGTGTTCACTGAATGTTCGCTTTCGGTTGTCAGCGGAGCTCATTGATGCAAAGTTGGCATTTGGACAACAGATTTCTCTAGAGAATTCAGAAAGTCTTAGTATCTGACTAAAATGTAAGGGCCTGATCCGAAACCCATTAATGTCAATGGAAAAACTCACATTGGTTTTAAGAAGCTTTAGATCAGGCCCTTAGTTAAGAAATTGTGTGGGGGCCTGATGCAAAGCCAGCTGAGAACGTGGGTCTTTCCATTGACTTCCAGGAGCTTTGGATCAACTCAGATATGCTTTCTGCAGCCATTAGGTCCATGGAGCAGCTGCAGGATTGGGCCCTGAATGTGAAATTCACCCCTGTGCAGAGAACACACACAAGATTTATCTGTCACTTAAGATCTAAGCACTTAAGCAGGTACCTAATTTTAAGCACACAAGTGGTCCCACTGAAATCAATGGGATTGCTCACACGCTTGAGGTTAGTCACATGCTCAAATACCAGGCTGAATTAGGGCCTACTGTCCAGATTTTTAAAGCTGTTTTGGTGCGTAAGGATGCAGGTAGGCACCTGTCATAAATATAAAGGGAAGGGTAAACCCCTTTAAAATCCCTCCTGGCCAGAGGAAAAATCCTCTCACCTGTAAAGGGTTAAGAAGCTAAAGGTAACCTCGCTGGCACCTGACCAAAATGACCAATTAGGAGACAAGATACTTTCAAAAGCTGGGAGGAGGGAGAGAAACAAAGGGTCTGGGTCTGTCTGTATGCTGCTTTTGCCAGGGATAGACCAGGAATGGAGTCTTAGAACTTTAGTAAGTAATCTAGCTAGGTATGTGTTAGATTATGATTTCTTTAAATGGCTGAGAAAAGAACTGTGCTGAATAGAATGACTATTCCTGTCCGTGTGTCCTTTTTGTAACTTAAGGTTTTGCCTAGAGGGATTCTCTATGTTTTGAATCTAATTACCTTGTAAGGTATCTACCATCCTGATTTTACAGAGGTGATTTCTTTACTTCTATTAAAAGTCTTCTTGTAAGAAAACTGAATACTTTTTCATTGTTCTCAGATCCAAGGGTTTGGGTCTGTGGTCACCTATGCAAATTGGTGAGGATTTTTACCAAACCTTCCCCAGGAAGTGGGGTGCAAGGGTTGAGAGCATTTTGGGGGGAAAGACGTGTCCAAACTACGTTTCCCAGTAAACCCAGTTAGAGTTTGGTGGTGGCAGTGGAGATCCAGGGACAAGGGATAAAATTAATTTGTACCTTGGGGAAGTTTTAACCTAAGCTGGTGAAAGTAAGCTTAGGAGGTTTTCATGCAGGTCCCCACATCTGTACCCTAGAGTTCAGAGTGGGGGAGGAACCTTGACAGCGCCTAACTAACTCTCATTGATTCAATGGGAGTTAGGCACGTACGCCCCTAGCAGATGCAGCCTCTAGCACGCTAGCTGATTGCTCCTAAATCCATATTCAGGCAGCTCAGTTGCCTAATTTTCAGAGATGCTGGGCACCCCAGACTGTCTGTGAGGCACTACCTGTCTGTCAGTGAGATCAGAGTTTAGCGCCGTATATTTAAAATTCCTTTTTCTAAATACTTGTTTGTCTCACTCAATACCAGAGAGGAAAAGAAAAAAGAGAGAGACAAAAAGAGTGAAGCAGAAAATACGTGTTGTAAGTGATGTTCTCCTCCGGACAGAGATTTGAGTTTCATATTCCGCTTGCTTGATCTTCCCCCCTGCCTTTCATTTTTCGCCATTCATGCTAATGAACCTTGTAGTCCCAGGGAATCTCTTCATTTCAATTTTCCAAAAGGCTTGTCTGACAGCTACTCTGTGGCCTTAAATGTGTAAAATTGATCTTTCCTCACTGTGAGCCACTCTGAGCCACTTCCCCTTAGTGAGCCACTTGACTGTACTGGGCCAGATCCTCAGATGGTGGAAACTGGCAGAGCTGGAGCGAGGCCATTTTGCCTAAAACAAACCCAACAGCTGCCTGCCCGACAATATGTTTCACCAAAAGAAAACATTTACTTAGAACCCAGAGCCCCGATGAGCTCCCATAACTTCTAATAAATAAACAAAAGCATCCTTTGGGCCCAGAAATTTGTAGCAATAATCGTTCCACAGTAAGACCATACTGATAATAATACAGAACCACTGAGCCAGAAAGTCCCCAAAGTGCTTTACAGACTGCAGCAAAGAGCTTGCTCTGTCACGGCTGAAGTGCATCCAGCTCTGGAGAGGAAGACAGCACCCATTCTATGCCAGACACGCTAAACAATCATTCATAGGGAGGGAAGGGAATTATTATAAGAAGCTCAGCACAATGTGTGTACCAAGGTTTGAATTTGGCCAAGATATCAGGACCAACACTCTGTGGGCAGGAGCTCATCTTTCCACATTTTTAACTGGAGCGAGGACACCTCCAACAGCATATGCTCCTTAACGCCGTGCCGGGGCACTGGCTCAGGACTGACTCACAGGGAAGAATGTCACCTATGGAATCGCCGGCATTGCTTCTCGTCGCAACAGACACTTCCTAGCAGGTATCCCACCCAGGCACTGAAAGTTTGCCCATGTTGGTGAAATCACATGGGACTGCAGGCTGAAAGAGTAGGGCTGCTCCTACAGATGGTATCTGTCAATTTCGGAAGCTGTGAGTGCCCCAGAGGCTGAGAGGTGAGTCAGGTTTTTGAACTCTTGCTGCACAATGCTGAAGTGACTTCAGATGAGGAAGTACAGCCCCTGCCTGACATTACTGTCTATCCATGGTATTTCTAAAGCACGGCTCACCATGGGATCTATGCACTGGAGAACAATGAAAGGGCCGATCCTTCAAGGTTCTGAGTGGGAGGCATTTCACTGCCTCACTTCCCACTGATCTCCTGCAGCGCTCCCAGCAGGTGTTCACCACTTTGCATAATGAGGGTCAGTGGCAGCATGGAGGGTGCCCCAAAGGGCCATATCCTTCCCGGCTCCCCACCCTGTTCCAAAGTACGGGTTGATTTTCATTCACCTAATTTCGCCTCCTCCTCATGTTTCCTCTCTCTTTTTATCCTTCCTCCCCAGTGCGACGTCAAAGCAGTAGACAAACGTGATGGGCTGATGCTGGGTGATGACAACTGGGAGCAATCTCACTGGGGCTGGTCTTTCCTGCCCCATTCAAACTGGCAGTCCTGGGGGCCCACAGTCATCCCATGAGTGCGTTTTGTATTTTTGGGGGGCCCACCCAGAGAGAGGAATGGATCAGTCAGGTCATTGGCTGGGCATCACTATCATTTCACAGGGGGCCCAGGTTGGGCTCTGAAAATTTTCTGGAATGCTTGCTGGAAATCTTTTACTATAGGGAATCAGCACTGGGTTTATCTGGGTCCCCCAGCATTAACACAATACAGACACTTTAAACAAAGACATGCCACCGTGTTAGGTTTGAACGGAGTTGCCTCTAGCAACGGCTACAATATGTACAACCCAAGAAGTGTGCGTTTCATTCATCCTCTTGAGATTTCCTTCCCATTTACTGGCCACAATGTCACCGTTGACTTCAGCGAGTCCTGTCTGGCCTGAACAATCCAATTCCTTACACATTGGTGACTTCCAGACTACCAAAGCGTTCCAAGCGGCACTGCTCTGGCCTACTTAGCTTCATCTCCTCACAGCACTCTTCGTTTTTGAGAGATCCATAGTCGTCATGGCAATCAGTGTCTTTTCCACTGAATCCCCTTCCAATTTTCCCCAGGGGAAGCTGCAAATGAAATCAGAGGAACGTAAGGATAATCTCCATCATTGTATGGCGATTTTTAAGAGCAGGTTAGAGAAAAAACACCTGTTAGAGATGGTCTAGCTAATACTTAGTCCTGCCACGAGTGCAGGGGACTGGAGTAGATGGCTTCTCGAGGTCCCTTCCAGTCCTATGGTTCTAATGTCATGGGAAGAAAGAGACAGGACGCACAATAGTGTCATGGAGGGAAGGGGGCACCAGATCTGCTTAACCAAGAACTGACCCGAAGCTCCTTTAAAATCCACGTACAGTCAGAAGTAGGACTGTAAAGGTGTCATTTCCGCAGAGTTCCATATCGCAAGAGCTTCCAGATCCAAATTTGCTCAGTATACAAATCAAAGGTTTGTTTCTCTAATTGCCAGCACTGGAAACTCAATCTGGAATCTGAGAGTATTAAAAACCCACAGCTGGGCCCTGCCAACAGACTCGGGCTCAGTCTAAGGGGCTATTTAATAGCGGTGCAGACTGGATCCCGGGCTATGGGACACTGCAAGCGGGGAGGGTCCCAGAGCTTGGGCTCCAGCCTGAGCCCAAATGTCTACACTGAAATTAAACAGCCCCTTAGCCCGAACCCCACTTGCCCGAGTTGCCTAGCACGGGCCAGCCATGGGCTTTTAATTGCAGTGTAGACATACCCCCGAGGGCAAGATCCTTGTCTGCTGTAAGTTAGCATAGCGCTCCTGGAGTCAACAGAGCGACGCTGATTTACACCAGCTGAGGATCTGATCTGGAGAGTCAAACCCCGTGAGTTCTGCCTCTTGCACCAAGAGCATTGCTACCGGTTCTGTGCTCAGAGTGGCACTGGCATCTGCTGGCTCACAAGGAGGTACCAAACCCAGCTCGCTCACCAGTAGCCGGGCTGGCTGCTCTAAGAGGAGACAGGAATGTTTGTTTGAGTAAAGGCAGCAGAGCTGCATTTGTATTGAGTAAGAAAAAGTTGTGTTTTTTTTTTAAAGTGGAATAATGAGCACAAAAGTGACTCTAAATCTTACTCTTCTTCACACCACAGATCTGGTTCCCTGAGTCTGTCTTACTGGCTCAGCTGACTAAAGCAGGTTCCTATGGCTTTTGTACGCTTATCTTTGCCCAGCCAGGATCTATTCCGGCTCAGGTGTCCTCAATAGAATTTTTCACTAAGTTCTGTCTGCAGATTCGTCACTGCCAGTCATATCAGCGTACAGCTTGATTGTCAGCTCCCTTGCTGAGGGGCCCGATTCTGCCACTTGTACTCAGGGTACTTCCAGTCAAACTACCCACATAACGAGGGACCACTCGGCGTGAGTAAAGGTAGCAGAATTAGACCCTCAGTTGGCAGGGCTGGCAGTTAGGAATTTATTATTTTGTGCTTGTAATCTGGGTGAATCTAACCCCGAGTCATTGAGCTACAACATCCAGGGAAGTTCCAGGGTGGCATTTTTACAGTTACTTTTCAGAGGAGAATCCACCCACACTTTAAAAAAATGGCTTCTCTGATTATAGCCTCACATTAAGGCTTGAAATATGTTTGCATAGTTTGCATTCTGCTCCATACTTCCAAACAACCACCCTTCAGCTTCCATCAGGGACTCTGTGTTCTCTATCTGTTGTTCCTAAGGAAGAGGTTGTTGGGGGGGGGGGTGGTTTCAGAGTCTGTCCTGAAGTCCCCCATTGTTTCCCCTTTAACCGTAAAGACCCAGGGCCAGTTCCTCCACTGGTGTTAATCAGTACAGCACCATTAAAGTCAATGGAGAGATTTCAGTTTGGACCAGCTGAGATTCCAGCCCTTGTTGCAGGCTGAACCCCCTTCCAGCCATCTGGAGTGGCAGGCACATTGCCAGTCAATGGAGTTCATCATGCTGGCCAGCAAGGGGCGCTAGAAAGCAACATAAGATACTAACCCTACAAAGACAGGTTTCAGAGGAACAGCCGTGTTAGTCTGTATTCGCAAAAAGAAAAGGAGTACTTGTGGCACCTTAGAGACTAACCAATTTATTTGAGCATGAGCTTTCGTAGCTCATGCTCAAATAAATTGGTTAGTCTCTAAGGTGCCACAAGTACTCCTTTTCTTTTAACCCTACAAAAGGGCTCAACCAGGGCTCCCTTGACATCTCTAGAGAAAGCTTTGACTCTGTGGAGGCATTGCACTGGACTGCTTTAGACTGCTGGCCCAACACCTACGGGTATAAGACTATTTCTAAATATTTCTAAGACTATTTTAAAGTATTTCTTACATTATATATAATGTAAGAAATACTTTAATACACACAGAGAGAGAGAGAGAGAGACAGCTAATTTTAAAATGAATGCAATTAATTATTTCATTAGCTCACACATGCCTCTTCTGAGTATTTACATCCCCAATTATCATGGAGATGAAATGACAGCTCCAAGCAGAAAATCAGTCATTTCCAGCTGGGAGAGGGGAGTAATTTGGACGTGGTGATTAAATGGCCCATCCTATGCAAGTTATAATTGGTTTGTTATTGAGCTACTCATCACATAAATTCCAGGCTTAAAAATGCCAACTTTCCCTGGACACAAAAAGGCTTTTCAGTGTAATTTAATTCCTGTAAAGAATATAATTGATAGTCACCCATCTTGCATTATGCTGCTTAATGCCCTTACTCATGCACCTAGTTGATAACTTATTAGCATCAGTGGGGAAACAATGCAGAGGGGTTTACTGGGGCAATCTAGAGTTGTACTGCCTGCCCAGTTTCCCATTGGTCTCTGTGTGAACTGCCGTAGGCTGTAGCGATAGGACCATAAAAGTGAAGAGATCGAACCTCAAAGGGAGAGCAGCAGGGAAAGGGGATCTGAGCCCGGGGAAGCAGTCATCAAGTCATATTTTCAAAACAGCTCAGGCCCAGATTTTTCAGTAGTGTTTAGTAACCAGTTCGGGTTATAGTGTTATATTCGCCACCCTGCCAGCCTCCGCTGTAAAAATGTAAACAGACTCACCCTGCTTGCTTTGCATTTTAAGCTGCTCCCCTCCTCCTTGCTCTGCCTGGTAGCACTGGAGGTGCGCCTGAGTGAACCCTGTTGGACGAGAGTCGACGCTCCATACCGCTCGCTCTCTAGAACACCTGTAGGGCTGAACAATGAACAGACACTCATCTCACAGAAGTTTTTAATGTGGAGCCAGTAAACGAAAGAGCCACATTCAAAATCAAACAAGTGGTGGCTGGGTTTTTTTAAAAGGACTGGTTCATCTGATGCCCAGTTATAACAGGCATCCATGACAGCCAATAACTGAGGCTCAAATTGTAACATCTATGCTAGGGCAGGTCCAGAGGTGAAGTAAGCCGGTGCGCTCCCGTACGGCATACTGGTAAGAGCCAGTGCGCTGTACCGGGACCAGCTTTCGCAGGTGGCAATTTAAAGCCCTAGGGTAGCGGTGGTGGTGGGGCTCCGGCAGGGATTGAAATGGCCCCGGAGCTCCAGCCGCTGCGACCGCCCCGGGGCCCTTTAAATCCCTGCCAGAGCTCGGCCGCTGCTACCCCAGGGCTCGGGCAGCAGGGCTCAGGCGGGGATTTAAAGGGCTCGGGGCTCCGGCAGCTGCTACCACAGCAGAGCCCCAGGCCCTTTAAAGCTCTGCCAGAGCCCAGAGCCCTGGGGTAGCGGTGGCAGCCGGGAGCCCCCAGGGCTCCTCAGTGATTTAAAGGACCCGGGGCTCCACTGCGGTAGCTGGAGCCCTGGGCCCTTTAAATCGCCCCCGAGCCCCCAGCCGCCTCTGCAGCTGGTAGCTCGGGGGTGATTTAAAGGGCCCCAGGCTCCCAGCCGCCACGACCGCAGCTGGAGCCCCGGGCCCTTTAAATCAAGATTTTAAATCAAGATTGAAAGGGCCTGGGGATTTAAGGCCCTGCCTCTTCCGGTTGAGGCCACGCTCCCTGCTCAGGACTCCGGCGTAGCGGTAAGTCCTCTAACTTACTTTCACCCCTGGGCAGGACTAATGTGATCTCATTCTGCACAGTGTATTGTAATGGCTGCAGAGATCAAGAAAGAATCCCCCCACCCCCCCTTCTCTATGTGTAGAGGTGCATACCTGGCCTTTTTGCCTTCCTCTCAAGCGTCAGGTACTGGTGACTGGCCAATAGTTTCATGAGCCAATACTGTCCGCCAGAGTCAGGCCCCAAACAAAACTTCAACAAACCCAGTATTAGTGAAAGGCTAGATTCAGACCCAAACTTTCCTCCTGGCCCCTGTGTCTATAATGAGGTGAACAAAAACCTGGCTCCACATCCCCAGAAGCTTCAGAAGAGGTCAGCTCCATCTGTGCTCTGACTCGGAGCAGCAAATTCCTGCTTCCCAAAATAATGAACTTCAGGCACTGACCAGCACTCCGGGCTTTCCAGATGGATAGAGATGAGGGTGCATTTGCCAAAGAGAGATTTTTACAGGGTGCAGGGAGGAAGACATACCAGGCCCCTTTCCCGTCTGCAAGGTTAGGTGGCGCCAGATGCTCCCACATGCATCTACCAGAAGTAGTGGGACTTCTTTGACATACCCAAAGTGGACCAGAGCCCTAAACTGGCTTGGCCAGAAAAATCAAAGGCATTGGATAGTGCACACTAGGATGGCCTCCAGGGGAGAGCTGATTACAACACAAAGCAGGTGTATGTGCTGATCTGGACAGCTGACCCGGACAGCTGACCCTGCTTTGGCACTAGAAGCTCTATTCCAAAGGAGAAATTGCTTTGGCTTGATTCTAGGATTGCTTTTCCTGGAGCGGGGGGGAATTCATCCATCCACGATTAGAAGGGCTGGCTCCAATCCTTTTGTGCCGTGACAAAGTCCAGTCCTCTCCATTGCTCGCAGTGCATGTCACCTGCTCCTTGCTGTCATCCAGTCACTTTCCATTTGCCTTCCCATCAATCGACACCCTGGCTTTCTTCCTCCCAGCAGCCATTCTACCCAGCGCCACAGTCCCCGGCAGCCAGGTTTTCTTCTCGCTCTGCAGTGTTAGGTGGTGGGGACACGGCCTATCTATCTAACAAGGAAATCTTTTTGCTGCTCCTCTGCTCGCTCCAGGGACACAGGGTCCAAGTCAGTCCCTGCACCTGCCTCGCTTTTGTGTCTTTCATGGACATTCCCCTTTTCTTCACAAGTGTCATTTGATCCACGAGCCAGTCTCCTGCGGCCAGCAGTGGGCTAGGCTCCATTCTGAGACATCGTGGGGCCAGGGTCGTTCAGCCTCTCCACTGTCAATGCATGTGCTTTGATTTTACACAAATACTTGGGAAGCAGCTCTTATCTCACCAGCCTGTCCGTCTCCTCCTCCTGCTGCTGGCCCCTTGTTAACTCTAGCTCACTGGCTGCTATGCTGGTCTTATTCCCTCTCTGCAGGAGGGAAAAACCATTGCTGACAACTCTGGATTCCTCTAGTGGGAGAAATGGATTCAGGATAATGCCTCCTGGCTCCCCCTCTGTAAGGTCCCTCTCAGGCACTACCCTGATCATCTCATATCCTGCTTCACCCCTGAACAGGTATAGCCTGGAGAAAGGCAACTTCCTCTCACTGCCCCTCTATCCTGACCTGAAGGGACCATCCCTAGAAATGAGGATGGGGACATTTTCCAGACACATTCCAGCCCTGACCTCTCTGCCTCTTCTACCAGTTGGGACAAAGGACTGAAACCCCCCAACTTATTCTGTGTAGGTCTCCAAGGACCCAGTAATATGGTAGCATCTTTAAAATTACTCCTGACATGTTGGATTTCAACAGCTGACCTAGCAGTGAAATCCCTCCCGTAACTCATTAGCAATGCCATAAGCCATCCTTTGGACAGCTGGTTTTGATGCCAGGAGAGTGGGCTGTGCCTTTGCCATTCTGGCTGCTGCTTCTCATCGTGACAGTAACAGAGCAGTCAGTAATCAGGGCAGGCAGAAATATCGCTTTCTAGTGGATGGGTTCTGCAACGTACAATGCTGCCATCCCCAGCGCAAAGCCTTCTGCTGTCAACACAGCGGATTGCTTGTACAGTACTGACAGCTCAGAAACTCTAGGGCTCCCAATTTGCCTGGGCTCTTTGCGGGTGTGTGTATGTGTGTGCAAACAAAAGCACAATATTTGCAATGTGAACCATCTGTTTCGGGTGAGCCAACTAACCAGAGCCATCTGTATAGTCGGGCCTGAAAAAGCTTGAAATCTCACTGCCTCCACTGGAAATTTGCAGGAGAATTCCCCTCTCAGCTCTCAACTGGATACTTTGCAGAAATCCTGCTTGTGTGGACAGAAGTGCCATGCAGTGAATGAGTGCCGAATACGCCCAGCAGAGCCCCACTGCAGCGGCCTGTATTCTACATTGCCCAAGGTAACCGAAGTCCAACTCAGCCTGTTATACAAAGTTGTTTGTAAAAGTCAGCAAAAAGAGGAGATAAAGAGCCTGATACTAACTGGATTGTTTAGGTTACAAGAACTGTGCTAAGGGATCTGCAAGGCTCCTGGTAAAGTCACAGGGCGGCATAAGAATGAGCGGAAAGATTCTAGAGATGGGTGAAAATGTTTATGTTGGAAATTAGTGGCATGTTTTCCCATTTCCTTGGACATTGTTGACCTGGTGGGGGGTCACGCCATGGATGCGGGGAAAGAGGAAGACATGGACTGGAAGGAGTGAGCTTCGCAAGCTAAAAGCAATGCCCTAAAAAGCCCTGGGCTGGAACGAGCTCGGCGTAGCTGATAAGACATTGGGCCGTGCTTGCATTCCTCCAGCAGCAAAGTTGCAAGTGAAAGTCGGCTCCAGAAACGGAAGCTGTATTTTCTAGCTTAGCTGTTCTTTTTTCTCCCAGTGCACGCGCGTGTGTTCGGTCTAAAAGAAAATAGGCCTGGACGTCACCAGCAGCACCAATAGCCGCTCCAGACCACCTCAGCCAACTTCATCTCTTGTTCGCATCCAAAAGGACAGTTAATACCCTCTGAAAGACTGGCCCACAGGGGTTTCTTCCAATCAACAAAGACTAAATACAGCTTAAATGGTTTTTTAATGGGTGGTTGCTACAATCAAAGTAAGCCGTGATCATTTGACACAAACCTAGGGTGACCATATTTCCCAGTGCTGAAAAGGGACACCTGGTAAAATTACTTATATTCAAGCGAGTTCAACGGCAATCAGTCAGAACTATGCAGTACAAACATTCAAATTAACATCAAGCTGACTGAGCCCCTGTTAAAAAGCTGCTTAAAGATAAAGAAGGTAAATAAAAAGAATCCAACTATACTGATAGTTGGATTCTTTTTATTTACCTTCTTATCTTTAAGGCTTTAGTGTTCACACGGGGAGAGGTCTCACACACACACACACCCCTCCCTCTCTCTCTTTCTCTCGCTGGGGGTGTGTGTCTGTGACTGACCCACCGGACCCTCCCTGCCTGGTGCTCTCTGCCCTTCCTGCCTGGCTGAGGCCTCGGGGAGGGCCTGCCTCTCCTGGTACCTGGCACCATGTCCTTCCAAGGCAACAAATGGAGAGGTGTGTGTGGGGGGGGGAAACTCAGGGTCACATGCCCCCCTCCCCAGATTTTAGCCAGGATTCATACCAGAATGTGGCCAGCAGCAGCCTTTTGGCATGGTGCGGGAGGGAAGGGATGGGAGCTGCTTCCAGCCGTGGGGGGCGGGGGAAAGGGATGACCTGGCCCATGTCTTTGCAGAACTCATCTCTTCCCACCCCTACCGCTCCCCTGTGGCTAGAAGCAGCTTGTCCCTTCCTGCCTGCACAGTGTTGAAATCCAGGCTTCTGCTGGCCACCAACATAACCCAGCCACCACCTGTCCCCTGACTACAGCGCGGGCAGGAAGGGGTTAAGCCTTCAGGACGCATTGGGCACCAGGGCCCAGGGAACCTGACTGCAGGGGCTTCAGCGAACCCGGCCAGAGAGGTGGCCGAGCAGAGGAGGGTGCCTAGGGGACGGAGCGGGTGAAGAGGGTCCTAAGGCCCTGCCCGGGGGACTGCAGTGGAGCCTGCAGGATCAGGGCACGCACAGGCTGGAAATTGCTTCTCCCTGTCCTGCCACTCCAGAGCTTAGCTGGGAGGAAGAGAGGCTTCCCCTTGCCAGCGCTGTGCGGGGCTTTAGCGTAGGCAGGGCTCGGCTCCTCCTGGCCAGCCCCCCAGGCTGGAGGGTCTTGGGCTTTCCCAGGGCGCCTGCCCAGCCGGAGGCAGTGGGGGAAGGAAGGAGCCTGCCGGCCAGGCTGTTGGTGAGCTGAGCGCTCCGACCGGGGGCTGGTTCTCTGCACAGCGATGGGAGCAGGAGGGAGGTGGGTGGGGAAGGATATGGAGGAGCAGCGGGGCTGGGGGGAGTGAAGGGGCAAAGCAGGGAGAGGGCAGCGAGAGGGGGAACATGTAAAGGGCCAATGGGTGGGCAGCAGAGGAGACACGTAACCGGCCGCCGCCTGGCACCCACCCGCACTCACCAGCCACCGCAGCTCGCAGCCAGCGCCAGCCGGAAATGGACAGGGGGGTGGGGCCCTGCTGGCCGAGAGCTGGCAGGCCCCTGCTGGTCTGTGCTGACAGACCAGCAAGGGGAGCGGCTGGCCCCCCGCGCTGCAGCTTTGCCCCGCCACCAGCCTTGCACCCCCACCATCGGTCACTGGACCCCGCAACTCACCGCTGGTGGGCGGGCGGTTGGCGAGCAGGTATCCAGCCAGCAGCGGGACCTGCCAGGACTGATGGGGGGCGGGGAGACAGAAAATACAGGACAGTTTGCCCGTTTTTAAGAAAAAGTCGGGACACCTGCAGGAGGGCTTAAATATTGGACTGTCCCTTTAAAAATGGGACATCTGAATACCCTACAGAATCCCCCAGACCACACTTTGCTATTGAATATTGTAACAGTGAACATGGGTTTTATTACCATCTTATCCCTTGTTGGGACTGAGACACCCCCCCTTCAATACAGCAGATCTCCCAGAGAGGCAGATTTTGTCCCTGCTGGAAACGATGAAAGACGACAGCTAACTCAGAGCTCCACAAAGCACAACAGCCGTGAGCACGGTACAGATGCTTCAATAGATTAGATTGGATCTACACAGTCCAGCTATAATCACAACAGCTGGCTGTATTTTAGCCTCAATCTACGATCACTGCGTGTCAGTGTGAATGCTGTGCAAAGACTGATGGGAGAGACCCGCCCTTTATGAAGCCTCCACAATTATCAGAACTTTCAGGGGCCACTTATCAGCTGGCCGCAGAGCTCGCCAGCTGGCCACTTATCAGCATTTCATCCATTGGTAACAGCAGTCACTCAGCTTTTCCCATCGACAAATCAACAGGCGTGAAACACATTCTCTGTGCGGAGGGCCAGCACAAGGCTTATGCACCACTTAAATCGCACTTAATCCCTCAAAATAGAGCTTTATCCGATACTTACGTGATGGACCCCGTCTTGGCCAACAACAGGCATTGAAGCGCAGAAGCCTACAGCTGAAAGCATACGTCTCTACAGTTTGAGCTAAAAAGCCAGAATCTGTGTGAATTAGGCACAGAGAGGGCACATAATAGACACTAACTAGTGTGTTACACAAGAGATTTATACTGGCTCTCTGACAATGGAGAATTTCACACTGGGATTGTAATTCCAACCCAGTGGTACATAGAACGTTATTTCAGAGCTTCAGAGAGTTTAAGGCCAGAAGGTACCATTAGATCATCCAGCCTGATCCCCTGGATATTGCAGACCATTAAATTTCACCCAGATACCCCTATACTAAGACCAAATACATTAGTTAGATTAAAGCATTTCAGTCCTCAGGAGCCAGACAGAAAACAGGGGAAACCGAGATGTTGCTAGTGTCCGAGGCCTTGCAATGGCAGGGGATTGGTTAGGTGAGCTATGCCCAGATTATCTCAGCAGGCGAACCATGTCCCAGAGGGTGGAGGAAAGAAAATACACCCCATGGTCCCTGTCAATACACCCCATGGTCCTTGCCAGGGAAAAATTCCTTCATGACCCCAAATCTGGTAAGCGGTTAGACCCTGAGCACGTGAGCAAGACCACCAGCCAGGCATCCAGATACTTGATACTTCAAACTTTTCTCTGCCCATCTCTTCATTTATATGTGACCAATTTATGTGCTAGGAAGTTCCCTTTTCTGCACGCTCCTCCCATGTCTGCATGATTTTAAAATGAAAATGGAGAGCTGCCTAATCTGTGTTTGAATTGTTGGACATACTCCTTGGAAGCCAGTCTGAAAGTAAAGCTCTCCCCAGTTAATAGGTCCTGTCCTGCTTTGAGCCCATTTGAAGTACAGCTGGGTCCCAGCCAGTGGCAGATTTAGAGTTAGTGGGACCCTGTGCGCAGCTTCATTTTTAGGGTCCCTAGGGGGGACAAGAAAAAGAACATTCTCTCTCATTTCCCCCCCCCCCCGTTTTTCATTCTTTTTTTTCTTCATTCTCTTCCTATATTACGTGTAATGGGAAGTAAATGAAAATAAAGTGAGCTACCTTGATTGGGACGGGGCTTGGCGTGTGGGAGGGGGTGCAGGCTCTGGGAGGAAGTTTGGGTGTGGGCTCTGGGCTGGGACAGGGGGTTGGGCTGTAGGAGGGGGTGAAGGGTGCAGGCTCTGGGAGAAAGTTTTGGTGTGGGCTCTGGGCTGGGGAAGGGGGTTGGGGTGCGGGAGGGCGTCAGGGGGGCAGTGCTTACCTCGGGCAGTGTGGCTCCCAAAGCAACCAGCACACAAACCCCTCTGACAGCAGCTCCTAGGCAGGTCGGGCCAGGTGCCCGCAGGTGCCGCCCTTGCAGCTCCATTGACCACAGTTCCCGGCCAATGGGAGCTGCGGAGTTGGCACTCGGGGCGGGGGCAGTACGTGGAGCCGCCTCCCCCATGCCCCACCAGGGGCGTGCAGAGACGTGCCAGCAGCCGGCCGCTTCTGGGAGTGGTGTGGGGCCACCGGCCATTTTTTAATGATATGCCTCTGCTTTCGGACTGAGTGCATGGAGCGAAAGCTCACCTGAGGTTTGCCAGGCGATAGCAAAGACTGAGGAAAGATCCCTCGGAACTGATGGGATATCTACAGCTTGCAAAGAGTTCACCCGCAAACTGCTAGGTGGCAACTTGCATTGTGTTCTTTTGTCCTTTGAGGAAGAGTGGTCACTTACGACACTTATTAAGGGACTTTGGTTTCACATAAAACCAGGAAAATAACTAACTGTAGTCATGCAACATTTGGCAGAGGTTTCAAACACAGAAAAGTCAGGAAACCGAACATTCTGGCTACCATGGCAACTGTAGCTCAGCCGCATTGTGCACGTAAAGTGAGCACCACAAGCAGCGGTGGGGGTCGATATCATAATCTGTCACACTCGGATTTAGCTGTCCAAACGGTTCTAGAAATGCTAACTAAAGATCCAGCAGCCCTGGCTCTCTTTCCCACAGGAGTCTCCTTCACCAGCCCTGCATAGGATTCGGGAGCATGGGATAGGCCCTGCGGACCCCACTGGATTTCCGTGAAGTAGCATGAGCTCCTGCTGGGATTTGTCCTGGTTGCTACTGCGTCGTCCTGAGGCCACTCTGCTGGCTAGAAGAGCGGAACCAGAGTGGCAGAGATGGGTGGTTCCATTTCAGAGTCCAGGAGCTGCCCCTTTCACCCCATCAGTGGGCCCCCGATCTGTCACCCCCAGGGAGCTTCTTGAGCCTTCCATGGGTGTTTCCACAGTAGGGTCTGATCTGTCTTAGGCTTTTTCTTGCTCTGAATACACTTCTGACTTTCAGAAATGTAACTTGGCTGAAGAAGAAAGAAAACACTCTAGCTGCCATCACCACACTCTGGATTTGGGCGAGGGATTTTTTTAGCTTTTCCTAAGGGTTCTTTTGTGCTTGGTGGCGAGATCTCGAAGCCAAAGCCGGACAATCAAGAAAGCATTGGAAGATGGCTTTGGAAAATGAAATCCAGGACTTTAACACAATGGGGCTGTAAGATAAGCACGGGTGGTATCATAGCGACAGGAAAATTGAAAGGGTTGAACAGAAGTTGAATGTAGCTTTGCAGAATTAGGAACAGACGGCTAGCGAGGGCTTATGCTGGAGAGAGAGAAAGCAGTGGAAAGTATGTTGACAGTTATGATAAAACACCGAGGAAGCCTTATTTGGACACTGATCTTAGACACTGTAGACCTACTGCAGCTCAAATATCAGAGCAAAGCAAACAGTTCCATAGATTAGGAGCCGGGATAGAGATTCATCCTCACTCTGGGTGAAATTTGCTCCTGTGCAGACAGCCTGCATAAGACCTATGCACCTCAGTACAAGCTGTGCGTTGACCTTGTCCTGGCCTGCTGCACAGGGTTGGGTTACTATGGAAGGTAGCATTTTACCTAGATGAGGCCCATCTAGTCCCTGTCAGAGAGATCCAATGATGTGAGGATCTCCTTTCCTTAGGGGAGGGTTGGTTGGCAGGATCCCAGACAGAAAAGAGCTCTGTGTTTTATATATATATATTGGTAATATGGCGATTTATGGTTATACCACTGAAGAGCCAACCCATGTCACCACCATGTCACTCTTAGCCCCAGCGCCAGTGGCTGGTCCATGTAAGAGATTAATGGGCTACCAACTAAGGACAAACATCCAATACAAACAGAAGAATTCTCTGGGTAGCTGGTGAAGAATCACTTTCTTCATCAAAAAGAAAAGGAGTACTTGTGGCACCTCTTCATCAACAGCCTTATTTTAAACAAAAAAAGTATAAAGAGCCTGAAATTGCGCACAAGGAAGATGTTGAGTGGAACTCAAGCCAGGTGAAATTGTTCAGACAAAAACTTTTTTTCCAGTTCAAAAATGCAGCTTGGGCAATATTGAAACGTTTTGTGAATTCATGTCGAGTTGGCCAAATTGTTCATTTCAGAAAAAAAAGAAGAAAAAAAAAAAAAGACGACAAATTCCCCCAAATCAAAATGTTTGATTTTGACATTTTCAGAATGAAACATGCTGATATTTTGGTTTAAAATGACTTTTTGTTCCCAAATTTCCTTTAAATTTATACTAAAAATATCAAACAACATTTTAAATGGTGGAATTCAAAATGAATGTTTCAGTTTTGTCAAAACAAAACATTTCATTCAACCTAAAATGATTTTTAAACTTTTTGTTGCACTAAAAATTTTGAATATTTTCATTTTTGCTCCAACCCAAAACAAATTTTTTCAGACTTTTCGAACTTGTCAACAAGTTGAAAAATCTGTAATTCACTTAGCTGAAAGTGGAGCCACAAGCTGATGTTTCCAGTCATGACACACTGCATGGCCGCTTTGTGATAGCACAAAAGGACTGACTAAGTTAAGACCGTGACATGCATTTTTCATGTTCAAGCACCAATCAGGGTTTTAACTGAAGACTTCATAGCTGTGGAGTGCTGCATTAATATTGCGCTTTATGACACTTATAGCCAGTGGTTTTAAGTTCATATGCTTCACTGATCAGAGGCCTGAATTTCTTCTTGAAATATTTCCTGCTATCTCCCTCTGGCACAATGCTAGGGTTTCACTGCTTGGGTAAGAGATCCTCAGCACTAAAATGTTGGTTTTTTTTAAAGGAAATGTGGGGTGAAAAGATTTCTTCTGCTTCCAGTTGGCAACTAGGTGTGGGAACAGAGCAATGTACTGGTTGATGGTTCTACTGGCCTCTAACTGGACGTTTTTCTAAAATCTGCTCAAGGAATTATTTTGGGGAAGTTCTCTAGCCTGTGTTGCACAGGAGATTAGATTAGATGATCACAGTGACTCCTTCTAGCCTTGGAATCAAAAAGAGAAAACATAAGTGGCTATTAGAAATCAACAGAGACCAGTAAGAACCGGAAGAGACCAACTGGAGGATTCTAATGGAAGCTACTGGAATGTCCACTGGGGAAGAGGACTCTCCCCACAGAAAGTGAAAGGAGCTCCTGTAATGTGCCTTTTTATCCTTCCACATTCTCATGTGGCAACCTGTAAAGAGTTCCCAGCCCGTGCGCAGCTGAGTGACAGCTGAGGATCACCCACAGCAGAGGGATGAATTGAGAGCACTACAGTCAATGGATGGATTCTTCTGCTCTGAGACCTCCTCAAACCAAGTGTCTTAAAAGCCATGAACTGTCCTGCTGCTTTATTTAGCTGTTTAATATAAATATGTACATACTGTAAAGCTATTTTGCACTGTCATCGGCATATCTCAAAGCAAGTTACAAACAGTAATTCTCACCACACTCTTGTGAGGTAGGTAAGTATCATTATGGCCACTTTACAGCCAAGTTAAAAGACTCGCCCAAGGTCACAGAGTGAGTTAGTGGCAGAGCAGGAGTAGAACCCAGGAGTCCTGACTCCAGTTTCTCCTGCTGTCACCACCAGAACACACTCCTTCCCTATCTATTTTAATACATTACCAAAACATGACAAACAGACATATCACCAAGATACATTAACAAGATTGCTTGGAAATAGCAGAGACAGCTTCATTACAATTTCAATATTATGAAAAATGTTCAATAAACTTAATTCAAAGACAAGCACACAGCTCCCGAAAACATGAAAATGGGCTGTGAATGCTGATGAATCCTTAGCAGTGAAAGGATAACCTCTTCCTCTTTGATTTACCGAGCCCCACCCTGTAATTTCCTCCTAGCAAGTCCACACTGTCCCTGGCTCCAACACTCCACTGTGGACAATTCCTCCTGCTTCTGGGGTGCAAAGGTAGAAAAGCAGGTGGTTAGAATTATCTCCAGGGTGATATTTCAGCTGGGATGGCACTGAACACTGTAGACAATAAATAACTTCCATGCTCCCAAACATGAGGGGTAGCAGGTAATCCTGGTGGCCCCTGGCTTGCCAAGGGCATCATGGGAAGGGCTGACAGAAATGTTGTGTTGAGTACCAGCAGGAAGTGAGGCACAGTCCGCACAGGTGCCCATATCCTACTGATGCCTCTGTGCAATGCTAGGTTGTCTGTCCCTGCTTCATCCTTGGGAATCCCCATCCATTCACTGTGCTTTCAGAATTCACCTGGGTGGGGCCAGAATCCAGGCCTCCTTTTCAAGGCCATGTGGTGCAGTTGCCCACGAAATATGGAATATCTGTTGCCTCTTTTCCCAGTTCAACCATCAGCCCGCCTGAGGCGCTTGAGACCTTCCAGGAGGAGAGATTCCAGGGTTTCCTCAGACATCCTTGGGCAGGCCTTGGCACAGGAGCCATCTCTTCTTTCCCAGACTGCCCATTGGGCAGGCTGCACTCAGCAGAGTTTGGCCGTGAAGAGGAACCAGGCGAAGGGTGGGTGACTCCCTCTTTTGGTCCATGCAAAAAATCAATATTCTTCGTTATCTCCTCCCCTGCTGCGTTTGGGCTATTTTTAGCTCTAATAAAGGATCCGTTGATTTAGATTGGGGTGAATGTAGTTGGCAAAATTATCTCCTAACTCCCCATAGGGTGAAAATCATCTCTGTGCAGTGCAACCACACAGAACCTGTACACCACCTAAATCCCACTTAAACCCCTCGACTTTAGCTGTGACTTGGGTGGTCTATGTATGATGGCAAACGGGACTTGAGCGTTGGAGTTTTGTTGTTTGTTGGAGCTGGCCTTTTACACGGAGGGAATTTCATCTTATGCCCTCCTCAGATGTCTCCCGCCCCCCTAGTACAGTAGTCAAGAATGACGCTCTGTGGAGGCTGCATACGCATATATACGGTGTCTTGAGAATCTGTCCTACTGGGAAAGGACCCAGGCTGGTTTGTGCTTGAGTGGGGAGTGAAGGAGGTGTGTTGCCTTTATGGCTGTTCTAGTTCTTTAGAGGATTTCTATTTTAGTGGCTGTTGGGCTTTTGCTGCCTGGAGAATTACCTGCTCTTTGAACAGGTCTCTCCTTTTGACAGGAGTTCAGGTCAGCAGCTGCCTTTCCATGTTTTGAACTGCATTCCTCCTTCTTAAATTCAGTGCAACACAAGAAATACAATGCAACACTCCCCTCCCACAGCTTTCCTTCGGGGATCTCCCCAGGAGCCACTGACTCCATTTTAGGATGGTGGGACTTGTTCCAGAGCTGCTAGAATGATCAGGCCGCAGATGTCTAGCATGCAATGGGCTTTACCCAAAGCCCTTTGAAGTCCAGGGAAGTCCATCCCATTGACTTTAATTTGATGGGCTTTGGAACTGGCCCAACCAGAATTACATGCTGGTGGGTTAACAAGGAGTCCGCTCCCAGGCTGCTCTGCAGCTGGTTCTGCATCAGAAAGCTGGAGCAGCCCTCACAGTTGCTGTCCCCTCTGTATGCAGGGAGAAGGGAGTGAATGGTGGATCTGTGGCTTGCCAGATCCGCTAGCCTTACCCCCATCGCCCCCTTCCCCCAAAGCTCCCTGCATCTGCAGAGAACAGAACCATGGCAGACGGGGGGGCTGTAGACTCCCTGGCTGTGTTCCCACCATCCTGTCCTCCACATCCCCAGGCGAACTGCACCATCCCCAGCGAGTCCATGGGAGGAGAAGGGGCAGGAAATCCCTCCCCCCCGAGAACCAGCGAATGAAAGCTGCAAAGGGCCTCACTTGTCTGGGTTAACGATGGCGTTCATCTCCTCTGCCAGGTGCCGCCTCAGGATGTGCTTGCTGCTTGGGATGCCCAGAGCTGTGGCCATGGCTTCTGCATTGAACGTGGGCTCCAGGATTAGCACAGCCCCATGCACGCCACTGTTCATCAGGTTATCCGCATACTCCTAAAAGCAACAACCAGAGCCAGGATTAACCTGACAAGAAAGGACACCTTTGCCTGCCTCCCTTGGTGGTAGATGCTAAGATGTCAGCGGGTGCTATTCCCAGCGGCAGCTGCTAGGGGGAACAGATGAGTTCCTCTATCCTGTATGACCACCATGCCCCGGCTACCCTGTCCATGGTGCTTAGCTATTTCTATACCTGATGCTTCCGATGCCCACTTGAGATCTGAGTGATGAAGCGTGAACCCTACCCAGGCAGACTCTTCCCCTCCCTGACTATTACACCCCACAAGCCACTTCCTCACAAGCAGGTCCTACCTTCAGGTCAATGTCCCGCACCCACTTGAGTACCCGTTGATTTGTCCAGACAAGCGGATCGACGTTCTGGATCTCACAGCGAGCTCTCCGCTCTTGCAGAACCTACACACAAGGACACTGACATTATCGACAGTAAAATAGGTCCTGCCCTCTCCTTATTTGGATCCCTCCTCACTTCTTCCACAAATACCAGAGCTGTGCCCTCTTTGGCCTTTGGAGAGCCTAAGATCTGGAAGTCCCATTCCCTAGGGTCTTGGCCGGCCAGAGGGGAGGAAGGGAACTAGCAGCTCAGTAAATTATTTGAGACTCAGGCCAATAAGAAATTGTTCAAACAGGAGGGATCACTTCTTGAATTATGATTTCCCTTTGCTATGTAACTAACTGTCTAGAGAGACAAGGTGGGTGTGGTAATGCATTTGATTAGACCGACATCTGTTGATGAAAGAGACCACCTTTCCAGCTTATACAAAACTCTTCTTCAGGACCCATGTAAGCTCAAAAGTCTGTCCCTTTCACCCACAGAAGTTGGTCCAATAAGAGATATGACCTCACGCACCTTGTCTCTAACATCCCGAGACTCACACCGCTACAACACTACAAACAATCGTATCTACCTATCCGTCCATTCAGCTGTCTAAGAAGAAGAATCACTTGATGTTGGGGAAACAAAATGGGTTAACATTACCTGAGCAATTGCCAAATCTCCCAACAACAGGGTTCAGTGCAGCCCTTTTGTTCTCCTTCCTTGCCCAAGCTAAGGGGTTATTTTGTTCCTGGTTCCATTTTGAAGGTGCTTTGTTGGGAAAGGGCAGAGTTACATATTTCAGGTTCCCAAAAAGAGGACACTGCCAGAGGGTGGGGGAGCTGGAGAAGGAGGGGTTAGAGGGAGCCAGAGGGACTGTACAGTTGGGGGTACTGGAGGGGGTATCTGGGGGGTGTGGGAGGGGTGTGTGTGTACTGGGAGTGCTACCTGGGGGGGTGGCAGCCTCACGCTTGAGGTGGGAGGAGCAGTGTAGCTCCCTCTCTCAGTGGTAGGGTGGCTGGTGCAAGCCCAGGACATACCGCCAACCATCAGTCAGCGATTCCCTGCAAAACCCCCCTCTCCCCCCGGGACTGGGATCCAGGGCCTGGAGCGGTGGAATTCGGCAGGTGTGGCTGCAGTGGAATGGACCAATCAGCTGCGGTTGCAGGGAGGGACCAATTGGGATGTGGACCAATCGGGGCTTTTTCTGAGCTACAACGACTGCTCTGCAAAAATCCCAAACATCCCATAATCCACTGAGACAGAAGGTGGAGGATCAAAAGAGAGGCAATACCCAGGAAAACCTGGATGTATGGTAACCCGAGGTGAGGGCTGCTCCGGCAAAGTCGACAAACTCTGAAATCTCCACTCCCTGGAGTTGCTGAGTGGTACGGCTATTTCTATACAAGAAGGTCAATGGGAGACGCAGGTGCGCTGTCCCTAATGTAATTGATCTATTCGAGACAGGAACTGGGA
Source organism: Caretta caretta (assembly GCF_965140235.1). Lineage (NCBI taxonomy): Eukaryota > Metazoa > Chordata > Testudines > Cheloniidae > Caretta > Caretta caretta. Next base: position 9,752,607 of record NC_134223.1, read on the forward strand.
ATGGAGAGCACTCAGAGGAATTGCACTGGCCTGGAGCGATAGAAAGTTTGGGTTGGTCCTGCTTTGAGCAGGGGGTGGGACTAAATGACCTCCTGAGGTCCCTTCCAACCCTGATATTCTAGGATTCTATGAAAGGCTAATTGTTTGGCAAACCAAACCACCTGTTTTAACCATTTCTCATCTCACCTCTTTGCTGAAGTTGACTTGAAAAAGCAGCTCTATTCCCAGCAATATGCTGACCTGGTGGAACTTTTTAGACACATTAAGGTACTTCTCCAAGTCTCGTTTCATCAGCGAGTTCAGCATCCTTCCATCCACGAGGTGATTTTGGAAAGCCTGGGAATACTGAGACAGCCCAATATCATTCAGCCAGGCCTTGGCTACCCAGTGGTGATCCAGTTCAGAGGCTTTAGACAAGCTGTGGAGTGTAAGGAAGACAGATGGTGTAAGGAAGGTCATTAAAGTGCATGACGCTTCTGCTACCCTGTGTTAAAAATCATGCAAATACCTTGCACAAGGGCTGTGCAGGCAATGGGCCAGATTCTCTGGTCCACTCCAGTCACTTTGTGCCACTGAGCTTTTTGCCAGTGGAAAATTCCCTTTGTGGAGGAGAACTACCCACTGATATAAACCCCCAGCAGTTCCTACCTCCACCTGGCTTAGGGGGCATGCCAGAGAAGGGGTAGGAGTGTGGCAAATGTGAGTTAGGGATGAGCTCTGGGCAGGCAAAAAGCATGGCAGCTCTGTTATATGTCTCTATAGAGATTCCATTGACTGGAGTGGGGACACTGACATGCATAAAGCCAAGCACGCGTTTAAGTCTTCAGATGGATCGGGGCCTGAATTACTGTTGGGATTCTATGTATGCTTTAATGTCTACAAGGAAAGTTGTTTTTTGCTCCCTAAATTTAAAAACAAAGCAGGAAGTGTGCTGACTGTTTGGTGCTGGGTTGATTATTGTGACTTTCCCCCTTTGAAACAAATGCCAATCTGAGATGGGTGCAATTATTCAGGTTTGCCTGAATAATTGGATAAATATTGGATAATAATTATTGGATAATAATCCAATAATAATTGAATAATTTTAAAGGAATCCCTGGAGTCACCTTCACAGAAATAGGCCTACACCCATGCTGCTCACCAGCTAGCCACAGGAGGTCAGCATTGCAACATGGAAGACCGTTGGTGAGGCACTCCGGGATGTGTGTTTTTTTCAATGGGACAGGCAAATCCAGGAGCACACATTTCTGCACACTTCTCATGTCTGCCTTATGTGTTGTAAGCGAATGCAAACAGGGGCGAGTCACAGCACCAGGAGACGTGTGTCCATGTTAATCACTAGATGCCTTCACTGATTACACGGTTCAAAACACCACCCATTACAGGTGGAAGAAACAAGCCACTCTGAGCCTGATTCTCACGATGCTTGCCCTATGTATTTACAGGTCTATAACCCCATGTGCTTCCTTATAGACACACCTGTGATCTGCTGGCACAGACATGTGTTTGTTCACTTACAACTAGATGGGAGTTGCCCAGCTGCTGTGGCAGCTGGCTCTACATCATTCAAGAGATTAATTAATTAAAGGATTAATTAATCCTTCATTAATCTAGCCTCGCCATCCCTATGCCCAGCTCTGAAGTTTATAATAAAGCAGAAACTGAGCAGAAAGCCTGGCTTCAAAGCAGAATAGTCTTTCCAATTGTCTCCCTTAGCATTGGTAAGGAAGCGTAAGAGTCATTTACAGCACACTCTGCGGACTAGCTGCTTTCCTCTCTTACTCTGTGGAGACAGAGTTTTCCCAGAACGAATCTCATTGGTGGGCAACACTGAAAAATGCTTAAAAAAGTAGGTGAAATAGCCATTCACAAATGGTTAATGCTTGTCATTTCTTTCCTCTGTTCCCATGAAGCCAGGTACTTGCCAGTCACAAGGGATTTAAGCACGAGCCATGTCTAAGCCCTGGTATGACAGTTATGTCGAGACAGAGTCTGGAAAGCAGCACCCAGGTCTGGGAGCTGAGCTAGGGTCTGGTGTTCTTGGCCCCAGGGAGCAGAGCAGCTGCCCGTGTGAGGCTAGACTCTTCTGTGGCTCCAGCCCCAGTGATCTGCAGGGGTACAATAGCCAGCAGAGGTCTGTAGTAGAGGATCCCCCGACACATCCCTGCTCCCCGGGGCCCACTCCTCAGAGGCTCAGCTCTGGGCCGTGCAAGGCGCCAAGGTCGTGTGCAGCTGCGGCCTTCCCAAATCTCATCCGCTCTCGAGCAGCAGAGCGGCAAAGTTTTGCCATCTCTGGGGTCCTCTGCTTTGGCAGAGAGGGGACAGGTCCTGCCCCTGAGCGTGGCTCCTTCCCTGTGCTTCTCTCCACTCCTGGCAAATAATGAATCTCTGCGAGGAACGGAAAACTGGAGGGGCATGTTGTTCGCAATTCAACCCCAGTCTGAGAAGCTGAATACTACAGTGCAGCCACTAACCATTAAAAGGTTCTAGGACAGAATTGTCCTGACTAAGCCCCAGACGCTGCAGAACCTGGTTTTAACACTTTAAGATCTAGTCTGCAGGTGAAGACAGAATAGCAGCTTCACTCAATCCATCCAACCTGCCTATACCTCTCCAGTAGGTAACCTGGCCTAGCTTGGTGGGCCTTATGTAAACCCTGGGAATGGATTCTTCTAGACTGCTTCATTTGTTTTAAATCCTACACGAGGAAACAGAGGAGATAGCTCCATAGCACTGAATACTACCAGGTACAAGACTGACAGCTATTGGTTTTGCTTCCACTGGGGTCATTTGATTTTAGGAAAATCTTGCTCTAGCCTCTTTGCTGAATTGCTAGCCAGGCTCACTCCCAAAGCTCACCAGGGTGTTTATGTTGTTGTTGGTTTTGTGGCTTTAAATGCAGGAGACAGTTTGATTTCTTTCTTTTTTTAATCACCCAGGCCAGCTCTGTGAGGAGCAGCACCACACGCTAGAGTTGATTAATTAGCAGAGCAAAAATGAGGGGGACGTCACTGAAGGAAGTAATTATGCAAAACAGAAGTGTCAGTTTTGTTAAAGTGAGTTTTCTCTCACACTGAGCACAGCAGTAAGAATTGTTCCCTGACATTTGTTTTTTTCCCTCTCTCTCATTCTCTCACTCTCTTTTTTTTCTTTTCCGCCCACCTCCCCCCCCCCCGATAATTTGGTTGCTGTCTGAGGAGAATATGTAAATACACACACACACAAACATGCACACATCAATACACATGTATGCATATGCATGCGTACATGCTCATGTACACATACATACAGACATGCACACACACGTGGGCACATGTATGCACACACAAGCATGCAGACACACAATGCAGAAAGTTGGGTTCTGATGCCCACGGGCAGAGCTTACCATTTGCCCGCTTCTGCGTCCCTGTAATCCTCTATTGCCAGCCTGAGTTTGCGGCGGTGAAGGGAGCTACAGACGCCAAGCCCTGTTGCCAAATCTTCATCGCTCAAACTTAGCAACATCTGCTCTCCAAGAAAAAAAAAAACAAAACTCAACCATTGACTTTGGTCACTTACATACCAGCAATGCAGTATGCTGGGTGGGTTCTTGTAAACTATACCCCAAAATACTTTACAGCGTAACTAACAAAACTATAGAGAAGAAGGGAGGAAGTGGTTAAGGTGTCAGACTGGGGCCTAGGCAATTTGGGTTCTGTTCTTGGCTCTGCCACAAATTCTCTCTGTTATCTCGGACATGGCACTTAGTCTTTGTGCCTCGGTGTCTCCATCTGTGAAATGGGGATAATTCCCCCCCCACCCTCGCAGAGGTCCTGTGAGGATGAATTAATGGATTCATCCTATAGGGGAGCGCATCATAGAAAAGCCTACCAATGAAAAAACAACATCAACAGAGATTAACTAACAACAGTGGGTGAGGGGAAAGGGGGGAAGCTGAGCTTTGCAACGAGGTAGAAAACTGTTGCAAATGGCAGAAGCTACAGTGGAGAAGGCTCAGCAGTGCCCAGCCTGCATGTGGGGGGGGGGATGACAGAGCAGGTCGGGTTGTGCTAGTGAATCGGAGGGCACAGAGAGACCTAACAATCCCCTGCATTAACTGGGGCACCCTGGGCACTTTTTCCCACCAAACAACTTGGCTGCGAGTGAGGATGGGGTAGGGCTGGGACAAGTGGCCACAGCTCTGGCTTTGGAAGCCCCTCGCCACTCAGAGGGTTGTTTGGGCTCACGTGCTTTGGCGCTGACAGCAGATTGCTATCAATGGTGCAGACACACCAGTGCAGAGACGTAGCTTGCTCTCCTACCTTCCCGCTCTTGACGTTCTCCCCACAGGCTTTGACGTACATGGGCATAGCCATGACCACCTCCAGCCATGCCTGCACGGTGCCTGCCTTCCAGTGGGACATGGGCGTGGTGCGGACCAGCTCCACCTGCTGCAGCCGGTCTACCTGTTCCTCCCCTTCAGACAGGCTGAGGCTTAGGCGAGTGGGGCTGGAAAGGCTGTCGGAATCTGGAACACAAAGCAAATGGTGGAAATGCTGCTGGGCTCCCTGCCCAAGGGGCTCACGGGGATCTAACACTTCAGCTAGGAATGGTTCCAAAATCTCCCTGGACGGCTCTAGCTCCAGGAACCTGGCCCAGCCGCTGGAGACATAAAATGTCATGGCTTAGGCTGATGCGAACACGTCACTGTTCTTGGAACCTGAGAACCCTGGCCTGGCTCGCACTTCAGCTCTGCTAATATTACCTGTCTTACAATGCCTGCCTTGTCATCAGCAGGGTTTGAGCCTCAGTCCTTGAGTACCAAAGCCTTGAGCCAAAGCAGTAACTCCAGTAGCATATAGCAATAGTAGGCTCTTACCCCTCACGTGGACTAGCCACTAAAGGGGGAAATGATACATTGCGCCACTAGACGGTACTGGAAGGAAGTAGAAAGCATTGAGCAACAATGGCTGGGATTGAAAGCTCTCTCACCGAGACCCTGCCCTGAGCCAATGTCTAATCGGTGCAGACCATCTTCCCACCCTCTTGGTGCAATTTCAGCCCTGGCCTCTTTACGGAAGATCTTCTTGCCCAGTAATGTCTCCATCGAGGAGCCAGGCAGTGTACTGACATACTGACCGTTACCTTTCCGTCTCCTCTTTCACTGGAATTACTGCACAGCAGTCTCCTAAATAAAGCCTGATAGAAAACAAGCGTTGACTCTCTTGTGGCTGCAAGAGGTAAGAGCCAGATGGAGGAAAACGGGGCAACTCAGCACAGTCAGGCAGCTGGTAGCCGGAATCAGTGGGCGTATCCAGTAGCTACTGCCCTTCACTGATGCTGACTCTCGTGCCGGCTCCTCCTTAGGTCACAAGAGGGGCTGAACCCTTCCCCATGGTTGGTCGGCAGCAGTTCTGCTAGGTGAGATGGATGGGGACTTCCCTCTCAGACCTTCCTTATGAGGCTCCAGGCAAGCATGGCCCGCGCTGCCAGAGCAGGGGCGTCAGGTGACTCCTTCTCCCTCCCCAGCCCCAGTGCCACTAATAGAGAAGGGGGCATTTGGCAGAGTTGACTCTAGTTCCATTGCGGGAAGGGGAGAACGGGCAAGCCCCTGAGTCTGTTGGGTGCTCCAGAACTGCAGGGCCCCCCGGGTCTATTTGTGTGGCTTGTGGTGAAGGCTCATCTTGCTTCCCCATCCCAGCAGAGGCAGGAGGAGCTGCGCTAAACCCTTTGTCGCTCCCCATCTCACTGCCAGGGGCACAGCCAAATCCAAACGCTGCCGGAATGGGACCCAGGTCTGTTTATTCGACCAGGCTACCACACAGCCTCTTCCTCTCTCTGTTTGCAGGGAAACACCAGGGCTCCTGGAAGGAGAGGAAAAGAACTGACTGGTTGGAAGGGAAATGCAAATGCTGCTCATTGCAAAGAGACATATCGCCAATAGGCACAGACCGATCACCCCCAAGGGATCACTCGCACAGTAGGGCATTAGCTGCCCATCCATCAGGCTGATTACCAGCAAGGAAAGGCTCCAAGCTGGGCTAAACAGGCTTTCGGGACCTCTGGAACCCAAGGCGAGGCAGCAATTTGCCTACTCTGGATGGCAGGGGAGGGTTTTATGCTCTGTGCATGGATTGGTTTTCTGCTAGCTGGCCATAATCTTAGGCAAAACAGATTGATGGGATACATAGGGAGGAGGATAGGTTGGCGGGGATGGGAATCCCTAGGAATAACTAGCGGGGTGTGTCCTCACAGCCCATGGGCTAGGAATATGGCCAGCTTCTCAAAAATACCTTCCAAATCAATGCACTGCAATGAAGAAGAGAAAGACTGGCCTTTACCAAGCGATCGGGGCATTCGCCTCTCCCTTTCCCCACCCCTAGCTCAGCTCATCCTACCCCCACGCTGCCTCACTAGGCGCAGCTGCCCAGGTCCCTGTCGAACCAGCTGTATGGAAGCGCCCGCACATGTGCATCCTGCCAGGGACGTCGTATTTTTCGCTCCTGGCCTCATCCCGCAAGGTTGAGCGCCAGCTGACTGTCAACCCGTCTGGCTGACGTCCGCTGGAGCAGTTGCCAAACCTGAGGCCTGCTAACTATGCGCTTCGGGGGGGCCTTTCACTCCCCCTGTGCAGAGAGGAAGTACAAACCTCTGCCCGACGTGAATGAAACTGCAGGCCTCACAACACGGCTCAGGCAGGCTGTCAACGTTGCCTGGGCCCTGTCCAGGCTCCTCTGTACAGAGCTGAATTTCAGTCGTCATTACTGTGTCTTTAAAGCTGCAGCAGGAAGCCAAGCAGGCTGCAGTTGTAAGCAGAAGCTTTAAAGTTGCTTTGTTTTCAAGGCTCCTTGTTCCCTGATAAGGGACACTGGTTCTCTTACTGGGTGATTCTTCATGATGCACTTAGCTAGTTTAACTGCACAGGTGCAGCGTTTTCCTTGGTGTACAAACTGGGCGTGTTCCTTTGCCTTTCCTCCAGCTTTCAGCTGGGTCCTCTTTGTTCTTATTGTAATGAGCTGAGGGGAACACTTGAAATCCCTTTCTCCTCTTCTTTACAAGTGTTCAATAAATCGCCCAAAGAAAGGGACGTGCCCTGTGAGGGCTTTATATTGCCACATGGGCCTGGCACACAGGTTGGAAGTGATATGCCACTGGCCTGTGTATGTCCCCAATTGCTATCAGGTGGGCTGTGAGCATGAGTTGTGCACTAAATACGATGCACAGGTGTTTTGTGTGAGCACTAATACAGCAGTGTGGAGGGGAAGTGGCTTCTAAGAGCAAGTGCATTGCAAACTCTCAGCTTGGATCTTCAGCCTTTTCCATGTAGGTAAGTTTATAGTGTGATGTCTTGGACCCTGATTATGGCTTCAGAGCTTTTACTGTCTCCTTGATTCATTTGTCTTTGACAAATGGTAAAGGCCTGAGCATCAGCAATATTTGTGTCTGCATTTGCACATTGGAACACCCTGCCATGCTTAAGGCAACCTGGGTTTTTAAGTATTCTACACAACGGTGGGGAAAAAACTCTCCCATCTTTACATTGCTCTCCCTGGTCTCATTAAATCTGAGCTGCCCGTAGGCCTGGATGGATGATCTGGGAAGAAGAGCAGGAAGCATGCTGTGGCTTGAACTCCCGGCAATCGTTCCACAGGGATCTGGGTCTGCTTTACATTTGCAGGTAGGCTCCCCTCTTTTAGTTAAAGGTTCGTTAAGATGATGAGTAGTAATAAACGTGAGTTCTCAATTACAGGAGGACGAGTCAGAAATGGTGGCTCTGTGATCATGAGTGATTACAGTGGTGCTTACTCCAGGCATTCAAAAGGTCATGAATCAGAATGCTAAAAGCATGAGATTTACTGAAAAATCAGCAACTTTAGCTGCTTTTCCTTTGCCTTGTGTTGAGCCTTTAAGGGGGCACTCGGGTCACATTTGCAAATTCTTCTGTGAAATCATGTAGGGAGCGTCTAGCCCTTTAAAAAAATATGGCCAGCTAAGATTCTTCTCTAATCATGGCAGTCCAGGAGCTGGGACTCTTTAAAAAAAAAAAAAAAAAAAAAAGTACCAGATACCGTAGGAGTGGGCAACACTATGTCATTAGGAAAAAGCTTCAGCACACATTTGCAAAATAAACCATGTGGTTGCATAGAGGGAAATGTGCCGAGTTTAGTATCTGTAAAGTTACTGCTTTGGTGTTGGCTTTATCAATGAAAGAGCAGTACTTTCCCCCCTAAAACTAAAGTTTGGTAGCAGTTTCAGGCTAAATGCTAAAGAATACATGGCGATCTTTTTAAAAACAGGCTTTGATTCTGTAAATATGCACAGTCTTAATTTGCTTCAGTGGTACTGCTTATGTGAAGGGATAGCTCAGTGGTTTGAGCTTTGGCCTGCTAAACCCAGGGTTGTGAGTTCAATCCTTGGGGGGGCCATTTAGGGATCTGATGCAAAAATTGGGGATTGGTCCTGCTTTGAGCAGGGGGGTTGGACTAGATGATCTCCTGAGGTCCCTTCCAACCTTGATATTCTAGGATTCTATGTGCTTCAAGTTGAACATAGGCATAAATATTTGTAGGACTGTGGTTGGTATAGGTGCAGGTCCTGCATTATCTTTTAGCATGCGAATAGTAGCATTGATTTCAATGGCTCCATTTATGGTAGTAAAGTGGAGCATATGTTTAGGTATATTCAGGACTGGGGCCACAACGTGGAAAATTGTTACCTGTCCTGTATTTGTTCAAAAAACCCGACTGATTTATTTTTCTGACCAATTCCTCCTCCTTTTTTCTTCTGTCAAAAGTTCAACAAAAATCATCAGCGTTTTGAAATTGAGAAAATATGGCTGGTTTTGTTTGACACATTATTTGCTTTTGTTTTAGTAGTGCAAGGAATGTAGCGTTGGTGTGAATGTGATTAGCTGTTCAGGGAGGTGTTTTTGCCGCAAGGGTGTGAAGTCCCTGTAACACATCCATAGTGGCTGTCTGCTGCGTTGCATTTGCAGAGCTAAACTAATAAGATATATCCAAGAAAACACCCAGAGCTGTCTGTGAATATAACACTTCTGGGTGCCCTTTAATCAACCTCTCACCTGCGCCACTGGGCAAAATCCACTGGGGAGAGGTGTGGGGGAATATGTATTGCTTGTTACACTAGTCCAATCAAGAAATAGAAACAATGCCATATTACCTGACAAAGGCATCTCTAATTATTAATTTATTTGACTTCTTCCAATGGGCCCTCACCCCACGCTCCCCCCCATTGCTCTATCTTCCCCCACCCTCACTCACTTTCACTGGGCCGGGGCAGGGAGTTAGGGTGTGGGAGTGGGTGCAGGCTCTGGGCTGGAGCCAAGGCGTTTGGAGTGTGGGAGGGGGCTCCAGGCTCAGCCTGGGGCAGGGGTGCAGGAGGGGGTGTGGGGTGCAAGCTCTGGGGAGGGAGTTTGGGTGCTGGAGGGGGGCTCAGGGTTGGGGCGGGGGTGCAGGCTGGAGTGTGGGGTGCAGGCTCTGGCCAGGAGGTGCTTACCTGGGGCGGCTCCTGGTCGGCGGCGCAGGGGGCTAAGGCAGGCTCCCTGGCTGACCTGGCCCTGCGCTACTCCTGGAAGTGGCTGGCACGTCCCTGCAAGACCTGGGGGTGGGCCCTGGGGCCTGTAAGCACCGCCCCCACAGCTCCCATTGGCCATAGTTCCTGGCCAATGGGAGCTGTGGAGTCTGTGCTCGGGGCAGGGGCAGCACGTGGAGACACTCTGCCTCCCACCAGGGCCGCAGGGATGTGCCGGCCGCTTCTGGGAGTGGCACGGGGCCTTGGCAGGCAGGGAGCCTGCCTTAGCCTCAGTGCACCACTAGACTTTTAACGCCTAAAATCTCCGTTTGGCTTCAGTGGCCTCGGGGAGATAGAGCCGGATTCCACCGGCGAAACCGGGAGGGTTGGCAATCCTAGTTCTCATAAATGAGTTGCAGACTAAGTAGGGTTGCCACCTTTCTAACTGCACAAAACCGAACACCCCTGCCCCTCCCCTTCCCCGAGGCCCTGCCACTGTTTGCTCCATTCCCCGCCCCCCCCGCCTCCGTCTCTCACTCTCCCCCACCCTCACTCACTTTCACCGGGCTGGGGCAGGGGGTTCGGGTGAGGGAGGGGGGTGAGGGCTCTGGCTTGGGGTGTGGGTTCTGGGGTGGGACTGGGAATGAGGGGTTTGGGGTGCAGGAGAGGGCTGGGGCAGGGTGTTGGGGGAGGTGCGGGGTCTGGGAGGGAGTTTGGGTGCGGGAGGGGAGTCCCGGCTGGGGCAGGGGTGCAGGAACAGGTTTGATGTTCAGGGTCCCAGTGGCACTTACCATGGCTCCCAGGAAGCAGTCGGCAGGGTCCTGCAGCCCCTAGATGCACCGTCAGCCAGGGAGGCTCCATGCCTTACCCACTCCCTGCAGGTGCCTCCCTGCAGCTCCCATTGGTTGCGGTTCCCAGCCAATGGGAGCTGCGGAGCCGGCCCTCGGGACAGGGGCAGTGCACAGAGCCTCCCTGGACCCAGGGGCCACAGAAACCTGGTGGTGGCTTCTGGGAGCCGCAGGGAGCCTGCCTTAGCCCCAGGTCCCCGCTGCGCTGCCGACCGGACTTTTAACAGCCCGTTAGGCAGCGTCGACCGGAGTTGCCAGGGTCCCTTTTCAACCGGATGTTCCGGTTGAAAACCAGATGCCTGGCAATCCTAGGACTAAGAATTATTCAGAGAGTCGGAATGCCACTTGAGTCCTACTTAAGTGGTGTGTAGGCCTGGTCTTAGATCTCTGCAGGGTGAATTTCACCTAGAGTACTGGGCATTTAATTCTAAAGAGCAGATTAGGATTTGAAAGAATCTCAAGGTGCTCACAGGCAATTCGCAAAAAGGCTAAATTCATGGAATGAGTTACTGCTAAATAGTCCTCCAAGTGCTTCTGCATTCTGACCGGGTTTCTATCAGAGCCAGTTACAGTCTCATAGTCACTAAAGCAGAGCCTTGGGAAGATGTATTTATCTATCTGGGATGCCTTTGTATTTTGTTGCCTCTGGGACTAGAAACTAAAAGCACCATTTGCCTGATCCTGCAAACACTTACACTTTGACTTCAGTGGGTCTACTTACATGACGGGGGAAGGGATAGCTCAGTGGTTTGAGCATTGGCCTGCTAAACCCAGGGTTGTGAGTTCAGTCCTTGAGGGAAGTTCAGTCCATTTAGGGATCTAGGGCAGAAATTGGGGCTTGGTCCTGCTTTGAGCAGGGGGTGGGACTAGATGACCTCCTGAGGTCCCTTCCAACCCTGATATTCTATGATTCTATGACTGAAGTTAAACATGCGTGTACAGCACTGATCCCATGTTGTCATCCATGTGGGCAGACTATTGAACCTGCACAGAGCCCCATCTGTCTGTTCACTCAGGTCAAAATGCAGGATCAGGGCCTAAAGTACCACACACAGGAAGCTATTGTACAGTATTTCTGGTCTAGCCCAAATAGGAGGGGTAAGCAGGGTGAGGAGAAATTTTTATACCCAAGGGGCTTTTGGGTAACTGCAGATAAACCACAGAACTTTCCAGTGCTTCAGTGAGGCTGTGAGGTTTGTTCACAGCAACCACCAGTCCAGATAAACTTTCTGCTGACAGATGTGGTGATTTTTAGTCATTTAGAGGCACCAAAAGTGATGACACCCGGCGATATGTTAGCTTTTAGTCACTTCTTCCTCATTTTTTAAACTCTTCTGAGCAATGTGATTGCCAGAATAATCTCCAGCTGATAAAACTTCATACAGATTTCCTCTTAGTCTGTGATCAAAGTTATTAAACTCTAGAAATAACAATATTGCGTCCTACTGACACCACCGTACCATGGCGTTATGTGCAAAAATGCCCTGATAGACGGTAATTTATCTATTAACAAGCTTTTAAAACGCAAATGTTCTACTGCTATTTTAATGCTTTGTATTATCATAAAAGAAGGTCTTTATTTCTGCTTTCCATCAAGTCCCAAAAGCCAGTGGCCTGTAATCATGACTGCATTACATCCCTGGAGATGCAAAGGCAAGGAAATGCATAGGTGCAATAAACGTTTTCTTAAGACACAAAATATATGCTTGAGTGCCCTAGTGAGATTCGTGGCTGTCTGGGTAGATGATGCTGGGGGGGGGGGGGGGGGGGTCAGCTCAGCGGTATGGCACCAAGCCATGTCTCGGGTTTTTCTATAGCACTCATCACCGTAGTATCTGAGCTCTGTAACTATCACCAAAGGGCCACAGACTGAATTGAATTGAGCATCCTGATTAGGAATGAGAATGGCCCCACTGGGTCAGACCCAAGGTCTATCTAGCCCAGTGTCCTGTCTTCCGACAGTGGCCAAGGCCAGGTGCCCCAGAGGGAATGGACAGAGCGAGTCATCATCAAGTGATCCATCTCCTGTCGCCCATTCCCAGCTTCTGAAACATTACTATAAACCGGAGACAGAACTTAACCCCACAGGTAGGAGCTTGGGTCCAAACTTCAAGGCTGGGGTGTTTGGATCGCTGGTCTGACTTGGGTTTGGAGCCCTCTTTATCTTTGAAGCAGCCATAAAGTGCACTCCTATCCTCTACAGCATATACTTATAGCTGGCTTTAGCCCACCACCATTGACTTCTGGACAGTGCTGGGGTGGTGCAAGCCGACCCCTGCCCTGGGCTCAGTAGCAGTGCATGGTGGAATTCCCCACTCCACACTGTCCAGTAGGTTTAGAAGTTGAGCAGACCTTACACATGCATGGGCATGTTAGTATACAGCGACTCTAAGTCTAGGCAAGCAGCTTTCCCTACTAGCAGTTGTATAGCTGGGAGGTGAGGATGTTCAGGATGGTGAAGGGGAAAAAAGCAGCCTTATGGTCAAAGTAGAAATTGAAAATAGGAATTCTGGATTCTGACTCTTGGCTTGGATGCTCACTTGGGTCAGGCATGTCACTTTGCTGTGTCTCAGTTTCCCCACCTGAAAAATGTGGAAATACCACTTATGTACTTCCAAGGCATGAGACTTAGTTCATTCATGTCTGTGCCACACATTGCGGCCCAGAGGTGAAAGGTGCACTGTCTATGGCCTTGGTTTTTAAAATCTGCCCTTCCTTTGTGCACCTGCAATTTCAATGGCAAATAGCTTCAGGCACGTTTGTTTAGGGGCACAAATGAAAGCAGGTAGATAGTTAACTCCCTGAATGCTCCTGGGCTGAGACTCTTCCATGTCTTATGCACAAAACTGCTCCCACAATTACATCTGGGCTCAAAACGTTGAGCCCATAAAGGAAGGTCAGGTAAAGGCCTCATTTACAATTCCAGTCTAACAACGCATTGGCTCACTAGCATCGCCATGTGCCCCATATGTCAGACCTGACCCGCTGTATCCCAGTTAGCTAGTTCTGAGGTCCCTGAAAGGCTCAGAAGCTGCCAGTTCTCCTGAACTCTACGAACTAGCATGATGCCTGTGTGAGATGGTCCTATGTCTGCTGGGGGAAAATGCCAAACTCCTCTGCATAGAGACGTGGTTCACACAAGCGCTGCAGCAGAGAATTCCTTAGGAACCCCAGGATCAGTAAAAAAGGCCACAGTAATCACTGCTCCATTACTCCATCACTGACTGCAGTATGCCAAGGGGAGTGATGCTGTGGAGAACAGCCCCTTGGTGTGAAAAGGGGACAAAGCAGCATTGTAGGAGTTTAGATTTTGACTGCATTAGGAAGCACAATATACTTATAGGTGCTGGACCTAGGGGTGCTGCTGCACCCCCTGGCTTGAAGTGGTTTCCATCATATACAGGGTTTACAGTTTGGTTCAATGGCTCTCGGCGCCCCCAGATTGTTCAAGCAATACAATACAGATTGTTCCAGCACCCCTGGATATACTGCCTGGGGACACAACAGGAGAAGGCAAATCTGGGGGTACTGCACTACATTCGCCAAACGTCGTCCCTTATGGCGATGGGACGAAACTTGAGTCCATTGTCTTGTTTGTTTGTTATCAACAATGCTGTGTTAAATGATGTGAATAGGTGCTAGAAGTGAGGAAGGGTTGCAATAAAAGAGCAGCCGATGTGCATTATGGTTAATAATACCGGGAAAACGGGGACGAAAAAAAGTGGGGAGAATTTCCTCCATAATGCCATTGCAGCTGCCCATGCCAGCCACTTGATCGAGAATTTCTGTTGGGGTGAAATGCGCCCCTATGCAGAGGACCGTGACAAATGGCGCACAGTCTTTAAGGCTCACTTACTCCTCAAACCAGCGTCTAAGTGGGACTTGAGTGGTGCAGGGGCTAATGTTTGCCATGTAAGTAAAGAACCACGTATGGAAAGATTCCACATGTTCGGTGCTGATCTTGCTTACACTGGTGTGTAGCTGATGGCAGAAAAGGCCTGGTGTGAGCTGCTCAGCTGTGGAGAATGGGGATATTCCTTGGTCCCATCATGGTGGTTTTGCTGCGTAAATGGAGATTGGATAGACACACACTGTAAAGCTGGCCAGATCTCAAGAGTACATTAAGACTTTGTTGCAGAGCTAAATGCTCAGGCTTGTTGTGAGATTAGCAAGGTGTGTTTTTTTTTCCATCTTTTGTGCATGAGGCTTACTTTTTGACACATGAGTCCACAGGCCCAGTATCGTCGATCGAGGTTAGGATGGACAAACCAAAAAACCCTAGGAAAAGCGGCTTTTGTAAAACCAGAATGAAAATGTACCAGCCAGGTACTTGTCTACTCTTTAACAGGATGATGATGGGGAGGGAAGAGAGAGTGCCATTTTACTCTTCAAAACAAGGTCCTGGCCCCAGATGAGTTAGCTAGGAGAATTTTGAAGGGCTTAGGACAGGTCAGCTATTAAAATAACCCAAACAAATTCTTGAACATGTTTCCTAGAGTGATAAAGATGCTTGGGTCTGGCTGAGCTGGGTTCATCACCAGGCAATGGAGGAAGGATAAAGGTGACGTTATGCCACCATTGCGGCCCCTGGATTCTGGGGACTGATCCAGTGTCAAGTGAACATTAGAGCAGCCCAAAGGCTGCTCTAACTTATGTCTGGTTGCTCATGGTGCCAAGTGGCCATTGTGGCAGCTCATGAGGGCAGAGGCACCTCAGATCAGGGCCCCTGGTGCTCAGGGATGCTGATGCTATGTCCATCCATATTCATGTTTTCTAAAAACACATTAACAACAAAATATAACGTATTCCCCTGGATCAACTGCTTCCAAATAACGCTTTGTTTTCAGATAAAGTGTTTTAAAAGATGCAGACAAATTACAGATGCAGACAAACAGTCAAATTACAGACATGTTTGGTGTCGAGAAGCAAGGTGAGCACAGCAGTTTGATCATTCACTCCTTGTATCAAACCATCCCAGACCTCCCTCACCCTCTTTCTCCTTTTCTCTTCTCGTCTTTACCTGGAAGCTGGCTGCAGGATAACTGTGTGGGCAAGATCTAGGAGAAACAAAGTTCCATCCAGCATTGCTTTCACACCCAGCCCTTGTCTTACTGTAGGACGTTCTCTCTTTCACCCTCCTCACTTGTTTACAGTGGAACAATTCCACTGGAGTCAGCAGTGGCGGTGTGCTAGATTTACCAGGGGAAGTAGGAGGCAATATTGATCCAGTTCTTTATGATCAATGGGTTACTTGAGCTGCTAACTCGTGCCCAGCTAGCACAATGGTTTTCATCTGCATGTCCAATAAGACCTGATCGCTAAAGATGACATGACAGGCACTTTAGCAAAGCCCAGCCAAACTTGAGGTCTGGTAAAAATGAACAAGAAAGGGGATCGCTGACCAATCTGAATGACAGATCCAGTCCATCCCACCAGGGACCAGTGCCAGGCTTATTCCTCGCAATGGGCCAGTCCCTCAGCTGGTATAAATTGGCATAGGTCCAGTGAAATCAGCAGACCTATGCTGATTAAAACAGCCAAGGTTCAGGCTCAATGTGATTCTGAATTCTTAGTCCAGTGTAGTTTTAAATGTCCCCAGACATGGGTCTTCCACATTCTTATCAATCAATCTTGCTAACAGGATGTTTTCCCCATAATCAGCCTCGTTTCCCTTTTCTTGGTTTCATCTCATTACTTCCCCATGCACCATGCTAAACAATTCCTCTCCCTTTTTGGTGTGTATGTAATGATGCCCTTGGCTGGATCATCAGGCAGGGCTGAACACAGGACCTCAGCATCTAAAAGCAGGATCTGCTACTGCTTGAACTAAAGGAGCAGGTGCATTAGCCAAGAGGCAGTAGATGTATACTTGATTCAACCATGAGAGGGATACAGAGAGCCACACCGGTTGTGTGGATTACATTGATCCCTTTCAGATGACTGTCTTGTCCCCTGTAAAAAGAAAAGGATTGCTTGTGGCTTGTAGAATCCAAGACCTAAGAGAAATCTCTCTGCCCTGACATTGTGTCACATGTTGATATGGATCAGGAAGCACACACAACGGAATAGTTTTGGTGTTTGAGTTTGCTGACCTGCCGTTGGTTACCCTTGTCTTCAGCCGGTGGTTATGCAGCTGTGGGGCACGTTTCATGACCATCAGCTCTGTCAGGCCTCCCGGCTGCACTTTGTGCATCTCTGACTAGCACTGCACAGGGCAACATTGGGCATGGAAGCATGGGGCCAAATACGCAGAAGGGTGTGAGTAATGCAAACCCTTACAGGAAACCAGCTTATCATGTGGGATTCCACTGGCCGAGCACGGTGCTCCCATGCTTTAGGCAAATGCTCATGCCCTTCTGCAGAAGGGTGGTTTCCCATCCAGGATCTTCCGAGTGTTGCTTTTGCAGGCAGTTCCGCTGTTGCTCCTTGCATCTTACAAAATCAAGTAGCTCTAGGGATGGCACAAATTGTAGCTCTTCACCCAAGGTTGCTACCTTTGACGATCAATGCACTCTCCGTTCAATTGCTTTCATTGATATTTAAGTCCTTTTCCATTCCAAAAGCCACAGCATGTCCCAGGTTGTGTCCATTGCTCAAGGTCATTACCACGGCGGGGTTAGTTTCTTGAGCAACTAACGTGGGCTCACTTGTTGAGCTGTAAAAACAACAAGCGTTTGGTACTAACGCGTTTGTGATTCAGTTTGACGCAGGTTCCTTTGCTAGTAGACATGGGCCTAATCCAGATCCAAAGTTCGAGACATTGGATATTCTGGGCTTTAGTTTACTCTGTTGTAGAGATGGATGCAACAATCAACTTCAGATCAGCGGATTGCACTTGGATACCACAATGTCAGGGGTGTTAAAAATACCGTGAGAGACAAGACTAGACAGATGGTCCAATCCTGAATCTGAACAGCACCAGAGTTTGGATGTTAAATCAGGCCCATCTTTACATATGGTTGTTTTTAATTACACTGACTGCATGATTTCATAGGGGAAGAAGGCACCATACAGTTTAGATCATGCCGCAGCCATACACATGGTATTGGTTTGCTGTGTACTTCTAGTAATGCTGCCTATCCCCTCAGAGGGTATTGCCTTCATGAGCTGCATTTGACAACGTCCTTATTAGTCATGGGATCCTACTGGCCTCACTAGCTGAGGTCCCGGGGCAGCTCTGTTATGTTTGAGTAATGGCCTTGCACACCGTTGTGCCAGCAGGTCTACAGGCCTATCCCATCAGAGAGTGCTGAGCTCCATCCTGGTGTGGCCTGGGAGCAGCCCATATTCCTCAATGTCCAAATACTCTCCATAGCATTACATGACTTAGTGCCGCAATCCGGGGCGCTGGTGTAAAGGATTCTTTGCTGGTAACCCGTGGAAAAGCTGGGGCAATATTACAACTGTGAATCACTGTTAACTCTCTGATGAATTCTTGAGATCTCTCCACCTTTCATTTCAGCAGGGTGAGTCTGACTCCCATCAGCATGTGCCAAAGGTTTGGGGGTAGGCCTTGCTTTTAATTGACCTTTCCAGGTCTAAGAACATCCACTCTGTACTGAAATCTCTGCACTGGCCTAGTTGCTTAATGCATATGGTAGGTTTTGACACCATAAGGCAACTAACTATACATTGTACAGAGTATTTTTGTAAACTCTACCATGGAGTTATATACTACAATTGAAGAGACGCATAACTGCTGGAGAAGAATGAAATAAAGTGGTATAGACAAGGAGAAAAATGTCTCCTTGGCCAAGATGTGAAATAAAACAGAGTCAATGAGGTGGAGGGTGGAGCTGGGTGAATAATGGATTTTTTTGGTTCAGTGGCAATTTTGAAAAATAAATTTAAAAATAATTTTGGGTCAAATTGCAAACAATTTTCAAACTTTCCAGTGAATCGAGAGCTGGGAAAAATAATTTTTGGCTGAAATAAAACATTTTATTTGACCTGAAATGTTTAGATTTTGAGCATTTCTTTATACATTTTTAATTTTTTTATAAAGAAAATTAAAGAAACTTTCAAAACAAAAAGTCCAATCAAATCAAGAAGTCGAAAAGTTTCACTGAAAAAAATGTTGAAACAAAATATGATTTTTTTAAATGTTTTTTTCCCCCTGACTGAAACAATTAGGTGAAATCAACACAAATTGGTTTCAGTGTCACCAAATCTGCCTTTTTTCAGAGAAAATAAAGATGTAGGTTGAAATATTTCACCCAACTCTAGTGGAAAGATTTAGGAAAGCTGTTAGAGGAGCTACAGAAAAGAATATTCTTGCACTGGCAGTGGTCAGATTGCAGGGAGGGCCACACAGTTTCAGTTGGCAGACTACTAGGCAAGGCTCACAGAGTTTAAGGCCTGAAGGGACTATCATGATCATCTTGTCTGATCTTCTGGACCACTCTTTGGACCTCTATTCCCTCCCAGAGCCAAATGCAGGATGGTTCCTTTCAATATTTTATCTAGTGCTTTAACTAGTCTAGTTTTAAATAGACCAGACAGTGGAAATCCCACATCTTTTCTTGGCCCTGTAGATCTCACTGTCAGAATGTTTCCTCTGATATTCAACCTCAAGTTACCCCTTTCTTGATTTCATCCCATTCCCCTGAGTTAGACCTCCTTGCACCCCCCCAAATACCCCCTCCCTCTTTGATGTTTCTCTCCCTCTTTCAGGTATTTTTAGATTGTTTTCTTGCTCTCCCAGACCTTGCTTAGCCAAGGTGGGGTTGTTGAGCTTTCCAGGTTTTTGCCCATAAATCATCTCTCTAGTTTCCTAGTCATGATGCGCTAGATTGTGGACCCTGGTGAGCATTTACTCAGGTCAGTTGACCGACTCGCGCCATTTGTCCGAGTAAATGTTCATCCACCTGCGTATGGCTTGTGTGGCTCTTCTGCAATTTGATGGCTGCCACAGACAGTTTCACAAGGCAGGGCCCCATGAGGAATTCCTACGCACCACACTGGTCAGTATATGACTCCTGTGCTGAGACCTTCAATGTCATACATGGGCCGGGTGTGAAATTGACTATGTTGTGTCAATTGCAAGAAAGAGCCCAGGGGGCCTGACAATTGAATAGCTTAAAATAATTATCTGACCAATATTTTATTCACGCTCCCTGTCTCCAGGTAATTCCACTTGCACTCAGTGATACACTCTCATTTTTTACTCCTGCATACTCTGGGAGACCCAGTGTAATCGCAATCAATCACACAGCATATTCACTCCATTTTAGACAGCGTGACACCCTGCTTTCCTACTTGGGCACACATTTTTATTAAGTCATTATTGATTAGCATCTCTCTTTTCCAGCTAACTAGGCCACTGTACACTCCTTAGCTAATATAGGGGATCACGCCCAGCAGACAGATCTCTGGGGAAGCAGGAGGGAAAAAAATATTAGACGCAGTCCTAGAATTTAGCACGATGGTTTCACCACGGGATTTAAAAACAGAGCACACAGGCTACTGCTGGGATTAACTGAATGCAAATTCTGGGCTCAAGTTGGAAAACAGCTGCTGAAATTCAGAGGTTTATCCTGAGTCTGAAAAATGAGGGAGGCACTCTCACAAGAATGGGGCTTTTCCTCCTCATGAGATTTCGGGAGTTTCCAGCAGAGAACAGGTGTTTGAAAATGTCAACCAGTTTGTTTCTATTCCTCTTCCTACTTGTCAGGGTTGGGGACTGGAGTTTGTGCTCTCCAAATTTTTTTGACTGTCAGGATTGTACATTCTAGGGATCCTGGCAATTCATACCACATAGTTATTTGCAGAGGGGGATGGCCACACATACAAACAAGTTCAACTCTGTAGGACAGGAATGCGCTATGTTTGTGAAACAGAAAGCTGCATTAGCAAAGGGGTATACAAACGCACCCAGCTGTAGCATTGGCTTGTACATCCCCATCGGTAACAGAATGCAAATTGCTGGTTGGTTGAAAGAAATACCTGCAGCTCAGCTTTGTCCTTGCTCTGCAGCTGCATTTTATTGCTCCGCAGTTTGCATGAGGGCTACATGTCGGGCACCCTTGACTCATAAGAACCATTTGATCACATAGTTTGCACAAAGGGGGTTGTAGCCTCCACATTAGGAATCGGCAGGTAGCTCCCATCAACACTTCTGGGACTATGCTGCACAGGGATCAAGGAAGGCCGATGCAGAGAGGGCTGTAGTGAATAAAATAGAAGCTGTTGCTGTATCTTCTGCTTTCCCTTTCCAGCAACACAAGACAGCGAAATGACGACATTAACCGCCAGCTGCTGGCCCGTGCATCCAGCATTACACTTACTCTTAAAGCACATTGCCTGTGAGCTCTTAACTTGCACAACCATCTTACAAGTGAATGGGGGTCTGCAGGGGTGTGTATGTTCTGGGGCCTGGTTGGGTGATATTGGGATCTACCAGAATAAAGCTAGATATTACCCTATCTGAGATGTCAGTAAAATGTCTCTTTAAAACGCTATAGTACATGCTTTCATTGAATGTTCATAAAAATTTTTTTTCAGCTAAGAGGGGTGGGTTTGGTTTGGGTTTTTTGGTGGGATTTAAACAGTCCCCTGCAGTTTGTCATCACAATGTTGTCCTCGTGCGTGTTTGAGGACAACTGTAATAACCAGACCGGTCTAGTTTCATTGTCTAAACCTGAGTGAAAAGCAAAGAGGGAAATCACCACCACCAAGAGCAAGAACTAAATTACTCCAGCAGTCTGAGCACTAGCCTGGGACCTAGGAACTCTTGGCACATTCATAGATCCCAAGGCCAGAAGGGACCATTGTGATGGTCTAGTCTGATCTCTAGTATAACACAGGCCAGAGAACGTCCCCCAAACAATTCCTAGAGCAGAGCTTTCAGACAAATATCCAGTCTGGATTTTAAAATTGTGTGATGGAGACTCCACCACAACCCTGGGCAACTTGTTCCAATGGGTCAGTATTCGCATGATCAAATATGTACACCTTATTTCCAGCCTGAAGTTTTCTAGCTTCAGCTTCCAGCCAATTGACCATGTTATACCTGCCACAGATAGATTGAAAAGCCCATTATTAAATAGTGGTTCCCATGTAAGTACTTATAGACTGTAATAGTCACCCCTTAATCTTCTCTTTAAGCTAAGTAGATTCACTATAAGGCAAACTTTCTTATCCTTTAATCATTCTTTTGGCTCTTCTCTGAAACCTCTCCCATTTATCAACACTACTTCTTGAATTGTGGACACTAGAACTGGACACAGGATTTCAGCAGTACTTGCACCAGTGCCAAATACAGACATAAAATAATCTTTCTACTCCTACTCGAGACTCCGCTGTTTATGCCTCCAAGGACCACATTAGCCCTTTTTGCCAAACTGCCATACTGGGAGCTCACGTTCAGTTGATTATCGAGCATGACCCCCAAATCTTTTTCAGAGTCTCTGCTTCTTAGCATGGAGTCCCCCAGCCTGCAAGCAAGGGCGCCTTTCTTTGTTCCTGGATGTATATACTTACTTTTAGCATAATGAAAACGCATATTTGCTTGCGCCCAGTTTACTGAGTGATCCAGACTGCTCTGACTCAGTGACCTGTCCTCTTCATTATTTACCACTCCTCCAATTTTTGGGCCATCTGCAAACTTTTAAAATATTGGCACAGAATTAGCTTTCTTCTAGTTTTTTGGAACTTCCCCATGTTCTGAGACTTATTGAAAATCAAAATTAACAGTCCAGCATACTCCTCAGACAGCTCTTTTAAAACTCTTGGGTGCAAATTAAATGGACTTGCTGGTTTAAAAATGTCTAACTTTAGTAGCAGCTGTTCAACATCCTCGTACTGTATTAGTGGAATAGAAAGAGTGTTAAGAGCGGTATCATATGATATGACTACATCTGATTTTTTCCAAATACAGGACTGAAATATTTATAAAACACTTCTACCTTTTCTGCATTACTATTGATAATTCTTCCATTTCCATCTAGTAATGTACCAATACCACTATTAGGATTCTTCTTGTTCCTAATATACTTAAAACAACTCCTGATTATCCTTAAGTCTGCTAGTCCTTCAGTTCCCTTATCAATTTCTACAATTCCTAGCTTCTGAATTATATTCATTACTATCAACATCCCTTTTCTTCCCCCTGCCTTCACTTCCCCTCTAAACCAGGTTGTGGTGTGTGTTTTTTTTTTTTTTTTTTTAAGCTAAGACAGCCTCTTTCCTCAGTTGTTGGACTTTGGCTTTTTGGGCAACTAGTAAAGCATTCTTAAACAATTCCCAATCCTCATTCACATTTTTCTGATTAAATTCATCCTTCGTGCCCCCCCCCCTCATTTGGCTCATAATTGTTTTCAGCTTTGTGAAATTGGCCGCTTTAAAACACCAAATATAAGTATTACTGGTCTGGACTTTTTTTCTGTTTGTACATTAAGTTACCATTATCTTTTAGTTCTGTGATCAGTTCTTCTTATCTGTCAAGATTAGGTCTAGAAATAGAATTCCCCCAGGTTGGCTGCAGCACTTCGTGAGTTAGGAAATGATAGTCTATAATGTTTAGAAATTCCAAGGATGTTTTAGTACTGGCAAATTAGACCTCCAGCATGTATCCCTCAAATTTATGTCCCCCATGATCACTCAGCTTTCCCCCCCCCTACACATTGTAGACAGGTGTGTAAGGAGCCGTTATCCTGTGCCCTAATGTGATTTGGTGGTCTGCAGCAGATTCCAACTAACACTCCAGTCTTGTGCTTTATCTGCTAGGACATTGATCCAGAAGCATTCAAGATCATTTTCTTTTGTGTTGTCAGTGGCTCAGAGAAGGGTGATGCCATTTTTTGACGTACAGTGCCCCTCCCCCTCCCCTTTTGCCCACTCACTCCTTCCTAAATAGGTTATAACCATTGATTTTAACATTCCAATTATGTGAATCATCCCACCATGTTTCAGTAATACCAACTAGATTGAATTTATGCTCATAAATGAGCCATGCCAATTCCTCTTGTTTGTTACCTAGGAGACTAGCATTGGTTTATATGCAATTAAAAGTTCTTCTCTTTATGCCCTTTGGTTCCTTGATTAATTTTGTTCTCAAGGTCTTGAATCTTTTCTGTGTCTTCACTCTTTTTACCCTCTCCTTTTGTTATTAGTTTAACCCCCTCCACAGTACTCTAGCCAGCCTGTCCTCAAGGAGATTTGGTCCCCTGCTACTGAGGTGGAGGCTATCCAAATTATTCAGTTCTCTCCCCCACAAAAGAAGGCGGATCAATGTTCCACAAAACCCAAACCCTCCACCTTACACCGCTTACCTAACCAGTGGTTCACTTCCAGAATCTTCTGCCTTTGGTCGTCTTTTGCTTGTGGGACAGAAAGGATCTCCAAGATCACTTGGACATTCTTCTGCTTCAGCATGCTTCCAGGTTCTCTGAAGTGATGTTATCTGTGAGCTATCCCTTGACGCACTGTCGTTACTGTCGACATGAACTATCACCAATGGACCCTGACCTGTTCTCTTCAGAAGGCTATTCAATCTTAGAGTGACATCTTGTGGCTTGGCTCTGGGAAGACAGCATCCTGTCCTGTTGTCCACTTGTCCCTTGCAGAATGCTCTTTCAATTCTTCTGAGTATTGAATCCCCAGCAAGGATCATCTGTCTTCCTTGGATGGTTGGAGAACTCATTGTGGGCAAGCCTGCTTTTCTTACAGGTTGGGCTGAGCTGCCATCCATAGGTGTGTCCCATACATCTCTCCATTCCCATAGACCAACTGGATCTTGAGAGGTATTTTCTACAGCTTCCACATTGAGGAACTAGTGTCAATTGGAAACTTCTAGCTGTGTGGAATTCTCTCTGGTGGCCACAGCCTGCCCATCTTCATCTGTCTCCACTGATAAAGAATGCTGATGTGATTTCTTGCGTCTGATGGTTAGGAACTGCCAGGCCTCCTCTCTGACTCTTGATAGCCAGCTCCTTGCTTCCTTGAGCCTGGCTGTCCAGAAACTTCTCCGCTACTCTGATTCTGAGTAGTGTCTTGAATCCAAGAAACTTTTCCTCGAGCACAGCAACCAACTTGCACTTCATGCACCAGAAGTCCCTTCTGGCTTCAGCTAGGAAAGAAAACATGGCACCTCTGTTGCAGGTCACCACCACTGTTCCATCACTGGCCATCCTGAAATCGCACATAGCGCTGAACCCAGAAGGAAAACCTCACACTTCCTCTCTCATCTCCCCCCGAAACTCTGTTAGTTGCCTCTGATCATGGCTCTCAAGTTCACCTGGCAAGTGACTTTTAATACCAAGTCTCCTGCTTAGCTCAGCTCAGCTCCACCCGACACCACTAGGGTGCGATGAACCTGTCAGAGACTTCAGATGGCAGGGCTGGTCAAAGCTCCAAAGGGCAGAGCCTTATAAGGCACTAAACAGACCCCTCTAAGCTGCTTACTTAGGGGCCCATGGTTGCTACACAGCCTAGGCCCAGAGAACAACCGACCCATAGATGGACCAAATGCACCACTCCCCAAGTCCCACTACCTTCAAGCACCGAGTCCACCTCTGTTTCCTCCAAAATGCTCCTGTTAGTGGCCTGTTGCCGTTCTCGAGTTCGCCTAGCAAGTGTCTTGAATGGCCTTGAGCAAACTGTTCCAGTGCCTCAGTTTCTCTGTAGGAGCATTACTGATGCCTAACTTAGCTCACAGGCAGATTTTAATGTAATGGTTGCAACGCACTGTATGGATTTATGAACCCCCCCCCCCCCCATGGTGATATTAAAAACAGTGGTAAGGAATATTTTAAATGTGAAACCTATCATCGTGCCCCCCCTTTCATTGCAGGCTGTTGTCTCTCTCTAAGCAGGATGGGCTGGCCTTCCTGTATAGTTTTCTAATGAATGATCAGGCCAGATCCACCAGTGGTGTAAATCAGTGCAGCTCCATTGAAGTCAAGGGGCCAGATCCCCAGCAGGTGTTAATTAGTGCAGTTTCCCTGAAGTTGGTGGTGCTATGGAGTTGTAGGCCAGTTGAAGAGCTGGCCATTAAGTTCAGAATTTGGTTTGGCCACACAGAGTCTGGGATAATTGCTGCTAATCAGTGTTTATGCAAAGGATTGGGTATTTAGAAACACGCAGGGAGCCTGGGAGGGTAGCTAGTGTTGCACTCGTGGCATGTCTTGCAGTGTTCTCCGCAGACAAGAGAATAAAAAGGCGAATGTCTCCCACCACTTAACTGAACTTCAGTCAGGAGGCAAGTTAAATGAGACCATTCTAAAGCGTGAAACACCCCATAGAGCAAGAACTGACCTTCCTGAGCAGTGTGGTTTCTGTATTATTTCTCTAAACTATTGGTTGCTTGTTTTTACACTTTGCTGCAGTTCATTTGTATGGCAGGTGGTTGTGTATATTTATAGGTGGGACAGGAGGAGGCAGAGCTCCTACGTTCTATTCCCATCTTTGCCAGGCAAGATACTGCACCCTTGTGCCTCGGTTTCCCCATCTGCCTCACGGGGATGTTGTGAAGCGTAGTGGTTTGTAAAGTGCTCTTAGAGCTTTAAAGAAGAGGTCCTAGGGACTGGCAAAAGAATGATCATGTTCTCTGACATGCTTGTCTGTTACAGAAATCTAGCCAGAAGGATGGCCCTTGCAAGACCTGGGTTCAAGTCCTAGCTCCCCCACAGCCTTCCTGTGTGACCTGAGGCAAGTCACTTAGACTCAGGCCCTCAAAGGTGTTTAGGTGCCCAACTCCCATTGAGAATCTGTGCCTCAGTTTCCCCTCTGTGCAATGGGGGGACTAGCAGATTTTATAGTTGGGGGCGCTCTCTTTAACTTAGACACTACACTTGTGTCACTAATGTGTTTCTGTCTAAACAGGAGAAACGGAAGATGGGAAGGCTGGAGGACCACCGATCAGAGGGCAGGACTGTGTGAGACGCCTAGCTGAACGATCCTGGTAAGCACTTCTTTCTCCCCATACAGGAGGGGGAATAAACTATACTGGTATAACTGCATCCATGTTACAGCTTGTATCGCTATTTCAGCGAAAAACCAACAACCCCAAAGCCAAAAACCACCCCAAAACATCCCGTAACCGAGCTCGATATACTGGTACAAAAACCCTCTGTAGCCTCGGCCTTAGACTCTGACTCCGCCAGCAGCTGTGGTTCTGAATAAACAAGCCTCCTTTAAGCCGATAGCATCACAGGCAAATTAATCCTCTCTGTAAGCAGTTATCAGAAAGGGATAACTCCCATGGAAGGAGGAAGTGGAGTAACTCCTGTCTCTCCTCTGTGCAGGGAAAGTAGAGACCTTGATGTCCCAATTCCATGGTCCCTGCACAGGTCTGACTCTGCAGTGCAGGCCTGACTGTAACAGCACCGGCTCTTCCAGACACCGATAATCCTACTGCATTGTGTCAAATATAATACGCCTGAAGTTCCAGCAACTGGGGGACAAGAATCATCATTGGATATGTTCTTAGCTTCTTGAGAATTGCACCACTTGGCACTCGAGAGAGCCCATGTTTCCCCATGAAGAGGCCCTGGCTTTCTGCCCTCCTGAGTTTTGTTTCCATATTCTTCTCAGAATGGCGCCATGACTTACCGTCTGGTGCCTCTGGGATCACTGCTCCTGATGCATTTTGCACTGGTCATGAAATTCCAACTGCCACCTTGAAAGCCTTACACACCAACGTTGGAGACCGCTTCCTTCACCTCCCGGTTTTCTGGTCTACTAAACCTTTTCCTAGATTCTCGATGCCAGTTCCAACTCTAAAAGCCACTGCCCTATACTGATTGGGAGATAAGCCTGAGACAAAACCCCTGGTTCAAAGATCCTTAGATTTTAGAATAGTTTGGCCCCACGTCCAAACTTTACAGCTGGCCCTGTACAGGGCCAAACGCAACCCCCAGGTCTAAACATTCCTGAGCCATGGGAAAGCTCAGATCCCAGAGTCAGCATCACTGTTGGACTCTCTCAAGAGACTGGTCTGGCTTCTGTTCTTCACCAAGTGGGTGTTTTTCAAGCATTGTTTGGGATTTGCAGCTTTCTCTGCTGCTCCAAATTGAGCTGCCCTAGGTAAGGATTTCCTAGGTCTCCTCTACTAAAGCTAGGTTACGTGCCTGCTGCTACTTCACACATTTCTGAGTGCTACAGTATTCAACACATTCAAAGCCAGCCCAAGTTCCCTCTGAAGTGAAAGATGGTCAGGTTTTCTGTACATGCTCTCCCTTCCCTCCCACTCGTCCTCTTTTCTGCAGTTTTCACTATGATTTTTTTCTCCATTTCCCTCTTCTCCACTCATTCCCCGGTGGCCCCGCGTTCTCCCCTTTAAGTCCCCCTCCTTCCTCTCCCCTTCCCCCCCCCCCCCACATGGTGGTATTCTACAAGAGGGCAAGGGGCAGACAGAGCCATTCTGTTGCCTTGTCCTCCCAGCAGTGGGGCTGGAGTGAGGTCCGGTGAGGACGACGCTAGCCTGGGATAAATACATTTGACTGAGAGGTGCTCTGCTACGTGATAATAGGAGCCATATACCTCTAGAATGAGGGGCAGTGGGTGAATTTGGCCGAACAGTTGGGTCTCATTACTCACTCTATCTTGGGTTGCGAAAGAACATTTTTTAACATTGTTCTTTCACTGGTTTTGATTTTTCTTTGCATTTTGCTCCGTACGGAGGATGAAACTAGACCAGTCAGTTTCAGCTGCTGTTTCCAGACAATTTTTGCTTTTTAGCGAACCCTGCCGTGTTTGGGTTGGGAGCACCGCAGGGGGAATGTTCAGGTCCACCCAAACCTTGGGGTTGAAATGAAAAAGAAAATGGGGGAAGCATTTCAATTTCACGCAGGTTTTGTGAAAGTCAGTTCAGTCCTCAGTGGCCGTACTTGATAGCAGCTATAGAATCCAGCACATGATGGGGAGAAGCTGATGGTGATTCCCAGTTAGGGTAGCCTACAAACTATAGCCTCATTAGGGGGTGGGCTGTGAATTGGGGCGTGTCTAGTCCCCATGGTCAGCTGACATTCACACGGCCATGAGCAGCAAAATACTAGCTCATTGATTTTTGGGTCTGCATGTTTTTCCTGCTCAGAGGATAAGCAAGGCAGACTTAAGGGCATGTCCTCCTACTCGAATCCTTTCCTGGTCAGGGCTTCTTGCCGCCAAAGACCCAATGGGCAGAGTGTCTGCTCCCTTCGCCTTGCTGTCTTGTCTGGGGAATGATTGGGCTTTAAATATATCTTTTTTTCAAGGCAAGTCATGAACGGAGATATTTCCCCCCCTTTCTTTTGTTAAGGTGGACACAGCCACAAGGGCTGGAAAATAATGGACAGCAGAGGAGAGTTTTTAAGAAGACATGAAAGTTATTGTCTATAGGCCTCGATTCTCTCGCCACCCGCAGGCAGTTCTTGGAATCTACCTCAAAAATGCCAGTCACTGGATTCTAAAGCTGCAATAGCTTCTGTGTGTTGAGTCGAGTTTCTGAAACTTCATATCCTTCCTAACCAGCTGGAAAGAAATTGCTCTATTAGACAAACTCTGGTTCTGAGGGAATGAACAAATAGAGCTTCAGCTACCCTGCTGGCATGTGGTGTAAATACTTAATTTGTGTTACAGTATGTGACAATACATATGATCCGATTTAATCATCTGGACTAGCCAAGGATCCAGGCCTAGCAAACACAACTTAGAAACCATTAAATCACATAGAATTCATTCATACTTTAAAATAAGCTTTATTTTTTTTTAATATTTTTATATTTGCATCCATGCCTTCAAGGACTCTTCCCCACTCACGTGGGAAAAGTTAAATCTAATGTTACCCATAATTCATATGCTATTAATTGTAGTTTTCTTTTAAATAAATCATCCTCTTAGTAACTTTTTTAGAATTATTTCCTAATTTAGAAAAGCTGAAATGAAAAGGAAACTACTAAAATAACCAGGAGTTTTGCTTGCTTGTTTTTAAATTATAAAAACACAAGAGGGGGAAAAAATGTATAAAGATGGTCCTCTGCAGAGAAGGATACCACAGGGTGTTCTCCCCAACCCTGGTTTGGGACAGATCCCCATTGCAAAGCAGTGCAGGTATTTAAAGCTGCTTTCCCTAACCCGCTGTGGTTTCTCCAGATCGTTCTGTTAGAAGGAAATGTAACATGGGGGTATTTTGTGTTTTAGTTTCATAATTAAAGACCAAATATCCCTTTCAAACAGGGTGCACGTATTGGAATTAAAAAAATACACAATAATATTTTATTAAATAATTTTAAAGTTAAGAGCGTAAAATTGTATTGTAAGCATTAAAGCACGACGCACTGTATTTTGTAGTAACCAGACAACCGTGCATGTTAGTGGAAAGAAAAAAAATCACAGATTTTGAAGAGAGCCTAATGGATTTAGGAGCACAAGTCCCCAGTAAAAAGCATGGGCTTTGTGCTTATAAATCTTTTAGGTGCACTGGCAAAAGTCTCTGCCCCCCAATAAACTAGAATTTAGAAGAGAATGAACAGACATGGTTTCAGAAGCAACTACATCAAATTACCTGATCTTTCCAAAATGGACATTTGTTTGCCTGTGAAGCAGAGTTAGAAGGAAACAATGCCCCACACTAAGGGTTGAAGAGATGCAACTGCCAGCTTTGCTTACCTGGGGGCACCAACGCTATTAGACTGCTCCACTGTGGGATGAATGACAGGAGTAGCCCAGACCCAGACCAGTGTTCTTACAGACAAAATAAATATTCCTGGCCTGAGTTAAGAGCATTGGATACAGAACAGTTTTCCAGTGTTCCCCAAGTGTCTGATCGAACGCTGTAGCCTGATATTTACAGTCAGACTCACTCCCAACTTTACTCTGGAGTCTTAGGTTCCCATTCAACAAAGCACAACTTTAAGCAGGTGTTTAAACCACCTTGAAGTCAATGGGACTTAAGTACTTTCCTGCGAAGAGATGCATTGCTGAATCAGGGCCTTGGTTCCTTAAGACATGCTTTATCCCCCTTTCTTATTAATAACCCAAATGAATCCAGTATATAGGAAAAGCCGCAGACATGAGGCAAAAACTAATTGTATGTTTCTGTGGACAGAAAATACAATCAAAGAAAAGGTCAGTGCTTCCTTCCAAACCCACGCAATACTGAAAAGGCCAGTCTGCTTTGCAGTCTAACATTTTCCTCCACATTATTCCATAATAAATATCTCTGTTGCTCTTTTCCAATATGTTGAGTTTTTTTTTTTTTTTATAGTTTTAGATAAAGATATCTGTAAATATCTGACCTGGTTATACTTCCTATATAGCAATCTGGCTCCCCGATCCTGCTGTCTGGATTGACTGCGGGATAGGGGAACGTACACCATATTAGCACGAGAGACAGAAATGCAACAGAAATTCATTTGGAAAAAAACCCACCAAGACAAATAGAAAAATGGATTCGCTCAGCTTCTACCCAATCCTACCCTAGCTCTGCAGGCAGCAGTTTAATAGAACAGTTCGGTATAAACACACCCTCCCATCCCCATCCAAACCATTGTGGAAAAATATAAATTCCAATCTGTATGTAATAATTTAGTTAGAATAGCTCTTCTGGATTTGCGCAAATAAATTAAACTAAACAATCAAAGGAAAGTTAAACCATCATTCCAGGCTGGCAGGCATTAAGAAGAGAACAGTGTTGCCTCCTGAGATTTTGGCCAGGAAGACGTCGCACTGAGTGAGATTTTAAGGTCTTTCTGGATAGGCAGAGCCTAACGGTATTTGTAACTCAGGTGCACCCTGTGAATAGGACACTGTCCCCTCCAACCCCCAACTTTTAGAACATGCCAGATACAGAATGCACCAACATGAGGGGCTCAAGAAAACAGCGGTTTTTGGACAAGAGACATCACAAGCACAAAGTGCACAATATTGTTGTTATTTACAAGTACACAGCAGTCCTTCAAGTTTCAAGTTTCATTAAGAAGAAAAAAATAAAAATCAAAAACCAAAAGAAACCAAACCAAACAAAAAAGAGAAACAAAACGAGAGGATTACAACACAACTGCATCGCTCCAAAGACAACAGTTAACAGAGTCACACACAGGCTTTGTTTGTAGTACGTACATCAGTTACAGAAGTGGCGACGCAGAGGGAAAAGGCTCACTTCCTTTTTTAGTTAGATGCATCCACGCACACACAATCACACACCCACCCACGCACGCACACCGGCAGCAGAGGAAGGAGGCGAGCTACCAGCTTGGGGAGGGGAAGGGTCACCAGTCTGCGTCTTCCTCTATGTAATAATCGGGAGCAGTACCATCAAAGAGGCCCGGGTCTAGGGATTTCCGCTGCTTCCCTCTGGCAAATACCCTGGAGATGGAACCAAACCCCATCTTCTCTTTCTTCTTTTTTCGTTTTTGGTCTTCGAGGTCCTCTAGAGACTGCAAAGCGGAGGGAGAAGAAAGAAGGGGAAATAACATGAGCGTCGACAATAAACAGCCTGGGGAGAGAAGGTGCTTAGATGCTGGGGTGGGGCAGGAACCATATGAGGGAAAGGAGACGATCCAGAGACTCCATGGAGGCCACTGAGGACTGCTATAGCTATTGGTTTTATGTGGAAAGTGCCCAGATGCTATGGTGATGAGCAGCCGGCTAAAACGCCAAGAGGGGTCACTTTCAAAAATCTCCATCTAAGAGACTGGGAAATACACAGACATCCAAATTCCTTTGGGGGCTTTAAATATCTCAGCCTTGATAACTAGGACAGGGGGATGGTCCAGGCCTTCTGGAGAATGCCTACACAATCAGCAAAAGCGCTCAAGCTGGAGCTCCCGTAATGTAAATGAGAAGGGGCTGCTGGCGGGGGCCCTCAATTCTGGAATTTGCTCCCCACCTTCGGGTCCACAAGAGCCCGGAGTTGTTGCTCTTCCAGGCAAGCTGGTAAGGAGCCTGTGGGTTGAGGTGGAGATGTTTATGGGCTGTCCCTGGCCTGTCTATGTTGTAATTTTTCACTTACAGGTTAGGCACCCTGAGCAGAGGGTAGGTGCCTATTGGTGTATTTTAAAATGTGAAGAAATTAATAAGGGCCTAATCTGATGTCACTGAAGGCTAACTAGGCTTTGGTTTGGACCCTGTACCTGGACGTCTCTTATCCTAAATAACCATAATATGTATTTACATAGTATCCATGCATTGGAGATGTTATTAAAATTAATAGTACTTTGTGAAAAGGCAAGAGGGTCTAGTAAATTCCAGCACCAGAGTGAGGGGAAAAGAATCCAGCCCCAATAACCCCCTTTCCTGCAATCCAAAAGCAACCAACTTCAGCCTAAGGAAGTGGGATCTGAGCCTGCTCTCATTGTAGCAAAAGACTCCTTCAACTCAATGGGAGCCAGAGTGGAGTTTTAAGTGGAAGGATGCTACAGAGAAACTGGGGAGAGGATTGCAGATGAATAGGATGGAAGTACTTGTTTTCTTAAATCCAGGTGCATTGCTTTGTACAGAATGTAGCCTAGCTGGATGTGCTTTTACATAACCCCATGGACTCACCGACCTGTTCTTTAACCTAGGCTAGAACACTAGAGCCAGACAGAACAAGCTCAAAACTTGGTCCCCTTTGTCAGAAAGCCTATGGAAACTTTTGAGCAAACCTGGGAGGATTTAGTGGAGTCAAGATTTCACCCTCGGAAGTGGGTGTTTTGCCACTTACTTCAAGGGGACCAGGTTTCACACTGGGCTTAGTGAGGGGGGTTCTGCGGGTAAAATAGGAGAGTCGTTTGACTGAGGTCTGCCTTGAAGCTCTGGGTTTACTCAAACCAGAGACAGGACTCTAAAACCCAGATCCTCAAAAGAATGTAGGTGTCTAACTCCCATTGAAACCTAAATACCTTTGGGGATCTGGGTCAAAGTTATTACAGCTGGATTTTGACCACCACAAGTATTCCTGGGGGACGGGGGTGTCGGTGTTTGGACCTGGGTTTTGGAGCGGCTCGTTTATATTTGGAAGACCACAGAGTTCAGGAATAGCTGGGGCACAGGCCCATCTGCAATCCAAACCCCCAGGTGTGTGAATCCACATGGGCGATGTTCACACAAACCCTTGTGAAGGGAAATCTCTGAGTCTAAAGGAGGTGTTTTAACCGTTTCTTCTCTCTCATCAACCTTCTCCCCTCTTGTTTTTCTTTAGTAGCAGCGGGCTCTAAACTGGAGACAGATCAGCCATTGCTTTTGCTTTTCAGACCGCAAGGTGTGGTTTACTTGAAACTTTCTTTCCAAATAAAGTGTCTTGAAGTTAAAAAACACTAAGTCAAGGAGCAAACGCCAGCACCAGTGTCTCACTCCAGAAGAGGTAAATCTGTGCAAATGGCTGGTGCGGAATGAGTCTAAGGTCCTGTCTGCTAAGGACATTTACAACAGCGTAGCTATTTCAATGCAGTTACCCAGTGCAAGCCCCTAAGGTATCTGGCTCCCCAGCTGCAGCTTAATGGGGGATGTTACAGGATGATGATGTATCAGATGAAGCCCTGCGTGAGGCTGGTGCAGCACATCATTTACTTACGCCACTGCAAATTTCTTTAATGTAGACAAAGCCTCAGTTACTTTTGTTTCCACCGTTCTGCACCCAGCTGCCTGAACCCAGCATAGCGAGCTCATGCTGCTGCTTGCCCCTGCCTGGTCTGCCAGGGCTATGCTCCTTTTCGTGCGCTAGTGGCTCCTTGAGCTAGCAGGAGCGTGTCTAATGCGAGCTGCCAATCACCCCCCCTCGCTCCTGGTGTAGACGTAGCCTACGTTGGCGTAACAGATACCGAGCAGCTGGCAGAAGGTGCAGTTTACACCAGATTGGACTCTTCTGCATATGACCCTGTGGGTCCCTCCCCCTCTCTGGAAAAGGCAACTGCTATTCCCTATATCGACTACTCTCTCCCACCTCCTCGACTACAGCTGGGCCGGGGTCAGAGAGTTTGGCTCTGGATCCAAAGTTGAGGGCTGCTCAAATCCAGAGTTTTGATTCAGGCCCATTTCCAAAACTGACAGATGTTACCAGTTGTGGTCTACCTATAGACTTGCAATGTACCTATTAGGCATGGCACGTGACTCAAGCCTCTGCACCCTGTGTGTGCATCAGCCACGCTGTGCACTAGTAAACTGTATTTCACTAGGAGATTGGTCAAGAAAGGCAATTGGTTTCCTACCTGTACAATTGGGTTGTGCAAGTTCTTCTGTACCGGGCCAGGACTATCCCCCTACCGGTAGAAGGAGACAGATCACATTGAAACAGCATAAACACAGCCCTAGTACCACCCAGCACTGTTAGAGGAAAACTGGCCCAGGGATACAAATGCCCAGCCAGGAGCTCTCTCTCTGGGGATCCTGCTTGTTTCTGGGCTTCAGAGCATTAGCTGGTGCAAAGTTGCTGCTGTTTAATGCTGAAGCCAATTCTTTTGGGGAAGGAGAAGAGGGGTTTGGGAAAAGAAGATCATGCTGACGCAGGTAAAACTGTATGTCCCCTGTTATTTTATAGCCACGTAGACTAGGCTAAGGGCAACCAAGAGTGAAATTCAAACATGGTTTTGGAAAAGTCAGAATAAAGAAGGGTGAATCTGCTGAACTCAACCAAACTTCCTTGAACCGAGACAAGATTCATATAACCCTTTGTTCTTATGACTCCTGCACCTGTGTCTCATCTTTGCAAACCAGAGAAATGTCTGAGAAACACCCGAACTTCGGGGTGCTTCTCGGGGCCCAGACGCACCCTCCCAACTCCCACATTAGTAACAAAAATAAAATCCAGACAAATGCAGACATTTCGGTCCAGGTGCCTTTCCCCTTTGGGTGACAGGTCAAGGAACTAAAGAGGAAAAATTTAATCTGGAGCCACCATTTATGCTGTTCCCAGTTGGTCTGCCTCTGCCTGTTGGCACGGGGCTAATGCCATTGGTTCTGGACCGGTATAGGAAATGCCACAGACTGTAACATTAATTCATGTCAGGCCAGGTTTGAAGGCAATGGATTTAAGTTACACATTGGTGAGCAGGTGGAAAGGAGCATGCATTGGTGAAACAGACATGCCAAGTGACCAAATTGGTGTGGAGATGGGTCTGCTTTACTACCACTTCTCAGCTCTTTATTACACCCCTCTCTTCTGGCCCCCTAAGCATGGAGTTTACACCAGCTTACGCTCCCTTAGACTGAGATCTGCTCCCTGAACTCAGATCCCCTCTGACTGGTATCTTGATTCAAATGCCACAGGTACTGGAGGTAATTGGTCAAGCAAAAATGTAACGAGGAGGACTGAAGCTAGCCCCTCATTAACGAGGAGGGATGTGCCTGACTATTACCAATTAGTAATGAATCATTATTATTTGTACAGCACTGCCAGGGTGCTGGATGCTTTATGCGGGAGTGGTCCAGAACTCAATGGGAAATGGCCTTATCAGCTCACACAAGGATTTGGGAAGCTGCCTCATATTCTGCCCATTTGTGTTTAGACCCAGCTAGGAAGCACCATCGGGGGAGTGTGTGTGTGTGTGTGTATTTCAAATGGGAGGAATAGCCAACGTGAAAGCATAACTGTCAAACTAAAAAAGCCACACAAATAAATCTGCTCACTAGAAGTTAGCTCTAAGGGTTTGTCTCCACAGCAAGTTATTCCAGATTAGGTATTATTCCTGATTAATGCCGTGTGTGGATGCCCTTATTCCAGAATAAGAGTGCTTTATTGTGAATTAGTTTAAGCCAGTTGGTCCTTTCTGTAGTAAAGCTCCTTAAACTAACTTGGCAGCAGGCACTCTTGGGGCTTGTTTACACAAACAGTTAGTGCATGGTAAACTGAGGTGAAAATCTACCTCGCACTAGCCTGCTGCACACTCACTGGCAGTCTGAACTCTGCTGTTGTGCACTGAAAGTTCCCTAATGCACTTTAATCTGCTCCCATTTCGAAGAGGGGCAGCTCAAAGCACACCAAGGAACTGCTGGTGCCCAGCAGCAGGGTCTATTTTGGACACAGTGCCTGGCAGGCTAGAAATAGGTAGATTTACATCCCAGCTTGCTGTGAACTGCTGGTCTAGACAAGCCTGTATTCGGGAATCAGGAATAGTTAATCTGCTTTAAATTCATACCGTACCTTATTCAGGATTAATTTTCATGTGCAGACAAGCCCTAAGAGAGAGCTTGTGCCACACACCCCATTGGTCTCCCTGCCAGCAAGAGGCTCGGTGAGCCTCAGCTGTGAGGGGGAGCTTTGGAGATGCCAATGTCTCTAGGAGTGAGACAAACGCTACCCCCTCATTTCACAAAGGTCACTTGAGAGCGATCAGATGCTGCCTTACAGATGTGAGCTGGATTTTAATTGGTGACCACAGCTAAAGAGTCTGTTATCAATACACTGAACCAGACAGTCCTCACACACTGTTCTTCTGACTGCACAGTGCAGACACCCCCCCCCCATCTCTCTCTCTTTCATTGCAGTGAGGCAATCGCCTGAGGGGCTTGGAGATTGTTCTCTCATTCCTATATGGTTGCCTTAGTCAGCAGGGCTCTCTTATCTGGCAAATGCTCACTCCCTGAACTCCGCTCCTAGAATTAAGCTACATTTATCTGCATCTATTAGCCAGGACATCTTAATTATGAACCGTATAACCCCTCTGCTCTCCCATTGCAATGTTTCTGGATATTTCCTGCACCTTCCAATTTATTTTCTCCATTGAACTTTGAAATATTCTCTTCCATGCTGTCGCTCCAGTCATTTAAATCAATTCTATTGATACCGAAGCAAGACTCCTGGCCTCTCTGTCTTTGCTTCTTTCATTAGTAGAAAAGGCTGCCGCTCTCAGGTCAGAAGCTCTCTCTTTTCTCCCCTCCCCCAATTAAAAAAAGTGGAATGCAAAGGGCCAAATTCTGCTCTCATTTACACGGTTATACATCAAGAGTAACTTCACGGATGGAATTACTGTAGATTTATACCAGCCTAAAAGGAGAGTAGAAATGTGGATTTACACCAGCTCGGTGTGTGAGATCATGTCTCCCTCCGGTGGCTAAGGAAAGTATCAGCCCTAAATCTGTTCACTAATGGAGATTCTCCTTTAAACTCACAGCTATGCTTTTGGAGAGGAAGTTGCTAGGATCTGTCCCCAGTGTTGCAGGTGTGTGGTTTACCCAGGGACTGTGGCTGGTAGCCTCAGTTCACAGGGAGTTTGACAAACTGTTTTCATTTTGACTCATGTGGGTTCACAGCTCTCAAGTTTGATTCAGAGGAACGTGAAAGTCGGTCTATGTGGCTCAATTTTGATTGATTGGGGAGGGCAAGGGGGTGTCACAACATGAGAAACTTTAAAGCTTTGCACCTACTCAATCAAAACCTATAAAATTGCAGCCCGAGGGGAGAAACACTTTGTCAAAGTCTCAGTCCAGGTCCAGCTCAGACGTGGGCCTGTTTTTAAGTACGTTTGTAAATTTTTAAATTTTCGCTCTGCTGAAGCTTGTTCCTTCCCTGGAAACCTGAGAGATTCCGAATGTCTAGTTAGGAAAACTGCCATTTCAATAAACCTCTTTTCAATCAATGTTCCAGGCTGCAAAAATAATGGCCTGGCACAAAATGATAGTTGTTTGTTCAGGACGTTTTACTAAAATAAGAGATGCATCATTTTTGCACAGCTCTTGAAAAGAGGGACTTGGATTCCCCCACTGCCTCGTACTTTGTGTGGGCGTGGCCACCAGTGCAAAGTGAGAGCAAAACACTGCCCCAGCCACCCTGGGAGCCAGGGAAACTCACTTTGCAGAGCTGCAAGTGAGCACACAGAGTTAGGCAGTGTAGAATCAGCTCCTGGTTGGTATGTGGGTAGTTTTAAGTTCCATTCAAACACAGGATTTACATTTATAGCCTGATTGAAAGCCCAGTGAGAGGCTTTGCCTTGTCATTGGTGGGCTTTGGTTCAGGCCCCAGAAGAAGGGGTGGCAAAAGACAAGCAGGTAAGAGTGATGGTTAGGGTTAGAAACATTGGCACGGAGGTTAAGAGGACAGCTTTAGGAGTCACAAACGACCTCACAACTGCCTTACATTGCAGAGGGAATGCGTCCGATGCCGGGGCGAGTTGATGTCACTTGGCGTCGATGACCTATCACCTTCTGCTGCCGATGCATCGGAGATTATGGAAGGCTGCCGTGAATGGCACGGACTCACTCTGACAGCTGGAAGGCAAGGAGCAGAGTTAGGGCTCAGTGGCATTAGTATTTTCATCTCCATGCCCTCCCTGCTTTAGCTCGGATACTACACCATTCTCAGTCTGTGAATTTGGTTCTCCCTAGTGCTGTGTTTATACACGGACAGTCGCCAGCAGGGGTGTTGGATGAATGCTTTAGCCCACAGCATAACACCACAGATCTACTGTCCTGCCTGTAACTTCTAGAGGGGCAGCTGCAGAGATAGAGAGGGTGCGATGGCTCAGATACTGGACTAGAGACCTGGATTCAGGTCCCAGTTCTGCCACAACTTAACTGCGTGAGCTTGGGCAAATCTCTACGTTTCTCTGTGCTTCTGTTCCCTATCTATAAAGTTTCTTCGCCCTGGTCTACACTGGGCAGGGAGGGGGGGGTCGACCTAAGATACGCAACTTCAGCTACGCGAATAGCGTAGCTGAAGTTGGCGTATCTTAGGTCGACTTACCTGGCGGTGAGGATGGCGGTGAGTCGACCGCTGCCACTCCCCCGTTGACTCTGCTTCCGCCTCACGGGAGCTGGAGTTCCAGAGTCAACGAGGAACGTGTTCGGGGATCTATTTATCGCGTCTAGACGAGATGCGATAAATTGATCCCTGATAGATCGATCACTACCCACCAATCACTACCTGCCCTTAGTCTCCCCTCTTTATTTAGGCCCTGACGGAACAAGGAGCAATGGTCTCAAGTTGCAATGGGGGAGGTCTAGGTTGGACATTAGGCAACACTATTTCACTAGGAGGGTGGTGAAGCACTGGAATGGGTTCCCTAGGGAGGTGGTGGAATCTCCTTCCTTAGAGGTTTTCAAGGTCAGACTTGACAAAGCCCTGGCTGGGATGATTTAGTTGGACACTGGTCCTGCTTTGAGCAGGGGGTGGGACTAGATGACCTCCTGAGGTCCCTTCCAACCCGGATATTCTATGATAATTAGTTAGATGGGTAACAACTTGTGCCAAAGGGAGAAGCATCTTCATAATCAAAGCTAAATCATATAACTACTTTCTTCGGCCCCACATGGAATGAGGTTTGCTCAAAGAAACATGATCAGTTTAGTTTGCGCCTCATAGTTAGGTTTGGTGGGTAAAGGACAGAAAGGATAAATAGAAACATTAATAAATGTTGCAGGTTTTCTTTTAAGATCCAGGCAGTCCCTTGCAATATTGTGAAGTCAAACCCCAAAGCACGGTCCTGTGGTGGGAGACTCAGAAACTGACCAGACTAATTTCATGGTGAAAGCTGAATGAATTTAATCTATCGCTAATTTATGAGGATCTTTGTAAAGCGGGAAGATTAAATGTACATATTTAAAAACAACCACTCTTGATATTGTCCTTTTAAAACAACTCACCCTAGAAGTTTGTAGGTCTAATATGACTGCAAACATTTTTTGTTGGAATTTCTTACATTTCAGATGATGACACGCGCTAATAAGTTACTAGTTTCTTCCATCCTTCCTACCCGTGGTGGGGGCTCCCCAGGCTTGCCCAGTACCCAGAATTCTACTCAATAGTTTGAGACAATAGTGACCATCCCAATATTCACTTTCCTTGGTGAGTCCCTGAGCATGAAAGC
The DNA here is from genome assembly GCF_965140235.1 of Caretta caretta. Lineage (NCBI taxonomy): Eukaryota > Metazoa > Chordata > Testudines > Cheloniidae > Caretta > Caretta caretta. The sequence continues at coordinate 9,792,664 of NC_134223.1, forward strand.
CACTGAAATGAAGCTCTCTTGTGCCGGACGACTCCAGCACAGACAATGGTTTGAGCACAGCACTGGCTGTGAGGACACCTGGGTGCCATGTCTGCCTGTGACAGAGATGTGTTGTGTGGCCATAGGCAAGTTCTTTAACGTTTGGGCTTCAGGTACCCCACTTGTAAAATGAGGAAAGTAACAGTCACTTCGATACATTAACGTCTGTAAAGTGCTTTGAGATCCCCAGGTGAGCAACACTACAGAAGAGCAAAGATTATTATTGTTGTTAAAAATGGGATCCTTGGGGCCCATCCAGGCCCAGGTATTATCCATGCCATGTGAGAAGGAAGGATAATGTCCTTTTATTGAGAACAGACCTTTAATCTGGATCCCAAAGTGCTTCCTAAACACGCTGACAGAGGTTTTCAAAAGCAGCTAAGAGAGTAAGATACCTAAATCTTGGGAGCTGGGTGTCTTACTCCCTTAGGCTCCTTTGAAAATCTCCTGGAGTCACCCATCACTACAGGGCAGCCACCGATGGCCTTGAACGTGGCAGCTGTTTCACAGCCCTGCAGGACAGGTACGGTAGTGAGGAAGCATGCCGTATGAAGCCAAAATTGCAGGGGTGTGTGTGGATTTACAGAGGCAGACTGCGATCACCCCCGATAGCTGCATGAAGGACACTGGGATGCTACCGTGTGCTGCAATAACAGCTCATGCGTTAGAGCAGTGTCACTCTCGTGTTCTGAGCAATTACTGGAGTGTTTGTACTAAGGGGTGAGAAGAGGAGACTCCCTGAACGCTGCATCCTTGTCCCAGATACAGATTATCTAGTGCTGCAGTGTTTCACCTGCTGCTGAGAGCGAGGGCAACCCTTGAACTGCCAGAGAATATTATAAACCAGCAGCAGCCCATGGACGTGCAGTTCCATGCCACAGGCACCTGGAGGCAGCAGACTTGCTGGACCCTGAGCTCTCACGGCTTTGCACAGGGTCAGACATGGCAGGGCGCAGGTGCCCTTCTGCTTGCAAACAAATTCCTTTGCAGCATGATGCTCGCTGCTGACTTCTGAGCAAATGCATCCTCCTCCCTGATCTGTCTTTTCAGGGCTTAAAGCAGGGGTGGCCAACCTGTGGCTCCAGACCCACATGCGGCTCTTCAGCGGTTAATATGCGGCTCCTTGTAGAGGCTCTGACTCTGGGGCTGGAGCTACAGGCACCAACTTTCCAGTGTGCCGGGGGGTGCTCACTGCTCACCCCCTGGCTCTGCCACAGGCCCTGCCCCCCACTCGCCCCCTTCCTGCCCCCTCCCTTGAGCCTGCTGTGCCCTCGCTCCTCCCACCCAGAGCCTCCTGCACGCCACGGAACAGCTGATCAGGAGGTGCGTGGAGGGATGGGGAGGCGCTGGGAGCAGGGTGGGGGAGCCGACGGTGGCTGCTGACGTATTATTGTGGCTCTCTGGCAACATACATTGGTAAATTCTGGCTCCTTCTCAGGCTCAGGTTGGCCACCCCTGGCTTAAAGGAACGAGGCACTGACGCCTTTGAGATCACCTCTCAGGAAAGGCTGGGAACTGCTGCTTCCCGAGACCTGGGATTTGGGTGCAGACAGTTGTGGGGCTGTGGAGGTTATTGGAAGAGGGAGAGCACACAGGGTAGCTTAGAATTCAAAGCGAAGAGGGCAAAGCAAAGCACTCAAGCAGGAGAGTGTAGGCTCCAGCGAGGCCAATGAGGTCGGCGGCTCAATCCATTTAGCTTGTAAAGCTCTACATGGCAGGGACTCTCTCTTACTATGCGTTTGTACAGTGCCCGGATCTCATTGTGGGCCTTAATGTGCTACTGCAGCACAGGTAATTGTGGGGTGCCTAAGCCGGTACCCAGATTTCCAGAAGTGCTGAGCTCCCATTGACTTAGAAGCTGTGGCTGCTTGGAAAGTCGGGCTCCTTACCCAGATGCCCAACTCTATGCCCCCGGCTTGGAAAACCCTGGCCCAAGTTCACCGCAGAGTGGAAGGCAGAGAGTGGGGAGATCAGCCTCCATTTACTCCAGCTGCTGCTCTGAAGCAGAGTTAAAGCTGCTCCCTGAAAGGGGATTAGTTCAGCAGGCCACCCAGTTGGCAGAGAGCTGGACTCTGAAGCCACAGGGGAAGGTGAGGTTATGCAGCCTGGGTCTGAATCTGTATTTTGAGACCTGGTCAGGTTTCTTACACGCCCTTGTCAAAACACGGGAGAGACTTGTCCCACAGAGGGTAGAACCAGCTCATCCCTCACCCTCCCGCAGCGCCCCTTCTCCAAACACCTCCACGGGCTTTACAGGTAGGCCTCGATTAAGCCTTACATCTGGAGGAGACGGGAAAGAGAGAGCCGAGGATGACATCATCCCAACCACTGAAACTCAGCCAGCCTCTGGGGTGAAAGGTGGCAACTGTTACAGGGCACTGCATAATTGCTCGGAACAGGAAGTAACAAAGAACGTTGTGTATCCATTGGATCCCGCAGGAGGCAGAATGTAATTTGTCTTAGCTGGGATTCAAAAGAATCCTAAAACTTCAATGACCCCAAGGCCTCAGGTTTACACCTCATCTGAAAGAGGGGAAACAGGGGTGAAAATCCTCAGTGCTAAAGATAAACCCTCATTTTAAAAGGAATGAGAATTGTTGACATTCAAAAGGGAAACTGTTAAGCTTCAGATCAAAGTTGGCTCAAGCCTGTGGGCCAGATCCTCAGCAGGTGTCGACTGGCATAGATACACTGGCTCCAGTGAAGCTGCACCCTAGGGACCTGGCCTTGTGCCTCCAGAACGCTCATATGTATTTAAATCTTTCTCCTATACCTGCCTCTCCTTGGAGCGGAGTCATACCAAGCTACTGGACTTTATTTCCCTTCCTGCCACAACACACAACACTAACCCTTTGCTGGAACAAGGAGGTGCTCGACTTCATCAAGAATGCCATTGTATTAAAGGCAGATGAGATCAGAGAGATTTCCCAAGGGGGTTAGCGGCTGGCTTGGAGCTCACCTTGTCGGTCTGCTGAGTGCTGGGGGTGCGCATGGTAAAGCGTCTGCTGGCTCTGCCGGATAGCAGCTGTGAGCGGGAGATCTGCCTGCATCACCCATTCCTGATTCCCATTCAACACGGTCTCACCTGGCATGGCTAATGAGTGACGCTTGGGGACATCCTTGGTTAACGTGGCTAAGGACTGCTTGGCCTGATGGGATAAAAGAACAAAATACAGGACAATGAAACACTTCTCTCAAGGCAGCACTTGGACTGCAATGAGATCAAGCCACCCCTGTGCAGAGGGGCTAACAACGCACGAGGTCAGTTTCACACTCCAAGAAGAGAATAGGCCATAAGTGCTGCTCTTAGGGTTAAATCCTTCCAGAAGACATGGTTTCTTTTACCATGGTTGATAATTAACTCTTCTGGGGGATCTGCGTGCTGCCAATGTTGTAATAATAGTATTTCAAAATGCAAGCAGCTACCATTTAGATCTGATTGAGTGCAAAACAGAACATGCACTTGTTGGGAGCTGGGAAGCCAGCCCCAACTTTCCTGCAGCCACCAGGTAAGACGAAGCATGAATGATTGAGCTGGGGGTAGGCCGGCCAGTTGAAGTCAAGCCTATTTGGTCATCACAAAGAAAACAAAAACAGCACAACAACGTGTTAGCGTATGATTTACCTTCGAGAGAAACCTGGACCAAAAACTGAAATAGCTGTTCCTGCAAATACAGGAGCCAGTGATTTATACAGTAAGCCGTGCCAAATTTCATGAAGAAAGGCAAAGGCACACAGAGGTAGTCAGCGGTTGGCTTTGGCTCAGATGTGTTAAACAGGCCTATTGGTTCTTCTGCTGTTCCCAGTGGACTTGGCAGGCTCAGAGGGACGCTTTCCCCCTGTTCAATATTTTGTTTTTTTTGAAAAATTAAACAGAAGCATCTACAAAGTAAAAATAATTTAAAAATTCTCATTAAAGAGGTGCCAGTTGCTTGACGGTACCTTTTAATTAGCCAGCAGAGAATAGCTCCCATGATTCACTTGATGTTTCATAACTAGGAAAACACAGAATATTTCCACAGTTCTAAAGTGCCTTGGAAATCATAGGCTGGCTGGGTTTTTTCCAGTCCCTCAAGGTGTCACTTATTAAAGGCCCAATCCTGCATTTTGATCCCTGCCTGTGGTCCCTTTATGCCCGTGTGATGCCCTGTTGACTTCCCTGGGACTCTATGCAGGTGTCGAGGTATGTCAGTGATCAGATTAAAGGATCAGGGTCTACACCAAGACTGACTGTTGCCTTAAATGATGTGGTGCCTTTGGTCCAGAGGAACAAGGAGGGCATGAATTTGCTCCTAAGGTACAGACAGAGCTGCTAGCAGCAACATACCATGCACCCCCATTCTCTGCCCGAGTCTCGCAATGGGTTTCTTTGGGGAACACCCCAAACACTGCATTGCAGGACACGCAAGCCACAAACCAGGAGCTACACACAAGACCTCTGGGGCCCAATCCTGCTCTCAGTGGAGTCAGTGGGTGCAGGATCAGCTCCTACGTGCCTGAGCCAAAGCCTACTGAAGTCAATGAGAGTCTTCCCTTTGACGGACTCCGGATCATGTCCATGGGGAGGAACGATTATTGGTAAGGGATTCACTTTTTAAAAACTAAAGAGGAAGAAAAAAACCAATCAAATCGCGACCTATTTTTTTTGTAGCTTTGGAGTGAATACTCAACTTCCCTATGCAATAGTCCATTCCCACTGACTACAAGCAGGGAAAGAGAGACTGTGTGATACAGTAGGATTAAAAACAAAGCCCAAACTCTCCGATGCATCCGATTCCCTCTTTAAGTAAAGGTGGAAGAATGGGCCCGGAGTCATTCATATTTAAGGAATAAAGCTAGAGATTTTATAGTGTGTTATGGGTAATCAAGCTTAATAACATTGGTGTTATACAGGTGAATTCACAGCAACCACCGTTTAGGGAAAGTATCTCTGTAAAGGAGCTTACAACTTTTATAGCACAGTGAGACAAGAATATCTGTTAGATAACAAACATAGTCGGATAGGTGTGTTTTGTTTTGTTAACTATTTAACGCCCAGGGATAAGAATTTGAGATGCATTGCTTTAAAGGTGCTCTGCTTTTCAGAGAATTGCTCTTTTTTGTTAATTATTAAAACATTAATAGGGCCAAATCTCCAGCATAGCTCTGTTGGCTTCAGTAGAGCTATGTCCATTTTCACCAGGGGAGGGTCTAGCCCTTAGTACCTCATTTGAGTTCCAGCTCAGACACGTTTGCCTTATTGGCAGCAAGTTATCAGCTTGCCAGTCTGACTGTAATCCAGGGGTGTTTGCTTACTGGACGTTAAACCAGCAAGTATGCTTGTGATCTGATCACTGTCTCCGCAGTCCAAAAGGTGCCTTGTTTCCTCACTTGAAGGATGTAGATGCCTGCCCTTAGATCTGGAGAAATGAACCAAGTCTTTCGTGTTGCAGCCATTTGTGGCGATTGTGCACACATTCAGTGCTGGGACATCAACCAACAGATATTTCACCCAGCAGCTCGCCAAAGCCCCCTGGAAAACAGCAGGGGGTTGTGCCGATGTAAGATAGGTGAGCAGGATATGAAGGAACAGCGTTGTACAGGTTCGCAGAGGGCAGAGTTCCACCTACAGAACTTTGGAGGTGAGGGGTGAAAAGAGAAAAGGCCAACTTGGAGACTCAGGCCCCAAATCCTCAGAGATTTGGGCTCCTAACTCCCCTTGAGGGATCTGGGCCTCTGTGCCAAGGGTGGCTTTGCAGGGAGTTAGGAAAACTCTCTGTCTCCTTGTACACCAAGCCCATGTGAGGTGGAAGTGACTTTGACCCAGGAAACGTGGAGGACCATCAGAACACACGTTTACACAGTCGAAAAGCACTTTTAAACGTTTTCAACTGGGGATTTTGTTGAAAATGTGCTTTTAAAAAATAAAAACTGCTTACGGGCTGAGATCTTGTGTGCATGGCAAAGCTGTATCCTGGAGGGCCTTTTCCAGGCTGACTTCTGAACCCTTGAAAACCAGGTTTTATAATGGAAATGCTGACAGATCCTAAACTGGAGCAGCACTGCTGGCAATTTGTGCATGTTCTCTGAGTTGGGCCATTGTACATAATGTTCCACTGCCTTTCAGATCGATAAAAGAAAAGGAGGACTTGTGGCACCTTAGAGACTAACCAATTTATTTGAGCATAAGCTTTCGTGAGCTACAGCTCACTTCATCGGATGCATACTGTGGAAAGTGTAGAAGATCTTTTTATACACACAAAGCATGAAAAAATGGGTGTTTACCACTACAAAAGGTTTTCTCTCCCCCCACCCCACTCTCCTCCTAGTAATAGCTTATCTAAAGTGATCACTCTCCTTACAGTGTGTAAGATCCATGTGTGTTTTATTTCTGTGGCCTGTTATGGGGTATTTATATGCAAATTCCACACGCTGTTGCAGGAACCCTTCTACCTAGGCTTTTCCACAAAAGCAAAACACACTGGAGATGTGGAATACACGAGACTTACCGATACATATATTTACATTCAGTGTGTGCTGTGTGTTTTTTTGTTTTCCTCACTGCTGTAATGGCAGCATAAGAGCAGGACTTGGGAGTCACTTTCTTAGCATTAAATGGAGTTTGGTAGAACAGATTAGACCAAGCACTGGGTAGGATTGAAAGTTGTAAGCTCCTTTACAGAGATACTTTCCCTAAACGGTGGTTGCTGTGAATTCACCTGTCATGCCTTCCTTTGCAAATAGCCCCCTTGCTTTCAATGGAGCTAACTGCAAGGTGCCACTCATGGTGATTAAACGTGACCGAATTCTGGCCTAACAATAGAAATATCGAGCTCTCAACAGACAGTCCAATAAAGGGAAGAAAAATCATCACAGTGCCCTTTCCTGAGATCTGCTGCCTTTACTGTAAAGCACACTCCTTTCTCAGCTAGTTGAGAATCCACAATATTCCTTCTCTCTGAGCTACCCAGTCTGCCTTCTGGAGACAACGGAGCTTTGAACACTAGGTGTCGCAGTTAGGCAGTGACTGTGCACAGTGAAATTATGCAGCGCAAGGTGAATCAACGGACAACAAATTGTGATGTATCTATTTAATACCAGGGAATATTTCTAAGCTGGGGAGAAAACTGACTGCATGTCCAGCTGTCATTTGGGTTTTATGGCAGAAATTTGCTTTGAACAGTGAAAACACAGGAGGCAATTGACAACCAGCATGCTTATGATTTCAGAGCCAAATGCTGAAGAATATGAAGGCAAATATGGGCAGAGGCACGGGCAAGGGGGTGGGTGCATGGACACATGCTTGGAGCGGTGAAGGAACAGGGTTATGGATACACTTGCGTGTATGTGTTTGAATAGATCCAGCACTGTATGTATAAGTAAAGGGGCGTATGAACTTGTGTATTACAGTGGGGACAGGTGGGTACTTGTGATGTGGGTATATGTCTGCACCTGTTTGATAATTCTAAGCCTTTCAGAGGCATCAGTCACAGCGGTATTGGTCTCGATAGGCGGGGAGGTCTGTGCACTCCCATGCATGAGCTGGGAATGGGGACATCCATATGTATTTCACGGAAGGAAACTGCATCTCATACTGAAGCCTGCCAGGCTTGCCAGACACCCTTTCAACTCTTTGCCTTCTCTACTTAATTCATTGGCCAGACGGCACTCAGGGAAGCTTACAGCTGAGGAGTCACAGACACACAAGTAAGAAGGGTGCCTGCTTTCAATGACATTCACCTTAGGCTTCCAGCACCATGTCGTTCTGCAGAGAAGCCAGACAAACAAAATGGTTCCAAAGAGATTGTTTTGTTTTTGCTTTTCCTGGCAAGCTTTGGAAGGCAATTAGGGTCCTTATGTGGGAATCGTATCTTTGGTCGGTATTGCAACCCCCTTAATGAAATGAGATCATTGATCACCCAAGCAGGTCAACGTTGGTTTCAAGTGTGCTTCCGCAGCCTAGTCATGCTTTGCAGCGTGCAGGGAAAGCTGCAGGTTGTTGAACAGCTGGGAAACAGAGTTCCCATCACAGGCTGCTACGGCACAAAGGCCCCAAATAACAAGTGCTGGGGGAATCGCCAAGGGTTCTGGGATGACTGTAGAGTCTGAACCGCAGTGTCTTTCCAGGGTGGTTTGAAAGGCTGCCTGTCTAGGTTTGCTGGACCAGAAACATACGACCATCTGCTCAGGTGAAAGTGTCCAGCCAGGAGATGTCCACCGGGCAGGGGCTGTCACAGCAAATCAGACCAAAAGCAAACCCTACAGAATTCATGGTAACGGCAGAGACTCTGGACTGGCTGGGGTTTTCTAGGGTATGTCTCCACTGCAGCTCGGAGCTGCAATTCCCAGAGTGGGTACCTGTACACACTAGCTCTGCTTGGGCTTAGATGCTCAAGGATGTCCCTAGGATCTCAGATAGTATGGTATATGGGTAGCTAGCCTGAGCTGCTGCTTAGTGCAGCAAGGGATTGAGGTTGGATATTGGGAAAAACTCTCTCACTATAAGGCTAGCTATGCCCTGGAACAGGCTTCCAAGGGAGGGTATGAAATCCCCATCTTTGGGGGTTTTTAAGAACAGGCTGGACAAACACCTGTCAGGGATGGTGTCATAAATATCAAGGGAAGGGTAAACCCCTTTGAAATCCCTCCTGGCCAGGGGAAAGCTCCTCTCACCTGTAAAGGGTTAAGAAGCTAAAGGTAACCTCGCTGGCACCTGACCAAAATGACCAATGAGGAGACAAGATACTTTCAAAAGCTGGGAGGAGGGAGAGAAACAAAGGGTCTGTGTCTGTCTGTGTGCTGGGTCTTTGCCGGGGATAGACCAGGAATGGAGTCTTAGAACTTTTAGTAAGTAATCTAGCTAGGTATGTGTCAGATTATGATTTCTTTAAATGGCTGAGAAAAGAATTGTGCTGAATAGAATAACTATTTCTGTCTGTGTATCTTTTTTGTAACTTAAGGTTTTGCCTAGAGGGGTTCTCTATGTTTTTGAATCTAATTACCCTGTAAGATATCTACCATCCTGATTTTACAGGGGGGATTTCTTTATTTCTATTTACTTCTATTTTTTATTAAAAGTCTTCTTGTAAAAAAACAATGTTTTTTCATTGTTCTCAGATCCAAGGGTCTGGGTCTGTAGTCACCTAGGCAAATTGGTGAGGCTTTTCACCAAACCTTGTCCAGGAAGTGGGGTGCAAGGTTTTGGGAAGTATTTTGGGGGGAAGGACGCGTCCAAACAGCTCTTCCCCAGTAACCAGTATTAGTTTGGTGGTGGTAGCGGCCAGTCCAAGGACAACGGGTGGAATATTTTGTACTTTGGGGAAGTTTTGACCTAAGCTGGTAAAGATAAGCTTAGGAGGTTTTTCATGCAGGTCCCCACATCTGTACCCTAGAGTTCAGAGTGGGGGAGGAACCTTGACAGATGGTCTACTTGGCCCTGCCTCAGTGCAGGAGGCTGGACTGGATGACCTCTCGAGGTCCCTTCCAGCCCCACATTTCTATGATTTTTAGCTAGCAGGTGAACATCTTCCTGAGCTGGCATTTACACCTCCCAGCTGCACTGTAGAGGTGCCCCATCTGCACACCAGCCTAAACAAATGCCTCCAGCTACCGATGCAGGCGGGAGGGCTCTCACCATGGCTAGCTCGGCTTCCAGTTCCTTCATTCTGTTGTCTTTCAGGTCCAGCTGGGAGCGGAGCGCGCTAGCGTGGTCTGTCGCCTCTTTGGCTTGCCGGCGTAGCTCCCACTTCTCTCGCTCCAAGAGATCCTTTTCTTTTGCAAGTGCTTTCACCGCATCCTCGCTCTCCTGCAAAGACACCAGGGCAAAGGCAGAGAATGAGAGAACAGGCCCAGCTTGCTTCCCCAGGAAATCCATGCTAGGCAACACAGGGCAGCGTTTTATCCTGTATTAGAAACACTGGGCAAAATCATGACCACACTGGGAGTCAATGTCAAAGCTCCTATTGGCTTCAATGGGGCCAGGATTTCACCCCTCTCTTCACAAGCAGGAACTCTTCACTATTCCTGTTTCATCTCTTCCTTACCTTCTCCTACCATAGCCTATAGCCGGGGTGAATAGGGAGGGTTGTAAGGAAGCTGCAGGCCTGCGTCAGGGGTAATAAGTAGGGACAGAAGCAACACACGGAAAAACTAAAGGGCAAACAAACAAAAGTAAGAGATGGTTTTCACCGCCTGTGTCTCTTTACCACACTTTGGACTAGACCCCTCCTGGAGACCATCTGAGTGCCACCGACCAGGCCCGTGGGGCAAAATAGATCTCCACTGCAGCCCATGGGTGGCCATAATGAAGTACCAGCGTTTCACCAGAACGTTAGCACTGAAACGAACACTGGAGAGAAGCAAGGAGTTTGCTGCTTGAGACAGAATCCCCAGTGCTAACCCCAGGTGCCAAAGAACCTAAAGCGAAGGCAGGCTTGTTCACAAGCCCAGCTGTCCTGAAAACGCACCATTTTCTACTGTTTGACACAAGCCTGTGGTATCTCCTCCCGAATTGCACATTTAGTCTGTCCTCTGTGGATACAGTGATATGAGAACTGGCCTCATAGGAAATCCATCCCTCCTTCATCGCTCCCAACAGAGCTTAATAAAAATGAAAGATTCCCTGTTTCTACAAGGAAACGAATATTAAAAAAAAAAAAAATACAGGTGGGAGCTGCTTTGTGTGCAGCTTTGCTACAGATACAGAAGTTTTCTGTGTTTTTAATCTGTGTCTGTCTGTCTTTGGGTTCTTCTCTCCTGCCTACTATTGTGGTATCTGAGCACCTGCCACATAAAATTTGGTGGCAACAGTCTAGTCCCTAGTGGGATTCAAGGAACCCTGGCTCTTCTCCTTTTCTGGGTTTGAGAGCTTTGTTATGCTTCTGGAGATTAGTCATATTCAGGCCTTCTCCAGCCCTTCTCATTCATAGATCTCAATGTACTTTACAATGGCGGCTAAAGTACCATCATCTCTGTTTGACATGGGGGGAAACTGAGGCATGGTGGGGTCATGTGGTTCAGGACAGAGAGTCTGTGGCAGAGACAGGAATTGAATTGTAGTCTCCTGACTTCCACTCTGGTTCCCTGCCCACTGGACCACACTGTCTTCAGGTTCCTGTGCCAATGAGAAGAGATCCCGGCGCCACCTGGGAGGAGACTGCTGGATGGGAAATTACCTGGATACAAAAAGCACACAAGCCAGCTTGCTTGTGCTGTCAAGGCCATGCAGGATTGGGAGCCCAGCTGATGCAGAATGCCAGCTGACGAAGTTATTAGTTTGACGGTGGTCATGGCCCGGTGCAAACTAGTTCAGCGAGGCGAAAGCAGCACTGACGTGATTGTGCTAATGGCACCGTGCATCCTGCTGGCTGTATTTTTCACTTTTCAATCCATTATTTTTTTGGTAAAAGAGGACTCTAGACGGCAGCTGCATTTGCATGCTGGGTATTGCATTCTGCCAGGGATCCCTCCCCATGACACTGCTTTAGTGACTGAGTGATTAGCAGCTGCAGAAAAGTCCAGCTGTTTTGAGAGTCCGCTCCTCCGGGAACGGGTCGAGGGACATGAAGCTTGGTGCCACCTATGCCCGTTCCGGGGAACAAATCACTGAGGGCTGATTTGGCACCTCACAGCCCAGGCCACATAGGGGGCAGTGCATAGAGTACTTTGCCCAGTGGACAAAGGGGGTGCAGGGAAGGGAAGTGTGAAGCTGTAATGCCTTTCTCCTGGGTGCTTCCTTGGTTACTTCCTTCTGCATGGCCGCTCAGCTGGAGAGAGGAGGAAAAGGTGGAGCCAAGGTTGTGCCTGCCCTTCGCCCCCTGCCCACCCACCCGCGTGGGATCAGCAGTTCAGCACCAACTGCTTCCCCAGACACCATGCAGGGTCTGGCAACATAGATAGCCCATGCACGGGGACTAAGGGGACTGCTTACATCCCCTTACGTCACTGTGCATGTGGTCGAGCCCAAAGGCTGAACTTTGCAAAACTGCCTATGGGAACTGGGTGCCTAAATGCCTGGGAATCTCAGACTAAGTGGTAGTACATGGGAGTGGTGGCTTATACCAAACAGGACCAGGCGGACATGCTTTGCAGCTAGTCTGATTCTTTTTACATTCTAGCCCTGCTGAAAACCTCAGTGCATCCCTCTCCTTTCCAGGATGGCTAAAGGGACATTCAGAGAGCAGTTCCTGTTGTCATAGTCAAATGATCATTTCAGTGTCTGCAAGGCCAAGCTCAGGAAAACACAAACAAACCCCCAACGTTGCATGTAATGAAGGCAGAAGTGTTCTCGCCTCACCAATGGAATCATAGAATCATAGAATATCAGGGTTGGAAGGGACCCCAGAAGGTCATCTAGTCCAACCCCCTGCTCGAAGCAGGACCAATTCCCAGTTAAATCATCCCAATTCCCAGTTAAATCATCTACATAAATAGCTTTGCATATATGTAGAATTCTAATGACCTCAGCCAAACAGCGCCAGTCCTTCCACATATAGCACTGGACCAAAGAGTGCTGAATTAATACGGGGGACACAAGGAAAGGGTATCCGTTTCAAACATCAGCAATGCCATCCCTCCGTCCTGCTTCCCACTGAAATCCCCTCCACGCTCCCAGCTGTTATCAGAGCAAGGCTGAAGCCCTACACTTTTATAGAGAAGAGCTGGCAGATGTTTTGCATCACCCGTCAACCACTGTGATGGAACATTGTTGGCTCTTCCCCAAACTACACATGAAACTGTTCTATTAACATCGGCCTTCAGACTCTGTTGCCGAGGGCGTGGTTTCCCCAGTCATGCAGACAAGTGCTTTTTCCTGGGCAACTTGTTTGAAAGCCATGCTGTTGTGAGAGTCTATAGCATGGTTTGACCGACAGAGCTTTCGGAATAAGCGGATCCTCTATGGTGATTAGGGAAAACAGGATAAAACCGCTGCTAGCCACAATCATGTTCAGAAACACTGAACGCCCTCAGCTCCCACTGACCCCAGCTTGAGGTTGAGTCTTGGATGCTCAACACTTCTGATAATCAAGCCTCGTTATTGCACGGTTTCCAGTCACACTGTGGACAAGACCTAAGCCGCTTACGTCACTGCTACAGACTATGGGTGCGGGTCCTCGAGACCAGGGTGGCAATAACTTTTCTCCACAGGCCTCAAAGGAAATGACATGTGATGCTCTTGGAGAACAAGCACAAGAAAGAGGCAGGATGCTTTTTCTCTCACTCTTTGATCCTCCTCCATGAATACAGGAGACGACGTCAGTCACCCAGACCCCAGTTCATGGGTTATTTCATACACCACGTTTCTCTAGCGAAACAGTGGTGAAAATATGCAGGCTGCCTGTCACAGAGTGGAAATGAGGACATGTCCTAAGTTCTCTGCAAACACAGGCCCCAGGGAAGAATTGCCTCCAAGACTCCCATAAAGATCCTACCAGCAGGTCTGGATGAAGCAGGTGGAGGGGCTGCAGAGAACATAAGACCTCCAGCATCCTTGCAAGCAAATAATCAGCGCACAGAGCCTCTCCCCAACCTACGTGCCTTCCTCCATGCATTCCTCCCTCACGTGTCTTTGCGGTTTTTTAAATTGCATTGATTTTCTCATATGAGCAGGAAAGAAAAATACAACTTTTGGAAAAAGCTGAAAGCTGGATTCGAGTGATCTTTGTTATGATACTTTAAAAATAGAAACTTTCTCTCTTTGCATGGAAAAAAATAATTACAGATGTTTGATTCCCATGGCTGTTTATTGGAGCGGATGGCTTTATGCAGCCTAATCAAAAGCAAAACAGGAAACTGTCTATATATATATATATCCTCTTGCAAACAGAGCAGAGATGCTGAAAACCATTTCAGAGAAATGTTATTTATTATTGAGCGACTTAGTCTAGAGTCACTGCAGTTTGTAAGTTCTTTTAACAAGCTCTTAACTTTAAGGACAATTATAAAACCTGTCCTTGAAATAACCAGTTGTAAAGGTTCATTCTCTTGAGCAAGGAGAGAGAAAGAGCGCACACCATATTGGTTCAGTGATTTCTTCCAGTCCGATCTGTTACATGATATAGATTGAGCAATACTCTTAAATCAAATGCTGCTAACTTTGCTCATTGACCTGCCTTTTCCTGTATTTATTTATTTACTAGTGCTCCAGTTTCTACAGTTATATTGCCAGCTGCCTTACAATATTTTATTTGCTCACTCACCTGAGATAAGTTTTTTTTTGATCAGGGAGTGAAAACTCTCCAGGTCTTTTCACTACCATCATTCATCACAGTAACGCAAGTAGATTTTTGGACTTGATCTTGCAGCACTGAAGTGAATGGGACTTTTGCCATTGACTTCAATGGGGACGATCAAAGAGTTTCTGCGTGGGCTGGTAATGTTTTCAGGACAATTTAGAGAGGCCAGTGCACAGATTCAATACAAGCCATTGTAGGACTGTGGTACAGAGAGAGCCAACAGGAGATCAGCCCCTTGCTTTGGATAGTGCAGATGTCATGGCTTTTAGAGCCTAATCCAGAGCCCACTGATATCAACGGAAAGGCTTCCACTGAGTCCAATGGTATCAGCATGTCCGCAGGATGTGAGAGAGATGGAATCCGCAGCCCCCAAGAGCATGGGAAGGTGGACTTTGTGGTGTGATACAGGCTGCTGGTGCAGATGGCACCCAAGTGCGTGCTCATATACTTTGCAGATACAACAAGGAGTCCTATCTGCAGATAAAGTATCCTGCAGCCCTAGTGTTACCAGCAACAGACTGCCTGCTCCCTTGATATAGATTGCACCAGCTAGGGGGAAAGGGGGTGTTTGTGTGTGTGATGGCTGGTGGTGGATTGGAGTTTGTACATGCACAGACCACACCTCCTTACCCTTACATCCTGGAGAGTATGCAGCAGAGTGGCATCTCTGAGGACTCTGAGGGTGGAATCAGGCTCACAGAGGATGATTTCCCACCCTGACCCCTCTCTGCCTGGGGGCTTTTTCTAGCAGGAACCTTTAAATGTGGCAGCCGTGTTTAAGAAATGTACAATATTTTTGCATTTTGACAGCTAAAGTTTATCACTTACACTATGTTAAACACCGACGTCTGAGCTAAAATGAAGCCACAGTATAACACAACTAAAATCGAAGAACACCAGAATGGCCCTACTGGGTCAGACAAATGGTCCGTCTAGCTCAGTGTCCTGTCTTTGACAGTGACCAGAGCTAGAGGCTTCAGAGGAAACAAACACAACAGAGCAATTATTGAGTGATCCAGCCTGTTATCCAGTCCCAGCTTCTGGAAGTCAGAGGGACACCCGGAACATGGGATTGTGTCCCTAACCATCTGGACTAATAGCCATTGATGGACTTATCCAATTGTTTTTTTTAACCCAGTTATACTTGTGGCCGTCATAACATCCCATGGCAATGAGTCTACAGTTGACTGTGTGACGAAGTCCTTCCTTATGTTTGTTTTAAATCTGTCGCCTATTAATTTCATTGGGTGACCTCTGGTTCTTGTGTGACGGGAAGGGGGAAATAATTCCTTATTATTCCTTCCTTATTCACTTTCTCCACACCATTCCTTATTTTATAGCTCTCTATCATATCCTCCCTCAGTTGTCTGTTTTCTAATAGAAACAGTCCCAATCTCAACTTGTATGGAAGTTGTTCCACACCCCTAATAATTTTTGTTGCCCTTCTCTGTGTTTTTGCCAATTCTAATATATCATTTTTGAGATAGGGTGCCCAGAACTACACACAGTATTCAAGCTGTAGGTGTCCCATGCATTTATATAATGGCATTATATTTTCTGTCTTATTTTTTCTCTCTTTCCTAATGGTTCCTAATATTCAGTTAGCTTTTCTTTTATTGCTGCTGCACACTGAGCAGATGTTTTCAGAGAACTATCCACAATGACTCTAAGATCTCTTTCTTGAGTGGTAATAGGTAATTTAGACTCCATCATTTTGTAGGTGTATTTGGGATTATGCTTTCCAATGTGCATTACATTGCACTTACCACTGAATTTCATCTGCCATTTTGTTGCTCAGTCACACAATTTTGTGAGATCCCTTTGTAGCTCTTTGCAGTCAGCTTTGGATTTAACTGTCTTGAGTAATTTTGTATCATCTGCAAATGTTGTCACCTCATTTTTTATCCGTTTTCCCAGATCATTTATGAAGATGTTAAACAGCACTGGTCCCAGTACAGATCCTTGGAGGACCCCGCTATCTACCTCTCTAAACTGTGAAAATTGACTATGTAGTCCTACCCGTTGTTTCCTATCTTTTAACCAGTTACTGATCCATGAGAGGATCTTCTCTCTTCTCCCATGACTGCTTGCTTTGCTTAAGAGCCTTTGGCATGGGATCTTGTCAAAGGCTTTCTGAAAGTCCAAGAACACGATTATCAGTTTGATCATCCTTGTCCACATGCATGTTGACATCCTCAAAGAATTCTAACAGATTGGTGAGGCATGATTTCCCTTTACAAAAGCTGTGTTGACTCTTCCCCAACATAGCACATTCATCTGTGTCTGATAATTCTGGACTGGCTATGCAGGAGCTTACTTTTCTGTGTTGCTCGTAGTTCCTGATGAAGTCACGTAGCTGTTCCTCCCGGCTCTCCAGTGTGGCGTAGAGCTGTTGCATTTGGCTTACCAGGTCTGTCTTCTCTGCTTTCAAACGTTTTCGATCTGCCTTCATGGCTGCATGAAAGAACACAGTTACAGCTCAAGGTCAGAGACAAGAAATGGGGCTCTTCTCTACATTCAGAAAGTCACAACTCAATCTTTCCAAAACACTCTGGGCTTATTTTAAACACAGGACAACTACAATTCTACGACGGACTCCCAACTCCTGATTTCCCTGTAATAATTAGCGTGAATAGGAACTGCCACAGATGCTCTGCCATAGTTAGCTGAATGATGCAAATAGAATCAGAGCCTGATCTACTCTAGGGATATCTGTAAATTCACCAGTCCATATCCAGGTATTATGAATGCCTCTTTCCACGGTTGGAAACTAAGGCCCTTATCCAGCAGAGAACTTAAGCATATGGCTAACCCAATTTATTTCAGGGAGTCTATTCATGTGCTTAGGACAAGGATGTGCTGAAATGCTTTGACAGATTGTGGCCTAAGTTTGATCTAAAAAAGGAAAGACCCATGTTATTTTTAATCTAAAATGTTACCAGTCTCCTACAACCAAAACCAATGTAGTTTTCAATGCTCTGTAAGTTAAAAAAGGAACAGTGGTGTTGGTAGTGACTAATCCTACTAGATTTTAAGAACTGGTCTGATCATTTACAGTTCTGGAGTCTTTCAAATGCACCCGTCTGCCAGAAGACAATGCCTTTATTTTTTAAGCATGAACTCAGTGTTATTCAGTGCAATCTATGCCGGATGGCAGGAAATTCTTCTACTGATTATGCCAAGTTTCCTTCTAGGGTGGAGATAAACCATGCCAAGTTTATAGCTAACCCTAGAACCACAAGGTAGAATCCTGGTTTCATTGAACTCAGTGGCAAAACTCCCACTGGCTTCACAGTGGGGCCAAGGTTTCACCCATAAAGTCTGAAGGGGTTTGGATTTGGCATTCCATCTCTATGCCAACTGCAAGTAAAGAAAATAACTAAGATCTGAAACAATAGTCCAGGGGCTAGATTCTGATCTCATCCATGCTGGCATAAATCCAGAGCAGTTCCACTGAACCCAATGTTGGTGTGATGCAGATCAGAATTTAGTCATCAGACCTTCCAAGCCCAGCTCAACCTGAGCCAGCAGGGCAGCACTAACCGTTTGGATGGAATAATCACACCCAGCTGATTTTCAAATTCCAATCACAGAGAAAAACCAGAGGGGTGGGGAAAAACGTATTTGAGATTTTTCATCTCCAAAATTTCAGGCTAAAGGCATTTCCCAGCAGGCATGTTCCTGTGCTGTGCAGAATGCTCCCTTCTGCTTGTTATTGAAAAAAGTCACCGATAGAGTTACATCACATCAAGCATCTCTCAAGGAAGAGGATCAGGGGATATTTGGGGTGCCTGAGTGAAACAGAATAAGAAACTGAGGAAGGGAGACCAAAGGGCAGGGAGGTTGACCCTAAATAAACAGGGTATTTCCTCCTTGCTCAGAAACTAATGCAAAGTACAAACACCGTGACCCCTTCACAGCACTGGAACACCCCAGCGGTAGTTACGGCTCTTCATCGTCCCACCTCCCGTTAAATTACAATGCAGCAAGCTGATGGGGGAGTAGCAGAAAATGAATTCCAACTTCTCACCAGTTAACTTCATTTCCCCAAGCCCTCCTGTACCAGCTCAGAGAAGTAGTGCTGCCCTGGCTGTGGCTTCCTGGTGGGAGGAAGGAAACCCAGACACCTGAGCTGGAAAAGGAGAATACTGGAGAAAGTACATGGCTTGGCTTGTTCCACAGATTACAGGTGGAAAGAGAAGTCGGGATCAGAGTGCAAACGGAAAGGTATTCCATGATAAAGGGGGTTCTCGTGATACTTTCAGTCTAATCAGAAGTAGGAAGTGCCAGGAATCTCACAGGAAAACTCGTGCCCCTGAATCTTCTAGCCTAATATTGCAGAG
Organism: Caretta caretta; assembly: GCF_965140235.1. Taxonomy (NCBI): domain Eukaryota; kingdom Metazoa; phylum Chordata; order Testudines; family Cheloniidae; genus Caretta; species Caretta caretta. The sequence continues at coordinate 9,811,259 of NC_134223.1, forward strand.
CCAAGGGTTCTGATAGTTCATATAAACATGCTCACATTACAATGCTCCTGAGGGCATGTCTACACTTGCCAGTAGATCGAAACTGCTGCAATGTAAGTGTCGATTTAGTGGGGCTGGTGAAGACATGCTAAATCGATGGGAGAGCACTCTCCCATCGATTTGTGTACTCCACCTCTCCGAGAAGCGTAAGGGAAGTCGATGGGAGATGCTCTCCCGTTGACACGGTGCAGTGTCGTCACCTCAGTAAGTGGATCTAACTACATCGACTTCAGTTACGTTATTCACGTAACCGAAGTTGGGTAAGTTAGATTGGCCTGGTCTACACTACTGCAGTAAATCATAGTAATGTTTTATGATTGACTTTATGAAGAGACTTCAAGATTCATCCCCATCCCTCTGCGCTGAAACAGGACTAAGTATACCTAAAAAGGAGGACTTGTGGCACCTTAGAGACTAACCAATTTATTTGAGCATAAGCTTTCGTGAGCTACATGCATCCGATGAAGTGAGCTGTAGCTCACGAAAGCTTATGCTCAAATAAATTGGTTAGTCTCTAAGGTGCCACAAGTCCTGCTTTTCTTTTTGCGAATACAGACTAACACGGCTGCTACTCTGAAACCTGTAAGTATACCTAGACATCTGCAGGGACTGAACCTGGGACATCTGGATCTAAAAACTTGAGCTTTTTCTGCTCAAGTTAATGAGCCTGGTCTACAACATTGTGCTGTTACACTCATTTCCAGGCTCTTATTCGAACCTAACCCTGAACCTCTTCGGAATTTGCCCAGCACCCACTGGTACATTCTGCAACTTTATGAAATACATTTTAAAAAGGGCCAGATTCTGTCCCCTTTAGATATGTTAAGTCACTTTATTCCATTGCTTTCAATGAGACTATTTGCAGCACAAAATGCTAAACTAAGCATGAGCAAGAACAACAAAAATAAGGCCCAAACGGTTTCAATTTTCAAGTCTTGTTACTTTGAACTCTCCCCACTGATATGAGTCCCCTACTCAGAATTCCCATATTTTACCGGGAAGAAAATACCAGGCATTACAGCAGAGAAAGGCAGAACGAGCACCAATGGCTGGAAGCTGAAGCCAGAAAAATCCAAATGAGAAATCAGGCACACACTTGGAACAGTGAAGGGGGTTAGTCATGGGGACAAAACTACCAAGGGAAGTGGTGGATTCACCATCTCTTGATGGCTTCAAAGCAAGACTGGATGCTTTTCTGGTTGATGCTTTAGACATTGGGCTCAGAGGCGCAACAGGGTTAAATTCAGTGGTCTTTATTATACAGGAGATCAGATCAGATGACCTCATACGTCTTCTGGCCATAAAAATCGAAAAGTTTACGTTGCAAAACTCTGCAGCCGTTTGAAATCATGTTGGCTTGAGAATGCGCGCAGGGGGAGGAGAGGGGAGGGAAAAACAAAGAAACCACCACCACCACACTTTTGCTTTAGCTTACATTAAAATCAACTTATTTTCTCCCTATTTGTTTTCTAGATGCTCATTTGCAGTGGTGGAATTTTTTGCCTTATAAATACTGTATGGAGCAGAGAAAAAACAAGGCCAAATAATGACAATAAATCAGGGAATATTAGTTAATGAGCCAAACTGCCAGTAGTTTCCTCTCACTTCTCTTCTGCACACATTTCTCTAATTCCGTTCCTGGCCACGCTTGGTGTTGATGGCCGAAAGCAGCAATCAGTCCTCATCTTTTTATTCTTCTAATAATTACAAGCCTTGGTGATCTCTTCCAGGGCAGAACAGCTTCAGAGGAGGCTTGAGATGAGTCAGAGCTGGAATCTGAATCCAGCAATGCTTGGGAGATGGTGTGAGAGACCTACCTGTAGGTCACGCTGAGTGTGGAGGAGCCAGCTGTTGGCTTCTTGCAATTGCTGGAAGTCTCCACTCCCTGCCCTCCCTTCCACAGAGCAACTTCAGTATAAGTAAAATCTCCATTTATATATTATATAAAGGACAGGGAGCCATTATTTCTTATTAATAATCACCACATGTTCCCTCTACATTGGTTATTATTTGCATCACTGTAGCAATCAGGAGCTCCAGTGAAGGAGCAGGACCCCATGGTGCTAGGCGCTGCATAAACACAGAACCAAAGGACGATCTCTCCCCCAAAGGCTCAAGTTGCAGAGTGGAAAATCAGGTTAAATAGAAGGGAAAATATGGATAATGGTACTGGTTCAAGAGGTGGAATGAGATGCAAATGGTGGTTGTGGTATCATGGGAACATCCAAGGATAAGTCCTGATGCCGTCAGCGATGAGTCAGGAATAGTTGAGTCCATCCTGCCACAATGCAGGAGGAGGGTCCCACGTGAGCCATGAGAAGGTATTTTTCCAACCCAAATCACTCTAGGACTCTGACCCTGCACATAGGGAGCAGTACATCCAGACAGTGCTAAAAACAGAATGCATGTGTCACAAGTCTGGCAAATGAGACAGCTGAACAGCTCTCACTACAGATGGAGCTTGGGGAGAGGGTTGGTACACATATACTGATCTATCGTCTTCCAGTGTCCCCGCCCCACACATAGAGAGCAGAATCTCTGCTTATCATTTAATAGATCTCACGACTGGTTGAGCTTGCAGAGAAGACCGGTATGCACAAATGTATTTATCATGTTCCAAGCAGAGCTCACAGCAGAAGCTCTGCTGACCATTTGGCAAATAATTTTTTTTTTCTTTACAAGCGATTCTGTGATATGATCAGCAAACTCCTTAAAAAAAACAAACACAAAAGTGCCAAGGGCATACATCAGAGGACAAATATCTCGCAGAGGTGCCACTGAACAAGCTGCAGGCAATATATATGTATTTATCACACAGAAAAAAACATTATGAAGGTTGCGAAGTCAAGGACTCAAAAGTTAGGAAGTGCCAGAACTAAGGACACACCGGGCAACCTTAGCAACAGGGAGCACCCTGCCTATCTCTTGCGCATGCACACAGAGAGAGCAAGAAAACAGGAGAGCTAATTTTGTTGCCAAGAAGAAGATTCCAATTTTACAGCTTCGTGTGCTGGAGAGATTGCACCCTTGCCAGGCATTCTCCAGCCTGCAGGGATTAAAGAACAGCATCAGGTCGAACAGAAACTCTCTTCATGAGACCTCCATCAACCATAGGTATTTTCTCTTCATGATACTGCTGTGTGATAGGGACCCATGCTGGGGCAAACAAGCGGGGACTGATATACAAGACTTCCCAAGGCTGTTACACTGGCCAGAGAATGTAATGGGAAAGCAGAGAGGTTGGCCATGGATGGGTAACCCAGGCAGGGCCAACTTTGTTTTACAAAACACACTTTTGTTGTATTGCCATTTTTCATGGCAACAGCTTAACCCTTCAGACATTTCCTAAAGGTTCCAGTGGAGAAAAGACGAGAGTCTCTACAGAACGCGTATTGGTTGATGCAAATATGGTCCAGCGTGAGCGAATGAAATAGAACGATTCTGTGATTCTATCAAACATTATGTTGAGTTTAGGTTGCGACTAGTGTGGTAATACTCTTATGTCCCTTAAAGGAAAACTACATACAGTATCATATGCATCCAGAAATGCTCTGTCCTGGACACAGTACTATGTACCTCCTCTAGCACTTAATTATCTGTGAAATACAGTATATGCTTAGCTGTTTATGACATAAAATATTTGCAGGGAAATACATGGGAACAAAAATCTTTTCAGCCTGCACTTTTTTGGATGCTTTTAAAAGCAATCAGTGGGTTTAGCTCTGGGTCTCACTTATGTTGAGTTCAATGGAGTTACAATGGGATAATGCTACACAGATCAGAATCAGGTGCATTATGGATTTGGATGGGAGCTGGATCAGCCCTAGGTCTCCACCATAAGCATAAATGAAGTAGGGTTTTAAAAAACCTAATTATATCTATAACTGATCTTGTGGAGTCTGGACTACAAATTGGTTTTTCGATTACGTATAAAACAAAACAAAAAAAATACATCAGCGATGGGCTGAAGAGACAGAACTCCAGATCCAGATCTCAAAAAGTCCAAAGTCTAGAGGCATCTGGATCAGTTCATTATAGACAGAGAGGCCATGTGCAAACTTCAGATCTGTGCTCATATTTTTAACACCCCTGATGGGATTTCCCCTGAGATCTTTCCACTCAGCTTATCTAGAACCAGTTCTAGAAAGCTTGGTTGGACTCCAGCTTGGCACTCAGGTTACATTATAAGGTAAGTAACAGCTCTTTGCACATGCTGGCAAGGCCCGAACGCAGGGGGTGTAAGGGATGATACCACAGTTCTAACTCATGTCCCACACCACACAGTGTAGATCATCTTTCCTACCTACCAACATCTATACTTGCATGAAAGGACCAATTGCTGCGCAGATTGCATTACAGCAGGCTTATCAATTCAGGTGTTTGTGCATACTTTGTTCACTACCAACATATCCACATTAGTTGGTTTCTACCTCCTTTATTTACTATACACAGTCACAATGGTTAGTTCTTTCAACATTTACTTGTTTTGGCTCGCTCAGCAGTTACTTGTTCAGGCTTGTCTTGTCTAAACTTGGGGCTGCTCATGTCACCACCCCACAAAGATCAGGGGGATTTTGTTTCAGTCCCCATCACTATTGGACCAGTTTGGCCTGCCAACAATCCTGCTGTGTATCGCATACCTAGGGTAATGGGGCTGGTGTAATGGCAGACAGGGTTATTGGTGGCAAAATCCCAAGGCAGTACGAGAGCCAGTCAAGTTGAAACAATCAGCGAGCACTTCTAGATCCCCCTTGCCTTCTGGGACCTTCAGAAACAGACAGTCAAGCTTTGTAACAAACCTGCGAGGTAGGGCCAGGAGCATCAAAACCTTACAGAGGCACAGAGGAGTGAAGGGAATTGCCTGCTGGAAGCATCCAGCAGACATAGGATTAGAACCCAGTTCTCCCAGGCTTGTCTACGATCCATAAGACCATCCTCCTGGCTATGGTGGAGCAGCTGCAGTATCAGAGAGGTGGATCTTGGGGAAGAAACATTTTCGACTCTCTCCCTCGTTCACATACTAAGCTGAGAAAAAGTCTCGGAGCACCTCCGCGCCGACAACCAACCCAGCAGCCGCTCTGATGTGTGCCATCTTCTCTCTTTGAAGAGATTTCCACGGCGCATTATTCCGGCTCGCGCACATGGCAGATTAGAAGCAGCTTTAATTACCAAGTTTGTTGAAATGGATCGACAACTTGACAAGACAGCAGAGAGGGCAGCAATGCCGGGGGGTGGGGTGGGGGAAGACATTTACTGTCATTACCTACTACTGCAAAGCTCTGTTTAAAGTCACAAAGTCCGGAGGGTAGTACAGATCCGGGAATATAACCGTCATTGCTGAGAAATCTCACCAAACCGTCTCTGAGACGGAACACTTTAGGCAAATACTCAGTGCAGAAAGCATCTAATACCATATTTATCTAATAAAAAGGAGCCAGAAGGACTTTCACCATGCAACAGGCCAGTCTGAGTTTGTTCAAGCGATGCTGTGAGAAGCTTCAGGACTTCAATGTTCCTCAGCATGATGGAAAATCCCCTACAGGGTGGTGCTAGACAGGGTGGTCATATGTCTACAACTCCACAACACAAGAGTTGTCTCCCAAGAGGAGGAAGTCCCATTACTTGAGTCACTGAAAACTGGACAGGGTAGAGTAGGAGAGAATGTCCTAAAGGTCACAATCCTACTGGCTGAGAGAAAAGGACTATGGGCAATGTTCCCTCTAATTTTTTACATCCATGTGTGGAATGAATTTTGTTGTGTGTACCAATATGGAGGTGATGAATGATGGGAGTGGGCTCAGGGCTGGGGCAGAGGGTTGGGGTATGTGGGGGAGATGAGGGCTCTGGGGTGGGGCCAGGGATGAGGGTTTGGGGTGCAGAGAGGGGACCGAGGGCTGGGGCAGGGGTTTGAAGAGTGAGGGCTCTGGGGTGGGGCTGGGGATGAGGGGTTCAGGGTGCAGGAAGGGGACTCTGGGCTAGGGACTCTGGGGGGGAATGAGGGCTTCGGCTGGAGCCAGGGATGAGGGGTTCAGGGTATAGGGAGGGGACTCAGGGCTGGGCAGAGGGTTGGGGTGTGGAGGGTGAGGGCTCTGGCTGGGGGTGTGGGCTCTGGGGTGTGGCCAGGGATGAGGGGTTTGGGGTGCAGGCTGCTCCAGGGAGAGAGGACTTGCCTCTCTCCTCTCCAATCCAGGCCCCTATGACTGCGCGCCTGCGTGGCCCTTAATAGCCTGCTGCGCTAGAGGGAACTTAAGACTACGTGACCTTCTGTTCTTTATTATTCATAACATAGGAGCACCTGGAGGTTCCAACCCGGACCGAATCCCCATTGTACCGGGCTAGGCCCAAACACACAGAAAGAGACATTCTCTGCCCCAAAGATCTGACAGTTCTAGTACCCAGGAGAGGACGGATTATTGTCCCCATTTTGTAGATGGGAAATTGAGGCCCAGCGTGGGACTTGACCAAAGTCACACAGGGAGTCTGTGGCAGAGGCGGGAGCGGAATTCAGATTTCTTGAATGACAACCTGATGTCTTAACCACAAGCCCATCCTTTCTCCTGTATGGGTCTTCTCTGCCATTTGCTTCGACTATTCAAGCTCCCAGGGCACTGATGATGTAAGTAAGCCAGAGCCAAGTTTTGTAGGAAACACACAGGGTGAGAGACAGCACCAGACTTGTGCACTATTAGCCCTCAAAACAGGGCTTAAGTGGCTCACAAGCATCATGCTGGCCCCTGCACAGGGCAAAATTTCACCTATGGAGTGAAACAAGACACACCTACTGTATGTGTAATTTTAAGGAGTGCTTGAGAACCTCTCAAATATTACTGGCAAGTTTTTGACAGTAAGCAACCCAACAAGAGCCAGTGGCTTATGGCAGACAGCAGGAGAATTATGAGCTTGTCGTGTGTGCGGATTTCATCTCAGGAGAAATATACCAGGAAGGCTGATCTGATGAATGGAGATTCCCTCCTAGGCTGGGATGCCAACCATGGGGGAATGCTCAGAGCAAGCTGGCTGCAGGTTTTCAGACACCACTTGCTGTGCGCATTGTCGAAGGAAAGCGCCCCCCAAAGTCCTAAGCCAAAGGGACCCCTCTCTTTTTAAAAGGGCTCTGCTCCTGCCCTGACTGATGCTATTCATCTCAACATTGCCAGTTCCAGTGCCAGGACTCCAGTCCCTTCAAGCAACACTCCTGCTGACATAGTGCTGTCCACACTGGCGCTTAGGTCGGCGTAAGTTATGTCACTCAGGGCGATGGCGTATTCACACCCTGGAGCGACATAAGTTATGTCGGTATAAGTGGCAGTGTAGACATGGCCTTAGACTCCCCTGCCTTGTAACCGGCCCATTCTGTTCAGGGATGAGACAGCGCAGCCTTGGCAACATCAGAAAGGCCAACCCTTGGCTGCATTATGATGCTCCCAATGCAGGACTGCAGTGTTACTTGATAAACCAAAAAGAGGGGTATACGCATGAGGGAGCCAAGTTTCTGTTACACCCAAATTAAGATCCTGACCAGTAACAAGGACGGGAAAGGAACACTGACTCGGCACGCAACCGATGTGAAGGATTTCAGTCCCACATTGCATTCGCTTTTATTATGGATGATGTCAGGTTGCAAAATTTAGATCTGGATCTGCCCCACAGCTTGGGAGGCATCTGGCTTGGCCTATCAGAAAGAGAGGAGCCAAAGGCAAAATACAGATTCCCAACTTGAATGGCTGCCAAAAATGTAACCGTCTCAGTCTCTAGGATTTTGGTCCAATTATTTTAGAACAATGCATCAGCAATTCTTTAAAGCTAAGCCTGCTCCTGCAGCTCCTTATTGCCAAAATTCAGGCATGTTCTTGCCTCACAAATTAAGAAGCAGCTTCCCCTGACTATGTCCCCAGCATGACCTTGGATCCAGCTTTTAGAACAGCAATACAGCCAGCGCTAATAAAAATTCAGCGTCCCATAACTCCTTAGCCTCCATTAAACACAAAAGCATGCAGCGTGGGAGGGCTCTCCATTAAGCAGCTACACTAACAATGTTCCCCACAGTTTAAAACTCCCTTGCTATGATAAGCAGAACAGAGAAGAGAAGGACCCGTTATCATCATTGCTGTGGCCGGCAGAGGGCTCCCCAGTTTATTTTTGCTAGGCTCGGTCTCTTCGCCTCTGTTCAGAACAGAGTGTTTCTCAGTTTCTGAAAAGAGCCCCAGTCCGCTAACAGATTCCTTTAACGCCAGGTGTCCCATCAGCATGCAGTTCACACGCAAGAGAAACAAAATTTGTCTTAAGCTAAGTCTCCTTTCCTATGCATAGCGATTATTGGCAAGTACGCCAGGCCGATCATAAAACTTGCAGCCACTTTAAATTCATGCCAGGGCTACAGACGGCGTTAGCATGGAAATCTGACATGATATTATTTATGAGCTATAAGACGGTGGTAAATTCCAGTGCAGCTTTAAAACCCATTCCCCAAAGTGATTAAAAATTGACGAATCTGTGATTACTTTTGGACTGCAATTCTTTAGCTTGCAGGGCACGGGGTGCCGTAAGCTGCATAGAGTGCTGCTGGGGGTGGGGGGGGGAGCGAGCAGGTGATGGATACGCAGACCTTGATGTGCTATGTGATCTGACGGATACAGCTCCTTCTGGCAAATGGGTTGCTTCTGCAAGCAACATGGGCTAGAAAGTGTTTTTACTGTGCTCCTATCCCTTTAAACCTAGGGGCCTCTTGAGTGGCTTGTTCTCCTCCTAACTTCTCCGCTCAGGCCCAATCCTGCCAATGACATGGGGGGCAGTGCTTACTAGCCAGGGCATTACCACTAACTGCAAGAGTAGTCAGGGCAGCAAATATTTGCAAGATCAGGCCCTTGGGATGGGATTTTCAAAGGTGCTTAAGGGAATTAGGCACTCAACTTTCACTGGATTTCAAAGAGATCTGGATGCCTAAATCCCATGGCCTATAGGCTGGGAATTTCAAAGGCGGCAGGGTCCCGCTAAAGGTACACAGGTGTGACACTGGTGCGAAGGGGCAGTGGAAACCTGTCTGCAAAACCCTTGCAGGCTTCAGTTCTGCAGCATTCAGAGGGGGGGAACCACAGCTGGGGCTCCCCACTTAGACCTACCCCTTCCTCACTTGTCGAAGGGCAATATCTGCCCACAGGAGGAGACCAACAGGCAAACAGCAGCGTATCCGTGGCAACATGTGGTCCAGTTCATAACTCTTCCAGACAATCAATTAGCTTTTACAGAAATTTTTTATTTTCTTCTTTAAAAAACAACAAAACACAGAATACATTGCCAGGGTTTATAAATAGCAACTAGCGAGCTCCAGGCCAGGCATTTCCTGGCTGATAGTGATTGTTGGGTTAGCTCCTCTGGCCAGTCGCTCTGATTAATGGCATGGAAATGCCTCTCTGCTTGTCACTGTTTAATTAGGTCCCATGTCAATTTCCATGATACCCCCCCAAGCAAAACAAAACTGAACAGAGAATGGACACAGGCCGCAGTTCTGGCGCCCTGAACTGTAGCCTTCCCCCAAGGAAGCCGCAGGAGGAAAATGAGTGTCACCTTGGCAATGAAAGCCAAGCCCCACAGACTGCAGAACAGAGTGGTTGGAAGAGTGGGTTTTCCAAGAGCAGCCATTATTGGTGGTGGTAATTAGCACATCCCAGCATCTATTTTGCCCATGATGCTACTTGTACTGATTTTCAATGAGGGCAGGCTCCGTGGCTTTGTTATGCAGGGCCGTTTAGAATGATAACAGCATGACTCTCCCATTGGGAGTGCAGGAATGTCCTTGCTAAGAGCTTGTCTTCACTATGGGGGTAAGTCGACCTAAGTTATGCTACTTCAGCTGCTGGAGTCAACATAGCTTAGGCCGATTTACCCTGGTGTCTTCACTGCACTGCGTTGATGGGAGACGCTCTCCGATCGACTTCCCTTTCTCTTCTCGGAGAGCTGGAGTACCGGGGTGGACCGGAGAGCACTCTGCCATCGATTTAGGGGGTCTCCCTGCTGCATCAATTGCAGCAGAGTCAATCTCCCCATAGACCAACCCATGTGAATAGCTGGCTGAAAATAGGATCATAGTGAATCAGAGCAATGGTCCATCCCGTTCCACATCCCGTTTCCACCAATGGCCAGTACTAGCTGATTCTGAGGAAGAAAATCTCTCAGAAGGCAGTTATTGGGTAATTGGCCTGCAGAAAAAGGGTCTTCTCAACCCCCAGTAGTTAGAGGCTGGTTTATGCTCAGAATCATGAAGGGTCATCTCTTTTTCCAAACTCGCTATTACTTTTAACCCTTTCTATTCATAGACTAAGGCCGGAAGGGACCATTGTGATCATCTAATCTGACCTCCTACATAACACAGTTTCTCCCTTTGCATCCAACTTCCATGAATCCCTTGAAATTGGGAAGGAGGAGGATTTTGTGCAGAACATATTTTACACAGCAAGGGAATCTAAGGGGAGGCTCTGAATTTACAGAACTTATTGAAGGAATTTTCAGATGGACTTGACAGAGTACAGGCTGCTGAGCCTATCATCACGGTCTCTGCAGAAATCGGGTTTGATCTATTGGCTCACTGGCACCTGGAGCCACACCATGGAAAAAAAGTGAAAAATGTCTCAGGGAAGCTGTGGGGCTTTTCTATTATTTAGCCCCATGACTGGTCAAAATATCAAGGCCATATGATGAGCCCAGGAAGGAAGGTGGTGTGAGATGGATCATCATCCTGAGTGTGTTTCTTTTTTGTGGGATTTTTGAGACCGGGAAAAATCACGACTCTTGATTGAACTCCTTCTTGGCAATCCCAGCAGAAGCACAAAGGATTGAACGGACCACAACATTTAACTCCCCCTAGAGCTGGTAAGTCTAGCGTCAAGGTGAGATACACGGGGGGAGAAGTACTTTGCTGATGTGGCCTGCACAGCTTTTCCCAGCACGATACATCTCAGTTTGCAGGAACTCTCCTGGCCTGGTGCCTCCCAGTTTTAACTCACCCTGCTCTGAAGGACTGTCAAATCCAGCACCTTTGTGAACCCTAGAGCCTCTAAAGAAACACCTTCCATTCCTTCATGCTCAGCATCCTGCAGCACAATCCATCCCTGCGTTGTCTGTCTTTGAAACCCTTTGCAAATAAGACCTAACTGGAGACAAAAGGGCTTCTTAACAACCACCCCAGTGGGAAAAGTTGATCACATGGGGATAAGAAATCTTGCAAGTGCAGAGATTGGTCAGTAACCAGAAACAATTTAGGTCTTGACCATTGCTTGTGAACAAGTGCTGATTTAAGGGTGAAGTGAATAAGTTATTCGCTTACTCTGTCCTATGCACTTGAATCCCTCCCAAGGGAAGCACGAAAGGCTCTGGTTTTGGGGGTGTATTTTTAAATTTTTATTTAAACTACCTGCGCTATCTGACGCACCAGAACCTCCCACAAGAAAGAGAGCACTGTTCTCCTGGATACAGTCGCCATGGAAACTACTGCTACAGACTCTACATGTACAACAAATCGGTTTCATTTTATCTCAGCCTCTCAGGGAAGCAAAGTTACAAAGAGACATCATAAAAGAAGGGGGAAGCAGCTCTTATGGGCATATAATCTGTAGCTAGCTACACAAGTTGCTTTCCAGAAAAAAAAAAAAAACCCACCCAGTATAAATATTTAATCTTTCAAGTGAAGCTGGGGCTGATGAAAGGCCTGGAATTGACAGCTGAAGAGAGGGGAGTCCTCCTGGAGTTCAGAGACCGGGTACAATCCAGTACAATCCTGACAATGGCTCATTGCTAGTGACCGATAAGAAAGCACTAAAAGATGCACTGAGGACAATCCAATTGGGTTTGCATCTCTGACTCCAACCTTGGCCTCGATGGATCACTGTCAGAGATGGTCAGCTTCAGTCCTTGGCCTCTTTGGAGACTGTCTACAAGGATGTGAGGCATGATGGTGAACAAATGTCACTTCACAATCGCCAACAAAACAATGGTTCCTTCCAGTTCCTTCTGGCCTGGGCTGGACTGGACCCCATGATCTAGTGAAAGGTTCCATACCCTTCATTAGCAACTCTCTTAAATTCTGTTGTATTTAACAACACAGGAAGGTCTTTGAGCATGGTGGGGTTGAGTTATGGGGTGGGAGGAGCCCTGTAGGTTGTTTCCCATAAGACTAACTGCTGGAGATGCCTCAAACACACCTTTAGAAAGGACCTCTCTTCGGATATTTCCCAATGAAAGATGCTCCCATTGTTGTCTCTCTCTCATTAAATCCGTAAATACCAAAACTGGGTTCTCAGACTCTGTCTCCTGATTCTCGAGTGGGGGCTTCCCTAGATGTTGTGCGAGTATCGCTTGTGTCAGTGGCAACCGAAGTTCTCTCTCCCTCTGTCTCTCACGCAAACTTTTCCCTACTAGCCGAGAATGCAACATGCAAAAAACAGGTCAAATACAAGCAACCAAAAATAGTTTCCGCAGGAATTAATGCTCTTCTGAGCCCATGGGAGTGGCGGCACTGCAACGAAGTTTCATCAAGAGCCTGACGTGAGCAAGTTTCAGAGTAGCAGCCGTGTTCGTCTGTATTCGCAAGAAGAAAAGGAGGACTTGTGGCACCTTAGAGACTAACCCATTTATTTGAGCATGAGCTTTCGTGAGCTTATACTCAAATAAATGTGTTAGTCTCCTTTAATTTTTGACATGAGCAAGACTCCAGAGCTAATGCTCATGCAAGTACATTACACAACTGCCATACAGACAGAATTTTGAACAGCGAAATGTCTCAGTGCAGGACAGACCATTAAGGGTATGTCTACATGGCACCGTAAACTGGGTCTGTGGGCTTATGGACTCTGTGTTTCCACGCCTGCACTTAAGCGTCCACACTGCACTGGAAACCAGGGCTTACAATTGCTGCACCCAGTTTCACTGCCATGCTAACGCGCCCATACTACGTTCTGCAGACCTTCCGACTCAGATCTGTGGCTTGAGCTGCACCCACGCTGCAGAATGGCAGGGCCTGCACCCGAAACACAGCAGGACTTGGGCTCTCATCTCTAGGACCAGGATCCTGAGTGCTTGCTGACCCGAGCCAGACTGATTTGTGTGTGGATGGAAGTGGGGGCTTGGGCTCAAACCTCAGACAGAGCCTGGGCTTAGTGTGTAGTGCAGACATACCTAAAGGTCCTTGCAGCCCCACGGAGCATTTTCTGCAGAAATCACATTACAAAATAACTCCCCGATACATGGTGTATTTCAAAAGGTTTTCACTATAACTGCCCACCAGTGGAACTGATTTATTCATGCTGAACATTAACGAGCAATGCCTGAAAAGGTTTAGTAGCTTCAGGAGACCCAAGCTCACCCTGCAGAGTCAAAAGACTGGCCCTTCGTAGGCAGCTGTTACATAGCAACATGGGACTATCGGGATGTAGTAGTTTTGCTGGTTATTTTTATCTGATGGCCAAACCTCCTCTAATGGTCCCAGCCTCAGCAGACACAGGAGTTCTGTACATTTTGCAGCACTTCATTCTGCAGAATGGTTGTTTACAGCTTTAAGACATTGCTCCTGGGTAATCCAAAGAGAGTGGATGATCTGCGAATGAGGGTTAAAGGGTATGGGCAGAAACAAATGCAAGCAACGCTTCCTCCACATTAAAGACTTGCAAAAAGGAGCACCCCAGAGAAACAGCCATGGCACGTTACATGATTTGTGCTCAAATCCCCTTATGTTCCTGCTGCCCTGGATTAGAGAACGGTGCCGACATACTAATGCGTTAAAAGTGGGAAAACAGAGAAGTGTACTGTCAACTGCAGGCCACTTGAATTCCATTGTCCATGATTTCATGCTTGACTTATGCGACATGCAGAATATGCTTGCGGAAGTCAAGAAAATCAGACGAAGTTTTGATCATTTGCACATGAGTTTGCAAGGGACACCACTGAGGGTGGCAGTCCACACCTGAGCTGCACCAACTTGGTAAGCATGCACGTTGCTCTGACCATTCAAGTTCCCCCCACCCTCCGCCCCGTCTAAACTGACAAGTGTCTCCAAGAACTAGTGCTCACTCTCAGAGATATCTAGTTCATTTCAACAGCACGCCTGTCCTCCAGTTCAGAGCAGCCAAACATAGCAGGGGAAACAGAGGAAAGAGATGATTCTACTGTGTATGAGCAACACACAGTCATCACAAATCAGACCGGGAAGTTTGGCATTGTGTCCAACACTAACTGATTAGTGCGAGACCTGGTATATGCAATGTTCATTTGAGAACACTAGAGTAAGCAGGGAAAGTGTCTAAGAGGATTCAGAGGAACAGCCGTGTTAGTCTGTATTTGCAAAAAGAAAAGGAGGACTTGTGGCACCTTAGAGACTAACCAATTTATTTGAGCATGAGCTTTCGTGAGCTACAGCTCACTTCATCGGATGCATACTGTGGAAACTGCAGCAGACTTTATATATACACAGAGAATATGAAACAATATCTCCTCCCACCCCACTGTCCTGCTGGTAATAGCTTATCTAAAGTGATCATCAGGTGGGCCATTTCCAGCACAAATCCAGGTTTTCTCACCCTCCACCCCCCCACACTAATTCACTCTCCTGCTGGTGATAGCACGGGTCCAGGTTTTCTCGCATCCCCCCCACCCCCGTGCACGCGCGGACTCGCTCTCCTGCTGGTGGTAGCTCATCCAAACTGAGTGGTCAGTTTGGATGAGCTATTGCCAGCGGGAGAGTGAGTTTGTGTGTGTGTGGGGGTGGGGGGGATGTGAGAGGGCCTGGATTTGTGCCGGAAATGGCCCGACTTGATTGTCATGCACATTGTGTAAAGAGTTGTCACTTTGGATGGGCTATCACCAGCAGGAGAGTGAATTTGTGTGTGGGGGGGTGGAGTGTGAGAAAACCTGGATTTGTGCTGGAAATGGCCCACCTGATGATCACTTTAGATAAGCTATTACCAGCAGGACAGTGGGGTGGGAGGAGGTATTGTTTCATATTCTCTGTGTATATATAAAGTCTGCTGCAGTTTCCACGGTATGCATCCGATGAAGTGAGCTGTAGCTCACGAAAGCTCATGCTCAAATAAATTGGTTAGTCTCTAAGGTGCCACAAGTACTCCTTTTCTTTTTGTCTAAGAGGAAGAGAACAACTGGTGGAAAGCTGTTGGGGAGCTGGATGAAAAACAGAACAGATTTTGTAAAAAGTTTCTGTTTCCACTTTGCAGGGTTCATAATTAGCCCTGTCTCTCACAATATTTTTAACAGATTCTTTTAAAAATAAATATAGGTTTTAAAATGTTTCGTTTTTAAACGCCCCATTTTTCTGCTCAAAAATGTGGTCTTGGGTAAACAAGAAATGTTGCAAATTTGGTAAACAAAAATTGTGGAAAATGTC
Organism: Caretta caretta; assembly: GCF_965140235.1. Classification (NCBI taxonomy): domain Eukaryota; kingdom Metazoa; phylum Chordata; order Testudines; family Cheloniidae; genus Caretta; species Caretta caretta. The sequence goes on from NC_134223.1 coordinate 9,826,683, forward strand.
CCAAAAAATGGGACATGTCCATAACGGTGACAAATTTTTGAAAAAATAAAAATAAAATTTTCAAGTCTTTCCCCCACCCAAAACAAAATTGCGTTAAAAACGTTGGCCAGCTCTAACTGTGATCTTTGATGGGTTAGTTTCAGTGAGGATTCCAGTTTAATCCTGTTAACTGCTTGCTTACTTCAGCCAAATCATGACAATTTAAAAGCTGGGGCTAGGAGCAGACATGAGATTTTGGGAAGAGATCAGAGGATTTTTTTCGTTGAAGTATCTTTTTTTAGATCTGGTTCGTTTCTGGCCCTGTTGTCAACCTTAACAGAGACTTCAATTCTGACCTACAGAAATCAGCAACTTAAGAAAAAACTCTCTCTCTCAAAGACAGGCCTTTAGTTCAACAGAATTCCTTTCTGCGAATATGATCATATGGGTGTGTGCAAGGAATGCTATGTTTGCCAGAGTGCTGGAAGAAGCGGTATGTGCAAACCACATGTTGAATTGGCCGAGTGCAGTCTGCAAGCTGGCCCACTACAGTGCTTTGAGCCGAAAACATACCCATGACCTCTCTTATCCATACACTGAACTGGCTTCTCGAACATATCCTGCTGAAATAAATCAACACTGGGTTTCAAAACCTGAAATGTTTTCGGGGAACGAAAATGGGGAAGTCCAAAATCCTGCTGGTCATATGTGGTTATAATAATAATAGTTATTAATTATCTGTATTACAACACCTTGGCCCCAGTTCAGATCAGAGTCCCGTTGTGCGTGGGGATAACAGGATACAGCTCCTGCCTCAAAGGACTGACACTGTAAATCAGAGGTCCCCAAACAGTTGGGCGTGCGTCCCTAGAGGGGCGTGGAGGACTGTTCGGGGGGGGGGAGGGGAGCGGCGCGTGGTTGGAGCCTGGGCCATGGGGGTAGGGGAGGGAGCATCTGGCCCCTCTGGCCCCAGCCTCAGCCCCCTTACCCCATCCACGTCCCCACCCCTCCCGAAGCCACGGCCCTGGTGGGGTGCAGACGGGGGGGGGTGAGGTTTGGGGACCACTGCTCTAAATAGACAAGAGATGGGAGAAAGTAAGTTTATCCTTGTAGTGCTGTTGCCATTTACTGCCTCTCAAGTGCGACCTTGTGGCCAGACGTCACTCTACGGCACCCTGTCTCGGTGGCCATCTGCCCTCTTCATGGCCCCTTGAAAAACTCTCAGTTCATCATGTCCCACAAGCTGCCCTCGCCCCCAAGAGTCCCACTGATGTAATCCTGAGGCGCACACTGGCCCTGCAAGCCCCAACCCTAGATCTGTCTCTCTCCCAACAGTCCGACAGAGTCTTTCAAAACAAAACACCAACTCATGCAGCCTTACCCCAGTTTCACCTGCTCTTCCCCAAGGGTGTCTGTCTGTCTGCTGCCCAGTACCTCCTGCCTAGCCTGTCCTTCTCCACAGGCCATTCCAGGCAGGCCTTCGCAGTCTCTCCCAGGCCACGCCTGCCTGGAAAGCTCTCCCCTGAACCTCTCCATCTTACTGTCAGGCTTCCTGCCTCTAGCAGGCTCAGGTACTCTCTCAACAACACCCCCCTACAGCTTCCTGCTACCTTTTATACAGAAATCCCGATTCCTCTCAGGTGGGCTCATCTTGCCATCAGGGCTGGCTTAGCCCCAGCTCCGAGACCTACAGGCAAGCCACTTTGTTACAATCCCCACGTTACAGATGGGCAGCGAGATGAAGTGACTTGCTCAAGGTAACACAGGGCATCTGTGGCAGAGCCAGAAATTGACCCAAGCCTTAGTCCAACACTGTAACCACTAGGCTGTCGCTTCCCCTCGTTGGCATTACCACTGCTTACACGACAAAAGAAGAAGGGGCCGCTGGAGGATTAGATCCGACATACTAATATGTCACTCCTGTTTGATTTTGCAGCTTTGCTCAAGCCCATGCTTAGCCAGCCACCTAGTAACTACAGAAGAGTACAGTGCTGGCCACCTGTAGTGGGGGTTGTTAACATCTCAACCCCCCCTTGCTCTGCAAAAGAGCTAACTGCCGGTGCTGGACCGTGTTGCAGAGCTATTGTGGCCCGCCCTGCCAGAAAAAGGCCCACCCCACAGTGCGCCCTCTAGGGGACATCAACGATAGTGGCAACACACATTGGTACCCTGTGCATCGGCCCTCGTTGCATTTCAAACGGCTTAGACTCTTTACGTTGTGCTTTTAAAAAAAAAATCTTCAGAACCTGGCTTAAAAATAAAGCCAGCTCCTTCTGTATTAGCCACGAAAATGAATGATGATTGCGTGATTAATACTTTAAACTGGAATGCCGAGGTTCAGGTGTCCTGTAAAATGACCCTCCCGCTTCTATTCTTTTAAGTGTTTCGAGGGAACTTAGTGTTGATAGAAGAGGGAAGAGCGACAGCCCCAGGGTGTGCAGATCCCGATTCACCTACAGGCAGGTTATGCATGATTTTGAGACCTGTATACCTTGTCTTCTCGGAACCAATCTGAGACCCAACGAACTCATTACATAGCAGTCGCCAAACTCATGCTTTGAAATATCGTCCGAACCTCTTGTTTGGACCCTGAAACTACAGCCAGGTTTGCCCACGTGGAGCCCCACTCAAAGGTGCAAAGGTCCACTCAGGTGGATCCAATTGCAGGATAGGGGCCTCACAGTTCGTAACACCGTATTATTTAATATTCATATCACAAAAGCATCCAGAATCCCCAGTCAGGATCCAAGCCCCACTGAGCTCAGTGATGAGCAGGCTCCTAGGAAGATGCAATATTCTCGCCTCCCTTTCCCATTGCATGCACAGGACAGAATGTCCAGGTAAATCCAGACAAAGCCACGATTTCCTTCTTAGGAGAGATTCCAATAAAATCACGCATTTCTTACTAGATGGAATTTACCCTACAGAAATGAACAGGTGAAACCCACAGGAGAGCAGAATGCCTGCCCCAGATATAGCTCATTACTGCCAAAGATCCAGGAAATAACTCTTTTCTGGATGATTCAGAATGCTTTGAGTCTTACAGCTTTTGTCACCTTCATGAGATGACTAACTCTGATCTTAAGCTGCTGTCACGTCTTCTTAAGCAAATGTGACCTGGTGGGCGTATACAGAGGGGCGCACACAAACCTTCCCATCGCAGGGGTTTGAAACTGACCTCCATGCCCTCTCCTGGACAGAAAGATGTTTGCAATGAAACATTTAAACAAGGTTTTTTCTAGTTGACTCTTTTCTGCAGGGAAATGGGAACCAGCTTTGCCCAAAGCCCTGCAGCAAGCCAATGCCAATCAGTGAGGAATGTGACAGAAGCCTCTCTTCACCCGACTCGGTCATTAGGAGCAGGCAACTTGTCTAGCAGTTAGACCATGACACCTGGACCTGGGCAACTTGGGTTCTATTCCTGGCTCTGCTACAGACTTGCCGTGTGATTCAGGGCAAGTCATTTAAGGCCAGGCTATCAAGACCACTCAGGTTCTCTTTAACGTGCCAACGTCAGTGGCCGGATTGTCAAGGAGCCCAGCCCTTTGGGTGCTGGAAATCTGGCCATGAGCATCATCGTGGGAGCTGCCAGGTGCTAACCATTCACAGGGCCTTTTCAGCCGTGCTGAGCAGTGGCAAGCCCTACTGACGTCCCTGGGAAAGGAGCGCTCAGCACCTCTGAGATGAGGCCTATCCCCTCAGCACCTCTGTTTATCCCGTGTGTAAAGCCGGAATGCTCCCACTTGCCTTTGTCAAAAACTATCATTGGATGGAAAATACCACGTAAGCGCAAAGTCTGCTTCTGATTACAAGAGGGTCACTGCTGAGATAAAATCAAGATTTAAAACAACTCCTGTTCCACGTTACTAACAATTCTGTGGAGTCTTATGAACTGACATGCTTTATTGATACATTTCATTCTTTTTCACTATTTTGTTTTGATTTTTTTTGCATTTTTACTCGTTTAGACACTGAAATGATGCTGGTCAGTTTCACTTTCCACTCCTAGTAAGTTGTGCTTTTGGGTCATCACTTGCTGGCATAATATTCTTTTGTTTGGGTTTCCAACACCATAAGCCGATGTTTAGAGATAGGCCCACTACATGCATGTCAGCGCACAGACACGTGCTGCTTTAATTGAATTCAAAGGCCACAAAAGCATTTCTACTTGCATTAAGTTTGATAAGATTCCCCCAACTCTCTGTTATGTATTTTTTAAACATAGAACTTAATTTTGTGGCTTAAACTACATAATGATGTGCCTTTAGCTAAAGCTCTCTCTCATCCTGACAAGACACATATGGGATGAAGACCTGGAATAAAGGATACAAGAAAGTCGTTGTTACAAGAAGCATAAAAAGGTGATTAATTTCCTTAGCCCAATTAACATCTGCTGTAACCTCTGGCTCCTGACTCAGTTCCTTATTAGAAATGGGCCTGGGCTGCAAAGTGTGGATTGGGTTCTGAACCACCCCATAGTTTAAGGCACTTTGGATCAGATGCTCAGGTTCTGATCTCTCTCTATTTCTGATTTAAAGAATAAAGAGAGAGAAATCAAATCTGTGTGGGGAAGAGGTAAAAATGGATCTTAACTGAAGAACAGTGGAGAGATTAATCTGCTGAAGAAACAAGTGCACTTTCACCCTGAAGGTCTCTCTTCGGAACTGTTCATCAGCTGCTGCGTTTTAGCTCAGAGGTGGCTGCATCGTAGTGGTAGGCAAATCATTGTGGGTCCCTTTCTAAGAGCAAAGCCTTAAAAGAAAGTTCTTTAAAGAATCAGCCTTGTCTACCCAGGTTTCCATGCTTCCTTTTTGGGCGATGCCTTCAGAGTGAAAGCCCTAATTCACACAGTTTGCAGCTATCCTATAGATTCCAAATCAAATCCTCTCTCCCCTCATCGTGGCCTCAGGGCATGTGACATTTACTGTTCCTCGCCCATATCTTCCCCCCCACAGTCTTCAGCACAAGTTTTAATTTCATTGTACTTTCAGACATGAAGTAGCCTGTTTGCTGTGATGTTTTCAAAGTTAATATAAAGGTTATTGTTCTTGCAAAATCGCTGTAGGCGGCTGATAAAAAAACCTCTACCCAGTGCATGGCTGCTTTACATTTCTATCACTGCCTCCCAGCTGGCTGTGGGATACGCTGTCAGGGGAGGAAGGAAGGAAAAGGGAGAGAGCGGGGGGAGGAGGGGAGAGAAAAAGAAGGAAGATTTTCTATGAACAAAAGCTTTCTCAGCCTGAGATTACAAACAGAATCATCAAGAGCTTGGATACAACAACCAGTCGCAGATGCACTGAGTTCAAGCTGAAGGAGGATCACAATGCGATTTTCCAAACTGCAGCAACATGAAGAGTCCATCCCATCTGATCTCCCAAGGAGGAGCTATCCCCACCTCATCCTTGCCCAACTCTCCCTCGTTTTAGCTCTTCTTCACTTAAGCCCAGATTTTTAAAGCTAGGTAGGCATTGCTGTGCTCAGCAATGCTGTTGCTACCTGATTTAGGAGAGAAGTCTCTTTTCCAGAAGGGATTTAGGCACTGAGGAGTCTAAATCCCATGAAATTTAGACTCATGTGTGCCTAAATCCCGTCTGAAAAAGAGATCTAGGCTCCTAAATCAGTTTAGTGTTGTAATGCTGTGCCTAAATACTTTTACAAACCCAGGCTTTAGTGACAATATTGGTGATTTCTCTCCTTGAACCTTACCCCTACCACCAAAGCTGCATGATCCAAGGGAACAGCTGCAGTTCATATTACTGGCAAGGGCTGCTCATTCATCGTGCACTAAATTCAGTCCATATGTCTACAGAGCAGCCTCGCCACGTTCGCCTCAGCCCCTGCTCGTCGCTTGGCTGCCAATGCTCACCTTCACTCTCTTCACATGCCAAGCAGAGGGGAATGGCAATTGAGTTCCTGGGAAGGGTGCCAGACTGGCCTCCTCAGAGACTGACGTCCTCCGTGGATCTACAGGACACTAACCAGCCTGAGTTGTGGCTATGCAGCTTCCCCCTCATGTATCCCATGAACGGACATGAACTCTGCCTTGGAAGGGCCATCTCTTGGGGTGAGAGAGCCAGGCATTCTCCGTGGATCATCCAGGCCTTGCTGAGGAGATTGCTAATAAAGGTACTAATGTGCCACTGTGGCTTTTACTATGTGGACACCAATCCAGTGGGGATTGAGATGAGGCACCAAACTCATGGGACAGAGGTCTGTGAACAGGGATCAAAGGATAAGGACTTCTGGCTAGGACCAGGTGAAGAATCAATTTGTCGGTTTGGTGGTCAAATCATTTCCAATTCCCCCCCCCCCCAGCTAAAACTATTGGTCAAATTCGCTGGTAGTTCTGGTTGACCCAAATCCGCATTTTTCAGCGAACAAAAAATTGCATGAAAAGTTTCACCCAGCTCTACTCCCAGAGCAAAGGAATGCTATGGCCCGTTGACAGGGAGGGTGGGGAGTTGATTGCTGACCCCTGTGCTGTAACCCCCTGTGGGGTACGACACTTCAGTACCACAAGCCATCCCTGCTGGGGCACTGCAGTGGCTTTCAAGTTAGGCTTTTTTTAAACAGCACTTCTGAGAGAAACCCCCCTTTCCTGAAGTGACCATTGCCAAACCCAGTAGTCCCCATGACCAGAATACTCATGCCCAGTCCACCAAGTGACGTATACAGAGATACAGATATTAGTGCCTAATTCTTTCTTAAAATAACTGAGTTCTGAAATCAGTCCTTTGAAAGAAGATCAAGGCAGCATGAGCTAGAGGAAAGGGTGCTGGTCTGGGAGTGAGGGCAGCTGGGTTCTATTCTTGGCTCTGCCACTGGCCTGCTAGATGATCTTGGGCAAGTCACTACACCGCCCCATGCCTCAGTTTCCCCTCCCACCCTTTGTCAATTTAGACTGTGCTTTTTGGTATTCTCTCTCACGATGAGTTTGTACAGCGCCTAGACAACGGGGCCCTGATCTCAGCCATGGACCCTCCACACCACTATGCTATAAATAATATAGTCAGTGTTGAGTCTGTAGCTAAACTGGCCATTAGCGCTTCTCCAGGCTTGTGTTTTGAAATCCTTTGATGGAAGATGCTGAGTGAATTTCCCAGTACTGTCATCTTCGAAAAGAAAAGCAACAAGTGCCAACAAAACAAATCACTAAAAGAAATCTACATCTGCAGAAAACCTGCTCCAGTCCGATGGACTCCCTGGCTGAGAGCAGGGAACTGCAACACTAGGTTTTAAGGGATGGATGAGCTCTGAGAGGAACATATTGTGTCGACGGCCAGATTTTTTATAACATTCCCCCATCACCTTCCTTACCACCAAATCGAACCCAAGCAGAGTTGTAAAAGGGAAGTCAACATGCTGAGTGCAATTAAGAGAAAAATACATCCTGTTGCAGTCTGTATCCTTCCGAGATTTGGAATATCTCCTTCTATAAACGCAGCATCCCAGCTGCCAAGAGAAGAGGGTGGCTGCTTGGGATGTGGTGGAACAGGTGATCAACACTCAGCTAGCTGGGAAGAGAAAGAAAGTAAGAAAACAAAAGAGATCCGAGGTGGCAGCACTGAGAGGGAGAGAATTGCTGGCATCGTCCAACCAAAGAAACCAACGGTATCGACTTCCAATAGCTGATTTGCTTTTACTTGTGATTCCAACACAGGCCTTAGCCCATGGCAGGAGCTACATACCACTAGCTAACACCACAGCAGAGGGGACGCTGGAGATGGACTGGGAAAGGCATTGTTGGCAACAGTGTACAGTAGGGGTGACTGATCACAGGGAATAAGTGGGAAGGGAGAAAGAGGAATGGTATTTAGAATCATAGAATAACACGGTTGGAAGGGACCTCAGGAGGTCATCTAGTCCAAACCCCTGCTCAAAGCAGGACCAATCCCCAATTTTTGCCCCAGTTCCCTAAATGGCCCCCTCAAGGATTGAACTTACAACCCTGGGTTTAGCAGGCCAATGCTCAAACCACTGAGCTATCCTTCCCCCCATTTAAAGGGGCAGTAAGAAATTAAATGCCGCAGCCCAACAATGGGCTGTCACAGACTGTAGACCCTGATCCTGCAATGTGCTCCATGCACATGGACCCCATTTGACCGCAAGTCCTGCCAAAGTCAGCCTCTTTGGAGCTCATTGCAGGATCGGGGCCTTGGTGTTTGTAGCTAAACCAATGAGAGCGGTGATCTCACATGAGCTCAAGCAAAGCAGGGCTGGGCCTAGGTGCTGAATGGGGTCCTTCCAGCAACACCTCCATGATGGTACTGGAGACTCGTGAGGTGGGACTCTTCCCTATGGGTTTCAATGCTGACCAAACTGCTGGTGATGATCGCAGACAGTCCTCTCCGAAAGCACCAGGAGCCACGTACCAACAGATTAGAGTCATGGCAGCCAAGAGTCTCTCCTAAGCTCTGCTCTGTTGCAAACCCAACTTTCAGACAAGGCTGCACAAGTGGTACCATTAAGTAAATTGCAAACAGCACGGAGAGCCCTTGACTTCCATGTAAATACAGTGTGCACAGGGATGTCCTTTTGTAACACTTCCAGTTCTTACCCACAGGATGATAATGGACAAGTTAAGACTAAATTCCTGTTCTGACCTAAAACAGACCTTTACATGAACACACAATACGTCAGAGAACAGGAAGTGAAAAGGCCGTGTCACATAGCATTTACCTGTCATGGTGACGATAACCATTGGGGATGATCCTCAGCAACTCTCAGGATCAGGCCCTACTAGGGCCAAATGTAATATCTGAAAGGCGAGCTGCAAACTCTAGTCAACACCCTCTTTCCACCAGGCAGACCTCCTCTCTCCATTGCCTGCCTAAAATGGTTCCCCCTTCTTGACTTCACGCATCTGAAAAGCTCCAGTTGACTTCACCTCCATTCATTGCCAGACAAAGCTAGAAGAAAACAGCACCTCTTTAACCTTCCTTCAACGTTTGAAAGTGCAAGAAGGGGAACTAAGATATGAAATGAATGAGTGCCAGTCTCCTCTGTGCTTTCCTGTTAGCATTCAATGCTTTCCAACCTCCTCCCACTTTAGGTTTGAGCAGGCATTCGTGTGAACATTAACTCGGCAAATTAGCCTGTATATTATTTTGATTTTATTTGGTGCTACAACAAGCTTTGTATGTTGAGGCTCCAAAATAATGTTGATGGTAGCAATATTCATTTGGCAATAATGCCTCCTGATGTAAGAAGAAAAGAAAACAGGCCAATAGCTAAGTCTTGAAGATTTAGGAGATCTGACAGCTTCAAGCAAATAGTCACCTGGTACCATTCAATAGAGCTACATGGATTTGTACCAGCTGAGGCTCTAATCCACGTAGTGTAAGATGGCTAAAAACTGTCCATCAATTGTATACGGTAACATGAAGCAGCAGGAAGGCTGTCCAACTCAGCTAATTACCAGAACACATTTTCTGTTTTGTGAACAATACATTAGATGACAATGTTTTCCCATCCTCCTCCTTTTACATAATAAAGCACAGGGAGATTGGGTGACTTGTCCAAGGCCACGTAGCAATCCAACGGCAGGGCTCTGTACGGAACCCAAGAGTCCTGAATCCCACTCCCTTGCTCCAACAAACCAACCATCTCAAAGGCTGGATAAATCCTGATTAGGAAAGCAAAAGCTGATGGGGCGCTGTACATTTTCCTCAAATGGCTCTTGGAAAAAACTGAACATAAAAATGTTTTTCCTCTACTGCATACCTGCACATTAGTTTGTTATTTATTGTCGAGTAGCTTCTATCTAGCATTAAAACTGAAGGCTCTGACTTTTAGGATGAGGTGGGCAACAAAAGTCCCCATTTCCCCACTGTATGAAGTTTGCAGAATGAAGTTTGCAGAAAACGAAAAAAGAAACAAAAACCCCACCAGATAATACAGGTTATTACTTAGGGTCTATGAACCTTGCTAATGGCCCCTTTGAAGCCAAAATATTTATTTTAGCACAATGTATCCCTGATTATTAGGATGGTGTGACACTTTGTACCTCAAAGCAGCACCCTGGAACCCCCATATTCATCACCATCATATAATGATGATGCGTTTGGTACAAAGCATGCCTTGTGAGATATCATTTTGAAAGTCTTGATTTGTTGAACATTAATATCCTGTTGGATTGTATGTGCTCTCATTGGATGGGACGTTATGAAGTTTGGCTGTGTATGTGTTACTGGAACACCCACAACCAGCCTTTCCAGTACAATGGAGCAGCCAGACAGCGGTTAATGGCTCAACACCCATCAATCCACTAGCCTAGAGATTTCTCAGAGGAGGCTAATACACCATGGGGGTGGACTAACCCACCTCACAGCAAAGATCTTTCCAGCAAGCTGGAAGAAAGTATTAAAGAGGGGAAGTGACATCATGACTTGGTAGGGTGACCATGCGTCCCGTTTTGGCCGGGACAGTCTCTTTTTTAAGCTTGGTCCCAGCCATCCTGTCTTCTTTTTTCCTGCACAAAAGTGGGCATTTGTCCCATTTGCTCTTCCTGACTTGGTCAGTTGGCAAGAGCAAATGGGACAAATGCCCACTTTGGTCAAAAAAGTGGGGTGCAGTGCAGAGAAATGTGCAGGGGAGCGAGCAGAGCTGCCAACCCCACGCACAGAGGGAGGCAGGACTGGGAGGGAGGCAGGGTTCCAGCAACCAGCAACAGCTGCAAAAGGGGGGTGTCTCAGGTGAGCTGCTGGGGCCAGCCCCAGGGAGAGGGAGGTTCTCGGGTGAGTGGCTGGGGTTGTCCTGTTTTCTCTTTGGGAAATCTGGTCACTATCACTTGGCTTCTCTCCCCTCTCAATGCATAACCTGGAGGAAAGTTTGGAGGACAAAGGCTTTGAATGGGGGAAAGGTGGTCCTGGGCTGGAAGGCCGTGCCAGCCTGGGCATTGAGGAACTAGAGCATCTGTCAGGGGGAGACACTACTTGATTCAAATCCTGTTTAGTTTGTAGAACTCAGACAGCGTATTTATTCTTATTTCTTAGGTAACGAACTTTGATCTCTAAGTTTGCTATTTCTAATCACTTAAAATCTCTCTCTCTAGAGTTAATAAATCTGTTTTATATTCTACCTAAACCAGTGTGTTTTGGTTGAAGTGCTTGGGAAATCTCAGCTCAGTTTACAAAGGCTAGAATGAGTCCTCTCCACTTCAAGGGAGGGGTGGACTGAGTAATGAACTTACACTGGCCAGGCTCCTGACCAGTGCAAGACAGTACAGTTCTGGGATGCAAGGCTGGGGAGCTGAAGGGAATTGGCTGGAGCCTCCCTATTATCGGCTCATGAGTGGCTGGGAGATCATTCATGTAACTCAGATGGGTGTGTTCCTGCTTGTGGATGTCTGTGTAAATGCAGTATCTGCCAGAGATCTGGGGCTTGACAAGTATCACAGACAACCCAGCTTGATGCATTTGGAGGGCTCAGTGGTCCCATGATCCGGGCTGCACCCCGGGGCCCTTGTCACAGATGGTCTTTGAACTGGCTTGGAAGGAATATGGAATTGCAACATATGATTTAACCAGCAACCACCATCATTAAGATTTAATCTAATTGTTGTCAGCTAAATCTTTATTACATTTATATGGCACAAGGAACAAGCGCGGCCAGGATTTTTATTAGCAGATGCTCCACTGGGGACCCAAGATTTCTTTAGGGGATGAACAACATAATAACTAAATATAAAACACCCTGGTATAAAAGGTACTATTAGAATGCGTAAAAATAGCTCTCTAAATACTAGTGGCTTTACTTCCTACTCTTCAACAAGCTGTATATAATAGGTTTCCATTATCTCAGATGTCCTACGCTGAGCGGATTACAACAAACAATGGTAGGAAAAAGATTTATTCAGATAGAGATTTATCTGCAAGGAGGTTTTTACTCCTAATTGTTTACTGGAAAAAAATTATACAGTAAAACAAGGCTGGTTCAGGAGGAAGATGGGAAAGAAAAGGAAGGTTTGCATGTGAGACAGACAGACAAACAGAAGATAGAGAACTAAAAGGAAAAAAAAGAGTGTGGGAGATGAGGTGAGAGAGGGAAAAGTATTTAAAATATTTAGGAGAGATTTTTTTTAAAGAATCCAAGGGATTTAGGTGCTCAACTCCAACCAGAATCAATGGTGTGCTTCTAAATCACTTGGGCACATTTGAAAATCTGCCCCTTGACATCCTAAGAAAGGACAGAGGCAAAGTTGGACTGGCTCATTCGGAGCCCAGTGCAGACCATAGAAATAGCAGAGGGAGGTAGATTTATTTAGGGTACAACACTGCTGTCTCCGAGACATAAGATCTCCGGATGGACTTGCTGCCCTGGTTTATCATATGGTCAACGTGTTACATTTTCTCACCCCTTCCTAGGTTTAGTTTTGGCCTCTGTCTAGGACTTGCCCCATGTTGTCTGCTGAGCGGTAACCCCCAACTTACAGTCCAAGAGGAATGGATGGACAATCCACCCAAGGCATGCTCTCCACTGGATAGTTCGCAGTAAAGATCATACCCCAGTGACTGTATTTGATGCTTACAGAGGGTGGGGTTTTGAACTGCATGGGTGGACTATTGTTTTCACAGCTCTTATTGCTTATTTGCTCCTTTCTGAATTGGCTGCTGCAGCTTGGTTTCCCTGCTCTGGAGCGGAGATGAACTGGCAAGATAGCAGCCGGGAGGGAGACTGCTGGTTGAGTCTCCTTACCCGGGGCTGTGCTTTCAGCACTCATTCGATGAAGTGAGGCAGAGCATTCGAGGAGTAATCTGCATGAAAGGGCTTTTCCACAAGAAAATCAACTTGGAATTCCTGTCTGCATGCTGATCATGTCTGATGGCCAACGCCTACACTGTAATCCTGCAAACATTTATTGAGAGTATTGGCCGAGCTGCTTACATGCCCCCTCCCCTTTACCAGGGCACCTTAGGGTATTTAGCTTTGCAACATCCCTGTGTGGTAGGGAAGTACTACCACCCCCATGTGAGAGACAGGTTAAGTGAGGCACAGAAGAATTAAGGCCTGAGTCAGCAAAGTACTTAAGCACACACCTAACTTTAAGCATGGGAATAACCTACACCTACTAGGAACACACTTAAACCTTGCTGAATGGGGGATCTGCAGCCTAAGTATGATCACAAAGGAGTTGTGTGGCAGAGCAAGGTATTAAATCCCGAGCTTCTGAATCCCAGCCCAGGCTCCAATTCAGAAAAGCACACTTAATCCGGAAAGTGCTTCAGTCCCATTACTAGGGCCCTACCAAATTCACGGTCCATTCTGGCCAATTTCACTGTCATAGGATTTTAAAAATCATAAATTTCATGATTTCAGCTATTTAAATCTGAAATGTTGGGGTGTTGTAATGGTGGGAGTCCTGACCCAAAAAGGAGTTGGGGGTGGAGGAGGGGGTGTTGCTACTTTTACTTCTGCCTTCAGAGCTGAGCAGCTAGAGAGTGGTGGTTGTTGGCCAGGATCTCAGCTCTGAAGGTAGAGCCGCCGCCAGCAGCAGCAGCCCAAAAGTAAGGGTGGCCTGGTGTGGTATTGATACCGTGAGTCTCTAAAAATAACCTTGCGACCCTGCTGCAACTCCATTTTGGCTCAGGACCCCCAATTTAAGAAACATGAAATCTGTATAGTATAGGGGAAAAGCACACAAAAGACCAGATATACAGATTTCACAGGGGGAGACCAGATTTCACGGTCCGTGATGCATTTTTCATGACCATGAATTTGCTAGGGCCTTACCCATTACCGATAATGGGATCGGAGTATGTACTTAAGTACTTCCCTGCATTGGGGCCTCGGGGCCTTAACCACACAGCCATCCTTGTACTTGAAGTCCATGGTAGACTTGTTCAAATTGTTTTTGTCTGAATGATTTTCTGACAAAAACATGCCCTTTCAGTAAAACTGAAATTTTCCATGTGAAAATTTAAATTGTGCCAAAAAATTTTGATTTTTCCGCCAGGAAAAAAATCAAAATGACACTCCAGGCTGCCCAGCTGTGACCCAAGAATCTCTAATACCAACTGACAAGGGGATGCATGAGGTCATGCAAACTGGATACCATTAACTTAGGCTTGAATAAAGACTGGGAGTGGCTGGGTCATTACACAAATTGAATCTATTTCCCCATGTTAAGTATCCCCCTACTGTTACTCACACCTTCTTGTCAACTGTCTGAAATGAGCCATCTTGATCATCACTACAAAAGTTTTTCTCCTGATAATAGCAGCTCATCTTAATTCATTAGCCTTTTAGTGTTGCTATGGTAACTTCCACCTTTTCATGTTCTCTGTATATGCACACACACACCCCTACCTATCTATACACACACACACACACACACCCCTATATATCTTCCTACTGTATGTTCCATTCTATGCATCTGATGAAGTGGGCTGTAGCCCACGAAGGCTTATGCTCAAATAAATTTGTTAGTCTCTAAGGTGCCACGAGTACTCCTCGTTCTTTTTGCAGATACAGACTAACACGGCTGCTACTCTGAAACCAGTGATAATCAAAATCACTGTGAAATGTATGGACATGTACTATGTAAGGAGTTATGTATCTGGACTAGAAAATTATGTTCTTAAGCATGCATGATAAAAGCAGATCACCAAAAGTTGATACGCCTTAGACCAGATCCTCCAGGCAAGAATAAGAGAGGTGTCTCTCTCTGTTGGGATGTAAATTAAGCATTGTAAGCTAACACAATGGATGCCCAGTTACATACAAAGTTAAACATTAGCAAAGAGATGTGAGGTCAACAGGAAAGGTGCAAACAGGAAAAAAACAAGCTGCGGCGGGTTATCCTGTTTATGGGAAAAGATAATGAATTTTGGGGGTATTTCTAAAAGACACCTTGGTATCCTGAACCTAGGAAGTATATAGACAGTACTTCTGCATTCATGAAAGTCTTTGTTGAAAACACTACAAAGGACCTGAGGGAGATAAACTTAAATTTAGTATCTAGACAGCATGTTATGATTTTATTTTATACACAATCACTTGTTTCCAATACTCTTATTCAACATTACTTGAATCTCCGATAATAAACTTATTCTTTTTTCCACTATAAATATATTTAAGCGCTGTGATGTTATGCAAAGTGCTGGTCCAGAGTGGAAACTTACAAACTGGTGTGCCCTGTTTCTTTGGGAATAGCAAACCTGGTAATCCTGTGAGTGCCCAGTGGACAGGGGCTAGACACTACAGGGTTCAAGGAGCTGGGGGTAGGTGTGTGCCTGTTGCTACATGTGCAGAGAGAGGCCTGGAAGGCAGTGCTTGCACTGAGAACGGCTGGTGGTTTCAGGGAGCTGATCCACAGCCAGCTCTGCTTTGTGCTAAGGGCAGGTATTGGTGAGGTGCCTCACAACTCTGGGTATCCCAGGTGAGCATCACAAAGGCTCTTGTTGCTTGACAAATTGACAAAAGGTTTCCCAGAGAGTGCCCAGGCTCACTGCCTGCCTCCCACCAGCTCCCGGAGCTGGAGAGGCAGAGCACCCACGGTCTCTGCTTCTCCAGCTCATGTAGCAGAGGAGAGGCTGAGTGGTCAGGCTCTCTGCCAAGCCAGCAGTTGGGATGGAAGGCAGGCAGCCCACAGTGGTTCTCCCCAAAGATCATTTCTACTGATTTCCCTTCCTGCAAAACACCCCCCACCCCTCCATGGTTTTGATGTTTCATCCTGGTTCAAGACAATTTTTTCCCCCACAACAAAGTTTTTCATAGGAAAAGATTCAGTTTTCAGCCAGCTCTAGTCCATGGCTCTATGGACAGCAGGAAGGGATTGCAGGATCGTCTCCTGAAGTGAGGAATGACTGTTTCGACAGGTGGCATTTCAGAAGGGCTCTCTCTTCTCTCCCCCCCCCCCCCCCGTAAAGTACTTCTTTCTGTTGCCGGTTGGCTTGAGTCAGAGCTTTTTGATGATAGCTGGGTAAGCAAACTGTTCATCTTCCTACAGAGGTCGAGGCTAGTGTGCGTCTGAATGCAATAGGGTTTGATTTATTGCTGCCAGGGGTAATACAGCTGGGTTTTGTTACCCAAAACAAAATCAGTGAAGACTAACTGAAACATATATGCTCCCACCATCTATAATTTTCTATTCTAAAGCTTTAGCAATCCAAAATGTAGGCTTAAATATTAATTTAATTAATCTTTCAGCTAATTATACTCATTCAATTTAAATAGTTACAATCATTAATATCTTTAGGCAGACTGGTTTGCTTTTTTTAAAAGGGAGGTTTAATTATTTTGAGCTTCTAAATTTGCTATCCAAAGCCCATTTCAGGATTCCTAAATAAATTGATGTTATCAAATAGTTTATAGGCTTTGGATTTGACCTACTTTAAAATTGTTACAATCTAGCAAGGCAATTGCTCTCCAGAGTTTAAATATCTGCTTTGCATCCTGTAACCCATGAGCATTTGTGTAGTACTTAAGCGTGTGTTTAACAATAATACCAACCAACGCTTACGAAACCTTTTTCAACAATAGATCTCAAAGCACTTTACAAAGTATCACAGAGCCACATTGGCTTGTGCTCCGTTAAAAACAAGGGCTGAGGTTAAAAAAATAAATAAAAAGGGAAACAACATTTACAGCAGACACTGCTCCATAATTAGACATCGCTGGCGGTTCTGGCTACTCAATTGGAGACACCTGATTTTCAGAAACCGATGTCCCCTTTAAGATGCCTTAAATCAGGAAACCAAAATTGCTAGTGACTTTTGAAAATCTTAGCCTTATGTTTTAAAGGAAAACCTACTATTATGGTCCTGATTCAGCAAAGCAATTGATAACATGCATAAGTGCAAACTGGAGTTAAGCATGTGCTTAAGTTTTTTGATGAATAGAAAAGGATCATCCATGTGTTTCAAGTTAAGCACATGCTTAAATGCTGTGCTGAATCGGGGCCAAGGGTAGTAATTTTACAGCCTTGATGAATAAGTTAGTATACTAACAGTTTGATACTTACCTGAGCTAAGAAAGCAAACCAAAAATTGCCCAATTAAAGTTCTTTATGGTGGCAATGGATAATTAAAACACCCTATCATAATGAGTTCAATTAAAACCAGACAAATTATTACTGATGATATAGTAGCGGTAGGATGCAGAATTCTCATGGCTTCCATGTTTTCCCCACCAATGAATGTTTTTCATTCTTGTGGTACTCAGGGGTTATGAGGTTTTTCCCCACTAATAAATACTCTAAGTATCCCCCAGGAAGCTATTAAATATCCTCCTCATATGTAAATAATGACTTTTCATGTCATCAACTTCAGGATTAGAATTCCTAATGTCCTACCGTTACGTACTGTAAAGAGCATTCATGTTGAGAGCTACCCAAACAACTCCTGATTAGACTTGGCAGGTTTTGCCTCGATTATTAAAATGATCATTTTGCTCTGTTAGCAATAGGATTTGTATTTTTATTTATTTTACTTATTTACCCATCAACTCTAGTTTTTCCATCTTCAGTTCCCTTACTACTACCCTGCGACAAGCTGGGTAGTAGTAGTAGTAGTAATTTTGCCTTGGCAAAATTCCAGGGTCTGATAATTATCCAGCAACTTGGCATGGCCAGTTATTTTACCCCGAGGAACCACTGTATGAGAAAAGCAGCAAACCACCACACATGCGTGGGGAGCTGGGATTCATAAACTTGCTATTTAACAAAGCTTCATTCTTAAACTGACAGTTGAGTTGGGGTGAAGAGAATTCCACTGAGTTTGGAGAGATGCAAAAAGGACATATGACAATTTGCTGTCGTGTTGACCGATGCAAAACTAAATAAAAGCACACTGCTAGGTGATCCAGCGAAGCACATTAACATGTGTTTAACCTCAAGCACATCAGTGGTTCCATTGAACCCAACTAGAATATATGCATTGATGCAAATTAGTACCTTTTAGTTCGCACCAGCAAGGACTTCGCAGGGCAGTTAGAGTGCAACAGAGAAGAGCACTTTACAATTCACACCCTCATAGCCTGGACTGTGGCACTATGTGGACAAGCCCTGAATTACTATTGTTTTTAGAATTTAGTCAGCTCTATTGACAAAATGCATTTTTGTAGATTAATTACAGAATATATACATTTAAAAAGTGTGCCTTTATGGATACTTGTTTATCTATGTTCTTATATAGCCTTCTTTACGATTGTAAGGGAGCACGTCTCAAACATTCATGAATTTATCCTCTTACCATCCTGTGGGGCAGGAAAATTCAATCACCATTGTAGAGATGGACAAACTGAGGCACGGGGGTTAAGTGACTTGGGCAAGGTCACATAAGGAGTCTGGGGCTATGCTGGGAATTAAGCATACTCCTGAGTCCCACTCTAGTGCCTTAAGCACTAGACCAATCCTCCTCTAGCTCATTAATACCTAACAGAAGTCATTGGTCATATCCAAGACTTATAAAAAAAAAAAACCAGGGGAAAAATCCCCAACAATTTTTCAAATTGTACAGGACATAACTTTCCACTGCTAAAAGTCTAGAGCCCCAGGCCAAGCATTCATTCATTCCCCATGCCCAGATTATACATCTGAAATTATTATAGCGCAGACTCAGTCACGTTTGCCTTGCTGGTGTCTGGTGGTGGCATTTGGTCAGCTGCAATGGCGGATTAAGTGAGTCAGTTCCAGTAACTGGATAAGAGGCCACACATTGAGAGTTCTGGTTTATTCAGAGGTCAGGACAGCATTCTCCCAAGCCCCAGAAGTGCAGAAATTAAAAAGTGGCCGTCAGGGCAGCGGGAGAGTTAAGACAAACTTTTCATCCTCCTCCTGTTCTACATTGTTCTTAGACTGGGCCTCAACAATGTGCTGCATCCCCTCTTCCTCCTTTAAAAGTCCCTCATACCAGGACACTCTGTGGGCCTTATACTGTAGAATACAAACAGCCTGAACCACCTCCCACCAGCAACGGGCAAACCTCAGACAATTCAGTTCTGTTTGCCTATCAGAAGTTGATCTGAACCTCTTGGGTTTCCATAACTGAGCTCGGAGTGTCACGAGTCTCCCCTTATTAGTGCGTCAGTATGTCCAGTTGGCGTGTAATCTACAAGAACTGCCTTTCCACTTGCAGATCCCAGAAGTGACCTTGACAGTGCTCTGCAGCCATGGTATAAAACACAAGGGAGTGAAGCCTGGTACTTGCAGCTCTCACTGTAAGTTACTATGCTCTTGGTCTCTGATGGGAAGAGTATACGACTCAGTGTTACACTTGCGCCATATATGACCCATCTCTTTCAGGGACCGTGACTGGTAACCAGTTCTGGATGACTATCATGATCAGCGTGGAAGTCTGCCATGCTCCATAGGGAGGGCAGTGGAGAAGGGGCTAGAATTCAATTGAACTTTTAAATAAGATTGGGATGTTGCCCAATAAAATGTTCCCCATCATGGTTTTGCAAAAGCTACTAAAGTGGATGTTATTCACGGAAAGGAAAACACACTGTAAATGCACTGGCCAGGCTTCCCCAATGCAGCCTCACACTCATGTAAGTAAGGTATTAGCGGAGAAGGAAAACGTCCTCCCCACTGGAAAGCTACAAGGACACCCTTAGATCTCCTAAAGGTTCCATTCATTAGTGCTTCCGAAGGCTCTGTTGTGTGACCAGCTGCTGAGTGTCAGCACTGAAGGAATAGGCTAAGGCTGTGGTTTTTGAAATGGGTCAATGGGAGTTGGGCACTTAATTCTGTTAGGTCCCTTCGGAAAGCCGAGCCTAAAATGATGAAGTATTGCTGTTCCCTCTTTCTGTTCTCTGAGCAGAAGGGTTAGTGGGAGAACCTAGAGAGGCCCCAGCCCCTAGAAGGAAGTGTTACTGAATGAAGGAACACAGAAGAGGGACAAGGGGAAAAGAAAACCAGTGGCTATGCTTACAAACGTTTCAATTGCCTTTCTCAGGTGACCTTGGTATTGCAGCATTCCCTACTAGATGACCTCTTGAGGTCCCTTCCAACCCTGATAGCCTATGATTCTACTTTGGACTTACTATGCAGAGAGAAATAAAGGGAATGCATTAAAGACTAGCTGGCCCTTGAACGCCAACTTGGAAAGATTTAAAAGGTAACCCCCTGCTGTTGCTGCCACAAGCTGGTGAGAAATCAAGCCACAATTGGTCCCACAGCTGGATGGGGAGAACAGATTGACAGGACCTGAGAGAGAGTTTGTTTGCTACCTGCTGTCCCTCTCCCACCTCCCCACAAATCACAAGCCTCACTCATGTTAAGCAGTCACTTGCATCTCTTGTGTGGCCAGCCCTGACTTAACTTTAGCTTCTTTACCCAACATGCCTGCTGTCTGGGAATGTTGTTTTTTTTTTAAAATCTCCTAACTTTCCTATATCCTTCCTGCTGTGTTTCACCACCACGCCCCAGCATTTCCTCTGGCAGGGAAAGCAGAGGAGGGACTGCATGCCTTGTTGAGACCTTTTGGCTTAGATCTCGTAGCTGGACACTGTCTCAGTCCGGGAGGAAAAGCACTCTTTGGCTGAATCATGCTGCCTCTGTGCTTGAAAGTTTGGAGGGATGAGGAGGAAATCAGAAAGAGAATGAAAGAACAAACTGGGGCTCAAGTATGACAAAGGTCAAGCTTCTGATTGCTAGGAGCTAAGAGACAGGAAGGAACCCAGTTGTCTAGAGGCCTCTGGTGTACACTGTGTGCACCTGTAGTTCCTCAAATTAATTTCTCATGGAAATGAGTTCCTTTCATTAGATGATTCAACTTTTAAAGGACACCACAGATCATGTGCTGCATGGATCCTGGCACCTCTTTGGCATCACCAGACCCTTCTCAGGTTTGAACGATACATCTTCCCAGTCTGCCCAGGTATTTGTTTGTAAAGCACCAGCTGCTATTTAGTTCATTTGAAACATGCCAGAAAGAAAGGAGTTTCCGATGCTTTTAAAAACGACAAAGCTACTTCAGTGGGTCAGATTCAGGCCTTATGTGAGTGGGTGAAGCAGCGCCATGCCTGTCCATGGGGTTTTACCTGCGTAAGCCCGGCCTGAATTTGGTTCCGTATATGTACGTTATCTGGAGATGGGCCAAGGGGGTGAAGTTTGGATCAGAGTCAGGTTTAAGGTTCAGCTTTAAGGTTAAGGTTCATGGGTTCACAATGAACAGCATCAGGATTTCACAGGCTGTTTTCAGGACAGAGGCATCCAACCTGGAAAAGAGGTCTCCCCAGGGCTTGGCTCTGTCCTGGAACCAGAACTGTAGGGGGGCGAATTTGGAGTCTACTATTCAGCACTCAACCCCTTGAAATTTGAAGGAACTTGGAACGGAGGCCAGAGAAAAATCTAAGCGTAACTGACTTTCCATGAGTGCTCTCCATTTCCCAGCCTCCCGCCCCATTTGCCTGAGTTTCTTGGCCTCTCCTTTCTTCCCTCTCATCTTCCTCTTTCTCCTATGAACAGCCCAGTGCAGAGTGGTGGGACTGAAATATGGCAGTATGCTTGGGACTTGAGACAGGAGTGGCCTCATGTACTTGATGCTACTCTCACTAAAATCTATGACAGAACTCCTGTTGATTTTCATGAGGGCAAGCCCAAAGTTACTAAATGTACAGAGATGCTAATTTGGCTGGGGAATTATTGGGCATTTACAGAGATAGGCTCTAATCATCCCTTAATAAACTTCCCTGAATTTGTTTATCTCACTAGAAAAAGAAAATAAACACCAAGATATGAAACAGGCAAATATTGTGGTCATGGGTTGCTAATGTAACAGAGATAAACTCTACCTACAATCCTATCTAAGAGATGAGACAAAAGCCAGGTTGAACTTTCCAGGCAAATCATAATTATTCTGCCTCTCCAAGAGGCGAAAATAAGTGCACAACCTAGACCTCTATTGTTCTGTGTTTTCTTGCATAAATGTTGTAAACTGATAGACTGATCCAAAAAATGTAAATGCATCACTGAGGGCAACAGCAGTGAAGGAAACAAAGTTAGCGAGCAATGAAGGAAACAAGAGAATGGAGCTATGCTCCCAAGCAATTTTCCATATACCTTGAAATTACCACTTTACATGGCTTGTTAAACCATCTGTCAAAAAATCAGGCCAGATACTTATCAATTTAGCTCCTGAGTGTTTGTAACAGGGAGTTAGTCCAGGCAGGTTCCCTTGTCAACAACAGCCACGTTGTTAGCATTCCAGGCTATCATCATGGAGAGGAAAAAAACCAAGAGGAGCAAATAAAACCTCATTTACAGCAACAAGTTAAGCATCAACGTGACACTCTCAATTTGCACAGCAAACATGTGATTCACAGTGTTGCAGAAACCTGAATTACGCCAGCTGGTAATCAGAGACTGCACTGTCTCTGGCCACCTGGGTTCTCTTCAGTCACAAAGTAGCTAAGAGAGACGGAGAAAATCGGATTCCAAAATGCAGTGTCTCTCCTGCACCTGCAAGGACTTTAGATTCTTTGCATGGCCACAAGGCAGAAAATCTAGGCCATTCTTAAAGGGAGCTAAATCAAGTTCTTAAGGATTTCTGCAGGAACTTTTTTATTATTTAATTAACATTTGTTCTCTATTCTGGGTGGCTGTAATCTTATATGAAAGACCATGCTTCCCTCCCTTCCCAAACTCCAATGGGAGCAGGAGGATGCCACATCTCTACGAATCAGGCCCCATGAGGATCAAAGTGGACAGCCAAAAACAGAGGCATCCCAAAGCACTGGCCATTTCTGAACATTTTAACCTACAGGCCCAGTCCCGGAAGCTTTTACGGAGGCAAAACTCCCAGTGACGTTAAGAGAGTGTTGCTTGATGAAGGTCAGCAGCACTGCCCCAGTGTGAATAAGTAGTTACTATTATTTTTTATTAACATTTAACAGGTAGGGCCTCCAGGCCTCAACCAGGTCGGGGACCTGTACATACATAGGAAATTAGAGTCCCTGCAACCCAGGACATTACAGCTTTATTCTTCACATGACTCTTGGTGAATATACACTGGGGCACAGACAATGGATGAAATCCTGGCTCCACTGAAGTGAACAGCAAAACTCCCATTGACTTCAATAGGATCAGGATTTCACACTCTCTCCGTAGCCCCTGCAGAAATATCTAGCCCCTGCCTCTGTCTTATCTCTATACGGGCAGCTGGCATCACATGTCATATGCCCTTGCTGGGCTGAAGCTGGGCGTCTTAAACAGTTTGCCCATTCCCTTATTGTAAGAAGTTACATGTAGAACATTTCAGTTCAGTTTGGTACAAATGAACCAGATAAGTGATTCGTAAGATTTTTTTAGAACGTAAACTCTTTGGGATGGGGGCTGGCTTCTAGCCTATGGTTGGACAGTGCCCAGAACAATGAGGTTCTAACACTGGTTGGGGCCTTTAAACAGTGCCAGAATACAAGCAATAAATAGTAGTGTAAATGAGAGCACTGACTGTCTAATCTAATTCTACCACCAATTCCAGGGATCCTTTGCCAGAGAGGTTTAAAAGAGACGGATCAACTGGCGAGAAACCCCCTATAATCTTGAAGGCAGGCAGTGTAGCCTAGTGGTTAGCACACTGGACTGGGATTTAGGAGATCGGGGTTCAATTTGAGGCTCTGCCACTGGTTCGCTGGCTGACCTTGGGCAAGTCACTTCCCCTCTCTACGCATAAGTTTCCAGATTAGTAAAATGGGGATAACAAGTGTTGAGATCTCTGGATGAAAAGTACTATAAGAGCTAGGTATGTATTAATTTATTATTATTTAATACCCCAGTCAAATTGGATCTACCCAACAGATTTGCTTGGTCTTCAAGTCTTGCCATGGATAACAGTTTGGGGGCAGATAAAAACATTTTTAAAAACTTTCATGAGGATAATGAGACTCACTTATAAAAGTTTAAGTTACATTAGTACTCTTTGGGGCTGAAGGTGACAAAAGACTTATATGAATTTAATTAAACAGCTTGTACCCTATAGCAACAATCTATTCTAATTAGCAGTAGTCTTTAGGGCATCCTTAAGTATTTATGGAAAATATTTCATCTCTGTCAAAAAGAACCCCAAACCCATGTAGGAGTATTATTAGAAGAATGCTGTGTAAAGTCTCGGTAGGTTTAATATTTGGTAAACACTGTCCCAGTCCATCCAAGTCTGGGTTAGCTTTACACATCTGTCACCTTTTAGAACATGGCATGGCTCTGGAAGGAGTGGGAGCTAAAAGTCAATACCGAGGGGCCTAGTTCCAGCTCTGCCACAGACTCACTCTGACACCTTGGCCAAGGCACTTAACAGCTCTTTGCCTCAGTTTCCCCAGCTGTAAAATTAGGATAATACCGATGTCACAGAAGGGTCATGAGGCTGAGGCCAACATTTTCAAAAGTGACTGATTTTAGGTACCCAACTTGAGACAATTTAAAGGGGACTGGCTTCCAGACAGGTATGTGCGCAGCACTTTTTGAAAATCAGGCCCTTGTAAAGCCTCTCAACTCAAGTACCCCAAATCACCAGTCCCTTTTGAGAAGGTACGTAGACGTTTGCACAGCACTTGGCAATTCTTTGCTGAAAAGTGTTGCATAAATACGAAGCACTTCAACACTTCTGTCCACGTGATGACTAGTCTTCCGTCCAAGACAAACACTTGCCATGCTCCAACAAGGATATTTCTCTCCACACAATGAAAAACTACAACTCTTATGAATGATGAAAATCAGCATGTAAGTGTTCACGGGTGTGTTTCTCCAAGAGAACCCATTTTTAGCACTACACAGCGTAGATTTTGACGGCAGAAGGGACCAGCCTGTTCATCGAGCCCGGTGGCTCTCAACCTTTCCAGAACACTGTACCCCTTTCAAGAGTCTGATTTGTCTTCTCTCCCCCTGCCCAAGTTTTGCCTCACGTAAAAAAAAAAAAAAAAATACAAAAACAAGTGTCCCAGCACACTAGGACTGGAAAATTGCCGCCTCTCTCATTTTTACCATACAAGTATAAAATAAATCAACCGGAATATAAATATTGTACTTACATTTCAGTGTGCGGTCTACAGAGCAGTGGAGCTACACTGGTGTGCACAGGAGGAGAAGCAGGCCCAACTGGCTGATGCAGTAAGTGCTGAGTAATTTTTCTTGATCTAGCCGTTACTACTTGTATTATTCCGTCAACACATCTCCCATGAAGCCTGAAGACTCTCTCCTCCACCAGGAAACCATCTGAGCATCAGTGTGTTCAGAGAGCTGGCCTCCTGACTGTCTGACTATGCCACCAGCCTTCCCTTTGAATATGGACCAAATTCCACTCTCAGTTATACTTGTGCAACGTCATCAACCTCAACAGGGCAGAGACAGTTCTGGGGAGAGAGTCTGAGCTGGCGTAAATCAGGGACAGCGCCATTGACTTCAGCACCAATTTACACCAGCTGAGGAGCCGGCCTGGAGCAGTAAACACAAACTGGTCTCCTAGTTCATTTTCCTTGCCTAGATTTTAGTTCCTTTCAAATGAATGAGTACATTTTATAGACCAAAATCTCAATTGGTTTCTTCTAAAACAAATGGCTCCCTACTTGAAGTTAGACCAACTGTCCTAGCCTAATAAATAATAAGAAAGTCCCAAGTACTTCACCATTTGTTCTTGTTCACTTTTGAGAGAGAGAGAGAGAGATACTGTGTATTAATTTTAGTTTTAAACCACCACGTCTCCCCTGCTCAAAAAGTGATTAGCTCGTAAGCTTAAAAGATTTATCAGCCATTACAGAACTTCATTCCAAAACCGATTAATAGGAAATTAATTGAAACAGCCATGAAAAAGTTATGCAAAGATGAACAATTACAGCCGTAGATTTATAGCTGCTACTAGCAGAGCATACGGAACATTTTTTGGTGTGTGTGTGTGGGGGGGGGGGTCACCATTTTTAATCATCAAGTAGGGTTTCAGCTTCACAGAACAAAGTTTGGAGAAAAAAATGACTAGATTTATAATGCCTCAAACGGTTAGATTGCACCAATGTGCGCTGTTAAACTGCTGCTGTGTTTCATCCCAGAAGTGGCTGCATTTCACTGCTGAAGTGCATTAGGCTCCACATGCCAAGGTCGTTTTAGCGAGTACAAAGCTCTCACGATCATTAACTTTGTCAGAATCAAGATCAGACACATAAGGCTTGGCCTGCTGGGGCGGCTGCTGCAGGAGCAGTGGGAGACCCCCATTCGCACCACCAGCATTCTGGAGCAGCGGAGACCTGTGGAAGTGACACGCTTGGCTTGCAGCAGAGCTGGACTCAAGCAGAGCACAACTGCCTGCTAGCCTGTTTAAGGAGCAAAATCAGCCTCAGTCTCAATTCAGATGCTAGTAAACAAGTCTCCATATCACAGTCCCAACCTCCACAACTATTTAGCCGAGTCAGCAGGGGGAACACAGACTCAATTCTCTTCTTGCTCCGGAAGGTGGCCCAGGATCAGAGCGATGCAGGGAGGCTTGTATTACAGGCTGCCCGTGCTGTACTTGTTCTGTGGATAAGGGCTCCAGCATTCAGGCATGGCCACCTGGTACCTTTCACCCAGGCTACTAATAAACCAGAAGTCGTCACCACAAACCAAAGGGGAAACCAACGATTTAACAGCTGTGTAATAAAAACTTGGCAGGAATCTCAAAGACTAAGCGCCTCCTGATAACACATTATAAGATACCACCTGAGAACTATTTTAAAGGTCCCCCTTCTGCATTTTTAGTAGCCTGTTGTATCACACAAGTATCTGGGATACATTGGCAGAGTTACATTGACTTGAATGACAACGGTGGTTGACACTCGCTGGGGATCTGGCGCTCAGCTTTCATCCCTGCTCTAAAATGCATCCTCCGGTCCTGATTCAAAGTACAACGCAGCCTTCGCATTTTGCGCAGGCGTGTGCGGTGAAAGTCGCTCCCACGTAAGTATTAGACAAACACCTGTCAGGGATGATCTAGACAATACTTAGTCCTGCCATGTGTGCAGAGGACTGGACTAGATGACCTCTCAAGCTCCCTTCCAGTCATACGATTGTGATTATTTTCTTAAAGCAGGTAAAAGTACCTAGCAAGGAACACACTGTCCAAGGACTTTGGATCTGAATTAAATTCTTTGCCTATAAAAGGAATGTAAGATGCTGGGCGACTAGTGTGTTTTCCCTGCTCCCCAACCCCCGCCGCAACTGCTTATTTGCTCTGCCAACTGGTAGGGGAAGCAGAAATGCACAGCACTATAGTTACAGAAATATGGTGGTGAAGTTGTTTGGATCCCTACTCAACTGTACATTTGGCATTTGCCGGTCACTCGCCACCTCCTCCATTGCTGTGACAAGGGTTGAAAAGCCACGCCCACGCTTCTCCCGTCCCTTCCTGCGCAGCCTGAACTCGTACCACGGAAGGGTCGCAGGACCAAGTCTACGCATCTGGTGATTAGAAAGAGAGCCCCGGCCCGTGCATTTTTCTATTGCAAACATCTATTTCCTTACTGCTCAGAGGCCAGTGTGATAAATGCTAGAAAGATCTCGGAGATCCAGTGGAAGGGGTAGGGGCTTGGGGCAGTGATGAAAACCAGATGAATCCTGGAAGAACTTATAAGTTTACATCACTTCTTCTGAGCACTTGGCAATAATCCATTCATCTACCATCAAGCCCCCTTTCTGTTTCTAAAAATAAAACTACATTCCAAGAACTGACCCAAAGCTCCCAGGTCAGTAAAAACAACAAACGTGACTCATCAAGGAAGATCGGCCGTGGGTGCTTCCTGCCTGCTCATTACACCCCTAGCTGCTGTCCCACATGCCAATTGCTTATCCAGGAAGCTGCAGCCTCCCTTGTGTCCGGGATACTTTCTTGCGATGCCCAGGACCAGGAATCACCTTCTTACCCCTCGGCTTTAAGAAAAAGGGGTAACAAGGTGACTCAGAATTCTGGGGGCCCCGAGAAAGCATCTCAATGGCACAGCTGGAACAGGATTGTTTGCTGGCTGGCAAAGCGTTCATGGTCATGTAATAGTAACTCTTATCAGAGAGCTCAGGACAGCTGAGGCATTGCTGTGGCCAGCACTCCAGAGAACAAACAGCGGGAATACATTTCAGAGGTTTACTGGACTGTAAGAAGAAGGGGGAAAAGGATGTTTTGTTAATCGTCACTGGGGGAGCAAAAGTTCAGCGCTTTTTGCATCCATGAAAGCTGGATCCTGGCTCTGGGGGCTGTGATGCTGAGAAGCTGCTTTACGTGAGAAACTTAGCCAAAGATTTTAGCCTGCCCAAGTTATGGCTGGTCTCTTAGAACGGTGTTACATTTTTGTTTTAATTGTAACCATATCTGTTTCCACTGTCCTCACTCAGAATCACAAACCTCTGTCACTGCTAACAAACCCCAAGTAGATCTCAGTGCTGTAATACTAAGTCAAGTGTGACGTCTCAGCTGAACCAAACAGGCTGGTGTATACGCTGTCTCTTTGGAGACAGTAAACTTGGTAATTTCTGTGTCCAGTGAGAGGGGCTGGATACTACAGGGGGACGCTTGCCCGAGGGGCTGATGGATTGGGGTACACAAAGTTAACCTGCAAGGCAAAGTAAAGGCTGGCAGAGCTTCTGAGGAGATTGTTTGGGGGTGGCTAACACACTGGAGTGACAGGGAGCTGACGTCCTGTTTAGCACCAGCAAGTCGCTCTGTCACCGAGACAGGCAGGTAACACACTGACTTATGATCCTCAGCGCACCAAGATAGCAGCAGTGTCCCAACACCCAGTGGAAGGTGCCTCACGCAGAAAGCAAGTCTCAGCAGGCAGCAGACTCACGAAGGTCCGCCACAAAGGAAATGGAACCACAGAGATAATGGCTCGAGGGGAAGGTAAACAGGAAAGTTACTTATGCTGTGGCAGCTTAGTCCATCTCGGCAAACGAGCCGGTATAATTGCTCAGCCCAGACAACCAAGCCCCATTTAAATCCAAAGCTTGTTCCTTTTAAAGCAGCCAGGAGAATAATACTCATAGTTCATAGGGTTTCATTGTACCACAAGGACATTCTTGGGATGGACTCTAACTGGCCTTTCATGTCTCTTGCTACTATCAGGCCAATATCTTGCCCCCTCTCTCTTTTTTTAATAGTGCTCACTCAATTCAAGTCTTACCTGGGTCCTGATTCAACTCCCATTGAAGTCGATGGGAATCTTTCCATGGACTTCAATAGCAGCTTCATTGGGCCCTTTTGGGGGAAATTTCATGAGAGACAATCTCTTTCAGAGCCAGAGGGGCCAGGCCAGGTTCTTTTCCATTCTGAAAAGCCCAAGGGGTATTTTCATGGAGTCCCTGTCGAGCTCTGCCAGTTGCGTGAGGAGATGGCAGGTTGTACTGAGGGTAGCGGCCTGGGTCACCATCCAATTAGAATCTCCCTGGCTCTGAGCCCAGTCCCTGCAGCGCTGCCAGTTATCACATCGCTTTCCACTCCTCTCATGCAACCTCACGAGAACGCTCGGAAAACAAGCCTCCTCTGGAAGCCGAGCTGGCCCGATCTTGGCCGTACAGGCCCGTGGGCAGCAGTGCTCCCCTTGGCAGCACTGTGCAGGGCAGCAGACGCCACTGTTCATATGATCAGTATTTATTTGTGTCGTACTAAGAGACCCGATCAGGGCCCCACCGTGCTGTACAAACACAGAACTGAAAGGTGCCCCAAAGTCAGTCTACCGCCAGCCAAGGAAAGTTTCGGGAGGGAGGACTTTATAACATGAACCACATCTAAATAGTCTCACACAGACAGCTCCTCCCCAGCCATGACTGCACCAACCTCGGCCTTTCCCATTCATCATTGCATAACATCCCTTGGGGAACTGACATTTGGAAAGTTCTTTTGCTCTTTATTTCACCTCCCCCTCCCGCCATGCTCTCAGCTGGAAAGAAGAGCCCAGTGTTACCAGCCAGCGCGCCCCAGCAAAGGAACCTCTCTGCTCTGAGACTGTTGGCAGAAAGCTCAAGGAAATGTTTTAAGAAGCCCTTATGGGGCTGCCTTTTAAGGTGTAAAGCAGCTGGGGCTCCCAAAAAGAGCCCCCAACCTGCTCATGAAGCCAGAGGACAAGTGAATGGTCCTGAATGTTTACACACTGCTGCGCTTACCCTCTGTGGCATACCCCAAAGCCAGCCCGCTTACCCAAGGGACTTTACATTCAAAGTGCAGAAGTGCAATAGTCTTATTAATATGTCTAGTGAGAGGACAGGGGAGAGTGGGTGAATGCATTAGCCCTTTGTCGCTCCAGACAGGACTGTACCATTTAACTTCAGTCACTGGTGAAAAGGAGGTCTCTCCACTTAATCCTTATAAGGTATTTGTCTACATCATAAAACGTCTGATGCAGTTTGACAGTCTGGCTAAGCAACCCAGCATCTGCAGGTCTTTGCTCACATGAGCATAGCGCGTGCCAGGGAAGGTTTCAGTCTGCACAGAGAATCAGGATGGCAAAGCTGCTATTTGAGGTCTAAGAGAAGCACTTTGCAAATGACAGCAAATGTAAGCAATCGTTTCCATTCCATCCCAGCGCAGGACACAACGAACCAGCATGCCTAGGGCAGGGACAGTAGATTAGGATATACTGTGCATATCTGAATGGAAAAACTTCACTGCTCTCATCCAATAATTTTACAATCAAGCCTTTTCAGTCAACAGGAAGCACGACGCTTGTGTCTTGAGTCCAAACACCTTGTTCTTGCTTTTCAGATCTTCTACCACATAGCCCTGGTCTCTGTCTGACCTGCGTCCTTTTGTGTGCCAATGACACCAGCCTCAATCCCTCTGCATTCTCTTCTCCCACTTCCAACTCTCTGCCTGCCGCCATGTTGCTCCCTGTGCATGGAACTTCCCCACTCCCCGACCCTCCCAAACCTACATGCCAAGCTACTGCTTCTCGTTCACAGCCCTTCCAAAAAACCCAACACCCAAAACCAAACCACGTCTGCTGTTCCCCGAAGAGAGCCGACACACTCACAAAAAACTACATTAACCCACTTGTTAAAATGAACTGTAATATCTAGTGATACTTTAAATTAAAAATTTAATGCAAGCATCAAGGAGTGCACATGCCTCCTTAATGGAGCAACTGTAGGACCTTATCAGTATAATGCTTGCCCTTGACCACCAGGTCTTCTGAGCCTATGCAATGCCAGCTTCCTGCATGGTTAACTTATCCTCCTACAACCTTCATTTTTCATTCACCTGTTGTCAAAGTCTAAATGCCAGACTGTGAGCTCTTTTGGGCAGATGCAACCACAACAGAAAGGATGAATTTTCTAAGTCTCCTTTTCATCCTACTTTGTTTTTCAAACGAACACTGAGGACCCAACTCTGCAAAACACTTATACACGCTTCACACCTGAGCTCCATTAACATCCGTGCTGTGTGAGTAAAGTTGTGCTGCTCCTGTGCTATGCAGGAGGACATGCTAGACGGACACAGAATCCATGAAAAAGTACCTCCCATGTATGACCATTTGCCAGATAGGGCCTTGAAAGCATGAGCTCTTCAGAGCACGGATCACCTCTAATTATTTCTCTAAAGCTCTTAGCACTAAAAATTAATTGATTGAGGAGATGACAATGAGGCCACTGAGCTGACAGACTTATGAGCAGAGGACTGTAGAGTGCAACTGCAGGGCATGCGGTGATGCGTTCCTCGTGAGGAGCGCTGCTGTGATACGGGCAGATAGATAGCCTGCAGAACACAATAAGAGGGACCCATTGATTTTTTTCACGTTGCTTCAAGGAGTTGCTGAAAGGCCACCTGGCAGGTTGGTCGGGTTCGTAAAGGAGGCTCTCTTCTCTTCGCACTTCAGAGGGGAAGAGTTTAGCCCAGCAGCATTCCAGCTGGGGAGCTTTGAAAACTCACAAAGGGAGCCAGGAGACGAGAGAAGGGGAGGAAAGAGCAAAAGAAGAATCATAGAATATATATATATAATCATAGAATATAAGGGTTGGAAGGGACCCCAGAAGGTCATCTAGTCCAACCCCCTGCTCGAAGCAGGACCAAATCCCAGTTAAATCATCCCAGCCAGGGCTTTGTCAAGCCTGACCTTAAAAACCTCTAAGGAAGGAGATTCTACCACCTCCCTAGGTAACGCATTCCAGTGTTTCACCACCCTCATAGTGAAAAAGTTTTTCCTAATATCCAATCTAAACCTCCCCCACTGCAACTTGAGACCATTACTCCTCGTTCTGTCATCTGCTACCATTGAGAACAGTCTAGAGCCATCCTCTTTGGAACCCCCTTTCAGGTAGTTGAAAGCAGCTATCAAATCCCCCCTCATTCTTCTCTTCTGCAGGCTAAACAATCCCAGCTCCCTCAGCCTCTCCTCATAAGTCATGTGTTCCAGACCCCTAATCATTTTTGTTGCCCTTCGCTGGACTCTCTCCAATTTATCCACATCCTTCTTGAAGTGTGGGGCCCAAAACTGGACACAGTACTCCAGATGAGGCCTCACCAATGTCGAATAGAGGGGAACGATCACGTCCCTCGATCTGCTGGCTATGCCCCTACTTATACGTCCCAAAATGCCATTGGCCTTCTTGGCAACAAGGGCACAAGAGGGGTGTGACAATGGAAATAAGGGGGCGGAGAAGAAAGGGCAAGAAAAAGGCAGAGAGGAGAAAAAACAGAGTAAAAAGGGGGAAGTGAAGGAGGAAATTTGGAGAAGACGAGGGGAGAGGGAAAAAGCAAGGAACAGGAGTGGGGGAGAGAGAGGGGGCAGGGCAGCAGGGAACGGATGGGGAGGGGACTGTCACTCACATCAGATGGGAGTGAAGGTGGCATCAGGGCAGGGGAGTAGCTCCACCTGCTACCCAATGCCTCTGCTCTTTGTACGGCCAACAGGGCTGAACACACAGGGGATTCAAGTGGGGGACGCAGAGGAGAAATTAGGATTTTCCCCAGCTCAATCACTCCTGCTTCCTCATCCCTGCTGAGTGCGTCACTCATTCCTCAGACACGTGCAGTCATTGCCTTTACCCTGGAGTGCTTGGTGCTACGGCCGCCTGGAGAGAATTTTGAGCCCGGACCAAGCCGGCTTTCGCCGAGGCTGGAGCACGTGTGACCAAGTACTCGCGCTGCCCACATCTGTTGAAAATGGCTTCTAGAGAAACTTGAAAACAGGCGCTGTTTTCATTGATCTAACAGCGGCATATGATAGGGTATGGCACACTGGCCTGCTTGTGAAGATATCACGAGTCCTGCTACCTTGTGTCTCAGGCGTCGTTGAACTGTTCCTCCATGAAAGGCAGTTCAGAGTCCATATGAGGGAGAAGAGGAGTGCTTGGAGGTGACAGAGCAATGGGTTGCCCCAGGGCTCTGTGCTTTCTCCAACCCGGCCGTGGAAGTTGAGCAATCAAACCACCCTTTGATGGAACCTGGGACCTCTGGATCCTAAAGCCTGAACTTCCATTAGCTGAGCTAAAGAAGCCAGGTCTGTCAGACAAGGAGATAGCAGGCTCATTGACCTCTATATGGGGCCTGGTCACAACATTCTGAGGTGTGGATTACGTAGACCAGGCAAAGTGTCGTTTTAACACATGTGGGCTGAGGGTGTACTTCAATCAGCTAACACATGTTAAAATGACAACTTGCTTTGTCTACACTAGTATTTTGACATGGGACAGGTAACATATGTTTAAAATACACCCCCCGCCTCACTGTGCACATGGCCTTTAATCTTTCCATTTCAATTAACTCTCTCCACATCAATTCAAACAGATTCAACCAATACCTTTCACCCCTGCACATATACTTCAAACAGAAAAAACACCAACAACAAATGGCAGCGACGGACGAGGAAAATTAACCGCATAATTGTACTATTTAACTCAGTGAAGTGTTTAGGGATATTGAGATACACAAAATAATTATGTCTCTCAGTAAACGTGACACTAGATGAAAAATTCATAGCAAAGGAAGACAGAATAATTTGTCTATAATTCAGAGTGACTAAATACTACTGTAATGGGAAAATTAGATTAGAAAGATCAAATAGATTGTGTGTGTTGTGTATAAGGAGAGGAAGAGATTAGACATCTATCTATAAAGAGAGAGAAAGACTAGATGGAGAATACCTCACTCAAAGAACCTATTATTAAACTAAGGACAGGCAATAGAGAAGGATTCATTATTGAGACCTCTGCCTATGTGAAATAATGTAGGAACAAAGAGGACAAATCCCAGGAATTCCTTTGTGTTCTAGGCATCAGAACAAGATCTAAGAAATAACCATTGCAACTTGGTTTTAGAGGAGAAAGGTAAGAAGAATACAGGCAGGAAGGAAGGCAGAGATTGTGCAGCACAGACAGGTGGAGGGATGGCCTTGTGGTTAAGGCACTGGACTGGGACACCAGAGATTTGCACTGAATTTCCAGCTTTGCCACCTATTCTCTGTGTGATTCTGGGAAAGTCACTTAATCTCTGTAGGCCTCAGTTCCTCATCTGTAAAATGGAGATAATTTTTCCTGTCTACTTACACTGTACAAAGTAATTACAATTTGTCTGTCTACTTCCACTGTAATATTTTCAGGGCAGGGGCCTTCTCTTACCTTGTTTGTACAGTGCCTAGCACAATGGGGTCTCAATCATCTTGGTGCTACTAGAATACAAATAGTTAATAGTAAGTAATAATTATCTTTATTACTCGTGATAATAGATTAATCAAAGTAACCCAGCTCGCTTTCCCCAGCTCAGGCTGGGTAGGTAGGCCTGGCACAGGAAACACATTTTTGTAATGTAAGCTGAAGCCAAGGTGATAGGAAAGACAAAGAAACATGAAACTCCCTGGGTCATTTTTCACAGCAGAACTGCCCCTTGAAGTTTGTAAGGGGTGCCCTGGGCTTTCCTTTAGCTTGATCCTAGCTTCAAAATATTCTCTAATTCTCTGGAATACTAAGGGCCCGATCCAGTGAGCACTGAAGTCCATGGGAGTCTTTCCAATGGCTTCAATGGTTCTTGAGTCAGGCTCTAATTCTCTAATGCCGGGAAAGGCATCTCCTCACAAGGCCACAGCGCTCAGACCTCAGCAATATGCTGTGAAAGAAGAACGCGGAGACCAGCTTGTCACATTAACATTCACTTAATTTCTGCTGTATCTACGTCCCAGCCATTAAATTTGAATCGTCACCACGACTAACCCCTAACATTCATCAACCCCATGCAGTGTTTACACACACAACAGTCATCCTGTCTCTACACTTTGCTATAGACTCAGTCTTCAGGCTTAGTCTTTAACGGTGACTTCATAATAAAGTTGTATGTTGGAGCAGAACTTTCTCGTGAAGGATCCGGAAGCGCTTTACAGATGGTTTGACCAGGAACTGTGGAACAGAGTTGCCTCTGGGACTGAGTGCAGCAGTTGTTTCAGAGAATAATGTAACACTGTGCACAATGAGTTAGGACAGCTAGTCAGTCAGAGCGCCAGATCTCAGGGAAAATTTCCATAGGTGGATCGGAACTGCCCTAGCTGGAATTTAACCAGTAATACATTGCTAAAAGTGCTGTAGGATCTTTACTGAACACAGTAGTTTCACATCTCTTCTGAGAAGCAGACCTTCAGAAGCATAGGCCATACTTCTGGCAACCCTCCGGGGCGGTGGTCCAGTACTCCTCAAAGACAATTTAGTCTGTAATCTCTTTGGGGCAATTTGTCACATATATTGACATTATAGGTGCCAAACTGTCCCTTTGTTCTGGGTCTATAAGGAGCCTAGAGCAACGGGACCCTGCTCCACAACCAGGGCCCCAAGGTGCTACCGTAGTACAAGTGATCATTATAATCAGGGACTTGCCTCCACTGTCCAATGCCATTGTGTTTTTACACGTTAACAGAGACGTTAAATATATGTTCGCACACAGGATCCTCAGGGTAACCATGACCCCAGTCACCATCTACACTGAGCAGTATCATGTCTATTATCATGTTATAACAGGTCGTCATTTCCCAGTGTAAACTAATCCTTAGAGGGGAAAGTGAAACCTACCGAATCATTAACCGCATCCACCAGGCCAGACTGCTTTGCTAGGAACAGCAGATCAGCCCACCTCCAAAAGTGGTCTGACTGAGGTCTGTGTAAACAATGTGTCATCCCACTGAGTAAGCATTGCAAAATCCCAACAAACAGGCAGCCGACTTTATAAAATCTAACAAACACCTGCTCCCGATTCAATTTATCCCAAGAATATTGATGCTTCCAACACCAGATAAATCGAGAGTGCAGGAATGTAATACGGAATACCTCTATCATTATACTAAGTTTGCAGCAGCTCTCTATTTAATTAGAATTCCCTTTAGAAGATCTTCTTTAGTGCAAAAAAACCAGCAGGCAGCAATTCACTCACTAAACAGATTCCTTTTCTGCAAAAGAAAAGAGTCTCTGGGAAAAAAAAAATCAAATCAAAGTCAGCATTCGTTGAAAATATTGCTGTAGGGATTCGAATATAATTTGTGTTACATATCAAACACTTTCAGTGACTGGATGAGCAAATCACCTTAGTCTTTTGTTTGGATTAATAAATTAGGTCTTTGAAAAGCGGATTGGGTTTTTGTACAGAGTCCTGTGCTTCTAATAGGGAGGTAAAAGAAAATCTGGACAATCTCTAGAGATAGCTTCCGCTCTACACAGCAGGCTGGGAAGTCTGTGTATCCATTTCCACAATTAAATATATGTTGTTGTGGCCAGCCTGGCGCTCAAATAGGATTAAGCGACCACACAAGAGGCGGCGACGGAAGGAGAGAAATAAATAAATAAAATAATCGGAGCTTCAGGGCCTGAGCCTATCTTAAAACAGAGCCATAAGTGCTTTGCTGAATGAAGATGGACGGAAACAGGCACTTAAGTGTTCTGAATTAGTGCCTTAGTCTGTTCCTTTTTACCGAGCCAGGTTTGTTCCCTATGCTACAGTCTCCAATACCGAGTCCTGTAGAGTTTGAAACCTCCCAAGAAACAAGGCTTCTGTCACTTCCCAAGGGGGACGGCTATACAATCTCACACAGCTCATTCATCCAGGTCTTCATCTCAAGCTCCTACAATTCTGCAAAACACCTGGGTACAGCCAATTCCCATAACGCAGCCTCTTAATAATACAACTGCCCACGTCTGCTCTTGCTGGCTATTTATTTGTTAGACAAACAACCTGACTCTAGAAGGGGTCTGAAGTAAAGTCTGTTTCAAATGCAGTCCCTAAAAGTCATGATAGTCTTGAAAATGCGGTTAGCACAATCCAGGGTCACAGAATCAGAATGCTAATGCAGACAGAGGTTAATGGGCTGCAGCTCAAAAGGGTATTACTTGGATAGCATGTGAGCAAAAATAGAGATGGTGTGTGATGGGATTAGCACCCAAGGAAGGAACAATGGGATAAAGACAAGCAGACTACACATTTGTGTTCTATTAGGAATCAAGAAAACCACTTGGGTCATTCATACAAACACCCAGCCCTGCCTGGATTCAGCCTTTATTCTGCTAAATAAATAGAAGGTTTATCCAATTTATTTATATGAAAACAAAGGAAAGTCAGAACTCTGTTCTTTCCCCCACAGAAGGGTTTTAGTGAGGTAAAGGGACACTGCGTTCATCTTATCACCTTGTTCATGTTGCATTAAGCACTGACAAAAGCGTGAGAAATGTATTTTAAGTACATAAAGAGGGACGATTATCTGTATTTTACATTCAGACTATTACAAAGCAAACCCCTTCAGGAGATCTCTGGAATTTAAGAACAAGAAAAGTGTTGTCTCAGCATTTTGTGGGATTGCAGTTTTAATATTTAAATATTTCAGGAGAAGTAACATCACAGTACATGAATTTTCTATCTCCAGATGAGAATTAACATCTGTCACTAATCACTTGGCCAGCATCAAGCTGGTGTCAGTGAAGCAAAGTTATGCAAAAGTCAGGCTGTTAAAATTACTGAAGCCTAGTAAAACAAACACTCCAGGCAAAGCTATTCCAGATCTCAATGCTTCCCTCCGCTTTAAGCACCAAGTATTCCATATCCATTCTAAGTTTCTACATTGCACTTGCAGGTTTAAAACCAACAGCAAGAATAGGCTTCTATAATTTTTCCACTAACAACCATAAGTGTCACTTTACATGATCTGTACACTGCTGTAAGAGCACCTTGGCATTTACTGTGTACAGGACCTAGAAGAATACAGGTTTTTACACAGAGGTATTGCAGAGATAGGGTAGCCTAGTGGATAGGGCACTGGACTGAGAGTCAGGAAAGCTGAGTTTTATTCCTGGCTCTGCTAATGACCTGGAGTGGGTTCCCTAGGGAGGTGGTGGAATTTCCATCCTTAGAGGTTTTAAAGGCCTGGCTTGACAAAGCCCTGGCTGGGATGATTTAGTTGGGGTTGGTCCTGCTTTGAGCAGTGGGTTGGGCTAGATGACCTCCTGAGGTCTTCCAACCCTAATCTTCTAGGATTCTATGATGTTCTGTGACCTTGGGCAAGTCACTTCACTTTTTGTGCCCGTTTCTTCTCTCACTCTTTGCCTTGTCAATTTAGACTGGAAGCTTTTACAGGCAGGGGCTCTCTCTTACTATGTATTCTCATAGGGCCCAGCACGTCTGTCATAGAAATAATAAATTTTCAATTGCATTAAAGATACAGATTTATTTCTTATTCCTCATTGTGTGTAACAGCTTTTTAGAAGGTGGACAATAAAAAAAGTCTTTCCCTGCTAACACTCTCCCAGCAATCACACACACACTTACTTTATGATGTTTCAGATTAAGTAAAAGCCAATTTCGTTGCCTGTGTTTACTTCCCTGTCTGTGTACCAGGGTGTCTGATTTCTCTGCCGGCAAACAAGTGTACCACCTGCCCCAGATCAGCAGGAGGAGATCACACATTGCTTTTCAGCATGACACACCAAAATTCGGGATATTTAATTTTTTTTTTTTAAAGAAAAAATTAGGAACTGCCACGACTGCCAGAATCATTGATTCACTCAGTGTAGTATCCTACCTCCTACACTGACAAATTTCAGCAGACAAACCCCTGTCAGCAGGCGCCTTTCTCAGCCTGCTCTACAAACACAGCCAGAGAGTATGCAAAGTGCAAACACCCTCTTCTCCAAGCGTTCAACACAAACCCTCTTCCCAGGCTTAGCAGCACCTTAATTTCCTTCTCGGGACTGCTCAGCCCACACCCTGGATCTTCTCTCTTCTAAACAGCTCATCCTGCTGTCAGGGTGTCCAGTTTTCAACCAGAAAGTTCGGTTAAAAAGGAAACCTGATAGCGTCCAAGCCGATCTACTGACTGGACACCCGAAGTCCAGTTACTGAGGGAGGGGGAGGTGCCGTGTCATCACCTGCACCAGCCTCTACTCAGCTGGGGCCACCTCCTACCTGCGTCGGGCAGCTGCAGCTCCCAGCCCTGGCTCCACAGGCAAGTCCCTCCTGACCTTGCAATCCTACCCACTGCCCTTATATCAAGGTGGGATAACCAGTTACATCTGCCTGGAGAAATGAGAAGGACCCATGCAACTCTCTCCCAGCAGGATCAAGAGCTGGTAACAGAGCGGGAGGTTTCAGGAAACAATGGCCAGTATATTAACCCACATAGCCTTGTGACCCATCAGCTTACACGCTAAGTATCACATTGAATTGCTTTTGTCATTATTTTCCTAGCTAGTGTACATACCAGTACACTGTTATTCACACATCTAATCACTCCCTCCTTTTTATTTGCAAATTTCTAACATATAATGACAGGTTTCAGAGGAACAGCCGTGTTACCAGCAGGACAGTGGGGTGGGAGGAGGTATTGTTTCATATTCTCTGTGTGTATATAAAGTCTGCTGCAGTTTCCACGGTAAACATCTGATGAAGTGAGCTGTAGCTCACGAAAGCTCATGCTCAAATAAATTGGTTAGTCTCTAAGGTGGCACAAGTACTCCTTTTCTTTTAACATATAATGGTTACTTACCAAACTACTGTTTTCACTGACCTATTTGCCTCAACAGTAACTATTTCAAAGCGGCTTTCTACCAAGCCTGCATGACTTGGGCTGCAATGGATTATTTCCATAAAAAGTTGATGCAGCCTTTTGCTCACGGCAGGATTCCAGAGTCTATTTGTAAAATAAATCAGACTCTAAAATAATTAAAAACAAGGGGGGGGGGGGAAGATTGCACACGCCTCACAAAGTTGCTGCAATCTGGAGCTGCTCAGAATGACAGTAGCAAGTTTACACTATGGCCCCATCCCCTCCACTATACCCCTTATGCTCGGTCGGGGGGGACAGGACGGGACACAGACTATATTAGAGCAACCTATGGCGTTCCCATGCAGTATCTGTGTGAAGGAATTCTCCCCTAGCTAGTTAGGGTTTTTTTCAGCCCCCTGTATACCACTGCAGGGGTATACAGTGGCCATAGGGAGGTGGGGAACTCTCCCAAGATTTAAAAAATGTATATATAGCTTTTATAAACACTCCATACAAAGCATTAAACATTGAAAAAAATTCCACGTGCTTTTAAAAAACAAAGTAGAGGTGGATGAACTATTCCTAATGTTTGGTTTTGTCAATGAAATTTGGACTTTATTTGGGAACTTTTTGTGAATTTTTAATACTTGCTAAATTTGTCATGCTAATAATTTTCCAGTGAAAAACTTTATATGAAAAATGCCAGCTGATTTAGGTTGACCAGATGTCCCGATTTAATAGGGACGGCCCTGATATTTGGGACCTTTCCTTATATAGGCTCCTATCACCGCCCACCCCATCCCGATTTTTCACACTTGCTATCTAATCACCCTAAAGTGATTGGTTGCTGCTGAGAGAGATAGTTTCATCTTTTTCTGTGATTAGTAATTTCTTAACACCACTGTATGGTTGGTCACTTGGTGCCACATGGTATTTCCTCTTCCCTTCCAAAACTACGGCCCAGTTCCTGCAATGTGATCTGTGGGAGCAGATCCAGCATAGCAAACTCTCACAATTTTATCATGAGCCTCACAATATTTGGAAAACATGAACCCTAAAGGTTCAAATACCAGAAGGCAAATAAAAAGTCCCCACATTTAAGTTGGACACACTTTTTTCTTTCTGAGAATCTGACAAATGATTTTTGAATGCTTATGGATGGCAATACTGCAGATCTATGCATGTTCTCTGCCTGAATTGGTTTCAAAACATTCCTAAAGTAGTTTTCCTCTAGCATATTTGGCAATTGCAGAATACATGATGGTGTCGTATAAAGGTTTTATTGGCATTCATTCAGGATCAGCTGCATAACTTCATCACAAGATTAATGTGCCATTCCTAAATTCATGTTGATAAAAATGTTTATTCCACTCCATACTAATATGTATTCTATGGACATATTAATTATATACATATATATTTACACACTTGTAATACACACTCACTAGGGCCCTACCAAATTCGCAGCCATGAAAAACATGTCACGGACCATGAAATCTGGTCTCCCCCCATGAAATCCGGTCTGGTGTGCAGATTTCATGTGGGAGACCAGCGTTTCA
This sequence comes from Caretta caretta, assembly GCF_965140235.1. NCBI lineage: Eukaryota > Metazoa > Chordata > Testudines > Cheloniidae > Caretta > Caretta caretta. The sequence goes on from NC_134223.1 coordinate 9,868,112, forward strand.
CAAACTGGGGGTCCTGACCCAAAAGGGAATTGCAGGGAGGGTCACAAGGTAATCGGGGGGGGGGGGGGGGGAAGGCGGGTGTCACAGCATTGCCACCCTTACTTCTGCGATGCCTTCAGAGCTGAGCGGTCGGAGCGCGGCGGCTGCTGACTGAGGGCCCAGCTCTGCAGGCAGCAGCGCAGAAGTCAGGGTGGCAACACCAGACCGGGCCACCCTTACTCTGTGCTGGTGCTGGCAATGGCTCTGCCTTCAGAGCTGGGCTCCCGGCCAGCAGCCGCTGCTCTCCAGCGGCCCAGCTCTGAAGGCAGGGAGTCACCAGCAGCCACGCAGAAGTTAGGGCAGCAGTACCGCAAATCCCCCTACAATAACCCTGTGATCCCGCCCCCCACAACTCCTTTTCGGGTCAGAACCCCTACAGTTACAACACTGTGAAGTTTAAGATTTAAATAGCTGAAATCATGACATTCACCATTTTTAAAATCCTACGACCATGTAATTGACCAAAATGGACCATGAATTTGGTAGGGGGTCCTAACAATCACACACAATAAACAGAAACCAACAAGGTAACACAACAAGCAAACCTCAGTCTCTCTCTCTCTCAAGCCAAACACTCAATGCAAATAAAACAAGGAATTCTTAAAACAACTATAAAACCCAGACAAGCAGCACAAAACAGGGGGAGGTGCATTCCACAGGGCTGCTATCATGACAGAACAGAAAAAGGACAGGGAGGGAAAGGTTAGTGAAACGAGAGAAATGCTAACATGGCATTAAAAAAAATAATAATCAGCACTGAGGCATGCGGTGAAGCACATTTCCTGGCCCCTATCGATCCCTGGGTTGTGTTCTGTTTACAGTTTCCACCCCCCTAGAGTTTTCAAGACAGATGCGCAAGACTGCAGGGAACATTCACAGATGAGCTGCTCTCCCTTCTCTAAGAGTTTAGTTTTTTTTCTGGCTAGATGAATGCTCTGTCGGCTGCACTGGGATGGAACAAGAGCTGCAGTCAAGGCTACATATCCATGTATTTTCTGGGGATATTGAATCCAGGATATTGAATCTCAGCGAGATCTGGGAAGAGGTGGATTGAGACTAAAATGTGGCTTCCAAAACTTCATCCTCTGATCACCTAGACATCCAGCAGCCCTCTTCCCCCATCCTCCCGTCATAACCATAAGTGTAGCCTAAAATTCCTCCTTATCTGTAAGGGGTTAAGAAGCTCAAATAACCTGGTTGGCACCTGACCAAAGGAACCAATGGGGACAAAAGATGCTTTCAAATCTGGGGAGGGGGGAAAGAGGGTTTATTTTGTGCTCTTTGTTTAGGTGGTGGTTTTCTCTTGGGACTGAGAGAGGTCAGACAGAAATCCATCTTCTCCAACCCATCCTAATCCAAGTCTCCAATATTGCAACCAGTATAGGTAAGCCACGCAAGGCAGATTAGTTTATCTTTTGTTTTACGTGAATTTTCCCTGTGTTAAGAGGAAGGTTTATTCCTGTTTTCTGTAACTTCAAGGTTTTGCCCAGAAGGGGATCCTCTGTGTTTTGAATCTGAATACCCTGTAAAGTATTTTCCATCCTGATTTTACAGAGATGATTTTTACCTCTCTTTTCTTTTTTTTTTTTTTTAAATAAAATACTTCGTGTAAGAACCTGACTGATTTTTCCATTGTTCCAAGACCCAGGGGGTTGGGTTTTTGATCATTTCATAACCAATTGGTTAGGATATTATTCTCAAGCCTCCCCAGGAAAGGGTGTGTGTAAGCCTTGGGGGGGATATTTTGGGGGACGACGTCTCCAAACAGTCTCTTCCCTGATTCTTTGTTAAATCGCTTGGTGGTGACAGCGTACCAGGGTTTAACCTAAGCTGGTAGAAATAAGCTTAGGGGGCTTGCAGGCGGGTCCCCACGTCTGTACCCTAGAGTTCAGAGTGGGGAAGGAACCCTGACATCCCCTCTAGACACTCTTCATCCCAATCCCATGCCTCTAAGCATCCCCTCCCATCTCCCCCCTAGATTAAATGCTTTGCAGTCCCACTCCAAGACACTTGCTACCACTGGAGTTCTTTGAACCCTCCTCCACAGATAAACTCAGTTCCAAGTCGTGTGTCCCTTCATGAGCCTGATCCAACGCTGACTGACTTCAGTGGGTGTTGAACCAAGCCCTGAACAACAGGGGGGTTTTTGAGAGAGTGCATTTCAGACAGCTGAATCACTTGGTTTAAAACCAGATTTTAAAATAGTTGGTACTCTCCGTGGATTGGTATAATAAGACCCTGAGAGAAGCTGAATAGCTACAGGCCAGATACTCGGCTGGTATTAACTGGCATAGCTCCACTGAAATCAATACAGCTATGCTGGATTTATACCAGCTGAGGATCTGTCCCTATTTCTCTTTTCCTTTTGCCAATTTTATCTTCCATTTGACAGTCATTGATTCCCCAGCCATTATGGCTAGCGAGGAGCTGAAAGTCATTAATGTGCTTTTAAAATAACAGCTGCAATTTACATAGCATTTTTCTCCAGCTCAAGCATTGTTGTGTACCAACACTATCAATGCACCTCTGGAGAGCCCTAGGAAATTGCATTTGAGTTAACTGCAGCTATCCGGGGGTGAGGAAGAGTGATGGACAGACAAGGCACATCCTGCTAACTAGGAACTCCAGGGAGATTTTATCGATCTCCCAAGACCTGCACTTATTACAGCGTTACCAGCTTCCGCGATCACAAGTCTCATTATATTTGTTTTTTTCTTAAGGTGCTAGAGCCTGGGGGCATCTGATTAGAGGAGAAACTTGGCTTTCAGTTCAAAATAAAAAGAAATTTCCAGCTCTCATCATTCTGGAGTGAAGCCTGAAAATGTGAACCCTAAAGGTTCAGAAAACAAAGCACGAGAAAAGAACCCCACACTCACGTTTCTTTAATTCTCCCGATTTTAACACCAGCCTCACGATAGCTGGAGGGACCCGACTCAGGACTTTTCAGTGCTTGGGATCTGCAACACTGATTGCTTTGTACTTTTAAATTTCGTCCACGTCAACCAAGTGCTGGGGTAAAACAAAAAGCCCGCCCCTTGCAAGCACTTTCCCAAACAAGGGTGGTGGTTACTTTCACTGCCATCACCGCAGGCCCACCTCAGTCAGCTCTGGTCACAGCAAAAGTCTCTGCCCTGGCTCCAGGGAAGCCACCAACAGCCTCTGAGGCTCCCTGCTTGATCAAAGCCGCAGCAAGCTCATCCATTTCTAGCTGGCCTAGCCACCTCTAGAGGGGGACAAAGTGCCACTCTGAGCAAGTGGGGGCTACATTTATCTTTAGACCAGCAACTTTGCCAGCATTTGAAAGACGAGTTCCTTCCCTGACTGGTAGGTGGATTGGAGCCATCAGGATAGGCTGCTGGCTCTGGGTAAGAACTGGTAGTTCCTAATTTCATTTACAGTTCATTAATAGAAGGGTCTTGTGCTGTAAAAAATCCACTCTCCATATGGATTCCAGCTGGACTCAGTTTCCCGCTCCAGGCAGTCTAAACTCGGGGGTTGCAGTGCTGCTCAGGTTTGACCTTGAAGTATGGGCTGGATGAATGCACTATAAGGTGGGTAGAAAGCTGGCTAGATTGTCGGGCTCAACGGGTAGTGATCAATGGCTCCATGTCTAGTTGGCAGCTGGTATCAAGTGGAGTGCCCCAAGGGTCGGTCCTGGGGCCGGTTTTGTTCAATATCTTCATAAATGATCTGGAGGATGGTGTGGATTGCACTCTCAGCAAATTTGCGGATGATACTAAACTGGGAGGAGTGGTAGATACGCTGGAGGGGAGGGATAGGATACAGAAGGACCTAGACAAATTGGAGGATTGGGCCAAAAGAAATCTGATGAGGTTCAATAAGGATAAGTGCAGGGTCCTGCACTTAGGACGGAAGAACCCAATGCACAGCTACAGACTAGGGACCGAATGGCTAGGCAGCAGTTCTGCGGAAAAGGACCTAGGGGTGACAGTGGACGAGAAGCTGAATATGAGTCAGCAGTGTGCCCTTGTTGCCAAGAAGGCCAATGGCATTTTGGGATGTATAAGTAGGGGCATAGCGAGCAGATCGAGGGACGTGATCGTTCCCCTCTATTCGACATTGGTGAGGCCTCATCTGGAGTACTGTGTCCAGTTTTGGGCCCCACACTACAAGAAGGATGTGGATAAATTGGAGAGAGTCCAGCGAAGGGCAACAAAAATGATTAGGGGTCTGGAACACATGACTTATGAGGAGAGGCTGAGGGAGCTGGGATTGTTTAGCCTGCAGAAGAGAAGAATGAGGGGGGATTTGATAGCTGCTTTCAACTACCTGAAAGGGGGTTCCAAAGAGGATGGCTCTAGACTGTTCTCAATGGTAGCAGATGACAGAACGAGGAGTAATGGTCTCAAGTTGCAGTGGGGGAGGTTTAGATTGGATATTAGGAAAAACTTTTTCACTACGAGGGTGCTGAAACACTGGAATGCGTTACCTAGGGAGGTGGTAGAATCTCCTTCCTTAGAGGTTTTTAAGGTCAGGCTTGACAAAGCCCTGGCTGGGATGATTTAACTGGGATTTGGTCCTGCTTCGAGCAGGGGGGTGGACTAGATGACCTTCTGGGGTCCCTTCCAACCCTGATATTCTATGATTCTAAGACCCTGCCCCCACAATGGGGGTCAGCTGGGCTAAATTTGAGTGAGTGGCATTGTGACCAGGCACACGGGGTCACAGCATCCCCCACTCAACTCTGGCCTGGCTGGCCCCCCACCATCCTGACAGAGCAGCGGCTGTGCGAAACCCGAGCAGCACTGAGACCCCAGAGGCAGAGCCCTGCATGGATACCCAATTTATATCCAGAGATATAAAGCGGATATTCATGGAGCTGCAGGGCGTTAGCAACAACGAGTGAGACGAGCAGGGCCATGGCCAACGACCGGCCAGGAACCACAGCGGTAAAATCAGCAGCACGTCGGGCCTCGGTGCTGGAGGAGCCAACGCCCAGCCCAGGCAGCTCCTCCGGTGTGGCCATACTGCCCCCAGCCCTGCCCCATGGGGCAGGCACCAGGCTCACCGGCAGCTGTCCCTGGTCATGCTAGCGTGGTGAGCTGCTGACGGACATAAATTGTATATCCGCGCCGGGCTCTACCCGGAGGTCATGATGCCCGGACAGGGCAGCTGAGCCCAGCCAGCTCCACGGGAGTAGGGCTACCCTGTGACCCCTTGAAACATTCTGGCCACCCGATTTTAGGTCGTGACCCACAGGTTGAGAAACCTTGTTCTACATAGAGTGCTAACAAGGTTCATGACACTGCTGATGCATGGGACTGCATCCATCTGCTCAAAACAGGCTGGTGAAAAACCACAGCAGCAATAAACGGCAGAGCACTGAAGGCGGTGGGTAGTGTTCTGTCCCATACACATCTTTGCAATCTGTCTTTTGCAAGCAGTAAGCATCTCCATGCCAGGTATGCAATTCATGGCAATGCTTAGCCAGCATCCTTAGGGCTATGTGCTGTACCTGCTTCGGGATCAGATGCAGTTTCTTGAGGCAGAATAAATAACTGATCTTGTCCGTACGTCACTAGCCCTTATGTGCTTATTGTTTCTCTGAGTTTAGAGTTAGAGGCAAAATGAAAGGTGGATACAGTGGTTACTATTATAATGCTGACTTTCACCACAGGCAACATTACTGCAGTAATATAAAGGACAGCCATACCAGGAACCATGTTATAACATAACAGCAAATAGGTAACCTTCCTCCTCTTCGCCTCCCCCAAGATGAGACAAAATTAGTAACATCAATAATGTTAATTGCTTGCAAGTTGCAGATCACAGGATCTGAATACCCCTGATCCTAGAAATCAAGTCCATCCAGGCAGACTCTCCATGGAACCCTCTTGACTGCACTGGCATGCTGTCTGAGGGTAAGAGTCCAGCCATGAAGATATGATTGCAGGATATATGTTCTCTGACTTGTAAATTGCTGGAATTAAGTTTTGCTCATTTTGAGCTCAAGTTTATTAAAGCTCCTGCTTACTCCAGGGTGTGATCTACACAGTGGAGCAGAGGCCTGGGAGATAACAGTTGTGGGGTCTATTCTGAGCTGATCCATTGAGGGACCTTGGAGAAGTTACCACTTGCCTTTGAAAAATTCACCCTCCCGAGGACCATAGCTAGGCTGACCGAGTCCCTCGTGTAGATATGGCTCGGTTGAAATTCCTCCTTCGACATAGCTACTGCCACTCAGAGAGGTGGATTAGCTAACTCAATGCAAACAGCCATCTGTCGATGCAGAAAGCATCTACATTATGGCCCGTAGCACCGACACACCCTCAGTTTCCCCCTCAACACGGATAACTCTTCCCAACCTCACAGGGGTATTGTGAGGTTTAATTCATGCTTGCAAGTGTGTCTCAAACAAGACGACACTACGCAAGAATAAAAAAAAATATTCATAGCCAAAGGGGGGGTAACTGTGCTGTTAGGGATTATTTGAGCATCTTTCGGAGTCTGAAAGTTGGGATTCATCCATCCCTGGTGTGACTCTTCTCTTGCTCTTTTCCTACAGGCCTGATACGGTGGCGTTAGCAGATGTTGCCTGACAGCTGCTGCTTGCTTGGTTTTCCCCTAAACAACCAACAACAGCCACAGATTGTAGTTTTTCGTACTTGGGGCCCATAAATTCCTTTTATGCCAGTTGCATTCAGATTACACCTGCCTGCAATTTATCCCCTATGTTTTGTAGCTGGGTAGAAAGCACTTTCGGCAACAGCATTCAGCTTTCGTGTCCCTAGCTACACCTCTGGCACTCAGAGGGAGTTGGTTTGCTTCCCCGGCTGGGATAAGGCCAGCCGCTGTGCACTTGACCTTGAAATCTCCAAGACAAGATAGGGGATGTCTGCACTTCGGGCTGGGAAGTGATTCTCAGCTTGAGGAGACATACCCACGCTGGCTTGCTAAAAATATAGAGTAACCAAGGCAGTGCAAGTGGTAGGAGGGGCGAGCTGCCTGAATACAGACCTAGCACCTTGGATGGGTACCAACTCAGGTGGCTTGCTCTGGCTGCCATTTGCACCGCTGTGGTTACATTTTATTTTCTGGGCACTAGCTCGATCAGATCTTGGACTCTCACCCCCTTGACCTTGGAATCACACCCCACGCCAAGTGTCGACAGACCCTTACTCACCTCAAGAGTTTTTAATTCTTCCTCTTCAACATCTTTGTCGTTTTCCCCCCGCTTACCTTCCTGTATGACACTCAGTCCCTCTGCTTTGGGGACACGTCTGCCAGAGATCCAACTCAAACTAAAGGGAACAACTTGTATTTTCCTTGAGCTGGTTTTCACACCATGAATTAGAGCGGCTAAAACATCCTAAGAGATCTTCTTGCCGGTCCCTCTGCTGCTTTAGACTGCCACTTTGTGCCCATCATTTAAATCATCACCACTCTTCTTAAGGGACCAAGCAGCATCACGACACAATAAATCCTTGGTAGGGACAGTGATCCCCATACTGCATGCCTTGAGCCTCACAAGTTCTGTTGTTTCAACCAATAATATTTTCTTACAAAGTGGTCTAATTTTAAAGAGGAATTTCAGAGCCGAGTATTTACGTCCCTGTGTGTAGTAGGATCAAATCTAGAAACGACAGATTTTTCCCCCCCCACCTGGTGCTTCTTAACATCACAGCCTATGCAAGATCAGAAATAACACTGCACCCCCTTTAACAGTGCAGCTCAATGCATTGAAAATCCAAATGCAAAATCTTTTATTTCAACCTTACCTAAGGGCTTAGAGCAGCCACAGAAGAGGATTTAGGCCAGGTCTGCACTCAAAGTTAAGTCAACCAGCTATGTCGCTCAGGGGTGTGAGAGACCCACACCTTTGAGTGACACAATTAAGTTGATCTGACACCCGTGTAGGCAGCGCTAGGCCCACGGAAGAATTCTTTTGCCAACTAGCTGCCACCTCGCGGGGAGGTGGATTAACTACAGTGACAGGAGACTGGAGTGAGTGGCTACAGTGAAGCACGTACAGTCCTGCAGCAGTGTTTCAAGCGTACACTAGCCCTGAGCCCTAGTTCACAAGCTGAGTAAACTGGAGTGGTAGTTTATCAATGTTTTCATTTGGAGATATAGGCTCATTCTCTCTAATACTCAGACAAGCCATGCAAGTCACCAGGAGACAAAGGCAAAGCCATGAGCAAGTTCACTGCCACCTTCAAGAGGAAACTTGAAGGGATTTATAATATAATTTTCCAGGTTAAACTATCTCACAAGTGTTGTGAGCTGGAAAGCAGTAGCCATTGTGGCTAGCTCGATCCCATTATTACCTCACACAGGAGGCAAAGAGCAGCTCTGCAAAGAGACCACACTGATCTTCTGGACAAGAGTAGGAACGACAACATGTCCTCGGTTATATTCGTATGCAGGTTGGTCATGGCCATTCCTGGTCATTCTGCCATTGGCAGCACATTGTCCAACTTACAGGGTGACCGTGCTCACAGACAGTATTGTAATTTTTTTTTTAAAAAAAAAATCACCCAAATCTACAGTGGTTAGAGACACAAATAAAGGTGCAACGTCCTGAACAACCTGTCAAGAGGAGGAATCGTAGCCAGCTCTATTAAGAAAACCTCAGTTCTGCTAGGATGGGTCACCGGCCACCCAAGTCAGTCTCACACACGCGCACGCACACACATGCCAGTTTCCATCTCAAAAGAGACAAAGCAAGGCAAAAGTCTGGAAGAAAAAAAACAACTAAGGAAATAAGAAAGCAGAATGATTTATTTCAACCCAGGGAAACAGAAAACTAAGCCTGAGGGATTCAGCTAAGCTGGACTCAGCCCCTCCCCTTCCAGTGCCCCCCCGCCCCTTTGCCCCCATCACTTCACCAAGCCCTGGTTGAAACTCAAGGCATCAGTGCATAATTTGTTAAGTCTCTGCAGCTTTCCTGACATTCACTGGCATTCATGGCTACGCCCATCATGTAATGCTGAAACAGGGCATTGGGGGTGGGATGCAGACAGGCGCACACACGGATAATTGTCATTGGGACACCATCCATTTCAAGGAGAAAGCTCTCTGCTGGAGAGGCTGCAGAAGGCTCAGTGAATGTTCACTATATAGCAGAGAAATTCAGGCCTGTCTATCGGGCTAAGTCTGGAAGCATGGGACAGAATTTTGGTGGGAGTGAAATCATTTCACCTGGGCCCTTATAAACAACTTCCCTTTCACCCTAAACTAGAAGCCCTTAAGAAGCAGCCCGGTTGCTTCTGACCCCAGCAGATAAAGGCAGGAGGCTCTGGGGTGACTATAAACCCTGTGATCAGAATGAAAAGGGCAACTTTTTGTTCCTCTTTGGTAAATATTGTGGACGATTATCAGGATGTGAGACAGACAGACAGAGGGAGGGAGAAAGAGAAGGGAGGAGAGAGACAGTGTGTAAAGCACAGATCCTGTGACAGAGCCACGCACAGACAACAGGACACAGAGAGACCTGGGCACAAAGACAAAGGGAAAAGTTTAACGCTTACCCTGTAGGGCTTCTTTGGCTCGCGCTAGCTCTTGCTCTTTCTGGGCCAGTTGGAGTTTGAGCTCAGTGGCGGAGAGAACCTCTGTCGACTTGCCGCCATGTGTCTCCTCCAGATCTTTTGTTAGCATTTCCTTCATTTGTCGGAGCAGGTGAACCTCCTCTTGAAGCTGGGTCACTTCTTCTCGTAACAGCACTGGAGGAAGAGAGAACACAATTCGAGGAAGTGACTAGCTGCTCTCATCGGCTCTGGCAGGTTTTCAGTCGCTCGGGCAGTTTGACAACCGAAACCCGGCTGGTGAAAAGAACCCAGCACTGGCGTTGTGCATGCAACTCTCAAGCCCCCGCAATGCCACTGAGTGGGACCACGGCACCCCCAGGTTAACCTGTTCGTCCTGCTTAGATACATGGTGCCAGAGGCACAGGTGAAGTGCAGTGGCAGTGAAGTCAATTGTATTCTCCGTAGAAATGCTTCACTGTAATTTGATAAGGGAGATTGCAATCTGCACACTGCAAAGCACTGAAGATATTTTGGACGGTCACCCAGGGGCTACTCCATAGGTTTAAAAAGATGAATGTGGTGGAGCAAATGCACCCTTGACATTAGAATTTTTCAGAGGAGGGATGGAACCAGTAGAAGGGAGCTCAGAGAGCTCCCGCCAGTAACTTGTTTCTATTCTGTTCCTTTGCCAGTTCTTATAGCCATGATCAGAGAGGAAATTTCAGCCCTTGGAGAAGCACTAGCAAAGATTTTCAAGGCTGATGGGTGATTTGGGGCGTCTTTATTTTTGGATGCCAGACTTAAAGCAGCTTGAAAAAAGGGTCGGATTTTCAGAAAGGGCTGAGGACCTACCTTCTGGAAATCAGGGTGCTTTAAGATTTCTCAGACTGGTTACCCCAAAATCGTCCATCATTTAAAAAAATCTTGACTATTACCTCTAAATTCTGCTAATTTAAGGCCCCTGCTGTTCCTTAATGATTTTTGCTATAGCCACAATATCTAGAGAAAGCAATTGCTCAGTCGGTTCTCAGTAGATGTTGCCTTCAACTCTCGATCTACTCCACTGAGTTTCACTGTATCTAAGTTCACTGCGAGCAGGTTCTGCTTACATTCACCCATGTGCTCAAACTCTGCCCAAGAAATCTTAGCAAAGGTGTTTTGAGAGATCTTGGGGGGGGGGGGGAGAATCTCCTTTCATTTATGGGCAAAAACCAAAGTTTTAAAGCTTTCAATCCTTGTTGTCTGTATCTAATTCTTCTACATTAATTACTAAGCATCACTAGCCCCTTAAAGTACTATCCCTACAAGTATGGAAGCAGAGGGCAAGGATCCTGAAACGTTAAAGCAAGTTCAGAAATAGTCCTTGCGAGTTAAACTCCATTATTATTATTATTATTTTTTTGCATAGTTCATGTGTGTACAGGAAAGGAGGTTCTGATTGGCTCTAGAAAAACAGCTGCTTCTATTGAGAACCATTTGGTGGCCAACTAAAACCCAACCAAATGCTATCCAGAAGCATCTCTAAGAGTCAAGGCAACAGAGATGAAGTATCCTCCATAGGCCATTTACAAAATATGCATCTTTAAAGAGACTCATGAGAAGCCATTATGACAAACTGCTGTAAAATGATGCATTTTGGGCTGTGACGGATGCCAAATACAGCTTGCCGGAGCGTTGTAGGGCATCCATTGTCATAAATATTGCAAGTGTGTATGCAGGTGGGGGAGGAGAGAGAGCGAGCCTCATACATCGAAAGGTTAAAGTGATACATGGGAGCAGATCTGTTCCTCAGCTGAATAATGGAATCCCAGACAATACTGTAGGGGGCTAGTTTCTGAACCATTATCACAGCAATATGGAGCGAGAACAGCGAAGATGCTTACTGCTGTTTAAAAGGGGTATGTAATACAAGACGAGACTCGCATCACTGCTGGTTACAGATGAAATATTCAGAGACACCGCACTCAGAAATGCATTATGCTCTACTGTTCTTAGGACCTACTTGCCCTCGCTTTCCATTATCTTTACACCCACTGGGTTCGCCCCACCTAAGTCTTTGGAAATATATATATATATTTTTTTAAGCAATATATATATATGGAGTAAATAACTCCTCCAAACAAGCAGTCGTACTTTCAACAGGGCATGTTTTCAAACTCCAGTTTGACCCAGGGTCACTCCTAGAACAGCAGCACGAACATAAAACAGGAATCAATGAGCATATTCAAGAGCACAGCCGAAAAATCTTCCAGCGCCGACTCCACCAATAACAATGTTGCCATGAAGACCAGTGGAGCCAGAAGTTAAAACTCTACAGTCCCCTGTATTTAGGTGCCATGCGGTGCCTGCCAAACCGGTATTTTTAGACCAGCCAGCTTTCTGCCACCATTGGACTGCCGGAGTGGAGTCCCTGATTAAAAAGGGCACTGAAGTGCTGTATCTACCCCTCACCACAGCACCGCTGTGGAAACAAGGCATGAAGGGAAGATAAGAGCCGAACAAGGACAGTTGGGAGGGGGGAAAAAGGAGGGTGGGTTTTCTTTAAAAAAAATGTACATGGTGGGGAACGGGAAGGACATTTTGTTTGCGGCTTCAAAGCGGTCACCCAGGGAGAGATTATACCTGCGTCGCCTGCTTCTTTTGAAAATCCATTGACCTGCCAAATCTCCCTCCTCCGCTGACAGCCGGCTCTGGAAGGGTAGACTAGCTCCGGGCTGTTGCCGAGACCTTCGTCTGTGCAAATCTCTGCGGCCGGAAATTGTGCGTGGCCTCCACAGAGCTGCACCGAAGTGCACCACCAGCTTTCAGCGAAACAGGCAGCTGGCGCAGAACCACGCTGCACCGCGGGGAGTGCCGGCAGCCCCAGGCCTCCCAGAGCTCCCCTGAGCTCTGGCTGCATCTTTGAGGGTGTGCTCCTTTTGCGTCCAGTTAGGTGCACCTACAGCACTTCTTTCTCCCTAATCCACTTGAGGTGGCCAAAGCACAGGGTAGGGGAAAGGGGGAGGGAGTGCGAGGACTGAAGATGTGGCTGGCCCCTGGACAGGGAGTACAGAGGGGGGAAAAAGGCGGCTTCTCTCCCCTCCCCGCCTGCCCCTCCTGTTCAAGGACCAGACCATCTGGCCAACAGAGTTAAAAGGATAACCCTGTGATATCAGCCTGTCATGAGAGGTACCAACACTGTGCCATTGCTCAGCCCACCCGGTCTCTAGAAAGCAGCTTTCCAGGGAGCAGACCCGCCCCGTGTTTCCAAAGGGCTGTCTGATCCCGCTCGGAGCCTCCAGCTCCTTATCTAGTCCTCTTGCTGGCCTTGAGAGGGCAAGACAGAGAGAGGCACACGTTGCATGTGATACACAGAATCACGGGTTGCTCTGATCACCAACCCAGAACCTGGATTCCTTTGGCTCTCGTAGGACAATCAAAACCCCTCCAAAAGCAGACATTTGTCCCAAGTTTAAACTGCTGGACTTTGCTCTTCAGACCCAACTTTAGTCATGACAACAGAAAACCCCTGTCTAAACCAGTGTTTGACTACATTTATACTGCGCATTCACTCCCCAGAGTAAATAATGGGCCCCGATAAATGGTGCCTCTGTGGGCAGCACAGAAGCAATTTGGTTTCCTTAGGCCGAGCAAGAGGAGTGTTGCTAGTTCATATGGTTTTGAAGAGTTGATTCCAAACCATAAATATCCACGTGTTACATACAGGAATAAAACGTGCAAGAAATATTTCAAGGGATTTTATTCAGACCAGAGACCCTGGCCTTCTTACTGATCCATATCTTTAAAGAGGCAGCAGCCCCAATGTAATACTAACAGGTTTCAGAGGAACAGCCGTGTTAGTCTGTATTCGCAAAAAGAAAAGGAGTACTTGTGGCACCTTAGAGACTAACCAATTTATTGAGCATGAGCTTTCGTGAGCTACAGCTCACTTCATCAGATGTTTACCGTTGAAACTGCAGCAGACTTTATATACACACAGAAATCATGAAACAATACCTCCTCCCACCCCACTGTCCTGCTGGTAATAGCTTATCTAAAGTGATCAACAGGTGGGCCATTTCCAGCACAAATCCAGGTTTTCTCACCCTCCACCCCCCCACACAAATTCACTCTCCTGCTGGTGCTAGCCCATCCAAAGTGACAACTCTTTACATAATCAAGTCGGGCTATTTCCTGCATAGATCAAGGTTTTCTCACATCCCCCCCACCCCCATACACACACAAACTCACTCTCCTGCTGGTAATAGCTCATCTAAACTGACCACTCTCCAGGTTTAAATCCAAGTTAAACCAGAACATCTGGGGGGCGGGGGGGTAGGAAAAAACAAGAGGAAACAGGCTACCTTGCATAATGACTTAGCCACTCCCAGTCTCTATTTAAGCCTAAATTAATAGTATCCAATTTGCAAATGAATTCCAATTCAGCAGTTTCTCGCTGGAGTCTGGATTTGAAGTTTTTTTGTTTTAAGATAGCGACCTTCATGTCTGTGATTGCGTGACCAGAGAGATTGAAGTGTTCTCCGACTGGTTTATGAATGTTATAATTCTTGACATCTGATTTGTGTCCATTTATTCTTTTACGTAGGGACTGTCCAGTTTGACCAATGTACATGGCAGAGGGGCATTGCTCGCACATGATGGCATATATCACATTGGTGGATGTGCAGGTGAACGAGCCTCTGATAGTGTGGCTGATGTTATTAGGCCCTGTGATGGTGTCCCCTGAATAGATATGTGGGCACAATTGGCAACGGGCTTTGTTGCAAGGATAAGTTCCTGGGTTAGTGGTTCTGTTGTGTGGTATGTGGTTGTTGGTGAGTATTTGCTTCAGGTTGCGGGGCTGTCTGTAGGCAAGGACTGGCCTGTCTCCCAAGACTTGTGAGAGTGTTGGGTCATCCTTTAGGATAGGTTGTAGATCCTTAATAATGCGTTGGAGGGGTTTTAGTTGGGGGCTGAAGGTGACCGCTAGTGGCGTTCTGTTATTTTCTTTGTTAGGCCTGTCCTGTAGTAGGTAACTTCTGGGAACTCTTCTGGCTCTATCAATCTGTTTCTTTACTTCTGCAGGTGGGTATTGTAGTTGTAAGAAAGCTTGACAGAGATCTTGTAGGTGTTTGTCTCTGTCTGAGGGGTTGGAGCAAATGCGGTTGTATCGCAGAGCTTGGCTGTAGACGATGGATCGTGTGGTGTGGTCAGGGTGAAAGCTGGAGGCATGCAGGTAGGAATAGCGGTCAGTAGGTTTCCGGTATAGGGTGGTGTTTATGTGGCCATTGCTTATTAGCACTGTAGTGTCCAGGAAGTGGATCTCTTGTGTGGACTGGACCAGGCTGAGGTTGGTGGTGGGATGGAAATTGTTGAAATCATGGTGGAATTCCTCAAGGGCTTCTTTTCCATGGGTCCAGATGATGAAGATGTCATCAATATAGCGCAAGTAGAGTAGGGGCTTTAGGGGACGAGAGCTGAGGAAGCGTTGTTCTAAATCAGCCATAAAAATGTTGGCATACTGTGGGGCCATGCGGGTACCCATAGCAGTGCCGCTGATCTGAAGGTATACATTGTCCCCAAATGTGAAATAGTTATGGGTAAGGACAAAGTCACAAAGTTCAGCCACCAGGTTAGCCGTGACATTATTGGGGATAGTGTTCTTGACGGCTTGTAGTCCATCTTTGTGTGGAATGTTGGTGTAGAGGGCTTCTACATCCATAGTGGCTAGGATGGTGTTATCGGGAAGATCACCGATGGATTGTAGTTTCCTCAGGAAGTCAGTGGTGTCTCGAAGGTAGCTGGGAGTGCTGGTAGCGTAGGGCCTGAGGAGGGAGTCTACATAGCCAGACAATCCTGCTGTCAGGGTGCCAATGCCTGAGATGATGGGGCGCCCAGGATTTCCAGGTTTATGGATCTTGGGTAGTAGATAGAATATCCCAGGTCGGGGTTCCAGGGGTGTGTCTGTGCGGATTTGATCTTGTGCTTTTTCAGGAAGTTTCTTGAGCAAATGCTGTAGTTGCTTTTGGTAACTCTCAGTGGGATCATAGGGTAATGGCTTGTAGAAACTCGTGTTGGAGAGCTGCCGAGCAGCCTCTTGTTCATATTCCGACCTATTCATGATGACAACAGCACCTCCTTTGTCAGCCTTTTTGATTATGATGTCAGAGTTGTTTCTGAGGCTGTGGATGGCATTGCGTTCCGCATGGCTGAGGTTATGGGGCAAGTGATGCTGCTTTTCCACAATTTCAGCCCGTGCACGTCGGCGGAAGCACTCTATGTAGAAGTCCAGTCTGGACACAAATCAGATGTCAAGAATTATAACATTCATAAACCAGTCGGAGAACACTTCAATCTCTCTGGTCACGCAATCACAGACATGAAGGTCGC
Source organism: Caretta caretta (assembly GCF_965140235.1). NCBI lineage: Eukaryota > Metazoa > Chordata > Testudines > Cheloniidae > Caretta > Caretta caretta. Next base: position 9,884,008 of record NC_134223.1, read on the forward strand.
TATCTTAAAACAAAAAAACTTCAAATCCAGACTCCAGCGAGAAACTGCTGAATTGGAATTCATTTGCAAATTGGATACTATTAATTTAGGCTTAAATAGAGACTGGGAGTGGCTAAGTCATTATGCAAGGTAGCCTGTTTCCTCTTGTTTTTTCCTACCCCCCCGCCCCCCAGATGTTCTGGTTTAACTTGGATTTAAACCTGGAGAGTGGTCAGTTTAGATGAGCTATTACCAGCAGGAGAGTGAGTTTGTGTGTGTATGGGGGTGGGGGGGATGTGAGAAAACCTTGATCTATGCAGGAAATAAGCCCGACTTGATTATGTAAAGAGTTGTCACTTTGGATGGGCTAGCACCAGCAGGAGAGTGAATTTGTGTGGGGGGGTGGAGGGTGAGAAAACCTGGATTTGTGCTGGAAATGGCCCACCTGTTGATCACTTTAGATAAGCTATTACCAGCAGGACAGTGGGGTGGGAGGAGGTATTGTTTCATGATTTCTGTGTGTATATAATGTCTTCTGCAGTTTCCACGGTAAACATCTGATGAAGTGAGCTGTAGCTCACGAAAGCTCATGCTCAAATAAATTGGTTAGTCTCTAAGGTGCCACAAGTACTCCTTTTCTTTTTAATGTAATACTAATTGTACTTATCGACCTGCACATCTGTGGACATCCGCTTTATATCCACAAACATGGCCTGTGGATTGGATGCGGAACGCAGGGCTCTACTGATGGGCTAAATAAAGCAGAGAGGAGTCTTACAGAGTCAGTGTCCGAGTGGGATGGTAGAACCCAGGGGTCCTGTCTCTTTGTCCCCCACTGAACTACAATGTCACTATACAGTGTGGAACAAGGAACCATACATGTCTTAATCTATCCAGCTTGAGCCAGCCTCACTGACAAACTACACACTCTAGTATCTGCATGGGGCAGGTGTGTCTCAGGATGATTCACTCCCAGGGGAGTGCACTGATGACACATGGAGCCTGCAAGAACTGCCCACTTTCACTTCTGGTCCTCCAAACAGAGCAGAGTTTGCACGTGCCCTTGTCCCGCTGTGACAGATCAGGCAGTCTATCCAGGCAGACTTTCTGCCCAGCTCTTGCACCTGAGTTTCTGCCGACTTAACCCAGAAGCAAGCCTGACTCGCTACACATATCGAGGAATTAAACAGAATGTCACTTCAGAAGGAAGCATTTTGCTCCCCACAACAAAACCAAGCCAAGAGGCATGTACGTAACACACGGTTTAGTCTCATCATACGATGATAACACTCTATTCCACTAATATATCAGAAGCATGTTAAACATCAGCCATTAAAGATAGACATTTTAAAATCAGCAGGGCCTGAACACTTGCATATAAGAGTTTTCAGAGAGCTGGCCAAGGAACTCATTGGACAGTTAATGCTGATTTTCCGTAAGTCTTGGAACAACGGGGAAGTTCCAAAAGACTTTAAATATTGGCACATTAGCTTTCTTTCAAAGGATAAATGGGATGACTCGGCTAATTATAGGCTTGTCAGCATGACATCGATCCCAGGCAAGATAACGGAGTGGCTGATACAGGACTCGTTTAATAAAGAATTAAAGGAGGGCAATATAATTTAATACAAATCAGCATGGTTTATGGAAAGTAGATCCTGTCAAGCTAACTTGATATTTTTTCTATGAGATTACAAGTTTGGCTGATAAAAGTGCTAGCGTTGATATATTATACTAAGACTTCTGTAAGGCATTTGACTTGATACTACACAACATTTTGATTAAAAACAGATATAAACTTAGCATGGCACACATTAAATGTATTAAAAACCTGGCTGATTGGTCTCAAAATGTACAGCAGAACCTCAGAGATACGAACACCAGACCTACAAATTGACCAGTCAACCACACCCCTCACTGGGAACTGGAAGTATGCAATCAGGCAGCAGCAGAGGCAAAAAAACCACAACAAAACCGCCTGGAAATACAGTACAGTGCTATGTTAAACGTAAACTACAAAATATAAATAAAGAAAGGGAAAGCAGCATCTTTCTTCTGCATAGTAAAGTTTCAAAGCTGTATTAAGTCAATGTTCAGACGTAAACTTTTGAAAGAACCACCATAACGTTTTGTTCAGCGTTACGAACAACCTCCATTCCCGAGGTGTTCACAACTGTGGGTCTACTGTAACAGTAAACAGGGAATCTTTATCAAGAGGTTTCAGAGGAACAGCCGTGTTAGTCTGTATTCGCAAAAAGAAAAGGAGTACTTGTGGCACCTTAGAGACTAACCAATTTATTTGAGCATGAGCTTTCGTGAAGTGAGCTGTAGCTCACGAAAGCTCATGCTCAAATAAATTGGTTAGTCTCTAAGGTGCCACAAGTACTCCTTTTCTTTTTATCAAGAGGGTGTGTTTTAGTGGGGTCCACATGGCTCTTTTCTAGGCCCTACACTATTTCTATCAATGACCTCGAAGAAAACAAAATCGTCCCTGATAAACTTTGTAGATGCACAAAAATTGGGGGAATGGTAAATAAATGGAGAGGATAGGTCACTCAGAGTGATCGGGATCGCTTGGTCAACTGGGCACAAGCAAAGAATGTGCGTTTTAATATGGCGAAATATAAATGTGTACCTCTAGGAGCAAAGAATGTGGGCCATACTTACAAGATGGGGGACTCTATCCTGGGAAGTAGTGACTCTGAAAAAGATTTGAGGCCGTGGTGGATAATCTGTTTCCAATGCAACACTGTGACCAAAAGGGCTAATGTGGTCCTTGGATGCATGCACAGGGGAATCTTGAGTAAGAGTAGAGAGGTTTTTTGACTTCTGTATTTGGCACTGGTGCAAGTGCTGCTGGAATCCTGTGTCCAGTTCTGGTGTCCACAATTCATGAAGCGTGTTGAAAAATTTGAGAGGCTTCCGAGAAGAGCCACAAGAATGATAAAAGGATTAGACAACCTGCTTTATAGTGATTGAGCTCCTTGAGTTTATCTATTTAGCTTAAAGAAAAAGTCCTGCATGTTGGCAGGGGGTTAGACTAGATGATCCTTGCGGTCCCTTCTAACCCTATGGTTCTATGATTCTAAGATTAAAGGGTGACTTGATTCCGGTCTACAAGGATCAATGTGGGGAACCAATATTTAACAATGGGCTCTTCAATCTAGCAGAGAAAGGTATAACACGATCGAATGGCTGGAAGCTAAAGCTAGACAAATTCAGACCTGAAATAAGGCATAGTGGGAGTGGCTGAGTCATTACACAAATTGAATCTATTTCCCTATGTTAAGTATCCTCACACCTTTCTTGTCAACTGTCTAAATGGGCCATCTTGATTATCACTACAAAAGTTTTTTTTTTCCTCCTGCTGATAATAGCTCATCTTAATTAGCCTCTCACAGTTTGTGTGGCAACTTCCACCTTCTCTGTATGTGTGTATATATCTTCTTAAAAAGAACAGGAGTACTTGTGGCACCTTAGAGACTAAACAATTTATCTTCTTACTATATATTCCATTCTATGCATCTGATGAAGTGGGTTTTAGCCCACAAAAGCTTATACTCAAATAAATTAGTTTGTCTCCAAGGTGCCACAAGTACTCCTGTTCTTTTTGCGGATACAGACTAACACAGCTGCTACTCTGAAACATTTTTAACAGTAATTAACCAGTAGAACAATTTACCAGGATCACGGTAATGTCTCTATCACTGACAATTTTTAAATCAAGATTGGATGTTTTTCTAAAAGATCTGCTCCTGGAATTATTTGGGGGCAGTTCTCTGGCCTGTGATACAGGAGGTCAGACGACATGTTCACAGTGGTCCCTTCTGGCCTTTGAATCTGTGAAAAAGAAGAACCTACCACTGGCTGAATCAGTGCCTGGAACACAGAAGTGGGGGATTTACTAGACACGCTCCGGAGGGCAAGTATCACCTGACAACTCGTGCAGATGAAGTGGCTATTTCGCTTGCCCGGGACACAATGGAACGCTTGACAGAGGCTGGCTCCACCTGAGAGTTTGCATATTTTAACAGCAGGCTTGCCAGTCTTGTGACTGAAGCCTCCGGTGTCCTTAACAACTGAACCCCAGCCTCTGGGGACCTATCAATGAGGCATTAACACAGCGATTGGCAGGACTCAAGTGAGAAAGTTCACCAGCTCCCCAATTAGCATTAATAAAGCCAGATCTTTTCATCTAATAACAATCCAATTACAACAGTGCAAACTCGTAAACAGAGATCTACTCAATGGGTCTGCCCAGCTGCAAAGCAAAACTCCCTCCTCCTGGAGACACAGAGAATGTTTTGCCTGCGACACATTTCCAGGAGCAAAACTCCCAACTAGGGGGCAGATTCTGGAGTGAAACTGGAGTAACTCCAACCACCTCAGTGGTCCCCTTCAGATTTACACCAGTGTAACTCAGAGGAGAACGCTGGCCCCTGGAATTCGAAATGCCCAATTCTCAACCCATTCTGGTCATTACAAAGTCTCACCCTTGCTGCCTTTCCCACTAGCATTTAATTAAGCTGGGCTATCCTTGCAAATCAAGGGCATTTTATTTCCAGGGAAACTGCATGGTAACGAGGTACCAAGTGGCGCTAGGAGCCTAACTCCCATTAACTAAATGCCACTTGGGCCTTTGAAAATCCACCCCCCACCCCCGAACCTTTCACCTCTTGGTGAGGAGGTTAAAATCCCCCCCAGGTCAGTAGTGACAAAAGGCCATTAGCATCAGGTGGTTTCTGGGTGGCCTGTGTGTGATGAGTCTGGCAGGTCTCCGTTCAGCCACCCCCAAGCCTGCGCAAAACTAGCACTAATTGGCAATCTTATCTGGGTGCACTCAGACGAAACCCCAGGACTGAGGTGGTCCCTCCATGGTGGGGTTTTGGCACACGGATGGGAGGCTCACACTTACGCTGTCACTACCAATTGTGTTGTGGGTATAAGGGATGAGTCTGCAGTGCTGGCTGCGGTCCCCTCCTTCTGACCCTATGACCCGCACCCCATCCCAGGCTTTGCATTCTGAGTCCCGCATGCTTGATTAAGTCCTGGGTCTTGTGGCCCTTCCTCACCCGAAGTCTTCTGTTGTTCTGATGGACTCTGCCTGCCATCCCAGAACTTAAACAGGCCAGCACCTTTCAACCAGCGCTACATTCACTTTGAAAAGATTTTAAAAAATGCCCATTTGCTCTGTTCCAACCGAGAACTAGGCTATAGGTAGGAGATAATTTTCTCCGGCCTCAGGTTGCTTCGTGTGGCATCACTTCTCCCCCTTCATTACACCTGTGTAACCCACTGTTCTGTCCACGCGTCACCCTCGGCGCCTGATCCACAGAGGAAACAAGCATGCTACAGCTCCCGCCTTGGAGACTCAGCCCTTTAGCTCTGCCTGTAGAGGTTCATGAAGTCCTCAGTTAAAATCCCAATCACTAGCGGTGATAGAACCAAAACTCTTACATTTGCTAAGCTAGACCTGAAATGTATAAACACGCTTTGTGGCCGTAACACCACTCTACTGTCCTGCTAAGTAGCAGGCTGCAAGTAATTAGTCAGAAGCAAACTATTCTACCTGTTACCTGACAGCGAGTCAGATCTGCCATCACGACATATTTTTCGCCAGAAAACACCATATCCTGCCTTCCCTGAAAACAAACCAGTTCTCGGTGCAAGAGACAACTGCAGGCGCAGGCGTGTATCACATACAGAGAAACTGAAATGTTTGCTCAACTGCTATCCTTGGAGTCTCATTGGCAAGCATTCGTGTCCCCCTCCTCAGTCCCTACACCAAATGAGACCGGCCCTGCACTAATAGAAGAAGGCAACGTAGCAATCTGCAGGCCGCAATCAGGAAACTCTCAGCGAGTCAGGGTACCATTCACCTCCACAAGGGAGTGCCTTGTTAAAACAGGACCCACATCCCAGCGAGCGGTGGCGTCCTAGGGACTTGAGGGCGCCAGGCAGTTTGCAGGATTGGGACCATATAGAGTGGATTAAACCGGACTGTGTGCGTGTAGAGGCATGCTGCTTTCCTCTCCCAGATGCAGAGGTACCAAACACTCAGGGCTCTAAGTACTGCCCACATCCACCTTTAATCTAGTTGGCCCAAGTACCAATGCAGCGAAGTCACAGATGCACCAGCTTCCACACAGGCTAGAAAAGCCTGCCCACAATCCTGGGTGCTTACTTGGGCGCTAGCCCATGTGGAAGCCTGTGGTGCCCTGGCTTCATTGCTACAGGTACGTGTACTAGCTAGATTAAAACTACCTTGGATACGTCTACATGTGTTGCAATCACCCCCCCCCCCCCCCAATCCGGAGTGTTACAACATTGCAATGCAGCACCACACAGACAGAAAACGCAATTCCTTGGTCCTGCAGGTCAAAGGTAACTAGGTGGCACGCACCTAGACAGATCTCTGCCACCACAAGAGTGATGAGCAAGCCCTGCTAACCAACCCCCCCACCCTCCCCCCGGGTCTTGAACACGTAGCTGCATCGGTGCCTGGTGTCAAACGTTCTGCAAATGAACACATGAGAAACAGCATCTGCCACTCTTCAGAAATGGGCAGGGCCAGTGCAAAACTTTTCACAATTTCCACCACCCTCCAAAAAGTCCTAAATTCCAATGCCACCGTTACCAACAACGTACTGCCAATATTTTAAATCCCGGACACCCCGCTTTCCTTTATGCTCAGTATACTGGGGTACAGGTGCTTGCTGTGCGCCATCTAAGGGCCACTAAAGTCAGTAGAAAGACTCCCATTGACTTTGAATCACGCCCATGGACAAAAGCATTAAAGAACTAGGAAATGTATTAGTTTGTTTCTTCCTTTCATTTAAACAAAAACATTTGGGAAACCAACTGATGATACCAAGTGCAACTGGCTGGAAATATTTATGCTTTGTTCCTGAAAACTGTATGGTGTTTACTGATAGAGTTACAAAGTTCATCTTGTGGCATTTCAGACAGGGGCAGGGGAGGCAGGGTAAAGACCTTCTTAGAGGAGAGGAGAAGGCCTCTGGACCTGGCACTTGGTGCAATCTGGTCTGGAAGCAAAATGTTTGCCTTTGCTAGAAGCAACGTTAAGAGCTCTGGAGATGACAGCTGGGATGAGCTGACATAGATAGAGGTGACTCCATCTGAGGCAGAGGAATTATGCTCACCTTCAATTTATTATTTGTACTGTGGTGGCTCCTAGAGACCCTAACTGAAATCAGGACCCCACTGTGGGAGGTGCCATACAAACAACTAGTGAGACAGTCACAAAGAGCTTATAGTCTTAAAGACAAGAGAGATGAAGCGGAAAGGAAACAGAGGCAATTAAAGGGAAGAGTCTTGCTTCAGGTCATCCAAGTTCAGTGCCAAAGGCAGGAATAGAACCCAGGTCACCTGACTCCCAGTCCAGTACCCTACTCACTAGACCATGCTGGGTTGGAGTTGGTAGTAACATTTTTAAGAGGGGCTTGCTCCCAAGAGTCCTCTCCAGCACATCACTGCTTTGGGCCCTTCCTAACCCCACCAGGACCTTCTTCACATTTCATTTCATTTGTGTTTGATGGTACCCATCTCATGATCTACGCACTGATTTATGCCCAAAGCTTTGGGCATAACACAGCCTCCTTTCTAGGCAGAGCGGGGCTTCGGCTACCAGAAGACAAAGACGATACGCTTATTACAGCAGGCAGGCCTGCCATTGTCTTCTCATGTTAGGGTAATCTTTATAAGCCACACAAATCTATTGATTGTTTGAAAAGGGTCATTACAACAGGAGATGGAGAAGGAGAGATGCATCCAACCATGGAAAGGCACAGGGAATTCCTAAGGAAATATACAACATAGATTGTACTTCTCTAGATACCTCTATTTTGCCTGATAGCGGTTTCCAGCTTTTACTAAAAAAGAGTGGATGGTTCCTTTGATTTTGGACTTGTCTGAGTGGGGAAATTGACTGGACTAATTATTTGGCTATAGCTGTGCTGGTCAATTTCTCCATATAGACAAGTCCTTTGGTTTTGTCACCCCCCGCCCCGTTAATTTTACAGATGTATCTATGAAACTGATTCTAATTAAACTGTGCAGTAAATGATCCTTTCAAGGTATCTCATCAAATTGCAATGGCCTTTTTCGCTAGGTGCCAGTTATAAAGAATGCTGACAGCTGTGAATTTTTATTTTAAACCTGTGCGGCTGGACTGGGAAAGATGATTTGATTTTAGGATGACTACCGATAACGGATCCCAGAGGTGCAGAGCATTAATTATTTACGTTACTGTAAAACCAAGAGGCACCAGCTGAGACGAGGACCACATTATGTTAGGTGCTGTACACACACACACAATCGCTGCCCCAAAGAATTCACACCCTAAGTAGACAAGACAGACAAAGGCGGGGAGGGGAAAAGCAGCACGGGGAGGGGAAGTGACTTGCCCAAGACGTCACAGCAGGTCAGCGTCGGAGTCAGGGACAGAACCCAGGTTTCGCAACTCCAAATCCAGTGCTGCATTCACTAAACTCTCAGCCTTGGAGCCAAAAAATCACAATCTATATTAGTCACAAAACATGTAAAAAAAACACTGAAATCTTTTGTATATTAGACAAAAATTATCCAGCTCAGCATCCATATTACCCATGCATTGTGGAGTCTTTGTTCTAGACTCTAAATATACGTTTTGTTCAAAAAGCAGTCTCTATCCCACATTATTCTGTTTCTGCTTACTCTCTCAATGCACCTTTCATCACAGACTTGCTCGCATATGTGCATGTGCTGCATATCAATCATCTTCCTGAGCCTGAATAAAGTTTTATTTTCTAAAAATGTTGTAGGCAACATGGTTTCATACAGAGAGTTTGATACTAGAAACACAGCTATGCACAGTTCACTCGGGGCTGGGAAGAACCAAGGCTGTGGGTGGATGTAGACTTAAAAACTTACAATAAAAAGGATGGAAATTAAAAAACTCTGGCACTAAAATTAGATTCTTATTTGCAAGCTAAAGTTTTTCCCTTCCCCACTCACTGGAAGCTTAAGTAGAAGGATATTTGCTCTTCAGAAAACCGCATGTAATACTGATATACATATCTGTAATTACATTTTTTTTTACATGCTTGAATCTCTTTGCATTCAAGGCTCGTTTGGAAATGCACTTGAGTGATCTAAAAAACCCCCCAAACCTCCCTTCTTTGTTTCTAGCAGGCATGTCAGGTCAGGAGGGGCACCAGTAATTCCATAGCAGCAGGTTTCCAGAGCTCAAGATGACAGTCAAACAGCTGGTTTCTGGAAGTTCCTGTCCCAGATTGCTGAGAGGGAAGAGGAGATGCTCCCAGATGGAGGTGGGTGGAATAGACACTAGGGACTGTCACTCAGGGGGGTGACAGCGAACTGGCATGCATTTGCAGCAATTCATTAACAGCAGCAGGATGGGCAGTGGGGAGGGGAAACTGGACAAAAAAGGGGGAGGGAGGAAAGGATGTGATCTTAACGTTTTCAAAACTGAGTTCCTGGGTATGAGATGATCTGAGTGGGGAGATGGAGAATCTCTATGGGAGGAAGAGGAAGAAGAGATTAATGCGAAGGGAAAAGTAAACAAAAAGAGTCCCACTGACAAGAAATGAGACCACAGACCTATTTTGGTGGTGATAATCTTTATATGGCTCTCAGGAACCACCATGATGAACGAGGCCTGGATAGACAGGATCAGACCGATGGTCCCTCTAGCCCAGTATCCTGTCTCCAGCAGCGGCCTGCACCAGCTGGTTCAGAGGAACTTACAAATAACCACCCAAGAGTAGATGTGGCATAATCTGTCCCTCCATTAAGGTCTGATCCTAACCCTGAAGAGTCAGAGATTGGCTTAAACCCTGAACCAGGAGGTTTTATATGCCTTATGAGCTTTTTTTTTTTTAAATATTAACTTTTATACCTCCGGATACACTTGCTAGCCATAGAAAGGTCCCTTCCCTGCTTGAATGTTGCTAAATTCTTGGCCTCAGTGACACAAGTGGGTGGGTAGATTGGATGGATTTGCCAGTCATCATTATTTACAATATGGAGAACAAGAGAAAAAATATGCCAGCAAAGACCCACTGAAGATTTAGTTGTCAATCTCTTGAAAGCAGTGGTTCTCAGCCCACAGCTTGTGGGCCGCATGTGGCCCAGCTGTGTGCTAAAAAAAAATTTTTGAAAATTTGCTGTTCTGGGCTGGCAGGGGGCGGGGCTGGCTGAGAGGGAGACACTGTCTTGCAGCCTGCACCAGCACTTCTGAGTGCCAGAGGGCAGGAGAGTGGGTAGGTTGGGGGGCACTGGGAATTAGGGGTTTGCCGGGGTTCTGTAGCACCCATGAGTTTTAGGTAGGGCTCTGCTCCTGGCCCCCCTTTGTGGGTCCTGGATACTGGCCCATTCCAGATGCTCTGCTCCTGGCCCAGCGCTGGGAGTCCCAGCTGCCCATCCACACCCCGCATGGCGGCACTCGAATCCGGGTCCGGCTGCTGCCTGGTCCCAGGGTCTGGCTGCCAGACCTGCGCCCAGGGCTCTGTTCCTGGCCCCTCTCTGGGTGGGTGTGCTGAGCATAGGGGATTTTGGGCACAGTTTTTTGAAGGGGAGTTGGGGGGTGCTGTGGTTTTCAACCTGTGGCCTACAATGATGAACAGGTTGAAAACCACTGCTCTAAAACATCTTGAAAGTTAGTTTCTTTGTACAGTACACATGCCACTTTTGTACTTCAACTTTTGAGGGATATATACTGGGGGGGGGGAGAGAGAAGAGGGGGCACACTGGATTATTCTCCATCCCAAATGAGCAGCTGTTTCAGGAAGACAAAATGTTTTGCATACTTTAAATGTTTCCCTTACGAAAATTGGCAAGGACAGGCTCTGTAAATTATTTAGCAATAAAATCACTAACTAGGAACAGTCGAGCTTTGGACTGGGGATTTCATTAACATCCAAAGTGCTCTTTGAATTCCTAGCAAAACTACCATAAACGAGCGTCCAAGGGCGATGTGACAGCTTGTGATATCCTGCCAATGCAATGTTACAGTTTCTCAAGGGTGTGAATTTAGCTCCTAAATTCCAGCATTTGGGATCATTCAAGAGAACACAAGTAGCAGTCATCCATATCCAAACATGCTGCAATCAAAGCTGTCATCTGGAAGTTGATCCCTGGGTATGGGCCACAGGGAAAAACAGCTTGTTTCTAGTGAATTTTCCCACACTACGGTTACTGAAGAATTTCCAGCAAAGAGAGGCTAGATACATTGAGAAGAACCAATTTAGTCATCAGCCATTTTGAAAATGCACAAATATATTTAAAAGGTCGTCAAATATTTTAGGGCCAAACTTATACCAGATAATATATTTTAGAATGTCTTGGGTGAATTTAAGGCCTGACCCAACATCCAGTGAAGCCAGTGAAGTTTCTCCCATTTACTTCAATAGGCATTGAGCACTCAGTAACGAGAGGGACTTCGAGCTGGTTTACACACAAACTTGCACCTATTTAATTCACTAAATTGGTTTTCTAAAGGTTGATTTGTTACCAAATTCAGCTAAATCGGTGGTTCTCAAACTTTTGTATTGGTGACCCCTTTCACACAGCAAGGTTTTGTGTGTGACCCCCACCCCCGTTATAAATTAAAAAACAAACACTATTTTAAATGCAGGAGGCAAAGCGGGGCTTGGGGGTGGAGGCTGATAGCTCACGACCCCCTGGGGAGTCCTAACCCCCAGCTTGAGAACCCCTGAGCTAAACTAACCTCAGCCACTTCCATTCCAAAATGAGTATCCACACACAGACAGGCAACTGAAGCAGCTAACGCATCAGTTTGAATTCACACTTTTTAAAGGTTAGCACAAGCTTATGTGGAGACTAGCCAGACCTACCATACATGGGATGGAGTCAGCATAATACAGGCAGGGGCTGTGCAAGTTTCCTCCCAAACAGCTCTGCTAGGGAACTTTACGCAACAGCCATTGTTATTCTCGAGGTTATTCCCCTACCTGCTCTCTCCGACACTGAAAATCCTACAATCAGCTTTTCCATCACAAATAACCACCGAGGATGGAAACACAGTGGAGAAAATACCTTTAAAATACAGACCTTTTCCCCGGTAACAACTATGATGCAATTTCTTTTATTTTTGCAACAGCTGGTAATTATATGAGGTACTTAGTACAAGAGCTATTAGTTAGTCCTTGGAAAATGATTGATTAGAGCACGCAAAACAAACCCAGGAGAACCAGATCTCATTACAACAGATGCGGTTCTCTAAGCCACATATTATTTCTCTTGTACCACAGAGAAATAGATCTCCAAACTTTGGCATTTCTGTGGCAGACCCAGAGGGTTTTCAGTTGGGGAAAATAGTTTTAATTCACAGCTAAAATTAGAGATGGACTCTTTGACAATGCGTTGCCCTTTTAAGAGGAGGAAAAGCTGGGGGAAAAGTATAAAATAAGAGTCAGCAGAGTGAAGTCAATCTGGGCCAGTGTTCGGTGAAGGAAAGACCAGAGGTCACCTGTAAGCCATGGAACCCAGGCCTGGAGGTACCTATGGGTTGTGTCTGCTTTTTGTTTTTTTTTCTCTCTTTTGCATGTGCTTCTTTCCCTCATTGTTTGATTTGGCCTTGTATCCCAGGGGCCTGACTCTCCACCCCATTACACCAGTTTAATGCGGGTGAAACATCATTGAAGTTAGCAAGCTACACCAGCTTAAAACTGGGGTAATGGAGGGGAGAACAGGCTCCTTGATCTCTGTAATTCCTGGTCTTGTGCCTCAGTGGCTGTATTTAGAGCTGGGACCCCAAACCTGCAGAGTTAGGTGTGATTCACTTGGTGGGGGGGTGGTTGTTGGTTTGACCCCAATTGCAAAACTTGGGGGAATATAAATAGAGGACAGGACACTGATTCAAAGAGATCAGGATCGTTTGATAAACGGTGCACAGCAAACAGTATGTATTTTAATATGGCTAAACGAACACTTTTACATCTAGAACATAAGAACAGCCATCCTCGGTCAGACCAGTGGTCCATCTTGCCCAGTATCCTGTCTTCTGACAGTGGCCAATGCCAGGGGTCCCAGAGGGAATGAACAGAACAGGCCATCATCGAGTGATCCATTCCCTGTCACCCATTCCCAGCTTCTGACAAACAGAGGCTAGGGACACCATCCCTGCCCATCCTGGCTAATAGCCATTGAGGGACCTATTCTCCATGAATTTATCTAGCTCTTTTTTTAACCCTGTTATAGTCTTGGTTTTCACAACATCCTCTGGCAAAGAGTTCCACAGGTTGACAACAGTGGAACAAGATAGTAGGCCACACTTACAGGATGGGGGATTCTATACTGGGAAGCAGCAACTCTGAAAAAAGATTTGGGATAATCAGCTGACCAAGAGCTCCCAGTGCAATGCTGTGGCCAAAAGAGCTAATCTCATCCTTGAATGCACACACAGGGCAATCTCGAGTAGGAGTAGAAAGTTATTTTACCCCTGTATTTGGTACTGGTGCAATACTGTGTCCAGTTCTGGAGTCCAAAATTTATGAAGGATGTGATAAACTGGAGAGGATTCAGAGAAGAGCCATAAGAATGATTAAAGGATTAGAAAACATGCGACAGACGCAAAGAGCTCAATCTATTTATCTTAACAAAGAGAAAGGTAAGGGTGACTTGAATACAACCTATATGTACCTATACTGGGAACCAATATTTAATAATAGGCTCTTTAATCTAGCAGAGAAAAGTATAACACTATCCAATGGCTGGAAGCTGAAGCGAGACACATTCAGAATGGAAATAAGGTGTCGAATTTTGACAGTGAGCGTAATTAACCAGTAGAATAATTGACCAAGGGTCATGGTGGATTCTCCATCGTTGGCACTTTTAATATTATTAAGATTGAGTGTTTTTTCTAAAAGATCTGCTGTAGGAATGATTCTAGGGAAGTTCTATGACCTGTGTTATGCAGGAGGTCAGTCTAGATGATCCTAATGGTCCTTTCTGGCCAAGAATCCCTGATATATACAAGCCCTGAGTGTCTGGAGAGGTTAGTTTTCCCCTCTGTTCAACGCTCCTTTTGTATTTCAATAAAACTCTATGTTAACATGATCTAGCCGCCGTCAGTGCTTCTTTCCTCACTAAAGATTTTCACTTACTACAGATCAGTCAGTGCTGTGTCAGGCAGGCCACGGACAGAATAAATTGAACTTTTAATAAATCACAGTCGGGCCAGGATTCATTGATCAAAATGATACAAACTGTTAAATGGTTTCAGTTATTTTTCCAAAGCATTTTTCCATTGCACTTACCAGAAGCAACACACATCTGTAATTGGTTCCCATTGCATTATAACTGGAATCAGAGGCTAACAGATCATACAGAGCAGCGTGATTTTATTTGCATGAAGCACATTATAAGAAGAACTAGGCTTTAGAAAGAGGGATTTTTCCCCTTTAAAATTGGTGAAGTTGAGGAGTTCTCCCAAACCAAACTGAGAAGATCACTTATGCCTCTATTTCCCTGTTTATCCTTATGCACATGGCCCAGTAACCCAAAATTAGGCTCCTAAAATTTCTATTTGGGCACTTAAATGACCTGATTTTAAAAAAAGTACTGAGCACCCAACAGCTGCCAGTGATCTCCATGGGAGACGCTGGGGGCTTGGGACTTTTGAAAAGCAAGCCAATTATTTAGATGCCTAAATTTAAAAGCTCTTTTTTTGGAAAATCTTTGCCAAGAAACCTGTTATTAGACTGTCTTCTAATAGTGTCAATGTAGGCAGCTGGACAATTATACACACACTTCCACTTTCCCTTATATTCCCCTATGGTCCCATTTGACTGTATGATTGACTATCACAAAGGGTGTTTACAACAAAATCTGAGTTTCTCCCAAAACAGCAAAAAGTTTACTTGCTCAACAAAAGCGGAGAAAGATTTTCAACAAGCACGAACAACATTTCCTTCTGGGCAGACCACCTCGCCCATTTGAGAGGGGAAGCCCGTTCAGAGTCATGCAACTTCTCTCACCTACAGTCCACAACAACATCATTTTAAAACAGGAAGTGAGTGGACTTTTTACACCTGCAGTGGTGCTCTCTGTAATCCTAATCACTCCCAATCAGCTATTCAAGAAGGAGGCGAGCATTAACTTAGAGCAAATCAACGCTGAAACCTCAGGCTGCAGCTGGTTACAAAACTGAGTGAGCTGCGGTTCACACTTGTAATTAATAAGATTCCTCTTCATACTTTCCGATAAACCAGTGTGGGACAATTCCAATGTGAGCAGTAGGTTTAAAAATACTTTACTCTGCATTCTTTTCTTTCAGTTGGATCTTCTTCCCTATGGGCTGCAGCACACAGGGAAACTGAGTGGAGTAATTATTCTGGAATAAAAGTGTCAACACAGGGGAATTATAGCGGCATAGCTACAGTGGAATAATTATTCTGCTAGCACTCGGCCAGTCAATTTCCCTATGTAGACAAGCCCCTAGTTTCATGGCAGTTCATGCTTCAATTCTTGAAAACATCACCATAGATAGCTATGGAATTAATGCATATAAAAGATTTCTAGACCAAGTGATGAAGGATACAGTTAATTTTGAAATAATTAAGAGCTAACTATATTTCAGTTTACATAATTAAACTTACACGGCATTATAAGGAGGAGTCCAGATATGTTATGCTTTAAGATCTGATTGGTGATTATAGATTTATCTATGTAAATAATGGAATATTTTTTTAAAATGTTTGAAAGTTTTGAATTAAAAAAGGCATTTAGGGCTGAAGTCACAGAAATCTTGAGCCTTTACAATCCCATTCCTTTCTACAAAAGCACAAGAACTTTTCTAAGAAAAAAAATTAACCACCTATCCACTCTTTATGAACTGTGGATGTGACCCAAAGCCCACTGAAGCCAATGGAAGCCTTTTTATTGACTTCAGTTGGCCTTGGATCAGGCTCCATTTGAATTTTTATTGAAAGGAATCTGTGTAACCCATTTGATACAGCTTCTGGGTGTATTTTTCTCTGTGCACTTATTTTAAAAAGTGTATTAAACACAAACAAGCAATTCCCTTTCACAAAACCCATGCTTGGGAAATAAGTGTCCTAGAATGAAAGGGGTGTGTGTGTGTGTGTGTGTTGGGGCGGGGTGAATCTATTCTCCGATTTGAGGATCAGAGAACAGAGTCTACCTTGCATAGGCCAACTTCAGGGGTAGTTCAGGAAAAACTTCCAGAGGTACAGTAATGTACTGAATAAATGAACTGAACATTTGCACCGAGACATTTCAGTTTCAGCCTCGTGTAGCTTTAAAACTGAACAATGGATACAGTTCATGCACAAACCTACACAGGTCATTGGGCCATACCCCTCAGTCTGTATGCTGGTAGGGCTCCTACTGACTTCAGTGCCTGTACAGAACTAGTATTCTTCACTCAGCAATTTACCCTAGGCTAGAAGAATGTCTACAGAACACAAACTGTGTAGTGGGGACTTGTGAAAATGCAAATTGGAGCCTGTCTTTTCTCTAAAGTTACTGAGAAGGTCTATGTGCTTTTAGGTTTGATACTAGGAAAAGCTGTCTAACTCTAAGGGTAGTTAAGCTCTGGAATAGGCTTGCAAGGGAGGGTGTGGAATCCCCATGATTGGAAGTTTTTCAGAAAATGGTTGGACAAACACCCCTCAGGGGTGGTCTAGGTTTACTTGGTCCTGATTCAGCATAGGGGGCTGGACTAGATTACTTCTCGAGGTCCCTTTCAGACCCACATTTCTGTGAACTGTGATTCTATGACCAAGATGGGCGGCTGCATGTACCGAGCAGCAATTTCACCCAGCAGACCTTCCCAATAATGATCCTGAGAAGTGCTGAGCGTCCTTCACTTCCACTGGTTTGAAAAAGCAAGCGAGGGTGCTCAGCACCTCAAGGACTCAATCCCAGAGCTCAGAGAGGAAATATCATGGCCTGAATTCAGCACTGCTTGTGGATTAAAGACCGCAGGATGTAGCCCAGGATATGGATTTTTAAAGCCAAGACTGCCCTCCAAATATTCAAATGAGCTACTGTTGTGTAGCGAAGGGGTTGAACTGATTAGTGGGTAAATCACTCACATACCCATTACAGCTGGATCCAGACTCAAGCACACTGTACCTGACCCTGCAGGGTCACAGAAAGGCGACTCATTACATCATGTCTGTGGAAAACGTGCTCTGGGAGTGAGCTATTGAGGTGTACAATCTTTCCCTCACACCTACACTATCCAGCCTGAATAGCTGAGGTCGTACTTTTTGCTGCCTATGCTCAAAGCACGGCAGCATGTACTCCTAACTTTAAGTCAATGGGTTTTAAGCGGGTGGTGAAGAGCTCACACTGATTTGGGACCTATATTACTGTTATTCAGCATGTGAATGCAGAGATATTTAGTCTCCACCTCCCTTCATTTCTTCCATGAAAGAGGAAGAGGAGAAGCCGGTGCCAAATGGAGAAGAAAAATGGATGGTAAGGAGAAAGTCATCCCTAATTACCACCTACACATGGGAGTTTATATCTCATTCCCCAAAGACAGTATTATACAGTACAAGCTTGGGACTGTTTACAGGAAATTCATGCCACTTACTACTTGGTAATACAGTCTCACTCCACATATATAGTTTATCTAATATGCTTTGCAGAGATAATAGGACAGTTGGTATGCAGTCTCAAGATCAACATGACCAGAAGCCAGCATAGGTGGACTCTCACCTGCTAGCAAGTATTAGACTAAATAGATCTTCCCTCTATTTCCCTTCCCTACTCTTCTGAGAGTAGTTCTGATTCGGTTTCAAAATTACTACTATTTGTTTCTGCTTAGGAGGAAAGTTAGAACTTGGAAGTCATGAAAAAAATTATTAAAAGAATGATCATCGGTTGCAAAAGCACGGACTGCTAAACGAGGGATTTTTTTAAAAAAAAAATCTTATTTATGTTACTAACACATTTGATTATTAGAACTCAGGTCTTGATGCAGTGATGTACCTAAGCTTGAGAAGTTTCAGAGTAGCAGCTGCGTTAGTCTGTATCCACAAAAAGAACAGGAATACTTGTGGCACCTTAGAGGCTAACAAATGTAGTTGAGCATAGCTTTCGTGCATCCGATGAAGTGAGCTGTAGCTCACGAAAGCTTATGCTCAAATAAATTTGTTAGTTTCTAAGGTGCCACAAGTACTCCTGTTCTTTTTAAGCACATGAGATACACCATTCACCACATGTGATTAAAATTAGGCCTATACCTTAGTGAATCTGGGTCCAAAAGTGTATTGAAATCAGACCTAGTTACTCCATTTATGCTGGCTATTAAAGTGGTGCATCACTACTTCTGTTTAACGGTTGACCTTTCCACACCCTCTAAAACCGGTATGATTAGCTGGATTCCTTTGAAATTTGGTGTGCCACAAGGCAGGGATAATGATCTAAATTTGGCGTATTTGAGGCAGGAGTTGCAGAGATATAAGCCCTAAAACAATAGCCATTTTTCAAAAAGTTTCTAGGTGGGGGGGGGGGGGCGGAGGGGTTGTGTAGTGCTAGAGATCAAACTATTGATGTGATATGGGTTCAAATGGTCTCAGTCTGTCAAGTTTTACCCATTATGGAGCATGATACCCACTAAATCTTTGGGGGACCCAAGCTGAGAACAGTATTTAAGAAAATACACATTTGTACAGTGTGCATGGGCCACTACAGAAAAACTGGCTAGAGGGTTTCCATTCCCTTCATCTTATGTGCTTAAGGCTTGACTCTTGTAAGTGCTCTAAAATCCGAACAGTTATGCAGAATGCTTTGCAATTTGGGGCCATTTGCTACAGGGTAGCATTAGAGATCCGAATTTGGGGCCATTTGACCAATGGGTTCCTGTGTCACAAGCTCCGCAAACAAATTTCCCTTCCGCAGCCTTGTACAGTTAAACTCCGATCCTAATGGCTGCATGAATCACAGACCTCGTTGAGTTTCATGGCTGTGAACAACTCACCCTTCAATTAATGTAACTGAGGATACGTTAATCACACGTCCCCACCTAAAACAAAAGGAGTTTTAGATGAGTGATTAGAAAATTTGTGAGTCACAGGCAAAAATTGTATTTTGGAGGGAACGTAATAAACGTATTGTTGGGGAAAAAAATTAGACATATGAATGCCTCCGGAGAAACAGAGAGAAGGACATTAGGGGGCCGTGGAGGGGAAGAGAGAGAGGGGGGTTTGGGGTTGCAGTGAGTTCAGTTTTACCCAAGACAGTGCATGGCACCCCCTCTAAATCCATGTTTTGCACCCTACAATCCGTGTGAGCAAAAGGAAGAGCTGCATTTGTACCTTCGGAATCTAGAAAGCATGATTTCAGCGCAGAATTAGGGCTTCTGATTTTAGGCTTTAACTGATAAACACCAATAAAACACCCCCAAGAGCAGAAAAAAAAATCAAATTGGGGTTTAGTCAAACAATGAAAAACATCAGAAATGGTTACTGAGATTCTGTTGACTTCACCCCATTCCCAGTGCACTTTGTTTACATAGGCGATGTCCCTGCTCCTTGCCTTGTATCTAATTGCTTATCAACTATGGGGGTGTGATTTCTAAAGGGCACTAACGTGTAGCACATTAACGGATCCGTGAAGACTCGGCTGATAAGCACTAAAGGTTTCCTAAGGTGCTTTAACATAGCGCTGTTTGAAACAGTACTACGTTAAAACTCACCAGGGACAAACGCACTAAATGCTAAACCAGGGAGTCAATCACACACAAGACATTTTTACACATATAATCCAAATTAAAATAGATCCCATTTAGACAAGAATTTTGGGAAACACCTAAAAAACAAAGGTTTCAGAGTAACAGCCATGTTAGTCTGTATTTGCAAAAAGAAAAGGAGGACTTGTGGCACCTTAGAGACTAACCAATTTATTTGAGCATAAGCTTTCGTGAGCTACAGCAATATGCATCCGATGAAGTGAGCTGTAGCTCACGAAAGCTTATGCTCAAATAAATTGGTCAGTCTCTAAGGTGCCACAAGTCCTCCTTTTCTTTTTACCTAAAAAAACAAACAAAATCTTCTCAAAGCAAAGGAAAAGCTCCCCTCCCCTGCAAAACCCCTGATTGTGGGACATTTATATAGGATTTTTTTTAGCTCCTGAAAATTAATAACCCCTCAAACCAGAAGTCCTATATGTCTGTTATATAATTAGCCAGGCACTGTGGTTTTATTACAAAGGGTAGTGTCAGTAGTGAGCTCAGATATGACAGCAGTCTAAGTATTTATTATCTGCATGTGCTCCAAGTAGAGCGAGTGTGGTCAGAGCCAGGCATCGCTCTACTGACTTGTGCAGGCTTTAGTTTGCTCTGTTTGGCAGAGATGTGTTTGTGAGATGTGTGGATTACTTTGAGGTGTGCGACAGCTGAGATTGTGACACGAGGAGCTCTGTGTGTTGCACCCTCGTGTGTGTGTTTGGAAAGGGAAGAGGTCCCTGGGTACGTTCAGGATGTAGTATGCATCATTTCTACTGAGTATTGTGTAGGTTGTGTCAGTAATAGGGCATCAGGCTTTTATTATAAAGGATACTGTCAGCAGTGAGGTGAAATATGAGATGATCTTAACGCTTTAACGATGGTTAATTGAAAAAGAGTAGGCTGTGATGATACCCTGTGAATAAGTGTAACGGAGTTGTAAAAGGCTGTGAAGTTGCTCTTAAATTATATGAATGTGGTATTCTTTTGGGGGAGTTGGCTAAGTGTGTGGGTGTATGCCAGGCTCTGATACCCCCAGAATCTCAGTAAGAAGGGTCAGCATGAGCATGTGCATATTGAGGCATTGCTTAAATGGACTGGAAACCATTTTTTTTCTTTTTGTCCTTTAATGGTGTTAGATGGGATTCTGTGGGTGAAAGTGAATGGGTTGTAAAAGGAAGTAAAGAGCTTGTACTTGAGTCAACACTGTAACACTGTTGCAAAAAAAGCGACATCATTCTGGGATGTATTAGCTGGAGCATTGTAAGCAAGCCACAAGAAGTAATTCTTCCGCTCTACTCCGCACTGATTAGGCCTCAACTGGAGTACTGTGTCCAGTTCTGGGCCCCACACTTCAGGATAGATGGACAAATTAAAGAAAGTCCAGAGAAGAGCAACAAAAATGATTAAGTGTCTAGAAAACACGATCTATGAGGGAAGATTGAAAAAAATGGGTTTGTTTAGTCTGGAGAAGAGAAGACAGAGGGGACAGGATAACAGTTTTCAAGGACATAAAAGGCTGTTGCAAGGAGGGCGAAGAATTGTTTTTCTTAAACTCTGAGGATAGGACAAGAAGCAATGAGCTTAAATTGCAGCAAGGGAGGTTTAGGTTGAACATTAGGAAAAACTTCCTGTCAGGGTAGTAAAGCACTGGAATAAATTGCCTAGGGAAGTTGTGGAATCTCCATCATTGGAGATTTTTAAGAGCAGGTTAGACAAACACCTGTCAGGAATGGTCTAGATAATACTTAGTCCTGCCATGAGTGCAGGGGACTGGACTGGACGACCTCTCAAGGTCCCTTCCAGTCCTATGATTCCAACAACTATGGGTTGGCAGCATAAAGGTATCTATGTTAACAGGGTGTATTGGAGCATTGCTGAAAGAGGGCAGAGTTAAGGTTACATCGGCAACCTTAATTCTGCATTTCCTGGTTTTCATAATTTTGCATTTTCCTCAACTCAGCATTCTGCATGGGAATGGCACAACGCCAAGCAACCTTAACTCTGCATTAATGTAGGGTTTTTTTTTAAACCTTGAAATACAAAGAGTTAATTCAGTCAGGTTGGGCAGTTAAACTAGTTAGGTCAATTGCATTCCCTGGCTTCACAAATACTATAAATAAATAAATAAATAGCCAGCTCTTATATAGCACTTTCATCAGTAGAGCTCAGAATGCTTTACAAGGAATGTAGCATCATTTTACAGATGGGGAAGCTGAGGCACAGAGAGGTGAACTGACTTGCCCAAGGTCACCCAGGAAACCAGTGGCAGAGCTGACAACAGAATCCAGGTCTTCCAAGAGTTCCAGTCCAGTGCTCAGTGGAAACACTGCCTCTTCTCTAACAAGCACACTGTGGTTGTGTTTGGGTTGCTAACAGAGCTGGTGGGGAAAAAAAAAGGGGGGGGAGGGGAGGAGAGGAAATCCTGAAAATGCTGATTATTTTTCCATTTTTTCATCAAAATTTTGAAATTCATTCAGCCAGCTCTAATTTGTAGTACTGAAGAATAAAGTTTGAAAACCAAAAACCCCTTCAAAAACTGTCTTTGTTCATATGTTTTAACTCAGATTGAATACAAAACGTTACTCAAACAGATGGTAGGATTTTTTAAAATTAAAATTTTCTTTGGGCACATGCAGGCTTTGTGTAACACTCTCTGCTAAGCGGGAGCCAGAAATAATGCTGATTGACTTCCGCAACAAATGAAAACCAAGCAATAGATCAAATTTCACCAGGCCAGTTCACTCCAGAAAAAGTTGGGGATTTTCTGAAATTCAGGCCACTTAATTTAAGCCACCTAAACATGGGGGAGTTTGGTGACCAAATTTGAAATAACTGATCTATAGTTTTCTGAGACCACATTACTGGTTGTGTGTTTCATAATGGAATCTCACACAGACAATGAAATGAACTCTACAGATAAGGTATAAAACTCTTTATGGCGTCAAGCAATTTGCTATCGTACGGAACATTTTGTTTATGGGCGATTAGGAATACACAGCCTAATTGATCATGTCAAAGACGCTGATGAAGACATGCCTCCATTCCTGCTGGAGTTGTTTGTTTAAATGTTCTCAACTGGCTGAGAAAGAAATCACGTTCACAAAAAGAAAGCAGAGGCAGTGAAGCGGACAATACCCTTGGAAAAAAAAGGTCTATGAAGTGCTAAATAAGAGATGTGATGGGTCAGTTTATAGGGTTACTATTTTGTCATGACCACATTACACAGAGCCACAAGTACGCTCTGCTAGTTTCTCCTAGACAAGTGGCAATAAACTTTTTATAGCATCCCACATCATCATGTATTCAGTTTATGCCATATATATATCCAATTATACAATGTGTTAATTCACGTCCTCTGTTCTGCTTTAGCCTCACATGGTTCCCCCCCGCACCCATTTAAAAAGAGGGGGAAGCTAGTATCATGGCTAACTGGAAGTCAAGAGATCCAGGTTATAATCCCCAGACTTCTTGTGTGATCGTAAGGAAATTATTTACTAACCTCTCTGAGCTTCCATTTCCCCATCTGTAAAATGGGGTAATAAGGGTTGGTGACCTGTCAGGGTTGTGGCGAGGCTTAATTAATGTTTGCAAAGCACACTGAGGCTTGGTCTACACTACAAAGTCAGTTGCAATGTTATTGTCGCCTTGTTGATATGAGGGTGTGGGAGATAGCTATTATTGGTCCAACATAAAAGATTATCTCTCACACTTTGTCTCGCTACAAAATTAGGTCATTCAACTACATCGCTGAAGGCTGAGAAAAATTTCTCACCCTGTGCAATGTAGTTAGGCCAACCTAAACCAATCCCATTAGGTCAATGAGCTGGCTACCACCTCTGGATGGAAGAACCCCTTCCATCGCTGTAGCGTCTACAGCTTGGCGCTGCAGCTGTGCCGCTGTAGCATTTCTAGTGTAGACAGACCCCCGAGGTCATCAATGGAAAGCACAATATGTTTATTTAGACTAATCAAAATGCTCCTAAAACATTAAGTGCAAACTTTTTGGCCAGCCCCTCAATATCTAACAGTCCTACCTGTGTGCCTAATCCAAATACACCCAAAAATCTTGGAGAAGTTTGTCCACTTGGCAGATTTATGGGTTTTGCATCAAAACTGGAAATGGCTCAAATGCAAAGATTGGCTTGAACCAGGGTGCAGTGTGATTTTAGAAGGAAACTCAAAATCACGCCGTTTTCACATGGTTTCATGTTCATGAACAGACACAGTTGATCTGATAGCTTTCATGACCACTTCTGTGACATAAATAAGTCAAAAGACAAACACGGATATAAGCTGCACTGGGTACACAGACATTCCAATAAAGACCTACAAGAGAGACCAAGTTAACAAGACTTGGATTAGTCTGCTAGGGGCAAAGGTTATAGCTCTTGCAGAAGAGGTTTGACAAGCTAGTTCTGGGGAACAGCCTGGGGTATTTCTGAGAGAGAGAGAAACAATCAGAGATCATTAAAAAGAAAAACAAACAAGGACACCTTTTCTGGAACTAGAGCAAGGAGATGCACAATCGTGTTTTCTACGAGATTATAAAATATCCACTCTTAGCAGCAGTTTGGTAAACAGGTGTGGAAGGGCGAATGAGTCCCTGGATGGCTGTCAGAGCGCAATTTGCTTTTTGGCTGTTTACAGAAACCACAGAGCAGTACAGAGGGTCTGTACCTCAGTTGTATAGAGGGAGAAGAACTCTCTCTAATATGGGGAAATTGCTGGGACAGAATATCAATTAGTAAAGATGAGAACAATGAATTTTGGTGATGGGAGTGAAGGGTTAAATAGAAGGTAATTCTTCTTATTAATTACTGTATATGTATTGTGGTATCACCTAGAGACTCTTATCAGGGCCTGGGAGTCTCATTGTATTAGGTAGATACAAACCATCGGTCATACTTATATGGCCCCCACCACTGCAGTATCTGAGTGTTTTCAAATCTTAAATATATTTATCTTCCGACTAAGGCCATGTCTGTACGTACCGCGCTGCAGGAGCGCAGCTGGACCCATACACGTCGGGTGAAGACACTCTCTTCCATCAGCATAAAAAACCACCTCTGCGAGCAGCAGAAGCTGTGTCAGCAGGAGAGCTTCTCCTGCTCTGCTGTGCACACGAGCGCTTACGTTGGTGTAACTTATGTCACTCAGGGGGGTGGAACAGTCACACCCCTGAGCGACATATATGTTGCTGACATAGGCTATGTCTACACTACAGCTGAAGCGACTTGCCCAGGGTCACACAAGGAATCTATCTGTGGCAGAGCAGGGAATCTGGATCTCCCACAGCCTATGGGACACCCTAACCACTGGACCAACCTTCCTCTCTACAAACGCATAATGAAACATAGCGCCCTTCGTCCAGTGTCCTAATCAACACAAGAAACATTGTCAGAGGGAGGAGGGGGATTTAAAGCCAAAGAGGGTTTGGAAAAGTTTATCATCACTTATTATAGTGATGAGTGCCTGGCTCAAGGGTCAGCTCTTCAAGGTGAATAAGCAAATTTATTGCCATGCGAACTAAGCCTTGGCTGGATCAAGAGAGCAAGCAGGAATTTTAAAAGACAAGGATAGAAATGTTTTATGCATGGGAATAGACAAAATGGATCAGAGTAACTGGTGCCAACAGTAAAAAGAAAAGGAGTACTCGTGGCACCTTAGAGACTAACCAATTTATTTGAGCATAAGCTTTCGTGAGCTACAGCTCACTTCATCGGATGCATACCGTGGAAAGTGTAGAAGATCTTTTTATACACACAAAGCATGAAAAAATGGGTGTTTACCACTACAAAAGGTTTTCTCTCCCCCCACCCCACTCTCCTGCTGGTAATAGCTTATCTAAAGTGATCACTCTCCTTACAATGTGTATGATAATCAAGGTGGGCCATTTCCAGCACAAATCCAGTGTTTAACAAGAACGTCAGCCCGCAACTAAAACCCCTCCAACGCATTATTAAGGATCTACAACCTATCCTGAAGGATGACCCAACGCTCTCACAAATCTTGGGAGACAGGCCAGTCCTTGCCTACAGACCGCCCCCCAACCTGAAGCGAATACTCACCAGCAACCACATACCACACAACAGAACCACTAACCCAGGAACCTATCCTTGCAACAAAGCCTGTTGCCAACTGTGCCCACATATCTATTCAGGGGACACCATCACAGGGCCTAATAACATCAGCCACACTATCAGAGGCTCGTTCACCTGCACAGTGGCATGGGGATGCTAAAAAAGACAACACTATTTTGGCTGACGCAGCAAGCACAGCTTGGATGGAAGTTAAAGACAATAATGGCTGTTTTATTGTCATACGGGACACCTCCCCCCCTCAGCTCAGAAAAGCAGGTGCAAGAAACATTTTCACAGATTAAAGAGAGGCTTATAAGGAGGCATGAACATTGGCTATGGGGGATTTTATCACTCAGTGGATTTGAACGTGATTTCAGAATTAATGCATGAGTACTTTATTGTGTTTATACAAATAGGGAAGATGAGAAGACAGACAGAATGGGCTGAGGCCATTCTAGGCTTACGATAGTGCTGAGAAAAATCAAATACATAAGTTGGGGAGTGTCAAGCAACCTTTAGCCACATTAAACACATTGTTTTGCTTTAATAATCAGTACCACTGCTTGGAAAGGTTCACTGGCCTGAAAGCATTTTCCCTGGTCCCCCTGGCCTGCTTCTGGAATTGTAAAATCACACCATTCTGATTACTATATTGCTTTCATCCCCACTCCTACTTCAGTCCTGAGCCAATTTTAAGTAGGCAGTTTCTCACAAACTACTTGTATAAAAGCAGAATGCCTTTCCCAGCTGAAAGCTGAGGTTTCAAGTGCGGTCAATAAAATGGTCTAGTTAGTTTCGTTTTTGCTTCTAGTCAATTGCTCGACAACCTTACTTTCAGGTTCTGGTGACCTAGCAAATTGCTGCAGGGGCAAGAAAATAAAGAAAATGTTTCCTTTATAATGAAAAGAAATATCATGGAAATATTTGGATCTAGTCTTCGTAATTTTTTAAAATAAAGTCTAAATGAGGGT
Organism: Caretta caretta; assembly: GCF_965140235.1. NCBI lineage: Eukaryota > Metazoa > Chordata > Testudines > Cheloniidae > Caretta > Caretta caretta. Next base: position 9,910,782 of record NC_134223.1, read on the forward strand.
CCTTTTAAAAATTAAGGATAAACCTGAAGTATTCCACATAAAAGCAAAAACACAGGCTGAGTTGCAAAGGAAAGTCTCTGAAGCAAACAGAGTGCAAGGCTTTTAGGCAGTGGAACAGAGCTGGTGGAAAGATGGAAGGAGGAAATCACTGCAGAATCCACGGACAGTGGGGCTTAAACTTAAATGGGCAGCTATGCTGGGCCAGAAATTTCTACAGAGGAAATTGACCTTTGAGAACCACTGAACCGCCAGAATATTTGCGTTGGTTAAAGACTTGGGAAGAGCCAGAACTATACGAATTATCTTCTTGCCTGGCTTGCCCATCTCTAACTGACACAGGCTAATAGAGAGAAGACATTGACCAATGCTAATAATAAGCGTTCTAAGATTGTAACTAAATTCATGTTGCAGGGCATGGGGAGAGGGGAAATGGAGGAGATTTAATCTGTTCAGGAATTTCACACAGATTGCTTATTAAAAAGCAGAGTAACTAAGATCCTAACCCTGCAATGTACCATGTGCCCTCAATGCCCATTGACTTCAGTATCTCAGAGGATCAAGCACTACTATATAAAGATGGTGAAGGAGGAGCAGCATGATGTTTAAAAATCCCTTGAATATAGGAGGGAGGTGCATTATTGGCGAAAATAAGAATCTACAAATGTCCAGTAAATGTTAGGGGGTTCACATGGGAACATAAATTGATCTAGTCCCTCTTACCAAACTAACTAGGATTAATGGTCAAGGTCTCTAAAGCCTAAGCAGCAGGTGTCATGTTCCCATTGACTTTCAGTGAGATCTTAGAATCATAGAGTATCAGGGTTGGAAGGGACCTCAGGAGGTCATCTAGTCCAACCCCCTGCTCAAAGCAGGGCCAATCTCCAATTTTTGCCCCAGATCTCTAAGTGGCCCCCTCAAGGATTGAACTCACAACCCTGGGTTTAGCAGGCCAATGCTCAAACCACTGAGCTATCCCTCAAGGATCCCTTCTGAAGCAGAGTGCTCTAGAGAGGCGCCTCACTCCAGATTCAGACACCTGAATAAGTGGCCTGATTCTCAGAACTTGAGAGCCAAATCTAAGCAGCAACCCTTCCTTTTAGGGTTTTTAATAATATAAAGCTTCTAATATTTCTGTTCAAAACACTGTCTGCTCTTGTTTCAAGTTCCAAAAAGACTCAATACTACAGATACCATGTCAAACTGCCCATAATATCACAGACAACACTTGGAGTAATGTAATAAGCCATAGCACTAAAGTTGTAACGAACAGGGCTCCCCTACTGGTTGGTCTCAAGACTGCTCACCTGTATGTCACATGGCCTATACAGCTAACAACCAGTACGAATTCTGCTGCAGTTCAAGCAGTAAGATTCTCGCGCTTTTAGATCAGGAAGATCTAGGTTTTATCCCCATTATTTCCAAAAGAGAAAGTTGTCAAGCAAGGTGACAGCCAAGAAGTCAGATCTATGGGCAACTATGTTACAAGTGTGTGTGTGTGTGTGTCCCCTTTGATTTCAGGAGCTTAAACCATTCTACAAATCTAGGGTACAGGGAGTTTTCAGAAATTATATTCGCAGAGTGCGCATGTGTATATATTTATATAGAGATATGCACCCTTGCAGATGCAGTGTAGATTATTACAACTACAGCAGTACACCTAGATAACGCACACACATCATCACACTATCACAGGAGTTAACAGTGCCAGTCATCATGAAGCGGCTGAACAGTGTACAAATCCTACACTCACAGTCAAGTTAACTCACACTGCCCGGTTCCTGTGTTTTACCAACTTGCTGCATCTGCTTTTTTTAAAAAAACAGGATGATGTGTACGCTGTTCGGCAAGTCAGATTCGTGTTTTCGCTACCCATTCCCAGCCTTCTAAGTTGAAACGGAAATTGGCAAGTTCCTTATGCGGTGGGACAGAGTCCACCACAGACTGTTTCATAATGACTGTACTTTGGAATAAGGGGGAGTGAGGACAGGGAAGAGGAGAATATGGGAGATAGGGAAGGAAAACTGGGAATATTGCAAAGACAAAATTATTTTCCACTCAAAATAAAGGGCCAGAGCAATGAAGCTCCATCCTTTACATCAGCTGAGGAACTGGCCCAAGTTCCTTAGGGGCACTTTATGCCAAGATTTTCCATCTGATCCACAGGCTCATCTGCCTTTGAATGAGAGCGCACCTCATACACAATTCAGGCAGCCTGGATACAATTCCTCACCTGCATCTTCCTATAGTCCCACACCTGAATTACTCACAAGCACCATACAATTCAAACAGAGGGTCAACTTGTAAACTTCCAGCCTGCTCGCAAGCAGTTTATAACCTTAAACTTCTCTTCTCAGGTTTCTATAATGACCTGAGATAGGCTAACTATACACAAATCAACCTAACACCACATGTATCTTCTCAGCACTGTAATTTCCCTTTCTGCGTTGGTGGAGGTGCTCAGTTTGAAAAATGCAGCAATCTTTCAACCTGAGAGTATAAAAGCTACAAAGAAGCCAGTTATTTTTAACCCATTTGCTGTGCAACTCGGCAGTATCAGAGGGGGAGTTACAAATAGTCTTAAACAGTTCAGAGAAAAAAAACCCTAATGCACATTAAATGAAACTGCAACCAGCCTCGCAGGGAGTAAGATTACCCAAGGCAAAGAATGCACAACTGCCTCTCCACTGCTTTAACGCCAGGCACGCCGCAAACTGTATCTTACAATCCCATCACTGTACAGTGATCACTACAGTTTTGAAACTAGCAACAGGACAGTCATATTTCATACATACTTGAAGACTTTTTTTTGGGCTGCTGCTCCTGGAATCAGCTTCCCAGACTGAGCACTCACCTTTCTTTTAATATTGCAGTGACCAACAAGAGGTATTGCTTCTGGCCTTTCTATTCATGATCCTCAGTGAATACTCAAACAGTTAAAACAACCGCTCTGCGAGTTACCCACTCATTCGCAAGTTTTGAAAGCAAGAACTTTCCCACACAGCTCCCTTTGAACATCTGCAGCCCAAAACATGCTTGCGTTTAACAGACAGGGTTGCTGTATTTTTTTTTTCTCCTCCCACAGACACAGAGCTTTTCCCCAGCAGCAAAGGAATGAAGGAACAGCAACTAACCAGAATTCTGAAGGACTGTTTGTTTCAATGAACAACCAGCTTGGAAAAAAAATCACTGGGCGTGTAATGACCCAAACAACAGGCAGGGCCTGAAAGAAGGACTCAATCAGCATTTTCCCATAAACGCACACACAAGTGTTGTTCCAAACTCTCCTAACCCGCGTCTAAGGCAGTGCGGTTCCGCTGGGACAGACATACCTGGCTTGGTCTCCTCGCTGTCCGATTTCATGTTGGGAGATTTTTTGGCTGCCCTGCGAATGGCTGGAGATTGCATTCTGTCACTCTCACTCTCCTTCCCCCTGACTCCTCCCCAGCAGGGCAGGAAGTGCAATGTTCTCTACCTGTGCGGCTTGGAATTTGACCCCTTGGCAGGTTGCTGACTGTGCTCCCATGATGTCACTGGCAGGGGGGTGTGGTTTTCCACCCCGGGGAGGTTTCTAGGCAGAGAATGAAGGTGCACAGAACAGTGAGGTCAGAATTCGTGGCTTTTAAAAGCTCTTTGGGCACCATCTCTCTCTGCCTCCACCTCACTCCTGATTTCTGAGCTAATTCTGGTCACCACAACTGACTGGGTCAACTTTTTGCCGAGTCCTATAGATGACCTTGTCGGTGACACTTTGCAGAAAACAGGAGGGAGAGAATTTAGCACTAGCTGCCTTATATTGGGGGGGGGGGGGGAAGGATTCTTCCCTTTCCAACTTGTTCTTCGAAGAAAATAAGCCCATATAATCAAAATCTGTCATACTCTGCAACTTCTGTGTGATTAATGAACTCTATTAGGTTACTTTTATGAATAACACTGGAAGATCAATAACTCGGCAGGCAGCATGGTCCAGTGGATAGGTCACTTTACATAAGCTATTACCAGCAGGAGAGTGGGGTGGGGTGAGAGAAAACCTTTTGTAGTGATAATCACCCATTTTTTCATGGTTTGTGTGTATAAAAACATCTTCTGTATTTTCCACAGTATGCATCCGATGAAATGAGCTGTAGCTCACGAAAGCTTATGCTCGAATAAATTGGTTAGTCTCTAAGGTGCCACAAGTCCTCCTTTTCTTTTTGCGAATACAGACTAACACGGCTGTTACTCTGAAACCTGTCACTAAACTAGGTGACACAAGCTGTATTCCCAGCTCTGCCTCTGACCTGCTGTGTGACATTGGGCAAGTCATGTCCCCTTTCTGTGCCTCAGTTTCCCCCACTCTTTGTCTGTCTTGTCTATTGAAACTGTATGCTCTTTGGGGGTAGACACTGCCCTGATTGGGGTCTTTAGGCATCAAAAGTGCCTAGGTGACTTAGGCTCCTAACTCCAATTCTCAAAAAAGTGACGTAGGCAATTTAACATCAACTTTCAATAAGGCTGAGGCTCCTGTGTGCCTAAGAACTTGTCTACATTCAGTAAAAGTAACCCAGTAAAAGTAACCCAGTAAAAGTAACCCAAATTAAGTAAGGGTGTGAATTTAAAGTGTCACATTATGTGTGTGTGAACTGAACACTCTTCTTCAGAATTAAAGTGAGCTTAATTTAATTGATCTTAATTCACTTCATGAATTAAGTTAAATCTAATTAAGGTCTCTTTAATTCTGAAGAAGAGTGTCCACGAAAAGGTTTTACGCAATTTACAAGGTTGATTCAGATTCATTTTTGTGAGTGTCCCCATGGAGACAATCCCTTTCCCTATGGCAGTGCAAATAGCAAGGAAGGGTAGCAGCAGCAGGTTGCCTATACACTATTCTCCAAGGTCCTACCTATACAATAACTGTGTCTACACTAGCCCTTTCTCTACCATATTATTGCCAACAGTGCAGCTCCATTGCTAATAACAATGGTGAGGAAACAAGCACAGGGAGGTTAGCTTCAGCCATGTCACACTGTCTTGTACACGGGATGACTCAGGGTCGTGAAAATGGACTATGCAGCCTTGTGGGTGACTGGCTTGACTCCAGTTTGGTAGCGACTGAAAGCTGTTACCAGCTACTGGCTTTTTGATAGTAGATTTTCACAGACCAGTTGCAAGTGGATAAATAGCCACAACACAAACCCACCCCTTACCACTGGCAACTATCTCAGAATGGAGGTCAAGAACGGAATGGGTCATGGAGCCTGAACTCCCCCTGGAAATGGGGTCTCCAGGACAGGTTTGGCACTTTAGAAAGCGAGAAGATGGCAAGGGAGTGAAGGGGAACAAATACAACAGCAACAGGGTAAGAGAGGGAAATGGAAAGGTGTCTTTATAATATAACGGGAAGGTAAAAATACGTTGTAGGCTGAAGAGGCCGTATATAAATGGGAAGAGGTCAAAGGGAACAGGCACAAGTTGTTACATTTTCTGCCATGATTTGGGTTTGTTTTTTTTTAAATCATTTAGGATGTTTTACAGCTCCTGCCCTCAAAACCAGGCCCTATTTGTAATTTATTTGCCATGTCCAACAGGTGGAGAAGGCAGACAACACTTGGGGTGCATGGATTTATGTCTGTCTCTTTATTGCGCTTTGTAATGGCAAAAGTGGAGCAATAAATACTGATTGATTGGATGGGTTAGGACCCCGGAGGGGCAAATACACTCCAGCTGCTTGGATGAGGTCATAGGACCCTGTTCCACACTATTGTCCTGCTAGCTGCTCAAGGCTGGTCTGTGATTGGCCAAGACAAGGTCACCGACACTTTTTGGGTCTAGCTCACAACAGCGCAGACTTCTTACAAAATAGCTCGTCTGGTTTATTTCCATTCTTCCCCACTCCCACAGGGCCAGCTTTAGGCAGAGGCAACAAGAGGCAGCTAACTAGGGTGCAGCTCCCCAGTGGGCACTGGGACACTGCTGAGGTCACTCCCCTCGAGGCAAGCGGAGTCCAGAGTAGAAAGGCCACACGGAGCCAAACTTTCAGCCCCAAGGAGCTTACACAATAGCCTCATAAACCCAAATAACCGCGGTATATTGCCTTCTCGCAGCCCCTTCCAACTGCCAATGATAGTGAACGAAGCCTCACAGCCTGCACGGCAGTAAGTATATGGGGAAACTGAGGCACAGCAATGTGAATCGACTTGTCCAAGGTCACAAAGTGAACAGCAATGCCAAGAACATAACCCAGATCTCCCGAGTCCCCCGTCCCATGTGCCTTAACCACAAGCCAGGCTCCCCCATTGCAATGAATGCAACAAGCTAGCGTGGGATGAAACCAAGGGTCAAAATCTTTTCTTCTCACAGTCAAGACAGGTGGCATATAACCAGGAGTGGTTATCACTGACATCTCCCTTCTGAGAGTCTCCTGCAGATGTGTCTCTCTATACCTCAGTCACATCTGCCCCAGAATCTGAGCCGTGCACATCACAAATCTCTTAACTAAACAGCAAGAGCAGTTCCCAAAATCAGTGTCACATGCATCTCATTCCTGCTTCTCCTGCTAGGAGTGCACCATCTCCCTTTCACTGTCCACCAGCTCCATGCAGATACTTGCAGGGGCACTGGTTGGCAAGATGATGTCATTCAAAGCGGGCATCAGCCTTTCCCCCCCATGACAGCCTATAGCGTATCGTCAGCAACAGTCCAACATCCAGCAGGGTAGATAAAAGAAAAGGAGGACTTAGGTTCAAAGATATTTAGGTCAGAAGGGACCACTATGATCATCTAGTCTGACCTCCTGCACAACGCAGGCCACAGAATTTCACCCACCACTCCTGCAAAAAACCTCACACCTATATCTGTGCTATTGAAGTCCTCAAATCGTAGTTTAAAGACTTCAAGGAGCAGAGAATCCTCCAGCAAGTGACCCGTGTCCCATGCTACAGAGGAATGCGAAAAAGCTCCAGGGCCTCTTCCAATCTGCCCTGGAGGAAAATTCCTTCCCGACCCCAAATATGGCGATCAGCTAAACCCTGAGCATATGGGCAAGATTCATCAGCCAGATACTACAGAAAATTCTTTCCTGGGTAACTCGGATCCCACCCCATCTAATATCCCATCACAGGCCATTGGGCCTATTTACCATGAATATTTAATTACCAAAACCATGTTATCCCATCATACCAGCTCCTCCATAAACTTATCGAGTTTAATCTTAAAGCCAGATAGATCTTTTGCCCCCACTGCTTCCCTTGGAAGGCTATTCCAAAACTTCACTCCTCTGATGTGGCACCTTAGAGACTAACAAATTTATCTAAGCATAAGCTTTCATGAGCTACAGCTCACTTCATTGGATGCATTCAGTGGAAAAATTCACCTTTGGGTTTGTCACCTCACAGTCCTGTCTCATATCTGCCCCACAGGAGCACTGTAGGCATACTTCACACTGCCCTCCTTTTTGCAGTCGGTTGTAAGGCTTCTCTCCCCTGTTGTGAATTTACAATCAGGAGGAGCTCTAGGACACTGGTAGATGCATCCCACACTGTCCCTTTGCAGCAGCTGGAGTATTTCCATCGAGCCAGCCAGGCAGCAGAGCTGGGCCACAAAGTTCAGATTCAGAACCAACTACCTCTAACGCCCAGAATCATTTGGATCTGTGATTTTGGTTCAGACCCCTCTACTAGCCACATGTGCTTTCTGACACAAAACAGGCAGTCTAGCCAGCACCCACAGACAGGGGATCCATTATGTACGGGGTTTGCCTGTGACTCAAGACTAACATTCCTAGGCCTCCGTGCTGCACGCTGACTTCTCACATTTTCGCAGCAGCTGTGCATGTGAGCTCATTTTGCTCTTTGTAAATAAGGCTGTAATCCCATGCAGGGCCACCCGTATTTCCCTGGCTCACTGTGGTTATGAACCAGTTACTGACTATAAAGGAAGAGGGGAGAGAGAGAAAATAAAAAAAACCTAAATGTCTCCACATTACGGTTTGAAATCTAGGCTGTGGAATTACTGCCTTCCCAGGCGAGGCCCCGCTCTCTTCTTGTTATGACTCGGGTCAGACAATGACCTGTCGCCCTGACCCGATGCTGACATGAAAGAAGGCAAAAGGGTGACTGGTGACAGCTATGGGAGAAGGTCAATTGGCAGTTTCCATTTGAAACATCCTCTTTCCCAGGGGCTGAGAGAGAATTTGGTCATTTTAATCTGCTCTAGACTGGAGAGATGGATTTTCTAAAATGGGAAGAGGAAAAAAAACAACAACCTTGAAGGGTTTGTTGTTTTCTCCTCTTAAATTATTGCTACTTTAGAGGTATCCAAAAGGTTGTTTTGATCATATTCTGGTATGGTTTGATTTTTGTTGGTTTACTGTTTAATTATGTATCTATCTGTGGTACTAACATGGCCTCCCTCACAATAGTTTCTGAACATCTCATGATCTGTAATGTATTTATCCTCACCCCACCCATGTGAGCAGGACAGATCTATTATACCCAATGTACAGATGGGGAACTGAGGCACTCAGAGGCTAATGGACCTGCCCAATGTCCCACAGGAAGCCTATGGCAGAGCAGGGATTGCGATAAGTGAATTCCCAGCCATGGGAATACAAGACACTAAAGGCTTGATCCTGAGAGGTGCTGGACAGCTGCGACTCTGATGGGAAGTTGTGGGCACTCAGAAGAACTGCATGGAAGATGAAAGTTCTCTTTCATGAAGGATTTCGAGATTTCAAAACCTGGCTTCATTTGGAATGGGAGGGAAAACTGAAAGTTTTGAAATTCTCCATGAAGGAAAATTCAGAATTGTTTGTGTATTTGGGGTCAACTGAACGTTACCTTTCGAGAAAAAGTCAAAATTGAAATGAAATGTTTAGGTTAAAAAAATAATGGTCTTACATTTGCAGATACAATACAGAACAAATAAAACATTTTAAATGAAAAGTCATTTCAAAATGAATATGGAACAAAATGTTTCCGTTTAACATCTAAATGACCTGTTTGGACACAGTCACCACACTCCCAGCCTTTATTCCCAAAAAAGGGAATTTCGGTGAAATTGGCCTGATTTCACGAAGTATTTTGATATCCCCAGAACAGCATGTTCCAACGGAATATGGTTCCATCAAAGTTTCTCCAACCAGCCTGCCTTGACCCTACCATTGTAATAGTAACAGGAGCGTCACTGTATTTGCAGGTTTCAGAGGAACAGCCGTGTTAGTCTGTATTCGCAAAAAGAAAAGGAGTACTTGTGGCACCTTAGAGACTAACCAATTTATTTGAGCATGAGCTTTCGTGAGCTGTAGCTCACGAAAGCTCATGCTCAAATAAATTGGTTAGTCTCTAAGGTGCCACAAGTACTCCTTTTCTTTTTACTGTATTTGCAGTGTTTTCCTACAACGCAATGTTCTTTGCCAGCATCACAGCTGCTCTCTGGAAACAGATGCAACTTTGGGGATTAAAGACGAACCTGGAAAAATACTGTAGAATTTTGAACGGCGTTGCTCTGTGTCCTCATAAAACTGTTTGGAAGTGGGTTTTGTTTCTGTTGCCTATTTTAATAGGGGCCAGCTCCTACCATCTGCCTTTCTTGTGCTGTCTTGGCTGGTGAGTGGTGTTTGGCTTGGCACTGCCAGCCCGGATGTTGGCACACAAGTGGCCAACGCTTGACATCACTCACGTTGCTGATGCCAAATGCCAGCCTGGAAAAGAGTAAGCTCCCCCAAAGGACTGCTAGCATCCGGCCTTTAACCCTTTCAGGTATTCCATGGGAAAAGGCAGCATGTTTTCCACAGTTGTGTCCCCCCCCCCCCCCCGCTTTTCTGGTTGCCTTGATGGTGACAATGCAGCAGGTATTCCATTTGGCCACATCCTGCACACAGAAGGATCACACCCCTTGGGCAGCAAACCTTTTCCTCTGCCTCTCTCCTTCCTCTCCTCCAGTCAGACCCAGTCACTGGTGAAGCTCTGCCTCCATCTTCTCTTCACTCCTGCAAGACCTCACCCCCAATCTCGGATTCTCTCCACTCTTGCTTTCTTTCTCTCCTCTTCCCCTCCTGCTCTGCCACCCCCCATGCCTCACTTTCCCCGTCTCTCCATATGTATTAGAACAGAGGAATCACTGTTTCATCCTCCCTCAAATCCTGTTCATCTTTCACCTGTTATTCTCTTTCCTAATGTTTCTAGCCCCTTCTCCTTTGATGCTCCTTCCACTTACTCCTGCTGATGCTTCACTTCCGCCGTCCTCCCGCTCATTTCTTACTGATTCTTCCCCTCAGTTACCCTCCTCACATTCTCTGTTGATCCTCCACATCACCCCTTCTCCTCAGTCCCTGATGGTCTTCCATCTCCCCTCCCCGTTCAGTCCCTAATCAAGTTATACCTTCTCTTCAGTCCTTGCTGGTGGCTCCGCCTCTTCCCACAGTCCCAGTGATACTCCATCTCTTTGCTCCCAAAAGGCCTAGGTGATGCTCTGCCTCTTCCCGCGCATCCCAAAAGACACGGCCTGTTCTCTCCCCCACTGGATTCACTGGCCGGCCAAAGGTTTCGACAGCACTTGCCTCAGATTTCTACAGGACAGTTGCTAGTGTACATCAGAAAAGTTAATGCTTTGAAACAGAAAGAAAAAGTAGAAACAAGCACTGAGACAGCAGACCTGCCACATAGTTCTACATCCTCAGGATATCTCTGTAAATGGAGCTTGTCCAGTTGTTAGTCAGGTATTTGAACTACCCCAGCTGCCCTCTGAAAACAGCAGGATGCAGTGTCTGATTTCCTGTCAACCAGGTAGGGAGTAATGCTACCTGAACAGAGGAGCTGTCCTTCGAAGAACGGTCCCACAATGCATGTGCTGATCAGCTGCTCAGAGTTATTAGCTTTATCCTTAGGTACCTCACATACCCTCAAGGCAAACCTGCTAATGCGGAGACACCTGCCGGCAGGATGGCTAGCAGGACATTCACTTCATAAATCATCTCTACCTGCCAGTAATACTAGTGAGCAACTGCAAGTGGGTTAGGAACCTGAAAATCTTTGATCCTGGTACATATCCCTCGCCAACATGTTACCTCCCATCTCCGATTGTTTGCATAACCCTTCTAGTGATGCACTGTGTTCTAGGGCGTCATCTGCAGAGTCAAATAGCCAGGCAGTTCTTCATGCAGGGTTACCTTGGCTTTCCAACAGCCAAGGCCATCTGCACCGGAGCACCAGCAGCTAAGATCAGGTCCCCACCTCCACACAGCAGTTAACCCGATCCAGACTAAACAGGGAGTGCTGAAGCCCACACCAACAGGAGAGCTCGGTTACACTGATAATGCCACTCACTTCTACGGATTTGCACCACCGTAACGGAGATCAGAACCTGGCCCATGGAGTTAGTGAGCCACACAGGACTTGCCTGGACTTTAAGACAGTGGTGGAAGAAAACACCCCAAAACCATATGGGATCAGTTCCAGCAAAGCAGGACTAGCCATCTCAGAGCTAATGCATGCCACTCGCCAGTGTTTTCTGTAAGAGGTAGTAATGCTTAGCTCCCTATAACAGGGTTCTGATATGTTGCCTGCTGGAATCTGTTCAGAACACCCTAATAAAACACCTATTTCTTGCCTCGTTAACTACAGGTTCGCAGGATAATGTAATAACATTGTGCTTTTATGCACATGGGTCTTCATCCAAGGATTGTAAAGCACTTTGCAAAGGTTCATTTACTGAGCAGGTATCGTCACAATCATATATACTGGACAGTTGAAAAAAAACCTAGGCACGGAGAGAAAGATGGGAGAGTCTTGCCCAATACCATACAACATCCGGAGTCCGAGCTCCCAGCCCCCTGCATGAACCATGAGGCTGAAATCCCCCAAGCCCCGTAAAGATGACTTTAGAAACCTCCACGGCACTGCAGGAACCCGACTCAGGAAGGGCTATGAGTGTGGGTATAAGAAACATGCTGTTGCCAGTCCTCACTATAAGTCTTTACCATGCTCTTGAAACTCCGGTTACTGTTGTCCCAACCGTCCCAGTGGTCCCTGACCGAGAGCAGGATTGAGTTATAAAGACCAACGTTGTTCACATCACACTGAGAGGTGAATAAAAACGTGCAGTGCCCTTCTCCCATCACTGCCTGTTGCATTACAAGCAAAGCAAGGGGTGGTTCTGCTTCCGCAGAAATACTTGTGCCGTGACAATGACATTGCTACAAAGCTGCCCACGAACAGATTCTTTGCAACCTAATCAAAGGTGCTAGGCTCCTCCCTTGGGGGGGGGGGAAGTCACATGGCTAAGACTGGAGGAAGGTCTGGGCTTGCATGTTTGTGTTACTAATTGTGGGCTTTTCTTAGCCAACTAGCATTTGTCACATCTGCAGAACCAATTCCACTATGCTCCCTTGTATTGTGTCTCTCTAGATATAGATAGTAGGGGCTGCCGAGGTGGTCAGATGAGGGGAAGGCACTGCCAACTTTTTATTTAATGACACCGCCCGTACAGATTTGCTTGCCAGTTCCTAACTGGTTAACTGATTAAAAGTCTCATGGGAAACCCACTCCATATGGACTATTAGCTAATTAAATTACTATGGATGCAAGAAGCTTGTTAGGGTTTTTATTTGGTATGCCTGGGTTTTAATTTGAGACTGTGGCCCTGGGGGGCAAAGGAAGGGGGCTGGATTGTGTGTCATCTGGATACACTTCTATTCAGACTCTTTTTCCTCTCTTTTTTAGGGTGAAAAAAAATCCGCCATCAGCTGGTTACCAGTGACTCCTGCTAGATAAGGAGATGCATAAGTTGTCATGGTGACAAGATGATGCTCTTCTGCCTGCTGCTGATCTAACCAGCAGTTCACAAAGATGAACAGAGCCATCTCCTGAAACATCATGTGAAGAACAGATGGGTCCTAACAAGCTTCAGGCTTTGAAGGCATTTCACTACAGCTTCTGATTGGATGGTGGGAAAGAGGCCAATGCAGTTTATGCTTCAGATGTGGCTGGGTTGGGTTTTCTTAACCATGATCTTTAAAGGGCCAAATCCTGTGATTTGCTGAGCATCTGCAACTCCCAGCATCTAGCACTAAGTGAGACTGCCTTGAGAATTGGGCGAAGAGGTCCAGAGAGCTGAAGAGCACTCAGATGTCCAGGAAGCCTGAGGGGAGGTCACAAGCAGATGGCACAGTTGTAAACAAAGGTTATGCAGCCCAAATAGCATATGCATGTCCATTAAATTTGTCTTGCAAAGCAGAGCTTCAAATAGCACAAGTCTCTAGTTAAATGCAGGCCCAGCCTTAAAAATTAGGCAATGACTCTGGAAAGGAGTCTTGCCCACCTGCTGGTATTATGCCTTGGCAGGTTTTACTTTGACAGGCAGGGTGTAACAGCTTCAAATACAGAGCATGAGAAGACATGATCCGGATACTGTGATGGGGATGGGTGGTCAGGGAACTGTTACCTGAAGCATGATCAGGGCTTCTGGGGAACAGGATTGAAGGCCAGGTTCATGGAAAGGTTGCAAGCCTCGGAGTGAACCTGAACAAGTTTCATGCAAGCCTGGGCTGATTGGTAGCTTGGGGTAAAATGATTTCCACCCAAAACCAGGCAACATTTGGCAGTTTCGGCTGAATTTCACTTTGATATTTTTGGGTTCATTCCAACATGAAGCTCAAAGTTAAAGTCAGAGGAGAAAGCGTGAAGGGGAAGGAGGTGAAGCCAGCGGGCTAGAAACTCATCTGGTATAAAGTGGTGGAGCTTCACTATAGTCAAGGAGAAGGGCCTTATGGCTGAGACTCAAGATCTGTGTGACCCTGGGCCAGTCATTTCACCTCTCTGTGCTTCAGATCCCTCTGTAAAATGCGGGAAAAGCATCCTCCCTATCTCCCACCCTGTGTCTAGCTCACCTGTTTAGACAGTATGTGTGTTTGTACAGCACCCAGCACAGTGGTACTGCAATTCCAATAATAAATTAGAACAGTTTACACTAACTAAGGATGTAGCCCAGAACATGCCAACTCATGTAAAATTCAACCATAAAATGGACCATACAAAATGGTGGAGCTTCACCCAGCACCAACGGCCGTTATCGAACCAAGACAGGGAATCAAAAGCTTGAGCCCTCACGTTCACTTGAAAATGGGAGAGAAAATCAGCAACGCCCTGGGAGCTGAGCAGTCTGCTGATGAAATAAATGACCATGAGATTTCAAATTGGATTTACACTTTGCCATTTGCATTTTCCTCACAACTGCCTCCTAAAGATGCCCTATGGGCAAAGGGGTATACGGCTCCTATGTAGTTATCTATATAACCCTGCAATACCTTCTCGAGAAGCAGCGTAAATTAACCTAGTCTTAAATTCACTAGGTTTCTTGCACTATAAACCTAGAATGGTGTCTGCTCTCTAAGGGGCCAATTATTATTTTTAAAGTCCTTATTTTCTCAATATTCTTCCCCTTCCTTGTCCTGTTAGTTCATTCTCAATAGCTTATTCAAAAAAGGAGAGGGGTTTTAAATAAAGTTTTTAATGGGAAAAATAGCTTAAAAAAACCTGATCAATATTTTAAAAGGAAAGGGAAAGCGTGTGTGTGTGTGTGTGTGTGTGTGTGTGTGTAAGTAATACACACACACTCATTTATTTATAAATATATAATTAAATACATATACACATACATAAATACTAAATAAGATTCCAGAAATGTCACTGTGTGTGAGAAGCCATATGTTGAAAGAAAGAAAAGAAAAAGAAACAAAACTTCAAACACAGAGTGCAACATTCCTGGAATCTTCTTATAAAGATGGAGAATAGGACCCTCTGTCTGAGGAGAAGGTAAGGCTAAATTCAGTGTAAGATTTGTATTATGGTAGCTCTTAAGAGTCCTCAACCAAGATCTGGGCTCTGTTGTGCTAGACACTGTACAAACAAATGGCAAGAGACGGTGCAGCTAACCGAGTGCACCTTTGTCAATTGATTAACTTCCAGGAAACCCAGTGTGTTGTGGTATGTTACCTGTATGGAGGTCACTAGTATTTTGTGACAGAGGCCCAAGTCTAGAAATCTGTTACAAATCAAGAGACAATGATCTGTCCATGGCAGAGTCTTCAATTCCAAGACTAGCATAAATTTGCATCAGACTGACCATTGGTCCAGAATGCCCACGTGACATGCTGGGGGCAAAGGGTTGTCAGCAGAAGCTCAGGAGCCGAGCATTGCTGTCCCGGTGGCCCCAATGCCGTTTATGCAGCAACAGGCCACAGTACTGTGTGAATGCGGTTGACTCCACTTCATTCACCAGAGACTGTGCATATGGTCAAGGCAGAGAGACGCTTGACAAGCGACCCTGAATTAATATCGTGAAACTGCCCCGACAGTGACAGCGGTGGAGGTTGCTAGTCAGAATCCAGGAAAATTTATTTCTAACATGTTTGTTTTAATTCCCTTCCCTCCTGCTTCGTGCTGGCTGGGGAAAGCAGTGGAGCCTTTCATTCCTCGAGATCAGACAACAACCTCATGGCCAGCTGTTGTTTTGAACCCAGCCTGTGCTTAGGAGGATGTAGATGGTGTGTTCTGTCTCTCCATCCTCCCTCTCTGGTCCCGGTAGCCCAGTGGGATCTTCCAATCTGCAGCACTTCAGACATGAGGACAGCAGTAGGCAGGGAAGGTGATGCAGCTTACTCTTGGGGGCAGTTGCCTGCTGATTTTACAATCCACTGACATCCAGAACAAGATCTTTGGTGTCTCTTTCAGTGGGAGGGCACGTGGTACCCAAACCAGAAGCAAAAGTGCTCTCAGAGCTCTGTCCCCTGAGAGTTAGAGGCTTTGTATTCAAGATGCACAAAGGGTTAATCAGATAAGACCAGTCAAAAAGTACAGAGCAGTACAGAGCTCAGGTAGGGCCACCTTTAGAGCATGACTCAAGACACCTCTCTTTGTAAAGGGACAGGTAACGGTCCCAGCAGAGCTCTCCTGAAAAGCAGCCCCCAAGGGCTAAGAGAGGAGTGGAGTGGAGTGGCTGACTGGGGGTGGTGAATCTCAATTATGTAAATGACGCCTCGGTTCCAAGGTAACGAGTGCATTAGATTCATTAAATAGATCAAATAGATCAACTGTTCCCCGGTCCATCAGGGCAAATTTGGAGTAACTCTAATGACAGCCAGACTGACAACAGCGTGAGCGAGGAACGATCGGTATTCTGAAGTGCTTATTAGAGCAGCATCGCCGAGCAAGTGCTTCACTCCATCCCTCTTGTGTATGGAGTCGGTGAAGTCATGCCAGAGTTACACAGGTGTAATAGAGCAGAATTTACACCCAGGGAGCAGAGAAGGAGCCCAAGCTCAGGGTACAACAGCTCATGGGCCAAGTTCTCTGTTGGTATAACTATTAATTGCAATGGAGTTGCACCCCCCAACTGGGCCCCTCGTGAACTCTTTCCCCAGGACGACCTCATGCTTCAAAGTCAGGATGCAACGAACCATGATCATAACAACATGCAGTGATCCAGGCAGCAATCTGAATTTGCGGACTGAACAGCAACAAGGAAACAGCCGTCACTGGGCCTAATTTTCAGCCCCTTCGTCAGTCAAGAATCCCACTGCACAAGGGGCATATTTGCCCGAGGATGGACTAGAGAAGCCAATGATGCATGTTATGGGTAGCAGTAAAAGAAATCAGTGGAGTAACATGGAGTTCCTGTGGGCTGGACGGGTGGGATTTCAAAGTTGCAGAACTGCAGTGACACAGAACTCCGCAGTGTCAGCTAGGAGGCTGGATTCCCAGAGCTACAATACAGCAACAGGAGCGGCCACAGCAAACAAAAACACACTGGGGTGGATTCTCCTCTCCATGGGCCTATTTAATTCCCGTTAATGTCTGTGGGCATTCCAGGAGGGAGGGCAAGAAAAGGATTTATGGACGCTCGGGACGGTAATTACAGCCAGCCTGCCCAGACTGCACGACTGTATTTCTCTTCACTTCCTGGCCTACCTTGCGTGTCCCGTTGCTGTGCCCTGTCAAACAGTCTGGAAGCCGCTGCTGAACGTGTGCAATCTATGAAGTGCTTTGGGATCCTTTAGTTGACTTTTCCGTCTATGTGCTGTAGGTCTTCCTCCTACCCTTGAGAAAACCCGATTTGCTAGGGGAATGGAATTTAATGGACAGCTTCTTTCCAAGGCCAGATCAGGGCAGCTCCATGGACAAACCAAGAGGGGACTCAAAAGGGAAGTGCCACTTGGGTAACAGGACAAAAGACTGACTGCATTACCCATCCCACCCTGCTGCAGGGAACCAGCTTTGCCATTGCACCAGAGATTTACCATCACAGCGACCAGCCTGACAGATGGTAAGCTCCTACTGCTCCCCTTGATGTCAACTAATTTCAATGCCACTTACAATGCTCAGCACCTCTCAAGATTTGGGCTGGAATATTCAAAAGGAGCCTAAGGGAGGTAAGCACCCAAATCCTATTGAAATCCAATGGGAGTTGTGTACTGAATTCCACTAGGCTAGGCAGAATATCACAGCCTTGCCTACAAGGGGCAGACATTATGAAGAGATTGTTCTAAGGGGAAGTGGTTTTGCACAGAAAAAGCATCACAAGGAGGTAGAATCCAAACCCTGGTTCACAGCATAGCCAGTGTTATGTGTATGCACCACTTGCGTCGCACTTAAACCCCATGTTGATGACTTAAGTGGTGTGTAGACCTCGAGCTAGTTGAGCTGAGTTTCACCCCAAGAACAATGCATGTGGTCTTTGTAGAAATTGATCAAAACGATTTCTGGCCAATGAAATATCCATCAACCGGGCTATAAAAAAAATCAGATGGCCTCTTAAGAGCAAATCATTTGTCTTCCCCGGGCCCTCTGCTCTGCTTTACTGGAACTAAGTGAGTAACATAATTTGACTTGACTTTTACTACAGAGCATTTCCTCCTCTCCTAAAAGACCAGCATAGCCGCAAGGCCAACAAGATGCGAAAGAAATGGTATTATCCCGAGGTTGGATCAAGAGCAGCAATGACATTTAGAAACAACATGATCTCTATGTTTGAACAGGTAATCTTAACGAGCAGGACACAGATTCCTTTGTTATCCCTTAACTCGGCTAAAAAGGGACAATGACAAGAAAAACTATATAAAAAAGCTTCCCAATATTCATAATGCGATAATATTTTGGATCATCATCAGTGACAGAGAGGCAGTGTGAGCTAGTGGATATGGCACTGGACTAGGAGCAGAAGGCCTGGTTCTGCCACTGATGTACGGTGTGACCTTGTGCAAGTCACATCACCTCTTTAGGAACGTCTACACACTTACAGCAGGATGTAGAGTACAGACACCGGATACTCAGCGAGCACAGGTCTAGCTAACAATGTAGACGGTGAGGCAAGGCTTAGAAGAGTAGAGAGCCCTACAGGCCTGAACCCCACAGGGTATATACCTCATACAGCTTTCTACACACCCAAACAGGGCCTCCCATGTGTACCGGAATATTTTTAGCAGCATGGCGTCCCCGCGGCCAAAGCCTTTCCCCACAGCATGTAGCTCCACACGTAGAGCCTGTACTCGACACACAGCCAAGTGTGGACGCAGCCATTGTCACACTGTTGCTCCCATCCATCCTTTGTCGGCCTTGTCTATTTCGACTGTAAACTCCTCGGGGAAAGGACTGTCTTATGGTGTGTTTGTACAGGAACTAGGACAAGGGGGTCGTTGGGCCTCTAGATGGGGAGGACTAAAATATTTTAGTTTAAGTCCGTGATACTCAAACCTCAGTGGTTCAGGAGCCAAATTAGCAATTGACATTACTCAAACGAGCCAGTCATGTGAATTCATTGTCTGGTTTGCTATAGTACCTAAAGATTGATATTTAAACAGTATGACGGGAAATATTTAGTTCACATTTATTGTTCTCACCGCAGAATGACTGACCAAGTATTATTTTCTCAACTACAATTGGTTAATAACATAGTAGAAGCCTCCTGACTGGTTAATAAACTTAGGGTGGTTAATAATTAAATCACAGTGTTTTAATATTGTGTGCAAAGAGCCGCAGGAAACACATTGAAGAGCCACTTGCGGCTCAGAGCCTTAGTCTGAATATCACTGGTTTAACACAGGGAATTTGTGTGAAACTGAGTGGCCTGTAATATTCAGGAGGCCAGACTAACTGATCTAATGGTCCCGTCAGGCCTTTCAACTCTAGGAAGCTATCAAACTATGCTACTGTAACACAAATCATTCACACTAAAGATCCAAGAATTTTGAAACTCCTGTTTGGCTTGTTGCCACCTGTGCTGTTTACTTTGAACACGAAGGAACAGATCCCAGGGTTAAATCTAAATCCCACCATCAAACTTTCAAAAGGGATCTGAATTTATGTTCTAGCTTGGACCCATCTCTAATAAAACAGACTGAAAAGAACCTGCCTGCTATTAACCTCATTATCTTCTGGAAACACTGATAAATGTGGGCTTGATTCTGTGGAAGTGCTGAGCCTTGCTTCAAAAGGAGAGGAGGGCGCTCAGCATTTTGCAGACAGTGCTTGTTACAGGTAGAACCCAATCCTGCAGGGCGCAGAGACCCTTCCTCTGAGATGCTAAGCTCCCTCCACTGCACTGACTTCAATGGCGTGGCTGGTGCGGAGCACTGCGCAGAATTGGGTCCCTACATTCGGTACACTTTGGTTTGTTCAGTGAACACCACAAGCCCGTTTAGGACTCACATTCTTTATTTCTGTGGGCTGGCGGCAGTTTTGCAAATGATCAAAACAGTGGCATTTTCCATGAGTTTACAACCTGCTCTTGTCACTCAGATCTTGGACGCTTTACAAAAAACAAGGGCTCGGGTTTGTTCTCGACACAAAAATGTGACTAAACAGCATAGCAGTGAAAGAAAGGTCGTCCCAGGGGGAAAGCAGGACATCAGCCTGTGTCAGAGGCAGGCCCCAGTGTCAGCCGTGAAAGGCAGCAGGGAAAAGCGAGGGAAGAGAAGAGGGGAAATTGTCGGCGGCATCCCAAAATGACAGCCCATGATTATGAAATCATGAGATACCTAGATTTGTTTTCAGGAGGAAGGGATTGAGGGGGAGGGTGACCACCACAGGGAAACGGAATCACGTAAGTGCTAGGTATTTCAGTTGCTTGATTAGTCGTTTCTTTTTCTTAAAGGGATCCTCACTATCAAGAGTCAGGGCCCGATTTTCAAAATTGCTCTGTGTCTGTTATTCAGGGGAGCTGGGATCTTTGGAAAACTGACCCTGAACTTATGGAACAAACCCCACAGGCTGAAATTGGCATGGATGCCCTTAGCAGATGTGGTGCCCAAACCAAGTGCCACAGCCTGGTAATGCCATGGTCTGTGTGTACTTGAGGCCAGCCTAGGTAAGCAATGTGCTCCTGGTTTGCTCTGAGGTCTAACACACACACGTTTGAGGTTATATTGATTGTGCCCACTGTAGAAAAAGACACAGCCCCCCAGTGAAATTCATATTTGGGTTTAGTACTGATATGAAAGCCTCTCAAATACGAGCCTGATTCTGTGACAATGCTGAACGCAGATGTCAACAGGAGAGGAGGACACTCAGCATTTGCAGACAGCAGTTGTTACAGGTGGAACCCAATCCTACAAGGCACAGAGGCCCTTCCTTTGAGATACGTAGTCCCCTCCACTGCATTGACTTCAATGGCGTGGCTGGTGTGGAACACTTCACAGAATCGGGTCCCTACATTCGATAGTTTGGAGGAGCACCTGACTCAGTGACGCTTGAGGGGAACAGCTCCTGACACCAACACCCCCAAAAATAATGCACGGTAACTGGGCAAGTCAGAACCTGGTGCTGTAGGGACCAGGTCAGGATCCAGCAGCTCCAACACCCCACCCCTGCTTTCCTCTCACTAGGAGAACCTCCTTTTGTGTTGTTTTCATTCCCCAGGCAAGTGAAATTAACCAAAGGAACAAACTAAATGGAACGAAAGTCATAGGAATAGTGGGCAGGCCAGCCATGGTGAGCTCATTGCCCAGGAGAACGTTGCGTCCCAGCTGGGCAGGGAGGAGGGGCCAAAAAAGAGACAAAGGTGCATTCTACTGCTCATTGAATAAAAGGGTTAGGTCATAAGCATGACTCACGCCTTCACCTGCTGCAACAGCAGCTGTTCATCGGCTCCACCGCATCACTGGCCCTCACCTAGTCTTGAGTACTCCCATGCCTGCCTCCCTTTTCACTAAGCTGCCACCTCCTAGTTCCTGACTTTGTCCTTCTATCTGCCAACCACGTCTCTTCCCTGACCTGCCTCTGCACACTGCACCAAGTCTGCTGCAGCCCATCCACCACACCTCGGCCCAGCGAGCAGCCACCCGTCCTACAGGTGACAATAAAATTAAATTTTGCATAAAATAAAATAAAATTTTGCATTAGTGACATAGGCCAAACCATGCCAAGTCTGTGTGGTCTAGTTCCAAGGTCAGTTTTGGTTTGGGTCCCTCCACCCTGGACCAGGAGGAGACAATAAGGACCCTACTACTCAGCTGTTTACCAAAGCATTTGTTGGAGTCTGTGAAGGAAACACTTGCTAATTCAGAGAAATCCAGCTCTTCGTTATCTCTGTCTAATCTTTCCAGATGAATCAGTGAGTGTCCCTGCAGAGCCTGGATGGCAGATACGGTACCTGGCAAACAAATAAAAATCCTTGAAGTGAGCAAACGCTTAAAACTACCCAGTCAAACACGTTGTTGATTTGCAGTCAGTGTGTGAGTTTAGTGTCCAGGAGAGATGCCAGTTGGAAAACCCTGGAGAGCAATAACACCTGTTTATCCATAGGAATGGACAGCAGAAGTGCAAGACTGCTCTGCTAATGAGCTTCAATCCTGTTCTGGAAGGACCACATCTAGGGGTTACAGAGATGTGCATTCAATACTTATTAATTATTGTACTACAGTAGTGCCTAGAGGAACCAAGTGAGGTCAAGGACCCACTGTTCTATGTACTGTATGAACGCATAAGCGGCAGCAGTCCCCGCCCCAGTAAGCTTACAATCTAAATAGGCAAGACCAACAAAGGATGGGAAAGGAAACAGCAGCACTGACGGGGGAAGTGACTTGCCCACAGCAGGCCAGAAGCAGAGCTAGGGATAGAGCCCCCAGCTCCTGACTCTGACTAACACGGTGTTTCCAGCTGGCCACCCAAAAATGAAAGCAGCCAAAATCATTAACTGTTTTTTAAAATCTTGGCTCAAGGCTCCTGGTTTCTATTCCCAGCTCTGCCACTGACTCCCTGTGTGACCTTAGGCAAATCATTTCACCTCTGTGTCCTTCCATCTCAGTAT
This sequence comes from Caretta caretta, assembly GCF_965140235.1. Classification (NCBI taxonomy): domain Eukaryota; kingdom Metazoa; phylum Chordata; order Testudines; family Cheloniidae; genus Caretta; species Caretta caretta. The sequence goes on from NC_134223.1 coordinate 9,933,057, forward strand.
GACAATACAGTACCTACTGCAGAGGCTTCATAGCTTGCTTGTAAAATACTTTAAGATCTTGAACTGGAAGGGGCTATTGTGGAACAAATGATTATAATAACCAGATCAACTTCCAAAAGAATGGGGATGGAGTGGGTTGAAAAGTTCATGTTTCTTTATTAATGCAGGAACATCTTTTCGGGAAACAAATTGGCATTTTCCGATAGAAAAACATTCCAGCAGAAAATTCCCGACTGGCTCTAGGAAGTACTATTAGTCTCATTTTACTGAGGAGAAACAGAGGTTAGGTTACTTTCCTTAAGGTCACATGACAGACTCAGTAGCAGAATTGGAGTATGGAAGCCAGGAACCCTAGGGCTCGATTCTCCACTCCCACTAGTTTTAAACTTGACTTACATAGAGCTGCTCCTGATTTACACCAATGTAAGTGAAAGGAGCATCAGCAGATGCAGTCAGCTGGAACCATTACATGACACTGCTTCTCAACCCTATGGCATTATCAAGTCTCAAATACACTAGTATTTTTTTCATATTTTCTCTGACGATTATGACTCTGTCTCCGAGGTAAAAATGCAGTGAAGTAATAGAGTGAAATCACCCCAAAGATAAAACAGGGCATGTTACAAGACAAGAAAATTAACATGTCAGATTTACCTATGTAACATATAACACACCTACAGAGGTAAGTACTAATGAATTTCTCTGCTCTCAGTATGGATAGCAATGAACTCCTGTTTTGATGAACAAGGCACCATTTGCCATTCTGAAGACCGCTACGACATTTCAAGTAATCAAAGGCTGCTCCTCAAATTTATTCCTGCAGTAACTAACATCTGTGGCGCTGGATTGCAGCCACTGTGAGTATAAAATACGTTGCAGCCTTTCTGATCTGACTTGTATAGCTCTGCTCCCAACCTACAAGTGTGTTCTACTGATCAATTACAGCAAGGGGGTGGGTGGAGATGTGTGGGATTACTCTCATTAACACTAGAAGGAAGTAATTTAAGGCTCCTAAAAACACCCTTGCCCATCAGTGCAAGAATAGATCCACAAAGGCCTGGTCTACACTACAATTAGGTTGATGTAAAGGCAGTTTACACGTCAATCTAATTATGTCGGTGTACGCACTACAGCCTTGTCCCACCAATGTAAGTGCCGTACTGCACCAACAAAATAACTACCTCCAGGAGAGGCGCAGGGCTTATGTCAGTGTAGTTAGGGTGATGCAGTGTCTGTGTAGACACTGTTACTTACATTGGCTGTCTTGTCAATTTCAGGGCTCCATGCTGGAGCCGTGAAATTGACAAGAAAACCCAGCAGCTAGAGCCCGGCTGCCCCCGGCTCCCAGCGGGGAGGTGAGAAGCCCAGGCAGCTGCTCCCTGTTCCCAGCTGGGATTAGGGAGCTGAGAGCCCAGGGGGCAGCTGGGCACAGAGCTGGGAGCCCTGGCTCTCAGCGTCCCCAAACTGTCCCAGTTCATTTGGTGGAGGCGTTCCTGGTGAGAATGCACACCACTGACAGAAGGCGGGTAGGGTGCACATCAGCCACCACAGTAATTACTGCTGTGGCTGTAAGTCAACTTAATATAGGTTGACCTAAGTCTGTAGCGTAGACATGCCCGAAATTCGTCTACACCCACTTTATTCCCCAGAGGTTTGGAATCGCCTGGCTCATGGCACCTTTCAGAGTGTACGGAATTAAAAAGAAAAAAAAACGTTTAGCTGCAGCACAGAAATGAGAGTGAAAAATCTCATCACTGCCCTCTAATGTTTGGTAAGTGCCCAAAGGGAAATGACCTTGCTAGGGAAAGGCCTCTCTGCTGTAGATCTGTAATGTAATTGCACAGAATATTTGCTGGGCAGGATTAGATGGCCAACTGCTGTTTAAGATCCTCCAGCTCAAGGTTAGCTCTGTTTGTGTCCCTATGGTTTGCAAGTGTGTGTTTGCTGTACTTCGCATTTGACCCAGCTACGCTGTCTGCAGAGGTCACTGGCAGAGGTTAGCAGCACTATGAGCCTCAATGACATTTTGCCACTGCTCCTCATAGCTCAGTGCCACCTGGGCTAAACATGGGAGATCAGGAAGCTTGTTTCAGAGAAACATTCAGAAATTGGGATGCAAAACTGAATCTCAGACCTCTCATACCCTTCCCCACCTCCCATTCACAGTCTCACTCCTGAGCCACCCCTATGCTAGCTAGGCCTCACTCAACCCATTCCCCAATGCACAGGGGGCATACTTAGAATCATCACAGAATATCAGGGTTGGAAGGGACCGCAGGAGGTCATCTGGTCCAATCCCCTGCTCAAAGCAGGACCAATCCCCAATTTCTGCCCCAGATCCATAAATGGCCTTTCAAGGATTGAATTCACAACCCTGGCTTTAGCACTGAGCTGGAAAATTCTGGAAGGTATTTGAGTTGAAAGGCTTTATAACCCCAGCTACCCGTGCCTGAGAGAATGAGAGAGAGAGAGCCCAGCAATAAATACCACACACTCAAAATAAAACAAAGAAGCCTGGAGTGGCATCCTTGCAGATCTCACAGTTGTGCCCTGGCAAATACTGAATGAGAAAGGAGTCCAGAGTTGCAGATCCTGGTCACAGAAGGTCCTAGCTCATGTCATGGCATCCTTGTGAAGTGCAGTGAAAGATACTGATTATGACAGGAATTCTCTGAAAGCAGCCTTGGATGCTGAAATCCTTTATTTGCACAAGAGGTCCAGCCCAGGCAGCAGCCATGCAAGCTTGATGGCCACTGGCTGCATAGTTGGGATATGAACCAGTGCTTGGGGCTCTGTATGCCACTACTATTCCTTGATTCGGTTAGTCCGCCAAAATCAACTTCTGCTCCCTCTGTTTCACGGTCTTCACTTCTTATGAATTCTAGCAGATTTTTACACATTCTCAATCTAACCTCCTGTTCCCCATATCCGTTTCTAAACACTATACTGACCCTGATTAAGGAATAATGGGTCTTGGGCTAAAAGCAACCAGTAAAGATCAGCAACAACAACTTGCCTAAGCATTCAAAGGCCAAAATCATTCTAGATATATTCAGGACAGTTTTCATCTTCAAAGAAAACAATCAAATGAAGTGAAATTCATGCACCAGAGACAGCGCTAACCTGGATTTAGCAAGGCTGATTTGGAAGTTTCTAAACAGCTGCAGAGGAGTGTAATTTACCAGCAGTTCAGTTTCCACAGGAGAACACTGCTCTGAAGTCAACTCTACTTTCTCAGCCAGGTCTAACTCGACTAGAGTTTGGCTCCATCTGCGTTATACAAATCCTGACCCTCAGGCACGTGAACTGATGCCCTCGACCAAATTTAGATGTGGTATCTTCCCAAAAACAACTTGGCGAAGAGCTGTGGAAGCAGACCTGAAAAACCTGGGGCAAAGCTGAGGAACCATTGAAAGACTTGCCAGAAACAGACAGGAGCGGAGGAGCTTCGTCACTGCCCTAACCACCAGAGGCGTAATAGGAACATGATGATGATGATGATGATCTTCCCCACAGGAGAAGGGAGGAAGGTCTTGGAGTCAATTAGAGCAGAGTACTCTCTAACACACTCCCGATTCCTCGGTTCCTGTAGCGGGATAGCAGGGCCAGGAACTGCTTCTGGTGGCCAACATGAGACAAGTCTGATGTGCAGGCAGACATGGAAATGTCCAGTTCCCTTATGTCCCATGTGGCACCATCCTCTACAAGGACGGGTTTGAGGCCTCTCTAAGCTTTGGTTATTGCTACAGTGCTTGACTCCTTGGTGCTATTGTAAGTACACACATATATATGTTCCCTCTGGGACTGCTCCCGAGATGTGCCGAACGGTATTGAGAACCCACAACTACAGTGATTTCATTGTGGGTGGCAGGGTTGAAAATGGCATTCAGGATGTGATCAGTGCCTCAAAAGATCACACTCAGATGGAGCATTTAAAGGGAAGAGCAAGGGAAGAAGGCGCCTGTTGCCCAAGGAGCTTTCCCCTTTGGCTGGCTCAAGAGAAGTCATTTGCTGCCCTTCCAGTTTGAGGAATTGTATGGAGATGGGCCAGCTGTTAGGTTGGATGGAAAGGAGTAAGGACGAGGAAGCTTTGTGCAGTGCCCGAGTGCTAAGCATGGGTTGATTTGTTTAACATACGCCTTTGAATCCGCTTTAAAATACTTACACTCGCTACTGTGTTTAAATTGAACTCTTAAAACGAAAGCCTCCCTCTTCCCCCCGCAACAGGGTCCAACATTTCATCTGTGGGTTACCAGCCCCTGCTGTGGGCAATCAGTTAAGAGCAGCCCTTTTGGATATTTATCAGCGGGCTAAGAGGAAGCACGACTGCTGCGAGTGTGACTGTTAATATGCAGTTAACTAGGGAACATAGCATGGAGCTCTGGGATGCCCAGATGCACCAGCCGGAGCTGTCACTTAAGCAGCGCGCCATGCCCATAACAACTAGTGTCTTCATGGTGAAAGCAGATGCAGTCACTGAAGGTGGAATTTGGGTTGGAGGCACTGCTGCAAAGCTGGTGTTTTGGAATAAGAGGGTTAAAGATAAAAAGTTTAATGGGGCTCTGCCAGCCTGCACGAAACCCCTAAACGCTGGTTGCTACCAACACAATTAGCACAAGAGCTGGGTCTCCAACAGCAGTTGGAAACAATGTCATTGTGACAATTGATGGAGAAAGGGGGTTGCTTCTTGCCTCTCTAAACAGCTTTTAATCGGGCTTTGATTCTTGAAAAAGGCGTTTTCCATAATTAGCTCTTTGAAGATGCACAGAACGTTCAAGGGGAAAGGGAATGAAAAGTGAGACACAGCAAGAGATGAGGGAGGGCGTGGAGACCTGGGAGGAAACAGAGCAACACGGGGAGGGGCTGGGGAGAGGCAGCTTCCAGGAGATAGTTCCAGTTGCATACAGAGAAGGTTTTGGAGAATATCAGTGGGTGGAACCTGCATGGGAGAAGGAAACAGAAGGCAATACAAGAAGGCATGCGGGCAAGTAATACCTGCAGGCCGAAGGAATCCCAGGGTGCAGGGAGGGAAGGAGGAGATGGAAGGGGTGTGGGAGGAAAGAGGGAACATCCAGAATTAACAGTGGCATAACACCAGCACATTTCTTGAAAAACTCCCTGTGCCTTGGAGACGCTTGTCCCGACGGCCCAGAGAATCTGTCTCTAGTTTAAGTGAAGCTATAAAAAACTTTGGGCCCAGTTCCCTTCCTTCAAAACACAAGTAACTACCAAGGCTGTTAACAGGGGTCCAGCTCATAACCCGCGGGAGGAAGGAGTAGGCCCTCCACATGGACTTTGGCTACAACTTCCAGGGCTTTTTTTCCTGGTTGCTCCAAGTCTCACCTGCCCCAGGCTCACTCCAAAATCATTCCAGGTCATGAACAAAGCCCAGGTTTTAGGCTTGTAATCCAAAATTAGCGAGTTGGGCCTGGTGAAATGCACTGGCTAAGGGGCTTTGCGCAGCTCCTGTGAGGTCAGCGTGGGGTTGAAAATAGGGACACCCATTTAAACACACCCCACAAAGAGAACGAGGAAAGGAGAATGTGCAGTACTCAGCGATCCTCACAGGACGCCCCTTGTCAGCCTGCCAGATCTTCTCCAATCCCTGCTGTGGGAGCCCATGTCCCTGTCTAATGAACAGGCCTTGCCCCCAAGTCACACTGCCCCCTTGCTGCGAATTAATACGGAAATCTCTGATAAGTTTTTAAATTACTGAATCTTCCTAATGTTGTTCTGTGCATGTTACCACTTTGTCCGCCACTTCATCACAGCAGCTCAAGAGACTGGAACAACTATATTTATAAAGTGGGTGCTCAGGTCTGTATAATATATTCTGAAGGAAGAAAAATTCTAAAAGGATTTAGCGGGGAATGGCTAAGATCTGGGCCTTCACTCTTCTGGGACCATTGGTTAGGTCGCATGTTCATATACATTTGTTAGTAACCGTGCTTAATTTTGGTTTTGCAAAACTATAGGACAATGCAGGTCATATATTTGAATCCCCACATTTGGGAGTTGGAGAGCATTAGATGGTTTTGTCCTGTCACTGCTTACAGCGCAGTCCCGGCTAAAAGGGCAACCTATTGCCTGTAATTGACCTAGCTTGCGGTGCATGGTGGAGAAAATACCTTTATGATCTTTGTGAAGTGTCTTTTGACTCATTTTTCTCAAAGTGTGACCCTGAATTCACCTCTCTGTGCCTTGTGCTCTATATTTTAGCATCCCTGGTGCTGGCTTTGCTAATGCATTTGGTTTTGGCTCCTTTTTACATTTGGTTTGATCCTTACCTAGTTTCAAAGGGTTATTCCAGGCACAGCATGATACACTGGTTAGAGCAGAGGACTAGGCGTTAGGGCTCCTGGATTCTGCCACCATCTTCGTGTGTGCCCTTCAATTTACTCATATGTGTGTGTTTGTTTTAAAAGGTGAATAATAATACATTCCTACCTAGACAGGGTGTGCAGGGTGTGGCTTTAATTGATGTTTGTAAAAATGATTTGAGATCCTTGACAGGGTGTTCTGTAGGCCAGGACTGTAATTAGATCAATTTGAATTTACCTCAGGTTTACTGTGGCCACACTGGAAGTGCTGTCCTGATTTAGAAGGCGCTCCAGTTTAACGCGCCTACTCATTATTGGTTGATCACTTCCTGAAAGAGCGAGGTATAGTCTGAGCACAGGACAGGGAAACAGGAACTTGTCTGACTTCTAATCTTGGCTCAGACACACTGTCCCTTGGTGGCTCCTTTACCTTCTCCATCTCAGCTTCCCCATCTTAGAAAAGGTACTTTGCTAACTACCTCAAAGGGCCATCGTGGGGACAAATGAATTGTTTGCGAAGCATTTTGAAGATGAAAATATCTATAAAAATATTAACAGAGGCCTTATGGGGGAAGTTCTGAAGAATGACATAGGACGGACACCAACAGGCTTCCCTACAAATTTGGTAGGATCTTATAGCAGTCAGTCTAAAAATGCATAAAATGGGATTATCAAAACCAATGAGCTTTGGCCTAACTCTGCCCTTATTGGCATCAGTGGAGTAAAACTACCATTGATATTACAGGAAACAAGTTAAGCCAGGCCTGAGCTCTTCTGAAAATCCCCACTCATAGGCCATGGGATTTTTTCAATGGGTTTATTAATATTCCTGCAACGTTTTATAAGCAGGGATAAAGTCCACTGAATTCTATAGAATGCTTAAAAAAACCCAATCATAGAAAGTGTGATTTTCTGTTAAGTTCCATAGGACTTTTCTATATTTAGACTGACATTTACTGGACCAAGAGACAAACTTTCAAGCTCCAGAGAGCTCAGCGTGAAGACGACCCCTGTGGAGTTCAAAAGCGTGCCTCTTTCAGCAACAGAAATTGGTCCAGTAAAACATATTACCCACCTCTCATATCCTGGGACCAACAGGCTGCAACAGCACTGCAAACAACAGATATTTAGACCAGCTCTATGAATTTATACAGCACCTCGCACAATCAGGCCCTGATCTCAGTGATGGTCTACTACCATAACAGAAATAACAAGAATAATGAGAATAAGAGGAAATGAATGATCCCATAAAAATGTTTCACAGTGACTAAAAGCCCTGCGCATTGAGACACAGAATTTAATGTACTGCAAATATACCATCATCATCAACAGCCCACAATTATGCTGAAAGGACTTCATAAACGGCATTCACAGAGCACTATGAGATGACAGAAGAGTCATGAGACTGGTTAATTTCCATTCCTCATTACTGCACGGGCAACAAGGACAAATGTTGCTCTACTGTTTCCCCAGCTCTCAGTTACAGTCTACAGGCTGTCAAACAACAGACTAATTTGGTACCATTTCCTGGACTCATCACACTTTCTTGTCATAAGAATTAGGGTAGTCATCACAGAATGTTATGCCTAATGGGTTCTGGTTTCCTTTAGCTATTCCCATTCCAATGCTAAAACACTATAACTAGACTAAGAAAATGGCCTACAAAATTAATGATAAAGATCAAATAGAGACAGCAAATTTAGCAAAATAAAATAAATAAAATATATAAATCATCCATCCCAATTAGAATCTAAAGATGGTAACTAAGAAATCAAGGAAAGAAAAAGCAAAACGATGCATTCCCAGGGAAACGGGCTTCATTTCTCTTGCAGATCTCAGAGTTGATAAAAATCACTAACACAGGTTCAATGTGGGATTTACAGAAGATAATAAAAACACCAGATCCCGCAACTCTGACACTAATAGTTCCATTGAAACCAATACGATTACTCACATGTGTAAGGATCTGCAGGATCCAGCCCAATGATTTGTACGCTAAGGCCCTGATCCAGCAAAGTATTTAAGCTTAACGTTAAGAACATGAATGGTCCCATTGGCTTCCATTTGTTTAAGTGCTTTGCTCAACTGCAGCCTAATGTAAGCGGGGGAATAGTCCCGCTATTGTGGGGAACTTTCGTGGCTTCTGTACTACCCCAGTGAAGTGGGCTAGCGAAACGATCCGAGTCCTCACTCCCACTTCCTTTACCCAGTGGCCTTCCTGCCCTTGAGGACTCCCCTTCCACTCTCCTGTCTTGGCAGAGTCCTCGTAACCCCAACAAGGCTGGGCCCAGGATTCCTGGGGGGCTCGACCCCCAACCCTGCTGTGGTCACCTAGGACAGGGGCGAGGGTGTCCCCACTCTGGGGTACTCTCTCTGCTCTGGGCACTTCTCTGACCCACTGACCATTACATACAAGTTAAAGCAAATGCAAGTTATTTAATCAACAATTAATTTTAAAAAAGAATAAGGAAAAATGGGAAAGGTTAAAGGAAACACATCACCCCGCTCTGTGGCAGGGAACATCACAAACAGTGTCCCTGGAATGTCAGGGCAGTTCACAGTCTGTTCCTTGTAAGTCCCAGGCCGCCTTCTCAGGCCCTGGCTGTGCTGCAGGGATGCTGTGGGTTGGACACTTGCTCTGGTGGTGGCCACACGCTCTCAGACTCTAAGTGGTAGGACCCTTCTGCCCAGTGTCGCCCCCGCCCTGTCGGCGATATGATCCAAGCCTGGCCTGCAGAGCCCCTTGGCTGAGGCATCTCCCTGTGCTGGGCCTGCTGCCCAGGGTCCCCCTCGCTCTCCCCGGCTGCTCACCGCACCCAGCTCCGGATGGCTCCAGCCCCAGCTGCACCACTCGGTCTCTGCACTGCTGCTGCTCTGCCTCCAGCTCCCTGGGCTGCTTCTTTGGCCCCTCTGGCTCTGGTAGCTGCAGCTCTGCTCCCGGGACAGGTCTGCTCTCTCTGGGCTGTGCCTCTGGCTTTGGGGCTGCAGCTCTGCTCCCAGGAGAGGTCTGCTCTCTCTGGCCTGCTTTTCCGGTCCCTCTGGATCTGGCCCAGCTCTGCTCCCCAGCTTAGCTTGGGCCCCTGCTTTCTCCTTAGCTCGGCCCCACTCTGTCTGACCCAGGCAAATCCAGCTCACACAGAGGATGGGACCTCCCTGGCCTCCTGACTCCCTGATTAGCCTGCCCACCCCATCATTCAGGCTGACCTGGAGCATTGGCCTCTCCCCATTGTTCCTGGGGGCTGTCAGTCTCAGGATCCTGATTCCCCATCGACCCTTCCCCCTTTTTAATACTGGGAGTTAGCCAACCAAAACACCCCCACTGAATGTTAGTAAGGGGGCAACAGTCCCCTTACACTAAGAATCAGATCTCAATCTGATGTAAATCGCTGGGGTTTGCTTGACTTCCATGCAGCGATAGCGATTTACACCAGATGAGGATCCAGCCATAAGATCACGAGCTACAATGATCTACTGCTGTTAAGGGAGTGGGGAAAAACCACAAACCAAATTTTAAATGCAAGTTGCGCCCGCTCTTGTCAGGGAAATGCGTCTATGTTGTTTAAGGGCTTTTTCCTTCCCTCAAGAAAATCTAAATAAATAAAAAATGGAAAGCACTTGGAAACCAAATCATACAAAATTAATCCAGCCCCATGGCAAGCATCAGAGCAGGAAGGAAAATGGCATCATTTAGGAGGATTTGTTCATTTTATTTGTGGGCTACACCATAGTATCAGAGTTCACGGTAACAGCATTATTAGCTTCTGCCCAGATGTTGAATCTAATGTGCGCAAGTGCGGTATATGTTTTCAGTGCTGCTCAAACAGGGTTGCTTAATGTCCCTTCCCCCACCCATCCCTCCTCATACCTGCTGAAATAACAGCAATTTCTCTTGATGGTTAAGCAAACAACAGCATGTTCCTCTTTGCTAATCTCAGGCAAGCCTCTGGCAGATTCTCTTCTCTTTTCTTCTAAGGTTAATGGAAATCTAATAGGATACTTCAACTACCCCACTGCATGGAAAATGGCACCAGAATAACCATATTTTTATTCTAAGTAAAGTAGAAGTCTGTGGTATCGATCCTGTAAACTCTCTTTCTTGCACAAGGAGTCTTCGTTCGGATCAGCCCTATTGAAGTTAATGAGGCTACTTGGGCTAGTAATGGTTTGCAGCATTGGGCTCATTCACAGGATATCCAATACAGATGAACCACAATAGCAGCAATGGACAGACACCGTAGGCCAATTATTCAAGCAGCCGAAGGCTTGCCTCCATTTTTCCTCAAGTAATGACTGTCTACAAAAGTGGGCGTGCACCTGTTTTGTCTATGCAAAATAGGTTGGTATAGTCAGCTGTGCATCGATTTGTTACATTTTTGTTACAAGAAGAAAAGGAGGACTTGTGGCATCTTAGAGACTAACAAATTTATTTGAGCATCAGCTTTTGTGAGCTACAGCTCACTTCATCGGATGAACTGTACCTGTGACCTCCCTCACAGTCTCTGTCCAGGCACCTTCCAAGTGACAGACCTACACTTCACACTTCTCTCAGATTGGAATCCTGCAATTCACCCCACTTTAGACTGGATTATCAGGTTACAGCACCTCCCATTTACCATATTACCCAACTGTATTACCTCCAGCAGGTTTGGCTCCTGCTCTAGAATCCTGTCTGGGAGCTGTGACCCAGCTGGTAAACTCAGTGACAGAACAGCTTGTTCAAAGGGAGTATGAATTATTTATCCGTAACAACATCACAAGCAGAGAGAAAGGGGTTAAAATAAAAGTCTAAACTCATTATCTCACCTAAACCTTGTCCTTTTCTTGCCAGTTTAGGCAGATTCCACCTGCCCTTGTCAGCTCTTCTGAGTCTAAGGTTCAGCCTGCATCTCTGCAGACCCCTTCTCTCAGTTAGAGTTCATTTCTCAGTTCACAAGCAAACGTTTATCCATTGAAAAGGTCTTTTGTCTGACCTGGGACCCTGAACCTGATCCAAAATGGTTTATGCGTTTCTCCAGAGGGGATCAGAGGTAGTCTTCAAACAGTGGATTCCCTGTATTGTCCATTTGAGCACCAGACTGTTTAAAGTCATTAACTGGGGTCCTGCAACCCAAAAGGTAACTAAGAGACTTAACCCTTAACAAGCAGCACAATCAGACCCACAAAGACATATTGTAAACTACAGACATGTAGTAAACTAGACAGACAATCTCCTTTTCATTCAAACCATGTATATACACATTACAGCCAGCGTATGCATATATATATATACATATACACATACACACAGAATTTTCAACAGGATTTCCAGTGATATATTCTCTATTCAGAACTGGTGGGTATACAATATACAACATAATGAGGTTGTGAATAAATCAAAAACATGAAAAACTGAAATTTCAAGAAGCTGGGGAATTACTGAATTATTGCATGTAAAGCAATGGCAGAGGATTGTACATTTAGTGAAATATATAGATAGATTGAGAAGTGCATTTATTATATGCTACAATGACTGGTTCAGTGGGGGTTCAAATATTCTATGAGGAAAGCTTCTGGGTCTTGGGGGAGACAGATTCAGTTCCACGCGCCATCACAAGTTTCCTGTGTGACCTTGCACAAGTCACTTTGCCTCTCTATGCTTCAGTTTCCCATCTGTACAAGGGGCATAATAGCACTGCCCTACCTCACAGGAAGGGTGTGAGGATAAGTGCATTAAAGTCTGAGGCACTTAGATACTGTAGTAACGGGGACCATGGAAGTACCATACATAGATTGGAGTGGTACATAAAATAGTAACTGAGTGTCTTGGAGAGGAAAAGGCAGCCAGCAGGCTCCACAAGCTGCCTGGGATGGGTGGTTGTCTAGTTACGTAAAATCCTGTCCAGCTCCTCCAAAAAAACTGGACAGGTTACATGTCCCCTGGTGGATACTTTTCTGCTTCACCCTTGTTGAATGTTGGTCCTTCACGGACATCTGCCTAGCAAAGTCAACAAAAATCTTTATTCTGGTGGCTGGCCACAAGGGCTTCCTGCACCGATACTTCTCCCTAGGTGGCAATGAGATCCAGGGTCTCAGCATGACCCCAAATAGCTGCTCCAGGCATGTTGGGGGGCTTCTGAAGTATTATTGGAGGTCTTGTGATAAATCTGAATCCAGGAGCGAATGGACAAAATCTGTCTGTGCAACAGCTTATAAATGGGAAAAGGGACATCTAGACAACTTGACTCCAGAGCAGGGGAGGGCACACAGGTAAACAGAGAGGTCAGTAATGGACGCTGCAAAGCCGTGTTGGATAGCTGCTGGAAGACCGCCAATGTAATTCACAGAAGCATTGCGTGCACATGAATAGATCAGATCTGCAGCAAAGTAAGTTCACTTTGCAACAAGACTCCAGAGTTTGCGATAAATGTGGAGTCAGTGCACTACAATGAATAGCATTGTGTGTACGCAAGTATTTTCAAAGCCGATTAAGTAAAAAAAAACCTATGGATTAACCCCGCTATGTAAACAAGCCCTTAGTGGCCAGTGACAGAATCCAAAGCAAAACAGTGGAATGAAACAGAAATGGCTGTAGCAATAGCAAAACCAGAATCATGTGAAGCTCTAGAGTTATAGTTTACCAGAGTCCACTGGAACATTATTTTCAAGTTTGTTACATCTGGGTTTGCTCTGCCTGAGTTTCAGTTTTGGATGAACCCCAAAAAGCAAAAGGAAGAATCTACTATGCTCACCTGGTTTTACACAAAATTATAAACCAATCCAGGTTCCCACAAAAAACTAGAGAACTTTTTGGCTAACGCGGTATGAGTTACACATTTGTAACAAAATCCCCCAAACAGCTGATTTCTGCCTACTTTGGGTTTTTTCCCCACAGAGAACATTTTGCAGACAACTAAGTCCCTCTTCACCCAGTGGGTTCCATTTGGAAAGGAGTAATGATTAGAAAAAAATCTAGCTGCAAAATTTGCATCTGGATCTGAACTTTCCCAAACAATGAGGATGACTGGACTTGGGTTTTGGTTTAGTTTGGTCTCTAGTACAACTCCATTTTCTATCCATCAACTACAGGCGTTTATATGGATGCCCACCACTAGAGCATGTGAGTGCAGTGGTCTCCCTACAAAACCATGTTACTATCATTGCATGACAACCTCCAGCATGGCACAAGTGGGCTGTTGATCTAGGCCAAGTTTTTCAAGTGGTTCTGGTTGCTTTAGTTATTGAGCACCCAACTTGAGACACCTTAAACTCAGCTGCACCTCAGTCCCTGGAAAAATCATGGAACAGGTCCTCAAGGAATCCATTTTGAAACATTTGGAGGAGAGGAAGGTGATCAGGAACATTCAACATGGATTCACCAAGGGCAAGTCATGCCTGACCAACCTGATTGCCTTCTATGATGAGATAACTGGCTCCTTGGATATGGGGAAAGTGGTGGGTGTGATATCTTGACTTTAGGAATGCTTTTGATACGGTCTCCCACAGTTTTCTTGCCAGCAAGTTAAAAAAGTATGGATTGAATGAATGAACTATAATGTGGATGGAAAGCTGGCTAGATCGTCAGGCTCAATGGCTCGATGTCTAGTTGGCAGCCGGTATCAAGCAAAGTGCCCCGGGGTCGGTGCTGGGGCAGGTTTTGTTCAACATCTTCATTAATGATCTGGATGATGGGCTGGATTGCACCCTCAGCAAGTTCACAGATGACATTAAGCTGGGAGGGAAGAGGTAGATATGCTGAAAGGGAGGGATAGGATCCAGAGTGAGCTAGACATATTGGAGGATTGGGCCAAAAGAAATCTGATGAGGTTCAACAAGGACAAGTGCAGAGTCCTGCACTTAGGAGGGAAGAATCCCTGCCCTGCTACAGGCTAGGGACCGACTGGCTAAGCAGCAGTTCTGCAGAAAAGGACCTGGGAATTAAAGTGGACGAGAAGCTGGATAGGAGTCAACAGTGTGCCCTTGTTGCCAAGAAGGCTAATGGCATATTGGGATGCATTAGTAGGAGCGTTGCTTTCACCCTTCCACTGCCAGAAGCATTTCTCAATCATACTACCCACCTGCTCCAGAGTGAATTTTAAGGAGAACAAGGCTGCTACCTCTGATGCCATCTCACATTGCAATCTGCATTTCTACTTCAATAAAATTAACATAACAAAAGCAGCTCCAGGAGGACAGGTAACGTTGAAGTATGTGATCACTTACACAGGACCAGCAAAGTGAACGTGATACTACTGAAAATTCTATAAAACAAACCCAATCTATTGTTTGCTTTTTACACCATGTCTCAGCAGCACCCTAATGAGAGAACATCTGTTAACACATTCTGGATTTTCTCTCGCTTTTTGTTAGGATAGAAATGTTTTTGTTTGAATACAAAGATTAAAAGCAGTTACTTGCCCATTAAAAAAAAACAACCCTAACCAATTACCCTTTCAAAGTTGCAAAGAGATCACACACACACACAGGATGTGATTTGGAGGCAGATGTGAATTGCATCTCCCTAAGCCAGTGGTTCTCAAGCTTTCTGGGCACAAGACACATTTGTAAATGTTTATGGCCTGTTGGGACCTAATAAATAGTCTTGGGGGGGGGGGGGATCGCCTGGGGTGGTTTCAATCAGGTCCTGCTCCCCATTGTGTCCTGCCCAGCACTCACCCTACAGTGACAGTTCCAGCAGCTCCTGTGCTGTGGGGCTGGCTGGGCTTGCAGCGCTGCTCAGGTTTGGCCCCCGCCCCCGACTGGACCAAATTCGTGCGAGTGGAGTTGTGACCTGGCTCCTGGGATTGCAGTGCCACTCACTCAGATTCGGTCTATCTAGACTCCTGTCATCATGACGGCTGGGCTAAACCCGAGTGGCTCTGGGACCCCAGAGGCTGCAGTGTCTGGAGCAGGGAGGCAACTCCAGACAGCCCCGGGGGACAGGAGCCACAGTAGCTGCCACGCGACCCTTTAAAACATTCTGGCGACCCGATTCTGGGTCCCAACCCATGGGTTGGGAAAGCCTGTTCTATACCACTTGCTCATGGGTAAAAGGTGCTTGCACAGTGACATCCCTAATGGTTCTGCCAGGAGAAGGAAGCCCTAAAGTGAGATCATGAGTCCACAGGAACCCCCTATTTGCAACTTCAGGAACCCCAGCCTTAACCCCTTACTGATCAGCACTGTTCATTTTTGGATGATGCCATCTGGCATAGCAGGGAATGGAGACAATGTGTATCCCAGGGAGTTACTGCCACTGTTAGGTTTGGCACCAGCTGAAGCCAGCACAGACCCTAAAACAGGGATCGGCAACCTTTGGCACACGACCCGTCAGGGTAAGCCCCTAGTGGGCCAGGCCAGTTTGTTTACCTGCAGCGTCCGCAGGTTCAGCTGATCGCAGCTCCCACTGGCTGCAGTTCGCTGTGCCCAGCCAATGGGGGCTGCGGGAAATGGCGTGGGCTTGGAACGGCGAACCACGACCAGTGGGAGCTGTGATCTGCCAAACCTGTGGACGCAGCAGGTAAACAAACCAGCCTGGCCTGCCAGGGGCTTACCCTGACAGGCTGCATGCCAAAGGTTGCCGATCCCTGCCCTAGAATCAAACCTAATACAATGGTCACTGCTAAAAATCAATCAAACATTTAACACAGCAAAGTACCTGAAACCCTGAAGATATTTCCTATTCCAAGTACAGAGAAATACTGCAGTATCTCAGATACCACAGCATGGTAACTACCAGTGATGTCTGACCACAGCACATGTGACGTGTATGTGTGCATGATGTGTAATCGTCTGTGTACTCACACACACATACACACACCACACACGTAACAAGGCCCAACCAGAACCACAAATCAAAAGCCATCCATCTCCATGAATTCCAGGGGCAAATGGTGTAGGGGAGGTGGGGAGCAGGGAATATCACATTCAGATCCCCAGTTCCAAGCTTACTTCCAGGGTTGTAGATCCATTTTGAATCCAAACCTGGAAGGGGTAGGCAGCATGTTTAAAACCCCAACCTAAATTCATATCCACCTTTTGCAAACAGCCCCTATATACAGTGGGCCAAACCAAACTCCCTGGATCCAAACACCCCTGAAACCTGGATCCAGATCTGAATTTTGCAGCCTCTCTTTTTAACATTTTATCTTACCACTCCCCCCCCCCCCCCCCCCGCTTGACTTTCTCACCATGTCTCAAATTCTTCCCTGGCTTGTTAGCACTACTGACAAAACACTTATTGGTGGGGGCAAAGGACAGCAGCATCCTGTGCTCCTGTTCTTTCTGAAGATCTTAATAATGCAAGCCTCCTGGAGCAACTTGGTAAGCTAATGAAATCCATTTCTTGCAATCACTGCAAAATGGAGTGCGACTTACCTGAAAGCCTGTAATTTGCAGACATGAAGGGGAATAGAATATGGTGCTCAAACATTACCAGCAACTAGGTTTAGAATATTGATTATAAGCTCAAAAATGTAGACACCCCGTGTGAGCTTTAAACCTCTGAACCCAATCAAAATCAATATTTTCCTCTTTAAAAAAAGGCTGGGAGAAAAGTACATTTAATATGGATTCAGTGTTATTTGGGGTTTTACATTATTCATTGGATCCCATCGTATGTCATGCCGCAGTGAATATATTAACATAAGTGATGATAGAGAAATTACAGCTTTCCTAAGAAATATAACACAAAGCAACAGCCTTGTGTAGTAATGGTGCACTAAAGTGCCACTCTCCAATTAGCAGCATGCAATTAAGCCTGGGTGCTCTGAGCTTGTATCTACTTGTAGATTTACTCCAGTAAGATTGAGAACAAACAAACAATGTTGCAGCTACAGGTCCGTCTTCACTGGCTGGAGTGTTGGCCCCAACCCGACTCCTGGGCATGCGCAAAAATCTCTAGTTTGAGTTAGATGGTGCTTTAAACTCAAGCGAGTTGCCTCACCTGGGGAGTCTGGTTTGAAGCTCGGGGGCTGGAGTGATGATGCTGGAGCTAGTCAAGCAATGAGGACACGGCTGCTCTGTGCTGCTAACAGGGCAGTAACCCAATCCCCCTCTGCAGCTCGAGTGCTGTGTGTTCGCTCTCATGCAAGCCAGGCAAACTCTCACGAGGATTTACCTGGAGGGTAGATAACTCACGATCAAACCACAGTGAAGATAAAACCCTCTATGGCAAAGGCCAAAGACCTCTAGAAACTTTCCTTTGTTATTTAACCTTTACAACTCCCCTGCGAGGCAGATGTAACACCCATTTTACAGTCACGTAAACTGACTCTCAGAAAGGTTAAGGGAACATCTACACTGCAGCTGGGAGGTGTGATATCCAGCTCAGGGAGATATATGCACGCTAGCCCTGTTTGAGACAGCACACTAAAAGCAGCAGGCTAGCCTCGGAGGCTCGGGTTAGCCATTTGAGTACATACCTCAGACTGGCCAGCCCGAGCCACCAAAACCACACTGCTATTTTTAGCACGCAGCTCTAGCAGAGTTAGCCTGTGCAAGTTGACGCAAATTGGGAATTACACCTCCCAGCTGCAGTGTGTAGATATACCCTATGTGATCTGTACAAAGCCATCAAAAGCCTGTGAGTAGAACACAGAAATGCTGATTCTCAATCCTCTATTCCACCCACTTGTCTACACTCCCCCATAAGCCAGGAACAGATTGCAAAAGTCTCAACTCCCAGTTACTAAGCCTCTTTTCCTCCAGAGCCAGGAATAGACCCTAGGAATTCCCAGATTCTAACCACAAGGCAACATTCCACAGAGCCAAAACAGAATGGAGAAGTCCTAGCTTCTATTTGCTACTCTAACCAGAAGTCCTAGCTTCTATTTGCTACTCTAACCAGTAGCCCACAGTACATCTCACAGATTACGCAACACTGCTCAGAAAGCTGAACACATTCCACCACCGCAAGTAGCTGACCACTCCTGTTTTGTTTCAGTCCTGTCGTCAAAGTCCAACAATTTTTGTCTCCTCTCCCAACCTGCTCAGATATACGCAGTGTGACTCTTCCAGATCAGATTTAATAATGCACAATAAATCTTCAATGGAAAAGGGGGGTGGAAAAATCATCAAAGTGCTGTTTTGTTGCTCAGCCAGTTAGGTGGAGAGCAGAGGACTACACTGCTGAAATGCAGCCCCCTTCAAGGCAGAAGTCAGTTGCACAGCATGTTACACAATAATGGAGCTGGAGAAGCAAAGCGGAAGGTGAAATTTTGTCTAAGGACGTTTTTCTGCCTCTTTTCTTCCCCTTCCTGCATTCCCAAACCCTGATCCCTCAACGCTCAGAGAGCCGACCCTGATCATCAGAGCCCTGGGCGCTTGGGACCCCTGCAACAAGCGTGTGCTGCGGACCTGTGGGATCGGTCGACGCTACGCACGGCTCCTCATGGAATGCGGCGCCTCATGGTCTCGGACACCATCCGATGCTCCAGGGACATCTACATCGAACACATCACCGGCCACTGACAGCACCAGGAGGTGTGAGCTGGTACGACATTGTGCATCAACTTCGAGAAAGGGACCAAGAGACACTTCCCATTGGACCATATGAACTGGAACCATAAACTCACTGAACATTAAATCCCACCAAATGAGGGTAGATCCATCCTCATCATTGTATCCACTCATTATACCCCACACCTGAACATAGCCATTATATGGACAACATACCCCCATATCTCAGTGTCTGTACTTTGACCCGTTAAACTTTTACCCCCAATCGGGGAGATTGCAGATTATGTATTCCTTACGCCACTCATTCCTAAACCAAATTTCGCACCCCTTGATAATCTGTACTTTATTCCCTGATAACCAGGAACTTCTATGCTTAAACTCTGTACTGTTTTCTTTTTACTTCAACATTATCTTAATCAAATTTTTAAGGACTCGTCTGAAAGAAGCCCTCCCACTACTCCCTCATCTAACGACCACCTATGGAACCCAATTTACTTGGGAGATCTGGCTTCAAGTCTCTGCTCTGCTACAAGCTTCCTTGGGCATGTAACTTAGCCTCTCTCTGTGCCTCAGTTCGCAGTCTTCCCTAACTATTATCCCTCCTCTCTTGTGGAGTAGTGGCGTTTGTTTGAGGTAACAGAGGCATTGCTACACTGGATGAGATCAGTGGTCCCTCTAGTCCAATATACTGACAGCAGCCAGTTCCAGATCCTTCAGAGGAAGTTGCAAAAAGCCAAGCAGTAGCAGTTATGGGAAAACCTACCACCATGGAAAGGCTCTTCTGATTTCCAGAAGCCAGAGGCTGGCTTAAAGTCTGGATCATCAGTTTGTAGCCCTTCCAAAACTCTTGGCTTTTTTTTTTAAGCATACACTATTAGAACTAGGCTATTCTGATTAATTCTAAATGCCGAATGCCTTTTTCAATCCTGCTAGGCTCTTGGCCTCAGTGATATCATGTGGCAGTGAGGTCCATATTCAAAGAAAGGGAAGGGAGACACTGGGTAAAGCAACAGGTTGTTCCTGGATGGATGAGGGTCAGAGCAGCAAGCAGTGATCTCTTCTTCAGGGGAAATTGCTCATGTGGCTTCCAGGGTGGGGGCAAGGAGAGCCCTGAAAGGAGTTGTCAAGAAAAACAAAACTGAGGGGGGAGGGGCAAGGAAACACATCAAGAAGGGTTAGTAAAAATATTTTAAATGAAAAATGTACAGCCATTTGTAAAATCCACGACTCCAATTTCCATCCTCAATTAAATGCATGATTTTAATGACACTGAAGGGGTGTAACTGAGAGCAGCTTTTGGGACACTATCTTTATAAACCAGATGCTATTGTATTGTGGTTTTGTTTGCTTTTTAAAGCCACACTTTAGCTTTCAGATAGCTTCTAACAAGAAATTCTAATGGATCGTCTTCATTAACTATCCCATTCCCACCACAATTTATATGCATATTGGAGAATATGGTGTGGAAAAGCTTCCTATAAAATATCTACCCCTTGCATTGTCAAAATGGACACGTGTACGGTCATGCTTATCAGCATGTATGGAATTTACCCGTAAATGGCAGTGTGTCTCACTGAAAACTGGTTACATTCCAAATGCAAGTAAAAGCCCCGTTCTGCATCCCTAGCTTCAACTGGACTATTTACATTAGTAAAGCTTTATTGGGCACATTTAGAGTACAGACAGATTGAAAGCATCTAATTCACATCCAGGTCCGGATTTGAAATAACTCAGATTTTGGGGTGTGGAAGAGAATTCCAGGTGCTTGGTACAACCCACAATACTGTACAGTTGAGGGCCCATTTGCAACATTCAGATTTGGATTTCAGACACTCACAACATTTTAAGTGTGTTTGGAGTCAGGACCGTCTCTCATCAATGTCCAGCTCAGCAAAGCACTTAAGCTTGTGCTGATCCTTAGATCCTGTCAAAGTCAATGGGACTTATGCATGTGCTTAATAGCAAGCCATGAATCCATATTTCCTTTTATTCATTGATTTTTAATGCTGTATAAGAGCAAAGTGTTATTATTAGCAAAAGAATGATGGAATTCAAACACAAAGAGCTGTGGAATCTGCCAGCATTTCTCAGAACCTGCTTCTTTGGTCCCTTTTAAAAAATGGAAGTCAGTCCTCATAAAGCAGATCGATTGTAAAAATCTGCTGCCTTTTTGGAACAGACTTAAACTAAATGGAGCCAAACACCTAGACAGACTAAACTTTTAATCACTAATTAGAACATGTTTTAGTGAAAGATACAAATGTTCTGATGGCTAATTAATAGAGGCAGTGCAGGCTAACAGGATTTGGAGACGTGCATTGGCTAGGATGATGGTAATCGGACCCGATGCTGCAGGGCTTTAGTGGATTGCCTGCAGGAATCAAAGAAGAAATAAATAGTGGCTGTAATGACACAGCCTTACATAAATGACTAAGTAAGTTCTGGGCTGCTTCTATCTTCCTCCAAAGCATCACATGTGAGACAGTGCTGGAGGGAGGATATCAAACCTGACAGACCAGCGGTCTGATCTGGTATGACAGGAAGCAGGATGTCGGAACTGATGGGTCAATGACCTGATGTGCTATGAAATAGCCTATGCTCCTGCTGTGTGTTGTAGATATTAAGCGTAATACTCATAAATCAATTGAAAGCAATTAATCATTTACAAGAAAGGGGAGAAAATGAAGGTCTGATTAGCTCATGATACTCCAACAGAACTCTTCCCTGGAGAAACCTTTGTGGTTGGAAAGCACCTTTTCAAAACCTATTAATTCTGCTTTTTAAGAAGAGGTAACCTGAATGATTAAAAGGAAATGTTAATGGCTCATGCTAACAGCTTTTACAAATGACTGTTTGTAACAAACACAGCGTGTTGGTTTGGTTCAGTACATTATGGAACAATCAAACGTGCAGAAAAACCTTCCCCGCTGTGAGGTGAGAGGTGAGGTGAGAAAAATCTTCATTCTTGAGCTCTCTCAGTTACTACTAGAGACAATGAGTCCAGAGCATTCGCTATCCTGCAGGATTGAGGCCTCATCTGGTAAATCAGGATAAAAAACCCTGTTACCTCTTGGATGGGGGCGAGAGGGCCAGAGTGATCAGTGAAGCCTCTGCCTTTTGGTTTAACACAGGAGGGAGTGTTATCTAGTGTTGAGACCAGGGAATGGGGATTAAGAACACAAATTAGCCAATGACTGATTCGCTCTATAGCCTTGACAAATCCCATTGCCTCAGGTTTGCTATTCTGTAAGATGAAGACCATAGGAACTGACAGATTGGATCAGAACCAAGGTCCATCTAGCCCCAGATCCTGTCTCAGAGATGCCAGTACCAGCTGCTTCAGAGGGAGACAGAACCCTGCACTAGCAGAAACGAAATAATCTGACTCCCACTTCAGGTCTCATCCTCCTGATCAAGAACAGTGAGAGATTGGCTTAAACCCTAAAGCCTAAGGACTATACCTACCTCACAGAGCTGCTGAGCACTTAAGTACATTAGCCCTTCATTCTCCTCTCCCTTTCAGTGCGGTTACTCCCAATGTCCACCAGTGAAAACAACTCGGTGTAAAACTATTGTGAAAGGAGAACGAGGCCCATTAGCGTCTCTAAGGAGGTGCAAGACGTGCTAGCTAAGGCCCAGTCTACACTTAAAAGTTCAGTCGCGGTAGCGACAGTGCAGAGGTGTGAAAAATTCACACCCCTGAATGCTGTAGCTATGCCAACCCAACCTTGGGGGATGATAGGGCTAGCTACTGCCACTCAGAGAGGTGGATTGCCTAGCGATGGGAAAACCCTTTCCATTGCTTCGCTGTAGGAAACGTCTACTCTACAGTGCTACAGGGGCATAGCTGCAGGCCGTGCACATGGCCGAGAGAACTGAATTATCGTTATGAGGCACAATTGGCTAAGTGAGTGTCCTTTTAGTTGCCACATTTATACACACATCCCGAAAAATATGAAATACACTGGCGTTTTCTTGGCCCAATTCAGCAGGGTTTAGTGAAGTGACCTGCCCCTTAAAGCTGGGTTATAAAAAAATAGTAGCCTAATGACTATATAACTCACAGAGAAGCCTCTGAGGATATAAACCCTAATATTATCCATTTGACCTATCCCATGGCACTAATCCATCCCCGTGCAGTGAGATAAACATTAAATGTACCTTCATTTTGGTGACTGATTGGAAACAAAAATTTACTTCTCAGCTGTTGCAAATGCATTTTACATATATTTTAAAAACATTTCTTCTCTTTCTCCACCCGATTCCATTCCCCCCCACCCCCATCCAGCTGCCTCACTTTTGGGGAAAAATTTTTGGTCACCTCAGGCCAATACAATAATCTGCTTTAATAAACTTGCAGGGCTGCTTTGGTTTGCAACACCCACCTCCTTCCCCTACCTCCTGGCTAAGTGACCAAGGCAAATAACAAAGTTGAGCCTTGTCTTAGTGTAATTTGCTACGTCGGCATGAACAGGACAGCAACCTCAGGAGCAGTTTATTGCTCAGACAAATTATCCTTTACCACCTTTACAGGCATTTTGAATCATTGGCTAAATCTATTCTGCTTAGTCCATGTTGAGAAGAGCGGGAATGATCAAATCCCCATTTATTTACATGTAACCTCAGTTCGCCTGGCTCGACAGAGATCAGTTCTGTCCTCTGGGATTTGACCGACTGAAACGCTGTATACTAGGGTCCTGTAACTGAGTTCACTCACCGCTAGGCACCCCATGGTGACCAGGCATTGGGTCGCAGCTCTTGCGCTGGGCTAGCTCCCCCTGCCGACAGTTGCTTCAGTGCGGTGGTGGTTTCTCTGTCAATAATTCAGCCCTCCGGCTGGGTCACCATCTTAGAGTCCATCCCTGCTGGGGTCCCAGTCGTTCAAACTAAAAGTCCCCAAAATGTCTAACATAAAGAAAAATCCTTCCCCCACTCTGGGGCTCTTCCTCAGCCATCTTCAGCTCAGCCTGGAGCCCTCTTCTTGGACTCAATAACCTTTGCGGTGGGTTTATACCCCCCCCCCCCATTCCTGGGGGCTGGTAGGGGAATCCAGTCCCACCCTCAACTCTGAGCAGTGGCCTCAGGATCCTGGACTGAACAGCTGCATCTGCTCCTTGAACTGTGGTGCAGCTTTCCCTAGGCCACTTCCCACCCAGCCACTCAAGCTCTACCCTGCTTTTCTCTGTCTCTTCCCTGCTTAATCAGGGTCTCCCCTAGGCCTCCCTGCCTGGACAGCTTTCCTTACTCCCTGAGCTTCTTGCCTGCCTCTTCCTCCACCCCTTTCCCCAGCTGCACTTTATCACCTCTTAAGCCTGGCTCCATTCCCACTAGTGCAGCCTCATTATGGGGAATTGTTTGATTCCCTCCAGGTGGGGATCATTCTGTAATCAAGTTGGCTTAGTCCCAGGGTGAAGCCACCCTGCTATAGTTCCCAATTCTCCCCATGCGAAATTCACCCCTGGGCAGAGTTGCCCATATAAAAAGGCATCAGTTACACCCTCAAAATTAGAATTAAGTGGGATGTAAGCAGCACATAAGCCTTGTGCTGGACCGCTGCACAGGGGGGAAATTCATCCCCTGTTCAGGACTGGGGTACGGCAACTCCCCCTGAAATCAATAGGAGTTTCACGACTTGATGCCTGGTGGCAGAGCACCTAAACTCTGCAACTCTAAAGCTCAACTCCTAGTTCAAAGCTGCTAGACTCTGCAGTTCCACTCCTGCAGAGCTACAAGAGCTGAGATTCAGTTCAGGTGAGGTCCAACACTCTGTAGGGATGAAGGCACCAAGTTAGACATTTCTCTCTCGTTTACCCCCAGGCTTTGATTTATGTATTTAATAGGAGTTTCATTCTGCCAAAATAAACTACCCAAGGCATGGAGTCAACAAAAGACAGACAGGTTTTCTTAAATCATCAGATTATACTGCAGCATTGCCATATACCAGGGGTAGGCAAACTTTTTGGCCCAAGGGCCACATCTGGGCATGGAAATTGTATGGCGGGCCATGAATGCTCATGAAATTGGGGGTTGGGGTGCAGGAGGGGGTGAGGGCTCCGGCTGGGTGTGCGGGCTCTGGGGTGGGGCCAGAAATGGGGAGTTCAGGGTGCTGGAGGAAGCTCCGGGGTTAAATAAATATATATATATAATTATTTATTCATTCATTCATTCATTCATTCTGGGTTTTGAACCTTTAGGCTACACCCAGGTCATGTTTTCAAGCTTTTCTTCACCACTATGAGGGCCAGAATGCTGGTGGAGGTTGTTAGTTTTTGTTTGCTTTTATTGAAAGCTGAGATTTTCACTTATTCATCTGAGTCCAGGAGCTGGGGCTTTAAAAAATACCTACACCTAATATGAGAGTTGGCAACGCTGGATTGTATCTGACCCAGATCACACTGGTTCAAAACTTAGCCCCACAGGCATTCATGACTGAGCACAACACAGATGCTAACCTCCAATTTGGAGGATTTTATTAAGAATTTCTATATGAAATGTACTGCTGTAAAGTATATTTGAGAATGTAATATTTGAAAATATTGCAGGATCAGGACTCAAGACCTATACATTGGAGGGGGAGAAGCATCTCTCATTGCTATTCACCAACTTGCAAGGCAGCAACTTAACCTTTAAGGAAAAACTCAAATTCATTTAGTAACAATCTTTATCTACAGGCTGGGGACAGAACAATTCTATTGAGAACAATATATAATAGAAAAAAATAACCATACTGCAGCAAGAAGACCAATAATATGGTGCAGGGCAGTATATAGACTATTTTTTACTTCTAAAATAGAGGATTAATGTAGTGCCAGGCAGCAGGAAAGCAGCTACAAATTCTGACGTTTAAAGGGGTACTGTCAACTTAAAGACCACACTTCTGTCTAGGGTTTTGTTTTTGTTTTTTTTAACTATTTGTTGTTCCAAGTGACAATTAATGTTACTATGAGATCAGAGCAGAAAATATATTTCAATTTATTTATTTTGTGCCCTGGCAGCACTTTGCAGAGAAGCTGTTTTTTTAAAAAAACCCAGCCTGTAACTGCACAGCTCCCATTACTTACTGTATTTTTCACTCCATGCATCTGATGAAGTGGGTTTTAGCCCAGGAAAGCTTATGCCCAAATAAATTTGTTAGTCTCCAAGGTGCCACAAGGTCTCCTTGTTGCTTTTGCTGATACAGACTAACACGGCTACCCCTCTGAAATCATTACATTTCAGCATCCCCCCAGCACTGGGGGGGAGGGATAGCTCAGTGGTTTGAGCATTGGCCTGCTAAACCCAGGGTTGTGAGTTCAATCCTTGAGGGGGCCATTTAGGGATCTGGGGCAAAAATTGGGGATTGGTCCTGCTTTGAGCAGGGGGTTGGACTAGATGACCTCCTGAGGTCCCTTCCAACCCTGATATTCTATGATTCTAGTCATTTCCACCATTTCCCATGTATGGAGAGGTTATGTCCTGATCTTCCAACCACTGAATCACATGCTTAATTTTACTCAGCCGAGCAGTCCCACTGAAGACAACGGGATTACTCCAGGGCATAAAGTTACTCACGTGCTTAAGTGTTTGCCTTAAGTCTCCTTCCATTTGTTTGTGGGTATTTCCTACAGCAACATGGCACATTGATTTCAATGGGATTTTGGTGCTTGGGTGCTTTTGCAAATCCCAGTAAAGGCCTATGGGCATCTTTAGGCACGTAAATACCTTTAAATCTGGCTGTAAGTGCTGCAGAAGTGTAAGTCCCATTTTCAAAAAATGACTTAGTCAAAATTTCATTGCAAGTATCACCAAGGTGCCCAGGGGACAGAATTTTAAAGGTATGTAGGTGCCTAAGGGTGGTGATAAGCACCTACTTTATCACAACATCTCAGAGCCCCAGTCGTAGACCATAACCCCACTGTGCTAGGTGCCGTAGCAAAGAAAGAACCAAAGAAGAGTTCCTGCCCCAGAGATATGACAATGTAAGCCCAATGGGATATTAAAAAGCACCTACACAGGTTAGGTGCCTAAGTCCCATTGATATCAACCTTATACAACCTTATTTTCTAGCATAATAATACAATTAACTTTTCCAGCAGACACCTGTTGTAATCTTTAGTTTCCTTCAATCCTTCAAATAACCAGTCATGAGCTTCCCTTTCCCTCTGCCACTCACTATCAGACTCTTTTGGCCGGAATCACATTTCAAATTCCAAAGCTTGCAAAAAGTATTAAATTCTAGTGGAAGGGTTTACACAGCCTATAAATTTCATTTCTCTCTGTTTGCTGTCAGCTTTTTCAGAGCAGCTCAGATGTACTAGTTTTCACGACAACGCATAGAATCTGAAAAAAACCCCAAACCCCAAGCTACAAAAATTGTTTTATGCAGAAGGATTGCAGAAAAAAATCTTTCTGTGTTTCACAGCCTATGCTGAAGCGTTGTTAACATCCTTACAAATATTGCAAAAGGTGCTTTCTTTGCAGTACTGTGCTTTGAATCTTCTCTGCATATCTGCATTGCCCATTGCATCACATATACAAATATTCCATTGATAAGAATATGGAAGGCTCCCACAGTAAGAATTAACAAACTATAAACAGGAAAAATCCTCACCTGTCATCCAATTGCAGCCACATCTAGGGCAGAGCATGGCAGCTGTCTGATAATGCACAGCAACACTAGATAACAGTTCTGGCCAGTAAATGAAGAAAATTCTATCTTACTGAAATGTTAAAGAGCTATAATGATATAATAATAATATGTATTTAGGAAGTTTTAACAGATTTACAAATCATTGCTATGTAAAATCAGAAACAAAATGATAATCATTATAACAGAGATTTTATGTGTTGGTATTATTTCTACCTTATTTATTATTATAAACTACAAAGGGAATTTAGACAGACTGTAATTAACAGAGCTGGGAGAATACTGCACAAACATCTTCTGTGCATATCCACTTGAATGTGCAATAGTGAAGTTTACTGGTTTCAGGTGAATTCTAATCCAGGGATAGTGAAAAGATCTGGCAAAAGTCAACACAAACCTTGCTCAGTTCCATCATTATAATGAAATATAAAGCCTGGCGAAATGGCTTCAGGTTTTGTTGCAATAGTCTGAGCTTAACCAGTGACAAAGGGTCAATTTAGTCGGCGGCCTTGAAGGGGACCTGAAAGCAGAATCAGATTTCGAATTGCCTGTCCTGAGTAGCTAAAGAAAGCTATGTGCTTGAAGGAGATTCACCTAGTGGCTGGTGAAGAACAAAAATGACTGCCCAGAGTAAGCTCATGCAAGCATCTAATTCAGTCATGGTGCTGAAGTAAAGGCAAATGCTGTTAAATTTGGAGGAAGCAGTGAAAAAATGAGCAGCTTTTTGTAGCAATGCTTGAAACAGTAAAAGAAGTCATTTGGTCCCTTTTCAGATGGAAAAAAATATAATACATTAGTTCGCAACAATTACACAACAGCACAGACAGTCTGCACAGAGAACTGTGTCAAAGGGCCTCTGCTGAATCAGCGATGCAGGAGTTTGGAGCAACATACATGCAGGTTGCCTGCACAAATAACATTTGAATCAATATGCAGTGTTGCTGTGGTCATGTCGGTCCCAGGATATTAGAGAGACAAGGTGGGGGAGGTCGTATCTTTTATTGGACCAACTTCTGTAGGTGAGAGAGACAAGCTTTCGAGCTACATAGAGCTGTTCTTCAGGTCTGGGGAAGGTACAAAGAGTGTCACAGCTAAATACAAGATCCAACAGATAATTTAGCAAAAGTAGTTAGCTCACATAGTCTTAGCCAACGGGACAAATTCAAGGTGAAGTGGCCTGTTATTACCCCATTGTCATAGGACAAAAGGGGGGTTAGTGGATTACAGATTGTTGTAATAAGCCATAAATCCAGTGTCTTTATTAAGACTGTGATTTTTAGTGTCTAGCAAAGTTATGAATTTAAGCTCTGAGGCTAGGGTGACCAGGTGTCCGGTTTTCAAACGGAAAACCCGGTCGAAAAGGGACCCTAGTGACTCCGGTCCGCACCGTTGACCAGGCCATTAAAAGTCCAGTCAGCGGTGCTGCAGGTTGAAGGCAGGCTAGTCCCTACCTGTCCTGGCTGGCACTGCACTGTGCCCCAAAAGCGGCCAGCGGGTCCAGCTCCTAGGCGGTGGGGCCACGAGGCTCCATGCAGTACCTCTGCCCTGAGCACTGGCTCCACACTCCCTTTGGCCAGGAACCAGCCAATGGGAGCTGGGGGGGGGGCAGTGCCTGCAGGTGAGAGCAGCGTGTGGAGCCTCCTGGACCCCTGCCTAGGAGCTGGACTTGCTGGCTGCCTCTGGGGCGCGTGCAGCGCGGTGCCAGGACAGGCAGGCAGCCTGCCTTAGCCCCCCACCTGCTGCGTCGCTGACCTGGAGCCATCTGAGGTAAACCTGTGCCCCAACCCTGAGCCCCAACACCCTACCCTAGCCCTGAGTCCCCCCCAGCCTGGAGCCCCCTCCTGCACCTCAAACCCCTCATCTCTGGACCACCCCAGAGCCTGCACCCCCAGCCCAGAGCCCTCACCCCCTCCTGCACCACAACCCCCCTCCTGCACTCCAAATCCCTCAGCCCCAACCCCCAGCCTGGAGACCCCTCCTGAACCCCAAACCCCTCATACCAGCCCCACCCCAGAGTCAGCACCACCAGTAAGAGCCCTCACCCTCACCCCCTCCCACACCCCAACCCCCTGCCCCAGCCCAGTGAAAGTGAGTGAGGGTGGGGGAGAGCGAGCCACCGAGGGAGGGGAAATGTAGTGAGTGGGGGCGGGGCCTCAGGGAAGGGGCGGGGACTCAGGTCAGGGGCAGGGCTAGGGTGTTTGGTTTTGTGTGACTGGAAAGTTGGCAACCCTATCCAAGGTTGGCCTTTTGAAAGTGTTGTGCAGGTTTCCCTTGGGGATGAGAACTGATGGGTCAGAAATCAAGTCATCGCTTTGTGAAAAGTGTTCACCCACAGGTGAGAGGGTGTTTTTGTCTTTTATCTTTTTCCTGTATGAGTTCATTTGAGAGCATAGGAATTGTCTGGTTTCACCCACACAGTTGTTACTGGGGCATTTAGTGCACTGGATGGGGTACAACACATGTTGTGACAGGCATGTGTTGTACTCATGGATCTTGAAAGGTGTGTTGTGGTGGATGTTGAGCATTGTAGCAGTGGAGATATGTCAGCAGGTTTTGCATCTGTTCTTCTGGCAGGACTGATGCCGCTGTGAGATGGTGGGCCCTGGTCTGCGGGGACTTGGGGAGCTTGTTTTTGATAATGAGCTTGGAGAGGTTGAGGGTTGTTTGAAGGCCAGAAGAGAGCTTTCAGGAAAGAGTTCTTTCAGGATGGGGTCTCACTGAGTTGGTTTTTAGTTGTTTGATAATACTCTGTATGGGTTCCAGAGTTTGTCTTCTCTATACATTTGATTTCTCAATGAAAATAATAGCTACATATTTAGGGAAATGTAATTGGGTTTGAAGCTGCAGGACCAGCTATGGAGGAACAGAGCCAGATTCCTGACTTACCCTGGTAGCCAGAGCATTAGGGTCTGATTAGCATCATTTGGGAACAAAAAAGGCCAACAGTCTCCCTGTTGCAAGAAGGAAGAGCTGGAGGGTTCTGTAGGGAGAAATCCTAATTAGACCACCCCAGGACAAAGAGTGGGAGCTAAGGCTTATGTTTGTACACACAATCCTGTCCTAGGAATGAGATACTTTTAATAAAGAACAGAGGCAAACCATCCCGAGTACAGATGTTTGGGAGGGTGGAGGAGAGTTGTGGATGAATTTGGACAATATCCGTTGTGTGAAGAAAAGGAGTACTTGTGGCACCTTAGAGACTAACCAATTTATTTGAGCATGAGCTTTCGTGAGCTACAGCTCACTTAGCTCACGAAAGCTCATGCTCAAATAAATTGGTTAGTCTCTAAGGTGCCACAAGTACTCCTTTTCTTTTTGCGAATACAGACTAACACGGCTGTTCCTCTGAATCCGTTGTGTGTGTCCTATGCCACGACTCAAGTGGGGAACCCACCACCTGCTTACTGGGTGGAACTAAAATATGGTCTCAATTCACACAACACTGGTGATACAATGAAGCAGCAGAATCTGCCAACTACAGGGGCAAAATGGGTAAGGCAATTTCTGGACCTGAGCTTGGCAGAAACCCAGTGATGGGTGAACATTAGAAGGGCCAGTGATTCCGTTAAACACTGATGCTTATTTGAACTTTACCCGATCCAACATGAGCGGCACAAATGGACAGGGAATGTCTAATCCCCAAATGAACTGGGAACACCATGAGGTCAACAACATTTTAAAACAAAGGCTAGAAGCCTGGATCGTGTCCTTATTACATGGAAGAGGTGATGGCTGTGCAAAACTTGCTGGGGCTTGAAACAAACTGAAGCAGAGCTCTGTGTAGCTCAAAAGCTTGTCTCTTTCACCAACAGAAGTTGGTCCAGCACAAGATCTTACCTCACCCGCCTTGTCTCTCTCTGAAACAAAACAAAGTCAGAGGAAGTGCCCTTGACCTCAGTGAGGCTAATGCCTTGGAATCTAAAACATCTGATTCTTTCCATGGTCAAGACAAAGCTCTAGAACAGAGGCACAATTTAAAACTCAGCAGTCTGGAGTCCCGCCCCCGCCGAAGACACAGCGTTTAAAACGATTTCTGGAATTATTTCCACCTTTTCAGCATCCATCAGCGTGTCTGTCAAAGCACCAACACGTTAAGCAATATTTCACCCAGTGCTTACCCTGTTTGCAGCCTGTCACTCTGCCTTTCCCTTCGCGGCTCTGCTTACTCCAGCACTAGCTTTGCAAATGCCCTGACAATATAAACATGTTCCATTTTCCTGGCTTCTTGCTGTACTTACCATCCCCCTATCCCCAGCCAGTGATGAGTGTGTTTTAGGTCCCAATTGTGCAGGCTGCTACATGGAGTAAATGCGATTAGGGCACACACTATGCTAAAGCCCGTTGTTTTTTTTTTCTGGGGCTCTCTATTTACACGTTCCATGCCAATAGGCTTTTAATGATGTTCTAATGGTTTCTTGTTAGCTGGGGCTGGGGTGGGGGAGAATGTTAACGAGGTGATTCCCACTGGCCTGGGATGAAGTCAATGACCTACAGTAATAAGGTCTTTTTATTGCTATCTTCTCTCCGTTACACTCGAGTGTGTGTTGGTGTCTGGGGGTGAGGGAATGATGGAGCAAAGAGCCTTTTTCATTACCAGGGCAGGAGCCCAGCAGATCCCTGCACTACTGAGCTGTTGATAAGGAGCCTAATTGCCATTGCTTAATGGCCCTAATAGACAAGGTCAGACCCTGCCATACCATTCATGGGTGGATGGGGAGTATTGGCCTAGCACATCTCTTTCATGTATTTTCTCTCAGATAATCATTAGAATTACCAATCCAAAGTATTCAAAAACCACAGAAATCATGAAATTGGCTTAAATATCATGATTTTTAAAAAGGCAGGTTCTTTTTATTTACTTTTTGGGTTTTGAACCTTTAGGCTATATCTGGGGTACATTTCCTGGCTTTTCTTCACCATCATGACGGCCAGAACCTTTATTTTTAACCCCAAAATGAAAGCTGAGATTTTCACATATTCACATGACTCCAGGAGCTGGTGCTTTAAAAACACCCTCAAATATTCTGAGAGTTGGCAACACTTATATATGAATTGGATCACAATGGTTGAGGGAAAAAACTCCAAAACGCATTAATGGTTGCATGCAGTGGTCGCTAATGAAGAGTCAGCATTCATCCCTACTGTTAAAGCACGTTGTTCTGTGATACTGCAGTTGAATGGCAAGCAATTTTGTGGGATCTCAGATGGCATAGTGTGGCTGGCTTTACAATACCGGCCACAGTAGACCTATTTCACAAGCACCGCACAAAGCAGTTTAAAAGCTTCGATAGCAGCAGTTCATGCCTGCCTGGAATTAAATAATGCAGTAGATTACAAAGTTAATAAAAGTGACAGGCTTTTATTAATCTTAGCTCTTGCCATAATGCTCCGAGACAACAGGCACCAGTTTTGACAAAGTTATCATTGCTTCACACGCGGCGAGCTGAGTGCTTAAAGAAAAAAAAAAAGACACCAAAAAAAAAAAACCTGGCAAACATAAAGCTTCTGACAATACCATCAGCATTAGCAACATTTATATAACCTAGGAAAGCCAGGAGTTCTAGATCCAGGAAAGGACGAATGCCCCCTTTCCGCCCTCCATTCTGATATGGTGCTAACTGACAGCAAGGCCGGCATAACATAGGCAAGGCGTGATGTTAGCAACAGTGAGCATTCAGATGCTCCGAGAACAGTAGTTTTCTGCTTGGAATGGATAACGTGGCTGTTGGTCATGGGAACGTCACGCGCCATCAGTACTGTATGCTAGCAGAATCCCACCGGTGGAGCTCTGCAGAAGATCATAAAGGCAAAGAAACATGAGGAGAAAAGGAGCCAAAATGTTTGTGCATGGCCTAAAAGGAAGCCATTAATTACTCACATACACAGCTTGTCATAGCTGCATTCCCTGTAGGCCTCTGCTAGAATTGTCCCTTTTAATAGCTGACATTAACCAAGCCCATTGCTCTTCCTTTTTTTCACATGCATGGATTCAAACCAGCAGTGTAAGTAGGGTGCAATTGCACCAGAGGCCATCTACTCCTTTGGAAATATCCCCTGGCACCAAGCGAAGCATTGAATAAAACACCAACATGGCAATTTTCACAAGCTTGCCCCCTCCCCTCCCAACAGCTGCCAAGTGGCAAGAGAAAAGGTGACCATGGGTGGCTAGACACTTGCGATTCCTGCATCTTGCCAGGGGGTTAGACTAGATGACCCTTGCGATCCCTTCTAACCCTAGGGTTCTAGAATTCTGATTCGGAGGTGTTGGGGAGTGGGGGGGAAATACCCCCGAGCAGGAGCTGTGCATTTTAAAATTCTCAAGGGCTCTAATTGCCACACTGATAACTGGAGGTTTGACACCGCATTGCAAGTTCAGAAGCAGTACAAAATAAGTTGCTCGGCATGTATCAAACGTGCCGTTGTGCTCACACCACGGTGCACCACTTGAAGGATCTTATTCATTTAGCTTTCTGATTGCAGAGCAGTTTCCAGATGCCATTCGGAAGCGAGCGAGATGGAAAAACAAACACTTAAACCTGTTTATTTTGAGCAAAACAGAATTTGCGATGGAAACGGGATCGCTCGCAAGCCGAGCGACGTCTTTGGATGGCACAGTGGGAAGGAGCACGTTTGCTCCTGGGCGGTGAAGGTGCTGTGGGAACAACGGAAGCAAAATGCTTCAAGATTGGAAACTCACTGCGGTAGGCATATCTTTGCACTATACGTGTGTGCAGCGTTGCGCACGATAGGGCTTGAGTTGGGGGCTTTTAGGAGCTACCTCAAGACAAACACTTTAATAAATATATAACAACAACAATAATAGTGGAAAGACAATTGATCTGAAATTGAAAACTGCTTCTCACAGTGAAAAAATGAAGGCATCCATCTGAAAAGGAAAGGAAGACGGGTCCAGTGGTCAAGGGCATTAGCCTGAGTCCTAAAAGACCCAGGTTCAATTTTTGGCTCTGCAACAGACTTCTTATATGACCTTGGGCAAATCACTTAATCTCGTCGTTCATTTGTAAAATGGGGATAATAGCAGTCCCCTACCTCACAGAGGCATTGTGAGGATAAATATATTAAAGATCGTGGGGTGCTCAGATAGCACAGTAATGGAGGCCATATATGTACCGTAGACAGATGGAACAACAGGTATAATGCAATCTTTGTCTCACCTTAAACAGGGTTATTTTTCGTTATCAGGTGAAGTGAAGCGGAATATTTCCATTCTTTGTATGAAAATATGCTGTGAAACAAACCCAGAAGATGCAATAGGTTTTAACACTGAGTTTCCTCAGACTATGAAATGCGAGAGAGCCATCAGCATACACAGGAGGTTGCACCACAGAGAAACTTTATGTTTAGACACAATTCTGACGAAGTGAAAGAAACGTGGTCTTCGTGGTTACAGCAAGTGACAGGGAGTCAGCCCCCAAAGAGGCACAAATGCAGCCAGAGTGAATTTAATTCTTTAGCTGAGTGAAAACTGGCATAAAAGTTGGTTGAAGAATTTGCTCAATTGTTCCGCTGCATAAAATGCTTTTCAAAGCTCTCCGGGAGGGCTTCAGCAGCTATTTAAAATTACAGCACAGTTTGGAAAATCACCAACTCTCTTTTTATTTCAAAAAGGCCTGCTACTTTTGTGAAGGTTGCAACTATCATTTATCATATTACACATTTAGGCCCCGATCCTGCACCTGGATCTCCACATGCAGACTCCTGTGTTCACAGGGAGCCTTATTGACTTCCATCAGGCCCCCCGGCTCACTCTGCAAGCATGGATCCAGTTATTTTGTTGGTATTGCCATGGCACCTAGAGGTTCCTGCCAAGATCTGGGCCCCATTGTGCTCAGCACCATACAAACACACAGTAAGAGGCAGCCCCCGTCCTGAAGAGCTTACAAACTAAACAGACAGGACAGAAAAAAAGGTGGGAGGTGGAAGTATGGAGAGATTAAGGGATTTGCCCTAGGCCATGCAGAAAATCTGTTGCAGAGAGAGGAATTTAGTCAAGATCCCACTGAGTCCCTGTCCAGTCCCTTAACCATAAAACCAGTCCTCCTCACTGGATCCTGGTAATCTGGAAACTAGTCCAGCTCCTTCCAGAACCAAACAGAAATGGCTTGCTCAGGCCAAAAGCTGTAACTTTGTTTCCTTTTTCAATAATGAGAAATAGCAGTATGTAATAAAGCAACTTTTGGAATTATGAACTTCGGTTCCAGAAAAAACACAAACTAAGTGATGGACGGTATAGTATGTCTCGGCAATACCCCATCTGGGTCCCTGACTGGGAAAAAATAAAAAGCTATGAAGAATGCATTGTGTTTTATTCAGCTCCTGATTAAGTGCCAGTGCGGTGATATGATGTATGAAGAGTAGGGTGGATGCAGACATTTTAATCACTCAGACCAAGAGAGGGATGCTGCTTAATGGAACTGTCGATCTTACTGACAGCCTACATCCGTAAATTCAGGCTTAGGAGCTGATGTTAGTGTTACCCCCTCGATGTACCTCCTGTATAACTCCAGAACAAACGCAACCCACTATTTACACAGAGGCAAACCCCTTAATCATTGATTTCTAAGCAAAGGAAGAGAGAGCTTGGGCAACCCCAGAACCATTTATCCGAAGTTCTCCCCCTGTTAGGCCTATATTTGTAGTCCATAACTGCCTACTGCCGGGTTTCCTTTCTCTTTCCTCAGCAACTGACGATGGAGGATACCGGCCCACGGTCTGATGTCATACAGCCGTTCCTGTGTTCCTCTAACACTGGCGTGAATGTATTATGGATACAGAACCATCGTCACAGCACTCACAATCCCATATTCACTTGGCTCACGTGACTTAGTGTTACGAGACCCTCCCTCTAGACTCCCCTCCCCCCTGCGGCAACTCCATCCCTTTTCAATCTCAGAGGAAATATACAGCTTTCCTCCCCTCCTAATGCCTGCTCATTCTGCTCTCCACTCCATTCTTCATGTCTGTAATCATGTTATTTAAACTTCATACAGTATTTGGGATGCTATAAATGATGCTATAGTTGTAGTGTGACTTAATGGTCATTATCTTCCCCTGGGCAAATAGTTTTTAAAGAGCTAGAAATTAATTCCACTTAT
The DNA here is from genome assembly GCF_965140235.1 of Caretta caretta. NCBI lineage: Eukaryota > Metazoa > Chordata > Testudines > Cheloniidae > Caretta > Caretta caretta. The sequence continues at coordinate 9,969,554 of NC_134223.1, forward strand.
ACACTCCACTGGGTCAGGCACCACGCCCCTCTCTGTGTTTGTGTACAGTATGTAGCACAATGGGCTTCTGATCTTGAGTGGGTCTTCTGGGCATTACCATGTACCAATAATAAATAATATTCATGTATGGCTTTCAGAGGGGAAAATAATGTTTGTTCTTGGAGTATTTAGAGAACTGTAGCAAAAAATTCCATCAAAAGGTGCTTGCATTGTTCCACTACACATGCTGTACAATCGTGTGCTGCTGTCATCTAGTGGATGGAATGAGAACTGCTTAACTGTGTGTCATAAGACCTCCATAGCTATTAGAAAATCTTCTTTTATCCAAATGGCAGGTGGCTGCATCTTCTCTGCAGTAGGACCTGAGATCCAAACCTGTTGTCCACATGACGTTTCAAGTGACAATGATACGAAGCACGGTGAAGTTGTCGGATGGCCATGAAATTGCTACACCACAAAAATCTTGCATTAAATGTATATTTAAAACTAACTTCCATACACAGTATCCCATACAATTAAATAATTAGTGTAGATTACTTTTTAAAAAAAATCAGTGCAAAGAGCAACATTTATAATTAACAGTAATTGTTGCCAGCTTTACAGTTCATTAATTATAGTAAGAGCACTTTCAATGGATTTGACACAGCCATGCTGAAATCCTGGCTGTCACGGATGCAGGAAAAGGCAATGAAGAAATGCCAAGGATTTTGTGGCCTAAATGATCAGAAGTACTTGGTGATTTGGGTGTCCAATCTGGGACACCTTTAACGCGACCTGTTTTTCAGAAAGCACTGAGCACGCAACGTCTGAAAACCAGGCATGGTAACGTGTCTTAAATTGGGCACCCTTTTGAAAATTAAAGTCTATCTCTTCCTTACTATCCCTAGCTTATCAATGAACCAGGAATAGGACTGCCGAGATATACCCTATGGAAGGGGGAACACTTGATTTTTTCTGAAGCAAAAATGTCTCTGTCAGGGCACGTCTACACTACAAATTTATATGAGTGCAGCTGCACCAATGCTCTCCTGTTGGCTTAATAACTCCACCTCCGCAAGAGGTGGTGGCTATGTTGGTGGCAGAAGCTCTCCCACTGACATAGCTCTGTCTACAAGGTGGTGAGGGGGTAAGCTTGATATAATTACGTCGCTCAGGGGTGTGGATTTTTCACACCTCTGAGTGACGTCGATATACCGATGGAAGTATGTAGGGTAGACCGAGCCTCAGTATTGCAGTGTGTCATCAATTCAGGACAGGTGCATGGCCTGAAAACAAGAACTCGCAGCCAGAGAGAGCTGTGCAAATATAGGTACAGAGCTTATTTTAATTTTGGATTCTACCTCCTGCATTGGGAGGGGGATGGGAGGAGGGAGGAAGGGAGATGGAGAGATTTCTCTGTTCCACTTTGATACCCTTGAAAAATTCACTGCATCAGAGCAGGGAAGCATGATGATAAAGGGAGGAAAGGGGAACTCGGGAAGAGAGATGAAATGGGAATTTTAAAATGTAGACAAGGAGTGATGGGAAAGGAGGAGAATGTGGATTATCTGAATAGGATATGAAAGGATATGAAACTATAATAAGAAGCATTGCCAACTCTCGCTATTTTACAGTCTAGCAATAATTTGTGCTTTTCGTAAAGTCTCAGCTCCTGGAGTCATGTGAATACGTGAAAACCTCAGCCTTCACTTTTAAAAAAAGTATGTTTATAGCCCTTATGTAGTCAAAAAAAGCTTGAAAATGTGACCCTGTGTACTATTCAGACTCAAAAACCAAGGCAAAGAAAAAGAACCCAAAAGGAATTTTAAATATATATCTGATGACTTTTTAAGACAAATTCATGGTTCTGCGGAGGCCTGAATCATGATTTTTGAATGCTTGGGACTGGCAGTATGGCAACAATTAACAAAAATGATAACTATTATTGTTATTCGTGGCAGACAGATACCCAGGAAGCAGTCGTACAGAATGAGAACTAAAGGGGATAGTCACCAATCATTTGGATTTGCATTTGCAGTGCAATATGGCGGCAGAATAAAAACTATATAATTTTGGGCTGCGTACTCCAAGGCTTCACATCATGGACCCGGCTTCTACAGCTTTGATAAGATCTCACCTGGACTGTGTTTGGTTCTGGGCACTTCATCAGAAAGAAACTGACGAAAGTAAGAAAAAGAACACTAATTACCAGGGGGCTTTAAGGATTTGGAGGATAGATTTTTTTTTTTAAATGAATGGGTGAGATCTTCGGTTGGTGTGAATCACTAACTCCACTGATTTCACCAGGTGAAAATCTGGTTCAATATGTACAGTTTGGCTGAGCAACAACAGGGGAACAGAAATGCCTCCAAATAACTGAAGTGTGTAAACACCACACAAAGTAGAATAGGGTAATTCACAGTGATACTATTAGGCACAATGAGATAAAATTAATTTTAACTAGGCGTCAGGAAAAACTTCTTCTGAATCTTTACCTTCCACACTGCATATAATCAAAAATACCAATGAGTGAAATACACAACGGTGTAAAAGATCTGGGATTGACCTCAGTTTGATGCATGGATTAGGTCACTATGGCCTCAATCATGGAATTACTCCTACCCCTGTTTGGGGAGAGTAAATGGCTCTCAGCAGATTAACACTGTCAAGTTTTTATTAATTTAAATCCTAATCACAGAATCCAGATCTGATTTGAAATTGGCCCCATTCCAAAATGGAACCTAGCAAACATCTAAAAGTGAACTGCCTTGATTTTCAAAACAAATACAAACATCAGACACTGGGCCCAAATACAAGCACCCCAAACCAATCATGCACTTGGGCCCTGTGTGCTTAAACGCCATCAATTTAAATGCAATTTACGTACCTTTTCAAAGTAAAGCATATGCTCAAATGAGTTCACAAATTGAAGCTTTAAGCAATCCAATGGAATCAAAGGCCTGATTACTCAGTTGTGTAAATTTGCTCATGTGCGTAAGTGTTTCAAGGATCAGGACTGAAGCAAGGAACTGAAGGAAATACATGAAGCAGCCCTTATCACATACAATTGCATGTGCTATTAAGTGATTTGTAATCATCACTTCAAACCTAGACCTCTCTCAATTTAAATGGCTTTAGGCCACATTTCTTTAGGACTGAATGGAGAGAGATATTTTAATTTTTCATAAAGTGCTTTTGTCTTTCCCTACACAGATGGAGAAGGGAATGGGGGGGAGGGAGGGAGTATGATGCTTTGTATCTGTGACATTAAATCTACTTCTTCTATATCAGCCTGGATTCTTAAGATAGGGGGCTTCTGGTTGATTTATGGTACAGGTGAGTCACATTTTATGTGGGGGTTAGGTTCTGAAGTCAGTGCATAAGGCGAAAATCGCGTATAGTCAAAATTACCCTTGAAAATCCCTTAAATCGTCCATAAAGTACAGTTGGTATATAAAGTACATGTATACTGTACATGGTTTTGTATATACTGTACAACCCTGTACAGCAGGGGGTGGCAACCTGCCGCAGGCGTGCCAAAGGTGGCACGTGAGCTGAATTTTGGCGGCACTCTGCTGCCAGCCGGGGTCCTGGCCGCCGGCCCTGCTCAGCCTGCTGCCGGCCTGGATGAACGGAAGCCAAGGCCAGCAGCAGGCTGAGCAGTCCCAGCTGCTGGCACCGCTCAGCCCGCTGCCAGTCTGGGGTTCCGGCCGCCGGCCCCTGTAAATGTAAAATGTATTACTGGCACACCAAACCTTAAATTAATGAAGACTTGGCACGCCACTTCTCAAAGGTTGCCGACCCATGCACTAGGATCCACTCAGCGTGCCAAGATGCTCACATATAGGGTATGTCTACACTACCCGCCGGATCGGCGAGCAGCGATCGATCCAGCGGGAATCGATTTATCGCGTCTAGTCTAGACGCAATAAATTGATCCCTGAGCACTCTCCCGTCTACTCCTGTACTCCACCGCTGCGAGAGGCACGCGGAAACTGAGACCGACTGAGGGAACAGCAGATTCACTTCTCCCATCTCACTCTCACTCCGGTGCATACGCTCATTGAGTGGAATGGTGGGTGGAATCGTTATTTTTCTTTTTTTCTTTCTTTTTTTTTTGCCGAGCGCGTAGAGTTGAATTCGCATAAGTTAAATGCGCGTATGATGCGACTCGCCTGTATTACTTTGAACAAAGAAAAAACCAAATACGGATTCAAACTCAATCTTCACAATTGTCAATATTAATGTAAGTTTTCAGGTTTCACTGACTTAGATCTATGTTTACACAGGGGAAACCAAAAAATATTTTGTATTCTCTGTGTGGAGTAGGTGACTAAGAGACCCACCTTTTTCCTTCCATAACTCCAAAAGGAGCTGATATTACAGAATTCTCAGAATAATTCAAAACTCTTTTTCTTTCCCATTAGGTCTACTACATTTTAGATACACCATCTTACAGATTATACATGGTGGGGTAGATTCTGATATACACAGGGCAAATCCAGAGTCACTTCAGAGAGCTGGATGTTGACAGTTACATCAGGACTATTCCGGACTCATTCCCACTGGGAGAGATTCTTATGGCACTTTAGGCCTTATCTTCACTACAAAAAAAAAAAAGTGCGTTCTTAAATCATGTTAACTAACGCAAGGTAAAATTTTACTGAAACTAAGGAAGTTTGTAGGTTTCATGTGAATTAGCTGGTCGATCTGCTAACTCATGTGAAACCTATAAACTTTCTTAGTTTCATTAGGATTTTACCTTGAGTTAGTTAACTCAAATTAGCTATAATTTACATATGAGTTTGCAATGTTAAGAATACATCTTTTTTATTTTATTTTTATAGTGAAGACAAGGCCCTATTCTGGCTTTATACCAGTGTAACTCCATTGTCTTGAGTACTTTTGATTTATACTGGTGTAATTGGAAATCAGAATTGAGCCTAGTGACTTGTTCTATCTCAGTGGAATTACTTCAGGTTTACACCAGCATTAACCATGATTCAGATGTGGCCCAGTTTCTTTGTCTCAAGCTAATTGCTTCTGTTTTTATAGTCAGTATTTCCTTAGAAGCTACTGTCAAAACGCAGACCTTTATGATCTGAGGCTGGGATTTTCAAAGCAGCCTAAGGGAGTTAGGCACCCAGTTCCCAAATAATTTCCTCATTCTCTCAGACTCCCTTGAAAATCCAATTTTAAATATCTAAGCCTTTCTTTGAATGAAACAGGCAGTGGAATAGCTGACCTCAGAATGTGATCTATACATGAAGGACTCATAATGCTTTGGGTTGCCAACTTTCTACTTGCACAATACTGAATACCCTTGCCCCGCCCCTCCTCTGTGGCCCCACCGCTGCTCACTCCATCCACCCCTCCCTCTGTCGCTTGCTCGCCCCACCCTCACTCACTTGCTCATTTTTACTGGGTTGGGGGAGGGGGTTGGGATGCGAGAGAGAGTGAGGGCTCCAGCTGGAGGTGCCGGCTCTGGGGTGGGGATGAGAGTTAAGGAGTTTGGGGTGCAGAAGAGTGCTCTGGACTGGGATCAAGGGGTTTGGAGGGCAGGAGGGGAACCAGGGGTGCAAGCTCTGGGTGGCACTTACCTCAAGCAGCTCCCGGAAGCAGCGGCACGTCTCCTCTCTGGCTCCTATGTGGAGGCGTGGCCAGGTGGCTCTGCACGCTGCCCTGTCTGCAGGCACCACCCCTGCAGCTCCCATTGGCTGTGGTTCCTGGCCAAAGGGAGCTGCAAGGGCGGCGCTTGGGGTAGGGGCAGTGTGCAGAGCCAACTGGCCACACCTCTGCACGGGAGCCGGAGGGGGGACATGCCGGCTGCTTCCCGGGAGCCACACAGAGGCTAGCAGGGAGACTGCCAGCCCCACTGCGCAGTGCCACCAACCAGACAGTCAACAGCCCAGTCAGTGGTGCTGACCGGAGCCACCAGGATCCCTTTTCGACCAGTTATTCCAGTCACCCTATGCTTTAAATTTACTATCCTGAATTAACAAAACACAAGAATCTTTTTAAAAGGTAGTGATTGGCAACTCAAGGTATATAATAGGTTACTTTACTGTAACATAAGGTGTACTCAAAATACACCAATGGCAATGACTAGAATTAGATCTTCATCTTGGGGAAGTGTTTGGGTTTGAGGCATTCACATTCCAGTGCAACACTGTTAAACTGTAATGAGGTTTTGGCCATTTGGGGCCCTTTCTGAGCCAAGGACAGTCCTGAGTCCTAGCTGCAAATCCAGGTTTAACTCCAAGTTCACAGCTTGAGCTCAGTGTCGAAGTTACTAGGCTAACTGGTCCTCTGACCCCCTTCCCAGTCTCTGAGTGCACCCCTCAGGTCTCTGGACTCTGGCCACCGTCTTGCTCAGGATGGAAGCACACAATTCTTCCATACTCCAACTGGGCCCTGGACATCAACTATGATAACCTCAGCAGGTCCGACTTATGTTCAACACCTGCCTCTTTCTGTCCCCTCCCGGAGCAATGACAGTGGTAACCAGTAACCACACAGCCTCCATACAGCCCAGTAGCCTTGGTTGAGAACTAAAGCACTTCAAAGAAAACAGATCCTAAAACCTCAGTCTATATCAGAGCTCCCCAAATAGTGGGGCATGGAGGAACATTTGTGGGGGGTGTGGTGGGCTCAAGCCAGCCCCCACAGGGGTGAACAAGGAGTACCACCTAGCCCTGCCCCGCCCCCAGCTCTGCTCCAGCCCTCCCCTCAGCCACAGCCCTGGCACCTGGCCAGGTGCCTAGGCCTGTCCCCATCCACAGACTCGGCACGGCTCTGCACCCGGCCAGGGGACTGGCTGCCGGCCTCCACTGCAGCCTGGTTGCAGCTCTGCCCCCACCCCCAGCCTCAGCCCCTGGCCACAGCTCTGTCCCCGTCCCTGCTCCCGGCCCCAGATCAACCCCCAGCCTCAGCTCCCTTAGCCCTGTCCGTGACCCCGCTACTGGGGGGCAGGGAGGGCACGGACGGGGCAAGGCAGGGTGCGACCCTGAAAAGTTTGGGGGCCACTGGTCTATATGCACACTGGCCTCTTCTTAAGGCTTACTCTTTCCTAGGCCTTCCCCAGCTCCATGCTTCAGTACACACTCGTGCAGGACCGAGATCTGTGCCCATGCCAGAGCTCATTGACAACTCCCTCCCCTCTCCTCAGGGGGCTTTTAGACCTTTTGATCTCCAGGCGCCCAGCCTGGCATAGCAAGAAGTGCATCTTCCCTTTCACCAGGCTGTGAGATTCTTGAAGTCAACAACTTCCCCCATTGCCTTTCAAGTGTTTGATGGGCTGTTTCTTATCTGGAGAGCCCTTATGTTGCCTTCCTGCAGGGTCTTCACTGAACTCAAGCATTACAAGTGTATAATGAACATTCCACTATCCCAGGATAAGTGAGAGTGTCTCTCTCAATAACTAGGTTGCATATAAGTAGTTTTAAATGATTATGCAGCAGTCCTACCTCCTATCACACATCCACCATTGACTCCCCATGGCAGGAGTCTTCAGAACTTAGGGCTTTGGTTTGGCCCACTATAGAGATGAAAAATATGGATTCATATCATGTCCCAATCCAATGCCTTAACCACAAGTCCGTCCTTCTACATGGCTAACTGCTCTTTTATTCTTTAAGCCTCTTTAAATCCCACAGCATTGAATAGATTACAACATACACTCCAGTGCTGACAACTCATCTAGCATGATCGCATTTCGCAAGCCAAGAGGGAAGGAGCTGGGGAGAAGGGGCAGCCGAGATGTGCACATCCCAAGCACAGTGTAAGTCATGTAGCAGATACGGGGAGCAGGAGGCCTTGGAGAAGTCTCCAGCCTTGCTGAGGGGATGAGTGGCGACCAGGATGCTCCACAGCCTGGTAGGGTGGAGGATTTCTTCTTCCTCTGGCTCCCCTGAGCTGCTATCACTCAGACTAGAATTGCTCGTGTTTCTTAGGTCTTCTGGCAGGGCAGGGAGAGAGACATATGCGGGATTTTGACCATCTGTGTTTTTCTCATTGAGAAATCTCATTTAAACCTTGACTTCACTCCAGAAAGAAAACCTATTAAGATGAACTCTCCAGCACACCTATATGAAAACGGCATGGATGCACTTGTATCAATGGTCTGGCAAAGGCCCTTTATCTAAAGACCCACTAATGTAACTATTACTAATGTTTCTAATGACACCTGCAAATTTGGGGGAGACATTAACTTGAATTTCTCACTCATTTCTCTCCAGCCTTCTCCTTCTCTCTGCAGGGTCTATGTTGTCTTAGGTCACACAGGACTGTTCTTTGCTTCCACAACAAAAAATTCACTTCTTCAGCACTCTGTTTCCAAAAGCAAGCTAACCAAAACCAGAAGGAACTAGTATAGTGTTCGTATGTGACCCTCCATCAACAAACTGGAGTGGACAGCCTGGACTCTCAAACTACCTATGAAAACAAACCAATGGGCCAAATCTACCCCTGGTATTACTCCACTGAAGCCAATGGTGTTACCCCAGGGGATAAATTTAGCTCAATATTTTCAAAAAGGTGGGAGCTCAACCTTAGACATCTTAAGGCACCTGATCTTCAGAAGAAGCATTCTTTTGGAAAATCAAGCCCCTTTAAGGTGTCTCAAACAGGGCATCCAAAAACTGACATCCAAAATCACAGTTACTTTGGAAAATCTTGATGACAGTCCAGCGGTCATGCTACCGTACAGTAACAAACCAGTGCATATTAGGGAGGGATGAATGTGACTGCTTAAAACAAGGACAAACTCAAAACTTTTCCCACATGGAACTTTTTTCAAGTTTGACAAAGCTTGGTTAACTTTATTTCTCTGCTCACTTTCATTCTTTGGCAGTTTTGCTAGTATACGCGGGATCAGCACATTATAAAATGATAAAATATTTCATTCCCACTTGAGTGAGAGTGACCATAGCAACACAGTCCCTCTGGGATTACAAATATTTGATGTGCTTGAAAAGAAAACTGTCCCAAAATGACACCCAAGACAGAAACAATCTGGCTTTGCGAAGAAGTTTAACCTTCAAAATATGTCACTTAATTCATGTCAGGATTTCTGCACAATTAAGAGGTTAAAAAACAAACTTCCAGAACAGTATCTGCTTCTCTTTTTTCTTCTTTATAAACTAAACTGCAGGAAATAGATTGATTTTTTAAATAAAATGAGTACTAATAAACTTAATACCATTAAAATTCAAACTTCAAGGAAGATTGACACCCCAGTCATTCCTGGGTACAAATCACCCAACGCATAGTCATTCTGTACTGCCCATCACTGTTAATTTTCTCCTTTATTTAAAACAAAACAAAACAAAACAAAACAAAACCTCAAGGAAACAAACTGTTCATCAATCCAACTCACTGGCCTGCATTCAGTGGATGCAATTTAGCAGGGTAACACAACTCTCCGCAAATTTTCATAGCTTTTGCTGGCACAGAGCCTGACGGACGACATCTGGCAGCGTAAAGGCCATTGGGGTTAGGGGGCAGAGTGAGACAACACAATTTTTGCTCAGCCAGTGGGCTCTGCAGGGGTCCGCAGCTTTGGGGCAGCGTGCCGTGGGGACTGCCTCAGAGGTGGGGACCTCAGTGCTTTCAGGCAAACTGCCCCACAGCCGGGCTCCATTCCCCTTTGCAAAGAATTTTGAAGTGTTTGGTTTTCATTCCATATCAGAGCAAAAGCCAATTCCAAAATATTGAAACTTTTGTCAAAATGGAATTACCCATCTCCACCCCACTCGCCTACCTCACTCAATGCCAAATCCTAGGGGAAACAAGGCCCTGGTTTACCTCAGGTGAGAGGGTGGGTACAGGGTTAACCTCAGCTACCTACATCAAGGTGAAAACCACCTGTGCCTTGAGTATGTCTACACTGCAAAGAAAAACTCACCGAGTTTCAGAGCCAGGATCAATTGACTCGGGCTGCGTGACTAAAAACAGTACAGTGTCAACATTCCCGCTTGGGATGGTGACCCTGCTCCAAAACCCTCCCTGCTTGCCAGTTTTCATGGGCTCCAATCTGAACAGGCAATATTTACACTGCTGTTTTCAGCCCCATGGCCCAAGCCCTGCAAGTCTGAGTGAACTGATTCAGGCTCTGAGAGCTGGTACCACGGGTTTTTCTTTAGTGTAGACATACCCATTGTCTCCATTAGGAATTGACATCAAGTTAGTTATTTCCATGTTAAAAAAAAAAACCACGCCTTTTCAGCAGTGAAGACCAGTCCCAAAATATTAATGCACCAATACAGATTGAACCCAGCCCTCCTGCAAAATATGATAAAGCCACAGCAAACACCTCCAGAACCTACCTCATTGTGTACTCTCGCCTTCCCAAGCTCTGAATACAGACTGGCTCCCTGGTAGGTCTGACTGTTACTTATTTACAAATTGGATTTCTTGCACCAAATACCAGATTGGCTTCCTACTACCAGTGTCACAATAGCGACAGTTTCTCACTGTGTGCATGGTTTGCCAGTAGAGATTCATGGGCATTCCGTGTACCTGCTTGCATCTTTTACCTGTATTACCTCAGCTTCCCTGTGCTCTCCTGCACTTATCCATCTGGATCACAAATGAACAGTTGATAGGAAATAAATGTGTCAGATTACTCTCTATCTGATCTAATCTCGATGAAATGATAGATTACATTGGCTGGTCTAGGCACAAACCGACACAGGCGAGAATCAGGCAATAGTGCTGAAATACCCTAAGAAAGGGTGCTGCTCACTCAGCCAGAATCAGGAAGTGAGAAACGATTTAATCCAAGGGTGAGGAACCTCTATATAGACAGGTGGGGAGAGATGTTGGCTAACCATTATACCTATCGGTGGGGCGAAACAGGCAACCCTTATTTACATGAGCAATACTTACTCACAGAAGCTGTTCCATTGATTTGAAGAGGACAGTGCTTATAAGTAAGAATGACACCGAGTAAGAGTAGCGGGATCCGGTCCAATTATTTAACGTAAGGGTTCAGACTGGAAGGTGCGAGCCAAAAGCAAATGATATTAGCATCTAAGACCTTGGTTCTGCCAAAATTTATATATGTGCTTAAATTTATGTATGTGCATAATCCCACTGACCTCAATGGGAAAACTCCTCTGCATAAAGTTTAACACATATATCAGTGTTTGCAGAATCAGGATCTAAATCTGTAAAGCCCCTTAAGGATCACTTAAGAGCTAAACACATATACACACACACACTCTAGTATTTATACATGCACACTTTTTTTACACTTAAGGTTGGATATAAACTTGATTTATTCCAATTAATCCTATATCTGTAGATTTGACTATGTTCTTCAGCTACTTGGGAAATCCTTCTGAAAGATTGCTTGGGGTTATAGAGGGATTATATTGTTTAGTGAGCCAGTTATTATCCCTCAGATAAGAGGATCTGATCCTAACAGAGAGGCAATGGCTGTATGATATTTGCAAATAAAAATTAAAATAGAGATTGCAGCAGGCTTGCTTAGCCTTGTTCTTTTATCTTAAAAGGGGGCTTGTAAAGAGGAAAAGACATTATTTGTTCTAACTCTACCTGAAACACACACGGCTTGGTAGGGATTTAGCAACGGCAAAACTTTAAGACATTAGCAGCCTAACTACTGAAAAAAAAAAAGAAAAAGACACTCACCAGCTCAGTAGGACAGATTCTGTGAATGCAACAGGGACTTGCATGCAAAAAAAAGTAGCTCTCTGCATGCTCAGCTGTCCTGTCTGCATGCTCAAATGTCCTTTTGCATGCACAAATATAGAGCTTGCGCGGGCAAGGGGCACACACATTTTCTATTATCTCAGTTTAGGTGCAAATGCCCAAAAACTGGACCTTTGATGACCAAGATTGAGGAAAGCATCCCATTTCAGGAAAGCATCCAAGCAAGCAGGTGATGAATCCCACTGAAGTCAAAGGGATTTAAGCAGACACTTGAAAGCTAACTATGTGCTTTTGTGCTTTCCTGAATTGGAGCCCACGTTAGGTAAGCTCGACATGTTGTGCAATTTAAAAGGTTCCCTCCCTCATTCCAAATAATGGAACCTTGCGTGCTGAGAACATCCACTACCTGCTAATCAGCAAAGATCGAAGTTAAAATCCCATCGGTGCTTATTTTAGCTCACCTAAGTTCAGCTCTTATGACATCACCAACAAAATTGAAAGATAAGGAGTCAAAAGGAGCTTTCCCCCCTGCAGTTATAAACCGAGTAGGACTGGATGCCGTTTGCAATGCTTAACACAGTCATTTATAACTGAATCTCCATCATTGTAGAAAATCCTTTACAATTAATACAAGATATTTCTTCTTCTTTTTTAATCTAGGGACAAGGATAAACCCAGCTGGAAGGAATTCATTTCCTTAATCTGTTTTTGAAAGGGCAAAATTGTCCGCACTTACTTTCACCAGAAAACATTCAATAAAGTAAACAAGCTTGCATTATGCACACTCTGAAGGGTTTTGTTTTGCGTTCATAAGACACTGATCAGACAGTTAAAGATTTGGGAGCATTTCCTTGTGAGAAAAAGCAGACGTGCTCATGGAATGAAAGAAGCAAATGTCTTCAATGCCATTCCTCCCTCCCGAATACTGTCAAGGCCAATGTAACCCTAAGGATTTTCCCTACAATTAGGCTCAAGTTGCAAAGTTCAGATCCAAATTTGGATCCTGAAAGTTTGGTGTTATTTGGATCTAGGATTCTGGGACAGGCCCAACTCTAATTACCCCTCCTGGAATGTTTCCATGGGCTTCAAGGAAGTTCCTCTGGATTTCATTACCAGCAAGTTCAGGTCAAAGAATAGACCCTTTGTAAAAGGCAGTGTCACCCTTCAACAGGACCTCAATAGGAGGAGGGCAGTGCTTCACTGTAGACTCCAATTTAACACCAGGCTACTCAATTGGATGTTTCCTTACTGCTCATTACTGGGGAAAAATAATGTCAGAAATGCTGAATCTCGAAAACAAGGTTATAGGAGACTTCAAATGTGTTCAAGAAACTAAACCCCAGATCACTTCAAACGCCTGCCAGCATTCCTGTGTTGTGCCCCTCTTAGGCCCAGAGAGTCCTTGGCCTCTATGCAAAGAATGCCAGTGATGGGGCCAATTAGTTTAATCACATGACAGGTTTCAGAGGAACAGCCGTGTTAGTCTGTATTCGCAAAAAGAAAAGGAGTACTTGTGGCACCTTAGAGACTAACCAATTTATTTGAGTATGAGCTTTCGTGAGCCACAGCTCACTTCATCAGATGTGTACCGTGGAAACTGCAGCAGACTTTATATACACACAGAGAATATGAAACAATACCTCCTCCCACCCCACTGTCCTGCTGGTAATAGCTTATCTAAAGTGATCAACAGGTGGGCCATTTCCAGCACAAATCCAGGTTTTCTCACCCTCCACCCCCCCACACAAATTGTGAATTATATTGTGAATTTGTGTGGGGGGGTGGAGGGTGAGAAAACCTGGATTTGTGCTGGAAATGGCCCACCTGTTGATCACTTTAGATAAGCTATTACCAGCAGGACAGTGGGGTGGGAGGAGGTATTGTTTCATATTCTCTGTGTGTATATAAAGTCTGCTGCAGTTTCCACGGTACACATCTGATGAAGTGAGCTGTGGCTCACGAAAGCTCATGCTCAAATAAATTGGTTAGTCTCTAAGGTGCCACAAGTACTCCTTTTCTTTTAATCACATGGACATCTTTCCACAGGGAGCTGGTGTATGGCAGCCAAATAGGCCACCAAATAGCTATTGGATGACAACTACTTTCAGTTACGGTCAACTTGGTCTGCGTTCAGTGGGGCAATCCAGAGGTTAAAGACTCTAGACCAGATCCTGAGTTGGTGTAAATTAACTTAGTTCCACTGAAGTCAAATGAGCAATGCCGGTTTACACCAGCTGAGGATCTGGCCCTGCTAATCTCATTCTTAGAGCTGGCTGGAAAATTGTGCTTGAAAGTATTTTTGAAAAGAATTCAACAAAAGTTTTTGTAGTTCTCTGACAACACACACACATTTCTCCACCATCTCTACCCATCACAGTCCCTAAAGGCCAGCCAGATCTCCTCTTGTTTTACCTTCAGCCTCCACTTGCAATCTGACACGAACATTTGCTGCTTGATTTATATGTACTGAGACTAGCTACTCTTTTTTAGTTTGCTAGATCCTCTCCTATTTCTTAGGGCTTTACGGCAGAGGTCTGAAGAGGCTTGCTGACACTAATTGCCCTGTCTGTTAAATATGAATCGCGCTCTGATTAAATGATCTGTCACCAGACTCCCTTGGCGAGGAAGGAAATGTAGCAGGATCCAGAACTGCTAGTTCCTCTTAGTTTTCTAACAACGTTTCAGATTTGGACTTCCACAGCATTTGGGGAAACTAACAGCCAGACTAGACTTCTTTACTCCCCAAATACAAGACAACAATCCATATAATTCAGAGCCAAATTGCATGGAGAAGGGGGAAGATGAGGATGGTTTTTATAGAATTAAAAACAACAAGCAGGAAACGAACTAGATAGGTGGCAAAAATCACTTAGATTGCTTTGCATTTATGATTAATTATTTGTACTGTGGTAGTATCTAGGAGCCCCAGGTTGTGACTTCCCTATCCCTCATCCTTTGCCTGAGGTTTTCCAGTCTTTTTTTATGGCTCGATCTTGCGCCTAGGACTACCTTTACTCATGGGGTTAGTTCTGTTATTTCAGTGGAACTGCCTGTACATAAAGTTACGCCTTACGCTCAGGCTGGCGGTTTTAAAAGGCACATAAGGGAGCTAGGCACCCATATCCTATTGAAAAATCAATGGAGCTCAGTTGCTTATCTCCCTTAAATTGCTTTTAAAATCCCATCCTTAAATATCTGCAGGTGCAAGCCCTTAAACCTTATCCTGAAAGTAACTCTGCATGTGCAGACCTCTTCATGGAGTACCTTCAAAGAGGCACTGTGACACAGTCAATGGGATTCAGCAAGTCTGTTCACCCGACATGGTCTCCAGGATCAGGCCCTTACACTGTAAACTCTGTGAGGCAGATATCAAATATCCCCTCAAACCCCCCAAAGTTTTAGATAAAAATGGACAAATTTCCATAAAACATCTGTGTTGTTCAAAAGCCATCTTCAATCCCGGAAAGTACATTTTGACCTAAAATTTCTGGCCTGCTCTAATGAACAACAACAACGCACATTGCCACCACTGGGCTTCCACAGAATTGGGAGGAGTGGGTCTGCTCAACCCCACCGCTTCCTTTCCTTTATTTTATTGCTCATGTATTAAAAAAAGAGAACACAGAATCTTTTAACATTTCTGCTGCATAGAGAAGGAAAAGAGCTGGGTTCTGCTGCAAATCAGAAGCCCTCTCTACCATTTCTCTACCATTTCAGACACTCCGTGACAAAGAACTCCCATCCTCGCTGCATGTCAGTGCTTTGCTTTCACTTACCACGCAAGGGGAAATATTTTGACTTGCAGAGCCCTCTGCAGAAGCCTGCGGTAGTATCACTGACACACATGTTCCACGAGCCAGGGCAGTCTGACAGGTTTCTATAACCCTTTAAATAAGTAACAGTTATGCTTTGATCTGGTCTCTTTTACGGTTATCTTCAGGCCAGCGCCTCAGGAAGTAACAGTTTGTGTGTGTGTCTCTCTCTCTCTCTCTCTCTCTCTCGGTCTCTTGCTTAGCTAAAATTCCACAGCAACTTACATCTATTTTCCGTGCTGTTTCTTTCCTGATTTCTTTAATGGTTTTTATTACTTAGGCTAAATCAATATCACCGCCAAAGACTGTTTCAGTTCAGATCAGAGCGGGATTCTGCTTTGATGTGTAGCTGGGAAGTGAGCTATTAGCCTTGGCACTTCTGCAGAGGAATCTACTGATTACGAGCTAGACAGGGTCCAGCCCTGAGCGGATGTGAAAGGGATAGGAGAAGGTGCAAGGAGCTTTCCCGTGATGGAGCCCATCGGTATGAACCTCTGGCGCAGATGGGAATGGAGATATTCAAGTCAGTGCAAGACTGATCTAGCCTCCGAGTGGAAGATGGGACCAGGGATGTTAAGAGAAGGAGAGGTGCCGTGGACCCGTCTCGTGTAGCTGAAAAGAATCAGAAGGAATAGTCTCGGGGAAGTCTATTGCAGTGGTTGTCAACCAGGGGTTTGAGGCCCCCTGGGGGGCTGCGAGCAGGTTTCAGGGGGGCTGCCAAGCAGGACCAGCATTAGACTTGCTGGGGCCCAGGGCAGAAAGCTGAAGCCCCGCCGTATGAGACTGAAGTCCAGGGCCCTGAGTCCTGCCACTCAGGGCTGAAACCAAAGCCTGAGTAACTTAGCTTTGTGGGAGCCCACTGTGGCACGGGGACCCAGGCAATTGCCCTGCTTGCTACCCCCGATGTTAGTCCTGGCTTTTAGAGGCAGAAAAACGGTTGCTATGCACCACGTGGAGTTTTATAGCACGTTGGGGGGGCCTCAGAAAGCAAAAGGTTGAGAACCCCTGGACTATGGTACCACATGTGTCTGCACTGTTCTGGCTGCACCGAAACTAGACGAGCACCCTGGGGCAGGGACTGTGTGTGGTTACTGACTTGCAAAGCGCTGTTGGCATTCAGTAAAAAAAATCAAAGGGTGCAAGTGTGGGGGCAGGGGAGGGGGAGGAAACACCACTTAGGGAAAGGACAAAGGAGAATAACGTTCATGGGCTTGGGGAAAGAAAGTAGCTCAACTAAACTACCCTCCAGGCCAGCCATGGAAAATGCCGAGGCTAAGCAACGCTGCCCCAGTGCATCCTATTCCTTGGAATATCCCCCCCTCACACACACACACACACATGCACAGTGAAAGGATTTCTGTACCCAAAATAGAGTTGCCAGGTGTCCGGTTTTCGACCGGAATGCTCGGTCGAAAAGGGACCCTGGTGGCTCCAGGCCATTAAAAGTCCAGTTGGCGGGGCTAAGGCAGACTCCCTGCCTCTGCAGCTCTCATTGGCCGCTGTGCGGGTGGCATGCACCATGCAGAGCTGCCTGGACGTGTCTCCGCCTAGGGGCTGGACATGCCCTCCGCTTCCGGGAGCAGTGCACAGCCAGGGCAGGCAGGGAGCTTGCCTTAGCCCCACTGCGCCGCGGACTGGGAGCCGCCTGAGGTAGCGCTGCTCGGCCGGAACCCACACCCTGAACACCTGCCCCAGGTCAGAACCCCCTCCCGCACTCTAACTCCCTCCCAGAGCCCACACCCCCTCCCACAACCCAACCCCCTACCCCAGCCCTGAGCTCCCCCTGGAGCCCACACCCCCTCCTGCATCCCAACCGTCTACCCCAGCCCTGAGCCCCCTCCCACACCCTAACTCCCTCCCGGAGCCCACACCCTGCACCCCCTCCCAAACTGCACCCCTCTCCTCCAGCCCCGAGCCCCCTCCCACACTCCATACCCCTTGGCCCCAGCCCAGAGTCCCCTCCTGCACCCCAAACTCCTCATCCCCAGCCCCACCCCAGAGCCCGCACCCCCAGACAGAGCCCTCACCCCCTCCCACACCCCAACTCCCTGCCCCAGCCTAGAGCCCCCTCCTGCACCCTGAACCCCTCACTTCTGGCCCCATCCGGGAGCCAGCACCCCCTCCTGCACCCCAAACCCCTGCCCCATCCCAGTGAAAGAGAGTGAGGGTTGGGGAGAGCGAGCGATGGAAGGAGGGGGACTGGAGTGAGTGGGGGCAGGGCCTCAGAGAAGCGAGAGAGGGCCTTGCCTTTCCTCTCAGGCCGACATCCCAGTATAGGACAGTCAGAAGAACCTGTCAATGAAGTGATTTGATGTCCTCCCTCGGCAATAGGGGGTCTATAAATCACGCCCTTCTCTCTCTCTCTCTCTCTCTGAGTTTTTCAGTCCCTACTACTTCATTGCACTGACTCAAAGAATAACTGAACATTCTCAGGTTTGGTCTATGCTTAAAAGTTCGGTCAACATAGCTATGCTAGTCGGGGTGTGAAACCCTGCCCCCCCCACCAATTTAGCTATGCTGACCTAACCCCTAGTGCAGATACAGCCACGCGGACAGAAGAATACTTCCATCGATGTAGGTACCATCATGGTAATAGGATGCATTCGGGCAGCATTGCTTAGTCTAGGCATTTTCCATGGCTGGCCTGGAGGGTAATTTAGTTGAACTACTTTCTTTCCCAAACCCCATCGTGGGCGCAGGCTACGTGTACACTACAGGGTTATGTGAGCATAGCTATGGCAACGTATGGTAATGCTGGTACAGTCTCCATAGCTCAGCCTCGGGGCTTGTCTACATATAGAACACCACAGCAGGACAGCTGAGCGGCTGCAGATACACCACTGGAGTGCTTCAGTGTGGACATTACCTATGCAGATGGAAGGGGTAATCCCACCTCCTCAAGAGGCAGTGGCTAGGGTGACGGAAGAATTTTCTTCCATTGACCTAGGTCTGTCTCCATGGGGACTGTGGTCGGCTTAACGACACTGCTCAGGGGGGTGGCTTTTTCCCACCCTTGAGTGGCGTAGTTAAGCCGACCTAATTTTCCAGAGTAGACCAGGCATCAGATACTATCATGCAATGAATCGAGAACGCTGTTGCCTATTTGGGATTGGTTTAAAAGGACCAGCTGAAGCTCTCTCCTTTTCTCACATCTTTCGAGCAGCGAGCATTGGGTCGCTCACAAGTGCACCCCTAATGATTATAACACCACCACTAGGGAGGAAGAAAAGCCCCAATGATTTTTGCCAGTGGGTTTTGTAACATGTGATTAGCTTCATTTGGAGTTTGGAAACTTCCAACAAACCTAATGATTTCAATTGGCATAACAACAACAATAATAGGAACAACTCATCTCTGCAAAGAAAGACACGTGGGCAGAAATTTGCAATTACTGTTTCTAATCTTCCAGACCCATTTAAGACGCAAAGGGAATTCTTAAATCTTGAACAGTCAATAAGAATAATATGATTAGACAGATTACTTGCAGGAGGTTCTACACAAAAGCTCTTTAGAATTCTATAGAAGTCTTTTTACAAGCAGGCAAGGGAGTAGGGAGGGATGATACCAGTTGACAGGATCGGTGTTGTTCCCGCTGAAAGCCTGTTCTGATCTAGGTGCTGATGAGTGTCATTAAAAATAAAGAGCGGAGGGATCTGAAAACAGGGTCAGAGAACTAGTATCTAGCCTAACACACAACAGCCAATTTCTCCTGGTTTCCTACTAGACTTCGCAGTGGGGGGACCGAGGGAGACCGATCAAAACATCGTGCTGGGAAAATAACGGGCTTTGGTTCTAACGGCTGCAGATTTGCCATAAGGTAATGATGGAGATGTGAAGGATGGGTAGGGGGATCTACAGATAATAGGGCAGATACATTACATGATGTATAATCCTATAATCGTTGCTGTTGCTTAGGGACTTATATGGCTACCTTTAGTTTAGCATCTGAGCTCCTCACAATCCATTAATGTATTTATCCTCACTACACACCAGTGAGGTAGGGCAGTCTTCTTATTCCTCTTTTACATATGAAGAGCAGAGAGGCTAAGGCCCAGATTTTCAAAGGTATTCAGGTGCTGCTGCGCTCAACGTGGCAACACCTACTGACTTTTAAGCCTAAATTTCATCTTCAAAAGAGAATTTAGGCATTTAGGAGCCTAAATCCCATTAACAGTCAATGGGAACTATGCTCCTAATCTGTTTTGAAAATGACATTAGGCCCCTAAATCAGATAGGTGCAGCAACACCTAAATACCTTTCAAAATCTGGGCCTAGGTGACTTGCCTAAGGTCACACACACAAAATCTTTGGCACAGCAGGGTGTTGAATGTTGGTCTCTTGAATCCCAGGCTAGTGCTCTAATCACTGGACTAGCCTTCTTCTGCCATACTAGGAAAGCAATGTGGATGACACATGGAACTGGGAAGCAAAAGGTTTGGATTCTATCCCTGACGGTTTTATGACCTTAGGCATGTCATCGCTCTGTTCTTGTATCTCTAAAACAGATAATGCTAACCCTCTTTTGTAATGTGCTTTAAGATCCCTGGATGAAAAGTGTTGTATTAAGACTGTGGAGCATCATTGTTACCACCACATTGCAGGCAAGAGGAGCAGAGGCAGAGAACTGGAACAAGGCTCAAAGGGCCAGATTCTCCTGGCACTGATTTCACACTTGGTTAACTCAATTGACTTCAATGAGGTCACTTCTGCTTTTCACCTGTGTAAATGAGAAGAGAATCAGGCCTGCCAGGAGAAGCAGGTGACAGAAAACTATCAGGACAAAACTAAAGACTCTCACTGAGGTGACGTATTATTCCTGTAGTATGTACTACACAGAATCCCATTCACTGTAATGGGCAGGGCTTAATTTATATGAACACACGCAATAGAGAGAACAGAACAGGTGTATCTTCGGTTATCTGTATGCAGGGAACTGAAGACAATTTTTTGTTTTTAAGATATGCACTGAGGATATTCATTCAATGCAGTCTTTTGCGGGTGGGCGAGGCAGCTAATATACAAACTAGACATGGACTTGACTCGTAACATTCACTTTGGATCCTTGCTTACTCATTGTTTAGATCCAGGTCCATTATAGTGCTTTGCAGTGCAGATCCAATCCAAATTCTGCAGCTTGAACCCACCTCTAGAGGACAGTAATGTAACAGTTTGCTTCTCAGTGCATCATTTGTACTTTCCCAATTTATTGTTAACAACAGACAAACGCTAATCCTGCACCATAATCTTCTGGTATTATCAGTTCTACAATACTGTGCGCCTCTGTCATTACATTACGAAGTTTATAGAACAGCTGGATAATCCTATCAGAGCAGGTGACAGGAATGCAATGTGATTTGGATTGTGATAAGCGTTCCCTTTCATTCTCACGATAGGCACATCTACGAAATGAACATCTTATTTTCCTACATGCAAACTCCAGTGCTGCTGACTAATTCCAGATTGTATTAGCTGGCACTAACTAACCTGTGCCATATGAACCTGTAGGAAAATCTATTGAGCCATGTCTGAAAAAGTGGCACAAAAGTAAGGATTTAATAAGCATATCTGGCTTTTTCTATGGTACAGAGAAATAATGCAACTCAGTGTATTTCAGAAGACTCTGATGTGACATATTGTAAGTAAAAGATACTTTAAAACACTGTGTTGCCAACTAGAATCGGCAGAAAAACATTTTTTTCACCCAGTGGAAAATGTTGATGAAACCTTCAATTTTTTTATTTTCTCTAAATTTTCAGCCAAAAATTCTGTCTCATCATCAAAAAAGCAAAAGCCAACAGCGAACAATTTTTGATTTTCTAACAAAAAGCTAAAAGTTTTTTGACAAAAGTGGCGCTTCCTGCGAAAATGTTTCATTAGTCAAAACCCCCCAATTTTCCAGAGGGGAAAAAAAGGTTCCAATGGAAAACGTTCAACCAGCTCCAATGCCCCTCCCCCCAGGGATTCCCAAAGTAGGAATCCGGCCCCTAAAGTAATGAGACTGACTTAAGAATCATGAGTTTAAAGGAAGAAAACTGGGTTCTTTTCATTTGCCTTCTAGTTTTTGAGCTTCTACTTACTTCTTCCTCATTTCTTTCATTCAGTGTCTTCTTAGCCCCTTTCCTCCCCTAGAAAAAGAGGGACGGCATGGTTTTTCCAGCATCTTGAGCTACAGCAATGTGTGTCACAGTGTTGCCAACTCTCATGACTTTATTGCAAGTCTCAGAATACTTGGTAGGTTGTGTTTTTTTTTAAACAGCTCCAACTCTGCGAGTCATGTGATTAGACTCAGACTCTAAGGCCAGAAGGGACCATCATGATCATCTAGTCTGACTTCCTGCACGTCGCAGGCCACAGAACCTCACCACCCACTCCTGTAATAGTCCCATAATCTCTGGCTGAGTTACTGAAGTCCTCAAATCATGATTTAAAGACTTCAAGTTACAGAGACACCACCATTTACACTAGTTTAAACCTGCAAGTGACACACATTCGATGCAGCAGGTTTCATTTCATTTAAATCATTTCATTTAAAAACAAAAACCAACATTCTCCATGGGTATAAACTGGCACAGGTTCACTGAAGTTACTTTTCACCAGCTGAGGATTTGGCCCTTATCCTTCTATTCAGAATCAAGCTGACACTGACCCAGGAAGCTAAAGGGCCTGTTGGATTAAGATCTTTATGAAGCAGCATAATAAACTATGCAGGCAAAAAACAACAATACTCGCATAATAGTAAATTAGGGAACCTGCCAGGGTAGAAAGAAAGCCAAACAAAATATCTGCCCATTAGGAATGTCACTAGTTTATGCCTTTCTTAATTAAATGCAAAGCTTTTGGAACCTGTCCCACCTGGACATGAAAGACGGCTACACAGTTTGCTCATGGCAGTTTTTAGGAAAAGCTATGGGGGAAACCACTGGAAAAGTGGCAAACATCTTGGAAACCGAGTAATAAACAAATCCAGGGTCAACATTTCCAACACACAGACGCACCCGCAGCTCCCACAACAATAGCAGCAGCCGTGCTCACAAAGTCCTGTTCGCCAAACAAATCAGCTCTTGCATTGATTACTCTTACCAGCAGCATAAAACATCTGCAACTCACAAGGGGGAACTCTTTCCACTGAGGCCTCAGGGGCCGTGGGAGCAGAAATACGTGATGCCTGCCCCAGGGTATTTGAGATATTCTTCTCCATGGCTCATGACACAGAGGAGCTGCGGGGGAGTATTGTGAACAAGTCCCTGGGCCTGGGAATTAAGAGACTTGGGCTGGTCTCTGGCTCTCTCACTGACCTGCTGTGTGACCTTGGACAAGTCATTTTGGATATAATTTTCAAAAGCATCTAAGGGATTTAGGAGCTTAAGTACCATTAGCTTTCAAGCAGAGTTGAACTTCTAAGTTCCTACAGAGCTTTTGAAAATGTTACCCCTCAATTCAGTGTTTCAGTTTCCCCTCCCATTCTTTGTCGCTCTTGTCTATTTAGACTGTAAGCTCTTCGGGGCAGGGGCTGTGCTTGCTACATGTTTGTACAGTGCCTAGCCCAGTGAGGCACTGATCTCTGTTGCAGTCTCTAAGGGCTTGTCTACACTACTCGCCGGATTAGCGGGCAGCGATCGATCCAGCGGGGGTCGATTTATCGCGTCTAGTATAGATGCGATAAATCAACTGCTGAGCGCTCTCCCGTTGACTCAGGTACTCCACCAGAACGAGAAGCACAAGCAGAGCTGACGGGAGAGTGTCAGCTGTTGACTTACCACAGTGAAGACACCATGGTAAGTGGACCTAAGTACGTCGAGTTCAGCTACGCTATTCACGTAGCTGAAGTTACGTATCTTAGACCGACCCTGCGTGGTTGTGTAGACAAGCCCTAAGTACTACGGTAACAGCAATAATAATAATAATAATAATAATTTTGAGTCAGAGCCGAGCTGCAACACTTTCCCCAAATGGCCGGAATTTCAACCGCTGTACACGGCCAACCAGAGTGGGACCCACATTTCCAGCTGACAGGCAGCCACTTGCACAATATTATTTTGCACTCTGTTTTCTATGCATGGATTTCAAAGAGCTTAAACCAAATTAAAGTGTCTAACACCGCCCCTTGCAGAGCAGTCAAGTAGTAGCATCCCCTTCTTACACACTGGTTCTCGTGTAGGGCTGTCAGCAAACACGGGTTGGTTTCAGTTGCATGAGGGGAGAAAAAACTATGACCAACATTTGCAAAACTGGTCGTCAAATTAGGCACCGAAATCAGCGATCTCATTTGCAGAGCAGCTGAACACACACGTCCCATGGACTTCAGTGGCAGCCGTGAGTTCTCAGCACCATGGAAAATCAGACCACTTCTTTCAGTCCCTAAATATGGACGTAAGTGTCTAACTTTATGCACCCAAGTTTGAACAACAACAAAAAATACTGGCTTATCTTTTTGCTCCACTACACTTTTTGCAAAAAGACGGTTTAAATAGTGGGCCAACCAAGCTTGATAGCACCCCATTCACTCAAGGCACCAGTTGCAGCAAAAATGCTGATGGTGAAGTTTAGGATGGCAGAGTAAATGAACAGAAAGCCTAGTGAAAGAAAACAGACCTTGAAAAGCACTTGCTTGCACAACTGCACAGAAATAACTACTTGGAATAGCCTGCCAGGCAAAGATTGTTGAAGCACAGATGCTGAGGTCAAGAAAGAAGCAATTAAATGCCACATCTTGCAGGGAATAGAGAATTAAAAGGTATAGAAGAGGCCAAATTGTCTGTTCTCTTTCCCATCATGTTATATTCTCATACAGATTTTCTTTAGCCACCAGCAGACCATTAAATAATCCATAACTTAATTAACACAAATTGCAAAACTGCCCCCTCCCTCCACCTTTCCAAACATTCCCAAGCCCCTCATCTTGGCCTCTGGCTGGGAATTCCTGAGGAACTCAGCTACAGATCTATGCAAGTAAACAACAGAGACCAAGGGGGCAGAGTTCAGAGGGCGGAACATTAATAACACAAGGAAAGTGTTGTTTGGGGAGGGGAAGCAGGGGGAGGAAATCTCGACGCAGTGTCACAACCTGACACCACAGACTAAAATGTATAAGGAAAAACAGTGTCAAGAGAGGCTAACTGGGGTCCCCAAAGTGTCCCAATTTCATTAGAACTTGGAGTTTAGAACAAAAGATAAGGAAATCCTAAATCACACCCCATAAATTTTGCCATCCCATCACAAAGTCGGACCTGGGGCTGGCATGGAGTCACTAGCTGTGGTGAAATCCAGAGCTATTAGTGCAAGTTAAATGTGGCATACGCTTTGTATTTACACCCAGGCCTTTCCCACTCCACGCAGCCCCACCACAGAGAGTAAGCTGTTCAAAAGGCCCATCCCCATGCTAGCAACGTATGTCATAACGTCAGTCAGCAAAGGAAGTCACCAAGTCCTATACTGTGGCTGGCTTTAAAATGGGGCTGGGGTAATCTGATGGCCAATGGTATGTGCAGTTGTTCGGGCTGGGATTAAATGACTCATCATCTGGATAGCACCAACATATGCCCGACAGAGTGTGGGGTCCTTAGCTACTCTACGGAACAGCTCCTTTCTCTGCGCACGCAATCCCAGCAGCTGACTCCTCCAAGAGACTGTCCGCAGGCCCAAACTGCAATCATTAAAGTGAAGGACACTTTGAACTTCTCTAGCATCCTCCACCTGTGGGTTTCAAAGAGCACGAAGGGCCGGATGGTGATGGCCTTTGCTCAGTGGTGGTGCAAGAAGCATCCGCACTCTCACACAGCTCAGTATGGGCCTCCAACAACAGCCGTCCCTATGCTCAGTGGAGGGCAGATAGCTCACTCCTGCTCACCCCAGGGAGCCAGCTGTCCAAAAAGAGGGCAAAGAGGAGCTGAGGACATTACCCCATCCCCCTTCTACATCAACTAGGGGAGTCAGGCTAGAGCACGGGGGAGTAATTTGCTCCATTCTATTGCATAGAGCAGATTGTGTGCACGGAGCAGTCCCCAGATAGATTTTGCCTATCTCCTCCAGGGACACCAGAGTCCTGGAACTGACCCCTACACCAGACAGGGGCATCATCCCATGATCTAACCCTAATGACTTAAGCCTCTCAATATTGGCGTAAGGCCCGGTAACTTCAGAACCACTAACATTACAAACACATTAAAAATACATTTCCAGAACTGAATACTGCACGAACCCTAGAGGGGGTGGGGAACCCTCCATCCGACTAATTCCAACAAACATATTTTAATTGCTCCTAGGATGCTTGAATGAGGCAATGGAGCTGTGCAGCCAGGAAAGTACTGAGCATGAAGCGGTTAAGCTTCCCTAACTAATACCAGCCTAGCCAGGCTGCTTGGCAATTTCTGCCAAAATATTTTAAATGAAGCAGCTGTGTGCTAACAAAAACACCGGGAATCACTCTTGCTTCAAGCATGAAGCTGAATCATTCATGTACTGTATTTGACTGGCTATGTAATTACCATAAACCCTATTATCTTCCCTACCAGTTGTTGAAGTGTCATTAGGACACCTCAAATGAGAGGCTAAATTCTCCTATACACACAATTTTAATAATTACAGTCTTTTTATATTGAGCAATATACAGTGTTCATAACACACTCAGAGCAAATGCAGGCCACTGGGTTGAAAAACGGATGCCAGGGGACTTCCCAAAATTGGAAACTGATGATTTTCCCCAAACCCATCTTCTGAACAATTCAGGTTTGTAGTATTGTATCCACCCAATCGCTACCTGCAGCTGATGCTTACTTTCATTCCTCGGTTTCATTATATATTCAATATTTTCTGTATGATACATTTATGTTGAAGATAAATCCAGGGCCAAATCCTGTTCACTTCACTCAGATAAGTAATCTCACTCTAGTCAATGGGATTATTTGCATAAGTACAGCAAGTAGGATTTGGTCTTAGTATCAGGTCTAGGCTGACTGCAATCTACCTAGTCTGGAGGAATCTACTGTGCCCTCACAGGAGAACCGACTTAACGATCTAGTAGGATGTTTATTTCTAATGCATATGAGCCTACCAGACATCTTTCCAGCACTTCAGTTAAGGCCTGATGTAAAATTCTGAGATACATTCTCTACACTATAGGCCAGATTCAGCCCCGTGCATCGTTCCGATTTAAGACATTTCAGAGCAAAACTTAAGTCAAGTGATTTCAAAGTTAGTGTAACATTAGAGATGCTGTGCAATGCCTTTGCATGGAGATAAACGATCTGTCCCCAATCCAAACAAGACTGCACCCATAAAAAAAACCTCCCCCCCAAACTGAAGCATTCCAGTACTGCAGCAAACGCATAAACCTTGGTAAAACGTATGTGGTTGGAATGAGATACATTACCCAAACGGAATTACACAAGAGAGCATAAACTATGTGTCATATTTGCTCTGCACACACGCTCCCAGCAACAGCTGGCACCCGGTACCTCGGAGACAGAAGCGTACTGACTAGAAGCAATTAAATCTCAAGGCATCTCAGCAGAACACATAGACAATGCTGCCAACAGTAAATGATTGTTCTCCCTCATTGTCACTTGTCTGATTCAGAGAATGATACTATCATATTAAAAAAAAAAAACAGCCAAAAACCAAGAATGCACAGCAGTCTCAGGTACCAGAGTGAGGGATCCACCATCTGTTTAAAGATGTATACAGTTACCTAAACTCGAACGCACACAAAAGGGAGATAAATGCCAAGTTTGTTTGTCTGCTTCTCCTAATTTAATTGCAGTGTGATTTCTAGAACCGCTTCTATTGCTCTGATATTTGGAAATGGATTTATTTGTCAGTCAACAGTGGCATCCTCCAGACTTTTAAGGGGTAATTAGACACTATTTCATTCTCCCCAGCTAGGCGGCAAAACAGCAGGAAATGAGTGAGTTCAGTCAAGCAGAAAGGTAGGCCAAAGGGAAAAAAAGAGTAAAGGACAGTGCCACAGCATGATGTATGATTTTGCAGACTATGTCTCACCTACCTGTATTAGGCAAAACCCAATGAGTTTCAGTTGGAAGCTGTGACCTACCAGGACACAATCCAGACTAATGAGTAGCTGTGTCACCCCTGCCCTCTAACCTGGGATACCCTTTACACTGTTTTTCTGCGGTAGCCTGAGCCCTGGACTGCTCACCAACAGCCTCCAGCAAGTCACTCCCGGCTATGTCTGCGTGCGTGCTGCAGCCAGCCACACCGGGGCTCTCTTGTGGGCAACTATTTCTCTCTCTTCTTTCAGCTTCTCAACTTCCAGGATCCGCTGGAGGGGGCTGCTTCTCGCTCTTGTTTTTGCTTCTCAGCTGCTATTTCTTGTTCTTTCAGCTCCCTGGCTTGCCAACAGGCAGCTGCCTGCTTCTTGATCCTCATCTTTGCTTGCTACCTTTGGTGCTCAAGTCCTCTGCCTCTCTTCCTTCTCCAGTCTGGCAAGCTCTAGCTTTGAAGTAGTTTCTCTGTGGATCATTTTTATGCTTTTCTATTTCTATGCCCCTTACCCAAAATGAACAGAAAACAACAAACTATGACCTCTCTGTTTCCAGCCACTACACTTGAGACTCACTTAAAATTGCTACACCTGTGCTTAAAGTGTCAGCCTCATTTAAAATAACAAGCTGTACATAAACCCTAGTTCCCTGCACCACTGTGACATGCCAGAGTACAATCCAGATTAATGAGTAGCTGTGTCATCACCCCTGCCCTCTAACCTGGGGTGCGCTTTACACTGCTTTGCTGCTGTAACCTCCAGCCTGGACTGCTCGCAAACAGCCTCCAGCAAGTCCCTCCCAGCTATGAGTGCTGCAGCCCGCCAGCCACACCTTGGCTCTTACCCGCCTGGGATATACTGCAGGGTGACCCCAACACACCCCCAGTTTTAGATCTTCCCCCAGAAATGTATGTCCTGTCCTGTCTAGCCCTCTCCCGGACAATACAAGTTTATATAAAAGTCCACTCTTTCTTTAATAGAAATAATATGCACACAACTTGTCACCCCAAATGGAGTTTCCCTAACACTTCAATTTAAAAACACTGGATTAGATAAAACAATAAATCAAGTTTATTCACTTGCAAAGAGACAGATTTTAAGTGAGAACAAGTACTGGGGCATAAAAGTCAGAAATAGGTACAAGAAAAATAAAGATAAAACGCAACTGGTGCGTAACTTAACAAACTATGTTAAATTAAAAGCAAAGTTTTCTCACCCTAGGCTTTCAGCAGTCATACTGACTGAACTTCTTAGGTATGGACTCCTTCTCCCAGAATTCAACAAGTGCTTCCTTTGTCACTTCACATGCCCTCAATATGATGGACGGGGTGTGTGTGTGCCTTTCCTTCCTTTTTATAGTTTCAGTCCCCCACTTGAAAAACATTTCCAGCTGGGTACGAGGACACAAAAAGTCTATGAGGAAGGATATTCCCTGCTGCTTTTAGAATCATAGAATCATAGAATATAAGGGTTGGAAGGGACCCCAGAAGGTCATCTAGTCCAACCCCCTGCTCGAAGCAGGACCAATTCCCAGTTAAATCATCCCAGCCAGGGCTTTGTCAAGCCTGACCTTAAAAACCTCTAAGGAAGGAGATTCTACCACCTCCCTAGGTAACGCATTCCAGTGTTTCACCACCCTCTTAGTGAAAAAGTTTTTCCTAATATCCAATCTAAACCTCCCCCACTGCAGCTTGAGACCATTACTCCTCGTTCTGTCATCTGATACCATTGAGAACAGTCTAGAGCCATCCTCTTTGGAACCCCCTTTCAGGTAGTTGAAAGCAGCTATCAAATCCCCCCTCATTCTTCTCTTCTGCAGGCTAAACAATCCCAGCTCCCTCAGCCTCTCCTCATAACTCATGTGTTCCAGACCCCTAATCATTTTTGTTGCCCTTCGCTGGACTCTCTCCAATTTATCCACATCCTTCTTGAAGTGTGGGGCCCAAAACTGGACACAGTACTCCAGATGAGGCCTCACCAATGTCGAATAGAGGGGAACGATCACGTCCCTCGATCTGCTCGCTATGCCCCTACTTATACATCCCAAAATGCCATTGGCCTTCTTGGCAACAAGGGCACACTGCTGACTCATATCCAGCTTCTCGTCCACTGTCACCCCTAGGTCCTTTTCCGCAGAACTGCTGCCTAGCCATTCGGTCCCTAGTCTGTAGCTGTGCATTGGGTTCTTCCGTCCTAAGTGCAGGACCCTGCACTTATCCTTATTGAACCTCATCAGATTTCTTTTGGCCCAATCCTCCAATTTGTCTAGGTCCCTCTGTATCCTATCCCTCCCCTCCAGCGTATCTACCACTCCTCCCTCACCTATTTGAGCTTCCTTTGTTTCCCTTCCTGCTTGATGATGCTTATATGAAAATTAAACAGAGCACATGTTCCTTTGCTTGAGGCAGACTTGTTTGCCAACCTCAGTTTGCAACATGTGTTAACACCACCATACAGTGTAATCATAGAATTTCACATACAAGCTTGCCACACATTTTAGTAGGACAACAACAACCAAGTTTTCAAACAATACCTCACAAGGCACACTCTGTATAAAGATTATTATAGTCGTGTGTCGGGTGTGGACACAGAGGTACATTCTGTCACAGAAGCATTTGCAACTGGAAGTGCTGTTGTGTTGAAGATGGTGGATAGAAGCATTGTTAAATGAAATGCATGGAGGGAGGCAAACAGACATACAGGTACGTAGGTAGGTAGAGGGATAGAGAGACAGACAGGTAGATAGTTCAACGGACAGGCAGGCAGGTATTTAGACAGACAGACCTGCTGCACCACAACAACATGGAAGGTACTAGAATAGATAATCGCTATACTATAGCTGCATCAAATCAATAGGCAGGATCCGAAGCCTGGGAAGCCTCTCATTGACTTCGGTGGGCTTTGATTAGGCCCTAAAATTGCCTATGGAGAAGCAGGGGAAGAGAAGGGAATAATCTAAGAGAGGCACAGAAAATACACATTGACACCAGTAAGCGTTCAAATGAACCCTCATGGTGGGCTCACTTACCCCGCCTTACATCTGCCCCGCAGTGGGAAGCTTAGCGAGAGAGGAGAGGCTTTTGCAAAAGCCTGATTGGCTCAGAGTGTAATTTGCTATCCTGTCAAGGAGTTGTCATGACAGCTGATGGAAAAGAATATAATTAAATGTCAACAAAAACGTACATGGTTTCATACTGACTGACATGCCAACTTCTTCACAGAGTCTGAGTGATACCCAATGCCAATCACTGACCCACTGTCACTTTAATTGCACATCACTGGTTTGATGTGATCAAACGCCACTGACATCTGAGAGAGGGAGGGACCAGTTTTGCTTAGCAGCTGACAGCAGAAGATTAATTCTGAAAGGCCGAGGACTCGATTGTGCCCTCCAATCCGTGCTGCTCACGGTCCTTGGGAAAAGGATCACAGCTGGTTTTCCAAACTGGGTGGTGAAAACTCAGCGGGCTCCAGGAACAGGGGAATGTGATATTACCCACAGCACGTCTGACAGAGATGCGATCAGGTGCTGTCACAGAATGGAGATGATTCTTTAACTCCAATTCAGCCACAACACCTGGGCTACCATCCCTGTTCCTGCCCAAGTCCCATGGCATCTTCATGAACACAAGTTGCCAACACCTATGTTTTACACACCTTCCAAATTGCAGCATTTCCACCAACACCTAACACCTTGCCAGAGGGTGGAGTACCATCTGTGGCAACTTAAGCACAGATCTAACTTTGCTCATATGTGGAGACCCATGGGATCACCAATAAGAACAGAGACATGCTCATGCCTGTTTGCAGCCTAACTCTTTGACTTTTATTCCTTTTCCTGGCACAAAAAAAATGATGACATAAAATGTGTGTGTATTCATTTTGTAACAAGTTTTTAAAAGAGAAGGGAACTCTAAAAGAAATGTACTATTTCTTAAAAAGTGGAAAAAAATGACCTTCTGTGCTATTCCAAAGTAGATTAACAAATATTTCCAGAAACAGCTTTTCCTTTAGCTGTTTTACCCCTTTGTTAATTATAGCATGTCTCACCTCATGAGGAGCTTCATTTACTCACAGCCACTTAACTGGATTAGTTTGATAGCCTAGGAGATAATGGCCACATCTCTTCATGGTGATATTCAACGGTCAGTTTATTTCCAATCTCTTTAATGGCACCAGTGGTTCCTCTACAATTAAAAGCCTGATGCAGCCCAGAAGCTGCACTTTCTACAAAAAGTCAACTTTCGAGAGGTTTCTGGTACTATTAAACTCTGATAAATCATCATCTAATGGATGCTTTGGTACAATTTGGTCAGTTTATTTTTACATTTAAATCATTCAATTTGAAAGTTAAGCCATGTTGTACATGGATGTCCAAAATGATGAGAGCGACCAGGCAAAAATGCCTAATTAAAAAATTTAAATCTTTGCAAGTGATCATTAAAATGCATATTTCACTGCCTCCCTCTCCCCGAACACTTTGTACGTTGTCATTTGCCTTCTTAGGCCCCGAGCCTGAAACCAGAAACTTTAAAGCTAAATCCTGATTCTAATGGGAGGTCAATGGAACCAAGATTTGGCCCATCAGTAGTTCTAGGTATAGACTCGTGTTGCCAGCTTTCTAATTCCAGAAAACCGAATACCCTTGCTCGCCCCCTGCCTGAGGCCCCACCCCCACTCAGTCCATCCCCCTCCATCCGTCACTTGCTCTCCCCCACTCTCTCTCCCGTGCTCATTTTCACCGTAAGGCCCAAACAGGCATATTTATTGTTTAGACAGATGTATTATGCGAAGTTCAGGTTTTATTTGTTACAGGACGCTAGAGCTGGTAGCAAAATAGTCAAAATGGGTAATTTAAAAAAAAATGAAATTTCGCAAATGTTTTCATGATTCTTTCCCTTCTCTCTTCCCATTTTTCGTAACCACCTCCATGTTTTTTGTTCACTAAAGTCACTGTAATTTTATGTGTGGAATTAGGACCACACATTATCTATCACAGCTGCAATGGGTCCATTAAAGGCCCATTCCCAAAGCCCAAATCCAAATCCAGAGAGCACAGCCACAGAAATGCACACCTGTCCAGATACCTGTAAAAATAAATCTGTAGAAACTGACTCCCACACCTGCATGCAGATACACACGTGTATTCATGTGTACACTTCTAGGATGCACTAACACATATACTTCCACATTCTTTATTATTACAATAGTTGGTTAGTGCCTAGAGACCCCAACTAAGATCAGGGCTCCAGGGTGGTAGGTGCTGGACATACACATAAAAAGAGAGTCTGCAACAAAGAGTTTATAATGTAGCTAGACAAAGGTGGGGAGAAATGTATGATATATTGGTTCCTCTGCAATTACTCGTCAACAACATTCACTTTAAAAGAAATAGTACATTTCTTTTAGAGTTCCCTTCTCTTTTAAAAACTCGTTATGAAATGAATACACACATATTTTATGCCATCAATTTTTTTGTGCGCAAACCAGCAAAATGAATAAAAGTCAAAGAGTTAGGCTGCAAATTGTATTCACACTGGTATATATACATGCGGCAATACACGCACCTCCCTACACAAAGACACACAGTCTCTTACACACATACACTGCATGCATACATTTGCCTACTCAGAGACACTTTTTCATACACTTTTCCAGGGGCTGCCTAAATCACCCAACTGGGAAGGGAGGAGGGTGGGCTGGAAGGGAAAGATGGGGTGGGGACCGGGGTGGAGGAGAGAGGATGGGGAGTGAAAGAGGCCAAGGATGAGAGCAGGGTGGGGGTGAGAGAGGCAGTGAAGGAGAGAGGAGGGGTTGTGAGGGGGTATGTGGGGTGGATGGGGATGCAGGGGGAGGCAGAAGGCTAAAAGTGCATGAGGATGTGGGGGGCACAGGCATGTATAGGAACATAATGGGAGTGCAGCAGTGTATGGAGGTGAATGGGGTGCAGGGCTGTGGTGGCTCTGGGAGGTGTAGAGGATGGATGGGAGAGTGCTATAGGGGGTACAGGACTGGGATGGGTAGGTGTGGGGGGCAGGATGGGATGGGGGAGGGATGCAACGACAGGGGGATGGCGTCTCGCGGAGTACTCACGAGTGGCTCTAATTCCTCCCCTGCCCTGACGCAGATAATGGGAGCTGTACCTGCAGGAGGGGCAGTATGCGGGTCCCCCCCGGAAGCTCCTAAGGCTAGGAGCCAGACATGCCATCTGCTTCCAGACCCAGGAACCACGCAGGCTGTGGCATGGCGCTAGCAGGGAGCCAGCCAGCCCCGCTGCGGTGCCGTGAACCGGCATTCAAGTGATGCTGTCTGGATCCATCAGGATTCCTTTTTGACCAGGTGTTCCGGTCCAAAACCGGACACCTGGTCACCCTAGTATAGGCATGTGATTAAACTTACTCCCCTGCATCAGTGGTTGGGGTATAAGGTCTCTGGGGTCAGGGCCTTGTCTTCTATGTTTGTGCAGCCCCTAGCACCATGGGGTCCTCAACTTGATTGGGGCCTGTGGTTGCTAATTCAATATAAATGTTAAATAATATTAATGCCTTGACAGCTCAATGCTCCTTGCACTCTTGAGTCTTTTCTGCTTGCGGAAATTCCTGAGGGCCTAAATCTGGCCTCAGACAAGCCTAGGTGCACCAATCTCTATTGAAACTGTGAACAGGCAAAGAAAGTTTTTGGCCAGTAGTATTATAGGACACTGCATGTACAGAAGGGAGACGGGCCTGATCCCAGGAGGTAACGGGACTGGGGGGAGTCCAGGATCTTGCTGGATTAAGCCTTCAGTTTGGTTGGAAGATAGAGAAGAAGGCTTGGAAATCAGAACAGTTTTATTTGTAATGTCTCTTAGCCCTCTTTGTTTAGAGGTTTAACTCCTCCATGTCATGTCTCCAAGATTACCAGGGCTGTTTAGATGGCAGGGTGATGAGCTGAGAATATTTAGCCTAAGGAAAGGCAAATTGATTCGGAGGAAAGATGAACCCAAAACATAGATAAAATAGTGGGCCAAATTCTTCGCATTGGAGTGAAGGGAACAATACTTTGCAATAGGTCTTGATTCACAAATGCACATGCTTAATCCACCTGCACTCAGAACACCTTGTAAGTATGACTTTGACCTTAAGCATGGGCTTAAAGTTGAAGTCAATGGGACCAAAGCATGTGTTTAAGCTCTTTGTTGAATAGAGATGGATTTACACACACGCTTAAGTGCTTGGATGAATCAGTTCCTCAACTTAGCATGGTATCTTTACTGTAATTTTTCCTATTCAAGTATTAAAGCCCTGAACCAAAGCTCCAGATCCAAAACACCTTCGGAAACATTTGGGTACAGAACTGGACTTTGCAACTTGGACCCATCTCCTATGAAAGGGAAGGAAATTCCTCCCCAACACACAGCAGCTTACACATTCTTTAGAAACTGCACCCGTGCTAACAAGCACAATATGTTCTTCTCGGTTCATTAGGTTGCCAAACATATTTGGAGAAGCTGTTTTCTCCACCACCAGATGAATCAAAGCCGCTGTGCATCCTGAAGTTAGCTATTGTGCTGCAGCAGGGAAAGTTGTGTTGCACGAGAGAGGCCAAGCAGGATTTGACATTTAAGTCTTAAAGGAGACGAGCGCAGGCTGTTCCAGGAATGTACATGTCTGTGCCAGGAAGCTCGCAGTGGGCTGTCAGGCAACACACACCACTGGAAAGAACCGTTTCTCACATCAGCGGAAAAGCTCTCTTATAGGAATCTCTGGTTCCCACACAATGAAACCTTATTAAACTGCACAAAAAGGGTGTGGAAGCAGATTAATGCAACAAGGGGAGTTCAAAGAGGTGCATCACTTCAAATGCTACAGATGCAAGTCAGAACCGCTGCTTAAAGCATCGTCTGCCTCTCTCTGGAGCAGAACCAGGCTGGTGGGGATAAAATAGGGGGAAATGAGCTGAAATGGGATGAGATAACAAAGCATGTGCCAGGAGGCAGACGAGTGAGGACATTCAAACACCAAAACTGATACCTCCACAATACCCACATGCCCGTGGGCACATTGATGCAACACGCTTACACACCATCAATCCTACTGCTTGAAAGCCGGGCTGTCATGCACATCCTGCGACTCCTAGGGTACGTCTACACAGATTTTTAGAGCTTTGTGTGAGCCCTGTTACCCTGAATTTGTCACTCCAGGCTGGGAGGCTCACCCCCGTGGGCTGTGTAGACATACACCTAGGGACCCATTTAACTGCCCTCACCAAGTAACAACTTGATTTCCTGCCATGGCTGGCATGTGATCAGGTGCAAGGGTGCAAAGGCAAGCCAGGAGGGAAGAGAAGAGGGCTCAAAGACAGGCCGGGGGCAGCTTTCGGGGAACAGGATCTTCCTGTGCTTTGTCCCTTGGATATTTCCCATGCCCTTTCCAGACCATTTCAACTTTTCGAGTGCTGTCTTCATGTACTGGCACATCAGGCAAACTGCAGCCCCAGGGCTTCTCAATGCACGGGCTACATCTTCCTCGATTCGCAGCTGCCACGTTCTGCTGCGGTGAAGAACAGCATGACAATGACAGGACAGGTGTGTAACACACTATCACTGCCTTCAATTTTCATTCGCCATTAGGGTCATTCTAAACATTCAGGTTGGGTGATTTCTCCTGACATCTCAAACGCAGACACACTTGCCAAGTAAGCTACTTATTTCAGTGAGACTGTGCTGAGGAAGAGCGCACCAATGTGAGAGGCTCGCAATCTGGTCTTAAAAAGTCCTTACCCGTTACTTCTTTGAGAAACCTAGCCCTTTTGTACCCAAGGTTCAACCCCCAATGCTTTTTAGTAGTAGAGAAAAGAAACACAACGTAAGGTTACTTTTACACGACCGCCTATGTCAGCATAATTTATGTCACCCAGGGGTGTGAAAAAAACCACCGCCCGGAGCAACAGAAGTTACACCGATATAATGCTCGTGTGCCCAGTGCTATGTCGGTGGGAGAGCGTCTCCCGTTGACATGGCTTCTGCCGCTCGCGGCGGTGCTTTTATTATGACAGCGGAGAGCGCTCTCCTGTCGGCACAGAGCATCATCATCAGACGTGCTGCAGAGACACAGCTGCACCGCTGCAGCACGGGACGTATCGACATGGCCTTAGATGTTACGCTGTGATTGACAGACAGGTAGACAGACAGGAAATGGTCACTAGTGGAGCCAGTCAGTTGCCATAATACTAACATCATCAAAGAAAATCTTGCCAGACCCAGGAGTTAGGGTATTTGAATCATGGCTCTGCAGTTAGCATTTTAGGTGTCTATTTTTTCATCTTTTGTTCATGCAGTTAGATAACAGCAGCACGCTCCTCGTGGCTTTAGCCCCTGATGGTGAAAAGTGGCAGCATGTGCTCAATATTAATCTTCTTGGAAAATAACCACCAGCTCTAGGAATTTCCTTCAGTTTCCCTTTTCTTCCTCTCCAGACTCTGAATCTAGTTAGCGCATCTCTGCTTCCCCGAAGTGGCGATAGTGGTCTTAAATCACGAGCCATTTTCAGCCAATGGCTTATTTTATTTTCCTTTAAAATGCAGTCCTGCTCTGAGAAGAGGCATTGTTGGGGTTCTATATGTATTTTCTCTATGATTTTCATGTCAAATGTACTCAGTTTACAGGTAAAAAGCTGAGGAAAGGGGTAGGTAGATTCCTAAATGCAAGCCCTGCAAATTTACCTGTAGATCTGACAGTCAAGCTGGGTTTTTTCCTTTATCTCATTATCACCAGCAAAAAGGGTCTTCTAAGCCACAATAGGTCGACTTTTGCAACCCCATTGCTTTCGGTGGACATACAGCTCTGACTGCCTGGAATTTAGGCGTATGCAGTGTTGTAGTTTTGTTGGTCCCAGGGTATGACAGCAATAAGGTGGATGAGAATCTCTCTTATTGGACCAACTTCTGTAAGTGGGAGACAACCTTTCGAGCTGACACAGAGCTCTTCTTAGGCTAGCTTGGATACTAGAGCAGTGAAACTCTGGCAGCATGGGCTTCAGAGCAGGGTAACCCCTCCAGTAACTGGAGCAGGGCTTCACTCCTCCAGTACCTGAGCTAGCTAGATTACACCCCGTCACTGCACTACAGAGAGACCCTCCGCTCAGACACAGAAGAAGCAACAGCTCCATGTAAGCTCAAAAGTTTGTCTCTCTCTCACCAACAGAAGTTGGTCCAATAAAGGATATTCCCTCCCCCACCTTGTCTCTGGAACTTAAGTGAACATTTCTGTGGACGATGCATGGGATGGACTAGAACCCAGCTCACGCTCTCTTTAGCTGGGCTGACCCTACACGGCTAACGGAAGCAAAAGGTAGTAAAGACTCATTTATACTCCTAGGTGTGACTCTGAATACACACAGGGAACAGATCTGCTGAGTAAAAAGGAGCCATTTTACCACTGTCACTTCACTGAGTACATGTGCACTATACAGAGGTCCTCTCGCTTCTGCATTTGTATTTTATTTACTGCTTGTTTAGAGTTTCCATCCCCACTCACATTAAATGACCACCCTGCTGACTTAAGCTCTCTGTTCATGGAACAGGCAAAGTATGAGCTCCCAATCAGCCCCCAATCCCCCCAAATACTGGGCCTCCATACTGACCCAACAAAGCCATCTCTATAGGTGAGACAGTTTAGTATTGCAATATACTCTTGATAGCCATTTAATCACCAGTTGCTTTTCCTTGAGACCTATCACAGACAGATGTGGAGAAGAGGTCTCTTATATCAGTGAATTTTAGGACACACACCTGTACATCAAGTAGAGTACAGAGTCTTTTCAGAGAGGGAGAAAGCCCCAAACAACTTTCAGACTGTAAGTGATTAACATCCAGAGCCAGATTTGAACTGCTGACCTACAGCGGGAAGGGTCTATATTCCATTACCAATCCTCTCAGCCATCTAGTCCCTCATTTAATTTCTAGTTAAGCCTTTGCCCTCTTTACTTAATCTTCCAAGTTCAGTTAAAAACAGTTCCTCAATTACAATTATCTCAGCCGCTGCGCTCATGATTTGGAACACTCCAATTAGATTTCCCCTCTCGCTTTCTCTACGTTCAGGCACTCGCAGCTTTGCAACCTGCCTGCAATGTCGGCAGCCCCAAGATTCTGTTGCTCCCCTTTGCGACGGTTTGCAGGAGCCTGACATTATCTTTTATCAAGCTGAAGGTGTGAGGAAGGGAGACTTTCAAGGATGGGTCTGAAAAGAAATGCACATCAAGGAAACGCACTGCTTTTGGAGGGGGGTGGGGGATTGCAAAATTTTTTCAGAGACATGAACGAACCAGGCCGTCTTCAAAAATGCCCTCACCAGACACGACGGTATCGCAGTAAAGACTGCAGCTCCTTGCACTTTCATAGACTTCAAATCTTTTTGCAGACATAAGGGGGAGGAAGGCCTGTGACAGCACAGTCCAGGGCAAACTACAGCCCATGTGCCACACCCAGCCCGTCAGACCATTTAATTCGGCCTTCAAGCTCCAGCTGTGGACCGGGGTCGGGGGCTTGCCCCGCTCCACGAGGCTGCCAGGAAGCAGCCAGCATGACCCCTCCTCCGGCTCCTACGTCGTACTCAGAGGCATGGCCAGGCAGCTCTGCGTGCTGTCCCGTCTGCAGGTGCTGCCCCCGCAGCTCCCATTGGCCGTGATTCCCAGCTAAAGGGAGCTGCAGGGGTGGCGCCTGCAGACGGGGCAGTGCGCAGAGCCACCTGGCCGTGCCTCAGAGCCGGAGGGGGGACATGCTTCCGGGAGCTGCTTGTGGTAAGCGCCGCTCGGAGCCTTTACCCCTGAGCCTCCCCGCGCCCCAATCCCCTGCCACAGCCCTGATCCCCCTCCTGCCCTCCGAACCCCTCAGTCCCAGCCTGGTGCCCCC
The DNA here is from genome assembly GCF_965140235.1 of Caretta caretta. NCBI lineage: Eukaryota > Metazoa > Chordata > Testudines > Cheloniidae > Caretta > Caretta caretta. The sequence continues at coordinate 10,008,908 of NC_134223.1, forward strand.
TCCTGCATCCCAAACCCCTCATCCCCAGCCCCACCCCAGAGCCCACACCCCTCCGCACACCAACCTGGAGCCCCCTCCCGCACCCTGAACTCCTCATTTTGGCCCCACCCCAGAGCCCGCACTCCCAGCCAGAGTCCTCACCCCCTCCCGCATTCCTACCCCAATTTTGTGAGCATTCATGGCCCACCATACAATTTCCATACCCCAGTGTGGCCTTCAGGCCAAAAATTTGCCCAACCCTGGTGTAGACCTGTGTTCCTTGCAATTCAGTGCCCAAGGACCTACATGCTACACTAACATCTAGCCCCAGGTAGATCAGGGGACTGTTGGCAGCTACTTCACCTGCCCCCCTTTCTACAGAGAGACATGTCTTGGAAACCTCCGCGCATTGCTGCCCGTTTAACTGTCCAAGTGTGCGCAGTGCTGTGGGAACAGCGCTCTGCACAAAGAAAACGGACCAAGTACATATTGATTTTTCTAAGTATGTGTCTTAATAAACCTGTCAGAAAGAGGTGGGGAGGAACTTGGTCTCTATCAAATGAGCACAGGGGGCTGAGCCAGAGTTTGAATGGTCAGGACTTGACAGTGATTGTCCCTGAGGCTAGTCTGTGAGCTGTATACACCCACCAGGGTGCGGCACACACCACATGCACAAAATCCCCTTGCAGAGCTTGACACAGTGAGATGTCTCCAGGACTCACTGAAGGAGCCAGACTCTGAATCCAAAAAGCAGATTTCTCCCCATTTTCCACAGAATGACACTCTCATTGCAAGCTGCGGTATCACCATCCCCATTATACAGAGAGGGACACTGAGGCAGGGAGAGATTCGGGGCAACACCTTGAAAGGTGGCTAATGGTTCAAGGTGTGCAACCTGAGGTTTGGCCTGGCTTTCAGAGCTGCTGAGCCCCCTTCAACTCCAGCTGAAGGCAATGCAAGCTGACGGCATCCATCATCTTTGAAAAATCAGGCCCTATGTGTCGCAAGCTGGTGGCTCAAATACTGAAGCACACCAAATCAGAAGCCATTTTTGAACATTTTCTTCCAAAGTCACACACCAAGTCTAAGGCACATATAGGATTAGAACCCACATCTCCTACCAGACAGGCTGTGCCTTAACCCTATGACTCTCTTTCCTCTCACCCTTACCTAACTCAGGGTTTGTTTATACTGCAAAGTTGCACCAGTATAATGTGAATCAGCTTTTGAACCAATACAGGTAAACCAGTGCAGAAGGCTGTGTGTGGCCAGTCTTATTCTGGAATAACAGAGTGGCTTTTTCAGTTTAGCTTACCTTGACTGGGAAGAGCTTTAAGTGAAACTGAAATAAGCCACATAAAGCAAAATAAGAGTTTGCACCAGTTTAACTATAGGGGTATAAAACCAGAGTTAAGTTAAACCAATGTAATTTGCTGACGTAGAGAAGGAGGATGCAAGGCTCATCAATAACGCATTCATTGTCAGCTGTACTGCTGGCTAGAATCTTATTAATTCTCCTGTGAATCTCTCTGATAACCGAGAAAGTGAGGAAAGGGCATGCCTCTACCGGTTTGGTTAGTATCATGTCAAATATGCTTTAATCAGTGTTAATTTCTGCATGCCTGCTATATCCAAGTGATAATAAAAACATATTTCCCTCCCATCTTTGCCCCACAGCTTAACACTCCCCAGCAACTTGCAGAAAACGGAGGGCAAGAATAACCAGGAGAGGGATCAAGTTAAAGGCAGCTCTTTATCCAAAGAGAAAGCAGAGCATTGCATGCTACACGCAGAATGTGAGGCTGGTGACTACCTAGAGTGGGAGCAGGTAGCAACGCCGTCTTCTGAAAAGAAGAAACAAGGAAAATCGGTTTGTTTCGTTTCATAGCAAAGATAAATAACGATCAAAGGGGTAATTCTAAGAGGGCTATTGGAGCACAGGAAAAGCTAGTGTGGTCTCCCCATAGCCCCAGTGCTGCAGCTGCATCTCAGAGTGTGGATTCCCCACATCCAAGTCCATTGGAGTTCTGCCTGGGGTCTGCACCAGTGGATCTTACTGCAAGATGGGGGACTAGTGGTACATCTGTGAATTGTGGAAAATCAAGCCAATGAAGTCCCCCCCTCTATTATTTTATTTCTTAGTGCCTACCAGCAAGAAGGCCTTAGGTCGCTTCCCTCTGCCCTTGGTATTTTCTAAACCGACACGCCATACAGGTACGTATACCCAGGGGTCAAAGTAAGTTAGAGGACTTACTAGTACGCCAGAGTCAGAAGCAGGGGGCGTGGCCTCAACCAGAAGAGGCAGGGGCTTAAATCCCCGGGCCCTTTAAATCTTGATTTAAAGGGCCAGGGCTCCAGCTGCGGTCGTGGCGGCTGGGAGCCCGGGGCCCTTTAAATCACCCCTGAGCTACCAGCTGCAGAGGCGACTGGGAGCCCCAGGGCTCGGGGGCAATTTAAAGGGCCCAGGGCTCCAGCTGCCGCTACTGCAGTAGAGCCCTGGGCCCTTTAAATCACTGAGGAGCCCTGGGGGCTCCCGGCTGCCACCGCTACCCCAGGGCTCTGGGCTCTGGCAGAACTTTAAAGGGCCTGGGGCTCCGCTGTGGTAGCAGCTGCCGGAGCCCCAAGCCCTTTAAATCCCCGGCTGAGCCCTGCTGCCCGAGCCCTGGGGTAGCGGCGGCCGGGCTCCATCGGGGATTTAAAGGGCCCTGGGGCTCCAGCCGCCGCTACCGCCCCAGCCCTTTAAATGCCCGCCGGAGCCCCACCGCCACTACCCCAGGGCTCGGGCAGCAGGGCTCAGGCGGGGATTTAAAGGGCCCCGAGGCAGTAGCAGCGGCTGGAGCTCCAGGGCCCTTTAAATCCCCACCAGAGCCCCGCCGCTGCTACCCCAGGGCTCGGGCAGCAGGGCGCAGGCCGGGATTTAAAGAGCCCGGGCGGGAGGGAGGGTAACAGCGGCTGGAGCTCCGGGGCCCTTTAAATCCCCGCCAGAGCCCCGCCGCTGCTACCCCAGGGTTTTAAATTGCCCTCCTGGAAAGCCGGTCCTGGTACGGCGCACCGGCTCTTACCAGTATGTCGTACCAGGGTGTACCGGCTTATTTTCACCTCTGTGTATACCACACCCATCACCATAGTAACCCAGGGTCTCATGATCATTAATCCTCCCCAACACCCCTGTCAGAGTAGGTAAGAATTATTACCCCATTTTACAATGAGGCACAGAGACTTGCCTAAGGTCACACAGAAAGTCGTTGGTTGAGCTAGGAAAACAGAACTCCCGAGGGCTTTAGCCACAGATTATCCTTCCTCCCTGCCTACTGTGATCCCCATTCAGCATTTCCCATAGCAATAAGTTGCTGTTACAAAAAAAGCAAATGCAATTTTAGGTTGCATTAACAGAGGCATAGCATGCAAGTCACAAGAGGTGATAGTACCATTCTCCTTGGTGCTGGTTAGGCCAATTTTAGTTACTGATGTTGAGAAAGGATGTCGAGAAACTGGAAAGGATCCAGAGGCAGCGACAAAGATGATCAAAGGGATGGAATGCAAGCCATATGAGCAAAAGCTGAAGGAACTGGGTATGTTTAGTTGGAAAAGAGGAAATTAAGGGGGGGAGGAATATGATAGTCTTCAGTATTTGAAAGGCTGCCATAAAAAAGATGGAGAAAAGTTGTTCTCTCTTGCCACAGAGGGCAGGACAAGAGACAATGGGTTCAAACTGCAGCACTTATTTATATTAAATTTATATTTATATTAAATCTCAGAAAAAAACTTCCTAACTGTAAGACCAGTAGGACAATGGCACAGACTGCCTAGGGAGGTTGTGGAAGCTCCTTCACTAGAGGTTGTCAAAAGGAGGCTGGAGAGCCATCTGCCTTGGATGGTTTAGCCACAACAAATCCTGCATCTTGGGAGGGGGTTAGACTAGATGACCCTTGCGGTCTCTGTGGTCCCTGTGGTTCTAGGATTCCCTTCTCAGGTTAAACCAACACCAAGATCTACAGACCAAATTCTGAGGTTCTTGGTCAGGCCAAAATTCTACTGGCTTCAGTGAGAATTCCATCTGGGCAAGGAGTGAGTCAAGGGTGCTCTTGGGAATGACCGAGTCTGATCCCTGGGTTTGACAGTCTGCTCTGTGTAATACCAAATCAAGCAGCTGGAATTTCTGGATGATTTCAGCATCAAACCAGGGGATTTGAACTCTTACAAAAAAGCATAACTATGTGTTTCAGGCCTCTGTAAATGGCAGTTTACAGAAGCACCGAGAAGTACTCACAGACACGGAGGAGTATAATCCACATATCAGACCATCACATACTAGCACATTACAGCAAATTTAAGTGCAGCACTGACGACCTGGGAATTCTGAATCAGGGATGGCAGGTTAATCTGTCTTCCCCACTGCCAATGCAATGGGGATTTAGTCAATTCTGGTTAGATGCTATGAGAGAAGGAAGCAATAAGAGCAGGTCAAAAGGCCCTCTGTTTAACTGTCCAAGTTGCTAGGGGCAAATCTGGCTCTCTTTAAAAAACACCACTAAAAACACATGCCAGGTTCAAACTGAAAAAGGAAAGTTAAATTCGCTTCACTGAAGACTTGGACTGGGGGGAGAGAAACTACTGAAGAATTTTTGGATTAACAAGTAAATAATTCATCCCAGCACAACTTGGTACTAGAATGAGATACTCCACGGATTTTAAAAACAACTCTCTTCTATGCCCAATTGATTAAAGAACACATGCAGGGTACTAAAAGGCTCTACCATGAGGTCACATTCACCGTTACAACAATGGACTAGACAATACAGTTGCTTTATATTCAGATGATGTTGTAGCAGGTCTATATACTCTCCACTTGAAATTACATCATGATTTATGATGTCTGCTTTACTCCTATTCCACCTACAAATAGAAGGAACAATTTCATGCCAGTGTAAATATTTTACCACTGTATTTTGATTAATGGCTGTATTCTTAAGAAAACAAGGATATTTGCAAGCAGAGGAGAGCATTTGCTATTTATTATTCAATATTCACTATTTTCCTACTTAAAAATTGTTATTCCTCCAGTCAGGGAACAAAAGCAAACCCATGAAACTAATCATATGCCATAAAGACCAAATATGGTAAGTAGACAGTGTCCATTGGCTCACACTATTCAGCCAATACTGATGAAGAACAAATCCATTTGCAGAAAGCTGAATGGGATGAGACCGACTCACAAAGAGTAAAAAAAATCACTGGATAATTTTATTTCCCATGATTAATTTGGCCCACTCTAATTACATCATAAAACACATCGATACTCCTAATCCTAGTAAGGTCTGCGCCTTCTCCCACTGAAGTTGACTCCCACTGGAATTAGGCTTCTGCAAGTATTTGTCACATACAATATTTAACAGATGTCTGGTTTCAGACAGTTTGCTATGTGTCTAGAGGCAGAATAAACAAAGAAATTGTTCAAAAGGGAGAGCAGAACCACCCTCTGCGATGAGGCATCTTAATCTAGATGGATCTTGATCCCATGATGCTAAAAGACAAACATCACAAAAGAAACAACCTATTAGCCAGGCATACAGCACGTTATTGTCCAAAGAAAATTAACATAGAATGGAATAAATAAATCAATAGTCATCAACCCGGCAGATCAGAAACAAAGTTGCCCTCAAGACCTGTGTCGTGTTTGCTCAATATTGCGAGGAGGTCGGAGGCCTGTGTGAATTGATTATAGCTTTTAAATTCAGAGATTAAAATTTAATTTAATGTCTACTGCACCTGCTGCTGCAGCATCTAAATGCCTCATTTTTTTGCTCTGATTTTTTTTTTTTTTTTTGGTTACTGTAACTCTACTGTTTCAAATATTGTTTTTAATATGTGTTTCCAACTCGTATGAGTCTCACCCAATGCAGTTCCTCACCCCAGCTGGCGCACAGCTACAGAAATTGTTCTGGGGAAGGTCTATGGCCTGTGTTACATAGGAGGTCAGATTAGATGATCACAGAGATCCCTTCTGGTCTTAACTCTACGAATCTATGTTTCTATGGAGAACCACATGGTATGAAGTCAATCAAGTTTATACTCCCATGAGCAATGAGTGCAAACCAAGAGCCAAGTCCTGAAAAGGCAATGAGTTCTTACAGCTCCCACCGAATCACCTCTCAGGATTCCAACCCCAAATGTGCATTTGTGGAAACTGCTCTGCAGTCTTAGAGCTCCTTAGAGTGTAAATTTCTTGGGTCAGTGATCGTCTGCTCATTCTATACATTAGTACAATGCCTTGCACAAATCGGGCCCTAGTTCTTGACTAGGGCCTCTAGGAACTACCACAATAAAAATAAAATAATAATAGCCTCGCTGCCAGCTCTCAGGAGCAATAAGGCAATATCAAACTATTGACAGTTCTTGGGAAAATCAGATGAAGCCGAGAGAAAACTCCCAATGGCAGTGAAGCAAAGAGTCTATATCATCTCCAACTGGCTTAGATTGATCTGTCAGCATCTGCAGCCAGACAGAATTCCACTCCTTAGCACTGCATATCCAATAAGGTAGGCAGGCAGCAATCCTGTCCCCTCCAGCTGGAGAAATGCTCTGGGCTATTTCAGAGGCAATGGGATATTTTAAATGACACAATGAGTAGCCAGCCGATACACCAGGGAAATGAAACTTTGCGGACTGCAACCAAGACTTCCACGTTAAGAAGAACATTCTAGGGTCCTTTCACCTTAAGTTCCCTGCAGCTCCAGGTAGTTTCCACATTAGCTAGTATAGCATAAAAAAGACCTATCCAGTAAAAGTTTTATCTAACACCTTGGAATCCAACCCAGTCCCTGGAAGCCCCAGGCCAAAGAGGCACAGAGCCATCTTCCTTTTTCAAACAGCATGTGCAGAACCAGACCTTTAAGAAGTAATTGAACGAGCTGACAGAAGAGAGCGAGAGCGAGAGCGAGAGCATAACAACTCAGATCTTCCCTTGGGAGTGCCAGATAGCATCCCGAGTTTCAGCTGTACACGAAAGGAAGCGTTTGTGCTTGGGTGATACCACGTTTATGTCAAGTTTGTGGAATCACTGGGGCCAACACTGTTTGCTGAAAAATATGGAATCAGAGCTGATTGCTGCTCCTTTCCCCGCCGCACCTTTGGCAAACCCAACTTATGAACAAAATCTACTGAAGCTATTATTTCCTCACCTACCACTTTTTTTTTTTTTTTTTTTTGCTTTCCCTTACAAATAAGAAATACCTATTTACCCAGTCTATTCCCACAAGGTCTGCAACAGAAATTTGTCTTCAGCTGACTTACTGCAATGCTGTAAATTCACGCATGCTGGTTGAATACATCCTCGGGACATCAAAAAAAAATAGGGAGTGTGATACTAAAGGAAAATCGGCTTTTTTAGACGCAAACCATGATATTGGAAGGAAATTTAAAGCACAGGGGGTTTTTTTATAATTAGTTTTGAGACATCTTTGCCCCCATGTTTTGCTTGAAACGTCTACAAGAAAAATCAATACAAGAAATATGGTTTTTGTTTTCATTTTGGCTTCTGAAAGCACTGAAGTTCACTAATTATGAGTTTTCTGGAGCTTAAGAACATGTTCAGAATATCACATTAATCAGAGCAGGCAAATACCGAATCAAATATTCAGTGAAAGCCTCATTAGTGACATTGTGTTGTTAAATTATGTTCGTGAGAAACTGACTTCTTTAGAACTGAATGTGGATGGATCACAGAGCTTCTTGGCAACTGGGGAAGAGAGCAGAGTTAATCCAGGTCCCTGTGGATGGATGCCTACATCAAAAAGCCTCCACACTTCCACAGCTGACACTAATGAGCGCCCTGGTTGGCTATCTAAGCAGAGGGGACATGGGCTGAAAAGATCATGGACACTTTGGCGTGATCCCTGCAGAAATGGGGTGAAGTCTGTTGGGATAGCTACATGGGATTCTGCACCAGCTCTCCCTGTGCTGTCCTTGTTCTGGGGATAACTAAAGCATCTCAGACCTCTCAATCTGGCATCTTTTCAATAGCGTCAAATTCACAGCTAAAATCTAGAGAAAATTCCTGTTAAGGGAAAAAAAGGAATGCTGCTTCTTCAGATAACATTGAGTTAGCTAGTCGTCCTCACGGCTGCAGCAAGCCACCAAGTCAAATACTCTATTGAAAATGTCGGCCTCAAGAGCAGTGTTATTCCAGCACATTTCACTACAACATGAACAATGTAAAGGCAGGCCACAACCAAAGGCTTGTGCAAAGTCCCATTGCCTTCAAAGGAGGCATGGCTGCTCCTACACCCTTTAGTGGCCTGAAGCGTACATTTCCCATCCATGCCCTAACAACCTCCCCATCTCTTCGGGTGGTTGGCACTGTGACAAGGTCGGGCCAGATGGCTATAGGAGAGTAACAGAAGGCAGATATATTAGCCCCAAGCTAAGTAGGTCCCTTTTCCCTGGGTAAGGTAACAGGAAAGGTTCCAGAACAATCAGGAACCTTCTGGAGACAATTAAGACAGGCTGATTAGAATACCTGCAGCCAATCAAGAAGCTGCTAGAATCAATTAAGGCAGGCTAATCAGGGCACCTGGGTTTTAAAAAGGAGCTCACTTCAGTTTGTGGTGTGCGTATGAGGAGCTGGGAGCAAGAGGCACTAGGAGCTGAGAGTGAGAACGCGGACTGTTGGAGGACTGAGGTGTACAAGCATTATCAGACACCAGGCGGAAGGTCCTAGGGTGCGTATAAAGAAGACATTGGGAGGAGGCCATGGGCAAGTAGCCCAGGGAGTTGTAGCTGTCACACAGCTGTTCCAGGAGACACTCTAGACAGCTGCAATCCACGGGGCCCTGGGCTGGAACCCGGAGTAGAGGGCGGGCCCGGGTTCCCCCGAAATCCTCCCAACTCCTGGTCAGACACGGGAGGAGTCGACCTGGACTGTGGGTTCAGAAAAACAGCCAAGCTGAGGGCTGCCGTGAAGCTCCAAGGCGAGCAAATCCGCCAATAAGCGCAAGACCCACCAAGGTAGAGCAGGAACTTTGTCACAGCACTCAGAGACATGTTAGCAGAGAGCAGCCCAGAACTGACTCCTTTGCCAGGTGCCTGGGTGGGGAAGGAGATTTCGTGCCACTTAGACAGACAACAGCAACGATTTGGCTCGATATTTGCAAGAGGAGACCCCTTGACATGAACAGGTCTCTGAATATGGTTGAGGCTGCATAGTAAATAACTTTGCATTGGAACACACGCTGGAAGGCAACTCTCCCTTTCACGAAGCCGTTTGTGGAGTAGTGTAGAAAAAGTCAGCCAGCAACAGGAAAACCACCCTTAAGGAAAATGCCTACCATATCTAGTAGAGATTTAATTGCAGAGTTCTAGAGAAATCACTCCAAAAAACCTATAGAATTCAATCGAGAATGAGACCACTTTGCCCACGTATTTTTTTAAACCACCTTGTAGAATATTGTAGCAGGGCGTGATTGTTATTATTTATATGTATTACCATAGCACCAAGGAGCCCTAGTCATAGACCAGGACCCCATTGTGCTAGGTGCTGTACTACCAGAGAGCTAAAAGACGGTCCCTGCCTCAAGTGACTTACAAACTAAGTATAAGATGAGAGAGGACAGTTAGATATGGACAGATGAGGAGGTACAATGGAACAATGAGATAATATTGATCAGCATGACAGGCAGAGGCCTCAGTGTGTCAGCAGCCTAACTGTTGTCAAGTGTTTTGTAGGCGTCGCACACAGGAAGGTTTTGAGGAGTGATTTGAAGGTGGATAATGGGGTTGCTTTGCGGATGTTTATGGGGAGCACCTCTCAAGTGTGATGAGCAGCATGGGAGAAAGCACAAAGGTTTTGGGCTCAAGGTTTAACAAGTGGGTAGTGGAGGACTTATGTCTGATATCACAGAGAAAGGAGAACAGTGGTGGGATTCAAAGAGGGGGCGACATAGTCAAAACAACGGGCTAGGAAAATGATCTTTGCAGCGGCATTCTGAATGGACATAAGACCAGGCAAGATTGCGTTTCTCAAGGTCAGAGAAAGATGTTTTGCAAGGGTATAATTTTCTATTCAGTTCTACAGAATAGTTCACAAGGCAAAATAAAAGGGGCTGCTTTTTTCTATTATTCTCTATAGGACGATTCCATCAGGCACTTTCTATGCACACAACAAAATTGCAATTCATCTTTCTTCCTCAGCAATAATTAATGTTACAACATCAGAAAGCCCTGACCTTAACCTCAACAAGGTAGGGACCCATTACACTCCGGTTTTATCAACCCCATGGAAAAATCCTACACATTTAATACAGAATTATAACCTTCCTATGGAATGGGCCAATTTATACAATTCTATAGCAAGATTATAATTCTCTACATAAGGTTTAGCAATCCTAGAGAAAGTATTTGTTTTCTATTAAATTCTATAGTTTTTTTAGTGTAATTCCTGTAGAGTCCTATTTCATTTCTGTGGAACTCAGTTGGTTTCATCCCTATTAAATTCTACTCCATAGAACTTTTTTTCATAACAGTTCCAATGGGCTTCTGCATTGCAGCATCTATTCTCCTCCAATAGAGGATCTAACATGTTACGTGAAACATTAATATTAGGTTAAGTAATTTGTATCAAGATTCTGATCTAAGTTACACTATAAATCTGGAGTAAATCAGCTACAATCAGTTGAAGTATCCTAGGATTATACTAGCATAAAATCAGATTTTGGCCCACTGCATGGGAGACATTAAAAACTTTATGCTTTGGGGAGTTAAAACAACATTAGCATTATACTCACTTTGTTGAAGTTTATTTAAGTATGTTGATCTCTTCCGCTACTAGATAACAATGGCCAGAAATTAAAATTCATGTTCATTCTTTGCAGGGTCATATCTCTGATTTGTATTTGCCTTTCATGGCAGCTCTATTAAAAATCTCAGATGCTTCACTCATAAAATGGCTGTAATCTGTCAAAAATGTACCTTGGACTGATCCTTAGCCATCAATTATTGAACATCTCTCTGCACTGTCTGTCTGTTCAGTGAAGCTGACATTCACCTGATTTGCAGTTCTGAAGGGAATGCAGAACTCCCTGTAGTTATGTATCCTGTAGCTAGTGCTTCTTTTGGCATCCTCACCTTAAATTTACAAAGCATCAGATGTCACTTGATCTCTAGTGACAGCCATAACTTACACTGAGAAGATATAAATTAATGTTGAATTATGAAGCCCTAACTTCTCCAGCTAGCTAGCTACACTGCTTGTGTAAAGACTGCTCCTTGGAGAACTGTATCCTTGAGGGAATTCACTGATGCTACTAGGAGAAGACAGGTTTTTTTTCTTGTTAAGCATTCAGAGACTAGATGCTAAGGAAGTCAGCTTGGGTTTTTAAAGAAGGGAAACAGAGTTACCAAGGTTTCAGAGTAGCAGCCGTGTTAGTCTGTATTCGCAAAAAGAAAAGGAGGACTTGTGGCACCTTAGAGACTAACAAATTTATTTGAGCATAAGCTTTCGATGAAGTGAGCTGTAGCTCACAAAAGCTTATGCTCAAATAAATTTGTTAGTCTCTAAGGTGCCACAAGTCCTCCTTTTCTTTTTTAGAGTTACCAAGCTTTCTGTATCAGTTAAGTCAAGTCTCAAGCAAAATAAAAGCCAGTGTTCGTGTCACTGCTAGCTTACCCTCTGGGATTAAACACTGTCTGTCTGTCTGCTCTGTTTCTCCAATCTACTACATATGGATATGGTTGTCAAAGTCATTCATTCTAGTGTGTCAGGTCTGGTATTGTTCTCTACACAGATGGGGAGAAAAGACAGACTTATAGATAAGCGAAACACCTGAGATCTGGGTTCTATCCCTGGCCCTACCAATTGCTGCCTGTTTGTCCTGGGGCATGTGACTTAACCTCTGTGTGCCTCAGTCTCCCCAACCATAAAATGGGGACCATATTTATCTGCAGAGGGTTGAGAGACTTATTTGTAAAGTGCCCTGGGATCTATGGATGGAAGGCACAATACAAGCACACAAACTATCAGAGCTCTCACCACAGACTATAGGAAGCAAGCCCATAGATAAAGCATGCAAATCTCATTTTCATCCACAAACCCTACACACTGGGGCAGAATGCTGCTAAACACATGAGCCAGGATTTTCAAAAGACACTAAGAGCTTCAATGGGATTTGCGTGACCAACTCCGATAGGCTCCTCTGAAAATACAAGCCACTGTGCAGGAAGCATGTTTTGCTTTATTTCTTTACAAAGGAAATGAGAACTCCGATCCTTACGCTGCTTTGTACGGGACTCAGGTTGTTTTAAACACTAACTGTAGCATCTGTGGATAAGGAATTAAATAGATGGATTGTTGATGGGGAGCAGAATCTAGATACTAGAAAATCACACTAGTAAATAAATGCTATCGAAGTAACTAACATGGGAGACAGGCTAATTCTGGCACTAAGTGATTTGGGTATAGACTGAATTTTCTCCATCTGCTTTAAATCTCATTTATTGCTATTATGTAGCCTTTGCATCTCTGGGGGAGAAAATGTTCCAAGAATCAGACACTCTTTAACTAGGGGAGGTATCAACATAAATAATATGCCTTGTTTCCACAGAATGAGGCTCTTACAGAGCAAGGTGCTTAGTGAAAGGCAAATCAGGACATATAGGACTAATCAACCCACTTTGTCATTATTACTGGCAGTCCTAGATCCCTTAAGGAGTGGCATTGCTACATCATAAATGAAATTCTTCCCCTTCTCATAATGCACGTTTTACATGGCAGACGCATGGTTTAATTGTATCACGCATAAATATTCGCCCTTCCCTTTTAAGGCACCGACACATGTGCCAATGTATAATTAGCACTAATCACATCTGCATCAGATAAGTTTATGAATGGTTTGTGTATCACTGTGGGCCAGGGACTGCATGTAACTCCAAAGGGGAGGGTCACTACAGCTCCTCCAGGCACCAAATCACTTAGTTTGTAAACACCTCCAGAGAGGTGCCACCCACTGGGTACTGGTTCAGACTAGGATTTTCAGAGACCAACAGCTAAAGAGAGGGATTTTGATATAAAAAGGCTGCATTTAAACTGAATGGGGACCTTCCTTCTGATCCAGCAAACAGACAGGACATTCTGCCAATGGGGGGGCCCCAACCGTTGCAGAAGAATTGGAAAGGCCCATAAGTACGGTGGGTGACTTGGGATAAGCTTTTAGCAGACATATAGGAACTTTTATTATATTTTGTATGTTTTCTCTGTGATGCTTTTACCTTAAGAATAAATGTGCTTATTAGAAAAAGCGGTGTTGTAACTTGTAATGGCTGCCAATGCACTGTTCGTAGCCCTCGGGAGAAAGCAAAGCTCAGGCACTGACCTTTAGGCAGAGTGGCCTGCTGGGGACATCACAGCAAAAGGCAGGGATCTCTGCAGCCTTAAAACCCTGGTCAGAAGTGAGAGACGCAGGTCTCCCCCCCAAGAGAGGTGAGGGCTGGGGGCCAGAAACTTCAAGTGGGTGCCTTCAAGGGACCATAGAGGGGGGATACAGGTGCAGTGACCCTAAAACTGTGACTTCACCTCAGTTAACACTTATTACAGCGAAAGAATTAGTCCGGTTGTGCCTCTGCATTTGTTCGTTTGACCACTGACCTGCTTGAGTAATTATAGATTATTAAAACATCACTCCACATTCACCACAATTCAAATCAGTCCCCTACAGAAAAAGGCCATTGGACCTGATTTCTAGAGGTGCGGCACACCCACAGCTCCCAATGACCTCAGTCAGTGTCACTGGTTCTCAGCTAGTGGAAACGGGCATCGCTCCATGGAAGTGAATTAAGTATGCCTATTTACACCAGTCGAGGAGCAGCACCATAGTGTTTGACTCCAGGGGGGGAAATATCTGTTCTCTACAGTACTGCTATTTTCTCCTGCAGTCAGGCAGACTACAAATATTATGCTGGATGGAGTGAAGTTGGACACAGATTTGATCTGTGAAGTCTATGGCATGTGAATAACTAAACGTTTGCATTAAGCTACTGGGAAGAGCACAGCACCGTTGTCACTAAGCATTTGAGAAGTCATCAGGAAAAGTTGGCTCTTTGTTAACCAAAATAACATGCGAGAAGATGAATGATCGACACGGTTTCATCTCGGAGTTCGGAAAATGATTTCTGTGCCTAGATGACTGTGAAGCCTATTCTAGCCTTGTGCCATAAATACCTATATAGAGAACTCAGCTAATTTTCTCCTTCAAATAGTATTTCTTCCATTCGATTTACTGGCTTGACATCTCTATTGACTATGTAAGTCTTGATGACTTTAGCAGAGAGCTGCAGAATACAATATTGAGGGCCAAGGTTAGCAGTGCTGAGTCAGAAACACACGGCTCACAATTCCACAATAAAACACACACCCAAAGAGAGGAGGCCATGAAAGTCTCACCTTGCAGAGAGAACACAAATTTGCATTCTTTTCCCTGATCAGATATTTCAAAACAATGTGAAAAATCAACTCATTTTACAGAGTCCTCCAATGGTAACTGCTTTCTGTTATTACTGACCTAGGTTAGATCCAAACGGGTCACCTAGGAGATTGTATATTGTATATTTCTTCATGCTTTGTGTGTATATAAAAAGATCTTCTACACTTTCTACAGTATGCATCCGATGAAGTGAGCTGTAGCTCACGAAAGCTTATGCTCAAATAAATTGGTTAGTCTCTAAGGTGCCACAAGTACTCCTTTTCTTTTTGCGAATACAGACTAACACGGCTGTTACTCCGAAACCTGTTATATTGTAGTGACCATGTAGCCAAAATGTGTACTGATTACAACTGGTAGGTGTTATGTGTCTCCTGGAGACACACACAGGGATCAACAACAACCACACCCAGATACTCGGGATGAACTTGGCCATCAAAAGACCACATGAGCAAAATAGCAGCCCCGTTTTCCTCAACACAACATTTATGACCGATGATGACATTTAAATCCTCACTGTAGACACTGGTGGCATTTCCATCACATCTGTCTACAAACCACCGTGCAAACAATTCAAGTTCACTAGCCCATAAAACCTTGAACATGATAAAAGGCAGGGGATCATCAGCGACTAACAATCTATAACATAACTGAAGAAAATGGTGAACTAGTTGAATAGTGGGCAGATGCACAGCACTGGAGCTTAATTCAGGACCACCAGCTCCCCAGTTCTTTCAACAGCAGTTGATGGAATGTGGCGTGCTCTGTCTCAAAGAAGCATAATCCGTAAGGCTGCAGAAGAAATTAAGCACCAGGACTAACATCAGAGTTATCAGATTGGTATGCAAAATACAAGCAAAGGTTTGAAGCAGACCCATTCACTAAGGATGCCATTGCAGCTAGCCAAGAAATGGTCTCTACACTGAAGGAGGAAAAATAGAGGTCATGGCAGAATCTGGTTGACTGTATGGACATGACCAGACATCAAGGCAGAGTAATATTACAATGTTACTGCAGACTAGGTTGCACACCAGCTCCTAGAAAATGGCAGGGCACTGAACAAACAAACCAAGATACAGCATAAGCAGCAAGATGACCAGGAGACACATCATTTTGGGGCACGGTATATAATGATCTAATTAACGGCCTCAAGAATGGCAAAGCTGCTGGCCTCGATGACGTTTGACTGAACAAATCAGACATTTTGGACCAGCAGTAAAGAACTTGTTACTCAAGTTAACACATGCTCAGCCACGTACAAAGTACCTAAGATCTGGCGACGAGCAAATGTTGCGGCTCTCCTGAAGCCAGGGAGGGACGCAACAGAGCTGAAGAACTTCAGGGGTATATTACTATTACGTCTACAAACTGTGCAAGCGTCTCATCCTAAACCATCATCAGCATTCACTGAAGAGCACCTAATCCCAGAGCGAGCTGGATTCCACCCAGGCACATCATGCACCAGTCAAGTGCTGAACATCACTCAAAATATCAAAGACAGCTTGGAAAAGGGTATGGTAACAGGTGCTGTGTTTGCAACCTATCAGCAGCATACAACACAGTAAATCAGCAAAAGCTCCCCACTAAAATATATAATACAACAAAAGATCACAATCTTGTGGGAAGTGGAGCCAATGGCAGCACCAACAAAAATGGCCTACCACAAGGGAGCATACTCTCGCCAATGCTTTTCAACATCTATACGAATGATCAACCAATCCATATCAGCACAAGAAGTTTTATCTATGCCAATGACCAGTGTGTCACTGCCCAAGCTGAATATTTTGCCAAGATCAAAGATATGCTAACACTGGCTCTACTTGGCTCTCAGTCAATTACACGAAGAATCAATTGTGCACCAACGCAGCCAAAATGCAAGACTCTTCCATCTTCAGAATCGTGAGTCCAATAGACAACCCAACATCATCTGGAATGGGGTACCACTTGCCCATGACTGGAATCCTGTCTACCTTGGAGTGATGCTAGACTGGACTCTCTCCTTCAAAGCTTACGAGGAGAAGACAAAAAGCAAAATTAGCACCCAGAACAACATACTCAAGAAGCTTGCAAATTCAAAATGGGGAACCAACCCAGCAAGACTAAGAGCCACTTCACTTGCACTTTGCTGTTTGGTGGCTGAATACTCATGTCTGGTGCAGGAAAGATTGGCTCACAGAACATAACTGGGCCCTGTCTAACAACAAATCGGCCTAAAATCAATAAACATGAATAGCCTTTTATGTGATCATCGGAATCGTTCCATCAGATATCAGGAGCGTGGTCACAGGCAGAACTGAATAATTGCAACAGGCTGAAGATACCAGACATCCGCTACATGGCCACACTGTGGCAGTTAGGCACCTAAAACTACGGAAAAGCTTCCTAGCAGCTACCGACCCCCATAAGAAATCACCGACGGCTACAAAACTGGAAATATGGTGTGTGCAGCTCAAAATACTCAATGAGGATGTCAAAATGCACACTGACATGGCTGTACACCTTCTTGCAGGAGTGGAGAAGGATTGGTCTACCTGGAGGTGTTTAAATTGCATCTGAACAAGAGCGGGCAGGCCAAAAGTCAATATGCAGAAGTGGGGCTATGCCAATCACCATCTGTTGGTCTGCTGGCTCCAGAAGGAACCGGGCATAATGGAAGATCTCGCCAGGGGTTTTAGTTTAGCCGTCACCTTCAGCCCCCAACTAAAACCCCTCCAACGCATTATTAAGGATCTTCAACCTATCCTAAAGGATGACCCAACACTCTCACAAATCTTGGGAGACAGGCCAGTCCTTGCCTACAGACAGCCCCGCAACCTGAAGCAAATACTCACCAACAATCACATACCACACAACAGAACCACTAACCCAGGAACTTATCCTTGCAACAAAGCCCGTTGCCAACTGTGCCCACATATCTATTCAGGGGACACCATCACAGGGCCTAATAACATCAGCCACACTATCAGAGGCTCGTTCACCTGCACATCCACCAATGTGATATATGCCATCATGTGCCAGCAATGCCCCTCTGCCATGTACATTGGTCAAACTGGACAGTCTCTACGTAAAAGAATAAATGGACACAAATCAGATGTCAAGAATTATAACATTCATAAACCAGTCGGAGAACACTTCAATCTCTCTGGTCACGCAATCACAGACATGAAGGTCGCTATCTTAAAACAAAAGAACTTCAAATCCAGACTCCAGCGAGAAACTGCTGAATTGGAATTCATTTGCAAATTGGATACTATTAATTTAGGCTTAAATAGAGACTGGGAGTGGCTAAGTCATTATGCAAGGTAGCCTATTTCCCCTTGTTTTTTCCTACCCCCCCCCCCAGATGTTCTGGTTTAACTTGGATTTAAACTTGGAGAGTGGTCAGTTTGGATGAGCTATTACCAGCAGGAGAGTGAGTTTGTGTGTGTATGGGGGTGGGGGGTGAGAAAACCTGGATTTGTGCTGGAAATGGCCCACCTTGATTATCACACACATTGTAGGGAGAGTGGTCACTTTGGATGAGCTATTACCAGCAGGATAGTGAGTTTGTGTGTGTGGTTTTTGGGAGGGGGGTGAGGGGGTGAGAGAACCTGGATTTGTGCAGGAAATGGCCCAACTTGATTATCATGCACATTGTGTAGAGAGTTGTCACTTTGGATGGGCTATCACCAGCAGGAGAGTGAATTTGTGTGGGGGGGGTGGAGGGTGAGAAAACCTGGATTTGTGCTGGAAATGGCCCAACTTGATGATCACTTTAGATAAGCTATTACCAGCAGGACAGTGGGGTGGGAGGAGGTATTGTTTCATATTCTCTGTGTGTATATAAAGTCTGCTGCAGTTTCCACGGTATGCATCCGATGAAGTGAGCTGTAGCTCACGAAAGCTCATGCTCAAATAAATTGGTTAGTCTCTAAGGTGCCACAAGTACTCCTTTTCTTTTTGCGAATACAGACTAACACGGCTGTTCCTCTGAAACCCATCATTATTATTATTTGTTTCAGAGGAACAGCCGTGTTAGTCTGTATTCGCAAAAAGAAAAGGAGTACTTGTGGCACCTTAGAGACTAACCAATTTATTTGAGCATGAGCTTTCGTGAGCTACAGCTCACTTCAGCTCACGAAAGCTCATGCTCAAATAAATTGGTTAGTCTCTAAGGTGCCACAAGTACTCCTTTTCTTTTTATTATTATTTGTATTACGGTAGTAGCTAAAGACACCAGCAGAGCTCAGGGCCCACTGTGCTGGAAGACGCTTACACACATAGTGAGAGAGAGTTACTGCCCTGAATAGCTTGCAAGTTAAACAGGCAAAGGGTGGGAAGGGAAAAGCAGCACAGAGAAAGGAAGTCTCTTGCATAAGGTCACACTGAAGGAATGGAATCATTATCCAGGACTCCTGAAGCCCAGGCCTGTGCCCAGTCCACTAGATCACACTGCCTCTTTTTAGGGCTCGAGTGTGGAGTCTTTGCTCACATTGGTGGGCACTAATTCAAGCAGTCCCACTGAAATCACTGGGTAAGATTCTCACCCCTACTCTGGCCCCTTTACACCAGGTACAAGGGCCGAGTGGCATAAAGGGGCTCTAAAAGCCCTGGATCCAGCTGGAGGAGAATTCCCCTGATGCAGGAACTGAGAAGAACAGCCACAGGCACATATAGCGCTGCAGATCCTGGGCAGCCTGGGAATGTGGTTTGCAGATGCCTTAGCCCCCCTTCCCCTAGGCTGCAAGTTCTGTGCTGTAGCCCTTTAAGGCACTGCACAGAATCTCATCTGCTCAGAGTAAGGGGTTCCCAATCTGGCTCTTAGGAGTTAACGATTTCTACCCCTACATGCCACATCTGTGTGCATTTCTCATATCCTGTAACAGCTGAGAACATCCTCGTTTGCTGCACTCGTCACTGATTTCACTTGTCGTTGAGCCCTTTTCTGCAGAGTAGCACGGGTCCTTGGAGAAGGGATGAGAATCCTCAGCTTGTCTTCAAGCCAGTGAGAACTGAGGGAACGCCGCATCTCTCCAGAGGCCCTCAGCACTTTGCAGGACTGAGCACAAATCATTCAAACACTCGGGCCCCAATTCAGGAAAGCACTGAGGCAAATGCTTAAGTTCTTTGACTTCAATGAGGTTTAAGTACTTGCTAAAGAGCTTTTTCAGTCATTGCTTCCAAGCCAATATCACAACTCACAAGACTTTGCAGGATAGGGCACTCACTGGTCTAACCCAGTTTCTACCTGTTGGAAGGCCATTTGTTTAGGTTTCTATAATATAATCACGCAGGTATTTAACAGGGTCCCAATTGTCCCTTTGGAAGGTTTATATGGCAAAGAGGAAGGAGAAAGCTTGGCGTGGACTCCATTGTGTGAAAAAAAAAAATGTATGTAACAACGCCAGGCCAGATCCTCAGCTGGGAAATCTGCACAGCTGTGTTGAGCTTAATGGAGTAATGCTGATTTACACAAGCTTACGATCTGGCTCATTAGCTTCCAAATGAACAGTACTCTGGGTTTTGATGTGCATCTACTGTTCACTGAAGGTCGAACTGATTAGTTGTGCCCAATTTTCTGTCCTCATCATGTTGTTTTCTATGTATGACACTGATTCTAAATTGATATTCTGCCTCCTCTGGATCCAAGGCGCATGCCTATGGACATGTGCTACTTCGCTGATCTGATCAATAAGAAGATATAAAAATGATGGCTCCTTTCTGACACACACTAGCCCTGCAAATGAAGAACTCCAGGAACACTCAATAGGCCCCTGCACTCTTTACGCCATGCGGAAACCCTGCTAGGAGGAAAATGAGGATTACCCTCCACAAAAGATACAAATGTGCACATTATTCTCTTCCAGACACATTGATCCAGGACAAAATTCTTCCTTCTTTTCTATGCACACATGCCGATCCCCCTCAAATCGATAGGAGTTGTGAGCACATCACCAATGGGTTATTTTCATTTTAATAATGATTTTTGAAGAAGTGAATGAACTTTCTGCGGGGGAAAACCACAAGAGGCATCTTCCAGTTGCAGCATGTATGGTCAAACATCAAGGGGCAGGAATGACAGTGGAAAAGCATTGGAGTTTGATGTCACCTCCCACACACATTTGTGGGTGAAAGGGTTTGAAAGCTGGAAGCGGCTGCTAATTATTTAGACAGACATTGCAAGAAGCAAACCAGGGCACTTACTCTTACTGTGGGAGGAAGGAAAATGGGGTTCACGACGAGACAGCCACGTAGGATTTCAGCAGCTCATCTATTTCATCCTTCAGGATGGTGGTTGAACTCCTTGAAGACCCTGTCGCCAAGTGGGACGAGTCAAGGTGATCCAGGACATTGTGGGGGGTTTGGCTGTGTGCCTGGAGGAAGTGCTGACAGAGCACCAGGTCCCATGCGCCCCAGCACTCGCAAGAACACCTCACAGCCCATAGGAGAGCGCTGACTAGAGAACAGCATTGTCCTCTGCATTTATTGCTGTACTCACAGAGGGGCAATTTTTGAAAGATAAGAGAGGCACCATTTTCAAACGTGCCACATCTGTACTGTGACGCGGCCATAGCTGGCCTGGGTCAGCTGACGGGCTGGCAGGGCGTGGGCTGCGGGGCTAAATACTGCAATGTAGACATTTGGGCTTGGGTTGGAGCCCAGGACCCTAGGCTCCAGCCCAAGCCTGAACGTCTACACCACAATTAAACAGCCCCACAAGCCTGAGTCAGATGACATGAGCCAGCTGTGGGTGTTTAGTTGCAATGTAGACATAGGCTCCGAGATCACTTAGGGTAAGTCCCATTTTCAACATGCAACTTGGGCATGTATGAGTCTAAATCCCATTGGCTTTCAGTGAGGTTTAGCCAAAGTGACTTTTGTAAATGGGACTTTGACTCCTAAATCACTTAGGCACTTCTGAAACTGTTGCCCTAGATGTTTATCTGTGTGAACACGGAAGAAGATGAGCACCCCCCAAAGATTCCTGCTCCAAAGCAGGAAGCAACCGGTCCTCCATGACTGGTGGGGCTCACACTTGGCCTTGTTATGTATTTATACTCTAACATGTCATTGGGTCTCCATAGTTCCTCTGCACTGGTTTATCTACTTATTTATTTTTATTCCTGTATAAGGAGCAAATTCAGATCTGGTGTTAGAGGGTCAATACCTCTGACTCAGCATTGCACCTGCTTACACCAGGTCTGAATTTGGCCCAAATGTTTGACTGGGTTGCTCATTTCCATTATTCTGCCTTCCCACAAAATATCCTTGTGCAGAATAGCAAACCTGAGTCAGGTCTGTCAATACACCAATCAGATCTCAAATTAACCCCAGTCCCACATCACTGGGAGACAAAGATGGGCTGAGAAAAAAATGAAATCAGGTATCCCTAGAGCTTTTCCTAACAATTAGAAAAATCAGACTAGGAAAATTACCAGGCCATTAATTTTTTTAAGGCTGCTTTCAGAGTCAACGCCTCTATGCGCGCCTTCTGACAATCAACAAACTCAACTCATGCTACCTGGGACCACGCTATTCTTTACATAATGCCCTTTTGTCATTGCAGGAGGTTGGACTTTCCAAAAAGCAGAACAGAGCCACAGTAATTACAATCAGATTCTTTTTATGTACATTCATCTTGAATCTGTGACAAACTCCCCGCAAGCCAAGGGACTACTTTTATGATAATGTGCTATTGAAGGAATGCAAGAGCGAGAAAGCTGCAAAGACTTAACATATATTTGCAAATGCAGAGCTAGCCGAGATCTTGAAAATGTATGTAAGCCCCTGCAGCCCTGATGGATTGTGCACCTATCTGCAATACCACCTTTATGAGAGTAGGCCCAACTCACAAAGAACAGCGTCATTGACTTCAAAGGTGCTTCACATTGACTGCAAAGGGACAGTTCAGAGAAACAGGGGCTACTCGCATGAATAAGGATTTGCAGCATCGTTCCCCATATCTGTCACAGGGAACTTGAGTGAGAACACCTCAGATTTACTTTGGATTCTGCTGTAGTTCCCATATTTACACAATTACCTGAGTTAAAAGGTCGGAAAATGTAACATATGTTTGGAAAGGATTTCGAGCTGGTTGTATCAATGTGATTATTTTAGTGCTGGCTTTAATCATAGAATCATAGAATATCAGGGTTGGAAGGGACCCCAGAAGGTCATCTAGTCCAACCCCCTGCTCGAAGCAGGACCAATTCCCAGTTAAATCATCCCAGCCAGGGCTTTGTCAAGCCTGACCTTAAAAACCTCTAAGGAAGGAGATTCTACCACCTCCCTAGGTAACGCATTCCAGTGTTTCACCACCCTCATAGTGAAAAAGTTTTTCCTAATATCCAATCTAAACCTGCCCCACTGCTGACCATTACTCCTCGTTCTGTCATCTGCTACCACTGAGAACAGTCTAGAGCCATCCTCTTTGGAACCCCCTTTCAGGTAGTTGAAAGCAGCTATCAAATCCCCCCTCATTCTTCTCTTCTGCAGGCTAAACAATCCCAGCTCCCTCAGCCTCTCCTCATAAGTCATGTGTTCCAGACCCCTAATCATTTTTGTTGCCCTTCGCTGGACTCTCTCCAATTTATCCACATCCTTCTTGTAGTGTGGGGCCCAAAACTGGACACAGTACTCCAGATGAGGCCTCACCAATGTCGAATAGAGGGGAACGATCACGTCCCTCGATCTGCTCGCTATGCCCCTACTTATACATCCCAAAATGCCATTGGCGTTCTTGGCAACAAGGGCACACTACTGACTCATATCCAGCTTCTCATCCACTGTCACCCCTAGGTCCTTTTCCACAGAACTGCTGCCTAGCCATTCGGCCCCTAGTCTGTAGCGGTGCATTGGGTTCTTCCGTCCTAAGTGCAGGACCCTGCACTTATCCTTATTGAACCTCATCAGATTTCTTTTGGCCCAATCCTCCAATTTGTCTAGGTCCTTCTGTATCCTATCCCTCCCCTCCAGCGTATCTACCACTCCTTCCAGTTTAGTATCATCCGCAAATTTGCTGAGAGTGCAATCTACACCATCCTCCAGATCATTTATGAAGATATTGAACAAAACCGGCCCCAGGACCGACCCCTGGGGCACTCCACTTGACACCGGCTGCCAACCAGACATGGAGCCATTGATCACTACCCGTTGAGCCCGACAATCTAGCCAGCTTTCTACCCACCTTATAGTGCATTCATCCAGCCCATACTTCCTTAACTTGCTGACAAGAATACTGTGGGAGACCGTGTCAAAAGCTTTGCTAAAGTCAAGAAACAATACATCCACTGCTTTCCCTTCATCCACAGAACCAGTAATCTCATCATAAAAGGCGATTAGATTAGTCAGGCATGACCTTCCCTTGGTGAATCCATGCTGGCTGTTCCTGATCACTTTCCTCTAATGCAAGTGCTTCAGGATTGATTCTTTGAGGACCTGCTCCATGATCAATTCAATGCAGCTCTCTGAAAATTTGTATTATCTGTTAAAGGCCAGTTGTGTGTTTGGTGCTGTACAAGACACACAGGAAAACAGAAAGATATGGGCTGAGATTTTCAAAGGGATTTAGATACAGCCCCTCCATTCATGTCAACCACAGTGTCTCTCCAACGTAGCAGATACTACAGAAGACAAGCAAAGATCAAATGGAAACACTGTGGGGGACCCAGAACCCTAGAACTTGATATTGACCTGCGTGTCACAGAAGACAAAAGTTATTGGGAGCATGCTGAATGCAGAGAGGTTGGGCACACTGTGTAGGGTGACCAGACAGCAAGTGTGAAAACTTGGGACGGGGGTGGGGGGTAATAGGAGCCTATATAAGAAAAAGACCCCAAAATCGGGACTGTCCCTATAAAATCGGGACATCTGGTCACCCTACCACTGTGCACTGGGAAAGAGAGACTGAAGGGCAGTCTGCCGAATTAGATCACTTCACTTACGAAACACTATTCTCTCCATGGGCCAAATTCAGGGGTGATGCAAGTTACATGTTGGTACGTGTGTGTGATCTAAGACAGTGTAACTTACACCATATCATACCAGAAGGGTGTAACATGAGAGTGTAAGAAGGGGTAAATTAAATTAGGCCACCTCACACTTCAATTTATACCTTCCTTCATCCCCATGACATATACCACGTCATATTAGACTCCTTTACAACCACGTTGCACTTACATCACCTCTGAATGTGTCCCTGTGCCTTAAAACCATGAAATCTGAACCTACTCTCCCCTCCCAGCATCCCTCAGATGAAGGGAGAAAAATATCAACCCATATGCCCCACACAGATTGCTGCTTCTCTTTCCTTAGCATTTCAAGATCGCTTTGGCAGCATCATCATACACACACCTCCACAGGAAGAGTGATTCATCTCAACATTGTGTGCTAAATTGCCTCGCCAGTATGAAAGGGCCCCATACAAAGCACTAATTGCAAAAATGTCACCACACATCACGCATACATATGGCTGCAGAGATGCTTTTGGGACAGCTGTGAGCTGCAGCAGCTAGCTTCATCCGAATGACTATCTTCTTATTTCCCCTCTGTGTTCAAACTTGAAATTCAGGGCCTTGGTGTGCTCAGTTCTTGTCTGGCAAAATCACTCTGCAGGCACACCGTTTTCGTCACCTTCTAGCTTTATAAAAAGAAAAAAAAAAGCCCCCTTAATTACTTAATCCAAAGGGAACTCTTGCAGTCAAAATAGGGGGCGAATGTCCTCTGTGTGTATATAAAGTCTGCTGTAGTTTCCACGGTATACATCTGATGAAGTGAGCTGTAGCTCACGAAAGCTCATGCTCAAATAAATTGGTTAGTCTCTAAGGTGCCACAAGTACTCCTTTTCTTTTTGCGAATACAGACTAACACGGCTGTTCCTCTGAAACCTGAATTCTAAAGGTTATCAAAATATCAGGGTTTGGACAAACAGGGCTGTTATTAAAGAGCGACATTAAAAACAGTAAAGCAATTCCTTCAGAGAGAGAGAGAGAGAGAGGGAGATAAAGAATTTCTTCTTCCAATGGCAATAAATCAAAGGGCACTGTTTAGACGTGGAAATTGATCCTCCCAGCCTGCTTTGCATTTACATCTGGAGAATCTTTCCCATGGCCCCAGATGAACAGAGTCCTGCTCAGCCAAATCAATGAGCCACCTAAGAAATATCAGGGACGTTTTTAGCACTGACCTGATACAAATCTTTAGTGCAGGGGACGTCAATTATTTTTTGGCAGGGTCCAAATTCCTTGGTCAAGGTATACTCAAGATCCAGACTCCAGAGAAAATAATAAAAATAAATGAACAATAAGGATAAGAAGAAGTAAATAAAGATTTTGAGGGCCATTCCAAAGTGGCTGGCGGTCCGGATTTGGCCCACGGTCTGCCTATTGACTATCCATGCTTTCATGCAACTGCCCTGGGCCGCCCTTGCTTTTCCAGAGTCTCGCTCATTTTGAGCCTTGCCTGCATTCTGGACTAGCCCCACCTCAGCCATCAGTGTAGCTGAATTGGTGCTGCTGACACCGAAGTGCGGACAAGGGCAAGTCAAAATTAGTATCGATTGCAGTGTAACTAGATTCCCACCGGGGGTGGGCAGGGGGCTGAGGGGTGGCAGCAGGAGCATGGCAAATCCCACAGGGACGTAGCCTCCTTGCAGACTGAGTACCACCCGGATCCATCTCTAGCTAGGTCTGTCTGGATATTCAATCTGTGTTCAACACTGGCAATCTTATTGCGCCCCTGAAGCTTTTGGTGACCACGTGATCAGCGGCATTGCCTGGTAAACACACTTTGGAATTTCTTGGTCTTCACCCTCATAACATGGGTAAACACACCTTCATTACCTCAGGGCAAACACATGCATGTTCTCTAGGGGTCAGCACTGAGACAGCTACACTGGTTGCTAGCCACCAATGACTGAATCAGGGCTATTCCAGTCTGGAGACAAGACCTAAATCTAACATGTCACCTTCTTGCCAAAGTTGACGTCTACCGTGGTGCTGCAGGAAACCACTCCAGAAGGCTGAGCAATGACTTTCAATTGGTTTTCATTCATGCGCAGGGAGAAAGTACTTTCATGTGCAAGTAGGGTTACAAGATAGCAACTGTGAAAAAACGGGACGGGGGGGGGGGGGGAATAGGCACCTATATAAGAAAAAGTCCCCAAAAATGGGACTGTCCCTTTAAAAACGGGACATCTGGTCACCCTATGTGCAAGTCAAAATGGAGTTTTTTTAGTTATTTTAGTTTCATCCCTTAGAAATGGCTTCTCATTCCCACCCACCCTTTTGTGCTAATATGTCTGGGCATCTCTCAAACATGTGACTTTCTGGCATAATGAGCAGAGATAGGCTTAAGCCACAAAATTTAGATTTTAATGGAGGGTCTCAGTTCTGCAAACATACCCACCTGGGTGGATCCTGGCACCCATGCAGAGAGACACTGACTTCAATGGAGCATGGGTCGGCACCTTGCAAGGATAGGTGTTGTAAATCAGCGTAGATCCTGAAGTCAATGAAGCTGTGCTGACCTACACCAGCTCTGGCTCTGGCCCCTTGCCCTCCTGTGTGTGTCTGTAAAGTTCTGTGTACATTCCTGAACCCTTGGAACTGCAGCTGTTCTGCAGTTTACCTCCTGCCTTACAGGATGAGTTCCACTGAATAACGCTGAGTTCCTATTAATACTCATGTCCCCCCTACCCCTGGAAGAACTGGAGGGATTTTACATCTTACAATAATAGCTGTTACCACTCAAGAGAGAGATCTTGGAGTCATTGCGGATAGTGCTCGGAAAACATCCACTCAATGTGCAGTAGCAGTCAAAAAAGCTAACAATGCTGGGAATCATTAAGAAAGGGCTAGATAATAAGACAGAAAATATCATATTGCCTCTATATAAATCCATGTTATGCCCATCTTGAATACTGCATGCAGATGTAGTCGCCCCATCTCAAAAAAGATATATTGGAATTGGAAAAGGTTCAGAAAAGGGCAATGAAAATGATTAGGGGTATGGAGCAGCTGCCATATGAGGAGAGACTAATAAGACTGGGACTTTTTAGCTTGGAAAAGACATGACCAAATGGGGATATGATAGAGGTTTATAAAACCATGACTGGTGTGGAGAAAGTAAATAAGGAAGTGTTGTTTACTACTTCTCATAACACAAGAACTAGCCATCAACGAATGAAATTAATAAGCAACAGATTTAAAACTAACAAAAGGAAGTATTTTTTCACAAAATGCACAGTCAACCTGTGGAACTCCTTGCCAGAGGATGTTGTGAAGGCCTAGACTATAACAGGGTTCAAAAAAGAACTAGATAAGTTCATGGAGGATAGGCCCATCAATGGCTATTAGCCAGGATGGACAGGGATGGTGTTCCTAGCCTCTGTTTGCCAGAAGTTGGGTGACTGGGGATGGATCACTTGATGATTACTTGTTCTGTTCATTCCCTTTGGGGCACCTGGCATTGGCCACTGTCGGAAGACAGGATGTGGGCTAGATGGACCTTTGGTCTGACCCAGTATGGCCGTTCTTATGTTCTTATCTAATAATTAATAGTTTACCCAGCCTCATAACAGATCAATGTGTTACAATCTTCTTCTCCTGTGCTGCAACCTAACAATCCCTAATGTTACCCCGCTTTAATTAAAGGGTAAAAAAAGACACTTCACTACAGGTTCCCTCAATGTGACAAACTGAAATCTTTTACTTTGCAAGAGCAGGAAGAGAAAGCATCGTTAATGCAGAAGCCCAGAGAAGCCGTTCATATGAAGAGAAGATCAATTCGTCTCCCCCTTGCCAAAAACTCTCTAGTAACAGTCATTCAAAGCCAATGATTCTTCCCTCCCCCTTTTTGTATTTAGCATATGCAGTCACAGAGGGAAAGAACCACATGAGATTGATTTGGTTTCATTTAAAATCCTGATAATATCCTGAGGCTGCATTATATAAAACGGGTGGCCTGATTTAACAGGTTATAAAGTTCCATAGTTTTCTTACTATTGACTTTTACTGTGGTGTAAAATTTTTAATGAGAAATAAATTGATAGAGACACATTGCCATGAAGAAGCCATGGTCTGATCATTTGTGAGCCATAAATGCAAGGATCACATTTTTAAACCTAAAGAAGAAAATAGCCCCCTTGTATTAAAGTTACTATTTAACTGCACTTGGCATTGGCAGTAAAACACTGAGGTCTAGGATCCATCCTTTGCCCGCGAGAATCTCCCAAAACACTTAAATCCCTTCACTCAAGTGATCAAACTAGTAAAAAGCCAGCATGGACCAACAGCTTCTATAGCTTAGCTCCCAAATCTGTCTGAACATGCAGCTCAGTTTAAGACTCCTCTTTTTCTCATTTCTCTTATCTAGTGTCTCCCTTCACCCTGGCTTTGCTTTACTGCCCTTTTAAAATTGTAAACTGGAGCAAGACTCAGGGTATCCGAGGTCTTGAAACAATTTCTGACTCTGTTACAGGACCTGTCTATACTGCAAACACAGTGGAGTCAGGGGAGGGAACATGGGCCTGTGGCTAGAAGCTAAGGTTCGATCTTCAGATCTGCCACAGACATCCTGTGTGACCTAAGGCAAGTCACTTGATTTCTCTGTGCCTCGGTTCCCCACCTGTACAATGGGGACTACGGTACGTCCCTTTCTCACTAGAGTGTTCGGAGGATAAATGAATTATTGTTTGCAAGGTGCTCAGATACAACAGTGATGAGGGCCATATAGACCAATAGCTTGATGACCTGGTCATACATAATACAGTAGGGCTGTTTCCAGCATGATTCCTGATCACAGGGCTGGAGCTCCGAGGTGCGACCACCATGCAAGTAATAAAAAATGACCTTTTGTCCATCAAACCCCTCTCTCCTCCTCCCTCCTGAAACCTCCTTTCTCCCATGAACTCCTCTCCACGCTAGTCTCTTTACCAGTGATCCCTCCACACACCACTTGCCTACAGGTTGCAGTGTTGTGTCTTATCTACGTGACGTTAAAAGCTCTTTGGGACAGGGACCCGTCTCTCATCCTAGGTATTGTGCAAATTTACCTCAATATAAAAATGCTCAACAATCAGCCATTGCCAAGGCCTCCCCTAGTCTTGGATTGCTCTGAGATGGGCAATTTCAGCTCCTTTCTGTTGAAATGGATAGAGGAGCAGACTGCATCGCTAACGTTACTCAGTAAAACTAGGTGCTGCCTGGTCAGGTCTCTGGTGGAGCCCCAACCCGTATGTTTGAAAATGCCTTGAGATGGGACAACAAGGGGGCGGGGGGGGGGAGGAACAGCAGATTAGCCACATGATGCTCAGGCCTGTTTATGCCACTGGAGGCAGACTGAGCAGTAGGGCAACCCAGTGTTATAGGTTCCCACTGGAAGTCAGGATCAGAGTGGGGAGGGGGTGGGGAGGGGGTGGAAGAGTTATACTGTGATACAATGTGGAAAGAAAGCCTCCCCCAGCACCACCAGGCCCCTGTCTCCTATTTCTCCTCCTTCAACAGCCAGGAAGTCAGCACCCGCCTGCTTAGAATTAAGGTGTGGCAGTACCATCCGGTCTCAGCAAACCCCAGAAGGCTTCAAAGGGCTGATATTGAAACAGTCAAAACCAGCAGGGAGTCCCCTAAAAGATCACCTGCTTCAGGCCTGAAAAGGGGATAGAAAAAATACCCACAAGGGGAGGGGAGAGAGAGGAGGACAGGAAAGAGCCACGCAGGAGGAGCGCAGAGGGATGGCCCTCTGCCCTTTTCAGGCCATTCCTTCTTCCTCTCCTCCATACCCTGCCTCGCTCTTTCCTCAGCACTCTTCACCTGTCTCTCTCCATCCCCTTGTTCCACCCGCCTGTGAAGCCAGGGAGGAGCCAGGAGTCCCCGCTTTTTAATGAGGAGCCAATTTAAAGTGTGCGTGGGAGAGGAAACGCAAAAAGGAGCAGGAAGGGGAGGGTTATTTTCGTAGCATAAAGAAAGGGAGCGGAGCTGAAGCAGTACAAATAATAGGGCTGGAATGTACAAGACCCAGCGGGTGATGCATCGCTACGGGCATTCACCCCTTCATGGCTGGCTATGCTGTCATAGAAGAGCTCAGCAGACCTCTTGTCAGCGAGACACATGTTCCATTCTAATGTCAGCCCTCCCAAGGGGACAGAGTGCTGCACCCAAGGCCACACTAGAGGGTTTGCCCCATATATTGTATACTTGGACAGTAGTAATGGTATTATTATTGATTTGTATTGCGCTGGAACTTAGGGGTCCCCATCCCCTTGTGCTAGGTGCTGTACAAACCCAGAACAAGAAGAAAGTCCCTGCCTCGGCAAGCTGACCATCTAAGTAGTAAATGATCACTCCTTTCCCTTTGTCGGTGTCACATCCCCTCCCCCACCCAACCTTGCCAAAATCCAAATGTTTCCAGGACCCAAGACACACAATAATATGCTTTGTGAGATTCTCCCAATGCCAACGGAGATTTAATAATCAAACGTCCCCGGGAATAAGGAAGCAAAGTACCCCGCCTTTCCCTTTGATCAATGACCGCTAGATGGCTTTTCATTGAACTCTGTAAAGCCGGTTTACAAAATGACCCTTTTTTTGTAAGGGAGAATGTGGAGGAGCCCCTACACTTATAGTTCCACTCCAAACCCTTTTGCCTGAGAATAAATGCAAAGTGAGCACTGAACCACCAACAATTAGGCAAATCCCCTGTATGTAGCTCATGTCCTTTCTCCCTGCATGCGAGAAAAATCCTCAGACTTTTCTTCTCATAGGTGTTGCTATTTGGGATTAAGCATTTCCTCAGTGCTTATGTTTATTGTGAACGATGGACTAAGACACACCTTCTTTAGTACTGAAACACCAAGAGGAATTTTCCATGCTTCTGAAAGAGATGGTTGGTGGAGGGCAGGACTGGACATATCTGAAAGCTTGCTCTCTCTCTCACACACACATAATCTGTGATTCTAACTGATCACCAAGCACCAACCTCCAGTCACTACGCCAGGAGTAAAGCATTCCATTAAGATTTACCTGGATGTGATTTCTTCAATACAGGACCAAACTCACTCCATTCACAAGCAGAGCTTATCCTTTCCACATGTGCTCAGGGCTCAGACCACAGTGCTTGCTGGTATGAAATTGCTGGTATGAGACCAAACAGTGTTCTGGGTATTGACATGAAGAAGAGAACTCAGTGGGTCTCACATCACTTCAGAAATTCCCATCTCCGGTATGGACACATCAGGTCACTTTTGTAATGGAGGCAGGTTTACCCAGGACAAGCGTTACAACTCAGCACCACTGGGACAAACCGATTTTTGCAATTATAAACATGAAGGTCATGAAGTCTTCTGATTAGAGCAGGGCACTGGGAGTCAGGATTAAAAGAAAAAAACATAGGATTGATTAGTGGCCCTCCACAAATTAACCCCTGCTGCGAACAAACAGCAGACTGTTCTCAGCAAGAGCTAGGACTCAACAGATTATGTCATGCCTAATGTTAGCCAAGGTTAACCCTACATGTGTTCTAAGCAGAGTCAGCCACTTATCTGCAGTTCAGGCAACCTGATCTGCCAAAACCTTCAGATAAGAATATTCATTACAAGTTCATTTAGCTACGCCTGACAACAGGCTTCCAGAATTGTGCTTCCCCTAGGTCACAGATGGATGGCCTTTGACCCGAGATGCAGCTACACGATGGCAGGCCGTCTTCGCAGAGATTAGCTTGGAGGGGGGTGGAGGTGGGGTTAGAG
This sequence comes from Caretta caretta, assembly GCF_965140235.1. Lineage (NCBI taxonomy): Eukaryota > Metazoa > Chordata > Testudines > Cheloniidae > Caretta > Caretta caretta. Next base: position 10,041,074 of record NC_134223.1, read on the forward strand.
GTTTTCGTCACTACAACAGTAATTAAAGAGTGTTGGAATGAATCAATCAAGCTGCCTTTTCCCATAGACAGTTATAGAGCAGAGAAAATAGTTTAAATGCCTTTTCAAGGAGGATATTTTGATGTTCCACATACTAAGACACATTCTGCCGTAAGTTTCAGAACTACTAAGACTGCACTGGTGGTACTGAGAGCAAATTTTAGCCCACTGCGTTTACCCAAAGGAGGGGTGGATCACTTTAAATATGGAAAGAAATTGTTGTCTGGTATTTATTGTGTGTTTTTTTAACCAAGTGACTTTACTCACTTCCAAGACGTTATGGGTGCTTAATAACAGGTACACAACTCCTATTGACGATAATGCACATAAGTCCCAGAATTATTGTCAATGGAAGAGTGATACCTTATACTACCAGAGTGACCTTTATTAATTAATTAAGGCCAACAACAACCCAAGACAGACGTATTATCACCCCCATTTATAAATGAGCAAAATGAGGTACATAGAGATTAATCACTTTGCTTCAGATTACTCAATGGTAAAACACATGTAGAGACCCAGTCTCTTGCTTCAACCACTAGACATCACTTCCTCGCTGGGAGTTACAGTCAAAGGGGGAGAAGAGAGCAGACCCTACACAAGCTTCCAGGAATTTAACTCCCACTGCAAGAATGTCCTGGTTATAAGAAATGTTGTTGTAGCTATGTTGGTCCCAGGACATTAAAGAGACAAGGTGGGTGAGTTAACATCTTTTTATTGGACCATCTTCTGTCAGGACGCAAAGAAAAGCTCGGAATAAACTGTGAAGCTTGTCTCTTCCACCAACAGAAGTTGGTCCAATAAAAGATATCACCTCACCCACCTTGTGTGTCTGGTTAGAAGAGCACATTTTCAGGTCTCGGTTTCCAACTTGGAGCTCCCAGCTGGATTTTCTGCCTCCCCCAAGAACAATCTCCAATTACACAAAATACTTTGAAAATTAAGAGATCAATTTAGGGGGAAAAAAAATCTTTATCACTCCCTGCTCAGCTGCATCCTCATTTGTTTGCAGACTTTTGTGGAAATTAGACAGAAAGAGAGAGAGATGAACATAGTCACAGTACAGATTCTAAAGTGACTGTCCAAAACTCTGCATATCGCTACTGCCTCTGGGACCATTACTGTAAAATATCATAATATATAAGGATGGGGATTTTCAAAGGAGCCTAAGGGAGTTAGGCACCCAATCCTGGTTTTAAGGCAATGGTGGATGGGGTTCCTAATCCCCCTATACCCTTTTAAGAATGTCAGTCTAAAAATTTTAAGGATGTCTCTGTAATAATAGCAAATCATTGCGCTTTTCTACAATCAGTGTACAGTGTCTCATAATAGAGACTTTCCTCTTTGGTACGAAGAATCCAGAGTTAGAGACCACATCCTGGACTGGGAAGATCCAAAATAGCAATGGCGAAAGGTCTTGCCATCTTACTGTTTGATTTACACCATAAAAACACCCAGAAACAAGGCTACTTTCCCCTGTCACTGAGCATGTTCTCACAAGCAGTGAAGTTACTCAGAGTGTCGGTGGCATTTTAAAGAGCTCCCTTTTAATTCTTCAATCAGTTTCATATCAGCGCTAGATGAAACATATTGTTTTGGGATAGGAAGGTTAGCACAAAGCCACTGTGAAGCAAGACGAATCATAACTACTTTCAATCCCCATATTCCAAACATTTTCTCACCAATCCTCCAAGGAAACATCAGTGACATACTGATCTAACAAGATTGCTTTCAACATCAGTAGGAAAAAAAACAACACCCTCCTTCCCCCAACACACACACACACAGCACAAAGCCTCTCTTCCTCACTGCACTGTGACATGCCAATCTTGTCATTTGATTCACATTACAACTGTGTGTCCAGACAGTCCCGGTCTCTTTGCCAGACAAGAATAATGTGTTTGTGGCGTGCATCCCATGAGACTCAGAGATTCCTCGGAATCCATTTATCCCAGTGATTCCCGACAGAGAGGAAAATCCCCACTCTCAGATCCACACAGCTGACCACCACTCTCCTACTATACTTGCCTTGCATGCAAGGAGCAGTGCCATGCAGGAAGGGCAGAACAGCTGGGCCGAGGTGCAGAGCTGAGAGCAGGGTTCCGTCCCTAACTGGCAGGTCCTCTTTGAGTTATTGACGTTAGTCTGGAAACGTTCACGTAACCCCCAGCAGCAACAAGGTCACTCTGGTGAAGCTAGTGAAATATTGGTGATATTTTTCATATAATGACTGGCATATTTATTTGCTACTCTCTACCCATTCTACGTTTTCCAGACAAGCCAAAACGGTCCCCCTTGCCCAAGTCCAGTGGGCACTTTAGCCAACAGCAACTGACCTTTAATTTCATGATACCGTTAAAGAAAATGCAATACATTTCGAAGAACCTTAGGTACTGTAGTGATGGATGCCAACGCTAGACAAATAAATGGAAGCTGGGAAGATGCAAATAATAAATAATAATAATATCCAGATCTTATATAGCTTCCAGATCTCAAAGAGCTTTACAAAGAAGGTCAGTGACATTATCCCCATTTTACAGATAGGGAAACCAAGGCACAGAGCTGTGCAGTGACTTGCCCAAGGTCACCCATTAGGCCAATGGCAGAGCTGGAAACAGAACCTTCTGCGTCTCAGACTAGTGCTCTATTCTCAGTGTCACTTTGCCTGACTATTAGAGGTCTCTGGTTCAACCCCTGATGCCAATGATCCACCCAGAAGAACAGTATTACAAGTAATTGACTTCAGTGGAAGTAGCATAGGAAGAAACTGGACTGTTGTCTCTATGCCTTTCTTAGAACAAAGGACGCATGGTATCAGAAATAATTTAGGGGGGGAGGGATAGCTCAGTGGTTTGAGCATTGGCCTGCTAAACCCAGGGTTGTGAGTTCAATCCTTGAGGGGGCCATTTAGGGATCTAGGGCAAAAATTGGGGACTGGTCCTGCTTTGAGCAGGGGGTTGGACTAGATGACCTCCTGAGGTCCCTTCCAACCCTGATAGTCTATGAAATGGGACAGTCCCATGAAACAAGCACCATGTAGCTATGCTAAAGCCATGGAGTAGAGCATTAAAAGGAGCTCTCATCTCACGCAGAGTTAACAATAATTAATAATCACCTACTGCACATATTTCAGAGTAGCAGCTGTGTTAGTCTGTATCCGTAAAAAGAAAAGGAGTACTTGTGGCACCTTATAGTATTTTACAACTTCAGAGCACTTAAAAATATAAATTCCTGTGACTCGTGCAGCAGGTACTCACCCCACCTTACAAATGCAGGAACCGAACTGGGCAAGCTAAGTGATTTAGCCAAGACCACAGAGTGAGTCGGTGTCAGAGACAAGACTAAAAACTCAGCCGCCCCCAATTTCTACCTCAGGCTCCACTGCTCTGTCTTTAACCCTCATTAAATAAATCATTACTGTACTATAAAACAAAGGTGCAAAGCATTATGGTAGATGGCAATATTACTACATAGCCTGGGCTAGCACTCGAGAAAGCGTTTGGAGACAGAGAAGTTTTGGTCATGTTTGTACAGGACTTTGCAGAATGGGGTCCTGCTCCAAGACTGGGGTTTTCTAGGTGTTGCCACAACACAATGAACAACAGAGAATACGGGAGCATTTTATTTTGTTTTGTACATTAAGGAATTGCAGGCCACAAGATTTTGTGCTTTTTTCTCACTCAGGCCGATGTTGTTATAAGCTCCTTTAGCAGAAAATAAACAGCTTATGACAAACAACAGGCTTAGCCTGACATTATTTATACGGCTTGGCTACCACTAAATCTGGACATCTAAGAACGATTTTCTTTTCCTGGCACCGCATCTCTAGATGCCATAGAAACTGTGCACGCTTTGACTCACATGGGTTTATTAGCGGTTTGAAAGGGAAATCACTGAGCAGGATGTTGAGGAACCCATAGCGTTCAGATAAGCCAGGAGATCATTTAGGACATGGTGGTCCAACCCTTGGTCCCCAAGGGTCTACATTTTGGCCCTCAAGGGTGTCTTATCAAGACAGAAATATGCATTTGATTATCAACTGGAATGGAGCCACGCCCTGCGGCTTTTCAGTGAAAGTGTTTGACTCACCGGCTACCCCGCACCACTTTCCCCTGCAGCCCCAGGAGCAGCTTTGGTGTGATCAAGTAGTGATCAATGGCTCCATGTCTAGTTGGCAGCCGGTATCAAGCGGAGTGCCCCAAGGGTCGGTCCTAGGGCCGGTTTTGTTCAATATCTTCATTAATGATCTGGAGGATGGCGTGGATTGCACCCTCAGCAAGTCTGCAGATGACACTAAACTGGGAGGAGTGGTAGATATGCTGGAGGGTAGGGATCGGATACAGAGAGACCTAGACAAATTAGAGGATTGGGCCAAAAGAAATCTGATGAGGTTCAACAAGGACAAGTGCAGAGTTCTGCACTTAGGATAGAAGAATCCCATGTATCGCTACAGACTAGGGATCGAGCGGCTAGGCAGCAGTTCTGCAGAAAAGGACCTAGGGGTTACAGTGGACGAGAAGCTGGATATGAGTCAACAGTGTGCCCTTGTTGCCAAGAAGGCTAACAGCATTTTGGGCTGTATAAGTAGGAGCATTGCCAGCAGATCAAGGGACGTGATCATTCCCCTCTATTCGGCACTGGTGAGGCCTCCTCTGGAGTACTGTGTCCAGTTTTGGGCCCCACACTACAAGAAGGATGTGGAAAAATTGGAACGAGTCCAACGGAGGGCAACAAAAATGATTAGGGGGCTGGAGCACATGACTTATGAGGAGAGGCTGAGGGAACTGGGATTATTTAGTTTGCAGAAGAGAAGAATGAGGAGGGATTTGATAGCTGGTTTCAACTACCTGAAAGGGGGTTCCAAAGAGGATGGATCTAGACTGTTCTCAGTGGTACTAGATGACAGAACAAGGAGCAATGGTCTCAAGTTGCAGTGGGGGAGGTTTAGATTGGATATTAGGAAAAACTTTTTCACTAGGAGGGTGGTGAAGCACTGGAATGGGTTACCTAGAGAGGTGATGGAATCTCCTTCCTTAGAGGTTTTTGAGGTCAGGCTTGACAAAGCCCTGGCTGGGATGATTTAGTTGGGGATTTGTCCTGCTTTGAGCAGAGAGTGGGACTAGATGACCTCCTGAGGTCCCTTCCAACCTTGATATTCTATGATTCTATGATTGGGCAGAACACTGAGCGGCTCCTGTATCTTCCCTCAAAAGCTCCCGCGCTGGCTGCCTGCCGCATTGCAGGGCAGGGAGGGGAGAGTAACTTGCTGCTCTGTTGCTTCTGCTTGCCTGCCCCACTAGGGGGACCTCAAGGAGAGAGGGACAGGGGCTCTTAAAGGCTGGCTCCTGTCCCCAGTGCAACCACCCAGGGCAGCTCGGGAGAGTGGAAAAGAGAAGTTGAGAACCAACAGCCCAGTCATGGCTCCAATTCTCTGTGCTAGACCCAGCACAAGTTAGAGCAGCCTCAGAAGAGCTATACTCTCCGAGAGACCATACAGCAACGGGAGGCAGGTGAAACACAGCATGCTCCAGCCACCCTCCAGTCCCACAGCCAACACACCCTCTGTGCCAGCTACACTGGGTCTATGCCTGCAGGGGACTCTCCTACATGGCGGGGACTTCCCAGCTGGGGACTTGCAGGTAATCTCAGTTCCCTTTGCATTGCATGAGCAGCCCCGAAGAAGTGCAGTGGTGAAGAGAATCTGCCCCAAAGTATTGACTGTGGCTCTTTCACCTGTTGGAATTAATACATTCAACCCTCAGGATGACCACTACAAATGTAGGACTTGATTCTGATTTTCTTTACGTTGGTGTTACTCCACTGACTTGAGTGGCAATGCCTGCTGGTTTACACTGGTACAACTGAAAGCAGAATACAGCCCTTAACTTTCAGATGAGCTCACAATAATATAAGGGATACACCCACATTGTATTTTATGTTGTAGGGCCATAGTAAAGCAGAAAGCTAGTCAATTTCAAAGGTGAGTTTTAAAATAGTGGCAGGTGCGACACCTGCCACCAAGGAGATACTGACTACACACTGCCCAAACACACATACTGACTACATCCAAAGAGCTGTCAAATGCACAAAGCCCACCAGGGGGAAATGCACAAAGGAAACGTTTTTCCTCCACCCTTTCTCAATTACAGTGATGGTAGGTGTTTCTTGTAACAAAAGAAGGAAAGAAAACTTCAGGCAATGATTTAACAAGTACTTTAGTGAAAATGTATAATACAAATAAATTAGGAAATTTGGACATATGAAAAGCTGAAAGTGCCAAGGATAACAAGTAAGTTACAACAGGAAATGCTTGGATATCATGGTGAAAGATGTAACAGACCAGACAGACTATTCAATAATTTAGTCCATCCTTTACTGATGCAGGATTGTCTACTATACTGTATTCCCCAGGGTTTCGTCTAGTCCAGTTTAAAATGACCCAAACAACAGGGTTAGTCTTACAGATAATCAGGACCGAGGCATCAAATAGATTTCTCCCCACCCCAAGAAGAAAAAGAGATTATATACAGTGTATTCTAACCCCTTTCCTTCCACCATGGAAAGCTGCACGTTCATTAGTGAAATATCACTTTCCTCTACATGGTTCGCCTCTCTTTTTGGGTATGTCTACACTGCAATCCAAGGTGTGGCCACAGCTCGGGTATGTATACCCACAAGATTGCATGGCTAGAAATAGCAGTGTAGATGGGGTGAAGGGGGCCTCCACACGGGCTAGCAATGCAAGTAAATACCGGGGTCCGCAGGTGGGCTTGTACAGCTCACACTGAAGACCACACGACCGCATCTACACTGCAACTTTTAGCCCTGCTAGAGCAGGAAAAACTAGCGCCAATATTCCTACCCAGGCTGCAAGCACACCTCGAATTGCAACAAACAGCTCATGAAACTGATCACCCTGAAGCAAACTATCAAGCAATTTTCCCTACTATCATAGAATCATAGAATCATAGAATATCAGGGTTGGAAGGGACCCCTGAAGGTCATCTAGTCCAACCCCCTGCTCGAAGCAGGACCAATTCCCAGTTAAATCATCCCAGCCAGGGCTTTGTCAAGCCTGACCTTAAAAACCTCTAAGGAAGGAGATTCTACCACCTCCCTAGGTAACGCATTCCAGTGTTTCACCACCCTCTTAGTGAAAAAGTTTTTCCTAATATCCAATCTAAACCTCCCCCACTGCAACTTGAGACCATTACTCCTCGTTCTGTCATCTGCTACCATTGAGAACAGTCTAGAGCCATCCTCTTTGGAACCCCCTTTCAGGTAGTTGAAAGCAGCTATCAAATCCCCCCTCATTCTTCTCTTCTGCAGGCTAAACAATCCCAGCTCCCTCAGCCTCTCCTCATAAGTCATGTGTTCTAGACCCCTAATCATTTTTGTTGCCCTTCGCTGGACTCTCTCCAGTTTATCCACATCCTTCTTGTAGTGTGGGGCCCAAAACTGGACACAGTACTCCAGATGAGGCCTCACCAATGTCGAATAGAGGGGAACGATCACGTCCCTCGATCTGCTCATACATCCCAAAATGCCATTGGCCTTCTTGGCAACAAGGGCACACTGCTGACTCATATCCAGCTTCTCGTCCACTGTCACCCCTAGGTCCTTTTCCGCAGAACTGCTGCCTAGCTATTCGGTCCCTAGTCTGTAGCGGTGCATTGGGTTCTTCCGTCCTAAGTGCAGGACCCTGCACTTATCCTTATTGAACCTCATCAGATTTCTTTTGGCCCAATCCTCCAATTTGTCTAGGTCCTTCTGTATCCTATCCCTCCCCTCCAGCGTATCTACCACTCCTCCCAGTTTAGTATCATCCGCAAATAAACTATTACTAGCTTAACACGCAGGATCACGATTACCCTGACATTTTGTGCTTGCAGGCTGCCAGTTGTTAATAAAATAAAAAAGTCTCCTCTTGGGCTGCGTTCCAAACTTCAGGACAAATTCAGTGATCTTTAGCTCACAAGTTGTTAGAGTTAAAAAAAACCCCTCCTTGTCTGGCACTTGTGAAAGGATAAACCTGCGTGGCCTTTGCCATAAACTTGGCACAGAATGCACTCAAGTGTGTTTGGGGTTTTTTTGAGAAGTAAAGACCAGTCAAGCTAGCCTTGAAAAGGCCAGGAGTAAAATAATTCACATCTTTGTCACTCGCTTTGTTCCAGTTATTGTAGAAATGAGCCCAACCTGCAGAATTTGATCACAGATTTCAAACCTGCCAAAGAACTCGGGGATTCAGGTCAAGACACCAAAGCTCCTCAAAAATTCAGGGATGGTCAGAATCAGAATTTTGATGGGAGACCATCTCTTGGTATTGAGAGGAAGAGATGTGATAAAACACATCTTGGTTAAATGGCTAGCACCAGCAGGAGAGTGAATTTGTGTGGGGGGGTGGAGGGTGAGAAAACCTGGATTTGTACTGGAAATGGCCCACTTGTTGATCACTTTAGATAAGCTATTACCAGCAGGACAGTGGGGTGGGAGGAGGTATTGTTTCATATTCTCTGTGTGTATATAAAGTCTGCTGCAGTTTCCACGGTAAACATCTGATGAAGTGAGCTGTAGCTCACGAAAGCTCATGCTCAAATAAATTGGTTAGTCTCTAAGGTGCCACAAGTACTCCTTTTCATCTTGGTTAAGTAATTCTGATTAACCAATTCTCTCTATTAAATTTCTCACTCTTCTTTGGATCGCTATTCCTTAGCTAAAGTACAGACTAGAGACCTATTATAAAAGTTTTAGAAGCCAAAATAGAACTACAGAGAAAATAAGACCTTACAGAGAGCAAAACAAAGACGGCTAGATAACAGTTTAGGGCAGGTTTCAGAGTAGCAGCCGTGTTAGTCTGTATTCGCAAAAAGAAAAGGAGCACTTGTGGCACCTTAGAGACTAGCTCTCAATCTTTCCAGACTACTGTACCCCTTGCAGGAATCGGATTTGTCTTGCATACCCCAAGTTTCACCTCACTTAAAAACTACTTGCTTAAAAAATCAGACATAAAAATACAAAAGTGTCAAAGCACACTAGTACTGAAAAATTGTTGACTTTCTCATTTTTACTGTACAATTATAAAATAAATCAATTGGAATATAAATATTGTACTTATATTTCAGTGTACAGTATATAGAGCAGTATAAACAAGTCACTGTCTGTATGAAATTTTAGTTTCTACTGACTTTGCTAGTGCTTTTTATGTAGCCTGTTGTAAAACTAGGCAAATATCTAGATGAGTTGATGTACTCCCTGGCAGACCTCTGCGTACTCGCAGGGGTCCGCAAACCGCTGTCTGAGAACCACTGGTTTAGAGAATTCATAAGAATTCAACATGGAATGTTACAACGTATCAAGAGTTATGCCAAAGATTTTGGCCTATATGTGAATGCGTACATTATTATTGTTAATACATTCCATATTTTCTGTGCGGTCAATAGAGTATTTTGCTTTATATTCGAGTTTCCATGGATTTGCAATGAGAGGCACCTCAGCAATGTTCGAAGGCTCCAGACCCTATTACCAGCCCAGTACCTCAGTCCCGCCAACCATTAACATTTGCAGGCCATTTCTCTGACTGCTAAACAGCATGTCACAAGCACAGAGCCTCTTGCCATCCAGTGAAGTCACTCAGAAGAAGCCTCCTTTTGGTTTTATTATGACTATTAGCAACCGTTAATTAGAGTTTTGGAAGAGCAGTGATAATTTTCCTGTTTCTCAGAGAGATAATCACTCTTGGCTTTGCTACCAACAGTTCTCTAACAAATGCATTGTTCTGGGGGAAGCACTGTTTTCCATCTCGCATTATCACCGCCATCTATTTTAGGCTGTTTATCTTCAGAACTCTGATCAAATATGCCCTTTTAGTAAAAGCCCAACATGATTGCTCTCTTTCACCCCACCCACTGTGAAAATCAAACACTGGCATCTTAACCACTGCAGGGCTCTGTAGGTTATGATGTTACATCTGTGAGTCAGCAGTTCTTCCAAAGTAATCAGTTGTGATTTCTAGCATACAGCTACACAAAAATGCACCCATCAGGCCTTTGGCTTCCCTTCGAGCACTTCCAAGTCATGCCACAAATCATTATAGCCATCTCCCACTGATTTCCCTTAAATGTAATAATGCATGAGGTCTCGAAGGCTACAGTTTGCCTATAATGGCTTAAAATTGCTGGGGGGAAAAAAAATCAGAAAGTCTCTGTTGCTTTTTCCATGAGCCTTTTTAGCATCACATCAGTGGTCAGACGAATGGCAGGATGACTGCTCTATTTGCTCCTAAAAAGTGTACCATTTTAATTCCACTCCTGCACACAAAGGTGCAAAGGGGGAGGGGTGGTTATTAGGCACCCACTCAGGTTCAAAAGTGACACAAAGTTGCATTTTATTTTGTTCTCTGGCTCTTTCAGCCTGAAATCCTGTGCAGACACATTAACTGGATTAGAAACGTCTGCCTTTATCAAAAAGAAAAGGAGTACTTGTGGCACCTTAGAGACTAACCAATTTATTTGAGCATGAGCTTTCGTGAGCTGTAGCTCACGAAAGCTCATGCTCAAATAAATTGGTTAGTCTCTAAGGTGCCACAAGTACTCCTTTTCTTTTTGCGAATACAGACTAACACGGCTGTTCCTCTGAAACCTGCCTTTATCAAGGCTCACTTTTGTCTACATCGAACCTCGCAATTGCTTTCAAAGGGCCATTGCAGAAAAGTCATGTTTTAAAGGGGGACGTTAAGCAAGGTGTCAGTAACAATGTCAGACTTGTTAATGGATCAAGAACCGAACCATTTAGCTGCTTCCTTTTCCCCTCTGAAACAGAATCATGCAGATCAATTAAAAAAAAACCCATCAAAAGCGGAAGACCTCAGAGCCTCGCTGATCAAACAACTGAATTTTATAAGCATCCCAAAATCTTGAATCTCATACTAATGAAATTACAGTTAATTCATTTACCAAGGGAATACTCCCACTCATGTGGCAAACCCTTCATTTGGCAAAAAAACAAGGTCCCAGAAGCTAAGAACCCGGAATTGATTGGTGGGCTCAGACCTTACCTGTTAACCCACCAAGATCCACACGTAGGTCGTTAAGTGTGGCAAAGAATGACGAAAAAAAAAATATATATATATATCCATGTGGGAAACTTATATGTTGTGAAATTCCTTCCTTCAGCGTAGATATCTCCTTCTATCTCATTCATCATTCTTTATCCTGGACATAAATCATTAAACAATGGAAGCAGGGAGAGGACACTGAATTTGTGCGAGATGTAGGTAACTTTGGGACTCAAATTAATGGCATATCTAGAAATAAGAAACATTAAAAAAGTGTAGATCAGAACCCCTGACGTGTGGGACAACTCTCATCTGACTGGTGAAAGCTAGCGGGGGGAGAGCTCTGGGTCCACACCTGTGGGGCTGGGGAGGGTGTTTAAAGACTCATTCCAAGAGGACAGGACATGTGTGCTGGATACAATGCTGATGTGGAGACAGCAGACCAGCGATATGCTTCCTGGCATCTTCTGCTAGACCTCCCAGTGCAAGAAATATTTCAGACTGAAAGGAGGCCCATGTGGCTCTTGTAGTGCCCATCCACCTGTCTACGCAGTGTTTATACAAGGTAAGGTTCTTCCCCTCTGGTTCCATCCTCCGTGTGCAGACAACTTCCACTGAAAGCAATAGGGGTCCCTAAATTGCCTCTATTCTAATCAATACAAACCATGCTTTGTAATGCAGATTGCCAAAGGAAACTCGAGTCCTTAACGGCAGGAATTCTTCATTTTCTACTGTTCCCACTGCAAAATAAACTAGCTAACAGTGACGCTTTGGGTCACACTTTGCTCTACAGGATATAAAAAGTGTTCACCAAATTAATTAAAATAGGGAGGACTGTACACCAACTACCAGTATATTACGAGGCAGCGAAGATCTGTGGCCTGTTTCTCTGTTACCCTACAGCCCCTTTATGGCATTCTGGCAGGAGAAATGGGTTGTAAACTGGGTGGAAATGGCCCTGGGGAAATACCCCTGGCATAAGGGGATTCTCCAGACAGCTTAAAGCTGCTGGAATGACGCAACACCAGATGCCTCATAGCTTAGGGGACATGGCCAAACCATGCTGCATTGCCACGATTACTGGCTGGTGGATGACCTAGAGGGACCTGATGCAGCCTAAGGATAAATTGGAGCAGCCCTGATGCTTCTCTGACTTATGGTGGGAGCTGAGCAGTTCCCTGGATGGCTCAAGAATATGAGAAATGCCAAGGTGGCATAAAGCTATGTTTGTCCCCTCCCATCCCCACACTCCTATGCCAAGTGGACGAATGGAGAATCTGAGCCCTGCTTTCTCCCCTTCCTCCCCCCCCCCCAGCGTAAGGAGGGATAACTTTGTAGCTCACTATTTTCTCTTTGTGAGCATTTTATTTCCTTTCAGTCTCATCATCTAGAAACTGCTTTTCAAGCAAGCAGGGGCTTAGTCAGGGTTCTAAGTAGCATAACTGCCTTTGCTTTGGAAAGCCTTTCTAGCAGTCCTCCGCCTCCCGTCAGCCCTGTGCACCTCACTCTAATCGGTTCCTCTAAAGTCTTTGATATGAGAATGTAATAGGTTTCATGAGTTATTGTCTTAAGTGTCCGCAAAAAGAAAAGGAGGACTTGTGGCACCTTAGAGACTAACCAATTTATTTGAGCATGAGCTTTCGTGAGCTACAGCTCACTTCATCAGATGTATACCGTGGAAACTGCAGCAGACTTTATATACACACAGAGAATATGAAACAATACCTCCTCCCACCCCACTGTCCTGCTGGTAATAGCTTATCTAAAGTGATCAACAGGTGGGCCATTTCCAGCACAAATCCAGGTTTTCTCACCCTCCACCCCCCCACACAAATTCACTCTCCTGCTGGTGCTAGCCCATCCAAAGTGACAACTCTTTACATAATCAAGTCGGGCTATTTCCTGCATAGATCCAGGTTTTCAATGGCCCACCTGTTGATCACTTTAGATAAGCTATTACCAGCAGGACAGTGGGGTGGGAGGAGGTATTGTTTCATATTCTCTGTGTGTATATAAAGTCTGCTGCAGTTTCCACGGTATACATCTGATGAAGTGAGCTGTAGCTCACGAAAGCTCATGCTCAAATAAATTGGTTAGTCTCTAAGGTGCCACAAGTCCTCCTTTTCTTTTTGCGAATACAGACTAACACGGCTGTTCCTCTGAAACCTGTCTTAAGTGTGTGGTCTATGAAATTAGAGTCCTTTCCCCACAATATCCTAAAGAGATTAAAAAGAAAGCCCAGATTTATGTGAACTGGAGAATGAATATATTTATACCCTAATGAAAGGCTGTAGTAAAGTATCCAAAAGCAGGTATTTTAAACTTACAACTCTGCTTTAGCCCACAGATTACACACAACTATTTTTTCCCATCATCTGGCAGTGGTGTCTGAACTGCTGGTTGGGAGGGAGGGGAAAAAACTGGGCCAGATTCTCTGCTGGTGTAACAGGAACTGCCCCGTTTACTTCATTGGTGTTTCATCCATTTTCACTGGTGAAGAATTTAGCATGACATAAAATTAACTTTCACGCCATACTTCTAAATTGACTCCTGTCTGGGGCCATCAGTTCAGTTACCCTGAATGTTGCTGTATAGGGTTTGCCTTTTAGAAACTGATGTGTATTCTAAATATATATTTGCTAATAAGGGTTTATTATTTTATTAGGATACATAAATCCATGGAGTCTTATCATTACCCAGGTCTTTCCATTCACATCCCAGCAAGCTGACATGCTAGTTAAAGCAGCAACCAGGCTGGTGTTCTGTTTACTTCTCCTTTTTGATGTATCACCACAGCCTAAATTAATTTCTTAACAGGTTCACTTTCAGTCCCGTTGAGCAAATGGGCCTCTGGAGGACCGCATCATTAGCATCAATAAACACTTCACAATGCAGTCATACACAAATGGAACTGACTAAGGAAGAGAAAAGAACCGTTGTAAAGTAATTAAAAGTCTGCAATTTCTGTAGTTGTTGCTGAAAGACCTCATCAAGTTGCTCCTATTCTCTTACTCACCACGGTTCCTGTCATTGAAATGACAACTCAAAGCCACAACTTACCCAAGCTTCAAGGGGATATTGTCATCTGGATGTGGACTAGAGATTCAGTGAGCACTGGATTTACTGGGGAGAAGAAATCAGTGATGAGAAGGCATTCTGTTTTTCTTATACCAGGGCTAAGCACATGGCCAACAGCCCAAACTGAGCAATCCACGGTGGGTTAAGAGCCCAGCTCACATTGCCATTCAATGGAAGTTGAGGCCTAACTTCTTTTTAACCCTTTGACAATTAAGTACACATTTAATTCCCATTGATTTCAAAGAGACTTATCATATGCTTTGCTGAATTGAGGCCTGCTCAGAATTTGGGCTTGCCATTGGTATCAAAAAGCCTGTTGATCCTCATGATCTTTTACTACTAAGCAGCACCACAGACCAAGAGCGAAATATCCCAACATCCTACAACGGCCATTTGTCAGCAGCAGCATGAACAGGGCAAGCTACTTATCAGATATAGTCTATCATCACCAACACCTGTTCTGGATTTACACAAGCAACAATAATAGCCACTTAACGTGCAGAAGAGAGAAACAGCAGTCATTTTACAAAGCAGCCTCATTCTCTAGCTCACCGGTTTACAATCGTACAATGGATTTGCTTTGGATATACATCCTATTGTATATCCAAAGCAAATCCATTGTACGATTGCCATATCTGTAAGGCAATACATCGTGTTGCCTTACAGATATAGGGCAAGATTTTAAAAAATGCTTAAATGACATAGGAGTGCAAATCCAATTCACTTTTTGAAGCATGTGCTCCCAAGCCTTGGTCTGCATACACATTTTGTATTGATAACTATTTCAAGTAGGGATGAGATTGTCTTTCTTTTCTTTCTTTTTTTTTTTTTTACTGATATAGTTATAGTGTTACATCTCGCAGTATGGATGCAGTTGTCCTGTTATACAGGTAATTCATTACAACAGCTGGAAGTTGAAGCTTGACAATTTAGCTTGTTATCCTGCTTAGGAACGGGTTTAAACGAAACACACACAAAAAAGCCTCTCTTATATTGGAATAAGTGTGTCCACACTGGGGGCGGAGGGCGGGGATGGTATATTGGTGTAATTAACTAAATCAGTATCGCTGGTATAACTTTCTCATGTAGACAAGGCCTAACTCCATTGGCTTCATGGAGTTACAGAGAGGATGAACTTGGCCCACGGTTCAGATAAGTATCTAAACTATTGGATGCTTATGCAAACTGAGAAGCCAAACCATTTGAAATTCACCCACCTTTAAACTTTCCACTAGCACAAACAGTTGATTGGATGCATTTTTTTGAAAGCAAATGAACAAGAGTGCCCAGATAAGGGGAAAAAAACTCCCAAAGATGTGGATGATAGCCATGTATGTGCATCATCAGAACTGCGTTGGCAACTGAAGTCCTGTAATTACCCACAAAGCATTCTTTATAGCTGGTCAAACTTAGGAAAACCTTCATGTTTCTGTACCCAATAAAGGAATTTAAATTTAATTGCAGGGATGCTTTTTGTAGTTTCCTCAAGGGATAGTTTTGGAAGGTCCTGACATAGCAGAGGAATTTTACATCCATCATGTACTATTATTTCTGTAAAAGTAAACTCCATTATTTTGGCTCTGCTAGGAAAGGAATTGGAGAGGGGTCTTTATGAAGCAGGAGAGGGGTCTTTATGAAGATAGCTCAGAGATTGCAATGAGGTGAAGGACCCTTACATAGGTTCTGGCAGGGAGAGAGTGGTAACCCCATACTTCCCAAATATAGGCGAGACAGAGAGGTAGCCCCGCTATTCCCTTTAAGTGAAGTCTGAAGGAAGCCTTGTCTAATACTAGTTACTTTGGAAGTTGGCTGAACAAAGCTTTGCTTTACATGCTTCATTTCAGCCTGTGGCTTGGGCCTTCACAGAGCAGGTCATTTCACTACAATGTTCTGGTTTGCAAGAAATGGCACGTCACAGATGCTTACACTCAAGCAGGGCTGCTGCAGAAACGACCTATACCAATGGGCCAGTCCCAGGCAGCTATACAAGCTGCTCCAGGACCCATAAAGCATTTTCTCTCTCTCAAAACTGATGTTTGAGAAGAATAAACACAAAATAAATCCTATAATTATTATTTACATCCTGTAGTGTGTAACTATCTGTGTCTCCACAGCTCTTCTTTCCCTTTACCAAGCAGGCAAGAAATGCCTCTAGTGTTAGGCCAAACAGTTCTGCTTTTCTAAGGTTTGTGGTCCATCTTGTGCTGAGACGAAGCCAGACATGGTTTTCCTCAGTGTCAGGATGGAGAAAGCCATTTTGAAGAGTGAGGTCACACTGGTGGGGGCAGGGCAGCATGCTCTTAAAAAAGGGCATCCTCCATGCAGTCACGCCGACAGGAGCAGGGTCACGCGGGCGGGGGCGGGGTCACACTGTTCCAGAAAGTACCAGAATGTCTGGTATTCTGGGGACAGGCAGTCTTACCGAGTCTTCTGTATCCGGTGTTGGAGGGCATAACTATAGTACCTGCATGCCTTCATTCAAGAAGAATAGGAGGGGAAAGACCAAACAAAAAATGTTTCATGCTTTACAAGAGACTGTGCATTCCTGTTTTGGGAAGGACTCGATTAATCATTCGTGGATGGCTGTGATTCTAAATAACCATGAAAAGGCTGCCATATGTGTTCAGATTTATCTCTTGCGTTTCATAATGTGTACATCTGTTTTTTATAAATAGCTGTCCAAGCCAATGCATCTACCCCCTTCCAAGGCACCTTTCCAATGACTAATCATCAGTGGTTTTGCCAACACAGGATTGGTGTTGATTTCCTTAGTGGTCTCCACTGGGTTATCTTCAGGCTTGACAGAATTTGATTTTTATTTTTTAAACAATTTTGATAGGTATCAGTTTATTTTTAAGCACTGTTTTCTATCTTTATCTATTTAAATTTTCACAGTTGTGGGTAATTATTGGGGAGGGGGTTTCAGATAATTATTTAATTACAGTAGATGTTGAGATTCAAAAAGTTAAAGCTCTATAACTGTTAAAACACAAATTATCGACACCACATGTCAAAATATACACAGTAAATATCCTTAGATCAAGCTCTATTAAGTTCTTAAGCAGAGTTTTTCTTTCTTGGCCTGTCTTTAAATTTCTATGATTAATCAATGGAAATATTCTTTCACTGTTTGTGTGTGATGGGTGAAATTGACATTTACTGACATTTACCGATAAAAAGATAATCCTTCCAAGCCTACTTATCTTGAAGATCTAAAGAATGATCTATTACACCAAGAGAAGGTGTTTAGGGTATTAAAGTCTGAGCACAATTTCCCATTCTAGGTTTTATTTAATTCCACATATCCCTTTGTACAGCCATTACCAGAATATCTCTAACAGTATGGTAACACCTCAACATTTACTGAAGACTTTCAGAGGACATGAGAACATTACTCAAGACAAAATGAGTAAGCAAAGATTGTAAAGAAGTCAAGGGAAATAAAAAAGAATCTGAAAGAGTAGACAATGGGTCTAAGCCCATTGACAGCCGGAGCAATTATAGGTTAGATACTCAACTAGTGTTGAGTACTGATTTCACTGAACTTTGATTTCACTGAAGTTACATAGGTTTACACCAGTGGAATGGCCCCCGGGGGAAGTTAGAATCAGAAGCTGATCAAACAAATCAGACTTTCAGATAGGAAAAAGGAACTCAGTGGGAAGAAAAGATGATGGCAAAAATCCAATAAATACATGATGAATAAGTTAGTTTTAATGGAATACCTGAGTTACCCAGACAAATGGAACGTGCAATATGTAAAAGATGGAAGAAGGAAAAAGGAATGGAGCAAATATTGGAATAGTTTGGAGTGGCTGTGAAGATGATGGATCCACAGGTGGACAATTACCCGAGCAACTAAATCTCTTTTTTTAAAAAATTAGAATTTAATTAAGATTCAATCATTTCTTTTTTCTTTAAAAAATGCCATCAACTGAGCTATTGGTGGAAGAAAAGCACAAGTGAGAGAAAATGTTAGGTAAAATCAAATACACCTACCTTCTTAAGAATGTATAAGAAAGCCATCAATTTAGTATCTAATTACTGAGATAAATGGGATAAAAATAATAGAAAAGAAAGCTTTAGAGGGAAAATAGAAGGTGCTTAGAGAGAAATTCTGTTCTAAGAGTTAAACATTGGTAGTGTGGAACGTGTACAAATGTATGTTACTATTTCCGACATTCACCTGACATAAAGGATATGAAATGGGGCCTAATAGTTAGGAAAGAGGCTTGGGATTCAGGCCTCCTTGTTCCCACGCCTCCCTCTGCCACTGACTCACAGCATGGCCTTGGCAACCCATTTAACCTCTCTGTGTCTGGAAAATGTGTATGAAAGTAACGGCCAACATCACAGGCTTCATTAACTAACACTTGCAAAGGACTTTGAGATGCTTAGATATGACATACCAGGTCAGTGCATAGTGAAAGCACTGGAGTGAGATGGATGATTTTATATCACATCCCTTTGTTTTTTTTTCTTTTCAGCCTCTAGTAAAACAGTTTAAAAATAAATGAATATGTCCAAGAGCTAATCTTGCCCTCTAGCATTGGAAACATTCGGCACAAGAGCGGCGATATACAAATAAGAAAGAATCAAAAACTGTCCCTTTAGGGTTAAGGGAAAAAAAACAACCAACCTATCAAACATATGTAGACATAAATGGAAAGATTAAAGCTGAGTGTATAAAAATGATAAGAGCATAGACAG
This sequence comes from Caretta caretta, assembly GCF_965140235.1. Lineage (NCBI taxonomy): Eukaryota > Metazoa > Chordata > Testudines > Cheloniidae > Caretta > Caretta caretta. The sequence continues at coordinate 10,059,954 of NC_134223.1, forward strand.
ACGGAAAGAAAGATTGCAGAAGCTGTTAAGGTGTTAAGGTAAAAAAGTTCCAAGCAGATACAGAATAAAAGGTCAGCGAAAGGAGACGGTGATGTTGCTAAGAAATTGCAGAAGTAATTTACAGACAGAAGTATTGACAGAAGAGCAAGATATGTAAAATTAATTCCACTCCTGGCCTCGGTGTTCATAGAGGATGTAGGGGACAGAAGGCAGAAAGAGACAAAGATCTCCTGCAATAGGGGGAAGAAACCACTGAAGGAAATCAGGATATTTGAAACAGGAAATCATGGGAAAGGAATCAGGATATCATGTGGGGGCAGATGAACTGCATCTAACCATGACTCCTCTTGTCTTACTGATTTGGAATGAGCTTCAGGCAGGAATTTTTTGTCCCAGTTCAACCAGACATTGTACTCAAATGCAGGGAATTGATGCTGTAAATTCTGCTACCCTCTGCTAATGTAAACTGAAGTTCAACAGAGCTACACTGATTTACATCAGCTGTAGATCAGGCCCACTGTATCGTCTTTTATATAAATAAAAAAATAAAATAAGAAACCAACTGTGAAAACTGGAGTCCCTGCTGATAAATTCCTACCTTTCCCCCTCACAGTCCCTGGGCTGGTGGGTTTGAACTGACATGAAATAAAGAAAAAGCCCGAGGACAAGCCCACTTTTTTTTGTAAAACAAGCAGGGAGGAGAAAACAAAACCCTTCAGCTTTTTTATTTACTAGTCACATGTTGATTACAGACCAGGAGTTGGCTTCGCCTTTATCCAATTGCTCTAAGCACATGTGAGATTTTGGCCAAAGCTTCCCCCTTAATTGTGAATATTTTAAGAAAGCCACAGATTGTAAAGCAATGAGTGACAGTGGCATGAGCCAATGCTTCTGTTGCTTGGAGAGGTTTTAATTGCGATAACATTCTGTTAGTCTACAGAGGCCTGTTAAAAATTTATTTGACCAGGAAAAAAATAAAGGAAGAGATACTGGATCTCAAATGCGTTTAGTACACTCACAGAAATGTTCTGTACCAGACTTAACCTTAACAGTGCAGCTTATAGAGGACAGGCAAAACTTCAAGCTGAATTAAGCCTTAAATGATGATATGGTCCTTGGAGAAAAATGAGCTTGTTTGATGCATGTTTTCTTTTATAATCATGTTTTACAGGAATATAGAGGGGAAAAAACCCACCATTGCAGAAGCTTTCCACAGTGCGCTTCACAGTAGGGTTTTACCAGAATCCTCTCAAATCCCCCCTCCTCCCCATTCTAAATTTCGGTAACCACTGACAATACTGTTACTGAGAATCACTGCTATTTTATTCCACACTACAGTGCTCTGTGGAAGATAGAGAAGAAATTAAAGCCTGGCTTGGTAACAGAAGTAGTTTAATAGAAAAAGGCCAATTAATGATTTCTCACCTCAACCCTCCCCGTAAACCCATTCTGGTTACTTTAAAAATGTCTCATGTTTTCCCTCAGGCCTTTATCCTCTTCCCCAATTAATCATTATTGATCACACCTCAAAATTTCAAATTCTCTTATTATGTACCCAAGTAAGTGCTCGTGACTGCTTCTCCCAGCATCTCCTCTGGCCAGTCTGGAAGAGAAAATTTTGCTAAGAATCACCTCAACATAGGAATTATTTTCTCCATAATGCTGGAAGCGGAAGGAGCAGTAGTAAGCATGGTCTCAGGGTAGCTCCTAGGCCCTGATTTGGAAAAATACTTAATGCTTAAATCTGAAGCATTAAAGCACACGCTTAGCTTTTAACACAGGTTGCTTTTAAGCAAGTACTTAAATACTTTGCTAAACTAGTGAACTGATTTCTGGTACACAAAACCATCACCTCAACTGATGTAACTGCCCCATCTCTGAGGCTGCAGCAAAGAAGCCAAGAGTTGAATGAGCTATGGAGACAATGTTCCCCCACCGACACGTGGCCCCTCCAGCACAGTGTAGGAGCACTTTGGGGGAGCCTAACATTGCCTATGCATGTCTTGGATTTTCACAGCTGTCAATTCAGTCCTTTACAAACGATGTGCAGACGGGTAGGCCAAGGGTCGTTTTCACAAGCAGGAAATTCACTGTCGGTGAGTTAATTAAGGCCATTCCTTCTACTGCAAACGCCCCCTTTTAGCTTCACAGGCACGTTCAGAACATTCGGGCAGCAAAACAACTGTCCCTGAGTGGAAGCCCAAACTCAGAGCTTTGGAAGGTGCGAAGGTCTCTCGGTCGCCTTCCCCCTACCGCACCCAGAAGAATGGATACATCAAAATAAAGGCGAGAACAAAAAGTAGCAGAGGACCAATTAAGCACGTCATGCTTCTGTCAAAAGAGGATGAGGAAGGGGAGCTATGCACATCTGTGATTGACAGGCCCTTGGCCTCCTTTAAGGTGGTGGATTTAACCTAGCTCGTTCCATCAGTTGGGAGAACAGGGCACATGTGACAATAGTTATTTTAAATACATGCATGGAAAAGTCTTTCTTCCTGCCAAACCTCATAGGCAAAGAGCTGATATCCCCAGACACTTCTCCCTGGCCCAGGTGCAGTACCTAGGTCCCGGACTTGCAACCTGACACAGCCCCAATGGTGTTTAAATACTCAAAATGCCACTTGGCTCAATCTTCTCTCCTCTGCGTTCACTTCCACTTCTAATTTGTAGACTTTTGCGATCCATGACTCCGGAGCCCAAGCAGTGGGAGGTGTGGCAACAAGCAGTTGGTTCTGCCTATGCAAGCACCGCTGCTTAAGTGCAATCTGACAATTCCCATGAAATGGTGTCTCTCACAGCCACTTGCTCATTGTCTCCTGGTGCACAGTGGGCATAGTGTTCCTGTTGTCCCGCCAGCCTGCAGAACATCCCCTGCCCTCCAGTTTAGTTCACTGTAGGAGACTAGCAATATACCCTACTCAGCAGCTCTAACCCCAGGATTGAGTCCTGAAGTATTAATGTATAGATGGCACCCATTGGTGGATATAGTGCTTTACAGATACCCAAGAGGAGAAAAGGTCTTGCTCAACACTACCTGTGATCCACCATGGCTTCCAGTTAGCTACGCTATCTACTTGTGTATTTCCTCTTTACTGGCATGATGTGTGTCTATGCCACAACTATGAGAACCAATGACAGACAGAGGGGGACCAAGAGTTCAACTTCTTAGCATCACAAGACTATTAAAAGCAAAAGTGCCTCTTGCTTTGCTCACCGAGTTCTCAGCTTGCCAGAGGTCAGAGGGCTTCTTGAGAAACCTTGAATAGCATAAAAATTGTAGTGGTAAATTGATGTTGACATTAAGAGGGTTTGACTGGATCATTTACTTGAAGTCGAACTGCGAAATAAAAGAGGGAAACTGACTCTGAGCTAAACCAGATTTATGGCCCAGATTTAGCAAAGCACTTAAAACGCGCGTAACTTTAAGCATGAGTAGTTCTACCAAAGCCAATGGAATGATCCTCATGCACGTATTTAAGTGCTCTGCTGGATCAGCGACTGACAACAGAATGATCCAGGCTGTGTGTGTGTGCGGGGTGGGGGGGGAGGGAGTAATTGGGGGATGTATTCAGCACAGAAATCAGTTCCAGTTAACCTCTTAGATAAGGAACACACCCTCCTCTGGGAAATCATCTTGGTACGTAAAGGTCCTAGGAGGATAAACCCACAATGCATCTTTTACTTTCACTTTTATTCTGTTTGCCTTTAAACAGGTGGAGAAAAAACACCACTCTGGTTTACGTCAGCTTCTACCAAGCCAGGCTGCGGTATCCACATCGGTCTAAAAAGAGAAGTGGAACTGGAACAAAGGCCAGCCCGGGGCGAGCACAGACCCCAAAGAGGGCAGCCGTGGCTGGTGCTGGTTATAGGCTTCTTGAGCACAAGCCTACTTCAGTCTGCAGCAGCTGGGCTCCCATGGACCAGTGCTGTCAGCCCGATGCAAAACCGTGCTGGTAAGGGCATCATCGGAAACACCGACTGCCCGCTCTGAGGTGAACCTCCACGGGGATGCAGCGGGTCTTACTGGCCCAGGGAGTTGCAGCTGGTATTTCTCTGGGCCAACGAATTTGAATCTAGCCTGTCACATCTAAATTGTTGCTTCAACAAAGCTTGGACAGATGTAGATGCACTGGACCAAACACCTACTGCTGCTACCTCTGTCATTCTAAACATTTATCATCCGCACTATGGGAGTGTCAAAGGCTCCAGTCTGGATGGGGACACAGATTATGTGACCAGGTTCCGGCTCGGAGTTTACAGTCTAAAACAGGGGTGGGCAAACTTTTTGGTCCAAGGGCCACATCTGGGTATGGAAATTGTATGGCGGATGAATACTAACAAAATTGGGGGTTGGGGTGTGGGATCCAGATGGGGGTGCAGGCTCTGGGGTGGGGCCAGAAATAAGGAGTTCAGAGTTTGGGATGGGGCTCCGGGCTGGGGCAGGGGGGTTCGAAGGGTGGGAGGGGAATCACAGCTGGGGCAGGGGGTTGGGGCGTGAGAGGGGGTCAGGGGTGCAGGCTCTGGGCAGCGCTTACCTCAGGCAGCTCCCAGAAGCAGCGGCATGTCCTCTCTCCAGCTCCTACGCAGAGGTGCAACCAGGCGGCTCTGCACACTGCCCTGTCTGCAGGCGCTTGGGGAGGGGGGCAGCATGCAGAGCCCCCTGGCTGCCCCTACACGTAGGAGCCAGAAGGAAGACATGCTGCTTCTTCTGGGAACTGCACGGAGTGGGGCAAGCCCCTGACCCCGCTCCCAGCTAGAGTGCCAGGGCGGGGAAAGCCCTGGACCCCACTCCCCAGCGGGAGCTTGAGGGCTGGATTAAAACGTCTAGAGGGCCAGATGCAGCCCCCGAGCCATAGTTTGCTCACCCCCGATCTAAAAGCCATAGAACAGATGAAAGGTTGGGAACCAGGATATGCCAGCTGAGTACATGAATATGGTCATTAGGCTCATTCATTAGTAATGCCACAACGTTCTGCAGATTGTCTCCCCAGCCCCCTGTAGTGCAATCATTTTGGAGGCACTATATGAAGAGACAGAGGAAAGTGGCATTAAGTCTGACCACAGTTTCTACCCCAAATGACAGCTGACGAAAATGAAAGCCCAGTCCAGCAAGCAGAGATACCGCTGTACATTCATCTTCCAGTACAGTGAGCCACCACAGTGCTTAAGGGAAAGGGTTATTAATGAGCCTTATCGACTTATATGAACAATTGGATGTCTCCTCGGTATTTTTTTTCTCCGAGTCCACCTCCCTTCGATGGTGGACGATTGAAGCTGTCAATGTACCTAGTCCCTATGATCATCAACTGCTTTTCAGGGTTACTTCAAAACACGTCACAATCCTTGATTAAAGAACCTGATCTGTCTGTGTTCAGAAATTACCCAAAGTGAGGGGGAAAATTATGCCAGGCAAGTGTCTGACAAAAAATTCTATGTTGCCACTTTAAACTACACTAATGGTTATTATTCAGGTAGAATACGCAGTACTTACATGACCCAGATGCATGCATTTCACTAGAGTGGCAACGCTCCTGGGGTTTCGCATCACATCCCATGTCGACAAGTGCTCTGCAAAGGCTGGCAGCTTAGCTTGGAGTAGACAGACAGACATGCAAAGTCAGCTCTGGCAACTCAATGCTTTTTTGACCCATGATGTCTCCATGTTTGGCGCCACCTTGGGAAAGCGTGCCAGGATTCATTGTTATCTTGAGCCTACCTCTGCTGAAAACCTGAACCTCTGAATTTAAACCAAATCCTATTGCAATTCCCTTTGTTACTGCTGGTACATCCCTACTTGCTGACAAGCTTTGGGGGTATGTGGGCAGAGAGCTGGATTCAGTTCCCCCCACCCCCCATCACTCCAGGAAGAATAAGCAAATCACTTATCTTACCATCTTAATATATTTCTCTGTCCATCTTCAAATCCAACACAAAATTGCCCGGGTTTCCCAAAATTCTCTTTGGACTTGCCTCCCTCCTATTCTACTGTCCAAACAGCCTATTCTGTGGGTGAAATCCTGGCCCCAGTGAAATCACTGAGAGTTTTGCCATTGACTTCAATGAAGCCAGGATTTTGCCCTTCATCTTGCCTTTCTTTCTTTCCCCACCCAGGATATACACTTTCTCTCCCTCTTTTACCCTGCGTCTGTCACTCACACTCCAAATGTACCGTTGCCTGCTGTACCTCCCGTGCCTGGACTCGTCGGTGTGTAGCGTGGGCAAGTGTTTTCTAAAAGGTAGCCCAGGAGAATGAAAGTCTGAACTCCCAGCTTCTGTTCTCTGCTCTGCCTTGGACTTGCTGAAATGACTTCGAAAACGGGTCATTTAACCTCTGCGCACTAAATTCAGCCCGGGCATCAGCTGGCACAACTGGCATCAGCTGACTCCAGGGCTGAATTTGGCTCTGACTGCCAAACTGGAACACCTGTAAAATAGGGACCGTAATTAGCTATGCCTCACAAAACCCCCGAGAAGTAGATCGCAAGGCTTGCAGAGCTCTTTAAAATCTTCAACGGAAAGGTCCTATGCAAATGCTAAATATCGTTAGTAGTAGTCACAAGTGGTTCTTTTAATGAAAAAACACACATGTTAATGTAACATTGTTTCAAGAGAGAACAACCCAGGCTTCAACCAACACACTGAGTGTTACCTTCAGGGAAATAAAGAGAAAAACAGTATTGTGTGTGTGTGGACATTCACACCTTCATAGAGAAGGACGGGGTAAGACATCAGGCCGCCAGGAAAGGAGTATGGTCCTCTGTTTAACTAGGAGTCAGGAGGCCTGGGTTCAAATTCTGATTCTATCAAAGACTCCCTGTGCAATCTCCCATAATCTCTCTGTGCCTCCGTTTTCTCATAGGCAAAGTGGTGATAATAACACTCCCCCACTGACAGGAGTGCTGTGACCTTAAATCCATCACTGTTTGTGAGGCGTTCAGATGCTATGGTGACAGAAAGAGGATAACTTCAGAATTCAAGATAAGGTTGCACATCTAAAACATTGCATGTCTCCACAGACCACCGCTACATGATGTCTCTACATAACTGGCCCCAGGAAGCATCCCACTGCTACTTACTGTGTTTGTAAGTTTATTCACTCTCCAACTCCTGGCGGTTTGCTGACAGCCTTTGATTTCACCCAGGGGAAATGGTTTTGCCCTCAAATCGTTAGGCTCTTCCTTCCCCCAAAATTTCAGACTTGAAGAGATTTGAGGGCAACCTTTGTTAAATAAAGTGAGCTTCTGCAGAGCACTGCAGGCTGATTCTGAAGGCCTAGCAGGGAAACCAGATGACTGCAAAATTCACCAGCTTTCTTTTTAATGGCAAAAAGACTTGCCTATCTACAGACTCATTTGTACCATTCTGGGTAGAATCCCCCATGACTCTGCTTAAACAATCTTTGAGGAATTCCCCCCACCCCACTTGCCGAACAGTAAAAACCTCGCCAATCGGCAGAACAGTGCTGGGGGAAAAAACAACTTCAGGATTGCAACAAGCCGATGATGTGGGTTAGCCTGGCAACGTGATGGAGCTCTGCTGAAATTCCGACTGGTCAGAAGGAGCACTCCCCTTGCAAGGCAGAAAACACCCCCGTCACACGAGCACGCAGACCAAGAAGCAGCAGGCAGCTGGGAAAGAAATCCCTTATCTATTTTCTTAACCCGAGATGGGTCCAAGTTTCAAGATCTGGATTCTGACCCCCTTCCCCAGAGCCGCACTCCCCACTCCACAGCCAGAGAGTACGTAGATCCAGGCTTTTGATCTGGGGCACGTTTGAGGAAATGTAACACGTGCACAATTGAGACAGCGTTCAGCGGCCACACCCCCGCCTGAACTTCACTGCTGTTTGGTGCGGGGGGTTTTGTTGTGGGCTCATCTCACTTCCGTACAGACAAAACATGCTGCTGCAGCCATAGCTATTCTCAGGCCCCCACTGTTGCCTTAATAAATGGGCTGCTCACTGGCAGCTTGCTGGCACATCAGCCTTCCCCAGGCAGTCTGGGAGCTGGGCCTAAGTTCGTCCAAAAGGGTTTTCAGCCATTCAACACATCCACGCTGATATCTGGAGTCAGAACAAAACCAAGCAATTTCTGTGTCATGTAGAGTTTTGTAATGGAAGTAACACGTGGCTTTAACTCAGCAGGAACGTTACAAATGATTACAATAAGCCGATGCACCGTGCACACCACAGCCCATACACCTCACTTCAACCATATGAACGCATACATGCCATTCACTCAACGGCACTCCACCCGAACCCGAGCCCTCCTATGCTACGCCAAGCTACATGGGAACCCTAACACGCCATACGCACCCTTGCATTCCACATGAGCCCATGCAGTGGATACGACCGTCGGCACTCCATAAACTCTACACTGCCCTCTATACAATCACTGACTACACAGACTATTCAAAGTACCTGAATCTGCGACATGCTTCACTAAAAAGCTACAGAACACACAAAGCAATAACAATGAACGAACACTGGAGGGGCGTGGGGGGAGAAAGGCACCTTTTTAAATCAACAAAATTAACTGCCAGACTAATACTCCTTAGGTGCACGGAGATACTACAGTGCGTGAATTGTGTTATATTGATTCCAGCGTGTTACTCATAAGGCTGAAGGCCAAGTCCCATCAATGAAATGAGGCATGAATTGACATATTACCTTTCTTGCATTAGACCTGCAATTCCTAGCAGCGATGATAAAAATATTTAGTCAAGGGTGGGGTTTTTTCCTTCCCTCCTGAATTGACTGCCCTGCTCATACCCCTTTGCTTTATCCCTGCAGCTCAGTCTTTCAGACCTCGCCACTGCATTCTCTTTTTTAAAGCTAGTAAATCCCAAACACATGCATTTAATGACAATCGGCATCAAAACTGACATTGAAATTAGAAGGGAACAAAAGAGCAAACCTTGCTCCTCCATCGCTGGTTCACAGGCTTGCACTTTAGAGGTTGATGATAAATAGTGCAGACAATGGACCCATCTGTTCACAGAGAAGAATCAAGCGACAGTGAAGATAGGCTTGAACATGTAAAGCAGTGGGGAAGAGGGTCCTTGCTCTCCAGGGGGTAGGCTAATATGCATCTCATTGGTTACCTGTCAGCCTTCCCGGGCAGTTATAAAGTGCATACTCTGCTAGGCAGAGAGAGGAGGAGATATATGGAGCTGGGGGTGTGGGGGAAGAGGAGGGGAAGGGAAGGAAAAATACAGTACCAACCCTTAGACACCACAGTGACAGGTGCCTTAGAAATACCATGCATTGGAAAGATTAAGTTCACTAGATAGAGGCTACGAGCAGTGGTGAAGGAACTAAAGAATGTCTTGATTTACTGAAGATGCACTATGTCAAAATTTTCAGAAGCACACACGAATTACAGGTGTCTCAGTTTGGGGTGCTCAACATGACCCTCCTCCAGTCTGCTTTTCAAAGGTGCTGAGAACCTGCAGCATCCACGCTCTTCTGACAATCAGTCCCCGGTGTCTCCAGTTGGGCACCCAAAAACCTGCGGAACCAAAGTCAGTGGCCACTTCTGAAAAAAAAACAACCAAACTTTGACTAATATCTTGCCCAAACCTCTCTTCTCGCTTTAAGTTTATTGCTTCCTACTCTCAGTCTCTGCTCTTGGCTTATCCATATCTTGTGCCCTCTGGTGCGTTAGAGAAACCAAGGTAAAACTACATGACTAACAAAGGAGAATTGACAGGCGGTGGGGGGGGGAGCTCAATTTTTCCAAACCATTATTAAACAAAAATAGCAAAAGATGAGATCGTAACTTCACACCTTTCAACGTATCTGTTCATCTGAGCACCTCACAATCTTTCATGTATTTATCCACACAACACTGCTGTGAGGTGGGGCAGTGCTATTATTCCCATTTACAGCTGGGAAACGGAGGCACAGAGAGGCTAAGTGACTCACCCAAGATCACACAGGAAGCCTGCAGCAGAGCTGGGAACTGCAGCGGGGACTCCCAAGCACTGGCTAGTGCCATAACCAAGGAACCAGTCAAGGAATCTCTTTATGACTTCATTGCTGCTGTTTTCTCCTCTAGTCTTTCCTCCCTGCATCCAAACTAACAAAGGACTCTATGGAATAACATCACACCCGGGATGTCTGTGAGGAGCATAACCCTCCACCAAAACCTGTTGCTTGGATTATGGGTTTCTTGTATTTGATTTGCATTTGCAACGCAGCCAAAAGAGAGACTTTTTGTATTCAGCTCCAATGGCATCTAGCAAATTGATCATGGGTGCGCAGGCAAAATTATTACTTCAATACTTTTTCTGCCAAAATATTTAAGATGCCCCCCCCCCAATGAAACAAATTCCTGAATGATCATCACCCAGATGCTAAATTAGAGTGAAATTATGTTGAGTGGGTAAGGACAGTTCCAGTGAATCAGGAAACATTCCAACACACCACTCCATGGTGTAATATGGGGTAGACAAGAGGGGACCATGGGCCAAATCTGGACCACCAGATGCTTTTGAACAAACCGTGAAATCTTTTAATTTACTTATTATCATTATCGTTATTGCAGTGTGAAAAATGCTTCTCTGGAGTCTGAACCCTGACTGTACCCTGCCCAAGAAATTTGGACCTTGACAAAAAGCAATTGATTGCCCCCAGTGTAAAACATACGGGGCTTGGGTGTATGCACACCATTGTCTGTTGGTGGAAGGAGTCGGCCCTGATTTAAAGGCTGTGGTCCTGTCACCCCAAAGGAAATAAAAACCCTCCTACTGATGACAATGGCGCAAAACGTTTGCACTGAAACTCAGGCCAGGCTTGTCTGAAAGGTCCATGAACGCCTGGGCCAAGTTATGGGTTTGGATGGAAGCTCACGCAAGGTTCAGTGGCTCCGCAGTCTGAAGGCAAGAGACACTCAGCTGCTGTGGCCGGGTTTCACTTGAAACTGCAAACCCCGTGGGGAGGCAGAGGAGGCGATACCAAACCAGGTTCTCATGTGTCCTGAACACTCGGAGTACTGCTGGCCTCTAGACTTGCCAGCGAACAGGGATGCTGTGGCCTCAAGTGGCAGGGGTCTGTGTTTTGGGAGCACAAAGCCCTGAGTTCTATTTCCCGTGCCTCATGTGAGTGAGTAGTTGAATTCGGGACCCGGCTTTCTGTGCACGTGCTGCATGCGGGTACAGCTCGCTGCTAAGGGGCATTCTGAAGGGTCCTAGGGCCGCTCACTCCACCCAAGCTTGTAGGGAACTGGGGGAGCCACTTGTGAAGGAGAGCCCGCAAGTCCCTGCCCCACGCCCCCAGTCTGGAATGGCAGCAGAACCACGCTCCATAACTGCTATTGGCTCTCCAGGGCGGCAGTCGCCCCTGCTGCTCCGACGCAGTCACTCAGGGAGACAACGGCCTGTGATCCGTGCAGCGGTAGCTCCATCCACTCTGCTCCTGCGCCCTGCCCACAAACCCCGCTGCGATACAGGCTGTGGGGCTGGAGGCGCCAATCCATTTTGTGGGCTTCTGAAATCCTGCTCCTCCAGGGAGCTGTACCCGATAGGGCCTTCCACAGCCCCGGTGTAAGCACTTCTGGGCAGAGACTGTCTTATTATACGCACAGACTCCCTCGCACAATAGAGCCCTGATCTCAGTTGAAGCTTCCAGGCACTATATTGATCCAAACAATGAAGGAGGAGAGGGAAGGGACATGATTTTCCCCTTGTGTAGGAGAGACTGTGTGAGCAAGATGAGGGAAAGAGAGCAGTGTCTCGGAAATTCAGTCAGGAAGAAATAAGACCCCTGGGTAATAAAATACAGGCCAGCTTCTCAGGCAGTGCAAACTGCCACAACCCCACTGAACATCGCCTCCCCTGCTTTGTCTTTCTCTAGCTCCACTGAAGTCATCTACACCCGCAGAGGATCTGGCCCTTTGTTTTTAAAACGGTAAAGTGACCCCCTTTCTCCACACGCTCCCTGAGCCTCCTGAAGCCCCGCAGACTTTGTTAGGGGCCCAAATTGCACTGTCTACGTTTTACTGACTCTCCCTGCGAAGCCTGACACGAAAAGGTCACTGATTTGTCAGAGCAGCTCCATTTACTGTGTCTTTATTACTGCAGCACGCACACCGAGCGAGAGCCGAGATTGATTAGGGTTATCTCGGGCAGATCATATAATCGGCGCGGGTTTGTCATTGTTTTATAGTCTCATCAACAGTAAATCCTCAGATTCTCACCAAGGAGGAGAGGCAGGCATGCTGCATTTCAGCCTGCAGTGCTAGGACTGGGATGGGCACCCTTTGGGAGCACTCTGAATTGGAAGCCACACGTCTGCCGTCTTCCACTGTCTGATGAGCGGGACTTTCGATTAACCTCAGATAATGAGCTATAGGACAGGGAAAGCATGAGGTCTAACTCAGAATACCCAATACGGAAATGGAATGCCCAGGTTTGGCTACACAAAATATTTGCCATTGTGTTTTCTTATGTTTGTCCTACATCGATAGACGTAAGTGGATACAAGGGGGAGTAGAGGTGAGTAGCAGGTCGGTTAATGAATGCGCTAACCTATGACCTCCAGAGATCAAATTTGATCAATGTCACTGCAAAGTATGAGAAACCAGGGACTGGTTGGAGGGTAGAGTGAGTCAGTTGCTGGCTGTGTTTCTTCTGCCTCAGTCAAACTAGGGGGGAAAAGCAGGAGCCTTCCCTGATAAAACAGAAATGTCATCTGGGCTAGTTTATCCAGAACAAATACATCACAAATCCAGACCTATCATTGGTGACTGGCTACAAATAATTCATAGAGCAGCAACTGTCACAGCTGAACAACGAACAAGAGATGTACTCTACATCAAATAGCTTATAGAGCAGGGCCCAATTCTAGACCCAGAGGTTGCACTTTCTATGGTGAGTTGGTCCATTGCCTCTAAGTAGCTGCAGGATTGGAACTTAAGTTGGACAAGAGATACAAACTCAAGAGATAGTTTGGGTTAGGGAGAGACTAGGGATTTGCTGAGGATGAGAAGGGAGAAACGACTGCTGAGCAGTGTGTTCTTTAAGGAGGAATTTGGAGGAAGAGAGGGGATACCTGGAGGACAAGAACCAGGGAGCTTGTGCTTGCAATATTACTTAACTCTCATATAGCACAAACACTGCATGTCTCCAAGTGCTTCATAAATGCAGGAAGAATTGCCTCTATTTGACAGGTGGGAAAACTGAGGAACTGAAAACTTAAGTGGCACATTCCCCCACTCACACAAGTCAGTGGCAGACCCAAGAGCATAACCTTGCCTTTTGACCTCTTGTCTAGTGTTCTACCCCTGGCCCGTGCTGCCTTATTTCCTTAATGCTTTCAGTCTAGTCCCCCATAGTGATCTGGCCACCTGCCCGCACTCAGCCCCTAGCTACCCCCCTAGCTGCAGCCTGAGCTACCCCCTGCCCGCACACAGCCCCTAGCTACCCCCCTCCCTGTACCCTGAGCTACCCCCGTGCCCGCACACAGCCCCGAGCTACCACCTGCCTGCACCCTGAGCTGTTTTCAAACTTTTTGAGCTGAGCCCCCCACCTTTGAGTTATAATTTGTGATTGCCCCCCACCCCCAGACAGGTGGGTGGCCTGCCAAGGTGAGTCAGGGGGTGTAGGTGGTGCTCCCTCCTTTCCTATGCCCGAGCTCCCCTCCATCCCTCAGCCCAGAGTCCCATCCCATCCACCCCCACCCACCCCTTCCTCCCTGCTGGTCTGAGGAGTTTTTATAGCAGGTTGTGGGAGGCCTCAGAATAAAAAAGGTGGAGAACCCCTGCTTTATAGCACGGTCCCTGGCTCTCACCAACTCGAGCCATTTCTCACTTCCATGAACATGGTAAGTTCTACCCCTTCCCCACTTCCTTCTCAAAAATACATCTTCTAGCCGTGGGGGCGGCGAGGCAATCCCCAGACTCATGTCCATTGCCACTGCTGTCCCTTGGCACGACTCCATCACTGGACAAGAGCCGAGACCTGACTTGCACCCATACGTTCAGTACGTTGCTTAGTCTGCTGAGGGCAGGGGGGAGGAAACGACGAGGGCAGAAGCAATAACATTTATGTCATAAATTAGAAAGTAAAACAACATTTCTCGGCTCAGCATAGTTATTTCAGTCTGAAACCAATAAACAATGGCCCAATAGCTTAATGGGATTGAAATATGATGGTATTCAAAGGGAATATCAAAAGCATTAATAGCCTGTCTCCTTCTAGCTCTATGCTAAAGCCAGATTATGGCCCAGGGTTAAAACCATGCTCAGCCTGCATGCCACATTTTAAATCTTCTCCATTAAGTGCAAGCCACCGGCATCTCAGGGGGGTGCCGGGGGGGGGGGGGGGGACTCTTGCAGCTTCGGCACAGGTGAGGGCATTTCTGCTGTTCTGCCTTTGAACGGCCATGACACCGTGCAGCAGCAATGTTCAACGTGCTGAACCCAAAAGAAAATAGAGGATGCCCCCACTGTTCCCGAGCCTGCCTCCGCACACCCAGGAGATGCTGTGTGCCTCTGTTCGTGACGCTGTAATTACCGGCGTTGCGAAACAGCAAGCTGTTCAGAGTGGGGACAGCTACTTATTTTTGTTACCTACCTTCCCCCCCACCCCCCCCAAAAAAAAATTTTTTTTAAGCTTCTCTAATGACTGTAGATAGAAACAAAAACCAACCCTGCAAGGACTTTCCATCAACTTCAGCGGATTTTGGATCGGGCCAGTTATGGGGGTGAGCGTTTTACTGGGGCATCTCCCAGGGAATCAGTTTGGTGAATGACTTAACAGTGACTGCTGCTTAAGTGGGAACTCTTATTAATGGAGATGCATTTGGCTAGTGCTAGTGCCAAGTAATTAAGTGATGCTTAACCAAATGTTACAGGTGAAATTCTAATATTAGGCATCTTAATATCAAAGTTCTCAAATAAATATTAAAATAAGAAAAAATAAAGAGCTGAAATGAAATGCAGTAAACATAACCCCCCCCCCAATCTACCATTCAGGAGAGAGCATTATATGACATTTTAAGGTGTTTCATGTTGGTTTTGGTCCTAATGCTTAAGCTTAAATGGGCCTGCATTAAACAGTGGAAGCACCAATCTTGTGCACCATGCAAGGACTAGCACAGGGGTGGGCAAACTACAGCCTGCGGGCCGGATCTGGCCCTCAGGGCTTTTGTTCTGGCCTGTGGGATTGCCACTCCCAGACCCCGCGCCACTCCCAGAAGCAGCTGGCACCACGTCCCTGCGGCCCCTGGGGGAGGGGGACCGGTTATGGAACTGGTTGAAAGTTTTCAAAAGTTTGAATTTAAAAAAAAGAATGTTTTAAAAAATTTGTTAAAGTTTTCCCCTTTATTTCAGACCAGTGCTGATTACTTGTATTAATTTATACGGACCTCCATGCAACAACAAAACGGTCAGCTTTCAAAGGATGCATTTTTAAAGAACATTCCATTCCAAAGGCACTAAAATATTGACAGACGTTCTAATATTTTACTGTATACACCAAGTTATGCGTAAAAAGAAGAGGAGGACTTGTGGCACCTTAGAGACTAACAAATTTATTAGAGCATAAGCTTTCGTGGGCTACTGCCCACTTCATCGGATGCATAGAATGGAACATATAGTAAGAAGATATATATATACATACAGAGAAGGTGGAAGTTGCCATACAAACTGTAAGAGGCTAATTAATTAAGATGAGCTATTATCAGCAGGAGAAAAAAACTAGATACCATTAACTTGGGTTTGAACAGAGACTGGGAGTGGCTGGGTCACTATCCATATTGAATCTATTTCCCCATGTTAAGTATCCTCCCACCTTCTTGTCAACTGTCTAAATGCGCCATCTTGATTATCACTTCAAAAGTTTTTTTCACCCCCAATGCACCTGATATTGCAAACGGAAATTCAATATTAGCTCTTTAAACTATGCGCTGTTTTTTTAAAATTAGCTTAGCCAGCAAGTGACTGTGCAAAATTAGAAATAGTAATAATTAATAATAATCAATCAGGATTAGGAAATAAACCAGGATCAAAACACCCTCATAAATAACCCTGCACTCCCTGCACATGGGTGAGTGTGCTTATTTTTAAAAAATCAGGTAAACAGTGTTCAGGCCAGCAAAATTGCACTGGGGGAGGAGAGCGGGGGGAGGAAGCCCTGGATGAATTATGGATATTAGTTATAGAAGTAAGTTATTAAGAGGCTTTTCAGGGTTAGTGTTCCACGGATGACATAAATGTAAGTTTTCTGCATTGAGGGGAAAGTTAAAAAGGTAATGTTTCTGTTCCATTAATGGCCTTTGTCTAAGATGACGTCTCCCCAAGATGGACAATTAGTATAAAAGGAGTGCAATCACTTCAGGATTGCTTCTGCAGTGCAGCAAAAAGAAAGGAAAATATTTGTACGCCGAAACACAGCAATCTATCCCCCCAAATAAAGACCCCAAGTCTGTATTGTATATTTGATTTGGATCAAGATAGAAATTTCCCACTGAAGAAAGTAGGTCCAAAATCAGATTACTCCTTGCTACGGTAGGTCTCAGTGAAAAGTACTAATGGTTCATCCCATTGTATCACAGTGAGCTCATTTCAGACGTGGAGAGGAAGAATTCTTGGTGATAATCTTTGGCATGAAAATGAAAATATATTCTGAAGCACGGAAATATTTTTATTTGATGTCTTTTGACTGGGAAGGAGGCTGTGTGTATCCAAAAAAATAAACCCCTTATTGGTTTTAGATAAATATTTGAAAAGTCCCTTTACATTTATACACAGGCAGGAATAGGATTTCTTTTAAGGACTGAAATTAGGGTGTGCAAAATCCATCCTGAAGCTGATATTTATCACCCTTCCCCCTTTCTTGCTACAATTCAAGTTATTCACAAGATTCTACTTAATCACATTGGAAGGCAACATAATACATTTATACGTATTATAAAGAGTGACACTGTATCATTTCAACCCAGTAAAATAAAAACTGGGTAGGAAACATCATTATATTTACAAATGAATGGTTCAAATCAAGGCAGGTTAGACTGGAAGAGCACTCATTCTGTTTGAAGGGTACGGGACTGATCCAAGCCCTTGGAAATCAATGGAAAGACTCCCACTGACTGCAGTGGGATTAGAATCTGACTCTGGATATCTTTGCGGCAGATTTTTCCCTGATAAACTATTATAACCCAGTGAGAGAAAAAAATTCCCACTAGGTGACACGTGAAGCCATTTTTGCATGTAACACGGTGTTTCTCGCTCCAGCTGTGTATACTTGGAAGCTCCAGCTGCCTGTTGGTCCTACTGTGCCCTCTGCCCTCCGACAAGCTGAACATTGTGAAGTTAAGCTTCAGGACACTGGTGCCAGTTTCTAAGCGCCCCTGAAGGAGCATGCTTCGCTCTGCATGCCAATGCTTACCATCTGGTTTGTCAGAACACGCATTATATTCAGAGCTCTGGACAGCAAGCCAGGTCGTGCACCAGTTTCTTTCCGTAGGCTATTTCAGCTCTGTGCTGTGAGCATAATTTCCTCTTCACCCAGGAACGTCAGAAGGGCACCTCCAAGTGGTGATCTAGGGAGAGCAATCCCCATGCATTCATCTGATCAACACTTGAATGAAATCCCTAGCTGGCTCCAATCCAGCAAATTAGGACAGCAAACAGTTGCTGTAGAGGAGGATTCTCAGAGTTGGAAATATCAAACCCTTTGGGTGGGTTTTAGGGCTTTTTCTGTGTTTTTTTTTTAATTTTCCCAAAATGCACAAGAAGTCTGTGTTATCATCAACACTGCAGGGGAAGGATAGCCTCGAGATTAAGGTGCTAGCATGGACACTCAGGAGATTGGGGTCAATGCCTGGCTCTGTCACAAGCTCCCTTTGGGTATGTCTACACTACACACTAAGCCCAGGCTCTAACTCAGGTTTGAGCCCAAGCCCCCTTCTGTCCACACACAAATCAGTCTGACTCGGGTCAGCAAGCACTCACAGGACCTAGGACTCTGCTAGGAGGGTGGATCAGTGCCAGAGTCCTGCTGAGGCTCAGGACCAAGTCTGTCATTCTGCTGTGTGAACACAACTCAAGCCACAGACCTGAGTCAGAAGGTCTGTATAATCCAGCAACTGTAAACCCAGGTGTAACACTCTGTGCCCGAAAGCAATATCCTGGCACCCCCATATTCACCACTGTCATATAATGATGATATGTTTTGTGCAAAGTATGCCTTGTGAGGTATCATTCTAAAAGTCTTGATCTGTTGAACATTAATATCCTGTTTGACTGTATGTGCTAGCATTGTGTGTGAAGTTATGAAATTTTGCTATGTGCATGTTACTGAAATATGTTGTGAGGTTGAAAACACCCACAACCAGCCTTTCAGGTACAACAATGAAGAAGCTAAACAGTATTAATGGCCCCATTAAAGGGAATCCACACACCCTGGGACTATCTCAGGAATTGTTTACAATGGAGGCTCTCCAGAGGGAGCACGTAGGCAATGGAGGATTCTTGATGAGGTGGGGCAGGGGGAGAAGATCCCCACATCATGGGCAAAGATCTTTCCAGCAAGCCGGAAGAAGCTATCTACGTGGGAAAGTGACATCACCACTTGGCCTCATTCCCCCTACAAGACAACACCTGAAAACACCTTAGGAACAAAGACTGAACTGGGGAAGGGAGTCTCAGGTAGGAAAGAAAGAAGCCCTGCCTGTGTCTGGAAGACTGGGGGACTGTTTGCACCATCTGGGAGAGACACGGCTTAATTCAAATCACGTCTACTGTATAGAACCTAGATTGCAGTTTTGTTTATTTCTTAGGTAACCAACTTTGATCTGTACACTATTACTTATAATCACTTAAAATCTATCTTTCTTTAGTTAATAAGTTCGTTTTATATTTTTTATTTAAAACGGTGTGCTGCTTGAAGTGCATGGGAAATCTACTCAGTGAACAAAAACTGGTGCATGTCCTCTCCACATTGAGGGAAGAGTGGACTAGGTATTAATCTTATACTGGTCAGGCTTTTGATCAGGGCAGGACAGTACAGTCCAAGGGTGCAAGGCAAGGAAACTGTGGGGAACTGACTGGAGGATCCTCTCTATTGTTAATTCATGAGTGGCTGAGGAAAAGTGTTCATGTAACTGCAGCTGGGTGTGTCCCTGCCTGTGTAAATGTTTATGTGAGTGCAGGACCCAGAGCAGTCTGCAGTTTGTCACAGCCTCACAGTGTGAGAAGAGGCTCAGATTGGTATGCCGGAGGGCTCAGCTGTACCCCAGTTCCAGGTTGCACCCTGGGGAAGCCCGTCACACCAGGTTCACAATTAATGTGGCTGCTCAAGCATAGGCTTGAAACCACCAAGTCCACAGATCCGGGCTTACAATGCAGTGCAGACATGCACTTTGTGACCTTGGGTGAGTCCCTTACTCTACTTGTGCTTCAACTCCTCTTCTGTAATTTGGGAATAATAAACCTTACTCTCTCCCACCCTTTGTCTGTCTTGCCTTTTATAGCATAAGAACCACAGGACAAGGAGTGTCTTTTACTACATGGATGTATAGCACAAAGTACCTGGATCTTGACTGGGGTCTCTAGGTAAGGCAAATACAAATTAAATAAAGCAAGAAGAAACTAAACATAAGTGGGGGAGCAAGGTAGGGGTTTAACCTCTTACTGTAATATTATTATTAGAGGGGACGTTTACTTGCCTGGACCAGCATCCCAATTGTTTCATTCATAAATATTTTACCAATGGAGAATCAGCTTGCACAATCTTTACAATTGAGCTTTGATGAGCCAGAGAGAGAGAAAAAAAAATGATTTCCATTAGTGCTTTTGATGTTCTTTGCATACAGAATAAGGAACATGAAGGATTCAACTTCTCTCCCGCCTCTGTCCCCTTCACTTTATTCTTTTATCTCACAGAGCCATGCACAGTCTCAGGGGTCCTGAGAAAATTAGGGTCTGCACTGGAAAGCGGAATATACTTTACTTACTGTGCCCTAATGGAACTCTTTCATCCGGACATCTTTCCTGCTTTCCATACTGCAGCTCTTCCGGATCGCAAATGGGGGGGCGGAGGGGGAGGGGTTGGGAAGGCTTTTGTAACCATGCAGGCTGCAAGTCCAAAGGACTAAATCCTGCTCATTTTACTCTCCGGAGTAGTCTCGCAGAAACCGTAAATGGCTAATGCCCTGAATTGCACCAGTACATCCACACAGTGCTAAATCCTGCAGGCCTGAAACTTATCCTCCTTCAAACTTCCTCCTGGAGAATTCCTCTGCAAAGCCCTCCACTTGCCAGTGGCTAGGCTGCTAGTGAGCCAGGACCTCCTGCTATCTGTGTGAGAGTTTGCTGATGTTACTATGACCTCATTCTCCTTTTCTTCTCGTGAGCTGTGAGCTCGTTGGGACTGTCTTTACTGTGTCATACACAGCGTCAAGCTCAATGGACTTTGATTGGTACCCCACTGCTATTGCAATATAAGTGATAATCATATTGAACTGCATCTTGGGTAACCTCACAGAATTAATTTTTCCCTAACCTGCAACGTGGGCAACCTGACTGATTTCTTTGGCTGGCACTGACGTGAGGTTAGGATTTTGCCAAGCTGGCTTAATTATAGTGCAAATATGGTCTAAGGAAACAACAAAATAACTTTCTTTTTGGTTGTTAATGAAACCTAGCAGCATAGGGGGAGCAGGGACGGGAGGCTGCACGAGATTATAACAACTGTTTAACGAGCTTTCTACATTTCTCTTTTATAAACCACAGACAAAGCCTTTTGAGAACTCTGCACAATCAATGATGTGTTATGGCTGGACAAAGCAGCTGATGGATTTGGGATCCAAGCATGTAAGTTCTTCCATGTGAGCCGCTCAGGACGGATCCTTCAAAATACGGATCACATCTCTACTCTCATGGACTTCCATAGAGAGTTGAGGATGACCCCTAGCAGGAGGTGTCTGCATCTCCTAGAATCAGGCCTCTTTTCATAAGCACAAACACCATTAGTAGCTTTCCCATGTCCCAGTGGTGCATGGCATATCAAATGGTGCCAAATTAGAGGAATGTATTTCAGTGCACTGTGTGCTCACTCTATGGATGGTGTTTAGCTGCTTTCTGAGAGTTAGTCACAACCAGATAATACCTAGTTTTTCATCAGTAAACCTCAAAGGACAGTATCATTATTCCAATTTTACAGAATGGGAAACTGAGGCACAGAGAGGCAAAGTGACTTGCCCAAGCTCACACCTTGAAGCAGAGCGAGGAATTGAATCCAGATTACCCGAGTCCCAGTCCAGTGCTCTAGCCACACAGCATATATATATATATATATATATATATATATATATATATATATATATATATATATAGTGGCAAAAAATACTTTGCCCAGAGCTAAAGCGATTAAATTGTTATTCAGATATGCGAAGAGAGAGTAGTTAAAAGTCAGGTGAATTTGTCACAGTCATACAGCAAGACAGCGGCAGGTTCAGAATGCAGGACCTTAATAGACAGCTCCCAGGCATGTGATCAAGATGATGTTAAAATGGCTAAAAACCCCTAGTGTTGGTAGATACTTTATTCAGATTAAATGTAAGTGTCAATGCAAGCTGTCATTAAAAGGAAAAGAAACAAAAGGTTACACTAATGGTTCTGCAGATCACCAGTGGTCTAAAGCAGTGGTTTCAAACTGTGAGTCGTCACCCAGTACTGGGTCGCGGAATGTAAGACACTGGGTCACAGCGGCTCTGGTCAGCACCGCCCACCGGGCCATGAAAGGTCCCGTTTGCGGTGCTGCCCGGCTAAGGCAGGCTAGTCCCTACCTGTTCCGACACCGCGCTGCGCCCCAGAAGCGGCCAGCAGCAGTTCCAGCTCCTAGGTGCAGGGGCCCTGCGTGCTGTCCCCGCCCCGAGCACTGGCTCCGCACTCCCATTGGCCAGTTCCAGCTGTGGGGGCGGTGATGCGGGCGAGAACTGCGTGGAGCCATTTGTGTGCCTCCGCCTAGGAGCCGGACCTGCTGCTGGCCACTTCTGGGGTGCAGCGCAGTCCACGGTGCCAGGACAGGTAGGAAGCCTGCCTTAACACCCCCGCTGCACCGCTGACTGGGAGCTGCCTGAACCATGCACAAATTCCCTGCCCCCGCCCTGAGCCCCGCCCTGAGCCCTGTAAGCCCAGAGCCCCTTCCTGTATCCCAAAACCCTCATCCCCAGCCCCACCCCAGAGCCCTGACCCCCTTCCGCACCCCAACCCCCTGTCCCAGCCCAGAGCCCCCTCCCACACCCTGAACCCCTCGTTCCTGGGCCTACCCCATAGCCCTCACCCCTTGCATCCCAACCCTCTGCACCAGCCCTGAGCCCCTCCCACACCCCAGACCCCTCATCCCCAGCTCCTTTGGGGTGTGGGCATCAACAATTTTCTTCAACTGGGTCACCAGAAAAGAAGTTTGAAAACCACTGATCTAAAGAGCCCATCAGCAAAATTACACTATGAGACCTAAGCAGTAGAGGAAACTGTAGTAGTAGAAAGGGAGAAGGGTCCATTACAGGAGCTCTCTCTTCTGTCTTTGGGGGACCAATGTTCTATTGTACTTTAAAGTAACACTGAGGTTCAGACAGAAGTCAGAACAACCTGACCTCAATCTGGCTTTTCTAAGCACCGCAGCATAATGTGGACATATCTTTCTCTCAGGGGCTCTCACAAGAGGCAGGGGATCCTACATACAGCATCACAATGTAAATGCAACGGTGCACAGTCACACTGAAGACGCAGTGACCTTCGCACAGGCTTTCCCTGTCTTACAGATCTGTACGCATTCCTCCTGGCATACCAGTGCCAATATTTTCAAAGCCTGAGCTGCAAAGCTTTAAATTGCATCTTTTATTGTCTGTGTTGTAACACTGCACCAAGGCAATTATAGCCAACCTACTTCCCCTGCACTCATTCTTAAAGTGGAGCTTTCATGTATGAGGCACAGACTAGGGTTTCAGATGGGTTTTCAATTCACATCCCCTTTCCATCAAGGACTCAGCACCAGTCATCTCTTCTTTCTCGTATGAAACTTGCCATACTTGTTAGATTTGATAAATGCAATTTAAAGTAGTGGAGGGGACTATAAACAGAGTTTTTGTATGAAGAGGCCTGAAAATACAGATAGCATTTTAACGGACTTCCTGGGAACCGAATTCAAATGAGAGTGACTGGGATGCTCATTTCAGGTTTCAGAGTAACAGCCGTGTTAGTCTGTATTCGCAAAAAGAAAAGGAGTACTTGTGGCACCTTAGAGACTACCCAATTTATTTGAGCATAAGCTTTCGTGAGCTACAGCTCACTTCATCGGATGAAAATGTCTGCAGGAGAATTACCACTGCTCATTATTCATCCCCTCTTTTTGTATTAAGAATGATTATGAAATCCAGCACGGGCCAAGTGATGACTTCGCTCCGGGGTTCTGCTGGGTAGGAAGAACTCAACCTGTTAACATAACAGAATGCTCCCCATGCGAGTTGGCGGAAGTTTTATAAAACATAGTTCTTCTTACTTTAAAAAAACAAAACGAAACAAAAAACCAACACCTCATCCTCGGACCCAGTCAAAACCCATTGAAATGCAAAGTAGAGGGCAGCAGCTAGGAGGATACGAAGGGGAGGGGTGGCCACGGCATGCCCCCCTCTCCAAGGGAGCCCTTCCAAGGATGTTTTGTGTATGGACAGGGGATGCACCAGCGGGACAACTGCTCTTCCACAGCATCACCACCTTCAGTTCTGTAGGACAGCCCAGAGCACTCTACCAGAATGGTTGGGGGGGGGGGGGGGAATGTGGAGGTGAGGGCCTGTTTTGTAGATGAGCCTGGTCTCCTCAGCTGCTCAGGGATTTGGTACGTCTACAAAATTCAGGGCCCACCCCTTGCATGTGGCATGGGAGGGGTGATCTCCGTCTGTTTCCCAGGAGGCATGTTCACAACCCACACCCGACCGCCATAACCGGCCCCTTACTGGCAATTGCAGCAGACAGGTGAAGGATGGGCCTTGGAAACTCAACGAGCACTTCAGCCGTGGATGGGTTCGCTGCAGGAAAAGGTGGGTGTGTTGGCAGGAGGGTAAGAAAGGCAGTTTGCACTGTGTCTGCTCATGATGGCCTGACTCCACCTGTCAGAGTGCTCCAGTCTTGAGGACTGTCAGTCTGGTACTTTTCATAAGTATGGATGTTGCCACTTTATTTTACCCTTAAAGCCTTCATGTACCAAATTAAAAAAAGCTGACAATGGTCTATGCCTGCCGATACACTTTCCAAATGACTGATGATAAGAAGCTTCTCATTTTGTTCTCTGTTTTGCAGGCTCATTCTCTTAGCCTTCATTTGTGTTTTCCAAATTCTCCATATTGCGTTACCATCCTTTGAGCTGGTGTCCTCTCCTGCTAACATAGCATCATGAGCGAGTTCACTCCTGACCCAGGGAGTAGAAAGCATTCCATCTGAGCTGGCTATGAAACATATTAAAGAGCTTCATGCTTCCTGTTGACAAGTTTCTCCTTGGAGGTAGCATAAACAGAGGAGCTGCATGATGGTGCAGTCGATGGGAAGTTATGCGTTAGATGGGAAGAAAAGTGTGGCCAAAACAGAGATGAGGAAACTGTAGGATGCACAGGATCAGAATCTTCACAAGATCTTTAGAAAACATTGGTGAGAATCCCAGTGATGCTTGTCTCATTTATTGTGTCTGTTACCGTAGTGGCTAGCGGTCCTAGCAGAAACTGGGCCCCACTCGTCTAGGTACTGTACAGACACATACTAAAAGACAGTCCATGCCCCCAAAGAGCTTCTGGTCTAAGATAAAGACACAGAGAGGGGAAGTTACTTGTCACACAGCAAGTCACTGGCCAAGCTTGGAAGAGTCTCCTGACTCCCTGTTCAATGCCCTATCCAGGGACCACACTGCTTCTCACAAAACTACACGTTTGCACACGCAGACCCTGCCTACAAACAATGGGCCAGACTGGGCCTGATATGCACAGGTGTGTGCAAAAGGACATCCTCCCCCATGCCCGTGCTCAAGTCCAGGGGCGAGGGAGAAATGCTGTCCCTTGTACTGCACTGGGTGGTAACCCGCCAAAAGAGACTGGGAGGAAGCAGAGCCACGACAAGACCACACCTCCTCTGAGCAGGGAGGAGATTGCAGCATGCTCTCCCCTCTGCAGGCACACACTCACGCACACACACGCTTTCTGGGAAATTTAAGCTTTAAGCTTTTATTTAAGCTTTTATTTTAATATCACTTTCTTCTGAAAAGCAGACCCTTCTGGAAGGCGCTGCTAGGGACATGGCAGGGGAACCACGCCTTTTAAAAGCACTCATTATGCAAACAGCTCACTTATCACGGCTGAGCTGAAAGCAAGAATTCCAAGCACGCAAATAAAAATAACTGGGGGAGGAACAGCAAGTAAATGTGCGTCCAAGTCTGGCTAATGAAGAACTCAGGTGATAAGTGCCCCAGATCCAGTGAACGGAAATGAAAAAGTGACACAGCGAGAGAGACTGCAGCTGATGGGGCCACTGCCCTTCCTTACACTCACCAGCTGACAGAAGTTATTGCTTTGGGGTTCCATAGGGCCTTACTCTAAGAGGATCTCAAAGCACTTTAAAACATTGGGATTGAATTCATCCCAATGCAGATGATCTGCACAAAGCCTTATCTATCATATAACCCTGTAAGATAAGGCTTAAATACAGCACAGAGCTATGCATGGGAACTCTGCACTGTGATGCATTGTGTCATTCGTTTGGCCTCACAACAACTCAATTTTACAACTGGGGAAACTGAGGCACGGAGCAGTTACATAACTTACCGAAGGTCGTACAGGTCATTGGCAGAGCAAGACACGGAACCCGGATCTCCTGACTCCCAACCCTGGATTTTAGCCACCAAACCATAATAACCTTACCGTGACCTATTGTAAATTTCACCAGTTAAAATTAAATCTCAGGGAATGAGCTACTGTGATGGAACTTTCTTATATGTCCTTTAAAATATTCCAGAGGGGTTGTTAATGCTGGATAAACTTCAGAAGACAGAGTCAGAGTCTGATCAGGAAAGGAGACAACACTTCGGATGCTTATCAGAACTATCCACAACTCTAGAGTCATCAATAACTGGCGAGAACAGTCTGCCCCATGGTGTTTCAGCACTTCTTTTGCTAGATGCAGAACTGCAGAGTTGCATGTGTAATCCATGCTGGCAGAGCCTGAGTCTTTGCCCTCTGGAGTATGGACCATGTGAAGAGTCTTAGGGGTCTGCTATGGCCTCCAAGCTACTGCACCTGTGTCAGAGATTCAGTGTCTCAGGTTTGAGCCCTGCAGATGACCCAGATGGTGGTGGTATTATGTTTCTATCACTCACATCCAGGGAGTGGAACAATACTTAGGTCTGAAGATTGTCAACCAATCAGATTGCATGTGGAGGTAAGTGCTCCCTGCCAGGCTGCAGCTGAATTCAGTGAGCTTAGATGTGGGGAGCGGAGAGCACAGGTTTACCAGGGCCTCTAACTTCACACACTGGCGTACAATGAAAAATGGTTACACTTTTTATATTCATGGCCACAGTGGAGAGACTACTGCATACTTCAAAGGGGAACATTCGCAACACTGTACATGTAACAACACACTGACGGACTTCATGAGACAGTGAACACTGATATGCACTGCCCTTCGAGAGAGATGAAGGGCAACCACTCCAAACCGAGTGGCCCCACTGAGTAAAGCTACTCAGGCTGATATGTGCATGAAAGTCTAGGCCACACATTTCTTCTCCATTGCAGCCAAAGTGAATTGCTGAGGCTTCTTATTGTGACGTCACGCTGCTGACTAATTCTTGGGGAATTATTATTATGATGCCTAGCTTCATACAGCACTTTGCATCTACAGATCTCAAAGTCCTTTAACAAAGGAGTAAGTATCTTTGGCATCATTGCACAGGTTGGGAAAATAAGCAACTTGTCCAAGGTCACATGCTGCGGCCAGTGGCAGTGCTAGGAATAGAACCCATGTCTCCCGTGTCCCAGTTTATTCCCAGTCACCAACCTTGGGGGAAAAAAGCAAAAAAACCCAAAATCTGGTCCATGAAAAATACTGTAGCATATGGACAAGTTAATGGGTCACTGGAAGTCAAACACAGTAGGAGAAAGCCCTAATGCATTCATCTCAGATGTTTATCTCTAGAGAAGAAAATAAACGGAATGCTACTGTAGGGTCTGATCCCTTATTCGCGATGAGTGCTCCCTGCTCCTTTGGGCAGTTCTATTATCTCTGAGGACTGCTAGAGACAGTAAGAACTGCCGAATTAGTGTTACATGCTCTCTGAAATATATGCCAGCACACCTTGCAGAAGATCTAACTGCACTGGAGGGACCATCGTTCATGGCAAGCAGATGATGCCGGAATAGCTGAAAGGAGCTGGGAAGGCAGATACCCAATACTTCCAGTGGAGAGACGGTGAGATTTGTTTTTTGCGGAATATGGAAAATGTGTTACTGAAGAAAACGAGCATTGGCATTGCTTTATCATTGCTGATGCGGATGCTCACTGTAATATGACCAGCCATGGAGCGCAGAAGCAAACAGCCGCACTGATCAGGTATAACATGCTATAGAAATGAACTGAGGTGCTTGGACTTTTTTATCATAGGAAACAACAATCTTCAGTCCAGCAATCAACGAGTCAATATAACAATATTATGGCGCCACCATGAGAGAAGCTCAAACCTCACGGTTTAAGGTTCAGTTTGACTTTAAGTTTGGAGTTTTTAGAAGGGCTCAGCAGCCACAAAATGAGGCCAGATTTGAAGGGGGGGGGGAGGAGAGGGAAAGGCTCACATCCCAGCATTTCCCATGAGAAAAACAGGAGTTCAGTTCTTGTAAAAATCTAGCCACTTCA
Organism: Caretta caretta; assembly: GCF_965140235.1. Classification (NCBI taxonomy): domain Eukaryota; kingdom Metazoa; phylum Chordata; order Testudines; family Cheloniidae; genus Caretta; species Caretta caretta. Next base: position 10,087,847 of record NC_134223.1, read on the forward strand.
TGTAGGTACCGACATGCGGAGCTGAACTCTTTGGAAAATGCAACCCCAACTTGTGGGTTCTAAAAATTCAGGCCCCCATATATCCAAATTGTAAAACAAGTACCTTTAGCAAATAAAACAAACCCACTAACCAAACAACGATACAGACCTACTTCACAGGGGGGTTGTCAGACTAATTAGTGTTTGCAAAGCACATTAAGGTCCTTGCATGACTAGGGGAAGGAGTGGGTGTCAAGGGCTTGACCCTCTTTCAGTGGAAGTTAGGGGCAAAGCTCACACTGACCATAGTAAAATGGAATCAGGCTCCAAGGCCTTGAGGAACAACTTCCCCTGGAATAGTGAGGCTCTGTGGAAGTGAGAAAAGGCACCCCTGGCATGTATGGTCAGGGTTCTGAGAACAGCCCAAGGTCAGATAGTGTTGTTCAGCCTTGAGGACAGAAATAAAAACTCAGTAATGGCAATAAGATGTCAGGAATGAAGTGCTCTAGAGGCCAGTGTGAATCATACAGATACTGGTCTTTCCTATCATCCTTTTTGTGCCCAGTGCTGCATTTAAAATACTCAAGATCCATGCCTCAGTAATTAATGAGAACCCATCGCAGGCAAGGCTAGCAGCATATAATTCCAAATTTGAGGACTGATTAATTATAGAACAGGTTGCAATTACAAACTGATGTGAAATTCCGTGCTTTGCTACAGGATTTGTCCCACTACCATGCATCTATTATATATATATATATATATATATAAACACAACCATAAGTGCACTGCTGAGACATGCAATAAAACAAGCCAGGATCACATTTATAGCTGAATTCTCGCTAAATCTTATTCCTGAATCTAAACACACAGTAGCAATTGTAACAAATTTTCTGTAGGGGAATGAATTGTCAAATAAGTGACAGTCTAGTTCAGTCTCTCACTCTCTCTTCACAGCCCATATCCTTCCAGTTTGGGGAAAGAGGAGTACAAACACTGCACATGTTTACAAAGTGTAAAGTAGAGGCACTCAGCATGAGTCAGGGTCTGGCCCTTAATATTTATAGAGCCCCGGCCTTCAGAGTAGCAGACTTGCCTATGCATCTGCTTTCTAGTCAGTGCACCCACCATTGTAGCATCTGGGCACCATATTCAAAATTAAGGGTCACCATTACATCTATCCTCCCCCATTTTCAGCTGCCTCCTCCAGTGAGATTAGTCTTGGTGGTTGTAACCCAAAGAGAAACAATGCAGGGATATTCAGCTGCTCTCTTATCAGGGAAAGGCCGGTTACAGAGCTGGCCTTTCAAAGCAGCAGGCCGCTGGCTCCTCTTGTATGTGCAGAGAAGCTCCTGATTATTGTTTAAATGGCGGACAATGGAGACTGAAACTAAGAACAACCAATTCAGGTCTTACTAGGCTTCCAGAGGCTTCTTGTGAGGGAGATGCAAATGAAAAAGGAATCTGTTCAGCCAGTTGCCATGTCCCATAAGAGCCCATTTTCATAGAATACGAGGGTTGGAAGGGACCTCAGGAGGTCATCTACTCCAACCCCCTGCTCAAAGCAGGACTAATCCCCAATTTTTGCCCCAGATCCCTAAATGGCCCCCTCAAGGATTGAACTCACAACCCTGAGTTTAGCAAGCCAATGCTCAAACCACTGAGCTGTCCCTCCCCCTACCTGCTGATGGTCTCCATCCAGGTTCTAAAAAACAGACAGTCACGTCACTAAGAACCCCACCACCACCACAGTTGTCACCAATTAGCTCCCTCATTGGCAATCACCGCAGAGGCGCCAAGGACAAAGTGGACAAGGCTGGGATTTCCACGGGGGCCTAAGGGAGTTAAGTACGTAACTCCCCTTTAATCAAATATAATTTCAATGGGTGACTTATTCCCTTACACCCCATGTGAAATTCTAGCCTAAACTACTCTTCAACGTCACAGAGATGGGGTCCTTCAGAACAGGGCTGAGGCCCCGGGGTAGGGAAACTTATATTGCCAATGCCCTTCAGTGCCTGTTCTGTGGGTAGTAATAATAATAGCTAGTACTTCACAAGGGAGGTGAGTATTGCTATTCCCATTTTACACATGGAAAAACTAAAGTACAGAAGGGACTTGCCCAAGATCACTCAGCAAATGAGTGACAGAGCTGGGGGAAACGCCTACATCTCCTGACTCCCAGTCCAGTGCTCTGTCCATCAGGCCACAATAAAGAACTCTATGAAAACTGAACTATCCAAAATCAATAGTCACTCCTGAATATCTGGGCCAAGATCATTTGTTGAGAAGTACTGTGCACTGGAATAGAAAGCCCCACATGTGAAGCTTCCACAAAGCTCTCCCCTCTCGGAAGTGTTTTAGGACGTCATTTATCTGGGCGAAAAAACAGGCTTTAATCAGCTAGCAGAACTGCAAAGAAATAGAATATTTATAGGTAGTTGCGTCCAGTTACCAAACAAGATGAAATCCTCATAGGAGGCTATTAAGGAGATTGCTGGATTTCCTCTCCGCCAGGCAAACAAGATTATCTGTAACAAGCTTATTGACTTGGAAAAAAAATAATCAGAGTAATGATGAGATAGTTTTGAAAGATAATTAATGATAGGTGTGGGGGTGGGGGAGACGGGAATAACAGCTGCGTAACAATTGGAAAGGGACTCCATAAACATAAGTCTTCATGTGTGATGAGACATAAGGATATTACATGACCCATTATATCGTCAGGGAAGGGAAACAGTATGTAAAGATGCTTACAGTGCTTTGTTGCTGCGACTTCCCAAAAACAGAACTGCCTTTATCTTCTTTAAAATTCAAAGAAGGAAAAATCCCTTGCGAGTAGGTTTGATAGCATCAGTGTATCTTTCCATATAGCATAACAGTGTTGCCTTTATACATAGCTACAGTGATGTTTGCCAGCAGGAGGGCTATTCTTGTGAAAGGTGCGCTCCAGGGCTGGTTGAAGTCAATGGCAAAACTCCCAGAGACGTCAGTGGGGACAGGAGCAGACCTAAGAAGGATGGTCTTGTGGTTAAAGCACTGGACTGGGACTCAGGGAATCTGGGTTAAATTCCCAGGGCTAGCACAGACTCCCTGTGTGACCCTCGTCCAATCACACTGCCTCAGCTTCCCATTTGTAAAATGGGAACAACATTTCCTTTCTCCAACTTTTTTTCTGACTTGTGGATTTGGATTGTAAGCTCCTTGGGGCAGGGACTGGTGCTCAGTATGTGTTTATACGATGCCTAGCATTATGGGGGCCCAATTCTGAGGGAGGCCTCTAAGCAGCACCGTAACACAAATAATAATCTGCTTCTCCAAGATGCTGAGCACCATCAGCTACAATATCTCATAGGATCAGGCTCCTTAGGAATTAATGCTCAGCACCACCCAAGGATGCAATCAGAAACTTTCAGGACACAGTTAGTGCCAGAGTTTGACAAAAAAAGAGTGGAAGGTAGAAAGGGATTTAAAAAGTTCTACATATACTGTTACTACACTGGCGAGGATTCTCTCTCCCAGAATTATTCTCAATACTTTCTGATCTGGAATTAAGAGAGCATCTCTCACAATGCAGATAAAATAGAAAAGCTCGACCAGAGATTGTTGTTGAACGGATTGGTTTAAGGACATGGCATTTTTGAAGATTTCGATGGGGAAATCTTCCATAACGGATGTGCTTTCTTCACTGGGACTTTCCCCAGCATTTTGTCTGTTTGTTTTGGAATAATTATCATCTGCCTCAGGTCAAATTCAAATGTTTGATACAGTGAAAATACATTCTTTTTTTACTGGGGAAGCACAGCGTAATCAGCGTTCTGCATAGCTGATCATAGCTGAGGCCTTTCAAACCATAATCAAGGGGACATTGGAAAATATTTCACTTCATTCTCTCTTGGACCTCCCTGGACTCTAACGCCCCAGGAACCCATGAATACATGGGCTGAATGACTCTCCTTTCAGGATGGGAGTTGATGATATAATCCCCCTTTCTCCATCACCTCCACCCGTCTCCAAATTCAAGTCAGACCTGGCTCACTGCATCTAACCTCTCTGGTCCCATCCACTCTCCTGTCCACCTAAGTCAGTTCCATGTCTCTCCCTCTCGGTACTCGTATAGTTCCTGTCTGAGCACCTCACTATGTATTTGTATTACAGCAATGTCTTGGAGCCCCAGTCAAAGAGCAGGACCCCACTGTACTTGGCGCTGTGCAGACACAGCAAAAAGATGGTCTCAGAATATATAGGAATAATGAACTTAACCTCACAACACCCTATTACAGCTGGGAAGCTGAGACACAGGGAAATAACTAACTGATCTGCTTAAGGTCACGCTGGGAGTCAGTGGTAGAATGGAGAATGGAACCCAGATCTGGGAACTGAGATCCAGCCCAATGCCTAGCATAAGGCCGTCAGTGCTGGCCTCTTCTGTCCCTCCCAGAGACCCCTGAGAGTTGGGGTTCCACTTCCACTCATGAGGAAGATGAGGGAGGGGAAGAGTCTCACACTGCTCACAAATGGCGTCCGAGTGACGTGGAGGAGCTCCAGAATGAGCACCTTCTGGCCATTTGAATCCCAAAAGGAGAAATCACACTGACACAGGGCCTTCAAGAAGGGTGCAGAGAGGACACCGCTGCACCAAAAGAAATAAAGGAAGGAAGAATCTCCTATAGTGTTTTATCACGTGTCACATGCAAGCTGATCAGGAGAAGCATCATTTGCAACTGATCTCCAATGCAAGGCACTAGGCACTTTTGGGTGCAGTAAAACAACAAGTCACTATAGAATCATAGAACTGTCGGACTGCTAGGGACCTCAAGAGATCATCAGTCCAGCCCCCAGTGCTGAGGCAGGATTAAGTATATCTAGACCATCCCTGACAGGTGTTTGTCTATCCTGTTTTTAAAAACCTCCAATAATGGGGATTCAATAATCTCCCTAGACAAGTGCTTAACTATCCTTAGAATTAGGAAGTTTCTCTTAATATCCAGTCTAAATCTCCCTTGTTGCAAACTAAGCCAATGACTTCTTGTCCTACTCTCGGTGGAAATGGAGAGCAACTGATCACCATCCTCTTTATAACAACCTTTTACATATGTGAAGGCTGTTGTTGTGTCCCAGGGTGGTAAACCTCCCATGGTCTTCATGCACATAGTCCCTGATGTGTTAGAAAAAGCTAGGCTACATCAGCAAGTTGGATAGATCACCCAGAATCACCAGAACCGGTCCTTCATGCTTGATTAAGAAAAACATGATGGCTTTATTTCTCATGATGCTTTAACCATCACCCACAGCTATGCAAGTTGTAAAGCTTTACTTGCACTTTTGACAGCAAATATGAATGTAGAGCACTTAAATAATATATCTTATGCTACCGAAACAGTTACATAACTTATTCATCTACCTCCTTATCAACAGAACAGATAAAATGTCACTTATTTGAGGCTCAGAGTACCAGGAAGTCTGGAAACATGGGCACTGGTGAAAAGGTTGCATAGTGAAAAACAATGACATTTTTAAAAGGCAATGAAGAAAAAGTGGTTGTCCAGCACATTTGCTGATAACCAGATAGATAGAAAAGAAATACAATGATTTCTGTCCATTAAAATTATTTTGCTGTCATCTCGGTCCTTTCACTTAGCTCTGTCTCATTGCTACTGGTTACTCTGATACCGAATGTGCCAAGTGCCTAGAATCTTAAACAACTCTAACGGCTGCATGCAGGAAGTCCAAAGATACAAATCCATGTTTTTCCCAGTTTTCTATTGTCTTCACATTTTCCTAGACAGTTCACTGCTCGCCTCTGTCTGTTTCAGTAGATGAGGAAGTCTTGCCCGTCTAACGGTTAAACCACGGGATTGATCATGGCTTTGGGCTGCTATTATTAGTGTCTGCCATGGACTCCGTTTATGACTGTGGGCAAGTCACTTAACCTGTCCATGCCTCAGTTTAATCCAGTCAGGAGCTGGAGCCCAGATCAGTAAAGTGGACATCGTTCCATTGATTTCAATGGGCTTTGGATCAAGCTCCCGAACAATGTACCTCCCAGAGCTACTATGAAGCTTAATTCATTAGCATTTGTGAAATGCTTTGAGATCCTTGAATGAACTATGCCAAAGTGCAGTGTGGTATTATTAATACCAGAAGAATGAGAAATACAAGTATAATGCTTCAGTCTGAAGCATGACAGGTTTCAGAGGAACAGCCGTGTTAGTCTGTATTCGCAAAAAGAAAAGGAGTACTTGTGGCACCTTAGAGACTAACCAATTTATTTGAGCATGAGCTTTCGTGAGCTACAGCTCACTTCATCAGATGTATACTGTGGAAACTGCAGCAGACTTTATATACACACAGAGAATATGAAACAATACCTCCTCCCACCCCACTGTCCTGCTGGTAATAGCTTATCTAAAGTGATCAACAGGTGGGCCATTTCCAGCACAAATCCAGGTTTTCTCACCCTCCACCCCCCCACACAAATTCACTCTCCTGCTGGTGCTAGCCCATCCAAAGTGACAACTCTTTACATAATCAAGTCGGGCTATTTCCTGCATAGATCCAGGTTTTCTCACATCCCCCCCACCCCCATACACACACAAACTTACTCTCCTGCTGGTAATAGCTCATCTAAACTGACCACTCTCCAAGTTTAAATCCAAGTTAAACCAGAACATCTGGGGGGGGGGGTAGGAAAAAACAAGAGGAAACAGGCTACCTTGCATAATGACTTAGCCACTCCCAGTCTCTATTTAAGCCTAAATTAATAGTATCCAATTTGCAAATGAATTCCAATTCAGCAGTTTCTTGCTGGAGTCTGGATTTGAAGTTTTTTTGTTTTAAGATAGCGACCTTCATGTCTGTGATTGCGTGACCAGAGAGATTATGACCAGAGTTGTCACTTTGGATGGGCTAGCACCAGCAGGAGAGTGAATTTGTGTGGGGGGGTGGAGGGTGAGAAAACCTGGATTTGTGCTGGAAATGGCCCACCTGTTGATCACTTTAGATAAGCTATTACCAGCAGGACAGTGGGGTGGGAGGAGGTATTGTTTCATATTCTCTGTGTGTATATAAAGTCTGCTGCAGTTTCCACGGTATACATCTGATGAAGTGAGCTGTAGCTCACGAAAGCTCATGCTCAAATAAATTGGTTAGTCTCTAAGGTGCCACAAGTACTCCTAGTCTGAAGCATGTGTAGTAAGGGCTTGTGAATGAGGTCACCCAAACATCCCTAAAGGAACACCGCTCAAGACTTTCACAAAATGTTAATTCAATCAATTTTTTAAAAATGCCCATCCAGCAATGTGGAAGAGGGACAATACAAAGTCCTTTGAAGCCAGTGGAAAGGTTCCCATTCACCTTAATGGGTTTTGGATCTGTCTGGGTATGTCTGTGGCGGGGGGGATCGGGGGAGGAAAGGGAAAGAGACAAGAAAGTGTAACTTTCAAGTTTGAAGCTGATCAGGAAGGAGACACGACAAACAAGTTATTTTCTGCTGCATCACAGCGGTACAGGAGCAGAGTTTTCTGGTTGCTGGTAAACCCGTGCAGAATAGCGCCGTCTGCATCCTTCTCTCAGAGAGCCAGCCCAATCATGCAAACATTAATCACATTATCCAGATTATCGCACTATACTCCACAATGCAGCTGCACTGGGACTTGGATTTAATATAAGAAGGGTGTGGAGGGAGGGAGGTTAAACAAAACACTTTTGGGGAAAAAAGGCTAATTTCCCCCTCAACTGGGAAAACCGTGGCCAGAACACCCGTGCGAGAGCTTTCTGAAAGAGCGGCAATTCAAATCCAATTAAAAAAACAACAAAGATTTTCAGTCTCACTAACCCTAGGAGGAATCCAAATTAAAAATGAAGGCAGACAGGCAAAGCCCTAGAAGAAGAAGATAAATTAACAAGAAGTGAGCGTGCTAAGGAGATGCCCTGTCACTCAGCCACCCCGGATGCAATACTGAGAAGCGCTCGGTACCACAGAACACCATTAATTCCAGCAGGGTTTGACCATAGGGCAGCTATTCAGCAATGAATCCCTCCTGTAATCACTGACACTGGAAAATGAAATTCTATTTAATACACATTTCATGCTGGCATGACATTGAAATTAAGTAAACCTTTAAATAAAATGGAACGCCAAGAACGACACCTACTCGAAAGGAACTACGAATCTGAGTCTGTTCTATAAGTCTGAGACTTTCCATTCATTACAGATGTTCATCTAATTCCCCTCTCAAGTGGATTGAGTGTTGGTGAAATATTACAGCTCTCCGAATGGAAGTTCTCCTTTATGTCCATACAACAGCAGCAAGGGTAAGTGTCCTCTCCCACACCACCCCCAGTGGGAGAGGAGTTCAACTTTCAAGAACCATTCAATTCCTTGGCCTGCCTCCTGTGACTACCACAAAAGGTACCAACTAGTTGTGATCTGGGCACAAGAACTGGATTGTTCCAAACCACTTATTTCACAGAGGCTCCTGGGAAGCCACTGAAGGTAACAGTTTGCCCCCTACAATTATACCTTGATTTTAGTGCGAAGAACAGTCCTTAAGAGGGGAATCACTAGGGCTGAGATTTTCACAGCCATACAGGCTTTAATGGGAAGTGAGCACCAAAGCTCCTAGGCCTTCTCTGAAAATCTCTAACCTCAGAGACAGGTATGGAGGGCTTGATTCTGTTCTCACATGGGTAGAGGCCAGGAGTAACTCCACTGAATTTGATGGACCAATGTAAAAGCAGTATGAGAACAGAATGAGGCCCGAAGTGCATGGGAAGCCTGATGTAGCCAACTATTGCCTTACGGATGTTAGGATTTTTCCTCAGGAAATAATTCTGGATCGGTAGAAATGCTGGCCGCAGCCTACGCACACTCACAGGAAGATGCACAGTGTTCTCCACTATCATTTCTCTGGTGCAATAGGTTTCGACTTCATCCTGTTTCCTTTGGCCTCAGATCAAGCAGGCTTCTCACAGGAATTTTCCATGATCCTGTGGCAAACTCCCCAGAACAATCCAGTCCCTTAACTGACTTGCACTCTGACTTCAGCTGTAGAAGGATTGAGACTGTGCGTGAAACACAAGCTTCCTTCAGTAAAAGTTAATGTTCCAAATGACAGAGTCCAAAAATTGAATAACTGCAGGCAACAATGGGCTACATTATAAAGCTACATGGGAGGTGGTGCATGTCACCAGGCTCAGCTGCTCTCTCTCTGCTCCTTATGGTGATTTTTTTTGGATTGGTGATCTCTTGCAACTTCCAGAGTCAACCCGCCCTACCCACACTGTGATCATCAGTGATGAGACTCCTGAGCATTCCTCCTCCTCGGAGATTCCTGAGGGCCCCAAACGACATCCTTCTACTGTTTTTTCCCCAGCACACTCCAATAACTTTCCCTGCACAGCCTCTGCTGTGATATTAGGGACAGTACTTTTAAGGGCTGCACTTCCAGGCAAAAGGCTATGAAGCTCTTGTTATGCTCAGCCAGTTGGAATCAGACACAGTATAAAGCAGAGTTCTTGCAAGCACCTTGAATACTGAGTGACCACTGAACATCACAGCTGCAACCATCCCACAATCTCTGCTACAGAGCGAATCCTTAACTTCACCTGATTATTGCCTTGCTTGGATTTGAAGCACCACATAAACTGGGATATCGACAGCCAGGACCTGATCCAAAGCCCACTTAAGTCAAGGGGAGTCTTTCCACTGACTTCAGTGGGCTTCGGATCAGTTCCTTAATCAGGAAACACATTTATTCAGAAGGAATCTTAGGAAGCAGATTTGAACTCCAGGACACTTAACTGCAAAGACGGCGGACTAATGAGGATATCTTCAAATGACCGGTGATTAGAAGGTCTTTTGTATCTCTGTCCCAGTCTGGTGCTGCCTATTTGCTCGTAGCACAGCTCCAAGTCTGTCCACAGCTCTGACACAGGCTTAAAAGCATATTGTGCCATGACTGCGTCTTCTCAGATGAGACTCAGCATCATTCCATGCCACCTACACTTGCTGTACCCACAAGCCAGGCACCTCCCGGGTGTTCTTGTTCAATCCCTACCCCAGTGCAGATACTGCCTCCTCTGATCACCAGAGATATTTCCAGCAACACTGGGCTCTGGCATTACCAAGACAGATGCGTTTCTATTAGAGCGGTGTCTTCTGTTAAAGCAGGGATTGCTTTTAATGGGGGCAAAAGATGTCTGCCAATAAAAGCAAGCCAACTAAAAGGAATGTACCATATCTGGTGGGAATGACGCAACGATTTGTCTTCTATTTCCAGTAGTCAGGGGTTGAATAATGAAAGACAGCTCAGCTATAGATACGTAGTGACATTTCTTTTTATTGAATGGACCATAACTAAAAAAACCACACCATCTTCTCCAAAAAGGTATGCTCTTCCCACATGCTTAAGCAAGTCACGGTGCAGAAATAATTCTACGAGTCTGGGCCATATTGGGTTAATACACGGCCACACCAATACATCTCAGCTCTTTGGTATTTATATTTGATTCGTAATGTACTGAGGGTTTTTCCCTCCTGTTGAGGCAGATCAAACCAAATAACTCAACCTGAAGAGGTGAGAAGGTGACCATAATTATACATCCTGGAGACATGAAAAGTTTTGCATCCAAGGTGATGTGTGGCTATATTATGTGTGCTGAACGCAGGTAAGAGCAAAAAAAAAGTTCTCCGAGCTACACAGAGGTCTCAGGGACACGGAGCTCTTCATGCACAAAGCACTGGGATTCGGTCCAGCAGTGGGATTCGGTGCTAGGTAATTAACTCTTGGAAAAGCTACAGCTCCTTATTTTGTGCAGGAGGAAAGCCTGTCTATGATAACTGAGCAAGCTACCTTGGGTTTGTCCATTCTGATCCAGTTTGTGTTCTTATCCCCCTGAGCTCTCATGCTTTTACTGCCACGCTCCACCCTGGGGTTGTCATAAATATAAAGGGAAGGGTAAACCCCTTTGAAATCCCTCCTGGCCAGGGGAAAGCTCCTCTCACCTGTAAAGGGTTAAGAAGCTAAAGGTAACCTCGCTGGCACCTGACCAAAATGACCAATGAGGAGACAAGATACTTTCAAAAGCTGGGAGGAGGGAGAGGAACAAAGGGTCTGTGTCTGTCTGTATGCTGCTCTTGCCAGAGACAGAACAGGAATGGAGTCTTAGAACTTTTAGTAAGTAATCTAGCTAGGTATGTGTTAGATTATGATTCCTTTAAATGGCTGAGAAAAGCATTGTGCTGAATAGAATAACTATTTCTGTCTGTGCATCTTTTTTGTAACTTAAGGTTTTGCCTAGAGGAGTTCTCTATGTTTTGAATCTAATTACCCTGTAAGATATCTACCATCCTGATTTTACAGGGGGGATTTCTTTATTTCTATTTACTTCTATTTTTTATTAAAAGTCTTCTTGTAAAAACTGAATGCTTTTTCATTGTTCTCAGATCCAAGGGTTTGGGTCTGTGGTCACCTATGCAAATTGGTGAGGCTTTTTATCCAACATTTCCCAGGAAAGGGGGGGTGCAAGTGTTGGGAGGATTGTTCATTGTTCTTAAGATCCAAGGGTCTGGGTCTGTAGTCACCTAGGCAAATTGGTGAGGCTTTTTACCAAACCTTGTCCAGGAAGTGGGGTGCAAGGTTTTGGGAAGTATTTTGGGGGGAAAGACGCGTCCAAACAGCTCTTCCCCAGTAACCAGTATTAGTTTGGTGGTGGTAGCGGCCATTCCAAGGATAACGGGTGTAATATTTTGTACCTTGGGGAAGTTTTGACCTAAGCTGGTAAAGATAAGCTTAGGGGGTTTTTTCATGCAGGTCCCCACATCTGTACCCTAGAGTTCAGAGTGGGGGAGGAACCTTGACAGGGGTGTAGGGGCATGAGGGTGCTGAAATTTCAAATCCAGCTGTAAAGAGCCTTAAAATATCAGACCTGACTACCAAGCTACTTTCTGAAGATTTTTTTAAATGTATGCATATGAAAGGAATTGTGAAAGAAAATAAGCACCCTGACTTTGGAAAGCATGGTGCATTATAGTAAGGAGCATCAGATCCTAAATCTCTGTATGACAGAGCAACAGAGGAGGGTAAAGATCACAGGAGTAATAAGAGAAGCCATGAATTCCACCATTTGGTTCAAGGAGAGAGAAAGCATATTGCACAAATGTCATGTAACAGGGCCTCCAAGAATGATCTTATCCCATGTACCTTGGGCAAATGCTGAGGCAAGCACGCGAAAGCAGAGTGCCTTGAGCAACCTGAGTAGAGCAGGGATCCAGTGTAAACGCCTGGCCTTATTTACTCTCTGGTTTTATAAAAACATGGGCATCAAGGTGGTCTCTGGGCACACACAGGCTGAGATTTTCTATTAATTCTGATGGGAATTGGGCCTCCCAACACCACTTAAGCACATGCTTAACTTAAAGCACGAGTAGTCCAGTTTACTTCAACGGGATTTACACACTTGCTTAATTTTAAACATGTGCTGGATCCCAGCCAGATGTTCAGCGCAATGCAGGATCAAGTCCTTTGGCAGCTTTAAAAAAATCTCAGCCTCAAAAATTTAGTTTAAAAACAAAATTATGTAATCAATCAATGTCCAATGTAAATAAACAGACCCTGCCTCAAAATAATTGAGATGATTTAATCTCCTGAGTACAGGTCCACCGCTCTAACCAATGAATCACAGTCAAAGTGTTGCCAGTTCTTGTGATTTTATCGCAAGTATCATGATATATAGTATGTTTATTTAAAGCCCCAGGTCCTGGACTCATGTGAGAGTTTCAAAATAAATAGTAAAGAAAAAAGTTCCTAGCCCTCATGTTTGTGGAGAAAGTTTGAAAACATGACCAAAGTGCCCCCTAAAGGTTCAAAAGGTAAAGAAAAATAAACCATCTTTTTTTTTTTGTTTAATCTCAAGATTTTTAAGACAATTTACTGCTTTTTGGGGAGCATGGCTCCTGTTTTTTGAAGTCAGGGAATTGGCAGCCCTGCACTCAGTCAGATACACTTGAAAAGCCAAGCACTGGTTTGCAGCCTCTTTTGGCCATTCTTACTTACCTTTACATTAAATTCCACCTTCAGAACTTAGTGGGAGCCAACCACACACATACAAAGCAAGAACAAGCTGCTTTGGACCCAGTTAACCTCCCATGCAACTCCTGATGACGGAGTGACACCAGGGGATCAATTTGGAGAATTTCAAGAAACACAGCCAGCATCCAGCAGCTAAGAAACACCTCTATGGATCGTATTATATCTATACATACACATATATTCCATACAAACCTGAGGGCCTGATTCTTGGATTCTTTGTTGCCCTACAAAAAGAATTAACAAGTCACGTTTTTTATTTAAATTGCTCAATGCACTACCGCATGGCACTCATAAGCTAGTCATGAGAAGAGAGATCAGTGCACAGGGATGATCATCGTTATGATTATTTTACTGTATTTGTATTAACCGTAGTACCTAGGGATGCCAACGGAGGCTGGGGGCCATTGTGTGAGGTGCTGTATGAAAAGAGAGAGAGATGGTCGCTGCTTCAAAGATCTTATTCCCTAAATAGACAGGACAGAGTCTGATTATTAGTGTTTTATGCACACTTTACACTGGTGTAAACAACTATCTAGAGCAATGGATAACCAGGTCTTCAATCTTTTCAAATGTTTTTATTTGTTTCTCTGTTTAAATTATTTCAATGCCCTCAATCTTTCTGTCAGGAGCAGAACGTTCAGTAATTCAAGTGGAGGGGGGGGGGAATGTCACTTCACCTGAACCACTCTATTGGAAAATCAAAGTATTACCACATATTAATCTGTACTTACAAACTAATCAGTACAGACAAAATAACTTGTCTAATTATCAGACCGTAGTCACTTAAATAATGAATTATATGGCCTATTGAAAAGGACGATAACAGATTGGAGGTTGGAACATTTGCAATTAGCCGCTCCAAAAAGAAAAAGTACGAGCTGAATTTGAGAAACTAATCTTCCAAAATAACAGTTGATCTTTCCAAAGACACATCAGATGGGACGAACCTTCAGAGATTAACTCTGACTCAACAAATGCAATTTGCCTGAAAAATGACAAATTTCTCTTAAGATCTTGCTTTCGCGGCTCAGCCTGCTGCACTCTCCTACACACACACACACACACACACACACACACACACACAGGCCCCTTTTCACATCTATAAGTGAATAAACCTCAATCTGCTTTTTTTAAACTTCAACATGCCAATTCATCTGGGGGCATGCTTTGGTGTTCATGGCCCTGGCTTCATAAGGGAGGAAGGATGGCCGGTAGTGGTGTAACTGTACAACAAATAATGATCATTTACTGTCTCCTTCCTGGCAGGCCCTTTGATAATGGCAGGGAACAGCAGCGGACAGGCTGTGTCCCAGCTGGCATTCTGAGACCCTGCCACAGAGCAAAGACGGTTTCCTTCTGCCCACCGCACTTCCTACTTTCCCCAGGGGCTAGCTCAGGGGAGGGAGTCCACCAGACTGCTGGGCAAGCTCCAGCAGCAGAATGAATGGGAGGAGAGGGGAAGATGAGTCAGACACTCGTGTGTTGCTTGCAGGGAGGGAAACTCCTGCGAAAAGCAATGGCAGAGGAAGCACACGAGCCCTTGACTTTCGTCTATAGGCCATACTGGGTTCACCTGCCCAGATCAATCACTGCGAGCAGGGTGCTGGCTCCTTCCCACTGCCAAAGGCTGCATCTTTTCATACCCACTCCCCTCCTTTCCCCTTCCTGGGGAACCAGATCCACCTAAACCTCAGTGTATTGTACAAACATGGCATTTGATAGGATTTCACAGCACTTCACGATCACTAGTGAATAAAGCCTCACAATAGCCCTCAGAGGTAGAGGAGAATTTGTCTCCCCTTCACACAGAGAAGCCACTGTTCTAACCCTTCCCTTCAGCTCGAGAGCCTTAGCCCCAGTTTTCCTGGGTAACCTGTACTGGACCAGCAAGACTAACTTCCCAAAGAAAGCATGTCAGTTAATATTCTTCTCTGCATATAACCGGTTTGTTAAATGAAACGGGAAGAGGGAAATGATGCTGCTACTGGCAAGTTTTATGGGAACCAGAGGTGCCTTTCAAGACTTAATATTTGCCACACTGCAGTGTTTGCAGTCCTGTGGCATCTCCATTTTTATGTCAGAACCCCACTGTGCTACGCCCTGTGCATACATGGAATAAAAGACGGTCCCTGCCCCAAAGAGCATCCAATTTAAATAAACAAGACAAGGGGCGAGAAGGGAAACTGAGGCACAGAGCAGTGAACTGAGTTGCCCGAGGCCACAGAGCCAGTCTGTAGCAGAGCCAGGAACAGAACTGCATCTCCTGCCTTCCAATCCAGCGGCCTATCCACTAGTCCACAATGTCACTTACTGCAAGTATTTGGATGGAGAATGGAAAGTTTTCACTGTAGCACATCTTTAAATGGCTGCCCTGCTCCTCTTCTCACCTTTCACGCGTCTCTTACACACACACAGTTATCTGCATTTTGAGTTCAGAGGCCATCACAGTGCAAAACCAGATCAGGCTTCCAGCATCAATAAACCGCAGAGATGTGCATCCAGCCCGGTTTGCAGCACACCTGATGTTGTATTCTATACATGGCATTATCATGCATCATTTTAAGAAAAACATTTGTTGAATCTACATGCAAAGTCCTCCTTCCCCCATCTGCATTACTACAGGCTTGTATTTCCTCTGTTTATGGTTGAGCCATTTTTACAACCCCCCAATAAGCCAACCGTAAGAACTTAATAGAATTTTAAACATTTGCTCAAATGTCATAATTCGCAAAAACTGAATTTTCCTTGTGGTATCCCAACACTTCTGGCTACAGTCTGCCTATTAACCTCTCAGCTACTACAAGTACAGTAACTCAGCAAGGAACATTTTACCTGGACCCATTTATGTGAATTTACAAAATCCAACATGTTTAAAGAAAGGAGGCTTCAGAGACTCCCAACTCCCTGACAACTCTCCAGTGGAAATGGGATAAGCGGAATTTGACTCCTTCTGGTATCCTGTTCACTCTGTCACACAGTAAGTACCTTGCCTGCTCCATCCTGGGAAAGGGAGGTTCTCTCTCCAGGGCAAGGGTTCTCTAAACTTCATTGCACCGCGACCCCCTTCTGACAACAAAAATTACTACTTGACTCCAGGAGTGGGGACCAAAGCCTGAGCTCACCTGAGCCCCACTGCCCCGGGCAGGGGGGCCAAAGCTGAAAACAAAGGGCTTCAGTCCCAGGTGGCAGGGCCTATAATCTGAGCCCCGCTACCCAGAGCTGAAGCCCTCATGCTCGGGCTTTCACCCCGGGCAGTGGGGCTCAGGCTTCAGCTCCAGCCCTAGCAAGTCTAACGTCAACCCTGGCAACCCCATTAAAATGAGTTTGAGAATCGCTGCTCTAGGGCCCTGCCCTCTGACTCTCTATCAACCGCATGTATACATGGGTCACGCTTCAGACTGTATTTCTTTGATTTCTCTATAAGTTAAAAAGCAGCTATCCTACATGCTGGACCCCACTCAGAAAAGCATTTAAGCACATGCTTTACTCCACCCTTATTTAGCAAAGCACTTAGGAGGAAATGATAAGTTCCTAACTTCCCCTGGAAGCCAATGAAAGTTGGGCAGCTAAGTCCCATTTGTGCCTTTAAACATTCCCCCCCTAAGCATTTTCAAGCATACTATTCTTAGTGCTTAAGGGACGGATTTTTAAGTACCTAAAGACCTTTACAAATCTGGCCCTAAGTGACTTCAGAGCCTACATCCCATTTTCAAAAATGACACCGCATCTAGGAACCCCACTCCCATTGACTTTCAATGAGACTTAAGCTCCCAAGTTACTTGGCATTTTTGAAAGTTTTACCCAAACTGCTTTCCATATGCTTAAGTGTTTTGTTGAATATGATGGACAGTGGAATAGGCACCTCAGGGAGAATAAATTCCATACACCACAGCTGTAGTAACTGGGTACCATTGCAATGCATGCTCTATGGGGCATGGAGTTCATCTGATTGTCTGTACAGCATCTAGCACAATGAGGCCTTAAATTCTTGAGTAGTGCCCCAGACACACCTAGAATTCAAATGACAAATAGCAGTAACACCTCAGTATTTGCATTATTCCTTATGGTGTCAAGGGCTTGTCTACACTTAAAATGTGACAGCAGCACAGTGTGTCGCAGTAGGGCTTCAGTGTAGACAGGTTCTCCCATCGGCGTAGGTAATTCACCTCCGACAGGCGGTAGCTAGATCAATGGAAGAATAATTCTGTCGACCTAGAGCTGTTTACACAGGCACTTAGGTTGGCTTACCTACGCCACTCAGGGATGTGGCTTTTTCACACCCCTGAGCAACATATACATGCCAACCTAATTTTCTAGCATAGACCACACCATAGGAAACTTCATCTAGCTATGCAAGGCAAACTGTTGGAAGTGTGATCACTGCAGCTCCCCTTGCTGACTCAGCTGGTTGCTCCTAGGACATGACAGAGGGGACCAGTGAACAGCGTGGTACTCTCTGCCAGACCGCAGGGCACTGATCTACAGTTAAGGATGGGCACACCCAGTTTGGAGGTCAGCTCCAATTCAGACACTCATCTAAAACCCTCTAACGCTTAGGAGGCTAAACATAATTCACAAGCCCTTTAAGGCCCCTTTTAACTGCCAGAGTAAGGCAAAGTGGCCTTAGCGTAAATGAGAATAAAATCTTGTCCACACGCATGCACACGCACTGCACTCGGTGAAATTAAGGTGAGATTTTCAATCCATTGAGTTAAACCAGTTCAAAAGACTGAGTGGACATTCCTAAATCAATATAAACCTGGCCAACGTGCTTATAACTTAAGGTGATGAGGAAAATGTTTTAGCTAAACTAAAATAAGAGTCTCCACTACACAGTTTAACTAAACCGAAGCAAACTTGTGTGTAGACAAAGCCTAAGGAACCTGGAATCTATAAAACTGCACTGTATATCACAGGAGAACAAGCTCTCTTTCTCTGGTGACAGTCTCAGCCTGAGAATCTCATGAGAGAGACTTCAGATTTGTTTGGAAACGCACTGAGGACAGCCCATCTTGCTATTTCAGAACTTCCAGTTAAAACCAGAAGAGAAAAGCCCCTCCCCTACGATAAAGCTATAAAGACAATCTGGTTCAAGTTCAGGTGGATGCTTCTGATCTGATCTATTTCAGTATAGGTTCTTAAACCACACGCATCACCGCAGTATCTGAGCACCCTGCAATAGCGAACTAAGCAACGTGAGTACCCATCTGTCACGCTGTTAGTTCCTCATCCTCTCTCAATGGGAAGAAAGGTGTTGCAGAGGATGTTTTGTTTGAGATTTTTATTTTTACCCACACGTTACTGCATGTGTGTATCAGAGCAAGCCAAAGCAATGCACTTTGTACTTGGCGTGGAAGGTGGTGAGAACTTTGTACTCCAAAGGGGTTTGGCCAGGCCTGGTCCTTTCCCTTGGTAATCTTCAAGATTTCAGCTTCAGAATCCCCCTTTCAGCTGTCGGAACTGTGCATCAAGGAGAGGATAAATGCTGACTACTGAGCCCATTTGAAAACTATGGTCCTTGGTGGCTCTCTCAAGATCAGCAAGCGAGTTGCAAGAACATAAACCTGATCACCTGTCCTGCTGTGCCTTCATCACACAACACACAGGCCAGATCCGCAGCTGATGTAAATCAGAATCACTCAATAGATAGTCATGGAGCTACACCAATTTATGATGACACGATCTGTTTTGATTTGTGTTTGTATTCCTCAGATATAAATAAGATAAGGCAATCAATCTATTTCTCTAGAGATAGATATATGACAAAGGCAGTTAGAGCTCTGGAGAGAAGACTATTTTATATAGAGATAGTATAAATCCAAATAAATATTCTGAACTTTATATATCCTGTAACATTTTTTAAAAAACTCTCCATAAATCTACATTTTAAAACAGGTCACCGCAGGAAAGCTATTTTAAAAAAATATTCTTAAAGCCCAATAACCTTTCCAGTGTCCCTTTAGTAAGAGCAATCCCTAGATCCCCAAGCTGTGCCTCTGGCTGGCTAGTTCTCCTTCATCTTGACGATGCTTAGATACTTTACACAAACATTACACAAGCAAGGCTGCCAAACCTATTCACCAATCACTGCACGTCCTTTCTTCACAGGAGCAGGGCACTGATTTAGGGGGTGGCGAGGGTGCAGGAACTCCCCATGGAAACAAATCTCCACAGGGGAAGGGGTGGAAAATTCTCAGCACTATGTAGGGGAGTTTGGCCTAGGTCAGCATGATGCAGAAGGTCGTCATCTTAAAGCATCTGCTGTCACAAAGCTTAAAGGACTCCCTTTAATCCGCAGGCATTAACTTTGCCTCATATGAAGAAATGTTTCATGAATGACTCCTGTTAAAGCTCGTACAAAAGGCTCAAGATCGAGTTTTATTCCCTGGCTTTACAAGCTCTTCTTGCTCCAAAGCATTAGTAGCATCAGAATGCCTTGAATGTAACCCTTTTGCTTTTCTTACTGTATAAACCAGGAACTAAGCAGCTACTGCAGGTTTAAATCTCAGTGTGCTACTTAGCCATCTGCTGTTCTCTATAATCAGGAGTGATGCGAAAGTTTCCTTCTTGTGCTGTTATATGAACTAGCTTTATTGCTCTCCTGAACGCAAGGGCCTGAGCATTTTCCTTGATCTCCTTTGCATGTTCTGATTTAACACTGTCGAAGTCAAACATGCGACTTTGTGCTCAACAGAACATCAGTGATGCAGATTTGAAAACAAAACAATATGCCAAGCCTAGGTAGTAGGGGGGGATGACAGTTATCTCCTCGATGTTTCAAAAATACACACAGATTTTTATTTCTTACAAAAAAACGTGGTCCAAAAATATTTTCCATGCAAGCTCACTTTTGATATAGTTTCAGCCTGATGCAATTAGAAATGGCAGGGATATGAACACACAAAAGTTAGGGGAGGTTACCAAACATAACACGCACATTGGCATGGATTGATAGTTTGTTGTCTTAGGGCATGACCCTGAAAATACTTACACCGGTGCTTAACTTAAAGCATAGAACGAGTCCCACTGAAGTCAATGAGACCGTTCAGGCACTTTAAGTTAACTACATGGACGTTGCCAGGACCAGATCCTTAAAGTCAACTTTGACCTAAGACTTGTATGGATGTGCACACGCACACAGACACACGCAAATTTGGCATAAACAGTGTAATAGAATCAGGTTTTCCTTCAAATAATAAACATTCCCCTGCCGTTGTCTGAAAGCCAAATGCTTCAGATTGTGCTAATGCATGAGAATTAAAGAGAATAACCAACTAGAAACTCCGTAGAGAATAACCAGCCAACAGTGGAACTAACTAGACTGTTGCCATTGGTGAAGTCCACAGAAATGCAAGACGTGAAACCAACAAAAGTCAAGCAGTGAAAAGTAAATCAGATTTTAAAAATTCTTTGGGCATCGTTCTCTCACTATTATAATACACTGGTGTAAATCTGGCCTCACCTCAAAGGCATCTCAGTGGGATGATGGCAGGTTTACACTGGCATAACGGTACGGAATAGGACATTCGGAGTTTAAAGAACCTAATGCGATATTTGTAGCACAGCTAATTTTAACCTGATGTTAGCCCATACTTCAATGGCCAGTTTTTCAAAGTGGACGCATAGACGGTAGCCACATAACCATGTACTTGGGGCAACCACAAATCCTGCATTTGTGCATGTAAATAAGCATTTACTTGTGGAAATCAGCTCAAGGGGCTTCCCAACGGGTATTTAATTATAAAACAGCCCAATCTGCCTGCACAGGCAAATGTGCAATCTGTGGCTGGACACAGCAGATGTGCCTGCAAAAATCTGCAAACGCACGTTAGCTGCCCTCCTACAATGAAAAGTTAGCTCCAAAAGTAGCTACTTCAGGCCTTTTGGAGTAGTGTTCGTTTCCTGAAATATGCTAAAAAACAACACATTTCACATAAGAGAGGATTTCAGGTTCTTAAGCCAATAAAAGTGGCTGAGTTATGATTCCTTGGAAAGAAAGAGACAGTCAAAAAGTGGGTTGGATAGACTTACAGCAAGAAGTTGGAAGACTGCTGTGACAGTTTGGTTATGCTGCTCGTCTTCATGCTGCCACTTCTGATGCCTTCTGCTTCCACAGACTCTGCCTCAAGGGTCAGGGTGGCCGTGCTCTGGCCTTTTTCATGCTGATTTGGAGAAAATCTATTTCGGTCCCCGAACAGACAAGAGACAGACTCTGAGTCTGAACCCCGCTCTTTGAAAGTGTTTGCGTGTGGAATACTGCCTTCCCAAATGTACCAGGCTACAGCTTGTCTGTGATTCCTTTGATATTACTGGGTATTTAAAACAGGAACTCTCCTCTTCAGACTCCAGCTCTTCTCGTTGATCATATGAGGACGCTAGTGTCCAGGGCTTGCAATATCCTGTACTGCTACAATGTCTTTTATTTATTTTTAATTTTTTGACCACCAGTTTGCAAGCCAATATGCCGTCTCCTGTCCCCATCAGGTCTTCTCAGCATTATCACATTTCCAAGCGGTTCCCTCCCATTGACTATGCGAGTTTCAGATTATTCTCCATCACAACCACATGGATGGGCATATACTTGACTATTTGCTGTGCTCTGCCCATATTTCTGACCTCTCTAAGGTCCCTTTGTGCTCAGCTGCCATGCTCACTGGTGTTTGCAGCACCTTCCAATGTAATAATCATTTACTAATTTAATTAACATTCTGCTTATTCCTTCCTCCAGATCACTAAAGAAGTTGAAAAATCAAACATGCAGTCAGGAAACATTATTTGGATTTGTGATGCTCCCTGGAGGACTTGGGTCTATAAATCAATGAATGAAATACAATGAGACATAAATACAGCATTTTCATCTGTGACAGTCAGATAGAATCATCCTCCAGCGCTGTGTGAGTTAGGCAAAGGAAAACCGTACTCCTTTCCCTCCAAAGAGCACAGGAAATTCCCCATGAAGACCACCAACATACAAATAGACTGAAAACTGAAGATGCAACTCATTTGATACATCATCACCTTTCACTCACTGTACTATCAGGTGCTTTTGTTTCAAGAAAATGCAAGAACAGAAGCAAAGAGAAATTGTTTCCTCTAAATGCAAGGTGGAGGCACGGAACGCAGTGCTATGTGTCAGGTGTGTCAGACCCATGAGGTTTAGAGGGGTAGGGCTGGCTGTTATGACTGAATCACAAGTTGATCTACACCACAAAGTAGCAGTGTCATGGTAGAACCTAGGCATCTCGTCGCTGCTGAAATAGCAGCTTTGTAGCATTCCTTTCCCTCCTCCGGCATCTAATGACACATATCAGGAATTGCAGCAGCCCTTACTACATAAAGTTGCAACGTATGACAGTCAGGTGTTGTTATATTGCTGGGCAATGCAATTCAGTGCTGGGAAGAAGCTTAGTTCTCTCTTGCTGAAGGAGCACTACACTGTTATATGGACAAAATCATTTTGCCTTCCTCAGGTACAATATGTACAGTGTCATAGATAGGCTGGATAATACTTATAGATAAATATAGGAATCCAATTCCCCAGGCAGCAAATTCACTTTAAAGAAAACAAAACACCTCACATAAATGGATGTTGGACAAACAATTTGAAAATTGTGATGAATACTGAAAGCCAAAGGGAGAGCTTAAAGGTGTTTATGTAGATAGTATCTTTTTCGTATTTTTAGACCATTACCTTCAAAAGGAAAGAAAACAGAAACACAGAACCTTTAACCTCAATAACAACTGCAGAGATACTGCCTAGATAGCAGCTTTCGCTGGAAAGAGAAGGTTTATATACTTCTTTGCATGGCAGTGGTGACAGGCGGTAACTAGATTGACCTCCTGTCTCCTATTTTAAGGGACATCTCCTTTGCTCAGTGCTTAATGTCCTGCAACCAGCAGCCAATAAGGACCTATTAAGAGGCATCTGTTTGATAAAAGACTATTTTCCAGAAACAATCATGCAAAAGATGCTGCACTGTTTCAGACAGTCATCCCTTAGTCCCTTGAAACACAGCAGCGATCCATAATTGCAGGAGTCCACCTGTCCATTTGCAATCATGAAGTTTTGCTTTATTTATGGATTTGTGCTTACAAGCTCGTCTGGCTTGATGGAGGACTTCCAATCTCCGAAAGTACAAGTAGTTTGGAAAATTCCTACGGCGCCCAGGAGACAGTTTATTTAAATGCTAATGAGAGGTGGTGAGACGGAAAAATTAAGAGATGATGCAGGGTTGCCAAGGTGTATTCACCCGACACTGCTAGAACGTCTGAAGTTGGAATAAACCTCCTAGGAAGGGTCTGACTGATCAATCGAGAAGTGCAGAAGAGTTAATATTCCCTTCCCCCACCTCTCTTTATATCACTGAACAGAGGAAACAGTCACAGAGACAGATGGAGACCTTCTCCAAGGGAGGCAGTTGAGAAGTGGAAAAGTCCCTCTTGGATAGCCTGAAAGACATGAGGAGGTTTCAATAGAATGATATGTGGAGCTCATCCTACCTAGAATGACTGAAGAGTGTTTTCCCCCAACAGTGTGAGAAAAGCTTATAGAAACAGCTCTCAAAGACCAGAGTTGAGGAGACACCAGTCCGAAAATGCCTCCACGAGAGACAGAGACTAGTCCTAGAGTTGAATGGACCAATGACCTGAGATAAGAAGGGCCCTGGTCTTTACCAAGCGTAATTCCAAGTTAAGATTACTTAGGGCTTTCAGCAATAATGTAGTTAGAGTAAGAAACATGCCAAGGCTACTATGCTTTGCAATTAACCCTAAAAATCTCTAAGGTTTTCTTTGTGATCATCTCTAAATAACTACCAGGTGGGCTCATGCTGTAAAGTCAGACCCTCATTTCCCTCAAGTTCAGATCCATAGGTTTTGTTCTGGACCCAACTTTGATAAATACCACTTTGCTTTTTATCTGTCCGTGAGTCCCACTGTAGTAATGGTGGACAACTGCACTGGTCACAACATGGGAATCTGTTACTTGACTTGCTCTGCCTAAGTGGCTAACAGAGAGAAAGGTAAGGCTGCTGGTTAAAACAGAACTGGACAGTGAGTTTCAAGCCCCAGCCCACAGAAATAACCCTGGCAACGCATAAGGGTAGCACGAAAAAGAGCACAGACTAACTCCTACCACAGTTAAACCGTGTGCCAGTGACTTCTACCCTTGTCAGCATTTTTGGACCCATATGAATGCAAAAAAAAATGTTCATTAGATCATCAGAAAGTACCTACTCTTCCCTGCTATTCATCATTTATGAAAGGCAAAATAACTAACAAAGCAAGTTTATACTTGCCTGCATAAACAGGCAGGAAGGAAATTGCCTGCCATAGGCAGATTGTAACATGTGAAAGTCACACAGCATGTAATCAGAAAGCTTCCCCCATGCACAAGTTCTTCTTAAGATTCCTCTTTTGTGATTATACTTGTCACGGAGACAGTTACTGTAAGCATGTTTACTGAGTTCACCACCGGACCAGGAACTTGTTACCTCCGGTCACTATACTTTTAACATCCACAATCATTTGCCTAGGAAAAATACAATTTCCTTTTATATTGCTGCAGATAGAATCTTTTCTAGGATTATGAAATGGAAATGTCTGCAGCATCAACAAAAAGAGGGGGGACACCCACCAGCATTTTGTGCTCTCAGATACTCCACTGGGCAAAGCTCTGGGTAATATTTTGCAAGCAGATGTTACATTCTGCCAGGGACAATATTTATCTCGCCAGAATTCCTTAAGTATGCACATGGTGATAAATACTGTGTTTTGTGCAACACTTGTATTGCTATCTACAGGATCGGTTTTGCTCTGGATACACTCCTATAACTCCCATTGACGTTAATGGGAGCTATGCACACACAGAGACAGAAATAGACTCCTCTATGTAACATACATATTAACATGGATTTTTAGTCCAATACAACAGAACGCCTCAATAGAGATGTCTATGGAGTGGGACTGCAAGATCTAGGCAAGAAGGCAGCTGAGTTACGGGTTGCAGAGCTGAGAATATTCTTGATTTAGCCCATTTAAGTCAGAACTGCAGCATCTTTGTTTTTCTATTTTTTGCCCTGTTGTGATCATTTCTCATCATGCTGCAACGAAGAATGGCATAACTAATGAGATGGCTGTAGGCCTCTCATGCCAACCCAAGGAGGACAGCATCAGAGAAAGGTGTTGGCCACTGGTATGACAAGAAAGCTCTACAATGGTAACCATCTGTTGCATTCTGCTTAAGGTGAGTTCCTTCATCATCAATTGTCCATGTCTACCTACCCCACACTACAGAAAAGGAAGGAGAAGAGGGTAGGGTCTCCCAAGGCTGAGAAATGTTGAATGAAAAAAAAAAAGGTCATCTGGGCTGTAAGTTAGATGGGAAGCCCAAGACAAACTGAAAAATCCAGTGGAAAGTTCATCCTCATAAGGGTTTTACTTTAATCACTCACAGGTTTCCAGAATAACTAGATTGGGGCCATTCTGACCTTACATGTGATAAGTAGAGTCCAAAGTGTGGTTCATCTTTTTTCTTCCAAAACAAAATTGCATCATGCATCACACATCCGGGAGAATTTGCCCCAAAGCAAGTTAGATCCTAAGAGGCAGCAGGCATCTGCAATTCATATTTTAGGGGCCCAATTCTGCAAGGTGCTGAGTGTCCTCAGTTCTCCCTAGAAAAGTCAACAGAATCAAAGAACCAGAGAACTAGAACAAAAATTGCACCAGAGAAGTAGAATTTTTAGTATGTAAAATCTCAATGATTTTATTATTAGAAATAACATTTTCAACTCTCCTCAATTTCCCAAATGCAAATCTTCCAGTTGCTAGTTACAAACCCAACTGAAAACTATATCTCTCTTCATGGCTTTATCATGTGCATTATTGTTTTAAGCTTTTGGTGGGTTTTTTCATTGCTTTAACATTTTTGTACCCATTTTTTACTGAAGGAATAATGAAAATTCTTTTGCAATTTTAATTATGAATTTCATACTGCTATCCTAGGGACATATACAGAGATCCAGGATGAGGTGAGTGCAGCTCCACTAATCAGGGATAAATTTCGTATACTATAGAGGGATATACCTTTTATTAGGCTTTCATGTTGGTCTAATTAATGGTATTGCCCTCTGAACTACGTACACATGCTTACAGAAACTCAAGACATGCAGAAAACAAGCCCAAGGGGAACCAGAGAATGTTTAATAAATTTCCACCGATTATCCTGAACACTGACTCTAACTCCATCTCTAACACCTGTTTGTAACTGATTATACCACCTCAACCTCCCTCATCAAGCCATTTTGTCTGGCAAATGTCTTTGACTTCTGATTTCAAAATTTAGGAATAAACTTCTCTTGAGAGCATCAGTCCAAGTTCTCTCTCTCTCCCCACCAACCTCCCATTAGGGAGGCATCATCACTCATTTGTTTTTCCTTATTAAAGCATTGTTGAGGCCAGGAGAAATGTGCAGAATTACATTGCCGGGGGGGTGAAGGGGGAAGCTAATATTTGCTTCTCCACTAATGACCCAAAATAAATTCACAAATGAGAGCACTTTCTCAGTAGTTTTATTTAAGCAAAAATATTCCCTGTTTGGATTCTTTAATCACCAGCTGGGAGGAAAACGGGCCAGCACGAAACTCAGAAAATTCTCAGTGCTCTAAGATAATTTTCCCTTTAAGAGTTAAGCACAGAAGCCAGAGGCAAAACTGTCTCCAGCCAATGCTACAAGGAATCGGGTTTGTGTATCCAGATTCTGATCCTGACAGTTTCAGGAGTACAGTATCCACTGATTCTGCATGCCCAACTTGAGATGCCTTGGGTCTGATTGTCAGAAGCAGGTATCTAACAACCCAAAATCAGAGGCCACTTTTGAAAGTTTTGAAGTCAGTCTATAAGCGCTAACCTCTCCCCCATCCTCCTACCTGCTAATTAAGGGGAGTACAAAGGGCAATTCACACAAACCCATGCAGAGCCAGTAACAACCCAGCCCCAGTCTGATATAAGTGTAGCACTGAGATATGGAAAAAGTCTGTTTCTTTAACAGAAACAAAACTTAGAAGCAGCACCAAAACCGACATGGCTAGAGACAGCTGATCTTGCTTTATTCCTAAATTAAAAGACAAAACAAAAACCCCCACTGTAAATATAAACCCCACTGTAAAATGTAACATTCAGTACACTAGGAAAATCTGTCAACTGAAGTTATTAAATGGGGAACTGGAAAGCTCAGTTGTCTGATAGAAAAAGCCTTTCACTTTTAGATCACAAAAACGAACCCAGGTGAGGCTGATAACGACATATAGTCATTATCCTCTGATGGCTGCTCAGTGGCCTGTGTGATATAAATTGGTGGATTTCAGCACAGTTCTCAGTGGACAGGTGTCCATCTCACAAAAACCAGCACCACACTGACAATACTTGGTGCCTTTGTTGGAATTCTCAGGAGAGAGTCCAATGAATGAATGGGCCACGCAAATGACCTACCTTCTAAAGCAGCGTCTCCTGATTCGACTCGAGGTATGCTGGTTGGGCAGACCTCACTAACCAAGGTCTTCAGTTGCCCGTGCTAGCCAATGCCGATCATTGGAGAAGAAAAGCCATTCACGGTCAATTAAAACGTCTATAACTGTGACATCAATACACGGCTCATTTTCTACCTATATTTGGTATTTCTAAGTCACCTATTACCATGAAATCTAAGGACCCTGTAACAGGGTGGCACCCACCTCTCGCAATTGCCCCCTTCTGGTTGGGTGTGTCTGCAGTCTTTCAGTTTATGGTGATCCCTTTGGTGGTTTCTCAGGTGGCTTTTCAGTGACTCAGCACTCCTGCTGAGTTACACACGTAGTCTGTTTGTGAAACAGAACAAACCCCTTCCAGGGTATACAGTCTTTAACTTGTCCTGGCCCTGGTATGGGGCTGTACACTCAGAGCTTCCTCCCTGGAGACACTGTCTTCCTGCAGCCCTCTCTGTTCTCAGTCCTTAGTCAGTCCCAGTAGCCAGCCAGTAGCTCTCTCTTGCTCCCCCACATCCCTTCAAGCACTGAGCTATCCATGGTCCTGCTGCTCTTCCAGCCAGCCAGGAACACAATTCTCTCCTCCAGCACCAGGCAGCAACTGAGTGACTCTGGCCCAGCAGCTCATTTTATGTGAGCCTGCTGGGCCCTGATTGGCTGCTCCCTGCAACTGCTCTAGGCTGCCTGGAGGACTTCTCTTCTGCGCCTCTCTGGGATGGAGTGTGTAGGATCCTGAGGCCTCCAGCAGGGGGTCTGTGGGCCTAGTCCACCCCACCACAGTCTGAATCCTACAAACCTTTATTCACACAAGTAGTTCACTTGAAGTCAAAGGGATTACTCATGTGAGTAAAGACTGTTCACACAAGCAAAGATATGCTAGATCAGTCCCCTATTACCATGGTGTTTAATCTAGCCTTCACCCATAAGAACATTAGAACAGCCATACTGGGTCAGACCAATGGTCCATCTAGCCCAGTATCCTGTTTTCTGACAGTGGCCAATGCCAGATGCTTTAGAATGAACAGAAGAGGGCAATTATCAAGTGATCCATCCCCTGTCACCCATTTCCAGCTTCTGGAAAACAGAGGCTAGGGACACTCAAAGCATGGTGTTGCATCCCTGCCAATCCTGACTAATAGCCATCGATGGACCTATCCTCCAGGAATTTATCTAGTTGTTTTTAAAATCTTGTTATAGCGTTGGCCTTCACAACATGCCCGGTAAGAAGTTCCACAGGTTGACTGTGTGTTGTGTGAAGAAGTACTTCCTTTTGTTTGTTTTAAACCTGCTGCCTATTAATTTCTTTGCTGACCCCTGTGTGTTATGTGAAGGAGTAAATAATTCCTTATTCACTTTCTCCACGAGTCAAGATTTTATAGACCTTTATCATATCCCCTCTTAATCGCCTCTTTTCCAAGCTGAAAAGTCCCAGTCTTTTTAATCTCTCCTTGGATGGACTCTGTTCTATAACCCCAATCATTTTTGTTGTCCTTCTCTGTGCCTTTTCCAATTCCAATATATCTTTTTAAGATGGTGTGACCAGATCTGCACACAGTATTCACAATGTGGGCATATCATGGAAAAAAAGAAAAAGACTTTCAGGATATGTTTACATTGGAATGTAAACGCAGAGTTAATGAGACATAAAAGTCAGCTGAACTTGGGTTAGAGAACCCAGGGCTTGAGCATTTACACTGACTGTGACT
Source organism: Caretta caretta (assembly GCF_965140235.1). NCBI lineage: Eukaryota > Metazoa > Chordata > Testudines > Cheloniidae > Caretta > Caretta caretta. The sequence continues at coordinate 10,117,148 of NC_134223.1, forward strand.
CTTAGAATTTTCTAATCCAGGCTTGAACCTGTGGTTCTGGTGTCCACATTGCAGCACACAGACCCGAGTCAAACCAACCACATCCCAGACTCAGTCTAACACAGCAGTTTCCAAACTTTTTGTTAGCACAGCCACATTCTCATTAATTATTTCCTCCCTGGACCCCAGACAGCATGGACGATGCCATTTTGTAGAGCAATATGGTGTCTTCCACAAAGTGTGGCCTTGCTCGCACAGTATACTTGAGGTCACGCCGCATGGGAGATGCCATTTTGCTCTACAAAATAGCGTCTTCCGCACACTGAGACCTTGTACATGCGAGGTCACACTGTGCAGATAAAAATCACATCCTCCACATGCTAGCAATCGCCGCAACCCCACCTGCTGATGATGCAACCCCACTTCAGGTCATGACCCACAGTTTGGGAACTACGGACTAGCACACTCCTGAAATGTGACCTCTCTAACTCTTTGAGTTTGGTGCGCTGTGGAAAAACTTGATTGTCCAAACTGCCTGCTACAGGAAATTCGAACACATCCTGGCGAGCAGTCATTTTGGTCAGTGCACTCTGAGCTCCTGGAGCCAGCAACTTGGAGGAGGCACTGTTTGGAGAACTCCTCTTGCTGGCACTTTCATTCCTGTGTCAGCAAATGGGCAGGGCTTCCATGAGACATTGGTAGACATTTCAGCAGCATTTTCTGAACCACCAAAGGCTCCTGACAGAGCTTACGATGGAGCAGGGGGAAGAGGACGACGACACAGACATGGCAGACTCAAAATGGCTGATGCTGCTCATGATGCTCGGTACAGTCACTGATGCCCCCTACGTAGACCGGCGCTTCTGGAGCAGGGCCACAAGCACAGGCTGGCAAGATCACATCGTCATGCACACCTGGAATGACCAGCAACGGGTCCAGAACTTTCTCATGAAGAAAGCTACATCTCTGGAGCTTTGTGAGCAGCTTGCCTCAGCCCTCCAGCATTAAGACACTTGCATGAGAGAAGCCTGGCCAGTCCAGAAGCAGGTTGCTATAACCATCCGGAAGTTGGTGACCCCACGCTGCTACAGGTCTGTTGCCAATCAGTTTGGTATTAGAAAGTCGACGGTGGGTAAAATGGTGGTGGAGTTTTCTGAGGCAATCAGGGGTGTTGTTGACCCCAACATAGTAGGCATAAAAGATATTCCTGAAGTAATTGCTGGCTTTGAGAGAATGGGGTTTCCAGACTGCACCGGGGCCATTGAAGGGACTTGTGTGCCCATACTTTGCCCTTCCCAAGGATGACATGAGTACATAAACAGCAGGTCGCTAGTCCACTGCTATGCAGGCCCTCATGGGCCACAGAGGGTGATCTATGAATGTCAACATGGGTTGCACTGGAAAAGTTCATGTTGCCAGGGATTTTTTGCTGATCGGGAGTCTACATTCATGGACAGGCTGGGGCACTATTCCCACCGTATGACATTGTCATAAACAGAGTTACTGTCCCTACTGTTAATTTGCGAGACCTCGCACATCTCTCTTTTGCCTTGGCTTATGAACCCACACCCTGATTTCAGAGGCTTGGCAAAAGACAGTTTCATTTCACTCGCAATAGGTGTAGAATGGTTACTGAATGTGGATTTGGCAGACTGAAATCCCGTTGGAGATGTCTACAGACCCATCTGGGTTCCAGTGACATCAGTGCTGTTCACATCATTGTGGTTTGTGCTCGTCACAGTCTTTGTGAAGCCAGAGGTGAGCCATTTCCCCCTAAATAGGCCTATGGCAGCGAGGGGCCGCTGACCCGTTAGCCTCAGCCAGAAAGTGCACCTGCCAGAGCCGCAGCTGGATGCACCCGGGCAACAGATGCTTTGTGCTCCCACCTTGTGGATCTGTATAGGCCAATAGAAGAGGGAGAACAGTACCCGTACGAATGTGCTTCTGGGGCCATGGAGGTGGGGGAGATGATTGCCATGCAATGTATTTATTAACGACATGACCACTTAGCAATGGGGGACCCGGTTGATTCACAGTGTGCATTGATGTAAAGAAATGACTGAAGTATGGATTGATGTAGATAAATGTTCTGAGGAACAATGTTTGCATATTAATTCCTAGATGTCCCTGCTCATGCGTTTAGCTTTAATATTTTAAATACAAATTGTATAATGTGATGCAGTGATAACAATAAACTTTCTTATTAAAATAAAAAGCTTTATTTACAACCATGTATTAGAAAAGTACAATATTAACCCATGCCAGGGAGGTCAGCTGCCAGTACCACACCAAAACACCCATAACAACAGAATCTTATAAAAAAAAAGTGCATGAACAATGCAAACAGTGAAACCATGTACAAGGCAGAAACCCCCTCCTGTTACATGTGTCCCCCCCATTCTCCTTTCCCTTCCTTCCCTGTTTTCCACACACTTGGCGCTGGGAGAGGGGACTGGGGGCATCCACAGAGGACAGGGTCAATATAGAGGACTGCATGGGGCAAAGTTGCCCTGCTCAGCTGCTTACAGGGCCTGACTGCATGGGCCACCCAGCCATGGAGTTTTCCAAGCTGTTTCTGAATTGCTTCATAGTATACCATGCAGGTGACTCAAGGTGTGGTTTAGGTGATGCAGCAGAAGCTGGTTCTCGTGCGGCCATTAGTGATCTCAGCTGCTCAAATTGCTCTTTCTGCTGAACTCTGACCTCTTCCCCTAGCCACCATTACTGCTCAAGGAAATGCAAAGCAAGTACCTGTTCCCATGCTGAAGCCATGTCCTCTGTGCAGCCAGGCTCAGCCTTTCCTCTTACCATGCCTTTCCCCTAGCTGCAAGTCCCTCTGTCTTTGGTACTGGACCTGCTTGTTGGCCCTGTCCAGAACGCCAACCATAAGTTCGTCATGGAAACACTTCCTCTTTGAATGATCCATGAAGTTATTTTGGCCCAGGCTTCTGCTGCTGTGTGGGTGAGCTATGTGGCTAGTAGCGGTCAAGGGGCCTGGAACAGGACAAGACACAGAAGTTCATTGTCTCAAATAACTCAGGGCAGGAACAAAGTAAAATCCTTGTGGAATTTCAAGGACGTAAAAGGTTACTTTTCCAATCTGAACCTCAATATATTATAGAGGGATGCGTCAGACAACCGAAGCTCCCTGGAAACAGCCGGGTTAAATGCAGTGAAAGAAGTGCAGGGACAATGGTATGTTAAAAATTCAAAGTCGTTTTTTGTTTTCTAAAAATTGCAGGGTTGCGGGGGAAAGGGACAGCAGTGGCTATGCTAAAAAAAGCTTTTTCTATCATTTCAGGTCTTCCACACTCCAGGACAGAACAATTCTTGTGGTGCCCATCTGGCAAAGAGAGGTGTTATTCCAAGCTGCTGGTGGGAACCCTGCAGTTTATACAGCCAAAGTGTCCCGACATACAGTGACTGAACAGCACATCTACGAGCAGAGTGAGCTGGCCCTGGAATACACACCCGTCCCTGAAACATGCCTACCCCTCTGGAGCTCCTGCTTCAGGAAAAGTTTGAGGCTATCAGCACTCAGGATTGGGTCAGAATTCTTAAGGGAAGCAACAGGATGATGGGTTAGCTTCTGCATGGCATAGCCTGTTATGGCTATATACAAACATACAGGACTGCACAGCCTTCTTCTCTCCTGTCCCCTTCCCTCCCCACCCCCACACCCAAACCCGGTTTCTGGACAAAATTTCCAACCCCCGTTGAATTTGGCACAAAGGATTTGGTCACTTATGGACTATGCGGACTACCTTTAACTGAAACGGAGTAGATTTGTAAATGGAACACGTCCACATCCCCTCCCCTCAGCTCACTGTTTCCAGGTGGCGCATTGCACTGTTGAGTGGCTACAGAGCAGGGTACTTACAGACATGGCAATGTAGACCTATTATTTTCAAGAAACAGGAATGCCCTAGCAAAAATCTATGTGTTTCTATTAAAAATTCCCTTTTAAGCGGTTTTTACTGTTTGCATTTCCTAGTCACCACTTTGACTCGGAGACATGGTGGGGAGGGGAGGAGCCAAGCTACTGGTGACACTATAATCCACCATTAGTGGATGCACACTGCTAGGAAGGGCTTCTAATAACCTTTGCATTGGTTCACTGAACTGAAATCCCTCCCATTCCTAGATCAATAAATATTGAAATGGAGCCAGAAACTTACAAGGGTCCAGGCTGACTTCTGGCCCTTCCATGTCTCCTGCAGGCTCTGTGGAGGTCTGTTCCTGGGGCAGGTGGGGAGCATCAAACAGCTCCTCTTAGTACAGCCCCAGGATGTGTTGCTACTGGTCCTGCTGCAAAGCCTCCTCTGGGACCGTTTTCAGCAACAGAATCGCTCCACTGTCCTCACTCAGCGCCTGCTGCTGCCTCCCGTTAGTGCTCATGCTGGATTCTGGGGCCAGCAGGGTGCCATCCCGGCTACGATGGTCCTCATGAACCACTGTTGGCTCCGTGCTGGGCGCAGTCCCCAGCATCCCGTCAAACTCATCATAAAATCATCTCGGCGAGTTGCCCATGATTTGGTTCTGGTCCCTGGTGTTCCTGTATTTAGTCTTGGCCACCTAATTTGCTCCCTGCACTGGTCACAGGTCCAGTAAATTTACAGTGCTGCCAGCGCCTTCACTAGATGCTGGTATGCATGATCATTCCTGGTACTTTTACTACTGTCCGCTGTTTTGCTGGCCTCGCACCACAGATGTACCAAAAGCTGACAGTGTGCCCATGACCGTGAAGCAGTGCACTTTGTGAAAGACTTCTTCTGGTCAGTCTCCATTGCAAACCCAGAAGGGTCTTGGATGGGGTGTCTGCAGCTTGGCGTTCAGAAGACAATGGAAGGGTTAACGCTGACTTACTGAGCTGTTGCACTTCACTAAGTGGTTTGCTTCCATTTCCCTGGAGTCGACAGGAGATTCTTAGGATAGAGAAGACAAAGGAAGTTGGCCCATGGGATTGTGGGATACTTTTGGCGGACTCCCTGGACCTGAGTTGGGAGGGCTACATCTACACTGCAAAGCAATAGGGCTCAAATTCTCATTCCTGGCTTGACTTGGGCTCGAACCCTCCATCCCTGCTGAGCAGGAGCCTGAGGGTAGAGCTGCAATTAGACACCCTTGGCTGGCTCGAGGCAGCTGAGTCGGGCTAAGGGGCTGTTTAACTGCAGTGTAGTCTTCTGGGCTCAGGCTAGAACCCGGACTCTAAGACCTGCGAGATGGGTCACCTGGCCACAGACCAGCCAGGGGAGTTTATTTGCAGTGTAGACGTGCCCTGAGAGATTTATGTGTAGACAGAAGAGGAGTTTGGGCTCAAGCCTAAGTCTGAACCCAGGCTCACACTCCGGTGCAGACGTGGCCTAAGAACAGACAAGGGATTCAAACCTATTTAGGAAAGTGCTTCCCATTAATACTGCGCGATAGGTATAATCCTGAATCAAAGATGTGTTTTGCCATCGCAGAATAAATGTGACTATTGGAGGAATTACACGAGGGATGAAACTGGTCCACAATGAATACACTTCAAACCACACTGAAGAGCATGGTGTAGCCGATGTATTAGATTAGACCGTTTACCGCACTATCCTAGAAACGAGGCATATCCAAGGAGAAATAGCACATAAAATGGTTCCCTGTAAAAGGGACTGAAGTGCAAAGTGGCTTTTACTGCCTTCACTTTGCTTGAAAGCAAAAATAAATTTTATTCCACTCCGTGTTATGAGAGGTGTTCACAACCGCTGACAGTCTATAAGGAGTTTTGCTTTTAGCATGCCTGGTCTGCTGCATGTAATTACACAGCTAGGATGTTCCTTTATGCATCTTGGGTAAAGTTTTCCAAAGCATCTAGATGATTCAGAAGCTAAAGGCCCAGATCTATAAAGGGACTTAGGTGCCTAAGTCTGCAGTTTAAGTGCCTAAGTCCCTGTTTTAGGTACCACTGTGAGCCACAAAACCCCCGCTCGGCTGATAATTAGGAGCCTAAATTTTTGCTGTGAAAGTTCCTTAGGTGCTTACATGTCTGCCTCTGGGCATGTGTACTGTTGCCCCAATCTAGGCATCTGGGTGCCCATCGGACGTCTAAGCCCCAGTGCAATCAACAAACCAGAAGGAGATAGGGCAAAGAAATGTCAGTCTCACCTGGGGGACACAATCTGAGGGATACCCACATCAGAATATCCCTTAGTACAGTGGGCAGAGCACTCTCTGGAGAGATGGGAGACCCCTGCTCAGATTTGTACTGGTTTCAATTGTGCTCCATTCCTTAGGATGACAATGATCATCCGTAACATTTTGATTATACGATGCAAACGTAACCGAATACACACACGGTGTAGCATTGAAGTGCTTCCTCTTCAAAGAATCAAGCCATCACCTCAGCATGTCGAAAATACTGGCAAATCGGGACAAAGCCATTCAAACACTCCGGGTATGTTAATAAAGATGGAAAAATTCAAGAAATGAATGAAGATTGTGCAGGTGAATAAAATGAGAATTTGTTTTTTCATAGCAGATAAGGCATAATTGCTAAGGATAAAACCAAATCATTAGGCATATTAAGGTTATTAAAGTTATTAAAAAATAAATAATAATGCAGACAAGAAAGGTGCATGGGGGGAACCCTTTTATGATCACAGGATGAAGAATCTGCCTTCTATAGGGGCTGCTGTCAAATTAAACCACAAAAATAATGCATTCAAATAACACGGACGGTCTACTGCAAAGCCAGGAAATTCAGAGCCTGATTCTCCTCCTTATGCGAATGTAAATCAGGAGTTGCTCCATTAAGTGAATGGTGATGCACATGTGTAAGGGGTGTAAATTCACCCCACTGACATTTTCCTAAACAGAGTCTGCTGTGCCTAGATATTGCAAAATAGACGGTGAAGGACACAGTCTGGCCAGAGAACCTCACTGCCTCTCTGCCAGAAAGGGTTGTAAATAATACCACCACCTAGCTCTTATATACAGAGCTTTTCATCAGCACATCTAAAAGCGCCTCACAATCGGCAATGTATTTATCCTCACGACACCTCTGTGAGAAAGGGAAGTGCTATTATCTCATTTTTACAGATAAGTCTCTCCATGCCTCCATTCCCTACACAGGAAATCGGAACCCTGTGTCCCAAGTCCTAGGCTTGTGCACTAACCACTGACCCCTCCTTCCCCTCTGGACCGGGCTTTGGTCTCTTGATGAACAAAAGGGAAAAAATGCATCTGACAAACAAATGGGTCCCTGCCTCACTGGTTGTGTTTTGAGTTTGTATCTGATCCTTCATTTCTTTAAGTAGTTATTAAGCAAGCTTAGAGCTTGTGAGAAGTGCCAGACTGACAGTCCTGGAGGCTAAACAGGCAATTAGGTACCCAATGTCCATTGACTTTGAATGGGACGTGGGCACCTCAATGCATTTGTGCCTTTGCAAATCCGCTGCCCCCTCCCCATCCCATCCCTCTGTTTATTCACAGACAAGGGACAGCACAAGCTTCCCCCACAGCACCCTGCCAGCATGCCTCAGCTGGGACTCCGCAGGAACTCCTCTAGGGGCACGAGACAGGACCCCAGTCTCTGAGGCTCATTCAGATCTTGGCCACTCTGCCTGGGCTGCCAAGAAAGGCGGGAAGTCAACCGAGGGATGGTTGTGTGATCACGATGTGTCCAAAAGGAACTGGAGCGAGACTTACAGCATCGTTGTGAACTCCTGGCCCTACTGAAGGCAGTGGCAAGAGTCCTGAGACTTCAATAGGGCCAGGATTTCGCCCAAGGTTTATTACAAATAAGAAGCTTTGTCCTCTTGTTTAGGAACAACCCTTTCACTCACCTCTTCCCCTTCCCTTGTCCAACAGAGACCCAGAACTCTACAATGGCCAGGTGGCTTTGCTCAGCTTCTCTGACTCTTAAAGACACGGTGCTGGATAAGAGCAGTGGGGAGAAGTTCCTTGCAAAAGGCCCAATCCTGCTCACACTGAAGTCCACAGCAAAACTCCCACTGACTTCAATGGGAGCAAGAGCGGGCCTTATATGAAATGCTGGATTGACCCTCTATTTGGAAATGTTCCTATAGGCAATTCCTTTAGACTCCATTACAGAGCTGCTGGAACCATGTGTATAATGGGGGTGCTGAGACCCACTAAACTAAACTGTAAACCCTGGATATGATGGAAACCACTTCACGCCAGGGGGTGCCAGAGCACCCCCATTTCCAGCACCTGTGCTCCATTAGAACCTTCTAAAGTGATCTCTGGGGGTTTCTGCTGGACACATGTACCCCTGTAGATCTGTTGTCTTATTCCAAAATCTAATTGCCAATTGGAACCATTAGGAAACAGCTGATGTTTATTTAATGCCCACTAGGGTCCTGTAACAACCTAGGCATAGTGTATATCCCTGGGTAGGATGGCAGCTAGCCAGTGACTGCTATGATCGGTGAGAACAGTTATACAAACAAAGCCATCTTTACTGTTCCTTCATTGCCCACATCCCACCCATTTGCCCGGTCATCCACTTGTTGAATCTTGTCAGACTTCTAGATCATGATTTCTCTGCAGGAGGAACGCTCTTTGTTCTACTCATCTGTATGGGGCCTAACACAGTGGGGTCCTGATCACTGATGGCAACAAACAGCAGCAACAGGACCAGGAGAAAGGAAGCAAAAACCACTCCACTTTCCTTCCTTCTGTTCACTACAGCCAAACTCCTAACATCATTCTATATTTTACATAAATACAATAGTAAAGAAAAAGTAATAATAATAAAAATGGTAATAAACCCACAAACCGATTCGCTTCGCTTTCAACCTTTATGTAGCATATTTCTTTCAAAAACTGGAAAGCCATTTTCATGCCAATGCTCCTACAGCAAGCTTCACCCTGTAGAGTCATACATACCCCCCAGAATACAGCTTTATACTGGAAGCGCAAAGGCAGCTCAGTTTGGTAGTGAAGTTGTCAGCAGAATCGTTACATAAACACAACCCTCACCAATACATCTCTGAAGAGGCCAAGAATGATCAGCAAGAGCTGAGCAAGAGCAGAATAAAGTGGATCAAGCTCTTGGGGTGTTTTAGGGCTTTTTTATTGTTAAGGAGGTGGTGGAATGAGTAACTAGTCATGGCAACAGCCCCATTAGATCATTATGGTCAAAACCTAGGGATGGCCTGTTCTCGCTGTTCAGCTCCTGGCCAGCATAGACCAATATTCTTCCCAAGTTATTTAGATGCAGTTTGTTTTATGGAAATGAGGATGGGCAATTTGCTTAGAGGTGATGGACTGACGCTTGGCTTAATGAGACACTACAAACCGTCATCTGTCATAAGCAGCACATTTGCATTGTGTGTGTATCTGTTTGCCTAGGAAAACTGCTGGAAAGTCCTACCCATTGCTGGCCAAGAGGCTTGGAGTGCAAGTCTACTGTACGATAACCAAACTGCAAACCCTGTATATAATGGAAACAATTCAAGCCACAGGCGCAGCACCCCCAGCACCCCTCATTCCAGCACCTATTCTAGTTGTGGGGGCAAATCTTGGTGGCACTGTGGAGGTACAATACTCATGGGCTGGGAAATGTGTTTGATAACAGCTCAGGGTGTTATTCCTGAGGAGCATTGGAGCCACACTGCAGCAGTTTTGGAAGAAGTTCTTTGGGCAATCGCTCAAAGGGATCGATTGAAGGGGTAGGCTGGGAACTGGGTGCAAAGTGTTGCCTGTGGCCTAGACTGAAAGAACTGAAGAAACAGTAAACCCCTTTAAACCAGGCTCATACCCTAAGGCTGTACAGTGGAGCCATAAACTGGAGGCTTTCAGCAAAAGACAATAATTCTTGCTGTGGCCAAGACCACACACTTTTTGATCCCTAGGGAGCACAAGCCAAGCGGCATCACATTGGCTTTTTACAATTAGGAAAACAAACGTATGTTGATTTCTGCCAATGCCACGTTTTTGCAAGAATTAAAAGGCAAGCAAAGATTGTGACCCAAGTCTCAGAGACTCTCCTATTACACATCCCAGACGCAGCCATTCCTGGCCCTACTCTGCACCAAGGGAGGCAGAAGTCTTGTTTCATCTTCACAGCAAAAAAGCTATTTATACACTTGCAAGTGTCAGCTCTCCTGTTTTAGACTACTTCTTCCAGGAAAAACTGAGAAACCCCACTTTGGAAAGAGACAAAAACACATGTTCCTACTTTCCGTAGAGCCCTCACCAGAACTTTTAAAAACTTTTTAAAACTTACACTATTGTCAACATAAAAAATAGTTCACCCTCCCTCTCTCCAGTGGAGGAAACGAAGGCAAGCTCTTGGATCCTTGAACCAGCAATCATACAAGGAGAGAGACAGGTGAATAATGGAGGGAACATGGGGGAAACAGGTATGTCAAAGGTGGAGGACTTGGGAAGTTCCAGTTCTGTGTTGACTAATTTGCCGGGTGCACCTCGCGGAGAAGGAGCATGAGATTTCAGTTTAGAGGGGGAACTGCCTCCGGGGTGAAGTCATTGGGAGGAATGGCTCAGCCAAAAAAATAAATAAATAGAAAGAGAGAGAGAGAGAGAGGCAGCAAAGTCACATCCTCAAGGGACAGTGCTTATAATAAGAAAGTTAACATAAGCAGAAAGGAAAAAAGAGAATTCTGCAAGCTTCAGGTTCAATGCAGTCCCTGCATGTTGAGCCTGCCCTTCCCAAAGCCACGCTTCCCACCTCTGTCTCCCAAATAATCCATTTATGGTTTATCTGTGCAAGGAAGCTGCAGGGCTTAATTGCCTCTATCCCCACCCTGGCAGCAAGGTCCTCCATGTCTCAAGCTAGCCAGGTTGCAAGCTCCAAATGTTCCTGCCGTCTCTTGGTGGGCAGGGAAAATCTGTCCCTCCTCAATCCCTCTACAGGAGGGGCTTGTATTTTAAATGTCATGATGTTTGATCACAGGCGCGGACATGGCGAAAAAGGCTTTCACGTTTCTTTTGCTTTCAGTATAGACCCAGCTGTCCTAGCACTTGCACCCCAAGTCGATGGTAATCAATAAGAGACAATTTCTTTACAATCAGTTCTGTAAAAGGCTCATGGGGAATCACAGGACAGGAGCTAGGAGCATAGACCAGAAAGTCTAACGATAGAAATCCATTCCTCACCAGGTCTTCTAGCGTTGGAACACGGCACCCTCTTTCGGCTCATTTTCTGCACTTGAAAGCACAGGTTTTAGTTCCTCATGATATGTCAGAGTGAGGAATATAGAGCAGCAATTTAGCTTTCAAGTAAAGACCTGACAGCTTGTCAGGCATGGTGAAAAGGGAAAGCTACTCCCCAAAAGCCACCTACACAAGGGGCCAATGCACCAGCCACCGCACCTCACCAAGCAGACCTGCACAGAGATGTGCAACTGCGAGTGACAGGACTCTACACTAATGATAATCACTGAGGTATATTTGTCCAACCGCTCCATCACTGTGGGCGCTCATTGAGGGGATCTGAGAAAGGGAAAGACTAACAAGATCAGAGGAGTAAGTAATTGATCCGATTACTTAACTCAGACAACAAGAGCCTGGCTGGTTTGCACTGAAGCATCATGACATCTTTGGTATTTATAGTCTCTAGCCTGTCCCACATTGCATCCTAATAAATAACACTGCCAGGATGTTCCTACTCTAGCTATAGAGCCAGGGCATATCATCCTAGGTCCTCTTGGTTCACAGTCTCTTACCACCATTGCTTGGTCTACAACAACAGCTCTCAGGGCCTCATTTGTACTGTGACCCATGTCCCAGAATGATCCTTTGTTCCTGGTTCCCACAGCCCCACGGTAATTAGCACACCAATCTACGAGGCACTCCTAACACCCCAGGACTTGTAACTAACCGAAGTGGCTTCACCACAATGGGAGCGCAGGGAACTCAGAATGCCAGCAAGCATCTCCAGACAATTGCTGGCTTGTCTTGCCTTGGAGAGTAGACCTAGAGGTCTAGACACCTCCAGGTTTTCCTAGCAGCCTGCTGGGAGATGACTTCACTGGAAGAAGCAAACACAGCTAAGACCCTGCACACCATAATTAAAATCTCAGGGCAAGCCCAGGTTACGCAGACTTTGCCAAGAGAGTCTGACCTACAGAAAACATTTAATCTCAGACCACTTCTGTGGCTTCCTGGTGCAGCATCCTTCCTGATTTTAGGCCCCTATTTCCCTAACTTTTTGTTTTGCTCGTTCTCTCTCGGTCTCAAAAGCTCACTGCAGACTGCGTAATAATACTTTGCACTAATACAGCAACTTTTACCCCAGCATCTTCTAGCACTTTGCAAACATAGGTGAGAATTCATCCCTATTGTGCAGCTAGATGGACACAGAATGAGGGTTAAGCCAACGGTTTCTTCCACCTGGTTTTTCAGCGATGCTGAGCACCCGCTGCTGCCTTTGACCTCAGCGTGCATCTCTGAAAATCAGGGATAGCCATTCCCCCAGACTGAGCTCCTACAAACTGAAGCATCCAAATATCAATGGCCACTTTTGAAAACTTTGGCCTGAGTGACTTGCCCACAACTATGTAGCAAGATGGCAGTGAAACGGATACTAGAAACCAGATCTCCTAACTCCTAGTAACTTGAGCAACCTGCTAGTAAACAATGAAGCCCCTGTTTTCCAAAACTCTTAAGGCCTAGGGAATCTTTTGCCCCAAATTATCTTCAGTCTCTTCCGCTGCTCTTGTAAACATCGTAATTCTTGCTTCTCTCCATGACATTACCTAGAGTGAAAGGCTCATTTCCAATGCACTGAGTCCTTCAGTCTTCCGCAAGTGAACATGAATTCTTCAGATATTTGGAAAACAATGCCTCTGGTCAACTGAGCCATCAGGGTATCGAATATAAATATAATTGCTGCTCAGCTATAAACACACATCATCAGTCATATTACAAATATACCGAATTTGCAAGCTGCTGTGTCAGTATCAAATTCTCTTATCTCATGCACAGCTGTCAACAAGAAATTATGAGAATTGAATTTTAATAAGCTGGAGACTAAAGCACTATCATACATCATGCCACCACTGAATCTTTGTGCATGAATTAAAACAAGTAAATAAGTAATGTTTGATGGTTAAATAAAATGTATAAGCTAATCAAGGAACGGGAATTGCATCATTTGACAGAGATCGGGGAATATGTCTTGTCAATGTATTGCTTATGCAAGTGTGAACAAGCTAGCAAATTGCCAATGCCTATGGGAAACTTAAAAAAATAACAACCTTAAATTCCAAGTCTACATATTTTGGTGTTGTTTCAGTATTTAAATCAATTGCTCTCTTCTCCCATCCCTCCGTTGCAGGTTCACATCATGAATATTCACTGACTGCATATGATGTGCAAGTAACTTTCCAGAGTTAACACCAATGCTATTCTCAGGTGGACTGGCAGGAATTTGGGGTTCGTATCTGCTGCCTTTTTGGCAAATAGTCAATGGAGATAACTGAAAGGGGAAGTACAACTAAGTATGAGTAAAGGTAGCAGAAACAAGCTGTACATTTGTAAAGTGCCCAGAAACTATGGTGATGTACATGCTACGAGAATGTAGGCAGATCTGATCAGACAGATATAATCCTTCTTGATCTTTCTGAGATAGGGCTGAGTACCCCACCCTACACATCCAGGAATCCATGAGTGAGTGTGGTCCAGTAGTTAGAGAAAAGGCCCTAGGTCTCAAGAGTCCAGCATTGAGCTCCTAGTTCTACTTTCCCCATAATCTCAGTTTACTATCAGTTATATCGGAAAAGGGGATATTAATAAGGCTAACCCATCTCCTAGTGCAGCTTAATTAATGTCTGTTTGTAAAGCACTTGGAGAGCCTTAGAGGAAAGAAGGTCTGAGTGTTGTTATAAATATTATCCTACTAGTTCTAAAGGAAATTACCTGATTAGGCAGAATTTGGAAAAAGATGTAAGAGGGATATTTTTAATTAAAAACACCAAAAACTTAAGTGTAACAGGGACCTAAAGTGCTGTCTGCAAACTGGTATGCTGAGCCTCGAAAAAAAAAATCATTTGAACATCATTGTGCACAGACGCATTTTCCAGTGTATTTAATTGTTCTGCAAACACGCAACTCACTTCACCCTCTCAGCTGGGCACGGAGTCAAAGGAAAACAAAGTGGGAAATACGTTGAAAAATAACATGATGATCAAGGCCCCAATCATGCAATGAACTCTGTGCAAGAGGACCTCTGTGCCCAACTGGATTTGGGTGCCTGATTTCTGTAGTCTCCTTTCGATATCCCAGCCTTAACGCTTTGGACGAACAAAAAGCAGACTACATTGCTAGGAAAATGAACACTGTAGATTCAGAACAACTCTTGCTGATTATTCACAAAGTCGCAATAGCACAGACTGCAGAGATAACTGATTGCCAACTGGGCTAAAGGCAAAGTCTTCCAGCTACAGCGATGAACGTAGAAGATCATTAAAGGAAAAAAGAGAAAACTCTGTGTGGAATGTCAGGATGATAAAGGTCCCTGGCCCTCTGGCATCACTGAGCACCACAGTTGCTACTGAATTTCTCCTAGTACCGAATATGCTGCAGACTGTAGTGGAATACAGATAACGGGAAATCCCTGAGTAGATCAGTAGGATGTTAACCTGCTGTCTTTAAAGAAAGAACACTGTGGACCTTATCTCAGAAGTGCAGACATGACAACTGTCATCCAGGCCACAACTGGGTACTGAACCAGGGATCTCCAGAGCTAAGAGCATGAGCCTCTACAGCTGAAGCTAAAGGACCAAGTCCAGAAGATAGGAGCTGTAGCAAACTCATATCCTCTGTAATCAGACAGAGGGTGACATACGACCCACACTAACCAGTGAGTTACATAACAGCTCCCACGGACTTCAGCTGGAGTTGTGGGTGCTCACTACCTCTGAAAATCAGACCCTATGGTCTCAACTGCACCAGCCCCCTTAGTAGCTATAATCCTCTACGCTTTCAGCGCCATTCAACACATCAAAGACAACGCTTCTCAACACAGCGAGTTCTGAGCACCGCTGCTACCACTGCCAGCCAAACAGAGCTGTAAAAGACGAAGCAAGAGTAACCAAATGCTAAACGAGATGTTGTTACAGTTAATACCATTTAGCCATTTACAGTGCTTTACATCTTCAAAGCGCTCTACAAATATTAACTAATTAAGGTGTTCGCATTTGAGGCTGCAGGTAGAGACTTCAACTAGCAGCAAAACACTAGGCTCGATGGACCAACTCTCTGTTCCACTATTGCAGTTCCTCGTGGCCCAATCACCAGCCTTCCCATAGATTTTACAGCAACTCCTTCTGATGGCTGAGTACGTAGACGCAGATTCAACAAAGCACTTCAGCAGAAGTCAATTAAACTAAAAGGCAGGTTTAAATCCTTTGCTGAATCGGGGCCAAAGATGGTACTAAAACCACCATAATATGGGGCCATCGATTATGGTGCAACCCATGCAGAGTTTGCCTCAAAAATCCAACTAGTTTACTTTTGCAAATCCGTCTGAAACTCCAAAGGTCTAAGCCCAGATGGTGAAATTCACTCCTGTGCAAAGGGACAGCACAATACCCATGCACCACTTAAATCTGAGGGTTCAAGTAGGATCTAAGTGGTACATGGGCCCCTTGTGCTGACCCCTCTGCACAGGGGTGAATTTTACCTAGAATGAATTGCTTAACTGACGTAAAGCATGGCAACAAGAACTCAGAACATATGGGGACTCAATGAGACCAGGCATCTTGTGCTCCTAAAAATGCAGCTAGGTGCCTAAAATACCCATAAAAATCCGGCTTTAAGCGAGTGCAATTCCATCAGCATCACTAGTGGCTGCGTAAAATAGCTAAAATTGCTGCACTGAGAACTAAGGACATTGAGTGTTAATTTCACCTCAGTCTGTCCTCACTCTCATGGTGAGGCCAAAGTCACTAAAATATTTTCTCCAGTAAACTTAACACTTTGTGGGGTGGGGAGGTGGTCAAGGTTGTTAGGCTGAAATCCCAACTGACCATGTGCGTTCAGGCCTGTGGGAGCGAACAAACGTTGATCACATTCCCCCACACACACCTCCCCCCGCAGCAGTCCTCAGATGCTCATCCTTGCCATGCAGTAAGTAAATTAAAAAAACAACTACAAAACATTACAGTAAGAAAAAGTATCCTTGAAAAGTCTCTCTTCGCTGTTTGCATACAAGAGAAAAATCCTAACAGCACCTCAGAGAACAGCATCATCATGCACACTGGTTTGTTATTGTGGGGTCCCAGTCAGTACAACGGTTTTAAAAACAACATTTGCAGCAAATTACACTGAGTTAACAGCCTTGGAGCACAAAGCCCTTTGTTTTTCCATAGGACAGATCCTCAGGTTGTCTACCGAGCTTGGGCAGGGCAGAGCAGGCTTTCCATATGCACTTCCCCATATCCAATGTACATTAAACATGACCTGGAGTGTGTACCTGTATGACCAAGAGAATTTGGTCAATCCTCAAGCTCTCTTCTCATATGGGCCTGCAGCATTTGTGGAGATTTTGTCATGTTCTTGTCCATTTAGAACAGGTCCACCGACCAGTTTCACGTAGTCTATCAATCCGCTATCAGATGGTAAGAACTTTCAGCTACTACCAACATGGGCTGCATTTGAACCTGTGACCTATGAGTGAAAGTCTTTCTATCCTGTAAGCCAACCCCTGATCTATCAGTCCCGTTGCTTTCCCAAAGTTTATTTACTTAAATCAATGAGCTTGGCAGCCTGGCTATTTAAAACCCATCACAATTAGGTTATTCAAAGAACACAGAGACAGATATTTACAGGGGTGCTGGAACAATTTGTACAGTGGGGGTGCTGAGAGTCATTAAACCAAACTGTAAGTCCTGTATATAATGGAAACCACTTCAAGCCAGGGGATGCAGCAGCACCCCTAGTTTCAGCACCTATGGATATTTATTTTCACTATCATCCTTCAGAGTGTCCCTTTAAAATTCTTGGGAGACAACCCAATGCCCAATACCAGTCTAAAGAGTTAACCTATAAAAGCAAACCCAGAATGATATAAAAAGGTATTTGCCACAAGACATACGGTAGTAGGACAAATTAGGAAGAAGATACAAAACACACAGGGAATCTAACTGGCGTTTTGATGAGACAACGTGTTCTTCCCATTTTCTCCCATAAGAACGAAAAATGCAATTCACTTCAAACGTAATTTTACACTTAACTGATTGGCTTCTGTTATAATACTAGCAGCACATAGTTGTAGTCACATTTAAAATAATAGCCTCCTCTTTAACGCAGGCAAAAAATAAAATAGAAGTGTTGGCTACACCGCCACAGACTCTCACTTCAGCAGGAAAGCACTCTCTGTCATCACTCCTACATGCATGCCGTGGAGGCTGCGGGGGACATTGTATACACACAGAGACAGGTATTGTTTCATGGTCTCTGTGTGTATATGGTGTCTTCTGCAGTTTCCACGGTGTGCATCCGATGAAGTGAGCTGTGGCTCACGAAAGCTCATGCTCAAATAAATTGGTTAGTCTCTAAGGTGCCACAAGTACTCCTTTTCTTTTCACTCCTACACAGACACCCTGGGCCCAATCCTGAGAATTGCCTTGTGCTCTCCACTCCCACCGACCCACTCAGTGGCAGCAGGCCTCCAGTGAGAGCCAAGGGTGGTGTGGGACGCTCTCAGAATGCTGCAGAAGCAGGCACTGAGTATACCTGAGTGTTACTCCCTTCAGCAACTTTACAGCTGATCCACTGTATATTGATGGTTGATTTTCACCGGTGCTGAGTTATGGTTGCTCCTCACCTCTGATCATTGGGACCCAACTCCTTAGATAACAGAAAGATCCCACTGACATTTAAATTTGTATTTTTAAATCATGCATGTAATTATAGTAATTAAACAGAAATAAGGTTCTCCACTGGGCACAAATTAACACTTTGATAAATGGCTTTTTTTTTTAATAGGTTACAACAAATCTATTTTTTTCAATTATGCTGAGAGTAACACATCAAACTGAATAAGCACTTTTCAGTCACTCATCAAATTACAGACTACTACGAACAGCGTTTTCAAAGCATCCCTTTAGAAAATACAAACACAAACACACACACACAAACACACCAGGGTGTTACACAAACCAATCAACTTTGCTGCTGCAAAAAGAGGACAAAAACCAAACAAGTACTTAAGGCTAAAACATTTTGCAGGGGCAAGGGGGAAAATGTAAGAAAGGATTCATAAAAACAACAGACAATGGTATCCGACAGGCTTTGCTAGCCATAAGGCGACATTTTTAACCTGAGAATCTAAGCTGATGCCCTCTACAGTACATCGACATTCCGATTATAGATCATTCAACTCGAGAAGAAAGATGAAGGGAGGTTCTTCTTCACAGGGACTTTTGACAGAGATGTTCCAAAAGAGAGTACTTTGGCGAGTAAAGTCCACTACATTTCAGGGGTAATTTATTTTTAGGCTTGGTTCCTTTAAAGTCCACAAGGATTCAATGAGATTAAAAGGGCAGACAAAATACTTTTTTACTGTAAAGTAACTGATAGGTCCCCACACAGAGGGGATATGAACACATTAGAAAAACAGGGACCCAATCCTGAAAATGCTTAAAACCACAGGTGGTATCTTTTCTTATGTGACTGGAAGGGACTAAGCACATGAGCAAAATTAAGCATGAGCAAGATTGGTCGCTCCGTTTACTTGGACAAATTCCTGATTGCACAGGTGGATTAAGTTTGTGTAATAGCTACAATTCCCTGTGCAGCATAAATAGCAAAATATGACAAGTTTGATGGAACAAATCCACAAATTACTCTCTCTAAATCAATTTGTGTTAATACTTTAATAATGCAACACCCATGATGTAAAGGAATAGCAGTCTTATGAGAACAGCAACACTGCATTTTAGAAGAGCGACTATGTTTTAAAAGCTACAGGAAACATACACAAAATACAGCTGTTAAATAATGTATACACATCATACCAAGAGACCCTTGCAGTAAATATGTAATAAGTAAATAATATCTGCCTACATTTTTATCACGCAGGTACAAATTCAACTCAATTATAGCTCTCTCAAGGCAGGGAAGGGTTCACACTATTTCTGATCAGACATAAACACTGTTCTGAGTGTGAATTATCTTGAAATTCAGTATTTACCAGTTCAGTATTTTTTATTTAAATGTTTCCAGAGTAATTGTGACCCAAGCACTATGTTCATGAGTATAACATAGCATATTTCAGCCAGACAAGAAAAAAGACAAACCCTACAATCTTAAGAGCTGTGCATCAACAATTTAGCACTCATTTGGTAACCCTCATGCAAAATTAAGACCATACGTCATTCACGACATTACATATATCAACCTGTTTTATATGCTCAGTCTTTGCTACTGAATCTAGAAGACTTGCTAGTAAAGTCCACCTAACTTTAGTGAAGGGGGGCGTGTAAGGGTTAATTGTTGGAAAAACAGATGGATTCTTTACTACTTTTTAAACCCTGGGTCTTTATTCTTAGCAAAACTCATTTCTCTGCCATTTGCTAGTTAGAAGACAGCTCTCTCCTGTGATGCATAAAATCCCCAATACCTTGCATTCTGCAAATACAACACTCCTATACTTTTTGCTAAGGTGAGGTAATCAAAAGGCACATATTAGTAATGCCTTCCTCCTTCCCCCGCTCCCGGACAGGTTATGACATTTGCCAAATTCCATGCTAGAAAACTATGCATTAAACAGCAGGACTGAAACACATTAATCACAATTATAACATGGCTGCTTTGTTACCAAATTACCGATCTGATTCTTAGACCTTCATCAAACTCTAGGCACCAGAGAGTGAACTGAGAACGGAATTCAACCTGAGCAATGCTATTTTGCCGGTTAAACAATTCACAATTGCCAAAAAACAAATATTTTAATTTTTACCTAAAGACATTTAAACTGAACCCATTACTGAAAAAAAAAAATAAATGTAAAAATGATCACCACCTATTAATTTAAAAAAAAAAGAGAAAATGTGAGATCTATAGCTACCCATTTGTTGTAGTAACCATTCCATTCAATTGCCCTGTTTTAACTCTTGTTTGGGATTTCTGCAGCCGAAATTGTAGTAAATTGAATTTGCGGAGAACATATGATATTAAAGTCAAAAGCTGATTAACAAAGTGTGTCAGATGCATTTGCCATTTGACTTCACCAATCAGGGAAACAATGCGTTTTTGGGACCACCTCATCCAGTGTTAATCCTTGAAGGATTACCAACAGCTGCCGGGGTTGACAGTGTCAACATAAACTGGCAACCTATTTCTACCATCTCAGCTACAGAAGGAACCAGTTCAAGATAAGATTGCATCTATCCCACTGTCCTATCCCAGGAGAGATTAATCCACACCTTAGCCAGATTTGGGAAGACATCCACCAAAAACTAACCAAAACAACAACAAAAAATCCCATAGATGGACTTGTTTTCATAATGCCCCAGATATTTAAACTCCATGCAGTGCAGCATCCCATTGTCTTGTTTATTTTACTGACTGGATACAGTGCAAAGGGGCGGGGGGAGAGGGGGAGTCAAGCTACAACGCAGGTATAAAAAATATCTCATTATCAGATAAAAGGAAAAGTGTGAACATGTCAACACGCTGCCGTTTAAAACAAAACCTTGTTTTGGCTACAACATCTGGAGCGTTTTTAACCCCCCAGAGGAAGATCTGCAACCGGAGTAAAAAAATCAGGTAGGTAGATGGGTCTTAAAACGTTGCACTTAACACCTCACAGGAACTGAAACCCCCAACCCTGCAATTAAAAGTTTACACACAGAAGCGGTTCACAGTGGGTGGGAAGGGGGTTCCAGGGATTGCTTGGCGGAGACCCTCCCCTATTCCACCCCCCTCCCCAACACCTACAGCTCCGGCTGAGGGGCACTCCCCCCAGCATCCTTGCCTCAAACCGCCACCGAAGAGCAAGAGGGAGAAAGGGTTAAAAGTTGGACAAGCCACCGATGCTCCAGCCGGGAGTCAGCGAAGCAGCCGAGGCGCCAGGGTGAGCGCTGCGGGCTGGGGCCGGGCCCCCCACCCCGCGCCCGGCGGGCCCCTCACCTTGCGCGTTGTGCTGGTTGTTCTCCATGAGCGAGGGGGCGGCGGGGCTGCTGCCCAGCTCGGCCAGTCTCCTGCTGGTGGCTGTCAGCTCGGCTCGCAGGTTGGTCATCTCCTGGCTGGCCGACTGGATAGCTCCATCGATCCGCAGCGCCAGCTGCTTATTGTCTTCCATCATGTTCAGGATTTTGGCCTGGGGAGGAGAGAGGTGAGAGAGAGCCGCATGATGCACCAGCCAGGGGTGGGTGTGGAAGGGGGGCGGGTGGCTGCCTCTCTCTCCTCCCCCTCTCCCCCCCCCCCCACTACCTGTTGGGTCCCCTCGCCGCTGCCTCCCTCACCCCGGCGCAGGGATGCGCGGAGCGGCTCCGGCCGCAGGGGACCCGCGTGCGCTTTGCCGCTTCGCGGAGGACATTAGCGGGGAGAAAACAGCGCAAGCACCCTTTCGATGGAGCCTACCATCTGCGGCGGGGGAGGTGGGGAGCCCTGCCCGCGCCGGCTCCGCCGCAGCCCCCGGCTTCGCGGGGCGCCTTCCCCGGCCCGGCCGCCTCAATGGCGCAAGGGCAGCGGAGGGGAGCAGCCCGGGGTGGGGGTGGCTCCCCCGGGCGTGCGTGCGCTCGCCGGCCTGGGGGATGCACCGCGGGCTTTTCCCTGCCCTGCCCCTGCCCCTGCCCCGGCGCCGCGGCCACGGAGCGCACGGCCCCGCGCAGGGCTCCGGCTGCCTGCGCGCTCGGGCGCCCGCCGCGCCAAGCGCTGCCCGCTGGGGGCAGAGGGCGGGAGGCCGCCGGGGAGGGGGGTGCGGGGAGGATGCGGGGGGGGGTGCACGCGGGGGGGAGGAGGGACTGGGAGGGGAGGTGGAGCAGGGGGCGCCGGGCGCTCCAGGGAGAGGGGAGGGCGCAGGGGCGGGCCGCCCCGGGAGTTTGTTTTGCAGGGAGCCGGTCCTGGGGGCTGGGGGGGGGGAGGCGGCTGCCCGCCCACGAAGGGGCCAAAGTGAAAGCGGGGAGCCGGGGCGCTGGGAAGCTGGGGCCGGGCGGAGGAAAGGCGAAGGCAGGGGCGTCCGTCCCCTTCATCCTGGCGCGGCGCGGGGGAGGGAGGGAGGCCCGGCTGGCTGGCTTCGGATCGGGTTGCAGCGCGGCCGGTGGGAGCCGGGTGACACCCCCTGCTCCGTCAGCCACGGAGGGGGATGGGGCCGGGAGAGAAGCGCTGGGCTGGAGTGTGCAGTCGCCATGCTAAGGAGGGAAGGGGCTCCTTTGTCTGCCCGAGGGGAGAGCTCCTGGGTGCATGAATTCCCCCCCCCCCCCAGCGCCTCTCCTGGCACAAGGGGGCGACTCGTGCAAAGCGCTGCCCCCCTCCCCCGACACCCAGCCACCTTTGCACCCCGAAGTGGCCCCAGCCCTGGCTGTGCCCCTGTCGGCGTTCGCTTGCCACGAGGATCGGAGCGGCTGTAAGCGGAAAGGGCCACCGGGCTTAAAGCAAACGCTGGGGAAGGCGGGGAAGGAGCAGCAAACGTGCCATTCAGAATCGGGAGTATTCACGCCGGGAACCTGATTCTCGAGTCCCAGCCATGGGCCAAGAGCAGAGCCCAAAGACCGACCACAGCAGCCTGAAAGAGCAGTTTCTCGTACTGCACCGGCTCACCCAAAGAAATCCTGCAGCAAATCACTGTGAATGCATAAAATCCAAGAAACTCACCAGCCACTTGGTGACCATTTGCCAATAGAACAGGAGGCAGCATTCATGGAACACCCGATATTTCTAGCTACTGTTCCCTTGGGGTAAGAATAGTTTCTCTCGTTGCCACTTTTATCCTTAGAGCATGTTCTGGTGGTGATGGGAAGTCAGGACTCCTGAGTGGCGATGGTGGTGGTTGTTTTGTTGTTCCCTGTTCTACCACTCAACTCAATACATGCCCCTGAGCCCATCAGTTCTCTCTAGTGCCTCAGCAAATGTGGCAAACAGAACTTTGCAAGGCTGGTTAAATCTGCCAGGTTGAATTCATTGTCTAAAGGACTTGAGATCTTTTGATGAAAGATGCAATGAGAGTGCAAATTATTCTTCTTTGTCCCTTCCCTACACTGGGCTTTGCGCACAAGTCTGCTGCATGTCAGTGCCCAAAGAGTAAAATGGACCAAAAATCTTTGGAAGAGGATGGGGGGCGGGGAGGGAAAGGCAACGGCTTCTCTGGTATTATTTCATAAGCCACATCCACCCAGCAGGTGCTGCAAGCTCAGTGGGTGCTGCCAAGCTCAATGGGGCATGTACCCACTGAAGCAATGGAGAATTACTTGGCATTGTAAATCACTTTGCTTCTAGAAGGAGCAATAACATTTTGCAGTGTCTTTTCAACACACTGCAGGTAATCTGCTTGCATGAGGACTGTGGGACTTTGATTGCACCAGGCAGCAAAGCTGTAGGCCTGAATTCATGACCAAACAACGCATGTGTTAGGGGTTAGACTAGATGACCCTTGCAGTCCCTTCTAACCCTATGGTTCTATGATTCTCTGGAAGCAGGTTTCTGTCACCTGGAAGCTCTGAAGAGCCAGACTATCACTCCCTGTTTTCAAGAGGGAATGATGCAGTGGAGAACAGCAGTTCAGGAGACACAATTGCATCCCCATGCACCCTTTAAGGCATGAAAGGGAGGACTGTTCCCAAAGTAAGCCATAGCTCCCTGGGAACTGAGCTGGGCCAGTCTCTAAGTAGCACTTCTCTTGAGGTACAAAAAATGGCTCTTACCCTATTGTTTGAACACAGGAAAATATTATGCAAAAGATTAAAATAAACATTTTGGGGAAACAGGGGAAGATTGAGCAGTTACTGCCATGCTGCCTGTTGCTGCAGTAAGCTCTCAGGTCTGCCCTGTACTTTTGGCTCCCCAGCCAGGCCTTGAGAGTGCTCTCAGGACTTGCAAATGCAAGGACGTTTCCAAAATCTAAGCACTTTCAGCTGCTTAGTCTCTAAGGTGCCACTGGTACTCCTTTTCTTTTTGCGAATACAGACTAATACGGCTGCTACTCTGAAATAGGTATCACAGCGACCTTGACGAAACTACAGCAGGAGAGGGACAGAATGGTGGGTCCTATCCCAGCAGGCTGCAAAGATGGAGACATTATTATTTTTTGATTTAGAAAAAACAGAATTGATCTCAGGTTTGTTTTTCCTTTGGCAGTGTAAACACCATGTGACAGTGGGGTTGAGCTGACCGGAAATCATGTCAGTTTCCAATTGCAGGCTGGCTCCTGCCAGCTGTGCTCTTCTCTGTCCAGACTTGCACCATGGCACCATGGCATTCAAGAGTGGCCACTTCGATGAGCACAGAGAATGTCCTCATTGGCCCCAGAAGCAGCTCTGGTGTAAAATCACCACTCAGCATCTGAGGGAGGAAATGGTTTAACAAACCAATGGGCTGACAGTTTCTGCTGCTCGCTCAGGGGAAGTGAAATGAGGTAAAGCAAAAGTGCATTGTTCTCCAGCAAGACAACGATCCTACTGGGAGCCGTGGAACAAGGTACTGTAAAGCTGTGAATCTGGAGGGGGTTGGCATGCAATGAGCCTCCAGGCAACTTTCAGGAATAAAAATAAAATGAGTCTGTGTTCACATGCTGTCAGTCTGCTGTAGATTGCTTTCCAATTGTGCTATGCTCCCTGAGAATATCAGTTCTGATCCTGACTGTACTTATGTCCATTCTGCACTGTCATAACCTCCACCAACTTCCACAGGGACGCTTGGAGCACACTGAACTAAGCAAGAGGCCCAAGTCCATTGGGAATAGACAGTGCTCTACCATTCCCAGGATTGAACCTGTAGGTACTTAAGGGCAACATGTCACATCTGATGAAGTGAGCTGAAGCTCACGAAAGCTTATGCTCAAATAAATTTGTTAGTCTCTAAGATGCCACAAGTCCTCCTTTTCTTTTTGCGAATACAGACTAACACAGCTGCTACTCTGAAACATGTCACTTAGGGTTTGTCTACACAGCAGGGGAATGTATTCTGTGGGGGAGTGATTTCTAAAGCGCACTCAGGTCTTGTGCATTAGTTGGTCCATGAAGACACAGTAGTACATTAAAGCACACTAAGTAACCTTTAGTGCGCACCAGCAGGGTCTATGCAGACCAATTAATATGCAACACGAGTGCACTTTAGAAATCACACCCCGGTAGAGCACATTACCTTATGGTGTAAACAAGTGCTAAATTATGGAAAGTTTGGAAACAGTATTTCAATAGACACAAATAGTGCCAAACATTTTACTGATTTAATCTCAGATTAAGATGGCCACAGCATTTATGGGGTGAAACTGCAGCCCGTGGAAACTCTTAATGAGGTTGTCACTCGAGGAACTTGGACTGTGTCCCACCTAGGGAAAAGGGATTGGCCATCCTATGGGGTACTGAAAATTAATCCCCTTCAGTTTTCAAAGTAACCAGTATGAATTTGCCAATACACAGGGTAAAATTCTGTTCTCTGCATATTGGAACTATATGCTGATATTCTGGTCTCTCTGCAAAGGTGGATCTCTCAGCGATCTCAGAGATATACGGTCTCCCATATATACACTGTGTGGAGAGAATATTGGTCTGAAGTCCTCTCTAAGGGCTTGGCTACAAGGGGACATCCAGAAACATAAATCCAAATTAACTAAAGGTGTGAATTGGAAGTGGATTAGTTAAACTGCATTAAACGCTGTGTGAACACCATCCTTCAGAATTAATGTGGCCTTACTTCAGGAAGGCTGCTTAATTCTGAATGAGGGTGTTCACACAGGAGTTTGATGTTGGTTTAACTAATCCATTTCAAATCCACACCTTTAGTTAATTTGGATTTATGTTCCTGGATGACCATGTGTAGAGAAATCCTTAAGACTTCATCTACACTACAAAATGAAGGTGTTTGGTTTTTTTTTTATAGCACAGGTAGGTTTACCATTGCTATCTTTAATCTAGCTAGCCACAGGTCCCAGTAGTAGTGAAGACAGGTGGTCTAGGCTGCCAACCTCGGTACAAGCCTGCCAGAGACTCTGGGTACATATTCTTGTTGCTAGTCTGTGGTGTAGCCCATGCTGCCATGGGTTTGCTAGTATTGTTACCCACACTAGCTAGATTAAAACCAGGCATACACTGTAACACCATCATCTGGAGAACTTGGTGGCCTGGGTATATTACCTTGAAACAGGATCTACCTCAATAATAATCTTATTTAACTGACTACAGGCTCAATAGATTTTTCTAAACACTAAATATCTGAGCTGTTTCAACTCCTTTTTATAATATCAAAAGAACTTGTCTCATTTTAAAGCTACAGTCAAGCAGATGAAATCTACATTTTTTTAATTAGTTTTTTTTTTAAATAAGATGAAAGAATCTATTTAATAGAAAGTATTTAATGGTTATTTTTAAAAGAAAAATTATTTTTGACTGACAATTTCCAGCAGTGTCTGCAGCCCAAACATTGCAACACTTGGGCTAGTGCATGAAAACCTCAAAGTGACCAGAAACAGACGTGGAAGTGAAGGTGTGTATTTTCATTACTTGCATTTATTCAGGGTGGATAAATGGCATAAATGAAGAATGAATTTGAATTTTGAAATTCTGTCTTCATCATTTAGGTTGTTATTAGTGACAGAGGCAAGGACACTTGTTACATAAGGTTTGTTTTCTGAACAATGTAAATGCTTGGGTGTATGTCTGACGTGTATGCACATTTAATGCAACTGTGTATGCAAACTAGAAAATTACATATGCAACTAGATGATTGAACGTGCAGTTGCAATCGCATATATGTAAAACCATGATCCGGGCAACAATTTACATTCTATACTGTAATAAAATACAAGCTTGTGTACTATCAGGGCTTAAATTAAACTCATCTTCTTTAAACCCCAGGCCCATTGTTTTTAGCCTACTGTTTTTTCTTTTAAATTAAACCCGATGTGAGCCTTTTAGGAAAGCATCAAACATCGAAGGCAAAGCCCAGATTACACATTTAGTCAATGTAACCTCAATAATAGACTAGTCAAGGTATTATATTGATAGCATTGAAACCTTTTTAAATTGGGGATGTGAAAAAATTTCTACACTATATTGCCTATTTTAAAAATTGTTTTAAAATCTTGAATGTTACCATAATAACCCAGCCTTAGAAAGCTTCCTTATTCCTTTTAAACCCCTTTGAGAGTCCCCTAAAGATATCCGAAGAGATTTTCTCCTTCCCCCTGCCCAGCAATAGGGAGCAGCTGGGTCTATTTAAAATTGATTTTGATCTCTCCAAGCAGGATTTGATTTCTCCGCACACTGAGCTTTTGCCTGAAGAGAGTGCACAGTAGAGCAGAAATTCTGAGATGTCAGCTGGCGTGGCAAGAGTCGAAGAGAAAATGAGCAGCTCACTCTGTGCCCACTGGCATAAGCATGAGACGGCGACACGGGCAAAGTGATTGTCAATGTGACAGTGGTTGGAGTTTGCTGGCCGTATACAATTAAAACAGAATAAAACCCTCTTCCTGCTGAGCTCCAGATCACAGATGGTCCCAATGGGGTGCAGCAGCATAAGAAATGCTCATGCAAAGTAAGCTGCCTTTCCATTAATTCCTATTAATTGGGTGTTTCAAGGGCTTCAGGCACCATGAAAGGGCCAAGGCATCATAAAGGGACATGAGGTGTTCATTTAAAAACAGACAATGCTGCTCTCTGAACAGGCTGAGTGGTGCAATGGCTGAATGCTCTGTTCTGAAGAAATGCTAGGATCCTCTTGGTTCAGATGGAAGTTAACCCCTCCACCGTGATCTCAATTCTCTCTCATTCTCTCTCTCACACACACACACACTTTGCCAAAAGCCAAATCAACCTCCTTGAGATAATGGCCCCAATCCTGAAATCAAGCCTCCATGGAACTCTGTTCACTTCAACAGAGCTCCACACAGGTCTGACTGCAGGAGTGGGGCCCTATTTAGACATTTTGTAGTGAACTAGACTAAGTATTTGGGATAGATGAGGCCTTTCATTTCTGTAGACCTAGGTCAAATTCATTGCTGGTGTAAGCAGGTGCAACTGCATTGACTTCACCAGAGTTATGCCTGCTTCTGTCAACATTCATATGTATGATCCTTGGTCTCAGTCTCATCCCCACTGAGTCTGTTTCTACATCACAAAGCCACTACTTAGTTTGGGTTGACTGGCAAGTTTTCCTTAGGAACTGTATCCGAATGGCAGGCTAGGACTGGGAGCACTGGAACAGCCGGGGGTCTGCCCAAAAAACGAGAGAGTCAATGTTTGTGAGCACTTGGGATTTGTCACTTGACACAAAGTTTTAAAATTACTTTGTAGAAGACACAAAGAGGAATTAAACAGGGGAGGGAATAATGAATTTGTATGAAGCCATTTCACAGGGCAAATGTTTTTTTAAGAGACTATAACAGAAAATTATGCAGCTTGAGTCCCCTTGATTGGTCTGAGCCAAACACAACCCAGGCTCCATGAGAGAGCATAGAAACACGCTCCTGTGAATTTCATACCCATTCTACTAGTGATGTGATATACGAATTACATGTTGAAATTGCTCAGCAGTACAGGGCCTGATCATTGCTGCAACCACAAAATTGAGAACATGACCATGATGTGTGGTAACTATAGAATACCTGAGAGATTATTATGTGTGAATTAATTCCTGTGCAGAGGGCCAAGCATCACTTCAATCCTCAAAACAGGGATTAAATTAGACTTTAGTGGTGCAGAGGCTTTGCTCTGCATAGGGGTGAATTTCACCTGACATCTAGCATATTATTTTCTGACAACAGCGTTAAATGCTATGTTATTAAGCGGGCACAAGCAAAGGGAGGATCACAGTGGAAAATCTCGGTACAAGTGCCTGTTCCATAAATTAACCTAAACTAAGAATTCAAGCATAGACAGCAGGTGACACTGGTTGATACTCTAAGCAGATGATGCAGCTGCACAACAGAAATGCAGTTTATCTTTGAATCAGCCAGATAAAGACTATTTTTAGTTAAATGGTGTCCACATTTTTTAAAAAAAGCATTTTTGGGATGATTTACAGTTTAAGGGTGAACTTTTCCAAAACGCCTAAGGGATTTAGGAGCACCAATGCTATTGGAAAAATAAATGGAACTTCTGCTCCTAAATCTCTTAAGTGCTTTTGAAAGCCTCCTTACACATTGTTTACTGCATCTAGGATTTCCCCAGCTGTCACATAAAAGCTTTTATAGCAATCAAAAGACAAGGAGAATCAAATCCATGTTTTCCCCCAGATTATTGGAATATTCTGGGGGTTTGCTGTTGTTGGTCTTTTTTAAATTCTGAATTTCAATCAAACAACTTGACATACACAGGATCAGCTCCATTGTGCATGGTGCTGCCAAGTACTCCATGTACTCTCCCCATATGTGGTATATAAAAGGAGATTGACAATAGACAAGACAACTAACTAAATCAAAAGACAACATCAAATAAAGCTTTGAAGATTCATGGGGGCAACAACACATTTGACTTTTACAGAGCCTGAGGTCTGTCCATGCACAGACTCTTTGGAAGGCAGAACGTGCCACTAATGTGAGTTGAAAAGAGGGGACTTATTGTTCAAAAGAAGCATTCCACCCACCCCTTTCTAACACTGCTCGCAATGGGCCTGGACCTGGGAAAATGTGAGTGTCTTCAATGCCCATTGACTTCAACAAGAATTATTATTATTTATTTCAGTGCTTAGAGGACCCAACATGTAACCATACTTTACAAACAGAATAGGAAACAATATCTCTCCTGAAAAGCATACAATCTGAAAAGACACAGCAGATAAGAAGTGAGAGAAAGGATAGTTAGTGGGGTTCTGTTTTTCAGGGTTTATTAATTTCATTTTTCTGGGTTTATTTTTAGCAGCATTTGAGTTTTACGTAGATGTCCAAAATTCCGGGTTTTTTGCAGGTCTCTCTCTTTGTATATCTGTAATGAGTAACGTAGATTATATACATTACTCATTACAGTAGTAGTATACACTGTAATGAGTAATCTCTTTGTAATGTTCCCTAGTGCACTTTAACAAAGTGTAGTTTCAAACAGCACTACATTAAAGTACACTAGAGAACTTTTTGTGTGTACCCAGATGGGTCTGCACAGACCAATTCACATGTGACATGTTAGTGTGCTTTAGACATCACTCTCCAATAGTCCTCATTACTGCTCCTTTTCCATGTAGTCAAACTCTTACATCTAAGTAACCAGTTCTGATGTCTTCCCAGTGTTTATTGGATAAACATCAATTTCTTTCTCTCGCTCTTTTTGGTGTGGTACTGCGGGTGTTTTACTGGCTAAAACCGAAAATCAGAAACTCTAATTATTGCTCCATTTTACAGATGGGGAAACTGAAGCACAGAGTGATTACATGACTTGTCCAAGGTCACACACGAAGTCTGGAGTGACACCAGATCCTCCAAGTCCCAGTTCAGTGCCTTACCTCCACTGTCACCTTCTCTCTTATTCTAGGTGTTCAGCATCTTGTAGAATCAGACACAAACTTAACACCAGTATTCTTAAATATCTGAAAAGTTGAATATTGAGCAACAAGTTTCAGGAGCAGTGGACTTTCAGAGAAGACTACATTCTCCAAGCTGTGATAGAAGATGTGTGGGTGCGTGGAGGGAATCCAAGTAATATTTGGAAATATTAAAATACAGTGTATATTGTTTGGTATTGCTTTAGATGTCTGAGTTTTTTCAGGACAGGGAATGTGAGGGAAGTCAGAAATGAAAGGGGTGGGGTGTAGGAATGAGATACCATTAAGAGTTCTAGCCAACCACAAATTTGCTATTCAGTTTACCAGCCTGTAGTTTATTATGTATGGTATGTGAAGGAACCTATTTAGCCAAAAGGGAAATGCCTTTTGTGTTAAGAGTGACCCTAATCTAATATGGCCTTTTGACTTGACTCAATTAAATCCTTTCTGTTTCAATTAAATAATCAGCCACAATTTAATAAAATGAATTTCCGTGTGTTGTCTCCGTGTCTGATGACTTTAGAGATCAAGAAGCCTCATGTAAATTCTGTGAATTACTTTTTATCAGCTTGTGTGTCACTTCCACAAAAAAATGCTGCCTGTCAGTGTATTAAAATTCTTTCCCCATCTTCTCATTGCAACACTGTTTACAATCATGATTCCCAGCTGACAGGGCTTGAAATAGCTCTCGTTTCTTTTACATCTGCCAAGAAAATTGGCCCTTTCTGACTGGAAAAAGGGCCCATCCAGTGTAGATAAATTTCCGGTGGGGTCTTCTGTGTTCCCTTTTTCATTGTGAACTTGAATTCTGCGCGGTGAATAGCAGTATCTTGGCCTATTCCAAATTTTAGTTGAGGCATCCACTGAGCAATTTGATAGCAAAGCAAGTCTCCCTCCCCCAAATCTAATCAAACAGATGAGCAAACTTACAAACTGGCCACTAGAAAAAAATCTTAGCCTTCCTCTGTTTATTCTATAAAATGAATGGGACTGTTGCAGCATGTATACTGCAGACATCTGTTCCCAGTTCTTCAGACTGAGAACTAAGTGACTAGTTCTATTACTTACAGAATTTTTTCCCCTCTAAAGGGCACATTTTTTATTTTGTATATTCATAACTGCATCTGACCCTCCTTCTCACTCTTAGAATATTGAGCAGTGATTCAAAGGACAGTGAATCGTTTCTTCCCAATCTGAGAACAGGCCAGCGCTCTAATACAAAGGGTGACCTTGCTGGATGCATTACTGCTATAGCATAAATCACATTTTAGTGTTTTGCTCTTGTTTTAAGGAAGTATAAATTGCACAAATTAACAAGATGCTGGAATGCGGTCAAGCGGTTGGAGCAGAAGGCTGGGAGGTCAGAAATCCCGGGTCATACTCTCAGCTGGCTCACTGATTCACTGTCATAACTTATGTGCCTTCTCTGTGTCTCAGTTTCCCTGAGGATGGTGAAAATAAATTGTGTAATGTTTGTAATGTACCTTGAAACTGCGGAATCAAAGGAACTACATTGCAGCTAAGGAATATGGACCAAATGTAATAGACCAAAGCACTAGCCTAGATCCAAACACTGCAAACTCTTAGAACCTGGTATAAACCTAGAGTAACTCCATTAAGAAGAAAAGGAGTGCTTGTGGCACCTTAGAGACTAACCAATTTATTTGAGCATAAGCTTTCGTGAGCTACAGCTCACTTCATTGGATGCATAAACATTGAGAAGAGGTAACTGAGAGCAAAATTTGATCCAAGAGATTTTCCCTGGTAACTCCCTTTGGCATTAATGGGAATCAGACATCTAGACCCCAGAAAACAAATGACTCCATAGCATATTTCACAGCTGAGTGCATCTATGGCACACATCTCAATATTCAATTCTATTAAATCCAGCATTTGTTTAATGAATTACAGCAATCCAATGAGTCTGTAGATGGGCGGCTTGTATTTGACTTTTATGTGGTAGACTCCAGCAGCCAGCTTTAAAAAAGGAATCAATATTTGTGAACACATTTTAATACAGTTTATTCTGAACTCTCCCCCCCCCCCCCCCCACTGTTGACATATATGGATGCTTGATATATTTCACAGGGGTTGATGAAATGGCCTTTATCAAAACCAGTAAGGGAAATGCTTGGCAAACCCAAATGAAATATTGCAATATTTTTCTCATTTATTAGTTACAGTTTCTATTCGGTTCCAAATTTCAATCGACGCCACTAGTAGCTGTCTCCTCAATCACCAGGGGGAGATCTTATTTTTCAGGATTAGTTTTTTAAATTAATTAGATAAAATATGCTTAATGGAACCACTGTGAATATTTGATTTCTTAACGAATGGGTGTAGTGTAATAAAGAGCCTTGGAGGAGCAGTGGACATTTCTCCATAGAGGCTTAGGACCAATATTGCCATTTAAGGCCTAGTCCACACACAGTTTTGGTACAAGTATAACAATATTAGAGATGTGATTTTTACCAAAATACTTGCAAAACCCCAAATGTAGACACAGTTACACTGGCATAAAGGTGCCTTGTACTGTTGTTATGAATATTATTTATTTGTATTACTGTAGTGCCTCGGGACCCTAGTCATAAACTAGGACCCCGTTGTCAGTTAAAAGTTTGTTCCCCCTCGTGTATAGGAAAAAGCGATATTCGTATAAGCACTTTGATACCATTATAACTGTGTCCACATGACTGGGGTGGTATCACTTTCACCATGCTGGCCTAGTTAAAGAGTGTGTAGACAAGGTCCAATACATTTTGAAAGGTGTTAAAAACCCTGTCAACACTACGTGCTAAGTGGTTTTAAAAAAACAACCCAAAACATATGAGCTAATATGTTTGTTTGTTTGTTTTTAACACCAGCCTCCCTGTCAAAGTGTAGACAAGGCCTTAGAGACTAGATCTGGAGGGAGAGAGAGACTTTGAAAGCCAGGGCTGTTTTGACAGTGAAGGCTTTAAAAAAAAAGTGTGAAATATTCCTTCACTTTCCTCCATACTTGGAACAGTTGCCACTTAAAAGCCTTTGCTCTCCTGTTCGCATTGCCAGCCACTTGAATGCACATCCACTCTACAGAGTGACACATGCATGCAGAACGACCAGCACATTGCAAATATTAAGTCCCAGATGGGGGCAGCCAGCAATTTGAACTGGCAACATATATGGAAAGATTTTCCAGAGAGCTCAATGTCCAGCAGCTCCCAACAGAGATCAAGGGAGAATTGCTCCCCTCTCCCTTGCCAACACAGAGAGAACAACACGAGCTCCTGGGTGTGGATCTCTTCGGAAAGTTTCGCCCATTGTGGCCAACTCATCACCTCCCCGCGCCCCAGATGGAACTATAATTACATGCAATCTAGCAGCAGGCGCAGTTAGGGATCCCTAGCTGTGTGATGATAAACAGATACACCCACCAGACACGACAACAAATTCCAGACCAAGGTAGTTGAAAGCTGTACACATGCAAATACCTGGCATACTCCTGCCTGCACCCACTGTTCCAGAATACCCTGTGGTAAGACATTAAAATAAATGGTAACATCATGTCTGTATGTAAAGCATCACTGTTTAGTGAACTCCTTCTGAAGCACCTGGCATTGGCCACTGTCAGAAGATGGGATACTGGGCTGGATGGACCATTGGTCTGACCCACTATGGATGTTCTTACGTTAACTAGCAAACGAATTATGCATTGACGTACATTGTTATTTGGGGCTGAATTCACATGGCTGCATTTCTTTAGATGGGGACTGCAGAAAGTGGGGGTGATAATTCAGTAGGTGGTATTCACCCCTCTGGGAGAGCACTGAATGCACACCCCAAAGTGGACTTATGTGCTGTTGAAGGAACCCTCTCTCTGACGAGATGTAATACCGAGGCCATTAACTATCCTGCAACAGTCTTCACAAGAGTTGGGCTTGTTAACGGTGGTGTTCTGGCCAAATCCAGCTGGGGTATGAACATTCTGCCCACTTAAAATTATTCCTTTGGTTGCAACTGGATGAAGAATTCTTCAGTTTCTGATCTACACTGATGCATGGGGCTGGTGTGTGCAATTAAACCACCACTGTCTCACCCAAGAGGTGTCCACATTTCAGAAGTGGGTGAGTGACTCTGATGCAATTATAGTTTATAAATCACTTTCGGATTCTTCAACAATGCATGCCACTATAAAAACCGTAAGGAAGATGACTGAGAATTGTGGCCATGGATATCATACAAGGCAGTGTGGTCTAGCGGACAGAGTGCCAAACTGAAATTCAGGAGACTGGGGTTCTACTTCTGGTTCTGCCATTGACCTTGGGTGAGTCACTGCACTGCCCTGTGCCTCAGTTTCCTCATATGTAAAATGGAGATAATGATACTACCCTCCTTCATAAAGCAGTTTTAGATCGACTGATACAAAGCCCTAAATAAGGGCTAGGCATGATTATTGTTATATAACTGAACTGTATGACTAAACTATAGAACTGCCACCAGGTCATAGATCAGGGCAGCAGCTATATCAAAATACACACACAACTTGTTTTCCTGTAATCATCTTTCATGCACACTGTCACAGAATGGTTTACAGCTAGACAGATGGGTAGGAAGGGAACATCTAACAGCACTGATAATAGCCACTCTCCCTACAGGCAGAAAGAAGGAGGGTAAATGTGGAGAGGACATAAAAAATGGAACATGAATAGTAAAGAGGCAGTCAGTATTTCTGCAGCCTTATTGCAGTGAGCAGAGAATAGCAGGGTGCAGTAAGCAGTGGAAGGATCCAATGGTTTTGCTCCTTAAGTAGGTGACTGAAGACTACATAATATCTCCATTACTAGGTATAAATCAAGAGTAATCGTGTTGGTTTCAACTGAGAAGAGTAACTCAGTTGAAATCAACAAAGGTATTTTAGATTTACACCTGAGAGCAGAATTTGACCCTGATACGGGAGCCAGTATTTCAAGCCTGTGCTGTGCACTATGATCAGCACTTGTTGTCCTTGCATAACTGGAACTTTTAAAAATAAAAATAACTTGAGAGTCCATTGTCCACAGCTGCTGTTAACGTTCAGTTTTTATCTTCCAGAATAAATTGGGCTTCTGCAAGTTTTCAATCAAGACAAATAAACAATCCTTGCAGTAAATAAGGGGCTTTTCCTTCAGGTTGACAGTTTTCATATGCGGCCTAGTTACTGTCAGTTACTGTTAGCTTTTCAATTAGCTGAGGGTAGATGTCCCTTAACAGCTCTCTATGCCAGAGATTGGTCTCAATGAAGTCAATAGGAGTTTTGCCATTGAATTTACGCATTAAGGTTTGTCCCTCTTGCAAAATGTTCCAGGGATCCGATGCTCATTACTGGTGAGATTCTGCAAAGTACACTGAAGTCAGGAGCAGGCCTCAACTCAGGAAATGTGCTTTTCTGTAGCTTATTTATTGTGAGATCCTTATTTCACAAGATCTACAGAGCCCAGGCTCCACCCTGAGCACAAATGTCTACACTGCAATTTTATAGCCCCATAGCCCAAACCAGCTGACTGGGGCCAACCAGGGATCTTCTGTTGCAGTTTAGACACACCCAACGTGTCCAATCAAATCCGCGAGTAATGAGTTGTGAATACTCATTGAGACTATTCAGTGAACAGTCCACGTAGTCTACAACTAGTTTGCATAAACTATTTGTCAAATATTTATAAATAAGGGAGAAATTCATAAAAATTGCAGAACAGAAAAAAATGGCTAAATTAATCAAATATTGCATTATTCAATGCAAATAGTTTGTCAAGGTCCAATACAATCAATGGGCACATTCTTTTTTAGGTTTAACCTAATTCTGAATCAAAAGATGCATTAGCATCAAGAGGTCTTAGACCATCCATCTAATGTGCCTTTTATGAATTGTTCTGCATACGATTTTTAATACATTTCATTGTGGCCATGTTTAAAAAAAGAGCATTGGGATTTTTTTTGTTCAGATTCCTGACCACACTTTGTATTAAGGGCAGATTCATAAATAGTTAATAAAGGGTTAATAAATGATTAATTGCTGTTTTAATAACAGGTTAATCAATTGGTATAAACTGTTTGTGACGGGGCCACTCATTTCATGGGAGCGCCCCTGTTGGCTGGGTGTGTCTGGACCTTGCCATGCCCCTGCTGGCAGTTAAACTTCTTAGGCAGATTTCAGTGATTCGGCCCTCTGGCCGAGTCACACACTGTCTGTGTGCGCATGAACAAAATAGACCCCCTTCCAGGGTACAAGTCCAGCAGGACCTATCTGAATGCCCTCAGTTGGTCTTTTCCTGCAGCCCTCCCTGAGCAATCTCTCTCCAATTGCCCCTACTCTGGTATGGAGCAGTGCCCCACCAGGATTTCCTCCCTGGAGACTCTTCCTCTATTGCCCCAGCTGAGTCACTCTTTACAGTTCATTGACCCCTTCCAGGGTAGTATCAAAAGTCTCACAAATGCTGACCCTCTTTCTGGGTCTTCAGCACCTACCCTGGGCCAGTTTAATTTCTCCTTCTTTGGGGCTTCCAGGGAAGAACTGAGAGTGGGACTGGTGGAGAGTCCCAACTCCTCTATGTGATTCAACAGACAAAGGGGATCGAGGGGCAACTGGCTACATCAGATGCAGGCATAGGCAGAGCGGAGTGAGAGCATTTTGCTGGAAGGAATTTCATGCTCAGTTTTTAGGTGTTTGTTTTTAAAATGTTCACTGCGCTCATGCTTCCTAGCTGGGTTTGGTTTTCATGTCTTCTTTGGTAGAGTTCGTTTTTTTCCCTGACCTTTTCGTTTTTGCCAAGTGGAAGGTTCCATCTGTGGTTTGAAATTACCCGAAGATATTTCCCTCCCCATCTTAGAGGAAGGTGTTTATTGTGGGTTGCAGGACTTCATCCTCTGCGCTTGCCAATTTGGTCAGCTTCAAAGCTATCTTCCACCAGGCCACTTTTCTAGGCCTCTGCTTTGTGTGTTGGCGTTTGTTGTTTAACAGCAGCAGAGCGAAGTACTCAAGAAAGCCTAGGACCTTTCAGAGCAATGCGTGGGTGGAATGCAGATAAGTCAGTGACATCCCCAAATGCAGTCGGAGTCAAACACTCAGATATCTGGGCCTAGAAGACAGACCAATACACGTGCAATGGCAGTGCAAGCCCTGTATTTACACAGGCAGAATGGGTGTGTACACAGATAGATCTTTGCATGCTATTCATGTGAAAATTTCATAGAGTTGAAGGGTTTGCAAAACCTCTCAAACTATTTTTTGCCTTTGCAAAGCTAATTTGAATTTCTCAGCCTCCCCCAACAAAATCCAGATCCATTCTACATACCCTCTGCTTCCCCTTCCACACACACAAATGAAAAAAAAGATGCATGGGATTTTCAAAAAACACCTAAGTGACTTAGGAGCACAAGGGCTATTGATTTTTAAAGGGACAGACACTCCTAACTTATTTAGGTGCTTTTGAAAACCCCGTCCTTATATCTCTAATTAAAAGAAAGGCTTTGCTACCTATTAGCACCCGCTCCCATCCCCAAAAGACACACACACCAACCAGACTGGCACAAGGGGTAAAATACAACTTTGCCTTATCTTCTAAAAACAGAGGGATAACATCTAAAATGCTTAGATACCATGATGATAGAGCTATGGAAAACCCTATGATCGACTGATGAGCAGGCATAGTCTTAAGGAAGGTTTCAGTGGGGAGAAAGCAAAGAATGCGATTAGAGGTTCTCTTTGCTTTTTCCCCCTCTTTGAAACGTTGTATTTCCTTGGGAACAATGATGACATATTGAGGTGGGTAAATCTTGGTGACATCCATACATGCAGAATAAAGTTAATTTATTCTCTGGTTGGCAAAACATCATGGTTTATGTGACAGTTAATCTGTGCTATGAAGTCAATTGATATAAAGTTTGACATCTACCCTAGAATTTGTGAAACGCGGCGGCCCGTTTGATGGTTTTCATGACCACATACAGCATAAACACACTGATTTTCCCCCCTTTAACTGTCTGTCTCTTCCATAATATCTTTACTTCCGTTTTCCGCCAGACATTGCTGATTGGTGTGTGTTGGTTGTAATTATCTGTTTAATATAACATTTCACTGTCTACTAAATTAGGAATCAAGAGTTTTGGGGTACAATTGTGAAAAAGGGCTTTAATGATTTAGGAGCTTAAATCTCATTGACATTCAGTAAGATTTAGGCTCCTAAATCCCTTCAGACATTTTTGCAGATTTTACCCCATGCTCTATTTCTTGGCTGTGGCATGGACTTTATGATTATATGACCCTGAACAAGTCATTTGTGCAGTACAAAATATGGCCAAGATTTTCTAAAGGCCCAATTGTATTACAGGGGCCCGATCTGAGATCCCTTACAGGGGCCTGGTTTTCAGAGGGTGGATGATCAGCACTTTCTGAAAACCAGGCCCCTTTAAGCAATCTCAGATTGGATACCCAAATATCAAGTCACCCAAAATCATTAATCACTTTTGAAAATTTGGCTTCTGTGCTTCAGTTTTCTCACCTGTACAATCAACATTTTGGACTTCTGTAAAGTGCCTTGTGCTCCTTGGATGTGAAGTGTTATATGAGCCCATATAATTATACACGATGACTATAACAGACATCGATCTTTGTTGTGGATTCATAGTGGAAGCTTGCATAGAATCCTCGATTCAAAAGAACCCCCCTCCATAATTATTGCTAGAACAATAGAGCTAAATCTGGTAGATTTAAGACAAGAGCTCCGTGACCTAAAATATGCATTTAGGTGGAAATATGCCTTTGCTTTTCAGCTTAAAAAACCTATTTGCATTTTGGTGGAAACTAACATCTGAATCTCAAGGATTTTTTCCCCCCACTCAAAGCAAAACGTTTATTAGTAAGAAGCAGTGAGGTTTTTGTGGTATAGCACTTTGAAAAAATAAGAGATTGCTGCTAAT
Organism: Caretta caretta; assembly: GCF_965140235.1. Taxonomy (NCBI): domain Eukaryota; kingdom Metazoa; phylum Chordata; order Testudines; family Cheloniidae; genus Caretta; species Caretta caretta. The sequence continues at coordinate 10,156,655 of NC_134223.1, forward strand.
ATTTAGCATTGCTTAAGTACAGATAGAGAATCCTGTAAACAGAAGGCTTTTAAAATGATAGCAACTGTACTCTAGCTAATATTAGGGGGGATTATTGTACACATACATGAAAGCCAATATACCAGGATCTTACAAAAGCCTCAAGTGATAGATGAATATCTGCAAAATGCTTATCTCTGAAACTGCTTAGACTAGCTTCAGGTATAATCTCTTATGCCAATGAGAGAGGAAAGGAAAGTAATAGACAGGACGCCTAATAAAAAGAGATGGAATGTAACTTGTACAATAAGTAGTGACGATCACACACACATTTTGAGTGGATTTGTCTTGCAAGGTTTTCCTTTCAGTTCAGGGAGGGAAAAAATATGGCTTTTCCCTCTGGCTTATAAAACCTTATAAAACCTTTATCACTACAGTATCAGAACAGTTCACCAATATTTAGGAATTTGTCCTCACAACACCCTTGAGAGGTAGGGTGAGGTATTTGACCGGCTTACATGTGAAAATGCCAATCTTCCTTGTCTTCACTAGCGTCTCATATTAGTTATCTCATATTAGCTAACATGAGGTAAAAACATATATTTTATTCCCTAGTGAAGATGAGGCCCAAGTGATGAAAAACAATGGGCCAAAGTCCAAAAATCATGGCATGGTCTTAAAAACTATGAGGATTTTTTAAAAAGTAATACAGTTTGGGCACTTTTTGTTTGTTTTCAAGTCTTTAGGTTTCACTTGGGCTCCATTTTCAAGTTTCTCTCCACAACCATGAGGGCTACAAACTGACTTTTTTAACTCAGTGAAAGCTGAGAGTCTCACCTAACACATGACTCCAGGAGCCAGAGCTGTAAGCAAAACACGAAATATCGTGAGGCTATCAATAAAAATCATGAAAGTTGGCAACCCTGCTGTTGGCAGAGTGATGTACTTCTCAGTGTGATTAAAGGTAACAGATTCCTTGTTCCTAGAACATGGATTCCACGACACCTGCCAACCAATGTACATACTATAGTCAACGCAGTTCTCTCTAAGGTGTTTTGTTTTCTTTGTCTGTATAAAGAACCATAACTGACTACCAGCAAAACTTAATATATAAGCAAGATTCTGCTCTCCAAACCACTACATTCCTTCCAGTTCCTATGGGGAAGGAAATTCAACTCTGCTCTAAATTGTTTACTTCCTTTATTTCTCAATAGCATCATCAATGATGTCACCACCATTCTTGGCTTTTTGTTGTTGTTATCTTGTGCTCCCTCTGCTGGTGAACTGGCTGCTTCTGCAGCCGATGAGCAAAATTGCTGAATGGGTGGCATGAACTATGTGTATTTTTAAAAAATCATCAGCATCAGAAAGGTTGGTGTGCGTGTATCTTAATAGATAAAGATTCCCACAAAATTCTGTAGCGCATCTCCCAGTTAATTATAAAAGTTTCAAAGTGTCATTCAGACAGTACTTTCATGACAATAATCTGTTGAATGAGAAAAAATTGCTATTTCTCAAGGATAGTAATAATATTAATTTCCACCTATACTCTCAGAACAGTTTACAAACATTTAATTAAGCTGTGAGGTAGGAAAATATTATTGAACCCATTTTACAGCAGGGTAAATTGAGGCACAGAGAGGTTAAATCACTCTCCTAAGGTTGCACAATGAGTCAGCGGTGGAACTGGAGATAGTTCTGAGTCCCTGCTCTGTACACTGTAACCACGCGACACACCCCCAGCATGTTGTAGTCATGGAAGCTGTGCAAATAACAGCAATACCAACACAAATTTGCTCAATTTTTCGCTGTCACCACATCTGCGTTTTTCACTGAAAAGTTAAAGCAGAATTTCACCTGGATATAGTAGTCTCAATACTGCAGTGTATTTGTTAATCTTAGCAGGTTACAGTACATATTTTTTATGTTTTCAGGGAAGAATGTATGCACATATATACAGCCCTGGAATTCTGGCTGTTTAAACAACATGAATTTTTGCCATCCAATATCACTACTGGTGTCAGTGTCAAGATGCAAACTTACCAGCAACATCTACTTCCTGAGCAAATGCAAGGAAAAAAACCCATCATCCCCAGAGGACTCACCAGCTATAACCCTCTGACCACTGCATACAACTCCAAATAACCTTGAATTGTCTCTTGCAACATGTGTTAACTCCTTTTGCTTAACAATCTCTTCCATCTTGTATTTAGCAGTGACACTCTGATTACCTTTCCCAAACCTGAAGAAGAGCTATGCGTAAGCTGGAAAGTGTGTCAATTTCACCAACAGAAGTTGGTCAATAAAACATATTACCTCACCCACCTTGTCTGAGTAAATGAAAGGCTAATAAAAAAGATGAAGGTAAGAGGGATCATAAAGAAAAATCAATAGGAACTCAGAGGAATATGTTTGACCGCAAGATGATCAAATAATAACCATGCACAGAAACACCACAAATGCATAGCCAAGTTTGACAAAAAGCCAGGCACTGGACTGGGACTCAGGAGATAAAGGCTCAATTGCTGGCTTTGCCATAGAATTCCTACTAGGATTATGGAGACATTTTAATAGCTCTGTGCCTCAGTTTCCCATCTGTAAAATGGGGATCATAATATTTCCTTTCTCTAACCCTCTGCTTGTCTTATTTATTTATATTGTAAGCTCTACAAGTCAGGGAGTGTCTATTATTTATTAATTATTATTATTATTAATAATATTTGTATTGCGATAGCACCTTGGATTCCTCAGTCATTGACCAGGACCCTCTGGTGCTAGTTGCTATACAAACACAGAACAAAAAGATGGCCCCCGCCCCAAACAGCTTACAAACAAAGTATAAGACAAGAGGCAAAAGGCGAATAGACAGACAGGCGGGGGTATACGAGGAAACAATAAGACAATATTGATCCCTGTGATGGGCCGTGGTGTCAGCAGCCCAGCTGCCTACCTTTGGTGTCTTACAATATCTTTGTATAATACCTAGCACAATGGGGTTTCAGGCAAGTCCTTCAAGGTACCACTCTAATACAAATAAATAATCATGATTTCTGTTGCACAGGTTTCTCGTCTCTGTATTGTAGAACCTCCTGGCTGGGATTTTCAAAGGTGTTCATGGGAATTAGGTCCAGATTTTTAAAAGTATTCAGGTGGCGCCACTGAGCAGCTAAGTGACTTAGGAGCCTAAGTCTCGTTTTCCAAAACGACTTAGGCACTTAGGGCTCAGATCCTCAAAGGTATTTCACAACCCCTTGTGAAAAGTATTTCAATGGAAGTTAGGAGTCCAAATACAGTTGAAGATCTGAGCCTTAGGAGCCAGACGCTCAATGAAAGTCAATATGACTTATGCTCTTCAGTCAGTTAAGCGTTGCAGTGTTAAGTGAAGCAATGCCCAAACACCTTTAAAAATCTAGTCTTATCCATATGCCACTTGTTTGCAGTGATGTTGTAGCTTTGTTGTTCCCAACGTACTAGAAGAGCTCTTTGTAGCTTGAAAGCTTGTCTCTTTCACCCGCGGAAGATGACCCAATAAAAGATATGAACTCACCCATATGCCACTGAAATTAAGTGGCAGTTGGGAGCCTAACTCCCTTAGGCTCCTTGGAAAAGCCCAGCCTCTTGTAAAACTTCAGCAAACGTTGCTTTCACTGAGGACGGGTTGGGAAATGATCAGTTTCCCCATCAATCTCAAACTGTGGCGACATCGAGTCATGTCTTTTCTCTCACAGTGTTGTTCCCAGGAGAAGTGCTAATTAAAACAGGTTGATAAACTTGAGTGACGCTCTAAAAGCTGCACATTTTTGAATAGGCCATGACTTGATTCAACAGTATGAGACAAAAAACTTGAAATGCAGTTTTCATCAGAGATATTTTTCCCTCCTTGTGCTGCAGCTGACAGAACTCTCTTGGCTTTATTCACAGCAGGCAAGTAATCAATAGGTTTGAAGTACCGGATTTTTAAATTTTAGGTCAGTGACAAAAGTGCAAAAATGGCCTTCTGTGTCTCAAGGAAGAGAGCATCTGCCCTTGCTACAGGTACCAAAAATGGAAGAGGCATGAGTCAGAGGCAGTCTGTTGCCTACACATGACTCAGTAGATCATAAAGGAGGGGGGAGAACTGAAAGCCCAAAATAGTTTTATGGAAAAGAGGAAAAACTGCATTGGAAAGAAATTGTTAAAAAAAAGAAGAAGGCTGTGAAGCCAGGTCCAGGTTATTGTTATTATTTATAATACAGAAGCAGTTAATCACCCTAATTGAGATTGGGGCAGCACTGTACAGACATGTCATTAGAGACAGTGCCTGCCCCAAGTAGCTTACAGACAAGGGGCTGGAGGGGAATCAGAGGCACAGAAAGATTAAGGGATTAACCCAAAGTCACGCAACGGGTCAGTGACTGAACCAGGAATAGAACCCACAGCAACTCCTGACACAATGCCTTATCTAGCTACTGAACCACGCTGCCCCTCCAGGTCTGGGTCTGCGTTCCTTGCACACCCACATACTCTATGACTTCAGTGGGAGTTTTGCTTGAGTAGCCAACTTGGGCAGGATGACATTTTGGTTAAGACACTGGACTGGGGCTGAGGAGCCCTGAGTTCAGTTCACAGCTCTGCCATGGACTCCTGATGTAACCTTGGGAAAGTCACTTAATCTCTCTTGGCCTTATTTCCCTGTAATAATGCTTAGGTTTACAGTTGCCTTGCCTGAGACAAACTAGTGCAGCAGATTTTTGAGCTTATTGCTGTATTCAGAAGAGAGACACAAGTTTTAAAGCATTTTGCTAACCACTAGGTCACAACTAAACAGGTACTTCTTCCAGTAAAAAAGAGATCTGTTGGGAGTTGATTTGCCGAAATGGATAAATGTAGCAGCTCGCCATAAAAGGGTAGGGGGGATGATTTTTCTAATAAAACCTATTCAGTCCTGACACAGATTACATTTCTTTTTAAAATAACAAGAGTGATAAAGTATCTTAGTATAAAATCAATAGCAAGCAGTTTAGCACTCTCTGAAGTATTACGGCAGGGTTTCTCCTTTGAGTCTCTACACGGCCGAGATCAAATGAGGTGCTCCCAGCTCACATGGGGGTTTCACTCTCTTCCTGACACAGAATAGTTAAAAATTCCTCTAAAACTGTAGATCAGAGCATCACTTCCTACCCCCACTCATGCCCCAAGCACAATCAAAGTACCTAGGAACTACCACCCCATATCTGACTGGTAGTCCATCTAGCCCACTATTCTGTTTCCCCGCACAGTGGTTAGTTCTAGCTGCTTCAGAAGAAAAGGCAAGAGATCCTGCAGTGGACTATTTTAGAATAACCTGTCCACAGCTTCTTCCTGAGCCCCTCAGGTAGAGTTTGACATGCCCTGAAGCATGAGGCTCTCTCTTCTAAAATGCAGTGTGTACTTATGTATGCACATGTGTAAGCTTTCCTGATCCCTTCTAATATGCCCTAAAATAACAACAAGATGACATTGCTGAACTCTCCCCCATGGCCCCATCCATACACCTTAAAAAGTCTCCTGCATAGTTCAGAAAGCTGTGATATTCAGCAGGAAACTCTGAGCTGTCAACACTTCCTTATCAATCCCTGCACCGTTGGGGAAAGCTCAAGATAAATCCTACCAGCTGTGAGCTGCCACAGCAAGGCCTAGATTCGAAAGTCCGATTCCCTGGCTGCTGGTGCAAATAATCTACAGTCCTTAATTGATAGTGCTGACCATCAGCTGGAGCATCTCCAGAGTGATGCTCCAGCCTCTATTAAAAGAAAAGGGCCTGGACTGTGATCTAGCTCCAAGCTTACTCAGGTGAAAGAACATAAGTTACTTTCTAAGGAAGCTGGAAGATGCTGAGAATCCAGGAGGAAATTTTAGTATGAGCAACAGGGCTCAAGTCAGGGATGGGTGAAAGTGTCAATTAGATGGTTCTATTGCTAGTGAATTTCTTCTTCACGGTTATCTGAAGTTCTGACAATCCCACTGTGTTGGGTCACGGGGAAAATGCCTTCAAATCAAAACCAGTGGCGCCCAAGCCAGCTGATACTCTGGCATCATGAAGATCTTTGATACGAGTGGTAATGTTACATGTGATAGTGTAGGAGGCAAGGAAGGCATATGAGATTGTCTGCAAGGGCAAGGACCATGCAAAGAGGCAAATAGGTTTATATACATCCACATATACAGCCTCTGATGCCCCTGCAGCGGGTCTTTGCCAAAGCAGAAGCAGAGATGGCAAATGATGTATGATCCTGCCAGGATGGGGGATCTGGAATGATGTGTGTATGTTAATAATGCTGCTTTACTACTATCACAGCTTTCATTCAGGGGTCTCTAAGAGCTGTACAGCCATTCACGAGCGAAGGCTCATACCATCCCAGTGCAATCAGCAAGTGTCTCCCCCTCCATTCTACAGGCAGGTATTGGTAAAGGGAGGCGTATAGTGGCTAATGCCTTCTCGTGGTCACATGTTGTCAGTGGCAAAGCCAGGAATAGACGGTAGAGAGTCTGAGTCCCAGTCCCCTGCTCTAACCACCAGGTAAAAATGACACCCCCAGGCTCTCCCTCCTGTTCACACCCTTGTCCAGCAGAGGCAAAGAAGGGAAAGTGGCTCTGATTTTCAGAGGTCTCAGGGACTGCAGCCTTCAGAAAACGAGAGTAACGGTTCTGTGGAGCTCCTGAGCTCCATGGAAATGACTCTCAGCTCTGCAGGAGGGCACCTTTGCTGCAGAGCACAGGAGTCGCCAGAGATCAGGAGTTCTTCTGACTTCAGCTCCACTGGTTCCCTTCTATGGAGATCAGTGCAAGCCTGGGGGATGCTTCAGGTAAGTTGGCATTTCAGTTAAACCCGAGTTTATAAGAGTCTGTAGTTACCAGGAGTCTCTTACAATCGACCATGTGTAAAGAGGATCATTTCCAATGCTATAACATCACTTGAAGTCAGACAGTGTTCTAGGCAGGTGCACCACGTGCTGATCCTTTCCTGGGACCGGCTTGTGGACAGAGATGCGGACTGAAATTAACACCCATGGGATCTCTCTTGCACCTAATCGTGAGTCATATAGAAACCTGGAAGCCAATTATTTGAGAGCTTGTATTCAAAGCTCTAATTGGCCCTGGTCCACTTTGGAAAGTACTATATAGTAGTTCCAAGGCTCTATGTGTATTTGTGTGTGTGTTCGCACACGCTCCCTTCAAAAACCCTGTGGACAGAGAAAGTTAGTTTCCTGTTAGTCCCTTTATAAATCAACGGATTAAGGAAATGAAAGAAAGACATTTAAACAGCACATTTTATGCACTACATATTACATTCCCAGATAAGTGGTGGGTATTTTCATATGGTAGCTACAGCTTCTAGCAGATATGCTGACAAGAAAAAAAACGAGCCTACGCTATGGGTAAAGTTCATGCATTGAAGTGTTTGCAGCTTAGACTAAACAGTTCTTCAGCATGATGGGAGGAAGGAAAATGATTCCCTATCTCCTCTCCCCCTGTGCTTAGTAGAGATCATCAGCCTCTAGTAGCAGATCTGAGCATAGATACATATAGGCCATCTGCTCGGCAATCTGCAGTTTACCTGGAGATCTACATTAGTAGGCAGGAAGCTAAACAGAAGAACACAGCAGCTTGGGGAAGGGATTTTACAGCACATCAGGCTGCTTTGTGTTTTTTCCTAATTTTCTCTTCCTTCAGCCCACTTCAGTGACTTCAGTGACTTGCTCCCTAGGCTCCAGCCCCTTAGAATGATTTCTGCAGTGTCTCTACTGTCCCACAGCTCCAGCTTGCTCTGAGTAGCATTTCTGCTACCCTCCTTTCTCCTGTGAATTGCACAGGCTTAGAATCAGACATGAGATATGTGGGAACAGAAGGAGTATTGTAAGTTATACCTTGGTATGTAGGTGTTGAGAACAATCTACTGGGAGAGATCAGTATTATTTCCTATTATTATGATATGTACCTTGGTTTATCTGTTTGATATTATTTTGACTGTGTGGAGTAAAATCAAAATCAGCTATCTGGAAGAACAAAGAGGAAATAAAACAATGGTCAGAGAATAAGACACCTCTAGGCTAGCAACCTCAAGGGAGTTAAAAGAACAATGGCTTGGCCATCAATTGTGGGAGCTGCTATTACTGCCTTACAGTAGCTGTGAAGCAGTTTCAGTGTATTTCAGTCTCAGTGTATCTGCGTCACTTACCTAGAGAAATGTAAATGGAGCCAGGAATAGAATTCTAGAATCCCGACACCTTGTCCATTCCTCTACCCAACTAGATAACCCATCCTCACAGAACTGGGGAGAGAACTGTGCAAAAAGTGGATTATTTGGTTTGCAGGTTTTGAACGCAAAAAAGAATTGTTTTGGATCAGACTAAACGTTTCATATAAATTTTGACCATTTTAAAATGTTTTTGAACGTTTAAGAATACAATTAAAGGCATTTTTTAAAAGGAAAAGTCATTTCAGACCAAACAAATCATCAAAAATCAAAACATCTTGATCTCTAAATGTCCAAAGACAATGTTTTCTTTTTTGCAAATTGCTGTTGTTTCTGAAATGAACAATTCAGTGAAACCGACACCTTTGTAAAATGTTTTGGTGTCACCAAATGTGCATTTTTCACTCAAAAGGAGTTTTGGCCAAAAAAAAAAATCACCCAGGTTTACTCAGGAATCTTGGTTCCTAGTCCCCTGATCCAAATACTAGACTATGCTCTCCCTTCCTCTCATAACTAGCCTCCTAATTTCTAAACGATGTTCTTCAAAAGTAAATATTGAAAAAAATACACAAGTAAAAAAATAACAAACCCCCAAAGCCTCTGATTGATCCTTTTAGTGACATGACCCTGAAAGGACACAACTGGATGAATTCCTTTAGAAGAATATAAATAGATTATTAAACTTTAGTACATACAAGTAGCTCTTTGAGTAACAAATGACACAATAATAAATAACAAAAGGTCCTCCAGGCAAGACTCAAGGAAGCTTGGAAGGGTTATTGAGATTCCAAGAATGTACTACTTACAAAATCTACCAAGAGCCAATAAACAAGGCAGGATCATTGCCAAGGGATGGTTGTTTGCTTCGGCACCCACAGACTAGCTCTCAGTCAGCTGAAATTTGAATGAGTTTTGCCAGTTGCTTTTTAAAAATTTAACATTTCCTATCCCACTATCTTATGCCTTGGTACTGGGGCATTGTTGTTATTCGACAAATGTTAATGACTTCATAACTCAGTGCTCAACGCTTTAGGGCAATTTTTGTATTATTAAGGTTTCCTCTGATGCATAAAATGTAAAGTCTCAAAAGGTTACAGGTGCACAATTAAAAAAAAAGTTTTTGCAACTTCCAGAGAAAGGGAGATTTAGAGGGGCTTTAAAGAGATAAAGTTGTAGGTTTTTAACCGAGGGTGGTTAGGAGGGGGTTGTGATCAGTGTATGCACCCCCTGCCATTCCCCACTGAAAAAAAATCAAGACATCAAGATGGAATTCACATGGGAATTTAGTTTTATGTTCCTCTTTGTGTTGCCTTAGCCCTTCATGGGTTCTTATGTTATTAATAACAGGGAGTTCAGAGATAGACAATGATAATGACAAGAGGCATGAAGAGACTCCCCAGATGAGAAGATTCGGACAATTTACTTCATACAAGAGACAAATAAGAGGGGATTTAACAGAGGTATAGAAAATAACAAATTGTCTGAAGCAAGTAGGTCAGGCCCTTCTATTAATTCTTTATCACAGTACAAGGACAAGGAGATGCAAAATGAAACTTTTGGTTTTGCTTTGGTTCATATGGATTCATAGTCCCTAAATTTTACATTAAGGTTTGGGGTTAAGAAAGTGAAACTCAGTCAGAACTGATGATAATGAACAATCTGTTTTGCTCTATGTAACCAGTGAAAGTGCTGATTTCACCTTGTTTACAGATATCCAACAATATCTGCTAGTGCTTACAAATTCTGTCTCCAGAGGTAGTTTTGTAGCCAGGTGTTTATAAGCAACCTGAATCCAAATGAGTTCAAGTGTATTTGGGCTTGCACAAATCATGCTTTATGCCAATGGAGGATGTGACTATCAGAGAGGATTTTGACTACAGCCAATGTGTCTTGTTTCAGGTGCTTGGCTATCATAGGTTTAGAAAGCATCATTCATTTTGTTAAAGTGTTTCACAGAATGGATGTAAGTGCTGGTGAAAGGTGTCTGGTTGGCAAGCCTTGAGACTATGTCCTCAGTTTCCCCATGGAACAGGTACAGCCCAACCGCTCGAAAACTTACCGAGCTCCTTCCCCCATGTTGACTTGGAGGGGAGCAGTACTAGGACAGGACGATAGTTCTGTGGCTCAGTCAGTCTCGGCTTAGTACCTGCCAACAAAAGTGTCCACCCCCAACGAGTGGCGTTCACGTTGTCGACAGGAGAGCGCTCCTGCCAGCAATGCGCTGTTCACTCCTGCCAGCAATGCGCTGTTCACTGGGTGGGGGTTAACACCTCTGAAAGACAAAAGTTTTGCCAGTGTAGACATAGCCTAAGAGTGGGACTCAGGACCCTCATTTTCTCTAAATTGTCAGAGGCCTGTATAGTTCCAAGAGTGATTAGTAAGTGCCTCTGTTTGTCTGGGGCACAGCTAAAAACTCCTGAAAAGGGACCTGATTCTCCGACACACCGAGGTGCAGATTTTTGACTGCCTGTGAGATTTGGGCTCTTAAGTGCCTAAATCTCTTCCGAGAAGGAAACTTCAAACTCTCAAATCAATTAGCTGTTGCAATGCTGGGCACAGCAATGCCTAAATACCTTTACAAATTTGGGCCTGAGCTCCCGTCCCCTAGACCATTTAAGGTACTTCAAGTTGGGCATTCCAAAATTGAGACATATCAAATCAAATGGACTCTTTTCCCCTTATGTCTACTTTCTCTGTGCTGGGACAGAGCCTGGTGACTTGCCTCCTCCCATGCCTTCAGGGAGAGCCAGCTGTGTCCTGGACACTTCAGGAGAGATCTGCTGGGGCCATTTCCAGCGGTGATCTGCTGGCCAACTCTCTTCAATCATTAGTCTGAGGGCCAACAAGCAGAGGCTTCCAAATACCTGGAATATAACAGGGAGCTGAGTCCTAGGCTACAGCATTATGGGGCATTATACACGCCACATTCCCAGTGCTATACAAAGGGCCAGCACGAGTGTGGAGCCTGACGTAAGACCTCAGAACACTCGGCTGAAGTTCATTCAGTGAAGACACATGGTTAAACCTAACAGTTAATAATCCGCACAAGTCCAATTTAAGATTAAAATTTGCCTTCATTTGCAATTATCTAATTAGCAGTTACCCTAATTTCACATGTACCAAGTTGCATTTTTTAAATAAATGTGATATTTGATGAGAAAAAAATAGTGCCAATTTACTTAAGGGTATTTTATATAAAGCGTCATTATTATCCTGTTGCTAGAATGTATGTCTAGATACTTTTAATGAAAAATTTCATTTTTGCTAACTTGCAATTTCTTTCAAGTCTAGGGCAGAAATCAAATCAGAAGCAGGCATCAAAACAGCACGTCCACTATCTGGGAGGGAAAAGGACATAATGACCCCCAAGCCCTTCAATATATAGGCTTGGTTTTGAATAAAGAAAGAGCCTCTGAAGTATAAGATCCCCCTATCACTCTAATAATTAAAGCCACAACGACATTAAAGACAAGCAGAGAAATTGATACAAATCATAGATTGTAATCTGAATCCAAACCCTACAGCTTTAAAGAGATAGAGAAAAAAGTGAAGCTCACCAGCAACCATCACAAATCTTATGCAAATCCACCTCAGATGATTTGTTCTTGTGAAGATGTGAAGCCAGACTGAATTTTGAAAGTTACTGTATGTAGGGGGTTGGTGGAATAGACTTTCACATCCAAGCAATTCACTAGGGAAAGCCTAAAGGAGATGAACCGGAGGGGATGTGATAGCTGTGTATACAGAAGGAATAAATAAATATTCCTTCTATACACACAGTGCCGTACTCAAAGCAGGTGCAAGCAAGGAGGAACAGTGGGGGGAAATCCTGGCCTTGTTGAAGTCAATGGGATTTTTGCCACTGATATCAATGGGACCAAGATCTCACCCTGGGGGTTTAAGGTTAGGATTTTCAAAGGGAGTTAAGCACCTAATTCCTTTATGCATCTTTAAAAGATCACAGCCTTAGATCTTACATATGAGCTGGAATGTGGCTGTGAATCGATGTGATGATGTCACTCTTTGGGGTAGAAGGGGCTGTTTCCCAAGATAAAGTGTATTTAAAACAATGTTCCTTATCTGCTGTTAACACAATTAGATTAATACAAGGGGAAGATCTGTATGTTTGAAACTTGCACCTTGTTAAGCTTGAACTAAACTGATATGTTTATAGCAAAGCTGAATAAATACTGCAAAAAAAAAAGTCTGAATATTCATTAGAACTCTTAAGGAAATTTGTCCTCGTCATATTTGCATCTCTCTTGTGTTTGTTTCCTGTGCAAAGGAGTTTTACATGAACATTCACAGAAAGTGAATATGAAGCTTGAAAGCTCACGAGAAATGAATTTTAAATTCACTCTCTGTGTGCATTCACCCAGGAAACCTGATTACAATTATTCATTACACTCAAATATTTATTTGCTGTAGCACCTAGTAGCCATCCAGGCTGAAGTCCTCCTCGGATGAACACTGTGCACACATTGCAAATGGCAGCCTCAAAGCGCTTACAAGACGTAAGCTCCTTCACTAGGAACGGACGCAACACCATGTGACGTAGGTGACCAATCTCAACTAAGCTTGAATTGGAGATTTCAAATATTGAGCTGCCAAGTAAACAACACTGGGGAGAAATTGTTCCAAATAATTTTGCATAATGAATAAATCAGAGAAAGTCAGAATCTGTTCACGGACATTCTGTGAGCGGAGAGAAAGGCAACAATTTTCAATCTGATTCAGTCAGAATGATTTGGTCAGGTTGCTGGTGAATGACTCATTTCTTGGTTGGTTTCAGAGTAGCAGCCATGTTAGTCGGTATCTGCAAAAAGAAAAGGAGGACTTGTGGCACCTTAGAGACTAACCAATTTATTTGAGCATAAGCTTTGGTGAGCTACAGCTCACTTCATCGGATGCATTCAGTGGAAAATACAGTGAGGAGATTTATATACACACAGAACATGAAAAAATGGGTGTTATCATACACACTGGAAGGAGAGTGATCACTTAAGATGAGCTATTACCAGCAGGAGGAGGAGGGGACCTTTTGTAGTGATAATCAAGGTGGGCCATTTCCAGCAGTTGACAAGAACGTCTGAGGAACAGTGGGCGGGTGAGGGAGGGAGGGGAATAATCACGGGGAAATAGTTTTACTTTGTGTAATGACCCATCCACTCCCTGTCTCTATTCAAGCCTAAGTTAATTGTATCCAGTTTGCAAATTAATTCCAATTCAGCAGTCTCTCGTTGGAGTCTGTTTTTGAAGTCTTTTTGTTGTAATATTGTGACTTTTAGATCTGTAATTGAGTGACCAGAGAGAAGAAGTGTTCTCCGACTGGTTTTTGAATGTTACAATTCTTGACATCTGATTTGTGTCCATTTATTCTTTTACGTAGAGACTGTCCAGTTTGCCCAATGTTCATGGCAGAGGGGCATTGCTGGCACATGATGGCATATATGACATTGGTAGATGTGCAGGTGAACGAGCCTCTGACAGTGTGGCTGATGTGATTAGGCCCTATGATGGTGTCCCCTGAATAGATATGTGGGCACAGTTGGCAGTGGGCTTTGTTGCAAGGATAGGTTCCTGGGTTAGTGGTTCTGTTGTGTGGTATGTGGTTGCTGGTGAGTATTTGCTTCAGGTTGGGGGGCTGTCTGTAAGCAAGGACTGGCCTGTCTCCCAAGATCTGTGAGAGTGATGGGTCGTCCTTCAGGATAGGTTGTAGATCCTTGATGATGCGTTGGAGAGGTTTTAGTTGGGGGCTGAAGGTGATGGCTAGTGGCGTTCTGTTATTTTCTTTGTTGGGCCTGTCCTGTAGTAGGTGACTTCTGGGTACTCTTCTGGCTCTGTCAATCTGTTTCTTCACTTCAGCAGGTGGGTATTGTAGTTGTAAGAATGCTTGATAGAGATCTTGTAGGTGTTTGTCTCTGTCTATGGGGTTGGAGCAAATGTGGTTGTATCATAGAGCTTGGCTGTAGACAATGGATTGTGAGGTGTGATCTGGGTGAAAGCTGGAGGCATGTAGGTAGGAATAGCGGTCAGTAGGTTTCCGGTATAGGGTGGTGTTTATGTGACCATCACTTATTAGCACCGTAGTGTCCAGGAAGTGGATCTCTTGTGTGGACTGGTCCAGGCTGAGGTTGCTGGTGGGATGGAAATTGTTGAAATCATGGTGGAATTCCTCAAGGGCTTCTTTGCCATGGGTCCAGATGATGAAGATGTCATCAATATAGCGCAAGTAACCTATCCTTGCAACAAAGCCTGTTGCCAACTGTGTCCACATATCTATTCAGGGGACACCATCACAGGGCCTAATTACATCAGCCACACTTTCAGAGGCTCATTCACCTGCACATCTACCAATGTGATATATGCCATCATGTGCCAGCAATGCCGCTCTGCCATGTACATTGGTCAAACTGGACAGTCTCTACGTAAACGAATAAATGGACACAAATCAGATGTCAAGAATTGTAACATTCAAAAACCAGTCGGAGAACACTTCTGTCTCTCTGGTCACTCAATTACAGACCTAAAAGTCACAATATTACAAGAAAAAGACTTCAAAAACAGACTCCAACGAGAGACTGCTGAATTGGAATTAATTTGCAAACTGGATACAATTAACTTAGGCTTGAATAGAGACAGGGAGTGGATGGGTCATTACACAAAGTAAAACTATTTCCCCCTCCCCCCCCCGCCCACTGTTCCTCGGATGTTCTCATCAACTGCTGGAAATGGCCCACCTTGATTATCACTACAAAAGGTTTTCTCCCCCCCCCCCACTCTCCTGCTGGTATTAGCTCATCTTAAGTGATCACTCTCCTTAGAGTGTGCATGGTAACACCCATTGTTTCATGTTCTCTATGTATATAAATCTCCCCACTCTATTTTCCACTGAATGTATCCGATGAAGTGAGCTGTAGCTCCTGAAGGCTTATGCTCAAATAAATGGGTTAGTCTCTAAGGTGCCACAAGTCCTCCTTTTCATTTCTTGGTTGTCATGCATGAGTCTAGTGCTTCAGCGTTTGGGTTGCAAATACTCTCGTGTGTGCACATGAGATGTTTAAATTAAAACGATCAGCTTTCAATGATGACAATAATCACCAACACTTTTTAATTTTATTATTAATATTGTGCCAAATGCCACAGTCCTCACTCAGGCAAAACTGCCAGTGAAGCCACTAGGGCTTTTGCCTGAATAAGGACTGAATCAGAATTGACTAACGGCTTCAGGGTGTTGGAGCACCAGGTTGCACAAGATGATTTTATACTTTCCCCTCCCCTCTCATTCTCCCTATTTGTATCTATAAGTGCTGCATAAGGAAACACCCACTGCCAAACACAACAGCAGTCACTCCTACAGCAGTCACTCCTACAGGATGGGACACCAATGACCCTACAGCACAAACTGTGTCCAGGACATGACAGAGTCAATATTGCCCCATGTACTAAAGGCTTTGGCATGAGCAGATTATGAAAAGGCAGCTCTAGTCATCCATTAACCCCAGTAATTCCTATGCTTCTCCCATTGCAGAAAGGCTGCCTCTTGCTGGTGAAAATGGACGGCACATATTCAGACATGGGTTGTATCCTTGTGGTCTGAAAGGAAATCCTCATGTCCGTCCCCTTCTGCATTTACTGGCTAGAAGCTGCTGCCATTCCCCTCCCTGCTTCCCATCACAGGGGGAAGATCCAGCCTCAAGTTCTGCAACTCTACCAGGCAGGTTGGCCCAAATCATCTGCATTTGAGGGAGCTCAAAGCCAGGGCTGGCACTGTTTAAAATAGCTCTGCCTGCACAGGACTTAACTGACTGACATAACAGGCATTTTTGCAGAAAGAGCTCCGATCAGGCTTCTCTTGTACACTTTGCCATTTCACGCCATCTATCAGAACCCTTTCCAAGCTTCTGGTGTATAACAAGGGCAGTTGCCTCAGCCACATTCCACCTTGTCCACCGAGTGCTGTGACTCTGAAATCAGCCTCTCCATTCACTCGCTTATTCTTGAAACAAACACATGCTGTTGCATTGACAACTGTCATATCCCAGCACCTGAGCTGTGTCGGAGATCCAGGAGCATTTCTGTACAAACATCAATACTATGCTTTCAACATCTTCACTGGAAAGAGGTTCTATTGGGAGCATGTTTTTTGCCCAATCTTAATAATAAACCAAGCCACTGGCTTTTTTGCTTTCCTTTGTTTCCCTGTCTGGCTCAGCGCAGCATGCAACTGGGGAGCAGATTTTTCATAATTAGGGAGAAATAGACGATCATTCAAATCCCTTTTGGAAGTGGCTGGTGAACACAAAGAGCTGAAACTGTGACTTAGAAGAGGATAACAGGTGTTCAGGAAGGATGCAACAGGCACATACACTTGCATTAGCTCATTTACTTAGGTCATTTCCTCATATCATGTGCTCTCCTTGGGCCAATTTCAGACCTGACAGAAAGGGATGCAGTTCCACCGATTGGAATTTCACCTCTTTATTGCCAGATCTGAATTCGACCTAGTCCCTAATGTGCATGAATGTGGGAGCTACGGAGAGGAAGCAATATCTTATATTTAATACACGAGAATGGGGGTCTGGAAAGCTGGTGAACATTTCTATTCTTGGCTCTTCCACAGGCTTCATGCAGGACTTTGTGCAAGTAATTTAGCCTCTCTATGGCTCAGTTTCCCTGTCTGTTAAATGGGGATTGTCATTTTCTGCCTGACAAGGTATTGTCAGGCTCAACTGAGGTTCATAAAGTGCTTCAAGATCCTTGGATGGCAGGTGCTAAAGAATGAAGTGGTATTATTTGAAATAATTCACCTGGTTTTCCAAAATCTGTCTTGTATTCCTCTTCATGGTTTTAACTTTTATCTTTTGTTTTCTTTCTGTCTTAATATGAGAGATTTATTGGTTTGTATAAATGGATGTAACTTCAAATGACTGTCCTTTCACTCATGTTCCTATTATGTCAGTATGGCATTTCCAACACAGCAGGTTACAATGATTCCAATATTCCTTCATATAAATACTAGGCATTATTGACAAGACAATCACATACCATGATTAATTAGAAAAGACTGTAAGTTGTATAAATGATAAGGAGTACTTGTGGCACCTTAGAGACTAACCAAGAGCTGTAGCTCACAAAAGCTCATGCTCAAATAAATTGGTTAGTCTCTAAGGTGCCACAAGTACTCCTTTTCTTTTTGCGAATACAGACTAACACGGCTGTTCCTCTGAAACCTGTATAAATGATGTTAGTAACAAAATCAGTTACAATATTTCATGGCTGGTGGGTCTTGCCAACATTCTCAGGGTTCAACAGATTGCCATATTTGGGATCAGAAAGAAATTTTCCCCCAGATCCGATCGACAGAGACCCTGTGGTTTTTCTTTGCCTTCCTCTGCAACATGGGCCATGGGTTGCTTGCAAGTTTAAACTGAAGTAAATGGTGGAGTTTCTGTAACTTGAAGTCTTTAACTCATGATTTGAAGACTTCAGTAACTCAGCCAGAGGTTAGGGATCTATTACAGGACTGGAAGGGTGAGGTTCTCTCAGGAGGTCAGACTAGATGATCGTGATGGTCTCTCCTGGTCTTAACGTCTATGAGACCTCCTCAGACTGTAAACCATGTAGGTGATGTTGGCATCACAAGTGAAAACAACAGCCATTATATATAATGGACAGGAGAGTTAGGAGCTGGTCAATGAGTAGGGAGCTGGCCTGGGACCTACAAAAGAGGGGCCCATTTCCCAGTTCAGTTCAGACTTTCTGTGTGACCTTGGGCAAGTGACTTAGGTCCAGAATTTTTTTTTTAGGTGCCTATCTCTCATTGAAATCAATAATCTGAGTGATGCTGTTATTACGAATGAAAACGACAATGATCACTGAAATTAAGGTGAGCTGGGGCCTAAATACCTTTGAAGTCTCGCCCTTAGTGCCTCAGTGCCTCAGTTTCCCAACTCTAACCTGCACGTCCCTGTGAGGATGAATACATTAAAGACTGTGAGGCACTCAAATGGCCCTGTCACCATAGTATCTATGTACCTAAGGGTATGTGTACCTGGGAGAAAAACCCCAGGAAGCAGCAGGGCTCAGAGACCAGGCTACAGACCTGGGCTTGTGCTATAGTGCTGAAAATAGCTGTGTAGCTGTTTCGGCTCAGGCTCTGAAGCCCAGGGAGAAGGTGGGTTTCAGAGCCCAGGCTTTGATGTATTTATCATCACCAAGAAGTGCTATTATCCCCAGTTTAGAGATGCCAAGAGGCCGAGAAGATTGAAGCATCCAGAGGAAGGAGCAGAAGAATCTTCGGTAGTAACTCAGAGATAGGCAAGGAGATAGAGAGGTAGGCTAGGATGCAGCCACGGGAAACAGCAACAGGTCTGAGATTGGGCAGACCAGGATTGCTAGTCATAAGGTCTCTGGGCTGGAACCCTGAGTAGTGGGCGGGCCTGGGTCCCCCTACTAGCTGCTGGGCGAAGTGGCACAAGAGGACCAGAAGATGGAACAGAAGACTGCCTGAAATGGCATCTGGACAGCTTGTCCAGGGGGACGTTGTCACCCCAGAAGATGGGGGGAACTATATAGTGACCTGGCTGGAGGGCCAGGTCACAAAGAAGGAGCACTCCAAGTCATGGAGAGAGGGAGAGGTACCACTGTGTGTGATCCCTCAGCAGAAGAGGGCGCCAGATGGGATGAGAACTAATTCCCAGACCCAGCCACAAAGAGGCCACCTGCGGCAAGAGGACCCCCTTCACACTATCCCATCAGCCCCCCTTTAATATCAGCAGTTTGCAGTATTGATCCTCGCAAACTACCAGCTGAAGCCACCAGCCAAATTGGAGGGCAAGAATCAGGATGATAGCTACAGCACCTATCAGCCCTGTCTCCAGAAATATTGTAACATGGAGGCTGGATCGCGCACGTCATGTGTAAACTAGTTGTGCCTCTGACGTAATATAAGAAAAATTGCTGTCAGATGCCTGGGAAAGGGTAATCACGGCATCAGAACTTGCTGCAAACATGGGTGCAAACATGGCGAACATGATCCCTGCATTAGACCTGTCGCAGGTTTCTGGCACCCCAATCTTTATGTATAAGAGGCTCTGGCAAGCTAACACTCTTTGTTGTGGCTCGAGCAACATCCCTTTCTGAGACCACATCCCACGCCGTGTGGCCACCTGTCTGGTTTCACAGACAAAATCCTTCCACTGTGCAATGTTTTGGGCAGGGTAGAAGCAGTGAGAAAAGGAGGGGGAAGGTTATAAGCTTAACTCCTCTATTATGAACATCACTTTGCTGTCTAAGTCCTGCTCCATCTCTTTTTGCCCACAGTGGCAGAGGGCATTATTGTGGCATGGGAATGAGAATGAATATAAGGAAAGGCTCAGAAGGTCATAAGCTCACTACATAATTGATCTCCAGGGTGGTTACCATAGGGAAATGAAAGTACAAAATTGGCAGAAAATGTTTACTCCAGGACAATATGTCGTAGCTTCCGAGACCAGACGCGTCCATTGGAAGCCAAACTTTTCTTTTATGCTTGAACTGGTTCAACACGTGGCTTCTATGCATGAGAAAAGGAATGACACTAAACTGCACAACAACAACAAAAAATGAAAGTCAGCCCCAAGAATGTTCTCCTGATTGTACCAGCCTGCTACATTGAGGCTGAAAAAGGAAAACTCATTTACACTTCAGTTATGAAATGGCAAAGCATTGCCACCACTTTTATGGCTTTATATTCCTCTGACCAATGTTGTATGTAATTACTCTGCAAAGCAGCCTCATTTTTAGGAAGTAACATTGAAATGGTAAAATCCTTACGATTTTATGTTTTCAAGATCTAATTTGTACAAAATAGGAAAAATATAATGGGTCCAATTTTCTTCCTGGGACACCTTGAGGTTCTAGTAGGTGTTTTGGATCCTTCACTGTGGTATGGGTTTCAGTTATGATCACACAGACTGTTTATGTTCCATTAGAGAGAATCTGCATAGAATCATAGAATCATAGAATATCAGGGTTGGAAGGGACTTCAGGAGGTCATCTAGACCAACCCCCTGCTCAAAGCAGGACCGATCCCCAATTAAATCATCCCAGCCAGGGCTTTGTCAAGCCTGACCTTAAAAACTTATAAGGAACGAGATTCCACCACCTCACCAAATAACCCTATACGGCCTCTTCCATCACTGGAGCAGGAAAGGCCTCTTCACATGACCCAGTATGTCATTTTTCTTGAGGCATGTGTAAAACACCTGTCAAGAGAAATGGTGGGTGAGGTAATATCTTTAATTGGACCAACTTCTGTTGGTGAAAGAGACAAGCTTTTGAGTTACACTGAGCTCTTCTTCAGCTCCGTGTATGCTCAAAAGCGTGTCTCTTTCACCAACAGAAGTTGGCCCAATTAAAGATATTACCTCACCCATCTTGTCTCTCTAATATCCTGGGACCAACATGGCTATGACAACGCAGCATGAAACTCCTGTAGATTGTGTCTTGTGCTCCCTTCTAGTTGCTAGTCCCACTATGGCTCTCAGCTAAGTGAGTTGCTTCTTTCACTCAAGCAGTGGAGGTCTGTGCTTCAGCATTAAAAGTCCAGATGACCCATGTGAGGGGCTGTTACTAAGCTGGCAGCTGATCAGCTACAGGGCCAGAATTTAAATGAGGGCTGTGCTAGGATAGCTACAGCAAAGAGAGGAGAGACAATTGCCATTAATTTCAGGAGGAAATAGAACGGATCTTGGACTCTGTCAAGGGATTTCCTCCAACCCTGATTCAATCCAATACAAAAAAATAGAAAAGCATTTTCTGTCTCTCTCTCTCTGTCTGTCTTTCCCACCTCTGCAAAAATTGGACATAGCACAAAAGCAGCATAAGGAGGCATTAACCACATTTCCCAAGCAGAATGACCGAGTCATTGTTAAAAGATGAAAATAAATTCATATTGTGTGCCTTTTTGTACCACACTCCTTGAGGGTTGGAGAGAGATGTCTGATACTAACTGAACCCCTAGGATTCTCTTGAGCAGATTAAAAAGCCATTTTTGTTAGATATGATTTGGTGAAGCAGTCTACTGTCCAGCATGGATCCTGAGCATTTCAAAAAAAGACTTCAGACTAGACTCACGCTAGCTAGAAAGCCTTGGAACTTAGTCCATCAAACAACAACAGAATATCACATCATTCAGCTGCAGGAAGATTCCTCAGGCAAAGTGAGTGGCCAAGTGAGCATGACATATCACAGACCTGATCCAGCAAAGAACAGCTCCCACTCTCAATTCCCATTACTTTCAATGGCACTTAAGCTCATACTTAAAGTTAGGCAAATGCTTCAGCACTTTGCTGAATTGGGATGGAGTGTACGGGACCAACCTAGGTCCCACTGAAGTCACAGGAAAGAATCTTGCATACTACAAGGTTTCATGCACACTCCTCCTGAAGCTTTTGTTACCGGCCACTGTATTAGATGGACCAGTGCTCTGATCCAGTCTGGTGATTCCTACCATCCTATGTTCCATGGGAGTCAGATTGGGATGTATGTTGGAGTCTGACTGTCACAGAGGAAAGAAAAAATCCCGGTATTGTCATCTCCCATGATTTTATTGCAAGTCTTATGCTATTTGGTGTTTACTTAAAGCCCCAGCTCCTGGGTCATGTGGAAATGTGAGAATCACAAGACCAAACAAGTTTCCAGCCCTGAGGGTTGCAGAAAAAAGCTTGGCAAGATGAACTTTAGTGGCTAAAAGAACCCAACAAAGGGTAAATAAAAAGGAACCACCATTGATTAGTTTTTAAATTCTCATGATTTTTCATCTCATGATCTTCTCAGGGCCTGACTCGATATTTTCGAACATCTCAGGTGAACGGAAAAAGAGTTAAGGGGGAATCCCACAGTCCAGGAAAGACTAAATTCTCAGTGGGTCCCCACCCCACTGGTACCCTTACTCACTGGCCAGGTATGACAGTTCACATGATCTCCCAACCAGTGGGGATTAAGAGGACTCACTGCAGCCTTGAGAATTCCAGCATTACTGCAAAAGCATTTATTTATGCAAGAGGCATCTCACCCCGCTAGAACATTATGAATCGTTCCTTAGAAGGGCTGAATGGCATCCGCCTCCCCCACTCTCGCTCTTTAATACATGACCGTGGAATCAGCTGGCTTTTGCTGCCAATGCTAACAAGGCCCAACTTTGTGGGATTATTTAATATTTATTCAAAATATTTGTGGCAGATATAATGACATAATCACTCAGTCCAATAACCTGACATGGTTACATAAGCATGCTTTCAAAAACAACAACAACAACATCTACAGTGAGAGGGAAAAAATATGTTGACAGCTAGAATAATTTATGCTATTGTGTACAGAGCCTGCCAACGCAATTCAGACAAGCTTAGGGTAGATTTGCTAAGAGAATCTAGGTTGGAATTTACAAAGGAACCTAAGGGAATTAGATGCCCAGATTCCATTGAAATTCAGTGGGAGCTGGGCTCTTGAAAATCTCATCCTTACTTCTTTCACTTTCAGGTTTGTAACACTTTAAGTCAACATATAGCAAAATAATACTTTTTCATGGAAATTTTTTTAAGGAAAACTGATCTTTTGAACATGATTATTATTTGTATTATTTATTATTTATTTATCTGTACTGCAGTAGGGACCCCATTGTGCTAGGCACTGTACAAACACAGAACGAAAAGAGTCCCTGCCCCAAAGAGCTCACAATCTACATATAAGACAAGAGACAACAGATGGACAAAGAAAGATGGGAGAGGACAGGGAAACAATCAGACAATATTAATCAACGTGATGGGTCGTGATCTTGGCACACCAGTTGCCTAAGTGTTGTCAAGTTGGAAAATGTAAGTTTCCATGAACATTTTTATTACAGCTGTTATCTTTTTTTTTATGACCATGAATTTTCAGCTTGGATTTTTTCCATTAAAAAAATTCAAAAATTTCATGAGAAATTTTGGAAAAATTAACATTTTTTTTGGAAAATTCCCACAAAAACAATTGACATTTTCTACCAAGCTCCACAAAACAACCTGTTGGCTTATACTTGGTTCCATTAACCAAAATCCTGCCCCAGACTCTCCAGTTACTGCTAGGTGTACTGACACACATTGCTGAGGTGAACTGCATTCAGCCAACGTGTTTCTCTCAGCTTCAGTGTATGCCTCTAATGCTTATGTCACTGGAATTTCATTACCTGCCACAGGACTCTTTACCTGACACTTCTCTGCTGGGAGAAAGCTGCTAGAGTGCAACTCTTACAAAATCTCCTCTCACAACACCGCCGCGGCTTCAAAGGAAGAACGCAGCCTGGATTTTCCCTGTTTGCTTTCCACTGCACAAAATTTTACAAGTTATGCCTTTGTTACCAGTCATTTTAATTTTTTTTTAAATTAGTTACAATTAAAGGACCTTTTTTAAATGATTTTTTGTGAAAACCTTTTGATTTTCTAAACTTTCTTTTTTCCTGTTGAACGTTTTCATTAGTTTGGTTTTGTTTTCAGTTTTTTGGTCTTTTCTCTCTCTGTCCAATTGCCAGTTCGTGTTGGTCAGCTCGGTCCCATGGTGTTGTTTTTCAAAATGTATGATTTCCAGTTTGAAATAGAAATGTTTCGTTTTAACAAATTCTGATTTTTCACAGAGAAAGAGGAAAAAATGTCAATTAAAACTTTCCACCGAAGATTTTGAAAAATGAAAAAAATGTGGTGGATTTGAAAAAAAAAAGTGGAATGAAACCATGTTTGAAATTGTAATGATTTTAAAAATTTGGGACAATTCTCGTATTAAATGTTTATAAAAGTTGTAATAATTATAATAGTGCAATAGTAAATTTCAGGCACTAGTATTTAATAAATTATAATAATAGTTATTATAATCAAATAAATAATAATAATATTTTCCAAGCCGTGCAAGGGGTGCAGCCACATGACTCCTTTTCATGTCGATGGGGGTTGTGTGGTTAAACCCCATACAAATATATCAAATATATCAGTGCAGCAACCTGATACTTTCAGCCATGGATCTCAAAGTGCTCTACTAACTGTAACACAATAAGAAAATCAGCACCTCTGTTACACAGATTTTATGCCCACTGCACAGATGGAAAAACTGAAGCCCGAGGGTTAAGCAACTTATCCAAGGTCACACAGCCAGTCTGTGGAAGAGCCAGGAATCGAATTTAGATCACGTGACTGCCAGCCATCAGAGCAAAACCACTGCACACGTGGAATAAAAAAGAATAATTCCAAGTTGTAAAACAAAAGAAAGGTAAATTGGAAGAGCTATTATTATACAAACTTAGCGATATATAGAGATGGGATACCTAGAACAGCAATGTTAGAAAAGGATGAGTTTTTCAGCACCTGAACTTCCAAAGCACTGAGCCCCTGAAGCTCTCACCGATTTTATTTGCGTTGCTCAACAGGCTCTCATTGTGAATAGTCAAGTTAAACAGTATAACAGCTAATCCCCCTTCCCTGGATTCGTATACTGTTTTATATATTCGTATACTGTTCTCTGTTTTATTCCAATTAATATAGCACACAGAGGTCCCATCATGCTGGCTGTTGTAGAAACACAGACAGTCCTTGCACAAAGAAAAGGAGTACTTGTGGCACCTTAGAGACTAACCAATTTATTTGAGCATGAGCTTTCGTGAGCTACAGAGCTGTAGCTCACGAAAGCTCATGCTCAAATAAATTGGTTAGTCTCTAAGGTGCCACAAGTCCTCCTTTTCTTTTTGCGAATACAGACTAACACGGCTGTTCCTCTGAAACCTTGCAAAAAGAGTTTACTGTTGGAGAAGCTCCACTCACAGGAGCTGTGAACTGGGCAGGAAGGACCGTGATAACCTTCAGCTTGAAATGTACTCAATTTTTCAACAGTTAAAAGTCATGTCAGGGTTTCACGCCTGAATCTTCCTGTCCATTTTTGTGGTTTTTACATGTTCCTCTATTTTAAAATATTTTTCTTTCCCCTGATGCTGTGTGAAAGAGCTCTGCAAGCTCCCAGAGAAATGGCAGAATGTGCACAAAGTGCTGTCAGATGCTCAAAGTCAACCAAATGAAAACAGTGAGAATTTCCCCCCGACTAATCTTCCTTCCCCCATCTTCCCGCCACCATGATAATGGCCTCCAAATAGTAGGTATAGCATTTTCAGACAGAAGTGTGATTTTGAAGTTGGTGGAGTCTCTTCTGTAAATACCTAGCTCTTGTAGAGAACTTTTCATCTGTGAATCTCAATAGAGATCAGTATCCCCATTTACAGAAGGGGAAACTGAGGCACAGAGAGATACAGTGACTTCCCAAAGTCACAGAGCTAGCCAGTGGCGGAGCTGGGGATAGACGCCATATCTTCTGAGCCCCAGTCCAGTTCCCTATCCATTGAACCACTATAAATACTGCCTCTTTGATAGCCTGATCCAAAGCCTCAATCACCTCCTCTGCTCACACGGCTGGTTCTCCAAATATCTGTTGGTGATGGGGCTGTTTCTTTTCTAACTTGGGTTTTTGAACAGGCAAAACCCTGTAGATTAGACTTCATCTCTTCTTAGCATGGATTGAGTCCCAGGAATAAGGAAAATAGCAGCAGCAAATGAAGGGGAACACACAAGCTCTAATATCAACCATGAGAAAGTCCATGGGGTTCCACAAGTGCAGTGGAGACATTTAGCCAGGCAAAGGCAGAGAGAAAGTAAAATCTGCTACAGAATTTGAAGTGCAAACGTGTGCGTGCCGTGAACACGAGCAGTTCAAACTCGGTAGCAGGCAATTTTTCTTTGTCTGTGCAAATGGCCAAATGAGTTCTGGGACACAAAACATCCTGATGCAACGTGCAAACAGCTCTGGATACTGCCGACATGCCCATTTTCACAGACGGAGGACAGTCGTCCTTGTACAAAATAACACACGTATTTGTGCCAGCAGCTACCATAATTGTAAGTCTATGCAGAAGCTAATTAGACACCTCATGGCTTTTTGTATGTGAATTTAATGTACTTGGCTTGTACATACAGTAAAGGTATACGCAGCTGTGATGCATGTGTGTACACTTTTTTCACATGTGGCAGGCTTATCTGTGCTATGAAAGGTGGCATTTCTGAGTAGACCATTGATCTGAGCACCAGGAGACCTGGGTTTTAATCCACCTTTGCCACACTGTCTCGGTTTGTGGCCTTGGGAAATCCCACGTATATCTTTCTGTTTGTCTGTTTCTCAGTATGTTAAATGAAGATAATGAGGTCCACCCAGCTTTGTAAAAACACCTTTGAGATTTCCAGATGACAGAGACTATGCAAATATGAAATGTTATTAACCCTTTGAAAATCTGGTCCATGGTCATCTTCTTGTCGTCCTAAGCATTCATGCGGCTGATAATACAACCTTGAGCTACACACTCAGCCTTTCTGGGTAAGCCTACACTGCAACAAAAGACCGGTTGCATGGCCACATCTGTTCTGGGTCAGCTGACTCAGGCTTGTGGGGCTTGGGCAGTGTAGACATTCGGGCTTAGGCTGGAGCCTGGGCTCTGAAATCCTGCGAGGGGGGGTGGTCTCAGGACCTGGGCTGCAGCCCAAGCCTGAATGTCTACCCTGCTATTTTTAGCTCTGCACCCCGAGCCAATTGGCTCTGAGGCTCGGTGATGCGACATTTTGATGGCAGTGTAGACTTAGTGAAAATGTCTCAGCTGTGCTCCCTGTCTGTAAAATAGGGAGGATACATCTCTACCTCCCAGAGGTGTTTTGAGGCTGAATTCACTGCAGCTTGTGAAGTACTCAGCGACCACAGCGATGGGGGCCATAGAAAAGCCCATAACAAATACTGCCTCTTTAGACTGAACTGTGTTGTGAAGTACCTTAGGATGTGCTGTATGTAAGCACTTGGCATCTGTGCTTCTGCCCGGCTGACCTCAGGAACAATAGTACAAAGCGGCAGCAGGGAAGGTGGCCTTTTTAATGGACTGAATAATTAGATCAGAATAGATAGGTAAACGCCAGAGCAGATGTTAGGATAATTAGCAGTGATTTCCCTGCTTTGCCTGAGATAACGAAACACATAGAGCCAAATGCATCCCTGGTGTAAAACCACTGGCCTCAAGGAAAGCAACTGAAGGAGGAAACGGACTCAGCCCTGAGAGCACAGTAACATTGCTGCTGAGTTTGCCTGTATGAACTCCCAGCTGCCTAGGACATGGCATCACCATCCTCCAATGTTACCTTCGAACTGTACTCCTCTCTTCCTGAATACCAGGGCATTTCCTTTGGCCCTTAGGTCCTAAATGGGATCTACTCCCGGCGCCCTGCCATTGAGTGATTTCCAGCTCTTTCCATTGATCTGAGTATAATAAGCAGGGGGGTGAGCCCTTTCCTGACGGATGAAGGATGGCGCCTGGCCAGCCGTGTCATGATAGTTCCAAGGCGAATGCTGTTATATTGCAACAAAGCTGAGGAGCAATTAGAGTTATCACAGCTACTCAGAAGTGCACGGTGACCAGCTGGATACTACTCAGATCCTCTGGCTCCAAAAGCAGCGGCAGCCACCGCTTGAGTTAAAGAAGACTATCCGTTCACTGTAAGCCACGAAGGGCCTATGATAGAAATTATGCAGTTCTGAGTCCATGCTGGAGAGATCAGGAGTATACACCCGTCCATTTCAGTACAGCATTGAAAAACTCCCTCGCAACAATATGGAGACAACTGAAACTGTTGGTGTAACCCCTGGTGAGCGTGTCTCACGGATGATCCACAGAGGATATGAGTTGCTACAGTCACCAGCTACAGAAATGTTGCTTTTTTAGCTCAAGTTGCAGCAGCTCCTGCGTTTACCTCTGGAGGTTCCCGGTTCAATCCCTAGTGTATTGGCCAAGTGGGCAGTGGTCACATTGGCATAATGCACTGCGGATGTTCCGGAGATGCTACAATGTAATTGCACAGACACGTGCATCCCTTTTCAAAGGGAAACCTTTGCTTTTTAAAAAACCTCTTTACGGCACTGACTGCTTTTACATTGAAAAACTGATGGGAGAAAACAGAACAATTATCTTTAGCTCCATCCCCAGCCTGCTATACAAGAGGGACGGGAAGCAGCCTCTGCCTCAATTGTTGCAAGGCATGTCTCCCTACACTCCTGCAAGCCTCATGAGAGGAACATATTGCTGTTTGAAAACACTCTATTGGCTCCACACACTGTAATATGCCAGGTGTAACACGGAGGTTGCAGTTGCTATGGTGACTCATGGTGTAGATTTTCTTAAACTACTATAAGAAAGGAGGAGGGAGAAAGCCCAAGGAGCCTGAGTAGCTACAGTTCCTTTGCAGAGGGTTTATAGTGCCACAAATGTTGGGAGATGCTTGTCAGGGCACCTGGTTCTGTTAAATACGAGCCAGAAAGTTGACGTTGACTCAGGCTGACTCAGTGAGCTGTTGCTTCCAAGAGGTTCATGTTTGCAGCTCATTGGCTCCTTCTCTGCTGTGGTCATCACCAGTTATTAGCACTTTGTTAGCTTGTCTTCAGTGAACTCAGCACTTGTGAGCGGTGCCAGATTGTGCCAGACCAGCTTTGTTCATAAGGCAGGTGCTGTAGGGACCCGTTTTTCACTGGCACGGAGATGGATTACCTGGATCTAGTGGACTTTCCCCACACTAGCTATCAGGGGCCTGATCCTGCCACTTGTAAATGGATCTGTTCCCTGCTACAAAACTCCACTGACTTCAACGAGGGTGTTTCTCATGTTGAACTATAGCAGGATCAGGGCCTAGGATTCTGCAACAGGAAGAGGCAGCAGGAGTACAAGCTCTTGGTTCTCTGCTCTGCTCATGCCTAAACTGAAAGGTCCATTGCTGTGGGTGAAGAGGAGTTCAGCCCTATTCAGTCAGTCCTGAGTATCTGTCAAGACAGCCAGTTAATGATGGTAACTATTGTGCTGTGTAAACCCACCCACCAGGAACTGGTCTTAGAGTGAGACCACTGGCTCCTTTTATCCAAGTCCATCAGCAGTCACCCATTGATAGTGACTTTGAGTCACCACTAACCTGATCAGGGTTAGAGGCAAAAGCTTGTATGTCCCATTAAAAGCCCCTAGCGCGATCCAGTTCCCTTCTTCCCCTCCCCCTTTCTTGAATTATCCAAATCAAGGATAATTATTTTTCAGCAATTCTGATGAGAAGTCAATGTATTTCCCCACACAGGCTAATTTTGTGCCTATGTAAATGCTGCTGAATTGGCAGACCTGGGGAGCGAAGTCCTCTGTTTACCCAGATTGTCGCTTAGGCTATGGGCAGTGGCAGCATAAACTTCCTCCATACTATCCTTTCCAGAGGCCCTCAACCTAAAGGTAGCATACCTAGGGCCATGGGGTTAGAGGTCAGTCTCCAAACCTTGTCAATCCCGAGACTCAGCTGAAAGACGGCTGGATGTGGCGATGACTTTTGCAATGTGAATGTGAACCTTTGTCCTGTGGGAAGTTAACTGAGACCCCCCAACTCTTTTCAGACAGGTCACCAAACAGCTATCATATGGTAAGGGGTTTCAGGCACTACCGATCTGGGTCCAGTTTGAACCAGTGGCCTTGTCATAAACATACACCTAAGGGTAGCATAAAATCCCTCCTTTACCTGTAAGGGGTTAAGAAGCTCAAATAACCTGGTTGGCACCTGACCAAAATGACCAATAAGGGAAGAAGATCCTTTCAGATCTGTGGGGGGAGGTTTTTTGTTCGTGCTTCTTTGTTGTTCTCTCCAGGACAGAGAGAGACCAGGGCAAAAACAAACAAACAAACAAAAAAACCCCTCTCCTAAAACCCTACCTGAAATAAGCATCTAGATTACAAAAATTGTAAGTAAAGCAAGGAATTGCGTTAGATTAACTTTTGTTTTAGTTTGTGAATTTTCCCTATGCTAAGAGGGAGGTTTATTCCTGTTTTTTGAAACTTTAAAGTTTTGCCTAGAAGGGAATCCTCTGCGTTTCAAATCTTACTACCCTGTAAAATTATCTTCCATCCTGATTTTACAGAGGTACTTCTTTTACTTTTTCTTCAAAATAAAGTTCTGTTTTTAAAAACCGGATTGGTTTTTAGTGTCCTAAAAACCCAAGGGTGTGGTCTGGGCTCACCTTGTTTACCTATTTGGTTGGTATATTATTCTCAAGCCTCCCCAGGAAAGGGGGTGAAGGGGCTTGGGGGGATATTTTGGGGAAACAGGAACTCCAAGTGGTCCTTTTCCTGAATCTTTGTCTAACTCACTTGGTGTGGCAGCAATCCCGTCCAAGGACAAGGAAGAATTTGTGCCTTGGGAAAGTTTTTAACCTAAGCTGGTAGAAATAAGATTAGGGGGTCTTTCATGTGGGTCCCCACGTATGTACCCTAGAGTTCAGAGTGGGGAGGGAACCCTGACAGGCCTAGACACAAAAGCCTCTGTATTCCTTTACCGATTCCTTAAGCTACCCGATCCCCTCAAAAGTAGCCAGTTCCTAAATTACACTTTGTCCAGGGCCTTAAATAAAAAAACTTCGAGGGCAAGAGCGTCAGCTGGTAGAAATCAGTAAATTCTAATGGCTGATTTTCACCACCTAAGGATCTGGCCCAGAATTCCAGTTTGTGTCAGTTTTGCAATGATTTGTATACGTGCTAGGAGAGCATTTTAAAGACGAATTCAGTTGAATTACCTGGCAAAATCCCTTGTGAATTCTTAGTTAGTAGATGAATCCTGGCATATAAACTCATCCATTTTCAAGCCCTCTCTCGGCAACTTTTGTTTCCATAGTAACTACTGTTTGTATGTAGATCTATTCAGAATGTTTCTATCAGATTTTACTTCTCAGAACAGTTGTTACAAGTCATTTCACCAAGACAGATGATCCTGATAAGGAACATAGTTTCCATTCTACACAAATGCACATTTTGTTCAATAAACTCGAACAATTCAAACCCGGAAAGAACTGTGCTTTTAAAAGCTGACTATCAGTGCAGCAGTATGATGTAAAGAGACCACAGAATAACTAATGCAAAATAAGTGGAGCGATACAGGCCTAATTAAAAAAAATAAAAAAAATAAAATAAAAACCACATACAATTCTGAAAACACTAGTTTCCTTATTAAATTAGGTCCTGATCTTTTTAGATTAGGGTTTTATTCATGTGTGTTATGCCTAGAAACGGTCATTTGGTCCACACATTTGGTCATTTCTTTGGTCATTTGGTCCACACATTTGCATTGCCATACTGTTTTAGCTCTGTACCTAGTTTAATCTAATCATACAATCCGGACAGATTTAAAAATCACATGGAAGTAGTATGAGATGCACAAAGTATGCAGAATTGGGCTTGGTCTAACTGGCTCATGTGTTTTACTGACCGATGCTTTTCCAGTGTCCCACCACTGTGGAATTTAGACACCATGTCCATAATTAACCACACTTTCCATGCCAACCTTGTTTAACACTTCTTTCTTAAATGGGGTTATTCATGGAGCAATATTGCTGAGACATCCTTCGGACTTCTTAATGGAGAAATCTAGGTCCAAGGATCACTGAGGTCAATGGGAGCCTTTCTATTGACTTCAATGGGTTTTGGACCAGGTCTCTGTAGACCTACTACAGGATCCATGACACTTCCTGAACCAATCTTGCCTTAGATAACTCGAAGAAAGGTGACACCTCAGGGTCCCTGAACAATTTATCATTATTTAATTATCCTTCCAGTTAATCTTGGTTCCCCTCCCACTTTATTTAGCCTACACTTTGCTTGGTTTACCTTCTACCTGAAGCCATTACCATGGAAAATCCCTTCTTTCCTTTTTGCAGCTTTCTCGGATTTACAGTCATCACATTCCCTCCTTCAGCCCTTTTTAATTGCTAGACGGTACATATCCAGCTCGCATTAACCTTTCCTCTCAAGCCACTTTCTAAACCTTTCATCCACCCCTCACCCCCACCTCCCTTCTGAGTATATCCGGTTTATGGATTTTTTTCCTATGGGAGCTCAGAGGTTAGAATAAGGAGGTTAGGCCTGGAGCGCTGTGAATTTCAATTTGTAGGGCTTCATATATTATGGTAATTAGGGTCAGTGAATAGATGAATGATATGGATACACCTCTCTGTAACCGATGCTTGCATAGTATGGCTCTCTGACATCCTCTAGTGCCGGGACCACACGGATTTATTACTTGGCTGCGGTCTTTGAGCAAACAGACCCAAGTGTTTTAGCTCCAGTAGTAGGGGCTCATGCCGTTAGATACAAGTCCGAGCTCTGCTGCAGACAACCCACTCAGGAGTACTGTGGTAGACTGTCATTTCAGTTGAAATGCATCATTTGTGCCCCGAGTTTCCTTTTTGAGTCTTATACTTGAAAGAACTCTGAAACACGAAGAGAAACTCAGACCAAACTGCCAAGTTCCACGTTGTTTCAAATGTAAACCACTGACTTTTTAAGGGTTTCCCCCCGAACCACAAGTCAGCACTAGGGTGCTGAAAGGGTCATGAACTTGAAAAACCTGAGACTAGGTTTTTAGATTTGTAACTGGCCAGGCAGGATGGGTAAATCTACATCAATCAAAGAGAGAACATTATTGTAGCAGGATGTTGTCAAAGGAGTCTCACTTTTGTCTCAGCAGTTACATGGCAGCAAAGCTTTGGCAAGCCAGAGTCTAGTCCTAGGCAAAAGCCCAAGATGAGACACCCAGCCACCCAGAAAGACTAGAGAAAGGAGTTTAAAAGGAGAAGCAATTCATTTAAAAGCCATAAAGTTACCTGTTAATCCAGATCCATGATTCAGCCTTCCTCTGACAGTACAGGCTTCCTCATGCTACTGATATGTTCCCTCTTGGGCTGAGAGGGGAGTTCAGGCTCCATGGCCCATTCAATCCTTGGACTCTGAGCGGAGATGGTCCATAAAGGGGGACCAATTAGTATCACTGTATTGTGGGGTGCCCTTCCTGCCTGGAACTGGGCCACCACCCCATCCCACACAGGCCAGCAGCCATCAGGCAAGAAGATGATAAATCAAAACAGAATAATTTTAGTAACAATTGTGGGTGGCTTGGGGGGGAGCGAGGGTTTGAAATGGTCACTTAAATATGAAAGGATTTGGGGTGAAATTCACCCCTGTATAGCAGGCCAACACCGTATAATGGCTGGAGATCTATGCTAAGGTTTCACAAGCTTTGTGCTGATCTTTTGCATGAGGATGGATTTTAGGCAAAAGCCCCAACCCAGCAATTGGGTGGACCCCCCCCCCATGCTTGCATGGATCTGCACTGAAGTCACTGGGGCTCAGCAGGGGTACAAGGATCCATCCACCCGTGCAAAGCAAGTTGCAGAATTGGGGCCCAAGGCATTAGCCATCCCCAGGCCTTAGACCAAGCCATCCATCCTGTCCTCCACATATTTGTTACCATAAATAGCTGAAGTGCCTTGGGATCAGCAAGAGGTGTTAAATTGTTTATTATCTTAATCAATTTTAAATCCTGGCTCATCATGCTGCAGAGCTTGATACCTAAGGAAATTATTGTCATTGTGAGTCTCCTTTTTCTTAATTTGAAAACTTCCTGAAAGTAATTGGAATTCCTGCTCTGTGAAAGCAAAATGTTATCTGCTGCTTTGCTTAGTCAAATTAAAAAACCTGGGTCTTGACTCCAGTTTACGTTTGTTCAACATTATTTTCTGCTTTCGGAAGCATTTATAACATTTTGCCATTCTCCCTCCTTCTGTCTGCAGAAAAACACGGCACCGGTTTAATCAGAAACAAGGATTATGTCAAAAAGTGAACTGTCACACAGCGCAATCGGCTATCTGATCCCTGCAAAGCTTTTCTCACTGAGGTTCGGGCTTTGCTCCCCTGTCTCTTTCTGAATCAACCAATCTTGGAAAATAAAGGCATGGAGCCAAAATTATTCTGTCATCAGTGTCTAAAAGTGTTCTAGTTAAGCATCTGTCAGCGCTTCCATTATTGATCTTGATAGCCCCGGTTCCCTATCTCAGCTATTTCATATTGCACCAGGTTGAAACTTGGCATGCATGGTAAAGATGACACTCGCAGTTTGCTTAACAGCAGCCTTTTAATATTCTTGGAACCAAAACAACACAGGGAGGATGCTATTTTTTTAAAAAATCTATCAGTGCCTGTGTTTCAAAAGCCCTGAGCACCTGCAGCTCCCATTGACTGCAGCTTGAGCACCTCTGGAAACCAGGCCTGATGTTCTCCTTCATTTTGTCCGACCTCCAACCCCCTTTTGAAATGCAAGGACAGAGAGCAGATTCTGCTTTCTGTTACGCTCTTGTGAGCCCGGAGTGATACCTGAAGGCCATGGAATCACTCCAGATTCACGAGGGGGAACTGAAAGCTGGATACGGCACAGGGTGCGAGTGTAAGGTTTGATCTGTATCTTTATGCCCTCCTGGTAACAGGTTTCAGCAAAATCTCCCTCCCTCTCACACACAAACACTCTTTTACACCTCTCTTTCCTCCCCGTCTTACACCCCAGCACACAGAGGTCCAGATTCTCCCCCCACACACGGAGTTCCGGCCCCTTTGCTGCACTCAAGCTATACAATGCAGCAAATTCTGGCCTTAACTGGTTAGCTGGGAATTTCCTCAGGTTGGGGGCAGGGGGTTCTCAGAGGACTCAAAATGGCACAAGCTGGCTCCTATGCCTCCTGCCTCCCTGCACCTTAGTGGGGTGGGTTGGGAGTTTGTGCTCTGCCAATTCTCAGCTGTGGTCTCGGTTCCAGAGCGACCGCAGCCAGCTGGTGAACATTAAAGAAGCCTGTAGGTCACTCTAACTTGTGCCAGTAGGCTGAGGCTGATAAAGTTGAGACTCAGGGAGTCACAATTTGTTCTCCGATCCCCCCTCCTTGTGGATCCTGATGCAGGAAAGGACCTGAGCAATACGTTACAAATCTTTCCTGTGTGTCTCAGCTTGGAGAAAGCACGGGGTGCAAGCAGGATGAAAAGCACTTTGAAATTTCCCAGAGATTTTTCTTTCATGATCGTCCTGAGGAAATCCTTGGGCTACAGAGACAATATTGCCATTCTCTTTGTCACAGCTCCAATGCATCATTTCCAGCCCCGTACCACATATGTCGATCACAGAATTCTTCCTCGGCAACAAAATAATTAATAATTAAAACCCTTCACATAGTTGTTCCAGCCCCATGGGAGAACATTTGATTTGATTTTTCCTTTAGAAAAATAGGAATATTTAAAGACTAGTCTAGCAGGGACTACATATAACCCTATGTAATCTACCCTATTAGTGTCCTATCCTCATAAATTTAGGACTATCAATTTATACACAATAGATTATATGATCCACAAAAATCTGACTCTCTGGTTTTGTCTGTAGCTGGATACAAGGAGATGTGGTTCAAACCAATTTTCCTTTTCAGATTCACAGCGGGCCTTTTTTTTTTCTTTCATTGACGAATGCGGGAGAGTAGTATGGGGGAACTGGCAATCACAGCACCTGTAAAGCCTGATTTATCAGAATTCACATTCTAACAAAGATCTTTCATCCTGCTGCTCCTGGGCAAATGCACTAACCCAAAAGTTCCCACACAAAGGGTGGTCGGGGGCTGTGTTGCCAGTACGGTGAACGTTCGCTCACAGCCTTCAGAAAGCCAGTCAGCTACCTGGTCCTGGTCCTCCTCTTCATCTCCAGCTGGGAGAAACAGTGTAGATTACGTGTGTGCGTGTGGCTGTGGGAGCAAGCGAAGGCAGCCGGTGACATTTGCAAAAGTGCCTACACCACTTAAAAAAGGAGGACTTGTGGCACCTTAGAGACGAGCCAATGTATGTGAGCATGAGCTTTCGTGAGCTACAGCTCACTTCATCGGATGCACGAAAGCTTATGCTCACATACATTGGTTCGTCTCTAAGGTGCCACAAGTCCTCCTGTTCTTTTTGAGGATACAGACTAACGCGGCTGCGACTCTGAATACACCATTTAAGAGCATGAGTCGCATGTTCAGAAATGACTTATTGAAAGTCAATAGGGCCTAGGTGCCTAAGCCACTTTGGAAAAGGAGATTTTAGCCAGACTTGGAAATTTTACCCAGTGTGATTAACATTTTCACAAATGTCAAGACATTTACTGCACGGGAGACAGCTCGACACACACAGCTGCTTCCCTAATGTCATTTCCCCATGTCAGCAATTGCTGTAGTTGTCACAGAGATATAAGGCACTGTCGAATGGCGGGGGATGTGTCCACAAGGAAATCCCTTTATTAAGATGTGGTCCACGCTATGAAAATGTTTGAGAACCTCTGCAGTAAAGCTACTGAAAGACATAACTGAGGTAGCCACTTATAGAGAGTTGCTTCCCTGTAATGTATCAACTTTCACTTGTAAACAACAGATAGGGGCAAACACTTGGAGCAGTTTAGCTAAATTCACATCTCGGAGGTTTGGATGAAATGCCTCCAGGATATGAATCAGCTCTGGTTTTGGTTAAAAATCTAAATCCGTCTTTTGCAGGTCAGGCCTATTCTTACTGCTGAAGGCCCTCAGCCTCTGTGGAGCGGAGCAGTTTCAAAAAAGTGCTCACAGATCCTCACCGTGTTGAGCCCCAGAATTAAAGCTGAAACCAGACTGCAAAATTAGGATTCAGATTTCAATTCTCAAAAAGTTCAGGGGTATTTGGCTCTGGGGTTTTGCTTCAACCTTTTATAGAAGATTGGTGGGTCAGCTGTGAATTGAAGACATGGATCCATTTTGCGACCCCTATCCCCAGAAAAAGTTCTGGTTGTTCCACATTGGGTCCATTTTTAAACAAACCTTTGGTTTTTAACATTTAAAAAACCAGTCCTACCACATATTCAGCCCATGTCCAGTTGCATTCCTAAGGCTTCATGCACCATAGAGGAAGGATGATACTGAAGTTCAAGCACTGGATTGGGGGCTCAGAAACTCTGGGTTCAGTTCCCAGATATGCCACAGCCTCCCTGCGTGACCTTGGTCAAGTCACTTATTCCCTCTTCCTGCCCTAGTTTCCCACCTCTAAAATGGAGATAATAATGCTTCCTTCCTCCCACTCTTTTTTCTGTCTTCTCTGTTTAGATTGCAAACTCTTTGAGGCTGAGACTGTGTATTTTTATAGGACACATCACATGGGGGGAGGGGAAGAGGGGAGATGATCTCACCTGATGCCCCTAGGTTCTATTGTGATATGAATAGTAATAAATGATTCTGCTCTCATTTACCCCAGTGGAGGTTAACATGTGTGTAAAACTTGGGAGAAATGCAGAACCAGACCCGGTGTTTCAAAATAAAGACGTTTAATTTATGGATGAATTATTAAAACAGCAAAACACCTATTATTTTCCAGATGTCATTATTCCCATCTATCTTTCTTGAGTCTTTGAATGGGTATGCAAGTGCTCAGGGCAATCTCATTTTCTAGAAAACCTGTTTTACTGCCTAATATTCAAACCAAGTCTATGGCAGATAAGTTAAATACACTTTTTCCAGGCAACATAGCCCGTGCCTCTCATTTCCTTCTGATTCCCTGAAGCAGGCTCTGTGTGGGTGTGTGGGTGTGGAGAGAGAGAGAGAAATCACAGTGAACATAATATAATCATTTTTTGTCAAATTAAAATTCTGATTCATTCCAATTTACTCCTCTTGGCTGAGAACCCTTAAAAGAAACCAAAACCTCAAGGAAAGCATGAATTCACTGGCACATCTGTAGTATGGGTCTTCCTATGCTGTATGGTTAGCACCAGTGTTCAGACCAGAGATGGAGTATGCCCACCCAGCCCTTCGTAAATTGCTAAATTGGACAGCCATCCATGGGTAATCCCAATATGGAAAAGATTGAGAACCACTGGTGTATTTATTTACAATACCCAGCAACTCTGCTAAGAGGGTAACTATGTACTTCACCTGTAAACCTCAAGAAGTTCAGAGATTTGGAGATCTCCCACATCTGAATGCTGATCCCAGCCACAGGCAGTATCCCCTTTTCCCTTCCTCCCCTCTTTGATACATTCCTTCTTACTTCTGGTTGTCCCATTCCCAACTACATCTGTCACTTTCCACCAGTTCTTCATCAGTTTCTCCCTCAACCACCAGCTTTCTCCATTCTTTGAAATCCAGTTTCCTTTCCCCTGTCCTCAACATTGATTCATCGCTATCTCTCTCCTTCCAAAAACGGCCCCCTTTGCTCCTTATCCATGACAGAAGCAGCTCCTAGAACTCACCAGCCCTCTTCTAGTAAGAGCCATAGGGAGCCATTTGCAGTTCTCATGGTGAGCCATACAATGAACTGTAGGGTTTTTGGAGGCAGCCCAGAAAGCTTTGTTTCCTTAGCAAGGGGATGGCCCAGACCTGCTGGGAGACACTCTCTGAGGAAGATTTCAGCACAGGTCAGGTATAGGGTATTTATTCAAACAGTAAAGCGACAGGTTTAAAGTTCAGCTTAAAAGTTTGAGCTGGTTCGGACTTTTGCTAGATAGGTTAGACTCTCCCCACCATATTTATTTAATTTTTTTAATTCATGACTTTTAGTGCTGGTGAAGGGTGCCAAATTCTTTCACCACAGAACAGGTAGTGGCAGTTCAAGATTCCCTTGATAATGCCCTGACATGAAGGAACTAATCCCACTTTAAGGAGGAACCACCTTTATGAGGATGAAAGTAGCTTCTCTCTGCTGAGGCTGTGAACACAGGCACCAAGGAACACTTGTTGTAGTGAATCATTTTATAGTGGGGTCAACACGGTTTAGTTGTTAGCATGCAGGCCTCTGAGTTAAGAAACCTAGGTTCTAGCTCTGCCACTGACTTACTGTGTAACCTTGGGCAAGTCCTTTCACCTCTCTGGCCTTGTTTCCAACACTGGGAGCTCTAGGGGGAGATGATGTTTTGATCAGTGTGAGGGCTTGTCCACATGGTGGGGTAATGTAATCAGGGGAGAGGGGGATTTCCAATGTGCAGTAAGATGTTGTACATCAATTGGTCCACAAAGACCCTGTGTGCCTTAGCATGGTGCTGTTTGAAACAATGCTATATTGAAGTGCACTCGGGAACCTTGAGTGCACACCAGCAGGGTCTATATGGACCTCAATTAATGTGCAACATGTTAGTGCACTTCAGAAATCATACCCCTATATTGCGCATTACCCGCTGTGTAGACAAGCCCTAAGACAACACATGGTTAAAAATACTTGAACCCTCTCCAAGAGCTTCTGCCATTGCTACAACCATTGGAGTTACACCAATAGGTGTCAGTGAATTATGGAGCCTATTTTTGCCAATGTAAATTTACAATTTCTGCTGCAGCTTCCCCATCTTACTCACTTTTAAAAGATATTTTAAAATCCTAAAATTAAGGACACATTGATGTGAGCAAATTTTGAGGTGGCAAAGTACTTTGCAGGATGAGGTCATTTCATTATATAGACACTTCTCCAGGAGGAACTGAGATAGCTTCTTCTACTTAAAATACCACTGGCAAC
Organism: Caretta caretta; assembly: GCF_965140235.1. NCBI lineage: Eukaryota > Metazoa > Chordata > Testudines > Cheloniidae > Caretta > Caretta caretta. The sequence goes on from NC_134223.1 coordinate 10,196,305, forward strand.
ACTGCAAAGTCGTTTAGAGCCTTAAGAAGCCAGACGGACCTTACAGAGAGACGTTCTGAACATTTCAGTGTTAAATCAATAATTTGCCACATGTACAGTCCTGAAGAAATGATAAAACCGTTGATTTATCCCTACTGTCCTCAGATGCCTTCAGCAAAGCACACTCTAGTGATTGTACACATTGATTTATTGCGGCATATCTAATCTGTATGTGCAGGTACACAAAGGAAAAAAGTTGATCCTCAGACATTTAACCAGTATATTGATTTCTCTATTTAACTTTGCTACCCACTACACAGCATACACACCCATATGTTGTTGAGGATGGGAAAGCAGAAACAGCATATTTAAGGCCTGATCCTGCTTTAACTGAAATGAATAACCCTTAATCTTAATTTAAAGACCTCACTCTGTTTAAATTTATCAAAAAGAAGATGGAAAGGCAACTTGATTGTAGTGTGTAAGTACTTTCATGGGGAGAAAATAGTGCGTAATAAAGGGCTCTTTAATCGAATAGAGAAAGGCAGAACAAAAGCAATCACTGGAAGCTGAAGTCAGACACATTCATTAGAAAATAAGTGCAAATTTGAACAGTGCAGGTGATTATCCGCTGGAACAAACTACCAAGGGAAGGACTGATTTGAAGACATCAGGAGATGGCAAATCTTTTGTGGAAACCAAATATACATTATTTGGCTAACTCTGGGAGTACCTGGGTGAAATGTAAGGGCCTGTGACATATAAGAGATCAAACTAGATCAGAGGTTCTGAAACTGGGAGGTACGGAATGTATTCTGGGGGTGTCTGAGAAGCTTTAGAGGGGAAAAAACCTTACTTCCCCCTTTTTTACCCACAGCAATGAAAAACTAGCAAAGCGGATTCCTCCAGACCCATCAGGTCCTCAGAAGGCGCTGTGCATTTGACTCTAGGTGGCGCTGTGCATTTTGACAGATTTCTGTTACGCTTGCCTAGCATTATACGAAGTCGTTGCTGTCTGCACATCAATCAGTTTGCTACAACGCAATGTGCACATTTAATTGTAAGCATCGACCACAATCGCCGTTTTGCTTTTGCTCTTATTACAATAGAGAAAAAAAACAAGTGAAAAACAAAGAAGCCAAAACTGACTGAAGTGAATGAAGCACCCTGTCGTATATATCGGTATATGTACTTGTGTGGCCAAGGGTGCGTGGTGGGAGGGGTAAACTACTACAGACTACTGCATAGACGGGGGGGGGGGCAGTGATCCACTAAGTTTGAGAACCCCTGGACGAAATGATCTAGTGGCCCCTTCTAGCTTGAAACTGTATGAATCTATAATCATGCCAATAGTCCCTGTGAAGTCAATGTGAGGAAAGATTACTCAGATGACTAAGGATTTGCAGGATCTGGCTCTAATATTGTAGCAACATAAAAACCAAGCAGACTGCTGGCCCATGAAGTCAGGCATTCTGCTATGGCAGTGGTCAGTACCAAATACTTTAGAGAACTCCTTCTCACCCAATAACTCATTTGGTTCAATACTTTGGATGAGGGAGTTCCTTATTAAGCCTTTCAGTAAATTTATTGTCAGGCACACTGAAGCATGGGAGGTTGATTACCCTTGTTATCTTAGCCTGCGTAATGACCATTGTTATTATTGGTCATCAACTTATCTAGTGCCATTTAAAAATAGCGCCCGAATTTGCATATATGACATTCTGTGGCAAGGAGTCACACAGTTTTGCTATATGCCCTAGGAAGCAGTACATTCCTTAACGTATTGAAAATGTATCAACCATTAATTTCATAAAGTGGCTCAAAAAAGCTAACGGAATGTTAGAAACCATTAGGAAAGGGGTAGATATTAAGACAGAAAATATCATATTGCCTCTATATAAATCCATGGTATGCCCACATCTTGAATATTGCATGCAGATGTGGTTGCCCTATCTCAGAAAAGATGTATTGGAATTGGAAAAGGTACAAAAAGGGCAACAAAAATGATTAGGGGTATGGAACAGCTTCCATATGAGGAGAGATGAATAAGACTGGGACTTTTCAGCTTGGAAAAGAGACGACTAAGGGGCGATATGATAGAGGTCTATAAAATCATGACTGGCCTGGAGAAAGTAAATAAGGAAGTGTTATTTACTCCTTCTCATAACACGAGAACTAGGGATCACCAAATTAAATTAATAGGCACCAGTTTTAAAACAATCAAAAGGAAGTATTTCTCCACGCAATGCACAGTCAACCCGTGGAACTCTTTGCCAGAGGATGTTGTGAAGGCCAAGAGCATAACAGGGTTCAAAAAAGAACTAGATAAATTAATGGAGGATAGGTTCATCAATGGCTATTAGCTAGGATGGGCAGGGATGTGTCCCTAGCTTCTGTTTGCCAGAAGCTGAGAATGAACAACAGGGGATGGATCACTTGATGATTCTTTGTTCTATTCATTCTTTCTGGGACATCTGGCACTGGCCACTGTTGGAAGACAGGATACTGGGCTAGATGGACCTTTGGTTTGACCCAGTATGGCCGTTCCAATGTTCTTAAATAGTCCATTTTGTAGTCACCTGAATCTTCTGAATTTGAGAATACGGTCCAAGAGAAGACTGAGTTCTGGAAGCATGTTTAATTTAATAAAGGTTCCCCTTAAATGTTTTCAACCCTACAACATGACAATTACTAAATCATCCATCATTACACAAAGAACAAAGCTGTGCCTCAATAAGCAACAAAATGATGAAAGTTAGTCTCAAGATTGGGAAGAAATTGGAAAACTATTGGAGGGCGAGGGTATTTCCACGAATAAATCAACAGTTGTCAGCAACCCAGGGGGTCGGAGGAAGAATAGAGGTAGTAAACAACATTGCAAAGTGGCTGGGTGCCAGTCCCTTTAGACACTAAGAAAACTCAAGGAATAATTATGGTAAAAGAAGACAAAGCTAGCGTAAAAAGTTCTCAACTAATAATCATGCTAATCTACCTACCCCTCTGCGTTGTGAGTAGTGTATTACCAAACTGGGTGGTTTCAGTCTGTTTTGAGACAGATAAATGGTTGGTAGCTAGGTTCAGTGCACGCTGTATCTGTAAAAATGATAACACTTTCTTTCCTTTACCCTTTATTTTTTGCAGCACAATAGCACCAAAGAGCCCCTGTTGTGGACCAGGGCCCCATTGTGCTAGGTACAAAACAAAAAGCCCCACAAATCTGACAATCTAACTGTAAGACAAGGGATAACAGATGGACAAAGACAGATGGGGAAGTAAAAGGAAACAGGGAGAAGATGCTGGCCAGCATGATAGGCAGCCTAACCATTGTCAACTTCTTTTGTATTTATCACAAAGAAGGAGAGTTTTAAGGAGGGATTTGGAGGAGGACAAGGGGGTGGCTTTATGGATGTTTCCAGGGAGATTATCCCAAGTGTGACGGACAGCACAGGAGAAAGCACGAAGGTGTTTGTCTGCAAACACAACAAGTGGGTGATGGAGACTTCATCCGTCTTGGGTAAATTCTCCATGGCCAGGACTGTCTCTTACAACAAGTTTATATGACTTTGCCATAGTGCCATCAAAACACTAGACAATAGTTAGGTCACTGGTTTCCTTGTACTCACCTGTCTGTTGTGTCTTCTCCTATGCTTAGATTGTCTCCTATGCTTAGATGGCAGGGACCATGTTTTTGTTCTGTGTTTGTACAGCACCTTGCACAGTTGGGGCCTGGCCTATGACTAGAGGTCTCAGGTTGCTACAATAATACAAATCAATAACAACAAATAATAATAATACTGCAGCTAGCTCAATGAGGCCCTGATCTCAGCTGGTGCTTCAAGGTAGTACTGTAATACAAACAAATTATCAACAATAATATATCATAGAATCATAGAATATCAGGGTTGGAAGGGACCTCAGGAGGTCATCTAGTCCAACCCCCTGCTCAAAGCAGGACCGATCCCCAATTAAATCATCCCAGCCAGGGCTTTGTTAAGCCTGACCTTAAAAACTTCTAAGGAAGGAGATTCCACCACCTCCCTAGGTAACGCATTCCAGTGTTTCACCACCCTCCTAGTGAAATTTTTTTCCTAATATCCAACCTAAATCTCCCCCACTGCAACTTGAGACCATTACTCCTTGTTCTGTCATCTGCTACCACTGAGAACAGTCTAGAGCCATCCTCTTTGGAACCCCCTTTCAGGTTGAAAGCAGCTATCAAATCTCCCCTCATTCTTCTCTTCCGTAGACTAAACATCCCCAGTTCCCTCAGCCTCTCCTCATAACTCATGTGTTCCAGTCCCCTAATCACTTTTGTTGCCCTCCGCTGGACTCGTTCCAATTTTTCCACATCCTTCTTGTAGTGTGGGGCCCAAAACTGGACACAGTACTCCAGATGAGGGCCTCACCAGTGTCGAATAGAGGGGAACGATCACGTCCCTTGATCTGCTGGCAATGCCCTTACTTATATAGCCCAAAATGCTGTTAGCCTTCTTGGCAACAAGGGCACACTGTTGACTCATATCCAGCTTCTTGTCCACTGTAACCCCTAGGTCCTTTTCTGCAGAACTGCTGCCGAGCCATTTGGTCCCTAGTCTGTAGCGGTGCATGGGATTCTTCCATCCTAAGTGCAGGATTCTGCACTTGTTTTTGTTGAACCTCATCAGATTTCTTTTGGCCCAATCCTCCAATTTGTCTAGGTCCTTCTGTATCCTATCCCTACCCTCCAGCGTATCTACCTCTCCTCCCAGTTTAGTGTCATTTGCAAACTTGCTGAGAATGCAATCCACACCATCCTCCAGGTCATTTATGAAGATATTGAACAAAACCGGCCCCAGGAAGCCATTAATTTTGTTTTAATTATTTTTTGTATGAATTTCTTTGTTTTCCTTAAAAAAAATCCTTCCTGAAAGCATGGGTGTAACTCCCTCCCTGCTACAGCTGGGCAAAAGTTTTTGGGTGAATAGCTTATTCACAGAAAAATGCAGTTTCGGGTCATCCAAAACTATTAGCAAATTTGGTTTAAATTCACCAAATTCTTTGAGACAAAATTTTTTTTTTCAGGCTAGATTCATACAGGGACTTAGGTGCCATTAAGAAAACAGCTAGAGAAGGCGATTGCGCTTGTGACCTTATAACCAATAACCCATGGTAGGACACTCACATAAAAAGTGGGCAACGCATGTTTGAATCCCCATTCCAGAGCAGGGACTTGAATGCAGGATCTTCCCCATACCCCTGTATGAGTGCCCCAACCACCAGGGAATTGTGGGGTGGGGCTCTCAATTGCTGCTGATGCTGTTTGACGTTTTAATCAATAAAAATTGGAGCAGGGACTGGTTTCTAGGTGTCAAACAACCCAGCTGGGTGCCCTGACCAGCAGGCTATATGGTCATTTTCATTCACTTGCTGCTCCAAGGAATAGTTAAGTATTTATACAAAGTGGAACAGCTTCAACAAGAGAGATGGCAAACAACACACCCTACGATAGATTAGTGGTTACGGCTAAAGTACTGGGATATGGGGGGGACACCACCATGCCACCTGTTTTGTGAATCTAACCTTTCCTTTCTGTGTACTTTTAATTTAAAAAAATGCCCAAAACAAAATCCAGAACAAATTTGACGCAGAAAAATTTTTGTCAACTTTTGATTCACTGAAAATTAATACGAATTTTGGTTTTGGTTCAGGTTGAAACAGATTTTTTTCCCGGAACTGCCAGTGAACAAAAAATCAGTTATTCGCCCAGCTCTAGTCCATACTTAGAAACTTTCAGATATATATCACTGTGCAAGTATAGACTATATCTGGAAACATATCATGGTACAGATTATTTACCTGGTAGAACATAAAGACCCCAGGGTTAAAATATATCATGTAAATGTATAGGAACATTTTTATAATGCTCCATTTCACCCCATTAGATTGAATCTGTTACGGTCCATTGAATCAATAGGTACTTAGAGTCTATTAAGTTAAAGTGCTTGTACAGAGCATGGGAGTTTCTTTTAAAGAACCATTAAAGACTAAAGGCCTGAGAAAGTTTCATTACAAAGCAATTCTGAGCTACAAGAGCCTTCTGACTTACTTGAAACTTGTGATTTTTGTACTTGAACTTTGTTTTACTAATTTTATTTTTTTTTAATATAATCCCAAAGGGGCTGAGATTTGAAGAAAACAATGAACACTGGCTTCATTAGGTACAATTTATGAGTGAAAGTGTGAACCAGTTACCATTTCTTGAATTAAAATAGCATCTAGAGGCCCCAAGAATGCTAGGTGCTGTACATACACATAACTAAAGACAGAGTTTTATAGTCTAAATAGATATGTAAAGCATGGGAGAAAGGTAGTATTAGTATCCCCACTTTACTGATGGAGAGCTGGGGAACAGAAAGACCAAGTGCATTTCTCAAGATTACTCAATAAGTTGATAGTTGAGGTGGGAATTGAACCCACAACTCTCATCCAGTGCTTTAACCTTAAGACCCTCTTCTTTCTCGGTTACAGTGGGAAATGTGCAGGAATTTGTATATTTTAAGGTCAGAGTTTCAGAGGTGCTGGGTACTTGCAGTTCTAAATGATCTAGCACTTTCAAAAATCAGGTCCCTGTTAACTATATGTTGGTGGTAATATCGCTTTTGATGTTACCCCAAACAAACTACTTCAGGGGATTTCTGCTTTTGACCATTGGCCACCTTTTGAAAGGTTAAAGAGTTTCTCTTTCCCTTTAAAAGTTAGTTTAAAAGGGGGGGAAATAAATTATTGGAGTGAAAACAAAAACACCCTAGGCATCATTCACTGTATGGCATTCAGTAGTAAAAAGGGACAGAAAAGGAAAATAAAAAAAGAAGCCAAAAATCTGAACACTCAAAATTTATGAATTTTTAGTTTGACTGAAAAACAGAAAATGTCATACACCTGAAAGCTTTTACCAAAAGATTTTGGTTTTGAAAAAAAGGACATATTTAATTTAAAATGTTTTAAATTAAATATTTTGACCAGGTCTACTACGTTTGAATAGGCTGAAATCACAGTACAACAAAAAAAAGAGAGAGAATTTTCAGGGGAGGCCAGCGACCCCAAAAATTGATTGGCTCACTCTGATGTGCTGAGAGTTAAAATGGAGTCCTCGCACAATGTATTGAAGAACAGGAGTAATTTATTACAAGCACTTTTCACTGCTTCACTTTAGAGTCTCTTTATTCCACCACAATTCAGGGCAACCCGAAGACCAAAGCAAATACAAGGTTTTTGTTGCTACCACTACAGCTTCTGAACTATGCATTTGTCCTGCAGCCGTTTTCTATCCATCACCTGTTCAAATGAATGCAACATCAATTTGTGCCAGGTATATTGGGCAGTTCTGTAGACTGGTCTTCAGAGAATGAACCCGGCTCCTGCTTTGCAGTGGAAGTGCTTAGATACTATGGTGATGTGTATTCTAGAAATATGCTAGGGGCTTGTTAAAAGTCAGTGTCACAAGCCTGATCCTAAAAGTTCCTTTTCCCAGACAAACATCAATTGACTAATGATGTCTGCTAGAAAATGGACCGCAGGATCGGGACCTAAAAAAGCTGTCATATACAGTCCATTCCAGGAGGCTTCAAGTTCCGTTTTTTCTGCCATTTCCTGATTTCTAGGATTAGATACCTACAAGACGAAGTTAAAGGCCTGATCCTTTGCTACATTATTTCTTGTACCTTGCTCTGCTGGAAGACATTGTTTGTTTGTTTGGTTGGTTGGTTTTTTAAATAACAAGGACAAATTGGCTTCACTCTGCAAGGTAAGAAATTCCCTGCAGGAGAGGCTGAAGGTTAAGGGCCATGCGTAATATGCTACTGAGTTATTCAATCACTCGAGTTACATTCCTCTACTACTCAAAACTCAAACAGCACTATGACGGAGACTGAAAAAAATACTACTACATTTTAGCTTCTCCCTAGCTTCCCCTGATATATTGTACCACGCTCCAGTTTATCTCCACTTCCAATTGCCCCTCCAGGTTAATCTGATTAGAGAGAGAGGAGGATCTGGCAGCCTTCTGCATTGTTTTGCCTTGTTCACACTGTCTATTTCACATTAATCAAACTGATGGCTTCAGTGTTCACAGTGCAGTTGATATGGAGCAAGGGCAAACAAAGGATTAGACGGAATGCATAATACCTTCAACTAGCACGTCAGTAAAAACATTTCTGTTATTTACTCAACACCTGTGCTGATGAAACATTTTGGATTTAGTAGACAGTAAATATGAAAATACCTGGGGAATCAGAAGTGCTTTCCAGCTTCTTCCTGAACTAAACATACAGCACATGCCAAAGCACTTTCATTCTTAGTTATAAATTAGGGCCTGAATCTCCACGGCCTAGAGCCTGGTGGTGGCTATCTACATCTATGCAAAGTGGATGCAAAATGCTACCAAATCAGGTATGGGAACCCATGGGGTTATGCCAGCATACACCAGATGGAGACTGAGTCCCAGAATGGGAATGTTTTGCACAGGTATAAATTGATCATGCAAGGTGCAAGGTGGTGGAGAATCAGACCCTTACCGTCTCCTTATAGGGGCCCAATTTTTAGGGATGGGAAAACTCGTTTGGAAAAAGTGGCCCTTGTCAAGGTGCAGAACTGAAATCAGACGGAATCTTATTATTCTTAAGGTTCTGAAGGATGATCCAATATGACCTCCTGCATAATGTAGGCTATTGAATTTCAAACCCATAATTCCCACATTGAGTCCAAGGGCTTATGGTTCATCTCTGGCTTCTGGAAAGGTGAATAACCGTAGGACTTTTGATAGCATCAATCACCTTAATAGAATCATAGAAATGTAGGGCTGGAAGGGACTTCAAGAGGTTATCTAGTCCAGTGGCTCTCAACCAGGGGTACATGTACCCTTGGGGTACGCAGAGGTCTTCCAGGGGGTATATCAACTCTCCCAGATATTTGCCTAGTTTTACAACAGGCTACATAAAAAGCACTCGTGAAGTCAGTACAAACTAAAATTTCATACAGACAATGACTTGTTTATACTGCTCTATATACCATACACTGAAATGTAAGTACAATATTTATATTCCAATTGATTTATTTAATAATTCTATGGTAAAAATGAGAAAATAAGCAACTTTTCAGTAATTTTTAATTATTTATTATTTAATTATTTATTATTATTTAATTATTTAATAATAAGTAACTTTTCAGTGCTGTGACACTTCTGTATTTTTATGTCTGATTTTGTAAGCAAGTAGTTTTTCAGTGAGGAGAAACTTCAGATACTCAAGACAAACAGACTCCTGAAAGGAGTACAGTAATCTGGAAAGTTTGAGAGCCACTGATCTAGTCTATCCCCTGCCCTGAGGCAGGATTAAATATACCTAGAACGTCCCTAACAGGTGTTTGTCTAACTTCTTGTTAAAAACCTTCAGTGATAGGGATTCCACAATCTCCTTAGGTAACCTGTTCAGTGCTTAACTATCCTTAGAGTTAGAAAGTTTTTCCTAATATCCAACCTATAATTCTCTTGATGCAAATTAAGTTGATTAATTTCCATACGCTTCTCAGAAAAACTAAATCTATACAGTGAGATCCAGAGGGAACTTGAAAGAACTGTCTGCTCCTCTCATTTTCTGTAAAAAACATTGTGTTTGGAGAATATATATGATTAAAAATATCATCATGCTGGTGATGGTGGAAAAGCTTTGTCAAAGGAGAGGGTTTGGCACCCTTGTCAGACTTTAGATTTATCAGATTCCTCCCAACGTTTGTTCCACAGTTGAATCACTGTGAGGTAAGCAATTCATGGGTACAGTGAACTGAGCAGAAATTGATACACTTCAGATGGCAGATCATTATAATCAGGATAATTGGATAAACACTCAGCAGATAATAGTCACCACCAGAACATTTTCAGCCAATGGCAGAGGAAAGTCTGAAGACTTATGGTGAGAAAGCCCAATTCTGTAGACCCAAGAATTTCCACATAAACCAACGAGGTTTCACATAGTAACGATATCTGATCACTGCTGAGCAAGGCTGGAATCAAGCCCCAGATATTTTTGCTTCTACAGGATCTTTGCACAAATAGCTTATTTTGGTTTTTTGGGCCAGATCCTCAGCTTATGTAAATTGTTGGGGCTCCATTAAAAATTCACTGGGAGCAATCTATGGCCTGTCTTTTGCAGGACATCAGACTAGGTGATCATAACAGTCCCTCCTGGCCTTAAAACCTATAAGCTACACCAATTTACACCAAGGACCTGCCCCCGAGCCAGTTTTCCGTGATCAGAGCTCACACACAATTACATAGCTAGATGCAGCACAAACCTGGCAGACTCACAATCCAAATTATGGTTTGTCAGGACAACGGAAACACCATTTCCCTTGTGATCAATGCACAGGCAGGAGGAAGAGCTATCCATAGCACGTAACTCCATTATATCCGTGTTTCCCACTGTACCGTATACACCGCGTCACGGTAGCGATGGTGGCATTAGCAACGTTAGCTCCACAGCTTTGCAAGCGGACCTGACACCAGAATCGTCCCAACAGTGTCGCACATATGAGGCCAGAACCTCAACTGCTATAAAGCAGGTTTCAGAGTAGCAGTCGTGTTAGGCTGTATCCACAAAAAGAAAAGGAGGACTTGTGGCACCTTAGAGACTTTATTTGAGCATAAGCTTTGGTGAGCTACAGCTCACTTCATCGGATGCATTCAGTGGAAAATACAGTGAGGAGATTTATATACACAGAGAACATGAAACAATGGGTGTTACCGTACACACTGTAAGGAGAGTGATCACTTAAGATGAGCTATTACCAGCAGGAGAGCGAGGGGGGAAGAAAACCTTTTGTAGTGATAATCAAGGTGGGCCATTTCAGCAAGAACGTCTGAGGAACATGGCGGGGGGGGGGGGGGCGGGATATAAAGCAGTGTAGCAGCACATACTTCTGTGGAGCTGTGGTGATGCATACCAGCTTGCCGATCTGCCTGATGGTATTTAATACTAATAATGATAATATTTAACTCTGATCTAGTACTTTTCATGAGTAGATCTCCAAGTGCTTCACAATCTTAAACACAAGTTGTGCTGATTTCCTTAACTGACAGAGACAGGAGTCCCTAATTTTCTTTTTTTGTCTCATTCTTTCCTTATTTTGTTAGCATGCTTTTAAAAATATGCTTTCCCATGCTTCCTGTGGTCTGAATCCAGGTGAGCATCTGACTATATTGGCCTCCACGGAGTTCTTTTTAGTTTTTACATGCAGCTTGTCTCAATTACCGATGATGCATTTCTCTCCTCTCTGTTTTACATCATGTACATCGCACAATAAAAGCGAGTAGCAACACGATCATTTATGGCTTCCTTCCCCATCTGCTTTAAATTCCATCCCACACTTTCATCCGAAGGAAAAGATTCAACCGGAGTTGCCTTTCCTGCACTCTGAAACCTTCCAAGTCAAACCTTGGTCTCTAATAAATATGGCTGATCAGAGGGTTCAGCCACTTCGGAAGGCAGAGCTCAGCTGTTGGACGGTTACTAATGGACTACAGTTGTCTGATTTAAACGTGCTGTTGAAGCAAGACCCTCTTGCCTGATAAGAGCGTGATGTTGTGAGCCATTTAGGTCAGAGAAGGGTAGAGCAAAGCTGCCTAGTTAGATGCCACAACTGCTCTCGTGTAGATAAGGGGACACCCAGAATAATGCTTTACAAATCATTATAATGTGGCAACTGCATATTAGAAAATAGGTGCAATTGGCTTGCCAGAAAATTAGGTGTTTAAAGGAAATTACCCCCAGTGGGATCCTCCTAAAGTCATTCTCTATTACCCGCTCCCCTCCCAGTAGAATAACTTCACTGTACTCAGAGCTTCTCTGGAATGAGAATTGCACACGGCCATGTTCTGAAGCAATGAAGGACTCAGCACTATGAGGATAGGTGCTATGGAAACACCTTGAAAGAGAGAGACTTTCTTTCTGTCTCACTGCGAACAGAGTTTCAGTATGTCCCAGTTCATCTCTGTGGGTATGTCTACACTACGGAATAAGGTCGAATTTATAGAAGTCGGTTTTTTAGAAATCGGTTTTATAAATTCGAGTGTGTGTGTCCCCACAGAAAATGCTCTAAGTGCATTAAGTGCATTAACTCGGCGGAGCGCTTCCACAGTACCGAGGCAAGCGTCGACTTCCGGAGCGTTGCACTGTGGGTAGCTATCCCACAGTTCCCGCAGTCTCCGCTGCCCATTGGAATTCTGGGTTGAGATCCCAATGCCTGATGGGGCTAAAACATTGTCGCGGGTGGTTCTGGGTACATATCGTCAGCCTCCCGTTCCCTCCCTCCCCCCGTGAAAGCAAGGGCAGACAATCATTTCGCGCCTTTTTTCCTGAGTTACCTGTGCAGACGCCATACCACAGCAAGCATGGAGCCCGCTCAGGTAACCGTCACCCTATGTCTCCTGGGTGCTGGCAGACGCGGTACGGCTTTGCTGCACAGTAGCAGTAACCCCTTGCCTTCTGGCAGCAGACGGTGCAATACGACTGGTAGTCGTCCTCATCGTGTCCGAGGTGCTCCTGGCCGCGTCGGCTGGGAGCGCCTGGGCAGACATGGGCGCAGGGACTACATTTGGAGTGACTTGACCAGGTCATTCTCTTTAGTCCTGCAGTCAGTCCTATTGAACCGTCTTATGGTGAGCAGGCAGGCGATACGGACTGCTAGCAGTCGTACTGTACCATCTTCTGCCAGGCAGGCAAGAGATGAGGATTGCTAGCAGTCGTATTGCACCATCTTCTGCCAGGCAGGCAAGAGATGGGGATGGCTAGCAGGCGTACTGTACCATCTTCTGCCGAGCAGCCATGAGATGTGGATGGCATGCAGTCCTTCTGCACCGTCTGCTGCCAGCCAAAGATGTAAAAGATAGATGGAGTGGGTCAAAACAAGAAATAGACCAGATTTGTTTTGTACTCATTTGCCTCCTCCCCTGTCTAGGGGACTCATTCCTCTAGGTCACACTGCAGTCACTCACAGAGAAGGTGCAGCGAGGTAAATCTAGCCATGTATCAATCAGAGGCCAGGCTAACCTCCTTGTTCCAATAACAACGATAACTTAGGTGCACCATTTCTTATTGGAACCCTCCGTGCAGTCCTGCCTGAAATACTCCTTGATGTACAGGCACCCCCTTTGTTGATTTTAGCTCCCTGAAGCCAACCCTGTAAGCCGTGTCGTCAGTCGCCCCTCCCTCCGTCAGAGCAACGGCAGACAATCGTTCCGCGCCTTTTTTCTGTGCGGACGCCATACCACGGCAAGCATGGAGCCCGCTCAGCTCACTTTGGCAATTAGGAGCACATTAACCACCACACGCATTATTCAGCAGTATATGCAGCACCAGAACATGGCAACGCGATACCGGGCGAGGAGGCGACGTCAGCGCGGTCCCGTGAGTGATCAGGACATGGACACAGATTTCTCTGAAAGCATGGGCCCTGACAATGCATGCATCATGGTGCTAATGGGGCAGGTTCATGCTGTGGAACGCCGATTCTGGGCTCGGGAAACAAGCACAGACTGGTGGGACCGCATAGTGTTGCAGGTCTGGGACGATTCCCAGTGGCTACGAAACTTTCGCATGCGTAAGGGCACTTTCATGGAACTTTGTGACTTGCTTTCCCCTGTCCTGAAGCGCATGAATACCAAGATGAGAGCAGCCCTCACAGTTGAGAAGCGAGTGGCGATAGCCCTGTGGAAGCTTGCAACGCCAGACAGCTACCGGTCAGTTGGGAATCAATTTGGAGTGGGCAAATCTACTGTGGGGGCTGCTGTGATGCAAGTAGCCCACGCAATCAAAGATCTGCTGATATCAAGGGTAGTGACCCTGGGAAATGTGCAGGTCATAGTGGATGGCTTTGCTGCAATGGGATTCCCTAACTGTGGTGGGGCTATAGATGGAACCCATATCCCTATCTTGGCACCGGAGCACCAAGCCGCCGAGTACATAAACCGCAAGGGGTACTTTTCGATAGTGCTGCAAGCTCTGGTGGATCACAAGGGACGTTTCACCAACATCAACGTGGGATGGCCGGGAAAGGTGCATGATGCTCGCATCTTCAGGAACTCTGGTCTGTTTCAAAAGCTGCAGGAAGGGACTTTATTCCCAGACCAGAAAATAACTGTTGGGGATGTTGAAATGCCTATATGTATCCTTGGGGACCCAGCCTACCCCTTAATGCCATGGCTCATGAAGCCGTACACAGGCAGCCTGGACAGTGGTCAGGAGCTGTTCAACTACAGGCTGAGCAAGTGCAGAATGGTGGTAGAATGTGCATTTGGACGTTTAAAGGCGCGCTGGCGCAGTTTATTGACTCGCTTAGACCTCAGCGAAACCAATATTCCCACTGTTATTACTGCTTGCTGTGTGCTCCACAATATCTGTGAGAGTAAGGGGGAGACGTTTATGGCGGGGTGGGAGGTTGAGGCAAATCGCCTGGCTGCTGGTTACGCGCAGCCAGACACCAGGGCGGTTAGAAGAGCACAGGAGGGCGCGGTACGCATCAGAGAAGCTTTGAAAAACAGTTTCATGACTGGCCAGGCTACAGTGTGAAAGTTCTGTTTGTTTCTCCTTGATGAACCCCCCCGCCCCTTGGTTCACTCTACTTCCCTGTAAGCTAACCACCCTCCCCTCCTCCCTTTAATCATTGCTTGCAGAGCCAATAAAGTCATTGCTGCTTCACAGTCATGCATTCGTTATTCATTCATCACACAAATAGGGGGATGACTACCAAGGTATCCCAGGAGGGGTGGTGGAGGAGGGAAGGAAAATGCCACACAGCACTTTAAGCACAGCACTTTAAAAGTTTACAACTTTAAAATTTATTGAATGACAGCCTTCTTTTTTTTGGGCAATCCTCTGTGGGGGAATGGCTGGTTGGCCGGAGGCCTCCCCACCGTGTTCTTGGGCGTCTGGGTGTGGAGGCTATGGAACTTGGGGAGGAGGGCGGTTGGTTACAGAGGGGCTGCAGTGGCAGTCTGTGCTCCAGCTGCCTTTGCTGCAGCTCAACCATACACTGGAGCATACTGGTTTGGTCCTGCAGCAGCCTCAGCATTGAATCCTGCCTCCTCTCATCACGCTGCCGCCACATTTGAGCTTCAGCCCTGTCTTCAGCCCGCCACTTACTCTCTTCAGCCCGCCACTTACTCTCTTCAGCCCTCCACCTCTCCTCCCGGTCATTTTGTGCTTTCCTGCACTCTGACATTATTTGCCTCCACGCATTCGTCTGTGCTCTGTCAGTGTGGGAGGACAGCATGAGCTCGGAGAACATTTCATCGCGAGTGCGTTTTTTTTTCTTTCTAAGCTTCACTAGCCTCTGGGAAGGAGAAGATCCTGTGATCATTGAAACACATGCAGCTGGTGGAGAAAAAAAAAGGGACAGCGGTATTTAAAAAGACACATTTTATAAAACAGTGGCTACACTCTTTCAGGGTAAACCTTGAAAGTTAACATTACATACATAGCACATGTGCTTTCGTTACAAGGTCGCATTTTGCCTCCTCCCACCGCGTGAACGGATTTTGGTTGAATGCCAGCAAACATACACTGCAATGCTTTGTTCTACAGTGATTCCCCAGAACGTGTTGCTGGCCTGGAGTGGTAAAGTGTCCTACCATGAAGGACGAAATAAGGCTGCCCTCCCCAGAAACCTTTTGCAAAGGCAGAACCGCAAATGCCAGGGCAAAGTAATCCTTTCACATGCTTGCTTTTAAACCATGTATAGCATTTTAAAAGGTACACTCACCAGAGGTCCCTTCTCCGCCTGCTGAGTCCAGGAGGCAGCCTTGGGTGGGTTCGGGGGGTACTGGCTCCAGGTCTAGGGTGAGAAACAGTTCCTGGCTGTCGGGAAAACCGGTTTCTCCGCTTGCTTGCTGTGAGCTATCTACAACCTCCTCATCATCATCTTCTTCGTCCCCAAAACCTACTTCTGTATTGCCTCCATCTCCATTGAAGGAGTCAAACAACACGGCTGGGGTAGTGGTGGCTGAACCCCCTAAAATGGCATGCAGCTCATCATAGAAGCGGCATGTTTGGGGCTCTGACCCAGAGCGGCCGTTCGCCTCTCTGGTTTTCTGGTAGGCTTGCCTCAGCTCCTTCAGTTTCACGCGGCACTGCTTCGGGTCCCTGTTATGGCCTCTGTCCTTCATGCCCTGGGAGATTTTCAGAAAGGTTTTGGCATTTCGAAAACTGGAACGGAGTTCTGATAGCACGGATTCCTCTCCCCAAACAGCGATCAGATCCCGTACCTCCCGTTCAGTCCATGCTGGAGCTCTTTTGCGATTCTGGGACTCCATCATGGTCACCTCTGCTGATGAGCTCTGCATGGTCACCTGCAGCTTGCCACGCTGGCCAAACAGGAAATGAGATTCAAAAGTTCGCGGTTCTTTTCCTGTCTACCTGGCCAGTGCATCTGAGTTGAGAGCGCTGTCCAGAGCGGTCAGAATGGAGCACTCTGGGATAGCTCCCGGAGGCCAATACCATCGAATTGTGTCCACAGTACCCCAAATTCGAGCCGGCAACGTCGATTTAAGCGCTAATCCACTTGTCAGGGGTGGAGTAAGGAAATCGATTTTAAGAGCCCTTTAAGTCGAAATAAAGGGCTTCATTGTGTGGACGGGTGCAGGTTTAAATCGATTTAACGCTGCTAAATTCGATCTAAAGTCCTAGTGTAGACCAGGGCTGTGAATATGCTGCACTGTAGCCCCCCATTCACTAACAAAATGAAACATTCCATTTCATGTCACCTCTGTAAATTATTATGAATTATGTTTCTTGCAGTCCTGCCTGGGAGCTCCATAGTTCAGGCATTGCACGGACACAACATAGACGACTGTCCCTGCCTTAAAGAACTGACAATCTAATAGACAAGGCACAAACAGGATGGGGAAAGGGATATAACACATGGAGTGAACAATGTAATGGCAGAAGATGTCATTGTATCTCCAAAAATACTTAAGGGTTGAAGCATCACTGGGTACAACTGGTGGCTGGCATAGCAATGTTTCCAATATCTAAATTTGCTAGAACCACAAGTTCAAATCTTAAGGAGGGCCAAATCAACCCCTTGTCCTTCCTAAGGAGATTCATTGAGTTCCCTGCCAGTTTGGCACAGGAAAAAAGTGAGAAAGCACATAGATCTTCCTAGCTGATTCCCTTACTGTCATTTATAAGGCTTTCCATCACTCTGGCAATGTAGGGGACTTTGAAATTTTTACGGGATTTTTATGCTCCTGGGGGAAATGACTACTGGGGGAACAGTTAACTAACAACAGAATAATTAACAATGTTACTATGCAGACAGGTTGCTACATTTCTGCCTCAGAGAATGAGATCAAATAACCATCAACAGCAACATTAACAAAATGTGGTTTTTTTTTTAAACAAAAGCTATTTTCTTTAACTTAAAAACAAACCATGTTCAGTAACAGGATACGAATATTTAATTAAGTGTTTTTTCAGTTCTCAAGAAGTTATATTTTACTAGGCAGGCAGGCTACTACACTTCTGCCTCGGGGACCGAGCCTTCCTCCTGCATAACGAAGAGGCCTGCCCTCCTCCACACCCCTCAAGCCGCAGTACCAAGACAGAGGGACAGAGTCCCTCTCGCTTGTTGGCCAGCCATGCCCCCGACGGTGATCAACGTCTCCCCCTGCAGACACGCATGCTGAGCTCCCTTCCCCTGCAGCGATTTGCGTCTCTGAAGCTGCTCCAAGCACGCTGGAACAGACATGCTGACTGTGCTGTTGGGGAAGGGACGCATGCCCCCCCCCGCAGATTTCTTTTGCATTTTCCTGTACAGGGGGCACAGAAATATGCGGGCCAAGTGAATTCTGCACTCCCTGCATGGGTGCAGAATTCTGTTAGGAGTAACTTAAGCACATGATTACCTTTAAGCATGAGTTGTCCCACTGACTTTGACGAGACTACTCATTCTGGGTCCAAAGTCCATTGAAGACAACAGGAGACTTTCCATTGAATTCAGTGATCTTTGGATTACTAGATCCAGCTTAAGTAAGGCAGATACTACATAGAACTGGATGTCTCTCTAACTTTTCAGAAGTTTAGGGCAGAAGCACAGCGTGTATGATCAGACTATTGACGTAATGTACAGACGTATCTGAGTAAACAATGCACCTTTAAAAATGCCAAGTCAGTAGCTTTGTTGCAAATATTAGCGGGAATGACTCATTCTGGGGATTAGAGTCTGGAATGGAGGAACACAAGATACCTTTATATTGTAATCACATCCTGCTGTATCTTTCAGAGCCAGTTAATTCTGTAATCACTCATAATCAGTGCACTGGAGAATTCTGCAACCCATCCAGCTTTAGGGTCAATTTAAACAAATCCAAAGTCGTCAGTGTCCCTCAGCCACCACCAGAATTAGGAGCAGACAATTTTCATTCCAAATTGTCTGGGTGATACCTGATTTCAAATCAAACAAACCTTCCTGCACTACCTCAACATGCTCCATGCTAATTTGTTATCTTAAAAGAGACCCTTAACCCAGAGAAACAGATTACTGGCCAGAACTTAATTAGAAAGCATTTGAAGATGCAGGGGCCACTTTGGCATCTAGCCATGTTATCTTGCAGCCCAGAATTTCCCGCAGGAAATATTTGTCCTTAGTATCAGTGGTCCAGCCTTCAGAGGGATGAAATTTATTGCTCATCTGTTTACCATTAACAATCTTTGCTCTTTTCACGCATTGCAGAGGAATTCAGCATCCCTCATGCAGAAGTCTTCTGTACTTGTAAACCAAACTCTCTCTTCAACAGAGTTAGACTATTTAGCAGATTCATATCTGTCCCAAGCTTCTTCCTGAACAAGATTAGGGAGGACAGGACTTTTCTCTGAGAAAAAGGAAATATTAGACATTGGCAGGAGACACAAGAAGTGGCGTGGCAGTTAGAGAAGAAATGCCTGCTTCCTCCAAGTAATCTCGTCCTCAAAGGTTTCCCCCATAAGGAGAAGTATATCAAAACCTTCGGTTTAGTATTGGATTTTTTTAAAGCAATGCCCAAACAAGAAGCTGCTTATGTTGTCTGCACCAACCATCAGCTCTGTATCGTTGCATTAAGGGTGTCAACAGTATTGATGTACAAGCTGAGTTTAAACGCTGGTGGGCAAGTCAGATTTCATTCAGAAGCAGGACAATTACGTCAGCACAATGCAGCAAAGCTGTATAAACCAAACACTTCCCATTCATCCCAGTGGTTATTATGCTTCTTCGGAAGTCATATTTGCTGGTTACTTTGGGCCAGAGTGTAGATCAGACCCAATTGCCTTTGCTTTGTGTCACCCGTGGAAGACACGAATGGGCCAGGGCAGGAGTCAGGAGAAGCTGGGGCGGGGGGAATGCTGCTGTGAATTGATCTGGCTGCAAAACCAGGGCCATTATTTGCACAGTCCATTGTTTCTGATTGTAAGGAGAGGTGTGAGGAAGGAAGGAGGCATGGGCTTCTGTGCTCTTGGGGTCCTGGGCAGGACACCATTTTGCCTGATATCTGAAAATTGCTTGCTAGTCTCAAATGACAGTTTTAAGGGAAAACCACAAACTTTAAAAATTCACATTTTGCTGGCTTTGTTTTCGAAAGTCATTGTCATCACGGCAGCTATGCCTGAGCCTCAGGAGCAGAGGAAATCGAATCACAGCAGGAGCTGGGCTGTGTGGAATCATATGAAAGGGGAGTGGGCGGGAGGCAGGTCCCCCCCGAATAGCTGCAGTCATTCTTGTCTCACTGGCGGGCATAGGCAAAAGCTAGAAAAGACCTACTGTTTTCTGACATGTTTCATGAATAAACTAACCCTGAGCAGGATGGAAACTGGCTGCAGTGGAAACAGAAATGTATGGGGATGATTTGTTATCATTGTTTCTAATAGCTGTTGCTACAAATACCAATGGCTATGAACAGGAATAGGCTTCTGCTTCAGGAAACACAGATTCCATAACTGATTGTTTTTAAAACAGGCCAGGCAGGCAACTCTGTTATCTGTAGTGCTCATCACCACAGTATCTGAGAGCCTCGTGGCTACGAACTAGTCTAAAATCTCCTTGTGAAGTCAGCCATTCTTCCCCATTTTACTTGTGATGACCGGGCCACAGGGAGCTTAAGTGATTCCCTAGGGAGGTTGTGGAATCTCCATCATTGGAGATTTTTAAGAGCAGGTTAGATAAATACCTGTCAGAGATGGTCCAGATAATACTTAGTCCTGCCATGAGTGCAGCGGACTGGACTAGATGACCTCTCGAGGTCTGTTCCAGTCCTATGATTCTATGATTTGCCCAAGTTCATCCCCTCAGAGATTGGCCGAACCAGGCATAGAACCCAGATGGCCTGACACCTGTCCCATGCCTTAACTTCAGGATCATCCTCCCTACAGCCAGAAGTGTGATGCTGGAGCGCTACCTAAGTTGCTCTGTGCCTCAGTTTCCTCAGATGTAAAATGGGGATAATGATACCGATGTCCTTTGTAAAGTGCTCTGACATCTGATAAAAAGTGCTATATAAGAGGTAAGTGTTATTATTATAACCACATGAGCGTATTCCTCTAACCCTCCTGCTCCCTTCCACCGTTCCTCCTTCCCCTTCCATTTATTGTTGTTGCTTTCTCATATCACAGTGCATCCAGATTTAGATTGTAAGCACTCTAGGGCCAAGACTGTCATGCAATAGCTACACAACATCATGCATGCTTATGGTGCTGTATGAATCACAACTGTGACTGTGGGGAATCTAGTCAGTGATTAGGTTTCTTGAAGGCATAAGGATTCTGCAGTGAAACTCAAAATCTGGACAACCAGCAAAAACATAGGAATTATCAGACCAGACCAGAGCCTCAGACACCAGCTACTACCTGTTTGCTTCAGAAGATGCAAGAAGCCCAGTACTTGGCCAAGCACTTTACAAATGACAAATGGAAAGCCCTGGACTCTAGAAAACCAATCAGTCATGGTGCAGCCCTTTGTGACTGCCCTAAATATCTATATATTCATACCCAGTGCTTTCTCTTGGTATCGCTAGAGAATTCTACAGGACCACAGTGGGAAATGTGGCCCATTTTATGCTTTCTACTCCACAGACAATGCTGCCTGGATGCAGAACAACTCCACATAATGCAAAGCAATTTAAGAGAGCCTTTGCAATGAGCTGCTCTCTCTTTCAAGGAAGATTTGTGGCTTTCGGTCTCTCCTCATAGAAGTTGGTAGCACAGAACAAAAAAGGAACAGAAACGTGCAGTCTTGCAAAAAGTTAATAAAATGGGCAATTTTCTATGGGATGTGTGCCTCCTCCTCCTGATTAAATCTATATCCTTGGCAACTCACAAAAGATCTCTAACGAATCAATCCCTATTACCTGAAGAGCCATGGTTCTGCTAAAATTAGCGCTAGAAGAAATGTAAATTTCCTACTGAGTGACATAATTTGGTAGACATTACCTCCAGGAGGGTCTCTAAACACTATTACTAGCTCCCAGGAGAGCGGAAATCATTATCTATGTGCCCTTATCTGCTTAATCCCATTACAAAGGCCTGCAGCATGAAAACCTACCACTCCTAATCCCAAACTTCTGTGGCAGAAGTTTCTGAAAACTGCAGCTGAAAACTTCAGTATTCAGCTGCAATAACAGGCAATTGACGGGTGGGAGGGAGCAACGGGTGTGTGTATGGTACAATGAACTGGATTCTTGGCCTCACAGTCTGGAATGATTCCAAGGATCTGAGGGCTTAGGTGCCGACTCCGTGGGTGCTCCAGCCCTGGAGCACCCACGGAAAGAAAATTAGCTGGTGCTTAGTACCACCGGCAGCCAAGCTCTCCCATCCCCCCAGTGCCTCCCACCCACCGACAGCCCCACTGATCAATTCCTCCCACTCCCTCTCAGCGCCTCCAGCCTGCCGCCATCAGCTGTTCTGCGGCGTGCAGGTGTCACTGGGAGGGAGGGGGAGGAGCAGGGACAGGGTGCGCTCAGGGGAGGGGGCAGAACTGGGCGGGAAGAGGCCGGGCTGGGGCAGAGTGGGGGCAGAAAGAGGCAGGGCAGGGGTGGGACCTTGGGGAAAGGGGTGGAGTGGGGGGGGGGGCTGGGGCTAAGCAGGGGTTGAGCAGCCCCGGGGAAAGTTGGAAGCTAGCACCTGTGTCTGAGGGTGAGTTTGACCATATATAGAAATAAAAGGAAAAACGGTTTTAGGATTAAGGCACTGGCCCGGGAGAGCTTGCATCCTCACTTTGCCATAGACTTTCTATGTGATCTTGGGCAAGTCATTTAATTTCTCTGTGCCTCAGTTCTTCATATATAAAACGGGCTGTCACAGGCGGGCTGGCCTTTTAAGGCAAGCTGGGATCAACCCTGCCCGCAACCTAGCAACCCAGGGATAATTTGTGACTGCACCTGAATCTGTTTGGGAGATTTAAGACTAGTAACTGACTCCAGCTGTAGGGGGAAGTGAGGAAAGGCTATATAAGCGAGGGTGAGAACACAGAAAAGAGGAGGCCCAGTAGTTTGGGGCTAGCTGTAGAGTAGCATTGAGTCATGGGGGAGTAGAGCTAACTTCAGTGGTGGGCCCATGGAGTCATGCAGGGAGGTAGTCCTGCTGCCAGACTCCCCAGGGATGGGAAGCAGCGGAGAAACCTTGAGAGGAGGCAAGAGAGGAGAAGCTCTGCAGGGGTCAGAAGAAGTAGCCTGGAAGCAGTGGGGCACAAAAGGGGCTCAGGCTCCAGAGCTGAAAAATCAGTGTGTGGATGCTTGGACTCAGGCTGGGGCCCAAGGTCTGAGACCCTGCGGGGGTGGAGAATCCTAGAGCTTGGGCTGGAGCCGGAGCCTGAACGTCTACACAGGGATTTTTAGCCCTGAAGCCTGAGTCCAGTCCAGCTGTGGCCATGCAGAGGGTCTTTTATCCCTATGTAGACATACCCTTAGACTGTAGACTTTGCAGGGCAGGGACTGTGATTTACTGTGCGTGTGCATGTTTGCACGTGTGTGTGCGCAAGTGTGTATCAGCTGGAGCCCCTAGGTGCTCCTATAATACCACTAGTGCCATCAATCACCACTGCCAGCTGAACGCTCTTCTGCTCCCATGCTGGCTGGCCCCTGCAGCCATTTCCCCCACCACAGGCAGCTTTGCCCAGTCACATGATCTCACCATTGTTGGTGCAAGCCCATTCTGCTCTGTATTTCCTTTCGTTTGGAGTACCCATCCTGTAATCACACGGACTCCCCCTCGCTTTTCAGCTCTCGTCTGCAAATGCCATTGCTAATATCTCCCAGCCTCATGTCGTTAATACTGAAGTCTGTAGCCATCACATTTTAACTCAAAAGGCAAGATCCTCAGCTGCCATAAATCGGCTACACCCATGTACAGTCAATGGTGCTACACTGATTTACAGCAGCTGCCTGTCCATCCCAAAGGGCATTGGCTTACAGTATATATAAAATATGCTGTCCATAACAAAGTTGTACTGTGCAGTATCACTGTTGCTGTGAGACGGGTGAGTGTTCTTCTACCCATTTTACAGATGGATGAAGCGTGGCCCGGAGAGGTCACATAACTTGCCCAAGGACACAGCCTTTCAGTTGCAGCGTCAGGAATAGACTCCAGGAGTTCCGTACTGCCAGTCTCTGACTCTAACTACTAGAATCCAGTTAAAAGGAGCTCCCTTAACAGCTTATTCAATGGAAATCTCATTATGGAGGAGCTCTGCCAACTGTTTATTCGAAAGAAATCCATTGTGAGGGGCTCTGCCAGTAGTTCATCAAAAGGAAATCCGTCACAAGTTCAGCCAGTATTTTATCCCAATGGGAACCCAGCAAAAGATGAGCTCTGCCACTAGGATAAAAGAAAATTCACTGCGGGCCAGTCTGCTAGTGATGGAATAAGAGTGCTCAGTTAAGCAGGACATTAAACACAGTCCCACTCTGGTCCAAGCTCTCAGACCTTGAGCAGGACCCCCCGAGAAAGTTACTGGATAGGACAAGAAGCAATGGGCTTAAATTGCAGCAAGGGTGGTTTAGGGTAGTCATTAGGAAAAACTTCCTAACCATCAGGGTGGTTAAGCACTGGAATAAATTGCCTAGGGAGGTTGTGGAATCTCCATCATTGGAGATTTTTAAGAGCGGGTTAGACAAACACCTGTCATGGATGGTCTAGATAATACTTAGTCCTGCCATGAGTGCAGGGGACTGGACTAGATGACCTCTCGAGGTCCCTTCCAGTCCTACGATTCTGTGATTCTATGTGATCTATTTACTTGACACACAGGAGTGGGTGGGTGAGTTTCTGTGACCTGCAATATGTAGGAGGTCAGATCATAATGGTCCCTTCTGACCTTAAAGTCTATGAGTCTCTGACCCCAAACAGGCCAAGCTTTCATGCAAAACATGGGCAACAGTCTACTCCGTGTTGTCCCTTGCATGCTGCTTGGCTCTTTTTATGAGGTCTCAGACATTGTTTTCCCACCTGATTCTGGAAGCTCAGTTGCATTAATTCACAGCCCTGGTTGCTATGATAGCAGAGAACAGCTTTCCTTCTCTCCCTTCCCCCATCACTTTTGGTTTTCCACCAAGATTGGATCTTTCGATTTGACCTTTAAAAGCATTACACTACGACGAGCAAAAGCTAAGGAACAATAAAGAAAAATGATGAGATATCCAACAGAAGGGAAATTATTTCATTAATAACTTCCACAGGTTACTGCAGCAACTTGTCCATGGGGCGCGCCGTTAGAGTTGCCTTCATCTGCTGACTCTCTGAAATCATCTTCCTCTCTCCACAGAAGCTGATGATTGCTGAGGCCATTCAAGTCATGCACATTGTTGGGAATTGGGGTGGAACATTCAGGATCCCCAGGAACCCAAACACAGGGACCAGGGAAGCTCAGATTTGCTTTTGCAAAACCTTATTCGCTTTAGTTTTGGTTTTGCACAAGTTTTGGTGGTTCTGATCTGGATTCAACTTCAACTAAACTCTCCATGTCTGCAGGGTTTGGAGAAAGGTTTGGATCTGGTCCCAAGTCTGTGACAGGTAAATTCAAGGTGGTTTTGGTTTTGAAAAAAACATATCAGTCAGAGGTTTCGGTTTTTGCAGAACTAAAAACCCAAGTTTGGTTTAGAACTAAGATTCATTTGCTCTGAACCACCTAAATTCAGCTGGTTCTGATAATTGCCCATCTCTAAAATCATCCTGGCCCATTTGGTATTTGTATTGTTTTGTTCGTTTGTTTTGTTTTAGCGAGTGGTTTAAAGAACAGGAGGACTTGTGGCACTTTAGAGACTAACAAATTTATTTGAACATAAACTTTCGTGAGCTACAGCTCACTTCATCGGATGCATTCGGATGCATTATGCTCAAATAAATTGGTTAGTCTCTAAGGTGCCACAAGTCCTCCTTTTCTTTTTGCGAATACAGATTAACACGGCTGCTACTCTGAAACGAGTGGTTTAAGGGATCAAAAATGCCAAACCTGCTCTTTTTACTCAATTACCACCTCCCAGGAACTGAAGTACTGAAAGCAGAGAAGATTTCACTCTATTTCAGGCACATAAATGGCTGTTGAGGCCCGTGCAAAACATCCCAAATATTGGAATATAAACACAAATACTAGAACCTGTTCATACTTCTTGTAACAGTGTCTCTTGTGAGAGCATTTGGGGTCTACAGGCACTGGCACCCAATAACTCAGTATTTTTAAGTAAAGGAAAACTGCACTCCATTTTGCTTAACCCAACAATTTGCAAATACCCTGCATATGAAATATTTTGAACCAGCATTGTTGGGAGCCAGCACTGGGAAGTGGAAATCAGTTTTCAACCCACTTTCCTAAGCATGGTCTAATCATTAAAGTTCCGCTAACAAACCTAGGAGGCAGGGGTTTGCGTTCTGTTCCAGCGCATTGATACAGCGTGGCACGTTAGCCGAGAAAACAACGCCAATAGTTTTCAAACTTGGGTGGTGAAAGTTGCCTGAGTTTCAGAAGTGCTGAGCCCCTACAAAATCCTGTTTTTGTCATGGGGGTGGGCAGGGGCACAGCACTTCTAAAAAATCCAGTCAGTGTGCAGAGCCCAATCTGGGGTGAGTTGGGTGCTTCCCCTTCTTTGAGAGGCCCAGCCTGGAAGCCCCTCAAGTGTGAAGATTTAATCTCTTCCGTTTCCCAGTCTCCCCATGGGTAAAATGGGCCTATTCATACTTGTCTACCTTGCAGGCATGTTTATCATGGAAGCTTGCAAAGCACTTTGAAATTCCTACCTGGAACGTACTCTAGAAGTGAACGAGATTAAAATGAAATCTTCGTTAATCCTGAGTGGTGTCAATGATTATTAAATCACGATTAAAACAGATTTGAAACATGTTTGCCACCTCGGACAGCACACCGCTGCTTCCACAAATAGCATCTTTTCTCAGCAAGAGGCTGACCTCCTCCCACAAGGTTCAGGTGGTGAAAGAAACCTTTCCTTCTTCCAATAGACATTTGTGTCACATTTTCTTGCCCTCCGAACTCTCAGGCTCTTGGGGTGAGCAGAGTGGCTCCAGATTCCCTTTTAAATGAGTATCCCGCCCTCTCTCCCCCATATCATTTCCTTGTGTGAAACTGTCTAATCAGAAAGGGTTTGGGAGAGCGGTAAAAACCTACAGTGAGATGTCAATGAATATTCATAACGAAGGCTTTTACTTGAGAGGAAAAACCCAGCCAACTTTCAATGTCAGCATACGTGTAGCTGTGAGCTGCAAGTCAAAGCAGAAGTGAACCTGGGATTCTGTACAAAGAAGGGACTAGGAGTTCTGATCAGCCAACAGAGGCATATCATTAGGGGTCATATTTCCTGCTCTAGTCTGGTTCTTACATTGCACACATCACCATGGTCTAGTGCTTTTGCACTTCTGTACTGGAGTGCCTCTCACCCAGGGACACTGGTTCTCAACCTGGAAGCCACAAACAAGCATCCAGGGTGGGGTTAGCATATTACTAAATGAGGAGTAGGTCTCAAGGGGGTCCTGCTATGGAAGAGACTGAAAAATTCCCCCTGGGATGTAGGCACCTCACCTGCTTAGGTGCTTTTGAAAGTCCTACTATGCACCTAAATATCTTTGAAAATCTGGTCCAAAGCCATTGACAAGCACTGACTGACTAGGTTTCACTGAAAACTGTAGAACTGTTCAGCTCACTACACCTATTTTTCAGGTGAGTAAGTTGAAGCCCAGAGAGGCTGGCGCAGCTTCACACAGAGAGACAGTGGTGGAGTGGGGAAGAGAACCCAAGAATCCTGACACCTCTTCTGTTGCCTCAACCACTATAAAAGGGCTTCTAAGCTGGGGCACCTGGCTAGTGGTCTATAGAAAGCTGGCAGGTCACACGCGGTTGCACCTCCGTCATCAGCTCCTGAATCACATCCCAAGGCAGCTAGAAATGCATTAAATGCTCCCCAAATGTTACTTCCCCATGTCAGCACTTGCTTTGGTTGCCACAGGCCTGGTAGATGATTACAAACGGGGAGAGAAAAGGCCCCCCACTAAAGGGTGAGGAGATATCCACAAGGCAGGCAATCGCTGTAGTCAGACGAGTTCCATACTGTGAAAAACGCTGAGAAACCCTGGGCTAGACAACACTTATTAGTCACTTCAGCTCTGCAAGGCAGGTCAGTTAGCAAAATTGCATCAGACCTATTCTCATGTGCCAGCAGCTCCTGCTCTGAGGTTCAGTTCCAGCTCCCTAAATGAGATGCACTAAATATTGTTGCTAGTATGTAAAGGCAGGAAAGCCTGCTCTGTCCCACCCAGCAGCCACAAACCAATCCCCTTTGGCTGTGGTGACTGGTTTTGCTGCAGTATCTTTCGGGAGCAGAGGGAGCTCTCCTTTGTCAAACTGACTTACATTTTCTCATTACAATCTCCTTTTGCATATCTCTGTTCCTGGTCAGGGAAAACCAAAGAATTTAGGATGATTTATGGCTGTTATAAAGAGCTTTATGCTAAACCAAAACATATTTGCCAGCCCAGTGGTTTTGCTAGCCGCAGTTCTGTCCAATAGGGATTTAGGAGCACACACTGGACCCCTTGTTCTCCACCAATGGAGCTTAGGCACATGTGCTTGAGGTCTGGGTGGAAGAGGGCAGGAGTGGAGGTTTATGGGTCATTCGTTCTTCAATTGCTTCTTGCTGGCTGGTACACAGCAAGATCCTTTGGGCTGCTGAACAGGTGTCTCACAAGGGCAGGTAGAAACCTCACTGCTTGAACATATACAACTAGACTGGACAAAGCACTAGGAGATACTATGTAGCCCTGTATGAGTGAGAGATATGGGGATGGACAAAAATTACCTGGTACATCTTTTCCTACTCTAGCCTCTACAAGGAAGGTGGCTCACCGCACTGCGAGCGATAGACAATCTTGATGGCCGTCACTCAGTCACAGAAAGCTGCAACCCTCCTGTCTACCTAGATATCATCCAAGTCGTGTCTGAGTTCCTCACATTCTTTTCAACACCCCGGTGAGGTAGGGATGAATTAGCTTTATTTTAAACAGCTGGGGAATTAAGGCACTGAGATTACACAATTTGCCTTAACTCACTCTGGGAGTCCAGGCCAAGCCAAGAACTGAAACCAGGTTTTCCCAGTACTGTCACCACAAGACCATCCTCTCCTCCTGCACCAGTCACCACAGACAAACTTTGGCTTAGTGACAGCTGATGCTGCAGCAGGCCACCCCCTCCCCCCCGCCCCAAAGGCATGGAAGTCAGAAGTTAAGGGGAAAATCTCCAGCATTCATTCATTGCCACCTTTCCATTGCCTGCAATGCTCTCGACAACACATGCAATCCTCCATGAGGCCTTTGCTTCCACTGCCAACAGATACTGAAAAGATACCCTGCAACTGCATCCAATTCGCACTCCAATGCAAAACCTGAACTCTGACTTCACATTCTCCTGTCTCAAGATACAGGCTCATCTGACTGACACACACTCCACACACAGGTAAGTTTATTCTCCCTTCACATTGCAGAGGTTGCCTCACCATCATGTCATAGTGTTAAGTGGAGGAGAAGTGAAAAGCAACTTCTTTCATTGAAATGAAGCAGGAGTTTTAGGACTAGTAACAGAGGCTTTAAAAAGTCTATTTTTTTAAAAAATAACTCCAATGTTATCAAAATTACTGACAGATAAATTGTCACTTGTCTCTTCCAAGCTCTGCATCATGGGCTGCACAATAGAGCGCGGTGAATGATTGGCGTGAGCATTGCGTACCACCCACCTCCTAACTGCAATTCAGTGAACTTCACCCAGATGAAGTTAATTGCAAAGAATTTTTCTCTTAGATGTTCACAGCACCTCAGAGAAAAACAGAGCCTAAAGATGAGCTTTTCTTCTTGCGTAGATGGAAAGATTCAGGGGGGAAGAAGAGGAGGAACAAATTATTTGAACTTAAACCAAAGACCTACAAGCACCACAAGAAATAATATGAAGAACCTAGACACTGAGGTGATGGGGACTCTAGGCTGCAATCTCATGTGACATCACAATTCAGGGTCTCCAAGTCTTGCCCATGGGCCTCCATCAAACAAACCAATCTCTTCGTGTTTCAGATGAATCAAGAAAGCTGGGGTAAAAACAAGTTAAAAAAATCCCTGAGATACTGTTTATTCATCACAATGGAGCCATACAGAGCAAAAATAATTCACTGAAAGGATGCTGCATTGTAAACTTTCTTCACAACTCAACTCATGTTAAATACCTCCAGTAGTAACTTAAAAAGCAACCGGGAACTGGGGTCTGGAATCACGCTGTAGATTCATATGCCAGTACAATGCCATATACTTAACACATAAAACATAGCAAGGAGTTAAAAACAGATACTGAATGAAGCCAGATCAGTTGTGGAATTTTGGATATCCAGTACCCTGAGATCATAGATCATTGCTTCCAATCCCACTGAGATCAGTAGAGACTGAAAGCTGTTGCCATCTGACTGCTGTTCAAGATGTGGGAGATGAGTCACTGATCTTGTTTCAGTTCCTAATGCATAACTGTCCACATCACGTAAGCAGAGGATATCAAAAACTAAGTGGGGTTTGAGTCCACTGCTTCTACCTCCCACTGCAGGTGGCCTCTGTAGGTGCATTGGCGGGTCATTATGCAAAAGCATATAGGGCTGCTACTGTATGGACAAAAAGAGCAACAGTTTTAAGAGCTGTTGTTAATCTGGTCGCTTTCATGAGTGCTCAGGACAGATCTAGATTGGATAAAATAGAACAAGATGCTGACAAGTGTATTATAGGAAGAACTTGGCACCATGGGAAAAGCAGCCCTGTGTTCCCCCTTGCTCTTGTGGGATGCTGCTCCACAGTGTGATAAAATTCATAGCCGTAATCGAGCACGCTCTAAACAGTCAATCTAGTACAAGCTGTGCCCAATTCAGAAGCAGTTTGAAATCCGGAGGGAAATAACCACTTCTGCAAGCAAGACACCATAATGCCCCCTTTAAGATGGAAAAATGCTGAAATCACTCCGTCCATACAGTACATTCAAATTAGGTGTGACCTGCTCAGGACTGTTCCATTCCTAATGAACGCTTCCAAGGCAACACTAAGATGGAACCTATTACCCTCTGAATACATTAACAGAGATATTGACTTTGAGCACATGCTGTTTAACTGAGTAAGCATTAGCTGCCTTCAGAAGATCCTTACCTGGGACTTATTGGAATAATATAATAGACTTAAACTGTAGCTAAACCTGAAAGAAACAGGGAATGCTGTGGAATGAAACAGACCTGGACCACAGGTGGACACTGCTACCTAGACCCTACTGAAAATATGATACCACCACAATGATGGGTTGATTGTTCAGTGTTCTTAGAAGGGACAGTATGGTTTAGTGGACTAGTCAGGTATGGTCTAGTGGACAGTATGGTTTAGTGGATTAGTCAGGAGACCTAGGTCCTGCTATAAATCTGCTGTACACTCTTGGCAAGTCACTTCACCTCTCTGTTGCCTCCGTCCCATTCTTCATCTGTCCAGTCTTTTTAGACTATAAACTGCTTGGGAGCAGAGATTATCTCTTATTCTGTGTAGAGCACACAGCACAATGGGTTCCTGGTCTTAGCCTCCTGGTACTGAATCTCCTGGTCTTTGTATGTATCACTGGCTCGACAGTGCCTATTGCCTATACTTCCAATCTTCTCCTATCTGTTCCTTTCAGGATTTCAGGTATCTCAGCTAGCAATGGGCAAAACTCAAGATTCGGACTGTCAATCTGACAAAGCAGCCAGAAATTCAGGTGTTTACCTGAAGTGCCAACCAAACTAGATAAACCTCTCAGGTCCATTAAATTGGTCAGGAAATCTCGAGAGAATGGGTTTCTTACAAGAGTTCCATTACTATTACAAAAAGAAAAAAAGTACTTGTGGCACCTTAGAGACTAACAAATGTATTTGAGCATAAGCTTTCGTGAGCTAAAACTCACTTCATTGGATTACAATCCACCTAGAAATAGTGTGAGAACAGCCTTTATTGCAGTATTTCAACACTAGTCATGTCAGAACCCAGAAGCATCAATCCACGTGAAAATGAAGAATACCAAGGGAGGTAGATAACTAGAATTTTAGGACTTTGGGTTTACATTCAATGCAAGTTTCTGATGAAGTATCAGGAGTGTTTGCCCATCCCTAAGCCTCCCTGTCCCTCCTGGGGCCTAGACCTGAGGTTTTCAGGGAGATAAAACTCCTGTTGGCTTAAGCTGGGAGATTGGCTTTAGAAAGCTTTTTATCTGCATGATGATTGGAGGATCAGAGCCTATATCTGCTAAAAAAAAAAAAAGTTAGCCACCCAAATCATATTGAAATTCAATGGGAGTTTGGCATCTAAGGCTTTTCTGAAAATCTTTTCATAAACCTTCTTCTCTGGCCTTACTAAGATGCTCCTGGTCCTTGGATCATTATTACTGTTGTTGTCTGTCATGCCTTGTCCCCTTCTACAGAGAGGGTTACTTGACTTGGGAGAAATTAAGGCTTCTCTGAACAGTGAAGTAGTCATCTGGCCATGAACGGGTATTTTATATGACTACTTGGGCAGCACTTAGCTTGCTAACAGCTGGCCAGGGAGTTCTGCCAGGAGGTTTGGAATATTTTTCTACTCTTCCCAACCAGCAATGGAGGAACTTACACACTTTAAAACTAGCTCAGAGCTTACTTCTTGCGTCATTGCTGACCAGGCTTTGTTGGGAGTTTATAGTTTCTTTTCTGCTATGGAACAGATAACAGAGCTGGTTTGGAAATGGTTTTCCCATCCCCTCAGAGGTTTTGAGATTTAGAATCTTTGCCCGGGTCCCAAAACAAGATGAAAATTCAAAATATCAAAATTTTCCCCCAGCAACATATACAGACCCGGTCAATCAAAATGTTTTGATAATTTCAAAATGTTTCATTTTGATTTAGACCTTTAAAAAATGTTTTAACCTTCATTAGTATAAAGGAACTTAAATTTCAAAATGAAGTCATTTTGATTCTAAAAACAAACCTTCTCATTTTGAAAAATATCAAAACTGGATCTTGTGACAATTTCAAAACTTTTGTTGCCCTCCCACCCAAAACATTTTGGTGAATCAGGAGATTCACTGAACCTCACCCTTTCTTGTGAACAGTTCCGATTTCGATGAATCAACATTTTCAGATGAAAAAATGTTTAATCAGAAAATTCCCAACCAGGTGTAATAGACAACAGCAGCATGGCCCAGTGAATAGGGTACAGGCCTGGGAATCAGCAGATTTGAATTCTATCTTGACTCTGCCAATGACCCGGGGTAAGTTGTGTTGCCTTCTCTTTTGCCTCAATTTCCCCATACATAAAATGAAGATAATGCTACTTGCCCTTTTTTGTAAAGCGTTTTGAGTGCTTTTCTCAGTGGACGAAAAGCATTACATGGGAGGTAAGTATTATCCATATTGTCAAGTATGAAATCACTAGACAGAAATCTATTAAAGGAGAAGAAGAAATAAATAAATATATCAGTTCAGAGGCTCACTTTCCTTGTTTGGCTTTGCGAGCTTTCATATCTACACCTGAGTTGACTGGCTTATATTACAAGGTCAAGTGTGTTATGACAGTGGCTGGACTTGCAACAATATTGCATGCCAAGAATTATTGATATAATGCTCAGAGGCCTGAGATTAAGACAGACATGCTCAATAATCTCTTCTCTAACTGTGCAGCTGAAGACTTTTAGTGCCCCAACTGTACTGTGTTTTAAAGCATACTTAAGCCCCTTCGTTTTCAGTTTAAACCAATTTTTACTGAAAAAAAATCCTGGGTTTTACAAGAAGTATTATTCATTTTTTCCCCAATTTTCACCCTACTTTTGTATCATTCCAATATATAAAAAAATAAATTGTTTTATTAGGAAAATACAATACAGTGCATGAGATATATGTATTACATCCCATGCAAAAAGCACCTGCTACTAGGAATTTTAAGTGGCCACAACGATCCATAGGTGGGCTGTAACTTTCTTCTTTGAAAGAAGAATTTTCTGGCACCCCCAAACAGCAGTTGGACAGACTCAATGGTACCCTGGGGCTTTTCTACCTCTTACTGCTACTCTATCGCTTAACCCTATGAGGGTCAGGTCACTTCCCGAGCTGCAGAAGCACAGTCTGGTTTCTCTGATCATGTGTACACTAGAGGAAGAGCTCTTTCCTTTTAACTCAGGTTGGCTAACATCTGTTAACATCCTAGTGCAGTTAACTAAGGCAGCTGCAATTTTGACCCATGTTACCCAGTAGGTGTAAATCCTAGAGGGAAGCCTAGGGTTTACTTTGACCTGCTAACATTTAAAACTTGTCTCTACTAGGATTTTAACACATTAGTTAACATGTTAAAATATACCTTTTTCCTAAGGAAGACAAGGCCCCATGGTGAAATTCCTGCTTGAGCAGAGTACCAGCACGTCGTATGAACCATTTAAGCTCTCAAAATAGGGCTTGTGCGTTTTTCTGAAGGGGGTGATTTCACCCTGTGTGTGTAAATTTATGACGGGGTCGAGGCCTGTCTGAAAAGCAATCTACTATGTAAATTCATTTTGGCTACCCCTCAGCTCCTAGCTTGCCGTGGTTCCCCATATCTGTGGCTGATAAAATAAACTTACACATCTGTGTCAGCGATGATATAACTGGCAAACACAGCTTTAAACATGTTTCATTTGTTAACAGAGCGAATACAAACAAAAACAACATTAAGATATTTGCGTGTGTGTTCATTCACACACGTTCACTAACGTTTATTCACGATAAAATGGTCAAAACGATCTTGACAAAGTGAAGAATTGCTCTGAAATCAACAAGATGAAATTCAAGGGAAAAAAAGTGCAAGGTACTACAACTTAGGAAAGAAAAATCAAATGCACAGCTAGAAAATGGGGAATCACTGGCTAGGTGGTCGTACTGCTAAAAAGGATCTGAGGGTTATAGTGGATCATAAATTGAATGCGAGTCCACAGCATGATGCAGTTGCAGAAAAAGGCTAACAGCATTCTGGGGTGTATTAACAAGGATGTCATATGTAAGACAAGGGAAGTAATTGTCCCACTCTATTCAGAACTGACGAGGTCTCAGCTGGAGCACTGTGTCCAATTCTGGGTGCCACGCATTAGGAAAGATGTGGATAAACTGGAGAGAGTTCAGAGAAGCACAACATGAATGATTAAAGATTTAGAAAACCTGACCTATGAGGAAAGAATAAAACCCTGGGCATGTTTAGTCTTGAGAACAGGGTACTAGGGAGGGGGATCTGATAGCCGTCTTCAATTATGTTGTTACATATAGGATTGTTCTCCATGTCCACTGAAGGTAGGACAAGAAGTAATGGGCTTAATCTGCAGCCAGGGAGATTTAGGTTAGATATTAGGAAAATCTTTCTAACTCTAGGGATAGTTAAGCTCTGGAACAGGCTTCCAAGGGAGTCTGTGGAATCCCCATCATTGGAGGTTTTTAAGAACAGGTTGGACAAACACCTCTCAGGGGTGGTCAGTTTACTGGGTCCTGCCTCAGAGAGGGGACCTGGACTTGATAACTTCTCAAGGTCCTTTCCAGCCCTACATTTCTATGATCCTATATATTCACATAAACACGGGCATATACATAGATATTTATTATGGGCCAGATCCTTAGCTGGTGTAAATCAGTGTCACTCCATTGAAGTCAACAGAGCGATGCTGAATAACACCATTGCGCCCAACGTTACAACTGTTTTAAGAGCACACCCAGCACCGAGTGAAATTGACTGGGATAGAGCAAAAGAGGGAAAAGGCAGGGGGAGAGAGTAAAATGGAAAACACTCTAAGAAAAATGAATGCATGCCCTGAAGGTTATGAATGCCATCTAGCAATAAATGGACTATGAGGACAAAAAAGCCCAATGTGGATGAACTAGGACGTTCAAAAGTAATCAGTGGTCAGAAAGAGGCATATGAGAGCAAAACCATCAGGTGCAGAGGCAAAAAAGAATGTCGACTGGAGTGGAGAGAAGAAAAAAGTGATAAGAGAAAGCGAAGGAAAATTGCACCGGGGAGGTTAGGATACATACAAAGTGGGTTTCCCCACAAGTGTGGAAGACACTAAAGGTCATTGAAGGGGAGAGTAGGGGAAGATAGCGAGAGGAATTTGTTGACCGTCGGAATGGATGTTGCTGAAATATGAAGAAGAAAAGTATGTGGATGCATTGCCTTGGCGTTTGGCAAGAAAAATGGGCGAGATGCTCTTGAAACAGCTCCGTGATTCCCAAGAGGAGGGAGGAGACTGAACCCCATTGTGACAGGTGGATAAAATGTGCAATAAAATTTCGCATATGAAACCTGCTTTGCTCTTCCAAAAGATCAAAAAAAGCAGTTTACACATTAATGAATTTATCCTCCCGTAAGGCAAGTCAGTGACATTATCCCCATCTGACAAAGGGGGAACTGAGCGATGAAGTGTTGCAAAGACGCTGAAATTAATAACAACAGACCTGGTTTTATACTGTTGACTGATGTATTGAGGAGTGATTCTGAATGCTGTTTAAATATCTGCTTATGGCTGCAGTTATCTTGCTTGTAGTGTTAAGATGAATCTATTTCTTAATTCGAGACATGGCAGCTTCTCCTTTAAAAAGAGGGTGGGGCCCGTGGCGGGAGCTCTTGCAGGTGTCTGTGGAAAGGGTGTGCGTGTTGAGAAATCTGCGGGCAGCCTGAGAGTGGAGAAGATGCATCCTGTAGGAAGCTCTCTAAGAAAAGGTCAGAGCTCAGGGCATTACGACATTAGCCCCTTCAAAGAACTAGTCTCATTTATCATTGAAGGTGTAACCATGATTTGCCCAAGATTACACCATTTGGATCACAGTAACAATGAGATTCAGGGTCTGGACACCTACCTGTATCATAGTGCCTGGCAACAGAAAAAAATTTGCTTGGAGGAGCTTAACGAGAGACCTGATAAGCTGGTCAGAGGCAAGGCAGACCAAGTTTGGGGAAGCAATAGCCCCATTCTGCAGGTGGGGAATTGAGGCACAGAGAGATCAAACAATTTGCCCAACGTCACACTGCGAGAGGGTTCTGGCTGAGCCAGGAACTGAACCCTGATCTGCTGAGGATCAGCCAGCTGGCCCTAATCACAAACCACCCAACTTCTTGCTACCCACGCAACCCTGAAAGAGGTTCAGAGAAGATATCCAAAGCTGAAGCTGGTTCTCTCAACCCAGCAGAACCTCTGATGCTTTGGAGATTGCCCCGTCACTAGAATTTATTGGAGTGGTGGTTGGTTTGTTTCTTGTTTAACAGCTGTTCATATAGGCGATGGTGGCACTATAGATATCTGAAAATGTTTGCTGCCTGTATGCAAGTATCATTGTTTGCTCCTGCTGTGTGGTCCAACCCACCACAAACAAATCTGATCACCACATTTCTTAGCAACGGAAGATTCACTTTTAGGACTCTTGGCCCAGAGGATTATTTACACCACGCAGGACAAGCCTTGTCCATGTTGCCAGGTGGAGCATTTTCATATTGTCTGTTATTAATGCTTCACAGAATCAAAGTCACTACATTTTAACGAAGCAAACTTTTAACAGTGAAGGTACTCTGGGAAAAGAGACAATGTTGGAGTGAAACGAGGGTGGAGAGAGACAGGAAGAGGAAATGAAGATATTTTTAAAATAAACCTGCTCCAAAGCTCAGGAAATGAGTTGGCTGCTTAGAAATATTAATACAAGAAGAGAGTTAAGACAGATATGGAGGACAAAGGAAATCAGAAAACCTATAGAGAAAATAAGAAGGTTTCTGACAGGTGAGTCATTGTGAAATGTCACCAAAGAGTGTGGACAAAACTGAAAGGGTATGAAAAACAGATCAAAATTTACAATCAGAGCAGGATTGTCCATTGGGTACAAGTACAAATATTGGAAGGGCAGGGACGGTCTTACGGCTAAGACACTGAACTGGGACTCAGGAGATCTGAGTTTGATTCATATCTCTGCCACAGATTTGTGCGATCTTGAGTAAGTCAACTGATCTTCCTGTGGAAGATTTCTCCATCTGTAAAATGGGGACAATAATCCTTTTTGTTTTCTACCCTTTGTCTGTCCTGTCTATTTAAATAGTAAGCTCTTCAGTCAGGGAATATATGGCCAGCGCCCAGCACAAATAGCTGGAATCTCTAGGTGCCACCGTAGTACAAATAAAGAATAACTTTGTGATTAGTATTAACGCAATCAACAAAGGAAGTCATTAGACCCAGGCATAAAGTAGGAAATAACACAGGAAGAGGATATATCTAAAAAGCAAATACTTTGCATAAATGTATCAGTTTTCATCCTAGCCTCTCAAAGCCTTCTACAAACGTGAATGAAGAAGGCTTCCCAACACAGCCATGTGGTAGGTTTGATATGGTCTTGCTGGTTTTACAGATAGATAAACTGAGGAACAAAGAGGTTAACTGACTTGGCCAAGGTCCCACAATAAGTGAGTGGCAGAGCAGGGGTGAGAATGAAGGAGTTCTGACACTGATGCCCCCGCTCAAATGCAGTAGACTATATACCTGACCATTTATTTTCCTCTGAAATCTCAAAGGAAAACAGATGCCAGAAACGAACATCTTTTCTCCCCCAAGATATCTACAAAGCGCTGTTCAGAACTCCCATGGAAATATGTGAGAACTGAGTGGGAATTAGGTGGCTGAGCTTCCTGCAGATTGTTAAGAACAAATACAATCCATTGGGTCTAAAGGCACCTTTACAACCTCTCGTACTCCTGGCTTCCTTGTCTGCCTAACGTAGCCGTCCTGGCTTTTCATTACATTACCCGTATTTAAGCTGGTGCTTGCAGTAGGTTTAACTCATCAAGCAACAGACCAGACACAAAACAAAAGCAATGTAACTGTTCACCGAGTGAAAATGCTATTTACATAAACAAGGGGGAAAAAACCCAGTTCAGTCCCCGTTACTAACTGGGTGTGGAAGTCTCCTCCAAGACAGCTTTCTCCTCTCAATGCAACACGGGGCCTCCAGTCCTCACCCCGGCTCCATTATTCTGTGCTGTTTACCTGGGGGGAATCAAAGCAGGGAGTCTGCTTCCTGCTCTTCAGCTGGGGCTGATGCCCCTTGTTGCACAGTGGGTGTAACAGGGTAGCCGTCTCCTGAGTTCCCCTCAGGGCCTGAGGTCACTGCAGCACCCTGCCTCTGTCTCCCCTCTTCAGGGCCCCTGAATAATGCCACACTGTCTATCTCATCAACAGTCCTTCTTGGGCTCTGCTTTTATTATCACACAGCTCCAGAAAAAAAGCACCAAAACTTTTCTACCAAACCTTCAGATGGGCACAGTCCCTCCGCCCTGAGGGTCTGTCTCTTCCTGCTTTCTGAGCATCTGGGGAAGATGCAAGGCTTGGCCTGCCTTTTTTGCCTTCTTTCCAAAAGGAAACTTTCAGCTGGGTCTTTTTACCCAGCCCCATCTCCCTTCCTCGGGGACCACATGCAGGAGACCATCTCTCCCTGAATCTTGACTCCGCAGTTCTGCTGCTCTGGCTTCCTACAACACACATGTAGGGGCTTGCTTGC
The DNA here is from genome assembly GCF_965140235.1 of Caretta caretta. Lineage (NCBI taxonomy): Eukaryota > Metazoa > Chordata > Testudines > Cheloniidae > Caretta > Caretta caretta. The sequence continues at coordinate 10,235,384 of NC_134223.1, forward strand.
ACGCTTGTGTGCGCGCGCAGCGCGCGCGCGCGCGCGTGCGCTCTCTCTCTCTCTCTCTCTCTCTCTCCTCTCTCTCTCTCTCTCTCTCTCTCTCTCTCTCTCTCTCTCTCTCTCTCTCTCTCTCTCTCTCTCTCTCTCTCTCTCTCTCTCTCTCTCTCTCTTCTCTCTCTCTCTCTCTCTCTCTCTCTCTCTCTCTCTCTCCTCTCTCTCTTCTCTCTCTCTCTCTCTCTCATCTCTCTCTCTCTCTCTCCTCTCTCTCTCTCTCTCTCTCTCTCTCTCCTCTCTCTCTCTCTCTCTCTCTCTCTCTCTCTGCCAGTTCTGTTCTCTTCTAGCTCTGATCTCACCGAAATGTCCTCTGACCCTTTATAGGCCAGGTGAAGCCCTGCTCCCTTAATTGGCCCAACTGGGCACAGCTGCTCTGGCACAGGGACGCTGGACCTACTTTGACCACAGGGCTAGCCACCCCTCTGACAGTGGGACTAAATATGAAAGAGAGGGGAGAAACCTCAAGCTTTCTAAGGTCAGTTTTTTTATGTTTCATAACATCAAGTATTGGAATTATCCTGCCACCAGGATAAAGCAATAGGGGCAGATCCGGGATAGCAGTTTCACCAGTGCAAATAAACAGATTCACTCCAGATTTAAACCAGTGTAATTAAGATCCACTGTTAGCCCATTGTTCCTCTACTGGGAACATCTTTTATTGTCTTTAGCAGTAAATAGTAGCTAGGGGAAAGCTGTTCTTTCCTCTACAGCATTTCATGCCAGAACTCAATACAAGAGCATTTCTAGTGCTTACAATAATCAGGTTACAGTGAAAATTATTACATTACAGTACAAATACACACAAATATCACACAGCCCGGCAGTGTGGCGATTCTGAAGCAGCAAGGAAATGCACTGGGTTTTTTTTCCCCTTAAATGTAAAGAAACGGGGGAAAGATATATAATCGTTTAACACAGAGACTGCACTCTGTATGTTTTCAAATTCACCAATAAATCCTTCTTTTGGGAGATTGGACGTTTATTGGATGCTGTATCAAGAAGTAGCTCTCCAGTGACATTCAACAGAATTTTGTATCAAAGCAGAATCCATCACAGCACAATCCAGCTTTGCAAACGTGCTGGGAATGTCAATGGAAGTAAATTACATTACTGTGGGATTATAGATAGGATAATGCATAAACAAGTGGCGATTATAATGCTATAATGCCATCAAAGGGAATCTGATAGTGCACCATCAAAACCCTGAGATGGAACTGTAGATGTATAATAAACACCACTCTTCTTCCAAGCCTTGTTCTGTTTAATATTTTGCATGCTGCTTTTACAAGAGGGGACTGAAGCATTTGCTATGGTAACTGCTGCCGTTCCCTGAGCCAAGTTCAACACCAAAACTCTGAGACGCGGGGATTGACCCTGGGAAGAGGAGAAAGCATGTTGAGGAAGGCAGATTGTGATGGTTTAGAAAAGAGAGCTTTGTCCACCCCAGGAGGAAAGGCCATCCATGCAAAGCAGAATAACTGGGTGGGCATATTTAACAGAGTTTAAAACTGTGTGTCGCACCTTCCCCAAAGGCTAGTGTGCACAAAGGAGAAGAGCCTACTATTGCTGTCAGCTATCAGAGTTGATCTGTTAGATCAGAAGCTGGCAATTTCTTTTTGGCCCTGAAGGTCCAAGCTTCAAACTCTGCTGATTGCTTGGATTGTTACATGTACATTTTGTGGTGTGTAAATGCTTCCCCATAATGCTTTCTGCTTCACGCTGAGGCTATGGCACCGTTGAAAGAGCCAGGATGACAGGGAGTCCCACAATTTGGAATGTCGTCCTACAAAGCTAAGTTGGGGAAATACATCCTGCGGCTTAGACTTCCTGTGCTAGGCTATTTTCAAAGCTGTGGCTTTAGAACTGCTGAAAGACTCACTAAAATTACGGTGCCATCTGCTGCGATGCAGGAAACTTTGGGAGGTGTTCATTCTCCCGCCCCCTCCAAGGGTCATTGGCAGGGGAGGTCCCTTAAGAGGACCCAAGGGAGGCACACACTCCCCTGGTTTTTATGGTGGCTTGAAAGACAAGGGCAGCAAGAACTGGCCTCAGGAGCAAAGCAATTGGAGGTAGCTCCAGGGGCTTTTTTGGTGCTGAGCCCCTACATCCTTCATAGATTTCAGCATTACCACGTGAACATTCTGGCCCACAAACCAGCGGGCCAAATTCCAACGTATTTGCAGGTGCAATTCCATTGACATCAGCAGAACCACACCTGCTTGCCCAGATGTGAAGGTGGCCATTCATTTGCTGGATTTCCTTCATTTTCTAAATCCTGGCCAGAGCAGCTCTCTTGCTAATTTGCAGTGGCATCACCTTCAGTATGGCTCCTGCTACTTCCCTTTAGCTTTCCCCCTTTGTTCACTCCGTGCGTCATTCAACTCAGCATTCATTAGTACTGACAGAGAGGCAGTCAGAGGAGAGCTCTAAGCGGATCTTGAAAGGTGAAGGTTCTATGTGGATAAAGGTTCCACAAATTTAGCGACTGATCTGAACCTCCATCACAACATTTCTGGCCCCTGCTACTTCCAGGCAGGGTGGGAATACCATAAGGCCATCCCCTTTCAGGGTATTTTGGCAATTCCTGTTCCAGTCCGGTCCTGGCCGTAAACTGGAAGCACAGAGGCTCATGGGAATGAAGAACCCTGGAGAACAATTGGCTCAGCACAGGACATATGAAGCATTGCATGGGACAGGCCCAGCTCCCTGCATGGGGGGGATTCACCCTGCAGGTCCCCACCCTTATTTTTCCTTTAAAGACAATACTGCCTTGATCTTTTTCTTTCCTCCCTCCTTCCCCCCTCCCCCACTCCTTGTTCACTATCTCCTCTCTTGTTTCTTTCCCCTGATTAGTTTCTACTATTTGTTTTTCTCACTCTTCACTTCTACAGCTCCCCACCCACCATTTCTTTCCCCTCCCACGCAAACAAAAATAACTACTCCAGTTAATATGCTGCATTCAGCCACTCAAGGCAATGTCCTAATAAGATCCCTTTGGCATTCAATGCTAGACTAATGCTACAGAGCTCCTTGAAGTTACTCTGGATTCACACTGGTGTAACTTGAGAGCAGAATTTGAACCCAGGATTTAGAGATCGCTCTCACCCATCACTCCCTCCTCCCCCAGGTAATCTGCCCCATATTTTACATAAGACTCAGTGAAAGTTGGAACAGAAAACCTGCAGAATTTGCAAACACATAGATATATTGAATTAAATAAAAGGGCTAATTCTTACCATTTAGGCCTTGTCTAGACTGGGATTTTTATACCGGGCTATAGCCCTCACGCCATAGTGTAAAATAGTTGTGACTTACTGGAGTAAGTGCTGTTTTACACTGTTACAACACAACTACATAAGGACTTTGCATTGGGGTAGCTGTCACTGGTTCAAATTTCCCTAGGCAGACCCTTAATCTTAGGACCAAATTCTGTTTTCCATTACACCAGTAAAATCCAGAGTGATTCCAGTGAGTTCACTTGCATTATTCCAGATTTACATGGATCTATCAGAGCAGAATGCAGCCCTCTGGACATTAAAGATGCTCAGAAGTTTTAGGCATGATTCACAGTACAAGGAACAGAACTACAAGAAGTACAAAGACTTTGCATTTACTGTAAGATGTTTCTAGTTTAAAGATAGGCCGGAACCAGAATTTCAGATATCCTCATAGATTCATAGGCTACAAGGCCAGAAGGGATCACTGTGATCATCTAGTTTGATCTCCTGTATAGCACTTCCTCCCAAAAATTCCTTGAGCAGCTCTTTTAGAAAACCATCCAATCTTGATTTAAAAATTGCCCATGATGGAGAATCCACCACAACCCTTCGTAAAAGCGCAGCATCCAAATCTGGATCTATATTTTGTCAGACTACTTTTTACCAAGCTCTCATCTAGGATTGTTCATCTGTAGCTCTCAAGTGTTTTTCAAAGGAAGATCAGTATTATACTCCTCGTTTTATAAATGGGAAACTCAGGCATGGAGAAGGAAGTGACTTGACCAAGGTCACACATCAGATCAGTGGCAGGTCTTCTAATTTCCAGTCTGGTATTCTATCCACTAGACCATGCTTCCTCCCCCTCTATGTGGCAGACTCTAATGGGCCAACCCCAAACCATGGATTCCAAACATGACGTGAACTTTGGGGAAGTTCAGATTTGGCTCTAAAACTTTGCAAACCTCTGTATTCTACTATTATTCTTTGGAACTTCATATGATCCATGAACTCTGTCCATGCACCCTATTCTGATCAAGAGCTCTGATAAGCATAAACCTTTTGGGAAGTTCTCAGATTTCCAGCAAGTGACACAGTAAGTTATCAGCATCATTGGATATATATATATATTAGGACCACATTGTTTTAGGCATGGTGCAAACACATGTGAGAGAAACTGAGGCACTGAGAGGGGACGTGCCCAAGGTCACACATATAGCAGATCAATTGCACAGCTGGGAATAGAATCCAGGTCTACTGAGTGCCAGTCCAGTACTCTATCCATCCCAAGTGTTATCTTAGTTTTGACCATTATATCCACATCCGCTATACCAAATTCTGCCCCCAGTGCACACCTCCAAGTGTAGCAGTGAACCTGACGGAATAATTAGGTACCTTGGTTAGAGAAAGTGAACAGCAGATTTTCCCCAGTGAAAGCTACTTAAAAATACTACGGGTGAGTTGATAAAACTATCCCAGGGAGAAAAACATGTTTTGAGGTGAGTAATGAAGAAACCCCTATTTCCCCTTGTTTCATCTCAAACTCCCAAAGTTTGAACCTGGCTCTTGTTGCAGTAAAAACATAATGATGCTTGTCTTTATTTCAGCAGTTCAAAGGTCACTGCTGCTGTGTCCCCAGCCTTACACGCTGAAAAAAAAATGGCTGGATAGACATCCCTGTAAACATATATAATTCTTGGTTTAGATGCTTCATAAATCATATTCTTTATCCCGGGGGCAGTCTACCAAATTCTATGATTGCATTCTCATTCCAATAGGCCCCATCTCCATACAGCAAATCGCACATTTTCCATAGCCTTCCATCACAAAATAAAGAGTAAAGATGAAGAATCTGCATTTCAAATCATTGTTTGTTGTTATGACAACATCGTGTGAATTTGTTCTGGGCTGAAGCTCTTGCAGTCTTGGATTCCAAAGCATTTTTTTGAAGCCTTTATTCATAGAGTGGTTGTGAAAGACATTTTTATATATTTATCTCTTAGAAAGCCAACAGCCTTCCGAGGTTAGCTCAGTGTGGTATAAACCATCCGGGGAAAAAGATCAGGGCACGTAATTCCAGAGGACAGGATCTGAACAGGCTATGTGGTAACTTTTCCTCCACACAAACTTTACTTAAAAATACAATCCACCGAACTTGTCAAATGCTCAGTGAAACCTTGCTCGTTCCTACCAGTTTTTTAAGGGCTAAAGGGCGTTTAAGAGCTAAAGGGCGTTATCTCAATGCAGGAGCAGTTTCTGGCCCCCTTATTCATGCTGAATAGCACTTTATTTCACAAGTGGACTTTGCTGGGACTATTTGCGGAGGAAGGGAATATTCAGTATGGGTCAAGGTCTTTGGGAGGGCTTGTCTACACAGCAGGTTACCGCGTGGCAAACCAGGGTGTCAATCTACAGCGCACCAACTTGCCGTGCAGTGATATCCTGTGCGGACATGGTGACAGCACGGTGCAAGTCGCAGAGTGCAGCTTAGTGTACTGCACTTTGAAGTAGTACGTTAAGCTCCATTCCAGGACTTTCATGTGGATACGGCTACAGCGCAGAGAGAGGTTACTGCACGACGAGCTGGTGTGACGGAGAGTCATACCCTCTCTTGCCACGCAGTGACTTGCTGTGAAGACAAGCCCTCAGCCTCTGCCCTGTGGAGAACATGGACACAGAAAATAGTAGGAGAAATATCTGATTGGGGCCTCTATGTCCAATAATTATAAAATAACACCCCCCCACATTGTTAATACTAGCTATGGCCTTTAAGGCCAGTATGGATGATTCTGATTATCTAGCCTGACTTCCAGCATAACAAAGGCAGGACCTAGATTCCACCCAATGATTTCTGCATCTAGCCCAACAATGTGTGGTTGAACTAGAGTATATATCTTAGAAAGGCACCCAGTCTTGATTTAAAGAGGCCAAACAATGGAAAGTTTACTGCAGCCTTTTGATGAGATGGCTCAACGAATAAAAATTACCCTCACTGCGGAAAAAGTTCATCTTTTTTCTAATACAAGCGTCACTGACTTCAACTTCCAGTCAATAACAACCACCCCTACCTGCACCATCAAAGGCTTTTGCATGGATATTAAATGGGCCCCGGAAGAGTAATATCCGATTTTGAATGTGCAAATTACCTCACCTGTGTTATTTATTAGGCCTTAAATTATTCAAATTGGAAAAGATTCAGAAAGCTAATTTACCCTTCGACCTCTTGTTTATTTTCTGAACTTCATGCACTTTGGACAATGAAAACAGGTTAGTGAAGTCTGTTTCTAGCCAGCTTCCCTTTCGTCTGTCATGCATCAACTAACGTGCTGCTGCAATATCTGGGCTGGAAACATTGCAGGGAAATCTCCAGATCCAAATAACTCATTTTCTTGTTTTTCATGAAAATATAGGTATTTAATAGGAGATTAAAAATAATACTTGGGGCTTAAACTGCCTCACAATATCTGTAACCTGAGAATATCGGAGCCTAATGTAGAATAATTATTATGTATATTGCTGTAGCCCCTAAAGGCTCCAGTTGAGATTGTGGCATGATTGTGGACATAAGCATGTCCATGCCCCTAACTAGTCAAGACAAACATTGGGAGAGTTAAACAGAAGCAGAGAAGTGACTTGTCCGGGGTCACACAGAAAATCAGTGGCAGAGCGAGGATTAGAACCCTGGCCAGGCATCCACCCACAGGACTGTGCTGGGCAACATATTGAACAGTCCCATAAGCAGACTGTGCTATAGGACAATGACTTGTCCAGCCAAGTTTATGTCAAGGCACTTTACAACAACCCTGAAATTAAGAGTCAATCCATCTGCAGTTAATTACTAACTAAAACACTTTAAAGCCAGCAAAGACAGATGTATCCCAAAGTTACAGCTCACAGAGAGGGTAAGAATATTCTTGATGCTTTCCTAGTTAATGAATTTCAAAGGTATCATGTCTTACATTTTAGTACCACCATGTTTCATCCCTATGATTACATTTGGATCCTGTAAAGGCAGGAGGAAGGATCAAAGCTCCTTTCAAAAGCATTGATTTTGATCGAAGGCCACCCAAAAGTGTTTGAAAGGGGTCTTGACACACATATATAATTTCATCCCTCAGCTTTTCCACTCTGAGCTGGATGAAAATTGAAACATAAAAACCTGCTCTGCTTACACGTCAGAAAATTCTTGGAGAACCTTGAAGCTCTGACTGTCCACAAAAAAGGAGCATAAAGGCCAAATGGAAGGACTTGGCAACATACGCTTTGTGGCCAGGATTTTTTAAAAAGTCTACGGGAGTTAGTCATTGGGACTTAAGTGCCCAATTTTCTTCGGTCTGTTTGTAACTCCCAACCTATATCCACATTCTACTGCCATTTGCGATCCACATCTATAACGTGTCACCATTTCCTCTGGTTTCTTTCCCTGAGTCGGCAAAGGAAAAGATTGCATTGATACAGTGCAAACATCACCAGCAGACTCCCTTTTTACTGTTAGTATAATTGATTGCTTCAGTGAGTGGCCAGAACAGCCTTTCATTCCATCAACAGTAATCAAATACTTGTTAACAATTTTCAGGTCCTGAAGGACCAAGAAAACGAGTTTCTGAGAATGGGACCTTGCTTCATAGCTGTTGAATCTGAAGCGATGATGAAGGGGAGAAATATTAAGCACAGATGTGCATCCAATTACTCTCCCCAGACCAGTGGAGAAACAAAATATTTCAACTGAGTTTGAAAGAATTGTTGCAAACCCGGGGGCTACAGGGAAGCCCTGGAAATCATTTAGGACTGATTTCTTACAGCAACCTAAAATGCAACAATTCAGATGTCTCCAGCAGAATTACTGCATGGGGGAAGTTTGCAGCCCAGGTTACATATTAATGTCCTCCCGAAGCCCTAGACCTGGTGTGCAATGGAAATTTGTCCCAGTTTTAGAGTCAATGGCCAGCCATTGATGTATCTGCTCTGGTGTAAACCCCAAGTGTAGACAGGTTAAACTGTGATTTGCCCTGGGTGAGATAAGTTCCACTGGTACAAATCTCAGCTTTCCTTGTGTGCAACTGGGAGTTTGCACTGATGCAGCTGGCCTTTGATTGCTGGAATCAGGACAGGTACCCACTGTGAACAAGGCCTAAGCCTGATGAAAAGGTACAAAACTATTCAGCACAGGAGAAAGGCACTGTTCAGATAAGTTGTACTGAACAAACACCATAGTAAAATTTAATTGCTCCATTCACTTCAGTGACTGCCTTGATTTTCGCTCTAATTCAGTCATGCCAGCCGAGATTTGGCCCTTCAGTGACAAGCACCCAAAATTTCAGTCTGGGCCCTTTTAGAGGAGGGCTTCGTCTGACCCTCTGGATCTAATCACCCCCAAACTATTCAATTGTACAGTCAGGGTCTGTGGGGCTTAGTTGACAGTGGTTTGACTAGGGCTGGCTGGAAAACAACAGTTTTGTTTCACATAAAAAATTCAAGGTTTCTCTCAGTCTTTCCTGTTGGAGCTGGTTCATTTGGTATGAATAATTAAATATTAATTGGTTTACAGACTGAGAGATTGACTCACTCTATAGCCTGGTGGTCAGGGCTTTCACCTGAGATGAGGGAGACCCATATTCAAGTCCCTGCTCCATATCTAGCAGAGCAGGGATTTGAACCAACATCTTCCACATTTTAGTTGAGCTTCCTAATCACCAGACTATCTGGCGTGGGGCTGTCTCTCCTATTCATATCCATTGTTGCGATGAAATGACATTTTGATGGAAAAATGTTCAGCTCTAGGTCTGATCTCCAGTCAATATTATCAAAAGCTCAAGTCCTACCAGCACTTGGGCTCTTCAGGACCATGCATACAGCTTTCATAAACCCTGAGAGCCTGATCACTGCAAGAAGAGGTGAGACGAAGCATTGAGTTGGAGTTGTGATCACAGGAGTACTCCCTGCACTGCCCAGTAGATATGTACACCATCTGCACAGCTCAGTATATTCAAGAAAGCATGGAGAGACATAACACGGACCAGCAGTTTGGGAGATGCCAGAAGTATTTTCCCCACAGAGAGAGGCAAGAAAGGAACTGCCAAGATCCCATTCTCCCTTCAGGCCGCCAGTAGAGAGAGCCATGAAGGTGGAGTGGTGCAGGGAGAAGCGATATAGTCTTCTCTTTGAGCAATCAGGGAAACTGAGATCAATGATCTACTATCTCTCCAAGCATCCAGGAGATAAGAGAAAGGAGAATCACAGCCTATAATGTCTCTTTTCACTGACCTAGCACAACTCCCTTAGCTCCCATAGAGTTAACTTGCTTTACCATGAGCAAGAGGACCCAGTGTGTTGGGTGGATGTTCCCAAGTCAAAGAACCAGCATGTTCCAGTAAAGTCAATATCACCTTACCTTGATACACCAAGATAAGCTGCAACAAGGCTGCGTTATTGCAGACTGATGCATCATTGCAACACATTCCCAGGGATCAGGGCTGGCTTAGTCTCATAGCGCTGATCAGGTACAAAGGGCCTCCAGCCTCTCCAGTGGTAACTGACCCCAGACATCAGTGAACAGAACAGAAAAGCAGCTATTCTCCACCCTCTCCAAATAAATGCTTATTTGGCCAACATTTAGGTATTTTAAATAATGGCGCCGGGCTGAGTCTTTGGATTCCCTTCATCTGCAGTCACTGCAGCAGCTCATTTGGAAGTGAGAGGCGCTCAATTATTTTTCATCGAATTCCTTTTGAACCCATAGTGCATGTCTGCCTTTATCTCCATGTGACATTCACAACAGGAGGAAGGCAAATATTAAACCAAGAAATCCAAATACATAAAAATACTGGCCCACCCATGACATCCCTTGCCAGAAAGCAAGGTTTAGTGTGTGCATGGGAGAGGTTTTTGTACTGTTGCCTATGGTACGGAGGTGATAGGAACATCAGAAAGCACAAGGCAGGTAGTCAGCATACGCACATAACCACAGCACTTCTTTGATCATTAAAATCCACTCAACAAAGCCTCAGCTCTCATGACGCTGATCAAGTAAATTTTAAAGACTTGTATTTTCCCCTTCTTCTCTACATTCATATAGCTGGGAATCTGAACCTACTGTCTGCTGGATTGCCTGGTTTGTAATCAGAAGTAACTTACTGACTCAAGAGTCTAAGACATGACACAGTGTCCTGTAGCATTGTTTATCAGTGCAAATACCTTGTCACAGTTCTTGCACCTCAATGCAACATGGCAAATAGACAAAATGATTACAAATACAGAAGTTCCCACATGCAGTTCATGTGATTCTTTGTGAGCAACTGTCACGGACCGAGCCCCCCTGCTTCCCAGCTGGGCATCTGATATCACCTCCCCCAAGTCCTGCCTCTGTCCATTGTCTTCTGCCCAGGTAAACAGGGTCGCCTGGGCCTCCTCTCCTCTCAGCCGCCCCTCTGGCTGGAACCGGCTGGTCAGGTCACCGGGGTCCTCTCTATGCAGCCCATTGTCCTCCCACTGTCCAGAACCGGCTGTGGCCCCTGAGCTGGGACTTCCTTCAGCAGGTCACCAGTCGCTGGGGTATCCATTCTCCAGGCCATTGGCTGGGGTCCCAAGTTCCATCGCTGGTCCTCTGTACTAACAAACTCCCTCTCCCATCACCTCGTTAAACCAGTAACATCCAGGGACACTGCATCCCACCCCCTCTGGATGCAAACCACTGGAAAAACCAAGAAACCCCCCCACTTCGTCACAGCAACACAACCACAGCAGGCTTAACCTTCCGTGGTAGAGACGTTGTGTGGTCCCTTGGGGTATGAGGCAGCAGTGACAAGGGTTCAAACACAAAACATCCCAAGTGAACCTGAAGGTGCTGAACTGATTGTTAACAAAAGCTGCTCTTTCTGATTCACGGGACCTATGTGGACAGAAACCAGCTGGGTTTTGTTCAGTGTAACAATTAGCCTGAATTGTGACACCACCTCCCCACTCTCTGCCTGCGAAGCTAGAGGAAGGCTGGAGGCCACATTCATAGAGATGGGGCCATTATGAAAAGTTTGGAGCTAGATCCACAAACTCCCTGTGAGTGGCTCAGAAGTAGGGTCTGATGCCGTCCCGTCTGTTCTACTTTCAGAAGACAGGGCTGGAGAGTGGCAGGATTTTTCTCATGAGTCTTACCTGGCTGCATGTCTTGAAACAGATGTGAACTTCTGAGAATCTCTGTCTAAAGCAGATGCTTTAAAGCTTACAGGAAAGTTAGCTGCGGCTTGTCGGTATGATGAGTTCAGTGTTGTGTCAGCTGTATTGACAGCCATAGCTATTGCCCATGGCCTGTCGCATTGTGAAGAATGGAATACGAGGAGACTGGGACTCTGGGAAATTGAAGGTGGGGGACACTCTTTGGTAAAACCAATATTTCATTCACTCTGTTCCTGCAAGCAATGTCGCCACAGAAAGAATTTTCGCTTTGATAAAACTGAGCTGGACTGCGACTTGCAACGGTAGTAATGTGAAATCGTCCTTATCAAAGACAAATTCCAGATTCAGCCTGACCTCCAGAGGCTCTCTTGGGTTTCCTTAAAGTGATTTTGACAGACAAAGGACTTTCAGAATCTGCGGCCTGAGTATTAAAATACCCATGATGTTAGAGAAAAGGCCAGTACAAAAATAATAATAATAAAGCACTGATTGAAATCTTGTCTTATTTATTTTCATACAAATTATTAGGCAGAAATGCTGCAAGCATTCTCTGTGGGATTATTTCTATGCAGTGATTCTCAAACTTTTCAGGCAATTTTAATCAACTAACAGACTAAAATCTCCACTGTACCAGGCAGTGACTTTCTCATTCCCTCACCCTGCAATCAGGAAGCACCTTGTCTTCTGCCCTGTACCTCTAGCAACCTCGTCCCAAGTCCAGGGTCTTCCTATTAAAATATTTTTGTTGGTAGATAAATAAGGCCTAATTTTCAGTCCCTCTGAAAAATCAAGCCCTAAATAAATACGAGGAGAGACTTAACATGTTAAAAATAACAAATCTTATTTAAAAGACAAAACCTCGCAGAGTTTCAACATGGTTAAAGGAGCGCAGATGTCCCTGAGGTCCTTCCACAGACGGAGCACTTTCCTCAATCTGACAAACACACAGAAGGTCCCGGAAAAGCTGCCTGAAGGCAACAATGTTTGGACTCTGTCAGCTTGGATCAATAGCACGGTGTTGGCTGTTTACAAAAAGCTGGTAGAAGTGCAGTGGTTGGGCTGCTGGCACTGAGGGCCGCCCGACGAGAGCGCTTGCGGCATCTCCTTTTTTGCGTGGTTTGCGGCCCATCATGCAATGGGTGGAGAACGCACCGACACACAGGGGCACGCAGCGTGGATCCACACATCTCCAGAACCTCCTCCGTGCCCTTTGTTAAGTCTCTTAGGCACGGCCTAAGTGTTCAGCTGCTTAAATATCTTCCCAATGATTAGCAAGAAAAAATATATCTAAATGCCTCTTGGATGTTCAGCTGCACAGAGGCTTGAGTGGATGATTAGTGAGCAGTCAATTACAGTCCACACATTTAATTTCTCTTCGGTTTGCATCATGTACACCTGCCACTTGCCTGGAACGTGCTTGGTTGCAGAGCGGGGAAAACTTGGTTTCTTGCAGATTTAAATCTAGCTTTGATTCACCATAGGTTCTGTGCACACTTACTTCAGAAGCATTCCTTGTATTATGCCTCCATGAAATTGTGCACACACAAAAAATGCTGGAATGAGTGGAGAGATGCTGATGGGTCAGTGAGCCTGGCAGAGACCTTGCAGGTTTGTGATCGTTCACCTTTTTCTGAAGTACTGAGCAGGGATCATCTGTTAGAAATACCTAGATTATCCCACGTTACCAATTCCCTGCCATTGCAAAAGCAGTGGTGCACCACAGTCCTTGCCATCTTCTTCTGTACTGCTTCTCTCTTAAAGACCCTCAGTCAGTAAGCATCCCTTACGAGGGGCTAAGCACACGCAACTCCTACTAAAATCAAAGGGATGTTAAGGGTGCTGACAGCCTGACAGATCATGCCCACACATAATAAAAAGTCAGTGCGGACCAAAGGGAGTTCTATAAATTGGCCTGACAGAGGCAGGTCCTTCACAAGGAAGATGGCTTAGGTTTGCATTCTGCAGAAGGAAGGAGGCATACTAAAGAAATAAGCTGCAGTTGGTGGCAAGTGACCGAGCAGCAGGAAAATTAAGCTTTGGTAGCTCATTAAAGTGAGTGAATATGGTGGAGAAGCCTGTAAAGCCTTTACTGCGTTCCAAAAAAAAAAAAAAGTGCTGGAGTTAATCCATTGCCATCTGTCTTTATTTTGCTAACTTACTTAATGGGAAGCCACACATTGATGGAAATTTATAAATAGTTTAAGAGCTCTATTACAGGTTACCAAGACTATCTTTGCTCTCTCTTCCTTCTCTCATTCATTCTAGATGGAGGATTTTACTGGTGCAGGATTCAAACATCAACACCCAACTGAAATTGTATTTGTTCACTAGGGAAATATAGTTATCCAACTACCTCTGTTTATGTCAGTTCTCATCCATCTCTTTCCATCTCCTCCGCAACTGAGTTATCTAGCATAGTCAATTTCCATCACACAATCTATTCCCCATTTAAGAAATACCTGAGAATGGATCTTAATCCTTACTGGTGATGTTTATAAACCTGTTCTTTTTGCATCTTCTCACTGCTCATAATTTTTATGTTCAGATAGTATTACGGATAGTATTTAGCGCTGGTCTGGCTAAAATCAGAAAGTTCGTATCGTCACCTCAGCTTCTTGGTTCCATAGAAAGACAGAAGCTGAATTACCTAGTGAACCACATTGTAGTAGGAAAACCCCAGAAATCCCATAAAGGAACCTGTTCATAGGAGATTTCCAAATGGTCAGTTTTGCAAGCGGTTCCAGCTATTTCAGATATGGGGCAGTTTATCCAGATCCGAACTTTGAACCTTTGGCAGTTCATCTATCAGCAAGCAGCACGTCACAAAGGTGTGCTGCAGCTTGAAAAGGCTGACTTCAGTGACTCTAAGGTGACACGAAGTGCCAATCATTCATGTTCAAGTCGCCCTTGTTAATTTCACCGTCGATCACTCTCCCGCTACCACATTCACTGCCTGCTAGTTATTTGAAGATTGTGCAACAAACCATTAACATTTTCCCTTTTCTGACATGACCGGATGCTTTGTGTTGCAGTAAAACACTGCTAGTCCACCTATGTAAATAGGTAATAGCATTATTCTTGGCACTAAGTACACCTTAGCCCAATGTTTGATGGTGCGCTTTTGATGGATTGCCTTTTTGAGGGAAAGCGTTATGGAGGGTGTAAATAAATGTCTCAAAAGCACATTGAAGAAGCCATGCAAAGAAGAGGAAAGACCCTTTCATTATTTTCTATTTCATACTCCCCACACGTTATGTACCATGGCAATACCGTGAATCAAGGTCTGCCCTCTTTGTAAAGCCTCACCAGCTGTCACCCTGTGACAGACATCAATGCCTGCAGTGGTGATAATGTGTCAACGGCATAATTGCCATGAAATAACCCTAATTATTTGTCCGCAACTACAAGGTACAGTAATTACACAGGAAACAATATTAATTAAGTGGTAACTCAGATTCAAACAACCATGTTATCTCCTTAAAAGCATTCAGCGAAAGCTGTGCCTGCATTAGCCATGTAGCTTTGCAAGAGGAAAATCAAGGCAATGTTTGGCCTTCTAGAATGGACATGAACAGCAGTGAGTCCAAGGATGCCATTTTCAGAAGCGTCTAAGGCTTTGTCTTCACTGCTAACAAAGGTGCATATTTTACTTAGGGATGAACAATGCACACAAGCTTTCCTTAGGTAAGAAGCACAGTGAGTACAAGGCACTTCAGTTCAACCAGGCGGCAAACTAGGTGAGGACAACCCCAGGCAGGAGCATAACGCCGACATCACCTAGTCTAGCTGACGGTAAAGCTAAAGAGCATGGCCTTCAATGTGTTTTTACCTCGGGAGAGCTCACGTGCATAAGTTACCCCAAAGCAGGATGCACACCTCTTTTCACAGTGCAGACCAATTTAGTAATTTCATGAACCGATCTCTACCAAAGGATCAGGAGAGAATCATAGAATTATAGAATATCAGGGTTGGAAGGGACCTCAGGAGGTCATCTAGTCCAACCCCCTGCTCAAAGCAGGACCAATCCCCAATTAAATCATCCCAGCCAGGGCTTTGTCAAGCCTGACCTTAAAAGCTTCTAAGGAAGGAGATTCTACCACTTCCCTAGGTAACGCATTCCAGTGTTTCACCACCCTCCTAGTGAAAAATTTTTTCCTAATATCCAACCTAAACCTCCCCCACTGCAACTTGAGACCATTACTCCTTGTCCTGTCCTCTTCTACCACTGAGAATAGTCTAGAACCATCCTCTCTGGAACACCTCTCAGGTAGTTGAAAGCAGCTATCAAATCCCCCCTCATTCTTCTCTTCTGCAGACTAAACAATCCCAGTTCCCTCAGCCTCTCCTCATAACTCATGTGTTCCAGACCCCTAATCATTTTTATTGCCCTTCGCTGGACTCTCTCCAATTTATCCACATCCTTCTTGTAGTGTGGGGCCCAAAACTGGACACAGTACTCCAGATGAGGCCTCATCAATGTCGAATAGAGGGGGACGATCACGTCCCTCGATCTGCTCGCTATGCCCCTACTTATACATCCCAAAATGCCATTGGCCTTCTTGGCAACAAGGGCACACTGCTGACTCATATCCAGCTTCTCGTCCACTGTCACCCCTAGGTCCTTTTCCGCAGAACTGCTGCCTAGCCATTCGGTCCCTAGTCTGTAGCTGTGCATTGGGTTCTTCCGTCCTAAGTGCAGGACCCTGCACTTATCCTTATTGAACCTCATCAGATTTCTTTTGGCCCAATCCTCCAATTTGTCTAGGTCCCTCTGTATCCTATCCCTGCCCTCCAGCGTATCTACCACTCCTCCCAGTTTAGTATCATCCGCAAATTTGCTGAGAGTGCAATCCACACCATCCTCCAGATCATTTAGGAAGATATTGAACAAAACTGGCCCCAGGACCGACCCCTGGGGCACTCCACTTGACACCGGCTGCCAACTAGACATGGAGCCATTGATCACTACCCGTTGAGCCCGACAATCTAGCCAACTTTCTACCCACCTTATAGTGCATTCATCCAGCCCATACTTCCTTAACTTGCTGACAAGAATACTGTGGGAGACCGTGTCAAAAGCTTTGCTAAAGTCAAGAAACAACACATCCACTGCTTTCCCTTCATCCACATAACCAGTAATCTCATCATAGAAGGCAATTAGATTAGTCAGGCATGACCTTCCCTTGGTGAATCCATGCTGACTGTTCCTGATCACTTTCCTCCCATGTAAGTGCTTCAGGATTGATTCCTTGAGGACCTGCTCCATGATTTTTCCGGGGACTGAGGTGAGGCTGACTGGCCTGTAGTTCCCAGAATCCTCCTTCTTCCCTTTTTTAAAGATTGGCACTACATTAGCCTTTTTCCAGTCATCTGGGACTTCCCCCGTTCGCCACGAGTTTTCAAAGATAATGGCCAATGGCTCTGCAATCAAGGCTGCAAATTTCTTTAGCACTCTCAGATGCAGCGCGTCTGGCCCCATGGACTTGTGCACGTCCAGCTTTTCTAAATAGTCCCGAACCACCTCTATCTCCACAGAGGGCTGGCCACCTACTCCCCATGCTGTGATGCCCAGTGCAGCAGTCTGGGAGCTGACCTTGTTAGTGAAGACAAAAGCAAAAAAAGCATTGAGTACATTAGCTTTTTCCACATCCTCTGTCACTAGGTTGCCTCCCTCATTCAGTAAGGGGCCCACACTTCCCTTGGCTTTCTTCTTGTTGCCAACATACCTGAAGAAACCCTTCTTGTTACTCTTGACATCTCTTGCTAGCTGCAGCTCCAGGTGCGATTTGGCCCTCCTGATATCATTCCTACATGCCCGAGCAATATTTTTATACTCTTCCCTCGTCATATGTCCAACCTTCCACTTCTTGTAAGCTTCTTTTTTATGTTTAAGATCCGCTAGGATTTCACCATTAAGCCAAGCTGGTCGTCTGCCATATTTACTATTCTTTCGACTCATTGGGATGGTTTGTCCCTGTAACCTCAACAGGGATTCCTTGAAATACAGCCAGCTCTCCTGGACTCCTTTCCCCTTCATGTTAGTCCCCCAGGGGATCCTGGCCATCCGTTCCCTGAGGGAGTCAAAGTCTGCTTTCCTGAAGTCCAGGGTCCGTATCCTGCTGCTTACCTTTCTTCCCTGTGTCAGGATCCTGAACTCAACCAACTCATGGTCACTGCCTCCCAGATTCCCATCCACTTTTGCTTCCCCCACTAATTCTTCCCGGTTTGTGAGCAGCAGGTCCCCCCCAGTTGGCTCCTCTAGCACTTGCGCCAGGAAATTGTCCCCTACGCTTTCCAAAAACTTCCTGGATTGTCTATGCACCGCTGTACTGCTCTCCCAGCAGATATCAGGAAGATTAAAGTCGCCCATGAGAACCAGGGCGTGCGATCTAGTAGCTTCTGCGAGTTGCCGGAAGAAAGCCTCATCCACCTCATCCCCCTGGTCCGATGGTCTATAGCAAACTCCCACCCCTACATCACCAAGCCGGAAGTTAGGTCTGCACTGCAGCTGAGAGATGTAATTCCCAGCTCAGGGGTCGTACAAACGCTGGCTCTGCTCAAGCGAGCACACTCGAAAGAGAAGTGAGGCACTGTGGCGTGGGCAGCGGCTCAGGCTAAATTATGCCCCTGCTGTAGAGTTGCATAAAATGCAGGGGGAAACCATAGGAAATAAACCAGTTTCTATTAAACACTACAGGTTTCCCAATGGAGAGGAAAGTGAACTGGGGGAGTCAGGAGACTTGTGTTATATTCCTGGCTCTGCCACTGATGCGCTGGGTGACTTTGGGCAAGTCACTTCACTTTCTGGTGCCTGTGTTTCTCCTCCCATCCTTTGTCTGCCTAATCTAGTTAGATTGTAAACTCTCAGGTATAGGAACTGTGTCACAAGGTGTTTGTATAGTCTAGCACAGTGGGGCCCAGATCTCAGCTGGGGCATCTAGGCGCTATTATAACACTAAATCCATTTTTATAGAACCCCATTAGGTTTCATAGGACTTTTCCATAAAGCTTGTCCTTATTCATGATACTTGTGTATGAAGGTTAAATAGACTCTTTCTCTCCCTTAACCTCACTCTTGTACCTGTGCTCCTTGCCCTGTCATGCCCATGAAGGTGTTGGAAATACTCTGCAAGGATGCAATCATGGATTCATGCTCAAATAGACAACGATCAGACACTCCTCTTTGCTCTCTGCCATTCTCTTACTGCCACTCTGTGCATAGGGCTCGCCCTGTCTATTACCACAGCTATTTTATGAATCTCTTATAGTCAGTTTTAGGTTTCTTATTATGACTGAGCCAATGGCAGTAAATTCCTCCCTCTGCTGTCTTTCACACAATGGCAGCCTGCATCAACCTTTACAGGTAAATATGATAATGAAAGTATTTTGATATTGCTGAAGTTAACTACCCCATGCTTACTGAGGAAATTAAAGAGCATACAATACATTTCTGACACTTCTGCTGGCCTTCCACAAGCAGCAGCTCTACTATTAAATAGAAAATCCCATAATCCCCGCATCCTTCTAGTAACTGATCTCCACTTGGCATCTGCTTTGTGCCTTTGTACCATCTCTTGTGCAGTGCTGTGAAATTTGACTCCCCTGCTGTATCTCTCTTGCCCGCCTTTTTGGATTTGCTGAGGGTTATTGCGTGAAAAGGACGTTTTTACTGCAAAACATCTTTCAGCCCTGAGAATTACTGGGGAAAGACAGTAAGAGAAGGTTTGAAAGAGCACAAGCCAAAGTGGGCATAGAGTGGAATTGGCTTGACAAAAGCACGGAGGGACTGATTTAGTGTGCAACTAGAAACAATTTTGCAACCATCTCTCTGCTTGGAAATCTTTCCAATCCTGTCACTCACTGTAAATTCTTTAAGGAAGAAAGGGGAGGCTCTGATCCGTGTACAATTTGCAAAAATGCCCCTGCCTAGAAATGAAATGTGGATGCTTATTTCTTTTTTCTCCCTTTGTAGCAGTTTGTTTCAGTATCCGGGGAAAGGAGAAGATGCTGTCAATTACAGAACATGGAGGCAGATGCCTTCCCCAGCATATACCAGAATAGTCAGCTAAAACACCTTTAAATATTAATGGCAGGTTAGACTCCTATTGCCCCAGCAAGAGTAGTTTGCTTGACAATTTTCTAAGGCCTCTTGTTAATAATGGATATGCTTTGCTCATTGAAGTGTGTTGCTTTTTTTCTTCTTGGACTTCATGTACTTTAATTTCCTTACAGCAGAGTTTGTGCTGGTACAGTGCATCCTGAGAATTTAGGCTCATGGGGAATTATCAAATGCAAAGTATTTCTGTATACAGTTTATTAGCTCATACACTTCTCTTGGTTATAGGGTTGCCAACTTTGATTGGACATATTCCTGGAGGTGTTGTCACATGATACTCCAGGATAATCCTGGAGGGTTGGCAACCGTATGCAATTTCAGATTTGAGCTTCATGCTGCATGTCTTGTACCAGATGGTATTCCTCTCTTTACAATTTTTAAGTGAATTTAGTGTTTGCAACAGGTGTTAGATCAAAAAACAGAGAGACTGATTTCTTAGGGATGGAAAAGAACCACTAGAATCTAGTAACTAAAATCAATATACTCCATCTTCCTGGCAATGTAGGATATTGGAGCATGGATCTGATATTAAATTGATAGCACACCAATGTGATTCAAATCCTGCTCTGCAGGAACATTTAGGAACATAGCAATTGCCATGGTCTGTCTAGTTCAGAGACCAGAACCAGATGCTTCAGAGAATGCTGCAGTAGAAATATGTGGAATAATCTGCCATTCACATAAGTCTCTGAGAGTATGGCTTCGCAGCAAAAAAAAGATACACAGCAGCGAGTCTCAGAGCTTGGGTCAACTGACTTGGGCTTGCACAGCAAGCCTAAAAATAGCAGCGTAGACAGTCAGGCTAGGACTAGACCCTGGGCTCTGAAACCTGGTCAGTTGGATGGGCTCTGAGACTCTGTGCTATAGTTTTGTGTGTGTGTGTGTGTGTGTGTGTGTGTGTAGATGTATCCTTATAGTTAGAGATTAGCTAAAGCCTTGAGGCATAAGGTTTAATATCCCTTCCAAAAATTTTATTGTCACTGATAGAGCTGGGTGAAATGATGAATGACTATGAATAGCCATCATGAATGACAATGAATCATCATTGGGCAAGAGAAAGAACACAAGCATGATTCTATCATTTCTATGGCCTGGTGGTTAGGGCACTCAGCTAGGATGGGGGAGACCCAAGTTCAAGCCATGCAGGAATTATTAAATCATAAATGGGAAGCGTAACGTACTGAGTATTTTAGCCTTCATCTGGGTACTTGAGATTTGCATTCCATCAGATTTATGAAATGTCAAGCAAAAGTGGCTCAATGAGATTTTGCTTATATCCATCTAATGAAAAATATTCCATATGAAAGATCATAAAAAAAGAAGAAGGAACTTTGTAAATTTGCTGTGGTTTTGTGGGAGTTTCACGCACACAAAAATAAGCAAGCTTTTGATAAGAAAGCATTCACAATGGTTATTTCACCCAGTCTACGAGTGGATCTTGATTAGGACCACGTAGCCAGTTCTCATTGGCATGACAAATTTCACATCCATCACACCTAGTGATTTTCCAACCTACCCTAACATCTGTGATTGCCTATTAGTAGAGTCCACCAACACAAAATGATCCAACCAAAGTACTGACCCTCATGTTTGAGCTGTTCATCAAAAAGGCAGAAAACAAGTTGCAACACGGAAAATGCAAGCTAATGCTCTCTGGGGGGAAATAAACTGAAACAGAGAGATTCAGTAGGGGAACCAGCCATGCTAGAAGAGATTTACTGGGATGAGATGGTAGAAAGCAAATTGGATATGAGTATGTAATGTGATATGGTTGCATAAAGGACCAGTGCAATCTGAGCTGCATAATGAAAAGAACCTATTACAGATCAAGGAGGAAACAGTCTCTTTCTTAGGTGTCTCTGTAGCAACTCCACATCCAATTTTGTGGAGCACCCTATTACACAAAAGATACTGACAATGTAAACGGAGTTCAGAGAAGAGAAACCAAAATGAGCTGTAGCTGGGGGCTTGATTTACAAGCAAAGTTAAAAGAACTAAACGTAGATATCATTACAAAGTGACACCTACAGAGGGACATAAGACTAAACGTAGTGGAAGGATGTCAACACCAAACAGGCAGAGGAATTATTGAATGTGCTGACGGGGATTATAACTAGGAATAATGGGGCAAAAAGGGGAAATTTAGGTTGCATACCAGGAAAATCTTCCCAATAGTGATATGTATTAGATTCCAGAATAGTAACCCAAGGGAAGTGGTGGAAACTCCAGCTCTTTAGACTTTTCAAATATAAACTGGGACTAGAAAATGGATTGTAAGGAACAATCCTGGATTTCCAGGGAGATGGACCAAATGCTCTATCATGTATTTTCCATCATTATTTCTGTAATCCCAAGTTATGAAGGGTATGGTGGGGGATGGTAGCTCTCAGAAGGAGCCATCTTCTCTTACATCCTTTCATAAATAGGTCCTCTTTTCTCATAATATGGACACTGAGAATAAGCCTCCAAACCATCTCCCCTCCACTGCAATGTAAATAGTTGCACACTTTTTTGGAAAATGTAAACGATCTTAAATCATTTCTGGTCAAAGTGCAAATTTTTATTTGCCTCATGCTCCTCATGAAATGCTGAATATTTTAGAATCCCTGATCACATCTGTTTCATGTACTGGGAGCTGGGTAACAACATGAGAGGACTCCACGTTTCTAAAAACTAAGCTGGCTTTTTACTAATGGAACTATTTCCTGAAATGCTGCAAGTTACAGCTAGTATTCCAGCCATGTACACACAGACTGTCTTCCTAGTAGGAAGCAGGTAAGTATCGCTGTTCCATTTTACAGATGGGGGCACTGAGGCACAGAGTGACTTGCCCAAGATCACGTGCTGAAATGATACCATGTCTGTTGTGCATCATGCAATTTAAAACCAAAAATAAATCTCCTGTTTTATTTCAAAGGAGATAAATGCCTGTGAGTAGTGGATATTTTGCTGGTACACCAAGTACGGACACTTTGGGAGGTAGTCCACTGCTGACTGGAATACCTCTAAAAATAATCATTCTGAATTGCCTAGCATTTCTTCAAGATACGAGATAAGTTTTACTTATTTGGAGGGCACTGTTTTATTTTTGGTATATAACCAAGTTGTAGTTTAAAATGTAGATCACCTCCAAAATAAATGAGATTTTGTGACATCATAATAAAAAAGATAATGACTTTTTCCTGAAATACACATCTGTTCACTAAACTGTCTGCTAGACGATTGCAGCTGTTCACATTTAAAACTAAACATTTCCACATAATCTTTTACAATGGAAAGTTAATAACAAAACATAATGCAAATAAAAATCTTCATCAAAGTGTTTTGGCAAAAATATGCTCTATGAAATATAACACTTTAAATATCCTATTAAGAAATCATATATGGAAAATTCTGTCTGAATTACTGTAGCAGGGTGGTGACCCACTCCAGGGCTGCAAGAGTGCTGCTGCTGAGGAAAGCAGCAAACCTCGGCTGATTGGGGAAGCAGCCACAGCTGGGCCATGCCCCAGTCAGGGCGCAGCTGGGCCCTATAAAAGGCTGTGAGCCAGGCCTTCAGGCAGTCTCTCTCTGACTGTAGAGAGGGAAGGACCTGGCTGCCTGGGGACTGAGTAAGCTACCTGAGTAGAGCAGTGCTGGGGAACGCAAAAGGAGCTGGGGAGCTCCCACCTGGAAACCCCCCAGGCTGCAGGGCCTTGTGTGGGGTCTAAATAGGTTCTGGGGCTGCGAAGGGGCAGCCTGGGGCTAGGTAGAGGCAGTTGGTCCTTACCCCCCGACCCCCGCCTATGATGACTGTCTCTTATTCTGCAGTCTGCCCCAGGGAGCAGGGGCTAGATGATGACTGGCAGTAGCTGCTGAGGCAAGGTGGGATTAGGGGCTTGGGGGTTCCCTGGGGAGGGGAGACCCTGAGAGTGGGAGGATACTGCTGGGGCAGAACCCCCAGATAAAGGGGCACTGGGGTCTGGGAGGGACATGGGGGGGCCAGCGATGGCTGGACACTGGCAGAGGGTGCTCTGGAGCTGGTAAAAAGAGTTAATTCCCGGAAAGCCAGCAGGAGGCACCGCTGGGTGAGTCTTGCACCATTACAATTACCAAAGGATGATTTTACTTTTGGTGGCCTATAAAAGGATTTGTGAGCTTAGTTAAAGAGTGGATGGAATAATTTGTTACAGACTACTATCTGTTTCTTCTTCATAATAATTTTGGGCCGATAGATTTTTCGTGAACAAGTTCATTAGGAGTGTTCTATATTGGGAATTTGGGCTGGTTTGATTTGAATTAACAGACTCAATTCTAGCCCATACTACCTCTTGACTGGATGAGCATAACTGGCACGCAGATTTCTGGTGTGAATACTCGTGACTAAAGCTGGTTGAGATTTTTCAAATTTTAACTATTTGATGAAAAATTATGCAAAAGTCACTTTTTTCATTTAAAATTTGTCATTTAAATTAAAGTTACAAAGGCTGTCCCCCCCACAAAAGCCTACCTCCGCATTGGTGTGGGCACGAACAGGGTTCGACAGCAAAGTACGGTGGAGCTTATGCTCTGGCAGGTCTTACCAAGCCGAGATGGTGTCAGGCTAGTAGGGAGTCTGACTGTACTTCTATTACTCTAGGGCAACCTGGCCAAAGTGGAGAGGGTCCTGAAGCTACAGGGCACAAGCGCTTACACCCCGAATGCACTGCTGCAAAATTCTCCTGCCAAACAAGCAGAATAAACCGGGAAACTGAGCACAGACTCATGCATCGGCCTGACCAATGCTCACAACCCAGGGTAGCACAGGATGAAAAACAGAAAATGGCTAAAAGAATAGTCCAACTATTTGTTGCAAGTCACAACACAAAAACGCTATCATCTGATCCATACATCGGTACTTACCTTGAAGTCACAAAATCAATAAAAGCGGACATCATTGGGATATGCAAAACAAGAAGAACAAAAGACCTCCTTGCACAATGGAAAAGCAGAGAGCAAGTATTCCTAGGAAGATCATTCAACAATAGAAGCAAGGACTAGAGGCATTGGGTTCATTGTCAGGGAAGAAACAGTTCTGAGAATAGTCAGCTGCAACATCATATCACCCCGGATAGCAGTTATCACGCTTCAGATAAAACAAAGACGAATGATTAAAATTATTCAGGTGTATGCTCCCACGCAGCAAGCGGAAGATGAAGAAATGGAACATTTCTATGATGGGCTGGAGGAGATAATGCAGAAAAGATCCACCTATACAATTATCCAAGGGGACTTCAATGCAATAGTAAGTGGAAAGGAGAGTGAGAAAAAAGTACATGGGAAAATTTGGTGAAGGTGTTAGAAATGATTGCAGAGCACATCTGGTTGCATTCACAGAGGCAAACCATCTCCACATAATGAACACGATATTTCAAAAAGAACAGTGTTGGCAGTAGACATGGAAAAGCCCGGATGGAGTCACACTATCAGATTGTAATGAGAGATACCAAACATGGTGTTTGTGGGGAGATGGTAGCAGAAAGGGACAATGCCCACTCTCCAGGAGCTCAGCCCCATAGTGTGGTGAAGGGGATAGTGCTACTCTACTACCACCACCATCATCAGAAAGAGCATGGGCTTGAAATCACCTATTTCTGTGCTTCTTAGTTTAAAAAATATACACTGGGGAGCTGTTAAAAGAACAAAATGCTCATGGCTAATCCTGTTTGCCACTGTATTACAAAACCCCACCAAATTAATACAAACTCACTTCTAATATGAATTAGAGATATTTGGATCTGGGGTTTTGATCTGATCCACCGTAGTGCTGACTGCAGAGGTCCTATCCAGGTCAAAACATCTTCAAAGGTAAAGGCACTTATAATCCAAGTTAGAATATTTTTAGAGATTTCCACGAGACAACACTACCCTCCCTCCTTTGAAAGAAAATAGTGAGACACAGTTGGAGCTGTGGTTTCCAAACGTCTGGAATTTGCAACCTCCTTCTCTCCTGATGTGTTACAGGATCTAAGAGTCACTGAACATGACTGTTTCATTGCAGGCTTTCTGAAAAATTATTTGACTTTTTTTGTCCAAGGAATCAACTGCTAAATGAAAAGATGTAAGATGTGCACTAGGAGCTTGTGTGCACCTTCCCTCCATCCCCCCCCCCCCAACAGCATTTTCCACTTCCTTGCTTTGCTAGTTACACAAAACTCTTATGCCTTGCTCGGTAGTGCTGATCTGCAAAATCTGATTTCTAGCAAGCGAGAGGGAAATATCGAGCAGTAGAGAACACTTTGCAAGTCAAAGGTAATTGTTTTTCCTTTCAACACAATCTGGTTAAAACTTGGTTATTCTTAAGGAAACCAGATCCTTTCCCATCAAGAGTTTAAAACATAATAAAGTGAAAAGAAAAGGGCAGCTGACAGTATGAGACTGTAGTACTCCTGAGAAGTACCAGGCAGCTTTGGAGAGACCCTCCATACGCTCACAGAATAGGGGCAGGTTCAACAGTGACAATGCAAACTTCTTGCCCCAGTGCTGATCTGCCCAAACTGATCTGGAGTGACCCCCCTCTTGGGCAAAGAGGGGAACTCGGTCTCAATAGCCCATTCAATGTTTCTCTGTGACTCTCAACAAGGGGATACTACCATCTGTAGCATTAGGTTTTTGGGACTTGGACACCAGTTTATAAAACACTTCAGGGAAACCACCAATTCATTGCATACTAAGGACCCATCAGCTGGTAACAAGATCATTTCTGGCCACTAGCAACCTGAACTGGATTGGAACTGCTGACCTAGGAGACGAAAGTCATCAGATATTATTAGCAGTCTCCTGTGTTGTTCAGCCCCCCCCTTGAATGGAACTGTTCAGAATGCAACATGCAGGAAAGGATTCTTCCACGATCTCAAAGGGATCAAAAGTGGTGACCCAAAGGTTAAAATATCAAACTCAGTTTGATCTTCATGACCATAAAAATTAATTTTAAGACAGGGAAAGAAACTTTCTGGTTCAGGGCAGGTTATTCCACTTTTTTTGTTTGTTTTTTTCTGTTTTTTGGTTTCTTGCACCTTCCTCTGAAATCGACCACTGTTGGAGACATTGAATACTGGACTAGGTGGGCCACTGGTCCAACTTCACACAGCAATTCCTGTGTTACTATGGAACTGCTGCTTATTCAAATTCTGAACAGGGTGTGGCTCGTTGTAGCTAACCCACATACAGATGAGCCTGCCTTGGCGATAGCAGCTCTGGTTCTTTAGCCCTGGTGTAGCATCAAATGCTTCTAGACCCACAAGTATTTTGGTTCAAATCCCACCGATGACGTGACCAGTGGTGGTATCCTACTAGGTCCCAGGAGAGTCTACACAGCTCCTTCCCATAGTGAGCAATCCCTTCTGTCCCAGCAGGGCTGCCTCTCAGTTGTGTGCGCTCCAGACATTCTCTCTCATGAACTGAGGACTAACCAGAAGGCACAGGGGCAGCTGAACTCCCCCATAGTTTCCTCATTTGTAAAATGGAGATAATGATTCTGCCCTCCTTCGTGAAGTGCTTTGAGGTCTCTGGATAATAAGCATTATATATGAGCTAGGTATTATTATTATTAAAGAGCCAGCTCACCTTTGTGACACAGCCTTTCAATTTGTGACATGCACATTCACGTGCTGAAGTCACAGAGTTAGGTGACAGGTTTCAGAGTAACAGCCGTGTTAGTCTGTATTCTGAGTTAGGTGAGTTCAGATTGAGAAGTAGCATCAGAAGAAAAATTTGTTCAGGGAAAAAAAAATTCTGGTTTTGAGCCATTGTCCCTGGTGATGAAAGTAAATAAGGGATGAGACTTGCATTAAATATATATGATGCATAAAGAGAGTGGTTTTGAAATGACATGCTTTCTAGCATTTTCAGAGAGCCGTCCATCAGTCTTTAGAGCCTCAGGCAAGCAGCACTCTTTGGAAAAGTTCATTACGACAACGTCTTCAAGATGTTAGTGTATGTTTTATGTATGGAAATGTAACTATGGAGCACCAAGCGCTGGCATGGAATGTTCATTAACAAGAAAACTGTTCCCTTTAGTAAGTCATAGTCACTGATTTTGGAATCTGTGATTAACAGGAGCAATATATAGCTCTACCTCTTGCCATTTACCATTCCTGGCATCTAGCAAGGACTGAAGAAAAACTGCCCAGGAATCAATGGTAATTTGAAATGAATGCAGCTTTTTATAGCTCAGTGTTCATTTTCCGATCAAGTAGATTCAAATGACTACTGCAGCACAGCTGGATGAGGCTAGATCAGGAAATCAGCAAGCACGTAAATAAACATATTGGGGTCTCTTGCTGGACTTCATGTTCCTTTTAGTGAAGTCCAGTTTCAGGTTAATACTCGGGGCCGGAGCCTCAGCTGGTGGAAATCTTTATCTCAGAAGGAGCAATCAATTGAACTATGCTGAGGATCTGCCCTTCACGTCTAGATGGGTCTGTAGGTGAGCGCAGTATATGTTACATAATATATGCTGTATGTGTGTGCAGTCAGGGCCTCACACACAGCGTATTGAAGTCAATTAGAGTCCTTCTATTGCCTTGAATGAGCTTTGGATCAGGCTGTAAATGACTGCCATTTAGCACCTCTATAATTAAGAGTATGTCAGCATCCCATTAGATTCTAACACAACCATTTTAATTTGTATCAAGCTGAGATTTGGCTCATAGCTTCCCAGCCTAGATGAAAGCAAGAAAGAGGGAGTGAGAAATCTGCTCAGATCAGTTTGGTCACCTAAGATTTAAAGATATGCAAAAATCTCTGGCTCTAAAATGCTACTTTAGTGAATAAGTGTCCAAGCAATAAAGCCAGACCATTTTTTGAATCACTTTTTGTATTTACATAGTGAGTCCTCTGAGTGGTCTACTCACTTTGGTGGCTTTAAATAAAAAGAAATGGAGTTAATGGGCAAAATTAGTTTTGGGTTGTGTTTGACTTCACCACGCATCATGATTCATACTACTGATCAAATTCTGCCTTCTGCTGGAGGTGTCCAAAAATAGGTCACATAGAAACCGCAAAAGCAGAGTTCCTGAATGTCCATAATGCTGGCTAAGAATATGTCCTCCTAACTAATGGAAATTTTTCCATTAACTGCAGTAGGCATTAGATCAGGGCCTTAAACCTAAATAAAAAAAAAAAAAAAAAGCAGGGAAAAAAAATACAATCAGGAGATGAATGAGTGTAGTGAGCCATGCATCGTTCGCAATGGCCTTGATTCTGCCAGTAAATAACGTTATGCCTATGACACATTCTTTTAATGCTGATGGAATTATTCACAGGTGCAAAGTTACTCACATAAATGTTTACAGAATTGGGTCTGTGCATCCAACCAGTGATTGGTCTTGTGATGCTTTAATATTTTGTAACTCTCAGCTAATAGAATTTCCTGTGATTTTAAAATGCCGATATCCTTGACCAGGTAAAATTCAACAGCTCTTGCTCTAAGGGAAACAAAATGTCCAATCCTATATTCTTTTTTTAATAGTGCTTCTTGTTTCTCTTGTTTTCTTTAGTTGACTCACTCGGGGCATGCAAGCAAGTGCTTTGTTTGGCTGGTGCTTGAGTTGCCTGAGGTGGTGGTTAGCAGCATACCCTGGGATTTGTCTCTCAATTATCTCACTGAATTTCATTTTTTAACTGGAGAACTATATTTGCCCATGTCTGGTCTGTCTGTGTGGGACAGGAATGGAAGGGTGGGTACGTTTCCAGTGTGTTGGGCAGGAGTGGGGAAGAGATTAACTGCAGAATTCTCCCTGTTAAAGATGTCTAGTTGTGCAGCCATCTCTCAGTCTCATGAGATTTGCCAAGTCCCAGGGGCTGGGGAAATATGTTGTCATGAAACAGTCTCTTGGGGATTTCAAATGAAGTCATCTCAGGCGGGAACTGTATTTACTTCGTGTGTGGGTGGTTTTTCCTCCAAATCTAACAATAACATTCCACAAGATGCAAATAAAAAGGTGAGTCTGCACAGATCAACAAGGTCAAGCTCTTGCCTTCAATAGTGTAAGCATGGCTCCTGGCCAGTTCTAAGCTGATGCTTGATCTCTGACAGCACATCAAGAGTGTTGGGTTTGATGCAAGATTTCATCTACGCTACAAGAGAACTTGACTTGAAAATAGCTAGGGAGAACTGTATGCCTGGTCCACTACTTAAAGATCCCAAACATAGAGCATACATCCTGTGACAGGACCTTGTCCAAGACCATTCGAGGAAAATCAGCCTGTCTTTAATAACATGTACCTCAGTATTATTTATTCACATTCTGTATAACGTGGCGGGGCGTACTGGATAATGTGAATATTGGTAATGATTCTAAAGGATGCTTTTAGGGAGGGGGGGTTTAGAAATATACAGTTTTGATGGCAGGCACAACACCAAACTTAAGCAACACAGTTACATAGGTGGACCCCTTCACCTGCAAAGAGCCGTACTGGGGACACTGATAGGCCTGCATAACTCTCTCTACTGGATTAAGGCTTTAAACTATGTTTCTCTGATAGTAGAAGAGAGCAGGTGGCTCAGGATTGATCATTGACCAAGTAATTCATTCACTTCTGAATTGCAGGCTCAAAGCCAGTCCATCTTTGTGGTGACTGACTTCTTACTATTTGATGGCAGCTCAACTGTCTAGATGAAATGAGCTTTTGGTGGTTTCACTAGACAGATACGCACATTGCAAAAGCACCCTCACATCAGGAACTAATTTGTTGGCAGGCTCAGCAGAGTCCCTCAAAGCAGAGAATGAGCTACCCTGCCAGCTCCATGAAGTAGTTCCTCTAGGGCAGGGTTTAGACTAGAGTTATTGGTTTAAAAAAAAAAAGTGAATGGAAATTTTAGTAAATTCCAACACATTTTGAATTCCATTATGTTTTGTAACAGTCAGGGATTTATTTATTTTTTAAATTCTCTGAATTTCCCTCTGAATTTCAGGACATGTTTGAAAATTTCTCATATCTAAGAAGACCCATCTTATGATTATGCTGACCAATCACAAGTTACACAATGGCACTACAAAAAAAAACAAATAAACAAAAACTCACCCCAAACCATGCAGATGTCTAATGTACAAGGAGCGAAGACATATGCTGCTTTGATTATCCAGTTTCTACTCCCCATAGTTTCCAGGCCATATTTCACTTTCCTACTCTTAGCCTCATGTACTGTATATGCTCAATACATTTCCCCCAGCTGGATGTACTCTTTGTTACTGCTAGCTGTTTCATGTTGCAAATGAATGGATTATTTAATCAAGGGGAAAGTGTAGATAACAGTGAGCTTTGAGCCTACATTAGCTAACTGAAGAATCCGTTGAATAATACAATATGATTCAAGTCTGCACAAAAATCCCAGAGTGCCTCGCCAAAATCAGAAAGAGCAAATACATCAAAACACATGTTAAGTCTGCTTTGATTAGCACAGTAAGTCTTCAGTTTAGGTCTTTTAAAAAAATAATAAAATAAAAATCACCAGCAGAAGTTTCCAACCTAACACATCCAGATAAAGAACTCCAAAAGCAAAAGGCATACTGTAATATATAAAATGCCCAACATCCAAAATGTATCTCTGGGTGCTGATAGATTGTATGCCAAGGGCAGAAGAAATCCTAAGGAATCTAAGTTACAATCATATTTGTAAGGTATGGTACAGGAAAACTGAAATATGGCCTGAATGTAAACCACTTCTCCTGATGGTTCACTGGAAACCAGGTGCCAAATCTTCAACCTTACTGAGAACTGCTTGATGCAGTTCCCTGGTTCCAGCAGAGTTTAAAGCAACTTAAGGGCTGCTCTAAACTCTGCCATCTAAGAAAAGGCCGCCGTCCCCCCATGCGCCCCCCAGGACTTTATGCCAGTTGGGATTGATGGAGCAAAGTGCATTCCTACCACACACTTTTCCATACCCCTAAACTGGGGCCAAGAGAGGAAATGGCATAGAACCCAGCTACATAGCTTTATGCCAGCTGAGAGCTCCCTCAGCTGGTCAGATACGAATAGATTTCAGCCTCTTTGAACCACAGGAGAAAATCTGTTCCCAGAATACTTAGAATCCTGGTAGCATCCTTTTATCTTAGTGGTAATTATCTGTGTTTTCTTCTCTACCATATTTGTAACATGCCCATCGCTTCAGTATCTAGGCACCAACTAGAGAAGTTCTTGAACTGGAACTTTCAATCAAAAATTTCCATTATTTTATTTTTTTGGGGAGGGAAATGGGGAGAAAATGTTCTGGATTCAAATCCTTGGATTTGAACCAACCCATGCCATTTTTGTTTCAGGCTTATTCAGAACCAGTTAAAATGCAGCCAAAGATACAGGAAAAAACTTGTGAGAAACAACTAATCTCCCAACATTTTGGGCCAGAATCTTGTAAGAACAGCTCATGAGATTTAATCTATGTTGAAACTGAACCAAAACCCTAGCCAAGGGTTGTCCTTGAATCTGAACTCCAGTCACCACCCGAAAGCTAATCCAGAACTGAACATTTTCCCTTGGTCCATGTATAGATGTAATCAGTGTAGAAAATGTTCCATTTGGGAAGACCTCCAAGAAGGAAACTGAAGAACTGTACCTGAAACACCTAAAAAGTATGGCTCCATGACTTGCTATCTTCCCGGGAAAGGTAGCATCATGCTGTCCTTATAATGCTCCTATCATTATGTCAATTTCAGATGACTGAGTACAATGATCACTGAAATCTACAGTCATATTCCTCTTCCCTCTCAAGTTATTTCTCACCGGTGAAGGACCTAGCATTATGTCAAAATGAAAAACAGAAGAGAGAAAGGGAAACATAACAACCCTATTATCAAGAAAAGTTCAGTTTCATCATTACTGAGGCCCGTGCTGTTTATTTTACATCCAAGCTTTGATTTCATTAAAGTACAGCACAGCAATCTGCTTGGCTGGGATTCTTGGGAGAAGGCCCATAAATTAAGCATCATCCTCAATTCCACATGCTCTATGGATGAACATTGCGATGGCAACAGTTTTAGACAAATCTCATACACTGGAACATATATACTCAAGATAATAGAGACCCTAATATGGAAGATGAACATAAAGTTTTTTTTTTTTTTTTTTTAAACTAAGGAAATTCCTAAGTAAAAAATCGAACTCTTTGATAATCTGGAGTTAAGCTTTAAAAAATCCTTTCACGGACCTAGTGGAGCAATATGATCTCCTCAATAATTATTTAAATCACAGTAGCACTTAGAGGCCCCAAATGAGACCAGCTGAGCCTCACTGTGTTATGTATTCACACAATGAGAGAAAGAGCCCCAGCCCAAAAGAACCTGGAGTCCAAACAGACAAAATAAAGGGTGGACGGAGAAACCAGGCACATAGGTTGTGAACTGACTTGTCCAAGGTCACAGTCAGAACCATGGCTAGAGCCCAGGGTTCCTGATTTCCTGGCCAGTGCTTTATCCACTATTAAATACTTCCTGCTGTGAATTTTACTGACTAAAAAATTGTGTTAAGTGTTAAACATGTAAAATAATCTGGGCTAGTATTCACTCTACAAAGAGTGAAATTTACCCCGTGTGTAAGGCCAAGCATGTGCCTCTAAGCACAGGTCTTTGGTGCTGCTGTCTGGGGTGAATTTCATCCAATGTGACGATGACATGTTAGGGGCATTTGTCTTCAAACACCTTTATGTTGGCTTTATGTATAATCCTCTAGATCTTCCGCCTGCTGTTTGATGACATTACCACGGAATTTGCTGCTTAGCCTCATTCTGTAATAATCTTCCTTTTATTTTGAACCATCCCCATGTTCACCCTTACAAACCCAATCTGTCTCTGCCTCAGTTTTTGCTGCCAATTGGAGAAAGAAATGAGTTTCTGCTACAGCTTCCTGATTTCTTTATTGTCAGGGGGCCTTTCATCTTTCCCTTCCTGGTGGGCGAAGTCTGGGCTCCCGGCCTCCTCCCATGAAGAAGGCCTTATCAGCTGTGTTTGGCTGGGTGTTGGTGACAAGTACTTTAAACAACAGAAATCTGTTATCTCTTATTCACTGTCTTATGTGACTAATTTGTAGGGAAGGAGGTTTAAAGGAGCAGCTCTTGGTATAATTCAATATAAACAGGCCCTTGCTTGGCGAGGATTTGACTGAAACATCTCCTTGCCCACTAAATGAAAGGGTGGTTTAATTCACAGAGGACTCTTGGCTATTCATCGCCCTTTGTTCTCTTCAGTTATGTGGTAGGCATTGGGCTTTATTTGCAGGCTGTGTTTTGAGTGTTTACCAAGTCAATCAGGACTGTTTGTATATTTTTGCAGCCTAATGCAAATTTTTTTGTAGAGGGCATGTTGCATATTTTGGGCATGTTTCTCTGTCTTTGTCGACAGGCTTGTGTGAAAGATCAGCCCTTGTTCCCAGCCAGAAAACCTCTAGTCCACCCCATCAGCATACAGGGCAACTGCACCCAAATTTCCTCGCCATAGCTCACCAAGGGCACCTGCTCTCAGGATTCCAGCTCCCCGGATGGTGCCTTTAGGGTTCGAGACCTTCTCACCAGGGTATTTCCAGGCTGTACAATTCCCTGCCTTCACTGTGTTATTCCCAGCACAGACGGGTTGTCCAAGGATACCTGCTTGCTTTCTCTTCCGAGAAGGTTAACGTGTGTAATTGCTACAGTTATATGGTACCACACAGCAAGGCTACTCCTTTCTTAAGGTAAAAGAGCATTACAGAGAAAACACAGTAAAAACAGTAAAAGAACCGTCACACATGCTAATAAACTTACCGGAGATCTCCCCAACCCTAACGTGGATTTTGGCAGAATCAGCCCTAATCACGAGTGTTTCATTCTAGAAATGGTCACACCATACTCCAGCATCCGTTCAGGTGGGATGTGTGGGGATTTTCATTTACCTCCCAAACGATTCAGCCCTTTTTTTTTTCCCAGCACATGCCCACTCGCATTTTATTCCCTTATTAAATTTTAGTCAGCAAACTAAACTTAATCCACACAGTAGTTAAATAAAAGGCAATGAAATCCAGTTGGTGCCAGGACCTATGCTGATAGAATATTAAGGCTGGGAATGAAAATGAAAGCTGGGAAAGTCGTAATTAAACAGGGAAAGCAGAACATCCTACAGTGCCCAATCAAAAGTGGGGGACCTCCTGTTTTGACCACTTAGCTCCATTTCTATTCCAGCAGCTACTACACTTCACTGGCCTCGAGCCTCATGAGATCTCCCGAGTTGATCAGATCAGGTGTGCGTCTGGGTCAATACTTGGTTCGGAGATATCCGGGAAGAAACTGCTCTGTTGCCATAGGTGGTCCTTGCCAAGTCTGTTGTGCTGAACCAGTAACCCAGCATGAGGCTAGAGGTACTGTCTTTCATACGAATAAAAGCTTTTTCCCTTTGTGCTCATTGAAAATCCCACAGCACTTTCTTTTTCTGGATGGGCAGGGGGAGAGGGAGATAGGTGGGCAAAGTCACGGTTTTTGCCTCAGTGTCCTGCCAAAATTTCAGTCAGGGTAATACAGCGACACACCCTAGGGATATGTCCATTTGCTTGAATTGGAAACAGTGTTTTTCTTTGCTTTGTGTGCCTAAACTTTGGGGTAATGTTGCTGGTGTGGTTATAATGGCTGCCGTGTTCCACCCAGAGGCAGCCGCATTTCAGTGATGGGTGTCATGACACCAACAAGGACAAAGGCTGCAATTCCGTAGCTCATTCTGAGGCTGGCTAAGGGCATCATCATACAGCTGGGTGGAATTAAGAAAATATTTAGTGGTGTGATTTATCCAGGCACTGGGAAAACATGGGCCATTTCATTCTAACATCCTTACATTTCTGTCCTTTTTAAGGGACTGGATTGGCCCCTCTGATTATGTGACTGGAGGGGACTGTGCAGATGGAATCACCCTTTCCCTTCCCTAGACCTTGCTGTTGTTGTTTCACTGACAGACTTCCTTGGAGCTCATGGGAATGCTGGGTCCGGGAGAGGGAGGAAGAGAGTACCAACCATTCTCTGCAGCATTAGACCCTGTACAGCTCACAGATTTCTGCCAGGAAAGTCCATGGGGGATTAATGGCGCAGCAGTGCAGAGATCAGTGCTTGTTGCTGAGCAGCAACCATGGCTTTGAGCAATGGCAAAAATGGCTCTTACGGGAGGCCTATGGCCCCAGAAGAAGGGCCACCACCAGTGCAAGAAAAAAGGCAGCTGGAGGCTGCAACATGCTAACACAAATGCTACTTGTGAGCAGCACGCAAAGCTGTAATCAAAGCAGCTGGTCACGCTGAAGGGAGTAGACAGCCAGAGCTGGGACACTAGAGAAAAACGCACAAGTATGATGCAACCTTCTCCCTTTCATCCATCAGCACGGACATGCGGGAGACATGAGAAACGACACTTGGCACACAGAGAGGAAAAGAAGGAGAAAGAGAAGAAGGGGAAAGGCAACTCAGACATTCATCAGCTAACTAGCTCCTGCAGCACTCTCCTCACACGCATCTGCCCTGGCTTTTCGTCTGCAGTATTACCAACCTCAGGCATTCACACATCCATCTATCTGCTACATGGCTACACCATGGCAGTTAGCCACCTGAAATCACAGAAAAGCTTCCTAGCTGCAATGGAATTGCTTAAAAATCACCGACACGATTGGGAAGGTGGTGCACACAGCTCAAAATACTCGATGATGCTGTCAAAATGCACATTGACATTGCCGAACGCCTTCCTGCAGGTGCAGAGAAGGATTGGTCAGCCTGGAGTTGTTTAAATTTTCTCTGAAAAAGAGCTGGCAGGTCACGAGTCAGCATGAGGAAGTGGGGCTATTCCAATGACCCAGACACATGTGTCTGTGCTGAAGAACACCATGGAACATCTGTTGATCCTCCAGCTCCTGAAGGAACCAGCCACCGTGGAAGATTTTGCCAGGGCTACACGCCAGGCTATATCATGTACCCAATCCTTGAAAAACCTATGATTGTGGTGAAGGACAGGAGAAGAGAAAGGTTTTAAAAATCTTGAGTCGGCCTCCTCAAAACCACGAGATTATCTTAAAAATCATGAGATTTTAAAAATAATCAATTCTGGGTTCTTTTTATTTGCTGTCTGTTTTTTGAGCCATTTGGGGTCAGATTTCCAAGGTTTTCTCTGCAACCATGAGGATTAGAAACATATTTTTACAAAAGGAAGCTGAAATTCTCATTTGAAAGGAGCTGGGGCTTTAAGAAGAGCTGGCAACATTGCAGCTAGGAGTGGCTGAAATATGAAGCTTTCAAGAGTTTGCCATAGATGCTAGATCCAAGTCAATACGGTAGAGAAATCAGCTCCCACTGAGCCTGAGTTTCAGAGATGCTGAGCCTAGGCAGCTCCCCATCGATTGTAACCAGAGCTGTGGGTGTTCAACACCTCTGGAAAATCAGGCATAGTGTATCTAGCTTCATCTGTAGAAATGAGAACCTTGGAATCCATCATCGAACTGAACCTGTCTGATTAATCTGTAAACTGTGAAGTCAGACGCACTGCCAGACTTCAGCAGAGATCCGTTACAAGACCACTCACAACCAAGTTTGTGTGCAAAACTGGCAGAGTGCTAATTAAAGCCTCCCTCAATGATCTGTCCAGAAAAATATCATTCCACTCGGGACAGGGCAGAGAAGTGAATCAGTTTCTCGTAGCTTTAGGAACAGATGCTGCCTGAGGAGACTGCTTCCGAGTATTGCTCCTCACCCAGTTCATTGTTCAAATGAGTTTTTAGATGAATATCTGAAACTGGCACCTTTTTGGCACAGCGACGTTTGCAGGGCTCTGTTTGTTAGTTACAGTGCAGCTGAGAATGAGTGATGCCAAGATGATTAGTGAATGCAGTGGTAGGCAATGTTGTTTTACCAAGGACAGATTTAGCATGAGATTAAGAACGAGATAGGTGGCTCTTCTTACATGGAGTTAATTGATTGCCATTTCATTCAAGGTAGTTAACACATTTGTCTAGGTTAATGTGAACACTTGCCAAATGTGTTTTCTTTTTACCCAAAATTTGGCAAATTGATTTTACTCGAGGTAAAAAGTTGATAAATGCAAAATAATGCACTCTGGAAAACATAATCCCAACTATACATACAAAACAATGGGGTCTAAATTAGTGGTTACCACTCAAGAATGAGAATTTGGAGTCATCATGGATAGTTCTCCGAAAACAACTGCTCAACGGGCAGCGGCAGTCAAAAGCACGAACAGATTGTGAGGAACATTAGGTAAGGAATAGACAATAAGACAGAAAATATCAGCATGCCACTATACAAATCCATGGTATGCTCACATCTTGAATGCTGTGTGCAGTTCTGGTCGCCACATCTCAAAAAAGATAGTGTAGAATTGGAAAAGGTGCAGAGAAGGGCAACAAAAATGATCAGGGTCTGGAACAGCTTCCATCTGAGGTGAGATTTAAAAGGTTGGGACTGTTCAGTTTAGAAAAGAAACGACTGAAGGGGGATGTGATAGAGGTCTATAAAATCATGACTGGTGTGGAGAAAAAGTGTTATTTCCCCCTTTACATAACACAAGAACTAAGGGTCACCCACTGAAAGTAATAGGTTTGCTGCCTAAGGAAGTACTTCTTCATACACTGCACAGTGAACCTGTGGAACTCATTGCCAAGGAATGTTGTGAAGGTTGAAAGTATAACTGGGTTCCAAAAATAATTAGATAAGTTCATGGAGGATAGGTCAATCAATGGCTATTAGTCAAGATGGTCAGGGATGCAACCTTATGCTCTGGGTATCACTAAATCTCTGACTGCCAGAAGCTGGTATGGGATGGGGGAATGGATCACTTGATAATTGCCCTGTTCTGTTCATTCCCTCAGAAGCATCTGGCACTGGCCACTGTTGGAAGACAGGATACTGGGCTAGAAGGACCATTGGTGTGGCCCAATATGGCCATTCTTATTTTCTTAAAAAGTCTCATGTGGACATACTCTTGGACTGGCAAGTATAAGTCAGATGATCTGTCACAGTTCAGGCACCTGCATCCATATTCTGCCTCCGGGGTCCATCAAGGGCCCACACTTTACACTTCTGGCTCCCAGTGGTCACCTTTCCTGGGTGGAGACCTGTGACTCACTGCCTCCTGACTGGAGATTTTAGGGCTTGCTGATATCCCCAGCAAGCTAGTCTGCCTAAAAGGCCAGAACCTGTGTTTTGCTTTGTCCTCAAGGGCTGTGACCAGTGTATTGCCCACAGTTATAAGTTACCACATAGCTGATGAAAACAAGCACCTTTATTCTTAAGGTAAAAGCATTACAGAGAAAACATATTAAAACAATAAAAGAACCTCTACACATGCTAGAATGCTTACCAGAGATCACCAAGGCTCTGATAGCTTTTAGTGCTTAAAAACTCACAACTGGGTTTTCTCCAGGGTTGCAGGTTCATCCATCTTAGATCCAGAACCAGAACAAAGACTGGGCAGATCAGCCATTTCTTTATATAACTTGGACCTTTGATCTTTGCCTCCTGTAACAGGTAATCACCAGGCAGTGACCCTCTCCCTATGGTGTAGCTTCAAAAAACTACATTTTTGCATAACTGGAGTTGGGGAATTTATGTTAACTTCTCATGAGGAATTCTCGAGGAACTCCAGTAACATATATTGTCCCAGAAGTCCATCCTTGTCTGGCACATTTTCAATATAGTCTTTTGAACTCCCAAGTCTCACATCTGTCACATCTCCCCCTACCCCAGAGATGTTATATACAGTCCTGGCTCACAATAATGCATACACTTAGATCTTCCAAGAATATTGCAGGAAATTGGCATACCTGCCAGTCTCAGAATTTAGGTGGTTTGCTAAGCCCTACTGACTTGGATGAGTTTTCCCAAAGCCATGGTACTTATTACTTGCTCTCAGCTGGCTGAGCTGCTAATGTGAGAAATGACTCAGCGGATCTGTAATGGGAAATAAAGCCTTTTAGCTCCAGGTCACCAGTTTAGTTCTGTGACTGAACATCATTATAATCTAGCGCTGGTCAGGAATTTTTGACAAAACATTTTTTCATCAAAACTGATTTGTTGAAACGTAACTTTTCACAGGAAAGGGTCCGTTTCAGATTTCCTGTGTCAATTTTTTGTGAGGTTGTTGCAACGGCCATTTTTGACATTTTCAAAGTGAAATGAACTTGCAGTTCAAAATAACAATTTCAAAATCTAAATTAATTTATAGTAAAAATAATTACAGTTCAAACTAAATCTCTTGGAATTATTGAAATGAAGCAATGTTGGTGCATAAAAACTTCCAGGACTTTAACATTTTGTCCTGATTTGAGATAGGGAAATTTTATCAAAGTCTCAAAAATATTTGCAGGATAGGAAAACTACTTTTCACCCAGTTCTTTTATAATCTGTGGAGTGGCTGGTGTGAAATGAGCTGGTGGTCGCTGTCTAGTCCGAAGCATGCATGTCACAAACCCCACAATCAAAAAACTCAGTAACTGGCAATCCTGCAATGGTCTCCAGAGAGCAATCAACCATTGAAGGGGGCACTGAACAACAGAACTATCCATTTCTCCAGGCCAGACTTCACACGGCATGGAGAATCTTACACTGCTGCTGCCCATCAGTACCTGCTTTGTGGACAGAACGCTTTGCGCTGACAGACTATGTGTGTGGTGCTCTCACTCTGCAGCTATGGGGCTTTTCCCCTTGTTCGGTCAGCTGTCTGTACAGCGCTCCTATGGGTGGCATCCTCTGACACCCTGGACTCCTTGCTGGAGCAGTGGGTCTGTATGGGGTTTTCTGTTCAGGATCCCTTGTTCTGACCCTGTACCCCGACCCTGTTTTTTTCAATTTTGTCTCACAATCTGTGGATTACTAGGCTCTGTGGCCCCTTCCTCACCTGAAAGGGTGGGGCCTTTTCTTACTTCTCTGAGCTCCGCTCACCAATCCTAGTTATCAAATAGGATGGCGCCTTACACTTGCATTGAATTTAAATGAATTTACACTTGCACTTGGGGTTGGTGGGATAAAAATGCATTTTGAGCTCTGAATAATTAGATTCAGAAAACATTGTATCTTGAAACATTGTGCAGTGCATCTACAGATTGCCTCCGTTCAACTTTGCTCATACTTAAGTTCGATACTAAATGATACTTTAAAAAATCATTAGTAGCTGTAACTACCAACTGGAAAGAAACAAGCTACTAATCCTTATCCTTAAAAGTAGTGGGCAGGCACTTACTCAATACAGTTTAGCCTTACTGATGTACATCCCAAGCACAGAGATAAACCCTGAACACTACTTAGAAACGTAATGTTTAGGTGGAAGAAAGAGCATTTCCCACTGGGATATATAATAGAGACAAATTATTATAATAAAAACATTTCTATCGCGATGGAAATTGACCTGGTGCTATAAAGTGTATAGGTCAGACTATACTGTCCCAAAGAATTTACAATCTAAAGACAAGACAAACCCAAGAATTCCATTTCATCATCTGCCCCTGATTCTTTGGCCCAAATGACTTGCTTTGTCCACAAACATGTGTTGCTAGATTTATTATTTTCCCCACTAAAGGGCTGTAGAGTAGAACTTTGGTGATTCAGTATCTTACCATAGGCAAGAATGTCATTTAACAATCTGCCCTAGGAGCACACAGACAGAATGAGACTCAGGCAGTCACAATCTGCCTCCTCTCTGTTCTGCTCTGCCCGGGTCCTTAGAATGTGCTCATCAGAGTAGTATCTGAGTGCCTTCCAGTAATGCACTGAGCAGTGTGACTAACATCTGTTACATATTTATTCTCTCATCCTCTCCGCAGGGGGAGAAGTGTCTATAGAGCAAACCTGGCAAAGCGCTAATTGTTATGTCTATGTTAGAGCAGGCAGGTCAAAGAAACACACCTTGGACTTGGAGCTAAGGGGAGGTGGTTTGTGATGGTCCTTAGTTCTTGCGCGAGTTCATTCCAGTCTCAGGCGAGCCCCTGAGGAAACTCTGTCTCCCGGTATTCCCCTATTCTTGAGAGGACATACACAACATGAGCGCTATATCTGGCTCAGGATACACTTTCCAGCACATCGCAGGGGTAAGGAGCCAATGCTCCGCCTATTTCCTGTCCCATCCCACCTACATGCATCATGTGTAGGGGAAGCAGTGGCCTCATGAGGAGGCTGCTCCCCTCCATGCTGCTGCCTGTGATACAGATCCTCGGCCCAGGGAAGTAAGAGTATACTGTGTACCTTCTTACTCCTCTATGGGGACATGCAGGATGGCTCACCTCCTGACCCTGCGGCATTGCTAGACATTGTGGGACAGATCCTCTGCTGGTGTCACTTCAGTGGAGCTCTGCTGATTTGCACCAGTGGAGGAGATGACCTTGTCTTTGTCCCTTTTTAACTCAGAAATGTCTTGCTGCTCTTCCGCTCTGCTTCAAGAATGAAGTACAGATTGCCCAGCTAATCCCATTTCTGGCCCGTTGCTAATACAGAACCTCTCAGAGAATTATAGTAGTCATGGCCTGCTGGGTGAATCCCCCTCCTAGCTTTTGACATTAGTGTCTTTGGGTATAGCTACATAGCAAAACCCCCAGGGCAGCAAGGTTCAGAGTCTGGGTCTGCTGGCTTGGGCTCACTGTGCAGGACTAAAAAGAACAGTGTAGACATTTGGACTCAGGCTGGAGCCAGGTTCTGAGAGCCTCCCCCCTTGATGGGTTTGCTCAGGGTGTGCTCAAGACAGTGTCGAGCATTTTTTTTTTTCACCTTTAGGCTGCGGGTTCAAATCCAGCTCACGGTGTTAATGACAAAGCTGTTAGCATTTAATTGCTTTTCAGTGGCCAGCATTGCTGTTAAGAATTATTTGTGTTGTGAGGCAGTGCCCATTGTCACCACTCAGAGTCATGGTCCCATTGTGCTAGGCGCTGTACAAGCACATAAGAAGACTGTCCCTGCACTGAAGAGTTTGCAATCTCAAAGATGCAACATGGGTTTTGCAGTCCCAGTGCTCTTCCCTCTAGCTGAATGTCAGTGTGGCAGACCCCCATACTAACTGGCACCCTATTGGGCAATTTCAGTAGATAAGCTACAGTGGAAAAACTGAAGCCCCCGCTGGCCCCTGCCAGTCAGGGTAGAGGCACAGTGGTGTGGGCAAAGCTTGCATATATCTTGTCTGTTCTGTGGATAAATAAGGAACATCAATGTCCTGCTTGGGCACCTGGAACTTTTATTATTACTTGACTTAGAGAATGAGACACAAGAATTGAGACCCAAGCCTGCTTG
Source organism: Caretta caretta (assembly GCF_965140235.1). Classification (NCBI taxonomy): domain Eukaryota; kingdom Metazoa; phylum Chordata; order Testudines; family Cheloniidae; genus Caretta; species Caretta caretta. The sequence continues at coordinate 10,278,165 of NC_134223.1, forward strand.
GCCTGTATTGCAGCTGAAGAACATTAGCATAGGCCCATGAGATGAAGTTGCAGGTTAAAGCCTTCATCCCACAGACATGCCCGAGCTTACCTTTAACTCAAGGGAATCGTGTCATTGAACTGTATGGGGCCACTTATATGAGTAATGCTAAGCATGCACACAACTGTCTGCAGGATCAGGATCTTTGGAAACCAGGCTGCCCGGGCAGAGTGGGCTTGATGCAGAGCAGAGACAGCATTGCAGGCAGCAGCATGACACATGGCGGGCTACAGTGTAGAAGGGACAACGGGCTGGGAAGGAAGATTCTGTCGGCAGGAGCCTCACAGCTTTTGGGGTGGTACTGGACCCGCTTTTAGCCCTAGCCCATTTGAACTGAGACAGCCACACCACAATCTGGATTTTAAAGCCTGATTTGAATAAGATCTCATGAGATGTTTCCACTGGTAGAACTCCATCCTCTTGTTCTGTAAAGCAAGCCTGAGGCATTCCCTTAGATTTGAAATAATGCCAGAGGACGGCAGCTCTGGGATCGACGCCACACTGGGCTGGAAAGTTGCTTCTAAGTCAGGTGGCTGCAATTTGCCTTGCAGCTGACTCACTCTATCTCTGTAGAAAGCAACCCCCCCAAGCTGCTGCTGATAAAGATATGTGTACACTTGTATTGCCTTTGTCCTTCAGATGCTGTAGTGAAGCAGGGAGGGGGTGGAGATATCAAGGGTTTTAAGATTATGGAAAAAACTCAACACTCAGTTTTACACACTTCTTAGAGTAGGAAGCAGCCCTAAACAGAGTAAGATGAAGGGAGTTGTTCCCTCTCAACTAATAAAAATAATCATTTACATTCCGCATTTAGAACTGGATTTCAAACATGGAGTTTAGGATGTTTGGATCTGGAGTTTCACTTTGGCCCATTATAAAAGAAAAAGGCCATTTAAATAATAAACATTTAGCAGCTATACAACAAGACAGAGGATGGTGATAGTTCCTAGTTCTTATATAGCACCTTTTGTTAGTAGATCGCAAAGTACTTTTCAAAGGAGGTCATTATTATCACCTCTATTTTATAGACATGCAGGGAGGTGAAATAACTTTTGGATAAGGTCAGAGAGAGGAAACCATGCCAGAGCTGAGACCAGAACCCAGATCTTCTTACTCCCTCCCTTGGGATCTAGCAGCCTGGTGATACAGCTGTAAGCTGGCACTAAGAACCCTTTGAGCCTCACATGACCGCATTAAGTCCTTTGAATATAATCACATTTTACTCTGCAATGGCATTATTCCACACCTGACTTTGTGCCACTAGGACCCCTCCCCAGACTGCCCTCTGTTACTCCAAGCTTTACCTTTTCTGTTGCTCTTCATACATTATGACCATACTCTTTTAACCAAGAGGGTGCAAAGTAACCCGTCAATTATCCTGTCTCTTTGAGAAAGGACTGCCATTTCTATCGCAACTATGAAAATCTGGCAAAATGTTCAGGCTCACAGCTTTGTTTATTGTTTAACAAGATTATGGAAGAAGAATCTTTTTCTAAAGCTGCCCCAGCTTAATGATGGTGGCCAACTATTCTCATTCTAGTGAACAAAGCCCTTCAAATTCAATGGCCAAAGCTTCCAGTGCCATTTTATTCAGGCTCTTTGTTCACAGGCTAGGAAAACACGCTAGCTAAACCATTTTAACATAGCACAGACCTGGTTCAGGCTATGAAAGCTGAAACAGACAAGGTGGATGGTCTTGTGGTTAAGGCACTGGGTTGACATTCAGGAGAACAGCAGTCACTCCCCAGCTTTCCTGTGTGACCTTGGGCAACCCTCTTAGTCTCTCTGTGCCTCAGTTCTCCACTGTAAAACAGAGATAATACTCCCTTTCTGCCACCTTGCATTTTATCTATTTAGATTGTAAAGCTCTTCAGGGCAGGGACTGTCTCTTATTATGAATTTGTACAGCACCTAACACAGTGGGGCTCAGATCTTGGTTGGACCCCCTACATCCTTATAGACTCATATATTTTAAGGTGAGAAGGGACCATCACGATCATCCAGTCTGACCTCCTGCACACTGCAGGCCACAGAACCTCACCCACCCACTCCTATAATAGACCCCTAACCTCTGGCTGAGTTACTGAAGTTCTCAAATCATGATTTAAGGACTTCAAGTTCCAGAGAATCCACCATTTACACTAGTTTAAACCTGCAGGTGACTCGTGCCCCAGTCTGCGGAGGAAGGTGAAAAACAAACTATCATTGTTTACATGGCCGAGTGGTTGTGAGTGGTTCAATACTCAGGACAGTTCAGGTCTATCTTGTGTTCCCCTCCTAACTCCAATAAAATGCAGGAGAGTCCTTTTCCCAGCTTCGAGTTTTTCTATTTGAAAAATTACAGGAGTTACTTTTTTTTAATTAAGGAAGCAAACCCCGCTGATAAATTAAACAAGGCAGCCACTCTCCAAACACTGCAAACTGCACTACCAGCCTTAATTAGATCTTGAAGCATAGCTGTGAAAATCAGGGCCTTTAATTTGTAAGTTACAGTGCCTTTCTAGGATTTATTAACTAGCAGCTTCAAATTCTAGGTTTCATACCATTGTATATCATCATTCAGGCTGTTAGTGGAGAGCCCTACAGATTTGGTAGTTTCCAGAAGTTTTTCCACTCTCAGGGAGAAATGAGAAACAGCTAATTATATTTGACTGCCCCAAATGGATAGAATCAGTTGTTTCCAAGATTATCTCATGTTTAATGTCTAGTGATTGGGGCCCCAATACAAACAAGCATGTTAGTCCCATGGACTTCAACAGAACTACTCACATCCTTAAAATTACGCACATGTTTCAGTGTCTTGCTAGAACGGGGCCTAAATCAGTTTGACCCCTCCAAGTGAGAGTCAGGATCAGACCTAAAGCTGGTCAGGAAAATGCCAATTCAAACCCGAACTGTTTGGTGGAATTGTTTTGGGTTCAATGAACTTTTGTCCAATCACAGTTTCCTAGTTTCCTGGCAGGCTGTTGGGCAGCTGGGGCTTTCAGACTCTGGAGCTCTGGGCCAGCTCTGCCATGCAGACTGCCCTGAAGCTGGGGACCCCAGGCCTCCCAGCCTCCTGGGCCAGTTGGCTCGCTCAGCTGTCTAGCTTCAGAGCAGCAAGCCCAGGGAGCCAGCTGGCCCAGAAGTTTGGAAGCCCTGGAGTCCCCGGCCCCAGGGCAGTCGGCATGGTGGGGCTGCCCCAGAGCCACAGACCCTGGGAAGGGTGCGTTGTGGCAGTCAGGCAAGATGAGTTGGGTACAACTTGACGCAGAGGAGTAGAAGGGCAGATCTGTTATCAGAAGGAGGTAAAGAGGCTAAGGTAGTGAAGTACCCTTGATGTCAGTGTTTTAATGATTACTTATCAGTGCTGTTACTGAGCCAGGTATCTGTGTCTCTGTCTGTCCTGAGATACCCTGCTGCCGGCTATGTTTCTGGTGGCGCTTCGCTCTGATCAGAATGCTATGATCCTGATTCAGTTCCTTTGGTTCATTTTATTACCCAAGACTGGAGTCTCCATAGCCATAAAAGACCCAGTTGTATTTATGAAGAAACAGTCTGCCTCATCTTCAGCTTAATGGAATGTTTTATGCGGGACAAAACCCACCTTTAAGCACACTCTTAAAAACTACAAATTCTCTGTGTGCCTTGGTGCTGTGGATGCCATCATTACCTCAGAGTTTCCTACAATCTAAACATAAAGGAAAAATGCAGTAATGATCTTACATGCTAATTTTCAAAGGCGTTCAGGCTCAGACTCATAGATCACTCCCCTCCTCCTCAATTCAAACAGAACAGTGGCTCTCCTGCTTAGTGTTTAAATTGGAGTAACAAACTCAGTGAGACAATATACATGCAGCTTTTTAGATTGATCCAGAAACCACAGCAGTGGAAAATGGTTCTTTTCTGTTCTCAGTCACAATGTTAAAATATGTTAATGTCACTACAATGAAACAAAAAGAAAAGGAGTACTTGGGGCACTTAGTCTCCTCTAAGGTGCCACAAGTACTCCTTTTCTTTTTGCGAATACGGACTAACATGGCTGTTACTCTGAAACCTGTTACAATGAAACAGAGTGGCTGCTGGGGTAAACATAATTCTGATGTTAGAAGCTGCCTGGTGCGACTAAATTTCAGGTAACTGAAAGCAGACAGTATGCAGGGCTCAGTATGGAGGTGTTTGCAGATATGTTAGGTATTGTCATCACACCCATCTAGGGGGCTGAGTAGTGCAGATTATGCTTTGTAGTCAACCACACTAGGCCCAGCTATCTGGGCTTCAACATGCCCTGACACACACAAGGAATAGGGTACTGTTCCTTCGCTCTTCAATAGTTTAAGGCTTCTTATTCAGCAGAATATTTAAGCACGTGCTTAAGTTCCTTGCTGTTTCGGGATGAACACATGCTTAAACTTAAGCATGCCCTTAAATGCTTTGTTGAATTCGGGATCTACATCAGTTCAAGGGTCCTGCTCCCCAATTACCCTTCCCCACCCATATCTGTTTTTGCCATATGCACCCTTCCGCAGATGCTGAGTGTCCTACAGCTCAGTGAACAATCCCATTGACTGGAGAGAATCTACTTCATGTTTTTTTATCAAGGAGAGACTTCTCTGACTTTTTCCTTAATATCACATGGAAGTAGTCCTCTCAGTATAAAGCCAGTTGAGTAAAAGTATGAGACTATATATAGTCAATAAAAACCTTTAAAGGTGGAAATCAAATATCTTTGCTCTTTTTAATTGTGGATCAATCACCAATACATCATTTAATATTCTGTTTTGCATGCTAAAGTGCATTTGAAATTTTGTGGGAATTTTACCAGCTCTTAGAGGTTTAATTTTTAATTTCTCCTTATATAGATCATCCCAATTCTTAAATGGTTCTGCACTTGAAATATGCTAGATATTTAAAATCATATCAAGGAATACATAAGCACGACTGTATATAGCATATACATACAACCAAATGGATGCTTAATTTAAAAGTTACTTTACCAAACAACTTCCCTTACCTAGGTTACCCAGATTAGAACCTGCAGGTAAGAACTGTTCCAGGTTCCTCGTGTTTCCAGATGGGAGAGGGTACCTGGCTTATCCAGGCTAAATGGGGCCAGGGACCCTGGTATAGGAAAGGAGGTCCCCAGTGTAGAAAAGATTGAAAAAAATTGCCTTAAATTATTAAAACTGAAATCATTTTGAAAAATTATTTCTCCCCACTATTATATTGTTTATTTGTATTTTCCTCCTAGTCCTAGCAGGGCTAATGGACAACAAAACCACACTAATCAGTTTCTGCTCAATTTCACGTTCAAATGCTTATGCCCAAGCACAAGGGTGTGACTTCTAGGCTCCAAATACTGTAGGGAGTGAGTTTTATTGTTAAGAAATCACTATTTCCATTCCATAAAGGGAGAAACATTAGGATAGCATTTGCTTTAGATTTTATAAAAGCGGGCGGTTCTTAAACAAGACTTAAATTTGGGGCTAACTTTAACTTGATTCCAACTCTTTAATTGTCTTCAGTCAGATCTTGAAACTGTTATACTAACAGGTTAAAATTGCATACAACTCTGAAGAGATTACCCATTTACAAGTCACTCAGAGGAAAAACACAAAGCAAGCAAACAGTAGTAGCCTTGAAGTCCAGTGCTGAGTTGGTATCCCCTCTCATAGACCAGTCAGGTGTACCCTTTCATAGCTAGCTGACTGTGGGACTAGAGAAAGACAGCAATCCAAATTAGTGGCCCAATTTCTCTTTCCCACTCCTTATGGCCCTTTCCAAGTCATCCACATGACTTTGATAATCTTTCATAGAATATGTGTCCATTTCCAGGGAACAGTATTGTCTAGGGATCTAGAGTACAGGACTCGGTCCAGAATCAGAAAACCTAGTTTCTGTTTCTGACTCTGCTGTTGACTTGTGTGATCTTGGGCAAGTCATTTAACCTCTCTGGACTTCAGTTTTCCCATCTGTAAGATGAGGAAACAAATAATTACCCACCTTTGTAGAGCACATGGAGATAGTAGGATGAAAATTGCTATGTAAGTGCCAGTATAATTATTTCCCCTCAAGGCTTTCTATAATTTGTGGGTTGCAATAAGAAATCGCACACAGCTCATATTTATAATCGTTCTCATCGTTTCAATTCTTTAAGCCGGTTTGGATAAAATGAAAAGCAAAACAAACCTAAGACGCAGTCTCGGTTCAGAGCTGAGCCTGAGGCATGCAGAGACGGGTCCAGAATCAGAACCACCCAGACCAGAGCTCCTCTGAGTTTTGTTCTAAATCTGGATTCAGATCAGAGTTTTGCAGCTTGGGCCCATCTTCAGTGATGCTGCACAGTTATCAAAGCAAATGAAATTAGGCTAACGTGTTTTTCAGCCACCAGTAAAAGCTTAGTTTACCCAATTATCTCGTATAATTGCATTAAAAATTGACAGACGAATACATGACCCCTTGACATTTCAGTTTGCCACCTATAAATCTGTGAAACAGACCCCATGTTTATTTACATCATTTGACTTGGATCTCCTTTTGAGTCACTACAATAATTGATTTTTTAAAAATTAACTGTTAATTATGTCAAACCAAATTTATCTTCTCAGCAGCAAAGGAAAAAATAAAAAAGGGTTGGCATCTGGCAATTCTGAAAGAGACAGAGCAAGATAACATAACAGACCCTTCTACTGTTTAATAAAGCATTACAAGGCAATGGATTATATATACTGAAATCAATGCGTGCCATAGAATAGAAACTCCAGGCCCATTCTGAGAAGAACCAAGGCTACCAATGGAAGCAATGTAGTAACAATGACCTCTTTAGTATGAAGTAGATAGAAAAAGCAGCACAAGTGAAATGAATTTAAACAGGGAATTATACAAACAACTGGCCCTCTAGCACATCTTTCACCCAAGGATCCCAAATGTTTCACAGTCACTAACTAAGACTCTTATAACCCACCTGTAAGTATCTGAGTGCCTCACCAGTATGAATTAACTAATTCTCCTTTGAGGTATGAAGTTTTATTATCCCCATTTTACAGATGTGGGATGGAGGCACAGACAGAACAAGATACCTGCCCCAGGTCAGACCAGAAGCCTGTGGCTAAGCCCAGAACTGAATCTACATCTCCTGAGTTCAAGTCCAGTGCCTTAGCCACAGAAGGTATCCTTCCACTATTATCATCCCCATTTTATCAATGGGCAAGCTCAGACACAGAGAGGTTCAGTAACTAGTCAAACAACTGGTCAATAGTAAAACCAGAAATGGACTCCAGGAGTTCTGACTTCCAGAATGATCCCATTTCTAATCACTGGACAACATTCCCTCCGAGGAACAAGAGAATGCACGTGGCCCTGTGTTTTTTAAATAAGGCATAGGAAAGTCAAACTTCAAAAATACCAATAAACAACAACTAAATGAATTAATTAAAAAGGGATTTGGAAAATGAGTCCAACATTTCTTTTAAAAGGTCTGCGCACCTGTAAAACTGGATAGTTTATACTTTTTTATGAGCAAGCACTTATCTACCCTAAAGAGAGAGAAACCATGATCTTAGCTAGCTATCACATTACCTAGACACAATATGCTGGGGGCCATTCAAAATCAAATATTGTAAGGAAACAATTGGGCTGCAGAGGGCTATTGAAACACTGCAAGGCAAAGAGAATTCACCAGGACTCTTTACAAGAAGTTCCCCAGATCTCTGCCTCCATCATTTTCTCATCTTAGTACTAATTTCTTAATTAGTGCACAAAGAACGTTAATGCAGTAGGCCCTAAAGCTTGGGGTTGTTCAATCATCTTGCTTCGGCTTTTATCTGTTTGACCACCCACAACATGTTGCAGAAAGTTCAGGATGTCTAGATAGTGTCTGAATGCAGGGCATCTCTAAATACAGTTATGGTCCCCAAAAGGTCAACGGTTGGGTTCCAAGAATGCTAGGGCTCATTCCATTACTATAAAGACACAGCAAGATATATATGCTGAATCAAGTGAACCACAAGCATCAACAAGAACACAACAACATCAGGGGAATGATTAGCAACATTATAAAGGCTCTTGCACAACGTTTGGGTTGATGCTCCATCATCTGCAGAGCATTGCCTTGTAACAAGTATGTAGACCCACCTGCTAATGGTCAAGATGATGGTCAACACTGCTTCTTTAAGCAGAATACCACCATATGTAGCTGTCCTCACTGCAGATATTACCTTGTTATTGCAATGAGAAGAATATGTTTTGGATTCAGCTAGTGCAAATGATCAGCAAAACTAAACTTCTGAGACACTATTATGGAAGAGTTATAGAATTTACGAGACATGAAATCAATAGGGTTCTGTAAAAATTATTCCCAACCCCATAGATTAATTGAGAATGAGATACTTCCTAGAGGGTTATGACACACCCAACAGAATTCAATAGCAGGGATGAAATCCTCTCTTAAATTCTACAGGGTGGTTAAAAAACACTCTAGAGAAGTTATCATTTTCTGTCCAATTCTGTCAGACTTTTTCATAAGGCAAAGAATTTTGCCTTAATTCCTTTGAACCCCAAATCTCTGAATTGTTTCTCATTCACCCAAAGCCTTGAGTCACCTGGCTTTTCATAAAGCAATCATGCCTTCTTGGAGTCCCCCTTGTTCATTACATTTGACCGCTTGGGTCACTGCACTTCAATCTAGACTCCGAATTTTTTTTAATGTCTCTTTTGCTCCTGAAGATACTGTAAAACAAAGCAGACATCTCAGGAAGACAAATTACCATTCTAAAGTAGGCGGTGAAGCTCATACTGCAATCCCTGAAGCGTATCACAGCACCCAAAGCCTTGCTGAGCATCTCATTTTAATCTGCCTGAACGGCCTCTGTCTGATGATCATATATTCAATTCCAAGAAGACAAAGCACTCACAGCCTCTCAAATGCTCGTTTCTTACAAGGTACTTACAGCTTTAGGAATACATCCTGCTGCAGATCTGCGCGTGGAACTCCCAAGGCTGTCAAAATACTTTCAATGCTAATGGAAGGCTGGATACAACTCTCAAAGCACTGTTTTAGGGCTCTCCTCTATTACTGCAGAAGCTTTTAGTTTAGAAAAATCACATCGACCTGCCTGCTGGGCCCCTGCCCACATCTCCCACTTTCTGTGTGCATTGCCAGGGCATGTAGGTGCTAACGCTCTTCTGCTGTTGCACGGCAGGAGCTCCTCACTGTGTTGTTATAGAATTCGCCCTGCTTTGTCTCAGAACAAACACAAAAATGCCCTGAAATATGAGATGCGTCCTTTCCTTTCCACCGTTCTTCCCCATCTCTTTTCTGCTCATTGTCCTAGAGGATTATTGAAAATGCTTTTAGATTCCTAGTCCAACCATTCCCATTGCCTTGTTTCCCTCCATTTTTGACCTCAGAGATGCTATTACGGAAATTTAGACAGCAGCTAAATTTAAAGCAGTAGCTTTCAATGCTCGGTGCATATGCTCTCCTTTCTATGCACATTGATCACTGTAACCCAGGGGTTCTCAAACTGGGGGTCGGGACCCCTCAGGGGGTCGGGAGGTTATTACTTGGGGAGTCACGAGCTTCAGCCTGAATCCCAAACCCCGCTTTGCCTCCAGTATTTATAATGGTATTAAATATATTTAAAAGTGTTTTTAATTTATAAGGGGGGTTGTACTCAGAGGCTTGCTATGTGAAAGGGGTCACCAGTACACAAGTTTGAGAACCACTGCTGTAACCTTAGTTTCATTCACCTACCTTAGAAAATAAATCCCAGTTCAGAGTGATTTGGGGGTAAATCTTGCTCACTTTACTCATGCAAGTAGCCCCACTAAAGTCAAGTGAACTTGAGTCAGGTGAGTAGGGTCTGGTCACTAGCCTGGTCTGAGATGTTAACTTTAAGAAACTCACTGGGCACTCAAGACTAAAGATGAGAAACATTTTTCCTGTCCTGAGAAAAATTTTGAGATTTCAAAAAATTTTCCCATCCCAAATCAGGACAAAAAGAGTCAAAATGTTGAAAGACTTTTGCAAAGGAAAAGTCCAAAGAAAAATGTTGGTGTCGGTCAATTGAAAGCTTTCTTTAGGTATTTTGGAAATGTTTTGTTTTGATTTTTATCTTTGATTTTTTTAAAAAAAATGACAAATAGCTTAAATTTCAAGCAAAGAATTATTTTGAACTGAAAAGATTTTTAGTTAGAAAAGGTCAAAATGGGATGTTTCAACAATTTACAGCCCTTTCCCCCCTAATTGTTTGAACTGAGAAATTCATTGAAATATATTTTCCAACAAAAAAAGTTTTATCGAAAAATTCATGACCAGCCTGAAAAGTTCTAGTTCCCTGCAGGTTTAGTAGCAGCAAATGCTCACCTTTCCTTCACATTCACTCTTCATCCAGAGTATGACTGAGGCAAAGTCTGAGTCTGGAGGGAGAGTAGGCCTACTGACTGGATGCCAGGAAACTTTGGAGGGCCTAGTTGGCCTGAACTCAAGAGCAGGGCAAACTCTTTGATTCAACTCAACTATTCCAATGCAAATGTAGAAACAGATGCTGGCCAGCTTCAACTGACCTTTTGTAGCTCCCTCTATAAATTCCCCATAGAAGACAATCCAAAAATCTCCAGCATTGGGAGAGAGGCAAAGCATCTCGTTAGTGCAGTGTGTTCACGATAACAAAGTATATCCATTTATTCGATAAGGATCTGTTCATTACCCTTATCCAGCTAAAAGAAAAAAAATTATAATTGAAACCCAGTCATGGTCTGTGACTAATATCAGAAAGAAACTTTATTTTTCTAATTAGAGAACCAATGGCTATTTTTAGCGTTTGAGGCGGCAGATCAGATACAGAGGATGTTCAACTCTGCTCTGTAAGACATGTCCAGTTTTAAATCATGGTGTAATTAACCCATCACATTAACCCTTTGCTCTTGGCATATTCCTTTACCAAAATGTCCATTGACCTCCGGCAAGGTTTGCAGCTGCTGGACACTATACCGTCAATAATATGAGGACAGAGTGAAGGTGACGGCTTGCCGCACGAGGGCCTAATTCTCCTCTAACTTACACCAGCTGTAGATTCGTGTAGCTCCATTGATCACAGTGACCTATTCACAGCAGTGAGAGACAGAGAGAGATCGAGTCCACACACTTCACTCACAGTACAGTTCTCCATCACATTCCCATCAGCTCTCTTTGCACAACGCCGCTATCCACAAGTGAGCCTGAGATTCCTCTCTCTGCCACACACCTCTCACGGACTATAGCTAGTAAGGAGGTCGTCATCTGTTTCCCTCGAAACATGCAAGTGGCAATGCCAAGTGGCAAAGGGTTCACTACTCTGTGTCAGCAACTCCAGTCAGGATGAACAAACTCACTACACATAACATCGTATCATAAAGAGTGCCATGTAAGATCTTAGATGAAAGCCAGGATCATGCCGGTCATTACTGTCATTGTGCAATGTATGGACTGATGACATTTTAAAAGGTTATGTCTCTATTCTGAAAGTATGTCCTTATCATTTATCTCAAGGTGTTACTCTCCAGCAGAGGCTAGTTTCCTGTCTGACCAAAGATGTTTATGCATCTATCTGTTGAAATGTCCACTGTCGCATTCACAATCACCAGGGTGAGCTAAATGCAGACTCAACAGGAAGAGGAGAGCATCAGGGGAAAAGAGCTTTGTTGGAGTTGCACTTTAAAGGTTAATTTGGATTACAGCTGGGGGACAAGGGAAACTCCCTGTCATTCTGCACTTGAGGACCTTACAGGGTGGTGCAATTAAATTCATAACAATGGGATCCCAACCTGTCCTGGCTGGAAATGCTGCAAGGAAGAGAAAACACGTTGGACATGGATTTTAGTCTGTTAAAGTTAAGTTTACACTCTAAGAAGCTTGTTATACCTTTTGGGTTTTGATGCAATCATTTCTGTTTCCATTCTCCTTACTCAGCATCTCTTAAAGTCCTAACCTTTGACGTAACAGGGTGGCTTTGAAGAGGGATGAGAACCCCCCATCTAAGGGGAGAGGGACATTAAACTGGGATTTGGGGCCTGGAAGGCCAGAATATACTTGGAGTGAATAATTTGGACCTCAGGTGGGGAATGTTTTTATTTCCTTGAACTGTCTTGAGTGTGGTTAAGGAACCCTGGGAAGGAGACAACAGGGGCAGATTATTGCAGAGCAACCTCTGGCCACGAGGGGGTGCTTGGGCAGTGGCCAAGCATGTTACATTTGCTAATAAACTTATGATTCTTTCAATATATCTCCATGCAGTGGTGTTATAAAGGACCTGATCCTGTGTTGTATCAATCAAGCTGTGTGTATACTGTACCAGGTGAGTACAGTACGTGTCCAATGACAGGGGCTGGACACGACAGGGGGATGCTTCAGAGGAGTTCAGGGGCTGGGGTACGCCGAGTGTTTACCTGCTAGGCTAAGTAAGGACTGCTGGAGCCCTGAGGAGATTGTTTGTTTGAGTGGCTAACAGACTGGGGATGTCAGGGAGCAGACATCCAGTTTATTTAACCCCAGCAAGTCTCTCTCTCTTGCTGAGGCAGGAGGATAACATGGTGATTCACAGTCCATGGTGACTCACAGACCCGAGAAGTGTCACCTCATCTTCTAAACCACCCCTCTCCTATTAATGACCTCCAATAAAGGAGGGGCATTGTAACATAATGGTGTGCAGTCTGGAAGTATTTGTATACCTTGTGTGCTTTAATTAGTCATCATGCTAGAAGACATCATGCTGATCTGCCACTATTTCAGGCAATGGAAATAGAAATGGAAATGGAAATATTCTCCTGAGCCTTTTACTATTTTCCCAACTTTTCAGCTTGTCCCTTATGCTTATGTTCTCAGAGCTAGCTGCTTATAGAGTCTGTCCCTGCAGGACCTTCTGTTCTCCATCCAGCTCTCTCTTGTCTTGAGACAGAGATAGATAGAGAGGGAATAGGGTTGCCAGCCCTCCAGGATTGGCCTGGAGTCTCCAGGAATTAAAGCTTAATCTTTAATTAAAGCTTATGTCATGTGATGATATCTCCAGGAATACATCCAACCAAAACTGAGGCAACCCTAAGAGAGAATCCCAACCTTTCACACTCCTGAGATGGAACTAATGGGACCCATCTGGTCTAGCTGCCAATGTGAATCAGCAACATAACTGTACATGTGCTAGAACTGACTCCTTCTTGCAGCTACTGTGGATTTTAGAAACTTGAAAAGAAGTAAGTATTGGTATTTGTCTCGATACAGTTCAGGGAATGGAGCAACAGAACCTTGTAGCATTTACTTGCTCCATTAACAGCTTGCTAAATGTATTATCTTTGTCCCACTTAATCACTAATTTTAAAAAATCTTTTACAAACATTTTTTTAAGATAAAAAAAAGATCCTTGGCTAACATTTTCAAATGCACCCAAGTGACTTAGGAGCCTAACTCAGTCACTGGGAGTTGGGTTCCCAAGTCACTTGGGTGCTCTGAAAATGCTGCTACTCATCTACAGTTTCCCACCCCGATTGGAGGCCTTGGGGTATTATGAGGCAGCCTGAAGTCTTTTATAAGAGAATATCTGTGCTCCATAAAATATTTTAATGGCGTAGCCAGGAGAAATCCTTATCTGTGAAAAGACAGAGACCTGCAGGGACAGAAATTATTCTATTTTGGCTGAAGAAAACAAATGTTGCCAACTTGCTACATTTTTTTCTTTGCCATCTGCAGTGCCCGCCCATCAGATGAAGCAACATACCACCTAGAACAGGGGAAACCACTTTAAACATGCCGAGAACTGCTGAAATCCACCTTTCTTGGTATTTACTGGAATGAAATAGTACTGGATCTACCAATCAGTTCTGCAGCATCTACCAGCATTGCATCTAGGCAATAGAATCACTTGTTAATTTAGGTTGCGATCTCCAAAGGTGCCTAGAGGAGTTAGGTACTTAAATCCCATTTAAATTCTATAAGATTTGATTAGATGCATGAGCATTTTTAGGAATCTTTACTTTTTGCATCAAGTTCAAGTGATGTTAAATAACAGAATAATCAGAGTAGCCCTTTACATCTCCAAAGTGCTGTATAAACAATACACGAACTCACTAACCATCGTAACAGTGCTATGTGGTAAATGAGGATTATTGTCTCCCATTCTACAGATGGGAAAACAGATGGTGTGGGGTTAAGTAGTTTGTCCAAGGCTGTTCTGTGAGACAGTGGCAGAGCCAGGGAGAGAACTCAAGAGATCCTAGCTGCCACTTTCATCCTCAGTTCACTAGACTACATGCATGCTCACCTCCCCCAGAGGTGAAAGTAAGCCAGTACGGCCAGTACGGCATACCGGCAAGAGCCGGTACACAGCTGACCTTACCGGCAGGGGGCAGCTTTCCCACGCCAGCAATTTAAAAGGGCCCAGAGCTCCCAGCCACCGCAGCCAGAGCCCCGGGCCCTTTAAATCGCTGCTGAAGCCTCAGGGTAGCAGCGACAATTTAAAGGGCCCGGGGATTTAAAGGCCCAGCCACTTCCGCCTGAGGCCCCACCCCTTCTGGTTGAGCCCACCGCCCCTACCCCCCCGCTGCGTACCAGTAAGTACATACTGCGTACCAGTAAGTCCCTTAAGTTACTTTCACTCCTGACCTCCCCTAAAAATAAACACCACAGTCAGGTAAATGGGGGAAGATCACAGACCCATTGGTGCTATAGGTGCAGGTCTGGGCCCTCAACCATCCCAGTAGACAGGGCAGGTGTGCAGGCTACACAGGCCAGATGATGCTGCCTGTTCCCCGCTCACTGGAGAAAGGAGGGCTGGGTTTATTTGCATAATTCCTCCCTATCCCCTTTGGAGCAACATGTGTCCTCCAGGACGCACAACAGAAATGTTCACTGCAATGATTACAGCCAGCCCTTTTGCAGATCATCCAAAGAAGGGAAGGAGCCTTTTTGAGACTTCCCCTCCAACCCCGCCCCATGCAATGCAGTCAGGTGCACTGATTCAGATAGTACTAGAAGCTCTGTCTGTAAAGCAAAGGGAGAGGAAATGTCCTTTGCATAGCCAGCTGGCCCAAGGAACTCCCTGGGAAATCATACATGTGTGACTAACAGAATGACAGCACCCTCTGGGGTTTTCCTATCTACAAATCCTCCCCCCACACAGAGGAGAAAGGTTTGTGAGAGGACCTCCTCTCTGAGAAGTACAAAGTAGTTCTAGACTCCAACACTCTGCTCTCCATAGAGGCACAGGGCTCAAGCACACAGGGAGAGCAGAGCATCAGAGATGAGGTCTTGCCTTGAGATCTGAAAAGCCTCCAGTCAAAGTCAGAATTTGGATTCTGAAGCCTACTGTGCAAAACTTGTATTTGTTCCCTCCAACTTTGAACCACCTTATGCTCTGCTATTCAAACAGGTTTTAATAGACCCCCAATTACAACCCAACAATATATATATATTAGATAAACATGGTTTACGAGCAGAAAGATATTGTGGCTGACGTTGCTTTTAAACTAATCAGATTTGCAGCTTGCACAGGCTAGAGAAGAGCCAACTGCTGTGATGAAGAGATGGAAGAAGCTGCATGAGCCAATGCACTGCAGGGCTTTCTATGTTATAGCATTAGAATAAAAATAATGTACTAGAAAGTAGTGTCTTACAGTAGATTGGATGGCATAGAGTTTTCCTGGCATGTCACCATATCAAAGCTGGAGACAGTTGCATGATTTATTCAAAAACAATGTGACGTTTTTGTTTAAAAATATCTGAATCATAAGCTCATTACACTGCCAGGAAGACGTGTAGCAATTTTTTTTAAAGATTAAATACATTCGTGCAAGCCTCCCTCACATGCATTTTCATCTGGATTTGCAAATTACTGCACCAGTTTTGATCAAATGTGAAAAACTGTAGTGTTTGTATGCCTCATGGCATACATGATTGACAATCCTTAAGTGCTTTGTTTGGCTTTCATAGCAGACACGATCAACAGCTCTCACCCAGATAGAATGGGCAGCCCAGCATATGTATATTGTCCTGTCCACCTTGGAAATACATGGAACAAATAAAGAAAATCATTTCTCTGTACATTCACAATATACATCAAATTCTTTTAAAATAACATCCGGGGTCTGACGTCTGGTGAAAAAGTCCTCAAACTCCACCTTTATACAGTCAGGATTTAAATTCACATTAAAAATGTTCCTTTTATTAAAAAAAACAGATTCCCTACATTACGTGTTTTTTTTTCAATGGCTAGACATATGTTCTCCAGCTTTGATTTTGTCAGATTTTCTCACGACTTGGGGGTTGCCAACACGTATCAATCTGCAACTACACTGCCCTTCCCATATTGCTAAATGGAAGCAGGATCCTGGTACATAGAAGGATCAGAACCACTGTCTTAACCTAAAGAGTGTTGGGGTCATTGGAAACATCTCAAGGAAAAAGCTCAAATGTGGCCAGAAGAGGTCATAGTGACTCATATAAGTAGAGGACACTCTTTCCTAGGTGTCTGTTTTGAATAGAGCTGGGGAATTATTCACTCTGAAGAATATCCATAGTGAATTTAGTCATTCTTTCTGCTTGTGAATGGTTTGCAAACTAATACTGATTTCTGCAAATGTCCCTCATCTCTGGCAAGTACCCACTGAATAGTTTGCAAGCAACCTATTATGCAAAAAAATTCAGCCAAACTGTTCACTGAGGCTATTTGCTATGTGCAGTGTGTTATTTGGTTACCTAAGTCACAGGATATTTTCTCGTTCCCTGACTGGATGACCAACTTCTGTTATAAAATGTATGGATGAATGCTGAAATTCATGAAACTTTCAGGATTTGTGGACATTTTCATAAATACCTGGTGGCTAATTCTTGTGTACATAAGCAATACACAGAAATCAACACTTTTACTTATGATTGAGCATTTGAGTTATGTCAACAGCTGTAACATTGCACCAATGCCCCAATAAGGTGTTAAGACACGTTGTTATCACCATTCCTCAGACAAGATCGAAACCCCCTGAACTGTACATACAACAGGCATTAACTCTGGTGTCGACATAAGTACCCTTCAGTTGGATATAACATTCTTCACTCTCTGTCCTAAACAGTTGCAGCAATATTACTGTGTGTTCTTTTGCCAAGTTTTGCCCAACTGGTTTTGCCCCACTGATTTCCACATTTGCACCCCAAATGAAACGAATGCAGGAGCAGACCCAGATTTTTAGCAGAATCAGTCAAGCCTGTAAAGCACTTTAAAATCCACTGAGATGAACGGAGTCATATAATCACAAGATCCTTCACATCAAAAGGGCTGTGATTTTTACCCAATGAAAGAAAGGTTTGACATGTCTGAATGTTGAAAAGGGTCAGATAGTGGGGAAAAGTAACTCCCCCCACCCCCCACATATCCATGAGATTTTACATTATCAGAACCTATCCCTGGTTTTGTCTAGATGCTAACACCAACATTTTCAAATGTGGTCACTGATTTTGGAAGTGCAGCTTTGGGATATTTCAGCCTGAATTTTCAGAGGTGCTGAGGACATGCAGTGCTAGTTAAACTCATTTGGAGCTGTGAGTGCTCAGGACCTCTGTTAATCAGGTCCTCAAGAACCACTGATCACTTTAGAAAATTTAGCTTTCCAAGACTCATCCAAAGCACTATTGGTTTGCCCCTTACTCTGAAGTTCTGCTTTCTTTCTTGTTACCCTGGCAAAAAACCTGCAGCTTGTAACAAAACCTAAATCCATTTTGAGTTGTTTATGCCAGCCTTAATGACTGTATTAGGTGTAGACTGGGGTCTATGCACTTCTTTCTGTAAATAATAGGACTGTGGATAATACTTATACAAAAACTGCAATATCTAAATACTATTACCACTCAAACTCACACCATCTAACGACCACATCTTCTCAAAACTATTATCATTGCAAGAAGCACTTACAGACTTTCATAAACACATTTGTAATGCAGATGTGGATTGTTAAAACAAAACACTTGAGATGCCAAAACCAAAATGCATTTCTATTATACATTTGTTTGTGAAAAAGCCAGAGAGAAAGAGCTTAGGTTTGCTGCAATTTAATTAAATAGCAACAAACTACACTTTTCATTGTTGTTTTTAGGAATGGGATTGGCTGAGAAGTATTTTGTGTATCCCAAAAGAGAGGGCATAACAATATCTTCATCCAACAAATGTAACTACGTAATTAAAAGATACACTGTTAAATTCACTTGCAGAAAATTTGATATTTTCTTCCAGGATATTTCTATAACTGGCCCAAAAGTCTTCATACTGTTTCATATGGAGAACCAGCCATGCATAGAAAGCATGAGTGGAAGTCACATGACTAAGATCTCAGGTACCACATCTCTTTCTATTGCCAAATCCAACAACAAAATTGGAGATTTCCTGCTAATGAAGTTGAAACAACTAACATTTTATAAATTTATTTTTAAAATTAGCTGATCAAAAGAAGGGGGGAAATTGCAAAATGTTTTTGAATTTTTAAAAAAATGTTCCCAATTTTATTTTTTAATTGAATTTTGGTATTTTGATCAGGGCTATAGTTATTGAAAAATATTAGTCAAAATTTATGAAAGTTAGTCAAAGTTTTTCTCACTTTTTTCTTTTGTGGAATGGGAGCAAGTGCTATTTTATCTGAAGTAGTTTGCCCCTCTTTCTTATATACTTAATAGAAAATCAAAGGTACCACCAATGCCACTATAGCATGCATCAAATTGGACCATGAATGCAATTTCACAGAGTTTAAGGCCAGAAGGGACTACCAGATCATCTAGTCTGTCCTCCTGTTTATCCTTGGCCACCAATAGCACCCAGCCACTAAATCCAACAACCCAAATTAGATCAAACTATTACAGCCCTGCGGCAACTAAATTATTATGTGACACAGGCAGAGAATAGACCAACGTGCACCAATGCCCGAGGCCCATGCAATGGCAGGGAACTGATTAAGTGAGATATAACCAGATGATCCTGGCAAGCAACCCATGCTCCATGTTGCAGAGGAAGACAAAGAACCGCCAAAGTCATTGCCAGTTTGACCTGGGAGAAAATTCCTTCCCAACCCCACATATGGCAATCAGTTAGACCCTGAGCATATGAGCAGCAACCAGCCAGCCAAGCACATTCACTTCCGACTGCTGGTGTTTTACCCACTCACGGGCTTCAGATGGTCAAAAATTTTCCAATAAACCATTCCCTCCCTCCCCCCATCAGAAAATGCTGATCAGACAGAATTGAAACATTCCACGGGAACATGTTGATTCTATCAAAATTTTGATGTAAACCACGCTGCCCGGTCTGCCTGGCTGGTGTGTCAGCTACCAAAATGGATTGTTCCATTTCACAGGAAATTCTGCAATGTCAATATTTTGCTCCAATGAGGAACAAAATGTCAAAAGCCCAGAATTTTCTGCAACATGGAAATTCCCTTTTCTAGCCAACTCTAATTTCTATATCAAAGCAATATTGGACCACTAGTCATTTTGTCCTTGCAGATACAAGTGACTGTGCTCCAGACAGGCAAGCAGAACAATTAACTGTGTGTACTAAACAATTTCAGATCCTTTAGTGCTTTTTCTAACTACCGCCCACACCCTTCAGGTAACTAATGCAATCATAAGAGCTACATTTCCTCAGAACAGGGAGGCTTACTGTAGGACATAATTTGCACGGGTGAGATGCACAAGACTCTTCTTATGCACTTGAAAAACATCATATAACAAACCTGATTAATGTCACCGCAGTACATAGGCAAGGCCATACAGCCCAAACATCAGAGAAATTCCACAGTAGCTCCAGCTCCTGCATATTACCCTCGCAGTTTAAAACAGGGCTCCGAATGACCCCAAAATATCTTCCAGCAAAGTTTATTTTTCCTTCTATTTTTTCTGCTTCCCATGTATGAAGACTGACTTTCACATCCAACTTAGTGCTCACTTGGCCATTCTTCACAGATTGTGCATAGCTACAAATGAGTCAAATGCCTAGGATTCTTATTCCCCAAGGAGTTCATCTCAGTCCTGCTGGTGCTCTGCGGATCTCCCCATTTTCTCTGTGGGAAAGCCATTGAGGCCGTGCATTGTATCTAAGACAGGCTGGCTGGCAATCACTTCATAAGCCCCACCAATGTCCTTCCTTACTCATTCAGGCATGCTGCTGCTGAGCAATGTAAACAGTCTTCCTTCAAAGGATAAGCACAGGGCTGCTGCAGCCTTCCCAACACTTGCTGGCTGAGAGTCCGTTACTTCCAACATTCTGCCTATAAAGACCATCTGGTTCACAGCCAGGAAAATGCACAGCTCCAATTCAGTTGAGCGAGAGTAACATCCAGAGGCAGCTAGGGCACGCCTACAGTTGCCTTCTTGCAACTTCGCCTGCCTGGCCTGGCTTCTGGCTAGCTGCTGCCTCTGTTTCCCCTCACTCAGGTTTGGTCTCCCGACCTCCCCAAGAAGGACTCCCTGCCAGGCCCAAGTCTCTTTTTGGGCACCGTTTTAGTCTTCAAATATAGAAGTCAGGCAAAAAGAGCAAACCCCAAAAGCAGTTAATCTGCCCCACCCTAGCCCAGGTGACAGTCTTTTGCAGCTTTTCCCCTTGCCTCTGTTAGGGTGCATCTACATTTGAGCTGGGAGGTGTGATTCCCAGCTCACATAGATGTGCTCAGGCTAGCTCCTAAAATAGCATTGTGTCACTCGGGCTAGCCCCTCTGAGTACAATCCCACCCGACCCCTTGGGTACATACCTGGTGGCTAGCCCAAGCTGCAGCCTGTGCCATCGCAGACGCTCTATTATTTTGGGGCACATCTACGCAAGCTGGGAATCTCACCTCCTAGCTCAAATGCAGATGCACCCTCAGGGCTGAAAGGAGGATACACCCTTCCCTTGATTCCCCTTGCTCCAGGGGCTCCTGCAGAAGCCCATCTCTCTCCTGCAGCTCCTCTCTTGGCTGTCTGCCCTCTTTCTCCTGCAGCTTTAGAGTCACCACCTCATCCCTCCCTGAGCTGGGTCTGATAACAGAACAGGGCTGGCTGTACCGAGGCCCCTGACTCAAAGAGGCAGGTCACACCTATTTCCTACTGATGTCCATTGACTACTATACAGGACTTAGCTTCTGCTGTTTAGTTCCTTATATCCCATACTGATATCCCACAGACTCCCATTCAGGACCTATAATTTTTTACTGCTTAGTTCCCTCGAGCACATAGATGACTGTATCAGAGCTATCAGCTTCTTCTGTTTAGTTGCCGATATCCCATATAGTCTATCATGCAGGACTTATCAACCTTCTATTTTTAGTTCCTGTAGTGCAAATCTATTATTGGGCATTTTTGAAAGTTTTTTTTTAATACATCTGCCACTACTGCTTTGTGATGCTCAATTAATTGTGGAATAGGCTGCTGACTGTTAGCCTTATCTCTTGCTTTGTCTGTATCAAAATTAGCCAAACTTTAAAACCAAAACTACACCAAGGTAGCATGTAACGCATCTGTGTCTTCTCTGAAAACAACCAATATCCTTCTAATTGGAGTGTATAGCATAGGAAGCATGGATTTAGCAAATATTTGCCTCTTCAAAATTTGTGAATGAAATTCAGTGTTGATAAATGCAAAGTAATGCACATTGGAAAACATAATCCCAACTATACATATAGAACAATAGGATCTAAATTAGCTGTTACAACTCAAGAAAGAGATCTTGGAGTCATTGTGGATGGTTCTCTGAAATCATCCACTCAATATGCAGCAGCAGTCAAAAAAGTGAACAGAATGTTGGGAATCATTAGGAAAGGGATAAATAGTAAGACAGAAAATGTCATATTGCCTCTACATAAATCCATGGTACAGCCCACATCTTGAATACTGCATGCAGACGTGGTCTCCCCATCTCAAAAAAGATATATTGGAATTGGAAAAGGTTCAGAAAAGGACAGCAAAAATGATTAGGGGTATGGAACGGCTTCCATATGAGGAGTGATTAATAAGACTGGGACTTTTCAGCTTGGAAAAGAGACAACTAAGGAGGGATATGATAGAGGTCTATAAAATCATGACTGGTGTGGAGAAAGTAAATAAGGAAGTGTTATTTACTCCTTCTCATAACACAGGAACTAGGGGTCACTAAATGAAATTAATAGGTAGCAGATTTAAAACTAACAAAGGAAGTATTTTTTCACACAATGCACAATCAACCTGTGGAACTCCTTGCCAGAGGATGTTGTGAAGGCCAAGACAATAACAGGGTTCCAGAAAGAACTAGATAAGTTCATGGAGGATAGGTCCATCAATGGCTATTAGCCAGGATGGGCAGGGACGGTGTCCCTAGCTTCTGTTTGCCAGAAGCTGGAAGTGGGTGATAGGGGATGGATCACTTGATAATTACCTGTTCTGTTCATTCCCTCTGGGTTATCTGGCATTGGCCACTGTTGGAAGACAGGATACTGGGCTACATGGACCTTTGGTCTGACCAAGTATGGCCGTTCTTATGTTAACAGACTATCTTGTTCATTCTGAGTATGTACAGGTATTCTATGGGGACTGAAGAACTGCCACTTGCCACCACTTCCTGCACATTTGCCAATGGATTACCTCTGGATATTCATTCTTGGAAGGGAATCTGTGCTCTATCAAGCTTTATTCTCCACAAGTGTAATATAATATGCAACAGTTCCACAGAAGGGGAGCGTTGGGACCCTGGAATGGTACTTGCTGAATGGATTTGCAGCTGCCAACATATTTGGAACTTGAGGAGGCTTTAATTATCTCACTGTCAGTGTATCAATGAAATACTGCCTCTGATAATATTTTTTCCCCTGCATATTGGCAAACGACATCTCTGGAAAAAACATCTCCAATTCACTGTCAAGAGTTTTTCATGGTCTTCACTGGGAGTAAGAACAGGCCCGTGATTGCCTTAAGTTAACTTTGTTTGCTTTTTGTGCAGCTTTTTGCTTGTGGTAAACAATTCTTGGGGGTGTGTGGGAGGAGATATTGGTTGTTTTGATGTTTATATTCTTCAGGGGCTTTAGAATGCCTCAAAGCAGCATTTATGAGGCTGGAACAACAAAAAATATAGCCTTCTCATCTCACAGTATTATGGGCCCATAAATGATTCCCGGAGGCAAAAAAAAACCCACCCCAAAACAAAACAAAACAAAACAAAAGTCATGAAGAACAAACAAACAAACAAAAAGAACATAAAATCCAAAGACCACTTTACACCACTTTTCTGCAGAACCTAGTGCATCTTAGTTATTTCTAAGGTGTCCTGTCACCAAGTTATCCATGTTCCAGCCCCAGAATTCTTAACGTTTGCTGGTGGCAGACCATCTGGTGGTAATTCCCGCTCAAAAGCGTTCATGGACATATCTATTGGTATTGGCAGCACTCTCAACTTTGGTAAATAGCTTCCTGTTGCCTTTGACACCACTTTTCTAATTCTGGATGGAAGTGTGCTTTGTAGCAAATGTCTTGGTTACATACTTGTTTATCAAGCCAAAAAATGGAGCTATTTTCTTCACAAAAAAAGTCTTTAGGGACTCCTTTGGGCTTTTGTGGGTCAGGCTTTGTCTATTTTGGGGACTCAGGAATCAATGGCTAGCAGCCAGGGTAGCCACCATTTGTATTAGTTGAACATCCTGCTTGAAACAGAAATAGGTGCTGGACACCAATGGCAGAATCAGGGCAAATGCCAATTATAGACAAGGGGTAAAATTTTCAGAAGTGCTTAAGTGACTTAGAGGCCTTAAGTCTCATTTTCAAAAGTCTCCTAAGTCCCTTTAGAAAATTATAATTAAAAACCTAAGTCTCACAGGCATTTTTGAAACATTTACCCAAGTCCTACTTTGCTCTCTGCCATCAACAGAATCCACAATGCCCGTTGTTACAATATCCCTTAGTAAAAAGGAAGCCAGTAAATCCAACTTCCCTGCCTCATTCATCAGCTCCTTAGCAACGCTGGTACGAGTGACTCCAATGCAAAGAATGAGCATTGCATTGTGAAAAATCCAACTCTCATATTTATTAGCGTTTGCAATATCCGCTTCCTGACAAAATGTGCTTCTTAATAAAGCTAACGCAGCTCAGGACGCCTGACGTTTTATCATTTCTTCTCTGTGACCTTCATCTAACTTCTGCTTTCATACACAGGGTGGAATGAGTTATTTTGATTAATAATGATTGCTTCCTTGTGAGACCAAGTAAATCAACTCAAATAAGAATCTCGCACCTTGACAGATTTAAAGGGAGCGCTGCCAGGTATTTTTATATGGACTTTATTCACTCTCCATTGTGTGCACTACTCTCAAACATGCCACAATAAAATTCCTTTTCCTGTCAATTCCCCTTACCCCTTTTGCAAACATTGCATCTTTCCTATGCTTTCAGTGGAGCCGATATATTAATATAGCTGTGGGTTTGACGTATTTCCTTGTTTGTGCAGAGTCATCGCCGATTATGTGAGTGATGTGTGTGTAGCAATGGGAACAGCATTAACTAACACCTTTGGATTTGGTGGGAGGTTTGGGCTAATGGTGACAAGGAGGTCTTGGAGGAGTAGGGAATTATGATATGCGTCTACTTTTTTATTAAAAGACTTTTTTAAAACCAGTGTCTTTTTTAAAGGCCTGATTTTATTCCCATTTCACTTGTGAGTTAAGTTTCCAGTCTGGAGGGGATTTGTGTTGTAACACCTGACCTACAGTAACCACTGAATACAGCGGGAGTAGAAAGGAGCAGGAGAGTTGTCCAGTGCTTAGGGCACTAGAATGGGACTTAGAGACAGGGTTGCCAATCCACCATGATTGTCCTAAAGTCTCCAGTAATTAAAGATTAATCTTTAATGAAGGATTATGTCATGTGATTAAACCTCCAGGAATACATCCAACCAAAATTGGCAACCCTACTTAAGAGACCCATGTTAAGTTCACTGCTTTGTCACAGAATCCTTGTGTGACCTTGGGCAAGTCACTTAGGGCCAGATTTTTAAAGGTATTTGGGTGCATAAGTCCCACTGAAATCAGTAGAAGCTAAGCACCTAAACACCTTTGAAAATATGGACCCTAGTCTCTTTGTGACTCAATTCCTTGTCTGTACAATGGGGTTGGAATAGAAGTCTACATTGGGCCTGGGTGAGCTATGGTTTTAAATTGAGTTTGGATGTTAGGAGGAGGAATAGACCCAAAGCACTTGACCAAAAAGAATAAAATCATGAAAAAGAAGGGTTGTTTGTATTAAATCTGTAGTGGTCCTTGAAATACCAGCATTCTCTTATTTAAGGCTGGGGCTGAGATAACCAAAATGAAGAACACAAGGTGAATTGAGTACCTGGTATGCTAATCAATTGGTTATATAGATTTGTTTAATTTATTATACAGAAGTGCTTGAGTTAGTAGTTAGGCAGAAATACAGCAAATAAGACAAGAAGAAAACTTTGAAGAGAGGAACCCAGCCATTAACCTTGCCTCAGCTAGGCTAAAGAACAGGGCTGCGCTCTAAACCTCCTGATCTGGCTTTAGCTGAGGTCTGATAACCAGCAATGACATCACTTGTTTATTATTGTGTATAAAAGGGCCTTCTTTGTCAGAGCTGGTCCTATCCCTTCTGGAGTTGTGCCATGTTGGGATGGCATCTCCCGAACCTGATACTATTGTGAGTATTTGGCTAATGCTTATAACTCTGTTGTTGCTAGGATATAGAGTATGAGTGTGCATACACTTGATTTTTTTTAGTTTGGATGTAATCAAAACCAAGTGGCCTTTGAGGTAATAAAGGAACACTTGTGCAGAAGCTGAGTTGTGATAAATCTTTGTAAATGTATTAGGGACACTATTTCCACAAATGCAGATAATAGCACTGCCCTGCCACACAGGGATGTTGTGACGATAAACACATTAAAGACTATCAGGTGCTCAGATACTATGTCAATGGAAAAGGAGGACTTGTGGCACCTTAGAGACTAACCAATTTATTTGAGCATAAGCTTTCGTGAGCTACAGCTCACTTCATCGGATGCATCACGAAAGCTTATGCTCAAATAAATTGGTTAGTCTCTAAGGTGCCACAAGTACTCCTTTTCTTTTTGCGAATACAGACTAACACAGCTGCTACTCTGAAATATGTCAATGGAAACCATGTAGATAAAACCTAGCTGAGCCTTACTGTCAGGGACCATGGGTCTCAACTCTTGGGAGCCAGTAACGTTCCAAGCAACTATCTAGTGACCTAGTAACCATTGCCAGAACTAGAAGCTCAACTGCAACAGAGGACCCAGTCCTGGGAGCTGACCGGTGGAACTTTATGGGTCCTATATTTCCCTGTTTCTACTGAAACCAAGCACAGGAACAGAAAGTTGCCAGGAAAATGGGTTTCCCCTGCTTTGGGATGCTTCCCTTGTTCTATCTGCTCCCTTACGCTACTGCCTGATTCTGATCTCCTGATAACCTGACCCCGCCCGCATCCTGACACATGACTCTTGGTTTGCCCTCTGGCCTGTCTTCACACTCTGATCTACTGATATCTGATTCAGCCTGGCTCCCGACTCCTGCTCCGACCGCTAGGTCAGACCACCTATGTCCCAGCCATGACGCCTACTGGTGGATAATGCTATAAAACTTTGGCTGCAATGATATTTTCTAAATAACTGTACTAATACTAATATGCTTCAAAGCTTCATGTGTCTTTACTAATTTCAAACTGTGCAAGATAGGAGGGATTTGGCTACTGTTACAGCAACAGCTGGGCTTGGATGAAGCCTGTAATTCTACCCCTTACAGACAATCCTGACAAGGAATAGAAACGAATAATATAGGATGACAATCATTTTGATTTAATTCTCTTGGACACATACTGACCTGCTCAACTGGTATAAAAAAATATTGGAAAGGTTTTCTAGAGGGCTTTCTCATTCCAAATATAAATGAAAAGGATTCTAATACTTCCAGTGCATGAAGCACACCACCAGGTGCTCTTCAGCCAGCATACTCTTCAGACCAATTTACTCCAAATTGTGAGAGTCTCTTGAAAGCAGCAACTGACTCACTGACTAAAGGCACAGGACAATCTTCTTTACACCCATGATTCATAAAAAGAAGCACGTCCATTGCTCAAGCCTCTGGACTTATTGACACCTATAACAGCTCAAACATATGTCACAAATTGGCAGCAAACAGACAAATCTGTAAATCCATTTTTTTTTCACCAGCACTGGACAGACCTCAGAGCTCCATTTAGGTGCCAGATTTTCAATCAAGTTTCATTTATGGGTATGCAATTGTGTGTGTACATACAGATTGGCACTTTTAAAAAATCATTATCATTTGTTCATTTTCACTTACATGCCCCAAATCCTCCTGTGTGTGAATGCAATAATGCTAAAACACCCTGCTGCATGCACTCAAAGAAGTTGGGTTTGGAAAATTTGGTGCAAGGGAACTTCTGAATGGGAAGTTAGCCTAAATTATTTTTAGGTTAAAAATCTATTCCCAAGACATCAATAGGCTTCAAACATCTCTGAGACCTTGGTTCCTCTTCTAACAGAGGCTCTTTTTGATCTCTTCACAGACCCTCAAAAATGTTAGCTCTTGCAAGGAATAAGGGAATACCGACACATAGTGTCTTACTGGTGATGATCCTTTCACAGCGCTGTACATATGTTAACAGCAACAAGAAATGATTTGTTGTCAATGCGTTGGGAACTTTACAGGTGGAGTACAAGGGAAAAATGATACATCTTTGACACAAGTGCTTCAAGAGATCTCAGCACCACAGGCCACTCCACATTTCTTAGAGCTTCACAAACAGAAAGGAATCAAAACCTCCCAAGCTTGCTGTTGAAATAGCAGAAAATAACCTCACTGCTCATTCTTCCTGAACCCAACTGCATTTAAAAATAGGGATGGCTCACCCAGAGGGTCTACAGGTCCAAATGGAACCTTGACATGGGTGAGGGGAGCATGGGTCAGGAAAGATAGGAAGACCAGTAAGAGGACAATATGGCTCCATTAGGAGCTCTTTAATGACCTGAAAATCAAAAAGGAAAATTATTTTGTACAACAAACAGTCACTGGTTTGGAATCTAAAAGGACTTGAACTTCAGGCCTTCATAAGCATAAGCATTCAACTCAGAGGAGAGTACAAAGGAATCTGAGGTCTCTTTCAACGGGACAGCTAAAAAGGATTTAAGCCACCATGTTTTATAAGGGTGATATGAAATATTCAAGGACTTTCACATCTATAATCATGGTGGCTTTTATCACTGTAAAACAGGCATCAACCATGGATTTTCATTAGGGATATCTTAATGATACATTCAGCATACATTCTACAGCCTAATTAACTATGGCCTGATTATTAACAATGAGAGAAGTGTAGCACCAAGGTAACAAATGAAGCTAAAGAATTTTTTTCTATGCTATAAGACAAAACCAGACAGGAAAAAAATTCCTTAGTTTCAGCAATGCCTCAAAGGAAGATAAAAATGAGAGCAAAGGAAATGTATTCTAGAAAAACAGAGTCATTCCTCTCCCAATATCACGAGTATTGGAGACTGACACCATTTGGAAGAGAAAAAGTGATGACGGGGAACATTATATGGTGCATGTATAGCACCGTGTTTCTGAATTATAAGGCGTTAAAGGATTGAAAAGGACAAGATATTTTAACAAACTTTCAGGCCCAGGCACTTAAATCACAGGAACAAATGGAAGAGATTTAAAATAGATGTTTAATTTAAAGTTTTTTTTATTCTTATTTTTAACATATGGGTGAGAAAACTCTTGAACAGGTAACAGCAGCTCTTTAAAAACAACCTTGTGCCAATGATGAAATTGTCTTCAGCGTTGTTTGATGGGCAGTGGTTACAATGGACTGAAACAGGAAAGGGAGCTCTCAAAAGGAGGAGGGGGAGCTGTTGGGAGAAATTGTTATCCCAGGAGAGAAAGCACTGAGATCTTTCCTTCTGCTTTAGCAGAGGAGGGGAAGCTGTCCAGGTCCAGCTGGACAGATTTTGTGGTCAAGAGCTGAAGCTAACTATACATTTTTCCAAATTCATCCGCCCCTACAGATTTAGCATGCCCAGCTGCCAGCCTTTTGCAAGATCTATAACAATGTCCTAGAGCTGGTGCCCTTTTAACAATCTGCAGGAAAGAATACAGATTTGAAACTTAATTTAAAAAATAAAATCTTACTTTCCCAGCTTTTCATAACTGCACGTACTGTCTGTTACCCTAAAGCAAAGTCTCTTGATGGCTTCTGAGGTGAATTTCTGGTGTGGAACTTAGCATTACTCATTAATTCAAAGACGGTAAAAAGCATTTCCTTAAAAAGAAATGAGAAAGGTGGCGACTGAACCTTAGTGGATCACAAGCCCTTTGCGAAGAAAGGGACTATCATTCCTTTTTGCAAATTAGGAAATCACACTAATAAATCCTTCTAACTGCCCTGTACACCAATCAGCCTCCCTCTTTCCATTCAAATCCCACCTTTTAACTCTCTTCCCCCCTCAAAGCCTTCGAAACAATAATGCAACAAGTAGGCAATAATATTAAAACCAAAAGTGTTAGCACTGACCCATTTAGCCCTCCAACCGTGTGTCCTTTGTCTCTTGTTATCTGTGCTTGATCTTACTGTAAACTCTCTCAAGAAAGAAAGCGTTCTAAATTTTGTGATACAGCATGGCCAGAGGGCAGCAGGAGAGTGTTAGAAGGGAGCCTTATTCCCTGTAGAGGGAAGAAAGTTTGCTATAAATTAATTAAAGCACCTGAAGCCAGTCAATCAGACAAGAGGAGGAGTTGAAGCAGAGTGGATTGGCGTTGGAGCAGAGAGCAGTCTGGAGGAGTTGAAGCAGAGTGGATTGGCGTTGGAGCAGAGAGCAGTCTGGAGGAGTTGAAGCAGAGTGGATTGGCGTTGGAGCAGAGAGCAGTCTGGAGGAGTTGAATCAGAGTGGATTGGTGTTGGAGCAGAGAGCAGTCTGGAGGAGTAGAAGCAGAGTGGATTGGCGCTGGAGCAGAGAGCAGTCTGGAGGAGTTGAAGCAGAGTGGATTGGCGCTGGAGCAGAGAGCAGTTTGGAGGAGTTGAAGCAGAGTGGATTGGCGTTGGAGCAGAGAGCAGTCTGGAGGAGTTGAAGCAGAGTGGATTGGCGCTGGAGCTGAGAGCAGTCTGGAGGAGTAGAAGCAGAGTGGATTGGCGCTGGAGCAGAGAGAAGTTTGGAGGAGTTGAAGCAGAGTGGATTGGCGCTGGAGCTGAGAGCAGTTTGGAGGAGTTGAAGTAGAGTGGATTGGTGTTGGAGCAGAGAGCAGTCTGGAGGAGTAGAAGCAGAGTGGATTGGCGCTGGAGCAGAGAGCAGTCTGGAGGAGTTGAAGCAGAGTGGATTGGCGCTGGAGCAGAGAGCAGTTTGGAGGAGTTGAAGCAGAGTGGATTGGCGTTGGAGCAGAGAGCAGTCTGGAGGAGTTGAAGCAGAG
This sequence comes from Caretta caretta, assembly GCF_965140235.1. Lineage (NCBI taxonomy): Eukaryota > Metazoa > Chordata > Testudines > Cheloniidae > Caretta > Caretta caretta. The sequence goes on from NC_134223.1 coordinate 10,308,645, forward strand.
TGGATTGGCGCTGGAGCTGAGAGCAGTCTGGAGGAGTAGAAGCAGAGTGGATTGGTGCTGGAGCAGAGAGAAGTTTGGAGGAGTTGAAGCAGAGTGGATTGGCGTTGGAGCAGAGAGCAGTTTGGAGGAGTTGAAGCAGAATGGATTGGCGTTGGAGCAGAGAGCAGTCTGGAGGAGTTGAAGCAGAGTGGACTGGCGCTGGAGCAGAGAGCAGTTTGGAGGAGTTGAATCAGAGTGGATTGGCGTTGGAGCAGAGAGCAGTCTGGAGGAGTTGAAGCAGAGTGGATTGGCGCTGGAGCTGAGAGCAGTCTGGAGGAGTAGAAGCAGAGTGGATTGGCGCTGGAGCTGAGAGCAGTTTGGAGGAGTTGAAGCAGAGTGGATTGGCGTTGGAGCAGAGAGCAGTTTGGAGGAGTTGAAGCAGAGTGGATTGGCGTTGGAGCAGAGAGCAGTCTGGAGGAGTTGAAGCAGAGTGGATTGGCGTTGGAGCTGAGAGCAGTCTGGAGGAGTTGAAGCAGAATGGATTGGCGTTGGAGCAGAGAGCAGTTTGCAGGAGTTGAAGCAGAGTGGATTGACGCTGGAGCTGAGAGCAGTTTGGAGGAGTTGAAGCAGAGTGGATTGGCGTTGGAGCAGAGAGCAGTTTGGAGGAGTTGAAGCAGAGTGGATTGGCGCTGGAGCAGAGAGCAGTTTGGAGGAGTTGAAGCAGAGTGGATTGGCGCTGGAGCAGAGAGAAGTTTGGAGGAGTTGAAGCAGAGTGGATTGACGCTGGAGCAGAGAGCAGTTTGGAGGAGTTGAAGCAGAGTGGATTGGCGTTGGAGCAGAGAGCAGTTTGGAGGAGTTGAAGCAGAGTGGATTGGCGTTGGAGCAGAGAGCAGTCTGGAGGAGTTGAAGCAGAATGGATTGGCGTTGGAGCAGAGAGCAGTCTGGAGGAGTTGAAGCAGAGTGGATTGGCGTTGGAGCAGAGAGAAGTTTGGAGGAGTTGAAGCAGAGTGGATTGGCGCTGGAGCAGAGAGCAGTGTGGAGGAGTTGAAGCAGAGTGGATTGGCATTGGAGCAGAGAGCAGTCTGGAGGAGTTGAAGCAGAATGGATTGGCGTTGGAGCAGAGAGCAGTCTGGAGGAGTTGAAGCAGAGTGGATTGGCATTGGAGCAGAGAGCAGTTTGGAGGAGTTGAATCAGAGTGGATTGGCGCTGGAGCAGAGAGCAGTTTGGAGGAGTTGAAGCAGAGTGGATTGGCGCTGGAGCAGAGAGCAGTTTGGAGGAGTTGAAGCAGAATGGATTGGCGTTGGAGCAGAGAGCAGTCTGGAGGAGTTGAAGCAGAGTGGATTGGCGCTGGAGCTGAGAGCAGTCTGGAGGAGTAGAAGCAGAGTGGATTGGCGCTGGAGCTGAGAGCAGTTTGGAGGAGTTGAAGCAGAGTGGATTGCCATTGGAGCAGAGAGCAGTCTGGAGGAGTTGAAGCAGAATGGATTGGCGTTGGAGCAGAGAGCAGTGTGGAAGAGTTGAAGCAGAGTGGATTGGCACTGGAGCAGAGAGCAGTTTGGAGGAGTTGAAGCAGAGTGGATTGGCGTTGGAGCAGAGAGCAGTCTGGAGGAGTTGAAGCAGAATGGATTGGCGTTGGAGCAGAGAGCAGTCTGGAGGAGTTGAAGCAGAGTGGATTGGCGTTGGAGCAGAGAGAAGTTTGGAGGAGTTGAAGCAGAGTGGATTGGCGCTGGAGCAGAGAGCAGTGTGGAAGAGTTGAAGCAGAGTGGATTGGCGCTGGAGCAGAGAGCAGTTTGGAGGAGTTGAAGCAGAGTGGATTGGTGTTGGAGCAGAGAGCAGTCTGGAGGAGTTGAAGCAGAGTGGATTGGCTTTGGAGCAGTCGAAAAACAACAAGAAGAAAATCTAAAAGTAAAACTTCATGTGAGAGCACAGTGTGTTCTGTCCTCTCTGACAGGCTGCAGCAACTCTGAGAACAACATGGCTGCTGCCTCCACAGATGGGTCGAGTTCTTAGGCATTCAAGCCTTTGTTTTTCTCTGTTGTGCACCTTTACAGGAACAATGGGTCTTGTGATGAAGACTGTGCACTGGGATTCAGGAGATCTAGGCTCTAGCCATGGCTGTGCCCCAGTCCTGTGTGAACCTGGGTAAGTCACTTAATCTCTCTGTGCCTCATTTCCACAACAGTAAAATGAAGGTAGTACTTCATTTACCTCACAGGGGTACTGGAAGGGTAAATGGAGTGTTCTTATATTGGTAGCACTCCTGTGCTAGGTGCTGTATAAACAGAAGAAACCACTGTCCTTGCCTCAGGGAGAAGTGCCTGTGGGTAAAGAAAGGTTGGATGGTACCAGTGTTTATGCAAGTATCTGGAAGTTGGGGGAAATCACTAGGGGCATGGTCTGAAATGCTAGCCAGCTCCTGCCATGGGGAAGATTTGTGTAGAAGCCTGGCCCGGGGGTTAGGGTGCTGACCTGGGACCCAAGAGAGCTGGGCTCAATTGCCTGCTCTACCACAGACTTCCTGTGTAATCTTGGGTGAGTCGTTTGGCGTCTCTGTGCCTCAGTTCCCCATGAGGATAATGGGAGTAACAGCCCTGCGCTCCCTCACCGGGGCAGTGTGAGGATAAGTGTATTAAAAGATTGTGAGGTGCTTAAATTCTGTGGTGACAGGAGCCAGATAAATATATTGGTGTAGGATATAGATATTCAGGCCTGGCTGTAAAGGCCTACACTCTAAGAATTTAGGTGTATTCTTATCACTTAGCTAGTTATAGAGGTATAAAAGAAAGAATCAGAATCACTGTCTGCTGGTGTAAGGGCCTTCTCTTACTGCGACAGTCTGAGGCCCTGTTCTTAGGCTAAGATCGCTGGCTAAGCAGCAGAGGCAGCCATAAGCAGGGAAGCGAATGGTCACATCCTCACATTCCAACCTAGTCACATTGAAATAAGGTGCTATTGGGCTGTTAGGCACTATCAGGACAGGGTTGTATTCCTATCCCCTCCAGAGACAGGGAAGTGCCTAGAAAATGTAAAAGGAAACTTAGTTTGATAGCATCCTGTCTGGCAAGAACTCACTTATCAATAGCTGGGATGTGAAATCCTCATTTCTGTGTTCTATTATTGTAGTCCCCATTTCCCTATTGTTTGTCTGTATAATCTCTGTCTGGTTCTGTGATTGTTTCTGTCTGCTGTATAATTAATTTTGCTGAGTGTAAACTAATTAAGGTGGTGGGATATAATTGGTTAAATCATGTTAGGATTGGTTAGTTAAATTTCAGGAAAATGATTGGTATAGCTAAGCAGAACTCAAGTTTTACTATATAGTCTGCAGTCAATCAGGAAGTAAGGGGGGCAATGAGAACAGGGAATGGGGGTGGGGAAATTGGAATCATGTTTTGCTAAGGGGGGGGAATGGGAACAGGGACATAGGTAAGGCTCCGTGGTGTCAGAGCTGGGAAGGAGAACACTGAGGTAGGAAACTGGAATCATGCTTGCTGGAAATTCATCCCAATAAACATTGAATTGTTTGCACCTTTGGACTTTGGGTATTGTTGCTCTCTGTTCATGCGAGAAGGACTAGGGAAGTAAGCGGGTGAAGGAATAAGCCCCCTAACAATTGGCGTGCTAGTCACTTACACATCTTGATTGGAAGGGATCTCTTCACGTTTCTCCACTCAGCATCTCCGGACCCCAAGTCTTGCACAATTATATAAACAGCTTTCTGGAATTGGTTATCAACACATGGTGCAGCCTGAATTTTGGCCACTTCTGTTTTAAATGGGTTCCATCGAGGAGTCATACGTTTCAGAGGCGATAAGCAGGGACAATGTCTTATCGCTCCCTGCTGTGTCACTCTTATCTCCGCAGTTATAGAGAGTTTTCATACCAAAGTACCATGCCGCATTTGGAGAGAATAAAATCACTTCTCCTGAGCTTTCATTTCCTAGACTCATTTGGAAAGTGCTTTTGGAATACAGAGCAGGAGGGATGGAAGCAAGCGGGATTTTATAGTTCCGTTATCTGCTGCACAGTTACTGTTTTCTCTTCTTCAGTGAAAATCTGCATTGCTGATAAACGGCAATGATAACAAATACACTCCAGTTTTCCCTAATAACTCCTTCCTCATCTAGGAAGAAACTTTCTCATTTCTCTCTCAAACACCAATTAAGCGTTGTAGAGATTTCTTCTCCCTCCATGAATAAATATAATTTTTCTCAGTAGTTGCACGTAAGTGACACAACACTACCCAATCTTTTCTTTAATTTTTAACTGAATTGAGCTGGGTGAAAAGAACTTGACTGATGGCACTAGAGAATAAAGCCCTCTACAGGTAATAAGTGGGTCATGTTTTCAGGTTTTTCTGCACTACCAGGAGGGCTACAAACTTGCTTTTTTTGTATAATGAAAGCAGAGATCCTCAGGTAATCACATAACCACAAGAGAGTCCTGTCTAGGAAACATGCATTCCATTTTGCATTCCAATGTGGAATGAAACTGAGACCCTATAATTTTCCATGTGAAAAAATATGAGAGATCAACCCCACAATAGGCAGGTATTTAGGGTACCTACCTGGGATGTGGGAGATGCTGGTTGAAGGCCCTGCTCTGCCTGCCAAAGAGCAAGAACTGGAACCTAGGTCTAACACATCGTACAAAGTGGAACAGCTCCAACAGGAGAGATTGAGAGTCTGACCTATACCCTGGGGGTGAGGGCACTTACCTAGGAGGTGGGAGAATCAGGCAGAGCAGAATGTGTGTCTTTAACATCCTCGGCAAGTGCCCTATCCACCAGGCTATTGGCTATGCTAGAGTGCCATGTTCTCTCTCTCACCAGAAATGTCATCCTGGGCCTGAGAAAGCTCAACACAAATTTCACTGAAACCTAAATGTATCCATTTCAATAAACTGGCATTTTCTGGTGAAAACATATTTCACTGAAAAAGTCCCAGTCACTCCAACCCAAGCTTAAGGTAAAACACCAAATATCATAAACCTGGGAGTGGTGGGAGCTCCAATCTATTCCAGCTCCCCTTCCTCTCCCAGCATGGGCCCTGGACCCCACAGGGTATGTCTACTCAGTGAGCGGCAACCTGCAGCCACGAGTCTCAGAGCCCAGGTCAATGGACTCACGCTATGGTGCTAAAAATAGCTGAGTAGATGTTGCAGCTTGGGCTGGAGCTTGGGTGCTGAAGACTTGGGGGGTGGGGAAGTCCCAGAGCCCGTACTCCAGCCGAAGCACAAAGCCTACACAGCTCTTTTAGCACCATCGTGCAAGCCTGAGTCTCTCGACCCGGGCCTTGAGATTCACTGCTGCTCGCTGTGTCGACGAGACCACAGAGAGCTCTCTGCAGGGCCTGGGGATGACAGTGCTATGGAAGCATAACAGACCCCACTTCTTCACAGAAGAGTTCAGGATGCAGAAGACCCAGCCTGATGCACATGTAAGAGAATACAATACAGCCCTTAGATAGGAGGGAGTCTGGGACATATGGATAGGGGATCTCACCCCATTTGAAATTTCTTTTACGATGAGTCAAACAATATGCTTCATAGAGTTTAGTGATTCTGCAGGTGAAGAGGGAAGAGTTTGTAGAGTTCACCTGACTTTGCTTATCGCACATTGTGAGTTAGCTTTCCCAAACATTCATGCAATCAAATTTTACCATCATGAACATTTCTGGAAACCCAATTTTAAATTTACAGATACATTTATTTGTGTAGGAAATGATGGTGCACTCATCCAACCAGGAACCAAAATAGCACTGTGTGGCTTAACTAACCACTCAACACTAATGCCACTCACCTGGCTTACTGGGTGGGACACCTGATCTGATCCAGGCTGGACAGCTTTAGAATAGAAGGGGAGTGTAAACCGAGGTAGGATCCTCCTTTCCCCTGGATGCTCCCTGCTGCCCATTGGCCAGCCAGATGAAAGCCAACGGGCTTCTTGCTCCCAGCAATCGTTAATTTAAACCTTCTCCCATGATTCCTCAAGCCTCTTGCCCCATTTTAGCTCATCCAATCAAGGAATAGAAACACCACTGTGTGACTTAGCTAACCAACCAACACCAAATGCCACCTAACCAGCAAATTCCAAAATACTCACTGAGAGCCAGTTACCATTGATACAGAGGTTTTAAAAGGCACACAAAATGTGTTGAAAATTTTCAAACGAGAAGTAAAAATGGGGGCAGTTGAAAGAGGCTAAATTCATGGGGTATGTCATTTGCTATTTGCTATTTATTCACTAGGCTCTAGTTCTAGTTACTTGAGTTAGGCTCATTCTTTAGCTCTTTGGAGCTTGCACAAAGCACACCAGCCTGATCAGTTCTCATACAGTGTCAAAACCAAACTCTAATTCCAATTAAAGCATTGAATTCAACATTCTCTAGAGCCCAAAGAAAAAGGCAAAAGCTTCACACAAGCCCCTAGACCCCTCCTTTCCTTGCCACCAGCGGTTCATAGGTGCTCATTATATAATATATCAAAGCAAAATGTCTTTTAGGAATGAGGAGGTCACAGAGTTCAGCAATGAGCCGAGCTGCTGTCTTCATAGTGATACAAAAGGAAGTCAGATACAGAGAAGGATGGTCCAGTGGCTAGGGTGGTAGCTTGGGCCTTAGAAGACCAGGGTTCAGTCCGACATACTTCTTGTGTGACCTTAGGCAAGTCACTTAATCTCTTTGTGCTTCACTTCGCCATCTGTACAATGGGAATACTAGTACTTCCCTGTCTCACAGGGATGTTGTGAGCATAAAAACATTACACAGCTGTGAGGCACTCGGACTAAGGTAATGGGGGCCATGTAAGTACCTAGGATTGGTTGACAGAAAAAAAACCTAGGAATAGGAAAGAGACTTAGATGTTATTAGCAACTGTAACATGGACTATAAATTAAAGGAAAACTAAACTCTATTTATTAAAAGACACTAATTTAAATAAAATGGGGAAAGGAAAATGTAACCATAAATAACCTAATAAATAGTAGCTATAAAGTCTTTATAAGAGGCACGAGTGAAAGTCCTTGTCACAGTGAAGTCTTAGGACATTTTGCCATTAATTTCATTGGGATCAGCATTTCATCCATGGATTTTGTTTGTACAGAGTCAAGAACAAGCAGCCCTCAATTCCTCGTCTTTGCTCTTTGCAACCATTCTAGCCAACAAGTTGCCTGGCCAGAACTTTTGCAGAAAAGGCTAATTTTATGCAATGATGGTGAATATTTGCTGATAATGAATTTTGAATCTGTAACTCACAAGCATTCTCAGTGGAAACCTGATTCTAACACTCATCCTTGTGCCGTCAGAAAGATACCATGGACCCAATTTTCCACTGCTCTGCATCCTGACTGTGCTCCTGTCCTGAGTTAGTAGCATCCACTTTGCACTAGTGCAAATAACTGGTAAAAGAAAAGCAAGCCCTGCACATGGCCAATCAAAACAGCTGGAGTTTTGATATCAAATACTTGCAACAAACTCCTTGTGACTGGGCTGCAGACCAAGCAATATACAAAGAAATTGCTTTGCAAATAATATTGATTAATGAATGCAATCTGCTCATGCACCATTTGCAAATGTAAAAAGAGGTGAAATTTACTGAAAAATTATTCCATACAAATTATTCACTCAGCTTTACTTAACACAACCCTGAGGCATAAATTCAGTATTGATTCAGAAGGCTTGCTTTGTGTTCTTGTAAATGAATCTAGACTCAATGGGGGAATAAAATGGTTGCACATACATTTATTTTACAAAGCCTCCGTTTCAAAGCAACCCAACTCCCACATCCAATGTGTGCCAGACAAGCCATAAGATCCGGAAAAATATTAATTCTTTCCTTATCAGGTGAGGTCTGTCAGCAGCCTATAATCTGTTTAGCTCAGAAGCTAATGACAGGACAATTATTTTTAGGGCCAGATTTTGTTAATCTTTGCACTGATACAGACTGCTGACAGGTTTCAGAGTAGCAGCCGTGTTAGTCTGTATCCACAAAAAGAAAAGGAGGACTTGTGGCACCTTAGAGACTAAAAAATTTATTTGAGCATAAGCTTTCATGAGCTACAGCACTGCTGAGTTTCCTCTTCTTCACTAGGAAAAGCTTCCCCTTTAAATATGCGGCAGACCGTGAGAGTTTTTGTGAGAGAGGGTGGGATAAATCTGGGATGCAAACAGAGTTTCTCCTCAGACTAACCAGACTCAAGCATTTCTATTACTCCACTCAATGACTGTGCATTCCTTTGATTGTAAGCTCTGTGAGAAAGGAATTGTCCCTTAATACGTGTTTGCATAGTGTCTAACTCAATGGGGCCCTGATCTCAGTTTTTGGGCCCTCTGGGTGCTGCCACAAAACAAATAGTAATAATGATATTGTACTACAAAAATATGTCTACTCCCACCCCCCTCCAAGAACTATATGGTCGCCACTTTGTTGCATACTCAGACAGATCCCAACTGCCACCATGAAGCGTCATCTATCTAGACATTTCCACCACATCCATCACCATGGCAATGGATGGAATTCAGATCCTCCTGCTCTGAAAATGTTGTTCCCTTCCACTTCAGCTGAAGGAGAATCTCAGCTGTTCGCAGTATAGGACCTTTGGCACACAGATGAGTAGTTCTGATTCCATCCATTATAGGACAGTGGCACACAGTATACCCGCTATAGTATTTTAAAGACATTTCCCATTCTTGTTTGCAGCCTCAATACTCTTACTATCCTATCCTTCAGGGATGAAAGATTTCTGGAAACCAAGAATACTTAAGGATGATGGAGACCACAAGCCCAAATATTGGTTGAAATGAGGCAACACTGGCTCCTCTACTCCATGACATTTCCTGTCTAATGTCTCCATTCCAGATGGTAGAAACCCTCCCACCCTCGTTTTGTTAGTTGCCAGGTTCTTCATGCTCTTTTTGAAGCAGTCTTCTTTCTTCCCTTGATGCAGTGTTGGAATGTTACACAACATTCTACTCTTACCTTTCCTCCCCCCATGCCATCCTTCTTGCTGAGCCCCCTTGCTACTAGGGAAATAATAATGCTTTTCTACATCGCAAAGTCAAAGACAGAGCTGGGAACGGCATCTGGATGATCTGATTCCCGCGTCCTCCTACCACTAGCAAATACTCCCCTGTTTTGATTTCCTTCTCTTCTCAGCCACCATTGTGTCATGACCCATATGGAATCCTCGTAACCAGGAGGTATTCCAACTAACTCGGAAAGAGGAGCAACTGCGTCGCTGCACCAAAGAAGAACAAAATGAGAAAAAAAAGCAGGTGACAAAGAATAAAAGCAACAGCAAACTGATGTCACTGTGTTGACATGTCTTCAACTTAACTCATCACTGCCACTTTTCTACGAATAGCTGGGATGGTGGCTGGATATAATTCTGCTCTCTTCCAAGGCCTTTACTCTGGCTGTTAGTGTTAGCAGCTAAGAAAATCCAACGTTTATATTGATGTAGTGCTCAAAATGGATAGGAAGCGGCCAGGAGCTGAGTTCCTGCACTGCTACCCCCAGTGGAAGCTCTGTCATGACTCATCCCAGATTTTTAAAAGAAAAGTTTCTGCCTGTTTCACCTGGGCAAGAAAATCAAAGCCAGAAAGATACAGACGGAGAGAAAACAGTTTGCTGTAGGGTCTGGCAGAACCTGGTTTGCATTGCTCATTCTTCTCCTTGCCATCTTCACAGCAGCAATGCATTATTCTCCCCGGCCCTACCCCTCCAATCTCCTCTACTCTGTGCCAGGTCCATAGCCCAAAATCTGACCTGTTTTGCAGCATTCCAGGAGTCCCCTGTAGTGTAACAGTAGTTTCCCCATATCCTTCTATATGACACTCCCTTTAGCATAGACCACATCATGGGTCATGCCCCATCTTTCCCACCTTCCCTTATAATCTGTTCTCTTCCTGAAGCTCAGCCCTCGCCTCATGAATTACAAGACTTCCCTCACACTCCTCCATGCTGGTACACGTCTCTTTCCAGGGAGCACGGTGTGGATCTGTAAGAGTGGCGTGAGCCATATTAAAAATAGTAACACGTACTATACGACGTAGGCAAGAAACAAATTGAGACATAGAGTGATGAAGAGACGGCTAGTTCCTTAGTGACAAAATGCATCCTTGTGTTATAAGCCAGCTGAATTTAGATTCTCTTGGCGACACAGACAGTAATGTTTTGTATGGATAAGCATTCAACAAATCCAGAATGTCTCTCTCTCTCTCTCTCTCACAAGTCTCAAGGGAAGGGCTGAGTTGAGGCTGGCTACCATACAGTACTGCTACAGCTGTAGTTAAATGACCACTGTGACCCTCAGATGACAATCCTGCCAAGAAATAACAATGAGCAATGTACAAAGACACCCATTCTGACTACGCTCTCTTGGTTGAAGCTAATCAAATGAGTTGGTGTCAAAAGGAATAAAATGTCGGATGAACTTTTTAGACAGCTCTGTCTACCCTGGATAAATTACAAGAGCTCCTTTCACGTACTGTAGCCACTCTGGGGTTGGAATTAGAGTGGGTGAAGAGTGGCAGTTGGGACTAAGAGTGGCTGGTGGGACTAACTTCACAATAGGACAGCTGTTCTCAAACTGTGGGTCAAGACCCCAAAGTGGGTCGCAACCCTGTTTTAATGGAGTCGCCAGTGTTGGCATTAGACTTGCTGGGGCCCAGGGGCTGAAGCCTAAGCCCCACCACTCAGGGCTTCAGCCCTGAGTGGTGGGGCTCAAGTTACAGGTGCCGCTTGAGGCTGAAGTGCTTGGGTTTCAGCTTTGGTCCCCCTCCTCGCCCTAGGCAGTGGGGCTCAGACTTTGACTTTGGCCCCCCTACCTGGGGTGGCAGGGCCCGGGCAGGCTCAGGCTTCAGTCCCCACTCGTGGGGTCATGTAGTAATTTTTATTGTCAGAGGGGTGTCATGGTGCAATGAAGTTTGAGAACCGCTGCAATAGGATAAAGTTGTGGCTGGATATGCCATTTCGTCTTATTTTAGAATTTAGCCTAGGGACCTTAGAGCTCATTCATGCTAAGTCCGAGAGATCTGTATGCATCTGGCCACAAATTAAAGCTGTTTTCCCTCAAGGGGGGATGCCCAAAGGGGAGATTACAACAGGTGGAAAAAGCACCCCCATGAATCTGTAGAGGTGAATCAAGCCTAAAACAGATAAAGGTGCTCAGAACTTAAAGGGAGACTTTGGATCTTAGGCCTTAGGCAGTTCAGGGTAAACTACTGCTAAAGCAATTCTGTGCATGGCCAGTGATTCAAATTGTTTTAGCTTTAGTCCTATAAAAAGCCAGATGAAAGAGGTTCTAGCTGGGGATTTGCAAAGTTGGGTATGAGGGTTAGCCACCCAACTCCCATTAACTATGTGACTAAACCCCACCATGGCTTTGAAAACCTCAACCCTAACATGCATATGCAAAAAATCCAGATTTAAACACTCACAGAAGTACTGATTTCTCTTCAAACCCCGATTGTTTTCCTTCATCGAGGACGACAATTTAAGCCAGCTAGGTTTGAGCTTTCTAGGCTTCAGACATGACTGTTGTGTGGAAAGACTGAGTTATGCAAACCCCCCAATTTTTCCATGTGGACCATGTGGGGAAAGTGACAGCTTTTCCAGTCTCACCTAACTGAAGAACTGATTCCATTCAAACTTTTTAGAAAACTTTACACTCAGACTGAGGATGAAGCATGGAAAATGGCCATCTGTAAAGAATGAATCTGATTAATTTCCAAGCAGCTAGCCAAGAAACAGGAGATAGAACCCAATTTTAACTGTAGCATTTCAAGGGGAAAATGATACTTCAGCTCTTTTAAAAGTTATAAAGTGCTTTGGGATCTTTGGATGAAAAGAACCGTGTACATTGCCAAGTGTCACCATTTGTGGGTAGCAAATAATATGTATTCCCTATATAGTACTTGTTGGTGCACTTCAGAGTATATACTCCAGCACGCAACTGGCTTTTAAAAAGAGGACTTTGATCATAATTTATTATCTAGGATATCATTCCCCAAATAAATTGGACTAGCAGAGAAAGACCACAATCAATTTCCTTTCTCCCAGCTCAAGAAAAGAAGCAGCGGTTAGCAGGTGCACTGTTAGGGGAATGGTTTGCAAACCTGGCTCCTATAACACATACTAATGATGCCACTAAGTACAACATGGTCATTGATGAAACTTGCTTGACTTTGCGTTTTATCCTTTTTGTGTGTGTGTGTATGTGTCAAACAGATGAGATATTCTTTTGTGCTCTGTTTCAGAAGGGGCCTAACAGGGAGCATTAGTATCTGAACTGCTGGCTTGAAAGTGGGTTAGAATATTTCTTCTTATGAAAATGAGATGACAAGATTCATGTCAAAAATGCAAGCTTATTTTTCAAGGTTACTTCCAAATACGTAATCATTTTGTCTTCATAGAAACAGAGATGCCTGTGTTACTATACTTATGTATAGATATATAAATACAATTGTATGCAAAATATGGAGTGACACCAAGGGCAATAGTAGTCAAATATTGCCCAAGCTGGGGATATGTAGTTCCTAAGACTGTGGCAATATTGTCCAAAACTACGCTCAAGGGAATTATTTTGATGACTGCCATTGCCCTCAGAGACCTTCCATGTGCAGCCTGCTCTCTCTCTCTCTCTCTCTCCCTTTTAAACAGCTGGTCAAAATGTTGAGGTTTTGAAATTCCGATGAAAAATTGTCAGAATTCTGCTTTTCATGGGGAAAAATATGTGGTACTTGTTGTAAAAAAAATGTTTCCCTGTGTTTTTGATTCGCTACAGAGCAGGCCAACATTCATACTCAAAATAGTGCTTAAAAATCAAAATGTTGATGGGGAAAAAAAGAGGAAAAAAATGAAAACTTTCTTTATGAAATTTCCCCCTCTTTTTTTGGGTCCAGTTCAATATTTAAAGCTGCCTTGGACCCCTCACCCACTCCAATAGTGTCTTTATTAGGGAAAGGTGGTAAAGCATTCAGCCGGAGAATAGTCCTCAGCAGGGTCACATTTTGACATCGCTGCCTCCAACCCCAGCAAGGGTAACCGTCACTGGGGCGGACACATGGTCTCACCACCACTTTCTCACCCCTGACATTCTCGACAGGAATTCCTGAAAACAACAGAGTATGTGTTATTCCACTGCCACAGTGGAGTCTGGGCTGCGCAGCGGTTCCCTTCTGGCCTAGGGAGCTATGAATCTGGGAGCAGGATGGACAAACCTAGTGTGCACCACAGCAGGTGAGTACACGTCAGGTGAAATGGAGGCAGAGCATTGAGTACCTCTCCGTCAGAGTTGGTCTACACAGTCTCCCAGATCCATAGTGTAGCAGGTGGCCATTGTCCCAAAACCAGTGATGTGGGATCGAGAGGCCACGCACATGGGAGCTATCAGTGAGACTGCAGTCACATGAGGTGTCACTGGAAATACCTGTTTGCTTATTGTAGACTAAAGCTATACATGCACTGAGCTCAGCTTTACAGCAAGAACCCAATATTTTATACCACGTGATTCTTTTTAACCAATTGTGAGTCAGGACAAAACAAAGGGTATTTATAAATTATCTAGCTAATCTTTCTGTCAGCCTTTCTAAAGCACTATCGCTGCAGGATCAAGGCATCTAATACATACATTAGGATACATCAAAGGGACCAAAACTCTATGACTTTCCTTTATAAGTCATTTTCCAAGTTAAATCCGCCTGTTCTCCCTCCCCCACCGCAGTTTAAAAATACATTTTCAAAATACTCAGTATCAGGGAATCAGTGGTTCTGCATCTGCATCTGTGGGGTTTTTTTTAAACACTTTAGTGGGGGCAGGGGATATTTTTGGTACCCAGGCACTGTACATTTGTGGACTCGAGGTCCAATTCTACCCACACTTTGAGTCCCACGGGTATAAATATGACCCACTCCCACAAAGAGGTCATCAGAGTTTGTTCCTCAAACTATCTGCTCGAAGACTGAAGAGTAGATGGTAGCAAGCATTTAACTGCTGAACAAAATCTTAGAACATATCTTTGTAAAAAAAAAAAAAAAAGACAGAATTATTTTTGCAAAAGGTCAGTTGATGAAATAGCTCTGTGACCAGTTCTGCAACAGCTGTATCAGTCATGAAAAAGCAGTAGGTGGGATGCTGATCAGCTAAAAGTACGGCAGGATAGATGGACTTTTTCTGTCACTAAAACTTAAGGGCTTTTTCTCCCCTTTTTAGGAGATCGTACTTTACATGATATATTGATAACATACTGGCATCTGACTTAAGACGCACTCCCGGTGAAGCAAATTGAAATAGTCAAATATTTTTCAAAACATTATAGGTTGGATCCTCAGTTGATATAAATCAGTGTGCTCTGGAGAAGTCAAAGGAGCTGTGCTGATTTGCACCTGCTGAAGAGTGAAGACCTGGCTCATTATTTAACATGAGATGGAGCAGCACCATGTTGGAAGGCTACTATACACTTGAGGAAAGAGTATCAAAAGAGATCAGCTCCCATTTAGGCACTGAAATGAAAAGGCCAGATTTCCAAGAGTGCAGATCCCATTGACGACAATGGATAATTCCTCCTTTGGATGATTCACTCCCCGTCCACCCGCTTACCTCCCCTGAGAATAATGGGAGGGGCTAGTTGATGGCCACGAATCGATCAGCATGCACTATTGCCGTTGCTTTGTATTTGAACATGAAGAGCGTACCAATGGCCTCGTCCAGAGGCGAGAGAAGCACAGGTATCCGCCGCACCATCCGCATCCATTCATGTTCATAACACGGTTCTGAGATCTACTGATGGAAGGTGATAGAGAAGGGCCTGGTAGAGAAGCTGGCATTTTTACTTCAAATTGTTTCCTAAGTCCTGCAGCTGCCAAACACACGAGTAAAATGTGAACCCTTTTTTGCTTCTCTCCTGTTGCTGTTGTGCTATATCCACATTATTTTGTTCACAGAAGTCTTAGCCTGGAAATAATGCCGGGCCTGTTTCCTTTTCTGACTTGGGAGTGAAATTCACCTCCATTCAGAGGGCCAACACAAGCTCGATGCATCACTCAAGCCCTCAAGTTGCACATAAGCTTTCTGCTGACCCTGGGCAGGGGAATGAATTTCACCCTTGAATCTTTGCATTTCCTGAACCTGCACAAGCTTTACTCATGCAGACAGTCCTTACTTACAAAAGTAGCCTTACACAAGGCACTGGCGAGACCTCACCTGGAACACTGTGCGCAGTTCTGGTCTCCCATGTTTAAGAAGGATGAATTCAAACTGGAACAGGTACAGAGAAGGGCTACTAGGATGATCCGAGGAACAGAAAACCTGTCTTATGAAAGGAGACTCAAGGAGCTTGGCTTGTTTAGCCTAACCAAAAGAAGGATGAGGTGAGATATGATTGCTCTCTATAAATATATCAGAGGGATAAATATCGGAGAGGGAAAGGAATTATTTAAGCTCAGTACCAATGTGGATACAAGAACAAATGGATATAAACTGGCCATCGGGAAGTTTAAACTTGAAATTAGATGAAGGTTTCTAACCATCAGAGGAATGAAGTTCTGTAATAGCCTTCCAAGGGAAGCAGTGGGAAGACCTATGTGGCTTCAAGATTAAACTTGATAAGTTTATGGAGGAGATGGTATGATGGGATAACATGATTTTGGCAATTAACTGATCTTTAACTATTCATGGTAAATAGGCCCCATGACCTGTGATGGGATGTTAGATGGAGTGGGATCTGAGTTACTACAGAGAATTCTTTCCTGGGTATCTGGCTGGTGAATTTTGCCCACATGCTCAGGGTTCAGCTGATCGCCATATTTGGGGTCAGGAAGATTGGAAGAGGTCCTGGGGGTTTTTCGCCTTCCTCTGTAGCATGGGGCATGGGTCACTGGGCTGGAGGATTCTCTGCACCTTCAAGTCTTTACACCATGATTTGAGGACTTCAATAGCTCAGACATAGGTGAGAGGTTTATTGCTGGAGTGTGTGGGTGAGATTCTGTGGCCTGCATGGTGCAGGAGGTCAGACTAGATGATCATAATAGTCCCTTCTGACCTTAATATCTATGAGTCTATGAGTGAGTAAACAGTGAGACTCCAATTACATCTGAGCCACGTACTCCATAAGGTTACTAAAACCATTATTATTATGTATTATTTTTATCACCATAGTGGCTAGGAGCTCTAGCCATTGTCTGGGACCCCACCTGAGCTAGACACGGTACAAAAATCCAGAACTAAAAGACAGTCCCTATTACTGTTCCTGTTTATTTCTATTATAGTAGCACATACAGGGCCCCAGTCAAGAACATAATTATAGGCCATACTGGGACCAATGGTCCATCCAGCCCAGTATCCTATCTTCCAACAGTGGCCAATGCCAGGTGCTTCAGAGGGAATGAACAGAACAGGTAATCATCAAGTGATCCATCCCCTGTCACCAATTCCCAGCTTCTGACAAACAGAATCAGGACACCATTGTGCTGGGCACTATGCTGACAGAGTAAAAAAACCCAAACAATTCTTGCCCCGAAGAGCTTATAGGCAACTACAATCCATTAAACTCTTTACAAGGTGGTTAGAGGCTCAGGACTTAAGCAAAGTTTGGAATTTAAAGGTCAGGGATCTGGGAGTAAAACCTTTTGTTTTACATACATACCTTCATATGAAAGAAAATATTAGCCTAACCTCTAGTCTACTTCCATGAGCTGGATGCACATTTTCAACTCGTTAGAAAAATTGCTTTGGCAAACTGCTAGGGTAGATCTGATCCATATGTCTCACCCTGTAGACCTTTTGTACCTTCTGTTCCACACTACTTAAGGCCCTTCCAATATCACTTAACAGAAAAGAGTCTAGTAGAAATAATAGTTTCGGCAAAGCTGGCGGCTGGTTTAAAGTTTGACTGGGGAAGACATAACAGATTCAAGTCACACCTGTCTTGGAAGCAATAAATCTTGCTTAGGAAAACGTCAGAGCAAAAAACACTGCCAGACTATGATATTCCACCTCAGAGGATTATAAAACAACATATGCAGAGCAAACATCCCTTCCAAACGTAATAGGGATGCCAGAAGTGATTGACAACAATGACAATCTATCATAGAAGGTCATATCTATGAGATAACATCACGCATTGGATAGTCTAGCAGATATGAACTTGTTTATTCATTCCCATACTATATGGAGGATGGGATGTGTCATACAGGCAAGATGCATCTTTTTACTTTATCTGTTTTTATGCACCAGCACTATGTGAGTGCATTATATTGCAGCTTTTAGTTCATATTACACTATTTCAATCTCCTGTTGGCTCCTTAAGGGCCACTAGCTAAAGCGATTACTTCTTAAGCATTGTTTAAGGAAACTTAGTTCCTTTAAGTGCAAGGCTGTCAGTGTGGGCTGCTGAAATCCTCTATTTATCTGCAAAACAGGCCCCAAGTATAGGCAGCCAGAAAGCCACACTGACCTGAAGAAAGGGGGTGAGACTGTAGCTGCCTTCCCAAAGCCCATTGTCTTCTCTGCTGAGGCTGACAGTTAAAGTGCCAGGTCAGCGAGGGACTGTTTTTAATGGAGGTCTTTGTGGTGGGGAAATCCTGTCTGGTGGGATGCGGATGGGTCGAGAGACAGCCCCGCAGACTGTAATGACTTTAATTTAGTCACTACCTACCCTAGGCTGAATTTGAGTTGACACTCTGCATACAATGCATTCTCTGGAACTTTGCTTAGCACTGTTGGCAGAGCAGACTTGGGACTCCAGGCTTATCAATGTGCTGAGTGGCCAAGGGACTCCTGGCCAGCCTGCACTGCTTCCATTGCCTCTTCTGCACTCGTCTAGCAAGTCCAATTTCAGTTGACATCCGTGAAATGTCCGGAGGCAGGACGAGTGCAGAATATGCAAGGGAGAGCCCCAACCTGCATGCGAGAGATCCCCACTGCAGATGGGAGAGTGGATTCCACTTTAACCCCATCTCTGTGTTCTGCACTTACACAGAGGTGACCTCAAAAACTGCCAGCTTTTTCTGCGAGAGCTTCCCTCTTGCTGCAGGAAACAGTGAGCAGAAAAGCAATGCAAAGCATCCTTCTCTTCCCTTCCCTGCTGCCACTTGGCATTGCAAGTATCTCCTCTTGTATGTAGCGTGCTTTCTTATTCTTGCTGGTTTGGCCCTAATTTTGATTAGTTAGGCTCTAAGGTCCCCTTGGAGTCCCTCTCAACACAATGCAATTTGGGAAACATTTGTGCAAAGTTTAACGCTGCAGCTCACAATGCATCAGGTAGGTGGGGATGAGGTTGTGCTGGGGTGAAGTGGGGGCAATGGACAAGTTACGAAGAGACCGATCCCAATGTGACAATCCGGCTAGATGAGTTGCCTGCAGGGATTGAACCTGGAACCTCTTGACCTAAAAGCAGGAGCCTGTACTCCTGAACTAAAGAATAAAAAAACCTAAAGGGCAGTGAGGGTATGTCTTCACTGTAGAATTCATCTGGGCTTGTACTTGGATGTTGTCCCTAACCCCCTCTCCCATTCACACACACAAGCCTCTGACCCAAGTTTGGTGCTTTCAACTAGCTGGCCCAGCTTGAGCTCTAGGCTAACGTCTGAGTGGGGTTTTCACATGGGCATAAGCCAGTCACTTTGCAGTGAGGATGCAGAGTAAACCACCTAAGTGCTAATAATCCTCCACTGCCTTCCTACAATTCTCCCTATGTACTCAGAAGAACAGACAAGTTCATCCACAATTCATTGGGAAACAATCAGAGCGGCTCAACTTATTACAGCACAAAGAACCAGGGGATGTTCTCCCAGATGTCCTAGCGACCCTCACATGGGTGACAGCTACCCCAGTGAGGACACAGTAACCCAGGAAGGGCTTTGCAGTGCGGCTGCTCACACCTGGGTGAGGCTAACCTGGATGCCGATCGTCCACATTAAATCTTCTCACCAGTTACTTGTGGGTGCCTACGTCGCCAGCCTGAGTACATTCCAGCTGCTGCTGCTCAGTGGTACCCATTGTTAGATTCTCCTTCCTGTGGTCTGAATGAGTAAAAAGGCACTGCATTTTGAGGAGGCTGGTTTCTGAATGCTAACAGAATGAGGCAGAATGTCCTTTGATGCACTGTGGCTATTGTGCATTTCCCTTTATGAAGATTGATAACTGCTTCCCATTATTTCCTGTAAGCCCAATTAAATAAAGTGCCAGGTGGATTTTTGTCTTTTATACATAGCCTTCATATGACTGCAATTTCTCAGGCCCAAGAAGCGTTCCCCACAAGGCTTGACTGAGCTAGGTTTAGCTTTAGGAGACCCGGCAGCTGATTGGATACTAGGTTGCAGCTACAGCCAGCCCTATTTTCTGGGGCCGTTGACTTACTTATGAAGCTAGAGTATGGGAGGTATTTATTAATTTATATCTCATATATAAATAAAATTTGAGGTGACACGTACATTAGAAATAACTATCTGATAACAACAGAATACCAGCAGTCATGTCCCTTACGTTTGAAATCACCTTTCATACAGCCTTGGAATGGCCCAAACAAATGAATATATTACCATAGGACAGATGATACTTAGACTCAGAGAGACAGGAGCTGATCCAAAGCCCACTGAGATAAATGGAAATATTCCCATTGACTTCAGTGGGCTTTGAATCAGGCCTCTAGAGAACAACTGAACTGCAGAGATTCACAAGGCAGTCACACCTCTACTTCCTGAATTGCTGTGAAGAAGGGTCTGCTCTGATCCTTGGCCCAGCAGCTTCTTGCTGGGAGGATGGAAGGAAGGGAAGTAGAGTGTGTTTGATCTCTTCCTCTCATGGTTGCTCCATGGGATTGATGGGGATTTCCATTCTTATCACTGGTGCTTGTAAACATGCCTCTCTGGATGTTTGGTACTAGGGTACTGGGACCGGGATATAGAATCATAGAATATCAGGGTTGGAAGGGACCTCAGGAGGTCATCTAGTCCAATCCCCTGCCCAAAGCAGGACCAATCCCCAATTAAATCATCCCAGCCAGGGCTTTGTCAAGCCTGACCTTAAAAACTTCTAAGGAAGGAGATTCTACCACCTCCCTAGGTAACGCATTCCAGTGTTTCACCACCCTCCTGGTGAAAAAGTTTTTCCTAATATCCAACCTAAATCTCCCCCACTGCAACTTGAGACCATTACTCCTTGTTCTGTCATCTGCTACCACTGAGAACAGTCTAGAGCCATCCTCTTTGGAACCCCCTTTCAGGTAGTTGAAAGCAGCTATCAAATCCCCCCTCATTCTTCTCTTCTGCAGACTAAACAATTCCAGTTCCCTCAGCCTCTCCTCATAAGTCATGTGTTCCCATCCCCTAATCATTTTTGTTGCCCTTCGCTGGACTCTCTCCAATTTATCCACATCCTTCTTGTAGTGTGGGGCCCAAAACTGGACACAGTACTCCAGATGAGGCCTCACCAATGTCGAATAGAGGGGAACGATCACGTCCCTCGATCTGCTCGCTATGCCCCTACTTATACATCCCAAAATGCCATTGGCCTTCTTGGCAACAAGGGCACACTGCTGATTCATATCCAGCTTCTCGTCCACTGTCACCCCTAGGTCCTTTTCCGCAGAACTGCTGCCTAGCCATTCGGTCCCTAGTCTGTAGCGGTGCATAGGGTTCTTCCGTCCTAAGTGCAGGACCCTGCACTTAACCTTATTGAACCTCATCAAATTTCTTTTGGCCCCAATCCTCCAATTTGTCTAGGTCCCTCTGTATCCTATCCCTGCCCTCCAGCATATCTACCACTCCTCTTAGTTTAGTATCATCCGCAAATTTGCTGAGAGTGCAATACACACCATCCTCCAGATCATTTATGAAGATATTGAACAAAACCGGCCCCAGGACCGACCCCTGGGGCACTCCACTTGACACCGGCTGCCAGCTAGACATGGAGCCATTGACCACTACCCGTTGAGCTCGACAATCTAGCCAGCTTTCTACCCACCTTATAGTGCATTCATCCAGCCCATACTTCTTTAACTTGCTGACAAGAATACTGTGGGAGACCATGTCAAAAGCTTTGCTAAAGTCAAGAAACAATACATCCACTGCTTTCCCTTCATCCACAGAACCAGTAATCTCATCATAGAAGGCGATTAGATTAGTCAGGCATGACCTTCCCTTGGTGAATCCATGCTGACTGTTCCTGATCACTTTCCTCTCATGTAAGTGCTTCAGGATAAATTCCTTGAGGACCTGCTCCATGATTTTTCCGGGGACTGAGGTGAGGCTGACTGGCCTGTAGTTCCCAGGATCCTCCTTCTTCCCTTTTTTAAAGATTGGCACTACATTAGCTTTTTTCCAGTCATCTGGGACTTCCCCCATTCGCCACGAGTTTTCAAAGATAATGGCCAATGGCTCTGCAATCACAGCCGCCAATTCCTTTAGCACTCTCAGATGCAACGCGTCCGGCCCCATGGACTTGTGCACGTCCAGCTTTTCTAAATAGTCCCTAACCACCTCTTTCTCCACTGAGGGCTGGCCATCTACTCCCCATGCTGTGATGCCCAGCACAGCAGTCTGGAGCTGACCTTGTTAGTGAAGACAGAGGCAAAAAAAGCATTGAGTACATTCGCTTTTTCCACATCCTCTGTCATTAGGTTGCCTCCCTCATTCAGTAAGGGGCCCACACTTTCCTTGGCTTTCTTCTTGTTGCCAATATACCTGAAGAAACCCTTCTTGTTACTCTTGACATCTCTTGCTAGCTGCAGCTCCAGGTGCGATTTGGCCCTCCTGATTTCATTCCTACATGCCCGAGCAATATTTTTATACTCTTCCCTGGTCATATGTCCAACCTTCCACTTCTTGTAAGCTTCTTTTTTATGTTTAAGATCCGCTAGGATTTCACCATTAAGCCAAGCTGGTCGCCTGCCATATTTACTATTCTTTTGACACATCGGGATGGTTTGTCCCTGTAACCTCAACAGGGATTCCTTGAAATACAGCCAGCTCTCCTGGACTCCTTTCCCCTTCATGTTAGTCCCCCAGGGGATCCTGGCCATCCGTTCCCTGAGGGAGTCGAAGTCTGCTTTCCTGAAGTCCAGGTTCTGTATCCTGCTGCTTACCTTTCTTCCCTGTGTCAGGATCCTGAACTCAACCAACTCATGGTCACTGCCTCCCAGATTCCCATCCACTTTTGCTTCCCCCACTAATTCTTCCCGGTTTGTGAGCAGCAGGTCAAGAAAAGCTCCCCCCCAGTTGGCTCCTCTAGCACTTGCACCAGGAAATTGTCCCCTACGCTTTCCAAAAACTTCCTGGATTGTCTATGCACCGCTGTATTGCTCTCCCAGCAGATATCAGGAAAATTAAAGTCACCCATGAGAACCATATAACCCTTTTCAGCTGTAGGTCGTTGGTTCTAATCCCAATAAATCAATAGCTGTTGCCATCTGGTCTCATTCCAGTTTTCAGTGGATTAATAAAACCCATCCTATCAATTGGCCCACGGCAGGAAGATTCAACAGAGAGGACAAGGATGCAGACTTAGAATAAATTATCCTTTCACCTCGAGAGGTGGGGCTTTTCAAACAGGGTTAAGGGTTCAGAGCTGAGCAAAAAACTAAATTTTAAGTTCGTTGGCAGTTTCCAAAGGTCAAAAAAAAAATATTTTGGGTCAGGCTGAAAATGAAATTTTCCAGCAAATCAAAAAGTAAAAATAATTTGTTTCAGAATATAATATTTCTTTCAACCTGAAATGAAGTGTTTCATTTTAATTTCAAGTACTTTAAAACTTATTTTAATTTTAAGAAGTAAAATTAAAAGAAACATTGAAACATAAAGTTGTTTCAAACTGAAAAACAAACGTTTTGTTTTGAAAATGTCAGTACGAAACCGATTTTTTTCTTTAATGAACAATTCAGCAAAACTGACATGAATTCGCAAAACTTTTCAAAGTCGACAAATCTGCATGTTTCACTGAAAAAGTTTTGGCTGAAAAATGTTGCCGAGCTCCAGTTAATGCACATTAGCACAGCAGTCTGAGGAAGCAAGCAATGCTTTGGCCTGTGTTGAATCTGCTCTTCTTTGGATGACTAGGGAACTCCACCTCCAGTGCTATCAATCTGGTATATTTCACAAGCACTAGTCTATAGTCAACTTACATTTTAAGGAGAAGAAAGAAAAATTGTCAGCATTCTGTAAGATAAGCTATTAGAAGGGAAAGAAAGTATGCAAACAAGAAAGCAAGCAAGCTACAATTTATGAATGATTCTTTTTGCCCTCTGCTATTGCCAATAATCCAGATAAAGGAGTGCAAGTTAACTAGCAAATTCTAGTCTTGCAGCAATGCTGACATGGTAACTAATACAATGATGCAAGGAAGGAAAGTAAGAAAGTATTATTTGCTTGTACTCCAGTATTGCAAAGACTGGGGTAGGAGTATCAGTGATGGTTAAATGTAAATGTATAAAACTGGCAGGGAAAGAAACAGTATTTTTCAGAGTCCCCCCCCAAAGGGAGGAATAAAAGATGGTCTTGCAGGGAAGCCACTGGACTACGACTCAGGATATTTGGATTTAGTGCCTGGCTCTGCCATAAAATCCCTGTGTGACCTTGGGCAAGTCACTTTGTCTCTCTGTGCCTTGGTTTCACATCTGGAAATGGAGGGCAATGCTATTTCCTTTCACTCTTTAGATTGTCAGCTAAGAAGAAGAAGAAATGCCTGTTAGTATGCATAAATTCAATGCCTAGCGAACTGATCTCAAAACCCACCAAGTAGGTACATAAATTTAAGGCATAGAGAAGTTATGTGATTTAGCTAAAGCCATAGAATTAAGAAAAGACAGGCTTAGAATTCAGAAGATCCCAGTTCTAGGCTTGGACCACATCTCTCCACTGCCTGATGTGGTCTGAAATCACAGTTCCCGAATTAGCTAGGAATCTAAGTTCTGAGAAAATTCACCTGCAACTGAAGCTCTGCAAGCTTTAAACAACCAAGGTCTGTGTTTAAATCATGCTGTTTTTAATAGTCTCATGGAACTGAGGAATCCCCACTGCCCACTGTTGTGAGAAGCTGAAAAATCACTCAGTACAGGTAGGTTAATTGCCCAGCTAATGGCCTCCAAAAGTTCAGGCTGGATGTTCTCTCCTTGAATTACCTGCCAGACAACAGGCAGGCCCATGCCAAGAGAGTTAGGATGAAAGGGCATGAGACTTTGAGAAGGAAGGGACCAACATTAAACTGAATGTACAAGTAAAATGCTCCTGAGAGAACCAAAAAAAAAAAAAAAAAGAGCAAGCCTAAGAAAGACCAGCTTGAAGGCCAAATAGGGAGACAATGACCTTGTGGTTACAGTGCTGCACTCGAATTCAAGAGATCAGGGTTCAATTCCTAGCTCTGACTCTGTGCAAGTCACTTAGGTGCTTTGAAAATGTTAAGCTCCTAAATCTCTCAGGCTAAGTCCTGGATGCCTAAGTGGCTTTTGAAAATGTTATCCTTAGGGCTAGTCTACACCGGCAACGTCAAAGCACTGCTGTGACAGCGCTTTAATGTGGCTTGTGTAGTCGCAGCAGAGTGCTGGGAGAGAACTGGTTTTTCACCCCCCTGCGCGAGAAAGTGGCCACGCTGCAAAGTGCCAGTGTAGGCAAGCCCCCCGTCTCTATCTATGGATGCAGTGTTGTTGTAGCCATGTTGGTTCCAAGATATTAGAGACGGAAGGTGGGTGAGGTAATTATCTTTTATTGGAGCAACTTCTGGTGGTGAGAGGCTTAGGGCTTGTCTATACTGGCATTTTACAGCGTTGCAACTTCTCCCTCGGGGGGGTGGGTGAAAAAACACCCCCCTGAGGGCAGCAAATTTCAGCGCTGTAAAGCACCAGCGTAGACAGCGCCCCGCGCCGGTAGCTACACCTCTCATGGAGGTGGTGTTTTTAGAGCGCTGGAAGATCTCTCTCCCAGCGCTCTGCCATGACTGCACAAGCCATGTTAAAGTGCTGCGGCGGCACTTCAGTGTGGCCGGGGTAGAGTAGCCCACAACCTTTCGTGCTTACAAAGAGCTCTTCTTCAGGTCTGGGAGATCTACTCAGAGTGTCACCGCTAAATACCAGGTGGAACAGATTGTTTAGCGTAAGTCATTAACACATGTTTCAAGAAACCATTCAAGGTAAGCTGGTCCATTAACACTTCTCCAGTCATAGCGGGGAAAGGAGAAAAAGAAGCTGGGGGAGGCAGTTAATGGGTCATAGACTGTTGTAATAAACTCTAAATCCAGCCTCTTGATTCAGTCCATCATTTTTAGTGTCTAGCAAAGTTATGAATTTAAGCTCCCAGGCTCTTCTTTTAGAAGTGTTGTGCAGGGTTCTTTTGAGGATGAGAGGTCAGATATAGAGGGACTGCTCTGTGAAAAGTGTTCCCTCACAGACCACATAGTGTTTTTGTCTTTTATCATTTTCATGTGTGAGTTCACTCCAGAGCGTAGTCCCATTTCACCTACATTGTTGTTAGTGGGGCACAGATGGTACTTACTTGGCCCACATTACTCTTGCATCTGAGCATCTCACAATCTTGAATGTATTTATCCTCGCGAGGACAGCACTATTTTACTAGTGGGGAACTGAGGCACAGAGACACTAAGTGACTTGCCCAAGGTCACAGAGGAAGTCGGTGCTGGAGCAGGGAATTGAACCCCGGTCTCAAGTCCCAGGTTAGTAACCAAGCTGTTGGATCAGGCTTCCTCTCATCCTGGCTGTTTTCCATCTCTACAATATGGATGAAAATAGTTACTTTTCCCACCCTTTTATTTGTCTGTTTACATGGTGGGTTCTTCAGGGCAGGAGCTGTCTCTTACTATATGTGCAGTGCCTAGCACAATGGGCCTCTGGGGCTTCCCAGCCCCGTTATAGTATAAAGAAATAATACCAATACGGAAGGAAAAGGAGATCTCATCAAAGAAATGAAAATAATTACATTGGTGATTTTTTTTTCCCTCCCAGGTAATGAGGACTACAGGGCACCCTGCACTTGTGTTTACTCCATATCTGATATGCACATACTGGAGGTGATGTTCCTATTTATGTAGTTCGCTGCCAACATCATGATTTTTGATTCCCCGCAGGGTGGTTGTTGGTTTTTAAGTATCTGAAGTTGTCACCTCGCCTGTTCCATCCTTTTAATCATCATTACCACCTCCCATTTTGTCATCCTTCCAACTTTAAAATCCAAGGCAAACAATGTCCAGCACTGCCTGGGAAGTGTTCCAGATGCATTATGAGGACACAAACGCTCTTGACATTTTCCCCATTGTTATTAGTGTTTCCTTAATCAGGCAGAGTATCATAGGCAGCATTAATATGCATTCAGGGCAAATGATAGGCAATAAACCAATTCTCGGGTGCTCAAAAGAAGTTTCTATAAAAGCGGCTTATCAGCAGGTCCTTTCTTCTTCTTTTTTGGTCTCTATATATTTATTTTATCTGCAATATGCAGATGTCATGAGAGCTCCTATCTGTTCTTGGATGTCCATACCTGGCTACCGCTGACACTACTTTTAACTGCAATGGGAGCTACATTTGTGCAACTGAATGGCAAAATGTAACCCTTCGTGTCTTTCATTTCTCTGGCCTCCTAGTTTGACTTCTAAGTGATATTTGCATAAGTTAAGGTAAGGAGTCTGAGGCATAAAGTGGAAGTGCCTTTGCCAAAGGGGTGCGGTATTGCATTTGAGCACTGAACCCTCAAGAAAAACAGTCCCAAACGCAGCTTCATCCCTTGTTAACAAACTGAGAACTCAGTGAGCATGCTCCTTTCTGACCCTCCCCAGTAAGATCCCTTCTTCTAGCAAAAGGTGGAGTTTCCCAGGCCCACGTGGCATTCTGGGGGCTGCAGTTTCTGCTGGTGCCTCATTAACAGCAGGTATTTTTGAACAATCGCAGCTGTGAAACTAAATCTATCTTTGAAGGGCTAAAATGAAGGCATGGAACTTGTCCACTGTTCTCCACATGCTTTATGTTAGGACTCCCAGAATGGAGTCCTTGCTGTGTGTCTGGTTCTGCACAAAAGTTCCCTGCAGTTCCAATCGTTAGTAAAATTTGTCCTCTCCTCCACAACACTACTTCGGTCACAGAAACAGAGCCACGGGCACATTTTGTGGAGTCCTGCACAAAGTTAGATGTGAAGGCCCTCAAGCAGATCATCCATAACCCACACAGCTGGGAGGGATCCAATACTGGCTGAGTTGGAGATGCTTGTTGGATGGCGAAGGAGGACTTTTGCAGCTTGGGAATGGTTCTGACTTTTTTGCCATTCCCTCCTCCCTTTACTCCAAGAACGGAGCATACTAAAGCCATGGGGGCATATGTGGCGCACATCTGAATGCGTAGGCCCAACTCTACATAGAAATGTATTCAGCACTAAAATAGGCGCATTATTGCTACCAGAGATTTCCAGCCCATCTTTTCTGTATAACGAAAGCTCGATTAGCTAAACTAATTAAGACCAAAGGGCTTTAACGGAGAGAGAGATGTGTTTGCTCAGATAACCACCAGGTTCCAAGTGAAAGGCTATGGGAGTAATACATGAAAAGAGTAGTTTTTTCTATTTACGTTTCCCATTTAAGTACTTGTAAAAGCAAGTCACAGGAAACGGGTCCACAGAGTGCGCTGGAGTAAGTGAACAGTTTGGTTAACTGAGGTTTGGGTAATCATGTTTGTACACTATCTGCAGCAACCCATGTAGGTATTCCCACTGGCAATACAGGGTTAGCCGTGGAATAGTGATGAGGAAAAGCCCCGGCTGAGAGGATTTTGCACACAATGCAGCTAATCTGTGCCGGAATAATTTCCTCCTCTTTTATTTTGCAAACAGTTCTGTGTTTCCTTTTCTTGTTAGGGGTTTCAAATGGAGCGTCGCAGGCCCAGAATACTCCTTTCATTTCTGTTACTGGCAGTCACCGACTGGCACAGCTGAGCGAAGTTAGTCATTGTCAGTCTGAACAGAGGATGTGGTGAACAGGAATGAAAGGACTGGCATAACTTGGGGTGCCTACATCGCCCACGCTATATAAATGCTGAGTATCCTGTACACATCAAAGGTGAAGATAAAATGCACAAATGTTATGAACAATCAGAGGCCTTCTTGGTAGCAGATCCAGAATTTAGGGCTTAGACAAAAGGGAAGGGAGACTGTTGTGTTTTCAAAGAGCCACCCAACATCGGATGCCTTTTTCATTTGAAGATATATTTGTAAAGCTTCAAAGGGAGTTTAAAAATATATTGAATATTTTCAGAAGTTTCTTATATTTAGAGGGAATTAGCCTGGGATATATTTACTGTGCACAGACTTTCTGAGAAATTCTTATGTTCTAAGGTGAAAAGTTGCAATGAAACATCTGAAAAGTCATGAGTTCATGTGCAAGTCACAGTCTGGAGCATAGCTAAACCAAGCAATTATGTTATGTGCCTGCCACCCTTAAACTGGCATTCAGCACAGATGTTCAATAGCAAACTGATTTTCACTTTCATAGAAGAAATGCTAGATTACCATTGACAGGTAAATTACTCCATTTTCTTCTGTGATTTTAAAGTAATTTCCAATCCTAAATCCAACATGCTGGCCCATTAGAATCCCAATAGTCTCTGAACCAATATGTCCTTGCCATGGCTGTGAATTTCAGTGGTCTAAGTCAGTGTCAAACAAACGTAGGGGACTGACATTTTTTTCATAGCTTAAACCTGCCATATAAATGAAGCACAGCCTTTGGATCTGTGCAATGTGCACTCCCGGGTGTCTTAACAGATACAAGCTTATTGATTTCATACCTGTGCATCCATTAAGAGGTGTCTCATCAGCATCATGGAATTTTTCAGAGACTCTTTTTCACTGGGCAAGAAAGCATCTTTGTCCTCATCCAGCATTTTTGACTTGTTCACGATAAAATGCGAGAGCTGGTCATTTAGGGTATGCATAGACTGCACAGCTATGGGGAGAGAGAAAGAAAAAAAGAGCACTGAAACCATGCAGGAGGATTGGCGGGAATCACTGGAAACATTTGAAATTTCCAAAGGGTGGGCAGATGCTACCATATTCTGGACTAGCTAATTAACCGAGGGTTAAAGCATACATATAAGCAGTCGAGACAATAGCATGTTACATTAGATGAAATAACTGACTAAAGGAAGCAGAGCCATCTACACCATGACTGTATTTAGAGTATGAGTGAGTCACTAGCAATAACATTACACATGCAATAGATGCTGTTACTCCATTCCATATGCTACAATGTACTGTTACATAATAAAGCTACTAAAGGCTAATTTAGCATTTCATTTCCTTCAAAAGCCCTGGCATAGTGCTGTGATGAGAAGCTAGACAGAAACTCAAGTGAATGCACCAAACTGTTCACTTTTCCTCCTGAAGATTTCCTTACTTACACATTGTGCTGTATTTGACCTTCCTTTCTGATGGAGCTTTACCAAACATAGCTATAATATTTAGAGCTCCTTATGGAGACAGAATTTCATGGGGATTTAGAAGGTTGGTAGAAGACCATATAGTCTCCCGCTTCTTCTACCGACAGTGACTATACAGGTACCATACTAGCAGTGGCTACACCTCTGAAGTTGAAACATGCCTGAATCAAAATGCCAGATCCAAATATCTCCTAACTTTGGGGAAGTTCTGACCTGGATCCCAATGATGGGACTTGAAACCATCTCCACTCTAAAAGTTGAGACATTTGGTTCAGTCAAGCAACCAAACAACTATTCCTTAAAACATTTCTAGTCTCCAATGTCTGGCTTGATGTCTCAGGACAGGCAGTTTTCTTGGTTCCTAGAACTTCCGACTTCTCCTCATGCCAGGAGGATTAATGATGATGCTGATGGTATAGATTCAATTAGCACCCAAAATGTGCAAGATCCGTTTCCCAACAAAAAGAGAGAGAGAGTCACTTTCCCCAAAGAGCATGCAATCTAAAACCAGAACCCTAGACTCTTAAAAACGTAAGAATGGTCACACTGAGTCAGACCAGTGGGTCCACCTACCCCAGGATCCTGTCTTCTGACAATGGCCAGTGCCAGATGATTCAGATGGAGTGAACAGAACAGGGCAATTTATCAATTGATCTATTCCCCTGTCATCCAGTCACAGTTTCTGGCAGTTAGAGGTTTAGCAGGGGGTTGTGTCCCTGGCCATCTTGGTTAATAGCCATTAATGGACCTATCCTCCATGAACTTCTCTAATTCTTTTTTGAACCCAATTATACTTTTGGCCTTCACAACATCTCCTCTGGCAACGATTTCCCTAGATTGATTGTACATTGTGTGAAGAAGTACTTCCTTATGTTTGTTTTAAACCTGTGACCTATTAATTTCATTGGGTGACCCCAAATGATGTGAAGGGATAAATAACACTTTTTCTCCGCAACATTCAGGATTTTATAGACCTCGAACATATCTCCCCTTAGTCATCTCTTTCCTAAGATGAACAGTCCCAGTCTTTTTAATCTTGTCTCATATAGAAGTTGTTCCATACCCCTGATCATTTTTGTTGCCCTTCTCTGTACTTTTTCCAGTTCTAATATACCTTATTTGAGATGAGACGACCAGAACTGCACACAGTATTCAAGGTGTAGGCGTCCCATGGATTTATATAGTAGCATTATGATATTTTCTGTCTTATCTATCCCTTTCCTAATGGTTGCTAAGATTCTGTGAACTTTTTTTTTAACTGCTGCTGCACATTGAGCAGATATTTTTGGAGAACTAGCCACGATGACCCCAAGATCCCTTTCTTGAATGATAGCAGCTAATTTAGACCCCATCACTTTGCATGCATAGTTGGGATTATGTTTTCCAATGTGCATTACTTTGGGCAACACCACCTTCCTCCTCTGTATTTCAGCACTTCCTCTTTTGACCCCCAGCTGAAAACAGAAAGTGAGCTTAATGGAATGTGGACAAATATGGCACATGGCTTGTATTCCACAGCAAGGCCTTATAATGTTTTAGAAGCCTGTTTATTTTTAATGAGAGTTATGGGGCTTGTGATAACTTCTGCATTGATAGCCCAGGAGAAGGAAGTCCTCTTCATCACAGAATAGCTACAGCATGGGAAGCAGCAGTGGAAGCTTTCCTAGTCCTGCCCTGCCATTGTGCCTCAATCCTGACGTGAAGGGACCCCTTCTAGGGGGGAAAAGGGAGTCCAGTGCTCCATTAATTCCTTGACTTCTCTGCTGAGAGTGCAGATAAAAGATGTGAAACACAATGGTGGCTTTTGTGATTGGGAACTGGACTCCACCTGGCAATCTAGAGATGAAAATCTCCTTATCCCATTACTAACCGTAGGCAGTCCAGTTCCCTCTATGAACAGCCTCTTACACAGATACTTTCTCAGCACCAAAAATTCATTCTCTTAAGATTCAGAGCATGACACCACAGGCATATGGATTATAAAACAGTGGGGTTTATGAGTACTTGTGGCACCTTAGAGACTAACCAATTTGTACTCCTTTTCTTTTTGCGAATACAGACTAACACGGCTGTTACTCTGAAAGTAGGGTTTATGTATGTTTAATTATTACCACCTACACCTGTATGAGTATTTAGGACTTTACATCACAGAGTAGGAGAGCACAATTCATAGGTTGGGAATGCTCAGTTGTAAGGTTCAACATTTTGTTACAAAATAATATTTTTGACTAATGTATTATAGTAGAATCTGGAGGCCCCAACTGAGACCAAAGCGTCTTTGTGCTGAGCACTGTGAATATGCATAAGAGAAAATCTCAGTCCCAAAGTGCTTACAAATCTAAACAAAGGAGACAGACAGAGGGCAGGAAGGAAAACAGAGGCACACTATAGGGGTGAAGTGAGTGACTGGCACAAGGCCATACAGCAGGACAGTGTCAGCGCTGTGATTAGAACCCAGGTCTCCTGGCTCCAAGTCTGGTGACCTATTCACTAGACCGGGCTGCACAATAAGATGATAAAGAGAGAGGAAAAAATAGAGATTATATGAATTGCGGGAGGCAGAACTGGAGAGAGAAAACCAATAAAACTCGACAAAATTGTGCCTCAGTTTGTTACGCTGAATAACAGGACATGAAATATGAATCTACCTTTAGCAATCTAGGGCCAAACCCAGATGTTGTATGTGGGGGGAATTCTGCTCCTGCTCCTTTTTCGTGTAAAAATGCATCAGATGCAACATGTGCGTGGCTCACTGAGGTCCCCAAGTAAATGCGCTTGATGATATTGTAATTTATATGAACCACAATGATATGAACTAATGATCAAATTTATCTCTGCATAATAAAAACCCTTTGTGATTCCACATACCGGAGAAATCTATGATGCCATTTGCATTTAAACCATCACAAGTTTTGAATTTTCATCTTTACTGTAGGCCCATTAAATAAATGAGCCTAAAATCATTCTTCAGTGTATCTTTTTTTTCTAGTTTCATGCAGTAAAACCCTCTGCTAAGCTTTCAGTAGATGGTAGCACATTATTCTGAACTGTGCTTCAGCTCTGTATAATGTACATTTGCCAGTCCTGATTTGCCAAGGTGGTTTATGAATTAGGAATTGTGTGTAGAGTTCTCTGACAATCTGACTTTAAAAATGCTAAGCGATGAAATTTAGAAAAGGAACTACTTCTTCACACAAATGTACAGTCAATCTGTAGGACTTGTTGCCAGGGGATGTTGTGAAGGCTAAAAGTATATATGGATTAAAAAAAGAATTAGATATATTCATGGAGGATAGGTCCATCAATCGCCATTAGCCAAGATGGTCAGGGAATGCAACCCCATGCTCTGGATGTTCTAAGTCTCTAACTCCCAGATGCTGGGTGTGGACGACAGGGGATGGATCACTCGATAGTTGCCCTGTTCTGTTCATTCCCTCTGAAGCATCCGGCATGGCCACTGTTGGAAAACAGGAT
The DNA here is from genome assembly GCF_965140235.1 of Caretta caretta. NCBI lineage: Eukaryota > Metazoa > Chordata > Testudines > Cheloniidae > Caretta > Caretta caretta. Next base: position 10,341,515 of record NC_134223.1, read on the forward strand.
ACTGGGCTAGATGGACCATTGGTCTGGCCCAGTATGGCTGTTCTTATGTCTATACACAAGGTATCACATATATTAAGGGTGGTGGTGGTGGATTGGTTGATAACATGAACCAAAGCTTCTCCAGGGCCTAGGAACTTCTAACACACGTGCATGCATCGCTGTGGCAATATAAATTGTTTCAGCACTGTGAAATATTATTTCCAATGTCATGTTAAAGGGGGGCAGGCAGCTGGATTAAAACTAAATTAAAATCATATTCGAAGTTGAGATACATTATGATAAAGCTGCCCGTGGTCACAAGCCAGCGGGTTTACTTAATATTGAAAACTTACATTTACATTTGAATGTTATCCACCCCATCACCCAAGTCAAAAGCCATAATGGGAATAAAATTGGGCTCTTCTGCGGGTGATTGGAACCAGCTAAGGGGATGTGTTTGAGGTTCTAAGAATTTAACCCAATTTAACAGCCTCTCCACATTACTACAGGGAAGACAGTTAATAGATGCCTTGTCTTTTGTGCATTAAGAAGCATCTCGGAAATTTAGTGGCAGGGTTGGGCGGTGCCTCAAAAAGTTTGAAGAACCACTTTGATTCCCAAAGTGAGGATGATGATCCAAACCTTTTAAAGTTCCTTCCAAAACTAGCATCTCTCTTACCCACCCCGCCACCCCTCTTTCCTCTTCCTTCTTTATATGAAATACATGCTTGTGAACAAAGAGCCTTTCGAGGATGAGACAGTGAGTAGGGAGGATTTAGGAGGGTTCTTATGGTTTGAGCACAGGCGTGCCTTGTATTGTTTTCATAAATAGTTGGCATTGGGGGCCTGGAGCATTGGATGGACATATTTTAAATAGTAATATCAATAATATGCTGGATCATGACTTTGGAATGACTGGGGCCAAAAGCCAAATAATCCATTCCAGCGTTTACACATGCCCCTGTGTGCACTGGGATAGAAGTTGGAGATATTCAGCCATACAGGGAGCAGAATAGCACACATTCAATAAAGCTTCCCATTCTTTGCTCTTACGCTGTCATAGGCCTTGATAGTGTCCTACCCTGGGTAGGGACATACGTGGGTAGGGGGAAAATGGGAACAAGACGGCTCCTTCCCATACCCCTTCTCCTGGGCACAAATGCAGCCCCCAGGACAGCACTTCTCCTCCACAGAGCCTCCTGGGAGGTGGCAAGAAGGGGCAGGACCATCTGCACGTCCATGAATGTGCAGTGACACACACACCTGCCTTTCACACGCAGACACACGCTACATTCCCATGAAAGGATGTCACATGTATTTCCCAGGTGGAATTCTGGCTGACTCAGCCAGAACTTCCTCCCAGAATCCTGTTGCCCTGCAGCCCCTCCACCGTGGACTGAAGCTTTAAAGCCGCTGTCCGGTTCTTCTTTTGGTTTAATCTGAGGCTTTGGAACATCTGATACACAACAAAGCTTTGCCTCCTACTGTGACCAATAGCAAATGGCGCTCCAGGCTTTCCTCACGGATGGCTGTAGTAGTCGTGGAGTTCTGCCTGGCCATTGCTGCCATCCTTTCGGGAAGCTGCGTGGCCAAAGAGCCTCTGATGCAGGATCCTGTACACTAGAGCAGCTCTCCTTGTTGCTCTGTAACACGACTGCCTGGGCTACCTGACCTATTTACAGAGCTGTCATCAATAAGAACCTGCAAGTACTTTGAGGTTTCAGGTCATTACATTGTGGACAGTGAGGATAAATTCTGTGCACTGTGCAACTGTTAGGGAAGCACATAACCTCCGAAAAACATGATGCACTCGAAGAGGAAGGAATGAGGGCAAACCATGGTCTCTTTGAGCCAGTGGCAAATTCCCCTCCTCCCACCCCGACTTCAATGGGACCAAGATTTCACCCGTCAAACTGCTGTGGGGATTGATGTTCCTGGGTGGCAAAAATCCACATGCTGGAAAATTCCCTCTCTCATTCCTCACTGTGCAAAGAGCAGCTCCTGTGTTCATGCAGAGGGCATGTTAGGCCACTAGCAGGAGCTCACTCCCCAAAGGGAACATGAAAAAATTCTTTTTAACATGCAACACCAATATCACCAAAAGAAGAAACCCAGGAGGAGGAGTTCACCTGCCATTCTGCTCCAGGCAACCTTTGGGTTTCTCTTTTTCCTTGCCATCTACTCTGGATTTGTTTTGGGAAGATTGCTGGTGCCTGCTTTTTCTCCATAGGCCCTTACCCCTTGTGCTCTCCGCCCCCTCTTCTCATTCCACACAGCATCACAATATTCTCCTCCACAGTAAGGGAAGGCCCAAGTGTGCATCTAAACTTGCCCCCAAACTGGTCGTGTTGAGCTCAGGGATCGGGCAGGGAGGGGGTCAGGGCTCTGGGCTGGGGCTGGGGATGAGGGGTGTGGGGTACAGGAGGGGCTCCTGGTTTGGGGGGGGTTCAGGGCTGGGGTGGAGGGTTGGGATGCAGGAGGGGGTCAGGGCTCTGGGGTGGGGCCGGGGATGAGTGGTTTGGGGTGCAGCAAGGGGTTCCAGGTTTGGGGGGGCTCAGGGCTGGAGCAGGGAAATTGGGACGCGGGGTTGGGGCGTGGATTTACCTCCAGCGGCTCCCTGTCAGTGGCACAATGGGGGTGCAGTGGCAGGCTTCCCGCCTGTCCTGGCACCGCGGACCGTGCTGCGCCCCGGAAGCAGCCAGCAGCAGGTCTGGCTCCTAGGCGGAGGCGCATAAGTGGCTCCGCACAACTCTCGCCCGAAGTCACCCCGCACCTCCAGTTCCCATTGGCCGGTTGCCAGCCAATGGGAGTGCGGAGCCAGTGCTTGGGGTGGGGGCAGCACACGGAGCCTCATGGCCCCCCTTCCTAGAAGCCACACCCACTGCTGGCCACTTCCGGGGCACAGCACGGTGTCGGGAAAGGTAGGCACTAGCCTGCTTTAGCTGGGCAGCACGGCCGACGGGACTTTTAATGGTTCTGACTTCCGGTGGGGCCTCTATGTGCTACTGTCATACACAAGTGAACAATAATAGAAGATTCTGAAGTAGCAGACCACATAACTAATGAGAAACCTAGTTTGAAAGATGGGCTAATTATCAGCCGCTTCAGATTCTCCAGAAATCCAGAGCTTTTCTAGAGACTCATCGAGTATTAAAACGATGGAATTGTGTCTCTTCGGAACTTTCAAGGTAACGCAAGGCAGTGCTGTGGCCAGTACTTCAGCTGAGATTATTGATGTGGGAGGATAATATATTACGCTGGACATGAAGCTAGTCATGCTTTCAGCAGCTCTTGTGATTAGGTTTTAAGTGATATACGACTGTCACCACACAGGGGGGATTTTTTTCCAGCACCGCAATTTTTCCTCCTCCTCCACAGCAGTTTGTCAGGTGCATTATGGTGGAATCTGAGCCTCCTTCTGTAGCATCAACTATTGGTCACAGTCAGAGGCAGGATTGCAGAGTAAGGCTTTGACACAGTCACTATGGTAAACCCTATTTCTAACATTTTCAAGCCCGGTTTGTTCCTAAAGCCGTACTTAGGCTCTTGAAAAAAGAAAGGGGCTGGGCCCTGGTTTTCAGAGGCGATGAGCAGCCCCAGCTCACTTCAGTGGCGTAGGAACGGCCCCATCTCTTTTTTCAGTTTGCTGGAAATTGATTGGCTAGAACTGAGCAAAAGAATTGGAATTCCCACCCCACAGGGAAACTCCACTAGTTCAGCGGGGGTTTTTTCATCACAAATCAGAATGAAAAGTTAAACTATTGATATATCACATGAAACACGAAGGTCAGAAAAATCTGATTAGGAAACAGAATGTTGTTGTGTTTTTTTGTTTGTTTTTTTTTTTTTTTTGGCATTTGGGATCAAAACTCAATATTTCCAAATTGAAATATTTTATTTCAGTTTGTTGGACTGACCTGGAATGTCTCAAATGCAGTCAGTGCCACATTAACTGCATCTCCCTGTGGTGCCATATTGCCTCACAGGAGCTGTGGATCAATTGCCTGATGCCACCATTCACCTCTATGGGCCAGGGTCCCCGTCCGGCCGAAATCTCCCATGATGCATCTGCAGCCATATAACTTCCGTGAGCCACCACACAGCAAAGGCCACATCTGCACTTGGAGATAGAGGTGCGATTCCTAGTGTAGCTATGGTAACACAGGCTGCAGTGAGCAGTGGACGAGCTAGCTGCCCCGAGTATGTACCCATAGGGTGCAAACGTGTTTGTGTGTGCAGTGGCTAGCCCATGCAGCCGCTGGCTTCTGTGCATGCAACTCCAGCTGCACTACAGTTTATCTCCCCATCTTGAAGCACAAATTCACAATTATCCAAAATCCTCTGTTTTTAGATGGCTATCTGCTTTAAAATATCTGATTGGAATATCTAAAGAAAAACTGTCAAGTGTGCATTTCTTTTCTTTTTTAAATACCGACCCAAGGTATTATAGAGGTAAAAAGGCTAGGGCTGAAATGTTCTAAGTTGTCTACTGTTTTGAACCCGCAACTCCCATTACTTTTAATGGGAATTGACTATGCAAATTCCGTAGGAGGCAGCTTTGGATATCTCAGTCTAAATGCTTAGTGCTCTTCCGATGCAGAATCAACAAACAGGAGAAGCAGAGAATAACTAGCAAACTCTGCCCTGCAGCTGTGCTGACATAAAATGGAGTAGATGAACTACATAGGAAGTAAATACGAATACCGTGTTCATTTCAGCTGCAAAGAGAGGGCTTGCCAACTGGAAAAGGATAAAATGGGTAAGGGAAAAATACTATTGTCTTTTTTTTTAATTTTGGAAGGGGGTATTAGAACAATGGAAAGGAAAGTCTCATTAAATATTATAAAAAAGAGTAGGGGACTGGCACAGGGACTGGCAAATAGATTTAGAGAACTTGTCTAATGGGCTATGGAACCAGTTATCTTTATGACCCTGTGAGGAACAACTGCCCCTCACTGGCTGGCAGAGGGTTAATAGCAACCCTTGGAGCAGTTGCGTGGAACCCAGCCAACCAGAGGGAGGCTTAGAAACAGCCAATCGGGGCCAGGCTGGGCCCTATAAGAAGGGCTTCAGGGCAGAGAGGAGCTCAGTCTCTCCTTGGACCTGGACCTGGACCTGGACCTGGACCTGGACCTGGACCTGGACCTGGACCTGGACCTGGGGCAGACTGAAGCCTTGATACAGTGGCCAAGTAGGTGCTGGGGCTATGGAGAAGTGGCCCAGGGAAAGCAGGTAGTAGCAGAGAGGGGAAGGAGAGGCAATGAGCAGCTATCAGGGCCCAGAGGAGTGGGTGGGCCTGGGCCTCCCACTCTGCCCCACTGGCTGCCAAAGGAAGTGGCCAGCCAAAGGACTGCAGTTTGTCCTGAGCGAAGGGCTGGACTAAGTGCTGCAGTTTGCCACTGCGGCGAGAGGCCGGGCGAAGGTCTGCCGGTTCCCCTAGAAGGGGGCACAGCTGGAGGGCTGTGCCCTGAAGAGGACTCTGCGGTCCGAGAGTGACAGCGGTCCCCACAGACAGCGGAGATGGTGGAGAAGCAGCGATGGAGAGTGAGACACCACAAGAGGAGGGCGCCCTGCTGATGGACAGAGCTAATTACTGGAGCAACGAGCAGGAGGTACCACAACCTGTTACAAACCCCAACCATGTAATTAGCTCCATTGCAGGGAGGCCCCTACCCCCACAAATAGCTCATTGAAGAATCAGGCCCCAAGTTACCAGTTTAAATCTGACCTCTGACAACAATGATTGCAATTCACCACTGCTATAAAAAATAGCTCTGTAGAGTGTGTCAGGCATAGTAACCCTAGCAACCAAGTCCAGTGCTTACCAGGAAAGGTTGTGCAAAACAGCCACAAAGCATTTGAAAAACTCAGTCCCAGGCTTGCAAGTTGCAATAGATGTAGACCCAGCCAGAGAGAGAGAGACCGATAAGAGGCTTAGACTCTTTTAGTAGAATCCTCTATTGTCTAGTTGATGAACTGCTAAAATACTTTCCATTTGGCATGTACTCATCGCCAGGGCTTTCACAACCTCTCAGAAGACTGAGATTGTAACCTGCAGCACCTAGCTGGAGAAAACCTAGGTTTTTGGATCAGAAGTCTTATCACTTGCTAGCGTGTTTCTAGCGCTTGCTTTGTTATTCTGGGGCCATGTCAGGCAGGTTCTGGCTAGATAAAAAAGGTGATCAAAGGTGATTAGGAAAATGTAGAAGGTCTGCTGCTAGCCAGGATGCTATTGTTTTATTCGTTGTATCAATACTTCATATCCTTTTACGACTGAACTAAATAGATAAGCCCCCTTCCCCCCCCCCGCCCCCGCTCCGAAGAAATACTGCTGCAAGCTAAGTCATTTCAGGAGCTCTCTCCAGTGAGTAATACTGAATAATAATGCTTCGTGTGTGCACTCTCTCGCTTTAATCCACATTTCTCAAAACACTTTACAAGGGTGGGTCTGTATCATTATCCCGATGATATACTGGGAAACAATGTAATGGAGTGCTGTGCTCCTGGTCACATGGGGAGCTCGTAACAGAGCTCGGAAGGGAAGCCAGGTCTCCCCGCACCCAGTTTTATGCCCTAAATCCCCTGGACCACACTGCCTCCTTAGCTGATAAATACAGCTGTGCACACAAAGACTCTTGTGACACAGTCAGACCTGACCGTTCTGGGAGGGTGACTGAAGGCGGGTATCAGTTTTAGAATGGTTAAAGCCCTTTTTTTCCTCTGAACTGAAAGAGGTTCTCAGGCTTATTATGGATGCCTGAGTCTAAGGACAGCCTGTTACCTCTTAAAAACCTCTTCCACGGAGAGGGATGAGAAGGGTTGTGTGCAGTGAGGGGAAAAGGCCTTTCCTAGATAAGGAGTCTGTCAGTGGGACGGGAAGGCAATTTTCTGAGTACATAGGATCTTGGGAGATTTGCACCCTTTGCGTTGGGAGACCAGATCCTGGATGCTGCCAGGGTTCAGATAAAATCCAATCCCAGAATGCCCACTCCGGTGGTATCCAAAACTGGACAGGACCACTGAGAAGTCAATCCTCCTCTCGTTCCACATAAGCACCTTGCTCTATGATTCACACTTGCTTCTTTGGGGGTTTCTCTTTAGTCTGTGTCGTGCCACCATGATACCGAGCAGGTGAAAGTCCTGTGATTTGAAGCACCTTTCCATTCCTCCACTATTAAGCAGTCCTGTCAAGGCCAAAGCGAAGGAACTCTGAATAGCTCCAGTCATCTGCAATGAGCAAAGGCTCCTGATGCATTGATTGGTCTGGGGGCAGACATTAATACCGCTAATAATGTTAGGGGAGCTGAAAAGTCAACATGTACAAGCAGCAGATTATAAAATTCACACTTGTTCCGAAGGAAATTAACACACTCTCTCCTTCATTTCTCTGCCATCCACCTTAGCAATCAACAGGATTAGCACAACTTTTGCTCCAAATTACTTATCTACCATGACACCCATCCCACACATTAAAGCTGAAAGGGGCAGTTTGTTAATGTACACTATTCCAGCTCGCCTCCTTTGACAATCTCAGTCATCAGCAACAGACCTGGAATAGTTTGAGTACCTGGAATTATGTGATCTCCTGGATAGGGCATGGGACATGAAGAGCAGGAGAGCTTGTTTCTGTTCCTGCTTTGCCACGGACACAGTGACATTTGGCAAGCCGCTTCAGCCCTCCCTCTGCATCAGTTTACCCATCTGTCAAATGAGGATAAGGATGCTGACTTTCCTTTGATCTAGATGTGAGAGAGCACTGCAAATGCTAGGCACCGGTATTATCTTCACCTTTTTGAGTTGGATAAAGGGCTTTCAGGAACCATGCTGCCATGAGGCAATGGGAGACCAAGGAACACCATAGAGGGAGCCAGCCCTGCTCAGAAACTGCCTCTAAGCAGACTAGTGCAGACTGAAGCTGGGTTCTCTTCTGAGCCAACCAGGCTTTCAGTGCTCACAGACACTTCCTCACTGTGAAGAAATGGATGCTGCTCTGAGGAGTGAACTTCGTAGAGTTCGGTGTATTTTCTCGCTGCCTCTTCCATGAGGCATATATGTACTTGAGGCTCTGGGGTTTTATACGGCCTGATCTAAAGCCCACTGCAATCAGTGAAAAGATTGTCATACAGTCTAGAAAGACGAGAGGGTTCGGAATTTTTTGACAAAATATTTCTTCATCAGGGAATGCCGATTTGTCAAAACTGAACTTTTTATGGGGAAAGGGTTGGTCCTCACAAATGTCTGGACTCCAAAAAAATTGGAAAGACCTTTCTGAAATGGTCAAAACAAAACACAGCATATTTTCAAAATGACAAATTCCAGTTTTCCAGTTCAAAATGAATGTTTATTTGAAATTAAAGCTAAACAATAGTAAACATGTTTTTAAAAATAAAAACTGGTCAAAATAGAAATGTTTTGATTGACCCACACCAATGGACGTTTTTGTTTTGTGGGGTTTGTTTTTTTTTCCGATTTAGTTCATGAAAATTTTCAAGATTTTGACTTTTTGTCCTGATTTGGAAGGGAAAAAAATTGATATCTTGAAGATTTTCACAGGATAGGAAAACTGTTTCCCACCCAGCTCTACTTTATAGTCCTCTTCCCTGATCCTCTTTTTCTTGTCTTCTCCATCTCCCTTTTCTTCTCCAGTTCTCTCTCTCCTGTTAAACATCAAATCAGGGCTAGTTGTTGGACTGCTGCTGATCCACACCCCCTCCCACACCAGCTTTGAACCTGCACTTCAAATAGTCACTCCTCCTTTCAGCATGTCAGGTTCTGCTGTGGGAGGCTGAACTTCCCTTGCAGCGAGCTCAGTGTCCCTGTGAAGAGATACCTGCCCTGCTCAGAACTGCATGACGCTCCACTACAATTAGATCAGAATTTAATGCAGAATCAATGATTTAGTTTCTTCCTGCAAATTTTCCATCAGTTCTATTCATTACCCATCATATCAAGTACACGATTTTTGTGCTCGATTGCAGAATTCCTACACATCATTTGTGTAATTTGGTTCTGCACCATATCATCACAAGTTATGTATGCTTCACCAAACCGGGCTACTTGGCTATTTATACCAAGACCTTGGACAATGTGCTTTTCATTTCCTGTGTGTAGTCCTCAGGACCCTCACTAGTTCCTATACTCAGCCATCTTATGGTTTACGTGTTCTCTCTTCCCCTAGGCCCATTACTGTGGCTTTGTTCACACTCATATAAATTAAGGTCTTTCAGCGTTTCTATTACAAATCTCCACAAGTCAGGCAGAAAAATTCACTCCAGTGAGGAGTGCAGCACAGAAGTAATTTTTTTTCTTAATGAAATCTGAGGTGGGGAAATAAAATCCACACTGAACTCGTGTGCTGTTAGAAAAGTTAAATATATCTCCTAAAAGAAAGCAGATCAAGCTTTGCTCCCTCCCATAATTCTCTGTTACTTCCTTACTTAAAAAAAAACAAAAACATTTACACTTGCATTACACGATCAGTTTATTTTGTCTACAGGATATTTTGGGCACATGCATGCTTTTTTTAATGGCCCCTTTCATGCAAGTATCACACGCTTGTGAACTGTGTCTTCCCCTAGTGGCTAGTCCACATAAAGGATAACAGTCTGTCACCGCTGCCAGCTAGCAGAGTTATTCCTTTAGGTCAAGTGGCAGAAGTCTGTGCTTTGGAGAAGAAAGTCACAAGCTCAAACCCTGTTCTTTGGCGCACTCTGCAAACATAACAGGCCAAATGTTGCCCACCTTCATCCCTACTTGCACCCATTGTTAAGAGACTGAGACACAGGAGCAAAGAGGAGCTGGTGGGCATGCACGGGAGAGGAATCTTCCCCCTAACAGCTTGGGGTGGAGTGGGTTCACTGCCAATTCTCTGGCAAATCAGCAGCAGTGTTAGCAGCTGGAAGAGGCTACATTTGCTCTCCACATGGAGGTTTAGGCAGCAGCAAAGCCACGGTTACTCCCTAACAGCCTCCCCCCCGCACAAGTCCTGCCCCTGCCATGGAAAGGGAAGCACCACAGGGAACTGCTGGGGGTGTGGCCCTGGCCTTTGCCTGGTCTGCCCTCTGGTGCAATGGAACTACATAGGTTCTGCTTATGGCCTTCCACACTCCCAGGGGAAACATTTGACCCCAACTAAGGATATGTCTATACTGGAGCTCAAAGGTGTAATTCCCAGCCCGAGGGGAGACACCCGCACTAGCTCTGATCAAGCTAGTGTTCTAAAATTAGCTAGTGCACTAAAAATTCCCAGCTCCAGTGTAGAGATACCCATAGTCTCTTTATCTCACCCCCATGAGATAGGTGTTATTTGACTACTTTACCCATGGATACATTTAGACACTGAGAGGTTATGTGATCTACCCAAGGGCATAGAAATTGGTTACTAAATAAAGAAGAGAACCCAGGAGCCCTGACTTTCAGATCCCTGGGAAAATCACCAGACCACACTTTGTGCATGCTTTGGTATTAGGGGGAGCTGCGTGCTCAGTCTTAGCAGTGGCTTCAGTACTAGTCTCTGATGGCAAGTGACGAGCAAACAAAAATAACTGCTGGAGGCCGTGGCACAATAGGTCATGACAACTCCAGCATGGGCTATTGGATTCATCAAGCAAACATCTGTACGTGTCTCAGATGACTGGAGGCCTTAAATAAATACAGAAAGGCAAATTTCTCTCTGACCTGCCCTCTGGATCGCTTTTCTGCAGGGCTAATCCCCAGCACATAATTCTGCACTCACTCACATGGCAATTTCCCGGTAATGTCAGGGATGTTTTGCATACTGAACAATATGCTGTAGTGATGGAAGAGGGCAAGTTTGCCCTTAGGCTCGCTACAAAGCAAAGAAGGAACTAGCAGTTTTATTAAATACATCAGTCCTGGTTTGATATCTCCCTAGAACTAAAGCTCCCAAATACTGAATCCCATCCATTTTGGCCAAGGAAGAATCTGGGGTGGATAGTCTGGGACCTGTTTGTACTTCAACGGCTCCAAAATCCAGGTTAGACCCATGAGGCTAGGTTCTGCTCTCAGTAATACCAATGTAAAGCCAGAGCAACTCCCTTTAAATCAATGGATTCATCCCAGATTTACTTCAACTGAGATTAGCGTCTCACCCATGGAGATATCTTCCCCAAATATTACAATTATAATATGTTAATTCCGTATGTCACCAAATAAATTTAACTTTTAAAACTATTTGAAATTGTTTTAATCTCCTTGACCGTAACAGCAATTTCATATTCCTCCAATGCTTACTAATTCCACATTTTCAGAGGCATTGGTATTCGATGCTAAGGAATATCTGGTACATTGAGTTATGGGGCAAGCTCCTGATCGCATTTACATCTGTGTGAATCCAGAGGAATGCCACAGCAATCAGTACAGTCACTCTAGATTTTCACCCATCTAACTAAGATGAGAATCTGACCCAGGCTGATTTCACAGATGGATTCTCATGTAAAAGATCTTCCTTAGAGCAGCATGATTAAATTTCAGATTGTGAAACAGTTCTTGCCATGCAGATGCTGGAAACTGGACTGGAAAATAAAGTTGTTTGGGTATTTTCTCATTAAAGTAAAAATAAGCACTACTGAGCCTTTAGCCCACAGACAACAATTGAAAAATACCACACACAATTATTCTGATATTACGGAGGCCCAGTATCACAGACTGCATCCCAACTTCCAAAGGACATCAGCCATCTGCAGAAGAACTTTACCGTTTAGTATTTAAATAAATGGAGAGGAACCTTCTGCCATGTGCAAAATCTTAAGTGAGAAGAATAACGAGGCAAACTCTCTATCCCCACCATCATTAAATCTTAACATTTCTGCTGAACTGCAATTTACTAAAATCATAGAATCATAGAATATCAGGGTTGGAAGGGACCTCAGGAGGTCATCTAGTCCAACCCCCTGCTCAAAGCAGGACCAATCCCCAATTAAATCATCCCAGCCAGGGCTTTGTCAAGCCTGACCTTAAAAACTTCTAAGGAAGGAGATTCTACCACCTCCCTAGGTAACGCATTCCAGTGTTTCACCACCCTCCTAGTGAAAAAGTTTTTCCTAATATCCAACCTAAACCTCTCCCACTGCAACTTGAGACCATTACTCCTTGTAAAGCAGGACCAATTCCCAATTTTTGCCCCAGCTCCCTAAATGGCCCCCTTAAGGATTGAACTCACAACCCTGGGTTTAGCAGGCTAATGCTCAAACCACTGAGCTATCCCTCCCCCATAAATGTGGGGAAACTGCTGGCTATAGTAATGACCTACATAGAAAAACATGTAATGACCCAAAAAAAAAGACAATTGGTCCTCAGGTATAAATGCAATGAAGAAGGTATATTTGGCTCTGACTGAAAAATACCTTTGATCCCTGAACTGCAAATATATTACAGTTTCCATTTTAGTCTTCTTGGTGTCGGGTTGAATAATACATTGGAAATACCATGAGTGAGGCATTCATCCTAATGGAATTTCACTTACAGGATCCCCATCAGCTTCTTGAGCCTTCTCCAATTTTAATCTCAACATTTCTCAAATGCAAAAAGCAATTTAAACAGGTGAACGTACCACAGCAGTTCTCCCTCAGTGATTTGACATTACCTTGGAGATGGGAGAAAAAGATACATTTTCTAAGCCCTGGCCTTTTTGCGTTGCTCCTTCAATCAGAGGCGACGCGCCATGTCTCTTTAAATGAGGATGGCATGTCTGACACTAGAATCAGCAACAGGTCAGCAAAGTTGATTTTTTTTTTTTTAATTTTTTTTGCAGGGTGTTTCACAGCATGAATCAAGAGATGAAGGACACACAGGGGAGAAAGGAAATTGCTTTCTGTCAGAGATAAAAAATACACTTAGGCTGAAGACTATTTCAAGAAAAGGGTGGATCAGTTAAGTTAATCCAGGAGGACCCATTTTATACTCTTTCCAACTGCTGCCCAGATGAACAAAAAGTAAAATAAGGTGCAAGTAATGGTTAGTATTATGAAATCTATTGACAAAAACCAACCATCAAAATTATCCTTAGAGGGAATGACTGAATAGAATCATAGAATATCGGGGTTGGAAGGGACCTCAGGAGGTCATCTAGTCCAACCCCCTGCTCAAAGGATTGAACTCACAACCCTGGGTTTAGCAGGACCATGCTCAAACCACTGAGAACGTAATAGGGATGAAGCCAATAGGATCTGTTGGAATCCCCCTAAGAAATGTTTTGGGGTCAGATTCTATTCCCTAGTTCCATACACAGGAAGGCAACCTCCACACATGAAAGGGAACTAAGCCACATCCATGGCACCATTTCCTCCTCTTCTGGGAACTGTGGAGGCTTCTCCACATGGTCCATGTGCTGGGGAAGGGGCTGGAAACTGGGTGGGGAAGACACTAATGATAGATCTTCATCCTTAGCCACACTCGCCCCAGGAAAATTAGCCCTGGGACTTCGAAGGACAGCCATATTGGGGTCAGAAGCCCTGCTAGGAGACAAGAAAGACCGGTGTGAAGGTACAGGGCCTTCATTTGGATTCCCAGGATCTGCCATATTCAGGGGCTGGCCCTGCAGGCTCTTCCATGGGAGGTGGGGAATTAGGACAAGATAGAATGGATATCTCAGCAAAGGGATCCTCACAGAGATTTCTTCCTCTATGTTAGTTGGGAATAGGTAGGCGCTCCAAGACAGGCTCTGCTGTTTACAGCTGTTCAACCTCATTGACTTTAAGGTGGGGCTGTGTGGGGTGTAGCTAAGGGCAGAACTTAGCCCTTTTCCTTTATAATCCTCCTGGCTCATCTACTTCATTCATTTATGACATGATTCATTTAATGGCTTGGACAGAACTGTGATGTCATTAGCCTTAGTTTGTAGCATCACAGAAAGAACTAGGTAGCGGGGACAGGGTAACTACGAACAGGAGTCAGATTTTATTTAATAGAAAGCACCAGTGGTGGGAAAGGAAAAACAACATACCAACAATATGACTGAGAAAATACCACGTTGTGCTGGAGCGTTGCTGTGGGACTGTAATTTCAATTCTGGAAGTAACGTAGCCCAAACTCAAGTAGTTTTGTGACACAGCTACACTCAAATAGCAATAGCGAGAGAAATATCAGGCCAAACTCAAACACAGCGTAATTAGGGGCAATTCCAATGTTTTGAATTTGCTCTATCATTGGATACCAAATTGATATCTTGAAATAAATTTGTAGCCACTAGTACCTGTGACTGTGCTACACACCTTTAGTCACCTGGAACTTCATGATGATAGTTATGGTAGAACCCAGAGCCATCTCTCCAAAACACGTTCATGACCCTAACAACTTGAGCTGAAGGAGGATCATCATTAGCTATTAACTGTACAGAGCCAATGACACATAGCTGAGCAGTTCTGACTCCATCCAGTAGATGGCTGTGGTGTGCATGGCCACCCTGCCCAGCTCATACAATATCATATTGTGAAACAATTTCAGGTTCAAGAATAATTTTTACTCATTTTTTAAATAATATAAAATTTCTAAACCATTTTAGGCAACTTCTTTACCCCCTCCACAATTAAGGACAATTAAACAATCCATTGACTATTCCTCTGCACTACATTCAGTCATAGGTTTATAAAGGCAAAAAGGACCATTAGATCAGGGGTCTCACAACAAATTTTTTGGTGGCCTCGAAGTGCGACCACCAATGCTTGCTGGTGGCTGCGCTGACAATTTTTCCTAAAACATACAAATATCACTTTTCACAGCAGCAGACTTACTCAGTCCTGGCAAGCCAGGGGACAAATTAAGCCTTGGATGGGGAGATCGGTAGGGGGAAGAGGGGGACCAGGGAGCAGCAGGGGCCAGGTGCAATTGGAGGTGAGCACCACAGCTGTGGGTTTGAGCCCAATGGCCAGAGCCTGATGCCTGCTACTCCAGGGTTGGAGCCCAACCCTACATCCCCAGGATTTGTCTCTCCAGAGGGGGGCAGGGTCCAACCCCTGCTCGTGGCCCTTGGGGAGGGACCACTGCTTTGCCCCCACCCATCACTGCCCAGGAGGCTGTGGCCGCAAGAAAAACCCCTGGTGGCTGCATTTGAGAAACGCTGCATTAGATCATGTAGTCTGAGCTCCTGCCAAAGAATTCCACCCCATAACCTGAGTAGGGAGCCCCCAGTGGACATCTGTACCAAAAAGAGCTGTTAAAACATTCAGCCAAAGGAATGACACCACTGACAGAATTTCTTTAGTGACTTTATAATTTAACAACTTATAATTGTAACCTTTAAAATGTGTGGCTGTTCAATGAGAAACCACCCCAAGGGAAAAGTGGATGTCTCCTGGTTGGAGTTGCTTTCTACTAAGCTACAGAAAAAAGCTGCTTTGAGATTTCACTTTTACCAGACATTTTGCCACGGATCCTAGCAAGAAGCCTTGAGTGACGATCTATGTGGGTATTTACAGACAGAACAATGAGACAAAGCGGAACACTTCAGCTTGTGATGTTTTGGCAGCCCACAGATTCTTGGCATAAGACCGCCAGAAACATAGAGACAGTAATAGCCAGGACTGGTAAAATGCCCAGATTTCCTTAGCAAAGCCCTGTTCATGCATCACTCACCTTGGCTGTGCAGCCCCCGGGTCAAGGGACTTGTCTGGAGTTGTCAGTATCAGATAACAATTAGTTGGTTTTCCCTGTGTGTGGTGCATACAATTATACAGATCAGTGGCCTGTGTTTCGTTTGCATAAAGAATAGTCAGTTCATCTTTCTATTAAAAAAAGAAAAGGAGTACTTGTGGCACCTTAGAGCCTAACCAATTTATTTGAGCATAAGCATCCAAAGAAGCGAGCTGTAGCTCACGAAAGCTTATGCTCAAATAAATTGGTTAGTCTCTAAGGTGCCACAGGTACTCCTTTTCTTTTTGCGAATACAGACTAACACGGCTGCTACTCTGAAACCCATTTTTCTATTGCCATCTCTCAAGTGCTCTCCTGTCACCTTGGGAATGATTGTTTCTCCCCAGGTGGGTATGCCAGAACCTGAGATTGTTCTTGGGAGATTTTGAATGCATCCAAACCCAAACTTTGGATCTACCCTGGAGCCAAAACCAAAGGGTCAGGTTTGCACCTGGAAATTCAAATTGGAACCCCTTGAAACCATTTGCAGCGCATAACAACAACTTTATGGACCTACCAACAATGCTACATATTCTTATGTGCCTTGGCACTCTTTACATTATCAAGAGAGACAGAAGTATCTTTTACACAAAACTCTTGTAATACCTTGGGTCTGCGGTAAAAAGCACGGCACACAACAGTTAACCTTTGTCTGATTAGAGGCTTTTACTAGAAAAAGACTTCCCAACTGTTTTGTTTGCTAACTGGTGTCCAGACACAATGGAGAACTTAATCAGTCAACAAGGTCTCTCCCCATCTGATAGGTGGTCCACTGGGCTTGATTTCCTTCTCACACCAGCATTACATTGGTCTACCTCTATGGACTTTAAAAGGAGTTACTCTTGAGTAACACCTGAGTAAATGAGATCAGATGAGGTGAAAAAAGCAGTGAGTGCTGGGTACCTAACACTCATTCATGCCTTTTTCAGTCTCCCCCAAATAGCTTAGTTTGTGATCACTCCCCTCTGATGGATAGAACCAAAACTGCCCAATGTATGCCAAAAAAGCAGTGAGTGCTGGGTACCTAACACTCATTCATGCCTTTTTCAGTCTCCCCCAAATAGCTTAGTTTGTGATCACTCCCCTCTGATGGATAGAACCAAAACTGCCCAATGTATGCCATAGCCCTGAACTGGAGATTCTCCTTTACTTAAAGCAACAGAGACTTCATGTTTTAGAGCAGGAGATTCAGTTATAATCTATTATTATTTATACAGTGATAGCCCCTAGACCCAGTTATGGACCAGGACTCCATTGTGCTAGCCATTGTACAAACATCTTGCTATCACTGGTGTCTTCTGAATGACCATTGAATGCAATATAGCAGCAACCTAGGTGGTCATGGATTTGTTACCACCTGTACCAGCTAAGATGCCTGCTTCATCAGTCTCTTGCTTGACTAGCAAGTGTTTCTAACAAGGGCACTATTTTTATAAAGGGCCTGAGGGGTATTTTTAGCCATTTATGTGAGTTTTCCATTCATAAATGTTGGCCAAAAGATTCTAGAGATCATGTGGCCTAATCAGGAAAAAGATAAGAACATGGAAGCAAGAGTTTTTGATTTCTGTGCCTTTGCATACTGCAAAAAACCCCAAACAAACAAACAAAAAAACCAACCCTGCAGCAACAGTCTCGCTCAGTTGGGGCTCGGATTCTGAGACCCATCTACCTCACCGGATCTCAGAGCCTGATCTCTGCCTCAGTTTCCCCATTTACAGAGTGTTGTGAGGATTAGTTCTCTGTTTGTCCAGAGCTTTGAAATGTTTAAAGACTAAGTGTAACTCTAGCTGAACTGTTACCAGGGATCCTTCACAGAATTAACGGTAAAGCCCTGTGCAGAGAGAGAGAGAATGTATTTATAGGAATGATGGGAAGAAAATGTCCCTAACTAACTAGAACTCTGAAAACTTTCATGTCATTTTATTATTTTTTTAATAAGGAAATTCATGATACATCTTTGTTGCCTTAGCAGTGTGTTAGATGGGAACAGCTGATGGCTTCCACAGTTCACTGGATTCCAGCAGTCTTTTGATATTCTAAATATAGTTGTTTTCATGAACATTTCAAGCAGCTAACTAATTTTTATTCCCTGGAGAGCTACACACAATCAAACTGCAAGGCCAGGAAAGATGTCAGGTTTAAAGAACTACTGAAGGCGTGCTAAGATGGTAAGTCTAACAACCCCCAAGACAAGCTAATTTTAAATTTGCAACTACTTAGTACCACCTTCCAGAGGAGACAAAGTTGTAGCTGTGTGCAACATTGCAGCTGCTCTTTTCCTCTCTTTTCTATTAGATAATCATTTATATGCAGCTTCCTTAGCTATTTTACGTAATGATTATTGTATTTCATAAACAATAACTACTTTATTTAGATGAGTAAGAAATATTATCCAAAACTATATATGCAAACACACACACAGATCATGCATCAGAGCCTCAGCTATCATAGACTGACTTTAATGAATTTACATCAACTGAGGATCTAGCTCTCATTTTCTGTATTGTAAAAATACAGAAAATGCAGATAAATGATTATGTAATCATACAGATATAAACGGTAAGGCTTTGGATTGTGACTCAGGAGATTTATGGTCAGTTCCCACCTCAGCTAAAGACTCCCTGTGTGACCATGAGCACATAACAAACCCTTTGTGTTACACAACTAATGCCCATCTGTAAAATGTGACAGATACTACCATGTAGGATGCTCAGAGAATACAGTCATGAGGTTATATAGAATGACTAGACAGTTAGACATTGATCCACTGGCCATGCCCCCAACCTCCTCAAAGCCCCGTCAGCAATAGGCTGGATAGAACCTATCTGGCAATGTGGACCCCATACTGCCTCCCTGCATTCATACATAATCAGGAGAAACACATTAGGACTTGTCGGTATAGGATGCAGGATTTGCCTTCTTTAGCCTAACATCTCCCTTTGCAAATTATAGGGTCTCACATGCAAATCTCTGGAATACATAGGCTGTTCCATGCCCCCCCAGTGTCAGAGATCAAAGAGAGTACTTCCTGTAGAAGGGAATTTCATCCACCATGAACCTCCCTGCTTTGGGAGAGCTGAAATTAGAACACTGCTAGACACAATGTGTCCTGCAATATACTTGCAAGAGCACGAGATAGAATTCTGTCACGCATATGTTTAGAGAATAACAATACCATCTTGCCAACCTCAAAGGTTCAAAACTCATATGACCACCAAAAATCCTGAGAATGGGATAAAATTAAGAGAGTTTAAGAATAAATTGTGGGTTTTCATCTGGTTTCCAACAGACCAGATTTCTGGTTTTTGAGCCTTTGTAATCATGAGGGGTAGACTTCTTTTTTTAAGGAAAGCCGAGACTCCCATGTAATCCCCTGATTCCAGAGGATGGGGTTTTAAGAAAAATGTGAAAAATTATGAGACTCACAATAAAATCATGGAGTTGGCAGCACTGCAAATCTCTCATTTTAAATGTCTACACTGTTTTACATAGCTGAAAAGAGTGATGGAGGTGACTTATTAAAGTAATTATTTTTAACTTCCCTAGGAATCCTTTATTTAAGGAGATCTGCTGATTAAAAATATAAAAAAGAGAATTTAACAAGATGTTATTTTCAGCAAGTGAACATTTTGGTCTTCCTTTTTTAAAAAAGGCCCATTTTCTCCCGAAAACTACACATGCTCGGCATTATACAAAGTTAAAATCCAGACACTATAAATGTATGACTTGATGAAACTCAAGGAAAAAGAGCCAGTTGAGTACGGCAGATCAAACAGTCACGTTTTATCAAACACTGGCTTGAAACCAGCTGTCTTAGATAAATTTGGAAAAAGTTTCATTCATCCTGCAGATAAAGGGAAAGCTAGGACCACCCTAAGTGATAAATCAGCACTGATACTCCTAATAAAGGAATGTAACTCAACATCCAATCATTCAAAGTCTTTTCCTGTTAACTCCTTTAATATCACTCTTGATGCAAGCTCAGAACCATGTTTTTGAGCGTACTTCTCTCTATCTTCAGTACTTATATGGCCTCCATAACTGTAATATCTGAGTGCCTTGCCAATGTTTTTATCCTCACATACATGCTGTGAGGTAGGGCAGTGCTTTATCCCATACTACACATGGGGAACTGAGTCACAGAGAGGCTTAGGCCTGATCTACACCTAAAATTTAGGTGGACCTAGATACATCACTCAGGACTCTGAAAAATTTCACACTCTGAGTGCTGTAGTTAGGTTGACCTAACCCCTGGTGTGGCTGAGGATCGGATGTTGGAAGGATTCTTCCTTTGCCCTAGCTACCACCTGTTGGTAAGTTGTATAGTCAATTGCTTCACCACACTTTGGTTCATTATGAACTATATTCAAGTGACCAAATAATCAGAATCAGTCAGGTTTATTGCTATGAGCCAATAACAAGATAGCACAGGAATAACGTTTAATAAAAGAGGAACAGTCTTATGTGGCACTGTTACATTCACCTCACACAGAAGGTGTGCTCCCAAAGTAACACCTTCTAACACCATCTTTTTATACCCAACCAGTTTATAAGTAAAAGGTACATCTGAAACTAGATTTAACCAATCAACTTTCTACCATGTTTTTCTGGTACCAAGGTGTACCCCTTATCTCTTTGTTCTAAATACATGCATTCTGTGTACCAAGGGGCATGAAGGCACCTCCTAGGTTTGTACCAGGATAGAACATTCATATATCTTGACCCTTTCCTTTGGGTTGGGTATTAGCCTGTGAGAGTAACATCTTACCTGTTGTTATGGTAAAACATTCATTTGCCCTAATTCTGACAGTTGCCCTATCTACTTAAGCCAAAGCTTACTTCACCAAGTGTAAGGTGTCATGGGATACTTGTCGTGGGTGGACAGAGTTGTGTGGAGAGTATAATACGTTTAATTAACATAACTTCCCAAAACTTACATCAATACTATACCGAATCTATATGGGCTAACATGCCTCTCAGAGTGGTGGATCACCTCCATCTATGGAAAACCCCTTCTGTCAACGTAGGAAGCATCTACACTATGGCATGACAGCAACACAGCTAAGTGACTTGCCCAGGGTCACACACCAATTGTGTGGCAGATCCTGGAAGTGAGCACAGTGCAGTCCACAGCACAGGCAAGCCCCCTAACCATTGGATCATGATGTCTCTCCTACTTTAAACCCCTGGGATGTACTAAGCACGTAATATAAAAGCATACAGCAGAAATGCCTCTGCTATGAATGTACTATACACTGGATATATTTTGGACCATGTGCATTCATTAAAACCCTGACATTTATTTTTAATTCATCTGTGCTCAATAACCAATAACCAATGGTCTCTCGGCTCTTGGGAAGAAACCAGCAAGCAGCACTTTGTGCTTAGATGCCAACTTTCAGCCAGAAGGATCCAGAAAGCATTCTACAGGCTTTACAAAATTATACCTCATCCATCATGTACTGCACATCAGCATGGGACAGGAACTAAGAATGATCTTCCCCTCAGAACAACAGAGGGAATATAAGGAAGGTAGAATCTAATTTACCAAAATGGAGTTTGGGTAAGAGGCTGGGGTTAAAACACTCTTTTACTCTTGCAAAAAGCACCTCGAGGTCACTAATACTCACTTCGTTAAACCAGGGTGTGTAACTGGTAGGTCTGGGAGACATGGGGACATGTGTGCTACCCTCCCTTTCCCCTCTAGGGTTGGTGGAGGAGGGGGAAGGAAATTTGGGCTCCTACTGGTACCCTCTCCCCTCCTTCCCAACCGCCCATGCTGCAGGGTAGGAAGTGAGATCACTGCATCTGCCTTGTCTTATCCCGATCCCTGGTGGGTGGGCCGTCCCCACAGCATTTGGGCCCTGAGCCTCTCTCTCCTGCTCTTGTTACCATTGGGCAGCTGGGGTGATGATGAGCCAGCTGCTTGGCTCCCACCTGGGTGGGAGGAAAGTGGGACTGTTTCTGCCTGCTGCTGGCCTGTGGCCATTTGACCATTGTTCCAGCCACCCCTTTCCGCAGTATGCTGATCTCTTGTGAACTGTGCTAGTCATCAAGCTTTCCTTGAGGTCCGGAAGGGCTTTTTCCCTTTGGCAGGCGCCTGTGTTGTTGGTGGGTTATAAAAGGGTCCCATGGGACATCCCTGTAACTCATGCCCTGGGCTGCCTGGGCATGGGTCCCAAGCATGACGTCGTATACCTGGGCCTCCCCTCATCTCATCTGTCCTTCCTCTGGCATGGATGAGGAATGGGTTAGGGCTCTGGCTCCCCACCGGAGGGGGGCAGGTGGAGAGAATTGACCTCTTACCCACCCTCAGCTTTGTGGACCCTGGGGCCATTGGTGCTCGGGTGAGTTCCGCAGCGAATATTGCTGCCTGGGAGTTTGAGGAGTGGTTTCTCATTGGTTAATAGTTTAACAGAAGTGCCACCTCCACATTTAGCCGTACTCCAGCTGTGTGTGTGTGTGTCTCATTGTTTCTGTGTCCACATCAGCGACAAGTCATCAGGACGTTGGTTCTGCTGTCTACGTAGATATGTATACGGCTCTCCCTATTGTAACCTATGCCTCTTCTGAAAGATGGCAGCACAACGTGACATCATGCTGGAGAACTGGTTCTGCACAGACTCAGAGAGACGAGCAAGTGGGCTTGCTTGGGTTATCCCCCATCAAGTGACCCTCACATGTGATCCTGCTTCATTTCTGAGACCTGCCTTGTTGTGGTTGGCAGCCTCAACTACATATATTGCGAGGCAATACCAAGACCTGAGTGAAAGCCTAGAACTAGACAGCACAGTCAAGCTAATCCACAGCAAGGCTCAAATATGACCCAACATATTCACACTCAAAGAAGTCTTGAATCTTGGCTCTGAAGGGAATAAGGCCTGCTTCTCTTCTCTTTTGCACCAATGCAACTCCACCATCTCCTGCTTTAGGCCCCAATTCAGAAAACCATCCCTATTCAGGACAATTTAAAAACATGCTTAAGTCCCATTGAAACTAATAAAAGATGTCTTAAAGCAAAGCACTGACTGTCCTGAATCTATACTGTTATATGTGAAAAGGAGAATCAGGTGCACAGTCCCAAATAAAGGGGACTCATAGAAGATATACAATATCGTACTCATCTTTTTACATGGAATAAAAATAACTTTACAGAACTGAATCTATGCATACAACTAAAATACATCCAACACTCTTAACAGCACTGGTACAACTATATCTTTGGCAGGGAAACACAGTCCCACTGATACTTGTTTCGGGTTTGTCATTTATTTTTATCAGTGTAAAATTGCTAAACAGAGGAAAGTGCATTTTTTCCCAGCAGTATTTATTTCTAATCTTTCCAACTCACAGCGCACAAAAAATGGGACAAGATATTTTTCTTTGTTCAGATCTTTCTTGGAGATCAGTTGCATTATATCCACAAGCCCAGATCATAATTATGGTGGGTTTCCCCTGCCAGAGTCTAGTAAGACAAAGTAACAAAAGCAGCAGTTTTAGAAAAGCCTTTTGGGTTTTCTACTTGCTGGGTCTAATTGTGTATCCAACGTTCCTCACAAAGAGTTAGAAGAACAGACAGGTTTAGGTCCCCAGCAAATGGGATTTTATTGTCACTAAAATAAATGGAAAATAGAAGCTACAGTGAAACATTTTAATGCAAGTCTTGCTTTAGGTTAGTGATAAACAATGGTCCTCAGACAAAGACATGTAAAGCTCCAACATACCTTAAAATGGACAAGGGAAGGTGCTGGGTTAACTACTCAGATCCTGGCCAGAATGCTATTTCTGTTCTCCTCCTACATAATGAGCTTCTGAGAATACCTCATGACTTTGCCAGAAGGTAGAGGGGTTGTGAATATAGCTGGTTGGAAATTGGGGGTCAAAATATTCTTTCCAATGAAAAATGACGTTCTAAATTGAAATGTTTCCAAAAATGCCTCAATTTTGATGAAATTTCATTCAGAAAAAAAAAACCCAAAAAACAAAAAAAAACCAAAATGAAGATTTTGATAATATGAAAATGTTTTGATTTTTCGTGTTGAAATCGCTTTTCAAATGCAAATTCTCCTTTTGGCTTGTGGGCTTCTTAGTCACCTGCAGCACAAAAGCAGTAAATACGGAGGACATCAGCTTCTCCCGGCTGCACATTTGATAAAGGATTAAAACAAAAACATTCCATAAGTCTTTTCAGGTCTGCAACTGGAATTTCAGCTTAACCAAGGCGATGCTAAAATGCTACAATGCGTGTGCTTAAAAACAGTGATAGGTGTGTTCGTTCATGGAAATTGCATTTTGTTCTTTTATTGTGCTGGGTGCCGTACAAATACTTAGAAAGACATGGTGTCTTCCCCTATATGTCTCTATTAAATTGTATAGGATGGCTTAAAAACTATATAAAAAAGACATCACTCTCAAATTCTATAGGTTTCCAGAGTAGTGTTTGTAAATCCCCATTAAAAGTTTCCATGGAACCTGGTTGCTTTCATCCCTATTCAATTGTACAGGACCTTTCAATAAAGAGGGCAGAAACATCTCATGTCTCTACATATTGTAAAGTCATGCCAAGAGTTTAAGAATCCACTAGTAATTTATCTGTTGATGACCAATGGGGAAAAAACATTTGCTTTTTTAATTTCCCCAGGTGCAAAACAGAGCCCTCTGTCCAGTTTGACTCTCCTGGCTCTTAAAATTTTATCTCCGAGCCCTGACATTTTACAAAACTTTACATGTTACTTCGAGATAACCCATACAGTAACAGCAAACATTCACTGGTGACATTTAGTTCAGCTATGGGACAGCAGGGGAGGACTGTGGGGGGAACCAAACACTATCTTTGAAATGATCAGATATAGCATATACTATATTAACCGCTTTCTTCATTTTTTTTCATGTGCAGTCTTTGCACTGAAATTGTTCTGGGTCCAGACAATGAACTGTAACTTGCCTCAAGGGCTGGAAAAACAACAATCCCCACTATGAAACTTGACATTTTTTCAAGTCACTGGAAGAGTTGTGGTGCAAATTCCCAGGATCAGACTTCAGAGGACCAGCATTCTGCAGGCAGTGCCAAGAAAGACCTGGGTTCTGGCATTTATCAGCTGGATTTCCAGTTTTGATAACTAGCATTACATTGTGAAGAACAAATACAACAGCCAGGATTCCAGCCATGCATGTGGAAGGATTCAGTAATTACAGCACTGGGCAGATGTCTGAAGCAGATAAAAGCAGAACAGCAATAAAGAAGGGAAGGAAAGATGTTCACCCTCCCAAATAATAGAGAATGCTGGCTAAACAGGAAAAGTTTTTGGGTAAAATTTTCAAAAGCACAAAGTGACTTAGGAGCCTAAACCCAATTTTCAGAATTAACATCGACACTCTGGAGCCTAAGTCCCACAGACTTCCAATGAGATTTAGGCTCCTACGTCAGTTAGGCCTTGCAATGCTGAATGGCGTAATACCTAAATATCTTTTAAAATCTGGGCTTTAGATGCTTCTGGAAGTTTTGCCTTCAGTGTCCTGACTCAGAAGGAAAGTCTGGGCACTCCTGTAAATTCCCCTTCCCCCCACAAAAGACCTTACCCTTTCCCAGCATACAGAGTGCTAACCTCCAACAATAGAGGAAGAGCATGTTGACTGACTAGTTTGTTATGTCAGTGTTGCCATGATTACATACCTAGAGCTAAACCCTGCCCATTAAACCTCCTGGGTCTAGGCTGGGCGGGAGTGAGGGAAGCCGTGCTGGCAGTTCAAGTGCTTGTCAGAACCAGTTTGCCAGAGCAGGGCATGTGGTGTTGGCACCCTCCGCTGGGTGCACAGGCAGAATGGATCTTGGGTAGCACAGGCTGCATACCACGGTACACGTGCTGGAGGAGGAGGGAATGTAAGAACATAAGAACAGCCCCATGGGTCAGACCAACCGTCCATCTAGCTCAGCATCCTGTCTTCTGACAACGGCCGGTGCCAGACGATTCAGGGGGAATTAACAGAACAGGGCAATTACAGAATGATCCGTGCCCTGTCCTTCAGTCCCAGACTATGTCTACGTTTAAATTGCCACAGCTGTAACACTATAGTGCTTCAGTGTAGACACAAAAAGAAAAGGAGGACTTGTGGCACCTTAGAGACTTACACATTTATTTGAGCAGAAGCTTTTGTGAGCTACAGCTCACTTCATCGGATGCATTCAGTGGAAAATACAGTGGGGAGATTTATATACACAGAGAACATGAAACAATGGGTGTTACCATACACACTGTAACCAGAGTGATCACTTAAGGTGAGCTATTACCAGCAGGAGAGCGGGGGGGAGAAAGGGGAGAGAAACCTTTTGTACTGATAATCAAGGTGGGACATTTCCAGCAGTTGACAAGAACGTCTGAGGAACGGGGGGGGATGGGAATAAACATGGGGAAATAGTTTTACTTTGTGTAATGACCCATCCACTCCCAGTCTCTATTCAAGCCTAAGTTAATTGTATCCAGTTTGCAAATTAATTCCAATTCAGCAATTTCTCATTGGAGTCTGTTTTTGAAGTTTTTTTGTTGAAGAATTGCCACTTTTAGGTCTGTAATCAAGTGACCAAAGAGATTGAAGTGTTCGCTGACTGGTTTTTGAATGTTAAAAGGTGCCACAAGTACTCCTTTTCTTTTTGTGAATACGGACTAACACGGCTGCTACTCTGAAACCTGTCAGTGTAGACGCTATCTGTGTCGATGGGAGGGGGTTTCAAATTGCCGTAGGTAATCCACCTCCCTAAGAGGTGGTAGTTATGTCAGTGGAAGATTTCTCCCATTGACCTACCGTTGTCCACACTGGGGGTTAAGTTGGCATAGCTACATCTCTCAGGAGGGTGGATTTTTCATACCCTTGAGAGATGTAGATATGCTGACGTAAGTTCCCAATGTAGACCAGCCCCCAATTTCTAGTGGTTAAAGGCTTAGAGACACTTAGAGCATGGGATTGCATCACTAATCACCTTGGCTAATATACATTGATGGACCTATCCTCCATGAACTTATCTAGTTCTTTTTTGAACCCACTTTTGGCCTATACTTTTGGCCTTCACAACATCTCCTGACAATGAGTTCCACAGGTTGACTGCATTATGTGATTATGTACTTCCCTATGTTTGTTTTAAACTTGCTGCCTATTAATTTAATTGGGTGACCCCTGGTTCTTGTGTTATGTGATGGGGGAAATAACACTTTCGTATTTCACCCTCCACACCATTCCTGATTATAGACTCCTCTGTCATATCCCCCATAAGACATCTCCTTTCTAAGATGAACAGTCCCAGTCTTTTGAATCTCTCCTCAGATGAAAGCTGTTCCAGACCCATCATCATTTTTGTTGCCCTTCTCTGCACTTTTTAAAAATTCCAATATATCTTTTTTGAGGTGGAGTGACAAGAAATGCACGCAGTGTTCCAGGTGTGCACGTAGTACCATGGATTTATATAGTGGCATGATGGTGTTTTCTGTCTCATTATCGATCCCTATCCTGATGATTCCTAAAATTCTGCTGGGTGTTTTTGACCGCCTCTGCCCGCTGAGCAATTGTTTTCAGAGAACTATCCAAGATGACTCCAAATTCTCATTCTTAGCTTTTTGGACTGCCACTGCACATTGTGGATAATTCTCTGAAACAAGCGGCTCAATGACAGCAAGATCTCATTTTTGAGTGGTAACAGCTAACTTGGACTTCATCCTTTTGTATATATAGTTGGGATTATGTTTTCCAATGGGCATTACTTTGCACTTATCAACATTGAATTTCATCTGTCATTTTGTTGCCCAGTCACCCAGTGGTGTGAAATCCCTTTGTAACTCTTCACAGGCTGCCTTGGACTTAACTATCTTGAGTAATTTTGTATTGCCTGCAAACTCTGCCATTTCACTGTTTCCAGATCATTTATGAATATGTTGAATAGGATTGGTCCCAGTCCAGATCCAGGTCCTTGGGGGACCCTGCTGTTTGCCTCTCTCCACTGTGAAAACTGACCATAGCTAACCATCTCCACTAGCTGGCAGACCAAAACCTTTTGTTACCAATATTGACAGGTTTCAGAGGAACAGCCGTGTTAGTCTGTATTCGCAAAAAGAAAAGGAGTACTTGTGGCACCTTAGAGACTAACCAATTTATTTGAGCATGAGCTTTCGTGAGCTGTAGCTCACGAAAGCTCATGCTCAAATAAATTGGTTAGTCTCTAAGGTGCCACAAGTACTCCTTTTCTTGTTACCAATATTGTAATTCTTTCTAACCAAGCACGCCTTCCAAAATTGCAAGGATATTGAGTACCAGACTTTGATCAACCCCCAGTCTGCAACTCTGGACATAACCATCTAGACAAGTTATCCAGACAAACCTCATGAGCTGATTGCCTGTGACTGGCAATGCATGCCATTCACCCAGAGATAACATAGAGACCCAGAAGTTTCATTCCAAACTTTAAATCTTGAGCAAGATTTTTTAAAATGACTAATTATTCTGGGTGCCCAATCTGAGATACCTAGAAGACAACTGATTTTTAGAAACTGTTGAGCACCCTCCATCTGTTGGGGGGTGAAACAGCTGGAGTTTAGGAATCCTATTGCGCTCTTCAGTTTTCTCTAGGTACCAAACTGTTAGCCCTCTAGACTGTTAATAAGAGCTACTTAAACTTTTATAGAGCCTTAGCATGCTGAGGCACCTCAAGGCATTTAAACAACACCATTAACATTAAAAGTTAATCCATCCAGTTAATAACCCCATCAATCTACCTTAGCAGCTGCCTAATGAAACAGCCATTCTCTTTGATGCAGGCATTTTGATATATGTCAAGACATCTTTTCATTTTGGCACTTGACTGACAGGGTGTGTCACTGGTAATTATAAAAGAAAATCAATAATCCAACTTCATAAACCAACTGTGGTGTAATATTTATGCAGAATTTTGAAAATGTAGGGCCTAGTTCTGGTCTCACAAACACAAGGGTGAATGAGGAGTAGATAATCTCCACTGAACCCAATGTGTTACACGGGTGCCAAACCAGAGTGAGATCAGAATGAAACCCCTGGTGTGCTATAGGAGTGTCAAGCATTATACTTAATATTAGGCGTGCAAATAAAAAAGCAACAGTCGCAATAAGTCTAGCCACATCTAACCCCCTCCCCATGTACACATCAGTTCTCAGTAGCAAAATATCCAGAGATTTGTTAGAGAAGAGATGTGATGCACTAGGCTCTCTGGGATGATTTCTGCTTTCATTTATACTATTGTAAATATGGAGTAACTTCATTGACTTGGATGATTTACTCACGATTTACAACAATACCAGAAAGCAGTATTTGCCTGCCTCTCCCTTGACATCCTGAAATGATTCCAGATTTACAGAAATATGTAGATCTTACGGGTCATGTTAATAACGACCAACTCAAACAGCTGCATGCCAGATATGTATGCAGCTGTATCAACGGGAGTGTTCTTTCGGTTGATTTACTTCAAACAGCTTGGGACCAGCAAACAGGAATCTCTTGGGAAGAAAGCCTCTGGCACAGCGAAAGGACAGCCAGGATTTTCCCTGTCCCTCTCAGACCTCTGATTTCATGGGGGCTTCAGCTCTCCTTTGAAATCGCCTTTCATCCTCTAATTTGTTATTTCCTGCTCCTCGCTAGGACAGTGGCACAGCATGCGGATGAAGCAGCACCGACGTTGCAACCCCAGGCCGCTGGTTTTCGGCCGTTGCTGTTTGGCGTCGCCACAGCATGTAGGCGAGGAAGGAGTAAGCGATAAAGCCCAGCCTGGCACTTATTACTCAACTCTGCATGTAAATGCATGCACACCAATGTGTTCCATTTCTACAGCATCTTCCTCCCAAAGATCTCAAACCAGCTATTGATGACATCACCCTCAACTTCTGATTATCCCTATTTTACAAACAAGGAAACTTAGGCCCAGAGAGGTTAGGTCACTTGCCCAAAGTTGCACAGCGTATCTGTAGCAGAGCCAAGAATAGATGCCAAATCTCTTTGTTCCCGGTCCTGTGCCTTAATCACCAGGCCCCTCTTCTGCCCTTCCAATGAAGCTGTATATAGTCTGCCAGAAAACAACGGAGGTTTTCAAAGTTCGCTCAGTACAAATATCGTACCAACAGAGGATCCAGGCCTGCACTACAGGGCCAGTTTGCCACCAGTAATGTTAGAAAAACTCCAACTTAGACCTCTGATTTCATTCAAGGGGGCTTCAGCGCTACATTTAAAAAATTAGAAATAACCAGTTTTATGGTTCCCTACAGAGGCAACATTCTCTCATCTGAAGAGTTGCACTCTTTACTTCCAATTTGCCATGACAACAAGAACATTATGCAGCTCTACTTTCAAACTGCTGGCTTGTGCTTTTTAAATTGTCCTTCTGTTACAGCTTTTGCTAGACAGAGGTATGACATTTCTTAGTTACAAGCGAGTAGAAACCAGCAACCCACTTGTTTTCATGAAGAGGTTGCTTTCCAAAAAACTGCAATACAGTAAATTCGTAATTGGCTGCAGAATTCTGCTATTGCCAAGCAGGAGTTTAGCAATTTTGGAAACCAAAAAAAAAAATCACCTTTAATGAATGGTACAGTATGCATTTATAAAACCATCTTTAGTTTTTTCCATATTAAGACTAGCTTTGAGGACTCACTCAAGATGTGAGGGAAGTGCACCCTCATCTGGACAAGCTAGTAATAATGAAACATGTACCTAATTGTCACAGAGAGTGTTTACCCACTGGAGGAGGACTTAAACTTATACAGACAAATTAAAGTTTCTGATCAACAGGATTCCATCTGGGTATATTAACTTCTTACCCATATGCTAGTGAAACAGGAGAACAATGTGGCTGACATTTTGTGATAACAAACTACATGGGTTAGACTGTGTTAAGTCCTACTAGTGATTAAAGACCGCACTTGAAGAGCAGGAGTCAAAAGTGAATAGTGGTTCTGGGTGCCTCATTTTTGGGGGGCCCAACTTGAGACACTTTAAAGGTGCTCGATTTCAAGTGGGCTTCTGAAAATCTAGACTGGAAACCCAACTTCTTGTGATTTATTTCCAATGACTTGCAAATAGGAACTCAAAACAAGATTTTCAAGATTCTGGAGAAGGCTAATGGGACAGGCGCAGCAAATGAAAAAATCAAATCAAATCTGAATAATTCATTTGGGTCAAGATTGATTTAGATCATTTTAGTACGTGGGCTGGCAAAAAAGCAAATGCCAAAATCTAGGAGCAAAAAACCAAAACAAGGAATGTCTCTTAGGGTATGTCTACACTACGAAATTAGGTCTAATTTATAGAAGTCGGTTTTTTAGAAATCGGTTTTATATATTCGAGTGTGTGTGTCCCCACAGAAAATGCTCTAAGTGCATTAAGTGCATTAACTCGGCGGAGCGCTTCCACAGTACCAAGGCTAGAGTCGACTTCCGGAGCGTTGCACTGTGGGTAGCTATCCCACAGTTCCCGCAGTCTCTGCTGCCCATTGGAATTCTGGGTTGAGATCCCAATGCCTGATGGGCCTAAAACATTGTCGCAGGTGGTTCTGGGTACACATCGTCAGGCCCCCGTTCCCTCCCTCCCTCCGTGAAAGCAAGGGCAGACAATCATTTCGCGCCTTTTTTCCTGAGTTACCTGTGCAGACGCCATACCACGGCAAGCATGGAGCCCGCTCAGCTCACTGTCACCGTGTGTCTCCTGGGTGCTGGCAGATGCGGTACTGCATTGCTACACAGCAGCAGCAACCCCTTGCCTTGTGGCAGCAGACAGTGCAATAGGACTGGTAAGCCGTCATCGTCATGTCCGAGGTGCTCCTGGTCGCCTCTGTGAGGTCGATCAGGAGTGCCTGGGCAGGCATGGGCGCAGGGACTAAATTTGGAGTGACTTGATCAGGTCATTCTCTTTAGTCCTGCAGTCAGTCCTATTGAACCATCTTATGGTGAGCAGGCAGGCGATACAGATTGCTAGCAGTCCTATTGCATCATCTTCTGCTGGGCAGGCAAGAGATGAGGATGGCTAGCAGTCCTATTGTACCATCTTCTGCCGAGCAGCCATGAGATGTGGATGGCATGCAGTCCTTCTGCACCGTCTGCTGCCAGCCAAAGATGTAAAAGATAGATGGAGTGTATCAAAACAAAAAATAGACCAGATTTGTTTTGTACTCATTTGCAAACCCCGCCCCCCGTCTACGGGACTCATTCCTCTAGGTCACACTGCAGTCACTCACAGAGAAGGTGCAGCGAGGTAAATCTAGCCATGTATCAATCAGAGGCCAGACTAACCTCCTTGTTCCAATAAGAACAATAACTTAGGTGCACCATTTCTTATTGGAACCCTCCGTGAAGTCCTGCCTGAAATACTCCTTGATGTAAAGCCACCCCCTTTGTTGATTTTAACTCCCTGTAAGCCAACCCTGTAAGCCGTGTCGTCAGTTGCCCCTCCCTGCATCAGAGCAACGGTCGTGCATCTGAGTTGAGAGTGCTGTCCAGAGCAGTCACAATGGAGCACTCTGGGATAGCTCCCGGAGGCCAATACCGTCGAATTGTGTCCACAGTACCCCAAATTCGACTAGGCAAGGCCGATTTAAGCGCTAATCCACTTGTCAGGGGTGGAGTAAGGAAATCGATTTTAAGAGCCCTTTAAGTCGAAATAAAGGGCTTCATCATGTGGACGGGTGCAGGTTTACTTCGATTTAACGCTGCTAAATTCGACCTACAGTCCTAGTGTAGACCAGGGCTAAATGGGAAGTACTGAGGGCAGATCTTGGCACATTTATTAAAAGAATATCTTCCAAGCTCTCATTTTAGTGTGCAATAGGAGTGAACAAGACAAGTACCATGCTGGGATTATACTGTCAAAAGCACAGAAGCATGGCTCTGTAGTTCAGCAGGTAGGTCAATAAACACCTGCATGGGAAAGTTCAGTTCAGGAATGACACTGGGACTCTATGCCTTGGGAGATATGTGAAGGGAAAGGGTGTAGTCTACATAACTCCTTATTATCCCTTGGTTATGAAGCTGCATTGCAACTTAAAAGGAAATCTTCCCTATAAGTCACAGGGCAAGTGCTGAATGGGGTAACACAGAAGGGTGCAACGTAGGAAGGAATCCCATTTTATATAAGGAGGAAGGTAACTCAGATTAAGGAACTGGGAAAAGCCTTGGCCTTCCAAATCACTGTATTGCCTTGGGAAAGGAGTTTCTTTGTCAAAGATGGAAGAACAAGCAAGCTCACAGTCAGGGAATGGTGCTTGCCATGACAAAAAGGCAGGCAGTGCAGACTCCTACAGAAAATCCTAGGGGCCAATGATTGCAAGGCCAGATTTTTTGAAAGGTATTTAGGCATTGCCGCACTCAGCGTCGCCACGTCTAACTGATTTAAGAGCCTAAGTCGCATTTTCAGAAGGGATTTAGGCCCTTAGGAGTATCAGTTCCTTCAACAGTCCGTGGAATGTTGCTGCCCCAAGTGCAGCAGAACCGAAATACCATTAAAAATCTGGGCCTTCAGCTATCAGGAGAAGCTGGGTTTGGGACTTATTTTCATTGAGGAAAGGACTAAGAAGGTGACTCAAAATAAGCTTGTAAAACCATGGAGAATATAGATGGAGAATAATAAAAAAGATTCAGTTTATGAGCTTGATTCTCCTCTGACACCAGTTTCATGCTTGTGAGATTCCATTGTCTTCCCTGGAGTTACTCAGTTTACATCCAAGAAGCAGCACAGAACAGTGGATAAAACACCGGCCCAAGATTCAGCTCAGGACTAGATGATCATCATGGTCTTTTGTTCCTTTCTGGTCTTAAAAATTATGATTCTATGAAACCTGGGTTCTTCTATTCCCTGCTCCAGTGCTGGCCTGCTGTGACACCTTGGGAAAGTCATTTCATCTCTCCATGCCTCCATTTCTTCTTTTGTAAGATGAGGATAAATCGTATTATCTCCTTTGTAAAGTGCTTTGAGATCAACATGTACAACATGTTGGGTAAAGAACTACACGAGAGGAGAGTCAGGTCCAACAAGAGTTTAATGATCAAGCAAATGTTTGCAGGAGACTGAGCAAAATGTAAAAGCCACAAACAGAAAAAGCCTTGGCAAAACGACTTGGAACCAATGGAAAACAACATGCAAACTAAATACCTCGACATCAGCATTAAAATAAAGAACAATAACCACTGTGTGAGACATGGAACTCTGATCTCTAACCGTTCACTTGCTGTGCTTGTTCTGTATAATTATAATTATTATTTGCCCCTACTGCAATAGTGCCTAGATGATACAGCCCCCCCACCCCCATTCAATGCTCTGTACAAACATAACAAAGAAAGGTTTCAGAGTAGCAGCCGCAAAAAGAAAAGGAGGACTTGTGGCACCTTAGAGACTAACAAATTTATTTGACCATAAGCTTTCATGAGCTACAGTGAGCTGTAGCTCATGAAAGCTTATGCTCAAATAAATTTGTTAGTCTCTAAGGTGCCACAAGTCCTCCTTTTCTTATAACAAAGAAAGAGTCCCTTTCCCAAACAGTTTACAATCTAAACTGGAGGAACGTCAACCCAAACCACACGAAAACAAAGTTTTCTTTATGTCAGGTTCCAGCTTCCACAGCTGATCATCATCACGTTACATGGATGATGAAACATCCAGGATACAAGAAATACAGAGAGACAGTGGCTCCCTACCTTCAACAGGACAGAGATGGGCACTAAGCCAGTGTCAAAGCTGGCGATTATTTATACATGCATGTGCGCAAGCCAGAGCGCACACACAGTTCAATGGAAAGAAGCAATCCCAGATTGAGATGAGCACAGATATAAAGACGAGGGGGAAAGAGGTTCCCAGCCACTAAAATGTGGACTTGGGAAAGCCCCAGTAGCAACATGAATTAGAATTCCCTTCTGCTGCTTTTCTAACTACATACAAATCATAATATCCTTGCCCTGCTCAGTTCAATACAGGAAATAAAAAACCAGATCTAGATTAGCACAGAGTTGAAGAAAATGAAATTGAATTGTATGGAAAGAGCAACATTAACACACGAGCTTCACTAGGGAAAATAACAGTTTGTCTTCGTGTAAAAAATTAGCTTTCAGTTCTACCAGAAAAGCAAAGAGGAAAAGACAAATATCTCAGTGGTCGTTCTTTTGATCAGTGGAGATTTTAAGCAAATTGTGACTTTGGGTGAGGGACAGTATATGTTGGACATTATGGCACAGTATATACAACATCTGCCACTCATCAGGTACAGCTATGATACTTTACATGGAGGCAGTGTTGCCTAATGGATAAAGCACTGGACTGGGACTCAGAACAACTGGTTATTCTATAACTTTCCACTATGGGATTTCTTGCATTTGCTACTTGTTGCTTTCTGAATTAGGATCCTGGGAACTAGGTAGATCATTGATATCATCGGATTTAGCAATTCTTGCATTCCACTAGATGCCTGATATTGACACCTTCCAACCCCCAGCTTTCAAAAACAGTAGCTTGTTTCTAAATAGCCTTTCTCCTGGATACTTTCTCCCCAGAGAAGAAATTGTTTGGAAAGTTCAGGTGGGTTGGAGAAACCATTTTTGGATCTATGACACTTTGGGAAGTTATTTTGAAAATCATTCTAACTTTTTTTTTGGTGGCGGGGGAGGTCTGCCCAGTTAAAAAAATGACTAACAAAGGACAAAAAGCCTCTACCCCATCATTGTGCGCAGTCTTAAAGTGCCATAAGAGTGGCTTACTTGACATTCAGCAAAGCTGTACAAGCTTGTTCATCTCACCTTGTCACAGCCTCTCTTTTATTCTATTGTGCCATAAAACACGTGAGATTACACCGACTGGTTGCTTTATTGCGGGGCCATAAGGCAGGATTGAAACAAGAATAGCATCGTATGTCTCAAAGGCAAAACAAGTTTCCAGAGTGGAAATGCAGCTCCCCAACTAAGCATAAACACATGGAGCTATAGAATGTAAATCTACCTCCCTTCCATGAATGATTATGGAATTGACAAATATTTCTTGCTGGACTGAAAAGAAGGAATCTGGTTGTTTTAGGAGCTTACCACTAATATCTAAAAAGAATGCATCTCACTATTATATTTTTCCCCCGGGAAAAAAATAACATCCATGCATAACAAAAACAAAAACAAAACACCACGCCACAACCCCCATCAATGCTCAGGGAAAATTGAACCTGAATTGTTGCGAAAGCTAAAGGTGACCATCCTGGATCACCTGGTAACATAATGCTCTCTCAGCTGGATTATACTGCCTCTTCTCTTTTCCTTTCCTAAGTGCAAGGAAATATCAAACAGTATTTTGAAAGCAAATGATGACAAATTTTTATTCTGTTTACAATATTGCTAACTCTCATGATTGTATTGCAAGTCTCGTGATATTTGGGGTTTGTCTGGAAGCCCCAGCTCCTAGAGACATAGAATGATGTGAGAATCTCAGCTTCCTTTTTTTAAAAAAAATTGTCTGGTTCCTGTGGCTACAGAGAACAGCTTGCAAATATGACACAAATGTGAGCCTGAAGGATCAAAAACCAGAAGGAAAACACAATGAAACCAAAATGTATTCTAAAAAGAAATGTCACGATTTTGAATGTGGCAATGCTGTGTTTATGAATGAATTGGAATGCACAGAGGATACTGGCATACTTTATTTTACATAACTCCATACTTTACCGGTGTATGCAGAAAACGTTTACCACAATATTCCTCCAATGTCTATGCAGACTCACTTATGCTTCTAATAAATGACCTTTTTTTAAACTGCTGATTGTTAAGTTACTCTCAGAGGAAACAGATGAATTAAAAAACAGACAAGAGAAGTGCAACTTATAAGACATGTACTCCTGGAGGAATTCTGTGCGACTGTGCATGCGCAGAATTTATGTCCCCCGCAGATTTCTTTGCTTCCCTGCAGAAAAATGACTTTCTGAAGGGGAAGCAAAGGGAAGCCACAAGAGCAGTCTTGCAACTCTCCCTAGCAGTTCGGGTGCCCAAGGCAGCCGGCAGAGAGGTAAGTCACTGTGGGGTAGGGGTGGGACTGGAGAAGACCCAGCTGGTGGCTCCCACCCCCAGATTTCTCCCCCAGCTGTAGGAAGCTCTGCAAACTCCCACACACAACTCCTGCACCCATCACTCCTCCAGGAGGAGGGATCCATGTACAGGGAGCTGCTCTTCCATCCACCCAGCATCTTCTCCCCCATCCACCCAGCATCTGGACCCCCTCACTGAACCCCCCACACCCAGACCCCCTGCCTAGCCCCAACCACCTAAACCTGGACCCCCTGCAGAGTGCAATTACTGTTGCACCCAGAACTCCACAACAAGTCCCTGTGCATCCAGATCCCCCCGGCACCCAGATCCCCCACTGAGCTGCCCACACCCAGATTGCCCCACACAGAATCCTCTCAACCCACACCGGGATCTCCCCACACTGAGCCCCTCCACACTTGGATCCTGCCTTGCTGAGTCTGCCTGCCCACATCTGGTGCACCTGGCATGGAAGGACAGGCCCCTGGGGTGTTTCTGGGGCAGGCCGGTCCTTGCACTGTGTAAAGGTTGGGTGCAGCCTCACCGTTGAGTCTGTGTCTCAGGGCAGTAGCTGCACAGTGATCTCCCACCTCTGTGTAGCTAGTGGCCTGTGCTCCCCACTGCCATGCTGGAGCCTCCACATTTATTTGACAAATAAAAATTGCAGAATTTTGCAGAATTTTAAAATATTGTGTGCAGAATTTTTATTTCTTTGGCACAATATTTTTATTTTTTTGGTGCAGAATACCCTCAGAAGTAGACATGTCAAGGTACAGTCAGCAAGACTGAGCCAGGCCCAAAAAGGAACAAATGCAATAGGGTTACATAGTTACCTACCGCAACTCACTTTAGTTTGGCTATCTGCACTGGGGTGCTGGAACAGTTTTTATAGTGAGGGTGCTGAGAGCCATTGAACCAAACTGTAAACCCTGTATATAATGGAATCCACTTCAAGCCAGGGGTGTGTGGCCGCACACCCCACAGACCTAGTTCCAGCACATATGTATTTGCATAAATTTTCCAGTAGCCTATCGGTGCTTTTCTTGTAATCCAAGTAGGAAGCCTGCATCAAGCAAAGACAATAGAGCTGCCCCCAAGATAATTCAGCCTTCATTATTGGCCAGATCTTGCTTTCTCTGAAGTCAATGGGAGTTCTGCCATTAAGTTCAATGAGAGCAACATCTGGTCCCTTTGTAAAGAGGAAAACTGTATCAGCCTCATCACCTGCTTAACTGGGACATGCAGTAGAAAGGTACACTTAGGGTATGTCTTCACTACCCACCAGATCGGCCAGCAATAATGGATCCCCGAGCGCTCTCCCGTCGACTCCTGTATTCCACTGCTGCGAGAGTCAATGGGGGAGCAGCAGCAGTCGACTCACCACGGTAAGTTCATCTAAATATGTTGACTTCAGCTACATTATTCATGTAACTTAGATCGATTCCCCACCCCACCCAGTGTAGACTGTTAGTCATGGACAGTTTTTCCTACCCTACTAACTACAGAGCGGCAGACCTCCCAGCAGCAAGGTACTTCAGCTATAAATTTGACCACGCTGGGCTTTGGATCTGAGACTGTACGTGCTGACAATAACAACTATAAAATCACAGCGGGGCAGAGGGCTGGAGTCAGGCCCTTCCGTATGAAATTAAAGAGGAGTTCACTAGTAACAAATGCGTTTCTTTAGTGAATTTTTCAGTACTGATGAAAGGAACTGGACTGATAGCTTTAGAAAGGCACACTCTAGTTTTTGCCAGACAGACATGTATCATAGCAGCCTGGCTGGAATAATGGCACCCCAACATGGCAGCTCATCTCCCTTGGTGGGGAGAAGTCTCTATCTCCAGTGTTCACTGAGGCTGGCTCTGGCCTGCCACTGCCAGCTAATTGTCCCTTCTACGTAGGGTAGAGGGGCTCAACAAACCTAACCATACTGAACCATTCCCCACTCTCCCAGGGCATTCCTGCCCTTTCCTTTGAACTTGGTTCCCAAACAGTGTCTAACTCATGCAGTGCTTGTTTCTTGGGATCTAACTGTTCCTCCCCAGTGACTGCTCCAGCTAGCAGACTCATTTCTCTGCAACTCTGCAAACAAAGCTCCCTTCAGGCAGAGAAGCAGAGCTCCATCCTCCTTCCTGGCCAGTCAGCCCAGATCTGAGCCAGGCTGTCTCCTTTTATTCCCCCTCCAGGCTCCGCACTAGCTGCAGGTATAGGGGGGAGGGCTTTCTGGGCCCCTAGGCTCTCTGTAACCCTTTCTCTGCTGGTGTGGGGCCTCGCTGCCCATCACAGACTCCTAGCAATATACCTTAACTCTGTTTTGGAAGGACACCTCCTAGCAGGTGAGAGAAGCTCAATCTCCATGCCCCATTCAAGTATAGCCTAGTGAACAGAGCATTGGACTGGGGCTCAGGAGACCTGGAGTCCATTCCCAGCTCTGCCATGGGCCTGCTGGGTGAGCTGTGCCAAGTCACTTCACCTTTCAGTGTCCCCATATGTAAAATAAGTATAACGATACTCACCGTAGTAAAGTGCGTTGAGAGCTGCTAATGAAAAGTGCTATATTGCAGCTTTCTTGATAAGACTGATGATGTGGGATCCAAACTGTGATGGTGGTTGGTGACATGGGCCCCTATTCCTTGGGACCAGGGCTGAAACCAGGGACTCATTTCCATAGGACAACAGCTGACATGACTCTGGGTGACTACTAACCTAAGCTGCAGTGACCTATAGGTGAAAGGCTTTTGTAGCACATTAGCAGACTGTACCATTATGGCAGCATCTGAGAGACTGCAGCTATTTCCTAATCTAAATACAGAGAAACGAAGGTGGTAACCGTGGATAGATATTGGCTTTTTTGTAGCAACCACTATAGTTCTAACCTGCAAAGTTATCCACAAAAATATTTTCATAGTGAGTCCTAACCAAAACCCATTAAAAATAACCCGCGGCTGCTTAGATTAATGCAGGCAAAATCTAATTTATTTATTTATTTAGACAAAAGTGGCTGTTCCACATTAATCCTGGATCCTGGTTTTAATAGGTATATATATTGGTACTACAAGAATACAGAACAGATTGAAATCTGTGAAATGTGTAAGGCACAGAGGAAAAAAATAGCTACAATCAAGAAATAACTTGAACATCTAAGTGCACTGCATGTATCCAAACCACCTCTATTCTACACAGGCCATTCTCTTGAATCCCCTCTAGCATTTTAGCTGGGCCTTTAAACAATTAGTCATCTAGGCTCTTGCCAAGGAGGCAATAGTACAGGACATCAGATATTTATTTGTACAGGGAAACCAAAATCAGTGACATTCCCTCCTTATCCTCTCTTTTCATGGTCTCCAAGGGGCTTGGCCTGCGAACTTTTAACTAGGTGTAAGCATGGGGCTGGGATCCAAGAACTCCCAAATGCTAATCCAGATTTTGATATGGAATATTCATGGGAAACTCTCATCATTTCTGACTTTGTTTCCTCTTCTCTCTGAACAGTGATTATAATATTTAACTGCTTACCTCAGAGGGGGTTGTGAGCATGAATGTTAATTTATTTTTGTAAAACACTTCGAAGATGAAAAATGCCTGAAGTACAGATTGCCTGAATACTATCACTATTAATTGATAAAGGGATAATAGGTTCTCAGAGCATGTAAATGTTTTCCCTCCCCCTTTATTGTATACATTATTTTTCTCTCTAGTTTGTGGTATGATTTGATACCTATATGACTACACACACTGTTGCAATCAGTAGCTTCAAGAACCTTGCACACCTTCACTTCCTTCTGTTTTCGGAGTTCCACAAATCATTGCAAACACTTCTGTGAAGAGCTGGACTCAGGAAAACATAAGAACAACTTTTTTGACCCTATTAATTTATGAACAGTGCTACTTATTCTTATTTAAGTAGAGAATGCTTTTGGTGGGAACTCTACACATATTCACATCTCCCTCTTTTATATAGCACTCTGGTAACACTTCCAACACCTACACAAGGAGAGAAAAAAGATTGCTTTGAACTCTGCTTTTCCTGAGTCAGCTTTGTTTCTTGTCAGACAGGAGAAACAATTCTCCTGGTATCTGAATATATTCAGAACAAATGGCTCCACATTGGTACACGATGGCATTTTGTTACCTGTAAAAGCTACTCATTTTCCTGGATATACCTCCATTATTAATGTTATCCCTTAAATAATGCGCATAGACTAATAGCTAGGATAGGTAGAACTAAAGCAAGTGCCTCAGCTCTAAACTATCTTCTCTTGTTTTGATTCTGCAACTGTATCAGCTGAAATTCTTTCGAGAGGGTTAGAGCAAGGTCTATGCATCATTTAAGCCCTTAGGGTTTTAAATGGAACTTTTAAGTGTTGCACAGGGCTCTTAACTCTGCACAGAGGTGACTTTTGCCCATCATGCATACAACTCTTTCCTTTTTAGAAACTTCTACAATGCTTGGGCCTCGCTCAACTGGCCCAAGTATCATAGAAGTTCAACGGGAATTTTCTGGCTTTTTTTCCTTCTAGGCTTGCAATTGTTTCTAATGGCGTTTTCTTTAATGATGTAAATGAGAGTCTATATGCATACAATTTTGGGGTCGTGCTTTAAGCCCTCAAAGAGCTAACATCCTGTACATTGCCATATCAAGGTGAATGAACCACATTAGACTAAAGACTTTCTCTGGAAAAAGAGAGGATCTCAAGCTGTTAACACATCATTATGTTTCTGTTCATTAGTTTCTGCAGAAGCTGACAAATATGTTTTTAATGATGGCTAAAAAAAAAACCCCAAAGCTCTGTTCTGCATCTTTAAGGACTCTTTCTTTTCACCTTACTGCTGTAGTAATAAGGTGCAGAAATCTTGTCCTGGAGCTACAAGTTCTTATTGCCCATTACAGATTTAATGGGAATATCTTCTTGGGAGTGTAGCAGCAGCAAGTAAAACAAATCATTTATTATCAGGCAGAGCAAACTGTTATCAGGCAGGCGTGCTTAGCAAATTGCAGAATCTGTTCCCTCAAAAGTATCCATCTGATGCCATTTAAAGAATACACCCAATATAGAAACACTGAGGACTTTTTTGGTGAGGACTTTTCTAAAAACTAAGGCCTGGCCTAAATGGGTGTGATTTTTCACCAACATAGTTGTGTCGGTAAAAGCCCTTGTGTAGACACAGTTATACCAGTCTCAGCACTTTTATACAGGTATAACTTCATCACCATTTGGAGAGCAGGACCAGTCTTAGGGGTGGGTGATCAGGGTGGTTGCCCTGGGCACCAAATCAATATCTGGGGAAGGCACCACATTGCTTTGCTGTTTAGATTTGATTTTGGAGCGGGGGCACGCTTGGCTGCTCAGGGGACACTGAAAACTTTTTTTGCCTCAGGTGGCAGACCACTGCTTTGGGGGGAGAGGTGTGTGCTGCTTTAACTCTAGCAAAAGTTAAGTGTAGACAAGGCCTCCAGGCTAGAAGCTGGCAAATTTATTGCCACTGAGTGAAATTCACCCTCTGAAGAAAGCCAGCAGAAGGTACATTACATACTACTAAAGTTTCAAAAAACAAATTTCACTAGTATCTGCATGGTGCATGGGTCTTGTGCTGGCTCTCTATACATGGATTAGTTTCATCCACTGAGTTACACATTCACTTCCTGGCACCTTACACCATGAGTAGCTGCCTTGACTTTAGTGGAATTTATCCTGGATTTACAGCTTTGTGACAAAGCAGCATGAGGCTCTCTCTGGCATCTAAGAGCAATCTATATTGTTATGGAGAAAAAATAATCCCTAATAACGTTTGTTTCTTCTGCATTAGTTTTCAAAATGAACAGACATTTGAAAGAAGAGCCCCTTGGAAGATTGAAGCAATCCTATGGTTCACTGATTAGAAATAAATCTTTTGCTACAGTTTAAGGAGTTTTTGTAATGCAGAGCCAGACTCAACCAGGAGTGGTTTGTGTCAGCATGACCTAGTCCATGGAAGATATATGGTAGTGCAAAGTCAGACTCAGTCGGGAATAACATACTGTATTTGTCTGATTCTGCTTATGTTTCAAAATGCTATAAAATGGGGAAGCACCATTTTCAGTTGGGTCAATATGTCTCAGTGGAGGGAATTATTTGACTTGCACGCTCCAACATGAGGCCTTGACCCAGCAAAATGCATATGCTTAAGTCCATCTCTGTTCAGCAAAGCATTTAAAGCACAGGTTTAAACGATTCGCTGTACTGGGCTTTGGATGGTGATAAATGAGTCATTAGTAAGAAAATGATCCAAACTGGGTCAACAGCAGAACAAGCAATCCGCACTCTCATTTGGAAGTGGAAAACTTCAGCTTCTGAGTCATAGCAAGAAAGAGATGGCTCCGCATAAGTGAACCCAAAAAACAAAATCAAGGTATTTGGGGAATGATTTTCGGAGGGGCTGAGCACTGGCAGCTATCACTGACTTCTAATGGAGCTTGGTGCGCTCAGCAACTCGGAAAACCAGGCCATTAATAGTTTGAGTCAATTGAACAAAAACAAGGATTAACTGGCTCCATCCTGTGTCTGGTGACTGTAATCATGGTATAATCAGCTGCAGTAGTTTAACTGGACAATACATAATGAAATATGGTGGGGGAGGTTGGCAGACACTTTCCTGTGAACCCAGTGCTCTTTAAAATAAGAAAATGCATACTTGGCATTTTAGAATGAGAGCTCTTCAGGGCAAGGGCTATTCTCATCTGCACGGCACCTCGCACATTGTGAGCACTGATGGGAGCAAATAACAATAGAACAAAGCATAATGCAGACAGGCCCTGTGCAAGTTTAATCACTAGACAGTTAT
The DNA here is from genome assembly GCF_965140235.1 of Caretta caretta. Taxonomy (NCBI): domain Eukaryota; kingdom Metazoa; phylum Chordata; order Testudines; family Cheloniidae; genus Caretta; species Caretta caretta. Next base: position 10,385,011 of record NC_134223.1, read on the forward strand.
TTACACTATCTAGATTGTTATAACAAAAGAAAAAAAGGGGACTTTTATTGGAACTTGTGATGTTGCGCCCCATAAGGCTTTGTGGATATATGTTTATGAATGTATATGTGACATAGCTGGAATATGTTTTGTGTTACATATGCCATGTAACATATCTCTGTAAAGGTTACGATCTACTGAATCTATTCATCCTATTTGTATGCATGTATCATTTTTGTATTCAAAGTTATGAATATCAGCAGTATACTGGTTTGATTTTAAATAGCCTTAGTAAGGCATTTGGGCAGCTTCTTTAGAAAGGAATTTGCAAGTTAAGTGCCCAGTCAAGAAACACTTAACAGACAATGGATCTTGGAAGGCTCCAATCCACATAAGACATCTACTTGAGCACATTCAAGCTAGCATGTGAACCATGGCTGCTACCTGTAAGTTCTGAGTCATACTTGGACATGTAACTTACCCGTGTGACTCCAAAACTCCATCTTGTAGCTGGGATTCTACACAGGGGGAGGGAGGGGTATCCACCAACAAGAGAAAATCTATTTAAACCCCTGGGAGACCCCTCCATTTTGTCTTCAGCTGACTTAAGAGATAGCCTCTCCATCCCCAAAGGATACCTGAAAGAAACTGGAACAAACGACAGTAACTACAGAGGGTGTGAGTGATTGCTGGACCCAGACTAGAAGGAGACTAGTCTGTAAAAGGAAGCTTACTGGAACACCTCTGAGAGTGAGGTTTTATCTGTATTCAGTTTTCTTACTGTATTAGGCATAGACTTGAGTGGTCTATTTTATTTTGTTTGGTAATTCACTTTGTTCAGTCTCTTACTACTTGGAACCACTTAAATCTTACTTTCTGTATTTAATAAAATCACTTTTTACTTATTATTTAACCCAGAGTATGTATTAATACCGGGCGGGAGGGGGCAAACAGCTGTGCATATCTCTCTATCAGTGTTATAGAGGGAGAAGAATTCATGAGTTTACCCTGTATAAACTTTATACAGTGTAAAATGGATTTATTTGGGGTTTGGACCCCACTGGGAGTTGGGCATCTGAGTGCTAAAGACAGGAACACTTCTTAAGCTGCTTTCAGTTAAGCTTGCAGTTTGTGGGACGTGGTTCAGACCTGGGTCTGTGTTTGTGGCCAACAAGCGTGTCTGGCACAACCAGGCAGGGCTCTGGAGTCCCAAGCTGGCAGGGAAAGCAGGGGCAGAAGTAGTCTTGGCACATCAGTTGGCAGCCCCAAAGCGGTTTCTGTGATCCAACCCGTCACAGAACTGAAAGAAGCAAATTTAAAAGTGATAAAAGGAAATGGTTTTTTACATAATCCATGATTTGCCTTTGGAACTCATTGCCACAAGTTATTACCAAGGCCAAGAGTTAACAGAAGTCAGAGGAGGACTGGACATTTATATGGGTAACAAAGATATGCAGAATATTTTTTTTTTTAAATCAGGAGTTTTGAAAGAGTTAAAATCTCTTATGCATCAGATCAGAAGCCATCATTGGGGACTGGAAGAAACTTTCTCTGGGACAGGTTATTCCACAACTGCCTACAACATGACAGGATGTATTGCACCTATCTCTGGAGACAGGATACTGGAGTAGATGGACCATTGCTCTGATCTAATTTGGAAATATCTATGTCCATTAACCCACTTCTACCAAAATCAGCTGTTCAAAAATGACTGACTGAAAAAGTATATTAAAATTCACACTCTGTCACTATTAAATGCTTGCCACAGCAAACCATGGTTTCAAAATTATCATCCAGCAACACATAACTCAAGCAGGATTTTGATATCTTAGGTTAGGTGTCGGTGCATTTGATGGGTGAGGGGCTTTTGTTGGCTTTGTATGAAGCATAGATTGCTTTATTGAAAGCTGCTTCTGACTTTAAAAAAGTAAAGCTTTACAAAGAGCATGGTTGTGGATCCATGGAAGCAAGCAATGTTGTCACAGTAACCTATGGGAAAATAAAACAGAAAGGTAACTGCAGAGTCAGGGCCTTTCATCCCTCTCCTCCTCTGATCGGATGTGAGGATGACACAGATTTAGAGGGAGAAATTAATTATATGGTTAACCTGGCTTTATTTAAACTGATCGTTCCTTTCTGTTGAGAAGGAGCAAACAATGAGAAGTACCCTCTGCTTTCTTGAAAAAAAAAATGTCTGTCTTCCCTCAGCAACTCCTACACATTGCTTTTCATGTCCCTCAAGTGTCTGGGTATTTTTTGTTCATTTGTTTGATGGGGGAATAAATAGGAGATGAAAAGGGAGAGGGAGCCACCCTGTTGGCTGAAAATCTAAGAATGTGGCTTTTCCCCGCTCCCCCATAGTTGTCTTGCATCAAAGATCAAAAATAAAGAGAAAGCAATCACAAAGCCATTAAGCAAGCTGCAATTGACTTAGCTGAAAATAGATTGTGATGGCTTCTGTATGTAGTCTAAAGGTTTTAGTATTTTCAGTAAATCAATTTCTTAGTAGATAGGTCAATTCTTTTATAGTTGAATTAAAAAATTGCCACTGCCCCACGGTACTGGGGAGGGCAAAAAAAAAAAAAAAACCACCAGGTCTGATTCTCCTCTCACTTACACTGGTGTAAATCAGGAGTAACTCTATGCTAATCAATGAGGTCATACAGGTGAATAACGGGATGAGAATGAGCCCAAATGTCTTCTTCAAGTATGTCCTGCCAAAATGATTACTTCCTAAAAATCTTCAATAAATTATCAATAAACAAACTTGCCAATGAAGCGTGGCTTCAGTCTGAGCTATTTTACAATCTGATGTTGACTGTAGGATGGGTCTTCAGTCTTTGCTGCCTTTGATGAGTTTAAGTAAGTCTGTTTGAAGCAGTGGTGCAAGTAAGGCGATATGGTCCAGTATGCCATACCAGTAAGATATTTATAGCTGCTATGCCATACCGGAAAGACACAGGAGGAGCAAAACATGAGGCCACCAGGCGGCCCCACACCGGCAGCTCCTCCCGCACGGCTGTACTGCTCCCAGTCCTTCCACACAGCTGTGTCTAGCATCTCCTGTCTGGGGTCTGTAGGCCGTCCCGCCAGAGGACAGGGCTGGGGACGGGGCTAGGGGTGGTACAGCTGCGCCGGAGGAGCTGTTGGCGTGAGGCTTCCCGGCGGCCCCACGTTCTGTTCCTTTAACCGTTGTTGTTCCGGAGAACCCTGCGGTTCAGAAGTCTTCAGCTCAGCGGAAGGAGGACAGAGCCGCCCCCATCCCCCAGGTAACGTGGGATGGATCATGGGGCAGGAAGGGGGAAAGCGTGGAGGCCTGGGCTAGGGGCGGGATGCATTCAGATGAGGAGTCCTGTGAGGCGTCCCGTGATGAGGTCCCATGCCCACCCCGCCCACTTTAGGTGGTGCAGCATACCAGTAAGAAACGAATTCTACTTGCACCACTGGTTTTAGGCCAGGTCTACATACAAACTTATATCAGTGTAACTACATTGGTCAGGGGTGTGAAAAATCCACCCCCCCGAGTGATGCGGTTAGACTGACCTAACCCCTGGTGTAGACAGCGCTACGTTGACGGGAGGGCTTCTCCCATCGACATGGCTACCACCTCTTGTGGAGGTGGATTAACTACACCAAAAGGAGAAGCTCTCCTGCTGGCGTAGTAGCATCTTCGCTGAAGTGCTACAGCAGCGCAGTTGCATGGGTGCAGCTGCGCCGATGCAGTGTTTTAAGACTTAGACTCCTGCTTCCACACTTGAGCGAAAGCTCAGCAGGAGTCTTCCTCCTGACTCCAATGGGCTTTGGATCAGGACCTGGGGTATCTTCTTGAATCTAGTCGTAATACATTATTCTAGCTAGAGACACACTAATTGTTATTTTTACTGCACCATAGGTATTCCTGGTGTTTTCAGCCATACTATGCAACATATGTATAAAGATGCCCATATATGACAATATCCACATGACTTATTGAGTTAAGTTAAACCTCATTGAATTAATGTAAGTATTTTAGTTCATTGTATTAATAATGCAAATGTTTATGTACTCTTGAGGGATTTATGTATTCCATGGGAGAGAGGGCCCTCAGCCTTACAGGAACTCAGAACAGGGTGGTGGTGATTAGGCAAATTAATTCAGCTTGTAACAGCTCCAGAGAGCTACTACCAACTGGAGAGAGGCTCACATACAGTATTTCAAACTGGACCAACAGACAAAGAAAGGATTTTTGGTTAAATAGCCTGAATTTGATCTGACTCGGGGCTTGCTTTCTGATATAGCAAACAGGCAAGACATCTGGTCCAATGGGAGCCCCAATGCTGAGGAAAGGGTTGGCAGGACTTTAGCCTACTAAGGCCCCATAAGACTGAGAAAGCGAATCCTGAACAAAAGCTCTTATGGACTGGTGACGATAGGGAAAAAGCCTGGGTGGGTTTTGATAGACTGATCATCGACCAAAACCCTTGTTCGGATTAAGGGTGATCTCTGGTAAGCTTATTAGCAGGTGTGTAAATTCTTTTATTGTTTTTAAATGTTTTATCTGTAATGCTTTTATCTTAAGAATAAATGTGCTTGCTTAGGAGGAGCGGCATGGTAACTTATAACTGGTGGCAATCACACTTTTTGCAGTCTCTGAGGAGAGAAGCAAAGTAAGTTTGTTTAGGTAGCCTGTCATTTGCTAGGGATATCACGGTGTAGGCAGGGAGCTGCGCAGACTGGAAATACCCATCAGGAAGGAGAGAGATATGCATCTCCACCCAAGAGATGTGACGGCTGAGGAGCCGGGAGCCTAGAGTGGGTGTCCTTGCTGGACCAAAGAGGGGGAATACAGGTGCAGTTGCCCTGAACTGGGACACACACTAATTATTATTTTTACACCACCATAGATATGCCTGGCGTTTTACAGACATGCTATTAAACATGTTTATAAAGGTGCCCTAAATCCTTTCTATTTTCTAAATGAAAGTTTCTCAGCTGGTGGGTCATGATCCCCCAGGGTTAATTAAAGGCAATTAAGCACGGGGGAGTGAGGTGTTGAAAATTTTATCACACTCTCCACACACCCTTAACCCTCAAGGTCAAGTATTCTCTGTCAACCTCTCAAAACACACAGAAATAAATTACAAAGGCTTATCATTGTTACCATGAATACATTTTTAGTAAGTATAACAGGGTTGTGAAAACTTCGGACTTTGAATAAGGGGTCAACAACCTGAAAAAGCTGAGAAACAGTGCCCTACATGACTATATGGATAAGCCTAGACCATACCACTCAATCTGCCAAAGACCAGATGTGGAATGCCATGTGTGGCAAAGACCCAAAATGAGGGGTGTGCACAAATTATTCATGCAGGAAAATTAAAATACGATGGGAACAATTCTCTTGGTGTGGATGACTTTCTATAGCCTCAGTTTCATGATTCTTGTCAATAATAAAACAGAGGGGATATTGAATTTGTGTGGACTATGGGAAACTTGGGACAGAAATTAATTACATCTCTTGAAATGAAGTAAAGCTGAGAGGCACAATCTAAAATTAGATTCAGTTTGGTCAAACTAAACTATATTGAAAGTAATTTTGAAGTTGTTGCTATCTGTAATTTGAACTGAAGGCTTGATCAAACATTAGTCACCATCTTTCCAAAAGCAGCTTTCTGGAGAGAATTCAGGACTAGCTTCCATGGGGAAGTTATACCATTATAAGGTAGGGTGTGAATTTAAAATGCTACAGTTATACTGGTATAACTCGCCACCTGGACATTCTTGTTTGGGAAGAAGGGTACCTTTTTGTGACTTAGCTTATATTGCTTTGGAAGTGGTTTAAGCTAAACTGGAAAAATACACTCCTATTCCAGAAGAAGTGTGTTGGCTTGGGGAAATATACTGGTATAACAATAGCATTTTAATGATCCTGTGATAACCATACTTATTTAACTTCAGGTATAGAAAGCCCTCAGAGAGGCACCCATTTGATAACAGTAGGCTCTTGTACATTGAAAAAGATTAATAGGCTTGAAAAAACATAAGATATTAGTGGGGTGTGTGATACTGGCAGCTCAGGTGCGAGCTCTTGCCAAAGCTTTGGGGTTCAGCCAAGCACTGACAAATTCATTGCTGGAAACCAATCTGTTTCACCTGTGTGTTATTATGGTTAAGATGGGTACTGGCCTTATAACAATGTGTTTAGTATTCAGACTTTATGAAATGCTTGTAAGTTGCTGCATGCATTTATCTCACTTATAATATCTTTATCACATGCTATAATATTTAAGGTTTGCTTTGTAACTGTAAAAAACGTTTGCTCTGAAACGGTGAACCCAGTGAGGAGGAGTCGTCTCCTGTCCATCAAGAACTAAATGGGCCATTGTAGGATGTCATAATACAAAGAGTTTGTTAATTGCCCCTTACACCCATAGAGAGGCTACTAGCAAAAGGCCTTGTCCCATCAGCTTGAATTCTGGAAGAAGGAAATAAAACCAGCTGACAAGAAAATTTTACATCTCTTTTGCTGTTTGTGCTCTCTCAGGGCCAGAGCTACGAAACAGAAACAATAGACTGTAACTCATTTGTGTATATATGCTTGCCTGCTTTAACCTTCTAATAACACTCATTTTCTTAGTAAATAAATCCTTAGATAGTTTACTACAGGCTGGCTACAAGAGTTGTCTTTGGTGTGAGATCCAAGATGCAAAGTGGCCTGGGGTAAGTGACTGGATCTTTGGGATTGGGAGTAACTTGAATATTTTGTGATCTTTGGTAACCATCTATCACTAAGACCCGATGCTTGGGTGGCAAAATAGACTGGAATGCCCAAGGGAACTGTCTGAGACTCCATGGTAAGACAGTTATAGTGCTTTAGGTGTTTACACTTGTTACTGGCTTGATCATAGAATCATAGAATATCAGGGTTGGAAGGGACCTCAGGAGGTCATCTAGTCTAACCCCCTGCTCAAAGCAGAACCAATCCCCAATTAAATCATCCCAGCCAGAGCTTTGTCAAGCCTGACCTTAAAAACCTCTAAGGAAGGAGATTCCACCACCTCCCTAGGTAACGCATTCCAGTGTTTCACCACCCTCTTAGTGAAAAAGTTTTTCCTAATATCCAATCTAAACCTCCCCCACTGCAACTTGAGACCATTACTCCTCGTTCTGTCATCTGCTACCATTGAGAACAGTCTAGAGCCATCCTCTTTGGAACCCCCTTTCAGGTAGTTGAAAGCAGCTATCAAATCCCCCCTCATTCTTCTCTTCTGCAGGCTAAACAATCCCAGCTCCCTCAGCCTCTCCTCATAACTCATGTGTTCCAGACCCCTAATCATTTTTGTTGCCCTTCACTGGACTCTCTCCAATTTATCCACATCCTTCTTGTAGTGTGGGGCCCAAAACTGGACACAGTACTCCAGATGAGGCCTCACCAATGTCGAATAGAGGGGAACAATCACGTCCCTCGATCTGCTGGCTATGCCCCTACTTATACATCCCAAAATGCCACTGGCCTTCTTGGCAACAAGGGCACACTGGTGACTCATATCCATATTCTCGTCCACTTCTGCCTAGCCATTCGGTCCCTAGTCTGTAGCGGTGCATTGGGTTCTTCCGTCCTAAGTGCAGGACCCTGCACTTATCCTTATTGAACCTCATCAAATTTCTTTTGGCCCAATCCTCCAATTTGTCTAGGTCCCTCTGTATCCTATCCCTACCTGCCACCATATCTACCACTCCTCCTAGTTTAGTATCATCCGCAAATTTGCTGAGAGTGCAATCCACACCATCCTCCAGATCATTTATGAAGATATTGAACAAAACCGGCCCCAGGACCGACCCTTGGGGCACTCCACTTGATACCAGCTGCCAGCTAGACATGGAGCCATTGATCACTACCCGTCGAGCCCGACAATCTAGCCAACTTTCTACCCACCTTATAGTGCATTCATCCAGCCCATACTTCTTTAACTTGCTGACAAGAATACTGTGGGAGACCGTGTCAAAAGCTTTGCTAAAGTCAAGAAACAATACATCCACTGCTTTCCCTTCATCCACAGAACCAGTAATCTCATCATAGAAGGCGATTAGATTAGTCAGGCATGACCTTCCCTTGGTGAATCCATGCTGACTGTTCCTGATCACTTTCCTCCCATGTAAGTGCTTCAGGATAGATTCCTTGAGGACCTGCTCCATGATTTTTCCGGGGACTGAGGTGAGGCTGACTGGCCTGTAGTTCCCAGGATCCTCCTTCTTCCCTTTTTTAAAGATTGGTGCTACATTAGCCTTTTTCCAGTCATCCGGGACTTCCCCCGTTCGCCACGGGTTTTCAAAGATAATGGCCAATGACTCTGCAATCACAACCGCCAATTCCTTTAGCACTCTCGGATGCAACGCATCCGGCCCCATGGACTTGTGCACGTCCAGCTTTTCTAAATAGTCCCTAACCACATCTTTCTCCACAGAGGGCTGGCCATCTACTCCCCATGCTGTGTTGCCCAGCGCAGCAGTCTGGGAGCTGACCTTGTTCGTGAAGACAGAGGCAAAGAAAGCATTGAGTACATTAGCTTTTTCCACATTCTCTGTCACTAGGTTGCCTCCCTCATTTAGTAAGGGGCCCACACTTTCCTTGGCTTTCTTCTTGTTGCCAACATACCTGAAGAAACCCTTCTTGTTACTCTTAACATCTCTTGCTAGCTGCAGCTCCCGGTGTGATTTGGCCCTCCTGATTTCATTCCTACATGCCCGAGCAATATTTTTATGAAATCTAATTATAGAACATATCACCAGTTTGGGGTCTCTGCCCTGCTTTTTGACAGTCTGCCCCAGGGTTGACACTCTCAGTCATGAGCCACTCCAGATATAGCAGATAGAACCCAAGAGTCCTGATTCCTAGCCTGATGCTCTGATCACTGACAAAGGGAGTAGTTTGCACATAGCATGTGTGATTTAATATCTGATCTGCTTAACCACAGCAAATATAAAATGAGTATATATATGCACCTTTTACTTCTGACCACCCACACCAACAACCATAGGCACCGGCTCCATGGGGGCTCGGGGCTGGAGCACCCACAGAAAAAAAAGGGTGCTCAGGACCCACTGGCAGCCCCGCTGATCAGCTCCTCCCCCTCCCTCCCAGCGCCTCCTGCCCACCACAGATCAGCTGGTACCTCTTAGGAGAGAGGGAGAGAGAGGAGCAGGGCGGGAAGACATGGGACTGGGTGGAGCAGGGGTGGGAAGATGCAGGGTGGGGACAGGGCAGGAAGAGGCAAGATGGGGGTGGGGCCTGGGGGCAAAACGGGGGTTGAGCACCTCGGGTGAAATGAAGAAGCTGGTGCCTGTGCCAACAACTTGAATTAGACATAAAACCTTTGTCATTTTGTGTTTGGTTTGCTAATCTTCAGCGCATTAGCGAAATGAAAAAGGCTATATTGCTCATGTGTCTAAGCACACGTACAGCCTGATACAAAGGAAAGCAGGTTCTAGGGGTTTTTTCTCTCTCCTTTTAAGTTATTTATCCAGCACTCCTACTAGTGCTTGTGAAGATGTTTATGTGTGAGTCAGTGGTAGATTGAAGATGTTCCTGGGGTCACAGTCTGTGAGATTCTCCTTCTGCCGAAGATGATCTTGCCCTTTGGATTGATAGATTTAGAACGGTCTCTTCTGTCTCCCTGCCTCTTGGAAAGTAGAATTAATTTACTGGAAGGTAAGATGTGCTGCTAGCCACAGGTAGTGCCGCTTCCTTCCTTCTCGCTGTTGTTTTTTCTTCTCATATTGATTTGGTGTGCCCTCGTATGCCGCTGGCCCCTCAGAAAAAAAAAGACAAATTCTCAGGAACCCTTTAAGCGTAAATTAGAGCCATGAACAGTTATGAAACTCACAGCAGAAGGTGATGCTGTGGAATTCAGATCTGTATGACCAACTTCCTTAAGAAGCTGCACACCAACACCGGGCACGCTAATTATGGATGGGTAGTGTTGTAGTAATCAGGGCCTATCAGACCTACTTTAATTGTTAGCCTAACTGGTGTAACATGGGTAAAGGTTCATGAATTGTCACAATGATCTGATATATAAAATGGTTTAAGAAAAGATGTGAGAAGGAGACATAGTCTGAATTAATTTAAAGAGAAAGGAGCTACGGACACCACTCCAGGCCTGTGTGAAGATTATGACTGGTAAACCAGAGGGGTAGAGGATTGGAAATCAATGAAACAAAATTGGTGTGTCAGCAATTAGGCATAATTGCTGGACAAAATAATGAGAGGATGGACCTTTCCACCCATCACCTTTTTGGGGCCCTTAAAGGAAAAGACTTTGCGGGAAGAAAAAGGGGAACATTTTATCATCACCACGGTTGTGGCAGAAGGATTATTGCCATGATGCCAGACCTCGATGTTCCCATGGGGACACGGTCATCATCACTGTATCAGCAAGGACCTCAACCTGATACATGTGAGATCCTGCTCTCTCTGCCCACCGTCATGTGCTCCTTTCTGTCCCCGCACTCCCCATCCTCTTCCTGTCCTATTTCTCTCTCAGCTTTTCACCTGATCCTGAAATCAGCTGTACTGCTTGGCACCAGCACAGCGAGAAGAGACAGCCCATCCAGCTCTGATGAGAATGACCAGTGACAGAGAAGGACCTGACCAGACCAACCAGATGATGTCCCTGATTAGGGAAGGTGAGCTGGGGTCTAAAGCAACCGCTGCCATGACCAGCCTGCCAAACCAAAGCATCCATTCATGACTGATCAGCCATGCTGTGTCCTGAGAACATCTACAAAAACCATATTTTTACTATCCTGTCTCTTCTGTCCCTTCTGTGTCTGTCTTTTTGGCCTAAAGCAGGGAAGTGACTATCCTTCCCAACTCAGAACTGAACAACAGAATTAACCCCTTTCTTCCCTGCCAAGAAGAGCTGTTTGACTGACTAAGACTTTAACCAATATTCACTGTCTCCAAAAAGGAACTTTGATAGGTTTTTATTGTGTTTTGCATAATTAATCAATTTTGATTTCAATGCTTTTTACCTTGTTTGGATTCTTTTCCTTTTGTGTGTTTCAATCAATAAATTTCAAACCTTTGGCATAAATTTTATAGTGTGTTTGGCGTCGTACTAAGCCAGTTGAGATCTCTGCAGACCAAACCTCAAACCTTGTTTAATACTGTTTAATGTTGAATAGTTTCAGTGTCATGGGAAACACCTGTGACTCTCTGGGCCCTTTATTCCATCTAAATTAATACAACACTACAAGTGAAGAACTCCCTCACTTAGAGGGCATTTGTATCTGGTGCTCTGGCTCAGCTTCATCTGAGAGAGATGAGCTGTGAAATTCAGACACAGCTCTTCCCAAGTTCAAGGGATCTGGATTCAATATTCCAGGCCTAGTGCGGGTTTGGGAACCACATTTTAAAGACAAAGTGAAGTGACTTCAGAGAACAAGAAATGCCTAAGCAGATGCGCTGACAATGGCAGCTACACACTCCTTTTGCAGATCATACCTGTTCCTAGCAGGGATAACCTATACAGAGGCTGTAAATGAAACTGTTGAGAGTTAAGATTTGTGAACATACTAATTGCTGCTTCTGTGGTAATGCTATGCACCCTTGTTGATGGCATTTATGCAGAGATTCTAAATTTAGCCTTCCTTTGAATATAATGTACATATGTCTACATGGAAACTTAGTGTGCAGCAAGATAGCGAACTGCAGATTCGCACTGGCATGCTGCACACTAAGTCTCCGTGTAGACAAGCCCTTCATTTCCTTGAGAACCTGATTTTCATTTCCCTTCATGTCTATTTGTGGTGGTTTATCTGACGTCTAATTGCCTTGCTGACACACTGCTTTTGGACACACAATTTAGAAAGTTCTTCTCGATGCTCTGATCCTTACATCAAGTTTATCCTTTTTGGTGATTTCTTTCTCCCATGAACCATGCTGGTTCCATCATTTTGTTGGCCTCCTGCACTATATAATGTTTCATTTAAAAAGCAGCTACTTTAATTAGCTTCCCAAATGCCTCCTCTTTAAAAATGAGAACAACCAGATGCCCAGGGCTTTCTTTGAAAACCGCATACCCAAAGCCTTACACTTCTTTACAGTTTCATTGTAATCCCCATGCCCCTAACAGTGACTTCATTTCTATGGTAGGGGTTCAGCTGCAACGTAATGTACTACGCATGAGGTCTCGATAGAGCATTAAAATGCAATAATTCCATAGACTTTGATTTATGATCCATTCCTTCAAGCAAAGCATCGTGCATTTTATTTGTCTTCTCCCCTACAGCTATTCATTTGGCTGGAAGATTAGAGTACTGAAAAATTATCCATGCTTACCTGAAAATTTCCTCTCTTCAAGTAACAGGGTTCATGGGTGCCAACACTGGATCCCTGGCCTGCTGGAAGCAGTGGGGTCGGAAGCAGTCACTGGCAACTGCTTCCTTCCCACTAGATCTGATCAATTCCACGCTAAAGATCATTTCAGCCCACTTTAACCATATGACTTTTCAGGGCAATAAGCACCCAGCTCCCACTTCCAGTGTGAGCTGGGCACTGTTAAAAATCTTCCCCTATAGGCCCATTGCAGAACAATGGAAAACTTTATGAATTCTGGGGTTTCCATAGGTGGGTCAGCTCTGTGAACCCTGCTACTCAAAGAGAGGAAATTTTCAGGTAAGCATGGATTTTTGTTTCTGTTCTTCAGAGAGACAAGTTCTCTATACTTCAGCACTGGGATTCTTATGAGCAATCTTTTATGAGCAAGGTTTAGGTAGGGGAGATTCTGTAGGATTAAGCAAAGAATTCCCTTTTTTATTAACTCTAACTTGTCTACTCTGTTAACGACAGTGTTCAGCACTCTTCTTCTAACACTGTATCTTCTGATGGTGGCAGAACACAACAGATTTAGGGGCTTATGACCATGATTTAATTTGTCACAACAGATTTAGGGGCTTATGACCATGCTGTCCCCATTACAAATCTCTCTGCAAGATGCCTAACACCTATCAGCACAAGACAACGCCACTGCTCTCGAGGCATGTGCTCTGGCTGGTGGATGAACCCTCCTACTCTATCATGCACACCATTGACATTTTTTGCTCAATGGAAGTTGAGGAATTTGAGTTCTTCATGCCCCTTTCAGAAAGGCAGCCCAAGGGCAAATAGTTCTGTGGATCTGCAGTGGCTTTACTGTGTGATTTAAATATATTTTGACTGCTTTGCACATATATAGCACGTGAAAATTTTTCTTTGGAGATGTACTAGTTTAGAACAAATTAAGTACATCTCCTGTCCCCAGTGAAATTCTGTCTGCACCTTAAGAATAAAACTTCACTGCAAGTGCTATCCTCCTGGATGATGGTGTATTGTGCCTCATTGGATAATGATGCTAGTTCAGACATGTCTAGCTTACTCTGCAATCAGGGCTCCCACCTTAGAACTGGCCAGAAGAGTGTATTTGCATTTACTGGGAGACCTGTAGACTAGGATCTCTACAGAACAGGCTATCAGTCATAGGACAAGCTCGGGATCTAAACCCAGTCCAACAAGGCATTGTATTGTCATACAAAGCTGCGATAGCTTTCGCTTATTAGCAGAATTAGCTAATCAGAAAAATCTGACTAAAGCCAGCAAAATAACAAACTGCTGTAAACTATGAGTCAGCTTGATTAGGTGGAACACTTAATACACCATTTTTCAGGGCATCAGAGGGCCTAATATGGAAACTTATAAATCAGATGAAAATATTTAATGTTCTGAAAGTGTCCTGCTGCCTTATAAAAATGTAATCTTCTCCAACCACATTTGACTTGCAGTTAAAAACAAATATGAAATTGCACATGCTGTATGGATCAAAGGAGTGCTTGTCCAACATGAGCAGAGAGCAATTAATCGTACAGCTGATGTTTCCATTAGTCAATTACAGGGCTGTTATTTACATTATACCCAAAAGCCATTTCTGGCCTATCTTATGGATGTCTGTGATAAATTATGTAGATTTTGTTCAGTGTCCTTTTCTTCCTGCTCCTTCTCACTATACTCCAATCTCCAATATTTGTCTACAATCATACTACAATTACAGCCATAATACAATTAATTTACATACATAATGGTACAGAGGTCACTTTGGAATGACCCCTGCAGTCAAGAGTGGTACCACAGGTGAGCCCTGCCTCAGTTTCCCTCACCTAGGGTACAAATAAGCCCAAGCCGGCCCTTCTAGTATTAAAGAGTGCCCTCTTCAGAGGCTCTCACTTATTTAACAGAAAAGGACAACATGAAAATATAAATGAGAGCTTCAGTCAGCTACTCACCAGAAACTCTCCACCTCTGGGTTAGTCAGTCCTCGGTCTTGTCCCTCTGGCGAGGGCACCTCTGCAGGTCCAACGGCACCTGCCACCATTTTTGTTGATGTTCCAGACGCTGCAGGAGGACAGCCCAGATCTGTTTTGACTGCTGGGCTGCTTCTTGCAACTGGAACAGGATCTCCAGTGTCAGTAGCTGTTCCTCCATACTCCAACTTGGGAGGGTAAATATCTCTCCGCTGAAGAAGCTTCTGCATATTTCAGCTCTATCTTTTCCCTTATCTGTCCTGGATTGGAGGGGGGTTGGGTAGATCCCAGACAAGCCCCCATGCATGGTAAAGTTGCCACGCCAACATGCCCCCTGCTGGCTGACTATGGCACTGCAGCACCTTTTGCCTCAGTTTCTCCAATCCTCTTTTGGCCTCCTCCAGCCGTAGGAGTCTCCTGGCCTTCTGGACACACCACGTTACAGAATCCATCCCCTCCCAGGTCCACAGAGTCTTTACCAAAGTCCAACAGAAATACCAAATCTTTGGTCTGTCTGGTCTCAGCTTGCAGCCACCTCACCACAGGCATGATGCTGCTGCTGCTGCTCCAGCCTGTCCTCCTGTGCCTCGATCAGTCCTGTGACCCAGGGGCTGGCACACTTCTCCCCTTCCTCAGAGGGAGTAAGCTCCGGCTTATCAGGGCCCCGTCTCAGTCAGGCTTCCTGCTCACCCCTGGGGAAGCCTGTCTGGTCTTTTCCCCTTTCTCTTTCGCAGCCTTCTTTTCAGGCTGCTTCCCAGGGAAAGGGAAGTTCCCATCTCCTCTCCTCAGGGTCTCCTCTCTCCAACTGGGCTCACCCAGCTCTTCATGGTGGGAGGGGGAGAACAGCTCCCCCCGCAGCTGGACTTTAACTCTCATTAGGCCTGGCCCACCCTCCAGGTGCAGCCAACCTGGGTAATTGGCCTCTCAGGCCTATATTAACCCTTTCGCAGCTTGTGTGAGGTAAACATTGTATCACAACTTAGTGTAAAAGCAGATGTGTACCAGTAAGGCCAGGATTTTCCTACCTATCAGAAACCATTTTCTGTCAAATCACAGGAGAGAAAATGTTAACAAATTAGCAAGAAATGGCTGTGCCAGATCAGACCATTGTTCCATCAACAATGGTACCTTCACAGCTGTCACATCGGACCAGACCATTGGCCCATTATTACCCTCTATTATTTGTCAGACGTGTGGCTCTTCACATCACATAATAGAAGTTATGGTTCATGCCTTGAAGGACTTACAGAGGCCTGATCCAAAACTCCCACATGACTTCAGCGGGCTTTGGGCCAGGCCAGGCAGAAAACAAAAGTGTTTGTTGAATATATTTGACAAGTTTCAAATTTAAGCCCAGATCTTGCAACGGGATACTCATGAGTGGCCCATGCATCTGTGTGGAGCCCCATGGACATCAATAGGATATGTTCAGATGCAAGGATCTGCCCTAATGGATGCAATTGCAGGATCAGAACCTTCAGCTGTAACTCCACAGGGGAGGGATGCATTCTGCATTATTGCCTTGTTGTGCTGTTGACCCCTTGATAAATAAATATCAACATTCATCAAACAACATTTCACTCCTCTGGCATTCCACCAGTGGTAGAGGGAGCTGGATGCTGCAAAAAGCATTTGGCAAATAAAACATTTGTTGGGAAACAGTGCAATTCACCAACTTCTATTTCTACCAGCTCCGCAATATAAATAGCCGTTAAATATGGCACCCCTGTTTCCAGCAGTCATTGCTACAGGATACTTTGGAGAAAAGCAAAACACTCTGCCTAAATCAAGAAGGCAAGAATGCTTTGCTGAGCGTATGGGTCAAATAAATAAATAAAATTCCCTGACCCCTGTGGCAATCAGTTTATATCCAGATCACCCAGATCATAATGATACTCATGTTTAGTATTAGTCGGTGTACTGTGTGCAAAACACCACAACTGAGGGATATCGGAAAAGACAGAGATCAAGAGACATGCATTTGTTTAACTCTAAGTTCCCAATGCTCCCAGACAAAGGTGCATCAGACAGCTGTGCTGGTTTTTGTCACACCCTTGTGCTCAGTATGACACGTTTAGAAGGAAGAGACCAATTCCGTTGTTATTGCTTAGGGTATGTCTATACTCCAAGTTCAAGTAGCTACAGTGACTGAAGGGGCTTTCCTGTCATTGCAATAAATCTACTCCTTTGAGAGGGGGTAGCTAGGTTGACAGAAGAATTCTTCCATTGACCTAGCAGCATCTACACAGGGCTTAGGTTGACTTAACTATGTCTCTGGAGGGGTGTGCATTTTTCACACACCAGAGCAACGTAGCTAGGTCAACCTACGTTTTGGGTATAGAGCAGGTGTTAGACAGAGAATGCACAGGGCACCTGAGCTACCTCATCCACACACCGTAAACTTTCCCTTAAGGAGAGATTTAATGAAACGCATGGTCTGGTTACTCTCTTCACAGACACTTAACCAAAGGCACAGCAGTCTGACTCTGGTGCTGCACCTACCTAATAATGTCTACTAAATACAGCCTATTTACAAGCCTTGTATATGAAACCTGATGCTCCAGTGACTGGGAATCATTTAGTTTAATTAATAATCCAATTACCAAGACACTCCCAAATCACCAGGAGAAGTTTACATCCCCCCCCCCCCCGCCTTTTTCCCCCAGACAAGGTTTAATTTGTACATTTAATGAAGGGGAGATTTAGATCTTGATTCTGCAAAGCACTTAAGAATATGCTTAACTTTAAGCACATACTTAAATCCATCCCTGATTGTAAATTCTTTAGGGCAGGGACCGTCTCTTTGCTCTGTGGTTTTTATAGCACCTAACACAATGAGGTCTTGGTCCGTTAATGGGGCTCCTAGCTGCTATGGTAATACAAACAAACAAACAAACAACGATCAGCCACTTGTGTGCTTAACTTTAGTCCTGTGAGAAGTCCCGTTAATTTCAATAAGACTGAAACATGGGCTTGCATGTTTTGCTGAATAGGGATGGATTTAGACGCATACTTAAAGTTAAGCATATTCTTCAGTTCTTTGCTGAATCTTTTCCGTGGGCCATGCAGCTTTAGCAAGCCTTTGGCCTATTGATTTCTTTAGGGATGTGGTTGTCTGTAGAGTCCAGTCATTGCAGGTTGGTCCATACATTTCTCACTCATTGTTAGATTTGATTATTACTTTTTAATCCTTTTAATCCTTAGAATATTGGCACTTTTCAGATTGGCAGCCAAACCAATCCTTCGTAGGCGTATGAGGTAATGTAAATGAATGATACAAATTATAAGACCAAATCTGTCTGGCAGCCCTTTCCAGGTGGTACATTTTGGCATCATAATTTTTTTTGAAGGACGATATAAAATGTACATATTCCTGAGTGGAATTTAAAATACTGATTAGGCAGATTACAAAGGGACTTATATTACCTGGCTTTGAATTTTATCGTAGAGGTTTTTAATTATATAAAAACACTTTAAGTTTGCACAATGATTAATTGTAAGTATTTGATTAGAACCTTAATTGCATGTTTGCATATTGGTGTAACTGTTTAACTACCTAAAAGGACCTGCTGTCCCTTAGGAGGCCATGATAAACAAAGTACTTCTTATCACAAAGGTGCATTCATCCTGAGCAGAAGTTTAAATGCATGAACTAATAATTGTATCTGAAAAGCAGAATTCTGACTTAAAGCAGCAGCTCTTGCTATTGTTCAACCTTCAACCTCCATTCTAAGGCCAGGTCTACACTAAAAAGTTAGCTCAACCCAGCTACGTCACTTAGGGGTATGAAAAATACACACCTCTGAGGGACATAGTTAAGCCTAGCTAAGCCCCAGTGTAGACAGACCGAGGTCAAAGGAAGACTTCTTCCATCACCTTAGCTACCGCCTCTCAGGGAGGTGGGTTAATTATAACAACAGGAGAACCCTCCCATCACTGCAGTGAGTGTCTACAGTGGTGCAGCTGCAGCTTCATAGCTCTGCCACTGTAGCATTTCTTGTGTAGACGCAGCCTAAACTGCCTTCAGCTTATTAAAACAAGCCTACTGATGTGAATTAAGAGCAGAATTTAAAGCTTAAGTCTGCCTCTGGTCAATTGGCCCTCAAATATGAGATATTAATATCAGGGTGCAAGACTTTATTCTCCTCTCCCAATCCCATTGTTTATTAGATAGTGGTTAGAGGTGCTCTCTCTGAAGGCATGCCGTGATGCTGCAGCGTCCAGCAGTAAATAGTTTTTGACCCCAGAGTCTTGCATCCAAGCTGATCTGTTCTATTACTTAGAGACTATTAGTCGTCTTAGACGGTACCTAGAGGCTACTTAGTTGGCAGATCATTGATCCAGTGGAGTATTGCTCTCCAGTGCAAAGCTAGGTCAATGCAGATGCTGTTTTGTACATAGGCCTAATTGGAAACTAGAGATGAGCTGATGCGTTTTTTCTTGATTTTGAACCCACTTGAACACTGTGGGTTCAAAGGTTCACTTGAAAGTTTTTGGGGTTGTGTTCTGCTTAGAAGACTGTGGGGGGATAGAATGACCCAGGGAATGGAAGAAAAATGTTAATGAGACTTCGAGTACTGGAAATATAATACACCTGGCATCCCCTTGTATCAAAGATTTCCTTTGAAATCTTCTATCCCCAATACCGAGTCCAAGGCAGATTGTTGGTTGTTTTTTTTTAAAGTTGAATCGTCCTTGAGATGGGGGGTCGGCAGGAGGACTGGACTCTAACCAATTATGCAAACCACAAAACGTTGTAATTTACAGATTTTAGGTCTTTTAGGCTGTGTCAACTTTACAGGTAAAGCATGTGCCACTAACACTAAGATTTTCAAATCTCAGTAAAAGTTTGGGGTCACTTCTTTATCTGAATGGGTACATCAGTCATCTAGCCATAACTTGGACAGTATATAAAGAGCCAGAGAGACCCAAAGGCGGCAGATTATTAATAGTATATCAGCAAGTTCACTAACAATCATATTTTCTCTCTGCCAGACAAAGGGACTCATCCAGAGTATAAAAGGGGTTTTTTTACTTCATAAAATCAATCAGGAAAATGAGTGCTATATCCCATTGCCATTTTCCCCTATATCTCCAGGTTGTAGTTTAATTTGGTAATATAAAAGAAATTGGATAGGGACTTTGAATTATCCCTTGTCTGCAGAAGAATAGTCAAAAGGATGGAAATTGATTCTTTTTGTATGGGCAAAAGACCAAAGTTTGTGCATGCATGATGCAAAGATCAGTTGCTATTTAATCAGGACCAGCTGAAATTTTTTCTTTCAACCTTTTTTTCCAAAGAAAACTTCGATTTTCAACTAAATTAAGATGTTGTTGGAAAGTGTCTATTATTCTCAATTTTTTTCAGGTTTTCACTGGAAAAATTAAAATAAAAAATGTTTGGCCAAAACCATTTCTTCCCCTCAGCTTTTGAGCAAAATTTTTCCGTTTTCAGTTTTGTGGCTTTTTAATAAAAATCCAAATTTTCTGCAGAAAAATGAAACCTTTTCCAACCAGTTCTGCATTATTATTTTTCTTTTTAAAGGCAAGGAGCACCCACGTTCAGGCCACTTTTGCACATTCCATCTGTGGATCGTTGCATTTTTGCCAGCGTGTGAACATGAAAAAAAAAAAAAAGACAAACCCACAAACTGATGCTGCAATTCTGTATAACTCATAGCTTGTGCTCATCGCCATTTTGAATACATTAATACACTGTGGTTCACCAGAGCTCAGCATGTGCAAACTGAGGATTTTCAGAGCCTCATAACTTGATCATGTTTGGGCGGAACAGCAAAAGACACACCCCTAATACCAGAGTGGTTCCTTTACCAAATTTAAAGTGTCTGCTCCAACACGTGTTCTCAAGGGAAAGATTCTAAGAATATTTTTTTTAACAACAAAAACACCCAATTTTCCCCTATTCTCATTCTTGGAAATATTTGAATAGTTTAAACTAAAACTTTAAAAAAAAATCAGCTGGGCAATTCAGCTTGAATTGTTAAAGTTTGGCAAAGTTATAAGCCACTGAAAACAGAGTCTCATAATGGGAAGTATTGTGCAACCTTAATTAATGGCAGCGTTGATACAAACACTCACGCAATATGTTCTCTAAGAATTTCTGACAAATATCAATAAATGGTTCAGGAAATGCGAACTGTGCACATTCCTTGTGCAGGGAATGACCATACCTTTGCCATAAGATGATCACAGTGGTGGCTTTCTTGGTATGGGCAGATGATTAGAATGCAAAACCAACAAACTCCGAAGCGCAGGTACCAAGGAATGCTGCTACACAGCCAGCAATCACATGGGTGTCAAAAGCTCTGATAGCACATTGCCAGTGATGGACATAAACAGAATACAACCAGACCACCTTGAACAGCTTGCCAGAGATCAGTCTGGGTGGGGCTCAGATCTGCAAAAAGGCTACGTCCCTTTGGGATTTGCCATGATGATGATCCACGTTGCTTGTGATCCACCTGCTCTCCCGCCTTGCACAATCAGATAACACCCAGGGGGCAACCACAGCAATTTCTTACATGGAGAAGAATCTTTAGGAAAGGATTTAATTTTTTAAGCTGTCTCTTAATGCAATTTAGCATCTGAATATGGGGAGCCAGCACCATGTGACCGTATGTGTCTGTAGGCCACTAACGAGCGATCCCCACTGACTGTAGGCTGAAGACGTGTCCTTCCTACTACAACTTACATATGAGCTTACAGCCAAACTAAACCTACGCCAAAACCAAACCAGTTTGAGGATCATGGTATATAGATTTAGTTGGGGATTGGTCCTGCTTTGATCAGGGGGTTGGACTAGATGACCTCCTGAGGTCCCTTCCAACCCTCATATTCTATGATTCTGTGATCCCTAGGAATGGCAACGGCAGGCTCTTATACTTCAAACAATATGAACACAGAACAGGAGAGGGGAAAGATGCTCTTGTGGTTTGGGCTGGGAGCCAAGAGACCTGGATCTATGCCTGGCTATACCACTGACTGACTGAACACCTGAGAGACATTAATTAACTGAACCTCACAATACCCTTCAGAGTAAGGGAAGTACTACTGTGAAGATCAAGTTCATGAATGCTCGCAAAGTTCTCCGAGACCGTGCTCCTGTGACTAACACCACACAGTCGTTCGTAAAAGAATACAGCTCTCTTTACCAAAGATGCATATTCTCACTCACTTTACGTGGCTGAGAAAAGGGCAGAGATTGAAGTGGAGACAAGGGGAGGAAGGAATGCTCTTCACACCTGTCATTCTAGTATCCAATACTTATCACCCCCACATTCCCAGCATTCCCATCTGCCCCCCCCATCTTGACCAGGTCACCCATATTTTGTATGGTCTCCTCAAACTTAATGGACTGACAGCCCCAGAAAGAGGTGCTGGAACAATTTTTACAGTGGGGGTTCTGATGATGGAAACCATGTATCTGTTTTTTTGTTATTACAACTTCAAGGCAGGGGGTGCTGCAGTACCCCTAGCTCCAGCACCACTGGCCCTGGAGACCAAAGATGTCTAAGGACAGAATAGAAACAGCCAGGCTAGAGGGAGTACAAACTTCCCCCATGCTGCTCAGGTAATAGTCTCCTCCACACATGGCTGCCCCAGTTCTCATGCTCAGCGCAGGCCTCTTGAAATGGAACCATGTTAACGCACTGCTGCAAAAATGTTAATATTGTTTCCTGACAGGTGAAGAGCAGCCGGGAGAGGGCTGGAGAACAAGCAGAGCTCTAACGAGAGAACGAACAGATGGACTAGTATCAATTTTAAGAGGATTAAGTGAAGCGCTCTCTCTCCTTCAGGGACTTCAGCAGAAACTTTTCCAGGGTTGGAAAGATATTGTAGGAAAAGCGATTTAATTCCTTCCCTGGCATTTATAAGTGATTAGAAGTAGTTTCAGAAACCAGTTGTCAGGTTCCCCAGGGGTTATGGCTATATAAGGCGGGAAGAGGAGAAGATGGGAACAAGAGTCGAAATAAAACAACTCTGTCACTAAGTGGTACCTGTGAGCACTTCATGAGTTAATGGAATCACAACAAAAATACTTCCTTGTCCTTCCTTCTCTTCTCCCTCTCTTCCATTCCTTTCCTCTGCCTTGTCCTCCCCCTCAATTAATTTGAAAGCTGGGCTCCTCCTGCTTGAATGGAGACAGGAAAGGACACCAGGTTAGGAGCTTGCAAAGCATTTTGAGGATGGGATATTTCAAGCTCTCTCAGTGTTGGCCAAACTCTGCTCCCTTTGAAGTCAAGGGGGGGGGGGTGGCTTTAGTATTGACTTCTGAGTTAAGGTAAACTGTTGCACTGTTGAAGATACCACCTGGTGGGGGTGGAGGGAGGTGGGGGAAGATTCTGTTTGCAAAACTAGAGAGATAACTTCTTCAGGCCAAGATCTAGGTAGAGAGGAAGGTGGTTTCTATTATGATAAACTCTAAAGATAATACTTTGCCCCCAAATTGCCTCAGAAAGATGAGTGTTACCTCACTTATTTCAGATATGGAAACTGAGGCATAAGAAAGTTAAGCACCTTGTCTGAGGTCACATAACTAGTCTGTGGCAAAGCTGGGATCCAGAGTTTCTGACTGCCAGTCCGCCGCTTTGACAATTAGACAGCACTATGTCCAATACTGTGATCAGAAGTATAAACAGGACTTGCATATACAACTTAGAAATGAAGAGAACCTCAAAGATAGGAGCTGGTTGTACCAACTAACCTGGCTGTGGGGGACAGCACAGATATTAGTACAAACAACGTTCTCCATCCCACAGAATCACTATGCTGATTCTGGCTTCACTAGAGACACCACAGAATGCATCATTCTGGGAAGTCTCCATTAAACCCAGAACTAAAGTGATTTTGTGGGGCAAAGATTTATTTTAAAAAATGAATTTAAATTAATATATGTGCTGACTGCCCCTTGCCCACCACTGGATTAATGGAGCATTCGGCTCCATTAATTCCAAACGTGTGGCGTGTGGTTGTGTTCTGTTTTGGGGTTTTTTGCACACAGGCCTGGAAGAGGTTTGACAAAGAGAAGAGAAGTAAGTAAGAGGAACAGAAAACCCAAGGGAAAAGTTGGTAACAAAAGATAGAACAGGAAAACATTATTTTTAAATGTATCAATTTTCTATGGGCAAGTTATTCTACTAGAGGATCGCACACAGAGGGGTAAATTTTAATGCATAAATGTATTTATTCAATGCATACAATATTTGTAAAATGTCTTAAATCTTGAAAGGTGCAAGAGATTGCACTCGCTATTTCAAAATGTTACAGGGCACGATCCCCAAAACCTTTTAGTTTTTTTTCCCTTTGCCCCCACTCCTCATATTTGTACCACACCCCCACTCCTGCACTGCCTGGGGTGGCAATTCCTCTAAAGATCACCCACTTGAATTGATCCGCTTACTCACAGCCCCTTCTCCAGAATCCACTCCCACAACATAAATTAAAAGAGCATTCAGACAAGCCATACCCGTGCTCCTTTAATGTGCTCATCAGCACAGAATCTAGTCACCAACAAAGACTATGTTAAAGATGATGACTACTGAAATATCCCTACCCATTCTTATCAGACCGATGAAAGCTACTACAATGGACCTAGTCACTTAACACAGAACAGTCCAATAGCCCTAAGGCTGGAATTACAATGAACAATATTTGGAAGGATCCACTGCTGGAATATACTTTTGTACAATGCAGCTATTACTGTTATATTTTAAACCCATTTCATACTTTTATGCTTCCCAGTAATCTGTGAAATTAAACACCTAATTGGAAAGAAAAGAAATATTGAGATTCATAGTAGAACAATGACAGGATCATTTGCAAATACAGCACTTCTAGTTCAGATTAAAAATACCAAACTCCTTCCATATTAGAAATGTAAAGCTGAGTCATTTATCTGTGCAATTTATAGGGGGAAGTCTGGTACTTCTTGGAGGCCACAATGGAGAATGGGGCCCCACTGTGATAGGCTTGGTGCATAAACCCAGTAAGAGAGTTCCTCTTCCAAAGCATTTGCATTCTAAACAGATGGGGGGGGGGGGGAGGGGGGCTGAGCCATAGAAAGCTAAGTGATTTGCCCAAGGTCACACAGGAAGTCTGTGGCAGACTGAGGAATTGAAAGGCAGTGAGAGTTAAACATCTAACTCCCATTTGTGCCTGTGTAAATCTTGTCTTGAGCCCAGTTCTCCCAAGTATCAGTCCAGGGCCCTAACCATAAGATCATGCTTCCTCTCAGCTAGAAACCTTATGACTGTGCCATTTGTTTAACTTGATATGTTTGGGTTGTGCTGCTCCAAATGTAGCTGTTGGGTAAGATCTTCCAAAGCACTCAGTATTAGTTTACTGCATGAAGAGTTTGGCCAACATGGAACGCTTTTGAGATCTCACCCACAATGAGATCTTTGAAGAAGGGACTCATTTATGATGTTATGACAGGAGTCACCAAGTGGCGCTGTTACACAGTCTTGATTTTTTTTTCCTTAGTGGGCAAGCAACGTTCAGTCTTTGAAGAACTGCTGCATTGTTGGTTTTATGATGCAGTCTCTTTTGTGGTGAACGGGGGCAAGCAGTGGATGAGTTTTTCTTGACATCTCTCTAACTAGAGTCAATTCTTAAGACAAACTTCCTCCCTGGGAATCTGGCATTGGTGTTTTGGCTGTGAATCGTGAAGGAAAGAATTACTGCATGCTGTTTGTGACCACCTCCATTTAAGGACTAATATATAAACAAGTTACACTAGGAATATTGCCAGACTCTGCACCATGTATTTCTCCTCCAACAGGAAGCCAACCTGCAAGATATTGGACATCTACCACCGCACCACAGGGGGTCAACAATATATTTATACAATGCCTAGAACAACAGATCCCCACCCTAGATCGCACATAAATGTCACCACAACATAAATACTAAAAAATAATTATATCTTGACCAGTTGATACTGTTGCACCATTTTTTATTCTAAGATAAGTCTGTTATTGAGAAAAACAACTGCAACCATCTTGGCACCTTAGCAAGCATCAGAAAAGTCTTCATTAAGAAAGAAATTAAAGCTAATTAACCATCTCATATGCTCCTGTATTCCAACTGCTTTAAAACCATGAGCAGCTCCCCTGCACCTGAGGACTGGCTTCATTCAGTTCCAGTTAGTATATCAAAAATGATGTATTCTGCTTACAAGTTCAAGGCAAAGCACATTTGTCTATGATAGCGAGAGAATGGATTTACATTTAAATGGTGTTCTTTCTGTATCTAATAACTCAGTCCAATAATCAAAGTGATACAAGAGCATGCCTATGTTTGGCATTAATGTAGCCCCCTAGATTCACGATGCACATTACTCCTGAATGTTTGGTGAGCGGGGAGAAAGAATAAAACACTTCCATCTTCCAGCTGCAGTCAGCCAGGGAACAAGACTAACTCGGAATTAAAGGCTTTTAACAAGGTTTACGTTTCATTTAAAAATTCAGACTCAGTGGTTCATAAATCTCAGCAAGAGAGAGAGACAAATCACCACAATAAGAGGATTTTCATTGCATTAATTATTAATTATTATTATTATTAGATAATAATGCGTCTGAAGTGCCAGGAGAAGTTTGGCAACAAAAAAAGTTACCATTCCAAGAGCAACATGCACACAGGTTTTTTTTAAAAAAATCTCTACAAGTGGAACATATCGCTAAAGATAGGGGCATATTCCTGTAACTTTATCTTCATTGAGAGCTGTCAATTCTTGTGATCTTTGTATCGAAAGTGGGAAGACAATGTAGAAACCACTATAAAATATAACCATGCAATGAGTTTCTATGGCAACTTGACTCGAGTATTTTTAAAGCTCACTGGAGAAGCCTCATTGAAGTTGTGCAGGATTGAATATGAGACTAAAAGGCACATGCACAGACAGGAATAAGACAAGTGTGTAAAGAGGATATCCTCCCACACAGGTAATTCTCTATCTTTGGTAGGTATTTGTAAGACACCTATCACACTGCTCTCTAAACTTCCTGCATAGGATGTATTGTCTCGTAGTGATGAGTTTCCTTCCAATATATGACAAGAAACTATGCATCTGACTCGTCACATGCTGCAGTAGTTCCTTGTTATGCTTTGGAGTTATTTGTGGAAAAAACCCACAGCGTCACACGATTACAAGTCATTTGCCAGGAAAGTTAGCACTCTGTGAGCAAATGCTCCTCTAAACAAATGCTTCCAGTCCCCAGCAGCTATTGCTTCCATGTCCTCAGAATCACCTGCTCTGTGACTTTGGCAGGATGTGAAACAAGCTCTTTGACTGCATCATTACCTGACGATACCATAGGAAAGACCAAGAAATTCACAAGGAAAGTGGATTATCAATGCAATTTCCATAACAGCCATTTTTATTAGAGAAACAAATGAGTAGATGGAAAGAGGAAAAGTTCCAGGGAAGGCATACATGGTGGAGTAATGCAACAAATCACTTTGTGACTAATGCTTGCAGAGTCACATTTAGAAAACATATGGCCTCTTCAAAAACAGAACAATACAGACATAGTGATCTTTCTGCTGTCCTCATGCCTTTCATGTAAATAAGAACTCGCTGTAGGCTCCCAATCTGTAATCTGTTTCTCTACACTTTACAAATATGGATCAGACACTGGGTATAAAATACTCTCATTCATGTGAGCTCTAGCCATTCATCACCTCCCCCTGCTGTCTCTCTCTTCTTTTGTTTGAGCTGCTGACCATCCCGGCTGCCCCTGGGGAGTATCCTGAGCGAAGCATGCTAAATTTTAGGAAGGAGAAAGCCAATCACCACATGCTAGGGATTGCCCTGAACCACAGCCCTGGATTAAAATGCTGCTAAACTTTGGGAAGGGTCAGGTTCAGAACCAACCCTTAGCTAACCTTCATCTCTAGACAAACATTTTCATTTTCATTAACTTTCAGAACTGGTGAATGTTTTCACAAATCCACAGTGCTGGCTGAATCTTTGTGAACAACAAACAATGGTGAATGGACACTGAGTCCTTCTTGTATCATCTGACAGGGTCTATGTCAAAGAATGCTCTTCTTTCATTCTCCCCCCTTTTATTACCTTATTGCAAAGCAATCCCCGACGTTTGCTATGGGGAAGCCAAGCCTTCCACTTCCAAAGCAAGAAGACAGGGAGTGAGCATGATGGAGCTAATACTGTAGGAATTGCCACTGAAAAGAGTAAACAGATGAAACCATAATGTGCTAAGCACATACACAGCCCATCATCGCTTTGCTTTTGGCCTGTCCCAGTTCATTTCAACTGTATCATTTCTCCAAAAACCGAAACCGTTTCATTGCAGCTTAAATATCTGACCAGACAGCTGACTATAGACCTGTGAAAAGCAATTATTTTGGACATTGATTATTACCACTGTAGGCACTGCATACTTGTAAGCGCAGATAGCTGGGAATGGCGGCAGCTTTATGCGATGGACTGTGGTATCTAGTGGAGTTAATTAATGTTGCAAGATGAGTGGCAAAAGAGAAACTAAGCAAACAGCCAGCTTAACATGCAAATTAATTGACATGAAATAAATTCATATGTTTAATTTAAATGTGATTAATTTATTAAAGAAAAACAAGTCTGGGGACAGAGAGGTGGTGCCTCTGGCTTAATACCTAGGTCATCAAATTACCATAGCAACCTATTTGTTAATACTAGGCAAAAAAAATGGGTTTTTTTTTGTCTGGTTGGTTTTTTTACCCACAAGAGCAAGGATGAATGGGCCAAAAGGATTCAAAATATTGAAATAAAAATTGGACTGATTTAGAGGCAGAGATAAAGCTGTCTTTCATTTTTCTTTTTTGAAGACGAACATAAGAACAGCCACACTGGGTTAGACCCACGGTCCATCTAGCCCAGTATCCTGTCTTCCAACAGTGGCCAATGCCAGACGCTTCAGAAGGAATGAACTGAACAGGGCAACTGTCAAGTGATCCACCCCGTTGTCCAGTCCCAGCTTCTGACAGTCAGAGATTTAGGGACGTTTGGAGCATGGGGTTGCATCCCTGATCATCTTGCCTAATAGCCATTGATGGACAAATCCTTTATGAATTTATCTAATTATTTTTTGAACCCAGTTATACTCTTGGCCTTCACAACATCCCCTGGCAACACATTCCATAGGAACTGCCCTATAATCAATTCTGATATACATCTTAAACTTGTGTGGCTTATACTGGTACAGTAATTATGAAGACACGCCAATATTCCATTGGATCAGTGTTCCATTGGATCAGTATTCCTCTACATACCATTCCATACCTGTGACGCATGGCTAGAAAGGGTTAAACAGCCTGCAAAATAAAGAACCCTCAAAAGACATGTGGGGAGATAACATTTGTGGTTTTGTGTATTTACATACGTATGAGTAGGGTCAACAATGTCATCAGCAGTCCCTGTCTATGGTGTATTCTGGTAATTCAGAGGTCAAAAGAAGATCCTAGCATTTAAATGAATTGTAAACATGGGATATCTTGGTATTCATCTCTCTTTTAAATGTACTGTGAATGGTGGAGGAACAAGCAAATTGCCTTATGTTCACTGGTACTTAGCTATGAAAATTATGGACCTCCTTCAAAGTCATCCTAATTACCTTTTGTTCCCCCAAGGAACTCCCAACTTGTCAAAGAAGACATGAAATTGTATAAAAGATCCTTGGGTCCTGATTCTGTTATCTCAGATCTGCTTAGGCTTCATCAGAGGACATTTGAGTCGCAAGACTGAGGTCCCAGTTATGCTGGTGCGCCCTGAATAGGATAGTTGGACATTAGACTATAACCTATGAACTATTTCTAAAAGAATTCTTTGCAATTACAAAGCTCACCATCTCTGCTATGAATCTGCGCCTAAATGAATTGAACTCATGTCTGTTTGTCTATTGATCTTTTAACCATACTTTCTCTCTTTTGTTTTTTCATACATTTTAGTTTAGTTAATAAGAATTGGCTGTAGCATGTATTTGGGTAAGATCTGAAGCATTCATTGTAAGATCTGAAACATTCATAATACCTAGTCCTGCCTTGAGTGCCCGGGACTGGACTAGATGACCTCAAGAGGTCCCTTCCAGTTCTATGATCCTATTATTAACCTGGAAGGTAAAGTGTCTGATCCTTTGGGATTGGTAGAACCTTTTCTTTTATATGATGAAATAAGATTTACAGAAATGTTCATCATATTTGACGTGGGTACCTGGATGGAGGCCTGAGGCTGGATCACTTTAAGGGAACTGCGTTATTTGGACTTCTGAGTAACCAGTAAAGTAATAAAGAAGCTATTTTATGCTGGCTTGGTGAATCTAAGTATTGGAATATCCACCAGCTCTATGGGGATTGTCTGCCCCATTCTTTGCAGTTCACCCTAATTGAGTGACCATAGCTGGCCCCCATTGAGGCACCGGTCACAATACCATTTACCAAGGTGGATGTAGCTTAAAACCTATTATTACTTGTTTTCTGTGTATTGCCACTTAAGTTTATGGAGATCTTATGCGCTTCTCCCTCTTCCACTAGCTACAGCCGCCATTTTGTGTTCGGAGTTACTCTGTTAGTTCAAGTAATAGAGGCCTGTGTTGCAGTGCCCAAGTTCTCTTCCCCTGACGACCCCTCATGGTGTGGTCATTACAAAGGCTCAGAAGTTTATAGGTAAGTGAGGTCACACACAAGATTTTGAGAAATGCGTCCCTAAAATACTTAAACTAAATATGCAGATTATATTTATCCAAGCACCAGTGAATGAGCCATAGAAAGGAATAATTCATTTTTTGCTTTCTGAGAGCATCCTATAAAGGACAAGAAAAAATACCTCCAAAATATCAGTCATTACCATGAGACACAAAATGGGTGAGGTATATCTTTTATTGGATCATCTTCTGTTGGTGAAAGAGACAAGCTTTCAAGCTTCACAGAGCTCTTCCTCAGGTATGGAGAAGGTAACCAGATTGACCAGGCTAAAAACAAGGTGGAATGGATTATTACTCATATGGGGTTGCAGGAGACTACTCGAGCGAAGTGGGCAATTAATACTTCTGCAGTGGTAAGACAATGGACGGTTAGTAGGCAGCAGGGGGTGCTACAAACTGTTGTAATTGGCCGTAAGAACCAATGTACGTGGTTAGTCTGTTTTAGGATCTAGCAGAGTTATGAATTTTAATTCCCAGCTTCATCTCTTGAAGGTAGTGTACACAACCTACTGCCAACTAACCCTATGACTGCAGATGTATTAATTGCCCACTTCATTTTAAGCGGTCTCCTACATGAGTGAACCCCTTATGTTCAACAATCTGCCCCACCTTGTATTTAGCTTGGCCACTCTGGTTACCTTCTCCAGACCTGAGGAAGAGCTCTGTGAAGTTTGAAAACCTGTCCTTTCCCCCAACAGAAGGTGGTCCAATAAGAGATTTTACCTTCCCCACCTTGTATCTCTTATATCCTAGGACCAATAGGGCTACAATGACACTGCAAACAGTTATTACCAGGGCTGTTTAGAAAGTGCAGTGTCTGAAATTTATTGCAACTGAGGAACAGCAATGCCTCTTATTGCATATGGAGCTGTTCCAAAAAGTGCATGAAGATTCAAATCACCTACTCTTACCCTTCCAGGTATTGTGTGTCCTTTTATGTATCTGTCACCGGAGTATCTGACCATCTCAAAATCATCAATGGATTTTACCTTCTCAACACTCCTGTGACAGTGTGGAATCATCACCATTTTACAGAGGGGAAACTGAGGCAGACAATAGTGTAAGTCACTAGCCCAAGGTCGCCCAGGAAGTCTGTGGCTAAGCCAAGAATTGAACCTACATCTCATGAGTCCCAATCCAGCCCTGTTTCCACTAGATTATCTTTCCCGCCCAGTGCCGTGCCCTGTGGACAAGACCACCCTTTCTGAGAACACTCTTGTGCAGCTTTCATCCCAGAACTAGGGTATATTGCAACAACTGAGAGTTCACAGCAGCCTTCCTAAACCTGGAGATTCAGAAGACATTCATGATTTATAGCCCATTCTATGTATTTTACCTTTGAAATGCAACCACCTCTGGGGCAGAGGGAGGTATCCAGGTAGAAAATCAGCTTTGTTGCATCACAATGGTGGGGGAATGGGCAGTTTTGACCAAGGACAAGAGGCATAAACCTCGGTTCTTAGGGAAAGTGCCTTATGATCTTTAAATGCCCATGTTACATTTCACACATCATTGGTTTTCACTGCCTTCCATGCAGAAGACAACACAGAGCTCCATTTATCTGCCCCAGCTCTGCCAGGGTTTGAACCTGGGCTTCTAGAGTATATGTATTTATTTCAAACCTGATGCTTTTGGTCATATTTATCCAGTGGTTTTAGATACCTTTAGCCTAACAGCAGGAAAGAACAAACCAGGAGGTGTGTAGACTCCATCCCTGCTGTTAACACTGGAACACAGGATACAAAGACTGCCTTGTAACTCCAGCCCTGGTGATCTCTATTTGCTAGCAGTCCTACTCCGGTTACTAGAGGTGAATATGAGCAGACAGAATCTCCCTACCATTGTCTGGCTATACCACAAGGAGGACAAGAGACACAGGATTTGGTTTAATCAGGCCGCAAGTTTATTATTAGATGTGTGTGCCTCTCTCTCATCCCCCACCTTTAAAACGATATATACCCTTTTCCCAGCAAGCCAGACAACAGCCTCCCCTGCTTAAGGTGCAGTGGGGTCATTCTTTCTATGAGGCAAATACAGATACTGGGTAAGTATCCAAATTCATCCACTACCTTAGGATTTCCCTTTCCTGTTAAGTTCAATAACAAGACATATACCAAGCTTTCCCCTGGGCTTGGCATGTCGTTCGAATTTCTCCCTGCAAGGCTCAAATCCTTTGTTAAACTCCAGATCTGATGGCGCTAAGAGGATTCGTAGTCTGATGAGTCAGCAGAAGCAGCATGCATCTCTACAGAAGGCGCTAAGCAGGGTGACTCAGCAGAAATAACTCCTACATCTTGTCATATTGAGGTTTAGGAGAAAGCTAAGGATACAGCTTCTATATGTGGGGCAGCGAGGGTATAGAAGTCACTTGCTCTTTCTCAAAGGACCATGCACACTGCTGGCACCTCCATCTTCTAACATGGACAACAGCCAGAGTGCTAGATGAGTCTTGGTTTTTCTGAACACCATTTATTTTCATATAGACCTAATTGTGAAACAGACGATTTGTGATGCGCTGTGTATGTACATAAGGTGCATTTTTCGATTCTTAATTCAGAAAGCTTCAACCATTCATCGTAATGACTTTTATATCTCAAATTTAATTAATAGATATATGTGGGTTTTTTTAATGATAAATGAGAATATTAGAAAGTGCTTTATAGTTTCTGCACAGACTATTACCAGACCGATATTTACAATTTGATTTGCTACGTCTCTTTAATTCATTGTAGGCAAATATGCAGCCAGGGCACTTTGCTCTGACAAATGCAGGTATTGGCAACCTGCTTTGGATCTGTTCTTGGACATTTGTTTTCTAATTTAGACCTTAAGTAGTCCCCAAGACATTTAACGTGGTATATTCTTTAAAAACTCACACCATAACATTTTTCTTTTTAAAGTCTAGAAGATGAAGTGTCATGCAAAAAATAGTTATGGAATGTGCCAAGTTTGTCAGACAAAGCGACAGAAAGGTCTTGCATAGAGCTGTTCGAATAATGGATTTTTTGGTTCACTGGCAATTCCAAAAAAAACCCTCTCTTTTATGTCAAAATAAAAGATTGCATGTCCCTCTTGAGCAGTGTCATGTGATTTTTTAATTTTTTTCAAACCAAAACACTGCAGCATTTCAGTGTGTTTTTTCCAGGAATTTGGGCAAAACATTTGGGTCACAGAATCTGCATTTTGCACCCCACCAAAAAAAAACCCCCAAACAAAATATTTTGGCCAAAAATTGTCACCCAGCTCTCATCTTGAGGTTAACCAATAAAACTGGGAGTCAAGAGAGCTGGGTTCCTTTCCTGGTCCTGCCATAGATGCTTTCTGGAGATCTTTTGTCAGGTCACTATCTGTGCACCAAATTTTCCTGTCTGTAAAATGATGTAATGCTTCCCTAGCTGGGGGGGAAGAGCTCAGTGGTTTGAGCATTGGCCTGCTAAACCCATGGTTGTGAGTTCAATCCTTGAGGGGGCCTTTTAGGGAGCTGGGGCAAAAATTGGGGATTGGTCCTGCTTTGAGCAGGGGGCTGGACTAGATGACCTCTTGAGGTCCTTTCCAACCCTGATACTCTATGAGGTGCAGCTTAATTGACTTATGTTTGTGACATACTTTTTCTCAGACAGAAAATACTACAGAGGTGAAAAGTATATATGTGCAAATATTAGATAGTAGGTGCCATTAAAATAAACACACACTTCCTGGTCAGAGTATCCTCCTTGCTGAACACGGCAAATTCCCCAAATCCTGTGACAATATGTAGAGAACTGAGGATGCTAGATATAAACTCAACTTGTAAATATATCAAGCATCATACAGAATTTATAGTGTGAGATGCTTTGGTCTAAGGTACCGTGTCCTTATAAGGCATGGATACCCCCACAGTACCCCCTGCTGGCCGAATGTAGCACTGCTGGCAGTCCCTGCCTCCTTTGCCTTCCCTGAACGTCCTCAGCTCTCCTCACACCAGTCTGGGCTGGAGCTACGGCTTAGCCCTCCAGCCAAATCACAAACAAACATAACCCCTTCTGGGATAGCAAAAACCCAAACAAAAAGTCCCATACAAATAAAAAAGTTTTCTCTGCCCTTCAGGGCTTCTCTTCAACCCACCCACTGAGCCCTGTTCCCTGCCCCTTGCTGGGTCACCTTTGAGTCTTTCCCCTGCTCCAGTATTGAGCACTTAGCCCCTCCCCACACCAGACTGGTTCCCCCTGGAGTACTGGTCCCAGACCCTAGCTCAGGGCCTTCCATGGAAGCCTGCTTACTTGGTGCCAACTGCCAGATTGATCTCTCTCAGCCCTGTTAGAAGACCCAGATGCTCATTAACTATCACCTGACCCTCCTTAGTCCTGTTCCTTCATACCGGGAAGAAGATAATTAACTGTCTGGCCCCATCTCCTCTTTAAGGGGCCAATCACCCTGGAACTGTCCTCCAAACATTTTAGCTAAGACCCATGAGACAGACTTCATAAGGAATGCTTTTGGAGAAGCTAAGAGTTTAAACTCACAGCAGCTCGCTTTGCACTTCCCAGGGGTGCTGGAACTAGAGGTGTTGGGAGTGCGATAGCATCCCCTGGCTTGAAATGATTTCCGTCATATACAGGGTTTACAGTTTGGTTCAATGGCTCGCAGCACCCTCGATATACAAATTGTTCCAGCACCCCTGTGCTCGTCTAGTTAGGGGTATTGCAACGAGACAGGACTGTAAACGTACACTGAAATGCCTTGTGACATTACACTGAAGGGCAATTTAACAATTTTGTGTGTGGAGGCAATTAGAACTTTAGGGGATACTGGATATCCCCTAAAGGAGAACATGCACTTGGTCAATATTACAAGACATTTTTTAGCAAAACTCCTTTTTATAAGAATGAGAACACGATTTCCAGAGTGAGTTATAAATGTATTTCCTTTCTTTTATGTGTATATATGTAGAGAGGCAGAACTGACTCATTTTGCAAACAGGCTGAAGAACATGAGCAGTTCAGAGAAGGATCAGAATTTAACTGCACCATTTTGAGATTTGCCCATCACACTCCGTAAGCAGGGATTAAGGTATGTGCTGGACAGAAAATAATTGTGCTGGAGGAAACCCTGTTAGATGGCAAGCGAGTCACACCAATACGAGCATCTCGTGGCTCAATCCTGAGGAGAGTTTTAATTAGTGAGACTAGGGAGGTGATATATCTGTTATGCTAAACTACTGTGCAACTATTCAAGTCGCCCTTCTATCGTTTCCTTTGTCTCAAAGCATGAGAGCTGGGTTCAAATAGTGAAGAATGCCTTTCATGTTGCTTGTTTACTTCAGGTTCTGATTTTCATTAGCTAAATAAGGTTTGCGATAGGAATTGTTGGTGTTCAAACTGAGCAGGAAGCCTCATGGTACCGTGAAATTCAAAAGTCTAAGGCCCCAGTTCAGTTAACTACTTAAGCATGTGCTTAACTTCATTCACAAGTAGTGACATTGACATCATATGTGGGTAAAATTATGCCCATATCTAAGCATTTGAGGGATCAGTGACAAAACACTTACAGCTGGGATATGTCTCAAAAACATAGTAAAGCAATCCTTAGAAGCCTTTCACACATATTGAAATTCTTATATTTCTAAGATTGAAAATGAGCTCACAAAAACTTTTCTCAGAGCATTTTCGTTCTCTCAGAACTCCCCAATAATGAAGTTTTTTTTCAGTATAGCACACACATTAGCTTCCAGCAGGGGAAATGTAATTATCATAATAAGATTTCTTAAAACTTGACTTTTATGTTGTCAGCTGCATTAAAATTTAAATCTTGTTCCAAGTCAAGAAAATAACGCTGGAAATGTGAGAAAAATGTACAGCAAAATCAATATTATTAAGAGTGAAATGGACTGTACCAAAGGCAATCAAACCTCTCAGGATACAAGGAAAAATATTGTAAAATTATAATAAATTACCCTCATTTTATCACTTGGTAAAATATTAGTGTCACTGTAACGGCGTTGCTGTCACCCAAGGAACACTTTGCCACTTTAGCTATTACAAGAATCTGATTGGATTTGCATCGTTTTGACAATGTATCTTATTAACTCATATGCTACCTCATTATTTTATACATGCTTCCACTTTTTAAACCTCTTGTATGCTTTTTTCCCCTGATATCATTTATTATATAGACACATGCCCACTTGTTCTTAGTCTTCAGGCTACTCATCTCAGAACACATAAAGTTCTATTTTCCTGGCTCTTTTATATACTGTTGCAAAAGGAAACTTGAAAATGCATGGATGTGCCTATTTGGTCTTTAAATGGCTTCATTTATAGTAGATTGCATTACATATCACTTTGATGATGTCTACTACATATACTGTTATGAGCTTAATGAAGCCTTATTATGGGTTACGTTAAAACCCCGTTGATGTTGATAGGTGTGAATTCACCCACCAGTTAACATAACAGTAAACATAAGCCCCACCTAGGACAAAAAGTGTGTGCAAACCTGCCTAGGAACTTTTGGGATGGGTATTGTTTTGGGTAGGTGTGTGTGGGAGTGCGAGTGAACACACAAATATTGAGGTCACAGACAAGAACAGAGAGAGAGGCAGAGGAAAAGAGGCAAGAAAATCCAAGCAGCAGAAGCCTGTAAGCACAGCATGACCCTGGAAAAAGCTAGAGAGCGCACTTTGGGGACGGGTGTTGGTTTACATAATCTGTACAGCACCTAGCACCTTCCCAGGGCTTCCAGGAGTTGCCTCAATTCAAACAATTAATAAGTGGCAACCACTGCTAACGGTGGTATCCCCTACTCTGGCAGGTTGTCCCGCTGAACTACTTGTGTTCCAAGACTGAGTCCTTAAATGGCAGCTTTGTTAAGTAAGGGTGCATGAAAACCAGCCACTGACTTAATTCAAGAACATAATTAGCAATTCTTTAAATGTCATGTAAACCTCTAGGGGACAACCACGGAAGGTTTCTCTTCATGTACAGCATTTCACGGGTGCAGCTGTGCCGCTTTAGCAAGCCCTGAGAGTCGTAGCTATGTCAGTGGGAGAAGCTCTCCTGTCGCCATAGTGCTGTCTCTATAGGGACTTGGGTCGCTATAACTACATCACCCAGGGTATTGATTTTTCACACCTCTGAGCGGTGTAGCTATACTGATGTAGGTCAGTACTATAGACCTGGCCCAAGATTTAGAGCTTTTCCAGCCTGTGTGTTGGCAATCACTTTTTGGACTGTCTCCAGAGCATTCACCACTTTTTCTGTCAACTCACTCATAAAGAGGAGTTTAAATATAAGCTCAGACTATTTCAGATTTCTAACAGGAGGATACAGAGTTCAGTGCATTTGCAAACCAGCCAATATCTTGAGGCTTTGGGGAAAAAATTATTATAAGGTGTTGATTGTTATTCAAAGTTGTCATTTCAATGGCTGCTTTCTCCTGATCCCTTTTCTCCATTTGCTTGCTGCTAGGAATCTAGCTTCAGCCCTTTGTATAATCCATGCATGTATTCCGCTTTATTTGTTAGCAAATTTTGGCTTATTTTATATCATAGAATCATAGAATATCAGGGTTGAAAGGGACCTCAGGAGGTCATCTAGTATGTCAGTGCTATCTATGCTGCTATAGTCACTTGTGCACCAGGATTTCCAGGGGGAATAAAATCCTGGTTTCTTCTCACCCAGTGTGGTGCCCTAGCCACTGACCATGCTGCCAGCCAACAGTGGACCCAAGCCTCTAATGAGCTCTGTGCAACCAAAGCCCTGCATCCATGAAGCGCTCATTACAGAATCAGGCCCCATACCTGTACTCTAGCCCCTTTAAAGGTTCCACCATCATCACTCAAGGATCAGTTTATGGGCATACAAGGAAAGACATGGGAGAAGTTAGCAATCACCTATTTTTAAAAACTGCTTCAGCAGAATGCACATCCCAAGTTGAGCGTGGAAACACATAAGCAGACTAATAGCCTCAAAAAATCACCTGCAAATTGCAAACATTTACAATGGTAAAAATACTTACTAACCTCTTGGAAAAATAATTGGGGTGGCTTTGAATGTGTGGCAACATTATTACTTATCTAATAGATAACAAAAGTTCTAAATGAACTTGGCTCCATTAAGGAGAAATCTTTCTACAGATAAAATCTTTTTGTAAGCCCTTTCTGTCTTGTACATAGAGAGAGGCTTTTATTCTTGATCAGGTACTCATGTCTTGTTCCATGTCTTCCTTTTCTTGAAGGAACACATTTATTTTGACAAACAGTGAGGAGGTTTCTTGTACTGAAATGATACAGAGGGAAACAGTATGAAGATAGCAGCATGGGATTTCTTGTCTTTTGGAAACTATTTATCCCTTTTGAATTCTGGGGATTGAATTTAACCATTAAGTCTCATACTATATAAAGTTTATCATAAAGATAAAATTGCCATTCACTGTTTTCCTCTATAGCTGTTTTGTACATATTACAGGCATTTATTGTATCAAAAAATTGCCATCAGATTTATTTAGTAAAATGAAATGTTGCAGAGCATACCACATAGGTAAGATGTTAGGAACTGCCAACCTGGATCAGACATGGGGTCCTTCTACTCCAGTATCAGATGCTTCAGAGGAAGACAGAAGAAACCTTGTGGTTGGCAGGTTTGAGATAGCCTGCTCATATGGAAAATTGTTTCTTTAACCCTCTCACCCAGAGTCTGGCTTATGCTCTGAATCATGAGGGTTTATATTCCTTCCAGTATCCTAGGGGGTTTTTTTTGTTCGGTTTGGTTTTTATTAATAATTACCGCCATATCTTTATTCTTGTTATCCATATAAAACAGGATGACCTTGCTATCCATATGAACGTCCCATTGCTGACTACCTGGTAATTATTGCCATGCAGTGGCGTGCCATGACATTTGTCATTGCAATTGTATGCTTGCATGAAAAATGGTGTCCTCCCTGTGGCGTGACCTCGCATGCACCGTCATGCTGTGTGGTGAATGCCGTTTTGTACAGGGACCGCTCAGAGTTGTCCTGCAGACCCTGTAGGTCCTGGTGCATGTACTGCATGCCTACGCCGATGGTGCACCACTGCCATGTAGTGACAGGACAGTTACCTTGTGAGTCACACATAATAGTCAATCCTAATAAAAATAATTATTGGCATCTGGTGCCACCCCTGTCCTGGATGTCTAATCCCTGCTTCCAGAAAGCTTCCATCAGGAACGGTAAAGGAGCGCTAAAAATCTTAGGAGAAGGGAAAGACTATGTTTTCATATTCCCCCCTGCTTTTTTTTTTTTTTTTAAACTACACTTAAAATTGGTTTGGACTTTGGGGTTAGATCTAAATGGACTCCTCCATCCCACCACAGAATTACATTTCATTACCCTCCACATCATTGTGGCCTTCCACTTCAGGACAAGAAAAGGACCGCTATTGTGGCTAAAGCATCAAAGCAGTTTGTACAGGAGCTAGAAAAAAAGACCGTGGCATCACACCACTATCTGCCAGTAACACTTGGGCAACTGCTGAATTCAGCGGAGCGCTATTGATTTTTGCAAGCATTGTAACCTAGAGATGCTGCTGGACCTGGAGTGGGCATCTTTTGCAAACGGACTCTCACTCTTTGCATCTGCACCTCTTCACCAACCCATAATAAACAGACAATAGTATTTGCACAAGGGAAGGATTGCATGTTTTTTCTCAACCTCAGCTGGCTGTAATTTTCTGTACAGTAAGTGCCTCCCCAGCCAAGCATTTTAGCAACCTTACCAAACCAAACAACGTTTCCCCCATCCAAGAATGCTTTTCATAAACAAAGAAGCCCTTGTTCAGATGCAGCATACATCTGCTACAGTCAATAGCAGAAAGAGAATTTCACTTAAGTAACTTCCCTTTGTGTTTGCTCCTTTCTCAAGTAACAGTCGCATCAGAGCAATTGATAGGAGAACAGAGTACATTTACTTAGAGCAAACACTCCAGTTTTATCTACTGAGCAAAACCACAGCGCTATCTAGGATTCCTTGTCAGCCAAACCCCGCAGGACCAGACCTCAAATGCTAAACAAACCAAGCAGAATAAACACCATGTTTAGATTCAAAAAACAGTCAAGCAAAAGCCCTCATAGCAACCCCGAGGTGAAGGCAAACTATTCCAGATGTACCACAGCAGTACGTCGTTTGATTTCCTACCACTCCTTCGAGTGTGTATTGCTGGTCCTCTTCTGGGTTGATCCAGAAAAGAGTTTAGATGATGCAACTCTCGTCTTCAGAGCTTTGGCCCGATAGCGCACGTAGTGGCAGCTCTTGCTTTTAGCTCTAGAGGGCCCCAGTTCAATCACCAGTGTCACCCAAGAGGACACCCATCACACTTCTACAATCTGTGTAGTTCTTAAGCTGCAGACAAGTAGCCCTAAAATATCCCATGAAATATTTATTCCTACTCAATTTGCACCCATCCTGCACCCATGGGAGAATATCACCCCATCAGCCCTGGGAATCTGTCGGTAGAAGACCGGTTCACTTTTCAGCCAAAGCTCAGCTCAGGTAGCTCCATCAGCAAGTTGCTGAATCAGCAAATCACCGTGGCCTTGCCCACACCCGGTACTTCAGTGGGACCACCAGTGAAGAAAAGTTTATGGGGGAGAGGGGAGTTTGGGCAGCTGCACCTGTCTTTCTGGTGGCCATATGCCAGAGTCTCATTTCCACCAGTTAAACCGCACCTGGCCCATTCTATCTGAGATGGGGGACGAAGGAACTCAGTGCTGACTTTGTAAGAGGAGCAGACCACTGCCAGTCTCCTCTCACCTCCACGGTCTTGCTGCCTTTGCAGCCAGGGAGCTACCTTTTGTTCCACTCCCAGTGATTATGGGCAAAATCCTGGCCCCAGCGAAGTGGTAAAACTCCCATTGATTTCAGTGGGGCCAGGATTTCATCCTCTATGCTTTGTGGAAGTGAAAACCATTATGGCAGAATAGTGAGCTACCGGCAAATTGTTCCTCCTTCAAACCTGCTTCAAACAAAAGCCTTATAAACTGAAATTACATTGTACTTTCATTTGGTTTCAGACAAACAGATAATCCAATGTTCTGACCTTTCTCAGGGGCGCAAGACTTGAGTGATTTTGTCTCCTCTTTAAACACCATTACATGGATGTGACATTCAGTCAAGATCATGCTGATGTGAGAGTATTCCCAACACAATTATCGAATCCTGTTATTTGGCTGCTCCATATGAATCAAGGATAATGACAAATCAGAGTGGCTGAAACTCATTCTACTCTTATTTAGCTAGCAGAAAAAACAACTGCTTCATTTTTAAAAAAAAAAGGACCATTATGATCCATTTCATCTCATTTCCACTAAGTCTATTTTTAAGAGTACCAGGAACCACATGCAAGCCGATATGTTATTGCTTTAAAAAAAAAAGTTTATCTTCATTCAGCATAAAAGACTAAACTGTTAACTCCTTTATCATACATACACATAAATAAAACAGAGGTGTTGGTTGCAACTACATAATTAAGGCTGACTTGGGTTTTTTGTAGGTTCAGAGATTCCAGAGACAGATGGGACCATTGTGATCATCAAGTCTGACCTCCTGCATAACCCAGGACACCATGTTTGCACTTAAAGCAGGAATTCCACCTTTGTTATGAAAGATAGCATCCCCAACGCTTCACTGAAATAATGCTGATCATTTCTGCTTTGGCAACTAACCTATTATCTTGGTTCTTCAGGCATCTAATATCAGGTTACAGGTATTTTTCCTTTAAGTGTGTTTACATTCAAGAGTGTGTTTAAAAAATTAGATGGAGATTTTATATGTATTCTCTTACAGCTTCCAGATAAAACATGCTTAAGTTTGTTCACAAGCTAAAAGAATTTCTTCCCAAGTTGTTTTTCTTTCTGGAAGTACTGCAAGATAATACAGGAGGAAATACCACAAGAATTCAACCTGCATTCTTTGTCTCTTACCACATGACCAGGGATGATCAGTCTACACTCAGAACTTAGCTGACATAAACTGATATCTGTGCCAGAAAAGTCTCTATCTTGCTCTCCCATGGCCATTTTGACTGTGCAGTCAACTGTAAGAGCCTGTTTTTGTTGGTTAACTAAGCAGATCTCTCTCAAAGACATACAGAAGGAGAGGGTACTTAGAATAATGAAATGCCTTTTTAGGTAACCATTTTTGAGGAGTACAAGCACTTCAGGATGCAAAGCCAAGATTTGGTGGTTCCCAATCAGACTGACTTTCAAAATGAAAAGATGAACTCACATGTATACTTCATTCTAGCATGTCAAAAAGTCATCAGTTATTGCTTGTAATAGCACACGGATCATAATGTTTTCATTTATAGCCATGTGGATATTATCTGTACTTCTTACAGGTGTTCCAATGCAATTTAGGATTACTAAATGGACCCTTAAAATAAAGTGCTACCACAGTGTGAAGTATATTGCACCTTTAAAAGGAAATGAAAGTCAATCAGATTTGCAACCAGGAATTGCAACACTCTCTATATTTTAGAGTATAATGACTCTTTTACTAGGATATCTGGAGGGAATAATCTATAGGAGAATAATGTTTCCCCTTTGTGATTACATTACCATATGGAGTAATTTTTCCTTGACATGAAGGTCAATTCATTTGATGAGCTTTTGAGTGGAGTAACAGGCGCTTGCTTCTTTGACAGCGAAGGACAAACTGAGTTATTAAAAATGTTATATTACTGACTTTTATTAGTCAATTTCTCATTTGTTCTCCTGGAAGATCAAGACATGAATACATTTGGAAAGTCCCTCAGGAAAGATTTAAAATATTACATTGAACGGCAGTTATTCTGGATTAGAAAAATCATTCACAAATAGATATTCCAGATCTTCTTTCTTCCCCTAAATAATGATGTCTTTTATGAGGATACTATTATGGTATGTCCAGTACGTTTCTGTTGGTGATACATGGAACTCAAAAAGGTTTACAGTTCAAGTTTGGGTTAGGTAAGCAATGAAAATTTCAAAAGTTGCCCAAATGATCTGGACTTCTTGAGGCTGCAAAATCTTAATCTGGAAAATCCTGTGGGAACAGACCTTTCTGTGACATTTCCATTTCCTTATTCATTCTAGTATGGCTGGAAATACTACAAGAACATTTCAGTGTTCTTCTCTTTGGAGGGACCATTTCTTTGTTATAGGTTTGTATAATGCCCAACACAGTGAGACAGGGAATTCTGAGGTGACATCACATCACATACGTTAACGAACAACTTCCAATTCCTGGTCAGAAAAGGGAAAAGTGGTGGTAAAGCAAAAGTGAAAATAACCTCCCCAGTAAATAGATTGCCCGAAAATCATATCGAGCCCAACACAAAGATCTGAGGGCTTCCCATTTTAGTTGATTAAAAAATATATATATAAGCAACATGGTCTTCTAGAGGATTAAGCATAGATCTGGGAAGTCAAGAGATCTGTGCTCTAGGGGAAGATTTTCAAAGGAACAAATGACAGCTAGGTACTTCACTCTCACAGACTTTGGGGAATTAGACACCGAACCGCTATTTGTGCCCTGGAAAATCTCCCTCCTCTTCTCATCTCTGCCATGGAATTGCTCTGAGGTTTTTGGCGAATCATTTAGGCCAAAACGTTCAAAAGTGGGTACCCGGTTTTCAGAAGTGCTGAGCAGCAATGGCTTCCACTGACTTCAGTGAGCATCCAAGACGCGTAACATCTCTGAAGACCAGCCCCAGTGATGTAGGTTCCTAGGCACCAAAGTGTGAAAATATCAGCCTAGACCTCTGTCCCAGCTCCTATTCTCTTAAACATGGATACAGTATTTACAACCCTCCCTCCCTCTCAGCGGTGTTATAAAGATTTATTAATACATGTCTGTAAGAGAGTTATATGAGTGCTACGGGTTAATATCATCATCCCTCGCTTCTTTGTGTGTTTGCTATGTTGGGAGATGAATTTAGATTTAGGTTATCAAACTCTATCTGAATTTTCCATCACATTTAACACCAAAGTTTCTGCAGTTTTATGGTCATGTGTTCAACCATTTCTAATATTAAGTGTTTTAGACACTATTGCAGGAAGAGAGAGAAAAGGAGTGAAAAAATAGCTCAAGAAAATATTTTGTTCCAGTTCAGGTCTTTCAGAATGGGCTCCAAAATTGTATAGGGTTTGCCAAGCTTTCTGTAGGTAAAAAGCTTTTCTAAACAGAAAATAAATGAAATGAGGTCTCAAGCTGCCCGACTTGAACGTCCGCATCTCAAAATAGACCTGCTATGTCTTTGTACTGAAAGAGCCTCCAAAGCTAGCCAGTAAGACATTGCTAACCATAGTGCAGTTCTTCACTGGACTGGAAGACTCAAATACAAAAGGGAAGATTACATGGTATGTCAGAAAACTCCCCCTCCCAGTTTGATTCTAACTTGCAGGGGGAGTGAGTGCCTGCTGACTAAAAGATGTTTTTAAACGTTACCTATTTTGCCAAGAAAAGGTTAACTGTTGAACAAGTCACAGGAACAAAGCCACCACTATATAAGTTTTGCACTGCCTCAGGTTAGAAAGCTGTGTTGGGCCTAATGAACTTCCTAGCCTCTCTCATGCTCGAGGTATCAAATTCTTAGCTCTATTTCAAACCAGCCTTCAATCTTGTGCCCAAAAACTGTACAGGC
This sequence comes from Caretta caretta, assembly GCF_965140235.1. Lineage (NCBI taxonomy): Eukaryota > Metazoa > Chordata > Testudines > Cheloniidae > Caretta > Caretta caretta. Next base: position 10,429,663 of record NC_134223.1, read on the forward strand.
AAATGTCTGCCTGTAAACTTGTGCGCACACACCTCTGTGCATAACGCTTGGGTAGGTGAGCACCCAACTAACCACTTTGCATGTGTGAAGCTCGTTAGTACCTCATGAAATTTGCATGTATCACTGAATGTTCTGAAAGCACTCATGCGCCCAGTTCTGTGGGCAAAATTCAGAGGCCATGGCAGCAAATTTGACCTATAACCTCTGTGTTCTATTGGAACAAAAGTCCAAAACCAGATTTTAAATGATCAATTATTTCCCTTTTAAAATTTTAAGGAGAAAGTTGTTCAGAAAGGATACAGAACTGAAAGTCCTAGAGCTCCAGAAGGCGCAGTGGGTTATTTTAAATTAAGAACCAAGAGGAATTAACAAAAACCCTAATGAAGAGAACATAGTGGTTCAAAGAACATTCATTTTGTTATTATTGTGTCCAAAGCAAGGTTCCTCTGTTACATCTTGTTGGAAACCTGCACAGATTTCTTGCCTCACATGGTAATATTTGGACAATAAATGAATTTCAGACTCATTATTAAAATATATAACACTTATTCTATTTTAGCCTTGAGTAAATATAGAGTTCTACTCAATATGCTGATTGCCAGCTCCCAAACAATTTAGCCCACAAGGAGTGAGTAGGATTTAAGTTGTTCAAATTTGCCCAAAGTTTTAGCTCTTTTATATTAATTTAATGGGCAGGATTGTCACAGTTTTTGCTTTCATCATATCAATGGATTTTTACATGTATTTTTTTGAAAATAAAGTAGCTAAATGTTGATCATCAAATTAAAAGTCCCAGGAATGCTTGGAGGAAATTTAGCAGGGCTACATGATCTAAGATTCATGGCAACACTCTTCAAAATCTGAGTGAACCTAATTTTCTCTGTGCCTGTCTACATGAGAGACATTTGCACCAGTTTAACTATATACACAAATGCAAATCCCTGGTACACATACACTGCATGAATGGCAAGCATGGCTTTCATCACTATGATTTCATCTATAAGCCCCACTCTACATCCATGCACCTCTTCTGTGTTACAGCAGTGTAACCCAAATGTGCTGAACGGATGCAGGTGCAAATTTCTCCAAAGTAGAAAGTCATTCTTTCCAAAGCTTTGGTTTTACATCCCCTTTGACAGAGGATACCTCCCCCGGCATGGTGCTCTGTTACTTCCATCCCAGGGTTTGTTTTCCAGCACCGACAAAGTCACACCAATGCATTTCCCTGCTCTTCGCTGCATGCTGTTCATTTATGACCCAGTTTCCCTCAGTAGGCTCAAAGGGTGCCCAATTCCCCCTTGCAAGAAGCTCAGAGCCTTGCAGGCGTGTCCCCTTACTCAGCCTCTATCAGATGTTATGAAGTGTCAAGAAATGACGCATCTCCAATAACCTTCTCACTTCTTTTCAGATTTCCTTTTGAGGGTTTTTGATATGAAATGTAAATGTAAATGTAGAAGCCAGACATAAAGCTGGAATACTCACTATATGAAATTCAGGCTGTGATTTTAAAGGAGTTGGGCGCTTGGCTATTGAATTTCCACAGAATTGGGGTACTTAATTCCTGTAGGCAGCTTTGAAAATCCCAGCTCTTTTCACGCACAGATGTGATAAGATTCTGGGTTTTTTTTCTCCTTTTGCATTGCCTTAGACATCAAACATACACCTCTGTGACAGTTTGCACCCCTTTGTTCACGCTTTTTGCAAGACGGCGTTCAATTTTGTACAAAGCATACTATTTAAGCTATCATTTGAAAACTCAGGATTCACTGAACTTTACTGTCCTGGTAAAATATGTGTAACAACGTTGCATGTAAAGATATAAGATTCCACTGTATAATGTTACCAAGACATGTTCCAACATGTTCTAGAGGTCAGTCACACACAAGTTCCCCAGAGACAAAAGGCTAGCCAATGCCTCAGCTAGATGTCACTGAGAACAAATGGACCACCACCTGATTAAATGGCCACTCTTCGGCAGGGTATGGGCAAAAAAGATCTACATTTTGACAAAGAAGCAGGATAAGGTTCCTGGCCTCACAGACTTTCTGTCTCCTGAACCTCAGATGGAGACGATTCTTGCGCAAAAGAAAGGGTTAAGAGAGGACATGGCAGATGCCCCAAATCTCTGCCCACAGCATCATCAACACCTGAAGAACAAAGGAAGCAGCATTGGACTGGGGAAGCGGGGAAGATATCCTTACTGAAGGCTTTTGTATTCTCTTAGCTTGTTAAGTTAGATGTTAGTTGCATTTTACCTTTTATTTCCTTGTAACCAATTCTGTCTTGCATGCCTCATTGTTTGTAGGCATTTAAAATCCATCTTTCTGTAGTAAATAAATTTGTTTTGTTATTTTACCTAATCCAGAGTGTGTGGATTGAAATGTTGTGGAAACACCATTTGGGATAACAAGTTTTGTGCATATCATTTTCTATTAATAAATGACGGACTTTACATGAACTGGTATTGTCCAGGAGAGGACTGAGCAGTACAGGACACATGTTTCTGGGGGAAAGTTTGGGACTGGGAGTTTGCTAGTGTTGCCCTACAGCGTAATTCATGAGTGGCTGGCCATAGCACTCACAGAGTGTAGCTGGGGGGGGGGGGGGGTTACATGCTGGAAGCTGTGAGAGCAGACCAGGATCAGTTACTCTCACAGTGAAGCAGTGTAAAACTAAAAGGCACCCCATGCTGGGGAACTGAGGGGACACAGCTGTCCATCAGTCCAGATTGTACTCTGGGTAACGTCACAACCACCAAATAGGAACATAAAAGACACACATGATGAGCCATAGGGATAAGACACAAGACAAGACATGTCTTTATAGCATGACAGTCAAAACATTAGGTTTTTATAAACCAATAAATATTACCAGCATCACTGGCAATGTGTAGCGAGAGAAAGTAGCTAGGCTGAACACTAATTATTTCCAGATTCCTTCATATCCGTAATGAGGAGCAGTTCCCCAAATGGTTAATCCATATATGTCTTGATGAACGGCCTGTCAGATTTGATCATATGGCCGAAGACCATGTGATATTCTCTCAAACTGGATGATTTCTAGCAGAACTATTGATTTATTTTAATTACCTATCCATATATTAAGCCTGCCAGCTTTAGAGAGTATGGCCAGTGCTTTTCTTCAGACTTTTCTGTTTACTATAATACTGCATTCCTGGAAAGTCATCTTTCTCACATTTACTTCAATTTATTACAAGAAATATAAGATACACTGCACTGCATAATATACTTGAAGTCGTATTTCATGAACTAGGCAAAAATATGCCCTGAAGGGAAGTATCTTGTAGTGGACACACATCTTTCCGTGTAATAAAACAAATGAAAGGAGCCATTCATCTACTTAACAGCCCCCTCCAGCATCTAAGGAAGACCAGGAAATTATGGGCTTGAGATTGTAACAAAAATGAGTTACAGTACATTTATACCATTCCTCCGGTTTGCTGTAGTCTGTCACCAGGTTAGATTCATGTTGTGCCATATTCCGTTCCTACAGCAAGTTTGACATGAGAATTATTATACCTAAAGGCACACTGTTCTTTACAGTGTTGACCTTTCAGTTGTTTGGCATTTTGATTGGCTGTCTGTTCTCACAAGTGGTGCTGTAAACAGAAAGAGCAGCAGACTGTCATATCTCACTGACAGGAGGAGAGAGGTCTGACTCACCAGCGAGACCACTAAAAATCACGAGCTGGATGAGGCAATCAAAACCCTAATGCCTCAGTCTTGGGGTGGGGGGGGAAGGAGGGAATGTTAATGTGAACAGAAAATGGCGCACAATGTATGTCCTAATGAAGTACAGTCTCCCCATCTGCTTGACAAAATTGTAAGTGTAAACTCCACTGCATGGAGGTGACGTTTCCTGCCAACAAACAAGCTGATCATAGAGGTATTGCCTGCTGGTTTTTCGACAGCAAAGAATCTCTTAGTCTAACGTCGTCCCCTTCAGATTCCTTGCCAGGACTTTTTGTAATAACTCAAAACCAAAGTGCATTGTATGAGTAGCCACGCAATCCAGGCTAGATCCTGAGTATGCACTGGAAGGATTCTTGGGGTGACAAGAGAGGAGGGAGAAATGGTCAATAAAGATCATAGTTATGTACTTCACGACTGAGTCTCGGTGCTCTGATTTAAGGCACTTCCCAGCAATTTGAGACATAGTCTACTCTGAGTATGTTCATTATTGGCCCCCAATGGTTCAGTCCCAGAAGGTACAGCTGCCCAGTTTGCCACCCCACATGCACAAAATTCAGGTGCTTTCCTGAATTCAAATTCAAATGTACAAATCGAGATCTCCAAATGTCTTGTTTAGAGATGGACAGAAGGAGGCAATATTTTAATTTGTCCATGATCTATTGGTAGACAGGTGATTCAAAACCAAGTTCCATGTTCTCTGAACCATCAAACATTAGAGTGTGAGGAGAAATGGATAAAAATGTTCTAGTTTTGACCAATCTAGCCTTGGGTCTGAAAACTCAAACCTTTGTAATGCAGCCAGGTCAGCCTAAGCAAGTCAAGTTAGACATACAGTAAAAACAGCCTCTGTACCTGTCAAAAATCTGGAAAAGATTTTTGTAAAAAAATATTTTATAAAAAATAAATTAAAGCAAGCTTTTCCAGGTCTCAGAAAGTGATTGGCTTGAATTTTGGACAGTAGTATGGGTTGGTTACACCATCCTAGAGTTTTTAAACTGATAATTATCCAAATACATTTGTTCAAATTTGGTTCTATAAAACCACCACCACCACACTATTGTGTTATATTCCCACTCAAAAACCCTAGTTCAATTTCTGCAAAGGCTGCAGATGTTTTGCATGATTAGCAGCTTTTAAAAACATTAAAGCAAAAAACCAAAAAAGTTAGAAGCCCAGGAAATACAGAATTCAAACACAGATCTGGGAACCAAGGGTGAAATCCTGGCCCCAGTGAAGTCAACAACAACATAAATACCTAGCTCTTATACAGAGCTTTTCTTCAGTAGATCTCAAGGTACTTCACAATTTTAATGTATTTATCCTCACAACACCCTCTGCCTCAGCTCTTCCATGTGTAAAATGGAGGGTAACTAATAATATTCAGCTACCTCAGAAGGATATTACAACACTTATTATGTTAGCTGATCTAATTAATAATATACTAGTTAGAGAGAGCAATTCCCTAATAGGATTATCACTGAATTATGAGAATAAATGTTGTCTGAAACTTCACTTAGCATTCCTTGCAAAAGAAGAGGTTTGTAGCTAAGTGCAATTTGCCATATGCTTCAGTCACTTGATTATTTTAGGGCTGAGCTATTTCAATCTTTGATACCACTGTGCTTCCTTTAGGATACTTGAGGCAAAGCCAATATTGATTTCTCTTGGCACACAAGCTGTTTGCTTCCAACACTAGGATTTTGTGGCTATTTTGGTCACATTATCATAAAGTCCATCCAAAAGATACACAAAACGTAGTAGCATGATTAAGTGTGATGTGTTTAGGTCAAACTTGAGAGCATCTCACTGATTGTTATATGAAGCAGAATTAAAACAAATTGCTCTAATCATTGTCCAGGGGCTTATCAAGAATGCCAGGGGCAGCAAGACACATCTGTTTAACTCTTATATAGGAAGCAAGAACATTAAATCAAATTCACATTTTATAGCTAGGGCCAAACCTCTACAGATGATAGATCCTAAGATGCGAATAAGAGCCCTAGCTCCTAGTATGTTTTAAATCTCTTGTGACGCCCTATTAAAGCAAGACTAAGGGCAGCAGAGCCACCTCTTCATTTTGTGAGGCCCAGACACAGGGATCTGCGAGAAGACTCAAACTCCGTTTTCCCCCATAGTTTTACATAAGACGGTTCCATTCACCACAAGAGCACCTCCTCCTGGCCAGGCGTGGCGTAGGGACTTTCTTCCCATTAGCCGCCCCCACCAATGGCCACTCTGTCAGAGCGGTAGTCTCTCTTCTTTGCATCAGTCACAGTGCTCTCCCTTCTTGACTCAGCCCTCCAGCCAGGTCACTATGTAATCCCCCTTTCCGGGGTATCAAAGTCTCATTGGACCAGGTGTCCAGATGCCACCTCCACCAGTCCTGTGCCACTTCCCAGGAAGCCTATAACCAGCAGCCTAGGTCTTCACAGTCTCATTCCTGTTTCTCTGGGCTTCTTCCTAGACTTTCCTTCCCTTTCCCTCCCCAGTAACTCCTCTAGGATTGACCCTCCTTCCAGGCCTTATTCTCCCTCCTAGGATTCCTCTTCCCCACCGCTCTGCTCCCAACAAGCGAATGCAGACTCTTCATCACTAGTTAGTATTTATAAAGCCCAGGGGTGTGCCTTCAGGTGCAACTGTGAAGGTTAATTGGCCACTTCTGGGCCTCCTTAACTCCTTCAGGGCTGGTGTGGGGTGAACAACTCATTCACACCTTATTCCCACTAGGCGCTTTCAGTGAGACAGTTCCAGGTCCTTTAGATAGATGGGGAACTTACATCCTCCAACTATAGCGCTCTTTGCCTTATTCTATTCAGGTTCACCCAGAAGTAGGAGTTTTGTCTGAAAGTTCCCCTCCTACTCTCTCCCACCCTCCTAAAAAAATAACCTAAAACTCAAACAGAGCAAATGATAAGGAAACAATAAATAATCACAGGAGTAGCAGCTAAATAAAAAACTCCCCAAGCCTTTAAAGCAACTATTCAGAAGTTATACTAATATAAATGTTTAACCATCAAATCAGTCACACCACTCATTATGGAAATAAATGGCCATCACTCCTGAAAATATATGCACTGCCTGATCATGCATCACTAGGTCCATAATCACTAGGTTCAGCTATGTATCATAAGACATCAACGTGATGGTTTTCCAACGGTTTTGCATCCTTTTCATACCTTTCATGCTGATAAGGTCCCTACCTCTTCTTTGTGCATCTGGACATTGCATCAGGTTAAATGCTCAGAGCACACCTGAATTACACCTACTCAGAGGAAAGCTGGTCAGTACAGTCTTCAAATACGCACCTACACGTTAACCGTTTTAAATTAATTTTGGGTATAACACTTCAGAGGATCAGATCCTGAGGCTCAGACCCTGCAAAGACTTGGGCACGTGCTTATCTTTATGCACTGAGAGTAGTTCCACTGATTTCAATGGGACTTCACAACTTCTTAAAGTTATGCATGTGCATATATATTTAGGACTGGGGCCCAAATTACTGGTGAATGAGAGTCTAGCTCTGTCCTTTAGCTATGCAATAAATATCAGTGAAGGCTGGATGAATGGACCATTCATCATAATTTGCAGCATATTAGAAAGTTGCAGAAGATGGGGTGAAGTTTTAAATGACTCCCTCTGGTAATTCCTTGAAAGAATCTTCACTGAAAATTAGGGAAAAGTCAATACTGAATCCATTGCTGATCCCAAACTTTCTAACGACAAGCAACTTTGTTCACAGGAAATTCCCAAAAAGCTCTAATCTACTGCGACATCATAGCGCACACAGGAGACCGGAGGCTCAGATGTCCCTATGGATGTTGCCCAAGGCCTGACAAGTTTATTTATTTATCTTTAAATAAGAGCTGCCCATTGACCGGCACGAAAACTTGGGGCCTGATTTTCAAACATGCTGAACTGCTGGAGGCTGTAATATTTTGGTCTAATTTCAGTTGCTGGGTTTAGCATGCGGTGGTTGAGTGGTGGGGGTGGCCTGTGATATACAGAAGGTCAGCCTGGATGATCCCTGGTGGTCCCTTCTGGCTTTAAGCTCTATGACCAGCAACTTTTATTGACCATTCCTGGATAATGCCTTGCTAACTTTTGAAGGGGCCATTTAGGCATGTGGGGCAAAAATTGGGAATTGGTTCTGCTTTGAGCAGGGGGTTGGACTAGATGACCTCCTGAGGTCCCTTCCAACCTTGATATTCTATGATTCTATGAAACTGTTCTTTCTTTTATACCAAAGAGGTGCCAATTGACTTCAGTGGAATTTGTGGGTGCTCAGCATCTCAGAAAAAAAGATCAGGCCATTGGGTTTTTGTTTGGGTGTTCGTTTTTTTACGCTTCCCAATTTTCAGTACCTTTGTAGCAGATGTTGCTACGTGGAGTTAGAATATTAACACACGGGATTCTTTTCTGAACCACACTTAAATCCTAGACACTGGCAATGGAGCTGACTTCAGGACTGGGACTTCGGACTCTGGAGCAGCGAATGTCTCTCTGTGTTTGACCCACTGGCATAGGTGCTGGAACTAGGGGTGATGGGGGTGCTGAAGCCCCCTCAGCTTAAAGTGGTTTTCATTATATACAGGGTTTACAGTTTGGTTCAATGGCTCTCAGCACCCCCGCTATGCAAATTGCTCCAGCGCCCCTGCCCACTGGGGTCAAAATACCTGATTGAGATCTGTGTATTCCTGCGATACCAATAAATAATAGTCCATCAGTTGGTTCAGTGGATAAGGTTTGAAAACCACAAGCTCTGAGGAGATTTGAAATAGACTCAAACAGTCCCTTTGCTTTACAGTGTACTCTGCCTCCCTCTCCTGGCATCTTCCAGGTCATTATATAAATCAGGAGCTTCGGTGCAGGAAACTTCAGCTCCTAGCTGATAAGCAGCATTACTGTCAGATCAGGACAACTCTTGGCTTATTGTCTATTTACTGTGTTTGTTCACTGAATTTAGAACAGGCTTTTTACTAGCATTTCCCAGAATGTATGGATAAAACATTGGAATGTTCCAAAAGGAAATCTGTTCTTTATGGTTATTGTAGGCCCTGTTCCTGCACTGTAACTCACGATGGCAGATCCCTGTGCCCACGTGGATTGGGGCGTAAGTGAAACACATTTCAAAGGTGTCCCAAAAAGCTAGCTGTGAGGATGTGTCATCTCCTGCACAGTCAGAGAGAGGGGAGCAGATGGCTGAAAAGGCCAAATGCTCCATGCTTAGGAAAAGAACAAGTGATGGTATGAAAGCCTTAGAAAGTCCAGGTGGATGAGTGGATCTTTTATTAGACCAGCTTCTGTTGGTGAGAGACACAAGCTTTTGAGCTCACACAGAGTTCTTTTTCAGGTCAAGAGCTCTGGGAAGCGTGAGAGCTTGACTCTCTCACCAACAGAAGTTAAGGAAGTATGGGCTGGATGAATGCACTATAAGGTGGGTAGAAAGCTGGCTAGATTGTCGAGCTCAACGGGTAGTGATCAATGGCTCCATGTCTAGTTGGCAGCCGGTGTCAAGTGGAGTGCCCCAGGGGTCGGTCTTGGGGCCGGTTTTGTTCAATATCTTCATAAATGATCTGGAGGATGGTGCAGATTGCACTCTCAGCAAATTTGCGAATGATACTAAACTGGGAGGAGTGGTAGATACGCTGGAGGGGAGGGATAGGATACAGAAGGACCTAGACAAATTGGAGGATTGGGCCAAAAGAAATCTGATGAGGTTCAATAAGGATAAGTGCAGGGTCCCGCACTTAGGACGGAAGAATCCAATGCACCGCTACAGACTAGGGGCCGAATGGCTAGGCAGCAGTTCTGCGGAAAAGGACCTAGGGGTGACAGTGGATGAGAAGCTGGATATGAGTCAGCAGTGTGCCCTTGTTGCCAAGAAGGCCAATGGCATTTTGGGATGTATAAGTAGGGGCATAGCGAGCAGATCGAGGGACGTGATCGTTCCCCTCTATTCGACATTGGTGAGGCCTCATCTGGAGTACTGTGTCCAGTTTTGGGCCCCACACTACAAGAAGGATGTGGATAAATTAGAGAGAGTCCAGCGAAGGGCAACAAAAATGATTAGGGGTCTAGAACACATGACTTATGAGGAGAGGCTGAGGGAGCTGGGATTGTTTAGTCTGCAGAAGAGAAGAATGAGGGGGGATTTGATAGCTGCTTTCAACTACCTGAAAGGGGGTTCCAAAGAGGATGGCTCTAGACTGTTCTCAATGGTAGCAGATGACAGAACGAGGAGTAATGGTCTCAAGTTGCAGTGGGGGTGGTTTAGATTGGATATTAGGAAAAACTTTTTCACTAAGAGGGTGGTGAAACACTGGAATGCGTTACCTAGGGAGGTGGTAGAATCTCCTTCCTTAGAGGTTTTTAAGGTCAGGCTTGACAAAGCCCTGGCTGGGATGATTTAACTGGGAATTGGTCCTGCTTCGAGCAGGGGGTTGGACTAGATGACCTTCTGGGGTCCCTTCCAACCCTGATATTCTATGATTCTATGATTCTATGGTCCAGTAAAATATATTACCTCACCCACCTGGTCTTTCTAATATCTGGGGACCAACAAGACAACACCAACACTGGAATCCAAGCCTGGCAGAGGTTTGGCTTTCTATTCAGCCTATCTTAAAAGAAACCACTTACTTGGGGATCTTCTAGCCAAAGGGTGGGTGGAAATTGCCCTCTTCCATTATTTGTTTATTTTGATTTATTGCAACATGTAGCAAAAGAAAAGGCACTTAGCCTAAGCCAAGATTTCAAACCCATGAACAGCAGTAAAAACAACAGCTGCTCCAGAGCTCCAAGCCAAATATTAACAACCAGCATAAAAACCAAGCATAATAAAACAACCCCTCTCCCTACACACACAAACGGCTCCCTATCAGCCCCCCAACCCCAAAATACTGGGGAAATAATCCTGGCATCCCCTGACGGTCGCCATATTCAGACTACTGGGGGGGGGGGGGTTAATTCTTAAACTGCAGGTGACTCCTGGATAATGCACAGCGCATAGCTCCCTCACTTTCCCACAGGGCAGGCTTCCAGCTTGAGTACCTCCACTGATCACAACCGCAACAATGTGTGTAATGGGAAGAAAGCCTGTCTCTTATGTTGGCAAGTGCCAGACCATGTAGGGATTTATAGGTCAACACCAACACTTCCAATACAACCCAGAAATTAATAGGCAGCCAGTGCATTATCCTCTTTTCCTTTATGCCCTCCCCCTAGGAGATTAAGGAATTGACTAACTTGGCTCCTTATATTTGCAGGAGACCAGTGTCCCTGTGGGTTCCTAGCCATGGGATGGGGAACATACAGACTTCCCTATAGATTTTCTGTCCAGCATACTCCCCAACCTCCTTTCGGCCTCCATTTCTGCATTACTTTTAGCTGACTGGGATTAGGTCTCATATGCTTATGACTTTACTAGCTGTCATCAGACAATCTGTTTGCAAGGAAGAGGCATAATTTCCTCAGAGCAGAATCAAACAAACAGCTGGAGGACTTGGTCGTCCCAAAATGGTGCTTGAGAAACCTGGATTTAAAAGGCTACCAAGTGATTTAAGAGCTACCTGAAGGGGAAAGCAATGGGAAAACCCCCAATATACTTACAAGGTAGAGAACAAGGAGCTGCAAATGTCACTATTCAGTTGCTTGTTTTCATATTGAGCACTATAGGACCGAAGGCAGCTGGGCTTTCTTTGCAGTTTAAAGGGCTGGCTACAGAGGCGGAGTTTGCTAGGGATAGTACTTAAATAGTGATAATGTTAAAAGACATAAACTTGTGATAGGATGGTGCTGCTGTGATCTATCTCACAGGCCTGATACTTGAAACATGCACAACTATGGACATGAAAACACTCTCATTGAAGTCAATGGGACTGCTCATATGCATAAAGTTACATTCATCTTTAAGCATTGGCAGGATTGAGGCTACAGGATCAGATCTCTGGGTATGGCTGGAATCTGGAGTGGTAACAAGGGGCTTTAGCCCCTTGAGAGTCACAGTTTGGTTTTAAATTTTCTTATTGGCATATTCCTAATAAAAGTGGTCAAAATTTTCTCAATTTTCAGCTTTTGATTAATTTTTTGTGTTGAATCTTTGATTTCAATGGTTTCAACCCCCGAAAATGTTTGCGAGGTTTTTATTTTTTTGACCAACTCGATTCTGAGCAAGGCCCATTTATTTGTACTGTCTATATTGATGGTTTGTGTTTTGTTAAGTTAAAATAAAAATCTATATAGTGTTTGGAAAACTTCCTCACACATGTAGTACTATTTCTTAAAGGGGCTGCTTGTGATGGAAGTTTCAGAGGAACAGCCGTGTTAGTCTGTATTCGCAAAAAGAAAAGGAGTACTTGTGGCACCTTAGAGACTAACCAATTTATTTGAGCATGAGCTTTCGTGAGCCACAGCTCACTTCATCAGATGTGTACCGTGGAAACTGCAGCAGACTTTATATACACACAGAGAATATGAAACAATACCTCCTCCCACCCCACTGTCCTGCTGGCAATAGCTTATCTAAAGTGATCAACAGGTGGGCCATTTCCAGCACAAATCCAGGTTTTCTCACCCTCCACCCCGCCACACAAATTCACTCTCCTGCTGGTGCTAGCCCATCCAAAGTGACAACTCTTTACATAATCAAGTCGGGCTATTTCCTGCATAGATCCAGGTTTTCTCACTTCCCCCCCACCCCCATGGAAGTGTTTGCAGGAATAGAGCCCAATGCAGCAAACTGTAAATGGTAAATTGTTATTGTAATGCATTGTGAATTATTAAATAATAACCTACAGTTTGCCATTTACTTTTGAGATAAGAATTCAATATCTGTGAGTATTTCCACCAATAAAGTGTGAATGTTCACAGATAACAAATGTAAAAGTGTGTCTGTGTTGCCAACTTGTGCGATTTTCTTGAGTCTTATGATAGCTGGGTTTTTTTACGCCTTCAGTGATGTGTTTACAGGAGAATCTCAGCTTTCACTTTAAAAAAGCAAGCTTCTAACCCTTCTGGTTGCAGAGAAAAAGCTTTAAATATGAACCCACATTTCATTATTTTTTAACTCCCATGATTTTTTGGATGCCCAGCTCACACTCTTTGCATGTTTGTGGCTGGCAATACTGTTGTGAATGCTGTCAGGCTCAAATTCACAGACAATTTTTTCTATGCCAAACCAGCATCCAGGTGCACATTCAAAAACAGCACTTGGATGACAAGAGGTCTCTCACCCCAATCCTGCAATGGGATCCATGCAAATATGCACCCATGTTGCACAACTGGGCCTTAGAGCTACAGTCCAATTTGAGAGAGAGCTTTACATTTCAGTGGGACCTTCTGCACTATAGTTACAGAATGTTTTAATTGAGAAGTGTTTCTCTACCTACGCACCTTTGAAACGGAGAGAATCTCTTTAGCTTGTCCCTTCTTTAGTAATTTACGGACTGATCTGACTCCCATTGAAGTCGATGGAAAGATTCCTATTATTTACAAGGGGAGTTGAATCAATCCCTTACTCCTATAGCATTTATACATACGTTTATAAAAGAGATGAATCAAAGCACACTTCCCTTTCTTGTGCACTTGAGAATGAGAGAGATGAAAGCCTTGGAGGCTAGCAGGCCTCAGTAAATAAATGGTAACAGATCAGAATTCAAATAAGTATGCTGAGGGTACCTCTACACAGCCTGCAGCAGCAAGCCTTCAAGCCCAGTTCAACAGACTCAGGCTTGTGAGGCTTGCTCTCCACACTAAAATCAGCTGTGTGGATACTGAAGTTCAGGCTGGAGCTTAGCCCCTGAAGCTTAGGAAGGCTGTCAGCCTGCTTCGAGGCTCACTGCTGTGGGCTGATGCTGGCTGTGTACTCTGGGCTACTTTCTTCTGGGATCCCCTTGCAAGATGAAATTACTGCATGATTATTAATCTGTTTGGCCACTGGGGGTCAGCATCACAGCACATAAAACTGAAAGGACATTTATACTGCAAGGATATTTTAAAAAAAGAAAAAGAAAAGAAAAGAATTGCTCAAGTCATTAATATTGGCCATAGTTAGGGCTTAATTTGGGCCAGGGTTGAGCTCCAGCACCTCTAGGCTTGGCAGTTCATAGCCTCGGCATCTCTGAGTTGCTGCATCAGTTATGAACGTAAACAAAATGGCTTGACCCCCGGCACCTCTTTCATTACAAATTAAGCACTAGCCATAATCCCACAAGGATGTATGGGGAATGCCGTACCAGAGACAATGGCTGTTTTTTCAAACCCAAAGCTGCGTGAAAATTAGTCATTTAATAAAAATACCCTCACTGACCTTTGTTATATCGACTTATCCATAGCTTTCTGCCCAGTGCTTGCAGTATAACCATCATCTCCCAAGGCAAGGCACAGAGCATTAAACACACTATGTTAGTGATCGTTAACACAGCAGACCCGGTGAAGCAGACCTCTAAGCAGTGTGCAAACAAAAGGCCCAGCAAAGATTCAAACCTTCTTAACATCTGCTGTCAGGAACGTTGCCTCCCAGGCAACATTTGAAAAGCTTACTCTTGTGACATGCCTGCCACCTCCCCATCTGCACATGCTTTGATATAGCCATTCAGATGGCTCCAGTGCGGAAAACCCCCTTGGCTTCTCCAGTTCCCGGCTCACACCCCCTAGAACACTCCTTTCCCACAGTGGTTTCTCTTCGCACCTGAATACATACCCAAGTGATCGTTAACAAATCTCGATATTGGTAAAGACTGTGGGTCAGAAACCTCAGGGATTAGCCCTATCGGTTCTTTTTAGATCTGATGAATCCCTTGTATTGACTGTGGACAACAGCTTCCAATGAAAATTAGCTTGAATAAGAACAAAGTAAAAACTGAGCTATGGAGCATTCCCTGTGTTGGCACCAGCTCCAGAACAGAGATGGTCTCTCCCTGTTTAGGGTCTTTGGTAAAGAGCGATGCAGCAGAAGCCATGTGCAGTGAACAACATCAAACTTTATTAGTCCTGGAAACCCAGGAATCCATGCTACCTATTGTTGAGCACCACCGACTGGCACTTTAGCTAATCATTTACATATACACAGACATAGAGCACTCTCAGAACAAGTGGTGGATAGACTTTGTGCTGGTTCCCTATACAAGGGTGAATTTTCACCTTTTATAAAAAGGATCTTATTTGCAAATGATTGGGGAACCGTTCTTTCATTTGATTCTATGATTAACTCTGGCCGCTTTTAACAAGACCCCTGAGCCGGAACCCAGTGGAGCAGGCTGGCATGGGATTTCTTGCCTCTTCCCCAGACTAAGAAGGCAGAGGGAAAACGGTCAAGAACTACAAGAGTTAGAGGCCGGAGAAGAGACTCCCAGATCATTGGACTTTGAATTCCTTGTTTGTGGACTTTTCTGTTAACCACGAAAGGGGATAGACAGAGCAGTATCTTAGATGAAGGGCTAGGCCACATAAGATGATAGGCTGTCTTGAAGCCAGAAGGTTGGTGAAGGCATTAGACTGAAAGGACCCCTGCAGCACCATGCCTGGACACAAAGAGGTGCTTCAGAGGCAAGAGCGTGCTCTTACAGGGCCTGGCTCATGATGTCTGAATGCACGGGAAGCGCAATAGTGATGTCACTTGCTAGTACATGTCAGTTCTCAACAGTCAACACTCCAAGGGATCAGCATCCTCGGAGAACAGCTGAATAGTAACATATTCAACAAAGCCGTTAACCACCGATGGCTAAAGCCCCTCCAGACCTGGCAGTCTCCATCCAGTCCTTCACTGTTAAGTGTCTGCATCACAGCTGATACTGATGGGAATCTTAGCAGAGAGGGCAGGGTGAATGAGCCATGGACACGAACCTCCTTACAATGCAGGCCCTCCTGAAAAGATTTGAAGCAAATGAGGGAAGTAGCAGGAGGGAAGCTTTCAGTAGCACTGCCCCAGCTTTACCTGTTCGGTGCATAAAAGACAAAATTCATCCCTGTGCAGAGGGACCAGTAAAAAGCCCATGCACCACTTAAGTCCAACTTAAGCGCAACTTTGAGGGCTTAAGTGGGACATCAACCCTCTGCCCAGCCGTGAATTTTACTGAGAGGGAGAAAGTCATGCACCAGAGCTGTCAATCTAGCCTCTCGCCCTCTTGCAATATACATCGTTATTTTAAAGGACAATGCTAAACGTTGAAACCTACATGGGGGCACTGTTTAATGTAACCATATTGTTGAAGTTATGATGTGGCCAGGGAACCCGATAAAAACATCCCAGAAATAAAATCAGTGTCATGACTTGGAACCCAGCCTCAGCACAACAGGCCATGAAGCCCCCTGGGGAGCATATTGCAAAAGCAGATAGAGTAGTGATATGCATGAGTCACGTGATTAACGGGCGGTCTCGAACAATTTCTTCCAAGAGCAACGTCTTGAGCCGCATAACTGGGAGCTGTTATTTCAAGAGGAAATAAAGTCGCTGTCAGAGTTTTACACGTAACTATCCACACTGTGCCATATGATAGAGTGCTGTGGAGTAACTGAGGGCAGGGAGACTAAAGGCACAAATTGATACCAGCTTTATGGCCATGCTTAGTTGTGTGCATCCCTTAAAGGCAGACTGCATGATCCAGGCAGAGACTGCAGAATCAGAGGAGGGCCACTGGTCCAGCCCTTCTTGGTATGATGTGCCAGGAATCAGGGCTGGCAACACAGCCCGTCTCCGGGCAACCTAATGAGTGCATCCATCCAGCAGGCTGTCTGATTGGCCACACTTCCTGATTAGTTGGAAGAGGCAACAGACCAGCTATTAAGTTCAGCAGCTGCTCAAAGCTTTCGCCCAGGGCTGTGGTAGCTCCATGCTCTTGCATTGGTCCCAGCCCTGCTCCTGGTAACCCAGCTCTGACCCTCAGCTCCGATTCCTGTATTTTGACTCCAGCTCTGACATACGACTCGAGTTCTGACCCTCAGCTCTGATTCCTGGTTACCAACTCCTGCTCCAACCATTAGGCATGACTCCTGCTCCAATCATTAACCTCGTCCCAGTCCCCGACAACTGCACAGTGAAGGCAGAGACTGCAGAATCAGAGGATGACCACCTTCTTGGTCTGATGCCCTTCAAAGCATGAACCTCAGTATAGCTGGTGACTGAATGCTCCCACTGCACTATGTTCCAGGTGCAACTAAGGGTATGTCTACACTACGAAATTAGGTCGAATTTATAGAAGTCGGTTTTTTAGAAATCGGTTTTATATATTCGAGTGTGTGTGTCCCCACAGAAAATGCTCTAAGTGCATTAAGTGCATTAACTCGGCGGAGCGCTTCCACAGTACCGAGGCAAGCGTCGACTTCCGGAGCGTTGCACTGTGGGTAGCTATCCCACAGTTCCCGCAGTCTCCGCTGCCCATTGGAATTCTGGGTTGAGATCCCAATGCCTGATGGGGCTAAAACATTGTCGCGGGTGGTTCTGGGTACATATCGTCAGCCCCCCGTTCCCTCCCTCCCCCCCCCCCCGTGAAAGCAAGGGCAGACAATCATTTCACGCCTTTTTTCCTGAGTTACCTGTGCAGACGCCATACCACGGCAAGCATGGAGCCCGCTCAGCTCACTTTGGCAATTAGGAGCACATTAACCACCACACGCATTATCCAGCAGTATATGCAGCACCAGAACATGGCAACGCGATACCGGGCGAGGAGGCGACGTCAGCACGGTCCCGTGAGTGATCAGGACATGGACACAGATTTCTCTGAAAGCATGGGCCCTGACAATGCATGCATCATGGTGCTAATGGGGCAGGTTCATGCTGTGGAACGCCGATTCTGGGCTCGGGAAACAAGCACAGACTGGTGGGACCGCATAGTGTTGCAGGTCTGGGACGATTCCCAGTGGCTGCGAAACTTTCGCATGCGTAGGGGCACTTTCATGGAACTTTGTGACTTGCTTTCCCCTGCCCTGAAGCGCATGAATACCAAGATGAGAGCAGCCCTCACAGTTGAGAAGCGAGTGGCGATAGCCCTGTGGAAGCTTGCAACGCCAGACAGCTACCGGTCAGTTGGGAATCAATTTGGAGTGGGCAAATCTACTGTGGGGGCTGCTGTGATGCAAGTAGCCCACGCAATCAAAGATCTGCTGATATCAAGGGTAGTGACCCTGGGAAATGTGCAGGTCATAGTGGATGGCTTTGCTGCAATGGGATTCCCTAACTGTGGTGGGGCTATAGACGGAACCCATATCCCTATCTTGGCACCGGAGCACCAAGCCGCCGAGTACATAAACTGCAAGGGGTACTTTTCGATAGTGCTGCAAGCTCTGGTGGATCACAAGGGACGTTTCACCAACATCAACGTGGGATGGTCGGGAAAGGTGCATGATGCTCGCATCTTCAGGAACTCTGGTCTGTTTCAAAAGCTGCAGGAAGGGACTTTATTCCCAGACCAGAAAATAACTGTTGGGGATGTTGAAATGCCTATATGTATCCTTGGGGACCCAGCCTACCCCTTAATGCCATGGCTCATGAAGCCGTACACAGGCAGCCTGGACAGTAGTCAGGAGCTGTTCAACTACAGGCTGAGCAAGTGCAGAATGGTGGTAGAATGTGCATTTGGACGTTTAAAGGCGCGCTGGCGCAGTTTACTGACTCGCTTAGACCTCAGCGAAACCAATATTCCCACTGTTATTACTGCTTGCTGTGTGCTCCACAATATCTGTGAGAGTAAGGGGGAGACGTTTATGGCGGGGTGGGAGGTTGAGGCAAATCGCCCAGCTGCTGGTTACGCGCAGCCAGACACCAGGGCGGTTAGAAGAGCACAGGAGGGCGCGGTACGCATCAGAGAAGCTTTGAAAACCAGTTTCATGACTGGCCAGGCTACGGTGTGAAAGTTCTGTTTGTTTCTCCTTGATGAACCCCCCCGCCCCTTGGTTCACTCTACTTCCCTGTAAGCTAACCACCCTCCCCTCCTCCCTTTAATCATTGCTTGCAGAGGCAATAAAGTCATTGCTGCTTCACAGTCATGCATTCGTTATTCATTCATCACACAAATAGGGAGATGACTACCAAGGTATCCCAGGAGGGGTGGTGGAGGAGGGAAGGAAAATGCCACACTGCACTTTAAGCACAGCACTTTAAAAGTTTACAACTTTAAAATTTATTGAATGCCAGCCTTCTTTTTTTTTGGGCAATCCTCTGTGGTGGAGTGGCTGGTTGGCCGGAGGCCCCCCCACCGCGTTCTTGGGCGTCTGGGTGTGGAGACTATGGAACTTGGGGAGGAGGGCGGTTGGTTACAGAGGGGCAGCAGTGGCAGTCTGTGCTCCAGCTGCCTTTGCTGCAGCTCAACCATACACTGGAGCATACTGGTTTGGTCCTGCAGCAGCCTCAGCATTGAATCCTGCCTCCTCTCATCACGCTGCCGCCACATTTGAGCTTCAGCCCTGTCTTCAGCCCGCCACTTACTCTCTTCAGCCCTCCACCTCTCCTCCCGGTCATTTTGTGCTTTCCTGCACTCTGACATTATTTGCCTCCACGCATTCGTCTGTGCTCTGTCAGTGTGGGAGGACAGCATGAGCTCGGAGAACATTTCATCGCGAGTGCGTTTTTTTTTCTTTCTAAGCTTCACTAGCCTCTGGGAAGGAGAAGATCCTGTGATCATTGAAACACATGCAGCTGGTGGAGAAAAAAAAAGGGACAGCGGTATTTAAAAAGACACATTTTATAAAACAGTCGCTACACTCTTTCAGGGTAAACCTTGCTGTTAACATTACATACATAGCACATGTGCTTTCGTTACAAGGTCGCATTTTGCCTCCTCCCACCGCGTGAACGGATTTTGGTTGAATGCCAGCAAACATACACTGCAATGCTTTGTTCTACAGTGATTCCCGAGTACGTGTTACTGGCCTGGAGTGGTAAAGTGTCCTACCATGAAGGACGAAATAAGGCTGCCCTCCCCAGAAACCTTTTGCAAAGGCTTTAGGACTACATCTAGGAGAACCGCAAATGCCAGGGCAAAGTAATCCTTTCACATGCTTGCTTTTAAACCATGTATAGCATTTTAAAAGGTACACTCACCAGAGGTCCCTTCTCCGCCTGCTGAGTCCAGGAGGCAGCCTTGGGTGGGTTCGGGGGGTACTGGCTCCAGGTCTAGGGTGAGAAACAGTTCCTGGCTGTCGGGAAAACCGGTTTCTCCGCTTGCTTGCTGTGAGCTATCTACAACCTCCTCCTCATCATCATCTTCTTCGTCCCCAAAACCTACTTCCATATTGCCTCCATCTCCATTGAAGGAGTCAAACAACACGGCTGGGGTAGTGGTGGCTGAACCCCCTAAAATGGCATGCAGCTCATCATAGAAGCGGCATGTTTGGGGCTCTGACCCAGAGCGGCTGTTCGCCTCTCTGGTTTTCTGGTAGGCTTGCCTCAGCTCCTTCAGTTTCACGCGGCACTGCTTCGGGTCCCTGTTATGGCCTCTGTCCTTCATGCCCTGGGAGATTTTCAGAAAGGTTTTGGCATTTCGAAAACTGGAACGGAGTTCTGATAGCACGGATTCCTCTCCCCAAACAGCGATCAGATCCCGTACCTCCCGTTCGGTCCATGCTGGAGCTCTTTTGCGATTCTGGGACTCCATCATGGTCACCTGTGCTGATGAGCTCTGCATGGTCACCTGCAGCTTGCCACGCTGGCCAAACAGGAAATGAGATTCAAAAGTTCGCGGTTCTTTTCCTGTCTACCTGGCCAGTGCATCTGAGTTGAGAGTGCTGTCCAGAGCGGTCAGAATGGAGCACTCTGGGATAGCTCCCGGAGGCCAATACCATCGAATTGTGTCCACAGTACCCCAAATTCGTGCCGGCAACGTCGATTTAAGCGCTAATCCACTTGTCAGGGGTGGAGTAAGGAAATCGATTTTAAGAGCCCTGTAAGTCGAAATAAAGGGCTTCATTGTGTGGACGGGAGCAGGTTTAAATCGATTTAACGCTGCTAAATTCGACCTAAAGTCCTAGTGTAGACCAGGGCTGAGGGAAAGAAGGGAGCGTAGTGGTGAAGGAGCACTGGTATGCAGGAATGGTTCATGCCACTAATACATTGAAGAAGTTTGCAATATACATTATTGGCACACCTGGGATTCCAGCTCCAGAATTCCTGTCTTCCAGTTCAGTGCTCAGCCTCGGAGACAACCCTGCCTTTTCATCCATACCTCCCAACCTCCTAAGAACTGCATCATTTAGATCACAGTGAAAGCTGTGCCTTAGCAGTTTGCACGTTAATGGGTACTTTCCGTGTCACGTCTTATTTGAGGAGTGATCATTCAGCAATGCCTTTAAGCCTAGATTGCCACTCTGTTACTTGTCAGAAATCCAATGATCTTCTGGGTGTAGGGTGACGAGACAGCAAGTGTGAAAAATCAGGTCGGGGGTGGGGGGTAATAGGAGCCTATATAAGAAAAAGACCCCAAAATTGGCACTGTCCCTATAAAATCGGGACATCTGGTCACCCTATCTGGGTGTAGCAATTTGACTTCCTTCTCAAAATTATCTGGCCACTGTCCTAATGCCTTTTCCTTCTACCGGGAAGATGATCTGAGTTTGGAATAGCAGTGCAGCATCAGCAGAAAATACATCTTTCCAGAGAAATAGGGCAAAAGCACAATCAGGACCTAAACCAAATCCCCAGCTCCGCATCACATTCCCTGGAGTTTCTTCTGCTGCAGCAATGTGATGCAATTGAAATGCATCCCGATGCACAGCGCGATTTACTAAAAGAGAATGGCTAATTCATGTTTATAGTTTACCACCCTAATTGTACCCAGGCTCTCTGCTCATTACTGCAATGCCATAAAAATATGGTGCCTGTTTTCAATTTCAAGGAATCATCATTTGCTTAGACTTTAATGTTGACTAATATTAATTGGCAAAATTAAATCATTCCATCCGGAATGGAGATAAGTGATTCCCATTATTTAGTCAGGACCAAACCAACTGGTTGGCACTTTGTGCACAGACGTTGCAACAATGGGGGTCTTTCTGGCGAGACCACTGTGAACATTTTATAATATTTACTGGTAATTCACACACAGGAAAACATCAGAAGCCTTCCTATGAAATACCCACCTAACGTGACTTATTTGATCTTGAAAAAGCCATTGTGCAGATCAAAAAGCACATGAGCAAGTGGGTCACAAGTAAAATGGCATGAAATGTTATAAAGCCTTTTATCCTAAAGCGGTTTACAAACCATGTCTCTGTAACATAGGACAGGCTGCTGAAAAGCAGGCACTGCTGGGATGGAAAAGGGTGGCCATGTAAAATTACACAGAAACACCATGCAGCAATTTAGTATGGGAAGGGAAAAACAGCATATCCATTTGAAATGGCAAGGGCAGATTTACATTGGCACAACTGAGCCTGGACAGAGGATAACGCTTCTATCCTTAAACTGTCTGGGTTAGGACTGTGACAGTCTCCTGCTAGGCAGGATTTTTGCAAGTGCTAAATTGGCTTTAGAGAAGATGGAGAAACTTGAGGGGCATCTCTGAGTCCTGCCCAGGTACTTTTCCCCCAGCTGTTAGCAGCATGCAGAGAAATCACTGCAGACATTTTCCAGTAAAATACACTGAACATACCCTGCTAAGTCACCAGCAACCTCTGGGTATCATTGACTCTGGATTTACCTAAGTCATCCGCAACATAAAAGAAGACAAAGCACGGATTTATTACTGCAGCCTTCCAGGTTGCAATGTGCAGACGTTCTAAACCAGATGTTCTTTGGGCCTGGAAGAGCAGTAGAGAAAGAGTGCCTACAGCTGCAGCTTACTCAACTAGCTCAGAAAAGGGCAAACGTGACAGTCAAGTGCCTGGTTCACTAAAACTTTACTCTCGGACTTGTGTCGGGGGGGGGGGGGGGCGAAAGGACAGGCACTTGTTGGATGTTGCTTGACAGACACTTCACATTCCCTAGGGATTTAAATGATGTGCAGTGTGTGACTGACATCGGAGGAGGTCACATCCCTTTATGCTGGACAGCTCAGTGGAGGGGGAAGGTGTTGCGGCATCAGAAGAAATGTGTCCGACCGAAACTGCGCCTTTGGAAAGTTACCATTTACAGCTGATGTAAATTGCTGCACAGAGAGGGGGCCATTTTCCCTGCACAAGAAGTATTGGTCCTACACAATCCAGCAACTATGCTACTATGCTTGAATGCCATCTGCTGGCACTATATTTATTAACTATTTACAGCTCTATATAGACCTCTCTTGTAACTATTAGTGGGCCAGATCTGCGCCCCCACTGTGGTCAATTTATGGCACAAAGCAATTGTAAAGGTGGCTGAAGTGGGTTCCTGAGGATTCCCGCAGCACAAGGGAAGCCCAGGTGGTGCAGAACTCATACAGTGGGCTCTTTTGCCAGCCTCCAGTGCAGGGGGCATGCCCAGGGAATTGCTATGTCTAGTCAGTCCTCCAGCTGCTGGTACCAGTTTGCAGCTGGATACAAAAGGCCCAGCATGCTTCAGCAGGGAACACAGCATCCATACTGTCATCTGAAATGAGAATTTGTCTTCACCTTAAGCCTAGATTTCAACACCTCACTTATACCCCCACCATCTAGATTCCCAGTTAGGAAAATATTTCTGACCCTTTCTTCCTTTTGCCACCACTCTTCTTCAAGCACAATCTGTCATCCACAGAAACATACCTAATCTTTGCTATTTGTAAAAAATGATCTCTTCTGTAAGAGATCCCTGACCAACGACTTTAGCTATGCATCACAGTTGCCAGGTGTTTAAATCAAAAAGACCTCTGATCAATAACAAACCCTTCTGTTTTTGAGGCCCCATTTCACTTGCTATGCTGAATGTTATGTTTATCAATATGCAGGACTTCTCATACACTTCACTGCTGGGTTTTTTAAGCTACTAGTTAACAGCTGTCTTCCAACTAAAGACAAGACAGAACAGCATATAGTGAAAATCTGTGGCCATCGACACCCTCATGTGACACACCATGGTCATTTGGAATTTCCTGTTGATAGTAAGAATAGAACACAGATCCTACAGATTCAGAACACAGTTAAAGGAGAATCTCTGATAGGAGTATGTGGCCTATGTCACAGGAACAGTTTTAATTCCAGCCAGCAGAGGGTATGTCACTTCTGATCTGACAGAGAGCAGAGCTGGATAAAAATGAAGGGAAAAGTAAGTTTCTTTTTAACTTTAATAACAGGTTTGATTCATACTGTGGTTTAGATGAAGGCTCATGACATTCTTCTTTTTTTTTTCTTGCCCCCCCCTTAACCTACTCAACCATTCTCAGGCTGGAGACATTTTTTTCCCTCTCTTCCTTTGGTTCAGGTCACCCAGTAGCATGTCACCTGTCGGGCCCACCTTTGTTTACTGCCATCATGGAAAGAGGTCTCATAGACTCATAGAATATCAGGGTTGGAAGGGACCTCAGGAGATCATCTAGTCCAACCCCCTGCTCAAAGCAGGACCAATCCCCAATTTTTGGCCCAGATCCCTAAATGACCCCCTCAAGGATTGAACTCACAACCCTGGGTTTAAGCAGGCCAATACTCAAACCACTGAGCTATCCCTCCCCCCAGGTCACTGTGTGCTCTGCTAGTCTAGGGTTGGTGCCGGATACAACTGGACTAGCCCTCCCTCCACCCAAAACTTCAGCCTTGAAAAACATTTGGTTCAATTTCTATCAAAGTATTTGCATTTTCTTCCATGTCAAAAAATGTTTTTCACTTTGGTACAAATTGTACCTTTCTCTGACAACCACCACAATTCCACCCAACACGATGTAACACAGCACCCCCTGCTGCGAGCCCCTGGATACCATAGGATATTTATGCTGCATCCATTACTATGTCGTCAGGAGCTCATCAAAACTTCATTCCAATTCATGAACTTCTGAGACTTGACACATCACCAGGACAAACTCAGAGGATACATCCATCAGAAAGATAAAATTTGAAAGGGCATCAGAACTTAGTAAAAATCTGCCATTAAACTTCAATGAAATAAGGATGAGGCTCTAATTTTGCATTGTTGTAATAAACAATTTACTCTCCTGGTTTCCCCAGGAGCTAGCCAGCGGCTCAACAATTCCCCGAAACATACATGGAGCACCAATCTGATACCCAGAGGGATCAAAACCTCACGGATCATTGAATACATCTCTCCACACTGCTTGATATCGCTCTCACTTCAGATTTTCATGAAACTAACAAGCCAGCTTGTGGATAAATGTAGCCTTAGCAGCCATCTGCAAATTAGCAAGACTGCTGCAATCAGCTTTTGAAATCAAGCCCATTTATTATATACACACACTCACAAGTCATGTTTTCATGAGAGATCAAATGAAAAAACTTATCATGAAAGATTAATCACTGAGTAATGAGCATAGGAAACCCAAGGCATTCAGTACCAAAGAGTACCTTTCCAGTCATGCTCTGCTGTGATCTTTCCCAAACTGATCCAAGCCAATTTTTTGCTGATTTTACTAATTGTTGCTAAGGAGCTGTCACAAAAAGTTTACTCAGATACTCTTGCAGACTGACCTTGAGCCAGTTTTAACAATGTTGTACCTGGGGAGACAAAATGATCTGTAGCTTCACATTTGGGGACATTCACCCCTGTGCAGAAAGGGTGCTCAAGATCTATGTGCCACTTAAGTCCCACTCAAACGAGGGCTTAAATGGGATTCCAACAATGTAGAATCCTTGTGCATATGAATTCCACATTTTATGCACAGGAGGCATGTTTTCCCACCAAAACAGGAACCATTTCAACTGAGTTTTGTCATTAAACCCCCCCCCACACACACACACACACAACACAACACAATGCGCATGGGAGGGGAAAACCTGTCCCACAGTGTATTTGTGAAGTATTCACCCAATTGCACATTTTTTCCTCTCACTCAGAAATGGATTTTTTTTTTTTAAGCAAAAGTGGATTGGCAGAGAAAACACATACAGATTTCAGAGACATTTCGGTCATGTTGATGGAAATGAGAAATTCCAAGGGTGCAAAATAGTGACTATTTCAAGATAGCAAAAAAATTGTCACCACTTTCGCATTCTGTTCTCGTTGCAATTCCTGGTCAAGTCCCCAGTTGCAGAGTTCCCCCAGTTTGTTATGGCCTTAATCCTTTTGATGAGCTCCAGGCAGGCACAGTGGCCTTTGAATGTGGAGTTTGTTGCCAGATCTGGATTAAGGAATGGTGGTGTTACATACAGGACAGGTTCCTTTCATTATGCAAGGCACTGAATTTAGCCGTATGGAATGGAAATCCATCAACTTCATGAATTTGCAGATACCGGGACAG
Source organism: Caretta caretta (assembly GCF_965140235.1). NCBI lineage: Eukaryota > Metazoa > Chordata > Testudines > Cheloniidae > Caretta > Caretta caretta. The sequence continues at coordinate 10,455,665 of NC_134223.1, forward strand.
TGGGCTACTCAGCCATGGTTAGGGGAATATTTACCTGGCATAATTACCATGGAAACCCTCAGCTGGTGAATGTAGAGTTGATGACATGTGACCTTGGGCAAGGCACTCTGTGTCTTAGTTCTCCATCTGTACAATGGAGATAATAGTGCTTCCCTATCTCACAGGGGTGTTGTGCGGATAAATACAGTAAACACTGTGAAGTGCTCAGAAACGGTGATGCTGGGGGCCATTAAAGTACCTTATATAAAGAGGTAAATGTTCGCTTACAGTGACCCCGTTGTTGGAAATGCAGAGAGCCGCACCCCCAGAAAGCTCTGCGATGTTTCCCATTGCAGTCACTACTTGTCTCTGATGCCGCTTGTGCATCTGAAGAGGGTAAGTCCCAATAACAGAACATCCTACTTAAAAAGGGTTTCACTCGACTCCCCCCCCCCTTGTGCCTGCAGAACTCTGTTAGGGTTAGTGGGCACTGAGCCTGGAATTTGAGAGGAAATAGGATATTGCTTTAGTACAGTGCAGACCACTTAGTAAACCTCTATGGGAGACAAATCTATTTCCGTCCCTTCCCTGCTCCTTGCGGATGCCTCTCCTGTGACTGCCATACTGCAGTCTGGTCTGGCAGCAATTAATTCACATGACTGCAAACGAGATTTACAGCTGCATAAAAACAACAGAGAGCTACGCTGTAGTGATCTGAGACTCCCCAGCTTTGCAGTCATATCCCTGCTCGTTTGAGGCCCATTGTCTTAGAATGCTACAGTCATTTTAAACTAGGGTTGGCCCATTCTCATCGCTTACCATGTGGCTCCAGCATCCTCCGACTAATGATGTCAGCCTCATCTGCCTCCTTAACAGCTTGTAACCCAAATCTTTTCCCACCTTCTGCTATGCTGCTCCTCGCACACAGAACATCCTCCCTGAACTGATTTGGAAAGCTACTCTCCTACCCTGTTTATGGCCCACCTCTGATGCCATGCTGGGGCCTCCAGGCATGGTGATGACATATATGTTAAATAATGTCTCTTGCCTTTTGGAAGAGAACCATTCCAGGCAAGCCAGGAGAAGAGACTTCTCTTTTATCTCATCGCAGGTCATTTCACTCAGCTAGGGCTAGATTTTCAAAGGGGCTCTGCCCACTAGCTGCACACTTAGTGCTGAGCTATTTTGAGAAATCTCTCCCTTATTGACAAGAATAAATCAATTGTACCCATCTCAGAAGTGAGTAATGCAGCTTGGATGTAAAGCCCTCTTCCAGTCGGGTCCATTGTGCACAGATATTTTTCATGGTAGCTTAGGGCATCGCCATCTTTCAGTTACAGCTGGGTTCTCATCCTGGTTCCCCCCCACCCTCACTGACCTACTCTGTGAACTCAGCCATGCCATTTCAGCGCTGTGCCTTTGTTTCCCTGCCCTTTGTCTTGGCTATTAAAGACTGTGAGGTCCAAAGGGGAGGGAGTGTTTCTTACTATGGGTCTGTACAGAACCTAGCACGAAACACCCAGTATCTGCTGGAACCTCTTATCACCAATGCAATGCAAATAATAATAGCACCAAGAAATCAAGGGGCAGGGGGAGTTGGTTTTGCAAAAGCAAAGCATCATTAGCTACCCTTATGTTGTAATGATGAAAAAGCAGAAATACGATCTGAAAATGTAATTCTATGTGAATGTGAAATCTTTCCTTCTGCAGTGAAGGGTGGGGGTTGGGAAGGACTCAACCATACCCAGCACTATAGTGCTAAGAGATCCATTCCAGGAAAGCCAGGAGGAGAGACTTCTGTTTTATCTCATCGCAGGTCATTTCACTCAGTTAGGGCTAGGTTTTCAAATGGGCTCCGTCCACTGGCTGCACACTTAGTGCTGAGCTATTTCGAGAAATCTCTCCCTTATTGACGGGTGCAGATCAATTGTACCCACCTCAGAGGTGAGTAATGCTGCTTGGATGCAAACCCATGACACCGTTGCCTTTCCCCCTATTTATATTTCAGAGATTCTAAGCACCATAATGCAGCCCTCAATGAACAACACTGATGAATGCCATTAGTCTTCACCTAGTTGGAAGAAGGTGACATTTATCCATCTGCCCCACTTCAACCTTGAGTTAAAGGTGTGGAAAGTCACCACAGTGGATAATTAAACCGAGCAAGAACACAAAAGGGATTAAAAAAATAAAACAAAACAGAGGAAGGATATTGTCAGTAAAGCGTCATCATCTCCTTAGCACTGTTCTGAAATCTCGCCACTTTCCTTCAGCATCCTGTTAAACAGAGAGGCTTCTTCATAAATTCTTCGTCATTTGCATGACGCATTCCTTCGATCACAGCTGCCATCAGTAAAGTCCTCCTACCCCAGTCCTTGGTCCTAAGTAATTTATTAGAAGTAGCAAGCATCCCACATGGAAACGTAATGAGCTGTAGATAAGCATTGATTTGTGGTTCTGCTTAAAAGGAAAAAACAGAAACAAACAATGTAAAAAACCACCCTGCTCAGCTTAGCGGTGGTTCTGTTCCTTTATTAAACAATCTGTCAACATATTTTTTAATCCTGCTTTTTTTTTGCTTTTTTTTTTTTTTTAAGAGTCTAGTTCTGAAGCCCTCGCTCAGAATGGGGAGGCCTTACTTGCAGAAGTCACGCCACTGACTTCAGCAAGAGACCTCCACAACCTGGTCAACAATGGACCACAAAGAAGCGGATAATGGAACTATTGGGAAAAACATTGGAAATGTTCATGAGCAACCCCACAGTCTCCAAAAAGCGGTCATTTTCAGCCTAGTCGACAACATCACCACTGCCAGCCTTCCGCCAGTCTGTCTCCGAAGACGCCAAGGACTGAATGGGCCATGGAGCCGGGACGACCTTGTCAGCCTTAGGTGGTCACTTCAGAGCAGGGTTGAGGTGTGTGAATAGGGCAGCATGGGAGAAGCTTGCACTGATGTACCCGGGCTGTGCTTGTTCTCTGAACAAGAAAGGATCAGCTGGGCTGTACGTTCAATATCTTTCACAAACACTAAATTCACATGACGTTTTAAATAAATACTTAGTCATCCACTGTAACAAATCAAGGCACTTTTTGGTACTACAGAACTCTACTGCCTTCTGTAACAGTAACGAGCCCATACAGAGGAGAAGTATTGCCTGCTACACCCTCAAAAGCTGAATTACTGCATTACAGAAGCATCAACACAGAGAGCAATAAACCTTCCCTACAATGGACACTTCAATTTCTAGTTCCCTGCTAAGTTTTCTGCTTACTGCTGAAAGCATTTTTGCCACAGGCATTCCTCTGATGCAGAGAGGCAAAAGATCTCCCCCCACCCCCAATTTTAAAAGAATTTGCATCCTCAATGAATTCAGCCTAAGGATTTTCTGGGTATATAAAAGCCCCAAATATATTTAGCTTCATTGTGTCCCTTCTGCTCTTGCTGGGCTGAGTGATTTGTGCTCATTCACACAGTGATTTTGTTTGGACTGGTACTTGCAAGCACACAGGGAGGAGGAAAGCAATACATGTCTGGGAGGTGAATTGCACAGCCCTGTATTGCACTGACTCTGCCTCTGGAAAGGAGGGGATGGTTCCGTAGAGGAATGCAGCTCAGAAGTGTGAAGAACCACATGTTCCTTATCATGCTCAGAGCAGCCAGGAGAGTGGGGAGGATGTGTCCCTAGATGTGCAGCTCCTAGAGTCTCCAGTCCACCATGTCATTTCTTTGTGACTGGAATCGGTGGGCTAGGCACCTAAGAACCTTTGTGAATTCAGCCCTGAACTCCCACTGATTTCAATAGGTGCCTAAATACCTTTATAAGTCTGGCCCTAATGTTCAAGCCACAGCCCATTGAAAATACTCCCATGGATTTTGCATCAGGCCTTTTGTCCCCTTGCTTGCAGCTGTAGCAGACATCTCTGTGGACCAGCCATTAGAGTGGGATGCATAACACACACACACTAAGCACAAGTCTATATGATGGATGAATGACATGCAAAAGCTTCCCATAAGCATCCAAAAGCATAGTGGCTTCTTGAAATGACCTGACCCTCCTTGTTCATTCAAGTCACACAGAGATTTGAGTTACTCATTCTCTAACTGATGGAGAAAAATTAGTTGGCAAAGTAAAAATATTGCAGGATAACAAAGCTGTGAGTCAAAGATGAATTAAGGAAAATGACAATTAACTGAATGCAGGATGTATTTATGGAACGGTGAGTCATGGAGTAATATACAGCAACCCAATCTTGGGAAGTACTGCAAAGAATGACAAACGACTTGGAATTAACTACACAAGAAACAGTGGCTGCTCTTCTGGGGCCCAATTCTGCAAGGTGCTGAAATCTCACAATACCAACTCAGACCAAGGGGAGGCGAGAGCCCTCAGCATCTCATCCAAAGGAAAAGAGCTCAAGCCTCGTTCTGGAGCACTCAGATCCCCAGAATGTTACTGCATTAGTGGTTCAGAGGAGGAGAGAAAATAATAATTTTTAAAAATGGCTCTGACTAAAGTACTCACTGCTTAAGGGGAGGCAGTTTGATTTAGAGACAGAACACTAAACTGGGACTCCTGAGAGCTGGGTTCTGTTCCTGGCTTGCTGGGTGAGCTTCAGCAAGTCATTTCACTGCTCTGTGCCTCAGTTTACCCACCTGTAAAATGGGGATAGTAACATTGACCTCCCTCAGGATTAACAGATGAAAAGCACAGGGTAAGAGCTAGGTATGAAGTCATGCTGGTTTCTTATCCATGGACCAGCGATGGGCAAACTTCTAAAGCTTCTAAATAGGTTTATCCACCCCTATTTGGCCTAGAGAATGGGACAGGCTCTCTTACAGGATTTTTCATTTCACTCACTGTGTCCAACTGGCTGCTCGCTAGCATGCTCCCACCGGAGTATCCGAGTTCAGGATTATCTACCCCCAAATGTAGTTCACTGAGTCGACGCTCATAAAGGGGTAAACAGTGAGGTGGCAAAGTTTGCAGATGATACTAAACTGCTCAAGATAGTTAAGACCAAAGCAGGCTGTGAAGAACTTCAGAAAGATCTCCCAAAACTAAGTGATTGGACAACAAAATGGCAAATGAAATTTAATGTGGATAAATGTAATGTAATGCACATTGGAAAAAATAACCCCAACTATACATACAATATGATGGGGGCTAATTTAGCTACAACTAATCAGGAGAAAGATCTTGGAGTCATCATGGATAGTTCTCTGAAGACGTCCCCGCAGTGTGCAGCAACAGTCAAAAAAGCAAATGGGATGTTAGGAATCATTAAAAAAGGGATAGAGAATAAGACAGAGAATATCTTATTGCCCTTATATAAATCCATGGTACACCCACATCTTGAATACTGTGTACAGATGTGGTCCCCTCATCTCAAAAAAGATATACTGGCATTAGAAAAGGTTCAGAAAAGGGCAACTAAAATGATTAGGGGTTTGGAACGGGTCCCATATGAGGAGAGATTAAAGAGGCTAGGATTTTTCAGCTTGGAAAAGAGGAGACTCAGGGGGGATATGATAGAGATCTATAAAATCATGAGTGATGTGGAGAAAGTGAATAAGGAAAAGTTATTTACTTGTTCCTATAAGAACTAGGGGCCACTAAATGAAATTAATGGGTAGCAGGTTTAAAACAAATAAAAGGACGTTCTTCTTCACTCAGCACACAGTCAACCTGTGGAACTCCTTGCCTGAGGAGGTTATGAAGGCTAGGACTATAACAGGGTTTAAAAGAGAACTGGATAAATTCATGGAGGTTAAGTCCATTAATGGCTATTAGCCAAGATGCGTAAGGAAGGGTGTCCCTAGCCTCTGTTTGTCAGAGGGTGGAGATGGATGGCAGGAGAGAGTTCACTAGAACCTTTGGGTTCTGTCCCTCATTGGCAGTTACAACACTGCCCACTGCAGTATCAGCCAGCAGATATAGTGAACAGCTGCCTTTACCCTTGACCCAGATTATTAACGTTGATCAGACCTCACAGTGCTGAGCATGGCAAAGGATTGGGAGGAGGATGGGCAGTTCAGGCATGGACGGGAGAGGACTGGAGAATGCAGAAGACAGGAGATGGAAGTACAGGGTGTGAGAGTGGGAAACATCAACATTGTAATGCTGGCCCTGCTTATTCCTTATGGATCCCTGCGACAAGTCAGAATTAATGCCTACTTTTGAAATGATACCTTATCTGACCAACTCTCCATTAGAAACAAACGTCTCTCCTGCATCAGACATGCTGAACACATGATGTAATGATAACTTATTACTTTGGGAAGCTGGAACTTTTTCAGCTTGACCTGAACCAGGGAGTTAAATTAGTTGTGTTATAAAAGTGCAACCTCTTCCCCTCCTTTCCCCACCCCTACAAAATATTCCCCTGGAATATTTGCTAATGCTAACCGCTGATAAAACAGGTCACCTCAAAGAACACAGCCAAACAAACAGATTTACTGGGACATAATAAGGCAGAAGGTAGATGTACTGTAAAATATGATAAAAGGAGAGGATGAGTTTTAAAATGTAATTTCCCCATATAAATTTACAAGCAAACAGCATTTCAGGGTTAAAAAAGAGCAACCACTTACGCAATGGGCCTAATAGGTTTGGAGTAGTGTTCCCTTATGACAATGAACTATTTAGACTAATAGTGTAATTACCATGGTACCTAGGGAATTATGCAAATGTACAAAAAGCATGTATAAGTAATTAGATTATGCAAAACCAGCTGCACAGAAACTTTTTTTTTTTAATTTCAACTTTCATATCAAGCAAAATGATGTGCAGCTGGGTGGAGAAGAGTTAACTCCCCCCCCCCCCCAGTCAATGCTTGGTGTTCAGAAAAAGAGACTGCACAACAAGATTAGGTGAGCGAGAAAAAGCGTGGTGAATGCACTAGCTTAGGACTCAGTTCAGGGTTTAACTCTGTCACAGATTGCAGGTGTGACCTTGGGAAATTCACTTAGTCTCTCTGTGCCTCTCTGTAAACTGGGTATAACATGCCTGTTCTATTTCCTGAGGTGCTGTGAGGATAAATACACTCCAGACATTGAGGTGCTCAGACATGATAGTAACAGGAGCCATGTAACTACCATATAGATAGTAGAAAGGAAGTGTCACCTTGGTAACTGTGAAACTGAAATATATCTAGGAAAAACTTAAACAGAATTAATCTTTTTCTTTCACCGAACAGACCATTCAGCAGGCAGCGATCAGGCCCCAGTCCTCCCTCCTGGGGGACGGCAGAGCAAAGAGTCTCTCACCTTCCATCACAGAACATGAGCCAAACATCCCCAACCAGCACTTAAAATTGCCAGGGAGTTGGCGCGGCTGCCATTCCCCCTCACACTTCACAGCTGCAAGCTAACATGGCCTGCCAGCTAGCCTCGCTAAATGTACACACTGCTATACAAAACCCTAAGGTAGCCAGAAGGGTATGCCTACAGGGCCTGGTTCTTCTTTCAGTTACTATGAGAGAAGCCTCTTGTAACCAACGGCAGATTTGGTCCACAAACATCTATAATGACAGGATTCAGAGTAGCAGCCATATTAGTCTGTATTTGCAAAAAGAAAAGGAGTACTTGTGGCATCTTAGAGACTAACCAATTTATTTGAGCATGAGCTTTCGTGAGCTACAGCTCTGTAGCTCATGAAAGCTTATGCTCAAATAGATTGGTTAGTCTCTAAGGTGCCACAAGTCCTCCTTTTCTTTTTGCAAACATCTACAAGGCAGAGAGAGGTTGGTTTGACTGATACAAATATTCACAGAACAAGCCTCAACAATCAAAGTTTCTATCTTCAAGTTTTGTGGCCCCCAGAAGCCCCGTGCAAACCTTCCACCAGGAGAGATCTTGACTGCAATGGGAGCTCTACCCACAAAGGGCTGATTTTCTGTATGGGAACTAAGTTAATCTTGTGAGCCTGCTGTCCTTAAAGAAATTTAAGGGAAAATAAATTTCCCCACCTGATCCCAAGCCCACTAAAGTCAGTGGAAAGACTCCCACTGCCTTCAATGGGTCTTGGAGGGTACTGGTGGGATGCTCTCAAAACCAGAACCCTCTACATTTAAACTCAGCTCAAGCATTGCGAGCCTGCTGATTTCCATGTGATGAAGGGCGAGCCATAGACAACGTTGCCACTTGCAGAAAACTTGAAAGGTGCTAATGGGAGGTGTATGCCCAAGTCTGTGATTTACATAGTTTGGTATTTCTGCAGGTGCACTGTTTGACTTTCAGATTAGGTCTGGACCTTTCATCGTTTCAGCACATCCTCTTGCTATGAAAAAAACCCCAAAATGTCATTAACCACAGTGATGTGATATAGGAGGTCTACACATTTTGCTGTTTAAATTTAGGCTCCCAGGGTCAGACTCTACATCCCTAGAGTCCCAGTGAAGTCAGTGATGCACAGATGTAACTGAAGGCAGAATTTGGTCCTGAGGTTTCTAGGTGCAACCATATCCAAGCACATTATATATACTAATGAATTTGTCCTTACAACACTCCGTGAGGAGGAGCAGCGCTAATATCCTCATCTTACAGATGGGGAGCTGAGGTATAGAGAGGCTAAGTGACTTGCCCAAAGTCATGCAGTGAGTTCTGTGGCTAAATCTTTACAATTGCTCCTAGTTGTTCAAAGGTTCCCCTGGACATCTATTTTCCACGTTCAGTCAAGTTTTGTAGCAGTGAGACAGCATTTCAATAGATTACGTCCAGAAAGGCCTAGGTCCGAAAGTTTCATAACTGGAGCGGAACTTCCCCAGACTTCTGGATTGTTTGGAAGAGAACTTTGGTCCTAATCCCTCTCTAGTGTTAAAGACACAATATACATGGTCATATCCTTATCCAGCTGCCCAGCCACCAACAAGAAGTACCAGTATCATTTACCAGAATTCTCCCTCAGCTTTGGGTTAAGGTGCTATAAATGACAAATGGATTTTTCCTTTTGGAGCAGGACATCTGAATCTCTCTTGGTTTCATCTCCTTATCCTAGATTTGCAGGAAGGAATTTTAATGTTAGTGTATCAATAGGGTGGTGTACTGGCTACCGGGTATTTTAACTACTGCCCTGTTCTGGATAGAATCAGAACTGCTCCTCTATCTTATAGGCCATAACAATGAGCAGAGAGTCTCTTTTAGCTCACGTAATAGACACCTGTGGTTGTAGAACAGCAGAATCAGAGTTCTATCATTGCTGTCTGCAAAGTTCTGAGTGGCCAAGATACACAGTAGAGGTGCAGACACGCAAACCCAGGTAGTATTTGCCTGTTTGTTACAATATGTTTGCTCTGGCTTCCTCCACATGTTGTTGCTAACCGGAGACCCCATTCTAAGCAGCCAATGGAGGAGACAGCTGTTACTACTGCATTAGTACATGAACAGCCAAAACCCGCACTTGTTTTCATGTGGTTGGCTAAAGAACATTGCCAATATTCATTATTACATTGCTCTTTATCTTCTCAGGGTTAGTGCGGTGGGAATAAGGGCTTTTTCAGTTCATTGGTAACTTTAAAAAAGTTTTACAACATTCCATTTTGGGTCAAACGAAACATGTCGTTCCGCCAAAATCAAAGCATTTCATTCTAATTTTAATCTTCTTAAAACTTTTGGAAAAAAATGTTTTTAAATAAGATTCAAGGACATTTTGAAACTAAAAGTAGTTTTAATCTGAAAATCAAAATGTTTCAATTTTTTTCAGAATTTTTGTTTCTCCCCTCCCCCCAAAATGAACAATTCAGTAAAACTGACAGATTCATGAAATATTTCTGTGTCACTGAATCTGCATTTTTCATGCACGCACACAAAAAAATTTTGGCCAAAACCTTTCACTCAGCTCTACTCGGGGGCATATTCTGTCGTCAGTTACATCTAGGCAACATCATGGAAGACAGCCACTGAAAGGAAAGATGAGTTTGTGATTGAGGTACTGAACTGGCTTTCAAGAGCTATCAAACATTGGCTCTTCCACAAACTTTCTATGTGACCCTGGGCAAGTTTCTTCATCTCTGTGTGTCTCAGTTCCCCCTTTTAGAAGTTAAGCTACTATTACTTGCTTTCTCCTATCCTTTGTCTGTCTTGCCATTTGGAATGCAAGACCTCAGGGCAGGGACTGTTTTTAAGTACAGCACCTAACCCAGTGGTGCTATGATCTTGGTATCATTGATAATATGATCTGAAATATGCAAGGGAGAAAAGTAAAGCTGCCTTGGATTATTCCCTGACATTTTCTTTGAGAGCCCAACACAATCACAACTAGAAAATGAAGCTCACCATAGGTCTTAACTTTATCTAGGTCACTTCCACAGATTTCAGTGGAAATCATGTAGGAATAATGCAGTGTAATTCTTTCGGAATTCACCCTCTAAACAGTAACAATGTGATCCAAACATAACTTGTAATAGGATTTGGGAGGACATATTCAACTGATCATCTAGGGGAGACAACTATGTATCTATGTCCTAGCTTCACTCCTACAAATTCACCAGAAAATAAGTCCTATTCCATAGTCAAAACCAGTATTGTGAAAGTGCCAATGAGTCTTGGCAACATGGACACTATATCAGGTCGATACAGTATGTGATTAAGAAAATTCATTGTAAAGTCATCATCAATATTTCCAACTAACAGTCCTCTCTCTCCACCCCTTGTGGAGAGAGCTTCCCTTAACCGAGCACTGGAGAAAAAATGAAGACTCATGAATTTCACTAGGGTCCTTGTTTGCCAGGCCACTTTACTAACTCAGAAAGTGTTCAGATACTATGGTTGCGGACGCTGGTACAAAACGTTAAGATAGTTAGAGGCAGTGGGCCTAGTTCTTCATGGCCTTGCACTTTGCGTAGCTGTTTGCACCGCTGCAGAGAGAGTATGAAGAACAATCAGAGGGAAAATTCTGATTTAGCTATGTTTTACATAGTTGTATGTGACTCCATGAGGCGAAGGGCCTCAGAGAATCAGACCCACCCTAGGGGGGTTGCAACTCAATAAAAATCTTTGGAGCAAGGATCTTCTTTTTGTGCTGTGTTTGTTCAGCACTGATCACAATGAGGTCCTGTTCCATGACCAGGACTCCAGGGCACTACAGTAATAATGAATAGTCACCTGGTCCTTTACAGAACAGAACACCCTCACCAAAGGTCCACCCCACCCAGAGATGCATCATGCTACAATAGTCACTCCGAAATACAGTACAAATCCGTGTTCCTTGACCAGCTACTCACCAGTTAGAAACAACTCATTCCCTACAAAAGTTACATGAGGCAAAAAGATGCAGCAGAGGAATTAGCACTCATGCCCTTGCCTGACTCATTATTTCAGCATCATTTGTTTTCATGACTCTTAGTAACTTGATGAGTTATCATGCATACCACTTACTGTTCAAAACACAGTGGCAACCTCTCTTGGACCATCAGCTCAAGAGTGGCTGATTTCAAACCATGTTAATCCAAACAGCATAATGTCCATCCTACGCCATGGTTTCAATTTTGCGAGTATTTGGATTTAGGAATCTTAAAGTGGGATTTTCAAAAGAAACTAAGGAATTGGGTGCTTAAATCCCTTAGACTCCTTTGAACAATCCCAGACTTTGGTAAGTCCTGGGTCTGGGGAGAAGATAATTTGCCAATTAGTGGGCAATAAGTTAGGAAATTAAATATATACCCCTCCTACCTGCCTCCATAAGTTGACATTGCTGGCCAAAGACCTGTGAGAAAGTAACAGGGCCTGCAGCGGAGTTGGAGGTCACAGGTAAAGCATCCATGGCTCTCCTAGGGTCCTTCGTGTTAGTCATGTGGCACAATTCAGAACCCTTGAAGAAGTTTCCCGTTCCCCCACGGTCCCAGATCGAGAACCTGAATGGATCGGAGAAGATGACCACCACCTGGCTAGGTAACTTGTTCTCAGTGCCCAAGGTTCTTCCCCTGCTTTTTCAAAGAAAGGAACAACACCACCTGCTGTTTTCACTTAGGTGTCATTTGTATTTTGAATGAGACTAACCTTCTCTATTCAGGAGCTGCTGTACCTGTTTTAACCAGTTCCGAGGGCCTCAGACATAAACCAGAGAGTTGAAAAAAAAAAAAGATAGATATTGATTAACTCCCCCGCTTCTTGGGGTAACTGCAGTAGTTGTAGGAAATGTGCAAGTTTCTCCCCAAAGCAGTTGTGTCCTCGTTCGACTTCAGTGTCTAATTGTGTGATTAGCTTGTCCGTGAGCTCTGGCACATTTCCACGTGAGGACCGTGAAGGGAGTTTTCCCAGTGGTTTAGTAACTGGGCTTGCTAGGGATATTAAGCCTTAATCATTTCAGTCTGCTAGGTGGATACGCAAAGATCCATGCTTCGACTCCTGGCTGCAAGATCCAGTGATATTTGTTACCAGGAAGATCTGTCAGTTTGTCCAGCTTTTATGTCTGGACTTCACAGTCAGCAGGCAATCACAGAATGAAATAGTCTTTTCAGCTGATCAAGTTGGTGCCAGAACAGTGCTTCAGAGAACCTTCCACCTGCAGTAATCTACCGAAGATAGTCTCCTTCCTCTCCAGGCGATCTGATTGAATTTCTCTGTCTCCTTTCCTGAATCCTGTAGCAGTCTGCAGCAGGCAGCCTCTGCTGTCATAGACTGTATTGGCTCTTGGCGTTAGTCCCTGGTTAATTCCTTCCCTACAGATCTGCCTCTCTCTTTTCCCCAGCCAAACAGGCAAGTGGGAGGAGATTGGAGCCAGCGTTAAATAACATTTCCTCTGACCTGCTGCAGTGTCCCCCCCTCGGTTCTGTGATGCAAAGGCTGTTCCTTGGAGTCATCCTGGAAGCACAGGGAAGTGCTAACTCAGCCAGGCAGGAGAAAGCTGGTTGCTTTAACCCTCTCGTGTCCATCTGCAATTGTCAAGGATCCAAGGATCCAAGAAGCCCAAGCGAAAGGGGGAAAGATGGTGAGGGATGAGTTGTGTACACATGTATCTTTAACTCCAGCTGTTTTGTCACAGTCAGGATGGTAGCAGCTGCTGTCTCAATTATTTCAATGTAAAGTAGCAAGGAAGGCCATTTCCATGGAAAAGGGACCAAGTGTTAACTCCCAGCAGCATCTGTGACAGCTGATTCATCTTTATTTTAAAAATCCCATCTGGCGATGCAAAGGATGCTAACTCTGGAGAGAGCCGCACGATTTTTATCCTTTGTGAGTCACAGGCGCCGTCTTTGGGAATTCTGCCGGGAAGAAGAACCGACAAATCAGGATGAAAACAAACACTGCAACCTAAGCAGGACTATGAAACTGTAACACATCGCATGAGGGTGATAGAAGTCATAGGGCCAGGGTGGGCAGCGCACCTAAGTGTGCAAAGGGCCTTAAAGTTGACATCTGGCTGGTTCCCATGTGCTGCATGAGAAGAGCACAAGGGGTGGCTAACTTGCCTATCTAAGGCACTGAGATGGCCCCCCACTATTGTGTCTGAGCACCACAGTCTTTAATGCATTTATCCGCACAACATGCCCGTGAGGCTGGAGAGTGTTTATGCCCATTTTACAGATGGGAACAGAGGCACAGAAAGTAAGTGGTCACACCGGAAATGTGTGTCAGAGCAAAGGAATTGAACCCAGTTTTCCCAAGTCCCAGCCCAGTGCTATAGGGTTGCCAGGTGCCCAGTTTTTACGTCTGACCGGACACCAAAAGTCCAGTTACCGCAGGCCTGGGGGAGGCACTGGGTCATCAACCCACGCCAGCCCCTGCTAAGCTGGAGGTTGCCTCCTACCTACAGGCAGGCTCCTTGTCAGGCTGCAGTAGCTCCCTTCCCAGCCCTGAAGCAGAGCCCGGTTCGCGGGGATGGGGGGAAGAGACATAGGTGCTGGAACTCGGGGTGTTGCCACACCCCCTTGGCTTGAAGTGGTTTTCGTCATATAGAGGGTTTACAGTTCGGTTCAATGGCTCTCAGCCCCCCCCCCCCACTGTACAAATTGTTCTAGCACCTTGGTGTGAGGGGAGGGAAGAGAGATGGAGAGGCTCCAGTGAGCGACGGGGGGGGGGGGGGGGGGGGAAGAAGTGAGCAATGGGGACAGTGCCTTAGGGTGAAGAGGTGGGGCAGGGTCTCAGGGGTTCGGTTACCAGCCATTAGAAAGGTGGCAACCCTACGCTCTAAGGAGGGGGGAGGCAGAGGGCTGCCCCCACAATGGACATATTGTAAACTCATGCAGGCTCGGGGAGTGGGGAGTGTGGAAGCGAGAGTGGGAACTGGAGGGACTGGAGTGGGCCTGGAAGCAGGTAGAAACCCCCGGAATCTTCCTTCACAGCCTGGAGAAAGTGGTCGCCTTTGCCCCTCCCCCCCGGCCCCCAACTCCAGAGGCTCAGTCCCTCCCCTCACTCCCCA